>NC_134137.1:18170000-28170000 GCF_033958435.1 Carettochelys insculpta | reverse complement strand
TTATCTGACTTCATGCTCTGTATTATCAATTCTGTATCACAGGAGAATTGATGTGAGCCACCTAAGTAAAATGAGGGTTAGAGGAAAGGATTTAAAATGCATTTTTAAATGGAGACTTTCCATAGTGCTAGAACAGTTGGCATTTTCAAGAACTGGAGTGTGCTTCCCCTCTGGCACCAGTCAGATGCTTTTGATTAACTAAGGCCCCCTTTCAATTAGGTAATTAAACATGAGCATGGCTCTAAGCAGGTGAAGTCAATGAATCTCCAGTATCAGGACCAACCCCTTGACATTGTACAGTTCTAGATTTTTGCAGCCTACATATATGTCAATGTCTCCATTTTTTAGCAAGAAAAATGCACACACAGAGAGATCCACATTCCTACTGCCTTTTCTTCCTGAAAAACATTTTTTTCCAACACACCTTCCCTCCAAGCAAACTGAAACCTCACCAGAATAAATCAGGGAGATACAATCCTGGATCCAGGGAAATTAATAACAAAACTGCCTTTGACTTCAATGAGGTGTGGAATTCATCCATTAAATTTGCCATTTTGGCTGTTCTTAGTCTGAGGGTCTCTAATATAGATGTTTCTTGCTCACTGAGGCATATTTTAGAAAGCCTCAGACTAACAAAGGCAACAGAGCTTTTAGCTTTGCTCTAGCCCAGCAGAAAATCAATGGTCTAAGCAACAGCAGTAGCAGTTTAATTATTTATTTGTATTACCCTAGCATCGCCGAATGCCATTTTGCACCAGGACCACCTGTGCAAGGTAATGTATAAACTCAGAACAACAACATGGTTCCTGCCCCCAAAAGCTCATGTTCTAAGTATAAGACAAGAGTCTTCTGATGGATACAGACAGACAAATAGACAAATAAATGAAAACAATGAGACAACATTGCCTCATTATGATAGCCATTGGTCTCTGCACACAGGCATTCTGTTGTCAAGTGTTTTGTAGGTTTCATAGTGAAGAGAATTTTAAGGAGGGACTTAGTGAGGTAGCTTTGCAGATATTTACAGGGAATTCCTCTCCTGCATGAGGAGCAGCTTGGGAGAAAGTTGAAAGATGTCTGTTGGAAAATATAATGATTGGCCAAAGGAGGCTGGTATTATTGACTGACCAGAAGTGGGAGTTGGCATCATGACAATGAATAAGAGTTGATGAAAGATAGGTGGAAATAGTCCAGGAATGCATTAGAACATGCAAACAAGTTACATCAGGTGTGTCAGAGAAAGGAGTAGAGGTCTGTACAGAGGGGGTGACAGGATCAAAGCTATGGGCTGAGAAAATCATCTTTGCATCAGCATTCCAAGTGCAAGCCCCTCAAAGATAAAAAATCCTTCCATTAATGATTAAACTGCTTAGCACCTCACTACCTCACACAGGGTGAGCAAAGTGGGGGGCAGGCCCCCTAGGGGGAGAGTGAATTTTCAAAGAGGGAGCACAGCATAATTGGCTGCTAGGTCTCAGGCTCATGCATTTCATTAAAAATGTCACAATATGTTACTGTTTTATGATGCATATTCACAGTTATATACCAATTAATAAAGTTTTTACATTCTACAGACTTATTTTCTTACACTTGCCTAAAGGGTTTTTTTTTTCATATGAACATAACCAAAATTTGCGTTAGTTTGGATTACATTAGAGAGAATGGGTTGGGGGGGCTCTCCTAATTGCAGAGACAAAGAGTGGGGCATGACATAAAACACTTCCTCACCCTGACCTGAGAGAAGAAATGGAGATGACCAAATAGGAGAGGAAAAACTAACCAGTTTCTTACCACAATTGCTGAGGGAAGCAGCGGGCACGGAAGACAGATGCAAAGATGTCTGTAGTGTTCACTGAAACAGTCAGCAGGGAGACATTTAATGAGGTTGAGAGGACTCACTAATCATGGGAATTTGGATTCCAGCCATAATTGTCATGTTGAGGCCCCTTCATGCTGGGCCTCCCTCACAAATTTCTTTTATGGGGCTTCATGATACAGTGTCAGAGTCAAATGTAAATGTCATCTTGTTACAGTGCTACATTGTAAACTGGTGCTGGCTAACTCCTAAATCAGAAAGTTGAAGTTGGTTTTATCTGGCATGGACAAGTCCCAGTTCCTGTCTGAGATATTTGCTTACACAGTACTGCTCAAACTTTCCTCATTTTAAAGGACATCACTCATTTTCACTTCCTTTCTTCTATGCAAATTTTGCATCCCTTCACTTTTATGGTTATTTACTTTTATCACTATTATGTTAAAAATTGCCAGAATAACATTACAGAAAAATAATTTCCATTTTAAAGAGTGAATTTTGATTTTCCTACATGAATAATTTTTGTGTCCTTCAGTTTGACATTTGGGCCTTGGCAGATTGAGGCATATAGTCTAGTCCTAGAATTTATTAGAAATGTGTCTGTACCCAAATTCTGGGACTCCTGTAATTCTCCCAAAATCCAGGAAGTTGACAGGTGTGATTCAGATCCAAAACCTTTCAGTTTAGCATGTTATGGAGATGCAGACTGACTGCAAAGTTTGGTTCCAGCTCAGATCTTTTGAAAAACTGGGATATGTTCTGATCTGAGACTTTAATACAAATAAATCTCAATTTTTTTCATGTCGATCAGAGAAGAAAGCAGCCAACCATGAGGAGTGCTGTATGTTATCCTATACCTGACAGGTGAAAAGTTCTTCTGGTGTTCCTGGTTTTAAAACTTTCATAGCTCAGTCCCTTGAACAAATTTCTTCTTCTTCCTGCTTATTTCCAAATCTGCAAACTCCTCTGAATGATGGCTTAAAAGATTAGACTCCTTTTTCCACCCATCTACTATGTGTGCTAGTGTCCTTTGATATTGCCCATTATTATTTGATTCCTTATATCATTCGCTCTCTCACCTACTTCTTGTGGACTACATATCTAAACCTAAACCTTGACAGCTCTGTGGAATATGTAATGTCGTGGACCAACTAGATGGAGTTTCTCTGTCCTTAAGGGCTAATATAAACTATAACTAAATGGATGCATGTCCTTTAATGTTTTTTTAATTGCTTTAATTTTTCTTTCAGCAACATATATTCCCTGATAAAATTTAAGAACTCTATGCAGCATTTTGCAAATGCAGCATATTTTGTTCATACATTTAATATGCTTTTGTGTATGTAAGAGTAGATCTTGCATTGTGATTTATGGTCAAGAAACTGAGTATGGTAGAAGCTGAAAAGATAATCATGCTCTTTAAAACAACCACATCCACAACACTGCCAATCGACGATAACATTAGATAAGTATTTGTATTATTGTCAGGCTGATTTGCATTTAGAATGTACGCAACATAATTAGTCTTTTCATGAATTTCAGTATGACTATAATGGAATTAAGTACCTAATTTGCTTAGACATGTTTGAAAATCCCAACTTTAGTTGCCTAAATAACTGAAAAAAATCCCTTACTGGACATGATGTTGTGTGCTGGCTGTTAACACTGAAAATTTGTTGCAGTGATAACAGCATCACTTCAGTCCCAATGCATGAAAATAGAGCTGGTCAAAAATTCTCAGTGGACCAGTTTTCCAGGAAAATGTAGTCTTGCTAAAATTGAAACCTTCAAAGTTTATGTGATTAAACTTTCAGGAGACAAAGTGTAAACCAAATTATTTTGATGTTCTCATTTCAGCTTTTATTTTTATAAACAGGGTGATCTTCTATTATATTAATATATAATAGAATATTATAATTTGAGATTATTCAGAAGAGAATTTGCAATGTTCCTAAAGCAATCTTGGGGGTGGAATTTTTATGCTGTGACAAAATTTAAAACTGAAATGCCGGAGAGAGACTATTTGTCTTTCCATGGTGTCTTGCACACTGGGGTTTTATTTCTGATTCATCCCCAGGCACTACCAGAATAAATAGTATTCATAGTAATTTCCTGTCACTAACCCAATAACTTAATATAAACATGATATAAAACAATGAAATTCATATTTAAAGCTTATTTATTGTGGAGGAGAATCTTGCATTTTTTTCTCACCTACTTCTCTCCAGTTGCACATGTTCTGTCATAGCAATAACTATTTCCAAGGCTCAGAGGAATGGTCCTCCTTCCAGAGCTTCTCAAAGCTACCTTGCTCATCAACCAGAGGAGACCCTCAAGAGGGATGCATAATGTGTCTTTGTATCAGGCCAAAGCATGTTCTTTCTACAGTGCTTCCAGTCTCTGCTGGCTGCAAAAAGTTAGAAGCTAAACTGTGATTAGCCTCACATGACAGCACTCAATAACATCAAGTTGGCTCTTGTCATGTCTTGAATTTTTTTTCTTCAGAATTTAACCAACTGTTCTCACCAGGAGTGAAATGGCAGGAGATTCTCCAAATTGGAGCACTGGAAAATGCAGAATCAGCAGATGTGTTTCCTTCATTTGAAATTCTTCCCCTATGGGAATCTGCAAGAGAGAGCAAGTAAAACCTGGAAATGCCTCATGTAATAGAAAAGGATCTTATACTTTCCATGGACATTTTAAAACATTACATGGAACCCTACACAAGCCTATTGATTATTTACGAGTACTTTCTATTAAATGCTCTTGGTTTTATCTACATTATAATCTACAGGATGTTTTTCCATAAGAGAAAAGCATAAGTGCTCCTATTCAAACTCATAAAGATCCCAAATCAGGAAGATCTGTAATGAGGATGGAACTTCAGTATGTGTCAAAGTGAACATTCATATGTATGTTCCATTCAAAGACTATGGGTTGTAAGAACATGCTTGGAGGTTAACTGCATGCTTAAATGCACTTCTAAATGGGGATAGAATTAAGGATATGGTTAAGTGTTTTCTAGAATCAGGTCCTAAGATGTAGTTCAGGCTGGTATTTAAGCATGTGCCTTACCTCAAATACATGCATAGTCCCATTGAGGAGAGTGGGAATAGCCATATGTTACAGACAGGCATGTGCTTAAATAATGATGGTGGACTGGGACTCAGGCCTTTTTCGACTTGATAAAAGAATTAGAGATGCAGATCAAATACAAAAGTTTGGGATCCAGTTCCAAATTTTCCCAAAGTTTAGGCAACTTAAATGTAAACAAATCTCCAATTTTACTAAAACAAAAAAGCAGTCAAGTAGCAGTTTAAAGACTAACAAAATAATGTATTAGGTGATGAGCTTTCATGGGACAGACCCACTTCTTCAGACCATAGCCAGACCAGAACAGACTCAATATTTAAGGCATAGACAACCAAAAATCAAGGTGGACATATCAAGTAATCAAGGTGGACATATCAGAAAATAAATTATCAAGGTGAGCAAATCAGAGAGTAGAGGGGCAGAAGGGGGCGGGGGCAGTCAAGAATTAGATTAGCCAACGTTTTAATGGAGTGGGCCATTCTGTTAATGACTTAAGAGTTTGAGTGTTACAGAAGAGTAATTTTCACAAGTCTTGAAAGAGAGGCTGCTGAACTCTCTTTTATATTCAAATTGGACACATTGGCTACGTCTACACGTGAACGCTACATCAAAATAGCTTATTTTGATGTAGCGACATCGAAATAGGCTATTTTGATGAATAACGTCAACACGTCCTCCAGGGCTGAAGCCATCGACATTCAACGTCGACATTGGGCAGCACCACATCGAAATAGGCACTGCGAGGGAACGTCTACATGCTAAAGTAGCACACATTGAAATAAGGGTGCCAGGAACAGCTGCAGACAGGGTCACAGGGAGGACTAGCGCTTCCAGGGCAACAGCTAGCCGCTCCCTTAAAGGGCCCCTCCCAGACACACGCAGCCTGCACAGCACGCGGTCTGCAGAGCCATAGGCACACACACCTCGAGCGACGCAGTCATGGACCCCCAGCAGCAGCAGCAGCAGCAGCAGCCAGAGCTCCACCCAGCTGCCCCTGCAGGAGCAGTGCTTGCCCTGCTCCATGCCATGCAGGAGGCAGCTGAGCACATCCTTGCCACAGAGGAGGAGCTGCCCGCAGGGGAGGAGGACACAACCCCCAACCCTGCAGCACCTCGCCCCCGTCGCCTCATACGCTGCCAGCTGTGGAGCTACCCCACCAGCATCGACTGGTGGAAGCGGCTGGTGCTTGGAGAGTGGGACGATGACTGCTGGCTCCAGAACTTTCGTATGAGCTGGCAGACATTTCTGGAGCTATGCCAGTGGCTCACCCCTGCACTGAGGCACCAGGATACCTTCATGCGGCGTGCCCTCACCGTGGAGAAACGGGTCGGCATCGCTGTCTGGAAGCTGGCCACTCCAGACAGCTACCGATCCGTGGGGCAGCAGTTTGGCGTCGGCAAGGCCACCGTCGGGGCTGTCCTCATGGAGGTAAGAGGACCCACGGGGGGAGGGGGAGGCAGCCCTGGCAGGGGAGGGGAGCCCTGGCAGGGGAGGGCCACACACACTCTGCACACCCCTCATTGGTGCTCTCCCATGTGCTTCCCCTGCAGGTCATCCGCGCCATCAACGCCCTGCTTCTCCACAGGCTCGTGAGTCTTGGAGACCCGGATGCTGCCATCGCGGGCTTTACCACCCTGGGCTTCCCCAACTGCTTCAGGGCTCTGGATGGGACCCACATCCCCATCTGCGCTCCAGAGCACAGTGGGGGACACTACTTAAACAGGAAGGGCTACCACTCAGTGGTCCTCCAGGCCTTGGTGGACAGCCGGGGCTGTTTCCTGGACATTTATGTGGGCTGGCCTGGCAGCACCCACGACGCCCCGGTATTCCGGAACTCGGGCCTGTGCCGCCGGCTGGAGGTGGGGACCTACATCCCCCAGCGGGAGATCCCTGGGGGGGACACCACCATGCCCCTCTGCGTCATCACAGATGCGGCATACCCCCTCCGGCCCTGGCTCATGCACCCTTACACGGGCCACCTGTCAGCCAGCCAGGAGCGCTTCAACCTGCGCCTGAACCACGCGTGCCAGGTGGTAGAGCGCACATTTGGGCGCCTCAAAGGGCGCTGGAGGTGTCTCCTCACCCGCCTCGATGCAGGCCTCACCAACATCCCACAGATTGTGGTCATGTGCAGCGCCCTCCACAACCTCGTCGAGAGCAAGGGGGAGGCATTCTTTCAGGGCTGGGTTGTGGAGGCTGGCAGGGCCAATGTGCAGTCACCCGCTGCCCCCAGTCACCAGGTGGACCCCGAAGGTACCCGGGTCCGGGAGGCCCTGCAGGCCCATTTCGATGAGGCCACGGGGTGAACGCTGGCAGCCCCCCCACTGCCACCCCCATCCTCCACAACACTCCCTGCCCCATGCACACACCACAGAGCACCCAAGAGCACACCCCCCCGACCTTTCTTGAAAATAAAAACAAACATTTGTTTGTAAAATCAGATCTATGTTGAACTCTCCTTATTAATATCTGAACTAACTATTTACAGGCCGAATAAATATTACATATATATATATATATATATATATTATAAGTCCGATAAGATGAAAGAAAAAAAGGGGAAGACAAGGAAGGGGAGAACTATGTACATGGGGGGGCAGGTATCAGCATCATAACAACAACAGGGGTCTAATAGAAACTATTTACAAACGAACATAAAACTGAGGGGAATATATACAAAGGCGGGGGGGCACATCCTGGGCCCCACACCCCCTAATGTCCAGCACTGGGGGTGGGCGGCCGCGATCCACGCCTCGGCCTCAGCCCTGGCCGGGGCTGGCTGGGGGCCGGGCGGACCGGGAGATAAGGCCGGTGGGTGTCAGCTGGCCCCAGGTCCTCCTCGGCGGAAGGGCCCTCGGTGGCGGGTGGCAGTGCAATGGCGGATGCAGCAGCGGATGGAGCAGTGGGTGGAGCAGCAGATGGAGCAGGCAGGGCGGGCAGAGTGGCGGCCGGCGCAGCATGGGGGGCCAGGTAGTCCACGATATGCTCGAACATATGCATGAAGGCTCCCCATGCCTCCTGGCACCAGGCCAGTGCCCGCTCCTGCAGTTCAAGGCATTGCTCCTCCACCCACAGACGCTGCTCGGTGACCTCCATCTGCTGATGGTGGATGTCCAGCAACTGGGGGTCCGTCGCTGTCTGGTGGTGGTGCTGGGTCCGTCGTCGTCCCCACCATGGGGCTGGTCAGTCCTCTGCCGAGGGGCTGGCCTGGAGTGATGGCCCCGGTGGGCTCTCTGGGACCACTGACACCTCGCTGGCACTCTCCGGTCCTTCTGGTGGTGCAGCTGTGGAACACAGGGGGGAAAGAAGAGTGGAGACAGCCGTTAGTGTGGGCCCCAAGCCATGGCCCTTGTCCCCCCACCCCTCTGCTGCAGGTTCCCCATCCCCATCCACGGGAGATGCTGCTGCTGATGATGATGGGTGTCCCACCCCCTCCCCCCCGGGGGACCATAGGTTCCGCTCCCCCCAACCCCGGGGATGGGGCATGGCACTGTTGTGCTGGGGGGCAGGAGCTGATGCACTCTTCTGAGGGACATGACACTGCTGTCCTTGGGGCCATGGTCATCTGGGCATGTGGAGGGCCCTGGTCATATCTGTTACCCCCACCCCTCAACCCCGGGGGTGCGCACCAGGGGGATACATACCTGATGGTCTGCTCCCACGGTCGGGGGACACCCGATGGGCGGACACCCGGCTGGAGCTCCTTGAGGGCAACATAATCCGCAGCCCCCCATCACTGGAGGAGGACGCCCCCTCCTCCTCCTCTGGTGCCCCGGGGTGGGCTCCTGGGGGGGCCTCTGGGGAGCGGGGCTTACCTCCAGAGTGGACTCCACCTCCGGGGCCTGCTGGGGCTCGTCGGCCGATGTATCAAGCGTGGCTGGAGGGGAGGAGGTGTGCTGGGGGCCCAGGATGTCCCTGAGCTCCCTGTAAAAGGGGCAAGTGGCGGGGGCGTCCCCAGATTGGCCGGCTGTATCCCGGGCCTGGGCATAACCCTGCCACAGCTCCTTCACTTTACTGCAGACATGATCCGGAGTGCGGGCAGGGTGACCCCGGGCGGCCAGGTCCTCGGTCAGCCGAGCGAACGCATCCGCATTCCGCTTCTTGCTCCCCATTACCTGGAGCACCTCCTCCTCACTCCAGAGCCCCAGCAGGTCCTGAAGCTCGACCTCCGTCCAGGAGGGGCCCCGATGCCGCTTCCCAGCCTGGCTGCTTGTCTGGGAGCCCTGGCTCCCCTTGGGGGGAGGTGCCCTGGGGGCGCTTTGGGGGTTGGGGGTCGGCCATCGCAGTGGTGGGTGGCTGTTCTGGCTGCAGAGGAGCATGCAGGCTGGCCGCGTGGCTGGGCTGCCGCCTGCACGCTCTCTCAGCTTCCTGCACAGGAAGGCAGGGGGCGGGAAGCTTTAAGGGGCCGCTGCACACGGTGACCATCAAGCTCAGGAGCTGGAGAGAGTGTCTCTCAACCCCTCAGCTGATGGCCGCCATGGTGGACCCCACTATTTCAATGTTGCGGGACGTGCAACGACTACACGTTCCCTACTTTGACATTGAACGTCAAAGTAGGGCGCTATTCCCATCTCCTGATGGGGGTAGCGACTTCGATGTCTTGCCACCTTACGTTGATGTCAACTTCGAAATTGCGCCCTCCACGTGTAGCCGTGACAGGCGCTATTTCGAAGTTGGCGTGGCTACTTCGAAGTCACCAGCACATGTAGATGCGGCCATTAACATGTGGTTTGAACCAAGATTGGAACTTTCTGGGTTACTATAGGGGTTCGTGTGCATACTTGGCTTAATCTAATTCTTGACTTTCCCCCGCGCCTTCTGCCCCTCTACTCTCTGATTTGCTCACCTTGATAATTTTTTTTCTGATTTGTCCACCTTGATTACTGTTTTTGGTTCTCTGTGCCTTAAATATTGAGTCTGTTCTGGTATGGCTATGGTCTGAAGAAGTGGGTCTGTTCCACGAAAGCTCATCACCTAATAAATTATTTTGTTAGTCTTTAAAGTGCTACTTGACTGCTTTTTTGGTTTGATACTATATAGACTAGCATGGCTTTCTCTCTGTTACTATCTAATTTTAGTGTTTCAGGTTTGTTAAGAGAATGGATTTCCTTCACATTGGTCTTTAGATTTTCTCTAAGTACAGAGCCTTGATGCATTGCAGACTGACAACCATAAACTGTGGGGCGAATTTGCCCCTCTGTGGTAAGTGGAAGCAATCACAAGTACAGGAAATGCTTTCCCCAGCTACACAAACAATATTAAAACGCTCATAACAGCTTATTCACTCATATTTCCTTAGATGACTGCTAGCAGCCTCATTATAATGTATTAGGTGAGCTGAGTGAGACCAAATGTGTAAAGAAAGTAATTCTATAAAACAGCAGCACAACGCCTAATGACAAGAGTTCCCATAATTTATAATAAGGCAGTTGGAATAACATTTAAATATAAATATTGTGGCTGGTGCACATTGGATTGATTCTGTTGGCCACTCTAATTAACAGCATAGTTTGTGAGCTGTTAATTTGGGGGCTGAGTAATTGGATAAAGGTATGTGCATTGTAATGTAATACGCTTGTTCAATTTTCCACTTCATTTCAAGTCATATGAATTTTATATGTTATCTTTTATTATTACAGTGATTACACCTATTATTTTTAATTAGGAAAATCATTACCTCAGGAGAATGAAACAAATAAGTATCAGGTGTTTTTTTTAAGTTCATGCTGATTCTTAGCTCCTAGAAAATTTGGTTTCCAGAGAAGCTGAGTGCCCACCACTTCACCCACAAGTGATAGGAGCAACAAAGTCACAGCATTTTGGAAAATCACAACCAGAGGAAAGAGAAGGGAAAGATCTTCTATGTCACCAGGGTCATCTTTTACGAGATTTTTTGACCTATTTTTACAATGGTTTTCAGTAACAAAACAGTTTATTTATTTTCCTCCTGGTGAATTTTTGCACCACTCCGACTCTGTGGACACAGTTAAACACAGGATTGTAATCCTCTCACCCTGCCCCAGTAAGAGCCAAGCACTTTGGTGCACATCCCAGCAGCAGAGCATGAACCAAACAGTTTATCAGACCCACAGTCAGGTCCCTGCTCTCCCCAGAGGGATGTAATCTGAGCTAGTTCTTTTACTGGTACAGATTATTTCCTATTCTGTGCCGTCTCTGGTGCACCATCTGACTGCAGCTACTTCTCTTCCACACAAGCTGCAAGGATGTCTGTAGCATCCTTTATTCCACAGTGCAAGCACACAGCAAAGCTGGGAAGGAAGTTTTAATGACCCAATTTCCATCAGAAAAAGCTGATTCATGGAAAACAAAACATAGAAACAGATCATTTGTGATTAAGCTTCTCTTGGGAAGGTTTTCTGGTCTAGGATGGACCCTTAAGGATTCACATGATTGTAACCAGAATAGCGACTCCTGGAAATGATATTGTAAGGCTCGTTGGTTATTCCCATTACGTATCTAATTGCTAGCACTGCATTCACAGCTTGTGCTCTTGCTGCCTCCTGTATATTCACCAGAGATAACGATGGCTGAAATTTAGCTGACAACTTTGTTGATGATGTGTGAGACAGAGTAGCATCCAGTCTACTCTCTGTTGGCTGTATTGCCACTGCCAAAGTGTTGCTAACATTAGTTGGTTATAAACATAGGTGCTGGAACCAGCCTGAAGTGGTTTCAATTATATACAGGATTTATGGTTTGACAATGTCTTATGGCACCCCACTATAAAATTGTTCTAGCACCACCAGTTATAAATGAAACCCTTTAGGGAGCATCACAATGTAACCAGGACTAAAATAGGCCAAAGGACCAAGCTTAAAAGGAAGGGAAAAAAGCTAAGCAGCCTGACATTCAGCATAGCTAATTCTTGCAAGCTTGCATAAAGTGCTGAATAATGGCTAAACAGATAAAGCAATGGGACACAATGGGGAATAAAAGAGCTTGGGAGATAAATGAACAGAGGCTGAAGGTTATTAATGTCATCTAGCTATAAATATGTTCTGGATATAAAGACCAATGAAAATGAGCCGGATATACAAGAAGTAGCTTCAAAACAATAAAAGAGAGACATGTAGGAAAGATGAAATACCAGGATGAGGGAAGCAGCAGAAAATTAAGAAATTAAAATGAGAGACAGTATACTAGAAGTCAAGCAATAAAGACAGTTGAAAGCTTAAATTGAAGTCTTTTCCAGGGGCATTAAAATGAAGAGGTCGTTAAAACATAGGAACTTGCCCTACAGCCCTGAAAACAGGCTGGTTCTCCATCAGTATATGAAAACTCAGGTCCAATACCTCCTTCGTCCATTGGGAAATATGCTTGAAAAGGAACGATACATATACCAAAGGGAAAATGGGTGGACCGGGGGAGACTGTGGGTCAGCAGTGGAACTAATGGTATGCTTCAAATTTAGGACATTCATTCTTTTTCTCCCTGGTTTGGGGTTGTAAAATATTCAAAGCAGCATTTGCCATATTAGGGTCCCAGAATCAGATGGGGCATCTAGACTCTGATTTAGTACAAATACAAATACAAATACAAATACAAATAATAATAATAATAATAATAATAATAATAATAAAACAGCTAACTGAGATTGTGCCAGAATATTGTACTGGAAAACATGATATCAGATACCTGAAAATGAATGAGAATCTAAGTTCACTATATTGTTAAACTTACAGGAGGATCAGGTTTCTGTTTGTTTTGACAGCAGTTCTCAAGTGCGGAGTCCACCCAATCCTTCTAAACTACTGTCTGCCCGGCTGCTTTCCGGAGGTTTCAGGCCCAAAGGAGACAGCAAAAGAAATCCAGAAACAATTACTTAATATATTTAAAAACTTGTTTAAAAGGAGGAAATTGGTTGATCTGGGCAGGTTTCTTAAAACAGATCCTGACTCTCTTTAAACATGTTAGACGCTGAAGTCTTCCTTGAGTCAGAGGTCTGCATTTGATATTCATGCTTGAAATTTAATCAGTTTGTAGTTATAACCTTTTATTGCTTGGCTACAGAATTACCTGTATAGAATGTGCCTGAGCATAATGACCAATTGGGTCAACTTTTTATTTATTTATTTATTTATTTAACCAGATTTCTTCCTGAGTTTGAACAATCTTACTAACGGAGAAGGATCACATTGATTTTCTGAAAAAGTAGGTGGTCTCTTGTGAGGGGAAAGATGAATTCATTTGTCCTCAGAACTCAACCCTCTACAGATGCGGATTGTCAGTCTGTCCACATCACAATAAATCTGCCTCTGTTTACATTTCTGCTCATCACTGCTCCTCTATGGCCTCTTCAGGGAGAGGAGGGGGCAGTTACTGCCCTAAGGTTGAGGCAAACAAAGAGAACACAGGTTGGTGGAAGAGGAAACCCTGCAGAGATGGCTGAAGAACAGGAAGCCCTATGAGGGAGGTTATGAAGAGGAGAAGCTATTATGTTACATTAATAAATTCATACACACAAAAATGTAGGGTAAAAGAGGAATAACCCAAAATGGGGATACACAGTTCCTAGTGCTTTCTTGAGATGGAGCCCAATAGGATCATGAGATGTTTGAAAAAGGCTCTATTTCTTTTTCTGTACATATCTATCTATCTATCTGTCTGCTGTTTGGTGTCTCTTAAGAGATTTTAAAATATTAATAATAGATACTCAACAAAATTGTTTGAAGAGTCATCTTGTTTCTGTCTATGATAATGACTAGACTTTGTGGTGTTTCCTAACAGGGGAGCTGACACTCAAAACGCAGCATGTTCAGGATTCTAAAATGGGATTCGTAATCAATGCCATATATTCTATGGCATATGGTCTTCACAACATGCAGATGTCATTGTGCCCAGGCTATGCAGGCCTCTGTGATGCCATGAAGCCTATAGATGGTCGAAAACTCCTGGATTCTCTCATGAAGACTAACTTCACTGGGGTTTCTGGGGACATGATCTTGTTTGATGAGAATGGAGACTCACCAGGAAGGTACTGTGAATATTTATTGGAAAAAAAATGCCAGATAGGCTGCTTTATTAATCTTTCATAATTTTAATCATAACCATAGATGATGTCCCCAATTAGATGTTTGCTTACCAAAGAAAAGGGCTCAAGGTTTACTGTACTTTACTCAGGGGGCGGGAGGGTGGTAATATGGTTCCCTATAAGTACCCTATGTAAAGCAGGGCTCTCTGTGTGCAAATTCATGCATCATATAGAGGAAGAAAGGCTCTAAAGACCTCATCACTTAAAAATATAGACCTGTCTCTGTGACCTTTCAGCTGAGTGCTAGATACATCATTAAACTTAGCTCCAGTTATAAAAGTTAGGAAACATTTTCTTTTCAGGTATGAAGAAGAAGGCCATTCAGGAAGGTCTATCTCTATAGTCTAGCTTCTGCTTTGTCTTCTAGCTGGACTGGTTCCCAGTTCTTTGAGGATTCAAGCAACTGTAGTTAGCAAATCAGGAGAAAGAATTGGAACTCACCCCCATCTCTTCCATTAAATACCTGCATCCTTGATTAAGCTAACATTAACATAATTGTACCTTTGTGGAGCCTGAATCTGTTTCTCCTTGAGCCTTTTGCTTTAAAGTGTTTCTAATGGCCATTTCTTCCTGTTTGCATTTGAAGAAAGTGGCCAATTTTATCTTGTAAGCGTTACATTTTAATTAGCACTTAGATCCTACTATCTTTTCTTTCTAAGGCATCTACTGCTGTGGCTACACTAGGAAGTTCCTTTGAACATTCTTTTAAAAACAGGGCCAGTTTTGAAATATCCGAGTGAGCAGCTACACACAAAAGCTACTTCTACACTAGAGTGCGATTTCAAAAGGCGCCCTTTCGAAATCAAGGAATTGAAAGATCCCCTTTTGAAATATAGTGTACACACACAAGCAGAGGCTGGTGCTTCTGATCTGCCCTGGGGTGCAGGGGGCCAGTCACTCCCTGCACACACTCATGGGTGCATATGTCCTCCATCTCATGCAGGTGGTTTGGGCATTGAACACCATGGTCCTGCGAAGGGTGATCCATGTGGGGAACCTGGATGCGGCCATTGCTGTCTTCACAGTGTTTGGGTTCCTGAACTGTTCCAGTGTCCTGGACAGGACCCACATTCCAATCCACAACCTGGAACACAGCAGGGGCCAATATATCAACAGAAAGAGGTACCACTCCATGGTAATCCAGGCCATGATGGACAGCAGGGCGTTTCCAGGACATTTGTGTGGGCTGGCCTGGCCGCACACAAATCTGGGCTGTGTCACTGCATGGAAGCAGGGACTTACGTCCCCCAGAAGGAGGTACTGCTCAGGGACTCATGGTACCCCTGTGAATGGTGGAAGATCCCACCTATCTCCTCCAGACCTGGCTCATGCTGCCCTATGTGGGCCACCCCAGCCCCAGACAAGAGCTCTTCAACTCCTGGCTAAACCATGCTTGAAACGTGGTGGAGACCACCTTTGGGTGGTTGACCAGCCAGTGGCACTGTCTCCTGGTGTGCCCGGAGGTGGGCCTCCAGAACATGCCCCTTCTCTGCCAGCACACTCCCCGTTGCCACCCACCCCACCCTCCCCTCCATCCCCCGACCCTGAGCACACAACACACAGGGGATCTGGGGAAAATATAGTACATTCTATTTAACTAAACTGTGCAGTTATTAAAGCCAACACAGAACAGAACTACATAACTATATACATATGGGGAAGGGTGCCAAACTATTTACGTTAGGGCAGGGGACATGGATGCACCTCATGTTGGGGCCTTATTGCAGGGAAGGGGTGGCGGGCCTCGAGCTGTGCAGGGCCCGGGATCTGCGGCCTCGCCTGGTTCAGGTCAGGGGCTGGTCAGTCCAGTCTCTCACCTCTGGTGGGCTGCCTGGGACCATGGAGAGTGTGAGGCTCTCCTGGCCCTGTGATGGCACAGTTGCAAGAATGGAAGAGAAGAGAGGGATAGGCCGAGAGTCCCAACCCCTGCCCTGTGGGCCACACCCCCTATCCCCCCATGGGCAGCGGGTGTCTATCCCCTGTCTGTTGGCAGAGCAGCTCTGGGGGATCATTGAGGCAGAAGATGTCCCTGGCACCATGGGGAGACCTCAAAGTCGGGCCCTGCTCACCCACTCCCCCCGGGAGCAGGCCATGGTGCTATCCATGAGTATGGGTGCTGAAGGCCGCTGACAGCCATGAGGCTAACCCAAGGGCCACAGCCCAGCTTGGCTGTGGCCAGCCAGGGTCTGTAGAGGGTGGGGGGGACCCTATGGTGGGGTACCTCCACAGGCACCATCTGACTCAGAGGAGGGGGCACGCACCTTGCAATATGGGGGCAGGGGGGCTGCAGGAAGGTGGTTAGGTGACTGGCCATCCAAAGCTACTGCAGGACAGCCATGAGCCATGTGTCCAGCAGGATGACAACAGCATCCAGGAGTTCCCCCATCGGGGACCTGGTGGGAATCCAGGCAGGTCTCTGCAGCAGCTCTGCTGTGCTCCACTCTACACATGCGGAGGCCTGTAATGCAGCCACCCTGGCAGCCTTCAGCATGTGTGCACAGCGAGGGTATTGGGGAGGGGCCCTTTAAGGGAGCAGCTGGTTGTGGCTCCCGGAAGGGATTGTCAGCCATGTGACCCCATCCACGGCGTTTCCTGCTTCATCCTTTTGACAGAGAGGCCAGGGCTGTGTAGCTGCTCACTTTCAAAAGGACAGAGGGCTCTTTCAAAAAGGTGCATCAATGCCTTGATCTGCTTTTTGTGTGTAGCCGCTCCCTTTCGAAAGGCCAGCTTTCCAGTGGTAGCTTTCCAAGGTTTGCCTTCGAAATTGAGCTGTAGTGTGGCCACAGCCTACGTGTTTTCAGTTAACTGACATTCCTTCTTGTCACAAATATTTCTGGGTCTATCTTCATGTTGTGAGAGAGATGGCTTTCATATGCAAATCAGAGAGTGTACCTGCATGCTTCAAGATAAATGCTTTTCCTACCTCTGCTGTATTTGAGTTTATTCTATTGCAGGCATGGCTTCCCGGTGGATGGAGAGAGAGATGTTCTATGGTAGAATGATCTTCTCCACCAAGTATTACGCAACATTATAAATTAATAGCCCAAAGGACCATTGTAGTGGTCCAGTCTAACCTCCTGCTCACAGGCCTGCCCTGAATTAATTCCCATTTGAGCTAGAGTAGAGGAGAGAGAAAAAAAAATCCAACCTTGATTTTTAAATTACCATCAATGGAGAAGTGACCACAACCCAGGATAATTTTCTCCAATGGTTAATTACCCTGCCTCTCAAAATGTTCACCTCACTTCCTAATTTGTCTAGATGTAGACTTCAGCCACTGGATATTATTATATCTTTGCTAATCAACTGCAGAGCCCATGGTTACTAGATTTTTCTTCTGCATATAGATATGTACTGATGGTGATGAAGTCACCCTTTAATCTTCTTTTGGTAAGCTAAAGTAATTGAGTTGCTTAAAGAATACCTATGGGACTTTCACTTTAGCTGATGTAGTATCTGGATGCAGGCTGTTAAATTTAGAGTCTGATCTCACAGTGGTTAGTACTGATGTCTGTACATGGGTATCTGCCACTTTGGCCTATGTTGTTCTCTGTCTAATGTGTCCTTTGTTCCTTACTGCTATGAATTCTGCATGCAGGTATTCATTTGCAATGCTGAATACATCAAAGCAAGTGCTGCTAATGAGGAAAAATGGGAATGTTAATTATTTTTAATACCATACTGATTTAACATAGCAGGCAATTATCAATGTGTTAAGATTCTGTATAATATTCCAGTACAGTGAATCTACTGCAATTGACTCACATTTAACACTGCTTCCAAGTGCAAATGAAAAGTGTTTTTATGTGAATAGACTCCTAAACATGTCCTACTTTGGGAAATGCCATTATTATACCTTATTTTATTTTATATCGGTATTTGTTTTTGCTTAAATCTTCACACCTGATCTAAATTAGTGTGACTGTTGTTACTGGTTTGCCTAAGGCTATGTCTACACAGCACGGTAAGCTTGAAATAAGCTATGCAACTGAAATAAGCTACGCAATGTGTGCTATGCAAATTGCATAGCATATCTTGAGTAGATTTTGGAAGAGGCTGTTTTGGCCTGTGGCACTGTCTTAACAGCACCACATGCCAAGATAAAGCCCTATTTTGAGGTATCCTGGTACTCCTCATACAATGTGGTGTACAGGAATACCAGAATAGCGTGCCTGTTATCCCAAAAACTATTCTGAGACAATGGCTGCATTGCATAGATGTGGACAGCTATTTTGGGATACCCCTGTAAGTTTAAAAGTGATGGTAAAATATTATTGTAAAACTTCAGCAGTGGGCCTGGAAAACTCTGGGATTCATGCAGCAGTAGAAAATACTCTTATCTTCATTTTAATTGATTAGATTTTGATTTTATGCTGCTCTTTTAAATTGAAAAGATTTAGTGGCTGTATCCTAAGATCAACTGTTTGTTCACTTTGTGTTTCAAAAGATATGAGATTATGAATTTTAAGCAAATGGGGAAGGATTACTTTGACTATATCAATGTTGGAAGTTGGGACAATGGTGAACTGAAGATGGATGACGATGAAATATGGTCAAAGAAAAATGGTGTCATCAGATCTGTCTGCAGTGAACCATGTGAAAAAGGCCAGATCAAGGTAAATAAGCTGCTTTTAATTGTATTGCGGTATTACCTTCAAAGTCTCAAAATGTTAGCCGGAATGTTTGTCAAATTTTTAACACCGGGAACCTAAATTTAAGACATTAAACATAGTTTTGGCATCTAACTAAAAGTACAAAAACTATTTGTACAATTACTTCTTCTTGCTAAGCTTTTTATAATTATCTCATTATTTTCTTGTACTCCTCCATTGGTCTGTTTGTATCCATCTGCTGCCTCCTTTTTCATATTTACATTGTAAGATCTTTCAGCAGGGACCATCCTTTTGTCAGTATTTTGTACGGTGTCTAGCACAGTGGGGTTCCAATCCCTGACTCAGATGTCTAAGAGCCAGCCTAAAGCAAGCAAACATAAAAATTATCATCCTTTAGGGGCTAAAATCTGGATTTAGGAAGCTAACTTTTCACCACCCAACGATGAAAATTTTAACCTTAGCTCATAAGAGCCCTCAATTTCTTCTTATCAACTACATGTTAAACCTCTCTAATCTGGCACCCTTGGTACCTAATGGGCGCTGAACAAAAGAGTCAAGGGAGGTCAATATTGTCTAGCAACATTACCAACACTTCCACTTCTCACTGGGCTCTTAAAAGACATTTAGGAGTAAATTACAGCTAAATAACAACACAGAGCACTGAGAGCCAGAACTGGTGACTTTAAACAAACTCTATGGAACCACAAGAGACTTGGTCACACCCATGTAAGTGGTCATCCAACTAACTAAAATCATGCCAGATTATGGATGTTGCTGAGCAAGAGTACCAGACTAGAGAGGCTTAGCCTGTAGAAGATTTACCCATTATTGCTTGGGTCCTTGAGGGCAAGGGACTGTGTATATGGGAGGTGCAGGAGTCAGGGCAAGAGTTTGGGGATGCGGGGGGAGGGGCTCACAGCAGGAGGATGGGGTTGTGGGGAGTGCAGAAGTCAGAGCAGATGGTGGGGACTCAGGACATGGGGTAGGAGTGCAGACATCAAGGCAGGGGATTGGGAGGTGTGGGGAGCTCAAGGACGGGGCAGCAAGAGCCTCCACTTGCTCCCCAGGGATGGACTGGGGCAGCCAGTGGCTGCTTCCCTGGGCTGAGGAGCTTCCTTCCCCCTTGTAGCCATTTGGGATTATAACTTCCTGCTATGACAGCCCTCCCTTCCTGTTTGATGAAAAGCAGTCACATTCCATGGTCATCCCATTGTTCTTGAACAGCCAAACCCATGCCTCCTTTTAAGGAGTGATACAAGGAAGTTGAACATCAAATTGTGTTCTAGCTCTTACCCTTTAGGAGGAGTTCTTGAACAAACAGATTCACAGATGGATGGACAGACAGACAGATGCACAAACTCTCTCAAATATAGAGAGGACAATACAGTAAACACAGGAAAAATCTTTCAGTTATTACTAATAATATGTTTAAAGGAGATTATCTCAGGAAGGTGAATAACTTGCTAGGTTTGCTGAAATCGTGACTGTGTTTCGTTTAGAGACCTTCATGTTCCTTTTATTGATAGCTGTCTCAACATTGTGGTAGTCTGTCATTAGGGGGCTAAGAAACTCTGCTTGAGTGATGTTGCAAAGGAAAGATTTGATATTTGTACGAGAAGAGCACAGGGGCTTGGACGTGCTTCTGCTTTCAGTGAAACTGAAGTGAATCTGGAGTAATTTGAAGTGAAAGGAGATAGCGATGTGTGATCAGAATCAGAACCTATAGCAATAAGTGTTCCTGTAGTGAAACTCAGTGATCTGGCTTCAGAACAGAAATACATGCACCGAACAGTGTCACTGTACTAGACATGGGCATGCATCACAAGTTCTGGAGCTGGATCTAAACCTTCTGAAATTTCAGGAGAGTTTGGATCCAGAATTTGATTTGTGTCTGATGCTGCCATTCACCATAGACTCTGTTTCAGAAAAGCACTTAAACATGTGTTCCAAGTTAAATATGCTGCATCGGGACCCATATATGTATTCTTTATTTTTTACATTTGATTGCTGAGTAGAGAGCTCAAATTTTCTTTGACAGACAAAAGCCTATGAATTAAAAGGGGTGATGAGATCCTGGCTCCATTGAATGAAGTCAATGAAGTTTTTTACCATTAACATAAATGGAGTCAGGATTTCACCCAGAGAATCTAGAATCCCATTGAACAACAGCGTTGCATTATTCAGAAGCAGCCAGCATGTCCCTTTCTGCACAACTTTATGCAAAGCTAATACAGTGCAACCCTGAATACATGCAGCATTCTGGAGTCATCAGAATTATTTGGATGAACAGGTTTGAAGAATCACAAGAATGTCCAGCTGGAGAGTGGCCTGGGGGAAATAACTGCCACTGAAAAAAGATGAGCTTTATTTAAATAGTAGTAGTAATGGTAGTAGTAAACCTCTTGTGCTCCCACATCTTGGAGCATAAGCCATCGATGACAACTTACGGAGGGGTTCATAATTTTTTCGTGTGGGGGGGGGGACATTACTGTGCCACCCACTGCAACAGGTAACAGCTGGATGTTAAGGAAAGGGACAGTGGAGTAGCTGAGAAATCCATTTCATAGAGACATCTGAGGAGGGACACAATCCTGTGGTTTCCTCAGAGATTCTTATTCACGCCCTTTAAAAATCTAATGTAAGTAACTACCCATGTTTGTAAGCTCCTTTAAAGCCATTGAAGGAGAGACATTGCCCAGATTTATGCACTATTCAACAGCTGTGCAAGACATTGGGTTGGCTCTGCACCTTCATAGTCAATTAAATTCCCATTCTGTGACGTTTGCTTGTGAAACCACCTTCTGGATTGATCCCTCCGAAAGCTCAGCACATCAACCCAGTGCTGTAGTTGGTAGGGTTTGCTTAACAATGTTAGCATGTGATAACAGTGCATTATTTCAAAAAGAAAAGGGCCTTCACATCAGCCTTGGCAGGGCACCCTGTATCTCAGATGCATTCAAAGCCCAGGAGAAAACATTGGGGGGTTTTGGAATAGCCGGAGTGCCATAGGATGTGGAGTGCTGAATCAAAAGAGGTGAAAATCAGTTTGGAATGTTACAATGGACACACGCTACACTCTCATTGCTAAATTTTAATTTAAAATGCAGCTGATCTGAATGAGTTTTAAAAAGGGACATAAAACCCAAATTTTCTCAAGCCGATCACAAACAGTGAAAATGAAGCCCTACCACAGCCTAGTCCTTAAGGAAGAAAAGCTTGTTTCCTACTTATATTTTACTATCAGTAGGTGAATTATTTACAGTGAATAATATTATTCCCCTTTTTCTGTGTGTAAATGATCACTGAAGAGATGTAGGTCTTTACAAATGCATTTGTCTGACAAACGGTTTATCTGACTATATTTCAGCCTTTAATAAATATGGTTGCAAATGACCCTCCATAACTATTTCTTCACATGCCCATGAGTCAAAGTTCCTAATGTATGAACGATCACCCAGTTCTAATCAAAAAGATTTATAAAAAGGGTAATATTAGCAAATGGAGCTTTCTCAAAAAAGAGGTTCATATCAATTAGAAACAGTCAGTGAAGAAGTGACTTTGAAAATCAAATAAGGAAACTCAGCAGCAGTAAAGAAAATTGATTTAAAAAACAGATTTAATTGCACTGTTGTGTTCATCTCAGGTGATCCGTAAAGGAGAAGTCAGTTGCTGCTGGACTTGTACCCCGTGTAAGGAGAATGAGTTTGTCTTTGATGAATACACGTGCAAGGCATGCCAGCTAGGCTCCTGGCCCAATGATGGTCTTACAGGTAATTGAGTTATTGTGCTTAAAACTCTGCAAATGTCAATGGAAATGTGTGTGCATAATATACAGAAGTTGGGGAAATACATGAGTTACAAAACTCAGTGTTAGGGGTGTTTGGATTTTGCTTAGCCTAGCAGGGGTCTGCAAACAAAATATCGAGAAGAGCCATTTTTTTCCAATTTGGTTACAAAAGCCATACTTCAGGAGTTGCAATGCACATGAATATGAGACACTCCTTAATAAGTAATGTCAAACTGCACCTTTTGTAATGCCTATTTTAAGAACAATGCACACACAATAATTAGTAATGTGATCCATGTAAATATTTCACCCTTTTCTGAGTCCTAGTGGACTCTAAGAGCAACCTTATCTAGTGGCAATGACTACCAGAAATTAATTGGTGATCCAAAGGGAGTCAATTTAGGAGCATACAGTATAGCAGGGCTCAGCAAACTTTTTTATGTCAGGCCCCACTTTTTGTCTCTGCTATTAGCAGGGCCCCGCTCCCAGCTTGTCCAATGCCCCATGAGTGAACATCAGTCTCCCATAAGTTAAGTACTGTGCTCTATGGGCAATGGCGGGGGTGAGGATGGGAGCTAGCAGAGGCCGCAGAGGGAGGTTGATTGCACTGTGCCCCTATTGTGAAATTTCATGCCCCCTGGTTAGTGCTGAGAGCAGAAGCCGAGGCATCTGAAGCTGAATTATTTTTCCAGCATTTCATTGGTTCAGCTAAAGCAGAAGTCCATAAATGGCACACCAAGATTGAGAGTGGCTTTCAAAGCACACCAGCAGCAAAAGAGCCGAGGCCTGTTTTTCACACAGAGGTTTGCAGCAGTTGTGAGGCCTGGCTCTAACTCAGCCTTAGTTGTGCCATCTATGAAATAGGTTTAATAATAATTCTTGTCTCACAGAGATATTGGGAGGATGAACCAAAACTTATTTGGTTGATCCCCATGAGCAGCCTATGGCAAACTTGCTCTTGAAGCATCCTAGTTGCTGGGACATACAGCCCAGAGCATGAAAGGAAACTGAAAGCCCATCAGTTGTGGGCAGGCCCCGAGCCTTAGATCACCTCAGACTTAGGGAAGTAGGTGGAAGAGAATCTAGTAGCCCTCGGTGAATGTGAGCACCCTTTTGCCATCCACACTGAACATTTTCTTTTCTTCCCTCCTGCTCCCCTGAGTCCAGAACTTGGGGAAATCTCAATATTAATTAATTTCAGCACAATGTCCAAAACCCTGACAGTGACTGCATAGCTCTCAGGCCAAGGCAGCTCTATGTGGTAACTGTAGCAATGCAGCCTCCCTAGGAGCTGCTTCTGCTCAACCCGAGGCTGGCTCCAGTCACAGTTGGGCTGCAAGCACTCTGATATCTGGGCTGTGCTCCCAGACTGAACCAGCCCCCACAAGGAGAGTGCTTACCTTGCCAGCGAGTGGCAATGCCTGGGCAGGCTGGCTGCAAACAGGCTGCTGGCTGGAGGGGCTGAGCTTCCAGCCTGAACCTGCCCCCAAAAGAAGGTTATTTACCACACCAGAGAGAACAATGGCTGTATTGGAAGTCCCATTCACAGCTGGGCTGCAAACAGACTGCTGGCTGGAGGGGCTGAGCTCCCAGCCTCAACCCACCCCCACAGATGACTGCTTTTTTGTTCTGATAGTATGTAGACTAGCACAGCTTTCTCTCTGTTACTATTCAAAAGGGGAGGGGTGAGCCCTCCTATTATCCCCTAGCATGTTGAATATTAACAGAGAGAAAGCCGTGCTAGTCTAGATACTATCAAAACAAAAAAGCAGTCAAGTAGCACTTTAAAGACTAGCAAAATAATTTATTAGGTGATGAGCTTTCGTGGGACAGACCCACTTCTTCAGATCACAGCCATGCCAGAACAGACTCAATATTTACAGACTCAATATTATCCCCTAGCACAACTCCACTCTTGCACACTCCATTCCTAACTTTGCTTCCTGCCGCCTAGCTGGAGCAGCTATAACTTGAGCCCCTGCAAACACAAGGGGAGGGAGAAACTCCGGTGCTGCAGAAAGACTTTTCAGAAGCTGAGCAAAATCCTGGGCAATGCAAGGCAGTCTGAAGAACTTCCTTTAGCACATTTTGAGATCATCAGTGTGTGGCCTGGTATTGGCTAGGTTTTCTCCTAGCTGTGTGATGATGACAGTAGTATTCAAATATTTTATTACATTAACACCTACAATTGCCAGCCACAGATTAGCTTCTGGGTTGTATATAAACAGGCCATAGAATCATAGAATCCTAGGGATCGAAGGGACCTCAGGAGGTCATTTAGCCCAGCCCCCTGCCTAAAGCAGGATCAATCCTGTCTAAATCATACCGGCCATGACTATGTCAAGACGTGACTTAAAAACCTCTAGGGATGGAGCTTCCACCACCTCTCTTGGTAACGCATTCCAGTGCTTCACTGTCTTCCTGGTGAAATAGTTCTTCCTAATATCCAACCTACACCTCTCCTTCTGTAACTTCAGATCATTCCTCCTTGTTCTGCAATCTGTCACAATTGAGAACAGTCTCTCTCCATCTTCTTTAGAGCCCCCTTTCAGGAAGTTGAAGGCTGCTAACAGATCTCTCCTCAGTCTTCCCTTCTGCACACTAAATAAGCCCAAATCTCTCAGCTTCTCCTCATAGGTCATGTGCCCCAGCTCCTTAATCATCTTCATTGCCCTCTGCTAAACTGTCTCCAATTCGTCCACATTCTTTCTATACTGAGGGGCCCAGAATAGGATGCGATACTCCAGATGTGGCCTCACCGGTGCCAAATAGAAGGGAATAATAACTTCTCTAGATCTTCTGGAAATGCTTCTCCTAATGCACCCCAATATGCCGTTAGCCTTCTTGGCTACAAGGGCACACTGTTGACTCATAGCCAGTCTGTCATCCACTGTAATCCCCAGGTCCTTTACTGTTGCACTGCTACTTAGCCAGTTGGTCCCCAGACTGTAATAGTGCTTGGGATTCTTCTGTCCCAAGTGCAGGACTCTGCACTTCTTCTTGGTGAACCTCGTCAAATTTCTTTTGGCCCAATTCTCCAATTTGTCTAAGGCACTCTAGACCATATCCCTACCCTCCAATGTATTTACTTGACCCCTAGCTTAGTGTCATCTTCAAATTTGCTGAGGGTGCAATCCATACCCTCATCCAGGTCATTAATAAAGATGTTGAACAGTACTGACCCAGAAACCAATCCTTAGGGCACTCCACGTAATATCAGGAGAGAGATGATCAAATACGGCAGAGAAAGCATGATTCAGGAAAGACACTGACTATGTAATATAGCATGGAAAGAAGGGAAGGCAACTAAAGAATGGGCAAGATATGTGCTAGTGACAATACACAAGAAAGGAAGTATATTGGAGTTCTAGAAATACAGAACGATTGCCCTAATGAATCATCTAGGCAAGGTGCTGATGAAGATTCTGATGGAGACACTAAGACAGCAGACAGAAGAACTTTTAGCAGATGAGAAAGCAGGGTTCAGAAAAGATAGAAGTACCATACAGATATTGTCACTAAGACTGATAGCAGAGAAAGGTCGACAAAAGATAAGAACGTATACACTTGCTTCGTCAATTTTCAAAAGGCATTTGACAGTATAGATCAGAAAGTGACTTGGGCAGTGTTGGAGTCATATGGAGTGGGCAGCAGACTTATACGGTTGTTGAAGGATATCAGTGACAACGCGGAGGCAGTGGTGAGAACATGCATGGTGTTGGGAAGTTGGTTTAAAACAAGTCGAGGTATGAGACAAGGAGATCCAATAGCGCCAAGTATCTTCATCGCACATTTGGAGAGAACAATGGACAAGATCAAGGAAGAGATGGAAGGGATATCTGTGCACAGGAAAAGAATTAACAAATTGAAGTTCGCAGATGATATAGTTAGGATTGAGGAAGATGAGGAGAAGCTAACGAGAACCGTGCAGGTGATACACAAAGAAGGGAAGCAGTACGGACTGATTATGAACATTGATAAAACAAAAACAATGGTATTTGGAGATAAGAAAATAGGAAGAAAGATCAGTGTAGATGGTATTGAACTAGAAAATGTAGAGAAGTTCACATATCTGGAGAGCAACATAACATATGATTTAGACTGTAAGAAGGAAATAGCCACTAGAATAGCAAAAGCAAGAGCAAGTTTGAAGGCGATGGATAAGATCTGGAAAAGCAAAGCAATTAGCCTAGGAATGAAGTTGAGTGTCTTGAAAATGTGTGTATTCAGGGGCATGTTGTACAGATGTGAGACATGCGTGATAAAGAAAGATTCAAAAAGAATATTGGCATTCAAAAGGAGTTGTTATAGAAAGATGCTGAGAATAGGATGGATGCAGAAGGTCACCAGTGGGGAATTATATAGAAAGATAGAGCCAAAAGAGAACCTTCTACAGAAGGTTATAAAACAGAAGCTACAACTATTTGGGCATATTTGCAGAATCAACAAAAAAGGAAAAATCAAGACCCTAGTATTCGGCATAATGGATGGCTCAAATAGGAGAGGCAGACCCCATAGAGAATGGATAGGCAATATAGTAGATTGGTGCAGAGCTCGTCTACAGAAACTAAGCCACTCCACACTGGACAGGGAAAGATGGAAGGAAATAGTGAGAGAGGCATCAGACACCAACAGGTGCTGAGCCCACAGTTATTGATGATGATGATGACCAACCAAATATTGAACCATTGACTGCTACCCATTGTGCCCATCCATCAAGCCAGCTTTCTGTCCAACTTACAGTCCATGTATCCAATCCATACTTCGTTAACTTATGGGCAAGAATGCTGCAGGAAACTATATCAAAAGCTTTGCTAAAGTCACAGTATATCACCTACATTAACTTCCCCGTGTCCACAGAGCCAGTTACCTCATCATAGAAGCTAATCAGATTGATCAGGCTTGACTTGCCCTTGGTGAATCCCTGTTGACTACTCTTGATCACTTTCCCCTCTTCCAAGTGCTCCAAAATGTATTCCTTGAGGATCCCCTTCATGATTTTTCCAGGGACTGAGGTAAGGCTGACTGGTATATAGTTCCCTGGATTGTCCTTTCCTTTTTTAAAGATGGGCACTACATTTGTTTTTTTTTTCCAGTCATCTGGGACCTCTCCTGATCACCACAAGTTTTCAAAGATAATAGCCAAAGGCTCTGCAATGACATCTGCCAATTCCCTCAGTGCCCTTGGGTGCATTAAATCTGAACCCATGGATTTGTGTGCATCTAGCTTTTTCTAAATAGGTCTTAATCTGTTCTTTCCATGCCGAAGGCTGCCCACCTCCTTCCCATAGTGCATTGCCTACTGCTGTAGTCAGGGAGCTGAACTGGTCTGTGAAGACTGAGGCAAAAAACGCATTGAGTACTTCAGCCTTTCCCACATCATCTGTCACCAGGTTACCTTCCTCATCCAGTTATGGCCCCATACCCTCCCTGATAACCCACTTTTTGTTAACATGCCCATAGAAACCCTTCTTGTTGCCCTTCACATTCCTTGCTAGTTGCAATTCCAATTTTGCTTTCACTTTCCTGATTACCCCCCGGCATTCTCTAACCATAACTCCACCATGAAGCCACTGACAGCTCCATGCCAGTCCCAAGCCTGGATGAAGGAGGAGGGTTGGTCAGATGCGTGTCGATGTGCTGACCGTCAAACAACAATACAAATGAAATCTGATGCAAATACAACCAAATGTTAAAAGATGCCATCTCGGACATCACCCGAATAAACAAGGTCCACAATACCAATCGAGCGATCGGGGCTGGGTCAGTAAGTTGGCTACCGGAAGAAAATTACACCTAAAATTACACCTAGCACATATGCTATCCATTGGAACATGGAACGTCCGAACACTGTGGGCAACTGGAAAATTAGAGCTGCTTCGGAAGGAAATGGAAAGATATCGATGTGATATACTTGGACTGGCAGAGATGCATTGGACGGGATCAGGAGAGATATGCGGTTGTGAAGTCATTTGGTCAGGAAATGAAATGAAGCATGAAGCAAGAGTTGGATTCCTTCTTAGCAAAACAGCTAGAAGAGCATTATTAGGATACAAACCAGTGAGTGCAAGAATGATGGTCACGCGATTCGAAGCAAAACCATTCAACATTTCAGTCATTCAGATGTATGCACCCACGTTGGACAGTATAGAGGAAAAGATTGAGCTACTTTATAAAGACTTGACAAAGACGGTGCAGGAGATACCAAAGAAAGATGTGTTGATCATAGGAGGGGACTGGAATGCAAAGGTTGGAACAGATAATGAAGGTTGGGAGAGAGTCATGGGAAGGTTTGGATATGAAGAAAGAAACGAATGGGCTGAGAAACTGTTAGAGTTTGCTACAGAGCATGAGATGGTGATTTGCAACATGAGATTCCAACAAAAGGACTGTAGGAAGTGGACATGGCAATCAAATGACAGGAAGTCCAAGAGCATGATAGATATGATTTTGATAAGAAGAAGATGGATAACATCAGTACAGCACTGCTGAACTTTCCAAGGAGTGGATATAGACTCAGACCACAGTCTAGTGATTGCAAACCTCAAGATAAAACTCAAAAGAAAATGTAAGACACAGTTTAAGAAAAGAAGAGATGTAGCGAGGCTATGTGAGGAAGAAACGGAATCCATACAGAAGAGTGCTCGAAGAGAAGATTAAGAATATCGCCACAGAGAAAGACCTAGATAAGAGAGTCGCAAGGATAGCCATCGCTATAGAAGAGGCAATTGAGCAGACTGTTCCAGAAGAAGAAAAGATCAATAAGAAATGGATTTCCCAGAAGACACTGATGTTGCTTCAAGAGAAGAAGTGTTGAAGATCAGAAGAGATGCTTCTGAGGTGGCAGAACAGCAATATAGGATGAAATGCAATGAGGTAAGGAAAGCAGCCAGAAAGGTTAAGAAGAAATGGTTAGAGGAGCAATGTGAAGATATTGAGAGGTGCTGATGATGATACTGACTGAGAAATTAAGATCACAGATAGAAGAACATACAGCAGGTGAGCAAGCAGGGTTCAGAAAAGACAGAAGTACCGTACAGCAGATATTGGCACTAAGACTGATAGAGGAGAAAGCTCTACAAAAGAACAAAAATGTATACATTTGCTTCATCGATTTTCAAAAGGCATTTGATGGTATAGATCAGAAAGTGACCTGGGCAGTGTTGGAGTCGTATGGAGTGGATAGCAGACTAATACAGTTGTTGAAAAATATCAATGATAATGCGGAGGCAGCGGTGAGAACATGCATGGTGTTGGGAAGTTGGTTTAAAACAAGTTGAGGTACGCGACAAGGAGATCCAATAGCACCAAGTATCTTCATCGCACATTTGGAGAGAGCGATGGACAAGATCAAGGAAGAGGTAGAAGGGATAGCTGTGCACGGGAAAAGAATTAACAAATTGAGGTTTGCGGATGATATAGTTGTCATTGAGGAAGATGAGGAGAAGCTAGCGAAAACGGTGCAGGTGTTAAACAAAGAAGGGAAGCGGTACGGACTGATTATCAACATTGATACAACAAAAACAATGGTATTTGGAGATAAGGAAATAGAAAGAAAGATCAGTGTGGATGGCATTGAACTAGAAAATGTAGAGAAGTTCACATATCTGGGGAGCAACATGAAGTATGATCTAGACTGTAAGAAGGAAATAGCGACTAGAATAGCAAAAGCAGGAGCAAGTTTGAAGGCGATGGATAAGATCTGGAAAAGCAAAGCAATTAGCTTATGAATGAAGCTGGGTGTCTCAAAAATGTGTGTGTTCAGTAGCATGTTGTATGGATGTGAGACCGCGGTGATAATGAAAGATTCAAAAAGAAGAATATTGGCATTCGAAAGGAGTTGTTATAGAAAGATTCTGAGAATAGGATGTATGCAGAAGGTCACCAATGAGGAATTGTATAGGAAGATACAGCTGAAAGAGAACCTGCTGCAGAAGGTCATAAAACAGAAGCAACAACTATTTGGACATATTTGCAGAATGAACGACGAACGAAAAATCAAGACCCTGGTATTCAGCATAATGGATGGTTTGAAGAGGAGAGGCAGACCCCACGGTGAATGGATAGATGATGTAGTAGATTGGCGCAGAGCTAGTTTACAGAAACTAAGCCACTCTGCACTGGATAGGGAAAGATGGAAGGAAATAGTGAGAGAGGCATCAGACACCAACAGGCGCTGAGCCCACAGTTATTGATGATGATGATTCTCCAACCATGTGTTTATACTCCTCCTTAGTCATCTGTCCAAGCTTCGACTTCTTATATGCATCCTTTTTGAGTTTAAGCTCACTAAGGATTTCCCTCGTACACCAAGCTGGTAACCTACCATATTTTTTTTTCTTACTGGCAGAAGGCAGTCCCTAAAGAACTTGGAATCTTGGTTTAGGACAAACAAATGGGTCGGGTAGAGAGAAGGGGGAATAAGATGGTAATAAACAGAGGGTGTGAGAGAGAGAAAGAGAGAAAGTGTGTATGCATGCCACAAGAGCCAGGCATAATGTGGCATTTAGGACGTACAGGTAGTATTAATATTAAACTCTTGCTGTATAGGAAAGCCACAGTATTCTAACATGCAACACTGAAGAATGAAGTTGCCAAATATGCAATTTTAAGGGAAGAAAGCAACGTTTCATTACCATTTTCATGCTTACTGCTTCATTACTGTATTTTTATCAATCATTCTTTTGCTTGATTATATTCCATTTAATATCCTTGCTGTTGCTGAAGCTGACAGGTGTACATATAAAGCTATCTGTGGGTTTCACTGATCTGTCCTCTGTCCTTTAACATGGCATTAAAAGCAGCTTGTAAAATGCTTTTCCAGAAGATCTGTAGGGTGGATTGACCAATAATGTTTTATAATCATGTCTAAGGTCACCAGCTTTTATAGCTTGTAAACAAAATGCCTTTCAGTCTAGTCCTGTTTTAAACATAAGCTTCAGTAAAGAGGGAGAATGAGCAAGCGAGAGATATTTTGTATTCCAGCAGGAAATTTCCTTCAGTTTTACAAAGCACACAAGGGTAGTCTCCTTGAAATGTCCTTTCCTTTTCCCTACCCTCTTCAGCCTGGTATCTCACAAACTCCTGCACCCCTTTCATCCCAGCACCTCTCAGGGCCTCCCTTGCAAGGCAGCTGGTCTTCATAAAGCCAGCAGTAGTAGCACTGGTTTTTCCTGTGATAATAACAATGGCAAACAGGTTGTCCTGAAGTGTCTGACAGTAGGGGAGTAGGTTAAACGACAAAGGGGCTGTTCTGGTAGGGATCTGGGTTGAGGATGGGTGCCCGGCTGAGTGTCCTCTGATTTCTGGAAGTCTCCCCAGCTCCGCAGTTGATAGGAGATGGGGAGGGAGGTGCCCATGGGCCAATATGTAGGGGAAAAATGCTCTGGGTGACATTCCATGGATGGCTAATCAAAAAGGCAACAATAAGGCTATGTCTACGCTAGCCAAAAACTTCATTTTCATGGCCATTTTGAAGTTTACTAATGAAGCGCTGAAATACATATTCAGCACCTCATTAGCATGCGGGCAGCTGCGGCACTTCGAAATTGACGCGGATCGTCGCCACATGGCTCGTCCAGACGGGGCTTCTTTTCGAAAGGACCCCGGCTACTTCGAAGTCCCCTTATTCCTATGAGCAGATGGGAATAAGGGGACTTCAAAGTAGGCGGGGTCCTTTCGAAAAGGAGCCCCGTCGCGATGAGCCGCGCGGCGGCGAGCCGCATAAATTTTGAAGTGCTGTGGCCGCCCGCATGCTAATGAGGTGCTGAATATGTATTTCAGTGCTTCATTAGTAAACTTTAAAATGGCCATTTGGGTGGCCATTTTGAAATTTTTGGCTAGTGTAAACACGGCCTAAGAGAAAGAAATTCAAGCAGAGTGACTGCAGGACTCCCACTCTACATCAGAAATTGGGAGGAGTGTGTGGAACATCTCCTATCTCATTTAGAGGCACTAGTGGGTGGCTCAAGAAGGGAGCTTAAGATATATTAAAAGGAATTGACTTTTGGAATGACTTGAGCACCTGCCCTCTGAAAGTCAGGCCCCTTTAAAATGACTTAAACTGGGCATCTAACAATAGAAGTGCCCAAAATCACCAGTCACTTTTGGAACTTTTAGGCCTTAGTGAAGAAAACGAAGAGCGGAATAAGCAGTTCCACATGAAAGACAGAGCTGGATAATCTTCAAATTTGCAATAGGAGTCTTCCTTATATGTTATCGTAATGGCATCCATGGTTGTACAGGGTGGCTGTCCGCCCCCATAGAAAGGTTTATGAGACTTACTGAAGTCTTTAAGCTAACACATCTGGGTCTTTCAGCTCAGGCAATAGTAACTCATGGATTTAGATCCAGAGATCCTTCATTTTATCCTCAATGCCAGCATTCTACCAATGGTATTGTGGATTTAGAGCCAGAGATTCCTCATTAATTCATGAGTCCAACAGCCTCACCGAGGGTATTGTCTGGATTTACTTTACAAAGGAGAAAGGAGAAAATCCAGACATTTAAGACAGAAACAGGTGACCCTCTTAACAGGCCAGATCCAAACTCCAGTAAAATGAATGTAGTCTTTCCCATTGGTTCCCTAGGTGACTACACTGTTTTGGTGGGGTCAGGCCTCTCTGTCCAGAAGATAAGAGAGAGCTTGGGAAGACAGTTGTTTATTAATGTTTGAAATTCCAGCACTGCTTTATTGTTTCTTGGGGATATCCTTTTCCAGCTGACTTCTCTATCTTGTTTCCTCTTCCTGAATAATGGATATAGCTGCTTCTTGTGGTGGAGGTGAGTTATGAAACTTCACAAAAGTGACAGCAACTAAGTTTTAGTGGCAGCTAATTCTGAGGCAGGTATGGACTGCAAATACTATTACTACTATCAGTAATATTTGGGTCTTCTTCAGCTGTACTGACTTTTTTCTTATTCCTAATGCCCTCTGCATGTGCTGGCTATTTGACTTTCTCAGCGGTATTCAGATGAGGTTAGAAGAAAAGCTATTTTGCAGTTCATTGAAATATTTTCAATTATCTTTTCTTTGTTCAGATGTCTGTTTTGTACACCGGGACTGAGCATCAGAAATAGATTTCTTCTTTCATTATGGTTACAAGGAACATTTTCTTTTTAGTGGGTGAAAGAAACTAAGGACATTATTACATCTGTGGCCCAGTCTTGTGCTCTGATGGTTGTGTTGGTCAGGTGTAGCCAGAGTTCTGGGACTCTGGCTGGCAGGGATTAAATTTGTGTATAGCAATTGCATTCTAACCCTTGAGAGGCAGGAGCAGGGAACACCTAGTTTGCCCTTATGCAGCCCGTTTGATTGTCATTTGAAGTAGCAGAGAATGGGCGGCAGAGGAGTTATGTTCATTCCTCTCTGGTGGGGGCGGGGAGATGAGGAGGAGCCCTGGGTACTTCATGAAAACTGGGCTTGGATTTAATAGGGTGGATAATCAATGAGTAAATGAGAAGAGCCCAACCCTGGAGAAGAATATGGTGGGCATTTACATTATTCTTTTTTGACAAGTCAACACAGGTGTCTGTAGAAAGCATTCTGTTAGTAAGAGTCCAGGGTCAAAACTTACCTGATTTTTGTAAGTAATGAACAAAAGTGACCCCTTTCTTTGTACTGTGCACAGTTGCTCACTCTCTTTTTTTCTCTCTCTCTCACTGAGAAGATCAACAAACCAGTTCCCAGGAAGCAAACACTGTTCAGTGTTACTTTCTGGCACAGTTTATATGACAGCTTATGAAAAGCACAGATCAGGGTTGAGTTGCTTTGGCAAGTCTCTAAGGATTCTTTGAGTGGCTGATGGCCTGCTCCTGCCAGATGCTGAGCCCCCTCAATTCCTGCAGAAATAATGGGGAGATGATGTGCAAAGCACCTTATAGGATGAAACCCTTGAAACCTAAGCAATACAATCTGCTAAAATCATGCATGCACACACATATCCCACAACTATTTTAAACCTGTAGTTCTTAGCTGTGCTCCTTATGCCATCGTTACTAAAAAAAAGATACTGCAGTCAAGAATTAGCTGGCAATTCTGGTGATAATGCACAAGACAGAACAGGATCTGGCTCGTATCTCATCTTGACACTATTATGACATTAAAATGTTACTTTTGTTGATAATTTGAACAGCTGTAACTCAGATGCGCAAGGATCAGATACAGGGTTAGTGCATTTTTATACAGTAGCTTTTATGACTCTAAGCATTCCTCTGCACAGAACATGTCTTGTTTTCTTCATAACTTATCATTTTCTTTTTTCTCTATAGAATTAGATTTGATCATTTGCATAAATTATTCTTTCAGTGGGCTTTTGGGGAAGAAGGAATGACTGAAAGGCTGCATCAAAGGGTGGGACAATGTTATTATGGGCTGGGATTATTGGCCAGACTAGGCTTTTTTTCCTCCCCTTTCATGTTGTTGAGAGCTGCTATGTCTTAGTTAAGATATATGTATTTTAAGATATTGGCAATTAGTGAGGAGAGGCTGTAGTTAAGTTGTTGGCCTTGCATTCAGATAATTAGGGTTTAATGCCTGGCTTTGTCAAGTGATTTTCATAGGGATTGACCCAAAAGCCATTAAAGCCAATGACCGTCTATTCATGAATTTATCTCGTGTTTTTTTGAACCTTGTTATAGCCTTGGTCTTCACAACATCCTCTGGCAAGTATTTCCACAGGTTGACTGTGAATTGTGTGAAGAAATATTTCCTTTTGTTTGTGTTAAATCTGTTATCTATTAATTTCATTTGGTGACACCTTGTTCTTCGCTCTCTCCCCACCATCTCTCTCTCTCTCACCCCCTCTCTCTCTCTCCCCCTCTCTCTCTGTCTCTCACACACACACACACACACACACATTTATATTATGAATGGAGTTCCTACAGGCCCTATCATGCTAGGCAATGTATAAATATGTAGATATGATCTGAGGACCTTATTAGCTAAATAGATATGATAAACTAAGGACTTATCAGTACCATCCCACAGTGCAGACTATGAGACATCAGTAGCAGTGTGTTCCTATGTGCTGAACTGCCCCAGTGTGGATGTTGTAGGTGCCCTCTTCCAATAGGACTACCTTATTGGAAATCAGGAATCTTTTAGTTTACTATGGCAGGGTCCACACAGGAGTGTTACAGTACAGCATGTTGGTGCAATTGTTATTTCATATCCCCATAGTCTGAACTATAGAGCAGTATGGATATAATCTCAGAGTGAGAGAAAGAATATGTTGTAAACAAAGCTCCCAAGCAGAGAGCAGGGAGCCACTTAAAGCAGTGTGGTGATGCTCTGAAGCACCTGGCTGCTCTGTGCCTGAGGGTACCAGTGGGGTGGTCCATGGGCCACATCCAGCAGCTTGGCAGACTGAATCAGCCTGAAGGCCATATCTTGCCCACCCTGTCCTAACTCTGTATGACATAAGCAGAGAGTCAACAACCGGGGATGTAGTAGGCATCCTTCAGTCTGCATAGACTATGGATCGCACCCTTTAAAGTTTCAATTGAGGACTTCATTTACAGCATCTATTGTGACTATAAAGACCCACACGAGAGTGACAGTCCTTGCTGCATCTCTTGCAGATGTAGTGGGTGTCTGGCAAGTCCTTATTGTGCTTTCTGTGCACTCGCTTCTCCTCTGCTAGCTGTCTGATCTTCAGCTCGCCCTTCTGAAGGCCCTTGTGTAACCCCTGCCTCCATCTGCTGCGGTTGTCTGCTAGTTCTTCCCAACCGTCCAGCTCGATGTCTACCTCTCTGAGGTCTCTCTTGCAGACATCTTTGTAACACAGCTGGGGGCATCCGCAAGGTCTTTTGCCAGAGGCTAGCTCACCATACAGGATGTCTTTTGGAATCCTTCCATCATTCATCCTGTGGACATGGCCAAGCCAGCGGAGCCGATGCTGCCTGAGGAGGGTGTGCATGGTTGAGATTCCAGCTTGCTCGAGGACGGCAGTGTTGGTCACTCTGTCCTTCCATGATATTCCAAGGATGTGCCTGAGGCAGTGCAAGTGGAAGACGTTCAGCCTCTTTTCCTGGCGGGCATACAGGGTCCAAGTCTCGCTGCCATAAAGGAGGGTGCTGAGGATGCAGGCTCTATAGACTTGCATTTTGGTGTGAGTGTACAGCTTGTTGTTATTCCACACGCTCTTGCTGAGTCTGGACAGAGTTGTGGCCACTTTTCCGATCCTCCTATTTAGCTCAGTGTCCAACGACAGGGTGTCAGTGATGGTGGACCCGAGGTAAACGAACTCGTGGACGACCTCTAACGTATAGTTGTCAGTTATGATTGATGGGGATTCAGCAACATCCTGACCGAGTACGTTCGTCTTCTTTAGGTGGATGGTAAGCCCAAAGCCCTTGCACGCTTTGGAGAACTGATCCAGCAGTTTTTGAAGCTCGTCTTCTGTGTGAGACACTACAGCAGCATCGTCTGCGAACAGCATGTCTCTGATGAGGATTTCTCGCACCTTAGACTTAACTTTCAGCCTTGCAAGGTTAAACAGTTTCCCATCAGATCTTGTGTGCAGCAAGATGCCCTCTGTTGAAGATCCTCCCTGCTCTGTTCATTCCCTCTAACACACCTGGCATTGGCCACTGTCAGAAGACAGCACACTGGACTAGATGAGTCCGAGTATGGCCATTCTTCTGTTCTTATGACATTTTAGGTTCATTATAGTTTCAAAGGAATCCAGATAAATAAAATAAATAATATTATCATGATCAAATCCCAAGGGTGAATACTGCATGTCTTTAAATTTTCTCTCTGCTGAAGAAATTGTTCAGCACTACAGAAGATCACAAAAAAATATAATTTGTGGCACTATACAGAGAGTGTTCCAGATAATGTAATATGTATTTTTCACAAAATATAGCCTTTTTTTCCAATTTGTAGTTTTCGTATCTCAAAGACAGATGTTTTTAGGGGATCTGAGATCTTGCATGCGGTGCACACAACCAAGTGGATATATATATTACATTGTGTTGGCACGAACAGCTTTTTTTTCCCTTACAGGTCAAACAGCAATCAAAGCCAAATTTTAGCCTGTCTAGATATCTATCTATTTCTGATGTGCTCATCACCTTGGCCTGTGGGCAGATACCTTTCTGGCCTCACGTATATTCATAAGCTTTATTATGCTCCCTCTTGACAGCCTTAAATAAACCGTGTTGGCTGCCAAAAGCTTTTTCAAACAGTCTGAGGGCAGGTTTATACTAACCCCTGCCATCGATCTAATTTACGTGACTAAAGTCAATGTCCTAACTCCTGTGTCTTGTGTGAAGTAAGGTCATTAGGCACTGCTCTCCAATCAATGCTGGCTACTCTTCTTGTCCAGGTGGCATACCAGCATCTATGCAATAGCACTTGATGATTGACTTATCATGTCTAAGCAGGACACAATACGCTGATGGTCAGTGGATTGATTACTGCAGTATCAATACCCAACATAGTGGAGACAAGCCCTCAGAATGCCCCCAATGCACTCATGTGGTAAATGCATTTATGTTTTGTATCTGTGTCGCCAAGAAATGGCCTTATGGCTGGGAATTCCTCAGCCCAACAGCCAAGTGGGCTTTCAAAGTGTATTGCCCTGCCAGTGAGGAACAAGCAGAAATAAATATTCTCAGGCACATTCATATCTGGTGGAGCAGAATTGGGCTATTTTGTGTACTTTTCAGTATTGAAATTAGTTTAATCCTGGCCAATAAATCTGATATAGCATTCAGAATCTTTTTTTCCTCTCTTCCTGCCTTTACTTTATGTAATCCTCTCTCCCTTCCAAGTTCCCTTCTTAGAAACCATTTCCTGCAAATGTGTGTACAATAACCTTACTAATCATTGTCTCATAAAAAAATCGGTCTTTAAACTTAATTGAGGAATAAATCATTGTCTATAGTTTAGCATCCTCCTAATAAAACGAAGGAGAAAAAATAGCCTGAGTTTTCATCTCTTTGTGGGAATTTTAGTAAGGGAATCTAGAAAAAGGCATGAAATAGGCTGGACCTGATGATATGTGCATGCCCACAAGTCATCTCTGTTGCAAAGTTAGGATCCATCCTAAAATCAGTCCTTGTTTCGCTTTGCTGCAGATAAAGGCCAGTTGCCAGAAAAGAGATCATTTTCTGATGTCTTCTGCTCTGGAAATCTACAGGCAGCATTATGAATATGAACTAGCTAGTACCAAAGTGGTTCCAGTAAATGCTACTTAAGTGATCCTTTGGTGAAACTGAAGATGGCCATATAGGTCATTGAGGTCTTTTAGTCTTATATCATATTTGGGAATGCTGAAATATACCTGCAGGAGCTATCTTAAGAAAGCATTAGTGCAGGGGTGGCCAATCACTTAGGGACCAAGTGCCACAGTAAAGTGTAAAGGGCCATGTGGACAGAGTGCAAAGAGGTGCAATCTATCTATCTATCTGTCTATTTATCTAATATGTAGCTAGATAGAAATATATAATACATGGCTCAGTGCCCTCCCCCTCCTCTAGAACCAGCCCCTCCCCAATCCCTGCACTCTAACCCAATCCCCCACTCCTCCCCCAGAGCCCGGCACCCCCAGCGCGCCCTGGCTCTAAATCAACGTCCTCCCCCTCCCCTCCCCCAGAGCCATGTACTCCCAGCTCCCCTACCCCAGTTTTAACTTGATGCTAATGACTCCTGAGATCCATCACCACTGTGGCCACGGCTGCAGCCACGCACTACTCCCACCATGTGCTGGGGCATATGTGCAGAGCAGTGGACAGCACTTCTGGCATGCAGCTCCGAGGAGGACCCACATTTAATGGCTCAAAGAGCTGCATGTGACTTGAGAGCCACCAATTGGCCACCCCTGCATTAATGTGACTACATATCACAAATCTGCTCCCCCACTAGCTTTACACTGGTGTAACTTCATTGACTTCAGTGGAGTTAGTGCTGAATTATGGCAATATCATTGGCATTAGAATTAGCCCCTTAATTTTCTTCAGGATAAATAAGATGCATATTCTCATTAAAGTGAATGGGAGTCTGTCAGGTAACTTTTATTAATGTTAATGAGAGTGATTCATAAAAATCCAAATGACCTTGTTACATTAAGAAGAGGTGATAACTTCATTATTACCATAAAAAGTTTTCATGCTAAGACTGCTACAGTAAGAACGTCATGTTAGCCAGTATTTAGTAAATAAGAGCCACATTCTGTTACACCAGTATTCCTGTAAATTTTTCCCTCTTTTGAGCTGCACTGATATCAAAGCTTAAATGTCCCAGATCCTTGAAGCATTTCAGTGGGGATATAAATCAACCTGCTTTGCACCTCTGCCACACACCCTATTGATTTTGCTTACATATATATTTGTATTTTCAACATCACTCATTATGTTTGTGTGCATGAGCAATGGAAAGAGAATCAGACAATATGTAAAGAGTTTATTTTCCTTAGAATGAATTCTACCCAGAAAAACATAATTGATATTGGCATGAAGCATCTTAAGAAAAACATTCATATCCCCCTGAGAAAAAAAGAAAAAAAAGGGTCAAAGAGGCATTTTCTAGTTATGTTAACACAGAGCTCAGAACTAGAAACTTCCAAAATCCAGTCAAACTCTGATATTTAGAACTTGGCTACGTGAAGGCCCTCAGGAAAGTTAATCCCAAATAACTCCAAATGAATAAATTCTGAAATGAATTAAACAAAACCAAACTACATCCACTTTAATTCTAAATGAGAGTGTTTACACAGAGGTTAAATGCAATTTAACTAATTGAATTTCATACCCTATGGTGCTCTTGGTTTATTTTCCTGAATGTCCCCAAGTAGAGAGGCCCTTACTGCCAACTGTCAAACCAATGTGTGAGTTCCAAATTGCTACTTAGTCTGGCCTCCCCAGTTTGTGGGTGCCCAATGTCAGAAGTTTTTAGCTTGATTTTCAGAAGTGGGGGCACCATTGGATCCAATGGCTAAAAATATGGATTGTGTGTGACAAGTATTCCTGGCAGTCAGGCCCAAGGTGAGTCCAGGGGAGTAACTGTTGTCCATTAAAACTAGTGGAGTTATAGCAGTTGTACTAACTGACGGTCAGGCCTGATATATATATATAGATTTTTACCACAGACTTGATGAAATAGGAACAAAACTATGGGGAATATATTTTCTTCTGTGGAAAATAATTTATTTAACACACACACACTTTATCTCTAACTTCAAACAGCAATGGTTCCAATGTAATGTAGATGATAAGAAAATAATATATACAAAAGGTATGTAAATAATGGCTTAACTGTATTCAAGAAGATAATAGGGATAGGAAATATAAACTTATGTCAACACCAAGATTTTGGGAAGGGTTGAAGAGTTTAAAAAATGCATGTTTTCCATCTGGCTGGTCTTCTCTTCCCTATCTTTTTAGTGCCCCTTTGCTGTTAGAGGACTTTGGTCCCATAGATGTTTCTTGGCTCCTCTCCTTTCAGGAAATCAAGTGTCAATGGATCCAGTTTCCTCTCTTCCTCCTTCTTGTTAACTAGCAGCAGCCCAGTGACTGGCACCTCCTCTTTATTGCCATCTACTTCCAGAGATCCAGTATTTCTGCTGCAAACAAGGAGAAGGATAGACAGAAACATGCAAGAGATGCCAGCTACAAGTTGTCTGCCTGATTTCAGTTGAGTGAACTAGGATCAAAGGAACTACAACTTCATTGGTTTAAAATAGCAAATGTTCCATACCTCCAGTAATTAGAGTGCTTTGTCACATCCAAGGCTTGTCAGAGACACACACACAGAAACTCTGTTACAGGAACCTGGTTAGAGTCTGAGTGCACCAATGGGAGAAAGCATTGCAGAGAGTAAAATATTCAGAGAAGAGTAAAAGTGCATTGTCTGGTGCAGAGATCTAGCTAAGATTAAGGCAGGCAGGGAGCAATGCGGAAGTTCAGAAGTTTTACGAAAAAAGCCTGACAGGCAGAGAGACAAGGCAGATGAATTGGTGTTTCTACCTTTTAAAAATATTCCCCTTTCTTTCAGTTCTCACCTTCATACCCACCCCAACACTGGAAAATGTGATTTTTATATTGGAGCCACCAGTGTCTTGAAAAATTCAAAATAGTAGGCAAAATCTGTGACTGGTGTAAACTGGTATAATTCCATCGATTTCACTGGTGCAACACCAATTTGTCCTGCTGGGGATCTGACCCAGTATTACATTGCTAGTGTACGTAATATTACTCAACACAAAAGAGGAAGAAGTGTCTCATTATCACAGCAGACGATTACATAATATCTAGGGTTCACTTTCCTAAACATTAACAATTCCCAGCCTCTGAACTGAAACATGGCACATATACATTTTGTAGGCAGAACTGAGTTAGAATCTCTACAGAGTTAATGCTGTAGGCTTATGGAAAATGTCATTTGAACAGAAGTAACTACAAATAGTCATGTACTCCATTTTGCATGTCATTCAACAAGGGTATTTGGATACTAAAGCCCATTAAATTGACATCAGTGGAAAGACTCTTATTTATGTCAGTGGGCTTTGGATCAGGTCCACAGTTTCTGCAGCTGTTTGGCTAAATGCCCCCTTAGGAGTCTCAGAATGTAAAGAGCCATTGTAAAGATTCACAAGCTGATATAAACACAAATTTTCTCCCCTACAGATAATGGTGAAAATGGACAATAGATTTAATCACTGACAAAAGTTCCTTCTTAACATTATAAAAATTCTGGTCTGCAGAACTCCACATTTTTTTCCTGCAAGTATCTAACTCCCTTCTCTACATTCTCTAGTTCAATCCCATCTACACTGACCTTCCTTCCTATTTCCTTATCTGCAAATACCATTATTTTTGTTTATCCATGGTCCTAATCAGTCTGTACTGCTTCCCTTCCTCATTTAGCATCTGCACTGTTTTCACTAGCTTCTCCTCATCTTCCTCAATGATAGTCACATCATCCATGAACCTCAAGTCGTTAATTCTTATCCTGTGCATAGATATGCCTTCTACTTCTTCCTTGATCTTGTCCATCGCTCTCTCTAGACACATGATGAAGATACTTGGCCATATCGGATATCCTTGTCTCACATCTCTACTGGCTCTAAACTAACTTCCCAGCTCTCCAGATGTTCTCACTGCTGCCTCCTCATTGTCATTGATATCCTTCAACAATCATATCAGTCTCCTATCCAACCCTTATTATTCCAACACCACCCATGTCACTTTCTGATCTATACTGTCAAATACCTTCTGAAAATTGACAAAGCAAGTGTAGATGTTCTTCTTTCATTGACCTTTCTCCACTATCAGTCTTAGTGCCAATATCTGCTGTATGGTACTTCTATCTTTCCTGAACCCCGCTTGCTCGTCTGTTAGATATTCTTCTGTCTGTGATCTTAGTCTCTCTGTCAGTATCATCATCAGCAACTTTCATAGATGATGGGGCAACTGTTCTGTAGTTCTTGCACTCCAATGTACTTTCTTTCTTGTATATTGTCACTAGCACAGATCTTGTCCATTCCTTAGGTGCCTACCCTTCTTTCCATGATATATTATAAAGTTGGTTTATTTCCTGAATCTTTACTTTCTCCACCATATTTAATCATCTCTCCCATGATCTTATCATTTCCAGGGCTCTTGTTCTGTAGTTGTTTCACTGCTCTCTCTACTTCCTTCTTCGAAATATCGGTCTTGCTCTTGATGCTCACCAGAAATATCACTTTCAATTCTTCTCTGCCTCTCTGAGACACTCAGGTCCAACTGCATTTTGTATAGATCAGTGCAATACCTCATCCACTGCTGCACAATTTTTTCCTTGTTCATGAGCACCTCTTTGTTCTCATCTTTGATCGCCATATGCTTCGGTTGCCACTTCCTATTAATATTCCTAATTGTTTTATACACCTCCTTGGTCTTGCATTCACTGTAATTCCTCTGTATATCTTCATACTGCCCCTCTCTTCATTTCTCATTCTCCTTTATGGCTGTTTTCCTCACCTCATTGCATTTCGCCTTATGTAGCAGTTCCACCCTCTCAGAAACATTCCTTCTAATCTTCAGTGCTCTCTTCTCACGGACCAACGTCAGTGTTTCCTGCATAATCGACTTCCTATTGATCTTCTCTTCTTCTGGAACAGTCTGCTCATTTGCATCTTCTATCGCCATGGCTATCACTTTGAATCTCTTAACTAGGTCTTTCTCTGTTGCAGCATTCCTAATCTTCTCTTCGAGTGCTGTTCTGTATGCATTCCCTATTTCTTCCTTGCCTAGCCTCACCACATCTCTTCTTTTCTTAAATTATATCTTACACTTCCTCTTGAGTTTCATCTTGATGTTTGCGATCACTAGACTGTGGTCTGAGTCTATATCCATACCTTGGAAAGTTCAACACTGCTGTGCTGATGTTACCCTTCTTCCTATTATCAAAATCATATCTATCATGTTCTCGGACTTCCCGGTATTCAATCACCATGTCCTTTTCCTACAGTCCTTTTGCTGGAATCTCGTGTTGCAGATCACCATTTCATGCTCTGTAGCAAACTTTAGTAGTTTCTCGCCTTGTTTCTTTCTCCCTACCCAAACCTTCCCGTGACTCTCTTCCAACCTTCGTTATCTGTTCCGACCTTCACGTTCTAGTCTCCTCTGATAATCAACACAACTATCTTTGGTATCTCCTCCTGCATCTTTGTCAAGTCTTTATAAAATAGCTCAATCTCTTTCTTCGTACTGCCCCATGTGAGTGCATACACCTGAATGACTGAGATGTTGAACAGTTTTGCTCTGAATCTGGATACCATCGTTCTTGCACTCACTGGTTTGTATCCTTACAATGCTCCTCTAACTCTTTTGCTAAGAAGGAATCTGACTCCTGCCTCATGCTTTGTTTCATTCCCTGACTAAATGACTTTGCAACCACACATCTCTTGCAATGCCATCCCATGCATCTCCACCAGTCCAAGTATATTGCATTGGTATGTCTCCATCTCCTTCTGAACCAGCTCTAATTTTCCAGTTGCCCACAGTGTTTGGACATTCCACATTCCAATTGATGGCATCTGTGTTAATTGTAATTTTCTTTCAGCATCCAATTTATCAACCGACCCCGGTCGCTCAATCGGTGTCAGGGACTTTGTTTATGCAGGTGACATCCAAGCTGGCAACTTTTATCATTACTGGCATCATATTCATTCATACTGATGTTTCATGGTCAGTGCATCACCACTCATCTTACCAACCCTCCTCCTTTATCCAGGCTTGGGACTGGCATGGAACCCCCAGTTGTTTCATGGCAGCATTTTAAAAAATATCATGCTGTTGTTTAAAGAAAGAAAAAATAGTGGGGTTCTTTCCATTCTCCTTCTGATTAGTCTTTAAGATTAATAGATTAGTTCATTTCACATTTTAAAGATTTTTCTCTGTAACCATGAGGGTTAGAAACTTACTTCTCTTTTTTTAGCCAAAGCTCTGATTCCCACACAGTCAATGGATTCTAGCAACTGAGGGTTTGAGAAAAATGCCACATTCGGTGAGGCTTTTAGTCAAATGGTGAGAGTTGGCACTGAGAGAAGAAGTTTTGTGAAAGGAACTTCTGACCTCCCTGGCTAATATTCCCTTGAGGGGTCTGTGAGTCCTCTTGTGGGACTGGCTGGGGACTTTTGCACAAAATAAATAGCATTCCTTGGGATTCTCAGAGCAAATGCATCTGTTCAGAGGCCCCTCTAAAATGCCAGTCAGCCCTATATTACCAAAGCTCTGACAGAGCTGTGTTGCCAAGGGCTCTCTGTTGGGCTGCTCCCCTGAAAACAATCTCTCACTCCAGAAGAACTTCCATGTTGCAGAGGATGAAACTGGCCAGATCAAGGCTGACAACATGGACAGCACTAATGTAGCCCTTGTCTCCATGAGAAAATGTATTAATAGTACTTCTGAACTGGTCTTATTAAATTAGTGCAATAGGCAAGTGAGAATGACCTTAGTTTGATTGAGAGTGGATAATGCCAAGCTTAATTTGATGTTTTACTGACTGAATGTCCATATAAGGACCAGACCAAAATATGTGTCCACAAGCAGCCTGTGCGCTGGTTTAACTCAGCTGGTTTCTAAACCTGTTGAGTCAAATTGGCATCATGGTCTTCTGAAGACAGAAGTCTCATGAGGGTGAAGAGATGGTACACTGAACTGCATACAGGTTGTTATTTTGCCCCCGCCAGCTGCCCCCAAGCTGTGCACTCTGATCCACACAACAGCCAGCAAGAGGTGCATCTAGTGGAAAAGAGGTAACAGTGCTGAGGAAGCAGCATTCTGTCCTTCCATGGTCCCTGGGGGGAGACAGTAAAATCCCTGTCACCTCTGTTCCCCCACGAGGAGGCAAGAATATAGTCCAGAGAATACAACATGCCTGTCACTGCTGTAGATGTGGTACATTGCTGAGCTGCACAGAGTAACCACATTCAATGTCATGTAACAGGACTGTGAAAAATGCCAGATAAATTATTTTATAAAAAGCCAAAATACATCACATAACTGTAGGTGGGATGCTCAAAATCTCTCCAGTTGGCCTGTCTCTCCTTCCACTGACCTCACTTGAAATAGGTCAGTGCTGAGTGCTTTTGCATGTCCTGCTCTGTCTTGTTCTACAAGACATTTTTGGTTCAATCTTCACAAGTGAGGATGTGAAGATGTTAGGGAGAGTCCTACACCTGAGCCATCTTTCGTAGGTGACATATGAGGAATTGTCCAAGACTGAGCTGTCATTAAAGGAGGTTTTGGAACTGATTGATAAACTTAACAGTAATGAGTCACCGGGACCAGATTGCATTAGCCCAAGAGTTCTGAAAGAATTCGGATGTGAAATTGAGGATCTGTTAATTGTGGTTTGTAACCTATCCTTTAAGTCAGCTTCTGTACCCAGTGACTGGAAAATAGCTAATGTACTGCCAATATTTAAAAAGGGCTCTAGAGGAGATCCCGGCAATTACAGACCAGTAAGTCTAACATCGGTACCTGGCAAACTAGTTGAAACCATAGCAAAGAATAAAATTGTCAGACACATAGAGAACATAATTTGTTGGGCAAAAGTTTCTGTGAAGGGAAATCATGTCTTACTAATCTATTAAGCTACAAGCAATCAGGAATACTATCCCTGATGTTACCATGGCAAATCTGGTGTCTGACCTATGTAACTTTGTTCTCACACACAATTATTTCCAATTTGGGGACAATTTATACCTCCAGATTAGCAGCACTCCTATGGACATCCACATGGCCCCACAGTATGCTAACGTTTTATGGCTGCCTTAGAAGAACAATTCCTCAGCACTCATCCCCTACTGCCCATCGTTTATTTATGCTGCATTGATGACATCTTTATAATTTGGACCCATGGTAAAGAGACTCTGGAAGAATTCCGCAGAGATTTTAACAACCTGTATCCTACCATCAATCTCAGCCTTAACTATTCCACAAGAGACACATTTCCTGGACACCACAGTACAAATCACTGATAGCCATATTGACATCACTCTCTATTGGAAGCCCACTGGCTGCTACACTTACCTACATGCCTCCAACTTCCATCCAGCACACACTACAGAATCCATTGTTTATAGTCAAGTCTTCTAGATACAATGGCATCTGCTCTGATCCTACTGACAGAGACTGAAAACTTCAAGACCTCTACCAAGCATTCATAAAACTCAATTACCCCCTGGGAAAAGTAGAAAAACAGATTGACAGGGCCAGACAAATACCCAGAAACCAGCTGCTTCAAGATAGGCCCAAAAAGGTGAATAACAGAACACCACTTGTCATTACCTATAACCCCTAGCTCAAACCCCTGCAACACATTATTAGAAACCCACAACCTATTGTAGATCATGGTGCTACACTCCAGAAGTCCCTAGGTGACAGGCCTGTTCTCTCCTATAGACAACCTCCTAACCTAAGAAATATTCTCACTAGCAATCACAGGCTACCCCACAGTAATACTAATCCTGGAATTTTTCCTCTCAGCAAACCCTGTTGCCAACTTTGTCTACATATTTACTCTGGGGATACCATCACTGGACCTAACCATGCTCATTCTAAGATCAAGGGCTCATTCTCATGTGCCTTGATCATTATATATGCCATTATGTGCCAGCAATGCCTCTCTACAATGTACATTGGACAAACTGGGTGTACACTTCACCAAAGAATGAGTGGACACAGAGCAGACATTAGGAATTTCAATACACGTAAGCCAGTCACCGAGCATTTCAATGGCATGGGCCATTCTATTAAACACCTGAGAATATGCATCCTACAACAAAGAGACTTTAAAAACAGATTGCATAGGGAGATTTGTGAACTGGGTTTCATATTCAAATTCAACACATTAAGACTTGGTATGAAAAATGACAGCAATTATCTCATGAATTACAAGGACTGCTTCCCTTCCTTTGATGTTCCTAATGATCTTAAGCAAGACACTTAACATCCCCACCCACCCCCCTTCCTTTACGTCTATGTATTTGATTTGTCAGTTTGTATTGCAATTTTTTGGACCTCTGTATTATATGTCTAGGTATGATCTGGATCTGGACTGGAAATTGTATAGATCTGAAGAAGTGGGTCTGTCACATGAAAGTGTATAACCTAATATATCATTTTGTTGGTCTTTAAAGTGCTCCATGACTGCTGTTGTGTTTTGTTTTAATCTATTAGTGTTCTTTGAAGGGGTCAACAAATAAGTGGATAAGGTGGATCCAGTAGATATAGTGTACTTGGATTTCCAGAAAGCCTTTCACAAGGTACCTCACCAAAGGCTGTTATGTAAATTAAGTTGTCATGGGATAAGAGGGAAGATCCTTTCATGGATTCAGAACCGGATGAAAAGCAGGAATCAGACAGTAAGAATCAATGGTAAATTTTCAGAATGGAGAAGGGTAACTAGTGGCGTTCCCCAAGGGTCAGTCCTAGGACCAATCCTATTCAACTTATTCATAAATGCTGTACAGAAAGGGCTAAATTGTGAGGTGGCAAAGTTTGCAGATGATACTAAACTGCTCAAAATAGCTAAGACCAAAGCAGACTGTGAAGAGCTTCAAAAGAATCTCACAAAACTGTGTGACTGGACAATAAAATGGCAAATTAAATTTAATGTGATTAAATGTAAAGTAATGCAGATTGGATAAAATAACCCCAACTATACATACTGTATGATAGGAGCTAATTTTGCTACAACTAATCAGGAAAGAGATCTTGGATTCATCGTGGATGGTTCTCTGAAAACATCCACTCAGTGTGCAGTAGCAGTCAAAAAAGCAAACAGGATGTTAGGAATCATTAAAAAAGGGATAGAGAATAAGACAGAGAACATCTTATTGCCCATATATAAAACCATAGTATGCCCACATCTTGAATACTGGGTACAGATGTGGTCTCCTCATCTGTAAAAGCATTAGAAAAGGTTCAGAAAAGGGCAACTAAGGGTTTGGAATGGGTGCAGATGAAGACAGATTAAAGATACTAGGATGTTTCAGCTTAGAAAAGAGGAGACTAAGGGGGATATGGTGGAGGTATATAAAATTACGAGTAGTATGGAGAAAGTGAACAAGGATAAATTATTTACTTTTTCCAGTAATATCAGAACTAGAGGCCACCAATGAAAATTTATGGGTAGCAGGTTTAAAACAAATAAAAGGAATTTCATCTTCACACAATGCACAGTGAACCTGTGGAACTGCTTGCCAGAGGAGGCTGTGAAGGCTATGACTATAACAGGGTTTAAAAAAGAGCCACATAAATTCATGGAGGTTTCATGTCTATTTGCCAGGATGGGTAAGAAATGGTATCCCTAGCCTCTGTTTGTCAGAAGCTGTAGATGGATGGCAGGAGAGAGATCGCTTGATTGTTACCTGTTTGGTACACTCCCCTTGGGGTGCCTGGCATTGGCCACTGTCAGCAGACAGGATACTGGGCTGGATGGACCTTTTGTCTGACCCAGTATGGCTGTTCTTATGTTCTTATGTTCATAAAAAGATGTCATCATGTGCTCAGAATAAGATAATCTATGCCACTAAGATAATGAAAAAATTCTCGTGTGCCATCATTGCAATGTCATCTTAGTGTTAGCCGATTACCACTTCTCATGTACATGCCTCTGGAAAATTCTGGAAAGACTAAAATTAGCAGAAGAAAGTGTAATTGTACAAATCTGACAGTTTGTGTTTCAATTTGATTTTTTTTTCTTTTAAAACAGGTTGTGATCTCATCCCAGTCCAGTACCTCAGATGGGGTGATCCTGAACCAATAGCTGCAGTTGTTTTTGCCTGTCTAGGTCTACTGGCCACCCTATTTGTTACAGCTATCTTCATCATGTACCGTGACACCCCAGTTGTCAAGTCATCCAGCCGAGAACTCTGCTACATTATTCTCGCTGGCATCTGCTTGGGTTACTTGTGTACTTTCTGTCTCATTGCAAAGCCTCACCAGATTTATTGTTACCTTCAAAGAATTGGCATCGGTCTGTCCCCAGCTATGAGTTACTCTGCCCTAGTAACTAAAACCAATCGCATTGCAAGAATCCTAGCTGGCAGCAAGAAGAAAATCTGTACAAAGAAACCTAGGTTCATGAGTGCCTGTGCCCAGCTGGTTATTGCATTTATTTTAATATGTATACAGCTAGGCATAATTGTTGCCCTTTTCATAATGGAGCCCCCAGATATAATGCATGATTATCCAAGTATCCGAGAGGTCTACTTGATTTGTAACACCACCAACTTGGGTGTCGTAACTCCCCTTGGGTACAATGGATTATTAATTTTAAGTTGTACCTTTTATGCATTTAAGACAAGAAATGTCCCAGCTAATTTCAATGAAGCAAAGTATATTGCCTTTACAATGTATACCACCTGCATCATTTGGCTGGCCTTTGTGCCCATATATTTTGGAAGCAACTACAAGATAATCACCATGTGTTTCTCTGTAAGCCTGAGTGCCACGGTGGCCCTCGGCTGCATGTTTGTGCCAAAGGTGTACATCATCCTCGCTAAGCCAGAAAGGAATGTACGCAGCGCTTTCACCACATCGACCGTGGTCCGCATGCACGTAGGGGATGGGAAGTCATCTTCAGCTGCAAGCCGCTCAAGTAGCCTGGTCAACTTGTGGAAAAGAAGGGGATCCTCTGGTGAAACTCTGAGGTAAAGTTTGCTAATATGTGAGTGTTTGGAGCAATTATGGACTTCCGAGTGTAGAATAATACTAGTGGAAGGAGAAATAGGAGTCAATTTAATTTACTTCACCTCTGCAGTGGGATATATTTCACCTAAGATGCACCCCTCTATTATCACATTTCCATGGTTGGTCTGTTCCAGGTCAAAGGCTGTCTATGTGCAAAGACCATTTAGAACAGCCAACCAAATATGAGTAAGCATACTTACTAGGTGGAAAGCACCAGCTCAGTCAACTGCACATGATTTACAAGGAAGGGGAAAAAAAGATTGTAAGAACCTCCCCACCAAGAAATATAAATGATCACCTTTTTCTGAATGGGTTCACTCAAAATCTCTTTCACTCAGGTGACTGTCATAGCCACTGACAGATGGTATTTTTATCTAGTCAAAACAATAAGACAATAGCACTGCTGTAAAGCTGCAGAATTAGAAATGAAGCAATCAGTACAAATTATGTCATTAGTAGCAACACTTGAGCCTCCAAAGATTTATTTCATGTAACTATTAATCCCTTTTCTCCCAATCTTTTATTTTTCTTCTTATTTTCTCTTCCAGTCTTTACTCTTATGTCCTCGTCTACCTTCTCTTCTTTTTCATGGATGTTATTCTCTTTTTCTGTCCTCTCAATCTGCTCAATTCCTGCTGTCAACAGGTTACACTCTTGCAACTGTACTTTGTCTTGCCGTTGACCACATACTACTTTGTTACTTCCCAATGAAGCATTAACCTGTCAATGGTCATCAAAAAAGCATGCATATTCAGGGCACAAGAACGACTGTAGGAGAACACCAGATGTTCAAGAGCATCTGTAGGAGGAAATACAGTCTAGCCTTGGAAACAGAACGTGGAGAAGTTTCACTTACTTCTTTGGGTCCCCACCCCTTGTGGCCTGGTTGAAAAGGGGCTGATGTCAGCTGGATAAAAGCTGTGGTGTGGAAAAAGACCTGACTATGTACAGGTGCAGAAAATCCCCCTTTTCATTAATTAGCCATGTTAGCATGGCCTTGGAATTACAGATAAACAAAATCCATTCCATATGGAAACAAATGGGAGCCAGGGCATGCATGTTAGGGCTGATGAATTGGATGCCTTCGAATATGCAGGCCCAATGGCTATTGTAATCAGTGGGAGTTTGCTTCCATATGCTTCTTGATGCACAAAGCATAATCAGGCCCAAGTGTACATTTTATGGCATGTACTGCATGGAAGGAGGTGCATCCTTTACCATGGGAATCCATGCTTTTGTCAGCTCAGTTACTACGTTGTAATTTGCAAGACTGCTGTTTAAGACCACTCTGAAATTTCCACTAATTTAGACTGTGTCTGTCTTCAAAGTCTTATGTTACAAAAGGAACAGACTACATGGTTATACTGTGATCAGCACTTGCTTCCAGTTCATTTCAAGGTGCAATTAAAGATGTTATTTTTAATCTGTGGACTCTTAAATGACCTGAACCATGGGTATTTCAGATACAGGCTCTGTCCACTCAATAGCTGGACAGCTGAGGTCATCTGAAGTGCTAAGGCAAACAGCTTTCATGGTTTGTCTTAAGGGGGTTAGAAGCATTTTTCTTCACGAGTCTCTACTGCATAATATTCTTTTTGCTTTGGATCATAAGACTCCATGTGTGTTCATCTTCAGGTACAGCTGTAAGACCTATGTACTCTCCCACTTTTTTCCTAAGGAGTAAGGAGTAGAGCAGCTGGTTTGATTTGGTGGATGCTCTTCATTTCTGGGGAGATACAGATAGGAAAGTTTTTGGCATACTGACCTTAAATAAGTGTTTTTTATTTAACAGTCATGACACAAATACCTTGACCACGGAATTCTTTAACAGCATAGTAAACCATAATTTCTTCTTCTTTATTGTTACTATTTTGCTGATAGTGATAACTCTATATGGTAGTTAGAATGCAATGTATATATATGTGGGAAAAATATGGCCCCAAACTATCAGATTGACATGCAAGTTTGAAAGCAGAACTAAATTAAGCTGATTTACAGTAGGGTGTAAAGTAAGGAAAAATCCATTTAATCTGAATTTGTGGGAAAAATATTTCCCTGTTTGTTTGTGAGGAACACAGAGAAATGACTTCTAAGATGTCTGAAGCCAGACTCTGAGCTCATCACAGCTATGCCAATTTACAGTAACTAAGGACCTGACCATGAACTGCAAGGGCCAATAGAGACCATGAATCCATCGGAAGCTTTCTCTGTGTCTGGTCTTTTTACATTTGTTGGGTTTCCATTTTAAATTGCACTATTAAATGCACAGGGTAAATTAAATAGTCCGTTCCTTATTCTAGCCAGGTCTGATGTCATCTCTAAGGTGGAATGGAAAAAGCTTTCTCAGTTCTAATTCTGCTCCCTATTCCTTATGAACACCACTTTATGTAATGATCAAATATTTCTCAATAATAACATGGTGCATAAAGTAAAATATTTCAGAGAATAAATCAGTATTATGTTCAACAGTTTATTTGGAAATCTATTCAAGTCAACACTAAAGTGCTTGCAATCAAAGAAAATACGCACCAGAACTACATGACATATTTAAATAGCACAGAGAGGTTTTATTTAAAAAGGGGAGTGAGTCATTGTTGAGCTTTTAAAGAAACATGCTATTTAAGTCACCAGTGCATGGAAGGGTCCCTATCATTAACATGTTGCTTCTTGACACTAATTTATACCACAATGTAGTGTTCCATCAAATTATTGTCAAACAGATAATGCCAGGGCTCCATTCAAAGCTTTCACATCAGCTGCAAAATGACAGATAAAGAGACTGCTCTTGCCTAAATAAAGTAGTACATCTGTTGGAATCCTAAATTACTTTTTGCATTGGGAGCTCTTCAATTTAAAAACTCGGAAATACCCTGGATCTGTGCTGAAATGAGCATTCAGATGCTGAAATATGTTCAGAGTGCTACTTACAAAAAGATTCATTACCCAATAAAATGAAATTCACACTGAGAATGTAAAGGGAGCTCTTCTGAGTTTGTGGGATCTACCTAAATAAATCCCCCCACCTCAATTAAAAGAAAAGCTCATATATGAAATCAGTGCACAGCATTAATTGAAGTAAAGCCACAGTGTTACATAAAATCATCACTGCCAAAACCAAAGCCATACAGTCTACTTATCTGTCATCTCCTCTTATTTCTGGATTTCTTGTGTATTTAATCATCAAGGTATCTAGGGGCCAAAAGATGGACACATTTGTTGAGGGAAAAAAGAAAAGAACATCACATTCACTTCCAAAGCCTTAGCAATTTTTAGAACAAAATATCAACCCAACCTTTTTAAGATCATGAAATGTTTGGGTGAAATGTCTTCTCTTAATTTTTCATGAACTTCCATGTCCCAGTCTGGGTGAAACCTCACAGTGTTTCCACAAAATCTGCACTTGCATCGTTCCTGGCAGAGACCCAAAGCAATAGGTCTAGAATGGCTCTGCGTCTGGAGAGAGTTTGGAAATGACATTCCCATCATCCTGTTATAGCTAACTTCTCTGATCTGAGGCTCGTAGAATTTTTTTCCAACAATACATTTTTGTCAGTATTGCCCCATCCCTTAAAAAGCACATGGAACACATTCCCTTATGCTTTATACACAGAGCATTTCTTAAAGGAATGAAATTAATTTGCAGCTCTCCAAGAAATTAATTAAGTGTATTTTGTGGTGTTTTATCCTGAATGTATGTAATCACAGATATTGTGATATATGCACATCCTTCCAGGGCCTCCTCCACAGCTCAAGCATGGTCCACCACTTACTTGTTACTTTTCCTTTTTAAGGTTGGCTTTTATCTCTATATGTTCCCAGAGCTGGACAGGTCTCAAATGGTCCTTCCCAGTTGCCTCACCCCCATAAATCTCTTCACATTCAGATCCTCTTTTTAAAAGATGGTGGAAGACAAGGGTAAACATCTGATGATTTCTGCAACCTTTTTAGGCAGCTGTTATGATCCTTACTGGCCATACTTTCTGTGATGATAAAACAATCTACCTGGTTGGAGCTCCCATCAGCAGTCACAAAAACCAAGGACAATTGAGACCATCAAATGAATAGCAAAGCCACAAACCAAGCAATCCACCAACCCATCAACCTAGATTTCTTGCTTATTCATGGTGATATTGATTTTTATGGAAAGTGGGGGGGTTCATGTTTTAAAAAAGCATAAAACATACTTTAAAACTAGTTGTAGTGATAGTTACATAGCAAGAGCATGTACATAGGATAACAGATAGTATTCAGTCAGTAGCAGCTTGCTATGTAGATGGTCAACTGCCCATGTATTCAGCTCTTTAGCACCCATAAGCTGTGTCTACACGTGCACGCTACTTCGAAGTAGCGGCACTAACTTCGAAATAGCGCCCGTCGCGGCTACACGCGTCGGGCACTATTTCGAAGTTAACTTCGACGTTAGGCGGCGAGACATCGAAGTCGCTAACCTCATGAGGGGATCGGAATAGCTCCCTACTTCGACGTTGAACGTCGAAGTAGGGACCGTGTAGACGATCCGCGTCCCGCAACTTCGAAATTGCTGGGTCCTCCATGGCAGCCATCAGCTGGGGGGTTGAGAGATGCTCTCTCTCCAGCCCCTGCGGGGCTCTATGGTCACCGTGGGCAGCAGCCCTTAGCCCAGGGCTTCTGGCTGCTGCTGCGGCCACTGGGGATCCATGCTGCAGGCACAGGGTCTGCAACCAGTTGTCGGCTCTGTGTATCTTGTGTTGTTTAGTGCAACTGTGTCTGGAAGGGGCCCTTTAAGGGAGCGGCTTGCTGTTGAGTCTGCCCTGTGACCTTGTCTGCAGCTATGCCTGGCACCCTTATTTCGATGTGTGCTACTTTGGCGTGTAGACGTACCCTCGCAGCGCCTATTTCGATGTGGTGCCGCGCAATGTCGAAGTTGAACATCGACGTTGCCAGCCCTGGAGGACGTGTAGACGTTATTCATCGAAATAGCCTATTTCGATGTTGGCTTCACGTGTAGACGTAGCCATACAGATGTGAAGAGCAAGATAGAGGCTGTGAACTGAAAAGAACTACAATTAGTTTTAGTAACAAAGATAAAGCCATGCTAGTCTATATACTATCAAAACAAAAAATATTGAGTCTGTTCCGGTATGGCTATGGTCTGAAGAAGTGGGTCTGTCCCAGGAAAGCTCACCTAATAAATTGTTTTGTTAGTCTTTAAAGTGCTATTTGACTGCTTTTTTGTTTTTACAATTAGTTTTATTTTCCATATGTAGAGGTACATAGACTGCATGCAAATACTCTTTGGTTTGAATTTTGATAGCAATGTATAGTAGTAGTGAGTACATTGACTTCGTATTACTATCACTTTACTAGTGCATTGCTTAGATTTGTAGGCCAAAGGGCATCACTGGTTTAATCCAGTATAATCTCTTGCATAACAAAGATAGTAGGACTTTCCCAAATTATTCCCTCTTTGAACTGGAACATATCATTCACAAAACCATCAAATCTTGATTTAAAAATTGCCAGTGACGGAGACTCAACCATAGCCTTTAGAAAGTTGTTCTAATGGATAATTATTTCCACTGTTAAAAACGTGCACCTTATTTCTCATCTGAATTTGTCTAGCTTCATCTTCAAGCCACCGGATCTCATCATATATTTTTTGTAGTCAATTTCAGGGTGACAGATCTATAATTATTTTGGTCATCCTATTTGCTCTTTGTAAATCTTGGCACAACATTACCTTTCTTACCATTATCTGGAACTTCCAAGTGTTCCACAGCTTTTTGAAAATAAATATTAGTAGTTGGATAAGCTCTTGGCCAGCTCTTTCATAGTTCTTGGATACAAGTTATCCGCACCTTCTAATTTTAAAATGCCTACTTTTATTAGCTCATTCCTTATGCAACTTTTCTTAAAAGATTAAAATTAATCTGCAGCTCTCAAATAAACCAATAAAGTATATTTGTCCTGTTTTTCTTGATCTTTTGTTATACTTGTCCACTATTTGTGAATTTGTAAAATTTGGGAATTCCCAGTAATTGGTGTGAATTAGAGAGATTCTACTGATTCAGCTGAATTGTGCAGTATTTTGAGAGTATTATTAATGAGTCTGTTTAGCCATTTATATATCACTTGGGAGATTCACAGCATTATGACTAGAGACTCTTTAAATACATGTGCCTTTGCTTCAGTACCCTCAGCAAAGCCTGTGTACCAAAATTAAGAAATCATTCCTCTTTTCAACAATTGCTTAGACAAAGTAACTCTTTGAATCGGGTGGGGTAGCTCAGTGGTTTGAGCCCTGGCCTGTTAAACCCAGGGTTGTGAGCACAGTCCTTGAGGACCCTGTTTAGGAATCTGGGTTAAAAAGATTAAAAAAAAAAAAGCCCTCAGGGATGTGATAGGTCTTGCTGTGAGTGCATGGGACTGGGCTCAATGAGCTGTGAAGGTCCCTTCCAGTTCTATGAGACAGGATTGATAGGTGTATCTCCATATAAGAGTGAATTGTTGCTATAAAGTGTTATTTAGAATACAGCAGAAAATGCCTGCGTTTCCAGCCAACTGGGAAACCAGCCAGTTAAAGTTAGTCAAGTATTTGTCATTGAATCCTGACATTATACCAACCTGCTGTAGGATAGAGTTTACTATAAGTGATATTGTATTCCTTAATATAGGAAGCAGATTTTGAATGGATGGAGAGCAAGTCCATGAACCAACAGACAGACTCTGAGACATGGACTTCAGGCTGTTGGGTCAGATGCTGTCTATATGTGTATTCACCAGAAATGCATTACCAGCTATGAGCCAGAGAAAGATCCAAATTCTGAGTCTTGTCACAATGAAAATCTGAAGGAAGCTAAAAGGACTTTTACCTGACTGGTGTCTGTTCAGCCAACCTGCTGGGAAGAACAGAGGCCAGAGTAGTGCAGCAGGAGAAGAAAATAACTGATCCTTGCTGAAAACTGGGCCTTGTTGTTTGATAGCAGACGCTTGTTTCCCACATCCCCACTGAGTAAGAAGTTTGTTCTGAGAGTTGGCAACACTTTATTCTGTCAGAACCAAGGGCAAATATTAGTATCAAAGCAAATTTGGAAAGACAGATTTCCTGTCTTGATTAATCTGATGTGTGGATGAGTTTTTCAAAACATATGAAATGATGGAAAGAGAACTGTGTAATTCTTTCCCAATTTTTTCCTACCACTGTTTTATGTAGGGCATAACAGAATCAAGATCTTTAAAAATGAAGATCACATCCATACAAACAAAAGGCTGAGAAACTAGCTATCAAAATATTATGCTGGACTGAAGGAACTGATGAGTTAGGTGTATCAGTGGGCAAGCTGAATAGATAAATATAGAGAAGACCTTAGAACACGTTTTGTGCATAGAAATAACAGGCTTTGCAATTTTGTAGGTTGTTTGCAGTTCTTACACATTGTTGTAGTTTTACTCATACTGGTGTTCTAGGCCAAACACGAAGCTACTAAGAGACATAGTTCAACCAAACTGAGATCAGTTAAAAGTATGGCTGTAGAGCCACTTGTAATGATCTGTCCCTGTTTTGGGTCACCGTTTATCGTGTGTACACACACCAGAATGGTAGTGTGCTGCACTCATTTAGAAAGAGAACATGTTTGAAAGGTGATTGTATACACAAGGTAAACATTACAAAATGCTGAAAAGAATTATTGTGACTACTCATATTCAAATAAAGGCTTCCTGACTTTTAGGATGAATATAATGAGAATTTTAGAGGAAAACGCTAGTGAGGTGCATAAGATATAGTAGTTACTATAACTAATTAAAAATAATAATACAGGTTGAACCACTCTTGTCTGGCACCCTCAGTACCTGACTGATGCCAGGTGAATGAATTTGACAGATGACAGGAGGTCAATATTTTCTAGGACATTACCAACACTTCCTCTACTAATTGGGTTTTTAGAAGACATTTAGGGGTAAGTTATAGCTAAACAGCAGCACAGAACACTGAGAGCCAGGACTGGTGGCTGTAAACAAACTTTATGGGACCATTGAAAACTTGGCCACACCCATGATAAGTGGTCATCTGGCTAACTAAAATCATGCTGGATTATGGAGTTTGCCAAATGAGAGAGTTTCAGATTAGAGAGGTTCGACCTGTATATCACTTTCCAAAACATTTATCTTCAAACATTTTTAACCATCGTTAACAATTAAAGGTTCTTTATGTCTCTGTCACTTATTATACGCCCCTGAAACATTAAGAATGTTCAATATCATTAGCATTCTTGTTGCTGCTGGCCTGAGTAGTAATTGTAATGCCTACTGATGTGATTAGCACCCAAAATAAATCCTTTGACAGACACACATTTCTGCTCAGGAGAAGTAGTTTATCTCTGAGAGGGTATGTGCAGTTTCTACTGGCTGAACTTATCTTCATCTCCCCTTCCATCACAGGATGAGTGGCTTTGTGAAATTCAGGTTTCATTTTAACCATGGACACTAGAACATCTGTTAGGTGCAAATATCACCTCTGATTAATTGTATGATCACATAGGTAATTTTAGTCATCTTTCATAATCTGCCTTTTTTCTACTAATGATCAGAGGTCAGAATCAAAAACAGTTCTGTAGGATCTATCCTTGAAGCTGTGTGACTCAGGAGAAACCAGCCTTTAAGAGGGGACATATAAACATCCCATCCCTTGACCAAGAAATTATTTGATATTCCATAGACAACATTTGTGAAGTAAGTGTTAACTGCTGAAGTGAAGAACCTCATGGATAACAGCCAAGTATCAACAGAAATACTTGAAGATAGAGAGGAGGATATGAGAAATGCTTAAGTATAATTTTTACTGGAAAAGAAGTTTACATTGTGCAAACACAATTGGAGGAGAAACTTAAATTGTGCAAATGCATATTACGCATGTTATTACAGAACCTAGCTTTTGAACTACAGCATTCCAAAAAAGTATGGGACCTAAGTCTATAGGTGGTGTAAACATTTTAGTTCAATGAACTTCAATAGAGCTGTCAGTGTTCAGAGACCAGAGAACTGTTTTGAAAGAAAAAGGAAAAGGCTATGACTTCTGAAAGAAAACAGCCATCTCTTTGATTGGTTCGATTGTACTTGCTAATTTCTCATTTTCCAAACTGATAATTTGGAGCTGTCCTACATTGGTATGGCAGAGAAATTGAAATCTGAAAGTTGCTGAATGTTTTGAGTAATTGAGTTCTGTATAGATAATTTACTCCAGTGTCTTTCTGGACTAGTTTGATAAAGTGATTAATTAAACTCCAAGGATTGTAAAATATTTGAGAAATACTTTGTGAAACTTTCTGAAGGGTATTAGGTGTGAATGATTTTTGATGAATTGCTGCTAAAGCACTCCATCTATATAGTGCATTGATCTTGACTGCTCTAATTAAAATGAATTTTAATTTGTGTGCAATGCTAGACTTGTTTGCGGATTTTTTTCTCAACTGAAAATTTAATGAAAACATAATTGATGGATATAAATTGTTTAGCTATCTAAAGTAAGCTCAGTTTCTGAAATTATTTTTGTTATTAAGATTCTATCCCTATAACTGTGCATTGAAACTTAGTTGTACAAATTCATTTACATACCCCTCAATTCCCTACATAGAAGGTCAAAGAAAGTCTTGACTTTCTGTACTTAAAAAGGAATAGAGGAAACCAGGTGGCCTCCTGAAGTATTATTCTTTTCAAAAATTCTGCGTCCTCTGTTTATCTAATTTTCTATCCTTGCACCGATCCCAGAAATTCTATTGAGCTACAGGTGATCATGTAAGATGACACTTGTGCAGGAGCACTGGCAGTAGAAGCAAGTTGATAGCAATAGGTAGTTATTCCCTGAGGAACCTGAACTTCTCCAAACTAATTTAGCATACTCTCTAGTGATTGTTATTAAAATGACTGTCCTCTAAAATCAGTCATGGACCAGTGCATAGATTAGTGTGTGCAAGATAGAAAGGTTTTACTATTGCAGGCATTTTGCGAGTAGGATGTCAAAAGATCTATCTTTTTGATAGCACCTCTAAAGCAACCTTTCTTTTTAGGAGTCATTCCCCCACCCCACCCCACCACATGCTATAAATGTTCCACAGCCCATCTCTGCCACAACTGTTTTTCTGGATATGAAAGATAGGGCAAGTGTTAAGGTATAGCCAGGAGGGCAGTTGCCTGGATCTGATGGTGCAGGGGCACTGAGAAGCTACACTGCCCAGGCTATGACTTCAGCCGTAGGTGGTGGAGCATGGGGCCGCAGACTTCAGCACCATGCAGTGGGGCTTCAGCTTCTTCCCTAGGTCTAGCAAGTCAAATATTGTCCCTTCTTGGCTACCTCCTAAACCTGCTTGTGGCCCTTCAGGAGACCCAGGATGCCTGGTTGAGAACCACTGCCTCAGGGAAGAATAAATGCAAGCACTGGTCAGTTTTCACCAATAGTCTGTTCTGTCCAACTACCTGTGCAATGTTGAGTGCCTTTGTAGATCACTGCAGTTTTAATTCACCAGTTGCAATGACACGATTGCCTAATTATATATGACTGTAGAATCATAGAACATTACAACTGGAAAGAACTTCAAAAGGTCATCAAATCCAGTCCCCTGCCCTCACAGCAGGACATAGAACCATCTAGATCATCTCTGATAGATGTCCATCTAACCTGCTTTTAAATATTTCCAGTGATGGAGATTCCACAATCTCACAAGGCAGTTTAGTGCAATGTTTAACCATCTTGAAAGTTAGGATTTTTTTTCTAATGTCCAAACTAAACCTCCCTTGCTGCCGTTTAAGCTCATTGTTTCTTGTCCTATCTTCAGAGGCCAAGGAGAACGATTTTTCTTCCTCCTCCTTGTAACACTCTTTAGGTACCTGTAAACTGCTACCATGCCCCCTCCCAGTCTTCTCCTTCCTAAATTAAACAAGCCCAATTTTTTTCAGTTCTCCCTCAAACCTCATGGCCTCCAGACATTTAATCATTTTTTCTTACTCTTCTTCTATGGACCTTCTCAAATTTCTCCACATCTTTCTTGAAATGCTGTGCCCAAAATTGGACACAATACTCCAGTTGAGGTCTACTCAGTGCAGAGTAGAGGGGAAGAATGACTTCTTGTGTCTTGCTCACAACACTCCTATTAATGCATCCTGGAAATAAGTTTGCTTTTTTTGCAACAGTGTTTATCTGTTGACTTAGCTTGTGGTTTCCTATGACCCCTAGATAGCTTTCTGCAGTACTGCTTAGTAGACTGTTGCTTCCCATTCTGTGCATGTGAAACTGATTGTTCCTTCCTAAGTGGAACACTTTGCATTTGTCCTTATTAAACTTCATCCTATTTACTTCAGAGCATTTCTCCAGTTTGTCCAGATCATTTTGAATGATGGCCCCATCCTTCAAAGTAGTTGCATCCCTCCCAGTTTGGTAAAACAGCTTATATCTTACATGAAAAAAATTGTAAATTTGACTTTAAAATAATTCTGTTTGTTGAAATCATGCCCCAAAATGATTGCAGTTTGATGGCATGAGACCCTTTTATGTCAGACACTACATGATAATACAGTATGGAGTCATACGAGCAGAGTAGGCAAATCATTGCCCTACTGAATTTCATGGACACTAGTGTATTCTGTAACTCAGCGTAGCAGTTCAAATCAATATATTAAATATTCTCCAAAGCCCCACCTTTATCAGTTTAAAACTATGCGGAACTCTCCATGCACAAAATGTTTCTTTCTGTTATCTCGCCTAAAGGGTTGAGCTTATCCTGTTGCTGTGAAATGTAGAATCTTCATCATTTCCTAATGCCAGGGCCAGATAGTACTGAAAACTATTGTTTGTGTCTAAGCTGATGCTGTTAAAATTTATCACTGACGGGGAAGGTGGAAGGCTTGCTTTTACTCAAGTGTCAATGTAAACTCCAAGCACAAACAGATGTAAAAGCCCCATTAAAAGCAACTCTGGCAGCAAAATGACAGCATTCCATCACTGCCTTATTACGGACTTTAAATCCATGGATTATTGACATTATAGACTACTTTGGCTCTTTCTTAGATGACACTGGGGCTATGTCTAGATTGCAGTGGTTTGGTCCACAGACATTTTTGTTGGAAGATCTCTTCGGACAAAAGTTCTGTGGGCAGTTCGTGGCCAAACTGCCAAGCAGATCAAAAGAGCAATCAACTCTGTTGAGAGAGAGCAGCCAGACTGCCCAGGCATTCTCTCAACAAAATGCTCAACTGGAAGCACAGCAGAAAGGGCTGCCCAGTGTCCTAGAAACCCCCAGAATGTCCAGACTGGCTTTCTATTGACAGATCTCGGCCGACAGAGACATGATGCCTTGTGGGGAGCAGGATAAAACTGTTGACAAAAGTACTGCAGTCTGTCAATTTCCTGTCAACAGAATGCCTTGGGAATCTGGACGCTCCCCAGGTTTTGTCTATAAAACACCAGTTTTGTCAACAAAATCCTCTAGTGTAGGCACAGCCTGGGAGATTAGGGATTTAACATGCTTAGAATTCAAATAGAAATATGTTCCCTATGCACAGAAAACCAAAATGAGGTAATCATTAATCCTGAATATGTGCAGAGAGCAAGCTGACAGCCAAGTTTAGCAAAAGCACCTGTCTAATAACTTAAGTTTCATTGAAGTTAATGGCATTCAAGCGTACTTTGTTGAATCAGAACTGAAGGACCCAAGCAGTCTTTTTAGGCCGTATTAGCTATGATTCTAAAGGGTAAATTTTGCCTAGCTTTCTGTATATATACCAGAAAGCTGGAGGCACATGGCCAATGATTGTCCCTAGCCCTGGCTCTACTGAAAAATCCCAGTGAGTTTGCCATGCAACAGGAGTCAGTTGGAAGCATGAAGGAACTTGGTCAGTGGGCCAGGGAGCAATCATCATATTAATGCTGCCCTCTTGTAGTCCTGTACCTTATTCACAACACTAAAGTAGTCATAAAAGAAAACAAGAGAGGAGTTTACTCTGAAGAGTTCACAACCAGAATGTATTGTAGTTCAAAGGTCACATCATTTCCCCCATGACTAGAATGCCTTCCAGTGCATACTAAGATTACTTAAGCATTTGTCTAGACTAGAGTTTGTGACTCTGTTTCAATGTGATTTAGCTGATTGCCAATTAGCTTAAATTCAGCACCGCAGTTATCAGATTCAGTCTGGACACTCCACAAGCATTTGGTTCAGAAGGGTAGCCATGTTAGGGTATATTTGCAAAAACAACAGGACGTCCTGTGGCACCTTAGAGACTAACAGATTTATTGGAGCATAAGTTTTCATGGGTAAAGAAACACTTTGTGAGATGCATCAGAGTGGACATTGCAGAGGCAGGTATAAATATACAGGCACATGAAATGAAGGGAGTGCCACTCAAGAGGAGAAACTGCTTTTGTAGTTGGCCAGGCACTCCCAGTCTCTGTTCTGTCCTTGATTGATGGAGTCAAATTTGCAAATGAATTGGAGCTCTGCAGTTTCTCTTTGGAATCTGTTTTTGAAGTGTTTTTGTTGCAGGATGGCTACTTTTAAATCTGCTATTGAGTGTCCAGTGAGAGTGAACTGTTCTCCTACAGGCTTTTGTATATTATCATTCCTGATATCTGATGTGTGTCCATTTATTCTTTTATGTAGAAACTGCCCAGTTTGGCCAATGTATATAGCAGAGGGGCATTGCCGGCACATGATGGAATATATTTCATTAGTAGATGTGCAGGTGAATGAGCCCCTGATGGTGTGGTTGATGTGGTTAGGTCCTGTGATGATGTCACTGGTGTAGATATGTGGGCAGAGTTGGCACTGAGTTTTGTTGCAGGGATTTGTTCCTGAGTTAGTGTTATAGTGGTGTGGTGTAGTGTGGCGTGGTGTATGATGTGGTGAGAAAGTGCTTTAGGTTGGTGGGCTGTCTGTAGGTGAGGACTGACCTACCTCCCAAGGACTGTGAGAGTGAGGGATCATTGTCCAGGATGGGTTGTAGATCACTCACAATGTGCTGGACAGGTTTCAGCTGGGGGCTGTAGGTGACAGCCAGTGGTGTTCTGTTATTTTCCTGGTTGGCTTCTGGGTACACATCTGGCTCTATCAGTCTGTTTCCTCACTTCCTCACGTGGGTATTGTAGTTTTAAGAATGCATTTGGGCACAGAAATCTGTGGCTTACTTGAGTGCAGTGCTAGGGACTAGTTCAGAAGCTTGTTCAAAATGTTCAGATCTTGGTAGTCAGCAAAATGTACTGGGCACTCTCATGAGACCCAATGTTCTTATAGCATTTCAGTATCTTACACTTCACCCTATCATGAAATAAAGTGGTGGGTGAAATTTTACTTTTAAAATTCAAACACATATTAATCAAACATTGCAGGCATTTCAGAAAGTATTGGTTTGGGTTCAGTTCTAGGAATGAGCTATTACAAGGTCATTTGTGAAAGCAGCATATTTTTAATAATTTTGCCCACTCCTAAAAATAATGGCCAGATTTGACTCCATTTTTGTCATTGTTCTCAGTGAAATGTCACCTTTTCCAGCTATCCAGGCTGCAGTTTTCTGAGGATATTACTTTTGCTTTGTGAAGGAAAAATGTTGATCAGAGATGCTGTTTTTCTCTGTGATTAATCAGAGCCAAGCACACTGTTGGCATTCAATAAATAATAACACTAAAATACTTGTATGGTAGTGCAGCCACCATTTAAAATTCAAGAGATGAGAGATTTATATCAGTTATCTAGTCTCCTACACCAGCAAATTATCCTTGCTTTGTGGTGCATGAGCAGTGAACTAAATTCTTCAGTCCCATTAACCCTTACTCAAGCCATGGAGTTCAGAGACTGATAATGAGAAGGATTTTGAGATGAGGAGACACTCTGTTATGAACAGAAATTGGTTCTACTCTTTTTAAAGAATAGTAACAGAGAGGGAGCCGTGCTAGTCTATGCACTATCAAAACAAAAAGCAGTCAAGCAGCACTTTAAAGACTAGCAACTATTTTGTTAGTCTATTTTGCTAGTCTTTAAAGTGCTACTTGACTGCTTTTTCTTTTTAAAGAGTATATGAAGAAACTAATTAATATTACAGAGAAAGTAGTCCCAGATCTTCTATTTATCCTGTCTCATAGCACATTATAAAGAAAGAGCCAAAGAAATGTGGAGGTTTCAAATCTAAAACTAGTAAAAGGAGATCTTATTTTACATAACCTGTCATTACCCATTTAACTTATTGCAGCAAGATATTAATGAGGTCATTATCTTAGCAAAATTCACAAATATTTTAAATATTTGTAGCAGGGGGCCAAGAATATCTTAAGTCATTATAGAAATTTTTAAAATTAGAAGGGATAGAAACCTTCATGCTTCAGAGCATAGTCCAACTGCTAATTCCTGAGGGTCAGGAGGAAACTTTCTCTGCAGATAGGTTACCCCATAACTGCCTACTGCAAAGTTTCTTTCACTTTCTTCTATGTAATTGGTACTTCTATTCTACATAGATCTTTATACCATGCTCATAACCATACATTAAGTGCCTTCCAGTGGTATATTAAACAACATGACCAGATCTGGCACAGGTTGGTTGTTTTTCGCTCTACCTGGAATGAGAAACACATGCAGTAGAGTGTCTTGTTTTGGTAGGATCGTAGTAGTACTATGCCTGTTGATATATATTTATATTAGACAGGGCAAGTCCAAAGAAATGTGCCTAACACATGGCTATTCTTAGTGCCAGATCTACATAGATCACTGCGCTGATCCATGATAGCAATTCCTATATTTATGTTGGCTACCCAATTGCTGAATTCTTGTTAGTCTTCAATGGGAATTTTCCCTGAGAGATTCCTGAGGAATTTGGACATTATTTTCTTATATGTGATCATCTTCCTTAAGGCTTTCTATCTAACATCATGATGCCATCAGCAGTTCACACCATATTATCATATTGCTTTTCAGCTTGCAAGCAAACTCTTCTCTCCATGGTACTCTGCTGGTCACCCATGTAAAGTTCAGATCACCTTTAAAGTTCCTCTCTACTGTCAATGGAAATTCTGTAAATGAAACAAGTGCAGAAGTGATATACATGATGGATTGTTTACGAAATTTCCTACTATTGATATACAACACATGTACCTCTGGATGAAATTCATCCTTGTGCTGAAAAACAGCAGAAAAAACTTTGCTCCATTTAAGCCTACAAAATGTAGCTCAAGTGGTACATGGTCTTTTTACTAGCCCTCTGCACAGGATCAAATCTTTCCTATACTTTCTGCCACACAGATTCATCATGATGTTCTATATAATTAAGGTGCCAACATAAAAAAAGCAAAAATTCCCTGGTACATAGGTGGTTAAGTTGAATTTGGTTTGGCGTCACTCCATATGATTGTATTTAATGTGCAAATTAATTTTTGTTTAGCACTCTTTAATGGTGATTGAGGAAAAATATGTTTGAAGTGGTTTTTGTTTGTATTGTGTTTTAAGATTGAATTTTTAAAAAATGCATTTAACAACTGGAAAAAAAACAAAACCTTTTATAGTGTTTCCAAATAAAAATGTTATTAAGGTAAAGTCATGCCCCACCTTCCTTGCCCTCCTTAGTCACCGAAAATCCAACATCCTAACAAACCTGCCTAGTTCCACTACGTGCCAGCACACAGGCTCCACAGAAGCCATGCAGAGAAACTCATCATCTTCATGTGCTCTGAGATTCTTTTCTCCTATAGTTTAGGGAGTGGGCTAGGGAGAGAGCTGTCCAGGGAGTTCATAATAACATGAATACACCAGCAGAAATTAGTGCTGCATGAGCAACCATGGATCAGATCACTTGTTCCAAGCATCCCTTGATCATATCGTCTCCTTTATGAGTGCCATTGTGCCTCAAAAACACTATAATCACTGGGATCTCCCAGCAATCTTTCCAAGATTCAGTGTCCTGATTATGACAATTATCATGGGATCTGGGGGACTGAAAATTATCCTGTTTTCTTTACCTGAGCTACAAGTGTCCCAGCCTAGACTCCTCACTAGACTCCTCACTATTTTCTTACCAATCAGGAACACTTATCTCCTTGTTTCTTCTGGTGGCTGCTTTTCTTTATTCAGTTCAAGGTCAGTAGTTGGCCCTCTAACCTTCCTGGATTGCTTTAGGTCTTTTCTTCCTTCTGTCTTTCTGGGAGCAGTGTATCTATTTTTGGTGCCAAGATTAAACAAATCCATCTTTCTCTCTCTCCCCTTACCTCCAAAATGTTACATCCCTTCACCTTTTATTATCTCCTCTTTTTTCTGTGTAATTCAAGCTTGCTTGCTTGCTTTCTTCTAAGGTTCCTGTGGAATGGGAAGTACCAGTGTGATCCTGTTTGACTTCCTTTTATATCTTTCAGTGATTGCAACTGAAGCCCGTCAACTTTTTCCTCCACTGTAAGAATCAACTTGCAGTTCAGATGCATGTATCATGCATGGTCTTCATTCATAATTGGGAACACTTCACATATAGCACGATGGGTTAGCTGGGAATCTTTGGTAGCAGTTCTTTACAGCATCATTGCTTCTTCCTTCGGGAAGTGATTCACATTTAGAATCTTTAAATAACAAGATTTTACTACACTGAGCACATTCCACATGGCAGTCTCCCGCTCACTGATACACTAACTTTTTGGCTGATCTATATTACTTCTGTCCTTTGCCACTCATTATGGCATGGTCTCTCTCTCCCCAGCACTTCATGTGACTGCCACACAAAGTCCTGCTCCCTTTTTGTTTGCACTGATGTTGTTGCTGTTTTCCTGTGTTTCCTGGCTTTGGATTAGCCTTTTGCTTCTTGGCTTCCCTTCAGGTTAATAAATTAGCTACATGATCCTACATGGTTCTGTTAGCTCTCATGTCATAACTATCAGGTTAACTATCTGGCATCATCCCAAATAGATTTGCTTTAACGACTTTTGCTAAACATCAGCCATGCAGATCATGGCATCTGTCAATGGAATATCACAAGCAAACATGTAAAGCGAGAGGGCTGCGTTTTCAGTATGAGAATTGCTGTAGGTTTTCAAAACCTCAAATTCAGCATTTAAATGGGCCCAGTAACTCCTCACTTAAGGTTGTCCTGGTTAACACTGTTTCATTGTTACATTGCTTATCTATCAGAGCAAATTCTTGTTCAAGTTGCACAGTAGTCCCTTTTTCTGTCATTTGCCTATTGGCTTTGCCCACTACTTGCAGTATTTTCTGGAAAAATAACCTGTCCTCCTGGGAGCTTGGAAGCAGGGTGTACTGGCAGCCACCTCTGAGCTACCCTGAGTTCCCTGTAAAGTATGCAGCTTTCATCAACCCCTCCCATCACTTCCCTGATGCTCCTGCCCTCTTCCTGGGAGCTGCTCCCAGAAGCCTCCTGCTTGCTGGGAGGGGGAGGTAAAACAGGGGTGTCAATGTCAGAATGTCCCACCACCCTGTGCTCATTGAGTCCCCACTCCATACCGCATTTCAGCAGGGAAGTGTTTGCAGCGAGTGCCTTGCATCTATTGTATTTCCTCCCTCCTGTCACATTTCTTGCTGCCTCTAGAGTGTGAGGCTACATTAACAACACATTAACCCTTGAGGGCTAAACCAAGTTTAAATTGTTTAAAACAGTATGGCTATGTCTACTCCAGAGAGCTTTGTAGACAGAACTGGGGTTTTGTCAACAACACACACAGAGCATCTACCCACCAAAAGCGTTTTGTAGACAGAAACTGTCAACAAAAAAGCCATGTAGATGCTCTGGGAGGCCCTTTTGTTGATAAATCAGATCAAAGCAGTTTTCTTGGAACAGCTCTTCCAACAGTGACTTCTGGAGACAAATGCTTCTATTGTAGATGTAGCCTACATGTATATAATGCCTTTTGTGTGCTGAAAAAATTCCCCCAGCACCAAACTGCCACCCCCATTTATATTAATTCTGATGGGATTCATGGATTTGCTTATCATTGTTTTGCTTAAAGTAGCATTTTTCAGCAACAAAACTACAACATCAAGGGAGGAGTTACTGTACCTGAGCCCAGGCCACTAAAACTGAACCAATTCGAGTGAAATTCACCACTGTGCAGGGAGCCAGCCCAAGACTTTTCCATTATGTTGCACTGTAATTCTGTTTTGAGGATGTAAGGGGTTCACAGACCTTGCACTCATCTTCTGCATAGGGAAAAATTAGACCTTTGAGTACCAATTGCTATCCAAGTGTGGGCTATGGACATTCTGCTAAAACATTCATAGTGTTAAATTGTGCTCAGAGTGATCCAAACAAGGGTCAGCGTTCCAGCTTCACAAATAGAGAGAATGAGTTAGATGCCACAAAGGTGCAGAGCTCAGTTATTTAGTGAGGGATATTTAACTGGGTATGAGAACGCAGGCCTTGTCCTTTGTGACCCTGGAGCAGCTAGTTAACTTCCCTTTGCACCTTAATTTCAAATTCTCATTCCCTTAATCTTCCATTTGGTCTGTGCATCTGATTTACCTGGTACAAGTGAAATACTAGAAGGAAAAGGCTGGTTTGGGTTTAACTCTGCAGACTTACTTGGCTTCTGCTGTAGCAAAGTGCTTGAGTTCATTTCTCGTACACTCCTGCTTGTGTTGAGCACTGGCCTGGAGACCTCATGCAGCTTCTCCAATATCCCTAAGGTGGGCTGGTACAATATTCACTATTGCAATAGCAAACGTCCCAGGTGTGGCCCTCTGCACAGCAGCTGTGGCACAGGGTGGCAGCTGAGCACACAAATCACTTCTTTCTGTTTGCTCCTGTTGTTGTCATGATTTGTTAGGTACAAAGGCAGGAGGCTGGCCCAGCACAAGTCGGAAATAGAGTGTTTCACCCCAAAAGGGAGTATGGGAAATGGTGGGAGAGCTACAATGAGCAGGTAAGCAAACAGTGGAGTGGCCTGGGGATAGTGTGATATGTCTGTGAGCTCTGTGGAGCACCTGTGGGACAATTCTGGCCCAGATCCTCTATCTGTAATGACTGTGCATCCCACATAGTATGTCCAAACAAAAAAAGGCTTGGCTGCCACTGACTTAAATGTTATGTTTCATCTGCAAAAATACCCCTGCTCATTTGAGTGATCAGAACCATTCATGATGTTGTCCAAATATGAGGCTCATGAGAAGAGAAACTTTACACTTTTACATTCTTGGCCCACCCACCTAGAAGGTAACAATTAGCAAGAGGACTATGCTGTCTAACTGTCAAGCAAGCAAATGCTGAGTTCTATCTAAATGTGAATCAGACTTTACAGAAAGGCTTATGTTAATAAATAGCTTATAAAGGGTTAATGAAGAGAACTAATTGGAGAAAAATCAATGGAACAGTTGGCTGTGAGAATTGAAATGTTTCATGGGCATGTACTGATGTCAACATTTTTGACAGGAAATCTTCACCATTTTTCAAAATCAAAATGGAGCTTTTCGTTTTGAGTTATTTACTTTCATTTTTGTGCTTTTATTTTAATTCAATTTTGTTTTATTTAGATTTTCTAATGCTATTACATTTCGTTTTGACTTTTAAAGAACATTTTATTATCAGTCTATAATATGTTAATATTATATGTATATTCACTGTAGGTAGTATTTTATATTTTAATATTTTGATACTAGCGAAATGAAACATTTCTATGAGGTTCCTCCCCAGGTTTCTCAGTCACAGTATTTTGTAATATTTCATTCCACAAAATATTTAAAGAATTTTAATTTTCATCCCAGGTATACTGAAGTGTTGACATTTTCCATGGGATGGAAATTCCACTTTACTTGTTCAATTAATATGTGATTAATATGATGTGTGTTACAGCCAAGTAGCATGTGCCATACATGGGTATATTGGTAGAAGGAGGATTATTATAAACCATGTTAATAATAATCTTATTTACCTGTTAGAGTCTATGGTAGTCTATAACAATTTGATTTACTAGTTCTTAAAAGATGTATTTAACCCTTTATAAACTACTTAGAAATGTAACCTGAATATAATAGGTGAGCAAAGGCATTCTGATTTTTGTACCAGAGAGCCATCCTATAATTGCAAGAGGCATTCCAAGATGCACAAAGCAGGAAGTTCCCCCCCCATGTGTAACAACACTCACTCAAGCACACAAGGCATGTGATTATAACAATGCACACTCTGGGGATCCTGGCTGCTTAAATAATGTCAGCACCATTCACTCACATGTGGTTGTTTCAAATTTATCAACACCTGCTGTTTGTTTGTCAACCCACCTGTGTTCTGCATTCTGTTCTTTGGGGATATTTTTTAACTTGCGTTGTCTGCAGTTAGATTTGTTTTTTCCCCTTAAAAGCAATTTCTAGTTACTGAATAACAGATAATTGAAAAGGAAACAAGTTCCTGTAAATGTCAGTTGTATTTCATTGTTTAGTCTAGTTCCCCTTTTTACAAATATTTCCATATATAAAAACAACATGTATAAAGCAATGCATATAAAACTATCTATAGAAAACGATATATTTAAATTCTCCCTATATCTTATATCTTCACAGTGAAGAATCTATGTGCATTCCAGAGTATAATCCATCTGAGCCAAGTAGAGATGAGAAAGAGGTTCCTGTGAAAGATGAAGCCCTAATAGTCAGAAAGACTGGAAGCTTTATCAGTGTAATACTTCTATAGCAAGAGTGTCATTCCTAAGACCTACTGAAACAGTTAAGAATATTTGTTGTTTAATAGATAGTAGATTTGCATTGTAAGGCTGCCTATTTTTGTCTCCAGCCATTCTAGCTCAGACTGTGGTCCTATCAGCTCCCAGAAGCTAGCTAGAGCCAGAACTAAATAGGATGGGAGACTTCAACAGAAAACATAGGTGCTGCAGAAAGCAGAGTAGCATTCCCTCTTCAGTAGGTGTCTAACCCCTGCCTAGAGGCACAATGATCCTTGAAGTCGTGAGGAAACAAACAGAAATCAGGATCTGATCATTTTTGGATGATTTAAATATTCTATCAGATTTTTTCACAACTGTGGGGCTTACAAGTTCCAGTTACATCTTTTTGTCTTAAAATCCCCCCTGTAGTTTTAAGTGCATAACATTATTCCCATCTAAAAATTCTTGTGCAGTATTGCTACTGTATTCCAAACTAAATGTGGGTACATTTCTGAGGTGGATAAATGATCCCTATTGTTGCATTTTATGCCTTCTTCAAGATGGAAAGATCTGTGTAAATGTTAGTGGTTATTTTTGTGTTACTGGTTGCAAGTTACTCTATATGTAAAGGGGGTTAATCTGTTCTCAATCACCCACAAGCATCTTTCACCTTCATCGTATAAACATCAATTATGAAATGGACTGTTTTATGAGGCAATTGAAAAGTAGGAGTCCTGGTAGCATTGGTATGATTTAGCATTTAAATTACTGGCTTCATTAAATGCAGCAAATAAGCAGCAGATTAATAATTCAGAAGTGATTTTTCCAAAAATGACATAAATCCTATGTGAATAAATGTCTCTGCAATAATATATCAGTCAAGCCACACACCCAAAATTGCCGAAATGCTGGATAATGAATTAAGATAAGTCTAGCAACCAAAAACAAAATCTAGAGAGAACTAAATCTTTCTGCTAACGTGGGCGAGTGTGGGTGTGTTCTGTGTATAGCTTTCATGTTAAAGAGGAGATATGGTCTTTCTCCACATTTACTTCAACAGATGTTGTAAGTGATGTAATGCAGAGTCCATTAAAATCAAAGAAGATACCAGTTTCCATAGGCTTTGGATCAGGCCTAAGCTAAGCAAGGATGAAGAATACTTAGTTACTATAGGAAGTGGAGTTGGTGGTTCAACAGCTGAAATTCTTCTGTCTCTGAATCACAGTGATTGCATGCCCACATGGAGGAGACTGAGGATTGTGCTGCTGGAAGTGCCATATTTCAGATGGAGAGTAAAGCACACCTGTGTTAGTGCTGGCTGTTAGGGTGGTCTATGTAAAAGAAGAAAAATGTTAACTCTGGGATCCTGATCAATTTTAATCTTAGGCCATTATATTAGGCCTAATTCACAGATCTGCAGCTCCCAAAGAACAGTGCATCCCAGCTTACCACACCTCAGGATGACCACGCCACTCAACTCCATGTATCCAAGAGTTGCTACAGTAATTACAAGATAATATTTATTGTATAAGACCAAAGACTCGAGAAGAAACAAGCAGAAATAATGAAAACAAATAGTAACATATAAAGTAAAATCATGATGTACTTTCTGGAGCCTAAACTTCATTAACCAAACATTTTCTTGGAATAATGAAGCTTAGCTCACCCGAAGTTTTTAGCCTGCATTCAATCAGGTGGGCAGTTCTTGTTCTGTCATGAGATAGAACATACTGGCAGGTCGTCTCTTCTTCCTTTGCATTCTTAGGCCACATCTACTTTATCTGGAAGATCTACCCACTCAGGGTCAATCTTCAGGGGTTCAATTTTGCGTGCCTGGTGAAGACACATACAATCAACCTATCAGGTGTCGACAGTGACCCCAGTATTTCTCAGTATAGCAAGGAGTAACTGAAGTCGACAGTCAAAACTCTTCCATTGACCTTCCTTAGTGAAGATCGCCAGGTAAGTTGATTGCAGATAAGTCAATTCTAGCTACAGGGTAGCTTTAGCTAGAATTGTATCTCGGCAATCAGCTTGCCTGCCTAATGTAGACTAAGCCTTAGCTATAGTTCCCAGTGACACATTGTCATGTAAACAGAGCTTGCGCCTGCTGGTTTATTTCTTCCTGTAACTTTCCCCTCTGGAAAAATCTCAGGACCCCTTCCTTAGCATTTGGCTCAAACTGTAAATCAGCACCCACTGTGAACCACAAGGCCTTGAGAACATAAGAACATAAGAACATAAGAACGGCCATACTGGGTCAGACCAAAGGTCCATCAAGCCCAGCATCCCATCTGCCGACGGTGGCCAATGCCAGGTGCCCCAGAGAAGGAGAACAGAAGACAATGATCAAGTGATTTATCTCCTGCCATCCATCTCCTGCCCTTGTTCTGAAGGCTAGGGCACCATACTTTATCCCTGGCTAATAGCCATTTATGGACCTAACCTGCAAAAATTTATCAAGCTCTTTTTTAAACCCTAATAGAGTCCTGGCCTTCACAGCCTCCTCGGGCAAGGAGTTCCACAGGTTGACTGTGCGCTGTGTGAAGAAAAATTTCCTTTTATTAGTTTTGAACCTACTACCCATCAATTTCATTTGGTGTCCCCTAGTTCTTGTATTATGGGAAAAGGTAAATAATTTTTCTATATTCACTTTCTCCACACCATTCATGATTTTATATACCTCTATCATATCGCCCCTCAATCGCCTTTTTTCCAAACTGAAAAGTCCCAGTCTCTCTAGCCTCTCCCCATATGGGACCCTTTCCAAGCCCCTAATCATCTTAGTCGCCCTTTTCTGAACTTTTTCTAATGCCAATATATCTTTTTTGAGGTGAGGAGACCACATCTGCACGCAGTACTCGAGATGTGGGCGTACCATAGTTTTATATAGGGGAAGTATGATATCTTTTGTCTTATTATCGATCCCTTTTTTAATAATTCCTAACATCCTATTTGCCTTACTAACTGCCGCTGCACACTGCGTGGATGTCTTCAGAGAACTATCCACTATAACTCCAAGATCCCTTTCCTGATCTGTCGTAGCTAAATTTGACCCCATCATGTAGTACGTGTAATTTGGGTTATTTTTTCCAACATGCATTACCTTACACTTACCCACATTAAATTTTCCATATATTTTCCATAACTCCTGACATATTATCTATACTTACATGTTGCAGGGTCATAAGGACCAGAATGACTCAAGTTTTCAGTCGAGACCCCACATGGTGTTCTTGGGTGAACAAGTATGTAGATATCAGACTCGGAGTACCTGTGCCATGTATCTCTTCCCAGGTATCCCTGTGTCTCAGGGAATGTCTTGTGGAATAATATTAACAAAGTTCCTTGTTCAGTGTTAGAAGAAAGCAACTCTTTTTTGTTTTCTTTGCCATTGTCACATGACCAATATGTGATGAAACTGGAATGGGTCACTGCTCCCTCCGGAACACAAAATGGATGCTTGCTCTGTGTGATTCAGTGTTTATTCCCTGTCTGATTTGTTTTGTTACCTCTTATCTCAACAAAGCACACCGCAGAGGAGTCATTTAAGCTGTATGGCCTGATAGATATGTCACTAGTGAGCTACTTATGCACAATGGAATTACAGTGTCATTGGGGGAAATAATGATGTAACTATTTATTCACTTTATTTGCTGTGTTTAGTAAAACTGGTCATTAAAATTCTGACCAGCCTCCAAGAGATGTGTCTCTACACCTGCCACCAGCTCTCCTGCTGGCTGTCCAAAGGCAACTGAAGTGGTCAGTCTGTGTGAGCCCAGATGGCCTACCCACTAGTATGTTGCCAGAAGTGTCTGCCCATCCTGAGCTGGGAAGGTAGCTCAGGGCCTCCGTTCAGGCCTCTCCACTACTTCAGCAGTGAAACAATTTGTTCTTCCATCCTATTTTCCTTCTGTTGCTCTCTGTTTCCTCTCCTGCAGCTCCCCCAGTTACTGTGCTGTCCACCCCCACAGCTGAGGAAATCCAAATTACAGCTGCAGCAGGGGCCCCTCAGATTCTGGGTGCAAGGGCTTTCTTTTCCCTTCAACTTCAGCTCTCAGATCTCACAGGCTATTGGAATTCAATGAAGAGGACCCAACAGAATGGCCTCCTCAAAAAAGTGCTGAGGTGCTTATTCCATGGCTGATCCCAACAGCTGCCCAGCTGGTGCAAACTAAGATCACCGTCAAAAAGACTAGGTCAGTCTACCTGCCAATGACCACAGGCAATTAAGGAGGGCCTGTGAGTAAGGCCAGTGGAGAAGGTCAGAGATGCTCCTCCTCTATCCTGCGACCATGCCCTCTCACTCCTCAGAGCTTCTGTTTTGAATATGGCTATAACCCAGGCAAGCAGCCCTCATCCCTATACTCAGGGAACTCTGCTCCAAGTGTGGTTTGAGCCCGGCTAGAAAAAGTGAGGAGAGCCTTAAAAGAGGCACAACAGGTGAGCAGTGTCAAGAACTTATGTGCTTACTCCTGCTACATGACTTGTCTGAGTCTCCCATCAAAAGCAATCCAGAGCAATCAAATGATTCATTAAACATGGGCGGGGGGGAAACTAAATACTTTTCTTAACTCTTCCTCTCCTGGACTCACACACTTCCTTGGCAAGATGTTTTCCTCAGAGAGGAGGAGCTTCTTGAGAAACATAAAGCAGGATCCAGGGCACATTTCTGCTCAACCCTGTATAACAGAGTAATTCAGAACAAGGATAAATTAATAGGTAGTACGCACCAAAGACATTCCAACAGAAATTCCAAAGGAAGCTGGAAGCATTAGCTTTAAGGTGCAAATGACCAGGATTCCTTAGGTTGTCCACCAAGGTGAAGGAAATGGTCATTGCTGACAGTGCAATTTTCTAAGAGACCAATAAAACAGAAAGATTGCAACGGCACTCTTCAGAAAATATACTTTTTCTATGGCTGGGTCTTCATGGAGATGTCCTGCCGGCAGCTTCATGCTAATGAGCAGTCTCGCAAATGGCTGCTCATTAGCATATTCCCATGGCTCATTAGCATAGCTGCATGAGAGCTCACTGCTAGCAGTAAACAGGCCATACAGATGTATCTCTTCCGGGGGAAAAAAACAAAACAAAAAACTCTGTCAGCAAAACCCCCAGCTGTTGCCAGTCCTTTTATACCTGAAAAAATTCAGGCATAAGGGGCTGTTGACAAAGGTTTTTCTGAAAGTTGGAGGGGCCTCTCATTAAATAGCTGGAGTAAGACAATACCTTAACTACATTAGCTGCATAATATGATTATTTCTGTACAAGTCTGCATATAGGCACACTAGGTTAGGAACAGAACTGAAAGTCAGTTTTGTTGCCAACTTTAGCTAATTGAGTTTTCTTCAGAAACAAGGTCATCCATACCTACACTTGCACCAAAACAATGAAACAGCTTTTAACTGAAACCTTTTCATTTTTGTGGAAGCATGTGTGCAGGCCAAAGCTTTGTCAAGGTTTGGATCAAAAATCCAGAATAACATCACTGAAATCAGCCAACTAATTTCAGATTCTCAACAGTAACTGGAGGCTGATTCTGGACTGTACAGTTTTAGGCAGCTTTTAAAAATGCAGTTTCATTTTATTTTGTTTTCAATAAATTTATAGGTTTAAATGTGTAGCTCTTTGTCTCATAACCATGGAATTCCATGGGGCTTAAATATAGTTACATTCTGTAGCCAACAGATATTAGTAAGAAAAATAAATGATATTTTCAGCTCGCTTTGGTGTACAGTAAATTGCCCACTGTAAAAAGAGAGGAAGACAATATATACAGTATATCAATACTGCTGAAATGTTTCACCAAATTACTATCAAGATTAAGTAATCTCTGAGACTGACAATCTTGCTATAAAATTAACAAAGGGTTTCCAGTTTGTGGGTCAGTACATTTCCTTCTATTTTGTTTATCCCCTACACAAAGCACAGTCCTTGCCCTCATGCTTCCTTTGCTAAGTCTTTAAGGGCAGTTGACTAAGAACATTTCCATTTTTTTAGATGTCAAGAAACACCAGGAGCAAAACCAAGCAGAATTTTTTACATCAACAAAAAAAGGGCAAAATAATATGTGCTACATTAATAAAGAAGAAAACAGAGCGAGGAAAACATTATCTTACAATGGACTTTCATTAGCTTTTTTATGGCTAGTGAATCGGTGTTTTTAAGAAATGAAAAAATATAAATGAAGCCAATAAAATTAAAGAGTAAAAATAATAAACAATGTAAGAAATCTACTGTTTCATAAGAAGGATGTGGACAGTTGTAGAGGAAGATATGGATATTAGGGACTCCAAAGACCTCATTTAAAGCCTTACATTTCTTGTATGTGTTGGATCATGGTAGCCCAAACTGCCTAAGAATAAAATTTATTATGATGACAGGTCTTGAGAGCACCCAGTACATAAAACTAAAGTTAGCCACCATGTGAAAAAGAAATAAAAACATAACATGTTCCACCAGTAAGTAACATTCCTTGCACAGAAATAAGTGTGTGATTTGCATTGTGGCACAAAATCTGTATCCCTGAACCGTAATCAATAATCTGCCCAGTGGAAAATAATGGAACCAAGAGGGTTGCGTGGCAGACTAGCATGTTAATGTATATTTTGTGCTGCACAAGACATTTTGGTATTCATTTGGAAGCTGAAACTGACAGGAATCAAAATTTCTTGGTAAGAATCTTGACTTAGTATCACTTACCAAAAGGTCCCCATCACTTAATGGAACAGGGCATAGTCTGGTCCAATAAATGTAAAGAGTTGTTTGTGATAGTCCATTAGCAGGCATCATGGTCTATGTTGTTGTCTATCTATTTATTTCTTTATCAAGCATGTATTTTGTGATGTCATTTAGTTAACATGGCACTATGTACAGTAGTTGGAATAGGACTTAAAGAGGTGATACTTTAATCAATCCTGCACAGCCATCCCTTAATCACAACATGCATCACAGACCCCTACCAAGCATCACTCGGCCGTCAAAGGATAAAGACTAATTACTTCTACTGAAAGATTAGAAAGATCAGTTCTCCTTCTAACATTGTTAATTTTGCATTAGGTCATAGAATAGGAAATAGGAGCAGCAGGATGTATCAGAGAAGCTGGATGTCTGAAATTAATGTTCTAATTATTGCTAAATGTACTGTTGTTGGCTGTTCATGTCTGGGCTTTTCTTGAATGGATAAATTGGTATGCCGTTGGTACATGCTAAGTTCAGCTTGTTATACCAGGGGACTTGAAATAGTTAAGGGCAAAGCCACTCAGGGATTCCACAGGAAAATTCCATGCAAAGCCAGTGGTCCTTTTTTCTAGTCACAGAGGCAGATATTTTGAGGCCTTTCCTGTATCCCTCTGTAAAGGGCAGTACACAGCCATATCAACCAGGCCCACAGAAGGAATTGGAACTCAAGAGAGTCACAACTGCTTCTTGAAAGACTCAGTGCAGGTCTACACCAGTCCTGAAAGTTGATCTTAGATATGCAGTTCCAGCCATGACAATTGCATAGCTGTAATCAATGTATCTACTATTGATTTATCAGGCCATCCACACAGAAGGAGGTCAATGGGAGAAACTCTCCCTTCAGTCTCCCTTACTCCTTGCAAGAATGAGGAGTACCAGGGTGGACCATTGAGCCCTGATGGTTCGATTTAGCGTGTTCACACTAGGCACGCAAAATCAAACCCCAGAAGAGTGACCTTAACCAAGTCAACCTTATGGTAAGTATAGGCACACCTTCAGTCTGCCACTGCACCCCTCTGCTGAAAAATACTTCTCCTGGTTTCTTTCCCCCTCCCCTGCCTATGCTGGCTTGGTTCTTTACCCCCAGCCCCAACCCCAACTAATTCAAAACTCATTCACCTTCTCTTCTAACTTGTCAAATGTGTAGGGACTCCAGGAGTCTGCTTGCTGTTGGTCCAAGCACAGGAACCAAAGAGGCCACGCAGATAGATGGGGAATTTTATTCCTATTACTTGCCCTGTATGCCCCCTTTACAACCACACATGGCTGGGCCACCAGCTGGCAGTTAGTGAACAGGACTTATATCAGGCCCTTTGCCTTGAAGTGTCAGTCACTAGTTAAGAGTCAGAAAGACAGAACAGCTAAGAGTAGAATGTATCAGAGCTAAGGATAAGAATTACCTCTTTCTTCTTGCCCTGTTTAAGGGGCCGCACATTGGTGGGTCACCCTAGATGCAGCAGTGTGTGGGAACCTCACTTCAGGTAAACACAAGTCCTTCCCTTTTCCTGCCTTGCTTCAAGGCACTAGTGATTTGCTGCTGAGCTACACTAGCCACCAATGACTAGCTTTCTCCTGCTCCTTCCACAACAGCACAGCTGTTCTGGACAGCATGCTGAAGGTGGTGGAGGAGAGCACCAAAGTTCCACCCACTCCCCATGCACTTGCTAGAAATGGGGAAACTGTAGGTGCATAGTATCCACTTACTCATGAGCACCTGAAATTCAATGAGCTGTGTATGAGTGCCAACAGAGCTTGCAGCAGTCGCAGTGTGGCATAATTCCCCCTTAGGCTATTATGCATCCACATAGGATTGTACAGACTAGTATTAATTTGCTTCCGAACAGCTAGCACCGTGGTGGCTTAGGTTGTGTTCATGTGGGGGATTTTCTCATGCTCCTGTTTGTGAAGAAAAGGTGTCATGGCATGTCATGTTACATGAAACACTGTATCTCCACATATCATAACCAGAGATGCCAATCTACCAGAAAGAGTTCAGTAAATGGTTTTTAGTTCCCCTAACAAGACAGTGAATCAACAGCAACACCCTGCAAAGTGCAAACTACCTTATGAAGAACTATTTGAAATTCCCATTGTTCTAGGACTAGAAAGTTTGCCAGCTATTACAGAACAAACTAAAATGTTCTTGTGTAGCAGTCACTTCCGGCTTTAACACACATTAAGATGTCTTAGCAAAAGCAGCATCTCAAATTTGCTTGTGTTTCCGAAACAAGCATAAATGGGTGTTGCAAAATACTTTGTAATTCCTTTTATTTTGAATATAAGTCATGCCTCTATGTAATTTTGTATGTACAAACCGATGTTTTTATTGTGGACATCATTTCTTAGTCATTGTCCGTTTCTGTGGCTAAATCTTTCCATTGCTAATGGTCTTTTTTCAGCCTGAGAGCCACAGGTGAATGCATGGGAGTTGTACGGGCACACCCATGTGCATGCCCATGGACAATCTAACAGAAGAAATGGAAGAGGTGAAAGAGCAGTTGCATACTCAGAGACAGCGATCGGGAACCCTCTCGCTCTAGTGGTCTTGGTGCTGGGGAGGTTGTGAACAAAGAACAAGGGGAGATGGGTCTGTCTTTGTGGCAGGGGCTTGAAGGGATATCACTTTTGTAGGAGGGGACAGAGGATGTTGCCACAGTTTCTGACTGTCTGAAAACTCATCCTGCTGTTGGGCCAGAAAAATGGCTCTTGTACAGTTTGTGGGTCACTTACTTCCCTCATCTCCTGCTCTGAGATGACCTGCAATTTAAAATCCTGGGTGCGTTACCCGAGTGGAATACCTGAGTGACAAATCTGACCCTAGGCTGCAAATGAAAACTGCCCACTACCCTCAGTCGCCTGCTAATGTCACCATTTTGATGCCTCCAAGTGTGCTTGGGAACAACATCAGGATCCATTTGTGAGGCTGAGTTGAGGAGCCAAAGGAGAAATTGCCACACTCTTATTGCATATGTGTATATAATAGAAATATCAGAGCCAAATTGTCACATCTTCATTTTCTGTTCTTCAATACAAAGCAAAGATAACAGATTATTTTCAGACTATGGTCAGACAAGCTAGACAGGTAATGCTGCTGGAATTTTTAATGACAAGTCATCAGTTTCTCCAAAAAGCATTGTATAATCAAATTTCTGTTGACCAGGGAAGATTGTGGCTGCCCTGAGTTGGTAGGCAGTGTTACCTGTTTTTTGTTTGGTTGTTTTTTTTAACGTAGTCTGGGATTATCTGAGAATAATGCACTGAGGAGTCAATTTGTACCCCAAATACAAAAGAAGGAATGAGAATCTATGTGAGAAGGGAAGTTTATTCACCAAGTTATTGTAACCAATGAAAGACAAATATCTTTGCACCGGGTTGCCACTTGTAGCCACTGCTTAACTGATGCATGCATTGGTGCTTATTCTTTTCTGTAGTGTAATATTTCCTTTACCATTGTCTGATGTATAAGTGCCAGAATGTCAGCTCTCTGGGTTCGTGATGTAGTGAGCTAGTTAAAGTGCGTGTTTGTGATTAGAAACTAAAAGTGAGCCATCATCTTCTCTCATTTCTATTCACAGCTCTAATGGGAAATCAGTGACCTGGGCCCAGAATGAGAAGAGCAGCAGCAGGGGAGCGCACCTTTGGCAAAGGCTGTCAGTCCACATCAACAAAAAGGAGAACCCTAACCAAACCGCAGTGATCAAGCCCTTTTCTAAGAGCACAGACAGTAGCCGGCATAGCAGCAGTGCCGCGTTTCCAGAAACCAGTGCCAAAATGCTCTACGATGTCTCGGAAGCAGAAGAGCAGTACCCAGCCCAATACCAGCCGCAGACCCCCTCGCCTATCAGCACAGTTAGCCACAGGACTGCCTCCGTTAGCCGAACAGATGACGATGTTCCCACAGTTCGGACAGAGCATGCCCAGCGGAGCAGCTCCTCCCAAGGCTCTCTCATGGAGCAAATCAGCAGTGTGGTCACACGCTTCACAGCCAACATCAGTGAGCTGAACTCTATGATGCTTTCCACAGCCACGCCAGGGGCAATGGTGGCCACTCCTCTGTGCTCTTCCTACCTGATCCCAAGGGAGATCCAGCTTCCTACAACACTGACCACTTTTGCAGAGATCCAGCCGCTCCCTGCCATTGAAGTCAATGGTGCATCACAGACCACTCGGAAACCTTCCTGTGACAGCATCAAAGAAGGTGCTTCGGAACCCCCAGTGGCAAAGCAAGATCTTGAGGAGTTGGTGGCTTTAACTCCTCCCTCACCTTTTAGAGACTCCATTGATTCTGGGAGCACATCTCCCAGCTCTCCTGTATCAGAATCAGCTCTTTGTATCCCATCCTCTCCAAAGTATGACAAGCTTCTCATCAGAGATTACACGCAAAGTTCTTCTTCATTGTGAATGTTGTTCGAGCCAATAGTGGAACTTTACAGCTACGAACAGGTAGAGAGGGGACAGCCAAGCCTTCAAGATTGCCAGTCTTTACACAGATACAGTGATAGGCAATGGGTCAGCCTGGAAAGAATGGAGAGGGTAATATAAGATTATTTAACAAATGGAAACATCAGATTCATGATGCTATCTTAAGGAAACAACATTTTCAGCAGATTTTCGTGGCCTTACAAAACACGGGCTTTTATGAAACACTGCATCTATTTTTGAGGGCTTATAAGGAGTCTGTTAAATCAGTTACATACCAAGTGCTTTGCTTTAGTATGACATTGAATGGTGTGTACAGAAGATGAAAAAGTAGACGGTAAGAAACTATACCATGTTTTCTTGATTTACTCTGATTCCTTATCCAGAAGAGAACCTTGATCTGTTATCAAGAATAGAAGACCAAACATTGAATGTACATTTTCTAACAGACTCCAAACCTGGCACCAGTATGTCAGACTCCTTTTTTTTCTATGAAGATCTCAAAAAGCAGTAACATGTTTAGTAACTACCAAACTTTTTGCTGAAGCGTATCATTCTGGTGATACCCTACATGTAGATAATAATAAACTGTGGCTTTGCAATGTGTGACTGCAATATGGAGGGCTTTACAAGTGACTTCTCAGATTTGTTTATGAAATTCTCTTCTACATGTATTAAAAGGTCAGTTTATTAAAACTGGATACACCTTCATAGCAACAAAATGTGAGGACGATTTCCTGACTCTTTCACCATGTTGCCAGCCAATGATGGAGTAGCAAAAAATATTTTCTGGAGAACTGTTTTGTAATTCCCTTATCAGGGCAAGTTGTTGAGGAGAATATTCTCTTTCTAGCAGTATTATTGAGCTATAGCATAGCTGCATTCCCTAGTGAAATTATCACCTTTTTATGGTCACGCTTATGGTAACATTACCAGTTAAAATGTCATCATTATTCAACCTCCCATCCTTTGCTCGTAAGGAACAGGGTGAACACTGTATGGTAGAATAGTGAGAAAGCTATCTGAGTTACAGTGAAGGAAAACTATTGATGGAAGGATTGTCATGATCATAATTCATGTACGAAAAAAACTGTGTCAGAATCTACTTAGAGGTGGTTTAGCTCCTCTTCAGTAAGCAACAATTTTAACTCTCGTTATCTGCATATACATTGCAGCTATGAACTGTGACAAAAGAAGATTTTCAAAGCAATACACAGTACATGTTCAAACAACAGAGAGATACTGAGATTCAAATCAACAGAGTCATTCTTTATTTCTTAGCAGCTCATAGAAGAGGTGAGGGAATTATGGACTTTTTTTTTCCTGTATCAAAGTAGCTACTAGTACAGTTTAATACACTTCATGTTGTCATGGCACTTTTTAAATCCATGCAGGGAGAGATTTAAAATTTGAATAGAGGCAAAATGATTTTGATAACTATATAGAAGCAATGACTCAAACCCTCATCACATGCACAATATAGTTTGTTTCCCACCCTCAGTGTCACAGCTATCCTCAGGTGCCAAATTTTTTGTTTTTTTTTTCTTATAAATAATGATCATTTGAAAGAGAGGGCAATTTACTGTACTTCAAAGCCAAGCTGATGCAGCCTTATATATAAGATAGCCTTATAGAAGGGAGCCTTGGAATGAGGCTGCTGTGAATTATTTTTTGAAGTCCTATATCTTATTTATTTGAAACTCCGCAAATACTACCCATCAAAATGTATTTTTCAGGATTTTTTTTTCATTCATAAAAGGTATAGCAAATATATAATTTAAAAGTGAAAGCACATTTGTTCATTTTAGCAGAGTATTACTATTCTTTTTAAAGTTAGCTCTATCATATTATTTTATGTAACTCAATTCCCCCTTCAAGTAATTTTTTAAAACATGACTGAATGTTATGAGCCTAACACTTTAAAATAATCCCGTAAGTGTAACCTGATCCCGTATGTTTTACTGAATGAACAGTAATTCTTTATTTAACTCACTGTAGAAGTTGTTTATGTAACTAACAAGTCTTTTAACTTTATTTTGTTGCAAACTGGAAACATGGGCATTTCAAATCAGGAACACAATATATATATACATATATATAGCTTAGAAGGGACATTAGGCCTTTATGAAACTGTCTGAAATATTGTACATGGAAGGTACTGTATATATATACCTTTAACACAGAACTTTGGCGGATAAGTTAGATGGGTGGTTTACCTGTGTATCAGAGGGACTGTATTATTGTATTATATATTAAGTCATTGACAAATTTCATTAACAGTGCTCCCCCACTCCTGCTCCTTAAACAAATGTTTCATGATGGCAGATACTTGCACAATTATCCATCAATGGGTTTGCTTGCATGAGTAAGTGATTGCCAGTGTGAGTAAGGAGTGTACAAGTGATCCCTTTAAAATGTGTTGTTTAGCAGTCTTCTTTAGGAAAAGAAAACGACCAAGAAGAGAAGATTGTAAGTTAATATAAATAATGTATTCACTGTTCCGCAGCTCCTGGGAGAGTTTATTAGTCTTTTGCTTATTGTCAAGAACACATTCATCCCTCAGCTTAACAGTTGGGTAATGTCATCTGTTGGTTAATTAGGACCCTAATATTACACTAGACATCTTTTAAACACCTTTTGCATTTGTTCACTAAGAAACATGCTCTCCTTGTACTCCTATAACCAAATACAAAGAAGGGGCTTTTGGAGTCGGGGGGTCCTTTTGAAAGACCCCTGTCTACACGGGCGACATGCGTTCCAAAAGCGGCACTTGGGTTCATGGCAGCACCTCATCAGCTTCTTCTGAACTCCCTCATTACCGTGCACCTTCAGAAAGGAAGGCACTAGCATAGATGTAGTTTTTTAGTTCAGTGACGAGAATATTCCCCACAGGTTTACTTTACCATTTACCTAACAGGTATCCCGATGGACATATTAAACTGTGGTTGGAAATGTCAAGGGTTATGAGAATAATACCTAAGTAAGAAACATGTTGTGGTTTTACTGAAGTTTCTGATTCCCAGCAAGAGAATTAAAATGTTCCTCCACTAGTCATGTGCTACACTCCTGGGATGTACGATACATATGGAAGACTTTGACAACTACATGAGGTCACTTTTTTGCTACAGCTTATCATCACACCTAAGATGTTAAAATCTCTGTAGTTGCCATTTACAATTTTATACTGTGAAAAGAATAAATCAAAGTCAGGTTAGTGAATCATAAAGGTAAGTAAAAAATTCATCTCCCTGGTGAATTGGCATATGTGGCTGGTTTTGTCTTGTCTGAGCAATGACAGTGCAAAAACTAAATCATAAACTGCTGAGTCACTTTGCTCTGCCAAATGGGAATAAATATACTATGTATATTATATGTATTGATAGGATTCAATGGCAGCTGCTGGTGGTATTTGTAATTAGAACTCTATATAGACTATAGATGTTTTAGAGAGATGGTGCCAATTCTAAAAGATTCGCGTGGGCTACAAGTGCTTGTAATTATTATTTTTATTTGCTAATAACTTATTAACAAAATCTGGTTTTAAACATTCTGTGAGCATTTGTCCCTTTCTTATGTTGCTGCTTATACTATTAAAACAATATAAAACAATAGAGAATGTAAAATTATTTTGATGTGAACCGAAAATGATTTTTCATAAAATTTAACATTTTTATCAGCTTTGGTTCTGCTGTCTACTTGTATAAATGTAATTTATTTTAGCATTTAAAAATACATTTGCTTGTTTCTTGGTTATCTACATCATGTTATAGTTGATGTTTATGTAAAGTCAGGTACTTTTTCAATAGTATTAAAAATCCTGTGATATGACTTAAACTTTGATTTTTTTTTAATAAGATGTTATTTGCATATTTTTCTGTGACTCAAGAGAGCTGGCATACTAAATATGTGAGGGTCATACACAGTCTGCAAAGGGCTAGTCCTTCTCCTCCCCTCTAAATACACACACACACACACACACACACACACACACACACACCCATGCAAAATTTGCAAGGAATAATTGATTGATCCCATATATAATTAGCAGATATAACATTGATTCATATATTCATTAATAGATTTTTAAGGCCAAAACACACCATTTTGATCATTTAGTCTGACCTTCTGCATAACAAAAGCTAGTAATTCATTTTTTGAGCCTGCACTTTGTGGTTTAGCTTGAATAGGTCTTTTAGAAAGATACCCATTCTTGATGTAAAGACTTCCAGTGGTGGACGCTCCTCCACAACTCTTCACAAGCCGCTCCAGCAGTCAGTTACTGGCATTATTCAAAAAGTTTCACCTTGTATTATCTTTAGCTTGACTGTATCTATTGTCTGCTTCCAGACAGTTGTTCTTATTGTGCCTTTGTCTGCTAGACCATAGAGTCCTTTCCCCTTAGTAGTCTTCCACCAAACTCCCTGAAGATGGGTATCCAAGCAATTGAGGGCCCTGTTCTTCTGACCAGCACCTAAATGAAATGAGACTTAAGTCTATGATTGCCTATTGGAGTTTTCTCTTTGCTACTTCAGATTGAAAGAGATGGTTTTCGGAGGCACTAAGGGCATGTGAGCAGCCATCTCCCACTAAAAATCACCCAACTGCCCTTTGTCCTTCTGTTCATCTCCAGAATTCAAATCTCAAAGTGAACAATTCCACAAATGGAAGAAATTGCTGACAGCAAAATACACAATTACATTGTCAGTTGATAGATGCTTTGAAAAGCAAGAGAAATTTAAGCCATGTTAGCCCCATGAAAGTTTTATTACACAATGGCTTATTTCAGGTCACCACACATTCTGAGGAACACTGGCTTAGTCGCCTCTTCTTGGCAAAAGAAAACCTACTTCTTTCTGATGCCTGTCTGCTAATCTCAGCTCTTCCACTCCTCATTTAGCAATAATATTAACCAAGTGCCCCATTAGCGAGGCTAGTAAATGACTTCACTACCCACAGTCCTGTTGTTGTTCTAATCATAACAATAGCAGAGTTCACTGCCCTTACACAGCACCTGTAGAAACAGTGTGTGACAGCACAAGGGAGTAAGAGTTGAAAATATGCAGTAACGCCACCAGTTACAATAACAATATAAACAGGGAAGTGGCATTGGAAGGCAGGCTCTGCACAAATAGGCAGATCAGGGCAAAAGAGTGTGAAGTCCTGTCTCCTCTTTCTCCAAGCACCTCAGACGTTGTGCTTGATCCACCCCTATCCCAACCCAGTGTAAGGAGGAACCTGGAACACTGCTGGTGAATCTCAGATCTTAAAAGGTATTTAGGCACCTGATTCCCATTGGTTTCAAATGGAATTAGGCACCTAAATATCTTTGAGGGTCTGGGTCCAACTGCCTTCAAGTCTGCGCCGAGGCAGTGCAACACTATGCCTCCCCTTGTGAGGGACAGAGTGCAGTGCATTAGAAAGTAGTCATGGAGATAGAAATAGACTTAGCTCTTTCCAACAGATGAAGACCTTAAAGATGTATTTAGATTTACCCAAAGCATTTCAATTTAGAGGCAGCATCTGGTTTTTAGTCAGGTCCTATATTTTATCCCATTTTCTAGCCAGTCCTAGATGGTCAGGTCTCTTGCTCAGTATCGCATTGCAGTTCAGTAGCTCCACGTGAATTCAAACACTCCATCCCCATGCCTCCCAGTAATTTGTTGACTACCATACCACATGGCCTCCTCAAGCAACAGTGAAAGGGTGCACAGTTTTATTAATAGATATTGCCATTTTTTTCCAGGCACAAGCCAGAAGGTCTGCACTTGGGGGCGGGATATTGAGACTAGGGACCCTAGCTGAGTCTGGAGCTGCAGATGGGAAGGAACCCCCACAAGTGAGGATCATGTGATAGCTTTGTTATAAGAAAGTCAGCAACAACACAAACTCCCCTCCCCTATCCTGCCACTGCTAACTCACATTTGTCCTGAAGGAACTGCTTCAAGGGATGAAGAGCTAAGTCAATCTCTGTGACTGTTCTGTCCACCCACCACCTGAAGGGCCTGCACAGCTCCTAGTGGGAGTTTCTATAAGAGTGTTGCAGAAATGAGCTCCAAGATGTCTCCAGGAAAATGCTGCTGCTTTGGAGCCCCCTGTATTTGCATTGCATATAAGGAATAAGCAAGTTACACAAAGGCATGATGTGAAACTACAACTGTGGGACGCAAAGCATTTATTGAATGGGTTAATAGCAGAGGCTGAGAGAACATAAATGATATAGGCAATGCAGGAGACGATGTTTAAGATTAGAAGAGAGATGGAGTGCCAGTTAAGCAGATGGATAGAGTGTGGCTGTTTCAGATGGCAAGAATGTGATGAGATTGTTGGAGAGAACAGAGAGAGCTGGTAGCTGCTGTATTCACAGAAGGAGCAGGGAAAGAAGACAGAAGTGCTCTACACACCAGCTTGGAGTAAGACCATGGAGTGTTCTGAGAAGGAGAGGATTTTTAGTCGTATCCTGAAATTAAAGGGGATCCTGCAGAGGTATTTGACTACATGAGTGATTCGGTCACATGCCTTGGCAAATGTGAAGAACTGCGAGTAGCATTATGCACATGCTGATCTCTGAAGATCTAGGCATTGGGGAAGGCATTAGAATGTGCCAACAACATTGCCAACTAGTGACAGGGCAACGTACCAAGAAAGAGGAGTTCAGGTTCAAGGCTAGGGATACAGATAGCAGGCGTTCTGAGCCAAGGAGGGAGTTAGCAGAGACAGAGACAGATTTCTGCCTTCTAGCCATTGGTGCAGCACCACAAGCAAACCAAAAAGCACATAAGGCAAATGACTTCGTGATTAAGGTTTAGGTTGGACCTTCCCAGTCCAGTGCCCTTGGGACCTCAATGGTCCTGAACGAGGGAATTTGCAGAACCAGGTAAAGTCAGGTCTCAGGCTTGCAGGGCCTGCCCTTCCCCAGGCACCACCAGCTCCCCACACCCAGACTTTCTGGGGGCTCCACTCCTGGTGGGGCTGTTTGCCACTGGTTTGCAAAGGGCTCCCCACACTAGCCCAGTTCCCCACTGCTGTGGGGCTGCTGGCAGGGATCCCCAGCTCCAGTGCAGCTCCCTGCTGCCATGGGCTGCTGCCAGGGATCCCTGGTTCCCCTCGATCACAGGGATGCCAGCAAGGCCCCCTGCCCTTTCTGGGCTCACCATGGGGATCACCAGCCTGGCTGGATTCCCCACACTGGGGCTGCCCAGGGGGGCCTTTGGCCCTAGCCACTCTCCCTGTGGGGCTCCCCAAAGCAGTTAGCAACTCCTCAGGGCTCCTCACTGCCATGGGGCTCCCTGACATCAGTGGAGCAGCCCACCAGCCAGACCAGCTCTGGGCAGCTGGCTCTCTCTGGCCCAGTTGGTCCCTGGTCCAGTAACATCCTTGGTCCTGCTGGACCAGGGATGTTGCTGGATAAGAGAATGCCAGGCAAGAGAGTTTCAACCTATTCTGGCCTCTGGGACACAAGTTACATGTTCCTAGTTCTGTCACAGAATCCATGTGATAATTTGGAGAAGTTATTTGACCTCTAATCCTCACCTTTAAAATTGAGGTAATAAGCTTATAAATAAAGTATCAGCCCATCAAGACAGGAAGAGGGGAGATGTCAGAGCAGGAGTCATAACATGGGTGAGAAAAGATGACAGTTCAGATACACAGCCTAAAAATGGTACCTTATGAGGAAAAGTTGATTCAGAAGACAGGAGATAGAAAAATAGTGAGTCAAAAATAGAATCTGGAGATGCTGTGAAGGAGAGGTGGGAAGGAAGAGATAGTGCCAGCCCTAGGTAATGGGCTGTTATGTAAGAACAGAGTCATGAAAGGAGCTAACCTGAGGCTCACATGAAAATGAAACAGTCAGTAGTACTGGAAGCTGCCCTCAGATCAAGCAGAATGCAGATGGAGGAGCTGTCACAATCAGGAAGCAGCTCATTAACTACCCTAGAGGAGACTGATTTCTATTCCACAGCCATACGGAAACCCAGAGAGAAATCTGTCAAGAGTTGTGTGCTGTGAAAAGTGATGGCATTTCCTCCTAGAGTACCTCGCTCTGTTGCCTTGTGTGGTATTTGTGCTGTTTGAGATTGGCTACAGAGGTACTGTCTAATCACACAGTTGCCATGTCAAATTCTGCCCATCAGTTAGAGCAGCAACATTTAAAATAAGAGGCCCCTTTTTCTTTCAGCAGATCAGCCTGACATAGCTGGCTTCGTACAGCTTGCTAAAGATTTTTAACAGTGTCAAATCTCACCCATATGCAATTGCCATCTGTTGAAAAGCTTTCTGGCCAAGTGGCAAGTGCCACCAAACTCCATCTTAAACAGGCTGATGGAGTAGCTTTGTTTCTGCCAAGGCTACTTACCAATCACTCTCACTGATCTCAAACTAGCATTGTGAGACAGTCGGAATTATGACTTTGCTTTGCTACATAGCACAATGCATCAAGTTTGTGCTGCTAGTCAAATGGCAGAAAGCATCTGTTCAGATGGGGAACAAGCACAGCTGTAACCCAGTAGTATTAATAACCCTGTCACTTTAATGAATTAGAATTTCCCTGAGCCTGCACAGGACCAGAACTGCACCATAGCTAAAGGGGAGCCACATTATAATACTCATAGGATCAATGGAGCTATTTCAGCAATCAAGGGAGAGCTCTGAAAACTCTTTACTAAATGTAAAGCTTGAGTATAGGCAAATGGTACACCTATTTCTTAAATAGTACCTTTGAGTCACATTGAGCTCCAAAGCAAAGATAAACAAAGAATGTAATCATTTTATTATCCTTTGGTATGTGTTGATAGATAGTGGGTTTCCAAACCCTTTGTTATCCTTTTATATCCTGGGCCTACAAATCCATCACACAATGGTAAATGGGCATTTCATTATCCGATTATTCTTATTGCATCACCAGCAACTTCCTTTAAAAGAGACTTGAAAGTCCTTGTTACGACACTCCTGGAAGGAAAGTACAGATCAGCAAAATATCACCTACGTTATAGCGGGTAAGGGAAAAATTGAGGACAATGAAAATTCAGACTACTACCATTGAACTCACTTGTCTTCAGTGTTAGTTTAGACTTGGACGTGCCTATCAGATTTGAATCCATTTGAGAGAGTTTGTCAGAACCCTGAGAGCCAAGGCACCCCGATGCAGCCCTGCCTAGAAAACAACTGTGGAAACAGACATGAAATGTAGTACAAGACTTGCCTTTTTATTGTTAGGTACTTTGTTTTTCAGCATCCATATTAGATAATTTCCAATGCTGATCATTTTTCTGCCATGACTCTTCCCTGAAAAAGTGTCTTTGAATAAAATTATTTCAATTGTGGTCAGCTAAACTTGAGAAGAAATTGGTCATTTAAAGAAATATAAAAGTTAAATGTTTAAGAACACTTTTTAAAAGCCTCATTGACCTTTTTCATCCTATTTTTTCCCACATTGTTTGTAACCATCACAAAAAAGGCCTGTCACATTAATATTATTTGACTTCGCAAGATGTACCCCACAACAGAAATGAGCAGAAAGTGATATAGACTGTTGCTGACAGTGGATACTAGGAACAGGAAGTGAATTTCATGTAGAGCACCTTTAAAAAACCTTTGCCTGTTCTTCAAAAATTGCAATTGGTGCTGTTTTATTGGTTGTTTTTAGTTTAATGTGAAAAAATTGAAGATCAAAGTCTGGTTCTAATGCAGTCAATGGGTGTTTGGCCATTGACTTAATAAGATGAGGATTTAGCTCAGCATCTGTTATCAAGTCATAGTAAAATGTATGTATAGGAGGGTGTAATACTCCTTTTAAATTTTCCTTAGAACCAATGAATTCAAAGAAAGAAGGTATTTTTTCCCATGGATCTCTCTCTTGCACCTGTGTGAAGGGTGAAACAAGCCAGCACGATGCATTTCAAAATTCTTTTTCCTCAATTTATTTTTCTTCATTCATGATATTTTTGAGAGCACTGCAATGAGCATCTTAATTCACAGATGCAGTTACAACATAAAAATATATAGATTCTCATAATGAGCATAGGAAAAACAACATAGCAGTTATGTTCCATGACTACAAATGGGTACTCAGGCCTTTGCCAAGCTCTGCATAACAAAATAAGATATTTGTCTTACTTAGAATTCCTAGTGTCTGGTAGTTGCAAAGCACTGTAAATCCTTTTGCCATGTCTGCTGTCTTCGTCTGCTACTTCACTACCATGGTCCTGTTAGAGGGGCCATGGTAATCAGGCAATTTGAAGTGAGCTACTGTGGTGCTGATCTGCATATGCAGTGCCTCATTAGCATAATGGCAGCCATGCAAACAAACTTTGATTCTTGGATTGACAGTGGAGAGTGGGCAGAACTAGAATGGAGTAGGGGAATGTCAAAGCAGGGTGCTTGTTTTGAAGCTACCCCCATCTTCACCGTCAAACTGAAAATCTAAATTTGTTCACACAACCACCATTATGCTAATGAGGCACTGAATATGCATGTCAGCACTTCATTAGCTTGCTTAAAATTGCCTCATTACCATGGCCCCTCTAACAGGACCATGGTAGTGTAGCAGCAGACTGAGTATCATCACTAGTCCAAATAATAACCGAGAGGTAGCCATGTTGGTCTGTACTCTAACAAAACAAACCAGCAGTCATCTAGCACCTGAAAGACTAACAAAATACTTTGTTAGGTGATGAGCTTTCGTGGGGCAGACCCATACCTCCAGATCTGAAGAAGTGGGTCTGCCCCACAAAAGCTCTTCATCTCATAAATTATTTTGTTAGTCTTTAATGTGCTGTATGGCTGCTTGTTTCCTTAGGCCAAATGAGTCTCCTAAGAGTTCGGTCTCGCTCCCAGCACTGCTGTCAACCTGCTCATACTTGAGAAGAGTCCAACAATCTCCAGTAACGTCTGCAACCTCAGATTGGCTGAGCAAGGAAGGACAAATCTGCATAAACTCTTTATAAAAACAAAAGTTCCAGTTTAACCTCCTGATACATTGAGAAGCATTGAACACCTGGCACTTAATGGACTGAGACGGGACCAAACAATTAATATAATCTGTAATTCAGATCAAAATAAATGTGAGGTGAGGATAAACAGACTTGACATCTGCTCATTCATTTTAGGGAACCTTAAAAAGCCCATTGGCCAAAGCTGCAAAACTCCCTATGTTGTCTGTGAGAAGAAACTCATGAAGATTCCTCTTCCAGAAGTCTAGCAGTGAGCAGCCTGAGTTGATTAAATAATAATTAGACACTGTCTCTGATGCACCTTGCCTATGGCTCATGGCTATGGTGGCCATATTTTCCTATGCTGAATACAGGACACTTAGTAAAATTGCTCATAATCATAATCAAGCATATTCAGCAGCAGTCAATGAGAACTGTGCAGTACAAATATTCAAATTAACCTCACATTGACTGAGACCTTGTTAAAAAGAAATACTGAGTACCTCGAGTCTTTTTATTTACGTTCTTTAAGATAAACACAGGGAGAAGTCACACACACACACACACACACACACACACACACACATTCCCTACATTTCTCTCACACAAGGATGGGAGTTGCTGACACACACATCCCTACCCATTGCTCTCTACCCTCCATGCCTGGCTGGTCCCCTAGGACGGTCCTGCCTCTACTGGTACCCGGCACCTCATCTTCTCAAGGCACAATGAGGGAGGTACACAGGGTCACAGGACCTCCAGTGATTTCTGTCAGGACTTCCACCAGAATGTGGCCAGTACCAGCCTTTCAGCACTGTGCAATAGTGAAGGGTTGTGAGCTGCTTTCAGCAGCATGGCAGTGGGGGTGGGCTGACATGGACCATAATTTTCCAGAAGTCATCTCTTTTGTCCCCACCCCTGTCTTCCCTGTGGCTAGAAGCTGCTTGTGCTTTCCTGCCCGTGCAACATAGAAAGGTAGCTAATACCTTCAGTCTGCTGCTTGCCATCAACATAACCCAGCTGCCTCCTGTCCTCTGACTACAGTATGCAGAAAGGGGTTAAGCTCTAACGATGCACTGAGCACCAGGGCCCAGCCAACCTGGCTAGACAGGTGGTTCAGCACGGGAGGGTGCCTTGGTGACAGAGCAGCCTGGCACTCCCACAGGGGCAGGGCCTGGGAGGGGGAGGTATTTTAAGAGGGTGCTAAGTGCCCCTGCACCTGTGGGGTTTGGTCACAAACAGGATGGAGATAGCTTCCTCCCTGACACTTCAAGGCTAGGTGAGAGGCAGAGAAGCTTCCCCACACTAGGACTGTGTGGAGCTTGGCTCCTCCTGGCCTGCATCCTGGGCCAGAGGGCTTAAGCTTTCCCTGGATGCCAGAGGCAATGAGGGAAGGAAGGAGTGAGCTGAATGATTCGACCAATGGCTGGTTCTCTGCACAGCATCAGGAGCAGGATGCACCCCACTGGGCTCGGACAAGGTGGATGCATCCTGCATGAATACACAGCAGAGGTGATGTAACCAGCCACTACCTGCCTGCACTCACAAACCACTGCAAGCAGCTAGTGCTGGCTGGAAATGTGAATGCTGGACCAGCAGTGGTGAAAGGAACGAGACAGAAAATATAGACCAATTTGCCATATTTTTAAAAAATTAGGGACCCCTGCAGGAGGGCTTAAATCTGGAGCCATCCTTTTAAAAATGGGATATCTGGTCACCCTAGAGATGGGGTTCAGTCACCCCTCCCACCCATGAGAGGGCACCTCTGGAAGCACAGTGCCCCCTATGGGAGTGACTTGGAATGCCACTAGGTCATCAACACCATTTCTTTGAGTACACTGGGGCTCCAACCTAAGCACAGGTCAGACAGGGACCTCTTTAATGTCCCAAAAGAGGCAATCCCAGACCTGGAAGAAGAGGCTAGCAGAACATTACACACCCGCCCCTCCTGGTGCCATGACTGGTGCCTCTGGCATGGTGGTTTCCTCAATGCTGTGGTCTGGCACTGCACCTCAACTGGTGCTGGATCTGGTCTCTCATGGTTGCTAATGAATGTGTTCTTCCTGACCTCCCCGCCAGGCAGGGTGGAAGGAGGAGCAGGGCTGCAGTAAGATGGGCTGTACCTTGGTGTAGTCCTGGTAGGTGATGCTGACATGCTTGCTGTGGGGAGAACAAAAGGGAGTGAAACTATTCTGATCTCCACAGATGGCTGTGAAGGTTGTCGAGCACCTGGGTGGGGCAGAGAACAAATGCAGTGAATGAGCAGCAGGTGGGGTTGGGATCCCCCAAAGGCTCCTTTAAAATCCTAAATGGTCCATGTGAAAGCACCTTGGGGATGGGGATGTATCACCCCCACTGCAGAGATCTGGAAGTAGTGGAATTAAGTCATACAAGGAGCTTGGAAGAATCAAGTCCTGCAGCCAGATCTTGGGCTTGGATGCTGGACTCTCCTCTGCCCAGGCAGGGTAACAACAGGAGCAGCCAAGTCCCTGATCCTTTGGAATTGTTTCTTGGTCATGTCCAGACCCTGCTCCACTGAACAGCCGCAGCAATTCCAGACCTGCTCTTCCCACAGAGAGTGTACCCAGAGAGTACCACAGAACTGAGGTCAACAGTGAAAAGAGTCCCAAGTTTTATTAGCAAAGGTTAAGATTAAAGGGACAGTGGGTAAGGATCACAGAAAGAAAAGGCTTAAGCAATCCTTTCCCCTCCAACATCCTGGAGGTCGGCTCTCAAGCACCCAGAACTTTGGCAAGTGGCCTAGCAAGCATTCCTAGAAACTGCATGAAGCACCTCCATTAAAGTGTGTACATGTTTCGAGGGCAGAGGCAGTTTTTGGTCTGTTTGTTCAACACCTAGTACTCTGCATCCCTGGCCTTCTGACACAACTACAACATTAATAAGTGTTGTGCATTGTAAATGCATTGACTGTAATTCAGCCTCAAGCCAGTTTTTACCTGTGTTGGATAACCAGATTCACAGCAGGTTTAGAAAAGTGGTCATATAAGGTCCCAGTCCCCAGAACCATTTACACCTAAGCTACATCTGCACTAGAGAGTTTCATCGACAAAACCCTGGTTTTATCAACAAAACTCACGAAGCATCCACACAAAACATGTGTTCTGTTGACATAGTCTGAACAGAACATGACACTTTGGTTGACGGCCTTCTGCCTCTCCCCCATGATGCAGAACACCTTTCTCGACAGAATCTGTCAGGAGAAATGCCATGTGGACTCTCTGGGGGCCCTCTGTTGACAGACAGGGTTTCCAGGACACCAGGAAGTTCTGTCTGTTGTGCTTCTGGTTGGCCATTCTGTCAAGAGAACAGCCGGGCAGACTGGCCGATCTCTGTCGATAAAGCAGATTGACAGAGCGATCCGCTTTCATGTGTGGCTGCAATCTCTCTTCCCACAGTAACTACTGTTGACAGATCACTGTAGTGTAGCTGTAGCCCTGGATTATCAGCTCTGCAGGGCAGGAATCACTCCCTGCAGGGGGTCAGTGACATGTGCAGGAGACAGAATATGAGCAGAGCAGTAAATAAGGCTGAGAACAGGGGACTCATAGGATCCCTGGGGAACCTGGACTCACGCGAACAAATCAGGTTTTCACAGAGCCAACTACAAGGTCCTACCCTAGCCCCAAAGAACACAGGTCACACCCCTGAAATGGGGAACTGTACCTGGGCAAGCAGTGACTCTGAGAAGGGTTTAGGGTCATGCTGGGAAAGCTGCTCATCTGGAGGTCCCTGGGTGATGCTTCAGTGAAGAGGAGTAAAGCCACCATTAGACATATGATCTGAGGAGTGGGAAGGGCAGGGAGGTGAGACTGAGATTGGACACTGCAGTCTGTTTTAGGGGGGACACTTTTTTTAATGATGTTAAAAAGTTAGCAATAGGAAAGCAAAGAACTCAGTGTTTTGAGGGCTGAAGAAAAATGTCTTCTGAATGCCTATGGAAAGGTGCCCAATCTGCTTAGCTTCTACAAAAGAAGACTGAGAGATAGCTTCACTGAGAGAAAATTTCAGGTATGAAAAGGCTGTATGATGTTGCAGAAAAAGGCAGAACAAGACTAGTGGCTGAAAAGTGAAACATGACAAATTCATATTGCAAATCAGGCACAAATATTTCACAGTGAGGATAATTCACCATTGGAACAAACTACCAAAACAAATGAGGGAGTCTCCATTTCTTGATGTCTTTTAATGAAGACTAGGTGCCCTTCTGGTGTGTGCTTGGATCAAAACTTAGCTCCTGTGCTATACCAGGGGTCAGATTTGATGTGCTAATGGTCCCTTTGAGCTTTAAAATCTACTAATTAATGAAAAACTGAGTGTGGCCTAGGAAGCAGCCTCTGGGGCTTTGCTGTGCAGCCAGCTTTATCCCCAGACTCGATTATCATTATGTGGGATGATCCAGGGAAAGCCACTCAGGCTACGTCTACACGTGCACACTACATTGAAATAGCTTATTTCAATGTAGCGACATAGAAATAGTCTATTTCAATGAATAACGTCTACATGTCCTCCAGGGCCAGCAACGTCGATGTTCAACTTCGACGTTGCTCAGCCCAACATCGAAATAGGCGCAGCGAGGGAACGTCTACACGTCAAAGTAGCACACATCGAAATAGGGATCCCAGGCACAGCTGCAGACAGGGTCACAGGGCAGACTCAACAGCAAGTCGCTCCCTTAAAGGGCCCCTCCCAGACACAGTTGCACTAAACAACACAAGATCCACAGAGCTGACAACTGGTTGCAGACCCTGTGCATGCAACATGGATCCCCAGCTGCGGCAGCAGCAGCCAGAAGCCCTGGGCTAAGGGCTGCTGCACATGATGACCATAGAGCCCCGCAGGGGCTGAAGAAAGAGCGTCTCTCAACCCCTCAGCTGATGGCCGCCGTGGCGCACCCAGCTATTTCGATGTTGCGGGACGCAGATCGTCTACACGTGCCCTACTTCAACGTTCAACTTTGAAGTAGGGCGCTATTCCCATCCCCTCATGGGGTTAGCGACTTCGACGTCTCGCCACCTAACGTTGATTTCAACTTTGAAATAGCACCCAACACATGTAGCCATGACGGGCGCTATTTCGAAGTTGGCGCCGCTACTTCAAAGTAGCGTGCATGTGTAGACACAGCCTCAAACATCCAAAGAGGCTAGTCAGGGTCAGGACACCAGCCTTACAAGGGAGAGGTGGGTGTGGCTGTGACATCATACAGGCCTGTTGCAGGATCTCAGCCTACTGGGAGACAGTGGTGGGGAGGTGATGGGTGACCTCACATATCCTGACATCTTGACATCAGCCAAGCACGACAGAGGTGCAAGGCAGGGGCAAACTCAGAAACACCCCCGTAGGGCCTGGGATTGCTATGAGACTGATGCCCTCTGGCGGTGGATGTCCATTAGGACATCTGAGACCTCTCAGCCCTCTGCTTCTCAGAGTCTCAAGGCTAATTGGCTCAGGAGGGGTTTATTGACAAGGGCAAACTTTTCCCAGGCTTCCCATTGTGACCCATGGCTGTCACCTCCTTTTCAGGCTCTGAGCAGAAGCTTGTTTGAACTCAGACATGCTATGCTGGGGAAGATGTTAGCAAAGTATGCAGACACATACAGGCTTCAAAACATCTTAGAGGTGAGCATGGTCAGGAGGCAAATGGGATCCCTTAGCAATGGAGGAGACTGGAAATCCTTTTCCTAATCTTTACCCATCGTCTGCGCCCCAGTGGCCCATGCATGGTCAGAGAAGTGTTACATTAGGGCTATGTCTACACTAGCACACTACATCGAAGTAGCCTATTTCGAAGTAAGAGCATCAAAATAGGCTACTTCAATGCGTATCGTCTACACGTTCTCCAGGGCTGGTGCCATCGACATTCAACATCAAAGTAGCGATGGAGAACATTGAAAGGAGCCGCCCAGGAAGGAAATGCAGAGCGTCCACACACACAGGCGCTCCCCTCGAAATAAGGGGCCAGCAAAGCCCCAAGCCACTCCCTTAAAGGGCCCCTCCCGGACACACTCGGCCTGCACAACATGAGATCCACAGAGCCAACAACCGGTTGCAGACCCTGTGCATGCAGCATGGACCCCCAGCTGCAGCAGCAGCAGCAGCAGCAGCCGAAAGCCCTGGGCTAAGGGCTGCTGCACACGGTGACCATAGAGCCCCACAGGGGCTGGACAGAGCATCTCTCAACCCCTCAGCTGATGGCCGCCATGGAGGACCCCGCTATTTTGAAGTAGTGGGATGTGGATCACCAAAGCCATCTCCCAGAGGGCAAAGGAGGGTATTTAGCAGCTCTGTACACTGCTGCTACCCCAGAGGTATGGAAACCCAGCTGGGAAAAGGGACCTAATAGAAAAGTGACTCTGACTGAAGCCAGGCAACAGGACCCCTAAAGAATTGATCCACCTCCAATTTGAGACTGTCCCCCATTAAATAAAGGGATCCCTGTTGAAACTTGTCAAATTTTGGTCCCAGCTGGAGTTTGAGTCTGTCTTTCTCCTTCTCTGCCTACTCCATCAAAGATTAATCCTTTTACTCAGACACCAAAGATACTCCACCCACCATAGTGAGCCCTGTTATTCTGTGGGGCCAGATATGCACCCCAATGGGAATGGTATAATACACTCCCAAAACAAGACAGAGAAATTTAACAAGACCCTGCCAAGGAACAGCTGTTATAGGGAGATGGAGAGAATGGAAGCTGGAGATCCTCCTATAATAGGGTGAATGGGAGATCTGGCACTGGACCTCACTAGAGAAAAAGATGAGTCCATCCCAAGGGGCCAGTTGCTATTAATCCTCCCTGATTCTGAGGGGCAGCTATGTGTCTGACATGCAATTGTTCTCTTGAGACAGAGGGGACATCACAGCCACAGTGATATGCCAGCTCCACTCTATCTGCTCCTGTCACCATGGGCCCAAGACTCCTGCGGAGGCTATGCCTTTTAGGGTGCCTCTGATGGGATGCAGAACCCCATGCTGGGCCAGGAGTGGCTAGAAAACAGGCCTAGTCCACCGCGATCCTGCCCTACTACCCCTGCAGAACCTGCTTCACCTGCAGGAGGAGGTTCAAAAGGAGCCTGTCATGGGATGTATGTTCCTGCATGGTAGCGCAGACACCAACAGTTAATACAGGCACTGCCTTCCACTGCTGATTAGTAGGCTACTAACAGCTGGGAAGATCAAAGGGCTGGGAAACTGACTGGCATGCTGCTGAAAAGGAGTGAGCATACAGGATTAAAGAATACTGGTCAGCATACTGCTAGAGAGCCATCCAGGGACAACATCCCAGCAAGGGGTGAAGAGGCCAACAGACCAAAATCCCTGATGGACCTGAGCACAGAGGGAACTTCCAGATTTCTAGACATGAGGAGTGGACTCACAGTGCCACTGAGCTGAAGGAACCAGAGACACATCCTCCCCCATTAGTCCAGGAGAGTCACCTTAGCACTGATATACCACCTCCCAGAGCCAGACTGCTCCACAAGGGGAGAAATGACAGAGAAGGAAAGACTGACCTGGAGAGATGCTGATGAAGGGTGTATCAGGAATTCTGGTTGCAGGAAAAATTCTGTTAGCACAGCTGCCCCCGTGTACCAGCAGGAACCAGCCTTTTCCAAAGACTACAGACCCCTTTGCACTAACGTCTGGAGGGTCCTGGGTTAGGAATGTAGCATGTGCCCAAGGGAAAGGAATGGTGCAATCTCCCTCATTGTCCATCAGTTTCATAGAGGGGATGCGGAACCCTTTTCAATGCCACATTTCGATCATGTGCGGCTCATCTACACAGGGCCCATTTCGAAAGGACCCCGCAAACATTGAAATACCCTTATTCCTATCAGCTTTTCAAAGAGGGTCCTGTGTAGATGAGCCACGCGGGATAGAAATGTGGCACTTTCAAAGTGCTGCAGCTGGCAGAATGCTAATGAGGCACTGAATATTCATTCATCACCATATTAATATTTTCCGATTTGTCTATTAGCATGGCCCTTTTGAAATTTTGGCCAAATGTGGCCACAGCCAATCTGTTTAGCTTCTACAAAAGAAGGCTGAGAGGTGACTTCATTAAAGCATCTATGTACCTTCCTGGTGAGAGCATGTCACATATTAAAGGGCTTTTTAATGTTGCAGAAAAAGGCAGAACGAGACCAGTGGCTGGAATGTGAAACACAACAAATTCATATTACAAATCAGAAACAAATATTTCACAATGAGAGTGATTCGCCTTTGCAACAAACTATCAAAGGGATGGTGTCTCCATTTCTTGATGTCTTCTAAGGAGAACTAGAAGCTTTTCTCATGTGAGCCAAGACCAAAACTTAGCTACTCTTCTATACCAGGGAGCTGGGATATGCAGGGGTCAGATTTGATGTGCTAATGATCTATTCTGGTCTTAAAGTCTTCTAACAAATAAAAAACTGAGTGTGGCCTAGGAAGCAGCCTCGGAAGCTTTGCTGCGCAGTCAGCTTGATCCCCAGACTCCGCTATCATTATGTGGGATGATCCAGGGAAAGCCACTCAAATATCCAAAGAGGCTGGCCAGGGTCAGGACATCAATTTTACAAGAGACGGGTGGGTGTGGCAGTGACATTGCAAAGGCCTGTTGCAGGACCTCAGCCCATTGGGGGACAGTGGTGGGAGGTGGTGACCTCATAGAGACACTATGACATCAGCCAGGCAGGATAGAGGTGCAATGCAGGAGTAGGCGTGGAGACTGGTGACTTTCTACCAGCATGGCTCCTTCTCAAGGTCTCTCCTTGGGGACTGAGAGAAAATTAGGATTAATGTAAATGAACATGAGGAGGCACCTAATCAGAGTTTTCTTCTTTCCTTCCACAGATTTTGCACTGCCTGTTTAGAAGATAAGGGCCTCAGAGAGGTTTGAAACATTTTCAGTCTCATCCACTTGGTATCAGCTGAATTCTAGGCATAAAAGTCACTAGGGTACGGTAATTTGATTTCTTTCCAAGGACTTTGTCCTGTAGAATTACTGGGAGCATTGAGAGTTTGATGCCTTAGGTTTCCCTCTTCCTCCTTCGCTCCCTCTTCCTTTTCTTCTTTCCCCCTTTTTCCATTTCTCTCTTCCTCCACTAAGTAGGGTGTCTTTGTGTAGAGGGAGTTTGCTGTCACTGTAGCAGGCCCTCACAAAGACATGCGCCTAGAAGTGTGTTCGGAGACTGCGCCCCTCGAGTGGTAACCTGGGCTATCCTTTTGGACTTCTGCTGAGACCTCTCTATCTCCCAGCACTCACAGTCTCAATGCTGATTGGCCAAGCAGGTGGATATTGAAAGGGAAGACTTGGGTCCTTTTGTTCTCTTTTAAGACCAAGTCACAAGACAAATTCTAACAACCCCCTTCTCAATTGCTATGATCATTGAAGCAGGTAGTCCATCCTGAGCACAATGTCTCAGCCACAGGGATGGAGGGGGGTTTAGTAGTACAACATGTACACCACTCTGTTGATACTGACCTGCCTCCTTTCCCCATAGTGTGTCAACTTCTGCATCAGGACCTGTGTCCCAGGAGAGTGCAAAGAGCAACAGAGCCCTATTCTGATTCATTATTGTTGTCCCTGAATGTAACGTGACTTCTCACCCCAGCTTCCTGACATCAGGTATAGGCAGACTGGCTCCAGCATGCCAGGCTTCTTCCTTCTGTGCTGCTGCTGACACCAGTGCTGCTATCTGAACTGTGTGTCCACACAGTGGCTGCTGCTCTCCAGCTACACAGCTTGAAAAGCAGGGAATAATCACAGACATTTTGTTAATATTTCCAAAATCTGCCAAGAGGAAGATCTGAGGACCAAAAGGAGAAGTCATGACTGGGAAAACCTGGACAGTTAGTGAGCCTACGCATGGCTCCCCTACACTTGCCTTGTGACCCCACCTTTGTGTTGGGAGCCCCTGCTAGAGAAATGCTGCACTTGGGGGGATTCCCCAATGACCCTGAGGTCCAACTTTGCCTAAAGTTTCTCTCAGACTTTGCCCACAACTTCCACTGCATAGGTCATAGATAGGGCCCTACCATATTCACCATGTATTCACGTCAGTTTAACAGCCAGATGTTTTCCGAATTGGTCAGTTTCATAATTTCAGATTGTGTTCTAACCATGTGGCTCCTCAAAGTAGGATCATGCAGGGGTTGTCGAGCGTGCAGTGTTGTTGGGAGGAGGTCCCAAGAATGCTGTCTTCCCTTCTGTGCAGCCTTCAAGGCGGGACTACAGTAGGTTCCACCCTCATTTCTGCACTGCCTCTTAAAGGAGGCTCTGATATCTGAACCAAGAGTGACTGTGTAGGGGAAGGACACCTCCTGTGCCCCCACAAGCCTGGCCAGACTAGCTGGGTGCCCCAGGCTCCCAGAAGTATGGGAGGATCAGATTTAATAGTGCAGGGCAGATTTCATAGTCCTTGACACATTTTTCATAACGGTGAAATTGATAATGTCCTCGCCAGATTCTGAGGGATCATTTTTCCTGTAGTGGCCTGTGCTGGATGATAGTCTCCACTGGAATGTTCTGGCTGTGCTACAAACATCAAAAGGAGGTGTCCATTCATTGTATTTGCTGTTTCATTTTTTTCCAGAATCATAGATTAAAGGCACTGACAGCGCACGCTCAGGTTCTGGTGAAAAAGGCATGAAGAGGAGGCTCTCTCGGTCTTTTCAAGTTTTCAGTAGGCCCATGTGGTATAGCCTCCGTCTTGTTCATCTTCACTGGATGGCAGATTTCTTCATCAACAGACCTTGCCCTGTTTCCAACCTTGAATGATCCTTGCTACTTGGCCAACTGTTTTGGTTTAAGGATGGCAGCAACAACAAATCCTCCCACTGTGTTTAAATTTTCACATTTCCCCTGTTAGTTGTCAACCTGTTCTTGGTTCTCAGATTACAGTGTGTTCTGCTGCAGCAAAGCCTGCATGGGCTCCAAGTTTTCCCTCTGACAGAACACACATTGTAACGCGTTGGCTGTTCCTGGAGCTGGCTCCTCTCACGTCCTATGGAAGAGATTTAGGATCCCAGCAGCTCCAATGGCGTTAGTCCAAAAGAAAGGATCTATAGCCCCATTCTGGTTTCCATGAACAGCTCAGGGCTTATCACACCTCCATCCAGCAGCCACTGCACTACTGCCACCCAGATTCAAAGGCAATGTGCCACTACTAGCATCAATGAGGAAGGAAGAGTGGCATGTACATGGGTTTCATGTGCCCCTCTAAAAGTGATCATATTTAAATTCCTGCACATGCCCCATCCTACCCTTAAAAATACATGAAAAATTATGAGGTGCTCAACTACTGTAGTAATAAGGACTGTGTAAACACCTAAGTTATATAGCTGAGCCCTTGTGAATTGATCCAATAATTTAGCCAAAGCCTGTTCCCCTCACTCTTGAAGTGGCTTCAGAAGTCTTGTGTGAGGAAATCCAGCAGGATTGAGCCCATATTAAACATTCCTAAAGTCTGGTTCAGTAAGGGCCTGGCAGTCTTTGATCACACTGCTGCTCTTCCCACCCAGCTGGATGTTTTCTAAAGCTGTTCTTGTGCTGGTGGTAGAAGTAACTGATTTGCTCGATTTCTTCACTTCTATTTTGTCAGCAGGAAAAATATTGCAATTGCCCATTTTGTTTGCTTTCTTTTCATCGTTTACTTCTTCCTCAGAAAGCAGGTCAGCAACATCCGATGTTACATTTGAGCAGCACGTCAATTTGCTTCATGGCACGTAATGGAGAGAGTGAGCTCTCTGTGCAAAGAGATCTGTATGAGTGGGTTTCACCCCAGTTACCAAAAAAAAGGCCACTTAATAGGTCAAATATAATTTCAAATGTTCATGATGTGTATTTTTGACTTGCAATACTTCTCTCTCTTAACTGTCAACCTCTATTTGATAAAGATAAGCTTTCCAAGGTTGAAAATATCTATAAAGCATGGGGTTGTCATTGTCATGGGACTCATTTTTTATGTACTTTGGTGACTAGTTTTATATTAAACCTTGTTCAGTAACAGAAATACAGCTGAATCCCTGTGGATAGAGTCCCTTGGAAGTGAACAGAAAGTAACTTGTGGTAGTCATTGGGTATGTAAAGGGCATGATGCAAATGATGGAAACAGGATTCAAATTACTTCCTTGGGAGAGTTCTTGCTTAGGTAACCAACCACTACGTGACTTGTTTTAGAGGCCCCAGGTGATTACCCAATCATAAATATATTGCCTTCATTCTCCTTAAGTAAACAATATTGCTGATTTGTAATAGCAAAGGTAATCTTTGTGGATGGAGCATGACGAGATAATGAGTCCCAAGGAAGGAAAACAACAGGAAATAGCACAAGATGGGATGAAGCAGAACAATGAAAAATCATTTCCTGCCAATGAGCTTGCCCAGGGGAAGAGGAAGCTCACCCATCAGTCGAGTCATCCAAGACAGAAATAGGCCAAACGTTTAGTAGTACAAAGTAGGAGATGAGTCTGTATTTACAGGGAGATGGCTAAGATGCTCTTGCTGGTATTATTCAATTTGGATGGCTTTGGCTTTATTTCTTCTTCCAGAAAAAAGGGTGTCTTTTTGCATTGTTAGCCAAGACCAAGTAAATCCCTAGTGGAGACAAAGCACATGTAGATTTTAGCTCCATACAGCTAATCAAGGTCAACCAGCTAAAACTTATCTTGTTTCTACTAAGGTTCTACATAGATTTTAGCCACCTCCTTTATTTGCACTCTTTTATTAGCCTTGATTCTATGGTCCAATATACCAATCCACTATACTAAATCCTGCACTCCAGAGCCTTCCAATTGCCATATCTAATCTTCCCACGATACCAGCAACCTGGCCAGTGGGCTGGTTAAAATAAATCTTTTAACAAAAGACTGCTGAGGCTTCTGTGCTTCCAGATGCATCATATATATTATTTGTGCTGTGTCCATCCATCCGTCTGTGCGGGCAAGAGTCTACCATGTCCCCCCAACACACACACCCTGCACTGGGCCAGCCGCAGCCCTTCTCTGGGCCAGTAAAGGGCCTAGCCCAGTCCCCCAATGGCACCCCACCCATCCCCTGCACCATACCAGCCCCTTCCCTGGCCAGTGCAGAGTCCAGCCCAGCCCTCCTGCAGCCCAGCCAGAGCAGAACCTGGCCCATACATTTTGGATATGTGTGCAACAGATTTCTGTCTAGAACTTTCTTCCAGCCAACTTCTGCTTGCAAGTGGAGCTGAAACAAGGCCTCTAGTTTACTTAAATCTTGATGTGCATTGGCTTTGATATTATAAGTAGCTATTGCTGTTATTCTAAGAACTGTCCTCTAATAGTCACCTTTCTGAAAAACACAGAATGTTTGTACAGCACCTCACATAACAGAGCCTGGATCCTGACTAGGCTTTGAATACTCACCCAAAACAAACAAGCAAGTGATGATTTAGGTGGGATTATTTAGTTGAGGTTGGTCCTGCTTGAGCAGGGCAGATGGACTTGATGACCTCCTGATATCCCTTCCAACCCTGTGATTCTACAATTCTAATACTTCTTACCAATTATTTGTGTTATATACCTAAAATCAGAAAGCAATGTTCATAGACTCAGCTGCTTCATTCTGACCATGCCTGTAGATTAGAGCCTTGTCCAGCCTTACTCAAGCTAACTGATATACAGAAAGAAGGACTAGTGTTCATCCACGGTGCAATGAGTAGGGGAAACACTCCATAGCTAGTTTACCATATCATCTGAAGACAACAGCAAAGGGAAAATAATGAGAAAGGAGGTCATCTAATTACAGGAAATAGATACAGGATGACATCTCAAAGGGCAAATTAAAACCAAAAAAAGGTTTTCATGTGAAAAAATTATGGAGTGGGGAAGAGGGAGAGTGTCTATCTGTAAGGTTTTTTAACACTTCTATTGAAAAAATTAAAAAGAAACATCCGATTGTATGTTAGTACTTCTGGGATGCTGCCTTCTTTGTTTTCATCCTTGTGGCTGCAGCACAAACCTAGAACTGGGGAGGATTTTATTCAGGCTGTTGGTAGAGTCCTTTGATACAGGATGTGTGTGCTGTCCGTTTACGTATGTAACCTCTATTAACACTGTATGGGAGTACTCATGACAACATGTACCAACGTCGCACTAGCTTGGAAGGGTTAATAAGAACATGTGTTATTAAGAGGTGCTAAACCTGGATGAAGGAACCAGGAGGATGGAAGTTCAGTTCAGCAAGGACCTGACTAAGAAAAGGACAGGACCTTTTGTGCTAGTTACCTGGAAAAAAGGACCCAGCTGACGTTAGGATCTCGCCCAGGATTATCTGAAGGAAGACCTGGCTGGGAGCTGGAAGATGACTGGACATTGCTAGACACTAGAGGGGCTTTATGGACTGGTAGGCATGGCATTTTCAGGGGTCTCTCACGTATACTTTCTACCCTGGGACTATGGGTGGGGGATCTGCAGGAAGGAGCTGGTAAAAAGAAGAGGCAGTCTATGGTAAGAAGTGGCCCAGAGATATAAGCTAGATTGCTGGACCCCAGAGTAGAGGGAGGGCCTGGATTCCCTGACTGGCCTACTGACAAAGATGGCATTGAGGACCCTGGCAATAAAGGCTGGAAAACACTTTTGTTCTCAGGCTGACAATCACTTCAAAGGGGTGGAAACAGATATGACCTGACCAAAGGGTCGAGTCATGATAAGAGGCAGACCACTGCAGAGCTGGAGAGGTGGTTGGCAAAGGCACCACATGGGAAAAGCCTGCTATGCAATACCCCACCACAAGGGGGCATCCTAGCAGTGAATCAACTCATTGACAGCACTTTACAAGCATCATCTTTAGCATATCTTCATGAAGTAGAGCCATATTATTAACCCCATTTTATAGATGGGAAGCTGAATGATCACAACAGAAGCCTGGTAGAGCAAGGACTTGAACCCAAGTATCTGAGTGCTGGCCTAGTCCTCAGCTACTTCCTGTGTCATACAGCGGCTGACACCCAGCTCCTTCTTTATTCCATGACTGGGGTCCCTTGAGAGGAACTGTTTTTCCCAGGATGCTTTTCTGGAGCTTTAAACCTTTAAACCTAACAGAGCATCACAACTGAAATGCTAAAGAAGGTTTCTTTGTGACTTGCAGCTGTTGGCTGTAAGCTCTCTCCGCCAACAACAGTAAATACAGGGGTCAGCAACCCCTGGCATGGTTGCCAAGAGTGGCATGGCAGCCAATTTTTCATCAGCACACGAGACTGGCACCAAGCCCTGCCACTCCTTCCCCATGCAGTTGGAAGCTTGCTCAAAGCTGTGCCACCTGTGAGTTAACAAAATGTCAGCTAATACAACCAACCACCACTTAAATGGTAAAGAGCTGCATCTTTATTTACTAATGAAGCTGTTGTAAGTAGGCCTATTAGTGACTTTTAAAAGTATCACTGGCACTCTTACTGTGCATAGAGGTCAAAAGGTCAAATTTCAGCACTTCCTCTTGTAAAGGTTGCTGACCCTGAGGTAAACAGTTGTTCTCAATGATTTAGAAACTCTAGTGGAGGACAGATTGTCCTGTCAGCAAACCACTGTACGTCCTCTTAACTGTTTGTTTCCCAAATAGTGTTCAGTGGAACCCCAAGGTTCTGTGAAGTGAAAAAAACGGTTCTGCAAAAAAATCCCATTACAACAGTATGGCTTGTCTCACCTCCATCAGTGGAACACCTCCACGCCAGCCCTCCTTCCACTGGGTGCACGTGACTGCCCAGTGTAGGCTCCCCAGCCAGTGCCATAGATGGGTTAGTCCTGGGGCTGGTTTGGGGCTGAGAGGGGTTAAGCCTGGGAAAGGGGGCTGGTTTGCAGAATGGAAGGGTAAAGCTTGGGGATGGGGGGCAGGTTTGGGGGCTGAGGGGGTAAAGCCTTGGAATGGGGTTCCACACAATTCTTTTGAGTTTAAAAGGGTTCTGTAGCCAAATAAAACTGGGAAACACTGGCTTTGGGAGCCAGCGTATCCAGGCACGACAGGAAAAGCGTGTCCAAAAAGAACATACAACACCTGCAGTTGGTGGGTTTTTACATGACATCTGTAATCAGCTCTTCCAATCAAAGATTGGCTTAGTCACTCACCAACGGCATCATAGAAGATCAGATCTGCCAATCAGTGAGTCAGTCCAAGAGAAGAAGAAATAGTTGTTACATTGTCCCTTTCTTATTTTAATTTGTGTATGCCCTCAGAAATCACTATACCCATTTTACAAGTCTAATCAATCAGTCAATCTAATGCAAACATGATTCAGAGTCCAGTTATTAAGTCCTGGCATACTAAGTGGTTCTCCACACCCTCGTTCAAATTTGTCAGCTTGACCTGCCTTGCATGTGTAAAAAGAGGAAATCAAACATCTAACAAATTGTGTTCTGCCCTTGATTTATGTCATGCTCAAGATTATTCACCTAAGAAGATGTCTGCTCTTTAGAGTCATTGTAAAGTGTTGGATAGTTTTCAGCAAGATTTAAATGCACTCATGCATTGTATCGTGTGGTGCAACTAATCTTTTTTCAACATCTGTGAAGTTATTATTGGCAGACACTGATTGCTTTATGAACTGGGGCATCCTTTCAAATTGCATCTGCCATACTGAGTTAATGGGCCATGTTCCAGGAGAGTGGGTGGGTGGTGAACTGCACAGAGCTACTTAGCATTCATGGAGCCTTTTCTCCCTTTCCAAAACAGTCCTTTAAATCAGGAACAAGTGCTACAGAAGCTGTTTGGCTTCCAAAGATGCAGCTGGGGATAACTCTGCAGTAAGTCTGGTGTAATGGGAGGACATTACATTGTTATTCACTGAATGGTATCCAAGGAAATAGAGTGGAACAAACAAATAAACAAAGAAGTGTTTAGATGGTCACTATTGACTGGAGAAATACTGGAAGGAATGTTGCTTGGTTGGCATTGTTTTTATCCAAAGGCCATATTTTTAGAGACAGAAACTAGATCAGATTCTCAATTGATGTATATTAGCTTAAGCCTCTTAAAGTCAATGGAGCTAAGCCAATTTATACCAGCTAAGAATATGACAAAGCATCTACAGTCATTTGAGATTGAAGGCCACTATGTACAGACACATCATGAGGTCCTTAAATGGAGCATGACTGCCACCGTGCTAATCGCCTTGTCCTTGGAGACAAAGAGTTGAACCCTGCTCTTTGCCATTTACACCAATCAGCTCCTTCCCATGCTCCGACGGAGAGGACGAGACTTCAAAACCTGTCTCCCTTTAAAAAGTTGTATTAGTGGAATAAAAATCACAGACACTGTGATGATATCAATCTGATTACTTTGCTGCCCCTGCAGGTCGGTGGCCCTCTCCCACAGGAACAATGTAGGGTTTTGCAGCCACCCAGTTAACCTTTATTTTAGTGTTAGTGGCACATCTACACTTATGGGCATTTAGAATAGAAATACCTCATGCCCAGCTAGCATGAGCCTAAATAACAATGTGGGTGGTTTGACATGACGTAGGTGAGTAAAATAGACAGAACTAAACATAGTAGCCAACGCTGACTTCTCTCTAGGGATACTCCACTTCGCTCCCTGCTCTCGCTCCAACCCCTCCCCTAGATGCCATCACTGCTCTGCTTCTCCTGTCTTCACTCCTCCCCTTCCTCTAGGCCCCTGCCTATCCACCACGTGCTGGTTACCACCTTCCCCAACCCCTTCCAAGGTCAATGAACAACTCCTGGGTGGCATTGCCTTATAAGCCGCTTGGCAGCACTCCCAATCATCCTATGGCCCTATGGCCGCGAAAAATAATGACACTAGTTTCTGTTTCTGCTTCTCCCCAGCAGTGTAATACTGTTTCTAGTTCAAACACAGCAGCATTCGTCAGGAGAGGTCATGGAGCCAGGCAAAATGGGATAATTACACTACCTAACTCTAGTCAAAGGTTATTTGTAAATATACACAGAACAGAAAAAAAAAATTGAGCTGGGCTTGGAAAAAACATAAATTCCTAAAGGAAACACAGGAATATCTGAAAGGACAGACAATAGTCATCCTCTTCTCTAATCCCCAGTGTGAAAATTGAAGTGGCAGCTCAGTTAGCAGCCCCTGAGTCAAAACCAAATTCATTACACATGATCATTTCCTGGAAGACACAACTGTGCTTCTAAAAGAAGCATTTGAGACTTTCAGTCTAGGCATCCTCAGCACGTTTGCAGTTGGCATCACTGATCCTTTGAAGTCAGTGAAGTTACTCAGGATGAACTGGTGTGCATTGAAGAAGAATCCCACTTTCTGGTGGTGACTATGGAGCCAAATTTTCCTCTCAATAGAACTAGTTCACCTAATGGAAATTGCACCATTGAAAAAGGGATGACGTTTCGGCCAGTTTCTGAACTCTGACTGGTGAAAGTAACTGTAGGTGTGTTACCAGCCGTTGTTTTCACCTCAATACTGAGTACAGCAGAAATGTGCTGAGGATAAATGGAAGACAAGGACTTCACAGAAAAGCATTTGACCTTCAAGTATCTTTACTGAGCTCTGTGTTGCAGTCCTGCACCTTCTTCCGTGTTGAAGGAACAAAAACGGCTCTATGCATCCTCCTCTTATACTGGCCATAATGTGTTCACTTGATGTAAGTTTTTCACACATTCGATGTCTCTGGGTTGTTTTGCATTCCATGGCTTGTGGAAGGAGATACAGACTGGTCTCAGGTAGTGTGGAATCCTTGGAGTTTTGCATCTTTAGCAATTTTCTTTAATAAACTTCCTATTATTTTATGTCACAGAGGGATAACTTTTGCCCATTAACCAAGGGCAAAATAGCTTCTCTTCTTATCCTGACCACAGTTCTTCATTTAAGGGAATGAAAGGTTCTAGTGGTTTTCACAATGTTTCATTATAATTTATACACAGAGGTGGAAAAGATAGTAAGAGATGGGACATGGCTGTTGTGTACCTAATACTTTGTATGCACATGAAGAAATACAAAGTAATGGAAAACCAAATTGGAAACTCTCTATTTCATACTAGAGTTCACAGATGCGAGGAGAAATAGAAATGTAGCTGATCAAGGGCTTAAATCAGTAGAGGCAACCTAGCCACTGAGTGGGCTGCATGAGTGGCTCTCTTTCATCGCAGTGGGACACAAGGTTGTCATGACCAAGACCATCTCCAGGAATAGAGCAGTTTTGCTGATTGCACTTTCATGCCTAGAATTTGTGGGGTGCTCTGACTGGAGGGGAGCAGCACTTTTATTGGAAGCAGAGGGAGTACACAGCTCTCACTGTCAACATTGCATGCAGTCAGCACACAGGTCAGTTCACATGCCCTTGCTTTAAGTGCGTGTCACTTTCATAAATCCGGTAGGGGAAAAAAAAACTGTGTGGATGAAAACCCACAGAATCCGGCAATCTGACATGACCTGAGGAATTTCCAATTTGGGTCCAATAATTTTGTCTGACTACAGCAGATTTGCAATTGCCAGAGCTCTAGGTATCATGGAATGATCAGCTGTGCTCATTTAAACACAGAGTCTATGTCTACACTAAAGCGATCTTGAGAAAGAAGTCCTTCCGGAAGATCTCTTCTGAAAGAACTTCTTTCGAAAGAGTGCATCCATACACAAAAAAGTGGATCCAAAGAGTGATCCGCTCTTTTGAAAGAGAGTGTCCACAAAGTCCCTGGTCTTTTGAAAGAATAGGCCAGTGATCAAAAAATCAGGCACCATGAAGACTGCTCTTTCGAAAAAAAAGCCCGCAGAACATCAACAAATGCTTTCTTCCAAAAGAAGTGCTTGAAAAAAGGCACTCTTCCTGAAACAGAAGTGAAAGAGCACTTTCAAAAGGAGCACTGTGTTCTTTTGATTTAATTTAGAAAGAACAATTTTTGTGCATAGATGCTTTGCTGGATATTTCGAAAGAGCCCTTTACTTTCGAAAAATGTTTCGAAAGAACTTGCTAGTGTAGGCGTGGCCAGATTGTCACAGCTATTCCCTGCTCTGACATTCCAAGTGCGGAAGGTGGGGACCTGCAGGAGGCCTTAAAAACACCTTACCTCTATAGGTTTCTGTTTCAAAGCTTCCCAAGGTCAGATTCCTGACCCTGGGAAGCAGCTGCCACCATACAATTGAGAAACCCCTCTTTAAACCCAGGAAAACACACTTGAGATGTCTCCCCATGGAGTAAACCCAAACTCTTTACCTTTCTTTAGGAGAGAGCTTGAAAACAGAGGAAGAAATTAAGATGTAATCTGATAGCTGACCTTTCAGTTTTAGGCATGGACACACACAGACCCTTCTCTAGCACACGGGAATCAAATCATTGCCTTTAAAATAAAAGGTGATTTATTAACAAAATAAAAGATTTATGTGATAAAGAATACTTGGTTGCTAAGTGATACAGAACAACTTAATTTAAGTCTTCAGTGATATTTTATCTCTTCCATACAAGATTTGAAACCATATCAGCCACGTGCTCTCTGGCGATCCAAACGGAAATTTGTTTTTGTTATTTTTAAATTAGGACTGTCCATTTTTAGGAATGCCGTAGAACTTCCATTTTTAAGAACACCTATTTTACAAACATCCAGCTACATGAACCAATTTTCCTAAGGGGAAAAAGGTAAAAATAACAAAGAAACAAACCTTGTTGCAGTTATTCAACGGCCTTTATCATATTCATCACAGACATCACAGACTATCCAGTAAATTCTTGGATAGCATTGGAGACAATTTTTTATTCCAAAAGGTTGGAAAAGCTACTGGGGGGAAGTTGTTCTAGATTTGATTTTAACAAATAAGGAGGAATTGCTAGAGAACTCAAAAGTGGAAGGCAGCTTGGGTGAAAGTGATCATGAAATCATAGAGTTCACAATTCTAAGGAAGGGAAGAAGGGAAAACAGCAAAATAGAGATAATGGACTTCAGGAGGGCAGATTTTATTAAACTCAGAGAGCTGGTAGGTAAGGTCCCATGGGAAGCAAAACTGAGGGGAAAAACAGCTGAGGAGAGCTGGCAGTTTTTCAAAGGGACATTATAGAGGGCCCAAACGCAAGCTATCCCACTGCATAGGAAAGATAGAAAATATGGCAAAAGAATGCCTTGGCTTAACCAGGAGATCTTGCATGATCTCAAAATCAAAAAGAATCATATAAAAAATGGAAACAAGGACAAATTACAAAGGGTGAATATAGGCAAACAACACAAGAATGCAGGAGCAAGATTAGAAAGGCTAAGGCACAAAATGAGTTCAAACTAGCTGCAGGCATAAAGGGAAACAAGAAGGCTTTTTATAAATATGTTAGAAACAAGAGGAAGACCACAGACAGGGTAGGGCCATTGCTCAGTAAGAAGGGCGAAACAGTAACAGGGAACTTGGAAATGGCAGAGATGCTTAATGATTTCTTTGTTTTGGTCTGCACTGAGAAGTCTGATGAAGGAATGCCCAACATAGCGAATGCTAGTGGGAAAGGGGTAGGGTTAGAAGTTGAAATAAAAAAAGAGCAAGTTAAAAATCAATTAGAAAAATTAGATGTCTGCAAGTCACCAGGGCCTGATGAAATGCATCCTAGAATACTCAAGGATATGATAGAGGAGATATCTGAGCCTTTATTTATCATCTTTGGAAAATCATGGGAGATAGGAGAGATTCCAGAAGACTGGAAAAGGACAAATATCATGCCCATCTATAAAAAGGGGAATAAGAATAGCCCAGGAAACTACAGGCCAGTCAGCTTAACTTCTGTGCCAGGAAAGTTAATGGAGCAGGTAATTAAAGAAATCATCTGCAAGCACTTGGAAGGTGGTAAGGTGACAGGGAACAGCCAGCATGGATTTGTAAAGAACAAATCATGTCAAACCAATCTGATAGCTTTTTTTGATAGGATAATGAGCCTTGTGGTTAGGGGAGAAGGGGTAGATATGGTATACCTAGATTTTAGTAAAGCATTTGATATGGTCTCACATGATATTCTTATAAAAAACTAGGCAAATACAATTTAGACGAGGCTACTAAAAGGTGGGTGCATTACTGGATGGATAAGCATACTCAGAAAGTAGTTGTTAATGGTTCTCAATACTACTGGAAAAGTATAACAAGTGGGGTTCCACAGGGGTCTATTTTAGGACTGGTTCTGTTCAATATCTTTATCAACGATTTAGATACTGGCATGGAAAGTATGCTGCTTATGTTTGCAGATGATACCAAGCTGGGAGGGGTTACAACTGCTTTGGAGGATAGGGTCATAATTCAAAATAATCTGAATAAATTGGAGAAATGGTCTGAGGTAAACAGGATGAAGTTTAATAAGGACGAATGCAAAGTGCTCCACTTGGGAAGGAACAATCAGGTTCACACGTTCAGAATGGGGAGAGACTGTCTAGGAATGACTACAGCAGAAAGGGATCTAGGGGTTATAGTGGACCACAAGCCAAATATGAGCCAACAGTGTGATACTGTTGTAAAAAAAGCAAACATGATTCTGGGATGCATTAACAGGTGTGTTGTGAACAAGACATGAGAAGTCATTCTTCCACTTCACTCTGCACTGGTTAGGCCTCAGCTGGAGTATTGTGTTCAGTTCTGCGCACCACAGTTCAAGAAAGATGTGGAGAAATTAAAGAGGGTCCAGAAAGGAGCAACAAGAATGATTAAACACCTAGAGAATGTGACCTATGAAGAAAGGCTGAAAGAACTGGGCTTGTTTACTTTGGAAAAGAGAAGATTGAGGGGAGACATGATAGTGGTTTTCAGGTATCTAAAAGAGTGACATAAGGAGGAGGGAGAAAACTTGTTCTTTTTGGCCTCTGAGGATAGAACGAGAGGCAATGGACTTAAACTGCAGCAAGGGAGGTTTAGGTTGGACATTAGGAAAAAGTTCTTAACTGTCAGGGTGGTCAAACAGTGGAATAAATTGCCTAGGGAGGTTGTGGAATCTCCACCTCTGGAGATATTTAAGAACAGGTTAGATACGTGTCTATCAGGGAGGGTTTAAACAGTACTTAGTCCTGCCATTGGGCAGGGGGCTGGACTTGATGGCCTCTCGAGGTCCCTTCCAGTCCTAGTATTCTATGATTCTATAATTTATCACTAACATCAGTACTATCTTTCTCTTAATGTCTGTTCTCCTACCCACTGCTGTTCTCCATTGCTATATCCATTTCCCTGATCAAACCTGCTGCCTTTGAAATCTGCCTTCTCCTTTGCATCTTGCTTCATCTTGATTAATTAGAGGCTTTCCTGACAGACTAAGTACTCCTGGTATGTGCTGTGGAGTAGAACAGTCTTCAGGACTGAGCTATAATTGCTTCTTGCCCTGGCCTAGGGCGGATTCTGAATATGCCATCACACATCCACTTACTCAAAGAGGAATTTGTTGTAATAAGATTTGAATATTTTTCCTTTAATGGCTAGATTAGACAAAACTACCTCAATGACTAGACTGAGCATCAGCAAGGGACAGACCAACACAAGGAGAATTGACCAGTCCAATAACAACAACATCACACTGGGAGGGGATGACTTGGAAGATGTGGAGCAGTCCACCTACTTGGGGAGTATTATGGACAGAGACAGAGGAACAGACAAGGATATCAGTGCCAGAATAGGGAAAGCAACAGCTGCATTCAAAACTCATTGTCCCATATGGAGATCACTGTATCTGTGAAGATGAAACTGCAGATCTTCAAGGCAAATGTGAGGAGTGTGCTCTTGTATGGACGCAAGACCTGGCATACTAAAAACTCTTAAAATCACAAGCTACAGACATTCATAAATGGATGCCCGAGGTACGTCCTTTGCATCAAATGGCAACACCTGGTCACAAATGAGGGGCTTTGGAACAGAGCAGGACAAGAACCACTTGACGTTCATATCAAGAGAAGAAAGTGGGGATGGCTAGGCCACGCTCTCAGAAAAAACATCATCCAGCATAGTCCGTCAAGCTCTCAGATGGAACCTGCAAGGAAAACATCAAAGAGGAAGACCTCGGACAACATGGAGAACATTCACTGAGATTGAAGGATGACAACTGGGGTGCTCCTGGGGTTAGCTAGAAGATTTATTCTGAGTCAGAGTCGAGTGGAGGAGACTTGTAAATGACCTGTGCTCCAGCAGGAATATGAGGGTTTAAGTCAAGTAAGTTAATGCTCAGATTGTAATATTGGTTTTGGAAGCTGTAAAACACAGTGACTGCACACATCTGGACCCTTTCAGTTTTAATGGCATGTCTCTTATAGCAGAACTCAGGAAGAGCCTCACCAAACATTGTGATAGCTGGGTTAGTTATTGCTGCCGATCCTCAACACCTGATGACCATCTTCTATCTGATATATCCCCTGGAATGAATTGTACCCTGGGATGCAGGGTTAAGTCTGCCATAGAAGCCTGTGGGAGTTTGATACAATCATAAAAGGACAGAAAATAGCCATTATGAAGAAAAATGTGAACTGGGTTCTCTTCCTCACATTTTATCCTTTGTATCCTTTAAAAAGGAATGAGAATTTGATCAGAAAATTCCGATAGTAAACAAAGCCTTAAGATAAGTATTGATGTAATTCCACTTTCTAAAAATAAGATATAATGGAAGAGGCCATATTCCGAATGCTCTGTTATTCCTCATACGACATGGGTTACTGGAACCAGAATAGTGTCCCCACGGTCAAGGAGGTCAACCATTGGTCTGGTGCTGAACCACAGGCCTGCCACCTTTAAACTGAGCTGCATGATGTATTTGGTAGAGACCCCACCAGCACCCTGCAAACCACTGAAAATATTCCAGAGGAGCCCAAATCAGAAAGATCTCTGCCATGAATTGCAGGGTTGGGAGAAGAGGAGTGGAAGAGAGATATGCTGTGAGAAGGTCCAGCCAGACCAAAAACTAGGTTCTCGTAAAGCTTCCATCACAGTCTCACCGGTCTCACCAGCTTTCATGAGCCTGGTGAAGAGGACGGCACCTCAGGTGAGCATGTGTGTATGCATTGTCTCTTACAGTGCTTCAATGTAAAGAGGGCCTAGACCAGCCCCAAGTTAGCATAATACAGGTTATGTGTTTTATTGTTTTACTCACACAAGCAGAGGCAGCAGTGTAGCAAAGAGAGGCGGAGCTGGCATCCACATTTCATTCCCCTGTTGTGTTAGATGGGGAGTGGGAGGCAAGGCATGTATAGCAGCTTCTGTAGGAGAACGTCTCTTGTATTTCCTTGGTTGATTTGATGACTCTGCGATCATCTCCCTAAGGTTTTATTTCTTTGTCCATGGTTGGATGCTTTGCCACACCATTCCACAAGGAGTATGGCTGGCACCACGCAGTAACTGAGCTGGCACCTTGGGGACATCAGGAGTCACTGAGCTCTGGCCGTCCAGCGGTGCCATTTACGGAAGGTAATGGGCAGACGCCATTTGCTCTTCCTCTCCTTCCCCTCACTGGCTGGGAGCACAAGGGAAGGGCACAGCTTGCCTCACATACTCCTCTGCCCCCTCCCCTCACCAGCCAGGAGTGAGAGGAATGCAGGCAAGGTGTGTACTTTCCCCTCACTCCATGATAGTGAGGGGAAGGGGAAGAAGAGCAAGTTTCACCCTGTTATACATACCTGCAACCCTCCCCTCCCCCAGCCTCCCGACATATCCCTTGGAATCAGAGCTAAAGTTGTGCTGCCTCCCTGCCTCCAAAATCTGAAATGGTGCCCCTGAAGTCAGGCAGAGAATCCTCGCCCCACCATACGTGGCCATGTAGGCCTGACTGGAGGCGCCCCTCACCTCACGCCTCCCCACCCTGCCACCACAAATATAGAAGTTAAACAATACTTATGGCAAGAAGAGGACTAGGGAGGACACATTTGGAAAGATCCCGCAAGTGGGTGCTGCATCAGACCATGAGCCTTGGAGAAGCAGCATGGCAGACTGCATGCAGAAAGAAAGAGTGGATGGGAAAAAGGCCCCTGGAAAAGAAAAGGAGATGCACCAGAACATAAGGGGTCTTCTCAGGCAGCAAGTGCACAGTCAGCTGACCTTGATGGTCCAAGGGGAACAATATTCCCAAACTGACCCTTTTCGGTGCTTAGAAAACTGCATGTTAGCAGCTCTCCGCACCTCTGACGCTGCATGTATCATCACAGGCTGTATCCTTACCCCTAGCACTCCATGGCAAGGAACGTCAAGGAAAACCACTGCTTCAGGTATGCTCACCTGTGAGAACCACACTTGCTATGTGTGTAGCCAGAGTGGATTATGTTTGTACACTGAAATGAACAGAAGTGTGTGCTGCCTTACCAGTTTCAAAACTCCCTTACAATTAAAATTTGTAGTTGCTGTTTCTGTCATTTTGTGCAGATTGTTTTCCTGCACTCTCTTTAATATCCGTAAACTCTCTCTCTCTGTCTCTCTGTATATATATTGCTCAGCACTTTTGAAAATCAGACTCAAGGTATCTCAAGTTAGTTGTCCAAAATCTGTGGTTGTTTTTGAAAATATCACACTTATGGAACAGTGCAAAAATTGTATCCCAAACTTTTGCAGTGTATAAAGTAACAGGAGGTAAATGGAGCCTGAAAGGGACAGAAGACTCTAATTGGTACCAACATAACATAGCAGATTTTGTTTAAAAAAATATAATTTTACCCGAGGCCTACCTCAGAGCCCATAGTTAAGCTGGGAGAAGCACTGAGCTGCTATCTGAAAAACAGTGTTTAGAATTGAGTAAAATATTTACAGTAGCTGGGTGTAAAAAAAAAAATATATATATATATATATATATATATACACATATAAGTGCCCCCCAGGCTACAGAATGATGTCATCATGGAACTGTATCTCTCTGCTGTCCTGGGGGGTAAAGGGGGAGGTGGAGGCAGGGAGAGGGAACAGGGAAGCAGGGAGGCCCCGGGAAGGTTCCCTGACCCCCCAGTTTGGCTCTGTGTCTCATTCTATTTATCAGGCACTGCTGCAATTTCTAAGCACTCACTAACACAACTTAATCAGAAATGTGTAACTGTTAATAAGGACATCTTTAAGTGGACACTGAATAAACAAGTGTTTCCTTCTATGTGTAAACCAGAAAAAATGGTCAGTTTAGCTGTACACAAACACCAAAGAAACAATGTATCGAATATGAAGCAGTCACTAGGGTAAAGTATAACCTCTTCCATTTTTACACCCAGCTACTGTAAATATTTTACTCAATTCTAAACACTGTTTTTCAGATAGCAGCTCAGTGCTTCTCCCAGCTTAACTATGGGCTCTGAGGTAGGCCTCGGGTAAAATTATATTTTTTTAAACAAAATCTGCTATGTTATGTTGGTACCAATTAGAGTCTTCTGTCCCTTTCAGGCTCCATTTACCTCCTGTTACTTTATACACTGCAAAAGTTTGGGATACAATTTTTGCACTGTTCCATAAGTGTGATATTTTCAAAAACAACCACAGATTTTGGACAACTAACTTGAGATACCTTGAGTCTGATTTTCAAAAGTGCTGAGCAACCCATAACTCCCGCAGCTGGGGCCTTGATTAATCAAAAGCATAAGACCCACTGAGAAGCATCAAAAGGAGAATAGTGTCCTTTACAGCTATGCATCATCTTTTAAGAAACAGTTCTCCAGTGATACAGTGATACCTGCTGCAACTCCTTCTGCCTTCAGGCAGTTCAATGCTGTGGGGTTTAGCTTTGGCAGTACCAAAGCCGGTATGTTTAAGACCACCTGTGAAATATATCCTTGGAGGAAATGAACAGCTGATTTGCAATCCCATTAATGTTGTTTGTTTTACTGAGAGGTATTGCTTTTTAAAAGCCACAGAGGGTGAGATACTGTCAGGGAAAATAAATGATGTAGATTAGAGGTATTGTGCCCTTATAAAGTTTATCACCGGCCTTTCATGTTTTCCCTTGTGCTTTCCCTTAATAGTGTCCTTTCAAGGTCACAGAGGCAACCATTCCAGAGAACAGCTGGTGCAAGAATGGAGCAGTGTGTTTTGAGACAGAAGCATTCTTCTGCAAAAGCATTTCAGCTTGACCAAGGTTGGGTATGACTTTTAATATCTTCTTCTTCTTCTTCATTTTCCCAGTCACTGGATGCATTGTGCTTGGGTGCAGTGTATTAAATATTCTGCTCGTCATCTTGCTTCCATCACTGGCACTTCCTTGACTTGAATGGAATTACTTCTGATGGACACAAACATGAGTAGAGTCAGACTCAGCCCTGATGTGAGACACATTAGGGGGTTTAGCTGTCCTCCTGGGGATGCCTTTGAAAAGTGGACCGTTACCCCAGCACCTAAGACCAATTTGAACCCGATGTTGAGCAATTTTGCTATTGGTTTGGTGCTTACATGATCTTATTTTCTTTTGACTCCCTAGGTGCTGGGTTTTACTGACTTTACTGACTTTGCTGACCATCATTTTGACTTTGTTTTTTTTTTTGTTGAGTCATTCCACAAATGTACTGAATGGAATGAGAAGGAGATGAAGGGAGGGCCATAGCTAAACTTCATTACTTTTAGCATTACGGTTGCTGTGACTGGAGCTGAGTGAAATTTTTCCTTCGGACAGTAAATTCTCAAAAAAACACTTGCAAGATGATTGAAACTATTTTTTAATTGGGGTTGAAACTGACAACTAGTTTCAGCCAAATACAAATTAATTTGTTTGCTGTTTTTAAGTCAAAACTCTTTCACGTCTTCTAAAGGATGTGTTTCAACATTTTATTCACAAACTTTGTTTCAAATAGACGTGACCTAAATGCTTTGCATGTGTGCATGTATGGGTATGCATGTGCGTGCTCATTTTGGCCCTGAACCAAAAACTCAATTATTTGCTGCACTCTAATTGTCAGTAACTTTATTTCCTATTTTATTTCATATAAAGCACTCAACATATATATGGTCCTTGGAGCTTTGCCTTGAACTTCAGGGGAGCAGGAGCAGGATTTAATATCTTCACTGTCATCAACATGGTTGTTGTTGACCTATTCCATTATTACTAAAGGTTTCCACCGTGGTTTTGATTCCAAGTCCTAGTCCTAAATTTTCCAGCTCTCCCTTGAGGTAGGGAAGGTTGAACTGAGCTCTGACGTGAATATCTAAGCTATGTGTACACTACAGAGTTATTCCGGAATAGCTTATTCCAGAGCTATTATTCCAAAATAAGATATCCCAGAAAAACACATCTACACTACAGGGAAAACCCAGAAAGAGCAAAACTTATTCTGAAACAGCATGTTCACACAGGCTACATCTACACTACAGAGATTCTTAAAAAGAAGTTCTTCTGGAAGATATCTTCTGAAAAAAACTGCTTTCAAAAGAGCGCATCCACACACAAAAAAGCGTATTGAAAGATCGATCCGTTTTTTCGATAGAGAGCATCCACGCATCCCCTGCTCTTTGAAAAGAACAAGCCAAGGATCAAAAAATGCAGCATTACGAGGACTCCTCTTCTGAAAGAAGGGCCCTGCGGAGCATCTACACATGCTTTCTTTTGAAAGATGCTTTTGGAAGAAGGTGTTCTTCCTGGAACGAGAGTGGCAGAGCACTTTACAAAGGAGCACCACATTCTTTCAATTTACTTTTGAAAGAACATTTTTTGAGTCTAGACTCTCTGGGGGATCTTTTGAAAGATTCCCCCCTCTAATACACTCCCAGTTCCTGCAGCTTTAGTGAGTGAAGGACAAGTTCATCAGAGCTTGAGTTCTGATCCCCACATAGCAGTAGATTGTGCTGCTAGTAGGCCCAGCCAGGCTGCATACTGACTCAGAGCTAAACTCTTCTATCATTCAAACTGATTCTGGAAAATCACTTCATGTTTGACCTTTGCAACTTGAGCAATTCCATCATTCATTTCCATAGTGCTCATAGTCATGAGTGTGAGACTGTGCTTGCTTTCAGCTCTTTCATGAACTACGCATGTAAGCACAAGGCTGTGACTAATCGTCTGAGGATATTTTAGTTTCACAAGAATGCAACCTCATTATTTCTTTCTATTCTGTTATACCATTGTCGTTCTTATACTCTTTGAGGAGAGACCTAAGGTGAGGGTTGACAAAGCCCTGGCTGGAATGGTTAGCCTGGGCTATGTCCAGACTGCAGGGATTTGTCAGCAGAAGTTTGTGTCAGAAGATATCTTGCAACAAAACTTCTGTCAACAGACCATGTCCAGACAGCAAGGTGCATCGAGAGAGTGAGCCACACCGCTGACAGAGTGTGGCTGGAGAGTCCAACCGCTCCCTCAACAAACCTGCCACCCAGAAGAACATCAGCCCAAGTTGCTGCTCACTCGTTCCTTCTGGGAGCTGGTGCCAGTGCCCTGTGGAAACAGGCCCACACAGCTGGTCCCTGACCCTGCTGCAGGCTTGTCTACCCTTACGAGGGACACCAGAGTTCTCCAAGAGCCCATGTGCTTACCCAGCATTTGAGGGTGACACAGATGGCCCCTGGGTGCCGTGCTGCTACAGCTGCCCCTGAGCTTGTGATGGCCCCACACGGCATGCTGCAGCAGGTGCTGAATGGTCCAGCAGCTGCCCTGCTGTTCCTGACTGAGGGCAAGCGTGAGAGTAACTTTGGGGACAGCCCCCTAGCTTCAGGACTAGCACACCTGCATATGCCCATGCGCACGCACACACACACACACACACACACGAGTGCACAGACAGCTCTGGAGGCACCGCACCAATTCAGGCTGGTGGAACCGGCTAGTCATGGAGCAGTGGGAAGACCAGCAGCAGCTCCAGAGCTTTCGCATGCAGCAGGCCACCTTCCTGGAGCTCTGTGCCTGGCTCACCCCTTCCGTCTGGAGACAGAACACTCAGCTGTGGCCCACCACCCCAGTGGAGAAGTTGGTTGCAATTGCCATCTGGAAGCTTCCCACCCCTGACAGCTACTGCTCAGCGGGCAACCAGTTTGGTATGGGCAAGTCCACAGTTGAGGTAATGCACCCTCAGGCTGCAGTTCCTGCCTGGGGGGGATCTTACCCAAGGGGGAACCTTGAGAAGCAGGGTGATGGGTGTGAGGGGTGGGGTTGGAGTGAGGGCAAAGCCCTGTCCCTGGGGGATCGTGTTCTCCCACTCTCACATAACCCTGCTGCTGCAGGGGGCAGCCTCACAGGAGGGTAGGTTGTTCCTGGAGAGCTCAGGAGGAGGAAGCAGGAAGGGGCTGGGGATCCTCCAGGAGTGCAGGTACTCCCTCCCTGAGTCCCTGTCATATGTGTTCTGTCACCTCCTTCTGCGGGTTGTGAGGGCCATCAACATGATCCTGCTGTGCAGGGTCATCCATCTGGGAGACCTTGACAAAGTTGTGGTTGGATTCACTGCTCTGGGGTTCCTGAACTTTATCGGGGCCATCAGTGGGACCCAAATCCCAATCCATGCCCTGGGGCATAGTGCAGCCAAGTACGTCAACAAGAAGGGCTACTTCTCCACGGTGCTGCAGGCCCTGGTCAACCACCCTGGAGAGTTTACAAACATTTACATCAGGTTGGTGGGCCAGGCACACAGTGCCCATGTGTACTGCAACTCCAGCCTGTGCCAGAGGCTGGAGGGTGGCGCATTCGTCTACCACTGTGAGCTGTCAGTCATGGATGTGCAGATGCCACTCTGCATCATGGGGGAAGTGGCCTATCTCCTCATGCCAGGCTGATGAAGTGCTATACCAGCCAGCTCACCTGAACCACACCAGGATGCAGGCTGAGTGCACCTTTAGCCACTTCAAGGCACAGTTCAGATGCCTGCTCACCTGCCTCAATGCAGAGGAGTGCAACATCCATCAGGTTGTGGGGGCTTGTTGTGCCCTGCACAACATTGTTGAAGGAAAGGTGGATGCCTTCCTCCCAGGGTGGGTGGCAGATGCTAACCATGATGGGTGCGCCTACAAGCAACCAGCCACAGACATCATCCACCAGGTCCATCGGGATGGGCTGTGGATCCGGGAGGCCCTGAGGAAGAGCTTCTCCCAAGGACCCTAGTAACCCTCCCCAGGGCCCCCAGCCCATCAGTGGGGGCCTTGGGTCCACAGCCGTACACTGTCCCTACCTTGACCCCTCCCTTTGCCCTTTTGCCCCTTCACACTATCACTCCCCCAACCTCTGCACAATGAAGAGGGATGTGTGTGTGGTGAATGAATAACAAAACTCACGAAGCATCCACACTAAAAATGTGTCCTGTCAACACACTATTGACAGAACTTTTGTCAACAGCCTTCTGCCTCTCCTTCATGAGGCAGAACACCCGTCTTGATGGAGTCAGTTGATAAAAAAGCAGTATAGATGCTACCGTGGCCCTCTGTCAACAGACAGGGTTTCCAGGTCACTGGGCAGCTCTGTCTGCTGTTCTTCCAGTTGGCCGTTCTTCAAGAGTTCTTTCTTTTTCTTTTTATTAACCTGGTATTGGTTAATGTTTATGTCCCGGTTTTTACTTTTGGGGCTGAGATTTCCCAAGTAGTCTCTCCCTGGTTTCCTTATTATTACTTGGGTGGTGGGAGCGAATTTTATCCCCAAAATCTAAGGTTTTGTTGACAAAACTCTCAAGTGTAGACATAGCTTGTGATGTTGTGTGTCAGGCAGGCAAAAGCATTGGTTGCACAGCTCAGACAATGCTGGCTTTCCTCATCAATGTCGACTTTAGCAGAAAGATGATTTCCAAGGTATGGGAAAGGCTCCACATTTTCCAGCAGCTCTCCATTGACTTCAATAGAGGCTACATGAGATTGTCCTGTCAGCAGGGGATGGTAGAACACCTTGGTCTTCTTGATGTTCGTTGTGGGGCTGAGTCTCATACACTTTGGCAAGGGCACTTAAGATGGTCTGAAGGGCTATGAGGGAAAGAGCAGTAACCATGTTGTCATCTGCATACTGGAGCTCCATGATCGAGGTCATGGAGGTCTTGCTTTTAGCCTGCAGTCTCCTGAGACTGAAAAGGTCTCCTGCAACTAATTTCTAAACCATTATCTGAAAGAAAAAAAAAAAACTAGAGTTTTCAGGTGTAACCCCTAGAATCACAGTTAAAGTCCCCTCCCATCTGAAAGAGTACCCCTGTTCTAGTGGTCCCAAACTTATCTGAGAAATTAGCCAGGTCCAAGATGACAGACGCTTGAAGAATGGTCCATTTCCTACAAGATAATGGCTACGTCTACACGTGCCCCAAACTTCGAAATGGCCATGCAAATGGCCATTTCGAAGTTTACTAATGAAGCGCTGAAATGCATATTCAGCGCTTCATCAGCATGCGGGCGGCAGCGGCGCTTCAAAATTGACGAGCCTTGCCGCCACGCGGCACGTCCAGATGGGGCTCCTTTTCGAAAGGATGCCACCTTCTTCGAAGTCCCCTTATTCCCATGAGCTCACGGGAATAAGGGGACTTCGAAGTAGGTGGCGTGCTTTCGAAAAGGAGCCCCGTCTGGACGCGCCGCGCGGCGGCAAGACTCGTCAATTTCGAAGCCCCGCTGCCGCCCGCATGCTGATGAAGCGCTGAATATGCATTTCAGCGCTTCATTAGTAAACTTCGAAATGGCCATTTGCATGGCCATTTCGAAGTTTGGGGCACGTGTAGACACAGCCAATAAGATGCAGTTTGAGCAGCCATGGAAAGGGTACAAAGTCCCCAGTTTTGATCATTAGTGAAGGCCATATGGTGTTTTAAGACAGTTCTGTCCACCTGAAATAGGATAAAAATAAAAACGGCAGACTGTATTAACCATTTGACCCATAGCAAATACTCTGATCTAACTCTGTGCAGATGAGCACACCCCCAGTATAACTTGGTATACCCTTCCTATCTCTCAGTCTGAACCAATTCAAATGAATATCTTATTTTCTTAGCAACAGGCAGTCTTGTAGCACCTTAAAAGCTAACAAATTTAGTGGGTCATGAGCTTTTGTGGCTCCTCTGAGACTAATTTCCTATCCCCACCTTAGTAACAATCAACCACTTGAGGCCAAAGATTCATGAAAGGTTCCCACAATGTGCATGAAAACTATGCAGGTACGCAGGCAAATATGCAGTCAGACCCTTATGAACAATATGCATTGTCCTGCACATTTTAAGGTTAAATTAGATCATCCTTGTCATCCTGCTAATCGGAAGGCTCTATGATTATACAATTCCACACTCTAGCTATATATGACACCCACATAAGTATGGGTTGCCTGTTCTAACCAGTTCTGAACACCTGATACAACAGTGCCTTTCATATGAACATCTCAGTCAATCATCAATTAATGAATCCTTGTAACACAATATTAAGTTTCCCATTTTACAGGCAGGGAAGCTGAGTCAGGGAATGCCAAAGTGATTCACCCAAGGGTGTACAGGGATTTAGTGGCAGAAGCAGGGACTAGAACCCCAGACATCTGAACCCTTGTATGTTCACCACTGAAATGTGCATCTTCCTTAACCTGGCCCTTGATTTTCATGTAAATAATGTAATTCAAATGCGGTCAGGTCGTGATAGTGTTATTCCCATTTAACACCATACTCTACAAGTAGATGGAACTGTTGATGAGTGAATTACTATTCTTGACATCAGTAAAAATAGAATCATAGAACTGTATGATTGGAAGGGACCTTGACTGGTCATCTAGCCCAGTCTCCTGCGCTGGTAGCAGAACTGTGTATTATTTAGACCTGACAGATGTTTATCTAACCTGTGCTTAAAAATCTCAAATGATGGAGCCTTCACAAAGTTTCTAGGCATTTTTTTCAGTGGTTAACTACCCTGACAGTTGAAGAGTTTTTCCTAATATCCAGTCTACACTTCCCTTGCTGTGCTTTAAGCCTATTGTTATTTGTCAGAATTTGACCCACATATAATAACTATACCAACACCTGCAAACTTCTGTAATGCTAATTTAAACTTTTAGGAGTAGGTATCTAACTTCTAGCTTTAAAGACAATAGTTAAAGTCACTTGGAAATTACTTTTACACTTATCTTTTGAGCCTCTAATAACTGGGGAGAATCATAAGTTAAAAAATGTAAATATTGCTCTGGGCAGAATTTTTGCTACATTTTGTTATGTTGCTTTCTGGCATAAGTATTTTAGTACCGGGGTTGGAGGCTGCTTCTTATGTAAGTCTTTGTTTATAGTGGCTTGCAAAATTAACAAACAAATGCAAGTGCAGATAATTTTTAAAATAATCATTATAAAGACAAAGTTTAATTGTGTCTCTTAAACCGTATCAGTGAGACAAAGCTCTGAGGCCACAAAGCCCATATGGGAGAGAGAATAAAATCTCTATCTCCTTCAGGAAGGATGTGAAACTTTGTTGTGAAAGCATGTGATGGCGACATAACTGAGTCATAATATCACAAGATCCAAATGTAAAAAACCAGGAAGGAGATTAGCCACCACCAACCCCCTCTTTAGTTTTCTTTCCCCTGTAATTATTGAGTCTTACCTAGGTATTTACCTAGTTTCACAACCGGCAAGGCAATATAAAAAGCCCAGCCAGCATGGGGAGAGGTAGCTGTGTTAGGAGTCATGAGAAGTCATAGTTTTAGTATGGCACAAGATTTTGTGGTGCTTGGGAAGGCAAGAGACCACTGCCCAGCACTCCAACCAGGGGCTGATTCTTCACACTGCGGTGGACATGGGGTGCGCACCACGAGGGGGACACAGAGAAGAGATGGAGTTGGGAGGGTTGGAGGGCAGCAAAGCATAGAGACAACAGTAGGAAGGGCCCAGTGGAAGGGCAGCAGAGATGACACATAGCTGGCCACCTCCTGGTGCCTGCCTGCACTCACCAACCACCACAGCTCACAGCACTTTGGTAGAGCCAGGCAGAAACCAGCTGCAGGGTGGGACTCAGCTGGTTAAGAGCTGGCACAAGGCAGGGGGCTGCACTGAGAGCCCAGCAGGGGGAGCAGCCAGACCTACACATTGCAGCTTTGCCCTGCACCCCTGTTTTTGGCCACTTATCTTCCATACACACTAGTGGTGGGCAAGCACAGGAGATCGGGCATCCAGGCAGCTTCAGGACTCACCATTACTGATAGTGGAAAGCCACAAAATAGGGTCAATTTAAGGAGAAGGCAGGACACCTGCAAGTGGACTTAAATAGGGGACTGTGCCTTTAAAAACATAATGTCTGGTTGCCTGATTCTGTTGTTTCTGAGTGATACCCTTCAGGCATTGTAAGCTCTTGGCTGCAGCCCAGAATTTCCCTTGCTGCCACCTTGTGGCTGTGTATATTGGTGAGAAGTAGGATCCGGAGTAACTGGGGCTGGGTCCAGAAGCACCTATCCCTAATGAGAGAGACTGGAGCTGCTGGGACCCCACTTCCAGGCCTGGAGCCAGCTTGCTCTCCTGCTGAGTCTAACGGCTTCCCCTGGGCCTGAAGCCAAGCACTCACCCTAATTCTCCTCCTGGTCCTCACACTCCCACTGCCCCCTCACCAAACACATCACCCACCCTGACACCATGACTCACCCAATTCCTCATACAGAGCACCTGTCCTAACTTCCCGCACTGCCTGTGACATATGGCATTTCCATGAATCCTCTACGGCAACTTACTTATTCCTTCATTTCCTATGCATAGCACCCTCCCAATTCCTCTTATGCCTGACATCTGACTGATGCCCTCGCTCCATGTAGGGAACCCACCCTGACACCTTCTTCTGTCCCTCACACACAATTTTTCCCCCTTCGACCTGCTGTCCCTGGCTGCCCTCACAAGCATAGACTCAGCTGTGGAGGCTGCTGTGACAGATTGACAGTATCCTGTAATATCCTGACTGAATTTTACTGACGGAAGCTAAACTTTACTGAATGAGGCTCAAAACTTTTGGGGGGGTCCATTGTATTAAAAAATGCAGTTGTGTGTGTTCCCGTAAAATAACATGTACCTTCTCCAGTAGGCGAAGAATGTTGATGTACAGTCTGTGTTATCAGCTCTTTAAGCTACCCTCTTGGAGTTTGAAATGAGATTCCTCAAGGGCCAAAAGAAGGATTTATGGATCTATAGACTGGTTTTAAAATGGCTTTGGCTCATCCTGACCCAGTACATGGAGAGTACCAATCCTTACAGAAGGGTCGGAAAGACTTGGCCAACTGATGCCCATAAGGCGGGGGTCCTTTCTAAGCTAAAGCTGTGATGAACTTGAATCTCAAAGGACACCCGGAGGTGGGGTGTTGAAAGCCTGCTGCAGCCAAAGCCCATATGAAATTTGGGGTGATGTCTGGTGAGCTTCTTGGTGTGTGTGCTTGATTTTGTATTTCTCATATGTTTTCTCTAGAGTGCTTTTATAATAAGAATAAAGAGGCTTCCATAGAAAAAGCTGTGCGGTATCTCATAGCCGTAGCAATTGCACCTGCTAACTGGCTCTGAAATGAAAGTGAGCAGCTGTAATTGGGCAGCTTGTCTCCACAGGGAATAACTCAGTGAGGGCCCTATACTGTGCAGTGTGGAAATACCCCAGTCAGAGGCTAAAGAGTCACAGGTCTCCACCCAAGGAAGGTAACTGCTGGGGAGCTGGAATCCCAAGACCTGGGCAGAATTGCTGGGCCACCAAAGGGAATACAGGTGCAGCAGCCCTCAACTGTGACTGCTGTGTCATCTGCAGCTCCCTGTGGTAGAAGTGTTCACTTGGACCCATTGGATAGGGCCCTATTGTCATGTGTGGCAATAGTTTCCTTCCCTCCTTTTGGGTTCAGCCCAGCAGAACTGAGCTCAGACCTGTCTGAGGTGGAGGGTGTTGGGAGCAGGGCAGGCAATGACTCCAATTCCTGTAAGCCCTCTCAGAAAATGTCCCCCTCCCCACATTATAACTGTCCATTCTGACAGACATTTTCCTTCCATGTAGTTAGGACATCTGTGTAAGGATCTGAGGAGAGGATCAGAGTTAAATCAGAGGGGTACAGAGTGCCTGATCCTGACAAATGCCAAGCTAATCTCCTAACTGAAGTCAGGGGAATGTGAGGGCTGCTGTGTTCTGAGCTCTTTGGAAAATTGGGCCTCATGTGTCCACCAGAACTGTATGCATCTGACGAAGTGCCCATGAAAGCTTACACTCCAGATCAATGTATTAGTCAGTAAGGTGCCCCAGGACTTCTCATTGTTTTTGCAGATACAGACTAACACAGCTTCCCCCCGATACTCATCCAATGGGAAATTCTTCATTGCAGTTCATGCTTTGAGTGTGGGCTACAGTGACCTATTTGACCTTTCAAAACAAGAGGATGCCTCTGAGAGGGAGTGTATCTGTATCAACATCTACCATTTCACATTGTATTAATGTGCTTGTAGTACATAGTATAGTACCCTCTCCAGTGGGGCCAAACACTTACAGTACATTAATACAATGTGAGTTGTTAGATACTGATACAGATATACTCCTGCACAAGAGTGCCCACTTTTTCGAAAGGTCAAATATGGTAACCCTGGTGTGGGATTCCATCTGTTTAAAACCAGAAGCTTGAGCCAGCATTCTAAAAAAACATTGAATTACCTTTTGCATTCAGGGCTCCCCCTAATCATTTCCCCCTAATTTGAGTCCTGTGGGAACATTCTATAAACACCACATCTGCATCTGGCAAATACCCCTTGGCATTGGCACCTACTGACACTAAGCAGTTGAGATCACAAGGCTCTGGGGTGGGAAAGATTTTGTGATTACTGTGCCTAAATAAAAAGCCTGGTCCTACAAGGATCTCCCACTAAAGTCTGAGGTACATAACTTTCATCATCTATACTGGAGTCTTTACTGCAGGTATTATTGTGTTGCTGGCTCTGGGGACAATCACACCCTTGCTATCTCTGATTCTCTTTCATTGCTGATATAGAGTAATGGTTAGTTGGCTACCGCAGGTATTTCAAGCTCTATGCCAGTTAAACCTGTTCATAGCGAGATAACAGGGACTTACGAGCTACGCACTGTGACTAATACCAGCCAGACTCATGGTTGGAAACTTGCAAGTGTAAACTAAGTTCACGAGGCATAGATATCGGATGTGAAGAGATATGTTTGTCGATGTGATCAGAGGCCTGCAGGAGGAAGTGGCGGCTGGCTGCTGTATTCAGGAACTGTGAAGAATGAGAGCCAATCACCTTCTACAGAAGTCATAAGATGCTGTGTTGTGGTTTGGCTGCTTTAGGGCTTCTTCCCAGCAGTTTTGTCTGACTCCTGGCTGCTCATTAATTTGCTGCATTTAACTGTTCAGACATAATTTGGCTTCTGGAGTAATGTTTGGTTTAATTAGCTTTATGCCTAGCAAATGAGAGGCCAGTTGGAGTTAGCAAGTTTTTAGTTTTGAAAGAATAAGGAAAACTTCAAAGTTGTCTGAAAAGAAAACACCAACCTATTTATTATACTCGCTCTCTGGTTGCAATTACCCTGCCTCTTTCCCATTCTGTGATTAAACCCTAATTCTATAAAGCTATTTTAATAAACCTTATGTGCTCTTCCCTTCCAATTCAACACTTGCCCTTTGCTCCTTTTTTCACTTTCTATTACCGTACTGCAAAGACCATCAACTTGTATAAAGACCATTCTCTGGCTCTAGGAAATCTTTTATGTGCAATTAGGGCTCATGAGTATGTATGAGGCACTAGCTAATGAGTAAATTTCATTATCTCATGTTAGTAAGGAAAGAAAATAGCTAAATGGCTTTTGAAAAATAAATAATGAAATTGATTAAAAATAGCTACTAGCAACTGTGCATTAGAGATGTCATGACTATGTGTTTAGGTCTGTTAGGACACTATGTACTAGCTATTGTATCTGTCAGGTACAAGTAATTGGCCAGAATCTCAGGTGGTGTAAATCAATGTTGCTCTACTGACATCACTGGAGCTAGACGGATTTACACCACCTGAGAAATGGGCACAGTGGTGTCAGTAATTTATAGGACATAATATGCACTTGAAAAGTAATTAAAGGCCCAATTTTGCTCTTATTTACACTGGTGCAACCCCATCCTGTCTGATCATGCCACTGTCATCAATGGATTTTATCCTTTCAGCAAGGAAGCATTACTCTCCCAGTTCCACAGATGGGGAACTTTGCCACGGGGAGTTTATAAATGACATGCCCAAGGACACACAGCAAATCTGTGGTCAAACTGAGATATGAAACTTGATCTCCTAAGTCCCTGTACAGGGCCTCAACCACATAACCATTTTTCCATGAGTTATATGACCATCATGAAGGGCAAAATTTTGCTTTACATATACACAGTTTAAATGTTTACTTTATACAGAGTTAAATTAAAATTAAGTCTTTGTGACTGCATTTAGGGCCTCATCCTGAGAGGTGTTGAATGCTCACCCAAATCCAACATTCTCTTGAACATCTAAAGGTGGGACTAGTCTGGCATAAGTAGTAGAAGTATCTGGCCCTCATATTGCAAAGAGATTTAATAATTAAGGGTCAGATTCATCACTGTATTTCTTCATTTCCTGGCTGGTGTGTGCCCCAATGAATTACTAATATAATACCAGAGAACTGTGTTGAGCCAAGTCCTAAGTGTCCACATATGGAAAAACAAGAAGTCCTGTGGCACCTTTTAGACTAACAGATATTTTGGAGCATAAGCTTTCGTGGGCAAAGACCCACTTCATGCATCTGATGAAGCAGGTCTTTGCCCACAAAAGCTTATGCTCCAAAATATCTGTTAGTCTATAAGGTGCCATAGGACTTCTTGTTGTTCTTGAAGATACAGACTAACACAGCTGCCTCTCTGATACTTGCCACATATCCACTTCTCTGGATCCACCTTGATTTAGGTGGAGCCCATCATTCCTGTATAGGCTCCCCCTACCCCAAAAGTGTCCCCAGTTCCTAATAAGATGGGTGAACTGGAGTACCTCATATCAAAGGAGGAAGTTGACATAATAGGCATCACAGAAGCATGGTGGAATGAGGACAATCAGTGGGACACTATCATACCGGGATATAAATTATATCGGAAAGACAGAACAGGTCGTGCGGGTGGCGGAGTGGTACTATATGTGAAGGATAATATAGAATCAAATGAAACAAAAATCCTAAAGGAATCAAAATGTTCCATAGAATCATTATGGATGACAATTCATTCCTCTAATATGAATATGGCATTAGGAATATATTACCAACCACCTAACCAGGACAGTGATAGTGATGCTGAAATGTTAAGGGAGATTAGAGAGGCTATCACAATAAAAAACACAGTAATAATAGGAGATTTCAATTATCCCCATATTGATTGCGTACATGTCACCTCAGGACGGGATTCAGAGATTAAATTTCTTGATGCCTTAAATGACTGCTTCTTGGAGCAGCTAGTACAGGAACCCACAAGGGGAGAGTCAATTCTCGATCTAGTCCTGACTGGAACGCAGGATCTGGTCCAAGAGGTAACTGTTACTGGACTGCTTGGAAATAGTGATATAATATAATAACTTTTAATATTCCTGTGTTGGGAAGAACACCGCAGCGGTCAAACACTCCGGCATTTAATTTCAAAAAGGGGAATTACACTAAAATGAAGAAGCTAGTTAAACAGAAACTAAAAGGTAGAGTAACTAAACTAAAATCCGTGGAAGCTGCATGGAAACTGTTTAAAGACACCATACTAGAGGCCCAACTTAAATGTATACCTCAAATAAAAAAACACAGTAAGAGACCTAACAAAGAACCACCATGGCTTAACAGCCATGTTAAAAAGGCAGTGAGAGAGAAAAGGGCAGCTTTTAAAAAGTGGAAGTCAAATCCTAGTGAGGAAAATAGAAAGGAACACAAACACTCCCAAATTAAGTGTCATAATGTAGTAAGAAAAGCCAAAAAAAGACTTTGAGGAACAGCTAGCCAAAAATTCAAAAAATGATAGTAAAATGTTTTTTAAATACATTAGAAGCAGGAAGCCTGCTAAAAAAGCAGTGGGGCCCTTGGACGATAAAGATATAAAAGGAGTGATCAAGGAAGACAGTGCCATTGCGGAATGATTAAATGATTTCTTTGCTTCAGTCTTCACGGCTGAGGATGTTACAGAGGTTCCTAAATCTGAGCCAGCATTTTTAGGTGACAAATCTGAGGAACTCTCCCAGATTGAAGTGACATTAGAGGAGGTTTTGGAGTTAATTGATAAGCTGAATAGTAACAAGTCTCCAGGACCAGACGGTATTCACCCAAGGGTTCTGAAAGAACTCAAATGTGAAATTGCAGAGTTATCAACAGTGGTTTGTAACCTATCCTTTAAATCAGCTTCGGTACCCAATGACTGGAAGACGGCCAATATAACGCCAATATTTAAAAAAGGCTCTAGAGGAGACCCTGGCAATTATAGACCGATAAGTCTAACATCAGTACCAGGCAAATTAGTAGAAACAATAGTAAAGAATAAAATTGCAAGGCACGTAGAAGAGCACGAATTGTTGGGCAAAAGTCAGCATGGTTTCTGCAGAGGGAAGTCGTGTCTAACTAATCTATTAGAATTCTTTGAAGGGGTTAATAAATATGCGGACAAGGGGCACCCAGCGGACATAATATACCTAGATTTCCAGAAAGCCTTTGACACGGTCCCACACCAAAGGCTTTTATGTAAATTAGGCTGTCATGGGATAGGAGGAAAGATACTTTCATGGGTCGGGAATTGGTTAAAAGACAGGAAACAAAGGGTTGGCATAAATGGTAAATTTTCACAATGGAGGGGGGTAACTAGTGGTGTTCCCCAGGGGTCAGTCCTGGGACCGCTCCTGTTCAACTTGTTCATCAATGATCTAGAAAATGAGGTAAGCAGTGAGGTGGCAAAGTTTGCAGAAGACACCAAGTTCTTCAGGACAGTCAAAAGCAAAAGGGATTGTGAAGAACTACAAAAAGATCTCAGCAAACTGAGTGATTGGGCAGCAAAATGGCAAATGAAATTTAATGTGGGTAAGTGTAAGGTAATGCACATTGGAAAAAATAACCCAAATTACACGTACAACATGATGGGGTCAAATTTAGCTATGACAGATCAGGAAAGGGATTTTGGAGTTATAGTGGATAGTTCTCTGAAGACATCCACGCAGTGTGCAGCGGCAGTTAGTAAGGCAAATAGGATGTTAGGAATTATTAAAAAAGGGATAGATAATAAGACAAAAGATATCATACTTCCCCTATATAAAACTATGGTACGCCCACATCTTGAGTACTGCGTGCAGATGTGGTCTCCTCACCTCAGAGAAGATATATTGGCATTAGAAAAGGTTCAGAAAAGGGTGACTAAGATGATTAGGGGTTTGGAACGGGTCCCATATGGGGAGAGGCTAGAGAGACTGGGACTTTTCAGTCTGGAAAAGAGGCGATTGAGGGGCGATATGATAGAGGTATATAAAATCATGAATGGTGTGGAGAAAGTGAATATAGAAAAATTATTTACCTTTTCCCATAATACAAGAACTAGGGGACACCAAATGAAATTGATGGGTAGTAGGTTCAAAACTAATAAAAGGAAATTTTTCTTCACACAGCGCACGGTCAACCTGTGGAACTCCTTGCCGGAGGAGGCTGTGAAGGCCAGGACTCTATTAGGGTTTAAAAAGAGCTTGATAAATTTTTGCACGTTAGGTCCATAAATGGCTATTAGCCAGGGGTAAAGTATGGTGCCCTAGCCTTCAGTACAAGGGCAGGAGATGGATGGCAGGAGATAAATCACTTGATCATTGTCTTCTGTTCTCCTTCTCTGGGGCACCTGGCATTGGCCACTGTCGGCAGACGGGATACTGGGCTGGATGGACCTTTGGTCTGACCCAGTATGGCCATTCTTATGTTCTTATGTTCTTATATGGAAAGCTGTTATGACAGTTGTACCTTGCTGATAAATTTCGGAGAGGTAACAGCCATGTTAGTCTATTTCAGCAAAAACAATGAAGAGTCCTTTGGCACCTTAAAGATTAACAGGCTTATTAGAGCATAAGCTTTCATGGGCTGCAGCTCAGTTCACCAGATGCATGAAGTGAAAGCTTCAGTAGGCAGGGATTTACACATACATACAGAGATGGGAATGCTACATCAGTGCTAATGAGGTTAATTCAGTCAGGGTGGATGTGGCCCACTTCCAGCCACTGACAACAAGGTGAGAATGCCTAAAGAGAGAACAAATTATAGTAATGACCTAGCCATTCCCAGTCCCTATTCAGACATGGGAATTGTGAACGAGAATGACTTGAGCACATCCAAGGGAGTATAGAACCCCAAGGGTAGCTGCTGCAGAAAAGGATTTGTTCATTTCCGTTTGTGGAAACTGTAACATTTAAAATATTTTTAGACCAAAACCAGCAACTCTTAGTCAGCAGCCAGCTCAGGTCAGGAGTTGCTGATTGTTGTTAATCTCATTCTGGTTTTTAAAGGTGAATGCAAAAAGAGTTTGTGACAGCAACGAAGGGTCCTGTGGCACCTTATAGACTAACAGAAAAGTTTTGAGCATGAGCTTTTGTGAGCACAGACTCACTTCTTCAGATGCTGGTCTTGGAAACCTTCAGGGCCAGGTGTAAATAAGCCAGAGCAAGGGTGGGGGTAACAAGGTTAGCTCAGTCAGCAAGGGTGAGGCTTACTACCAGCTGTTGATCTGGAGGTGTGAACACCAAGGGAGGGGAAGCTGCTTCTGTATTTAGCCAGCCATTCGCAGTCTTTGTTTAAGCCAGAGCTGAGGGCGTTGAATTTGCAGATGAATTGTAGCTCAGAAATTTCTCTTTGGAGTCTGGTCCTGAAATTTCTTTGCTGTAGGATAGCTACTTGTAAGTCTGCTACTGTGTGGCCTGGGAGATTGAAGTGCTCTCCTACGGGTTTTTGTATATTGCCATTTCTGATATCTGATTTGTGTGCATTTATTCTTTTACGCAGAGACTGTCCAGTTTGTCCAATGTATATAGCTGAGGACTGTAGGTGATGGCTACTGGTGTTCTGTTGGTTTCTCTCTTGGGCTTGTCCTGTAGTAAAAGGCTTCGTGGCACATGTCTGGCTCTGTTGATCTGTTTTTTCACTTTCTCAGGTGGGTATAGCAGTTTCAAGAATGCTTGGTAGAGATCCTGTAGGTGTTTGTCTCTGTCGGAGGGGCTGGAGCAAATGCGGTTATATGTTAGTGCTTGGCTTTAGACAATGGATCATGTGGTGTGTCTAGGATGGAAGCTGAAGGCATGAGGGTAGGCGTAGCAGTCAGTAGGTTTACAGAACAGGGTGGTATTGATGTGGCCATCGTGTATTAGCACCGTGGTGTCCAGGAAGTGGATCTCCTGTGTGGACTGTTCCAGGCTGAGGTTGATGTTGGGGTGAAAGTTGTTGAAGTCCTGGTGGAATTCCTCCAGAGTCTCCTTCCCATGGGTCCAGATGATGAAGATGTCATCAATGTAGCGTAAGCATAAGCTTTTGTGGGCAAAGACCTGCTTCATCCGATGAATGAGTGGGCGGGGGGTGGTGGTCCAGAGGTGTATTTGAAGAGTGGGCTCCCAGTAAAAGGGAGGGCCAGAGTTGATAAGGTCTATTCAGCAAGGTGGAAATGGCCCATTATCAGTGGTATGTATCGAAAGAGCTAAAAACAAGTGCGATCAGATAGGGGGTTGTGGGCCCATTGTCAGAGTCTAATGGGGAGATATTAACACTGAGGGCAGAGAAGCTGCTTTTGTAAGGGGCGAGCCACTCCCAGTCTATGTTTAACTCTTGGTTGATGTACATTGAAACTTTGAAAAAAAAAAAACAACCTAGCTCTCAGTGCCAAAGCACCAATCAAATCCCTTTGTTCTCCAGCTCAGATTATATAAAGATATGTTTGCATAGATAATACACAGTCCTTTTCTTTTTGTGTTTTATTTCTGTATCTAAATCACATTCTCTGCATCATTCACTGAGTTACTTTTGACTGAACAGCCTGTCAATATTCACTCCACAGAGAGATCCTGGTGGGAAGGCTGCACAAAGGAAAGGGAGAGATTCTGAGAAATAATATTGCTTCATTTTGGGATTTTCTTTAAATGCACTAAGAATAAACCACTGAAATTAGTCTTGTTCTTAGTGGGAACCTCCACTGTGCAGTAATAATGAAAGATCCAAGGCCTCTGTACGGCTGCCCACACATACAGAAAATGTTCACTTAATAGGCCGCTTCCGGCTCAACTGCTGAGGAACAATGGCTGCCTCTTGCGAGCCAAGAGCTCAATAGGAGAGGTGGGTGTAGCAGGACGAATTGTTGCATAGTTCTTCTCACCATCATCTCTCTCCACAGTGTTTTAAACCCTAGGCAGACTATTGTGCCTGAGTCATTTGAACAGTGTTCGGCATCACACCCATTTAGTAGCGCTTTTGTCTGTCCTCTTTGAGTGAGGAAAAGGAAGGACTGTTAAGTTCAGAACATTAGAACTGCACCTGTAAGTCCTGCTGAGCCTGCTGCTGCCTGAGCAGCCTCTGCTGCTAGAGCTTGCATTGGAATTGAACTTCTCACTTGTTGGCTGTGTCTACACTAGCCCCAAACTTCGAAATGGCCATGCAAATGGTCATTTCAAAGTTTACTAATGAAGCGCTGAAATGCATATTCAGCACTTCATTAGCATGAGGGCGACCGCGGCACTTCGAAATTGACACGCCTCGCCGCCACACGGCTCGTCCCGACGGGGCTCCTTTTCAGCTGAATCAGCTGATGGGAATAAGGGGACTTCGAAGTAGGCGGGGTCCTTTCAAAAAGGAGCCCCGTCGGGACGAGCCGCGTGGCAGCGAGGCGCGTCAATTTCGAAGTGCGGCGGCCGCACTCATGCTAATGAAGCGCTGAATATGCATTTCAGTGCTTCATAGGTAAACTTGGAAATGGCCATTTGCGTGGCCATTTCAAAGTTTGGGGCTAGTGTAGACGTAGCCATTGTGTAACATCTTGTACGACTGGGTCCAGGAAACTCCATGGAATGTGCAGATGCTCAGCCTCTTTTGGGATATGGTCCCTAGTAATTTCAGTATCATAGCATGAATACTCTGCTGGAGCGCTGCCAGGAGGCCAGTTCTTGATCAGAATGCCTGGTCAACAAGGGACCCTGGTGGTTCCCGTCAGCACCACTGACTGGGCTATTAAATATCCTGGTGGTGCAGGGACAGTAGGCTCCCTCTCTGTCTTGGCATGGCTCCCCAGAAGTAGTACCATGTCCCCCATCTCGTAAGTGGAGGAATGGCCACTGGGGCTACATGCACTGCCCCTACTCCATCCCAAACACCATCTCCACTGGTCCCATTGGCCACGGTTCCTTACAAAGAGCTGTCTAAATTTGCCTCCACTTAAGAGCCAAGGGACCTGTCACAGAGTGCAGGGAGCCATCCAAAGTGAGAGTTGCCTGGAGCCAGAACCCCTCACCCCTTTCTGCACCCCAACTCTGGTGCTCCCTTCTGCACTCAAATTCTCTCCCAGAGCCTGAACACCCTCCTGTGCCCCAAACCCCAGCCCCAGCTCTGAACCCCTTCCTGTACCCCAACCCCTTATCCCTCATCCCACCGCAGATCCCACATCCCCATCTGAGGCCCTCATTTCCTCTGAACTCTGACCACCTCCCCCAGCCCAGATCCCCCTCCCACACCCTAAACTCCTCATTTCTGGCCCCACCCCAGAGTCTGCACCCCCGTCCCAGATCCCATATGCCCTCCCACACTCAACCTCAGCCCAGATCCCCCTCCCACACATCGTAAAAACATAAGAACGTCCATACTGGGTCAGACCAAAGGTCCATCCAGCCCAGTATCCTGTCTGCCGAAAGTAGCCAATGCCTGGTGCCCCAGAGGAGGTGAACCGAAGACAATGATCAAACGATTTGTCTCCTGCCATCCATCTCCCGCCTTCGACAAAAGGCTAGGCACTATACCTTACCCTTTGCTAATAGCCATCTATGGACCTAACTTCCAAATATTTATCGAGTTCTTTTTTAAACTCTTTTAGAGTCCTGGCCTTCACAGCATCCTCTGGTAAGGAGTTCCACAGGTTGACTGTGTGCTGTGTTAAGAAAAACTTTCTTTTATTAGTTTTGAATGTGCTACCCATTAATTTCATTTGGTGTCCTCTAGTTCTTATATTATGGGAACAAGTAAATAACTTTTCTGTATTCACTTTCTCCACACCATTCATGATTTTGTATACCTCTATCATGTCGCCCCTCAGTCTCCTCTTTTCTAGACTGAAAAGTCCCAGTCTGTCTAGCCTCTCCTCATATGGGATCCGTTCCAAACCCTTAATCATTTTAGTTGCCCTTTTCTCAACCTTTTCTAATGCCACTATATCTTTTTTGAGGTGAGGAGACCACATCTGCATGCAGTACTGAAGATGTGGGTGTACCATAGTTTTATATAGGGGAAGTAAGATATTCTTTGTCTTTTTTTCTATCCCTTTTTTAATTATTCCTAACATCCTATTTGCTTTACTGACTGCTGCTGCACACTGTATGGATGTTTTCAGAGAACTATCCACTATAATTCCAAGATCCCTTTCCTGATCTGTTGTAGCTAAATTTGCCCCCATCATATTGTATGTATAATTGGGGTTATTTTTCCCAATGTGCATTACCTTACACTTACCCACATTAAATTTCGTTTGCCATTTTGCTGCCCAATCACTCAGTTTGCTGAGATCTTTTTGAAATTCTTCACAGTCTGCTTTGGTTTTGACTATCCTGAACAGTTCGGTGTCATCTGCAAACTTTGCCACCTCACTGCTTACCCCTTTCTCTAGGCCATTGACGAATAAGTTGAACAAGATTGGTCCCAGGACTGGCCCTTGGGGAACACCACTAGTTACCCCCTTCCATTGTGAAAATTTACCATTTATTCCTACCCTTTGTTTCCTGTCTTTTAACCAGTGCCCAATCCATGAAAGGATCTTTCCTCCTATCCCATGACCACCTAATTTACACAAGAGCCTTTGGTGAGGGACTGTGTCAAAGGCTTTCTGGAAATCTAAGTATACTATGTCTACTGGATCCCCCTGTCCGCATGCTTCTTAACCCCTTCAAAGAACTCTAATAGATTAGTAAGACACAACTTCCCTTTACAGAATCCATGTTGACTTTTGCTCAACAAATCATGTTCCTCTACGTGTCTGACAATTTTATTCTTTACTATTGTTTCTCCTAATTTGCCTGGCACTGACGTTAGACTTACCAGTCTATAATTGCTAGGGTCTCCTTTAGAGCCCTTTTTAAATATTGGTGTTATATTAGCTGTCTTCCAATCATTGGGTACCAAAGCTGATTTAAAGGATAGGTTACAAACCACTGTTTATAGTTCTGCAATTTCACATTTGAGTTCTTTCAGAACCCTTGGGTGAATACCATCCGGTCCCGGAGAGTTGTGACTCTTTAGCCTATCAATTAGTTCCAAAACCTCCTCTAATGATACTTCAATCTGGGACAGTTCCTCAGATTTGTCACCCATAAAGGACGGCTCAGATTTGGGAATCTCTCTAACATCCTCAGCTGTGAAGACTGAAGCAAAGGAATCATTTAGTTTTTTCCGCAATGGCATTATCTTCCTTGATTGTTCCTTTTATGTCTCTATCATCCAGGGGCCCCACTGCTTTTTTAGCAGACTTCCTGCTTCTAATGTACTTAAAAACATTTTATTATTGTTTTTTGAGTTTATGGCTAACTGTTCCTCAAAATCTTTTTTGGCTTTTCTTATTACATTTTACATTATATCAAACCCCTCAGACCCAGCCTGAAGCCTCCTCCAGCACCCCAAACCCTTATCCCTGCCCCTACCCCAGCCCAGAGCCCTCACCCTTCACCTGCATCCCAACATTTGCCCCGGCCAGGGGAAAATAAATGTGTGAGGGTGGTGAACAGTGAACAATGGGCGGGGAAGGGGATAAGGAAAGGATGGCTAAGGGAGCAGGACAGTTTGATGTTGTGCAATTGGAAAATTGGTAGTCCTGGTCTGCTGCCAGAAGTAAGTATCTTGTTTTCTATGGCTAGAGAGCAGGACATGCTCAACGGTGGCTTTCTCTTAACAGAGAAGGGAAATCTAAATCCATGGAGAAGTGCCTGGTTTTAATTCCAGTTGCAAACTCTGTGCTCAGCCCTTCTGCACCAAAATTATGAATGATTTGAATGTTTGGACACACTGCTTGTCTATGCTAAAACATCTTTGTTATCTCTCCTTCACCCCTGCTGCTTGTTAAATTCATTCCTCTGCTGTGCCATGATTTTTAGTTTGTAATATCTTTGTGACAGGGATTTTTTTAAACATCCGTACAGTGCCAAGTTCAAATGGGACCCTGACTTGCCAGAGCCTGTGGGCACTACCATAGTATAAAGAATCAGTCTCCATATGATATACAGCTTTGTGTCAAAACCAGGAGCAGGGGGTGGGTGGCTAATCTGATGAGATCAAGTGAAACTCAGCAACTTCAATTATTTGGATCAGAGTTTTCATGTTTGTTTGAAACCAATGCTCAAAACAGATGCAGGGCGTGGGACATAAGGGAAGTGAAAGTGCCGTTTTTAATACAGATCTTTAATATGATGGGAAACAAGTAGGGGAAATCCTGTAATTTGCGATATGACAGGGCAATTTCCTGCAGTATATCTGGGAGCCCATGTGGCATTAATTGTGTGAGTGTTTTATCTGTCAGGTGGAATCTCCATCGCTGGAGATATTTAAGAACAGGTTAGATAGATGTCTATCAGGGGTGGTTTAGACAGTACTTGGTCCTGCCATCGGGGCAGGGGGCTGGACTCGATGGCCTCTTGAGGTCCCTTCCAGTCCTAGTATTCTATGATTCTATGATTATGGGCCAAAACTCCTTCGGGGAGAGTTGCTACAGCTCTTAGAAGTGAAAAGAGTAGGGCATGACTAAGGCAAATCACTCAGGTTGTAACATCTCTAGGAGGCACCACATCCTGGGGGGCCTACATATTCTGGATTCTCCAGTAACCAACAGACATTTGGTATACAGTCCTAGCTTAGAGTGATTCAGGGCCTCTCCCTGATCCAGTAGACAAGACCCTGTGTGCAAAGAGGGCCTGACTCTTGTGGAAAGGCTGGAAAGGCTTTAGCCTAGTGGGGCCCCATAACACTGAGGAGTGGTGGGCTGCTAGCATGCATATAGGAATATCTCTTGTTTTGTATCTCTTTTCTCTGCAGAGCTTCTACTTGAAGAATAAATGTACTTGCTTATAAAGAACTGTGTAGTGAATCACTACTGCTGCAATACAGAGTTCTTAGGCCTTAGAGAGAAAGTAGAATGCAGGCACTGACCGATTTGGCAGATTGGCTTGCTTGGGATATTGCAGTGTAATCGTGGGAGAATGCTGTCTCAAAACCCCAAGTCAGGGGTGTCTACTCAGGAGAGATAACAGCTGGGAGTCAGACACCTGTAAGTGGGTGCTCTCTAGAGACCACAGAGGGTGGAGGTGGGAGGAACAAGTCAGTTATCGGACATTATAAAGTGCAATGGCCTGTATTTTCCTGGCCAGGACCTTACTTAATCTATGGATGGGAAGTGAGTGATAAACTCCCCAATATCATTCATTTTCATGGGGCAAATGTGCTGAATTCTGTGGTAATCTGGAAATTTCTGTGACAGTGTGAGATGCACGGGAAAATACTATAAAAAGAAAGTGATGCTACCGGTCCTACTATAGATTATTTTTATATAACAATATTGACTGGGTTCATCAGCCAATATTTAATTTTCAGGCTCTTTACTCAACTCCAGTTTGCCCCAGGCTCCAGTAATTGCATGGGACCAAACTCTGGGAGCTTGTGATGAAGAATTCAGGAACAGTGTTCTGCTCCCTTCCCTGTGGGTTCTGGGGTGGACAAGAAAGCAATGGTTGGAGGAAAAAGTGCTGGGTGACAATGACTCAGACCTGGGGAGCAGCTGGACAGACAATGGCAACAAATGAAGTGTGAAAATAACCAGAGAAAACAGGTGGAACAACAGCAGGTGATCCACCCAGGCATAGGTGCCAAATCTGAGGGTGCTCTAAGGCTTGATCATCCACTGGGAAAAAATGATGGGTGCTGATCAATTCCCCACAAGCCTGCCCCAGCATCTCCTGCCTGCCAGTGGGCCCAGCTGATCAGCACCTTCCCCTTCTTTCCCACCCCTCTCGCCCACCATGATCAGCTGCTTTGCAGCATGCCGGAAGTGTGAGTGCCAGGTGTACTCAGGAAAGACAGCAAACTGAGGCAGGAAGAAGCCAGGAGGGTAGGACAAGGGCCAGAGGGGGTTGGGGCAGAGTTGGGGTCAAGCACCCCCCCACCCACCAGCATACTGGCATGTGCCCCCAGCTAATAGTAAGGGGAATTCTAGTAGTCTTGTTTGCTGGGAAACAAGAAAGTGGTACGAGCTCTTGACAGCATTTCTTTGGATGGAGGATTCATATAATCTTGTCAAATCCTGCAGCAAATATTATTCAAGGGTCCTGCAATGGAGTGAGCTGAGGAACAGAGGAGAAGCCAACAGAGGAAGCTTGCTTGGGAAGCATCTGAGAGGAGTGCAGGTGGATGTGGCTTTAGGGGAACTGTGTTGTGAGCTGGTGGGGGTGAGTATCCATTCAAGTGCTTGCCTGTCTGTGCCCATTTGTTTGACTGGGGCTAGTTGCTGCGACTGTTTGACTGTGTGTTTGCCAGTTTGAGGGGTGGGGGTGTAACTGTTTGGGGGCTGTGTGTTGGGAGTGCTTTGTTCCATGGGGCCTTTGAGTAGCTGATTGGTTTTGGAGGTGAGGTTTGGGGCTGGGCACCAGCTCTGGGCCAGCAACTTTGTACAGGAGCAGCCAGAGTGAACTGGGTGGCGGCAAACAGGGAAGAGGCCAGTACTGTGAGTTTGCCTTGAGGGAGCCCCACAGAGGTCCCAGGGTGCAGTGAATGCTACGTCTGAGAAGTCTTTCAGGAGAAAGACATTATGGAGCATGAGAGTTTAGCCGTTGCGACCTGCACAGGATGTGTCATGTTTGTCTTCCTCCTGGAGGATAGAAAATATTTCATCTGTATGGATGAGAAGCTCGTCTGCACATTGGAAGAGAAGGTAGAAGAACTAGAGATTCGGGTATCAACTCTGCATCCCCTAAGAGAAAGTAAAGAGTTTTTAGATGCAATTTTTGAGTTTAAATGCAAAAAGGAAGCTTACAAGAGGTGGCAACTTGGACACATGACTAGGGAGTATAAATTTATTGTTTGAGCATGCAGGGGTGTAATCAGTAAGGCCAAAATGCAATTGGAATTGCAGCTAGCAAGGTATGTTAAAGGGAACAAGAAAAGTTTCTCCAGACATACTAGCAATAAAAGGCAGCTCAGGGAAGGTGTGGGGCCCTTACTGAATGAACGAGGTAACCTTCTGGCAGATGATGTGGAAAAAGCTGAAGTACTCAATGCTTTTTTTTCCCTCTGTCTTCACAGACGAGGTCAGCTCCCAGAGTGCTGCACTTGGCAGCACAGAATGGGAATGAGGTGAGCAGCCCTTGGTTGATAAAGAACAGGTTAAGAAGTATTTAGGAAAGCTGGACATACACAAACCCATATGGCCGGATATAATGCATCTGAGGGTGCTGAGGGAGTTGACTGAGGTTATTGCAGAACCATTGGTCATTACCTTTGAAATCTTGTGGTGATCAGGAGAGGTTCTGGATGATTGGAAAAAGGCAAATGTAGAACCTATCTTTTAAAAAGGGAAGAAGAAGAAGAAGAAGAAGAAGAAGAAGAAGAAGAAGAAGGAGAAGCCAGGTAACTACAGAACTGAGCTTCACCTCAGTCCCTGGAAAAATTGTGGAGGGGATCCTCAAGGAATCCATTTCAAAGCACTTGAAGGAGAGAAAAATAATCAGGAATAGTCCACATGGATTCACCAAGGACAGGTCATTCCTGACCAACCTGACTGCCTTCTGTGAAAAGGTCTCTGGCTTCATGAATATGGAGAAGGCGGTGGACATAATATACTTTGACTTTAGCAAAGCTTTTGATATGGTCTCCCCCAGTAACCTTTCCAATCAGTTAAAGAAGTATGGATTGGATAAATGGACTGTAAGGTTGATAGAAAGTTGGCTATATCATTGGGCTCAATATGTAAGGATCAATGGCTTTATGTCTGGTTTGCAGATGATATCAAGCAGAGTACCCCAAAGGTTGGCTCTGGGGCTGGTTTTGTTCAACTTCTTTTTTAATGAGCTTGATGATGGGATTGCACCCTCAGCAAATTTACAGATAACACTAAATTAGGTGACAAGTACCAGAGAGGTAGCCATCTTAGTCTGCATCTTCGAGAACAAGAAGTTCTGTGGCCATAAGGTGCCACAGGACTTCTTGTTCACTAAATTAGGTGGAGAGGCTGATATGCTGGAGGGTAGAGATAGGGTCCAGAGTGACTTAGACAGATTGAAGAATTGTCCCAAAAGAAATCTGAGGAGGTTCAACAGGGATAAGTGTAGAGTCCTCCACTCAGGATGGAGTAATCCCAAGCACTACTACAGGCTGGGAACTGACTGGCTAAGCAGCAGTTTTGCAGAAAAGAACCTGGGGATTACAGTGGATGAGAAGCTGGATATGAAACAATGTATCATTGTAGCCAAGGAGGCTAACAGCATTAGTAGGAGCATTGGCAGCAGAGCTAGGGAAGTGATTATTCCGCTTATTTGGCACTTTGTGAGGCCACACCTGTAGTACTGCATCCAGTTCTGTGCACCCCATTATGAAAAGGATTGAGAGAGGAGAGTCCAATGGAGAGTAACAAAAATGATTGGGGGAATGAAGCACGTGACATGAGGGCTACGTCTACACTATCCAAAAACTTCGAAATTGCCATGCAAATTGCCATTTCAAAGTTTACTAATGAAGCACTGAAATATATATTCAGCACCTCATTAGCATGCGGCTGGCTGCGGCACTTCGAAATTGACGCGGTTCGCCGCCGCGTGGCTCATCCAGATGGGCCTCCTTTTCGAAAGGACCCTGCCTACTTTGAAGTCCCTTTATTCCTATGAGCAGATGGGAATAAGGGGACTTCAAAGTAGCCAGGGTCCTTTCAAAAAGGAGCCCCATCTGGACGAGCTGCGCGGTGGCGAGCCGCATCACTTTCGAAGTGCCGCAGCCAGCCGCATGCTAATGAGGTGCTGAATATGTATTTCAGTGCTTCATTAATAAACTTCAAAATGGCCATTTGCACGGCCATTTCGAAGTTTTTGGCTCATGTAGACGTAGCCAGGGATATGGTGGAATCTCCTTCCCTAGAAGTCTTTAAATTCCAGCTTGACAAAGCGCTGGTTTGCGATGATACAGTTGGGATTCGTCCTACCTTTTGGCAAGGAGTTTGACTCAATGACCTCCTGAGGTCTCTTCCACTCCTGTGATTCTGTGAATGAACCTTGTACTAGCTGAACCATCAATGCACTGGTCCCCAGAGCTAGAACATTCCTGTTCTCTTTCCCCTTTATGTGTGTGCAGGATCAGGAAGGATGGTCTTGCATCGTAAGAACTTGCACGGGACATGGGTAATCTGGCTTCAATTCCCAACTCTGCCACAGGCTCAGTATCTCCTATGTACTGATTTCAGTGTGTCTTGTGCTACTTCCAGTCTTCTGAAACTCCCACTTCCTGAAGTCATGTGATTATGTTATAATCTCATTTTACCTTTTTCTGTGGAGTAAAAGCTTGGCAATGTATAAGCTGTAATGAATGGACCCTCAGTATATTATTGTATTTCTGCCATGCTAAGTACTTATTTTATTTTATGTATACCAACATCCCACATAAAGATGGAATAAATGCTGTCCGGAACAGTATCCCTGATGATGCTACAGAACATCTGGCGGCTGAGCTCTGCAACTTTATACTCACACACAACTATTTCAGATTCGGTGACAATATATACCTTCAAATCAGCGGCACAGCTATGGGTACCCGCATGGCCCCTCAATATGCCAATATTTTCATGGCTGACCTAGAACAACGCTTCCTCAACTCTCGTCCACTAACACCCCGGCTCTATTTACGCTACATTGACGACATCTTCATCATCTGGACCCATGGGAAGGAGACTCTGGAGGAATTCCACCGGGACTTCAACAACTTCCACCCCAACATCAAGCTAAGCCTGGACCAATCTACACAGGAGATCCACTTCCTTGACACTACCGTGCTTATACACAATGGACACATCAGTACCACCCTGTACCGTAAACCCACTGACCGCTACGCCTACCTTCATGCCTCCAGCTTCCATCCCAGACACACCACACAATCCATCGTTTACAGCCAAGCACTTAGATATAACTGCATTTGTTCCAACCCCTCCGACAGAGACAAACACCTACAGGATCTGCACCAAGCATTCTTGAGACTGCAATACCCACCTGAGGAAGTGAGAAAACAAATCAACAGAGCCAGACGTGTGCCACGAAGCCTCCTACTACAGGACAAGCCCAAGAGAGAAACCAACAGAACACCACTAGCCATCACCTACAGTCCTCATCTAAAATCTCTACAGCGCATCATCAGGGATCTACAACCCATCCTGGACAATGATCCCACACTTTCACAGGCCTTGGGAGGCAGACCTATCATTGCTCACAGACAACCTGCCAACCTAAAACAAATCCTAACAAGCAACTATACACCGCACCACAGTCACTCTATCTCAGAGACCCATCCATGCAACAAACCTCGTTGCCAGCTCTGCCCACATATACACACCAGCAACATCATTACAGGACATAACCGGATCAGCCACACTATCGTGGGTTCATTCAGCTGCACATATACCAATGTAATTTATGCCATCATGTGCCAGCAATGCCCCTCTGCCATATACATCGGACAAACTGGACAGTCCCTACGTAAAAGAATAAATGCACACAAATCAGACATCAGAAATGGCAATATACAAAAACCCATAGGAGAGCACTTCAATCTCCCAGGACACACAGTAGCAGATTTAAAAGTAGCTATCCTGCAGCAAAGAAATTTCAAGAACAGACTCCAAAGAGAAATTGCTGAGCTACAATTCATCTGCAAATTCAGTACCCTCAGCTCAGGATTAAACAAAGACTGTGAATGGCTGGCTAAATACAAAAGCAGCTTCCCCTCTCTTGGAGTTCACACCTCCAGATCTACTGATGACAATACAACTCAGCCTGCCTGACTGAGCTAACCTCGTTATCCCCAGCCTTGCTCTGGCCTATTTATACCTGGCCTTGCAGATTTCCAGGACCAGCATCTGAAGAAGTGAGTTAACTCACAAAAGCTCATGCTCTAAACTTTTCTGTTAGTCTATAAGGTGCCACAGGACCCTTCGTTGCTGCTACAGATCCAGACTAACACAGCTACACCTCTGATACTTATTTTATGTGAATAAAGGGCCACATAAGTGCTGAATATTATTATTTTTAATTTGCCTCCCCTTCCTAGGTCAGAGGTTAAGTGCACTTGGAATGGGACATCTGCAGAGACCCTGGATTTTGTAAATTCTTTATCACAGTTCTGAAGTGTAAGTGAATATGCATCCTAAGGTTCAAAACCAGAAGACAAGAACAGTTCCATGAGCTATTATCATACACCTGCAAAAACTGAAGACTTGTCCTAAGAACACAAATCCCACTTCCACTCCATATGTTCAGTATGGCACACTTCATCATCATCATCATGATCACCATGGCAGATCAAGCACCTCCAAATAAATCTCTAGCTGGGTCCTTACAATGGTCTGGGTGGATGTTCAGTCTCTTCTATCACTGGCAGCCTTATCACACCAATTTTGAACACCATGTGATTTCTGGTCATATTGCAGAATTATCTGGCATCTTTCACGTATCTTCAATTCACTTGACAGTAAAGGGGAGAAGGGGAATACTCAGCAGATCTGCCAAACAGCAGTCCCAATATTCACACGTACTTCCGCAGGCAGACAATTGCCCACAGGTGCATGCTAAGCAACCACTTGCTTTTCTGTATCCACATAGTTGGTGGGCAAAGTTCAGTTGCTCTGTAAAAGCAATTTAGTCAAGACGCTTTTGAGTTAGTGTACTCCTTCTGCCGGAAGGCGTCAGCAGCAACCAGGGCCGTGTTCAACGTCTAGGGGTTCCTTTTTATTCATCTTGCATAGAACCAGCTCCAGCCCTCACCCAGTAGCCTGGGAAATTCACACTCACCTGAGCGCCTTGGAGACTTGCAAGCACAGAGTCTGAGTGTAGAAAAGAAACTTTCAATGAAAGAGGCTGAAAAGTCTTATGACATAAGCTTGGGAAAATACCACACCCAGAGTTCATAACCAACCCTCAAGTAACTGTCCCTGCGCAAATGGCTTGAGCAGTGTCCTTTGCCTCTCAGGCTCACCAGTCCAATACTGTAAGGATCCAATCCACACACCCAAACTTTCTCTGTACCCCCCTTCAAATGCCCCACTTACAACTTTGTTCAGTCCAGGCAGGCCCTGACACATCACCCTGATGCGTTCCTTCACTGAGCCTGAGGCAAGACCACCTTTCTGCTGGTCTTGAGTTCCGCTTGCTTCTGCCAGCTGCCCCACTCGCCACCTACAGTTGCTCCTGGCAGCCGCCCTGCTGGCTGACTGCTGCTTCTCCTATTGGCCACCCACCACTCACTTCTTCCAGCCACTTGTCCACTGTGCCAGAAACCAGCTGATGGAAGCTTCCTGTTTGAAGCACAAACAGCGCCCAAAGCACATCTCCCCCACCCATCAGGCTCCTGACTATTCAGAGAGCACATGGCTTTGACCTAAGAAACTGGCTGGGCTGCTGGCCAGAAATCACCCAGGTAAGTTTCCTGACCAGAGCCTGCCTCTGTGACTCCAGCCCCTCCCTCCTTCCAATCTTCTGCCCCCTGACTCCTGCCTCCCCACTCCACATAACCCAAACCTTCTGTAAACCTTCTTGCACCCATATCCCCTCCTAGACCTTGCACTCCAATTCCCTGCCCCAGGTCATAAACCTCTCCTGCTCTTTGTCATAACCCAAACTTCTGCACCCCCTCCTACACACCAGTCCCCTTTCACAGGTCGCAATGCCTCCTGCACCCAAACTCCCTCCCAGACTCTACACACTCCCTGCACTCCAATCCCTTACCCCAAGCTCCCTTCTGCACCCAACCTCAATCCCAGACCCCACACGTCCTCCTTTAATATCATGGAAGAGTGTGGCCATTGACCACTTCCAAATTCTTAGAATGGTCCCCCATCAAAAATTATTGCCCACTCTTGGGCTAGGAGATGAGGTCATGCAGGTATCAGCTATGGTAATGGCTCTTTTCCCACCTGAAGAAGGCCAGATTTCAGTCCTGTCTCCCACATAAGGAGCTGATAAATAGTAAGCACTGGACTTAATGGCCGCACAATTGCATTACTCCAAAAAGCTGTATTGTGGGCTAATGAAAAGTCTGACTCTAGCTAGTGCACAATGGAGCAGCATGAGAGCCATGTGCTGAGGGGATTCTGCATTTGTGTTTTTTCCCCTCTTGATTAGCTGCAAGCTGGTAAGCAGAACGAGTTCAAGATCTTCATCACATCAGAAGCTGGAATGAATGGACCCTCAGTATATTATCGGAGTTCTGGCGTGCTAAATACTTAATTAACATGGGTAAAGGGCTCCTGAAGTGCTGAATATTATTGTCAATTTGCTTCCCCTTCCTAGGTCAGAGGTTAAGGGCACCTAGAAACACTGGCTGTTGCACATTTTTTCCCCACAGCTCTGGAGTGCACTCCACTGGCAGAGCACACACTTGACCTTATCGAAACACCAATGTCTATATAACTTCAAAAGGCACTCAGCATTTCAGACTGAGCTGGTGTGAGGGTTCATCTCTAATGAGGTTTTTTTTAGTTGCCTTTATGCATGCTGTGCAGCCATGCTGCCCCATGCAATGCTGGCTATGACTGTATGGTGGCAGCACCTAGTAGCCCCTGTGAAGCACCAGGGTCCAATTGTGCTGGTATTGTACAGACACAGAACAAAAAAATGGTCCAGTTTTCATGACTGAAGTAGGCATGGGCCTCGTCTGCACCTGGAAGGCGGGTATAAATTAGAGGACGTGTAGGCTGCTGCAGCATTCAGGACTGGTGGTTCAATGGGAGGTATCATCCCCCGGAATGCCAGCATGGTGCTCAAGGTCTCTGTACTGAGGGATGTCCATTCTAAACTCCTGATTAACCATGGTGATTATGAATCACGCAGCATTTTTTGCCAGAATTAAAGGTATCATCCAGTTCTTTGCCCAAATGTCCTGTGAGCTAATTACATCCTGGCTACATGAATTCACTCTGTCTTGCCAACTGGATACAGTGTTCCGCACTTGCTGCCCTGAACTGGTGTGTGTGGTGTAGCTGTGTGCTGTTAAGCAGTTTGTTCCCTTTGTAGAGGAAGAGATATGGGCCTTGTCTATAATGGGATTCTCTGCACTGATGAAAATACAACAGCACAGAATCCCTGCTCCCCAAATGCAGCTGGACTCCATGGATGTAAAATAAGGGCGATAAGTGGAGGAGCTTATGCCAATAGCTTATTGGATTAAGCCCCACTGTAGCAAGCCACATTTCCCAACAGTGTAGCAAGCCTATATTAGGGGTAACACCTTGACAGCCATGTAACAGCATTGATTTTACTGTACCTACACTGATGAAAGTATATCAACGCAAATCACCTTAATCTAGAGGAACCAGTAGTGTATTATAGTGTTGTTTGGATTTTGTTGTTGTTTGTTTGGGAGCTTTTTGTTTGGATTTGTAAAACATTTCAAGGTCCATTTGGATGAAGGGTGGAAAGGAGGAAGTACCTTATCCTTCAATAAAGGCTGCAATGGAAAATAGGGGATTTCCAATTTATAAAGCTTATACATACACTGCTAAAGTCGTGCTTTTGTAACTTACCCAATTACACAAACCTTCGGATAGAAAACAAGTTCCAGAAAAGATCAAATGCTTGGAAACTGGCAAACAGGGGACCCTGGACACATCCATAAATACAGTGGACCTTATTCTGACTTTACACTCATTGCACTATCGCAAAATCACTTTAAATTAATACTTACACTCATTTTAAGGCCATGATACATATCACCTCAGAACAGAATGAAGAGATAAAATTTCTTGATACCTTAAGTGGTTATTTCTTATAGCAGTCAGTCCTGGACTCCACAAGAGGGGATGCAACTCTTGGGTTAGTGCTAGACGGAGTACTGTATATAGTCCAAAGGGTGTGTATAGCTGGACCACTTGGTAACAGCCACCATAGCATAATTAAATTTAACATCCCTATAGTAGGGAAAACCCCACAGCAGCCCAATACTGTAACATTTTAGTTCAGAAAGAGGAACTACACAAAAATGAGGAGGAGAGCCACAGGGGTAGTGGCGCACAGCCAGCTGGGAGAGGCTGGTGCAGCAGACTGGAGCAGGCTGCCAGACCACTCCAGCTCCTACCAGCACTGGCAGTGTGAGAGGAGCAGGGCAGTGACCCCTGCAGCTGCCCTGCGCCAGGCTCTATAATCCTCCAGTTCAGGTTGCTTGGGGGAGTGGTAAGTGAGTGGGAAATGGACAGAGCAAGGGTGGGGGTGGGCTGGAGCAGAGATGGGATAGGAGTGGGACTGTGGTGGAAAGTTGGATTGCTCCAAGCCCCCTTAGGGGTGGCCTTGATTAGGAGGTTAGTTAAACAGAAATTATAAGGTACAGCACCAAAAGTGAAATCTCTGCAAGCTGCATGGGAACTTCTTAAATTCACCATAATAGCGCTTCAACTGAAATGCATATCCCAAATTCGAAAATATAATAAGAGAGTCAAAAAGTGCCACTGTGCCACAAAGTAAAAGAAGCAGTGAGAGACAAAAAGGCATCCTTGTAAAGAGTAGATGTTAAATCCCAGTGAAGAGAGTAAAGAGGAACATAAACTCTGGCAAATGAAATGTAAAATATAATTAGGAAGGCCAAAAAAGAATTCGAAGAACAGCTAGCCAAAGAATGAAAAAGCAATAGCAAACGAATTTTAAGCACATTAGAAGGAGCAAGCCTACTAAACAACATGGGGGAGGGGCTGGTGCAGGGGGCAGGGAACTCGGTGATTGAGATGCTAAAGGAGTACTTCGGGACTATAATAAAGGAACTAAATTCATTCGTTGCATCAGTCTTCAGGTTAAAAAAGTGAGGGAGTTTGCCAAACCAGAGCCATTCTTTTTAGGTGATAAATCTGCAAAACTATCCCAGACTGAGCTGTCATTAGTAGATTTTGGAACAAACTGATACATTAAATGAAAAAAGTCGCTAGGGCCAGATGGCATTCACCCAAGTGCTCTGAAAGAACTCAAATGTGAAATTGAAGAACTACTGACTGTAGTCTGTAACCTACCATTTAAATCAGCTTCTGTACCAAATGACTAGATGATAGCCAATGTGATGCCAATGTTTAAAAAGGTCTCCAGAGGTGATCCTAGCAATTACAGGCTGGTAAGGCTTACTTCAGTACTGGGCAAACTTGATGAAACTATAATAAATAACATACTTGTCATAGATTTAAACAGACATAATTCATCAGGGAAGAGTCAAAATGGTTTCTGTAAAGGGAAATCTTGCCTCACCACTATATTAGAATTCTTTGACGGGGTCAGAAAGGATGAACAAAGGGTGGACAAATGTGGACAAAGGATAGCCTATGGGTCCTGCTGTGTCATGCTGCGTCAGTGTTCAGACATGACTTTCATCTTGTCCTTAATGGGACTTTGTTCTTTTGGCTTTGGGGTGGATCTTTTTCTCACCTTCAGGGAGTTGTCTGCACTCTTCAGCCACCAGTGTTTGATCATCAGGACAGGCTGGTTTTGAGGATCAATCACACACTCCTCATTCACACATTTAATACAATTAATACCCTATTCACACAATTTAGGTAGAGTTTTGGTTTTAACAGAGCTATACAAAATGGAGTATGGTATCAAAATGGATTCTTGGTTACAATATGGAGTCTGGTTTTGTCCTTAATTGTACATATTATCACATAACTTGAATTATAAATACAAACCACAAATATAAATTGATAACATTAGACTAATCCTGCTTCATAGTTAATCTTATTACTTATCATACAAAGAATTAATACAACATTACAAACAGTTTCATTTTTCCTAAATACAATATTTTTCCTACTAATCAACCCTACAGCTGGACCTTTGGTCTGACCTTGTGTGGCTGTTCTTATGAACGGAGAGGAACTAAAGAGAAAAAATGGCACATAACTCAAAGGCAAAATTCCTATTAACACAACAGGACTAGGATTTCTCTGTGTCTCTAATGACAACCGCATGGCCTTTCTCTCTAGCTCTAAGATCCATAATTCATCTTTAAGCCTTTATCCATAGTATATCTTCTATATCTATATCTTCTGTGAGTTGCTGGACTAGTCTGCTGTAGGGTGGAAATTTCTGAGGCAGGTTTTGGTATTCTGCCAAAGACCCCCTATTTGAATTCTAAAGTCTGCAGAAGGCCTATAATCCTATAGTTCAGAAACCCAGTAAGCATGAGTGGAAGGTTATCCCCGCTTGGCACCACCCCCCATCTCACTCACAAGCCCCAGTGAAGGTCGTCCCAACTCAGACAGGGCCTTGGGATTTGGAGGGAGGGATAATTGCTCCAGCAACCACATTCCAAGAAGAGGCCATGCAAGTGAGAATCAGGATATAGCACCATCCCACTTGCTATCTCAGGCTGGTACTCAAAACAAAGGTGTTATTGATCTATGCTGTTACTGTCTCTTTTGCTTTAATCTTCTAGATAAGCACTGCTGAATATGCCCTTGTAAAGGCGCCATCAGTACTCTTGTAGACACATCATCCATTCAATTAGGCATATAGATGTTATTGTATGTCTGCTTTATTTAAGTAACTTGTAAAGAAAAACAACTTGTACTAGAGATAAAATGTTCTATAAGCAATGGATGGGGACACTTTGTAACCTTTTCAGATTATTGGCTTATTGCGCTCATTTCGTATTGCTGCTAGGACCTATCCAGGCTTGGGTAATACCCATGCTGTAGTTTCCCCCCTCCCACCAATAATATATATATTCAGTCATAACCTATTGTCTGGCAGTGCTGCACTGAGTCCTGATGGGCCAAGTGACATTTCACCAGCGCTGTGTGTAATAAACCCTCCTGCTTGCTTCATACTCAGTGTCCAGACTTTGTTCCAACATCTGTTTTAAATATTGTTTGTGCCCAAACAACATGTGGTTAAAACTTGATAAGTGACAGTGGCAGGACACAGTATTTCACCCATGCCAGAGGCCTATCCTTTCATATAGTTTTCTTCCTCTAACCTACCACTGTTAGTTTTATTGAACTACAGGCAGCCTCTCCCAGCCATTTATCTCATCTGACCAGTACTCGTTCCCCATGGGACAACTCATAGGCTATGTCTACATTACAGTGATCTGTTGGAAGGTATCTTGTGACAAAACTTCTGTCGACAGATCACAGCCACACATGAAAGTGGATTGCTCTCTTGATCCATTCTGTTGACAGACAGCAGCCATACTGCCCGGCCACTTGCTCGACAGAACAGCCAACTGGAAGTACAGCAGACAGAACAACCCCATGACCCCGAAACCCTGTCTGTTGACAGAGGGTCCCCTGGAGCATCCACATGGCTTTTTTGTCGATAGAATCTGTTGAGAAAGGTGTTCTGCCTCATGGGGGAGAGGCAGAAGTCTGATGATAGAAGTGCCAAGTTCTGTCGACAGTAGGTTGACAGAATGCATTTTTAGTGTGGATGCTCTGTGGTTTTCCTTTGACAAAACACCTGTTTTGTCAACAAAACTCTCTCATGTAGATGTAGCCTGAGTGTCCTGCCCACATGGGGCTGACACAATCTATCTCATTCTGCCAGGCATTTGGATTGCTGTTGAAGCAGTATGGAATGATTGCCCACTTTTAGTTAGTCCTAGAGCGTATTCTATAACAGGAGGTTACTTACAGTCATCAATGAAGTTGTTTTTTTTGTTTTTTCCAAAACAGTCAGAAGAGGTTGTCCAGATGCAGGTACACTTTATCTGAAGACACCCAAATATAAATTATATTGGTTAAAAGGCTTTTGTTTTGTACCATAGCTAAAATCAGAAAAACAAAGGAAGTGTTCTGGTATGGCTATGATTTGAAGAAGTAGGTCTGTCCCATAAAAGCTCATTACCTAATAAATTATTTTGTTAGTCTTTAAAGTGCTACTGAACTGCTTTTTTGTTTTGATAGAATGCAGACTAACACGGCTATCTCTCTGTTAATAGGGTACACAGGGGGGTTGGGATCTATGTTGCATTATATATGAATCTACAATTTGCACAGAAGGGATGTCAGCTAGAAGGTTTTGGGGTTGGCTCATCCCTAATGCAGATAACATATCTTGCTTTGGGAGCAGTAGGCAGGGAGTCTGCCCAAGAGAGAGTTTGATGCTGTTGCACAGCATCAGAGGATGAAAAGAAATTAGATGTTGAAGCTGATGATAAACAGGCAGGCAATCAGAGTAAGTTTTTTTGGAGGACATTACTCCCCGCTCTGCTCCTCCAAAAACTTTTAAATCTGATGGAAAAAATGGAATGTTAGGTTTGACGAGATTTCAGGGGAACTGCTAGAGACTGACCGGCTCTTGACGTACTTAAAAATGCCACAATTCATAAGGTGCTTGGAGCAACAAGCATAGACCATAAAGATAAAAATAAAATAAAGAACTCACATAACACACATTTTCAAAACCCCAGGGGAAAAACGCAAGCAGTAATATATAGAACACTGAACATTTCTTTTAAATGCATCTAAAGGTTAATTGCTACTTAGTGTAGAGGTTATACTATCCAACTCACTGTGCATATCCATCCTATGTGTTACCTAAAATACTGAACAGGCAGAAATAATAGATTAAGAAATATTCTATGAAACAGGTGTATGATTGCAAATGTCCATAGGTTTTCATTTATCCTCACCAAGGAGCATGATGCACACCCTGCTGAGAACGAAGCTTCTCCTACACTCTGGAAGCAGCTATAAATATGTATAAAAATCAAGGGGCTGGTATTTAACTGAAATTTTGCCTTGTTCATTGTTGCAATATCAGCCTCTGCAGCTCCCTGTGTAATATAGGTGAAACACTATATAATGGCTATGTCTACCCTAGAGAGTTTTGTAGAGAAACTGGGGTTTTGTCAACAAAATTGTGGAGCATCTACATAAAAAATGCATTTGGTGGATAGAAACTGTCAATAAAAAATCAGTGTAGACACTCCGGGGGGCCCTTTTGTCAACAGAGCAGATCAAAAGATGGATGTGTAGACACAACTTGTGAACAAATGTCTTAATCAGCTGATGACTAAGCTAGGGGGAGAGGTAGATATGCTGGAGGGTAGGGATAAGGTCCAGAGTGACTGAGACAAATTGGAAGACTGGGCTGCACGAAATCTGATGAGGTTCAATAAGGACAAGTGCAGAGTCCTGCACTTGGGCCAGAAGAAACCCAAGCATTGTTACAGGCTGGGGTCTGACTGGTTTAGTAATAGTTCTGCAGAAAAGGACCTGGGAGTTGCAGTGGACGAGAAACTGGACATGAGTCAACAGTGTGCCATTGTAGCCAAGAAGGCTAATGGCATATTAGGTTGCATCAAGAGGAGCATTGCCAGTAGATCCAGAGAAGTGATTATTCCTCTTTATTCGGCTTTGGTGAGGCCGCACCTGGAGTACTGTGTCCAAATCTGGGCCCCCAATTATCGGAAGGATGTGGACACACTGGAGAGGGTACAGTGGAGGGCGACCAAAATAATTAGGGGGCTGGAGCATATGACCTATGAAGAAAGATTGAGGGAGTTGGGACTGTTTAGTCTGCAGAAGGGAAGGCTGAGGGAGAACTTGATAACAACCTTAAACTTCCTGAAGGGAGGTTGCAAAGAGGCTGGAGAGAGGCTGTTCACAGTGGTCACAGATGGCAGAACACGGAACAATAGTCTCAAGCTGCGGTTGGGAAGGTCCAGGTTGAACATTAGGAAAAACTTTTTCACCAGGAGGGTGGTGAAGCATTGGAATGGTCTACCCAGGGAAGTAGTGGAGTCTCCATCCCTGGAGGCGTTTAAGTCTCAACTTCACAAAGCCCTGGCTGGGCTGATCTGAAGGGTTTGGTCCTGCCTAGGGCAGGGAGCTGGACTTGATGGCTTTTTTAGGTCTCTTCCAGCTCTATTGTTCTATGATTCTATGACCAGTACCATGGAGTAGGAATATGTGCATAAGGACGGGAACAAGAGTTTTAAGTAAATACAAACTAACCCTTATCTGTAGCCCACCCATCAAATTAATGTCAATTTTTAAATGGCCTAGTTAGCCTTAGTTTCCTCATGCATACTGTGCATTTCTAGGTTCTAGACTGGTCCAGAAGCAGCTACAGGAATATGGAATCACAGAAGATTATAGTTGGAAGAGACCTCAGGAGGTCATCCAGTCCAACCCCTGGCTTACAGCAGGACCAACCCCAGAACTCATCCCAGCCAGGGCTCTATGAAGACTGCCCTTAAAAGCCTCTAAGGATGGAGATTCCATCACCTCTTGAGGCAACCCATTCCAATGCAAGTAGAACCTCTGAGCTACAAACATCAGAATTACAAACTGACCAGTCAACCACACGTCATTTGGAACCAGAAGTATTCAATTAAGCAGCAGCAGAGACCAAAAATAAATATCTTCATGAATAAATGCAGACAATATACAGTGCAGTACTGTTTTAAATGTAAATACTAAAAAAGTAAAGAGAGAGCAGGATCTTTTTCTTCACAGTAAACTTTTAAATCTGCACTGAGGCCTCCCAACACAGTGCTGCTCTGGAAGCACTCTGCCAACATCCTGGTCATCCTTGTTCCACAAGGAAGAAAGGATGTCTCAGCAGAGAGAGGTTTCCCCAACATTTGGCCCCAAGTTCATGGGCCAAATGTCGAAAAAGACTCTCCAGACAGAACTATCAGCAGGAAATCCGCAGATTCTTTGCACAATTGACGTAGCTTTTGCCAACAGTTCTTGACAATCAAGACAGAGCCTCAGTTCATATTCATTGTAAACTTTTGAAAGAACAATCACAATACTATGGTCAAAGTTACAAACACATCAGAATTGCAGATAACCTCTATTCCCAAGGGCTACGTCTACACGTGCAGCCAACATCGAAATAGTCTATTTCGATGAATAACGTCTACACGTCCTCCAGGGCCAGCAACGTCGATGTTCAACTTCGACGTTGCTCAGCCCAACATCGAAATAGGCGCAGCGAGGGAACGTCTACACGTCAAAGTAGCACACATCGAAATAGGGATGCCAGGCACAGCTGCAGACAGGGTCACAGGGCGGACTCAACAGCAAGCCGCTCAGGGCCCCTCCCAGACACAGTTGCACTAAACAACACAAGATACACAGAGCTGACAACTGGTTGCAGACCCTGTGCCTGCAGCATAGATCCCCAGCTGCCGCAGAAGCAGCCAGAAGCCCTGGGCTAAGGACTGCTGCCCACGGTGACCATAGAGCCCCACAGGGGCTGGAGAGAGAGCATCTCTCAACCCCCCAGCTGATGGCCGCCATGGAGGACCCAGCAATTTCGACGTTGCGGGACGCGGATCGTCTACACGGTCCCTACTTCGACGTTGAACGTCGAAGTAGGGCGCTATTCCTATCTCCTCATGAGGTTAGCGACTTCGACGTCTCGCCACCTAACGTCGAAGTTGGTGCCGCTACTTCGAAGTAGCGTGCACGTGTAGACGCAGCTAAGGTGTTTGTAACTTGGAGATTCTAATGTATTCCAAAATACTGCAGGAAAAACTTCTCTCATGAGAGCTCTAGTCCTATGAAGCAGTAAAAGCAGTCTGGCTGCAATAGCTTCCTTTAAAACTGCTCTGTTTCCCTCTACCACAAATGCACAGAAGTTCCTAATTGTTATCTTTAGGAGAAAGGATGGGAGGGTGTATATAGGTTTTACATTTTCACCATTAAAAAAAAAATTAAACAATCTGATTTCCCCATTTGTTTCTTTCACTGACTTCGTTCTGAGATTTAAGCAATACTTAACTTCTGTGCCTCCGTTTCCCCATATTTTAGAAATGGAAAACATGTTTGTAAATAACTATGAAGCTAATCATTTAATGCGAGAAAATACTAGCAAAGTGAAGTGATTTATATTTGTAACTACTTATTTACATGGCAGTTGCTTGAAAAGTCCAAAAATTCATTTTTTTTTCTCGTTTTGTATTTAGCTCTGACTGACGTAGTGTCCTGGTATTGGGATTTATACTTTCCACTGCCATCCACTTTTCCACTTGACTCAAGGACTGAAGCATCAGCCTATTGGATATTAAAGATACTACAAATTAACTTCTCTGCATTGGTTTCCTCATCCTTCACAGTAAAAGTAATAGCACTTATCTAACTAATGGAGGTCATATAGATTAATTAAGTCAGGTTTGTAAACCCCTTTGAAGTTCAAAGTGTTTTATAATTACCAAGCATTATAAGCGTGAAATCTTGTCCATATGAAAGATGCACCTGTTCTAAAGAATGACATTTCATTTAAGCCAAGTAAATTTTGAGGCCAAAGAAATATTGATAACGTCACTTAATTTTACAGTCTTCACCATCTGTACCCACTTTCTGTTTTCTTTGCATCTTTCTTAACAGTGTCTATTTAGACACCTGCATCAGTGCAAGTAAAAATGAGCTTTTTCACTTTAGTTTCTCTATTTTTAAAAGATACTGAGCTCCAGGCAATTTCTGAGATAATGGAATTTTCATATTGCTTTAATTGCCACCATACGTCTTGTTATTCTGCCTTAATTAGTGCAGTGCCTAATAGTTTTCTAATCTACATTAAAGTTGCATTATTATTTTTTTGGCCCTCAAAATAGCCAAATAATGCTCTCAAGCATACCTTCAGCATGCATGTGATAATGAGTTAAAAGCACAGAGCAACAGTCCCTCTAATTTGTTTTCTGCCCATGGGTAGAATAAATATTGTTATGTGCACCAAGGCATGCGTGGTTATGCACCAGCAATAGAAACACATGCTGCCCACTCTGGATCACTGTGTACACTCTGCTAATCAACTGAGTGGCACCTGAATCTCTCCTGGGCAGATGCCCAAGCACTCAGCTTACAGGGAACACTGGTGCAGGGTGAGTAACTAGAAACTTGAAGTCACCGCTGTTTGTTTAAGCAAAGAGCAGGTTTTCCAACAACCACTCCGTACATATATAGATTCTAGAACCATGTGAGCCAATTTCAGTGAAAAGTTGTCAGGATTCTTTTTATATATTTGTATAGTGTCTAAGAGCCTCGCCATGCACCAGGATCTGACTGGTGCTGTACCAGTGCAGAAGAAAAACTCTCAATGAGCTTAGAATTCATTGTATTGTAGTAGCACCTAGTTTTAAAGAGATTGACAAAACTTTTTCCATCAGGCACTCACATCCCAAATGAATATCCTAATTGATTAGCCATGACTTTGTGCAAGCTTTTGAGAGTGAGGTTGTATTTGTTATGTCACTGTGCTGTGTGCACTGGCTGGTTTTCTGTTAGTCTTTTTGTTTTGTTATTTGCTGTTTCTTTAGCTTAGGGGTGTCATGTGGGCTGGTGTCAGATACAGCTCAGAATGCTCCTGTAAGGTCAGGCTGCCAGAAAGCAGTGCACATACTCCCAACTTATAGTACATTCTACCATACGAGTTTTCCAATGCAGTAACAAACGTGTGCTTTCAAACTACTACATAGTTATTATGAAGTTAGAGAGCATCTCCTTCAGGCATTCTAGCTGCTCATGCATCACCCAGACAAGCCAGACTTCTGTGATAAATGACTATTAAAACTCAAAATCAGATATCTTAGCTTCTTTCAGTTCCAGATAGCTAGACACACACATCAGGTCAAAATATACTACAGATCTTACCTCAGAACCATGCTGGTAGCCAGTCCTTCAGTAACTGAAAGCTAAAGGTTTATTAATATAAAGGAGAAAGGAAGATTAAGCACTTACAATGAATCATATATATTACAGTTGATTTCAGAGTTTGTAAATCAGGATGCTAGCACTGCCATTTTGTAATAAGTCCATCTAGGTCATCTCATATACTGGGGTCCTCAGTCTATTTCAATGATCTTCTTTGTTAGAAATCATAATCCAGAAATGTGGAGCAGGATAGAGGCAAAGAAGTGATGTCACAGACTGCACTTTTATATTCATGGCCCATGTTCATGGAAAGCTACTGGCGCAGTCTTGGATCACATGTCCTTACTTCACATGACATCACTGAATCATGGGGCATCCATTCATTGTCTCTGTGGCTTCTCATATGTCCTCAGGAGGAGCTTACTGAAGAGTTGACTATCTGGAATGGTCCATCAATACAAGACTGACTTGCCTTGATGCAAATGTGCCTTGTCGGTATCACCCAGGACCACAGTAGATTTGAGATACAAATATGCAACAAATATTCATAATTTGAGATTCAGTGATGACAGACAAATTTAGACAGAATAATAATAGCTGGTCGTAATTTCTTTCCAATGATGCATTGCAAGGCATACGTTTGTTAGCCGGTGGCTGGGTAATGTGCGGTGAGGTATTCCCCTGGGTCCTAAACAACCCAGTTTTTTACTGTTAGAGCAGGGAGCTCCTAGCACTCTCACCTACGGCCAGGCTGTGGTAACCAAATGGTTAAAGTTCTTTTTATTGTACTGGCTGTGTTGCGGTGACAAAGAGTAACAGCACTCAGGCTTAGATCTTAACTAGTTACAAGTTTATTTAAGCTACAGTTATAAGCGTGCGGTTACAAAAGGCTATTGTCTACTTCTTATATGCTAGCAAAGTACAGGTGTTAACAGGTTAAGTTACAATCCAATACAAAGATATCTGTTACCATCTAACACAATGATATCTTGATACAACGACATCTAGTTACAGAGCTCTAATTCTTTAACTGTGCGCACCAAAAAAAAGGAGACCTTGCATGGGTATATCTTACCCTCCTTGCGTCTCTCGATACCAGCGTAGCCAAGCTGGATCAGTCACTCAATTCCGCAGAAAGACGAATACGAGGTTGGGCGTCCCCAGTTGCGGACCTCGGGAGGCAATCACCTGACCCGATCAGCAGGTAGTTAGTGGAGATGCACTCAGAGTTAGAGTTCTGCTGGGCCCACCTTTATACCCCCTTAGATTACGTATTCTCTTTCTTATCTATGGTGCCAGATCATACTGGTCTGTCTTTTGTGATGCCAGTTTGTTACAAGGGCAATTCTTACTTAATTTACACTTGTAAGACAGGAGATAAGCAATTTGGGAGTACAGGACATTCTTTTGCAGGGGCGGAGATTTCCTCTTCTGGGATGGTATGTGTGTGTGCATCAAATCCATGAATGCCAGCTGGGGTGATTTCCTGAGGGGTCCCCCCACTCTTGTTGACAGTTTGGCCTGTTAGCCTTTTATCTGTACTTTCTGTTTCTCAGGGTCACGATGAGCTAGCACATCTGGGCCTCAATGAGAGACATCAAAGACTGTGCTGTCAGCAGCTGTTTCCATGCCCTGTGTGCTTGTGAGGCACCTCAGTGCGGGGGGTGGGCAGCGAGCAAGCTGGCTTGTAAGGGGGAGACTTTGTCTGGCTACAACGTTGCATAAAATTTACCACAATTATGTGACACTGGTGATACATCAGTGGTTATACTTTAGGCTATGTCTCAACTAGAGCATAAGGTCTATTTTAAGGGAGTTAGGTTGATTTTATAATGTACCTGTCTTCTCTACAATTACCATTTGGCCAATTTTAGGGGGTCCTAAGGTCAACTTTTCTACTCCAGCTTTTTCACGAGGAGTAACGCCAAATTTGAACTTACAAGGTCAACTTAATGTTAGCGTGGACACACTGTTATTTAATTTGATTTTACTGGCCTCTAGAAGTATCCCACAATGCCTCCAATGTGTTCAGTTTGACCTTTGCTTTCACCTCTGCTGCTCTCCATGTGAGCAGAAAGTAGGAAACAGGAAGCAGGAATCAGCCCAGGCTCTCTGGCTGCCCTCTGCGCCATGCAACTGCTGGGTTCCCTGGCTCTCCCCCAACCATGCGGCTGCCACACTCTCCAGTTGTCCTCTGCACCACATGGCTGCTCCACCACCACACGGCTGCCAGGCTCTTCAGCTGCCCTTTGCACCATGCAGATGTCCCCCAATCATATGACTGCCGGGCTCTCCGGCTACCTTCAGCACCACCTGGCTGCTGGGTCAAAATGAAACAAATCAAAATAGCATTTCAACAATACCAAAAAGCAACTTTTCAATGGCTCCAAATTGAATTTTTTCAGGTTTTTATTTCTGCATTTTACATTTCTCAAGACTGGCCCGCAAGCCTTGTAAAAGCATATGCCAGGGGCAGGCTGTGGAAAAATGGCACAAAAAGGCTCTTGGCAGTTAGTTTATAATGGGCGCAGAGAGTGAGGACAATGCACCCTGGGATGATGACATCAGGCACCCACAACCACTTGCAGCACTTTTTTTCCCCCATAACACACTGGGAAAGAAACCCAGAATGCAATGGGGGTGCAGGAACTGTGGGATAGGTACCCACAATGTTCTGCTGACAAAGTCGAACTTAGTAAGGGTAATGGGGACATACTATGTCAACTTTCTTAACATGTGTGGACACTTACAACCAACATCATGAAATCTAGCGTAATAAATTCAACTTTATTTCTTAGTGTAGGCACAGCCTTAGTGTAGAAATGGTTATTTTGCTTTCTGTGGTGTCACTGGAAGGTGTGGGAGTTCTCCATGGAGTCCTCTTCTGATGGGTTTAGCAATTTGACTCACAACGGCTACGTCTACACGTGAAGCCTACATCGAAGTAGCCTATTTCGATGTGGCGACATCGAAATAGGCTATTTCGATGAATAACGTCTACACGTCCTCCAGGGCTGGCAATGTCGATGTTCAACATCGACGTTGCGCAGCACCACATCAAAATAGGCGCAGCGAGGGAACGTCTACACGCCACAGTAGCACACATCGAAATAAGGGTGCCAGGCACAGCTGCAGACAGGGTCACAGGGCAGACTCAACAGCCAGCCGCTCCCTTAAAGGGCCCCTCCCAGACACACTTGCACTAAACACCACAAGATCCACAGAGCCGACAACGAGTTGCAGACCCTGTGCATGCAGCATGAATCCCCCGCTGCAGCAGCAGCAGCCAGAAGCCCTGGGCTAAGGGCTGCTGCACACGGTGACCATAGAGCCCCGCACGGGCTGGAGAGACAGCATCTCTCAACCCCCCAGCTGATGGCTGCCATGGAGGACCCCACAATTTCGACGTTGCGGGACGCGGATCGTCTACACGGTCCCTACTTCGACGTTGAACGTCAAAGTAGGGCGCTATTCTGATCCCCTCATGAGGTTAGCGACTTCGACGTCTCGCCGCCTAACGTCGAAGTTAACTTCGAAATAGCGCCCGACGCGTGTAGCCACGACGGACGCTATTTCGAAGTTAGTGCCGCTACTTCAAAGTAGCATGCACGTGTAGACACAGCTAACCATGGTGTAGTGGTATGTCCTCCTGTCTTCTGCACTATGGAGAATGTGTTACGGGATGCAGGTAAGGTTGTTGGCTGTGCTATTATAAAATCTGCCTCTCTAGTGAACAAATGTATACAATAGTGATTTTCCTGGCTGAAGAGCACTTTGTGAATCATTTGGTACAGGAGGCGTCCTTGTAAGAATGTGGGCCATCGAGGGATCAACAGAGACAGAGTTTGCCTCTACACAGCTAGATTCTATCTGTCCCACATTGCTGAATGTGGTCTGCCATTTTCCAGGGAGCAGCCTCCTAGAGGAATTGCCTGTTGTGACCCCAGCATTTATGCCAGGACAGAAGTGAGTCCTGGGGGGCTGAAGAATGCCCTCTTGGACAGAAAGCAGAGACAGGCTCTAGAGATTAGGTTTAGACAGGAATCATAAGAAGCCACACCATTAATCAACCAGGGAACTGCAGTTTCTCTTGCAGACCTTTTGGGCTCGTAGATGTGTGGGGGTTCTCTCACCCCACTTTTTTTTATATAGAGATATAGCACAATCTCATAAAGCTGGAACAGGCCTTAAGAGGTCATCAGGCCCAGCCCCCTGCACTCAAAGCAGAACCTATCTCCACCCCTGACATTTGTTTTAAATCTATTTGCCCTACACCCCTAAATGACCTCCTCAAGGACTGAGCTCCCAGTTGAGCAGGCCAGAGCTCAAACCACTGTGCTAGCCCTCCCCCATAGAGCTGGAAGGGACCTTGAAAGGTCCTGAGTCCAGGCCCCTGCACTCACAGCAGGACTTACCTCCAGCCCTGACAGTTTTTCCTTTTTTATAACCTAACCTGCAGCTCATCCCTGAAAGCAACCTCCCCCCAGCTCAAGGACTGAGCTCACAACCCCCGGTTAACCAAGCCAAAGCTCTAATCACTGGGCTATATCTCCCCACTTTTAGGCAGTATTCTTGGCTGAAGGATACTCCAAAGTCCCAACCAAGCCTCAGGGACTCGACTGGATTGCTTTGGTACCACAAAGGACATTGTGAATGTTTGTTCAGTCTTCAGTGTCTCCCAGTCACTTGTCTGATGTACATTATGTCTTTGTCAGTGTGTTTCTCCCTCATCTTGCCTGTGCTTCCACAGGTGCCCTAATACCAAATGGTTACAGGACTTGAATTTCACCCAGAAGTTTGCTGTGTTTTGGGAATGTTTGTGACAGCAGGAGAGACTGCATGAGTCTCTGAGGCAGTGGTGAGATGTTGGAGAGGTCCACATCCCAGCAGGGGGATACCCACATTGCTATGTGAGCCTTGCATCAGGTCATGAGTGCCCTGAGACAAGATACCCTGGATCTTTGTGGCACCTTCGATGTGGGAATCCCAGTGCTGATCACTAAACCGTTATTGGGAACCACTAACTCCTGAGGTTCTTGCTGGGAGAGCAAGTGACTGGATCAGGCCCATTTTACTTGGCTGCATGAGAATGATGCTCCCTCAATGTTCTTTTTGGAGGCAGAGGAAATATTTATAGACCATTAATAGGCTTTTTTTTTAAAAAGTAACATTTATTTTTTTACTACAGCTGCCAGATGGTTGTGTGACCCTGCAGAGATCCAGAAAACAGATGGGTTTTTTTTCCCGGTAGTACTCTGTACTCAGGCCTGATGATGTGTGTGTTGGGTGTATAGTGAAGGGACAGCAGCAAAGGGGGCAACTTCCCTGGGGCTAGTGACTCAAAAGGACCTGGTGTTCCCATCCATCACTGCAGCTACTATGGCAGAGGCGGTGGCTGGAGCCCTGAGTCCTTTACATCTCTGCCTGGAGCACCACACAGCATGCTCCAGGCAGTGCTAAGATCTGGCTATGGTGCGATTCAGTGTGTCAGGCTAGCTGCTCCAGCCCTGCCTCTTGTGCCCCAGACCCCTCCCCTTCTGGGAGTGCAGAGCTGCCCAACCCCAACCTTGCCCACAGGCCTAGCAAGTCTATTGGTCCCACTGCCTGTACTTACCTGACACCTGTGATATGCTGGCAATCGGGGGGTTACAACTCTGACTGGTGAGGAACAGCAATGCTTGGACATGGACACCCTGCTGTCACTGCAGGAGCTGGCTATTCCAGTGTAGCTCCTCTCTTCAGACAAGACCCCAGATATTGATGAGTTGCCATCTGAATTTGACAGTCATTTCTCGCATTTTATCAGTCCTGACTTTTTTCTGGTGGCGTTGGAGTGTATCCAGAAGAAAGAACTGCTTTTCGGTTGCAGCAAGGCAGCAATTACCCTGCTGCACAAAAAAAGGGGCCTCTGAGGCTTACAGTTCTCAAGACCTATTTCCCTTCTCTGTTCTTAAGACTTCTACGCAGGAATTTAGCACAAAAAAAAAAAAAGAAAAGCTGAAGGACTGTCTGGATTCTTTGATACACCCAGATTAAATATATTTTATTTGTACATCTGTATTTTTGAGAATTTGTTTCTAATTCATTATGTTTTTACTGCTGGCAAACCTTGTAATCTTAATAACAATGAAAAATCCTGTGGCACCTTAAGGACAAACATTTTTTGGAGCATAAGCTTTTGTGGGCAAAGGCCCGCTTCATCAGATGCATATGTGACTCTTTGCCCACAAAACCTTATGCTCCAAAATATCTTTTAGTCTATGTGGTGCCACAGGACTCCTCATAGTTTCTGTGGATTCAGACTAACATGGATACTTCTCTGATGCTTGTAATCTTAATGTGAGGCTTGTTTCAATGGACCAGGAGAAAGCCTTTGATACAGTTAACCATAGTTATCTTTTTAAAACATTACGAGCTTTTGGGATTTGATCAGTGTTTTCTCCTTACATTTCTTTATTACACCAGACTGGTCTTGGTGTCTCAAAGATTAATTGGGTTCTTAGCCACTGCTTCCCACTTCACACAGGCATTTGTTGGAGTGTCCTCTGATGTTGTGTGCTCTTAGTCTGGGGCCATTCCGGCACTTCCTCACCAGCTGTCTGACTGGTCTTTCTGTGCCAGCAAAGCTGGATGCTTTTCTGGTTCATTTGTCAGCCTGTATCGATGATATCTTAGTTTTCCTCAAGTCTGACAATGACATGGAGGCATTTTGTGCTGGTTTACAAGTGTATGGACAGGCATCTTCTGCCTGCCTTAACTCAGGTAAGAACAATTCGACCTTACTCGGCTCCTGGCAGTGCAGTGGTCCCCCTTTGTTGCCCCATACCTGGCAGTGAGGCATCTCTGGGATTAAGGTGTTGGCAGTCTGTTTCATATCTGAACAATATATGTTAAGGAGCTGGGAGGGGGCTGAGGAGAAGGCCCATGGGCACCTGCAGAAATAGCGCTTGCTCCTTTCTCAGATGTCCTTTTGGGGAGGGATTTGATTGCCCGTGATCTTGCAGCTGCAGTGCTGTGCACTGGCTCATGTGTCTAGCCTCTGCCTTGGGCCTTTGGACCAGATTCAGAGGCATTTTGTTTGTAGTTACCACTTGTTGTGCCTGGATTTGTTGTTCCTGCCATTAAATGGAGGGGCCAGGGGCTCATTCATTTAGTGCATAGGTGACTCATGGTAGCACTTGGGATGTGCATTGCCCTCTTATTCCCTCCAAAAAATGTTAATGATTAAATCGGATGCCCCGCATGCCCCCTTCCTGCCCCTTTGGAAGCCCCTCACTGCAATCGTTCCCTTTGTCCCCCACAGGTACCTGTCACTCCTGATCTGGTCAGCAAAGTGACCATCTTTCAAATATGGTCTGTTCAGCAGAAGCCTCTTGCTTTTTGTCTCCTCTGTCAAGCTGGGAGGATGGACTTTTATACTCACTGACTTTCGATGTCACTTGGTCTGTTATAGAGTCTAAATGTGTCCCTATGACATAATGGTCTTTTTAATGCCTGGTGATTTCTGCAAAGTGCATGGATGGATCAGGTGTTTGCCAGTTTAAGACTTTTGAAAGAGCTGCTGTTTTTTAATCCACTTTTCCTGGCTGTCTGTCTTTCATCCAGAAGCCTGTTCTGTGGCTTTGTTCAGGCTGGGCTGACCAGGCTGTTCAATGTTTGTTCCTATCCTCACTGGTCAAGCTGGAAATCAACAACAACTCTTGGGCTGTGGCCACATTACCCATCTCTTTTGGAAGGGGTATGTTAATGAGGGGTTTTGGAAGATACTAATGAAGCATTGACATGAATATATGGCACCTCATTAGTATAATGGATGCTGTGCATGATTTGAAAGTGCTGCTTTAGTAATGCACGCCACCCATGTAGCCAGGAGCCTTTCAACAGGACGCCTGATTTCAAAAGCCCCTTCTTCCTTAAACCAAATAGGAAGAAGGGGCTTTTGAGGTTGGGGATGGGAGTCCTTTTGAAAGGCTCCTGGCTACATGGGCAGCGTGCATTCCGAAAGCGGCACTTTCAAATTGCATGTGGCCATACTTATGCTAATGAGGCACTGCATATTCATGTAAGCACCTCATTAGCATCTTCCGAAATCCCTCATTAACATGCCTCCTCCAAAAGGGAGGGGTAGTGTGGCCACAGCCTTGCGGTCCAGACCACAATCCAGATTGTGCATTTTTGGATAAGGCCCTTGCTGAATTTCAGGCAGCATTCCCTCAGATGGCTACTCAGTATTTGCAGAAAGTGTTGGTAAGGATTGTTCTTCCAAGGGGAAGATTTTTGGGTTCCCATTACTAGGGCTATGGTCATACTACAGTGATCTGTTGACAGAAGTCACTGTCAGAAGAGATTTCCTGACAAAACTTCTGTTGACAGAGTGTGCCCACACACACACGTCAATCAGAAGAGTGCTCCACTCTGTTGACAGAGAAGCCAGACTGTCCGGCTGCTCTCTCAACAAAACAGGCACCTGGAAGCATAGCAGACAGGGCTGCCCATTGTTCTGGCCACACTGTCTGTCAAGAGAAGGTCCCCCAGCGCATCCACACAGCTTTTTTGTTGACAGAATCTGTCAACAGCCGTGTTCTGCCTCATGGCTGAGAAGCAGAATGCCGCCGGCAAAAGTCCTGAGTTTTGTTGGCAGAGTGTCCTTTTGACTATGGCCAAGAAGCAGCTGTGTGACCTGTGTGTCAAGGTGCGTCAATATGCCACTCTCTCTAATCTTACTGATACAGCCTGGAGGCTGCTTCTCTCCTCTACCTTGAATCCCTTTGTGGAAAGGTCTTGTTCTCATTCACTTTCTCACTATTAAAAGAAAAGAAAAGAAAAGAAAAGAAAAGAAAGAAAGAAAGAAAAAGCTTTTGTAGACAAAGCTCCTCTTTTGAAACCTATCAGAGAGGTAGCCGAGTTAGTCTGCATCTTCAAAAACAACAGGAAGTCCTGTGGCACCTTATAAACTAAGATATTTTGGAGCATAAACTTTCGTGGGCAAAGACCCACTTTGTCAGATGGGGGTGCAGGGGTTCACAGGAGGATTTAAAGAGGGATTCTCAGTCAGAAGAAGGACCAGAGTTGACAAGGTCTAATCAGTCACAGAGGATGTGGCCCATTATCAGCAGCTAATGTGGAGGTGTGAACACCTGCTTTTGTAATGGGCCAACCACTCCCAGTCTCTGTTTAATCCTTGGTTGATGGAGTCAAATTTGCAAATGAATTGCAGCTCTGAAGTTTCTCTTTGCAGTTTATTTTTGAAGTTTTTTTGTTGTAGGACTGCTACTTTTAAATCTGTTACTGAGTGTCCAGGGAGATTGAAGTGCTCTCCCACAGGTTTCTGTACATTACCATTCCTGATGTCTGATTTATGTCCATTTATTCTTTTACATAGAGACTGTCAAGTTTGGCCTATGTAAATTGCAGTAGGGCATTGCTGGCACACGATGGTGTATATTATATTAGTAGATGTGCAGGTGAAAGAGACCCTGATCGTGTGGTTGATGTTAGGTCCTGTGATGATATTGCTGATGTAGATATGTGAGCAGAGCTGGCACCAAGATTTGTTGCAGGGATTGGTTCCAGGTTTAGAGTTACTGTGTTGTGTCTATGGTTGCTGGTGAGAATTTGTTTAAGGTTGGCAGGCCGTCTATAGGCAAGGACAGGCCAGCCACCCAGGGTCTGGGAGAGTGAAGGATCTTTGTCCAGGATGGTTTGTAGATCACTGACGATGCGCTGGAGAGGTTTAGCTGTGGTCTTTATGTGGTGGCCAGTGGTGTTCTCTTGTTTTCCTTGTTGGACCTGTCTTGTAACATGTGACTTCTGGATATACATCTGGCTCTGTTAATATGTTTCTTCACTTCCTTAGGTGGTATTGTAGTTTCAGGAAACCTTGGTAAAGATCTATACCAGTGATATCATCGGTTTGCAATTTACATTGACCAAACTAGACAGTCTCTATGTAAAAGAATAAATGGACATAAATCAGACATCAGGAATGGCAACATACGAAAACCTGTAGGATAACACTTCAATCTCCCTGGACACTCAGTAAGAAATTTAAAAGTAGCAGTCCTACCCAAAAAAAAAAAAAATTTCAAAAATAAACTGCAAAGAGAAACTTCAGAGCTGCAATTCATTTGCAAATTTGACTCCATCAACCAAAGACTGAACAGAGACTGGGAGTGGTTGGCTCATTACAAAAGCAGTTTCTCCGCCCTTGATGTTCACATCTCCACATTAGCTACTGATAGTGGGTTACATCCCCTCTGACTGAAATGACTTGATTTCTCCTCTCGTGATGTTCACACCTCCACATTAGCCGTTGCTGATGGGCAACATCCTTTGTGACTGAATAGACCTTGTCAACTCTGGCCCTTCCCTTGACTGAGACTCCTTTTTAAAAACTATGTAACACTGCAGTTGCACCACTGTAGTGTTTAGGTGAAGACACTGCCTATGCCATAGGATGACTTCTCACATCAGTATATATATTCCAGGAATTAGGTTAGTTTAACTGGAGTACTCAGGGGTGTGGATTTTTCACACCCTGGCATAGGAGATACACCTTGCAGAAAACTGTCCACAGACCTAGAATAACCACAACTAAGTTGTAGGCCTGCTCAGTGAGAAGGTAACTTCACAGCCTATGCAAAACTATATAAATGCTAATGTTACGACATCCTGGCTGTCAGAGAAACAAATCCAAAGTCCATTAGACTCCTGTTGAGTTTGTGATTTGGAAGGCACTTTGTAGTATTAGCATTTAAATGGTCAGAATCCAGGCACATTCTCTGCTCCCTCCCACTCTCTTTTCCTGGACAGAATTCTCTATTCTTCCTTATGTCAGATGGCACTCTCCACAGATCAGGGAGGCTAGCTCAGCATGTTAAAGAGACACGGGGTGATGAGGTAGCCTCTTTTATTGGACCACCTTCTGTTGGTGAAAGAGACAAGCTTTCAAGCTATGCAGAGGTCTTCTTCAGGTCTGGCACAGATATGCAGAAAAGTGCATCCAATGAAACAAGGTACCTTACCCACTTTGTCTCTCTAAAGTCTTTAGATCAATGTGACTACAACAACACAGAGATAGAATTGTTAATATTTCTGTTCCATGCTATCAAGTTAGAGTTCTCTGCATGGAAAGACGCAAAGCCAAGACTGCATCTTACATAATGCCTTTTCTACATACACCATTGTAGTAGTTTAAAATGTAGGGATTTTTTTTTATATTGAGATAGCTACCTCAATGGACAGTATAATCAGAAACACAGCACAGTCCAGGCCTGTCAACAGGGGCTGGGAGAGGGTAAAGATGGCAGTTGTCCTGGGGCCCAGTGATTCAAAAAGGCCCAGGGCTCCCAGCCCATGCTGCTGCTACAAGAAGAGTGGTAGTGGCCAGAACCCTAGGTCCTTTACATCGCCACTGGAGCACCATGCAGCACACTCCAGGTAGTTCTCAGAGTGGCCTGGAGTATGTGGGGGAGGCGCAGCATGGGGCGCTCTGGGCAGCATTGAGAGCTGGCTACCCCCATCCCCACTCCTTCCACCTGCAGCCCTGCCCCTTCCAGGAGCATGGAGCCAGCTCCTCCCACCTTGCCCAGAGACCCAACAAGTCTGTTGGCCTCCCTGGCAGAGGTAGCTTTTAACTCCAGGTCATTATTCAAGGTAAATGCCAAATGGGGCATGTAGGATGAGCTCTACTAGCTATGTGTAAGTAAAAGAAAACCTACCCATTCCTTTCCTCCATAGGGATTTTATATCATTAGCTAGCTCGATGTAAAGACATATCTGTATTTGCAATGATGACATAGCAACAAAGGAGAAATTGAGCCATAGGCTGCTTCTACACTCGCCCCTGCCCGTCAGAGGTGGCATGGCAGTGAAGCAATTCAAAGCAGGCTAATGAGGTGCTCATGTGCATATTCACCACCTCATTAACATAATGGCAGCCATGCGAATTTCAAAGTGCAGACATTGAAATGCAGACTGGCAGTGTAGATACAGGCAGCTTTGAAATAAGTGCCCTGCTTCGACCTTCCCTTACTCCCACAAAACTATATCAGAGTTGTTACCTACCCGCTCTGTTTTTGGGGAACCAGAGCATGACCATCTGTTGGCCATGTGCTCTGGGGAGTCAGGGAGTGACACTTATGGAAAACAAATCCCCTTCCTCCAGGCCTCTGCTTGAATAAAAGACAAAGCACTGAAACTGGCAAGGGTGGACACACCTAAATCCTACCAACAATGGTGGTTGGATTTAAGGAAACACCCCAGACCTCATCTGCATTGCAGATGGAACAGAAAGACCTCTCCATTGGCATAATGAATGGAGAACAGCTCTTTCAAAGCAGGAATCCCACTGAGCTATGGGATACCGAAAGCAGAGGAGCACTGTCTGATGGGAAATCTCTGCTCCAAATGCTAATGAACCCAGGCCTGCTCACACCCAAATTAGTTATTATCAGACCAATTGTAGTAATGGATCCTATTGATACACAAAATACTGAAATTGCCTAGTTGCATTGTGAGCTTGTTCAAGGAACATCACCCATAGTCAGGCATGATCTGTATCCATGGTCTCGCCTGTTTACACATAATGACATTCAGTGTTCTTCCTGAACCAATGTCCTGTCTCAACAAAAACCTCTACCCTTGCTCAAGAAACTGTTTTGATGCCTGGATGTACACTTTACATCAGTTCCATTGAGACCTCATCATCTCCTGCCTGCCTGTACTGGGGGCTCTGCTTGTCTCCTGCTCTCTGGATCCTTGGCTACCATCACTCTGGGACCCCCATTCAGTGCAAGCTCCACAGACTGGTGAGATCTCTCCTTCTCTCTCCCTGCCCTTCTTTCTAGGCATAGACTCCTAGCCTTGCTTCATGTAATTAGTTATATGGCTTGCTAGCCCTAACATTTGTAATCAGTTTATTTACTATTGTAACTGTTAAATATATAGTCACTGTCCAGAAATAAATAACTTTTGTTGTTTTGCTGGTGGCGTTTCTCACTTTTTCTTCCTCTCTTCTGGCTCATTCTTCCTTAGGGGTGTTGTTTTGGCTTCTCCATTCACTCTGCAGCAGCCCTTCTCGCACCTAAGCTAAAAGATCCCTGTGATGCCCAAAAGTCCTGTGGGGTTTGCCCATCGAGTGGGTGATCAGTAGAACAGTTGTGCTGTGAAAGTGGAGTTTGGGGAAGGGGTTCTGAACCAGGGTGGCATATGAGGGTGGCAGCTGAGGGCGCTGTGTAACTCAGCAACCCTGGCCACTGAGTACAGGGACATATGAGGTGTCATCTTGTGAGTGCTGATTAACTGTTTCTCTCAGATGAATGCTGGCAGTGTGTGTGTGTGGGGAGGGCAGAATAGCTCCACTGGCAGGGAATTAGCAGAAGGAAGAAGTAAAGATCTTTAGGAGCACTAGTGTCACAAACAGCGCATTGTCAGAATTATTCATCTCTCCCCCGTAAGCCCAAACAGATGAGCATACTCCAGAGTAACAGGCAAATCTGGTAACAGAGTAAGGGAATGTCAAAGTGGGGTGCTTATTTCGAAGCTGTCCCCATCTTCACTGTCAATATGCAATTCAAAGTCTACACTTTGAAGTTCGCGCAGTCACCATTATGCTAATGAGGCATTGAATATGCATGTTACTGCCTCATTAGCTTGCTTCGAATTGTCTCATTACCACGGCACATCTGCGGGGAGGGGGCGAGTGTAGAAGCAGCCTGACTCTATACAGTCATACCCTGAGATACACCCATTCAAATTACGAGAATTCGACTTTACGAGGAGTTTTATTTAATACCCCTACTTCAGCTTACGAGGCATTTCTTTGCATTTACGAGGACCGATTTGGAGGCTGGCGGCTCTGGTAGGCAAGCACCGAGGGGATGGAGTCGGCTGCCTTGGTCTTGACGAAGAGGCCGTGCAGGGAGGCGGCAGCGCCCTGCGAGAGGGCAGCAGTCTGGTGCAGGGAGGTAGACTCGTCCGAGTCCCAGAAGTAGATCATGCCGCTCTGTGAGACATGCATGCTGGGCAAGCAGCCCATCCCAACCCCGCTGCTTCCGCTCACCTCCTGGGCAGCTAGGGGGCCACCGCTGCCCGCCCTGCGGAGCTGTGCCTCGGGCGCCGCTCACCGTCTGTGGCGCTCCCTCCCATTTAGCGCCTGGCTCGCCCGCCACTGCCACCTCGGCTGCCGCCGGTGGGGCCTCTCTGCTGTGCAGCCCCGCAGGAGCGAGGCATTGCCCCTTGACAGCCGGGGCCCCCTGTGCCAGCTGGGGGCCTCTATGCCTGCCTAGCTCCCCACGCGGCCAGCCCCTGGCAGCGCCCCCTCCCCACTTAACTTAAGCTGCGCTCAGGCCTGGCTGCCTCCCCATGCCCTGCTGTGCCCTGCCCGCCCCCTTGCACTGGATTTAATGGGATTTGGTGTTGTTTTAGCATAAATGGGTGTATATTTTGGGGCTCAGGAATGCATAAATTTTTTTCCCATAGAAATTAATGGTGATTACATTTTCGACTTACGAGAATTCACCCTAAGAGGGGTTTTTCAGGAATGAATTACCCTCGTAAGGCAGGGGAACACTGTACTACGAACTTATGTTGATGTAACTATGTAACTGGAGTTTGGGGGTTGTAAAATTCTGTATCTTCTGTATCTGGAAATCTGAAGAAGTCGCTCTGTCCCAGGAAAGCTCATCACCTAATAAATTATTTGGTTAAAGTGCTATAGGGCTGCTGGTTTGCTTTGTGCCCTAATACGTCAGTGTCTCCGGATAGCTCCCTGGTTTTACGGCTGGTTGAAAATGTTTTGACTCCAGATGTTTGTCGCTGTTCAATTAGGATTTTTGGCAAAAATGAAAAATTTTCCCTGGCCAGGTGTGGGGTGCTTATTAGTAGCGGGGGGAGACACCATCTCCTGCCCACCTCCAGCTCCAGCCCCAGCCCCAGCCCGGCCAGCGGGGGGGAGCATTTGCTGCAGCCAGATCTCTGTCACCTGATGCCCTGGGAAGCTGCTGCCGCTGGGGGACGGGCGCGGCCAGCCCGGGCTAACAGGCCCGCCACCGTACGGGCGCTCGGTTTGCAGCTGCAAGTAGCCCAGCCCCCAGCAGGCCCGCCCCGACGAGGTGGCCAAGTTCCCCTTCTCCACGTGATCCCTGCGGGGTGGGGTGGGATGGGGCGGGGCTGGTCCGGCCCTGGGCTTCCAGTTCAGCCCCGGTAGCGGCGCCTCGAGCCGGGGGAGACGGGCTGTCCGCCGCTGCCTTGTCTCCGCGCCGCCCGCTGCAGCGCCTCTCCGGTGACTCGGCTCCCCCAGCAGCAGGGCTGCTGGAGCCGCCGCCCGCAGGCATGGTGCGCTTGGCAGGGTGGTGCCTTCTCCCCGTCCTCCTGCTCTGCCTGCCCCGCGAGTCGCTGGCCGACACCCCGGCCAACTGCAGCTTTGCGGACCTAGAGGGCACCTGGGTCTTCCAGATGGGCAAGGGCGGGCAGAGCCGGCACATTAATTGCTCCAAGATGGGTAAGTGCTGGGCGCGAATGTCCCCTCCCCTGCCTGGTTTTCTTTGTTTTTCCCTACAGCCACCACATGGCGCTGGTTAAAGTCCTGTTTCAAACAGACCAAAAACCCTGGGCCCCTGCAGGGGTTGGTAAAACGGGGTCTGTCCACTTGATTTTTTTCAGATCCAGGGGTGCGTCTGATCCACTCTTGTTTGAACAGATCCTCCCACCCCCGTCACTTCCTGGGAAACTGCAGAAACACAGGGCTTTTGGCACAGGGGTTCTCTGGATTACATGGCCCTTGGACCCAGGAAAATTCCGTAGAAACTTGTGTGTTTATTTCTTCTCCTTAATGCCTTCCTTCTAGTCAGTGCTGAGCTGGCCTGTTCTTGGGAAAAGCCCCACTCTGATGTATCAATTCAGAGCTCAAAAGAGGAAGTGCAAAGAGAAATTTAGCCTTTCTGAAGCAAACTGATTGTGAATTGTAAACACTGTTTCAGGCTTTTTCTTCTGAAAATATAGGCATTTCTGTTCTGTTACTAAGCAGCAGTATGTGGCCATATATTCAGGAGGCGCGAGGCCCGGTGGAGTTTCCCTCCTGTTTCTCACCACGTGTTTTAATGGACGCGCTGCCTGCCAGTAAATCAAGTTTCCAAATTTGCATAATTTGGGGTTTTAGGGGTTGCTAAATAAGAAATTTATATCTGATTTCCTGCTTTTAATATTTTTTTTATTTTTAATCTTGCTCATGCCAGGAAAAGAATTTTGCTATTTTTGTGTTTAAAAAAATAGGTGGTGTTACTCATTGATCCCTTTTTTAATAAGGGCAGAGGCCAGGCTTCATAAAGGTACTTAAGTCCCTTATCCCAGATTTAAGCACCTAAAATCGATATTTACAAACCACTGTGATCTGAAAAATTCTGCTTGACTTCAGCTTAACCCTCTTGATGCCTAACCTCCCTCTCCAGCTACATATTTATAATAAAGTGTTCCTGACTTCCTGCCTCTGGGCATGCACCCTTCTGTTGTCTATCCCTATTCTGCACTTCGAACTGAAGAGATATACACATGCTAGCTGCCCTCTAGCTAGTGTCCTGCAGTGCTGTGGTTCTCAGCAAGGGGTGCACGTGCCACTAAGAGTATGCAGATGTCTTTCAGGGACTACATCAATTCATCTAGAGTGGCATGGGGAACCCTTTTTGGGACAGGCCGTGGGCCTACAGAAAGATCAGGGGCCACGCACAAGTGAGATGCAAAAAAACGAAACACCCCCCCCAACCCCCTCACTGACTTGGCCTCCAACTGACAAGCTGAAAAAAAAGGCACTCCCTTCACATGCCAGCTTTACAGGATGGTAGATAGGCTCCAAGCCTCAGGGTTTACCCCCAGGGATGTAGTAAATCTTCTGAGGGCCTGGGGCTAGTAGATACTGTGGGTTGGAGCCACATATGAGGGGTTCAGAGGGTGGCAGGGAGCACTGGCAAATGGGCTGGAGGTGGCAGGGGGTACAGAAGCACTCTGAAGGTGTGGGGTTTGGGTGAGGGGAGAGTGCATTGGGGTGTCTATCTGGGCAGCTCCTTGAGAGGGGTGTAAGGGTGTCTTTGTGCAGCTCTACACACTGCAGGGAAGTGGTGCCTGTGCCTGGCAGAATTGCTTCTTCCACCTACCAAGCAGATCCCATGGGCCGTATCTGGCCCACAGGGCTCAGGGGGCTCCCACTGCCACAGCAGGAAGCACAGAGCCCCCCAAGTGGCTGGAGTACTAGCACCTGCTTGTGCCACTGGTGGGTGGGATGTCTTTTCCTTTAAACCAGGGGCGAGCAAACTTTTTACATTGGGCCCCACTTTTCTTCTTTCCCTGCAATTAGCAGGGACCTGCCCCAATCTGTCTAATATCATCCAACCCGACAGAAATTTGGTTATGTTCGCACATACAAAAAAAATCTTTCTTGGCACGTATAAGAAAATAAGTATTGCAGCATATAAAAACTCTATTAATTGGTCTATAAATGTGAATACACAGACGTAAAAACAGTAACATATTTCAACATTTTAATGAGAGAGGTAAGCCTGAGCCCCAGCAGCCAACTGTTCTGTGACCTTTCCTTACAAAATGTCATGCCTCCCCATGGGGGCCCACCCCACCACTTTGCCCACCCCTGTTTTAAATCACTTGCAGTGGCTAGGATCCTGGCTATGCACAGATCTGATTGCAGTACCGTGTTTAGTAATGGTTTCAAATACATTTTAGATGTCCTTTGTGGATGTAAATTGGGGATGTTAAAGAGCAAGTAATGTGGTAACCAAGTAACTGCCAAAATTTCTATCTGTTACTTGGTTAAACCCCAGCCCCCTCCTCTCACACACATGCACCCTGCTGTTCTGCATTTAAAAGGCTGAGTTGGCATGCAGGCTGGCTCAGCTTCTGTCTCTGCTGTCGGAATCGGTTTCTTCACCAACCAGTGTGCAGCATCAGCCTTTTAAATACCAAATGACCATGGGGGAAACTGCCTGATCCTGGCTCAAGAAGGGATAGAGGTTGAGCCAGCCACTTCCTATTTACTTGGGAAGTGGTGGGGCCTGCGAATAACCAATAGCAATAACGAATAACCAATAGCAATAAAGAGCTAGTCAGGTGCTTATCTGTTAGTTGTGTAAACAGATACTTTATTACACCCCTAATGTACATTTAATTAAGTGACATGGGATAACTGTTCAACAGCTGCTTTGTCCCATAGTGCAGTATGTGGAATGCACATAAATCATCTCAAATTTATTTTTCATGTTACCCTGTATAGTTTTATTAGGCATCTCCCAGTCTGAAATTCTGTACAGTGTTTCACCACCTATTTTCTGCATTTCACTCACCTGCCTCTGTTGCAAAGGCAGCCTTCTCCTGCACTTCCCTCTCTACACCTGGTGTGGATGGGAGTAATACAGCTCCGTTGCACCTCTTACTATTTCAAGCCAAAAAGACAGCTTCTTTGCCTGAAGGTGTTTTCAAACACAATTAGGATGATAATATCAAGAGGAATTGAAACAGGCCTACAAAGAAGGGATGGGAGCTGGCAGAGAACTGCCCTGAGGAGAAGTTAATTTCTTTTTCATAAAAAACAACAAGGAGTCTGGTGGACCTCAAAGATTAGCAAATGTATTAGGGCATAAGCTTTCATTCAATTCAACTGAGGCAGTGAATTGTATCTCACAAAAGCTTATGCCCTAATAAATTCGTCTTTAAGGTTTCACTGGGCTCCTTGTTTTATTTTCCGAAACAAAGTAACACGGCTGCCTCTCAGAAACCTTCTTTTCCATGTTTTTCCTGGGTTGGATGGTGGTCTATGGTCAATCTGACTAGTACTCTGCTGCTTCTCTTGCCAAGAGTTGAGTTTATAGTTGGGAGAAGCAACATTGGAGGAAGGATTCTGTGGACAGGAAGGGTGCTCCTGTTGGAACTGCCTTGCAGTGTGTCTTCTAGACTGCTGTATGGCAATGCATGGACTAATCCCCAGTAATAGGTGTGTGTTAAGCCTTTCCAAGGTTTTCTGGGATAGGGTCAATTATGTCACTGCAATTAATATCCAGACAAAGCAGGCAGTCTTGTAGCACCTTACAGGCTAACAATTTTAGTAGTTAGAGAAGCATAGCTTAAGATTTCACTTACATAAAACAAACCTATTCCTGCAACAAGTGCTCAGTAATTCTTACGTACCAAATGCAGACAGTCAAAAAATGTTAAGCTCTAAAAGAGGAGTTCTAGTGCACCAGCAGGAAAAAAAGTACTAAAGTTTTAATAAGTCAGTTTTTTACTTATCTGACAACTTTCTGTGTGTCACGAGACCTCTTTTACCCAGCAGCCCCTATACCGCCAGTCTTTTTATTTTCAGTCTGATTGTGTAACAGTATGTGGAATGGTAAATTTCTGCTTTAACCCATCCATGTCTAACTGTCTCATCTCCACAGGACCCGTGGAAAAAAAAGTAGTTGTGACTCTTCAAAAGCTGGCAGTAGCTCAAGATGATCTGGGCAATTATGGCTTCTTCACCATAATTTACAATCAAGGTTTTGAAGTTGTAATAAATGATTACAAATGGTTTGCATTTTTTAAGGTAAGTAATCTGAGTTTTTATTTCATTTGTCTCCCCCCTCCAGTCTATATTTATGCTTTTTTTTGACAGCAGTGTTGCCTGGTGGCTAGAATATGCTATAGGGGCTCAAGAGACCTGAGTGTCCTTCTTGATTCTGGACAGCTGGGTGATCTCGAGCAACTTACTTCACCTATCTGTGCATGCTTTCCCCTCCCCATCCCTTCTTTAAAAGAGTATTGACTGCCTTTGAGATCTGTTGATGACAAGTGCAATAGAAAGACCCAATATCTTTACTAAAAAACAAATTCTTAAACTATTCAGCAGTGTAGGGCGTGGATTGCTAACCCAGCCATTCTTGCTAAGTCAGCTGTGTTATGGCCACTCTCTGGTCTTGTGGTTCTTGTGATGAAAGGAGCTGTGAGCCTTTCTTTCAAAGGGAAAATGCTTTCCTGAGAGACTGATTCAGTCTTGTTCAGAATGACAAATTTGTGTGTGGTTGCTCTCCTAACTTAATGGAAAATCATTATCAACTGAGCTGATGTCTTTGTACTGGTACTGATCAGTCCATCTCTCCAGGCTCTGAAGTGAAGTATTAGTTCAAAGTATTGTACAAAAATTGTTTATCTCTTGATTTTAAATAGCTTAGTTGCCATTTAGATGTATTTAAACCAAAATATTCTGTATTTAATTATAAATTAATTTGCTAAAAGTAAAACAGTTCTTTTGTTTATTTGATTCTTTATAATGAATAAAATATATCCGTGCATCTTTTTTTTTTTTAAATAGCCATCCTTTGGGGAGGGGGCATTGGCTTTAGGACTTGTCCGCTGCGTGAAGTGAATTTAGAATAAATGCGGGGTGTGACTTTATAGTGCAGTTTCTTTTCTGGAAAAACCCTGCCAACCATATGTGTATCCTTATTCCAGAATAAAAAGTACCTTTTGCTTAGCTTAATCAGCTTCCGAAGTGGGTTAAGCAAACCCAGAAAAAAAGGATTCTCCAGAAGAGCTACACAGTGAATTTGCCCATTAAATTTCCCACATCCTTTATGGAGGTGAATAATGTCATATGAGACTGTTTCAACTAAGCTGAAGTTTTGCTCCGCCCCCTGGTCTCCCTCTTCCTGTGGGACTCACCCCCCAGAAGAGTGGAAGAGCCACAGCTAGGGATGAAGGAGAGGCAGCTTGCGAGACAGAGTCATGCTTCTTTCGTAGGCCAATCAGACAGTGAGGAAAGTAAGGGTCTCATGAGCTCATCCGGATTCCCCCTCACTTGATCTCTGTAGATGAAGACTGGATATTATTTATTTATTTATTTTTTTTCCTCTCTCTCTCTCTCTCTCTCTGTCTCCAAAAAGACCCCACTGTAATTTAACCAGAATTTGTGGGTTTGATGCTGGTATTATTTAGTGAGCTTCGCTGGCCAGTGGCAAGCAGGTCATCAAATTAGACCAAGGTCAGCAACCCCCTGTCACAGGTGCCAAGAGTGGCATGTGAGCCATTTTTCATCAGCACGTAAGGTGGGAGCTCAGCCCTACCCCTCCTTCCCCACACAGCCGTGAGCTTGCTCAAAGCCATGTTGCCTCTGGATTAACAAAAACAGCTCATTCTACCAAGCACCATCTAAACCAGTGGCTCTCAAACTTTTCAGCATCACACTCCCCTTTTGATTTTTGAGAGACCCTCACACCCCCCCACCTCTTCTTTATCATCATCCAACTCCCCTTTTAATAAAAAATGCAATTTGTAATTTAAAATAAACACAAAAATTGATGTAAAAATGTTGTTTAAAATTAAAAATAAGCACAAATAGTTTTTCTTGGACCAAAATTTTAATAAAAATGTAATTTAACATCAGAAATGGCAGAAACAAAATGAATTTAATGTGAAGGATGATGCTACATTTTCTTCACAAGTTGGGAAATCCTAGGTTTGAAAGATGAAAGTGCGCAACACAAATAGTTTTTGACATCCAGTCGATTTCTTTGTTTCATTTCTAATGTGACTGAACTTGAAAAGCTTTTTTCACAGAGACAGAAATGAAAGAATAATACGCAACGCTTCTTCTCCAACTTTCAAGTACGTTGGGAAATATTTTATCCAAAATTCCTCCAAGCTTGAGTTTTCGAAATTATCTTTTGCACTTGAATCATATTTTATTTCGAGTGCTTGTTCTTGCAATACTTCTAGCAATGTGTCGACATCAACATTGAATGGATTGCATACTAATTTAGGAATGGGGTTGCCGGAAAAGTTGTCTGGAAAATAGCAGATAGCAGACTCAATGGAGCCCTGAGCTGCACGCCATCCTATAGAGTTTTAGTACCCCCCCACAACCTAGGGGCCCCCTTACTTCCTGCCAGACCTTGACCCCTGCTGGGCTGACACCAGCCCAACCACTGGCTGTGAAGGCTGGCTTCAGCACCGTGCTGGAGGCCATGGCCCCGGCCCCATGAGTGCCAGCTCAACCCCGAATGGGCTGCTGGCATGGCCTCAGAGCTGCAGGTGCAGCCCAGGCCCTGCAGAGACCAACTGCAGCCGTGGCCAGGGTACAGGGCATTGTGTCGGCCCCATCCCAGCCCAGAGGCTGACTGTGGACTGGCCAGGCTAACGGCACAGCCCCCACCTTTTGATGCCTGGTGCAGCCCCAGCTGGGCAGCTCATTGAGCCCCATGCCAGCTGCCAGAGCTGCCCATGCCAGCCTCCCATCCACCCAAGCCCTGCACTGCCAGAGCCACCCATCTGCCTGCTGGATACCGGGGCCAACTGCCTGCCTGAGCTGCCCATCCAAGCTTTGGGTCAGCCACCTGAGCCCCATGCCGCTAGGGCCAGCTGCCCATCCACCAGCCTAAGCAACCCAAGCTGGGACCAGCCCCCTGAGTCCCACATGCCACCTGCCCGAGCCGCTACCTTCCCCCAAAGCCAGGCACCATCAGTCCCCTCCTGCTCTTACCCCTCCTCCTCCCTTGCCTCCGAGCCAGACTCCCCAGGCTCCCATCTCACTCCATCCTCCTCCTCCAACCTCACCCCTAAACCCACATTCCTTTGCAGGAGGCAGCTGGCTCCACTTGGCTCTTCGCCAGCTGTCTGCTTTTTATAGCACCTGTGCTGGGTCACCCACTTGAAATGGCAGGAGTTGAGAGCTGGAAGCAAAGTCTGGCTCTTTTCTGGAGTGAGGGGAATGGCAGGGGGGCACTGCCCCTGGAATTTCTTCGTGCCCCCTGGGGGGCATGCCCACCAGTTTGGGAAACCAGGATCTAAATGGTAAAGCTCTGCATCTTTATTAATAAAGTTGTTGTAAGTAGAACTGTTAGTGGTTTTAAAAAGTATCACTGACACTCCGTCCATAAACTGAAGTCAAAAAGCTAAATTTCAGAACGCCACCTTGGAAAGGTTGCTGATCCCTGGATTAGGCTATCATAATCATTCCATCTGACCCCGAAATCCATGAAGTTAAAAAAAAATTATAAAGTAGTAAAGAATGAAATCTAGTTATGTTTACTTTTCATTGTAGTTCTTCTTGAATAATGAAAAATTAAATCCTTACTTAAGCTTTAATTACCATTTATGAAAGTCATTCCACGTTCCACCACGAATTATGACTTATTGCCTTTGCTGGGATAATGGAGCCCAGTACAATGGCTCGTTTACGTTCATGTGCCGAGCACTGAACTATAAATTCCACCTGCCAAAGTTGAACATAATAGTGTTACTTACCTTGGTAGACACGCTTAGGAGAAATATTAGAGCCACACAGACAATGAGTTCCTTAGGCTGATGTCTTTCACATTAAATGTGAAGCATTGCTTCAAGAGCCAATAAAGTGAGCAGTTGAGACAAGTCAGTTATCAGGTTACATCTTGATAAACTGTAGAAACAAGCACGTGGGTTCCCACAGACATGTAAACAACCTGCATTTCAACAGAGAGGCTCCCTGGTGCAAGAGTTGCTGGGTAACAGTGCTGCTCCAGTAGCATCAACAGGAGATTATAGGTGGCTCTTGTAAAATCAAAGTTCATTTGCAGAGCACTGACTGAGTCAAAGAACCATTGAAAGGAGATTAGTAAAAACACCAGATCTGATCTCTTCTTAAGTATTTATGAAAGCTCGCTTAGTGCCTTGAAATGTTAGCGCAATTGCTACCTAATGAGCATTCTGAATATTCCTCAAATATATGTTTGAACAAAGAGGAATGAAGCTATTTGAGATCCAGAGGAAAAAAATCGGAGACTCCTTACTCCATGGTAGTTTGCGCCATTCCTGGTCTGGCAGATGCGTTTGGGAGACATAAGATGTGCTTATTGACTAACGAGGCTAGAACAGGGGTTCTGAATCTTCTTATTTTTCCTGAGTGCCCCCCCTTTCCCAGTACACTGTAAAAATTCCACAGGACACTTGTGCCACAAAAGTTTTTCTTCATATAAAAGCCGCGGCCAGCCTTAAGGGGTAGCAAGCAAGGACAGTTGCCTGGGCCCCATGTTACAGGGGGTGTTGCAGAGGTTAAGTTACTTTGACTTCAGTCCCAGCTGGTGAGATTCTGGGCCACAGGCTTCAGCCTCATTTAGTGGGACTTCAGCTTTCTGCCCTGGACCCCAATGAGTCTAGTGGCAGTCCCGCTTGCCTCTTTCTACACCCCCCACCCTGCCTTATCCTATGCATATCCTGCTTGTGCCTCCCCCCCACCCCATCCCAGGGGCTCTGGAGTGCTTGTTTAGAACCACTGGGCTAGACCACTGCTGACTATTAGTATTTCAGACTCAATCAGGACATACCTGGGTTAAAGTCTTCATTCTCACACACAGCAGGTGGGATTAGTTGAATTGATCATTAAGCAAGTTAGAACCTCTGAATAAGTCCCATTTATGTTTGGCGTCTCTAAAAGCAATTACTGGGACAGTTCATAAGAGGAAGGCAAAGATAATTTGGAAACCATGAGAAGTAGTGTAGATGCTTAGGCTATGTCTGCATTAGTGCTGTTGTCAATGAAGCTTATGTTGCTCAAGGTCGAAAAAACATCCCAGATTAACAGAAATTACATCAACACACATGCGGGTGTGGATACTACTCAGAAGGCAGGAGAACGCTCGACTGCTGATATAGCCTCTGCCAGTTGTGAGGGGTGGTGGAAATATGCTGAAGGGAGTCCTCTCGCCTGTCTGGAGTCTGGTCTCCTGTCCACATAGAGTGGCTGCGTGGGAGTCCTTACAGCAGCGCAGCTGTACACTGCAAGATGTCTCATGCAGACATAACTTGAGTGTTCACAACTCTTGATGCACCTTTTTCTTAGGGGCAGACAAGATTTTGCAGTTTCTGCGGTAGGGCTACATCTACACAACAGCCTTATTTCAAAATATCTTATTTCAGAATCACACAATCACTTGCAAAATTCATTTTGAAATATCATCCAACTATTTTGAAATAGCATTTCCAGGTCCATAGTGCTGTTTTGAAATAGTGCAGTGGGAGTCCATTATGGCCTATTTTGTAATAGGCATTATTCCTCAGGAAGCATGGTTTACCTCAATCAAAGTAACACACCTGTTAATTAAAATTTATTTGGAAATAAATTGCGTGCATCATTTAGACAATGCCAAAGTTATTTTGAAATAACTGCTGTAATTGCAAGATAACTTGGCCATGTAGACATAGACTAGCTGAATGAGGTTGGAGGTGGTGTTCCTATTTAACAGCTGCAAGTGGGAAAGTTTAAGATGCTGAGGGACGTAACCTCCTGACATACTGCAGGGGAAAGGCATGTCACTCCTATAGGTTTGCACATCCATGATTCATAGCTTCAGTCTGTTTCATATCCAGAGCCAGCTAGGCCAGATTTCCATCTGATGCAAATTGGCAGGGCTCAGTTGAAATCAGTGGGGGGAAATAAGCACCAGTTTTTGTTCTGGTCCACTCTATCTTCTGCTGTAAAATCTTCAGGAAATTAACTACCTGAGTCTTAATTTCAAACTGCCAGGCATGCTACTTGCCTAGTCTAAAATGTTCAGGACATCCCAAGCTGATACACAAAATACTATGTTAATATTGATTTTTAGAAGTGTTTAGATGTAACTGAAAATAATAGGTGATGCCAGAGAGCAAAATTGAGAGTTTGTGTCATTTTTAACTTTATGGTGTTTAAAGAAGACCTAAAAGTTGACTGTTTTGTTCTGCTTTACTCTAGAATATCTGGGAATGTCAGTTCTTCTCTTCTTTGTCTCTCTGGGGAATCCAAAGATGGGCTCCAGCTCTTAAATGGACAGGGAATGAGTTCTGAATGTTTAGCAAGTTCTTTCCTTCTGTCCAGTAGTTGCACTATCTCAGTGTACACATGACCCACCAGTCAGTACAGGTGCTCCCCTCCCATCACAGAGGTGCTGGAACAATTTTGCTTATTGGGGCGGGTGCTGAGAGTCACTGAACCAAATGCTAAACTCTAATGAATAAAGCACCCTCAGCACCCATAGTTCTAGCACCAGTGCCCCCACCCACTGCTGATCCAGAGAGAATAAGTAATTACAGCCCCTAGCTGCACAGACTTGCTCTTTCACTTAAAGTGTAGCAAGTCATGCTTTTAGTTTTGGAGGTCCTCAATTCAGTCCTGGTGTGTCGTCCAAGAGATGTCAGTCACATGTTCAAACAGAGTTTTTAAACAGTTTGAAAGAAAAAAAAATCACTTCCTCTGTCAGCTTACTTCAGTTACTTGGTTTCAGTACAGGTTGAACCTCTCTCGTCCGACAAACTCCATAATCAAGCATGACTTTAGTTAGCCAGATGACCACTTGTCATGCATGTAGCCAAGTTTCCTGTGGTCTCATATAGCTTGTTTACAGCCACCTGTCCTGGCTCTCATGGTTCTGTGCTGTTATTTAGCTCTAATTTGCCCCCTAAATATCTTCTTAGAACCCACTAAGGAGAGGGAATGTTGGTAATGTGTTAGAAAATATTGACTGCTTGTCATCTGGCAAATTCCCTTGTCTGGCACCAGTGAGGTCCTGTGGGAGCCAGACAAGATAGATTCAACCTGTAGCAACTAGAAGAATGATGCTTAGGGATACAAAGTTCTACAGGTAAAATGGGACAAACAAAAATTCAGTTTTTAATGAAAAACACACAAGACTTTAGTCTGCATAAAGAAGAGCAGCACAAAGGAACTTTGCTTTTCTTTTGTAGATCAAGTTTTAGTCTTCCCTGTTTCGAATGCAGCGTGTTAACACAGGCAATGTTACTCTTGCTGGGATTATTTCAGAGAGCAAGGGTTAAATATTGGTGTCTTAATAATCTCCACAAAAGGAGCGAATTTTCATGGCAAAAATTTATATCTAAATGTCTCTCTACGAGTTGAAAACTTTTTATTGTAGTTGCTACAAGTGAATGCTTGGTAGACGACTAGGGAAGTATTAACAAGATACAATTCACCGTAATTATGGGACCTCACAGCTCATTGGCAGCAAAAAAAAATTACTGCCCAACATTGCAAGGTCATTCCTCCTCTTTGAGTTCTTCCCTTTCAGTTCTCTTTCTTGTTCTTTTTGTCAGTGTTTTGTATATGGAAGTGCTGCAGAGGGAGACAAATAGAAGTGCTAACTAACCTGGAAGCAAAAGATCAAATAAAACATGCACTGACGCTTGAGTCTACAAACAGCCCATGATAAAGGGGTGGGATTAGAAATTAAATGTCCTGGAAAACTAGTTTTTAAACCCAAGTTAGGTTTAACTAGCCTTTATGCTCCTATTCGTGTTGTAAACTTCTCAACATCATTGGATCCAATTACAGCCATCCCATGATATTGCTTAAAACACAGCTTTGTCTTGAAATTATAGAAGAATCTTAACTGTCTTTATATAGTGCTACCATCATGTCTGTAACAGGAGACCTGGCCACTTCTGTGATCTACACAGGATGATAAATTTCATTAAAATAAAGAAGGTTTCTGTTTGGGTCAGCTAAGCGTTACACCCATCACTAGGTGGCTAATTTGAGCTCATACTCTAATATATAGATTTGTTACTTTTTCACTTATACCATCAGAAATTAGACCTCTAAAGCCGTGGCGTCCAACTAGTTCTGAAGCAGTAATCACTATAGTGGCAACTGATCCAGCAAACTAGCCACATTATTCTGAAAATATATTTATTGTTCAAGCCAACTAGCCACACTGAGCCAGCCAAATAGCCACATGTGGCTAGTGTGTGGGACACTATGGCTCTAAAGCGTAAAGCTGGTCCTGTCACCTCACCTCTGTTCATCTTCAAGAAGTTGCATATTGGAAGAGCAGTATACCAACATGAAGGCTGCCTCACCACTAGAATGTCTTACTGCCATCTCCTTGTCAGCTGGTGTAAGACTTAGCAACAAAGACAAATGCTCCTTTGACAAGCTTTGCAGATGACACTAAGCTGGGGGAGAGGTAGATATGCTGGAGGGTAGGAATGGTCCAGTGTGACTTAGATAAATTAGAAGACTGGGCCACAAGAAATCTGCTGAGGCTCAATAAGGACAAATGCAGACTTCTGCATTGGGCTGGAAGAATCCCTAGCATTGTTACAGGCTGGGGTCCGACTGGCTTAGTAGTGGTTCTGCAGAAAAGGACCTGGGAATTGTGATGGACGAGAAGCTGGACATGAGTCAACAGTGTGCTGTTGTAGCCAAGAAGGCTAATGGCATATTAGGTTGCATCAAGAAGAGCGTTGCCGATAGATCCAGAGAAGTGATTATTCCTCTTTATTAGGCTTTGGTGAGGCCGCATCTGGAGTACTGTGTCCAGTTCTGGGCCCCCAATTACAGGAAGGATGTGTACACATTGGAGAGGGTCCAGCAGAGAGCGACCAAAATAATTAGGGGGCTGGAGCATATGACCTATGAAGAAAGGTTGAGGGAATTGGGACTGTTTAGTCTGCAAAGGAGAAGACTGAGGGTAGACTTGATAACAGCCTTCAACTTACTGAAGGGAGGTTGCAAAGAGGCTGGTCACAGATGGCAGAACACGGAACAATGGTCTCAAGTTGCGGTTGGGAAGGTCAAGGTTGAACATTAGGAAAACCTATTTTGCTAGGAGGGTGGTGAAGCATTGGAATGGTCTACCCAGGGAAATAGTGGAGTCTCCATCCCTGGCTGGGCTGATCTGATGGGTTTGGTCCTCCTTGGGCAGGGGGCTTTATTTGATGGCCTTTTAGGTCTGTTCCAGCTCTATTGTTCTATAATTCTATGATTCTAAGCTAAGATGGAACCTTGATAGAAGTACAGGACTGAGCCTAGGACTGCTCCCAAAACTGAGGTGTTTTTTTTTTTTTTTTTTTGCCTTTGTATGTCAAAGTTACTCTGGTTTCAGCCATCTTTGGTCAGGTTCTTGGGTAAACTAGACTGGCACAGATATGCTTGACCTGTGTGTGTGGGGAGGGGGCGGGGTGGGAGGACACATTATTATATACGTGCTCACTGCAGGGTTCTTAAACCTTCCTCCAAAGTAAAGCATCTTGTACTAGTCACTGTCAGAGTCAACATACCAAACTAGATGGACCAGGTTATGGTTCACAATGTTTCCCCTAGTTTACACAGAGCAAACTGCAACTAACTGCAGCTTGTACGGGGGTAGTTCACTAACCTCTGACCCCTGCTCTTTTTCTGTAAAATGGGCATAATATTTATATAACTTAGTAGTACAAATGTTGTGGGCTTGTATACGGTGAATATGATGGGGGTATTTCGCCTTAAGGTCTGGCCTCCATACATGCCTGTTGATTTCTTTTTTAAATATGTGAAATGTTTTCCTTTGTTTTTGTAACCTACTTACGGTCACCCACTGTAAAATTTTCTTAGGATCTCACTGATTTTACAAGTCATTTGTTCTTACGCCTGGGCACTGTGGGGAAATGAGTTGCCACTCCAAAGGAATGGACTGGGTGAGCTTATCTAAAAATTTTTGTAGCTTTCAGTAGTTTGTGTAAATGCCTAGCAAAGGATGGCTTGTTTGTCTGTAGCATTTTGTGTAGGACCTCCTTTAGAATCTTACTCTCCCCCTCCCTCCTTAGGTTTGACTCAGTTAGAAATGTAAAGTCCTGGTACATTCTTGCAAAACTCCCATTTGTCCCACGTCATGGGCTTTACACTGAATATTTATTGTACATATGCAATAGAAAGCTTTTTGTAGCAGTGGTCTCTTAAGACATGCAGGTCACAAGATAGATAGCAGCCTATTGACTGTTTGAAAAAAAGAAGTATTTAACTTGGCTGTACCTATACTACAGACTTAAAGTGGTATAACTAATTTGTTCAGGGGGCTGAAAAATCCACATCCCAGGAGCAAGGTAGCTATACCGACCTTAACCCCATGTGTAGATAGCATATGTCAACAGGAGAGATTCTCCCATTGACTTATCTGCCATCATTCGGGGAGGTGGATTAACCACCTTAGTGGAAGAAGTGTTCTCATCAGCAGAGTAGCATCTTTTCTGAAGCGGTGTAGCAGTACCAGGGGTGGGAAGACAAGCGTTTGGGCTGTCACTCCTATCACATTATAGGAGTCAATACTGGCTTTCAACCACTGTAAAGATAAGGCAGGTAGCTCTGCTGTCCATTCTGAAGGTGATTAATATGATTAAGCCCCTTAAAATTGAGCTTAATAAATTTTCTAGGTGCCCACTGCTGAAAGTGTCATGCAACTTTCTTAAGAATGTACCTTGTTTCTTCTACAGGTCCTGAAATCTAGACCCACATAAGATTGCTACATGCTACATGTTGAATCCAGCTTGCACTATGTCAAACAGATCTCATTGGAACTGACTTCTGTAATGTAGCTTCTCTTCTAAAGATTATCCGTTATCCTGTGTAATAAACAATTTCGAACTTTCCAGTATTAAAAGAGTAGGAAAGGATCTGGGGGATAAAATAATGGTTGTTCTCCAGAACTTCAGCTCTCTCATGATGCCAAACTCGATGCAACTCAGAGATCTTAATATAATGGCCTGTCTCATTTCTCAGCTGTTTTATCAAAATAGCTTCGCCACAGTTGATGTTTGAATTAGGACGTTAGTCAACACCCCATTGGTATGACTGTGAGCACTTCCCATTTCTTAGAACTGTTTGTCAATTTGTATGTTGAGACAGCCCTCCATATCAAGGACGCATGACTTGCATTTAAAAAGTTGATGTTTGCAGTCACAAAGAACAGGCTCTTAAAGGTGAGTTGCCAAGAGGAAAATTAGTTTGTGCCCTTTCTTCCTAGGACCTGAACAGTGGTGCTTTTTTTTTTAAACAAAAAAAAAAGCAAAGTGAATTTTCAGTGCTTGTGTCACATTATAAATTCATATCTTTTGAACTTAGCACATGATAACTGGAGTAAAACAGTGACATTACCAGAGCTTAGCGCAGATCTACACTAGACATTAAAGTTGATTGTACATGCTCAGTTCCACCTATGGCAATTGCACAGCTGGAATTGACACACCTACAATTGACTTACCTGTCCGTCCTTGCTGAGGAAGGCTGACGAGGGAAATTCTGCCATTGATCTCCCTTGCTCCTCACAAGATTGAAGAGTACGGGGTCAACTGTCAAACCCTGATAGTGGGAGTATGTGAAGTTGAACCCTGGAAGATCAACCCTGACCCAGTCAGCCTTCTGGATAATGAAGAGGTACCCATAGAATAACAAGAAGTCCAGTAGCACCTTGTAGACTAACAGATGCCATAATAGTAATAATAAATAATAAAGGTGCCACGGGACTTCTTGTTGTTTTTGAAGATACAGACTAACACAGCTAGCTCTTTGATATTCATACCCATGGAAAGTGAAAGCTGAGTAAGAGGGGAAGAATTTAGTCAGTGTTTAAATCTTTTATATTAGTTTTTGGTGACCCCTATTTCGCCTCAACGAGTAGCATGTATTAGCTTATCTCTTAATTAAGGAGGCAAAGATGTTGAATCTAGAAAAGAGTTCCTGCCTTCAAAATGTATGTCTTCTGAGCCCACCCTACCGCCCCACACGTCCTCCAGCAAAATCAGGGAAGATTAAAGTTTGGAATTTCTGATATTTATAATTTTTTTAATTTAAAGGGGGTAAAGGGTTAAGGCCTTCTTTTTATATCAAGGTGTTTTTAAACATGTCAAAGTCCAATTTGTTTTAAAAAATGACACAGTAAACTTTAATTTATTCAAACTAGAGTTTAGATTCTGGAGTACAGAACAATGGTTAAAGAGTCTAGTTGCTAAGTGTCTGCAAACTGGCCTGACCCCCAACAAGACAGAAACTTGCTGGAACCAGTGTTAGGATAAGTCAGATGTCATTGGTGTAAGACATCAACATAGTTCATGCTGAGTATTTGCAGCAAGTGATAGCTTTTTGTGGGCCTAGACTTCAGGATCTGTCAAAGAAATAAGGTATGTTTCTGCAAGATTTGAAATTTGAAAGCACCTTAACCCTTGGTTTGGACCATTAGATTCATGGATCAGCTGTTAATCTTTCAATCAGTTGAAATTAATAGTTTGTCATGGGTTGACTTCTGAGTCGTGATTTAATAACATGTACCCGCTGTTTGCTTAGACTTAAAGTGTGAAATACAAATATATTCAGGAGTAAACTACCATCTTCTGCAAAATACTTGTCTGGTCTCTTCAAGTGCTCCCCTGGTGCCAGTGCACAAATGCATTTCGTGACCATTGGTTTACATTTGTATAGGTAGTGTAATCTAATATTAGACAGCAGGGTGCAGTGAGATATTTCTCTGAGTAACATCTCTTTCTGTCAACATGTAGATATGCATTGCCCATTAGTATGCCCTGGAGTCCTATTGCAGCTATAAAAAATAGGTCTCTGTCAATAAAAATCTTAAGCATCTCACTATAAATTTCGCAGGAGAAAAGGTAAAAATGAGAGGAAAATTTTAAAGACGTTAGTCTTTGTTAAAGACCTTAGATTTAGCATAATTATTCCATGCTGGTCTCTGAACAAGGTGCCAAAACTTTTAAATGTTTATGTAATTCAGGAAAAGAACTAAAATGATCCTTGGATATTTAAATAAGGGGAAAATGGATGAGACGCTGGAAGACAGTATTGTGTCCCTTTGGGCAGGGTTGGTATGCTTCCTGCTGACATACGTACTGTGTTCAGTTCTGCTCTCTTCACTTGAAAAAGGACGTTGAATCTTAGAGGTTTCAGAGAACATCTATGTAAATGAAAAACATGCTTCATAATGGGAAATATAAGAAGCTCAGTAAGACAACTTTAATTATATAATATGGAGTTACCTACACAGGAAGAAAATTTGACATTAAAGGACTATTTCAATCTTGCAAAGGTGTGACAATATCCAATGGTTGGATGTTTTTTTTTTTAAATCTAGATGTGCTCTGAACCTGAATTTAGGGGCTTAACTCAAGACTCATTTGATGAATCTCTGTGGCCTGCATTATACAGGTTAGCTGATTCCTTCTGGTCAATTTACTTTCTGGATCCAGAGTATCACAGCATGAGTAAAGTCTGCATCACTCGGAATCTTTCTATATGAAGAGTGGATGCATTTTTATGGAGCCTGTAGTTCAGCTAGTAGGGCTATGGTTACACTACAGAGATCTGTTGACAGTACTGACTGTCAGAAGAGATTTTCTGACAAAACTTCTGTTGACAGAGTGCAGCCGCATGCAAAAGCCAATCAGAAGAGTGCTCCGCTCTTTTGATAGAGCAGCTGGAGTGCCCAGCCGCTCTCTAGCAAAACGGGCACCCAGAAGAACAGCAGACAGGGTTGCCCATTGTCCTGGCCACCATGTCTGTCGAGATAAGGCTTCTCCAGAGCATCCACGTGATTCTTTTGTCCACAGAATCTGTCAACAGCAGCGTTGTCTCCTGGCCGAGAGGCAGAACGCTGCTGATTAAAGTGCTGAGTTTTGTTAACAAGTTGCTAACAAAACGCATTTTGTATGTGGACATTTCACCAGTTTAGTTGACAAAACTGGGGTTTTGTTGACAAAACTGTCTCATGTAACCATAGCCTAGTTGTTTGACTGGTTGGTGTTCATTTACATAATAGCGAAGAACATTTTCTCCACCATAAGAGGTGCTGGGTATGATTCTACCTGTGTATGCAGGAAGGCAATTTAGATCTTCAGATGGCTCCTTTTTGGCTCTAAAATCTGTGAATTTGTGTGCTTAAATCCAATTAAGTAGCAAGATCTCGTGGGATTTTAATGCTGCATTATGTGTTTGATGCCATGCCCTCTAGTGGACAGTGCTGTGCCTTCTTTTGTCACCTTATTGACTGCCCTCTAGCAGCAGTTCTTCTGAAGAAGTCCAGGGCTGAGCAATAAGGGAGAGGCATCACAGACATTGTTAAGGCTGTAGTTTTTCTGTTGGAAAAAGAAGTCTTGAAAATAAAGAAGTTGGCAACCACTCGCGTATGTGTGGTATTAACTGACAGCCGTTTTCTCTGCATGTACTAGTGGAAATGGTGGTAAAGCAAATGCTGCTTGGGGAAGATGGGAAGCTTTTGTTGGTGCTAACAAACTGTGTGTACACTGTCCATCTTTTAGGAAATGGCTGCTTCGACACAGCTGTGTACTGTAGAGAGCCTCGGTAAAATGCCACTCTATTTTCTCATCCAATTTGTAAGCAAGGTAATTAATGTGTTAAAGATGACTTAAGGATTTTAATAAATTGTTCTCTTTTGGACTCCTGTATTATGTATGAAGTATGCCCGTTAGGGGTTTTTAGACCTTTTTTGTTATTTTGTATCTCAGATATGAGGACTGTAAAATTACCTTCCCATGTTTCGGTGGACTGGCTGTGTATATCTTGCTTTAGCTGTGAAGGGGCAGAAATGCTGATTAAAAGTCTCTTTGGTTCTTAGGCTGTCTCTACACTTGATGATAAATGTGGGTTTGCATATTGGCTAACAGAAGATCCTAGTGTAGACAAGGCAAGCTGTGGTCTTAACATGTTAGTTGGCCAAGGTAAGCCCTAGTATTAAAACCACAGTGTGACTTTTTTACACTAGCCCCTGGTGTTAGCTAACATGCTAAAAGCCCATCCTCTGTCCTAGTGTAAACATAGCCTTAGGAAGGCAAGACATTCTTAACTCATCTTAGGGTTTACTTTGACCATCTAAGGCATGGTTTTCCAAAGTGGGGAGTGTGCCTTCCTGGGGGGCCATGAAGAAATTCCAGGGTGGACATGAAGTGACTCAGCTCTCCCCTGCCCCAACCCAAAGAAAGAGCCAACATTTGCTTTCCGCTCTCATCCCCTGCCATTTTATGTGGGTGACCTGGTGCAGCTGCTATAAAAAGCAGGCAGCCAGCGAAGACCCACATGGAGCTAACTGCCTCCTGCAAAGGTGAATAAGTGTGGGTTGGGGAGGGGTGGGGGAGGAGGGTGGGTAAGAGTCGGGGGAAGGTGGTGCCTGGCTTTGGGGGAAGAGAAGGGAGGGGCTCGTGCAGGGGGGCTGAGGCAGCCAGCTTGCGGGGCTTGTGGGGCTTGGATGGCTGTCCGCAGCATCATGGGGCTCTGGCAGGCAGGCAGCTGTCCCTGGCAGCCTGGGGCTCAGGCTCCTGGCCCCAGCAGCATGCGGCTTGGGTGGCTCAGGTTGGTGTGTGGGTGGCTGGCCCTGGCAGTGTGGAGCTCGGGCAGGTGACTTGGGCAGCTGGCAAGTGGGTGGCTGGCTCCAGCAGTGTGGGCATCTCGGGAGCCTGGCCCACAGCTGGGGCAGCTGGTGAGTGGGCAGCTGGGCCTGGCAGCGCTGGGCCCCAGCGACTGGCAGGAGGGCGGGCAGGCAGGCGGGCAGCTGACCCCGGTAGCTGGCAGGTGGGCGGCTGGCCACAGCAGCTGGCGGGTAGGCAGCTCTAGCAGCACAGGCCTCAGGCAGGGGGCGGCTGGCATGTCAGTTCAGGCAGCTGGCCAGCTGGGGCTGCACCAGGCAACCGCAAGGGGACAAGAAAAACTATTTGTACTTATTTTTAATTTTTGTGTTTATTTTAAATTACAGATTGATGTTTTTGTTAAGGAGGGGTTGGATGAGGATAAAGAAGAGGTGGGGGTGCGTGAGGATTTTTCAAAAATCAAAAGAGGGGCATGATGCTGAAAAGTTTGGGAACCACTGAGCTAAGCCATGTTAAAATTACAACTTGCCTTATGTACATTAAATCTTCAAACACATTAATTAACAAGTTAACTAGTTAACACATCCGGTTTCCTAATGAAGTCAAGTCACAAGCTACCCCACACCTAGGTCCAACAGGACCTGCCTTTTAATCATCTAAAACTGCCTCCCTGTGTTCTTTCGGTGATAAAAGCTTTGGGATTTCCTTATAAATTATGATGAAAAAACATAAGAGCTGCGTGTACACTAGCTGGCTACTTCGAAGTAGCTGGCACAACGTCGAAATAGTACGCGACGCGTCTACACGTGCTGTGAACGATTTCGATGTTGAAATCGGCGTTAGGCGGTGAGACGTCGAAATCGCTATTCCCGTCTGAAGATGGGAATAGCTCCCTACTTCGATGTGCAGCGTCAAAGTAGGGTGTGTGTAGACAATCCGCATCCTGCTACGTCGAAATAGTGAGGTCATCCATGGCAGCTATCAGCTGAGGGGTTGAGAGAATCTCTGGCCAGCCCCTGCGGGGCTCTATGGTTGCCACGTGCAGCAGCCCTTAGCCCAGGGCTTCTGGCTGCTGCTGTTGCTGCTGCAGCTGGGGGTCCATGCTGCGTGCACAGGGTCGGTAACTGGTTGTTGGCTCTGAGGATCTTGTGCTGTGCAGGCTGAGTATGTCTGGGAGGGGCCCTTTACGGGAGCGGCTTGGGGCTTTGCTGGCCCCTTATTTGACAGGGAGTGCATGTGTGTGTGGATGCTCTGCATTTCCTTCCGGGGCGGCTCCTTTCAACATTCTCCATCGCTACTTCGACATTGAATGTTGATGGCACCAGCCCTGAAGGACGTGTAGACAATAGGTGTCGAAGTAGCCTATTTCGATGTTCTTACATCGAAATAGGCTACTTCAACATAGTGTGCTAGTGTAGACGGGGCCAAGATGTTACAAGCCCCATTTTATTCCCTTTGCTGTGGGTCCACCCATATTTTGGAACTGAATAGTTTCACTCTGGATCCGGTTAGGGGTTTCATTGGTTTTAGGCAAACTTAAAACTCAGTCTTTAGAGATGACTACCATTGACAGATTTTATTCAGATGCACGGAACAGCTTAGTGTATAACTGCACCGTAAATAATTTATTACAGTAAGAGACTGTGAAATTCCCAAGTGACTCGTGTCTTTCTGATCAGCAGCCTTAGGTATTTTTCCCCCTTTCCTTGCCTCGTAATGTAAAATAAATTTGAATACTCAACACTGAAATGTTGTGAACTTAAATGAAAACTACAGATTAAATTAAAAATACAAAAAAAAAATCATGTCTTAAACCCATAGGAACTGGAACTTTAAAACCTTCCTTTTTAAAATGAGTATTGTGTCTCAGTGCAGCACTGGCATAGCAGAATATACTCTCAAGCAGGCTTATTTTAAGCAGACGTAGATCAGAACCAGAATAATGGAATCATTCACACAACTGAAGATAATACATTCACTTCGGCTCTTTAACATGGTTGTTAAAGTCCAGTGTTGCCACCAACCTGTTTTGAACATGAGACAAATCCCGTGGACCTATATCTGGCTTGAAGGTGACAAACAGATGGCATATGAACTGCTAAGGTTCAAGGTTGATACTTTTCATAAGTAGCAATATTCAGACTATTATTACAAAGAGCCAGGTACTTGCACTCAAAGTGAGTGTTTATCATTGTAAAGTTGTTAATTTGACACTTGTGATACAGAATGTATGGGCTTCATGGTAGAGAATCCCTCTGGACTGCAGAAGAAATCCTCCACCGTCCCTTTTCACTTCCCAGCATATCCAGCAGAATGCATTTCTTTGCCTTCAGGCACAGTGAGATGGGATGAATACAACAGGGCCAGCCTTTGGGAAAACAGTGCCCTGGGTGAATTTGCATTACGGTGCCCCTGCCCCACTGGGCTACTCCCCCCACATTGCCCCCTTGTCTCAATATCTTCTCCTCCAGTTTCTGTTGCCCTTGAGCGCTCCCTTTTGTGGCTTCACACCCCGAGTCTGCCAAGCTTTCTGTCTCCTGACTATGGTGCCCCCATGACAGAGCTCCCACCCCTAAGGCCAGCCAGCCTTTTGCTTTCCCCTCCTCTGTCCAGGGACCTCAGTGCAGCCTCCTTCCACTGGCAGATTTCCCAGGAAATTCCCACTAAACAGCAGCAGCTGCTTTTGCGCCTGGTTGAGCCAAGAAGCTCCCCCTCCTCCCACTCCACATGCACTTTCTCTCAACCAGAGGTTCTCACACTTCCTTGCACCATGATCCCTCTCCTAACAACAGAAACTGCTATGTGACCTGAGGAGGTGTGACCCAGGCCTGAGCCTACCCAGTCCGCATTGCCAAAGAGTAAGGCTGGGGTTGGAGCCAAGCTCCAAGGGCTTCCACTGCCCAGGCAGGGGGCGTGTAATGTGAGCCCTGATGCTCCAGGCTGAAGCCATTGGGCTTTGGCCCTAGGCCCCAGCAAGTCTAAGCCAGTCCTGGCATTGTGACCTACTGCTGCTCTAAACCAAACCTCTCCTGCACCCCAGTTTACTGGGAAGTCTCCTTCCATTTCCTGGCTGGCTGAACTCCCTATACTTTTCCACACTCATGTGAGCTGCTGCATGGGGTGTAGTTGAGTATATTTAGCAGAGTGGTGCTCGGACATCCAACGTGCTCTCTTTGGACAGCAGTGTAGACTTTGCAGTTAGCCGACACTGCAGACCTCGGAGAGCCCCCAAGAGCCACAAATCAAGCGAGGTACATAGGCACTGGAAGCAGGTTTTATTGTTGTTGACATATGGTCTCCAACCCCCCCAGGGCACTTAGATTAGGTGTCTACAGTTTTATGTTGGTGCTTGTATACACCACAACGATGGCTCGGTATATTTTCAGGGGTGTGGACTGCCCCAGTACTGTACCCTAAAGCAGGTGGTACATTCAGTATGACATACACTTTTATACTCGGGTACAAACAAGTTACGTGTACATTATGTACCCCAGGTACAACCCCTTCTTTGTAATAAGTCGACCCCCTTGATGTAACTATGTAAGCCTTGTAGGGAGTGTATGATACCAAGCAGGATGTGTTTATGTGTATCCCTGGGTACCTGGCACTGGGTGCTTTTATGTGCTTTTAGGCCCTGTGATTTATCAGCTCTGTCTCTTGCAGTATTCCTGTCAGCAGAATCTACCTAGCTCACTATTTTTGCTTTAACCCTATGTTGTTCCTGCTTGAGGCCTTTAGCTTTACTGTATATGAACAAAGCGTTGACTGTTGTTCAGGCCTTTAGCTTTACATCAAGCCTGATTGTCAGGCCCTCTCATTACTACATGGTGGTGTTGCTCCTGACTGAATGTGTTATGGCTCTTGTTCACACCATAACTTCAGAGAAAAAGCACACACGGAGGCTAAGCTGTGCCTTTCCCTTGCTCTAGGACAAACACTCCTACCACCTCCTCTCTTATTAGCTGCGTTGTTTAGGATGGGGTGAGCAAAGTGGGGGGTGGGTCCCCTCAAGGGGGTGTGAAATTTCAAAAGGGGGGCTCAGTACAATCGGCTTGTCCATTAAAAATGTTGAAATATGTTAGTTTTTATGTTTGTATATTTACATCTGTAGATTAGTAGTTAATTAACATAGTTAATTGTAATACAATTAATACATTTTTTACATTCAACAGACTTATTTTCTTACACATACTAAAAGGTTTATTTCATGTGAACATAATGGAAATTTCCATTGGTTTGGATTACATTAGACAGGTTGGGAGGACTCTGCTAATTGCAAGGATGAAATATGGGGCCCAGTGTGAAAAGTTCGCTTCTCCCTGGTCTGGGTTATCCCTGAGGGACTACTTCTTCAACCTGCAGCCACTCCCTTTCACTTACGTCTTAGAGGGTCTGTAGATAGCAGTGGCTAAAGCCCTGGCTATGACAAAATGTACTTCAGCTGGTTTACAGCGTTGTCCCATATTTGATATCAGTGGGACTTGATCACATTCTGATAGTGTCTTTGGACTGAGCAGGGCTGTGGAATGCCCTGGAGGCACTGTTAAGTTGATTCTGCTCCATAAGAAAGGAGCTACAAGTCAGGTGACAACACAGTGACAAAAAACAAGCAGTCCTATAGCACCTTAAAGACTAACATGCATTTATTAGGTAATGAGCTTTTGTGGGTAAGACCCACTTCATCAGATTTTCAGATGGAGTAGACAATTAGAATCCAGGTTTTATATGCGGGGGAGGAGGAACAGACTAACATGGCTAGCCCTCTGAGACAATTTACCATGCAACACAGTTGGCAGTGTTTCCCCAGACACTAGTGTAAATTGGTCCTAAACAGAATCTCATCAGCACCACTTATTTGACGGAGTATTCTGCTCCCAGAGCCCTGCTGATACAGAAGGTAAGATATCAGAGTTTTAATATAAAGCCAATCAGAGCAAGCATGCTAGAGTGCTAGGTCAGTGTGTGAAGACTGATCTCATTAGATAACTTAATCTCTACCCTACTTTTAACTGGTGAAGTTCCGGAGGGTATAACATTACATTGATGTTGGCTTTTAGAAATAACATGAGCAATAGGGAAGCACTGAAATTTAAATGCATTGGAAATAGTATTTTGTGTTTAGCAAATCTATACAGCATTTATATGCAAATGAATTCCAGGAACACATTGTACTGTTCTTTGAAGTTGCCTTCATTGAATCAACATACTTGGAATTTATTTTTTTTAAGCTGTCTAGGTGAACCTGTTTCCTTACATGCCCATGACACTACTCATGGACTAGGGGAAAACTTTCTTCCTGGTTCAGCTCTCTGAAATGGAAAAACTGGGAGTTGCTGTACTGTCTGACTCACTGTAGCAAGAGATGTTGGCTGTTCTCTTTCCATCTCCCTTGAGACCTGGAAAAAGCAAGCCCCTCAATAAGCAGTGTCAAACAAAGTATGTTTTGCCACTGTTCTTTCACTGATCATATTGCGACAGTACTGAAGGACCAAGAGTGCAGAGGATGCTAATGCACTGCCTATACTCGTGGCTTTAACCCAGTTTGTAGCAGATTTGGACTTGGTTGGTAACCATAGCAACCAACTGCATTTCACCATTTCCAGAAGCCAAATTAAGGCCTGATTGTCTTCCCATAACAAGTTCCTAAGATGAACTTTATTTTAGGGACAGGATTCTGTCCGGTGGCTGATTGGCCAGCCTTCCTCCTAGCTCTTTGTGGAAGGATATCCAGAATGCATTCCCCACATGCACTGATAAGAACAGATTCAATTTTATTGTACCTAAAGTTTCTAACAAGTAATAGCAAAGGTACATTTGATGCAATAAAGCATTTGAGATCTGGGGGTCTCAAACAGGATTAAATCAAACATAGTTTAAAGAGAACGCCCTGAGGCGTAACCCACCTCATCTTGGATAAAAATAGGAGGTATTTTATATAAGAGCCTATAAACTGTCCAGGGGGCATCACCCATAAGGTAGTGTGGTCCAAAAGTCAGCAGAGCACCTATGGTTATGGGTGCAGCACTCCCCGTGTTGGGATCTGTCCATCCTTTCAGATCTTGTGGCCTATGTAAGAAGGAGGAAAGTAGCCCTCTAGAGATAGTTTGTCAGGTGAATTGAAGCTGATGCTTCCCCCTTACCCAGTCCCTCATCTTTTCTCATCCCTTGTTGCCCATCTGTGTCATCCGGCCTTGTCCCACGTTGTGTGAATCGTGGTTGAATTGAAAACTTTTTAGTCCATAAGTGTCCAGGTGGGCACCACTCAAAAGGCAGGGGAGAGTCCACCTCGTTTGGTGGGATTGCACCCAGTGATAGGGTCTGATTTCCATCCTCTTCCATCCCGCTCAGTTTCTGTATAGAAAGGATAGTTCATGAGGTAAGAGAAGCCAGTGCTTCCCCTGATCTTGTCCCACATCATAGTCCATAAACACAGTTTGTTGGATAAAAGAAGCTGAGGCTTCCCCTGACTTTGTCCCTTGTCACGGTTCATAAACACAGTCTCCAGGCAAAGGAAGCCAATGCTTCCCCTGACCAAAAACATAGTCCATCAGGAAAAAGGAAGCCGACGCTTCCCCTGACCAAGTCCCTTGTTGAAGACCAAGTCATCAGATCAAAGGCCATCAGGAGGAAGAGTTCAGTGCTTCCCCTGACCAAGATCCTTGCTGCAGGCCCTCTGAGTTGCCCCTCTTTTTCCATCGGGTGTGGCGATGCCCCAGAGCATAGTCTGACAGGGAAAAGCCATAGGCATGGGTTTAGGAGCCTCTCTCATTGGTCGTCTGGTCCGTCATTCTTTCCTGGGGTTGTCTGGAGTGCTGCCATCAATGTCAGGGATGTAGTCCAGCATGTGTACTACAGTGTATGTCCTCCAGACACACTATTTTAACATGCTGAAACAGGGCGTATAACTGGCAAGATCTTAGCTGTACTTGTTTTATGGAGAATGTCTTAGTGTAGATTTCAGGCATCACCCCATCAGCACAGGAGTCTTAATGCAACTGTACATTGTCTAACAGAGTTTGTTTGGTTTACAGTACAAAAAGGAAGGCCAAAATGTAACCAGTTACTGCCATGAGACCTTCCCAGGATGGGTGCATGATGTACTAGGCCATAATTGGGCATGCTTTATTGGACAGAAGATTTCTCCGTCTCCCTCCAGCATTCACGTGAATCAACTCCCTCATCAGAAACCAAGTGGAAAGTAAGTATACAGTGAATGGAGGATGACTTTTCATTTTGAAATACAGGGACAGCAGCAGTTGTGCTTTAAGTTCCTGATTAAAATACTGGCTCTGGGGCAAGATACAAAGTTATAGTTTCACTGTAAGTTTGTGGTTCAGATGAAACTAAATTCCTTAGGCCTCAGGGAGGCAAGTAGTCATGACAGGCAGTGTTTCCTGTAACCTGTGCAGTTATGTGGCCATCCAAGGAGAGGTTCAAATGCTGCCCAGCTGATTGGCAGAGCACCTGCAGCTAGGATTTTTGTTTGTTTGTTTCTATTGATGGTACATATTTGCACATGCCTTGATGCATATAAAATTCATTCCACCTACAAATGGAAAAAAATCTGCACGTGGATGGAAAACATTAGTGGGAATGTTGGTGATGGGGCAGTACAGTGGATAGGTTTTCCATTTTCATTTCTTCCAAAACAGAAAGGAAATTTTTCTTCACACAGCGCACAGTCAACCTGTGGAACTCCTTGCCCGAGGAGGCTGTGAAGGCCAGGACTCTATTAGGGTTTAAAAAAGAGCTTGATAAATTTTTGCAGGTCAGGTCCATAAATGGCTATTAGCCAGGGATAAAGTATGGTGCCCTAGCCTTCATAACAAGGGCAGGAGATGGATGGCAGGAGATAAATCACTTGTCTTCTGTTCTCCTTCTCTGGGGCACCTGGCATTGGCCACCGTCGGCAGATGGGATGCTGGGCTTGATGGACCTTTGGTCTGACCCAGTATGGCCATTCTTATGTTCTTATGTTCTTATGTACATTTAATCTGTTTTGAAAAGATCTGCAGGTGTCTGTACTAAAAGTACAGAATCCATAGCAATAAAGATGTCTGTGATTATTGCAAATTAATGTTGTCCAGTGTTGGGCATTTGTGCCAGTTGTTAGTAGCAACATGGTGAACGTCCTTGCTTTTCAATTTAAGGAATTACTGTGATCATTGGATATTATATATTTCCAAATCCAAATGGAAGGAAAGGTTGTTTTAGTCAAGCCTTGGGTTGAGATTTGATTCACAACTTCAAAAAGTTGGAGAACCTCTAAATAATCTAGTCTGATTGTGCAGTTTGTTGTCAGGGGTATACTCAAACTTTGAATCTTAATCTACCATCAACCCAGTCCTAATAGAATAGAAGGATTAAGACTGAAGATCTAAAGCACTAGGTATTATAAGTTTAGGAAGTGGCCTTCCCTGCTCTCTGAAAATTCAAGGAATAGAGGAAAAGTTCTGAATTTAAATCTTAAATCCATAGTCATTTCAGGCAGATGGTCCCATGTAATACCTTCTTTAAATCACTGGGACTACTTAAGGTAAAAGGGGAGAAATAACTGGCTTCATATTTGTTTCTTCACCTCTTCATGGGCTATTCTACACCAGTGCAGCAGTCCTGCTGTATTGCTTCAATGAAGACAATCCAAGCCAATGGAGAGAGTTTTCCCATTAGCACAGTTAATTTGTGTCTCCGACAGGTGGTAACTATTTCAGCAAGAACCTGTCTATACCAGATGTAATAGGCAGGAGGTTTCCTGACCACTGCTAAGAGATCCAAACGCAGGCAATTTACTTAAAACCTGGGCCACTTACACCACAGATTGGGGTTTCTTCTTCTATCAGGCAAACCAAGCCAGCCACAAAAAGCACCTTTGCTGCTTCCTGACTAGCAAGGGGTACACAAGCAAATCTCAGAGACTCTCCAGCAGTTCTTATGCCCAAACCAGGAACCTTCCTTACTGAGGTGAGAGGTTATGTAAACCAATTTCACCAAATCTACACAGATTCTTCTAGCCCCCAAAGGGACCAGCCACATTTCCAGGTCAGTATGTACATACATCTTACCCAAAACAGCAAGCTGTGCCAGTCCTTTAGAATCTAAAATCTAGAGGTGTATTAATAAAGAAAGAAAGCATAAGGTGAGAGAGAGAGATTATTGAAGTAGTTGCATTACTTACATCAGTCAAATCACTTGATGCAGGCCACAGCTGATGGTGAAAGCTGCTACCTTGAAAGCCTCTGAAAAAACATCCTCTGAGGGATGGGTTCCCAGTCCATATAGGCTTAGTTCCTAGCATAGATGTTCTTGCAAAATGCTCCCAAGATGGAGGCTGAGAACTGTGGTCTCAGGACTGAAGGAACAAACACAAGTAGGCCAGTGCTGGCTTTCTCTTTATACACTTGCCATATGGAGGGGAAAAAAAACATGTCTCAGTCAAATTCCTGATATATGGATTGAAGTCGGAGTCCCTGTTAACCAATCTTCCCAGCTGGGAGGTGACCACAACTTCCATTATGAATCCCAGCACTAAAACATTTTTAATACAGGTACAGAGCCAATACATATAACTTCACATATGAACATGATATAGACATGTAAGCAGCATAAACAGATTTCAGTGAATCACCAGCTTTCATTAGACACCTCACTAGGTACAAGATTTGGCACAAATTTAATACTATTGTTACAGAAATTGTTTCATATTTATTGTAAAAGTCCAGTAACATCACACCAGGGGTTAGGGTGATATAAATATGTCGCTGAGTAGTGTGTGTGGATTTTTCATAAGCCTGAGTGATGAAGTTATAGGTCAGTAGTATAGAGCTGACCTCAGTATTCTAGTTGGCTTATAAGAGCCTGCTCCTAACTGAGTGGTAAAGTGTTAAGTTTCCTAATCAGAGCAGTTGAATAATTAGTGTGTAGTCCTCAGGCCAAACCTTTCTCTTACTGTACTGTTTCTGATTGTCTGCAGGTTTTCAAGGAGGCCCTTTGTACACAACTTTGACTTCGTGAAAGCTATCAATACTGTTCAGAAATCATGGAGAGCAACAACATATAAGGAGTATGAAACTCTCTCCCTGGAAGAACTAACTAGAAGAGCTGGAGGCCCCAAGTCCAGAGCTCCACGGTACAAAAAAGTTCCGTACTTAGGTTACTCAAGAGTCCTGCTGTTGAGAATCATTCACTGAGGGTACATCTTTCATATAGGGAAGATCGACCCTATTGCAGTCAGTCTTCTGGAGTTTGATTTAGTGTGCCTAGTAGGGACACTAAATTGAACTTACAGGGAGTCCCCGTCAACCATGGTACTTCTGCTCCCCATTATGAGTACGGGAAGTTGACATGGGGAGCACTGGTTCCCACTGACCTCCCTTAATTTGACCTCCCCCTGTAGTGTAGACTGCCCTGAGTTCTTTGGAGCTGGGGTGATTGTTACCAGCTCTGGGTCTGGCTCCTAATTCAGATTACATATAATATACCATGGAATCCAGATGTATTCAAACCCCCTACTTTAGGATTGAATGCCAGCATATTTGCCTGTATGAATCTTGATTTTCCAAACATATCTGGCTGTCTCACAAGCACTTCTGATGAATGAGAGTCTGCTATTTGATCTGGTCCTGAAATTGCCTCAGAATATACAGATTAAGGGAAGAGGTGATGACATGGGTGTAGAATGGGAATTTGAGAATTAGACTCTTAAACATCTGTCACTCAGGTTGTGCCCACATGCAATTATTCCATGCGGGTAAGTGTTTTTTATAAGGCTAATTAAGGAGTTCGTAGGCTTCAGTCCAGAAACAGCCAAAGGCGATCATGTCTGGAATATAGACTGTGCAGATTTTCAGAAAGCGTTCAAAGGTACTATATCAAATTCACCACATGGGGTCTCATTCTATAGATAATTTTGGGAAAATGCTGGCCTGTATTTTATACATAGAATAAGGCACACAGTCAGGTCTCTGGAATTCCATAGCAGGCAGCAGGGGGTTGGGTAGGCACACAGTAACCTCTGATTTCATTACAGTCCAGTAAAACTTGTAACTGGTTGTAAAAATTGTTTTTTCTTTGAAATTTCCCATTGTGTAGCTGTTCCCTTCAATACGTTAGAAGGAGAGTAAAGGTACCCCCCTATTCACTGTGCCTAACATTGTTTTGCAGTGGTTGTATCTTTGCAGCTCTTCACTCTCAAGTGATTGAATCTCATGATGTTGACCCATATCCTGAAGTAGAAGAGGGCTGTAAGGAAGAAATATTTTTCATGCTCCCTGCCCCCTCCAAACTCACTATACTGTAGCAGTCAGGTGCGCAGATAGAAGCTGAAATGTCACCAACTACTGCTACTTTGATTTTGGAGAATTCACATATTTGCTCTGTACATGCAAATAAGGTTGAGGCTTCCCAATACATTGGTAAGATTCGGGGATGTCCCTGCAAAGACAGTCACAGGAAAACGGCTGTAGCTAGAGAGACAAAAACATTAGCCCCTCTGTCAGCTGAATGTAATAGTAGATCTCTGTACTGCATTTAGAACTTCACTTTTGTTGGATTGGTCTCTCTGGTCTGCTGTGAGTACGAGAGAGCTTGACACAAGAACTTGACTTTTAAAGTGAGTGGAATGCTTTACTGTGCATTGTTTTTGCCTTAACTGCAGTATGAATGTCTACCAGCAACAGGTGCAGGTGAAGACAATTTATCTGTAAGTGCAGACAGGGACAGGTAGCCTTCAGTAGCTCTGGTAAAAGCCTGATTCAAGTGGCTGTCTCCAAGCATGTATTAATCATGATTATTGGAAACATGGCTGAACACTCTGTCCTTGTCAGCACTTACAGTTAAACTGTGTTTGCCTATGACTGATGCACATTGGCAGTGATTGATTTTGTGTAGTTTTAAGAAACCTGTATATTCTTAATGAAATTTTGTTGATAGCACAGATATTCAATAGCTGTTCATAGTCCTTGTAGGATTGTCATCCTCAGTGATATTGTGGTCTTAGTTCAGCTTTTCAAAACAAAATAATCAGCTTAACTAGCAGATCGTTGTGGCATCATAAACATTTATCTGCTATAGCAGGGATGGTGAATATTTTCTCCTTGCCATCTGCTGTCCCACTGAAGCCAAACAATAAAGAATTCACTTTTGAGACTTGACACCCATTGGCCATGTCTACACTAGCCCCAAACTTTGAAATGGCCACGCAAATGGCCATTTCGAAGTTTACTAATGAAGTGCTGAAATGCATATTCAGCGCTTCATTAGCATGCGGGTGGCCGCGGCGCTTCGAAATTGACGCAGCTCACCACTGCGCGGCTCATTCCGATGGGGCTCCTTTTTGAAAGTACCCCGCCTATTTCGAAGTCCCCTTATTCCCATGAACAGATGGGAATAAGGGGACTTCGAAGTAGGCGGGGTCCTTTCGAAAAGGAGCCCTGTCGGGATGAGCCGCGTCAATTTCGAAGTGCCGCGGCCGCCCGCATGCTAATGAAGTGCTGAATGTGCATTTCAGCGCTTCATTAGTAAACTTCGAAATGGCCATTTGCGTGGCCATTTCGAAGTTTGGGGCTAGTGTAGACGTAGCCATTGAGTGTGCTTGGAGGGGGTTGCTAGCTCCAGATATTGTTAGGCAGCGGTGGAATAACACAGGGATGTGGGTCAATTTGGGGACTCCACAAACGCTGGAAGTGTGGCCCTGCACTCTGCTCCTCTTCCCCCCGTAGCCCCACCCCATCCTGGTTAGCTGTTGGAGGTGGTCCAGCATGCCCAAGGAGCTCTGGACCTTTTGCCTGCCCTGGGTGAAGGTGGGGGGAGGGGGGGCAAGAAGAGCCCCCAGCTTGTGTTCCTGTCTCCTAGCGACACAGCACCCAGACCAGGTGGAGGCTTTTGGCTCCCATGAGCACCAGGACCTGTGGCAAGCAGACAAAGGGGCAGTGGCTCGTTAATGTTTAAAAGTGTGAGGCATTTACCTCCCCCCTTTTAATAAAAGAAACTTGCCTTAGTGTTGGGTGAAGGCTCCTGCTGAGGCATGTCTAGCAGGCTCTGGGTGTAATGGCAGCTCCCAGCCTCGACTCCTCTGATGGCTCCTCTTCTAGGCAGAGGGAGCCTGGCTGGGGGTGGGATTGGCGGTGGGGGTAGTTTGAAGTCCTGAGAGACAGCAAGGGAAAGGGATGTAGGACTGAGGCATAGGCAGAGGACAAGGAGTCCATTGTGCCCACCCCCCACCCCAATATCTGCAAGCTTGGAACCGTCCTGCTTCACCTGCATAGGCAGGGAGGGAGGGGGCAAGAATGGTGGGGTGGGGGAAAGAGGCAGTGGGGAAGTGAGGTGGGACGGGGCAAGGGGAAGAGGTGGGGGATGGAAGAGTTAGGGGGATGGGCCAGGGCAGGAGGAAGAGAAGGGGTCAAGGGAATGGGGTGAAGGAGAGGGAAGGGCTGGGTCTGGGGTGGGCAGTGGTGAATGGAAGGGGATGGAATAGAAGGAGGCAGTGGAAATGAGGACATAGGACAGGGCTGGGGTAAAAGTAGGGCAGTATTTAAATCCATGGCTCATTGGAGCCCTGTGCGAGTATATTCTGGTGCCCAGGTCAGCTGGTACCTTGTTCCACAGTGTCACTGGTGGGCACTGCTCCTGAGCATCTGCTCTCGCTGTGCTCCAGGCAATACTGAGGCTGCAGCTATTGTGGGCTCACCTACTGTGGCAGCTGCCCAGGAGTTTGCAACTTGAGGCTGCAGGTTGCGGCAGCTGCTGTGCTGAGGGCAGGGGCCAGAGTGCACTAAGCCGAATTTGGGGGCTCCAGCAGCTTCTGTCCTGCCTTACCTTGTGCTCCCCTTGCATGGTGTAACTTCACTATTTATGCTTTGCAGTCTAATCTTGCTTATTATGGCTCACGGTGCATAATAAAATTACGCTGACATTAATTTTAAAGTAAGAATGACAAGACATACCTCCTTTGTTCCTTTAAAGCAAATTTTTTTAAAAAATTGAGTTATGCAGCTTGGGGGCCCTGGGCCAACTTCCCCTTTTGCCTTTGTGTTTATCCACCACTGCGCTTGACTGTGGCTGGCATGTGGGTTGCACATTACCAGGAAGTTGTGTCCTGCAGCTGTTACACTGCTCTGCATGGTACTCCACCTAACAAGCTGTAATTAAGAGAGGGAAGCTCAAAGCTCTCAGGCGAAACCTTCCTGGAACTGTGATGTCTGTATTAGGCTGTGGAACAGTCTCTCAAGGGAAATCCCATGGTTTGGGACCTTTAAAAAGAGACTGGACTAATCATGCTGTAAGGAGCAGCCCTGTGTTGCCAGGGAGATAGGCTGAGACAGGATGACCACAGAGGGCTTTTTCACCTCTATAATTTCTTCCCGCTATTCTGGGAGTACAAACTCTGGTACTAAAGACCTGGTTCCTGGATCCCAGAGTGCTGGAATGGTGAATTCATGCCCAGGCATGCAACTCCTACAGAGCCAATAGTGCCGATCCTGCTGTTAATACAGCTGTGTGCAGGCCCTCTTGTGTTTAGCGAAACTCTTCCATTCCGGGGTTGAGTGCTGTATTATGAGCATGCCTTCTGAGACGGCTCTCCTGCTCTGTGGGACCCAGTGTGCTGGTCATGTGACTTTTTGGCACTCACACCTTGTTAGATGTATCTCATTACGCTGGCAGTACTAGGTCCTTGGGGCAATGAGAACATTGTGCTAGGACAGTAGTGTCCAAAACCAATTGAACCGATCGCCACATGATCCCCCTGCCAGGCGCTGCCCCCACAACCTTACTCTGCTGCCACCAGGCACCCTCCCTCTCCCACAGCCAGGCATCCTACCCCCATCCCTGGTGACTTATCAGAGCCTCCGCCAAAGCCAGGCTGCAAGAGCCGCCCAGCCCAGAGCCACACCACCCGAGCCTCTGAGCCATGCCTCCCGAGCCACCTTGCCCAGCCCACCCTGGAGAGCCACACCATGCTGCCCAGCCCCAAGCCATCCCATGGCCTGAGCAAGCTGCAGGAGGATCCACCTCTGCTTCCGCCACCAGGCTTGTTACACCAAGTGGTGGGACACATGCGTGAAGGTCAGAGGGTGTTCCACATGTTAGAGCCACATTTCCCACTTCTAGCTGTCCAGTTCACCACATGCAGCGAACTGACGGCGTATTGGAAATGTGAATGCCGAGAATATTGCCCTAGTGTGATGGTCACTCTGGGCAGTTAATGGGAATGCTCCATTCCTGCGTGTCGTAGCCCTGTTGATCCCAGGATATTGGCAAGGCAAGGTGGGTGAGGTAATATCTTTTATTGGCTCAGCCTCAACCTTCTATGCTAATACAGAGCTCTTCTGGTCCGTATGCCTGGAAGCTTGTCTCTCTCCCCAACAGGTGGCAGTCCAGTAAAATACTGTGTCACCTATCTTGTCTTTCTAATGTGAATACTGTCATTATGGCCTTGCTGTGTGCATCCTAGTGTACCAAGAGTGTGAATCTTGGCCACCAGAGGAGGAGTGTAAATTTTAATGCTAGTAGCCTATTGTTTAGCTCTCACTCCACTATGTGCTCCAGAGTTTTAATTTGAGCATGTCTCCTGGTGCCAGTCCAGGAAGGCAGTGGAGTTTGGAAATACAGAGAACCTGCGGCCAGCATTCATGGGTGGGCACCATGCTCAGGGGTTGCTGTGGTCAAGAGGCAATGAGCAGGGTAGGGCTGAGATGTGAGGCCATGGAATGGAGCTTGGGGAAATATGTGTGAGACAGCAGGGCCCAAGAGCAGTCGGGGAGAGTCCTCTGCCACTTTGGCTTGGCCTCACCCATTTTTCCAAAAGTTTCGTCTTTCTGGGTTCCCCACAGTGACTTGGCTATTTGAGCAGCTGCTGTGGCTCTTACCACAACCCCACTCTGGCTTTCAGGACCTTTGAGTAGAGAAGGAGCAGGGTGTGATGGCTTATTGTGACGGGGATGTAGTGGGCCCAGAGGTTCTTTGTGCCCAGGGCCCCAATCTTAATCTGCCTCTGTTGCTAGGAAGTAGCGTATGGAAGGAAAATTGCTAGAGGTGTCAGTTACTCGTACAATCTCTTTTCCGCTACACAATGTGATGGTGTGATAATGTCAAATGTACGTTCTTTGTGTTTTAGACCGAACCCTGCACCTCTAACACCTGAAATAGTCAAACAAGTTTCAGGTTTGCCAGAATACTGGGACTGGAGGAACATTAATGGTGTCAACTATGTCAGTCCTGTACGAAACCAAGGTATGAGTTTTTTTGTAATCTCCACAATGCGACTGTCTGCAAAAATCACCTCTTGCTAAATCTGTTGCATGTCCGTAGGATGACAGGTATGAATTTGCTTTGCTCTGTGCAGTAGGCAGCAGAACACTCCTGAGATACTAATCCTCTGTGAGGGCTTGGAAAAGATTTGGCTCTTAATACTACCTGCCAGAGTAGAAGATAGTATGTCCTGTCAGATGATATGGCTCAGTGCAGGAATTAAAGTCAGTTACCTTGGCTTTCTATGTGGAGATTGCTAACAAATTCTGTTTGTCCGAACTGTCATTGTGATGAATCTCTGCCCACCGCAATCTCAGAATTGATACAGCGCAAGTTCAGTTATCAATTTTCTGCTAATTGCTACTGGCAGCATGTTATCATAGGATTTTAACCAATAATCCCTTGAAGGCATGTTTATACCACCCTCAAGTCTCATTACTGAAATCATTTTAGCAATAATTAGTTACATGACAGATCTGTTACAGAAATAGGTGTTTGTTTATGCTTTGAAAAAGTGGAGACACTGATAAACATCTGATACCACCTGCCCCTCCAAAAAAACAAAATGCTGCTACTGGAAAGCCTTCCCCTCACTCCTACACTGGTAAAGACATTCCTTAGCTTAGTTTAAAGGTTCAGTTGTGCTATTATTTATTGGTTCAGAATCTCCTCATGAGGCACATAGTGTAGAATGCTGCTGTGTAATGCTGTAATGCTGTTTCCTTGAACCATTGGTTGTGTGTGTGTGTGTACATGTACACTGAAGAGTTCCTTCCTAACACTGTTGTGTGTGTGTGTGTGTGTGTGTACACATATATACTGAAGAATTCCTTCCCTACAGGGTTTTGAGAGTGAGGGAGAGGAGATGGAGGAAGAACAGGGTTGATGCAGTGAAAGAGATCTGGTTCACAGTCTGATATTGGAAACACCTACACAGACATTACCAACACCTAACTGGTGTAAAGGACTGTGTTTCCCTCAAACCTTTAGTTCACTGGAGAAATCTGGTATCATTCCTTCTTCATTCAGTGGGTAACAAGATCTAAGACCTCCTCTTCCTGAAGCAGCATTGTAAATGTGTTTTCAGTATGAGAACTCTTCCCTTTGTTGTCTTCAGGGATGCAAGTTGCCCAAGCCTCCTTGTGTTATGCTGAGAAAGCACCCAAAAACAGTGAAAAGGAATTCAAGCAGAGTGGGTTCGCATGTCATATTCAGCCATAAATGAGCATCTTTGGTACCCTGAAGAGCCAAAAGAAAACGTTATTAATATGTCAAGTTGCAGAGGGGTCAATAAAAATAATGAGGAGTCTGGTAGCACCTTAAAAACTAACAAATATATTTGGGCGTAAGCTTTCATGGGCTGGAGCAGCACCCAAGTAAATTTGTTAGTCTTTAAGGTGCCACTGGACTCCTCATTATTGATTCGCATAGTGCTGATATTCCAAATAATCATGTCTGTTCCAATAACCAGCTGTTGTAGATTTGCACAGACATCAATGGCTGTGAATAGTTATTGGTGAAACAATGGCACTGCATGCATATTTAGATGCGGAACATTTGAAAATGCCCAAGAGTCTAACAGAGCCAAGAGCAATAAGAAGCATGTGTTTCCAGACAGCTAGTTACGCTAGACAAACCTTGCACATGCAAAGCTGTGGGGACACTGCTGCATTCATGGCTTTCTCCATATATGTACTGTTAGAACCATGTAACTGCTACTGTTGTCCCAAATGGACAAGCGTTTCATAGGAAGAGTGCAGTCTTTGAAGCTATTCCTTCAAAATTGCTGGGCAGGCCTCCAGCCACAGTTTTCTTGGGTTGTAGTCTTTATATCTGCTATATTATATCTGTATTCCCCAGTCTGCATTCTCCAGACACCTTTTTTAAGCAACCTCCTTTACTTGTGATTCAGTCTAGTAGGTGAATTCCTGTACGCTTTAATACAAGCTAACTTTAAGTGACAAAGGTCTGGGGTACATGCCAGAGTTAGGTCAATATAAAGAGGGGAGCTGAGAGAAAGGCTGTGGGGAAAGCTGGGCTCTTAGCCTCTCCACCCATCCTTTCTTAAGTTGGTAGAAGCCCTGCTGGCGAATATGCCCACCACTGAGAGAGGGAGGGCAGTGTGGCCATGAACCACCCCATAATTACTGCAGTGGCTGTAAGTCGACCTAAAGTAGCTCAGTTTGAAACTACAAGCAAACAGCACAAACAGGAACTCTAATATAAATTAAGTTTCAGTGAAATCAGTGTCCCAGAAACCCTTTCCTCCTGTGTCCCTAGTTTATGTGTCTTCTGCAGAAGAGGATACATTGTTTGAGAGGCTGCATTGCTCTCATCTGTTGTTTGCAGTTTCTACTGTGGAGAAATGCTGCTGGACAATTCTATCACAGTAACCTATTTATCCTGGAGAGTTAGGATTCGCAGTAAATAGTCTCTTCTCTGGCTCTTGTAATCTACCTCTCAGACCAGAGTACGTGGGAAAATAGAGTGACCTACTGATTCCTCACCTAAAGGCATTTTATGCCCTTTAATCATTTCATTTTTCATCATTTAATGATCATTTTGTCACAGTCTGAGTGGAATCTGATGCAGTTAAGTCTGTGATTGACTTGGAATTGAATTTGTGGGGTGCATCACACAGGCAACAGTTCCAACAATTATCTCCAATCTGTACTGATTTTACGTTTCTTTGTGGGTGTCATATTAGAGGCTTCCCAGAGTGTGCTGTTGCCATTAATAGGGGAGAATGTTTTTATTTTTTTAAAGTTACTTCCAGGATAACGGTTACAATTATGGACCCTTATGAGGCGTGGCCAGCTATGGTTTGGCCAGTCAGCATACAATGCTATGATTGTGTAAGAATGGGTGCCATCTTTCACCCAGCAGTGTGATCAGAAAGCAGCTTCCATCCCTTTTCCCCTTTCAGACAAGCATCCAACATCTTAATGTTGAATAACAGTACAATTTTATAAAGTCTGGCTTTTGTAGTAGCCCTGCGTGATCCCCTCCTACATGAGACATGAGGTAGTTTGTTTTTCTGTTCCCAAAGTCTCATTCCTTTTTTAAGTTTTGCAGTGTTTTCCTTTGGTTCGTGACAGTGGATAAGTCAATTGGGGTCCTTGGTGAGGAAAGGTAGTTAGAATAAGACCTCCACTAAGCAAGTCCCATGGTGCAGTGAAGCAACTTCTCCTTTATCACAGAAAATACTGAGAGGGGATGAAGCAGCTAAAACTAAAAGACAACATAAGAACATAAGAATAGCCATACTGGGTCAGACCATAGGCCCAACAAGCCCAGTATCCCGTCTACCAACAGTGGCCAATTCCAGTTGCCCCAGAGGGAATGAATCAAGTGATCAGTTCCCTGTCTCCCTTTTCCAGCCTCTTGGAAACAGAGGCCAGGGACACCATCCATGCCCATACTGGCTAATAGCCATTGATGGACCTGTGCCCCATGAATTTATCTAGTTCTTTTTTAAACTTTACTATAGTCTTGGCTTTCACAACATTCTCTGGCAAGGAGTTCCACAGGCTAACTGTACATTGTGTGAAAAAATATTTCCTATTGTTAGTTTTAAACCTTCTGCCTATTAATTTCATTTGGTGACCCCTAGTTCTTGTGTTGTGAGAAGGAGTAAATAACAATTCCTTATCTATTTTCTCCACACCAGTCACAATTTTATATACCTCTATCATATCTCCCCCCTTAATTGTCTTTTTTCCAAACTAAAGAGTCCCAGTCTCATTGATCTCTCCTCATATGGCAGACGCTCCATACCCCTAATCATTTTGTTGCCCTTTTCTGAACCTTTTCCAATTCCAATATATCTTTTTTGAGATGGGGTGACCACATTTGTAGGCACTATTCCAGATGTGGACGTAGCGTGAATTTATATAAAGGTAATATGATATTTTCTGTCTAATTATCTGGTCCTTTCTTAATCATTCCCAACATTTTGTTAGCTTTTTTGACTGCCACTGCACACTGAGTGGATGTCTTCAGAGAACTATCCACAGTGACTCCAAGATCTCTTCCTTGAGTGGTAACAACTAAGTCAGACCCCATCATTTTATATGTATAGTTGGGATTGTATTTTCCAAAGTGCATTACTCTGCATTTATCAACATTGAATTTCATCTGCTACTATGTTGCCCAATCACCCAATTTATTAAGATCCTTTTGTAACTCTTCACAGTCTGCTTGGACCTTAACTATTTGGACTAGTTTTGTGTCATCTGCAAATTTTGCCACCTCTCTGTTTATCTCTTTTTCCAGATCATTTATCAGTATGTTGAATAGGACTGGTACCAGCACAGATCCCTGGGGAACACCACTATTTACCTCTCTCCATTCTGAAAACTGACCATTTATTCCTTCCCTTTGTTTCCGATCTTTTAGCCAGTTACCAGTCCAAAAGAGGACCTTCCCTCTTATCCCATGACAGTTAACTTTGCTTAATAGCCTTTGGTGAGGGGCCTTGTCAAAGGCTTTCTGAAAATCTAAGTACACTACAACCATAGGATCCCCCCTGTCCACATGCTTGTTGACCCTTTCAAAAAATTCTAATAGATTGATGAGGCACGACTTCTCTTTACAAAAGCCACGTTGACTCTTCCCCAACAAATTATGTTCATCAATGTGTATGACAGTTCTGTTCTTTCTTAGAGTTTCAATCAGTTTGCCCAGTACTGAAGTCAGACTGACTGGCCTGTAGTTGCCAGGATCACTTCCAGAGCCCTTTTTAAAGATTGGCGTCACATTAGCTATCCTCCAGTCATCTGGAACAGACACTGATTTAAATGATAGGTTACAAACTACAGTTAGTAGTTCTGCAATTTCACTTTTGAGTTCCGTCAGAACTCTCAGGTGAATATCATCTGGCCCTGGTGACTTATTACTGTTTAGTTTATCAATTTGTTCCAATACCTCTTCTAATGACACCTCAATCTGAGACAGTTCATCAGATTTGTTACCTGAAAAGAATTGTTCAGGTTTAGGAATCTCCCTCACATCCTCAGCCGTAAATACTGATGCAAAGAAATCATTTAGTTTCTCTGCAATTGCCTTATCATCCTTGAGTGCTCCTTGAGCATATCGATCATCCAGTGGCCCTACTGGTTGTTTAGCAGGTTTCCTCCTTCTGATGTACTTAAAAATTTTTTTGCTGTTACTTTTTGACTCTCTAGCTAGCTGTTCTTCAAATTCTTTTTTGGCCTTCCTAATTATATTTTTACACTTTACTTGGCAGAGTTTGTGTTCCTTTCTATTTTCCTCACTAGGATTTAACTTCCATTTTTTAAAGGATGCCTTTTTGTCTCTCACTGCCTCTTTTACTTTATTGTTTAACCACGGTGGGACTTCTTTGGTTCTCTTACAACGCTTCCTAAATTGGGGTATTCATTTAAGTTGAGCCTCTATTATGGTGTCTTTAAAAAGTTTCCATGCAGCTGGCATGGATTTCACTTTAGGTACTGTACCTTTTAATTTCCATTTAACTAACTTCCTCATTTTTGTGTAATCCCCGTTTCTGAAATTAAACACTGCAGTCATGGGCCTCTGTAGTATTTTCCCAGCCACAGGAATATTAAATTTAATTATATTATGGTCACTATTACCAAGCAGTCCAGAAATATTCACCTCTTGGACCAGATCCTGTGCTCCACTTAGGACTACATCCATAATTGCCTCTCCTCTTGTGGGTTCCAGGACTAGCTGTTCTAAGAAGCAGTCATTTAAGGTGTCAAGATACTTTACCTCAGCTTCCCATCCTGAGGTGACATGTACCCAGTCTGTATGTGGATAGCTGAAATCCCCTATTATTATTGGGTTTTTTATTTTGATAGCCTCCCTAATCTCCTTGAGCATTTCACGGTCACTATCACAATTCTGATCAGGTGGTCAGTAATATAACCCTACCATTATATTCTTATTATTCAAGCGTGGGATTACTATCCAGAGAGATTCTGTGGAACAGTTTGGTTCATTTTTTGTTATTACTTCATTTGATTTTACACTTTCTTTAACATATACTGCCCCCCTCCCGCCCCCAGCGCGACCTGTTCTGTCCTTCCGATAAATTTTGTACCCTGGTATTACTGTGTCCCATTGATTATCCTCATTCCACCAAGTTTCTGTGATACCTAGTATATCAATATCTTCATTTAATATGTGACACTCTAGTTCACCCATCTTATTATTTAGACTTCTAGCATTTGCATATAAGCACTTAAAGGACTTGTCACTCTTTAGCTGCCTGTCATTACATGATGTAATTGAAAGGGACTCTGTTATACTTGACTGTTCTTCATCAGATACTACCTTTGTTGTGGTGTAAAAAATGATACTAGGTGACTTTTATCAGAGGGTTAGACACGTTAGTCTGCATGCGCAGAAACAACAAGATGTCCTGTGGCGCCTTATAGACTAACCGACTTACTGGAGCATAAGCTTCTGTGGGCAAAGACCCACTCCGTCAGATCCCTGTAGTGGAAATTCCAGAGGCAGGTAACTTTAACTAGGTGACTTTCCCTAGTTATGTGCCACCAGAGGACAAATACTCTGACAAGCCCCAGAGCAGGACTGCATACTGCTTGATAAGTATCAGAGAGGTGGCCGAGTTAGTCTGTATCTTCAAAAACAAGAAGTCCTGTGGCACCTTATAGACTAACAGATATTTTGGAGCATAAGCTTTCGTGGGTAAAGACCCGTTCCGTCAGATGCATGAGTTGGAGGGTGTCAGAGAAGGATTTAAAGAGGGGGTCTTACTAAAAGGGAGGGCAAGAGCTGACAGGGTCTATTCAGTCAGGGTGGATATGGGCTGAATAGACCTTGTCCGTTCTGGCCCTCCTCTTTACTGAGACCCTCTGTATAAATCTTCCTCTGAAACCCCCAACCTCATGCATCTGATGAAGCGGGTCTTTGCCCATGAAAGCTTATGCTCCAAAATATCTGTCATACTGCTTGATAGAATCTCAAAGTCCACAATATTAAACCTCACACTTACATTTCCAGACTCTAAAACAAGACATTATTTTAGAAGCAGCAGTGTCAGTGAAGTATTATAGTGTGAAACCATGGCTCTAAATACACTAACGTGTGGAGGATATCTTGACTTCTGTGTCCAGAGCTGAACTGACACAGGTCAAAGGACAGTTCTTAAGAGGGACTTGTAAAAAGTAATTTCAGAGAGTCAGTTCTGAGCACCCACCGTAACATGCTAACAGATATTCTCTGTTGGACCATTCGGTGGCAACAGCTCAGCAATTGTGCAGCTGTTAAAATTAGACAATTAAAAAGTTAAAAATGTTTAATAAGAGAAAATAATACTTCTTTGTCTTGCTGTGTCCTCCTAGGAGGCATCAAACTTGCTTCATTGCCACAGCTGATCCTTCAAGGGTTTTGTTAATAATGAATGCAGAAGGACTATTTTGTGCATATGTTTAAGCATATTTAAGTAGCTTTCTTGACCTGCAGCACAACATTCAGGGAAGCTATAGACCATGTCAGAGCAGGGTTGGCTTGATTCAGCAGCCTGTGCAATGCATGGTCACCTCTCTTGAGAGCCCCCATGTTTTGTTTAGTAATTTACTGATGTTCTGTATTTCCTGTTTCCCTCAGCATCATGTGGCAGCTGCTATGCATTTGCTTCTATGGGTATGTTGGAGGCAAGAATTCGTATCCGCACTAACAATTCTCAGACACCAATCTTCAGTCCTCAGCAAGTCGTGTCCTGCAGCAATTATTCTCAAGGTGAGTGTGCTGGAGACATTCCCCTGTTATTGGGAAGATGGGGGTATAACAGGCTCTCACCAGGGTGCCATCTGGAACTGGGGTACCACTGAACCTTTTAATGCATAGTCTGGGCTCCCTCTCATCCTATACTTCTGTGACAAGCTGCAGGCCTGCTCCTGGCCCTACATTTTCACCAGTATTCATGCAGTAGGGACATACCCAGCTGCAGTTACATGTGGACTCTTTGACCAGCAACTGCATGAACCAATAATAAAGAGGCTACAGCCAAAATAATCACCAGCTCCCCAGGCATGCTTTTCTTCCCCTCCCTTCTGTCATCCCCACATGGGAGTATAAACCCAAAATTATACCATCTTGCACTGCACTGTGCAGTGTAAGCTCTTAGATGTCACACACACACCCCCCCATGTGGAGAGGAAAGGCAACAGGTGCTTGAGCTAAGATTCCAAAGCACTTCATTCCAAATTCACTGGTTTAGATCAAAACATAAAATAAAATGTATTCAACACAAGGTAGATTTTAAGTGGTTATAAATGATGGCAAAAAGATCAAAGCAGATTAACTAGTTAAAACAAATATGCATACTAAGCTTAACATACCAGAAAGATAGGATTTGAAATTAACAGTGTCTCAGCCTGACTGACAATACAAGCAGGCTGCAGATTCTTGAGGCACAAACCATGCTTGCTTTTGTAGCATGGAATCCCCAGGGTTTTTTCATACACGGGGTAGAAATCCCATTATCCTAGTTCCAGCACTTTTCCCAGTTCAGTCTCTGTTCCTCAGGTGTTCACAGGACTCTTCCTGTGTGGGGAATGAAGAAAAATAGATTGTCACTACCTGCTTTGTATAGCTTAGCATATGGTGGGAACTCTTTGGCCCAAACTCAGAGTCATGTGGTCCAATCACATGACCTTATGGAGTCATAGCAGCCATTACTTACAAGCTGTCTGGAATGCCCTCTGGAAGGCTCACCAGGTGGGGAATAAGCTTCCTGTAATGCCTTTTCTTTTCCCTAATGGACCATTGTCTTGAATAGGCCCTTTCCAGCCTAGACCGAAAATATCTTGTCTAGTGGTCTTCATGGAGGTGTAACTTATTTGAAATGCAGATACTATCCGTATGACTTCAGATAACCAAAAAAGCTGCATGCATATAGATTGGATAATCATCTTCAGCAAATCATAACTTTTCCAGTGACATCTTGGCCGTGTGTACACTAGCCCCAAACTTCAAAATGGCTAGGCAAATGGCCATTTCGAAGTTTACTAATGAAGCGCTGAAATACATATTCAGCGCTTCATTAGCATGCGGGCGGCCGCAGCACTTCGAAATTGACGCAGCTCGCGTCATATGTATGTATCTGTCATATACAATGGGGGTGGTGTCCTCCCTCCTAAAAGTGAGTCGCACGGTCTGCAAACAATGGATCACATAAGGGCCATGTCTACACTAGCCCCAAACTTCGAAATGGCCATGCAAATGGCCATTTCTAAGTTTACTAATGAAGCGCTGAAATACACATTCAGCGCTTCATTAGCATGCGGGCAGCCACGGCACTTCGAAATTGACGTGCCTCGCCGCCGCGCGGCTCGTCCCATCGGGGCTCCTTTTCGAAAGGACCCCGCCTACTTCGAAGTCCCCTTATTCCTATGAGCAGATGGGAATAAGGGGACTTCGAAGTAGCTGGGGTCCTTTCGAAAAGGAGCCCCGTCAGGACGAGCCGCGCGGCGGCGAGGCACGTCAATTTCGAAGTGCCGTGGCTGCCCGCATGCTAATGAAGCGCTGAATGTGTATTTCAGCGCTTCATTAGTAAACTTAGAAATGGCCATTTGCATGGCCATTTCGAAGTTTGGGGCTAGTGTAGACATGGCCCTTATGTGATCCATTGTTTGCAAAACATATCATAATTATGCCACAATGATATGATCAACATATCACTGTGAAGAATATGGGGTGCAATGCCAATGTGAGAGATACCCCCAAAGATATTGTAACTGCAGCAGATGAAGAGTTGACTGTCTCTTCTAATTGATTGGTAACCATTTTTATAAGCCTCTCTGTGATCTGGGTGTGGGAAGATCATTTTCTGTGAAATCACTGCCTCAGAAAGCCAAAGTATTGGAGCAAGTTTCCTTCATGATTGAAAGAGGGGGTTAATTTGTGAGTGTGACATGTTTAGGACTACATTTTGTGGTAGCTGTCTTCTGGGACTCTAGCATAACGGGTTCAGGTTTCATTCCAGGATCATTGAGTCATGTTGCTGGATGCATAGGATTGTTGTATTGAAATAGAGCCACTGGTGGTTTAACACTAGCTAGAGGTCTGTGGAGACTTGCTGATCATTTGTTGTCTGCAGTCCTGCTTCTCCAGCTGCTTGTTCAGGCATCCGAGTGCTTCATTGTAAACAGCCTTAGATGACAACAGAAAGCAGATGGAAACAAGGGTAAGGAGCCTGTCTAGGGGAATGCTGTGTACTTCAGGAGGTGCTCGGAGGTGCGATACACTTGCAGGAGAGTGGAGTTGGGTAACATGTCCAGGGGAGTTAGGAGAAGGCCACCAGGATGGGTAACACATCTTGAGAGAACGGAACAAAATGTTCCTCAAGCATCTGTGGAGGAGGAAAAACAGATGGACAGATGGAACGGAACAGAAGGAAGAGCAAAAAGCAGCAGACCGTGCGACTCACTTTTAGGAGGGAGGACACCACCCCCATTGTATATGACAGATACATACATATTTACATATTTTTTTCCTGGTGTTAGTTTCCATGTAAGGAATTGCTGTGGTTACCAGGGGTACGTCTTACTGTCGCAAATGGTTGTGAAGTAGGGAAGAGGAAGTTAAGGTGGTCCACTTTCTGAGCTTGAGACCCCATGTTTAGGGTATTAAATCAATGTTAGGTATTTCCTCTTGCTGTCAGGTGAGAGGTGAAAGCAGTTCCCTTTTAGTTGTAAGCTATATTAGCCATGTTCAGTCTGATACAAAATATTGGGGATAATAAAGCCTTGTAACTTTAAAAATAAAATGGACTTGCAAAATTGTGACCAGAACCTGGTTCAAAAGACTGGCAGGTTCCTCTCCCATCCCAAAAAGATCATTTGCAAGGACTAACCATGTTTTCCTACTGTTTCAGGTTGTGATGGTGGATTCCCGTACCTCATTGCAGGGAAATACATCCAAGATTTTGGTGTGGTTGAGGAAGAGTGTTTCCCCTACATCGGTGTGGATTCTCCATGCACTCTTAAGCGGAACTGTTACCACTACTATACGTCTGAGTACCACTATGTTGGAGGGTTTTATGGAGCCTGCAATGAAGCCCTGATGAGGCTTGAACTTGTCCTACATGGGCCAATGGCTGTTGCTTTTGAAGTTTATGGTGATTTCATGCTGTATAGAGAAGGAATCTACCATCACACTGGGCTTCAGGATGAGTTCAACCCCTTTGAGTTGACCAATCATGCTGTGTTGCTTGTGGGCTATGGCAAAGATCCACATACTGGTGAGAAGTTCTGGATAGTGAAAAACAGCTGGGGAAGCTCCTGGGGAGAAAATGGTTACTTCAGAATACGCCGGGGCACTGATGAATGTGCAATTGAAAGTATAGCAGTGGCTGCAACTCCAGTTCCAAAATTATAAAGCAAAATTCTTTTCCCCAGTGCCTCATTTCTGAGAAGCAAGCTCCTGAGGCACAAGATTGTACTGATTATATTGTGTACTTGGAAAATTTTATTGCAGTGTTTTAAAGCTTAAGAATGAGTTTTAATGAGATTTCTTTCAGCATAAAGGGAGCCGTTTTCACTCTTTACTGCTAAGGACACTTCAGAATTCTACTCTTTAGTTTACGATGCAGAAAGGTACACTTTCTGTATACAGAAGCTGGCAGTAAATTCTCTAAGAACACAATTGCCCTTAAATTAACAATAGTGGTGGATGTCCATCATTGAATAAAGCCCGTTTCTTTTTTTTTTTAAATTTCTCCTTGGACAATCTGAAACTAGATCTCAGAAGGAAATGGTTGTTACAATAATCTATAATTACTTAAAGGTACACTTCTTAAAATATTGTGCCTTACTCCTGGGAAATCAGGGAAGTATTTTAAATTTGGGCATCTTAAGTGTGTATCAGAATGTGATTACACTGTGACTAAAGGGAAATTTTAAAGCTTTAAATGTTTGGCACACATGCAAGCAAAATGTCAGATGTCAAACTCACTGAACTTCAAAGTTTTTGTTTTATGTATTGGCCTTTCACTGCATTTGTGTGGCATTTTTTGAAGTTTTTCTTTTTTTTAAATGAATGTCATTTCAATTCAATTCCAAGCTGATCCTCAGTAAAAATCTGACTCCCTTACTGTGGGAGTTGCTCCTTACTCAAGTTGATGTCTTTTTATTGCTATGACCTACACCAGCATCTTCAAAATTGAGAAGGGGTGTTCAGATATTTTAGAGTAAAGAAGATTTGGGGGTGGGTGAGGAAGGGAAATTATAGATCATCTCTCCTCCAGCTGGTTTTGTTCTGTGTTGATTCTTACGCTGCATGGAGTTGCTCTTCAGTGCAAGCAAAGTCTTTCTGCAGCACCAAGCACAGTGGAGTCTAGTCTATGATTAGAGCTTCATGGTGGTATGGCATAATAATCTGTACATGGATGTGAATGTGGCTGTGCCAGCTGTAATCCCTGGACCAACCTGTAATACCTCCAGAGCACCTGCCCAATGTCCATATGTAGGTTAAAAAAAGGAATCCCTTAATAGATGTGAGCATAGACAGTCCTCCTCTGCAAGGGGAGATGCCATATAGTGTCTTCCTTCAACTAGACAAGAATCACGTAGCAGATTTATAGCAGGATTCTTACCATTGCAGGATTATCCTCCATTCTGTCCCCTTAAGTGACTCATACTTTATTACCAGGCATGCAACTGAAAGTGCCTCGTGACTTGTATTACAGTAGCCCCAGAGAGACAGCGGCCCCCAGTGCACTTCAGAAACGTGGCAAAATGGTTCCTGCCCTGAAGCCTACAGTGTCAGACAAAGGAGGAAGCGAACTATGGCCCCTCTTTACAGATGGGTAACTGAGGCACAAGACTAAGTACATACCTCGCAACATTCCCTCAGCACTTAGGAACTCCCAGGCTGGATCAGACATGAGGTCTGATCAGTGGCCAGCATGAGATGTTTCAAAGGAAGGTTTTATAAGATGCAAAAGAAAGCAGATTTGGGCCAATCTGCCCCACTAAAGTGTTGTTCTAATCCTAAAATTGGCTGCATCATCAGAACTGTCTCACCCAGAACCAGAATAGGTTGGCAGTCGTTCCTGAGTCATCTTCAGCTGTGCTTCTTTCAATTCCTTGTTCCCTTATGTCTCTCCTTTCACTCTTTTTGGTCAAGGGAATACAAGCAGATAAGCATTTGTATATAATACATTCCAGACTCAGACATCCATAACCTGTTACTCCATCACATTACAGGTCACTTAGTTGCACTTGGGATTTAGTGTAAGCTTTTGTAGCACTTTTCTGTGGTGATAAAAGCAGTCAGGCCTGCAGCACTCTTGTGCTTCAGTATGGAGCTAATTTAAATGCCCATTTTGTTTGCATATACAAGGGTTGCAACAGCTGGTATGCTACAGCAGTGCAGCTGAATGCCGCCAGTCTGTGCCAGTCAAATGGTTTAACTTCAGCATACACTGCAATTTTATTGGCTTGTTCTTGTCCACTAAAGAATTGTGCTTTACAAGCGTTGAACTGAGTTATTGTAACTTTGCAAAGGTGACCTGTTTCAGTCGAAATTTTTCATTCTAACCTTTTCTGATGAAAACTAGCTTTCTCATCCAAATGGAAGTTTCCATGGGAAATGTCCAGTTGTGAAACAGTCATGCTTTTGTTGCAAAAACATTTTTTGGGTGATATGTAGCTTTTTATTCTCAATTCCCCTTCCCTGAACTGCAGTCTTTTTGTTGAAAAACTAATTTTTTTAATGAAGATGTTCTCATGAAAAAGTTGAGTAAAAACACATTTTGTGATCAGCTCAGTTGCAGGACCTGTGCTTTGTGAGTATGTAAAATAACCTGTTTAACCAAGAAAAGCTTAATGGATGCAGGTTGTGATACAAGATGAAACAAGAAACATTAAGTTAGACAGTGATGTAGCTCCAAGGTATGTCCACAAAGAGAACAGTGCCCACCACACAAAATAGTAGCAAGGGAAGGGGTGCGCAAAATGCGGGGGCTCCCTCAAGTGGAGGGGCAAAACATGAAATTACATAAAGAGGGTGCAGCACGATCAGCTGCTGGATCTCAGGTTCATCCAGCTCATTAAAATGTTGAAATGCGTTACTGTTTCTAGGCACGTGTATCGACATTTATATCCCAATTAATAAAGATTTCACATTCTACATACCTATTTTCTTATGCATGCTGAAAGGTTCCCCCCTACCATCTCAACATAATTGATATTTCCATTGGTTTGGGTTACATTAGCCAAGTGTGTATGTGGGGGGTGGAAGGTCTGCTAGTTGCAAGGACAAAAAGCAATGATGTAAAAAGTTTGCTCAACCCTGTGCTAGAGTAATGTGCTTTTTTGTGAGGACCAACTGACTGGTGCAGGCCGAGGATCTTAAACTCAATTTACCTCAGGGCCAATGTCAGTCCTCAAATGCTGCTTGTGGGCCAGCGGGCACTCCTCTCTGGCAGAGGTTGGGGGGCAGCAGTGTTCTACGTGTCCCCCTCCCATATTGTTTAGCTTCAACTGTCAGCCCATGTGCTCCCCTCACATCTCTCCTGGCCTACATAATTTAAAGCCCCCAGGAACTCCTGTCAGCACCACCCCCAGCAGTGCTGGAGCAAGAGCAGCTTGTGACTGCTGTCTCTGGGCCAGTGCCAGCAGGACCCTGTGGCCCTGGGGGAGATGTATGCAGAGCCGTCCTGTTCCCTATGCACAGGTTAGGCAGTGAAGCTCTGGGCAGGCTGGGGCTGGCAGCAGGGGTCAGGCCTGTGATGGACAGAGCCATGCGGAAGCGGAGTGACACAGCAGCCAGTTGTGCTCTGTTTCCCTGTGGCTCAAACTGTGGTGAAGGCAGAGGGGGCTTGACCCCTCCTGAGGCCTCATGTCTGTGCCCCATTAATGCCCGAGGCTGTGGCCTCAAGGGGAGTGGGCTTGGGGGAATGAAATGGGGGAGATCGCTGAAGAGGTATGGGAACAGGGGTGGGGGGCAGACCAGGTCTGGGCTTGGGTTAAGGGTATGAATCCCCCCAGGGCTGCAGGGACAGCTGAGCATGGGCTGAATTGTACTGCAGCTGCACAGCCTTGACCCTGTTCAGGATACAGCTTACTCCAAGCAAATGTACTTGCCTTGTGGTGAACATGATACACACCTGTGAGACTGTGAATGTGAGGTGTATATTCCAAGTGGATATGCCTTCTGTGTTCACTCATGCTCTGAGACCAACACACAAGAGATACTCATGGTTTCATCCTTGGTAGCATACTTTGAACGTATTGTATGTTCAAGGATTCCTGTTCTTTTCCCATCATCCCGTGTTGCCAACTTTCAGCAATAACTGGTGTTTTTAAAGCCCTGAGGTCAAGTGAATCCATCAGCTTCTGTGCTTTCTTTGAAGAAAGAGGGTTGTAGCTCTCATGGTTGTGGAGATAAGCATAAAAACATAAGTGCTTGTTGCTAAAGGTTCAGAAGGCAAATAATTCCAAATGCATTTTAAAACTCATTTTTAAGAGGGGGCATTGTTATTTGTGTGTGTGTGTGTGTAAAAGAGAGAAAGAGAGAGCAAAATCTCCCACCATTACACTCCTACTGGCAATAATGGCAGTGCAGGTGTAGAATGGATATTGGTGTTCATTATTACTTATCAACATGTTGTGTACACCTGCCCCAAGCCAGTAAATACAGCTGGTGTCCCCTCTATACTAACACTTCACAGGGGCAGTTGCGTAGAGCTAATGGTAGCTCACTGGGGTTCAGAGGGGTAGCCAAGTTACTCTATAAGGTGCCACAGGACTTGTTTTTGAAGATACAGACTAACAGATATTTTGGAGCATATGCATCTGATGAAGCGGGTCTTTGTCCATGAAAGCTTATGCTCCAAAATATCTGTTAGTCTATAAGGTGCCACAGGACTTCTTGTTAGTGTGGTTACAGACTCTCACTCAGAATTAGATCTATTTTTTTCTTCTGACTTACAGCGTACTGTATTTAATTATTATGTATCAGAAATGTCAGACACCCAGCCTACTTCAGCTATTTATGGCCAGCATGACTCACTTGGATTCTGTGGATTCTAAGATTTTGTTAGTTATCATGAGCCATTGTATGCTAAGAATGGAAAGAATGTTCTGCAAGGAATGGAGACATCAGGACAACAATGCTGTCTTCCTCAGACCACAATGTGACTGCGAGATTGGATAGGATTCAGGAGTAGGCGGGCCAGGCTCCTGTAGTGATAGTGAATATCAGCCCAGGCATTGCTTCAGATGATATCTTTACAGATTATAGACTTCTACAGTGAACTCAAGAGATTCCCTTCCGTCAGTGGCCTGCCGAGTGATTTCCTCAGAGAGCTTTCGTGTCTCTGTAAGAGGTGTCAGATTGAAGATACTAGATTTCTGGAACATTAAGCTTTGTATACACTTGCAATTAAGCTACAAAACTTTAGTTGCTCATGGGTACTCACCTTTGCCCAAACATCAAAAGTTTTGTTGTGCCAAGCGTGAGCATTGCTTTGCCATCAGGCACACTTCCCTGCTGACAAAGTGAAAGCTGCTTGTGAAGGCTAGAAGTATTTTGTCAGCAAAAGTGCCAACAAACAACATTCATGCACTCCAACTTTTAGTGACAGGATTGTGTTGACACAACTTTGTTGTTAAAAGCTGCATAATGTAGACATAGCCAAAGGTCACCTTCGCTGGGGAGACAGAGACTGTAGTTTGCATGGCCTCCATCTCAGGGACTGGGCAACAAACCTAAGGGAGCCAGGCTAGTCAGGAGACCCAGGAGTGCATTAAACTAGCAAATGGAGACAATGAAAAGGGAGAACAACTGAACTCTGATTAAGCACAAATGTCAAGTTTTGAGAACAAAATTAATCAAGGCATGAATGGATGTGAAGAGAAACACTTTTCCATTGCCTACATATCCATTCTAGGCACTTGGGTAATAAACAAGAAGAATAGGAATTGCTCATTTATGAGCATAAAGTCAACCTCATTAGTATTACTGAAACCTCTGGAGAAGACATGCATGACTGGAATGTTTATCTCTAGTATAACTAGAGCTGGCCAGAAACTCTGTACTGGAACATTTTTCTATCAGAGAACTTTGACTTGTCAACATCAAACTCTTCTAATAAGACAGTTGAATTTCAATGAAGGTGTGATGGAAAGGTGGCAAGGTTCCTTGGAAACCATCTCGCCCACCCAGCTCCTTAGCAACCCACTGGACAGGCTGCTGGGAAATGTGGCTTTCCAAACTCCTGGCTTTTTGCCAACCAGCAACACCTGTTAGTTACAGGCCTTGGGCCTTTGCAATTCCTAGAGAATTTTGAAATTTTGAGGGTTTTTCTTCCAAATTGTAACACACCCCAATTTCAAAATATTGATATCACCTGTGATAGGGGAGGTTACCTTCCTCCATGGAGCTAGAGTGATAACCTCTTTACAAACAATCAAGAGGGCCAAAGGGAAGGAAGATCAGCACTGTTGCAAATGACATTGTCAGTGACTAGGAAATAGGTAACTTGGAAGAATATGATCTTAAATAGTTAGTGATCAGTTTTGTAACAGATAAAGCGTAAAATGGGATTACTAATCAGTCTCTACTCTGGACCACCAAATTGCACTAGAGAAGAGGATGAAGAACTCCTTATGCAGCTACCTATAAAATGTGGGGAACTTGTATTATCATGGGGGCAGCTGTATGAGTGACATATACTGGTCATGCTGCAAAATTAAAATGTCTTTGGAAGTTTTAAGAACTATAGGCAACAATACCCTAACTCGAAAATGTTACATCTGACATAGAGTAGCTCTGAATCAGACTTCACCTTGACAAATAAAGAGGAACTGATCACAGAACTAAATATTAATGGTTGTTTAAGTACAAGTGATCATGACTTGATTGCATCTAGGTACAAACAGATTAAAATACCAAACAGTAATAGTATGTATGGAGAGAGACAGAGAGAGAGTTATGTGTGTTAATCTTCAGAAGTGCCCATTCTAAAACGGTGAAGACAATTGAGTCAAATCAACTGGGAGAAGGAATTTAATCAGAAAAAGATGATGACAGTTGAGAACTGCTTAAGAACACTTTACTGGATTCCCCAAAGCCAAAATGAAACGAGAAGGCCACTCATATTAAAACCACAACCCGGTTTACACTTTTTAAAAATGCAGTCTGGTTTAGAGAGGAACTGAGAACAGTAGAGAGTCAAACAAGCATGCACACCAACATATAGCATAATAGATAGCAATGTAGCAGATAGAAAATCAATAAAGGAAGTAAAAGTATATAAGGAGATATATATGGCCACAGAGCTAAGAACGATAAGGAGTTTTTAAGTATACTGTATCAGGAACAAATGGAGTTAGTCCAAGAAGGCTTAGAGAGGGTGATCTTGGCAAATATCCAGGCACTAACATTTTAGAAGCCAAATTACCATAATCAGGATAACCCAGGAGATCTGCTGATGGTGGGAGAGAATAAAAGGGGGCTATTACCTGAGGACCTGGCAATGCAAAAGAGCCCAGAGCTTCTGGTCACGGCATATACTGTGGCAGCGTTGGCGGCCAGAGCCCTGTGGCCTTTAAATTGTCTCTGGAGTGCAGTGCTGTGTGCTCTGGGTGGTTTTAACTCTGGTAGTGTTTAATTCCATTTTTTTTCACATGTGGCTTTGAGGGCAGTGTACGGGAAGATCTTCTGCTGTACTGTACCAATTCAAACATCGAGGAACATCGCTGACTAGTCTATTGTTAGGTAGAAAAGGGAGAACTGCCAATTGTAATGCAGAAATGGCAGCACTGTTCCATAAATACATCTGGTTTTTGTTTGGAGAAAAGCCAGGTGATGTAGTTACTTCATATTAGGATAATGAAATAAAATCAGTCGGTATCTACGTGACAAACAGAAATTAAGTAATAGAGGGCTCTTGACCTATGCTCCACTCGGAGTACAAGGGTTTAAGTTAAGTGTTTAGTCTAGCCAACAAAGGTATAATGACAATGTCTAATGGGTCAAAGTTGAAGCTAGGCAAATTCAGACTGCAGGATATACATTTTTTTATCAGCAAGGTTAATTAACCATTGGAACACCTCACTGGGGGCTTCACAGTAGATGCTCAGTGACACGAAATTTTAAACTCAAGATTGGATGTTGTAAAAATGCACTCTTGTTCAAACCCCTCCATTGTATTTGGAGCAGAAATTAATTAGGAAAAGTCCTGGAGGCTGGATTATAGAGGAGGTCTAATTGGATTGTCAGAATGGTCCCTTCTGGCCTTAGAATTTAAAACTTTAGAAAGTTTGTATTTCTTGTGATTGTGAAGTTTGCATCCCAAAACTGAACTGATGGTAACACTGTGGTTTTGTCATCTGTGGTTGCCTAAGAAGGTGGTGGAATCAGCATCCTTAGAGCTCTATTAAAGCCAGGCTTGACAACCTGGTGGCTGGAATGATGTAGTTGGCGTTAGTCCTGCTTTGACCAGGGAGCTGGACTAAATGACCTCCTGACATTTCTGCCAACCCCAATCTTCTATTATTCTATGACTGTGCATCTTGAGGATTAATTAAGACAAGTTTCAGCCATCATTGTCAAGGAAATGGTGTAGCTGCATGGGTGCAAGCAGGGTCATCCCTGGAAGGGGAGGGGAGCATGCAGGGCTTGGAGCACCCTCCCCCCTGTCCAAGACATGGGGGCTGGGGCAACTTCACCTGCCCCAGATGAACCCCCTCCCCAGCCTGCTGTGCTCTGCTTCACCGCAGCAGCAGGAAGTGGAGTGTCCCACTCTGCTTCCCATCTCTTGAGGGGACCAGAGTGAGCTGAGGTTGGGGCTGAAGCCATCTCTCTCCACTTGCCACTGCCACTGCAATGAGTGTGAGAGAGCCTGACCCCTGCTGCTACCCCATGCCACGCTCCCCAGGTAATCCCCCAAGGCTTCTCTGGATACCACACATTGGCTACGTCTACACGTGCACCCAACTTCGAAATAGCTTATTTCGATGTTGCGACATCGAAATAGGCTATTTCGATGAATAACGTCTACACGTCCTCCAGGGCTGGCAACGTCGATGTTCAACTTCGACGTTGCTCAGCCCAACATCGAAATAGGCACAACGAGGGAACGTCTACACGCCAAAGTAGCACACATCGAAATAAGGGAGCCAGGCACAGCTGCAGACAGAGTCACGGGGCGGACTCAACAGCAAGTCGCTCCCTTAAAGGGCCCCTCCCAGACACAGTTGCACTATACAACACAAGATACACAGAGCCTACAACCGGTTGCAGACCCTGTATATGCAGCACGGACCCCCAGCTGCAGCAGCAGCAGCCAGAAGCCCTGGGCTAAGGGCTGCTGCCCACGGTGACCACAGAGCCCCGCAAGGGCTGGAGAGAGAGTATCTCTCAACCCCCCAGCTGATGGCCGCCATGGAGGACCCCCGCTATTTCGATGTTGCGGGACGCAGATCGTCTACACGTCCCTACTTCGATGTTGAACGTCGAAGTAGGGCGCTATTCCCATCCCCTCATGGGGTTAGCGACTTCGACGTCTCGCCGCCTAACGTCGATTTCAACTTCGAAATAGCGCCCAACACGTGTAGACGTGACGGGTGCTATTTCGAAGTTACTGCCGCTACTTCGAAGTAGCGTGCACGTGTAGACGCAGCTATTCTGTCCATAGGACGGTTAAGATGGCCGCTGTAGGGGCCCCCATAGTGTTGCACTTTACAGTTGAGAACGGCTTAAAAATACTTTACTAGATGCCCCAAAGCCAAAATGAAAGGAGAAGGCTATACATATGGAATGGCTGCTCCGAACCATCCTATGCTCTGGATGCAAGCCTATAGCATAGACAGGAAAAGTCACAATTTGCACCCAGGAAGTTTATCATTGTAGTTAAGATTTGAAGGGTGTTATAGAAGCCAGTGACATACTGGGATTAAGTATTTGTTTATTATGAGCTGGAGACCTCATCCATCATGCTCCTGTCCAAGGCTGCATCTTTAATGTGTGGCCCTAAACATGATGAATGCTTAAATTGCAGCTGTGTATTATCGGTTTTCATCTCCTGAATTAGTGCTTTGTGCACATGCTACTAGGCATCATACATATGATGATGAAATTAAGTGGTACCTTCACAAAGGCAAAAAATGATTTGCAGTTATTTCCAAGTTCAGTTTAAAACATTTGTTTAGCTCTGTAAGACTGAATGATCTCAAAACCAGTTTCTTGAGTTCTATTCCCAGCTCAGCCAATGGTTCACTGGTGGCATCTACACTGCCCCTCCCTTTCAGAAGGGGGATGTAAATGCAGAGGATCAAAAATGCTAATGAGGCACTGATATGAATATTCAGCACCTCATTGGCATAATGGTAGCCACTCACCACATTGAAAGTGCTGCTTTTGAAATGCAAAATAGCCATGTAGACAGGATTCCTTCAAAAGGAAGCCCCGCTTTCGAAAGTACCCTTCTTCCTAATTTTTTTTCAAGAAGGGTGCTTTCGAAGTGGGGCTTCCTTTCTAAGGAACCCTGTCTACACGGCTATTTTGCATTTCAAAAGCAGCACTTTCAACATGATGAGTGGCCATCATTATGCAAATGAGGCACTGAATATTCATATCAGCACTTCGTTAGCATTTTCAATCCCCTGCATTTACATGTCCCTCTGAAAGGGAGCAGCAGTGTAGCCACAGCCAGTGTCTGAAGTCATTTAACCTTCACTGTTGCAGTGGCACGTACAGGCCACAGCCAGTTTAGGTCCCTTTATGCTAATGTAACACAATGGGTGTATGTGCGTGCTATACTAGGCACTGTACAAATATAGGGTAAAGGACAATCCCTGCCTTAAAGAAAATTTAAACAATAAGATGTAATAGGTGGATAGGATAAGAAAGCAGGCAAAGACAAGATAATAAATACAATACAGTATGTACAAACAACTCTGTAAATACAGGATTTGCTACCTTATGTCTACACAGCAAAGTTATTTCAAAATAACTTTATGAGCATCTGTGCAATGCAACTGCTATTTTGAAATTATTTTGAAATAGGTGAACCTCTGGCTTATTTTGAAATAAGTAAACCTCATTCCACAAGGAATAGCACCTATTTTGAAATAACTATTTCAAAATATGGGCTGTGTAGACAGGGAATAGAACCTATTTCAAAATAAGCCATACTGCATCCAATGGCTCTGTTTCATAGTCATCACTGTTGTGTGCAGATGATCTATTTCGAAATAGCTGAGGGCTACTTTGAAATGTATTTTTTCTGTAGTGGCATTATTTTGAAATAAGGTATTCTGGAAATTCTCTTTGGTACTTCCAAACTACGGAGATCTTTCGAAAGAAACCTTTCCAGAAGATCTCTTTCAAAAGAACTTCTTTTGAAAGAATGCATCCACACACAAAAAAGCAGCTCAAAAGAGTGATCTGCTCTTTGGAAAGAAAGTGTGTACATAGTCTCTGCTCTTTCAAAAGGACGGGCCAGGGATCAAAAAATCAGGCCCCATGGGCACTACTTTTTCAAAAAAAAAAAGGTCCTGTGGCGCATCTACACACATTTTCTTTCGAAAGAAGTTTTTGAAAGAGGGCACTCTTCCTGAAATGGGAAAGGAAGAGTGATTTCAAAAGGAGCACCTCATTCTTTCCCTATACTTTCCACAGAACACTTTTTGTGTGTAGATGCTCCAATGGGCTCTTTCGAAAGAGCCCCTTCTTTTGAAAAATCTTTCAAAAGAACTTGCTAATGTAGGTACAACCTTCCTGAATAGCTCATTTCAAAATAACACTACTGTGTAGATATAGCCATACAGGGCTTCTGGGCCTTACTGGGCCGGTTTCACTACTGCATTTTTCCAGTTTCCAGTTGCATGACAAGTACAATCAGACCTAATATTTGCAGAGTGGCTCTAACAAATCTGATCCACTCCATCCCCCGATGGGATTTTTATGCCCACTGTCAGGTCCCTCTTTTCCTCCCTGTAGGACTTTCTCACATGCACACGCCCTGCCTGATAACTTTGTATTTGTATGGCTGCTTTGATTGTATTTTTGTTTAATTTCTGTGAGCAGCTGGGGAAAAGCACTTCATACGCAAAGTGGTTTTTAAAGTAACCACACAGGGATAATTTTCCATTCTGCTCCTAACCTCTTCTTTGCAGCATCCTTGTGAGAGATGGGCACTGCAGAGCACAACCAGTGAATGGGAGCCATGGGCCAAAGAAGAATGTTGTGCAGAAGGTTAATGGCCACTTAAAAAAGGTTCCAAATGTCTTTTGAGTCATTTCTCTGCTTGAATGCAGAAGGGAAGTTGCCAGGAAAAGGATGAAAGAAAAAGGTAGTGGAAAATAAACAAGGTAGTCCATAGAAGACAGATTAAAGGAAAAACGTCACTATATAGCCTGTTTAAATATCATGGTGAGCCCCACTCGTGCACATTTAAGGTGATCATCGGCAGGCACTGCATCTGACGAAGTGGGTCTTTGCCCATGAAAGCTTATGCTCATACATTTCTGTTAGTCTATAAGGTGCCACAGGACCCCTCATTGCTTTTGCAGATCCAGACTAACACGGCTACCCCTCTGATACTTGACACTGGGAGGTGTTCACTTTACTCTGGCTGGCTTCTCCTCCTCATTACCAGCAATTCAGCTGTCTTACATGAAGATAAATGCATGAAATACTATTGTCATATTTGTTTACACGGGAAATGATTATAATTGCTATCACTGCTTCATGGGATTTGCACATGAAAAGCCGGTCCTTGCAACTGCCAGTGGGATGGGAGATTGTTCTCATCTTCTCATTTCTCCAGTAAGAACTATGCCCCCTCCCCTCATCCTCACCAATCCACAATACAATACAATACCCTGAAAAGGCTGGAGGGCAGATACTGTTGAACCTGCGTCCTTCCTCCTCCATGCCACTGAGGAGCTCTCTGCCATGCTCATCAATGTTTATTCCTTTAAAAGAAATTGACGTTAGTGGTCAGACCATGGAGGATGGGCAACCCAGCAGACTGTCATCCTCTGCATGAGAAGTACAGCATGGATGACAGCAGCAACAGCTTCTCTATATCGCCCTGCCACTAGGCCCTTAAATCTACCTGACGGGACAAACATAGCTCAGATTTCATAGAATCATAGACTCATAGAATGCCAGGGCTGGAAGGGACCTCAGGAGGTCATCAAGTCCAGCTCCCTGCTTCAGTCAGGATGAATCCCAACTAAGTCATCCCAGCCAGGACCTTGTCAAGCTGGGACTTATAAACCTCTAGGTGTGGAGATTCCACTACCTTTCTAGGCTACCCGCTCCAGTGCTTCACCATCCTCCTGGTAAACTAGTTTTTCCTAATATCCAACCTACTCCTCTCCTTCTATAACTTCAGACTATCCCTCCTTCTTCTGCTGTCTGTCACCCTGAGAACAGTTTCTGACCATTCTCTTTAGAGCACCCCTTCAGGAAATCGAAGGCTGCTACTAAATCACCCCTCACTCTCCTCTTCTGAAAACTAAATAGTCCCATATCCCTCACCATCTCCTCATAGGTCATATGCTCCAGTCCCTGAATCATATTCATTACCCTCCGCTGAACCTTCTCCAGCACATCAACATCCTTTCCATACTGGGAGTCCAAAACTGGATGCAATACTCCAGATGTGGCCTCACCAGTGCCAAATAGAGGGGAACAACGACTTCTCTAGATCTGCTCGAAATGCTCCTTCTAATGCACCCCAATATGCCACTAACCTTCCTGGCTACATGGGCACATTGTTGACTCATATCCAGCCTTTCATCCACCATAATCCCTAGGTCCCTTTTAGCTGTACTGCTGCTTAGCCACTTGGTTCCCAGCCTATAACAATGCTTGGGATTCTTCCGTGCCAATGCAGGACTCTACATTTCTCCTTGCTGAACTACATCAGCTTTCTTTTGGCCCAATCCTCCAATTTATCCAGATCACTCTCAATCCTATCTGTACCCTCCAACCTATCTACCTCTCCCACTAGCTTGGTGTCATCTGCAAACCTCATCCAGGTCATTAATAAAGATGTTGAACTTGGCGTACTCCACTTGAAACTGACCACCATCCAGATACTGAGCCATTGACCACAACCCATTGGGCCTGACAGTCAAGCCAGCTTTCTATCCACCTTTTAGTCCATGTATCTAATCCATAATTCCTCAATTTGTGGACAAGAATGTTGCTGAAGTCAAGGTATAGCACTTCCATTGACTTCCCCATGTCCACAGAGCCTCTTACCTCATCATAGAAGCTAATCAGATTTGTCAGGCACAACTTGCCGCTGGTGAATCCATGTTGACTGCTCTTGATCACTTTTCCCTCTTCCAAGTGCTCCAAAATGGATTTCTTGAGGATCCCCTCCATTATTTTCCCAGGGACTGAGATAAGGTTGACTGGTCTATAGTTCCCTGGATTGTTCTTTTCTTTTTTAAAGATGGCCACAACAGTTGCCTTTTCCTAATCATCTGGGATTTCTCCCAGTCTCCAAAAGTCTTCAAAAATAATGGCCAAATGCTCAGCAGTGACATCTGCCAATCCCTCAGTACTCTTGGGTGCATGAAATCCAGACTCATGGATTTGTGTACATCTATTAGTTCTATGTAGCTCTTAACTTGTTCCTTCCCTACTGAGCACTGCCCTCCATCTTCCCATACTTCATTGTCTAGCACTGTATTGTGGGAGCTGTCCTTACCCATAAAGACTGAGGCAAGGAAAGCACTCAGTACTTCAACTTTTCTTACATCATCTGTCACTAAGTTACCTCTCTCATCCAGTGATGGCTCCACACCTTCCCTGATAAAGCTTTTATTGTTAACATGCCTGTAGAAACCCTTCTTGTTATACACCCTTTTCAGCTGCAGCTCCGATTGTGCTTTCGCTTTCCTGATTACTGCCCAATATTTTCCAGCCATATATTTATACTCCTCCTTAGTAAACTGTCCACATTTCCACTTCTTATATGCATCCCTTCTGAGTTTAAGATGACCAAGAATTTCCCTCTAAAGCCAAGCTGGTTGCTTACCATAATTGCATTTCTTACTATGCAACAGGATGGTTTATATCTGTGCCTTCAGTAAGACTTCTTTAAAATACTGCTACTTCTCCTGAATGCTCTTTCCCTTCAACTTCACTTCCCAAGGGATCCTGCCCATCAGTTTTCTCAGGGAGTTAAAGTCTGCTCTTTTGAAATCAAGGATCTGTATTTTACTGCTCACCTTTCTTCCTTTTGTCAGGATCCTGAAATCTGCTACCACTTCATAGGTAGCATGGAGCTTTAGGCCAGACATTACTCTGAGAGTGTGTAATCTGACAACCTGTATTGCGCAGGCTGTTACATTTTACCCCACTACTCCCATCTTGATCCCAATGACTTTAATCAAGATCTAAGGACACCAAACCTCATTTTGTCCTTGTCCTGGTTGCTGCAGGTAACCATTGCAGTGGTGATGGTTTTCATAATAGGGATACTAGTCCTACTATTTCTTTCTTTATTATATAATTTATTTGTATTGCAAACACTCCTACGAAATCCATGCCATGACTGTTTGGGAGGAATTCAATTGAGTTTATCATCTTGACTTGCACAAAGAAGTTGAGGACCAAATGGTCAGGAGGACAGTCAGCCTTTTCCTTACTCAGGCTCCATCTACGCAATGAGCTTGTGGTATGATTTGCCTGCTCTCCCACACAAACTCATGCTAGCTCTCATTGAGCTAGTGCCAGCATAAATCAGAGTAGCCATGGTCCTAAATTAATCTCTCCCTTGTGCTGATATCTTAGTAGCAAAATAATCACCTTTTTCCTACACAGCTAGCTGTTAGCACCTCAAGCTGTATAGGCATATGCTTATATTTTTAGAAAACTACCCAGGACAATATATATCAATTCCTGAGTTAACTCATTAAGTATTTTCTCATTAACTCATTAAGTATTTTCTTACCGAAACTGTTTTTAAAGGAAAAGCCCTCACTGCTGTCATGTAGGAGATATGAGCTCTGTCTACACGTGCACGCTACTTTGAAGTAGCGGCACTAACTTCGAAATAGCGCCCGTCGTGGCTACACGCGTCGGGTGCTATTTCGAAGTTAACTTCGACGTTAGGCTTCTGGCTGCTGCTGCGGCAGCTGGGGATCCATGCTGCAGGCACAGGGTCTGCAACCAGTTGTCAGCTCTGTGTGTCTTGTGTTGTTTAGTGCAACTGTGTCTGGGAGGGGCCCTTTAAGGGAGCGGCTTGCTGTTGAGTCCGCCCTGTGACTCTGTCTGCAGCTGTGCCTGGCACCCTTATTTCGATGTGTGCTACTTTGGCGTGTAGACGTACCTTCGCAGCGCCTATTTCGATGTGGTGCCGCGCAACATCGAAGTTGAACATCAACGTTGCCAGCCCTGGAGGACGTGTAGACGTTATTCATCGAAATAGCCTATTCGATAGCTAGTTCGATGTTGGCTTCACATGTAGACGTAGCCATGATGAGTAATAAATTCAAGCAATATCATGAATGAAAAAGCAAGCATGGGAGAAGCCCTTGCATCTCCAAAGCCGTGTCTACACGTGCACGCTACTTCGAAGTAGCGGCACTAACTTCGAAATAGCGCCCGTCATGGCTACACATGTTGGGCGCTATTTCGATGTTAACATCGACGTTAGGCAGCAAGACGTCGAAGCCGCTAACCCCATGAGGGGATGGGAATAGCGCCCTACTTCGACGTTCAACTTCGAAGTAGGGAACGTGTAGTCGTTGCGCGTCCCGCAACTTCAAAATTGTGGGATCTTCCATGGCGGCCATCAGCTGAGGGGTTGAGAGACGCTCTCTCCAGCCCCTCAGCTCAATGGTGGCTGTGTGGAGTGGCCCCTTAAAGGTCCCCACCCCCTCCCTTTCTGTGCAGGAAGCTGAGAGAGTGTGCAGGCAGCAGCAATAACACGCGGCTCGCCTGCACACTCATCTTCAGCCACCCAGACCCCCAAAGGACCTCATGGCCACCCGGAAGCGCCCCCAGCGCCCTGAGGGAACCCCCCCGAAGGGGAGCCAGGGTAGCCAGGGCAGCCAGGGCAGGAGCCAGGCCGGGAAGCGGCAGCGGGGCCCCTCCTGGACGGAGGCCAAGCTTCGTGACCTGCTGGGGCTCTGGAGCGAGGAGGAGGTGCTCCAGGTAATGGGGAGCAACAGGTGGAACGCGGATGCATTCGCTCGGCTGGCCGAGGGCCTGGCCGCCCAGGGTCACCCTGCCCGCACTCCGGACCATGTCCGGAGTAAAGTCAAGGAGCTGCAGCAGGGTTACGCCCGGGCCTGGGATGCGGCCGGCCGATCTGGGGCCGCCCCCATCACTTGCCCCTTTTACAGGGAGCTCAGGGACATCCTGGGCCCCCGGCACACCTCCTCCCCTCCGGCCACACTTGACACCTCGGCTGAGGAGCCCCAGCAGGCCCCAGAGCCGGAGTCTGCCCCGGAGGCAAGCCCCGCAACCCAGGGCCCCCCCCGGAGCCCACCCCCGGGGCACCGGAGCAGGAGGAGGAGAAGGAGGGGGACTCCTCCTCCACTGAGACAGGACTCCAGATCCTCCTTCTGCCATCGAGGAGCAGCAGCCGGACGTCCACCCGCCGGGTGTCCCCCAACCGTGGGAGTGGACCGTCAGGTATGTACCCTGCCGGTGTACACCCGCGGGGTTGAGGGGCGGGGGTAATAGATATGTGGCCAGGGCCCTCCGCATGCCCAGATGACCATGGCCCCAAGGACAGCAGTGGCATGTCCCTCACAGGAGTGCATCAGCCCCTGCCCCCCCCAGCACGACAGTGCCATGCCCCATCCCCGGGGCTGGGGGGAGCGGAACCTCTAGGGTCCCCCGGGAGGAGGGGGTGGGACACCCAGCAGCAGCAGCAGCAGCAGCAGCAGCATGTGATGGAGTGGGGGGAGTGCAAATGTGAGACTCAGGCTACATATGAGAAACAAACAGAATAGCTCCCAGTGGCTAAGGATGACTCTAGGGCTACAACTGGCAGGTTACACCTCTGCCCTGAACAAAGAGGAGGGAGGAGCCGAGCTGGCTTTGAATCGGGGCCGCAGTTAGAGGCTAGGGGAAGGGAGAGCTGGAAGGCAGCCAGCCTGAGGAGGGGGAAAGCTACACCCCAGAGGGGCACCCCTCGGGGTCTTCTCCCCAGGACGGGTTGGAAGGACTGTCTCTGACTGCTGTACTGTCACTTCTGGGAGAAACTGGGCATCTATTGCCTAAGAAACCTCTCCTGTCAGACCTTCTGAGTGAAGTGAGAGTCACTCCCTCCAGGGGATGGGGTGCAGTGCAGGGGGACCCTTGAACCCCATCACAGCAGCATCTCCCAGGGACAGGGATGGGGAACCTGCAGCACAGGGGTGGGGGGACAAGGGCCACGGCTCGGGGCCCACACTAACGCCTGTCTCCACTCTTCTTCCTCCCCTCCTGTGTTCCACAGCTGCACCATCGGAAGGACTGGTGAGCGCCGGCGAGGCGTCAGTGGTCCCGGAATCCCCTCCGGGGCCATCGCTCCAGGCCAGCCCTTCAGCGGAGGACCGACCGGCCCCACGGCGGGCAAGATGGCGGACCCAGCAGCAGCCGCTGGCTACGGACCCCCAGCTGCTGGCCCTCCACTGCCGGCAGGTGGAGGTCGCGGAGCAGCGGCTGCGGGTGGAGCAACGTTGGCTCCACCTGCAGGAGCGGGCACTGGCTTGGCACCAAGAGGCATGGGGGGCCTACATGGAGACCTTCAACCGCATAGCGGATTACCTGGCCCCCCCATGCCTCGCTGGCCACCGCTGCGCCCGCCCTGCATGCTCCACCCACCGCGCCACCCGCTGCTTCTGTCGCCGCGCCGTCGCCCCGCCACCCGCCACCGAGGGCCGTTCCACCGAGGGAGACCTGGGGCCATCTGACACTCGCCGGCCGTATCTACCGGTTCGCCCGGCCCCCAGCCAGCCCCGGACAGAGCTACGGCCGAGGCGGGGATCCCGGCCGCCCACCCCCATTGCTGGACTATAGGGGCATGGGGCCCAGGACGTGCCCCCCCACTTGTATGTATTCCCCCCACTGTTTTGTTTTCCGGGCTTGTATATAGTTTGTATTTATTTATTTGTGACCCCTGTTTGCACAGTCTGATCCTCCCCGCCCCATGTAAATAGTTCTCCCTTTCCTTGTTATCCCTGTTTTTTTTGTTAATATATACATACATATTTAATATGAAGTTAGTTAGAAGTGCCTATATATAGTTAGTATTAGTTAGAACAGAGTTCCAAGTAAACAAGTTTGATTTCACAAACAAGTGTCTGCTTTTATTGTCCAGGAAAAGTGTGGGGGGGTGCTGTTGGGTGCTCCGTGGTGTGGGCGTAGGGGCAGGGAGTGTTGTGGAGGATGAGGGGGGCAGTGGGGGGCCTGGCAGCGTTCACCCATGGCCTCATCGAAGTGGGCCCGCAGGGCCTCCCGGACCCGGGTCCCTTCAGGGTCCACCTGGCAACTGGGGGCAGCGGGTGGCTGCACATCGGCCCTGCCGGCCTCCACAGCCCAGCCCTGAAAGAAGGCCACCCACTTGCTCTCCACCAGATTGTGTAGGGCGCTGCACGCACCCACAATCTGGGGGATGTTGGTGGGGCCCGCATCCAGGCGGGTGAGGAGACATCTCCAGGGCCCTTTGAGGCGGCCAAATGAGCGCTCCACCACCTGGTGCACATGGTTCAGGCGCTGGTTGAAGCGCTCCTGGCTGGCAGAGAGATGGCCCGTGTACGGGTGCATGAGCCAGGGCCGGAGGGGGTATGCCGCATCTGCGATGACGCAAAGGAGCATGGTGGTGTCCCCCACAGGGATCTCCCACTGGGGGATGTAGGTCCCCGCCTCCGGCCGACGGCACAGGCCCAAGTTCTGGAATACCCGGGCGTCGTGGGTGCTGCCAGGCCAGCCCACATAAATGTCCAAGAAACGGCTCTGGCTGTCCACCAAGGCCTGGAGGACCACTGAGTGTAGCCCTTCTGGTTGATGTACCGTCCTCCACTGTGCTCCGGGGCACGGATGGGGATGTGAGTCCCATCCAGAGCCCCAAAGCAATTGGGGAAGCCCAGGGTGGCAAAGCCCACGATGGTGGCATCTGGGTCCCCCAGCCTCATGAGCCTGTGGAGGAGCATGGCGTTGATGGCGTAGACGACCTTCAGGGGAAGCACATGGGAGAACACCAATGAGGGGTGAGCAGGGTGTGTGTGGCCCTCCCCTGCCAGGGCCCCCCTGCCCTCCCCTCCCCTCCCCTGCCCTCCCCGGCCAGGGCCCCCCTGCCCTGCCAGGGCTGCCTCCCCCTCCTCTCCCTGTGGGTCCTCTTACCTCCATGAGGACAGCCCTGACGGTGGCCTTGCCAACGCCAAACTGCTGTCCCACGGATCGGTAGCTGTCTGGAGTGGCCAGCTTCCAGACAGCGATGCCGACCCGTTTCTCCACAGGGAGGGCACGCCGCATGGCGGTGTCCTGGTGCCTGAGTGCAGGGGTGAGCCACTGGCATAGTTCCATAAATGTCTGCTGGCTCATCCGAAAGTTCCTAAGCCAGCGGTCGTCGTCCCACTCCCCAAGCACCAGCCGCTCCCACCAGTCGGTGCTGGTGGGGTAGCTCCACAGCCGCCAGCGTATGAGGCGGCAGGGCGGTCGGGGTGCTGCAGGGTTGGGGGTTGCGCCCTCCTCCCCCGCGGACATCTCTTCCTCTGTGGCAAGGAGGTGCTCAGCTGCCTCCTGCATGGCATTGAGCAGGGCAAGCCCTGCTCCTGCCGGGGCGGCTGGGTGGACCTCTGGCTGCTGCTGCTGCGGCTGCTGCTGCTGGGGGTCCATGACTGCGTCGCCCAAGGTGTGCGTGCCGATGACTCTGCAAACCACGTGCTGTGCAGGCTGAGTGTGTCTGGGAGGGGCCCTTTAAGGGAGCGGCTAGCTGTTGCCCCGGAAGCGCTAGTCCACCCTGTGACCCTGTCTGCAGCTGTGCCTGGCACCCTTATTTCAATGTGTGCTACTTTGGCATGTAGACGTTCTCTCGCTGCGCCTATTTCGATGTGGTGCTGCGCAACGTCGATGTTGAACATCGACGTTGCCAGCCCTGGAGGACGTGTAGACGTTATTCATCGAAAGTCTATTTCGATGTCTCCACATCGAAATAGGCTACTTCGATGTAGGCTTCACGTGTAGACGTACCTCAAGACTGTCATAACTGAATTTTTTTAGCTCATTGTAGATTCTTGCTAATGCCCAGTGAGACTGATACTCTGTCTGGAATAAGGAACATTTTCCAAAGAATCTAATTATCCCCATTGAACTGTTAATAAACAAAAAATGGACGGGTAGTTCTGATTGCTAAAGGAATTGCACAAGCATTTCCCTCTAAATCTACAGTAATGTGGCTACTGTGGCCATGAATTTTCAAAATCAATTACAGTTCCTCCTCCTTTCCCTGGGCCCCATATTAGCCTCAACCTTATATGTGCATGCTTAAATTTCAAACAGGATAATAATTGCAGAAAACTGCATCCAGTGGTGAGGAGGATAAAAACAGTTACAATACATTGGCCAGAAGGCAAAATCAGAAGTAGGGAGGAGGATAAAATAGAAGAAATGTGACACTTGTTTTCATAGACTATAAGTATTTATTTGGTGTGCACTCACCTGAGGGAAAGAAGCAGGAAAAAGCTGATTAATTCATTGTAACTGGTACAGGCTGACTTCTCAGGCTTACCATCAGTAGGGTGATTTTTTATTTAATTAAAAAAAAAAACTGATCAAACATATACAAAACCTCCAGTGGAATCAGTACAAAAGGAGAATTTTAATAGGCAACCTCTGTTTTATCCCCTAATGTGCAGAGTACAATTGTTCTCTCACTACTAAGCAACCAGTTGTATGTTTGGTCCCTTGAGAGGACACTTAAGACAGGTGTCACATTCACTTTCCATTTAGCTTATCACCCCATCCAATTCCCATTCCCTGCCTGCCACCCCAAAGGAAAAATCATGTAATTAACATGACATTTGCCAGCCATCATATATCTGTATTATATCTATAGCCATTCAGAAAACCTTTGAGGGAATCAATTTCCATCCAACAACACAGTTTAGTTCTAATTGGAATGCTTTGCAAACCAATATTAAAATTACTCAAAAGTATATTTTGGGGAATATAGGAGAAAAGAATTTAATATCAGATAATATCAGAACATCTCATTTTAACATTTTTTGTAATGAAATGTTTCAATTATTTGTCTTGAATTGCGTGTTATATAGATTTTTTCTTATTTTGTATTATATATATACATATATAGAGAGAGAGATGCATTATTGATTTTGACTGATAGTGTTAGGTGGTGTAAGTGAAAATCAAATCAAAATATTTTCAAATTTTTTGAATCAAAAGGTTTCAACTGATCTACATTTTTTTCTCTTTTTTTGGAATTTTCCTTTGTGGAACATTTTTAAATTTCCAAGTTTCATTCCAATTTGAAATGCAGACATAGTTCTAATGCAAGGGAATTTCCATTCTCTGTACAGCTCAACTTATGAAGAAATGCCCATCCTGTAACTGTCTGGTTGTGTCACTGTCCTAGGGATGTCCAAAACCATAAACCATTCTGTTACCTCTTCCTCTTAGCAAAAAGTAGCTTTGTGAGCTCTTAAACTGTCTGTCTGCTTACCCAGCAAACTCCTTGTCACTCTGCCAATCGAAACCCTGCCTTGCAGGTAACGTTCAATGTGCCGCAATTTCCAACTTCTTCAGACTTGTCTCTCTATACTATAGACACCAGTTCCTCCCTCTGGACAGTCACAGAGACAGTACACACACTAGCCTTGTTAGCCCAGTTGTGGAGGCACACTTTATCTCAAGTACTCAGCTGTCAAAGAGTTCATGGTAAAACCAAGACTAAGCTGATTAACAAAGAACAGAAGTTTGAATGATACCAAATATGAAAAAGAGACAGATATGGCTACAAATAAAACAAAACAAAACAAATACACTATCTACTGCCTAAAAATTATGTTTAGCAAGCTACACCTGTCTAAGCAGCTGTCTCACTTAAGCAAACCCGCTAGAGCCAGACAATCTACTGATCACAGAATCAGAGTCCCTAACCATAAATGATGGATAACAAAGGCATACCTACCCCTCTGTTTTATAGTCCAGAAAATCCCTGAAATGTATTCCTCTGCAGTGTATCCACAGTGAAAGCTTTTCTTTCGACTGTTGGTCCCTTCCTGTGGACTTCCCTTCCTGCTGTTGACTCATATGTAAATGGGGGTTTCATTGTTCATTTATATTAAAGACACAGATAGACAGATTCCTTCCCTCCTGGCTGAGAGAAAACCTGTTTCTCCCTTTGTTTGGTTACAGGCTGTCAAGCATAATAGCAGTGAGTATCTATAATTCCTTCTATAATGTTAATACTGATGTCTCATGATAATATTGATCATATCAAGATGTTTCATGTTATTAATGTTATAGAAGATTTTAGTTGGTACCCTGGTATGCCACAATACTGTTATATACAATCAGTTGATTCAGCAGTTTATTTTTTGGGGCTAAGACCCCCTGTTTTCCCAATGGGGTAGCTGAACTGTGATTATCACATTTGTCTATTTTGATCATAAGTTCTTCTGGTCAAGGACTGCCTGTTACTCTATGTCTGAACACTGCCTAGTGGAATGAGACTTCTTGTGTGGGCTCCAAGGCACTACTGCAGTAAACATGATAAATAACAATGATAATAATATGAAGTAAGTTAAGGTCTATGGACTCCCACCTCATTTGCATATTCTAATTTCGATAAAGCTTCTTTCAAAAGTAAACCCATCTTCAAAAGAATCCTTCTTCCCTTTCTTCCCTTTATTTAATGGGAAGAAGGATTCTTTCGAAGATGGGTTTACTTTTGAAAGAGCAGTGCCTACTCTGGCTTTCTTCTTTCGAAATTAGAATATGCAAAATGAGGTGTCAAATATGCAAATTTATACCTCATTTGAATTTTCAATTTACCTCATTTGCATGCCTCTTTTGAAAGAGGAATGCAAGTGTAGATGCACCCATAAAGTCTGCTAAGATCATTCGTACCTGAGTATCTGAGGGCTGAACTTGCCCTTTTGATTGCTAGATTCTTAGAGACAGGGTCTCTGGGAAGTTAGATGTTCAGCTGCCCTAAATTGGTGGAAGTTCATTGACTTAAGTTTGTCCAGTTACTCCTGCCATAGATCTGGAGCTCTCTCTGGCTGTGGCCACACTTGGCCAAAACTTCGAAATGGCCATGCAAATGGCCTTTTCAAAGATTACTAATGAGGCACTGAACTGAATATTCAGCACCTCATTAGCATTGGGATGCTTCCGGCTGTGGCACTTCGAAAGCACTGCTTTTGAAAGCGCGCTGCTCAGCGTGGCGACACGGGGGTCCTTTTCGTAAGGACCCTGCTCCTTTCCAAATCCTCTTATTCCTCTCAGTGGAGGGGAATAAGGGGATTTCGAAATGGGCAGGGTCCGTTCGAAAAGGACCCCCGTGTAGCTGCACCAAGCCATGCGCTTTCGAAAGCGACACTTTCAAAGTGCCGCAGCCAGAAATGAGGAGCTGAATATTCAATTCAGCACCTCATTAGTAATCTTCGAAATGGCCATTTGCATGGCCATTTCGAAGTTTTGGCCAAGTGTGGCCACAGCCTCTGAATTGCCCAAAGAGGTCAATAGATACCGATGGCACTGAGGAAGGCTTGGTAAAATGAGAATTAAAGGGCCACTTAAGTCATTTTCCAGCTGATTGGTAAAATGACCTACTTCTTGTGCTTCTGAGTTTCTGATGTATAAAATGCTTTATAGATCCCATCCTCCTTTGCCTAGAATACATAAGAAACCCCCTGCTGCAGAAGTCCTTTCAATTCCAAATATAGGCTGTCTACTAGGCAAAGCATTTCTGTGAAAAAGGAAAGGCTTAAATATAAGGCTGGAGAAATGGGGAGATGGATAGATAAGGTAAATTCACAGAATTAATCAGTTCCATTCAGGCAAAATAAAGGCTATAATGAGAGCTGGGAGATAAAATGCTTAAACAATTCCTCGCCATGACAGTGCTGCCTCTCAGAGGAAAAAAGAGTGAAGGGATTGCTGTGATAATCTTTTATTCTAGCAAAAATCCCATTGATTATAATAGTAATGTTTGCGTGGTGAAGAATGCACTGTTTGGCCCCTACAGAGATAAGCTAATTGTTCTCTTGGGACCACTTTCTGTGGTACAAATGCATAAGCAGTACACATCAGGGCAGAATCTGGACTATGGTAGCAGCATGCTGTACCATTTTGTGTCATGGCCTGTTCTAATACCCACTACAGTCAATGAAGGGCTTTAATTAGACTCATATCTCTATTCTCTAGGTTAGCCTGGGAGAGTAATCAGGACTAGAACCACCATTTCATATATATTTAAACAATGCTTTGCACAAGGGATTCTGAACCAGAAAGTGGCATTGGGGGTCTACTATAGTATGAATAACAGTCAAAGTAATTGCTAACAATATGCAACATGTTTCACTTGTTATCATACAACAAGCTGGGGTTCCCATTAAGGTACCCAATTAATGTCTTCCATGCCAGTGGAATGACATGGGACTTCATTTTTTATGTACCGGGGAAAGAATTTCTCTCTCTCTTTTTTTTTTAACACCAGGCACCTAAAATGTTTCTAAATTAAGTTGTATTGAATCAGTGCTCTTTCCACAGAGGAAAAAATATAAAAGCCCTCATCTCTGCAGGTATTAAGCAATCTCTTTCTTTCTTGACCTTTCCCTTGCAAGAAGTAATAATAACTTTTTTGCTCCTATAAATGGTAATCTAATGCACTCTGCATCCCATAAAAATAATAGGGGCACAGTTCAATATGCCTATGCAGCTTTGCAAGCAGTGGCAAGGGAGAGGTTGCCCCCGGTTTAGAAAGTGTCTAGGTTGAGTCATCGCTCATGCTGAATCTCTTGTATATTCTGATTTTATACCTCAGTATTAACAACCTGCTTTCTTATGAGGAGAGAATGAAGAATTAGGGTAAGTGTATACTAGGGAAATAAATCAATTTCAGATATGCAGTTCTAGCTAAAGCACTCTCATAGCTAGAATTGGCGAATTAGAATTGACTTACTTCCCCCAGGTCCAAGCCTCTATAGTCCTGCATCAACATCCCTTATTCCAGGCAACAGCATGGAATACAGGTGTCGACAGCTGAGCCCAGAGAGGTCAATTTTGCTGTGTCCTCACCAGATGCACAAAATCAAACTCTGGCAGATCGACTATCAGTGCATCTATCTTCCGGGAAATATAGAAAAGCCCATAGTAAATACTTGGAATAAGTGGTTGGCGATGGTTCCATCTAGGCCAGGGATGGCCAACATGGTACCCACAGACTGAAGGCATTTCTTCTTGCCTGTGAATCTGGTAGTGGTGCAATTTTATTCAAGACAGCCAAAGTGATAGCCGGCTGTGGGATGCAGGGTCAGCAACCTGTGGGTCCAGTGCCACATGTGGCTCTTAAAGGAGCAGTTTGTGGCTCCGGATGCTGACACTGTTGACTCCTTCTCCGTCTCCCTGACCTGACATGCTGAAACAATGAATCTCAATTTAATTGATTTAATAGCGGGTATTGTGGAAGGAGGGGTGCGGCCTTTAAAACAATTAAATTGAGTTCCATTATTTTAGTGGGGCAGGGCAGGGATCTGCCTTTGCTGCAGGAGGTGGAAGGGAGTAGGAAAGCTGGGGGGAACTCTGCAGTCAGGCTGAGGAGGAGGTAGCTGAGTGCACCATGAAGGAACAGTGGTGGAAGAGCAGCAGTAGTGTGTGGAACTCATCTTCTGAGGTAGATTAATCTTGGGTTTTGGGCTGAGAGAGCTTAAGCATGGGTATGGGGTGGGGCAGTCTGGGGCTAACAGGGGTTAAGCCTGGGGGTGGGGGAGTAGTTTGGGGCTCAAAGGGCTTAAACCCGGGCATGTGTGGTCAGGGGACAGGTTCGGGGCTGTTTTTGTGTTCAGCCCCCGGAACATGTAGAAAATTGCCACATGACCCCTGATGAAAAAAATTTTGGCCACCTCTGGTCTCAACATGGCCCTGAGAGGAAAAAAAAAAGCTCCACTACATGTGGCTGAAGATTGGGGCCTTGAGTCCCACCACCTGAGACTGAAGCTGAAGCCTGAGCAATGGTAGAAGGCAGAACAGCAAAATATAGGCAATGGTTTTCAGGAAGGCAGATTTTGGTAAACTTAGAGAGCTGGTAGGTAGTGTTAGGGTAAATATGTTCAATATGGAATTTTAAAAAGGCTGCCAGTAAGGACTCCATTTTGTTTAAGATGACTCAGCAATTTACCTCAGACGAAAAGGCGGGATAAAAAGCGGGAAAACCAGGGTCAGGTGACCTAGGGTGCCCCTGGTAACCATTGGTTATATAAGGAATTAGCGCCATCCATCTTGGTCTCTCACTCTCCTCTGACACGTTGTGTTTGGATTGTTGTGATATCAGAGGACAGTGAGATTCAAGACTAAATATACACATGCTCTGTACTTGACATTGAGGGGTGTATATTGGTCCATTCTTTGAATAAGTTCAGTTTTGTTATACAAGAAGTCATAGACTTACCTGAACACAGGAATCTTTTCTTATAGGCATACACCATGCAGGACAATGTGTCAAATATTGAAGAACTGAAGAAAGAAGAGAAGAAGACAGAAGAAAGAAGAAAGGAGAAGGAAGACATTGCACGCTCATCCATGGATCAGGCTGGCATCCCACTTAAAACCTACCTGATCTGAATCGTGGTATGAGAAACTTTGGGTGGGGTCAGTCTGTGTAAATTCTTGAATATAGAAATATGTTTATTTCATTATTTTTTGACAACCAGATTGATAGTTAAGCTTACAATATTGTTATGTTAGTGAGGTTAACTGAATTAAATAGTTTTATACTTGTACCTTACCCAGTGTTCAGTAAGCGTTGATAGATGCTCCAGGGGTTTGAGTTTTAAAATCAATTCATTATCAGTTCACTGTTTCCTGCAAACAGTAGGACCCCATGGGAAGCAAGACTAAGAGGCAAAACCACTGAAGAGAGCTGGCATTTTTTAAAGGGACCTTATTAAGGGCCCAAAAGCAAGTTATTCTGTTGTGTAGGAATGATAGAAAGTAAGGCAAAACACTGCCTTGGTTTAACCAGGAGATCTTGCATGATTTTCAAAGCAAAAAGGGGTCATATAAAAAGTAGAAACTAGGACAAATTAGAAAACATGAATATAAGCAAATGATACAGGTAAGCAGCGGCAAGATTAGAAATGCAAAGGCACAAAATGAGTTCAAACTAGCTAGAGACATGAAGATAAACAAGAAGACATTCTCTCAATATACTGGAAGCAAGAGGAACATCAAGGACAAGGTAGGCTCACTGCTTGGTGAGGATGGAGAAACAATATCAGAAAACTTGGAAATGGCAGAGGTGCTGAATGACTTCTTTGTTGCAGTCTTCACCAAGAAGTCTGATAAAAGACTGCCTAGCATAGTGAGTGCTAGTGGGAACGGGATAGGTTTAGGAGACAAAATAAAAAAAGAACAAGTTAAAATTCCTTAGAAAAGTTAGATGTCTGCAAGTCACCAGGGCCTGATGAAATGCATCCTAGAATACTCAAGGAGCTGACAGAGGAGGTATCTGATCCTTTAGTTATAATCTTTGAAGAGCCCTAGAAGTTGGGAAAAATTCCAGAAGACTGGCAAAGGGCAAATATAGTGCTCATCCATAAAAAGTGAAAAAAGGACAACCCAGGATATTACATATCAATCATCTTGACTTCCATCTGCAAACATCTGGAAGAAAATAAGGTGATAAGTAAAACCCAGCATGAATTTGGAAAAAAACAAATCATGTCAAACCAGTTGATAGCTTTCTTTGGTAGGATAACAAGTCTTATGGATAAGGGAGAAGCAGTGGATGGGGTATACCTGGACTTTAGTAAGGCATTTGGTACAGTCTTGCATGATCTTCTTATCAATAAACTGGACAAACACAATTTAGATAGGGCTGCTGTAAGGTGGGTGCATAACTGTCTAGATAACCATTCTCAGAGAGTAGTTATTAATGGTTCCAAATCCTACTGGAAAGGCATAAAAAGTGGGGTTCCACAAGGGTCTGTTTTGGGACTGGTTCTGTTCAATATTGTCATTAATGATTTAGATATTGGCATAGAGAGTGCGCTTAATAAACTTGCAGATGATACCACTCTGGGAGGGGTTGCAACTGCTTTAGAGGATAGGGTCCTAATTCAAAATGAGCTGGACAAACTGGAGAAATGCTCTGAGGTAAATAGGATGAAGTTCAATAAGGAGAAATTCACAGTAATCCACTTTGCAATCGCACATACAGAATGGGAAGAGACTGTCTAGCAGGAGTACTGCAGAAAGGGGTCTATAGGTCTAGTGGGCCACAAGTTAAATATGAGTCAACAGTGTGACACTGTTGCAAAAAAAAAAAAGGAAACATGTCTCTGGGATGCATTAACAGAAGTGTTGTGAGCAAGACACAAGACATCATTCTTCTGCTCTACTCTGCGCTGATTAGGCCTCAAATGGAGTATTGTGTCAAGTGTTGGGCATCACATTTCAAGAAAGATGTGGAGAAATTGGAGAAGATCCAGAGAAGAGCAACAAGAATGATTGAAGGTCTAGAGAACATGAGCTATGAGGGAAGACTGAAAGAATTGGGCTTGTTTAGTTTAGAAAAGAGAAGACTGAGAGGGGACATGATAACAGTTGGAAGTACCTAAAAGAGTGTTACAAGGAAGAGGGAGACAAATTGTTCTTCTTAGCCTATGAGCATAGGACAAGAAGCAATGGGCTTATATTGCAGCAAGGAAGATTTAGGATGGATGGTATGAAAAACTTCCTAACTGTCAGGATGGTTAGATATTGGAATAAATTGACTATGGTTGTTGTGAAATCTCCATCACTGGAGATATTTAAGAGCAGGTTAGATAGATATTTATTGGGGATAGTCTAGGTGGTAATTGGTCCTTCAGCATGTCCTTATATCCCTTTCATTGGCCCCCAGTGCTTCTCTATCCTTCCTCCAACTTGAAAAGCAGAATCTGTTTTGGGAGCTGCTGATCAGACATCTAAACCAAGTGACCAGTTCAACAAAGTTGCTGACGAATGATAATGGCTTCAATACTGGTCATGTTTGACTCTTCCAGGATGCTGGTGTTTGTGCGCCTATCCTCCCAAGAAATATTTAGGATTCTTCTGAGGGAAAGTTAATGATATTGTTCAAGTGCATTCAAATGATGTTTGTGTGTTGTCCAGGTTTCACATATGTACAGCAGCATTGGAACAACCATTGCATGGAACACAAGGATTGCCTCCAGACTCCTGATGTCTATTTCACTTAATCCAGACTGCTTCCAGACCACTTACTGGCATGTAACTTGTTGACCCACTGTCTTTATTAATTGATTGGCTTTTCTATGACATTCATCCTCATATTATTCGACTAATGCCTAAACTGAAGTATCTTAGTCTCATTTCTTTTCAGAAAAGCCACTTGCATGAAATTCTTTCAAGAGCAATTGAGTGAAATAATTAAAAAAGAAAAAAAAGGGGGAATGTACCCTTCAAACATGGAACAACCTATTATTTTAATAAAAAATCCAGTAGTAATTAAAGAGGAAATGGTTAAAGCAAGTATAATCTTATATTCAGAAAAAAAAACACGTGATTTTAACTTAGTGGTAGTGTCTTGCTGATGTCTTGCTCTAATGCACATAGGAAGCACAACGGATCATGGCCTTTAATGAAAGTGTTTGCTTTGTGGCATGATTTGAATAACTTAGTGAGGTCCTCTCATCAAAATGGATGTTTGTGTCAGGGACCTGAAAATTCTCATTTTTAAAATAGGGTTATGCATCCACTAATTGATTTTACAATTTGGAATCTATTTCCACCTGATTTTTGACTCAGAGGGGGCATAGAGCCCCACTGACATCAATTCATTCCTCGTAGGGGCAGGATTTTATCCACAAGCCATTTATTGTAGGATCAGTGCCCAAGCTACAATAACTTATGTCACTTTAAGTCCTTCTCTATACTGTGATTTAACTGAGGAAGAAAATTTTTTCTAACAATTGTGGATAGGATGTTTCTGAAGTTAAATAAACCTTGCCATTGACTACCCCTGAAAAACTGTCAATGGCCTGTTTTAATGACACAGACAGAACATAACTTCAACCTTCATATGGACTGGGTTTTAGTGCCACAGCATAAAGAAATTGCAATAGTTCAGAATGATCTTGACCACAGGAACAACTTAATAGCTACCTCTCTGGTTTATGCAAGAGATTGTTTGCATATTAATGCCAATACCTTTTCTGATAAAATGTCTGTCTGCAAGTTAATTATAACTTAAACACATAATCATTTAATCAATTCAGCAATACAGCTGTGTTTGGTCAGTCAACAGCCACTCTGTTACAGGCATGTTTGATGAGTCAACAGTCAATTCACGCTTCACCCCCAAGGAATGTTTCCATCACCAGAAGAACTTTACGAAAAGAAAGAAATCCAAACAATGTATGGATTCATTTCTTAAGGAGAAAATTGGAAGGAAATGGATAGCTTTTCTGGAAACAGTATATTTTTTAGTAAAAGGATGTTTCTGCTGTATGTCAGCACGCACACAACAGAGTCAGTGAAAGTGCCCTGACAAACCCAGGACATAATTTTTAATAAAATGTGACCTGTCTCTCTTTTATTTAGCAAATTATTGACATAAGACAGATCATAAGAAATAATCTATGATCTCAGAGTTTGGCAGTAGTCTAGGCTTAACATTTCTTTTCTGGAATTATATTTTCTATAATTTTTAAAGAGAAAAATCTGGAGTGCAAAATAGTCCTGTGTCATTGGAGTTTTGTGTCTATCTTTTTTATTTTATTTCCTTTTCTTCTCTTTATAACACAAATCCTGTTGTATACCGTTTGACTGGGGAACAGTCTGTTCCATCTAAGATACCTGAAGCAATCAGAAGCTGCACTGGTGGCTGGTATATAAAACCTATATAGTTAAGTGCCCAACAGTTAAATATGTATAGTCCCAAGCAGCTTCTTTGACTACAGCCATAGAAATCCAATTGCTTTCGTATGAAGCTGTAGGCGCCCAGGGCTATGGCAGTCCCCGTAGCTCCGGACCGGACCGCAGCCACACCAGCTGTCCTGGGAAGCCCAGCCCTTAGTTCAGGGTGGAGTGGCAGCACAAGGGTTACAGCACAGGCCCAGCCCTCAGTTCAGGGTGGGACAGCAGCCCAACGTTTGTAGCACAAGCCCCGCCCTCAGGTTGGGGCGGGGCAGCAGCCCAAGGTTTGTAGCACAAGCCCAGCCCTCAGTTCAGGGCGGGGCAGCAGCCCATTGAGGAGGGGAGGGGGGAGGGGTCGCAGGTCCTCCCACACCACTGTGACCCGGCCCAGGGCCCTACGGGGCGCTTACACTTGACCACGGCAGTGGGGATCCAGGTCGCTCCACGGTGCCATGGGTTCTGGTGCAGTGTTCCCCGGGCCACTTCCTACCCCCACCTCCATCGGGGCAGGGTCCCACTCTACCTGGTCGGGGGTCCCGAGGGGTTGGCCCCCTCCAAAATCATCTACCTTTGGGGGCTCTGGCCAGTCAGTCATCTCCACATCGTTGGGGTAGTTTGGTGGCGGTAGCACAGTGGGTCCAAGGCAATCATGGGCCTGGGGTCTGCAGGGGTCCGCTGGAACTCCGGGGCAGGCCGCTCCTGGGGCCTCGTGGTTGCTAGCCCCCACCTGTCCAGCTGGGCCTGGGCCTCCTCCAAGGAGGGGGTCCTCCGCCAGCGTGAGGGTCCTGGCAGATCTGGGAAGTCCAGGTAGGTCCCCTGGGACATCCAGATCCGTAGTTGTCCTGGCTGGTCTGGGCCGCTGGGGGCTTGCTCCTCCCGACTGGCCAGGCAGCGGCAGGCTCTCTGCTCCTGGTGTCGGGGAGCCCGCGAAGGCGCTCCCTCCCTGCCTGGAGGCCCAGGCTTTAATGGATCCCAAGCTCTGCCCTTGGCCCTTCTGGCTCTAGGCCCTGCCCTCTGAGGGGCGGGCCACTGGTGTTCTGGCTCCGGGCCCGCCCACCAGGGCCTCTGCGCAGCCTCCTCTGCCTCTGTGTTGGCAGGAGGCCGCAGCGGCTCACTACAGAAGCCATTTCAACAACCAGAAAAATCTTATTATCTACTTCATTGCAGTAGTGACCAAAGACTCCAGTGAGGACTGAGGCCCTACTGTGCTGAGTGCTGTACAAAGACATGATGAAATCATGGGCCCCAAGTACCAGTGACTTCAATGAGATCAGATCTTCACCAAAAGTCCCTAACCCAAAGAGTATGATTCCTGGCATGTTAAAGATGTAGTGAGAGATATCCTCAATAAAATAAAATGTTAAAAATACTTCTGTAGACTAAATTACACATCTACCCCAAACTTCTAGATTTAGTTTCTTGCAGCTTTGTATTAATGTTATTATTTGTAGAATACCAGGGGTGTACAGAACACTTACCAGGTCTCTAAATGTGATCCATTTCTGCCCCAAGGATTTTATAGGTAAAACTGACATAGCATAGCAAGAGATGGCAATCAATATGGGGAAGAATGCAAAATGGAGGTACCCAGATAATAAAGGTAAGAGAATATGGGAAACTGTTATTGCCACATATGCAGACTGGTATTTTTAAATTGCTATTTGTATTGACATTATGATAATTAGTATTTGTTAGATGAGACCCAGATAATTAAAATCTGAACATTAAAGTAGTAAACAAATTGACATTTTGTTTACTGTATGCTTATTCCATAGAAGTAGCCCAAAGAATTAGTTAAGATATATGGAAGAAGATGACCCACCAACAACAGAGAGAAAAGATTGTCTTATTGCGAGCTAGGAGTTAGGAAATCTGGACTATGGTCTTCAGCTAAGTACTTGGCCTCCAAGGGCATGTCTACTCAGCAAATAAAAACCTACAGATGGGATGGGCAGCCTGACTTAGGCCTGTGTGGCTAGGACTGCTAAGATGTTTCACTGCTGTGTAGACTTCCAGGTGTAAGCTCTGGGACCCTTTGCCCCAAAGGGGCCTAGGGCCTGCTGCCAACCCCAAAGTCTACAAAAAATGGAGCTGCCCTGCAGCTGGAGCCCTGCAAGCCTGAACTGGAAGGCACAGGCCAGCCATAGGTTTTTCTTTGCTGGGTAAACATACCTCAAGGCGCTTAAGTAAATGTTCAACTTTAAACATACAAGGAGTCCCACTGAAATCAGTGGACATACTTGCATGCTTAAAAGTAGGCACATGCTCCTTTAGCTAGCTGAATAGGGACCTGTATTTCTACCATCACCATCAATCTTCTGGGTGATACTGGGTAAAATTATATGGAACTCATTGCCAAAAGTTATCAAGTGTCACTGACATAGAGACTATACTTATAAAGTCACTGGATGCTAACAAAATTGAGAGGGGTTGCAATTGCCTTGGAGGACAGGATGAAAATTCAAATGATCTGGACAAACTGAAGGAAACTGGATAAAATTCACTAAGGACAAATGCAAAGTACTCTATGTAACCCTTCTGCTGGAAGGAATTGGCAGCGACCAGGGCCAGGTTCAACATCTAGAGGTTCCTTTTCATCCATCTCACACAGAACCAGCTCAAGCCCCCACCCAGTAGCCTGGGAACATCACACACCCCTGGGTGCCTGGAGAGGCAAAGCTTCCCCACTTGCAAGTGCAGAGTCTGAGTGTAGAAAGACTTTCAATAGAAGAGGCTGGCACACCTTTGCATTCTCATGCAAATGATCTCTTGGATACACATTCCTCCCAGCCTTCAGCAGCATTGAGTTCCTGCTGGCACATTCCTTACATCTACTTAAGAAGGAATGATCAGTTGCACACATACAAAATGGGAAATGACTGCCTAAGAAGAAGTACTGCAGAAAGGGATGCGGAGCTGGAGGGTTATCACAGATATAAGTCAATATGAGATAACAGCGTAACACTGTTGCAAAAAAAGCAAGCGTCATTCTGGGATGTATTAGAAGGAGTGTTGAAAACAAAATGCAACAATATGTCTTCCACCCTGCTCTGTGCTAGTTAGGTTTCAGCTGAGTATTGTGTCCAGGTCTGGGTGCCATACTTCAGGAAAGATGTGGACAAACCGGAATAAATCCAGAGAAGAGCAACAAAAATTAATAAGATCTAGAAAGCATGACCTATGACAGAAGACTGAAACAAATTTGGTTTATTTAGATGTGAGAAGAGAAGACTGAAGGTTGGGGTGGGGCATGATGACAGCTTTCAAGTACATAAAAGGTTGTTACAAGGAGGAGGGAGATCAATTGTTCTGTTTTAACCTCTGAAGATAGGTCAAGAAGCAATGAGCTTAACTTGCAGCAAGAGAAGTTAAGGTTGGACATTAGGAAAAACTTCCAAACTCTCAGTGTGGTTAAACATTGGAATAAATTACCTGGGGAGGGTGTGGAATCTTTATCAGTGAAGGCTTTCAAGAACATGTAGAAAAACAGCTGTTATGGATGGCCTAGACAATACTTGGTCCTCCTGTAAGTTCATGGAACTGGACTAGAGAAACTCACAGGGTCCCCTCCAGTCCTATGATTCTATGATTTTATGATTCTATTATTCTAAGATGTATCAGAGGCCAGGAGTTTGGCAAGATTCAAAGAGGCTTTGGACATTTTTATGAGTAACAGGACTATCCAGCATGATAATAGTTAATGCTAACAAAATTTCAAAGGGATATATAACCTCAAGCTTCAAGATTTAAGCCGATCTCTATCATGGATTGGGCCAATACATTAATATGTGGCAAATTATCCTGCACCTACCTACTCTGTGGTTTTTTGCACCTTCCGTTGAGCAACTATTAGCCCTTTGAAAGAGAAAATGCTGAACAGATGGATGTCGGATCTGCTCCAGTACATCAGTTCTCGTGTTTCCTGTCTTCCTAACCACTCTCTGCCTCAGTTTTCTCATGTGTGAAATAGGGTCACTAATACTTCCTTCCTCACAGGCATGTCAAGAGCACCTGGAGATCCTTGGTTGGTAAATATGTGCAATCTGTTTGTATTCTAAGAATAAGAGTCATATATTGTATATGTAAATGAAACCGTGCAAAGTGAATGTGTGGTTAGGCAAAACAGGACAGGGAGAAATTTAACAATTGATTGGATGGAGTAAGCTGAGTTTTTTTCTAAATTCTTGTCATTTCAGTCTGGCTGGCTATAGTCAGCATAACAGCTATTTAGACTATGGGTGAGCTCACAAAACAGTTGGGAGCTTTGCCTGAGCCAGCTAATGAAAAATAGCAATGAAACCAAACAGCACAGATATACAACCAGGGTCCCCAGTGGGCCTGTAAAACTGATGACATCTTCTGTGCTCCCATGGCTTCACTACTGTTTTTAGTGAGCTATCCCCGTTACAGACAGGTATGCCAACATGCTCAATCTAACATGGAGTGCAGACACATCCCATCCATGTCATCTAAGCTAAGGGGATAAGCAGATACACTGGAGGGTAGGGATAGAGTCCAGAGCAGGGGTCGGAAACCAAAATAGCAAGAATAGCCATTTTTTTCAAATTCGGTAAAAAACTCAAAAAGTCAAAAGCCACAACGCATGCAAATACAAGACGGTCCTTAATAAATAATGTCAAACCATACATTTTGTAACCCCTATTTTAAGAACAGGGCACACACACTGATTTGTAATGTGATACATGTTTACAGAAGGATGTTCACAAACTTATTCTATTGCCTCACACTTTACGTGTGTGTTTGTACCACTGTCTTCCTGTCTCCCCGAACCTTCTTTCTCTCTGGAGGATGGTAGATTTGGAACAATTTCATTGTTGTTTTTGAAATCATTGTACAGCTGATCTGATTGGTAAAGCACTATTTTATATATTCACCATCCATGAATGGCTTCCCTTGTTTCATGATCTCTTGAATTGCCACAGAACTAGCCAAAGTTAATGCTGCATGGTGAGTTCATCCATCTTCCCTGTGTCTACAGGAGCCCCTTCCTTTCGGAAGGGGCATGTTAATGCATGGGTTCGAAAGATGCTAATGAAATGCTGCCGTGAATATGCAGTGCCTCATTAGCATAATGGAAGACGCAGTGATTCGAAAGTGCAGCTTTTGAATCACGCGCCGCCCATGGAGATGGGGACCTTCCAAAAGGACTCCCCAGTTTTCAAAAGCCCCTTCTTCCTATCTTCCTATCCGTGGCTGCCATTATGCTAATGAGGCACTACATATTCATGGCAGTGCCTCATTAGCATCTTTCGAACTTGCTCATTAACATGCCCCATGTAAACCCAGACTTAGTGAACAAGTTCTTACTTTTCTCTGCTTTGTGCAGCAGCTGCTCCACAGATTTTTTTTTCTGGCATCCCCAGCTGGACACTGTTTGGCAAAAACAGTGTATTTTTTTAAGAAAATGCCTCTTGAGGTTGCATTTTTTTTGCTGTTGGCAAATTTCTCATTGCAAATGAGACATAAAGGGAGCCCAGATGAATGCGATATAAATGCAAAGGACTGGGTGCATTCAGTTTAAAAATCGCTATTTTCATTTTCAATTTTCCTCTTTTTTAAAGTCATTCTAACCCCATTTTAATTATGCCAATTTTACTTCACATTTAATTTCAGTTTTCTTTCTTAAAATGCATATTGCCCTTCACAACAGGAATGCCACAACCTTATTTTTCCTTTTCAAAAATCAAGACTTTATTAGCAACACAATCAAAACACAGGTACAGTGTCTTATTCCACAGTACACTGCACATATTAAAGGACAAACTGTGTTTGTTTTGAGATCACATATTATTTGCCATTTAGATATGAGTTGTTAATTGTTGGCCTTTTAGACATTCACCATTTATCAAACATAATCAGGAGGGGTTTTTTGTTTGTTTTTTGTTTTACTTTGCAATTGTAATGTTGGGAGCCACAAAGAAGTCCTCAAAGAGTGGCATGCAGCTTCAGAGCTGCAAGCTGCAGACACCTGTTCCAGAGTGGTGTAGATAAATTGGAGGACTAGACCAAAAGAAATCTGATGAGGTTCAATAAAGACAGGTGCACAGTCCTGTGCTCGGGAAGGAAGAATTCCAAGCACTGTTATGTCTGAGAAATGACTGACTAATTAGCAGTGTAGTACAAAAGGACCTGGAGATTAGAGTGGAAGAGAGGCTGGATCTGAGTCAACAGTGTGTCTTTGTAGCCAAGAAGGCTAGTGGCATATTGGGATCCATTAGAAGGAGCATTTCCATCGTACTAGGAGCTCATATGCAGTTGATTATGTACTCCTCTACCCCAAATCTTTTTCGTAGTCACTATTTCCCAGGATACTCACCCATAGTGTAAGTGTGGCATACATTTTTTCCTAAAAGTAAATGAAAGCAGGGTCTGAATGAATTCTCTACTGACATCTAGTACTAAGCTGTTGAAGAGGACTTCAGGAACTGATCTAATGTGCATGGGCACACCCATGCTGCCCAGGTGCTCAGCATGATGGGATTGCTTGCCCAAATGATCACTTCTGGTTGTTGCGGGATCCACAGTCCCCTTGTTATTGGGGCAAGAGTAATGAGATGTTATCTTTTATATGTGAATAAAGAACAGCAGAACTGTTTGGCACTGAGGGACTCATCCTCAACTAATGGTGATTGCTAGGCAGGAGACCTATGTCCCAATGTCCCAAAGCCCAGTGAGTGGAAAGAGGATGGGGACAGGTGCTTTGTGTGTGGGTGTGGGATCTGCTTAAGGTTCTTAGCATCTGAGCCTTCCTTTCTCTACCGTTTTCTGAAATAGTTAATTTATATTCAATTTATGCTCCTGTTACACACCACAGAGCTGAAATCAAACCCCATTGCCAACTTTGTCCACATACTTATTCTGGGGATACCATCACTGGACCTAACCACAGTAATTACAAGATCGGGGCTCATTCTCCTGTACCTCGACCAATGTTATATATGCCAACATGTACCAGCAATGTCCCTCTACAATGTACATTAGACAAAGTGGGCAAACACTTTGCTAAAGAAGGAATGGACACAGAGCAAGCATTAGGAATCTCAATACACATAAGCCTGTCAGTGGGCATTTCAGTGTAGTGGGCCATTCTTTAAAGACCGGAGAGTACACATCCTACAACGAGACTTTAAAAGCAGATTATATAGGGAGATTTGTGTACTGGGGTTCATATTCAAATTTGACACATTAACACTTGGTATGAACAAAGAGCAATTATCTCACACATTACAAGGACTGCTTCCCTTCCTTTGATGTTCATAATTATCTCAAGCAAGACACTTAACACCCTCCACCTCTTACCCTCTCCTTCAAGTCTATGTATTTGAACTGTCAGTTTTTATTGCAGTTTTATTGGACCTCTGTGCTATATAATTGTGTCTGGATTGGAAATTCTATAGACCTGAAGAAGTGGGTCTGTTCCATGAAAGCTCATCACCTAATAAATTATTTTGTTATTCTTTAAAGTGCTACATGACTGCTGTTTTGTTTTGTTAGAATACGGACTAACACAGCTACCTCTTGGTCCCTAGATCTAAGTGTTAGACCTGCTTTGGGATAGTGTTTCTGGTGCAAACTACTTCCAGTGTGTACCATCAGTGAGATTCCTCTGTAACAAAAGAAATTGCTGAGCTGTGTGTTAAGTGGTAAAACCTCAAAACATTCTGGTCGATTGGCAATAAGCTGGCAGGGTGGCCAGATTGGAGATGTGGTAGTTGGCTTGCAAGGCATCTGTTGGAGAAGACCAGAGGGGAACCCTGCAGAGAGATGTGGTGACTAGCCAGCAGGGTGGCTGGTAGAGAGGACTGGAGCATAGCCTGGTCGAGAGGTATGGCAATGGGCCAGCAAGGCAGCTGGCAGAGAGGTGTAGCAATTGACCCGCAGGATGGTTGGTGGAAAGTCATGGAGCACCAGTTGGTCAGCAGGTCTCCCACTGAAGAGGAGTGACAAGCGAATACCTAGGCATTGGAGTGATAAAGGTGTATTCTTACACCTCCCACTCATGGTGACGGGTGAACTCTGCAGATGAACTTCAGAACTCTAGGTCTGTACTCACCAAGGACAGCAATGGTGAGTAAGGTACAGAGGAGGGCAGGGCACATTAAAGAGACTTTTGGTTGCTGGACTTAAGAACCTAAGGGAAAAGGACATTGTCCAACTTACTCATGGGGGTGGGGCTTTTGCTTGTAATTTATGTGCGTGAACCTCATTTGTAGTGTTTTCCTGAACTTCTTCCCTTACTTCCCTTAAAGAATGTTAGAACAGCCAAGTTAGGTCAGACCAAAGGTCCATCTACCATAGAATCCTGTCTTGCAACTGTGACTCTGTGTTCCGTTCTCCCCACCCCAGCACTGCTTTTTAAAATGTTTCCTCTCTTTTATTAGAAGTTTGTTTGCTACATTGAGATTCTGTGATTGTGAGAGGGGACGAATTGCCTGACAGAAGCACCTGGCAGTGATAGTGTGTAACAGTCCTACATCATTGGGTTGGAGGCTTGCCCCAGTATTGTGCTGAATTGTTGGAAAGGAACTCCTAGATACTGAGCCCAGACCTTATTGTTGCCAGTGCTGACTGGCAGAAGGGTTACATAAACATTTATGTGAGAAAAGGGGACTGGGCTTAATGAACTCCTCCATTATCTGGACTGGGACCTATGTCAGGCCGACAGGCTTATAATATTCCAGTTCCTCCCCTTTACCCTTTCTAAATACTGCCACACCATTCACTTTCTTCTAGTCTTCTAGAACAGGGGTCTGCAACCCACAGCATGAGTGCCAAGAGTGGCATGTGAGCCAATTTTCACTGTCAAGCAAGACAGGACCTTGGACCCACCCCTTCTGCCCCATGCCACTGGAAGCTTGCTCAAAGCCATGCCACCTGTGGATTAACAAAAGACCAGCTAATGCTGCCAACCACCACCTAAATAGTAAAGCTCTGCATCTTAAGTTATTTATTAATGAAGCTGTTGTAAGTAGGACGATTAGTGACTTTACAAAGTATCACTGGCCCTCGGACTGTACAGAGGTCAAAAGGTCAAATTTCGGCACTCCACCTCAGAAATGTTGCTGACCCATGTTCCAGAACTTTCCCAGTGCTCACAGACTTATTGAAAAGTGATATGAACAGTTCAGTGAGCAACTCAGCAGCTCTTTTAAAACTCTTTCATGTACAGTATTTGGATCTGTTGATTTAAAATTGTCTGACTTTAGTACTTTCCGTTTAACATCCTCCAGTGATGCTAATGGAATGTAATGAGCGTTATTGTCACCACATGTTAACATTATAGCATGTGTTTTTCCACAAATACAGAAGCATTTACTGATCAGTTCTGCAATGTCTGCATTACTATTGATAATTCTACCCTTTTCATCTAGTAATGGACCAGGATCCTTTTGTTTTTAACATATTTTTAAAAATTCTTTCTTATTCTCCTTAGCACTACCGGACACAGAGTTTTCCTTGTGTCTCTCTAGTTCCTGATGAATGTTCTACAATTCCTAAATTTTGATTTGCATTCTTTACCTGAAAGTTCTCAAAACGAAAGCCTGGGCTGCCCAGCCTAGGCAAATGGGATAACTCTAAGACTATGTCAAGAATACAGCAATTTGTTGACGGAAGTTTTTGTCTGAAGATATTTTGCGACAAAACTTCTGTCGACACATCATGACCAGATAGCAAAGTGAGTTCAAAGAGCGATCTGCTATGTCGACAGAGAGTGGCCAGACTGCCCAGCTGCTCTATCAGCAAAATGGCTAACAGGAAGAACAACAGACTGGGTTTCCTGGTGTCCCAGAAGCCCTTTCTGTTGACAGAATGGCCCCCGGAACATTCAGGCTGGCTTTTTGTAGACATATCCCTGTCAACAGAGGCTTTCTTCCTCGTGGCGAGTGGGGTACAGTTGTTGACAGAATACCCTTGGGAATCTGGATGCTCCAAAGTTTTTGTCGACAAAATAGCCATTTTGTCAACAAAATCCTCTAGTCTAGACCTAATCTGATTATGTAAGCATTAAGCACATACATATATTTTGCACGGTGGGGGCTTTTCATTTTGGTAAACAAAGCAACTACTATCCGGTTTCTCCTGAGTGCATTTTATCAGTATTCCAGGCAAACGCTGCTGAAAATGGTGTGCAACATGTTTCATTTGAAATTCCAGTTCTATGAATGGGAAGAGGAACACAAGATATCTTTGCTAAATCCATTCTGTGCTGCATTCAGCAACTATGCACTTGTGTACTCTTAAATGGTGTAGCGTTTTAACTATTATAGTACAGTTCAAGTGGTAAAAGTCCCTGACTGTGTAAGAAGTGATATTAATATAAAGATACCTAATAGTGGTATAACTATTCCTGCACAGGAAATAAAATAAACCATCTTTATATTGGAATAAGTGGATGCATAGGACGACCTTTACTGTCTTAACAATAATTGTAGAAATGCCCCCCGCCACCGCACCTGTAACCATAGGTACATTATTACAACTTCTAAGTGTACACCAGATCTTATCCCAGCTTTGATGGTCTGAAAGGAAATTTTGTCTTTTATTTTTAATGATTGGTATGTTGCATGCTTATTGCTACACACAAAGTGAAAATATCCATTATTGCAGGATGAGTGTCCTTAAAAACTGCTTTGAATCTAATTCACACTCATGAGGGGCTCACCCTACAGCAAGCAATGAACCATGGCAATGGGTGTCTGTTGCATAACCCTCTGTTGAAACTCTTTAGCCCCTGTAGTATTACTCGCCCCTCAGACACACCTCACACTAAACTTTGCAAAGAAACTTTGTTAGGAGACTTTCCCTGCTTGATTTGCTCTCATGTTTCTTTCATCCTTCAGTTGGACTGGCTGCTGGGTCTGGGCGTTGCTGCTTCTGGGCTAGGGGAGGGAGCCTCCACCTCCCCTCATTTATTCCCTGCCTGGTTCTTCACTTTCTCTCTCCTCCTCAGCCTGTCAGGATCCCACCAGCAGAGCATGCAGTCAGGCAGCAGCTGCAGCAGCAGGGAAAATGCAGAAGCCTAGTCAGAAAGAGCATCTCTACAAGCTACTGGTGATCGGTGATCTGGGTGTGGGCAAAACCAGCATCATCAAGCGCTATGTCCACCAGAACTTCTCCCCCCACTACCGAGCCACCATTGGGGTGGACTTTGCCTTGAAGGTGCTCAACTGGGATGCCGAGACGGTGGTACGGCTGCAGCTCTGGGATATTGCTGGTTAGTACAGAGTGGAAGGGAAGTGATAGAGGGAGGGATCCAATGCCCTTGCCACAAATCTGTCTGTCTAGCTGGGCACAAAGTCCTCGTCCAAATCAGCATCAGGCCATGGACTGGGAACTACTGATGCTTTAAAAACAATGGGGGAGACTCTGGAGTGAAGATCTTGGGTTCAATCAGAATGTCAGTGTCCCCCCAAGGTGGGGTTGGGGAAGCCCGGACACCTGCCCTCCCCTTGGGGTTTCTGTGCCAGGCAGTTCTATCTAGTCTCACTTATCTTCTTCCCCACACAGGTACATGCACAGTGAAAATTTTATCCCTTCTGCTTACATTCTGACTTCTGACATGCATTTTGGCTTTATTGACTTACTCTAGAATTACAGGTATTATGGTCAGCGTCTCTCATCCCTTTTACAGTTTTTTACCACTCATTCAAATTGTTGCCTCCCACACCTTGCCTGACCACCTTAAAAGGTTTTGGTTATTGTGGTGGGACTGGGAGAAATGGCTTCCTCATTGTGCATTTTCTTAAGATAAAAAGACTCATCAGGATTGTTAATGTGATTTGTGTAGTTATTAACCAAGAAGATTCATGGTGGGTTATTTTACCAAACTTCTTCAATTTTCTTTTTAGTTTTTTGAGTGGGTGGGTGTACGTAACGAAATAGTGTTATTCTTGCCATTTATTTAAAATCAGTCACCATTTCTATTTGATATACCTCAAGTGTTAATAACTGATTTACTAGTATTTCCTAAACATTTTACAATAATATAACACAAATTGTGGTAAATTAGTCTGCATCACAAGAAACAGTATAAAAAGAAACAAGTTTGCTATCCTGCTTTCTTTATTTCCATTTTTAAAGCAAAATAATTGCACATCATTGCAACAGATATTTTGGGAATTTTTTTCATTGTCCTATATCATGCTTCTAATTAAAGCTGCAAGTTTTCGTTTTCACAGTCTCTTTTCATAATCATTAATTATGTTTCAGTGTGCAAAATGTAAATATGTCTCAGCAGCATATTTATCAGGGTGTCAGTACCAATTTTTCATTTAGTCTACATAATAGAGGAATCTTAACTATTATTATAACAAGAGTGTTTTATACCCCTGTAACACAAAGGAAGGCCTTTTTTATTCAAATGAACTAAGCAGTTACCTTTACAATAAAGAATTGCAGAGAATTTTTTTTCCCCTCTACTTACATTCTGACGTATGACCTATATTTTGGGTTTATTGACTTACTCTGGATATACACATACTAAGGCGAGTGAAAAAAAGAATTCTTAGCATTCCTTTTGAATAAGGGAATTTTATATATTTGTGTACTTGGTATAGACAGGGGAGCTAGGTCGTAGCTAAGCTCTAAAGTTGGCAGAGTACTATCAAAACTTATGCTACTAGCATCATAGAAGATTGTCAATGTACAAATGCACAACCCAAAATGGTTATTTAAATCTATACAATCCTTTGCTTTTCTGATGCTAAATTTGCAAGTATACAATTTTCCTTTTCTTTTCAATGGTGAGGTAGGACATGGATTTTAGTTGCTTGCCACAGCCTAGTTATAATTATATTAAAAGGTCAACTTCTGTAAGAGACTGAATAGTCCATAGTAGGCAATCTGAATGCATGATATTATAGCTAAACCCTTCACAACAGAGGCGGCATCACTAATGAGACATGTACTCACCATTTTTAAAAACTTCTCTTGCACGCCTCACTCCACAGTCTGTATTAAACTGCTGATCATGTGCTGTTGGATCATATGATGTCAGTCAGGCAGCAAAAGGTTTGAAAGCAATTACCCCAAGCAGTAGTATTAAATGACTAGCTCCATCTCCGAGTGATCACACATGATGGAGAGAATTACAGTAATGTACTTGTGTGCATTGATCAAGTGACTTCCTCAGCTTTAAGTTGATTGCTAAAACTCCAGGAATCTCACCGAAGGTCAGTAGAGTGCTCAGTAGCAAACAGAAATTCCTATCTGACTTGCAGTGTCCGGAATCTAGGGAGTCTTAGTTGTTGAGTGATGTAAAATAGAAAATAACTTAGGCAAATGACACGGAAATTCAAATCAGCAGGATTCTGGTGGTAGAACCACAAGGAATAAGACAACAGGCTGGTGCAAAATGCATGTTGCTTGAAAATCAGAGGGAAATAAATTTGATTGGGGACAGGCAGTGAACAGAAGTGGTGTTTTGTTTTGTTTCTTTTATTCTGACTGTAGAGAGCCATAGCCAGCAAAATACAAATATCTAATGTATCAGAGGGACATGTGGCCTTCTACAGCTGCTTTGGGTCATCTCATTTGGAAAATATCTTTGTAAGGTAATGCTTAGATCTGCAGACAAAGCAGTGCCCTTCTGTGTGGCAGCAGGTGTCTGGGCCGACAGCTACCATCGGCCCCAGAGCAAGGGGGGGGGTGTGCTGGGGGCAGCTTATGCCCCCAGAAGTGGCACAGCATCAGGCAGAGGGAGTGGGATTGAGGCCAGACAGACCTTAGTCCTGCCCAGAGTGTGGTGCACCTTGCCTGCCAGCCTTCAGATCTGCGTGGAGTGGCACTCTACTGGCAATTCAAAGGTGTCCAGGGCTCTGGAAGGGTGCCCATCTGTCCCCTATTAGGCGGGGACGGTCCCGTATTTGGGATGCCAAAAAAGGTGTCCCAACTTATTATTTAAAAGTGACTAATTGTCCCATATTTGGGCCCTCCCATGGTGATCTTTTCTCCTACTGGCAGGAGTCACTTCCCTGAGCCTCAGGGAAGTGGGGAGAGGGTGAGTGGCTGCCACATCCCTGCCACTTCCTCGGGTTCCTGGGACAGGTTGGCGGATGCTCCTTCCCCGGGCTCAGGGCGGGGGTGGGGAGGGGAGAGGCTGCTGCTGCTTCCCTGGGCTCCTGGGGAAGGACGGTGGATGCCATTTCCCCAGGCTCAGGGGGGCCGGCAGCTGCTGCTTCCCTGAGCTCCCAGGGCAGGCCAGTAGCTTTTGCTTTCCCAGGGCTCCCTGGGGTTTGGTGGAGCCAGGAGGAGCCACCCTCCCACCCCCCGCATATTTCCCTGTCCAGTATTTGGGGCAGGGAGATATGATCCCCCTAGGCTCTGGCTGCCACTGCTGCCTAAGTAACAACTGATGAAAGTTCTGGCACCCTTTGAATGTTGGGGCCCCTGTGCAATTGCCCCTTTTGCCCCCTCTGTCATCAGGCCTGGCAGCAGGTGGACACCGCCCCTCTTGGGGTTGCTAGTCCCCTGACTGCACCCCTTCCTCCCAAGGCTGGTGCCTTTCAATCCCCAGAGCCCTGAGACTACCCCTGCCTGCCTTAGATGTAAGAGCCCCAACCTCAGCCTTAGCGCCAGCCTGATCCCCAGGCCTGCCCAAGCAGCTGCTGGCTGTCAGCCAGCAAAGCTCTGCGCTCCAGGCGGCTGGCCAGAGCTGAGTCCCTGCCACTTCTGGGAAAAATAAAAGGTGGTGGGGGAGGAGGTGACAAGGCTGAGCCTCCCCAGGCCTATGGTACATACCATCCATACCTAAAAAAAGCTATGTACGGATTTGGCTTTGTATTAGGGCAACATTAAAAGCAGAATATCCTGCACATCTATCAATCTGAATTCTTCTCTGTCTCCCCTTTTCACTGGTCACTGAACATACCACCACACATATTGCTTACGTGCATGAGCCAACCCACTGTCCATTTCAGCTCAGCTAAACGGGAGTAAATTGCAAGGCTGAACCATAATTTGTTCAGCAGTAAACTTAGCAGGGCTGAGATTCTGAGCAGTGCTGAGCATTGGAAATTGCTGTGACAGCTCCACAGGAGATTGGGGCCCAGACTGCATTATCTCTAGAAGGAGTATATACTTTCCAGTGAAGTGTTTGCACACAGCATAGCTCATCGAGGTTTAACTGGAAAAGACAAAATTAGCTCATGCAGGGCCATTCCCTGCCGCTGCAGGATTCTCCCTTAGAGTATACTTTTTTAGAACTCTTCCTATAGTGGAAAAAAGGCATAATGAGATCTGCTGACTGGAAGCTGAAACTGGATGAAATGTACACTAGAAATGAAGTGCAAACTTCAAACAGGGAAGGTAATTAACTATTAGATCAATGTAACAAGGAATCTTGAATTAGATCAATTTAACAAGGAATCTCCATCACTTGATGTCTTTAAGACTGGATGTCTCTAAAAAATATGCTGTAGTGAAGTTATGGACTTGAAACAGGAATTACAGCATGAAATTGTAAAGCCTGTTTTCTACAGGAGCTTGGACAAAGTGATTATTTTGGCCTTTTGAAAAATCTACGAATATAGTTCTTAATGGGCAAGTTCCAAAAATATCAAGCAGCTGTGCTTCCAGACATGCATGTGGAGGGTATTCCACAAAGCAATGCTTCAGGAAGATTTTCCTAATACAAACCTATGGTTTCCTTATCTTAACTTGATCCTTTTACTGCTAGCCACCTTTCAGACTATACCCCATCATAAATACTCCTGCAAATTGGCCTTCACGCTCTTCAAATATTTGTAATCTGTTAGCCAATCCTCCTTTAGTTATCGATTAACCAAGATATAGATAATTAGCTCTCTTAATATTTCAGTCCTCCCCCATCCCCTTATCTTTCTGTTATTCTTTTCTGAGACCCTCCAATTTGTCAGTACAATTTGGAAGGTGGTACTTAAACCTTAGACTGAAAATATGAGACAAGAGTTTGATCCAGAGCCTTGGAGCCTGGCATTATTATCTACTTGGCCGGCAGTGGTGTGACTGGTAAATACAGTCCAGGACTGTTCTGAAGAAACCATGTGTCACACTGAACACGTGTGTCTAATTTGCAGTTCACTCTCACTCCATAGGCCTCTTACAGAATTATTGCTTCCATGTTTCCCTGTCCCCCTGAGCACATGCACTTCAGATTATTTCTTTCTCTGAGATATTGGCTCTCATTTTCTTAGTTTAGATTGCCACCCATTACGTTTTGCCTATGCCCCTCATACGCAAGACAGCAGTACTGCACTGCAAACCATTTTGTTTCCCATCACCCAGATACTATTTGAATATTTAAAAAGCTGTAATGTGTATAACAGCACTAGGCTTGTATCACCGGCAGACAAGCCTTTCCTTATCTCTGAACACAGTACGTCTTAGTAGATAATGCCTTTGGTGGGCTGCCACACATTTTGGGTCATTTGCACAAAGAAGATAGTCATGGTGATTTCTCACCTAAACACCCTTGAAATTGCAGCTCTGCAGTCGTAAATAAGAAGTCCAGGAGTCTTTGAAAGTGGTGCCTCTCCTTTCCCTCCAGTATTGCACAGATAATGTCAGTGATCTGTCATCACCTTTGGGCTGGGCCAGAACATTATACTTACAGCGTGCTTTCCAAGCTTCCAAGCCCAAGGTGATGGCAGATACTAAAGTGACTGAATGCTTGTGTGGGGTCCAACCTATCCCTATTGAAGCCTGTGGCAAAATTCACCTTGATTAAAATGATGCAGAGTCTGCCCCATAACCAGAAAAAAAGGCCTTTCTGAGTCCAAAGATGGGAAAAAGCCCCAGAAAAAAGCCACTCACCGGTGAAGAAAAAAGCCACCCACCGGTGACCAGAGATGTCAGAGCTCCCTGGAAAAAGAAAGCTCTTGGGCCTGTCTAGTCTCCCAGCAAAGGTTGGAGGCTATGTAAACCACAGGGATGGAGGACTACATTTAACAGGATGACTATCTGTCCCACATTGGGAGGGATGGTCCCGTACATCCGACTTATTTTTAAAAAGGGATGAATTGTCCCGTATTTGGGCCATCCCCCGCAACCTTTTCCGCCAGCAGCTGTGCAGATACAGCTGCTGGCAGAAGTCACTTCCCCAAGCCTCGGGGAAGTGGTGGAGAAGGAGGGAGGAGGGGTGGCTGCTGCTTCCCTGGGGCTCTGGGAAAGAGCCAGCAGCTGCCACTTTCCCAAGGCTCCTGTGGAGCGCCAGTGGCTGCTGCCTCCTTGCCAGTTCCCAGGGTCTTGGTGGAGCTGGGAGGAGACACCCCTTCTCCCCATATCTCCCTGCCCCATATCTGGGACTGAGAGATATGGTCGCCCTAACATTTAATCTCCTGTAGCGCTCAGTGGGCAGGCAGATGAACCTGGGCCTGGTTTTGAAGTCGATTTTTGTTTTCATTTTTACCTGAAAGTGGAGGTAGAAGAAGCTGTCCTGCCCCCTCCCACTCAGTCACCAGAAAATATGGACAAAAAGGGAGTTTGGGCTCAACTATTTTAAAGCTGTATGGAATCCTTATATCATGCTAGAGTCCCTGGTAGGGCTCAACCATTTTATTTTCAAGGGGAGAAGTGTTATCAGATCAGTGGGACTCTTTTTGCCTCTCACAAAGTGACTGCAGCTGAGTTGTCTGAGCAATGAAAACTTGATAAATCCAGTCAGCGGCCTTTTACAAGTCACTCTCTTGCCCACTGACTTTCCATTGACTTGTTCATTAGGAAAGGCCCAGTTCCCAAATTTGTAAAGGGGCTTTCAGAAAATTGGCCACTGTTATAGCCTATCCAATTCCTGAACACAGAGAGCTCACAAGAAATTTGAAGCGGTAACACCCAGTTCCTATATACTATAACTGCATTTCCCCCCTTCTTGCCCCAAATATATTACAGTAAGAGGTATACATGTCTCAGGCTGAATGAATGTCTAGGACCTAGCCTTGAGACTTCTCAGGGAAGTGTTTTCAGAATTTACATGAACCAAACGACATGTTGCTCTGTAATCTTGTTTTTAGAAATGGCTGGACCATTTTTGCTGAAACTTGCCAAAAATTCAGCCTGATGTAGACACCTTGTATGAGGAGTTTCAGCCCATACTATTAAAATTTGGCAAAGTCATAGACATCTGAAAACTGGGTCTTAGAATGGAAGCTGTTGGGAAACTTCAGCTGTAGGCATCACTATTAGCTCTGCCTATAAAGTATTTCCACTTTTTTTAATTATACAAATAAATGTTGACCTCCCTCCACTGGCTTTCAGATGTGGTCCTGGAGAGGTATTTGGTCTTGGGAAGAGATCTGAAGACGGGGGTAATAGTATTATGACTCAAATAAAGAAGTCCATTTCATGTGAAAGAGCTTTATGGGAGGAGTGGATGAATGGGTCCTCAAGGCTGCCGTTGTTGATGGAGCAGAGAGGGTCATAGGGTGATACTGTTACAGGTAAGAGCAGACAAATAGGGAGGGAAAGAAGTATGACAAGTCCTGAAGATGACGACAAAACTTTACGCTTGATATGAAGGAAGCTAGAAAGTAGAAGGTTGCCATAATCAACCTGGAGGCTAATGGCCTGAATGAGCTGTGTGGGATAAAGGAAGTGCTATGGACAGAGAAGCAGTGGTGTTCGTAGATGGCTTGCTTTTGTGGGAGGAGACAGCAGGAGAAATTGAATGAGTCCCAGATCACAGGCCTGGTTGAGAGGCAGGATAGTGGCACCGATGACTGAGTTGGAGTGAGTGGATGTGGCTATGGAGGAAAGATCAGCTCAGCTGTGACCTGGCTTTTAACTTTCCACAATCTTTTATCTATGGAGATTCTTGGAACAGGTGTTTACCCTGAGTACAAAGATGAGCCAAAACCTGTCTCTTGCAAGGCAATCTGCACACTGTGCTGTGACAGATTCCTTGCAAAACTGCACAACACAGGGGACGTGCATATCGCAGACTAGAACACTGGTGAACACTCACTCCAACTAGTGACTACTTCTGGGTTTTAATGCACAGCACTGTGAGTTGGGGTGCACAGTCTAGGGCTATGTAATATAGGAAACAGAGAGACAAACATCTCTGGAGACAGATAAGTTATTCAGGTCATGGGATCCCTGTTTGGCAGCCCCCAGGAGTTACAGCCGAGTGATCCCTGGTCATTTGAAGCATATACCACTCTCACCAAGATCCTTTGTCATTTTTACTACCTGCAACGGACACACTCACCCCTAGACATCCTTAGCATTCTAATATATGAGCACATTCTACTTCCACATTGCATCATTGGTGTGAAGGGCCACTTTAGTGCCATCCTTCATGGACCCACTGAGCAGGTCTAAACTGCACCTGGGAGTGAACTTCTCCTTTTACATTTATCCTCTAGGCCCTGTTACTAATATATGTGATGCAGCTTCAGGCCTGTGAAGGGGGTGGTGGTGACAAGGGTGAGAAAACACCCCCACCCAGACATGGGAAGCTGTATAAGAGGCAGTGGGAGGCAATGCTTCTCCTGGTCTTAGTGGTCAATCACTCCACTCTTCCTATCCTTATTCTGACCAGTCTGAAGGCTCCCACAACGGGCTTTCACAGCTCACAGAGTTATGGTTCTTCCCCTGAAAGTGGCTGTGTTAACTTAAAAGAGAAAAGCCTTCCAGCTTGTCAGACTCACTATTACGTTGTTATTAGCATAACATAAAACCTGATAAAGAGACATTAAGTGGAAATTAAGGCATTTAAGAGGCATGTGCCACCTGTGAATTTACTGACAAAAATAGTTGCGCATTAGTGTGTCTACAGGACCCTAGGTTAAAATTTGCTTTAAATATTTCATTCGTTTGTGGCTGAAGCGTATAAAATCACATTTATAAAAACCCTTTCATAGCCATTTAGATGAACAATCTGAGCATTCAGCTTTAGCCTTAAATGCTTGGATATCCAGACTCTTTTTAAAAATAATTTTCTCAAAAGAGCACTCTGGTCTAAAATCAGTGGCCAGGTAACATAACCTGGCCCCAAGGTAATTTCCCACCCACCTCTCTGCACACTCTGTACCCTAACTCTCACCACCAGCCCCCTGCCCTGCCTCCTGTATGCCCCCTGCCCAACAGCTTGCCCTGAGTCCCTCATGAACCCTGATGCCTTGCTCTGGGCCCCTCACACCTCCCAACCCTTATTCCTGAACCCTGACACCCCAGCACCCTACCCTAACTCCTGCAACCCCATACATTGCAACCCCCTGCCCTGAGCCCCTCATGCACCCCAGCCTTAACTCTTGCACCCACACATCCCCAGCCCACTACCCTCAGCCTCCCACACTCCATCCCATAGGTTTTTGGAGTATTTCTAATTGACCTGTAGATTTGTTTAGTATCTTATAGCTGAGCTATGTATGGACAATGTACATTTTGGTGCATTCACTATCCTGAGTTGTTAGAAAGGATGATAACACATGTACTCCAAGAGCAGTGTTCATTTTCTTTTTATTTGATTTCATATTTCATATTAAATATATTTCACTAACATTGCTCCTGGTTAATTATCCCTTATTTTAATATATTTTTTCCACGCCTACGGACTGTTTACAGCATATATTTATATCTAGGTTTTTGTTTGTACTGGTGGTGCACATCCACACACTACCTCAGTACAGGTGTTGCACAGAAAAAAATTAGCCCACACAAAAGCAAATTTAACCCATCCAAGGATGGAAGTTCTTAGAGGGAATACTGCTCCCCTTCCCTGCACGACATTAGGAGAGCCCTGGTGCATGTGTGGGGCTGGGGGCAGCTAGAAAAGCCCCAGCTACACAGCAGCCAGGACCTGGCTGGTGGGGCAGGTGTGGGGGGACAGGGGTAGGGCATCAAGGGTCCCCATGCACACAGGCTTGGCCATCAGCATCAGGGATGCTGAGGGAGAGGGGCAGGGCCAGGCTGGCTGGAGGGAGATGGAGGTGCAGATACAGCTGGAGAGCTGGGGGATGGGAAAGAAGGGGAAGGACAGGGCCCACTGTGGTGGGGAGTAGTCCAGATTTACAAAAAAAGCACCCCCAAAAAATTCCTGTCTATGGAGCTGAGAGGGAGAGGGAAAGTGAGGTAGTTTGAGCCTCAGTTTCATCAGTAGGTGGCCAACAGTCAGTTTAATTTCATTCCTACATCAACACCACCAACAAAATTGGGTGTTGTGGTTGCCCTGCCTTCCAAGGGCACTTGTTATAGGGGCCTGAAGGAAGGTTAGCTATCTGAAACTCAAACCATGAAACATAAGAATGCTGTTAGCTGGCTTCAGGGGAGTATCTGCTTTCCAATATTTGACTTCTTTGCTTCTCAGTGCTATTGAAAAGGGGGCTAATGACTTCTAAAGCACTGTGGCTGTCTCTACTCTTGCATTCCTCTTTCAAAAGAGGAATGCAAATGAGGGAAATCAAAAATGCAAATGGGTGCAGATTGACATATCTGGTGCTTCATTTGCATATTCTTATTTTGAAAGAGTTTCTTTTGAAAGAAGAAAAGCAGTGTAGATGCGGCTCTTTCGAAAGCAAACTCCATTTTCGAAAGAACGCAGCCTTGTTTGATTCCAGTTTTGATCTCAAAGGGGTCAGCTTGGAATCTGTTGTTGCTCAATAATATGACAGTCATATTGCCATGAAGCAGCCTCAAGATGCTAATGAATTTTTGGGCCAGCCAATCTTTGAGAGGATGGTCCACAGGCTGCTACAAATGACTGAACTGAATGCTTTGGCCAGGTTGATAAAAGTCATGCACAAAGCTTGGTTTTGTTCATGAGATTTTTCTTGAAGTTGCTGGGTGGTGAAGATCATGTCCACTGTTCCTCAGAATGGATGGAAGCCACACTGGGTTCTCAGTGAATTTCTTCTGAAAGTGGCACAGGTCGATTTGCAATGATTCGAGCTAAGATTTTCCCTGCCTTTGCCAGGAAGGAGATGCCATGACAGTTTCCACAGTCCAACTTGTCACTCTGCTTGAAGAGACTGACAATCAGTGTGTCTCTGAAATCTCACAGCATCTGCTCCCTATCCCATACCTTGAGAATCAGGAGGTGGAGTTGTTTGTAGAGCTCTTGCCCACCTTCTTTGAAGACTTTGATGGGGATTCCATCTAGTCTGGTTGCCTTGTTGCACTTCATCACTTTGAGGGCAGCTTGGGCTTGTCAGGAATTGTCACAAGATCATCCCTAGGTGGTTGCTGAGGGATTTGGTCAAGGAATTCTAAGATCGCAGTGGAGGGTCAGTTCAAGAGCTCATTATAGTGCTCCCTCCAGCAAGAAACAATGGCTTTATTGTCTATCAAGAGTTGGATACCATCCTTTGATCTCAGGGGATTGATTCCATGGTTTCTCAGTCCATAAACAGCTTTGGTATCATTGGAGAAACCTCTTGTATCATTGATATCTGCAAGATGCTGGAGTTCTCGTGCTTTCTCAGTCCAACACTGGTTTTTTAGATTAGGACTTTTACCTTGGCCTTGACATGTGCTTCTCTCTTTGTTGTGCAGTTGATGTCACTTTGCCAGGCCCTAAAGTCTTTCCTTTTGCTTCAATCAGGCATTCAATTTCCACATTGTTCTCATCAAACCAGGCCTGATGCTTCCTAGGCTGGTAGCCACTGGTTTCTCCACAAGCTTCAATTATGGCATTTTTCAATTGACAGAAGCCATCATCATTCATTAACAACTTTGTTGGACTGGTCAAGTGGTTCGTATATCCCATCAGCACCTCCCAAAACAGATTCTGTTTTGGGAGTTGGAGGAAGGACAGAGGAGTGTTGGGGGGCAGAGGAAGCAATATAAGGACATGCTAAAGGCACACATGAAAAAGTGCAGCATGGGTGTCAACACTTGGAGGAACCTTGCCCAAGACCGTCCCTAGTGGAGAACAGTAATCCATGAGGGGATGGTGAAATTGAAGAGGTCATACTTCAGTGCAGACAGGGAAAGGTGGAGAAGGACATAGTGTCAAAAACTGCCCTGTGCCCCTCCAGCAGATACCAACACCTGCTCTTTCTATGATAAGACCTGTAGCTCCAGAACCGGGCTAATCAGCCATCAACAGACTCACAAATAGGAGGGTAATATGAAGATGTCCTACTTGTTTCAGAGTGACTGCCAAGAGGAAGACGTGAGTGAAGGCTGTCTCATTTTGGTTATAGATACATAAATTGTGTGATCTGGAAAGACATGAACTGCTGTACCTTTGTACCAAACCAACAACTCTTCCTTAAATTTCTCATACTTCTGATGACAAGTTACATCCCTTCTGTGCAGCCCTATAAAGGGAGAAAGCAAAGATCCAGTGATAAGAAGGAGGTAATCCTGCTGTCTTGAGCAACTCTCCCACTTGCAGTAAAACTGGTTCTAATATTCAAGGCTGTGTTTGAGAGATTTCTGAGTCGATAATGGCTGATCTGTTTGCTACTACAGTCGCTGGTCTAACACCCTGCTTGTAAACCCAGATTCTGCTCCGTAGAGTCACAGTGAATGGGGCTGTATTCCATGAGTAACCCCGCAGATTGAGATTACTTAATTAGGCATACCAGCAGAATAAGGTAGTGGCAGTGTTTACACTAGCCCAAAACTTCGAAATGGCCATGTAAATGGCCATTTCGAAGATTAATCATGAATTGTTGAAATACATATTCAGCGCCTCGTTAGCAAGCGGTCAGTTGCAGCACTTCAAAATTGCCGCAGCTCGCTGCCGCGCTGCTCATCCAGACAGGAGTCCTTTTTGAAAGGACCCCAGGAACTTTGAAATCCCCTTATTCCTATCAGCAGATAGGATTTTGAAGTTCCTGGGGTCCTTTTGAAAAGGATCTTTGTCTGAACGAGCCGCACGGCAGCAAGCTGCATCAATTTTGAAGTGCCGTGGCAGCCCACAAGGTAATGAGGCGTTGAGTATGTATTTCAGCACTTCATTAGTAATCTTCAAAATGGCCACTTGCATGACCATTTCGAAGTTTTGAGCTAGTGTAGACATAGCCAGTAAGTGGTATACATCACTGTTCTTGGGTAAAGGAATTTGGCTGGCATGCTAACTATAAAAGTAATATACAAACATTAACTCTAGGGATCACTTTTCCTTAATGTGGACCATATCTTAAAACACACATATTGTTTGTGGAGAACCTCCTTCCCCATTCACAATTATACAACTTCCTTACAGTGTCTGGATGCTTAACTACCTTTGAGAATCTGGACCTTGATTACAAGGCTCAGCTGTTGGCTCCACTTTCTGCACCTTTTCTATTTCTTCTCTTCCTCATGTGGTGCAGTTGATAATGTGATCTCTGCTTTGTGAATCATTGCTTTAAGAGGCATCCAAGCACTTCTTTGTAATGAAGAACTTGGAGATCTGTAAAGCAGCTAGAAGCAGGAGGCAGGGTCAGCACCTCAGCACTTGCCAACTCTTCAAGGACCACAAGTGGCCAATCAAGCACACTTTGAGAGCCTCCACATGAATTAGTTGTTTGGATTATTAGTGACTTTGATTAAGTGAGCCCTGGATCCCAACCTATGAAGTGTACAGAGAGGTGAATAGGGTTTTACCAGGACCCCTTGGGTCAGATATCTGAAGCACAGCTCACTGAACCGTGACATGTGAGGTCTCTTCCAAAGGTGCACAGTCAAATGTATGTACAGATAATATTTAAGGAGTTATGTATCTATACTAAAAATTTTGCTTTTAAGGTCTTGGCAGCTCACCGGGAGCTAACAGAACTTGGAGATGTTCTTTTCAGTCAGCAGGGAATTGCCACTGATCTCCCTGTCTGCACACTTGGGTTTTGTGTGCCTCATGCTGCATGACTGCTTACATATTAAGCCAGGTTCAAACCAAGAGACTACAAGGAAGGAAATCTACAGGATGAAACAAACTGCAGAGGGGGTATCCCGTTTATGAATAAAGACAGAAGATTGTCAGGGTATATCGTGGCCTGCAAAGAGACATATTGGATCTTTCATATAAGAGGCAACCTGAGAACATACATGTCTGAGGAAAGAAGGGTCACAGCCTGTCTGGCTGCCAAGCACTGCAGGAATTTGGAGTGAGCAACACTTTATTAGATATGAGTGTATCTTATTAATGAAGCTTAGGCTCCAGGATGTTTGTTATTTTATTTTGTATGTAGCCATTTATCTTCAATATTTTTACTCTATGTTTGTTTGTGACTGGAATGTCCATGCTTGTTAAATAAACTGGATTACATTATTTCACCATAAGCATATCAAAGCTCTGTGTGTTAAGTGGAGCAGTGATCTGAGCTGGAAGGGGTGAGCAGGGGTGTACTGTTTCTTTGAAAGAAGTGGGTTGAGTGTCTATGGCAGACATGTGCAAACATTTTAGCCTGAGGGCCACATCCCTGTTCAAAAATTGTTTGAAGGGCTGGGTAGAGAAGACTCTGCCTCTCCCAATAGCTGAATATAGTCTGGCTCTGGCCCTCTATCCAGCTCCTCACCCCCTGATCACACCCCTAGACTCCTCCTCTCCTATCCATCTGACTTTCTGCCAGGGATCCCAGCCCCCAACCAACGCCCATCCCTCTCCCCAAATCCATGCCCTCCCTAGGACATCCTGTCCCCAAATCCAGTCCCCACTCCCTGTCCCAACTAACTACAGACCATCCTTCCTCCCTGCCCCCAAACATGCCACCCACAGCACTGGGTTTGGTGGTGCTTCAGCTGCATCGCTTGGCTAGAGCGGCAGCTGCCTTGCTCAGAGCTGTTGGGAACCAGGATTTGGGACCTGAGGCTGTGGGGAGGAGAGACAGAAGGAGAGGGGCCAGGAGGGAGCTGAGGGCCCAGCCAAAAGGGTCTGGTGGGCTGTAGTTTGCCTCCCTCTGGTCTAGGGATTCAACACTCCAGAAAGAGAGTCTTGGAGTAATCGAGGGTTGAAATGTGGCACTTGCTAACCTGTAGAGTGACAGTGGGGAGTGAAAGGCTCATGTTACTTGTGGACAGCAGAATTAGAGCACCGACAGATTCAGCTTCTTCATACTCAGGGAAAAAGTAGCCAGGTGTCTCACAACCCTGGGCAACCCCAGGAAGCTTCAGAGAGACAAACAACTTTATGCAGCAGCTGCATTATGCAGAGATAAATTTTAATGGATTAACTACAATAAAGTCTTCAAATGTAGCCCCTAACATCTGTGATGTTAATCCAACAAAATTTTTGAAATACACACAGCAACTGGACTGAATAATGAGGCCATTAGTTACACTATCTCATCAGGAATAGAGTAGATTTTGTGCCAATTTACCAGTCATTAGTGTTACACTTGTCAGTTCATGGGTATAGTAACTTGATGCAATTATGGTGCAATACTTTACAGTGTACAGAATATTTAACTCATGGCTTCCTTCGAAAATAGTGGAGTTTAGTGAAAGTGGCTTATCCTGTATAAAGCTGTTTGAACACAGTTCTTGTCCTTTAGTTCATGGGCTTGTCATCACATAGGTTTCAAAGGAATAGTGCAATTGTATGAAAGATGAAGGACAGCCTTTATTCTAAAAGGGATAAAATGCAATGTTGCTCTTTCTATGACACTAAAATGCACATTACCTCACTTGTTCTTGCCATCAGGGACTTGTCTGCTCGGAAAAGGACTTTGGTTAGTGATTGCAGAGCAGCTGCTTCAAAAAGACTCCAAAGGGTTATTGTGCATAGACTTGTGGTCTAAGTTATTCCAAATACAAGTCCAGCCCAGATTGCTTTGTTATGTTGTTTCCGAAAAAGACAAAAAGGTAAAGACAGACTAGATTAGTCTGAACAAAAATGTCTGCTGAGTCCACCAAGGACTGTGTTAAGACCATTGCCAATGAACAAGAGTGTGGAACTGGAAATCAATGGGCCAAAATCACTTATAATAAACTAAGTTTACTGGTAAACAAAATTAGGGCATGGATTATTCCACCTATTGTCCCTTTCTGGAGTCTTTAACAAAGAGATTTGGGGGTGGATCAAAATATGGAGGATGGGTGGGACCAAAACCAGTGAGCTCCAACATCAAGATTGCCACCAGCTTCCCCACCCTGCCCTCCCGGCAGCTCCTGGGGGTCCAGGATTTACCATGACAGTTTTGGGCTTTATTATCCTGATCAGACTGGGCTAGAGAGAGGGGCCTAAATGATACTGCCACCACCACCAGCTTTAGTTGATTCCTGATCACTAGGAATGTTAGCCAGGGCTTTTTTGCATCCACTCCCTCCTTCATGTGTCACTTTTCTTCCTCATTTTTCTTCTCTTTCCTAACTCTCTTTTTGTCTTTTGTTTAATAAGAGCCTGGCTCAACAGGCCAAGACTGAATCTTTTGTAAACTACAATGAGTCTATGATGAGACAGGCAGCTAAAAGCAATGGCCTAAGCAACCCACTGCTGGTATAAGTTGGGCAGATTTTGGAGTGTCTGACCAGACCATGAGTTGTGACTGGGTTTCTCCAGCAATCAGGGTGCAATTTAGAGTCAGCTTCAGATATGAGCTGCATTTTCTCTCTTTGAGTTTGTCTATAGTTACCAGGATAGATTCCCCTGAGGTCAATCTTCAGGGGTTCTATTTAGCACTCCTATTAGGGCCACACTTAAACAAAAGCTCAGGGTGCCACCATTAACCCCAGTACTCCTCACAGTTGTGATGAATAAGGGAAGTCAGCAGACGTGTTTCTCCCATCGAGCTCCCTTTGTGGGGATGATGCAGAAAATCAATGCATGGCACATCATCTCTAGCTACACAAATTCATGGAGCTGGAGTTGCATAACTTACATCAAGTTTGTCCCTTAGCGTAGACCTGGCCTTTGCTGCTTCTCTTTTGTGTGTTTTTGTCTTGCTGTGCATACAAGGAAATGGAAGAACAGATTCCAGAGGGATTCGCTACTGAAATGCTCACAAGCTTCTGCCTGGCTCCTGAGATTGTCCTTCTTTGGTGAGCCACTTTGGTATACCCAGACCATTATGCAAGTGAGGATGTTTGATCACCTCCACTGGATCATGCAAGGACCCCAGCCTGATACACGTGAAAACCTACTCTGTCACCTGTTCTGTCCTTTTCCTTTCTGTCCTCCAACTTCCTCATATTCTGTCTCTTGGTTTTTCTCCTAAGACCAACTATAATGCACAGCAACAGTGCGATGTGCAAGTCTGCCCAACTTGGGAAGGACCATTGAACTAAAGAAACCTGGTCAGGTCAGCCAAACCTGGGATGTTAGGCACATCTGGAGCAATAGAGTTTATGGCAGCTTATCTTCCATGACTGACCAGCCACCTTGTATGCTGCTATTGTCAACAAATGCCGTATTTTCCCACCTTCACTAGATTATCTCTTTTATCTCTCTCAGTTTTGTCAAAAGCAGAAAAAAATAACCACTATTCACATTGGTTATCTCAAAAATGAACATAACTAACTCTTTCTTCCTCACTAAGGATAGCTTGATAGAATAAGGGACTGTAACTGACAATTTTGCCTGGAAAACGGACTTTGGTAAATTTTGGTTGTTTGCTTTGCAAAGCCACTTGATTTCAGTTTCAAAAAGCCTTGCTTAATTTGCCCTGGGGACTCAATAGGCCACAGTCTTTGTACTTAAAACCCAGAGAGAGGGTTAACTTTTTTTATTTCTCTCTGCTGATGGGATCATGATAACAGCTTAGATTCTCATTTACACCATCAAAATTAACACACAAGTGAATAAACCTCTTAGTCCAGGAGTCTCAATTTTTTTAGAACATTGAGTATTCCCCCTTCTATTCGCCGATAGGCAACCTCCCTGCAATGTGGACAGAGCAATGTCTGCATCTAGTGGTGGTCCATGCCCTATCCACAGCAAGTCTCCTAATGTGCTTCCAAACTGGGAGCGAGTGACTTGCAAGTAGGTCTGGGGGAGACAACCTCAGTTTACTAACAAAGACTCCGAAAGGATGTTTAGAAATTGTTCGTTTACCTTCTTTATGCTCCTGATATATAATGAAGGCCTGATGAGCTTGTTTCTATCTTAGAAATTCCAGAAATGTCAACTCTGTTCTCCCCTAGCATTCCTGGATGGCTTGTTGGAGACAATCTCAGAGGATGCAAACTGTTTTCTCTGAGCCCTTATTTGAGGAGAAGAGAGGGTACTAAATTTTTAATGAGGTCTATAGGTGTTCAAAACATTCACTAGTCATTAAAGAAAAGCAGGTGTTAACCAAAATTTTAAAAATCCTCCCCTGACATTCCTTTTTCCCCCCATCTTGTTTTTTTCAGCTTTCACATTTCAGGTTACTGTGATGTCATTCCATTAGTTCTGCTATCAGAGATTTTTCTGGGAATTATTAACGCTAAATTAAAACAAGCAGCAAATAAGACTTTGAAACCAAACTGAAAACTTTCCAGCCTTTCTTCATCATGCAGAATGAAGCAGAAAAAAAATTCCAAGTACATACTCCCTGCTTTACAGGACAACTTTTTGACTCTTCCACTTCTCACCCTTTTGCAGAGAGCTGGTGAGAGGCCCTTGGCCAGCATATCTTTTGTCCAGTCAGGTTAGTGAGGTAAGAGGAATGCCACACAGCAGGTCGTGCCCAAGGACAGGAAAGATTCTTCTGTTCACATGGCATTATGGGCATGAGCTTGCCAGGGAGGGCAACACTCAGCCATAGGGCCAAAGTCGTGAACTATCCAGAGAAGGTCATTGTGGAGGGCCAAGGTAAACACTCAAATGTGAAAGATCAGTGGCCCCTTATTTATCCTTTGATGCATCAATGGACATTCAGTCTCTTTGGCAGGTGTGTGGCCCAGTTTACATAATTAGCTTTTGCATAGTAAACAAGTCCAGGTGCTACACCATATTTTATAAAAGTAATTTAGTGATCTAGGGTCTCCCTCCCTGGAGCAACTTGCTATGGAAACTGCATCGGAAGGAGGAGAAAAAGAAACAGCCCTTGGGGTGAGTGAAAGGTACATTAGTGGATCCACAAGGTTGTACTCTGACTCGGAGCACGTTATTTATATACTGTACTGCCCTCATTAGGGCTAGATGGAACTATTAACTTATCCCAGAGAAAGAAGCAGGAAGGTAGCTTCACCAGCCCTGGAGGAGACCTGGGAAGGAAGTGTGCCTTGGAGACACAGTCCGAACCATCCTGCCTTGCTTTGGGGAAGGGAGGAAGTTCCTGCTTCCCTGAGCACCCTTCTAATTATTCTGGCTGGTGAGTGCAGGAAGCAGGGTGGAGCCAGAGGTCCTCTAAACTGTTTTCACTCTCTCTAATTGCTGCCAAATTAGTGTCAAGGGTCATTATCTGGCATGCACCCCCCTGTGCCAGAACTGCATTCTGAGCAGTCTTTCTCAGCCAAGCAGAGTACATGGAAGGCAGAAAGATGACTTTGACATGAAAGCTGTGTCTACACGTGCATGCTACTTCGAAGTAGCGGCACTAACTTCGAAATAGCGCCTGTCGTGGCTACACGCGTCAGGCGCTATTTCGAAGTTAACTTCGATGTTAGGTGGCGAGATGTCGAAGTCGCTAACCTCATGAGGGGATAGGAATAGCGCCCTACTTCGACGTTCAACGTCAAAGTAGGGACCGTGTAGACGATCCGCGTCCCGCAATGTCGAAATTGCCGGGTCCTCCATGGCGGCCATCAGCTGGGGGGTTGAGAGATGCTCTCTCTCCAGCCCCTGCGGGGCTCTATGGTCACCGTGGGCAGCAGCCCTTAGCCCAGGGCTTCTGGCTGCTGCTGCAGCAGCTGGGGATCCATGCTGCAGGCACAGGGTCTGCAACCGGTTGTAGGCTCTGTGTATCTTGTGTTGTATAGTGCAACTGTGTCTGGGAGGGGCCCTTTAAGGGAGCGGCTTGCTGTTGAGTCCACCCTGTGACCCTGTCTGCAGCTGTGCCTGGCACCCTTATTTCGATGTGTGCTACTTTGGCGTGTAGACGTTCCCTCGCAGCGCCTATTTCGATGTGGTGCCGCGCAACGTCGAAGTTGAACATCGACATTGCCAGCCCTGGAGGACATGTAGACGTTATTCATCGAAATAGCCTATTTCAATGTTGCTACATCGAAATAAGCTATTTCGATGTAGGCTTCACGTGTAGACGTAGCCGAAGACAATGAAGGAGAGCAAGAATCAGGGAACCTGGTATATTTGTGGGGTCTATTCCCAGTTCTGCCCCTGACTTTCAAGGTGACCATTAGCAAGTTAATGAAGATGGCTGGGCCTCAGTCTACCCACCTGTAAAATGTTACAGTCATTACTCCCATCAGAATGACATTGTGAGGCAGAAGTTTATTGATATAGTTTTTATACCATGCTTGTTACCAGTCAGCCCCTTGAGACCCTGCCTTGAAATACAAGACATGTTACTGATCAGTGATATGTGAACATTATTTATATTTACTGCTCTGGTTAATTCTAGGCCGTTGGATAGAAATTAACTTTTTTCTGAAAAAAAAATCTTCTCAACAAGTAGATTATTGAATAACACATGACAGCCTCTCATCTGATGATCTCTCTTACTGGGCTGCACTGAGAGAGATCACAAGACATTATTATGAAATGTGGCCAGAAGAATAGTTCAATATGACCTTATGTTCTCCTGGAATGACATGTGCGAGTCTTGTTCCATCAATGCCAAGCAGTGTTTGTTTAAGGTACATAAAACCAAGACTAATTTAGAAAGGCCGGAAGTTCGTACTTGGCTTCTATGTCATGTGAATGAATCTCTTCTTGTTAGCCTAAATGTTAACCTAGAAAACAAAAACCAAATATCCCGGATGTGTGCAATGGCCTGTGTAATACACATTCTCAGAATTCCATGTGCTAGCACCGGGTATGCTACCTCTGTGTGACTTCCAGGAACAATGACCTCTGGCACAGAGAAGCGAAGGGGCCTGATGAGGAGAGTGGGAGTTGTGATATAGGTTGAATGTCTCTCGTCCAGCACCCTTGGGACCTGACCAGTGCCAGATGAGAGAATTTGCTGGACGATGGAGTTCAATATTGTCTAGCACATTACCAACATTTCCACTGCTTACTGGACTCTTAGAAGACATGTAGGGGTAAATTACTGCTAAATAACAGCACAGAACACTGAGAGCCAGGACTGGCGGCTGTAAACAAACTCTATAGGACCATGGGAAACTTGGCCACAGCCATGATAAGTGGACATCCAACTAATTAAAATCAGGTCAGACCATAAATGTTGCTGGACAAGAGAGTGCTGGATTAGAGAGATTCAACCTGTACTCTGAACTCCTGTGTTCTATGTCCAGTGCTATGGCTCAGGTGCAGCTGGCAGTGTTGTTTCCAGCTGAGGTGGAGGTAACGCTCAACCCTGGATTGAGCTAGTGTGCTAGAAATATCAGTGCAGGTGCTGCAACAATGGCAATGGCTTGGGGTAGGTGCCTGAGTATAATCATGTCCAAGGCTTCTGATGTGTACTTGTGTGGCTAGGCTGAGCTGCTGCCTGTCCTGCTATACTGTTAGTTTTAATGTGCTAGCTTCATCTAATCTAGCTTGTGTGCAGCTATGTGTGTGGGAAATCATGACGCCAGCTGTTATAGCTGTATTCTGCACCTAGTCTGTGGTGACCTCACAAAATCCCTTCATGCAAAATCCTGCCTAATTGTATGTGGGGACAAAGAGGTAGGGAGTTTCCCTGCCCTCCCATCCTACCCTTAGATCCATGCAATGGGAGCAGGATGGATTCGGTTTAGCTTTTCTTTGAGTGCTAGGTGGGTTCTGGTGTGAATTTTTGTGATATTTTTATTAAGCCTATTTGTGTATCAGTTGGTTTGCATGCCTAAAGGTAGGATAGCAGTAGGATGAAGTGTGTTATCAGGGCAAGCTAAGAGAGGTTGACGTGTGTGCATGTGTCACTTCACTGCCTGAGTTGCCTTAATGGTTCATTTAAAAAAAAGGGGGGGGGGGCTGGAAAAAGTTGACCCATATCAGTGGAAAATCTGAGAAGACAATGGGAGCAACCAACAAACAACCCAGAGAGAGGAACTTTTCCCAACTTTCATCAGGGAAGCTAAACAGAGATCTGAGCTCAAGAACAAAGGGGTGGATGGAATGAGGGAAGACAGATGTGGGCTCTGGGAGAAGCTTGGGCTCTCTGATTTTGGAAGTTACTCAGGTCTGGTCTACACTAGAAAATTGTCATCTTTATTGTCATTCACTGGTGGGAAAAATCTGTACCTCCTGAGCAGCACAATTGAGTCAATCTAATCCCCAGTGCGGACAGTGTTAGGTCCATGAAAGAATTCTTGACTATGCTTATTAGAGAACTTCAGAGTCTGCAACTGAAGTTCACCAGAGCTTGGATAATGAAGTTCTATGAGCTAACTGGAATGGACTATATTTGAATCTCTATTTCACTTTGCTAACCTAATGACTTCCAATGGTGTGTTCTGCATGACTAATGAACCCTACTCTCTTTTGCAAACACTTTTTGGGGTGTCATTGCAACTACTGATGTGGCTGGAGCTGAAGAATGTACAAGTATCTCAGATGGACTTGGTGGACGGAGCTCACAGTGTAAACAAGGAATTGCGGGAGCCCAGTATGTCAGTCTGGGAGGCAGGGAGGCTGTATGGCCTACCCCGAAGAAAGAGTGAATCCCTGCATCTCTCCCAAGAGACTGTCTAAAATCACAGCACCTATACAAAGGATGAATGATGCCTGGCTATTTTAACAGTAATGCTCCAGACTCCAAATGCATATTCCCAAACAATTCGGTAGCATGGTCAGACATTACTTTAGCACATATGGTCCTACCGTCATAAGGGGCATAGTTCTTCTTCTTGGCCCAGTAACCAGGAGCCCAGGACCCGTGTCAAGTCCTTTGCTTAACCTGGGCTGCCCTACTCCTCACATTGCATGTTATATTTGTAAGGCTAGAATTTTGCCCTTTGCTTCTCTAGAACTTCTGTTTTCCCATCTGTAACATGAGGATGACACATATGTGCTTTCTGAGGCATATTAACATCTGTAAAGCCTGGTAAGGTCCTTGGTATTTTCCCATAGGCCTGGAAAGCCACTGGCTTAAGAGGGCTCTAGCACTACTAATATTTGAAGTTATGATGAGATATTGCATTTCCTTGGACTCTAGCCTTATTGAACTCTTTCTGCTCCCTAAACCCACTGGCATTTCCACACAAATGCATCTGTCACTCAGTATTATTGTTTAGATGAACTGTAGCTTGCCAGATTTACAAAATTAAGGTCCACACTAGATAACGTTCTGCCAGAAAAAACATGAGCATGTGAAATATTGACTGATCCTGGACTTGGTGATTCAGATTATTTTTTTTTCCTCCCACCTTTGTCATCACAGGTCAGGAAAGGTTTGGAAACATGACAAGGGTCTATTACAGAGAAGCCATGGGAGCATTTATTGTCTTTGATGTTACAAGACCAGCAACATTTGAAGCGGTGACAAAATGGAAGGAGGATCTGGACTCTAAGCTGATTCTACCTAATGGCAAACCTGTGGCAACTGTTCTCTTAGCAAACAAATGTGACCAGGGAAAAGACGTACTTGTGAACAACGGTCTCAAAATGGAACAGTTTTGCAAGGAGAATGGGTTTGTGGCATGGTTTGAAACATCAGCTAAGGTAATGTTCACATTTCTTTTTTTAATAGACCACATGTGTGAGAACCATTTCGCAAATTCAGAGACATTGACTGCTAAAATGGGTAATTCGGTTGCAAAGTGGACCATGCAAAGCTCTTATCTCTGCTGAATTAATGATGGGAAAAGTGAAGCACTTGTTTTTAAAAAAACTTTTTAAAGAGATTGCATAGTGATATGGGACCTTTCATCTGAAAGGCTCTCAAAGCACTTTCCAAGCCACTCTGAAATGCAGATACTGTGTGAAACTGAGGCACAGCATGCTACACACCAGTGTGAGGAGGAAGGCTTTTTGTTAACGGACACCAGAGCTCTTCTTATGAATATAGTCATGAGCTCATTCATTCCCACGCACAGAAGAGAAAGTCTGTTGGTCAACTGTGACTATTTTAAAATACCCAAGTTGATAGCACTGCGCTGCAATTTACTGAACCACCTGTGTATTCAGTACTCCATGGTCTTTATGTTGTTAAGAAGTAGAGCATAAACCCAGTTCTAGAAGGCTACCTGATCTCAACCTATCCAGAGTACTGTGCCCCTTTCAGGAGTCTGTTTGGTGTTGTGTGCCCCCAAGTTTCATTTCACTTAAAAGCTACTTGCTTACCAAATCAGACATGTAAATACAAAAATGTGATAGCACATAACTGAAAAATGGCTTCCTTTCTCATGGTTAACATATAATTATAGAATAAATTGATTGGAATATAACCATTGTGTTTACATTTCAGTGTATAATGTACAGAGCTATATAAACAAGTCTTTATGAAATTTTAATTTGTACTGACCTGGCCAATGATTTTTATGTAGCCTGTTGTAAACCTGGGAAAATCTCTAGATGAGCTGTCCCCTGGAAGACCTCTGTGTATTCCCAGAGGTATGTGTGCCCCTGGTTGAGAACCACTGACTTAAGAGCTAGATGCTCAGGTGTGGTAAGTTTGTGTAGCTCCATTGAGTTAAAGGTTTGAGCCAAAACAAATTTGATGAGGTTCAGCAAGAAAAAGTTCAGAGTCCTGCACTTAGGATGGAAGAATTCCAAGCACTGTTACAGGCTGGGGACTGACTGGCTAAGTAGCAGTGCAGCAGAAAAGGACCTGGAGATGAGATTCTGGATATGAGTCAACAGTATGTCTCTGTAGCCAAGAAGCCTAATGGCATATTGGCGTGCATTAGGAGGAGCATTTCCAGCAGATCTAGATAAGTTATTATTCTCCTCTTTTCAGCACTGGTGAGGCCATGTCTCGAGTACAATTCTGAGCTCCCCAGTATAGAAAGAATGTGGATGCACTGAGAGACTGCAATGCAGTGCAATCAAAATAACTTGGAGGCTGCAGCACATAATTTATGAGGAGAGGCCGAGGGACTTTGGCTTATTCATCCAAAGGATGAACATAGGCAAACAACACAAGAATGCAGGAGCAAGATTAGAAAGGCTAAGGCACAAAATGAGCTCAAACTAGCCACAGGCATAAAGGGAAACAAGAAGGCTTTTTATAAATACATTAGAAACAAGAGGAAGACCATGGACAGGGTAGGGCCATTGCTCAGTGAGGAGGGAGAAACAGTAACAGGGAACTTAGAAATGGCAGAGATGCTTAATGACTTTGTTTCGGTCTTCACTGAGAAGTCTGATGAAGGAATGCCCAACATAGTGAATGCTAACGGGAAAGGGGTAGGGTCAGAAGTCGAAATAAAAAAAGTTAAAGTTCAAAATCAATTAGAAAAATTAGATGTCTGCAAGTCACCAGGGCCGGATGAAATGCATCCTAGAATACTCAAAGAGCTGATAGAGGAGGTATCTGAACCTTTATCTATCATCTTTGGAAAATCATGGGAGACAGGAGAGATTCCAGAAGACTGGAAAAGGGCAAATATAGTGCTCATCTGTAAAAAGGGGAATAAGAATAACCCAGGAAACTACAGGCCAGTCAGTTTAACTTCAATGCCAGGAAAGATAATGGAGCAGGTAATTAAAGAAATCATCTGCAAGCACTTGGAAGGTGGTAAGGTGATAAGGAACAGCCAGCATGGGTTTGTAAAGAACAAATCATGTCAAATGAATCTGATAGCTTTCTTTCACAGGATAACAAGCCTTGTGGATAGGGGAGAAGCCTAGATGTGGTATACCTAGACTTTAGTAAAGCATTTGATATGGTCTTGCATGATATTCTTATAAAAAAACTAGGCAAATACAATTTAGATGAGGTTACTATAAGGCATAACCAGCTGGATAACCATACTCAGAGAGCAGTTCCTAATGGTTCTCAATCCTGCTGGAAAAGTATAACTAGTGGGGTTCCACAGGGGTCTGTTTTAGGCCCAGTTCTGTTCAATATCTTCAACAATTTAGATATTGGCATAGAAAGTAAGCTTATTATGTTTGCAGATGATACCAATCTGGGAGGGGTTGCAACTGCTTTGGAGGATAGGGTCATAATTCAAAATGATCTGGGTAAATTGGAGAAATGGTCTGAGGTAAACAAGATGAAGTTTAATAAGGACGAATACAAAGTGCTCCACTTGGGAAGGAACAATCAGTTTCACACATAGGCTGCGTCTACACGTGCACGCTACTTCGAAGTAGCGGCACCAACTTCGAAATAGCGCCCGTCGCGTCTACACGCGTCGGGCGCTATTTCGAAGTTAACTTCGACGTTAGGCGGCGAGACGTCGAAGTCGCTAACCTCATGAGGAGATAGGAATAGCGCCCTACTTCGACGTTCAACGTCGAAGTAGGGACCGTGTAGACGATCTGCGTCCCGCAACGTCGAAATTGCTGGGTCCTCCATGGCGGCCATCACTGGGGGGTTGAGAGATGCTCTCTCTCCAGCCCCTGCGGGGCTCTATGGTCACCGTGGGCAGCAGCCCTTAGCCCAGGGCTTCTGGCTGCTTCTGCGGCAGCTGGGGATCTATGCTGCAGGCACAGGGTCTGCAACCAGTTGTCAGCTCTGTGTATCTTGTGTTGTTTAGTGCAACTGTGTCTGGGAGGGGCCCTTTAAGGGAGCGGCTGGCTGTTGAGTCCACCCTGTGACCCTGTCTGCAGCTGTGCCTGGCATCCCTATTTTGATGTGTGCTACTTTGACGTGTAGACGTTCCCTCCCTGCGCCTATTTCGATGTTGGGCTGAGCAACGTCGAAGTTGAACATCGACGTTGCCGGCCCTGGAGGACGTGTAGACGCTATTCATCGAAATAGACTATTTCGATGTCGCAACATCGAAATAAGCTATTTTGATGTTGGCTGTATGTGTAGACGTAGCCATACAAAATTAGGAGAGACTGTCTAGGAATGACTACAGCAGAAAGGGATCTAGGGGTTATAGTGGACCACAAGCTAAATATAAGTCAACAGTGTGATGCTGTTGCAAAAAAAGCAAGCATGATCCTGGGATGCATTAACAGTTGTGTTGTGAACAAGACACAAGAAGTCATTCTTCCACTCTACTCTGCGTTGGTAAGACCTCAGCTGGAGTCTTGTGTCCAGTTCTGGGCACTGCAGTTCAAGAAAGATGTTGAGAAATTAGAGAGGGTCCAGAAAAGAGCAACAAGAATGATTAAAGGTCTAGAGAATGTAACCTGTGAAGAAAGTCTGAAAGAATTGGTCTTGTTTAGTTTGGAAAAGAGAAGATTGAGGGGCAACGTGATAGTGGTTTTCAGGTATCTAAAAGGATGTCATAAGGAAGAGGGAGAAAACTTGTTCTTCTTGGTCTCTGAGGATAGAACAAGAGGCAATGGACTTAAACTGCAGCAAGGGAGGTTTAGGTTGGACATTAGGAAAAAGTTCCTAACTGTGAGGGTGGTCAAACGGGGAATAAATTGCCAAGGGAGGTTGTGAAATCTCCTTTGCTGGAGATATTTAAGAACAGGTTAGATAGATGTCTACCAGGTATGGTTTAATCTTGGTCCTGCCATTAGGGCAAGGGCTGGACTTGATGGCCTCTCAAGGTCCCTTCCAGTCCTAGTATTCTATGATTTTATGATTTAGTGTGCAGAAAAGAAGAATGAGGGGTGATTTGATAACTGCCTTCAACTTCCTGAGTGGGGGTTCTAAATAGGATGGAGAGAATCTGTTCTCAGTAGTGACAGATGACAGAACAAGGAGCAATAGTCTCAGGTTACAGAGGGGGAGATGTAGAATGGATATTGGGAAAAATTATTTCACTGGCAGGGTGGTAAAGCACTGGAATGTATTACCTACAAAGGTGGTGGAGTCTCCATCTCTAGAGGTTTTTAAATCCTGGCTTGACAAGGTTCTGGATGGGATGATTTAGTTAGTGTTCATCCTGCTTTGGGCAGGAAGCTGGACTTGATGACCTCCTGAGGTGCCTTCCAGCCCTCGGATTCCCTGATTCTATGATTCTATATAAGCCAACAGTGTGCCCTTGTAGCCAAAAAGTCTAATGGTATACTGGGGTGTATTAGTAGAAGCATTGCCAAGAGATCTAGGGAACTGATTACTGCCCGTTATTTGACACTGGTGAGGCTGCATCTGGAGTATTGCATACAATTCTGGGTCTTCCATTACAAAAAGGATGTGAACGCACTGGAGAGAGTCCAGCAGAGGGTGACAAAAATTATTAGGGGGCTGGAGAACCTGACTTATGAGGCTAGGCTGAGGCTGAGGCATTTGAGCTTATTTAGTCTATTTATTTAGAAGAGAAGAGTGAGGGGGAATTTGATAGCAGCCTTCAACTACCTGAAGGGGGATTACAAGGAGGATGGAGAGAAACTGTTCTTATTTGTGAAAGATGACAGAACAAGGAGAAATGGTCTCAAGTTGTGGGGGGAAGGGGTGCATCTAGGTTGGATATTAGGAAAAACTCCTTCACTGGGAGGGTAATGAAGTACTTGAATGAGTTTTCTAGGGACATTGTGGCATCTCCATCGCTAGAGGGTTTTAAGGCCAGGCTTGACAAAGCCCTGGCTGGGATGTTTTAAGTTGGGGTTGGTCCTGCTCTGAGCAAGGAGTTGGACTAGATGACCTTCTGAGGTCTCTTCCATCCCTAATAGTCTGACTCCATGAAAAGAGGCTGGATTTTTAGCTAATTCTACATTAGGGAAAGCTCTGTTTCAGGTCTCATACTATTTCATTCCCATATCTCTAATAGCGAGATAGTTCTCAATGCATAATTGAAACCATATTGAGGTGGGCAACCAATTATTATTTCATGGCCGGGGGTTCAATGCTCATTATCTCTATCTTTTTGCAGCCATACATTAATGGATATTTGATGTCTTCAAATGTTGAGGTACTTTGCTTACTCCTGAATGAGATTGGACACAGCAGTGCCACAGCTATCCTGAGAAGCTTTTCTTCATAAAGTTCCACACCAGCTTTGCACATGCATGTAACTGGTACAAATAATTTAGATATATATTGCATTAGGATCTGAACTTTGTGAATTTGATAGATTCACCTTATGACCACATCCTGCAAACACTCGTTCGTGTAAGTAGTCCCATTAAACCCAATCAGACTACCCACAGGAGTAAAAAGACTCACATGCATATGTATCAGAGAGGTAGCCATGTTAGTCTGCATCTTCAAAACCTGCAGGAACTCCAGTGGCACCATTTAGACTAACAGATATTTTGGAGCATAAGCTTTCATGGGCAAAGACCCGTTTCATCAGATACATGGGTGTTCACATGGTCAGATACTTAGGACTCTTCAGATCAGGAGAGACTCCATTGTAATCTGTGGAGTCCAGGGCTGGTGATAGACGTTGCCAGGCTTTGGGCAATGTGAGGTGTGGCTCTGTTCTGGGTCCCCCAAAAAGGGCAGGGTGTTGGGCAGAAGAGGCAGGGCTAGTGGCAGCCATCCCTCAGTGCCCCTTGGACTGGGCTGCACCTCCCACTGCCAGTCCTCAGCACTACTTGGACTGTGCCACATGAGGTTCTGGGGTGATTTAAAGGACCTGGGGCTCTGGCTGTCACTGATACTGTGTTAGCAGCAACCTGGAGGCCCCTTCCCTTTTAAAATGCCAGGCCTGGGGCAAATGCCCTCTTTGCTCCCATCAATGGTCCTGCTGGAGTTACATCAGTGTGTAACTGATGTGAGATCAGAATTATTTTCCAATTTCGTCTTAAATCAGAGCTAAAAGCCACAGTGTAACTCTTTTTCAAAGTTATGATCTCAGTTACTTTAAAACCTGGAAAGTCTCTAGTCTTTTTCTGCCTGGGGCAAATTAAATCATTGATCTCAGGTATAGGGGAAATAAAAATCCACCTATATTTTAAATAGAAAATAGGATCTCTTTTTCTGAAGTAGATTAATATTGACTGAAAATCCATCTCACAGCAGCTAGAAGTTCAAACAGGTAATGATTCTTTTTTCTTCAATCCTGTTCTAATTAGCTCTCAAGAGGTTTTTTGGAAATATTCTTGGAACATGTACAGCTTTCAGAGCAGAGTAAATATGATTCATGCCATTTGGGAAAAAAAGGTGATTATTTATAAAAATGCCCCCTTTTGTTCAGGAGACATTGCAGAAGGCTGTGCATTATACACACACCAATCCTATTTCAGGCTGTCAAGGGTTTGAAAGTTTCATTTGAAACTGCTGGAGAATTACACCATCGGATATTGTACCATTCCTTAGTGTTATTTTTTCTTAAGGAGCTTAAAAACAAAACATGTAGGGTCACAGAATGAACTCACATTTTGGGTTTTTTGCAAAAAGAGTTAAGCAAATATTTAATTAGTTTCAGTCTTCAATGCACTGAAAGAACTTGGGGATTCACTCTGGCAGGTTGCTTTGCTATGTAAGAACACAGTACAAAATAGTCGTAGGCTACATGTACATATGCCTATACATTTTGGAAGGGGCATGTAAATGAAGCAGGTAAAATGCTAATGAGTCACTGATATGAATATTCAGGTACTCATTTGCATAATAGCAGCCACCCACAGCATTGAAAGTGTTGCTTTCAAATTACAAACTAGACATATAGATAGGGTTCCTTTGAAAGGAAACCTCAAATTCAAAAGCACCCTTCTTCCCAATTATTCATACCAGTGCCTCATTAGCATTTTCAACCTGCTTCATTTACATGCCCCTTCCAAAGGGAGGGGCATGTGTAGACATAGCCATAATGTATATTTATTGCTACATTCTCTCTGGGACCTGGTCTCTTACATGTATGCTTAGTTCCCATTTTTTTATTTATTTGTATAGATTTCAGTCTAAACCCCCCTTTTTTTTTAGGTAATTCTGTCATAACTCTTAAGCCACAATATCATGGCAGTTGAAAGACAGAAAGAAAGACACATTGTTCAAAGCAGCAAGAGTTTTTCTTCCTATCACACACCATTTAAATAGCCCTCATGTGACCAATAAAACTGAAAGCCTTCTCCTTCGCTATCAGATGGAGAGCCATGACTCACAGCACTTGCCCCACCATATCACCATTATTGCCTGTTCTCATAGATGGGCTTCAAACTGTGCCTGCAAGGGCAATAATTTCAGCCTCACTGTCACTTCTTAATGAAAGTGAAGTTATTTCTATATGAAAATAGGGCAAGTCAGGTGAAACTAGATGCACTTGTAAGCCTTGGCTTGGAAATAACTTGAAAATGTATTGATCCCTTGAAAATAACTTGAAAATGTGTCCCCCCTTTTGGAGGGGGCATGTTAATGTGGCAGTTTGGAAGATGCTAATGAGGCATGGATGTGAATATTCAGCACTTAAATAGCATAATGGTGGTCACACGCTGTTCAAAAGTGCCACTTTTGGAACACACAATGCTCATGTAGATGGGGCTTTTCAAAAGTACCCCCCGGACTTCAAAAGCTGCTTCTGTCTGAAACTAAATAGGAAGAAGGGGCTTTCAAAGGTGGGTGGTTCTTTCAAAAGGCCCCTGTCTACACGAGTGGTGTGCATTCTGAAAGCAGCCCATTCGAATTGCACACGGATGCCATTATGCTAGTGAGGTGCTGCATATTCATGTCAGCGCCTCAATAGCATCTTCCGACCTGCCTTATTAACATGCCCCCCCTCGAAAGGAGGGGGCACAGGTAGACCGAGAAAAGATATCCATTATGCCTATCCATAATGCTTTGCGTATCTATAGCAACTTTCACTCAAAGAACTATACAAACTTTGAGAAAGTACATATTCATTCCATTGATGTTATAGAGAGGGAATATGAAGTTAACTTTTCTACACAGCAGTGTTATTCCTGAATAAGCTATTCTGGAAGAGGTATTCCAGAGTAGCTGATTCCAAAATAGCATGGCTACATGCAAAATGCATTTCAAAATAGCACTCAGCTATTGGAAATAGAGCATCTACAACAAAAGAGCTTATTTTGAAATACAGACATGGGGGCTGTGGCCACACTAGCCCCCTCCTTTTGGAGGGGACATGGTAATGAGGCACTTCCGATGATGTTAATGAGGCACTTCCATGCATACGCAGTGCCTCATTAGCATAATGGTGGCTGCGCACAATTCAAAAGTGCTGCTTTTGAAATGCATGCTGCCTGTGTAGCCGACGGCCTTTTGAGAGAACCCACTGATTTCGAAAGCCCCTTCTTCCCAAAACCAAATGGAAGGAAGGGGCTTTCAAAATCAGGGGGTCCTTTCAAAAGGCCCCTGGCTACACAGGCAGTGTGCATTCTGCAAGCGGCACTTTCAAATTGCGCACAATTGCCATTGTGCTAATGAGGCACTGCAAAGTCATGGCAGTGCCTCATTAGCATCTGCCAAAATCTCTCATTACACTGAAAGGAGGGGGCTAGTGTGGCCACGGCCTGGATGCACCATGGATTATTTTGAAATAGGCTCTATTCCCTGTCTACACAGCCCCTATTTCAAAATAGGTGCTATTCCTTGTACAATGAGGTTTACCAATTTCAAACTAAGGCATCTGCTATTTTGAAATTATTTCAAAATAGGGTTGCACTGTGTAGATTCTGACAAAGTTATTTTGAAACAGTGGTGTCTATTTCGAAAAAACTTTACTGTGTAGACATACCCTATAGTAACAAAGCAAGGGCTATACTGAACTTGACTCTCAGTCCCCTACACTAACGCCTAAGCAAAACTTGTGTGGTAAATGTAGAAAGTGTGGTTAAGGCACCAGATTAGCAAGGAGGTAAGTTGGGTTTGCTTCCTACATCTACCACTTGTGATCTTGGGAAAGTTATGTAATTCATCCCTGAAATAGGGATGAGAATGATAGCTTGTCAGGCTACAGGGCCACCTCTCCCTAGTGTGTGTCCAAGAAGCAGCTAGCATGCAAGACTGGTGCTTAAGGGACATGTGTTCTAGACCTGCCATTAACATGCAGAATAATGCTGAGGTTTTTTTTTTTCACCACTTATAAAATGGATCATATACTGGGCATTTTGAGATGTATGGGTGAAAAAAAATTCTGTATAAATAGGTATTATTTTTTTAAATAGTAGGTGCTTCTACCTAGGAAATACAACTGTTAAAAACAAGTCACATTGAAGATTCTCAATTGAAGGGGCTAGTTTTGATTTCCAGAAAGACAAACTAAGCAGGGACCTGAATTTAACACATCACGTCTAATCTGTTCCTCAGTTAACTGAAACCAAAGCATCACATTTGAAATTGCCAGGCCTCATTTGTGACACACTGTTTCTTAATTTTTCCTTTTTGATTGAGCCAAAGGAATTTCTAGCATGTGATCATAAAAGAATTAGCATCTGCTGCTATGGGCAGTTTGCTGGAGCCAAGCCACTAAGGGGGGGATCTTTCACTTCAGTTATAACCTCTGCAGAACTCCCTGTAGAATCTGGTTCCCTGCAAACACAATAAAAGAGCAGAAATCCCCTGGGTCAAGGCTCCAGGTTGGATTGCTGTGCTGCTCTGCTCTGGTGATTCTCAACTGCATTTCCTGAAAGGGAGTGATATCTGGTTGCAGTGGGGAGCTGGCATCATGGACTCCCAGGCTGTTGATTCTCAATCAAGCTGTTCCAGTGTTTGGGGGAGAGGGGGTAGGCAGACATTATTTTAAAGCCATTCTGGAGCCATGCAGGACTGACATGTGAAAATGCTTGGAAAGACTTTGCATGTACAAGTTTCACTTAGATGAGTGTGGGAGTGGGTCTTTACCTCCATCTAGTGGGTGGAGGTTTCGGCATCTACAACTTCTTGAGGTTAAAGGGAGGTACTTTCTGATCTACTCCTGTTAGCGCAGGTATTAGAGGCTTAGGCTCTTATCTCTTGCCCTGTACACATTACAAGGACAATTTCCCCATCTTTGGCATTCACAGGCTGGATCTACACTTGTCCCCAACTTTGAAGGGGGCATGTTAATCAGGCTGATGGGAGATTACTAATGAAGTGCTGCAGTGAACATGCAGCACTTCATTAGGCCAATTCTCCCCCATAGCAGCTTCGAAGCATCAAACTTGGAAGTGCTCACATGCATGTAGCCGCAGGCACTTCGAAGTGCCCACACTACTTCAAAGTGCTTTTATTTAGGAGACTAAAGGCACTTTGAAGTAGCACAGGCACTTTGAGCTGCCTGTGACTAGGCGCATGCTGGTACTTCGAAGCTGTCGCTGGGGAGAATTAGCCTTATGCAGTGCTGCGTATTCACCGCAGCACTTCATTAGTAATCTCCTGTCACCCTTATCAACATGTCCCTTTTGAAGTTGGGGGCAAGTGTAGACAAGCCCACAGTGATGACAGATATCCCACTTAACTTAAGAGACACTATATAGAGATAAAAAAGTCAAGTAGCACTTTAAAGACTAACATAATTTATTAGGTGATGAGGTTTGGTGGGACAGAACCACTTCCTCAGATCATAGCCATATCAGAACAGACTCAACATATAAAGCAATATATAAATATTGAGTCTGTTCTGGTATGGCTATGATCTGAAGTGGGTCTGTCCTACTAAAGCTCATCAACTAATAAATTGTTTTGTTAGTCTTTAAAGCGCTACTTGACTGCTTTTTTGTTTCGATAGAATACAGATTAATATGTCTATGTCTCTGTCATTGTACAGAGAAATTTTTTGTCTACCCCTTTATCTTCCCTCCCAATTTAGCTGATTCCTCACTTTGTTTTTAATCTCAGATTTTTTTTTCTTGCAGTTATTTTCCAGATCTGAAGAAGTGGGTCTTTTTCACAAAAGCACATCACCTATAATGGTTAATGCTGTTTGTCTTTAAGGTGCTACAGGACTGCTTTCTTTGTTCTGCTCTTACCTCTGTTAGTCCAAAGTTCAGGTCCAGCTACACCTTCATGTGTCTAATCGCATTTATAGATCCCTGATAATTTCAGAAGGATCAATATTGCAGTCTAAGGAAGAAGCTAGTTGACCACAGAAATTTAGTAATAGTTTTGCCTGAGAGGGCAACTAGGGCAATAAATCCAAGCTCTCCACATTGCAGAAAATAAAATGTTTCATTGGAAGTGTGAAAGGGCCATAAAACTAACAAAGGTCTTTTTTTTCATCACTGTAGAAATAAAAGTTAATCTAGTCCAAGAGGATTTATTTCAGATATTAAAACTGAATGCTCTCAATGTTAATGGTTTGCATTTGTGCTAGAATGAGATGACAGATAACACTGGGGGAGGGAACCAGTTAGGAATAATAAGCAGCACACCGAGAATGTGTATTGCTTGGATATTCTTCCTATTAAATGTTTATATTCTCATCCATTTAATGTTGTATTTTCAGACAGTGACATTATTTCCTATAGCAGTTGGCCAAAAAGTTGTAACGCACGTGAAACTCAGAGAAAACAGCGCACCAATGGAGGTGCTATTCTTTTCTTTATTATTTAAAGGCATACAAATTAAAATTAACCTACATTACAATTTTGTATATGCCCTTTGCTGCTTGCTTCTGATGTACAAGGTTGAGTCCAGTTTTTTCCCTCTTTGCTGTTTTTAATCTTATGAATAAAGACTAGCAGATACTAATCTTTGTCCTTATATTCTTTGTTTGGCAAAGTAGAGAAGAATGAAATGACTAAGGTGTTAGCCTGGGAAATTTTCAAACCTGTGATCAATTCTTTGTTGTGCTAATTAATTCCTTGTAAGTCACTTAAGTTCTCTGCATGAGTAGCTCACCTGGTCGATGGAGTTAATAGAACTTCCCTAGCTCACTGGGTGGTTGAGAGAATGAACACTTTAAAGACTGTGAGGTGCCAGTTCCTATGGTGATGAGGCCCATATACCTAGCTTACACTATGGCTAGACTATGGAGAAATGTTGTAAAAAGATATGCAAATTGTGCACCACAATTTACATATCTTTTTGTCTTTCCTGTCGAGAGAGGTTTACCAAAATTTGCCCCCATTACATTGCGCCAAATTTAGGAAAACCCTCCTCTCTCAGGACATCCCTTCTTCCTTGTAGAACAAGGTTTGCAGGAAAGGTGACAGAACATGTCCACTTTTCCAAAAGTGTTCTCGGACGCAGCAGACCTTTTCTGAGATACCTCTGGTATCCTGGAAAAGGGCTATAGGCTACCCATAACCTTAGAGAGCTAGAACTTCCAAATTCTTTGGGCATCCATAGAGGTGTCTTCACAAGAGGCTAAAACAGGAGCAGCAGCAATCCCAGCTGGGGAGTGGCCTTCCTCACAATATCTGTGGAGCTATGTCCCTGGTAGTTTGAAGTGACATTATCGCAAATACTGTTTCTGTGTGGTGCCTTTTAAAATGGAAGGAAAAGCACATATGCCAAGTGCATATGTAACCCCCACATGTAGGGGTGTGGCTCACAGTCCCATGTAGTGGTGCCTAGACCACTTACAGAGAGAAAGAATGAGTCTTCTCTACAGCCTTAGCTGAGCACCAGCTGGCTTTTAGCTCAAACTGCAGCACCTGCACTAAGCTTCAGAGGTCCCAAGTTCAAGTTTACCTGTTGGTGGCTATCCATGCATAAGGTGCTTAAAACACAAGGAGAAGCTGAACTGATTCAGTATTTCTTTGTTTGAATTGCATTCAGAAGTGAGATTCCTGTGACCTGCATAGTGCAGAACAAAACCAGATGGGGAAGGGGAAGGGAGGAGAATGGAAAGACAAAATGTCAGCCACTCAGTTGTTCCTCCTGTGTTTTCTGTATATTTCAGAACACAATGACTGTTATTTCTTGGTATACTGTGAGCTGTTTCCATGTTTTATTACCAGCACTCTGACATGTTTGATTATTCTTGCCTGCCGTTCAGTACCCTCTCACTATGTGTTGTCTCTGTTAATTATCTATTCTTTTGCTTCCTTGAACACATCCATCTCTGGGTTTTTCAGCACATCAGACCCACTAAAATCCATGACCTGTGAGTGCCCATATTGGGATAACAGATCACCTTATTGGTCTACAGTTTCTTTGCAACCTATCTGGCTATTGATCTCTTTGAAGAACATATTGGGGGTGGGAAGTGGAAATCAATATTTCATTAGGCAGACCAGAAAGGCAGCAACAATATAGCAGAGATCAATCCATAGTCCTGAGATACCAGGTCAGAGACCATGAGATTAGGGTCATAACAAAAAGCAACATACATAAGATAGCAAATAGCTAAGGAACTGACCTGGCATGTGGGAGCCCTGGCATCACTTCCTGGCATTACTACAGCCTTCCCATGTGAGCTTGGGAATGTCACTTAACCACTTTGTGCCTCAGTTGTCACTTGTACAATGGGGATAAGACCTCCCTACTTCATGGAGATGACATGAGGTTAAGCTCTTTAATATTTGTGAAATGCTCTAATAGGGCCACAGATATATTTTATTTCATGTGGATTAATTAAAAAGAGTGGTTTGAGAGACCCTTGTGGTAGCTGAAATGCTAATAAAGATGTTTAGAGAATTATATTTGAAAAATTAAATGATAAATACCAAGGGCTCACTCTCATTTTCATGCCATCAAATGTGGTAGCTGAGTGTTTATTTATACCTTGGTTGAATCTGGAGGTGCAAAAGACCAAAGGCTCTATGAGGGGAGATGGTTTAGGATTGAAATAAAATTAGGCACCTGTTTTTATAAAGAAACTTCTCTAAAATATATACCATCTGTCTGGAACAGACGTGTGAGATATAAAATAAGGGACCAAGATTTGCAGGTTTATTTATCCTCCAGCTTAGGGTGAGATCCAAGTAGTCCATAGGAGTTTTTCCAAAGATGCCAGTGTCTGAGACACTAGACACATACTCGGGGCCTTCTTTCTGTTCAATTGCTGCAGTGACAATCTACTTTTAGCATATTAGCCCAAAGGAAGCTAGTGCATATATATTTCTCCTAGCAGAGAGTCACCCCACCCTCCCATCATCCCCACTCAAAGTGTGGACATACCCTAACAGTGACATATTTCAATTTAGTTTAAATATGTTCCTATTTGACTTAATCTAAACTGAAATAACTGATTTAAATTGAAGCCTGTGTTCATGCAGCCTGTTACACCAGTCTAACAAATTGGGGTTAAAATAAAACCTTGAAGGCTTATCTTCATTATCGTCTGGATCAATGGGGTAGTGATCAATCCAGGGGACATTGATTTATCAACTCTATTATAGACAAGCTAAATCCACTGTTGATCACTCTTCTGTTGACTCCAGCACTCAGCTTCAAAGAGACATACAAGGGGAGTTGATGGGAGAGCATCTCCTGTCAATGCACCTCAGCAAAGATACCATGGTCAGTAGATCTAAGCAAGTTGGTTTTTCAGCTATTTTTGTCATTGAAACTACATAATTTAGATCAATCTCCTTCTGTGGTATAGACAAGTCCTAAGTAATGGTGCACTCAGTTCCCCATTCATCCAGGGGCATGCTCACTAAGTATTTGTGACCAGTAGTCAACACAGGCATGTGGTCATCCTCAAAGATCCTAAAAACATTAAGTAGGTAACCTTCATTTCAACCCTGTGATGGCAACAAGCAGGTTTCTTCTTTTGTTTTTACAAAAATGGAAACTCAGGTAGGGTAATTACTACCTTTAAAAAAGTTGCCTAGGGACACAAAAGGAATCCATGCCAGGTTCAGACCACACACAAATTCTGTTAACCTTTCCTACTCATAAAGGAGATATATCCTGTGCCAGCAAAAGAATTCTTGTGCTGCTACAACTTATACAGAGATCCTGCACAAAATTTCAGCAGAGGACTTTTTTGCCCATATATCTGCATCTGCACCAGGGCTACAGCTACACTTGTGAGTTTTCTCAACAAAACCAGAGTTTTGTCAACCAAACTCACCTAACATTCATACAAAAGGCATTTTATCAATAGTGTGTCAACAAAACTCACTGCTTCCTCCAACAATCTTCCATCTCTTCCAGACAAGGAAGAGCGCCTTTGTCTATAGATTCTGTTGACAGTAAAGCTGTGAGGATTCTGTGAGGGGCCTTCTGTCCAGGACACTGGGCTGCCCTGTCTGCTGTGCTTCCTGTTGGCTGTTTTGTCAAGAGAGTGGCTGGGCAGTCCAGCTGCTCTGTCAATGGAGCAGATCACTCTTTCGATCTGCTTTAGTTTATGGCCACACTCTGTCAACAGACTTTTTATCGAACAATCTCTTCTGACAGAAATGTCTGTTGACAGATCACTGTAGTGTACCCATAGCCCAGGAGTTTTGCCTGCATATTTGTCAGCTGGGTATGATTTTTTTCCACACCCCTATAACAGATGGAGCTATGCTGGCAAAAAGCTTAGTAAAAGTCAGGTCTTGCACCTATAGTTTCAAGTTTCTAATAGTGAGGCTTATTTTTTAACTGATTTTAAATATTTCTCGACTTCAGCTAGTTTTCAGCTAGTTGATGAAAGGAACAGCCATCCTGCCTCTCCAGATGGGAGGCAGCATGGGGTTAATGGAATGACAGTCACTCTATTAAGGACATAAAACACAATGTCAGAAATATGTGCATATACATATCCGAGTGAGTGGGAGGAGAGAGAGAGAGAGAGAGAGAGAGAGAGAGAGAGAGAGAGAGAGAGAGAGATTCTATTTTGTCTCTTGTTTTCTATCCAGTGCTTTGAGATTAATTTCCTGTTTGCTATGTCTTCTAATTAAATTTCACAGTGCCCTGAAAATGACTTGTGGCATGGCTGAGGAATTTGAGAGTCCAGTTTCAGAAAATCTTGTGGTTAACTTGAGTTCTGAAGTTGCAGGTGTTGTAATTCAAGTTCCAGTTCTATATTACAGTTAGATTTGTAAATGTCTCATGTTACTATTTATTTGTTTGCAATCAAGTGATATAATTTAGAGGTCGGTGTTTAAATATTTAAGCACAGAGGCATATGTGTGAGGAATGTGCCAGCAGGAGCTCAATACTGCTGATGGATTTGGGGAATATGTCCTTTAGAGATAATTTGCATAAAAATGTAAAGATGTGCATATGCAATGCCTTGTAAACAAAGCCTGATGGGAGCAGGTGAAGCAACAAGGTTTTGTTTACAGCAAACAACATGTTGTTGTAAAGTCACAATTTATGCTATCACCCAGTGTAAGAATTGTGGAGTCTCAACAATGCTTGAAGATGTTGTGGGGGTACAGGGCAGTCATCACTGCTGCGTAAGATATGGATCACACAAGGCTCCCTCCATCTAAGCAGTGTGAGGTTGAAAGGCAGAGATGTGGTAGTTGAACCAGCTCACTGGGAGCCTTTTGGTTATACAGCTGTAAGACTGGTTTAGCTCTCTTCCCCCTGCCCCTGCCCCCCACTCTGTTCAAAGATAGCTCTAAAGCTGGGTCTACAGTTATTTTGTGAGAATTCACCTTTGTAAGTACTGAGATGGTGTGGCTAGGCCCACAGCTGAATGCCACGCTGAGCTGAAATCACTACTAGCTGAAGCCACTGAGAGCTGGAACCTCAGGGTTTTGCCTACAGTAAAACCCACAAGACAGAAGGCAAATGGCTGGCAGAGCACAGCAGACAGGCGGCTGGTGACAGAAGCAGCAGGTACCTGGTAGGACGGACCACCAGGCAGCTGGTCAGGCAGCAGGCAGGGGCGAACAGAACTCCGGACCAGCACAAAGGTGGCATTGCCTCAGGCTCAATGAGGGAACGCATCAGGGTGATGTGTCAGGGTCTGCACGGACTGGACAGTGTTGAAAGTGGGGCATTTGAAGGTGGGGTTCAGAGATAGCTTGGGTGTGTGGATTGGATCCTTACAGTATTGGACTGGTGAGCCTGAGAGGCAAAGGCCACTGCTCAAGCCATTTGAGCTGGGAGAGTTACTTGAGGGTTGGTTATGAACTCTGGGGCTACGTCTACATGTGAAGCCAACATCGAAATAGGCTATTTCGATGTAGCAACATCGAAATAGGCTATTTCGATGAATAACGTCTACACGTCCTCCAGGGCTGGCAACGTCGATGTTCAACTTCGACGTTGCGCAGCACCACATCGAAATAGGCGCTGCGAGGGTACGTCTACATGCCACAGTAGCACACATTGAAATAAGGGTGCCAGGCACAGCTGCAGACAGGGTCACAGGGCGGACTCAACAGCAAGCCGCTCCCTTAAAGGGCCCCTCCCAGACACAGTTGCACTAAACAACACAAGATACACAGAGCCAACAACTGGTTGCAGACCCTGTGCCTGCAGCATAGATCCCCAGCAGCCGTAGCAGCAGCCAGAAGCCCTGGGCTAAGGGCTGCTGCCCACGGTGACCATAGAGCCCCACAGGGGCTGGAGAGAGAGCATCTCTCAACCCCCCAGCTGATGGCCGCCATGGAGGACCCGGCAATTTCGACGTTGAGGGACGCGGATCGTCTACACGGTCCCTACTTCGACGTTGAACGTTGAAGTAGGGCGCTTTTCCGATCCCCTCATGAGGTTAGCAACTTCGACGTCTCGCTGCCTAACATCGAAGTTAACTTCGAAATAGCGCCCGACGCGTGTAGCCGCGACGGGCGCTATTTCGAAGTTAGTGCCACTACTTCGAAGTAGCGTGCACGTGTAGACACAGCTTGGGTGTGGTATTTTCCCAAGCTTATGGCAATTGACCTTTCTGCTCTTTAATTAAAAGTTTCTTTTCTACACTCACATTCTGTGCTTGTGAGTGGGGAAGCACTGCCTCTCCCAGGTGCCCAGGGGTGTGTGAATTTCCCAGGCTACTGGGTGGGGGCTCAAGCTGGTTCTATGTGATTTGGATGAAAAGGAACCCCTAGATGTTGAACATGGCCCTGGTTGCTGCTGACACCTTTTGGCAGAAGGGTTACATATGTGTGTGTGAAGGAGAGAGAAAGACAAATCCTTTAAAACCCAGGAACCACTTCAAAGACCGATATGCTCCCTACAGTTCAGCTCTTTACTGCTGTAAAGATGCAAGAGTCCTGGTTCCATTGCATTAGTGGAGTTTTGCTGTCGATTATGAGGAAAACAAGGGAATTCAGCCCTAGAGAATCCTTTGTCTTTGTTTGATTCTAATCTTCCACACAGTCATGCCTTACATATCTTGTAGAATTGGAAGAGACCTTGAAAGGTTATCAAGTTCAGTCCCCTGCCCTCTTGGCAGGCCCAAGCACTCCTCCTGACAGTTATTATTTTTCAATTTATTTGCCCCGACCCTAAATGGCCTCCTCAAAGATTGAGCTCACAACCCTGGGTTTACAAGGCCAGTGCTCAAGCCACTGAGCCTTCTGTCATCAAAATCCAAATAAGCATGCCTTTGATCATTTTTTAAACTGAATTTCACATTTTAAGGCTCTCTTTCCTTTTTATGGCATGTACATACAGGGGAAATTGCTCCAGACAGTTCATCTGAAATGATGATGCATTAGTAACACTGAGGTAAAACTATTTTATCCAAAGTCCACTGGAGCAGGGACTGCCTCTTTTACTGTATGTTTGATGCCTAGCTCAATGGCACTCACATTCACACCGGGACCGTACAACACTATCATAATGCACATAAATGTATATATATTTTTGTTCTTATGGAAATGAATGGCATTATTGTTATTATTATATACAGTTGCTAAGGAAATGGGTCTCTGATAAGACCCTAGATGTTACCATAACGGAAATAATAATTAATATGCAGCAATACCCTGGCTGTTATATTTTTGGGTTGTGCTGAGCTATATCTTACTGAGTAGGTCACTTTGGCTTTGCTTCTTTTTGTAAGCATGTTAAATAGAAGTGCTATAGCAACTTGACTTGGTCATATGTGCTAAAAAAACTAATGACAAATGTACGAAGATATGTCATGAGCCTAATTCCTGAGGGTTGGTATCTCTATCTCTGGAGTAGGATTAATGGTGATGTTACTTCTGGGGATTAGATAGCTGCTAACTTGGTATTTATAATAGACCATTCAATGGATCCAATGATGCATTAGAGCTTATTTATTTTAAGAGAAACTCAACTCTGTATCTATCCATTTTGAGGTCTTATTTCGCATACCATTTTGCAAGTTGGGCGTGGGCAGAAAAAACAACTGAAAAAATGGGCCAGATTTTAAAACATGAAAGAGAAGGCAGTCATTACTGCTGAGTACCAACACTTTTAAAAACAAAGCTTCTTACATAAAGACAAAAATATGGCTGTTTATTAAGGTGTATCCATTTCCGAAAATTTCTTCTGGCATGTTAACATTCAGAAACCAATACAAATGACTGATAGTTTTTGTAGGCTAAATGGTATTGCTATGTGCTATTCAAGAGCAATTTAAATGATGATGTATATAATTCCTAATTAACATAATCTGTACTTTTAAAAGTCCACTTTCATAGAAAAGTAAATATTAGATGTTGCCCAGAATTAGCCTTAGAATATAGAAGATCTGTGACATGATTTTGGCTAATCAATGTCTCTCTCTCTCCCTCTTTCTCTCTCTCTCACCTGCAGGAAAACATAAATATAGATGAAGCTTCCAGATGCCTGGTCAAACACATAATTGCCAGTGAGAGTGATCTTATGCAGCCCATTGAACCAGATATTATAAAACCACACCTGAATTCTTCTAAGATCATCAGTTGTTCAGCTTGCTTTAAATCCTAAAGGACTCCCAGACTTTTGTTGGATATTAGAGCTGAGCAAACAGTTTCCAATGAATAATTTAACCCAAGCATACAACCTGTTTTTCTGCTCACAGAATAGCCATGAGCAGATTGCAACTTTCACAAATGTATGTGTTATTTAAAATTGTTCAGTGATTTCTTTTGACTCTTTGTATTGATTGTGACTAGTTCACTTTGGGAGTAGCTATTCAAATTGTCTTGGTTATTTGTAATTGGCCAGATGGGTCACATGGTGGTGTTCCTACTGCCTGGTTAAAAGAATGAGCAAGAAATGCTGAGGGAAGTGATTATAAAATTTGGTTAGGACCTAAAACTGACCATAATGGATCAGGCCAATTGCCCACCTAGCCTAGTAATCTGTCTTCTCACTGTGGCCATTGCCAGGTGCTTTAAAGACAATCAGTGGAACTGGTAATACCCAAATGAACCCTTTTTTCTGTCATTCACTCTCAGCTTTGGGCAGTCAGAGGCTTGGGGATACCATGAGGTTGCATCACTGAGCATTTTTGTTAATAGCCATTGATGGTCCTATTCTCCACAAATTCACCTAATTCTTGTTTGAACCCATTTCTGCTTTTGGCCTTCACAAATTTCCCTGGAAATGAGTTCCATGGACTGACTGCATTGTGTGAAGAAGAACTACTTTATGTTTGTCTTAAATCTGCTGCCTGTTAATTTTAATGGATGACCCCTGGGTCTTCTGTTCTGTGAAAGTGTAAATAATGCTTTCCTAATCACTTTCTCTATAGCATTCAGGACTTTATAGACCTTCCCCCTTCCCTTTGTTGTCTCTTTTTTAAGCTGTACAGCCAGAGTCTTTTCAGTCTTTCCTTGGTTATTACAAGTATTTACAAGATTAGGAAATACTATCGCCGCAAAGCAGCTTTATTTTGAAATAAGCTATTCCAGAATAGTTCATTTTTAAATAGTCCCTATTCCACTATCTGCACAGCCCCTATTTCAACGTATCTGTTTCAAAATAGGTGCTATTCCTTGTACAATGAAGTTTACTGAATTCAAAATAAGCCATCCATTATTTTGCAATTATTTTGAAATAGCAGCTGAGTTGAGTAGATGCTCACAAAGTTATTTTGAAATAGTGGCTGTTGTTTCAAAATACCTTTTCTGTGTAGACACACCCTATAAGGATTAAGCATCATTATTACACAGATCAAAGCATGGTGGCTACTGCCTTATAGCCTGAATACATGCCTCTCTGGTTTCTTGGTCTATGAATAGAACCAGAGCTTATCTTCACTGCAAAAATTGTCTTGAGTTACTTCATGCCAACTAGTGTAGCTGGAGTGAGAGTGTTCACACTGTGTAATAGCAAGCTACGGACTGACTGGATTAGCAGCTGATGTGTTATGCTTGCTCAAGCTGTGGCTGCATCCACCCTGCATTACTCATGCGAGCATCAGCAGCACACAAGATTCAACACACCTCTGCTGACAAGCCAGCTCACTGGAGCTCAAACCACTGCTAAACTCCAGCTAGTGCATTCTGTTTGTGGACCAGAGTCAGGTCACTCTCACTTGAGCTATACCTGAGTTAGTGCAGTGAAGACAACCCTCTAGGCACCCAGGTCCAGACTCCCTGGGAAGTATGTTCCTAAATATTTTCCAAGTGTCAGTGCTTCAGTCATATAACTAGATGCCTAAGTGGGACCAGAGATGTCAGTTTCTTGCTTTTCCAGAGACTAATATGTGTGAGATTATTGAGCCAAACTGTGTTGTACCTTGAGCTTGAAGGGACTAATGTAATCTTGCTCTCCTCATCTTTATTCTTCCACAGCAGAGTCTTATCAATGTTCCTGAAATAGGCATGCAATGTCCTCCTGTATATGCCTGTCTGAGAGCTTTGCCTGACTGAAGGGTTAGACGTAATACTTCCTTGTTAAAAAGAAACAAAAATAAAACATTGATAAACGAATGCCTTTCCTTTAACTTACTGTGTTAATGTCTGCTAAGCTGCCCACCTCGGCTCTGTTGTGTGCTTTTTGATCACAACCAAGGACTGGGAATAGACTTTCCATTTAAGGCCCACTACCTCATACATTGGGCCCTACCTATCTCTGGACTGCATGAGATGTATGTCGATGTGGTGGTCATAAATAGTTCCTCTTTGTCACGCGGTAAGAATCACTACAATGCAGTGAAGACTCAGTCTGCCTTTAATGTGGGTAAAGATTACATCATTCCAGATTTTTTTCTGATTGGGGGAAGAGGGCAGTTGCACAGGGTTCTAAGCATTTCAAAGGCGCCTGGACCTCCAGCTGCCACCACTGCAACTTCTGCTGTGGTGGTAGCCAGAGTTCTGGGCCCCTTTGAAACACCACAGTTGCACTGCCCTGCTGCTCCTCATGGTTCTGGGCAGGGAGTGAGGGCAGTGTCATGTGTCTGAGTGCTGACCAGTGGTGATGTTGAGACCAGATCCTCTGAGAACCGAGTATGAAATTTAGTTTTATTATTTAAATCCCTGACCAGATGGGATTTTTCTAGCACGTTACTGATATATTTTGTATTAGCTTGTTCTCCCGAGTACTGGGGAGTCGGGTTTTGAATTCCATGGGCATTTTGAGGCAAAAAGGTTTTTGTGCTAGACTTCAAGAATGCCCTTGCCCTCCTATAATAAATGAAAGGTGGGTATAATTCCCTGCTGCCTTGCACACTGACTATGTCCCTTTTTGTCTCAAGAGACAGTGGTTAGCAGTGGCGGGGAAGTGCTATGGGCAGTGTTTGAGTTTGCAGCTTGTCTCATGGCTTATCCATCCACTATTGGATTTGCACAGTTGATTACAATAACCGCATGTCAGTCTATTTCCGAATTCTTGAGGCTGAGAGTTTTTCCTTTGAAGATGAAGTTCTTTTACATGGCTTGCACATGTAGGCTACGTCTACACGTGAAGCCAACATCGAAATAGCTTATTTCGATGTAGCAACATCAAAATAGGCTATTTCGATGAATAACGTCTACAAGTCCTCGGCTACATCTACACGTGCAGCCAACATCGAAATAGCTTATTTCGATGTTGCGACATCAAAATAGTCTATTTCGATGAATAACGTCTACACGTCCTCCAGGGCCAGCAACGTCGATGTTCAACTTCGACGTTGCTCAGCCCAACATCGAAATAGGCGCAGCGAGGGAATGTCTACACGTCAAAGTAGCACACATCGAAATAGGGATGCCAGGCACAGCTGCAGACAGGGTCACAGGGCGGACTCAACAGCCAGCCGCTCCCTTAAAGGGCCCCTCCCAGACACAGTTGCACTAAACAACACAAGATCCACAGAGCTGACAACTGGTTGCAGACCCTGTGCCTGCAGCATGGATCCCCAGCTGCCGCAGCAGCAGCCAGAAGCCCTGGGCTAAGGGCTGCTGCCCACGGTGACCATAGAGCCCCACAGGGGCTGGAGAGAGAGCATCTCTCAACCCCCCAGCTGATGGCCGCCATGGAGGACCCGCCAATTTCGACATTGCGGGACACGGATCGTCTACACGGTCCCTACTTCGACGTTGAACGTCGAAGTAGGGTGCTATTCCGATCCCCTCATGAGGTTAGCGACTTCAACGTCTCGCCGCCTAACGTCGAAGTTAACTTCGAAATAGCGCCCGACGCGTGTAGCCGCGACGGGCGCTATTTCGAAGTTAGTGCCGCTACTTCGAAGTAGCGTGCACGTGTAGACACAGCTATACTGTCAAAGGGTGATGTGCCCTGTCAGAGCAATCGTCGCCAATATGTCAATCTGATGATGTAGATTCCCAGGATTTTGGATTGATGTTGAATTTTTTCATCGCATTTTTGCATGTATTCTTGAATCTTAGCTTTGGTCTTCCTCTTGTTCTCAACCCACATGACAGTTCAATGAAGAAGATTTCTTTGCGAAGATGTTCATCACCCATTCTTCTCACATGACCAAACCATCATAGTCTTCTGCTGTTGGGGATCACTATGAGGCTGGGTATGCCAGATCTTGACAGGACATCTGCATTTGAAATTTTACCTCACCAATTGATATTCATAATTTTGCAGAGGCAGCAAAAATGGAAGCTGTTCAATTTTTCCTCCTGGTTCAGGTAGGTGGTCCATGCTTCAGAACCATATAGCAGGATACTCAATACACATGCCTGATAGATTAGTATCTTTGTTTTCACTGTCAGTTTAGGATTGTTCCATGCTTGTTTCATAAGTCTACCAAAAATCGCAGCTGCCTTCCCAATTCTGATGTTCAGTTCTTCATCCATGGATAGGTTTGTTGTGACAGGAGATCCAAGGTGAAAGAATTCTTGTACCACATCTAGTGGGCTGTTCTCCAGAATGACATTGGGTCACTGAGGTATACCTTGAGTGAATACAACAGTTTTCATCATGCTTATGTCAAGGGAAAACAACTTGTAGGCTCTGGATAGAGAATCCATCATTGGCTGTAGCATGTCTCCATTAGGAGCAATGAGAGCTGCATCATCTGCAAAGAGGAGTTCGCTGATGAGGACTTTCTTGACCTTAGTTTTGGTCTTGAGTCTTGCCAGGTTGTAGAAAGAGCCATCTAATCTTGTGTGGAGAAATGCATCGCTGCGTGAGTTTTGAAATGCGCAATTTATTAGAACTGAGAAGAATATGCCAAAGAGGGTAGGGGAAAGAATACATCCTTGGTTGACTCTGCTGTTCATTGCAAATGGTTCCGATGTAGATCCATCATATTGCACTGCTGCTTTCACGTTTTCGTGAAAGGATGTTATGAGCTTGAGTAGGGTCGGTGGGCAGCCAACCATGATTAATACTCTGTATAGTCGTGATTTAATCACTGTGTCAAACGCCTTTGTTATGTCCACAAATGCTATGAATAATGGCTGTCCTTGTTCTCTGCATTTTTCCTATAGTTGTCGAAGTGAGAAAATCATGTCCAATGTTGACCTGCCAGCCCTGAAGCCACACTGTGTTTCTGAATAGACTCTATCTGCAAGTTTTTGCAGGCATTTGAGAATGACCTGGGCAAATGCTTTGCCTTTGATGCTGAGTAACGAGATGCCTCTGTAGTTGTTGCAGCCAACCTTGTCACCTTTGTTTTCATAGAGAGTGATGATGTTTGCATCCTCCATGTTGTGTGGGACATCTCCTGCTCTCCAAAGTTTTAGGTCTTCAGGACTTCAGCTGGAATTTTGTCATTTTCTGGTGCTTTTCCATTGGAGAGAGTATCAAGAGCTTGAGAAAGTTCCTCCTCTGTAGGCTCTGCATCTAGCTCAGACACCTGGAAGAGTTGGGATGAGGTTGTCAAGTTCAGGTTGCATTGTACACTCGTGGGAATAAAGACTTGAGTAGTGTTCCACCCATCTGGGCACCTGCAGCTTTTTGTCTGTGATTACTTGTCCATTTAAATGCCTCAGTGGGACAACTTTGGTAATGTTTGCTCTGAGTGCTTTCTTCAGTTCATCATACATGCCTTCAGGCCACGTAAATCAGATGCCTTTTGAATGCGAGAACATAGGTCAGCCCAATACTTGTTCATACACCACCTGGATTCTCTCTGAAGAACAGATCTTGCATAGCGAAGTTTATCTCTTGTGCTTTGACATGGGTTCTTTATGTTGTTCAGATGTGCCTTGTGTTTTTCTTCAAGAAGAGGCCTAAGAATATCAGCATTTTCATTGATCCTGTCTTTGTTAGCAAATTTACATGTTCCAAAGGCAGATTTGGCACCTTCATATTTTGCATCTCTCAGCATAGACCATGTTTCATCAATGGTTTGTTGGTCAGATTTGTATTCCATTTTGCAAGGGAGATCATCTGCGAAGACAGAGCATTTCAGAGCATCTCTGGTATTGAGGGTATTGAAACATCAGTGCAAATAAGCTTTAAAATGAGACCAGATTGGAATTCACCACTTGCATCACACTGTTAGTTTTTTACAGTACTAAGGGGCACACAAATGGCTAGACCACATGCGGCTCTTTGAGAACTTCTTTGTGGCTCCCAACACTACAATTGCAAAATAAAAAAAAAAACCCTCCTGATTATATTCGATAAACAGTGAATGTCTAAAAAGCCAACAAAGAACAACATATATCTAAATAGCAAACAATATGTGATCTCAAAACGATCGCAACTCTCCCTCTGATATATGCAGTCCAGTGCATTGTGGAATATAACACTATGCATTTTGATTGTGTTGCTAATAAAGTCTTGATTTTGAAAAGGAAAAGGAAGCTTGCAGCATTCCAGCTGTGAAGGGCAACATGAATTTTAAGAAAACTGAAATTAAACGTGAAGTAAAATTGGTATAATTAAAGTGGGGCTGGCATGGTTTCAAAAAGAGGAAACTTGAAGATGAAAATAGAGATTTTCAAACGGAATGCACTCAATCCTTTGCATTTATATCTAGTTCAGCTGGGTTCCCCTTATGTCTCACTTGCAGTGAGAAATTAGCCAAAAACAAAAATACAACCCATAGAGGCATTTTCTCAGAAAACACGCTACTTTTGCCAGACAGCATCCAGCTGGGGATGCCAGTAAAAAAGCTGTGGAGCAGCTGCTACACAAAGCAGAGTGAAGTAAGAACATGTTTGCAAAATGGGTGAAATCACCAACTAGCATAACTGTGGATAACTCTCTGGCAGCTCAAGAGACTGTCAGATGAGAAAAGCAATTCACAGGTTGCAAATACAAAAAAGTGTGCTTTATCGAAGTACCAGACAAGCTGTACAGTGATTTAAAAAAAAAAAAAGAAAACTAAATTGTTCAGAATCTACCATTCTCCAGAGAGACAGAAGGTTCAGGAGTGAAAGTCAGGAAGACAATGGTACAAACACACACACGTAAATTGTGAAGCAATAGAATATGTAAAAAGTTTGTGAATGTCCTGCAGTAAATATGTATCACATTACCAATGATTGTGTGTAAATAGTGGTTACAAAAAGTATGGCTGGACATTATTTATTAAGGACCATCTTGTATTCACATGCATTGCAGCTCTTGACTTACTGAGCTTTTTACTGAATTCAAAAAACATGGCTCTTCTTGCTCTTTTGGTTGCTGACCCCTGGGCTAAACAGTGGAGAATCAGGCTTAAAATCTCTTGATAAGGACACATTTCTCTTTTTTCAGAATCCTGGGAACATTTTGATACATTAGCGCCATACTTAGCAATTTTTCCCCTACTAAAATGTACCCAAAGGAATAACAAAAGTAGTATAATTCTTCATTTTTATGTTGCTTTATATCTTCACAGCTCAGTACAACTGGGATCTGACTGATTCTTACACATTCTGGGAAAAGCACATAAGTATTACTAAACCTTCTTTTCAGAGGGGGAAATGTACACACAGAAGGGCTAGTTCGGCTCTCTTACACCTGTGGGCCATGTCTACACTACAGTGATCTTCCAAAAGGTGATCTTCTGGAAGATCACTTCTGACAGATCTTCTTTCGAAAGAACACATCCGCAAACAAAAAAAGCGGATGCAAAGAGCAATCTGCTCTTTCAAAAAAGAGAGTCAACACAGCCCCCGCATTTTTTGAAAGAACAGGACAGGGATCAAAAAGCCCAGCACCATAAGGACTGCCTTTTTGAACAAAGGGCCCCTGGAGCATCTATACACACTTTTTTTTGAAAGAATGTTTTGAAGAAAGGTACTGTTCCTCATTTGGGAAAGGAAGATGGCCTCCAGAAGAAGTGCCATGTTCTTTCAAAAGGAATTGGAAACAGCGCATTTTGTGTGTGGACGCGCCAGTTGTTCTTTTGGAAGATGGCCTGATTTTCCATAAGGACTTTCAAGTGTAGACACAGTAATACTGAATGTTGTGGAGTAAACTCCCGTAGGAGCACCAGGCATTGGTGTCCCTCAAAATCAGGCGTCGTTCTTCTTGTGCATTATTTTTACAGAGAACAAAGTTGTCAACTTTTGCCAGTCAGAAACTAGGTTACTCCCAATAATACATAGTTTGGCAATGATATCTTTTATGTAGGTATCTTCAGTTGGCTGGACAGCTGATATTTTTTTTCTGGAGTTCATTGGTTTTGGTTTAAATCTAATGAGTAATTTTTTAGGCTGTAGTTGGTTTCTCACAGGTTTTTAAAGAAAATTGTCCATCTGAATTAAATGGAAATCACAAATATATTTTTATGCAGTGAAATGAAATTGATGTTAATTACTGGGAAACAGTTAATACAAAATACATTTAGTTCACCTGCATTTAAGCATATGACAGAAGGATTTTATGGAAATAATAATAATGAAAACATTTCTGGTGGAACACAGAGTATGTATGGTCTATAAAATTAAGGAATCAAAATAAATGCACATGAATCCTTATTTAACCAGATGCAAATTCAACTACTCTCATGCAACACACCTCTGCTTCATTATTTTCTTTGTAGAATTGTTTCCTTTTGATGGTCACTTGTTTTAACACACTATATATTACCTGTCTCTTAATCTTTCAAGATAAATGTATAGCAACTACATGTATAAAAAGTGATAAAATTCATACTTAAGATGCCATATATATGTTACAGTATTAAATCTAGAGATATTTATTGAGCTACATATTGTTAAAAGCATCCTTATTTTGTTTGCAATAAGATGCTTAGGTGTTCATTATACAGTGAGGCTGTTTCTACACAGGCAAGATCTTCCGGAAGAATGGTGCCTTCTTCCAGAAGATCTAAGGAGTGTCTACACATGCAAGGCGCTCCTGCAGAAGAAATCTGGAAGAAGGTGCCCCCTCTTCCAGATTCTGTATTCCACTTCAGAATCAGGAAGAGGGCCTTCTTCCAGAAAAATCTTCCAGAAGAAGGCATGTTTAGATGTTCCTGATTGCTTCTTCCGAAAGAAGCAGTCTTCCATGGCTGCAGCCTGCTAGAGAGTGGGGCTGCTCTAGACACCCCCAGCAGACCTCTATGGTCTTCAGGTCCTTGCAGCTTTAAAGCTGCAAGGACCTGGAGACCACATAGCAGGAAGCTTGAGAGTGTGAGACAGGCAGCATGTGCAGGGCTGTCTGCCATACTCCCCTGAGGCCCCACAGTGCCCAGTGAGTCCCAATCCGCAGAAATGGCCAGCAGGACAGCATCCTGCACTGCGCGGGGCAGCCCCAGAAACCCAGATGAGGGCAGCCAAGACCCCAACCAGGCTCCAAACCAGATGGTCCCCTCCTGGGCAGAGCCAGAGCTCCAGGACCTCCTGGCCTCTGGCATGATGAAGAGGTCTGCTGGGACACCAGCAGGCACCAGAGGAATGCCAAAGCTTTCTCCTGCCTCACCCAGGGCCTGGCTGCCTGTGGCCACCCCTCCTGGACACCAGAACAAGTGAGGCATAAGGTGAAGGAGCTGAGGTAGGGGTACAGGCAGGCAAGGGACAGCGCCCCCAAATCCGGCTGTGCCCCTGCCAGCTGCCCCTTCTACCAGGAGGTTCAGGACCTCCTGGCTGCAGATGATGCCTCTCCACTCCACGGCACCATGGAGACAGCTGCATTTGAGCCCCCTGCCACACCGGAGGAGGAGGAGAAGGAACCCACCACTGTGGACGTCCCATCTGATGGGGAGTCCTCAGACGGATCCCTTGTCATCATGCTGCCCTCCACCGCCAGCAGCCAGGCCCCCTCCAGTAGGGCATCACCCGACATATACGAGGCCACCTCGGATAAGTGCGCACATTGGCAAAGCACAGTGTGGGGAGGGAGACACCTGGGCCCCAGCCCCAGGCCCAGAAGCCCTAAAGCCTGTCCCCGGTCAGGGCCCAGGGCACACCCATGCCTGCCGGCAGCACCCAGCTCTGTACCCCAAGGATTGTCCCCTGAGCGTGCCAAGGCCCCTCCAGGCAGCATAGCTGAATCCGAAAACCCCCATGGCCGAGTCCCCGCCAGCCCGCAAGCCCATTGCCAGGGTGGGCTGCCATAGACAGCACCCTGGCATCATGCCCCAGGGGTTGCCATGGCAAGTGTACACAGGCCTGAAAGGCAGCCTCCCCTGACATATGCCCATCCTGTGGGTCTGTGCAGCAGGTAATTTCCTGGGGAGACTGCGGCCATACCACCCAGTCCCAGATATGGCACTGACTCCCCCTTCTACCTCCACCCTCTCTCTCATAACAGCGGCACCATCCAAGGGCCAGGGCAGACAGACGAGGAGCCTGGGGCCTGCCAACCCCGTCCAGGCCGGAGGACCCAGCAGCCCACCAGCTGGACCCATGCCAGCCCTCACAGCACGGTGGCCACGGGTGTGCTGGACCAGATGTAGCTGCAACAAGGTTGAGGTTGCAGCCTACATCGCAGCTCTCTGCCACCAGAACACCCTCACTGAAAGGCAGCTGGCCCTTGACGAGCCTGAGCTGTAATGGAGGCGGGACACATGGGGGAAGGTGGTGGGGATGCTCTACACCATGTGTAGGGCCCTGGTGGGCCAGGACCCAGCTCCCCCAGCTGCTTCCCCCGCAGTTCCCCCAAGTACCCCCATACTGCCCCCTGAGGCTTGCCCTGAGACTCCCCCTGCTGTCTCCCCTGCTGCGTCCCCTGCAGTCCCCCCGAGGTCCTGCTGCTGCCTCCCAAAGGCCCCCTGCTGTCCCCCCCAACCCTCTTGCTGCTCCCCCTGCAGTCCCCCCCGCTGACCGTTGGCTGCTCCCATCCCGCCAGCCCATGACCCTGAGGCTCTGGCCGCCCCACTCCCCCCAGGTCTGCCCGATGCTGCGATAAGGGACATCACAGAACAGTTTGTGGCCATGGGGAGCCCCATGGAGGGCTGCCCGAGCCATGACACACACCCCCTCCGGCCATCCACTGAGGCCAGGCCAGGTGCTGACCGGCCCTACCTGCCAGTGCTTCTGGTGCCATCAGTGCCCCACAGAGGACCATGCACCCAGGGTTGGAGGGGCACCCACAGGCGCTGGGGCCTGTGGTCTTCCACCCCATCCCTTGATTAGGGCCTCCCACCATTCCTGCCCCAGTTGCCATCCAAGTTTAAGTGCCCCTGCTCCCTTACTCTCATGTATATAGCTTGCTCCGTATGAGGTTTTAGTCATTATTTTTATAATTCCCTATTTACTATTTACATTAACCACTGTTGTTAAATGTTGAGGGTTAAATACATGTTTACATTTTGCACGCCCCCCCTGTGTCCCAGATTACTGTGGGGAGGTTGGGAGGTTGGGGGTGTGTGGGGTGTGTGCATGGAAGTGTATGTGGGGAGGGGGGTTGTGGGGGGGGGTGCAGGGATTAATAGTCCCCTCGGCTGAATGCTTCTTGAAGTCCCTCCCAGATCCAGAGCCCATCATGGTTGAGCCACCTGTTGGGAGCTGCAGCGGGCTGCTGGTAGTGGGGGGGGGCCAGCTCCACCACCCAGCCCTGGGGCAGTGTCCCCTCATGCACCTCAATGTGGTTGTGGAGCACGCAGCAAGCAGCCATGAACTGAGGGACATTCTCCACCCCCACATCAAGGTACATGAGGAGACACCTGAACTGTGCCTTCAGCCGGCTGAAAGCGCACTCAATGGGATCCTGGGCCCATGTGAGCCGGGCATTAAACAGCTCCTGGGAGGGTGTGAGGTGGCCTGTGTATGAGCCATGGCTGGAGTGGGTAGGCTGGGTTGCCCACGAGGCAGAGAAGCATCATGACGTCCCCAATGGTGTGCTCCTGCCGGAGCACAAATGTCCCTGACCCCATCCTGAGGATGCGCAGCCAGTCAACATAAATGTCTGTGAACTTCCCACGGTCATCCACCACTGCTTGGAGCACAATGGAGTGGCACCCCTTGTGGCTGACGTATCAGTCGCCAGTGTGGTCTGGGGCCCTGATGGGTATATGCGTCCCGTTGATCACCCCGAAGCACTGCAGGAACCCAAGCACAGTGAAGCCCTCGACAACTCTGTCCAGGTCCCCAATGCGCACCAGCACATGGTTGACGGTACACACGCCTTGCAGGGGAACAGGAAGGGGAACAGGCTCACTCGTGGGCATACACAGAGGAGTCCCTGGCCCCTTCCCTTTCCACCCCCTCCCTCCCTAACGGGACCCCCTGCTGCGGGACTCCTCCGGCAGTGGCCATATGGTATCCCTTCTGGGCTAGGCCTGCCTGTCCCACTGGCCCTGCCCCCTCCCAATCAGCCCCTGGGTTCCCCGAAGCCCACCGGCCCCCTCCCTTCCGCCAGCGGGGCAGTGGATGTGCCCACCCCAAACTGCTGCCCGATGGATCGGTAGCTGTCTGGGCGGCCAATTTCCACATGGCAATGTCCATGTGTTTCTCCAGGGAGAGGGCTGGCCTCATCCAGGTATCCTGGCATTGTATCATGGGGGTGAGCCAGCTGCAGATCTCCAGAAAAGTCTCTTTCTTCATCTGCAGGTTCTGCAGCCAGCGGTCATTGTCCCACTCCCCCATGATGACACTGTCCCACCAGTCTGTGCTGGTGGCGTGGGTCCAGATGCACTGGACCGATCGGAGGGGGCCCAGCAGGGGTGGTTGGGGTTCAGGACCCATGGGCTTAGGCCTCTGTCTCCACAGTAGGGTGCAGAGGGTGGCCAGGAGGATGGCTAGCTTGTGGGCAAGGGCAAGCCTGCTGTCCTGCAGCTGCTGGGGGTCCATGCCTGCTGGTTGGTGGGCACTGGACAAGGACCTGGGTCTGGCTTGCTGTGCACGGACATGGCTGGCCTCAGCAGCATTTGCAGGGAGGGGCTGTTTGGGTGGGGCCCTTTAAGGGGCCATGTGGCTGGCGGCCCCAGAAGGGCTCCCTGGCTGTGTGACCCCGTCCATGTTGTTTCCTGCCCTGTTCTTCCAGAAGAGCACCGGTGCGTGTGTAGATGCACTCTTCCGGAACAAAGGGTGGCTCTTTCAGGGTCCTGAGATTGCCAGTGAATACTACACTGTTATTTAGCCTGAACAACTCCTTTTACTCAGGAGCTTCCTATAATGAAGGCACAGAATGATGTGTGTGGGGAGGGGTGGTTTATAGCCAGAACAGTGGTGTGAACCCTCTAGTCACAATGGCAATCATTTGGTAGCATTCTGGGAAAAGTGGTTCAGTCCCATTGTTGTGGTCATGTCTGCCCACTGTTAGGTAAACAAAGAATGGGAAGTCTATTTTCTTAAAGTGAAAAAGAAGAACATTTTTCAGTGAAGTATTATGGAAAACATGCTCCTATAAAAAGAGAGATGAACTGGTTAGTCAAGGAAGGAGAATCAGTATGTCTCAGTACTTATGCATTGCTGTGATCCATGATATTGAAAAACAACAGATAGACAACTTGGATGATCCTAGATATTCCTCATCTGCCGTGTATGAAGGGCTATTTTAATGCTACCTAACTAAAAGTGTATAATCCACAAGTTACAGGGCTCAGTGCCAGGCTAACTGGATGTAATTCAATGGGTTGTGTTATACCACCGATGAGACAAGGTGATATAATTGCCCCTTTGGGCCTTACAATCTATGACTTTATCATAGTAATAAACCACTGATTCAAGACCTCTTGGTCAGTCTGGAAATTATGGTAAATAACACAGTTGGTTCTCAGTAGGATCTTTGCTAAGGTCATTTTGAGCTAAGGCAGACAAAAAACTTAGGCCTAAGCTCAGTGCGTTTTTGTGTCACGACTTGCCGGTACTGAGTACCAGCACCTTGGCAGCCCTAGCCACAGGATCCCTGGCTGGGTGACGGGGAACCCCACCAGCCCACAGCTGGGAGCTGGCTTGTGCGTGCAGCCCCGCAGGCAGCCCCAGCTGCAGGAACCCCAGCGAGGATGGGAAGGAAAGAATCCATCTGAGTACCAGCTCCCCCTTTTTTCTTTTTTTTTTTTTACAACACAAGCTCTGCTTGAGTGACTATCTCAAAGTGCTTTGGCAGGCAGCCATTTAGACGTAAGAGGTAAACAGAATCAGCTGTGTTTGTAATGAAAGGGAAATACAAATGAAGAAAACACAGAAGTGAATGCCAAGAGAAAGAGAGAAACCAAGAGATGCAATGAAATTGTTTTGTTAGGCTGGTTGGTTGACAGGCTCTGCTTATCCAATTAAAAAATTGATATGCACACAGCTCACGGAAGCCAGCCATTGCCTGTCAGCCTTAGGAGGTTGTCATGACTGTGGGTTTGTTGTTCTTTGGTGATCAGATTGTGTCAGTTAAGCCCTGAGTAGGGGGCAGTGTGAAAAGCATCATCTCAAGGCGAGTTCAACAAAGCATTGTCACTCTGAAAGGCTTCTTGAAATTCCAGGGGTGAGGGAATACAACCCTTGGGACACACCTTAGGAGAAGACAACATGTGTTTCTCTGTTTCACAGGAAAAAACAAATAAGCCCGTTAAGTGGTCTGTCACCATGAGAGCCGGGCATGTGACTGCCTCAATTCTACATGCTAAGCACAATTGTCTTGTCACAGTAGTTGGAGGAGAGATGACCCAATAAAACCCAGGGTGCTTCAGAAACTGCTGTTGGGTAAGAAGTAACTTGTATACTTTCCTCTGAACCAATGACACAGCTTGGAGGTGGGGAACACGGTGCTGATTTAGAAGTTTTGGAGAGAAGAGAAGTCAGATTTATTTTGGAAGAGAGCTGGGTGACTAGGAGGAGTGGAGGGAGCGAGAGCTGTGGATCTGGGATAATTCAGAGAAGGGTACTGAACGGTCCTGGAGGGGAAAGATTGAGGAGTGATTTAAACGGGATCAAGATGGAAAAGAACAAGAACAAGAAAATACAGTAGGAGGAGAAACAACCAAGACAGGGAAGGAATAAGGGACTTGCGAGAGAGAGTGAAAATCAGATTGGGGAAAAAAAAAGAAAAAAAGAGAGACATTGGAAAAAGGTTCAATAAAAGATGGGAGTGAAGAAACCAAAATGACAGAAGAAAGTCAAGGAGTGTTTTGAAGTTTTTTTTAATATAGCTTAATGTTGTAATATTTGCTAGATATGCATGCACACATCATAACACTGTACTCAGGTTTGATCCATATTTAAACATGCATACTTCTAGGTACAGCAATGCACTAATCTTTGCACACATATATGTGTGTATTCAGTGTATGGGTGCAATTTTGCTCACAGTTATTTGCATTTAAGTTACAGACATCTGGGTACTATATTGTGTCTACAGATCAGATACTTGGTATGTAAATAGCCTAAATTGCATTCACACAAGTAACTGCAAATGTGTAATTTTGCTCTTTTTTTGCACTAATCATTTGCAAGTGCAAAATCAGTGGTATCTGTCATGGTTTTACCAAACACTGGCCTCCAACTCTGTTCCCAAGAGATCTGTTTGGGATATGATTTTACACCTAATAAGGAAAATGAGGAGGAAAAGATTGAAAAAATTAGAAATTAGAAAAGGCAAATGAAGACAAATTCATTACAAAATGTCTCTCAAATGTTAAAAAACATATAAAGAGCTTATCTTAGAAAGGAGATTCATAATTGGCTAATCTTATTAAGAAACAGTTTCAAGAGGAATACATGCATATGTCAAGCAGACGGGGTTGTCAGCAGGATCATGTGGAAGCTTAAGCGTTACAATGAGTAAAGAAGAAAGTTGGGCCTTGAGGACAGTGAACGATGACATTATAAAAATTATTTCTATTTAAATGGGGGAAAGACCACACTGCAAAGAGCTGTTACCGGCGTTCTTATTGTAAGACAATGAGTAAACGTGTATCAGCAGTACTAAAAACAAAGTACAGGTTGAACTTCTCTTATCCAGCACCCTCGGGACCTGACCTGTGTGAGAGGAGAGAATTTGCTGGATGACGGGAGGTCAATATTTTCTAGCATATTGCCAAGACAGTCACTGCTTACTAGGCCTTAGAAGACGTTTAGAGGTAAATACAACTCAGGCTGTGTCTACACTATGAGACAAATTGGAATTTAAGGCAGTTAGCTTGATATTACCACATGACTGTGTTCACTGTAAATACCATTAGCTCGAGGTAGGGAGCACTAATATCAATATCACAGTATCGTTGGTACCTGCTGGGCGTAGTGTCAAGCTAAATTTCAGAAGGTTGATTACAGGCCAGTGTGGAAGCATGTCTTAAAATCAAATCAGCCTCCAGAGGTGCCCTGCACATTACCCACAATACCCCTCAGTGCTCTGCTCTGGCCGTTGCTCTCAGGTGCACAGGAATTAGGTAACAGGAAGACTGTGAATTTCACATTGGACCAGGAAGCCTGTGGCCATGGGGTCATGTTTGTATGAGAGCCTGAGAAATGTCTTTCTTTCTCTGCTATTAGCACTGCGAGCGCATCTCCCCATTACAAACAGTCTCTGCAGGGAGTTTGTGGTTCTGTCTCTACACTTGATATTTTTTCTGCACTGCCTGGCGCCAGGTGCTGCTCCATCACAACTCTTGGCAGCAAGGCTTTTGCAGGGGTCATGCTTGCATAAGAGGCCGAGAAACTTCTTCTCAGAAGTTTACATTTGTGTGCAAACTCCCCTCCTTCCCCACCCAGGAGCCATGGAGTTGGGACCTTTCCCATCTCAGCCACATCACATGGGTAGCCCCCAACCCAATAAAAGACCATTCGGTGCTGACCATGCTGCTAGGCAGCATCATGTCCTGGCTTGCATGTGGCGGGGGGGCTCCAAGGGCGGGAGAGATTTTCAAGGGCTTGAAGAGGCTGGGGGGAATCTCCCCCAGTGGTTAACTTATATGGGGGACTACTTCAACTGGCCCTCCCACTGGCACTCCCCCGTGCTACAGCTATGGACCTTTGGGGCTTGCTGCCCCAGGGGGAAGTCTTCCCTGGCGGCTCAGATGATCGGGAGCTTGCTTCTGCCAAGGGGAAGTTTCCCCCAGCAGCTGAGGTATTCTGGGGCTTGCACCATGGTAGGCACAGGAAGAGCCATCAAAAGTTGAGAGGTTAGACATTCAGCATAGAACTTTTCTAGGTTATGGAACATTAAGAAATAAATGTGACAGAGCAATAACTTGGTATGGGCTTGATCCAAAGGCCATTGAAGTCAATGTATTAGCTCTACTATTACCACAGTTACCCAAGTAAGGCTTGCAGCAACCAAAGGAACCATAACTGATTTAATGAGCCATTCACATTTTCAGTGCATTGCTAGATTACAGAGCATCAAGAAATGAAAGTGACAGAACAATACCTTGGCTTGGGCTTGATCCAAAGGTCTTTCAAGTCAATGAAACGAATCCCATTGATTTCAGTGGGCTTTGGCTCAGACCTTCAGTCACACAGAATTTCTTTTCAGAGTTATGGGTTAATCCATTCCAGATCACTGATCTGCAGTGGGAAGACCTTTTTATGAAAAATATTGCGCCCAGGGTTCAGCAGGCAAATACTCTAACAGCTTTGATACCCCTCATCCCCCACCCCCTTTATAAAAAGCAAATCACTTAAACAAGCATTACTCTGCCTGGAAAAAAGGGACATTTGCTTAACACAGCAGGGAAATGAGAAAAATGAAATGTAGGAAGATGTTGTCAGATACCCACAGACACTTGTGGGCCATTTTTTCTCATGCCGCACCAGTGAAAATACCCAGAATGCTACTAGGCTCAGGGAACTGTGGGATAGGCTCCCACAACACACTGCTGCAACAGTTGATGTTTGGTGACTTGTGTGTGGCAGCAATAAGTGGAATTTGGGAGGAGCCTGTGGGAAGGTGAGGATACTCAAATTCAAATTTATAAAACCCAGTATTAAAAAATTAATTTTAATAAAGTTGATTTTAGCTTATAGTGTAGATGCAGCCTAAATAACAACACAGACTACTGAGATCCAGAACTAGTAGCTGTAAACACACATCATGGGACCATGGGAAACTTGGTCACCCCTTTGATAAGTGGTCGTCTGGCTAACTAAAATCGCGCAAGATTAAGGAGTTTGCTGGACGAGAGAGTTCTGGATTATCAAGGTTCAATGTGTCAATTAACATAGACCTATGGTATTTGTTAGAGGAGGAACTAATGAACTGATCAGAACTCAACTGAAATAATTGTGCTTTGGATCAGGCCTAAGACCACTGTGCTTAATGCAGGATGTTTCAAGAGACCCAGGCCAAGCATTTCTCACCAATAGTGATCTAAATCCATATTTAGGTACTGAAATGAAAATAGTCTGATCCTCTGAAGTCCCCACTGACTTCAACAGGAAATCTGCCCTGAAAATCAGGTCTTCCACATAGGTGTAATGTGGATTTTAAGCCCTCACAGGCATTTGAGGCTGAAATTTTAGCCAAAGATTACAAGTATACACTTCCTTTTAGCTAGAAAATAATTACTCAGAAATCTGACTTGCCCACCAGGAGTCAAACTCTACTTCAGCTGAAAGCTGAGATAGAGGAATCCCTTAGAGAAATTCCATGGCCTGTGTTATACAGGAGGTCAGACTAGTGATCATGGTGGTCCCTTCTGGCCTTAAAAATCGAATAATCTGAAAATTATAAGTTTTAAAATGCAGTTTAGGTCCAACATTTTAAAAGTGGCTACTGATTTTAAGAGTCACACATTTGGGATGCCAAATGTGAGGCCAGATTTTTAGAAGTACTTTGGTGTGGCTCTGGCACAGCATTGCAAGACATGTGTTACTGGGATGAATGAGTCCCGTTTTTCAAAAGTGATTTAGACATATAGGCCCAGCCCCTCAAATGTACTTAGGCATAAGGCTACAGCCAGGCTCCCCATACAATGCAGAGGGAGAAATTAAGTGGCCAGCAAAGGGCCCCTCAGAAATCAGGAAGCTGATTGGAAAGACAGCTAAAGTAACCAGGAATGAGATGCCAAGGAGATTGGAGGAATGAGGATGTCTAAGACTTGGCGTGCATAGCTGATAAACAGAGCCACTGTCCACAAAACTCAAATTGCCCAGTCCTGTTTTCTCTTCCACATTTAGCAAAATGTCAAATATATACTAGTGTAAATGTGGAAAAGAATCTTAGATATGAAAGATCTTCTCCACTTTTGTACTCAAACGTCAATACAGGTTGAACCTCTCTAGTCCAGTACTCTCTCGTCTGGCAACATCTGTAATCCAGCATTAGTTAGCCAGATCTGTGGCCAACTTTTCTGTCGTCCCATAATATTTGTTTACAGCCACAAATCCTGGCTGTCAGTGTTCTGTGCTCTTACTTAGCTCTACTATACCCCTACATGTCTTCCAGGAGTCCACTGAGCACTGGAAGTGTTGGTAACGCTGCTGGATAATACTAACCTCCTGTGCTCCAGCTAATTCTCTTGTCCACCACCAGTGAGGTCCCGAGGATGCTGCACTAAAGAGGTTCAACCTGTAGTAACTCTTGTAAGGGTATTTTTCAACATTTTTTAAATCTTGACAATTTATCTTTAGCGTCTGGTAGCTACATTTTTTCCTGTAAATATATTAGTGCTGATTTTTATTTCTATGTCAGTTTCTTCTTAATTTGTTCTGCTCTTGTATCTGGTTTGAGGCGCATTTACAAATTGAAGACAAATATCAAGTTCTTGCCCTTTGTAGCTTTGTCTACACCGGCACGCTACTTCGAAGTAGCGGCACTAACTTCGAAATAGCGCCCGTCGCGGCTACACACGTTGGGCGCTATTTCGAAGTTAACTTCGACGTTAGGCGGCGAGACGTCGAAGTCGCTAACCCCATGAGGGGATAGGAATAGCGCCCTACTTCGACGTTCAACGTCGAAGTAGGGACAGTGTAGACGATCCGCGTCCCGCAACGTCGAAATTGCTGGGTCCTCCATGGCGGCCATCAGCTGGGGGGTTGAGAGACGCTCTCTCCAGCCCCTCAGCTCACTGGTGGCCGCGTGGAGCGGCCCCTTAAAGGTCCCCTCCCCCTCCCTGCCTCTGCAGGAAGCTGAGGCAACGTGCAGGCTGCAGCCTGCACACGCGGGCAGCCTGCAGCACCTTCAGCCACCCACCCAGCGGCAATGGCTAGCCGGCAGCCCCCCCAGCGCCCCCAGGGGACCCCCCGCAAGGGGAGCCAGGGCACCCAGCCCAGCCAGAGAGGCAGCCAGTCTGGGAAGCAACAGCGGGGCCCCTCCTGGACGGAGGCCGAGCTGCAGGACCTGCTGGGGCTCTGGAGCGAGGAGGAGGTGCTCCAGGTAATGGGGAGCAAGAGGCGGAACGCGGATGCGTTCGCTCAGCTGGCCAACGGCCTGGCTGCCCGCGGTCACCCTGCCCGCACTCCTGACCATGTCAGGAGTAAGGTGAAGGAGCTGCGGCAGGGTTACTCCCGGGCCCGGGATGCGGCCAGCCGATCTGGGGCCACCCCCGTCACTTGCCCCTTTTACAGGGAGCTCAGGGACATCCTGGGCTCCCGGCACACCTCCTCCCCTCCGGCCACCCTTGACACCTCGGCTGACGAGCCCCAGCAGGCCCTGCAGACGGAGTGTGCCCCGGAGGCAAGCCCCGCACCCCAGGGCCCCCCCCCCCCGGAGGCCATCCCCGGGACATCGCGGCAGGAGGAGGAGGAGGAGGAGGAGGAGGGGGGCTCCTCCTCCGCAGAATCCAGCCTGCAGATCCTCCTCCTGCCATCCCGGAGCAGCAGCAGGGCCTCCGACCCCCGGGGATCTCCGGACCGTGGGAGCGGACCCACAGGTAGGTACCCCTCTCTGGTGGACACCCCTGGGCTTGAGGGGCGGGGGTAAGAGATATGTGTCCTGGGCCCCCCACATGCTCACATGGCCATGGCCCCAAGGACACCAGGGCCATGGCCCTCACAGCACTGCATCCATCAGCCCCTCCCCCCCACCCCCGCATGACAGTGCCATGCCCCATCCCCGGGCCAGGGGGGAGTGGAACCTCGAGGGGCCCCCGGGAGGAGGGGGTGGGACACCCCGCAGCAGCAGCATGTGATGGAGTGGGGGGAGTGCAAAAGGGAGACTCAGGCTACATATGAGCCACAAGAGCCGAATACCTCCCAGGGCCAAAGGAGGATCCTGGTGCTGCAGCTCACAGGTGACACCTCTGCCCTGAACCAACAGGAGGGAGGAGCCGAGCTGGCTTGGAATTGGGGGGCGAGGGCGGGGGCCACAGGTAGAGGCTAGGGGAAGGGAGAGCTGGTAGGCAGCCACCCTGAGGAGGGGGAAAGCTGCATCCCAGAGGGGCCCCCCTTGGGGTCTTCTCCCCACGACGGGTTGGAAGGACTGTCTCTTCCGACAGCTGGTGCTGTCACTCCTGGCAGAAACTGGGCATCTGTGGCCTAAGAAACCTCTCCTGCTCTCAGACCCTGCGGGGTGAAGTGAGAGTCGCTCCCACCAGGGGACGGGGTGCAGGGCCGGGGGACCCCTGAACCCCATCCATCACAGCATCATCTCCCGGGGACGGGGATGGGCAACCTGCAGCACAGGACTGGGGGGACAAAGGCCACGGCTTGGGGCCCACACTAACGCCTGTCTCCATTCTTCTTCCCCCCCTCCTCTTCTGTGTCCTGCACCTGCACCATCACAAGGACCGGAAGAGAGCGCCGGCGAGGCGTCAGTCGTCCTGGAGAGCCCTCCGGGACCATCGCTCCAGGGCAGCCCCTCTGCCGAGGACTGACCGGCCCCGCGGCGGGGTAGACGGTGGGCCCCGCGCCACCAACCACTGCCGGCGACGGACCCCCAGCTGCTGGCCATCCTCCGTGGGCAGCTGGAGGTCGCGGAGCAGCACCTCCAGCTGCAGGAGCGGGCACTGGCCTGGCGCCAGGAGGCATGGGGGCCTACATGCAGACATTTAACCGCCTGGTGGACTTGCTGGCCCCCCATGCCGCGCCAGTCGAAACATCGTCCGCCCTGCCCGCTCCTGCAGCCCCACCACCAGCTGCTCCGCCCATCGCCGGCCCGTCCGCTGTCGCCCCGCCACCCACCCGCGAGGGCCAGAGCGCCGAGGGACCCCTGGAGCCACCTGACACTCGCCGGCCCCGATACCTTCCGGTCCAGCCCGCTCCCACCCAGCCGCGGACCAGGCTGCAAGCGCAGCGGGGCTCCCGGCCAGCCACGCCCAGTGCCGGGCTATAGGGGCGAGGGGCCCGGGACGTGGCCCCCCCCCTTTGTATATAGTTGCACCCTGTTTGGTTGGTCCCCCCGTTTGCCCCGTCCCCCCCATGTAAATAGTTCTCCCCTTTATCCTCCCTGGTTTTCTTTTTATTATTTATTGCACACTGTTGTTTCTTTGCATTGTTTTATTGTTCTACATATTGCTTTTGTTGGACGTTTGTCCCTAGTTTTCTGTTTGTGGTTCACATATTTCTTTTTACATCCCAAAAAAAAAGGGTTCTGAAAGACAAAAAAAAGTTTACGTTCAGCCACAAATGCGTGCTGTCATTTGTCCAGGACAAGTGGGGGGGCGGGGCGGTGGGGTGCTCCATGGTGTAGGCGTTGGGGCAGGAGTGTGGGGGAGGAAGGGGGGGGCAGTAGGGGGCCTGGGCAGAGTTCACCCCACGGCCTGTTGGTCGAAGTGGGCCCGCAGGGCCTCCCGGACCTGGGTCCCCTCGGGGTCCACCTGCCGACTGGGGGCAGTAGGTGGCTGCACGTGTGCCATGTTGGCCTCCGCAGCCCAGCCCTGCAGAAAGGTCTCCCCCTTGCTCTCTACCAAATTGTGCAGGGCGCAGCAGGCACCCACAATCTGGGGCATGTTGTTGGGGCCCACATCCAGGCGGGTCAGGAGACATCTCCAGCTTCCCTTCAGGCGGCCAAATGAGCGCTCCACCACCTGGCGCGCACGGTTCAGGCGCTCGTTGAAGCGCTGCTGGCTAGCAGAGAGATGGCCCGTGTAGGGGTGCACAAGCCACGGCCGGAGGGGGTAGGCCGCATCTGCGATGACGCAGAAGGGCATGGTGGTGTCCCCCAGAGGGATCTCCCGCTGGGGGATGTAGGTCCCCTCCTCCAGCCGGCGGCACAGGCCCGAGTTCCGGAAAACCCGGGCGTCGTGTGTGCTGCCAGGCCAGCCCACGTAAATGTCCTGGAAACGTCCCCGGCTGTCCACCAAGGCCTGGAGGACGACAGAACGGTAGCCCTTGCGATTGAGGTATTGTCCGCCACTGTGCTGCGGGGCGTGGATGGGGATGTGAGTCCCATCCAGAGCCCCGAAGCAGTTGGGGAAGCCCAGGGTGGCAAAGGCGGCGATGGTGGCATCTGGGTCCCCCAGCCTCATGAGCCTGTGCAGGAGCATGGCGTTGATGGCACGCACAACCTGCAGAGAAAGCACATGGGACGGCACCAATGAGGGGTGAGCAGGATGTGCGTGGCCCTGCCCTGCCCTGCCCTGGCCCCCCTGCCCTGGGCCCCCTGCTCTGGCCCCCCTGCCCTGCCCTGCCCCCCCTGCTCTGGCCTGCCCTGCTCTGGCCCCCCTGCCCTGGCCCCCCTGCCCTGCCCTGCTCTGGCCCCCCTGCTCTGGTCCCCCTGCCCTGGCCTGCCCTGCTCTGGCCCCCCGCCCTGCCCTAGCCCCCCTGCCCTGGCCTCCCCCCGTGGGTTCGCTTACCTCCATGAAGACAGCCCCGACGGTGGCCTTTCCGACACCAAACTGCTGTCCCACGGATTGGTAGCTGTCCGAGGTGGCCAGCTTCCAGACAGCGATGCCGACCCATTTCTGCACCGTGAGGGCACGCCACATGGCAGTGTCCTGGTGCCTGAGTGCGGGGGTGAGCCACTGGCACAGCTCCAGGAATGTCTGCCGGGTCATCCTGAAGTTCCTGAGCCAGTGGTCGTCGTCCCACTCCCCAAGCACCAGCTGCTCCCACCAGTCGGTGCTGGTGGGGTAGCTCCACAGCCGCCGGCGTGTGAGGCGGGGGGTGGAGCGGGGTGCTGCAGGGGTAGGGGTTGAGCCCTGCTGCCCTGGGGGCATCTCCTCCCCTGGGGCAAGGAGGTGCTCAGCTGCCTCCCACATGGCATGGGTCAGGGCAAGCCCTGATCCTGCCGGGAGGGCTGGGTGGACCTCTAGCTGCTGCTGCTGCTGCTGCTGCTGCTGCTGCTGCTGCTGGGGGTCCATGCCTGCGGCGCCTGGGGTCTGTGTGCCTATGGCTCCTCAGACCGCGTGCTGTGCAGGCTGAGTGTGTCTGGGAGGGGCCCTTTAAGGGAGCGGCTAGCTGTTGCCCCGGAAGCGCTAGTCCACCCTGTGACCCTGTCTGCAGCTGTGCCTGGCATCCCTATTTCGATGTGTGCTACTTGGGCGTGTAGACGTTCCCTCGCTGCACCTATTTCGATGTTGGGCTGAGCAACGTCGAAGTTGAACATCGACGTTGCCGGCCCTGGAGGACGTGTAGACGCTATTCATCGAAATAGGCTACTTCGATGTAGGCTTCACGTGTAGACGTAGGCTGTGTGTGCAAAATAAGTGGCTAGATGCCATTTACCATAATGTTGAATATCTTGTATGAGGGTCATTAATGGCTGATGCCTAGGAACTTTCATTTATTTATTTTTCAGTCTAAGAAGGATGTTTATAGCCAATAATCACATACTTAATGAATATTGCCCTGCAGGCCAAGCCACACATTTTGATGTATAAGCACTTCTGAACAATTGTCTGCATGTTAAGTTTGTCGCAATATATCTGTGGCTTTGTGGCTAGTCAGTCACAAATAAAAATAGAAGCTACCAGTACTTTCGGTGACACAACTTTTGCATGTGTTCCTCCCCTGAATGCGTTTTATTTATTCTTTGATATCTCACTGATTTTCCCATTTATACTCTAGTTCAGGCAGTTGCTGTTGACCCCCTTTACAGTGATTTAACTGATTGCCTGAATGATGACGACCCAACAGCTGCATTAATCAATGTAATACAGCTGACTATTCTTTCACATCAGCCCTCGGGGAAATCCTTTAGCAAATTACGTCCACATGTTAATCTCCTGTGAATAATCAGTTCACTTAAAAGGCCCAGCTAATAACAGCAATGTGTTTCCTCTAGAAATCAGCTTCTTAATTTAAAAGGACAGCCTTTTTTCTTCATCGGGTGAAAGCCAAATTATATACCTACTTTACAGCCAAACAAACCTTTTTTTTTGTGCATGTGCAGGGGGATGGAATAAGTCTAACATCAGATTTTTCAATGAAAATGAATTGCAAGCTTTCAGAACCCAAGAAATTTACCTACAACATTCACATTCAAAGAGCATTCTCATCCTTAATCGTCTCCAATAATGAACTACAACCCTGATAATCATAGAGATGGAACAAAGGTGCTCAGTCTTCATCTTCTCTAGGAAACCTTTCTCTCTCATAATCTCATTCTGTGTGTTAGATATGATACCAGTAGCCTTAGTGAGGTCAAAGCAGGTGAGACTACTTGGATCACCATTGGTAGTGTCCTCTAGAAGGAACGTGAAAGGTGTCACTTTGTAAACACTTACATCAAGTTTGTAGCTACAGTCACTTTAGTTTTGTACACATATTGTGCATACAGCTAATCAGTTAGATGCCCAAATGTTCATGCAGATGTTGGATTTGTACGGATGATTGTAGTATCTGCATATGCAAATTACAGGTGAAAAATTATTACCTGTTAGAGGACCAGCACAAGCTCTGTGCAACTTTACACTCTTAACTGTCTCATAAATTTTATGCTGTCTGACAGCATATGAATGAACATCTCTCTAAATGCTTGAATTAGGGAAATTAGGTCCTAATCATGCTATAATGTGTTTGAATATTGAGTATTGGTTCAGTTTGTGTGTTTGTGTGTTTGTTTTTACTTTGCCCCAGAGAGTCCTGCCTTTCAGTGGAATGATCTGTGCATATGGTACTTTGAATGGAAGACACAGTGTAAGCATCAAGAATTCTGGCTCAGACAGGAAAGAGATAGACAAAGGCTGCGTCTACACTATGACATAAATTCAAATAAATTTGATTATTTAACTTCAATATTATGAATTCAAATTAAGTGTCTACAAGGCTTCTTGAAATTTGACCGACCTTTTTCCTGTGTCAAGTCTCCACTGCTCTATGTAGGCTTGACAGCACGAGCTGTATTCTGTGGGTACCTACCCCCCAGTGCCTTAGCCCCAGTTGTTTGTGGGTATTTCATGTATGAATCTCAGAGTTCAAAGCTCTGTCCCAGAATTCACAGCATCAGTAACTGCATGAAAAAAGAACTGGAGATTGTGCCTTTTTCTGATGTGTCATTCCAGCACAAGCATGGATCCCCAAACACTTCAACTCATAGTGCACATGGTGTTGTGCAATTTTTCCTTCAGTTACAAAGCACAGTGACAGTTTGGTTTCCTATTGGTGTTGTTGATGATGATGGAGATGATATTTTGAAAGAGCAAATCTCCCAACTGTGGTCCAAGAACTCACAGCTGCTGTCTGCTACGAATGCATTGCTGACAGTGGAGCAGTGGTTTTGGACTCATAAGACTAGCACACACTGGTGGGACCACATCATTTTGGAGTCCTGGGATGACCAGTGGTTGGTGCAGAACTTTCACATGCACAAGTCCACTTTTATGGAACTTTGTGATGTGCTGGTGCCCACCCTGAAGTGTGGCAACACAAAAACAAGGCCAGCTTTAACGGTTCAGAAGTGAGAGGCAATCACACTGTGGAAGTCTGCAATGCCTGAGAGTTACCAGTTAGTGGCAAATCAGACAGATGTACTGTGGGGTCTGTCGTGATGGAGGTAGCCCATGCAATCTGTTGGCATCTCCTCAGGAAGACCGTGACCCTGGGAGATGTACAGGCAGTAGTGGATGGTTTTGCTGCCCCGGGGTTTCCTAACTGCAATGGAACAATAGATGGCACACTTACCCCCATAATGGCCCCGGCCCACCTGGCCTCGGAGTATATAAACTGAAAAGGATACTTCTTGATGGTGTTGCAGGTGTTGGTAGATCACAAACGTCATTTTACTGACATCAGTGTTGGCTGGTCAGGGAGTGTTCATGACACACACATATTCTGAAATTCTGGACTGTACTGAAAGCTCCTGGATGGGACTCTTTTCCCCGATCAGAAAAATCAAGATTGGTGATGTGGAGATGCCCACTGTTATGTTGGGTGACCCTGATTACCTTCTGCTCCCTTGCCTTATGAAACCCTACACAGGAGCCCTGCACCCCAGAAAGGAAAACTTTAATCACAGATTCAGTAGGTGCAGAATGGTGGTGGAATGTGCCTTTGGCTGTTTAAAAGTGAGGTTCAGATGTTTATTGACATGTTTGGTCCTTTCTAAAGGTAATGTTCCAACCATGATTACAGCATGTGCTATTTTGCACAACTTATGTGAATCAAGGCATGAGACTTTCCCATCAGTCTGCAATTCTGAAGCAATTCTGAAGCAGAGGCCATAAGCAGGGCTTACTCGCAGTAGCCTACACAACCATCCACCGGTAGCCACACTGGGGCAGCAGCAATAAGGGACATGCTACCAATGTATTTCTCTGCCATAATGCCAATAAATCATACGAGGTATGTCTACGCTAGCCCTGTGTTTTGAAATTCATTTAGAAAGGGGGCCTAATTTTGAAGGAGGCTGTGGAGCTTCCACATGCATAACGGCCTCTTTCAAAATTGTTTTAGGTGAAAGGGGGTACACATTTCAAAACGGCTCTTCCCATCTGATTTCAGGAAAAGCTGCTCCTTTCAAAATTGAATTTCAAAATAGGGCATGTGTAAATGCTCCAGGACTGCTATTTTGAAATAATAGGTCCTCCATGGCGGTGGCTGCAGGGAGCATAGAGAAGGTCTAGCAAACCCCAGTGGGGCTGTGTGGTCTCTGGGACCAGCCTCTCAAAGCTATGCATCCCCGGAAACCCTGTGCAGGAAGCTGCGAGCATGCCCAGGGCCTCAGGAGCACAAGGTCTGCCTGGCACATGCTCCAGCAGCACAGATACCACTGCCCCCAGCGCACCGGCTGGATGGCAAGCCCCCAACACCCCAGGGACCCCAAGGAGGCCCCGTCCTCCCAGTTTGAGGGATTGCCAGGGGCAAGACAGGGCCAGAAGTGGAGAGCCCTCCTGGACAGAGTCTGGGGCCAAAGATCTGCTTGGCCTCTGGGCAGAGGAGGACATGTTGTTTCATAGCACTGGGTGGCCCTGAAACACAGTGGTCTTTGAACAGCTGTCACTGGGGCTGCGGAAACACGGCCACCCCCAGCACACAGCTGATTAAGTGCACTCAAAAGTAAAGGAGCTTTGGCAGTCCTATAACTGGGCCAGGGATGCCTTCAGTCAATTGGGGGAAGGGGCCACCCTGAAGTGCCCTCACTACCACATGCTGGACCAGCTCCTCAGCCCGAAGGATGCCCCGAGCCAGTAGTTGTGGTCGACATGGCTGGTCCCAACTCAGACCCCAAGGCAGACCTGCACAACTGGCCAGAACCATCAGGATAGGCTGGGGCGGTGAAGCCAGGCAGCAGCTCAGAGATTGAAGGCTCTCTCATCATCAGGGTCAGCTCCAGCACCTCCAGCCAGGCTCCCTTGAGACCGGTGTCCCCGGATCTGTTCTCCAGAGCCCCAGATAGGTAATGGGTGGATCACGCAGCCCCAGAGGGCTTCCCACTTCCCCCAGCCATGTCCCAGATCCAGGCATGGTGGCATCCAGCACCAACACCCATGGACAGCACCCTGACACTCCCGAATGGGAAGGGATGCAGGAGCCTGACCATATCCAGTGGACATCCCACAGATGCAGCCCCAACGGCCACACAGGACACCCCGGGGGGTTGGATGAGCAGATGCTGCATCATGGGACAGTCGGGGGGGATGGTGCGAGGGCTGGATGGGGATCCTGGGGCTGGGTGGCAGTACTGATGGGTTGCCCCTCTCCCCCTTGTGTCTCCACAGCCTCATCTTTGGAGGGCTGGACCAGTACCATCCCAGCCTCCAGCACATCAACCCCACCATCCTACAGGGCCAGGGAACCCCTGTCCCTGCTGCCCAGGCCACTGCCACCCAGCCCCAGAAAGCTTGCCATCACTGTTGCTTTGACCCAGAGGAGGCCGCAGTGGCCCATGCTGCTGCCATCCGGGAGCAGGTGGCTGACCTCTTGGAGTGGCTCTTGATGGAGCAGGAGGACAGGCCCTGGCAGAGAAAGGTCTGGGGCAAGGCAGATGTGGCCCTGAAGCATCTTGCCCACCTGCCAATCCCCCTGCTTCCCCCCCCGCCACCCCTGTCCCTACCCCTGCTGCCCCCAAACTCAACGCTTTTATCCCAGCCACCCTTTCCCCAGCCACCCAGGTCTCACTGGGCCACTGGCTCATCACCAATGTGGGCCAAGGGAGCCTGCCCCCCCAGAACCCCACCCCCAATCCCCCCAGCACTCCGTCACCCCCTGCCCCCTCCCAGCCCACCTGGCCCCCCTGCCAGGATGGTACCCCCAGCCCCTGCCTGAGACTACCTCCCCTTCGTCCAAGCCCCATCTCAGCCCTGACAGGGCCCCAGCATCTGGGAAAAAAGGGGAGAAGCCTGCTGAGCCTGCAAACCACATCGGTAGTACCCACCGACTGCTGCAAGTAAATGTAAAGGGGCAGGAAGTATATTAAAAAAAAAAAGATACAAATTCCCATGCTTCTGCAGGTTGCCAAAGAAGACATCACCTTCCTAAAACTAACAGATATGGAGAAAGAACAGCTACTCCTGATGTGTAATCAAAAGCCTGGAAAATTTGCGAAAATGCTGTGTGGCACCATGACACCAGATCGCTCTCTGGTTGCCTGGCATAGCAAAGTGTGCTATTGTGCCAGCTGCAGCAAGTCAGGCCTGCCCAAGAACCTTGTGAAAAAAAACCACAAAAGTGCCTGGATGAGGCCTTTGAGAAGATCTCTAAAGAGGAGAAGCACTCCTTCCTAAGACACATTAATGCGCTCTTCAGAGGGGCACAGAACCACAGCTAGCAAACATGTAACCTTTCACAACCCGGTAGCCATATCCACCCCCAAACCACTTCTAACATGCAGAATAAATACTCACCCAAACTGTTTGGTCCAGGAGGCTCAGGGACAGGAGTGAAGGTGACAAGTGTGAAGGGGCTCAGCATGGAGGGGCCTGGTTTCAGGTCTATGGTGAAGAGCTCCAGGCTCTCTGGAACAAATTCTTCCTCTGTCCCCTGCTCTTTGCCTCCTACCTCCTCTTTGTTGCCCTCTTCATCCAGGTCTCCCTACTCATCCAGGCTCACACCAAACTCCATACCAGCATGTGGGAGATGGGTCAGAAATGGGAGGCAGCATGGGCAAACAATGTCAGAGTAAAAAGAGGGTCAGGGCAAAACAGGGAGGCAAGATCAACTCAATATCTTAGACGCCTATATACAAATGCAAGAAGTATGGGTAATAAGCAGGAAGAACTGGAAGTGCTAATAAATAAATACAACTATGACATCGTTGACATCACGGAAACTTGGTGGGAAAATACACATGATTAGAATGTTGGTATTGAAGGGTACAGCCTGCTTAGGAAGGATAGACAGGGAAGAAAGCGGGGAGGTGTTGCCTTATATATTAAAAATGTACACGCTTGGACTGAGGTGGAGATGGACGTAGGAGATGGACGTGTTGAGAAACTCTGGGTTAGACTAAGAAGGGTGAAAAACAAGGTGATGTCCTGCGAGGAGTCTACTACAGGCCGCCTACCCAGGTGCAAGAGGTGGATGAGGCTTTTTATAAACAACTATCAAAGTCATGCAGGGCCCCGGATTTGGTACTGATGGGGGACTTCACCTATCCAGATATATGTTGGGAAACTAATACAACAGTGCACAGACTATCCAGTAAGTTCTTGGACTGCATTGGAGACAATTTTTTATTCCAAAAGGTTGAAAAAGCTACCGGGGGGAAGCTTTTCTAGATTTGATTTTAACAAATAGGGAGGAATTGGTAGAGAACTTGAAAGTGTTAGGCAGCTTGGGTGAAAGTGATCATGAAATCACAGAGTTCACAATTCTAAGGAAGGGAAAGAGGGAAAACAGCAAAATAGAGATAATGGATTTCACGAGGGCAGATTTTGGTAAACTCAGAGAACTGGTAGGTAAGGGCCCATGGGAAGCAAAAGTGAGGGGAAAAACAGCTGAGGAAAGTTGGCAGTTTTTCAAAGGGACATTATTAAGGGCCCAAAAGCAAACTATCCCGCTGTGTAGGAAAGATAGAAAACATGCAAAAACCACTTTGGCTTAACCAGGAGATCTTGTATGATCTCAAAATTAAAAAGGAATTGTATAAAAAGTGGAAACTAGGACAAATTACAAAGGATGAATATAGGCAAACAACACAAGAATGCAGGAGCAGGATTAGAAAGGCTAAGGCACAAAATGAGCTCAAACTAGCTACAGGCACAAAGGAAAACAAGAAGGCTTTTTATAAATATATTAGAAACAAGAGGAAGACCACGGACAGGGTAGGCACATTGCTTAGTGAGAAGGGGGAAACAGTAACAGGGAACTTGGAAATGGCAGAGATGCTTAATGATTTCTTTGTTTCGGTCTTCACTGAGAAGTCTGATGAAGGAATGTCCAACATAGTGAACGCTAGTGGGAAAGGGGTAGGGTTAGAAGTTGAAATAAAAAAAGAACAAGTTAAAAATCACTTGGAAAAATTAGATGTCTGCAAGTCACCAGGGCCTGATGAAATGCATCCTAGAATACTCAAAGAGCTGATAGAGGAGGTATCTGAGCCTTTATCTATCATCTTTGGAAAATCATGGGAGATAGAAGAGATTCCAGAAGACTGCAAAAGGGCTAATATAGTGCTCATCTGTAAAAAGGGGAATAAGAATAACCCAGGAAACTACAGGCCAGTCAGCTTAACTTCAGTGCCAGGAAAGATAATGGTGCTGGTCATTAAAGAAATCACCTGCAAGCTCTTGGAAGGTGGTAAGGTGATAGAGAACAGACAGCATGGATTTGTAAAGAACAAATCTTTTCAAACTAATCTGATAGCTTTCTTTGATAGGATAACGAGCCTTGTGGACAGGGGAGAAGCGGTAGATGTGGTATACCTAGACTTTAGTAAAGCATTTGATATGGTCTCGCATGATATTCTTATAAAAAAACTAGGCAAATACAATTTAGATGAGTCTACTACAAGGTGGGTGCATAACTGGCTAGATAGCTGTATTCAGAGAATAGTTCTTAATGCTTCTCAATCCTGCTGGAAAAGTATAACAAGTGGGGTTCCACAGGGGTCTGTTTTAGGACTGGTTCTGTTCAATATCTTCATCCACAATTTAGATATTGGCATAGAAAGTATGCTTATTAAGTTTGGGAGGGGTTGCCACTGCTTTGGAGGATAGGGTCATAATTCAAAATGATCTGGATAAATTGGAGAAACGGTCTGAGGTAAACAGGATGTAGGACAAATGCAAAGTGCTCCACCCGGGAAGGAACAATCAGTTTCACACATACAGAATGGGAAGACACTGTCTAGGAATGACTACAACAGAAAAGAATCTAGGGGTTATAGTGGACCACAAGCTAAATATGAGTCAACAGTGTGATGCTGTTGTAAAAAAAGCAAACATGATTCTGGAATGTATTAACAGGTGTGTTGTGAACAAGACGTGAGAAGTCATTCTTCTGCTCTACTCTGCACTGGTTAGACCTCAGCTGGAGTATTGTGTCCAGTTCTGGGCACTGCATTTCAAGAAAGATGTGGAGAAATTAGAGAAGGTCCAGAAAAGAGCAACAAGAATGATTAAAGGTCTAGAGAATGTGACCTATGAAGAAAAGCTGAAAAAATTGGGCTTGTTTAGTTTAGAAAAGAGAAGACTGAAGGGAGACATGATAGCAGTTTTCAGGTATCTAAAAGGGTGTCATAAGGAGGAGAACATAAGAACATAAGAATGGCCATACTGGGTCAGACCAAAGGTCCATCCATCCCAGCATCCCATCTGCCAACGGTGGCCAATGCCAGGTGCCCCAGAGAAGGGGAACAGAAGACAATGATCAAGTGATTTATCTCCTGCCATCCATCTCCTGCCCTTGTTCTGAAGGCTAGGGCACCATACTTTATCCCTGGCTAATAGCCATTTATGGACCTAACCTGCAAAAATTTATCAAGCTCTTTTTTAAACCCTAAGAGAGTCCTGGCCTTCACAGCCTCCTCGGGCAAGGAGTTCCACAGGTTGACTGTGCGCTGTGTGAAGAAAAATTTCCTTTTATTAGTTTTGAACCTACTACCCATCAATTTCATTTGGTGTCCCCTAGTCCTTGTATTATGGGAAAAGGTAAATAATTTTTCTATATTCACTTTCTCCACACCATTCATGATTTTATATACCTCTATCATATCGCCCCTCAATCACCTCTTTTCCAGACTGAAAAGTCCCAGTCTCTCTAGCCTCTCCCCATATGGGACCCGTTCCAAGCCCCTAATCATCTTAGTCGCCCTTTGCTGAACCTTTTCTAATGCCAATATATCTTTTTTGAGGTGAGGAGACCACATCTGCACGCAGTACTCAAGATGTGGGCGTACCATAGTTTTATATAGGGGAAGTATGATATCTTTTGTCTTATTATCGATCCCTTTTTTAATAATTCCTAACATCCTATTTGCCTTACTAACTGCCGCTGCACACTGCATGGATGTCTTCAGAGAACTATCCACTATAACTCCAAGATCCCTTTCCTGATCTGTCGTAGCTAAATTTGACCCCATCATGTAGTACGTGTAATTTGGGTTATTTTTTCCAACATGCATTACCTTACACTTACCCACATTAAATTTCATTTGCCATTTTGCTGCCCAATCACTCAGTTTGCTGAGATCTTTTTGTAGTTCTTCACAATCCCTTTTGCTTTTGACTGTCCTGAACAACTTGGTGTCATCTGCAAACTTTGCCACCTCACTGCTTACCTCATTTTCTAGATCATTGATGAACAAGTTGAACAGGATCGGTCCCAGGACTGACCCCTGGGGAACACCACTAGTTACCCTCCTCCATTGTGAAAATTTACCATTTATTCCCACCCTTTGTTTTCTGTCTTTTAACCAATTCCCGATCCATGAAAGGGTCTTTCCTCCTATCCCATGACCACCTAATTTACATAAAAGCCTTTGGTGTGGGACCATATCAAAGGCTTTCTGGAAATCTAGGTATATTATGTCCACCGGGTGCCCTTGTCCGCACGTTTATTAACCCCTTCAAAGAATTCTAATAGATTAGTTAGACACGACTTCCCTCTGCAGAAACCATGCTGACTTTTGCCCAACAATTCGTGCTCTTCTACGTGCCTTGCAATTTTATTCTTTACTATTGTTTCTACTAATTTGCCTGGTACTGATGTTAGACTTATTGGTCTATAATTGCCAGGGTCTCCTCTAGAGCCTTTTTTAAATATTGGCGTTATATTGGCCATCTTCCAGTCATTTGGTACCAAAGTGGATTTAAAGGATAGGTTACAAATCACTGTTAATAACTCCGCAATTTCACATTTGAGTTCTTTCAGAACCCTTGGGTGAATACCGTCCGGTCCTGGAGACTTGTTACTATTCAGCTTATCAATTAACTCCAAAACCTCCTCTAATGTCACTTCAATCTGAGTGAGTTCCTCAGATTTGTCACCTAAAAAGGCTGGGTCAGATTTAGGAACCTCTGTAACATCCTCAGCCGTGAAGACTGAAGCAAAGAAATCATTTAATCGCTCCGCAATGGCACTGTCTTCCTTGATCACTCCTTTTATATCTTTATCGTCCAAGGGCCCCACTGCTTTTTTAGCGGGCTTCCTGCTTCTAATGTATTTAAAAAACATTTTACTATCGTTTTTTGAATTTTTGGCTAGCTGTTCCTCAAAATCTTTTTTGGCTTTTCTTACTACATTATGACACTTAATTTGGGAGTGTTTATGTTCCTTTCTATTTTCCTCACTAAGATTTGACTTCCACTTTTTAAAAGCTGCCCTTTTCTCTCTCACCGCCTTTTTAACATGGCTGTTTAGCCATGGTGGTTCTTTGTTAGGTCTCTTACTGTGTTTTTTTATTTGCGGTATACATTTAAGTTGGGCCTCTAGTATGGTGTCTTTAAACAGTTTCCATGCAGCTTCCAGGGATTTTAGTTTAATTACTCTACCTTTTAGTTTCTGTTTAACTAGCTTCCTCATTTTAGTGTAATTCCCCTTTTTGAAATTAAATGCCAGAGTGTTTGACCGCTGCGGTGTTCTTCCCAACACAGGAATATTAAAGGAGGGAGAAAACTTGTTCTTTTTGGCCTCTGAGGATAGAACAAGAAGCAATGGATTTAAACTGCAGCAAGGGAGGTTTAGGTTGGACATTAGGAAAAAGTTCCTAACTGTGAGGGTGGTCAAACAGTGGAATAAGTTGCCAAGGGAGATTGTGGAATCTCTATCGCTGGAGATATTTAAGAACAGGTTAGATAGATGTCTATAGGGATGGTTTAGACAGTACTTGGTCCTGCCATTGGGGCAGGGGGCTGGACTCAATGGCCTCTCAAGATCTCTTCCAGTCAATTCTATGATTCTATGATTCTATGTGCAGCTATTGATAATAGCAGCAGGTCCATGGAGCCACCCCTGAACGCTGGTTGGCTTCCCAGACTTTTTGAAAGGCATGCTGGAGTTCTTTTACCTTCACCCAGCATTGCATAAAGGCCTGGGAGTTACCTTGGGTGGTCATCTTGTGCTACATCTGCTCATAGATTACCGCTTTTCTTTTGGCTACCTGAAGTCTGTTCACCACCAATCAATCTCCCCAGATGGCAATAAGATCCAGAATCTTCTGGTGGGTCCAAGCTGGGGGTCTCTTGAGAGCCTGAGAAGTGCTAGGCAGATCACTACCCAGAGGGCTCATGATTGCAGTAGATGGCTATCGATGCAATTGCTACCTATGCAGTGTGATGGCGACTGACACGGTGCGATGGCGACCGATGTGGTTCAATGCGATGGGCAAAGGAATTTTTTCATAACGGGAGCCCTTTATCTTTGTAGGGCTGGGCTGCTGAATTTAAATTCAAATTCTAATTCAAATTCAATGAAAACTTTGCAGGCTTCCTTTGACCTTCTTCCTGAACACCTGGATGGGCAGCAGTAGTAGTAGTAGGCATCCTTCAGTCTGCATAGACTATGGATCGCGTCCTTTAAAGTTTCAATTGAGAACTTCATTTACAGCATCTATTGTGACTATAAAGACCCACACGAGAGTGACAGTCCTTGCTGCATCTCTTGCAGATGTAGTGGGTGTCTGGCAAGTCCTTATCATGCTGTCTGTGCGCTCTCTTCTCCTCTGCTAGCTGTCTGATCTTCAACTCGCCCTTCTGAAGGCCCTTGTGTAACCCCTGCCTCCATCTGCTGCGGTCGTCTGCTAGTTCTTCCCAGTTGTCCAGCTCAATGTCTAACTCTCTGAGGTCTGTCTTGCAGACATCTTTGTAACGCAACTGGGGGCGTCCGGGAGGTCTTTTGCCAGAGGCTAGCCCACCATACAGGATGTCTTTTGGAATCCTTCCATCATTCATCCTGTGGACATGGCCAAGCCAGGGGAGTCGACGCTGCCTGAGGAGGGTGTGCATGGTTGGGATTCCGGCTTGCTCGAGGACGGCAGTGTTGGTAACTCTGTCTTTCCATGATATTCCAAGGATGTGCCTGAGGCAGCGCAAATGGAAGACGTTCAGCCTCTTTTCCTGGCGGGCATACAGGGTCCAAGTCTTGCTGCCATAAAGGAGGGTGCTAAGGATGCAGGCTCTATAGACTTGCATTTTGGTGTGAGTGTACAGCTTGTTGTTATTCCACACTCTCTTGCTGAGTCTGGACAGAGTTGTGGCCGCTTTTGCGATCCTCCTATTTAGCTCAGTGTCCAACGACAGGGTGTCAGTGATGGTGGACCCGAGGTAAACGAACTCATGGACGACCTCTAACGTATAGTTGTCAATGCTGATTGATGGGGATTCAGCAACATCCTGACCGAGTACGTTTGTCTTCTTTAGGTTGATGGTAAGCCCAAAGTCCTTGCATGCTTTGGAGAACCGATCCAGCACTTTTTGAAGCTGGTCTTCTGTGTGAGACACTACAGCAGCATCGTCTGCGAACAGCATGTCTCTGATGAGGACTTCTCGCACCTTAGACTTCGCTTTCAGCCTTGCAAGGTTAAACAGTTTCCCATCAGATCTTGTGTGCAGCAAGATGCCCTCTGTTGAAGATCCAAAGGCAGCAGTGCACAGTGGATGGGCAGCAGTGCACAACAAAGCAGCCATACTTGGAGGTCACCATGTAGGTTCATAGGATACATATGGGACACTTCTGGAGGCTAATAAATTCAAAGTAAGGACATGATGCTTCCACACTAGCCTTGAATCGAGATTTTAAATTTGAATTTGACAGTATAGGGCTACGTCTACACGTGCACGCTACATCGAAATAGCTTATTTTGATGTAGCGACATCAAAATAGTCTATTTCGATGAATAACGTCTACACGTCCTCCAGGGCTGGCAACGTTGACGTTCAACTTCGACGTTGGGCAGCACCACATCGAAATAGGCGCTGCGAGGGAACGTCTACACGCCAAAGTAGCACACATCGAAATAAGGGTGCCAGGAACAGCTGCAGACAGGGTCACAGAGCGGACTCAACAGCAAGCCGCTCCCTTAAAGGGCCCCTCCCAGACACAGTTGCACTAAACACCACAAGATCCACAGAGCCGACAACTGGTTGCAGACCCTGTGCATGCAGCATGGATCCCCAGCTGCTGCAGCAGCAGCCAGAAGCCCTGGGCTAAGGGCTGCTGCCCACGGTGACCATAGAGCCCTGCAGGGGCTGGAGAGAGAGTGTTTCTCAACCCCTCAGCTCATGGCCGCCATGGCGGACCCCGCTATTTCGATGTTGCGGGACGCGGATCGTCTACACGTGCCCTACTTCAACGTTCAACTTCGAAGTAGGGCACTATTCCCATCCCCTCATGGGGTTAGCAACTTCGACGTCTTGCCGCCTAACGTTGATCTCAACTTCGAAATAGCGCCCAACACGTGTAGCCGTGACGGGCGCTATTTCGAAGTTGGCGCCGCTACTTCAAAGTAGCGTGCACTTGTAGACGCAGCCTAGCTGTCCCGTAATATCAATATTTTGTAATTGGTATTACGGCTCAATAAATTGAGATAATAGTATTAGCACTGAAGAAAGTCAGGTTTTAATACTGAGCTAAGACCTTGAAATTTGAAGTTATCTCATAGTGTAGACACAGCCGAAGTGATGGATTATTTAACATGAGATGTTTTCGTAAGGCTCTGGCTGAGGAAAGACAAATGAATCTCTGCTCAAGCACAAAGAGCCCAAATGCCCAGCAGCAACATACACCATATTCTTGGGCAATTTGTGCCCGCCAGAAATCAGTGGTTCTAGCACTGGTGGCAAAGCATTAGCCAGCTCTTGAGGTATGAGCATTTGTCAGAGGCAAAATGCTGTGTTGCATGAGCCAGTTGTCTTCTCCCATGCTGTAAACCCAATGTTCTTATGCTTAATAAATACATACAATGAAAGCAACAACAACATTAATAGACTGCTATGGGTCCTCCCTCAAAGAACGAGAGTATCAGAGTATGGGGCAGGAAAAGCATTAGGATCACACGGTTCTTTTCATAGACACATGACTTACTTCCAGGTCTCACTCATACGAAAGCATATTTAAAATAATAATTATCGTTGCTTTGTTTCTTATGGGTATATTGAAGGTAATGAATCTTTAGGAAGGTCTGAGAGAAAAGGCAAATTATTCAGTATCTGTTTCCTGAAAAGCGATTGATTTTTCCCTTAGGGACAGGATGGTTTTGAAGTTACTGCAAATAATTCCAAAGACAAATTATTCAGCTGTTCAGTTCTTCCTATGAACTCTTGTGAATGGCATTTAAATGTTAACTCAGTGTATCTTCTGCAAATAAAATTGCTCTGTGCATATCTCATGTGCAGTGAACTAAGGATTGGAAAACATTTAATTGCAATATTTTTACATTTGAGTAAACCTAAAATCTCACCTACTATTTTAAAATGCAATTGATTCCTTAGCCAGTAAGATGAAATCCATGTTAGCAGAAGCAGGTTGGTATGAAGTGCATTCAAATATTGACAGTGTGAGTTGTGTAATAAGTTGCCATTAGAATCCAAATGGTTTTAAATCCCACAGCATCTTCATAGCAGGAAACGTTTTTTACAACCCTTCTCATGAGAGTATCTATCAAATTAATTACTCTAACAAGTCTTCCTCTCTGTTCACTTTAAATTGTGAATGGAAGTAGTCTCAGAGGGGCAGCCATGTTAGTCTATGAATGGAAGTGTTCTCTTATTGTCTGTACATAAGTTGTGTCAAGCACTGAGCCTGCATTTCTCAGACTGCGATGAGTGCACCCTAGGGGGCCTGTGAGGGTACTCCACAGGGTCCACTAGCCCTGCTGATCAACTCCTCCCATCCCCCTCCAGTGCCCTCTGCATGCTGCAGAACAGCTGCGCAATACCATGCAGGATGCCTTGGAGGGAAGGGGAGGGCCAGGGATGGGATGCACCCGGGGAGGATGCAGAAAGAGATGAGAAAGAGGAAAGGAAATGGTGGAGCAAGGGCAGATGTGAGGTGAGGTGGGGCTTTGGGGAAGGGGTGACCCGAGGTGGGGCTGGGGCTGAGCTGGGCAGCTTAGGGGTCCATGAAAAATTTTAGAACTGCTGCTCTGAGCAATAAAAATTGGATCTAACCAGTGTTTGGGATATTTCATAGCTGTTTAAGAATAAGGTGCATTTTCTCATGGTTACAGTTGGTGACTGAGGGTAAAGTCTTGTCGGCATTGAAATCAACGGGAAAACCCTTGATTAAGCTAAATAGTGCCTGAGCGAATTAGGACTCCTGGTTTCTCTTCCTGGTCCTGCCCTGACTTATGGACAAATCTCGAAGGTTCCTGTGCAGGAATGAAATTCCATACATGATGGTTGATTTTTCTGCAAGCACAAGATGGCTTCTCTTTTCAAACCACTGAACTGGTGGACAATTAGACCTCAATAATGCATAGACATAGAACAATGATATGGCTAATCAGTGCGGTGTTGAAAAGGTACTTCTGTGTTAGAGCTCTCACCTCCTCCTATCTCTTTTTTCTCCTCCTTCATCCTCTCTTCTTGCCGTCTCTCTTCCGCTTAGTTAGGAGCCACTGTAAGAGACGCTGAAAAGTGGACATCCCGAGTCTGAAAACAGGCAGCCAGGAAATAGAGTTTAAGCATTATTTGCTCCAGTGTTGCAATTTTGAGATGAGCATGAAAGGGGCAGGTGGGACAAGACAGTGTATTTACAAAGGGTCTTTTACAGTGCCTACTTGCACATGACAAAATTCATTTGCTTTCAAACTAGTGGACTAGATACATAGCTAAGGACCTCTGGAAAATAAACTCAGCAAAGCATCATAAATGTAATTCCTAGACCTCTTGGCTGAAGTTAGTTGAGGGGAAGGCTGAGCAAAGAGGTTAAGAAAAGAATTTGCTCTTATACAAAATAGCCATCATTCCAAGAAAATTATGGAACAATTCCTCCTTCCTTCCTGCCTCCATGGAAGCCAGGTAATATTCCAGCCTCAAACTGAGCAGTTCTACATCATCAGAAATGGTTGTACCATTATGGTGGACTTAGGCTGCACAAGTATCCAAATGGCAACCAAGCCTGTGGAAACTGCATTGGAACTAGGCTATGTCTACACAGCAAAATTATTCCAGAATAGCTTATTCTGGAGTTATTATTCCAGAATAACATACTCCAGAATAGTGTGTCTACACTACAGGGAAGGCCTGGAAAAAGCAAACCTTGCTCTGAAATATTGTGTCCTACACACAATAGTGCCTATTTTGAAACAGAGCCATTGAACACACGGGCTGCATCTAAACTAGCAAGTCCTTTGAAAAGATTTTGCAAAAGAAGGAGGCTCTTTTTTAAAGAGCCCATGGAGAATCTACACACAAAAAGCATTCTTTCGAAAGTAAATCAAAAGAATGCGGCAATCCTTTCAAAAGCGCTCTTCCTTCTTATTTCAGGAAGGAAGCCCCCTTTTGAAAGCTTCTTTCAAAAGTAAATGTGTGTAGACACTCCACAGGTCCTTTTTTTGAAAGAGCAGACCTCCTGGGGCCTGATTTTTGATCATTGGCCCATCCTTTTGAAAGAGTGGGGGGCTGTGGGGATGCTCTCTTTCAAAAGAACAGATCACTCTTTTGATCGGCTTTTTTGTGTATGGACACACTTTTTCGAAAGAAGTTCTTTTGGAAGAGATCTTTTGGAGGGGCTTCTTTCTAAAGGTCTCTGTAGTGTAGACATAGCCACTATGACTTATTTCAAAGTAAGCTCTATTCCCTGTCTACAGGGCCCCTATTCTGAAATACTGATTTCAAAATAGGCTCTATTCCTTGTACAGTGCGGTTTACTTATTTCAAAATAAGCTGTCCACTATTTCAAAAATTATTTTGAAATAGTTGTTGGGTTGTGTAGACACTAGCAAAGTTATATCAAAATGACAGCTGTTATTTCAAAATAGCTTTTCTGTGTACAACTGTCCTAAAAGATTAACATGTAGTTTGCTCACCCTAGCTCTACCAGCAGTGCCCTATTTAGGGGCTCTGCTACTCAGCTCTATGGCTCCCAGGGTGTTGGGAATGGGGGGTATCTTGTGACTCTCCAGCACTCCCTCAGACTTGGAAATGCAAAAAGAGTGACTGATCGGGATCTGCAAGGTAACTAAAAAGATTCAAAAGTTCATTATTGTAAAAAAAGCTCCTGGTTTTAGCCAATCTCATGTTTTTGCTAGCTTGACTCACGATTTTAGTAATTGTGGGTCTGGCAATCATGCTACCACTTATCAGAGTGACTTCTTAACTGAGATTCAGGGCTTTGGGATTATTCCCATTAGAGCAGTGGTGGACAACAGAAGCAGGCAGTTCTTTAGTGCAGTCCTATTTGTTCTCGAAACAAACAATGAACAGACAAGTAGGAACCCCCTGGTCATCAAATTGAGCAGGAGTGACAAAGGGGGCCTGATATTAGGGTATGCCATAACCAGTGAAAGACAATCTATTGAAAGAAAATGGCTGTTCAGCCCACTTACCTGTCCTCTTGGGTGACCTACCCTACAACCCTGTCCTGCTCAGCCAGACCCTCTGGTCTGTTCCAGCGATGGCTCAGATTTGGGGTCACAGCTCACAGCAGAGCAATGCAACACTGAGATCAGCTCAGCTTTAGGAAGGTTCAGCCAAAGGGCCTAGGCACAGACCCAATGGAACCAGAGCCCCAGAAAAATCTGTCTGATTCTGTATCAAAGTTTTATACAGAGGAAACCCATAAATTGTTTGACCCTTTTATCTGTTAAAGACTGCACAGTTGTTCCCCCCCTCCCCATAACAATTATTTCCACTGGACTTAATAATAAACAAAAGTGATTTTTATTAACTATAAAAAGTAGGATTTAAGTGATAAAAGTTACTAAGCAAATAAAACACAACACGATAGTTAAGCTTGAAACATTGAGACCTTGTGACAAATCAAATTCTAATTCTTATTTCAGGTAAAGTCTTTCTCATGCCAGAGCTGTTTTTTCTGAACCAGCAGTTTTCCTTCATGTCTCTCCTTTTTTTACAGGTGTTTTTATGTACCCTTTTGGGGTGGGAAGCAATCTGTAAAACCAACTGAAGACAATCATTGTTTACTTCCCTCGCCTTATGTAGAATGTCCTTAGGCCATTTCTACACATACCCCTTCCTCTGGAAGGGGCACGGTAATGAGCAGCCCAGAAGATGCTAATGAGGTGCAGATGTAAATTTCTGATGCCTCATTAGCATATGGCCACATGATTTGGAGTCTGGAAGAAGCTCTTCCAGACTCCAAAACACACATGTAGATGCATGGCCCTCAGGGATCTTCTCCAAATTACATGGCCATATGCTAATGGGGTGTGGTAAATTTGCATCCATGACTCATTAGAATCTTCCAGTCTGCTCACTACCATGACCCTTCCTCTGGAAGGGGCATGTGTAGAAACAGACTTACAGCGGGAAACCTTTCAGTGAATCATATAAATGGAAAGTATCTTGAGAGGCAAGTCCAGGCCCCTGCACGCATGTCCCCTGTGCTTGCTGCCCGCTGTGGTCATTCTGGAGTATAACTGTCCCTAATACCAGACCCTCCCTAGCCATTTGTGGAGAAACAATCACGTTCTATGTGCATTCCATTGCCTGTCACAACCAAACCCTGACCTTCTGTTTAGTTATGATAAGAGGAAGCCGAAAACCAAATTTAGCAGCCCTAGCTCTTAGTTTTTAGAAGGAGTTCTTGAACAAATTGGCTCAGATGGATGGACACAAACAAAGAGATGCACAAACTCTCTCATCTCTATAGTAGCCAGGCATATTCATATTCTGAAGTGCTAAATGATAGGGGTAGTGACACTAAGATCACTGCTTCTAAGTGTCTTTGTGAATCTAGTCTTGTGTGTCTAATGAACCAGTGAGCATATGGGAGCAGTAAGAAAACAACTGTCAGAGCCTGGAAAAATGTATGCATCCAATGGTGGAGGTGGATTTGTATGACTCGTTAATTAAACAGTGCTGAAATTCCACAATTCTTATATCTCACACTAATATGAATGAATGCGGCTTTGGATGTGGATGCAATTTTTTATGAAAGGGCAACATAACGGTTACAACAATGTTCTGCATCTGTGGAAATCATTTTTATTCAGGAGTTTAAAAATGGATTGTGTCCAATTGTAGACATCTAGATTTGCAAGTTTTGACAAGTTAAATAATGCTCTGTGCTTGATGTGAGACCACTTTCCATGTTGAGAGTGAGCTCTAAATTCTGAGTATCAAATTGCAAATCCTTTGCACACTTTACTGGATATTTCACTTCTTATCCCAATAAAAATATTGGAATGAAAATTAAACTAGTGGCTAGTGAGAAAGGTTGCATGGTATGAAACATTTTTATCAAGTGCCCATACAACTCACCAGAGCTATTTATTTTTACCTAGGAAAGGTGACATCTAAAAATACAAGATATATTTTTCTTGGTTGCATTCCTCTGCTGGTAGTTGATGAACTGAATCAAGAACCGACTGTGGATGAACTGAAGAGAGCCATCGACAGCATTGCATCAGGAAAGGCCCCTGGTCAGGATGGTATACCACCGGAGGTAATCAAATGTGCCGCGGACACACTCCTGGAACCCCTACATGAGCTACTGTGCCTGTGCTGGAAAGAGGGTGAGGTTCCACAGGATATGCGCGACACTAAGATTGTAACGTTGTATAAGAACAAAGGAGACAGAAGCGACTGCAACAACTACCGTGGAATCTCCCTCCTAAGCATCACTGGTAAACTGTTCGCTCGCGTCATCCTTGGCAGACTCCAGAAGATTGTTGAGAGGGTGTACCCCGAATCGCAGTGCGGATTCCGCGCAGAGAGGTCTACCGTCCACATGGTCTTCTCTCTAAGGCAGTTTCAGGAGAAGTGCAGGGAGCAGAGAAAGCCACTCTACATAGCCTTCATCGACTTGACCAAGGCTTTTGACTTGGTCAGCAGGGGTGGTCTGTTCAAACTGCTCCACAAGATAGGCTGTCCTCCACAGTTACTCAAGATGATCCAGTCGTTCCACGAAGACATGAGAGGAACCATCCAATATGACGGCGCATTATCGGATGCTTTCAGAATCAGGAGTGGCGTCAAACAAGGATGCGTGCTTGCTCCAACATTGTTCGGGATCTTCTTCGCACTCCTCCTGAAGCATGCCTTTGGATCTTCAACAGAGGGCATCTTGCTGCACACAAGATCTGATGGGAAACTGTTTAACCTTGTAAGGCTGAAAGCTAAGTCTAAGGTGCGAGAAGTCCTCATCAGAGACATGCTGTTCGCAGACGATGCTGCTGTAGTGTCTCACACAGAAGACCAGCTTCAAAAACTGCTGGATCAGTTCTCCAAAGTGTGCAAGGACTTTGGGCTTACCATCAGCCTGAAGAAGACAAACGTACTCGGTCAGGATGTTGCTGAATCCCCATCAATCAGCATTGACAACTATATGTTAGAGGTTGTCCACGAGTACGTTTACCTCGGGTCCACCATCACTGACACCCTGGCGTTGGACACTGAGCTAAATAGGAGGATTGGAAAAGCGGCCACAACTCTGTCCAGACTCAGCAAGAGAGTGTGGAATAACAACAAGCTGTACACTCACACCAAAATGCAAGTCTATAGAGCCTGCATCCTCAGCACCCTCCTTTATGGCAGCAAGACTTGGACCCTGTATGCCCACCAGGAAAACAGGCTGAACGTCTTCCACTTGCGCTGCCTCAGGCGCATCCTTGGAATATCATGGAAGGACAGAATGACCAACACCGCCGTCCTCGAGCAAGCTGGAATCCCAACCATGCACACCCTCCTCAGGCAGCGTTGACTCCGCTGGCTTGGCCACGTCCACAGGATGAATGATGGAAGGATTCCAAAAGACATCCTGTATGGTGAGCTAGCCTCTGGCAAAAGACCTCCCAGACGCCCCCAGCTGCATTACAAAGATGTCTACAAGACAGACCTCAGAGAGGTAGACATCGAGCTGGACAACTGGGAAGAACTAGCAGACGACCGCAGCAGATGGAGGCAGGGGTTACACAAGGGCCTTCAGAAGGGCGAGTTGAAGATCAGACAGCTAGCAGAGGAGAAGCGAGCGCACAGAAAGCACAATAAGGACTTGCCAGACACCCACTACATCTGCAAGAGATGCAGCAAGGACTGTCACTCTTGTGTGGGTCTTTATAGTCACAATAGACGCTGTAAATGAAGTCCTCAATTGAAACTTTAAAGGGCACGATCCATAGTCTATGCAGACTGAAAGGTGCCTACCTATTCCTCTGCTAAATGAGCTAAAGCACCATCTTACCCAGGCATTGTAGCAAGATAAGTAACATGCTCACCAAAACTGTCTTTTCTAACAATTTAATTTTTGGATAGAATGTATTGCAAGTATTTTTCCAATGCTGAATGTCAGTGAATATTGGTCTCATGTGTGCAGTACAAAACAATATGTGTAAACTTTATAAACATAACCTTTCTATTCCACAGGCATCATGAATTCTTCAAGAAAGAGGGTGGTTCGGGCCCATGATTTGAAGGCTACATATTCAAAATAGGTTTATATTGTCAGGTCTTGGACCCTCTTTTGTAAAAGGGATTCCTGGTCCACAACTAGGGCTATCTGATGCTATGGTAACGCAAATAATAAATTACAGAAATTGGCTTTCTACTTTAGCCTCCAAGTGCTAAAGATGACAGGTGACAACTACTTTGACACTTGAAACTGAGCTATTGAAACTTTTTCATTCAGGTGTATTTTTTATGGAAAAAAGCTAATTGTGGGGAAAAAAATCAGTGAAAACAATTGTTCACAAAAAAAGCCATCAGAAATATATTTCAATAAAAATGCTTCAACCAGCTCACATTTTCAATAAAAATGGCAATATGACAAACATTGAAAATAAATTCATTTTTGATATTTTGCCAAAAAAGAATATTCCCAACCTGATCTACCCAAAATAAAATAAATTAACTGAAAGCAACATCCTTTCTCTCACTCAGAATCCACCAGCCCCTACGCACACTTGGACTCGCCAGAAAAGCCAGTGCTGGCAAAAAGCCAGTTGCAGAGGCATACAGAGATCACAGTAACATTACTTCCTGAGGTGAGAGGTGACCTCCTGCACACACATGTCTGAACTCCAAGCAAGGATGCTCAACTGTGGGAGGGGAGTGACACAGAGTGATGTGAAAGGGACATTTGCATGTTATCATTCCTACCACAAGGAGGGGAACTGAGGCAAAAGACACTGCCCAGTGCTTTGTGTAGTTGTTTCACGGAATCCTAGAATATTAGAACTGGATAGGACCTAAAGAGGTCATCAAGGCTAGTCCCCTGCACTCATGGCAGAACCAAGCACCAGCTAGACCACCCTTAGCAGGTGTTTATCTAATCTGCCCTTAAATACGTTGAATGACTGCAATTCCACAACCTCCCCAGTGCTTAACCACCCTGACAGCTAGACTAATACCCAACCTAAACCTTCCGTTTTGCAATTTAAACCCCTGGCTTTTTGTCCTATTATCAGAGCCTAAGGAGAACATTTTTTTTTCCCTCCTTACCCTTACACTCTTCTAGGCACTTCGAATCTGTTATCATGTCCCCTCTCAGGCTTCTCTCTTCCAAACTAAGCAAATCCAGTTCTTTCAATACAATGTCAGAGGTCACGTTCTCTAGACCTTTAAACATTTTTGTTGCTCTTCACTGGACCTTCTCCAATTTCACCAAATCTTTCCTGAAATGTGGTGCCCAGAACTGGACACAATGCTCCAGCTGAGGACTAATCAGCGCAGAGTCAAGGGGAAGAATTACCCCTCATGTCTTGCTTACAACACTCCTGTTAATGGTTGAAGGCTTTTGAATGTGATTGTGATGTCTTTCCAAACAAATGCTTGATTCCCGTTCAATAAAAGTTCTTTGTTCTACGTCGACCCAGTACTTGCAAGAAAGGAAGCATTGCCTGGAAGATGCTGCTAGGGATGGTAACAGAGAGGTAACCATGTTAGTCTGTATTCTAACAAAACAAAGCAGCAGTCAGGTAGCACTTTAAAGCCTAACAAAATGATTTATTAGGTGCTGAGCTTTCGTGGGACAAACCCAAGTGAGTTTGTCCCACGAAAGCTCATCACCTAATAAATCATTTTGTTAGGGCTTTAAAATGCTACCTGTCTGCTGTTTTGTTTTCTTAGGGATGGTGTTAAAATTTGCCAGATTACAGGGTAGGGTCTTAAGCCAGTTCTTTTTGTACTGGTGAAAAGAACCCTTGATATTGAACCTAACTCTTGTTGCCCCCAACTCCATCCTGGCAGAAGGATTACATGAATCAGTCCTTTGCTTAGCTAGGGGCCATAAGATCTGATGCAGTAGATGCTGATCAAAACAATACCGCTACAAAATGTTCTTCATCTGACTAGATTTATCTTTATTCCATAGCTGGCTGTGTGACAGCTTCTCAAAGTCCAAGACATCTATCACTTTTGCATCACCATGCTGTGTTTTTCTGTGCTGCAGGAAGAAAGGGGTGTTATTCATCGCATTAGAAACTCAAGAAACAATTAAAAATCCCACTCTTTTCATGAGATGGTCCTTCCCATGTGTTTTCAGGAAGCAATACTGTAAACACTTTTCAAGTGTACTTAATTAGCATTCACCACTCACTGTTCTCCAGGCTGGAGGATCATCCTCCTGGACACTTGCAGAGTGCACTGAGCCTATGCTGTGGGTAGCTGCCACATTTAATTACTATCAGACCCTGTCAGTGAGTCTGCTTCTAACTCCTTAGCTGGATGCAGTGAATTGCTTTTCTAGGTATGCATGTATTCACACTGTGCTTCATTAACTTATATCAGAATACGACATACCAATCTACAAAGCACAGAAGTTAGAGAAATGATTGTTTAGACAGTTTAAATTTTGCACATGACAATGAATCTATATAAAATTATCTAAGCATATTGGTGGTCTCGTAAAGAAACCATTGTTATATATATATGACCCCAGCAGAGAAAAACCCAAATAAGCACAGAAGACACATAGCTCTGCCTCATTACTTCAGCTGTGACAATTGATCATTTTCAAATGCTGCTGTGTGGAGTAATGATAAATGTTGGCGTTTTAAAGGAAGCCAGTGTATGTATTAAAGTGACAGAGAGATAAAGTTTTGTACTCTTTTAACTAAAGGATGAAATTGATATATTGGGAGCCAGTTGCAAGGCCAACGGGCTGGGTCATCACCAAGAGGGATGAACCTTAAATCTTAGGGGCTAAAGCCATGTGCTCTATTGCATGAGCTAAGAGCCAGCAGTGTCTCACCCAAGGCTGTAGAGCAGAGACTTCACTCTCCTTTGCCAGTGGTCTCAGTGCCTCTGGGGTTACACAATGAAGACTTGACATGGCTGATTCATGCAGAACCAGAATGATGTAAGATTATGAATTTGTCCTATTGTAATTTGAGGGAAACCATTAATTTGATGTGTTGTTGCAACATGAACCTACTGTTTCTATTAAGAGCTGCATTTATCTAAGATATACCCCTATGTAATCCCTTAGTTTATTCAGCCTCTGCACATACATCCAGATCCATAATCTAAATCTGTAAGGTCTTTTGGGAATCTTTCAAACTGGAGAGTACCATAAAATATAATTAATACTATTACTGCTGTTAACTCATTACATCCTACCAAGAAGATAACGTGAATTTACTGTAAAGAGCATACAGAATAACATTGATTATTGATACTTTTCTGCATGGTGGTTGTGCACTAACTCTGAAAATATGCTGTTTGGCTACAAAACCTGTCAAAGCCAATGAAACCCTAAACTAAGCTGCAACAGGAAAACAATTAGCTCAATGTCCACTGAAGCAAAAGACTCCAGCATGTCAGAGCTCTGTTTCCTAGTTGAGAAGCACCTCCTGGATTCATCCATGAGGACGTTGGCATGCTTTCCATAAACAAGACAGGAGGTGAAATGACCTCCACTTTCTGACAACAAGACAAAGCCAGGCAAAGAAACGTAGGCCTCAGATTGCCAAGAAACAGGTTCTACACAGTGTGATGCTGCCTCACTGGCTGCCAGCGCAAATCGAGAAAACAGGCTAATTTGCTTCCATGCTAATAGAAAACAAAACATGCTAAAAGGTCAAGCCAATTCACTTGTTCGAATAGAACAAAGAGTGATGTTAGCACATTACACGTATGTGGCATATGCTCTACATTTGCCCTACATACTCGGAACTCTGGTGAAATGCTAATTTTATTGTCATCATCACCCCGTGAAACTTGTTGATTTACATTGTCCTTAGTCCTAAATCAAATGTCTGAGTGTTTAGAGGTGAGTTCACGTCATATGTAAAATTCACTGAAAACACATGAAGGATTGTTTCTGGTTAGCACCTTATTTCCGTAAACTAAAATTAATCACATGATAGGAATAAGGGGATTTCAAAAGGTGTGGGGTCCTTTCGAAAAGGGCCCTGTGTAGACAAGCCGCGCAAGATCAAAATGGGGCACTTTCAAAGTGCCGTGGCAGGCAGCATGCTAATGAGGCACTGAATATTCATTTCAGCACCTCATTAGCATTCTCTGATTTGGCCATTAGCATGGCCCTTTAGAAATTTTGGCCAAGTGTGGCCACAGCCTTAGAGAAGTGGACTCACTCCCAGGTTTCCTCCTTATAGTTGAAAACCATCCAGCAAGTATTCTTCGCATAGTATGGGCTCTTACTAGTTGATCAAATGCAGGCAAAGTTTCTGGATTTCCCACTGTTGGCAGAGTATTCATTTCAGCACCTCACTCGTATTCTCTGATTTGGCCATTAGCATGGCCCTTTCGAAATTGTGGCCAAGTGTGGCCACAGCCTAAGAGTGATGGATTCTCACAGCAAGAATCCTGAGTGATGAGACAGAGGTCCCCAAAACCTTTTGGGAAACCCTGAGACTTATGGAACACTAGCAGATTATTACACCTCTGCTAATCATTTACATTTACAAACTGTGTCTCACCTATTTTACCTGCATTAACTTCTCAATAACTCTAATTCCTTTTTCTTAGCTAATAAATCCTTAATTAGTTTGCTAGAAAAATTATCTACAGTGTTGTCTTTGGTGTGGGATCCTGAGTATCCATGGACCTTGGGCAGGAGTGGGCAAACATTTTATCTAGAGGACATATCTTGGTATAAAAATTCTATGGCAGGCCATGAAAGTTCAGAAAATTGGGGCTTGGGAAGGGAGCTCTAGCTGGGGGTGCAGGGTTTGAGATGGAACCAGAACTGAGGAGCTCAGGGTGCAGGAAGGGGCTCCAGGCTGGGGCAGGTGGTTGTGATGTGGAAAGAGGGTAAGGATTCCAGCTGGAAGTTAAGGATCGTGGGTGGCGTTGGGGAGGTTGGACTGAAGAGTTTGGAGGGAGAGAGGGGTCAGGGATGGGGCAGGGGATTTAGGAGAGCAGGCTCTGGAAGCTGCTTACCTCAAGCAGCTGCCAGAAGCAGCATGATATCCCCTTCTGACTCCTATGTGGAGTGAGCCAGGTGGCTTTGCACGCTGCCCAATCTGCCGTCACTGCCCCTGCAGCTCCTAGGCAATGGAAGCTGCAGAGCTGATGCTTGGGGCGGGGGCAATGTGTGGAGCCCATATGATAGGAGCCAAAGGAGAGGCACAGCACAGCTTCCAGGAGCTATAAGGAGGGGGCAAGTGCCCAGTGCTGCTCCTCATCTGGAATTAGTTTTACGATGAAACCTTCTTTGATCCTTCCCAGGACTATCCCTATGACTCTGTATTTCTATGATCCAGTGCTATGAGGCTGCCACCTGCCCTTATCTTGTTCCTGTTGTCATTCATCTCCCCTCCACACAATCACACCAGTCACAGCACCACAAGCATTCCCTCTGAGCCTTACAAGCCCTGCAGACACTCTACAGTTAGCAACAGGCACAATCCAACCCCCAGCCCAGTGAGCTTCCCCCTGCAACGTCCAGCCCTTGTTCCTTGAACACCTGCAATGCTAACAGATGTACTGCTGCCAAAGTAACAGTACACCCCAGCTTACCACTTTGACTCTCATCACCACACAGCTTAACACTCGGCACGTAGGTATGTTTATCGTGAAGTCAAGACTATTTGACAAGGCACAGAGATTCAAGTGATAGCTAGTAGAAGTATAGGAAATGAACAGTTACATATAAAATAATAATGAGCATTCTGGAACCTCGACCTCATTAACAACCTATGCCCACATCTAACAAGTATGGCTCACCCCATATTTCAGCTTTGAAGCCAGGCAAGCTGGTTCCCCTCATGAGACATGCATACTGTCAATTTGCCATGTAGGGGAAGGAGTCGGCATATCTCTTTTGTGACCCATCCTTTGTCCTTTCTCTTTTCCTAAAGAAGACACTGCTATGCACTTTGTTTCATCCTGGAGATTTTTAAGAGCAGGTTAGATAGATACCTATTGGGAATGGTCTAGATGGTGCTTGGTCCTGCTGAGAGGGCAGGGGACTGGGCTCAATGACCTCTTGAGGTCCCTTCCAGTTGTAGTGTTCTATGAGTCTATGATTCTACGAATCTGTATATTTCACTTGTAGATTTCACACTCTCTCAGTTTTCACCAGGCTGAGTATGCAATAGGCAGACAGTGTGATGCATACAATAAACAAATGGCCGCACATGAAGATAGGTATCAGTTACCTCCTGCCTGAAGGGAACATCTCTGTGGTACACCAACTTCTGGACATCTGTCTTAATTCCAAGACCTTAAGAACATAATTTTTCAGCACAGAAATACAGTTCCATCAATATTATTTACCCATACATTTTGAATTGGTTATGGTGACTCGCGGCTACTGGTTCTCTCATGCCATCGGTTGATGAAATCTTGTGCATATCTCACCCCAGGAATCGCCACTCAACCCTTAGCCCCTCTACTAGTTTTCATCTTGGAATCTCTGGATCACACCGACTATCTCTTCCTTCCTTTCCTCTTCTTCTTCGGGAACTCCCCATCTTTGTGGGCCACACTCCACTCCATATTATATTTATACCCCTGAGGATTTGGGCCCCAAACTCTCAGATTATAATCTGTTGTCCTGAAGATCTATGCTAAAACCAGTCTTGTTTAATATCATTAATGATTTGGGGAAGAGAGAACTGAAAAAGCTGCAGATCACAAACAGCTTCAGTCTGGAGAAGCCTGAGGTGCTTGAGAGAAACCTACTAGAGCTAGCAGGATAGGCAGTGTCAAGGCAGTGGACCATCTCTGATTTTTCCTCGACCTTCAAGTTTTTCTTCACTGAGTCACCCAAGCCATCATTCTAAATGAGAACTTGCAAAACGTTGAAAGGAAGCAAGTGAATGTAAGTGGGGAGAGAATCAATGTTTCCTGTCAAAACCCTGCAAAGCACTTGATGAACAGGTACTTCTAAGGTAATGCAGAAAAACAAAATGTCTGCGGATTCTTGCAGATGGTGCAATGCAGTGCTTTCTTGATCGGGGACTCTTCAGCTGTGCTTGCAGAAATATAGAGCCAGATCCTCAGCTAGTGGAAATCAGCATAACTCCAGTGATTTCAGCAGAGCAATGGTCATTTATACTATCTGAGGATCTGGCCTGAGCTCCTGATTATATTTCAGACATTAATGACAATGAAAATGAGACACTAGTGTACAGGGGTGACTGGATCCCTTGTGACACACATTGGCTGCATGCTCATTGTAGAACCTCTTCAAGTTTTCATCTCAGCTCCCCACTTACACTGCACCATGGCTAGTAGCAGAGATATATTAAAAGTGCTCTAGTCTCAGGTATTAATGGTGTCATTGTTTTGTGCCACCCTGGTATTTACAGATTTCTATAAATGTACCCATAAAGCAGAAACAGCACTTCCAAAGATCTACATTTTCCTCTGTTATTAAAGATTACCAAGAAACATCTGCCACACAATAGCAGTAAACTTTCCATACTTGTCATAAACTGCTCCAGTGTGCAGATTAAATTTAGTAGGAACTCAGCACATGGGAGCACTTCATTGCTTCATTACTGGTTTTATGTCATTTTAAAACCTGCTCACTCTAGAAAGAAACACTCATACCAATTTTTTCCAGAAAAAAATGAGAAGTTATTCTCTCACTGAAACCACTAACATGCACTGTATCACATGTGGCACATTCGTAAGCAAGGTATAATAAAATAATTTGCAAAGTGTAAATGAAAACATTTAATGGTTTGAAAAATTAGATTTAAACTAAACGGAACTGAGTGGTGCCTGCTTCTGTTGTTTGCATCCTAGACAGTGATGTAAAGAATCAGAGATAACCTGGAAGACTGCAAACTGGAGAAAAATTGCCCTTGGTGCTGTGAAGATAAGGAACTGGAGAACATGGAAAAAACTTCCAAGCCTTATTTTAAACTGCCAGGGTCTGCTCCTATTTGGTTCATTGTCAAGAGGCAGACTCCTTGTTTTTAATTTTGAATAACTAATTCATTCAGATGGCAGAGCTTGGTTCTGGGCATCTCAGTTAGATGCTATCGGGGCTGTGACTCACCATGCTAGTTCCTCTTGCTGGTCCTTTTGTGGCTCAGCTCCACAGAGCGGTACATAGACCCTCAGTGTTGTCTCTCTCACTCTCACTTCTGCTCCTGGACCCTTGTTGCGCCAAAGATCACAGCATTTTTTTGAGACACAGCCCTCCAGCTGTACCACATGGTGTGCTGTCCCTTTCCAGGGACAGTACCAACGTCCAAATGTCCAGCCACGTCCTGAGGAGCAAATGGGGGTGGGTACCTAGGCCCTGCTGCTACTCTGGGTCCTGGCCCAGGGACTCTGTAGTGGGCAGACACACACTGTGTCCCCTCCAAAACCTCAGTCTGCATCCCTGGGCCCTTGATCTGCCAGTCTTAGCAGTCAACCAGGTGCTCTTTCTCACCCTGCAATCCTGCTTGGCAGTGCTTTGCCCAAGGTGCTAACGATCCTCCTTCATTAAAGCACCGAGTCCTCCTTCCTGGAACTCTAGGGAGCAACTGCACCCACTCTTCTCTGCAATTCTTCTTATGTGCGCCTGTCAGACCATGGTTAGCTGCTTCCTACACAGCCTTCTAAGGATCCTCTCTAATTAACTGCCTCCTTTGCTGCCTCTCTAGGGCTCTCTCTGTTAACCTCCTTTTGGTACAATGTGGGGCAGATGCTCCATTACATACACTTAAAGACAAAACTGAGGGCAAATAGTATGGTACATTTAATGCAATGAAATATCGGAGATTGAGGGTGCTGTTTGTTACTTTACAAGGACAAGATGAAACAAGGAGAATGTAGTCTAATGTGATGCAGGAGGGGTTTATCTAAAGAAAAGAAAATCTGTGAAAATGACACATCCATGAGATCTTAAGGTTTTGGAAATGTGGAGCACGAGCAGGACTGAGGAAGGCCAGGATTTTGTTTCTATAAAATGACGCTTTGTTCTTTGTCCTTTGCTTTTCTTGCCTTTTTTAAACTTTGCTATGTGACATTATTTTCACAGTGGGACAAAAAGTCCACCTCCAGATTTGTTTCAAATAGCAGCCTACAGAAACACGTCTCACAGCTGCAAATCACTACATATAAAGAGCTATGCAAAGACTCTTTAGTGTCTACTAAGTGCATTGCAATCTCAAGTGTATTTTGTTTTTCTTCCATGTAATTTTCTGCATCCTGTCCCAGGAAAGACACAGAAGTATGTGCTGGGAGATTATATTATTCTTACAATCTTTCTGCTATTTCAGTTTATTCATCAACTACTATTACTATTTTCATAACAGTGAAGGTCTTTATCTTCTGTATTATTATTAAATAACCCTGGCTGAGCCAGGGCTCTTAGTCAAAGAATATAAAGGATTACAAACAGCCAAGACTTTTCAAAAGACACGTCCCATCACCATGAATAGGAAAGACAGGAAGACTCTGTCACCCCCTTATGGGTGTGCAAAGACTAGACCAGCCTTGCCATTTCAGAATAACTCTTCCACATGGCCACTATTTTCCAGAACAAAACTGTTTTCAATTTTGAAAGATTACTTAGCTTTGTGAGCAGAGTTACTATTCTGAAAGGAAGTCACTTTTATTCAAAAATAGAGTGTCCACACTGATCGCTATTGTAGAACATTGATAGCAGAAGAGTTATGTGCAGTTACTTAATAGTGGGGATAGCTTTTCAGGTCAATTTCCCCATGTAGACAAGCTCATAATATTTCTTTCATCTTGCCCTTAGATAGTTATACGACACACCCTCAGTCTCCCATATTTCATTGCATTAAATGTATCATAGCATTTGTTATAACTTTTCCTAGCCTGGAAGGGTCTTTGACATTGTGTTGCAGTAGCAGTTTAAAATACTTACATTGTATATTTATTCAGATCTTTTTGAATGAAAAAAATGCAGCTTTTTATGTGAGATAAAGACACAGGGATAATGTACTTAATGCATAAGCTTAGCAATCAAGAGACAAAGATACTTTCTTGTTCTTTTCCATATTCTGGGAGCAACATCCTCAGGAGATGTAAATTGACTCTATTGACATGGAGGTGCCAATTTACAGGAGCTGAGGATCTGATTTTACTTGCTTGACTGCAGGCAAGTCACTTAGGGTATGTCCCCTCTGCAAATACACACGCGTGGATAGCCTGTGAGAGCTGACTCAGATTCCGAGGATGGGGGCTGCAGGGCTATTTTACTGCTCTATAGTCCATCAGGCTTGCTCTGTAGCCTGAACTCTGGGACCTCCCATCTCATAAGGTCCTAAAACCTGGGCTCCAGCCTTAACTCCAACATGCCCAAGAGCCTGAGTCCTAGAAACCCTGGGTCCCCTGGCATAGGTCAGCTGTGGGCTTTTAACTGCACTGTAGACCTAAACTTGGAGCTAAAGTTTCAGATTGGGTGGCCTAAAGTTAGATACATAAATGAAGATTTAAGTGGCTGAATAGCTGTACCTGGAAACCAGGACACTACAATATATGACTAAGTCTAGAGCAGTTCAGTTTGGTGGACAGCAATAAAAAAAACATGGAAACCTTTCTAAAATAGTTTTTTCCTAAACAGGTAGCGTGAAACATACAGCTCCCAAGAGGGTGTCTGCGTTTGGAATGACCCACAGAGCTGTTTTTTCCATTTGTGTGTGGTTAATCCAAACTCAGTCTGTAAAACCTTCAGGCCACAATAATCCATTTTTCCTGCTCCCTCCCTCCTTCCTTTTTCTCCAGACACCAAGGACAGGAAGCACTTTGCCAACCATTGACACACAGCCACCTCTGGGATATAACATGGCAATTAACAGTAACCAATAACATTTTCCCACGGAAGCCGCAGAGAAGGGGTTGTGGAGGGTTTTAGATAGAAGCACGGTTGGATGGGCAAGGCTCAGCAGCCTCCATATCTGAGCCACCCACCTGTGCACATGCATACCCCAGCTCCGCAGGTGAAGTGCCTGTCTTTGGCAGGGTCAGGGCCAAGAGAACAGGGAGAATCTCTGGAGCCCAGCCTTGGACAGGTGAGTTTATGAGGGCCCCAAAACGGTGGTCTAAGCAGTTTGTCAGAAGGGTGAGCCAGTCCTGTCCCTGGTCTGGCAGCAAGTCCATCCCCTGCCATGCCCACAGGGCACCCTTAATATAGCTCTGCCGAAGTACAGTGGGACTGGTGCCAGGCAGGGAAAAAGTGAGACAGAGAGAAGAGAGGATGGGGGCTGCGGAGGAGGGACCCAGAGACAGCTAGAGACTTCTGTGAAAGCCAGCATCAGCTCCACCACACGGCTCCCTGTATTCCCAGCCATCCTCTGCACACAGTCCTCCAGCAAGTCCCTAGCCAGCCCTCAGGCGCGCCAACTCGAGCTGCCATATCTTCACACCTGCCAGAGATGGCCATGCTGTAGATGGGATATTAGATGCGGAAAGACCAGGCTCTTCGGTGGCACTGCCCAAGTGTTTGCCTGGCTGCTTCCTGCACACATGCTCTGGGATTAAGCAGAGACGGGTTTGGAAAAGATTTTCTTCCCAGGAAATGACCTTGGGTTGCTTTAGGGTGTTTTGGTGCAGGCACTGGGTAGTGTAGAAGACCTGTGATATATAGGAGGTCGGACTATGAAATTCTTATTCCCCTCTCACAGCTCCCAACCCCTCAACCCTCTTTCCATAGTCCCATCCACCCCAAAATAAGCCTCCAACCAGTCCCCATTTAAGTCCATCCAACCCCTGCTATCCTAAGCCCAGCACAAACCCTCCCAAATAACTCACAACATCTCCTATTACCATCAGGCCCCCATCCACCTCCTACTGCCTCCTCCCTACACTCACGCATCTCCCCCAATAAACCCACCCACCCCATAACCCTGACAATAAATACCCATATCAAACATCACTTTGCCAAAATTCTCCCCAAGCAACACATCCTCATTCTTCACAGTGTTCACCACAACCTGATAAACCCTCCTCCTAAACTCTCCCCAAGTCCCCATTTCACTGTCCATACCCTTCCCCACACCATTTCCCTCCTCTCAAGTTTCACCCCTTCTAGCCCCGCACTCCATACTTCCCCCTGGGTCATTCTGCTGCTCCCAGCACTCAAAGTCTACAGATGAGCCCAAACGTCCCCAGCTGCTGACTGCCTGAATTTCACTCTCCCTACTTCAATTGCTTAAGCTCCCTCATGGCTCCCTCAGGAACCTGCCCCTCAGACTCCTCCTCCCTTCCGACCATGCATCAGCATCCCATCTTCACTTGGCGGGGAGGCTGGTGACCTTGTTTTTTCTCTTTCCCTCTCCTACTTGTCTTCTTGTGGCAGTGGGATAACTAGTCATCCCACAGGCCCTTACAGAAGCCTGCCAAAGAAAGCCTGTGGGCAATGAGAGCCAGACCAGAAGGGGGAGCTGGGCCCAGCCCCCTCTGGATAAGAGCCGCCACCATGGGATAAGTACAGGGTGGGCTCACTTTTCAAGCCACCATTCACTGGGGTCTGGTAGAGACAGCAACCCCACCCCTAAATATTCAGCTCCCTCCCACAAAAATTATTTTCACCACTTGCCTATGGGAAGAAGCTCTGTTGTGAAAACAGCTCAAGAATGAGACAGAATAGCTGGAAGGGTGATGCAAATTTTCCTTTTCTTATAAAATGTCCCTGCTCCTTGTTGGAAGGAAGCTTTCTTTGATGTTTCACCATTGTCACATGACACCAGATATCTAGTCCTAATCTTCTTTTTAGTTGTTTTTTAGAATCTGCTCGAGCTGTGTGGTTCATATTGCTGGGTCCTGCAATGACACCTCCCATTTTTACTATTTGTTCTGGTCACAGATGTTTGCAGTGTAATTCTTCCCCATGCCTCAGAGCCACCACTATGAATGCAGGTGAAAATATTTTCCCACCCTTCCCACTTTCATATCATTGTGATTTGTCACATTTAATGTCACCACTTCATTTCAAAGTGTGTAATTTTCTGAAAACTGCTGCCAGCCCTGTGATCTGAGAGGAAGAATTAAAGAAATAAGAAATCCTGTTATCTTATTGCTGAAATCTACCCTAGCAGAATTTCCTTAACTATCTTACATATGACCATGACATGGCTGATAATACTCAGCAGAACCCAAAGTCTAATCTCTACATCATAAGAAAGCCACAATGACTCCATGGAGTCAGTGGAAATGCAGACTGAACCTCTGTAGTCCGGCACTCTCTGGTCTTCCAATATGCATCATCCAGCATGATTTTCATTACCAGGATATCCACTTATCATGAATGTAGTCAAGTTTCCTGTGGTCCCATAAAGTTTGTTTACAGTCACCAATCCTGGCTGTCAGTCAGGTCCCAAGAATGTCAGACGAGAGAGGTTTAACCTGTATTTCCAATTTCTCCTTATAAAAGTGAAATCAGAATCTGGTCTTGGTTCTTCCACTTTAATATAAATGTAACTAGCTACCAATAAAGCTTCCAAGCCAATTGGTGTTAGGAAGGCAGTAATCCTGATTGGATTTCTAGCTTTGCCTATAGAAAGTGGTTGATGGACCAAGTATACTATTGTTTTGCCAGTCTTGCTGAACCAAGCTATTTCTACAATCTGTGTTCTAACAGCAGTTCCATGCACACAAAAGAAAAACACGTACATAAGTAACGATGCCTACAAAACTCCAGGTCTCCCTATACATTTTCTCTCCTCCTGTGGCTAATCTTGTTGTTCTGCACTGACGGACAATAGTTTGACTCCCAACTGTGTTCATAATGTCAGCGGGGAATTTCTGTGGAAGACTTTGAAATCTTCCACCCTATCTGCTAATTTAAAAGGCTTAGCTATACAGCATTTGAAAGGCAGTAATGAATACTTATTAAAAACATTAATCTTTTCAAAGCTTTAGAAAATATTTGAATGAGATGAGAACCACAGAATATCAAATGTTAAAATGACACTGCTGCCCCCCTTCACCTTCGTTCTCAGAAAATGTCCATGACAAGACTAAATTTCAGATAAGAGGCTTTCCCTCTTATTAAGTTTTTGTCGTCCAGATCCCAAAGACACTGCAACATGTTGCAGAGGGAACTGTTCATTTACTTTTACGGTCAGCTTTGCGACCGGGTGCTGGCAAACAGGGTGCGTGCTAACAGGAGGGAGTTTGGAGAGGCTCTCCTGGAGGAGGAGAAGGAAGGAAGGAGCAAACTAAAGCACCTTGGGGTAAGTGGCTGCTTATATTTGGAGGTTTTGGGCTTGTGTGTTTGTTTGGAGTTTGGAGTTTGTTTGTTTGGAGTGCTGAGCTGAGTGTGTGTTTGTTTGTTTGAAAGGCCGTGTGCTCAGGCAGGCAGGCAGGCAGGCAGTTGGAAGCTGATTAGGTTTGAATTGAAACACCGTGTGCTGATTGGCTGAGCTGTAGGCAGAGGGAGGAGCTATCAGGGAGGCTGAGCACTTAAACCCTGCTAGTAAGCGACCAGGGAGCTTTGCGACCGGGTGCTGGCAAACAGGGTGCGTGCTAACAGGAGGGAGTTTGGAGAGGGGAGTTGAGAGGGGGAGCTTGGAGGGAGCCAGTGACTTACTTCTGTTGCCCTTAAACTAAATCCTTTATAACAACCTCTATCTGAAACATTTAATTAACCCTCGTATATAACTAGAGTAGGAAATGGAGGCAGAAGCCCAGCAGCAGAGTGGGGGCTATCCTGTTTATTGTGTCGAGTGCAGTATGTATGACTACCTACCCTGTGGGCGGGTGGCGTATGTGTGCGCTCGATGCAAGGAGCTCCTGGCCCTCAGAGACCGAGTGCGTGCTTTGGAGGCCAGGGTGGCTGAACTGGAGGAGCTAAGGAAGGCAGAGGTGTTTGTGGATGAGACTTTCCGGGACATAGTAGGGCTGTCCCACCTCCAATCTGACAGTCCTGAGGCTGTTACGGAGGATGAAAGGCTCAGGGAAGGAGAGCAGTCAAGGGGAGCAGAGGGAAACCATCCCGTAGTTGGGACCCTCCTTCCAGAGGGTGATGTTGTATCCTCTCGTGCCGAGGATACTTCTCCGGGGGAGGGAGCGCCAGCTGTTAGGAAGAAGCAGGTTTTAGTAGTGGGGGATTCCATCATTAGAAATATAGATAGTTGGGTTTGTGATGACCGGGAGAACCGTATGGTGACTTGCCTGCCTGGTGCGAAGGTTGCGGATCTCTCGAGGCATCTAGACAGACTTATGGGCAGTGCTGGGGAGGAGCCGGTCGTCGTGGTACATGTTGGTACCAATGACATAGGGAAGGGTAGAAGAGATGTTCTGGAGGCCAAATTTAGGTTACTAGGAAGGAGACTGAAATCCAGAACATCTTTGGTGGCATTCTCTGAAATGCTTCCAGTTCCACGCGCAGGGCCAGATAGACAGGCAGAACTTCAGAGTCTCAATGCGTGGATGAGACGATGGTGTAGGGAAGAGGGGTTTAGATTTATTAGGAACTGGGGACACTTTTGGGGTAGGGGGAGCCTATACAGGAAGGATGGGCTCCACCTAAATCAAGGTGGATCCAGACTGCTGGCATTAAACATTAAAAAGGACATAGAGCAGTTTTTAAACTAAGAGGTGGGGGAAAGCCGATTGGTGCGGGGGAGCACCTGGATCGGACGGAGACTTCTCTTACACGAGGCTCCATAGACAGGGATTCCCTAGAAGTTAGTCAGATAGGGAACGTGGGAAATAATATATGGGCAAGATCAGATGTGAAACAATCGTGCATAAAAAAATCCACCACGTCTGTGAAAGGCGGACATATAAATAGTGGTAGTTTTCTAACATGCTTTTACACTAATGCTAGGAGTCTGTCTAATAAGATGGGTGAACTGGAGTACCTCATATCAAAGGAGGAAGTTGACATAATAGGCATCTCAGAAACATGGTGGAATGAGGACAATCAGTGGGACACTATCATACCGGGATATAAATTATATCGGAAAGACAGAACAGGTCGTGCGGGTGGCGGAGTGGTACTATATGTGAAGGATAATATAGAATCAAATGAAGTAAAAATCCTAAAGGAATCAAAATGTTCCATAGAATCATTATGGATAACAATTCATTCCTCTAATATGAATATGGCATTAGGAATATATTACCGACCACCTAACCAGGACAGTGATAGTGATGCTGAAATGATGAGGGAGATTAGAGAGGCTATCAAAATAAAAAACACAGTAATAATAGGAGATTTCAATTATCCCCATATTGATTGGGTGCATGTCACCTCAGGACGGGATTCAGAGATTAAATTTCTTGATGCCTTAAATGACTGCTTCTTGGAGCAGCTAGTACAGGAACCCACAAGGGGAGAGTCGATTCTCGATCTAGTCTTGACTGGAACGCAGGATCTGGTCCAAGAGGTAACTGTTACTGGACCGCTTGGAAATAGTGACCACAATATAATAACTTTTAATATTCCTGTGTTGGGAAGAACACCGCAGCGGTCAAACACTCTGGCATTTAATTTCAAAAAGGGGAATTACACTAAAATGAGGAAGCTAGTTAAACAGAAACTAAAAGGTAGAGTAATTAAACTAAAATCCCTGGAAGCTGCATGGAAACTGTTTAAAGACACCATACTAGAGGCCCAACTTAAATGTATACCCCAAATAAAAAAACACAGTAAGAGACCTAACAAAGAACCACCATGGCTAAACAGCCATGTTAAAAAGGCAGTGAGAGAGAAAAGGGCAGCTTTTAAAAAGTGGAAGTCAAATCCTAGTGAGGAAAATAGAAAGGAACATAAACACTCCCAAATTAACTGTCATAATGTAGTAAGAAAAGCCAAAAAAGAGTTTGAGGAACAGCTAGCCAAAAATTCAAAAAACAATAGTAAAATGTTTTTTAAATACATTAGAAGCAGGAAGCCTGCTAAAAAAGCAGTGGGGCCCTTGGATGATAAAGATATAAAAGGAGCGATCAAGGAAGACAGTGCCATTGCGGAGCGATTAAATGATTTCTTTGCTTCAGTCTTCACGGCTGAAGATGTTACAGAGGTTCCTAAATCTGAGCCAGCCTTTTTAGGCGACAAATCTGAGGAACTCACTCAGATTGAAGTGACATTAGAGGAGGTTTTGGAATTAATTGATAAGCTGAATAGTAACAAGTCCCCAGGACCAGATGGCATTCACCCAAGGGTTCTGAAAGAACTCAAATGTGAAATTGCGGAGTTATTAACAGTGGTTTGTAACCTATCCTTTAAATCCACTTTGGTACCAAATGACTGGAAGACGGCCAATATAACACCAATATTTAAAAAAGGCTCTAGAGGAGATCCTGGCAATTATAGACCGATAAGTTTAACATCAGTACCAGGCAAATTAGTAGAAACACTAGTAAAGAGTAAAATTGCAAGGCACATAGAAGAGCACGAATTGTTGGGCAAAAGTCAGCATGGTTTCTGCAGAGGGAAGTCGTGTCTGTCTAATCTATTAGAATTCTTTGAAGGGGTTAATAAACATGCGGACAAGGGGCACCCAGTGGACATAATATACCTAGATTTCCAGAAAGCCTTTGACACGGTCCCACACCAAAGGCTTTTATGTAAATTAGGTGGTCATGGGATAGGAGGAAAGGTCCTTTCATGGATCGGGAATTGGTTAAAAGACAGAAAACAAAGGGTGGGAATAAATGGTAAATTTTCACAATGGAGGGGGGTAACTAGTGGTGTTCCCCAGGGCTCAGTCCTGGGACCGATCCTGTTCAACTTGTTCATCAATGATCTGGAAAATGAGGTAAGCAGTGAGGTGGCAAAGTTTGCAGATGACACCAAGTTGTTCAGGACAGTCAAAACCAAAAGGGATTGTGAAGAACTACAAAAAGATCTCAGCAAACTGAGTGATTGGGCAGCAAAATGGCAAATGAAATTTAATGTGGGTAAGTGTAAGGTAATGCATGTTGGAAAAAATAACCCAAATTACACGTACTACATGATGGGGTCAAATTTAGCTACGACAGATCAGGAAAGGGATCTTGGAGTTATAGTGGATAGTTCTCTGAAGACATCCACGCAGTGTGCAGCGGCAGTTAGTAAGGCAAATAGGATGTTAGGAATTATTAAAAAAGGGATCGATAATAAGACAAAAGATATCATACTTCCCCTATATAAAACTATGGTACGCCCACATCTCGAGTACTGCGTGCAGATGTGGTCTCCTCACCTCAAAAAAGATATATTGGCATTAGAAAAGGTTCAGAAAAGGGCGACTAAGATGATTAGGGGCTTGGAAAGGGTCCCATATGGGGAGAGGCTAGAGAGACTGGGACTTTTCAGTTTGGAAAAGAGGCGATTGAGGGGCGATATGATAGAGGTATATAAAATCATGAATGGTGTGGAGAAAGTGAATATAGAAAAATTATTTACCTTTTCCCATAATACAAGAACTAGGGGACACCAAATGAAATTGATGGGTAGTGGGTTCAAAACTAATAAAAGGAAATTTTTCTTCACACAGCGCACAGTCAACCTGTGGAACTCCTTGCCCGAGGCGGCTGTGAAGGCCAGGACTCTATTAGGGTTTAAAAAAGAGCTTGATAAATTTTTGCAGGTCAGGTCCATAAATGGCTATTAGCCAGGGATAAAGTATGGTGCCCTAGCCTTCATAACAAGGGCAGGAGATGGATGGCAGGAGATAAATCACTTGTCTTCTGTTTTCCTTCTCTGGGGCGCCTGGCATTGGCCACCGTCGGCAGATGGGATGCTGGGCTTGATGGACCTTTGGTCTGACCCAGTATGGCCATTCTTATGTTCTTATGTTCTTATGTACTTTTCTTGGCTATCATCTCAGACAAACATTTAGACCATCCGGGGTGTGTTTTTTAAATTTTAAATCGCCTTTTAGTTCCTCAGGTGACTGGAGCATTTGCGTCAGGATGTCCCAACTCAACTTGTTGAAGTTCAAGGAGACAACTATGAGAGAGACCATGTGTGACGGATTTCCTTTTGGTGCAAACTGGCACTGAATATTCCATGCTACCAGTTGGAGCTTACTTACTCACTATGATGCTGTCACAACCTGCAGACCTCTCACAGTCCTGCATTCACACAAGCAGGGACACACCCAGCTACAGTTACATGAATGCCTTTGCCAGTCACTCAACAACAAAGAGGCTTCAGCACACACACACCTGCACCTAGGACCCCAGAGCTGTACTGTCTGGCCCTGATCAAAACCCTGACCAGTGTAAAACACATTTCCCAATCTACCCTCCCTAAATGCGGAGAGAACACGACAGCCCCTGCTCCAGAGCAGATTTCCATATTGTACTTTACACAAAACAGTTTTAGGTAAAAAAATATAAAATGTATTTATTAACTGTAGAAGAATAGATTTTGAATTATAGGTAATAGCACAAAGATCAAAGCTGGTTACCTAAGAAGTAGAACAAAATTACAGCGTAAGTTCTATACACCAGACAGGATTTGAATCAAGCAGTGTCTCACCCTGATGTTACAAGTGGGGAACAGATCTTAAATGTGTAAGGTGTGATTCCTTCTTTCCCTCCTGGGACCCTCTTCCTGAGTCCAGTCTTTGTCTCCAAGGAGTTTCCACATATTGAGTTGTAGGGAGAGTGAGACTCGATGATAGTGTCACGTATTCCTTTTATAGCTTGTTCCCTGGGGAAGGAACTTCTTTGTTCCAAGCAAAGTCCCTAGGAGAGTTTGTGCAAAAGTACAGGCATGAGATGGAACTCGGTATCACATGATCTAGTCACATGTCATTACATGCCTCAGTGAGATTTAGCAGCCATCACTTACATGCTAGCTGAAGTTTACACAGAAAAGCCCATCAGGTTAGGAGAAGCTTTTCCAGTGGCCCATTGTGTTCCTTGTTGGGCTATTATCTTGAATAGTACACTTACAATGTGCTGGATGTAAATTAAATTGTGGCAGCTACCCAGAAGCAAGCACATTCGAAAAACAGATGCATAGTCAATATTCATATCTTTAGATACAAAATGATATATGCCCATAAGTAAGACAACTATATTAAGCAAATCATAACTTTTCTGCTGATACCCTAAACAGCATGCTTTATACAAATCATTTCATAATAACATCACTATGATGAATTTGGGGGTGCTAGGGTGCTGCTTTAGGCTACAGAATCTCACACTATGAAGAGGCACAAATTGCATGAGTTGGTGGTTTGGTACTCTTTATTTAATTACATTAGCTAAAAAGCAAGAACAGTTGTCTAGTGGTTTTGGCATGGGCATCATTAAATAACACCTTGTCATTCTGGGTCACTTGCTGGTTGCATAATTTTGGGTAAGTCCCTTATGTCTGTTTTTCTGTTGCTAATAGAAAAATAATACTTGTTTTTCCTAACTTAGAGAGGGGTTGTGAAAGTTATTATTGGTAAACCACTTAAATAGTATTAAATATTCTGTCATTACTGTAGGCTGGTGCAGTCCCTAGAGAAAAGTAGTGATGCCTTGTCAAGGCCGCTGACACTCTGAAGGCAGAAGGAGGCTCAGAAGATACCTCAAAATTACCTTGCATCCATAGGTTCCTGATTAAAAGCTTCCCAGGGCCACAGATTCCTGACCTTGGGAGGTAATTGCCACCACCCAAGTGTGAAAACCCCTCTTTGGAACCCACTGTGGGGAAACCCCAAGCTCTTAACCCTCCCTTAGGAGAGAGCTTGAAAACAAATAGAAATTCAACTGAAATCTCTGATAGCCGACCCTTCAGTCCTAGGCATGAATAGATATAGACCTTTGTCTAGGACACTGGAATAAAGTTATTATCTTGAAAACATGTTTTATTAACAAAACAAAAAGATATACGTGACAAAGCATACTTGTTTGCTAGGTGTTACAGAGCAACTAAAGAAAAAGGTAGATTAAAGCACAGAGAATTACTTCCCTGGGATTCTGTTTAAAAGTGAGAGTACAGGAGGGTATATCAGCCATCCTGAGAATTCCTGCACCAAAACCAAAATAAAAAAATAACTGATCATGTCTGACTAAACATTTCCTTTCTACTCACATATCTGTTATTCCAAGATTTCTTCTGAAGCCTGGATGTTTACTGAAATCCTCTGAGCCTGATTCAGACTTAACTCATCCTGTCTCTCTCCTCTGACCACACAAAAGGCTCTCCCAGCAGGTAACTGCTTCAGTTCAAAAATCCCCACCTCTGTTCCCATTAGCTCACCTTAAATATGAATGTATGTGTCAGGGATTTTTCATCCCTCAGGCATGATCGTCCCCGTGGGCCAGGGGAAACAAGCCTTGAGCCTTTAATATCATTACAGGGGCAGGTAGACTCTAAAAGGTACATAGGCTGCCAGTTAGCAGCCCCCTATAATGGTCACTCTGTGTCAGTTGGTTTTCCCGGTAACTTGAACTCACAAACATTTCAAAAATCATAGATTTGAAATCCAGGCTCCTCATTGGATACAGGTGGGGCAGCCTCTAGAGGAGGACCTGTTTGAAAGCAGGACCTTCAGAACGTCCGTATGTAAATAGACTCATGAATAATGTATGAGATCAGGGAATATAAGGCAGTGCCGCACAGCGCTCGGGGCCCTTGGTGCAGATACGACTCTGTCACCTACACGGGGAGGTGCTGGCCCTCGAGGCGTCCACCAGCCCCAGGCTAGCTGCCTTTGAGGCGAAGACTTTTTGAAGAGCTCCTGACTTTTCGAAGAGCTCCTGCCTTTTTGAAGATCCCCTGAAGCAATTCCATATCCGCCCAGCAGGGTCCGCCTGCTGAGCCACTGGCTGTATCACTCACACTAAAAGAGCAAAGGCAGCAGCTCTGAGGTAAATTGGGTGGGAGACGAACTGGCCTCACCCTTAGGGTGAGGTACTGCGCTCTCGCCCGTTAGCACCCAGAGCCTGTCATCACTGCGGCTCCCCCGACCTCGCCGCCGACAAGCAGCTCAAAGGCGGATTTGGTGTGTGTCGAACTGGCTTCACCCTTAGGGTGGAGTACTGCACACACATCAATTGAAGTCTAGAGCCTGCTACCTTCGCAGCGCCTACGCTCTTGCTGCTCGTCGCCTTGATTCTTCTTTGCCGGATGTGACCATCGCACTCAACCAGACTACCGGACTGGACCCTTACACATGATTGGACACGTAAAACCCCCTCTACGCCCTGAGACACTAACTCTAAAACCTAATACTCCATTAAGTAATTCGGGCTGTGTAGGGGGACTTAACAGACTGTGGCTTAGGTTACAGTTTTACCGGATCAACTAAGAGCCATAACCCGGAGCTAAACTTATTTGCTGCAAGCTGCGCAATTGGTTAATAAGCCCATAGTTAAGGCTTTGTTAGTTAACTGTTATTGTTAAGGTTTCTCTCTTTGCTCCTAACCCTCTCTCTCTCTCTCTCTCTCTCTCTCTCTCTCAATCTCTCTCCAATTCCCACTGGGAAAATCCGCCATAAATTATCTCAGTTGGGAGGAAACCTTGATAGGCTGGACCTCAAGGTTTCCAATAGGGTGACTCAACTAGTCATCCAGAGCAAAATAGGGGTAAAAAACTAATTTATCTTCCCTAGCTCGGAGAAAAACTTGCTTCAAAACTCATTAACTCTTTTTACCCTTTTGTTTTAATAAGAGAAGTCTCTCATAAACTCCTTCCATGGAATTCTTGTTAATATTTAGTGTAAGTGTTTAGACTATATATTTGTAAAATAATTAAACTTAGTTAAGTTAGTTGTTAATGAATAGTTATACAAGTTTAGTTTACGCGCTGTGTTGTTTGTTTGTATGTTGCTGTTTTTTGTCAATAAATACAGTCATTATTTAGTTTATTTTTCCTCTCCTCGTCTCACCCTTGCTTTTAACAAGCGAGTCAGCTCCTGACCTACCAGGAATTAGCTTGCCTCCGGTCTCTCCCCTCTAGTACAACACTGGTCTCTAGGACCCCTGCCGGAGGTGGGTGGGGTTGGCCTGCTGAGGAGTGGAGCGGCCTTTGCCTGTCGGCGGGCTTCTGCCGTCTCTTCTTTGCCCTCGTCTGAGGCCCCATGGGGATCCGAACGGGACGCTGGTGCGGGGTCAGCGGGGGGTTCATTGCCCGCGATTCTGCCCGCACTGACAATATGGAGATACATCTATCTCATAGAAATGGAAGGAACCTTCAGAGGTCGTTGAGTTCAGTCTGTGTGTGTGTGAATGTGTGTATATACACACATGCACACACACACACACAAACTGGACTCAATGACCTCTGAAAGTTCCCTCCATTTCAATGGGATAGGTCTCTCTCTCTCTCCCTCCCTCTCTCTCTCTCTATTTACATATATCTATCTAACTAGATAGATAGATAGATATAGATATAGATATAGATAATTATTTTGAGGCCATCCCTTTATTACATTGCATCTGCATAGCCCAAAGCAGCACCTTTTGTAAGGTACTGACAAAAAGTTTGTGGGAGATATCACTCTGTAACAGGTGATCTAGTTTCTGGTCTACTGTTCCTTTAAATTTGATCTCCTCTTTGCATGGGTAGCAGCAGCCATGTTGTGAAGTCAATTTCATGAAGCATGTGTAGGCCCTTTAGTGTATAGTAGCCTCTTACTTTTACTGAGGGGGATACTTTGTGCTGAAATTTGACTTTAGAGACTACACATCACATGAGCTGCGTCTACACGTGCACGCTACTTCGAAGTAGCGGCACCAACTTCGAAATAGCGCCCGTCGCGTCTACACGCATCGGGCGCTATTTCGAAGTTAACTTCGACGTTAGGCGGCGAGACGTCGAAGTCGCTAACCTCATGGGCTATGTCTACACGTGCAGCCAACATCGAAATAGTCTATTTCGATGAATAACGTCTACACGTCCTCCAGGGCCGGCAACGTCGATGTTCAACTTCAACGTTGCTCAGCCCAACATCGAAATAGGCACAGCGAGGGAACGTCTACACGTCAAAGTAGCACACATCGAAATAGGGATGCCAGGCACAGCTGCAGACAGGGTCACAGGGCGGACTCAACAGCAAGCCGCTCCCTTAAAGGGCCCCTCCCAGACACAGTTGCACTAAACAACACAAGATACACAGAGCTGACAACTGGTTGCAGACCCTGTGCCTGCAGCATAGATCCGCAGCTGCCGCAGAAGCAGCCAGAAGCCCTGGGCTAAGGGCTGCTGCCCACAGTGACCATAGAGCCCCGCAGGGGCTGGAGAGAGAGCATCTCTCAACCCCACAGCTGATGGCCGCCATGGAGGACCCAGCAATTTCGACGTTGTGGGACGCGGATTGTCTACACTGTCCCTACTTCGACGTTCAACGTCGAAGTAGGGCGCTATTCCTATCTCCTCATGAGGTTAGCGACTTCGACGTCTCGCCGCCTAACGTTGAAGTTAACTTCAAAATAGCGCCCGACGCGTGTAGACGCGACGGGCGCTATTTCGAAGTTGGTGCCGCTACTTCGAAGTAGCGTGCACGTGTAGATGCAGCTATGAGGAGATAGGAATAGCGCCCTACTTCGACGTTGAACGTCGAAGTAGGGACAGTGTAGACGATCCGCGTCCCGCAACGTCGAAATTGCTGGGTCCTCCATGGCGGCCATCAGCTGGGGGGTTGAGAGATGCTCTCTCTCCAGCCCCTGCGGGGCTCTATGGTCACCGTGGGCAGCAGCCCTTAGCCCAGGGCTTCTGGCTGCTTCTGCGGCAGCTGCGGATCTATGCTGCAGGCACAGGGTCTGCAACCAGTTGTCAGCTCTGTGTATCTTGTGTTGTTTAGTGCAACTGTGTCTGGGAGGGGCCCTTTACGAGAGCGGCTTGCTGTTGAGTCCGCCCTGTGACCCTGTCTGCAGCTGTGCCTGGCATCCCTATTTCGATGTGTGCTACTTTGACGTGTAGACGTTCCCTCGCTGCGCCTATTTCGATGTTGGGCTGAGCAACGTCGAAGTTGAACATCGATGTTGCCGGCCCTGGAGGACGTGTAGACGTTATTCATCGAAATAGACTATTTCGATGTTGGCTGCACGTGTAGACGTAGCCATGATGTCTTGGGAGAAGAAGGAAGGGAAGTGTGGCCAGGCAGGAGGAAAAGATGGTATTTGCCTTGTTTTGGGGAGTTAGGGCTGCTGCTGTGGGCCCACTGCAGTCTGTAATCGAACAGACCAATAACTTCTTTAGGAAGCTAGATCCTTCTGATGAGAGACCATGCAACGAAGAAACTATAATCATCTGTGCCTATTAAAGTGCTGCAGAGGGGCCAGCTCCTGAGTGCGAGGCGCTGGTCAGCTTGTTGCCTTACCTGGACCAGCACACAGAACCTCCACCAAGCTGCCTGTAATCCAGCGGAACACCAGCAGAGCACCAACACAAGCAAGTATCTGCAACTCTGGTAACTGAGGAGTGTGCACTCTGGGGTGGAGTAGCTGATAGCAATGGACATGCTAGTTAAATAAGCTTTATTTATGTACTATGTACCTTCTTAATTGATTTTCTTCAAGTTTAGTCTGTAACCATGTTTCCTTAGGTTGTTAACTAAAGGTGTGTGATAATTCTAATTTTATCCCTTACATATATACTATTTATAATTGCTGTTTGGAGTTGAACCCAGATTATAAATGGAATAAATATTCCTGGAGATTCCCAAGGCACACTATTAAGTGTGTACAGAGGCTGGCCAAGTGGAGATATCACCATTTTATATGCCTTTAGAAATAAAAGACTGCAATGAAGGGGTGGAAAGGGTATTTCCAACTATCTAACATCACTACTAGGACACTGAAGATCTCTAATACTAAACCCACCAGGCGCACAGGCACACAAGAAAATGTTGCCTGCTTCCGAGTAACCCAGGGGATAAAGAAAGGGGTTACACGTGGTACACATGAAATATACTCTGGATCTCTTATGGAGGTATTTACTTTTCTTTCCTGCTGGTTACTTTAAAATATAAAAGTCATTTTGAGTGAAAGCTCATGATTGTCTCTGGAAACCCACAGGAATGCTGCACTGGAAAATTTAATTCAGCAGATTAGAAATAACAATATGAATGGAAGCAACACACTCCGTAAAACATTCTTCCTGTTCTTTACAATTAATTCCTGCTAACTTCTCCTTTCTTCTTCCTCTTTTCTTCCTCTCCCTCTTCCTTTTTCACATTTTTCCTCAGTAGAAGACTCCCCATTTTCACCTCTCTTTATCATTAATAATCTGCAAGGCCTCCTCTACATTTTTTTTTACCACATTTAGCAATGGTTGCACATAGTAAGAGTCAGGCTGAAGAACTGTCACCAGGACTTAGCCGATACACCGTGAACATAGATTGTCCTGGTCTAGTCGTACCCCTAGCCATTCAGAACCAGGTTTAAACCTAATAATATTTTAGTGTAGACAACAGCCAGCATGTTCTTTTCTCCTGTATGCATGCCACCAGGATGGATGGATGGATAGATGAACAGACAGGTTGGCACACATGAAGAAAGTCTGTAAAGAGTGTCGGTTTAACTCAGGAATGGTTGAGTTGCCTGGCTCAAATGCAAGCTACTACTCCACAGTCCTAGGCTATAGTTACACTAGAAGCATCTGTTGACAGACATTTCTGTTGGAAGAAATTGTCTGACAAAACATCTGTTGACAGAGTGTGGCCATACACTAAAGCAGATCGAAAGAGTGATCTACTCTTCAGAGAGCAGACAGACTGCCCGGCCCTCTCTTGACAGAAAGGCAAACTGGAAGCTCAGTAAACAGGGCTGCCCAGTGAACCATAAGCCCTGTTTGTTTACAGAAGGCCTCCCAGAGCATCCACACAGATTATTTGTCAACACAATCTGTCAACAAAGGTGCTCTTCCTCATTTGGGAGAGGCAGAAGGTTGTGTGCGTATGTGCCCTGGTTTTGTCGACAAAACTCTTTAGTGTAGCTGTAGCCCTCGTGCATGTCAAGTCTTTGAGTTCCAAGAAAAATCTGTTCAGAGAAGAGAAATACTCCTTTTTCCTTGTAAATGCTGTCCATCCAGCCTTTTATCCTGTGTCTACACGTGCCCCTTCCTTTTGAAAGGGGCATGTTAATGAGTGGGTTCAAAAGATACTAATGAGGCACAGCAATGAATATGCAGCGCCTCATTAGCATAATGGCAGCCGCAGTGATTCGAAAGTGCGGCTTTTCGAATCGCACACCACCCGTGGAGACAGGACCTTCCGAAAGCACCCCCCCCACGTTTTTGAAAGCCCTTCTTCCAATCAACAGATAGGCAGAAGGGCTTTTGAAAACTAGGATGTTCCTTCTCGAAGGTCCCATCTGCACAGGCGGCATGTGATTTGAAAAGCTGCACTTTTGAATCACCGCGGCCGCCATTATGCTAATGAGGTGCTGCATATTCATTGCAGCGCCTCATTAGCATCTTTCAAACCTGCTCATTAACATGCCCCTTTCGAAAGGAAGGGGCATGTGTAGACCCAGCCTTAGAGTATGTCTACACAGCAAAGTTATTTTGAAATAGCTACATGACCACTCTTTCAAAATAATTTCACAATAGTGGGTGCCTTATTTTGAAAATGGCAAACCTCATTGTACGAGGATTAGCACCTATTTCGAAATCAAAGCTGTGTAGACAGGGAATAGAGCTTATTTCAAAATAACTCATAGTGCATTCCAATGTCTCATTTCAAAATAGGCTGTATTGTGTATAGACACTCTACTTTGAAATAGTTCACATTATATAAATTATTTTGAAAACTGCTCTCCATGCAGGCACAGCCTTATAGTTTAATATGTTTAAGATAAGGAAAGTATGTGTTGCTCAAGAAAATTGTACCTTAGAGCCATGCATAGGGTTGAAAAAGAACAAATGAAAAGAATGCTGCTGGCCAGTTGATGTAACTGAGTTTCAATTTTTTGAAGAATCTTTCTCATGTAAAAAGACCAACACTCACCTTGACAGCTGCCTTTAACTAGTGGGACACTGTCCCCTGTGTGAAGGACAAAGTGGCATGTCCTGAAGCTAGAGAATGAACTAGTTAGCTAGGCAAGATAGCTGGACTATAGAAGAGTGATCCTGTGAGAGTGACTCTATTTGAGAAGTTAGTGAAGTAGGATTTATGGTGTGCAGAGCACCAGTTATTGCAGAACTGGGAATAAGGCTTTAAGGTGTGAGGCATAGTTCTTTCATAACTAGCTTTCTGGAGAGACTGCCAAGTTTTCTGACAAGCACCTCAACTCACAATTAGTTCACTGATATAATTTTTTCTTTCTCAGAATCTAATTTATGGTGTGAAAGCAGACAGAGAGAGCAGAATGCTGAAACCAATGAGTTTAATTAGATCAAATGATATTTAACAAGAGACATATGCGGTGTATTTCAATGAATCCAGGGTGAGAGCATGCTCATTATCAGCACTACCAGACAGGAGTAGCGGTGAATGAGCTAACCCCAGGACCTCAGAGCCACCATTCCCATATTCACTGGAAATATGTCATGTCTGCAAGTAACAATGCAGGTGGCTCCTGTGAAGCCACCTACCCCCTTCCCTGTTCCACTTGTGGCACCCGCAGGGACATTTTCTTCATGTGAAAGAAGGTCTAATGTTGGGATCCTGAAGAACAATTCAACAGTACGTTCTGAAAGGGTTGTTGCATTCATGATGTGCTTACTCTCTAGGAAAGACCAAAAGCCACACATCCATCCTTTGAATGCAGTCTTGAGACATATCAAATAAAGTCAGAATGACTTACCTATAGAGATATACCTCCCTCCCCCACCTCATGGAGCTGGAAGGGACTTGGAGAGGTCATCAACTCCAGTCCTCTGCACTCACAGCAGGACCTATCACCATCCTTGTCAGTTTTTTTAATTTATTTGCCCCCAGATCCCTAAATGTCTTCCTCAAGAACAAAACTCACAGCCAGAGCTGGGTCTACATGTGCCCCTTCCTTTTGAAAGGGGCATGTTAATAAGCAGGTTTGAAAGATGCTAATGAGGTGCTGCAATGAATATGCAGCACCTCATTAGCATAATGGCGGCCGCAGCAATTCGAAAGTGCGGCTTTTCGAATCGCATGCTGCCCGTGGAGACGGGACCTTCTAAAAGGACCCCCCCTCAGTTTTCAAAAACCCTTCTTCCTATCTGTGAATGGAATATTCATTGCAGCGCCTCATTAGTATCTTTCGAACCTGATCATTAACATGCCCCTTCCGAAAGGAAGGGGCATGTGTAGACCCAGCCCAGGGGTTTAGGAGGCCAATGGGCGAGTCACTGAGCTAGATGAATTTACAGGTGAGAAATTCAATTTGTGATACACTCTCAATGCCTGTGGAACTGACAAGTACAGACACGGATGCAAACTTGTCAGGCCTTAAAGCCATGACTCTTGAATTAAAAGGATGTCTGAAAGAAGATTATCCATATACTGTTTGAATGTTCATACTCAATTGCATACTAGTTACAGAATGACTCAAAAATGAATGAGCCTACCTATTCTGACACCAGTGTACCAAACTGCAGAAGATGGTAGTGGTGTATTCTTTATTTTATAACCTGGAGACCATTCAAAGGTCTGGTCTACACTAGAAAAGAAATGCAACCTAATATATACAAATCCAAGTACAAGAATTACATAGCTGGAGTTGACCTATCTTAGGCTGAATTGCCTGTGCAGATCCACTGCAGGAGGTTGACGGGAGAAACTCTCCTGTTTGTTTCCCTTACTCTGAACAAGAAGGAGCACCATGGTCAATGAGGGCACCTTCACAGTTCAATGCATTAAATTGAACCCCAGAAGATCAACCACGGCAGCATCGATCTCTGCATTAGCATAGACATACCCTTAGACACATTCAACATGAAACGGAATAGCAACCACTTTCCTTCCAAAAGGTCTATGAGAGTGCATTGGTCTTCTGACAACAGCAATTATCCTCTTAGGGTCTCCACTCTTATGGCAAATGTGAAACAAGACGTTGAGAAGTGAGTTCATCCCAACACTGTGGCTGAAAATTTCCAAGCATCTACCAGCCAATTAAAACAGATGGCAGTTCAAAAGACAGAGGGCATCTGCTTATGACTCAGACTTTCCGAAAGATGCTGGGAACTTTATCCATAACTCTCTTTGTTGGCAGGAATGTAGCCATATCCCATATGGCAGGAGGTCTGCTGCTGATGCAAATGCGAAATAATACCAGTCCTTGGTAGAAGCATTGCTACACATATGGTACATTGGTCTATCAGGAGGATCAAAAGGCACAGGCAGACAAGCTGTCTTGAGGCAGTTTCAGAACAGTGCTCTATCCCTGAATTGCAAATGTGAATGCATAAAAGAAATTTTGCTGACAGAAAATTTCTTCACATTGACACTGCTAATGAGAGTTAAAAACACAAAGCCAATTAAGGACATGTTATTTTGTAAGGTTTTTTATTATTATTAGTTAAAGAAATTACAACTAACCTATTCTTGACAGAACTGTAACTCTAGCAGTGATTCAATTCCCCTGATTCTGTGCTTTCTCTGCATTTTTCCTTTCTTCCTGAAGTATCATTGCCAGCAGAAAAATATCATTTCACACAATTTCTAAAATAATCAAGGGATGCATTTGTTATCAAATATTTCAAGGCATTGTTCACAGTTGGTGATAATTTTATATATTCACAGCTGGTCTTTTTATGTTCTTCTTAAATGGAATACTTTACTTGTTTGAATCCAATGCATTCTAGATGTTACATGCTGACTCACAGAAAAAATACAAAGTGGTATGGAAAGACTGCACTATCAGAATATGTCTCTCTCCATAGGCATGGTGCAAGGCCCACTGAAAGAAGTAAGAGCCTTTCCCTTGAATTTCAAAAGGCTTTCTATGAGGCCCCACATGAGCATAATATTTATTGTATTGACTAAACATTTTTAAAAATCTTGTTAATTGTAATATTAATGTTATGTTTACATGGTCTGGAGCAATAGTGGACAACCTGTGGCCCAGGGGCCACATGCAGCACCTGGGGCTCTACCTGCAGCCTACAGACCTCTCGCTAGCTCCCTTCCTCATGTGCCTCTCATGCACCAGAGCACTAGAGCCCTGCACTTCTTAAGCTGCCTCCTCCCCCCAGCATTTGTGGTACCACGAATTACCTGATTTGTGCTCTGTGCCCGCTCCTCCCCCTCCTTCCCACAGGTGGAATGCTGTTAATCAGCTGCTTGTGGCTGTTCCAGCTCTGGGAGGGAGGAACTGGGTTAGAGTGCAAATCAGGTGATTTATGGTGCTCCTAAAATGCTGGGAGGGAGGGGGAAGAGCAGGTAAGTGCAGGGCTCTGGTGCCCTGGTGCCTGAGAGGCACATGGGAGAGCAAGGAAGACAGGGGGTCCAAGGGGCCTCAGGTGGAACCCCAGTGGCTCTGGGCTGCTGCGGCTCACTGAGGTGAAGGTAGGCCACCCATGCAGCCCACTCACCATCTGTGGTTGCCCATCCTGGTTTGGAGGATAATTGACATAAGAGAGAGAGAGAGAGAGAGAGAGAGAGAGAGAGAGAGAGAGAGAGTTATACAACAATGGGCAACAGCACAGATATTGTCTGGGCCAATTTATCTGTTCTGCAAGCCACAGGTCTTTTAAGATGAACCCTCTAAACTATCCAGAATGTCCCAGTTCCAAAAATAGGATATCTGACCAAATGTGTCATTGGTTTGTTCTCTTATGGTAGTGCTGGTTACCACAGGAAAATAAATGTTAACAGACACACATTGTTTTATATATATTTTACAACTTACATGTTCTGACCAATGCTGTTCACAGATACCTGCTGAACATTGTGGGAGATGGAAGAGTTTGTGATGCTTATCGTGATCTCATGTTGCATAAGTAGTTTTGACTCCCAGTATACATATTGTGACAGGGCCAGGCCAGAAGACCCTCTTGAGGGAGAGAGGCAACACCTGGCAAATGAACAGAGGGATACCTCATGGCAGCGAATGTCACGGTCAATTTCTGCTAGGTATGTTTATATGCAGATATACAGAAGAATGACCTGGAGTGTTGTCTGACCCTTTTGGATCATCTCATTATTTTGTATCGCACCACATTAAAAAAACTCATTGGAGACAAATATACAAAATGGCAACTCTCTTTGCTGTTGATTTGTAAGAATTAAAAGATTATTCTGTTCTCCCGACACTCACTAGCTGCGTCTACACGTGCACGCTACTTCGAAGTAGCGGCACCAACTTCGACGTTAGGCGGCGAGACGTCGAAGTCGCTAACCTCATGAGGAGATAGGAATAGCGCCCTACTTCGACGTTCAACGTCGAAGTAGGGACCGTGTAGACGATCCGCATCCCGCAACATCGAAATTGCTGGGTCCTCCATGGCGGCCATCAGCTGGGGGGTTGAGAGATGCTCTCTCTCCAGCCCCTGCGGGGCTCTATGGTCACCGTGGGCAGCAGCCCTTAGCCCAGGGCTTCTGGCTGCTTCTGCGGCAGCTGGGAATCTATGCTGCAGGCACAGGGTCTGCAACCAGTTGTCAGCTCTGTGTATCTTGTGTTGTTTAGTGCAACTGTGTCTGGGAGGGGCCCTTTAAGGGAGCGGCTTGCTGTTGAGTCCGCCCTGTGACCCTGTCTGCAGCTGTGCCTGGCATCCCTGTTTCGATGTGTGCTACTTTGACGTGTAGACGTTCCCTCGCTGCGCCTATTTCGATGTTGGGCTGAGCAACGTCGAAGTTGAACATCGACGTTGCTGGCCCTGGAGGACGTGTAGACGTTATTCATCGAAATAGACTATTTCGATGTTGGCTGCACGTGTAGACGTAGCCACTGATTCTTTAATACTGGTAAAAGGAAATAAATAATACTGTCTATGCTCCACAGATTTGAACAGGGAGAGCTCAGTTGTGCAGATGTGAATTCTGAACTTTAGCCTTTCCTTTTACTGGCATCAAGACCACATAATATAATAGACAATTGCATGAAAACCTTCCAGGCTATTATTTTTGTAAAAATGTACTATCACCAAACAAATATGGGTTGCAGGTTTTTCTTTTTTCTTATGGAAGAAAAATATGATTGGAAAACTTATAAATTGAGTTGGCACAACAGAGAAGAGCATTATATAAGATTTGAAGATACATGGGAGAAATTACTGTAGAACAACTGTATTGCATTTGATAGACAGAAAACAGAAGGGATTTATCTGAAATGTTTTTGTCTCCAAACTCCAAAACAAATATGAGAGATAATATCCAATTTTCAAGTTACTAGCACAAATTAATCAGTAAAAACCAGAACTTTATCACACTTTTATGAGAAAATTAAATCCTTCTCTGTAAGCACAGAAAGGGGAATAGAACATGTACATCCACAAAGCAAAATGTTCTTAGCATTTCATTTTATAACTACCATTTAGCAAGACTTTCACGTCAGCCATAGAAACCTTTCTTAAAAGGCTAGAATCTCCAACTAAGCATACGGAAAGTGACATCATAGTGTAATCTGTGCACCCAAAAGAAAACCATGAAGACAAATTGCACCTGCAGACATTCATGTATCAGTGCAAATGACTATGGGCATGTGCAGCTACAATTTTGTATGTGCTATAAGTTGGGGTAGGAGTAGGAACAGCTATTATGCTCAGGTTTGAAAATGTGATCCTTTGAATGAAATTTGAAATACTACCTTTCCGGGAGAGACTGTTGTGTTACTATTTCAGCAAACATGGTAGATCACCCTTGCTCAAAGCAGGTTTAGGCCTAAATGGACAAAGGCAATTATGTGTTGCAATGCTCAACGTCCCCGCACATAAATTTCAGGTGACTGGGAAAAAAAAAAAACCATCACAGAAACTCACTAGCTGGGTCTATACAACAGCGCTCTTTCAAAAGGCTTAAAACTGAATGTTATCATGCAGGTTTTAGCCTTTCCGAAGAGCGTGGCTACACACAAAAAGTGGATAAAGCCTCAATCTGCTCTTTCAAAAGATAGCACCATTCTTTCAAAAAGGAGCAGCTCCACAACTCCAGATGCTCTTTCAAAAGACAGGAGCAGGGCATGCACAGATGGGGTCACATGGCAGACATGCTCTTCCTAGGCCCACTTCCTTAAAGGGAGCCACTTCCTTAAAGGGTTCCTTCCTAACACCCTCAGTCTGCATGAGCTGAGGCCTGCCAAGCTGCCATAAGCCAAGCAGAGTCTGGCACACAGCTGAATATAGTCCTAGCGCCAGCTCCGAGTGTTGGACGCCAATGCCTTGGACACTGTGCTCCAGATGGTGTGCACAGTTGTCGCAACCTCCTCCCACCTCCTCAGGTGGCTGAGCTGCCCCCCACTCCCAGGGGCCATGGAGTCTCCCCAGTCTGGATCCCCCGGCACCATCCCCACATGCCCTGGCACCTCTGGAGCCACCCCATCAGCTCAGACTGGTGGGAGTGGCTGGCACTGAGGCAGTGAGATTATGCCAGATGGCTGTGGAACGTACGCATGAGCGTGCAGACCTTCCAGACTGTCCAGGAGCTCTGCCACTGGCTTGCCCCCACACTCAGGCACCAGGACACCTGCATGAGGCACGCTCTATCCCTCAAGAAGTAGGTTGCCATTCCTATATGGAAGCTGGCCACCCTGGAGTGCAACCGCTCTGTGGGGCACCAGTTCAGGGTGGGCAAGGCCACTGGTGGGGCTATCCTTATGGAGGTAAACCAAGCCTGGGTCAATTGCCCACCACATGGAGTGGGAAGAGGGCTCCCAGGCAAGGGGGACCCTTGCCAGCAGGGGAACAGGAGGGTCAGGGGTGCAAGGTCTGGGAGGAGGCAGGGGTGCTGGGGCCAGGGTATGGAAGCCAGGAAGTCCCTGCCACAGCCTCATGAGAGTGCATGTCCTCCATCCCCTGCAGGTTGTCCACACGATTAACATGATGCTGCTCCACAGAAGTCAACTGCATTGGGGATCTGGATACAGCTGGCAGGGGATTTGCTGCACTCAGCTTCCCAGACTCCTTCCGTGCTCTGGATGGGATGCACATTCCCACCCATGTCCTGGCACATAGTGGTGGCCGTTACATCAACAGAAATAGCTCCCACTTGGTAGTCCTCCAGTCCCTTGTGGATCCCAAAGGGTGGTGTATGCACATCTATGTGGACTGGGTGGGCTGGACACATAACGCACATGTGTTCTGGAATTCAGGCCTCTGCTGGCACATGGAGGCCAGGACCTTCATCCCCCAGTGGGAGCTCCCAGTGAGGAATGTCACCATAACACTCTGCATGGTGGCAGATGCCACCTACCCACAGCAGCCATGTGGCCATATACCAGCAGCCTCAACCCCAGCCAGGAGGCATTTTGCCTCAACCAGGCCTGCAACATCATGGATCAAGTCTTTGGGAGCCCAAAGGGGTGGCAGCAATGCCTCCTCTCACACCTGGAGGTTGGGGTGCAAAATGTCCCACAGGTGGTGGGCTCCTGATGCACGCTCAAAAATATTGTGGAAGGCAAGAGAGATGCCTTTGTGCAGCGGTGTTGGCCAAATCTGACCCTGGCTGTGAGCCGTGGGCTGCTGCCCACACTGGTCAGGCCCATCAGGATGGGGTCTATATCAGGGAGGCTCTCTGTGAGAAGGCTGAGAGATCCATCAGCCCCAAGATCCCCTCCCTCCCTGGGTTTGAGGTCTATTGTGGGGTTGATATGGGGCAGGAAGCACTGGCAGGTATGGCTATGGAAGGGTTTTTGCAAGGCTGGGCTTGGCCGGGGGCTCAAAGGAGGGGTGGCGTGAGGGGCAGCAGGGGAGGTCACAAGATCCGTGTCTACACGTGCCGGCTACTTCGAAGTAGCCACGCCGACTTCGAAATAGCGCCTGCCACGTCTACATGTGGCGAGCTCTATTTCGAAGTTGAAATCGACATAAGGCGGCGAGACGTCGAAGTCGCTATCCTCATGAGGAGATGGGAATAGCGCCCTACTTCGAAATTGAACGTCGAAGTAGGGCACGTGTAGCCGATCCACGTCCCACAACATTGAAATAACGGGGTCTGCCATGGCGGCCATGAGCTGAGGGGTTGAGAGACGCTCTCTCCAGCCCCTGCGGGGCTCTATGGTCACCGTGTGCAGCAGCCCTTAGCCCAGGGCTTCTGGCTGCTGCTGCTGCAGCTGGGGATCCATGCTGCATGCACAGGGTCTGCAACCAGTTGTCGGCTCTGTGGATCTTGTGCTGTTTAGTGCAAGTGTGTGTGGGAGGGGCCCTTTAAGGGAGCGGCTTGCTGTTGAGTCCGCCCTGTGACCCTGTCTGCAGCTGTTCCTGGCACCCTTATTTCGATGTCGGCCACTTTGGTGTGTAGACGCTCCCCTGCAGCGCCTACTTCGATGTAGTGCTGCCCAACGTTGACGTTGAACGTCGACAGCACCAGCCCTGGAGGACGTGTAGATGTTATTCATCAAAATAGCTTATTTCAATGTCGCTACATTGAAATAAGCTATTTCGATGTAGCATTCACGTGTAGACATAGCTAAGGTGGCGCACATTGGCCAATTGCTCCCTCAGGATGCTGCTAATGTCCTCCAGGTTGGACATAAGTCTGTCTCAGGCCACCCTCTGCCAGGACATGTCGGCCTTCTTCAGCCAAAAGCATTGCTGTGCCACCTCGACCTGTCATCAGTTGGTGGTGTCATCCCCAACTGCTGCTGAGGTCTCCGACCACAGTCCTGATGTGGTGCTGTGGCAGGAGCTGGGGTATGCTGGGCACTCTCTCTGCCACCACCGGGGGCTCTCTGGGACAATGGAGGGCACGGGACTCTCCCAGCCCTCAGATGACTCAACTGTGTGAAGAGAAGGATGATGTTTCAGCCCCTTATCATGGCCCTTGGGGCCATGCCCCTGGCCCCCCCTTGGGGGCAATGCCCCACTCCCCCAGAAACAACAACCCCCAACCAAAGGCATGGAGGCCATTGGGTATTGTGGGCACATAGAGGTTCCCTGCCCATGTGGAACAGTTTCTGGATGTGGTCCAGCCCCACCTACCTCTCACCGTGTGTGCAGCTAATGGCGCTGTCCACAGGTGCAGGTGCTGACTGTCTTTCTCAACACCTCCTCCTCCTTCCACAATCCAAGGATGTGTCTTAATTCTGGATCTGTCTGTGAGGGAGCCCCATATATATATATATAGGTTTTGGGGTGGGTGAGAGGGTGTGCTGCACTGAGCTTGTGGCTGTGGTGCTAGCACGCTTTCAGATTCCTGCCATGGGGATTCTTGGTCCGTATAGCTTTAAAGTTTGGCCAGACGTAGAGACCAGAGAGCCCCACTGCTGTGGGCCAAAGCGTCTCCACACTCCAGCTGGCCAGTGCTATGGAGGACTCCTCTTTCAAAAGAGTGGACCATGGAATGTCTACACGTGTCTTCTTTTGAAAGCAAATTTCAAAAGGAGATGCTCTTCCTAATATGGGATTGGAGTAGGGATTTTGAATTCTGCACCAGATCCTCTGATTTCCTTTCAAAAGAACTCATTGTACGTGTAGATGCTCCTCGCATTCTTTCGAAAGGAGATGGATATTTTGAAATTTCTTGCATGTGTAGACCCAGCTACTATGATTCACAAAGCCTGAGGTAGGCATCTATACAGTCTACACACATACTGGGGAGAGAAAGTAACCTTAGAATGTGGATCAGAAAAGCCAGCACACTAGATGGGGAGACATCTAAGCTAGCCTGGGTGAGATATGGAGGAGCAGTGTGCTAAGACCCACCCCTTTCATGGAAATAAGCACCTAAATTCTGGCTGCAAAAATATGCCCCAATTTCTGCTCGGAATTATTAACTATGAACCATTTCCTGCAGTTAGGCACTTTTTGCAAAAAGCTGGGTGGTAGAGGAGAGAGAAAGGGAAGAAGAAAAGCACTTCCTTTGTAACTGTTAGCCCAGGAAATGAGGTACTCATTTGGGATATAGAAGACCCCCAGTGCAAATCCTCCATCACAGACTAGGAAAAGGGATTTGCTACCTCTGAGGTGCATGTCCTACCCACTGAGCTATCAGACATTCTGATGAAGACTCATCAAGGAGAACAGCTTCAATGGGAGAAACTGAGGGAGTCCCATCAAGAAAATACCCTGTAGCCCAATGGGTAGAGCAGTGGTTCTCAGAGTGTGGGCTGGGACTCCAAAGTGGGCTATGACCCTGTTTTAATGGCTTAGACTTGCTGGGGCTTCAGCCCTGGGTAGAGGAACTCAGGTTTCAGGACCCAGTCTGGGGCAGTGGGGCTTGGGATTTAGCTTCAATCCCTCACCCCAATACTTGCAGTAGTGGGTTGCATAGTATTCTTTTTTTTTTCACACAAGTGGGTCATGGTGCAATGAAGTCTGAGATCCCCCGGGCTGGAACATACACACCCAAGAGTTGGCAGATTCCTGTTCAAATCCTTTGGGTAGAGCAGGGATATGCACTAGGTATCTCTCAGACAAGTAACTAATGACTGTTCAAGGCTACGTCTACATGTGCACGCTACATCAAAATAGCTTATTTCGATGTAGCGACATCGAAATAGTCTATTTCGATGAATAACATCACGTTCTCCAGGGCTGGCAACATCGACGTTCAACTTCGACATTGGGTAGCACCACATCGAAATAGGCACTGCGAGGGAATGTCTACATGCCAAAGTAGCACCCATCGAAATAAGGGTGCCAGGAACAGCTGCAGACAGGGTCACAGGGCGGACTCAACAGCAAGCCGCTCCCTTAAAGGGCCCCTCCCACACACACTTGCACTAAACACCACAAGATCCACAGAGCCGACAACTGGTTGCAGACCCTGTGCATGCAGCATGGATCCCCAGCTGCAGCAGCAGCAGCCAGAAGCCCTGGGCTAAGGGCTGCTGCACACGGTGACCATAGAGCCCCGCAGGGGCTGGAGAGAGAGCGTCTCTCAACCCCTCAGCTCATGGCCGCCATGGCAGACCCCGCTATTTCGATGTTGCGGGACGCGGATCGGCTACACGTGCCCTACTTCGACGTTCAACTTCGAAGTAGGGCTCTATTCCCACCCCCTCATGGGGTTAGCGACTTCGATGTCTCGCCACCTAACGTCGATTTCAACTTCGAAATAGCGCCCAACACGTGTAGCTGTGACGGACGCTATTTTGAAGTTGGCGCCGCTACTTCGAAGTAGCGTGCACGTGTAGATGCAGCCTAAAAGGAATGAGAGAGAGCATGACAACTGGTATGTGTGTTGCCTGCCTGTTCCAGTGTAAGGTTTTGTGTCTGCACACACAGTTGGGTATGTGCAGCTACCCAGGGCCCACTGATACATCTGCTGTTTGGACTATTATTCAGTCTTGTCCAGACTGTTGGCTGACCTAAATGGTTCATGGTTATTGCAGGTTTCATTGACAACCTATATGTATGTCTAGCTTCCTATTTCGTATGTTTGAGGGTTGGTATGCTGGGGTACCTCAGAATTAACTCAGAAAAATTCAAAAAAACCTATAAGGGAACAAATCCATGGATTAAAATGTACTGAACCACAAGAAGAAAAGGTCTCACACCTCGTGTCTTTCCATTCTTGGGCTGCTGTGATTGGAACAAAGGAGAAATTGTTTCCAATCAGGACCTCACTTCTGGAGGTCACAACTTATATTAAAATTTGAGCAATTAGTGTTCCAGCTAACCCCCAGCTAAATTTAAAGAGGGGTACTTAATATTTTTTTTCTCAACCATGTAGCATATGAACTGCAGTTAGGCACTTCATATAACTCTGACTTATTCTCCTATATTAACCAACAATTTTCAAGTGATCCCTGCTTTGATGTTGTAGGCCTGGTTTTAGCTCAAAGAATAATTAACAACCTGAATTATAAAATCCTGTTATCTAGGAATTTTAATGGGATAACTGATTTATGGCTATATTTCTGCTCTTAGGCATGATTAATATAACATTTTGAAGAAAGACAAATTAGAGAGAGGTAATATTACCTCAATCCTCTGAATAATCAGCAAGAGGAAAGTAAATTCGCTCGAAACACTTACCTGGAACATTTCAGCTGAGCTTGGCAGTTTGGCCATATGCTGAAGACTAAAATTTTTACAGAATCATAGAAATTAGTAATGGAATTGTCCATTAAAGATATCTTATCTGACATTTTGCCAGTAGAAGAATCCAATAATTTTTAAGCAGAAAATTACTTGAAGTGAGAAATACGTCATAATTTCCAAATTAACGCTGTCCGGATATGATGACATCCACAACTTGGTGGACTGCAGCTGGTCAGGATTTTGCTGTTGGTATGATGAACGATATGGACTTTTTTTCCACATCTCCACAATATCCTTAGAACAACATTACCACAAATATCTATTTTAGAGTGGAATAGACTTGGCATAATGTCTGCCACCATCACTTGAAATGGTGTCCAACATGGTTCATCTGTGCAGCAAGAAGGTCTGTGAATATGCCATCTGGAGAGAAGCAGTTTAGAGCTACCTTAAAAATGGATGAAGACAAAAGATAATTATATTTTATAAAGTCATTGACAGACTGAGCCTTAGCTGAACAAGTTTATGTCATGATTGGGCAGAATTTGAAGATGCAGAGTTAGTGAAATCCTAAGATGTTTGACATTTTTCTAATATTTGTTTTCAATTATTTTTTTGAGTCAAAAATTGGAAACCTTGCAAAACACATTATGAAAATTTTCAATTTCCAAAAATGTGTACATTTCAACGACAAGTACAATTCATATAATGAACTTGTGAAGACAGGAGGGTCTCAACATTCGTGAGGGTTCCATGTTGAGAACCCTCACAAATGTTGAATTTTGTGAATATGGCACCTGCTCCCCTCCTGGAGCCTGGCTGCTGGGGCTCCTGCCCAGAGTTCTGGTGAGGCAGCGTCTGCTGGCACTCCCAGCCTGAAGCCCTGGCAAGGTGACAGCTGGTGGCGCTCCTGCCCGGGACTCCAGGGAAGTGGCACCTGCCAATGCTCCCTGCCTCAGGGCCCCAGGGAAGTGGTGGCTGACAACGATCCCCACCCTGGAGCCCCAAAGGAAGCGGCAGTCCTGGAGCTTCCCACCCTGGAGCCCCAGGGAGTGGCAGATGCTGGAGCTCCTGCACAGGGCCCCGAGAAGCAGTGGCTGCTGGCACTCCTGCCTGGGGCCCTGGGAAGTGGCAGCTTGTGGTGCCCCCAACCCTAGAGCACCAGAAAGTGGCAGCCGCCAGTGATCCTGCCCCGGAGCCCCAGGGAAGCAGCCACTCGCGAATAATTGAATTCACAAACCTCAAGTTCACAAATGTCGAGACCTTACTGTACTTCTACCCATACATTTTTTTTACTCTTTCTAAAGTACTATTCTCATAAAGCCAACAATGGAGTCCAATACATCTATTTTTACTTATTTGATTGATTGTCCTATGAACAACAATATGGGAAAATTTTCCAACATGCTTCAGGGTATCACTTGTTCTCTTTAGAACAACCTGTGTTCCAATACTCTAGAAATAGCATCTTATACACCCTTTTAATAGTATTTTATACACCCTTTTTTCTTCTTCAGTGGCTCCTTTTCAGTATTTGCCTTTCATTACAGGTCTAAGTCCTGAATGTGTTCTGTCTTTTTTCAATCATTCTCTCATTCAGCAAGATGAAATTTCATTGCCCAATTTCTATAAATTATCATAATTCAGTTATTTTGCTTGTCCCCATAATAGCCACACACTAGCAAATGGAAGTTCCAAAGCAAAGACATAATTAGTCGGTGACTAGCCACACCTTGCAAAATAGCTGGGGTCATACAATAGAAGAGGCTATTGATTGCATTTTTCATTAGAAGCACTGTCATTCATGGTAGGGAATATCTCCTGTTGATCGATTGACCAGCACAGAAAAATACAACAGTGTTATTACTAAGTTGCTATTGGAATTTTTGGAGAGATTCCAGTGCATAATTAACCTAATACATTCCATCAGACTCTAATAAATTCTTATAGATTCCAGTGCATAATTAAGCTAATGCATGGCTTCTTCATCTCAGCATTAGAAAGATATTTCAGAGGGCCTGCAGCAACTTCTGTGGGCCTGCTCTCAGGCACCCGTGAGCACACCCATCTTTGTATAGCCCCACCCATCCCTTCATCACAGGCAACCCTTGCTGCCTAACCCTTTCCCACTGCCTCTTCTCACTCTTCTACATGCTCATGCCCCTACCCCCACAACACCACTTTTGCTTTGTCTGATGCCTGAGTCCCCATCCCTCTTTCACTCACTTCCCCACACATTTTTGAGTCCTGCCGTCACCCCAGTGTGGCAGTTGGAGCTGGGTTAGCATCCTGTGCTGGGAGTTGTAGCTTTTTCTTGTGCCCCTCTTTCCCCTTCTCCTTCCCTCCTTTCACAGACCCTACCCCCGGCCAAGCCAGGACCACAGCCTGCCTGGGTGGTGAAAGGCAGCTACTCCCTCCCTCCCCCTCTTCTGTCCCTGCCCCTGCCATTTGTTCCGTTAACCACCCCCCATGACAAACTCCATGCTCCCACCCTCCCCTTACTATGGCTGCAGCCCCCACTGGAGGGTTGTCCTGTAACAACCCCTCAATCCCTCCTTCTACTGCACCCCCTCCCACTTCCACTGCAATGGGGTGAAAAGTATTTCAGCAAAGAGGAATCAATGTGAGGAACACAAGCTCCGTACTGGACTGGAATTGATCTTGAGAGGGGAAAATAACTGGATGCAGACATTCCAAGCATCAAATACAATTCAGTAGTAAAAATATTGTGAAAGAAGAGCATATATTTGAGAAAAATCATATCCAACCTCTATAAGCCATGCAGCCACTGTAAAATGCCTCATTCAAAGGGTTGAAAGTAGTTTTTAAACAACTTAAAACAAAGGGATTGGCAATCAATTATATTCATTTCCTGAGACCTCATGCGTAGAAAGGAGTGTCTTTAAAACAACTAATAGCCTTGCTGGCCCCCTAAAAATTCCCGCTCATCAGCTTACAAGGACATTCAGCTTGACTGAAGGGGTATGCAGTTTTTTATCACATTGGAGTCTTATGCTGAGTGATTCCACTTCCACATATATGTGGATGAATTTCTTCCTTTCAAAAAATCTGCATTGGATATCAGTGCTTTTTCTTTCAGAAAGACTATATATTCCAGAACAGAATTATACAGCATATTGGCATTTCTGTTGAAAACCATGGCTCTAAAGTATTGGAAGTGGGTATTGGCTATGTGACCAACAACATATTCAAATACATCTCCAATGAAAAGAGATAATTGCAGTTCAAAAGACAAACATTGTTAACTGTGACTATACAGAACTTACAGAAGAGACTAGAAACATAGAAGAGATTTGTCAAGTGGCTTCATGTATCATTTGAGGACCATAGTAAAAATACTCTATCTGCAACAATTGAGAATGATGAAGTTTCTCCTGGTAAAGTTGTTAAGAAAAATTGAAGAGTGACACTAGTACATTAAAAGGCCTAAAACATAGGCTCTTCACCTCAAAAAATATATATCTATATATATGAGAAATGATGGCTACGTCTACACGTGCACGCTACATCGAAGTAGCTAATTTCGAAGTAGTGACATCGAAATAGGCTATTTCGATGAATAGCATCTACACGTCCTCCAGGGCCAGCAACGTCGATGTTCAACTTCGACGTTGCACAGCCCAACATTGAAATAGGCTCAGCGAGGGAACGTCTACACGCCAAAGTAGCACACATCGAAATAGGGATGCCAGGCACAGCTGCACACAGGGTCACAGGGCGGACTAGTGCTTCCGGGGCAACAGCTAGCCACTCCCTTAAAGGGCCCCTCCCAGACACACTCAGCCTACACAGCACGCGGTCTGAGGACCCATAGGCACGCAGACCCCAGGCGCCGCAGTCATGGACCCCCAGCAGCAGCAGCAGCAGCAGCAGCAGCAGCAGCAGCAGCCAGAGGTCCACCCAGCCCTCCCGGCAGGAGCAGGGCTTGCCCTGCTCCATGCCATGCAGGAGGCAGCTGAGCACCTCCTTGGTACACCGGAGGAGGAGCTGCCCCCAGGGCAGCAGGGCTCAACCCCCAACCCTGCAGCACCCCGCGCCCCCGCACCCCACCTCACACGTCGGCGGCTGTGGAGCTACCCCACCAGCACCGACTGGTGGGAGTGGCTGGTGCTTGGGGAGTGGGACGACGACCGCTGGCTCAGGAACTTCAGGATGAGCCGGCAGACATTTATGGAGCTGTGCCAGTGGCTCACCCCCGCACTCAGGCACCAGGACACCGCCATGCGGCGTGCCCTCACAGTGCAGAAACGGGTCGGCATCACTGTCTGGAAGCTGGCCACTCCCGACAGCTACCGATCCATGGGGCAGCAGTTTGGTGTCGGCAAGGCCACCGTCGGGGCTGTCCTCATGGAGGTAAGAGAACCCACAGGGGGAGGGCAGGCCAGGGGAGTGGGGCCTAGGCACAGGAGGGCAGGGCAGGGCAGGGCCACGCACACCCTGCTCACCCCTCATTGGTGCTGTCCCATGTGCTTTCTCTGCAGGTTGTCCGTGCCATCAACGCCATGCTCCTGCACAGGCTCGTGAGGCTGGGGGACCCAGATGCCACCATTGCGGCCTTTGCCACCCTGGGCTTCCCCAACTGTTTCGGGGCTCTGGATGGGACTCACATCCCCATCCATGCCCTGCATCACAGTGGAGGACGATACCTGAATCGCAAGGGCTACCATTCTGTCGTCCTCCAGGCCTTGGTGGACAGCCGGGGACGTTTCCAGGACATTTATGTGGGCTGGCCTGGCAGCACCCACGACGCCCAGGTTTTCCGGAACTCGGGCCTGTGCCGCCGGCTGGAGGCGGGGACCTACATCCCCCAGCGGGAGATCCCTCTGGGGGACACCACCATGCCCTTCTGCGTCATCGCAGATGCGGCCTACCCCCTCCGGCCGTGGCTCATGCACCCCTACACGGGCCACCTCTCCGCTAGCCAGGAGCGCTTCAACGAGCGCCTGAACCACGCGTGCCAGGTGGTGGAGCACTCATTTGGCCGCCTGAAGGGACGCTGGAGATGTCTCCTGACCCGCCTGGATATGGGCCCCAACAACATCCCCCAGATTGTGGGTGCCTGCTGCGCCCTGCACAATTTGGTAGAGAGCAAGGGGGACACCTTTTTCCAGGGCTGGGCTGCGGAGGCCGGCAGGGCAGACATCCACCCACCTGCTGCCCCCAGTCGGCAGGAGGACCCCGAAGGGACCCGGGTCTGGGAGGCCCTGCGGGCCCACTTCAATGATGAGGCCACGGAGTGAACTCTGCCCAGGCCCCCCACTGCCCGCCCCTTCCTCCACCACACTCCTGCCCCAACGCCCACACCATGGAGCACCCCACTGCACCCCCCTCCCACTTTTCCTGGACAAATGACAGCACGCACTTGTGGCTGAACTTAAACTTCTTTTTGTTTCCGAACCTTTTTTTTAACTGTAAATATAGGAACCAAGAACAAACTATGTACAAACATGTGGGAAAAAATAATATGTACAGAAATAAAACAATACAAAGAAATAAGTGTCCTCAATAATAAAAAGAAAACCAGGGAGGATAAAGGGAAGAACTATTTACATGGGGGGGATGGGGCAAACGGGGGGCAACAAATAACAGGGTCCAACTATATACAAGGGGGGGGGCCACGTCCCGGGCCCCTCGCCCCTATAGCCCGGCACTGGGCGTGGGCGGCCGGGAGCCCCGCCGCGGTCACAGCCCTGTCCGGGGCTGGCTGGGGGCGGGCCAGACCGGAAGGTAGGATGGCCAGCGAGTCTCAGTTGGCTCCAGGGGTCCCTCGGCGCTCCGGCCCTCGGCGGTGGGTGGCGGGGCGACGGCAGACGGGACGGCGACGGGCGGAGCAGCTGGTGGTGCGGCTGGTGGAGCAGGCAGGGCGGGCGATGTGGCAGCCAGCGTGGCATGGGGGGCCAGGTAGTCCACCAAGTGGTTAAAAGTCTCCATGTAGGCCCCCCATACCTCCTGGCGCCAGGCCAGTGCCCGCTCCTGCAGCTGCAGGTGCTGCTCCGCGACCTCCAGCTGCCGACGGTGGATGGCCAGCAGCTGGGGGTCCGTCGCCGTCGGCTGGTGGTGGTGCGCGGTCCGCCGTCTAGCCCGCCGTGGGGCCGGTCGGTCCTCGGCCGAGGGGCTGGCCTGGAGCGAGGGTCCCAGAGGGCTCTCCGGGATGACTGAGGCCTCGCCGGCGCTCTCTTCCGGTCCTTCTGATGGTGCAGGTGCAGGACACAGGAGAGGAGGGGGGGAAGAAGAATGGAGACAGGTGTTAGTGTGGGCCCCACGCCGTGGCCTTTGTCCCCCCAGCCCTGTGCTGCAGGTTCCCCATCCCCATCCCTGGGAGATGCTGCTGTGATGGATGGGGTTCAGGGATCCCCCTGCCCTGCACCCCGTCCCCTGGTGGGAGCGACTCTTACTTCACCCCGCAGGGTCTGACAGCAGGAGAGGTTTCTTAGGCCACAGATGGCCAGTTTCTGGCAGGAGTGACAGCACCAGCTGTCGGAAGAGACAGTCCTTCCAACCCGTCATGGGGAGAAGACCCGAAGGGGGGCCCCTCTGGGATGCAGCTTTCCCACTCCTCAGGCTGGCTGCCTTCCAGCTCTCCCTTCCCCTAGCCTCTACCTGTGGCCCCCGCCCTCCCCCCCAATTCCAAGCCAGCTCGGCTCCTCCCTCCTCTTTGTTCAAGGCAGAGGTGTCACCTGCCAGCTGTAGCCCCAGGATCCTCCTTTGCCCCTGGGAGCTATTCGGCTCTTATTGCTCATATGTAGCCTGAGTCTCCCTTTGGCACTCCCCCCACTCCATCACATGCTGCTGCTGCGGGGTGTCCCACCCCCTCCTCCCGGGGGCCCCTCGAGGTTCCGCTCCCCCCTGGCCCGGGGATGGGGCATGGCACTGTCATGCGGGGTCGGGGGGGGGCAGGGGCTGATGCAGTGCTGTGAGGGCCATGGCCCTGCTGTCCTTGGGGCCATGGCCATGTGAGCATGTGGGGGGCCCTGGACACATATCTATTACCCTCGCCCCTCAAGCCCAGGGGTGTACACCAGAGGGGGGTACCTACCTGTCGGTCCACTCCCACAGTCCGGAGATCCCCAGGGGGCGGAGGCCCTGCTGCTGCTCCGGGATGGCAGGAGGAGGATCTGCAGCCCGGATTCTGCAGAGGAGGAGCCCCCCTCCTCCTCCTCCTCCTCCTCCTGCCGCGATGTCCCGGGGGTGGGCTCCGGGGGGGGCCCCCGGGGTGTGGGGCTTACCTCCGGGGCGGACTCCGGCTGCAGGGCCTGCTGGGGCTCGTCGGCTGAGGTGTCAAGGGTGGCCGGAGGGGAGGAGGTGTGCCGGGGGCCCAGGATGTCCCTGAGCTCCCTGTAAAAGGGGCAAGTGACGGGGGCGGCCCCAGATCGGCCGGCCGCATCCCGGGCCCGGGAGTAACCCTGCCGCAGCTCCTTCACCTTACTCCTGACGTGATCAGGAGTGCGGGCAGTGTGACCCCGGGCAGCCAGGCCGTTGGCCAGCCGAGCGAACACATCCGCGTTCCACCTCTTGCTCCCCATTACCTGGAGCACCTCCTCCTCGCTCCAGAGCCCCAGCAGGTCCCGCAGCTCAGCCTCCGTCCAGGAGGGGCCCCGCTGCCGCTTTCCAGCCTGGCTGCCCTTCTGGCTGGGCTGTGAGCCCTGGCTCCCTTTGGGGGGGGTCCCCTGGGGGCGCTGGGGGGGCTGCCGGGCAGCCATCGCAGCTGGGTGGGGGGCTGAGGGAGGTGCAGGCTGGCCGTGTGTGTAGGCTGCCGCCTGCATGATCCCTCAGCTTCCTGCACAGGAAGGGAGGGGGAAGGGACCTTTAAGGGGCCGCTCCGTGCAGCCACCATTGAGCTGAGGGGCTGGAGAGAGCGTCTCTCAACCCCTCAGCTGATGGCCGCCATGGAGGACCCGGCAATTTCGACGTTGCGGGACTTGCAACGACTACACGGTCCCTACTTCGACGTTGAACGTCGAAGTAGGGCGCTATTCCTATCCCCTCATGGGGTTAGCGACTTCGATGTCTCGTCGCCTAACGTCGAAGTTAACTTCGAAATAGCGCCCGACGCGTGTAGCCGCGACGGGCACTATTTCGAAGTTAGTGCTGCTACTTCGAAGTAGCGTGCACGTGTAGACACGGCTGATATGTGACAAACAGGTGGCCACCACTAGTAATGTTTCAGATTTACAAGACATCAAAAGACATTCCAGGAGTAATACAATGACTGCAGAAAATGCACACATATATATGAAAAAATAAACATGCAACCATGTACAAGCTATGCCAGTGGTTCTGAATCAGAGGTACAAATCTGTTGAGGGATTGTAGCCAGACAAAGTCTCCCCCTTACAAGCCAGCTTGCTCGCTGCCCCCCACACCGAGGAGCACACAGGGCACAGAAATGGCTGCTGACAGCACAGTCTTTGATGCCCTCATTGAGGCCCAGATATGCTAGCTTATCGTGACCCTGAGAAGCAGAAAGTACAGCTAGAAGGCTAACAGGCCAGACTGTCAACAAGTGGGGGGGACCCTCAGAAATCACCCCATCTGGCATTGATCGATATGATGCACACACACAATCACCCCAGAAGGGGAAGTGCCCCGCCCACACAAAAGAATGTCCTGTACTCCTAAATTGCTTATCTCTTGTCTTACAAGTGCAAACTAAGTAAGAAATGCCCTTGTAACAAACTGGCGTCACAAAGACAGACCAGTATGATCTGGCACCATAGATAAGAAAGAGAATACGTAACCCAAAGGGGTATAAAAGATGGGTCCAGCAGAACTCTAACTCTGAGTGCATTCCACCAACTACCTGCTGGTCCGGTCAGGTGATTGCCTCCCGAGGTCCACAACTGGGGACGCCCAACCTCGTATTCGTCTTTCCGTGGAACTGAGTGACCGATCCAGCTTGGCTACGCTGGTATCGAGAGATACAGAGAGGGGAAGATACACCCATGCTAGGTCTCTGACTTTTTTTGTGCACAGCTAAAGAATTAGAGCTCTGTAACTATATGTCATTGTGTCAAGATATCATTGTGTTAGATAGTAACAGATATCTTTGTATTGGATTTTAACATAACTTGTTAACACCTGTACTTGGCTAGCATATAAGAAGTAGACAATAGCCTTTTGTAACCGTACGCCTATAACTGTAGCTTAATAAACTTGTAACTAGTTAAGATCCAAGCCTAACCATTTTGTTAACCCTTTTGTCACTGCAACACAGCCGGCACAACAAAAGAACTTTAACCGTTTGGTTACTACAGCCTGGCCGTGGGTGAGAGTGCTAGGAGCTGCCTGCTCTAACAGTAAAAAACTGGGTTGCTTAGGACCCAGGGGAGTACCTCACCACACATTACCTGGCCACCAGCTAACAGGGATACAGAAAGGTATTTCAGGAGGTATTCAACTCATTTAGACATTTGCCTACTTTTGTAATAAACTACATAAAAAGCACTAGAAAAGTCAGTGCAAACTAAAATGTTTTTCAAGTAAAATGAGAAAGGAAGCAATTTTTCAGTACTAGTATGCTGTGATGCTTCTGTACTTTTTGTCTGATTTTCTAAGTTTTTAGTGAAGTTAAACTTGGAGTACATGAGACAAATCAGACTCTTGAAAGGAGTACAATAGTCTGGATAAGTTGAGGACCACTGAGCTATTCTACCATTCAATCTGCTAATGGCTCCACCTGTTCTGAAATGAGGAAGACTGAAATGATGCAGATGATATAGATGATGCTTCTTTGTATAACTTGGGAGCTGCTCTTAGCCAACTGCTAAATGAAGAGTGAGCAAGAGAAACAAGTGTTGCCTTGATTTCTTCAAGGAGAGAAGTGATACAAACATTTTATAGCATGTCAAGATATTCAGTTAGATTGCATGGATATGGATGTCTAACTCAAAGACTGGAGAGATATAATCATATATCATATCAAAAAGCACTCATCATTCTAAGACATTCAGATTTAATTGCAAGAGTTTAGAGTTCACTGTCAAAATGTATCTCAAGACCAGATTTGCACCCCCTTCAGAAGTCATGCTTCAATTAAATTATTCCCCACAAAAAGAAAAAAAAAATGTTTCCTTAGTTGCTGTTGCATTACAGGGACTAGAATCTGACACTTAGGCTGTGTCTAGTCTGCAGACTTCTGTCAACAAAACTTATGTCCACAAAAGTTTTGTCGACAGAGCATGCACCAGACTGCAGATCTGTTGGCAGAGATCTGCCAGTTGGAAGTATTCTGTCAGCATCCCTGTACACCTCGTTCCATGAGGAAGAAGGGATACCTTGACAGAGGGGGTTTTCTGACATTTGGCTACATGTGGATGGGCCAAATGTCAGAAAAGCCTCTCTCGACAGAACAGTCAGCAAAAGATACACATCTGCATGGAGTAATTTGTGTATCTTTTCCCTATAGTTCTTGGCAATCTAGACATAGCTTTAGGGGGAAACACTTGGTCAAAGACATTCAAAACATCAAAGAAACTCCAGAAATAAGATTATTGCAAAAGGTGATCTTATTTCTGAGGATAAATGCAATTCAATCCATACAAGCTAAGCAATCACACAAAATGCTCAAAACTGCCTGGTTTTTAGTGAGAGAAATGAAAGTTTGGCATATGTTAAAGGGGTATACCTGGGCCTTCGTATGGCCTAGGCTAAGTCAGCCAACTTCAGAACAAACTGGAAGTGGTAAGGAGTTGCAATCACTTCTGAAGGCTTCACAGAAAGACTAGAGGTACACAAACATATTTGAGAAAAGAACATTCATGAGTATGTCAAGGTATTCAGCTTTGATGCTCTGGTAGGAAGATTAATATTGAAGCAACCTGATGATGATTTATTCACAGATATGTTTGAAAGAACCTCTGACTTTCAGAGAAAAATCATTGTACAACCTAGTGTGTCAAAAGAGATACGGACAATGTACTTTGCCTTTCTGTAGTTAAGAAGGACTATGAGAAATGATTCCAAGTGCATGTTGACTCTGACAGAGGACATTTCCAAAATGATCTTTAATCACAACACATAACTGTAGTACCAAAAAAGACAATATAAGCCTGTGGCTAATGTAATCTTTAAAAAGAGGCTGATAAAATAAGGAACTTCTGTCTATTGCTTTTCCGTCTCATTGGAAGCAGTTTAGGCCACTTAAAATGACTGTTTACAATGCAGCAAAAGAAAATGTTATTGGTCTTTCCTACTAAAGATGTTACCGAAAACTGAGGAAACATTCGGTGCATAAGGAAGTGTAGCATGAGAGCTCTTCATCTCTATGTGGAAAACAATTAATTCACAATCAGAATTTGGATATGAGGAGACATGTTCTGTACTAATAATCTTCTGATATCTGGTTTAAAAAACTGGCCAGAGACATTACAGACATCAAAAATACTACAAGAATAATAAGATAGTTGCAGATCCCGAGTATTATAGCTAACCTTCTAAAAATGTTTCAAGTATTCAGATTTTCTTCCCTAAATAAGCTTGAATAAATTTTTGCCTTAAATATAAAAAAGTAAAAATAGTACTGTATTGGAGAAGAATATATTGTCTACAGTCTTACATGATCGACTGATATCAGTAGACTTTTGCAACCATATTGATTTTTCTGAGTACCAGACCATTGAGAAATGAGTTCAGGTGTCTATTGTTGGAAAGGCAGAATAACACAAAATCCACATCCAATCACAATAAATAATTGTTTTTAGGACAGAAAACATTAGTTGGTGGCTACCGCATCTTGCAATACAGTTGTGGGGTGAAAGGACAGATCTATTCATTGATTTCATTCTTCATTGAAAACAATGTTATCTATGATGAAATAACACAGAAAACTGCCACAATCTTATTGGGAAAGGTGGTATTGAAAACTGACAAGAGATTCTAGTGTGTAGAAAGCAGCATAGTTCATAGGTTCTTCACCTTATCATAAAAAACAAAGAGATGACTAGATTAAATAACCAAAGAGAAGATGAATGCAACTGGCAGAAGAGTTACATAACACAGTCGCCCCTTTCTGAAGAATAGTAGGGCATCAAGAAATAAGTCCAAGTGCCTACTGAATAAAAAAAGTTCCTTGAAATACCTTCAGCCACGACAAATAATTACAGTTCCAAGGAACAGCAGCCTGTGATTACCCATATCTTGCAAAATACGTGGGCATAAGCATCACAGCAGTATTGGTTTTACATATCAAAGAAGAAATGCCGGCCATGGTAGCAGAGCTCCTATCAACAAAGAATTATACCACAGTTTTTCCCAGAAAAATTACTATAGAAAATTAAGGAGAGGCTCAGGTGCATAAACAAATATCTTACATGGCCTTTTCATCTCATGAAGTCCAAGTTCAAGGCCACAAGGGACTAACAGATCATCTGCTCTGACTTTCTGTATTTCAGAGGTTGCCAACACAACCCAACCACACAAATATGAAACCCAGTCACCAGAAATATAACAAATCATCACATCCTTCAAAAGACTAAACTATTGTGTGCCATAGTACACATCAGTACATCAGTGCTTGATAATCTTACTGGGCAAGCAAGAAATGATTTCACCTAATTAAAATCAGATGTGACAAATATATGTTCAATATTGGTATGGACTAGAATGTAGCCTAGAAATAAATCACATACTTTATACTTTTATACTTCTTTATACTTTCTGGCTATGGTTACACTAGCAAATTTTACTGATAAAACACCAGTTTTCTGACAAAACTGATGGGACGTCCACACACAAAATGAGTTTTATCAACAGTTTGTTGACAAAACTCAGCACTTTCTCTGGCAGCATTCTGCCTTTCAGCCATGAAGCATAATGCTTCTGTTGACAGATTCTGTCAATAAGAAGGCTGTGTTGATGCTCTGCTGGGGGCCTTCTCTCGACAGACAGGGAATCTAGAACAATGGACAGCCCTATATGCTGTGCTTCTGCGAGCCTGTTTTGTCAAGAAAGCAGCCAGGCAGTCCAACCACTCTGTCAGTAGAGCAGAGCACTCTTCTGACTGGCTTTTGTGTGTGGCCACTCTCTGTTGACACAAGTTTTGTCAGGAAATCTCTTCTGACACTGACTTCTGTTGACAGAGTGCTGTAGTGTAACTGTAGAATCTAAGGTACTGCAGAAGTAATAAAAGATTACAGAAGATTAGCACATGAATGAAAAAAATTGTATCCCAACCTATACAAGCTATAAGGACTCTCAGAGCTATTGACCACCACCTGTTCTGGAATAGGAGAGGAAAAGCTCTTGCAGATGGTGAAGTTTCATTCCATTTCATAGGGCTTTGGACAATTCTTAACCAACTTCAGAATGAAATAATGTGCCAATCAGTTTTCTAAACTTCATCAGGTCTAGCAGAGAGACAGGAGAGATATGAACATCTCCACTAAGGAGAATGCTATAGCCCTGATCTTTATTGCATTGTTATGGAGCTCACTGTTGAACACACCGTGAGATTTATCTGGCATCAAAGAACCTTTCAGTTGCACTTTTGCCTAGAGAGAGGTGGAAGGGATGGGGCAACCTGCCCTCAGTTTTGCCCTGACTGCACTGCTAGGCCTCACTCCAAGCTCTGAAAGCCATGCAGAGTGCACGGCGCTTGGGTAGCAATTTAAAGGGTCCCAGGGTTCTGTCCACAGCCACTGCCGAAGTAGCAGTGGCCAGGAGGCTAGGCCCCTTTGAATCACTGGGCCCCAGGGAAAATGTCTGCTTTGCCTCCTTCCCCCGGGTTGGCCGGTGTGGGAGAGAGATTTTGTTCAAGAGAAATCAGACTTGAGGTACACATACAGCTCTTTGAGAATATATTTTCTAATTCATGGAAAGCCCTTTGTGTTGACTTCCATCAGACCTTTGATTCGGGGCGTTGAGAAGTTTGTGGGACCTGAGGAGGTCTCAGCAGCCTGAGGAAGATGTCATTGATAGAAGAGTTCTAAAATGGAACCAAAAGCAGTGTTCAAGTGAATTGCTGTGAAGGGCATAATTTCCTCCTTCTAAGGGAGTTTCTCAAGACTCTGTCCTGTCACCATCATAGTTCAATACTGTCATTGACTGGCTTATAATAAGCTTGAAGAGGCAGCTCTCAGTGGCACTGTGCTGAAAAGTATTTGCTTCAAGACATCAAACATGCTGAGAGGATTGCTTAATGGTTCAGTTTGGTGAGTCACTACAGCTGATGACTGATCTGGTCAAGCAAGAAGCAGCACACACTTGCCTAGTTATTAATCTGACAGAAATAAACCCATGGCCATTATCAGCCAGCAGCCTCCAGCTTTAGATCACAACCTGTTTACTATTAAGCTGCCTAGAGGGGATATCAAACAGGTAACAACTATTAAACGCTTGAGCAGCATCATAGGCAATCCTGGACTATTTTCAGAAGATATAGATGCTTGTACCCAGCTGCTGTTATGTTCTGGCACTTTCAGAAGCCTCTGTGGATATTTGGGGATACCAGGCTTACTAAGAAACTGCAGAACAGTTATACCAGCTCTATTGAATGGCTGTGAAAGAAGGGTGCAGAGGAATGCTGAAGAGCAGTGTTCCCTATAAGCTGAGTGCTTGGGCAGCCACCCAGGAGAAATTCAGGTGCTGCACAGCTGATTAGCAAAGCTTCCACAGCTGGCAGCATGTGTCCTATTGCTGGCGCGCATCTGCACATGACTTGGTGCACATAACAAAATGTATACCACCCAATGGGTGGGAAAAATAGAGGGAACATTGCTGAAGAGCAACCCAACTGCCTTTTTTTTCTGGTCAATTTGTCTTACTGCTCCACATTAGTTCAGAGCAAGATCAGCAGTAAGGATATCCATAGGCAAAACTACCAACCAGCTCTGCCAGAACTGGTTCATATTTAGCAGCTGTCTGAGGAAAATAGAACATATTTAAAAAGTTCTTTTACTAAGAAATCCAGCGAACTGGCCACAATCACATGAGTGCCAAAAACTTTGGTGCAACATAAGATTACCAGTGATAAACACACTAAACATCTGTCTAGATCATCTTAAGGGCCTAGCTAGATATGGATCAGAGAGGTACTTGACTTGTAAGGAACCTATGTCCCTTTAGAATTTCATTTGATGGTCGTGTTCAGTACCAGTAATAGCCTAGGAGCTGGTCTGGAAAATCAGCCGCTCACCTGCCAGAGCTGTAAGATACCATAGAAAAAATAAGAAGATAGCAGAACATGAGTTACTATTTTGGGAAAAGTTACACCCAAACTTTTACAGCTATGCGACTGTAACACACACACCTAGGGATGTGGTTCACTGTCTCATGTAGCAGCACTTAAGTCACCTACACAGAAAAAGACTGAGGCTGTGGCTACCCTAGCCCCCATCCCCTTTCGAAAGGGGGATGCTAATGAGCCACTTCGTCAGATGCTAATGAGGTGCTGCCATGCATATGCAGCACCTCATTAGCATAAGGGCAGCCACTTGCGTTCTGAAAGTGCTGCTTTCTAAATGCATGCCACTGGTGTAGCCCAGGGCCTTTTGAAAGGACACTCTGGATTTTGCAAGCCCCTTCTTCCCAAAACCAAATGGGAAAAAGGAGCTTTTGAAATGCGGGGGTTCCTTTCGAAAGGCCCTGGGCTACACCGGCAGCATGCATTTCAAAAGCGGCACTTTCAAAATGAGGCAGCCACCATTATGCTAATAAGGCACTGCATATGCATGGCAGCACCTCATTAGCATCCCCCTTTTGAAGGAGGGGCTAGTGTATCCATGGTTTGAGGGTCCCCTACAGATTTAGCTGAGAGCTGGCTGGTTTTCAGTTCATGACCTATCCTGCATGAAGCCAGGTTTTAATTTTTGGTCAATTATATGGAAGGAGCAATAGCATCCATTTTCAAAGAGGGGCAAAAGTTTGCAGGTTTGATACAAGAAACTGGGAGACCACAAGAAACAAAATCTAGTATGGAGAGATTGTGGATAAAATCATGAGTTGGTGAGCAGGTACAATAACAATGCCTTCAGCTTGCATTATGGACATACTCTTAATACAAAATCCATAAACAAAAACCTCCATGCCGAGGTATGTGCACTATTAAACAATAGCCAGCAGGACTATTTGCAGGAAGCAGCCTTATCTCAAAGCAAGCAAGCAATTACAAAGATCACCTTGAAGCTAGCCACAAAGAATGAGGATGCCATGACCTAAATTTCTGTAAGTTTCCTCCTGGTGCAGGGCAACCACTCAGGAAACAGGCATGCCAGAGAACAGAGATACTGTTACATTTATCACTCATGCCTGCATGAAAGGAAATAACAAAAAAGCCATAGGCAAAGATTATTGTTTCCACGTGTAACCCCAAGGAGCTCGCTTAGGTGGCTGGGGCTTTGTATGTGTGTAATGCAGGGAGCTGCACATTGTACCATCTAGGAAGTGGTGCAAACAAGGGCAGACTCAGAGTCTGCTAAGCAACCCAGAAGAGGGAGAGAGGAAAGATACTTAGAATGACAGAGGGCCCTGTTGGCTTGAGGAAGGATAGCAGGGTGATTTCCAACCTTCTGTTTGATTTTGTGACTACTGCTGCACCTTGAGTGGATGTTTTCAGAGAGTTATCCACAGTGATGCCAAGACCTCTTTCTTGAGAAACTGCTATGGTTTAGCTACAGGACAGTCTGCGGCATGGAATAGTTAGCTCATTGGTTAGTGGCTCGGATTTGTAAATGTGGGGTTGCAAGCGCAATCCTTGAAGAGGCTTGTCTAGGGCAGGTTCTTGGCTAATTTAGACCTCATTATTTAATACGGTATAGTTGGAATTTTGATGTCCAATGCCCCTTACTTTGCATTTATTGTGAGTTCTAAGGGCAACATCTTGTAGTTAGATGCTCAGGGAGATTACTTACGAGATTCCACTGCTCCCTGTGCCCTCAAGCCAGAGGTAAGTCATTGTGGATTTTACTATCTACTGCCTACTAATCCCGTAGTGGGAATTACCACCTTGTTCCACTTGTGAGTATTTGGGGATGTACTGAACTAGTCGGCCATGTTGCTAATTGCTGCATGGAAGATGTCATTGCCACAGGTCATTGAGCATCCCGATATAGTACACCTCCCAATGGGACACTAATTTTACTTTTGTTATATCAGGTCATGTGACTGCAGAATGTCACAGGTCTGATTAATATGTTCACAGTTGAGAATAGTGTTGCACTCTGTTATGTCATAATCACCGTCTGTTGAATATAATTACTCTGTTGAATATTTTGAATGGGTTTATGTTATTTCTCAAAAGTTTCCAACTATCTGGTAAATAGGTGGGGGTGAGCCTGTGATTAGAATTTTCCTCCCAATTTGCCTGGGTGACCCTGCAGGGAAGGAACAAGGGAGATGCTTCATCAAATGCACTTATATTGCAAGTAAGAAAGAAAGAAAGAAAGAAAGAAAAGGTTATGTCCTGTTGACTAACACCCCAGAGAAAACTGATAATTTATTCTATGTATTTAGTCTAAACTTCCTAAGTAGGAATGTCACTTTGTAATGGGCATGTGTTATGCATGAAGTGACCCCTAGGGTTTATACCTTTTGTAGCAGAGGAGGACTTGCAAGGTGGTTTGTGCATTGGTCTTGTAAACTCAGGGTTGTGAACTCAGTTCTTGAGGGGCCCTTTCAAGGGTGCAGGGAAGGTTACATTTAAAAGAAAATGTGTCAGTGATGGTAATAGTTCCTTCTGTGAGTGCAGGAAAGTGGACTCCATGATCTCTCAAGATCCTTTCTAGCTGTGTGAGGGAGGTATGTATAAAGTACTCCAGTACTTTGTCAACATCTAACCAAAGCTACATCTACATGGGGATGCTACATCGAAATAGCTTATTTCGATGTAGCAAAATCGAAATAAGCTATTTTGACGAATAGCGTCTACATGTCCTCCAGGGATGGTGCCATCAACGTTCAACGACGACGTTGGGCAGCACTACATCGAAGTAGGCGCTGCAGGGGAGTGTCTACATGCCAAAGCGGCCCACATTGAAATAAGGGTGCCAGGAACAGCTTCAGACAGGGTCACAGGGCGGAATAGCACTTCATGGGCAACAGCAAGCCGCTTCCTTAAAGGGCCCCTCCCACACACACTTGCACTAAACAGCACAAGATCCACAGAGCCGACAACTGGTTGCAGACCCTGTGCATGCAGCATGGATCCCCAGCTGCAGCAGCAGCAGCCAGAAGCCCTGGGCTAAGGGCTGCTGCACACGGTGACCATAGAGCCCCGCAGGGGCTGGAGAGAGCGTCTCTCAACCCCTCAGCTGATGGACGCCATGGCAGACCCTGCTATTTCGATGTTGCGGGATGCGGATCGTCTACACGTGCCCTACTTCGACGTTCAACGTCGAAGTAGGACGCTATTCCAATCTCCTGTTGGGGATAGTGACTTCGATGTCTCACCGCCTTATGTTGATTTCAACTTCGAAATAGCGCTCACCACGTGTAGACGTGGCAGGTGCTATTTCGAAGTTGGCATGGCTACTTCAAAGTAGCTGGCTCGTGTAGACGTGGCTCAACTCTGCAGTTAGAGCCTGAGGAACTCAGAATTTGTCTTCACTTTATTCCCAAAGGTTATGAGTAAAATCTTGATTTTACCTCTCAGACAGAAGTCCATATTGGCTTCTTGTTAAGAATCTCAGTGGACCTGAAAAAAATAGCAGCAACTTGCATATGGACATTTCCCTTTCCCCTCTGAATATCTACTATGTTTCCAGTCTCCAGAAACTGATTCCAAGCACATGTTCTGGACTGAAGCAGCAGAAGAATCTTTTGAGACACAGAGAGCACGCGTAGCCAAGTGGTTAGAGATGAGAGAATGTGAGACTCACAGTCCAGTCCTCCTGACCTAATGACTCTTTCATTAAGGTATTCAATCCAGAGGGTAACAGCTTCAACTGGACAGACTGAGGGAACCCTACATGTGATCATCCCATATCACAGTGCTTTGGGCTCTTTCATAAGAGGTGGCAGATTCCCTGTTCAAATCCCTTCTTTCCCCTGCATACTGCCTACATCCCAATCCCTCCCCCAAGAGAAGGGGAGCGGGCGGGGTGGGGGTTGGCTTCTCATATCCCACAACCCTGGGTAAAAGTTATGTGGAACATCCTTTTTCTCCCTTTCCACATCACTTGCCACAGAAACATAGGCACCTTAATACAAATTGGGTTCCTGGCTGTAAATTAGTAGCAGAGATAGATGCCTTCCTACAGCCTAGACATAGGTTCCTGTGCCTGCAAGGAGAGTGAGGCTTAGTACACATCCCTCTGGTTGGCATTTGTCATTGGCTACCTTATGCTGCTCCTCTTCTAGCATGCTGGCTTCTTCGAATCATATTCTTAAGTGCCTATCTCTCCCCATTCATCCTTCATAGGAATTCATCATCAACCCTTTTTTAATATATTTAACAGCTACATACAGTATCTGTTCAAGAACAAGTGTGGCTACCGAAGGAATATACAGTAATCTATTTTGTATGCCCTATTTTCTATCAATAAGCCTATACACTGAAGATGGGCCCACCAGGCAAGGTTCAGTTTTCCCTATAAACATTAACACTTACAATTTGCAAATTCTAGGATCATAAGAGTCCTGTAACACCTAGGCCGAGTCTATACTGCCTCTCCTTTTGGAAGGGGCATGTAAATGCAGAAGATTGAAAATGCTAATGATGTGTTGATATGACTATTCGGTGATTCATTTGCTTAATTGCAGCCACTCGCCATGTCAAAAGTGCTGCTTTCCAAATGAAAACTAGCCATGTAGACGGGCTTCCTTTTGAAGGAACACCTTCTACATGGCTGTTTTGCATTTCAAAAGAAGCATTTGGATGCAGCAAGTGGCTGCATTATGCAAATAAGGTGCTGAATATTCATATCATTGTCTCAGTATTTTCAATCTGCCGCATTTACATGCAGGGACGGGCAGTGTAGATGCAGTCCTACAGATTAAAGGTTTATTTCCCAGTTGAGAGTGACTTCAGTCAGGCAAGACAAGTTATGAGTTACAGCTTGTTATGAAAATTAATCTTAAGGGGGGGTGGGAAATGTGTTTTACAAGTTGCCATTTATGAAAAGGACAAAGCCTTTCACCTCAAGGTCACCAATTCAAATTCTGCTCTGTTTAGCAGTGGTTCAGAATTTATTACCATCTGAGAGCTCAGCTGAACTGGCGCCGCTGGACTGTGATCCCCCGAAGCAAAGAGCTTCACCATAAAATGAACTATTTGGTGCATTTGTTGGCAGTCTTGGCAGAAAATTCACTTTTCAATTGTTCACGTCAGACACTATTGCAAACTGAATTTGACACCTCATGAAATTTTAGCAGCTGGGAAACACTTCTTTAACTTTTCAGAAAGTGATCAGTTGATCTTGTGAAAAAAACAGATCTTGGATTCATGGACCATGATGCTGTCTATGATAAGAGGAGATGGTGTGAAATGATCTGTAGCTGACAGAAAGGATGCTGAAACCTCTAGGCTACATCTCTACCACAGCGATCTGTTGACAGAAGTTACTGTCAAAAGACATATTCTGGCAAAACTTCTGTAGACAGATCACATCCACACACAAAAGCAGATTGAAAGAGCAAGCCACTCTTCCCACAGAATGGCTAACCAGAAGCTGAGCAAATAGGGCTGACCAGTGAACTGGAAATCCTGTCTGTCAACAGAGGGTCTCTGGAACTGTTACACGGCTGTTTTGTCAACAGAATCTGTTGACCAAGGTGTTATCACTCACCACGAAGAGGCAGAATGCTGTCAGCAGAAGTGCCAAATATTGAATGTAAACGCTCTGGCAGTTTTGTAAACAAAATCCCATTTTTTTCGACAAAACTCTCTAGTGTAGACAGAGCCCTAGGTTAAACACTCTGGGACCTGATTTGGCAAGCCCTTAAATATACACGTTAGCTGTACTTGTGTAACTAGTTCTACTGCATCCAAATGAATTGAGGTTTGCAGGATTGAATATTTAGGTTTAGTCCTTTCCTTCATTTCTGATTAGAAGTCATCCAGATAAATATTACATGATAACTCTTTGTTTATGGGAAAGACTCAACACACCAAAAAATTTTATTTGCCAGTCATTCACACCATAAAATCACTCAGCCGTCTACTTCTTGCTTTTGCACAGATTGTTTTTCACATTTTAATGCTACAGCTTCAGGGTTAAATATGCCATACATTAATGCATTCTCTGTGTTTCACCACCAAGCTTACAAATATAAGCAGAAGTAGAACGGACCATATCAGGTGACATCCAATTACCATTCTGATTCAGACAAAATTCACTCAGGTGTGGGATTTTCTGTAACTGGACCCTAAAGAATGCCATGTCTACTGACTAGAACTAGGCACACTGACATTTTGAAATGGCATTGGAAGAAAGAGCTGAAATTTCCCTTGGAATGAAAATTCCAAATTTTTTCAGTTCAGGGCCATAGAAACACATTGTTTCAATTTAATTATTTACGACAAGTTAGTTTCCATTTGTATGTTACATTGTAGGTAGTCTGTCGTGTCTGACGATGATGTCTTGAGCTTGCACAGGCTCATTGGTTGTGGACTCGCATGTGGCTGAGGAGTCCAAGCTTTGAACAGCATGGGCATTCACAGTGGAGGCAAGGGAATTGTCCTGGCTCTGTTGGTGTGGCTGGGGCTATTGTTTTCTTCTTCTCACGAGCATCAATGAGGCATACGCGTCGCTGCTCTTCAAAGCTGTCATACTCATGTCATACAAGACCATTCCAGCCTGTTCGGTCTTTTGCTTGCTGCTCCAGCTGATCAAGTTTTAAACCAGCATGAGCAATGTTGGCCTTCATGCAGTCTTTATATCTCTTGCGCGGCCCACCTTGATTCCTTTTGCCCTGGGAGAGTTCACCATAGAGGAGTTGCTTAGGGATTCTTGACTCCTCCATTCGTATGACGTGCACTGTCCAGCAATGCTGGGCTTTCAGAATCATGGCTTCGATGCTCATGGTTCCTGCTCTGTCCAGGACTTCCAGGTTCATAAATCTGTCCTGCCATTGAATGTGCAGTATTGACCTCAGGCTGCATGTGTGGAAATGCACCAGCAGTTTTATGTTTTCTGTACAAGGTCGATGTTTCACAGCCGTACAGGAGACTGGTCAGGACTACAGCCTTGTACACTTTCAGTTTAGTGGACTGTCAAATATCGTGCTGATTCAACACTTGCACTTTCAGACATCCCAGTGCCTGGCTGGCCTGGCAGATTCTGGCATTGATTTCTTTGTCAAGGGAGTCATCCTTGGCTATCACACTGCCAAGGTACTTGAACTCCTCTACAGTTTATAACTCCGTTCCTTCAATAAAGATTGGAGCGGGGAGAACAGCAGCTCCTGGAGCAGGTCGAAACAGTACCTCGATCTTTCCTAGGCTGATGGTCAAACCAAAGGGGTGAGTGGCTTCAGCAAACTTGTTGACAATGAGCTGGAGATCAGATTCCTTGTGTGCCGTAAGTGCACAGTCGTCAGCAAAAAGGGCTTCAAGGATGAGCCTCTCAAGCATCTTGGTTTTAGCATTCAGACGATGAAGGTTGAAAAGTGACCCATCAAGTCTGTATTTTATGTAGACTCCATGGTCCAGGTCCCTAACTGTGTGGCTGAGGACACATGTGAAAAAGAGGTTGAAAAACCCTGGGGCCAGCACGCACCCTTGCTTCGCACCATTGGATATCTCAAATGGATCTGAGGACTTGCCATTTGGAAGAACAAAGCCAGTCATGTCATTGTGGAACAGGTGCATGACGCTAATGAATCTTCTCAGGCAGCCAAGTTTTGACAGGATAATCCACAGTGCTTCTCTGTTTATGGTGCCAAATGCCTTGGTCAGGTCTATAAAGACAGCATACGGATCCAAGTTCTGCTCTATGCACTTTTCCTGGACCTGACGACCAGCAAAGATCACATCAATGGTGCTGCAGCCTTGGTGAAAACCACGCTGTGCCTCTGGTAGGTTCTCCTTTGAGATGCTGGTGATCAGATGGCTGAGGATGACTCAAGCCAAGATCTTCCCAACAGTACAGAGAAGGGAGATGCCACGGTGATTTCCACAGTCAGCTTTGTTGCCCTTGTTTTTTAAGAGCGAGATGATTGTGGCATCCATAAAGTCTTTGGTCATGTCTTCTTCCCAGATGCTGATCAGGATGTTGTGGAAGGCTTCAAGTGACACTGGTCCTGCCGCTTTGAAAATTTTAGCGGAGATCCTGTCCATCCCAGGGGCTTTGCCAGAGCTAGTGTGGCTGATTGCCTTTTTGACTTCATCCGTTGTAGGGGGCAGGTCAAGACTGTCTGTTGGAGGCTTCTGAGGGATCTGGTCTGGGGCACAGTGTCGACAATGGAGGGTCGGTTGAGAAGGTTGCTGAAGTGCTCTCTCCATCTTTTGTTGATGCTGTTCTTCTCGCTCAGAAGGGTCATGCCACCTGCAAACAGCAGAGGTGTAGTACTTGGCTTTGAAGGTCCATATATAGCTTTGATAGCACTGAAGAACATTTTGGAGCTTTTGGTGTCAGTGTAGTATTGGACTTCATCAGCTTTACTCTCCCACCACTCATCTTATGTTTTGCGAAGTGCCGTTTGTGCCTGGCTATGAAGGTGTTTAAAACAATCATGTTTGGAGACTAAGGACTGATCGTTTTGCCATAGCAGAAATCTGTTCTGTTTTTCCTCTAAGATCTTCATGATGGCCTCGTCATTCTCATCAAACCAGTCTTGGTGAACTCTCTTTTTCAGTCCTAGTGTTGACTTAGCTGACTCCATCACTTGGGTTTTGAACTAGTCCCACTTTTGTGTTGGGTCTCCAGTCCCAGGTCCACGGGACGTCAGCACTTTGTTAAGGCAGGCTGAGAATTTCTCATGATGACCAGTATGTTGCATCTTCCCAATGTTGAAGTGGGGTCTGACAACCTTGAACTTCTTGCAGTGCAGTGGTGTGATGTGCGGCACAAGGACTGATCTGACGAGTCTATGATCAGTTCAGCACTCAGCTCCCCGCATGGCCCTGGTGATCTTAATGTCTTGAATGTCCCACTTGTGATTGATGACATAGTCAATCAGGTGCCACTGTTTTGATCTTGGGTGCATCCATGTGGTCTTGTATTTATTGGCTTGCCTGAAGAGAGTGTTGGTAATCGTCAGGTCATTTTCTGCACACAAGCTCAGCAGAAGACAGCCATTGGCATTCATGTTACCAACACCATGATGCCCCAGCACCCTTTTCCAGGTCCTACAGTCCTTGCTGACCCTGGCGTTGAAGTCACCCAACAGGAGAAACTTGTCACTAGGAGGAGTTGCTTTCACAAGATGGTCAAGGTCCTCATAGAAATTTTCTTTTACTTTGTCACTGCTAGTCAGTGTGGGGGCATAAGTGCTGATGACTATAATGTGGCAAGAGGTGTTAAGGGGGAAGCGGAGCTTGATCAGACGCTCACTGATGCAAGTTGGTAGATCAGGAAGCTGGTGCAGAAGTAATGTCTTGATGGTAAGTCCAACTCCTTGGATTCTGTCTTCATTTTCAGGCCTGCCTTTCCAGAAGAAGGTGTAACCTCCTTTTGGTTCGCAGGTGGATCCTTCCTCTGCCAGTCTGCTCTCGCTCAGGGCGGCTATGTCAATGTTATAACATTCCAGTTCTCTTGCTATGAGGGCTGTTCTTCTTTTGGGCCTCATAACATTCTCCCTGTCCAAGAGGTTGCGAATGTTCCATGCTGCAAATATCATCTTTCTATTCACTGTTTTTCCACCACTGTCAGGGTAAAACTGCCAGCTGTGGCACGCTGGCCTCTTTGGTTGGGATGAGCCATTTTTGGGACACCTTTTCTAGTCCCCTCCCTCATTTTGAGGGTGATCAGTGCTGTTCCTAAAAAGGCCTGTTCAGTCACCTGGGATGCTGCCGAACACCTCTGTCATCCCGGGGTCAGAGTTGAGTGACCAAAGTCCACAGGCCACCTATGTGCAGGTTTGGAGCTACAACTCCAGTGGTCACCTCCACCTGTCACTTTGCCCCTCCACCATTGCTGCAGGACTTTGAGGTAGACAGAAATTATGAGAATGTGCAAAGAACCTGTGTGGGAGAATGTTAAAAGTGGAAAAGTCGTTGCACAGGGGCAGTTCCACTCTCTCAACCTCAGAAGCCTGGTTCCAGTGGTACAAAAAGTCGTCATGGCTGGGATTTCCTAGGCTGCAGTGGATGGCCGTGCCATCTTTGTTGCCCTGTCATGCCCTTTGCTCTCCACAGAGCATTGCAGAACCGCCTTCCTGGTCATTGGATCTTGCTGTTGAATTCATCCGCCCAGTTCGCTGCAGCCAACTTTGCATGCTAGGATAGGCAATTCCCAATCTTCAGACCTGCCGGCAACCCTCACCTGGTTTAGCCTGCCTGTTGAAGTGGTTTATCGAGATGTGGCCACTGCACACTACAACTTCTTGGAGCCACAAGTGAGAGCTGCGTGCCAGGTGGGGACCAAAGGTGCACGAACTGCCCCCAAAGAGACATGACAAGTCCCCACACCAGAGGTGCTACCCTCCCTGGACACCCCATACATCCCAGCAGTGACAAACATAGTAATTCGTTAATCAGATCTTCAGATCATATTGTACTGTAAGTTTCCAGCAATGGGCCATCTTGTCATACCGAATCTATAACAATTCTTACCTGGGCTTTTGGGTAAAAACATGATACAAACAATAGCACCACTGTTTTATAGTGATGTCACTGTGTAGTTTTCCAGAACCTCTTGCAAGCTAGCATGCTTTTCTTCAATTAATTCACTAAACAATTCTAAAGCTTTAAATTTATCCTGAAATGCAAGGCACTAACATAAAGACCCAATTCTCATTGACCTCAATGGGATTTTTTTATTATTTTTCAGAGCCTTTTCAATTAATTGGACCTTGGCTGATTTCTAAGACTAGGTTTCCTAGTCAACTAGGTAAATTTTAATTGGTGGGTGGTAAACGTATACAAACCTGCACTGTATGGCTACGTCTACACGTGAAGCCTACATCGAAATAGCTTATTTCGATGTTGCGACATCGAAATAGGCTATTTCGATGAATAACGTCTACACGTCCTCCAGGGCCGGCAACGTCGATGTTCAACTTCGACGTTGCTCAGCCCAATGTCGAAATAGGCGCAGCGAGGGAACGTCTACACATCAAAGTAGCACACATCGAAACAGGGATGCCAGGCACAGCTGCAGACAGGGTCAACGGGCGGACTAGCGCTTCCGGGCAACAGCTAGCCGCTCCCTTAAAGGGCCCCTCCCACATACACTCAGCCTGCACAGCACGCGGTCTGAGGAGCCATAGGCACACAGACCCCGGGCGCCGCAGGCGTGGACCCCCAGCAGCAGCAGCAGCAGCAGCTAGAGATCCACCCAGCCCTCCCGGCAGGAGCAGGTCTTGCCCTGACCCATGCCATGTGGGAGGCAGCTGAGTACCTTCTTGCCCCAGGGGAGGAGATGCCCCCAGGGCAGCAGGGCTCAACCCCTACCCCTGCAGCACCCCACTCCACCCCCCGCCTCACACGCCGGCGGCTGTGGAGCTACCCCACCAGCACCGACTGGTGGGAGCGGCTGGTGCTTGGGGAGTGGCACGACGACCACTGGCTCAGGAACTTCAGGATCAGCCGGCAGACATTCCTGGAGCTGTGCCAGTGGCTCACCCCCGCACTCAGGCACCGGGACACTGCCATGCGGTGTGCCCTCCCTGTGGAGAAATGGGTCGGCATCGCTGTCTGGAAGCTGGCCACTCCCGACAGCTACCGATCCGTGGGCCAGCAGTTTGGTGTCGGAAAGGCCACCGTCGGGGCTGTCTTCATGGAGGTAAGAGAACCCACAGGGGGAGGCCAGGCCAGGGCAGGGCAGGCCAGGGCAGGGCAGGGCAGGGGGGCCAGGGCAGGGGGGCCAGGCCAGGGCAGGGGGGCCAGGGCAGAGCAGGGGGGCCAGGGCAGGGCAGGGCAGGCCAGGGCAGGGCAGGCCAGGGCAGGCCAGGGCAGGGCAGGGCAGGGGGGCCAGGGCAGGGGGGCCAGGCCAGGGCAGGGGGGCCACGGCAGAGCAGGGGGGCCAGGGCAGGGCAGGGCAGGCCAGGGCAAGGGGGCCAGGGCAGGGCAGGCCAGGGCAGGGGGGCCAGGGCAGGGCAGGCCAGGGCAGGCCAGGGCAAGGGGGCCAGGCCAGGCCAGGCCAGGCCAGGGCAGGGGGGCCAGGGCAGGGCAGGGCAGGGGGGCCAGGGCAGTGCAGGCCAGGGCAGGGGGGCCAGGGCAGGGCAGGGCCACGCACACCCTGCTCACCCCTCATTGGGGCTGTCCCATGTGCTCTCTCTGCAGGTCGTGCGTGCCATCAACGCCATGCTCCTGCACAGGCTCGTGAGGCTGGGGGACCCACATGCCACTGTCGCCGCCTTTGCCACCCTGGGCTTCCCCAACTGCTTCGGGGCTCTGGATGGGACTCACATCCCCATCCGCGCCCCGCATCACAGTGGAGGACGATACCTCAATCGGAAGGGCTACCATTCTGTCGTCCTGCAGGCCTTGGTGGACAGCCGGGGACGTTTCCAGGACATTTACGTGGGCTGGCCTGGCAGCACCCACGACGCCTGGGTTTTTCGGAACTCGGGCCTGTGCCGCCGGCTGGAGGTGGGGACCTACATCCCCCAGTGGGAGATCCCTCTGGGGGACACCACCATGCCCTTCTGAGTCATCGCAGATGTGGCATACCCCCTCCGGCCGTGGCTCATGCACCCCTACACGGGCCACCTCTCCGCTAGCCAGGAGTGCTTCAACGAGCACCTGAACCGTGCACGCCAGGTGGTGGAGTGCTCATCTGGCCGCCTCAAGGGACGCTGGCGATGTCTCCTGACCCGCCTGCATGCGGGCCCCAACAACATCCCCCAGATTGTGGGTGCCTGCTGCGCCCTGCACAACCTCGTGGAGAGCAAGGGGGAGACCTTTCTGCAGCGCTGGGCCACGGAGGCCGGCAGGGCACACGTGCAGCCACCTGCTGCCCCCAGTCGGCAGGTGGACCCCGAAGGGACCCGGGTCCGGGAGGCGCTGCGGGCCCACTTCGACCAACAGGCCGCGGGGTGAACTCTGCCCAGGGCCCCTACTGCCCGCCCCTTCCTCCCCCACACTCCTGCCCCAATGCCCACACCATGGAGCACCCCACCACCACCACCCCACTTGTCCTGGACAAATGACAGCACGAACTTGTGGCTGAACGTAAACTTTTTTTTTGTCTTTCAGAACCTTTTGTTTTTTGTATGTAAATAAATAAATATGTGAAACACAAACCAAAAAGTAGGGACAAACGTTCAACAAAAGCAAGATGTGCACAAATAAAACAATACAACAACAAAGCAAACAAGTGTGCGCCATCAACAAAAAAGAAAACCAGGGAGGAGAACGGGGAGAACTATTTCCATGGGGGGGACGGGGCAAACGGGGGCACCAAAAAAAAACTGTCCAACTATATACAACAAGGGGGGGCCATGTCCCGGGCCCCTTGCCCCTATAGCCCAGCACTGGGCGTGCCCGGCCGGGAGCCCCGCCGTGCCTGCAGTCTGGTCCGCGGCTGGGTGGGAGCGGGCTGGACCGGAAGGTATCGGTGCCGGCGAGTCTCAGGTGGCTCCAGGGGTCCCTCGGCGCTCTGGCCCTCGCGGGTGAGTGGTGGGGCGACGGCAGACGGCCCGGCGACGGCCGGAGCAGCTGGTGGTGGGGCTGCAGGAGCGGGCACGGCGGGCGATGGCTCGGCCGGCACGGCATGGGGGGCCAGGTACTCAACCAGCCGGTTAAATGTCTGCATATAGGCCCCCTATGCCTCCTGGCACCAGGCCAGCGCCCACTCCTGCAGCTGAAGGTGCTGCTCTGAGACCTCCAGCTGCCAGCGGAGGATGGCCAGCAGCTGGGGGTCCGTCGCCATCGCCGGTAGTGGGCGCGGGGTCCGCCGTCTTGCCCTCCGCGGGGCCGGTCGTTCCTCAGCCGAGGGGCTGCCCTGGAGCGATGGTCCCGGAGGGCTCTCCGGGACAACTGAGGCCTCGCCGGCGCTCTCTTCCGGTCCTTCAGATGGTGCAGGTGCAGGTGCAGGACACAGGAGAGGAGGCGGGAAAGAAGAATGGAGACAGGCGTTAGTGTGGGCCCCGAGCCGTGGCCTCTGTCCCCACCACCCTGTGCTGCAGGTTCCCCATCCCCATCCCCGGGAGATGCTGCTGTGATGGATGGGGTTCAGGGGTCCCCCTGCCCTGCACCCCGTCCCCTGGTGGGAGCGACTCTCACTTCACCCCGCAGGGTCTGACAGCAGGAGAGGTTTCTTAGGCCACAGATGCCCAGTTTCTGGCAGGAGTGACAGCACCAGCTGTCGGAAGAGACAGTCCTTCCAACCCGTCGTGGGGAGAAGTCCCCAAGGGGGGCCCCTCTGGGATGCAGCTTTCCCCCTCCTCTGGCTGGCTGCCTACCAGTTCTCCCTTCCCCTAGCCTCTACCTGTGGCCCCCGCCCTCGCCCCCCAATTCCAAGCCAGCTCGGCTCCTCCCTCCTGTTTGTTCAGGGCAGAGGTGTCACCTGCCAGCTGTAGCCCCAGGATCCTCCTTTGCCCCTGGGAGCTCTTCGGCTCTTGTGGCTCATATGTAGCCTGAGTCTCCCTTTGGCACTCCCCCCACTCCATCACATGCTGCTGCTGCGGGGTGTCCCACCCCCTCCGCCCGGGGGCCCTTCGAGGTTCCACTCCCCCCGGCCCGGGGATGGGGCATGGCACTGTCATGCAGGGTCGGGGGGCAGGGGCTGATGGCTGCAGTGCTGTGAGGGCCATGGCCCTGGTGTCCTTGGGGCCATGGCCATGTGAGCGTGTGGGGGACTCTGGACACATCTCTGTTACCCCCGCCCCTCAAGCCCAGGGGTGTCCACCAGAGAGGGGTACCTACCTGTGGGTCCGCACCCACGGTCCGGAGATCCCCGGGGGGTCAGAGGCCCTGCTGCTGCTCCGGGATGGCAGGAGGAGGATCTGCAGGCCGGATTCTGCGGAGGAGAAGCCCCCCGCCTCCTCCTCCTCCTCCTCCTGCCGCGATGTCCCGGGGATGGCCTCCGGGGGGGGCCCCCGGGGTGCGGGGCTTGCCTCCGGGGCGGACTCCGTCTGCAGGGCCTGCTGGGGCTCGTCAGCTGAGGTGTCAAGGGTGGCCGGAGGGGAGGAGGTGTGCCGGGAGCCCAGGATGTCCCTGAGCTCCCTGTAAAAGGGGCAAGTGACGGGGGCGGCCCCAGATCGGCTGGCCGCATCCCGGGCCCGGGCATAACCCTGCCGCAGCTCCTTCACCTTACTCCTCACATGATCCGGAGTGCGGGCAGGGTGACCCCGGGTAGCCAGGCCGTCGGCCAGCCGAGCGAACGCATCTGCGTTCCGCCTCTTGCTCCCCATTACCTGGAGCACCTCCTCCTCGCTCCAGAGCCCCAGCAGGTCCCGCAGCTCGGCCTCCATCCAGGAGGGGCCCCGCTGCCGCTTCCCAGACTGGCTGGTCCTCTGGCTCGGCTGGCTGCCCTGGCTCCCCTTGCGGGGGGTCCCCTGGGGGCGCTGGGGGGGCTGCTGGCTGGCCATTGCAGCTGTGTGGGGGGCTGAGGGCTGTGCAGGCTCGCCGCGTGTGCAGGCTGCAGCCTGCACGTTGCCTCAGCTTCCTGCAGAGTCAGGGCAGGGGAGGGGACCTTTAAGGGGCCACTCCACGCGGCCACCAGTGAGCTGAGGGGCTGGAGAGAGCGTCTCTCAACCCCCCAGCTGATGGCCGCCATGGAGGACCTGGCAATTTCGACGTTGCGGGACGCGGATCGTCTGCACTGTCCCTACTTCGACGTTCAACGTCGAAGTAGGGCGCTATTCCTATCTCCTCATGGGGTTAGCGACTTCGACGTCTCGCCGCCTAACGTCGAAGTTAACTTCGAAATAGCGCCCGACGCGTGTAGCCGCGACGGGCGCTATTTCGAAGTTAGTGCCGCTACTTCGAAGTAGCGTGCACGTGTAGACACAGCTTATATGACAATATATACATGGAATTTACAAGAAAATGTGTTTCTAAATATTTTTACTAAAATCCTAGTTTAATAATAACTTTGAAACTGCCATATATTTAAGACCTGTGAAATCTAGCAACAACATCTTACATGTTACTCCAGAGAATCCAAAATGTAGGAGCTAAGATTTGCTTGGGGTGTTAAAAATACCACTGTTTGCAGAAACTTACAGTACTGAAATATTTACAGGCTTTCTACATTAGAAAGGTTAATACAATTTCAACAACGTAAAGGTTTAAAGTAAAGTAGCTTCCCTAATCATCAGTGCATAAGCTGCTAGTGAAATTAGAAAGAAAAGCTAGAAAACAAGTAGAAGTTTAGGTGAAAGCTAATTGCTATTTAAACTTTCCTACTGTGTTTGAAAAAAACTTTAAAAGGTCCTCTCTAAGAGAGAGATATTTAAAAACACCCACACAGTCTGTTCCAGGGGCACTCTGATCATCTAAAGATCACAAGCGGATTTCTGTATATGAACCATATTATTCCCTAGATCCTTAACTTGAAAGGCCAAAGGAGCATAGCTAAGGGGCATCTGTGCAAGCAAGAGAGATTCATTTCATCTCACAAAGCAACTGAGATCTCAATGAGTATCTCTTACTGGAAGAACTTACAATTAGTTTCATTTGTTCTGTTTGTATCATGAAAGGCAAGAAATATTCATCCTGCAGTTCAATAAAAAGTGCACCCATTATTTTTTCAAATGTAGCTTTCTGAACTGTGTGCCAAATTTCTAGGCCAAGCTATAGGGTTTTTACTACGCAGCGTTTACTGAGACAGAACTCGTAATGAAGTGCACAGGCCAAGACTTGAATAAGAACATCTGAATTTGATCTAATCAGAATCTTTGTCTCAGTAGGGGTGAAGAATAGAACACCGTATGAAGACTTTGGTGCTGCATTACCAGGAATGGGAGACATGGTTTAAGACTGTGGTTCTCAAACCAGGATAAACGTAGCCCTGGGGATACTCACAGGGATTCTTGAGGGTAGCTCAACTCATCTAGATACAGTAAACTCTCTTTTAACCAGTATTCAATTAACCAGTACTCTCAGATAACCGGCACTGCCACCAGGCAGGCTGCACTGGTGGAGGTGGTGCTCCGGGGGCCGGGCTGCCAAGGACTTCAGGGAGGGGAGTGCTGCTATAGTGCAGATCCCAGCCCATGGTGTGAGGCCCTGAAGGCAGAGTCATGGGAGGGCTGAGCTGTGCTAGGCTGAGGGGGTGCAGAGGCCCCCAACTACTCTTCTCACTGGACCAATCACGGTTGAAGGCGAAACCCCCCCCCCAGCGAGAAGCTCCGGTGCGGTGAGTGCTGTTCCCACAGGGCCATGCAGGGAGTGCTGTGCTGGGCAGGGTAGGAGGCACCCCTCTTGCCAAGCACCAGAGGCCTTGGGCTCACTGAGAGACATCTCTGTGTTCCCAGTGTAAACAGAAGGGATGCAGCAGGGAGCCAACCTAGATCTGTCTGCGCCTGCAGCCAGCAGCAGGTGGGTTTGCCGCAGCCCCACCTGTGCCTGTGCCTGGCCACAGCCCCTGCAAACTGGGAAAGGGAAAGTAACTGGGCGAGCTGCCAGGAGCCAGGAGCCGCTGGGAGCCTCACACCACCCAGGCCGTGTCTGGAGTGCTGGTCGGTAATGGCAAAGGCATCCTATAAAGCGTCTTCTTAGTTATCCATAATATTTGAATATCTGGCAACCTCCCGGCCATGAGGCTGCTGGATACAGCAGAGTTTACTGTATTTGCCTAGTTGTACAACTGGTGACATAAAAGCACTAGTGAAGTCAGTACAAACTAAAATTTCATACAACGACTTGTGCCTATTGTTCTGTATACAATATATGAAAATGTAATATTTATATTTCAATTGATTTACTTTATAATTCTGTGGTAAAAATGAGGAAACAATTAATTTTCAGTAATAGTGTGCTGAGACATTTGCATTTTTATGTCTGATTGTGAAACCAAGTAGCTTTTAAGTGAGGTGCAACTTGTGGAGGTTACACAAGACAAATCTAACTCCTGAAAGGGAAAAGTTGAAAACTACTGCTTTACAGAAAATAGATTATTTGAATGGAAGTAAATTTTCCAACAATTTCATGAGGTTTTAAGCAATTATGGGATCAGTTTCCAAAGATGTGTCAGCAATGGGTAAATCAATACATTTCCTCAACACAACCAATGTCAGTTATCCTTAGCCAGACTAATATTTAGCTTCCAGGCTCTGGGGAGCTTGCGTAGCAAAACCTCCAAGCCACAAGACAATATCCCAGTCAGTCAGGATGTGAACTATGTGACTGAGCGCTTTCACAGCAATTTTTGGATCATGGTCGAGAACTTTTTAATTTATATTGCACATTAAAATCCCAACATTTTATTTTAGCTTAGTATGAAATGCAATACTCGTTTCTTTTCAGTAGGCCATTTTGTGCATGTGTGTGTTAGGGCGTGTGTGTGGGGGGGGTGTATCTAGAAACATTTGGCAACATTGCCAGTGAAAAAGTGGCCTACTTGAAGCTGCCCCATTTCAAACCTTACGATCTGTATGTGCTGTAGACTGCTCAGCATGGGTAAAGTTAATGACATCTTTGTAGAAGAGAGTGCTGCCTGGGTTCTTACAGGAACTGGGTAAAATCTTCCAATCCCAAGAAAAGACTCCAGGATTTGATCCTGAAACAGGGAAGAGTGAAGACACATCTGATGGGCAGTTCTGTGGAGTCTCCAGAGTTCAGCAGGACAGTGCGCCCAATGCCTTGGTTTTGAAATAGGCTCTTTGTGTGTAGACGCTGTGTTTTGAAATAGCTAAGTGATATTTCAAAATGCAGTTTTGTGTGTAACAACCTTATTTTGAAATAAGCTGTTCCGGAATAGCTCTTCCAGAATAGCTTATTTAAAAATAAGGCTGCTGTGTAGACATAACCTTAGTTAACACCCTCTTAAGACAAACACCCTCTTAAGACAAAAAAACCCATGCTGGCAAGCACATCCTAGTCCTGCCCTCAGAAGTGGAAATCTCCCATAATACACAATTCCCAAGCCTCACAAATGCCAATATTTTTCTGAACACCTAAAGGGTTTTTAAAAGCAGAGATACGCAACACGGACACCGCAGTCTTTTCTATGAAGGGGAAAATAGCCTATCACTGCAAAAAGAAATTTGATCACTTTCATAACCCAGAGCACCTCTTCTGGAAACTGTGAGAGGCAGAGGAAACCTTGGGTTGCATTCAGGAAAAGACATGATAAGACATTATAAGAGAAACACTATCAAAAAGTCACACATCAGCAGGATTTCTGCAGGAACCACCCCCAATGCTAAATTCACACATATAATAGCATATCACTGCAGTGCAAAAAGAAATGAGGCATTTTTGAATAATGGGGCCATTAATTTCATGGAGGATAGGAACAGATCTGCAGCAATCCTGTAATAAACAAGGCACTAGAAATTGTTTCCCCACTGTTTACTGTGCATAAAACTGCCTAGCACTGCTGGCAGTATATATAGCATTAGGACTGCAAACAAGAAGGGATGAATTAAACTTGGGAGCTGGAAATATAGATTGCCCAAATTCTCATGACATTTCTCCTGAAAAATTATCAGTTGATGCAGCTAATTGAGTCATCCCAAACTGTCAGCATATCTTTTTATATCACTTCTTCTTTATTAGCTCCCCTAGAATCAATTACAAGTACACCTTTCTCGTGTTTATCAGTCTGACTCCAATATAATAATAGTTTTATATTATATACAAAAAGAAATTACCATCTGGTTGTCTGAGCTTGTGAAGTGCTTTCACTCAACCTGACAGCATTGTCATTTGTCTATTTGTCTGTAAGTATATATGGAATTCATCAGATATGGTGTTCAAAAGTTGTGTGTGGATGGATAGATAGATAGATATAGATATAGATAAAACCTGTGTGAATTTTGATTTCAAATGTGAACTTTAATGAAAAATGTTATATTCTGGAGTGTGTTAAAGGGTGCCATCAACTAGTTGTTAGATCAGTAGACAATAACAGAGAGTCTTTAATCTATGGCTGTGCTAAACAGCTCCAGAGGTCCTTGTGTCCCTCATTTTCCACCTTTGGGCTACGTCTACACGAGCCCCAAACTTCGAAATGGCCACGCAAATGGCCATTTCGAAGTTTACTAATGAAGCGCTGAAATGCATATTCAGCGCTTCATTAGCATGTGGGCGGCCGTGGTGCTTTGAAATTGACGCGGCTTGCCGCCGCACGTCTTGTCCAGACGGGGCTCCTTTTCGAAAGGACCCCGCCTACTTCAAAATCCCCTTATGAGCTGATGGGAATAAGGGGACTTCGAAGTAGGCGGGGTCCTTTCGAAAAGGAGCCCCGTCTGGACGAGACACGCGGCGGCAAGCTGCGTCAATTTCGAAGCGCCGCAGCCGCCCACATGCTAATGAAGCGCTGAATATGCATTTCAGCACTTCATTAGTAAACTTCGAAATGGCCATTTGCGTGGCCATTTTGAAGTTTGGGGCTTGTGTAGACACGGCCTTGGTGTTTCAATTTCCTCTAAAGTAAATATGGTTATTTACATATGAATCTCATCCTAGAATACTCAAGGAGCTGATAGGGGAGGTATCTGAATCACTAGCTATGATCTTTGAAAAGTCATGATAGTTGGGAGAGATTCCAGAAGAATGGAAAAGGGAAAATATAGTAGCCATCTATAAAAAAAGGGGGAAAAGGACAACCCAGGAAATTACAGACCAGTCACTTAACTTTAGTGCCAGGAAAGATAATGGAGCAAATAATTAAGGATACCATTGGCAAACATCTGGAGGATAGTAAGCGGATAGGTAACAGCCAGTATGGATCTGTCAGAAACAAATCACGTCAAACCAACCTGATAGCTTTTTTGATAGGATAACAAGTCTTGTGGATAAAGGGGAAGAAGTGGATGTGGTATACCTACACTTTAGAAAGCATTTCATACAGTATCACATGATCTTCTTATCAATTAACTAGGGAAATGCGACCTAGATGGGGCTACTATCAGGTAGGTGCAAAACTGGTTGGATAACCATTCACAGAGAGTAGATATTAATGATTCACAGTCATGCTGGAAGGGAATAACAAGTGTGGTTCTGCACAGGTCAGTTTTGGGGCCTGTTCAGTTCAATATCTTCAAAAATTGTATAGATAATGGCGCAGAAAGTACGCTTATCAAGTTTGCAGATGATACGAAGCTGGGAGAGGTTGCAAGTGCTTTGGAGGATAGGGTCAGAATTCAAAATAATCTGAAAAAAATGGAGAAATGGTGTGAGGAAAATAGGAAGAAGTTCAATCAGGACAAATGCAAAACACTGCAATTAGGGAGGAAATATCCATTTATCACATACTGAATGGAAAGTGACTCCCTAGGAAGGAGTACTGCAGAGAGGGAGCTAAGGGTCATAGCAGACCACAAGCAGAGTATGAGTCAAAAGTGTGACGCTGTTGCAAAAAAAGCAAACATGATTCTGGGATGCATTAACAGCAGTGTTGTGAGCAAGACATAGGAATTAATTGTTCTGCTCCAATCAACACTGATTAGGCCAAAACTGGAGGACTATGTTCAGTTCTGGGCCCCACATTTTAAGAAAAATGTGGAGAAATTGGAAAGGGTCCAGAGAAGAGCAACTAAAATGATTCACCACTAGAAAATAAGACATATGAAAGAATATTAAAAGAACCGGTTTTGTTTAGTTTGGAAAAGAGAATGTACAAGAGAATGTCTTTCAAGTACCTAAAATGGTGTTACAAGGAGGAAGAAGAAAAATTATTCTCCTTAGGCTTTGAAAATACGGTAAGAAGCAATGAGCATAAATTGCAGCAAGGAACATTCAGACTGGACATTAGGAAAAATTTCCTGTCAGAGTGGTTAACCACTGGACTAAATTGCCTAGGGTGGTTGTAGAATCTCCATCCCTGGAAATATTTAAGAACAGGTTAGATAAATGTCTGACAGGGGATGATATAAATGGTGCTTAGTCCTGCTGTGAGAGCAGGGAACTGGACTTGATGACTTCTTGAAGTCCCTTCCAGTTCTTATATTCTATGATACTATGATTTTCTGTCTTATCTCTGCACTTGCCTTATGAAAATAATTCTTAAGAAGAAATATTAATTAGTTACTGAGCTGTGACATATTAATGTCTTTGAGATAATCCATAGGTCCCAAATCCCCACAAACCACAGATATATTAAAACCAGCACACTCAATGATTGACTTAGTTGTAAATTCATGTATACTGAATATTTGTGTCTTCTCCTAAACTTAATGCCTGTTGGATCTGGACACCAGTTAATCAGAAATGGAAATGGTGTGTAGTAGAGACTGGTAGGTGGTTTCCCCAATGTTTTTTTGAAGATTATGTCATAGATATTTAAAGCAAAAGCCAAGGACAATAAAGAAAAAAATAGTGAAAAACTGCAACCTTTCCCTGACTTTTAATAAAAATATCCATGCAAACTGGGGAGACCCTGGGAGCTATGGTGGCCTTCTTATTCCTGTGGCTTGGTGATGCAGGGTTTCCGTGACCTGCAGTAGCTGGGACCTGTGGGGAACTGCAGGTCTCCCCTTACACCCAAAGTGGCCCAGAGAGCCAGATTCCCTGTGTTGCTCCTGACTGCCAGGAGTCCCATTGTCCCCCCTGCAGCTCATGGCAGCTGGGAGTTCTTGAGGGCCCCCCCCCACTACTCACAGCATCTGGTCCAGCTGAGACACATGGCAGCTGGGAACTGAGGTACCCCCACCACCCACAGCAGCTCAGGACTCCCCACCACTTCGACTGGAAGTGGCACCCCACTGCTTCCAACTGCATGCAGGCTGGAGTGATGGAGGTCTTTGTAAATCAAGGATTTGGTGATTTCTCCAACCTCTGTAACAAAACTGTAGTCTTATCTATTAAGAATTATAGTAGTAGAACTATTTATGTACTATGGATGTATAAGAATTAGAAGTGGGTCTTCCCTATGAAAGCTCATGACCTAATAAAGATGTTAGTTTCTAAGGTGCTACAGGACAGTTCGTTGTTTATGAAGCTACAGACTAACACAGCTACTCCTCTGAGAATTAAAAGAAATACAGTTCTCAGTTTGGAGAGCTTACAACCAACCTGTAGAAAGCAAATCCCCAATCTCTCAAAATAACCTACAGAAGTGCTCCACCAGACCTCAGCAGAATTAGTAGTGCTCTATGCAAATATAATTCTGTGAGGAATAACAGCAGTGTTTGGACCTCAGATATGATGCACAAGAAAAAACATGAGTGGGAAATGAGTCTTTTGGAGGGATTTGTGTAAGAAAAATGAGCTGCTTAGTAAACCAAGACTAGATGATCCATTTATGGTACCTATACAGCCTTCAGTAAAGTAGTGCCAGAAAGCCGCACATTCTTTAATGTATTTATCTGAACACCTTTGGGATTGACGGAACTGTTTTGAGTGCTAGAATACAGAGGAGGAACTGAGTGACTAAATGAAAAGTCTGCTGGACAAGAAATTGACTCTGTGTGTCCTAAGTGCCAGATGTGTGCCCCTAAACCCTGTACCATTTTTGGCAGAGCACAAAGATGCCTCATTCGGGAAATGATCTTCCAAAAGCAATCACACCAGCAGTGGCAGGACAGACAATAATCTGGGAATAGAAATGGATGGGCAGGAGCTCCAAGAACATGGAAGAATTCAAAATAGCCAATAAAGGGGACCATCAGAGATTGCAAATGCAAAAGATAAGAAGGTGGTGAATGCTATAGAAAAATCCAAAGCAGCAAGAGCTCCAATTGCAGAACCAAAGGCAGAAGAGCTATTTTGCATAACATGGAGATTACCAATTAGGGTGGGATTTTCTCAAGCACTCAACACTGGTTTAACTCTGCTCTCACTGAAATCAGTTGGAGTTTTGTGATTGAAGCTGCATAGAGCCACTGAGTAAACAGGTAGTGCATTGCAAAAATCCCACCCAATACTTTAGCTCCAACAGTTTGGTTTCTTTAGTATCATGATGGGAGGTCTACTCATTTGTATAATGTTTAAAAAAAAAGTACTCATATCTTTCCAAGAGGCATATTTAGAGCAATAAAATATCTCTGGAATCCTCTTGTAAATAGCAAATGGATAAGAAAAAATTAAGGACACAACATGTATTTTCAGAAGAGATTCTGATACGGCACTTGCTTCCTATCAAGAAAAGACCTGAATAGAGTAATACTTTTCATGGCACTTATATCTCATACTGCTATTTAGTTAATGCTTTAGTTAAGGCTGATATGAGGACCTTGAAAAATAACAGCATGATTCTTACGTATTTTCTTCTTAAGAAACCTGTTTTCTTTCAAGAATTTAAATTAAAAAAAAAAACATGCAGTCCTACTGGCTGTGCTGCTGTATTGTAGATTTATAAAATGCAATATTTGCTCTTTTTTTTTTTTGTCACCAGGCAGTTAAAAAATAAGAAAAAGTGACCCAGCAGTCAAGATTTCCCACTGTTGTAAAAACAATTTGGTAATTATCCTGTGAATTAGAGAAGTGAACTCTGGTAGAATTCTTGAATTGGGTATTTTCTTGGGTGATGATGTGGAAATAATAGATTTAATGAGAGCTGTGTAACGATGTGGAATACAATTTCATTCTTGAATAAATTCCACATCTTTTCTAACTACACAATAGATCAATGTAAAGAATCAAGTTGTGAACAAGCCAGGAGAACCTGCTGCTAATATAAATAGCATGGCCAGATTTGCATTGCAGTACATTTTGTGTAGTACCACAGATGAAAGACAAATCGAAGGGAAGGAATGGGGGTTATAGACAGAAAGCATTGAATTTTAACACAGTTCCAAGGAATTCACTCATGCATTCACGTTCCTGTCTTTTTACTGCCCACATACTCCCCCTCGATTGCCAGTAATGAGAATGGCTTCATTAAATCTCTGAGCACCCCACTGAAAAAAAAAAACATATCTCAACTTGTGCCGTAATAGTTAGGCATTATGTTTTTAGACATACTTTACCCAGAGAGCAGCTCTGCTTTAATTATACAGTGCCTGTGTGTGGTGAAAGGCAAAGAATTAAGAATCCCAGATTGCCCTCTGCTGTTGTCACTGGGGTATTGCAGCATGGTTTCCACATGACTGCGGTGGAGTATTAGTCATTCCAGTGCAGTCAAAAGGTGACACATGCTAACAGGCAAACTGAAGGCTAGTGCCTGTTAGGGCATGCCTGGTTCCATGTTAGGGCACAGCTATTTGGGCCTGAAGAGGCGCTTCCCTGAGCTCCCCTGTGCTTGGAGTCTAGACTCTTTACTGGTATTACAGCTTGCACCTTATGGCAAACTCAGCTTACAGGAACAACTGCTACCCAGCCATCTATATTACACATGTCACTTTGAGATCAGAAAAGCATTGTACTGAAGGGCCTTTGAAGGCCTCAGATGTATAAACTGATGTTTATAGAGAGTGGAGAAGTGGTTAATGCAAGAGGCAAGTCCTGAACCAGCTGAGTCTGCTCCACAGATGTGATGTTAGCACAGGTTGGCTAACAGTTTTAAAAATCTAGTGTACACAGGACCACCTCTCCATGTTAAAGAGGTAAGATAAACCCAAAGGGATAGCACTGGCTTTAACTCAAGCAATTTGCTGTGTGCTGAAGGCAACAGACCTTGTCTAGACAGACTATAATTTTCAAACATGTCAGCCACATGTGCTATATCACGCCTTTACACCTGAGTCCAGGCAAGGCCAAAGAGGGTGTCTTCCAGAGCACAAATGCTTTGACAGCAGCAAGAAGGAACCTGAGGAAAGGTCTGAGGGCTCTCAAGTAAAAAATCCTAACTAGAGCAGAGGCTTTCAGTGTAGACAAACCATTTTTCTGACTTACTACATGCTTCTTTGGAGGGGAACTAGCTGCAAATGGGCTGGGCTGAATTTCAGGAAAGAGTACTTTATTCTCTGGCCTTGGAAATGGAAGAGGACTGGTTTGAAGACAGTACATCAGATCTGGTCTTGGTGAGACTGTTCAAATATCCCAGGACCAGAAGCCTTGGTGACTCTGTCAGGACGAGCAACAGCACAAGGAAACTTGCACTCTTTGGAAACCTGGTGGAAAAGATTCTCTAAAAAGCATTCTACCCACCCCTGCATGAAGGGACCTCTGCTGCATATGAAGTTGTATGGAAATAGAATCACAGAATCATAGAATCACAGAGCTGGAAGGGACCTCAAGGGTCATCAAGTCCAGCCCCCTGCCCCAAGAAGGATCAACCCCAACTAAGTCATTGTAAACATAACTATGCCAAGCCGGGACTTAAAAATCCCTAAGAAGGACTCTGCCTTGCACCAGGAACGAAACAGGTCTAGTTAGAGATTGAGAAGTGTGAATTTGTGAGCATATATTTATGTGCAACAAGGCAATGTATTTTTCAAAATGTTCCTTTCCTTTAGCACCAGCTGCTGAGTCTTCCTTGACATCCTTCCCTGTGCAGCTCTGTGCATGCTTAACAATTGATTCTTCTCTTAAGATATTTCTCTCTGATTATTGCCTTCTGCCAGGGTAAGTATCAATGTGATCATGCAGGCAACAATCCCTGAACAGCTTTTATAATTCTCTGTGTCCCCTTGTGGAAAATTAGTGGTGTACTGCATAGCAGAAGCAAATCAGCTGCTTTAGTGTAAGGAATGCCTTTTTTGGTGCCTGTGGGTATTTTCACCAGCAAGTACTCAGAGCCCAAAGTGGCAGTTCTAGCACTTGCATGATAAGACTCTCCGAACAGCTGTCAACAGTATATTACTAAGCATAAATATCGGTTTCCCCAGGCCTTTAGCTACGAGTGGGCAAGACAATGATGACATGCTGAGAACTAACATTAATTCAAAGCATTGTCAATATGGGGCATCTCTCAGATCTCCAGTGGCTTGGGTGCATGAGCCAAGATTTAAGTAAACCACAGCAAGTGTCCACAGCATTACACTTGCAAAGTAGCATTTAAGCTGTCTAAGAAACAATGCCAACTGTCCAATACTGCAAACTGAAATAAGAGTTAAAAATTCTACTGGAATCTATAGGGTTTTGTCAGGGGCTGGCAACCAAAGAGTTAATGCAGCATCTGCCCACCAAGGGCTGATTGGAAGCTACAGAACAGCTTGGAGAATGAAATAGCTTAGAAGCAGGGATGTGGGGTGGGGGAGCTGCTAGAGGAGCAAGCAGGCTGGAGAAGGAAAATCCCGCCAGCAAGCCTGTAACCAGCTGCTCAGAGACAGTGCCTCAGAGAAGATCCACAGACTGGAGAAATCAATAGAACGAAGGGAGGTTGGTAGGCACTCCAGGCACAGAAGGAGGAGTTGTTGAGGCTTGAATCTACCTAGTTTTAAATCCTTAGCTGGAATCCAGTAGAGTGGGTGTGCCTGGGCTCGCCTACTGATCCAACAGCAATTTAAAATCCAAAGGACTAGCTAACCCCACAAAGTAAGGGAGAAAACCTGTACATTTCAGTGTGACTGAAAATCACACCATTCACAGCCCCAAACATGGTTACCAAAGATGTCTTGGCAAGAGGGGGCTGAATGACCACCACACCAGGCCAAGCAAACTCTGTGCAAAGCTGTTTTCCAAAAGGAGGTGCTGTCACATTAGCACGCCATCTCACAATATGACAAGACCATTTTTCTGGAAATATGTAGTCCACCTGGTTAAAAACTGTAGCACCCTTTGGCTAAGCAAATGGGCCTTTGAATAATTCCTTTTATTGAAAAATCATTAAAACAAAGCATTAGAAAAGAAAACCATAAAGAACCTTAGCCAGTTTTTATAGCGTCCTTTAGGTAATTCATTAAAATTCTTGAAATAAAACAATTAAATACTCGATTTACGTGATTTATGGACAAATGAAATCCAATAGCCTCTAGTAGTAACAAATACCCAGATAAAATGCATCAGACAAAGCTAGTTCCATGCTACAAATTTAGCATTCAGGTTTGTGTGTGTGTGTGTGTGTTTCTTGCACACAGTGGGCCTGCTTGAGATTTCACTTACATTGGCATAAATCAGGAATACGTCCCACGGAAACTAGTTGAATGACACTCATGTAAAACCTGAAGGGACCAAAATGTCAAACAGTATAGCTTAATAACTGAGAAACACTATGACGATGCTTCTGCCAATACTGAAACAAAATAATGTTCTTCCCAATTAATGCTTGCCACTGAATTATAAGGTTCAAGATAGAGAAGAATCCATTTGATGTAACAGTTCCTAGCACGGTTCCTCTTTAGAGAATTTTATAGATGTTACCAAGTTAAACACAATAATTAGTTCCCTGAGAAGTAGGTACAGTCAGGAGAGTACACTGAGCAGAAGTCCAGGTAGTAATCTGTAATCTTACTAATTGCATAGAATCATAGGACTGAAAGTGACCTTGAGAAGTCATCTAGTCCAGTCCCTTGCATTCATGACAGGACTAAGTACTAACTAAACCATCCCTGACAGGCGTTGGTCTAACCTGCTCTTAAAAAAATCCAAATATGGAGATTCTACCACCTTGTCATGCAATTTATTCCATTGCTGATGGAGTTTTTCCTAATGTCCAGCCTAAATCACCTTTGCTGCAAGTTGAGCCCAGTGCTTCTTGCCCTACCCTCAGAAGTCTGGGAAAACAAATTTTCTCCCTCTTCCTTGCAAAAACTTTTTTCAAACTTCTGAGTTACAGATTTCAGAGTTATGAAAAAATAAGCCTCATCTACAAGTGAATCTTTTAAAGGCAGCTTGAATACCTCAAACACTGAGTGATACAATATCAATTTAAATTACACAATTTTAAATTTAAAAGATTTCAACTGAGGTAAGATTCTTCGTGCCCATTCCTATCTGTTTATGAAGAGGGAGACAGGCTATGCAATTAAGGCCTTCAATGCTGCCAAATACATCAAAGCACACAAGTAGTCCCATATAAGTCAATGGTATTTGTCACATGCTTAAAGGTGCAGAAAATCAGGGCTTAAACCCAAGGTCATAGAAAGCCATAGTCCCTGCCAAGATTTCCTGGCACCTACTCCTGAAATTAACTTCAAAGGAAGTCTTCCCTGGGTAAAGTACATACTAGTTGATGGTTTATTTATGTACAATAAATGACTTACTGTGCCATGACTCCCAGCTGTAGATATGGTGGGCCTTCTCCCCAACACCTTAATGGTCTAGAGAGGATGAAATGTCATGTCAAATTGTGCTTTATTTTCCTAGTGTGTTTTGTGAAATCCTTTCAAAGGAATTGAACAGCTTACAGAATGACTCATGACCAACTTTTCCCTGTTATTTTTTTAAAATGCCCAGTAGTGTTAAATCAAGAACATTTCTCCTCCTCCCTGCTTAATTTTCCATATATAAATCTTATATTTTACAGGAGATTTATCTATGACATTTATGAAATAAATCTCTCCCATCCTGGAAGTTACAAAACAACAACCCTAAAGCCTAAATAATACAGGATACCATGATAAGATTTTAATGATGTTTATTAAACGTGATTTTAGTTTATAAGAAAAAATGCAAAAATGGATTTTGATAAATTCTGATACATGCTTTATTTTTTCCCAACTAGAGTATTATTTACTCTTTCCCAAAAGGCATTTATGAATAAGTAAATATGGGGCTAAATTTTGCTTGTCCATACAAGCTTCAGTTTGTTGGGGCATGTCAGGGTTGGGATTAGAAATGAAATGCAGAGACAATGGTATAATAGCACGTAAGATTTAGGTCATGAAACAACCAACCAAAGATGCTAAGGACCATTTGTGTAATCAGGAAAAACAAAAAAGACAGCCTGACTGACCCTTACATGATGCACCCCATATTTATCATAGCAGTATTATTAGGATCGTTGGATCTTGCTGTTGATCTCATCTGCCCAGTCCGCCGGGGCCAACTTTGCATGCTGGGATAGGCAATTCCCTATCTCACCGCCTGCAGCAACCCTCACCTGGTTTAGCCCACCTGTCAAAGAGGTTTATCAGGGTGTGGTCGCTGCAAGCTACAGCTTCTTGGAGCCACAGGTGAGAGCTGGGTGCCAGGTGGGGACCAAAGGTGCATGAACTGCCCCCGAAGAGACATGATAAGTACCCACACCAGAGGTGCTACCCCTACCCGGACACCCCCTACACCCCATCCTCAACCATCTGATCACCAGCATCTCAGAGGAGAACCTACCAGAGGCACAGTGTGCTTCTTGCCCAGGCCGCAGCACCATTGACATGATCTTTGCTGTTCATCAGGTCCAGGAAAAGTGCATAGAGCAGAACGTGGATCAGTACGCTCTCTTTCTTGACCTGACCAAGGCATTTGACACCATGAACAGAGAAGCCCTGTGGATTATCCTGTCAAAACTTGGTTGCCCAAGAAGATTTGTTAACCTCATATGCCTATTCCACGATGACATGCCTGGCTTTGTTTTTTTCAAATGGCAAGTCCTCAGATTCATTTGAGATATCCAATGGTGTGAAGCAAGGGTGCATGCTGGCCCCAATGTTATTCAACCTCTTTTTCACATGCATCCTCAGCCACGCAGTTAGGGACCTGAACCACAGAGTCTGCATAAAGTACAGACTTGATGGGTCACTTTTCAACCTTCGTCGTCTGAATGCTAAAACCAAGAAGCTTGAGAGGCTCATCCTCAAAGCCCTTTTTGCTAACGACTGTGCACTTACGGCACACAAGGGATCTGATCTCCAGCTCATTGTCAACAAGTTTGCTAATGCCACTTGCCTCTTTGGTTTGACCATCAGCCTAGGAAAGACCGAGGTACTGTTTCAACCTGCTCCAGGAACTGCTGCTCTCCCCTCTTCAGTCTTTATTGAAGGAACAGCGTTAAAAACAGTAGAGGAGTTCAAGTACCTTGGCAGTGTGACAGCCAAGGATGACTCCCTTGACAAAGAAATCAATGCCAGAATCTGCCAGGCCAGCCGGGCACTAGGACGTCTGAAAGTGTGAGTGTTGAATCAATATCTGACAGTCCACTAAACTGAAAGTGTACAAGGCTGTAGTCCTGACCAGTCTCCTGTATGGCTGTGAAATCTGGACTTTGTACAGAAAACATATAAAACTGCTGGAGCACTTCCACACACGCAGTCTGAGGTCAATACTGCACATTCGGTGGCAGGACAGAGTTATGAACCTGAAAGTCCTGGACAGAGCAGGAACGATGAGCATCGAAGCCATGAGTCTGAAAGCCCAGCTTCACTGGACAGGGCACGTCATACGAGTGGAGGAGGCGAGAATCCCTAAGCAACTCCTCTACGGTGAACTCTCCCAGGGCAAAAGCAATAAAGGTAGGCCTTGCAAGAGATATAAAGACTGCATGAAGGCCAACATTGCTCATGCTGGTTTAAAACCAGATCAGCTAGAGCAGCATGCAAAAGACCGAACAGGCTGGCGTGCTCTCATACGACACGCGTATGACAACTTTGAGAGCAGTGACGTGTACGCCTCATTGATGCTTGTGAGAGGAAGAAAGCAACAGCAGCAGCCACACCAAAAGAGCCAGGACATTTCCCTTGCCTCACTGTGAATGCCCATGCCATTCAAAGCTTGGACTCCTCAGCCACATGCGAGTCCATAACCGATGAGGCTGTGCAAGCTCAAGACGTCATCGTCAGACACAACGGACTACCTACAATACAATTATTAGGATATCATTATAGCATAAATCTGATATATTTTGCACAAGATAAGTCATGTGAGGTGTCATTGGAAAAATTATGATTTGCTGAATTTGGTTACCCCATTTATACAAATGTATCATTTTTGTACCTAAAGTTATAGGAATATTAACACTGTGTCTGTATTTCATTCATGCTTACTCTGTGTGACCTCCCACAACTAGCTTTTCTAACACAACAATGAAGAATTCAGATAGTGCTGACAGACGATCAGGCAAAGACCATGCTCCCTGGAAGAACTTAACCTTCCTGTGAACAACTTGGTCAGCCTGTAACCAATGAGTACCATAGTGCTGCCAGGACATATGATCAAACCAGTCTCTGGACTACATCTTGGGATGTCAGCATTTTTCCACAAACTGCTCTGGGAGCCAAGTTTTTAAACAAAGGGTTCCCTCAATATGCTAAAGTGTGCCAAGGCAGGAGTGACATCATCTGTGGTCTTCATTCCCCATCCAAGAAGACTCCTGGAAACACCTACCCTGTGTCTACAAGAGCCTTTCCTTTTGGAAGGGGCATGTTAATAAGCGGGTTCGAAAGATGCTAATAAGGTGCTGCCATGAATATGCAGCACCTCATTAGAATAATTGCAGCCACAGCAATTCAAAAGTGCGGCTTTTCGAATCGCGTGCTGCCTGTGGAGATGGGACCTTCAAAAAGGACCCCCAGTTTTCAAAAGCACCTTCTTCCTATCTGGTGTTAGGAAGAAAGGCTTTCGAAAACTGGGGGGTCCTTAGGGAAGGTCCCTGTCTCCATGGGCAGAACGCGATTTGAAAAGCTGCACTTTCGAATCGCCATGGCCACCATTATGCTAATGAGGTGCTGCATGTTCATGGCAGCACCTCATTAGCATCTTTTGACCCTGCTCATTAATATGCCCCTTCCGAAAGGAAGGGGCTCGTGTAGACCCAGCCCTAAAGAACAATGACTGAACTGGGAAAAGTGCTGGCTCAGGCTAAAAGAATTTCTAGCCCAGATGTGAAGAACCTGGAGCTTTCCAAACTGTAAGCAAATGTAGCTTGTGCTGTAAGAATGAGCAGTCTGTTTGTATCATCGCTAGGATGAAAATCTGCTAATTCCTATACTATCTATCTCGTACATTAAGCGTAGCTTGCATTTTTGTTCATTTGTTCGGTGATCTGCTTTGATTAGTTTGCCATCACTTACAATCACTTAAAATCTATCTTTTTCTGGTTAACCAACTTTCGTTTTTTTCTTTATCTAATCCAGTCAGTTGGAGTGAAATAAACCTATGTGAACCATAGCTCAAGAACAAAGGCTGTTGCATATTCTTCTTCACCTTGAGGGAGGTGGTAATGTTTATGATCTTATGCTGTACAGTTCCCTGTGCAGCACAAGTCTATAATTTTGGATTTACAATCCAAAGGGAATGTGGGCCTGGGGATCTGGGAGTTGCAGTAGCTTTACATGCAGGATTTCTGATCAGCCCCTGCAAGTAATTGTAACCGGCTGTGTCCCAACCAGTGTGAATGCTGATGGGAATGTAGGACTGGAAAGCAGCTCTTCAGCTTGTCACTGCAGCCTAGTGAGAGAGAGAGCCCAGGCTGGCGCATTCATTATAGGGCTTAGTGGTACTCCATTTCCAGGTGGCCCTCTGGAGGGAACTGGTCACACAGGGTTTGTTGTATCTCCATTTCCCTTCTGCACTGGCCTATAGAGTGGGATTAGTTTTAGGGATGTAGGCCAAATTACCTGTAGAGATGTATTATTAGCTGGTGCATCAACCTTGCAGTCCAGTGAGCTCAGAGCAGCATTGTGTTGCCTTCTGACCCTGCTCCTGAACCCTGCAGCTCCACACTGCTCATTACTGTGGGATATAGCGAACTAGCACAATCTGGCCCCAATCACCTGAGCTGGTCAAAAAATGAAAAACTGGCTTTATAAAAACTTACAAATCTTTGACAGGGATCAAGAAGTCATTTTGGGTTGGTTTGTTTTAAATTGGATACTTTGAAAATGCTTTCAGTATGATTAGATAGTATTTGACTGAGAAAAAAACAGTTTAAAAGAAGCAATATTGACAGTTTTTGATAAGCATTTTATTTTATGAAATAAAGGTTTTGAAAAAAATGAAAATGGCATTTCATTGCCAAAAAATCAGTTTTTGCGAAACAGCAGTTTTTGGATTAAAAAATCTTTTGAAATATGTTGGCTAGTTCTAACAATTACCTTGAAACCAAAAGGACTCTTTCCATATAACAGCATTGAGTCCAGCTGGTTTCACATTTGATTCAAAGATGTTAAGATCCCAACTTATTTTCTATTGCATTTTGAACTGTTAATTGTGGTTCATAGATTTTGTGCAATATCTATATCCTGCTTTTGCCATAGCAACCAGATCATAAAATATTTTCTGTACAGTTAGCAAAACACCCATGGCAAAAAACATATAGCTTCAAAGCACACATGATTTTTCATTGTGGGGAAATTGTAGATTTTGCAGAGGAAAATGGTGTTTAAAAGTCTCCCACTGGCACCAAAACATTTTCATGGGGAAGAGACAAAATCTTCTACAAACCATTTTGGCTTATAGTTCTTAAGATGGTTCCAGCTGTCACAAAAATGCTGCACAAGAGCACAAGAGAAAAGATGGTGGAAAAGGTAAACTTCTCTCTCCTTGATTCTTGCTCTATTCATATGCTTTCGTCACAATACATGAAGATAAGTTAGTCATGAATGAGTATGTTTTAGACTCTGGCCCACGGGATGATACCTCACTATACAGGATGAAATGAAGATAGAATGGAGGCTGTATAACAGCTGTATCCAACTCACTCTTAGATCCTTATGAAGTCACTTAGACCCCCTCACAGCCATTGTTTCTGCAAACTTAAGAAGACACTTCTGCTTCCATTGTATTAACTTCACACTGTGAAGATTTCCTTTGCAATTGTAAGAGCTAGAGACAGAAATTAAAAGAGTAAGACTGTGGAGAACAATGGAGAGGACTGACTGTTATCTGAGAGAGTGTTTCATGTACTACATGCTGGGTAATAGCAAGAGGATTTCATTCTTATTTAAGCTAAGCTGCCTGTTTAATAAAGCAACTATGCAAAGAGTTGTTCTAACTGCAGCCGTGTGCCCCTGGACTGAATTCCTAGTGCTCCCTCCAAACTGCTTCCTTCAGCAATCTATGCAATTGAAGCTATGGCAAAATGTAAACCAACCAGTACTGTAAAATAATCTGCCCTTATACCATAAAGAAAAACTTCCCACCACAAGATAAAGTACAATTGTTCACACTGACAAATGTTGCTGGACAAATTTATGAGTGTGATTGTGTGGTTGCTTGTGATGGTAGGGGGCAATGCTCAGCAGCCCTGGGAATCATTTTTGGCTTATGGCTTACATGCCTAAAAGCTCACACTTCAGCTTTTCAGCTGACCACCTGTAGGTCTCAGGCAGGTATTCCCCTCCTCCTGCCATGCAATGTGTTCTGCTTGTTTATTTATCACGCCTCTGAAGTGTCAAGGATGGCTGTGCTTGAGGTGGGACATTGGATGGGACAGACCAGGGTTCTGAGGTGACACTGAGCATTCTCTCTCTCACATGTTTGGCTGACTGGTTCCTGCTCACATCCTCAGGACCTAACTAATTGTCGCATGTGGGAAAGAATTCTCCCCACAGTCAGACTGGCATTGGTCTTGGGAAGGGTCACCCTCCTCTGCAGCACATTGGCCCAGGTCAATTGCCAGGATTATCTCAGTATATCTCACATGATCAGGGGCCTCAGTCCTTCCTGTTTCTGGCTTGTGACATGTAATACTCTAGTCTCCTGTGGGCTGTGACACTTTGTTCTAATTCTGGTTGCTGAGTGTAATGTGCAGGAGCAGCATGGCTTGTGATACATAACAGGTCCAGCTAGATGACCTGGTTATTCTCACTGGTTTTAAAGCCAATGACACATAATCCCTCAGATTAAGGCTTCTCACAGGTTGTCCAAGAGAAGAGATGGATCTTGTCACATGTCTGAAAAATTAACAGATCCAAGACCTGGTGGACCTTTCAAACAGCCATCAGTCCCTTCCATGAATGCAAACTATGGGCCAGGACTCTTGTAAAACTACAGCATCTTGTCTGCATCCAATCAGGTTTAGCCATCGTCATGAGCCTGCAGCATTGACAACTCTTGCAGTCTCTCTTGAAAAATGGGATTTTGGCTGGAGCCAGAGCCAACCCTGCCTGAAATGTAGCACCATTCTCACAGGAGAGGAGAAAGAAGCCATCTTCTTGAGAGACTTTTCTCACCATTCCTCCACTGATGGAGGTACATAAGTCTGCTAGCTGCTCCTCCCATCATCTCCCTCCCCAAAACAGCTGGGCTGGGAAGGAGAAAACATGTAAGGCTATGTCTACACTCTGATAGAAAGTCAATTTTATAAAATTTGATTTTATGACTCTGGGTTTTATAAATTCAATTTTGAGTCTCCTCACCTCCCCACAAAGTCAAGTTAGTGCTGCCACACTGAATCACCAAACAGACTTGCAGCAGTGCATTGTGGGACCCTGTTCCACAGTTTGCTCAACCCTGTAGCATTCTGGGTTTTTTCAATGGTGCGGTGTGAGAACAAAATGCCCTGCAAGTGCTTGTGGGTATGTGATGTCATCTTCCCACACTGTATTGCCCTCATTCCCCTCCCATGGAAAGCAAACAGTCATTTTTTCTGAAGGAAAGAAATAAAAATCGGGCATCCCAGGTGAAAGAAAACCAAATAGGCTGGCTTCAGAAGGTGACTGAAACACATAAGCTGGTTTCCCCTATTGAAAGAACACCTTTAGGTATGACTTTCGCCTGATCAGCCAACTAGCGTGCCAGGCAGGGGACTGTCATATTCACATGCCAGAATGACTCTGTGCCCTGGGATCACCCACATGACTGTGCCATCTCAACTGGCCACCCAGACGCTTTTCCCCACCTTGAAACTATCCCCACTCATCCAGAATGGTATGATTTTTACATTACCCCTTGGGTGAAAATATTACGGGAACAGATTACAGTTTGTGGTATCTGGTCCCACCACACTCTATGAGGGGATGTGGTGGAAGGGCCAGTTTGGAGGGTCCCTTAAGCAGCTTTCTCTGGTGAGGGGGCCAGCCCTGAATGCCACTGACTGTGCTGGTGCTGGATATCACCAACCTGTAATCTGCTCCTGTTAATGAGACCACCCCCCCTCCGGCACCCTGTCGACAGCCAACCAGCCAGCCCTCAAAATTTTTCCCATGGGGATAGACATCCCTACCCCAGCGACAACCAGCCCCTGAAATCTTTGCCACGGAGAGGGACTTCCCCCTGATGACAGGCAGCCCCCAAAATCTTTGCCATGGGGAGTAGACTCCCCGCCCCCCAGTGACAGACAGACTCTGCAAATCTTTCCCACTTTTGCAGCCTCCACCATGCACAAGCCAGGACATGATGCCCAGCAGCGTGGTCTGCACTTCACCATAGGCATGTGCGTTAATTGAGTCAGGGGCTAGCCACGTGATGCAGTTAGGTGGGGGATAGACCCCCAACTGCATGGTGCCTGTGGGGCAGGGGGGAGGCTGCCCCTGTAAAAATGTGAACAGCAGAAAAGAAGTTTCTCGGTCTCTCATACAAGCACAACCTCCACAGCCTATCTGCCACATGGTGTGAGGACTGCCACCAGTGCCGAAAAAGAAATCCCAGCATCTCCTGCTATATCTTGTGCAGGGAAAAAGCCACTACCCTGTGTTGGGGCTATTTTTTCATGGGTAGATGTGATCACCATGCTGATGATAAAGAAATGACTACGAAATGGGCCCATGTGACCACTTCAATTTCCCCGGTTCCTGGTGCCAAATTCAAATTTGACAGTTTCCTGTTACCTACTTCCTGCGCAACTGGAGAGCAGCAGAGATGGAAGCAGCCAGAGCAGACAACCGGGGGGCACTGTGGGATATATGTGGGACATCTCTGGAGGCCAATAAAGTTGATATAAATAATTGCTGTTTCCACATTAGCATTAATCTGACCTTTTACATTTGAACTTTGTGCTATGCTGAATAGCTTTGTGGGTGTAATAATATTGACCTTAGCAATGCCAAAAATCAACCTAATGGCATTCACAGTGAAGACAGTGACATTGTCAAATTGAGCTAACTGCCTTAAAATCAACCGTATGTAGTGTAGACATAGCCTGAGTGAAGAATCTCTCGAGCTGGCCCAAATGTCAAGCCTGGAAAAGAGGACAAGAGAATCTGTTCTCCCCAGAATGGGGAGAGAGGAAGATGAATCACTAGAGCACCAAGAGGAGCAGATGTGCCGCGAGTTGGTAGAATGGAGCTGGGGTGTGGGTGTTGATGGATTTGAATTGATGAGGGGGATGGGGTTACAGAACTGATTGCTGGCCTAGGGGATGGGCAGATGTGGGAGTACTGGGGGAAAATGCAATGCTGGGGTTTGGAGAGAAGTTGGAAGCTCTGCATCATGATCTGGCCGCAGAAAGGGGGCCACATCTGCAATCACTACATTTGAGAAAATCTGCAACATAAAATTGGCTTCCAGTTGGTTTCTAACTAGAGTTCTAGGTTCTGGCATTAACCTAGCAAATGCTGCACGACTTGGATATACATCATTCCATGTGATGCTGCCACAGCTGTGATCAGAAAAGTTGCCAAATTGCAGTTTACATGGCAGCATGGACCCATGGCAGAATATTCACCCATGAGGGCTCCCTTACCTACATCCTCATGTCAAGCAAATTGTCCTTCAAAAGCAAGAAGACAGAACACAGTCAGCATACTACTTTAGACTCTTTTTTAGTATCCTATTGCCTTCTATGGCTGGAACATTTCTCACCCCCAGGAAAAGACATCAGCTGTGGAGGCAGGGAAAGTGGAAGGAAAGATAGGGAAATTCTGCCAGCTCTATATTGCTCGTGGCCTTCTCCACCTCAGTAAAAGACTCTGGCAGTGGAGAAGGAAGCAGGGTAAAGGTTCAGCCTCCCCGGCTGCTTCAGCCTTTCACTGATGTGTGCAGCAGTTTCACTGAAGCATGTACGCTACATGCCACTGAAAGTGGTGTGCAATGTTGACACTGCCTATGTCAAAATTGCATTACTTGTTCTCAAATCTTTGAAAACTGAGAAGGAAATATATGTTGAATATATACGGACCAGGCAGGATCACCAGGTCATCTAAGCTACGTCTACACGTGAAGCCTACATTGAAGTAGCCTATCCAACTGGTAGGAGCGGCTGGTGCTTGGGGAGTGGGACGACGACCGCTGGCTCAGGAACTTTAGAATGAGCCGGCAGACATTTATGGAACTATGCCAGTGGCTCACCCCCGCACTCAGGCACCAGGACACCGCCATGCGGCGTGCCCTCCCTGTGGAGAAATGGGTCGGCATCGCTGTCTGGAAGCTGGCCACTCCAGACAGCTACTGATCCGTGGGACAGCAGTTTGGCGTCGGCAAGGCCACCGTCGGGGCTGTCCTCATGGAGGTAAGAGGACCTATGGGGGAAGGAGGGGGAGGCAGCCCTGGCAGGGCAGGGGGGCCCGGGCAGGGGAGGGTCACACACACCCTGCTCACCCCTCATTGATGCTCTCCCATGTGCTTCCCCTGCAGGTTGTGCACGCCATCAACGCCATGCTGCTCCACAGGCTCGTGAGGCTGGGGAACCTGGATGCCACCATCATGGGCTTTGCCACCCTGGGCTTCCCCAGTTGCTTCGGGGCTCTGGATGGGACTCACATCCCCATCCACGCCCCGGTGCACCATGGAGGATGCTACATAAACCGGAAGGGCTACCACTCAGTGGTCCTCCAGGCCCTGGTGGACAGCCGGGGCCGTTTCCAGGACATTTATGTGGGCTGGCCTGGCAGCACCCACAACGCCCGGGTTTTCCGGAACTCGGGCCTGTGCCGCCAGCTGGAGGTGGGGACTTACATCCCCCAGCGGGAGAGCCCTGTGGGGGACACCACCATGCCCCTCTGCGTCATCGCAGATGCGGCATACCCCCTCCGGCCCTGGCTCATGCACCCTTACATGGGCCATCTGTCTGCCAGCCAGGAGCGCTTCAACCAGAGCCTGAACCACACATGCCAGGTAGTGGAGTGCTCATTTGGCCGCCTCAAAGGGTGCTGGAGATATCTCCTCACCTGCCTGGATGTGGGCCCCACCAACATCCCCCAGATTGTGGGTGTGTGCAGCGCCCTACACAATCTGGTGGAGAGCAAGGGGGAGGCCTTTTTTCAGGGCTGGGCTGTGGAGGCCGGCAGGGCCGACGTGCAGCCACCCGCTGCCCCCAGTTGCCAGGTGGACCCCGAAGGGACCCGGGTCCGGGAGACCCTGCGGGCCCACTTCGATAAGGCCGCGGGGTGAACGCTTCCAGGCCCCCCACTGCGCGCCCCCCCCATCCTCCACAACACTCCCTGCCCCTACGCCCACACCACGGAGCACCCAATAGCACACCCCTCCACACTTTTCCTGCACAAATAAAAGCAGACACTTGTTTGTGAAATCAAACTGGTTTACTTTCAACTCTGTTCTATAACTAACTAATACAAACTATATACAGGAACTTCTAACTAACTTAAATATGAAAAGTGTACGTATATATTAACAAAAAAAAACCAGGGATAACAAGGAAGGGGAGAACTATTTACATGGGGAGGGACTGGGCAAACGGGGGGCACAAATAAATAAATACCAACTATATACAAGGGGGCGGGGGCACGTCCTGGGCCCCACACCCCTATAGTCCGGCACTGGGGGTGGGCGGCCGGGAGCCCCGCCTCGGCCGCAGCCCTGTCCAGGGCTGGCTGGGGGCCGCGCAGACCGGCAGATACATCCGGCGAGTGTCAGCTGGCCCCCGGTCTCCCTCGGCGGAACGGCCCTCGGTGGCGGATGGCGGGGCGACAGTGGACGGCGCAGCGACGAGCGGAGCAGCGGGTGTCGTGGCGGGCGGAGCAGTCAGGGCGGGCGCAGCGGCGGCTGGCGTGGCATGGGGGGCCAGGTAGTCCGCTATGTGGTTGAATGTCTCCATGTAGGCCCCCCATGCCTCTTGGCTCCAGGCCAGCGCCCGCTCCTGGAGGTGGAGGCGGTGTTGCTCCACCCGCAGGCGCTGCTCCGCGACCTCCCCCTGCCAGCAGTGTAGGGCCAGCAGCTGGGGGTCCGTCGCCGGCGGCTGGTGCTGGGCCCGCCATCTTGCCCGCCATGGGGCCGGTCGGTCCTCCGACGAGGGGCTGGCCTGGAGCGATGGCCCCGGAGGGGATTCCGGGATCACTGAAGCCTCGCCGGTGCTCTCCGGTCCTTCCAATGGTGCAGCTGCGGAACACAGGAGCGGGGGAAGAAGAGTGGAGACAGGCGTTAGTGTGGGCCCCGAGCCGTGGCCCTTGTCCCCCACCCCTGTGCTGCAGGTTCCTCATCCCCGTCCCCAGGAGATGCTGCTGTGATGGGGTTCACGGGTCCCCCTGCACTGCACCTCGTCCCCCGGCGGGAGTGACTCTCACTTCACTCAGCAGGGTCTCTGACAGGAGAGGTTTCTTAGGCAACAGATGCCCTGCTTCTCCCAGAAGTGACAGTACAGCAGTCAGAGACAGTCCTTCCAACCCGTCCTGGGGAGAAGACCCCGAGAGGTGCCCCTCTGGGGTGTAGCTTTCCCCCTCCTCAGGCTGGCTGCCTTCCAGCTCTCCCTTCCCCTAGCCTCTACCTGCAGCCCCCGATTCAAAGCCAGCTCGGCTCCTCCCTCCTCTTTGTCCAGGGCAGAGGTGTAACCTGCCAGTTGTAGCCCCAGGATCATCCTTAGCCACTGGGAGCTATTCAGCTGGTTGCTCATATGTAACCTGAGACTCACATTTGCACTCCCCCCACTCCATCACATGCTGCTGCTGCTGCTGCTGCTGCTGCTGCTGCTGCTGGGTGTCCCACCCCCTCCTCCCAGGGGACCCTAGAGGTTCCGCTCCCCCCAGCCCAGGGGATGGGGCATGGCACTGTCGTGCTGGGGGGGTGGGGCAGGGGCTGATGCACTCCTGTGAGGGACATGGCACTGCTGTCCTTGGGGCCATGGCCATCTGGGCATGTGGAGGGCCCTGGCCACATATCTATTACCCCCGCCCCTCAACCCCAGGGGTGTACACCAGGGGGGGTACATATCTGTAGGTCCACTCCCACGGTCGGGGGACACCCGAGGGGCGGACGTCCGGCTGCTGCTCCGGGATGGCAGGAGGATGTGCAGGCCGGTGTCAGTGGAGGAGGAGTCCCCCTCCTCCTCGTCCTCCTCCTGCTCCGGTGCCCCAGGGGTAGGCTCCAGGAGGGGCCCCCAGGGTGCGGGGATTACCTCCGGGGCGGACTCGGGCGCCGGGGCCTGCTGGGGCTCCTCATCCAAGGTATCAAGCGTGGCCAGAGTGGAGGAGGTGTGCTGGGGGCCCAGGATGTCCCTGAGCTCCCTGTAAAAAGGGCAAGTGACGGGGGCGGCCCCAGATCGGCCAGCCGCATCCTGGGCCTGGGCATAACCCTGCTGCAGCTGCTTCACTTTACTGCGTACATGATCCGGAGTGCGGGCAGGGTGACCCCGGGCGGCCAGGCCCTCGGCCAGCCGAGCGAATGCATCCGCATTCCGCTTCTTGCTCCCCATTAGCTGGAGCACCTCCTCCTCGCTCCAGAGGCCCAGCAGGTCACGAAGCTCGGCCTCCGTCCAGGAGGGGCCCCGCTGCTGCTTCCCGGCCTGGCTGCCAGCCTGGGAGCCCTGGCTGCCCTGGCTCCCCGTGGGGGGGGGTCCCCTGGGGGAGCTGGGGGGGCTGCCGTGCGGCCATCACAGCTGGGGTGCGTGTCTGTGGCACTCAGAGACATGCAGGCTGGCTGCGTGTCTGGGCTGCTGCCTGCACATTCTCTCAGCTTCCTGCACAGGAAGGGAGGGGGTGGGGGCCTTTAAGGGGCCACTCCACGCGGCCACCATTGAGCTGAGGGGCTGGAGAGAGCGTCTCTCAACCCCTCAGCTGATGGCTGCCATAGAGGACCCCGCAATTTCGATGTTGCGGGACACGCAACGACTACACGGTCCCTACTTCGACGTTCAACGTCGAAGTAGGGCGCTATTCCCATCCCCTCATGGGGTTAGCGGCTTCGACGTCTTGCCGCCTAATGTCGATGTTAACATCGAAATAGCGCCCAACATGTGTAGCCATGACGGGCGCTATTTCGAAGTTAGTGCCGCTACTTCGAAGTAGCGTGCACGTGTAGACACAGTTCTAGTGAACAACAAATACACACAAATTAGGGTATTACTTGGTCTGCTTCACACCACCAATTCATACAAGAGAACAGAATGATCCATGCCTTACACACTTTTCATAGACTCATAGAATCATAGAATTCTAGGGATGGAAGGGACCTCAGGAGGTCATCTAGGCCAGACCACTGCCTAAAGCAGGATCAACCCCATCTAAATCGTCCCAGCCGTGACTATCTCAAGCCAGGACTTAAAAATCTCTAGGGATGGAGATTCCACCATCTCTCTTGGTAATGTATTCCAGTGCTTCTTCACCTTCCTGGTGAAATAGTTTTTCCTAATATCCAACCTACACCTCTCCCTCTGTAACTTCAGACATTGCTCCTTGTTCTGTCCTCTTTCACCCTTCAGAACAGTCTTTCTCCATCCTTTTTACAGCCCCCTTTCAGAAAGTTGAAGATTGCTATCACATCACCTCTCAGTCTTCTCTTCTGCAAACTAAATAAGCCCAAATCTCTCAGCGTCTCCTTATAGGTCATGTGCTCCAGACCCCTATTCATGTTTGTTGCCCTCTACTGAACCATCTCCAAAGCATCCACATCCTTCCTATGCTGGAGGCAGGCCCAGAACTGGACACAGTACTCCAGATGAGGCCTCACCAGAGCCGAGTAGAGGGGAATAATGACTTCTCTAGATCTGCTGGAAATTCTTCTCCTAATGTACCCTAATATGTCATTAACCTTCTTGGCTACAAGGGCATACTGTTGGCTCATATCCAGCCTCTCATCCACTATAATCCCTGGGTCGTTTTCTGCTGGATTGCTGCTTAACCAGTCAGTCCCCAGCCTGTAACAGTGCTTGGGATTCTTCCGTCCTAAGTTCAGGACTCTGAACTTGTCCTTGCTGAACCTAATCAAATTTCTTTTGGCCCAATCCTCCAATTTGTCTAAGTCATTCTGGATCCTATACCTACTCTCCAATGTATCTACCTGACCCCACCTTAGTGTCATCTGCAAATTTGCCGAGAGTGCAATCCATACCCTCATCAAGGTTGTTAATGAAGATGTTGAACAGTAATGGCCCTAGAACCAATCCTTGTGGCACTCCACTTGAAATCAGCTGCCAACCAGACAATGAGCCATCTAGCCAGGTTTCTATCCACCTTACAGTCCATTTATCCAATCCATACCTCCTTAGCTTATGGGCAAGAATGTTGTGGGAGACTGTATCAAAAGCTTTGCTAAAGTCAAGGTATATCACATCCATTGCTTCCCCATGTCCACAGAGCCGTTTACTTCATCACAGAAGCTACTCAGATTGGTCAGGCATGACTTACCCTTGGTGAATCCATGTTGACTACTTTTGATAACTTTCCCCTCTTCCAAGTACTCCAAAATGGATTTCTAGAGGATCCTCTCCATGATTTTTCTGGGGACTCAGGTGAGGCTGATCAGTCTGTAGTTCCCTGGATTGTCCTTCTTTCCTTTTTTAAAGATGGGCACTGCATTTGCCTTTTTCCAATCATCCGGGACCTCTCCTGATCTCCATGATTTTTCAAAGATAATAGCCAAAGGCTCTGCAATGACATCTACCAATTCCCTCAGTACCCTTAGATGCATTAAATCCAGACCCATGGATTTGTGTGTGTCTAGCTTTTCTGAATAGCGCTTAACCCATTCTTTCCCCACTGAGGGCTGCCCACCTCCTTCCCATAGTGCATTGCCTAGTGCCGTAGTGAGGGAACTGACTTTGTCCATGAAGACTGAGGCAAAAAAGCTTGAGTACTTCAGCCTTTCCTACATCATCAGTCACCAGGTTACCTCTCTCATCCAGTAACGGCCCCACACCCTCCCTGATAACCCTCTTATTGTTAGCATACCAGTAGAAGCACTTCTTGTTGCCCTTCACATTTCTTGCTAGCTGCAGTTCCAATTGTACTTTCGCTTTTCTGATTCCCTGTCATTCTCCAGCCATGTATTTATACTCCTTACTCATCTGTCCAAGTTTCCACTTCTTATACACATCCTTTTTGAGTTTAAGCTCACCAAGGATTTCCCTTGTAAACCAAGCTGATTGCCTTCCATATTTGCTTTTCTTACTCTGCATCAGGATGGTATGTTCCTGTGCCTTCCATAGATAGATAGCAGGCATCCTTCGATCCCGAGGGATCATGGGTTTGCACCCCAGTTGGACTGATTCGAGCAGCGTCTTCTGGGGCTGTGCAATCCAATCCGGGAGTGGCAGTCCTTTCCGCACTGTGAGCAGCAGTAGGCAGATGTCGCTCCGGTATCACGGGCATGGATCTTCCTGAGGGCTCTCCTGTCTTCCACTTCCTTCACCAAGGTAGTTTCATACATAACAAGAGCTTCCTGCACTCCCTGTTTCCAGGCATGCCTGTCTGAGGCGAGCGAATGCCAGGTGTTCACACTGATAGAGAGAGCACTGAGGTCATGCTTGCACGTGTCGTTGTAGCACAGTTTAGGTTGCCTTTTCAGCCTCTTCGCAGACGCCAGTTCTCCAAAGAGGAGGTCCTTCGGTATTTGGCCATCCACCATGCGTGAGACATAATCCTTGGTGAAGATATTGAACAGAACCAGTCCTAACACAGACCCCTGCAGAACCCCACTTATACTTTTCCAGCAGGACTGAGAACCATTAAGAACTACTCTATGAGTACAGTTATCCAGCCAGTTATGCACCCACCTTATAGTAGCCTCATCTAAATTGTATTTGTCTAGTTTTTTTATAAGAATGTCATGCGAGACCATATTAAATGCTTTACTGAAGTCTAGATATATCACACCTACCGCTTCTCCCCTATACACAAGGCTCATTATCCTATCAAAGAAAGCTATCAGATTGGTTTGACATGATTGGTTCTTTACAAATCCATGCTGGCTGTTCCCTATCACCTTACCACCTTCCAAGTGCTTGCAGGTGATTTCTCTAATTACCTGCTCCATTATCATTCCTGGCACAGACATTAAGCTGACTAGCCTGTAGTTTCCTGGGTTATTCTTATTCCCCTTTTAATAGATGGGCACTATATTTGCCCTTTTGTAGTCTTCTGGAATCTCTCCTGTCTCCCATGATTTTCCAAAGATGATAGATAAAGGCTCAGATACCTCCTCTATCAGCTCCTTGAGTATTCTAGGATACATTTTATCAGGCCCTGGTGACTTGCAGACATCTAATTTTTCTAAGTGATTTTTAACTTGTTTTTTTTTTATTTCAACTTCTAACCCTGCCTCTTTCCCACTAGCATTCACTATGTTGGGCATTCCTTCATCAGACTTCTCAGTGAAGACCAAAACAAAGAAATCATTAAGCATCTCTGCCATTTCCAAGTTCCCTGTTACTGTTTCTCCCTCCTCACTGAGCAATGTCCCTACCATGTCCGTGGTCTTCCTCTTGTTTCTAATATATTTATAAAAAGCCTTCTTGTTTCCCTTTATGCCTGCAGCTAGTTTGAGCTCATTTTGTGCCTTAGCCTTTCTAATCTTGGTTCTGCACTCTTGTGTTGTTTGCCTATATTCACCCTTTGTTATTTGTCCTTGTTTCCATTTTTATACGATTCCTTTTTATTTTGAGATTATGCAAGATTTCCTGGTTAAGCCAAGGTGGTTTTTTTGCCATATTTTCTATCTTTCCTATGTAGTGGGATAGCCTACTTTTGGGCCCTTACTAATCTCCCTTTGAAAAACTGCCAACTCTCCTCAGCTGTTTTTCCCCTCACTTTTGCTTCCCATGGGACCTTACCTACCAGCTCTCTGAGCTTACCAAAATCTGCCCTTGTGAAATCCATTATCTCTATTTTGCTGTTTTCCCTTCTACCCTTCCTTAGAATTGTGAATTCTATGATTTCATGATCACTTTCACCCAAGCTGTCTTCCACTTTCAAGTTCTCTACCAATTCCTCCCTATTTGTTAAAATCAAATGTAGAACAGCTTCCCCCTGGTAGATTTTTCAACCTTCTGGAATAAAAAATTGTCTCCAATGCAGTCCAAGAACTTATTGGATAGCCTGTGCCCCACTGTATTAGTTTTCCAACACATATCTGGATAGTTGAAGTCCCCCATCAGTACCAAATCCGGGGCCCTGCATGACTTCGTTAGTTGTTTAAAAAAAGCCTCATCCACCTCTTGCACCTGGGTAGGCAGCCTGTAGTAGACTCCTCGCAGGACATCACCCTTGTTTTTTACCCCTCTCAGTCTAACCCAGAGACTCTCAACACGTCCATCTCCTACATTCATCTCCACCTCAGTCCAAGCGTGTACATTTTTAATATATAAGGCAACACCTCCCCGCTTTCTTCCCTGTCTATCCTTCCTAAGCAGGCTGTACCCTTCAATACCAACATTCCAATCATGTATATTATCCCACTAAGTTTCCATGATGCCAACAATGTCATAGTTGCATTTATTTATTAGCACTTCCAGTTCTTCCTACTTATTACCCATACTTCTTGCATTTATATACAGGCATCTAAGACATTGATTTGATCTTGCCTCCCTGTTTTGCCCTGACCATCTTTTTACTCTGACATTATTGCCCATGCTACCTCCCATTTCTGACCCATCTCCCAGGTTTCCATGTTCTCCACTTACCTGTGGGCTTTGCTCCTCTCCTCTAGGATGCACCTGTCTCTGCCTGGGCCCCTACCACTGACAGGCAGGATTGAGGTGAACACCACCTGCGCCCCAAACTCCCTCACCCGTGCCCCCAGAGCCCTGAAGTCACTTTTGACCTGCTCAGCGTCAGACCTCACAGTATCATTAGTGCCCACATGGGTGAGAAGCATGGGATAGTAGTCAGAGGGCCGGATAATCCTCGACAGTGCCTCCATAATGTCTCAGGTATGGGCCCCTGGCAGGCAGCATACCTCCCAAGGTGAAATGTTAGGGTGACAGATGGTCGCCTCCGTCCCCCTCAGACGGGAGTCCCTGACCACCACTACTCTATGTTTCCTCCTCCCAGTGGTGGCAGCAGACTTCCCAGCCTTGGGGGTATGAGGCTTCTCCTCTGCTGTTCGAGGCGATTCTTTGTCTCCTGTATCAAGTACATCGTAACGGTTTCCTGGCACCATGGTGGGAGGGTTCTGAGCAGGGGTGGAACACTGCCTGCTGCCAGAAGTAACAAGCTGCCAGTGTCTACCCTGATATATTTCCTCCTCCACCAGTGGTTTATCAGCTGTCCGGTGTACTGGGACAGTTACGTCAGCTGTCTCCACATGAATACTATCCAGGAACTGCTCGTGGAGTCAGATACTCCTCAAACTAGCTACCTCCTCCTGTAGCTCTCCCACCTGTCGCCTGAGAGATTCCACCAGCAGGCACCTTTCACACTCGATGCTCCCCCCTGCCTGGATATCAGTGAGTGGGAATTGCAAGCCACAGTCCCTGCAAAGCCACACCAGGATCTGGGTAGAAGCATCCATGGTCAGGCAGTCTGTCTGGCTACAGGCACAGGTGGAGGAGACAGTAGTAGTGCTGGCACAGGTAGTGCGGGTCTTCCTAACCTTCGTAGGCCTCCCTCTGTCACACTCCCTCTTAAACTCCCCTGTCTGCAGCTCCCTGTCTGCTTCGGCTATAAATGCAGGCCTATAAACCACATTAATAGTCAAAGATACCAAGATTAATGTACTGCTAAATGCCACCTGACTGTAAAGTTTAAAGCCTCACTCTTCTTTCCCTTATGCTGATATAAACAAGTATAGGCCTGCTGACAGAGAGAGGGGAGGTAAGGTGGCAGGAGCGGCCAGAGCTATGGGCCCCTTTGAATAGGGTGACCATCTGTCCTGTATTGGCCAGAACGGTCCCCTATTTGGGATGCCAAAAAAGCATTCCGACTTATTTTTTAAAAGGACTCATTGTTCCATATTTGTGCCATTTCTCCCCCCACATCTCCCACCCGCTGACCTTTTCCGCCAGCCACTCTGCAGACACAGCTGCTGGTGGGAGTCACTTCCCAGAACTTCGGGGGAGTGTGGGCAGCTGCCAGATCCCTGCTGATTCCTCAGGACTCTGGGAGAGGGCCAGCGGCTGCTGCTTCCCCAGGGCTCTGGGAGCACTGGGAACTGCTGATTCCCCAGGGCTACCAGGGATTGCTGGCAGCTATGGTTTCCTCAGGGGTCCAGGGCAGGGCCAGTGGCTGCTGCTTCCCTGTGGCTCCTGGGGAACGCCGGCGGCTGCCACTTCTCCGGGCTCCTGGGAGCACAGTTAGCTGCTGTCTCCTTCCCAGCTCCCTGGGGCTTAGTGGAGCAGGGAGGAGCTGCCCTCCCCCCCATGTATCACTGTCCCATATATGGGACAGGGAGATCTGGTCAATCTACCTTTGAAAGGCCACGGAGTGCTCTGCTCTGTATGCAGCTCTGAGAGACTGTAGGGGGAGCCCAGGGCTGACTGCCCGAAGCCCCACCCCTCCTGCCCATGGCCCCATCCCTGCCATAGTCGGGTCCCCCTCCCGCCTTGGCCCATGGTAGCTGTCAGCACCACTGAAGAAGTGTAACTCCACTCGCGTCACTGAAGTTAATCCTGATTTATTGTAGTACAAGTGAGAAGAGAATTGGAAGTGCTTTCTGCTTTCCACATTAGTCATCCCACTCAGCGAAGCCCTAGAGGGTGAGAGTGGGGAAAGTCTGCCACAGTTTTTTTAGTTAAAAGCACATTCAATTTATACAATCATGCCCTATAATTCTGAATTTGTTCCTAGACTTGCGACTCCTCCACTTTTGTGAGATGGAGCTGGAAGAGCTAGCTGTGTTATTTGCCATGGAGGGGGGATAATTATGCAATTTGGGGTGTGTCTACACAGGAACCCACCATCAAAAGAGCAAAATTGAAATTCAGAAATCGATATACTGTCTTTTGAAAGAACATGACCACACGGCAAAGGCGGATCGCAGTTCCAACTCACTCTTTCGAAGACCACGTCCCATTATTTTGAAAGAGAGCATCCACATGTGTACGAGCGCTCTTTCGAAAGAAGGGAGGCGGAGATGCCGCAGACGGGGTCACTTGGCTGCCAAGCCCTTCCGGGGCCTGCAGCCAGCCGCTGCCTTAAAGGGCCCCCCTTCACCTCCCCCCCCCGCACTAGCCGAGGCCTGCCGAGCTGTCAGGAGCAACGCAGGACCCCAGCGCAGCAGCACCATGGCCAACGACATCCTGTTCCTCACACTGGATGCAGACATTGTGGGCGCTGCTGCCCACGTTGTCTGCACGGTCGCCATAGCCGCTCCCCTCCTCTTTGGGAGACAGAACAGCCCCCCTGAGGACACAGAGCATGCCCAGCCTGCACCCTGCCTCCTGTGGAGCCACCCCAGCAGCACGGACTGGTGGGAGCGACTGGTTCTGGGGAAATAGGATGATGTCAACTGGCTCCGGAACTTTCGCATGAGCCGAGACACCTTCCAGGAACTGTGTCACTGGCTGGCACCTGCATTGAGGCATCAGGACACCACCATGCGGCCTGCACTTCCCCTCGAGAAGTGAGTCGCCAGTGCGGTGTGGAAACTGGCCACCCCGGACTCCTACCACTCAGTGGGTCACCAGTTCAGGGTGGGCAAGGCCACTGTCAGAGCAGTGCTCATGGAGGTGAGCCAGGCCTGGGGCACACTCCCAACATGGGAAGGGGGCTCATGGACACAGGGATCCCTCGGGGGTCTCCGGCCAGGGAGGGCTGGGTGCGAGGGTTGCTGTTTGGAGGCCAGGAGAGGGTCGCCAGCTGGGAACACCCTGCCACACCCTCACAAGAGTGCACAGTCTCCCTCCCTGCAGGTTGTCCGTGCCCTGAATGCCATGCTTCTGCACCAGGTCGTCTGCGTCAGGGATCTGGACTCCATCGTCAAGGGTTTCTCTTCACTGGGGTTGCCGAACTGCTTTGGTGCCCTGGACGGGACACACATCCCCATCCGTGCCCCACCACACAGTGCCGGCCGCTATATTAACTGGAAGAGCTACCACTCAGTGGCCCTCCAGGCCCTGGTGGACCACAAAGGACGGTTCATGGACATCAACATGGGCTGGTCGGGGCAAACCCACAACGCCAGGGTCTTCCACAATTCTGGCCTGTGCCGGTGTATGGAGGCCAGCACCTTCATCCCCCAGCAGGAAATGCCAGTTGGGGATACCACCATGCCACTATGCCTAGTTGCGGATGCGGCATACCCACTACTGCTGTGGCTGATGAGGCCCTATACCGGCCACCTTGACCCCAGCAGGGAGGCCTTCAATGCCCACCTCAACCAGGCCCAGCACGTGGTCGAGTAGGCCTTTGGGTGCATCAAGAAGTGGTGGTGGTGCCTTCTTGCCCACCTCGAGGTGGGGATACGCAACGTCCCACAAGTGGTGGGTGCCTGCTGCATCATCCGCAATGTTGTGGAGGCCAAGGGGGATGCCTACATGCAGGGGTGGGCAGCTGAGGCCACCATGGGGTTTGAGCAGCCAGCTGATGTCGCCAGCCGCCAGGCAAATCGTGATGGTGTCCGGATCCGGGAGGCCCTTCGTGCAAGTCTCGCCCCGGGGCCACACTGAGCACCTCTATGCGCACACCTCCCCCTCCCCCCATACATCTACCCCCCACCTCATGCACCGCCACCACCACGCCATGCCTTCCCCCATGGGACCATGGGACATGGGTAGTGGTGCACAACATAAATCTTTGTCACTAATAAACTGTAAAAAACTGGTGTAAAAGTTCAACTATGTACAATGTGTGTGTGGGGGGGGTATCTGATGGGGGCTAGAACTGGGAGAGGGGGCCTGAACTCAGAAGGGGGTGGGGAGGGGGCTAGACTTGGGAGGGTCACTCAGGCAGGGGGGTTGTGGGCCGAGAGCCACGCTGGCCCCGAGATCCCCTCCCCCCCCCAGGAGCAGGTGCCATGGCGGGGCTGGGATGGGGGCACGTAGCACCGGAAGATACGGGCATGGTGGAACAGCAGGGGGGCATCTGTGTGAGGTGGGGTGGAGGACTCTGGGGGTGTGTGGGGTGGGCAGGGGACCCTGGGTGGGACCTTTCTGGGGGGGACCCTGCAGGGGGCTCAGGGGATTGGGCAGCTGGGGGGGGTGCGGAGGGCCAGAAGCCAGACCACATTGCCCACATGCTTCTGTAAAGTGCCATGAATGGCGTCCAGGTGGGACATGAACCTGTCCCAGGCCTCCCTCTGCCACGCCAGGTCGGACTTCTCCAGCCGGAGCCAGCGCTCCATAAGCTCCACCTGGCAGAGGTTGGCGGGGTCATCCACTGGGCGACACTGTGACCTCCAGCTGTGCACCTGGTGTAATGCTGCTGCTGAGGGGGCCCGGCCTCTGTCCGATGCCTCTGGGGGGCTGTCGGGGACCACCGACGCTGATGGATTGCGTGGGCCCTCACTTGCTGCACCTGCAAGGGGTGATGGATAGCATGTCAGTCTCCAAGCAGGACCTTGTCCCCATTCCCTCCAGGACCCTGTCCCCCTGGGGCCCCCGCCTTCCCCGACCCTCCAAGGGCCTGGCCATGGTGGACATGGCACCCCTGTGGTGTCAAGTGCACACAGGCTTCACCCCAGGATGGAACCATCCCTGGGTGTGGGCTGGCCCACAGGTGTCCCACTGGGCAACTGGGTGCCTGGAACTGTCTATGGGTCCGGGTGCTGGGTGGCACTGGCAGGTGCAGAGGGCATGTTCTGGGCTGTGGCCGGCTGGGATGTGTGGCCCTGGGCCTCCGGGCCTGTGCCCAGGCCATTGTCAGGGGTACCACCCCTGCCCTGCCCGCAGGAGTGCTGGCCCCACTGTGCACTTACTGGGGGTACCTCGAGGATCTCCAGGAATGCCTGACTCCCTGTGGCCTGGCTGGACGACCGCAAGGGGATGTCAATTACAAGGTCACCCTCCTCAGTGGACCAATCCCGGGTGGTATCCGCCCCCTGGCTCGGTCTGGCTGGTCCTGGCTCCTGTAGCTCCTCCGAGTTGGGCTGGTCTGCTGAGCTGTCCAGGACCACTTTTGGTGGGGAGCTGTCCCGGGGCCCCAGGATGCTATGGAGTTCCCTATAGTAAGGGCAGGTGGAGGGGCCTGCTCCTGTGCGTCCAACCTCATCCTGGACCAGGCATAGCCCTGTCGGAGCTCTATTACTTTGCTCCGGACTTGCTCCAGGGTCTGTTCTGGGTGGCCTTGGCTGGTCAGTCCCTGGGCAAGGCGGGTGAAGGCAGCGGCGTTCCTCTGCTTTACCCCCATCTCCTGGAGGACCTCCTCTTCCCTCCAGAGGCCCAGGAGGTCTCTCAGTTCATGGTCCATCCAGGAGGGGGCCCTTTTCTCTTTTTTAGGGACAGACCCCTGGGAGCCCAGTGGGGGCTCTGAGTGGGGACCCCGGGGCTCGGGGGACTGCCGGGCGCTGGCCATGTGCCTGTTGCTGTTGTCGGGTGCAGCTGAAAGGGCGGGCTGCCTGGAGCTCGTGCTTTTGCAGCTTGCCCACTCTCAGCTTCCTGCCATGGGGTTTCTGGTTCCGTGTGGCTTTAAGAGCGGCCGGACGCACGGGTCATAGAGCTCCACTTGGTGGGGCAGGGCGTCTCCGCACTCGGACTGGGTGCCGTCGTGGAGGACTGCTCTTTCGAAAGAATGGGCCGTGGCGCATCTACATGTGCCTTCTTTCTATGTTGTTTTTTGATGGGTGGCGCTTTTCCCATGTGGGATTGGCATCCAGGTTTCGATGTCTGGGCTGCGTTCCTTCGATTTCACATCGAAAGAGTGCATGGTATGTGTAGACGCTCACTTCACTGTTTCGAAAGAAGGCCAGTCTTTTCAAAATACTGTGCATGTGTAGACACACTCTTGGTGTGCTTGCTTTCAGACCAACACCAGAGTGCTTTTACAGCCAGTAGTGGTTTCTGAAGTCTAGGAAGAAGCTCCAGAGGGTGGGTCACAGTGAGAAGAATGCAGAATTGCTTTTGAGAGAATGCTATAGGGCTGGAAATAGCCACATTGTGCCATTAGCTTTGATTATCAACATCCATGCCCTCACTGTGACAAGTTAATACCAAAACAAAAATTATCACCACCAGACAAACTCCAGAAGGGACCTCATTGTCTTAAACCACCATATTAAAATAATTCCCAGGATGCACATGTAAGTTTGTTTGGCCTGGTAAAAGCACATCTCTGCAGGCAACTGATTTTAGCTGTTCCCTTGGGTGACTGCTTAAAAGAGGTTTCCCTGTATTATAAAAGACTTACAGCAAGATATTATGTCTAATTACTTCTTATCACAGTTTAACTTTTCAATGTTAATTAAATGCATTAATTTCTGTTCCTAGCCCACATGAGCTTAGTTGGTGGGTGAAAGTTACAAGTTTGTTATTATTATAAATTGGGCTGATGAGTATTAAAATCTGTCATTGTCCATGGATTTCATCAAAATGTATTACCTCAATAAACACATTTTGTCATTAACATACAACTGACACTTGATATACACCAGCAGCTTTATAAATATGCTTTTGCTGGAGTTGGAAGCAAATAGGAGTCTGTGGTACTTCTGTAGAGAGCACAGAAAAACAGATTGAGGGTTATTATGTATGCTGCTTTAATGGCAAGACTGAGTTAAATGGGCTTAAATAAAATTAGAGTCCCCAATAAATTTTCTGTCACACTGTCTGAAGTGGCTCAAGAGTGTCAGTGACAACCTAAGGGCAGCCAGGAAAGCAGGCACAAAGCCCAAACTGGTTATGAGTACTATGGTTAGATTTCACCAAATACGTATCGAGTGTGAAATCCTCTGGCACAATAATATGGGATACAGGTACTGTAGGTGAGATTAATGTATATATCAATTTACAAGCATTTCACAAAGTCTAAACAGTAATTGCATCCTCATAAACCCAACGTAACCCACATACCTCCTGTGTGTGGTTCACTGTCCCAGGTTGACAGTCACCAGGTCACTTGCAGATAGAAAGAATGAGTTAGCTTATGTAGCTTAGCTCAGAGCCGTCTGGCATTTAGCTCAAACCGTAGAGGCTCATGCACTAAGCTCCAGGGGTCCTAGGTATGAGTCTGCCAACAGGACTAACTCAAACTTTACAAAGAGTAACATACAGTGAAACCAGAGCGGTTTCCAGTTATGCAATTGTCAATGTTCAGCTGAGCCTTTGGCCCAAGCTGACACACCTGGTCTGCCAGTGTAGTACTTTCATCTAGGAGTAGATGGTGTTTTACATGTTCACAAAATGTATCAACCCTCCCCTATAACTCTCTTTGTTACAGGTCTGTCCCTGTCTAACTCCTGTTTGGGACTATAAGCGAGGGTGTGGAGGTACTCTTAAAACTATCACATGGGATCTTTTGCCTTAGCACTAGCTGTAAGTGCTTGAAGTCTCCAGATGCACATGAAAAATCTAAAGGAAATGAATACAGGGATGAGCCAGAATTGTGGGCCGATGAGTTTGACTTTATAGTGAGAGAAGAGGACAAAAGTTCCAAAGGTGAAGAGAGGAGAAGCAGGTTGCATGACTCAAAAATTGTAGCAGTAAGGGAGAGGCTGAATAGTTATGGACAACGATGATTTGGAGATCTCGGAAGGGGCTGGTGGAGGGGAAGGATCAATGTTGTGCATGTGCAGTGTTGAAGAAGAGGAGGTGGTGGTGGTGAGAAAAAGGGAACTTTGATGGAGAGATCAGAAAAGCAATACTGCGACAGACAATGATAGGTGTGCAGGTATATAGGTGAGTGGAAAAGTCAAATCAGGTTTGAAGATAAACTGAAGATGGTGCCTCATGGTTCAGATGGTAATTGAAAGTAGAAGCCAAGGGCACTAAGCATGTGGTTGGGTGACTAAGATGAGAGGAAGAGGTAGAGCCAGATGTCAGAGATGAGTCACTGAGTAAATGGCAGCAATGGGGAGAGGCAGAGAGAGGAATCGCATTGATGCTCAAAAGGGGCAGAAATTCAATAGGATTAAATAGGGTAAGGGGTTGGAAGTGACAAAGTGCAGAATCAGGAAAGAAAATGCCTGATTCTCCCACTGTGATCCTTGGGAGTTGCTCAAGGTAGAGGTGCAAGAGAAGAAGGAATTCCCATAAGTGACAATGGCTACAGAGGTTGTGTAAGATTCATAAATTCCAAGGCCAGCAGGGACCATTATGTTCAAACAACAGTGAAGAAGAAACAACATTTAACAAGAATCATAGAAGACTTAGGTTGGAAGAGACCACAGGTGGTCATCTAATCCAACTGTCTGTTCAAAGGAGGACCAACCCCATCTAAACCATTCCAGCCAGGGCTTTGTGAAGCCTGGCCTTAAAAACTCTAAGGTTGGAGATTCCACCACTTCTCTAGTAACCTGTCCCAGTGCTTCACCACCCTCCTAGTGAAATAGTTTTTCCTAATATCCAACCTAGACCCCCTCCACTGTAACTTGAGATGATAACTTCTTGTTCTGCCATCTACCACCACTGAGAACTGCCTCTCTCCATTCTCTTTGGAATCCCCCTTCAGGTAGTTGAAGGCTGTTATCACATTCCACCTCATTCTTCTCTTCTGAAGAATAAATAAGCCCAGTTTTCTCAGTCTCTCCTAGTAAGTCATGTGCTTCATAATCATTTTCACTGCCCTTTACTGTACTGTCGTCAATTTTTCCTCATACTTTCTGTGGTGGGGGGCCCAAAACTAGGATGCAGTACTTCAGATGTGGCCTCTCCAGTGCTGACGAGAAAGGAATAATCACTTCCCTCCATCTGCTGGCAATGTTTCTACTAATGAAGACCCATCTGCAATTAGTCTTATTGGTAACAAGGGCACATTGTTCACTCGTAGTCAGCTTCTTGTCCACCATCAATCCCAGGTCCTTTTCTACAGAACAGAGGCTTAGCCATTCAGTCCCCAGCCTGCAGCAGTGCATAAGATTTGTCCATCCTAAGTGACTGACTTTTGAATTTGTCTTTGTTGAACCTTATCAGATTTATTTTGGTTCAATCATTAGATTTATCTAGGTCACTCTGAATTCTATCCCAAACATCCAGCATATTCACCTCTCCTCCCCAGCTTAGGCTATGTCTATACTAGCCCCAAACTTCGAAATGGCCATGCAAATGGCCATTTCAAAGTTTACTAATGAAGCAGTGAAATACATATTCAGCACCTCATTAGCATGGGGGCAGCCGCGGCACTTCGAAATTGACGCGGCTCACCACCGCGTGGCTCATCCAGATGGGGCTCCTGTTCGAAAGGACTTCACCTACTTCGAAGTCCCCTTATTCCCATCTGCTCATAGGAATAAGGGGACTTCAAAGTAGGCGGGGTCCTTCTGAAAAGGAGCCCCGTCTGGACGAGCCGCACAGCAGCGAGCCACGTCAATTTCGAAGAGCCGCCGCTGTCCGCATGCTAATGAGGTGCTGAATATGTATTTCAGCGCTTCATTAGTAAACTTCAAAGTGGCCATTTAAATGGCCATTTCGAAGTTTGGGGCTAGTGTAGACATGGCTTTAGTGTCCTAATTTTTTTCAGGAAGAAGGGAGCTTTTGAAAATGGGGCTTCGTTTTGAAGGAACCCCAACTACTTGGCTGTTTTGCATTTAGAAAGCAGCTCTTCCAGAATGGCAAGTGTCTGTTCTCATTCAAATGAGGTACTAAATATGCAAATTAGCACATCATTTGCATTTTCATTGTCTGTATTTACATACCCCCTCTGAAAGGGAGGGGAATTGTAGATGTAGCCTATTGTACGAAGGTACAGCAAGCAACACCTAATTCATAGTTTCAGGTAAGCACCCAGTCATGTTTATAAGTACGCAGTAAGCACTACACATTTCTTAGCAACTCTCAAAGCTCTTGGCCTAGAGAACATACCTAAGCAAAATACACTGTGGCTGGTAGTTAAAGATCTTTTTCAAATCTTCCCTCATTTGCATAGCTCCATGTTGGACTCTTGCATTAGTCCTTGTATCAATGTCTCACTGGCAACAAATTTTCTCACTGAGATTATTCAGGACATAACAGGAAGCTGTAACCACGGAGGCATTTTTATCACAGAGACCCAATCTAGTGAGTAAACACCAGCAGCGTTCCTTCAGTCTACCTAAGCACCTCCAGATGCCATTCTCCACCTGCTGAGCTGGTAGCTGAATCTTTCCTTGCTGTTGAGGTGACAGATATATTGTTTCATGAGTCAGGGAGCAAAAGACTGGGTCACCCGAAACACTACAGTACTGATCTTTTAATACTGCCCAATGGCAATTGCTAGTCAGGAAAGAATGTTCCTGCTTGCAACATTCTGGAGAGTCCTATGTTCTTAAGGATAAGAGCATCATGAACCTTCCCTGACCAGATGATCCACCAATGTTTGCATAACGATTGAAAAAAATCACCCTCTTCTTTTAATCAACTTTGAGGCAAGGTGCTGAAATAGCGCTATACATGTCATTTATCACCCTGCCATAATTCAGGAATTTCCTGGTTGCAAATACATCTGCTATTTCCTGCACATTGCTGAGAATCACAGATCTGTGTAGCAGAAAATGATTAATGGCCCTACACATTTGTGTAGTAACAGCCTACACTGTGGATTTTCCTGCTCCAAAGTGATTTCTCACTGTCCAGGAGCAATCTGGCATTTCAAGCTTCCACAACCTAATCACTACTCATGTCTCACTGAGGGTTTCATTCTGGTGTCCATTTGCTGAATGGCTGGGCTGTGTTCAGTGCACAGATCCAGGAATGTAACTTTTCACATCTGAGTATTCTACAGCCATGGTTCATCATCCCAAACCTGCATGATGATGCAATCCCAGCAGTCAATTACCATTTTTGAGGCCAAGAGGTGGTAATCCACCATCTCTTACTGCTTTGCAAACACTACCAACAACCTTAGACTGTGCTTTGTTATGTCCATCAGCAAATAGTCTTTAAAGAAATCCTTATGTCCCCTAGATATTGTGGTACTTCCTGAAGGCTTGTAAATACAGGCAACTCCTGCATCCTATATTTATAATGCTCATGAGAAAGGGCAGACCTAATGCAACCTAAAATTGTATTTGTTGGTTTGCAGTAGTGCACACTGCTGATGCATGATGAGGTTGTGATCCACCACAATTCCCAGATCCTTCTCAGCAGGGCTGCTGCAAACACAGTCATCCCCCTTCTGTATTTGTACATTTCAGTTTTCTTGTAGCTTCTTACATTTGTCTTTATTTGTCTTCATTGAATTTAATTTTCTTGCCCATTTCCCAGTTCTCTGATTGATCAAGTTCCCTTTGAATTTTAGTTCTATTCTCCAAAGTGTTAGCAACCCACTTCCCAGCTTTGTGTCCTCTGCAGGTTTGATCAGTGTGTTCTGATCTCTGTTTCCTACACACAGGTCATTAATAAAAATGTTAAACAACACCAGATCCAGGGCAGATCCCTGGAGAATCCCACATGGGGCCTCCCTCCAATCTAACATCGTTCCATTAATAGTTATCCTTTGTTTGTTGTTGTTAAACCAATTATGTATTCAATTAAGGGCTGTTCTACCTAGCCTGCATTTCACCAGCTTACTTGTGAAGATACAATGAGGGACTGTTTCAAAAACCTTGCCAAAGTCCAGGTATATGTACCTTGCATTTCCCCCCCATCCACCAACCAAGGTATCTTAGCAAATAATCAACCTGAATTAATAGGATTTGTTCTTTGTAAATTCATGCTGGTTGCCAGGTCCTGCAAAACCTGACTCATGTGGAGCTTTTGGCCGGGTCTACATGGAGCATAAAGGGCTGGTGACAACAGGGCTTTTTGCTGGCTGGGGCACATCCACATGACCTCTTTACTGCCTGCACCCCCTTCTGCCAAGAGTGAGCTCTTGCGTGGCTATGCTAATGAGCCACGGGACCATGCTAATGAGCAGCCATTTGCAATTAGCATGGAGCTGCCAGGAGAGTGGCTCCATGTAGACCCAGTCTTTTTGTGAAGCTATTGACTGTTTAAACTACAAGGGCCATGTCCCAAACTAAAGAAGACAGAGGTAGGAAGTAGGCCTGTGCAGCAGACTTAGCTGTCTAAGGGGAGGAACCTGCCAGCATTATTGCCCACAGGGCTTTGGGCTGGAACATCGTGGAGAGGGAAGATCCAGGTCTCCCCTACCACACCCTACTTATGGGCATAGGCCCAGACATAGCAGGGAGGCCAGACCATTCCTGGCACTGCTATCACAGGCTACGTCTACACGTGCACGCTACATCAAAATAGCTTATTTCGATGTAGCGACATCGAAATAGTCTATTTCGATGAATAACGTCTACACGTCCTTCAGGGCTGGCAACGTCGACGTTCAACTTCGACGTTGGGCAGCACCACATCGAAATAGGCACTGCAAGGGAACGTCTACACGCCAAAGTAGCACACATCAAAATAAGGGTGCCAGGAACAGCTGTAGACAGGGTCACAGGGCGGACTCAACAGCAAGCCGCTCCCTTAAAGGGCCCCTCCCAGACACAGTTGCACTAAACAACACAAGATCCACAGAGCCGACAACTGGTTGCAGACCTTGTGCATGCAGCATGGATCCCCAGCTGCCGCAGCAGCAGCCAGAAGCCTACTTCGAAGTAGGGCGCTATTCCCATCCCCTCATGGGGTTAGCGACTTCGACGTCTCGCTGCCTAATGTCGATTTCAACTTCGAAATAGCGCCCAACACGTGTAGCCATGACGGGCGTGATTTCGAAGTTGACACCGCTACTTCGACGTAGCGTGCACGTGTAGACGTGGCCACAATGAGCACTATTCCTATTTACCTCACAGTTACCCCCCACAGGACAGAGACACAAGGGTTAGAAGTCATGTGCACTAGCCACTAGGCAAGCAGGTCCTCTGAGCACCCAATCCCCGTAGCCAACTTCTCCCTTTCAGTTTTCTTATTTTCATTACTATCAAACAAGTTTTTTCTTGTTGATGCCTAGAATATTCTCCAAAGCTTTGGAATTGATCTGATGTGGCACTGTGGGCCAGCAACAATATATCTGCTTTGTGGATGGGGAAAGTGAGATTCAAAGAGATTAACTTGCCATAGGCTACAAACCAAACCAGCAGAAGAGCTGAAGAGAGACTTGTGCCCTCCTGAGTCCAGGTCTGGTGCCCAGAACAGCAGATTGCACTGTCTCTCCTATCATGACCCTTGCTGAGTCAGTATAATTACCTAAAGAACATCCAGTAGCCGTAATGGATCAGGTCTGATGACTAACCTATTCAAGTATGCCACCTCCAATAATGGGGAGTAACAGCTACTTCAGACATTGGTGAAATAAATTCTGAAACACTAACATGGGAAAACTTGCCCTCAGGGAAATTTTCCTTCTAAATCTCTGTCTCCCCAAGGGGGTTTATGCCTTGAACTTGTATTATAGAGCTTATATTCCTGCCTAATCCTGCTGGCAAGTTCTAACGGTGGCAACGAGGGTGTGGTCCAAAAACTAGGGGCAAAAATAAATAAAACAATGGCATGAGCTCCCTCCCAGGGTCATTTGCTCATTTCTGGCACTGGAAAATAAAACAAAACTTGCACCTGATCAACTTTGCAGGTGTTTTGCCCTCACTGATAGGCACTCTCTTCTTTTGGGAATGGGGAACAGAGAAATCAGAGGAGAAGAGAGGCCAGGCATATCCTGCACATTTCTTATGCCCTTTCCTTAAACTGCAAATGGAATTATGTATTATCACCTGTGCACATCAAAACTTAGATATCAGCTACACCAAAACACAGCAGATGGAATTGTGGATACATAAGATACAATTGTAGCTGTCCAGAGCTGATGTTCCCTCCCACCCCAGAAAAGACAACAGGGTCTCCTCCAGATATTCTGGCCAAGGAACACACACACACACACACACACACACACACTCTGTCACCGATTTTTTTTTTGCATACCAGTCACAGCTTCAGAGTCAGTCCCAATTTCCCATGAAAATGAAGACCCGTAATCACAATAAGATAATGAATTGGGTTTTACATATAAGTCAAATTAAATAAACAATAGGAGTTTGTTGTTTATTTTGTTGTTGGTAGGGTTTTTTTTAACTGAGCAGTAAAGTTGTTTTGTCTTAAGCACACACAAAAATATTTCCCCTCCAATCATTTGCCTCACATTATTATATAACATTGTCATTTCATATTTTCGTTTCTGTGATTCTGTTGCTATGGAAATCTTCCTCCATAATATCTGCAGACAGGGCTTACAAGTGCTGAGGAGCTCTGACTTGTAACTTTCCAATCTATCTTAGCACCAAGTTAGCATGGTTTTGGAAAGCAAAGGAATAGTATAGGAAAGGAAGGCAAGCTAAAACACAGTTTATAAAGTGATCTCTGCTGGTCAGCAGCTAAGATGGCTCACTTTCTTTAATGACTATCAGAATGCAGCTGCCTCTGGGATGGAATTTAGCAATCAATCTGGGTACATCTGCTTTGCAATCAACGGTATAACTGCAGCTCAGGAAGACATATTCACATGAGTTTTTTTAAGCTAGCTAGCATGGCTAAAAATAACAATGAATGCACAGAATGGGGCACATGCTAGTAACACACGTATATGTCCAGTTTTCAGGCTGCCTTGTAAAGCCTGTGCCACACAGCTGCATCATCACTGCCAGCCTTAGCCACATTAGCTAATTAACTGTAGTGTGGACATAACCTCTGTGTCATTATCTGTTTTATTCAAAAAGGTTATTCTTTTGGTGGAGAAATTAAAAATTAAAAATAAAATGTCAGTGTTTTGCCCTGGATTTGTCAGAATTTGTCAAACAAATTACAACTATATTGCCTGCATCCGGCTGTCATGACTTAATAAACTAGAATACCACATAGTTGACGATTAGTTTGAACAAGCCTGAGCTTCTGGAGGCAGATCAAATGCTAGCTTCAGGTTTGCTGTTTGGGAACGGGAGGAGAGGAGAGAGGAGGCAACAAACTGAGATGGAAAGAAAATAAGTGGATAGAAAACTTGTGTTTGGGTGCTTTAGATACAGAAGCTTGTTACAACTAAAATTGGTTTTCTTATCACTCCAACTCATCTGAGGAAGTGGGTTTTACCAATGAAAGCTCATGACCCAATAAATTTGTTAGTCTCTAAGGTGCTATAGGACTGCTTGTTATTGTTAGAAATGTTTGTTTGTTGATAGTTCATTAAAGTTTGGAGAAATGATGACATAGTATGAGGCATTATGAGCTATGTGTTTTGTAAAAATTAGTTATAAAAGGCTAGATAATAAGTACTTTGGAGGGGTTATCTGAAGCTATCATGCGGGACTTTTTCCCAACATCATATTCCATAGTGGGAAAGTGACCAGTGGTTGCTGACCTGCTATTAACTACTCAATACCATCTCAGATTCTGAATAATTATTTGGATTATATAAACTTATCGTTTATGTCTCTATGTGGTAAAAATCTAATTTCTTTTAGATTGGAGTACTTGCATTAATTTTTCATCAGCCGGAAAGTGCTGAGTTCCCCTTCATTTATTACTGACACCATCTGGATTGAAAAGTTACATTACTACTACTTTGGGTTTTGGGAACATTAAAAAACAAGCAGTAAGAAACCAACTGTTACTGTAGCACTGTTGTATTCAGTTAGATGGAATAAATGGACCAAAAAGTGTTAATATAACTCAGCCAGTGTCCAACATTAAACAAGGTCCAGGGGTTGCTATCCATAGACCACAATTTGCACAGTGCCATGACTCATACACCATTAAAAACCCTATTTACATTTTATTACAGATACAGAAAAGAAGGAAAAAAATGTTGAAGTATTTGAAATATATATTAGTAAATAAGGTATTCATTTTAATATTTCTTGTTCCCTGCCCCATTAACTGGAGAGAGTTTTGAAAGAAGCCCCCTTCTTCAACTGTCTCTTAGATGGGATCAAAGCTGTTGTTGCTATAGCTGTTAAAGTTCTTTCATTCCATGTGCTGTTTGGGCCTCAGCTGGAGCTGATAGGGAAGTGATGAAAGGGACCTAGGGATTATGATGTAAGGCCAGATATGAGTAAACAGTGTGCCCTTGTAGTCAAGAAGGCTAACGACATATTATGATGCATTAGGGGGAGCACTGTGAACACATCTAGAGAAGTGGTTGTTCCCCTCTATTTGGCACTGGTGAGGCCCCATCTGGAATGTTGTGTCCTGTTTTGCCCCACCCCACCCCCCGAATAAGAAGGATGTGGATGTGCTGGAGCAGATTCAGCAGAGGGCAACAAAAAAGATTAAGGGGCTGAAGCACATGACCTATGAGGAGAGGTTGAGGGATTTGGGCTTATTTAGTTTACAGAAGAGAAGACTGAGGGGTGATTTAATGGCAGCCTTCAGCTTTCTGAAGGGGAGCTCTGAGGAGGATGGAGAGAAACTGTTCTCAGTGGTGACAGATGGCAGAACAAGGAGCAATGGTCTGAAGTTACAGAAGGAGAGGAGTCGGCTGGATATTAGGAAAAACTATCAGAGGGGTAGCCGTGTTAGTCTGGATCTGTAGCAGCAACAAAGAGTCCTGTGGCACCTTATAGACTAACAGAAAAGTTTAGAGCATGAGCTTTCGTGCATCTGAAGAAGTGAGTTAACTCACGAAAGTTCATGCTCTCAACTTTTCTGTTAGTCTATAAGGTGCCACAGGACCCTTCGTTGCTGCTAGGAAAAACTACTTCACCAGGAGGGTGGTGAAGCACTGGAATGCGTTGCCTAGAGAGATGGTGGATTCTCTATCCCTAGAGGTTTTTAAGTCTTGGCTTGACAAGGTCCTGGCTGGGATGACTTAGTTGGGGTTGATCCTGCTTGGAGCAGGGGGTTGGAATAGACGACCTCCTGAGGTCCCTTCCAGCCCTATGATTCTATGATGTCTCCAGACTCTCCCTTTCTATCTCAGTCTGATCAGGACATTTCTCAAGATCAGGTTAAGGAAGGCCCAGGAATCCCAGAAACAGAGGAGGTGGCAGTCATGATGGTGAAGCTTACTTCAGTAAGCGCAATTTGTTCTGTCAAACATTACTTTTTTTTCTCTCATACTTCCCACACAAAATCTTTCTTTTATGGACCCAAAAAGGCAATAATAGTTGGAATAGCCCATTGCCTCATTATGCTGCCTACGATCAGATCAAATATTCAGCATACCAATTTTGGCTCATTAAAATCTGGCTTCATAGCTCCTCTTTTTAACAAGCATAAAATCAACAAAATCCTATCAATTTTGTTTGGACTGTTTTAGTTATTGTACCACTCATAACAAATGTTGATATGAAAAGTTATTATAGGTTAACATAATATGTTATGAACATTTATATGCTTTTTACAGATGCATTCACAATTTGGATAAATTTGTAGGCTCAGTTATTACAAGATAATCTCTCTTACAAATGGATGTGTTCATAAAACCACCATTTAAAAAAAACTATTTTTTGCTTAAATATATAAAGAAAAGGGAGGGGTGGAAGTAACTGGTTGTATTTTAAGGTTTGCAGTTTCCTTATTTGTAAATGAGGATTTACAAATTTACAAATCATACTTGATCAAATGTAGTAAACCTTTTATATATGGTCCCATGAGACATTCTCAAAAGCAAACTAGAGAAATGTGGTCAGGGCAAAATTATTATCAGGCCATACTCAGAAAAATACTTGTTATCAATGGTTTGCTGACAAATTGGGATGGCATATTCAGTGGCATCCCACAGGGGTCAGACATGGGTCTGGTATTATTCAATATCCATGAATGACTGATAATGGTGGGGAGAGTATGTTTTCTTTTAAATTGAAAAGGACACCAAGGATTAGAAGGACAGGATTAAAATTCAACATGATCTTGACAAACTGCAGAATTGAACTGAATTCAACAATACACAGTTTAGTAAAGACAAATGTAAATTACTCTACTTAGGATGGAAAACTCAAAAGCACAGCTACTAAACGGGGAGTAACTGACTACAGTAAACTCTTCTATATCTGCCAACCTCAGGACCAGGAGGTTGCTGGATATTCAAATCTGTCTGGTAACAGAGCAGCTGGGGAGGCACAGGCCACTGAGAGAGACAAAGCTGCAGGGTCCCTGACTGGGACCATGGGAACTCTGGCAGCTCCAGGGCCAGAGACCCTGCTGGGGTGCAGGGCAGAGCTGACAACTCCAGTGCTGGGAACCCTACCATGGTAGGGGGCAGCTCCAGCAACTCTGGGGCTGGGGACCCCACCAAGGAAACTCTGGCAGTGATGGCTGCAAGTGACTTGTGGTTAGTTTTGCTCTCAGGACAAGAGGCATGTTTGTGCCAGTTATTTGAGAGTTCCAGCTGAAAGAATACTGGATACCATAGTTGGCAGTATGCTGAAAAGATTCAGGAGAGAGGAGATTTATGAAGGCAAGGCTATAAGGGAGTTCAAAGAAGAGCTAGATAAATTAATGGAGGTTAGGTCCATAAAAGGCTATTAGCCAGGGGGCAGCAATGGTGTCACTGGCCTCTCTTTGTCAGAGGCTGGAGATGGATGGCAGGAGACAAGTCGCTTGATCATTGTCTTTGGTCCACCCCCTCTGGGGCACCTGGCACTGGCCACTGTCAGCACACAGGATGCTGGGCTGCATGCACCTTTGGTCTGACCCAATAATGGCCATTCTTTTGTTCTTAGGTTCTTACAAGGTGTACAGTGGATTGCAAAGTAAATATGAGCCAAAAATGTGATACAGCAGGAAAAAGGCTAATATAATTCTGGGCTGTGTTAACAGCAGTGCCGTATGTGAGACATGGGATGTAGTTCTCTCCTTGGCACTGGTAACACCTCTTCTGGAGTATAGTGTACAAATCTGGGTGCCAGGTTTTAGAAAAGACATGGACAAATTGGAGAGAATCCAGAGGACAACAACAAAAATCACAATGGGTTTAGAATGTCTGATCTATGAGAAAACATGAAAAAACTGGCCATGTCTAGTCTATAGAAAGCAAAGCCAAGAGGGTTGTTGACAGCAACTGTGTTAAGAGCTGTTAGCCTGAAGATGATTATCAGTTGGTTTCATTGTAACAGTATAACCAATATGGTTGCTCTATAGCCATCCTGAGAGGCCTAGAGCTCTTCTGCAGCCAGAATAAAGACCAGCAGCCACTAACTGTGAAGCTACAGGTCACATACTCACATTCCTTATATAATTAATTAATAAATAATTAATTAATTAAATAATTTTGTTAGGTGTAAAACAGTTAAGGTGGTGGGTTATGATTGGCTATGTAATTCTGTTACAGTATGTTATGATTGTTAATAAAATTACACTAAAATAATTTGTCAAGGTACAGCTAAGCAGAACTCAAGTTTCACTACTTACATGGGTCCAAGAAGGAAAAAGCAGGAAGGAAAGAACAACAAGCAGGAAGGGAAGAAGGATGGAAGAAGGAAGATCTTAAGGAGGACTCACCCCCAGGCCCTGAGGTGCAGCAAGCAGCATCCGGAGAGTTACTTTGTCTGTCCCAACAGGAGAAGTTTCCCTGCCTTATCAGGATTGATGAACATGATCCTGTGTGCTTAGCATGTATTCTGCTTGCTTGGTAATTGTAAATAAATAGAGAATAAAAATATTACTGTATAAGGCTTTTTCCAATGGCACAGATCCTGCGTACACTCAGGAAATTATGTCCTGAACCCTAGGAACTGGGTAAAAGTCGGAGTTTAAATTAACAGGGTCACACCTTGAGCCGTACGGATTGGGTAAAGGTGTGTGTGTGTCCCTGAGTGTGGAAGGGATAAAGAAATTTGTGCAGGTAACATCATATCCACTGAAAGTAGGACAAGGAATAATACTGGAATAGGCTACGAAGGGAAGCTGTAGTAACCTAATAATTGGAAATTTCTAAGAATAGTTTGGACAAACAGCTGTCAAAGATGAGCTAGGTATACTTGGCCCTGTCTCAGCATGGGAGATGGAGTTTATGACTTCTTGAGGTCCTTACCAGCGCAACCCATCTATCAGACTGTTATTAGAAACCCAAGAAATCCAAACTTATATTAAACCTAAAATAAGTCTAAATATGTTTGTTATATCTGGGCTTTTAATGTATATTTGACAAAAATATTTAAATTAGATTCAATTTTCCTATCTTCTTATTTAAAAACACACAATTTTGAATGTGCAATTTCAAGATTTTTGCTTATTTTTAATAGGATCAGATTTTAATTTTTTTTTTACTGCAAGTGCTAAACCCAGTTCAGTCTTAACTATGGAGCCATGAGTGGTGCTCTAATAATAGTGTTTGTTTCATAATTGTACCATAATTGTAGTGAAGTATGCGTAGGGATGTATTTAAGCACACACGAAATACAATGAACTTCACTAGGACAGTGAAGGTTCCTCTCCCTGCTATTGCCTATATCTACATGAGAAGCCTCTGTTGACAGAAGTCACTGTCAGAAGGGATTTCCCAGCAAAGCTTCTGTCAACAGATTGCGTCTACACACGGGCTGCATCTACACTATGAGATAAATTCGAATTTATTTATATCAATTTTCTAATACTGGAATTTATGAGTTCGATTTTGACCATCCTCACTTCACACCACGCTCCCCACAAAGTCAAGTCATTGCTGCCACACACGCATTGGCTAACACTGACTATTGCAGCAGTGCATTGTGGGAAGCTATCCCACAGTTCTTTCATCCCCATAGCATTCTGGGTGTGCTTGCTGGTCTTCATGTCATCTTCTCCCATAGCATTTTCATCATTCCCCTCCTGATCCCTGAAAATATGTCAGTCCCTGGAAATAATGCAGAAGACATTCAAAATTAGGAGAAAGAATTTTTGGTTTCCCCACTCATTACATTGCCAACACAGGTGGAGTGACTGTATTCTCAACTGGCCATCCACTTGTCCCACCTCCCATCACTGCCAAAATGTGATACCTGAAAATAATGCAGGGGGAAGAATGTAGGAAAAAAGAAAGAATTTTCTGTTTCCCCGTACATTATTGTTAATGGAAAGGGTTTCTGGCTTCTCAGTGCAATACAAGGCTTCTGTGCAATGACTGTGTTCTCAACTGGTCATTCACTGAGTATTCCACCTCCCATCATTACCTAAATGTTACTATATAAATAAAGCTGGGGCACGAAATGTTTCCTACATTGGAACGACGGTATTCTCAATTGGCCATCCATCCCACCTCCCATCATTGCTGAAATGTGATCCCTGAAAATAATGCAGGGGCCTGGAATGTTTCTTGTACCATCGAGAAGAACATAGGAAGAAAGAATTTTTGGTTTTCCCCTACACTATATTGCCAACATGGTTGCAGTGACTGTATTCTCAAATGGCCATCCATCCCATCTCCCATTATCACAGAAAAAAAGATTTGTTGGTTTTCCCCTGGCAGCAGCAAGTCCAGGTATGGGCCAAGGGGAGGGGGTCAGTGAATGACCAGCTGAGCTGTTCCTTCCCCATGGTGGTAGCAATGTACCCTGTATCTTAACCACGGGGGGAGACTTCCCCATGGCATCAGCAAAGCCCTCTTTTTCCTGTATGACTGGCAGCATCTCCTGCAGTGAATAGCAGGCACATCCTTTTATTGGGTTGGGTTGGAGGCTACCCAGATGATGTGCCTGAGTATGGGAAAGACCCAGACTGCGTGGTGCCTGTGCGGGATGGAAGGGGGTAAACTAACATCAGCCCACACCTAAAGGCTCGCTGCTTCCACTTGGAAATTCACAGTCTTCCTGTTACTACAGAGCAGCGACCAGAGCAGAGCACCGAGAGAGGAATTGTGAGTTACATACAGGACACCTCTGGAGGCTAATAAATTCACTTTTAAGATGTGGTGCTTCCGCACTGGCCTTTAATCGAACTTCTGAATTCTCTGATTCAGGTAACTATAATTTTGCAATTTTGATATTAGTGCACCCAAAATCGAGCTAACGGTATTTACCATGAAGACAGTCGCGTGGGAAAACCGAGCTAACTGCATTATATTTGAATTTATCTTGTAGTGTAGACACAGCCATAAAAGCAGATTGAAAGAGCAATCTGCTCTGCTGACACAGAGCAGCCAGACTGCCCAGCCCACTCTCAAAAAAACAGCTGATTGAAAGCTCTGCAAACAGGGCTGCCTGATGAACTGGAAGCCCTGTCTGTCAACAAAAGTGCCCCAGAGCATCCACACAGCTGTTTTGTTACCATAACACTGTCAAGAGAAGTGTTACACCTGAATGGAGAGAGGTATAATGCTGACGACAGGTGCGGTGGGTTTTGTTGACAAACTCAACAAAGTGCATTTTATGTGTAGACACTCCCCAGTTATTCCTGACAAAAGCCCAGTTTTTCCAAGAAAAGCCTCTTGTGTACTTAGCCATTGTGAAAAATGTGGTGGGATCTTTAGTAACCACAAGTGTTTAAAATCTACCTGCTACATCTCATCTGAAAGTAGCTATTCCTATTAACATGCTCGGTATTGGTTCCATTTTGACTTGCAGGTGACACTTTTTTTTCACACCACTTCTTGCGTCCCTTGCCCTGGGGTTTCCTGCCGGTCTCTCCTGCAAAAATAGACCAACTTGTCCCCATCAAGGAGTCTGATTTATAGTCTTTGCCTCTTTGCTTCATATAATAATTTCTGAAGAAGGAATGTTCGTTGTGTCAATAGGTTCTTGTTGCCTAGGAACAGTTTTCAATTTGCCACTGGGTAAATATTTAGGTTATTAGCAAATTATTTTTTTTTAAATAGTGGTGTAGTCAATGAGTGATTCTGAACTACCCCTGTGAGAACTGGCAGTATAGTCGTTAATTCTTCATGGACTGAAAACTCAGACTGATGTTTCACTCCCAAAGAAATTCTGGGAGTTATGCTGGGGAAGCTGGTGCTTGTTATGTACTCAGTGAGATCAAATTTGCCCTTAGTGTCTAAAACTCATCTACACATAAAGCTAATGTGAAATAAGGTAGGATGTGCACTGAAACTTGATTAAGTACTCCTATGTGGATTAAATTAACTCACAGAATGGCACCGTGGCAGGGTGGGGCCAGGAGAGGAAAGACAGGAGTAATAACAAGGCAGAGAGGGAGCTGACAAGCGAAGTGGGAGCAGCCAAGGGGCAGGCTGCACTAAATCAGTTAGGGCCAGCTGATTCCACTCAGGCCTCCCTTTTTAAGCCCTTCTCCACACAGGGCAAGGTGGGGGTGGGGGTTAAAGAGTGTTTAGAAGGTGAGTGAGGAGAGGGAAGGAGATTGGAGGAACACCAGAGACCACAAAAGAGGAGAGAAGCCTCAGCAACTCAGGGGGCTGGGCTGGGCTGGGCTGACCCGCCCCACCCCGCCCCGCCCCGCCCCAGTCCAATCCAGGGGACCTAAAGCTCAACCAAAGACTGTGGGGAACTGGTCAGCCAGAGGAGCCAAACAAAGGAGGGGACTTGCTGCCATTGCTACCACTAATGGAAGGAGGTACCAGGGGGAATTGTCTGGGGAAGTGGCTGAGGGAGAAGATTTGCAGGGACAAGGGTGAAGGGAGTCAGCCCTTGCTGGCAGGGGCCATCTAGGGTCCCTGGGCCAGCACCTGGAACAACTGTGTGGGGACCAGGTTCCCCCCAGACCGCCCCCTGCCACACCAAGGGTGATGGGGTCTGTATAGTGGAGCCAGTAGACTGAATGGAGGACCTGAGGCCCAGGAATGAGACTGACCCTGCCACAGGCACTCATTTCAGAGTAAGACTGTCTATACAAGGGTTTGATCAGGGATAGTTAATTAGGAACAGCTATTCTGGAATAACGCCACATGTAGACAAACACTCTGAAGTCATTGGCAAAAATCTTCCAATAACTTCAATAGTCCAGCTGATAGTGTGTTATGGTGGAGAAAATATTAAGTTCTCTCTCTTTAATGAAAAGTAAATCTTAAGAAGATTAAGTAGGGCATTTCAAAATATCCAGATGGCAGAAATAATGATTATTATGACTGCTAATACTCATCATTCCTGGAACACTTCAATGGGACAGAAGTTTTCTTAAAAAATCCTTTAATTTGCAGGAATGTGACAAAAGAGTATTCACAATAAATCCAAAATGATCAGTAACCACTTCACAAATAAGGAACAACTGTGCCATTTATGTGTACTAAATAGCAAGTATCCATATCCCTTTAATAGATGTAGAAGGCTACCTTGGCTCCATGATCCATAATGTCAGCCACCTCTGCCTATAGGAGCCTCTTGACTTTTACTGGGCAGATCCTTAGTGCTGCAATTCAGCTCTAGAGACTACAGCTCCTATGATGTCTTGGAAAAAGGAAAAAAAAACTGTTGCTTTTCTTCCAGGCAGTGAGAAAAGATGGTGGTCTCCATGTTACAGAAAGCTAGAGCCTGGTGCTGAGGGCTGGCAAAAAAACAGACTGCAGAGAAGTAGTGTAGTTACTTGTGCCTGTTGGCGTGCTGCAGGGGTCAGCTCCAGTGTTAAAGGGACTGTTCAGCTTGCTGCCTTGCCTGGACCAACACAAAACCTGCAACAAGCTATCTCCAATCCAGCTGCAGACTTGCAAGTGTGCTGACACAAGCAATCACGTGTGGTGCTGGTACCAGAGGAGTGTACACTCTGGGGTGGGATAACTAAAGACAGTGTAAATGCTAGTTAGATAAGTTTCATTTATTTCTGTGTACTTTGTTTATAGATTTTATTCAAGAGTAGTCTATTAACCCTGTTTCCTTAAGTACAGTTGTGTGTTAATTCTAATTTGACCAATTAGCTGTATATTATTTATAATTGTTGTTTTGGAGTTAAACACACATTATTGCTGGAATAAGTATTCTTGGAGGTTCCCCAGGCACACCAATAAGGTTTCTACAGGGACCAGCCAGGTGAAGGCACCACCATTTTATATACCTTTAGAAATAAGAGACTGCAGCAATGGGGTGGAAAGGGGATTCCCAACTATCCATCGTCACCACTGAAACACTCAGGATCTCCTTTAATATTGAAAACATCAAGAGCCCAGGCACATACGGAGGACCGTTGCCTGCTCCTGGGAAACCCAGGGAGGAAAGAGCAGGGTTCCTATTACTTAGCCAGATTGTACAGTAATGAGATAATTGTACCTTGCTCTTTAATATAATATCTACAATTTGGTTTTAATGTGAGATCTATTTTCTATTATCTATGTTCTTGGAAATTAAAAGATTCTGTTTATTTTTATCCTTCAGAGTATTCCAGCAATGCTATTTGCCCACAGTACTTACTGGACAATTCTGGTCAGAAAATGGCCATGTTCATTTAAAATTTCTTCACATATCAATCACTGCAGCTCCCTCCTGATATCCTGATACCCTCCCTCCTTATCTCCACTTTGTTGATACTTCCAGAACAGAATGGCTGTGTCTGAATGAGCCCCTTCCTTTTGAAAGGGCATGTTAATGAGCAGGTTTGAAAGATGCTAATGAGGTGCTGCAATGAATATGCAGTGCCTCATTAGCATAATGGCGGATGCAGCAATTCGAAAGTGCGGCTTTTCGAACTGCACGCCACCTGGGGTGACGGGACCTTCTGAAAGAAACCCCAGTTTTCGAAAGCCCTTTCTTCTTAACACCAGATAGGAAGAATGGCTTTCGAAAACAGGGTGGGGGGGTCCTTTCGGACGGTCCCGTCTCCATGGGCATGCGATTCGAAAAGCCGCACTTTTGAATCGACGCGGCCGCCATTATGTTAATGAGGCGCTATATAACTCATTAGCATATTTCGAACCCACTCATTAACATGCCCCTTTCAAAAGAAAGGGGCTCATGGTAGACACAGCCAATGTGTTATTCCAGGTGTGGTGAAATCCAGGCCCACGGAGAGGGACTATGGCTGCCTGTGGTGACTCTGTATATGCAGACCAAACTAACAATAAATTATCAACAAAAAAGAGGCTCTGGCTTTCCTGATTTGTCCCTACATCCTCACACTACTCCCATGTCTACTTCCGTGGTGACATATCCCTCCTTCCATTCTATGGAGGGTGCATTCCTTTGTGGGGTTAGACAGTTAAAAGTTCTTTGTGCAGCCACTTCAGCTAATCAAATACTAAGAGGTTACGTCTACACTGGCACAAAACTTCAAAATGGCCACACAAATGGCCAAATCGAAGATGACTAATGAGGCGCTGAAATGCATATTCAGCACCTCATGAGCATGCCACTGGCTGCAGCTCTTCAAAATTGCCGCTTTTTGCTCCTGCATGGCTCATCCAGACGGGGGTCCTTTTCAAAAGGACCCCGCCAACTTTGAAATCCCCTTCTTCCTATGAGATGATAAACCCGGGCTTGTGAGCTCAATCCTTGAAAGGGCCATTTAGGGCAAATATATTAACAAAAAAAAAAAACCTGTCAGGGATGGTGATAGGCCCTGCTGTGAGGGCAGGGAACTAGACTCAATGATCTCTGATGTTCCCTTCCTGTTCCATAAGATGGGCGCATCTCCACATTTTAAAATTTATTTTTTTAAATTCCTTATTACAGGAGGTGATTAAACTTTACCCCCATGAAAACAGATTTTCATCACTTCCTTCAGTGCTTTCCAAGAATGTTACAGAAGCTGACTGCATCTGAAGTTAGTGTCTCAAGTCCAGCTCTATTTGATGGAACAGATTCTCTTCTTCTTCTTGGTAAAAGATTAATCTGCACAAAACCTTTTATTTTGCCTGTAAAAATATAGGCAACATAAGATATGCTGACCTTTTGGGAATAATTAACAGATGATGAAACCTAGGAGGTGGGAAGTTAGGGGCTCAGCCAGAGCATCATACCATTATCTAACATTTGTAAGTGACAATGGTTGAATGTGGCTTATCATTAAAGATTTCTATAGATCAATAATCTGCAGTTCAGGCTTCATTTCATTTTAGTTTCCATAGTTCATGAGTCTGTTAGAATTCAGAGCTGTAAGTTTTTCATCATGGCTGTGATATTTGTTAACAAAGGCGTAATTGGCACTTTTCTTCCTACATCACATGTAATTAAAAGTCTTATCAATAGAAATACAGGTTAAAAAACTGTACTTCTTATGCTGGCTCCAATCACTTGACTGAGTCAGGGTGACAGAATCGTCCGTCACATAACAGGTATCAGTATTCAGTACAATTTTGTCTTTGCCTAATACCCAGCCTCATAGTGCTCCTCAACAGCAGAAGACTACATTGGCTTGGTCAAGTGAGAAGAATGGGTAATGAACATCTTCCCAAAGAAATCCTCTTTGGTATTCCTGACCCACATTAGAGTACAATGAAGCTAAGATTCAAGGACACATGCTAACACGCCAGGAAAAAATTCAACATCCATCCAAAATCCTGGGAATCTACATCATCAGATCAAAATACCTGGTGACGACTGCTACAACAGGGCACATCATCCTTTGGTAGTATATGTGCAAGCCAAACAAAAGAACTTTGTCTTAGAAGGAAAAGCTGTCAGGCTCAAGAATTTGGAAATAGACTGACTTGCAGTTATTGCAGTTGACCATGCAAACCCAATATTGGACAGATAAACCATGATAGAAGCTGCAGACTCAAACACTGCCCATAGATCCTCAACACTACTGCTAACCACTGTCTCTCGAGATGAAAAGGGGCCATATATATAATTATGGGAATTAAAATATGCTCCACTCTGAAGAAAGTGCCTAACGCTGATGGACCACAGGGCAAGGTTTAGAGCATGAGGAGAAAGGTAGATGAACTGAACAACAGGCCTAAGACAGTGGCATCAACTTTCCCTTTTGTTTTCTACAGCCCAGTACCTGGTTGGGCCACTCTATTCTTACAAGGACAGCTGATCTCAGAGTGCATAACTGGCTGGATAACAGAATGCATCACTGGTATCATCAATGGTTCACTGTCATGCTGGAAGGGCATAATGAGTGGTCAGTTTTGGGACCAGTTCTGTTCAGTAACATCATCAACAATTTAGATAACATAGAGAGTATGCTTATAAAGTTGGCAGATGAGACCAAGTGTGGAGGGTTGCAAGTGTTTTAGAGGATAGGACTAGAATACAAAATGATTTGGACAAACTGGCGAAATGGTCTGAGGTAAATAGAATGAAATTCAACAAAGACAAATGCAAAGTACTCCATTTAGGAAGGACCAATCAGTTGCACATCTACAAGATGGGAAATGACTGCCTAGGAAGGACTACTGCAGAAAGGGATCTGGGGGTCATAGTGGACCTCAGGCTAAATATGAGTCAACAGTGTGACCATGAGCTCTGACTTGCCAGTAGGCAGTTGGCAGAAAGCACTGAAGGATTATAATTTCCCATAGCAATATCCCTGTTGTGATGTGACCTTGATTCTCTAGCTGGCTAAGGAGCTGAAAGAAGGAAGAACCCATCAAGGGTTCTACATACAAGAGTCACATGAGGTTGCTGGGGCTGAGGGTAGTACCATGAGTATGAAATCTGGTTTGTAGTATGGATCTGACACTCACTTAGATACGCTCATGGCTCCATGCCCCTTGAGCTGGCCTGCTTTTGACTCCCAATCTGACATCTCAACACTTGTTCAAGTGAATCTTACTCATCCTCTGTTCTCTCCCAGCGCATTATCTCATATAGATCAGGTAGAGCAGGGACTAAATGGGTGTCCCACATGCATGTAAGTGGTCATAACTCTTGAATATTAGCTATTCTGTGGTGTTTCCTTCCTCTCATTATAACTCCTAGACCTGAGCAATTTGTCAAAAAACAACTAATAATCTGCCACTGAAAAACAACAACATGAAAATTCCCAACCTTCTGTAGGATGAAGGCTTCTTTTCTCAGCATCTGCTTTCTAAAGCAGAATTGAAATGATATCTTTGCCTTCATCCAGAAAAAACACCAAAACAGATGAATGTTTTATTATGCCAGGGTGCTGTAGCTAAGCTACAGTGGGGCCTGGTTATTAAGTGGTGTCAGCCTCTTCACCACAGTGACGAGAAACTTTTCTGTTATTCCACAGTATGGTTTTGTGAAAGTTACTTGACCATACCAATCACAAATAGTAACAGAGGTAGCTGTGTTAGTTTGTATTCTATCAAAACAAAACAGCACTCATGTAGCACTTTAACAAAATAATTTATTAGGTGATGAGCTTTTGTGGGACACACCAAGCGAAAGCTCAGATGAAAGCTCCTAATCTAATAAATTATTTTGTTAGCCTTTAAAGTGCTACATGGCTGCTTTTTTGTTTTCATCCCAATCATAAGACACTGACATGCCTTGGCTACATCTACACGTGAAGCCAACATCGAAATATTTTATTTCGATGTAGCAACATCGAAATAGGCTATTTCGATGAATAACGTCTACACGTCCTCCAGGGCTGGCAACGTCGATGTTCAACTTCGACGTTGCGCGGCACCACATCGAAATAGGCGCTGCGAGGGAACATCTACACGCCAAAGTAGCACACATCGAAATAAGGGTGCCAGGCACAGCTGTAGACAGGGTCACAGGGCGGACTCAACAGCAAGCCGCTCCCTTAAAGGGCCCCTCCCAGACACAGTTGCACTAAACAACACAAGATCCACAGAGCCGACAACTGGTTGCAGACCCTGTGCCTGCAGCATGGATCCCCAGCTGCGGCAGCAGCAGCCAGAAGCCCTGGGCTAAGGGCTGCTGCCCACGGTGACCATAGAGCCCCGCAGGGGCTGGAGAGAGAGCATCTCTCAACCCCCCAGCTGATGGCCGCCATGGAGGACCCGGCAATTTCGACGTTGCGGGATGCGGATCGTCTACACGGTCCCTACTTCGACGTTGAACGTCGAAGTAGGGCGCTATTCCGATCCCCTCATGAGGTTAGCGACTTCGACGTCTCACTGCCTAACGTCGAAGTTAACTTCGAAATAGCGCCCGACGCATGTAGCCGCGACGGGCACTATTTCGAAGTTAGTGCCGCTACTTCGAAGTAGCGTGCACGTGTAGACACAGCTCTCACGTACATGGCTTATTCTACTTGTTTCTAGTGAAAAGGAACATAACTTACCATAACTGTGCCTCTTCTTGGATTCCTGGCTCTTGAGGAGGCTCTTGTGCTATATGAACTGTACGGATGTGTTTACTTGTCTACTGAGTTTGTTAGCCAAGATAACATAATAACATAACACTTACTATTCTTAAACCTGCCCAGAGGAGAAAGATACAATTATGCAGTCACTCGTCCCATGCAGTCATTCCCTTTTATCAGCTAAATAAATAATGTACTCAGTGCGAATAGATTTGCCTGAAGATTTTCCTTTCTTTTTAAAAAGACAGAGGCTGAGAGCTCTACATGGAAAGTCAGTGAGTATCTGGGCTTTGCACAGGAGTCTTCCCTGCACGCTGAAAGTCACAGAATTCTGCCCTTACAGTTGCACCACCCCAGAGGGGCTGTCCTACTTCTATTAACAGCCTCAGAGCTACAGTGCACTCTGCTTACAATCTCTTTCTGAGTGGGGTTTTGCTTTGCAAGAACTCCAAATCCTCCCTACACAATGGCCCAGACTGAGCTTCCATGGAAGAATCCCTCTGTCTCATGTGCTGTTTCAGGGGCCTTGCATTGCCATTCTGCAAGCCACGATTTTAGCACAGATAGTTCCAGTCTTGGCTGGGGCACCTCGGCACTGAAACTACACAAACGGTCAAGCCTACAAGCCCTGTGGACCCTGGGCAAGGTAGTGAAGGGGCTCGCTGCCCACTCCAGGAAGGGGTGGGGCCAAGGGTGGGAGAGACAGGACTGTGGGCAGCCACAGTGCTGCCCGGAGCACATGGCACGGCACTCAGCAATGACTTAAAAGGACCAAATCTCCAGCTGCTGCCAATGCTACTGCAGCAGCAACAGCAGACAGATCCACAGGCTCATCTGAATGAATGGGCCTCAGGGCAACTGCTCCCTTTTTTCCCCATTTTGTCAGCAGGCCTGCACACAAATAAATATTCATCCAAAATTTTATCAGTGTCCATAAAAGCTTCATGACTATCCAAATTCACAGAATGTAGCCCAAATTATATTTACTGGGTTCAGCTTTATGGGTAGGAATAAACTAATGAAAGATGCAAATTGGAAGCAACAAATAATGTGGACTCGAAGTATCTAGAAGAAAATAGCTACAAATTCGTTTCTGTAACCTGCTGTTGAAGTGTACAAATATGTATTTATTCTAGGAACCTAAAGCTTCCTTGGCTATATGTAGATATTAATAATAACTAATGATGACACCATGTGTCAAATAACAGGTTGTAGAGCATAACTGGATTTAAACTGAATGACAGATTAGAAAAGGCTAAAAAAAGCCTTAATAGCACAGTCTTGCATAGTCTAAAATATGTTCACTTGTCTAATCTTTTTTGAGCAAAATGCGTCAGTTCAAAATTCTTAGCCACAAACCTGTTTTGGGGGTGTATGTCACTTTTCACTCCAGCCTATTATCAAACTTCCTCTACATGGGCAGAACTTTCACATAGCCACAGGATTGAAGGATTCTTTACCAAGTCATGTGTTGAAACTTCCCCCATTAGGGAGATTGGAGAGGAGTGTGAAGATTCAAACAAGCAAGGAGGGCGTTAAAGAAGGGTGCAGACAACTAGTAATGACACCAGAGACAGCCAAGATGGTGAGCAGCTCCTGCAGGTGATCTGAGGCCTCAGCCAAAGGCTGAGGGGACTAGGTACAAAGTCCAATCAAACCAAGTGGCTCTTACTCACTGCCTTTTGAGCCTCAGGGCCAAAGTCCAGACCTCAGCAAGGGCAACTGGGCCCCACACTGCAGGATCATGGCCCGAGCAGAGGACTGGGGTCCAATAGATACACAGAGCCTGTCACGTAGCCAAGTTCAGAATTCTTCCAATAAGTATGTAACACCAGAAGTGAAGAAAGCGATTTTGTAGCACAAACTTGTTTCAGACAGCAAGTATAAAAATTACAGATAAATCACTGAGCAGAGTGCCTCCTATATCGGATGTAGTGGACATGTCAGAGTAACAAAGTAATATGAGGAAGACAGTGAGGTTTGTGGTACCTCATATGACAAGAAATGGCCATTTTATCACTAATAAAAATAGACTATTCACACTTAATTGAAATCCACATGGCTAATAGTGATTTTTCCCTGTCCTCTAACTGAATAGTTGCTTATAGACTGTGTCTACACAAGGAACTAACTTTGAAGTTAACTTTGAAGTTAGGCACTACATCGAAATAGCCACCAGAGAGTCTACAAACATTTTCCCTTTTTTTGAAGTTAACTTTGAATTAGGGAGCCCAACTTTGGAGTAGTGCCCTACTTCTAAGTTTAACTTCGAAGCAGGGTGGGTGTACATGCTCAACTTTGAAGTTGCTGACAACTTCTAAGTAAGCAACTTCTAAGTTATTTTTGTAGTGTAGACACAGCCACAGAGAGCCATATTCCTCCAACCTCCCAACAGACATGGTATATCTGGTAACTTTGGATGTAATGGTACCACCCCCAAATCACGAGTAGCTGAGCCAAAGTACTTTGATAATGAAAATGGTCAGGCAGTACATTCCATGCACTTCTCCTCTTCTCCCTGCTTCTGTTGGTCAGACAGTGATGTGATGTAAACTTGCACTTTAAGATCCCATTTCAGGAGAGCACCTGGGAAGACAGCCAGCTTTAAATGTGTGCTTAAGTCTTATTGATGTCAGTGGTTTGAAGTAGGTCCGTGGTTCAAATTTAGGTATATTCCTGAACTGGGCCTTCAGAGCACACAAGTGACAAAAACAAAGTGCTGAGAGCAGTCAGGTACCTAGGCTAATGATTCTTCTGCTTTCCCCAGTCTCTCTCATTGTCACAGATTATTTTCAGTTTTTATTTCCTGCTGTCCTATGTGTACCCATTCCCATATTCTGTTCCTTCATGCCTCACCCTCCTTCTGTAAGTTGTCTTCCTGCCACTCATTCTAAGCAGCCAATCAGGGTGCTTGGAACATTCACGCCACTGAAACTTTCCATCTCACTGTCTACTGCAAGACTTTGAGGTATGTTCATGGCTAAGACTTCCAGGAGCCCTATCCTCTGTGGCAGGGCACCCCATTGCACACTGTCTGTGGCTCCTTGGAGCTTCCAGTGGCTCTGCCATTTACAGCAGCTCAGAGCTCCCAGGTTTCCCACCATCCACAGCAGCTTGGGATTCCAGGCACTCCCACCACCTATGATCTCTTGGAGCACCAGGGGCCCTCTCCTGCCCACAGCAGCCAGGACCACCAGTGTACACCTCTCTGACAGAAGCAGTCAGGAGATGTAGGGTCCCCTCGGCACCTGAAGTAGCACAGAGATGAGGCACCCTGCAGTTCTCAGCCACCATGGCTTGTGGAGACCCCGCAACTCCCAGGTTCCCCCCACCAGCCATGACCTACATGACAAAATTGTAGCCTTAATGATGAGACAGGAAGTTGGGAATATTAGACTTTTTATTGCCAGTTTATACAAGATCCTGTGGATCTGTTGTGATAAATAAGAAAAGCCCAGACATTATTATAGCCACTTGGAAAATATGGAATTGCCACAAATTAATTAATTCCCCTTCACAGACTGAATCTTCCAGGATCTGTTGTAATTGATCATAGCGTTGTTTAATCAATTCTCCAAAAGGGACCCACCCACTAGGACATCCAAGATGCCACAGGCAGTAGTGGGGGGCAGGTGCCCTGCAGCTCCCCACAGCCACAGGGGTTGGGGGCTCCCAGAACTCTTAGCCATGGGTGGTGGGCTAACTACGGCTTTAAAAGGCAAAGAAGGAGGGACAAAGTTTTGTTTCACATTTACCTCTTCCACTAAACTTTGCAGGAGTCTCACTGACAGACACAGTACATTGTGTTCTGCAATTGAAATGACAGCTACTCTCACCCTTGGGCACTAAATGGAAAACCTGCTGATTTATAAGCAGAATTCTAAAAATAATGAGTATTTCTTTAAAATTGCAATATAGTGTGACTCATGCATCAATCTAACCTAAATTTCATGTCACACATGTGATTCATCACAGTCAAGAAGTTTAATATGAATATAAAATTCGGTGAATTTTGGCTTTGAAATATTTTATTACTAGATTTACCCAGTGTTGCACAGGTCTTTAGCTCAAATAGGTTTTGTTTTTCCTCATTTAAATCACTATTCTGAGGTGGGGCTGGGGATGCGAGGTCCAGCGTGGAGGCTGCCCCAGAGAGAGAGGGCAACCCTAGTGTTCTAATCATGGTAGCTTGGAGCCAGGGGAGAAGCACTTGTCCACTGTGTCCCTAGCTTCATTGGGCACAACCAGTGGAGGGGTGCATGTCCCCTGGCTGGGGGACAGACTGACAGACAGACACACAAACAGACAAGCAAACAGGTAAATTCTCTGTTTACATCTACCCTATACACATCTGTCAACTGCAAAGTGGCATCTACTCACAAAAGCGGATTGACAGAGCAATCTGTTCTGTCAACAGAGGGCAGCCAGCCTGCCCTACCCTCTGTTGACAGAATAGTTGACTGGAATCTCTGTAAACAGGGCCGCCCTGAACAGGAAGCCCTCTGTCGACAGGAGTGTCTACACTGCACTTCTGTAGACAGAGTATTATTCCTCAATTTTTCAAGGGATAACACTGTTGAGATAAATGCAGAGATCTATCAATACTCTGTCAACAGAACACTTTGGCTATCTCTTCACGAGGCTCCACCCAGCGCACCTGCTGACAGAGCTATGGAAAATGAGCTTCTCAGGATTGTAAATGGCCAGCCATTTGCATACTCCCAAAGTGGTAAGCTGTGCTCAGGCTGGGCTGCCTTCCCATGCTCTTCTCTGCCCTGCCTGCCCCCTCGCACCAGACCCACTTCTGCAGCCGTGGGCAGCTACCTGGCTGTGCACCCCACTCCCAGGCACTCTTCAATTTCTGTTCCCCTCGCAGCCCTGTCTCTGCACCTGGGACAGCTCCCCCCTGGGCTCTGGTCCCCAGGCCGCACTATTTTATTACGATATTTTAGCATAAATGGATGTAAATTTTGGGGCTCAGGAAAGCATAAAATTTTTCCCATTCAAATTAATGGTAATTACATTTTCAACTTACAAGAATTCGCCCAAAGAGGGGTTTTTCAGGAATGAATTACCCTCGTAAGGTGGGGGAAGACTGTAGATTTAAAACAAAAATCTGTTGGGATGGTGCTTGGTCCTGCCAAGAGGGCAGGGGACTGGAATCACAGAATCACAGGGCTGGAAGGGACCTCAGGAGGTCATCTAGTCCAGCCCCTGTTTCAAGCAGGATCAACCCCCACTAAGTCATCCCAGCCAGGACCTTGTCCAGCCGGGACTTAAAAACCTCAAGGGATGGAGAATCCACCACCTCTCCAGGCAACGCATTCCAATGCTTCACCACCCGCCTGGTGAAGGCGTTTTTCCAAAAATCTAACCTACACCTCTCCCTCTTCAACTTCAGACCATTACTCCTTTGTTCTGCCATCTGACACCACTGAGAACAGATTCTCACCCTCCTCTTTAGAGCTCCCCTTCAGGAAATTGAAGGCTGCTATTAAATCACCTCTAAGTCTTCTCTTCTGTAAATTAAACAAGCCCAAATCCCTCAGCCTATCCTCACAGGTCTTGTGTTCCAGGCCTTTAATCATTTTTGTTGCCCTTCACTGAACCTGCTCCAGCAAATCCACCTCTTTTTATACTGGGAGGCCCAAAACTGGACACAATATTCCAGATGTGGCCTCACCAGTGCCGAATAAAGAGGAATAACTACTTCTCTAGATCTGCTTGAAATGCTCCTCCTAATGCACCCTAGTATGCCGTTAGCCTTCTTGGCTACAAGGGCACACTGCTCACTCATATCCAGCCTTTCACCCACCATAACCCCTAGGTCCCTTTTCATCATACTGCTCCTGAGACAGTCGGTCCCCAGCCTATAACAATGCTTGGGATTCTTCCTCCCCAGGTGCAGAACTCTACACTTCTCCTTATTGAACCGCATCAGATTTCTTTTGGACAAGTTCTCCAATTTATCCAGGTCCCTCTGGATTCTCTCTCTACCCTCCAACGAATCTACCTCTCCTCTTAGTTTTGTGTCATCTGCAAACTTGCTGAGGGTTCAATCCAGTCCCTCATCCAGGTCATTAATAAAGATGTTGAATAACACTGGCCCCAGAACCGAGCCTTGCAGCACTCCGCCTGAAACAGACTGCCATCCAGATATTGAGCCATTGACCACTACCCGTTGGGCCCGACCATCAAGCCAGCTTTCTATCCATCTTATAGTCCAACGATCCAATTCATATTTCCTTAACTTATGGACAGGAATGTTGTGGGAGACTGTATCAAAAGCCTTGCTGAAGTCAAGGTATATCACATCCACTGACTTCCCCATGTCCACAGAGCTTGTTGCCTCATCACAGAAGCTAATCAGATTGGTCAAGCAGGACTTACCCCTGGCGAATCCATGTTGGCTACTTTTGATCACTTTCCCCTCTTCCAAGTGCTCCAGAACAGATTACTTGAGGATTCCCTCCATTATTTTCCCAGGGATTGAGGTAAGGCTGACGAGTCTGTAGTTCCCTGGATTGTCCTTCTTTCCTTTTTTAAAGATGGGCACTATGTTTGCCTTCTTCCAGTCATCTGGACTGGAGTCAATGATGTCCCCACGTCCCTTTCAGTTCTATGAGATGTGTGTGTATCATTATATAAAGCTCATTACCTTAGCCCCCATGAGAGTTCGGCGTCGACAGAAGGGGGTGACAGCACTGTAGCAGCCATGTGGCTGTGCCCCTGCTGGCAAAAAGCCCCTCTGTCACCAGATCTTTAAGCCTGAAAAACTTCAGACATAAGGGTTTGGCAACAGGTGGGCTTTTTGCTGGCAGGGGCACACCCACACGATCTCTTTACTGTCGGCACCCTACTCTGCCAATACCGAACTCTTGCACAGCTGTGCTAATTAGCTGCGGGACCATGCTAATGAGCAGCCACTTGCAATTTCAAGGCTGCTCATTAGCATGGACCTGCTGGGAAAGCTGTGCTGTGTAGACCCAGCTTTTATGTGTGTAGATGCTCCCTGAGTTATGTCAACAGAAGGCCCCTTCTGTCAACAGAACTCTCTCGTGTAGACACAGCCTGTGAAATACACAGCAGGTATTGGTCCCTTCCTCCATACCTGCCCCCTTCTGGGCCAATGGGGTTATAGCTGTCCCACTCCCCACCACTGACCCATTGCTGTCCTTTGAGGTCAGTCTACATTATAACTTTCCCTCACACTAGACAGATCCCTTTACATTTTAAGAGAAACAATTGAAACATTGTTCTGGTACAACAAAACTTCTACCTTGCTTTAAGTTACTATATGCATTCTTAATTTGGTGGCCATAGATGTTACCGTTTAGGTTGAGTTCCAGAACAAATAGACTCTCAAACAGATGGACAGATAGACACCATTTCTAAAATACATAGCAGATTATGTGTGAATCTGCTAAGAAATATTTGCTAAGTATCACAAGCAAGTGAATGGCAGTCTAGATACTATTTGTGGAACATCCACTTCTGCTCTTACTAGTTATTTGACACTTTTAACTTTAAAAACAACAAGTCCTGTGGCACCTTATAGCCTAACAGATATTTTGGAGCACAAGCTTTCATGGGCAAGATGCATCTGACAAAGCGGGTCTTTGCCCATGAAAGCTTATGCTCCAAAATATCTGTTAGGCTATAAGGTGCCACAGGACTTCTTAGCTGTGTCTACACGTGCACGCTACTTCGAAGTAGCGGCACTAACTTCGAAATAGCGCCCGTCACGGCTACACGTGTTGGGCGCTATTTCAATGTTAACATCGACGTTAGGCGGCGAGACGAGACGTCGAAGCCGCTAACCCCATGAGGGGATAGGAATAGCGCCCGAGGGACCGTGTAGTCGTTGCGCATCCCACAACATTGAAATTGCGGGGTCCTCCATGGCGGCCATCAGCTGAGGGGTTGAGAGATGCTCTCTCCAGTCCCTCAGCTCAATGGTGGCCGCGTGGAGCGGCCCCTTAAAGGTCCCCTCCCCCTCCCTTTCCTGTGCAGGAAGCTGAGAGAACGTGCAGGAGGCAGCCCAGACACGCGGCCAGCCTGCACACCTCACAGGCAGCACAGACAGCCACCCCAGCTGTGATGGCCGCACAGCAGCCCCCCAGCGCCACCAGGGACACCCCCCCAAGGGCAGCCAGGGCAGCCAGGGCTCCCAGGCTGGCAGCCAGGCCGGGAAGCAGCAGCGGGGCCCCTCCTGGATGGAGGCCAAGCTTCGGGACCTGCTGGGGCTCTGGAGCGAGGAGGAGGTGCTCCAGGTAATGGGGAACAAGAGGCGGAACGCAGATGCGTTCGCTCGGCTGGCCGAGGGCCTGGCTACCCGGGGTCACCCTGCCCGCACTCCGGACCATGTCCGGAGTAAAGTCAAAGAGCTGCAGCAGGGTTACGCCTGGGCCCGGGATGCGGCCGGCCGATCTGGGGCCGCCCCCATCACTTGCCCCTTTTACAGGGAGCTCAGGGACATCCTGGGCCCCCGGCACACCTCCTCCCCTCTGGCCACTCTTGACACCTCGGCTGAGGAGCCCCAGCAGGCCCCAGAGCTGGAGTCCGCCCCGGAGGTAAGCCCTGCACCCTGGGGGCCCCCCCTGGAGCCCACTCCCGGGGCACCGGAGCAGGAGGAGGAGCAGGCGGGGGGGACGACTCCTCCACTGAGACGGGGCTGCAGATCCTCCTCCCATCCTGGAGCAGCAGCCGGGCGTCTGCCCCACCGAGTGTCCCCCGACCGTGGGAGTGGACCTACAGGTATGTACCCCCCCGGTGTACACCCCTGGGGTTGAGGGGCGGGGGTAATAGATATGGCCAGGGCCCTCCACATGCCCAGATGGCCATGGCCCCAAGGACAGCAGTGCCATATCCCTCACAGGAGTGCATCAGCCCCTGCCCCCCGCAGCACAACAGTGCCATGCCCCATCCCCGCGGCAGGGAAGAGCGGAACCTCTAGGGTCCCCCGGGAGGAGGGGGTGGGACACCCCGCAGCAGCAGCAGCAGCAGCAGCAGCAGCAGCAGCAGCTGCAGCAGCATGTGATGGAGTGGGGGGAGTGCAAATGCGAGACTCAGGCTAGATATGAGCAACAAGCTGAATAGCTCCCAGGGGCAAAGGATGATCCTGGGGCTTCAACTGGCAGGTTACACCTCTGCCCTGAACAAAGAGGAGGGAGGAGCCGAGCTGGTTTGAATCGGGGGGGCCGCAGGTAGAGGCTAGGGGAAGGGAGAGCTGGAAGGCAGGCAGCCTGAGGAGAGGGAAAGCTACACCCCAGAGGGGCACCACTTGTGGTCTTCTCCCCAGGATGGGTTGGAAGGACTGTCTCTGACTGCTGTACTGTCACTTCTGGGAGAAACTGGGCATCTGTGGCCCAAGAAACCTCTCCTGTCAGACCCTGCTGAGTGAAGTGAGAGTCACTCCCACCGGGGGATGGGGTGCAGTGCAGGGGGACCCGTGAACCCCATCACAGCAGCATCTCCCAGGGACAGGTATGGGGAACCTGCAGCACAGGGGTGCAGGGACAAGGGCCACGGCTCGGGGCCCACACTAACGCCTGTCTCCACTCTTCTTCCCCCACTCCTGTGTTCCGCAGCTGCACCATTGGAAGGACCGGAGAGCGCCGGCGAGGCTTCAGTGGTCCCGGAATCCCTTCTGGGGCTATCGCTCCAGGCCAGCCCCTCGGCGGAGGACTGACTGGCCCCACGGCGGACAAGACGGCGGACCCAGCACCACCACCCGATGGCAACGGACCCCCAGCTGCTGGCCATCCATCGTCGGCAGCTGGAGGTTGTGGAGCAGCGCCTGCGGGTGGAGCAACGCCACCTCCACCTCCAGGAGCGGGCGCTGGCCTGGCGCCAAGAGGCATGGGGGGCCTACATGGACACGTTCAACCGCCTAGTGGACTACCTGGCCCCCCATGCCACACCAGCCGCTGCTGCGCCCGCCCTGAGTGCTCCACCCGCCGCGCCACCCGCTGCTCCGCTCGTCGCCACGCCGTCCGCCGTCGCCCCGCCACCCGCCACCGAGGGCCGGACCGCCGAGGGAGACCTGGGGCCAGCTGAGACTCGCCAGACATATCTTCCGGTCCGCCCGGCCCCCAGCCAGCCCCGGACAGGGCTGCGGCCAAGGTGGGGCTCCCAGCTGCCCACCCCCAGTGCCGGACTATAGGGGCGTGGGGCCCAGGACGTGCCCTCCCCCTTGTATATAGTTTGGACTTATTTATTTGTGGCCCCCCTTTGCCCCATCCCCCCTCCATGTAAATAGTTCTCCCCTTCCTTGCAATCCCTGGTTTTTTTTGTAAATATATGCATACTTTTTTATTTTTCACTTATAATAGGTAGAAGATCTTGGATATAGTTTGGTGTTAGTTAAAACAACAGATCAAAGAAAACCAGTTTGATTTTACAAACAAGTGTCTGCTTTTATTTGTGCAGGAAAAGTGTGGAGGGGTGTGCTGTTGGGTGCTCCGTGGTGTGGGCGTAGGGGCAGGGAGTGTTGTGGAGGAAGCGGGGGTGTGCAGTGGGGGGCCTGGCGGAGTTCACCCCGCAGCCTCATCGAAGTGGGCCCGCAGGGCCTCCCGGACACGGGTCACTTCGGGGTCCACCTGGCGACTGGGGGCAGAGGGTGGCTGCACGTCGGCCCTGCCGGCCTCCACAGCCCAGCCCTGAAAAAAGGCCTCCCCCTTGCTCTCCACCAGATTGTGTAGGGCGCTGCACGCACCCACAATCTGGGGGATGTTGGTAGGGCCCGCATCCAGGCGGGTGAGGAGACATCTCCAGCGCCCTTTGAGGCGGCCAAATGAGTGCTCCACCACCTGGCACGCGTGGTTCAGGCACTGGTTGAAGCGCTCCTGGCTGGCAGAGAGATGACCCATGTACGGGTGCATGAGCCAGAGCCGGAGGGGGTATGCCGCATCTGCGATGACGCAGAGGGGCATGGTGGTGTCCCCCACAGGGATCTCCCACCGGGGGATGTAGGTCCCCGCCTCCAGCCGGCAGCACAGGCCTGAGTTCCGGAAAACCTGGACGTCATGGGTGCTGCCAAGCCAGCCCACATAAACGTCCTGGAAACGGCCCCGTCTGTCCACTAAGGCCTGGAGGACCACTGAGTGGTAGCCCTTCCGGTTTATGTAGCGTCCTCCATTGTGTTGCGGGGCGCGGATGGGGATGTGAGTCCCATGCAGACCCCCGAAGCAATTGGGGAAGCCCAGCGTGGCAAATCCCGCGATGGTGGCATCTGGGTCCCCCAGCCTCATGAGCATGTGGAGGAGGATGGCGTTGATGGCACGCACGACCTGCAGGGGAAGCACATGGGAGAGCACCAATGAGGGGTGAGCAGGGTGTGCGTGGCCCTGCCCTGCCCGGGCCCCCCTCCCCTGCCAGGGCTGCCTCCCCCTCCTCTCCCTGTGGGTCCTCTTACCTCCATGAGGACAGCCCCGACGGTGGCCTTGCCGACGCCAAACTGCTGTCCCACGGATCGGTAGCTGTCTGGAGTGGCCAGCTTCCAGACAGCGATGCTGACCCATTTCTCTACTGTGAGGGCACGCCGCATGGCGGTGTCCTGGTGCCTGAGTGCGGGGGTGAGCCACTGGCACAGCTCCATAAATGTCTGCCGGCTCATCCTGAAGTTCCTGAGCCAGCGGTTGTTGTCCCACTCCTCAATCACCAGCCGCTCCCACCAGTCGGTGCTGGTGGGGTAGCTCCACAGGCAGCAGCGTGTGAGGCGGGGGGCGGGTCAGGGTGCTGCAGGGTTGGGGGGTGAGTCCTGCTCCTCTGCGGGCCGCTCCTCCTCCAGTGTGGCAAGGAGGTGCTCAGCTGCCTCCTGCATGGCACGGAGCAGGGCTGCTGATGCTGCTGCTGCTGCTGCTGGGGGTCCATGACTGTGTCGCCCGAGGCCTGCGTGCCTATGGCTCTTCAGACCGCGTGCTGTGCAGGCTGCGTGTGTCTGGGAGGGGCCCTTTAAGGGAGCAGCTAGCTGTTGCCCCGGAAGCGCTAGTCTGCCCTGTGACCCTGTCTGCAGCTGTGCCTGGCACCCTTATTTCGATGTGTGCTACTTTGGCGTGTAGACGTTCCCTCGCAGCGCCTATTTCGATGTTGCCAGCCCTGGAGGACGTGTAGACGTTATTCATCGAAATAGCCTATTTCGATGTCGCCACATCAAAATAGGCTACTTCAACGTAGGGTTCACATGTAGACATAGCTCTTGTTGTTTTTGAAGATACAAACTAACACAGCTACCTCTCTGATACTTTAACTATAAAATTGGTCACCCAAGATATGAGAGTGTGTCAAGTAAAAGCGACCGATATTGAATAATTTGCAAACTAGTTTTCAAGCCTTATGAACTGGAAGGAATGTTCTGTGATTAAAGCACCAGATGGGAACTCAGAAGATATGAAGATAAGATATAGTTGGAGATACACATCTCCTGGAAAGGGCCTTGGGAGGTCATCTAGTCCAGTCCCCTGCCCTCTTGGCAGAACCAAGCACCATCCCTAACATCTATTTGCCTCAGTCCCTAAATGGGCTCTTCAAAAACCAAGCTCACCACCCTGGGTTTAGCAGGCGAATGCTAAAACCACTGAGCAATCCCTCCCCAAATCAGCCAGATCTATGTTCACGTAACACTTTGCCACAGACAGCCTGTGTGACCTTGGGCAAGTCACTAATTCCATCCCAGAGTCAGCACCACATAGAAAATACTGTTATTTACCAGATTCCCATTCTTTGTCTGTCCTTCAGGGTGGAGATTACCTCTTACAACATGTCCCCAGGAATCCGTAGAAATTTTCCCCCTGGTTTCACTGGGGAAGGATTACACCCTTAGGATATATGCTAGATATCACCAGTTATTTTTGCAGTATTTGATCAGTGGTGTCTGCTGGGAAGCGCCATTTGTTGACAAACCCCATCTACACAATGGCTATATCCATATGACAGGGTTTTGCCAACCAAACTGGGGATTTGTCAAAAAAAACCCATGGAGCGTCTACAAGCAAAATTCACTTTGTCAACAGATTGCTGAGAAAACCCAGCACATCTGCCAGCAGCATTGTGTCCCTCTGCGTTCAGGAATAACACCTTGGTTGACAGTTTCCTGTTGACTAAAAGGCCGTGTAGATGCTCTGGCAGGGAGCTGGGGGTGGTGTTTCTGTCAACAGACAGGACTTCAAGTTCCCCAGGCAGCCCTGTTTGCTGAGCTTCCAATCTGGCTGCTCTGTTGGCAGAGTAGATTTCTCTTTCAATCCGCTTGTGTGTGTGGATGTGATTTGTTGACAGAGGTTTTGCCAGAAGATCTCTTTCAAGAGTAACTTCTATTGACAGATCACTGTGGTACAGATATAGCCCATGTAGTGCAGCCGTGTCTGAACATGCCTGACAGTATTTGTGATGGTGGAATACATGGACAAGGGTGGCAGCTAACTGATAAATGTGTCTGCATTCACAGGCACATCAGTTGCTTGTTTTTGACACACTCTTATATCCAGAACAAAAATTATCTTTTTCTGATTTGTCCTCCTTGCTTACTGTTTTTGGTTCTCTGTGCCTTAAATATTGAGTCTGTTCTGGTCTGGCTATGGGCTGAAGAAGTGGGTCTGTCCCATGAAAGCTCACCTAATAAACCATTTTGCTAGTCTTTAAAGTGCTACTTGACTGTTTTTTGTTTTGATAGTGTATAGACTAGCACGGCTTCCTCTCTGTCACTATTCTTATATCCAGGGTGACCAATTTCAAAATTTAAGTGTCAAATAATTAGTAAGAACAGCAGTGGATATTCCATAAATAAAATCTAGACTGTCATTCACTTGCTTGTGATACTTAGCACATATTTCCTAGCAGATTCACAAGCAATCTACTATGAATTTTAGAAACTGTGTGTCTGTCTGGCCATATGGTTCAGGGCTCTGCTGGGACTGGGAGGCTGCTTGCATGGCTGCCACTCAGGAATCTCTGCTTAGGAGCATGGGAACAGAAGTCTTCCTCCTCTGGAGTGAACCCCAGCACTCCTGAACACAGAGACAGATTGATGGTCCAGGAAAAGAAATGTCCCACCCACACTACAGGAGGTGTGATGTAGCCCAGGTGTTCCTAAAGTTGATGTACCCCTGGGATTCCAGAACGATTTACCTGTGATCCTGCAGGTAGTTTGAACCATCTGTGATTTCATCTATCCGGCATATAACATTCTGTCTAATCAGTGTACTCATTTGAACAATAAATTGTGACATCTGAAGTCAATTATACGGTGGATCTGCAACAGATGTGAACATTTAATAATTTGAAAGAACGTTATGCCATTGTTTATGCATCTGTGCTGTCAGAGCTGCAAAGGCAGCATAGAAATATACCTAATAAATACAGTGACGCTCTCCATATGAAACAATTTGCTCATTTTATTGTTATCACACCCATTCCATAAATGCATAATTATAACATATAGGTGCAGTAAGCAGAACATATTTTATTACTACACCAAGAGGAGTATATTATTACTGTGGTGTGTTGAGTATAACTACATTATGCAGCCTCATATAATAAACAATTAATATACAGGTACAACCAACCTTTCATGTGCACTATGTCACCTCTTACAACTTTTCTAATGCTGTGTGGCCGTGCTAATGTTTGCTTTGCAAGGGTTGGTGGGGGTTAGGGCTAGGGGTAGAAAATCCTCCACTTTCCTCAGGATTCCTAGCATAACCACCCAAATGCGTGAGTCCCTGAAATTGAATTAATTGCAAAGCACTTTAAAGGAAAAATCAGAGTAGATGTATTAAAAAGGCTGTTTTAATTTGGCTGCTGAGTTCAATGCAGCAGTAAAAGGACAGTTCAAAGAGTCTTCTGCAGAAGCACAGAAAGTCACCCCAAACTAGCAAGCAAAGAAACAAGCACTTCCAGCTCAATCATCAGTGCCCGTGGAAGGTGGAGTGCTCAGTACTTTGGAGGCACTGGTTTATACTGTGGTGCTTAGGAATGGGAATCCATACCTCATGTGCTGTAGTGATGCCATCAAAACCATTGACTAGACGCAGCTAGGGCAAGAGAAAGGATGCTTCTGTTAACTTAGCTGTTACTGAAGAAGGTGGTGTTCCTACACCAATGGAAAAACCCTTTCCATTGCTTTGTGCTGTGTCTACACCTTGCCATTATGCCAGCATAGCTACAGTACCATAGCAATGCCAATATAGTTCCTGTAGTGTAGGCATGACAACAGGGATTGCTCCACAGTGTCCAAATTGAGCTGTGACTTCTGCTTAATGTGGAGTGTTGTACATTTAAGGTAAAAAGAGTCAGAATATGGGCTTTATTAGACCACCAATTTACTTCTGTCTGAGGCTGCTTCTACACTTGCTCTCTCACGTCAGAGGGGGCATGGTGATGAGGCAATTCAAAGCAGGTTAATGGGGTGCTAATGTGCATATTCAGTCCTCATTAGCATATTTGTGGCCAAACGAATTTCAAAGTGCAGACTTTGAATTGCAGACTGGCAGTGAAGATGGGGGCAGCTTTGAAATAAGTGCCCCACTTTGACCTTCCCTTACTCCCACAAAACTAGGTGGGAGTAAGGGAAGGTCGAAGTGGGGCACTTATTTTGAAGCTGCCCCTTTCTTCACTGTCAACCTGCAATTTGAAGTCTGCACTTTGAAATTCGCGTGGCCACCAGTATGCTAATGAGGTGAGGAATATTCATCTCAGCACCTCATTAGCCTGCTTCGACTTGCCTCATTACCACACCCCCTCCGACGGGAGAGGGCAGGTGTAAGAAGCAGCTTTAGTGGTAAGAGTGAGGCTTTAGAGAGGCCAGGATAGCTAAGCATTTCGTTAGCATGGTGACTATCACACTTCATTGTCTCCTCAGGCACACCAGCTGCCTCACTATCTCACTTTTTTTTGTTTTGGTTTGGTTTTTTGTTTTTTTGTAAGGAACATGATTAAGAAATTGGAATAGACCAGCCACCAAGAAAAAAACAAAAACTAAAACTAAAACTAAAACAAAATAAAAAAGCAAACAAAAAACAAACAAAAAACTTAGCAAACTAATACTAGAAGGGAATTTGCGTAGTGCTGGATATTTATATCATGGTAACACCCAAGGCCTGAACCCATTATATATGGCATTGTACTGACTCACAGTAAGGGTGAATGCCTCTGAGAGCGATACTGTATATCACTAAAACAGGCAGACAAAGGATCTAAGGGAAAACAAGTACAGACATCCTGAGTCACACAGGAGAACCAGAAATAGAACGCAGAAGGACAGTTCACTAGATGGTTCTGCCTTTCAGTCCTACTCATCTTATTTGTGCCGAACCACAGACTCTACTAATGCTTGTTCAGGAATGGAACACCCTACTGCAACCTGGTTCAAGGGTCCACGGGATCAAACCACCATTGGTTAGGGTCTGTAAATGGCCAAGAATTATCAGTAACAGTTGTTTCAGCGTATATGACCATGTAGCCAGACATGAACCCCCCATTTGGCCTTTTCTTTTCTCCCCTCCCCTCCCACTGGGGGAGAGAGGGAGACAGGCAGCCTTTGATGCCCTGGGAACGCCCAGATCGCCCAGACTCTCTACCATACACAAAAACCAGACAATGAATGGGCTAGCTAATGGCCGCCCTTCTGGCTGATCTCGGTAATTGACACGCCTGATCACTGCCTCAGGATGAACGGGGAATATCCGCCCATCACCTCCAAAGGTGCCCAATTGTCCACAATTCACAGGTGCAAATTGAGCTTTGCACCTTCCCTGGGAAACCTGGGGTTCAAACACATTCCTCCCCGATTGGCCACTTGAGACCAGGAAGAAGCCTACGTGACCAAAGGGGGTATAAAAGGGGTTTGGCAGCCCACCCCGCTTTGAGTTCCAATCACCTACACCTGCTGGCCAGGTCTGGAATTGACTCCCGAGACTGGGGATGCCTGGTTCGTATCTACTTCTTCCCGAGGGATTGAGAGAAAGATTCTGGGTCACACCGGATCTAGGAGGCAGTGGTAAGAATTACACCTGTATTACACTTCTTTCCTATAGGAATTGAGGGAAAGACTCTGGTTCCACCAGGTCTAAGAGGCAGGGGTGAAAATCACACCTGCAATGTGCCTTTCTTGTGTACACATTACTTGTATTAGTTTAAGCTAGCTAGTTTGTCTAAAACTTTTCTTAACTTAAATTGTTTCTATCTTTGTATAAATAAAAAGTAACTGTTAAAGCCTCTAATAAGTGTAATTTTTCCTCTTGCTGCTGTACCCGAACTGAACACAAACCAAAGAACCCAGCCTGCCCTGGCTACTTAGCGTAGCTGCTGGTGTGGCATCACCCCATTTGCCCCACCAGACCTCTAGCTGGCACCTGGGCATCGGCTCACAGACCATTACAATGAGATATGAAGCAGCAATGAGTTCTCTGTATACTTTGTATGTGTCACAAGATAGCTGGTCCCTGCCATAATAATGTCCCTATAGTCTAATACATTTTATGATTAATAACTTCAAGTTTGATTAATGATGGTATCTCAGTACGGAGACGCTACTGACCACCTGAAGAGGATGGCAACATTGTGAAATGCTCAGGGAGATTAGAGAGGCTAGAAAGGTCTAATAATAAGGGGGAATTTCAACTCTCCCCATACATACGGGGTACATGTCACTGCAGGGCAGGAGACAGCAATAAAATTTTGCAACACAACAAATGATGGCTTCTTGCAGCAGAAACCTGGAACGCACAAGGGGATGGGTACTAAGCAGGGCTAAATCAAGAATTGCCAAGGAACTGGTCCAAGAGGTAGATGTAGTTGAACCACTCAGTAACAGCACTGTGATTACATTTATTTTTGTTGAAGGGAAGTTCCAAATAAACCCATCACAATAGCATTTAACTTCAAAAAGAGGAATGATATAAAAATGAAAAAGCTAATTTGAGGGAAATTAAAAGGAGTAGTCACAAGAGTAAAATGCCTCCACACTGCATGGAAACTATGTAAAAACAACATAATACAGGCTCCAGATAGATGTCGATATAATTACAAAAAGAGGACCAAAAATGCCACAATGGCTAAACGAAAAAGAAAAAAAAAGGGAAAAGATATGATTAGAGGCAAAAAGTGTTTTTAAAAATGAGAAGTTAAATCTTACAAAGGAAAATAGAAGGGAACAAACTCTGGCAAGTCTAATGTGAACATATAATTAGGGGAGACAAAAAAGAATTTGAAGAGCACCTAGCAAAAGTCAGCAAAACTAACAGCAACATTTTAAGTATAACAGAAGAAGGAAGCCTGCTGAACAACCAGTGGGGATACTGGACAATTAAGATGCTAAAGGAGCACTCAAGGATGAGGTCATTGCAGAGAAACTAAATGAATCCTTTTGCATCCTTCTTCACTGGGGAAGGTGGGAAGAAAGGAGGTTTGCATTCATGAGCCATTCTTTCCAGGTGACAAACCTAAGGAATTGACCCACACTGAACAGTCAGTAGAGGATTTGGAACAAACTGAAAATTAACAGTAATGGTATATAGTATTCACCCAAAAGTGATATTGCTGAACTAACTGTGGTATGTAATGTAACCTAACACATCAACCTCTGTACAAGATGATTCAAGTATAGCAAATGTAAGGCTGATTTTAAAAAAGGCTCCAGAGGCAATCACCAGGCAAACTGGTTGAAATTATAGGAAAGAAGAGAATTATCAGGCATATAGGTGAATAAGATATGTTGGGGAAGACTCAACACATCTTTTCTAAGGGAAAACACTCCTCACCAATCTATGATAATCAACAAGCAAGTGAACTAGGGAGTCAGCAAGCAAATGAACTAGGGAGATCCAGTTATCCATAAATAATCTGGAAAAGGGGATAAACAGGGAAGTGGCAAACTTTACAGGCAATACAAAATTTGTAGATGACACAAAATTACTCAAAATGGAAGTCCAAGCAGATTATGAAGAATTACAAAGGTGTCCCACAAAACTGGGTGACTGGGCAATAAAATGGCAGATTAAAATCAATGTTGATAAATGCAAAACAAAGCACATCGGAAAACATAATCCCAACTGCACATATAAAAAGATGGGGTCTAAATTAGCTGTTACCACTCAAGAGAGAGATCTTGGAGTTATTAAATACAGAGCTTAGAGCTTAGTTTAATGGTTCTTAGCACCTCTGCTTGAAATCACTGTGCTCTCTGAAAACATTTACCCAGTGTGCAGTGGCAGTAAACAAACAATATAACAAAGTGTTAGGCACCATTCAGAAAGAGATACATAATAAGACAGAAAATACAATACCACTAGCTAAATTTATGGTACCCCCACTCTTTCAATACTGCTTGCAGCTCTGGTTACCCCATTCAGAAATGACATCATAGAAGAGGAAAATGTACAGAGAAGGGCAACAAAATGATTGGGAGTACAGAGTAGCTTCTATACAAGGCATTGTTCACTTTATCAGAGAGGTAACTAGGGGGAAATATGACAGAGTTCTCTAAAATCTAGTATAATGTGGACAAAGCGAGTAAGGAAATGTTATCTACTTCTTCACATAATATAAAAGTTAGGGTCTCTGAATGAAATTAATAGGTGGCAGGCTTAAAACAAACAAGAAATTACTTCATGCAATGCAGTCAACTTGAGGAACACATTGCCAAGGGATGTTGTGAAAGAAAAAATGTATAACTGCATTCAAGTGATAACTAGATACATTCATGGAAGGTAGGTCTGTGGGTGGCTGTTAGCCAAGATGATCCAAGCCCCAATCTCAGGCTGTGGGTGTTCCTCAATCTCTGAGACTGCCAGAGGCTGGGTAGGATATCAGGAGATGGATCACTTTTTGTGCATTCTCCCAAAACATCTGGCACTGGCCTTTGTCAGAAATAGGATTCTGAGCCAGACTGACGATTAGTCTGACCCATTATGGCTATTCTTATGTTCTGAGGAAAAGAATCCTACATCTTAATGGAAATTATTGTGCCAGTTTTTCCTTTGTTGAAAGAATTTAGTACTTAGTTCTGACTCAACCAAACACCATAAACTTATTTGGGTTGTTAAGGACTGATGTTTTTGTCACTTATTTAAAAAATAAAATTGACTTTACATTGTATTTATCAAGCAACATTTCAGCTTCCAGAACATGATTTTTAAAAAAATCCTTCCTGTGAATGAAATTACATGCATTGATTTGCTTGCAAACCTGTAGTTAGCAAGATTTGCTTCATTAAAAGTGATTAGCAAAAAGTCCAATTGTTCAGTAAGTGAAAAAAATCTAATTTATCACTTCAATGAGATTCCTTTGCAGGATGCCAGACAGTGGGAAATTTTAAATGAAAAGAAAAAGAGGAAAAAACCAAATACCCAAATGCATTTATAGCATGCAGTCCCTGGATGAAATTTTTGATGTCTTCTCCTTAAGAAGAAGGGGGCTAGAGGAAATGTATTCTAATTGCTTTGCCATTGTGAAGAAGAGCTTTCCCTCATGTTCTGCATCTTTGGTGGTTATTAGTTTGTTCAGAGGGTAGGCATCAGCAAAAAGTGTTCATCCAATTTGTGGGAAATGAGAAAGATCTTCAGTCTCCTACAGAAATAGTCCATCTAAGTGAACTAAACATCAAAAAAAATTTCTGAACATATAAAATTCATGACCCGTATTCACAGGTGTAAGCGTGAAGAGACCATCTAGTCTTTCTCACTATCTTGTGATATTTCAGGAGACTGACCTGAAGAAATGAGTGTCCTTTATTCATTTTATTGTTATTAGTAGTAGTAGTAGTAGTAGTTTCCCTGCTCCTGTCAGTGGTAGCAGTTGGCAGCCTGACCCTCAGCTGCTGCCACTGACAGGAACAACTGCCGCCCCTGACAGGAGAGGGGGAAACTTCTCCTGTCAATGGCGGCAGCCCAGGTGTTTCCCCGCTCCTGTCAATGGTGGCAGCCCAGGAGTTTCCCCGCTCCTGTCAGGGATGGCAGTCACTTTAAATCGAGACCTGCACAACTCAACCACACTTATCTTGGGGTTTTTTTGTATTACTTGCGAAGAAACTTCCGCAGCATAGACATTAGTGCAGCCTCACTCCAGCTAAGTATGGACTCACTGTACCAGGCAGGCTTGTGCCCTGGTTGCCACAGTTTCACTGACGTTGGCACCTAAGATAGCTTGACTAAATCTAGTTCAGGTATGTCTCCATGTGCTGCAATCACTCCTCCACTTGCTGTGAATGTATCCTATGGGAATGCTCAATGGAGACACTGCCCCGGAAGAAGGCCTAGTAAAGAACTAAGACTCGGTCACAAATCCTCCATCCTGCTCTCTGCAGCCTTTTGCTGGTATACCTCTCCCTTGGGCCAGCTCAGGTGCACTGCCTGGTGCATTGAGAGGGACAGGGTGAAGAAAGAGCCAAATCCCACTCTTTGCCTCTCCATTCAGCACAGTGCTGGACATGTGGCCCACTCGCTCCATGTGAGGAACGAAGACCTGCAGTGGGAGAGGCAGTCTGATGCTCTTCTTGATAATTTGGACTTCCCACCGTGCCTCTGAGGCACTTTCCTACAGCCAAGCAATGTAAACTCTGAGAAAGTTTAGGGTAAAATTTTCCAAAAGTTCCTCAATGTTTAGGAGCTTAAATATCATGCCTATCATCTTTCAATGAAACTAAGTTTCCTAAGTGCTTGTATGAACCCTGGAATATGGGATTTCTGGGATTCAGGTGCCCAAAGATCCAGAGAGGTGTCTACTGGGATTTTCAAAGACAGTCACAAAGTGTGTAGTGTGTATGGAGTGTTCATGATGTGATCCATGTCAAGGTTTTCTTTAAAAGGATTTGATATTGCTGTCACCTCACAGTTGTCCATTCCAGGTTTCAGGTTTATAATGGAGAGTTCAGTTAATTATGCTTCAGAAAACTACATGCTGTGTTCTGCATGCTGCTGGATTAAACAATGGAATCTAAATTTGGAACTACCTGAAGCAGCTGTTGATTCTTGCTCCTACCCAGCACACAACAGACTGTGATGGCAGTTTGTGTAGACATAATTAAACTAACTTTAAACTAGCCAGCTCGGATTCTGGCAGAGGGAAGTTATGGCAGCATGCTGTTCAGCACAGGTTACATGAGCTGCAATGCGACTTTGCAGCGTAAACTTCACGTCAGTGAGCCTAATCCCCTTTAATTTAGAAAGGGAATTAAGCATTTATTCTACATTGGCACTTTTATTAATCCTGATAGGTGCCTATCTGCATATTGGGCACTGAAACCTCTTTTTAAAGGTGGCCCTTGTGTCCTTTAGAAACTTTTACCCAACATGCTTAGCTGAAGGACTGGAAGAGTGAGAAAATGAAGATTGAGGGGTCTGCTAACAATGATAAATGGAACTGAGAAGGAGTATTCTCTGGAGAGCAGTGAGCAAGGGAGAAGAGAGTGGGAAGGGAAAAAAGACAATGGCAGATGACATGCCGTCAAGCTCTCATCAAAGACCATGGACAAGATTAGCCACAATGGCAGTTCTGATATAGAAATCAGGGAAAGGTGAGAGCCCCAAGTCATCCAAGCCACTCAAAATCAATATATTTCCAGGAATGCCAACAAAATAAAAATACTGTAATGATGTCTGGCTTCTGGAGCATTCAGCGGAGCTTACCAGAAAAGCAAAATCTCGGGGAGCTGGCTGGAGCTGCAAGGGTCAGCTGTTTGACAAGGAAAAAAGCTGTGCATTTAGGTCAGATTGGCAGTGAGTTGGGATTTTTCCCCACCTCCTCCAACATGTGGGTGCAGGTCATTTGCCAGGATTATCTGCGCATATGTCGTTTTATGATTTTATGATTTCCTTCCCCTTGGAGGGGCTTTCTGCATAGGTACACCCCATTCCTCTCACTCTCTGCCTGTTGCACGTAGAAGTCTAGTCTCTCATGGGTCTCAACTCCTTCCTTCTCATATCCATTCCTGGGTTTCATGTGCAGGAAATGAGTGGTGTTGGTGGCCTGTGATATACACAGGAGGTCATAGTGCCCCATTCTGGCCCTGAAACCTACGTCTCTCTTGTCTCTGGCTCAGTTGACAGCACAGCGTCCTTTTCCTTGACCTCAGAAAAACAACGGAGCTCACATTGTTACATCCCTCAGGTTCACATCATGTCCAGCCCATGACATTTATTCCAAACTCTTTGCTCCAGAATATTTCTGTTTCCATCCTTTCAAACCAGTCATGAAACTCTACCGGGCCATTGCCCTTCTGCTCACCTGCTCTTTACCATGAGCACAAATGACCATGAAAAATAAATATTTTACTTGCCTTGCCTTAAATAAGTAGAATTTTATCATCCTCTTTTTTACTTAAATGGAGCTGTACTAGGGATGCATTTGACCCATTGTTATTTTATTTCTTGACACCATTTAAAGGTCAAGGACCCAATACAAGTTGCAGCTCCCTGGTACAGCGTGGTTGGGAGCTGATTGGTCCTGAATAAAAGAATTTGCTGGACCAGAGAAGGTTCCTTGCCACCATCCCCCAAGAAGCCACCCTCCCCACCCCCTGGGCTGCTCCCCCACCTGCTGCTGTGCCAGCAGCTCCAGCCTGTGCTGTTGCTAGGCTACTGCCCATGCTGCCCACCACAGGGCTGCCGAGGGAAGCTGGATCCAGCCCTGCACAGTTGCCCTGAGGGACTGCTTGGGGAAGCCGGCCCCATCCTGCACAGCTGCCCCTCCATGGGATTGCTGAGGGGATGCAGGCTTCCCCATGGCTGCCCCCATAGGGCTATCAGGGACACCAGCTGCAGCCTCCCTAGGACTGCCAGAGGATGCGAGCTGCAGAGTCCTGCCTGGCTCTTGGTCCAGTAACATCCTTAGTCCTGCCTGACATGAGATGTTGCTGGACCAGAGAGTGCCATTTTTAGGAGGTGCAACCTCCATAATCGTGTTATTACTTTAAGCTATATTTCTTTGTGTAAACATGTTTAAATAATTAGTACGCTTCAGAAGTCCCTTCACAAGTTGTGATTCCACAAGAAAGGCTCCTATCTTCCCCATTCAAATGTCTATACTACAATCTACATAATTTTTATATGGCAGAATGAACTTAAGACTAATCTTTATTTTTCCATTTGACAGTAAGCATCTCTAAGGTAGTATATCACAATTCATGCCCAGAAATCTGTTCTGTAGTTCAGCTAATTTAATTCCAGGATCTGTGAATGAATATACTGTGGAAAAGCTAGAAATGCCAAAGCAATGGCCTGTTCATTTCTTAACATGCTGAGTCTTAGAACATTGTTAATATTTATATTATTACTTAAATCAAAAGTAATTAGCTTCTTTGAATCTTTAAAATTTTGTATACTTTATCTTAGTTTTCTTCCTTTTAAATTTAGCAAAATCGTATTAACAAAACTCCAATTATTTTAATGTTCATCATTTGATTACTCCAAATGTTTCAGACTGGTTTACATGAGGAGATTATCTCCCATGGTTTTCAAATTCCTGGGGAATTTTAGATATATACTTTGTTAAAAAGTGAATAATGAAAGGACTCCAAAACAATAGTGTTGTTTACGGGTTTACATGCACCAAATCTGTTGATGTCTGCACCAAAGTCAGCATTTCTTCCCCATAAAAATTCATTCTTATAAGGTTTAAATTTTTGATAATAACATCCAAACAATGGAATAAACAAAGGCTCCACCTTTCTCCCATTTTTTTAGCCAAAAGAGAATGAGGGCCCAATTCAGTATACATGAATTAAAGCTGCTATTGCTCACATCAGCCTGTTCATTCTGTGTCACACAACATTGCCTGCTTCCTCCCATATAAAATCATAGAAAAGGAAATACAGTGTGATGGGGGTATATTTGGCCTTGTGGCTCCCTGGTGGGGACCCCACAATCTTATTACATCCTAGCTTATGAAGCCTCAAGCTCAAAGGAAAAGAACAGTGAAGGTATGTCCTCCAAGTTTTCCCAGAGAAGACCATTATGATCTTCAGAAGAAAACTGAATCATTGGCAAAAATGGTAGCACATAAATCCAGGTGAACACATTATTCAGGAGTAGAACTTGGTAGAGAATTAGATAAGGTAGTTGTAGGAATTTCCGAAAGAGAAGTTTGAAATACTACCTCGTTTTTAAATAACCTCTTCTGTGATTGTAATCTTTTCAGTATAGTAACTGAAAGGTCGCCATGTTAGTCTGTACTCCAACAAAACAAAACAGCAGAAATGTAGCACTTTAAAGACTAACAAAATGATTTATTTGGTGATGAGCTTTCATCTGATGAAGTGGATCTGTCCCATGAAAGGTCATCACCAAATAAATAATTTTGTTTTCCTCTAGGATAGGGCAGTCTCTTATTGTGTGTATGTACAATCTCAGTTCAGCTACGGCAATTATAAAATCATCAGCACAATGGGTTTCAAAATGAAGCTTTTAAAATAGCTTTAGCACAATAAGAGCATCTGAAATAATGCTAACTGTGCAAAACAACACCTCTCTCATACACAGCTGTTCTGATTTTACCAATGTTTCTCACAAACCTTGTCCAATATACTGAAAATCACCACAGGAAACTTCATCACAAGAAATATACTATTCAGAGTCTGAAAGCAGAAGCTTGTAATGAAGGAGTTTTTCCAACCATATATGTAGCATTGCTATGGCTTCACTGGAATATTTGTACATTTTTTATCATTTCAATCTAATTTTTAGAATGACATGACAGAATTAATACAAATACTAGAATAAATGTCTTGTGCTTGATGTTGTAGTATTTTGTCTTTACATTCTTTCATTTTTTTAAATCCTTCATTTTTCAATACCACCTGTTTGTTATAGGGGTTTTGTTGTTGCCAATACATTTTATTTTATAAGTAATCCATCGGAACTTACAATATTTCATTAGAGTCATCCCACCACTAAGGTTATGTCTACCCTACATGATAATTTAAGACAGCTTGATTTTACAATGTCACTGTCTTCACTGTAAATACCTTTAGGTGGATTTTAGGGAGCACTAAAGTCAATATTATAACATTCTCAAAACTGATTCGTCATAGCATCAAGTTTGAATTTAAAAGTTTGACTAGTGTGGAAATGCCATGTCTTTATATCAACTTTATTAGCCTCCAGAGGTGTTCCGTATGTATCCCACATTGCCCCATGTCTGTCCACTCTAGCTACTTCCATCTTTGCTGCTCTCCAGGGCTACTTCTGTGCTACTAAGATCTTTTGAAATAAGCCCTTCCAGAAGATCTCTTCCACAAGAACTTCTTTCAAAAGAATGTGCCCACACACAAAAAAGCAGTGATCTTCTCTTTCAAAACAGAGGGTCCACACAGCCTATGCTGTTTTGAAAGAACTGTCCAGGGATCGTAAAATCAGCCCCCATGAGGAAAGCTCTTTCAAAAAAAAAAGAGTTCCTATAGACTGTACACACACATTTGCTTTCAAAAGAAGCTTTTGAACAGGGGCACTCTTCCTGAAGCAGGAAAGGAAGAGCAGTTTTGAAAGGAGTGCCACATTCTTTCGATTTATTTTCAAAAGAATGCTTTTTGTGTGTAGATGCTTCACAGGAACTTTCAAAAGAGCTCCCTAATTTCAAAAAAATATTTCAAAATAACTTGCTAGTGTAGGTGCAGCCCTGGTGTGCAGGAATTAGGTAACAGGAACCCACAAAGTTGAATTCAGGACCAGGAAGCCTGTGGCGGCTAGCCTGTGGGTTCAGGCTTGTGTGAGAGGCTGAGAAACCTCTTTATTATCAGCCTGGTGAATGCATCTACCCATTAAAAATAGCCCCAACATGGAGTTCATGATTCTGTCTGTCTCACTGTAAAATGAGGACTTGGATTTTTTTCAGTGCTGGCACCAGCCCCTGCTTCACTGCACCACATGGCAGCTAGGTTGTAGAGGTTGACCTCTGGAGAGAGGGAGGGATATCTCAGTGGTTTGAGCAGTAGCCTACTAAACCCAGTGTTATGAGCTAAGGCCTTGAGAGCAGCCATTTAGGGATCTGAAACAAATAAAGTTCCTGAGGGGAAGGAGAAAAAAGCCTCTCAGGGATGGTGATAGGTCCTGCTATGAGGGCAGGGGACTGGACCAAATGACCTCCAAAGGTCCCTTCCAGCTCTATGAGATTGGGTATATCTCTATATTTAATTTAAAAAAAGTTGTATGAGAGGCCCAGAAACATCTTTCCTCTGGTTTACATTTGTATGGGGCAGCCCCTCCTTCCTCCTACCCCACAGGCAACATGCACTCAGGGTCTTTCCCATGCTAACTACATCACGTGGCTAGCCCCAATCCAATAAAAGGATTTGCTTACTGTGCAGCGCAGACCATGCTTCCAGACAGCACCATACCCTGGCTTACGTGTGGTGAGGGTTTGAAAGGCAGGAAAGATTTTGGGGGGCTTGCTGTTGTGGTGGGAAGGGAATGTTTCAACTGGCCCTTCCACCAACAACCCTTCTCAGCCCATGACACTCACCTAATGGAATGTGGAGGGGGCCAACCCCCGCACAGTCAGCCCCCGACCCCAGCTTAAGCAACACAGTGAAGGGTCCTTGTCAACTGTCCCTTCCACAGACAACCCCTCACATCCTATGTCACCCCGATAGAATGTGGTGGGCCTGGATATGGCAATCCCATGCCTGGACCACTAGTTGGCTTATCAGGTAGAACCAATACCATTCTGCCCAGGTAGGGGTGCTGTTAGCCAGTGGCCGGATAATGTGCGGTGAGGTACCAACTATGCCCTTGTTACCATCCGAGTCTTTAACTGCCAGAGCGCGGAGCTCCATGCAGCGGACAGCCTGGACCAGGCTGATGGATTCCCCTGGGTCCTAAACACCCCAGTTTTTTACTGCTAGAGCAGGGAGCTGCTAGCACTCTCACCTATGGCCAGGCTGTGGTAACCAAACGGTTAAAGTTCTTTTTATTGTGCCGGCTGTGTCGCAGTGACAGACAGTAACAGCAGTCAGGCTCAGATCTTAACTAGTTACAAGTTTAGTTAAGCTACAGTTATAAGTGTGCGGTTACAAAAGGCTATTGTCTACTTCTTATATGCTAGCAGGGTACAGGTGTTAACAGGTTATGTTACAATCCAATACAAAGATATCTGTTACCATCTAACCCAATGATATCTTAATACAACAACATCTAGTTACAGAGCTCTAATTCTTTATCTGTGTACACCAAAAAGGAGACCTTAATGTGGGTGTATCTTACCCTCCTTGCGTTTCTCAATACCTGTGTAGCCAAGCCAGGATCGGTCACTCAATTCCGCGGAAAGACAAATACGAGGTTGTGTGTCCCCAGTTGCGGACCTCGGGAGGCAATCACCTGACCCGACCAGCAGGTAGTTGGTGGGAATGCACTCAGAGTCAGAGTGCTGCTGGGCCCATCTTTATACCCCTTAGGTTAAGTATTCTCTTTCTTATCTATGGTGCCAGATTGTACTGGTCTGTCTTTTGTGACGCCAGTTTTTACAAGGGCAATTCTTACTTAATTTGCACTTGTAAGACACGAGATAAGCAATTTGGGAGTACAGGACATTCTTTTACAAGGGCAGAGATTTCTCTTCTGGAATGGCTGTGTGGGCACATCAAATCCATCAATGCCAGCTGGGGTAATTTCCTGAGGTCCACCCCGCCCCCCCGTTAACGGTTAGCCTGCTACCCTCTATCTGTGTTTTCTGTTTCTCAGGGTCACGAAGAGCCAGCACATCTGGGCCTCAGTGAGAGACATCAAAGATTGTGCGGTTTAACTGCTGTTCAGTGCCCTGTGTGCTCTGAGGCACCTTAGAGGAGAGGCAAAAGCTGGTCTGTAGTGGGGAGATTTTGTCTGGCTACAGGTGCTTTCAGCAAGGCGGGGGGAGGGGAAGCAGATGGAGGGCCAGTTGAGATGGCACAGACACCTGGGTGATCTGAGAGCACAGAATCATTCATGGTCAGTGGAAATTTGGCCAGCCCCATCCTCTATGTTGCGCACATCTGTGTAGTGAAGTAGGAAGCCAAAATTCCTGCATCACCCTGCATCCAGGTGATGTTGTAGTTGGTGTCTGCTATAGACCGCCAGATCAGGGAGATGAGATAGATGAGGCTTTCTTCAGGCAGCTAAGTGAAACTTCCAAATCACAGGCCCTGGTTCTCATGGAAGACTTTAATCACCCAGACGTTTGTTGGGAGACCAATACATCAGCACACAGACAATCCAGGAAGTTTTTGCAGAGTGTTGAAGATAACTTCTTGGTACAAGAGCTGAAGGAACCGACCAGGGGACGTGCGCAACTCGACCTCCTGCTCAGAAACAGGGAAGAACTAGTAGGAGAAATAGAAGTGGGTGGAAACCTGGCTGCAGCAACCATGAGATTGTAGATTTCAGGATCCAGTCAAAAGGAAGAAAGGTGAGCAGTAACGCACAGACCCTTGATTTCAAAAGAGCGGGCTTAGACTCCCTGAGAGAACTGATGAACAGGATCCCTTGAGAAATGAAGGGGAAAAGAGTTCAAGAGAACTGGCAGTATTTTAAAGAAGTCTTACTGAAGGCACAGGAACAAAACATCCCCCTGCACAGTAAGAAATGCAAACAGGGTAGGCAACTAGCTTGGCTTAACAGGGAAATTCTTAGTCATCTTAAACTCAAAAAGGATGCATACAAGAAATGGAAACATGGACAATTGACTAAGGAGGAGTATAAACATATGGCTGGAGAATGCCGGGCAGTAATCAGAAAAGCGAAAGCACAATTGGAACTGCAGGTGACAAGAGATGTGAAGAGTAACAAGAAGGGTTTCTAGAGGCATGTTAACAATAAGAAGGTTATCAGGGAAGGTGTGGGGCCATTACTGGATGAGGGCGGTAACCCAGTGACAGATGATGTAGGAAAAGCTGAAGTACTAAAACTTCACGGACAAAGTCAACTCTCACATGACGGTCCTAGACAATGTAGGGTGGGAAGGTGGAAGGCAGCCATCTGCGGGGAAGGAACAAGTTCTGAGCTATCTAGAAAAACTACAAGTACACAAATCTATGGATGTGGATTTAATTCACCTGAGGGTACTGAGGGAATTGGCAGATGTCATTTCTGAACCTTCGGCCATTATCTTGGAAGACTGTTGGAGATCGGAGGAGATACCAGATGACTGGAAAAAGGCAAACATAGTGCCCATTTTTAAAAAAGGAAAGAAGGACAATCCAGAGAACTATAGACCTGTCAGCCTTACCTCAATCCCTGGGAAAATAATGGAGGGGATCCTCAAAGAATCCATTTTGGACACTTGGAAAAGGGAAAGGGATCAAAAGTAGCCAACATGGATCCACCAGGGGCAAATCCTGCCTGACCAATCTGATTAGCTTCTGTGGTGAGGTAGCAGGTTCTGTGGACATGGGGAAGTCAGTGGATGTGATATACCTTGACTTCAGCAAAGCTTTTGATACAGTCTCCCACAACATTCCAGTCCATAAATTAAGGAAATATGGCTTGGATCCTTGGACTATAAGATGGATAGAAAGCTGGCTTGAAGTTCGGGCCCAACAGGTAGTGATCAATGGCTCAATATCTGGATGGAGTTCTGTTTCAAGTGGAGTGCCGCAAGACTCGGTTCTGGAGCTGGTGTTGTTCAACATCTTTATTAATGACCTGGATGAGGGACTGGATTGAACCCTCGGCAAGTTTGAGGATGACAAAAAACTAGGGGGAGAGGTAGATACATTGGAGGGTAGAGAGAAAATCCAGAATAACCTGGATAAATTGAGGACTGGGCCAAAAGAAATCTGATGTGGTTCAACAAGGAGAACCATAGAGTCCTGCACCTGGGGCAGAAGAATCTCAAGCATTGTTATAGACTGGGGACCAACTGGATCAGCAGCAGTACAACAGAAAGGGACCTAGGGGTTATGGTGGATGAAAGGCTGGATATGAGTAAACAGTGTGCCCTTGTTGCCAAAAAGGCTAACAGCATACTAGGGTGCATTAGGAGGAGCATTGTGAGCACATCTAGATAAGTAGTTATTCCCTTCTATTCAGCACTGGTGAGGCCACATCTGGAATATTGTGTCCATTTTTGGGCCCCCCAGTATAAAAAGGATGCGGATGTGGTGGAGCAGGTTCAGCGGAGGGCAACAAAAATGATTAAGGGGCTGGAGCACAAGACCTACGAGGATAGGCTGAGGGATTTGGGCTTCTTTAGTCTACAGAAGAGAAGACTTAGAGGTGCTTTAATAGCAGCCTTCAACTTCTTAAAGGGGAGCTCTAAAGAGGAGAGTGAGAAACTGTTCTCAGTGGAGTCAGATGGCAAAATAAGGAGTAATGGTCAGAAGTTGAAGAGGGAGAGGTGTAGGTTAGATATTAGGAAAAACTACTTCACCAGGAGGGTGGTGAAGCATTGGAATGCATTGCCTAGAGAGGTGGTGGATTCTCCATCCCTTGAGGTTTTTAAGTCATGGCTGGGATGACACAGTGGGGGTTGATCCTGCTTGAAGCAGGGGGCTTGACTAGATGACCTTCTGAATTCCCTTCCAGCCCTATGATTCTGGGATTCTATGATCACAAATAGTCTTTTTTCCTCATCTTTACTATCTTTCCCTTTCTTCAAGCTGGAATATTTTCAGGGAGGATGTTTTTGGGTCCAAGGGGTGGGGAAAGTGCCTGGAAAGCCGATTGAAATGACACAGACACCTGGGTGATCCCAGGGCAGTATGACAGTCCCCTGCCTGTCATAGTACATGTTCTGAAGCCAGCCTATTTGGTTTCCCTTCACCTGGGATTACCTACTTTTACTTCTTTCACTCTGAAAAACTGACTGTTTGGTTTCAACAGGAGGGAATGAGAGCAATGCAATGTGGGAAGATGACATCACATATCCACAATCACTTGTGGTGCATACTGCTCCAGCAAAAAAAAAAAAAGAACAGAATGCTATGGAGCTGAGGGAACTGTGAATTAGGTTCCCATGATGCACTGCTGCCACAGTTGAATTTCGACAATTGAGTGTGGCAGCAATAAGTCGAATTTGTGGGGAGGCAAGGATCATCAAATTCAAATGTATAAAACCTAGCATTATAAAATCAATGTTAATAAAATTGAATTTATGTCATAGTGTAGTCTTCGGCTACACAGAGGATATAGATGTTTCAATGCACTCTGATCATTAAACTCATGCATATAGCAAGTAGCATAGTTTATTAATGTTACACATTCCCTATCATTCATATATTTAAAAGATTAGATGCATTGTTTTGCTGAATTCCCTGTTACAGAGTTTTCTGAGCTGTTCAGATTCCTATTCAGACTTCAAGACATCTTACCTTTTCTTTCACAGATGTCTGCTTGACATAAGCAGAAAGTTGTCCTTCCAGCTAATAAATCACACAATTGTAAGCACAAGGAAAAAGAACGTGTGCTCTACTATATTTTCCTAAGCAACATGACACTTCTAATAAGTTATTTTATGCTGCACAAAATATGACCTTGGATTATTGCTTTGGCTCATTTTATATTGTGTCACAGAGCATCAGCATGCAGAATTTTAATTAGGATGGATAGTGAAGAAAATCAACACATATTCATTCTGGGCATTTCACCACACTGGAAATCATTCTGGGTGGTGTGATCTGGTGTCAAGCAAAGAAGAGTTTCCAGGAACGATTGTTAAAAGAGCATCCAGTTTGTTTTCTATGGGAGACTCTTTGGGATTCTTGTTCATCCAGACTCTCAAAAGGCCTTACATCAAGTTGAAAGAAGTCCTGACTTCAGTTAGCTAAATGCAGCTGTCTTTGGCTCCTCATAGCTACAGGACTGAGTGGAAATTTTTGATGTCCCTATTCTACTTACATGGCTGAACAAGCCACATACTTTGCATTCCTAGCTAATGTCCACTTTAGGACCCAGAAATCATGACTGACTTTGGATGCCATTCTGTTCCACTTTCGAAAGCATGCTACTGAATTATTCACATCTGTTCTAAAGCAAAGATTAAAGCAAACCCTTGATTACAGGTTTATGGACTCCCAGTTTAGTAGAATGTTCTTGCATTGAATATTGAGTCTGGTCTGGTCTGGCTATGGTCTGAAGAAGTGGGTCTGTCCACGAAAGCTCACCTAATAAATTATTTTGCTAGTCTTTAAACTGCTACTTGACTGCTTTTTGTTTTGCTCATGTAGTTTGACTCTTACTACTGTGCTATGTAACACTGCTTGCTCTTTATTAAAGCTTCCCCTTGTAAAGATTTTTCTATAGACAGGGAAATGTAAGGGTAGATTTTCTATCCTCACATCCTGAGATGTGTATTGATTTATTCTCAGACAGGTAGAAATCAAAGCCACATGCAGCAAGAGAGGAAACAAGTCCTTCTCTGTAATTTCTAAGGATCTGTCGTTATATCCTGAAGGCTATCCAGTTCTGGAAACATGAAGCAATTACAAAAATAACCATGAAAAGCACCAGTGCAAAAAGACTGTCGTGCTTTGATTCTGACAGGAAGTCATTTCCATTTCAGCATTCCGTCCCAGCTGTGCTCATTCATTTCAGCAGAAACAACAAGGAGTCCAGTTGCACCTTAAAGACTAACAATTTTATTATGTCATAAGCTTTTGTGAGTTGCAGCTTCCTTCATCAGATGCATGATGTGAAAGAGAAAGAAACAGAGAGCAGGGTTAAAGAGATGGGGGTGGTTTCAGAGAGGCACCTATGTTAGTCTGTAGCTTCTCAGATAAAAAACAGTCCTGTCTTACTTAGACTTAGACCTAGGTCTGCCTGTGCATCTGGGCACATTGGGCAACAAGTGCTCGCCAGCGATTTCAGTCGGCTGCAAATAATTCTGCCTCCTTCCATGATATACCAATGTTTAATAAGTCTTCCTTAAATGTGGTGTGCCAGGTCTTGAGTGGCCTGCCTATCTTCCTTCTTCCCTCTGCTGGTATCCATCTCATTGCAGTCTTTGGGTGCAGTTGATCTGGCAGATGCAGAATGTGTCCAGAAAACCGCACTCTGCCCTCTGTCACGATATCCTGCAGTGCCCATGACCCGCATCTTTGTAGTATCTCCTCATTGGTAATGTGATCGCTGTAGGTGACACCCAGGATCTTTCGTAAGCAACACTGGTGGAATACATTGAGTTTGTGTGCTACTCTTGACGTTATTTTATGTGTTTCGCTAGCATAAATGGCAACTGGCCTGACGATGGTGTTATACAGGCAAACTTTTGTTGCAGTGTCGATTGTTGGTGCAGACCAAATTGGGAGCAGTCTTTGGAACACTGCTGACACCTTACTGATTCTGCAGTTAACATCTGCCTCGACACCTCCGTCATTAGAGTGCTGCCAAGATAGGTGAACCGCTGTACTTCTTCTATGGATTGGCGTCCAACCCCTAGTGGTGTGTTTTTCTGAGCGTTCCCAACCCGCGTCAACTTTGTTTTATCACTATTTATCCTCAGCCCAATTTTGCCAGCTTCTGCTTCCATATTTGTCGTCATGCCTTGCAAGCATTCGCTCGTTTCTGCTAGTAGTGCAATATCGTCTGCAAAGTCCAGATCCGTGAGTCAACGCTGATCTTTCCATGAGATACCTAGATATGTGTCCTTTCTCATGATGAAGTCCACCACCAGAAGGAACAAGAATGGAGACAGGACGCACCCTTGACGCACTCCAGAGTCAATGTTGAAGAAATCTGTCATCCCATTATTGGTCCTCATGCAGCAACTAGAGTTTAGATAAAGATTTCGGAAGATGTTGATGTAGTGTTGTGGGATGCCATATGTTTGCACTATGTTCCATAATGATTCTCTATGAACCATGTCAAATGCCTTTTTAAAGTCGATGTAGTTAATTAACAGTGGCTGTTGGAACTCGATACTCTGTTCGATGATGTTGCGGAGTGTGAAGATCTGTTCAGTACACGATCGTCCACAGCGAAATCCGGCTTGCTCTTCACGCAGTGTTTTATCCACCATGCTCTGCAACCTCCTGAGTAGGACGATGCAGAAGACCTTACCTGGGACCAGAAGGAGCGTGATACCGCTCCATTCCCTTTCTTTGGTAACTTGACAATCATTCCTTTCCTCCACTCGCCTGGGACGCACTCTGTTCTCCAACATTCATTCAACAGCCCTGTCAGTTCCTGCACCACGGAGTTTCCACCATACTTCAATAGTTCAGCTGCAACTTGGTCTAGGACAGTAGCCTTGTTATTCTTTAGCGCCTTTATCGCTCTATGTGCTTCCTCAGTCATGATCGTGTCTAGGTCTACTTCCAGCTCATCAGGGAGATTGAAGTTATTGAAGTCGTAGGTTGTAGTTGGGTTCGGTTGATTCAGTGTTTCTTTGAAGTGTTCTACCCAGTGCGCATCTTCCTCTTCTTTACTGAGTAAGATCTTCCCACTCTTGTCTTTGATGGGAGCGTTGCTATTGCTTCTTGCTCCTGTTAACTCCTGGACAATGGGTGCGTGTACACTAGCTGGCTACTTCGAAGTAGCCAGCACAACGTCGAAATAGCATCCATCGCATCTACACGCTCCGGGTGCTATTTCGACGTTGAAATCGACATTAGGCAGCGAGGCGTAGGTGGCTATTCTAAGGATGGGAATAGCACCCTACTTCGACATTGAACATCGAAGTAGGGTGCGTGTAGACGATCCGCATCCAGCTACTTCGAAATAGCGGGGTCCTCCATGGCGGCCATCAGCTGAGGGGTTGAGATGCTCTGTCCAGCCCCTATGGGGCTCTGTGGTCCCCGTGAGCAGCAGCCTTTAAGGCACCACGGACCCAGATTTCCTGTGGCAGGAAGCGGAGAGCGTGCAGGCAGCAGCACAGGCACGTGCTAGCCCTGCATGCTTCTCAGAGGCCCCAATCCCCACTGCCTTCACCCATGGCCTCAAGCCAGCCCCCCAAGCGCCCCCAGGGCTCCCCTCCTGAGGGGATCCAGGCACCCCCATCAGCCAAGCGGGGGGCCAAAAGGCTGAGGTCTGAGACCTGCTGGGGCTCTGGGGTGAGGAGGAGGTGCTCCACATGATGGGGAGCAAGCAGCGGAATGCAGAAACGTTCACCTGACTGGCTGAGGGCCTGGCCACCGGGGGTCACCCTGCCTGCACTCCAGATCACATCCGGAGTAAGGTGAAGGAGTTGAGGCAGGGGTACGCCCGGGCCCAGGACTCAGCCAGCCGGTCTGGGGCTGCCCCTGCCACTTGACCCTATTACAGGGAGCTCAGGGCCATCCTGGGCCCCTGAGACACCTCCTCTCCCCCGGCCACCATTGTCACCACGGCTGACGAGCCCCAGCAGGCCTTGGAGCCGGAGTCCGGCCCGGAGGCCAGCCCCGCACCCTGGGACCCACCTGAGGAGCCCCCCCTCAGGACAGCGGAGGAGGGGTCCAGCAGTGAGTGGGGGGGCTCCTCATAGACCTCCCCTCCCGGAGCACCAGCCGGGCATCAGCCCACTGGGCTTCCCCCGACCGTGGCAATGGACAGTCAGGTACATACCCCACAGAGCACACACCCATGGGCCACAGGGTGGGGGCACCAGCCATGACTGGGAGCCTCACACACCCACAGCGGACCCCAACCTGTGAATGCCCAGCCACAGTACAGTCCCAGGATGGTGGCACAGCCATCAGCACCTGTCAGCACCTGTACCCATGCGCAGAACTCAGTCTTGACCCCCGGGGGTGGGGCGACAATGCCATGGCAACAGCCAACAGGGACATCAAACCCACCGACAGGGACGGAGACCCAGCACCCAAGAGGGGGCTGGGAGAACGGGCCACGGGCCAGGGTACTGTACTAACAGCCTTCCCCTCCCTCTCTCCAGCTGCAGCTTCTGACGCCCCAGGCAGCCAGGCACCCTCTGTTGTCCCTGACAGCCCGCCACAGGTCAGCCACCACCAGTGCCTGGAGACACCCCCCAAGGCCAGCGGGACAGTCCTGGTGCCACCGGACTCTGGGGATGGCCCCGGTGGATCCTCAGCTCCTGGCACCTCTCCAGCGGCAGACGGAGGTGGCGGAGGAAAGACTCCGTTTTGAGTGGGAGGAGTCCACCCATCAGTGGGCGGCATGGGAGGACTTTATGGGGGTTTTCAGGGACATAGCCGGGTCGATCCAGGAGGCTGTCACCCGGCTCCCACCCCCGGCTGTCCCCCAGGCTGACCTCCCCACCGCTCCACCCACCTTGCCTCCTGCTGCCCCGCCTGCCGCCCCACCACCAGCAAGCTCCACAGAGCCCACTGGCGCTGAAGACTGGCCAGTGGAGGCACCCCGGCCATACTCGCCGGTCCTTCCAGCCCCCAGCCGGCCATGTCAGGGACTGAGGACATGGGGATGGGGGGTTGCAAGACGTACCCACCGGGGCTCATGCCCCTCTACTCCCACCCCGGACTGATGGGGGCCTGGCGGACGGCTCGGCTCTTGGCCCATGTATATAGTTGTCCCCCTTTTTGTATATAGTTGTCCCCCTTTTTGTAGATTAGTTGCAGTTTCTTTGGTGAACCAAACAAGTTATCCTGTTTTAAAAAAAAAAAAAGGTTTTATTTTCCAAAAAGCTGGAGGCGTGTGCTTGTTGGGGGGCGTGGCGTGCAGGTGTTGAGGGCAGTGTGCAGGCAGTGCAGGCTGTGTGGGGGGCGGGGTCTTCTGGGGAAGGCCAGGGAGGTGCTCAGGGGTCTCCCTGATCGAAGTGGGCCTGCAGGGCCTCGCGGACCCATACCCCCTCATGGTGGGCCTGGCAGCTGGGTGCAGTGGCCAGCTGGGGGAAGTCTGTGCCAGCGTCAACCGCCCACCCTGGACGAAAGCCTCCCCCTTGCTCTCAACGATGTTGTGGAGTGTGCAGCATGCTCCCACAACCTGGAGAATGTTTTGGAGGCTGACGTCCAGTCGGGCAAAGAGGCACCACCAGCGGCCCTTCAGACGGCCAAATGTTCTGTCCACCACCTGTCGGGCATGGTTCAGGCGGGCATTGAACCACTCCTGGCTGGAGTTGAGGTGGCTGGTGTATGGGCTCATGAGCCAGGGCTGGAAGGTGTAGACCGCATCCGCCACAAGGCAGAGGGGCACAGTGGTGTCCCCCAGAGGGATCTCCCTCTGGGGGATGTAGGTCCCCGCCTCCAACCAGTGGCACAGGCCCGAGTTCCTAAAAACACGGGCGTAGTGTATGCAGCCGGGTCAGCCCACGTACACGTCCTGGAAGTGGCCCCGACTGTCCACCATGGCCTGCAGAATCATGGAGTGGTAGCCCCCGTGGTTGATGTATCTTCCTCCGCTGAGGTCTGGGGCACAGATGGGGATGTGGGTCCCATCCAGGGCCCCGAAGCAGTTCAGGAACCCCATGGAGGCGAATCCGGCGATGGCTGCGTCCAGGTCCCTGAGTCGGACGACCCTCTGGAGCAACATAGCGTCAAGCGCACAGACCACCTGTTGGGAGGGAACACAGGTGCCCATGAGGCTGTGCAGGGTGCCCCAGGGCCCTTCCCCCAGGTCCCCCTCCCAGGCACCTCCCCAGGTACCCCACTTGCCCAGCCCATCCCTCCCTGGTACCCTTCCCTTTCCAGCCCCACACCCGGCCCCTCCCTCCCCCCTCCCCAAGCCCACACCAAGCCCCCCCACCCCCCAGTGGGTGCGTGTCCGGGCCTCTTTACCTCCATGACGACGGCCCCGACCGTGGCCTTTCCCACTCCAAACTGGCGTCCCATGGAGCGATAGCTGTCTGGAGTGGCCAGCTTCCAGCCGGCTATTGTGACCCTCCTCTCGACAGGGAGGGCGTGCCACATCCAGGTGTCGTGGTGCCTCAGTGCTGGGGTGAGCTACTGGCAGAGCTTGAGAAATGTCTGCTGGCGCATGCAGAAGTTCCGGAGCCACATATAGTCATCCCACTCCCGCATGACGAGCTGCTCCCACCACTCGGAGCTGGTGGGGTAGCTCCAGAGGCTGGGGAGCAGCCGGTGAGGGAGGAAGAGGGGAGCCCGGTGGTCAGGGGCATCCCTGTCTGCCTCCAGGGTGGGCTTCTCTGGCAGGAGCCACTGGGTGGCCTCCCGGGCAGCACCTAGCAGGGCGCTTGCCCACTGGATGACTACCTGGAGGGCCTATACTTCCTGCTGCTGCTGCTTCTGCAGCTGCTGCTGGGTGTCCATATCTGCTGTGACTTGGTCTGTGAGAGAGCGGTTACTGCTCTGCAGACCTCGTGCTGGGCAGGCCAGGTGTGTCTGGGAGGGGGCCTTTAAAGGAGCAGCTTGCAGCTGCCCCGGGTGGGCTAATGTGCTCTGTGACCCGGTCCGCAGTCTTTCCTGGCCCCTTATTTCGAAAGAGGGTGCTTGTGTGTGTGGACGCTCCGCATTTCCTTCCAGGGTGGCTCCTTTCAACGTTCCCTGTCGCTACTTCGACGTTGAACATCGATATTGCCAGCCCTGGAGGACGTGTAGACGATAATCGTTGAAGTAGCCTATTTCGATGTTCTTACCTTGAAATAGGCTACTTTGATGTGCTGTGCTAGCGTAGATGTAGCCAATAAGATATAGTGTCTTGGTGTCGCATTTCTTCACTGCCTCTTGTGCTTCAGCACCTTTACATTCTAACCATTCTTTCTTGTCAGCGCAACAGCTTTTCTTAACTCTACAATACAGCAACTGGTACTTTGCCATAGCTTCCGCTTTCTCACCTGGCAACTTTGCCTGATCTCTTTGCCTCTTCACAGCCTTACGTTCATCAATCAACTGCCGGGTCCTGTCCTGAATCCAGCGTTCTTTTTGTGTACCTCTCCTTCGACCAATCATCTCTTCTGCGATCTCAGTCACTGCTCTTTTGAACTGCATCCACTGGTCTTGGAGTGAAGTTTCACGTTGCATTTGTTGAAATCGGTTTCTAAGTTTAAGTTTGTACTGTTCAACTATGGCTTGGTCTCTTAACTTTTCAACTGCATAGGGCTGAGCTGTTTGACATTCTTGTTTTCTTTTAAGGAGAAGACGGAGCGATGCCATCAAAAGATGGTGGTCTGACTCAACATCATCTCCACGGTATATTCTCACATCTAGTAGAGCTGGTCGCCATCGTTTTCTGATGCAGAAATAGTCTATTTCATTGTTAGTGATACCATCAGGCGACTGCCATGTTTTCTTGTGGATATTCTTGTATGCAAAATAGGTGTTTCCAATGCACAAGTTGTTCATGCTACAGAATAGTAGTAAGCGCTCTCCATTGTCGCTCGTTTGCGTTGACGATCCATATGGACCAATCACATGTTCCCATCCCTGTCTTCTGTTATCTATTCGCGCGTTCATATCACCTATGAGTAACTTGATGTCATGATTGGGAACGTCACTGATGGTGTCTTGTAACAGATTGTAAAGCGTATCTTTTTCAGCTTCGTCAGCATCCTCGGTTAGTGCATACACTTAGATGATTGTAGTTTTCGCATGCCTTGACTTGAATCTTGCTGTGATAATACTTTCGTTCGCTGGCTTCCATCCAACCAATGCCCGTGACGCTTCCTTACTTAATATCAGGCCTACGCCGTGTATATGCTAACTATCATTCCCTGAATAAAGAATGGTTTTCCCATCACTAACTAGCCTATTACTTCCTGTCCATCTCATCTTGCTAGTGCCTAAGATGTCCATTGGATTGTCAAATTCACGGAGTAATTGCGCTAGCTTTCCACATTGGTATAAGGTCCTTACATTCCATGTTCCAATTTTTGTTGTGGTTTTGGCACTTAAAATCAAACTCTGCATCAGGTACTGAACTTCCTTTCGGCTTTCATCCAGCACTGTCATAAAAAAAGAGTCGATACCTTTGAGCCAAGTTAATTTTTGTTTGGTTGAACTTGTTGTTTCTGTAGCAATTGGTAGGTTTTACAGGATCGAGTTGCTAGCCTGATGCCCAACCTTCCTCTTTTTCATCCAGGCTTAGAACCAGCAATGGCACCTGTAGCACCTTAGAAACTAATGCATTTATTAGCTCACGAGCTTTCATGGATAAAGGAGGTGGGTTTTACCCATGACAATTCATGACCTTATACATTTTTTAAGTCTAAGGTGCCATGGGACTGCTTCTTATTAGAGATGAGAGTGTTACATCAGAGCTAATTCAATCAAGGTGGATGTGGATAAGAATACCTAAAGTGGAAAATTACTATTGACAAGCCACTCCTGGGTCCTATTCAGACACATTCTCATGGTGCCAAATTTACACATGAATTCCAGCTCAGCAGCTTCACACTGCAGTCTGGTTTTGAAGCTTTTTTGTTTGCTTTTTTATTTGTTTTTTTTTTTGCTTGAGGATGGCAACTTTCAAGTTTTTAACTGTACATCCAGGGAGGTTAAAATGCACTGGTTTTTGTATTTTACCATTTCTGATGTCCGATTTGTGTCTTTTTATTTTGTTGCACGGAGACAGTTTAGTTTGTCCAAAGTACATGGCAGAGGTTTGCTGCTGTCACATGCTGGCATATATCACATTAGTAATCTGCAAGTGAATAAGCCTTACCTAGTTTGGGTGCTTTGATTAGGTCCTATGATAGTGTAGATGGGTGGACAGAGTTGGCAATGAGATTTGTTGCAAGGATTGGCTCTTGGGTTAGTGTTCCTACATTTTGGAAAGGTGAGGGAGCCGTCTGTAAGCAAGGAGTGGCCAAGATCTGTGAGAGCAAGGGATCATTGGCTAGAATAGGTTGTAGATCCTTGGTGATGTGTTGCAGGGGTTTTAGCTGGGTGTTGCAGGTAATGGCCAGTGGCGTTCTATTACTTTATTTATTGGGTCTGTCCTATAGTAGGCAACTTCTGAGTACCTACCTGGTTCTGTCAATCTGTTTCTTTACTTTTCCAGGTGAGCATTGTAGTTTTAAGAATGTTTGATTTGTTTCAGTCTCACTAGCAAAGATAGGCAAATGAGGAGCACCGAATGTACTTGCTCTCTCAGCATTACAGGCTACCAATCAGACTAAAATGAATAAGTGGTTATCTTAGATATCTTAAAGAAAAAAAACTTTTCTTGATCTCTTTCTTGTCTGTAGATAAGAGAGAGAGAGGAGCACAGTGCTTGCCAAAGGCATAGCTTCACTAATCCTAGAATTATGAACCAGTATTTTTAATCTTCTCAAGAAAAATGAACCTTTCTTCCATCTAATAATCATTCCTCTATAGACATTCCAAAACCAGTAATACACCCTACCTGCTTGCAAGGCTGCAAGCACTAGGCAAGGTATCTGTTGAATTGCTGTGCTGGCTACACCCAAAGAATGTGTAGGGTTGGGTGGATATGGGCAAACATTACATTACAGTCCACTGATCATTGTTCTAAAAGTCTTTAAGAAATGTTGGGAAAATAGAGAGCAGTCATTTTGACATTAATTGATATCAATTGGAGAACATTTTTTAAAAAGAGTAGATCAAAAGAAACACTTGCAAAGCAATCATAACAACCTACCTGGTTTATTGAACGTACAAACTGTGCCAGACTAATTTGTTCAATTTTTTAAAAGGCTGTTTCTGGGGATGAATGAACCTTGCTGATTTCCAGGGTCTGCAAACCTCTTAGGCTATTTTGGGGTTTCTCCAAATGAAGTAAGCGTGTTAAACTCAGTTTCTTCCCATTAATTTAATGACTGTGTTTGCAGAATTGTGCCCTTTGTTAATCCAGCATTAAAGGTTCAACATTTAAAAAGCTTTAAAATTAGAAACATAATTTGGTTTAGATCAGGCGTGTCCAACCTGTGGCCCACGGGCTGCATGCGGCCCTGGACAGCTAGTAATGCGGCCGCACAAGATCGTAAACTTTTAACATTATTATGTGATTTATATACATTAACTATATTATATATTTTATATGCGGCCCAAGACAATTCCTCTTCACTCAGTGCAGCCCAGGCAAGCCCAAAGGTTGGACACCCATGGTTTAGATGGTGTTAGGTCCTACCATGAGTGAAAAGGACTGCACTGGATGATGTCTTGAGGTTCCTTCCTGTTCTAGGATTCTATAATATGCCACATCTCTTGGTTCCCTTTCCAGACCCTTTGGGGAGTCATGAATTTACTTAGAAATAAATGCTTTACCCAGATACAAGCTAATGTAGGGGCAGAGGCAAAAGCATGGTCATTAAAGCCATCTGGTTAGGTGTGCTTATGGGCAGTCATGTGTCAACTCAGCAGTCGTACAATGCACTGAGTCCCTGGTGCTCACATAAGAGAACAACCCTACCTGAACACACACAAAAGGGCCAGACTGACTGCAGCTTTGTTCCCCTCACAGTGGCAGCAGTGCTGGCTCCAAGAGGTCAAGTGCAGTCCCTGCTGCTCTGCTCAGTGTCTCTTGCTGTGGCCAAAGTGCTGGTCGAGGCTGCATATGTTGGGCTAGATCTCTGTGGCAGACTGGCTGAAGCTGTGCACCCACGCAGCTCCTGAGCCGAACTCCCAGCTTTGGGCTCCGTCTCTGCTTAGGCTAACTCCCTACCACAACAGCAGCACAATGCAATTCCTGTCTCTTCCAAGTGGCCTCTTACTATACTAGCACTACCCCTGCACCTGCCTGTTGGCCCAGAACCAACCAAGCAGCTCATAAGGCTCGGCTCACACTTGGGCAGGGCTGAGGTATGGCACAGCATCCCTCTCTCCAGTCAGAAGCAGCCTGGCAGCAGGAAGTCCAGCCTGATCATTTGCTGATCAGGGCTCTGAGGACTAAGGATACATCTATACTGCCATTACTCACCCTCAGCTGGGCCGTACTGGGTGACTCTGACTCACGAGGAGCAGATTCCTTAAATATATCGTATGTATTCAGACTTGGGCTGCATCTCAAACTGCAGGACCCACCCACTTCAAAAGGTCTGAGGGCAGAAGCTCTAGCCAAAGCCCATTGGAGATAATCAACCCCTTAGTCTGAGCCCAAGTCAGCTGTAGTGAGCAAGAGGTGGATTTTAAATCTGTGTGGATATACTGCAAGAGTCCACCTCTGCTCTACGCCCATCCCCTCATCTGTCAGGACATTTAAGGTCGTGACTTGGCCTTTCACGCAGTCGTGACATGAGACTCTCCACACACGCCACATTTAAACATGTGCTACGTCCCACAAAAGTCAGCAGAAAGGGAATAGACAAACATTTAGTGAAATACAATCCAGCAGCTTGTCACCTAACTTCAGGACATACGAGCTTTTTGGTGAATTGAGTCCTAATTTGGACATTAGGAAAAAGTTCCTGTCAGGGCGGTCAAATACTGGAATAAATTGTCAAACCTCCATTGCTGGAGATATTTAAGAACAGGTTAGAGAAATGTCTATGAGGGATGGTCTAGACAGTACTCGTTCCTGCCATGAGGGCAGGGGGTTGGACTCGATGACCTCTCAAGGTCCCTTCCAGTCCTAGTATTCTATGATTCTAATGTTCAGACCAGACATGTGGGACTGGTAGCACCAGTTCACTGAAGGATGAGTAGCGGGAGCATGGGTACATGTCACCAGTTTTCACACACAATATATATTGTGTCCCTTAACTTAATTTATTCAGAGCTGATCCACCTCTCATCTTGTTCTTGTGCCATGAGGAAACCCATTCAAAAAACTTATTTGTAGCCCTGGTGTCCTCTTCAAAATGTGTTACCATCCTTATATTTCATGTCTGAATGCCACTTATGTGCGCTTATATTCTGCAAATAACTCCAAGTAGGAAATGCCTGGCTCTGCCATCATCATCATTTAAAGTCATAAGCTTTCCTGTACTGCTCAAATCATAAAGCAGAAAAAATGAGAGCAGGCCAGCACCATCTCACACATCTCTGTCACTATATTCACCTGGTGGATATTCCAAATATGCATAAAAGTAAGTGGCACTGTTACCCACCCTTTCCCCCTCCAATCTTTGATCCCAGGAAAGGCAAAATTTCAACACCTGTGTTACAGGGGAATTTCCTACAGTTAGAGGACTAAGGGTGCTTTGCATTTCAGTGTTTTCCATGCACAGGTGAGCAAAAGCTTCCTGTCTTTTGAGGCTTGACTCCAATTGCCCTTACACCAGTTGGAACTGTATTATCCTCAGTGCAGTCACGGATGACTTACAGCACGGCAGTAACTGAAATGGGAATTATCCCCTCTGAAGTCAATCCATATCACTGTCTTTTTTCATCAGTTCCTCCTTTTTGACTCTAGCCTGTGAGAAGTTGCCACCTTTAGGGAAATCCTGCACCTGTCCCCGAGACTCCTTGCAGCAGTTCTTTGCAAACTGTCATAGTTCCAATTGCACCAGATGAGGATCTGCCCCCTGCTGTGCAGGAAAGAGGCAGGATTCAGAAATCCCTTTCAGGGATGCACACTGTGTGCCATGGAGGCTCTCATCGGAGTTCCCTGTGCATCAGGGCAGAGCGGAGATTTAGAGGAACAGCTGGGTGGAACTGTTCAACCAAAACCTTTTTCATCAGTGAAACAGGCAAGAGGTTTGAGTGGGATCTGCTACTATATAGCTGTCAAGGGAGGTGTATAAGCAATTTGGAGGTTACTCAAATCCTAAGGCTGTACTGCCACTCCACAGCCTATGTGGAAGGATAACTTGCTTCCCTAAACCCATGGATACACTCCATAGCATAGCCCCAAGCTGTTCCGGGAAAGATTGAGGCCCCTGGTGCTTTGTGTAATGGTTCTCAAACTAATTTTTAAATGCTATTATTTACATGAAGTTTTACACCTCTACAGCTGCCTTACCCTGTTTGCAGTTTGTCTACAGACTTTTCTGTTCATGGTTGGAGCTGCGAAAGCAGGAGACAGATGGACTGCCTTCAGACCCCCCGGCTGCTGCTGTCACCTTCATCAGCATATAACTGGCTCTGGCAAGATGCTCTAGTTGTACGCAAACGGGCAAAACAATTCAAGCTCCAAAACTAACTTTCATGACCAAAGCTTTTTTAAACCAAACACCCACTTTTAAATCTGTGATATTTTTTTAAAGTTTTGATGCTACTCAGCATTTTTATAAGTATTTTAATGGGTATGTTGCAAGAAACAGAAAAGAAAAATGATTTACCAAAACAATGAAATCTGCCTTAAGGAACAGTGGTAAGGGCTGGCTGTAATTGTCTGTGTCCCAGAAATGTCTTAAAGTGCTTCCAGCACTTAGGGGCATAAATCCTACTTTCAAAAGTGAGACATTTTGAATCCAAAGTTTCATTTAAAGTTCATGGAGCTAAAGCACTTTTGAAAATAGGCCTTAATTCTCAAGTCTGTTAGGCACTTTGAATTTATCATCCTAGTACATTTAATTGGTCTATAGTTTAAGATCCACAGGCAAAAATTTGCCACGGGCTTGTTTAAGATGAGGAGGTAACCGGAGGGTGGTCAAGCACTGGAACAAATTGCTTAGGGAGTTGTGCAATCTTCATCACTGCAAATTTTAAAGACCAGGTTAGATAAACATTTATCATGGAAAATCTAGATAACATTTAGCCCTAGTCCAGTTCCCTATGTTCCTGGCAGAAAACCTTTTGAGGTCCCTTCCAGGACTATGATTCTATGGAGCTGGTCAAAATTTTCCAAAATTTTAATGACAATTGTCATTGAAAATTCTGTAACTCTGCAATTCTAAATTCTATTTTTGGTCTTAATATTTCCATTTAAGACCACAACGTGCATAAGCAATAGAAATGATTTACTGGTTTCTTCTGAAGCTAGATATTTAAAAAAATATGATGGTCCTCTGACTTGCTATACAGCACCGGTCTGATGCTACCTGTTCCCATTATGTTTTGAATGTCTGTAACAACCTTAGACGCAAATCCTGAAAAGGTAGCTGCAAATGCATACTCATGAGTTTACAGGAGCTAGTGTAAGAACCAGGCGTACACTGGTGTGTGCTTTTACAGACAGTGTTATGATATAAAGCTTGTATTATCCCAATTTCACTTGAACTGCTGCCATCAGTCATTAGAGTGGCACAATGGCCTGTCAGACATACCACCTCTGATCATATCCACCAGCTGCCACAGTCACCAGCCTTGTCAGCATATTGTGAGTTCTGGTGTGAGGACTCATTATGTGCTCTCACAGGTAGTGCTTTTTACAGCCATAGAAATCTACCTGTTGATAGATTTCAAAACTGCTCCTTGTCTCGTTTGTGGTGTACAGAATGCAGTCAGAATTCCAAAAATAAATATTAATGACAACTCTGATCTGTTCTAAGTTACAGAAGGAGAGGTGTAGGTTGAATATGAGGAAAAAATATTTCACCAGGAGGGTGGTGAAGGACTGGACCACATTACTAAGACAGGTGGTGGAATCTCCATCCCTAGAGGTTTTTAAGCCCCAGCTTGACATAGTCATGGCTGGGATGATTTACTTAGAGTTGAACCTGCTTTAGGCTGGGGGCAGGACTAGATGACCTCCTCATGTCCCTTCCAGCCCTAAAATTCTATGATTCTATGATTCAGATGGAGAACAATCTACCGACACCACACATACTTGAAAGAAAGAATTCCTTGGGGATAAAAACAAAATCAATCAGGCTGTTTAAGTAACTACAAGCATAGTTTTCCAAAAGAAAAGTGACTTGTTATAAACTGGGTAAAATCTTTATATGAGTAGAGTTTAATCCTTATTGAGTTTGATGGACATAAATTCATTTTAAAATAGCATAACTGTAAGGATAAATTAAAGACAAATGTCCACCTACAGCAAAAGGGCTATGCAAACCCACCCTGCAGTTTTAGACTGAGCAGATGGAAAAGATTTTTCTTTGCTAAGTAGTGTTTGGGTAAAGTGTGAGTGATGGAAGAAAGAACAGTGTTTCAGAGGCAAAAAAGCAAACAAGCCAAGCAGAAGTCTCAGTATGGTGAGACTCTGGAGAAATGTAAAGTTCTGAGACAGGTGCTAGCTATAGATACTTGAGGATGCAAGCAAAGAAGCTATCCCCTGTTGCCTTGATTCCTACCAAGTTAAGAGAAGCTTATACAGAGCACAATAGCTTGTGTTTACCTAACTAACACGTCTTCCAGAAGGGTGTCCAGTCTTGATCTGAAGGCAAGAGACAGAGAATCCAGTAGTTTGTTCCAACAGGTTATCGCTCTCACTGTTCCCAATTTGTGACTTAATTCTACCTTCAATGTGTCCGGTTTCAGTGTCATCCTCTGGCTTTTGATATTCCTTTCTCCACTAGATTAAAAAGTCCCCTAGTGCCCAGTATTTCTCCCTCAGGAAGATATTTATACACTCTAATTAAGTCACTTCTCAACTTCTATTGGATTTTTTTTAATAAACTACACAGCAGTGTCAGGCACTTTCTCCAGCCCTTCAAATCATTTCTGTGTTCCTGTAAGCATTGTAAGCATTTTCCTCTGCCTCCAGCCAGCTTTGCTAGTCCATACCGAAGTGCTACACACCCACACCCTTTCTCCTCTCATCTCCCTATTCCCTCTGGGGAGGTTGATGGAAGTAGCCCCTGCACTCAGGCAGCCACTATTAGACCCAACCCCTTGCAATCTCCTATTTAGCGCACAATGTGGCCCATACTGCGCACTTGTAATTTTCTCTTTTCTGCTGCCAGGTTTCAGATCTGGACTCCAATGGATGCTATTCTTAACACAGAGATGCAAGGGAAGTGGTTGCCTGGCAACACAAGCCATGCGACCCCTTTCTGAATGTTTCTTCCTCCTACTCAGATTTCTGGAGGTTCATCGGCATGGTGCATTTGCATGGAGATGCAGCCACCTAATGTCCTTTAGATCAAAGTCATGATCACAGGCTAGGAGTTTACATCATTAGCAAGCTGGGAGAATCCTAGGTTTTGAGGCTGTCAGACACAGTGTCAAAGAAAGCAGCGTAACCTCCCTCAGGTTTCCAGCACTGTTTCCTCCTTCACAATGTCAGCCAGGAAATTTATTTTAATATATTTAAACTGATCATGAATTTCCAGAGTTTTTTTTTCTCCAGCAGTATACCCCCACAAGCCATGTTTATCTAACCCTATCCCTCCTGTCACAGTGGTTTAGAATACATGGAACAAGATACAAATGAAAAACCCATCCCACTCTAGACGTTCTATTATGAAGACAGGACAAAAGTTATTTTTCCTTTCCTCGTGTTTTGATCCATTGGTAACCAGACCCCAAAAGACATTTGTTCCTGTATTACAAAATGTGTTCCCCATACATGAAGAGCGAACACCTGCTTCCGGTTGGAATAGCCTTTATTTCAAATTGAGATAAAAATGAATCCTAAAGTAAGGTCTCTGAGAGCATGTGTGACCTCTGACAGTCAGTACTGAAATAAGCACAAAGCACTGACTTGTCTGCAGTGACAACAGAATCCCAAGGGATGTAGTGGTTCCGTAAACAGCAAAATGAGCTAAATAAGAGTTATAAACATAAGGGCACTATAAACAGGTAATACTTACACTGAAAGAGCACTTCTCCCCAAGTCTTTTGTATATTCATAGTTACGTACATTGAAGGCCGGTTTCTATTTAGACCACTTACCTAGAGTACTTACTTAGCTGCCTTCATCACCTCAGTAGATAAGTACCTTAAAACATCGATCCTTAACACCCCTAGCAAGCAGAGAAGTGATACTATCCCTAGTTTAAAACTAAGGGAAATGAAGACACTAAAATAATTTGCTTGTCGTCACACAGAGAAGCCTGCAGCAAAGCAGGGAGCTGAACCCAGCTCTCCTGGGCTATGTTACACAGCAGCAGCTATTTCAGGATACTGTGGTATCCTGAAACAGCTGCCCTGCATCTGTGTGACGTGCCCGTCATTTTGAAATATTTTTCAACATAACAGGCTTGCTATTTCAACATCCTTGTACACCTCATCACAGGAGGAGTAAGGAATGCCTCAAAATAGTGTTATATTTCTACATGGAGCACTGTTTAGCTAGTGCCACGTGCCAAGATACCTTTTTTACAAATTGACTCAAAATAAGCTATGCAATTTGTGCAGTGCAAATTGCATTCCTTATTTTGAGTTTAGACTGTTGTGTAGACATAGTCCTGATGTCTACGTTTCTGCCCCAGCTGCTGGTCTCTCATTACTGTCTCCTGCCATCCATCTCCAGCCTCTGACAAACAGAGACCAGAGACACCATTCCTACCCCCTGGCTAATAGCCTTTTATGGACCTAAACTCCATTAGTTTATCTAGCTTTTCTTTGAACTCTCTTATAGTCCTAGCCTTCACAGTCCCTCTGGCAAGGAGTTCCACAGGTTGACTGTAGGCTGTGTGAAAAAGAACGTTCTTTTATTAGTTTTAAACCTGCTACCTATTAATTTCATTTGGTGTCCTCTAGTCCTTATATTATGGGAACACATAAATAACTTTTCTTTATTCACCCTGTCCACAATGCTCAGGATTTCATATACCTCTATCATATCCCCCATTAGTCTTCTCTTTCTAAACTGAAAAGTCGCAGTCTCTTTAACCTCTCCTCATACGGAACCCGTTCCAAACCCCCTAATCATTTTAGTTGCCTTTTTCTGAACCTTTTCTAATGCCAAAATATCTTTTTTTGAGGTGAGGAAACAATAACTGTATGCAGTATTCAAGATGTGGGCATTCCATAGTTTTATAAAGGGGCAGTAAAATATTCTTTGTCTTATTTTCTATCCCTTTTTTAGTAATCCCTAACATCCTATTTGCTTTTTTGACTGCCACTGCACACTGTGTGGATGTTTTCAGAGAACTATCCACAATAACCCCAAGATCTCTCTCCTGATTAGTTAACATAAGAACATAAGAACATAAGAATGGCCATACTGGGTCAGACCAAAGGTCCATCAAGCCCAGCATCCCATCTGCCGACGGTGGCCAATGCCAGGCGCCCCAGAGAAGGAGAACAGAAGACAAGTGATTTATCTCCTGCCATCCATCTCCTGCCCTTGTTATGAAGGCTAGGGCACCATACTTTATCCCTGGCTAATAGCCATTTATGGACCTGACCTGCAAAAATTTATCAAGCTCTTTTTTAAACCCTAATAGAGTCCTGGCCTTCACAGCCGCCTCGGGCAAGGAGTTCCACAGGTTGACTGTGCGCTGTGTGAAGAAAAATTTCCTTTTATTAGTTTTGAACCCACTACCCATCAATTTCATTTGGTGTCCCCTAGTTCTTGTATTATGGGAAAAGGTAAATAATTTTTCTATATTCACTTTCTCCACACCATTCATGATTTTATATACCTCTATCATATCGCCCCTCAATCGCCTCTTTTCCAAACTGAAAAGTCCCAGTCTCTCTAGCCTCTCCCCATATGGGACCCTTTCCAAGCCCCTAATCATCTTAGTCGCCCTTTTCTGAACCTTTTCTAATGCCAATATATCTTTTTTGAGGTGAGGAGACCACATCTGCACGCAGTACTCGAGATGTGGGCGTACCATAGTTTTATATAGGGGAAGTATGATATCTTTTGTCTTATTATCGATCCCTTTTTTAATAATTCCTAACATCCTATTTGCCTTACTAACTGCCGCTGCACACTGCGTGGATGTCTTCAGAGAACTATCCACTATAACTCCAAGATCCCTTTCCTGATCTGTCGTAGCTAAATTTGACCCCATCATGTAGTACGTGTAATTTGGGTTATTTTTTCCAACATGCATTACCTTACACTTACCCACATTAAATTTCATTTGCCATTTTGCTGCCCAATCACTCAGTTTGCTGAGATCTTTTTGTAGTTCTTCACAATCCCTTTTGGTTTTGACTGTCCTGAACAACTTGGTGTCATCTGCAAACTTTGCCACCTCACTGCTTACCTCATTTTCCAGATCATTGATGAACAAGTTGAACAGGATCGGTCCCAGGACTGAGCCCTGGGGAACACCACTAGTTACCCCCCTCCATTGTGAAAATTTACCATTTATTCCCACCCTTTGTTTTCTGTCTTTTAACCAATTCCCGATCCATGAAAGGACCTTTCCTCCTATCCCATGACCACCTAATTTACATAAAAGCCTTTGGTGTGGGACCGTGTCAAAGGCTTTCTGGAAATCTAGGTATATTATGTCCACTGGGTGCCCCTTGTCCGCATGTTTATTAACCCCTTCAAAGAATTCTAATAGATTAGACAGACACGACTTCCCTCTGCAGAAACCATGCTGACTTTTGCCCAACAATTCGTGCTCTTCTATGTGCCTTGCAATTTTACTCTTTACTAGTGTTTCTACTAATTTGCCTGGTACTGATGTTAAACTTATCGGTCTATAATTGCCAGGATCTCCTCTAGAGCCTTTTTTAAATATTGGTGTTATATTGGCCGTCTTCCAGTCATTTGGTACCAAAGTGGATTTAAAGGATAGGTTACAAACCACTGTTAATAACTCCGCAATTTCACATTTGAGTTCTTTCAGAACCCTTGGGTGAATGCCATCTGGTCCTGGGGACTTGTTACTATTCAGCTTATCAATTAATTCCAAAACCTCCTCTAATGTCACTTCAATCTGAGTGAGTTCCTCAGATTTGTCGCCTAAAAAGGCTGGCTCAGATTTAGGAACCTCTGTAACATCTTCAGCCGTGAAGACTGAAGCAAAGAAATCATTTAATCGCTCCGCAATGGCACTGTCTTCCTTGATCGCTCCTTTTATATCTTTATCATCCAAGGGCCCCACTGCTTTTTTAGCAGGCTTCCTGCTTCTAATGTATTTAAAAAACATTTTACTATTGTTTTTTGAATTTTTGGCTAGCTGTTCCTCAAACTCTTTTTTGGCTTTTCTTACTACATTATGACAGTTAATTTGGGAGTGTTTATGTTCCTTTCTATTTTCCTCACTAGGATTTGACTTCCACTTTTTAAAAGCTGCCCTTTTCTCTCTCACTGCCTTTTTAACATGGCTGTTTAGCCATGGTGGTTCTTTGTTAGGTCTCTTACTGTGTTTTTTTATTTGGGGTATACATTTAAGTTGGGCCTCTAGTATGGTGTCTTTAAACAGTTTCCATGCAGCTTCCAGGGATTTTAGTTTAATTACTCTACCTTTTAGTTTCTGTTTAACTAGCTTCCTCATTTTAGTGTAATTCCCCTTTTTGAAATTAAATGCCAGAGTGTTTGACCGCTGCGGTGTTCTTCCCAACACAGGAATATTAAAAGTTATTATATTGTGGTCACTATTTCCAAGCGGTCCAGTAACAGTTACCTCTTGGACCAGATCCTGCGTTCCAGTCAAGACTAGATCGAGAATCGACTCTCCCCTTGTGGGTTCCTGTACCAGCTGCTCCAAGAAGCAGTCATTTAAGGCATCAAGAAATTTAATCTCTGAATCCCGTCCTGAGGTGACATGCACCCAATCAATATGGGGATAATTGAAATCTCCTATTATTACTGTGTTTTTTATTTTGATAGCCTCTCTAATCTCCCTCATCATTTCAGCATCACTATCACTGTCCTGGTTAGGTGGTCGGTAATATATTCCTAATGCCATATTCATATTAGAGGAATGAATTGTTATCCATAATGATTCTATGGAACATTTTGATTCCTTTAGGATTTTTACTTCATTTGATTCTATATTATCCTTCACATATAGTACCACTCCGCCACCCGCACGACCTGTTCTGTCTTTCCGATATAATTTATATCCCGGTATGATAGTGTCCCACTGATTGTCCTCATTCCACCATGTTTCTGAGATGCCTATTATGTCAACTTCCTCCTTTGATATGAGGTACTCCAGTTCACCCATCTTATTAGACAGACTCCTAGCATTAGTGTAAAAGCATGTTAGAAAACTACCACTATTTATATGTCCGCCTTTCACAGACGTGGTGGATTTTTTTATGCACGATTGTTTCACATCTGATCTTGCCCATATATTATTTCCCACGTTCCCTATCTGACTAACTTCTAGGGAATCCCTGTCTATGGAGCCTCGTGTAAGAGAAGTCTCCGTCCGATCCAGGTGCTCCCCCGCACCAATCGGCTTTCCCCCACCTCTTAGTTTAAAAACTGCTCTATGTCCTTTTTAATGTTTAATGCCAGCAGTCTGGATCCACCTTGATTTAGGTGGAGCCCATCCTTCCTGTATAGGCTCCCCCTACCCCAAAAGTGTCCCCAGTTCCTAATAAATCTAAACCCCTCTTCCCTACACCATCGTCTCATCCACGCATTGAGACTCTGAAGTTCTGCCTGTCTATCTGGCCCTGCGCGTGGAACTGGAAGCATTTCAGAGAATGCCACCAAAGATGTTCTGGATTTCAGTCTCCTTCCTAGTAACCTAAATTTGGCCTCCAGAACATCTCTTCTACCCTTCCCTATGTCATTGGTACCAACATGTACCACGACGACCGGCTCCTCCCCAGCACTGCCCATAAGTCTGTCTAGATGCCTCGAGAGATCCGCAACCTTCGCACCAGGCAGGCAAGTCACCATACGGTTCTCCCGGTCATCACAAACCCAACTATCTATATTTCTAATGATGGAATCCCCCACTACTAAAACCTGCTTCTTCCTAACAGCTGGCGCTCCCTCCCCCGGAGAAGTATCCTCGGCACGAGAGGATACAACATCACCCTCTGGAAGGAGGGTCCCAACTACGGGATGGTTTCCCTCTGCTCCCCTTGACTGCTCTCCTTCCCTGAGCCTTTCATCCTCCGTAACAGCCTCAGGACTGTCAGATTGGAGGTGGGACAGCCCTACTATGTCCCGGAAAGTCTCATCCACAAACACCTCTGCCTTCCTTAGCTCCTCCAGTTCAGCCACCCTGGCCTCCAAAGCACGCACTCGGTCTCTGAGGGCCAGGAGCTCCTTGCATCGAGCGCACACATACGCCACCCGCCCACAGGGTAGGTAGTCATACATACTGCACTCGACACAATAAACAGGATAGCCCCCACTCTGCTGCTGGGCTTCTGCCTCCATTTCCTACTCTAGTTATATACGAGGGTTAATTAAATGTTTCAGATAGAGGTTGTTATAAAGGATTTAGTTTAAGGGCAACAGAAGTAAGTCACTGGCTCCCTCCAAGCTCCCCCTCTAAACTCCCCTCTCCAAACTCCCTCCTGTTAGCACGCACCCTGTTCGTGAGCACACGGTCGCAAAGCTCCCTGGTCGCTTACTAGCAGGGTTTAAGTGCTCAGCCTCCCTGATAGCTCCTCCCTCTGCCTACAGCTCAGCCAATCAGCACACGGTGTTTCAATTCAAACCTAATCAGCTTCCAACTGCCTGCCTGCCTGCCTGCCTGAGCACACGGCCTTTCAAACAAACACACACACACTCAGCTCAGCACTCCAAACAAACAAACTCCAAACTCCAAACAAACACACAAGCCCAAAACCTCCAAATATAAGCAGCCACTTACCCCAAGGTGCTTTAGTTTGCTCCTTCCTTCCTTCTCCTCCTCCAGGAGAGCCTCTCCAAACTCCCTCCTGTTAGCACGCACCCTGTTTGCCAGCACCCGGTCGCAAAGTTTAGTTGTAGCTAAATTAGACCCCGTCATATTGAATGTATACTTGAGGTTATTTTTTCCAATGTCCATTACTTTACACATATCCACATGAAATTTCATTTGCCATTTTGTTGCCCAATCACTCAGTTTGGTGAGATTTTTTGAAATTGTTCCCAGTCTGCTTTCGTCTTGACTATTTGAACAGTTTAGTATCATCCACAAACTTTACTACCTCACTACTTACCCCTTTCTGTAGACCATTTATGAATAAATTGAATAAGACTGGCCCTAGGACTGACCCCTGGGGAACACCACTCATTACCCTTCTCCATTCAGAAAATTTACCATTTATTCCTACCCTTTGTTTCCTGTCTTTTAACCAATTCTCAGTCCATTAAAGGATCTTCCCTCTTATCCCAAGACTGCCTAATTTACATCAGAGCTTTTGGTGACGGACTTTGTCAAAGGCTTTCTGGAAATCTAAGTATATTATATCTACTGGATCTCCCTTGTCTGCATGCTCGTTAACCCTTTCAAAGAATTCTAATAGATTAGTAAGACGTGATTTCCCTCTGCAGAAGCCATGTTGAATTTTTGCCCAACAAATTATGTTCTTCCACGTGTCTGACAATTTTATTCTTTACTCTTGTTTCAACTAATTTTCCTGGTACTGACATTAGACTTACTGGTCTGTAATTGCCAGGGTCGCCTCTAGAGCCTTTTTTAAATATTGCTGTAGACGGAAAGCACATTATTTATTTTGGAATTTGACCAAGATAACAAGGTTAATACCCTGGTTCTCACAAAGTAAACAGGTTGGTTCAGAGGGGCATGGAATATCACTTACTGAACCATTTAAAAAAATTTAAAAAAACCCAGTTGCAATAAAAGGTGTTTGTGTATGTGCACCACAGGGGACTGAGCACCAGACTGGAGATCAGAAATGCCAAACTTCTAATTTTATGTCTAGCAAAGAGTGGGTATCTTTCTTATCTAGTTTTTTGCAAGGTATTTTTGGTTGTTTACTTATGTTGTTCTTATGCTCAAACAGAAGTTCAATGGATTCAAAGCCAGATAGAAAGATAAGAGATGGGGGGAAATTACAGACGCTAACTTAGTGGGAGGGGGAGAGATATCAACATTGTTTGGCTCATGCTGTCAGTTTTAGAGCTCATAAGATGATAATATGAGCTTGATAACTTGTAAACAGAGAGAATCGCCTGTGTAGGTGCCAAAGCATGCATATCCCAAAGCAGCATCACATTTTTATAAGCCTGCCATTCCGAGAATGGAAATTCATTTCCCAAAGGGCAAGTTCATTGTTCATTGTATTTTAGCTTGTCAGTTTGGGGACACTCGTTCACTGTTTTCATGTAATTATCCTAAAAATCATTTCAATTAATGCACACGCAGCTGAAATTATAGAGCAGGATATTATTATAATACCTCAGAGTAAGGCAGGAAATCACTGCTGTTCTTATAAAGAAATAAAATTAGTGTGATAATTATCTGAGCCCTTAGCTCAGGGTTTATTTTTACTTGTAGCCTATAAATGTATCTATTTGATTTATAGCTTGTAAGCCTATATTCAAGCCTATCTATTCTTCTACATCTTTCACTGTTTTATTCTAGTCCAGCAGTAATGCAAGGACCTCCAGGAGATCACACCCTGCAAGAAGTTAGCCTTAGCACTAGTTTAGACATGTATTAAGGTGATTTATAGGGTTAATATAAAATATTTTTTCATATATGTAAAGATGGATAAAGATATATGAATTTCCAGCCTTTCTAAGTATGCTAGTCTAACTGTAAAGGGCCAGTGTAATGGTATAGAATGAGAAACTAGCTTATGTGATATCTGAAAGTTCCAAACATACAGTGGTCCTGTCAGACTGGACATCTCGTTTTACTAAAAAGTAGAGGGACGGGTCACCTGAGGTACTTCTCAGTACTCTAAACACAGGTCACATTATAGGAATTTGTCTATGAGAGCATGAAGTGATATATCATGAATATTCAAAGGTTGTCCTGGTTTAATCCTCCAATCAAATGTGTGTACCCCCAAAAATCTTAGGGTGCGGAAGTCTGTTTTTGGTGTTGGGAGTCTCGGTTGAAGTGATGCAAGAAGGCCTAGAACATCAATAGCATTAGGGAGGACTATGTCTTCCTCATACTCTCTTCCCCTTTATCTTTTTTGTTCACTATTACTTGTAACTTTAAATCTTTCAGTTTCCTCTGCTGTAATACTCTCTAACCCCACTAGAACCCCTGCTCCATCAGTAGAGTGAGGCTGGTCCTTCAACTCTTCGAGTCTTCAGGATGAAGTATGAGTATAGAAACAGAGAGGTAGCCCTGTTAGTCTATACTCCAACAAACCAAAGTGTCAGAAATTTAGCATTTTAAAGACTAACAAAAGGATTTATTCGGTGATGAGCTTTAATGGGACAGACCCACTTCATCAGATCAATGAAGTGTGTCTGTCCCACGAAAGCTCATCACCAAATAAATCATTTTGTTAGTCTTTAAAGTGCTACATTTCTGATGCTTTGGTTTGTGTGAGTATTGTGTTATACTAGGTATTTGCAGTTGCATATTCAGGCTGCATTTATGTTACCCAACTAGGCAATCAAATCCACTTATGTGGTTGTTGCCTTAGGTATTTTAAGGTGTGTGATTTTAATACCAATATCAATAAAATGGCTCTGGTTTGGTACTGCCCACAGGTCATTGCTGCAGGTTCTGAGGCTTGCCTGCAGACAGATATTTTTAGCTCTTAGTATCTTAATAGCTGGAGCAGAAGGCCAACGTAAAAATTCTCTGGTCAAATAACATGGTGAGTCAACTCCCAAAACAATATTCTTACTCATATTCCGAACTCTGATCAACAAAGTGGCATGGCGCTTGTGAACTTCTTGTATAAAAAAAGAACATGACTGCAGAGTATGAACCAAATGAACATGTGTTCAGAGTGCATTCTCTGTCTCTTTTGAAACTGTTGTTCTGACAGCTACAACGGAGGTACATAAACCTGATTTTACACTTCACCACTAACATCCACCAAAAGTATTGCTCATTGCTTCCTGCGATGGTGAGAAAAACTTTTCTGTATCATCCCCAATTCTGAGGAAAGCAGGAAGTACAGACTTTACAGAAACACTTTGAATGTCAACTGATGACTTAGATTGTGAGTTTTCTGGGACAGAGACCATCTGTGCTTTCTATGTTTGTATTGAATCTACTTCCTTGGAGACATGGGCCTTGAATGGTGCTCCTGGGTGCCTCTGCAATAAATCAATAAAGAATAATAAAACTGCAATTCTTATCCAGGCAAAACTCCTAGTAAAGAGAATAAGAGTTTGGCCTAAGGCTCAGATCCTTTGAAGAAAACAAAAAGAACAAACAAACAACTTCAGGTTTGAATCACTACAATAACGATAGAAGGCAATGGACCCAGAGGAGAGTTACGTTCACATTGCTAATACTGGGAATGAGATTATCAATAATACTCTGATGGTAAGATGTCAGTGGGCTTCTTTCCTGACAAGCCTGCTGAGTAATAAAACAGGACGGTTTCTTTGGAGAAGGTGTGTTGCCATTTCATTTGTAAAGAGCATGTTCTAGCCCAGCTGTTTGAAAGTTCTAAGGTTGTTTAGTCTCTGGAGCAGGGACTTGTCATTTCAACAACATGTTACTTACTCTTAGTTTTAGGAATTCTTCCCCACCCTCAGAAAGTGACAGCCAAGGGTGGTTCTTGTAATTAAGGAGCTGGACCAGGAGTCAGAAGATCTTGATTTTATTCTTAGCTCTGAGACAGACTTCCTCAGTGACCTTGCAGAGTCTATTGCAGTCAGATTTTCAAATGTGTCCAAGTCTTGTGCTTCCCCTTAATTTTAGCTGGAAGTGCAGTTGGCTCAGTATTTTTGAAAATCAGGCCACTAATCTCGCTGCATCATTGTTTCCCATTTTGAATGCTGGAATGATAATACTTCCCTAGCTTTGGGAGCTGCTGTAAGCCTAAATCAATTAGTGACTGATGGGATCTCTACAAAGCAATTTAAGCCCAGGCCTGAGCCTGGACTCAAGCCAAACCCCCCCACATTTTGTCAGATGCAGGATCTGAGCCTATGTTAAATGGGACCAAAGGTCTTAGCCCTTTGTTTTCTAATGTGTCTGTGGCACTGGCTTGACATGGGTCCCAGAAGTCCTCCAGATGTATCCCTGAATTCCTGCTCCCAAGAGGATCAGCACTGCAGGCAACTAGAGCTGCTACTGAAAGCACCATCGCTGCCCAGGTTAGCTCCATCTTGCCATTACATGATGCTTGCTCAGAGGAGAGAGCAAAGTTGACAAGTGGGAGGTGGCTTCCGAGCTACCAAGATGGTGGGGGTCAGCCCCCCTCTGGCTGTTCTGAGAGCTCTGCCACTTAATATCCCTGGAGGTCACTCCCTTGCACCCACTCTGGCCCTGTCTCCTGTGCCTGGGTTAAGATATACGTGCCACAATTCACAGAGAGCCAGGATTTGCATCATTGTGAAGCAGGTAAGAGGAGGACAAGAAAGCAGAGTGAGTGACTCCGTTCTATGACTTTTCCATTCCTACTTGGGTCTTTTTGGCCTTGATACTTTATTTTAAAAAAGCCACCAGGTTTTATATCCATGCTAATCTCCTATTCAGTACATTTGACCCAATTCACCCCTTGCCTCAAAGTACTTTGGCCAATAAATACTAAATATATTGGACAGCAAAAAGTAAAATAAAAATATTGTTTAGAGAAATGCAAGATTTGCTTTAGCCCAGGATGAGTGAGCTATTGGAGATGGTTCCCAATCCTATAAAGATAAGACACATGTTCAAATCATGCTTACTTTATGTACGTGAGTTTTATCTGAGCAATGACTGAAACCAGGATTCCAGCCTTTATGTTGTATAAAAAGATAAGGGATTCTTGGCAATTGTTAAAACATGATGCACGCCAACCCTTAGGGCTGCATATCACCACTTTGTAGCTGGCAACAGCCAGACTATAGGAGGGGAGTATTTTTCCTCTGAAACCTACATGTCCAACTTTAATGTAAACAGGCAAAATAATCAAAAACTTCTTAATTGAGCATCCTATTTTAAAATTTAAGAATGGCAAAATTTCATTTTAACAGTTTGACAGACTGGGAGACTGATGTCCTAATTACCTTCAGAATAGTGGTGCATGGCATTTTCCTGCCAATGTGACTCAGCCCAGAAGTGGAGTGCTCAGTTCTCAAGTTAGAAGGCTTTATAGTTGGCTATCATCTCAAACTGCTTTACTGGGACAGACACCCACCAAAGCAGCTAACTGTGCAGTTGATGTACTCACATCATATCTATGGGCACCTGAGTCCCATCAATAGCACTGCCGCAGTAAGGAAAAAGGAGAGTAGAGTTTCCCATGTTGCAAAATATTCCTATGGCTAGAATGTCAACACTGCAAGTGGGGATGGAGGTTATGAACTTTGGAATACTTTTACTTTGACCTGGGTCTCTGCACAGCAACGTGGATGCCAGAGCCCTAGGTTAGAGCATGGGCCACATAATTCTAAACCTAAGGCTAAAATGCAATGCAGACATGCATTTCAGCTGGCTCAAATCCCAATAACCATAAGCTAGCTTTGCTGTGTAGACATAGCTGCCAGGCAATCAGATACTGTGATGACTGCCATTGGAAAGATTTTATATAATAATAGGGGTGAAGTATCAAAAGTCTGATATATGAGTAACACCTTCTGAAATAAAGCCTTCAGCAGTTTATTCACATTAAATGTCTACCTGATAATTTGGTTTCTCTACAGGTTAACAGGTGTTTATATGGCTCTTTTAATCCTAAAGGATTTAACACCATGCACTGAAGGACAAATCCTGCACATCCAAAAAATCATCATATTGAAACCCCTCTGCCGTCTTTGGATGGGCAAATTTTGCTCAAATATACCAGGAAAAATGACCTCAGGTTAGATCTTCCATGTCAATACAGAATAGATAGAATTTCTGTCAAGGTCACATTCAGAAAATGTTTGAAGTGAAATCCTGACCCACTGAGGTTAATCAGAGTAAACAATCTCTGAAGGATGAAATGTTGACTCAAACCTGTCAGTGAATGAACCTATGGTAAGAGGAAGGGCAGGTATTTCAGCTCTAGTGCTTCAACCATAACTATCCACTCCAGTTTAATACATTCATTTTACAAGTTATGGCCAGCTTACTTCAGTTAGAACAACTTTCCATGAATATTGTTAATACATTAAACCTGAAAAAATTGTACCCAGATTTACTCCATTCATCCTGTCAAGAAAAGTGTGCCGGGAACGCATGAGTACCTGACATTACAGCAATTGTTAATCACCACCTTTCACAACAGGAAGTGAAAGCAAATTAGAATGACAGCCCCACTGTGTGACATGCAGCAAGAAAACAGTAGTACAGAAACCTTTCTTCAGAGGAGAAGAAATTGACAGTGATTGCAAAGGCAACAGCCTTAGATGAAGGGTGTCTTTCTTCTTACAGCACAAAATACTTCCCCAGATGGAGGAGGACATGGGAAAGATCCCTTTCCTTTCAACTTCATTTTTTGTGCAGCGTCAGATGTCTTAAACACTACGGCATTTCACTGTGAAATGACTGGTTGGCCATAACCCAGTTCCTAGGGTGATGCAGGGAAGGGGAGCAGATGTAGCTTGTGATTACTCCATTTTGTGAAGACTGAGACCGTGTCCAATCCTCCTATTATCCCACATTTACCAAGAACTGGAACACATATTCTATTGGAAAAGCACATCATCCTTTTTCACCTTCAGCTTCCTTTTAACATTTCATAAACCACTGAATTCATAAACCAGGAGGGTGGTGAAGCATTGGAATGCATTGCCTAGAGAGGTGGTGGATTCTCCATCCCTTGAGGTTTTTAAGTCCCGGCTGGACAAGGTGCTGGCTGGGATGACTTAGTAGGGGTTGATCCTGCTTGAAGCAGGGGGCTGGACTAGATGACCTCCTGAGGTCTCTTCCAGCCCTATGATGCTGTGGTTCTGTGAATCTATTTTCCTTCTCCTTGGTCTGTATGTAAATTCACAGTTCTCTTGACATTTTTGGTGTACAAACAAGTTGGGTTTTTCACTCTGGAATAAATGGCATCTTTTCCTGAGACCTTCCATATAGGGCACAGTATCAAGATGAGGTGGGGCCCGGGCAACAGTGTGCATTCAGATGGCTATTATTCTGCATGAAAAATTGTTTTAAAATTCATATTTACACAGATCTTGTCCTGTAGAGAGCTAATTAAAAGGTTAGCTAGCCAGGGTCTTACAGAAACCATCACTCTAAAATGCTATATATTGCCAGTGAAGCAAAAGCTGATAGATTGTGTAATAACCATTCCTTAATGCCAGGAGTTTTATGTCACATTCAAGCTGTTTTGAGTGATAAGAACTGTGATGTGCATGGGATGTATAGGCTTATGTAGCTGGGAACTGATAGTGCCAGTTATCTGAAGGCAATCACCTTATCTCACTGCAGTCCTGTGGCTGATGAAAGAATGATGCCAGGGTGAGATAGGTAGGCAACTTGAGGAAGATTACTTTTAGATTCTCTTACTTCCTTTTCTAGCTTCCTCCAAGGATAGAGAGATGACTCCAAATCTCAGATGATGAGCATGAAGGGAGGATTCCTAAAATATTAAGAAACTCCCCTCTTCTTAACTGAAAGAGCTAGTGTCCTGCACATTTCAGTAGAGAGAGATGGAGAGTGCCAAGGGATCCGTGTTTTTATGCTAGAAGTGATAAGACACATCTTTGTAAATATTCTGCTGGGATTTCATATTTGGCTTGCAGCTGTACTTTAAGAAAATGTTTAGGAAGAGAGATAATTGAGCTTCTCTGTGAAAATTCTTACTGTGTATATGTGCTAAGACACAGTCTACCAAAGCAAGAGAGTCCCAAGGCATGGCTGTAGCACCTTCATTCACAACCTCTTTTAAACTGATGGTTGCAGGGTGTTCTTTAAAGACTCTTAGCAGAGGACTAGATACTCTTCATTAAATAGGCTAAACACGTGGCTGGGTTAAAGGTGGTAGTAGTGCAGGAATATTTCTCGGAGAGAAGTTGTACAGATCAGGGGCCAGAGCATGAAGATCCAGTTCTGTACTTATGAAGTCAATAACAAACAAACAAATGTGCAAGGCATTTCACAGTCTGCCTGGTATTACAACCACAAAGCAACTGGGGGGAATTTATTAACAAAAACTACCCCTCTGGGAAATGAAAGCAGTTTAGCGCGGGGGAAGGCTTCTGAGAAAATGAGTGCAATTAAACAAAATAAGGCTGTTGATGAACTTAGGGGCAAATAAATCAAACCTCCACAAAGTCAGGCTGTGCTCTGTTAACATGGCATACGGAAAACCAGTCTAGCCTTAATTGATAGCCACTGCTGCCAAACATCTTCCATGTACTTTGTGCATCATCAAGTCAGATAAGCTCTGCGACTCAAACTGCACCATAAGGAGATGGAGTTGACTTGAGCCATGTAGTGGAGAATAAATTCTATGAGCCAGAAAAGCATGATATGAATCAGACATTTATTTGATGAAGAGATATTTTCTTGTACCTTCATTCCTAGTAAAGCCAAGATTCTGGTAAAAAGATCATTACATTAAGGCATTACTGATTTTATCCAGACCCAGTGAAATTAGAGACTGTCATTGGCTTCATTGGGCGCTGAAGCAGGTTCATCCAGAATACGTATCTAAGGATAGCTCTATACTATGGATCAAAACTGATCTCAGAGACGCATTTCTAGCTTCACCATTAGCATAGCTAGAATCAATGAATCATAATCAACTTTCTGCCCTACTGTAGCCCAGGGCTCTTTAGGTTGGTGCCAATGTCTCTTACTCCACACAATATTGCGGAGTACCAGGATCAAGGGCCAAGTCCAGAGAGATGGAATTTGCCATCTCTTTACACACACAACAAAAGTGACTCTGGAAGATTGAACACCGCACGTAAGTATAGATCAACCCAGGTATGAGAAGCAACAAATTAAACTCTTTCCACAGAATTATGGGGGATTCATTGGGAAGTAATATCCAAGTATCTTTATAACATCTTAACACAAATTGTCTTAGGTCAATATTTTGCAATTATATCCACACCCTATGAGTAAAAGGTACATGTAACTGGGTGGGACTCACCACTGTAGCAACTCCTGCTCGTCACAGGGAAATTAGCTCTTCCAGCCTCCAGAACGCCCTCTTCTGCCCAGCATCTTGCCCACTGCTGCCTATCCATTTTTTTCTCCACCTTATATCAGGACCCACATGCCTCCCTAACCAAGAAGCCCTTCTCTCAGGGACTGCCCTGCCATAATGCCCAACACTCTGGGGTTCTCTCATCCCAAGGAACCCCATACTCCTATACCCACCTTGCCTCAGTTACTCACTGCAAGTCTTCATCTAGCCCCTTACCTCAGGGACAAACTGCAATCTGAAATGACCACTAATAATTGGCAAGTCATTGGACCTGCTGCCTTATGCTGCTCTGACTACCTCTCTGCTGCCCTTGTACCCTTGGCCTTGTCTCAGGCTGTGCAGCCTGGGGCTTGCCTGGCCAGAGCTCCCCTTGTTTTTCCTTGGCACTGCCTTCTCTGTGGTACCCCACTCTAGCAAGCGGCTTGGTTCCCCTCTAGGGCAGGAACAAACTGTGCTCCCTGTGCCCAGCCGTCTTTTTTGTACAGCCCACCTGGGCTCTGATTGGCTGCCGGAATCCTTCCCCTGAGTGGTCACAAGACAGCCATCTCCCAGGGCTATTTTTAATCCTCTCTCTACCTGTGCAAGGCAACCACCCTGTCACAGTACAATACAGCTGAAATAGCCTAATTCATAGCCCATTAGTTCCTCAATATAAATATCTGTCCTCTCCCTTCGTTACAACTAAATACAAGGTTGATCAGGCAGTTGAGCATGAGCCAGTCAGCTACATGGAGCAGGGAGACAGGAAAGCATGGTCCCTTTGATTTTGTGCTAGTTACTTATGCTAGACTCTCTGCTTGATCTTGCATTTATCTGGGACACTGAGTACTTTTCCCAGACCTGAAGAGGAGCTCTGTAGCTCAATCTCTCACTAACATGAGTTGGTCCAATAAAATATATTACCTCACTCACCTTCTCTCTCCAATACCCAGGGACTGACATGGCCACAACAATGTTTTACTTTGCATCATAGGCACCTAACTCACTCAGCACTTACATTTTCACTGGGAAAACACCCACTGCACCAACATTTCTGCTTCTGGATATGCAAACAGAATCCTCAAGCATACCACAGCTATGTCACCTGTGGTGCCAAACCAGTAAACCAGCTCAGAAAATTGCCTCGGGAGCTTGTGGAATCTCCATCACTGGAGATATTTAAAAGCAGGTTAGATAGACATATATCAGGATTGGTCTAGATGGTATTTGTTTCTGCCTGGAGGGAAGGGGACCGGACTCAATGACCTCTTGAGGTCCCTTCCAGTTCTAGTGTTCTACGTTTCTATGCATAATTGTACACAAAACAGTTGTGGAGAACGGAGAGGGAGTCCTCACTTATAACCTTCTACCCTATGGTTAAGAAATCCCCTGAGGACATAGGAGACCCTGGAACATATTCTGCTTCTCTCCAGTGACAATGAATCTGAAAAGGGCTGTCCTCTCTCATGGAGCCCTGACCACTGAACCATGGAACAGCTAAATGTGTGTTTCTCTCAATCTCTTTTATTTGAAGTGATTCCACTTTGCATAAATCTCTTATATATTTGAGTGAGTTTGCCTGTTTGTCTCTTTGGTCAAGAACTCCTCCAAAACAGTAAGAGTTAGGTCCCCCAAATTCAGTATACAGCTTCCTTTTATCATCACTTAAACAAGATCAGGGTTTGGTTGTGCCAGGAAAATGGGATGTGCCTGGAATGGGGTTGGTTCTCATAAAACCATACATAAAGAAGACAGAATCACTAGGCAGGTGAAAGTGGTTGACTAGGCCTGGCCACCATAGCCAGGGCTGCCCCAGCCCCTGTCCAATCCCAAGTGCACTTTAGGGAGAGTTGGGGGAGGGCTGAATCTCCCTTCGCCCCACCCCCAAGTCATAAAGGACCATGGCTGGATGTTTGAAAGTGCAGAGTTAGCTGCATTCCTCACTCTGGCTGGGGAGTGCAAAGGGTGGACTTACCTGGACCTGCCCCAGCTGGGGAACATGCACCCCTCCCGCTGTTGTGCCATGAGGAGCTGCAGTGTCCATGGACAGGCACTTTTCACCTGTCCCCAAGCTGCTGTGGTGAGAGAGGGCTGTGACAGCCTACATAGTCAAGCCCTCAGCCTAAGCCCCATCACAGGGCAATGATTTAAATTAAGCATGTACATTTTTATTTTATTTTCCAAAAAACCACAAAACTTAAGTGAGATAAGGACTTGAGCAACACTGTATAAAACTTTTGGCATTAAATATTCAGTAGGTTCATTGTTTAGGGCATTCACCTGAGAAGAAGAGGCAGGACTGGAAATGGGGTCTTTATTTGAAATAACTGAATATTGCTTAATTTTCCTGAAAAATTAAAATTCATTGTACCTCATCTCCATTTTCTTCTAAGGTTTATTTGTATCCTGAATTGCTAGTTTGTCATATGTATGATTAGTTTTTGGAATTTGTACTTCATCTTAGCTATGCTACCATCTGTTATCATCTAGTTCCACCTGCCAAAATAATTCAGACAATCCAATTATATCCAAGCCAGTGGCATTTATGAGGTCTGGAAGGAGTCAGGCACGCATCTATTCAGAAGTGTCATAGTTACATCAGATCATAGAGCATTAGTGTATTACTTCTACCTCTTCCTTGACTGAATACAAGATACTGTAAAATCCTGTCTCTGACACCTTAACAAGCTGAATTTTTCTCAGATACCAATAGCTCTTTTCAAGACTGAATTTACATTGTTGGCAGGCATTTCAAAATCTGTGAATTATTTATTCCTTATGTATCTTTCAATCACTTAATTCCTCTGTACTGTAAGTTCATTATTTTTTCAGTAGACCTGGTTCTTGTCTCTACAGACCATAACTCAAAAGTTCTCAAACTGCCAGGCTAAAACGGGTAATCTCTTCCAGTAATATTAGAGGAGTGGAAGAATTGTTATTATTTGCTGTTGCTTTCACTTAGGAAAAGCAGAACCCTCTATTCATGTGCTGAAGATCGAACAGGTGGGTTCTAGTCCAATTCAAAGGAGAAGGCTGAGGGATCAGGGCTTTTTGCACCATATTTCAGTACTCAAGTCTAGAAAATCCTCTGAAAATCTACTGCTGCTGCCTGCCCTGCAAATCAATAAACTCACACCTGACTTAGAAAAGGAGCCAATTGAATTGTTCACAGTGGCCGTGTCTACACTAGCCCCAAACTTCGAAATTGCCATGCAAATGGCCATTTCAAAGTTTACTAATGAAGCTCTGAAATACATATTCAGTGCTTCATTAGCACGCGGGCCGCCGCAGCACTTCGAAATTGACGCGCCTCGCCGCCGTGCGGCTTGTCCCGATGGGGCTGCTTTTCGAAAGGACCCCGCCTACTTTGAAGTCCCCTTATTCCCAGCAGCAGATGGGAATAAGGGGACATTGAAGAGCTGAAAAAATTTGCCTAGCAGTACCTAAAAAGGGGAAGAACTTTCATCTCCTGGCCTTAGTACAATCTGTATGAGGCGGTGGCATCCTTTGAATTGTACCCATCCCCACAAGTTCCTTTGACTCAAATACCCAGATAAGAGATACTGATGCAGAGTGGGGAAGAGTGGATTGTGGAATACAAGTCTGCACCATATCTCAAAGAACCTTGATTACCTTAAGTAACCATTTTTCTTCTTGCAGGGGCATCTGTGTTTTCCACTTAGGGTGATTCAAAGCCCACTCAAGAAGTAGGTGCTAGTTTACCTAAATAAGGAATGTACGGCTGCTCTACTAAAGCTTGCATCCACCCTGCAAGATGCAAAGCATAATGTTTCCTAAAGGTTTGTATAGACAACCCTGGAGCAAACCTTTCAGAACCTGAGAGGAACCTTTGACCGGATGAGGGCCTCAGTGCAGTGCAGAAGCTGCTTTAGACAAAAATCTCTCACCACCTGAGTTCATCTCATGAAAGATCTGCCAATTAAACACCACTCCCTGATGTGGGCTTTACATAAACAGAGCAAACACCAACTGTGAGAACTATTTGTGGGGATTGCTCCCCCACATGGGCAATATTTAAATCCCTTGAGGGTATCACCAAGGAAATACTTACACAAACTAACCGGAAATCAAACTAACAGCACAGAGGATCCTAACTGTATACAACAAGAAAGTCACTCAGAAGCAGGGGTTGTGAAGTTAGAAACCACACAGAGCTGGGACTGTAGCCAGGGGTGGTAAGAAGGTACTGGTGCAGGATCAAGGCTGCACTGCCTCATATCGCCTGGGGAGGAGCTAAATAAAAGAAGTACAAACAAGGCCCTTCTAATTGTACCACTAGGCAAAATTCTCTGGCTCCACTGTGCCGGGGACACAGACACTTCTGGGGAATAAACATCTGTATCTATTTGAAAACAAAAAATAAACCAGGGCTTCAACACAGCCCTCTGCTCCAACCACTAGACTGTGGTCCTACTCACAGTATGCCAAATGGAAGAAATTTTTAAATGTCTTAAGTGAGAGACAGAAATACATGCTCAAGGAGATGTAACCGTGATGGAAGATTCTTTAGTCTCACTATTAAGATCCAATGGCTGGAAGTTTTACAGGATGGCTGTATCTACACGACAACACCCTTTCAAAAGGATGGCTTTTGAAAATAAATGTTGAAAGATGGCCTGTCGACAAGGACCATCCACCCTGGCAAATGGGGAGCAAAAGTCCAACCGGCGCATTTGAAAGGCCCCCCCCTGCACTTTCGAAAGAGAGCATCCCCACGTCCCCGGGTACCCTTTCAAAAGAACAGGGCCAGGAAATGCTGTGGCTCATGAAGGGGCAGCTGCCGGGGCCAGGTGGCTGGTCCCAGCCTGGTTCAGGGTGTCCACGTTGGCCACCACCCAGTCCCAGCCTGGCTGCTCCATGGCAAGGCAATCACACAGCAAGTCCGTGAGGTCCTGAAGGGCTGCGCTGTGGGCAGGGTCCCCCACCTGCTCATCCCCAGCCTGGTGGCACCAGTGGATGACTCAGTGGCTACCCTGTGCTGTCCCTGGGTGGGGTCCAGGCCACTTCCCCTCGTCCTCAGAAGCTGGGCTCCCTGGGCCATGGACAGGGCTCATCTGTCTGCCAGGTGCTGGGGCTGTGAAGATGAAAGAGGAGAGAGGAACAGGCCATTAGTCCTGTGCAATGGCTCCTGTGACCCCACTCCTACCCTCCCCATCCCAGTGGCCCTGTGGTGTCTGCATCCCAGGGTTTCCCACATGGGTGGCGTGGGCTTCCCTCCAACCACCCCACCACCAGTCCCTCCATGGTTGTGTGGCCTGTGGTGCTGTCCTAGCTTTATGGTGCTGAGTGTTGCATGTCAGCCATCCCAGAAGGGACTGAGCACCTTCTCCTCAGGTTCTGGGGCAGCCAGCATGCACACCACCTACCTGTGGGTCCCTCCAGGAACTCAGGTGAGGAACAGGTGGAGGGGGCTTGTCTGGCTAAGTTGGACAGGATGTCAATGACGAGGGCTCCCTCACTTGAGCTCTCACCATTGCTTTGGATCTCCAGGAGCAGGACCGTCTGTGGGCATCTGGTGCTGGCTGCCAGTCTTGGGCAGTCCTTGCTCTCCATCACTCTCCAGCTTTGTCTCAGGCTCTGTGGTGCAAAGCATGATGGCCGGGGGTCCTGTGTCCTAGGGCCCCCAGGAGGAATTCCAATTCTCTAAAGTAGCAGCAGCTGGTGAGTGCTGCCCCCGACCATCCGGCCGCATCCCAACCCTTGCAGTAGCCCTGCCTGAGTTCCTTTACTTTTGACTGGACTTGGTCCGGTGTGCAAGTGGGATGGACCCAGCTGATGAGGCCCTTGGAAAGCTGCTCAAAGACCACAGCATTGCAGCGCCTGACCCCTGTCTGTTGGAGGACCTCCCAGGAGAAGAGATCCCAGAGCTCAGCCTCTGGCCAGGAGAGGGCCTGCTGTTCTTTTGAAGTTAATTTCCAAAGACAGTGGCATGTGTGTAGCCACTCCATGGGGAGTTTCAAACGACGGGCTTCTTTCAACATTACTTTTGAATGTACTTGCTAGCATAGATGAGGTCAATGACATTCAAACTGGAAATGAGACAGATCTTAACTGTGAGCGTAACCAACAAGTGGGACAAATTAGCAAGGGAAGTGGCATTTTCAATCAAGGTTGGCTGTCTTTTGAAAGGAGTGGCTCCCAGAGAGATTGCTCCAAAAAGTCTACAATTTACAAGGACAAGACAGATGGGAGGAGAAACGGGCACAGAGCAAAGAGGTGACTTGCCAGAAGCTACACAGCAGACAGCGGCAGAGACAACACCAGATTCCAGAGCCACGTCTACACGTGCCGGCTACTTCAAAGTAGCCACGCCAACTTTGAAATAGCACCCGCCACATCTACACGGGGCGAGCGCTATTTCGAAGTTGACATCGACGTAAGGCGGCGAGACGTCGAAGTCACTATCCCCCTCAGGGGATGGGAATAGCGCCCTACTTCGACATTGAACGTCAAAGTAGGGCACGTGTAGCAGATCCATGTCCCGCAATATCGAAAGAGCGGGGTCCACCATGGCAGCCATCAGCTGAGGGGTTGAGAGACGCTCTCTCCAGCCCCTGCGGGGCTCTATGGTCACCGTGTGCAGCAGCCCTTAGCCCAGGGCTTCTGGCTGCTGCTGCTGCAGCCGGGGATCCATGCTGCATGCACAGGGTCTGCAACCAGTTGTCCGCTCTGTGGATCTTGTGCTGTTTAGTGCAAGTGTGTGTGGGAGGGGCCCTTTAAGGGAGCGGCTTGCTGTTGCTCGGGAAGTGCTAGTCTGCCCTGTGACCCTGTCTGCAGCTGTTCCTGGCACCCTTATTTCGATGTGGGCCGCTTTGGTGTGTAGATGCTCCCCTGCAGCGCCTACTTCAATGTGGTGCTGCCCAATGTCGACATTGAACATCGACGGCACCAGCCCTGGAGGACGTGTAGACACTATTCATCGAAATAGCTTATTTCGATGTAGCATACACGTGTAGACGTAGCTTAGGTCTCCTGATGCCCAAGCCTTCTCTCTGTTGAAGAGTTGCTGCTGCTGCAGTGCTAAAACTGCTAGACTACATTGTTAATTTGCCTTCACCACAGTCCTTTTCCCATGTTGTTTGCTGTCACACTCTCTAACACTGATGGCCTGTCTCTAACTTTCTTTAATGGCTCTTCTCAATAACAAGTACTTTCTTGAATAAATGATCTTGTCAAATTTCTCTCCTCTTTCATTATGGGAACCATTTAGTGTCATTACTTCTCTAACCTAATTTTCAAAGTCAATTATGATTCCATTATCTCTCTCTTGCTACATTTTACACCCTTTTGAAGTCTAACATGTGAGATTAAAGCTATAACATTGGGATTGCCTTTGTTTATTTTCTATTTATTTGAAAATGAAACCAAAAATATAAAACCCCAGGAATTTTTTATTATTAAATCTATGTAATTATGACAAAGGAGGTGAAATAAGAGTAAACATATTCATGAAATCCCAGCAGCGATTCTCAGAAAGAAAGGATGGATTAGTCATGGATTATGAATCTCCACTTACACTTTAAAACTAATAAAAGTCTATACACCCTTGTTATAAAAAACCTTCACAGGATTACATATCCTCATTCTTTATTATTTGTATTACTCTGATGCCTTGGACCCTACTGTGATTGGCACTGTAAAAAGAGACTGCACCTGCACCAAAGACTTTATCATCTACATATTAAACTGTAGACAACAGCTGGATAAACAGCTGATGGGAGAGCAAGGAAATATTGAGACAACGTTGATCACTGTTAATGATATTGGTCAGTTATATGACAGTCATAAACATATTGTACTTCACCTTGAGTAAAATTGCAGGATGTGCTCAGTGCTAATGTACCAGTATAACACAAATCTGTCTTTGACATATGTCAGAACTGATGTTAATATGCAATATTTATTTATAGAATACCTCTTACACCTCGTGGTGAGATTCAACATGAGTCAACATGTGTGTATATACAGCTGGAGGAGATAAAAACAGCAAACAAATAAAAATACAAACTAAGAGAAGTAGAAACACAAGTATGGCATGCAATAAAATGCTAGTGGAAGTTCTGGACACAAGTATACTAACTTCTTGGCAGTCACTCAATAATGAGTAGTATGTCTTGTGTCACCCTCCTATTTGTGAGTCCGTTGATGGCTGATCAGCCTGATTCTGGAGCCACAGATCTTACAACAGAAGGGGCAGGTGTTAGTAGCTGTTGGACGGGTGCAGGGCAGTTTTTGCTGATCTTGTCTTCACCTTTTCTAGCCCCACTCCTGTTGTGCAGTAAGCAGAATGGATCCTAAATAGTCCTGCTCAGTTGTGTTTGCAGCAGCTGTACTTGTACAGCCACAGATGCTGTCATTCCTCTGTGCCTATCTGAAATCAAATCACCCTGGGAGAATTGTGTTCAGTCCAGGGCAGAACAGTTTAGAAAGACATTGATAAACTCTAGGCAGTACACAGAAGGGCTGAAAAGTGACTAAGGTGGGGCTTTCCATAGGAGTCTATGGCTGTGTCTACATGGCAAAGTTATCTCAAAATAACAGCAGTTCTTCCTAAATAACTTTGGCAGCGTCCAAACGATGCACATCCTATTTTGAAATAAAATTCAAAATAGCAGGTGCATTATTTCAATTCCAGAAAACTTCATTCCATGAGGAATAGTGCCTAGTTCAAATTTGCTATTTAGAAATAGGCACTGATAAGACACAGAAGCTACGTCTACACTAGCCCCTTCTTTTCAAAAGGGGCCTGGTAATGAGCAAAGTCAGAAGATGCTAAGGAGGCGCTGCCATGAATATGCGGTGCCTCATTAGCATAATAGCGGCCACCACAATTAAAAGTGCTGCTTTCTAATTGCGTGCCGCCTGTGCAGACGGGGGGCCTTTCGAAAGGAACCACTGACTTCAAAAGCCCCTTATTCTGAAAACCAAATAGAGCAAAGCTCCAGGAAGGTCTTCTTCTGCATGCAGAAGTTCTGGAGCCAATGCTGGTTGTCCCACTGCCCCACGTCCCACCAGTCAGAACAGTCCAGACCCTGATCACCCAAGGGGGTGAGTGTAGGTGGGGCACTGGGGATCTGTGGTTGTGCTTCTCAGGTCTAGTATCAGGTGCATCCCCTCAGGGGATGTGAAGGATGGCCATCTTTTATCAAACATTTCCCTTCCTTTTCACTTCTCTTGTTGCTTTCTCACCTTGAAACAAAAAGCCAACACCTCCTTGTTTGTTCTTTAGCTGCATTAGGAACTGATTTTCTCTTGTATTAATCACAATTGCTAATAGTAGATCCTTCTGAGAAAATGGCTTTACAGAGCCCAAACCTGCTCCCACTGAAGATCATCATCAGATACCCACTGAATACAGTGGAAGAAGGCTTTAGCTCTTGGTTTGTATTGTTGCCATATGTAGTTGTGTAGTAAGAGAGACTGTGATCATCAACCTTAGCAAAGGGCAATAGAGAATTCTTATATTCCACTAAACCCTGCTCCTTTGTGCAAAAGTTTGCAGCCTCACACTGCAAAGATGGATATTTCTTTGAAGAAGCCCTTTGCTACTTGCTTTTGCACATTTTACAGTGGAGTTTCAATGCACCTTTCCCTCTAAATCATGGTTTCCCAAACTGGAGGATATGCCCCCCTGGGTGGGGGCAGAAAGAAATTCCAGGGGGAGTGTGAGGCAACCCAGTCCCCCCAACCCGGTAATTTCTCCTGCCCAAAGAAAAAGCTGTCCTTTGCTTCCAGCTCTCAGCCCCTGCCATTTCACGTGGACTGCCTGGCGCAGCCGCTATGAAAAGCAGGCAGGCAGGCAGCCAGCGAAGTCCCACATTAAGCTAGCTGCCTCCTGCAAATGTGAGTGAGTGTGGGTTGCCGGGGAGGAGGAGGATGTCATTAGATGAGGGGCTGGCGGTGCCTGGCTTTGAGGGAGGGGAAGGGAGAGGAGAGGCTCAGGTGGGTGGCTCACAGGCAGGTTGGGTGGCTGGCCTGGGGTAAAATAGAGGGCAGGGGGCATGAGGGTTTCTCAAAAATCAAAAGTGGGGTGTGATGCCAAAAAGTTTGGGAACCACTGCTGTAAATACTACCACTTTACGGAGTCAGAAAACACACTGGATCCACAGCTGCCAACCTTTGTGAAGATTTAGGTGTGACACAGTGTTCACATGTAATGAGTTCATTTGCAAATGCTGATAATTTTCAGATCAAGAATTTCTACTTTAAAACTTGGGCAGATTTGTTGCTGTCAAAAGCATTAGCTTGGCAGTGTGCTGCACGCAGTCTTCTCTTTATGCAGGGCAAGGTGCTAGGCGCAGGCAGCTCTAGCAGCTAAAGTTGCAATTATTGGTGCATCTCTGAAAAATCAGACCTTCAGCCAATAAAGCTCCTCTCCAACCCCATTGCCATTTATTGGACTAGTCCATGAATGTCCAGTCTCCTCTTCCTCAACTAATCAGCTTCCCTGTGAGGTGAATAGTGACATTTCAAAAACTTTTCAAAAGCCTTAGTCAGAATGAAATAAAACCACTAAAAGCTTTTGTAGCAATATCTTATCTTAGCCTTTACTGCCATTCTTCATAAGGGTTCACGGATCACTTGGGTAACATTTAGCTGAAAGCATGGTGTCAGCAGGGTTAGGAAATGCAGCTGTCGAAAGATTATGGACTCTTCCTGCTCCTTCTTAAAAGCAGCTTTTTAGGTAGTTCTTGAATAGCAGATTGATTCCTGACAATTTCTACCCACAAAAATTCAGGGACGAATGCATTAGGTCCGGCTGCCACTTGGGTCTGCAAAGGCTGGGGACAGGGTGTAAAAAGGGTGTACCACCCTTACTCCTTCTCAGCATTTGCCAGGCATAACTGACATTTCTGCACTGCCCCAGGTAGATGGGATGCTATTTCCTCACAATCTCTGGGCATGAAACACCCAAAAAGTAATGGGGAGAAGGAAGGGCCGTACTCCTTTTATGCTGGCCATCCAGAATATTTGGGTTCCATTCTTCAGGAGAGTCATTTGATTAATGCGTTTCCATTTCCTTCATCTGCAAAATGGGATAACATTGGCCTTCTTCACTGATATGAGGGGCGTAATGCATTAGACTTTATAAGAAAGGATTGAGAGCCTCAGATGAAAAGGCCTATTTACGTCCAACCCATGAAACCCTCCTTGGACAGGATGCAGCTTGACTCAATCATGAGGAAGTTTTAAAGTCCCTGTGCCATGCACCACAAGATTCCAGGACACAGAATGCTACATCTTTCTCTTTGGGTGTGTGCTGTCAATCAGAGCAATCCAGGGCAGGAAACCCTAACCAAAGTTATCAATACTAGCTCTTCAGAATTGTTCCAGAGAAACAATACCTAGTCTGAAATGTTCCCCAAACATTCACTACTCAAGGACAAAGACACTAGGTGCAAGAATAATTGTACAACTCAGAAACTGAGTAGTTCAACTCACATATAACCTTTGACCCTGCTATCAGCCCCACAGTCCCAAGGGAGCATCGGAGCTAGGGTTACTGTACATCTGGGTTGTCCTAGACATTGTCTCTTTTTAATTCCTTTGCCCTCTGTCCAGGCAGATTTTCTTCACATTACAGAGGACACATCTGGAATTTTGGGGAGCAGGCTTTGCGGCTCAAAAAGAGTGATCTGGCTCTGCATTCTGACTGGTCCCTCCACTGAAGCCACAGCTGCCAGATCCTTCCCACGCAAGGCCCCAGCTCCCAGCATGGGGAGAAGCAGAGGCAGGGATGCACTGGTGGACAACAGACACTGCATTCCAGTGCTGCACCACCTATCCCATCACCATGTCAGGGAACAACTCTGCCCACATCTCAGGAGTGAGTCATTGAGTAACCCCATAAGCACTTCCAACATACCACTTCCCAGTACACACGTGCCCTTTACTGTACCCCAAATGTTCCCTCCATCACCCCCCCATTTTAATCCCTTTAATGCTCTTTTGGGGAACCTGAAAGAAGTAATGCTAATCTGAGCAGACCACCAGCTCTTGGAAGACTCCCTCTTCCAGGAGAGCAGGTGTCTCTGCTACGGGGAGGAAAGCATCCAGCCTCTGCAATTGATTTAATATTAAATTTCTGAAAATGTACCTTGACCCTGGACAAAAATCAAAAACTCCAGGAACAAGTTGTGCTGGGATGCAAGTTTAATACAATGTGTGACAAGGAGAGACCTACTCATGCTGACAAACACTGAGGGAAGGAAAGGGAATTCCTGTAATGTGTTGTTATTTATATTGAGGATCACACCAATGCAGCCTTTGGGGTTATTTTGGGCATGGGTAAGTGTTTTCACAGCGCTTGTTCAGAGATAGCACTATCACTGACTAGTTAGTGTTCATATTGGCTATGTCTACACGTGAACGCTACATCGAGATAGCTTATTTCGATGTAGCGACATCGAAATATGCTATTTCGATGAATAACGTCTACACGTCCTCCAGGGCTGGTGCCGTCGACGTTCAACATCGACGTTGGGCAGCACCACTTCGAAATAGGCACTGCGAGGGAACGTCTACACGCCAAAGTAGCACACATCGAAATAAGGGTGCCAGGAACAGCTGCAGACAGGGTCACAGGGTGGACTAGCACTTCCGGGGCAACAGCTAGCCGCTCCCTGAAAGGGCCCCTCCCAGACACACGCAGCCTGCACAGCACGTGATCTGCAGAGCCATAGGTACGCACACCTTGAGCGATTCAGTCATGGCCCCCCAGCAGCAGCAGCAGCAGCAGCAGCAGCAGCAGCAGCCAGAGGTCCACCCAGCTGCCCCTGTAGGAGCAGTGCTTGCCCTGCTCAATGCCATGCAGGAGGCAGCTGAGCACATCCTTGCCACAGAGGAGGAGCTGCCCGCAGGGGAGGAGGACGCAACCCCCAACCCTGCAGCCCCCTGCCCCCACCCCCCACCTCATATGCTGCTGGCTGTGGAGCTACCCCACCAGCACCAACTGGTGGGAGCGGCTGGTGCTCGGAGAGTGGGACAACGACCGCTGGCTCCAGAACTTTTGCATGAGCCAGCAGACATTTCTGGAGCTATGCCAGTGGCTCACCCCCCGCACTGAGGCACCAGGACACTGTCATGCGGCGTGCCCTCAGCGTGGAGAAATGGGTCGGCATCGCTGTCTGGAAGCTGGCCGCTCTAGACAGCTACCGATCCGTGGGCCAGCAGTTTGGTGTCGGCAAGGCCACCGTCGGGGCTGTCCTCATGGAGGTAAGAGGACCCACGGAGGGAGGGGGAGGCAGCCCTGGCAGGGGAGGGGAGGGGAGGGAGGCCCTGGCAGGGGAGGGCCATACACACGCTGCACACCCCTCATTGGTGCTCTCCCATGTGCTTCCCCTGCAGGTCGTCCGCACCATCAATGCCCTGCTCCTCCACAGGCTTGTGAGGCTTGGGGACCCGGATGCCGCCATCGTGGGCTTTGCCACCCTGGGCTTCCCCAATTGCTTCGGGGCTCTGGATGGGACCCATATCCCCATCCACGCCCTGGAGCACAGTGGAGGACGCTACTTAAACAGGAAGGGCTACCACTCAGTGGTCCTCCAGGTCTTGGTGGACAGACGGGGCCGTTTCTTTGACATTTATGTGGGCTTGTCTGGCAGCACCCGCGATGCCCGGGTATTCCGGAACTCGGGCCTGTGCCGCCGGCTGGAGGCGGGGACTTACATCCCCCAGTGGGAGATCCCTGTGGGGGACACCACCATGCCCCTCTGCATCATCGCAGATGCGGCATACCCCCTCCGGCCCTGGATCATGCACCTTTACACGGGCCACCTGTCAGCCAGCCAGAAGCGCTTCAACCTGCACCTGAACCACGCGCACCAGGTGGTGGAGCGCACATTTGGCCGCCTCAAAGGGCGCTGGAGGTGTCTCCTCACCCGCCTTGATGTGGGCCCCACCAACATCCCCCAGATTGTGGGCGCGTGCAGCGCCCTCCACAACCTGGTGGAGAGCAAGGGGGAGGCTTTCTTTCAGGGCTGGGCTGTGGAGGCTGGCAGGGCCGATGTGCAGCCACCCGCTGCCCCCAGTCGCCAGGTGGACCCCGAAGGGACCCGGGTCCGGGAGGCCCTGTGGGCCCAGTGCAACAAGGCCGTGGCGTGAACACTGGCAGGCCCCCCACTGCACCCCCCCCCGTCCTCCACAACACTCCCTGCCCCTATGCCCACACCACAGAGCACCCGAGAGCACACCCCCCAACTTTTCTTGTAAATAAAAGCAGACATTTGTTCGTCAAATCAAATATCTGTAGAACTCTTATTATTATTATCAAGACTAACTATTTACAGGCAAAATCAAAATTATATATATGTATTATAAATAAGATAAGATGAAAGGGGAAGACAAGGAAGGGGAGAACTATGTACATGGGGGGGCAAGGATCAGCATAACAACAGGGGTCTAATATAAAAACTATTTACAAAAGAACATTAAACTGGGGGGAATATATACAAAGGGGGAAGGGGAGGCCATGTCCTGGGTCCCACACCCCCAAATGTCCAGCGCTGGGGGTGGGTGGCCGCGACCCGCAACCCACGCCTCGGCCTCAGCCCTGGCCGGGGCTGGCTGGGGGCCGGGTGGACCGGTAGATATGGCCAGCGGGTGTCAGCTGGCCCCAGGTCCCGCTCGGAGGAAGGGCCCTCGGTGGCGGGTGGTGGTGCAACGGCGGATGGGGTAGCGGGTGGCGCAGCGGGTGGAGCAGTGGGTGGAGCAAGCAGGGCGGGCACAGCGGCGGCGGCCGGCACGGCATGGGGGGCCAGGTAGTCGGCGATACGGTCGAATATCCGCATAAAGGCCCCCCATTCCTCCTGGCGCCAGGCCAGCGCCTGCTCCTGGAGTTGGAGGCAGCACTCCTCCACCCACAGCCACTGCTCGGTGACCTCCAGCTGCCGACGATGGATGGCCAGCAGCTGGAGGTCTGTCACCATCGGGTGGTGGTGCTGGGTCCGCCATCTTCCCCGCCGTGGGGCTGGTCAGTCCTCCGCCGAGGGGCTGGCCTGGAGCGAGGGCCCCGGTGGGCTGTCCGGGACCACTGACACCTCGCTGGCACTCTCCGGTCCTTCCGATGGTGCAGCTGCGGAACACAGGGGGGGAAGAAGAGTGGAGACAGCCGTTAGTGTGGGTCCCGAGCCGTGGCCCTTGTCCCTCCACCCCTCTGCTGCTGGTTCCCCATCCCCATCCCCGGGAGATGGTGCTGCTGATGATGATGGGTGTCCCACCCCCTCCCCCCGGGGGACCCTAGAGGTTCTGCTCCCCCCAGCCCCGGGGATGGGGCATGGCACTGTCGTGCTGGGGGGCAGGGGCTGATGCACTCTTCTGAGGGACATGCCACTGCTGTCCTTGGGTCCATGGTCATCTGGGCATGTGGAAGTCCCTGGTCATATCTATTACCCCCGCCCCTCAACCCCGGGGGTGTGCACTGGGGGGGTACATACCTGATGGCCCACTCCCACGGTCGGGGGACACCCGGTGGGCAGACGCCCGGCTGGAACTCCGGGATGGGATGGCGATCCACAGGCCAGCATCACTGGAGGAGGACTCCTCCTCCTCCTCCTCCGGTGCCCCGGGGGTGGGCTCCTTGGGGGGGCCCCGGGGTGCGGGGCTTGCCTCCAGGGCAGACTCCACCTCTGGGGCCTGCTGGGGCTCCTCAGCCGAGGTATCAAGAGTGGCCGGAGGGGAGGAGGTGTGCCAGGGGCCCAGGATGTCCCTGAGCTCCCTGTAAAAGGGGCAAGTGATGGGGGCGGCCCCAGATCGGCCGGCCGCATCCTGGGCCCGGGCGTAACCCCGCCACAGCTCCTTCACTTTACTGCGTACGTGATCCGGAGTGCGGGCAGGGTGACCCCGGGTGGCCAGACCCTCGGCCAACCGAGCGAACGCATCCGCATTCCGCCTCTTGCTCCCCATTACCTGGAGCACCTCCTCCACGCTCCAGAGCCCCAGCAGGTCCTGAAGCTCAGCCTCCGTCCAGGAGGGGCCCCGCTGCCGCTTCCCCGCCTGGCTGCTGGGCTGGGAGCCCTGGCTCCCCCTAGGGGGGGTCTTCTGAGGGCGGTTGGGGGTGGGGGGGCAGCCATCGTGGCGGGTGGGGGTGTGTGGGCGCGGAGGAGGGTGCAGGCCAGCCTCATGGCTGTGCTGCCGCCTGCACGCTCTCTCAGCTTCCTGCACAGGAAGGCGAGGGGGGGGAGCTTTTAGGGGCCGCTGCACGCAGCAACCATCGAGCTCAGGGGCTGGGCAGAGTGTCTCTCAACCCCTCAGCTGATGGCCACCTTGGCAGACCCCGCTATTTCGATGTTGTGGGACGCGCAACGACTACACATTCCCTACTTCGACGTTGAACGTCGAAGTAGGGCGCTATTCCCATCCCCTCATGGGGTTAGCGACTTCGATGTCTCGCCTCCTTACGTCGATGTCAACTTCAAAATAGCGCCCAACACGTGTAGCCGTGACGGGCGCTATTTCGAAGTTGGCGCTGCTACTTCAAAGTAGCCGGCACGTGTAGATGCGGCCATTGTGATTTTACCCAGAGGTTGCTATTAAGATTAACACCTTCTGGTGCTAGGAGCTAGACACACCCATTCTCAAGTTACCCACCACAAAGAGATAATAAACCTAAAGCCACAGCGATGTGCATGGTGTGGGAGGATGTTCAAACAGAACTTATATTATACCAGCCTATGCACCATGTTGAGTTAATACTAACGTCACACCACAACCATGTCACAGAGAGCTATTCTCTCATAGTGACATTCCTTTCTAACCTTTGAATCATGACTCACTTCGTTCCTGCTATGCCTTCCTTTTCTTCCCCCAGCTCACAGACCCCTGGCTCTTTTGCAGCTCCCAGTCATCTATGGATTCCATCCTTTATAACTACCTGCTGCACTCAAACAACCTCTCAGATAGTTTCACATGAAGGCAGTTGCAGAAGCTGCTCCTAAATGGCTGAGTGAAAAACACCTCCTTGCAGCACTATTGAAAACCTACTTATGACAGTGGAGAGCAACTTGCAGCCCACCTGTGGCCCGTGGACTTCCTGGCTGCACCCCCCCCCAGGCACCTTTCACACACCATGACACAGGAGCCCTGCACTTCCTATGTCTCCCTCTTCCTACCAGGGCTTTCAGAGCACATAAATCACCTGATTCACACACTGTCCTGCTCTTCCCCCTCCATTACAGAGCTGGAATGCTGTGAATCAGCTGTTTGCAGCATTCCAGCTCTAGGAGGGTGGGGAAGGAGTGGGGACAGAGTGCAAGTCAGGTGATTTGCACACTCTAAAGATGCTGGAAGGAAGAAGGAGGAGCAGGGAAGTTCAGGGCTCCAGTACCCACTGGGGTGCAAATGTAACCCTTCCATTAATGCCAGATGCCTGCCAGAAGGGCCGGGTTCAACTCCTGTGGGGTTTTCCTGTCAAGGATACAACCAACCAGCTTGAGCCCCCACCCAGTGGCCAGGGACAATTTCACCCCTGTGCTGGGTGCCTGTAAGGCGGTTCTCTCCCCCTCGCAATCACAGAGTCTGAGATAGAAATGGCTTGTTTAATGACCATAATCTACCCCAAGGTTACAGCGACAGATGCAGTATATCTAAGCAAAGAAGAGACAAACCCCTTTACCAAGATACCATCCCCATATGCAGTAGAACCAAGTCTCTTGCTGGGGCTCTTGGCCCTTTACCCCACACACAGTTACAGGGTGTACCTTCTGCGGTGCAGTCCCAAACCCAAAGCCCACAGATACATCACCAGGGCAGTACTGGCTGTCCACTTGTCTGCAGCCTCCCCTTGCTGCCACCAGCCAGCCACCCGCCTGTCGCCGTCATCCACCACTCCTCCTACTGGTCATCAGCATCCACTGCTCCTCCTACCAGCCACACACCAGTCACCATCATCCACCACTCCTCCTACCAGCCACCCAGCATCATTGCTCCCAACCCCACTGCTTGGGATCACCCTGAGGCAGAACCCTGTGATTTCAGCTCTGTGTGGCCTCAGCCGCCACTCTGCAATTTCAGCTCTTGATACCTCTAGTGTGGGGTTTCATAAACACCCTAGTATCCAGCTTTATCTTTCAACAGATGGGGAGGATTAGTCAAGCCAGTCTTATAGCTATATAGCCAAAGCATAAGCAGAACCAAAACAACCAACCACTAACCTTCCCTTCCACTTTACAATGCTTTAAACCAGGGAGCCCTGTGTAATCAATGTCTTATACGCCTATGGCAACTGCCCTGTCCCCCACAACAACCCAGAGCATTGGTGAAATCTCACAACTCCCACACTAAGTGTCAGCTTAAATTGTGATTTTACAACTACATGTTTACAATAGACCAAATCTCATGGCTTACTTGCTACCCATTAGGCTTTGCCTGAAAAGGTATCACACATGCACACCTTTGCCTTCTCATGCAGATGACCTCTGGGAGACACATTCCTCCCAGCCTTCAGCAGCATTGTGTTCCTTCTGCCACATTGGCTACACAAAAGAGATGCGTGAGGGAGGGGTAGCTGCTGCAGGTCACTGAAATGAAGGAGGGTCACTCATGCAGCCCACTAATTATCAGAGGTTGCCCAATCCTGACTTAGGGCAAAAAACTAGATTTCCAAGCTACATGAACTTCAGTCATACTTCAGGGCACCACTGGAATCCCTGAATATAATTATTGCCCCATCATTCACATCTGCTTGTTATTTATCCTCTATTTATTTAATGGACTTAGGAAAAAGAATCACATTGCCATTTGACAAACTGAGCATGCCATATTCACAGTTGCCAGGAGACGCTCAAGCGGCCTGTATTTCATAGCTTTCAGGCTACACCTGAAATATGGTTGTTTTCAAGTGCAGGAACCCCTGGCTACTGGTGCAGAATATTCACTAATAAGACGGAAACGAATTAATAACAAGTGTGTAATGCCTGGCTGAGTTACTGCTGCTACCACAAACCTGACACTTTCTATACTTCAAACATGTTTTATAGTTCAAGCAGATTTATTCTCGTGGGTTTGAACTGCAGATATTTCTGGGGGCAGGGAAGTAGCTGGGACTGGCTGAGCTTGCTGTGCACTTTAACTACAAACAAGCCCATATGGCATATTGGAGCAGCAGATTTCCATTGGATTGTTTTCACACAGGTCTTCCCTTAATCAACTAGACACTGTTTGTTACGGGTAGACAATGATACAAGAGGAACAAATACACACACTTAAAAAGGGGGCGAAGCAACACAAGGGAAAGTAGGATCCCTTGGGACAAGTTTAATACAGCTCTTAATTTTGTAGTTGGAGTCTAGATGATTCAACAATGGGCATATTAGTTAGGCAGGCAGAAGTGTGGGGAAGACAACTCTAGCCTAAGATTAATTTTATGCATTTATATAAACTGTATTAGGCTCATACATAATAGTCTGGCAAAATGCACTATTGCAGTGCTTCTGCAGTAGCACTCACTATACTGTCACCTCACTGGAAGCACCAGTTCCTTTATTTTATTAGTGCTGAGGGTGGCTATTCTAAGGCCCTCACCCTGTAGGCAGGATTGAAAAGTTTTCTTTTAATTGATAGGTCAAAGAACTAGAAACCTGGGTGGCAAAATGGAAACTAAGTAAAGCTCAAAACAATTGGAAGAACTGCCCCTAAATAAATAAATAAAGAGTTTGCCCAATGTGTAATAGTGTATGGGGAGTGTAGGGGTAGGGAAAAGCAGATCATAACCAACACCCAGCCATGACACTGCTCTGTTCCCATCCAACAACACTGTGATATCATGGAGAATCCTAGAGTAGCACAACCGTGACAATACAACTCTACAAAACAGTAGGCTACCTGAATTAATACCAACAGTAGGCTACCAACAGAATTAATAATGGAAGGTGTTTGCAGTAGTAGGTATCTAGCACAGAAATTCCATCTGCCAAGATAAAGGAACCCAAAGGCAGTGCAGAGTCTAAGGAATGAAGGAGCCTTGCCAATAGAAGGATGTTGATAAAGTGGAGAGAGTTAGCAGCAGAGCCAAGAGAATAATTAAACAATTAAAACACATGCCTTTCAGCGACAAAGTGCTCAACCAAACAGAAAGTTGAGGAGAGAGTTGACTACAATGTAGCCAATTGTTTTAATTATTCACTTATTGTGTGACATTGCAATTATGTTATAGTGCATATATTCATTATACATTAATTAGAATTAATCTGTAGGGTTATAACAGTGTAATAGTTCCTCTAAATACTGAACCATGTACAGGTTTAACTTCTCTTGCCTGGACTCTGGTCCAGCAATATTCATGGGCCTACAAGATTGTAGTTAGCCAGATGTCCATTTATCTTGGGTGTGGCGAAGTTTCCCATCAGCCAGTAAAGTTTGTTCACAGCTCCCAGTCCTGGTACACAGCGTTCTATGCTGTTATTTAGCTCTAATTTACTTCCAAATATCTTCTAAGAGCCCATTTAGGAGTGGAAATATTGATAATGATGCTAGACAATATTGATCTCCAATGATTTGGCAAGTTCCCTGGTTTGGCAACAGTCAGGTCCTGAAGATGCCAGACTAGAAAGCTTCAGCTTGTACTAGACTTACAAAAATGAAGCTGAAACTCCTGAGCCTAGGTTAAATCCAGCAAATTTTATCAATTTTAGACCTTGGAGACAAGGAAATATGACGAGTGACCAGAAAATAACCTGATGCCCTAAGATTATGGGAAAAGAGAAACCAAGTGAAGATATTGCACAAAATTACCTAAAATTAACATTGATTACAAAAATACCATTTGGCTGTCTCAAACACTTTCTTAATCACAGTAAACAGATTGTTTTCAATGCTAACGAGAATAAAGGGAACTTAGCCTACCTATAGAACATTGGAGTCCCTTAAATTTCTAGGGAACACAGACCAATAAGAGAAGTGAGGTTTGACATTTTTGTGGACACGCATAGAGGCTGCATCTACACTAGCAAGCTCTTTCGAAATACTTTTCAAAAGAAGGGAGCTCTTTTGAAAGATCTGATGGAGCATCTACACACAAAAAGTGTTCTTTCAAAAGTAAATTGAAAGAATGCAGCACTCGTTTCGAAAGCACTCTTCCTTTCCCATTTCAGGAAGAGTGCCCCCTTTTGAAAGCTTCTTTCAAAAGAAAATGTGTGTAGATCTTCCATAGGCCATTTTTTTTTTTCGTTAAAGAGCTGTCCTCATGGGGCCTGAGTTTTTGATCCCTGGCCTGTTCTTTCAAAATAACAAGGGCTCTGTGGATGCTCTCTTTCAAAAGAGAAGATCACTCTTTGGATCTGCTTTTTTCTGTGTGGATGTTTTTTTTTCAAAAGAAGTTCTTTCAAAAGAGATCTTTTGAAAGATCTCTGTAGTGCAGCGGTAGACAGAATGTACGAACAGACAGAATCACATTATGAAGAGGGGATGCCCAGAATAGGTAAATTGAGCTCCCCTGAGAAGACTCCAGCAAAAAAAACCCTCCACTGATGATCAAGCCGTGAGACACCATCATATTGTAACACTATTGTCAAGAGTGACAGAGAGCTAGCCGTGTTAGTCTGTATTCTATCAAAACAAAAAAGCAGTCATGTAGCACTTTAAAGACTAACAAAATAATTTATTAGGTGATGAGCTTTCATGTGGGTCTGTCCCATGAAAGCTCATCACTTAAATTATTTTGTTGGTCTTTAAAGTGCTACATGACTGCTTTTTTGTTTTACTATTGTCAAGAGCATGAGGACAACTGCATAGGTATTTACAGAAGTGCTATATGCTTGGGCAATCATAATTTTAATTGTAACTTTAATAAAACTTACAAAATAGACTAGACCTTGTATTGGTATGTGTAGTCACTACCTTAGATTTTTATGTGTTCCTGGGGACACTAAATTTGAAGCAAGTAAAAGAGGTGTAGCCACCACAGCCAAACCCCTGTTGATGTAACATCACAATACAAAATTTACTTTATCTGAAAAAAAAAGCTACAATAGTTTATTAATACCTTTATGGGGAAAGGCATTTGATGATAAGTTCTTCAATCAAGTTGAGAAAAGTTAAAGATAGATAAATTCAAACTGGAAATAAGGTGAAAATTTAAAGCAGTGCAAATAATTAACCGTTGGATCATCTCTACAAAGCTTATGGTGGATTCTCTATCCCCAGCAATGTTTAAATCAAGGTTGGATTTATTTTTCCTGAAAAGTTCCTCTAGCTCAAATTAATTCAGGGATGTTCTGTGTTAAACATGAGGTCAGACTTGAAGGGCCTAGATTCACAGAGAAACTCAGCTATGGTAAAAGAAATTTAGTCGGACTGTGACTATCACAGAATTATAGAATAGTAGGACTGGAAGGGACCTGGAGAAGTCATCGAGTCCAACCCCCTGCCCTCATAGCAGGACCAAGTACTGTCTAGACCATCCCTGATAGACATCTATCTAACCTGTTCTGAAATATCTCCAGAGATGGGGATTCCACAACCTCCCTAGGCAATTTATTCCAGTGTTTGACCACCCTGACAGGAACTTTTTCCTAATGTCCAGCCTAAACCTCCCTTGATGCAGTTTAAGCCCATTGCTTCTTGTTCTATCCTCAGACGCCAAGACGATCAAGTTTTCTCCCTTCTCCTTATGACACCCTTTTAGATACCTTAAAACCACTATCATGTCCCCCCTTAATCTTTTCTTTTTTCCAAACTAAACAAGCCCAATTCTTTCACACTTTCTTTATAGGTCATGTTCTCTAGACCCTCGATCATTTTTGTTGCTCTTTTCTGGACCCTTTCCAATTTCTCCACATCTTTCTTGAAATGTGGCACCCAGAACTGGACGCAATACTCTAACTGAGGCCTAACCAGCGCAGAGCAGAGCAGAAGAATGACTTCTCATGTCCTGTCCACAACATACCTGTTCATGCATCCCAGAATTGTGTTTGCTTTTTTTGTAACAGCATCGCACTGTTGACTCATATTTAACTTGTGGTCCACTATAACCCTAGATCCCTTTCTGCCATACTCCTTCCTAGACAAGAATCATTAGAAAGAGAGACTTTGCAGTCCGGTACCTAGTGCATTCATCTATGCAGTGGGAGACCCAATATCCGCTGCCTGTGCTATAAGAACTTATAAATTATTGATTCCCAGTGGGACAGGTTCAGAAGGAAAGACTGGGAAGACAAGGATCAGAATATCCTATATCCCAGTGGTTAGAGCACTCACCTCAGCAGTAGTAGACACCTGTTCAAATCTTTCCCCCCTGAGCCACAGCTGGGAACTGGAACAGGGGGTCACTCCAGTGAATACATTAACCTTTGGAATAGAAATGTTGAGGGAGGTTCCTCTCCTTGTAAGATTGCCTAAAGGGGCCTAATCCAGTAAGTGAGCTCCGAGCGCACTTCCTGGCTGGGGTCCGACAGGCAAATTAGGTAAAGGAACATCTCCCTTTCCATCGTTTTGTGCATCCATTCAGGGTTTAGGCAACCAGACACAGTGTTGCAATGTGCATCTGCACCGGACACAGTGTTGCAATGTGCATCTGCACAGGCAGAAAAACAGCTGCTGAGGAAACTTTAGCTGCAAAAGACTGAGCTTAGCTGCCTATAGCATTCATCAGCAGCTGAGAGGGGGCTTTATGTATCCCAGCAGCACCTGTTCTTGAATAAGGGCGCCTAGGCCCTTTTGTGAATCTAACCATAATGTCAATGGTCTCTTCCAGCCTTATAATCTAGGATTCAAAAGGGTCAGAGAAGATTCATCATTATCATCAATAACCATGGGCTCAGCGCCCATTGGTGTTTGATGGCTCTCTCACTATTTCATTCCATCTGTCCCTGTCCAGTGCAGAGTGGCTTAGTTTCTGCAGATAAGCTTTGCACCAATCTACTGTGTCATCTACCCATTCTCTGAGGGGTCTGCCTCTCCTATTCGAACCGTCCATTATGCCAAATACCAGGTCTTGATTTTTCATTTGTCATTCATTCTGCAAATATGCCAAAAGAGTTGTAGCTTCCATTTTATAACCTTCTGCAGCAGGTTCTCTTTTGGCTGTATCTTCCTATATAATTCCTGATTGGTGACCTTCTGCATCCATCCCATTCTCAGAATCTTTCTATAACAACTCCTTTCGAATGCCAGTATTCTTCTTTTCAGAACATGGCAAACTTGTGTACTTTTGAACCTATTAGGAACATCAAGCATGCACATGAACTGGACTATGACCTCACGTGATAGGATGAAATTCAAAAAAGATAAATACAAAGTACTCCAATTAGGAAGGAAAAATCAGTTGCACACATATAAAACAGGAAATGACTGCCAAGGAAGGATTACTTCCAAAAGGAATCAGAGGGTCTTAGTGGATCATAAGTGAGTCAATAGTGTAACACTGTTGGAAAAAAGCAAACAGCGCTCTGGGATAGATTACTAGGAGTGTAGTAAGCAAAATTAAATTGGGCAGCACATGGTTTCCCCCTAGAACTGAGGAGCACGTTAGAAGCGTCGGCTTCCCAGTAGTCCTTTAAGACAGTGGTTTTCAGCCAGTGTGCCGCAGCTCACTGTTATGCAGCAAAATTTCATCAGTTTTGCCTATGGTGGCTCTTTGCAGAGCCACTGTGAGGGGAAATGCTGACCCCACAGAAGCCTGTTCACTTTTGGGAGGCAGCTGAAATGCTGCTTCCCGGCCTGAACAGGCTGGCAGGGAACCCGTCCCACCTCCCTGTTGTAGCAAGGAGAGGAGGAGGGAGAGAGGGATTCTCCTGAAGCTGGGATGCAGTTTAAATGCCATGTCCCAGCTCCATAGAATCATAGAACAATAGAGCTGGAAGAGACCTAAAAAAGCCATCAAGCCCAGCCCCCTGCTCTAAGCAGAACCAAACCCATCAGATCAGCCCAGACAGGGCTTTGTCAAGGCAAGACAAACACCACCAGGGAGGGAGACTCCACTACTTCCCTGTGTAGACCGTTCCAATGCTTCACCACCCTCCTAGTGAAAACGTTTTTCCTAATGTTCAACCTGGACCTTTCCAACCACAACTTGAGACCATTGTTCCATGTTCTCCCATCCTTTCCCACCCCACAAGTAATCGAACTTTTCAGTGGTTACTCAGTTACTCAACATCCCATTCGATCCTTGTTTAGCTTGTTGTATGCCTACTATGTTGCAAACCTCTCTAGTAAAACCATAACCATAGTAAATGTTAGCAAGTGTGATAAGTATAAGCAATCAATTCAGCTGAATAAAAGTGGGTGTGTTGTGGATTTTTTCATCTCATTGAAGTGTGCTATCTTACTGAAAAGACTGGGAACCACTGCTTTAAGATAAGCAGCTAGGTTTCCAATAGCAACTTAATAGTTTCTGACCTGGAAAATAAAAGACAAGCATACTTAAGATCTATTCTGTACATCATTAGGGACTGATCTGAGGACAGAACTGTAATTTCTAATGCAAAGAAATGTTGTGCACTATATATTTTTTCCTTGTTGGAGGGGAGAATTGCTAAGAACTTAAATATTTGACATCCAGTCTGTAAAATATTTCATTATTAATTTATCTGAGTCTATTGTTTGATCTGCAATTGTCTTTTAAAGCTTGCTAGCACGGTACCTAAGGGACTGTATCCTACAAAACAGAATTAAAGAAGGCCATGGAATATTTATGTCTACCATGAAGAATCCAGCATTATCAGTTACAGTTTAATTCAAAGTATGTGTGACAGGGGGATAAATATGACATTGAAATCTTGCCTTCACTTTTCTTCCAGTATCTGCTGCAGTCAGATAATATATAATAGGAGGGGAAAACTTTAATTTTTAATTTCTAAGGCATGTGAATGTTTTTCTTTGCCTTTTACTTTATCTGCTCTTAAATGTCTGATAGGGAATTATTGTGACTCTTCAGTATTAAATCCTAAAGGATGTAGACTTGCCTCAGGAGGAGCTCATCCTCATCCATCCTTTTAGAAGAGAGAACAATTGGGAAGTGTGGGGGAAAACACAGTACCCTTCTACTTTTAGACTATTATGAATATTTCTAAGAGCTGAAGCTGTTTAAGATTAAAATCATCATATCTAATACTTGGGTGAACTATTTGTACTGAATAATTACACATTTCAGAAGCTTAGTTTGTTTTGCCTTGTCTTTTTGGTTTTGTTTTTTTTTTCACTGTTTTCAAAATTATCCAGGAGCAGAATTTGATTTGCTTATGAAATCGTGCATTATTCAAAGAAGATTGCAAACACTTTATGAAAATATACTTCAGCCTCTGGGCTGTTTATGAATTGTTATCTTGGACCATTTGCTACTTATTACAGATAAAGAAGACAAGGGAAATAGGATTTCAATATGGCTGCAAAGACAGTTCCACAACAAATGTTCATGGAAGTGCACAAACTGAGTGCCCTCCATATGAATACTTTTGAAGGACATTTCTGCACAAAATCTAATGTTCTGATATTAATTCAAATTCACACTCGATAAATAAAGAGACCTGGAGCACCTAGGCTGAACTGATGTTTATTAACTGATTTTTAGTACAGCACAAATCAAAAAAGCACATACATTACCATCTTTGAAGAATTGAAGCTTTCAGCCAATAACAGACTGATTTCAGTGCAGTCTGGTTCAATTAATTTTTACCCCTTGACTTTAATATAGGTGTCTTGTTTACCATTTTGATTTAGAATGTTTCTTTTTTTCTACAACATGGTTTCCCAAAGTGGTGGGCATGCCCCCCTGGGGGGCACAAAGAAATTCCAAGGGGGGCACAAGATGACCCAGCCCCACCACCACCACCATCACCACCATTCCCTCCCACCTGAAGAAAGAGCCGGCCTGTACTTCCGGCTCTCAGCCCCTGCCTTTTTACGAGGGTGACCTGACTCAGCTGCCATAAAAAGCAGGCAGCCAGCAGAGACCCATGTGGCACTTGCTGCCTTCTGCAAAACTGAGTGAGTGTGAGTTGGGTTGGGGAGGAGAAGGACGGGATTAGATGAGAGGCAGGGGCTGCCTGGCTTAGGTGAGGGGGATGGGGTAAGAGCGGGGAGCTGGTGGTGCCCAGCTTTGTAGGATGGGAGGGGCTCAGGGGGGCAGCTCACACAACTTGGGCAGCCAGCCAGCATGTGGGACTCGCTGTGCTTGGGCAGCTGGCCCTGGCATTGCGGGGGTCAGGCGGCTCAGGGCTGGTGGCTGGCCCTGGCAGTGCAGGACTCAGGTGGCTGGCCCCAGCAGCACAGTGCTTGGGCGACTTGGGCTGGCAGACTGGTGGCTGGCTCCAGCAATGTGAGGCTGGGGCGGCTCAGGTTAGCAGATGAGCAGCTGGTCCTGGCAGCGTGGGGCTTGGGAGGGCAGCTCAGGCAGCCGGCCCACGGCTGGGGCAGGTGGCTGGTGGCTGGGCAGCTAGTTTCAGCAGGGAGGGGCTCAGGCAGCTGGAGGACAGGCAGGTGGCTGGCGCAGGCAGCTGGTGGGAACGTGGGTGGCTGGTTCCCATGGTGCAGGGCTAGGGCAGGCAGCTCTGAAAGTGCAGGTGTCAGGAGGGCAAGCAGCTGTTGCAGTCAGCTCTGCTGGCCCACAAGGGGCCCAGAAAAATTATTTGTGCTTGTTTCTAATTTTAAATAACATTTTTATATTAAGTTTTTGTGTTTATTTTAAATTACAAATTGAATTTTTGCTAAAGGGGGATTGGATGATGGTGGGAGGGTGAGGAGTTCTCAAAAATCAAAAGGTGGGGGGAGTGAGGCTGAAAAGTTTGGGACCCACTGGTCTACAAACACTGGTATTTTACATGTTTCCCAGCTTCCAACATATTTCATAAACTTCCAACTGTAAGATTTGTGGCTGGTGCTTATGCATTGTTTCAGCCATTTATACGTGATATAAACGTCAAATCAATACATTAAATTTTTCAGCTTAACATCCATTAGTCTCGTGGTTCATACTTCCCTTGCAAAATCAAAGGAAACAAATAAAAGGTAAATTAAAATGATCATAGAAAGTATGTTTTAAATAAATTGCAAAGTTACAGTCGATTATTATTTTTAAATTAACTATCGTCCAGTTATGGGCTTAACTGCAGTCTGAAAATCTATATTGTAGTTTCCTCTTTCATTTAATTAAGCATACATCGTGTCTAGAATTAGCTTTGCTGGGGGTTCATAAAAGGTTTGGGGGGCGCAATTTGGGGTCCACAATAGTGAAAAGTTTGGGAACCACTGTACTAAGCTACATAACATGGTACTATCTTTTGCAAATTGTCATTTTCCACATCATTCAATAGTTTAACCTGATTCTCAGAATATTTTGGGTGTTTGGTGCACTTAGTTGGCCTAATATAATTTTAACCCACCAGCCCACACTTCCAAAACCACTGTTCAATGTGAACTGTCATACTGAGATTTTATTACGTGAATTTGGAAAATACCTATTGGAGGAAGGTAAGGATACCAGAACATGCCTAATGGTCTCAAAAAAACTTCATAGAATCATAGGGCTGGAAGGGACCTCAGGAGGTCATCTAGTCCAGCCCCCTGCTTCAAGCAGGATCAACCCCCAGTAAGTCAATTCAGCCAAGACCTTGTCTAACCGGGACTTAAAAACCTTGAGGGATGGAGAATCCACCACTTCTCTGGGCAACGCAGTCCAATATTACACCACCCTCCTGGTGAAGTAGTTTTTGCTAACATCTAACCTATACCTCTCCCTCTTCAGCTTCAGACCATTACTCCTCATTCTGCCATCTGACACCACTGAGAACAGTTTCTCACCCTCCTATTTAGCACTCCCCTCCAGGATGTTGAAGGCTGCTATTAAATCACCTCTAAGCCTTCTCTTCTGTAAACTAAACCTCCCTCATCCAGTAACAGCCTCACACCTTCACTGATAACTCGTTTATTGTTAACATGCCTGTAGAAACCCTTCTTGTTACTCTTCACATCCCTTGCCAGCTGCAGTTCTAATTGTGTTTTTGCTTTCCTGATAACTGCCCATCATTCTCCAGCCATATATTTATACTCCTCTTTAGTCCACTGCCCACATTTCCATTTCTTATATGCATCCTTTTTGAATTTAAGCTGACTAAGGATTTCCCCCTGCTTGCCTACCATGTTTGCATTTCTTAGTATGCAGCCGGATGTTTTTTTTCCTGTGCCTTCAGTAAGACTTCTTTAAAATACTGCCAGTTCTCTTGAACTCTTTTCCCCTTCATCTTCATTTCTCAAGGGATCCTGCTCATCCATTCTCTCAGGGATGAGAAGTCTGCTCTTTTGAAATCAAGGGTCTGTATGTTACTGCTCACCTTTCTTCCTTTTGTCCAGATCCTGAAATCTACAATCTCATGGTCGCTGCAGCCCAGGTTTCCTCCCACTTCTATTTCTTCTACTAGTTCTTCCCTGTTTGTGAGCAGTAGGTCAAGCTGCGTACTGCCCCTGGTTGGTTCCTTCAGCACTTGTACCAAAAAGTTATCCCCAACATTCTCCAAAAACTTCATGGATTGTCTGTGTGCTGATGTGTCGGTCTCCCAACAAATGTCCAGATAATTAAAGTCTCCCATGAAAATCAGGGCCTGTGATTTGGAAGCTTCACTTAGCTGCCTGAAGAATCTCATCTCCCTGATCTGGCGGTCTATAGCAGACACCAACTACAGCATCAACTCTGTTACTTCTGCCTCTAAGTTTAACCCAAAGACACTCAACTGGATTTTCTCCTTCCTCATACTGGAGCTTGGAGCAATCATACTGCTCTCTCACATAGAGCTCAACTCCACCTCCTCTTCTCCCCTGTCTGTCCTTCCTAAACAGTTTATAACCTTCCATGAGCATGCTCCAGTTATGTGAATCATCCCATCAAGTCTCCATTATTCCAACCATATCATACTTGTTTGACTGTGCCAGGGCCTCTAATTCTTCCTGTTTGTTCCCTAGGTTTCTGGCATTAGTGTACAAGCATCTTGGAGAAGGAGCCAATTGGCACACTTTCTCCTCTTCACCAAGGAAACCCACTGATTATTCCCTCCTCCTTCCCCACTTACCTCAGGGCTTGTGTCACCTTCCCCCAGTGAACCTAGTTGAAAGCCCTCCTCACTAGGTTTGCAAGCCTGCCCACAAAGATGCTCTTTCCTGTCTTTGTGAGGTGGATCCCATCTCTTCAAAGAAAATGAATGCTTCCATAGACGTCCATGAAATGGGACTGGTGGGTCCTTTAGTAGACATGACTTTCCATCAGTAGTAGTTCAAAGTTTCCATCTTCTTTTTCTAGCTCAAGAAAAAGTTATTTGGCTCAAACATTATTTTAGTGAAGAAGAATAGTTCCCTTTCACTGGGTGCAATTGCATGGCCTATATTATATCAGAATTCAGACTGGGTGATGATAATGGTCCCTTGTGACCTTGAAAAAAAAATCTGAATTTATCACACAGTGCTGCTGTAGTTCTGAAATTAGACAAATCTGTCAGCAGTTCCCAAGATAACATCAGCAGGAATACTGGCTCAAAGATCAATGAAGATATCAATGGAAAACATCTTAAGCTCACAATCAGACAAACATCTTGTGAGTAAATCAGATAATTTAAAATGTACTATAATCCAATAGACACCTTATCAGCTACTTGCAAAAATGGTTATTGAGACAGATCAAATGAAAGTCATTCAGTCCTTGAAGAAAAAAATTGTCAAGTGAAGTGTTTATTGCTTCTAAGGCAAATGATAATCTGTGACTATTTATGTTCTAGATGCCACTGTTTATGTACTTGTTGTCTCAAGCACAAAATAGATCTGGTAAAGTTTGCCCATGCTGAAGCAGTGAAGAAATATGCTGCAACTACAAAACCAAGTCGTACTGAACATTAATCTTCCATCGGTTTTCATCTACATGGGCTGCCTGATACATTACAGCTACTAATGGACATTTGGTATAATAGATATAGGGTAAAATAATTTTGCTGCTACCTATCCAGCTGACATAGCAGATAGTGAAGCCACTTGGGAGTGCGTGGATTGTCTTTTTGTAGGACTGGAAAAAAGCCATAATGTGACAATTTCATTTCCTTAGGAGACGGACTCTTGAACACTTTTCTAACTGCAATAGATTCACATTTGTTACTTGTTTCACACAGAGCACAGACTTTCCTGAACCATTTTTCCTTCCCAATACCATTACAATATTTAAACACAGAATCACAGAACAGCAGTGCTGAAGGTAGCCCAGGTCCAGCATCATCTGAATGGTGCAAGCTCTATTTTCACCCACTTGAGACAAAGGGTCTTTGAGAACTGGGACAGTCCATGGGTGAAGCTAAGAATATAATCAGGTCTCTTAAGCCCAGTCCAGTGCTCTACCTACCAGGCCAGATACATGATCCAATTCCCACAAAAAAATCAACAGTTGTGAGGGCAGTCCCAAGTTATTTGCCAAGGGACTCTTTAAAAATAAAAGAACCACAAAACAATGCTGTGGATAAACAGATTGTGCCCCCTTTCAGTTTCTCCTCTGCACACTGCACAGTATTTTCTGGACCAAAATAAAACTGAAACCCAAGGTCCAGTCAATCCAATGACATTTTTATTGTGAAACTAATATGCTTTAAAAAGATCAGTGCTGTTTGAGACTGTACACTCCTACGAGCAGGTTACAAATGCACTTGCTACTTAGCTTTCATTGACGCAAACAATGCCAGAATTTCAGTAAAGAACATGTAAAATACCTACCAACCACACACCATCACATGCACTTTCTATGCAGAAGGCAAACATGGGAGGAGTTGACCAATAAGATGTCAAGTGTTCTGAGCTCTTATCAGTTTACCACAAGTCTCACCATATTTGATGTTAAAATGGAAGACCTGGCTCCTGCAGGGCTTTGTCTACACAGCCCTTTGGCACAGCGCAGCTGCCAGCAGCGCTATGCCAATGACAGTTCTAGAAACTGCAAATAGAGGACCATTTGCAAACTCACAGCTAATTAGCACAGCCACGTGAGATTTCGCTGTCAGTAGGGTGGGTGCCAGAAGTTCAGAGGACATGTGGACGTGCCTCTAGTGCTTACAGACCCCTCTCTCATCAGTCCCTTAAGCCTGAATGCAGTCTTGCTACTATATAAAATCCTTACCATTCATGTTATACATAAATTTCTAGCACTTATCAAGCAATTTATCAAGGGAAAACTCTTCAGGCATGATAAGAGGTTTAACTTGGAGTCAGACAATCCCCTTGGATATTCTGATCTCTCTTGTCACCCAGGTAAGTCTGTCATTGCATATATGGTCCATTATATCAAGAGTCACAGGAATATTCAGATTTCTTCCAGTCCCAAAGGACAAGTCAATTACCCCATGTCAGTCAAACCTTAGCTCTCACACCAAAGAGAATACTTGTAGTCAATCCTATAATAAACAATGCACTGATGCAATAGTAAAAGGAAACCAGAGTTGTTTACAGTGTTAAAGCAGGTAAGCATAGATACACAAATGAACTATAACCATAAATTTCAATGGGTAATAGAACCCTTTACAGTCAGCAAGCTCTCTGCATCCTTTAGGGCTAAACCACACTAAACAGCTTGCTCATGCCTAGAAAACCTTGCCTTCCAGAATAGAAGTAGCATAGAGATGTGGTTCCTTCTTGTTTGGGGGTTTTGTTCACCTCCTCCATTGTCTTCTGAGCTAATGCAATTCCAGCTGATGTGAAGAATCTATTTGCATTATTCATCTTCATGTGGCTGCATGGGTAGCAGAGCAACTAAGCCTTTTATCCTTGTTAATGTATTGTAATACCCTGTCTGGTGTTAAATGACCTCTCTCATTAGGCAGGACATCTTCCCTTTAGTTAATGTCTCTCTCCTTTCTGGTGATTTACAGAGTTACAGGAAGTTCCAATGCACCTGCCCAAATACTCCCTCACAATCTGGTGTAAAGATGTTGTACATGAGATTTAAGAATGAGGCCACTCACAAGTGTAAGCATAAAACATATTCGTATCATTCTAATACCTGTTTAGTCAATATTAACACATGGAAGAACCAGACTGATTCCAGCTATTTGCCAGTGTTCAGCTGAGGCCTGGATACTTTGGCATGAGCTGGCACTTGACCTGGGCTCCTGTTCACTATCACTATCACTTTAATTAGTGGTTCATAGTAGTTAGGATTAATTTAGTATCACCTGTAAATTAGATAAAATCCTTGCCATCTTTCTTGTTTTCATTCTCCTGCGCCCTCCCTTCCCAACAAAAACAAAACAAAACAAACCAACAACCCACCCTCCCCAGAGATGTCTGCAATTTCTAGAGCTCAGAGATGTTAAAATCTACAATTACCACGTGCTCAGAAATAGGATACAGACTATCAGGACAAGTTTGCTGAAATTAAACCTTTCATTTAGCTTTTCCGCAACAGAAAATTCCACTGCAATTGATCTTTTCCCACAGAAAATTTTCATTTTGACAATACTTCATTTGTCAGTGGGAAACCTGCTTATTCAGAAGTTTTGGGTCCATCGCAGTCACGTTGTTTTCACCTATATTGTTCTTTGTGGCTACGTCTACATGTGAAGCCTGCATCGAGTAGCTTATTTCAATGTAGCGACATCGAAATAGGCTATTTCGATGAATAACGTCTACACGTCCTCCGGGGCTGGCAACGTCGACGTTCAACATCGACGTTGCGCAGCACCACATCAAAATAGGCGCTGCGAGGGAACGTCTACACGCCAAAGTAGCACACATCGAAATAAGGGTGCCAGGCACAGCTGCAGACAGGGTCACAGGGCGGACTCAACAGCAAGCCGCTCCCTGAAAGGGCCCCTCCCAGACACAGTTGCACTAAACAACACAAGATCCACAGAGCCAACAACTGGTTGCAGACCCTGTGCATGCAGCATGCATCCCCAGCTGCAGCAGTAGCAGCCAGAAGCCCTGGGCTAAGGGCTGCTGCACACGGTGACCATAGAGCCCTGCACGTACTGGAGAGAGAGCGTCTCTCAACCCCTCAGCTGATGGCCGCCATGGCGGACCCCGCTATTTCGATGTTGCGGGACACGGATCGGCTACACGTGCCCTATTTCGATGTTCAACTTCGAAGTAGGGCGCTATTCCCATCCCCCCATGGGGTTAGCAGCTTCGACGTCTCGCCGCCTAACATCGATGTTAACATCGAAATAGCGCCCAACACGTGTAGCCATGACGGGCGCTATTTCGAAGTTAGTGCCGCTACTTCTAAGTAGCGTGCACGTGTAGACACAGCTTGTGAGTGTTGATCTTGACGTCAGGGAAAGGCAGCAACAGAGAGCAATGATTAATTAACACAGCAGGGATGCACAGTCCAGTCCATCCAAACCCACATGTCACCTTGTCACTCTTATATCCTCCAGGACAACTCACTGTCAAGTTGCACATACCTCCCTCGCACCACTCCTTGCCTGTTTGAAAGTCTTACCTTGTTCCTCTCCTTCCTCTGCTCTGCTGACAGCGTAGCCTCACTTGTCAGCTTCTCACACAAACAGCTCTAAGCCTACTTCCATGAAACGTTGAAATATTTTTCCTAACTAATCTGTAATCTGTAACCTTTTTCTCTTTCACCTTGCTCCTGAAGACTCACTTCTGCCACATTACCAATAAGAGATTAGCCAATTATTCATGTGCAAGGGGGTGTGTGGGGATAGCTGGCTCATAATTCAGAATTCACATAATTTGCAACTGTTTTTATGTTATAATAACTGGGTATATTTGGTCATCTCTCTTTTAATGAATAACACCTAACTCTTATAAGCTTCACCTGTATCAGCGTCAAAGCAGCTTTTGATTCAGTTGGCAGGACAGCAATCTGGCTTGCCCGGAAAGGAGTTGGTATCTGTTAAATTCAGTGAAAGATCATCACACAGGCACCGGTGCAAGAGTATGTATTGCCTTGTGGCTTCAGCCATGTGTCTGCACTTTCTCAGGTGTACAGCAGGGATGCCTTGTTGCCTTGGCATTATTCTGTCAAGTTGTCAGTATTAGGGCTTGCTGCTCCACACATCAGAATCAAGGTTGGTTCAGAAGCATTTGCTGATCGAGACTATGCTGACTGTAATGTAAATGCAACAGAGGCTGTCAACAAATCAGGGGTGAAGATATATAGATACACACTGTACAAGCGATGGAAGTGCTGGAGTAGACTAATGGAAACAAATTATGTGAGCCAATAGCTGTCCTCATATAACTACTCAGAGACATCCTACCTGTCTGAGCCTTACAAAAACAATAGTGGGCAGTGCACCACAAAGCATAGTCCATTTGTGCAGCTCAGACCACGTCACAAGGATTACAGCACCTTCCTGGGGTGGGGAAATATTATCCTATTCACTTTTTTGGATGGTTGAGCTGAGGTACAGAAAGGCTTAAGGCTAGATTGCCCCTGTACAGTACTGCTTCACAGAGATCCCTGCTGCACAGGGAAGTGTTTAAACTGCCTGTGACAAGGTGAACTAGCCTCAAAGCCCCCTGCTGCAAGCACATGGCCTCATCACACCACACACCAGGAAAAGAGCAGGAGAAAAGTCCTCCAGGCAGGCTAGAGTGGCTGCAGCAGAAGCAGCCAATCAGGGCAAGCCAGTATAGAGAAGCTGCTGGGCCGAGCCAGTCAGCTCTTCTTTGGAGCTTGAGCTATGCAGGCCGGGGGGACTGATAAGGCAGCAGTACCTCGGAGAGCTCAGTGTGGAGAACTGACTGCAGACCAGACTGAAGTCTGTGGTCAGCTGCTAAAGATTGGGGCCTGACTAGTGGGAAGAGTTGCAGAACCCTGCATAGGGTACCCGCTCTACGGCACTTTGAGATGAAGCCCTGATGGGAGGGCAAGGATGAGGAAGTGGCCCACGGAAACAGAATAGCAGAGAAACCTCAAGAACTAGAATGCAGCAGATGACTGCTGTGTACATGGTCCTTGGAGGGAACCAGTGTAGTGGGTGGGACTGGGTCCTCCCCAGCTCCCCAGGATCTACTGGAGGGGGAGAAGGAAGCCTGAGATTAGGCGGAGTGCCGAAATTTGACCTTTTGACCACCATGTACAGTCCAAGTGCCAGTAATACTTTGTAAAGTCACTAACAGTCCTACTTACAACTGTCTCACGTGGCTGTGCTAATTAGCTGTGAGTTTGCAAACTGTCATTGGCATAGCACTGCTGGCAGCTGTGCTGTGCCAAAGGGCTGTGTAGACAAGGCCCTGCAGGAGCCAGGTCCTCCATTTTAACATCAAATATGGTGCGACGTGTGATAAACTGATAAGAGCTCAGAACACTTGACATCTCATTGGTCAACTCCTCCCATGAATGGAGTCTTGCTACTATATAAAATCCTTACTTTATGAAATAAATACAGAAGCAGAGCTTTAATGTTTAGTGAGTGGAGCAAGCAGAAGGGTGGATCCCACTTCTGCCCCAGCTGTGTGGTCCATAGGGAGCCCCGTGCTGTGGTGGGAGCCCCATGGCAGGGGCTCATAGCAGGGGCTCCATGGTGGAGGATCTGGGCCTGTCCCTGTGCTGTGCCTCCAGAGCAAGGCTCCAGTCCTGGGCCCATGCTGTGGTAGGGGCACCGTTGCAGGGGCTCAGTCCCTGGCCTTGTGCCATGGCTGGGGCTCTGCAGCAGGGGCTCCGGCCCTGGCCCTGGACTGTGGCTCAATGGCGGGGCTCCAGGACCATGCTTCAATGAGGGCTCCAAAGTGGGGGTCTGGCTCCAGCCTCTGTCCTGCACCATGGCTCCATGACAGGGCTCTGGCCCTGCCCCTGCTGCTTTTTGGTGGGGCTCCAGCCCCAGACCTCATGCTCCCATCCCCCCTCATGCTGCAATGGGGGAGGAGGGGTGGGGATGGAGCCCCCACCATGTGCCTAGGCAATCCAGATAAAGGGGCATGTGGGACACCATCAGGAGAAGGAAAAGGAGTTGGAGAGTGCAGACACACCCAGCCAGATGGGGTTGCTTGTGGTTGGTGAGGGCTGTCCCATTCCACTGCTACTGGCATTTATGTCAGATTCATGGTTCCATCTCCTGTCCTGTCTGCCCCCCAGGGAACCATCTGGCTAGCAGCCCTGGTCTCCCCGAAGCTACTCTTTAATCAAGTGGTGCAGGGGAGAAAGTGCAGGTAGCATGTAGAGAACCCTGCCAGACTGTACTACGTGTTAACACCGTGACATGCAGGGAGTTCTGGAAACAGATGCCAAACTGTGCTTGTTTCATTCATGCCCCACTGATTGCCATGTGACTATTGCTGTTTTGTGACTGTGTGTGAAGACAATTCCACTTTTGGCCTTTAACTCTGGATAATCTGCTAATGAACTTCCACAGAGAAGAAACTGGTAGTTGAGTGGACAAGGCACTTGCAGTGTTTGTGACTTTTAAGTCTGTCTTTGTTTCCCCCCTCATTAGACTGTCAATAAAACTGTGCTTCCACTTATATTAGGGAAAAATTAGAATAAATTCACTGACTGTAACAGAGTTGCATGGGATTGACATTCGTGTAATGAAAGCAGATCTAGTTCTATATCTTAATCTTTATTTTTGTTACTATCTTCTTATAAATGCTTTATGATCTATGTGGAGCAAAAGTTTCTGAGTCACTTCCCACAAGAATTGCAGAAACCAAAGTCCAACAGGTTTCATAGCTGCAATTAATTATGATTAGTTATCATTTGCCATTATTAAAATATTTAAAGACTGTTTAGAGTGTGGCCAACCCCAAGCATGCAAAAAATCACAACTCAGGCCATACAAAACCATATTAATTTTAAATATGCATACACACACCCCTTCTGGCTGCTGAATTAATTTTCAAGCGCTTAATTTCCATTTAACAAGCTGCCTCATTTTTCTGTAGTTCCCCCTTCAGAAGTTAAATGCTACTGTGGTGGACTTAGTTGGTATTCCTCCCCGCCTCCCACAAGGAGGTTAAATGTGATTATAATATGGTCGCTGTTAACAATTGGTTTAGATATATTCATCTCTTGGACCAGATCCTGTGCTCTTCTTATAACTAAATTAAGAATTGACTCACAGGAATAAGGAGATTTCGATGTTGGTGGGGTCCTTTAAAGGACCCTGGAGTAGACAAGCCACGTGAAAACAAACCATGGCACTTTTGAAGTGCTGCAGCTGCTGGCATGCTAATGAGGTGCTGAATATGCATTTCAGTACCTCATTAGTATTCTTCGATTTGGCCGTTAGCATGGCCATTTCAAAGATTTTACTAAGTGTAGACAGCCAATGTGATAGTGGGAATTTATGTTCAATTGATTATTTTATTTCCAAGTTTCTCTTCTACATATTTCTAAAAATATGAGGTTTTGGACCAGGGAAAATAGAAGATGGAAAGAGATAGGAAACATCAAATGCAGTTGCAGAAAGCTACACGTGGCTCAGAGCCCTATGAGACGAAGTTGAAGTTGCATTAATATGTAATGACTCTAAGTCACAATAACACAATCTCATAAAGCAAACATTGAGGTGCAATGCCATGGCATAAAATTGTGCCTCTCTGCATCTCTGTATTATGACAATGGGTCTACAGGGCTGAATAGCTGTACTCTGAAGAGTAAAAGTAATTGCCTTGTGGGCGAGCATTAAAGCAAACAGCTTGCTTATGTGCAGAAGCCATAATAAAAGTTGCACTTAGGTAGCAGATCTATAAATATAAACTGATACCCTGCCTATGTCAAGTAAGTATCTAATGTGCTCAGAAGTCACCCTGAATTCTTTATTAAGTCATAAGTCTAAAATGTATGTGAGTTTCAAATGAAAATGTAAGTGAAATAAAGAGATTAAGAGCCGAGTGGCTAACACATAAAACAAACGTGGTGGCTGAGCTATGTAACTTTGTCCTCAACCACAACTGCTTCTGATTTGGGGACAATTTATACCTCCAGATCAGCAGCACTGCTATGGGCAACCCCATGGCCACACAGTATGGTAAAATTTTTATGGATGAGTTACAGTGTTTCCTCAGCTCCCATCCCCTATTACATGTCCTTTACTTATGCTACATCGATGATATCTTTATCATTTGGACCCACAGTAAAGAGACTCAAAGAATTCCACAGAAATTTCAACTACTTGCACCCCACCATCGATCTCAGCCTTGACCATTCCACATGAGAGATCCATTTTCTGGACAACACAGTACAAATTAGTGATGGCCAAATCAATACCACTCTCCACCAGAAGCCTACTGGCCACTACTCTTACCTACATGCCTCCATTTTAATCAAGGACACTTCACACAATCCATCGCTTATAATCAAGCCCTTAGATACAACCACACCTGCTCCTATCCTACTGACAGAGACCAAAAACTTCAAGATCTCTACCAGGCATTTGCAAAACATAATTACCCACTGGAAGAAGTAAAAAAAAACAGATTGACAGGAGCAGATGAATACCCAGAAATCATCTATTTCTAGATAGGCCCAAGAAGGTTAATAACAGAACACTACTTGTCATCACCTATAGCCCCCAACTCAAACCCCTACAGTGCATTAATTGACAATCTACCACCTATATTGGAACATGATCCTACACACTCACAGGCTCTGGATGAGTGTCTGTAGGAAAGGACGGGTCTACCACCTAACCTCAGGAAAATTCTGACTAGCAACCACATACCACAGCACAGAAATACTAATCCTGGAACTTTTCCTTGCAATAAACCCCATTGCCAACTCTGTCCCCATATTTATATTGGAGACACCACCCCTGGACCTAACCCCATCAGTTACACAATCAGTGAGTGGCTCATATTCCTGTACTGCCACTAATGTGATACGTGCCTACAATGCCCCTCTGCTACATATATTGGATAAACTGGACAATCACTTTGCCAAAGAATGAATGGACATAAATCAGATATCAGACATACACATAAACCTGTCAGGGAGCATTTCAGCCTACCAGGTCAAAGCATTCACAACTTAAAAACCTGCATTCTAAAACAACGGGACTTTAACACCAGATTACAAAGGGGAACATCTGAACTGGAGTTCATTCTCAAGTTTGATACTTATACTTCGGCCTCAACAGAGAGAGTAATTTCCTTACACATTACAAAGACAGTTTCCCCATCTTTGATCTATGTAATGACCCCATGCAGACCACTTAATTTAATAAATGTTTGCAATAAGAAATTTTTCCTCTATCTGATTCATCAGTTTTTATTTCTTTTTTTTATCTTTCTGTTAAATTCCCTTTGTCTCAGTTTTCACGTATCAGAATTTTCCAGATCTGAAGAAGTGGGTCTGTCCCATGAAAGCTCATCACCTAAAAAATTGTTTTGTTAGTCTTTAAACTGCTACAGGAATGATTTTTTTGTTTTGAAAAGTTTGGCAGGAGAGCCTAGTGAGAAGGGACTTGTGAGGAAACAATGCCAACATCCCTTCAATCTACCAAAAGCATATTAAATTGTCATTCTGCACATGCTGAGCCAGTAAACAAGTCTTTCCTTCCTGCTGCCAAGGTGGCTGGTGTACACAACCTTCATGAGGCAGGCAGAGAGGGACAGATTGGGTCACTTCAGATATTTTAACGTCCACCAGTGGTAACACTTTGACAAGGAAAGACTGTCCCTGCTTGTATCATTCTGAACAGTCCTGTGTTCTTAAAGGTGTGGACACCATGCAACTTCCCCGACCAGCCCACACTGATTTGATGAAGTACCCCTAATCAGAGGTGGAAAAAGTACCCACAGACTTACTTGAGTAAAAGTGCAGCTGCTCCGCAAAATCACTCCCCTCCCCCATCGAATTGTGGCGGTTCTCCTTGTGACTCTGCAAATACTTGAGGACATTTTTTTTTATATTTGTAACTTTTTTGACAACAGTGTAAAGTTGTCCAAGCTGGACAATCTCCATGCATCTGTCAGAGACGAAGCTCAGCCAGAAGTACCATACACGTTCATGGGGGTTTTTTAAAGAACAAAACTATAGAATATGGATGGCATTATGGGATGGGGAAAGTTACAAGAATGGAACTTGACCCCTTGCTGCCAGTCACCTCTGCACAACCTGTTTCTGCCTTATCACCCACGGACAATATTTTCCAAAAGGGAGCACACATTATAATGGCCAGCTGCACACACCGTGCATTGGTTGATGCAAGCACTTCTAGTGAATATGTGCAGTATAGACAAAGGGAAGCAAGTATGCACGCACACAATTGTTATACTAACTGCAGACGATTTACACTGGTGTAATTTGTGTTGACCAAAGTTTGTAGCATAGGCTTGACTTAAGCAATTTGCGAGAATACAGGGAGCTCCGTTCTGTACTCCATACAATCTAAATAAACTGGGAGAAGCTTCTGGGGTCACCCTGGTGCAAAGCTGTGTAAACAAGAAGAATATTGGGCTCAATGTTTCTCACATATCTTTGCACGCTTGCTTGCATTTTTGTTCAAGTTCTGCTATAAAATATATTTTTCTGCAGCTCTTAGGTACTTTGTGTATTGTGTTTTTCCTTCCTATATAGAGGCTTCCAGATTTATATCACTGCAAGGAGATTTTTTTAGCTGTTGCAAGGCCCTACAGACAAATTGTTCATTATTTTGGAAAAGTTTAAAGGTGGGTTGCATTCCAAGGGCAAAGATGTAGCAGTATGATGAATGGGATACCTAATTTTTTTTTAATGCATTTTAAACGGTAGGTGGGAGAAACCTGGGCTGAAACACATTGATGACAAATGTATGTGTACAGTAAGTGCCATTTTTATTGATGGCATTTTTCTTTTAGCTTAAAAACTCTATCTTGCTCCTACTTTTTTTTTTGTTTCAGAGACCGACAAAGTGTGTAACTTCTTTACTCAGTCCTGGGACACCCTGTGGTGGTTGCATCTGGGGGTTAACTTTTCCGTACCTGACATTCCCTGTAGTGCTGTACCTGTGTTGGCTGGTTCACAAAGAGCCAGCTGCACTGCTGGCTGCACTCTTCTGGCACAGCCTAGGTTTCCATGTGATCACTTAGTAAGGTTGTCAACTGTCTAATCACACAAACCCAAAGACTCTTGCCCTAACGCCTTCCTGATGCCACAATCCTGCCTTCTGCTCACCCCCACCTTCACTAAGCTGGGATGCAGAAGGGGGTCAGGGCTTACCTCAGGTAATGTAAGCGACCAGCACAGCCCTCTGGCATAGGGTTACCATACTTGACCTTTCAAAAAGGAGGACACCCCTGAGATGGCGTGTATCTGTCTCAGTATTTATCAACTCACATTATATTACTGTACCATAGAAACACTATAGCACATTAATACATCAGAAGCTGGTAGACACAGATACACTTCCTCTCAAGTGTGGCCTCTTTTTTATATGGTAACCCCACTCTGGCAGCAGCTCCCAGATAACAGTATGCAGATACCCATGGCCTCCTTGTATCAGACACTGCCATATGCAGCTCCTATTGGCTGTAGTTAGCCAGCAATAGGAATTTTAGAGTCAATGCCTGTAACAGGGACCACACACAGAAGATTCCCCCACAGGCAACAGTGATATGCTGGGCTACCAGGTGCAGCACATAGCAGGTGGTGAACAGGAAGCCTGCCTCAGCTCCACTGCATTGACAACAGCACCCAAGGCACCTCAGGCCCTTTTAAATCACATAGGCCTCTGGACAATTGCCCTATCCCCTCCCCTCATAATCAGAGCTAATTGCTACCCTTTCCCTGGGACTTTCCCTTCTCTGACATTCTCTTCTTCATCAGCCCTCTGGATAAACCCTTTCTTCAGCTTCTACTCCTGTCCGCCTTTCAATGGCCCCACAGAGCAAATGCAAATTTCCTCCCTGCAGCCCCTTCTGCTCTTACTTCTTGGCTTTCTACATGCCCCACCTTCTCTTGCCCACATGCCCTGCATCTTCTATCAGGGCTTGTCAGTCAAGCCTAAGTCTCCCCTCTGGTGCTGTCCAGTAGGTTGATTAAGCCCCTTCTGAGCCAAGGAGAACACCCATCACAGGATGGTTTGCCTCTAGTTAATAGGTAGGCACACCTCAGGAGGGAATCAAATTCTATAACTATATTCTGATAGTTAGTGTGTGTGAGAGTGATTGAGCTCCTCTCCTATAACTCACTTGGGGGTAGGAGGGACCAAAAGAGAGAAGGCTTTGCAAGCCAGAGGCTAAGTAACTAGTGGGAGCATAACCAGCTGGGAGCTGCAAACAGAGGAGTTTGCCTGGGAAAGGTGAACCTCCACTGAACTAGGGTGAGAGATATTGAGTGTGTTTGTTTTCTGGGCTGTTTGAATTTGAATTTCAGTTACTGATTGATCTCAGTTATTAGTTTGAATTTGATTGCTAGGTTGATGGTTTGAATTTGAATTTCAGTATGTTAGGTGGATTGTCTGTGTGAATTTGACTTTCTGAATTTGAATTTCAGTTACTGACTGAGTTCAGTTATTCTGGCAGTTTGTGTGTGTGTGAGTGATTGATTGAGCCCTTCCCCTTGTGACTCACTAAGGGGTAGGAGGGACCCAAGATGAGAAGTCTCCAAAAGCCAGAGGCTAAGAGACCAGCAGGAGTGTGACTATCTGACAGATGCAAACAGGGGAGTTTGCCTGGGAGTCCGCCTTGAGGGGAGCCCCGTATTATTATTTGGTCTCCTTTTTATAGTTTTATTTCTATTCTGCCCTTCAAGGTGACACTAATAACATCTGAGGGAATTCTCTGAAGAAAGGGAAAAATGGATAGTGACAAGCCTACTGACAAGTCAGCTCTCGTGACCTGCAAGGCATGTGCTACACTCGTCTTCCTCCTGGAAAATAGAAGGAATTTTGTATGTACAAAGTGCAAGCTGGCTGCCATCTTGGAAGAAAAGATTAGAGGACCTGAGGCCCAATATCAACCCTCCAGTCCATCAGAGAAGGTGAAGACTTCCTCAACAGAAGGCAGCATTTAATCCTGCAGGCACAGCAGGCTGGGCAAACAGTGAAGGCAGTACAAAGCAAGTGAAGGCAGCACAAAACAAGGAAGAAAACAGGAAGCATGTAAGTTCCAAAAGAAGAAAGCCAATTCAGGTATCTCTAGTTCTGGTGAAGGTAAGCAACCACTTTCAGGATCTCTCCATGGATGATACAGGGTGCATGCTGTGGCAGAGAGCTCTTACAAAAGGGATCAGAAGAAGACCTCACTGACTGGAAGGTATAGGACATGTAGCCCTTAGGATGGGAGTTCTGTGACCACCACACCCAAGGAAAGAAGACAGGTGGTGATGGTCGGGGACTTCCTCCCAAGAGGGACGCAGTCATCCACCTGCTGTCCAGACCTGGAATCTTGGGAAGTTGGCTGGTTACTTGGAGCTAGAATCCAGGATGTGACAGAAAGACTTCCAAAAATCGTCAAACCTGTGGATTATTACCCCTTCCTTCTTCTCCATGTAGGAACTAACAACATAGCAAAGAATGACCTTGAGAAGATCACCACAGATTATGTAACTCTGGGAAGGAAGATCAAGGAATAGAGAACACAAGTGGTGTTCTCGTCCATCCTGCCTGTTGAAGGAAGGGGTACAGGTAGAGATCATAGAGGTAAATATGTGGCTGCACAGGTGGAGTCAGAGAGGGATGTAGTTTCTTTGACTATGGGATTCTGTTTTGGAAACAAGGATTGCTAGGAAGAGAAAGGATCCACCTGACAAAGAGAGGATAGAACATCTTTGCAGGCAGCCTTACATACCTAGTGAGGAGGGCTTTAACCTAGGTTCATCGGGGGATGGTGGCACAAGCCCGGAAGTAAGTGGGGAAGGAGGAAAGAACAACAAAGGGGGGTCCCTCATTTGAAAGGAGAAAATAGGCACCAATCAGATAATTATCTGATGTTTGTACACAAATGCAAGAAGCCTGGGAAACACATAAGAGAGAATTAGAGGCCTTGGCACAGTCAAAGGAGTATGAGGTGATTATGAAGTAATTGAAATAATGGAGACTTAGTGGGATGACTCATGTAACTGGAGCACTGTCATGGAAGGGTACAAACTGTTCAGGAAGGACAGGCAAAGGAGGAAAGGAGGTGGAGTTGCAATGTATGTGAAAGAGCAGTATGATTGCTCAGCACTCCAGTATATGGAAGGAGTAAAGCAAGTTGAGAGTCTTTGGGTTAAGTTCAGAGGTGAAAGCAACAGAAGCAATGCTGTGGCTGGTGTCTGCTATAGACCAGCAGCTCAGGTAGACAAGCATTTCTACAGACAACTAAGAGAAGCTTATATATGACAGGCCGTGGTTCTCATAGGATACTTTAATCACACAGACATTTGTTGGGAGATCGATACAGCAGTACACAGACAATCCAGGAAGTTTTTGGAGAATGCTGGGGAAAACTTCCCGGTACAAGAGCTGAAGGAACCGACCAGGGGCCACATACAGCATCACCTGCTGCTCACAATCAGGGAAGAACTAGTAGGAGAAATAGAAATGGGTGGCAATCTGGGCTGCAGTGATCATGAAGTGGTAAATTTCAGGATTCGGACAAAAGGAAGAAAGGTGAGAAGTAAAATACAGACCCCTGATGTCAGAAGACCAGACTTTGAGTCCCTGAGAGAAATGATGGGCAGGATCTCCTGGGAAACTAATATGAAGAGGAAAGTTCAGGAGAAATGGCAATATTTTAAAGAAGCCTTACTGAAAGTTCAGAAATAAACCATCCCAATGCGCGGAAAGAAAAGCAAATATGGTAGGCAACCAGCTTGGCTTACAAGGGAAATCCTTGGTGAGCTTAAACTCCAAAAGGATGCATATAAAAAGTGGAAACTTGGACAGATGACTAAGGAGGAGTATAAATACGTGGCTGGAGAATGCAGGGGGGTTGGGGTGGGTAATCAGGAAAATGAAAGCACAATTGGAACTGCAGCTAGCAAGAAATGTGAAGTGCAACAAGAAGGGTTTCTACAGTCATGTTAACAATAAGAAGGTTATCAGGGAGGGTGTGGGGCCATTACTGGATGAGGGAGCAGTAACCTGGTGATAGATAATATGGGAAAGGCCGCAGTACTCAAGGATTTTTTTGCCTCTGTCTTCACAGTCAGCTCCCAGGCTATGGCACGAGGCAATGCAGTATGGAAAGGAGCTGGGCAGCCCTCAGTGGGGAAAGAACGGCTAGGCATACAAAAATCCACGGGTCTGGATTTAATGCATCCAAGTGTACTGAGAAAATTGGCAGATGTCATTGCAGAGCCTTTGGCCATTCTCTTTCAAGACTCATGGAGATCAGAAGAGGTCCCAGATGACTGGAAAAAGCCCAGTATAGTGCACATCTTTAAAAAAGTAAAGGACAATCCAGGGAACTATATACTGGTCAGCCTTACCTCAGTCCCCAGAAAAATCATGGAGTGGCTCCTCTAAGAATGCTTTAGAAGCACTAGGAAGAGGAGAAGTGATCGAGTATTCAACATGGATTCACCAAGGGCAAGTCATGCTCGATCAATCTAATTAGCTTCTATGATGAGGTAACTGGCTCTGGGAACGTGGGGAAGTCAATGGATGTGATATACCTTGACTTTAGCAAAGCTTTTGATACAGTCTCCCACACTATTTTTTGCCCATAAGCTAAGGAAGTATAAATTGGATAAATGGATTGTAAGGTGGTTAGAAACCTGGCTAGATGGTCAGGCCCAATGGGTAGTGACCAATGGCTCAATGTCTGGTTGGCAGTTGATTTCAAGTGGAGTGCCCCAAGGATCGGTTCTAGGGCCAGTACTGTTCAACATCTTTATTAATGATCTGGATGAGGGGATGGATTGCACCCTCTGCAAATTTGCAGGTGACACTAAGCTAGGGGAACAAGTAGATACATTGAAGGGTATAGAAATAATGTGGGTGCATTAGAGTGGGTTCAACAGAGGGCAATGAAAATGATTGGGGGCTGAAGCGCACGACCTATGAGGAGAGGCTGAGGGATTTGGGCTTATTTAGTCTGCAGAAGAGAAGAGTGAGGGGCAATTTGATAGCAGACGTCAACTTTCTGAAGGGGAGCTCTAAGGAGGATGGAGAGGCTGTTCTCCATAGTGATGGATGGCAGAACAAGGAGCAATGGTCTGAAGTTACAGAGGGAGAGGTGTAGGTTGAATATAAGGAGAAACTATTTCAGCAAGAGGGTGGTGAAGCACTGGAATGCCTTACCTAGAGAAGTAGTGGACTCTCAATCCCTAGAGATTTTTAAGTCCTGGCTTGACAAAGTCCTGGCTGGAATGATTTAGTTAGAGCTGGTCTTGCTTTGGGCAGTGGGCTGAATTCAGTGACCTTGTAAGGTCCCTTCCAGCCCTAGGATTCTATGACTCTATGATTCTATGACATGCAGAAGGAAACAGGTGTATACAGTGAAATAGGCTCCTTAGAGGGACAATGTTGAGACCAAGGGAATTGTGTGAGTAGCCTGTTAAAGCAGGAAAGATACTGAGATACTGGGGTTAGATGGCTTAGAGGATAGACTTTTGTATTGCTTTTTGCATTTAAAGGTAATAAACCAGACCCTAAGGAAAACTCATGTTATTGGACTTGTAAATGTCTTTTCTGAATTTATTCCTGAACCAAGAGGTGAAAGTGAGAAGGGTTGATTGCAGGGCTGTACTGATGTAGCATCCAGAGAGAGGTAACTCACTGACAGACAAACAAGTATATGGAAGTTCCTTGTTTCCCTTTTTTACTTGTGTAACTCAGAGGCACAGTGGTCAATGACAAGTGAGAACAAAGTCTGGTCTAAAGCCTTAGCTTGTTGTGTGGTAGAGGCACATTACTTTAGCCCCCTAAGGTCCCAGGGTCAATCCCAATGGCTTTCCTTCTCCCTAGGCAAAGGCAGCCATTGCCTGGAGTTTCCTCAGTGTTACCTAGTTTAATTGCTAACTAAAGTAGAAAACTAGATCTTAGCCACAATATAAAAGCCCCTTGGTGTGCCTGAGTTGCAGCATTCTCTCCAGGCTCTATCAGACTTCACCTCAATCTGGGGTATAACAGCAATACCGCCCCCCCCCCACTGGTCCCTCATGTCAAGGGGAACTCCCATCTTCCCAGTACTAGGAGTCCAGTCTTGGGCCCAAGGCAACAAAGCAGGCAACAGGTCTGACAAATTCTTCCTGTTCCTCTTATCCCAACTATGATACTGACATTTTTCCTTTGGTATTACAGGCTATGACTACACTAGCCAAAAACTTCGAAATGGCAATTTCAAAGTTTACTAATGAAGCGCTGAAATACATATTCAGCACCTCATTGGCATGCGGGCGGCCACGACACTTCAAAATTGATGCAGCTCGTCCAGACAGGGCTCCTTTTCGAAAGGACCCCAGCTACTTCAAAGTCCCCTTATTCCTATGAGCAGATGGGAACAAGGGGACTTTGAAGTAGCCGGGGTCCTTTCGAAAAGGAGCCCCGTCAGGACGAGCCGAGCGGTGGCGAGCCGCGTCAATTTCAAAGTGCTGAGGCCACCCGCATGCTAATGAGGTGCTGAATATGTATTTCAGCGCTTCATTAGTAAACTTCGAAATGGCCATTTGCATGGCCATTTCCAAGTTTTTGGCTAGTGTAGACATGGCCACAGTAATTTATTTCTAGTATTTTGTCAGAAATTATTCACAACGTTCTTCCAAAGCATCCACTGTTTGAAAGAAGCAGATGTGTTTAGACTAAACCTTATACTAAATGGGACACTCTCCCCTATTATCCAAGAGAAGTTGGAAAATCCAGAGATGCATTTTAAGTTTGTGCCACCAAAATAATTTATAAAACCAGGAAAGGGATTCTGAAGGCAATATAATAAAGCATGTAATCTCAATCGTTTAGGGTTCCTTAGCTACAAATTCAATTTAATTATTTTGTTTATATTTATTCATGTACTGTTTGGCTGTGTTTTAATTAATTTGCACATTTATTTTTAATCTGATTATTTTAGTTTCTGTAAATATAACATGATCAATGATGTACAAACCAATAATATTTGTACTGTAAAGTGTTTTTAAAATGATGACCCAATGACAAGGTGATATGCAACATAAACATATAGTTATCTTGGAAAAACAATTGTCTCTTTTGTTAGGTTTATGTAAAATATTTCTCATGTTCTACCCATTCATTGTGTGCATATACCAGGCAGTAACAGCTCTGCTCCTCAGAACTCCAACCATCCAAGTTTTTGTTCCAACAAGCATAGCAGTAGTTTTTATTAAAATCCATTGGTTTACATTCAGTATACAATTTTCACATGCCTCTGACTTTAGTATGAATCATAGCATTTGAAGTGTTTTACATGCAATATTAAGTAAGGTATGTTTTAAAATAAACTATTTAATCCAAATTGTATTAAACACATGGGTTATTGGATGTTGCCATGGACCAAAAATGAGTCTGTGGCTTATGCAGTGACCTAATACACCACCTGGAATGTCTTACTTTTTAGCCTTTCATCTCATTCTTTGGGGCTGCAAATCTCACTCTGAAGGACAGCCAACTCCTCAGTATCTCTTCTGTAAAATATTCATTTTAGCTATACAAGGCCTTAGGGCTGAAAAAAGATGTCACAACTAGATGATCAAAAGATATCCTGTACTAGTTGTGTGTAAACTTAAAGTAAAAGACGTATTAAGTGCTGATGTTCTAGAAACTATGCAATACAGTAGAACCCTGACTTACCCCGCTACCTAAGTCAAATTACCTGTGCAACCCTGGTCAGTTTCCTGGCTCACCTCCACTTGCAGAACTGAGAAAATGACCAGGGCTGGTGCCCTTATCAATTTCCCCACTCCTGTAAATGGTGGCAGCTGAGATCCTGACTCTCATCTGCCACTACTGACAGGAGCAGCTGCCACCATGACAGGAGCAGAGAAGCCCTCTCCCGTCAGGGGCAGCAGCCCAGTCACTTCCCCCATGACAGAGAAGGTTCTTCAAGTGATTACTCATGTCCATTCCAGGTTGGGTGTGCACTGGTGCATGCCCAGTCACCAAAAGTTTTATGCCCTAGCCAGTAGCCATAGGGTTGGTGCAGCACCCCTGGATTGGTGCTGATATGGCAACCAATATATGCACCTTTGGACACACCCCCATACCCCTGCTCAGTTCCTTCTCGACACGCTGCCGATTGCTGGAGCTCTTGCTTTCTCTGTTCAAGTCACAGTTAGTCTTAGTGTTTTAACTAAGAGCCAAGGTGAGGCTTTCCATCCCCCTCGGCACTGAGGAATGCCTGGCTCCGCAAGCTTCAAGACTTGTTCAAAATGCTGCAAATGTATGCCCAAAAGTGACCCCCTTTCAGCCTTTTTGATTTGCTTGAGGGAAGGACACTTACATGATTGCTGTTCAATTTGTAAGGCCTTTAAGCCCAGAACTTTGAAAGATAGGGCTGAATGCCTTAGAGTCCTCTTAATGGAGGCAGCTTTTAAGCCTCAAGAGTCTTCAGCAGGAGCAGACAGTGGAGCCTTCTCGGTGAAAAGTGCACAGGCGCTGTTGACCATGCTGCTGCCTAAGGACTCTCAGCACTGAGAGCAGGTGCAGGCACCATCGCCTTGTCAGTGCCACAGGAGTCAATCTCCAGTGCCAAAGAAGAGGAGGGAAGAGAGGCATCAATTGCCAAAGTCAAAGTGGGTTGGCCTCAAGTCCAAAGCTTTGGTGCACACTGTCAAAGGGCAGGAGGTGCATACGTTGAAGCTGGTATGGAGTGTGAGCCCACAGGCGCTGGACTTGCCCTCATTACTGGAGGCATTTTGAGAGGCACAAGGACTGCTTCAGATGATGGTGCTGGGTCCTTCTCCATCTATGGAGGATGGGCACCATAGCACTGAAACGGAGTGATCAGGTCTCATGGATGTGACACTGAGGCCAACCCCTGCACTCATGTCAATGATGCCACCAACACCATATCTGATGTCGAGTGCTCCAGTGCCAACCCAGCAGACTGTGGGTCAATTTCAGGCACCCTTTGCTCTGGCACCTGTATCGCCCTTGGCGCACACATCGGCGCCAACTCCAATGGCCCTGCCATGGTCATCTGCCTCTGAATCAGTGTCAGAGTCAGACTCCTTCTACTCGAGCTCTGGACAAAGTGGGAGCTCAAGACGGTCACACTATAGCCATCGCAAGCACCTTAGTCATCACTTGGATGATATGGGTTGGCTGCTGGCTTCGCAGGCAACTCAACAGTGGCCCCTCTGGACCCAGTGGGCATTTCATGAGGTGCAGGGCCAGGCTGTTGGAGTGCCTGTAATGGTGCTGGAGGCCCCGCCAATCCCGTGCTCAGCACCATCTGCGTCACTGGGTCCCCCCACCACTGGAACAAAGACAGAAAGTAGCTGTCACCATGGAGCCACCTGCATCTACCTTGTTGGCATTGACCTTGGCACTGTAGTCAGCATTGTCACAGTGGTACTGGACCCTTTTGGTGCTGGTGCCATCGGTAATTGTACCTCCAGTGCCAATGGGGCAGACACCAGCCCAGGCACCAGCACCGACCCAACTGCAGAGAGTGGTAACAGTGCCATTTGTTCCACTTGTTGTAACATCTTCTGGCCAGCTGGTCCCAATGCCAGCTCCTCCTATGGTGCCCTACGGGTTGCCCATAATTTCCATGGGGGGCCAAGTGCCTGAGCAGGTCATAGACTCATAGGACAATAGAGCTGGAAGAGATCTAAAAAAGCCATCAAGTCCAGACCCCTGCTCTAAGCCATCAGTCAGCCCAGCCAGGGCTTTGTCAAGGTGAGACTTAAACACCTCCAGGGATGGAGACTACACTACTTCCCTGGGTAGACCATTCCAATGCCTCACCACCCTCCTAGTGAAAAAGTTTTTCCTAATGGTCAACCTGGACCTTCCCAAGTGCAACTTGAGACCATTGTTTCATGTTCTGCCATCCATGACCACTGTGAACAGCCTCTCTCCAGCCTCTTTGCAACCTCTCTTCAGTAAGTTGAAGGCTGTTATCAAGTCCCCCCACCTCCGTCTTCTCTTCTGCAGACTGAACAGTCCCAATTCCCTCAACCTTTCTTCATAAGTCATATGCTCCAGCCCCCTATTTTGGTTGCCCTCCGCTGGACCCTCTCCAGTGTATCCACATCCTTCCTATAATTGGGGGCCCAGAACTGGATACAGTACTCCAGATGCGGCCTCACCAAAGCCGAATGAAGAGGAATAATCACTTCTCTGGATCTACTGGCAATGCTCCTCTTGATGCAACCTAATATGCCATTAGCTTTCTTGGCTACAACGGCCCACTGTTGACTCATGTCCAGCTTCTTGTCCACTACAACTCCCATGTCCTTTTCTGCAGAACTACTACCGAGCCAGTTGGACCCCCGCCTGTAACAATGCTTTGGATTCTTCCGGCCCAAGTGCAGGACTCTGCATTTGTCCTTACTGAATCTCATCAGATTTCTTGCAGCCCAGTCTTCCAATTTGTCTAAGTCAGTCTGTACCCTGTCCCTAACCTCCAGCGTATCTACCTCTCCCCCTAGCTTGGTGTCATCCGCAAACTTGCTGAGGGTGCAATCCAACCCCTCATCCAGATCATTGATAAATATGTTGAACAGAACAGGACCCAGAACCAAACCTTGGGGCACTCCACTAGAAACCAACCGCCATCCCGACATCGAGCCATTGATCACCACCCGCTGGGCCTGACCTTCTAACCAGCTTTCTATCCATCTTACCATCCATTTATCCAATCCACATTCCTTTAACTTGCTGAAAAGAATATTGTGGGAGACTATATCAAAAGCTTTGCTAAAGTCAAGATAAATCATATCCATTAGATCATAACTGCCCTTCCCCTCCAAATGGAGGCTCAAGGGCTATCATCTTCTTCCTCCGCAGATGAGGCAGTGGCGAGCTCATCAGCCTCTCCTGTATTTGGAGGATAGCAGAGCATTTCAACAGTTCCTTAGGAGAGTGGCCCAAAACTTGGGGGTGCAAGCAAAGGATGTCCAGGATGAAATGGATCCTGTCATGGGCATTTTGTCCTCCACGGGCCCCACCAGGGTGGCTCTGCCCATCATTGAAACAATTGACACTACGGCTAAAACAGTTTGGCAGACTCCTGCTTCTGCCCTTCCTGTGGCCCGAAGAAATGAGAGACGGTACTTTGTCCCATCTCAAGACAATGAACATTTGTTCATGCACCCCCACACCTGGCTCCCTGATAGTGGATGCTGCTAACCACAGAGAGTGCCAATGGTTCCAGGGTCTCTCCCCAAAAAATAGAGAAGCTAAATGCTTGGACCTCTGGGAGGAAGATCTATTCAATGGGAGGGTTGCAATTAAGAATTGCTAACCAGCAGGCTCTGTTTAGCAGCTATGCTTATAATACAGTCAGTGCCCTGTCTAAGTCCTCTGAGATGGTGCCACCCAAAGCCAAGCAGGACTTCACAGCTGTGCTGGAGGAAAATAAACTGATTTCGAGGGCAGCCCTGCAGGCAGCACTGGATGCTGTGGATGCTGCCACGAGGGTTATGGCCTCCAAAGTGGCAATAGGCAGGGGGGTTCTGACCTCACCTTCTAGGCATTGGCTTGTATTCACCCAAGTTGTAATGGACATGAGCAATCACTCGAAGAAGAAAAGTCAGTTATCTGTTCTGTAACTGGTGTTCGTCGAGGTGTGTTGCTCATGTCCATTCCAAAACCCTCCCACCTTCCCCCCGTTAGAATAGTTGGCAAGAAGGAACTGAGTGGCCAGGGGGTGGTGTCAGTCGGTGCATATATTAGCACCACTCCAGGAAGCGCTGCACTGACCTTATAGCTACTGGTTAGGGCAAAAATCTTCCAGGGACTGGGCGTGTGCCTGCACACACCCAACTTAACATGGACATGAACAACACATCTTGAAGAACACCAGTTTCAGAACAGGTAACTGTCGTTTTCCCCACTCCTGTCAGGAGAAGCAGTCACATTCACCCAAGACACGCCCAACTTGGTTGTGCGTATATCAGGGATTTACTGTACTAGACTGGAAAATATGCTGCACTGTGCAAAGTACTATCAAGCATTTTGTTGTAGTAACATTTTGGAAGAGTTCATTATAACCTCAAGTTCCTGTGGTAATTAAAATAAGTAGATGTTAATGAGAAAGCCAATGAAAGCTGAGGCACCCCTAAATAGGCAGGGTCCAGAAGTATGAATAAGCAAAAGGGTTTTGGAACTCTTACCTATATGTTTGAGCTTTAGTCGGAATAAGCTTAAACCAGCATAAAAAAGTGTTGCACAGAATGTGTGCTAGGGAGGAGGTGAGGAGGAAATACACGTGGAGACACCAGGATGACAACCACAGTTGACTATGATAACAGTGAATATGAGGTTGGTCAGTAAGAGAATGACAGATACTATAAGGTCTCCCAGCAGGAGATGTGAAAGATGCCAGTCACAGAGCTGTATTTCAGTGTTTGAGGGATTGTTTATCTGCGTAATTGCAGACATGGGGTAAATTATGGTTGCTTCTGGTGTGATTCTAGGGTCTCTGATTCTAATGATACTGCTAATATTTCTGGTGCAGTAGCCTCTCGGAAGACCAAGCCTTTGCTGACCAGTGCAGCCTAAGTGGCTGGCTACACTAGAAAGAAAGATGATAAACTGAAAAAGAGAAAGGAAACAGTAAAAAGCACAATAAGCAACAGCAACAAGAAACAAATTGAAAAATAGATTGGTCAGTGTTTCTCTCATAATAACTTTATATTTACAACAAAGTTTGATACACTATAGATTGTGATTTCTCCATTCTGATGTCCTATATATCATGTGTGCTTCATGTACGCGTGCTGGATATCAACTCGAGAGAATTTCTACAACTAAACTGGCTCTTTATTAGGATAATTATGTTACGCTGAATACTGGTAAATATTTAGATCACAAACTTCTTTGAGACTGGGGCTACGTCTACACTAGCCCCAAACTTCGAAATGGCCATGTAAATGGCCATTTCGAAGTTTACTAATGAAGCTCTGAAATATATATTCAGCGCCTCATTAGCATGCGGGCGGCCGCGGCACTTAGAAATTTGACGTGGCTCGCCGCCGCGCGGCTCGTCCCAATGGGGCTCCTTTTCGAAAGGACCCCACCTACTTCAAAGGCCCCTTATTCCCATCTGCTCATAGGAATAAGGGAATTTTGAAGTAGGCGGGGTCCTTTCAAAAACAAGCCCCGTCTAGACGAGCTGCGCGGCGGCAAGCCACATCAATTTTGAAGTTCTCTGGCTGCCCGCATGCTAATGAGGTGCTGAATATGTATTTCAGCGCTTCATTAGCAAACTTTCGAAGTTTGGGTCTAGTGTAGACACGGCCCCAGTGTTTGAGATTTTTTTCTGATATGGGTCTGTTAGCTCAAGAGATATGGGGCTGTAAGTTAACGAGCTGCTTATTTTGTTCTTGGCTGCTTCTCAGGTAAAAGAAACAGAGTATTCTACATTCCTTGTAAATTGAAGATTGAGTCAAAGAAAATATCAGACCCCCTCAATTTCTGTTTTCAACTGGAATGTCACCCTCTCTTCAGGTTGAGATGGAAGAACAACTGTTTAGAGAGAGAGACACTAGCTGCAGATGCAGTAAGAAGACTATTTGCCCCTTATTAAAACTCAGCAGGAGTTGTTGGTTGGTTAGCTTCCAGTTTCAAAAGGAAAGGGGAGAGTCTTTGACCAACCAGCCCTCCAGGTCAGCCTGATTGCCACAGCAGGCAAACCAATGAGGGAGTGAGGAGCCTGGGGAGAGTCCCATCCTCTGTGTCAGCTAAATGTCCTGGATCAGACTGAGTGGGACTGAGCTAAGGCAACAATAAGGCTGGGAGGCCAACCAAAGAAAGCCAGAGACACTACCCATTAGTAGAGCACTGCTAGGGGAAGAGATGCAGCCAGAGACCCTGAGACACAGCACAGAGAGTAGAGAACAGATCCACACTGGGAGCAGGGCTGCACAGAAAGCCAGAGAAACAGTCCAGGGCTGAGGATAGCACAGCAGAGTGGGGATCTGGAGCTGGGGCTGGAGCTGGAGCTGGAGCTGTGTGTGGTCAACAGCAGGCGAAAGCAGGGAAGACTCTGGGTAGAGGCCCAGCCCAGGGAAACTCCATCAGCAAAGAGGCTTTTCAGGCCACGCTGGGGAGGGGCTGATTCTGGGGAGAAACATCCTCCCACCCAGAACAAGCATCTGACCTGCAGAATCTCTGCAGCACAGTCAGGCACCGAGAAGGTTACTGGCTTGTGGTGACACGCGGCTGTTGTTCACTGGATTCCAGACACCTTGGTGAGGTTGTGTGTGTCAGTCCAGGCAAGATAAGAAGCAGACTAGGCCCTCTGACCAGGAGCTGGCCTCTGCAGCACTTTAACAGACACAGATCAAGTTCCTTCTCTGCCAGCTCTCTCATTAGCAGGCTGCAGCTCCCCAAAGTAGTTCCTGGCTGGGGGAAAACACCACACCTGCCCTGACGTAGCCTGTTTGATGAGCCTTAACTCTCCAAAAACAAGGAGAACCTCCGTCTTCCTCCCCCAGCCTAGTCAAAAAGCCACAGTTTCTTTCCCTTTTCTTGCCAAAGCCTCCTGGGGGTTGTAGTCTCTAGAGCCAGATTGCAGCACAAAGGAACTTCCCAGTAACAGTCAGAGGCTCCTATGTGCAGAGGGGCTTACACGTGGAAACCCATAGCACTTGATGGTGACTTCATAGAAATATTGAAAGAGAGAGACATCTGGGTACTGCCACTGCTTAGGCTCAGGTGGTGGACTGTTGCAGTAAATAGAGAGATTTGAGGCCGCACCACAAGCAGAAAGGTGGAGATTAAAATTCCTCTCTATCATCCAAAGTAGCCATGTAAAGTCCTGGGACTTCAAGCAAAAATACTGTGACATTAACAAGATCAATCATCAAGGGCTATTATAACATGTTAAAAACCCTTGTGTCTTTGAAATATGATCCTGTGACAAGTAGGACTGAAATCTAACACTAAACCTCTATGTGGTAATATTGGCAGAGGTGCACCTGGGAAACCACAGGTCCTGATTGCCTTTGGGCCCTTGGCAAAGTGGAGTGATTACTATGTAAAGCTGTCAGATGGGATGTTAGGAAAGCAGTCTGCAGTGACTACTGTGCTCACTAGTCGCTGGTAAGGTGTCCCAGAAGGTGTCGTTCTCTGTCCGACGATGATAACCATTCAGCTGTGTGGTTTTGCTCCCTCTGTCTCTGTAGAGGTGACCAGCACAGCAGACTTTGAGACAGCCCCCAAAGGCCATAAATATTACATAAGTAATGAGGCCACCCTGCCAGGTTTATTGTCAAACGTAGTACAGACTCTGCACGTATATGCATGCCATGAGAATGAACCAGCTCAGTCAGTGGCAGGATTCCACACTGCCCCCACAGGCTGGACAAGGACTATCCCCTTAGCATACAGTTTTATGCACAGAAACAAACATGTTACACATCACTCCTGGATTGTCATGTTGCCACCCTCTGACATCACCCAGCTACACGATGGTTCAGTCACAACATCTCTACTCATCATGTTGTCATCTTAGACCCTCTCCTGGACCTGGGTCACTGTGTCCCTGTTTTCCATAGGGAGTGTGTTGTTACCAAGAGATCTCCTAACAAGATATTCTATTATCATCCTTCTGAAATGTGTTTTCACCCTGTGCCTAGTACTGCTAAAGTATGTGAGTTTCTGCAATATCACCCCTGTTCTTGCCAAGTTCTGTGAGCAGGGCCTGCCTCTTTCTCACAGCTCAGCTTTGTTTTAGATGAGCAAAGTCTTGACCATTGTTGACTAGGCTTTAGACCTCACACCAGGCTGGTGATATATGGGCTTTGTGGTTCACTGTTCCATGTAGTGGCACCTAGACCATTTCACAGAGAAAGAATAAGTATCCTCTACAGCCTAAGCTGAGAGCCAGCTGGCTTTTAGCTCAAGCTGTAGCGGTGCCTGCATTAAGCTCCACAGGGCAGCTACATTTAGGCCCTCATCATATTACAGTCAAACTACAAGACAAATTCAACCAAATCAGCTGTTCTCTGTTACTATATCAACCAGTATGTCAGAGATATCATTTCTTGAGGATGCACAGCCTTGTGTGGTATAGTTAGAGTGAGGGAGAAGAGAAAATATGCCCATTAGTGTGTGCTCACACACACACACACACACACACACCCCTTCTGCTGATCATTCATATAACAGGACTGCTCTGAGAGGGTTTCAGACCTTGGGAGAACTATGTCACACATGGCTCCTGCATGCTACGTTCAATGTGTATAAAATGGCAAGTAACAAATACTTTCGGACAAAAAACCTTAACTACTGTCTATGAGCATTTCCACCAGCTGGGGGTCTTCCTGTAATAGACTTAAGTAGACTTAAAGGAAACCTGTAGTGTTTCCTCTTGAATGTTAATCAGACTACAAACGGCCAAGGTAGATGCGCAAGGAGCCCTGTTCCTTGTGCCCCACAGACTACTTTGGCAGCCCCGCATTTCTCATCTTCCTCCTGTCCCACCCACCCCCTCCCCCAATCATTAAGAGTTGCCCATGGCTATTCTTTCTCTAGGGTTTAGAATCTTTAAGCCTGTGCTCCCTGTAAATTGAGCACTGGGGAGGCCATCCAAGAGAAAGTTAAGTGCTACCCAGCTGATAAACAGAGTGCCCACAGCTGCCTGCATTTGTTTCTACTGGTAGGGCACATCTGCACATTCCTTAATGCACATAGCAAAATGTATTATGCCCAGGGATGGAAAAAATTAGAGGGAACGCTGGCACAGATACTGCCATCATTGATCTTTAAACATAGATGTTGGCAGCAGGATGAGCAGTAAAATACAGCTGATTCGTGAGCATGGAAGGAATCAGTCAATCCGTGATTTATAAAGACAACACAATCGATTTAGCAAAAGATCAAGGGCACTTCATTTAAAGAGCTTGTGAGTATTTCATAAATTACCTGGTCTCTAAATGCCCAAGTAGTGTTCCCTACCTATTTAAGTCAATTACAACTCAGCAGGTACTGGCATTTATGTAGTGTGTTCGCTAGCCAGGGATGAATATTCCTTTTGTATAATTATTTGAAATTAAGATTATATGATAGCAAATTTATTGCATTTAATTGAAATGCTTCTTGAGAAATGTTGCTTAATGACAGTAAAACTCATGCACGACTCCCCACAGCATCTGGAGTGGAAGAATTGGAAACTGACAACAGACATGATGTTGATCCTGAAATTAGGCTTCAAAAATGTGAAACAGGTGCTTTTCAAACTAATATTTGAATACAGAAGCTGAATAAATGTACATGTGCAAAAGAACTTTGAGCACCAAAGTATATAGGTCAAATGCTGGTCTTGGTAACACCACTGATCTAAAAATAATTGGTTACTGCTTTTCATTTCCACATATTTGGATGTTACTGGGCTGATTTTCCAAGATGCTCTGTAATCTCAATTCCTGCTGAAGTCAGTGTATGCGCAGCATTTCTGAAAACAAGTCCATATCATTATTTAGTGTTTGTATTGAAGTAACACTGTTGAGTAACATGCTGTTGAGTCATGCACCCGGACCCCATTGTGCTAGAATCAGATAGCCTATGAGTGAAGGAGCTTACATAATATATCCTAATGCCATCACACAGGCACAAATGCATACTTTCACCCATTGTCTTCAGGATTTTTGATGTGACCGAGAGATTTATAATACATTTGTTAAACAATTTTTAAAACATTAGGTCTCCTCTGGGCTACTTAATGTCTTCTCTGTATCTGTCTTTATTTGTGTGCCTATAATGGGGTGTACAAACTGCACACTGGGCAAGCAGGGGTTAAGGAACTGTTCTGGGCTCAGCCAGCCCACCCTCCCATGCCTGTAAGAGGAATTAAAAAGCAGGGGAGTAGTTCTCTTGATGGCAGAGCAGGGAGCTGAAAAAAAGGTAAAATCTCTCCCCATACAACTACCAGGATATCCCTGAGAGAAGGGAGGACCTGCTACAGAGACAGCATGAGAGGGAAGCATTGCCCCTCTCTCCATTATAAGACCTTCGAGTTTTGTTAGCTGCTCTTTATTTTGTTTGGAAAACCCCAGCAAGGGAAAGCCCTAGAGCTATGCTACAGTTTTATTTTTATCCCAAACTAGAAACCACGCTGCCAAACACCGCGCTCAAATAGCGGGGCTGTTTCGAGCATAGTATTCCATTCCCGGTCACCCTCGTCGTATGAGGGTTACTGGGAAGTTTGAACTAGCCCCGTATTTTGAACTCTGGTGCAGTGTAAGGTAGTGAAATAAGGTAGCTTGGAATGCCTTATGCAATTTGTACACCACACTGTATGGAAGTTATTCAAACTACGGCTACGGTGTAGTCATAGTCTAGGACTGATCTGGCCCTGAGGATGGGCTGTACCACCAAAGGAGGCAATTGCCACCTGAGGGGAAAAAGAGCTACCATGCTACACCCTGCAACCAGGAGGTGCCATGTGATAGCAGAAATACCTCATGCTGCCTTATAATATAATAATAATATGGCCCCTTTTCCTCTTAAGGGACAATGGTTAGCAGCAGTGGTGAGGATCTATGGGCAGTGTTTCAGTCTGCAGCTTCTCACATGGGTTGTCCATCCAATATTGGATTTGCACAGTCAACTGCAATAACTGCATGTCAGTCTATTTCTGAATTCTTGAGTCTGAGAGCTTTTGCTTCTACGACAAAGTTCTTTTGCGTGACTTGCACATATACAATTGGCACCTCAGAGGAAAAAGAGCTACCATGTTACATACTGCAACCAGGAGGTACCATGTGATGGCAGAAATAACTCATGCTGCCTTACCCCAGACAGAAGCTGAAAAGAAGTGCCCCATGGAAGTCAGCCTTATGCATGTCCTTGCTACCAGATCACTAATAGCCCTCAAAGGACCTTGGGTTGTTGGAGCCTGGTGTAGTGGGAAGAACTCGGCTCCCCTACCAAAGATCCTTCTACAAGTCCCTGACTTAAGCCCTGATCACTACCTGATGGTACCCTACCATCCAACCAACCCCCAAGTGAGGACCATCACAGTACCTTGTACGCTGCTGAGTGCATTGGTATTTAATGGTTTTAATAATTAATGCCTTGAACACTAGGAAAACTAAATTGTTCCAAAGCATAATGCCCACAGAGAACAATTCACGCTAAGCCACGCTCCCTGACATGGTTTCAGAAGGTCTTGAAACCATTAAGGATGGCAGCCTCAGCTGGACTAGCTCCCTGGAAGACAGTGGAGCTACAATAATTTACACTAGCAAAGAATCTGGTCATACAGCATCTAAAAAATTTACCTATGGTAATTCAAAGCTTGATAAGTTTCTCACAGGTGTGATGATCTCTTGCATAGGCCAGCACCTTAGAAATACAGAGCATAATTTATGAATATTTTCAGGCCAGCAAACTAAAGGAGGCCACAAACCTAAAGCTACTGAAATATGGCTGTAGTAATGAGAGGACCTGACAATCAGGCTTGGTATAAGGCTAAAGGTCCCAAACAACAGTCGATGTTTTGTTAATATAAAGCAAAGCTAAAGGCCTCAAGCCTGAACAATGAAAAGTTAAAGCAAAAACTGAGTTAGGTAGATTCTGCTCACAGGAATTTGGCAGAGATAGGGTTGATCACAACATTACACCAAAGCGCTAAGCACTTCAGGATACACATGAATACATCCTGCTTGGTACCATACACTCCCCATACCCTCCCCATAGATAACACCTTAGCCCCAGGTACATTCCAACCTAAGTTCCAGAACAGGTTGTAATGAAAACATGATGAATAGTGTTGTTCTGATGGTACCACCACTATCCCCCAAGCTAAGGGGTAGATCTAGTTACACTGGGGTGTGTTAAGAACATAAGAACATAAGAATGGCCATACTGAGTCAGACCAAAGGTCCATCCAGCCCAGTATCCCATCTGCCGACAGTGGCCAATGCCAGGTGCCCCAGAGAAGGAGAACAGAAGACAATGATCAAGTGATTTATCTCCTGCCATCCATCTCCTGCCCTTGTACTGAAGGCTAGGGCACCATACTTTACCCCTGAATAATAGCCATTTATGGACCTAACCTGCAAAAATTTATCGAGCTCTTTTTTAAACCTTAATAGAGTCCTGGCCTTCACAGCCTCCTCCGGCAAGGAGTTCCACAGGTTGACTGTGCGCTGTGTGAAGAAAAATTTCCTTTTATTAGTTTTGAACCTACTACCCATCAATTTCATTTGGTGTCCCCTAGTTCTTGTATTATGGGAAAAGGTAAATAATTTTTCTATATTCACTTTCTCCACACCATTCATGATTTTATATACCTCTATCATATCACCCCTCAATCGCCTCTTTTCCGTACTGAAAAGTCCCAGTCTCTCTAGCCTCTCCCCATACGGGACCCGTTCCAAACCCCTAATCATCTTAGTCTCCCTTTTCTGTACCTTTTCTAATGCCAATATATCTTTTTTGAGGTGAGGAGACCACATCTGCACACAGTACTCAAGATGTGGGCATACCATAGTTTTATATAGGGGAAGTATGATATCTTTTGTCTTATTATCTATCCCTTTTTTAATAATTCCTAACATCCTATTTGCTTTACTAACTGCCGCTGCACACTGCGTGGATGTCTTCAGAGAACTATCCACTATAACTCCAAGATCCCTTTCCTGATCTGTCGTAGCTAAATTTGACCCCATCATGTTGATGTGTTACAATTAAGGGGGGTTGTATCTGCATATGTAACTTGTTAATACCTGTGTATAAAAGTTTGGGGCCTGTGTTATTTCAACATCTTTATTAATGACCTGGATGAGGGACTGGATTGCACCCTCAGCAAGTTTGCGGATGACATAAAACTAGGGGGAGAGATAGATTCATTGGAGGGTAGAGAGAGAATCCAGAGGGACCTGGATAAATTGGAGGATTGGGCCAAAATAAATCTGATGTGGTTCTATAAGGAGAAGTGTAGAGTCCTGCACCTGAGGCAGAAAAATCCCAAGCATTGTTACAGGCTAGGGACCGACTGACTCAGCAGCAGTACAATGGAAAGGGACCTAGGGGTTACGGTGGATGAAAGGCTGGATATGAGTAAACAGTGTGCCCTTGTAGCCCAGAAGGCTAATGGCATACTGGGGTGCACTAGGAGGAGCATTTCAAGCAGATCTAGAGAAGTAGTTATTCCTCTATATTCTGCACTGGTGAGGCCACATCTGGCATACTAGCTGCGTCTACACGTGCACGCTACTTCGAAGTAGCGGCACCAACTTCGAAATAGCGCCCGTCACGTCTACACGCGTCGGGCGCTATTTCGAAGTTAACTTCGATGTTAGGCGGCGAGACGTCGAAGTCGCTAACCCCATGAGCGGATAGGAATAGCGCCCTACTTCGACGTTCAACGTCGAAGTAGGGACAGTGTAGACGATCCGCGTCCCGCAACGTCGAAATTGCCGGGTCCTCCATGGCGGCCATCAGCTGGGGGGTTGAGAGATGCTCTCTCTCCAGCCCCTGCAGGGCTCTATGGTCACCGTGGGCAGCAGCCCTTAGCCCAGGGCTTCTGGCTGCTGCTGCTGCAGCGGGGGATTCATGCTGCATGCACAGGGTCTGCAACTCGTTGTCGGCTCTGTGCATCTTGTGCTGTTTAGTGCAAGTGTGTCTGGGAGGGGCCCTTTAAGGGAGCGGCTGGCTGTTGAGTCCGCCCTGTGACCCTGTCTGCAGCTGTGCCTGGCACCCTTATTTCGATGTGTGCTACTTTGACGTGTAGACGTTCCCTCGCTGCGCCTATTTCGATGTTGGGCTGAGCAACGTCGAAGTTGAACATCGACGTTGCCGGCCCTGGAGGACGTGTAGACGTTATTCATCGAAATAGACTATTTCGATGTCGCAACATCGAAATAATCTATTTCGATGTTGGGTGCACGTGTAGACGTAGCCACTGTGTCCAGTTTTGGGGCCCCCAGTATAAAAAGGATGTGGATTTGCTGGAGCAGGTTCAGCGAAGGGCAACAAAAATGATTAAGGGTCTGGAGCACAAGACCTATGAGGCTAGGCTGAGGGATTTGGGCTTGTTTAGTTTACAGAAGAGAAGACTTAGACGTGAGTTAATAGCAGCCTTCAACTTCCTGAAGGGGAGCTCTAAAAAGGAGGGTGAGAAACTGTTCTCAGTGGTGTCAGATGGCAGAACAAGGAGTAATGGTCTGGAGAGGGAGCGGTGTAAGTTAGATATTCAGAAAAACTACATCACCAGGCGGGTGGTGAAGCATTGGAATGCGTTGCCTAGGGAGGTGGTGGATTCTCCATCCCTTGAGGTTTTTAAGTCCCAGCTGGACAAGGTCCTGGCTGGGATGACTTAGTGGGGGTTGATCCTGCCTGAAGCAGGTGGCTGGACTAGATGACCTCCTGAGGTCTCTTCCAGCCCTGTGATTCTGTGATTCTGTGTAACAGAGGCTGTGTCGAGTGACCTAGGGGATGACAGAGCCCCCTTACTGTTGTGTCCATTGTCATGGCATACGCATGTACCAAAGTAGACTGTTGAGTCATACAGGAGACTCATGAGGGTGTTGGAGCCCATGTGCTATTGACAACAAACCTGGTTCCAATGCCTTCGTACCTCATCTGATTTGTGGTCCTTGGGAGCTCTCCAAGGTCAGCAGTCTCGGCTAACTGCAGAGTGGACCCTGCTGTCCAAAGAGAGCACACACATGAAGCCAAGATGATTAACATCAAAGAGTTCAGATTGGAATTCTGAACACCGTTCCAGTAAAGACGCCCGACTACAATGGCATGTAGTCATATTGTGTCTGCGTCTTGCTGATGCAGCACCTAATTGTTTACAGTTCCTAAGAGACAGTTCCCTAATCATCCAACTTTGCACTCATTTCCACACGGCCCTGTGTGCTTGGAACAGCCTCTCAATCAATTATTACAAGATCCCTCACTTTCCTCCAATAAAAATAATATACACCCAGTTCCATGCACCAGGTGCCCTATTGGCCACCACCGCACCCCTTCATCAGGTATCCTGCTACCACCTCACTGTCCCTCTCCAATCACATGTTTGCCAGCTGTCAGTCACCTTCTGCTGTGACCTCTGCTTATCAGTCTCTTAGTACTTTTCAGCTCCTCGCCATCTGGGCAGAAACACTGCCCCATCTCAAGTTATTTCAACACTCACTGATCTTTAGCTCTTAGCAGGCAAGGCAGAAACATGGTCCTACCACAGTTTATTTCAGCTGTGACTTAACACTTAAAATAACAAAGGGCTCTGTCCTCACAAAGCCTATTTAGTTCATTCTTTGAATGTGTGTGGCAGGGAGAGATCAAGTTATACTGGTCCAGGGCAGAGGTGGAAAAAGTACCCCAAAAGTTACTTGAATAAAAGTGCAGCTGCTGGGGGGTGTTACTTAAGTACAAGTCACCAGTGTCCCTCTGCAAAATTACTTGAGTAAAAGTACGCACACCCCCACCTTTCCTGTACTCAACTACCCAAAAGTGAAAGCAGCTGCACTTTTACTCAAGTAACTTTGGGAGTACATTTTCAATCTCTGGTCCAGGGAGGACCCTGGAGGGAAGGGCAACACCTTCTGTTCCAAATACCTATTATCCTTCCTCTTACAATCACAGAGCACTGGCTTTCAAGCCCTGGCTCACAGAGGTCCTATTAGCTGAGGTTGACTCTCTCATTTGGGACAGGTTAAGCACAGTCCTGCTTCCCTGTATTCATACCATAATGCTAGTCACATTACTAACAGCATTTCACTACCCTGCCATTCAGTATTAAAGTGATTTGTAACCCAGCACCAGCCCAAGTTGATCATTCTGTGCAATAGCGTTCTGTCTGCTTGATATCTTAAACGCAAGAAGTGTGTTCACATAAATACAGTTTGTTCCAGAAGTCTCTCCCTCTCCCAGCTACCTGTCAGGGGAGAACTCATTCAGTTCATTTAGACCAGTGGTTCCCAAACTTTTTGGCATCATGTCCCCCTTTTGATTTTTGAGAAATCCTCACGCCCCTCACCTCTTCTTTACCATCATCTGACCCCCTTTTAACAAAAAATTCAATTTGTAATTTAAACAAACACAAAAGCTTGATATAAACATATTTACAATTAAAAATAAGCACAAACAGATTTTCTTGGCCTTTTGTGGCTGTCTGGTACAGCCCCAGCTGGCCAGTTGCCTGAGCCCCATGCCAGCCTCCAGAGCTGCCCATGCCAGCTGCCCACCCACTTGAGCCCTGTGCTTCCAGAGCTACCTGCTCAGTCTGACTGATCCACATGCTGCTGGAGCCAGCCACCCGCCAGCTGCCAGGGCCAGCTGCCCACCCGCCCACCAGTTGCCTGAGCCCCGTGCTGCTGGGGCCAGCCAGCCGTCTGCTAGCCTGCGTCACCTGATCCCTGGGGTGCCGTGGCCAGCTGCCCAAGTGCCACAAGCTGCCTGCCTAAGCTCCACAAGCCAAGCCCCTCCTCTCTCCCAAATCCAGGCACCACCAGCCCCCTGCTTTTATCCCCTCCCTCTCCCCCAAGTCAGCTACCCTTACCCCCCGCAGCCCCATCCTACTCCTCCTCATCCCCCCCACCCAAACTCACTCACCTTTGCAGGAGGCAGCTAGCTTCACGCAGGTCTTCGCCAGGTGCCTGCTGCTTATAGTGTCTGCGCCGGGTCGCCCACGTAAAATGACAGGGACAGAGAGCAGGAAGCAAAGGCCGGCTCTTTCTTGGGTAGGGGAATGATGGGGTGGGCTGAGTCACCTTGCCACCCCCCCACTCCAGAAGTTGCCCCCAGTTTGGGAAAACATAATATAGACCCTAACATCAGCTCATGCTTGTGCATTTTTCTAGATGAAGACCGTTATGAAAAACTATAAGTTCACACCCCCAAGGAGTATAGTCACCAGAGTTTGCCATTCACGTTTTCTATAGATCATGTTTTTCCTGTTTATCTTGATAATGAATAATAAATTATATTCTTAAAGGATGTAGTTTTCACCAGACTTAATCAATTGTTCACTACCCATGGCAGTTGTGCCTGACTGGTTTCATCTCCTGTAAACAAACTGCAGTTGAAAATAAACTGAGTTCTGTGGAAATCCTGAAAGACTGAAATGATTGCTCAAAACCAGCTGGCCAGCCCAGGTGGTGTAATATATATCAATCAGCCATGTAGAGTCATCCTCTCATGCATTGCTAGTTATCAACCCACTTCATATTCATTACATATTGTCATATTTAGATACACTTTCCATAAATTTACCATAACACTTCTATACCTTTCTGCTAAAGCTTCAAAGCTACACAGTATACATAATGACACACACGAATCTATGTTAAAATGATGACATTGCAAATTTAAGCACTCAAAAGTTAAGAAATGCCAGGGTGAAAGTTGCCCATTCAACTTTAATTTGCTACCTTCCATCTCTTTGTGTATGTGCCTCATGAGTCAGTCTTTAATGATCATATGCTATTCCCTGCAAAATATTCTGTCTCATTCACTGCACAGGAAGGAGAGCGCTTAGTCAATGAGCAGCCATTTTCTTTTATCATTGATTTGTGTACGGTTCAAGGCCTTATTTACTTCATGATGTTCTGAAAACAGAATTAGTCATTTGCTGCTGGACTTGTCCATTGTGCTCATTACTGTAATATCAGAGGGCTTCTTGAACATTAATGGATTTATTTCTGCAACTCTGCTCTGAGGTGGGAAGCTATTATTATCCATCTTTTAGAGATGGGGACCAGAGGAAGAGAAATTAAGGTCAGAAGTTTCCACTAATTTTGTGTGACCCTTTTGAGATGTGTTGCATTGCATGACACTTCATGTGTTCAGCACACAGCTCCCACTGGCTTCGGTTGAAGCTGTGAGTGCTCACACCTTTAGAAAATCAGACTGCGGGATCTCTAGTGAAGAACAAGAAAAGCCCTTTTATCTGGCACTTTACCAGCTGGCAAGCTGAATAAATGGGCCGTTCTCATCTGCACAGGAAATCCATTTTACAGTGCAGCTGGTGCAGGGCTGGCAGGTGGCTGGGGCATGCGAGAGGCTGTGGGGCACGCGCTCGGAAGGAGTTTGGGTAGAGAAGGAGGGCTGGGGCCTGGGAGAGGCTTGGTGCTACAAGGTGGGGACACTCACCTCAAATGTACCTCACAAGTGGCTAACCATCCCTGCTGTTGCTGGTGGAGTCATGGGCAGGAGGTGCTGCAGGCACACTGCCACTGCCCCCCCACCCCAAGTGGTGACTACGAGGCTCCTACCCCTTTGTCCAGAAACTGCGGCCAGTGGCAACTATGGGGGGCAGTGGTTGCAGATGGAGCAGTCTCCTGGCTGTGCCTCCACCAGGAGCAGCAGGGAAGAAGAGCTTTGTCCTTGCTGCTGGCAGGGGCCACTGGAGGTGAGCACCAGCCCTGCATCCAGCACTCTGGGCCCTTCCCGTTCCCAAAGCCCCTCTCAGACCCAAACTCTCTCCAAGCCCATGCCCTGTAGCCCCTCCAATACCTCTGCCTTGCACCACTCCTGCATTCTAAACTCCTCCCTTCTATTTGACCATGATTTTCAATTTACTGGCACCCTCCACACCCCCCACCCCCGCTGGATAGAAGGGCTTTCACTCTAGTTAGAAAATGAGGAACACACAATTTGTGACCATCAGTGAACAGCTGGAGGACTTGGCCAGCATCACATAGGAAAGGTCTGATAGAGGGCTGGCATGGAAATTGATTTCCCCCGCTAAGGCTCTGAAACAGAAGCCATCCAACTACCTTTAGAGCACTTGCCCTTTTGCTTTATTTGCAGATGGAGAATTGAAAACCAACAATTAGATACAACATGCATCACTTGGACACTTGCAGTTATCGATTTGCATTTAGCATCAATGCCTGCATAATGAGATGGCCCACTAATATGTCAGTGAATTGAGCTGATGTTTCGTTTAACCCTTTTGAGTTCATCTGATAAAGGATATGCCAAAACTCAGTGAATACATTAATATTTATACTCAGTGGAGCTGATGTGTGACTAATTCTTCAGGAAATCAGATTGTTTATTTAGGTGCATAAATATAAACCTAACAGCATAATCTGAGACATACTTTTTTGAAAGCTTTGCCTTTAGTATACGCTTAAAGAAATGAAAAAGGCATATGATTGTGTGTTGTGTAGCAAGTAGCAAGTATCAGAGGGGTAGCTGAGTTAGTCTGTATCTTCAAAAACAACTAGAAGTCCTGTGGCACCTTATAGACGCATCGGATGAAGCAGGTCTTTGCCCATGAAAGCTTATGCTCCAAAATATCTGTTAGTTTATAAGGTGCCACAGGATTTCTAGTTGTTATTGTGCAGCCAGACTACCTGTTGTTCGGGAAGCTGAGGAACAAACGAGTTAGCCTAAATCACAATACAGTAAAATTCCTTTAACCTGGCCTCTGACGGTCCAGAAATCCTGATGGCCTGGCATCCCCTGAGATAAGCATACCTCAAAATTCGTGTAAATTGAAGGGCTTGGGTGGTGGGGCTGTGGGAGGAGGTTGGGGGGATTAAGCCTGGGGTGGGTTAGGGCTTCAGGGGGTTGGGGGGATGGAGGTGAATGAGGGCATTCAGGGGTTGGAGCCGGGGCGTGTGAGGGAGGTGAAGCTGGAGACGTGTGGGGGTGCAGAAGCTGCAGCAGCCTGGTGGTGATGAAGATGCTGCAGGAGCGTGGGGGTGAAGAAGCTGAGAAGCCCGGTGGTGGTGAAGAAGCTGCAGGAGCGCAGCTGGGGACACACAGGAGTTGTGAGCTGCAGCTGGGCGTGGGTGTGGTGAGCCACGACAGGGGGCTTTGAACTAGGGTGAGGGGGTTATGGTGATGTCCAATAGTCCAGCAAATTTGGTAATCTGGCACCTGTCCGGTCCCAGACATGGTGAATTAATGGAATTTTACTGTATTTCAGACAGGCTCAAGCATACACTAGAACAAGGTGCAGGTATTATTTTAAGCAATAGTGTTTCAGAAAAGAGGTAAAAGGTAACATTTAAAAAGTGAAGTCCTGTTTATGTAAAATCTACTATATATTTTAGTGTCTGTCTGTCTGTGTCTGTCAGTGTTATGTTTGTCTAAGAACTCCTCTTAAACCGTAAGATCTACGACCATGAAATTTGGTATGCAGCTTTCTCCTACCCTAACTGAAACCCAGGTCAGGGTTTGGTTGTGCCTGGAAAGTGGGAAATGCCTGAAATCCCAGTATTTCCCAGAACAGAAAAAGGGGGGGCACTGATAGGAGGGATGGCATACATCAGACTCACCACTGGGGGCAGCTGCAGCAGGAAAACAGTGACCACATGGAGACAGGGATCTCCACCCTGCCACAAGAGAGAAGTGCTCCCCTATCGCAACTCCCCCATGCAATTAGCCTCCCTCTGAAATGCTTCAGCCACGAATCCTGGTCCCAGCCTCAGGCTTATGCTGGGTCTGGGGAAAACAGCCCCACCTCCGCTGCTGCCATGCTGGGTCTTTTCCATGGCTGTTTTCTGTAGCTCCATCCCCAAGCCCTCCACCCCACCCCGCTGAAAAATGCCCCAGATCTGGCCTCCCTGTCTCACACTTCTGCAGAGCCACATAAAAAGCCAGTGCCAGGGCTGCAGCCACAGTCACTGCTATTTTCCCCAGCCCAGCAGGATTGTACCTGGGAGAACCTTACTTCACTTAAATATCTGGCCAGGTCAATTTATAATAAATAATAGTATGCGGAGATACACATCTCATAGACCTGGAAGGGACCTCAGGAGGTTATCTAGTCTGGCCCCTTGTCTTCTTGGTAGAACCAAACACCATTCTTTTTTTTTTTTTAAAAAAAAAAAATCTTTTGGCTCCAGCTCCTTAAATCGCCGCCTCAAGGAGGGAGCTCACAGCCCTGGGTTTAGCAGGCCAATGCTCAAATTTGCTAGTTATAACATATCTGACTACGCTTCCAGTGATCTACGAAAGCTGTGTCTATGCAGCATTTGACAGTATATGCAAATGATATATAAAGGTAACTATTATTTGTAAAAGCTTTGGATCTCTTTCATTTCTCTCCTGTTTGCATGTTTTCAGACTGGATTCCCTGTCTACACTTTCCACCAGTAAAAACCTCTAAAGATTGTGTGTGAAAATTTCAATTGGAAGAGTTGTGTGCATTCTTAAAGATGAGGAGGAAGGTCCCCTCCCAAAACTGTCTAGTTTAGTATGTTAAAAATGGGGCTGACAACCAATAGGGGCCAGTTTTGCAATTACCTTGCCTTACCGGGTGAGAGTAACACAATGTAAGACTTATGCTTGATGCTGATGTCTCATTTAAACCCTCAAAATGTGAACCAGCACCAGTGGTGCTCACCCTTTGCACTGGGGTGAAAGTCACCTTTGTACATCACTTTACAAATGCTGATTGCTTGGGCTTTATAGTAACTCCTCTTTATACATCGGGAGACTGGCTAGGTTACATGGCTTGATGAATGCCACACAGCAACCACCAGAACCATAATTAGAACACGCATTTCGGTGCTAGCTCCATGTCTAATCTGAGATCCCAGTGTTCCCCATTCTCAGCTAAACCATTCAACTTTTCTGAGCTCTGATTTCCTCTTCTGTGAAACTCACTAATATTTCCCAAAAAGTGCAGTCTGAACATGCTCATAGATTTAAGATATTTGCAGTCACAGAATGGATAAGTAAATATCGCTTACGAATTTAAAGACAGGCCCAGAAATGCCCACCCCCACAAAAAAAGTATAAGATGGCTTTGGTTTTGCAGGAAACATTGTGAATTTGAAAACAGGTTGATTTTGTTACGGAAAAAAATTGCTTTAATAATGAATATTTCATCCAGCTACTCCAGTAGGGCAATCATTTTTCAGCTGGAAGTGATTCAGTAGTAAGTAATTTGGAATGCAGTAAGCAACTTTATTTAATACACTCTACGTTTTGTCAGATCCTGGTTTTATATGTATCCTTCTTCGGACTGTAGTCAGAACTGTTTCCCTGATTAATATCACCATAAAATTTTCAGAGGGGTAGCTGTGTTAGTCTGTATCTGCAAAAACAATGAGAAGGCCTGTGGCACCTTATAGACTAGCAGATAGATATATTGCATCATAAGCTTTCATAGGAAAAGACCCATTTCATCAGACAACCCACCCCCACACAAGCCTGCTGCCAAAGGTGTGGCCTCATGGGAGGGGGCATGCCAGAAAGACTGAGGGATTGAGAACAGGGTGGGGGGCCATGAGCCACAGTGGACATGGATCTCTTACCACCCGGGGTCAAGAGGGGTGGGGGGCCACAAGCTCATCAGGGGTCTCCATCAGGCTGGGATGGGGCTGGGATTACAGGGAGGTAGGGCCAGAGGAGGGGGTTCAGGAGGCTCAGGCTCAGCAGGAGGGGCACGGGGGGGTATGGCAGGTGGGGAGATTGGGGTGGCACCCACCATGGCCAGGATCCACTGGGCAAAGCCCAGCATGGTGGACAGGGGCAGATCTGGCACAAGCAGGGCAGCAGGGGTGGCAGGGCAGCAGAGGGGGTGGGGGATTGGCAGTGGAGGTGCAGGGGTGGGAAGTTAGGCCACCTGCTCAGTCGGGGCCTCACCAATAATGCACAGGTTGCCCATGAGCTTGGTCCAGGCTTCTCGCCACTGGGTGAGGTTGGCCTTGACCAGCCTCAACTGCACTCTGCCAGTTCATTTTTGTGGTGGAGAGCAACCGTGTTGGTGGTGGCGGTGTCCTGGCTGTGGCAGTGTGGCCTCAGGGCAAGGGTGCCCTGGCCATCTCCTCTACTGGTCCTGGACTTCCTGACTTGATGAGCTGGACAGGGCTGACCAGCCTCAGAGGTGAGGTGGTGCTCACCTGGCTCTTGGATGATGCAGCTGTAAGGAAGGAAGGGGAGAGAGAGAGAGAGCAATGATATGTCAGTGCCACACCTCAGACCCATGAGCTGTGCCCAGTTGCTCTAGGGGAGAAAATCAGACCAACTACCTCCTGTGGCTGCAAGAAGCCCAGCACTGAAGTGAGGGTGGCCAGCCGGTGTCAGCTCCCACCTTACAGCTTTGTGACCCTCCCACAGCCCCCTTTTTGGTGCAAGACGCTTACAGTCACAACACCATGACATTTCAGGTATAAACAGCTGAAACAATGCAACTGACTAAGTTTCAAATCCCATGGCTGTGAAATTGGCCAGACTGGACATTATCCATATGAAAATCCTTCCTCAAAACTCTCCTTTGCCCGGACTCCTACAAGAACTTTGACAGCAGTTAGGTTCTTAGTGACAGCTACTGACTGACTGCATTCGTCTACATTCTCTATAGCAGTCTTTTCTTTTCAACCAAGTTCTTTGGGGGGTAGGGACCATATATTTTTCTGTGTTTGTACAGAAATAGCCAAGGTGTCTTCAATGTCTTCAGTGTAAATTAAGCATGTTAGAGTCACAGAAGCTCTATCTACTTTGAATTTTTACTGTAGGATCAGAAGCCCACAGGAAGAGCCCTGCCGCTTGAAACAAGTTCCTTGCACTTTGGAAGATACAGGGCCAGAAGCCATTTTAGGCCATCACTAGATAGACACAAGAGAACAGAGCTCTTGCAAGCTGAGAAAGATGGATTCTTCAACCAAACCAGGAGGGCTGACATCTGTGGGAACTGAATACAGATGAGAAACCTGCTTAAGCAAAGATCTTTCACCTAAGACAGCAAGGGAAGTCATCATCTTGTACTTATGTGGAAGGCCCTAACTGACAGCAATTCAGCCATGCCTGGGAAAAAAGCCTATCTTGCTAGATTAAGTTTTACGCTATTGTTTTGTTTTACTTGTAGCTCTTTCTATTTCTATTTCTTAAACTCACTGAATCCAGTATATCTTAATATGTTTATTTCATTTTTATCATAAAACAAGCTCAGTGTCAGAGTTAAAAGGAAGTGTCTCTTGATCCCAGTTATGCCCATAAGATGGGATAAGCTTTGTATCTTTAGAGGATTTCGCTGAGTTGTCTTGGAGAGGGCTGGACATTGCAGAGCGCCTGGTTTTAGGAAATTTTATGACTGTGAGCATATTGGGGTCACTATGTTGGTTGTAACCAAGGCTGGTGGAAGCCAGACTGGACTGTAGATAGACTGCTGGTCAGAGCTGTTCCATCACATCTGTGCAGCACAAACATGCTCAGGCCATAAGCTGGATAGTCAGAGTGACCATCCATCCCCTTTTGGCTGGGACAGTCCTGTTTTTAAGACAGTTGTCCTCACCTTTAAAAGAAGAGCCAATTGTCCTGTATTTTCAGCTCCAGCGCTCCCCCTGCTCCTCAGCGGTGGTCAATGCAAATGCAGCCACCTGCTGTTGGGGCTGGCAGGAGAATGCAGGGTGGGCAGTGGCCAGCAGGTGTTGTCGTCAGGCAGGGCTCAGAGGCAGATGTACGTGCAGCCAGACAGAGGAGAGGCAGCCTGTGTGTGATCGCGGGTTGGGGGTGGGTGGGGGGTGTTTGTCACCCTTCCTCATGTGCATCCTAAAGCAGAATTTCTCAATGGGGAGGAGCCATGGGGGTGGGCTCAGCCAGCCCTTTCAGGCTGTGGGGATGAATCCCAGACCCCTGGCACCCCTCTGCCCCCCAATGAAGCTGGGAGCTGCAGAGCTGAAAGCCCAAGTTGGTGACCCCACAGGGCTGAGGACAGGAATTGAGGACTGAAGCCCCAATCCCCAGTGTGCACACAGGCTGAAGACCTGCTCCCCAGTGCCCTATTCCTCCCCACCCCCAGACTGGACCCCAGTCCCCAGCATGCTCCTCCCAGTAGGCTGAAGCCCTGATCCCAGCTGTTCCCCATCTCCTGCCAATGAACCTGGGAGCTGTGGGACTGAATGCCCGAGCCCTGGCAACCCTGAATCTGCCCCACCCTCCAAAGAAAGAAAGAAAACCTTAAGTAAAAGTGCAGGACAGTCCCAGAGACACCCCTCTCCCTGCCTCTGGCCAGCCCCCAGCTCCCCTTTCTCACCTAGCCAGTAAGAGCTCCGGAGTGGGGTGGGGGACCCAGCTCTATAGCAGGCCGAGTTCAGAGAGCAGGGGCTGCAGGGGAGCCCTCCTGGCAAACAGCCTCTAGTTACCCTGTCCCTGCCCCCAAGTGATGCCCTACCCACAGGCCTCAGCTACCTCCTGCCTGCTCTCTGAGCTACCCCTCCCTGCCCCCAAGCTATCTCCTGCCCAACCCCCCTCTCCTCCTCCTCCACCTGTCTGCCCACAGCCCCTAGCTATTTCCTGCATGCACTGAGCTACTCCCTGCTTGTACACAGGCCTAACTACCCCTTCCCTGCATCATGGGTGACCCCTGCCCCCACACCACCCCTAGTTTCCCTCTCCCTGCACCCCGATCTACCCCTTGGCCACATATAGCCCCAAACTACCCTCTGCCTGTCCGAGCTCTCTCCTGCCTGCATCCTAAGCCAAACCTGCCTGCACTCTGAGCTAGCTGCCTATATGCACACAGCACCTAGTTGTCCTTCCCCGAACCCTGAGCTGCCTGCACACAGCCCCTAGCTAGCTCCCGCCCTGACACAGCCTCTAGCTAGCTCCCGCCCTGACACGGCCCCCAGCCACTCCTCTTTCCACACCCTGTGCTACCTCTCTCTGCACCCTGAGCTGTTTTCAAACTTTTTGAGCTGAGCCTGCCCTGCACCACAGTGAAGCTAGGCTGGGTGCTGCTGGCGTTAAGGTGGTGGAGGTGGCACGGCCTCCCTGGTCCTGCCATATGGAGCTGGCTTGAGCCTGCTGGGCTCTGCCCCAAAACAGAAGTCACACTACAGCTATAGCTGAGACTCCCCTCAGCCCAGACCCTCATGGCCCCCTTCCCCTGCTGGGCCACAGAGCTTTTAAACCATGTTGGGAGCAGGGGCTCTCACAGGTCCAGAGAGGCCCAGACCACTCCCAGCTATTGAGAGCCCTCATCATAATACAGATAAAAAAAAGAGAATACACAAAAACAGAACAAGTTTCCAAAAAAGAGAGAGGCGGACTTGGAGTACTTGTTTTATTTAACAAATGCTTTTCTAGCTTGTCAAATGCCAAAAAAAATAACAAGTGTCTAAATCTGAGGCCCCCTTTGAGCTTGAAGTCAAGGTCAATGGTGCTTCACACCCCCTTCCCCACCCCAGTTGGCCAAGTGTCCTATATTCATCATACGGAAATATGGTCACCCTATGGACACTGTAAGTTGATTGTGAGTGGCCCATATAAGGAACTACAAAAGTAAAGCATTGGGAGACTTGCGAGGCACGCAAGGTTACAGGGTAGATGGTGACACAACCACACAGTTTGGATTGCATCCCACAACGTGACAGTAGAGTAGAAGGGATATTTACTTTTATAAAATATTCTTCAACCTCCAACTTGAAAGAGCAACCAAGGCAGCACACCCAGATGATTGCATGACATTGCCGGCATATAAATTAAAGAACACAGAATTATTTCTATATGCAACACTCCAGAATTCTGTAGGGATCTTTAATGTTTCAAAAAAGAATGAAAGAGACTCTTCCTGGGGAAACTATGACACCTGCTGGCTTTCCTTGAATAAACTTCAGTTTAATTTCTGTATGTTTCAAAGGAGGCACATTGTACTATGGCACCAATGTTCCCTAGTAAATGCCAATTACTGTGACAGCAGTGCAGTATAGCCAAATACCAGCTGTTTCTTGAATAATGTGCAAAAGAAAAATTGAAGGTCAGCTTCATAGAAAGAGCTACAATATGCCTTCATTGAAATCAGACACAAATCACTAGAATTTATAGGAATTTCTTTTAATCCATATTTTCAGATCTCTGAAGAGAATGAAAGGCTAAAATATATCCATAGTCATAGTCACCATAGTTATTATTCCATCACCTGCACACTTTCAAATATTTTCTATTTTTACCAGGAGCACATTCAAAAGAAGTCATTTCTGCTCTGTCAGTGAACACAAAAACACACCATAAAAAATGACTCAGCTGATGGCTAGTATGACGTGGAACTTATATTTACTAATCTGCTCTTGTAACAACCATTTTCTTGTATGTATCACTTATTTTTCATAAAATAGGATGCTGGGGGTACTCTGCTGCTGGGGGGCATACCATACCTAAAATTAGAAGTAATACTAAAGCTTTTCTGAGTACTTATGGAAATGCTCATGGCAGTTCTTGGAGGGGTAGCGATTTCTGATTTCTATGTTGTTCCCTTTCAGTTTGTGCTTTGGACAGCTCCAGATTAACACTCATCTGGGGGCCTGAGGCTAATGAATTTTGTGGGCCCCCTAGACTCCAGGTTGGGTTGGGTCCTTGTGGCTGGTGTACGGCCTCATGACCCAAGGCAGGAAGGGTTAGGTGGCATCCTCCACCATTCACAAAGGCATGTCCACATCCCCGACAGCCAGCTCCCATTGGGGCACAGAACAAGAAGTCTTGTGGCACCTTATAGACTAACAGATATTTTGGAGAATAAGCTTTCGTGGGCAAAGACCTACTTCATCAGACGCATCTGATGAAGTGGGTCTTTGCCCATGGAAGCTTATGCTCCAAAATATCTGTTAGTCTATAAGGTGCCACAAGACTTCTTGTTGTTCTTGAAGCTACATACTAACACGACTACCTCTCTGATACTTGGGGGACATAGTTTCTCACCTCCACCCTCTGGCACAGGTGGGAGTTGTGGAACACCTGCACTTCGTGTACCCACCCTCACCACCTGAACTGACTGGAAAGAAGAAACTCTCTCAGAGAAAGCATGGGAGCCCTGTGGTAGCTTTGCTGTCCCTCAACAAGGTAGCCCGTGCTGAGGCTTGCCAGGGAACACAGGTTGGGAGGGGCTCTTTAAGGGCACACCCTTAAGGGCAAGGGGAGAGGGTTCTGGTGGGGCCATTCAGTTAAGAGAGCAGCTAAGGAGTCTGGCCATGCGAACATTAAAGTTGAATTTTACATGCAACTTCAGTTTTACATGCAAACATTAAAGGGGAAACTTATTTGTATTTTCCTAAGTTGTCCATCTGTCTGCTTACTTTGTAACCCATGTGATGTAGTGTAACTGTACCCATCCCTTGTTTAACAAGTACTTTACTTATGAGTACTTGCTAAAACGAGGAATATATATACCTACCTTTATTCACTGTATGAGTGAACTTCCTCCACTCATATGAGCAGGGTCCCTGGCCAGCGGGCACGGAGACCCACAGCCCGATGGCTGGAGCCTTCTTCCTCCCTTCCCTCAGACATGCAGCTGTCTGACAGCCCTAGGCTGGGGGAAGAGAGAAGGCTCTTAGCCTGTTTCCCTCCCCTGAAATGGCAGGAACATGAAACTGAGCAGTCATGAGCTGATCAGTTTCCCGGCCCTGCAAGCCATGGGAAGACTGAAACCAGCCTTCCCCTGGTTCCCAGCTCCTGCCACTCTGGGAGCCAGGAAACTGACCAACCCTGGTGGTTCCTGGCTCCCCTTCCCTTGCAGGAAAATTCAAGTTATGCAAGGGTTTCAGGAAGAACTCCTGGGTAACTCAAGGGTTTACTGTATTAGACCCCCCACCCCACCTTCCTGCTCTGCAGACCTCACCCTTGGCCAGGTTTTAACCTCCCACCCGCCCAGTTTCAAACTGCCTCCAGCCTTAAACCCACCCAGCAGCCCCAAACCTCCTCCAGCCTTAGACACCTCCCCCCCAGCAGCCACAAACCACCCCTAGCCTCAGAGCCCCACAGCAGCCCCAAACTGCCCCCAGCCTTACAACTCCCCCCTGCAGCCCCAAACTTCCCCCAGTCTTAGACCCCCCCGGCATCCCTCAACAGCCCCAGCCTTAGATATTCCTCCTCCCACAGCCTCTTCCTGGGGGCTGCTACACTTGGTGGCTCCTTCAGCCCTCCTGCCTCCAGCAATTAACTCAAGTATTAAGTTTTCAGCACCTAAGCATAAGGCAATTGCTTTCCCTAGTGATAGAGATAGCTGCCATCTCCAGCAGCTCTCTCTATTGATAAATATCTGCCTGAGGCAACGGTGTTAAGAAACTGCAAATGGCTTCTTTAACAGCCACAAGCAGCTGGGAACTGCCCAGCTGTTGAATTTTAACAAATATAATGGGACCCATGTTCGGGTAGCAACCCATAGGTTGGGAATCGGTGCTCTATATACACACACTACATGCTATTTCTGGTGCCAAACTATTCAAATACATCAGAAAAGCACCTAAAATCATCTGGTTTGTGTCAAGTTACAAGCACTTGGAACAAATTGGAGACTTTTACATGTATTTTAATGGGAATTTAGTGTCTTTCTTATGAGTTTTCACCTACGAGCAGAAATTTGGGAACCAATTGTGCTCTTGTAGCAAGGAATGAGTGTACATTAGTTAATCAAAAACCAGGCAGCCCTGTAGCATATTGAAAACTAACAAATTTATTTCATGGATAAGGCCAGGTCACTTTTACCTACAAAAGCTCATTATCTAATAAATAAACAGATTAATACGGCTACCCTTTTGAGACTACATTAATGTTTGTGTGGTGTTTTGAATATATGACTCACTATTCAATCACTAAATATTATAGTTTCCCTTTTTCAGCTTGAGTGGCTAGTCAAAGTTTCTATCCTTGTGCATGTTCTAGTTGGAAACAGAAACTGACGAAATTTTGATGCAATCTTTTTTTATAGGTACGTACAAAGTTCTGCATCTCTGAACACAAAAGAAACCAAGAACAAAAAAAAAAATCAATTTCTTATCTGACTGTCACCAAGCCCTTTTCAACAGCACCAGACCCAGAAGCACTCTTCAGCTATTTCCAAGGTCAAACTGCTTGTAGGCTCCTACTTGGCTTTCATACATCTTCCTCTCTTTCTGTTCTTGTCTGTTCTTAGTGTCCAGGTGAACTCTCGACACATATACATACCCACAGACCTCTGTCAGAAATAATATTCAGACAAAAGCTCCTGGACAGGTCCACACTCACCTTTTGTCATACTTACAGGGAGTCTGGTAGCACTTTAAACACAAACAGATTTATTTAGGCATAAACTTACATGGGTAAAAAACACTTTGTCATATTCCTACAGTCCACAGGACTCCTCATTGGTTTTACAGATTCAGACTAACCAGGCTACACCTCTGAGGCTTACAGTTATATTCAGTGCTTTTTTTTTTTTTCTAGAAAAAAGGGTGCCGGAACTCAAGTCTGATGATTCCTCATAGGGGTCATGGTGTTCATTTTTAATGCCACAGTCCCATGCTGCTGCAGGACCAGCAGGGGCTCCTGCCCCATTCCCCATGCTGCTGCAGGACTGGTGGGGGCTCCTCCCCTGGTCTCTGCACTGCTTTGGGATCAGTGAGGGCTCCTGCCCTGGTCCCCGCGTTGCTGCTGGACAGGCAGTGAAAATTTTGCTGGTATTCTAATGGAAAAAAGGTGCCAGAACTTTGTTCTGGTGCGTTCCATCAGAGAAAAAGCCCTGGTTATGTTAATTTAAGAGTGAGTTCAGATCTGTCAATTTCAATCCATAACGAGCTCGTAACACCCATCTCATAAAACGTATTTCCATCCGTTAAACCTTAATGGTATACAGAACACAGTGTTTAAAGTCAAATTCTCTCATGTTAAGGACGTAATTAGGATGTTTTATTACATTAAATACTCAAAATGACTTATGTTTTTGCACCATGCCAAAAAAATTGTTCAGGCTCTGGCTACTGCGCTTCTACTTTTATTACTGCCAAATGGAAGCAAGGAATCAAACATACAATCAATCAGTGCAGTTCAATGAGTTATACTGCAAAGCCAGACATTACTTCTTATAGATTGTTTCAAGCAAACAGAAGACTAACCATTTTGTCATCATTCAAAAAAAAAGAATTCAAGACTCCTTTTAGGGAAAGAGAATATTTGCCTTTAGAATAACTTGTAATTAAGCAATACAACTAATTTATACAAGTCGAACCTCTCAAATCCAAAACTCTCTCCTCTAGTAACATCCATAAACCAGCATGATTTCAGTTAGCTGGACAATCACTTGTCATGGGTGTTGCCAAGTTTCCTGTAGCGCTGTAAAGTTTGTTTAGAGCCACAGGTTCTGCTTCTCTCTCTTATTTCACTGTAATTTACCCCAAATGTCTTATAAGTTCCCAGTAAGGAGTGGAAGCATTGGTATAGTGTGCTTGACCATATTGACTTCCCATGATCCAGCAAATTCTCTCATGTGGCACTGGTCAGGTCCCAAGGGTGCCAGACGAGAGAGGTTCAACCTTTAGTGCCTTACCAAGCTTTGTGTTACAGGACCATATTCTCTCCTGATGTATATTGCTGTCTCTTCATTCACTTCTCTGGTGTTCTAATTTACATTGACAGAGAATGTACTTAATTTTTTCTTTTTTCAATCAGTAGTGCCAACAAAAATCATCATGAATTGAAGACACCTTCAGTTCTAAATATGCAAGACCTACAAACCTGACAGTACCGCTGAAGGATATTCAGTTTTGGTAGGACACCCTTCAAGCATAGCATTCTAATTCACCAAATGTGTGTGGTTGTGTCCAACTTTCACTTAAGCAAGGAGTTTTACTAATTTCTAAACCTGTAGTCCAGTCTACATGTAGTTTTTTACCAGTTTCATTACACTGGTTTAATGGAGTAAATTAGCTGAAACAAGCTCTGAGCTAAATAGTGATACAACTGTGTCTACAATAGGGGTTGCACTGATTTAACTGTAGATTTGTCTAGATGGTTAAGTAGCAAAACTATACCAACAAAAATATAATGATATATTTATCCTGAACTGACCCTAATTCCAGGATCCTTCAAACTGGTTCCAAAGATAGGAATAAAAAGAGTCCAGATGAAGCATTATAGTTGTATTATCGTAGCAGTATTTGAATTCACACTTTAGCTATGTCTACACATGAACGCTACATCGAAATAGCTTATTTCGATGTAGCGACATCGAAAAGCTATTTCGATGAATAACGTCTACACGTCCTCCAGGGCTGGTGCCCGTTGGGCAGCACCACATCGAAGCAGGCGCTGCAGGGGAACGTCTACACGCCAAAGTAGCACACATCGAAATAAGGGTTCCAGGAACAGCTGCAGACAGGGTCACAGGGTGGACTAGCACTTCCAGGGCAACAGCTAGCTGCTCCCTTAAAGGGCCCCTCCCAGACACACTCAGCCTGCACAGCACACGGTCTGCAGAGCCATAGGCATGCACACCTCGGTGACGCAGTCATGGACCCCCAGCAGCAGCAGCAGCAGTAGCAGCAGCCAGAGGTCCACCCAGCTGCCCCTGTAGGAGCAGTGCTCGCCCTGCTCAATGCCATGCAGGAGGCAGCTGATCACATCCTAGCCACAGAGGAGGAGCTGCCCGCAGGGGAGGAGGAAGCAACCCCCAACCCTGCAGCACCCTGCCCCCGCCCCACCGCTTCATACGCTGCCGGCTGTGGAGCTACCCCACCAGCACCGACTGGTGGGAGCAGCTGGTGCTCGGAGAGTGGGACGACGACCGCTGGCTCCAGAACTTTCGCATGAGCCGGCAGACATTTTTGGAGCTATGCCAGTGGCTCACCCCCACACTGAGGCACCAGGACACCAGAATGCGGCGTGCCCTCACTGTGGAGAAATGGGTCAGCATCTCTGTCTGGAAGCTGGCCACTCCAGACAGCTACCGATCCGTGGGCCAGCAGTTTGGCGTCAGCAAGGCCACCGTCAGGGCTGTCCTCATGGAGGTAAGAGGACCCACGGGGGGAGGGGGAGGCAGCCCTGGCAGGGGAGGGGATGGGAGGGGAGAGGAGCCCTGGCAGGGGAGGGCCACACACACCCTGCACACCCCTCATTGGTGCTCTCCCATGTCCTTCCCCTGCAGGTCGTCTGCGCCATAAGTGCCCTGCTCCTCCACAGGCTCATGCGGCTTGGGGACCCGGATGCCACCATCATGGGCTTTGCCACCCTGGGCTTCCCCAATTGCTTCAGGGCTCTGGATGGGACCCATATCCCCATCCGTGCCCCGGAGCATAGTGGAGGACGCTACTTAAACAGGAAGGGCTACCACTCAGTGGTCCTCCAGGCCTTGGTGGACAGCCGGGGCCGCTTCCTGGACATGTATGTGGGCTGGCCTGGTAGCACCCATGACTCCCAGGTATTCCAGAATTCGGGCCTGTGCAGCCGGCTGGAGGTGGGGACCTACACCCCCCAGCGGGAGATCCCTGTGGGGGACACCACCATGCCCCTCTGCGTCATCGCAGATGCGGCATACCCCCTCCGGCCCTGGCTCATGCACCCTTACACGGGCCATCTGTCAGCCAGCCAGGAGCGCTTCAACATGCGCCTGAACCACGCGCGCCAGGTGGTGGAGAGCACATTTGGCCGCCTCAAAGGGCGCTGGAGGTGTCTCCTCACCCACCTTGATGCGGGCCCCACCAACATCCCCCAGATTGTGGGTGCATGCAGCTCCCTCCACAACCTGGTCGAGAGCAAGGGGGAGGCATTCTTTCAGGGCTGGGCTGTGGAGGCTGGCAGGGCTGATGTGCAGCCACCCTCTGCCCCCAGTCGCCAGGTGGACCCCAAAGGGATCCAAGTCTGGGAGGCCCTGTGGGCCCACTTCGACGAGGCCGCGGGGTGTACGTTGGCAGGCCCCCCACTGCACTCCCCCATCCTCCACAACACTCCCTGCCCCTACGCCCACACCACAGAGCACCCAAGAGCACCCCACCACTTTTCTTGTAAATAAAAATAGACATGTTGTTCGTGAAACCAGAAAACGTTGAACTCTTATTATTATTATACTATTTACAACCAAAATAAATATTATATATATGTATTATATGATGAAAGGAAAAAAAGGGGAAGACAAGGAAGGGGAGAACTATTTACACTGGGGGGCAGGTATCATCATAAAATAACAGGGGTCTAATACAAACTATTTACAAAACACAAGTAAAGGAGATATGTACAAACGGGGAGGGGGTGGGCCACATCCTGGGCCCCACACCCCCTAATGTCCAGCGCTGGGGGTGGGCAGCCGTGACCCACACCTCGGCCTCAGCCCTTGCCGGGGCTGGCTGGGGGCCGGGAGGACCGGAAGATATGGCCAGCGGGTGTCAACAGGCCCCAGGTCCCCCTCGGCAGAAGGGCCCTCGGTGGCAGACGGCGGTGCGACGGTGGGTGGAGCAGCGGGTGGAGCGGCAGGTGGAGCAGGCAGGGCGGGCACAGCAGCGGCCGGCGCAGCATGGAGGGCCAGGTAGTCCACGATGCACTCGAATGTGCGCATAAATGCCCCCCATGACTCCTGGCGCCAGGCCAGCGCCTGCTCCTGCAGTTGGAGGCGCCACTCCTCCACCCACAGGCACTGCTCTGAGACCTCCAGCTGCCGCCGGAGGATCGCCAGCAGCTAGGGGTCTGTCGCCATCCGGGAGTGGTGCTGGGTCCGCCGTCGTCCCTGCCCTGGGGCTGGTCGGTGCTCCGCCAAGGGGCTGGCCTGGAGTGATGTCCCCGGTGGGCTCTCCGGGACCACTGACACCTCGCCGGCGCTCTCCGGTCCCTCCAATGGTGCAGCTGTGGAACACAAGGGGGGAGGAAGAGTGGAGACAGCCGTTAGTGTGGGCCCCAAGCTATGGCCCTTGTCCCCCCACCCCTCTGCTGCTGGTCCCCCATCCCCGCCCCCGGGAGATGCTGCTGATGATGATGGGTGTCCCGCCCCTCCCCCTGGGGGACCCTAGGTTCCGCTCCCCCCATCCCCAGGGATGGGGGCATGGCACTGTCGTGCTGGGGGGCAGGGGCTGATGCACTCTTCTGAGGGACATGCCACTGCTGTCCTTGGGGCCATGGTCATCTGGGCATGCGGAGGGCCCTGGTCATGTCTGTTGCCCCCACCCCTCAACCCTGGGGGTGTGCACCGGGGGGGGGTACATACCTGATGGTCTGTTCCCACGGTCGGGGAACACCCTGTGGGCGGACGCCCTGCTGGAGCTCCAGGACGGGATGGCGATGTGGAGCCCCCCATCGCTGGAGGAGGATCCCCTCTCCTCCTCCTCCTCCGGTGCCCCAGGGGTGGGCTCCTGGAGGGGACCCTGGGATGCAGGGCTTGCCTCTGGGGCAGACTCTGCCTCCAGGGCCTGCTGGGGCTCGTCTGCCAAGGTGTCAAGAGTGGCCGGAGGGGAGGAGGTGTGCCGGGGGCCCAGGATTTCCCTGAGTTCCCTGTAAAAGGGTCAAGTGATGGGGGCGGCCCCAGATCAGCCGGCCGCATCCTGGGCCTGGGCGTAACCCTGCCGCAGCTCCTTAACCTTACTCCTGACATGGTCAGGAGTGTGGGCAGGGTGACCCCGGGCGGCCAGGCCCTTGGCCAGCTGAGCGAACGCATCTGCATTCCCCCTCTTGTTCCCCATTACCTGGAGCACCTCCTCCTCACTCCAGAGCCCCAGCAGGTCCCGAAGCTCGGCCTCCGTCCAGGAGGGGCCCCACTGCCGCTTCCCAGCCTGGCTGCCAGCCTGCGAGCCCTGGCTCCCCTTGGGGGGGGTGCCCTGGGGTCGCTTGAGGGGCTGGAGGGGGCCATTGTTGCTGGGGTGGTGGACTGCGGCTGCAGAGGGGCTTGCAGGCTGGCCGCATGTCTGTGCTGCCGCCTGCAAGGCTCTCTCAGCTTCCTGCACAGGAAGGCAGGGGGCGGGGAGTTTTAAGGGGCCGCTGCACGCGGCGACCATCGAGCTCAGGGGCTGGAGAGAGCATCTCTCAACCCCTCAGCTGATGGCCGCCATGGCGGACCCTGCTATTTCGATGTTGCGGGACACACATCGGCTACACGTGCCCTACTTCGACGTTCAGCGTCGAAGTAGGGCGCTATTCTCATCTCCTTATGGGGTTAGCGACTTCGACGTCTCGCCTCCTTACGTTGATGTCAACTTCGAAATAGGGCCCGCCACGTGTAGTCGTGGCGGGCGCTATTTCGAAGTTGGCGCGGCTACTTCGAAGTACCCGACACGTGTAGACGTGGCTTTTATCTCACAACACGATAACCTCTCATGTAGACAAGATCTTTGTTGGTTTCTCAAGCTACACAGTTAAACAGATGCAAAAATAGTGTTTAGACCTGTCCCTCAGAATAAGATAATGTATACAGAATTTTAATGGGAGCTAACTTGTATTCATTTGCTGATTTATGGGTGGATCTTGCATGCCCTGAAAGAAGCCTTCCAAGGAGATTGTTTCTATATGGTTCCTCACCTAAGTGAGGGGTGCTTTTTGTGACTGCATCATCAGGCCATGCATCTTTTCAGACTCTAGTATGTCAGTAACACGAGTTATTGCTGCAGCAGTGCAATTTATATATGGTGACAAAGCAAACTGCCTCTAATAACCTACCTCCCACACAAACACACCTCAGCCAAAATTCCACCCACATTTTATCACTATTGAGGCTATTGCTGTTCTTTAGCACATGCATAAGTGCGTTGTTGCATCTGCACCTCTATGAGAAATGACAAATTCATGGAGACCAGGTTATCAATCTGGTAGTCCTTGTAAAGCCATGTAATAAGACAAATAGGCTGCGTCTACACTAGCCGGCTACTTCGAAGTAGCCGGCACAACGTCGAAATAGCACGTGTCGCGTCTACATGCGCTGTGTGCTATTTAGACATTCAAATCGACGTTAAGTGGCGAGACGTCAAAATCGCTATTCCCATCAGAAGAACGTTGAACATCGAAGTAGGGTGTGTGTAGGCGATCCGCGTCCCACTACTTCGAAATAGCAAGGTCTGCCATGGCGGCAATCAGGTAAGGGGTTGAGATGTGCTGGGCAGCCCCTGCGGGGCTCTATGGTGTCTGCACCCAGCGGTTCTTAAAGCCGCCCAGACCCAGAAACCACGTAGCAGGAAGCTGACAGCATGCACGCTGCAGCCGTGCCACGAGGTGCCCCTGCACAGCCCAGAGGGACACCATGGCAGCAAGCCAGCCTCCTGAGTGCCCCCAGAGCTCCCCCTCCGGGCCATCCCAGGGCTTCCAGGCCTCCAGCCAGCGGGTAGGAAGTGGAGCCCCTCCTGGACTGGCCCTGAGCTCCATGACCTGCTGGGGCTCTGGGGTGAGGAGGAGGTGCTGCACATCGTGGGGAGCAAGCGGTGGAAAGCGGAGCCGTTCGCCCGGCTGGCCAAGGGCCTGGCTGCCTGGGGTCACCCTGCCTGCACTCCTGACCATGTCAGGAGCCAGGTCAAGGAGTTGCAGCAGGGTTACGCCCAGGCCTGGGACTCTGCCAGCTGGTCTGGGGCTGCCCCCGCCGCTTGCCCCTATTACCGGGAACTCAGGGCTATCCTGGGCCCCCGGGGCACCTCCTCACCCCCAGCCACCCTTGACACCATGGCCGATGAGCCCCAGCCAGCCTCGGAGCCAAGGTCAGGTCCGGAGGCCAGCCCTGCCCCCCCAGGGCTACAGCCGGGACCCTCCACCCCAGCCACTGAGTGGTCCAGCGAGGAGGAGAAGCTCGTCCTGGACATCCCATCCCACAGCTCCAGCTTTCCACTAGATGGGCATCTCCTGATCCTGGCAGTGCACCATCAGGTACGTACCCCACAGGGCACAGACCCCCTGAGCATGGGGTGGGGGCACCACTTGACTGGGGGCCCCACACATCCCCACAACACCCCAGCCTGCCATGGCCCAGGCACACCACAGCACAGGGATGGTGCCACAGCCACCAGTGCCCAGCAGCACCTCCACCCATGGACAGTGACATGCCCCACCCCTGGTGGGAGGGGAGAGGGGTGGACCACTGGAAGAGGCCACACACAGGATCACTGCACGCACCAATGGGGGATGGATGGGGGGGACACAGGCCCTTGGGGGGATGCGGGGTGGGCCACGGGTCAAGGCTGGGTACTCACGGCCTCCCTTCCCCCTTTCCCCCTATTTCTGCAGCCGCACCATCCGTGGGCCCAGACAGCCCTCCAAGACCACTGAAACACCAACGCCCGGGGTCACTGCCTGCCCCTGGACAGGCCCCCGCCTGCCGGGGCCACCGCCACACCACATATGACCCCCGAGGTGGCTGCGGCCGTCTGGTGCCAGGTGGACCTCATGGAGCGGAGGCTCCAATTCGAGGAGTGGGAGGCCGCCTGGCGCCGGGAGGCCTGGCGGGAGTTTATGGCCACCTTCAACCGGGTGGCCGACACCTTTGAGGAGCTGGTGGCCCGTCTGCCCTGCCGATGTCCTCCGTGCTGCCCTCCCCGCCACCCCGCCTGCTGATGTCCCGCCTGCTGCCCCGCCTACTGATGTCCCACCTGCTGCTCTGCCTGCCGCCCCACCCACCAGCTCCTCAGGGCAGAAGCCACCCGAGGCCAAGGACCCGCCTCAGCCATACCTCCCCATACTCCTGGACCCCAGTTGGCCTCTCCAGGGACCCCGGCTGACAGGGGGTCCGGCCAGCCGAACGCAGCAGGGCTCGTGACCTTCCACCCCCGCCCCAGAATGATGGGCTGATGTGTGTCCTGCCCATGTCTCCCCCCTGTACATAGTTGTCCCCACCCTGTATATAGTTATTTATAGTTGACCCTGCTGTATGTAGTTTATTAGAGATGTCTCCACTTGTATATAGTTATTATTTTCGTTGAATCTGTTTTATTTGCTAATATTATATGCCGAAAGAGGTGACATTTTTGTTCCTGTAAATAATGATAGTTTTATTTTTCCAAAAACCTGCGTCCCATGTGCTTCTGGTGAGGGTGGGGTGTGGGTGCTGGGGCAGGGTGCAGGGATGGCCGGGGGGTTGCTCACTGGGCACCCTGGTCAAAGTACTCCCTTAGGGCCTCCCACACCCGAACCCCATCCTGGTGGGCCTGGCAGCTCGGGGCGGTGGCTGGCTGGGGGCAGACTGTTGTGGCCTCCTGTGCCCAGCCCTGCACGAAGGCCTCCCCCTTGCTTTCCACCAGGTTGTGGAGTGTGCAGCAGGCCCCCAAAACCTGGGGGCTTAGACTTGGGAGACCCAGGTCTAAGTGTGCCAGGAGGCAATGCCAGCGGCCTTTCAGGCGCCCTAAGGCACACTCGACCACTTGTCAGACATGGTTGAGTCTGGCATTGTAGCGCTCCTGCCTATCAGTGAGGTGGCCTGTATAGGGCCGCATAAACCAGGGCTGGAGGGGGTATGCTGCATCCCCCACAAGGCAGAGGGGTACGGTGGTGGTATCCCCCAGAGGGATCTCTGGGGGACGTAGGTCCCCGCCTGCAGTCGGCGGCATAGTCCCGAATTCCGGAAAATGCGGGCGTTGTGTGTAGAGCCGGGCCAGCCCACATAGATGTCCTGGAAGCAGCCATGGCTGTCGACCATGGCCTGCAGGACCACAGAGAGGTAGCCCTTCCTGTTGATGTAGTGGTTGATGTAGCGGCCACCACTGTGGTCTGGGGTGCAGATGGGGATGTGGGTCCCATCAAGGGCTCTCAAGCATTTGGAGAATCCCATGGCGGCGAATCCCTCTACGGCCACGTCCAGGTCCCCAGCTCGGACGACCCTCTTCAGCAGCAGGGAATTGAGTGCACACACCACCTGTGGGGAGGGAACATGGGTGCCTGTGAGGGTTTGCAGAGTGTGACCCCCCTCACCCAGGCCCCCTCCCCCGGCTCCCCTCCCCAGTCCTATGAGCAGATGGGAATAAGGGGACTTTGAAGTAGCCGGGGTCCTTTCAAAAAGGAGCCCCATCTGGATGAGCTGCGCGGCGACGAGCAGCGACAATTTCTAAGTGCTGCGGCCACCCGCATGCTAATGAGGCGCTGAATATGTATTTCAGTGCTTCATTAGTAAACTTCAAAATGGCCATGTGCATGGCACCTCTGGAGTTTAGTGCATGAGCCACTACATTTTGAGCCAAAAGGTCCACAACGCTCAGCTAAGGGGGCACTCTCTCTTCTTTCCTGTAAGTAGTTTAGGTGCTACAAAATGGCATTGTGAGCTACACCCCAAATGTGTGTGGGTTACAGCTGCAGAGCTATAGCACTGCAGCATAGCGATCTGGGATCAGACCGGAGCACAAGAGCATTGCCTACATGGCCCTGTAGCACAGCACTGCTGCTGGCAATGCTATGCTAATGACGCTTCACAAAATTGCAGATGGAGGACCATTTGCAAACCCGTGTGGCTAATTAGCATAGCTGTGTGAGATTTCGCTGTTGGCAGTGGGGTGCCAGCAATACAGAGGCCGTGTAGACGTGCCTCTCCCAGCTAAACCCTGCAGGCATAAGGGACTGGCAACAGAAGGGGGTTTTGCCAGCAGAGACACACCCACACAGCCTCTGTACTGCTGGCAACCCCTCGCTGCCAGCTAAATCTCACACAGCTATGCTAATTAGCCCCACAAGTTTGCAAAAGGTCCTCCATCTGCAATTTTGTGACGTGTTATTAGCATAGCACTGCCAGCAGCAGCGTTGTGCCAACATGACATGTAGGCATGGCCAAGATCTGGGACACATTTCCCTTATGGGTCTCAGAGCCTCGGTTCAACCCAGAGACTGGCTGTCTCTACTGAATTTTTTTAGCCCAGCAACCCAAGTCCTGTGTGCTTGAGTCAGATGACATGGGACAGACACAATTGTTTTGTTGCAGCACTGACATATCACTGGATGTTGTATTTTGAAAATATAAACTGGACTGAAATGACCCCTATTTCTCGTTCCGAAACTTAAATTACACTTCAGAGCCACACAATTCTGCTTAAATGCCAGTCAGAGCTGCCTTCCAATCTTCACCATTTCCTGAGAAATGCCTTCTGGGACAGGCAAATAGGAAAGGCTGCTCTCTGATTCATTTGCACCTTCTGTGAGATTAATGAGTACATCATGGGAGAGGTCAGAGGCAGCAGGGAGAAAATGTTCTTTGCCATCCCTGAGTCACTGAAAAGGAACACACAGAAATTATTTTAATCTCAGAATATTCCTGTAAACCACTACCTTTGGCAAATATGGTGCCAGGGAGACCTGTGCTTAAAATAAACTAGCAGTCTGGGAATTGAGAGGCAATGTTATCAAAATCTAAAAGCCAAAAAATGTTATCTGCATAGCCAGGCAGTGAGGGGGAGCAAATGAGAAGCATAAGATTTTAGCAAGGAGATATCAGCCAGAAAGCAGGTTTCTACGGAGGAAAGTGTCCTGGATCAAGCAATGCTGGATATCCAAGCACTACTACTATTTAAATATTTTGGCCCAGTTCTGAGGCATACAGACTGATAAGAGCTTCCCTGTGGACTAGCCCTATTAAATTTTAATAGTTTCTTGCTGTGTTAACTACCTCCAGGCTGGGTTTACACTAGCACCCCCCTTTCAAAAGGGGGATGCTAATGAGACACTTTGGAATATGCTAATGAGGTGGTGCAATGAATATGAAACACCTCATTACCATAATGGCAGCCACAACACTTCAAAAGTGCCGCTTTTGATCGTGTGGCTCATCTACACGGAGTACTTTTCGAAAGGACCCCACAAACTTTGAAATCCCCTTACTGCTATCACCAAATAGGAATAAAGGGATTTGGAAGTGTGCAGCGTCCTTTTGAAAAGGACCCCGTGTAGACGAGCCACACGCATTAAAATACCATGGCCGCCTTTATTCTAATGAGCTGCTGCATATTCATTGCAGCACCTTATTAGCATGTCCCAAAGTGTGTCATTAACATCCCCCTTTGGAAGAGGGGGGCAGTGTAGACCCAGTGCAAGTGTTTGAAAACATTGTGTTTTAAAAAATCTTAGCATTTTAAAAAATGAATTTTGGATTCTTTTGATTTCCCTTCTGGGTTTAGAGCTTTTAGGGTTTGTTTTTTCAGGATTTTCTTTGTGCTAGATGCCTTTTTTTTTTCAAATGGAAGATGGGGACTCCCATAATCCCTTAATTCCTGAAGAAAAAATGAAGGTGGGGGAGGAAGTACTGGGAGGCTCCCGATAAAACATTGGCAAGGTATATTTGTGACCTTGACACATTTATAACCAAACACCCACTGCACCACCAAAAAAAAAAAAAAAAAAAAAACCTGTTGATAAAACATTGACAGACCATTCACGGAGCTCCTCAGACAATTGTTTGCTATTTTTCAGGATTGAAGTAATATGAAGTAATAGGATGTTTCACATCCTATAGCTCAGAGGTCAGCAACCTGCAGCTCCAGAGATGCATGCGGCTCTTCAAGGAGTTGTTTGGGACTCCAGACTCTGACTCCTCTCTGGCTCCAGACACTGGAATGACCCCAGCCTGCTGCCACAGCAACACTAGCTCATATCTCCAGCTGGGACAGCGCTCCACTCTTCCTCCTCCTCTTCTCATGTTTGGCCAGGTCAGAGGTCAACACATCAACAGGGGGTTGAGGCTGGCCAGAACATGACTCATTCTGCTCTGTACATGTCTGGGCAGGTCAGCAGGGGTGCAGGGCTGACCTTATTGCTGCACCTCTGTGTTTTGGCACATCTCTCCCTGCGGGGTCGAGATCCTGTCTGAGCTCAAGTGGAGTGTGGTGCAGTGGGCTGCGATGAGCGGGGTCCTGCTCTGGACAGGTATGGAGCGGTTTGGGTGTCTCTTGCCCACCCCCCCACCAGTTTTAAAATGTGGATTCTCAAATGGTTTTGATTTACATCCGAAAAGAGAATTTTTTTCATGGCCCACCACCTACCCTCGCATTTGTGAAAAAATAGCATCTCCTGGGGGGAGTCATCAGCTGTTTATGGGGGAAAATAACATTAGGAATGTGTTTAATGTATTTTAATAATCTTTGAATACGATTCAGTAACTGGAAATAAAGGAGAGATAGTAAATTCCATAACACGATGCCATAAAGAAGTTAGAGACTAAGAGAAAATTAGTACAGTAAACTCTTTCATATCTGACAACCTCAAGACTGGGAGGTTGCTGAATATTCAAAAATGCCAGTTAACAGACACCAGCTGGGAGGCACAGGCAGGACTCAGGAAAGGCACAGGCAGAGGGGACAGACAAAGCCACAGGATTCCTGGCCCGCTGGCAGCTCTGGAGCTGGGAAACTGGCTGGTGTTGTGGGAGCGCCAGCAGCGCTGGGGCTAGGGAGCCAGCCAGGGTGCAGGGGAGTGCCAGCAGTGCTGCAGCTGGAAAGCTAGCCAGAGCTGGAGTGCCATCAGCACCAGGGCTGGGGAGCCAGTTGAGGTGCAAGGGAACCCCGGCAGCAGCAGGGCTGGGGAGCTGGTTGAGGTGCAGGGAGAGCCAGCAGCACCACGGGAGCATCAGCAACTCTGGGGCTGGGGACCCCACCAGAGAAACTCTCGCAGTGATAACTGAGAGTGACCTCTGGTCAGTTTTACAGTTTGTGCCAGTTATCTGAGAGTTGCAGTTGAAAGAATACCGGAACCAAGAGCAGAACATTTACAGTGTTTACTGTAACATGTTTCAAAGAGAGACATTTTATAGCAAAATATAAATGTAAGATCATGAATAGTCACTTCTATACAAATGCAAAGAGCACCCACTGTAAATAAGATATACTGTATGCTCCTAAACTGATCCCTTTAGAATTCCCAATTTTTTTCTGGCACCCACTGCCACTGATCTTGGAGCTTACTTGGGCTCAGAAAAGGGTTACATATTTACATGGATTGTATCACAAATTAATGAGTGGGCACTGTTCTTACAAATAGGAGTTACGAAAAGTATGGCTTAGTGTTACTTATTAAGGACAGTCTCGTATTCACATGCATTGCAGCTCTTAAAGTATTGATTTTGTGACTGAATTAGAAAAAACAGCTCTTCTGTTTGGTTGCAGACCCCTGCTATAGGTAATTTGGCTTTCATGTGCCCATTCTAGCAACCACCAGCTGTTCAGCAGCGGTAACTTTATGGTAGATTGCAGTCCTTTCCATTTTACTGAGTGTCGTGTTCAGCTTTCTCTAAGGTTAGAGTTCCATTGTTTTTGAGATTCCCACTTAATTCCCCTCAACGGAAGTTCAGTATGGAAGATGCCAACTTCACTACATGATGCTGTTTTAATACAAGGTGTTATCGCCATATGAGAAGGGCATAGAAAGTTGGCATCCTCCACACTGAGCAAGGAACTCTATGTAGAACAAAGAAATTCATATTATCTGTAAACTTCTACTCCTTTGTTTTAAAACTTTCTTGGTGTTTTGCATCATGCAAATACTGTCATTTTAGTTTAAGAATTATGACTATCCTGGACAGAGGATATTAGATTGAATGTTTTCACAAAGTAGTGTAATGACATTCTAAACATGCCTTGCTTATGGAAATGAAATTTGAGGAGGTAATTCAACTGTTAAAGCGTAAAAATACTTAATTAAATGGAATTCTTGAATTAAATTTTGCTTTACTTTCCACATTAGAAGTTTATTTCCCCAGTGCTCTAAGTTAGCATTTGCATGGTAACATGTAATTAAAAAACTAATATCAACTCCTTTTGAAGTTATAAAGGTGTTCTGCTTAACACAAGGAATGCCAATGTCTTATAGACTTTCATTGACTGAAAGCAGAGATACCTTTATGTACTGTATTGGAATGCATCTGAGTAGTTAATGCCTACATTCTGTAAAAAGTATTAAATATAACTGAAAAAAGGAAAAGTGACAGGAGTATGCTCAGTATCAAACACCTGCCACATAGTTTGAAGAAATTTTCTGTTCTCCTGAAATTTTCACAAATGTCAGCATGAATAATTAAAATTACAAAAGTTCCTACCAGAAGATGCATTGTTTGCTATTCATCCTCTTGCTTAACAAGTTTTAGTCCTCCAATCAAGGAGCACAAACAATGACATGTGACTTTGGGTGGCCAATAACAGAAACAACTGTTTGCCAATATCCTATAAGCTAATGCTGGCTACTTGTTCAGCCCTCATTACTGGAGGAAGAAGTGTCCAAACACTGGGTCTTTCAGCATGATCTTAATAATGAGGTACTGTCTCTTTCTTATCTAAATATACAAAAGACCTATACCAGAAATGTCGTGCTCCAACTCCTGAAACTTTTACTCTATTCTTTGCCAGTCACAGTTTTATTATATAAAACCAGTTTAAGATTATATTTAAACAATTTTCAACTGACAGTTTCTTTAAAGATAAACCCACAGTCCAAATGAACCTCATGACCTTCACAGTGCATCACATTCTGACAAAAGACACTGCAGTTCATAGTGTGCTCAAAGGTCTGATGTTTGAGAGAGCATTCCTCTTAGAACTCCCACAATGAGAATATGAGCTAAAGAATCTGGATAACCAAGCACTAGAATGTTTCCTGGATGCAACTTGCAGTAGCTGCAATGTTTGGTAGTCAGCCATTTCAAAAACTATGCTTACCACAGGATCCCTAACTTTTCTGACAGCAGTTTGCATCTCACAGAACTGGAAGGGACCTTGGGAGGTTGTCTTTTGCCCTCCCAGCTGGACAAATCACCATCCCTGACAGATTCTTTTTTTATCTATTTGCCCCAGACAGCTAAATGATCTCCTCATGGACTGAACTCACAACTCTGGGTTTACAAAACCAATGGTCAAACCACTGAGCTAGTAAAAAAAATATTGCTAATTATAACAGATGCATCTTTGATTTCTGGGGGTTTAAAGAGACAGTAAAACTAAGAAGATAAGAAAAAAATTCACATTGTTTAAAAAAAGTCTAAAAGGAATCCCTCATCAGCATCAAATAGACTGTGTAAAATAACTCCCAGTGTAGCACTTGCATTAATGAATGTGTAGTGAACCTACAAGCAACTCTGGACCGGAATGATAATTACATCTTATGATTTAGAATCAGCACGTGCATATACGGTAGATAGATATGCTTTTCTCAAGCCAATACATTGTGTGTGTCAGTGGCTAAGCAAGCCACCTTAGACAGGATACAAACACTGAGACATGTGACCTCCTTCAATATGTTGTTTACTAGCCAAAATTCTGACAGATGATGAAATGAGCTGATAATTCATCAAGGTCTCATTACACAATGATGAGCAAGTGAAACAGCACCAAAATACCTGGGAAGATGTTTGAAATGTTTTTTCAACTCTCTAGCACAGCAGTTCTCAAATTTTAACAACTCAGGAAGCCCCATTTTGATTTAAAATTTTCAAGGACTCCCAAGTCCTCCTGCTCAGTCCTAATGCTAATGAGGTGCTGAATATTCAGTTCAGCGCCTCATTAGTAATCTTCAAAATGGCCATTAGCATGGCTATTTTGAAGATTTGTGCCCATGTAGACACATCCAAAAATGTGTTCTTTCGTATTGAATCGGAAGAACACAGAACTTTTTCCAGAAGCCCTCTTCTTCTTCTCACAGATGAGGGAAGCACCTTTTTCTGAAAAATTACTTCAGAAAAAAACATGTGCAGATGCCCTGGGGGCCCTTTTTTCGAAAGAGCAGTCCTCATGGAACTGGATTTTTTGATCCCTGTCCTGTTCTTTCGAAAGCGTGGGAGCTGTGTCTACACTCTCTATTGAAAGAATGGATCGGCTTTTTTCGATCTTTTTTGTGTGTGGCTGCACTCTTTCAAAAGAAGTTATTTCAGAAGAGATCTTCTGGAAGAAATTCTTTCAAAGGACCACTGTAGTGTAGATGTAGCCTATGAAAATGTCTCTATCTTCTATGAGGACAACAATATTGAAAAATAATTTATCCCTGGAAACTGAGCTGGCAATTGAGCAAGCAAATAAATTAATCATAGAGAGCAGTGAGGAACTAGTTCCAGACAATAAATCCAACTAGAATTTGCAGTATTTGTTAAGTTACATGAAAATAAACCTCCACATTTGTGAGACAGAGGTTTAGAAAGACAGAAAAAACAAAAAGCCTTTTAAAAGATTCATTCTTTTTTTATAAAGTAGAACATTTAAGTGGCAAACCAGTATTTACTGTCTGATGGATACTGTCCTTTACACATACAATTTAGTTAATCGATTCATTCCTCCAAGGCTTCAACTGAAGTCAGTAAACAAGGGCTCTGAGTCATTTATTGCACCCATCACTGAAAAGCAATTATTAAAATCAGCTCCATGTACATTTCTCTAACAGCTGAAGTGGACTGGTTCAGTAATGATTTTTATTGTTCTATTACAGTATTTTTACTTTTAAATTTGTCTGGGGGAAACAAATTAATGTAATTGTGACATTATATTCATTATGAAAATATGCTTTGCTATGGTTATGCCAACTGAGGTATGTTTTTGCAAGATAATTCATGTAAGGTGTCATTGGTTACGATTTATTGAATATGATTATCTTCTTTGTATGCACATATCATATTTGTATCTGAAGTTAGGAATAATGAACTGTCTATCTGTATTTCATATGTGCAACTTTGGGTGGCCCTTCAGGTACTACAATGGAAAAGCCAAATGGGGCTGATGGCCCGTCACAGAGGATAATGGATTGTGAAAGGACTTGGCCTTCCTGTGGACGCTCCATACTGTTACTGACTCATGGTTGCTGTAATGCTGCAGAGTCAGGTGACCTGTGCTGAGCTGAATATATGGCCTAATTATTAAGGCTCACCACTGGTCACATCTGACCAAAATTTATTAAGGTTCTTTTCACAATTCAGGTTACAGAGTGAGGAAACACAGAGAATTCTACCCGAAGACAGGACTCTTGGAGATGACATATACTGAAGGCACTCTCAAAACAAACAAAATATGTTATGAAACAGAGTTACAAAAACACTAATGCAATTCTATAACTCCCAGGGGGTAGCATTTCTATTATACAGAATTACTTAGCCTAAAGTACTCATCCTTCCCTGAAGATCTGGTGGTGGGGACAGAGGACCAGACTCACTCCCGGCATGCCTGACAAATATGAAGCTCCAAATCAGTTTGAGTGCTTAATAGCTACGTTCTTTTCATAGAATCATAGAATCCTAGGGCTGGAAGGGACCCCAGGAGCTCATCAAGTCCAGCCCCCTGCCCAAAGTACCCCAGCAAGGACTTTGCCAAGCCAGGACTCAAAAACTTCTAGGAGTGGAGATTCCACCACCTCTCTAAGTAAAGCATTCCAGTGCTTCCCCACCCACCTGGTGACATAGTTTTTCCTAATATCCAACCTGTACCCCCCAGTCTACATCTTGAGACCATTCCCCCTTGTTCTGTCATCCGTCACCATTGAGAACAGTATCTCTCCATCTTCTTTAGAGTCCCTTTTCAGAAAGCTGAAGACTGCTATCAAATTGCCCTTCAGTCTTCTCTTCTCTCAGCCTCCCCTTGTAGGTCATGTGCCCCAGCCCCCTAATCATTTTGTCACCCTCCGCTGGACCCACTCCAATGCATACACATCCTTTCTATATGGGGGGGACCAGAACTGGACACAATACTCCAGATGTGGCCTCATCAGTGCAGAATAGAGAGGAATAGTAACCTCCCTAGAACTCCCGGAAATGCTCCTCCTAATGCACTTTAATATGCCATTAGCCTTCCTGGCTACTACAGCACACGGTTCACTCATATCCAGCCCCTCATCCACTGTAATCCCCCAGTCCTTTTCTGGGGTACTGCTATTCCTCCAGTGTATCTAGGTTACTCTGGACCTTATCCCTACCCTCCAATCTTTCTATCTGTCGCCCTAGCTTAGTGTCATCTGCAAATTTGCTGAGGGTGCAAACCATCCCCATATCCTGGTCATTAATAAAGACGTTTAACAATACCAGCCCTAGTACTAATCCTTGGGGCACTCCACCTGAAACTGACCACCAACCACACATTGAGCCATTGATCACCACCCGTTGGACCCCACCTTCTAACCAGCTTTCTATCCACCTTACAGCCCATTTATCCAATCTATACTTCCTTAACTTATTGGCAAGATTATCATAGGAAACTGTATCAAAAGCTTTGCTAAAGTCAAAGAACACCACATCCATCAACTTCCCCATGCCCACCGAGCTAGTTAACTTCATCATAGAAGTTAATCAGATTGGTTAGGCTGGACTTGGTAAATCCATGATGATTACTGTTGATCAATTTCCCCTCTTCCAAGTGCTTCAAAATGGATTCCTCCATGATTTTTCTGGGGACTGATGCAAGGCTGACTGGTCTATAGTTCCCTGGATTGTCTTTCTTTCTTTTTTAAAAGAAGTGCACTGTATTTGCCTTTTTCCAGTCATCCAGGACCCCTCCCAATCTCCATGAGTTTTCAAAGATAATGGCCAAAGGCTCTGCAATTACATGTCAATTCCCTTAGTACCCTTAGGTGCATTAAATCTGGACCCATGGTTTTGTATATGTCTAGCTTTTCTAAATAGCCCTGAACCTGTTCTTTCCCCACAGGGGCTGCCCACCTCCTTCCCATACTGCATTGCCTAATACAGTAGTCTGGGAGCTGACCTTGTCCAAGAAAACAAAAGCCAAAAAAAAGCACTGAGTACTTCAGCTTTTTACACATCTTCAGTCAGCAGGTTACCTCCTTCATCCAGTAATGGTGCCAAGGAAAATGCCCCATTTGAGATGAAAATAAAGTATGGGATAATGAACACAACTTGACCTAATATTAATAAACCCACTTGCTCCTCCTCCCAATGGTCTACCATCTTTCATTTCTATAGGTCACCATGCTTGTGGATCTGTTGTTAGCATAGTACCAATTTTGTCCAAATACATTACATCTATGGCATCACCTTTCAATTCCTCTGTCTCTTTGTGCAAGCTGCTGTGCCAAAAATGTTATTTAATGGGAAGAAAGATTCTTTTGAAGATGGGGTTTACTTTCAAAAAAGCAGCATCTATACTGGCTTTCTTCTTTCGAAAGAAGCTCTTTTGAAATTAGAATATACAAATGAGGTGCCAAATATGCAAATTTATACCTCTTTTACATTTTCGATTTACCTCATTTGCATGCCTCTTTCGAAAGAGGAATACAAGGGTAGACGCACCCTAAGACTCAGATCTTCAGTAATGTCCATGTTAACTAACTTCCCATTACAGTGATGGTCACGGTCTGCCTCTCACTGGGCTATCAGTATTTCTACTTGTTTTTGCATTGCACTTAGAAGGAACACTGCCATGTTTTCTCTAGAACTTATGATATGTTTCTTATGCTATATGGTGGATTGTATGCTATAGATTGGGTGGGATTTTGTGATACAGATTTGCATTGGGGGCAGGAGAAGGAATAGCTCAGGGGCTGAAGTGTTGGCCTTGTAAACCCAGGGTTGTAAGCTGAATCCTTGAGTGGGCTTTCCAAGGTTCTGGGGCATGTTAGATTAAAAAAAAAAACTGTCAGGGATGGTGGGTCCTGCCATAAGTCCAGGTGACTGGACTCAATGACCTCTCTCACTCCCTTCCAGCTCTATGAAAGCTTTTTGGACAAATTACTTTGGGTTTCTTACATGCTTGATTTGACATGATTGTGTTACAAAGAAATTCATTCCCAACACACACCCCATTATGATTAATACCAACAAGCCATGGAGGGATGTAGTAGTAGTAAGCATCCTTCAGTCTGCATAGACTATGTATCGCGCCCCTTATAGTTTCAATTGAGGACTTCATTTACAGCATCTACTGTGACTATGAAGACCCACACAAGAGTGACAGTCCTTGCTGCATCTCTTGCAGATGTGGTGGGTGTCTGGCAAGTCCTTATTGTGCTTTCTGTGCGCTCGCTTCTCCTCTGCTAGCTGTCTGATCTTCATCTTGCCCTTCTGAAGGCCCTTGTGTAACCCCTGCCTCCATCTGCTGCGGTCGTCTGCTAGTTCTTCCCAGTTGTCCAGCTCGATGTCTACCTCTCTGAGGTCTCTCTTGCAGACATCTTTGTAACGCAACTGGGGGCGTCTGGGAGGTCTTTTGCCAGACGCTAGCTCACCATACAGGATGTCTTTTGGAATCCTTCCATCATTCATCCTGTGGACGTGGCCAAGCCAGCGGAGCTGACGCTGCCTGAGGAGGGTGTGCATGGATGGGATTCCAGCTTGCTCGAGGATGGCGGTGTTGGGCACTGTCCTTCCATGATATTCCAAGGATGCGCCTCAGGCAGCGCAAGTGGAAGACGTTCAGCCTCTTTTCCTGGTGGGCATACAGGGTCCAAATCTCGCTGCCATAAAGGAGGGTGCTGAGGGTGCAGGCTCTGTAGACTTGCATTATGGTGTGAGTGTACTGCTTGTTGTTATTCCACACTCTCTTGCTGAGTCTGGACAGAGTTGTGGCCACTTTTCCGATCCTCCTATTTAGCTCAGTGTCCAATGACAGGGTGTCAGTGATGGTGGACCCGAGGTAAACGAACTCGTGGATGACCTCTAACGTATAGTTGTCAATGCTGATTGATGGGGATTCAGCAACATCCTGACCGAGTACGTTTGTCTTCTTTAGGCTGATGGTAAGCCCAAAGTCCTTGCATGCTTTGGAGAACTGATCCAGCAGTTTTTGAAACTGGTCTTCTGTGTGAGACACTACGGCTACGTCTACACGTGCCCCAAACTTCAAAATGGCCATGCAAATGGCCATTTCGAAGTTTACTAATGAAGCACTGAAATGCATATTCAGCGCTTCATTAGCATGCGGGTGGCAGCGGCACTTCGAAATTGACGCGCCTTGCCGCCGCGCGGCGCGTCCAGACGGGGCTCCTTTTGGAAAGGATGCCACCTACTTCAAAGTCCCCTTATTCCCATGAGCTCATGGGAATAAGGGGCTTTCGAAGTAGGCGGGGCCCTTTCGAAAAGGAGCCCCGTCTGGACACGCCGCACGGTGGCAAGATGCATCAATTTCGAAGCGCCGCTGCCGCCCGCATGCTAATGAAGCGCTGAATATGCATTTCAGTGCTTCATTAGTAAACTTCGAAATGGCCACTTGCATGGCCATTTCGAAGTTTGGGTCACGTGTAGACACGGCCTACAGCAGCATCGTCTGCGAACAGCATGTCTCTGATGAGGACTACCCGCACCTTAGACTTAGCTTTCAGCCTTGCAAGATTAAACAGTTTCCCATCAGATCTTGTGTGCAGCAAGATGCCCTCTGTTGAAGATCCAAAGGCATGCTTCAGGAGGAGTGCGAAGAAGATCCCGAACAATGTTGGAGCAAGCACACATCCTTGTTTGACGCCGCTCCTGATTCTGAAAGCATCCGATAATGTGCTGTCATATTGGATGGTTCCTCTCATGTCTCCGTGGAATGACTGGATCATCTTGAGTAACCATGGAGGACAACCTATCTTGTGGAGCATTTTGAACAGACCATCCCTTCTGACCAAGTCAAAGGCCTTGGTCAGGTCAATGAAGGCTATGTAGAGTGGCTTTCTCTGCTCCCTGCACTTCTCCTGCAGCTGCCTTAGAGAGAAGACCATGTCAACGGTAGACCTCTCTGCGCGGAATCTGCACTGCGATTCGGGGTACACCCTCTCAGCAGTCTTCTGGAGTCTGCCAAGGATGACACGAGTGAACAGTTTACCAGTGACGCTTAGGAGGGAGATTCCACGGTAGTTGTTGCAGTCGCTTCTGTCTTCTTTGTTCTTATACAACGTTACAAGGTTAGAGTCGCGCATACCCTGTGGAACCTCACCCTCTTTCCAGCACAGGCACAGTAGCTCATGTAGGGGTTCCAGGAGTGTGTCCGTGGCACATTTGATTACCTCTGGTGATATACCATCCTGGCCAGGGGCCTTTCCTGCTGCAATGCTGTCGATGGCTCTCTTCAGTTCACCACAGTCAGTTCCTGATCCAGTTCGCCCATTACTTGACGGCATCGAGAGCTGCGTCAACCACAACGTTCTCGCGTGAGTACAGCTCGGAGTAGTGCTCAACCTAGCGCTCCATCTGTTTGGCTTTGTCAGCGAAGACTTCACCAGATTTGGATTTCAGAGGTGCCGTCTTGTTCTGGGTGGGTCCTAATGCCTTCTTCGTACCCTTGTACATTCCTCTGAGATTACCAAAGTCGGCACAGGTCTGGATGCTGCTGCATAGCTGGAGCCAGTGGTTGTTGGCACAGCGCCTGGCTGTCTGCTGTCTGCTGTACTGTTCTTCTGGCCGCTCTAAGTGCTTGCTGGGTACTCTGGCTCGGTGAGCGTTTGTACTCCAGTAGTGCGGCGCGCTTCTTTTCAATGACTGGAATCATCTCATCAGACTTAGCTTCGAACCAGTCGTTCGTGTTTCTAGCTCTTCTTCCAAACACCAACAAGGCCGTGTTGTAAACTGTATCCCTCAGATGTTGCCATTTCGATGTCACATTGGCGCCCCCAGGGCCGCTGCGCAGATTTTCCTGGAGGGTCTCTCTGAACTTTTCAGCTTTCTCTGAGTTTGCCATCTTTCTGGCATCAATGTGGGGCCTTCCAGCAGGTTTAGAGCGGTACGGCTTCTTGGGTCTCAGCTTGAGCTTGGAGCAAACTAGCGAGTGATCTGTATCACGGTCAGCCCTATGATAGCTGCGTGTCTGAAAGACGTTTTTGAGGTTATTACGCCTAGTGATGACTACGTCTAGTTGATGCCAGTGCTTCGAGCGTGGGTGTCTCCACGACACTCTGTGCTGTGGCTTCGTTCGGAAGAATGTGTTTGTGATGCACAGATTGTGGTACGTGCACAGTTCAAGGAGAAGCTGTCCATTGTCATTCATTTTTCCCACACCGAAGTGTCCTAAGCAGGAAGGCCATGAGGCCCAATCAGCTCCAACTCTTGAATTGAAGTCACCCAAGATGTACAGTTGTTCACGAGCAGGTATTTGCACTACAGCAGCACTAAGCATGTCATAGAACTTGTCTTTTACTTCTGGTATGGCGTACAGGGTTGGGGCATAAGCGCTGATCAGGTGGACAGGACTGGCGCAAGTTTGAAGCGTGATCCGAAGAAGTCTTTCTGATCCATCCATGACTATTTCCACCATTTGTAGAAGGGTGTTTCTGACAGCAAAGCCAACACCATGCTCTTTGGGTTCTTCTTGGGCTTTACCCTGCCAGAAAAAGGTGTAGTCCTTTTCCTTTAGAGATCCCAAATCTGCGAGTCGCGTCTCTTGCAGTGCAGCAATATCAACTCTGAGCCTCTTCAGTTCCTCATTGATGACAGCGGTCTTTCGGGTGTCACTGATGGCCTGAAGATCTTCAGTCAAGCCGGTCAGCATGGTCTGCACATTCCAGCAAGCAAGCTTAAATTGTTGATGTTTCTCATTTCTTGTTGATTTTCTTATTGGTTTGCCTGGTGCCCAAATTTCAGTCACTTGTCAGGTTTAGGAACCTTAAGCCTCACGCACACAGCGAGGCAGGTGAACTGTGGCGGGACAGTACCCTATTGGCTGGGGGCTGCCGAGCTTGAGGCGGCCAGTGACTGTCCAATGAGATGCGAGGATCTCTCCCACCGTCGAAGGCAACCCCTGGCACTCGTTCTCTATGCCAATTGAGCAACACGTTATAACTGATATCTGTTGCCTTCCGTGTTGATTGAATGCTGCTCAGCAATGCCGGAGTACCTCTCCGGGCGTGAGCCTGGGCACTTATTATGGAGACTCTGGGCTGCCCAGACACCAGCATTCCCCTCTCGGCTTTTCTGATATAATCCAAAGGAGAGGATAATCTCCACGTCTGGTACCAGCTCAGCTGCAGGAGTTGCCGGGACAGTGCCAGAAGTTGACACCGAACTGCCTTCGGACTCCACTCTGGATTTTCTGTCAGGGTTTACTCCCTTAGCCTTGCTCCTTCCCAGGATAACCCACAAGGCAGTGGGGTGTGGAGAATGTGGTTAAGGATCCCACTATTTCATACCTCCCTGTCACTGCAAGTCACCATAGCTCCCTGTGGAGCAATGACCTCATATCCCCGGGACCCTCTTCCCCACCTTTCGTCTCCTCCCCCAGCTGCCATCACCATAGGACCCTCCCCAACCCACTACCCCCATCTGCTCCCATGTCCGCCCTCCTCACTGCACTGGCCCCTCTCCCCGCAGCTGCTCTCAGTGCCCCCAGGTCCACCTTCCCCCATCGCTCTTCAGACTCTTCTCTTCAGAGACTCCTTTTCTTGATAGTGCTGCCTTGCAGGGCACAGGTGGAACACCACACTTGAAAAGGACAACAAACACGGGGCTCCTCCCTCGGCGAACTTCCAGAGACAAACTCCCTTCCCTGTTAGCTGCTGCCCCCTGTTCTCTGCTCACAGTGTTCACTGAGAGCTCCCTTCTTATAGGGAGAGCTGCTAGCTGGTTAGGCCTGGCTCAAAGCCTTGCCTCCAGTCTAATCCATGGAGGGATGTAGATGGGTGGATTGGGGTGCACACAATTTTGGGTATAGAGTTTCCTGGTTATTTGCTAGTGCAGAGTGGCAGGGGAAGTAAAATCTAGCTTACAGCTAGATTTTATAGTAGTAGTGACTATTTTCCAAGGCCTTGATCCCGAAAGGCAGCGAGCCCTTAATCCACTAAAACACTGAGCACATATTTAAGGTTAAGATCACAAATAGACCCAGTAATGAGCTTCAAGACCATCAAATAAAATCACTAGAGCTGGCAGCATTGATACTGGTTGACATTACTAAGCAAACTTTGAGACAGAATTTCAAAGTAATTTAGGAGATATAGATGCATATTTAATGTTAAAGGCAGATACATATTTAATCCCTAAACTGCTTTAAAAATCAAAGTCTGATCTTATTTTGACAAGCAGATGGGAAGCAAATGTATATAAAATATCAGCTGTTTCTAAAATGGTATACTGCAGCAAGGTGGCATCAACACTAAACCTTTACAATAAAAACATTGCTTCTGGGGAGTAAAGGTCACCTTTCGGCATGCATCTGATGAAAGATTTGTGTGCATTGCTTCGCATCTGGGCCCTGAGGACGTCAGTATACCATCCACTGACAGATGGCCTCGTCAAATGGTTCAATTGCACCCTCAAAAGCATGATTCGCAAGGTAGTGAGCTGGGATGGGAGAGACTGGGATGCCCTGCTCCCATACCTAATGTTCGCCATCTGGGAGGTTCCTCAGGCCTCCAAAGGGTTTCTCCATTCGACCTATTGTATGGGCGGAACCCCCGAGGTATCCTGGACCTTGCAAAGAGACCTGGGAGAAGCGGATCGCCAAGGTTATGCTCATCGTCTGGGAGCCCCTGGAACAGGCCCAAGAAACCCAGCAGGCATACTACAACTGACAGGCAGCCATCTGGAGGTTCAAGGTTGGGGACTGGGTGATGGTATTGGTCCTGACGACTGAGAGCAAGCTCCTTGCCCAGTGGTAGGGCCCCTACAAGGTAATTGAGGCCATACGGGAGGTAAACTACAAGGTACAACACCCAGATCATCGAAGACTGAGCATGTCTACCATATTAACTTATTAAAACCTTGGGAGGACTGGGAAGAGCAGCTGGCCACACTGAGCATGTTAGCACCAGAGGAAGACCAGGAGAGACAGGTGGGAATCTCCCAAGCTAAACACCAACCAACAGAGGGAGGTCCTCGACATGTTGAAACGACACGCAGATGTGTTTTCAGCAAACCCTGGATGAACCACAGAGGTGGAACACCACATTGTCACTGACCCAGGGGTAAGGATGCATGTGAGGCCTTACAGACTCCCAGAGGTGAGATGGGAGGAGGTCCAAAGGGAGGTGCAGAGGATGCTGGAACTGGGCGTTATTAAGGAGTCTTATAGCCAGTTGTCTAGCTCGATTGTCGTGGTGCCTAAGCCAGATGGCAGCCTCCGGTTTTGTAATGATTTCTGAAAGCTAAACAAGGTGTCCAAATTTGACACATACCCCATGCCACCTATTGATGAATTGATAGATTGATTCGGAAAGACCTGCTTTCTGTCTACCCTCGACCTGATCAAGTGATACTGGCAGATTCCCTTGGCCAGGGAACAGAACGCCTTTTCCACTGCAGAAGGCTTATACCAGTACACTATCTTTCCAATTGAGTTACATGGAGCTCCTGCAATGTTCCAATGGCTAATGGATAAGTTATTACGACCACAACATGCCTATGCTGCAGCTTATCTCAATGATGTTCATTATCCATAGCCCAGAGTGGGACACCCACCTAAAGAAGGTAGAAGCAGTGTTGAACACCCTGAGGGAAGCTGGCCTCACAGCGAACCCAGCAAAATCTGCTATAGGGCTAACAGAAGCAAGATATTTGGGGTACATCATGGGAAGGGGCATGGTGAGACCCCAACTAAACAAGGTAGCAGCAATACAAATGAGGCCTCGACAGCTCCAGAAGAAACAGGTCTGGGCATTCCTGGGACTCGTGGGGTACTATTGGAGGTTCCGCATGCCCCCTGACGGACCTCACAAAAGCCTGTGGCCCTGATATGGAGAACTGGACCCCAGTGGCAGAGAAGGCATTTCGGGATTTAAAGGTGGCCCTATGTAGTAAACCTCATTGCCCCCGATTTTGAAAAGAAATTTTTACTTCAAACAGATGCCTCCAACGTGGGCTTGGGGGCCATGCTGTCCCAAATGATTGGGAAGGAAGAACACCCCATCCTATACCTGAGCTGCAAGCTCCTTCCAAGACAGTGGGACTACTCCATCATCGAAAAAGAGCATCTTGCTGTGAAATGGGCAGTTGAAAGCTTAAGATACTACCTGCTTGGACGGAAGTCTACCCTCATCACGGACCATGCCCTCCTGCAGCGGATGCACAGAAACAAGGATAGGAACACAAGAATAACCCGGTGGTTCCTGTCCTTGCACCCATTCCACTTTAGCATGCAGCACAGGGCTGAAGCCCAGTACGGGAATGCTGATGGCCTGTCCCTGGTACACTGTATGCCGTCCCAGGTAGCACAACTCCATGGTGTTGAGCTGGGGAGGGGCCTATGTGACAGGGTAAGGCTGGCAGGGGGTGAGTACAAGAGGGAAAAGCAGGGCTGGCAAATGAGTAGAGTATGAGCAGCTGGGGAGGAAGCCGCCCTGGGTCAATTGGGGCCAGCTGGTTCCACTTAAGCCTGCTTTTAAAAGAACCCTTTGCTAGGTAAGACAGGGGGAGAGGAGAAGCAAAGCAAAGCAAAAAAAAAAAAAAAAAAAAAAAAGGCGGGGAGGGGTGCGTGTTTCTAGAAGCACCAGAGGAGGAGAGGAGTGCTCAGCTGCAAGGGGCTAAGGCCCTTCCCAGGAGGCCCGAAGGAGCCAAACCAGGAGGAAGAATGTGCTGCTGCTGCTGCTGCTGCTGCTACCTGGAGGAGGTAAGGGGAAGAGGAATTGGCTGGGGAAGTGGCTCAGGGAAGAGCTGTGGTGTTCATAATGAGGGGAGCCCTTCCCCACCACTAACAGCCACATAGGGTCCCTGGGCTGGAACCCAGAATGAGTGGGTGGGGCCTGGCTTACCCCCAGACCACTATCTCCCTCCCTGCCCACCTCAAGAAGGGCAATGGTATCTTGGCCAGAGGCTAGTGGACTAAATGGAGGCCCAGAGCCTGGGAGTGAGGTGAGCCTTGCTACACTATATAAACAAACATTCTTGGGGCGCCTATCACCATAGTGCTGAGGCACTGATTTTTCTATACAACGCCTCTGAATTTTCAGCTTTTTAACAAATTCTTGACTCGGAGTCATTTCTCTTTGAAACAGGAAAGGGTGCATTGTCCTCATTTACTCTACCCACTTCAGATGGGCAAATGTTACTGCTCTGGGCTCTAAAACTAGGGTCTAACAGACTATTTACAGTACTTTCCTACTTTGCATCTGCACTGGATCTGCTATGCATAATGATGCCCATTTTTAACCTCCAAGCCTGCAAGATTCAGTCAGTGCCACTGTTCACACAATTCTGTGAGAGTTCACCACTCCCATTCTTACAGAAAAATTGTAATTAAAACTAGCCATGATATAGACAACTTCCAGCACTGGCACATGACTAAATGAAGGGATCCTGCTGTGTTGAATTAAACGTACATTGTATCTGGCTTTGCAAAATTTCTAATTCACCACTGGCACACTAACAAATTTACCAAAACATTTCCTTGTAATTATCTCAAATACACTTATTTTTCACTTATTTATTCTTAAGTTAGTTTGAAAGGCTCTCAGGCATTATGTTGTACTGGGCAGCGCACTGAAGAATCAGGAGAGATGAGTTCTATTTCTGTCCCTACCTCTGACCTGCAGTGTGATCTTGGGCAAGGCCCTATGCCTCAGTTTCTCCTTCTATAAAAAGCATATAATCTTTGCATATTAATGCTCCCTTTCTTTGTAAAGTCTTTTATTCAGAATTTGCATTTTAAGAATAATAAACCTGATGCTTTCTTGGGATGGTCAAATCACATGGTTATTGGATCACTAACTGCTTTATTAATTCTATCACCGTTGCTACAACACCACAGAGGTAAACTGGATCATTATAAACACCAATCAGTGCAAGAAAATAGTATCTAACTCATTAAGCTGGAATCAAAGTGTACCATATGAAGACAACTTGCAATTGCAACTTTGATGTTCTACCACAAGAAGGAAAATAAAACTAAGAGGATGCACTAGGAACTAGTGTTGAAGTTGACTTCGGAGTTAACCACTACATCAAATTATCCAGCAGAGAATCTACGCACATTTCCCCTTACTTTGAAGTAGGGAGCCCAGCTCTGACATCATTAATCCATCCCCTTCAAAGTAGGGTGTGTATGTAGATGCTCAACTACGAAGTTGCTTACTTCAAAGTGAGCAACTTCAAAGTTATTTTTGTAGTGTAGACACAGCCAGGCTACTTTAAATGCATGGAATTATTTGAATTTTTCATCTGGAACATTTTATTTAAAAAATGAAACATACACAGACTTTTTTAAATCTAAGTTAAAACAATGATATTTGCAGATCAAACAAATATCCCCTTTATAAAACGTTGCCTTCAGCTTTGAAGTTTACACTACATTATTTTTATATTCTTGTTTATTTGTAAGTATATATTTTATTTTCTTTGTAAGTACTTGTTTTACATATAGTAAAATAGTTTCAAAGATTTAGAGGAACTCCTGCTGATAGATGACCTGATTAGCTAGTGTTGACTTTGCATCAGTGTCTGACTTATTGAAAGGGATCCTGACTAGTGAGAAGATACCTGAGGTTTATACATTAGAGCACATTTCTTTACTAAATAAATGTGTTGAGTTTCTTTCATAGTTGAGGTCAAATAACCTGCTTTAGTATTCTACATTTAATGATTTATTCGGTGATGAGCTTTCGTTGGAGAGACCTACTTCATCAGATCAGTTTCATTTCCAATACACATTGATTCATATACTTAGTTTTCAGGTCATGGAGATACTTTTATATCATCTGAAATTCTACCCCACTGGCTAGTCTTGTACCAGCTAGGAAACTTCTAGTTCTAAGTAACAAAACTCATTACAGCATCACTTTGGTATTTGGTTTTTGCAGTAACTGTTTTCCAGAACAGTAAACTCGTTCAAAATATGCCCATGACTGCACCTACATGCTTCAGTTTGCAACCACATGCTGCCATTTTTGCTGAGGCTGGCAAACAACACAATTCAACAAGATTGTTATTTGTCAGTACTACTTCTCCACTTAAAATCAGAGCTTTAGTCCATGTAAACAAGTGAAAAGCCACATGAAGAAAACTGGCATTGTGGTGCTACAGCATTTAACCATTCAAATTTACATCTGTATGTGGTGTCTTAACTCTGCCTGCTTGGGCATTATGACGCAAGTGGGGGCTCTCCTTCATACTATGAAGCTTTAACGTGCTACAATAATGTTTCCCTCAACAGGCACTTGCCCAAACACCTTCTGGGTTCATTGGTACAGAAAATATGACAGAGCGTGCAATGGGTGGAGAAAACACAACCAGAGACTGCTATAGTCTCACAATATCCAGTTGCTGTTAATATCCAGTTGGTGTAACTACCCAAGGGAGCTACCCCACCGTGTGTAATCTAGCACAACCTTGAGGTTGCTCAAAGTTACAAGGAAAACCAATTTTGTTTGAGGCTTAGGGAATGCAAAGGTAGCATATAGCCATTCCTCCAGATGTCCAGAGCAGAGTGCTGACAGAGCTGATGATCCACACTCTAGAACAGTAATATATATTCTCTCTAATAATAGACATGACACTCATTTTTGCCATTTATGTAGCATCTTGTATGCATGCCAGATTTCCTGAAATTCATATGTGTAACAACTAGCTGATTTATGTGGCATTGCTTGGGTCCCTAACTCAATTAATAGATTTTGAAAATAAGAGGAAAATGTACATGCTTTATTTAAATGGTATTATTTTATGAAGTGTATTTTTATTTTGGATTTCTTTTAAAAGGGACTGTTAAAGATTTGCCTGTTTAATTTTTTAGTAAATTTTTAAATGGGAATTCCATCAAGTGTTTTTTTCCCTTCAGCCCTATAAATTCTTCACATTTTCTATGTTTTAACTAAAAAGGGTTATTAACTTGGTTTCCGATAACATTCTTCTCTAGTTTTCAAACATTACACATTGCTAATTCAATGTCAAAACAGAGCACCACTGCAAATTTCTCCATTTCTTCTCTTTTCTGTAAGGTTTATTGAAAAGTGATCCTAGTCTAGGCTCATCCTATTTTTTTGACTTATCTTGGTTCGGTCTCTTTCAACATTTGCTCAGTTATAATCAGTTTTGAGGAGTGTACTTAATTTGGTGACTTTCTGTCTGTTTTCTGATTGGAGATACAATCCTATTCCAGGCACATCTCATTTTCCTAGTACAATCAAAGCCTATGTTGCTGTAACTTATAAGAGGAAGGCTGTATACCAACTTTGGTGGTCCTAATGTAACCCACACATCTATGTGTGGTTAACTGTCCCATGTAGTGGTACTGAGACCACTTCACAGTGAATAAACTTTCAGAAGTGGGAAGATTTTTAGCTTAAGATGTAGAGGCACCTGCCCTAAGCACCACAGGACCGAGGTTCAAGCCTGCCTGAGGGCAGTTACATCAGGTCTTGCTGTTTGGGAGTTCTTGATCAAACCAACCCACAGACAAACTCTAAAACATAAAGCAAATAACTTTGAATCTAGCAGGTTGTTATTTGTTGTGTATTGCAAGGAGCAGAACAAACCTCTGTATATTGCCTTCATTGACCTGACCAAGGCATTTGACCTCGTCAGCAGAAAAGGTCTGTTCGTGATTCTGGCTAAGATTGGCTGTCCCCCAACTCTGCTCAGCATTATTAGGGCCTTCCATGAAGGGGACCATCGTATATGACGGATCCACACCTGAACCCTTTGAGATTCTCAGTGGAGTGAAGCAGGGGTATGTGCTGCTCCAACACTGTTCGGCATCTTCTTTGCAGTTTTGCTCAAATATGGCTTCGGAACTGCTACAGAGGGCATCTCTCTCCGCACGAGAACAGACGGCAACCTCTTCAAATTGTTGAGGCTTAGAGCAAAGACCAGGGTGCTTACAAAGCGTCTAAGGGAGTTCCTTTTTGCTGGTGATGCAGCTATTGCTGCTCACACTTAGCAGGAACTGGAGTCACTCATAACTTGCTTTGTGGATGCACGTACGGAATTTGGCCTCACAATCAGCTTAAAGAAGACCTAGGTGATGGGCCAAAACGTGGGTAACGAGCCATCTATCAACGTGCTAGACTACGAACTGGAAGTCGTCCATGAGTTCGTGTACCTAGGCTCGATGATCTCGGACAACTTGTCACTTGATAGCGAGATCAACAAGCGCATTGGAAAAGCTGCCACAACGTTCTCCAGGCTGACGAAGAGAGTATGGGCTAACAAGCTCACTGTACACACCAAGGTGCAGGTCTACACAGCCTGTGTTTTGAGCACACTGCTGTACGCCAGTGAAACATGGACTTTGCGCTCAAAACAAGAGCAGCAGCTTAACACATTCCACATGTGCTGCCTTAGGCGCATACTCAGTATCTCATGGCAGGACAAGGTCCCCAGAAGTGCAGTGCTTGAGAGGGCAGGCACCTCCTCCATGTTCACCCTTCTCAAACAGAGGAGTATGCGCCGTCTGGGCCATGTCTCATGCATGACGGATGGCCGAATACCGAAGGACCTCCTCTTTGGCGAACTGGCGTCTGGAAAGAGGCCAAAAGGGTGACCTAAATTGCGCTACAAGGACACATGCAAGTGTGACCTCAGCGCTCTCTCTATCAGTGTGAACACCTGGCATTCGCTTGCCTCAGTTAGGTATGCCTGGAAATAGGGAGTGAAGGAAGCTCTTGTTAGGTATGAAACTACCTTGGTGAAGGAAGCGGAAGACAGGAGATCCCTCAGGAAGATCCGTGCCCGTGATACCAGAGTGACATCTTCCTACTGCTGCTCCCAGTGCAGAAAGGACTGCCACTCCCAGACTGGATTGCACAGCCACAGAAGACGCTGCTCGAATCAGTCCAACTGGGGCACAAACCCATAATCCCTCGGTATAGAAGGATGCCTACTACTATTGCAGTACTACATAGGGGCACCTTTCATAACTGAGGGCCCCTGTGTGCACAAACAAAAAAAAAATCATCCCTGGCCCAAGGAGCTTACAACCGAAGCCCAAACCAAGAGATGTGTGGCAGAAGGGAGGAGGATGGAAGCACAAAGTAAGAACGAGACAATACTGTCAGTATAAGATACAGTGTTATGACAATGGCTATCTGCCTGGTCATGATTGTTTGTAACCATATGGTGAGACAAGAGTTTTAAGGGAGGTAATGAGGTGGTTTGCAAATGTTTGAGCTTCTCCCATTCATAAGGGGCTGCTTAGGAGAAAACATGAAGGGTCTTCCTTGAAAATGTAATGGAGAGGTGATGAAGGCTGGCACTATTGGCAGAGCAAGGGTGGAAGTTTACCATCTGACACAACACCACATTTCTTGCAGACATAGGCTGCAGTAATGCACAAAATCTTTTTTTCGAGGGCTTTGGTCTTTTCCTTCAAAATTTGGCTAAAATGTTAGTTGGATATTACCCAGAGAGAATTATAGGGGTTATGGGAGAATGAGGCTTTACTGCCCTTGCACTAAGCTTTTACAAAGCATCCATTATTCAGTGAGTAGTGATAGAACTTCCTAGCTAGTATGTCACTCACCGGGAAGTACTAAATTGTGCTGAAGTCTACACAGATGGTTTTTCAGTCCACATGTGACACTCCTGCAGTGGTGTGACAGTCAAAGTCCAGCTCATTACATCACATCTGGTACCTATGCAGTTTGTGTATTTTGCGAATTTGAAAAGCTGTGTGTCAGGACTGTTGTGTAGCTATGCTGCAGCATTCTGTTTCAGCCCAACAACTCCACTGGTGTTAGGAATGTTTCATTTTATGGACCTGTGATGGCCTACAGAAAGACTTAAACCTGGGACCTCTGGAGCTTAGCACAGGAGCCACTACAGGTTGAGCTTAAAGCCAGCTGGCTCTCAGCTAAGGCTGTAGAGGAGACTGCTTCCTTCTCTGTGTACGTGGTCTAAGTGCCACTAGATGGGACAGTGAAGCCCACCCCTAGGTATGCGGGTTACAGACTCTATTCTACCCCTATCTTATATCAACCCATGATGGAAGGATTACACTGGGAAGAAGCCTTGAGCCAAACTGTGCTCACTTGATCCACATGAGTCTCATTGGGCCTGAACCTATAGCCCTTGCTCACGTGACTTCAGCTTGTCATGCAGCTTGTTATTTTAACTATAAAGATACTTCCTCCGATGGTCAAGGGCTGCAGGATCTGGCCAATGAAACAGCACTATGTGCTATGAAGAAAAGACCCAAGTCATCACTCCCCTGCAGCCTCTCTACATGAGCTAGGCAGGAGCAAAGAGACCACAGGGCCGTCATAGACCCAGACCACGTCTAGCTTCACCCCCAGGAACACCCTGAGTAAAGGCAGGGAACAAGGACATGGTAGCAGCTCTGGACACAGGGAGATTTTTGGAGCAGGCCAGGTGTGGGAAAGAGGGTAGGGAGAGCTGTGGTTAGGCCTAGGTGTGGTGATTCTCTTCTCTTGCTAAGCTACACTGCATTTGAGATAGTAAGTGACCTTTCCTTGGGGAAGCTCCCTACAAATAGCCATAGCAGCACAGGAAGCAACAGTAGTAGCAGTAGTGGTAGTAGTAGGCATCCTTCAGTCTGCATAGACTATGGATCGCGCCCTTTATAGTTTCAACTGAAGACTTCATTTACAGCGTCTACTGTGACTATGAAGACGCACACGAGAGTGACAGTCCTTGCTGCATCTCTTGCAGATGTGGTGGGTGTCTGGCAAGTCCTTATTGTGCTTTCTGTGTGCTCGCTTCTTCTCTGCTAGCTGTCTGATCTTCATCTCGCCTTTCTGAAGGCCCTCGTGTAACCCCTGCCTCCATCTGGTGTGGTCAGCCACAACTCTGTCCAGACTCAGCAAGAGTGTGGAATAACAACAAGCTGTACACTCACACCAAAATGCAAGTCTACAGGAAGCAACACACACAGCACATCCTCATGATCCTGGGCAGGATTGTGCTATGACAGGTGCAGCAGCTACACTGCTAATTTTAGTGAGCTAGCTGGATCAAATCCATTTTAGGTACATCTCTGCAATACTTCACTGCAATCATGCCTCCTGAGTACTAGGCAGACAACATTCAGGGTCTTGTCCTCAGCTCTCACAGCAAGCGAATGGAGGACACAGGCTCCCTCCTCTTCATTCCTACACTGGTCTAGGTCCCAGCACAACAGGGAACTAGCCTATGGTTAGCCAGGTGTGGTGCTTGGTAAAATAGGGCATTGCATGGCAGCTTTCAGTTCTTTGGCATTCTAATATGTCTCAGTTGACAATTACCTGGGTTGATTGTAGTGACTATCTCTGGCAGGTTTTGTTTTCTTCCTTTAAATTATCTTTTAAATCATTTGGAACTGTTCCTTTAATGCCTCCCTCTTCCCCTCCTTGTTATGCAGGAATTGCTAATTAAGTTGTAAACAAGAACAGACAACTAGTAATTAAAGAAGGTTTCCTGACTTCTGCAGAGGTGATTATTCATTTATTTGGGGTTCTGAAAATGCAATGGGATATCACCCAAGTAAGTTTTTTTTTTTTTTTTTTTTTTTTTTTTCTGCCATTTCCCTCTCCCTCAGACAGTCAACCCCTGAAGTTTTGTAAATTTGATTAGATTTGTAAGACAGTTGCATGCCCTGCTGTGTTGAGCGGTTGCCTGTCCTCAGCACAGAATGAAAAGATCATCTCTGAGGATATTTGTTACACACTGATCTTCAAGGGCCCCTGACACTTCTGTTTTAAAGATGGCAAGTCCTGATTTTATTCTAAGGGTGGGAATGAACTAGGAAGCAGTGCATTTCAAACTGCTGCCTAATTTAATGTAAAATCAAGCAAACAATGAACAAGTGAGTAGTAACAAAGAGGAAGCCATGCTAGTCTATACACTATCAAAACAAAAAGCAGTCAAGTAGCACTTTAAAGACTAGCAAAGTGGTTTATTAGGTGAGCTTTCGTGGGACAGACCCACTTCTTCAGACCAGAACAGACTCAATATTTAAGGCACAGAGAACCAAAAACAGTAAGCAAGGAGGACAAATCAGAAAAAGATAATCAAGGTGAGCAAATCAGAGAGTGGGGGGGGGAAGATCAAGAATTAGATTGAGCCAAGTATGCAGACCAACCCCTACAGTGACTCAAAGTTCCCATCACGATTTAAACCATGTGTTAATGTGCTGAATTTGAATATAAAAGCCAGCTCAGATGTTTCTCTTTCCAAACCAGAGTGATAACTCCTTTTCTGTAACACACATACCTTTAGGTCATTGACAGAATGCCCCATTCCATTAAACACTCCAGATCCACAAACCAGTTAGTCAACATTTTAGTGGAATGGGGCATTCTGTCAATGACCTAAAGGTATGTGTGTTACAGAAAAGGAGTTATCACTCCGGTTTGGAAAGAGAAACATCTGAGCTGGCTTTTATATTCAAATTCAGCACATTAACACATGGTTTAAATCGTGATGGGAACTTTCTGAGTCACTATGACTACGTCTACACGTGCATGCTACATTGAAATAGTCTATTTCGATGAATAACATCTACACGTCCTCCAGGGCTGGCAACGTCGACGTTCAACTTCGACGTTGGGCAGCACCACATCGAAATAGGCGCTGCGAGGGAACGTCTACACACCAAAGTAGCACACATCGAAATAACGGTGCCAGGAACAGCTGCAGACATGGTCACAGGGCAGACTCAACAGCAAGCCGCTCCCTTAAAGGGCCCCTCCCAGACACACTTGCACTAAACAACACAAGATCCACAGAGCCGACAACTGGTTGCAGACCCTGTGCATGTAGCATGGATCCCCAGCTGCAGCAGCAGCAGCCAGAAGCCCTGGGCGAAGGGCTGCTGCATACGATGACCATAGAGCCCCACAGGGGCTGGAGAGAGCGTCTCTCAACCCCTCAGCTGATGGCCGCCATGGCGGACCTGGCTATTTCGATGGTGCGGGACGCAGATCGTCTACATGTGCCCTACTTCGACGTTCAACTTTGAAGTAGGGCGCTATTCCATCCCCTCATGGGGTTAGAGACTTCGACGTCTCGCCACCTAACGTCGATTTCAACTTCGAAATAGCACCCAACACGTGTAGCCATGACGGGCGCTATTTCGAAGTTGGCGCCGCTACTTCGACATAGCATGCACGTGCAGACGCGGCCTATAGGGGCTTGTCTGCATACTTAACTCAATCTAATTCTTGACCTTCCCCCCGCCCCCCCGCCCCCCGCAACCCCTCCACTCTCTGATTTGCTCACCTTGATTATCTTTTTCTGATTTGTCCTCCTTGCTTACTGTTTTTGGTTCTCTGTGCCTTAAATATTGAGTCTGTTCTGGTCTGGCTATGTTCTGAAGAAGTGGGTCTGTCCCACGAAAGCTCACCTAATAAACCACTTTGCTAGTCTTTAAAATGCTACTTGACTGCTTTTTGTTTTGATAATGAACAAGTGAGAAGTGTGTGTCAGATCAATAAGGGGCTTCAGTGGACATTTTGAGCTTTTTAACTCCTCCACTAGCTCCAGACCCTTGCAAAATACACATTAAAATGCACTTTGGAATGTTTTAATCATATTTTTCCTCTTATAATGACACAACAATATATGATAAAGAGTATCATAAATGAGCTATGGATGCAACCCTATTTTAAGTGTTCCTACAAGGGAAGCAGAATTTTTGATAATACAGGGCTCATCCCTCTAGAAGACAAAGGTAGCACATAATCCAGTGGGTATCGTAGGCATCCTTCAGTCTGCATAGACTATGGATCGCGCCCTTTAAAGTTTCAATTGAGGACTTCATTTACAGCATCTACTGTGACTATGAAGACCCACACAAGAGTGACAGTCCTTGCTGCATCTCTTGCAGATGTGGTGGGTGTCTGGCAAGTCCTTATTGTGCTTTCCGTGTGCTCGCTTCTCCTCTGCTAGCTGTCTGATCTTCATCTCGCCCTTCTGAAGGCCCTTGTGTAACCCCTGCCTCCATCTGCTGCGGTCGTCTGCTAGTTCTTCCCAGTTGTCCAGCTCAATGTCTACCTCTCTGAGGTCTCTCTTGCAGACATCTTTGTAATGCAACTGGGGGCATCCGGGAGGTCTTTTGCCAGAGGCTAGCTCACCATACAGGATGTCTTTTGGAATCCTTCCATCATTCATCCTGTGGACGTGGCCAAGCCAGCGCAGCCGACGCTGCCTGAGGAGGGTGTGCGTGGTTGGGATTCCAGCTTGCTCAAGGACGGCAGTGTTGGTCACTCTGTCCTTCCATGATATTCCAAGGATGCGCCTGAGGCAGTGCAACTGGAAGATGTTCAGCCTCTTTCTCTGGCAGGCATAAAGGGTCCAAGTCTCGCTGCCATAAAGGAGGGTGCTGAGGATGCAGGCTCTGTAGACTTGCATTTTTGTGTGAGTGTACTGCTTGTTGTTATTCCACACACTCTTGCTGAGTCTGGACAGAGTTGGGGCTGCTTTTCCGATCCTCCTATTTAGCTCAGTGTCCAACGACAGGGTGTCAGTGATGGTGGACCCGAGGTAAACAAACTCGTGGACAACCTCTAACGTATAGTTGTCGATGCTGATTGATTGGGGATTCAGCAACATCCTGACCGAGTACGTTCGTCTTCTTTAGGCTGATGGTAAGCCCAAAGTCCTTGCACGCTTTGGAGAACTGATCCAGCAGTTTTTGAAGCTGGTCTTCTGTGTGAGACACTACAGCAGCATCGTCTGCGAACAGCATGTCTCTGAGGACTTCTCGCACCTTAGACTTAGCTTTCAGCCTTGCAAGGTTAAACAGTTTCCCATCAGATCTTGTGTGCAGCAGGATGCCCTCTGTTGAAGATCCAAAGGAATGCTTCAGGAGGAGTTCGAAGAAGATCCCGAACAATGTCAGAGAAAGCATTCATCCTTGTTTGATGCCGCTCCTGATTCTGAAAGCATCTGATAATGCGCCGTCATATTGGATGGTTCCTCTCATGTCTTCGTGGAATGACTGGATCATCTTGAGTAACTGTGGAGGTTTCTGTACAGTTTGCAAGGTGTGAACTGGGGGAGTTCCCTGCCAGGTGAGCCTTCAAGGGCTGAATAGACTGGAGGCAAGGCTTTGAGCCAGGCCTGACCAGCCAGCAGCTCTCCCTATAAGAAGGGAGCTCCCAGCAACCAAGGTGAGCAGTGAACAGGGGCCAGCAGCTAACAGGGAAGGGAGTTTGCCTCTGGGAGTTCACCGAGGGAGAAGCCCCGTGTTTTGTTGTCCGTTTCAGGTATGGTGTTTCACCTGTGCCCTGCAAGGCAGCAGTACCAGGAAAGCAGTCTCTGAAGAGAAGAGCTGGAAGAGCGGTGGGGGAAGGTGGACCTGGGGGCACTAAGAGCAGCTGGGCAGAGAGGGGCCAGTGCAGTGAGGAGGGCGGACATGGGAGCAGATGGGGGTAGTGGGTTGGGGAGGGTCCTATGATGATGGTAGCTGGGGGGGGCAAAAGGTAGGGAGGAGGATCCCGGGGATATGAAGTCATTGCTCCACAGGGAGCTGTGGTGACAGGGAGGTATGAAGTAGTGGGATCCTTAACCACATTCTCCACACCCCACTGCCTTGTGGGTTATCCTGGGAAGGAGAGAGGCTAAGGGAGTGAACCCTGACAGTAAATCCGGAGTGGAGTCCGAAGGTAGTTTGGTGTCAACTTCTGGCACTGTCCCGGCAACTCCTGCAGCTGAGCTGGTACCAGATGTGGAGGCTATCCTCTCCTTTGGATTATATCAGTAAAGCCGAGAGGGGGACGCTGGTGTCTGGGCAGCCCAGAGTCTCCATAATAAATGCCCAGGCTCGCGCCCGGAGAGGTACTCCGGCATCGTTGAACAGTGTTGCGTCAACACGGGAGGCAACAGATACCAGTTATAAGCTCTTGCTCGATTGGCGTAGAGAACAAGCGCCAGGGGTTGCTTCGATGGTGGGAGAGATCCTCGCATCTCACTGGACAGTCACAGGCCGCCTCAAGCTGGGCAGCCCCCAGCCAGTAGGGTACTGTCCTGCCATAGTTCACCTGCCTCGCTGGGTGCATGAGGCTTAAGGTTCCTGAACCTGACAAGTGACTGAAATTTGGGCACCAGGCAAACCAATAAGAAAATCAACAAGAAATGAGAAACATCAACAATACAAGCTTGCTTGCTGGAATGTGTGGACCATGCTGACCAGCTTGACTGAAGATCTTCAGGTCATCAGTGACACCCGAAAGACCGCTGTCATCAACGAGGAACTGAAGAGGCTCAGAGTTGATATCGCTGCACTGCAAGAGACGCGACTCGCAGATTTGGGCTCTCTAAAGGAAAAGGACTACACCTTTTTTCTGGCAGGGTAAAGCCCAAGAAGAACCCAAAGAGCATGGTGTTGGCTTTGCTGTCAGAAACACCCTTCTACAAATGGTGGAATTAGTCATGGATGGATCAGAAAGACTTCTTCGGATCACGCTTCAAACTTGCGCCAGTCCTGTCCACCTGATCAGCGCTTATGCTCCAACTCTGTACGACACACCAGAAGTAAAAGACAAGTTCTACGATGTGCTTAGTGCTGCTGTAGTGCAAATACCTGCTTGTGAACAACTGTACATCTTGGGTGACTTCAATGCAAGAGTTGGAGCTGATTGGGCCTCATGGCCTTCCTGCTTAGGACACTTCGGTGTGGGAAAAATGAATGACAATGGACAGCGTCTCCTTGAACTGTGCACGTACCACAATCTGCATCACAAACACATTCTTCCAAACGAAGCCACAGCACAGAGTGTCGTGGAGACACCCACGCTCGAAGCACTGGCATCAACTAGATGTGGTCATCACTAGGCGTAATAACTTCAAAAATGTCCTTCTGACACGCAGCTATCATAGTGCTGACTGTGATACAGATCGCTCGCTAGTTTGCTCCAAGCTCAAGCTGAGACCCAAGAAGCTGTACCGCTCTAAACCTGCTGGAAGGCCCCACATTGATGCCAGAAAGACGGCAAACTCGGAGAAAGCTGAAAAGTTCAGAGAGACCCTCCAGGAAAATCTGCGCAGCGGCCTTGGGTGCGCCGATGCGACATCCAAATGGCAACATCTGAGGGAAACAGTTTACAACACGGCCTTGTTGGAGTTTGGAAGAAGAGCTAGAAACACGAATGACTGGTTCGAAACTAACTCTGATGAGATGATTCCAGTCATTGAAAAGAAGCGCGCTGTGCTCCTGGAGTACAAACGCTCACTGAGCCAGAGTACCCAGCAAGCTCTTAGAGGCCAGAAGAACAGTACAGCAGACAGCCAGGCGCTGTGCCAACAACCACTGGCTCCAGCTATGCAGCAGCATCCAGACCTGTGCCGACTTTGGTAATCTCAGAGGAATGTACGAGGGCGTGAAGAAGGCATTAGGACCCACCCAGAACAAGACGGCACCTCTGAAATCCAAATCTGGTGAAGTCATTGCTGACAAAGCCAAACAGATGGAGCGCTGGGTTGAGCACTACTCCGAGCTGTACTCACGCAAGAACATTGTGGTTGACGCAGCCCTCTGCCGTCGAGCTCCTACCAGTAATGGACGAACTGGATCAAGAAACGACTCTGGATGAACTGAAGAGAGCCATCGACAGCATTGCAGCAGGAAAGGCCCCTGGTCAGGATGGTATACCACCAGAGGTAATCAAATGTGCCGCGGACACACTCCTGGAACCCCTACATGAGCTACCGTGCCTGTGCTGGAAAGAGGGTGAGGTTCCACAGGATATGCATCACGCTAACATTGTAACGTTGTATAAGAACAAAGGAGACAGAAGCGACTGCAACAACTACCGTGGAATCTCCCTCCTAAGCGTCACTGGTAAACTGTTCACTCGTGTCATCCTTGGCAGACTCCAGAAGATTGCTGAGAGGGTGTACCCTGAATCGCAGTGCGGATTCCGCGCAGAGAGGTCTACCGTTGACGTGGTCTTCTCTCTAAGGCAGCTGCAGGAGAAGTGCAGGGAGCAGAGAAAGCCGCTCTACATAGTCTTCACCGACTTGACCAAGGCTTTTGACTTGGTCAGCAGGGATGGTCTGTTCAAACTGCTCCACAAGATCCAGTGGATGGAAGCTGAAAGTGAACACAGTCAGACTCGAGCAATAGCACAATTTTTTAACCATGAGTGTCATGATCATTGGAGCCCGGCAGACTTCTATTACTAGCAATTTTACAATCAAGATTAAATGTTTTTCTAAATAAAATCTTTGGATTCACACAGGATTTTGTAGGATTTAACAACATTCCTTCAAGTGGCCTGTGTTGTGCAGAAAGTCTTACCTGATCATAAGAGTTTCTTCGAATCATATAATTAATCACACTTCTTTAAAACACATTTATGGATAAAAACATATATGCTAAACACAGGAAAAAAGAGATCACCTATGGAGCCCAATCCTCAGATGGTGTAAGTTACCAAATGTCTATGGAGCCTAATGTGTTTACAACACCAGAAGGTCTCTCGCCCACTGTTCCTAGATTGCAAATTTTTCTAAGAATAGGGAATGTCTCACTTGGGGCCTGGTTATCTGGACAGACTAAGCTGCAGTCAGCAGAAGACCAGAGCAGAAGGAGCAACAGTTGGAAATAGAGCTGGGTGACATTTTTAAACCTTTTTTTTTCCTCATGGAAAAGTGTCACTTTGGGAAAACTGGAAAGTTTTGTGAATTTGTTGATTGTTTTGTTTTGTCCATAACCCACAAGCTGAATAGTTCCATTTCACCCTCTTCAGAATGGAAAGTCTTGCTTTTTTCATTCAAAATGGTTTATTTTGAAAGACTTCCTTGAGGGAGAAATTGGACAGGGTCCAGAGATGTGCACATAAAATAATTAAAGGTCTCAATATGACCAAGAGAAGATTAAAATAATTAGATTTGTTTAATTTGGAAAAGAGAAGGCTGAGACATGAGAGCGGCTCTCAAGTACCTAATAGGGTGTTTTAAGGAGGAGAGAGAAAAATTATTCTTCTTAGCTTCTAATGGGCTATGTGCTTAAATTGCAACAAGAGGTTTAGGTTGAGCATTAGGAAAAATGTCCTAAGTGTCAGGGTGGTTAGATACTGGCAAAAATTGGCAAGCGTGGTTGTAGAATCTCCATCATTGGAGATATTTCAGAACAAGTTAGATAAATATCTAACAGGGCTGACAGAAATGCTGCTTGGCCCTGCAATGAGGGCAGGGAACAAGACTTGATGACCTTCCAGTTCTAGAATTCTGTGATTTCTTTTTAAATCTGAACAGTGCAAAATACTTCAAATAAAAAAAAATTCTGGAAGAATCATTGTGTCAACTTTCTGATTTGCTAAACATAAATAAAAATACATAATTGGTTTGACCCAAACAAATGATTCCTTCTGGACAAACTATTTCACCATCTCTATTTCTAAGCCACATTATGCTACTACAGTCTCAGGGTGGATACAGGACATTATGAACCCCTGTTCTAGGTTGGAGGGGATTTCAGGATGCCCGTGTCCTCCAGGGGTTTTTCCTCCACCAAGGATTGACAGAGTGCCCTCTGCTGTTGCAACGTGCCCTCAACAGGTCTCTTACATTGGGAATGGCACCAGCAGTTGGGTCCTCAATGGGATTCCGCCATATAAGAGAAATCATGGCACCAGGTGTATATGCCAACATTCTGGCCCCTGTGTACTGCCAGAGTGGTACAAAGGGGTGGTATAGGGGCTAGAATAGTCCCAATTGACTAGACAATCCCATGTAAATATACTGCTATACAATCAATTTTTATTGCAAATACTAATGTGAGTCCATTCACAGTCTAATGGAGATGACATCTGTTTTTTCATTACTTTCTAGCCCCCTCACTTCCAGGTCCTAAAGGAGATATTTGCTTTTCTCTAGCAGGCAATTGCCTCATTAGAAGGCTAAGTGGTGAGTGGTTTTGCTCTCTGCTGATCTTAACATTTAAAGCAGAGGGCCAGCCATGCTTTTACAGGGCCAAAGAGCTTAGCTGTGATCCTGATTTTGTGTGTAAATTGCTGCCTCTATTGAGCCTTCATCAATGTAATGAATTTTGTTATAACTGTAGGCCAATCCAAATATGCATATCTGTATATATCATCTGCTGTCATAATTACTATAGCAAAGCTGAGAGGAGATGATAAAAAGCTGCTTTGTGTTCACCCCACCAGCACATTAAATAAGCCGCAGATACCAGGAGCCCAAATGGCTGTAATAAATATTCCCAACTTTCCCTAATTTGCCACTTTGCTGTTGATCTCTTCTTTGTTCTGATTAATAAGCAACTTGCTAAGGGGAAAGTTAAAAAGTAGTTTTTAAATGGCGTAGGCAGCACGGCATGAAGAATGGCTATGCTATTAAATGCTGAACAGCTGGAGGGTGTAAATGATTGCAGAATAGACTTACAGTGAGGGCTCAAGTGTGGGTGTGGATGACTCAAGCCACACACCACCCACTTCCTCCCTCTGCTCTTTCTGCTCCACAGGCAAAAAGGAGCCTTGGGCCTGCTTCTCTCTTGCCTTCCACCCTCAGTTAGCATTTACAACTGTGCAAAATGCAATGAATATAAATGACTGCACAAAATACATAGTAGGAGAGACGCAAGCCCCAGGAGACTTATTTCATGCTCTACTCACTTCATCCTCCTCTCGAGTTCTCTGGCCTGCTGATTGTGCAGAAATATATTAAATAAAATGAATTTGTTTCATCCATGTGAACCCCAGAGAAGATGGGCTGCCTAAGGCTGCAGTGCATGGGAGCAAATACCATCCCCAAACCCAGAGCTAGGAAGCAGGATGCTAAAGTCCCCCTGACTCCCCCAGTGGTAACAAACATGAGCCTTGCCTCCAATATGCTCTTTGAACAATGTTAGGGCTGACGTAAGTGGGAAACTATGAATTCTGTTCCCTTTCCATTCTTATGGCCTTAACTCCACTCTATGCAGGGAGAAGTCCCCTTCAAGTTCCCTGTGGAACTGTTCCTCCTGTGCTCATTCCTAAGATTATGGGCCACAGATGCTGTTTTTCTTTGCAGCTTCTTTCTCGTGCACTTTCTCGACTCCCATAACAATTGGCAGTCCGTAAAATACCAAACTTTTAAATGTTAATATTTGATCTACCGATATCTGTTACTCTGTAGGTGGTGGGATGCTGGGTTTTCCAGAGCGTGCCTTCTTTCCATCAGGCATGAGACTTTTCCCAACTATTTTGTTAATTTGTCCACTGTGGAAACAGAGAGAAAGTTATTGGGCCAGAGAGCACCGCACTGGGAATGACTTGGCAGTCCAATAGTTATGGACCCACCTGTGGGGGCAGAAGCCTCTGGCTCAAATTCCCAAGGTCCAGTCACACTTCTCACCATGGAGCACTTTCAGAAGGAGAAGTTTAGGAAGCCCCACATCAGACTATCTCAGCACCCAGTGGTTAGAGCACTCACCCGAGCAGTTGCAGGCCCCTGTTCAAATCCTTTCTTACTCCCTTACCGAGGAGAGGAGGAATTCATCCTGGATTTCCCACACTTCTGAGTGCTCTAACAATTAGACTAAATGTTTTAAGCTGGACACAGGTACCTTTACCTGTTTTGTGTGCAGCCAGGCAGGTGCACAACTCAATTCTCACAAGAAACCATGTAGGTTCCTAAGGCTGGAGAGAAGTTCCCATGTGTGGATTGCTAGCAGAGGTAGGTTCCTCCTGTAGCCTAGACTTACGTGTGTATGTTTAAAAAAGGGGTGGAGCTTAGCAGATAGTCCTCTCCCATGTGTAGCACTGATAGACCCCAGACTGTTGGCAGAAGAGATTGAACCTGCAACCCTAGGGGTTAAAGCCCTGCAGTCTAGCACATGACCTAAAGGGCAGCTGGTGCTCAAGCAAGTCTGTAGGGCAGAGACTTCTCTCCCTTGTACTAGGGTGACCAGGCCACCCACAGGCCAAATACAGGAGAGTGTGTGTATGCGGGGGGATGATGTAGGGTGACCATCCCTCCCATTTTGTCTGGGACACCTAGCAAGTCAGGTGGTGGCTGCCCTGTGGGGGCTTCCACCCTGCTTGGAGGGAGGTCCTCCCTGGATGCAGGGGGCAGCTGTGGGTCCCAGCTTCCTCAAGCTGTGGGGAGCTGGGAATGGGGCGACAGCCATGCTGGTCTGGCTCCCTAAAGCCAGGGAGCTGGGAGCCAGGTGGCAGCTGCTGTGGACCAGCTGCTGGCTCCCAATGGGTTGCTCATTTTCATGTGGTCTGTCATTTTGAACCAAACAGAAAATAGCTGGATACTTATGAGAGGCCAAGCTGGGACACCTAGGGAGACTGGGTGATCGTTAATGAGATGTCAAAATAATTGTGAGTGGACACTAACATTTACTGCTAATGCAAGCATTGGTTTATAGCTCCCTCACTGACGGGAGTGGGGTGAAGTACCAGCAGTGGCCAGAGATCAGGGCCCCTTTGAACTGTTGTGGCAGTGCGCTCTGCTCCCCTGCATGCCTGTGCGGGAAGGCGGGGGTGGTGCTAAGGGCTGACTGCCCTAGGCCCCACCCCTTCTGCCCTTGGCTATGTCCTTTCCTGGGGCATGGAGCCGGTCCCCGCTCCCTTCTTGTCACATGACCTACAGTTGGCTGTTGGCCCCTTTGGTTTATACAGGTGCTCTTAGAGTGCTGAGGAAGAAACTATGACATTTCTGACAAGGAAATGAGTAAATGCCATTAGCCACAGCACTATTGAAAGTGCTGAGAAATTACCAGTAGCAAAGGTGCAGCACTTCAACCTAAGGGCTAGACCCACATACCCCTACTCCTGAGGAAGAGTTCCCACTCAGAAATTGAAGCAGTGTTAAGCCTCTGCTTCAGGGCTTTGCAGGATCAGGGCCAAACTGCTGAGCAGATATTAGACTCCAGCTCTTAGAGTGCAGGAGAATCACAGCTTCCTTTTCAAAGACCTACAGCAGCCTGAAGCTCTTCCCCAGGAGGTTTCCTGAAAGGTTTTATTGTGTTGTCATTTATGCCACCCTCTAGAGAGGTTCTGTGGATCTCAACCTAAATAGCATCTGGCTTGTTTAGTGCTTTTCTGACAGGCATGCATGGAGAAGTAAAGGTGCCACAGTGACTCTCTCAGTTCCTGCCATGAATCCATCCCTAGCATTAAAAAAATAATTTGACAGTTTTAGCCAACTTCTCATTTTAGAATGTGGCTGAGCAGACTGAGCTCCTGGAATGGCTTCATTATTTACATGCATCCTTTAGAACCTTTAGTCCATGGACTGTGTTGTGTTTTTTGAACACGGGAGAATATTTATGGTATCATTTCTGTTCTGTTAGTAGCTAAACATGCAAAGGCTTCTGTGTTTCTCATTGCTTTGCTTTGTCTCATCAGCAGCTCCTAAGTCACAGCCACCCTCCTTGGGAAGGAAGAGGGTTGGATGAAACTCCCTCAGTGACCCTGAGGAGTCATTCTGGGACCTTATGAGGTAGCAGGAGCAGCTGGTAGGGAGCACATACCATGCATTAGGAGTAGATTATAGTGAGATCACAGTGCAAAGACAGAAACAATTACCAACAGTACATTGCATTATGACTCAGCTACATGTGCTCTTTGTCTACATATGGGCTGCGTCTACACTAGCAAGTTCTTTTGAAAGAAGGGGGCTCTTTTGAAAGACCCCATGGAAAGTCTACACACAAAGCATTCTTTTGAAAGTAGATTGAAAGAATGTGGTGCTCCTTTTGAAATTGCTCTTCCTTTTCCATTTTAGGAAGATCTCTCCCTTTTTCGATCCCTGGCCCATTCTTTCAAAAGAGTAGGGGCTGTGTGTACACACTCTTTCGAAAGAGCAGATCCCTCTTTTGAGCTGCTCTTTTGTGTGTGGACACACACTTTTGAAAAGTTCTTTCGGAACAGATCTTCTGGAAGGGATTCTTTCGAAAGATCTGTGAAGTGTAGATGTAGCCTTGGTGTTCTGCAATATACCAAACATGCTCAAAATATTTCTAATGTAGTATTTATTGCAGGAGCTTTGATTTATTTATTTATTTTAAACCATGATTAACTGCAGCAGGGAGCCTGCAGGAGTAGAGCTTCACTGAAGGCACATCTACACTAGAGCGCAACGTCAAAGTAGCAGACACAATTTTGAAATAATGCACACTGTGGCTAGGCATGTTGTGCTCTACTTCGATGTTGAAATCAACTTTAGGTGAAGGTGTAGAAACCACTATTGGTATGAGAAGATGGGAATAGTGCCCTACTTTGACATAAAACTTCAAAGTAGGTCACGTATAGATGATCTGCGTCCTGCTACTTTAAAATAGCGCAGTCTGCCACGGCGGCAATCAGCTGTTAGGCAGAGATATGCCATCCAGTCCCTGCAGAGCTGTATGATTTCTGCACCCATTGGCTCTTAAAGCTGCAAAGACCCAGAAAATCCATAACAGGAAGCTGAGACTGCAGGTAGAAGCTGTGCCATGCAGTGCCCCTGAATGGCCCAGAGACAACTGATGGCAGCCAGCCAGCCCCCCTAGCACCCCTAGGGCTCTGCATCTGGACCATCCCAGGGCTCCCAGGCCTCCAGCCAGCAAAGGCAGGAAGCAGGACTCCTCCTGGACTGACGCCAAGCTTTGCAACCTGCTGGGACTCCGAGGTGAGGAGGAGGTACTCCATGTAATGGGGAACAAGCAGCAGAATGTGAATGCATTCACCCGGCTGGCTGAGGGCCTGACCACTTGGGGTTACCATGCCCACACTCCTGACCATGTCTGCAACCAGGGCAAGGAGCTGTGGCAGGGTTACTCCCAGGTGCGGGACTCAGCCAGCTGGTTGAGGGCCACCCCCACCTTTTGTCCCTATTACCTGGAGCTCAGAGCCATCCTGGGCCCCACAACACCACCTCCCCACCTCCAGCCATCCTTGACACTGCAGCCGAGGAGCCCCAGCAGGACATGGAGCTCGAGTTGGGACTGGAGGCCAGCCCTGCACCCCCAGGTCCAGAGCTGGGACCATCAGTGGGACCATCAGCAGCACCATCTGAGTGGTCCAGAGAAGAGGAGTAGCTGGTCCTGGACCTCCCCTACCAGAACTCCAACTGGGCATCAGCCCAACGGCCCTCCCCTGACCATGGTGGGGGACCATCAGGTACGTACCCCACAGGGCACACACCCCTGGTGCATGGAGCAGGGGCATGATATGTGACTGGGGGCCCCTCACTACCTCAACAGACCCCAGCCTACTGGGGCCTGGACAGACGACAACCCTGGGATGGCAGCATAGCAGCCAATGGCCATCGGCATCAGCACCCACACCCATGGACAGCGCCATGCCCAGCCCCTGAAGGAAGCAGTGTGTGTGTGTGGGAGGGGGTGGCGGGGGGGAAATACATGAGGGGGCCACTGCATGCAGGGGAAGGGAACCTGACACCCATGGGGGAATGGGAGGTGTGGGCCGTGGGGCAGGGCTCGGTATTCACAGCCTCCTCCCTCTTCCTTCCCCCCGTTTCCACAGCTGCACCATCTTAGGGCCAGGACAGCATGGAGCCATCCATTGTCCCAGACAGACCGCCCCCCCACCGGACTGCAACTGCCCGTCGGCACCAGGCAGACATAATAGAGTGGTGGCTTCCATTTGACGAGGAGGAGGTCACTTGTTACCGGGGTGGGGGGGGCCTGGTGGGACTTTATTGACAGCTTTAACCAGGGGCCACACCTTTTAAGGAGCAGGTGGCCCAGCTGCCACACCCTCACCACCATCCCTGCTGTCCCACCTGCCAGCTCCCCAAGGGCAGTAGCCCACTAAGGCTGATGGCTGGGCCGAAGACCCACCCTGGCCACACCTCCCCATCTTCCCAGTTCCCAGCTGGCCTCGCTGGGGACCCCGGACAAGGGGGGGCAGTGACCCAGATATGGTGGGGGTTGTGCCTATGCACCCCCTGCCCTGGAGTGATGGGCTGATGGCCGTCCTGTCCATGGGTCCCCCATATATATATATAGTTATCCCCCCATGTATATAGTTGTGATGTTGTTGTGCAGAAATCACACACAAACAGTTAACTGTTATTAATAATTCAAAACTTTATTTTTCCCAAGCCCCTGCGTGAAGTGAGCTTTTGGGGGAGGGCAGTGTGTGGGTGGTGGGGGCAGTGTGCAGAAGGCTCACCAGGGATGGCCAGGGTGATGCTCACTCAGCCCCCCCGATGAAAATATTCCCACAGGGCCTCCCAGACCCCCCTCATGGTGAGCCTGGCGGCTAGGGATGGTGACTGGCTGGGGGGTAGCCCGTGCCAGCCTCGACCACCCACTCTGCATGAAGGCCTCCCCCTTGCTTTCCCCCAGGTTGTGGAGCATGCAGCAGGCACCCACAACCTGGGGGATGTTTAGAAAGCTCACATCCAGGCAGGTGAGGAGGCAGTGCCACCAGCCCTTCAGGTGCCCAAAGACCCACTCAACCACCTCCCAGGCATGGTTCAACCAGGCGTTGTAGTGCTCCTGGCTGGCATTGAAGAGGCTTGTGTAGGAGTGCATGAGCCAGGGCTGGAGTGGGTAGGATGCATCTGCCACAAGGCAGAGGGCCAAGGGGGTGTCCCCCAGCGGGATCTCCCTCTGGGAGATGTAGGTCTGCACCTCCAACCGGTGGCAAAGGCCTGAGTTGCAGAACACATAGGCAACATGGGTGCAGCCAGGCCAGCCCACATACACGCCCTGGAAGCAGCTCCAGCTGTCCACCATGGCCTGCAGGCCCACTGAATGGTAGCCCTTCCTGTTTATAAAGCATCCACCACTGTGGTCTGGGGTGCGGCTAGAGATGTGGGTCCCATCGAGGGCCCCGAAGCAATTTGGGAACCCCATGGTGGCAAAGCCCGCAACAGCCGTGTCCAGGCCCCTGACTCAGACGACTGTCTGGAGGAACAGGGCATTGAGCACATGGACCACCTGCAGGGAGGGGACATAGACACCTGTGAGGGTGCGCAGGGTGCACCCACTCCCCCCTCCCCGCTCCCCACCCAGGCCCCCCACCTCAGCCCCCAGTGGGTGTGTCCTTACCTCCATCACGATGGCCCCAACTATGGCCTTGCCTATACCAAATCGGTGGCCCACAGAGTGGAAGCTGGCTGGAGTGGCCAGCTTCCAGACAGCAATTGCAACCCTCTTCTTGACAGTGAGGATGTGCAGCACCCATGTGTCCTGGTGCCTCAGGGTGGGGGTCAGCCACTAGCAGAGCTCCGCGAAGGTCTGCCACCACATGTAGAAGTTCCGCAACCACTGGTCATCATCCCATTCCCCCATGACCAGATGCTCCCACCACTCGGAGATGGTGGAGTGGCTCTAGAGCCTGTAGAGCACCCAGCATGGGTGGGGGGAGCACGAGGGCCCCCATCGTCTGGGGTGTTCTCTTCCACCCCGGGGAGGAGTCCCCTGCCAGAGCTGCTGGGCAGCCACCCATGCAGCATCTAGCAGGGCGCCTGCCCCGCGGGCCACAGCTGGCAGGGCTTCCAGCTGCTGCTGCTGAGCATCCATATCTGTGGGCACTGGGTCTGCAAGGTTAGTGGCACCAACGCAGGACTCTATCAAGGAGCTGATAGAAGAGGTAGCTGAGCCATTAGCTCTCATTTTTGGAAAGTCATGGGAGACAGGAGAGATTCCAGAAGACTGGAAGAGGGCAAATATAGTGCCCATCTACAAAAAGGGGAACAAGAACAACCCAGGAAATTACAGGCCAGTCAGCTTAACTTCTGTGCCAGGAAAGGTAGTGGAGCAGGTAGTTAAGGAAGTCATCTGCAAGCACTTGGAAGGTAGTAAAGTGATAGGGAACAGCCAGCATGGTTTTGTAAAAAACAAATCATGTCAAATCAACCTGATAGCTTTTTTTGACATGATAACGAGACTCGTAGATAAGGGAGAAGCAGTGGATGTGGTATACCTAGACTTTAGTAAAGCATTTGATACGGTCTCGCATAATATTCTTATCGACAAACTAGGCAAGTCCAACTTAAATCGCGCTACAGTAAGGTGGGTGCATAACTGGCTGGTTAATCATACCCAGAGAGCAGTTGTTAATGGTGCTCAATCCTGCTGGAAAAGCATAACAAGTGGGGTTCCGCAGGGGTCTGTTTTGGGACCAGTTCTGTTCAATATCTTCATTAATGATTTGGATATTGGCATAGAAAGTACGCTTATTAAGTTTGCAGATGATACCAAGCTGGGAGGGGTTGCAACTACCTTGGAGGATAGGGTCATAATTCAGAATGATCTAGATAAATTGGAGAAATGGTCTGAAGTAAACAGGATGAAGTTTAATAAAGATAAATGTAAGGTGCTGCACTTAGGAAGGAATAATCTGTTTCACACATACAGAATGGGAAAAGACTGTCTAGGAAGGAGTACAGCAGAAAGGGATCTAGGGGTTCTAGTAGGTCACAAGTTAAATAGGAGTCAACAGTGTGATGCTGTTGCAAAAAAAGCAAACATGATTCTGGGATGCATTAGCAGGTGTGTTGTGAACAAGACACGAGAAATCATTCTTCCGCTCTACTCTGCGCTGGTTAGGCCTCAGCTGGAATATTGTGTCCAGTTCTGGGCACCCCAATTCAAGAAAGATGTGGAGAAATTAGAGAAGGTCCAGAGAAGAGCAACTAGAATGATAAAAGGTCTGGAGAACATGACTTATGAAGAAAGGCTGAAAGAATTGGGCTTGTTTAGCTTGGAAAAGAGAAGATTGAGGGGGGACATGATAGCGGTTTTCAGATATCTTAAAGGGTGTCATAAGGAGGAGGGAGAAAACTTGTTCTTCTTGGCCTCTGAGGAGAGAACAAGAGGCAATGGACTTAAGCTGCAGCAAGGGAAGTTTAGGTTGGACATTAGGAAAAAGTTCTTAACTGTCAGGGTGGCCAAGTACTGGAATAAGTTGCCAAGGGAGGTTGTGGAATCTCCCTCACTGGAGATATTTAAGAACAGATTAGATAGATGTCTATCAGGGATGGTGTAGATAGTGGTCGGTCCTGCTGTCGGGGCAGGGGACTAGACTCGATGGCCTCTCGAGGCCCCTTCCGGTCCTAGTGTTCTATGATTCTATGATTCTATGACTCATGCTGTGCAGGCCGGGTGTGTCTGGGAGGGGCTTTTTAAAGGAGTGGCTTGCTGTTGCCCTGGAAGGGCTAGTCCACCCTGTGACCCTGTCTGCAAGCTTTCCTGGCCCCTTATTTTGAAAGGGGCCACTTGTTTGTAGATGCTCCCTTTCTGTGTCTAGTGTGGCCCGTTTTGATGTAACGCATTGCTACTTCGATGTTGAACATCGGCGGTGCTGGGCCCAGAGGGGGTGTAGATTCTACATGTTGAAGTAGCGTATTTCGATGTCGCTACTTCAAAATATGCTACTTCCAAGTAGCGCTGTAGTGTAGACATAGCCTGAATGTGTTACTCCCACTGAAGAGTCTGTTCTCTTAGCATCACAGAATACTATGACTGGAAAGGACCTCGAGAGGTCATCAAGTCCAGGCCCTTGACCTCATGGCAGGATGAAGCACCATCTAGAATATCCCTGTTAGATATTTATCCAACCTATTCTTAAACATCTCCAATGATGGAGATTTTACAACCACCCTAGGCAATTTCAGTGCCTAACCACTCTAACAGTTAGGGAATTGTTTCCTAATGTCCAACCTAAACCTCTCATTGCAATTTAAGCTCATTGCTTCTTGTGCTATCATCAGAGGCTAAGGAGAATAATTTTTCTTCCTCCTCCTTGTAACACTCTTTTAGGTACTTGAAATCTGCTATCATGTCCGCTCTCAGCCTTCTCTTTTTTCCAAACTAAACAAGCCTATTTTTAAAAATCTCCTCTTGAGGTCATATTAGACCTTTATTTTAGTTGCTCTTGTCTGGACCCTCTCCAATTTCTCCACATCTTTTCTGAATTATGATACTCAGAACTGGACACAATACTCCAGTCGAGGCCTAAATGGAACAGAGTAGAACACAAGGAATACTTCTCGTGTCTTGCTCACAAAACTCTTCTTAATGCATCCCAGAATCATATTTGCTTTTTTGCAGCAGTGTTGACTCATACTTAGCTTGTGGTCTACTATCGCAGTTCTTCATCCTAGGGAGTCACTTCCCATTTTGTATGTGTGAAACTGATTGTTCCTCCCTAAGTGCCATACTTTGCATTTGTCCTTATTGAACTTCATCCAATTTTCCTCAGACTATTTCTCCACAAACAAAAAAAAAAAAAACAAACAAAAAAAAACCAGTCAAGTAGCACTTTAAAGCCTAACAAAATAATTTATTAGGTGATGAGTTATCGTGGGACAGACCTACTTCTTCAGATCTGGAAATTCTGATGAAAGTAAACTGGAATCAATTTCTAGATCTGAAGAAGTGGGTCTGTCCCATAAAAGCTCATCACCTAACGAATTGTTTTGTTAGCCTTTAAAGTGCTACTTGACTGCTTTTTGTGTTTTGTGAAGATGCAGACTAACACAGCTACCTCTCTGACTATTCTCCATTTCTCCAGTTTGTCCAGATCATTTTAAATTCTGACCCTATCCTCCACAGCACTTGCAACCACTCCCAGCTTAGTATCATCTGCAAACGTCATAAACGTACACTCTATGCCATTATCTACATCACTGATGAAGATATTGAACAGAATTGGCCCCCAAACTGACCCCTGTGGAGCCCCACATTTTATTCCCTTCCAGCTTGACTGTAAATGGTTATCTAACCAGTTATGCACCATTGTTATAGCAGTCCCATCTACATTGTACATCCCTAGTTTATTGATAAGAAGGTCATGCAAGACTATATCAAATCCTTTATTAAAGTCTATGTATACAATATTTACCATTTTCCTCTTTCCCCAAGGTTTGTTATTTTATCAAATAAACCTATCAGGTTGGTTTGACATAATTTGTTCTTGACAAAATCCATGCTGACTCTTTCTTATTACCTTTTTATCTTCCAGATGTTTGCAGATGGGCTGCTTAATTATTTGCTCCATTATCCTTCTGGCACTGAAGTTAAGCTGATTGGTCTGTAGTTTTTTGAGTGGTATTTATTTCCCTTTTTTATAGAAAAGCATTATTTGTTCTTTTCCAGTCTTCTGGAATCTCTCCTTTCTTCTATGACTTTTCAAAGATAACTAACAGATCAGCTATCTTCTCCATCAGCTCCTTGATTATTGTAGACTGCATTTCGTAACGCCCCAGTGACCTGAAGACATCTAAGTTTTCTAAATATTTTTAATTTGTACTTTTGATATTTTAAAAGGAAAACAGGGTGTTCTTAAATAATTCCCAATCATTTACACTTTTCTCATATTTTTCCTTGAGCTAATTTGGCTCTCTAGTGTGGACTTGATTCTTTTTGAACGTTATAAATGTGATCAACATCTAATCACTTACACCCTGATTGTTCATTCTGTGATAACTTCTTCTTTAACTGGCAAAAAAACCGCAATATAGAAGTCCACCATGTTGACTGCAGGTACCACTGGACCCCTCATTCTTAGCACTGAACTAGGAAATTTTCACGTGTAATGTTTAGAAATCCTAAGCATGTTTTAATACTGGCAGCCTGAGATCTCCTGCACACTGATGTCCTCCTTGGTTTCTCAGCTTTAGAGATAAGTGTATGAGAAGCCAATCATCCTGTCTGCTAGTGTGATTTGATGGTCCATAGGAGACACCAACTAATACCCCATCTTTTCATGTGCCTGTTAGGGCACTGATCCACTCATCAATATTCAATGCCATTCTCTTCTCAGTGAAATGTGACTCAGAAACGTGTGTCATTTATCATACATTAAATAGTCAATTTATACACCAAAGGTAATTGTAGATAAAGAATCATCAAATGAGTATGTTTCTAGTAGGCCGCGTCTACACGTGCATGCTACTTCGAAGTAGCGGCGCCAACTTCGAAATAGCACCCGTCACGGCTACACGTGTTGGGCGCTATTTCGAAGTTGAAATCGACGTTAGGCGGCGAGACGTCGAAGTCGCTAACCCCATAAGGGGATGGGAATAGCACCCTACTTCGAAGTTGAACATCGAAGTAGGGCATGTGTAGACGATCCGTGTCCCGCAACATCGAAATAGCGAGGTCCGCCATGGCGGCCATCAGCTGAGGGGTTGAGAGATGCTCTCTCTCCAGCCCCTGCGGGGCTCTATGGTCACCGTGTGCAGCAGCCCTTAGCCCAGGGCTTCTGGCTGCTGCTGCTGCAGCTGGGGATCCATGCTGCATGCACAGGGTCTGCAACCAGTTGTCGGCTCTGTGGATCTTGTGTTGTTTAGTGCAACTGTGTCTGGGAGGGGCCCTTTAAGGGAGCAGCTTGCTGTTGAGTCCGCCCTGTGACCCTGTCTGCAGCTGTTCCTGGCACCCTTATTTCGATGTGTGCTACTTTGGCGTGTAGACGTTCCCTCGCAGCGCCTATTTCGATGTGGTGCTGCCCAACGTCGAAGTTGAACGTCGACGTTGCCAGCCCTGGAGGACGTGTAGACGCTATTCATCGAAATAGACTATTTCGATGTCTCTACTTCGAAATTAGCTACTTCGATGTAGCGTGCATGTGTAGACGTAGACGTAGAGTCCTACAGGGATTAGTTCTTGGCCACATGCTGTGCAAAATTTCTATTAATGACAGGGAAGAATACATAAAATTATAGAGTTTGCAGATGAAACAAAAATAGGGTAGTAGTAAATAATGAAGAAGACCAGTCAATGAGAGTGACCTGGATAAAGCTGGGCATAAGCAAACTGTATGCATTTTAATATGATATGCATTAAACCATAACACAGAATGTAGGCCCTACACACAGGATAGGAACCTTATCCTGAGATATATGGACTCTGGAAAAGATTTAGGGGTGGAGTTGAAATTAGATGACCATGAACTTCCAGTGTGACTCTGTGGCCACAGGGGCTAAAGCATAAACAGGGATTCATAAACAGGGAACACTTACACAGGAGTACAGAGATGTGACAAGGCTGAGGTAAAACACATGCTAAGCTGGGTACATGCACCTGTCTCTCTCTTAAGGAGCATGCCTTCTAATCTTTGGGTCATTGCTCCTCCCTGCCACCCACCCAACCCTTACCAATTTATTCAACAGCTTGCCTGGCTCTTAACAGACCTGCTAATGTGCATTGAACCTGCTTTCCAGTGAAAACACGATAAAATTTTCAACTTAAAATGTACTTGTTAATCCACCTTTGAATGAACTCTTACAAGGCTTCCTGAAGACTTGATACGATTCTGTAACACTAAAGGTGGATACCAAAAGTAAGGACTTGATCTGTGAGATACTGAGTATTTTCAAACACAGCTGAAGAATGGGAGTATATGGAAGTGCCTTGAAGGATGGGGCAAAAGGTTTTGTTGGTGTTTCAAAGCCAATCCTTTGATTCTTGAAATGTGCACCATAAAAGTTCCTTTGAAATGATACACTTGAATTATTTGCTATGCCATCTACTTCCTTTTTCAAAATCTAATACAGACATAGCTCAGTTTTTAAAGCTATTTCCCTGAAGTACATCTGAAGGACAAATTGTCTGAGGAATGGCATAAATAACATCTTATGTTTAAATGTCAAACGTAAACAAGTATCTCAAAGGGAATAACATTTAATTTATTTTAAGTTAAGAGCAATAGTAGAATTTTACAGGGGAAAAATCCTTTATGACATTTGTTTATACTTCATAATATAGTCAAACAATGTTTTAACAGTAACAGTGAACTTTTTCTTCTTTCAATAGATGCACTACTGAAAATCTATGGCCTCAATGATTTGAAATGCTTTTTTTCTCCCTTCTGATGCAAAACGAGCAATTATACTTTAAGCTTCATAATCAAAATTACATCCATAGTCGTCTTTAGTAACATAATCCACTTCTCTCTCTGGTCTCCAGAGGCTGCCAGTCAGATAATTACTTCTTCACAATCATTATGTATTTCTCTGATGGATTTTACTTTTAATTATTGATTTTTTTCCCTAGAGGGGTAAAATAGTTTGTCTTTTTAGGGACAAAACATCTGTGCTACTGTATTATGTTAAACACCTCATTGTAAATTTTTTATGTGTGTCTTGCATGTGGGAGTGTGAATTCTTGTTCTGCCATTGTGTCTCTCAGAGGGAGTCTGTCACATCCTGGGTTGCAACTGAGACCTGTGAGAGTTTGTGCCATCACCTGCCCTGTAACCCTGGGTGCCTTAAATATCCTGTTGCTGCCAGTCATATTTGGACACCAACAGTCAGTAGCAAACATGTGGATCCCTGAGAATCTTTGCAATGCCCCTCCACTTCAGTTCTCTGACCCCAGCTGCCTGCCTTTTATACAACAATCCAAGTTGACCCCAACATATCTCTATTCCCATAGATTTTAGAAACTATCTTCCCTGAAACTTCTGGAATTCTAAACTGATGAGAACTCAGACTAAAGATCAGGTTATTCAACTCCAATGTCACATGAGTCCTACTGTGTGGAGCAGAAACTTGGAGACCAACAAAGATCACTATTAAAAAAATCCAGACGTTTATCAATAGCTGCTTCTGTAAAATCCTCTGGGTCCACTGGCCATACACCATGAACAACCAAGACCTGTTGCAACTGACTCACCAACTTCCTGCCGAAGAAGAAATCAGGAAGAGAAGATGATGATGGATCAACATGCTATCAGAAAACCAACCACAAACATCAAAAGGCAAGCCTTAAGTTGGAACCTACAAGGAAAAAGGAAAAGAGGGTGCCCAAGAAACAGCTGGTTTAGAGACATGAAGGCAGACTCTAAAAAGATAGGATACTACTTATTTACTTCTCCTGGACCACTCTCAGAAATGATGTTTCCTTGCTTCTCTAACGAGGCGCATACAGCTTATCACTTTAGCAAGAATTAACAGTTACCTATAAGCATCACCCTGGGGTGCAATGGATACTAGACAAAATTACCAGACATTGGCAAGGGTTTCGTCATTCAACACATAACATCATGTACAATTTCCCATACTGAAAAATATTATTCTTCAATGACCTTTAGTGTTTTTGAATGTACCTCGCTGCTGCAGATAATATTTTTGTGAGATGGGGCATTGAAATAAATATTTATCCTAAACCTCTATATCCATAATTACACTATGGTTGCTATTATTGAATGGTTCAGCTATATTAATCTCTTGGACCAGATCCTGTGACACGTTGGACTACATTGTTGTCACTACATTTTTATTATTCTTGTTTAAATAATGTGTGGGGTGTGGGGCGGGCAGGAGGAGGTACACTGCTTACACCAGTGGTGTCTAATAGGAATTCAAAGATCACCACACTTGTGGTTGTTGTCCTTTCATATTCACCACAGCCCCAGCCACCAAATAAATGCCCTCCACCTCCCTCATAGCCTGGATCTCCCAGAACCAGGTGCTCCCAGCCCCACTGCACAAATGCCCTCTCCCTCCACCAGAGCCAGGCACTCCCAGGCTCCCCATCCTAGATCAATGCTGGTAATTTGCCGGAGGTGCCAGGGCCATCACCAGGGCCAGAGCTGTCACAGCTGCCACTGCCGCGACCATGGCCACCGTGGCTGCTGCCACATGCTTCTCCCACAAAGAAGTGGGATGCATGGCCAGAGTGGGCAGGTGGCACTCCCTGCATGTGGCTCTAGGAGGAACCACATTTGAAGTCTCCAACAGCTGCGTGCAACTCCAGAGCCAGAATCGTCACACCGTGGTGTCCTGTTCACTACATGTGGTGAACATGTTGGACACCGCGGGCTTACACTATGTCTGTGACCAAAGGGCCCCTCTCCCTGATTTGTGTCCCTTACATGGGAGATCCCCAATCACATCACAGGATGTGGGAAAAGGTGGGGGTGTCTTCCAGTGGAGCAGGTCTCTTCTATTCATTTTGACCATGGCCCCCAGCTTCCAGGCTGTGGTTATTTCAAGGTGAGTGGGAATCTCCACTGCTTCCTGACTGAGGCATCACCCCATGGGGTTTGGCTCTGGCTGCGGGTAGGGGTCTGTTAGCAGTGCTCAGGGTGGAACAAGTGCTTGGGGGTGAAGGGGGCACACCATTGGCAGCTCCCTGAAGAAACTCCCAGTGCATCACCCCCTGCTGTTGCTTGAGAGCTAGACAGAGAGGGGCTGTGCAGGTGCGGTGAGGGGTAGCACTGAAGGGCTGGAGCTAGGCTGCTGGGTCTGTGCAGGGCAGGGGTGTCACTGAGGAGCTGGAGCTGTTTGGACTGCCAGTGGCTGAGTACTCAAACGACCCTGACTTTTTAACTTAGAAAATAAATGAGACAAGTGTTATTTACAAAGTTAAAATTGGTAAACATATAAACATATCTCATCTCATCTCTTTCCTAAGTTAAAAAATCTTCAGTTAATTTATTACCAGATTGGTTACATGTGTGCTACTTGGTGAGAGATTTGAGGAGCTATGGGCCTGGGACAAGTAGCTGGTACTTTGGATCTGGGAACAACCTGAACAGAGTTGTGATTTTGCATGTAAGGAGTCACCCATCACAAAGGGAAGCTTGCCTCTGGGGCAAGATAGGCCAGAGTGCCCAAGGGTCTGTGAGTCTATGGGAAGGCCGTTTAGAACGTTTGGGGAATGCACATGTTACTTGGTCAGTGAGATCCAGTTATAGAAAACACAACCAATTTGGATTTTGTGCCCTATTTCTTAAGGTTGGCGCTCATGGCTGTGACCCAGTCTTGACACCACAGTATTATTATGTCTCAGTGATTATCTTCATTCCACCAAGTGTCGGTGGTACTTATTGTATCAATATCCTCATTTAATGCCAAGCCTTCAAGTCCCTCCATCTTAGGATGTAGGCTTCTTGCATTTGTATACTAGCACTTATAAAATGTATCAGGGTTAGTTTTCTGCCTTCATGTGATGTAATTGAATAGGACTCTTTGGTTTAACTGTTCTCTTCTGCTCCTTCCTGTAATTTATCAACTTCTATCCTCTTCTGTTTATGAGGATCTAGAGCATCTCTAATAAATCCCCATGTAAGGGAAGTGTCTGTCCAAACCATGGGTTCCTCTGCAACTGTTGGCTTTCCCTCCATCCCTTAGTTTAAAAACTCCTGTGATTCTTTTAATTTTACATGCCAATAATCTGGTTTCATTTTGGGTTAGGTGGAGCCCATCCTTCCTGTATGGGCTTCTCTTTCCTCAAAAGGGTCCCCAGCTCCTAATAAACTAAAACTCTTCTCCTTACACTATTGTCTTACCCGTATATTGAGACCCTGCAATTCATCTTATCTAAAAGGCTATGTGCACCAGCAGCATTTTAGAGAATGTTATCATGGAGGTCCTGGACTTCAATCTCTTATCTAGCAGCCTAAATTTGGCCTCTGAGACCTCTCTCCAACATTTCCCTATCTCACTAGCACTTACATGTAAATTGCCATTGGCACCTTTCGCAGCCAGTAGGTAATTTACCATGCAGTACTCCCAGTTATCCCAAATCCAAGAACCTGTATTACTAATGATCAAATCCCCATTACTATTACCAGCTAGTTCTTAATAACAGGAGTCCCCTTCTGCATCTGGGGAACCTCAGTGCAGAAGGATATCATGCCATCATCTGGAAGGAAGGTGCCAAGTGTGAGATCATTTCCCTCTACAGCACCCTGATATTTTCCTTCCCTGAACTTTATATCCAGCACAGAAGCTAGCAGATCAGTGGTGGGACAGCTGTACTGTGTCTTAGAAAGTCTCACCTGTGTACCCCTCTGTCTTCAGTAGCAACTCCAGGTTAGCCATGCCAGTCTCAAGACCTGTACTCAGTCTCTGAAGGCCACGGGCTCACTTGTTCTAATGCATACACATGCCAGCTGCAGAGAAAGCATGCAGTGCAATGAACTGGATAGCCTTCACTGGGTGTCTGCCTGAATTATTTTAATCCTTTCAGTGGTGTTTGTTTGCTTGGTTTTTTTTGGGAGGGAGGGAGAGGGAAGCTTTACTGGCCTAGGTCTAGATTGGAGAATATTAGTTGGGTGTCCCTTGCTTTTGCACTCCTTCTCTAAACTCCCTTGCAAAATGCGCTGTTCGCTAGCTTCTCTGATGGCTTAGAAACTGGCTGTTTAAACCTTTCATGTAGCATCCCTTCTTAGGGGGTGAAGTTAAGGGATTAGGGATCAAAAGATGGCAGGCCAGAGGCTCATTAAGAAACTGTCTTTTGTAGGAGATCCCCAAACAGACCACTTGACAGATGTCATTTAGAGAATTTAGTCTGTTTTTTGTTTGTGTTTCCTTTGAAGCCAGCTAGTTGTTTATTGACCTCAACTACTTAATGCAGATTAAGGAGTATTTGACATAATTACAAGAGCTATTTTGTTCCTGCTGAAAGCAGCCTTGGAACCGTTAAGCTAATGGGGCTGGATCCTTAGCTGGTTTGGCATAGCTTCACTGATTTCAGCAGAACTGTAGCTGCCAATTATGTAGCAGTGTGGAAAGGAGGTCTGTTACCATGGAGCTCCTGGGAAGTCACATTTGCCCACAGAATCGGTTATGAAACTAGAAAACTGGCTGACAGAACACTTTGCTGTAGTAACATCCTGAGACTGCAAGAAAGCTAAAGGGAGAATAAAGTGTTCATTATTCCTTAACCCTTGTACTTCCTAATTTGTCTAAGGCTTCATCTACACTACATCTGGTGGTCGACTGCAGATACATCGATTCTAGCTATGCTAGAATTACACATCTGCAGTCAACTGTAAGTTCTGCCTTCACTGAAGGAGGTTGACAGGAATGTTTCTCCCTTACTCCTTGTGAGAACAGTAGTGCGGGGAGGTCAACTGCCAGCCCCAGAGAGATTGATTTCACATGTCTTTATCAGACAAACAAAATTGAACTCTGGAAGTTTGACCCTGAACGGGTCGATCTCCCAGTGAGTGTTGACATACACTAAGAATTGATACCTATGTGAGATTCTAAATTGTAATTTGCTAAAGTGAATCAATTTTTAGGTTAGTCGTAAAGCTGAAAAACAAAACAAATAGCCCCTCTTCAACAAGCCAGAGCTCTGTCAGTGTGGCAGTGAGGAGTGCGACATTAGCAGTGAGTGATTGCATGATGAACAGGCACTGACTGAGGAGTCCTTTGTGAATCCCGTCTGAAAGCCTCTTGTCCTTTCCCTGTGAGCTTGCTGACTCTCACCACGGGCAACAAAGCACAGAGCTGCACAGTAAAGCAGCTGTCTCACGACATTCCCAAGGCTCTGTCTCCTCTTATCACTGAGTGAGGTAACAGAGAGGGAGTCATGCTAGTCTATATACTACCAAAACATGAAAGCTCACCTAATAAATTATTTTGCTAGTCTTTAAAGTGCTACTTGACTGCTTTTTTGTTTTGAGTGAGGTAAGATACTCATGTGCTAAACTTATCTAAAATATTTATATCATACTCATGAGAGCTATGGGCAGAATTCCCGGTGTCCTGCCATTGCACAACTATCCAAGTGATCAGTGACACATCGAGGAGCTCACTGTTTCAGCTCACTGATTTTCACGTTGTCCTTTTTTCAAGCTGTCCAGTTTTCCTGGTGGTGACACACTTGTGTTATTTCCTAAGCATGAAATCACCTACTTTCATTGCTTTTCCTATAAGGTAAATCTTAACCAAGTTGTATAGATTGGAAACAGAAGGGAAATGAACAAGAAGTCCAGGACTAAAATACAGATTACCTGCCCTGAACTCTGTGTCTTAACAATAAAATGATCCTTCCCGTGTTTAGGGTAAATTGGTATTTGGTAAGCTCATCTGTCATATTTTGGTAAGTGATATAAATGTCAATGAGAGAGGGAGCATATCTTGTGCTTAGATGGGTGGGGCGGGGGTAGTTCAATGATCCAGTGAGTCTTCTCCAGGTCTTACTGATATTCTGCATAATTTTTGGAAGACTCTGTTTCTGTCCTAGTCTCTATAATTCACTTCCTCTGCTCTCTTTACAAAGATATGGGAGAGGTAAAATAACTGTCCTTTAATCATAAATCTGCCACTGATCTGGTCTAATAGATCTGAGGCTATATGATAGTTGCATCTGTCTTAAGATCTGAGAGTAAATATTTAGTAATACGGTGACATTTAGAAGAAGAAACTCTAACAAGAACAAAATTTGCTACTCATAAAATACTTAAATTTTGACTTTCATGGGAGAATGATTATGGCATTATTGGTAAAAGCCTGTCTAAATTAATGCAATTATTTGTTGGCAAACATTTGTTTTAAAAATATAGACTGCTCAACATTCTCTCCTTTGTTATCTATTCTTGTTGCTTTGAGCTTTGTGCTTCTCCTGTTCAGTTTCACCAAAAGACATGGCATTACATAATACATTAGGAGTGAAAGGAAGATGAAGGAAAATGTAGGTTCTCTGGTTACTGGGGAAGGAGAACTTGAGATGTGACATCAAGAACACTGAGGTGCCTGTTTTGCTTCAGAATTTATTAAAAAGGTTAATGGGGACCAGATACTTAACATACTTAAAACTAACAGCAAAGGGGAAGGACACAGGTCCTTATTTTTAAAAAGGGGAAAAAAGATGACTCAGGGAAATATATGCCTGTCAGCCTAACTTCAAAGCCTGGAAAGATACTGGAAAACATGTTTAAATAGTCAATTTGTAAGCATCTAAATCAGGGGGTCAGCAACCAAAGTAGCAGGAAGAGCCATTTTTTCTTCTAATATGGCAAAACACTCAATAATTTGAGAGTCGCAATGCATGTGAATATGAGATGGTCCTTAATAAAGAGCATGGGGACACCTCCACACCCAGACTCTGCGTCACCTTCTTTATGAGTTTAAATAAATTTTGCTTTGAAGAGTAATTCTTGGAGGAATCTACTTCAAAGAGTGACCAGACCATAAAAGTGAGGAGCAAAATACCTCAGTGACCTCTGCTTCACCTGAGAACCAGCCTTTTGATTTTTGGGGGGCAAATGAAGAATCCTATCTTGATTTTTATAGGCATTGTGCCTGGGAGCAGGTGGCAAGTTTGACCTTGAATCAAGTCCATTGCATTAACATATTTTCTAGGAGCTAAAACTTATCTTTGTTTCTGTTGTAGCCATTTCTAACTTCAGTATCTCATATTTGTACTCATGTAAAATCTATATCTGTGCAATGAAAAATCTTTTTTTTTTTAAATCTAAGGCCGGGTCTACATTACACCTTAATCAGCCACAGATATGCAAGTCCAGCAATGGCAATTGCATAGCTGGAATTCATGTATCTACAATTGACTTATCTGGCTGTCCTCACTGAGGGAGGTGGATGGGAGAAACTCTCCTGTTGACCTCACTCCTCACAAGAACGAGGAATACAAGGGTCAGCTGTTGACATCTGCTAATTTGATTTTGCACACTCCCACTATGTGCACAAAATTCAACCTTGGAAGATCGACTCTGACTGGGTTGATCTCCACAGTAGTGTAGTTACACCCTCAGCTAATCCAGTGCTGTGTTTAAACAGTGCAGTTTAGTAACTCCATTTAGTGTAGAAAGCTGATGCATATGCTGATCCCTTACAAGGGCACTGGATCTGTAATATCAGAGAGGAGAGGTTTGGACAGTGTAGCACACAAGTACTGGGGAAATTTTAGGACTGGAAGCCTGTTTGGAGCACCCTGCAGGTTGTAATCAAGGCAGCTGGAAGCCACAGTGTGGCTGGACTGTTACTGACAGGCTGCCAGGGTCAAATGTGCAGGGCCAGGACTGCAGCTGTACACAGACAGTTATGAAGTGGCGTGTTTGTGAGTGGCCCAAGTTGGGAGCAACAACAGCAAAGCTTTGTCAAGTGCCCAAAGTTTCAAGGCAGGTGGTAAATACAACCCCTCAGTTGTCTGGTGTGCACCCAAGAATGTGATATAGGCGTCTGTCTCCCTTCCGACTGGGGCTGCTCAAGGTCGCCTAGTTCCCTGTTTCACTGTGTTGTTCCCAGCACAAGCTCACTTTCTCTTCAGAGATTGATAACAGTGTAACTGTCCACCATCAAGTCACCACATAGCTGTTTCTGTGCAAGCTTATTTATTATTGAGGTGAAATCATTACAGAGAAAACATGTTAAAAACAATAGTAGAACCTACATGCATGCTAATAAGCTAACCAGAGATCACCCCAATTGAGATATACCACAAAGCAGTCTCTCCTATCATCACAAATTCATGGCAGCTGGAACAATTTATGCAGTGGGGCTGCTGAGGGTCACTGACACAAACTATAAACCTATATATGATAGAAACCATTTCTAGCCAGGGACGCAGTAGCACCCCTAGCTTCAGTGCCTATGCACAAGTGCATAACAGCCTCAGTCAGCTCAGAATTAACACACTAATGAAAAATCTCATCTAGTTTATACAGTTCTGGGTGTTGAGCTGAAGATGCTCAGTAGACAATTGGTTTGCCTCTCCAGAGCAAAGCTTCAGAAGGCCTCAGAAGTACCTCCCAGGACACTACCTTCACACATTATTTCAAGCAGTTCTTTGATGTTCTTAATATTTCTTCAAGGTTCACATAAGTTATTTGCCTAGAAAAGTAACATGCAGTCCTGCAATTACACATAAACAATTGCATTTTTAATACAAAGAACTGCAAAGGTATCAATTTAATAAAGCTTACCCAGTATTGCAGTAGGAAAGGTCCCAGGCCAGGATGGTCTACCACCAGAGGTAATCAAGTGTGCCACAGACACCCTCCTGGAACCCCTACATGAGCTACTGTGCCTGTGCCGGAGAGAGGGAAGGGTTCCACAGGATATGCACGATGCTAACATCATAACCTTGTATAAGAACAAAGGAGACAGAAGTGACTGAAACAATTACTGTGGAATCTCCCTCCTAAGCATCACTGGTAAACTGTTTGCTCGCGTCATCCTCAAGAGACTACAGAAGATTGCTGAGAGGATGTATCCCAAATCACAGTGCAGATTCCGTGCAGAGAGGTCTACCGTTGACATGGTCTTCTCTCTGAGGCAGCTGCAGGAGAAATGCAGGGAGCAGAGGAAGCCACTCTATATTGCCTTCATCGACCTGACCAAGGCCTTCGACTTGGTCAGCAGGGATGGACTGTTCACACTGCTCCACAAGATAGGCTGTCCACCACGGTTACTCAAGATGATCCAGTCTTTCAACGAAGACATGAGAGGAACCATTCAATATGACAGCACATTATCACATGTTTTCAACATCAGGAGCGGCGTCAAACAAGGATGAATCCTTGCTCCGACATTGTTCAGGATCTTCTTCGTGCTCCTCCTGAAGCACGCCTTTGGATCTTCAACAGAGGGCATCTTTTTGTACACAAGACCTTATGGCAAACTGTTTACTCTTGCAAGGCTTGAAGCTAAATCCAAGGTGCGGGAAGTCCTCATCAGAGATTTGCTGTTTGTAGATGACGCTGCTGTAGCGTCACACACAGAAGACCAGCTTCAGAAACTGCTGGATCGGTTCTCCAAAGCATGCAAGGACTTCGGGCTTTCCATCAGCCTAAAGAAGACAAATATACTTGCTCAGGATGTTGCTGACCCTCCATCAATCAGCACTGACAACTATTCGTTAGAGGTCATCCACGAGTTTGTTTACTTCGGGTCCACCATCACTGACACCCTGTCGCTGGAGTCTGAGCTAAATAGGAGGATTGGAAAACCAGCCACAACTCTGTCCAGACTCAGCGAGAGAGTGTGGAATGACATCAAGTTGTACACACACACCAAAATGCAAGTCTACAGAGCCTGCATCCTCAGCACCCTCCTTTATGGCAGCAAGTCTTGGACCCTGTATGGCCAGCAGGAAAAGAGGCTGAACGTCTTCCACTTGCACTGCCTCAGGCACATCCTTGGAATATCATGGAAGGACAGAGTGTCCAACACCGCCATCCTTGAGCAAGCTGGAATCCCAACCATGCACACCCTCCTCAGGCAGCGGTGGCTCTGCTGGCTTGGCCACATCCACAGGATGAATGATGGAAGGATCCCAAAAGACATCCTGTATGGCAAGCTAGCCTTTGACAAAAGACCTCCCGGATGCCCCCAGCTGCGCTACAAAGATGTTTGCAAGAGAGACCTCAGGGAGGTAGACATCGAGCCAGACAGTTGGGAGGAGCTGGCAGACGATTGCAGCAGATGGAGGCAGGAACTACGCAAGGGCCTTCAGAAGTGTGAGATGAGAACCAGACAGCTAGCAGAGGAGAAGCAAGCCCACAGAAAGCACAGTAAAGACCTGCCAGACATCCATTACACATGCAACAGATGCAACAAGGACTGTCACTCTTGTGTGGGCCTTCACAGTCACAGCTGACGCTGCAAATGATGATCCCAAATGGACCTACGAAGGGCGCGATCCATAGTCTACGTAGACTGAAGGATGCTACTATACCCAGTATATGGCAGTAAATGCCCTCTGTCACTTTAGCACAGGAAATTGGTTTATTGACAAGAAATTATAAACAACTTGTTCAACATACATTGAGAGAAGCCCAAACATAACATGAAAATAAGTGGGTAGATGCATCTTTACAATAATAGTGATATAACTATTAAACTAAACAGCTATTTTGATATGACATTGCCTTGTTATTGGCCCAAATCATGTGCAATTAATTTTTACAATGCAGCCCTCTATCATATCCTGTACCGATCATATATTTTCTCTCTGTTTTAAAGGCATCTGTGATTTCTCAGGATTCTAAGTGCTTTTTCTTTTTTAGGTATCAGGAATTGTTCTTGCTGATAACATGACAAGTAGAATACTAGCTGGCTTTTCATGTTCTGTAAGAGTCAGATTTCTACTGAATATTGTCGTCTTTCAATGGACAGCTGGCACAGCATTTGGTCTCTGATTTTCTTGTCTTTCAAGCTATACTTTATCAAATAACTAGGGCATGAAGGAACACTATTTGCTCCTTTTGCACTAAAGTGAAGACATTTTTGTGTTCCACTGCAGTTGTTCAACAAGACACATATCTGCTGAAGACTTTATCCCACGACATTGTATCAGTCTAGTAATGTACAGAAGCATACAAATCCTTTATCTCCCTATTTCTATTATTGTGTTTCTGATGATAGCTAAGGTTGGGCCATATTTTTCTTTTCACTGAACTGAGTGGCTGATAAGAATAGCCAGATTATTTGGGTTACATAAAACTGGACTGGAAAAAAGCCATACAGTTAAAGGTTATAAAAACCCCTGCATTAGTAAGGGGAGTACAGAATGTTTGATTAAGTCTTTCCAGTATCTCAGTTCCATGATTAACAAAATGTTGCCCAGTCTCTTCTCTGTTGAAAAGATACAGCTCTGTGTGCTTCCATGGCTTACAGGAATATACAAATCCAGCACTTCTGCTCCTATATGTTTACAGTCTGTCCAGTCATTGCCCAGTCATGGCAGGAGGAGACTGGTGGGGGAGGCAACTGCCCCGGGACCTGGTGATTCAAAAAGGCCCTGGGCTCCTTGACCCTTCGAGGAGGTGGCAGGAGCTCTGGGCCCTTTAAATTGCCACCAGAGCCCAATGTGGCACTCTCTGGGCAGCAGTGAGGGCTGTCTGGGGTAGGTTTGATGTAATATTTAAGGTTTTCTGGGAGTATTGCTGAGAGGGTCAAATGAGAGTGAATTGCTTAAAGACAAATCTACTTACAGCCCAAATCTGGGGGCTGTATAAGGCACACCAAAAATGATACATGCATATGAGCATCATAAACAGAACCAGCAAATCATCATCTTTCAATAGACATCTCACTTGACCCACTTTGTACAAGATTTGGTGCAACTATATAGCAGTGGTTGCAACAATGTTTTGTATGTGTATCTCAAAATTCAGTGTCACACTTGTCATGCTCCAGGTGGCACTGAGGCTTCCTCAGGCAAGCTAGTCTCATCCTCATCCCTTCCACCTGAAGCCCCATCCTTTCCAGGTCATGGAGCCCCCTGCCTTGGCCAGGGGCCTAGCAAGGCTGTTGGCCCCATTGCCCAATTGCATCTCTTTAACAAGGTAGAATAATGAGGGTGGTGGAAATTAAGTCTGGCAATTATTTTGTCTGTACTTTGGGTTAGTTTGAAATGACCTTTTAGTAAAAAAACGTTGTGTGGTACCAATCATTCAACCAATCAGATCACCATCACTGAATTAAATCCTTATTATATGTCATCCAATCAGTACACGGCTCAGCTGAACTTAGTGTGAAGAATGCTTAACAACCCACTGAGAAACATGGCACTAGTGAAGCATTAATGAAACTGAATGAGATATAGACTCCAAACACTATGAAAAAAGGACATATGATACTGCGAGCAGATGGTCGCTTTCCTAAAGAGCTACCATTAGCCTTCTGGTCATTTGCTTTTCCTCCTTGTTTTTGGCCTTTGCCAGTTTCTGAACCGTGATGGCTTGGTTTTCATAACATCCTCTTGTGGGGGGCTTTGACTGATGTTCTCAGTTGTGTTGTGGCCATGTCTTGAGAACTCCAATGGGTTAGAGAGGTGCAACTTTTCTTTTGCAGAAACATTGATTGGAACTTGTCATGTCAGGATATGCAACAGAATGGGATGGCTGGATTTAAGTGCAATAATAAACTACATCACCAGGGAAGTGACTGTTGTTGATCTCAGTGATATTGACATAAATAAGAATATTTATCTTTACAGCAGTGCAGTTACTTCACATTTTCACTGGTGTCATTATAACTTGAATCTGGTGCCCAATTCTCCTATCTTGGCTGTCTAATACTTCACATTTCTCCTGACATAAATCTTGTTTTCCACGGAAATGGTCCAAAATTGGAACTCTGTATTGAAAATCTCTCCAAAGAAAATGTTTTGGGCTGGAGTGAAGGGTGTGGTTTGAGCTGAAATTCAGGTACAAGCCACCTTTTGGTTTAGTTGCAGTCTCATCTGAAATTGAAAGAGGTTTATTTTCAATACCAGATAAAATATTTTGAGAACAGCAGCTCTTATAAGAGTTTTACCATTCAAGATGTTTAAAAGGGCACCCACATATCTAACAGTGCTGGATTGACAAGGGTAGGGCTAGCTAGCATGAAAGCTCTGACAACAAGTGTCCTGTTCACTAAAGAGCAGGTGTCAAACTCCCAACTGGTCATGAAACCACTCTTAGAGCACAATGGTATGCCTGGGTGAAAGCTGCCAGTACAAAGTGCAGTGGGTCTAGAGACAAAAACACGTTAGGCCTACTCCTGTAACAGTGTATTGATAAGCTGATTTATAGAGTGTGAGTAGCTCCATTCACTAATTAGCACATTTTCAGTGCACTCAAACCCAAATCCTAACTCCAGTTTTTCTTTTACATATGAACAGTAACCTCAAACAAAGCCTAGAGCTAATCAGGTTCTGAATAACACTTCCTCAGGGCTTGTCTTCACTTCTGCGAAGATCCATTCTGGTCAGGTTGACCTTCTCAAGTTCTATTTAGTGCATCTGGTAAAGAGATGCAAAATGGATTTCTCTAGGGTCTGCAGCTGACCCCTTTTCTCCTCTCTATCAAGAGGAGAAACACTCCTGTTGACTTTCCTTAATGAAGACAGTCAATAAGTCAATTTATTAAGTACAATATGTCGATTCTAGCTACACAATTGCCATAGCTAGAATTGTGTGTCTGAAATCAATGTTCAGGTCTAGTGTAGACCTGCCCTCAGTCTATTTCCAGCATAAGTTACCCAGAGTAAATGCCATCTAGAATCAGCTCCCTAGAAGCTTTCTCCTCTTCTCCTATGAAACATTTTTGTCGTGTCCTGTGTTACTTTTGCCACTTGAGAAAAGACAAATTTAATGGTCTTTAATTAAATGTCAAGAACTTCTCGGTTTCTATGAATAATATGTCTTAAAATAAAAAACAATGGTACAATGTTAGTATATTTTTGAAAATATCCAGCTTCAGAATTCTTGTATCACCACAGTACTTAGAGGCACCCACTGAGACTAAAGCTTTCATTGTGCTAGATTTTGTACATACACATAGTGATATTCAAGCCTTGCACTGAAGAACTTATACTATAAGTAGACAAGACAAACAGAGGGTGGGAGAAAAGAGCCATTCTTATTAGATCAGGTTGAAATATTTCTGGGAAATCATTTGACTGAAGAAAGAAAAATTTTTGCAAAAAAAAATATCCATTTTGTAACCAGCCGTAATTATGAGCCTCATTGGACAGACAGGAAATGGAGGAATTCTTTACAGTCAAATTTCACGCATTTTGCCATTGACCTTAGTGTGAACAGGATCAGGCTTTTGCCATTTACTTCATTAGGAGCAGGATCAGCTCCCAATCAAACTTCCTCAGGGCCACACAGGAAGCCTGTTACAGAGCCCAGAATTAAACTTACATCTTCTTGATTCCCCAGCCAGTGCCTTGGCCATCAGATTATCCTTCTTCTGATGTTAAGCACTCAACGTTATTTAAGACTGGAAAATTTACCTGGTGTTATTTGGGTCCTTAACTCAATTAATTTTTGTTTGTTTGTTTTTGGAAAATGAAATTAGATCATTGGTCTGGGATAGGGCTGGGGATTAGCTCAGTGGATTGAGAGTTAGCCTGTTAAACCCAGAGTTGTGAGCTCAACTCTTGAGGGGGCCATTAAGGGATATGGGCCAAATAGATTAAAAAAAGAAAATCTGTGAGGGATGGTGATAGGTCCTGCTGAGAGGGCAGGAGCCTGGACTCCATGACTTCTGAAGGTCTCTTCTGGTTATATGAGATGGATATATCTCCATGAAGGGTTCAGTGTGCAGGCTGCCAGAGGGGGAAAGGATTACCCCAGCCCTCCCTCACCTTAGGTGCTTGGGGCCAAGTGAGAAGTGCCTCTCTGTGGCTGGAGCACAGCTGGGGGCATGGAGGGGAGGGTGCATGTCCCACAGCTGGGGTAGGTCCAGGTTCATCTGCCCCCTGAGCTCCCCAGCTAAAGTGAGGCATTCAGCAAACTGTCTACTTCCTGATGAAGGGGAACAGACAGCAATGTCCCCCCCTGAACAGAGGAAGCTTCAGCATCCTCCTCCCTAAAGGGTGCCTGGGGTGTGGGAGGCTTCCAATCCCTTTCATCTGCTTGAGGATTTTGTCTCTTTTCTGTATGGCTTTATCAGGAGCTACCCCACTCCAGGCACATTCCATTTTCCTTGTGTGACACAGTGGGGTATGTCAGGACTTTATTCCCCTGGTTAGGTTGCACACGTTTACTACTGTTCTGTAGCAACCGAAAGTGGGTGCCTCAGTTTCCCTAGATACAGCTTCAGTGCATAGTGCTGATGGAGTTTCATTGTGATGTGTTTTCACATGTAGACAATGGTCTTGTCATGCTCTTTGTAACTAGGCAACCAGGTGACACCTTTCTTCCCCATAGGGAGATGGTGCCTGGCTGGTTTGAACTGGAACTGGGCAGTAGAACTGGGGAGTCTTGTATGGCTGGAGAGGGAGGAAGGAGGGCCAGAGACCTGGCCTGGGGATCCCCTCTGGATTCCCTCTCCCCAAGATGGATTGTATTGACTGTTTCTGATTTCTGTGCTGACAAATTGGTTCTGTGCTGTACCCGTCACCTAATAAACCTTCTGTTCCACCTGCTGAATGAGAGTCACATCTGACTGTGGACTGGAGTGCAGGGCCTGGTGACCCCCACACTCCATCACACCTGGCACAGCCAGCCCTTTACTGTGCTTTTAGATATGATGAGGGGAAGCTGTATACTGAATTTGTTAGTCCTAGTTCTTACCATTTAGGAGGATTTCTTGAACAAACAGACACATAAACAGACAAACTCTCAAATGTATAGTAGATTCCCAGACAAGCTCAAGCTTTACAGCAGAAAGTGAAAAAATAATTGTCATTTTTGTACCCTTTCAGTTTCTTGGTGTGACCCTGATATTTCCTGAACAGAATCTCCTTAGTTCAGATACAACATTGGAAAACCCTGTCTGTCAGTTTTCTAGCTTGACATTTTTCTGCTCTATTTGCTACAAATGACTGTCTGGTTATCACTCTTTTACTCATTCATCTACCTCTTTTTTCTGCTGTGTGAATTTTAGATTCCCCCGCGCCCCCGCCCCCCGCTACTGTGTTTACTGATAGTTTATCATGTGACAAAATAGCAGCATTGATTAAAAAATGGAAACCTCTTTTGTCCCAGTTACCTTGTGTATATTTTTGGCAGAGAACTAGTACCTAGCAGAAAAGAAGTAGAACTTCTACAGGTTCAATCTCTATAGTCTGGACTTTTATAGTCCAGCAACATCTGCGGTCATGCATCCCTGGGCTGGAGCACTCATAGGAAAATGCTGTGCCCCACACTGTGCAATTCCTGCCCCCCACCCCCCTGCTCCCAGAGCTTCCAAACGCCTGCTGCAAATAGCTCATTTCTGGCGCTCAAGCTCAGAGAGAGGGGGGAGGAGTGAGGATGGGGGATGCTCGGAGGAAGGGGTAGGGTGGCTGCGGAGTCCTGCAGCCAGGGCCAAGAGTACAGCCCCATGGCTGATGTTAATTGCAGCCCCAAGGCACGGTGGGAAGTGGGGCTGAGAGCAGAAGGGACAGGGCCAATGGCAGTCAGTCCCCAGCACCTCCTGTACCACAGCACTGGACTTCACCCCAGCTCCCCCCACAACAGCCACGGGCAGCCAGAGCAGTGCTCCCATGGCATTTCAAAAAGGCCCAGAGTCCCAGCTGCTGCAGGTGCCAAAGTAGCAGTGGCAGAGGTCAGAGCTCCAGGCCCCTTTCAAATGCTGGGACTGGGGACAATTGTACTCTTTGCCCCCCTGTTGGTGGCCATGGCTGTACTCATAGTCCCTAGCCCTGTGGCTCCAGATCTGCCCTGCCTCTTCCTGTAACTGCTCTCCCCCTTCACTGTTCAGTCAATGCCAGCTCCTTTGCTGCCTCTGGATTGGTGGTCCCCAGCCAGCAGCAGCAGATTAGCCATCATCGGCCTCCCCTGGCCTGTTAGGTTTCCTGGTTCGAGGCCAGCCAGATCCTAGGGGCATGGAAGCAGGGAGCTAAAACCTGTTCTGTGAAAATAATCATCTGTTGTACAGCAGGAAACAAGAAAATGACAATGTTAAAAATGGGCAAGCCATTATTCTCTTCTTTACGGTGTGATTGGCAGAAGAATGCCCTATTTTGTGCTTTGCCTGATTTTCAGCTTCTCACTAGAATGACTTAATCTGTGATTGATTGTGATGCTGGCAGACCAGACAGCTGCTTATGCCAAGGCCCAAGACCTCACTGAACACTAATGAAGGCATTTCTGGAAACCTCGTCTGTATGTCTTGTCTGTATGATAGTATTATTAAGATAGATATTTTTGAGAGGGTGTTTGGTGGCAGATCACAGGCTGCATACGGCAAGAGCCTGATGGTTCGCAAACATTTTGGGTGTTGGATAAATGCCTTTTTGTTCCCCTCCTAGGCTCACAGGGTGTTCAGCCCTGCAGGCTGGAGAAGTAGCTGGGGCTGATTAGGAGGCAGCCAGCCACAGAACCTACTCAGGCATCTGGGACCAGTTAAGGCCTCCAGGCTCCCTATAAAAGGTTCCCCTCAGACAGCAGGGGGAAGGAGTGGAGAGGTGTGCAGGTAGGAAAGAAACTGGAGGCAAAAGCAGAGCAGAGCAAAGCAGCCCAGTGAGCTACAAGGGGGAAGGTACGAGGGGGAAGTGGTGGGTGAAATGGCCCAGGGAAAGATTGCTGTGGTAGGGCAGGAGCAAAAGCCTCACCAGCTCCTTCCTCCCTAGGGTCCCTGTGTAACAGTATAACCAATATGGTTCCTCCAGCCATTTTGAGAGGCCTATAGCTTGTCTGCCGCCAGACGAAAGAGCAGCAGCCATTAACCATGAAGCTACAAGTCACATACTCACAATCCGTTTACTTTTCAGCACAATAGTAGCATATCAGGCTGTTAAAAAGAAGACCATGTGCTAGTGCCACCCACCGTTAAACAGATCACAAGATGGGTAAAGAAAACTTAATTAACAGCATTTTATCTGGCAGGCAACGACTTATCAATGGCTCAGGTGGAACCACCGTTCTCTGATGATTGTCTTCACTTCTCTACTGTTTTCTGTATACTGTTTTCTGTATATTCTCTGTCTGGTTTGTAATTGCTGCTGTCTGCTGTATATTTTGTTAGGTGCAAATCAGTTAAGGTGGTGGGTTATGATTGGTTAGGTAATTCTGTTTTCGTGGGCTATTATTGGTTAGTAAAATTATACTAAAATAATTGGTCAAGGTATAGCTAAGCAGGACTCAAGTTTCACTACTTAAAAACTGGGGTGCAAGAAGGAAAGGAAAAAACTGAACATCAAGAGGGGAAGAAAGAAGAACAGAACGTCAAAGGGAAAAAAGAGAGGAACAGAACATCCAACAGGAGGGAAGAAGGAACACCTAAACGACTTACCCCCAAGAGCCCCCAAGACCCTGAGGTGCAGCAACCAGCATCCAGAGAGTGACTTTGTCTGCCCCAACAGTGGAAGTCTGCCTGCCTGCCGTATCAGGACTGGTGAGCATGATACTGTGTGCTTAGCATGTATTCTGCTTTCTGGTAATTATAAATAAATAGAGAATAAGAATATTACTGTGTAAGGCTTTTTCAGTGGCACAGATCCTGTGTACCTACAGGGTATTACACCCTGAGCCCTAAGAATTGGGTAAGGGTGGCCTAAAGAAGACAAATGTACTCTGTCAGGATGTTGCTGAATCCCCATCAATCAGCATTGACAACTATATGTTAGAGGTCGTCCACGAGTTCGTTTACCTGGGGGTCCACTCTCACTGACACCCTGTCATTGGACACTGAGCTAAATAGGAGGATCGGAAAAGCGGCCACAACTCTGTCCAGACTCAGCAAGAGAGTGTGGAATAACAACAAGCTGTACACTCACACCAAAGTGCAAGTCTACAGAGCCTGCATCCTCAGCACCCTCTTTTATGGCACCAAGACTTGGACCCTGTCTGCCCACCAGGAAAAGAGGCTGAACGTCTTCCACTTGCGCTGCCTCAGGCGCATCCTTGGAATATCATGGGAGGACAGAGTGACCAACACCGCCGTCCTCGAGCAAGCTGGAATCCCAACCATGCACACCCTCCTCAGGCAGCGTCAGCTCCGCTGGCTTGGCCACGTCCACAGGATGAATGATGGAAGGATTCCAAAAGACATCCTGTATGGTGAGCTAGCCTCTGGCAAAAGACCTCCCGGACACCCCCAGTTGTGCTACAAAGATGTCTGCAAGAGAGATCTCAGAGAGGTAGACATCGAGCTGGACAACTGGGAAGAACTAGCAGACGACCGCAGCAGATGGAGGCAGGGGTTACACAAGGGCCTTCAGAAGGGCAAGTTGAAGATCAGACAGCTAGCAGAGGAGAAGCGAGTGCACAGAAAGCACACTAAGGACTTGCCAGACACCCACCACATCTGCAAGAGATGCAGCAAGGACCGTCACTCTCGTGTGGGTCTTCATAGTCACAATAGACGCTGTAAATTAAGTCCTCAATTGAAACTTTAAAGGGCGCGATCCATAGTCTATGCAGACTGAAGGATGCCATAGTCTATGCAGACTGAAGGGAGTTTAAATTTACAGGGTCACGCCTTGAGCCCTACAGATTGGGTAAAGGTGTGTTCGTCCCTGAGTGTGGAAGGGATGAGAAATTTGTACAGGTAACACCTGGGCTGGAGTCCAGAGTAGTAGGTGGGCCTGGACATCCCCCACCCTTCCCCAAGGAGGGCTGCCTGGCTGGGGGAACCACAGAGGCCCAAGACCTGTGGAGGGGGCCTGCTCCATCCCCCCGCTTAGAAGTGGCATGTGATGAGAATATCTTTGTAAGTGGAGATCCTCTGTTAGTCTCTGAGGTGCATAAGAAAACACCAGGCAGTGCAGAACCCCTAGGGGACTGACAAGGAATCTGCCACAAGCCCTTCTGAGTAGCTTATAGGATACTGCATGTATAAGATTGTGCTGTTTTGCGGGTTTCAGCAGTAGAGGCTGTGTGGACTTGCCTCTGCTGGCTCAATGCCCCTCTGTTGCCAGCCCCTTATGCCTCAACACTTTCTGCTGACAGTGAAATCTCCCACGGCTATGCTAATTAGCCACACAAGTTGGCAAATGGGCAACCATTTGCAATATCTAGAACCATCATTAGCATAGCGCTGCTGGCAGCAGTGCTGTGCTAAAGGGCCGTGTAGACATGGCCGGGGAGTGTAGTGGTGCCAAGCGAGATGTTCTGTTACCATCTTACTGGAATGTTTACATGCTTGGCCTGTGCTTGGTAGTAGGTACGTGTTCTTCTGCACTATCAACAGCCCTGTCTCTGCCAAATTCCTGTGAGCTGAACCTGCTTTTGCTCACAGCTTTAGGTTTCTTCTATGTTATCAAAGCATTGACTGTTGCGCAGGCCTTAGTCTTCACTCCAAGTCTCCATTGTCAGGACCTCTTATTACTGCAAACAGATTTGAAATCCAAATGGGAGCCTTTGCCCTGGTTTAATTTGGTTAGACGGCAGAATCTGAATTTATAAAAATAATGAAAGGCTGACACTAAACTCTCTATCTAAGGTGTTCTTGTACTCATCTTTAGCTGCTAGGGAAAGGCCAGCACTGCAAATGGACCATAACACCCCTGCCATATGTAGTCCCACTTTTAGTTTTTCCACATATGGGGCCAGAATCTCAACTGCTGTAAACTGAGATTACTCCATTGTCTTCAATGGCCCTGCACTAATTTACACCAGCTGAGAATGGATTCATTAAGAAGGATACACAGATTTGTTATAACTGTTGTTATCTGTAGTTCATGGATTTCATGTGAACAAATCTCTGTCTGGGCAAAGGGCCATTTCTGACATCCTGCTGATCATTGATTGCCAGTGTTGAGTGCATTCTGCCGGGTGACACCTTGTTATGGTTTGAGTTGAAGTCCCAAGGAAATGAATAGATGGAAACTCATCCTTCAGTCAACATAATGTAACCACAAACCCCCATCGAGGGGAAAAAGGGGTGTGTGAACTCACCTAGTAACTCTTGGATATTATCTTGGGTATAGGTGTAAGTATAAGAGACAGAGACAGAGAGCGAGCACTTATGGAAACTGAGAGCAGACAACAGAGGGTCACACACAGACAAAACAGTAACCAAGGACCAGTGAGCACAGTGTGACTGTGGAAAAAACTAGGGATGGTTTTTAAGGCTTGAGGCTGTAAGCTGAGAAATGGCTTCTTCTGTTTTTGGTTTCTTCTGCAATCTGAGATATGGGGCCTCCCACATTACCTGAACATAAACAGGATGTCGGAAAAAGAGAACTGCATACCTGAGGAGCAGCATCCAGCTCAGGTAAGGTGTGGGCCTGAGTCTGAGGTTGGGAGGGAGGTCTGATAGCTCCCTAGCTTTCAATCTCTGCAGGAGATGGGGTCCCTGCAGACCCCAGCAGGGTTCCCACAGCTGGTGTAGCCACCTGGGGCACTGCACACAGCCAGCTTTCAGCTGCAGGGGTCCCTGTGCCTCCCCTAACTCCCTCCAGCCTGTGAGTGACTCCTAGGCCTGAGTATGACTCCTCTAGCCCCTGAGTGAGACACCCTTAGCCCCCTTCAGCCTGAGTGACACCCAGTCTCTAAGTGTGACTCCCCAGTACCCTGCACTCCCTGAGTGACTCCTAGCCGCCAAGTGTGACTCCTATCATCCCTTCCAGCCCAAGTGTGACTCCCCTGGCTCCCTGCAGCCCCTGGGTGTGCCTCCTCTAGACCCCTTCAGCCCCTGAGTGACTCCTAGCCCCTCTGTGTGACTCCTCTAACCCCCTCTGACTCCACAACACCCTGATTGTGGGGTTGAAGCCAGGGGGAGCAGTTTGGCGATGAGTGTCTTTCCACCACCACAGCTGCGACTAACTATAGTAAATGTAGCGTTATTCTTCTAATAATGTTTCCCCTTTTTTATGAAATAACTATTATGAATATATGAACATGAGGGGGCACAATTTTATATGCTTATCTCAGGTGCAAAATTAGCTAGCTACAGCTCTGCTCTCCCCCCCGGGTTTGAATGGCTTTGGGTCACCAAGTCTTCCTGAATTGTCAGAATGAGTCCCAGTCTGGAAAAGGTTGGGAACTGCTAAAGAATGACAGCAGATACAGCTGGCTGATTTTGATGTTTCCAACAGGCCTTTCTCATTTATTGACATCTGTATTCACATACATATTATGAAAAGATATTTAAACAGCTTTCGCATCAAATTTGACTGCACATAAACAACCCATTCTTTTGATAAAGTCCACTGAAGCTAGTGAGAACTGTGGGGTAGACCACAAATTGGGGAGATGCCATTATATCCCCCATTATACCCTGCCAGCTACGAATAGATAAAAAACCTGCAAAATAGCAAGATTTAGGGACCCATTTTCATCCAGGGAAATGGAGGGGAAGATTACCTATGCATTTTTATAATGATTGAAATATTCAATTGAATCTTTGAAATCAGTGGGACTGCTCCTGGAGTAAGGTGATAGTGAATATGAATAAGTTTTTCAGAGTCTGGGTCCATAACTTCCAAAGCATTGAGGCTCCCCGTTTCCCTTGACGTAAATGGAACTTAGGACCCTAAACAACTCTGAGAATCTAGACTCTGATATTTAGTGAATGATAACAAATTTAGAACTAGAACTCAAGGGCCTAATTCATCTACTCCCTTTTCTAAGCACTAGACCATGCAACCTACCTGGCAGAAAGAGAATTTTCCTTTCCATGTCTTCTGTAATATGTTGGTTTTATAACCCACTTACTACTGTCAGCTCTAAAAGCTATGTCAAGATCTAAAGGCCATGTAAGTATCTAGAGAAAAATATTACTTTTTGACATGTCATTTGTTCTCCATATTTTTTCTTCAGATTTGCTAGTTGATTCATCGCAACTTTCATGGAAAACACTTTCAGGTAGTGTAATATGATGCGGTTTCTGGGCACAGTTAAGAGAACTAGCCCATGGTACATTTACTTGAAACTGGCCCCTTACAGCCCAGGCTAGGATTTCCTTCTCACTAAGGGAAATCCAAACAGCCACAGAAGTACCTCTGCCAGCCTCACTGGCCAGGCAGAAGCCACACAAGCAAACCCACATGTTCTCCAGCTGTTCTAACCACAAGACGAACAGTCCCCTATTCACAGGTGAGAGGTTTTAGACCTATCTCACCAACTCCATACAGATTCTTCCAGGCCCCAAAGGGTCCAGCCACAGTACCAGGTCAATATATACTTGGATCTTACCCAAACCACCACACTGATGCCAATCCTTTAGAATCTAAATGCTTCTTAACAAAGAAAGAAAGAACAAGGTGAGAGGGAAAATTAGTTAAATTGATATATTACATATATCAATTAGAGTTATTGATGAAGGCCAGTGATGTTATATCCTGATTTCTTGAAAGTTTTGTAAGCATCCTTTTGAGGGATGGATCCCCCAGTCCAGACAGGCTTAAATCATGAGAACTGAAAGAACAAAGATGATCCCTGCAAGGGCCCCTCATACGGCTTTTCATGTGGAGGGAGAAACCCATTCTTCCCATAGGTGCTGGAGGTTCAGGGTCACCTGACCCAGGTCGGCTGCTGTGGCATTCTGCCATCGGCTGCATTCCAGGTAACAGTCACAAATTCCTGAGATGTGCATTGGGTGTCTAGGAATCTGTTCCTTTGTTTAGCCCATCACCTAGGCTGAGGAGGAGATCACACCTCCCATTGTGTACTCTTGGCTCTAAAACATTTCAAATGCAGCTATAGAGCCAATATATATAACTTTACATACAAACATGGCACAGACATACAAGTAGCATACGCAGATTCAGAGCATTATCAGCTTTCATTAGACAACTCACTTGGCCCACCTAGCACAATATTTGGAGTCAATAGATACAATGGTTACAGAAGTGGCTTTCATAGAATCATAGAATCATAGAAGAGTAGGACTGGAAGGGAAGGACCAAGCACTTTCTAGACCATCCCTGAAAGCCATCTGTCTAACCTCTTCTTAAATATCTCCAGTGATGGAGATTCTACCACCTCCCTTGGCAATTCGTTCCAGTGTTTGATCACCCTGACAGTTAGGAACTTTTTCCCAATGTCCAGCCTGAACCTCCCCTGCTGCGATTTAAGTCCATTGCCTCTTGTTCTATCCTCAGAGGCAAGGAAGAACAAGTTCCCTCCCTCTGCCTTATGACACCCTTTTAGATACCTGAAAACTGCTATCATGTCCCCCCTCAATCATCTCTTTTCTAAACAAATAAGCATAATTCTTTCAGCCTTTCTTCATAGGTCATGTTCTCTAGACCTTTGATCATTCTCGTTGCTCTTCTCTGGACCTTCTCCAACTTCTCCACATCCTTTCTGAACTGCGGTGCCCAGAACTGGACACAAGACTCCAGCTGAGGCCTAACCAGCGCAGAGCAGAGCAGGAGAATGACTTCTCATGTCTTGTTCACAACACACCTGTTAATGCATCCTAGAATCATGTTTGCTTTTTTTGCAACAGCATCACACTGTTGGCTCATATTTAGCTTGTGATCTACTATAAACCCTAGATCCCTTTCTGCTGTACTTATTCCTAGGCAGTCCTTTCCCATTCTGTATATGTGACACTGATTGTTCCTTCCTAAGTGGAGCACTTTGCATTTGTCCTTATTAAACTTCATCCTGTTTACCTCAGCCCATTTCTCCAGTTTATCCAGATCCTTTTGAATTATGACCCTATCCTCCAAAGAAGTTGCAACCCCTCCCAGCTAAGTGTACTTTCTATGTCAATATCTAAATCATTAATGAAGATATTGAACAGAACCAGTCCTAAAACAGGCCCCTGCAGAACTTCACTAGTTATACTTTTCCAGCAGGATTGAAAACCACTAAGAACTACTCTCTGGGTACGGTTATCCAGCCAGTTGTTCACCCACCTTATAGTAGCCCCATCTAAGTTTTATTTGCGTAGTTTATTGATAAGTATATTATGTGAGACCGTGTCAAATGCTTTACTGAAGTCTAGGTATACCACATCCACCGTTTCTCCCTTATCCACAAGGCTCATTATTCTATCAAAGAAAGCTATTAGATTGGTTTGACATGATCTGTTTTTAACAAAACCATGCTGGCTGTTCCCTATCACCTTACCACCTTCCAAATGCTTGCAGATGATTTCTTTAATTGAATTCTTTAATTCTTCATAATTGACTTAAAAATCCAGTCATGCTGCAGGTAGTATTAGGAAAGAGACCAGAACTCTTTATTAGCTCTTATAGTCAAGGCAAGCCTAATTTCCTAACAGAGAGCTGTGTGTGGCCTATGTCCGTGGGGGTACTGTTTGTATTAGTAGGTCTTTTAGCCTCAATTCAATAGGATTCTGCCAAGAAGAAAACTGATAGTTTATCTAGTTGGAGTGTTCAGATGAGATTTTGAAGGAGTATTCAGGAGTAGGCTGAGTGGATTGAGTACCAGAAGAGCACAATTTGCTGCTAGCTTTTTTGTAGTAGCCTGACTGTAGAAAGAAATGTCGTTCTGGTTTGAGGAACCTAAGTAAGCACAAGGCCAACAGTAACTTATAAATGGACTTCAATAAGCACAATACCTCACATAAATGATCTGGCAGTATGTTAGAGGGATACCACAGAAATACATTAGAAAGATATATATCAGAGAGGTAGTCGTGTTAGTCTGTAGCTTCGAGAACAACAAGAAGTCTTGTGGCACCTTATAGACTAACAGATACTTTGGAGCATAAGCTTTTGTGGGCAAAGACCCGCTGCATCAGGTGCATGACTGAGAGTGTGTTTCAGAGGGGTATTTAAAGAGTGGGGTCTATTCAGCAAGGTGAAAATGGCCCAGTATCAACAGTACTTATGAAAAGAGGAAGAAACAAGTCTGATCTCCCTGGACACTCAGTGGCAGATTTAAGGGTGACAGCCCTGAAACAAAAAAATTTCAAAAATCAAATGGAGAGACAAATCTCTGAACTGCAATTTATTTGCAAATTTGACTCCAGTAACCATGGATTAAACAGAGACTGGGAGTGGCGCACAGCTTACAAAGGCAGCTTCTCTGCTCTGGGTGCTAATACCTCCCTATTAGACTCTGACAAAGGCTCACATCCCCTGCCTGATCTGACTTGTTTTTTCCTCTTTTGATTAGTACTGTTGCTACTCTACTCTTGCATGTGAAAGACTGGTTCTTGGTGTTCCTAACCTCACAATGTAAGAAGTTCTGCTATATATGCATTACTGAAATAACTTCACATGCACTGACTGTGCACACATTCCTACAGAGTATTAATGTTCAACAGAACAAGATGCTTAAAATGATGCCTCACAAAGCATATATTATACAAATCCTATCATAATTATAAGCTAGGGGTGAATATGGAGGTTCCAGGGTATGGCTTTGCCACAGACATAAAATCCTAAAGACCCATGCTGAGGGCTGATGTGGAAAACACAGGGCTTGTGTGTTCAGAGAAGAAGCAAAGCAAAGTATTTTTTCTAGCTGTATTGGCAGATATTTTTGAAGCAGTTTCTTTCACAGTGTTACTTTGGAGGCATGAAAGAAATAACTAATCTTAATTATGTAATATCATAATTAAATTACCAGCATGGGTTTGTAAAGAATAAATCTTGTCAAACTAATCAGATAGCTTTGTTTGATAGGATAATGAGCCTTGTGGATAGGGGAGAAGCGGTAGATGTGGTATACCTAGACTTCAGTGAAGCGTTTGAGACAGTATCTCATGACATTCTTATCAAAAAACTAGGCAAATACAATTTAGATGAGGCTACTATAAGGTGGGTGAACAACTGGCTGGATAACCATACTCAGAGTGTAGTTCTTAATGGTTTTCAATCCTGCTGGAAAAGTATAACTAGTGGGGTTCCGCAGGGGTCTGTGTTAGGACGGGTTCTGTTCAATGTCTTCACCAATGATTTAGATATTGGCATAGAAAGTACGCTTATTAAATTTGCAGATGATGCCAAGTTGGGAGGGGTTGCAACTGCTTTGGACGATAGGGTCATAATTCAAAAGGATCTGGATAAATTGGAGAAATGGGTTGATGTAAACAGGATGAAGTTTAATATGGACAAATGCAAAGTGCTCCACTTGGGAAGGAACAATCAGTTTCACACATACAGAATGGGGAGAGACTGTCTAGGAACAGCTACAGCAGAAAGGGATCTAGGGATTATAGTGGACCACAAGCTAAATATGAGTCAACAGTGTGATGCTGTTGCAAAAAAAGCAAACATGATTCTGGGATGCGTTAACAGATGTGTTGTGAACAAGACACGAGAAGTCATTCTTCCGCTCTACTCTGTGCTGGTTAGGCCTCAGCTGGAGTCTTGTGTCCAGTTCTGGGCACCGCAGTTCAAAAAAGATGTGGAGAAACTAGAGAGGGTCCAGAAAAGAGCGACAAGAATGATTAAAGGTGTAGAGAATGTGACCTATGAAAAAAGGTTGAAAGAATTGGGCTTGTTTAGTTTGGAAAAGAGAAGATTGAGGGGAGACATGATAGCGGTTTTCAGGTATCTAAAAGGGCGTCATAAGGAAGAAGGAGAAAACTTGTTCTTCTTGGCCTCTGAGGATAGAACAAGAGGCAATGGGCTTAAACTACAGCAAGAGAGGTTTAGATTGGACATTAGGAAAAAGTTTCTAACTGTGAGGGCAGTCAAACAGTGGAATAAATTGCCAAGGGAGGTTGTGGAATCTCCATCGCTGGAGATATTTAAGAAGAGGTTAGATAGATGTCTGTCAGGGATGGTTTAGATAGTACTTGGTCCTACCATTGGGGCAGGGGGCTGGACTTGATGGCCTCTTGAGGTCCCTTCCAGTCCTAGTGTTCTATGATTAGCTACTCACTCAAGAAATGCTCTTAATTTGATCACTTGCATTTCTCTGTTCAAGGTAATCTTCATAATATTTTGAAGGACAATGAGGGAAATGAAGAATGGCATCTTCTATAATTAAGGCATTCTTTTCAGAAGAGAAACAGTCTCCAGGAATAGTAAGGAATGTCAGCTTATAAGTCCATTTCCCCCAAACATAGTAAACGTTTTTTTTTTAAAAAATCTTACAGCTAGAATATTAGTTAATTATGGTGATCTTGAAAAGTTATGGCTAATGACAATTATTATTTTAATACCTTTCTTAAGCTAAGGCTCTGTCAACACTAGCGGGTTTTGTCAGCAAAATGGCTGTTTTGTTGACAAAACCCAGTGTCCAGATTCCCAAGGAGTTCTGTTGACAGTACGTTGACAGAACTCAGCACTTTGTTGACAGCTGTACCCCACTCACCACAATGGAGACTGCCACTGTCAACAGAGATCTGTCAACAAAACAGATCTGGACTTTCCAGGTGCCCTTCTGTTGACAGAAAGGGCGTCCAGGACACCCTGTCTGCTGTGCTTCTGGCTGGCTGTTTCGCCAATAGAGCAGATGCTGTCTGTCAACAGAGAGGATTGCTCTAGCAATCGGCTTAGCAGTTTGACAGATATCTTGCAAAAATAACTTCTGTCAATAAATCCCTGGAATCTCAACATAGCCTAACTTTATTGGCAATAAGATAATCAGAGAGGCTTAATTAAACAGGAGAAACTTGTTTGGAAGGCTTTAGTGATCAAAATGGGGTGAACAAACTGAGGTAAAAATAGAAGGCACTTAATATTCTGTCTGACCCATTGCCTGAGTAGAGAATGGGAATTCTTTAGAATTTCTGCTATACAAAATAAATATATAAATATCACCAGTATTTAAGCCTATTTCAGCTGAGGACATGATATGTAAGCAGAGACTGAATTAATAACAATATCCATAACAACAAATGTAGTGCTACAGGCCACACCCTATGCTCTGCATTTCCTCCTGATCTACCTTAGGCACCTCTCTGAACAATGAATAAGGAGCTTAGACACCTAATGAAGCCTTGAGCATTGTCATGAACAGGTTCCTTTGGGATTCCAGCCATAAATGACTTACGTGCCTAAGACCCATTTACTTTCATTGGCTACATCTACACTAGCTCCAAACTTCAAAATGGCCATTCAAATGGCCATTTCGAGGTTTACTAATGAAGCGCTGAAATGCATATTCAGCGCTTCATTAGCATGCGGGCGGGCGCGGCTCCTTTTCGAAAGGACCCCGCCTACTTCGAAGTCCCCTTATTCCCATGAGCAGATGGGAATAAGGGGACTTCGAAGTAGGCCGGGTCCTTTCGAAAAGGAGCCCTGTCGGGATGAGCCGCGCAGCGGCGAGGCGTGTCAATTTCGAAGCGCCACGGCTGCCCGCATGCTTGAAGCGCTGAATATGCATTTCAGCGCTTCATTAGTAAACTTTGAAATGGCCATTTGCGTGGCCATTTCGAAGTTTGGGGCTAGTGTAGGCACAGCCAATGAGTGATATCCTAAGTAATTTTTGAAAATAGGATCTAAAGGTGGGATCTACATAGATGCTTAGGTGCCTTCAACCCCTACCACCTTCTATTTACATGCTTAAGTTTTGGCTTGAGGTGCCTAAGTCCCAGTTTAGCCTTGATGGCAATCTACAAATCTCCCATCCACACCCCCCAGTGCTTAAATTCACTTGGTGTCTAAACTTCTGCCTTTGAACATGTGCAGTGCAGCCTCTCTGTAACTGTCTGGAGAAATCACAGGAAGATATGCAGCTGAATACCTGTATCAATTGTGAGGCCTGCTCTGGTAGGCAACCTCTGAGCAGTTCAAATTCCATTAAAAATCTGGCCACTGGAGGACTTGAAGTTGGTGGTTGTGTGGCCTACAATATTTAGGTATGCTTTTTGTTTTGTTTTACTCGTAAAATGCTACTTTAAGAAAGCCCTGCATATTAACAATAAAGACATGCAAAACTAGAATTTCACAAAAATTATTCATATAATCAAATTTTAAATGAGCTTAATTGATCTTTAAATACCGTAACTCCTTCAAATAATTGTGGAAATGGGGAACCCTCACTGGTTGCTAAGAAACAAGCATATGCCTGTTATCACTGTTACTTTCTAGCAGTGATAGCTTGTCAAAGGCGTGGAAAAATTTCCTTTGGAACAAATCCTAGACACCCAGGCTCAGAAATTACGTCTTTATAATTGATTTGCTAGAACGGGATAAGGGCTGGGAGGAGGTATATTAATGTGAAGGTAAAGAATCATAGAAAAAGAATATTAAAAGTGATGGCACCATGAATTGTAGAGTAACATTTTCAGAAGCGCCTAAGAGATGTAGCAGCGTAAGACAAACACCACACATAGACATATGCATTGGAATGTTGATCTTCATGGCTCCTAACCTATAGGCACCTAAACCATCAGAGGAACAATACTAAAATCCACAAAGCTGGGTTTGGTGACTTTGTCTTCCTGTTCAATGAATGGGGAGAGAGAGGTGCCTAAGAATGTGATCCACAAAAGCCAGCGTGCCAGGTTGCAAGCTGCCTAGGCTAGCCAATGGGAGCTGCTGAGGAGACAGGTTTGAGTTACATCCCACCCCTCTGTCAGAAAGTGGCATCAAAATCAGGACTGCGCAGAGGCTTTCCTTAGAATGAATGGGAACCCACCATCCAGAGCCAAGTGGCTTAGCTGCCTAGGCATTTCTTGTGGGCATGAGTTAAGCAATTGCCTCACCCCACACCAAATGGCAGGAGGAGGAGACAGTGCCTTATAACTTACAGACTAGTTGCTTGAGCCCTTACCTGAGCAAAGGTCTCCCAGATCTCAGGAATGTGATTTGACTACAGGGCTGTGCACAGCCAGAGGTGGGGCTCCTCACTCTCTCCTACTAACACTGTTCCACTGCTGATAAATCATTACATCATCATTGGGCTCAGGAGGTCCAGTGAGCAGGTGACCACCTGGGAGGTGGGAGAGCCTTGGAGCAGCTCCTCTGTTCCATTCACTCTTTAATTATTTATCCTCAGTGAAATTGCAAAAGCCAGCTGAGCTTCTGTCCTGTTCACTGGGACGCCTGTAGTCCAGAAGTGACACCAATTGTGGAGAAGTCAGAACTACTCACTCCTGCCTACCCTGCAGCAGGGAAGGGAACAAGTGCGTTCAAGGTGTTGTGTCTGTGCCTGTGGCATGGCATTTACACTTACCTGCCACACCTCTATTCCACAGAAATGCACCACACTCATTTTAGACACACCCAAAGCCACACAATTAATTCTCAGACCCATACTCCCTTCTATATGGGAGGACACTGAAACTCAATCTCTCTGTGGTCACTCATTAATAAGTAAGATGTCTTCATGTCAGCCTCCTATTGTGATCCTGATGGCTGATCAGCCTGATTCTGGAGCCTCAGGTCTTATCACAGAAGGGGTAAGTGTTGGTAGCTGTAGGAGGGGACACACCCAAAGCCTCACGGAAACCCTCCAACATACAGCCTATGAATGAACCCTGCTGGACTGTGGATGTCCCAAGGAAGCTCAATTGGTTCTGCTTGTGCACAAATATCTGCGAAGACAAAATGGCAGATCTTCACCACAATATGAAGAGTGTGCTCTTGTATGGATGGAGACCTGGCATACTAAAATGTCTTCAAATCACAAGCGACAGACATTCATAAACAGGTACCTAAGGTACATCCTTCACATCAACTGGCAAGAATTTGTCACAAATGAGGAGCTTTGGAACAGAGCAGGACAAGAATCACTTGACATTGAAATCAAGAGAAGGTGGGGATGGTTAGGCCACACTCTCAGAAAACCATCATCCAGCATAGTCCATCAAGCTCTCATGTGGAACCTGCAAGGAAAACGCAAAAGAGGAAGAACGTAGATAATGTAGAGAAGATCTACTGTTATTGAAGGACAACCACTGGGTTACTCTTGGAGCCAGCTAGACATTTTGTCCCAAGACAGAGTGAAGTGAAGGAGACTTGTAGATGACCTATGCTCCATGCAGAGTAGAAGGGTTAAGTAGTAGTAGTGTGTGAACCAGAGCTCAGCTCCGAGGGGACAGGATGTTGTTTAGTTTTGCTTACAGAAAGCTGACTGAGCAGCAGGCACGTTTGCTTTCTGCCTTTCTGTCTGACTGGTGTCAATTCTAGAAGAGTTGCTCTGTGTGAACTAGGCAATGGTGTTGAGCTGAGATTCCTGAGTAATGTGATTGCATCTGTTTCAGGACTGTGTGTGTAAATAAAACACGTTACACTTAGGGCGGAATGTCACCATGCCTAAATTTTAGGTGCCTAGAAAATCACTGGATTCCCAAACTGAGTTTGTCAGCTAGGCTCTTTTTACGGGAATGACTCAGAATGGGATTCACAAAATGCAGTCTGGGAGATGTCAAGGCCAGGACATCCTTAAAGCAACCCCTGTGGTTGTGTGCTGAGCCCCTGCCCATGCCCTCACAGAGCTAGGCACCTACATCTGGGCAACAGGGAGGTGCCTTCCTCTCCTTGGAATTCTCAGCTGCAAACATTTGTTGGGTGTCAGGTGTCTACACCATTTTAGCAAGAAGCTGGGGGTGGAGCCGCCTCAGACCTTTAAGCCCAATAGTTAGCATGCTCACTGGGATATGGGAGACCCCTGTTTCATGTCCCTCCCATATGAAGTAGAGAAGGAATTTGAAGAGGCGTTTGCCACCTCTCTGGTGACTTTCTTCCTAGCTAGTGGTTTATGGGATGTTTGGGTGTGTGTGTGTCTCTCTGTTCCATATGACTAAATAATATTGGATCCCTCAGGTCAGAGAGAGTGACAAAGAGAAATACTCTGTACCTGGTGGTTAGAGTACTCAGAAAGGAGACCCAGCATCAGTTCACCTTCCTCCCATGATTTTTTAAAATTACTTATCCACAGTGGCACAGTTACTACAGGAGGCACTGGGGAGGCCCCATATCTGAATATCTCAGAGCTGAGCACTTCCCTGAAAGGTGGTAGGTCCCTGTTCAAATCCTTTCTTGAACTGGGGCTCTCCTTCATCTCAAGTGAGTGCCATTAACCACTGGGTTAAGAGCCATGAGGTAGGGCCTTCTCCATGCCTAAGCTCACTTACAGGTCCTGATCCTACATGAGAGGTCTGAGCATGCTTATTGGATGGAGCCCTGAAGGCAAATTTTGCAGTTTAACACGTCTCACATCTGCATTCATACATCACACATATACCTGTGGTTGGCAAATGCCTGTGAAATGGTTTCATTGCCATTTGAATGGTTCAGTGTTCTGCTAAGAGGTCTGGCAGGCCTTTTCAGTTTTAAGTTCATTATTCCCTCCGCAGGAACCAGAGCCACAGAAAAGGGATTGCAAGAGGAGGATGGGTGAACATTAAGAGCCAGTGGTGCCCCAAATTTTTGGGTGCCCTAGGCAGCTGCATGTTCTGCAAATGGGTAAGGACGATGGCTCTGGGCTCTGGTCCCAATGATCCAAGTTTGTTGACCTGAGATGGGAGACTGGCTCCCCTTTACGCCAATATCCTGTGTTGACATACACACAGTGATCTGTTCATCTTTTAGCTGATCAAAATGTGAAAGTTCCTGTGCCTAGAGTTCACAGCTCATATATGCTTATTCCTGAAATTGGAAGCAAGCTCCAAATGAGTATATTTTATGGCTACTTTTTATTAACAATTTTAGTTTCTACATAGTTTCTGAAAAGTCAATCTCCAGTTAAAATGGGAAGAGCGTTTATGAGATCCTTGCATAAAATTACATTTAATTAGTGATTTAATCGTGCATTTGCATGCACTGCTGACATTAAAGGTGAAGAGGAACCTCCCAAGTATTACAGTAACAAGAATCTCTTTATTCTGTAACCCTTTGAAGTTGTGAACCTACCTTCCTAAAAACTAACTAAAATATTTTGGAGTTGACATTTGCCTCTGAATTTCTGGTTGTTCTTCTATTACAGTGACAGTGATTGAGATTATGTAAGTTTTTCTAGTTTAACTTCTTGTCGTCTGGTATGTATAATTTTCAAAATCTTTCACTTTTTGGGCTGTAAGTTTCTAATCTCAAAACTTGATCAGTGGCCACAGGTTTGTGTATACAAAATATAAAATTCTTCCTCTTTAAGTTACAGTTTTGCACTTATACACCCCTATATACACACATGTATATAGATACACGTGTGGGGACCCCTGTGTTCCAGGGTGCATATATTGTTAAGGGCTCAGACTGAGTTTCCGGCAGTGGCAGCTATTGGCACTGACTCTGTGGGTATTTTAGGGCTGGTGAAAAAATGGTTGGTATTCACCATCCATTAGGCAGCCCCCTATCAAAGCTTCTTCCTCTCTCCTGTGCCTCTTGCCCACCAGTGGGCCTCGCAGGTTTGTGCCTCCTGCTCTTTCCCAGCACATACTGCCTGCTGTAGATCAGCTGTTTTGCAGCATCAGGAGGTAGTGTGGGGGAGGGGAGAATAACACATATGTAGTGGGTTCAGAGGGGAAGGGGTGGGAACAGGCAGGAAGAAGTGGGTACATAATGGGAATTAAGGGAAGGGACGAAGTGGAAGTGGAGTCTGGGAGAAGCCAAAGATTAGCACCTCCAGGAGATTCAACACACAGCAGAGCTGTGCTAATAATGGCAGAGTTGGAAGTAGAGAGCAGAAGAATGACGTGGAGATATGCCTGACTGATGGTCGCATGGCCCTTTGAGCATTTCTGTGAAAACGGGGTTTAATCTTATGGACTTAACCTTTGGAAATTGCAAAGTATACTCATGAAGCACACCTCATCAAGCCCTTATTTTCCATCTCTTTTACACAAAGGCTGTCCCCAAGAACCTGACACCTGTTTTTCCTTGTTAAATTATTCCCAAAGGTGGATTTCTTTGTTCTTGGTTTTGTTTTCAAACTGCTGTTGTCTGAAATATGAGGTCCAGAGGAAAACGTATCATGGTAGTGACCATGTCAGAAGTATCTGTTGTCATCTGCAGAGGACCTAAACCAGTGGTTCTCAACCGTCTCAGCCGTCACTGTACTCCTTTCAGGGGATTGATTGGTGTTGCATACATCCAAGTTTCACCTCACTTAAAAACTACTTGCTTTCAAAATCAGATATAAAAATACAAAAATGTCCAAGGATAATACTACTACTGAAAACAATTGCTTAATTTCTAATTTTGTCAGATCATTATAAAATGAATCCATCAATTTTATACATTTTATACTTGCATTTTAGAATATAGTTATGTACACAGAACAGGATAAATAAGTCATTGTATGTCTGAAGTTTTAGTTCATAATGACTTTGCTAGTGCATTTTAGATAACTATTATAAAACTAGCCAAATACCTGGATGAGATAATGTGCCCTGGGAAGACCCCTGAGTACCCCAGGGCATGCATATGCCTGGTAGGGAACCACTGACCTAAATGCCTCTTTGACAGACCCCATTTTTCTACCATTGCAATTTTTGACTGCATTTGGGATGTTCAGAGGAGCCTAAAGGATGTGTGCATTTGAGCAGTACTAGCTGGGGGATGGGCATGTAAATATTACTTAGATCACTGGACAGAGCTGTCACAGTTCAGGGCAACTGCACCTGTGTTTCTCATCCATGGCAATCCAATGGCTCCCACTCCAGGCTCCTACCTTCTCAACCATCATCTGTCTTGGGCAGACACTTTACATTATTTTCTGTCCTAACTCAGATTTTTCAGGCGGCACAGCTTTTGTACCTACACTGTGTTATTCCCAGCAATCCAGCTCAGCATCTGTATTTTGTTTTCTGACCAGGTAAAACAGAGGCCCTGGTTCTGGGTTTGGAGAAGGGTGAGATAAAGGCATGTGCAAGCCAACTCTCTGTCTCCTGGATTCAGGAGCTGGTACTGTTCTAATTTTTACTGGGTTCCAAATGCCTCCTCATTGGTAAGAGAAGAAGAGAGAAAACCTAGTTAAAACTTTTGCCAAGAATGGCCTTTTCCCTCCCAACATCTCCCCCCATAATCTATGCCCATTTCAAAGATAGGTAGATCAAAGCACACTAACAAATTGTTAGTGTCTGTTGGCAGGGTCCACGTGTCCCGTTAGCGTGGGACAAGCTGACATGGGATAGATTCATGCCCCAGGTTGCTGAAAACTAAATATTTGTATAGAGAAACCCAGGGACAAAAATATCTTCCTGAGCCTGCAGTAACATGGCAGAAATTCTGGCAAGCAAGAAACAATTGGGCAGCATCTAGACTACACAGTTTTGTTGACAGAAGTGGCCTTCTGTCAACAAAATTTAGGAGCGTCCACACTACCAATGTGTTCTGTCCAGAAACTGTTGACAGAACTCAGGAGTTTCCTTGGCAAGTTTCTGTCACTCCAGTTTGAGGCATAATTCTTCTGTTGACAGATTCTGTCAACAGAACGACAGTGTAGGTGCTCGGAGGAGGTGTGTGTGGCGGGCTTCTGTCAGTAGAGGAGTCCTCCATCGTGTTGGCCACCTGGAGTTGGCAGACGCTGTGTCCACCTCAAGCAGAGCTTGATGCTCTGCCCCTCCAGCCAGTCTTAAAGGGGCAGGAGTCCTGAAAACCCTGTACCAGGAAGTAGGAAGCATGCGAGCAGCCCAGGCAGCATGTGAGCCTGCAGCCTGCTCATAGCCACCTCTGCAGCTGGCACAAGTGAATGGTGGCCTTGCGCTCCACCAAGGACATACCCTGCCCTTTCAGAGAGTGGAAAGAGGAGTCCTGGGACACAACCCTGGTCATGAGGAGTTGTGCCCTGTCCTGGATGGACCCCAAAGTCCGGCACCTGCTCAGCCTTTGGGCCCAGGAGACAGTGCTGCTCAAGCTGAATGTTACACCCATGCTTCAGCAGCCCTGGCAGCCTGAGGACTGCTTGCCCTGATTATGGAGCAGGTCTGGGTGAAAATTAAGGAGCTGTGGCAGGGGTATACCTAGGCCTGGGATGAAGACCACCAGTCAGGGGCACAACAGCTGAGCTGCCCCTACTACCAGGAGCTACATGCCCCTGAACACATCTGGGGAGGCCCCCACCCCAGAGCTGGAGTCCCACGTAGGGGAGCAACAGCCACACGATGAGGGTGACACCGCATGCCTGGCCACTGAGGGGACCCTTATCATTAACCTGGAGTTGGGCCCCTCCTCCAGCTAGGGCACCTCCAGGGCCTTGAAGGACCTTTTTGGGTACCAGCTGGTGACTGCCCCAGGGGGGCACACACCTTGGGATGTGGGGAGTGGTGGGTGAGGGTGTGGTATGCTGCAATCCCCACCGGGCTGGCTCAGCCATGATGCCACCCTGTGAACCTGGCACCTGCACACGTACACAAGGCACTGTGTTTCACCTGGGCCAACCACGCAGCTGCAGGGCATGGGCACTGGTTCACTGCCAGCCCCACTGGATGCCAACAGGGCCCCAAAGCCCCGTGGAGGGCCCTGTCTGCCCCTAACACAGCTGGGGATGGGACAGCCACATGAGCAAGGACCCAACCCCAGACACACAACCAGGGACTGTGACTCTTCACTTGCAGGAACACCTGCAGGACACAGGCAGCACCCACACCCATGGACAGTGCCTTGAGCTGCAGGGCGGGGAAGGGGCCCAGGGGCTGTGTGGAGGGAAGGACACATCGTCTTGCTTCCCTGTCTCCCTTCCAGGTGGACCATCAGAGGGCTGGGCTGGCTCTACCATTCTGCCAGGGCCAGCCAGCCCCCAGGAGGAGCCGGAGCCGGAGCCGGAGCCGGAGCCGGAGCCGGAGCCGGAGCCGGAGCCGGAGCTGGGCATGCCTGCAGGCCCACCATCACCACGACGCAATGCAGCTCCACAGTGGCATGAGCAGCCCTGTGGATGGAGGGCCCGTTGCTGGGCCGAGGAGGACTGGGGGCCTCGAGCAGGCTCCAGACATTATGGAGTGATGGCTGCAGGCTGATGAGGCGCAATGGGCAAGGGACTGAGAGTGGCAGGCACACGCACAGGCACAGGCACAGGACCAGCTGATGTCCCGGCTAGACACCGCAACTGCTGTCTTGTGGGACCAGCTGGTCCAGCTGCCCCGCCCACTGCCTCAATCCTCCCACTGCTGCCTCTGCTCCCTTCCCCACTGCTCCTGCTTCCCTTCCCCCACCAGGCCTCCTCTCGGTAGTCCTGGACCTCACATGATGGATCCTGTCCTTGGCCATCCCCCCACCCCTCAGGCCCCCTTCCCTTCATCAAGCCCAATTCCCCTGTCCCCAAAGTGCAGTGTGACCCTGCCATGGCCTCTACTCAGCCATACCTCCCTGTGTCACTGGCCCCCAACAGGCCCTGTTGGGGACCCTGAACCTGCAGCAGGAGGGCATCCTGCAGCCAGAGCTGCGCGGGGGCCAGCTCCCCCATGGGGTCACAGCCTCTCCTCCTCCCTAAACTGAGGTCTGCCAGGCCCTGTCCTGAGGCCTAACCACACTATACATAGTTCATCACCCCTGCACTTTGTAAATAGCTCCTGTTCATGGTTATCTGCAACACACATTCATCTGTTAAATGTTATAAAGTGTTTGTTCACAAGCCCCGCGTCCCTTGTTGTTGAGGGTGTGTGGAGGGATGGGTGGGTAATAGGAGGGGCCCAGCTGGGGATGGGGTGGGGCAGTGGGCCTGAAACCCCAGTAGGGGGAAGGGCTACTGTGGTCCCTGGGTGAATCACTCCCTCAGGGCCTCCTGAAGTTGCAGCATGTCTCGGTGGGCCTGGCAGACAGGGGATGCCCCCATAAGCCCTGTGGGCCTCTCCCAGGGGCCAACCCCCCATGCAACAGAGCTGTGCGTGGGCGGGATGGCAAGGTCCCATAGGGACAGGGCTTCCCCCCTTTTCTATTCCCTCCCTTGCACTTCTGTGTCTGCTCCCTGAGTGTCACCCATGGCCAAGACCCCTCCCTCCCCCAGGCAGGGCCTACAGCTGGGTAATGTCTTATCTGCATGAGGACAGCACCGACTGTGGACCTGTAGCTGTCGGGGGTAGCCAGCTTCCAGAGGGCAAAGGCAACCCTCTTCTCCAGGGGAATGGCAGGCTGAAGGTGGGTGTCCTCCTTGAGGAGGGTCAGGACGAGCCAGGCCCATAGCTCCAGACAGGTGTCCTTCCACATGTGAATTTCTGGAACCAGCACTGCTTGTCCCACTCGCCCATCACCAGACGGTCCCACCAGTCTGAGATGGTGGTGTATCACCAGATATGCCTGATGAGCCATGGACACAGGCACCAGTGACTCAGTGCTGCAGTGAGGAAGGCGTCCTCCTTGTGAGAGGTGTTGGGCTCACCCCTCCATAGGAGAAGGAGAAGGATGGCTGGGATGAGATAATGCTGCTGCATTGTGTATGGCCAGGGTGCTGCTCTGGCAGCTGGCTCACTGGAAAGGCTGCACACTTCCACATATCCCTGCTCTAACTTTGCTGTCCCTCCAAGAGGTATGTGAGCCTCAGCATGGGCAGGGAATGTGTCTCTTTAAGGGAAAGGTGGGCAGTTGCCCCAGGAAGGGCTTGGCTTCCATGCGACCCTGGATTCCAGGTCACCTTGGCCCACTCTGTTGACAGAGGGGTTGGGGTGTGTAGGCACTCTCTGTCGACATTCTGTTAATGACCTAAAAGTCTGTGTTTTACTGAAAAGGAACTTTAACAGCTGTTTGGAAAGAGAGGCTGTTGAACTCTCTTTCACATTCAAATTCGACACATTAACACATGGTTTGAACCAAGATGGCAATTTTCTAGCTCATTATAAGGACTCTTCTACATAGTTTGTTTTATCGAATTCTTGACTTCCTCCACTCCTTCTGCCCCTCTGCTCTCTGATTTGCTCACCTTGATAATAATTTTTCTGATTTGTCAACCTTCATTACTATTTTTGGTTCTCTGTGCCTTAAATATTGAGTCTGTTCTGGTCTGGCTATGGTCTGCAGAAGTGGGTCTGTCCCACAAAAGCTCATCACCTAATAAATTATTTTGTTAGTATTTAAAGTGCTACTGGATTGCTTTATTGTTTTGATAGTATACAGGCTAGCACGGCTATCTCTGTTACTCTGTCGACAGAGTGTGTTGACAGAATGAGCCTCTGTTTGGTGTGGATGCATTTTTTGAAGCATGTTCTGTGGGGAAGTATGTCCCAACAGAAACGTCTGTTGACAAAACTCTGTAGTGTAGACACAGCCTTGGATTGTAGATAAAACAACTGTGATTATTAAGAACTGTATTTTAATTAAAATCACGAGTGAGCTTAATAAACCAATCTATATGCATACAAATGTTCAATATGTTCAGCTGTATAACTAGCACTTAATCAGTAAGGAACCAATGTCAGTAGGGTATTTGATGGGAGATATTCTATTGGAAGAAACATCTTACATTCTGGCTCTTTAAAATCCTTCTGCAGATTCAGATAGAGATACCAACACCAGCTATGAATGCCCCCATATTTTGGATTCAAACCCAGATTTTGTTTCAGTCCTTTAGCTCTATAATGGCCAAAACAAGCCAGCAGATCTGCACTTTGCAGCTTGGCCTGTGTTCAGTTTCAGCTGGATACTAAATCTTTGTGCAGCGTTGCCATACACTCTTCTGAAAGAAACTCTTTCCCAAAGGTGAATAGTAACAGAGAAGGAGCCATGCTAGTCTATACACTATCAAACCAAAAAGCAGTCAAGTAGCACTTTAAAGACTAGCAAAATAGTTTATTAGGTGAGCTTTCGTGGGACAGACCCTCTGTTCTGGTCTGGCTATGGTCTGAAGAAGTGGGTCTGTCCCACAAAAGCTCACCTAATAAACTATTTTGCTAGTCTTTAAAGTGCTACTTGACTGCTTCTTGTTTCCCAAAGGTGGTTGCTCTACACACCTGAGTGAAGTGATGCCTTGCCATAGGACTGATCCGCCTGACATTATTGTAGCTGTTTAACCTAAGTAAAGACTGAAAAACTTGGACCTAAAGTCTGTATTTGCTATGAGGAAATAGTAAAGTGAAGCTCCATGGCTGCTGGGTTGAAGTGAAAGCAGATGGATGGACTTTCCATGATCAGGGTAATGTAGACAACACTGTTTTTTATCTCTGGTAAAGAGAAGTGTGGTTAATCTTAGAGAAATATTGAAATTACAAGTAGCTTCCAGCGTGACCTTTTACCTAATACTTCTTCAAATGTCATGGAAAAATCAAAGCTATAAATTATTCTAGCAAACTGTCTCTAGCTGAGGAACTGGCCAGGAAAGAGGTGGGTGCCCAAATCTCTTAACCACAATGAGTAAGAACACAGAAGGCTCCAGAGAAATCAGACTATGAGAACTGATTTTTATAGATCTTTCATTGTTTTTTTTCCATATGGTGTGTATATTTTTTGGCTCTGTAAACCAGTAATTCATAATTCTGCACTCATCAGGCCATCTAATAGTTGATGACACTTCATCACATCTCCAAATACTCTATTAGTCATCATCATCAATGATCATGGGCTTAGCACCCATTGGTGTCTGATGCCTATTATTAGTATTATCAGATAAATTCTCCTTTTAAAACTCCTGGAGGGAAAACAAGCCATTCATAAGACAATGATACTGCAGAGAACCTTTAGGTTAAGGTTCACTTTTATTACTTGTATTAATGTGGTATCCAGAAGGCTTGGTCAAGGTTGAGATTTGATTGTGCTGCATACACATAAAATAGAAAACAGGCTAAGGGCATGTCTACACTACAGAATTATTCCAGAATAGTTTATTCTGGAGTTATGATTCCAAAATAAGCTATTTCTGAATAATGTGTCTACACTACAGGGAAGCCCCAAAATAAGCAAGCCTTATTCCCAAATAGTGCGTGCACACAGAATAGAGACTATTTCAGATTAGAGCCCCCCGAAGCATGTCTTTCAGGAGCTCTAATCCAAAATACTATGTGTATACAGCAACATGATTTCAGAATAAGCTATTTTGGAAGAGTTTATTTGGACATATCCCCTATTCCCTGTCTACACAGCCCCTATTTCACAAATCTTATTTCAAACTAGGAGCTATTCCTCATACAATGAGGTTCACCAAATTCGAAATAATGCACCCACTATTTCCAAATTATTTCAACATAGCAGTTGAATTCTGAAGGACTGTATCTATACTTGCATTCCTCTTTCGAATGAGGCATACAAATGAGGGAAATTGAAAATGCAAATGAGGTGCAGATTTATATATCTGGTGCTTCATTTGCATATTCTTCTTTTGAAAGAAAAAAGCAGTGTAGATGCGGCTTTTTCAAAAGTAAACCCCACCTTCAAAAGAACCCTTCTTCCCATAAAAAAGTGAAGAAGGGTTCTTTTGAAGATGGGGTTTACTTTAGAAAGATCTGTATCTGCACTGCTTTTCTTCTTTCAAAAAAAGCCGTTTCAAAAGAATATGCAAATAAGGCACCAGATATGTAAATCTGTACCTCATTTGCATTTTGTTTTCCTTCATTTGCATCCCTCCTTTAAAAGAAGGATGCTAATGTAGGTACAGCCCCCATGCTCTGGTGGCTGTTACCCTAAGAAACTGGTGGCTGTTACCCTAAGAAATTGTGGCTGTTACCCTAAGAAACTGATCCTGCAAACACTGAAGCATGTACTGAACATCAGATTTGTAAGCAATTCCATTGATTTTAATAGAAGTTTATGGTTTCCCAGTTGTTCCCCCCACCCGAATTTTTCATAATAAAAATAAATTGAAATAAATAAATCCCAAAAGGCTCTTTTCTAAGATATAGCAACTTGAAAGCAGATTTGGGCTGCTGAAAGGTCATCCAGGGTACCTTCTAAAGTGGTGGGATTAGGAAAATACAAAACAGAGAGGAGGCAAATCACTAAACTTGTACCTAGCAGATTTGCATTTTATATGAACTATTTTTCTTAGTGGAAGAATATATTAAAACCAATCTCCCAACAACAAAATCCCTTTCTGCTTTGGGCAACCACATCAAGACTACTAAAGATGCAGACTCTCAGAGGTGGAACTCACAATCAAGCTGTCATCAAGAGAAGAATACTGAAGACACCCATACTTCAAGAGCCTGTCAGAGAGGTGTAACCTACCACAATCTTCTTGCTTGTTTCTTCTACATGTCTTTAATCAGATTAACTCTTCCTATTTGACGTACAACACAGCCTTGCAACCCCAGCTATTTTGATAGTCATTAGATATGCACATACCAGGAGACAGTCCTTATCATTAAGACCTTATAATTTAAATAGATGCAACAAAGTTGGAAGGGAAAAGAAATTCGTTAAGAGACACAATGGCTTGCTTTAGCTCTAGCAACAGGTTAGTGGGATATATGGACAGTGGAGCTGATAGCCTGGCTGGGTCTGTGGGCAAGATGGGGTGGCGGGCTGCTCTGCACACCTGGAAGGAGCAGAGTGTTGGGCAGAAGAGGTGAAGCTGGACCTAACAAGCCTTCAGTGCTGTCCAGAGAGCACTGCCCCCTGTCAGGTGACCCTCAGCGCTTCCTGGAGTCTCGTGCTCCAGCAATGATTTCAAGGGCCTGGGGTCCCAGTCACTGATGCTCTGATACCTTTTGAATCACTGGGCCCTGGGGCTGTTGCCCTCTTTGCTCACCCTGTCAGCAGAGCTGGATCTCAACAGAGAATCCACATTTCCTGACTCTCAGTTCTGTAACTGAGCCATTAGCTCACACTACTCACTTCATCTTTTTCAGATAGAACGGGTTCAGCCCTCCAAACACACCTTTCTCTGCTTATGAATGCTGGACTTTTCATGGAAGCTGCAAATTTTAGGCGTGATCGTCTACTCTTTTATTATTTATATTATAGCAGCACCTGGGGGTCTCAGACACATTTGGTAGATCTATTTATTAGTTATTTTCTGAAAACTGGGAGCTATGTTACAAAACACATCTATTTGCCAGTCTAAGTAGGTTGTAGATTTTTAGTGATGCAGTTTATTCTGGATCATGATGCTACACTCCAGAAGGCCCTAGGTGACAGGCCTGTCCTTTCCTATAGACAACTTCCTAACCTAGGAACGATTCTCACCAGCAATCACAGGCTACTCCACAGTAATACTGATCTTGGAACTTTTCTTTGTAACAAACCCCGCTGCCAACTTTGTCCACATATTTATTCTGGGGAAACCATCACTGGACCTAACCATATTAGTTACAAGATAAAAGGCACATTGTAGTGCACTTCCAGCAACAGTATATATGCCATTATGTGCCAACAATGCCCTGCCACTATGTACATTGGACAGACTGGGCAAAACCTTCGCCTAAGAATAAATGGACATGGAACAGACATCAAGAAACTCAATACACATAAGCCGGTCAGTGAACACTTCAATGGAGTGGGCCAGTCTGTTAAAGACCTGAGAACTTGTGTCCCTGAGCAAATTTGTGAGTTGGAATTCATATTCAAATTTGACACATTAACACGTGTTATGAACAGAGACATCAATTACCTCACACATTACAAGGACTGCTTCCCTTCCTTTGATGCTTGTAATTATCTCAGGCAAGACAATTAACATCCTCCCACCTCTCATCCCCCTCCTATGTGTTTGATTTGTCAGTTTTTATTGGGTTTTTTTTCAGTCCTCTGTACTTACAAATGTCTGTCTGTATTGGAAATGAGATTGATCTGATGAAGTGGGTCTGTTCCATAAAAGCTCATCACCGAATAAATCATTTATCACTGAATAAATCGTTTTGTTAGTCTTTAAAGTATTACATTTCTACTGTTTTGTTTAGTCAGAATTGGAGAAAAGTAGTCAAAGCCATTTGGCTAGCTGAAGTTGGTAAAAGATGTGAGTCAATGACAGACCCAGATTTGGAGCCTCGGGCTGTTAGCTCTGTGCAACTCCTGCTCTGATTACAGTTATGAGTAGGAGTCTGATATTTCCCACTGGTATAAATCCTAACTCCACTGTCTTCAGTGGAGGTGATTCATATTTATATTGCTGTCACTGAGGTCAGACTTTAGCCAGGGAATTCACTACATCTATCAAGTATATTTTGTTTGGTCCTAACAATCCACAAAGAAACATGCATATTGTATGTTATATATTAATGATGCCAATTACTTCTTTATTTAATTTTGGCACTACTGGGCAAATCCCAATTCTAAGAATATGTCCCTGAAAGCTTCAAAAATGTTCTCTTTCCAGTAAAAATTCTTTATCTGGGTTTTGGATTTCTGTATACTCTTTTTATCTTTGCCTTGTTCAAAGTGATTAAAAAAATCTGCCTCGCTTCAAAGCAGCTTTAAGAATGGGAGCCTAAAGTAGATACATTTCTACCGCTAGGGCAGTTTTCAAACTCTAATTTCTGCTACCTTCAAAAATTAATTGTGCAAAATAAACTCCTTAGGCTAGCTGAGTGAAGAGGCAATCTTGTCACTCAGTATTAGGTATGAATCTTCTCTGGCTTAAACCTCAAATTTATTTTAATGCACCATGCAAAGTATTTTTGAAAGATTGTTATAAATTAAGAAGCTATAAACTGACTGCAGAAGGGCAATTGGAAATCTAATTAGAACAGATTAGTACTTTGCATTCTGAACAAACCCAGAGTGAATGTTCACTGCAACCTTATTTAACACCCAATGTATTTGAAAGGCAAGTGGAATAATTTTACATATATTAAAGAAGTAAAATTACTAGCAGTGGATTTCAAAACCTATGGGATAGCTATCTATCTATCTATATATATATATATATACACATCTATATACTATATATATATCTATGTATATATAGATATACATATAGTGTGAGATATATATATAGTAAATTCTTTGTTATCCAATGTGTTGGGATAATGGGGGATGATGGTTAATCTAGCTAACTAACTTCGTTAACTAAGGCTGGGTCTCCACTTGCCTCCCACTTCGAACAGGACATGTTAATCAGGGTGATGGAAGATTACTAATGAAGTGCTGCAGTGAATACGCAGCACTTCATTAGGCTAATTCTCCTCCGCAGCAACTTCAACATGTCAGACTTCAACGTGCCAGCATGCGGTGTAGCTGGCACACATGTAGCCTAAAGGCACTTTGAAGTGCCCATGGCTACACGCATGCTGCCACTTCAAAGTTTGACATGTTGAAGTTGCTGTGGGGGAGAATTAGCGTAATGAGGTGCTGCATATTCACTGCAGCACTTCATTAGTAATCTATCACCCTGATAACCATGCCCCCTTCGAAGCTGGGGGCGAGTGTAGACAAGCCCTAAGAGTTCAGATTATGAGAAGGGGCTCCAGACTGAGGAAGGACGATGAGGTATGGGAAGGGGTACAAGCTCTGCGATAGAGGTGCAGGCTGTAGGGTGGGTCCAGAAATGAGGGGCTCAGGGTGTTGGAGGGGGCAGGTAGCTGGGCGTTGGAGGAGATGATGCTCTGGATGAGTGTTTGTGCTGTAGGTCAGTGCTGGGAATGAGGGTTTCAGGGTGCAGGAGGAGGCTACAGGGTGGGGCTGAGGGTTTTGGAGTGTGGGAGGAGGTCCAGAATGCAGCATCAGGGAAGGAGTATAAATGCATGACGGGGCTAGGGGCAAAGGAGGGGTTTTAGGGTGCCAGATCCAGGTGGCGCACAGCTCAGGCAACATGCCGCTGCTGCTCCGAAGGTGCAGGCATGGCTAAGGAGCTCTGTGTGCTCCCCATACTCCTTTGGCAATGTGATCTGAGGAGCCAGCACTTGGGGTCCAGGTGTCAAGGGCAGGGCACAGAGCCCTCAGGGCTGTTCCTCTGCTTAGGGGAACCACACAAAGCCAGGCAGGGGGCCTGCTGACCCTGCACGAACAACTCAAACCAGTTTTTCAGTGAAGATCATCAGTGCCAGGTTTGTAGAAATTTCTGATTGGAAGTGGACCTGATAATACAGCTTTTACTGTATCTATATTTGAAACAACATCTATATTATAAATTGTGTGTGCTGTCAAAGAGGGACATAGCGATGAATGAATCTGTTACCATTTAATTGTCATTGCTCTTCATCATGTAGCTCTTCCAGGTGATTTTTTTTTCAGACAGCAGAGCAGTAAAAAAATTATGATCGGTATTTGCTTACTTTATTAATAGCACTCCCTCAGTAGGGATTCTGCAGTGCCTTTTCCTTTTCATTATGCGGCCAAGGGAGCAGTAAAGTTACAGCTGGAAGCTATTTCACTTCAAATTTAAAGTAAGGGATTTAGGAAATAGAACAGACTCCAGTGTAAAAGAGTAAAACAAAAAGTAATAAAGAGAAAAACAGAATTAGTAAGAATAATGCACCTTCTGCCTCTCAAAACAGATTGTATTTTAAACAAACACAGCAGGCATTCTACCACTGAGAACTCAGGAAATATGGGCAGAAGATACTGGAATGTACGTTGAATTTTGTCAAGCTAAGGCCATTTCTATCCTATCAAATTTGTCAAAAGTTAAGTTGGCATGCAGCTGCCAAAGCGGTTTTACTCTTCCCTTATCGCAAGGTACATCCAAAAGGGTAATTCAAATACACGCACGCGGATGGCAACAACTATAAATATAACAACAGGACAACAGACTAGTCTGTTGGACCCTAGCAGGATCACAATACATAGGGTAGCCATGACCACCTAACACCTTTTTGTCACCTCCCTGTTTCCCATCTCAGTCATTAAATGAGAGCCGTGTGTCCTGTGATGACGGTGATTCTGATGAGCTGCAAGTCTTGGGGGAAACATGATGGGAGTCTTGAGAACCACTGTTTTTGAAGGTAGAGGTGGGAAAGGGATAGTGTCAAGTCAGCTGTTGTGACCTATACAGCATGTGTCATGTTTGTCTTCCTCCTGGAAGACAGAAGAGATTTTGTCTGTATCAAGTGCAAGCTGGTCACCATCTTGGAAGAAAAGATTAGAGGACTTAAGGCCCAAATGTCAAGCTCCTGGTCCATCAGAGAGGGTGAAGACTTCCTTGACATAAGACAGCATTTAGTCCCATAGGCACAGCAGGCTGAGCAACCAGTGAGGGCGATACAAAACAAGGAAGAAAACAGAAAGTATGTAATCTCCCGGAGAAGAAAGCCAGTTCAGATATCTCCAATTCCAGTGGAGGTAAGCAACTGCTTTCAGGCTTTGTGCATGGTTGATACACTGGAGAATGCTGTGGCAGAGACCGCTCAGGGAGGAATAAGAAGAAGACCCCACTGACTGGAAGGTATGGGATGTGTAGTCCTAGGGATGGGGGTGGGGTGTGGTCCTAGGACCACCACCTGTAAGAGAAGAAGACAGATGGCGATGGTCAGGGACTCCCTCCTACGAGGGACAGAGTCATCCATTTGCCATCCAGGCCTGGAATCTTAGGAAGTTTGCTGCTTACCAGGAGCTAGAATCCAAGATGTAACAGAGAGACTTCTAAAAATCATCAAACCTGTGGGTTATTACCCTTTCTCACTTCTCCATGTAGGAACTAATGACATAGCAAAGAATGACCTTGAGGAGATCACTAGAGATTATGTGATTCTGGGAAGAAATAGCAAGGAATATGGAGTGCAAGTGGTGTTCTCATCTACTCTCCCTGTTGAAGGAATGGGTTCAGGTAGGAACTGTAGAATCATGGAAGTAAATGCATGGTTGTGCAGGTATTGTTGGAGAGAGGGATTTCATTTCTTTGGCCATAGGATTCTATTTCAGAAAAAAGGATTGCTAGGAAGAGACAGGATCCACCTAATGAAGAGAGGAAAGTGCATGTTTGCGGGCAGGCTTACAAACCTAGAGAGGAGGGCTTTAAACTAGGTTCGTCAGGGGGATGGTGACACAAGGCCTGAGGTAAGTGGGGAAGGAGGAAGAATAACAAAGGAGGAACCCTGGTTCAAAAGGAAGGGTAACAAGAGGGGTTTTTACAGATATGTTAACAATAAGAGGGTGTGAAGACTGAGCACAGAAAAAGGCCTGTATGTTTGTAAAGAAGTAATTGCAATTACAAAGTGACTGCCTTCGTTACACATGTGCATTTTAATTCTCTAATCAACAACGCATGCTGAGAATCACCTACTGGAAAGTCATGAGGCATAAAAATAATGGTCAAAGACAAATAACTGTGATATCAAACTTCAGGGACAATCTCTCCTTACAAGTACATAATCTATAAATCAGAGGCACCAAAAGATTATGATTAAGACAAAAAGATACCAATAAAATGGCTCAGATTCTGCTGAGGGAAGCTGTTGGGCTGTATCTCCCATAGTTACTGGGGTGAACCATGGCTGAGTGAGTTCAAAGGGGAGCAACACTCGGCAGCAGCAGCATCCTCCAAAACATGGGGTGTGAAAAGTCCGTTTCATGTTTTCTACACACCTTGGTTTGCAGGGACAGCCACACAATCCAGAGAAGCAAGAATGAGAAACTCAGGGGAGGCAGGGTGATATAGCATTAAGGACATAAGAACTTGTAAGACATAAAGCATTAAGGATATAAGAATGAATGACAAATGAAAAATCAAGACCCTGGTATTCGGCATAAGGGACAGTTTGGATAGGAGAGGCAGACCCCACAGAGAATGGATAGATGATATAGTAGATTGGTGCGGAACTAGTCTACGAAACTAAGCCACTTGGCGTTGGATAGAGAAAGATGGAAGGAAATAGTGAGAGAGGCATCAGACACCAATGGGCACTGAGCCCATGATTATTGATGATGATGATGATATAAGACTACTGGATCAGACCAAAGGTCCATCTAGCCCAGTATCCTGTCTTCCACAGTGGCCAAATGCCGGGTCCCCCAGAGGGAATAACCAGAACAGGTAATCATTGAATGATTCCCTCTCCTGTCATCCATTTCCTGACAGAAGCTAAGGAGACCACTCCTACCCATCCCGGCTAATAAGTACTGATGGAGCTAACCTCCGTAAATTGATTGAGCTCTTTTTTGAACACTGGGAGTCTGGACTTCACAACATCCTCTGGCAAGGAGTTCCACAGGTAGACTGCATGCTGTGTGAAGAACAACTACCTATCTCTGAACAGTGCAAGTTCTGCTTTCGTTTGCTTGAGACAAAGGGTCTTTGAGAACCGGGACATCTATCCCTGCATACCATGCAGTGGTTGTTCCAATGCTACTGTATGCATGTGAAACCTGGACAACATACAAGTGTCATATGAAGGCATGTGAACAATATCATCAATGCTGCCTCAGGAGAATTTTAAATACCCCTTGGGAAGATAGGCGCATGAACACCAGTGTTCTGGAAGAGTCGAACATGACCAGCATTGAAGCCAGTCTTGAATGGAGGTGGGGTAGGCCTCTCTCTGCTGGTCTTGAGCTGCCCCAGTTTGGCCCAAGTTGGATACCCCTCCAGGAGAAGGGTGGAGGGGAGTCCAGTCCCACCCACTGCCCTGGACTCCAGCCCACAGAACCTAGGAAGGAGGGAGCTAGCAGGGCTTTTGTCCCTACCCCACAGTAATGACCTTTCCCTGGGGCTCTGCACCTACCACTTCCCTCTGGTACCTTGTGGCTGGTGTCACGCAGATCCACTCTGTCCTGTCCAACTCCACCCTTCTCTCAACCCTCCAGCCTCCTTCTCTGTGGATACTGCTCTCCCCTTCTACTGCCTGGGGAAAGCCTTTTGTAGGGAGCCTGGAGGCCTTAACTGGTAGCAGGTGCTTTATTGCAGGCTGATTGCAGGCTGACTCCTAATGAGCCCCAGCTGCCTATCCAGCCTGCAAGTCTGCACCCTCTGGGAACTTAGGAGGGGAACAAAAAGAGCTCCTCCAGCACCCAAAGACTGGGTCTACACTAGAGAGTTCTGTCGACAGAACTCACTGAGCAACTACACACTTAAAGCACTCTGTCAAAAGATTCTAGACAGAACTCTGCATTTGCCTGGACACTATTAGCCCTCCAAAATGTGAGGCATAACTCTCTGTCGATGTAGTACTGTCGACAGCAGTGCAGCGCAAACACTTCTGTTGACAGAGAGGGCTTCCCGTTGCTGAGCAACCCTCTATGCAGAGCTATCATTCCGCTTTTTGGCACCAGAGGGCAGTGCAGCCTGCCAGTTTTCTGTCAACAGAGCAACTTGTGTATAGATGAGTATCAGAGAGGTAGCCATGTTAGTCCGTAGCTTTGAGAACAACAAGAAGTCTTCTGGCACCTTATAGAATAACAGATATTTTGGAGCATAAGCTTTTGTGGGCAAAGACCCACTTCCTCAGATGCATGAGTTTTTGGGGGGTGGAGCTTCAGAGGGGTATTGAAAGAGTGGGGTCCCAGAAAAAGGGAGGGCCAGAGCTGACAAGGTCTATTCAGCAAGGTGGAAATGGCCCATTATCAATAAGAGGTATCAAAAGAGTCAAAAACACATCAGATCATACAGGGGCATATGAGCCATTGTCAGAGTCTAATGGGGAGCTCTTAACACCCAGGGCAGAGAAGCTGCCTTTGTAAGATGTGAGCCACTCCCAGTCTCTCTTTAATCCTTGGTTAATGGAGTCAAATTTGCAAGTAAATTGCAGCTCAGAGATTTCTCTCTCCACTTGATTTTTGAAATTTCTTTGTTTCAGGACTGTCACCCTTAAATCTGCTACTGAGTGTCCAGGGAGATTGAAGTGTTAAAGGTTCTGTTGAGATTTCCCTGTTGACAAAAACTTCTGTTGACAGATGCCTCAAGTGTATACTTAGCCAAAATGTTCACCCTCCATCCATCTTGGGGCAGAGCAGAAGCGGCAGCTGATCAAAGACTCAAAGTGCTGTGTCCAGCTTGGGAGAAATTCACAGGCTTAGCACCAGATAAGTCCAATTTATGCCCTGTAATCAACACTGCATGATGGTAAACACATAGCAGAGAGAGAGTCAGCATGAACATGACCTTAATCCACAAGGTTTAAGTGGCATTTAAACAGTTATTAGGCATTGTGCTGGTCTTCTCCAAGTAGGTAGGAGAAGCGGCGGACTATGGCGACCGGCAGGCGGCCAGTGGGAGGAGCGGCAGATGATGAGACCAGCAGACCGACAGGCGGCCAGTAGGAGGAGTAGCCAGCAGCCAGTAGGTGGCAGTCAGTGGGATGCTGCAGACAAGTGGACAGCTAGTACTGCCCTGGTGATGTGTCTGTGGTCTCTGGGTCCGGGGCTGCACCACAAGAGATACACCCTGTAACTGTGTGTGGGGTAAAGGCCAAAAGCCCCAGCAAGAGACTTGGTTCTATAGCGTATGGGGATGATATCTTGTTAAAGGGGTTTGTCTCTCCCTTGCTTAGATATGTCACTGTAAATTTGGGGTAGGTTATGGTCATTAAATAAGCTGTTTCTATCTTATACTCTGTGCTTGCGAGGAGGGGGAGAGAACTGCTTTACAGGCACCCAGCAAGTGGGGTGAGATTGTCCCAGGCCACTGGGGCTACGTCTACACTAGCCCCAAACTTCGAAATGGCCACGTAAATGGCCATTTTGAAGTTTACTAATGAAGCGCTGAAATGCATATTCAGCGCTTCATTAGCATGCGGGCGGCAGCGGCGCTTCGAAATTGACACGCCTCGCCGCCACACGGCTCGTCCCGACAGGGCTCCTTTTCGAAAGGACCCTGCCTACTTCAAAGTCCCCTTATTCCCATCTGCTCATGGGAATAAGGGGACTTCGAAGTAGGTGGGGTCCTTTTGAAAAGGAGCCCTGTCGGGACGAGCCGCGTGGCGGCGAGGCACATCAATTTCAAAGTGCCGCAGCTGCCCGCATGCTAATGAAGTGCTGAATATGCATTTCAGCGCTTCATTAGTAAACTTCGAAATGGCCATTTGCGTGGCCATTTTGAAGTTTGGGGCTAGTGTAGACACAGCCTGGGTGGGGGCTCAAGCCAGTTGGTTGTATCCTTGACAGGAACCCCCTAGGAGCTGAACCCGGCCCTTCTGGCAGGCACCTGGCATTAATAGAAGGGTTACCTGTGCATTCAGAAGTATTTGCTGAATAATCTGCACAATTTTCAGGTTTAGCCATTGTTCTTTTAGGATGGGCACTGTAAATACTTGTGATTCGTTTTTCTTTATTAATGATTGGCCACCTAAATCACAGGATATTTTCGCTGCTTTCTGATTGGACAACATTTTAAACTGGAAGATAAAGAATGAAAAAATGAATCACACATTAAACTGGAAAGTCATCCTCCAAAAATGATTCATGCTAAAAATCCAAGAAACTTTCAGGATTTACAAACATTTTCAGAAATATACCACAGTTGACTCAATGCTTGCAAGTGATAAATTATATTTTCCCAAAACAGTTTCAGCATTATTATTTGGAAACTTGTTTCAGAATTATTTTTAATATCTAACCAGCTCTACATACAAGTATTCTATTCCTTCAAGGTTTAGCAATATTAACCATAATCTCTGAGAGAGGATGTTATAAACAATGGAACTGCTTTCATATTGCTTCAGATCATGGTAATAAACAGACAAAACTGAAAAACAGAACAGGGCATTAATACCAAAGATAGCAAGAAACAAAGTGACATAGAAACTCAAGCAACTATACTCGTTCATGTTGTATTCGCTGCTATCACATTACTCTGCTTCCTTTAGGACCATTCTTATGAACTGAACCATACAAAATGAGAAACGTGAAACGCATATGTTTCCAAAAATCAATTCTCTGGGAGATCATCTTATTGCTAAAATCGAGGTTTCCTTGCCAGTAGTGGCAAAAACAGCTGCAAAATGACCCGTGGAAGCCCTTTTAATGATTTACTGAGAAGTTGCTCAATTGCAGCAGTTTATCTTTGAGCCATCATTCTGTATCCTAGATTCTAGCAAATCTTAATTAAGCCCCTTACTAGGCAAAGGGATTGGGGAAAGGCTGGTCACCAGGCACTTCATGGATCATATATGTGAATGTGGTTTTCCTGTGGTTAATTAATCTGGGTTCCTTCAAAGGCAGTAACAGTGCCTTGGAGAGTTCTAGCGGGAAACCTTCCATCACAAGACACATCAAGTGAGTGCTATGAAATCCCCAAGCTCTGTTTATTAATCAGTTGGCTTCTGGTGAGCATCTAAGGATATGAGGTTAAGAATTTGCTTTCCTGACTGACTTTAATGCATATTTCTGGAAGTGTACACGGGTGTGCGCACACAAACACACACTATAGGAAAAGAGCTGACAAGAGATTTCACTGAGCTCTAAGCCCCTTGGAACAGAGTGGGTCCTTGGGCAGAAGGAGTCAGGCCAGTGGCTAGCCTCTCCCAGCCAGCCATTCATCTCCCCCGAGACCCCAGGGTGTGCACTGCTGGAGGCTTCAGCAGCGATTTAAAAAGTTCATGGCTCTGGCAGCCCGTATCCACATGCCGTTTTAAATTACCCAGCCTGGAGGCAGCTGCTCCCATCTCCCCTTCCACATTGGCGGGCCTGGGGCATGCATCTGACGAAGCAGGTCTTGGCCCACGAAAGCTTATGCTCCAAAAATATCTCTTAGTCTGTAAGGTGCCACTGTTTATGGTAAGAATTCGTATGTTAGTATATTACAATTAGCTGGTGTTCACTGGTTTATTTTAACTTAGTAACTTACTTTGTTTTCACATGCAACCATTTAAATCCTGCTTTTTATGCTTAATAAAAGCACTTTTGTTTCTTATCAAGCCTTGTGTAAATAATTGTTACTTGGGAGAAGGGCAACTATTGTGTCTATCTCTCTTTCATTGATGAAGAGGGCTGACCTGACCTTATGAGCTGTCTCTCTAACAAACTTTTGCACAGAGTGAGACAGATTTATTAGAGTTTTTGATCCTTTTTGGCACTTTGTTTCCTCAGTGCTGAGCCCTTATAGCTGAGCCCTCAAAACCAGAACTGGTTCAGCATCCATGTTGCTCTGTAGGGCTGCAGTTATCCCGACTCTGTGCTTTGGCTGGGGGAGATCAGAGCTCCTGGCCCTGCACGACAGGATAGTGGGGTGCCCCAGAGGGCAGGAAGGTGGGGGTCAGTGGCTTGATCAGCACATCAGGGGACAACTCCAAGGAGATTTCTGTGATTCAACCTGCCACAGTCACCATTAGAGCAACAGAGTTATGTATGAAGAACTAATTACTATGCCCAAAAAAAAAAGTCAAAAGGCAGGGCTAGATTTAGATGAATCAAATAAAGCGGGTCTCACTAGGTGTTGGGACCATGAGTCCTGGCCCTATGTGAGAGCACAAAAGGTCACCAAAACAAGAGGCCTTCTGCCTCCCTTGCACAGATGGTATTGCCAGTGGCAGTGTGCAAACTTAGAAGTTGTTTTCTTTATTTGGCATTGGTGCAACTTCTGCTGAAACCTTGTGTCCAGTTCTGCTGCTCACAATTCAAGAAGTATGGTGATAAATTGGCAAAGTGTTCAGAGAAGCACCATGAGAACGATTAACTGGGATTGAAAACCTGCCTTGTAGTGATAGACTCAAGGACCTCAATCTAGATGGTTTAACAAAGAGACCATTACAGTCTATTAGTACCTCTTGTGCAATATTTAATAATGAGTTTTTCAGTCAAGCCAAAAATGCGTAACAATCCAATGTCTGAAATTTGAAGCTGGACAAATTCAGACTGCAAATCAGATGCCTATACTTAAGAGTGAGATTAACAATGTACCCAGGTTTAAGGTGGATTTTAAATCAAGGTTAGGATGTTGTTCTAAAAGCTATGATGCGAGAAGTATTTTGGGAGAGTTCTTCGGCATATGCTCTACAGGAGCATACACTAAATGATCACAATGGTCCCATTTGGCAATAATCTTTCTGAACCCACAGATGCACTAAGACAGAAAGACGTTGTGAACCTTGCATGCATATAGTATGGTTTTCCAATGACTAGAAATCCTGTGGCACATTATAGACTAACAGATATTTTGGAGACAAAGCTTTCCAACGAAGTGGGTCTTTGCCCCTGAAAACTTATGCTCCAAAATATCTATCAGTGTACAAGGTGCCACAGGACTTCCTGGCCGTGTCTACACGTGCCCCAAACTTCGAAATGGCCACACAAATGGCCATTTCGAAGTTTACTAATGAAGCGCTGAAATGCATATTCAGCGCTTCATTAGCATGCGGGCGGCAGCGGCGCTTCAAAATTGACGCGGCTCGCTGCCGCGCGGTGTGTCCAAACAGGGCTCCTTTTCGAAAGGACCCCGCCTACTTCGAAGTCCCCTTATTCCCATGAGCTCACGGGAATAAGGGGACTTCGAAGTAAGAGGGGTCCTTTCGAAAAGGAGCCCCGTCGGGACGATCCGCGTGGCAGCAAGCCACGTCAATTTCAAAGCGCCGCTGCCGCCCGCATGCTAATGAAGCGCTGAATATGCATTTCAGCGCTTCATTAGTAAACTTCGAAATGGCCATTTGCGTGGCCATTTCGAAGTTTGGGGCACGTGTAGACGTAGCCCCTGTTAGTTTTGAAGATACAAACTAACTTGGCTAAACCTCTGATACTTCCAATCACTGTTACTGTTCACTTATTTGTTTACCTCAGTGTCTACTACATGTTAAGTGCTCAAGAAGGGTGGTCCATGCTCAAGAAAGCTCGCAAGTTAAGACCGTATGCTGACCACCTCACAACGGAGGCCAGAAAACAAGATGATCCCAGGAACCTACAAATCAGTAAGTCTTAGTGTAATGATTACGGATAAAAAAAGGGTAGAGAAGAGGTGAAGCAGGTCTGGGGTAGCCTCAATAACATTTCAGTGTACAGCCAGATAGCATAAGAAAAGGTGCCAACCACAGATATTGCTGTTAAAATTCATAAAAGAATTATTGGCTAATTTCTTGCAGGCCTTCTGATAAAAATGAGCCTTAAAATGGATTCAGGAAAGTCATGGGATTGTTAGACAAAGAGTCACTGAGGCTGGCATGGCTGGTTCAATGGAGGGGATAGAGGGGAACAGGAAAAGAGGGAAGGTTACATGTGAGCATGTTCAGCATCGACTGGGGTCTTAAAGGCAAAACGCAGCAGCTGGAGTGGGAAGTGCTGGGAGAAGGGGATCCCGTGGAGTTCAAAATGGGTGGGTGACATGGGCTGAGCAGCAAGCGCAGAGGACAGTCTTAACACAGCTGAGTTCTGTATGGATGGACCTGTGGCAAAGTGGGTACCAAAGAGAGGAAGAAATTAAGAAAATGGGAGTGGAAGTCGGCCTGGGTGAGCATTTTAGCTGTGTGGATACAGGACAAAGGATAGATTTTAGCCACTGGCTGCAGCACCAATTGCCAGGTTATAGGCCTGAGTGAGATGGAGGAAGGGGGTGTGACCATTTTCATATATAAGGGCTCAGCACTGAAACCCCCTAGCTGGCAGCTTGGCTGGAGCAGTACTTAGCTCTTTGGTCCTCTTCTCAACATCTAATGCTGAACCTCAAGTACACTCCCCAGCTCTCTACTTGCCCAGTTGTGAGTGAGTTTGTTGGAATGCTCGTGCGATGCCAGCCAGGACTGAGCATCTGAGTGGCACTTATCTATGAAATGCTAAATGGATTCTTCAGTACCTGACACAGCTTCCAGGTTAATTAAAAATGAAATGAATGCCTAGGAACTAAAACAAGAGCCAGGATTAAATTTAACATGCAGAACAGTGAACACATTGGTAATGCTGCCAGGCCATGTACTCGCTGATCCTGTCTGCTACACAGTTTGTCTCTGGGGCATTGCTAACTCCAAAGGCAGATTTCTTGGGCAACACCATGGCAGACAGTGGAAAAAAAACTGCTTCTAAGAAAGAAGTGGCTGCTTCATGGAAGAAAGTTATTATTGGGCGAAAGTTGTTATTTTTTACTTATTGGTATGCATACGGTTTTACCACACAAGTTAAAAGACAAGTCCCCACTCCAGACTTTAGAATCTACTTTGGATTTAAAACAGCCAGGTATCCTAGTAAGCCAGAGCTGGGCATGCTTATGTGCAGAGGTTCTTCACGAGGAGAAGCGAGCCCACAGAAAGCCCAGTAAGGACCTGCCAGACACCCATTACAGATGCAGCAAGGACTGTCACTCTCATGTGGGCCTTCACAGTCACAGTTGACACTGCAAATGATGATCCAAAATGGACCTACGAAGGGCGCGATCCGTAGTCTACGTAGACTGAAGGATGCTGCTGCTACTAGAGGTTTTTCTAGTTTTTAATCAGTGATGGTCAGAATAAATTTTGTTATATGCACCAATGCATAGGCAGATGTGCACCGCCAATAGAAACACATGCTGCTGGCTGTGGGTGCTCTGCTAATGAGCTGGGTGGCAAGTGACTCTCTCCAGGGCAGTCGCCCAAGTGCACAGCTTTCTGGGAACACTGCTTGTGTGTGCTGGGAGGGACCTGGAGACTAAACCACAATGAAGGAAGCAGTGAGACTACAGACTTAAGAGCTTCCTTTACGGCATCTATTTAAAAAAATCTTGGCCTTAGTTCCCTATAGCACAACACTTGTATTGTGTAGTCACTGTCATTTATGTTTCTGTACATATGTACTGTGTACACAGTGTACAGACAAGGGGTTCAGCCAAGCAGCTGCAGTTCTCATTGATCCCATTGCAACTCAGGGACAAGTCCAAGATGACTAATACCGGACACCTAGTTGGAGTTCGTACTAGCCAGGCGTGTGTTGTTAAGTTCATATACAAGGCACTGTGGACAACAGCTGTTCATAAAGGGGAATGACTAATGATGACATTCCCCAGCCCATTCATGGCCCTACTTTCTTAGAAGTAAGTTCTCAAATGCTAATAAGACCCAGGGTGTTTGCTACACCACTTACACATTTTTAGCACATGGTCCTAATATGTCCAAGGCAGATGAATATTAACTAAAGACCTGCAATAAAGGTCAGTCAAATGCCAAGAAAAATGAAATGAACTATGGAAGGACATTAAAACATAAAACTGTATGGCAGGAACATTAATGGAGGCAGCATAGGCAAATCAGGCAATCCCTGAAGCTGAGTCATGATTTAGGAAAGGAGACCAGGGAGCATAATTAAATTCTTATGCCCTGAGATTCTTGGGACTGATCTGTCTCTTCTTCACATCAGTATAGCACAGGAGTGTTCACTGAGATTAATGGAGCCTGTCAGCAAGAAAAACAGCTCAAATGAGAGCAGCAGGAGTCTCTCTTTCCTGAGCCTTGAGGGCAGTCACCACAGGACCCGACAACCAAAGAGAATGATTCTAATTTCCAGCCCAACCCCTAACAAGCAGGTGTAGGATCTTCTAATACAGCGGTGCACAAAGTGGGGGGGGCAGGCCGCCTCAGGGGGCATGAAATTTCATAAGGAGGGGCACAGCATGATTTGCTGCTGAGTCTCAGGCTCTCCCATCTCATTAAAAATGTTGACGTGTGTTTCTGGTTTTATGTCTGAGTATTCACATTCATATACCGACTTATAAAGTCTTTATGTTCTACATACTTATTACCTTACACATGCCAAAAAGTGGGGGGCGTTTCATACAGACATAACCGAAATTTCCATTGGTTTGGATTACATTAGACAGGTTGGGTGGGCCAACGTAAAAAGTTTGCTCACCTCTGTTCTAATACATATGACTGAATCTGAGAGAATGAGGTGCTTTTGTGGGAAAGCCTTCATCTTCTGGTCAGCTACAGGTGGCCATGAGGTTGCTTTTGCTGCAGACGCTGTTAGACCTCTCAACACCCACAAGGTCTTTGCTGCTCAGATACGCAGAAAAATTAACTTTTGTCCCTCTCTGAGGTGTCTCACATCAGATCACCAAGAGCTTTACAGCCATTTGTTATTAGGCAACTGGAAATATTTTAGGTTCAACACGTGTTTTAAAATTCTATGAAAATACATTGCAGAGATATATAGAGTCCTATGTTTGAGAAGCAGCCATTGCCTTCCAGCTCGGCTCTCTGTAGTGCATGTTTAGAAGCAGCAGAAGCAGCACCAGGATGAACAAAAATTAAGGTCTTCAGGAGAAATTACCTAGTGAGTGAATCTGTCTCTTCTGAGCAACTTCACTGAAGTCATAGGGCTGCCAGGTTTTGGGGGAGGGTTTGCAAGACAGGCAGCTCCAGCTGCGAGATCCCTGGCCAGAGGGACGGGTGGATTCCAGCAGCCCTGCATCTGGGAGGCTGCCAGCCGGGGAGCAGGGGACTCTATGCCCTAGCCAGCTCCCAGCAACAGAGCTGCCAGAGTCCCCTGCCCCCCTGCCAGGGTTCCTACAGCTGGAAGCCAGCTGGAGTGGAACCCCACCAGTAGTCCTAGCCATGGGAACCACAGTTGGAGCCTGGGAATTTCCAGGACAAGTTTGAAAACAGCAAGAAGTCTTGTGGCACCTTGTAGACTAATAGATGTTTTGGAGCATAAGCTTTCATGGGCAAAGACCCGCTTCATCAGATGTATGTGTGGGTGGTGGTGGTTTCAGAGGAGTATTTAAAGAGTGGGGTCCCAGTGAGAGGGAGAGCCAGAGCTGACAAGGTCTATTCAGCAAGGTGGACATGGCCCAGTATCAACAGTACTTATCAATAGAGGAAAACACAAGTCAGATCAGATGGGGGATGTGAGCCATTGTCAGTGTCGGATGGGGTCTAACTCTGACAAAGTCTCACATCCCCCTGTCTGATCTGACTTGTGTTTTCCTCTTTTGATAAGTACTGTTGATACTGGGCCATTTCCACCTTGCTGAATAGACCTTGTCAGCTCTGGCCCTCCCTCTCACTGGGACCCCACTCTTTAAATACTCCTCTGAACCCCCCCCCCCACCTCATGCATCTGATGAAGTGGGTCTTTGCCCACGAAAGCTTATGCTCCAAAACATCTATTAGTCTATAAGGTGCCACAAGACTTCTTGTTGTTCTCAAAGCTACAGACTAACATGGCTACCTCTCTGATACAGGACAAGTTCTGCATCCTCCATTTATGCAAAAATCCCCCACCCCACCTGGCTGTGGGACATTTTTGCATGGCTGCAGGACACAGGATTTGTCATGGAAATTCAGGACTGTCCTGCAGATTGTGGGATGCCTGACAATCCTACTTGATGATAAAACTGGCTGCTAGTCACCACCGGAGGAAGGCAGGTGGGGCGATTATTCTGCATTTAAATGTACAGTAGCAGAGAAAACAAGTCATAGCAGATAAAAAAAGTTGCATATGCTACTCTGTGACTATTTCCTCTCTCTCCTCACGAGCAGTTTTCTCTTAGCAGGACCAGTTGGTGGCAGACTGATGGCTTCTGCAAAACGGTTGCATAGGAAAAGGCAATGGTAAAGCCAACCCTTGAACAAAGTTTGCCCAAGGCAAGCTTCCATGTGGCTGTTTGTATTTTGCCCCATTTTGGCATGTGCAAATAAAAAAAATGCAAAAATGCAGCTGGAAAAGAGCAAACGTGAATACTATGCAGTTGTCCAGTAACTATAGCAACACTCCTGCAGGACAATGAAGTACTGTTGTACTCGATTGTAGAGAGAACACAATTTTCCTGAAGTTGCACAAGGGCTATGATGAATGCATTGTGGCTGACCCTAAATAGAACCCCAGTTTCCAGAGTCCCACTGCAAACCTCTGATTTGTCAGTTTTTATTGCATTTTTTTTTTCTTTTTGGTCCTCTGTACTTAAATATGTCGGTCTGTATTGGAAATGAAATTGATCTGATGAAGTGGGTCTGTCCCATGAAAGGTCATCACCAAATAAATCATTTTGTTAGTTTTTAAAGTTTTTCTGCTTCTCTGATTACTAGACTTTCTGCTTTCACCCTTGAGGGTAACCACGCAGGCGTATAGACACAAATCATATAGACACAAATCACCTTAGCTCGCAGTGGCAGCTAGGCGACCACATATTTGAATACTGTACAACCCATAAACATTCTGGAAAAGCTCAAGCTTACATCTTTAAAGTATCAAAAAGTTTTTATAATTGTCTTTATCTTTTATAGTATTTGACTGTAGCTAATGAAAAGAGACGTTGCAGCTTTATTTAAAGAAAGAAAGGTTCTGAAGGGAAAGAATCCCTACAGTTTGTTTAATCAGAAAGAAAACATTAGCTGGCTTATGCAGGTAACTAGTGATCTAGCTCTGAGACCCATGCAATAAAAAATATCCATGATGAATAGCATTTTTGTTTTAGCTCATGAACTGGAACTACTGCAGTAGTACAGATGAAAGAGATTCAGTCATGCCACTGAAAATGTGCTTGTAATTCTGGATGACAATATCTAGCTTTGGCCAAAAAGCAAGCTGGTTCTCACTCACTTGCAATTTTTATTTGAATTTGCTTTGGCTATTACACCTTTCTGTTCTTTTTCTACAAATGTGTAATGCTGACAGACCCAGGTTGTCAGCAGGAGGAGCTGAATCTGTGACCTTATGGGTTAAAGCACAGTGCTCTACCAAGTGAGCTAAAGGCCAACTGCTCCTCAGCCAAAGGTGTAGATCAGGGACTTCACTCACCCTAGCTAGTGGTCTCAGTGCCTCTGGGATTACACATGCATGTGCTCATGTTTTAGCTTAATTTATATTCTTGCAAAACAAGGTCAGAGTCACAAATTTTACCTCTGACTAATCTCAGTGCGAATGTTTTTGCAGCCATCCATTCCAGGCACAGAATGATTTGTCTGGACAGTTTTAAACAATATAGCTTAAATATGCTGCTTTTGATCCCTAGATCTCAGAGCCCTTTGTAAAGTCGGTATCATCTTCATTTTACAGATGGAAAATAACACAGAGAAAAGAAAAAAGTTACCCTGGAGGACAGGAACTCTCAGATAATTGTCCTTTAACAAAGTACTTCCTGTTTGAACTTGAGCATGTCAGAAACTCCAACGCCCTACGTTTTACAGAGGGTCAAACTAGAATAGATAATCTCCCTGGTTCCTTCTTGCCTTATAATCTAAGAATAAGAATTGAATTTTCACACACAAAGTTGTTGGCTACATTCAGAATAAATCCAAAGCAAAGGAGAACTGCTTGTGAACAGCCATAAAATTAACATAGTTAGTTACTGTTAGTGGGTCCTATAGCCACCACGGACCCTGGAGCAAGGTTGCAGGGGGGCCTGGCTCCGCACCCTGGAAGGGGCAGGGCCAGGAGTAGAAGGAGTGGGGCCAAGATGGAGGGGGTGAGACCAAGGATAGAGCCAAGGGCAGTTAGCCCTGAGTGCGACTCGGACCATGGCACTGGGTCCCCACCCTCTCCCTCACAGCTGTGTGCAGTGTGGAGCAGCCCTGATGTGGCACTCCAATGAGGCTGGAGCTCTGTGTCCCTGTGAAATGCTGGGCCATGGGGCAACTGTCCCCTTTGTCTGTCCCACCCCACCCCAGCACCCTCAGCTGGCCTGGTTATTGCTGTTATATGGAAGGCACCCAGGTACAACATGGATAGGCAGCCATATGAAGCCAGAAGGCAGCGCGGATAGCCAGAAGGTAGCGAGCATAGCCAGAAGGCAGCGAGGATAGCCAGAAGGCAGCGAGCGTAGCCTGCACGCAGAAAGACAGGTTCTAAATGTGTCATGAATTATTTGGTGAAAATTATTGGCTCAGCTCTACAACTAAGACTGAAATTGACACACAACAGGCTCTTCCCCCACATCTCCTTAGCAACATGCTGATACTTACTATGACCTGTCCATGTCATCATATAATAACAACATACTAGCAGGCTGACCAAATACATCCGCCTTCATCAGCAAGAGATTTTACAGCACTCCCTTTGGCTCTTTTTTAAAAAACGGAAGCTGCACCACTTGGCACTTAAGGCATCACATTCGTCTAAGGATTTTAAGGTTTTATGAGATATGCTAACACCTGTGTTTTGACCCACCCCTCTCAAACTGAGCAACGCATGTGGGTTACATCTACACTAGAGAAGTAGCTGGTTTTGGCGACAAAACTCATGGAGCGTCCACACTAAAAACGCGTTCTGTTGACATATTGTTGACAGAACATGACACTTTTGTCAAAAGCCTTCTGCCTGTCCCCCATGAGGCAGAATGCCTTTCTCGACTGAATCTGTCAAGAAAAAAGCTTTGTGGACGCCCTCGGGGGGGCCCCTCTATTGACAGACAGGGCTTCCAGGTCACTGGGCAGCACTGTCTTCTGTGCTTCCGATTGGATGTTCTGTCAAGAGAGCAGCTGGGCAGTCCAGCCATTCTCTGTCAACAGAGCAACTTGACAGAGCAATCCACTTTCGTGTGTGGTCACAACCTGTTGACAGAATACCGTAGTGTAGACATAACCATGATGAAGTAACAGAGTAAAACAAGTGGTATTAGCTGGTTAGGTATTAGGAGACAGCAGAAAAGCACAAAGACTCAGATATACAAAGGTGCCTAGCTCCCATCGACTTGAGGATCTCAGCCAAAGTAACTTTGTTGCATTTATTTGCATTTATACACACAGTTTGCTGCGACAAATGGATGCAGAACTGAGACCTGAACTCCTGAGAGCTCCTGAGACCTGACATCTGAGAACTCCTCACTGGAGCAGGTCAAGAAGTGAAATAAAGAAAAAAAAACATAAAGTATTTTAGAGTGCTTGAAGTTGTTTGTGTGTCACAGGGTTCACAGACCCCTTTTTTGTTTTTATCCAAAATAATTTGTGTTATAAAATAAAATCTTTTATCGAAAACAACCTCAAAACTGTTACTTAAAATTATTTACCAAAATGAATTAAAAGTATCCCTAACCATTTAATATTTGAGATTGTTTCTAAGTAATTTTTAATCAAAATATTATTTTTCATCAAAATGTTATTGAAACAGAAATTTGTCATTAGTTTGAGTAAATGGTCAATTTTGCTAGCCACTTAATTTAAGCTTTTCAATTAAAGTTTGATTACAAATGGGGTGGGGTGAGGGAATCAAATTTCTTCCAAAAGGTTTTGGTTTTGAAAAAGGCCCTTTCTGATTTAAACCACAGATACATCAATGTTTTTGACCCATTCCATTCTTCATTTGAAGTCTCCAAAATCCTGCCCACCACACTGAGTCATACAATGCAGTATTTGCTCATGTGAGAAAGCCTTGCGACCTCAGTGCAACTGCCTACAAGAAAAAGTAAGAGTGGCCCCTCCGAATGCTCTCACGTGGGTTACAGTGCTGATCTGCAACATATTTTGTTCGAGTAACATGAATCTATATCACATTACAGGCAGTCCCATATAATCTGTTGGGCAAAGACTCCAAAGACAAATAACTTTCCGATATAGAAGAGGAACACTCACACAGCATGGCAGGTCGATTATCCAGAGTGCTGTGTGGCTCACCACCCAACCTTGATGCATTTTTTGTGCAAAATCACCACATGGGCACTTCAAATTCAAGTATTATAAAAGTGTTAATGACAGAAGGCCAAATTCCCCTTTTCCTCGTGCCATCATAGCCAATGTTTTAGCAGCTATCCCAATGTGATCATTTTACTTATGGGGGTAACTAGTGTTTTTCCAGGAGATATTTTTCTAGCGATTTCAGCAGGGAGTGTAGTGACCTTCTCGTGTCTGTCATATTCTGCTCCCTTCCCTGTGCAACAGAGCACTGACTTAGAACTCAGCCCTGCAAGATGCTGAGCTCTCTGGCATGACCCAACAAAAGACGTAAGCATCTGCTTAACTTTAAAACATGTAAATTTAAAAGGGGGGCAAGATCACTCAGGGGTTAGGGTATTGGCCTTGTAAACCCAGGATTCTGAGCTGTATGATGCTCCCATAAACTTCACAGGGACTATTAAGCAGATGACTAGTCACAAGGAGGTAGTCATGTTAGTTTGTACCTTCACAAAACAAAAGAGCAGTCCTGTAGCAGTTTAAAGAGTAACAAGATGATTTCATAGGTGATGAGCTTTCATGGGGCTGACCCACTTCTTCTGATCTAGAATTTTCCTGATGTGAAGAAGTGGCTCTGTCCCACAAAAGCTCATCGCCTAATGAATTATTTTGTAGTCTTTAAAGTGCTACAGGACTGCTCTTTTGTTTTATTAAGCAGGTGGTTAGAGTTGAGCACATGAAAAATCTTGCTGAAGTTCATGGAACTATTCACATGCTTAATAGTCCTGTGATGTATCAGACCGGGAGGATCAGCAGCCTGCAAAATCTAGTCCTTATTCTCTGAGCTGGAGCTACAGGGGCCTGATCCAAAGCGGCTTGAAGTCAATGGGATACTTCTTGTTCATTCCAATTGGCTTTGGATTAAGTCCTAGAAGATTTCCTGACAGCAGGAAGGCCAATACAAAAAAGTGCCAAGACATGCTCAGATACACACCTTTCAACACCTGTGTCTGCCTAGAGGCTCAACTGCAAAGGGGATGTGTTCTGTCATTCAGCCTTCACCTTGTTAAAACGCATCCTCCTCTGTTCAAACATCAGTAATCAGTACAGCCTGTGAAACCACACCACCTGATAAATACAGCCAACATTTACCTCTGGCACACTTAAAGTACCCTGCCTTTCTCTAACTTCATTCTCCTGCCATCCTGCTAAATAATTTAATCCCTTGGCCAATGCGCATCTCTCCCAATGACAGCAAACAAGAGCAGCTTTTTTTCCCATTGTACATGCACAGTTTTCCAATATCTGCATTATAGTTTGATTCAGTGCTTTCTTTGTGCCAGTACTTGCTGATAGTGAGTACTGGCACTTCAGTAGCCCCAGCTGTGGAGTTGGCTGGGGAGCTGGCAAGGAGCACCAGCTCCTCTTTTTTTTTTTTTTTTTTTACAAAAAAGCCCTGGTTTCATTCATATATTCTAAGCTCAGCTGAGAGGCACAGAACTGGCGTTTCCTCAGCACCTGAGCTTGGTCCTCAATAGAAACAAATAAATGGGCTATCGAGCTTTTGGGCAATTTGAAAAACAGTGTGCTGAGGAATCGACCTCATTGCTTATTTCAGAAAAAGAGAGCTTGTCCTGATGCCTAGGCATTTTACAACTCAGGTGCTGTCCTTGGGCCTGACCTTGGGAGCAGTTTGCAAAAGCTAAAGCGCTGGCTATTCTCTCACACACCAGAGGGGGTTGTGAAATGTTAATTTGCAATGAACGCCAAAACACTGCAATGTGGTAAATCTATGGGCATACATGGAGAGTGATTAGGGCTAAAGAGAGCTCAGCTCCCCCAGACATCTCTGGCTGCCTTATTATTTTCTGACACCCCCCCACCCCCATTTCCCACACACATGCCCAACTCAGCAGGCAAACCCCGTGTCCTGCAGTGCCAAAGAAGCAGGCAGGGCCCGGAAGGGTGAGTTCTCACCTGTGTGCTGGATTCCCCGCAGGGAGATTTGGGTTCCTCAGTCCCAGCAAGGGTCACTTGAGCCTGACTACTGCTTCCTGGGAATGGGGAAGTTTGAAATGGACCAGTTCTGGGTGGCTTTGCCAGGCAGCGAGGTCTGGGCTCCAAATCTGTAGCAGGTCACTGTGGAGAAGGAGCTATGGCCTTCCAGAGCCCCTGCAGGTGAGCAGTGGAGATCTGTTCAAGTGCAGTTTCTTGACAGGAGTAAATTGTGCTGGAGTGGAGTGGCAGGTGGGAGCCAGCTGGGTGTGAAACCCCGCCAGCAGCCCCTGCTGTGGGAACCTGGCCTGAAGAGGGAGAAGTGGAGGGGACCCTGAACCCTCATGGCTGGGAACCAGCTGGGGTGTGGAGCCCCACATGCAGGATCCCCAGCTTGCAGGAACATTGGTTTATTTTAGAGGAGGTACCAGTATGCCATACTGACACGTACTGACACAAAAAGGCTCTGGTCTTCAGATGCGCGAAGGACTGTTAGACAGCAATCCATCCATTGTTCTCCATCACCACTGAAGGCAGGCTTAGATGTACATTAATCAGCACTATGTGAGATTTAGGTGAGATAATAGGAAAAACTCCCTATTAGGGTGGTTCATCTCTCGGATAGGTTTCTAAGGGAGGTTGTGAAATCTCTGTCACTGAGGTTTTCAGAACAAGTTGGACAAATACCTGTCAGGGTTCATAGAAAAATATGAATCATGGGGCTGGGAGAGACTGCAGGAGGTCGTCAAGTCCAGGCTGTCTAAGTTTACTTTGTCCTGCCTCAGTGCAGGGAACTGGACTTAGTGATTTCTCAAGGTCCCTTTTAGCCCTACATTTCTATGGTGACCCAAGTCTCCTTTCAAGCCTGCTGGTTACTCCCTCTATTTTTAATGGTGTAGGAAAGTGTTCAGGACAGAGCTAACTGGATCACCCAGAGCATGGTACAATGGCACCACACCGAGTCTGCTTCTTCCGTAAGTTCTGGTTTAGTCAAAAGCAATGTCACACATACACTTTGTGGTGATGCAGCTAAATAAAGCAGCAGTTCCTGGCCTGCAGTGCTGTGAGTAGAGTTGTGTTTGCTGCACTGAGCACTAACCCTTTACAAAATACAGGCTTACACTGTAGTACCTCAGGATATTTCATGAAGCAGTAATTACATAATACATATCGTTTAATTACCCCACGCTCAATACACAGTGGGTCAGATTCTGTCAGGGGCACACAAATAGACAAACGTATTTTTTAATTTCATTCGCGGACATGCATGGATATGCCACACGATTACCCCAGCTTCCGAACCAGTGTGCCATCCCCACCTCTGCACGGAGCTTGCTTAAGGCCTTTCTGTGCTAGGTCCCGCCTGAGAAAAGAAATGTCTGTAAGAGTGAGTGAATGTGGACAACAACAAGCATTACTGTATTTGCAGCTTTTAAAGGAAACTAGAGTAACTGATAAAGAGATAGTGATTAGCAGTAAGAATTAGAAATAGCTCCCCTATCATTTAGCATGTGGGTGTGACAATTGGTACTACGGGTTGAACCTCTCTTGTCCAGCACCCTTGGGACCTGACCAGTACTGGGCAAGAGAATTTACCAGGCCGCAGGAGGTCAATATTTTCTAGCACATTATTAACACTTCCATTGCTTACTGAGCTCTTACAAGACATTTAGGGGTGAATTATAGCTAAACATCACAAAACACTGTGAGCCGGCACTGGTGGCTATGAACAAGCTTCATGTGATCACAGGAAACTTGGTCACGCCCATGATAAATTGTTTTCTGGCTAACTAAAACCATGCCAGATTACAGATGGCACAGAACGAGGGAGTTCCAGACTAGAAAGGTACAGCCCATAGCAGTGAAGGACAGTGAGAAAAATGGTTTAACATTAAAGCATGTGTATACGCTGAAGTGATTCTAACTACTCCTCAGTCTTGTTTTCGAATTAGAGAATTAGAGGTTTAGAATCTGAGATTTTAAATTAAGATGCTAGTTATTCTAATTCAGTCTAATTCAAGAGGTGGGGGAAAAACCCTAGTTTCAACACTTTTGCAAACATCTAAGTTTGTGTTCTCAACAACTGTGCTCTTGTTGAGCCAGGTAATATGCATGTATGAATTTAATTATGTATATGATGACCACAAATGGATTACAGTAAACCCTCAATTTAACAGACTAATGGGGGGGAAGAGGTGTCCACTGATGCCAAAAGTCCCTAATACCCAATGGTTATACTGTGTGATGATGCACTGACCTTCCCTACCCATCAGTCACTCCTGTCCTCTGCCCACACCTTCCCCATTCTTCCCCTCACATCTCCATCTCCCTGTCCCAATTACCAGGCGAGGAGCTGAATGCCAGCCTAGCTCCTTCCGCCTCCTGCAGCTCCCAGTATTGCAACTCCTCCAACCCTTGGCTTCAAGCCCCCCACACAAAGGTAGAGCGTGGCTGCCCCCAGCCTGCCAGTGGGCACCAACCTCTGACACCATGGCTGCTGCTCAGCACCACTGCAGGCAGCAGGGAGCCGGGCGCCAACATGCTTCACTCACATGGGGCTGGGGGCGGAAAGCTCCTGTGCCCCACCACAGCCCCCCTCCCTGGCTCCTATGGCCCCAGTGGCCCCAACCACTGCAACGGCCCTTCTAGCCCTAACAGCCCCAGTCACTCAGGCAGTTCCCCCAGCCCCAGCAGTGCCTCTGGTGAGTCTCCAGCATTTATTTAGGGAAGGAGCAGGGAAGGCTGGCAGACAGCGTCCATTAGTCTGTTATATTGGGGGGTCCGTTAAATTGAGGGTTTACTGTAATGTCTTCAGCGTTTCATTGGCTGTGTGGCTTATCACTTCCTCCTCTGCTCCTGATTCAGCACCGTATTCAGCATGTGCTTAAGATTCATTGACATCAAAGTTTAACTTTAACTTTGAAGTCAGTGAGTCTTAACCACACGCTTCAGTGCTTTGCTGAATCTGGAGGGAAGATTATAAACCACACTAGCTCTGCTCAGTCGAACCAAGCTTCACCTAATGAATTCAATTATAAGTTTTCTAATTCAATTTTCCAGTTTTCCAGTTCTTGTGTGTTATTCCAAATGCAACAATAACCACGCACACAAAATGTGCCAGGGGAGAGAAGAGGAGTGCAAATACCTGCTGTAAATGCTCAAGCGTGTGGGTTGTATAGCCAGATGTAGTGTATGTTTGCACATTCCCCATGTATTTTGCTGTTGAAGTGTGGACGCTGTCAGTGGGACTGTACTTCCCAGCTCAAGTGGACAGGCATGGCAGGTAATGGCAATGGGCAGAACCAAAGCTGGGACCCCTGAAGTGTAGTGCATGAGCCTTTACTGCTTGAACCAAAAGCCAGCTACCTGTCAGCTCAGGCAGAAGAGAAGACTCATTCTTTCTTTCTTTCTATAAGTGGTCTAAATATACTACATGGGACAATGACCCACACCCAGTAGATGGGTGGGTTATGCTGCTAGCCCACCAAAAATAGCTGTGTAGGCTTGGGTTAGCATGGGTGGTGACTCAGGTGAGCAGCCTGAGTATATGACCAGGGTGCCCAAGCAGCTTAACAGTAGCCTAAGCTGCCCTCCCTCCTCATTGACACTGCTATTTGTAGCACACTAGGTGAAGCAGCCCTACCTTTTGCCCACATCCTCACCCTAGGAAGCATGATCCCAGCTGCACTGTAGACATACTCAAAGTTTAGCCATCGGCATTTGAAAAATGCTGTGCTGACCCATAACATACAGAGGAGTTAGAGTCCAGGATCGCCCGGAGCCAGCACACAGAGCCGTCTCAAACTGGTGTTTTCCTCGGGGTTCCATCAGTTTGTTGTACAGGTTCAAGGCTTTTCATTTAACAACAATGCCTGTCCTTCCCCATTCACTGCGCCAGTTTCACACGTGCGGATGCACTGGACTGGATTCTCCTTTCATGCAATGCGCAAATCAAATGTACCATCACTGAAGGCAATACAGCTTACACGGGTGTCAAACTGGTGTTGTTACGGCCTGGATTACAGCTAAACATCAGAGTGACCTAGCGACATTGCCAGGAGCTGTGAAACAGTTTGCACCCTCTGCAACACAGTTCATTTGAGCTAACTCCCACTGTAGCTGCCATGAGGTAAATGGGAGAATTCTTCTGTCAACCTAGCCGCTGCAGCTAGAGGGGGCGGATTTACTGTAGCAATAGAAAAAAATTGTTGGATTAGCTACACTACACCCACTAGTGCTGTGCTGCTGTAACACTGGTAGAATAGACATAAACTGCAGCAAAAGTCAGCCCCACTGACTTTAGCACAGGGCTTGGCAATACAAACAATTAAATCACAACAAGCTGGGGTGTGAAGCTGCCCCCACACTAGACAGCCATGGTCTCTGCATCCATGAGCGCTCAGCTGATGTGCATTAGCAGTTCATTAGAGTGCTTTGCTCTAAACCTTATTTTTGTTACTCTTTAAAGTGCTACTTTACTGCTTTTTTCTTTGACACAGGCTTAGCTCAAAGCACCCACTGGCAATGTGCATCAGCAAGCTGCAGTGGGGAGTTACACCCTGCTGGGAAGCTACCACAGGCTTGAGTCATGCTCCAGCTGGCCATGAACTAACTGCTCATGTAGATAAGCTGAATTCACCTCAGTTCAAGTGAAAAGAGAATCTGGTTATAGATTCTTACCCCAATGGTTAGTAAATACCCTTCCCAACATGAACACAAGACCTGTTTTCCTCTTTAAATTCAAGTAGCCCAGTGTTTCCCAATGTAATTTGGCCATGGAACCCATTTAAATGCAAAAGAATTTTGCAGAACCCCATTCCCAGGCTCTACACCCCTTGGCCCCCAAACCCACCCCCATCCCCAGGCTTAACCCCTCTCAGCCCCAAACTGGCCCCAGGAATAACCCATCCCTGGCGCTAGTTGGGGAGCCCACACTGAGTGGCCACATGCCCGCAGTGGAAGGAAGGCTGGCGTGGAGGTGTTCTGCTGGCAGGGGCAAGCTGAGCCAAGTCCACCAGAGGGGTGTGGCCACTCAGGTAGCAGGGTACGTGAGGGGCTCTCTGCAGCTCTCTGCCCTGCCACTACTGAAATAATGAAATTAAATTTAGTTGAATAGTAACAGAGAGGAAGCCATGCTAGTCTATACACCATCAAAACAAAAAGCAGTCAAGTAGCACTTTAAAGACTAGCAAAATAGTTTATTAGGTGAGCTTTTGTGGGACAGACCCACTTCTTCAGACCATAGCCAGACCAGAACAGACTCAATATTTAAGGCACAGAGAACCAAAAACAGTAAGCAAGGAGGACAAATCAGAAAAAGATAATCAAGGTGAGCAAATCATAGAGTGGAGGGGCGGGGGGAAGGTCAAGAATTAGATTGAGCCAAGTATGCAGATGAGCCCCTATAGTGACTCAGAAAGTTCCCGTCCCGGTTTAAACCATGTGTTAATGTGTCGAATTTGAATATAAAACCAGCTCGGCTGCTTCCCTTTGAAGAACGGTGCGAAAATTCTTTTTCAGTAACACACATACCTTTAGGTCATTAATAGAATACATATCGATCGCTATACTTATCTACACCCTTCTAGCTTCCATCCTGCACACATGACTAGATCATTGTTTACAGCCAAGCTCTTAGATACAATCGCATTTGCTCTGATCCAACTGACAGAGACCAAAAACTACAAGATATTTACCAAATATTCATAAACCTGAATTACCCACTGGGAGAAGTAAAAAAACAAATCAACAGGGCCAGATGAATACCCAGAGACCAGCTACGCCAAGATCAGCCCAAAAAAGCCAAGAACAGAACACCACTGGTCATTACCTACAGCCCACAACTCAGACCACTGCAACGAATTATTAAAGACCTACAACCTATTCTTAATCAGGATGCCACACTCCAGAAGGCCCTGGCTGACATGCCTGTTCTCTCCTACAGACAACCTCCCAACCTCACGAGGATCCTCACTAACAGCCACAGTCTATACCCCAGGAATACCAGTCCTGGAACCTTTCCCCACAACAAAGCCCGCTGCCAGCTTTGTCCACATATCTTCTCAGAAAATACCATCACTGGACCTAACCAGGTTACTCACAGAATCACGGGCACTTTCTCATGATCCTCTACTAACATCAAATATGCCATCATGTGCCAACAATGCTCAGATGCTTTGTATATTGGATAGATTTCGAACTCCCTTAGACAAAGGGTTAGTGGGCACAAAACACACATCAAAACACTCCAGATCCACAAACCATTTAGGAAACTTAATTGTCTCATATGGAGTCGTTCTGTGGGAAGGTTCAGCACCCTGATCTTACCACGCTGTTCATGAGCCTTCCCGTCTCTCCCTCCCAAAGACCAAATCTGCCTTGACTCTCAGAACTCCTTTCCTGCATTATGCCTAGTTCTCTGAGAGGTTCCATTCCCAGCTGTGCAACTGACTTGCTGCATGTCAATGGGCACATCACTTTGCCTCAGTTTCCCTTCTCCTCCTTTGTCTAGCATGTCTGCTTAGGTCCTGATTCAGAAGGTAACTACACATGTGCCTAATGTTAACTCGACTGAGTTAATTGTACTTGCACGAACCCTAGCGTAATGGGGTTCCTGTCCCAAGTGCATACAAAGCTATGCCCTGTTCAGCACCACGACAGGAGAGCAAACTGCATTGCAGACCTGCAGAGGGGTCGTGGCCGTGAAGAAAACGTGGCCATCTGTCACCCGGTGTGCTGAGAGTCTGACAGTTAGCTCATTTGAGGGTGTGTTTTTTTTCTTTTCTTTTCTTTTTTTTTAAAGAAGAGGATAGCCACTAAGGCATATTCAAAATACAAAGTCAATGGTAAGTGTGTTGCCCGGCCTAATTGGGGCCTGGGAGAGGTACTAATATTGCCTTGTCTAAAGATCGTTGTACACATTTGTCTTAAAACTCAAAGGCAAGTCTGCTAGTTAATGTACCGGCAGCAGTGGGGACCTTGAGCAGCTCTGGCATTCGTTCTGTGGGCTGGTGCGTGGGCCTGTGCAAGGTGCAGATTCCATACAGCGGAGTCTCTTTGGGGTGTGTACAGGCCCGCTGACAGGAGCAGGGCAAAGTGGGCAGTTGCCCAGGGATCCAGAGTTTCAAAGAGGCCTGGAGCTCTGGAGCCACCACTGCTACTCCAGCAGCAGCTGGAGCTCCGGGCCTGTCTGAAGTGCTGCAGCAGAGCTGCTCCATCACTGTGCGCGTCGGTGAGGAAGTGGGAGGGGCAACACTGTGGTCCTGGCAGCTCTGAGAACTGACTGCCCCAGGTCCTGCCCCTGTGCCCCACTTCTTCCTGAGTGCAGAGCTGCCCCCTTCCCCCACCCCGGGTCCATGGCAGCTGTCCGCCCCTCTGGGCGTGGATGGTAGAGTGGGAGAGGAGGGCAAGGAGACTCTGTGGCGCTTCCTTTGTTTACGGGCAGGACGTCCGTTGTTTTATGGTCCATGGTTTGAGCACAGATGTCCATAGCGACAAGTGGGAAGCCTGCGCTGGTTTGTTGTACTTGCACTGGTGCATTTTCCTACAGCCACTATTGCGTCCATTTTCAAGGGCAACCGAGCCCCGCATTCCAACACGGGATATGTTTCCCCAGGTATAAAAGCGTCAGCAACATTTGTGTGGTGACCAGCCTGTGCAAGTGAGGGGCAACAAGTGTCACACCACAAGGCACTTATATGACCCTCATTACCATGGTTTCTCAGCGCCTGATAATCTGATGATAAGATACAGCCCCACAGCAGCCCTTTGAATACAGTACTGATACGAGACAATCTGACACTACCAGTGCTTTTTTGTGTGATGGTACAGGCTGCGTACATTATTCTGGCACCTCAGCACCCTCAGCCGGGATCCCCACCAGTAGCTCCAGGCCCAGGGATCCAGCCAGGGCTGGAGAACCTCAGAAGCCGAGGGACTAGGAGCCAGCCGGCACGCGGAGCTCTGCTGGCAGCTCCAGCCCAAATGACCCTGTTGGGGAGAGAGGGCAGGGAGCCGGCCGCAGGTTGGCTCCTCTTTTTTTCACAAAAAAAAGAGCATTGGACACCATTACCATTTCCCTGGTGGCAGTTAGGGACATACGATGCAGAAAGATGAAGGGTGAGAATCCTAAAGGTACTTTGGCCCCTTGCAGGGCATGTTGGTGTTCCCCCACTCCTGCTAGGCACCTCTGCTCAGCCCAGAGCCCCTTCAGCAGGGGAGGATTACCTAGGGAAGGGACTGGGCCATAGATGGCCACCATAGCCCTGGGAGATCACGTCCCCACAGATGCCTCCTTCTTCAGCCTCCCACTCTGCTGAGCTCCCCTTCTCCCTAGGCAGCGAAGAGGCCTCCAGCATGAGGCAAAGTACCCATGGTGAGGGAGGCAATCCTCTGCCTGCCTGAATAATCCCCCCCAGGCTGGTTAGGGAAGGGGCATTCATATCCCTTTTCCCCCCACAGCCAGGCCTGCATCTAACTCCTAATGAAGACCACCTGGCTCTGAATAACCTCAGACAAGAGAAGGAATTGTACCTTGGTTCCCCAGCTAGGGGGTTAATTGACTAACCACTGGACCAGCCTCACTCTGGCCAAGCTTAGCTATGTTGCTCACTCAAAACTGTTTTCTGTGCATTGCATCTTTGCGATCTCTGAGACATCTGCTGTCAGATGTGACAGGAAACCATTCCGTGTTTGGTTCAGTGCAGACTACTGCACACTCACACGATGATTGTGGTTTTACTTTATTCTTTCTTATTTTGTTGCTCTCCTAAATGTAAAGAGAATGCCAATTAAACTAAAAAAAACCCTGCTTGCTCTCTCTGTATGGAGAAGCATAAGGCTTGAAGAACTGCACTGTGTATCTCAACTCTTTCCCTAGAGGAAAATCAGAGGAAAACCAACAGAGGTGCATAAGGGTGGAAGTGTTAACTTATGAAGAAATGTTAAAATGACCTACATAAACAGGGCTTTGTCAAGCGCTGTCTCAGAGTGGTCAGGGGTTGGCTTGGAGATGGATTGTGATAAACACATGTAAGCACTTGAAACAAGTAAGCACCAAAGAAGGAAAGGAATAAGTTAGAGGTTATAAATTCAGCTAATGGGGTAACACTATAAAAAGGGAATGTAGGCTGAACACTGTCAGGAAAAAATTCAAAGCACGCTTCCAAATAAGTGTTTTACCTCATCTTTTCTCAGGGCCCAACCACACAAAGTCCCTACCCACTCCCCTGGTCTGATGTCCTTCACATTCTTCCTTCCCTCTGCTTTGCACGTGACATCAGCCTTGGCACTTTCTCCTACACCGATGTCTCCAGGGCTGCCCTTTTGGGGGATTCCATGACAGGAAGATGACAAGAACATTTTGAGGCACTAATAGTGCTCTCCAATGGAAACAGTTTTATCATTATTCACTAGTGAGCTGAATAAGAATGGTGCCAAAGAGTTTAAAGGTGACTTAGTTAGGGTACGCCGAGTTTTGGTAGGCCAAGTGAAGAAATTTGAAAGAGGCTTCTTTTTAAAAGTATTCTGCCTTGACTCTCATTTTAGGGTGGGCCTGGGACAGGAATAGAGCTGATGGAAATTTTTCCCTTGAAATGTGTTTTTGATACCAAAAACAATTTTTTGCAAAGATAGGCATTTTTGGGGCATTGTCTGTTTTTGATCAAAATTTACGTTTTTTGGAAATAAAACATTTTCAGTCTTCTTCTTTTTAATTAAAATTTTTTTTGAAGAAAAATAATCAGTCAGAACTGTTTTTTTGAAAATTTCCACTGGAACAAAACCTGCTTCCTGACCAGATAGCAGTGGGACTTGAGTAAAAAGCGGGTGGAGGAGTCTGTGATTATCTGGGTTAGGCACCCAGAAGCAAAGGATACTTCAGCCCTAAGGCACCAACACCACCCACAGAAATGCTCTGTGCTGTGGCATGAAGGGAAATTTGTCTTAGCCTTTTGCTTTTCTTAGTTCAGGGAAGGATGGTTTACTGCGACACACCACCTTGAAACATTTATTCTGATAGCTTAAAAATAAATAGCATACATGCACGAGAAATACATGCATCAAAACCTATAAACACAAAGCTGCTCTGCCTCACGGCACTGCAATGAGTTTATGCTGCCACTCCAACTTTTAACATATGTGATTGCCCATTTTCCACCTGCAGGTTAATAAAGAGAGCCAAAGGATTGTATAACTGGCAATTTTAGTCAATTAGGTTCAGCTGCTATTAGAGTACAAGTTTTCTGGACCTTCCTGGCAGGATTATTGTAATTTGGTACTCATGAGTCTTCTGTTGAATAGCTGACATTGACAACTGGTACAAGTCTATCCCTGCTCATGTTCTCACGGGAACCAAGAAATAATATCTCTCCAGTTATTTCCAGCCTGCATTGGCTTTTAATCTGTCTCTACAATGATACAAAGTTCCACTTCAGGATTTGATTTGTCTCAGGGGCAAGGCTCCTACACACTTCTCTGAACTGATTAGCCCCAAATAAAATACTATTTAACCTTCCCCACCTCCAAAAAAAAAACATAAAAATCTATCCCCTTCCTTGTTATTCCCAGTCCCAAATCTGGACAAATTCAAGGCTGCTTCTAAGAAGCTGCCCCATGGATGTTCCACTTTATAGACTGTTCCTACTTTGTTCCATTCTCTTTTCTTCCAGCTTTAGTCCTGTGGGTTGGCTCACTGAGTCCTTCTTCATTCCAACCTAGAAGCATGTTCTCAGAAACTCTGAAGCTACTCAGATCCAGTATTAGGACATCCATCCATCTAGTTCAACCCTTCTCTTACCCTCCACTTCTAAGTTGAATAACCTGTTTCTGAAATGTCTGATTTTCTTTTCAGGTGTCCAAACCATCTCAACTTTGAGTCATTGTTGCAAGGCCAAAAGGGAACACTGGATCATCTGTTCTGACCATCTGCATATCAAAGGCTACCAAGACGACTCAGCAGCTCCACACAAAACCCAAAAATCCAAATGGGACCAAAATATTGCAGCCTGCAGGAGACTTAACCATTATGTGCCACAGGCAGGGACTGAGATGCATCAGTGCACAAGACCCCTACAGTTGCAGGGAAATGACTGAGATACACCCAGAAGATCCTGGAAAGTGACCTCCACAACACCATGTAATAAAAGAAAAACTCCTCCCCACAGGTCACTGTCAGTCTGACCTGGGAAAATCACTTTCCAGCTCTACTTATGGCTATCAGATCCTAAGCATCTGACCAAAAGCCTGTTAGCCAAGCATCTCAGAGATTGCTTGGGGTCACCTGAGAGCTCTCGTCAATCTGTCCGATTACCTATCTCCAGCCAGGGTCATTCTTGATGTTCCACAGGAAGAAGATTAAAAAAGTCTCTCCAAGAATACAGGGGGTTGGTGGGAAGGGGATCCCTTCCTGCACCCAACCAGTAGTGGGTTTCAGTTTCTGTCGACAAAAAAGTTGTGTAGGTGCTCCTCCATCGACAGACAGGGCTTCTGGTTCACCAGGCAGTCCTGGTTGCTGAGCTTTCAGTTGGCTGTTCTGTTGAGAAAGTGGCCATGCAGCCTGGCTGGTGTCTGTCCACAGAGCAGATTGATCTTTTGATCCGCTTTTGTGTGTGGATGTGAGCTGTCAACAGACGTTTTGCCAAAAGATCTTTCCCAACCATAACTTCTGTCGACAGATCACTGTAGTGTAGACATAGCCCATGAGTAAGGATTGCTTAGCCGAAACAGGCTCTCCAGGACCTGTCTTTGTTAGGCTGGAATTTCAGCTTCATTTGTTTTGTAAAGAACCAGCTACTTTTTGGCTTCCCACAAATGATCATTTTATTGTTATTTCTTTTAACTATTTTATGATGTTAAGACCACAGCGATATAAAACGTACGGTGCTGTGAAATGTTACATGATTTTGTTATAGGCCATGACTCTGGAGAGCATCTCCATTCAGGTAGAGCCCTCAAGGCTATGCTTAACTGCAGCCCCTATGTTTAAGCTCTTTCCTGCATACAGATTGACTCAAGCAGGTGGTTAAGTATTTTACTGAATCAGGACTGTAATGTGTATTCAAAAAAAAAATCCAGTTTCCTGATCAAATCAAATTTACATATTGCTGAACTTGCAACATTTTCTGTTACCAAAATGCTGCACAGTGGGTTTCATGAATGCTGCTCAGATTTCTTCTCCATCATACAAATACCACCCCATTTTCTTCTGCAAATTTCTGGTAAAAGAACCATCCTGTACACTTATAATTTTATATCCTCGCTTTAACTGCATCCTTTGCTGCAGTAGCTGCTCAACTATACCCTTTGATGTGGAGCCAGAGTGCCACCTTGTGGACATGTTCAATGAAATATTAACACACAAGTGTGCTAGGAATGCACACTGCTATGCATGGAATGTATCTATGTCCACACTTGCTGGAAGATCGATTCCTTCAGGGTCACACTTCTGGGGTTCGATTTAGTGCGCCTAGTGGGAGTGCGCTAAATCGAACCATCAGGGCTTCAAAAGCAGCCCAGCTACTTCTCATTGTAGTGAAGAGTAAGGGAGGTCGACAGGTGAAATTCTCCCGTCAACCTCCCTTTGTGCGGATGATGAGCAAAACTGATCTAGGATATATCAGTTCCCGCTACACAATTGCTGTAGCTAGAATTGCATATCTTAGATCAACTTTTTGGCTAGTTTACAGTTATTTTATGAAAGATAATGGAAATGCCAACTATACACCTCTGAAACAATCACCCACCTTGTCACTACAAAGAGGACACTAACCTACTAACCAAGGGATATATTTACATTTGTTATTAGACATATTCTATTCCTAGAAATAATTTTAAAATAAATTAAGGAGACACAGAAAATGGGCACTCTTACATGTTCTGGTCTTACCGTCTACAAGTAATCAAGTCAGCAGCACTTTCAGAGGATCTCTGACTACCATGTAGGGGCCTGAGTAAAAGCTGGTAGAAATCACTGTAAAGATGCCTAATGACATCACTTCTCTTTGGCTCAGTCCCACAACTAGAGCTTGACCCAGCTCCCATTGAAGTTGATGGGAGTTTCTCTGTTTACTTCAACAGGAGTTGGATCAGGCTGATATCCAGCACAAACTCATATGTAAAGTTCCCAAATATAACAGGAGTTTAACCCCAACTATCAAGGGTGAAATCCTGCCCCCAGTGAAATCACTTCAGTGTGACCAGGAACTCAGCAGAAATACTTTCCAGGGAGGCATTTGTAGGGTATGGCCCAGTATAAGAACCATCTCCGCCATTGTTCATTTGCCACATTTATAATGGCTAAGAACTTTCATTTTGTTTCATTTTTGTTGGTTAATGCACAATGGTGTCCACATTTACAGAAGGAGAAGACCAGGGAGAGGATGTACAGTGTTCATCCCACATGCTAACAGTTCATAGTTATTCATTTGTCTGAATAATAATAAAAAAAAATCAAGTGTCTGGGAAGTGTTTATGCCACCTTGCTGGCACATAACACGGTGTGACCTTAAATAATGTTCAGCAAAAGAACACATGCTGAAATGCTGACATTTAAAGGAAATCACTGCCCTTTTATATTCCGTGTGCTTGTTCATCTGTTATAAATGATCACGCTGTCTTGCAGTGTCAGGGTGATTAGGAAGGTGAAGCATTTCTGGACCTAGCTAGAGGCCTGGAACCACTTCCAGCAACACAACGAGAGATAAATGGCTATTGAGGTGTTTCACTTGTGGGCACCCAAGCACTGTGTGTAGGAAAGGGCTGTCATCTTTCACTGAGAGAGCCCAGGTGGAGAGGGGGATTTTAAAAGCATACACATGGTGACTTTTATAAGTGTCTGGGACCTGTGAGTGGAGCCATCCACCAGTCAGAAAGTGAGAGAGATTTCACATGTGAAAAAGTTTTACCTGCCTAGATAATGAAGGAGCCTTCAATAGGCTTCAATAGGCTTCAATAGGAAAGGAGAGCAAAGGCAAAGCTCCATGACAGCGACTAGTACAAGAATCCATTCTGTGGGCAACGATTTTAACCAGCAACGTCTCCCCACAGAAAGAGCAAGTCAGAGGAAACAACTGCCCAGGCAGCAGGAACAGCAGAGTCAGAAGGACAGCTGGGCAGTTCAGAACTGGACTTGCTGGCCCTGCTCTAATTAATATTCCCCGTTTATGTGTGGGAACTGGTCCCAAGTGGTTTCTCACTTACATAGCATAGGAAGAGAGTCATATGGGCACTCTCACACCGCGGCCTAATGTTAACTTTCCATTTGTTCGTGCATGCTCAGGATGCATATTGTGGTTATTAAAGTTAAACCTATGGAATGGTTATTCCTTTCCCTCACTCTATCCCACTTCGAAAAAAATCCCTCAAAGCAGTCAGCAAATCAGAGAAATTAGGGGAAAAAAGCCCTATTAGATCACTTGCCACTCCCTGGCACTGTTGTTTTGTTAACACACACACACACACACACACACAAGGTGCATTTTTTGTGCAGTAGGGCTGAAATTTTCTGAATTTAGACCCACGCAGTTTGTTATAACTGCAGAAACTGTACATTGGGAGGATGGGAGATTGTTTTCTCACACAGCAACAATTCCCTCTCCTCTTTCAGTTCTATACTTTTAAAACATGAACCTGCTCAGCATATGAGGAGCCGAGATAACGTTTAATAAGTCTTTGAAAATACACATCCAAAGGGGAGCAACGAACAGACGCAAACAGTCAAGCTGCTGACTTTTGTACCCCCTCTCCAGTGAAAACCTCCCACAGAATTTTTCGTGACTAACTGCTGAAGATATGGGCAACTAATGAAAGGCCATAGTAAACCAAGCGCTCTGCCTGCTCCATTTCCGCTCCACGCATTCCAGCCTTCCAGCCTCTCTAGTGGCTGCCACTGACAGGAGGGCTGCCAGCCAAGCAGAATTCCTCACAAGCAGGTTCTTTGCGTATCTCCTGAGATCAACAGGAAACTTTCTGACTCATTTTCCTCCCTTGCAAAAATAACTACTGGTAACAGGGAATCCAAACTTCCTGTGGAAACAAAGGAACAAAAGTGTTGCCATGACAAGCCCTGCCAGGAACTGAACCTCTAAATCACAATGAAACCACTAGAGATCAGCTGGCTAAGGCTGCTCCATTTGTCCACTGATAATCTCTCGGTTGTACTACTGTGACTGCAGCAGAATAAATGCTGTGACATGTCAAACACCTCATTGGTCCTGGGATTAAGCCTATTGTGAGTCAGTGTTCCTGCCGCTGTTGCACAAGATGCAACACACAAGAGGCACATGTGGCTGACATACAGCAGAGAGAACTTTCATTTGATGAGCTCACTCAAAGCAGTACAACTGGTTTGTGTTATACACCACATTCAGCATTCCTCCCCTGCCCACAACTGATGAAATTGAGACATTTGCCAAACAAAGCACAAGAAAGTCCATTTTCTTGCTTCCATTGGCTTCAAGAGGGGTAGGAACAAGACGTTAATGAGCGAGTTGGTCTAGAGCTCTGAGATGGGACGTCAGTTACAAATCCTAGGCCTGACACTGACTCTTTGGGCCTTGGGTGAGGCACTTTAATGCCCTGCTTATGTTGAGCAAGTCACGTTGGCTCAGTCCTGCTGGGAGGGAAAAAAACTGTTAATGCTAAATAACTTAAGAAATTTTATGAAATTAGTGATACAATAAAATCGTTTAACCAGTATTCATTTAACCGCACTCTCAGATAACCTGGAGGCAGTGCTGTGCTGGTGGAGGTGGTGCTCTGGGGGCCGGGCTGCCAAAGGTTTCGGGGAGGGGAGTGCTGCTATAGTGCAGACCCCAGCCCGTGGTGTGAGGCCCCTAAAGCAGGGTTTTGGGAGGGCTGGAGCTAGGATGTTGGTTTCTTTGGTGTCTAATATGTAGCTGAGCACATGGTTGGCACTACACAACCAGGACAGGCCAAAGCAGCAGGCAGATGCTCAGATGCTACGGCAGTGGTTCTCAAAACTTTTTTGTGGACTGCCTGAAAATTGCGGAGGGTCTGGGTGGACCCTTTAATGATCTTGCCAATGTTGTTTGTAGCATCAGCTAACCATTATAACTATCACAAAGCATTTTGGTTAAAAGTGTTCTGTAAAAAAACCCCTTAAGTAATACTTTTTTGCTCTATAAATAAAAGCCCACAACTCCTATTTTAATATCAGTAGGGGGGTCTCTTCCCCACCCCAGCAGCTGCAGAGCTGAGGCTGGGACAGAGGGCCACCTCTCCTTCTGGAGCTGGAGAAAGTCACCTCTTTCTTTGGCCACCAAAGCCCTGTGTTTCCCAAATGCACCTCCCACCCTCCACACACATACACCTTCTCAACTCACTGCTCCCCTCCTACTTACCATTTGCCCCACCTCACCCCAATATCCCCTCCCACCTACTCCTCATTCTTCCCTAAGCCAGCACCTCACCATACAGGTGGCAGTCCAGGGTCCACAGACCTAATTAGTGGAAGCCATGCCTCTGAGCCACTAATTGCATGGGCAGCCCTTCATTCTCTCATGTGCAGGTGCCCGGGGGGCACCTACAAGGGAACCATCTGTAAACCACCTGAATGGAGCTCACAGAACAATGATACTCCACAGACCACAGTTTGAAAACCTCTGTATTATGGTGGGGTGGTGGTGGTGGTGGTGGTGTTATCCAGTTCTGTCCCATCTCTCTAACAGGATAATCTGATTTATAAAACTCCTGCCAGATACTGAGGCACAACTGCTACCCGATGCTCACAGGGGTTTTGCGTGTAGCTCTGAGGAGGGCTAAATGAGAATGGTGCATAGATGCACTGAGAAATTCAGATTGCTCAGTTAAGCACATTATCCAGTTAACTTCCCTGACAGCTGTATTGTAAACCAGAAAACCTCAGGCCAGAGATCTTACATATGCTGCAGTTCATCATCAGAGATTGTATTGAGCCAAGTTTCCAGCACGACCAACATATGAACAGCACTATCAAAGGGCAAGTTATTTAATCAGCTCAGCTTTGTTCTAAATGCTGCAAATAGCAAGAGGTCATCAGAAATTCCTCTGGTGAGTGGCTTTAAACATCAGCAGTGAGAATTCTGGTTCAGTCTGTTTTGCTGGGAGTAGACTAATTGATTTGGTCCTGGAGTTGCTTCATTACCTCCATAAGAAAGGGATTTAGAAAGGTCAGTGGAAGCCTGGGGTGGAAAGTGGCCTGTTACTATATGATAACAATTGCTTTTATCTTGGCCTCTTGCTAATTTCTTGTCCTGGCTTTAAGTAGACTAATGTTACAGTTGGCGGAAGGCTTTTTTGTTGCTGTTTACAGCTTTATCCAGAGGGAACCAAAGCACAGTTCTCAGAAAGGAAACAATTCCACAGTCTTGACGTTCATGTATCCTATAACCCTACAGTGCCGAGCAGGCAATCGACCACATTCCATTGCCTCCAACACCCCAGTTTTGCTAACACCCCTATAGACAGCAGCGACACCCCTGGGCACCCAGGAGCAGCAGAGAAAAGTGAATTTTGAAATGCAAAGGGAAGGGGACTGGCATTGAAATATTAAATCCAAGTGCCTATTTTTTCTCCAGATGGTATTGGCTTGTGACGGACCCCATGTGTACATAGCTAAAGACAGACAGATCACTCACCTGGAAATATTCTCTCCCCAAACTTCCACGCTCTTAGTATCAGCCACTTTTCTTCTCCCCACCTTCTCCAGAAGTCATCAGCACCACCCTCTGCCAGCAATGAGCTTTTGGGCTCTGGTATATAGTTGATTGGTTGGGGTTAAGGTCACTGCACAGAGGTACCCCAAGATAGAATCTACTTCCTCTGCTTCCTGCCATTGTTAATATTGACCCTGCAAAAGTGAACTTCTGGTGCGGAGGGCTATTGTTTGGCCACACACACAACCTAGCTAGTGATGTTTGGAAAGGAACAATGACCTGCAGGCCTCTCACATTTAATAAGGGCCAATTACCATAGAAAGATGATGAGGAATGTTTCCATAAGCCTGTGCCCTCAAACTGGCACAGGCAGTGGTGACTTCATATTATAAGTAGCTCCTAGGAAAGCGGGCTGAACTCCCAACAACAGGTCTGGGTGAGAAGTGTCTTGGGTGCATCAATGGCAGAGACTGCTGGAGCTGAAACGCCATTGACCATCTTCTTTTGATCTTATGATTCTAATAACCCACTTGAGACAGTGTAAGCACCCACCATTTCCTTTGTGTTTAAGAGCACCTCAACTGCAGCAGAATCTAGTCTCACTAAAGCCACACTGAGCAGGAGAGGGCAGAGACAGGGGAAAAGGCAGGTTCCACACAAGTCCTCTGCAGATTTGGAAAGTGAGATGAAAGGACAGTGATGGGGAGTGCCCACCTGCTGAGCTCCTTGTTTCAATGTGTTAGGCAGGTGGGCTGTCTCAGATAGTGGGGAGGGCACTTGGCCATGTTTTGGCAGGAATCAACACTCCTTCCCTCTTTTACCCCATCTATGAAATGAACAAGACAGAGCCGGAGGATGAGGCATGGCTGGACTTCCTGTGTTCCCTGACTCTGCTCAGGCTGCAGCTTTAGAAACATATAAATAGCTCACTATCTATGTCCTTCCATGTCATTAGGGTCACTTTTCAGCCAGGTTCTCAGCTCCTCCATATGAAAGTAGGGTCACTTTTGCATCTATAGGAAGTAAGGATAGCGAGCTATTAAGAACATGTCAGATCCGGACAGCACTACTAGATGACTGGGATACTACTAAGCCATGGAGGAAAACCAAAACTGTCAGATGTTGTCCTTTTATTTGTACACATCTTACAAGATGCTGATCTTCCATACAGTACTTACGGACAGGGCCATTTGTACTCTCTGGCTCTGTGGAATTCACTCTTTGCTGCAGAGCTGTGTGCCAGAATCTGTTTTCATTTTTTTAAATGTATTTCTAGCCCTCAGGGTTGCAGAGAAAATCTTGAAAACATCAATAGATCATAAATTAATTGTTACCTTTTGAGTCTCCAAACAGATGTACATGAGAGTTGAATAAAATGAACCACCACTGCATGTATCTTAACTCTGAAGCCTACTAATGACAGTGTGTGCAATACTGAAAAAATGAAATTATGAGGTTATTGCAAAAAATATTGATGAGTAAAATAAATAGAGTGCTGTAGAAGCTAGAGGTGTTACTGCAAAGCAGGCTGGGCTTTGCACACTACTATCACTACTACACAAATACAAATGTCAGCCTAGAGTTACCCTGTCCTACTGAACAAACAATGTGCCATACAAACAATGCACCATTCCAAAAATGTTATGCATGTATTAGAATGTCATAATCTTCGTGCTGTGCTCAGAAATATTCAGTGTTTAGAGGATATTATTTTTGGGTCCAAGGAGAAGGTTGTCATTCACATATAAGAATCTAGCTAAATAGAAAGACAAATTAACTCTTTGTAAATTCATAATCACCTGGGTATTACAAAGAGCATTAACATGTCCTTAAAATATGCGACATCTGGGTATTGAGCTAGGAAGCATCAGATACAGGACTGATTTTGTTTGACTTAAAAGGAGCAATGATGAACAGTGGTTTCATAGTGAAATACCAAGTACCAGACAGTTTGATATATTTCTTCACCACCACATGAGTTTTGTTGTGGTTGAGTGGCTCTGACCCAAACCCTCCTCAGCAAAGTTCTTTTCGTGGAGTTTCTACTTAAGTTATCCCAGCCAGGGGCAGATTTGGTCTTACACTGAAAAACAGGCTGCAGGGCAGCCCCCAAACTCCTGTGATCTGCATTGGCTCTAGATTGGAGAGCGGCTGGAGCCATCTGCATGGGTGTTCTATGTACTCATTACAGTGGTATCCATAGCAACTCCTTTACCCATCTACCTCCACTCCCTGGCGGGGGTGTTCAGTACGGGTGTTGTCATGAGGAGAGATTTGTCCCTTTTGAGATCTTTGGATGAAACATACTTGCTAATTCTTCCATAAACTTCTGCACTCATGTCCATAGCCTCACTACCTTTGAGGCCTTCTGCTGTGTCAGCTAAAGAGAAAATGCATGGCATTGCCAACAGCTTGAGGACCATACTGTGATTAAAAAAAACCAGAACAGTCTTCCTCATTGCAAGGCATGGCACTGGCACCTAACTCCAATTACTCACTAGACCTCTGTGTTTCAGTTTGGCAGAAAACTATCCTGGCCTGCACTGTGCAAAATACCCTCTAAGATCAAAGTGAACTGTAATTCACATTTATGCTTGTTATAGGCAAAGGATCTGGCAATTAAAACAAGCCATATATTTGTTTGATATGGTATGAAAGCCTTTATGCTGAGGATATCAATGGTTCCTGGGCTAAACATTTACACTTCAAAGAACAGAACAGAAAAGTGATCTGGTTGTTGTCTTTGCAAATGTAAAACTTCAGCAATTGCAATTAGTTGACTGAAGTTCCATTTTTTTACAGGAAAAAAAAGTGCACAAAAGTAGTGCAAAACCAAAGGACAGCTACAATTATATCTAATCAAAAATGTTCTTTATTCTTCGTGAAATAATGAAAACACTTGAAAATCCACTTTGACCCCAAAGCCACATCAGATATAAAACGGTTGACGTTACGCTTATCCTGAGCTAGCCTCATATGGTTTTGTGTTAATATAAATATTCATGGTTTGCAGAAAAAGAGGCAATTTCTAAAATTCAGACTCTCCCCAAATCAATGATGCTTCACCTACTTCCAAACATCCTCCATCACTTCTAAACCACTCTGCCGCTTGTTGTAGGAGTGTGTTGGCTAATTACGGGACTAAAAAGCCAAAGAAGAAAATCCAAAGAAAACCCAGGGAATGCTTGTGTGTGTCAAATACTACAGCTTTTTGGTACATCCTGTTCCTTAGCTGTTTAGGCTGTTCAGTGCAATGACCTGTCTGTGAAGTGCACAGCAACTCATACAAATTAATGTTGTATTTATGCTAATAGGCACTAATCAGAACTGAAAGATGGACAGACAGCAAGGAGAAAAGGACTAAGGCAGACAGTTCAATCTAACATACAGAGCAACCAGTGGGCAGCGCGCAACCATGAGGTGAAACCTGATAATTGGATAAAACTGCAGTTTAAGAGGTACAGGATCTTGTCAGTTTCTGCCTGCTCGGTGTAAACCGACATGGAGACAATCTTGTCTAGAAACATTCACTGCTGGTGGACTTAGGTGATGTATGGTGGTGTCCAAGGAGGCCAGCTTTGGATGTTTCATTGACCAGTAATTACTCAGGTCCCAGAGATCCAAAGGAGCCTGAGCACTTTGGTACTTATAAATGGCCTGAAGCAGCTGGAAAAAAAGCCCTTCACTCTTTCTCTCCAGCACAAAACTTTGCCTGAAGTGACTGGATTTCCTGCTGATGAGTAGTAGTAGCAGGCATTCTTCAGTCTGCATAGACTATGGATTGCGCCCTTTAAAGTTTCAATTGAGGACTTCATTTACAGCGTCTATTGTGACTATGAAGACCCACACGAGAGTGACAGTCCTTGCTGCATCTCTTGCAGATGTAGTGGGTGTCTGGCAAGTCCTTATTGTGCTTTCTGTGTGCTCGCTTCTCCTCTGCTAGCTGTCTGATCTTCAACTCGCCCTTCTGAAGGCCCTTGTGTAACCCCTGCCTCCATCTGCTGCGGTCGTCTGCTAGTTCTTCCCAGTTGTCCAGCTCGATGTCTACCTCTCTGAGGTCTCTCTTGCAGACATCTTTGTAGCACAACTGGGGACGTCCGGGAGGTCTTTTGCCAGAGGCTAGCTCACCATACAGGATGTCTTTTGGAATCCTTCCATCGTTCATCCTGTGGACGTGGCCAAGCCAGTGGAGTCGACGCTGCCTGAGGAGGGTGTGCATGGTTGGGATTCCAGCTTGCTCGAGGACGGTGGTGTTGGTCACTCTGTCCTTCCATGATATTCCAAGGATGCGCCTGAGGCAGCACAAGTGGAAGACGTTCAGCCTCTTTTCCTGGCGGGCAGACAGGGTCCAAGTCTTGCTGCCATAAAGGAGGGTGCTGAGGATGCAGGCTCTGTAGACTTGCATTTTGGTGTGAGTGTACAGCTTGTTGTTATTCCACACTCTCTTGCTGAGTCTGGACAGAGTTTTGGCTGCTTTTCCAATCCTCCTATTTAGCTCAGTGTCCAACGACAGGGTGTCAGTGATGGTGGACCCGAAGTAAAAGAACTCGTGGACGACCTCTAACGTATAGTTGTCAATGCTGATTGATGGGGATTCAGCAACATCTTGACCAAGTACATTTGTCTTCTTTAGGCTGATGGTAAGCCCAAAGTCCTTGCACGCTTTGGAGAACTGATCCAGTAGTTTCTGAAGCTGGTCTTCTGTGTGAGACACTACAGCAGCATTGTCTGCGAACAGCATGTCTCTGATGAGGACTTCCCGCACCTTAGATTTAGCTTTCAGCCTTGCAAGGTTAAACAGTCTCCCATCAGATCTTGTGTGCAGCAAGATGCCCTCTGTTGAAGATCCAAAGGCATGCTTCAGGATGAGTGCAAAGAAGATCCCGAGTAATGTCGGAGCAAGCACGCATCCTTGTTTGACGCCGCTCCTGATTCTGAAAGCATCCGATAATGCGCCGTCATATTGGATGGTTCCTCTCATGTCTTTGTGGAACGACTGGATCATCTTGAGTAACTGTGGAGGACAGCCTATCTTGTGGAGCAGTTTGAACAGACCATCCCTGCTGACCAAGTCAAAGGCCTTGGTCAGGTCGATGAAGGCTATGTAGAGTGGCTTTCTCTGCTCCCTGTACTTCTCCTGCAGCTGCCTTAGAGAGAAGACCATGTCAACGGTAGACCTCTCTGTGCGGAATCCGCACTGCGATTCGGGGTACACCCTCTCAGCAATCTTCTGGAGTCTGCCAAGGATGATGCGAGCAAACAGGTTGCCAGTGACGCTTTGGAGGGAGATTCCACAGTAGTTGTTGCAGTCGCTTCTGTCCCCTTTGTTCTTATACAACGTTACAATGTTAGTGTCGCGTATATCCTGTGGAACCTCACCCTCTTTCCAGCACAGGCACAGTAGCTCATGTAGGGGTTCCAGGAGTGTGTCCGTGGCACATTTGATTACCTCTGGTGATATACCATCCTGACCAGGGGCCTTTCCTGCTGCAATGCTGTCGATGGCTCTCTTCAGTTCATCCACAGTCGGTTCCTGATCCAGTTCGCCCATTACTCGACGGCCTCGAGGGCTGCGTCAACCACAACGTTCTCGCGTGAATACAGCTCAGAGTAGTGCTCAACCCAGCGCTCCATCTGTTTGGCTTTGTCAGCAATGACTTCACCAGATTTGGATTTCAGAGGTGCCATCTTGTTCTGGGTGGGTCCTAATGCTTTCCTCATACCCTCATACATTCCTCTGAGATTACCAAAGTTGGCACAGGTCTGGATGCTGCTGCATAGCTGGAGCCAGTGGTTGTTGGCACAGCGCCTGGCTGTCTGCTGTACTGTTCTTCTGGCCTCTCTAAGTGCTTCCTGGGTACTCTGGCTCAGTGAGCGTTTGTACTCCAGGAGTGCAGCGCGCTTCTTTTCAATGACTGGAATCATCTCATCGGAGTTAGCTTCGAACCAGTCGTTCGTGTTTCTAGCTCTTCTTCCAAACACCGACAAGGCCATGTTGTAAACTGTATCCCTCAGATGTTGCCATTTGGATGTCGCATCGGCACCCCCAGGGTCATTTCTGGTGTCAAAGCAGGGCCTTCCAGCAGGTTTAGAGCGGTACAGCTTCTTGGGTCTCAGCTTGAGCTTGGAGCAAACTAGCGAGTGATCTGTATCACAGTCAGCACTATGATAGCTGCGTGTCAGAAGGACGTTTTTGAGGTTTTTGAGGTTATTACGCCTAGTGATGACCACATCTAGTTGATGCCAGTGCTTCGAGCGTGGGTGTCTCCACGACACTCTGTGCTGTGGCTTCGTTTGGAAGAATGTGTTTGTGATGCACAGATTGTGGTAAGTGCACAGTTCAAGGAGACGCTGTCCATTGTCATTCATTTTTCCCACACAGAAGTGTCCTAAGCAGGAAGGCCATGAGGCCCAATCAGCTCCAATTCTTGCACTGAAGTCACCCAAGATGTACAGTTGTTCACGAGCAGGTATTTGCACTACAGCAGCACTAAGCAAGTCATAGAACTTGTCTTTTACTTCTGGTGTGGCGTACAGGGTTGGAGCATAAACGCTGATCAGGTGGACAGGACTGGCGCAAGTTTGAAGCATGATCCGAAGAAGTCTTACTGATCCACCCATGACTAAATCAACCATTTGTAGAAGGGTGTTTCTGACAGCAAAGCCAACACCATGCTCTCTGGGTTCTTCTTGGGCTTTACCCTGCCAGAAAAAGGTGTAGTCCTTTTCCTTTAGAGATCCCGAATCTGCGAGTCACGTCTCTTACAGTGCAGCGATATCAACTCTGAGCCTCTTCAGTTCCTCGTTGATGACAGCAGTCTTGTGGGTGTCACTGATGACCTGAAGATTGTCAGTCAAGCCGGTCAGCATGGTCCGCACATTCCAGCAAGCAAGCTTAAATTGTTGATGTTTCTCATTTCTTGTTGATTTTCTTATTGGTTTGCCTGGTGCCCAAATTTCAGTCACTTGTCAGGTTCAGGAACCTTAAGCCTCACGCACCCAGCGTGGCAGGTGAACTGTGGCGGGACAGTACCCTATTGGCTGGGAGCTGCCCAGCTTGAGGCAGGCGGTGACTGTCCAGTGAGATGCGAGGATCTCTCCCACCGTCGAAGGCAACCCCAGTGCTCGTTCTCTACGCCAATCGAGCAAGAGCTTATAACCAGTATCTGTTGTCGCCGTGTTGATGCAACGCTGTTCAGCGATGCCGGAGTACCTCTCCGGGCGTGAGCCTGGGCACTTATTATGGAGACTCTGAGCTGCCTAGACACCAGTGTCCCCCTCTCGGCTTTACTGATATAGTCCAAAGGAGAGGATAACCTCCACGTCTGGTACCAGCTCAGCTGCAGGTGTTGCTGGGACAGTGCCAGAAGTTGACACCGAACCGCCTTCGGACTCCACTCCGGATTTTCTGTCAGGGTTTACTCCCTTAGCCTCTCTCCTTCCCAGGATAACCCACAAGGCAGTGGGGTGTGGAGAATGTGGTTAAGGATCCAACTACTTCATGCCTCCCTGTTACCACGAGTCTCCATAGCTCCCTGCGGAGCAATGACCTCATATCCCCAGGACCCTCCTCCCCACCTTTCACCGCCCCTCCCCCCAGCTACCATCACCATAGGACCCTCCCCAGCCCACTACCCCCATCTGCTCCCATATCCGCCCTCCTCACTGCACTGGCCCCTCTCCCCTCAGCTGCTCTCAGCGCCCCCAGGTCCACCTTCCCCCATCGCTCTTCAGGCTCTTCTCTTCAGAGGCTCCTTTTCCTGGTAGTGCTGCCTTGCAGGGCACAGATGGAACACCACACCTGAAAAGGACAAACACGTGGCTCCTCCCTCGGCGAACTCCCAGAGGCAAACTCCCTTCCCTGTTAGCTGCTGCCCCCTGTTCGCTGCTCACCCCTTGTTCGCTCGGAGCTCCCTTCTTATAGAGAGAGCTACCAGCTGGTCAGGCCTGGCTCCATCACCCACCACCATCACCACACACATAAACAATTGCTCACCTCAAAAAACCAAAAATATCGTGCCACATTCCTACTGTGCTGTTAATTTCCTCCAAGGTACAGGGCTATGAAAAGACACCCAAATAAAAGCATTCATTCCCAGACACTACTTCTAGTCCCAGCCATAATCACACTGTATGTGCAAGATTAACTCCTAGAGAGAAGGACCTACTTCTGATCGCTTTGGCATTCTCGAAAGTTAGCAAGCTTGGCCAATGGCTTCCTGTGTCCTGGAGATAACACTTTGGACTGCTTGGCACACAGTTCTTCTAGCTTTTCCATGAGCCTACTTTGGGATCTAGCAATCAACATCTCTATGGATGAACAGAGAAGACAAAGAACTACTTACTACAGTCTTGCAGTTGTCAGAAGAGCCTCCAACTTCCCCTTTCATGTCTTATCACTTTTTCGACAGAAAGTCACATATACAGTAGCAGTAAGGAGTTTAATGCTGCTTCTCTGCAATCAAAACCTGGTTACACTCCAAAACCAAGCCAATTTATTTAATTTTAAATACACTTAAAAGAACCTATGTGGAAGGTTCTAATGGTCTATCCTTCCTTCCTTCACTACTGACTGCCACTACTTGGCTCATGACATTGCTTTCCTGGGAAGCTGGCCTCTGAAGTGTTGGCACAGCATGGTAGGATGGACAAATAGGACCAGATTCAGGAGGGGAATATAAGGGAACATAAACCTGTGTAATTTACACCTCCTTCTGCCTCTTTGTCATGCTACCTATACTGACCTCCAGGCAGGATGGACTTTTACAGTATTAACTGAAGGAGACAGAGGTAAACAGCAGGGAGACAGGATAGGGAGAAGGTAAAGAGAGGAAAACTGATGTTATTTCATTGACTCCCTGAAAATATTTCCTGTAAGAAATAACATACCCACAGTCAGGGACCCAATCTGCTTGTTAGAAATAAGAAATAATTGTAGATACACATCTCCTAGAACTGGAAGGAATCTTGGGAGGTCATCTAGTCTAGTCACTTGTTCTCTTAGGAGGGCCAAGTGCTATCCCTGACATCTATTTGCCCCAATCCCTAAATGGCCTCCTCAAGGATTGAGCTCACAACCCTAAGTTCAGTAGCCTAACGTGCAAACCACTGAGCTATCCCTCCCTGGGGGGTGGGGGGGTACAGAAATGTAGCTTGTGTTCTCTAAATATACCAAAAAAAGCTACATTAGAAGAACACTAAGGTTGCAAAGTCAAGCATTTAAACATTAAAAACATCTGATATGACTGCCCAAGCAAATTTCATTCAGCCCCATTGTGCACATGCACCATGAGACAGCTTTGAATGACATGATCACATATGGCTTTTTTCTCATTCAGCAGTAGCAGGGAAAGTTCTACTAAGCACATGGAGTTAGGGGTTATGGCAAGCTCAGTCACACTGTGAGGATGCTGCCTACACAGGAGCCAGGAGGAAATGGAACATACATAGCTAAGGTGGAACCTTCAGAAAATTCAGCTGCCAAAGTCTAACAAGTCTCTACTTAGCACATGCAAATTGCATGTGCAAATCACATGCACATGATGAGTGGGGAGAGGGCAAAGAAGACAACTGCCCCAGTTTCAGTGATTCTAAGGGGCCCTGATGTCCCAGCCATCACTGCTGTCACTGGCATGCTGCACATGGCAGATCCCCTAGCAGTGCAGGCAGGGGAGGAGGGCAGTGCAGTCCAGGAAACATTGAGGGGGTTACCCTATCCCCAACTTTTTTGCCTGATGCTCCATCCCTTCTGGAAGTGCAGCACCCCCACTCCCACACTCCCAAGGGGCCCAGTTACTCTGTCAGCTTGCCTTCTTGCAGCTACTCTTCCAAAGCAGTCCAAGAACACTCGAGTTTTTCTGAAAACCTGATTTTCTATTTGCATAAATTGTTCTCAGAACTCGTGTCCAAACTCACCAGAGACAATGGGGTAGGAAGCTACACCAGGCTTTTAGCCTGCTTCTGAGAGGCAGATCAAGGCAGGTTACTGGGAGCAGCAGGTTCACTATATGCTTTGAAATGCTTTAAAAACCCTTTAGATTTTGTAGGTTATGGAAATGAATCCTAGGGCACTTGGGCTCCTGCTGTTGGGCTAACCAAAGCCAGGCAGAACCTCTGGTAGGCCAGCTGATGTGAAAGACTGCTTTCTAAGTCAAACCCTTGCTGTCCTTCCCTCCCTTGTTGAGGGGGCGCTTGTGGAATTTTGACAGAGAACCAGTCCTCCATCTTCCACCTTCCCACCTGCTTCCCAAAGCTCGTCAGTGTAAATAGGCTCTGAGTTTTCTTGGGAACCACTGGTGGAACCCAGAGGCCTGAAGCCATGAAGGATTTATAGTTGTCCAACCTTGCACAGTAGCTTTCGATACCACCTTACTAGCAGGCTTACTCCCTAGATACAAAATTCTTACAATATGTACAAGTAACAAAGCTGTGCCAATTTCTATCCTTGTTTTCCTCTGCAGTGGCAATGTACCTGTCATCAGAGGATTCTTCTGCTTCTCTGGATCCAAGTGGTAACCATCACTCACCCTGATCCTCAGCCTGCCCTGAAACAAATGGGATTCTATACAATCTGTCAACATAATATTGTATAGTTAAGCATGCAAAAATCTGGAAATGCAAAGGTAATGAATGACTGCAACCTTAACTCTGCCACCTTGCTTGTATTATGACACATTCTATAAAGCCAAGGTCACATTGCCTGAGATACTGAAATGTGTATGTTCAGAATTAATATTGGGTTTTGAGAATAACATTTTGCATTTCCTGACTTGAGCACTTAACTGCTCAGCCTTAAAATAACAGTAACAGCTTTTTGCTTTTATTATATGGAGCATCATTGAGTATATTTATATGCCATTTTTATACAATTTTTTAAATAAAATATTAGCAAAGGCTTGTGTTTTGGTTTATGTTGCACAATTGTGCAGGTGAAATGTACAAAGCTTAGTCATATGAAGTATTCATTCACCACCACTCGATTTACTTCAGAGTTTTTACTAGTAAAAGTGAAGAGAAAATTACAATTTTTTCAAGATGCAAATGTATCACTATCAGGGAGGAAAACAGTAGGACTAAGGGTTTTTCTCCCTTCCACCCATCATACAATACTTGACCCCAATAAAAACAATAATTTAAGGTTTAAAATGTTTTATTTTTACATTACATGACAACCTTTAAAAACAAGAATTATGAATGTAGGAAACCAGAAGACATGGAGTGAACTTGTATCTAGATAATGAGAAAGTGTTCTGCATGTTTAACTCGAATACAGAGATCTATCACCTTTTTCATTACAACAAAGAAAAGCTAAGCTAAACTAAAATATTTCGAAAAAGTCTGAGAGTGGGACAATCACTCTATGAAATGCTGATAGTCTAGTACATCAGTTCTAAAATGTCACCCAAAATATACAGCATTCAGATTTCAGGTCACCTATTGTAGAAGTATTAATGGAAAAATGGTCCTTCCAACATTTCTTCTATAATCCTGCCAGAGCACAGTTGATTTAAAAAAATTAGCGATTTTACTTTACCACTATTTCACACAGCCTAGCTTGCAAAATTTTACTCACCCACTCAACTTGGACCATGTATATTATTTTCACAAGGGATCATAAGTAGCTGATGATCATTGTTTGCTATGGTAAAGATATGAGCAGGCAGGTTTTGAACATGAGCTGGAATACTTTCATGACAATTTGGGTAAGTCTGACATATGTTAGCATACAGAGCATTGTGAAATTAAACAAATGGAAGCTTAAATGTGGTAAGACTGGGATACAATTACTGCAATGACACAGGTCCTATACAGAAGTTATTTTATAATGAGCAACAAAAGCTTCCAGCAAATAAATCAGATTTAAAAAAAAATACATATATCATTACTTCCTATTCACTGGCACTTCCATTGTTTGAGATCATTAGTTGAATGCAAGAAAAGCTCATATTTTCCCTGAAAAGCTAGGAGAGTCTGAGCAGAATTCAGCCAATGCTGCCTTAAACCGTCTCTGAATAACAGAACTAGTAAAAGATTTAGCATATCAAAATTTCTCCTTCAAACACAAAAGTGAAGTGCCATCTATAAAAATAGGCAGGGAAAGAAAGAAGTGGATTCTGAGCAAACATTTATTTATATTAAGTACCGTATTACATTTAATGAAATTGTCTATAATCACGACTGTCTGGTGTACCAAGGGAAAAGCGTTCATTGACTAGCAGGAACAATGGACTATGAAAAACCACTTATGAATGTGTCAAATAGAAGTATTTTGCTAATATGGTTGAACAGTAGGCATCTGACCCCTTTTGAAGACCATTGGAATTGCAATTTATTATTGCGGCTTAAATCAAGTAGATTTCATCTAACAGGGCTCCCTGTTAAGTCTGTTTTGTAAAATCTAGTTATTTATAGTGTGTGTGTTTGCATTTTAACCTGTCTACTGTTTGCAATATCCCCTCAGAAGCTCAACCATGACATTCTTTCCACTCACTGCCTTGTCATTTTCCATTAGGCAAATATTAACTTTCACACACTAGAGGCACAAGTTACTGACATGTGGCTTTTTACATTTCCATGCTCATAGTCTACGTCTATGCAATGGCAGCTCTGGGGCATGATTTATGGGCTAACCAGCATTATTTTGGTGGTAGGCTGGCTCTTTTTGTAGCCACATCAGGGCATAAATAGTGTAGCCTTGAATAAATAATGATTATTGGTTACTTTTAAAATTTTCAGAGACAGATTGATGGATTTTTAAAAACACACATTTAGAATTCAGCAGACATATTTCACCAGACTGCAACAGTTTTAACATAAGGTAAAACTTTGGACCTAAACCATCCTTTCTAATTTTGGAAATGTCATTTGTTTTACCTAGAAATATTCTATTGGAATGAGCAAAAGAAATCTTGAAAATGTTATTTTAAAGTATATTTATGTCACAGGTGTATTTTAATTCTCTTTTCTATAGATATATTACTCATTGATTTAATTCAGTCAAGAATCTATCATATTGTCAGCCAACTACAATGATTCAGAAACATTTTCTGGCGAGGAAGAGGGCTTAATTATTAAGCCACATTTTCCTACAGAGCTTCAGTATTTCTGACTGGTAAAACATTTCTCATTGAAATAATACTGAAGTGGAGCACAAGTCCTCTTCCATCTAACTTGACTGTTAAGTTAATTAACTCTTCAGGACAAAATGATAATCATATATTATCACAAAAGAAGGTATCATTTTTCAAGACAGTTCAACTGGTAGCTCTGGTGGTACACAAGTATATCTTGGGTCTAGCTTAGGTATGAAATTCTTGAAGTTCTTAGATGCTTCTGTACCAAATACATCTAAAACTCTTCTGTTCATGAGAGCAAACCTGAAACAGAGGAGACACATGATATAAAGTGAACATTTTTTCCATTTAATCATGTATAAAATAAAAGTTATTTTATGTTGTAATAATGAGCCTGCACTTCTTACGCAGGCACAGTACCTGTGAAATTCAGTGGCCATGTCTACACTAGCCAAAAACTTCAAAATTGCCATGCAAATGGCCATTTCAAAGTTTACTAATGAAGCACTGAAATACATATTCAGCGCCTCATTAGCATGCGTGCGGTGGCAGCACTTCGAAATTGATGTGGCTCGCCCAGACAGGGCTCCTTTTCAAAAGGACCTCGGCGACTTCGAAGTCCCCTTATTCCCATCTGCTCATAGGAATAAGGGGACTTCGAAGTAGGTGGGGTCCTTTCGAAAAGGAGCCCTGTCTGGACGAGCCGCGCGGCGGCGAGCCGCATCAATTTCGAAGTGCCGCGGCCACCCATACGCTAATGAGGCACTGAATATGTATTTCAGCACTTCATTAATAAACTTCAAAATGGCCATTTGCATGGCCATTTCGAAGTTTTTGGCTAGTGTAGACGTAGCCAGTAAGAGTTCAATCAAGCAGAAAAAGAATTGTAGGATATAATCTTAACTTGGCAATAAGACCTTTAAAAACTTCTAACTGCATTTGGCTTTGATTGGTGACATTTTTAAACAGGCTGAATGCTAAAAGCTTTTAGAAACAGCAAGCTATAAAAACTTACATGACAGAAGTAACCTTACGTACAGGCTGAAGCTCTCTCGTCCAGCACCCTCAGGATCTGACTGGTGCTGGACAAGAGAATTTGCTGGATGATAGGAGGTCAATATTTTCTAGCACACTACCAACACTTTCACTGCTTACTGGACTCTTACTAGACATTTAGGGGTAAATTACAGCTAAATAACAGTACAGAGCATGGAGAGCCAGGACTGGTGGCTGCAAACAAATTTTATGCAATCATGGGAAACTTGGACACACCCATGATAAGTGGTCATCCAGCTAACTAAAATCATGCTGGATTACGGAGTTTGCCTGTCAAGAGAGCTCTGGGTTAGAAAGATTCAGCCTGTAGTACGTAAAATGGGGACTCAATTATCATCTTATATTCTTAGAGAATTATAAACTTTTCATTGTGGACAACACTGGTGCCTTTTTATGTTTGAACAGTACAAATATGTATGAAGTGAATCACGTAGCACAGCAGTTCTCAAATTTTAGGATCCCAAGGATTCCCATTTTGATTTAAAATGTATGGGGATCCCCTGCCCTGTTCCTTCATCAAGACCCTGACCCCTTCCCACTCGCTCCATCTTTTTGTCACTTGCTCTCCCCAACCCTCACCTTTCACTTGACTGGAGTAAAATCGAAGAATACCAGAATTGGTAGGGACTTCAAGAGGTCATTAAGTCCAGTCCCCTGCCCTCCTTGTAGGACCAAGCATTGTATATATCATCCCTGTTATACATTTAAACAACCTGTTCTTAAATATGTCCAATGATGGAGAATCTACAACCACCTTGGGCAATTTAGTCCAGTACCTAATAACACTAAGGGTGCATCTACACTTGCATTCCTCTTTCAAAAGAGGCATGCAAATGAGGTAAATCAAAGATGCAGATGAGACAAATTTGCATACCGACACCTCATTTGCATATTCTAATTTCAAAAGCTCTTCTTTTGAAAGAATAACGCCAGTGTAGACGCTGCTCTTTCCAAAGTAAACCCATCTTCGAAAGAATCCTTCTTCCCATTAAATAAAGGGAAGAAGGATTCTTTCGAAGATGGGTTTACTTTGGAAAGAGCAGCATCTACACTGGCTTTATTCTTGGAAAGAAGCTCTTTTGAAATTAGAATATGCAAATGATGAGTCAATATGCAAATTTGTACCTCATTTGCTCTTATTTATTTGCCTCATTTGCATACCTCTTTCAAAAGAGGAATGGAAGTGTACACACACCCTAACAGTTCTGAAATTTTTCCTAATGTCCAACTGCTGCATCTTAAGCTGATTGCTTCTTGTCCTATCATCAGAGATTAAGGAAAATAAATTTTCTCCCTCTCCTTTTAACACCCTTTTAGTTACTTAAAAATTGCTATTGTGTCCCCTCTCAGCCTTTTCTTTTCCAAACTAAACAAATGCAGTTCTTTTAATCTTTTCTCACAGGTCATATTTTTTAAACATTTTTAGTTGCTCTTCTTTGGACCCTCTCCAATTTTTCCACATATTTCCTAAAATGTGGTGCTCAGACAGTACTCCAACTGAGTCCTAATCAGCGCAGAGTACGGGGGAATGAGATGTTTTCATTGTAGGAAGGGAGTCAGGGTGTTGTTGGCACTTACTGTGGTTCCCAAGAAGCAGCCCCTGTGGTCTGTAGATGCATGGGCAGTCAATGAGGTGCCATGCACTACCCTCGCCCCCACAGGTTCTATACCTTCAGCATCTATCCTTCCAACCAATGGGAGCTGAAGAGCTAGAATTTGGGTGGGGCTGTGTGTGGAGCCTCCCTGGCTGCCCACATGTCACCAAGACTGCAGGGTTCTTGTGGCTGCTGCCAGGAGCCGCATGGAACCAGGGCAGGTAAGTCTGTCTTAGCCCCACGCTGTGGGTCCCAGGAAGCACTGAGAGGGAGTGGGGTGGAGGAACAATTTGATCACCAGGATCTACGGACCCCTTGGAGTTCCCTGGGAGCCTGTGGACCTCAGTTCGAGACACCTGAAGCATGCAGTTTGACTTAACAGGTGATTTGTGTTTTATTTAATACATTTGACTATTTCTACCGGAAAAAAAAAGCCATTTTCTTTTCCCTAGCATGCACCAAGCACAGTTCTACTTGCATGTCTCCAAGTTCCCCTCGCACATATTAGTGCAGTTACTATATTTTCTTATTCTTAAGATATTTTCACTCTCCCATTATTATGAAAGACCCACACAAGCATCAGAATAAAATGAATGTCTGCAAAAAAGAGTCAAACTGATTATATAAAAAGTGATATCAAAACACAGTGAAAAACATGCTGCTTTCTCTATGTATCTCTTTCAGTTACCGTTAGCTTAGGGCAAAATAATTCATGAAGAAGTGTGACTTTTAGATTGACATATTGGCCTTTTGTACCATTTTGCACATTAACAATTTAACCCCTTTCTTTTTCGTTCTGTTTGGAGAATTATGAGCTTCCATAATTCCTCCCATTTTGGCCAGTCTACTTTTAGACTGCTTTTCAAGTGGTTAATCTTGTATTGTGTTCTGCTGCATTGTCAGTTTCAGGCTACGTCTAAATTTACTAAAAGCTTCAAAATGACCATGCTGATGGCCAGATCAAAGAATACTCATGAGGCGTTGATAGGAATGAGGGGATTCCAACGTTGGCAGGGTCCTTTCGAAAAGGACCCCCGTGTACACGAGCTGTGGGAGAGTGAACCACGGCACTTTCAAAGTGACGCGGCTGGCGGCATGCTAATGAGACGGTGAATATGCATTTCAGCGCCTCATGAGGATTCTTCGATCTGGCCATTAGCATGGCCATTTCAAAGTTTTTGGTAAGTGTAGACACGGCCACAGTGATTGATCCACCAGCTGTTGATTTTATTGCATCTGCTTAAATGAGATGAATCAATCTCCGAGTGTTCTTTCATGGCACGTGGTACTCCAGTGAAGAGTAGCCAGAGTTGATGGGAGAGCAGCCTTGCTGACATTATGGCATTACTGCGTGGAAGACAAAACAGTAAGTACATCAACGTCAGCTACACTATTTGCGTAGATGAAGTTGTGTAGGTTAGACTGACAGGGGTTTAGTGTAGAAAAGGAACATGCATAAATCATAAACTGATTTCTGGTAAAAACCCACAAATTTTAAAAGAATATTTTAGATTTCATGTGCAAATACAGAACAAAACAGGATTCAGCTGGTTGTGAAATTTTAAAAAGCCTATGATAACTGGCCAAATTTTTCAGAATTCCAATATTCCAACAAAAATATGTATTTTTAAGATTGTTTATGAAAAATGCCAAAATGTTCAACATTTGAAAAGTTTTGTGAAAATTCTTGGCATGTCTATCAATTGTTTTATTTCTATATTATCGAAATTGTGTTGTTAGAAATCAGCGTAAAACATTTTTATTACATGAAAATGATAGGCAATGATTTTACATGTGATATTTGGAACTCAGCACTTTTGATAAATGAGAATGTTAGACAACTTTGAACATGATTTTGATTTTAAAAGAATAAAATTACATGGATAATTTCCTGAAAAACAAGTAGTGAGTCAATTACAAAGCTTGCAAAACAGAATTAGGTCTGAAAGTCTGACATTCCAAAACCGTTTTTGACCAAGATGCTCTCCAAAGGTCTCCGTTTAACTGCCTGGTGCTGAGCTACTCACTTTAGAGTAACATCTTAAAAATTTTGTACGATATGAAACCAGATTTTCTCATACACTTTGGATTCAAAAGTGATAGTCACATTCATGTATTTTGACACCTCTTCACTACCAATTTCACCTAATACCTTATATAATACGGACTGATCAAGTAGACTTGGCAGCAAATGAATGAAAGAATACGGCATCTGTCTAGCTAAAATGAAATCTGCTACTAAGCCTTTGCAACCACCTCAGTAACTTACCTGCCTTTTGTCAGTCGTAAAAGGAATTTCCAGTAAGAAGGTCTCAGGCTCTGAACTTCCATCACAGCCTACAATCAGAACATTGATTACAATTTCTCCTACTAAGTAATTAAAACACTGGATACTAAGAAAATGAAAGCGACCTACCTGCAATTCTTACTCCCTACTGATATGCAGTCACTATAGAGACTTACCCTTGGAACTAGGCTAAGTGCGGATGACTAGACAGAGAACCAAAGTTAAAGTTTCTGACCATCAGACCAAAGTATGTCTGTTTCCCTGTGTGAAGCCTGGTCACCTGAGGTGCCTCCATCAATTCCCTTAGACACAAAGATAGAAGATATCCCACTTTATAGGGATACTCTGTGGGTGATTAGAGTATTATGTGGGTGTGGTGGGTTTTTTGTGGTGGTGGTGTTGTTGTTGTTAAGCACCAGAGACTAAGAATTGACTACAAGCAACTTGATATATTCTAACAGAGACGTGTAGAAAACAGATTCTCACTCCTGGAGAATAAAAAGCTCCAGAAATACATTCAGCCTGAGCAACAGAAGTAGGATTGGCAGATTCTGACAGCAGCACTCAGATGCAGGATGCAGTAGCAGAAAGTGGCAGGCAACTTGGTCAACACAACCAGGACTTTTGCAGCAGAGATGAGAAGTAGATTAAGAAAAGAATCACAGGACTAGAAGGGACCTTTTGAGGTCATCAAGCCCATTCCCCTGCACTCACAGCAGGACCCAGCACCATCTAGATCATCACTGACAGATGTTTGTCTACCTTGCCCATACGTACCTGAAAGCTGTTATCATGGAATACATCTGAGGCCACAACAAAGATCCAACGCACAACCCCTGTTTTACAAGGCCAGCACACTAAACACTGAGCTATTGGTTCAACAAGCACAGCCAGGGCTACACTGAATAAGGCAAGGAAAGAGAGGTGGGGTGAGCCATGGTGTAAGTGGAGGAAGAGATGGTTTTGAGGCACTACAGATAGGTGGTCAAGGAATAGCTGATTTCAGAGAGCAGAGAGGAGACAACTGCAGCTTCCTTCAAGTTGTAAATTGGAGATTTCCTTATTAGTTTCTTCAGATTTTTCTAATCTATAGCTGCAGTTAAAGTGGATTGGAATTTTTCCAATTCAGCAGTACACTGTGGTTAAATATTAAGAAGGAAAGCAAAATACCAAGTGAGGTGAAGTGCCTGCCAATCAGTGCATTCTTAATCACCTTTGAAATTTTTTTCCACACATGTCAAAACCTGCTTATGATCCCCACATTACATTACCAGTGATAAGCGGTCATGGAAGCACTCAATCATCTTCCCACAGTAGCAGTACAATATCAGTGTGGCCGATGCAGGAATAATAAGAGACAGACTGCACTAACTCCTGCTTTATTGCAGAATCTCATTTCAACCAATTGATTTAATCAAAAGTTGAAATAACTTGAACAAATTTTGCTTTTTACTTACCGCCTGAAAGCAGATTGCTGTGGAAATGGCATAGATGATGCTGTCTGCATGAGGAAAATAGGGAACCTTTCCTGCTTCAATTCCTTTGAAATACATGGTCTATAAAAACAGACAAATACACATGCTGAATAATCCAGACCAAAAGGCAAATAATATGTACTTTGTCTTTAGTTACGGTCCCATCCCTGAAGTCCCCTGCCAAATTTGTGACAGCTACTGAAATTCATATGACTTCTTTCCTAAGCAAGCGCTAGGACATGCAAACTTGTGGATATTCTGTAATTTACCTATGGATTCTCCACTGGAGTGATGTTTACATTCAGTCCATGGCAAGATGTAATGCAGGTTGAACCTCCCTAATCCAGCACCTTGGAACCTGACCTGGTGCTGGATGAGAGAATTTGCTGGACCACGGGAGGTAAATATTGTCTAGCAGCACTACCAACACTTCCACTGCTCACTGGGCTCTTAGAAGACACACGGGGTAAATTACAGCTAATAACAGCATGGAATTCTGAGTGCCAGGACTAGTGGCTGGAAACAAACTTTGTGGGACCACAGGAAACTTGGCCACACCCATGATAAGTGGTCAGCTGGATAACTAAAATCATGCCAGATTACGGATGTTGTGGAAGACAGGGTTCCCAATTAGAGAGGTTCAACCCTGTAAAGGTTTCCCAGTATTACTGGCTGCAGACTAACTGGAGGGGGAGAGCACAGAAGAGCAGCCATGGAGGCAAGCACAGCTTTAAGAACCCAGATCCATCCCATCTTTTACAGCTCTGGGGAAAAGCAATCCATTTTCTATCACTGCTTTTGCAGTGATTGCTGAGGCAGCTAGCCGTGGGAACCACTCAGACAGATACAGCTGCATGCACTTCTTTCCACTGTTTCTGGGGCATGCAGCTCACTGGTCACCAATGAAATCCACTTCAGATTCCCTCTCCCATGCACCCAGTAAGCAACATGCAGCCTGCCAGAGAATGAGGGAATGTAAAAGAGAACCACAAACCAGTGGAAGAGAGCAAAAATAAAATGAAAATGAAATAACTAGAAAGCTTTCAAAGACAGAAAGAATAAAGACAAGAATAAAGGTAGACTGGAGGTCACAGAGCATGGAGAGAGACATCGAGGGACAATGATCACACTGTACCATGGTTTAGTTTGAGAGATGGGAATGCCCACCCATCACCCACTCTGAAGCAGGTGGCAAACAAACCAAGCTTAAGAACCAGTCACAATGTAAATAGATGCCTAGTTTGTCAAAGCAGTGACAGTTTCCATCTTCAAAATTAGCTGAACATTAACTAGCCTTCATAGAGCTCTGTGAGGAAAGTTAAGAAACACCATGGACTCCCCTCCTCCCCCATATTTGCTAATGTCATACAATTATGACACATTTATCCAATGCACGCCTTGAGGTATCATTTAAAAAGTCTTGATCTGCTGAACATTACTATATTGTTGAGTTATATGCCCTGTCACTGAGTGTGAAGTTATAAAGTACTGCTCTGTGTGTAGTATCAGAGAGGTAGCTGTGTTAGTCTGTAGCTTCGAGAACAACAAAAAGTCTTGTGGCACCTTATAGACTAACAGATATTTTGGAGCATAAGCTTTTGTGGGCAAACACCCACAAAATACATCTGATAAAGCGGATCTTTGCCCACGAAAGCTTATGCTCCAAAATATCTGTTAGTCTATAAGGTGCCACAAGACTTTTTGTTGCTCTGTGTGTGTGTGTGTGTGTGTGTGTGTGTGTGTGTGTGTGTGTGTGTGTGTGTGTGTGTGTGTGTTACTGAAATAGGTCAAGTAGGGAATGGTCAGCTAGAATAAGTAGCAACAAAGGAGCAATTATCGCTGGCCAGATAGGTTTTGATGGGCTATGAAGAAGAATACATTCTCCCAGAGGCCTCTCTAGAGAGGGCACAAATGCACTGAGGACCACCTGACCCCACATCTCTGCAACGATCTTTCTAGCAGCTGGAAGAAAACGTAAAATAGGGACTCATCTTGCCTTAACTGACCGCCCGTGTCTAATTAGCCTGCTGCGGCAGGACAGCTCTACATAAGCCTCAAGGGCTCTTTTATGTAGGTAATAGAAACCCATTTACCCACCTCCCACTGTATCTGCCCTTGATAAGGCTCTTACAGCCCACTGCTTTTGGTCTGCCATAATACATAAGATGATACATCTGTGTTACACTTTACCAAAAAAAAGATGTGCTTTTGGTTGAAGTGCACGAGGAATCTCAGCTCAGAATAGAGGCTGGTGCATGTCCACTTTCCTGTACTAACAAGGCAAACAAATTCATAAGTTTATGCTGTCCAAAGGAGAACGGAGCAGTGCAGCATGGTGTATTTCTATGATGTAAGTGCCGGAGCTGAGGTGACTGGTTACTGCTGCTCTCTCTCTAGGACTCATGCACGGCTCAGGGAAGATTCATTTGATTTAGCTGGGGCTGGGGCTCCACGTGCTGATGACTGAATGATCACAGCACATGGAAGGGTTTGCTGGTCGTTACTGTCATAGCATTGTGAGAGACAGTCCAGGTAGAGAGTTAGGGGGCACAGCAGTCCCACTGATCCAGGTTGAACTGTGGGGATCCTGTCATATAGTACAAATGTGATTATTGTGGCAGATAGCTGAAATGACTTGTCTGAGTGTAAGTGCTGAGATTAGAATGTAGAGTCTCCTGAATCCTATTAAACAGCACTTTGTTAATGAGCACTTGGGAACCTGTAACAAGAACTGGCAGGCCCTACTTAGAGCATTTAGTGTGCAACACATGAGTGCACTTTATTAATATTCCCCCTTCCTCGCAGTGTGTATTACCCCATCTGTAGAAGAGCCTTCTGGTTTCTAAGTGCCTAAAGAACCTTTGAAAAGGAGACTCTGGCCCCTAAGTCACTTAGATGCTTTTAAAAAATTTACCTCAAATGTCTGCATGACATTTCACAGCATGGATTCACTTATTTTAAAGGGGTATTTTAGGCTTTGGAGATTACAGGAGGTAACCTCTGATACGTACTTCTTTTAAGAAAGAACAAAGCCAACAAGATACAACGGGTATTTTGCTACTCTTAAGCAACTCAAAATCACATAGTTTTCTTTTTGAGAAAACATGTAAAGTTTATTTTGTTGAACACAGCTTGACCGTCCAAGCAGCATACGCCTCTTCGGTCAGTTACCCTTGGCTTGCATAATCTTGTAAAAGTAGTAAAAACTGGAAAAAGCCACACACAGTATTTTTCTTATTTCACTGTAGCCACAGTGTCTCAAAGTCCAGAGAAAATGATCAGCACTCAAGCATAACGTTTTTTTGACATTGCATCTGAGGACATGGGTCTTTACCCTAAGAAAGTTTATACTCCAAAATATGTAGTACTTTAAACACTAACAAAATAATTTATTAGGTGAGCTTTCGTTGGACAGACCCACTTCTTCAGACCATAGCCGTACCAGAACAGATGCAATATTTAAGGCACAGAGAACCAAAAACAGTAATCACAGTGGACAAATCAGAAAAAAATTGATGAAGGTGAGCAAATCAGAGCGTAGAGGAGTGGAAAGGGTGCGGGGGAGGTCAAGAATTAGATTAAGCCAAGTATGCAAACGAGCCCCTATAGTGACTCAGAAAATTCTCATCCTGGTTCAAACCGTGTGTTAATGAGTCGAATTTGAATATGAAAGACAGTTCGGCAGTTTCTCTTTCAAGAGTGGTGTGAAAATTTTTCTTCAGTAACACGCAAACTCTTAAGTCATTAACAGAATGACCCACTCCATTAAAATGCCGGTGAACAGGTTTGTGGATCTGGAGTGTTTTTATGTATGTTTTGTGCCCATTAACTCTTTGTCTAAGAGAGTTTGAAGTCTGTCCAATATACAAAACATTATTGTTGGCACATGATGGTACATATGATGTTAGTTAAGGAACATGAGAATGTGCCCATGATTCTGTGACTAACCTGGTTAGGTTCAATGATGGTATCTCCAGAAAAGATATGTAGACAAAGCTGGAGTGTGGCATCCTGATTAATCGAGGCATAAGTTGATGGTGGGGTGCAGATTGTTATCAACCATCAACTTATACCTCAATTACTCCACGTGAGAGATACATTTCCTGGACGCTATGCTACAAATCAAGGATGGCCTGATCAGTATCACACTCTACCAGAAACCCACTGATCGCAATACTTTACCTACACCCTTCTAGCTTCCATCCTGCACACATAACTAGATCCATTGTTTACAGTCAAGCCCTTAGGTACAATCACATTTGCTCTGATCCAACTGACAGAGACCAAAAATTACAAGATCTTTACCAAATATTCATAAACCTGAATTACCCACCAGGAGAAATAAAAAAACAAATTAACAGGGCCAGACGAATACCCAGAGACCAGCTACCACAGATAGGCCCAAAAAAGCCAAGAACAGAACACCACGGGTCATCACCTACAGCTCACAACTCAAACCACTGCAACGAATTATTAAAGACCTACAACCTATCCTTAGTCAGGATGCCACACTCCAGAAGTCCCTTGGTGACAGGCCTGTTCTCTCCTACAGACAACCTCCCAGCCTTGTAAGGATTCTCACCAACAGCCACAGTCTATATCGCAGGAACACCAGTCCTGGAACTTTTCCTTGCAACAAAGCCTCCTGCCAGCTTTGTCCACATATCTTCTCTGGAAATACCATCACTGGACCTAACCAGGTTATTCACAGAATCACAGGCACATTCTCATGTTCCTCAACTAACATCAAATATGCCATCATGTGCCAACAATGCCCAGATGCTTTGTATATTGGACAAACCTCAAATTCCCTTATATAAAGAGTTAATGGGCAAAAACAGACATAAAAACACTCCAGATCCACAAACCTATTAGCCAACATTTTAATGGAGCGGGCCATTCTGTTAATGAGATAAGAGTTTGAGTGTTACTGAAGAAAAATTTTCACACCACTCTTGAAAGAGAGACTGTCGAATTGTCTTTTATATTCAAATTTGACACACTAGCACGTGGTTTGAACCAGGATGAGAATTTTCTGAGTCACTATAGGGGCTCGTTTGCATACTTGGCTTAATCTAATTCTTGACCACCACCCCCCTTCTACCCCTCCACTCTCTGATTTGCTCACCTTGATCAATTTTCTTCTGATTTGTCCACCTTGATTACCATTTTTGGTTCTCTGTGCCTTAAATATTGCGTCTGTTCTGGTATGGCTATGGTCTGAAGAAGTGGGTCTGTCCCATGAAAGCTCACCTAATTATTTTTTTAGTCTTTCAAGTGCTACTTTACTGCTTTTTTGTTTTGATAGTATAGAGACTAGCACAGCTCCCTCTCTGATACTATCCAAAATATCTGTTAGACTAGAAGTTGCCACAGGACTTCTTGTTGTATTTTCTTTATTATAAATGGAGCCCTGAACTACATAAAACTAATATAACAGCGATAAATCTCTGGGACCGGGCTGTGTTAACATATCATCACATAAACCACCTTCAGAATCTGAGCCTGGATTGTAAGGAATATGTAGGACCATGTTATGTATTTCTCTTTATTTCACATTTCTTTTTACTCTTCTCATTTCTCTTTTCTTGAAAGCAAATTCATAGCTGGCAAAGGGGCTGGATTAACAGTATTAGAGACTGGAGTCCTTGAGGTCAGTGGAAGGAAGTGGCAGTGGTTCAAGATCTAGGTGTAATGGTTAGGCATTGTCAATTTATCCCAGTGGGGATGCTGGGGCATGAGCCAGGACTAACTTGTGATTTCACAGAAAAATCAGACTGAAACTTAACAACTTAGTTACACCCTACACAATACTCCAAAGAATGACCTCTCCTTTTCTATTCCATCTCACATATGAATAAACTGTTAATATAAATGTGGACATAAGAACAGTGCCTGAATTGTTTGTATAAGCAGTCATTCTTCATTTTTACTTTCTCCTAGGCTAACATGATTTTAACAGCTCATCAAAGTAAAACAGAATAGATTTTCAGACTCAGAACAAAAAGAACTGCAACTAGTGGTCACGTTCCAGGTTAGAATGTGATCAATTCCAGTGAACAGAAAAGCAATTTCAGCTGCATTGCTAAAACCCAAACTATGTTGAGTTACCATAATTCAGACTAATGCCAAAAGCAGGGAACAGAGGCAGGAAGTCAGCTGCAGCTTTTGGCAATAAATCTGAAGGGAAGGACTAGTTTTGATTTGTGTTTGTGGCGGAAACAGACAAAATGTACATTCTTGGAACTTTTAGATTGGAAATTATGCAAAGGCAACACAGCAGGAGGCTACCCAAAAGGCAGTTATCAGGAGATGATGGGGAATATATATACATGGACAAGAGACTGTTAGACTTCATTCCGGAAAGGAGGGGTTGAAGGAAATGAGACCGCAGAACTGAGCCATCTCTGGACACAGCTGGTGTAATAGTATCATTGTACAATTTCATGTTACATTTCCACTTTTGGCCAATAGTTGTAACATTTGTTTTCTTCCTTCACCCTGTTTGCACAGCTAAGATGACACATGTTGGAACTAACAGTGTACCTTACCTCCACTAATTTGCAAGCCAGGTACATGGAGATAGTCGTGCTCTTGTAAAACATCATAGAAACTCCTGCAAGGGACCCTGCAACAATGAGAAAACAAAATTATTGGTAAGAGCTTCAACTACTTGTCTGCTGTTGCTATATTACTTAGAGCTCATTGAAGTCCTGACACTACACAATCTTGTGACCAACAGCCAGTAATGTTTCTGTGCTGTCTATGAAAGCGTCTTTTATGCTTTTTATAAAGGACAGACATTTCTTGTTTTGACACTACGAGCCAAATCTTTAGCCCCGTTGCCAGCTCCCTGGCCCCAAATACCAACCACCTCCCCAAAACTGGTCCCAAAGATGCCTACAGCTGAGATGCTCTGGACAGTCTCTACAAACCCACATCCCTGCTGCATAGCAGGCCCCAAGGAGCAGCACTGTGTACCAGGCAGACAGTGAACACTTTGTACATACTCACTTCCCACTCCCTCAGGGATGTGCTTTGGGCGCAGTGCCTCTTTCTAAATGAGCATGCTAATGGCATACAGAGCAACTTCTATGATGAACCAGGAAAGATCAAGTATCGAGCAGGAAACTAGGGAAGATTTGTGCCGAGTACAATTTATTGCCGGTGATGCTAAACACAAAGAGCGCAAGTGTAATTTATAAAAGGAATCTTCAGAACAAAAGTATCACGTTTCGATTAAACCACCTAAATGCTCATTTTCATTTCAACACAAGCTTCAGATCTCTCTTCCTGTGTACAAAGCGCTTTGAAATTCTAAAACAAGAACTGCAGGGCAGATGCCGGACTATACCTCTACAGTAACATTGCAGTAATCCAGTACCTCTAGATTAATACTTAACAGCATATGATGCGTTTCATCCTTAAGCATCCTAAGGCGCTTTACAAATGAGGGAGTAAATGGTGTTCTGTGCCTATGCTGGGGGGAGAATAGCATGCCCATAATTTAAGTCCAAGTGCCAGAGTAAGGAAGGAGAATGGTCTCAACAGTGGCTACGCTAGGGAACTGATTCTTGTGGCCGTCAGCACCCCAATGTTCCAAGAGTTATCCTGATGAACTCCTGGGATTGTGTGCACTTGTTCTGCACAAACAAAGGGGGTTGCACACTGGCCATGGACTGTCCTACATATGCTATCAAGATACCATGAAGCATAAAGGCAGGGTTTTGCTCCCTATGGATAGGTTTACATTGTAAGCAAAGGCACGCGTGTAGCACAAGCAAGTACATTGTGTTAGCTGTAGCCTACCTGGCACAGGGAACAATATTAGAACAGACATGGCTGTGCAGGCTTCAGTGTGGGCTAGATAAAACCATGCAAACCAGATAGAACTCCACCATGAAGCCACTGAGAGCTCCATGCCAGTCCCAACACTGGATGAAGGAGGAGGGTTGGTCAGATGTGTGTCAATGCGCTGACCGTCAAACAACAATACGAATGAAATCTGATGCCAGTATAACCAAATGTTTTAAGATGCCGGCTCAGAAGTCGCCCGAATGAACAAGGTCCGCGATACCAATCAAGTGATCAGGGTTGGGTCGATAAGTTGGCTACCGAAAGAAAATTACACCTAACACATATGCTATCCATTGGAACATGGAACGTCCGAACACTGTGGGCAACTGGAAAATTAGAGCTGCTTTGGAAGGAAATGGAGAGATATTGAGGTGATATACTTGGACTGGCAGAGATGCGTTGGACAGGATAAGGAGAGATATGCGGATGTGAAGTAATTTGGTCAGGAAACGAAATGAAGCATGACACAGGAGTTGGATTCCTTCTTAGCAAAACAGCTATAAGAGCATTATTAGGATACAAACCGGTGAGTGCAAGAATGATGGTTGCACGATTCGAAGCAAAACCATTCAACATCTCAGTCATTCAGGTGTATGCACACACCTCGGACAGTACGGAGGAAGAGATTGCACTATTTTATACAGACTTGACAAAGACAGTGGAGGAGATACCGAAGAAAGATGTGTTGATCAAAGGATGAGATTGGAATGCAAAGGTTGGAAGAGATAACGAAGGTTGGGAGAGAGCCATGGGAAGGTTTGGATATGGAGAAAGAAACGAACAAGGTGAGAAACTGTTAGAGTTTGCTACAGAGCATGAGATGGTGATTTGCAACATGAGATTCCAACAAAAGGACTGTAGGAAGTGGACACATGGCGATCGAATGACGGGAAGTCCAAGAACATGATAGATATGATTTTGATAAGAAGAAGATGGATAGCATCAGTACAGCAGTGCCGAACTTTCCAAGGAGCGGATACAGACTCAGACCACAGTCTAGTGATCGCAAATATCAAGATAAAACTCAAAAGAAAATATAAGACAGTTTAAGAAAAGAAGAGATGTGTCGAGGCTATGTGAGGAAGAAACAGGGAACGCATACAGAACAGCGCTTGAAGAGAAGATTATCGCCACAGAGAAAGACTTAGATAAGAGAGTCGCAGGGATAGCCATTGCTATAGAAGAAGCAATTGAGCAGACTATTCCAGAAGAAGAAAAGATCAATAAGAAGTGGATTACCCAGAAGACACTGAAGTTGGTTCAAGAGAAAAGAGCGTTGAAGATCAGGAGAGATGTTTCTGAGATGGCAGAACAGCAGTATAGGATGAAATGGAATGAGGAAAGGAAAGCAGCCAGAAAGGATAAGGAGAAATGGTTAGAGGAGCAATGTGAAGATATTGAGAGGTATTACAGCGAATGTAAGACCAGGGAGGTGTATAAGACAATTAGGAATATTAATAGAAAATGGCAATCAAAGCAGATGGCTATCAAAGATGAGAACAAAGAAGTGCTCAAGAACAGGGAGAAGATTGTGCAGCGATGGACAAGATATTGCACTGATCTATACAAAGCACAGTTGGACCCGAGTGTCTCAGAGAGAGTGATTGAAGAATTGAAAGAGAGATCTCCCCGAGCATCGAGAGCAAGACCAATATTTCAAAGGAGGAAGTAGAAAAAGCAGTGAAACAACTAAACAACAAGAGCCCTGGAAATGATAAGATCACGGGAGAGATGATCAAATATGGTGGAGAAAGCATGATTCAGGAAATACACCAACTACGTAATATAGCATGGACAGAAGGGAAGGCACCTAAGGAATGGACAAGATCTGTGCGAGTGACAATACCCAAGAAAGGAAGTACATTGGAGTGCAAGAACTACAGAACGATTGCCCTAACGAGTCATCTAGGTAAAGTGCTGATGATGATACTGACTGAGAGATTAAGATCGCAGATAGAAGAACATATAGCAGAAGAGCAAGCAGGGTTCAGAAAAGATAGAAGTACCATACAGCAGATATTGGCACTAAGACTGATAGTGGAGAAAGCTCAAAGAAAGAACAAAAACGTATACACTTGCTTCGTCTATTTTCAAAAGGCATTTGACAGTATAGATCAGAAAGAGATTTGGGCGGTGTTGGAGTCATACGGATACAGATAGCAGACTAATACAGTTGTTGAAAGATATCAATGGTAGTGTGGAGGCAGTGGTGAGAACATGCAGGGAGTTTGGAAGTTGGTTTAAAACAAGTAGAGGTACGAGATAAGGAGATCCAATATCGCCAAGTATCTTCATCGCACATCTGGAAAGAGTGATGGACAAGATAAGGAAGAGGTAGAAGGGATATCTGTGCACGGGAAAAGAATTAACAATGTTCGCAGATGATATAGTTATCATTGAGGAAGATGAGAAGCTAGCCAAAACGGTGCAGGTGTTAAACGAAGAAGGGAAGCAATACAGACTGATTATGAACATCGATAAAACAAAAACAACGGTATTTGGAGATAAAGAAATAGGAAGGAAGATCAGTGTGGATGGTCTTGAACTAGAAAATGTAGAGAAGTTCACATATCTGGGGAGCAACATAATGTATGATCTAGACTGTAAGAAGGAAATAGCGAGAACAATAGCGAAAGAAAGTGAGTTTGAAAGCAATGGATAAGATCTGGAAAAGCAAAGCCATTAGCTTAAGAACGAAGCTGGGCGCCTTGAAAACGTGTGTATTCAGCAGCATGTTGTATGGATGTGAGACATGGGTGATAATGAAAGATTCGAAAAGAAGAATATTGGCGTTCGAAAGGAGTTGTTATAGAAAGATTCTGAGAATAGGATGGATGCAGAAGGTCACCAGTGAGGAATTATATAGGAAGATACAGCCGGAAGAGAACCTGCTGCAGAAGGTTATAAAGTGGAAGCTACAACTATTTGGACATATTTGCAGAATGAATGACAAATGAAAAATCAAGACCATGGTATTCGGAATAATGGATGGTTTGAATAGGAGAGGCAGACCACACAGAGAATGGATATATGATGTAGTAGATTGGTGTGGAGCTAGTATACAGAAACTAAGCCACTCTGCACTGGATAGGGAAAGATGGAAGAAAATAGTGAGAGAGGCATCAGACACCAACGGGCACTGAGCCCACGATTATTGATGATGATGATGATGATGAAACTGGATAGGGACCCTGACTCCATGCTCAGATAGTTAGTCCACAGTGAAGCCCATATTTCCTTCTCTAAACTACCATTGCTATCCATTCTAGCTACATCAAGCCAGCATGGTCACATGTAGGCATGCTACAATCACACCTCTTGCAGGGCAGAAATCCCTTTTGTGTTTTATACACACTCAGTGGAAGGGAAGATAATCAGGCCTGGTTCTGGGGGTGGGTAAGCAGCCCTTCACTGACTGGCTGACTGGCTATTTTCTGTTCCACTGACGAGTCAATTTTATTCTTTATTTGCTTATTTCCATCTCTTGGGGAGTGCTGAAAACTACTCAGTCTGGCAAAATGCTTGCCACCCCTCCTGTTATGCACAGCCTATTGTACAATCAGAAAGGAGGGGGAAATATGGTTAGAGATACTGAGGGGTAAGCCACTAATCTTACAAAGTGTTATGCAACCTTTAATGGCCACACTGGAAACAGAGAATCTTGGGTTTTAAGGGCTTCATTCATTAGCTCCCCTGGGCAGTGGAGGGTGGTGGGGAGCCTTGCTGGGTCCCTGGGTAAGGTGAGGGGGCCCAGGTCCTGGAAGAGGTGTGGTCTCACATGGAAGGGATGGGGCTGGAGTACCCAGAACTCACCACTGCATGGAACACACCTTACTGTGCCCTGTTCCTCCCTCCCTGCCTGCACCACTCCATGGTGATGGTGGTGGCGGTGGCCAGGAGCCCCAGGCTGTTTTGAATCACCAGGCCCCATGGCAACTGCCCCCTCTGCCACTGGAATTCAAATTCTGTTCTTTAGATGAAAGACAAGCTCAGTCCCTGCCCTCACTAGTATTTGACTCTCTGGTTCCAGGAAGTCCAGATATTTTACAGCTCTTGCTAGATATGCAGCCAGTCCCTCTAGCTAAGCAACAGGAACATATTTATAGCTATGACTTAATCTGATGTTGTCAGTCTAATGACAATATTCCTGAACTTAGAACTAGACACTTCTTTGCCTGGACTTACCTGCTATAAGAGCATGAATTTCATCATCCAGATTTCGTACCCAGCGCAAGAAGCAACTAGAACCCTGTGGTGGGAAGCAATACAATAGCCTTTGTTAGTGCTTTATTTAACATGTGATTGACTTGGTTACATTACTGTATAATCCAATGATCATTCACAAATACCTACACAAGTTATTCAGGAAGGGCCAACACCCACCTCCCTGACATCTGTGTCTGCTGCTATTATACCCATTTAGAAGGTGCAGACCATCAGGTAGAAGGGCACACTTTATGTATGTTCGATTAAGAGCAAACAATCTTTTCTCAGCATTTGGGAGCATACATAGCGTGATCAAACAAACTACACCTTAAACTGAAGGGAGAAGGGAAAGTCCACCTGCTCATTTATCACTTTTCATATAGATGGAGCAGCTTCATTTGCTGATCTATCTCCCACTCCTGCCCTTGCTGTGAGGAAAAAGAGTAGCCCTGAGGGCAGGAGGATGATGACTTTAGTAGACCTCCATAAGGGCCAGACCACCCTGAAGTTCCCTACCTGCCCAGCAAACAGGAGAATCACATCTCATAGAAATGGAAGGGACCTCAGAAGGTCATTGAGTCCAGTCCCTGCCCTATTGGCAGAACCAAGCACCATCCCTGACAGAGTTTTTTTTAAATCTATTTGCCCCAGACCCCTAAATGGCCACCTCAAGGACTGAGCTCACAATCCTGGGTTTAGCAGGCTAATGCTCAAAGCACTGAGCTATCCCTTCCCCACTATATTTTGATAAAATTAGGCTCTTAGTAACCTATAGTTTTTGCATACCGCTATAAATCTTAATGGAATAGCAGCGTTGCTGTTGCCATGTTAGGTCTGAGGTGAGAAACAAGGTGAGTGATAGAATTTATTTTATTGGACCAACTTCTGTTGGTGGAATGCACAAGCTATCAAACTGTGCAAGCTTGTCCTCAGGTCTCATTAGAATTCAGAGTAACCTGTTGTTACTATGAGCAATTCCTAGACCTAGAGTGTTCAAGACCAGAAAGGACTATCAGTATAAATCATTTAGCCTTACCTCCTGTACAGCACAGACCACCCAGTTACCTTCATATAGAACCAAATAATTCATCTTTGATCAAACCATAACTTGTGTTTGGCAAAAGCATAACTTCCGAAAAAACATCTGAAGATATCAAGATTTTTGAAGTGGTCTAAGATGGTTCCTCATTGCATCTTGCATTCTATTTTTGGCTTTCAATACATGGGTAGTTAGAAGGTACTATATAGGAGCTGGTTATATTACACTATGTTTAGTATATGAGGTATAAATACAAAGTGAAAAACAATGTAACCTACATCCAAAAAGCAGTCACTCTTCAAAATTTAAAACAGCTGGCGGAATATTTTACCCATTATATACTCCAGATAAGATCTGAGGGGCTGTCATTTGAACAACAAAATATGTAGAACTAAATAAAATTTGAGGTCTTTTTAAAAAAATAAATATATTTCCAAGTGCAGTTCCACCAACATTTTTAGTGCTGTTAATTAACAATTAGTGTGTCTAATTCTAGCAACTTGAAATGAAAAGTGATATTCTGTTTTCTTGCTTTGCAGTTGGTAACAGTTGATTATGAAAGGAGGACCTAGTGGTTTGTAGTTTTTGGATACTCACATACTTATGCCTGGATAAGCAACTGAAATATTGTTAATTTAGTTAAGGATATGCAATCGCTACTTTTATATCAACATTTGCATATACCAGCATGTTCTGCATGTGGCTGTAGGTTGGGCCATATTCGCAACTGGCGTAAATCAATTTAATTCAGTTGACTTCAGGGGAGCTGCACTAATCGACATCAGCTTGACAATACAGCGTACATCAGTTTAGAATGTGAAACTGGAGTAGAAGATAGCTTCCCAAGAGATGTGTGGAGTGTCACAAGAGTAGCACATATCAAGCATCAGAGGGGTAGCTGTGTTAGTCTCCATCTGCAAAAGCAACAAGGGGTCCTGTGGCACCTTATAGACTAACAGAAATGTATGAGCATGAGCTTTCATGGGCAAAGACCCGCTTATCCTGCAATTTTTTGCAGGTACTTTTGAGGTTGTAACAAGCAAGAGGATAAAAAATTATTCTTGTTAAGCACTGAGTACAGGATACAAAGCAAAGGGCTTACATTGCAGCAAGGGCAGTTTAGGTTGGATATTAGGAAAAACACCCCATCACCATAATTAAACACTGCAACAAATTGCCTAGGAAGGTTGTGGAATACCCATCATTGTCTAACCCATTCTTAAAACTTCCAACACCTTTCAGAACGTGTCCAGTTAATACTTACTCCTGCCTTGAGCGGAGGGGACTGGACTAAATGACCTACTGAGGTCCTTTCCAGGCCTACACTTGTACGATTCTAAGGTAGAATTGAACATGTCAGTGTTGACCTAAAACCTCTGAAAAGTCTGGGAGCTGCACACTTGAGAAAGTGCATCTTCTGGGAACTACTGTCTCTGGTGCAGACACTAAAGCTGTGTAACAGAAAGGTTGCTGACACCATCTGGGATGCACCCTTCACTTTAAAACTCACTTTCCTACATGTCTGAAATAGCTCAAAATCTGCTCACCTTCAGGGCATACTGCAAACCTCACCTAGCTTTTTTTGGGCACTTGTGAGGAGAAGGGAAGATTCAATCCTCAGCTAGGGTATTGGCTTGACATTTATAATTTGATTGCAACTAGCTTTGACAGCTAGATAGGACATGATCATTAGACTTTGTCATGGGCTGAGGGTCCATACAGGGGATTAACGTGTAAGTAAAGACGGAGGCTTTGTATTTAGAAATCAACATAAACTAAATTAAGTTTCCAATGTTTTTGCACTTACTTTGTATATACTGACAAAAGATCCCAGAAAAGCACCAAGCTGGAAGTTTTCCTTGTTATAGAATAGTGAAAGCATCCGGGAAGGTTTTGTAAACAGATGCCTGAACGCTGATGGGATTCGAAGGCAACACTGGATCAGGTAACCAACACTGAACATTCTAATGAAGCCCTGGAGAAAAAGTTAAGACACACAATTAAAAACAAAACAAAACACAAAGCAAAACAAAAACCCTTGAGCTACACAAGTAAACTGGTAGCTTGTTTATTAAATATAGAATTTTAAAAGCCTACTTAGTTGACATTATTTCAAATGTACCCTCCCTTCTTGGAACTTGAAACTAGCTTTTTGAACCAATTTCCCTATAAAATAACTAGGAAATAGACTCCTAGACTGCCTGTATTGAAAGCTCTTCTTTTAATTTGAATGGATACTGAAAAGGCCCCAAAGGCTACACACGATCTCTACTCCAAAATTCTGTTCTCTGAAACAGTCCCGATGGCTTAACTTCCAACCACAATTGGGTATGGAAATAAAAACAGTGTGGTGAAGAAAATACACCACATACTCAAACATCTGGAGAAAGTACTGGGCGTGTGGGTGGAGGTAGTGGGGAGGGACCCATAATAAAACAAAATCCTTTCAGAAAACGATGAATTAGATAGTGACACTAGCTTCTCTGCCCATGTCCATGGTTCTCAACAAACAACTGACTTGCAGGCTTTGCAAAGTCTGCTATTGAAGGAAGTGCAAACCCAGAGGAGAACTCAGGTACAAAACTTAAAAAAGATGAACACAAGTTCGTATGATTTTTTTCCTACTGCTGCACCCTTACAGACTGGTCTGTCTCAGAGTTTGTTTAGTATAGTGCCAGAATTAAGACTGGGTCAGTGTTTCATTATAAAGTATTTTCTTTTTCGGGTTCTTTTAATTTTCTCAAATGTTTCTTAAGCTCATGTTTAGCCCACAGGTGACCATCTCTGAAAAGTCCGAAGAAAATCTATCAGTCACTTAAAAATCATCTTCATGTGTGTGTGCGTGTGGGGTTGGGGGAGATGGAAGGGGAGCCTTCAGCTTTTAAGAAAACTATTTATAAAGTCCCCCTTATTTCTTTTCCTTACAGTTTGATAAGAACAGTTTGTTATAAAGCATTAATCTAGGTATGTGTTCCCAATGAGTTAAGCAGGCCCCAGAGTGGGATGTTTCAGTGACCAAGGTTTCTGTTGCTTGTTTATAAAACCACTGAACAGAGGATTGAAATTGGCAATCTGTCCAATTCCGAAATTAAAAATCTATGCCTCATACAGGACATTTCAATCCCTCATAAAGAATCCTAAAGCTTTATTCTGATGAAACATCAGTCAACAATTTCTTGCCACAATGATATTCCATCACCCCGTGGTGTCCGACTAGTTCTGAAGCAGGGCAAACTAGCCACATTATTCTGAAAATATATTTATTGTTCAAGCCAACTCACCACATTCAATCAGCAAAATAGCCACATGTGGCTAGTGGATAGCATGTTGAACACCACAGCCACTGACTGTTACTTGTGAAACTGTTTATGAAACAAAATAAGTGCTGTACACTTTAGATAATGAGGTTTGGAAGTGGATGATGAGTAGTTGAGCAGTCTGGAATAAATGTACTGTGTGTTTTACAATGTTGCTGGTGAAGAGGCATAGCCAGATTTATGAAAAAGGTCCTATGTCTCCTTTACATTTGGCCTGAAAAACTGAACTAAAGTTAAGCTTTTGAGGTAAGTAAATTATATCCTTTGGGGCACTTTTAGATCATATTTTCCACACAGTTTACATCACAGTATGGTGTGATCATGTAAGGTAAATCTCTGTCACAAACAGAGACAGGCAGAATTAAATTTACTCTATGAATCTTAACTAACACTCCTACCCCTCTGATACCTGAACTTTGTCACTTTTGTGTAACTAAAATACCAATTTTAAGTTTAATTTTAGATTACGTAAAAGTACGGGAAGTTTTACAATAGTCTCAAGCATAGGACAGAAAACCTACGATATATGTGATAGAGTTTGTCTGTTTGTCCATCCCTATGTTCGTTCAAGAACTCCACCTAAATGGAAAGAGCTGGGAACATCAAATTCAGTATACAGCTTCCTCTTAACATAATTTAAAGCAAGGTTAGTATTTGGTTGTGCCAGAAAAATGGGATGGGTCTGGAATGGGATTGCTTCTTATAACATGAAAAGGAAGGGCTCCGCTATATAATGATCCTGTGGGGGCAGAAGGAGATATGGGATGGAAAGCAGGGACAGTTATACTGTATAATGACCATGGGATGCAACAAGGGACCAGAGATGGGGATTGAGTTTACTGCATTTCTCACTTTGGCTGTGAAACGCAGGGGGTAGACTAACCTGGACCTGATCCAGACAGGAATGTGCAACCTTGCTGCAGCTGTGCCCACTGCAGCTGTAGCAGCTATGGAGAGGCGCTTCTCAACTGGTCCCAAGCGGTTGTGGTGAGGGATGGCTGGGGTCGTCCCTTCTCCCCAGGGCAGCCTGCACATTGAACCCTTCATCTGCAATCCCACCCCAGAGCAATGATTCAAATGAAGCAGGTGTATTTTAATTTTACACTCATCCCTTGCTATACGAGCTCAACTGGTTCCCAACTTTCTGCTGGATGGTGAAAACTTGTAAGAGGGACATTAAATTCCCATTGAAATACATGTAAAAGTCTCTGATTGGTTCCAAGTGCTCTGTGTGGCAGCAGGTGGCGCTGCTTTTGAAAGGCAAGTGAACCTGGAGCTGGGTGGGGGGGGGGGTGTTAAAGGCTGGGGGGAGTTTGGTGACATGAGTGGGAGGGAGGGTTAAAACATGGTGGCAGGTTCAGTCTGTAGGGGGGCGGGGTTCAGGATGCTGCAGGTTGGGTCTGTGGGGCCAGTGGGGGAGGGGTTAGTTGTGGCAGTTTGGGTGTGCGGGGCCAGCGAGGGGGGGAGGGGGAGGTTAGGTTGTGGCAGTTTGGGTGTGCGAGGCCAGCGGGGGGGGAGGGGGAGGTTAGGTTGTGGCGGTTTGGGTGTGCGGGGCCAGCTGGGGGAGGAGGTTAGGTTGTGGCAGTTTGGGTGTGCGGGGCCAGCGGGGGGAGGAGGTTAGGTTGTGGCAGTTTGGGTGTGCGAGGCCAGCGGGGGGAGGAGGTTAGGTTGTGGCGGTTTGGGTGTGCGGGGCCAGTGGAGGGAGGAGGTTAGGTTGTGGCGGTTTGGGTGGACAGGGTCAGCAGGGGGAGGGGTTAAGTTGTGGCAGTTTGGGTGTGTGGGGCCAGCGGGAGGGTGGGAGGTTGGTTGTGGCAGTTTGGGTGCGCGGGGCTGGCGGGGGTTTAGGTTGCAGCAGTTTGGATACACCGGGCCAGGAGGGGGTTTAAGTTGTGGTGGTTCAGGTGCGTGGGGCTGGCGGGGGGGTCAGGCTGTGGTGGGTTGGAGCCATGTGGGGGGTAAGGCTCGTATTAGTGGGAGAAGTTCACTCATCTAGTGAACAAAGGCAGGTAAATGTGTCCCTCGTTTTAGCAAGTACTCATAAATAAAGTACCCGTTTGATGAGGGATGAGCGTGTTTCACAAAGAATAAACATTAACTGAATTAAGGATCCAATCAGCGCTGGGTAAATCCAATATTTTAGAAACAAAAAATTCTGAGCCCCCAATTTTCACCCACTAATAGAAAAAGGAATTTTATTTCTTATGGACTAGAACATGGCACTGTATTATGCTGTATGATCCCACAGCTCTTGAAACTATTGAAATTAAGTATTATTATTAACAATAATATACAGTGATTATAACCACTGGAATATTCCCCTATTTTCCTTCCAGTCACAACAATTACCAGATAAATTGTACTGATCATCTGCTGTTATCAGCAGCAGGCAGCGACAAACTTCAGTTCATCTTTTGAGGTAAACTCTTGCTGGCTACCATATACAGGTCGAAGCCAGTAAACAGTGGAAATGTTGGTAACGTGCTAGAAAATATTGACCTCCCCTGGTCCGGCAAATTCTCTTGTCTGGCACTGGTCAAGTCCCATGTGTGCCAGATGAGGGAGGTTCAACCTGTATCTTCATTTAGATTGCCTGTTAGAATCAAGTGGATCAAAGGAGAAAGGGAAGGATCTTCAAATGGCTTTTGGGAGTTAGACAAACCTTCACTGAAATCTATAGAGCCAAGAAACCTGGATTATTTCAGATTCTAAGTGAAGTTTATAAAAGTGAAGAGATCCACTAGCCAGCTGTCAAAGATAAACATAAGGGGACTGCCGGTTATCCTAGCTGGCTAATGTGTGTTTAAATATAGCACAGGAAAGAGCAAAAAAGGAGAACCTGATAGCAGTGTATGCATAACTGTGATAGTGGGAAGACAAGGTGTTCAGTTGAAACAGAAAATTATTGTATAGATTTTGATCGTATCTTCTCTTAGTCACCTCTTTTCCAAGTCGAATGGTCCCAGTATTCTTTTAATCTCTCCTCATGGAAGCTTTTCAGGCCCCTAATAATTTTTGTTGAGCTTTTCTTTACCCTTTCCAATGCTAATATATCTTTTTGAGGTGTACAACTGGAATTATACTCAGTGTTCAAGGTATGGATGTGCCATGGATTTATACAGTGGAATGACATTTTCTGTCTTATTATCTATCCCTTTCCTAATAATTAATAATATACTTTTGGATTTTTTGGCTGATGATCCACTTTGAGCAGATATTGTCTGAGAACTATGCATGATGATGCCAAGATCTTTCTGTTAAGTGGTGGTAACTAATTTACAGCCCATTGTTTTCTAGCGGGCATATTTTTACACTTACTAGCATTAAATGTAACCTGCCACTATGGTAGCCAGTCATCCGATTTTGTGAAATTCCATTGTATCTCTCATCTTCGGACTTAACTATCTTGTGTAATTTGGAATAATCTGCAAGCTTGACCACCTCAGTGTTTACCCTTGATTTCAGATCATTTATGACTATGTTGAACAACACTGGTCCCAGAACGGATATTCAGGGGACTTTGCTATCTGCCTATCTCTACTGTGAAAACTAATTGTTTATTGCTACCCTTTGTTTCCTGTCTTTAACCAGACACTTACTGATCAAGACAGGACTTTTTTCCCCTGTTACTCCATGAGACCTTCCTTTGTTAAGAGACCTTGTCAAAGCCTTTCTGAATGTCCCAGTGCATTATATCTTCTCAGTCATCCTTGTCTGTGTTTGTTGACACCCTCAAAAAATAAAGTACTTCATACATGAGTGAAGTGCTCATTGATCTGAATGGTGGGTGTGATATGTATTAAAATTTAAGGACGGTCTGGGAATTGGGATAGCTCTACTGTGTATCTTTAACTCAGTGCACTCAATTCAAATTCAGATTATGAGTTCCTCAGGCCAGTAAGGACTGCTGACACCCATTTGTCCTACCCTAGAAGAGTGTTAATGGATGCTAAAGAAGAGGTCACTGCAATGCTGAGGAGACCGGGGGGACCACCATTGACACGGCCTCCCCTCTCCAGTCCAGGAAAAGGCTGGGACAACTCCCTTCTACCCCAGGCCCTGCCTCTCCCCACCCATGCTCCACCCTTCCCTACCCAAGTACCACACTCTCTCCACCTCTTCCCCACCCTGGCTTCACCCCCACCCTGCCTCTTTCCCCAGCTCATGACATTAAGCTGGGGGTCAGGTAGATACATTGGAGGGTAGGGATAGGGTCTAGAGTGCCCTAGACAAATTGAAGGATTGGGCCAAAAGAAATCTGATGAGGTTCAACAGGACAAGTGCAGAGTCCTGCATTTGGGACGGAAGAATCCCAAGCACTGTCGCAGGCTGGGACTGACTGGCTAAAAAACAGTGCAGCAGAAAAGGACCTGGGGATTACAGTGAGTGAGAGGCTGGATATAAGTCAACAGTGTGCCCTTGTAGCCAAGAAGACTAATGGAATATTGGGGTGCATTAGGAGAAGCATTTCCAGCATATCTAGAGACCCCTCTATTTGGCATTGGTGAGATCACATCTGGAGTACTGCATCCAGTTCTGGGCCTGTCTCCAGAAGAGAAAGGATGTGGACGCATTGGAGTGGGTTCAGCAGAGGGCAACAAAAATGATTAAGGGGCTGGAGCATATGACCTCTGAGGAAAGTCAGAGAGATTTGGGCTTATTTAGTTTGCAGAGAGAAGAGTGAGGGGCAGTTTGATAGCAGCCTTCAACTTCCTGACAGGGGGCTCTAAAGAGGACGGAGAAAGGCTGTTCTCAGTGGTCACAGACAGCAGAACAAGGAGCAATGGTCTGAAGTTACAGAGGGAGAGGTGTTGGATGGATATTAGGAAAAACTATTTCACCAGGAGGGTGGTGAAGGACTGGAATGAGCTACCAAGAGAGCTGGCTGAATCTCCATCCCCAGAGGTTTTTAAGTCCTGGCTTGACATAGTCATGGCTGGGATGATTTAGTTGGAGTTGATCCTGCTTTAGGCAGTGGGCTTGACTAGATGACCTCCTGAAGTCCCTTCCATTTCTAGAATTCTATGATTCTATGAAATACTGTTTTCAGCATCCTGTCACTACAGTCTACATCCTTCGTTCCCAAATATTTACATTTATATTTAACTATGAAGTTGTGCAGTAGTTAATCTAATGTTCCTTTCACTTAGGCACTGGTCATGCAAAGACTTATGCACATGCTAACATTACTACTATGTAAAGTCCAGCTGAAGACATAGAATTTAATAGAATTTATATATTAGGCACACAATTTTGAAAATTCTGGCAAATATAATAAAAAATTTGGTGCTGAGTGGTTCTCTGTTTTCTGAAACCAAGGAAGAGAAAGGTATTTTCTGTTAGTTATTCTAAGTTGTGTTGTTTTTATTTTTAGTCACTCTATCATTAGTAAAAAATAAAAAAGAGAAGTTACTCACCGTAGTAACGGTGGTTCTTCAAGATGTGTCCCCATGGGTGCTCCACAATAGGTGTTGGGCTCGCCCGGCGCCGCAGATCGGAAATCTTCCAGCAGTTTCTCCTGGATCGCGCATGCACCGGCGCGCGCCGCCCCCCTGCGCACCCCCGGCTGCGTGCGCGATCCGGTCCCCGCCAGTTCCTTGACCAACTGCCTCGGATGCTCCTGAAAAACACTAGACAGAGATCCGAAGCGGGGAGGATGGGCGGGTGGTGGAGCACCCACGGGGACACATCTCGAAGAACCACCGTTACTAAGGTGAGTAACTTCTCTTTCTTCTTCGAGTGTCCCCGTGGGTACTCCACAATAGGTGACTACCCAGCAGTAACCCAAGTAAGGAGGTGGGTAATCAGTTTATGTGCAGCTTGCCCCCGAGACGACTGCTGTCGACAGACGGGTATCTTCTTCGAATACCCAAGGCAGGGCATAATGCTCGGCGAAGGTGTCGTAAGATGACCAGGTCGCCGCTCTACAGATGTCTTTTAACGCGATGCCCTTGAAGAAGGCTGTTGACGCCTCCACCGCCCTGGTGGAGTGAGCCCCGGGCGGGGCCAGCAAAGGAGCATTTTGAAGCTCGTAACACATTTTTATACAGGACACAATGTGCTTAGAGATTCTCTGTGAAGAGAGACCTTCTCCTTTTGACCTGGGAGAGAGAGAGACTAGGAGCCTGTCCGTTTTCCGGAAGGACTTAGTTCTGTCTATGTAGAAGGCCAACGCCCTCCTCACATCCAGGAGATGCAGGCATGCCTCCTTGCTGGAGCTGTGAGGCTTCGGGTAAAACGAGGGTAAAACTATTGGCTTGTTAAGATTGGACTCCGAAGAGACTTTTGGAACAAAGGCTGGGTGCAGCCTTAAGGTTACCGCCTCCTTTGCGAATACTGTGCAGTGCGGCGTTGCCATCACTGCTGCAAGCTCACTCACCCTGCGGGCTGATGTAGTTGCAAGGAGGAAGGTTTTTTTTTTTTTTTTTTTTTTATCATAAGGAGACGTATAGGAACTGTGGCTAATGGTTCAAAGGTGGACCCGATAGCGTGCTGAGCACCAAATCCAAATTCCATGATGGTGGAAGCAGTTTCCGAGGGGGGTACATGTTTACCAGCCCCTTCAAGAACCTGGTAAAGATAGGATGGGCGAATACCGTGGGCCCTTCCTCTGTATGCCGAAAAGCTGATATAGCGGCGAGGTGGACCTTTAGCAAGGATAGAGAAAGCCTGTCTCTCTTGAGGTCCAATAAGTATTCTAGTATTACAGGTATAGGAACGTCAAGGGGAGCTAACTGCTTGGCGGAACACCAGGCTGTGAATCGAGTCCATTTCTGCTTGTAAGTCCTCCTGGTGGAGGTCCTTTGGCTACATTCCAGGACTTGTTGTACTCCCTCCGTACACATGCTCTTTAAAGAGCTGAGCCATGGATTAGCCATGCTTGTAGGTGCAGACCCTGAGGGTGTGGGTGCACTAAGGACCCCTGAGCCTGCGTGAGTAAGTCCGGCGCCACCGGTAGAGGGAGCGGTGGGCGGTCCGACACGCGCAAAAGCAAGGGAAGCCATTGCTGCTGATCCCAAGCAGGGCTATGAGTATCATGCGAGCTTTCTCCCTTCTGGCTTTGTGCAAGACCTTGTGGCAAACAGATAGATCTGGGGAAAACCCCCATGTACAAAAAATGCGCCGTAGCAGATCGGAGCGGATCTGCCATTCGTGCGTGATTGCGAAGCGCCTGCTCAGCTGATCTGCTTTCACGTTGTGAGTGCCCGGCAAGTACGAGGCTTTCAACGTTATGTTGTTGTCAATGCACCAATTCTACAATTGGACTGCTTCCGCACATAACGCACGGGATCGTGCCCCTCCTTGTCGATTGATGTAAAACATAGTGGAGGTATTGTCGGTATTGAATCCCGACTACTTTGCCATGTAGGTAATCTCGAAAATGTTTGCAGGCGTTGAACACTGCTCTGAGCTCCAGCATGGTTATGTGCAGTGTCTGTTCCGCAGGGGACCATAGCCCTTGCGTTACCTTGTCGCCAATGTGCGCTCCCCATCTTATGTGGGAGGCGTCGGTAGTAAGAAAAAATAGAAATTTGTGGTTGGTGAAAAAGCACCCCCACTAGCAGATTCTTGAGGTTTTCCCACCACGCCAGGGATCTGCGCACCTCTGTAGTGGGCAACACCACCCTGTGGACAGTGTGGGATGCCAGTTTGTAAATGCTCGCCAGCCAATGCTGCAGGCTTCACATGTGCAACCTGGCATTCTGTACCACAAACGTCGCTGCCGCCATGTGGCCCAGCAGCTGTAAGCACGTTAAGACCGGCACCGTGGGGCTGTATGTGATGACTTGCACCAGCGAACTGAGGGCGCAGAAGCGGGCGTCGGGTAGGTACACCCTTGTTGTGATAGATTTTATGCGTGCCCCTATGAACTCTATATGTTGTGTGAGTTCAGACTTTGACTTTGCGAGGTTGATGACTAGGCCCAGCGAAGAAAAACGTGTCCGCTGTGATGCGTATCATGCATGAGACCTCTGCCTTCGAGGCCCCTTTTAGCAGGCAGTCGCCCACATATGGGAAAAATAAACACCCCCTGTCTGTGCAGGTAGGCTGACACCACTGCCAGGGTTTTGGTAAAGAGTCTGGGGGCCGAGGAGAGGCCGAACGGAAGAACCCTGTGCTGGAAGCACTCCTGGCCGACCATGAAGCGGAGGAAGCGCCTGTGTGCCGGATGGATTGTTATATGAAAGTAAGCATCTTGTAAGTCAAGTGCTGCAACCCAGTCTCCATCATCCAGTGCCGTGAGTATCAAGGCAACTGTGATCATCCGAAAACGTTGCTTGTGCAAGTAACGGTTGAGGCCCCGAAGATCTAAGATGGGCCTCCAGTCTCCTGTTTTCTTCTCTGGTAGGAAGTACCGTGAATAAAAACATTCCCCTGGAATTGTTCCGGCACTCTTTCCACCTCCCCTATGAACATAAGGTGATTCACCTTCTGCTTGAGCCTCGCCTCGTGGCAGCATCCCTGAGGTGATGCCTGGTGGGAGGCTTCGTCAGTGGAAGCGACTGGAAGGGGATCGCGTAACCTGTGGCTATGATCTCCAGCACCCATTTGTCTGTGGTGATCTTTTGCCATTGGGAGTGGAACGGTCTGAGGCGATGATGGAACAGGAGATGAGAGTGGCATTGAGCGAGGGTATTGATAGTGCAGCCCCCGACATACCCGTCAAACTTGTTGCCTTTGGGCCTGACCCAAGGGCATACGGCTTTGTTGAGAACGTCGCCTAGGAGTTCTGTACTGTTACTGCTGTTGATAGCGCCCTTGGCCATAGCCCCGTTGATATTGAGCACGCTGTGGTTGTAAGCGTAGCGTCTTTGCTGAGGATAAAATTTTTCCCTCCTGTATGGGGGAGTATAAATGCCCAAGGTTCTAAGTGTAGCACTTGAGTCCTTACTGGGGTGAGGGACCGAGTCGGTTGAGTCTGCAAACAGCTTTTATGTATCAAAGGGAAGGTCCACAATCTTCGCCTGTAGGTCCCTCGGGATACCCGACGTCTGGGGACAGGATTCTCTACGCATGACCACTGCTGTAGCCGTTGAACGTGCCGCCGTGTCCGCCACGTCCAGGGCAATCTGGACTCCCGTCCGTGATGCTGCGTAGCCCTCTTGAATAACCGCCTTTAACACCGGCTTTTTGTCTTCCGGAAGTGAATCCATGAGGGGAGTAAGCCTGGAGTAATTATCAAAATTATGGTTTGCTAGGTGTGCCCATAATTTGCCATTCTCAATAGCAGGGTAGAAGAGGAGTATACCTCCCTGCCAAACCGCTCTAGCTTCTTAGCATCTTTGTCCGATCCCCCCGATTTGTACTGAGAAGCCTTTGACCTCTGCTGGGACAACTCGACCACCAAAGAATTTGGTTGTGGGTGACTGAAGAGGAACTCCATGCCCTTTGCTGGGACGAAGTACTTCTTATCCGCTCTCTTGTTCGTAGGCGGAACAGAGGCCTGAGTCTGCCATATAGTAATGGCTGACTCCAGAATGGCTTCGTCCAGAGGAATAGCAATTTTGGATGAAGCCAGGGGTCTCAAATTTTCCAGGAGTTTGTGATGTTTCTCCTGCACCTCTGCTGTTTGAATGTCTTGCATGAAAGCCACCCTTTTAAACAGCTCCTGAAACTGTTTAAGGTCATCCGGGGGAGAGACATCCCCGGGGGCCATTGCCTCATCTGGGGAGGATGAGGAGGCACCACTAGGGTAAACCTCCCTCGAACCCTCGGGCTTCTGCGGTCCATGATACACTTGCTCGCTGGAGGATTGTGAAGGAAAGTCTCGGGGTTCTAAAATTAACTCTCCTTGAGACAACTGTGTTTCCGTCCCCGATCGGGAGTGCCCACGGGGGTATTGAGCGGCCAGGGGGGACCTGCCCCTGGGTGTAGGCCTGTGGTGTATGTGTCCAGCATGATAAGGACGACCATGGCAGCATGGGCAAGGGTCCGGGGATGGAGACCTAGACCACTCACAGGGTGTGTACCCCCGATGTCTGGGAGAGCGAGACCTCCGCGACAACACAGATAGAGGTGAAACTGGCTTGTGATAGTACTCCAGGGGATCCAATCCCAGAAATGGTGAAGGTGGCCCAAGCCATGGTGACATTGGTTGGAGGAACGGAGAAGGAGGTTCCGGATGGGCCGGTGGAGACACAGGCCTTCGGTGCGGCGTGTGTATCACAGGGGGAGGGCTTGGTGCTAACAGCAGCGCAGCCCTGTCCGGAGATGGACTGCGGTGCCGGGCTTTTGATTTTGCCTTGCCCCTCCCCTGCGGGGCTGGCACCGCCCCCTTCCATGCCGGGGATCTCGGCCCCGCTGTCAGCGCCGAGCTCAGCACCGTCAGCTGCGGTGCCGCGCGGGTATCCTCCTCCGGTGCCTGCAGGCTCCATGCCTGGCGCCCCTGCACGGTTGGTGCCGCAGGGGCCGGTGCCGCCTGTGGCGGTGCTGCCGGGTCCGGCGCTTGCCTCGCTGATGCTCTAGGCGCCGCACTTGCTGGCTGTTGTATAACCGGAGGCTCAGCCTCTGCCACGTGCGCTGCCGCTTGCCTGAGTATGTGGCTGGGGGCTGTGTGCTCCGCTCGTTCTGCTCGCTGCAAACACCAGCAAGGATCGAGCCAGGGAGAGTTTCCTCCGTTTCTGCACCGAAGGGGTCAGCGAAAACTGCCCTCTTCTTATGCAACCCAGAGGGCCCTTCTGGGTGAGGCTTCTCCGGCAAGTCCAGCCGGAGAGCCTGATCAACAAGAGCATTTTACGCCTCATCGCTCTGTCCTTCCTGGCCCTGGCTGTGAGCTTAGCACAGTGAGAACACTTCTGGGTAGCCTGTGATTCCCCCAGGCATCGGATGCATTCGCTATGCCCCACGGAGGCCGGCATAGCTTCACGGCATGACTCACGCTTTTTAAAACCTGAAGAGGCCATTGCAGTGAGTCCTTTACTGTTAATAGGGTACTTAGCACTTAATCCGTGCCTTTCCACCCCAAATAGTGATCACCGGCCTGCGGGACATCGGGCGGCCTAAATGGCCTTCACGTCCGCTCTTCTCTTCTCCGCTCCTCTCTTTTTTTTTTCTTTTTTCTGATATTCTCTTTGTCTTTGCTTTCTCTCTCTCTCTTTTTTTTTTAAATAACCAAAAACAACAAATGACACGTTGAAAAAAACCACTATTTAATCTGACTCTAGCCTTAGCCTGAGTAGATTCCATCTGCAGCTGATGGCAGTTGAGAAGGAACTGGCGGGGACTGGATCGTGCACGCAGCTGGGGGCGCGCAGGGGGGCGGCGTGCGCCGGCGCATGCACGATCCAGGAGAAACTGCTGGAAGATTTCCGATCTGCGGTGCCGGGCGAGCCTGACACCTATTGTGGAGCACCCACGGGGACACTCGAAGAAGAAGTTATAATTATTCTGAATATTTTATAAATATTTTATTACACATTCCCAGATCTATTCAGCAGAGCAAGACAAGTCCCACAGAGTTCAATGGAACTTCAGCACATACATAAATGTTTTGTGAAACAGAGCCTAATTGTCACTAAGGATGCTGAACTATTGCCTGGTTCAAAAAAGCAGTAATAAAATAATAATGAATGAAACACTGAACTGTATTAACATAAGAAAATAATTATTATACTAAACCTCTTTTAAAGCTATACCTTAATGTAATGAGCCTTGCCATTAAAAAGCAAAATAATTAATTTCTAACAGATTTCTCAATTTTAACATAGAAAAAATGCATTTTAAGGATGAAAAATAGCAGAAGGTCCTGGAAAAACTAAATTTACAACTATCAATTTTTGCTTCCTTATGAATAAAAATATACAGATTATTAAAAGATCACCCAAAACTAAGACCATGTAGCAGGTGGTCCCACCTGTGCTAATCTCTTCCACTCACTACTCCTTTGAAAACATGCACTAGCCATATTATGGAGGAGCATAATTCTTGCCAGTGGACATAGACAGCTTCCTCTGTGTGCAGCAACTGTGACCAATCTCCCATTACCCCTTAAAATAAACTAACAGACAGACCACTGAATCCAAAACCAAACACCACTGTGCCAGATATGCACAGCTGTATGTGTACCACTGCTGAGCTGTCTGCCCAGCACAGCACATTCCAGGTGCTTTATTTAGGATGGAGCTGCAAGTGGGATCACTTACGAAGAGCTTCATGTAATTAAACAAGCTTATTTTTTGCCGATCCTTTTTTCCTCATTCACTTTAGGGTCTCAGATTATTGTAAATGATCTACCATACATCCATTTTATAGCATGGCATGGCAAGAGAGAGAGACAGAAAGAAAATCTTGCTCAGAAGAAGGTTTTCACAAACTTATAAAACTGATTCTTTTTACAATGAAAAAGCACGACCAACCGCAGACTTCAAAGGCCATGACATATGGAATCTGCATTTGCCCATGGTAACTTACGTATTCTTTTTCTATTCTAAACTTTATATATTCCTACCACTCTCTTTCACATTTTACAAAAATGTCAGATTCATACTTACTTTAATGCAATATGAGATGCAATTATCTTCATAATGTTTACAGCATCTATGTCTTGGGCCATGTTTGCATCTGCACAAGAAACAATGAAATCCATATTAATCAGAACTCCTTTTACTGTAATCTGCTGGAGATTCTGTAAACTTTCTGTTACTAAAAATGTACACAAGTCTTTTGCTATTCCCCTATTATTTATTTTACATGTCACCTTTTGACATACTCCTACTTGACATTCTCATAAGCAAACTAGAGAAGAGTGGTCTAGATGAAATTACTCACAGGTGGGTGCCAAGCATGTTGAAAGCTTGTACTCAATGTGTAGTTATCAATAGTTCACTGTCAAACTGGAAAAGAGTATCTTGTGAGGTCCCACACAGGACAATCCAAGTCTGGTACTAGTCCACACTTACATTAGAATATGACTACAAATGTATCCCAAAATAGCAACTCTGTGGCTAAACACCAAAGCTTGAAATAGCAGTGCTATTCTGAGTGTGGTATCCTAGTTCCAGTACCCATCGTCATAGAAGGGGTAGCGGAAACCTCAAAATAACCACTTATTTTGAACTTTGGTGCTATATGGATGGCACCAAGTTCAAAATAAGTTAACTTGAAATAAATTATGCAGTTTGCACAACACAAATTGTGTTATTTTGAATTATGGCTACAGTGTAGCTGTAGTCTTAATGATTTTGGAAATGATGAAGAAATTTGTAGATGACATGAAACTGGGAAAAATTGCAAGCACTCTGAGGGACAGGATTGGAATTCAAAACTACCTGTCAAATTTGAAAATTGGTCTGAAATCAACAAAGTGAAATTCAAACAAGACAAGTATAGAACACTACATTTAGGCAGGAAAAAAATCAAACACACAACCAAAAATTGGTGGATAACTGAGTAGGTGGTGGTAATACTGAAAAAAGTTTCTGGAGTTATAGTGTATAATAAATTTAATACAAAACTGCAATGCGATCCAATTGCAAAAAGGGCTAAAATCTTCTGGAATATAGTAAAAGGAATACTGCATGTAAGACACAGTGGGTAGGTATCCCTCTATTCTTGGTACTGGTAGTGCCTCAGCTGGAATATTGTATTCAGTTGTGAGCCCCATGCTTTTGGACAGATGTGGACAAAGTGGAGAAAGTCCAGAGAAGGGCAAGAAAAATGATAAAATACTTAGGAAACCTGACCTATAAGGAAAGCTTAAAAAACAGGGTATGTTTAGTCTTGAGAAAAGAAGACTGAGGGAGCACCGGATAAGTCTTCATACATATTAAGGATTGTTATAAAGAGTATTAGTTATTTGTCACATTCACTGAAGTAATGAGCTTAATCTGTAGCAAGGGAGGTCTAGATTAGATATTAGGGAAAATGTCCTACCTAAGCTCTGGAAGGGGCTTCCAAGAGAGGTTGTGGAATCCCTATCGCAAGAGGTTATGAACAAGTTAGATGACCACCTGCCAGGGATGGTCTGGGTATTATAACTGGTCCTGCCTCTGCAGAAGAGGCTGAATTAGTTAAGTCCTTCCCAGCCCTACATTGCTATGATGCAATTGCAAAGCACTGTGGCTTTTATGAAATTATCACAATATTGTACAAATAAAACAATTCTTTATTTGTATTTCAGAAGCACATGTACTTGTATTTTGACCCAATCCTCTTATTCATGCAAAGCTTGGGTAAATGGATTATGCCTTTGAATTCTCTAGTGTGGCCAATGAGAAGTAATTATGACATCCTTCCCAGGCTATAAAGCTGCAGCAGGGTGATTCTGCAATTTATGATCACGGATAATCTCACCCTCACCCCTCACATTAGACTGATGCTGCTGTTTCAGCCAGGGATCCACTCACTGGTCATACCAAAATCCCTTCTGTACCACTCTGTGGGCCTTGTGGTATGGACTGCAGAGGCCTCCCTCAACCATGACCATCCCCCCTGCATTGCAGTTCTCTCAGTTCAACTGTGGTACACATTTTCTCTGTCCCTTACTTGGGATTAGGGGTTTGGCTCAAAGCATAGAGAGGAGATGATTTCAGGGAGGATGGGGCATGTGAACTTTATAATAACTAAACCTTTGTGACACAGAAGGAAGGCAAGTCATATCATACCAGCGCTAAAAATGATATTTTCTTGTAGTCAATTATATGTGGCTTAATATAAAATAAATCATATAATTTATATACTGTATCAAATATCTTGGAAGCTTTGAATCATGTATTGTAAAGATATTGGCCGTAAATCACCTATGAGGTCAGTTTATGTAGCAAAATTTGTAACGAGAATGTGATCAGATTACAGACATTTAGAATCAATTACATCTGAAAGGAAACATATGGAAGAGAAATTTGAGACAGTATTAAGATTAAAAATGCAACGGTTTTTGAATGGATGGGAAGAAGGAGTTTGGAAACCCCAAAGGAAGTATACTCCTCATTTGTTAATCATTTAGCCCTCTAACATTTAATAAATATATTTTTGCTAGAAGGGAGACTGACCATGCCTCACGATATTCAGTTAGTCTGTGTCAGGGGTATTTAAAACAAATCAGGTCCGAGGAACAAGAGACGGAAAGGCTTTTCTAGCTTCCCTCAGCTCAATGCTGGAGGCAAGTGTTTCTTTCTATCCAAAGGTCCTTTGCTCTGAAATAAGCACTCTTCACATCCTCTATCACATCATGGAATACTTAGACCGTCTGTTTCTATATTGCCTGTCAGGAACAAACCGTAAGAAGGATATGGTCCTAAAAAGAGGGCTGCATGGCTTCCTCTCTTACAGAAGTAAATAAGAAATGAATGTACTCAACCCACCTACTGTTATCTGTGTGGATTCACTATAAATGACACCCCAGGGGAAGCCTTCCGCTGTGCGTGACTTATCATACCTACAAGTATTGCATGGGAGATTTAGCTAGTGCTGCCGCTGCAGACTTACACTGCAGTAATGCTGGATTTGGGACATGCAAGGTCAGCTGTGTTACCAAATGAAGAAGCGACAGGTAGGTGATGAAGCTTGCTGCCTACTTCAAAATCTTTGTCCATGGGAGAAAACAAAGGGTTTAAGGTTCTCCCAGTGTTATCTGCTACAGATGACAGGATGGACTAGAAGCTGACACAGAACTGCCCTGGCAAAGTGGGGGGTAGCTGAAGGCTGCTCCTGGACCAGTTCACTTGCAGGAGGTGAAAACAAATGAAGATGTTAAGAGTGACTCTGAAGTGCTCCTCCAGCAAGGGCAGAAGAGCCACAACACCACCCAAACTGCATTGCTTTGTGATTGGCAGCATCGTGCTTATCCCCAGGCCAGTTTGAAAGGTCAGTGGTTTAAGTGCTGCACTTCAGAGGGCAGAGAAACAAATGAAGAATGGTAAAATTTTTGTTTTGTTTTAAAAAAACACTTTACTACTTCTCTAGAATAATGGCTGGCAAATTGTCAGTGCCTGCTTTCAAAATAACTAAAATAGTATGTTTCCCATTTGTCATTCAGTATAGGCCTGGCTGCACGTCCAGTACTTAATAGTATGGTGATAGTCGAAGGGACAAAGAACACAGAGTATATTTACAGGGTTGGAGACACTATCCTGGAGAGCAGAGGCCCTGAAAAAGATCTGGGGATCATGATGGATAATCAGCTACACAAGAGTTCCTGGTACAGCACGGTTGCGAAAAGAATGAATGTGATTCTGGGTTATATATACAGGGGAATCTTGAGCAGGACTAGAGAGTTTCTGTTACTTCTGTACTTGGCACTGAGGAAACCACTGCTGGAATACTGCAGCCTGTTCTGACAGCTGCAATTCAAGCAGAAAGTTGATAAACTGGAGAGGGAACAGCAATGAGCCATGAGAATGAGAATAGGATTAAAAAGCCTGCCTTATAACAACAGACTCTAGGAGCACAGTCTATTTAGCTTTTCAGAGAGGGGTGACTTGCTTGCAGGCTATACGTACAAAGATGGGGGACGCACATTTAACAATAGGCTCTGCAGTTCAGAAGGGAAAGGTATCACATGAGCCAGTGCCTAGAAACTGAAGCTACACAAAGACAGATTGGAAGTAAGGCATACTTTTTAATGGTGACATTAGTTAAACATTGGAACCATTTTCCATGGGTGATAGTGGCTTCTACATGACTGACAATTTTTACATCAGAACTGAATGTTTTTCTGTAGGAGAATTTCTATGAATCATTCTGGAGATGTGCTGTGGCCTGTGCTATACAGCAGGTCAGACTAAATGATCCCAGTGGTCTCTTTTCACCCTAGAATTTAGGAAACAGTAGTCAGTCATTAAGCCATTCAGGGAATCATAGAATCTTAGAATTCTAGAGCTAGAAGGGACCTTAGGAGGTCATCTAGTCCAGCCCCCTGCCTAACGCAGGATCAATCCCATCTAAATCATCCCAGCCATGACTGTGTCAAGCCTGGACTATAAAATCCTCTAGGGCTGGAGATTCCGCCACCTCTCTTGGTAACGTAGTCCAGTCCTTCACCACCCTCTTGGGCTGGGTGGACAAGGGCACCCTCTGTCAATGGAAGAAGTCTTTCGCTGACAAAACTCACAGAGTGCCTACACGGCTAAAGCACTCTGTTGAGATTTTGTCAGCAAAACCCAGCACTTCAGTCAGCAGTATTATGCCTCTGCCTGATCAGGCATAATAACTGTGTTGACAGTATTCTGTCAACAAAACTGCCATGTAGATGCTCAGGGCCTGTTCTGTCAACAGAGTAAGTCCTCCATGGTGCCAGCTGGCTGGTGGCGGAAGGCACCCTTCCCCCAGAGGCACATCTCTATCATCCCAGCTTCCAGCCATGTTTAAAGGGGCTGGCAGCCCCAGGCAGGAAGCTGGAAGTATGGCTACAGTCCTGCTGCATGTGGGTGCAGGCACACCCTGGCAGCCACTCCCTGCATATAAAAGAATGTTCCAGGCAGCTGGAGACTGTCCTGGGGTCTCCCACAACTCAGGGGAGGGATCCCAGGCCTCTGGAAGGGGTGGCAGGAGGCAGGCCCCATCCTGGGCCAGCCTGGAAATCAAGGACTCGCTGTCCCTCTAGGCTGAAGAGGAGATGGTGCTGGTCTCCACAGGAAAGTGCAGAAATGCTCTGGGCTATGCACGGATGCTGAAGCCCTGCTGGAGCACGGTCACCCTGTCTGTACCTTCGAGCAGGTATCGGCGAAGACGAAAGAGCTTTGCCAGGGCTACATGCAGGCCTGGGATGTGTGGTGGTGGTCGGGGACAGGGTCTGCCACCTGCCCATAGTATAAGAAGCTGGACCACCTCCTCAGGGGGCAAGCATGGGGCCCCCGAACCACCCCCATGGACACTGGGAGGTGGTCTGCCCCACTGGAGAGTGCCTCCCAGGAGCCCACCAGCTCGCCGGAGCCAGCGCAGGAGCCTCTGTCAGACCTGGAGTCAAGCCACAGCATGCTGGTTACCACTCTGGACTCAACTACCCCCAGCACCGCTCAGGCATCCCTGGACCTGTTCACAGAACCATACAGTGAGTACTCTGGCTGTCGCATCCAGCTAGGCTTGGGGGTAGGGGGGCAGGCAGGGCGTGCCACAGGGCCAGCCGAGGTGGCTCAGGAAGGCAGGTGCCCCAAGGGCTCACCACGTGCACCCACAGCAGTGCATACCACCTGACACAGCAGGCTGCCACCTGCCCACTGCTCGCCCCACAGGGGGCCCTCTGACATCCCAGGTCATGGGGGGCGGGGCAGGCCACCCCTGCCAAGGCTGGGTGCAGGACACCTGGCTGGCTGAGTGCCAGACCCCAATCCTGCACCCGTGCACAGTGGTGTAAGTCAAACGCACATGGCAGGGTCCAGGGGAGGGGGGGAATGGCAACACTGGGCTCCCCACCACCCATGCCATGATTCCCATGTACCACCGGGTGTGGGGAGCAGGTCAGGCCATTCTGCCCACAACATCACAGGCTCACTGTGTGGCAAGGCCCACCATGCAGGGTCACAGATGTGCACACCCAGCCAGCTACATCCAACAGCACAGGGGTGGGGGCTGCATCTCCAGGGGGACAGAGGGCAGGGCCTGTGGGTTGTACTGTGAGGACTCACCCTCTTCCCATCGCTCCCCACAGCTGCACCATCCGAGGGATGGGCCAGCCTCGCCACGCACCCAGGCAGCCCCAGGGAAGAGGAAGATATGGTGGAAGCCCAAGTGGAGCCCCTGAGGGCCAGCAGCCCACCACCATCAGCACGTGCTCATGTCAAGAGGACACGCCACCAGACGGACGATGACACCTTGTGGACCTACACGGCTACTGCCTGGCACCAGAAGAAGCCAGTGGAGGAGCGGATGCACTGGCACTGGGACCAGGTGTAGGCGTCTGAGCAGTGGCTGGCCCAGGTGGACCAGCTGCTGGACACTGTGAAGGCCTGGGTAGCCCGGACAGCCCCACTTGCTGAGCGTGCCGCTCCCATTCCCCTTGCAGCCAGTGCCCCCTCTCCCCTAGACCCCATGTCCCACATAATGATCCTCACACTGTGATGGGCAATGGATATGGCTGGGGTTCATCTCCACCAGGGTCCTCCCACCCCCAATGCCCAGTGATCCCTCCCAGCCCCTCCTGCCTGCCCCTGCCCCCCCCCAGCTAAGCTGGAGATAGTGGTGCCACCCCCGAAACCCGGCTCCCTATCTTCCCACAGTCCTGGCTCTAGCCCAGCCCTGCAGGGAAGGCCGCCCATGGGATGAGAGGGGCTCCCGTGGCTGCCATGGGTCACAGCCTTCAACCCCTGCCCCAACTGATGCCCCTCCCCCATCTGTAAATAGAAAGACCCATTATATAGACATGATGGATGTTTGTTTATTTTCAAAAACAGTTCCATAAGTATATAAAGGTTTTATTTTTCAACCCAACCCGTGTCCCTGCTTGGGGGAAGGTGGTGTGTGTGTGGGGCGTGGGCAGGTTGAGGTGGGGGAGAGGTGTGGTGGGACTGTGGCCTCTCCAGGGTGCCCTAGGGTGAGTCAGTGGGGGCTGCAGGCAAAGGACTCCTGGAGGGCCTCCCGAATGTGCACCCTCTCCGCATGCGCCTGCCGGTTGTGGTTTGCCCCAGGATGTTTATATTGGCCCCCTTCCTCTGGCACCTCCTCGTCCTTTCTCTCCACCAAATTGCAGAGTTCACAACTGGCAGCCACAACTGCAGGGATGGACTCCCCACCCCACGTCTAGCTGCATCATGGGTGCAGCCCAACTACCTGACATAGACATTGAACTGGCCTCAGTGGTCCACCAGGGCTTGCATGAGCACCGAGTGGTACCCCTTCCGATTTACAAAGCTTCTGGCACTGTGTTCCAGGGCCCAGATGGGAAAGCAGGTCCCATCCAGTGCCCCAAAACAATAGAGGAAGCCCAGGTTGGTAAAGCCAGATGCTGGGGTGTCCACGTCTGTGATGCAGATGAGCCTCTGGAGCAGGATCTGGTTAATGGCACACACCACCTGCGGGGAGAAGGGACCTTAGACGGTCGTGAGTCACTGGGGCGATGGCACCCCGGGTCCTGGTGGGCACCGCAGCCCCCTGTCCCTCCTGCTCCCTCTGCCCCTTCCCACTCTCCCCCTGCCTCCCCACCCACCACCCTGCCTCCACCCGCTTTCTCCTTTCTCCTGCCCCGTCCTCCCTCCACTGTCCTCCTGTCCCCCTCTGTCCCCTTTCCTGTTCTCCCCCTGACCCTCTTCTCCCCCTTGTCCTCCACTCCCTGCCCCCATGCAGCCAAGGCTGCCTTACCTGCATCAGTACACCTCCGATGGTGGACTTTCTGACCCCAAATAGGTGGCCCATGGAGTGGTAGCTCTCTGATGTTGCCAGCTTCCACAAACATATGGCCACCTTCTTCTTGAGGGTCACAGCAAGCTGCATGTTTGTCTCCTGTCTGTGCAGGGCAGGGGCGAGCTCGTTGTATAGCCCGAGGAAGGTGGCTTTCCACATGCAAAAGTTACAGGCTCACTATTGGTCACCCCACTGCCCCATCACTGCCCAGAACCCACCAAGCAGACCTGGGGGGATACTGCCAGACTTGTCTGGGAGGGCTGCCAGGGTACCAGCTCTTCCTGCATCATCTGTCACTAGGTTACCTCTCTCACCCAGTAAAGGCCCCACACCCTCTCTGATCACTCTCCTATTGTTAACATGCTTATAGAAACCCTTCTCGTTATCCTTCACAGTCCTTGCTAGCTGCAGTTCCAATTGTGCTTTTGCTTTCCTGATTACTCCCTGGCTTTCTCCATCCATGTATTTATACTCATCCTTAGTCATCTGTGCAAATTGCCACTTCTTATATGCCTGCTTCTTGAGTTTGAGCTCGACAAGGATTTCCCTGTTAAGACAAGCTGGGTGCCTACCATATTTGCTTTTCTTACTGTGCATCAGGATGATTTATTCCTGTGCCTTCAATAAGACTTCTTTAAAATACTGCCAATTCTCCTGAACTCCTTTCCCCGTCTTATCCATTTGCCAAGGGACCCTGCCCATCACTTCTCCCAGGGAGTCAAAGTCTGCTCTTCTGAAATCAAGGGTCTGTATTTTACTGCTCATCTTCCTTTCATCAGGATCCTGAAATCCACCATTTCACGCTTGCTTCAGCCGAGGTTGCCACTCACTTCTACTTCTCCTACTAGTTCTTCCTTGTGTGTGAGCAGCAGCTGAAGCTGCACATGGGTCCTGGTCAGTTCCTTCAGCACTTGTATCAGGAAGTTATCTCCAAAATTCTCAAAATACTTCCTGGATTGTCTGTGCACTGCTGTCTGTCTGAGAAGGGTGGAAAATCCATAGAGTACACCAAAGCACTGAGATCAAGGTCCAACCGTTTAGACCCCATTTTGATTTTATTCCAGGTATCATAATTAAATCCGCAATTATAGTTAAAACTATATAGGGTCAAATGTACAAAAGTGCCTGAGTGACATGCTCTTAAATAACTTAGGTACTTTTCAAATTTTGACCCTCGTTTTCAAAAGTGACCTTATAACTTAGCAATCTAAATTCCACTGATTTTCCACAAGACTTATGTTCCTAAATGCCTAAGTCAGAATTGAAAAGAGGACTTAATTGTTTTGAAATGCTAGCCTCAGTAGTTTGCATAGCTCATACAACAAATTCGAGTGGAGAGATTTATCAGAAATCATCAAAGCAGGTTAACTAGATCTACACTTAGAAGCAAGGTACAAAAAACCTGCAGTGTTTATAAATAAACACTAAAATGTGAAGAGAAGGATTCCTCAAATAACTATATCAAAACCTTTGCTGGTGCCTAATAAATAAGAAGTAAATCTTTGGAGCTAACTCACACCGAACTTCGGCTATAACCGCAACATTAATAACAATAACACTTAAGTGTTTTGCTATAGTTTCATAACTTCTCTTATAATTAACAATCCAACCTCCCAAACTCTATGAAGTATTTGACATACTCTACCCATACTATTTGCTACTGAAGTATTCAGTTATGCAATAACTATCACCCTAACTGCCCTAAAATAAAAGCAAATATACTATCTGATTTTATCTGACCTAGTTAGTGAATTGTATAGCTTAAATAATATGAGCCAATGCTTATAATAGGATTCTCTTTGTTTACCTTCTTTTTAATACAGTTTACCATTTTGTTATTGCTGTTACTCAAAAAAGAAATACAAGTCTCTTGAATGTAAATTAAAAATAGATTGAAATGTTGGTCTTATATGGCATTATTAAAAAAAAAGAGTGAGCACACATGCAACCATGTAAAATAAAAAGGAATCAATTAGGATTTTGAATTTTTTTTCAAACTTACACTTTGTCCACAAGTTTCTTTGTTAGAGCAATGATGTTTATTCGATGTGATACTTCTTCACGGTGCTTTATTTTTCTTTCTGTTTTTGAAAATGCTACTTCTGGTGAAAACGAATGTGTGGGAATTTCTTCTTTCCCCACAATGAACCTGGAAGGAAAAGGAAAACAAGACAAGTAAATCTGTTAGTTTAAAAATAAATGAAACAATAAAGTGTTTTAAAATGGATTCTACACAGCAGTGTTATAAATTGTCTGCATCTTTATAGCATGGTGTCAGACCCCATCCTCAGGAGGCAGGCAAGTGTCATTATTCCCATTTTACCAAAGGTTACTCAGATGAGTTGCACCAGGAAATATCTGGCAGAGCTAGGAATAAAACCCAAGTTTGTAATATGACAGACACAAGGCTTAATCATGCACTGTGTTCATCCAGCATTGTCCCTCAAGCTCTCACATGCAACCTGCAAGGAAAACGCAAAAGAGGAAGACCTCTGAGAATATGAAGATCTACTGAGATTGAAGTACAATAACTGGGTACTACTGGAGTCAGATGGACGTTTTGTCCCAAGACAGAGTGAAGTAGAGGAGACTTGTAGATGACCTATGCTCCACGTGGAATACAAGGGTTTAAGTTAAGTCAAGTGTTGTATATGGACATGCTACATCTATCTGCCTCCTATGGTGACAGTAAAATGGAGCCACTCCTGTAATCTCAGAGTGTTTTGTAAATACAGATCATCACCAGCCAACACGCAGGACCAGGACAAGATGCAGTAGCAATGGATTTTTGCTTATTCCCAGAAGACTGCTGGGATTTAGGATTCCTGTCTCAGGAAACATTTACTGCTTCTTCACAGACGCACCGTGCACTTGGGCTGTATTTTAGAAAAGGGAAATTACAATAAATGAACAGACACACATTTCAAAACTCTCCTTTCCAGCTAAGTGTGTATTATGGCCATTTTGAAATATGCAATACATCTGAGAACACAGAAAGGGTTTACAATAATATGGCTTCTCTTAAGAAAACTCTGGCCTCCTATAAAGCTAAAATGACTATATATATATATATATATATATATACACACACACACACACACATTAGGTGCTTACTTAAGTGCAGAGAATGTAAATCCTTTCAAGCCATCTTTGCATCTGAAACACAAAATGAGACATTTGGTGTTTTATGATAATCTGCGGGCAATGTAAAGAACACCTCAGAAATAAAATATTGGTGTAAAACTGTCCAAGAACAACAACAATTGGGGAAAAAAGATTCAATGGTTACCAAATCCAGCAAAGAAAAATAAGTATGCACCTAATTTACAACCAATGGAGACTATACAGTGTTCTGCTTGAAATACACTGTAGTCTTCTGGAGCTTCCCGGGAGAGAGAGAACACCCAGAACACCCTGTGTCAAAACTTCTGTGATCAAAAAAAAGGTATTTGTAGATCTCTAAAGGAGGGAGCTCCAGATTTTACCCATGTTGTGATCATGAGACAAATAACAGCCACCGTCTACGAAGTAACAGTGTGAATTTTTAAATGGCTGTGGACTTGTTGGTTTTACAGAAAACTCTCATAAAGAGCCTGACAAAACATTGACCTACTGAAACGGATGAGAAGTATCTTGCACACTTTTTAAACAACACCACAAAATAATGGCTGATTTGAAGAGCCAGTGTCTTCCTCCTTCTGGGAGCTGAATCCTGCTCTCTTCACTCCGCAAAAACACTTTGCTGTCAAAGTCACAGCACGCCAACTGCTCTGGTTCTGTGGCAACTTCCCATTGAGTCTATGGGACCATTTATGTGAAAAGAATAGCAAGAAGGACCCTAGCTTTATAAATGCTAATGTTGATTGCAGCATAATGTATAAGCTTTACTCTAATACTTTATGTTTCAGCTGGCAACTGGAGTTTTAAGATTTTGAGGTTTTCTGAACTGGGTGTGCTGATTGCAATTGGAGCCTGCAGCTGCTGCAGATTCTTCCTGGATGACTATCGATGTACCAGTGTCCTGCTGCTAGAGAAGCAAAGAGCAGCACTTTTCTATTTAGATATCTGTATTTTTTTTTCCTTTTTTAGAGGACTGTAAACCAGAGGGAAATAGATGACAAAGAAGTGCACATCAGACAGACTATATAACACATTAAAAGCTGATGTTTTATTCTATCAGTTAAATAAAATATTTTATATTATCAAAAGACAAAATCCTGCCATTATGATAGGCAATTGCCAGGGCTGGGAGAGTAGAATCATTGAACCTTAGAGTTGGAAGATACCTCCGTAAGTCATACAGTCCAACCCCCTTCTCAAAGCAGAACCAACCCCAATTAGTAGAAGGAGCAGTGGTGGTTAGCAGAAAGAAGGAACTTGTGCCTTGCTGCCCATGCTATGCCAGAAAAGCTTGTGGCTGCACCATCCCTAGGTCATGTAACTGCTATTCCAATAAAGGAGCAAGTGCAAAGCACATAGTGCCTGCTGCTGATGGCAGGATGTATATGGGAAAGTGAGGGAAGAGAATGGGAAAGCAGCTTGAATTACTGACCAGGCCAGCCTGGGAATGCAGACCACTGGATACATGTTATACACTCATCACTCAGTTGCAGGGCTAACGAGAGCCTTTGCTGGGCCCTGGGGGAAGCCAGTTCTGCCCAATCCCCTCCAGAAGGAGTGAGGATCAGGTGGAAGGGGACGGGGCTGAGGACCAGCCTCCCTCAGGCTGCATCTACACTATGATAAAATCCATTTTATTAAAATCGATTTCTTAAGACTGGGTTTTACACATTCCATTTTATATATTCGACTTAGAGCATCTTTGCCTTCCCACATGCTCCCCACAAAATTGACTTACTGCAGCCACACACAAGTAGCTTAAATCGAGCTTAAAGTGAGTGCTGCTGCACTGTATTGTGGGAACCTAACTCACAGTTCCCTGAGCCCCATTGCATTCTGGCCCCACAAGTAGATGTGGGTATATGACACCATCTTCCCACATTTCATTCCCCTCTTTCCCCTGCCATGTTAAGTATGTTTAAGCAGACACGGATGCTACACTGAAACAGTGTGCCTAGGCTCTATTTTGAGCTTGAGTATGGATTTACACCTCCTGGGAAAGAGGGACTCTAAGTAGACATGGGTGCTACACTGAAATGCAAATGAACCATCAGTAGTGGCCCAGGGCAGCAAACAGACAGTACACTTTTGACAGCCATGAAAATTGTGACTGCCTACGGAGGCCCTTTCAAGAACTTGAATCTGGATTTAGGCCCCCTGCAAAAGAAGACCCTTATGCTTAAATAGACATGGCCGCTACACTGAAACTTGAATGATTCATCAGGGTAAAAGACCCCAGAATACAGCCAGGTTTGGACCTGGAAAAGAAGACCCTAAGGACAAAAATATTCCCTGCTGCAAGCCTTACTTCGACAATGGTGGTAATTGTATAGCTAATACATTGCTTTCATTGAAACATGTATGGCTCAGGGTGGCTAAAAGACCCCCGGCTACAGCCAGCCCCTGAAAATCGTGACCGCCGTGGGAGACGTCCCCCAGGCGGCTAAAAGAGCCCGGCTAAAGCCAGCCCCTGAAAATCTTGACTACCAGGGGACACGTCACCCAGGTGGAAAAGCCCCCCGGCTACATCTAGCTCCCAAAAATCATGACCACTTAGGGAGATGTCCCCCAGGTGGCTAAAAGAGCCCCAGCTACAGCCAGCCCCCCAAAATCATGACCCTCACTGCACGCAAACTGCCTGGCACCTTGCGCAGCATGTCATTTTATGGGTTCGGGGTCAAGCCACATGACGTGGTTGTGAGCGGGAATGTTCCAGACTGTGTGGCGCCTCTGGGGGAGAGAAGGGAGGGGATGTGGGGTGTCAGGACAACATGTAAATGTCTGAAAAGAAGTTTCTTATCCTACCAGACAAGCATGACCCTCCCCACAGCCTAGCTGACACATGGTACAAGGGGTCAGTGGCTGGCGCCAGGCAGTGCAGAAAAAGAGGCAGTTAACAGAGGCATACACAGAAGCACAGACCCCACAGATGCACTACTAGCAAAGAAAAATAAATAAGATTTTTTAGCCTCTGATGACCCTACAGCCACAGGCTTTCGGGTACCGATTTGTAACAGTCCAACTGTTGCCTAATTCCACCCGCACATGAGAGCAGTGGAGATGGAAGAGGCCAAAGAGGAGAACTGTGGAGCATTGTGGGGCACATACAGGACATCTGTGGAGGCTAATGAATTCAATTTAAAGACATGCCGCAACCTCACTACCCTTCATTCAGAATTTTAAATTCAAACTGATCACTACACCTGTCATGCTATTACAATTTTAGGATTTCAATAACATGTTGATTTTAGTGGTCCATAAATCGAGCTAATGGAATTAACAGTGAGGACAGGCACTTGGAAAAATCAGGCTAACTGACTTAAAATCGATTTTATCTCATAGTGTAGACGCAGCCTCAGTCAACCCTTCAGCACCAACAGGGTGGCAGGGTGTTGGCTTCTGGGGGCTCTTGCAGTGATGTAAAGGGTTTGGGGTTCTGGCCGCCTGCACTTCCAAGGTAAATTGCAGGGCCCTGGGCCAGCTGTCCTCTTTGCCCCTCAGTTGGCAGCCCTGTTCAGTTGTTCTGCTGCTCTCGGATGGGCTAATGAAGAGGAAAAGGCTCCCCTGTCTGTCCCCTTTATCCCTGCAATCCTGAATACAAGATGACAGATTGTCAGCAAAAACTGTTAGCTAAATTTAGCTGAAGAATGAAATTCACAAATCAACAAAGTCCTTCTTTATGCTGGCAGCTGCATGTGCTCTTGGGGAGGGTCACCATACTATGTTCCCTTGGGAAATGCTTCTGCTTCATAAGGGAAAGGACATGCTCTCTCTCTCTCTCTCACATACACACACACACACCCTTCAAGGGATTTATTCTCAGCTATGAGCATACCTCCCATGAAAGGTCAAACATATTACACCCTGTAATAGGGAGGAAGAACCGAAAAATTATTGCTGTAAAAACTTCTGTGCCCTAAAAATATTTTCTATTGGACCACAGTGTTTATGGCACCTTACAGATAATAAAAAAGCCATTAATACTAACGCTTTAAATTATAAACCCTATTAGCTGGAAATTTAAAATTTAAAGATTCAGAACACGTGTGAGAAAGGGCAGGTAAGAACAGTTACACCAGTCTTACAAAGAGGAAAAATGAGATCAAAGAATTAGGTGGCTGGCACTCAGAATCATACAGCAAGTCTCTGGTACAACTTGGAATGGAACCCAGGTGCCTTACACCCAACCTCTAACCAAAGAACGCATACTCCTATATCAGGAGTTAGGTCCTGATCTTGCAACTGATAAGCCGCGTCTACACGTGCACACTACTTCGAAGTAGCGGCACTAACTTCGAAATAGCACCCGTCACGGCTACACGCGCCGGGCGCTATTTCGAAGTTAACTTTGACGTTAGGCGGCGAGACGTCGAAGTTGCTAACCCCACGAAGGGATAGGAATAGCGCCCTACTTTGACGTTCAACGTCGAAGTAGGGACCGTGTAGTCGTTGCGCGTCCCGCGACTTCAAAATAGCGGGGTCCGCCATGGCGACCATCAGCTGAGGGGTTGAGAGACGCTCTCTCTCGAACCCCTGCAGGGCTCTATGGTCACCGTGGGCAGCAGCCCTTAGCCCAGGGCTTCTGGCTGCTGCTGCGGCAGCTGGGGATCCATGCTGCAGGCACAGGGTCTGCAACCAGTTGTCAGCTCTGTGTATTTGGTGTTGTTTAGTGCAACTGTGTCTGGGAGGGGCCCTTTAAGGGAGCGGCTTGCTGTTGAGTCTGCCCTGTGACCCTGTCTGCAGCTGTGCCTGGCACCCTTATTTCGATGTGTGCTACTTTGGCATGTAGACGTTCCCTCGCAGCGCCTATTTCGATGTGGTGCCGCGCAACGTCGAAGTTGAACATCGACGTTGCTAGCCCTGGAGGACGTGTAGACGTTACTCATCGAAATAGCCTATTTCGATGTTGCCACATCAAAATAAGCTATTTCGATGTAGGCTTCACGTGTAGACGTAGCCATAGTGTGTAAATCACTGTGTTGTCTCTCTGAAGCCCCTTTGATTTCATAAGGCTCCATGCAGACTGCTTGTAGGCTATCAACTAAAAGGGGGGACTTAGTTTCTAATTTTATTGCTTCTCATGGCACTCTATTTTGCTTAGAATATAAACAAATAAAATATGCTATTTTAAATTTAAATACACATAGAGTTATTAGGAGTGTTTAATACAAACAGAAAAGTAATTACAGGGCAACCCTGAAACTCATTTTGCTCAATCTTGCGTCCTCAGTTTGAATATTGCTACAACAATTATTACATCATTACACCAGTAGATGTCCCTAATCAACTGTTACTCAAGCAGGGACAGATGGGGAGAAATGTTGACTAACTCTATTTTACAAACAAGTTCTTTCAAACTTGCATCAAGGAAACAATTAAATGTGGCACTGATCACACAATGCTACAAGAAATCTAAGTTATTCAGATGCAAAACAATTAACATGTTTCCCTTTACCCTAGGAAAAAGTCTAACCATTTCTGTACCACTATTCATGCCTGTCCTCATTAATCATCTGTGATAACTCCCACTTAGTTACTAGTCCATGTGGGAATCATTGTCAGAGTTAGGATACTACTATTATTTACAATTATATTCCTGTGAAACCTAACAAACAAGATGTGCCAGACAGTAACAGATAGGGTTTAACCTATAAGTAATAATAGGGTTAACATTCTATTCACAGATCTATTTACAGTTCAGATTTATTTAGTTTAACAAAGTGAAGGTTAAGGAGTGACTTGATTACAGTGTGTAAGTACCTAGATGGGGAATAAATATTTAACAATGGGCTCTCCAATCAAGCAGTGAAATGTATCACATGATCCAAAGACTGGAGTTGAGGCTAGACAAAGTCCAGATGGAAATTAGGTGTACATTTTTAAGTGAGAGTAACTGCCATTGGAACAATTTACCAAAGGCTGTGGTGTAAATAATTTTAAATACATTCTGGGAAATATCTTGGTGAAGTTCTATGGCATGTGTTACACAGGAGATCAGACTATTTTAGGGGTAGGAAAACCTGTTTTTGTATCGGGGGCTACATCCAAAAAACTCACTCCCCTAAAAATATTTCTAGGGCTAGTAGGTTTTGTGGGTCCCCCCCAAGCTCTGAGGTGGCACCAAAATTAGAAGGTTCAGTGCACAGAAGGGGGGTGCTCAGAGCAGGATGGGCGTAGGTATGGGCTAAGTGAGGGTGTGGGTCTGGGCAGGAAGGAGGGTGCAGAAGCAGGGTGGGGCTGTGGGGTCTGGAAGGAAGGAGGATGCAGGCAAGGGGAGGGGATGACAGCCTGGTCAGTGGCACAGTGGGGCTGCAGCAAACTCCCTACCTGCTTTGACTGTGTGTGGCTCCTGGAAGCATTGGCATGTCACCTTTCTGGCCCCTACCCACAGGGGCAGCCAGAGGGTTCCACACTGCCCCTGCCCCAAGTGCTGGCTCTGCAGCTCCCATTGGCTGAGCAACATGGACATAGCCAATGGAAACTGCGGGGGGTGACACCTGCAGATGGTGCAGCGCACGAAGCTATCCAGATGCACCTCTGACCAGGAGCCAGAAGGGGGACATGCTGCTACTTCCACTAGGTGCTTGAGCGAAGTGCCACTTGGAGTCTGCATCCCGACCCTCTCCCACGTCCCAACTTCCAACCTTCTTGATCCCAGCCCAGAGCAACCACCTGCACCCCCAGCACACAGCAAGTCTATATTCCCAGCCAGAATTCTTGTCCTGCCTCCTGTGCCACAGTCCCGTGCCCCAGCCCTGATCCGCCCTCCCACCGTCTGAAACCCCCAGTCCTGACCTGGAGCACCGTGATTACTCCTAGATTCCAAATCCCTCATCCTCATCCCAGAGTCCTCATCCCCAGCTGGAGCCCTCATCTTGCCTGTACTCCAAAATCCTCAGCCCCAGCCCAGAACTCCGTTGTGCACCCTGAGTTCTTCATCTCCATACCAAAGCCTATACCGTCAGCCAGAACTCTCATCCTGCCCCAGAACCGCAACAAGCTTGTTTTCCTGATCCATTTACAAATGTGGCCCATGGACTTATCTAATGCTCATTCAGTAGGTAATACATATCACCTGAAACCAGACCTGGATCCAAACACTATTTTCCTCAGTCCATCTGTACTAATTAGGCAGCTTTACCAAGAAAGTTTTGGGGTAATCTTTTTTTTTTTTATCACTAAGGCTGTTCTTGTGGCCTTTCCAGAGAAGGCTGTTTACCAGAAGGGCTCTAGTTACAGTGGCTTTGTAGACATGCACTGTGCACAAATGATGATGTGCATCTCACTAATTCGGGGATAATAGCATTGACAATTCTTTAATTAAATTGTGCCTTTTCAAAGGGAATATCATCTCAGAGCTTACATACCCTAGAAAAAGGAACTCAGATATATATATGGACTACGTCTACACTTTTTGAAAGGACCCTGGGAACTTCCAGATCCCCTTGTGCCTATCTGCTGATAGGAATAAGGGGATTTCAAAGTTTCCGGGGTCCTTTTGAAAAGGAGCCCCGTCTGGACAAGCCGCGTGGCAGCAAAAAGTGGCAATTTCAAAGAGCCGTAGCCGGTGGCATCCTAATGAGGCACTGAATACACATTTCAGCACCTCATTAGTAATCTTCGAAATCATGGCCATTTTGAAGATTTGGGCTAGTGTAGATGTATCCCTGATGAATAGAAAGCATCTATGCTGCTCAAAAAAGAATGAGGTGAAGCTGTTGTGATGCCAAACTGGGCGTTCACCTTTTTATGACAGGTCGACTGTAACATAAATCTTACAAATATTGAGCAGACATCACATCAGAGTCTCTGGGATTGAAAGTAAGACATTCTACTCACTGATGTTCACATTAAAACATTCTTCCCAAATATTAAACCGAAGCCTTTTCATTCTCCATGTCCTATCATCAACTAAGTGAGAAAAATGCCCATCCTTCATTTTTTCATTACTTCCTAAAAGAATCACAATTAGTGTGGAGAAAGTAAATAAGGAAGTGTTATTTACTAATACTTTAAACTCAGGAACTAGTTGTCACTAAATAAAATTAATAGGCAGCAGGTTTACAACAAACAAAAGGAAGTATTTCTTCACAAGCTGCAGTTGACCCGTGAAACTCCTTACCAGAGGCTGTTATGAAAGGCCAAGATTAGAGAGGGGTTCAAAACAAGAACTAGACAAGTTTATGGAGGATAGGTCCATCAGTGACTATTAGCTAGGATAGACAGGGATGGTATCCCTAACTTCTGTTTGCCAAAAGCTGGGAAAGGGTGACGGGATGGATCACTTGATAATTACGGGTTCTATTCATTCCCTTGTGGCACCTCGCATTGGGCACTGTCAGGAGACAGAATTCTGGGCTAGGTAGACCTGTGGTCTGACCCACTAAGGCTGTTCTTGTGGCCTTTCCAGAGAAGGCTGTTTACCAGAAGGGCTCTAGTTACAGTGGCTCTGTAGACATGCACTGTGCACAAATGATGATGTGCATCTCACTTGCCAATGGCACAGCAGAGATTGGCTCAGCCCAGGAATATCGCCTTGGCTTTATTAACCTTTCCTACAAAACCCCCTTCCTCAATGTGGCAGGTCTAGGCGCAGATGTGGCAACAAGAGGGAAAGGTGGGGTTCCAGAGTTGGACAGTGCACCACATATCCAGAGGTGCTAGGATTGGCTCTCCTGTGGATTCTCAGGGATTTATGAGGTTTCTTGGTGGGTCTTGCAGCTCATTTCACAGCACAGGGAGAAATGAACCCCCCCCCCCCACACACCAAATGATGTACAAGAAATTCAGCAAGGAAATTCCTTCCCTCACCCTGTTTTCACCTCAGTTTATCAAGGAAGGTGGCTAGGGTTGCCGGTTTTGGTTGGACCTGTGCCTGGAGGTTTCACCACACGGCAATCTTTAATTAAAGATTAATCTTTAATTCATGGAGACTCCAGGAAACTCCTGGAGGGCTGGTAACCCTAAAGGAGACAATCTTTTTGAATGTGACAAAGAAGATTCCAATACTGCCCATACAGCCGTAAACAATAACCATTCACAGTTACGGGGGCAAAGCCACATTCACAATGAACTGCTTTAAAATGGTATGGGATCGTCAGGCACAACCCACAACGCTAGAAAGGAAATCTGCAGGGGCAATTTCACAACAGAGAAAGCTTTTATATACTATACCCACTTTTCTCCCACCAGCTTTCTCTGCTCTAAATCATACATGTAGTTTCCCTCTTTCTTTGCCCAAAGGGCTTATCTACTCAAACCAGTCCTGGGAAAAAATATGAAGGAAATTATTAAAGATAGCATAACAAAAGAACCTTGTTTCCTAACCCACTATTTTTAATGTAAATTATGTCATTTAGCTGCTCTGCCCCATGGGAAAAGGGCGAGTTCAGTGATATAAAGGGATATGTAAAACACAGAAGTAATATAGTTTCAGTTCAAAGAAATAAATTAAAAATACAAATATACATTTGAAAACCAGTCACGCTCTGAAATCATCTTTAAACTGATCTTGAACATTGTTCCAAGTTTACTCATAGTGTGGACAAGGCATAACTATTTCAAATTTGAGATTACAAATTGATTGCATTGATGTCAAAAATAGACAATCTGAAATTGTCAATTTTGCTTCAAACAGTCAATGTTGCAGCATAGGTGATGTAAAAATGAAAGAATAGAATAAACGGAAGAAATCCTGTCTCCTTTTTCTCCCATATATGAAAAGGGCATGGATGCAGCCAGTTAATTACATGGCATGACCACGGGATAAATTGTGTTTACATTCTGGAATATACATAAGAAACATCTGAATTCTAGTTACTGCTCCCCAGTTATGCAATTACATTCCTTCTGAAATTTAGAAATTGTGAGCATATTTCACCATTTAAATCAAAGTGAAATGTGCTTGGATTTCAAAATGATCTCTTGAAACCTGAGTTAGGGACAGTTCCTCAGGATAGCGTCTAATGAAGATGTACTACATCACTGGGAGAGTGCTGTCCCAGTGATGTAACTGCTCCATCTCAATGAGAGGCAGAAGGTCCCTCAGGGGCTAGAGATCATCTCTGGCTAACATAACCCAGCGTAGACACTCCTTTAAGTCAATGTAACTTATGTCACTCGTTGGAAGAGGAGTTGGTTTTCTCAGACCCCCCACTGACGTATGTTACATCAACTTAGGTGGTAGCACTGATGAGGAAGGAAGGCAGGGAGCAGCTGATTGAGACTGTTTGAGGACGAAAGCGAGGAGGAGCACTATGCTAGGGAGGAAGCAGCACAGAAAGACCAACCAAAGCTGAACCCAATGTGACCACTGCCCAGAGCTGTATGGGGCTGTGAGTACAGGTGCTTGTGATTTGCATTGGGAACAAGAAGGAAGGTAGTAGCAAGCTAGGTGTAGGAGTTGTAACTGTGTGGGTTTGCAGAGAACAGCAAAAGAGGGCGCCAGAGAGGTTTGCCAGGGAAAGTTTATTGGCACCAAAGACAAGTTTAACTTTTCAGCGATCGCAGTTCATATTAGTTAGATTTCAACTTTTTTCTGTTTTGGATAAATTCTACTAGTTTGAGATAGTACCCACGTACAGTAGGGTCTCAAGATTCGTGAATGTAACGTTCGCGAATTCAATTATTCATGAGCGGTGGAGAAGCTGCTTCTCCCGGGGCTCCGGGCAGGAGCGCCGGCAGCTGCCACTTCCCCCGGGGCTCCAAGCAGGAGCGCCAGCAGCCGCTGCTTTCCCCAGAACCCTGGGCACGATTGTTAGCAGCTGTTGCTTCCCCCGGGGCTCTGGGCAGGAGCGCTGGCAGCCACCACTTCCCTCAGGGCTCTGGGCAGAACTGGCAGCCGTCGCTTCCCCTGGGGGCCCAGGCAGGGACCGCCGGCAGCCACCGCTTCCCAGGGCTCTGGGGCAAGCTGCTGTATTTGTGAAATTCAACATTTGTGAGGGTTCTGAACACGGAACCCTCGTGAATGTTGAGACCCTTCTGTACTTAAAATTTATGCTGCTGGAATTAGTGCTATTGCTGAAAAACCCAACCTTTTAAAATGAGACCATTGTGAGTAGTAGATTAATGGACATCACAACAAAACAGAAAGTGTGATTGGCAATCACATTTTCTGTTTTGTGTGATGGCATTTCCCACTCTGACTCCAAACTGTAATTTGCCTTCAGTACAAACAGTTATCCTTTTCACTTCAGTGTCACATTGTTAGAATTGCTTTTCTGAAAAAGCAATTGCTCAGTTTCCTTGGATTGACCGGAATGGGACTACTCAAAGTTATGCACACACGTAACTGATATTCCGGATCAAGACTCAGGGACTCAGTACTTTACAGGATTGAACCGTTCAGGGTGTGTATGGGGCAGGGTCACTAAGGCTCATGGGCAAAGATCTCCCGAAGAGCAGCCTGAATGCAGACATCCTCACACTGAACCTTTTGGCTTTGGCTGGGACCGGATATTCGAGGCTGGGACCATACTCTGACCCCACCCCGGGGGGACATCTCACCCTTTCCTTCCACAGTGTCTGAAGGACACAACAGGTGTACTCCAGACTCCTCCTCTTCACTGAGGTGCAGCTTTGTGGATGCTGTATCCAGGAGGGCTTCTGTGGGGGAACTTTCTCTGGGTCCCAGGAGGCATTGTAGTTCTCTAGAATAGGGACAGGTCACGGGACCTGCACCCAATCACCCGGCAGCATCCCTGGCCTTGGCATACCTCTGCCATAGATCTTTAACTTTGCTTTGTACCTGGTTGGGGTGCGAGCAGGGTGGCCTCTGGTGACCATTTCCTTTGACAAGTAGGCAAATGCAGCCACTTTCTGATGCTTGCCCCCCATTTCTTAGCCCTCCCTCCTTGTCCCCCAGGTGGTGGGTGCCTGTTGTGTCTTTTAGCACCTCCTCCTCCTCCTTTCACAGCCTGAGCAGGTCCTGTAGCTCGGGCTCCATCCATGAGGGAGCCCTTTTCTTCAGGGGCTAGCCAGAGTCCTGGGAGCCTTCAGATGGGTCTGAGACGGGGCCCATGGGTTTCTCCAAAGGCTGGCTAATGCCAAGTTTTTTTGTTTTTTTTTTCATGTACAGTGCATGTCAGGCGTTTGGCTGCAGCTCGTGCTCAAGATGCTGCAAGCACACTCTCAGCTTCCTGCAAAGGGCTTTCTGGGAGCATGGTGCTTTAAGCACGGCTGGGTGCAAACACCATAGAGCCCTGCAGCAGCAGGGCATGGTGTTTCCGTAGTCCGTCACCATGGAGGACTCCTTTTTCAAAAGAGCAGAATGTGGAACGTCCACACACGCTCTCTTTCAAAAAAGGATTTTGAAAGGGGCCTTCTTCTCATGTCAGGAACGGTGGACCAAAATCAAAATTTGACCCATGTTCCTTTAATTTAATTTTGAAAAAGCACATTATGTGTGTAGACAATCCATGCGCTCTTTCGAAAGAGTGCCAATAATTTCGATTTTCAATGCTAGTGTAGACATCGCTCATAAGAACCTGAACTCACAGTAGTGTGAAGCAGTGCAGAGGGTATGTATTGCATATGTGAAATTTAAGACACAGCCTTTTTGTTTTTACTATCTAATATGCTTATTCAAGAGTGTACGTAATTGTCCAGGAGTATAGTATTCTGTACAAGTGACAAGTCATTTCTCTCCTAGCTTAGACAGCAGACATACCTCTGGAATTCACATTTTCACTGACCTCCAACTGACCCATGACTACACAAGGAAAGACAGAATTGTTTTACCTGGGTCTTCTGTACATAGAAATGGCTCTGGGAGACCTATGGCTTTAATGATTGTTTGCTGCTCCTATGATTTAAGTTTTATTTTTTCATGTTTCAGTCAAACCAGAACTATGTAGTACAGCTTTGAAAACTGTACCACCTTTAGAAGAAATTGTAAAACATACCTTCTGGCAAAACCCCTTCCTGCAATAACCTTAGAAGAATGACAGCTGTAGCAGAGATAAGTTCAATTGATTCTAGCAATGCTGAAGGAAGAAGGGTGCAAGCAATGCCAATTCTGTGCCCCAACTATGAATTTTACTTATTGTTGGCACTAGAAACCAGGGTGATGAACATAATATAAATAGACACATTTTACTGTCCTAGCAAATGGTGTCACTGTGTATAGAGCTGATTATTGTTACCTCCATATGCAGTGTTTATTTTAGTAAACAAACACTAGTAGTTCTGAATGCTACATGTATGCTTGTCATTTAGTTCCCCAGGTTACACATAAGATCCATGTCTAGGCATTCCTTTATACCAATATACAATACTAATACAAAAAGGTTAAACTGCTGTTTATTAAAAAATTAAATTCTAACTTCTTATCTGATCTCATCTCTGCAATAACTGCAATTGCTGTTTATTTTAATGCTTTTGTTTCATCACAAGTATTTACTACACAGCAGCATTTCTGCAGTAAGCTTTTTCAGTTCCAACTTCTGCCATACCAAGCAGCAGTCAGATAGCTTAAGGGCATTAGCATACAATTCACACTGTTCTGAACATTTCTCGTCACTTAACATTCTGTATGCATATTTATGCAGAGGTAATATTCTGTACATACATTTAAACAGCAGTTCACTTATAATGACACGACTTCGGGGCACATTTTCCAAAATACCCAACACTCACTGGCTACGTCTACACGTGAAGCCAACATCGAAATAGCTTATTTCGATGTAGCAACATCGAAATAGGCTATTTCGATGAATAACGTCTACACGTCCTCCAGGGCTGGCAACGTTGATGTTCAACTTCGACGTTGCGCGGCACCACATCGAAATAGGCGCTGCGAGGGTACGTCTACACGCCAAAGTAGCACACATCAAAATAAGGGTGCCAGGAACAGCTGCCGACAGGGTCACAGGGCGGACTCAACAGCAAGCCGCTCCCTTAAAGGGCCCCTCCCAGACACAGTTGCACTAAACAGCACAAGATACACAGAGCCGACAACTGGTTGCAGACCCTGTGCCTACAGCATAGATCCCCAGCTGCCGCAGAAGCAGCCAGAAGCCCTGGGCTAAGGGCTGCTGCCCACGGTGACCATAGAGCCCCGCAGGGGCTGGAGAGAGAGCATCTCTCAACCCCCCAGCTGATGGCCGCCATGGAGGACCCAGCAATTTCGACGTTGCGGGACGCGGATCGTCTACACGGTCCCTACTTCGACGTTGAACGTCGAAGTAGGGCGCTATTCCGATCCCCTCATGAGGTTAGCGACTTCGACGTCTCGCCGCCTAACGTCGAAGTTAACTTCGAAATAGCGCCCGACGCGTGTAGCCGCGACGGGCGCTATTTCGAAGTTGGTGCCGCTACTTCGAAGTAGCGTGCACGTGTAGACACAGCTACTGAGTTTAAAAGATTTGGGCTTTAGAGCGCCTAAGCCATTTTTGGAAAAATTATCCAAGATCAAGTTCTTGAGCGGTGCTCTACGGACCACCGGTGAACAGGAGAATATCTGTAGAATACTGTAGTGTTTTAGACCCAAGAACTGAGGATACTTGCATGCTAGGAATGTAAGTGGTGTATGAGTAGATGTGAATGGTTGGGGAACACTAGATTAGTTTTTCCCCACCTTCAGTTTACTTTTATTTTTAAACAGCTAAATTGGCTATAGCACTGGTGAATGGTGTCACAATGAAATTATGTAGATTAATGCCACCTAAGACTGCAAATTCTGAGAGATGTTTTCATGTCATCGCAGTCTTGGAGCGTAAGACTTTGAACAAAGGCACAGCTGGAACTAGAGGGTCCCCTTGGATGAACTTCTGTTCCTTTCAGGTCCAAGACTTACATAAATGTGGCTTCTGAGCCATAAAGATTGTAATTTTCTCAATTTTGATTTTTAATAATGAAAACATGAGCAAAAGTCAGACTCCGCAGTTCAACAAGAACTAAAACACTTATGGAATACAGTAACAAATACAAGCCATTGAAACAACCTGGTCTGGTATAATAATAGAAAACAATTTCCTGAGTATGCAACATTAAACACTTTATTACAAATCTGTTTAAACTGAATGGCAGAACAAACTACTTGTAATAATATTCCTCCAATTCAGAGTTACAGCTGGAAAATCAAACCTTGTGGATAACTGCTGTTCAACTCTGGGGGACCAATAAAACCGTAATACTTATTTAAAACTTATCTGTAACATACCAATACAACAGAAATCTTCTATATTTAACTGACATAGTGTAGAAAAAGTAGCCATCAGTGTCATCAATGCTCATTATTTTATTGCCACTGTTTTTCTTAAAGCCTCAGCTCCTGGATTCATAGGGCTGTGGGCAAACGTAAGGTTTTATTGAAAAAAAAAGAAAGAAAAAGAATGGACCATATTTCTAAAGCTCAGGATTGTACAGAAAAACATGGAAATGTGAGTTGTGTGCTCTTTAAAGGTTCAAAAGCCAGACAGCAGTAAAAAAAACTCAGCACGTCCCTTTTAAGTTAGGCATAGTCTACACTAAGCAACTTAGACTGATATAACTATACACTCACACCAAAATGCAAGTCTACAGAGCCTGCATCCTCAGCAACCTCCTTTATGGCAGCGAGACTTGGACCCTGTATGCCCGCCAAGAAAAGAGGCTGAACGTCTTCCACTTGCGCTGCCTCAGGCGCATCCTTGGAATATCATGGAAGGACAGAGTGACCAACACCGCCGTCCTCGAGCAAGCTGGAATCCCAACCATGCACACCCTCCTCAGGCAGCGTCGACTCCGATGGCTTGGCCATGTCCACAGGATGAATGATGGAAGCATTCCAAAAGACATCCTGTATGGTGAGCTAGTCTCTGGCAAAACACCTCTCGGACGCCCCCAGTTGCGCTACAAAGATGTCTGCAAGAGAGACCTCAGAGAGGTAGACATTGAGCTGGACAACTGGGAAGAACTAGCAGATGACCGCAGCAGATGGAGGCAGGGGTTACACAAGGGCCTTCAGAAGGGCGAGATGAAGATCAGACAGCTAGCAGAGGAGAAGCGAGCACACAAAAAGCACAATAAGGACTTGCCAAACACCCACTACATCTGCAAGAGATGCAGCAAGGACTGTCACTCTTGTGTGGGTCTTCATAGTCACAATAGACGCTGTAAATGAAGTCCTCAACTGAAACTTTAAAGGGCGCGATCCATAGTCTATGCAGACTGAAGGATGCCCACTACACTAAGCAACTTAAGCCGTGTCTACACGTGCACACTACTTCGAAGTAGCGGCACTAACTTCAAAATAGCGCCCGTCACAGCTACACGTGTTGGGCGCTATTTCGATGTTAACATCGACGTTAGGCGGCGAGACGTCGAAGCCGCTAACCCCATGAGGGTATGGGAATAGCGCACTACTTCGACGTTCAACGTCGAAGTAGGGAACGTGTAGTCATTGTGTGTCCCGCAACTTCGAAATTGTGGGGTCCTCCATGGCGGCCATCAGCTGATGGGTTGAGAGACGCTCTCTCCAGCCCCTCAGCTCAATGGTGGCCGCGTGGAGCGGCCCCTTAAAGGTCCCCAACCCCTCCCTTTCTGTGCAGGAAGCTGAGAGAGCGTGCAGGCAGCAGCAATAACACACAGCTCACCTTCACGCTCTTCTTCAGCCACCCACACCTCCAACCAACCTGATGGCCGCCCAGCAGCTCCCCCAGCACCCTCAGGGAACACCCCCCCGAAGGGGAGCCAGAGTTCCCAGGGCAGGAGCCAGGCCGGGAAGAGGCAGCGGGGCCCCTCCTGGACAGAGGCCGAGCTGCGGGACCTGCTGGGGCTCTGGAGCGAGGAGGAGGTGCTCCAGGTAATGGGGAGCAAGAGGCGGAACGCGGATGCGTTCGCTCGGCTGGCCGACGGCCTGGCCGCCTGGGGTCACCCTGCCCGCACTCTGGACCATGTCCGGAGTAAAGTGAAGGAGCTGCGGCAGGGTTACACCCGGGCCCGGGATGCGGCCGGCCGATCTGGGGCCACCCCCGTCACTTGCCCCTTTTACAGGGAGCTCAGGGACATCCTGGGCCCCTGGCACACCTCCTCCCCTCCGGCCATGCTTGACACCTCGGCTGAGGAGCCCCAGCAGGCCCCGGAGGCGGAGTCCGCCCCGGAGGCAAGCCCCACACCCCAGGGGCCCCCCCAGGAGCCCACCCCCGGGGCACCGGAGCAGGAGAAGGAGGAGGAGGGGGACTCCTCCTCCACTGACACTGGCTTCCAGATCCTCCTCCTGCCATCCCGGAGCTCCAGCCGGGCGTCTGCCCCCCAGGTGTCCCCTGACCGTGGGAGTGGACCGTCAGGTATGTACCCCCCCGGTGCACACCCCCGGGGTTGAGGGGCGGGGGTAATAGATATGGCCAGGGCCCTCAACATGCCCAGATGACCATGGCCCCAAGGACAGCAGTGGCATGTCCCTCACAGGAGTGCATCAGCCCCTGCCCCCCCCCCCAGCACTACAGTGCCATGCCCCATCCCCGGGGCAGGGGGGAGCGGAACCTCTAGGGTCCCCCGGGGGGAGGGGGTGGGACACCCAGCAGCAGCAGCAGCAGCAGCAGCAGCAGCAGCAGCAGCAGCAGCAGCAGCATGTGATGGAGTGGCGGGGAGTGCAAATGCGAGACTCAGGCTAGATATGAGCAACAAGCTGAATAGCTCCCAGGGGCTAAGGATGATCCTGGGGCTACAACTGGCAGGTTACACCTCTGCCCTGAACAAACAGGAGGGAGGAGCCGAGCTGGGTTTGAATCGGGGGCCGCAGTTAGAGGCTAGGGGAAGGGAGAGCTAGAAGGCTGCCTGCCTGAGGAGGGGGAAACCTACACCCCAGAGGGGCACCCCTTGGGGTCTTCTCCCCAGGATGGGTTGGAAGGACTGTCTCTGACTGCTGTACTGTCGCTTCTGGGAGAAACTGGGCATCTGTTGCCTAAGAAACCTCTCCTGTCAGACCTGCTGAGTGCAGATGTGGTCTACTCACCTCAAAAAAGATATATTGGCATTAGAAAAGGTTCAGAAAAGGGTGACTAAGATGATTAGGGGCTTGGAACGGGTCCCATATGGGGAGAGGCTAGAGAGACTGGGACTTTTCAGTTTGGAAAAGAGGCGATTGAGGGGCGATATGATAGAGGTATATAAAATCATGAATGGTGTGGAGAAAGTGAATATAGAAAAATTATTTACCTTTTCCCATAATACAAGAACTAGGGGACACCAAATGAAATTGATGGGTAGTAGGTTCAAAACTAATAAAAGGAAATTTTTCTTCACACAGCGCTCAGTCAACCTGTGGAACTCCTTGCCGGAGGAGGCTGTGAAGGCCAGGACTCTATTAGGGTTTAAAAAAGAGCTTGATAAATTTTTGCAGGTTAGGTCCATAAATGGCTATTAGCCAGTGGTAAAGTATGGTGCCCTAGCCTTCAGAACAAGGGCAGGAGATGGATGGCAGGAGATAAATCACTTGATCATTGTCTTCTGTTCTCCTTCTCTGGGGCACCTGGCATTGGCCACCGTCGGCAGATGGGATGCTGGGCTGGATGGACCTTTGGTCTGACCCAGTATGGCCATTCTTATGTTCTTAAGTGAGAGTCACTCCCGCCAGGGGACGGGGTGCAGTGCAGGGGGACCCTTGAACCCCATCACAGCAGCATCTCCTGGGGACGGGGATGGGGAACCTGCAGCACATGGGTGGGGGGAAAAGGGCCATGGCTCAGGGCCCACACTAATGCCTGTCTCCACTCTTCCTCCCCCCATCCTGTGTTCCGCAGCTGCACCATCGGAAGGACTGGAGAGCGCCGGCGATGCTTCAGTGGTCCCAGAATCCCCTCCGGGGCCATCGCTCCAGGCCAGCCCCTCGGCGGAGGACCAACCGGTCCCACGGCGGGCAAGATGGCGGACCCAGCACCAGCCGCTGGTGACGGACCCCCAGCTGCTGGCTCTCCACCGCCGGCAGGTGGAGGTCGCGGAGCAGCAGCTGCGGGTGGAGCAACGCCGCCTCCACCTGCAGGAGCGGGCGCTGGCCTGGCGCCAAGAGGCATGGGGGGCCTACATGAAGACATTCAACCGCATAGCGGATTACCTTGCCCCCCATGCCGCGCCAGCCGCCACTGCGTCCGCCCTGTTCCAGCCGCTGCTCCAGTCGCCGCGCCGTCCACCATCGCCCCGCCACCCGCCACCGAGGGCCATTCCGCCGAGGGGGACCTGGGGCCAGCTGACACTCGCCGGCTGTAACTTCCAGTCCGCCCAGCCCCCCGCCAGGGCTGCGGCCGAGGCGGGGATCCCGGCCGCCCACCCCCAGTGCTGGACTGTAGGGGCGTGGGGCCCAGGACGTGCCCCCCCCGTATATATTCCCCCCACTTTTTTGGTTTTTTGCCCTGTACATAGTTTGTATTTATTTATTTGTGACCCCCACTTTCACTGTCTGATCCTCCCCGCCCATGTAAATAGTTCTCCCCTTCCTTGTTATCCCTGTTTTTATATTAATATACATACATATAATATATAAGTTAGTTAGAAGTTCTATAGTTATTATTAAGAAGAGTTCAAGTAAACATGTCTGATTTCAGAAACAAGTGTCTGCTTTTATTTGTGCAAGAAAAGTGGGGGGGGGTGCTGTTGGGTGCTCCGTGGTGTGGGCCTAGGGGCAGGGAGTGTTGTGGAGGATGGGGGGGGAGCAGTGGGGGGCCTGCCAGCATTCACCCCGCAGCCTCATCGAAGTGGGCCCGCAGGGCCTCCCGGACCCGGGTCCCTTCGGGGTCCACCTGGCAACTGGAGGCAGCGGGTGGCTGCACAGTGGCCCTGCTGGCCTCCACAGCCCAGCCCTGAAAGAAGGCCTCCCCCTTGCTCTCCACCAGATTGTGTAGGGCGCTGAACGCACCCACAATCTGGGGGATGTTGGTGGGGCCCGCATCCAGGCGGGTGAGGAGACACCTCCAGCGCCCTTTGAGGAGGCCAAATGTGCGCTCCACCACCTGGCGTGCGTGGTTCAGGCGCTGGTTGAAGCGCTCCTGGCTGGCAGACAGATGGCCCGTGTATGGGTGCATGAGCCAGGGCCGGAGGGGGTATGCCGCATCTGCGATGACGCAGAGGGGCATGGTGGTGTCCCCCACAGGGATCTCCCGCTGGGGGATGTAGGTCCCCGCCTCCAGCCGGCGGCACAGGCCCGAGTTCCGGAATACCCGGGCATCGTGGGTGATGCCAGGCCAGCCCACATAAATGTCCTGGAAACGGCCCCGGCTGTCCACCAAGGCCTGGAGGACCACTGAGTGGTAGCCCTTCCGGTTGATGTAACGTCCTCCACTGTGCTCCAGGGCACGGATGGGGATGTGAGTCTCATCCAGAGCCCCGAAGCAACTGGGGAAGCCCAGGGTGGCAAAGCCCGCAATGGTGGCATTTGGGTCCCCAAGCCTCATGAGCCTGTGGAGGAGCATGGCGTTGATGGCACGCACGACCTGCAGGGGAAGCACATGGGAGAGCACCAATGAGGGGTGAGCAGGGTGTGTGTGGCCCTCCCCTGCCAGGGCCCCCTCCCCCCTCCCCTCCTCTCCCCTGCCAGGGCCCCCCTCCCCCCGTGGGTCCTCTTACCTCCATGAGGACAGCCCCGACAGTGGCCTTGCTGACGCCAAACTGCTGGCCCATGGATCGGTAGCTGTCTGGAGTGGCCAGCTTCCAGACAGCGATGCCGACCCCTTTCTCCACAGGGAGGGCACGCCGCATGGCGGTGTCCTGGTGCCTGAGTGCAGGGGTGAGCCACTGGCATAGCTCCAGAAATGTCTGCCGGCTCATGTGAAAGTTCCTGAACCAGCGGTCGTCGTCCCACTCCCCAAGCACCAGCCGTTCCCACCAGTTGGTGCTGGCGGGGTAGCTCCACAGCCGGTGGCGTATGGGGCGGCGGGGGGGTCAGGGTGCTGCAGGGTTGGGGGTTGCGTCCTCTTCCCCTGCGGGCAGCTCCTCCTCTGTGGCAAGGAGGTGCTCAGCTGACTCCTGCATGGCATGGAGCAGGGCGAGCACTGCTCCTGCAGGGGCGGCTGGGTGGACCTCTGGTTGCTGCTGCTGCTGCTGCTGCTGCTGCTGCTGGGGGTTCATCATGACTGCGTCACCTGAGGTGTGCGTGCCTATGGCTCTGCAGACCGCGTGCTGTGCAGGCTGAGTGTGTCTGGGAGGGGCCCTTTAAGGGAGCAGCTAGCTGTTGCCCCGGAAGCGCTAGTCCGCCCTGTGACCCTGTCTGCAGCTGTGCCTGGCACCCTTATTTCGATGTGTGCTACTTTGGTGTGTAGATGTTCCCTCGCAGCGCCTATTTCGATGTGGTGCTGCGCAACGTCGATGTTGAACGTCGATGTTGCCAGCCCTGGAGGACGTGTAGACGTTATTCATAGAAATAGCCTATTTCGATGTCGCTACATCGAAATAAGCTACTTCGATGTAGGCTTCACGTGTAGACGTAGCTTAAGACTGATATAACTATGGCTTGTTCTTCACTAGGGAGTTAAGTTGATTGTAGATATGCAATTCTAGCTATGACAACTGTGTAGCTAGAATTGACTAATCTGCAATCGACTTACCTGGCCATCCACACAGAAAGAGGTCGACAGGAGAGCTTCTCCTGTCACCGTCCCTTACTTCATGCAATAGCAAGGAGTACAGGGTTGATGGCTGACCCCAGACAGTTCGATTTTGCATGTCTCTACTGACTGGGACTGGGTCGATCTTCCTGGAAATGTAGACATTGAGTCATTCAGGCACACAGAAAATCCACACCCTTGAATAATGCAGCTATGCCAACCTAACTTCTGGTGTGGTCAGCGCTACATCAACAGTAGGGCTTCTGCTGATATAGCTACAACCTCTCAGGCATGCAGAGTATCTACAATGAAGTGACAAAGTCTCCCCTTGGCATAGGCGGTGTCTTCATTGAAACACTCTTGTGGCGTTGCTGTGCTGTTGCAATGTTGTACTTGTAGACAAACCCTGAGCTGCATGAATTCTGGGGCCTCGCTTTTTGATAAGGTATTTATTTATTTTAAACACATTTATGGATTGGAAATACAGAGCAAAAGATCTTCTGTATTTCATGTATTAATAGAGTTCTAAAGTAAATTGAACTAAAAAAAACAAACATTGACTGATCTGCATGTACACAGTTAGGAGCAAAAACTGAGTCAGATTCACAGCTTGGAGTACAATCTGATCCCACGCTTTTCTATGCCTACCAGTGAGGACCCGTCACATCTAAGGAGTAGTAAAAACCAGGCTTTATGTTTCCATATTGCTCTCAATGGGAAACAATGAAGGTAAAATAAGCGACTGAAGAAACACATCCAATTCACACCAACATCATGAGAAAGCAAAAGCACCCAATTGTGAGAAAATTGCTCTGTCTGAGAAACAAATATTTTAAAGTAAACTATTTAAAAAACCTGTTCCTCTTCCAGCCTGGACTAGTTATCTCTGAGGTATGTGCTTTTGTGGTCCTTTAAAACAATGCCAAAAGGAAGCATATTTACACGTTGTTGTGTGGTTCTTCAGATCTGGCAGTGTTTCATCAAAATATAATACCAGTATTCTAGTCAAATGCCCTTTCCTTAAAAAAACACAGTTCATCTGGTATCTAAGTGCCTGACAAGCAGGCCTTGACTCAAACAAGCCTCTCTTGGCTGCTGGCATTGAAAATTGGGAGTGAACGCTTCTGATTTCAATACATGCCTTGTTTTGCTTCTGTCCATTTTTATAGTAATAAACAGTCACAAAGGCTCCAAAGGAAGCGGTGCAGGTGGTATACAACAGAGAAGAAACAAATACGCTAATGCACATACATCTCATCTGACCTTAAAACCTGTAAAAATAATGCAATATAGATAAGGGTGATGATATGCAATATATTAAGTGTCCACTATGTAGACCAGAGTTTTTTAAAAAAGGAGCTAGAGTTCTTTGAAGTTCATGTTTGGACTCGTAATTAAAAACCTCATTTACAAGAGTTCTGAGCTCTTGGCCCAACATTTATAAAGGTATTTAGACATCATGACTTGTGCCTAAATGAGATTTAGGTTACTAAATCAGATAAACATTGCAATTCTGAGTTCAGCAACACCTACATAATGTGTTAAAAATGGGTCTTAGTAATTCCCACTAAGGTCAATACTTTTGAGAATCAGACCACTTACTAAGGGTTAACCATGGATTTAAAAACAAAATTTTAGGCATCCATTTTAAAAAAAAAATCTTGATCCTAGTAGTCTAGGGTTTTGAGACTAAATCCATGAATATGACAGCATATTAAATTAAATTAAAGGATATTAAATTTATGGTATTTCCATATCAAAAGCAAGTAATCTAGCAATGCAATTTTAAAAGTAGAGATATTGTACACTTTAACAGAAATAGGATAATCTCCCAGGGTGCAGGAATGCTGGAGAGTGTTTATCTAGGTGTCATGTAGCCAGGGAATGATAAACTTAACACTCACTCACTTGATATCACACACTAGATAACAATAACTACTACTAACGCAAAGACAAAAGGTGCCCTTTCAAAAACAACTTGGGCTCTCCCAACTATTTTTCACTACAATAAACTGTTGTAACCTGATACTTTCTGAGATATATGTCAAAGAATATGACATACTGAGTGAATGATTTTGACATGCTATGGTTAAACATGTAAACTTGCTTGGCAGGGCAAATAACTGGCCCTGACAAACAGGAAGCAATTTATCTGAAAATAGTTGCCAACATTATCGGAATGCAGACAAACCGCAGAACTGAAGGCTGAGCCAAACCAATGGCTCTTTTCAGCTCTGTAAGCCAAACAGATAATCCAACTTGCTGGAGTTGACTATACACGTGTCTCACTGCTGTCCCACAGAGATAATGCCAAAATATTCTTGGTGACTGCTTATCCTTGATCAGGCAGTTGGAAGACTTCAGTAGCTAGCCTATTTCTTATCACCATATTATAGGAAAAAAACAGCTACCAGTGTGTACCTTAATCCCATACAATAAATATGACCGTATTTTAAATAGCAATATTCTCTGTCTTGCTTGTTCCCAATGTACATATTTGCATATGGGTACATTTTTCTGTCTTGCTTTTCCTCAATCTCAGATGCTCTCAATTGTGGGGCAGTCTTTGGTAAATGCTATTACTCTGGGAAGGCACTTTCAAAGGAGTGGATCTTCCATTTAGGTTTGGCTCATTGTCATAGTTTTCTGACCACCTCTGCTAATCATAGAAGAGAATCATAGAATCATAGAAGAGTAGGACTGGAAGGGACCTCGAGAGGCCATCGAGTCCAGCCCCCTGCCCTCATGGCAGGACCAAGCACTTTCTAGACCATCCCTGAAAGCCATCTATCTAACCTCTTCTTAAATATCTCCAGTGATGGAGATTCTACCACCTCCCTTGGCAATTCGTTCCAGTGTTTGATCACCCTGACAGTTAGGAACTTTTTCCTAATGTCCAACCTGAACCTCCCTGCTGCAATTTAAGTCCATTGCCTCTTGTTCTATCCTCAGAGGCAAGGAAGAACAAGTTCCCTTCCTCTGCCTTATGACACCCTTTTAGATACCTGAAAACTGCTATCATGTCCCCTCTCAATCTTCTCTTTTCCAAACTAAACAAGCCCAATTCTTTCAGCCTTTCTTCATAGGTCATGTTCTCTAGACCTTTGATCATTCTCGTTGCTCTCCTGTGGACCTTCTCCAATTTCTCCACATCCTTCCTGAACTGCGGTGCCCAGAACTGGACACAAGACTCCAGCTGAGGCCTAACCAGCGCAGAGTAGAGCGGGAGAATGACTTCTCATGTCTTGTTCACAACACACCTGTTAATGCATCCTAGAATCATGTTTGCTTTTTTTGCAACAGCATCAGACTATTCACTCATATTTAGCTTGTGGTCTACTATAACCCCTAGATCCCTTTCTGCTGTACTCATTCCTAGGCAGTCCTTTCCCATTCTGTATGTGTGACACTGATTGTTCCTGCCTAAGTGGAGCACTTTGCATTTGTCCTTATTAAACTTCATCCTGTTTACCTCAGCCCATTTCTCCAGTTTATCCAGATCCTTTTGAATTATGACCCTATCCTCCAAAGAAGTTGCAGCCCCTCCCAGCTTGGTATCATCTGCAAACTTAATAAGTGTACTTTCTATGCCAATATCTAAATCGTTAATGAAGATATTGAACAGAACCGGTCCTAAAACAGACCCCTGCGGAACCCCACTAGTTATACTTTTCCAGCAGGATTGAAAACCATTAATAACTACTCTCTGGGTATGGTTATCCAGCCAGTTATTCACCCGCCTTATAGTAGCCCCATCTAAGTTGTATGTGTGTAGTTTATTGATAAGTATATTATGTGAGACCATGTCAAATGCTTTACTGAAGTCCAGGTATACCACATCCACCGCTTCTCCCTTATCCACAAGGCTCGTTATTCTATTAAAGAAAGCTAAGGCACTTCATAGCTGGGTCCTGCTACTGGATAATGCTCTGTTCCAGAAATTCTTCTCCTGGGACCATCTAAATGAAATATTTCCTGTGCAGCATGATTGCCTTGGGGGATTGTGATTAGATATGTGGCATTTGAGATAGTTGGCCACAATCTACCACATGTTTGCTATGACCTTAAATTCAATCTGAAAAAGGGGTACGAGGCCAGCAGAGCTTACAAAACACTGGTGCAATGTGCTCACACTTGCTTTTTTTCAACATCCTGGTGGCAGTCAGATTCATCTCTTCATAGAGTTAATGGAGGTGACTAATGTGGGAAACACATCTAAGGAGAAAAGAAATAATTTCCAAGCCAACAGATACAATCTCCAGGTCCAAGAATAATGAACAGCCTATCAAGAAATTAAGGCTTGAACTAACTAGATCATCAGTGATTGGATGCATTTAACCTCAGATATGCTTACTGTTAAACAAGATACTTACATTTCCTGCCACTTCCTCATTACATCACTGTTGTATTCCCTAGGTGCATCTGAACTTTTCATCCAATCACTTATTTCTTATAGATACTGGAATATGTGGGTAATGGAAAAAAGCTACCCCGGTGGAAAGCGTCACGGGGGTGCTACCCTTAACATTTAAGGTGTTCTTAACATTGCAGCCCATGGCATCTCATGTCACTAAGTTATCTCATATTACACAGACACACATAACAAGGATTTTTAGTGTCAACATACAGCAGTTCTGTCTCCAATATCAGGTTATTGATAGCTGCTCTGTCACCAGTATGTATGGGACGGTTTCTAGAAGGAAGCGGAAGGAGAAGGACTAAACTAAACCTTGTGGGATGTCCACGGAGAAGCATGCATCCATCTTTCTCCTAATCTGTCTGATAAGAATGAGTCCCACTCATGCATCTGACAAAGTGGGTCTTTGCCCATGAAAGCTTACGCTCCAAAATATCTGTTACTCTATAAGGTGTCACAGGATTTCTTGTGATTGTGGAGTTAGTGAGTTAACACTTTAATCTCGTCCTTGATTATAGTGTTTCATTCAAAACTCTATGGCCTGATCTTGCTGTGGAGAGGATCATCCTTCTAGGGTCCCACAGTTGTTTTCAGGAACAAACCAGCTTCACAGTCAGCATAAAGGAATATCGCTGTTCCACAGAGCAGTGATGGTATTTGTTGAGGCAAACTTTGGTATACAGTTCAAGTGGAACCTCTCTAGTCCAGAATTCTCTTGGCCAGCAACATCCGTTATCCAGAATGATTTTAGTTAATCAGATGACCACTTACCACGGGTGTGGTCAAATTTCCCCTAGTCCCATAAAGTTTGTTTATAGCCACCAGTCCTGTCTCCCAGTGTTTTGTGCTGTTATTTAGCTGCAATTTACCCCAAATATCTTCTAAGAGCCCAGTAAGCAGTGTAAGTGTTGGTAATGCTGCTAGACAATATTGACCTCCAGTGGTCTGGCAAATTCTCTAGTTTGGCACCAGTCAGGTCCCGAGGGTATTGGGACTAGAAGGTTCCGGAATAAGGGGATTTAGAAGTTGGCGGGGTCCTTTCGAAAATGACCCATCTGGACAAGCTGCGCAGGAGCAAAACACAGCAATTTTGAAGAGCTCTGGCCGGCAGCATGCTAATGACGTGCTGAATATGCGTTTCAGCGCCTCATTAGTAATCTTCGAAATGGCCATTACCATGGCCATTTTGAAGTTTTTTGTCAGTGTAGACAGAGCCCATGTGTTAGAAAGAAAGGAAGAAATCCAGTGGATAGAGGATTTTCACAATAAAATATGTCTTCAGATCTGATATATCTGGATGATGACAGTTTAGTTTGCAATGCTGTACAAGAAACTACAAGACTGGATTTTTTCCTCCTATGTAAATATTAGGCTCTTGTCTTTAGAATTCTAACCATGTGTTCTACATAACCATACCTGATGCTGTCTCAAAAGCTAGTTCAATTGTTGCCAAATCGTGCGACCAAATGGATAGGATTGTTTAATTTTTAATTATCAGCAGGAGTTGGGTTAAAGTTTGAATCATAAACTCCAGCTCCCTTTTAACAACTTATCAATGGTATGTAAACAATTATGCAGTCTTTTGACAGCAGATCTGGATTCTTGGACCTGCACTATTTCACATGTTTATGCTCTGGTATAGTTCATTAAAGAAGTCATTTGTGGAAGGAATTATGGTAGCTTCAGGATTTGGCCTACAGTAATCTAAAAATAACCTGTGGAACATATGCACAAATTAATTTTAAACATGCAAACCATGCAGTAAAGTACCAGCTGGGTGTTTCAGGAGGTGACTTACCAGTAAGTACACAGATACTCATGCAGAACCGTTTAGGAGACAGACATTTATATTAATGTTTCAGACTAAAGATACTGATATTTAAAGTATATTTACTGATAAAACAGATGAAATATGAGTTTAGGAAATTAGGATCTTTAAATTTAGGAGATTTCCAGGTGAAGAGTTGATGGTAGCAGGTTATGGATATAATTCTGCACAAGTTTTCTTTCAAAAAATTTAAGAATGATAGCTCTTTCACAGGATTTAGGAAATCTAAGGCAGTTGTGAGAACTGAATGATAAAAACGCTCCAACAATGAAGAACTGAAGTTTTCAGAAAAATGTGAAGAAGCCATGTTTTGAAACTATGTGTCTCAGTCTCAGACACCAAGAATAAGGAAGGGATTCATGGCAAGGATTAGGATATTACCAATAGTATGGGACATATGAATAGAAGTCTGTTTCTGTTTATCAATAGAGGTTTTAATTTCTGAATGAGAAGCTTTACTTAGGGCACATTCTTTGGTGAGATATTGTATGGCTTTTCCAACGTGCTGTATTTTGACTTTGCATACCACAATTTTACTGGTATGAATATTTCGACTTATGTCAGATCTGCACAGGATCTTTTAAGGACCATGTTTTATAATTCTTTTTTAATAGTTACAGCAGACATGGGGGGGGCGGGGGGAGGATACAATACTTTTTTTCAAATACAAAATTAAATTAGGAGAAAAAAACCCAACACCTTGGTAATACTATGAGAAATTTAATAATGAGAACCCGTGATAATTTCTAGAACATATCGACAACTAATAAATATTTTAGTGCACAAGTTTTAGGCTGCATATAGGCTTTTTAGCCACAATTGTCTTGCCACTCTAGATGCTATCTGAAACCTAGATTTCCCTGCAAAAAAGCCTCTAACAGCTGGACTCCAGATTAAATACACAAAATAAATCACATGTGAGTGAATTTTACCTCAGAAGCTCTAAGCAGGACTCCATGAAAGCAACAAAACAAACAGAACTCAGAAAGGACATTAGCATCCCTGGTAACCAGTGTTTACTAATTGTGCAGCATCAGGAAAATTTCAATAGAAAAGAATCTGAATGGGATTGCCTGAAAAGTCCACTGCACTCACACACTCCACAAAATATTCTTGACCCTCTAGGTCATGACCTCTCGCTCAAATCACTCATGCAATGGAGATACCAGGGTTCACCTCATTCAGTTAAATCCTTGTAATTTGCTAGGACACTCAGTAATCTGGAATTAGACGTGCAATACTTTGATGAATTACTCATGCTATTTCCAGCTGAAAAATACAGTAGATGACACATGATAAGTTATAACTAAACTGTCTAAACTAAACAGTAGTCTCAAAATTACTATAAAAGACGAAAGGTACAATTTGGTTACTTTCAGCTTTTCTGTTCATTCATGCTCTGTAAAAACAAAGCAGATTAAATAAACAGGCTTTTACTTGCTCTTGTATTAGAGAAGTGTGAATAATGTCACTGTCAAAGAACATAAGCGGTTTGTCAAAAGCTAAAACATAAAACAAAGACAACGAAAACAGCACTAGCTGGTAACTGAATGTGAAAGACAGCATGTTAGCAGTGGCAAGAGCAAACCTACGGACATTCAGATTTCCTCCTCATGTGCCACAGCCATCGTGGGAAAAAATAATTTGGGGCATAACTCAACTGACTTCATGCCAGGCATGAACTGGACCCACTGAACTGTATACCAATATGCACTTTGCCTCATGAATTACTTTTCATCAACCTATTCTTACATGACTTATGTAGTAACATATATAATACAGCCGTTAATGTTTTCATTGAAAAGAAAAACAGTTTTATTTATGGATGGTTTTTACTATCTGTATTCACTTTTTGATTTGCAGTTGTTGAACTGGCTATTTTATACAGAGTTTTTTTCCATTTAGGCATTATAAGCTATTACCTTTAAAGCAAAGAATTATCTGAATCTGAAAAACAATGAAATATGGTAGCATTTGACTAAAAGTTTATGGTGAATTTGTAAAAACTAGAGACAGAAAAAATTAAAGGTTGATTCACTTAAGTTCAAATCCCTTCATCTGTATGAGTGTGTAAGTCTCATGACAAAAAATCATGATGGCTCCAATGTTTGGAGAGCAGGAAAATTTTGTACATGTGGGTCTCTTATGGCTCTTGTACATGAGCCCTCTTCGGGCTTTCTCCTTCATACTGCTGAGCCATGAACCGTTTGTGCACATGCTTAGCTTTAATTATGTGAGCATTTCTATGGCAGTAGCAGAAATATTCACATGACTGAAGTTAAGAGCACGTTTAGGTGCTTTGCTAAATCAGGTCTGAGTGCTCTGCAGCGTAGGACCAAACTCCCTGTGCACCGTTTGAAGTTCAGCTTCATGCACAGTAATTCGTTGGATCCGTGCCAGTCAAAAAAATAATCTCCTAAAATGTATATGGGATTAGAAAATGACAGCCAGTTCCTGAAGTAACCAACAGGAATTATATTTGTTTACAAAACTATGTACAAAATAATCTACTCATCATTATATTGTTAGCTTGTGCTCTAACTTGAGTTTTGCCTGTAACCAACACCCCATGCACACACAGAAAGCTCTAGCTCGAGTTAAGGCACTCAAGTTAGCCTTACTTACACAAACTGGCCCTTCAGGTGTATAGGTTGAAGTTTAACAGCTTCTAATGCTCATGGCATAAATGCAGTGGAGATGCAGCAGCTCAAATCACCATATATCTAAAATTAAAATACATGGAGCTATACCTGTCTCACAGAACTGGAAGGGACCTCCAGAGGTCATTGAGTCCAGTCCCCTGCCCTCACAGCAGGCCCTATCACCATCCCTGACAGTTTTGTTTTTTTTAACCTGCCTTAGACCCTTGAAAGGCCCACTCGAGCATTGCACTCATGGTCCTGGGTTTACAATGCCAATGCATTCATACTCAAGTACCCAATGCTTTATCACTGAGCTATCCCTCCCCACAATTTAACTGGTAATCCCTTCACTCCCATATTACCCAATCACTCTGTGTAACTCTAGTGTTGTTTCACATGGTGGCTACTCCCACCTCAGTTAGGTTAGTTTGAGTGGAGTTACCTGAGAATGAATCCATCCCAGTTTAATTCATAGACTGTAATGGGCTATGACAGTACTGCAAAAGTAGGGCTGAAAAAATTACTCTCTCCACATAAGGTGACCATATTTCTCTATGCCAAATACGGAACATCCTGGCCTCCCCAGTTGCAGGTGCCAAGCAAGTACAGCTCCCTGGCTGCCTCAGGCCATGGGGTGCCAGAACGGGGCTGCCACCTCATGGGGAGGAGCTCCCTGGTTGTAGGGGAAAGAGTGGGGGCGTTCACTGGCTGCCCCATGCTTCCAGGCTCTGGGAATGCTGCAGCGGCTCCTGTGGGGGCTGCCACCCTTCACGGGAGGGGCAGGGGGGTTGCCTGGCTGCAGGGGGCCGCTGTAGTTCCCGGCTACCACACACATGGCATGGCCTCCCTGGCTGTGGAGGCTCCCTAGTTGCAGAGGCAGCTGTCCCATGGGGTTGGTGGCAGCTACACGGAAGGTTGTCCTGTGGCGGGGGTCGGGATACCTCCCCATAGTGGTGTCCCTGGCTGCAGTGCCCCACAGAGGGGATGCCCAACACTGCTGGGGCTCCAGGTCCCCATTATAATCTTAGGGGGAGAGACAAAACACACTACCCTACCCCGCAACATACCCTCCATTACCACTATGACAGGGACCCTGTCTCCCTCTCCTGCTGTTGCCTGTACTGGCCACTCATTACATGCTGCACAGGCTGTCCAGAAAGCTTCTGATTGATTTTATCTGCTGCTGCAGCTGTGCTGACTTGGGGAAAGGGCACCTCAGCAGGGGGAGTGAATATATGGAACAATTGGCTTTTTTTTGGGGGGGGGTGCGGGGGGAGGGAAGGGGAAGCGGGATACCTGCCTAAAGCACGGGACTGTCCCGGTAAAAATGGGACGGATGGTCACTTTACCTGTACACATCTCAAAATTATTCCTTCTGGGATGAAATTTTCCCTGCTTGATCTCCATCTAAAATAGCATTACTTTGTTAAGATTTTGAATTCCTTGAGAATGGCAATGCCACCCCCTACCAAATACATCTATGCCATTTTCCCAACGTGAAGATAATCGAAGTATATCCCGTTTCCTGGCATCACATTAAAAGGCCTGGAATTAGAAGTGGCCGCTCCTATTCTCCATCTAAGACCTATTTTACACCAGCTTGAAGATACCTCTTCCTGAAGCGTAAGGGCTCTCCCTAGAACAGCTGCTTTATCAGTAGCTCTTTGACATAGGTGCATTATTTAAAAGATCCAAAGGCCTTTTCCAGGACCTCTGTGCCAGTCTAACTTTCAGTCTAAGGAAGAAACGTTATATTCATGAAGCACCCTAATTACCACCACCTATGCCTGTTGCCTGCTCCCCTGAGGTTGCAAGTGAGCATTTGCACCTACGACATTCATAACTTCAAAGTGTGTATATGGGGTAGTCTGTATAATGCAAACATGGCAAAAAATGGTTCTACTACACGTCCCATAGTGGGCATGGCATTTAAAGATTGGTAAAAATGTCAAGACAATCTGAAAATTACATGTTGAATAGTAACAGAGAGGAAGCCATGCTAGTCTATGTACTGTCAAAACAAAAAGCAGTCAAGTAGCACTTTAAAGACTAGCAAAATAATTCATTACATAAAAATTAAATTAATTTTAATTTATTTAAATTTAAATCTAAAGTATTTAATTTAATTTTAATTTATTATTAAACTAAATTATTTTGCTAGTCTTTAAAGTGCTACTTGACTGCTTTTTGTTTTGAAAATAACATATTGAGAAGAACAAAGCAAGTGTCAAACCTTCTCCTTTATCTGCATTCTGTTTTGCTACATGTGGACCCAAAGGCTGGGTCTATGTGTGCCCCTTCCTTTCGAAAGGGGCATGTTATTGAGCGGGTTCAAAATATGCTAATGAGGTGCTACAATGAATATGCAGTGCCTCATTAGCATAATGGCAGCTGGGGCGATTCGAAAGTGCAGCTTTTCAAATTACGCGCCGCCCGTGGAGACGGGACCTCTTGAAAGGACCCCCCAGTTTTCAAAAGCCCTTCTTCCTATCTGGTGATCAGAAGAAGGGCTTTCAAAAAATGGGGGGGCCCTTTCAGAAGGTCCCATCTCCACGGGCGGCATGCGATTTGAAAAGCCGCACTTTCGAATCACTGCGGCCGCCATTATGTTAATGAGGTGCTGCATATTCACTGCAGCACCTCATTAGCATCTTTTGAACCCTCTCAATAACATGACTCTTTCAAAAGGAAGGGGCACGTGTGGAGACAGGGAAACAGAACGGGAAATGTCAAGAGCTGGTTAAACCGGAGTTTGTCTACATAGCCAGTTTTTAAAATTAACATTTTTAATTTTAAAATGAATGCTGGAAAAGAGAAAAAAGGCTCCACATGTAGAATAAAATATGAGTGTATTGTGCATGGCTTTAGAATAAGAGGCAAATGCATGTTAACTACTTTTGACAGATATTACATATGTTTATGTGTTTTAGGATAAAAACTAAAGTTCAACAGAGAAAAGAAAACGGAAAAATCTGGATTTTATAAAATCTGTATGTAGTCAGCTATCTTCTGCAGAGATTAATGGGCACAGTGTTTTATAATGCAGTTTTGAAAAGATGTATATAAGCTGAAAGACTTCCACATTTCCAAAATTGAGAGCCTCACCGATGAACTTTAACCCTTTCTTTTCCCATGCTTCCTCAATTTTGCAGGCACAAAACAGCTTTATTTTAAAATCAACTGCAAAATTTGAAAATAATACTCTCAAGTTGCCTATTTAAAATTATACATTAAAGCCACTTGGCGATCTTCTAGAAATGATGGAGTGTCCATTTATAGACACCTGCATGCTACGGCTATAGTGATTCTTCAAAATAATGTGCCTCTCTGCTGTGAAATGTCCAAAAGGAACAAAGTGGCGCAAAATGATATTTTCCAGCTAAAGGAAATCATTACATTTGCTTACTAATTCTTTTCACAATTTCCTTACTCAACATATGAACCCTACATTTTATTATACAGATGTTTTGGGCTTTAAATACTATGAAAAAAAGTTACTCTATGGTGTCAGTTTGCAAAAATAACACATGCAAACAGATCCTCTCTCTTCAAACTTCATTTTCACATGAGCCTGCAGCTTTGGTCAAATTCTGCTGCACTCGTAAATTAGCTGATGTAAATCCAGAGTAGCCCCATTAACATCAATAAGGTTTTGTCTGTATTACTGAGAGCAAAGTATAGTTTGCTGTGTCACCCTCTTGAAATTAACCCCAGAACAGTGCTCCTTAATGCTAAATGATCCAAAGTTTACAACTACTTTTAAATTATGCATGCTGTTTATATTCTTGACATAAAGCTACATACGGTATTTGTGGCATATACAGAATCATAAGGATTGTCTCAGCTTAGCAAATGCATAAGAGTAAATAGAATATAATAGAGATGGAGGGATGAGGGAAGAGTGTGTGTGTACAGTTGTCTCATCATGTACAATTATACTACTGGTTCTTCATTGTTCTTTTTAATATTTTAATATTTTCTTGCAATATTTTAAAATCTTCACATTAAAAATAATGGTAGCAAAATATTAAAACTTGACAATTTATATTATGTTTTATGCTCTTTGTAGGCCAGAGCACATAATAGCTGTGTCTACACGTGCACGCTACTTCGAAGTAGCGGCACCAACTTCGAAATAGTGCCCGTCGCGGCTACACGCGTCGGGCGCTATTTCGAAGTTAACTTCGACGTTAGGCGGCGAGACGTCGAAGTCGCTAACCTCATGAGGGGATCGGAATAGCGCCCTACTTCGACGTTCAACGTCGAAGTAGGGACCGTGTAGACGATCCGCGTCCCGCAACGTCGAAATTGCTGGGTCCTCCATGGCGGCCATCAGCTGGGGGGTTGAGAGATACTCTCTCTCCAGCCCCTGCGGGGCTCTGTGGTCACCGTGGGCAGCAGCCCTTAGCCCAGGGCTTCTGGCTGCTTCTGCGGCAGCTGGGGATCTATGCTGCAGGCACAGGGTCTGCAACCAGTTGTCAGCTCTGTGTATCTTGTGTTGTTTAGTGCAACTGTGTCTGGGAGGGGCCCTTTAAGGGAGCGGCTTGCTGTTGAGTCCGCCCTGTGACCCTGTCTGCAGCTGTGCCTAGCACCCTTATTTCGATGTGTGCTACTTTGGCGTGTAGACGTACCCTCGCAGCGCCTATTTCGATGTGGTGCCGCGCAACGTCGAAGTTGAACATTGACGTTGCCAGCCCTGGAGGACGTGTAGACGTTATTCATCGGAATAGCCTATTTCGATGTTGGCTTCACGTGTAGACGTAGCCAATGGATGCTGTGATCATGCACATGCGCTTGAGTAGGCTTGACATTTATGTTCAATAAATGGCACTGATGCATAGAATTTCCTGATGACTAGTTATGGTGTTAACTGTAGATCTAAAAAGTGCGATTTAGTCACATTGGGATCCACAACCTCATCAGTCCCTTACTTAATAGTATATTATGGTGGTTTTTCTCATATTTTGTTAACATATTAAAGGAAAAACTCTTTGTTTAATATTACTGGAATTGGAATAGTCCAAAATCAAGATTCATAATCCATGAAATGAGGTAAGTTTCCCATCTTTCCTGATGCTTCTGTATTTTGTCTGGAAGCAGTTTTCTGCAAGACTGAATTCGCACAGCAGCACTGCACTTGTTCATTCTGGAATGTCTATATTTCCACAATGGAAACAGATACTATTTTAATAAACACTTGCAATTTGCAGATAATTGCAGAGTGAAACTAAACATCAGGCCACATGCCAACATCTTCAGCTTCTACACATTCACAGTTCTCATCTCTGAGAGTGGCTAGCATTTCAAGGAGACAATCAACTTCAAGTTATGCATCTTGTCAGAACAGCATTCGCTATAAAAAACGGTAAATGGGGCAATCCAGGTAATTATAGCCTGTCAGCCTCACATAGATCCTAGAAAGAATAATGGAGCCGCTGCTACAGAACCTGACTAATACAGAATTAAAAGAGAGTAACGTAAATAAAGCCAATCAAGATGCGTTTACAGAAAATAAATCCTGTCAAGCTCACTTACATGTCTTCTCCTGCACCCCTCGGTTTTTTTTCTGTCAATAAAGATAATATTCCTGATGTAACATCCAATATACGCCCCATCACTGAAGTAGCATGGAGAGTCAGGGATGCTGGAAAAGGGGAGGGCAGGGGACATGGCCCCATCACTTTTTATTTGCCTTAAGGGAGGATCTTTGGAACAGAGCAGAACAAGAACAACTTGATGTTCAAATCAAGAGAAGAAAGTGGGGATGGGTAGGCCACACTCTCATAAAAACGACCATCCAGCATAGTCTGTCAAGCTGTCACATGGAATCCACAAGGAAAACACAAAAGAGGAAGTCCACGGGCAACGTGGAGAAGATCTACTGAGATTGAAGGACAACAACTGGGATACTCCTGAAGTCAGCCAGAAGTTTTGTCTCGAGTCAAAATGAAATGCAGAAGACTCGTAGATAACCTATACTGCACTTGGAGTACAAGGGTTTAAGTAAGTAAGAGCAAGCAATGCAGGAGGGGGCAGAGACAAACAAGAACTGGCAGGTGTGACATTATTGAATTTTTAAATTGGATATGGAAGCGATTTCTGTGACGATTGTGTCTATTGGCACCAAATATTGTACTTGGGGGCCAAGTGAGGTGTCTACCAAAATCTGGGAATGTCCTGAATCTGTTTGTGTTACTAGCATGTCAGTGCCCTGTTTATATGTGAAATTATGGATATTGGCACTATAGCTGTATTAGAGATGTCTTAGTGATGAGAGTAATAGGAAGTGTGATCGCCTCCCCCAGACAGGATGATGGACTGAACAAAAGGCTCACACATTGAATACACGTCTCAGGAATTTGGGACTTCTTATCCACACCAGCCCAACTGGTCAGGTGACTTTGGGCTGAGCAGTGGAATTGAAATCAGATGGCCAGACATCCATTCTACATTCTATGTAAAGGGAGTGGGACATACTAGCATAACCAACAACCAATGGCAGTTTGCCACAATGGCTCACATGGGTCAGATGACTCTGACCCTCAAGGGCCTATGGGAAGAAAGGACTTTTTCCCTGGATGCGCAAAGCTATAAGATGGCCCTGGCAGTGACCATCTTAAATCCAATGTTCCAGTTCTTCAGTTCTCCAGTAACTAAGATTATGTAACCTGGAATGACACCCCTTATCGGGTACACTTTCAGAAACTTTCAAGAATCAGCATGTAACATCACCGGTCTGCATCACTATCTGTAACTGATGTATGTAACATATCACTTTAACAATTTTTCTCTCACTCTTTTCTTTCTCTCTTTGTTAATGAACCTTTAGATTTTAGATGCTGAAGGATTGACTCAGCATGGTGATTTCAGCAAGATCCAAGTATATATTGACCTGAGACTGTGGCTGGACCCTTTGGGGCCCAGAAGAAACTGAATGGAGCTGGTGAAATAGGTTTTAAGAACTTCTCATCTGAGACTAGGGGGTTGTTGGTCTGGGCTTGTGTAGCAGCTGGAGAATCTGTGGGTTTGCTTGTGTGGCTTCTGGCTGGCCAGTGAGGTTGGCAGATGTACTTCTGTAGTTGTTTTGATTTGCCTTAATGGGCTGTAAGTGGCCTGGTTTCAAGCAAATATACCCAAGCTTGGTTCCCTCAGCTGTGTCCAGAACTCCCATCATATTACAGTGGGACCTTGAGGGAAGAGGCGGATTGGAGATGGGACCTTAGGGGAAGGGCATAGCAGGGGCAGGGCAATGGGTCTGGGAGCTGGTGGCCTCCCAAGTTTCCAACAGTTCTGATGGGGGACCTGGAATGTATTTGGTTATCTGGGAGTCCAAATAAGAGAGGTGGCAGGAGCTATTCACCAGCAATGCAGCCTACCCCACAGCTCAGGTTTGTTGCCCTCTGCTTCACAGCCCTAATGGGGATTTCTACTCTGCTTGCTTACTGACTCTCAGGACAGTGGACTGTATGGACACAGAATCAATGACAAGCAATCTCCACAGGTACAAATGGTGGGAGGTTGCATCCTGGCAGGGCAGAACTAACCAGAGACCCCTAGCCAGGACTTTGCTCAGACTGAAGGAGAGTGTGTTCCTCCCCGCATTGTGTATATGCAGGCCTGAGGGTCTCAAACAGGCAGAAGTCCAGGAAACCCTCTGAAGCACTGCTGTCAGGGTCTTGCTCACTGCCTTCCATGACAGTGAGACTGTAGAGAGATCCCTGGGCTGTCACAGGAGCCATTCAGTAGCAGGCTGCCTCCCAAGCAATTACGGCTAGTCCCCCCTTGCAGTAATCTGGATAATGTGTGGCCTGTATAATACAGTAATATTATACAGCTCACAAGTTATTCAAATCCCTTCCTTCTCAACCAGCATGAGGGCACGTGGATCATGCTGGGGACAATGTAGGGATGTGAATAATGTGGTGGTTCAGTTAACAGTGTGCTGGATAAAAGGGAGCATGCTGTACTTGGATGTCCATAGTTGTGACTTGATACCAATGGGAGAACACATTTCACTCTGGGTCTGGCCAATCAGTCCCCATCCTCAAAGGAAACCTGACAATATTTTCAAAAGACAAGCCTGGGAGCTTAAATTCATAACTTTGCTTGGCACTGAATAAAACTCACAGACTGAAAGACACATTACATTTATGACGTATTACAACAACCTGTGACCCCACCCCCACCCCCACCAGCATTTCCAATAATTTTTCCAACCTGTGAATGGAATAAATATTATTATGCCCCCAGGAGTGGTAGGATCAGGGCCAGGCCAGGGCAGGACTGCGGCCAAGGTTGGTCCATCCCAATTGTGGCAGGCCCAGAGCTGGATCTGGACTGCCCCAGCTGGGACGTGACCAGGGCTGAGCTGTCCCTTTCTCACCCTGCCCCCTTGTGAAAGGTACCAGGTCAGGGCCAGATGGCCCCAGGCTGCTGAAGGCTGGATAGTGGACTAGGTTGGAGATTGGAGTGGGGTGTCCCTTCCCACAACTGCCACAGGTCCGTGCCCTGTTCTACGTCCGGAAGTTTGTAAGTGGTATTAAATAACTAGTTACAGGGAACTTAGCCTCTAACCCAGGGTTGGCAAATATTGGTCTGCAGGCTGGATCCAGTTCACCAAGGACAGCCCCCGACAGTTCACTGTCGCTGTATTTACCTGCACCTCTGAAGGTATGAGTGATTGCAGCTCCAGTTGGCTGTGGATCATCATTCCTGGTGAATGGGAGCTGCAGAAGTAGTGTTCCAGCTCATGCTGTGTCCTGCAGCTCCCATTAGCAGGGAAGGGAACAATGCACTGGGAGCTGCAATCACCTGCACCTGCAGAGGTGCAGACAAATATAGCAGCAGTGACCCTCCAGAGGATAACCCTAAAAACAGCCACCATATTATTGACCACACCTGTTCTGACCCCTTGTCCAACACACACACATGTGCTTGCCTGCGTGCTTGTACACTTCTCTGTCCCATAACTACAGAGCTATTAATGACCACTCTGCCTTGAATGAACCCTTAGAACATGTGCTATCTATGCTAAACAATCTGTTCTGCCCTTCATTTCGTTTTGATGCTCAGTATATCACTCCCATATATGAAGGAGAGGCCTGTGTAGCTTGAAAGATTGTTTCTCATCAAAAAGAAGCTGACCTAATAAGTGATATTACCTCACCCACTTTGGTACAGAAAGGCATTGTGATTAAAAAAGTTAAATGTTATAAAATTAACATAACACAAACTAAACAAATTTAAAAAAATTGGTTTATGGATAGGTGTCAATATGCAATTGAAAAGAGAACTGTCATTGAATAGGTGACTTTTCAGTGGTATCTCAGTAAGGGGTGTCCAACACGTGGCCCGTGGACCAGAATCCAGCCCATGGAGCCATTATATCCAGCCTGTGGAGCTGGCAGCAGCACCATTTTTAAAAGGCAGCTGAGCAGCTCCAAGCCACAAGTAGCTCTTTAAGGAGCAATTTGCGGCCACATGTGTTAAACCAATTAAATTAAGTCTTATTGTTTCAGTGCAGCACGGCACTGAGAGTTATCCCTGCCGTGATCTATGTGTGGGGAGCCAGAGGGCAGGGGGAGCCATGCAGATGCGGTGAAGAGGAGACAGTGAAGGAGCAGCAGAAGATGGCAGCATGTGGTGCTCCTGTGCAAGGTAAGAGAATCCTCAATTGGGGGTGGTAGTTTGGGGCTGTGCGAGCTTCAGTCTGGAAGGTGGGAGGCAGCTAGGTGCTGCGGGGAGGTTTAAGGCTGGAGACAGCTTGGGGCTGTGGTGAAGTTTAAGCCTGGGGGTGGCTTGGGGCTGAGGGCTTGTGCACTTTTTTACAGAATGAAATATTAATTGAACAATGATGTTTGAAAAATGTACATGCTGAGAAAATTAGATCCACCCATATTATTGCAAAGTGACTTGTTTGATATTTTATGTTGCAGTTAAGTCTGGGGACTGGGGCACAGTTTGGGGCTGAGAGGGGTTAAATCTGGGGGTGGGGTGGGGGTGGTTTGGGGATGAGAGGGGTTAAGCCTGAGGCGGGGAGGTGGGGCTATTTTGTGTTTGGCCCCCGGAACACGTAAAAAATGTTGGACATCCCTCTTCTATATGATTTAGTATTTTTATCAATGACCTGTAAGAAAATAAAATCTTTGACAGGTGTCACAGCAAAAATTGACGGAATACTCAATTATGAAGCTGACCAACAGCACAGCTCCCACCATCCCAGCCTATCCCAGGTGTTCGATGGCCCCACCACTACTAGGCCAGACCATGGGAGGAGCCAGCAGATGGAGCGAACAACCACGTCACTCACCAGCCCTGGATCCAGGCAATGCTGGGTAAGTCTAGTTCTCAATAAAAAACCTGGATTCGGATACATGAATTTTTGTCTATGCTACCATTCTACAGGCCCCTCAAGTGCTCTCATTGGGAAATGGAATTTTCTAAAATAAATACAGAAAAATAGACATAAAAGGTATTTTCTCCCCTCACAGAGCCACAATGTTTGGCTGGACAGGCTGGTCAAGCCCATCAAGAACCTATTTAGATTTAAGAGATATAAAACACGGCTGTCAGGACTGGGTGGTCTGCATACTATAATCAGGAATACATCAGTTTGCTTCTCCCATAGACTAAATTGTTTATTTTCTTTTCAACTCAAAAGAAATAACCAACAGAAAGGCAGGATAGCATACATCTTGGGCAATATTGTTGCTCTTTCTCATATGCTCTGAGATATATTCCCAATTGTAACATACCTCAGAGATCTCAAATCTCTTATCCAATTTTAAATAGTGAAATAAAAAAATTAAGCAAGAGGCAGAGCCCACAGAGAATGAATAGATGATATAGAAGATTGGTGTGGAGCTTGTCTACAGAAACTAAGCCACTCCACGCTGGACAGAGAAAGATGGAAAGAAATAGTGAGAAAGGCATCAGACACCAACAGGCACTGAGCCCACAGTGATTGATAACGATGGTGATGATGATGATGAAGCATAACTTTGAGCAAAAGCCTCAGGCATTTTAACACTATCCACCATGCTGGGCTGATAAAGTGTGAGCACAGAGGAACTTTTCATAAAATGACATTTTTCATTGACAATCCAGACACCTACATTTTAATCATGCCTTTTTTAAAAGTTCAGCTCCAAATCTGTAGAATGAACAGTGACAGCCATGAATTGTGTCTTTCTGTGAGCTGCAAGCAAAAATTTTGCTGTGGGTGTGAGGAGGCTGACATTAACGGCCTGAAACTTGATTCTACTGTCACCTGAAGGAAACGTCCCAGTAGGGGCTTGAATTGTAGTTAACTGGAAATCAGTGCACACAGTACATAACAACTCTCGGCCCTAAGGCACCACACACAAACACGGTCATCATAATATTCAGGAACCAGGAAAAAAGCTATAAAGGAAGAACTGTGTGTTACAACAGCTGCTAAAAAAATCAATGCACTAATTACAGCTGTTTGACGAACTTTTTTACTTTAATTCCATTGACAAATTGAAAAAAAAACTAAAAAATCCAAAAAGTCTCATAAAAATTTATTTTTGAAGTTTTTAACTGAAATGGAAAAAGGTCATAAAAAGGTTGTTTCAGATTGAATTAAATATTTAGTATGAGACAATGAAATGCTTAGCTTTTTTTGAACATTTTTTAAACATAAAACTGAAGTAAAGAAAGAAATGGAGCATTTTGAATTAAGAAGCATTTTTTTATTTTGTTCAGCTGAAACTATTCACTACTATCTCTGCTATCTCTTCAAAGAACCATCCCTCTTTGTAAAATTTGTGGAGTAGCATCATTGTGCTCAGTTCACACATTTACAAGATGTTGTTTCTTGGCTGAGACATCTAGAGCAGATGCCTGTTAGTCAGGGTTGTGTTATAGTCCTGGATTAAATCTGACTCCTAGTACCTACTGCCAAGCCATCAAAAAACTGCATGTTAGTCACCAAGAGTAGAATCCATGTGGACAATTACTCGGACAATTGTGGAGTTATTAACAGTGGTTTGTAACCTATCCTTCAAATCCGCTTCGGTACCCAATGACTGGAAGACGGCCAATATAACGCCAATATTTAAAAAAGGCTCCAGAGGAGACCCTGGCAATTATAGACCGATAAGTCTAACATCAGTACCAGGCAAATTAGTAGAAACAATAGTAAAGAATAAAATTGCAAGGCACGTAGAAGAGCACAAATTGTTGGGCGAAAGTCAGCATGGTTTCTGCAGAGGGAAGTCGTGTCTAACTGACCTATTAGAATTCTTTGAAGGGGTTAATAAACATGCGGACAAGGGGCACCCAGTGGAAATAATATACCTAGATTTCCAGAAAGCCTTTGACACGGTCCCACACCAAAGGCTTTTATGTAAATTAGGCGGTCATGGGATAGGAGGAAAGATCCTTTCATGGATCGGGAATTGGTTAAAAGACAGAAAACAAAGGGTAGGAATAAATGGTAAATTTTCACAATGGAGGGGGGTAACCAGTGGTGTTCCCCAGGGGTCAGTCCTGGGACCGATCCTGTTCAACTTGTTCATCAATGATCTAGAAAATGAGGTAAGCAGTGAGGTGGCAAAGTTTGCAGATGACACCAAGCTGTTCAGGACAGTCAAAACCAAAAGGGATTGTGAAGAACTACAAAAAGATCTCAGCAAACTGAGTGATTAGGCAGCAAAATGGCAAATGAAATTTAATGTGGGTAAGCGTAAGGTAATGCACATTGGAAAAAATAACCCAAATTACACGTACAACATGATGGGGTCAAATTTAGCTATGACAGATCAGGAAAGGGATCTTGGAGTTATAGTGGAAAGTTCTCTGAAGACATCCACGCAGTGTGCAGCGGCAGTTAGTAAAGCAAATAGGATGTTAGGAATTATTAAAAAAGGGATAGATAATAAGACAAAGGATATCTTACTTCCCCTATATAAAACTATGGTACGCCCACATCTTGAGTACTGTGTGCAGATGTGGTCTCCTCACCTCAAAAAAGATATATTGGCATTAGAAAAGGTTCAGAAAAGGGCGACTAAGATGATCAGGGGTTTGGAACGAGTCCCATATGGGGAGAGGCTAGAGAGACTGGGACTTTTCAGTCTGGAAAAGAGGCGACTGAGGGGCGATATGATAGAGGTATATAAAATCATGAATGGTGTGGAGAAAGTGAATATAGAAAAATTATTTACCTTTTCCCATAATACAAGAACTAGGGGACACCAAATGAAATTGATGGGTAGTAAGTTCAAAACGAATAAAAGGAAATTCTTCTTCACACAGCGCACAGTCAACCTGTGGAACTCCTTGCCGGAGGAGGCTGTGAAGGCCAGGACTCTATTAGGGTTTAAAAAAGAGCTCGATAAATTTTTGCAGGTTAGGTCCATAAATGGCTATTAGCCAGGGGGTAAAGTATGGTGCCCTAGGCTTCAGTACAAGGGCAGGAGATGGATGGCAGGAGATAAATCACTTGATCATTGTCTTCTGTTCTCCTTCTCTGGGGCACCTGGCATTGGCCACTGTCGGCAGACGGGATACTGGGCTGGATGGACCTTTGGTCTGACCCAGTATGGCCGTTCTTATGTTCTTATGTTCTTACTCAGAGGAAAAATCTCACAGCAACTGAAGTTCTGTGAACTTTGCTGTACACATGGACTACAGATTCTGTATTGAAAAGAAAGTTATGGAGAGTTAAGTCTGCTCTGCCTTTTATGCCTTCAGTCTGTGGGTGAAGAGATCTGGGGTGCAGCTGTGGACCCAATGGACACTGCCGGTCAAAAGAATCTATGCACCAAGAGAGAAATCCATGCAGAGAACACTGATTGAAGAACCCCAGTTAATTTAACTGTTGTTTTTGACAATATTTTCCAAACTTGCCATTTTGAAAGCCTCTGGAGTAATGAAACTTAGGGTATGTCTACACTTACGGGAGGGTTGGTATGCCACGATCCATCTTCCTGGGTTCTATTTTGCCACGCGTGGGAAGACGCAGCAAAATCGATCTCTCTGGGCTTGGCCATTGACGCTGGTACTCCAGACTGACATGAGAGTGAGGGACACCTGTGCGAACCCAAAGATCCCTGATCTATACCAGGGAAGAAAGTTGATCCTGATACGGTCGATCCTAGCTATGCAAATGGCATGGCTAGAATTGCATACCTGGGATCAACTTTGATACCTAGTTTAGACCAGGCCCTAGTATTGTTGGAGTTTTACTATCCACAATTCTTTCTCAGTTGCCAGGCATCCAACTAGTTGTCACTGCATGACAAACTTGAAATTTCGATCAAATCTTTCATTTAAATTTTTTGAATCCTTCAATATTATGTTTTCAGCAGGACTAGATGAATTATTGAGTTGTTTCAGAACAGTAACTGCGAAGTGTAGCCCCAACCTTAGAAAAAACAATGCAAAATTGGAACAAAAAAATTAACAAAACACTGTCTTGCTCATCTTGTAAATCTGCTTTACAGTATTCTTTTTAGTCAGTTCTGCACAGAGCTTAGCTAGATAACTTCCAGCGACTCTATATTGTTACAACCCAATTCTTTAGTGAATATTTAGTAGTAGGCATCCTTCAGTCTGCATAGACTATGGATCGCGCCCTTTAAAGTTTCAATTGAGGACTTCATTTACAGCGTCTATTGTGACTATGAAGACCCACACAAGAGTGACAGTCCTTGCTGCATTTCTTGCAGAGGTAGTGGGTGTCTGGTAAGTCCTTATTGTACTTTCTGTGCGCTCGCTTCTCCTCTGCTAGCTGTCTGAGCTTCATCTTGCCCTTCTGAAGGCCCTTGTGTAACCCCTGCCTCCATCTGCTGTGGTCATCTGCTAGTTCTTCCCAGTTGTCCAGATCGATGTCTACCTCTCTGAGGTCTCTCTTGCAAACATCTTTGTAGTGCAACTGGGGGCGTCCAGGAGGTCTTTTGCCAGAGGCTAGCTCACCATACTGGATGTCTTTTGGAATGCTTCCATCATTCATCCTGTGGACATGGCCAAGCCAGCGGAGTCGACGCTGCCTGAGGAGGGTGTGCATGGTTGGGATTCCAGCTTGCTCGAGGATGGTGGTGTTGGTCACTCTGTCCTTCCATGATATTCCAAGGATGCACCTGAGGCAGCGCAAGTGGAAGACGTTCAGCCTCTTTTCCTGGCGGGCATGCAGGGTCCAAGTCTCGCTGCCATAAAGGAGGGTGCTGAGGATGCAGGCTCTGTAGACTTGCATTTGGTGTGAGTGTACAGCTTGTTGTTACTCCACACTCTCTTGCTGAGTCTGGACAGAGTTGTGGCTGCTTTTCCAATCCTCCTATTTAGCTCAGAGTCCAACGACAGGGTGTCAGTGATGGTGGACCCGTGGTAAACGAACTCGTGGACAACCTCTAACGTATAGTTGTCAATGCTGATTGATGGGGATTCAGCAACATCCTGACAGAGTACGTTTGTCTTCTTTAGGCTGACGGTAAGCCCAAAGTCCTTGCACGCTTTGGAGAACAGATCCAGTAGTTTTTGTAGCTGGTCTTCTGTGTGAGACACTACAGCAGCATCGTCTGCGAACAGCATGTCTCTGATGAGGACTTCTCGCACCTTAGACTTAGCTTTCAGCCTTGCAAGGTTAAACAGTTTCCCATCAGATCTTGTGTGCAGCAAGATGCCCTCTGTTGAAGAGCCAAAGGCATGCTTCAGGAGGACTGCGAAGAAGATCCCAAACAATGTCGGAGCAAGCACGCATCCTTGTTTGACGCCGCTCCTGATTCTGAAAGCATCCGATAATGCGCCGTCATGTTGGATGGTTCCTCTCATGTTTTCGTGGAACGACTGGATCATCTTGAGTAACCGTGGAGGACAGCCTATCTTGTGGAGCAGTTTGAACAGACCATCCCTTCTGACCAAGTCAAAGGCCTTGGTCAGGTAGATGAAGGCTATGTAGAGTGGCTTTCTCTGCTCCCTGCACTTCTCCTGCAGCTGCCTTAGAGAGAAGACCATGTCAACAGTCGACCTCTCTGCACGGGGAATCCGCACTGCGATTCAGGGTACACCCTCTCAGCAATCTTCTGGAGTCTGCCAAGGATGACGCGAGCGAACAGTTTACCAGTGACACTTAGGGGGGAGGTTCCACGGTAGTTGTTGCAGTTGCTTCTGTCTTCTTTGTTCTTATACAATGTTACAATGTTAGCGTCGCGCATCTCCTGTGGAACCTCACCCTCTTTCCAGCACAGGCACAGTAGCTCATGTAGGGGTTCCAGGAGTGTGTCTGCGGCACATTTGATTACCTCTGGTGGTATACCATTCTGACCAGGGGCCTTTCCTGCTGCAATGGTGTCGATGGCTCTTTCAGTTCATCCACAGAGTATTTAGGATACTAGATAATATTTTAATTTCTTCTTGAACTAAATATTACATTAACTGATAAATTTATTTTTGCTAATGTGATGAACTGGGGCATCTGTCTATACTACTACATCTACAAGGACAGTCTCTGTCAACAAAACTGGGCTTTTGTCTACAAAACTCGCTAAGCATCTACACGATTAAAGCGGTCTGTTGAGAGTTTCTCAACAAAACTCACCTGTTCAGCTGGCAGCATTATACCTCTCCCTGATCAAGTCTAACACCTCTGTCAACAGCGTTTAGTCGACAAAGTGCCTATGAAGACACTTCTGTTGACACAGAGGGCTTCTGGTTCCCAGGGCAGCCCCATTTGCAGAGTTTCCAATCAGCCATTCTGTCGAGCAAGAGCAGGACAGTCCGGCTGCTCTCTGTAGATAGAGTAGCTTGGTCTTGTGAGCTGCTTTTATGTGTAGATGCGATATATTGACAGAGGTACTGCCGAGGTTTCTCTCTCGACAGTGTCAACAGAGTCTGCCCATGTAGACGTAGCTTTAATGTATTTCATCTAAGAAATTAAGGACAAAGCAGGTTTCTTGATATTAAATCCTCTTCCGTCAGAATGGAAAACACCTCTAGACTTGCTACCAACTAGATGAACTGGATTAGCAAGGCGGAAGCCGCCTTGGCAATCTCATGCCATGGCAGAAGGCTGTGATTGCCTGAAGAAGCTGAGCAGGCCATCAACCAGCAAAAGGGACAAAAATTTCTAAAAAGAACAGAGGTTATTCTTCTGGGACCATTTTTAATCCAGCTCAAGAAAAAGAGAAGTAAGCCAGCATTTAGAATCCCAATAAGGCAGAAGATCCATCCATCTTCTTGAACACAGATGGTCCTCCAAAGGAAGGGTGAGCTAGCAAGGGGCACTGCATTTAGCACATGGGTTGTATTCTGTGTGACCTGTATTCTGTTGCATTTTATCTGCCAGTAAATGAGTAATGGGTGCTAGATTCCTTTGTGAAGCATGTGTGTGTAGTCAAAGATGCAACAAACTAAAATAGAGGGCTTACACCGTGAAGATTGTATGTTTAAGTGATGGGGAGTCTGAAGGGTCAGCCCTGAGCCCAAGAGGTAGGTAGAAAGTCTGCATTCTGGGAGTGTGCAAAGGAACCCCAAAAGCTGAGCCATGGCTGGACTCATTCAATGTGAGGGGAGGCTTAACCACTCTGCTCAGTCCCTTCATACGTCTGATGCATCGCCAGCAGAGGGGGCCCAGTAGATTAGCCAATTCCAAGATTTTATCATCTAATTTTAGCAAAGGTTGATTTAGAGAGTAGAAAAGCCATAGGCGGCAAGACAGAAGTTCTCCAAAAGCCTCATTCTTTCAAATTCTGCTTGAACCAGCCTCAACTGGTTCCACTGCAAGCAAGAAAAAAAAAATCATATGCAAATGGAAACAACCACAACTGAAAAAAATGTAGAAAGACTTAAAATAATCCTTTCTACCACTGTGCTGCCAGGGGTTCACTGCCATGGCTTAAAAAAGAAGGCTGGCATTGCAATGAAGCTATTTCCTGTTGTTTAGCACAGCACATCGAAATAGTCTAATATTCTTCACATATGGAAGGAGTTCTTAGTCTCTGAGGAACTCAAGATTCACTCACTGGCTATCTCACTAATGAGTTTGACAGACCTTTCTGAACCTGCAAATATAAAACTATCAGAATGAATGGAGGCCGAAAGCATCACATCCAGACATACCCATATTTCTCCTGAGAACAGATTTCAATTGTATTCCTATATGTTGACCCACCAGGTAATACCATAATTTTTTTATGCATTTGTATTTTATAGTTCCTGTATCCACAACACAGTGGAGCAGTTTCTATATTGCTTTAAGTTTAGGTATAGCTGAAAGAAAATATTTTAGTGGAATTAGCTGATTTTCCAGGTGTAGGTAAAATAATTCAGATGTTTGATTTTTCAGTTGATTATATTTCCAGATTTGGTCCTCAAAAATGACAGATCTCAAAAGTGTTTAAAATGCTTTCTGTTTTTCAGTTCTATCTTTTCCACCTCCAAACACACATTCACATTTATGAGCATAAGCACTAGCAAGAAGAAGAAAGTTATTTTAGAAACAGGAAAACGTTAACTGTAAAACCACAACAACTGGAAGGGGAGCTCAGATGTAGAATATGAAACTATGATTAACTCTTTTTAGAAAACCCCAAAGATTTTATTAGATGATGTCTCTTTGAATTATCTAGGATTGAATTTGGTAAACTTTACTTTTGTCCATTCATATGAAGGACAGTGCTTGTCATGTTGCCATGCTTAGTCTCAGATGCAATTTTTTTTAAAAATGCATATCTAAAAATGACCAAGTCAGTATATATTTTATAATTTCTTAATCAAAAGATTTAGTAATACTTAGAAGAACACAAGAAGTAAAGAAATAATTAATGCATGGTCTCCAAAAATGAATGAGGACTTTTTATCACCTACCCGGAGGGAAGACACAAAACAAAATCCATGGACTAATTTAGATCTAATGTAAAACAAAACTAACACATAAACATTGTAAGAGGTATGGAGAGCAGTATAGTCACGCGGCTTAGCTCCTGGGAAAGTGGCAATCAAATACTACCCTTCAGTGAAGCAGAAAAGAAGTATTATCACACAAGTGGAAAACAAAACAAATAAATTCTTCACAAGGCTCCACGTGATGGTGTTTGAACATAAAATGCTTGTCTAAACGTCAGACTACGTTTTACTAGCATCTACACTATATATACAGCTTGAACCTCTCTAATCCAGAACTCTCTCGTCTGGCAACATCCATATTTCAGCATGATTTTAGTGAGCTGCATGACTGCTTATCATGGGTGTGGCCAAGTTTCTCATGGTCCCATAAAGTTTGTTTCCAGCCACCATGGTGTTGGAGTAGAGAGGTTCAACTTGTAAAATGACAAATGAACAAGGAACATCTACTCAAAAAAAAGAAAAACAAAATTACACTTCTCATTGTGCATATCAACAAGCACTTCATTGAATGTATTTTGAAGGAAGGTATACCATTTATATTACGTTCTTAGCTCCACCTTTCAGAAGTGTGTATATATTATAATAACCTGGGAAGTAGATCAAAGATTTCAGCTTTTCCAAACAGGGGAATAATTCATCCTCTTTTGTGTACCTATTTTAATAAGTGAAAAAGGTTTAAACAAAAGGTTGTTTAATTTGATTATTTCACTGTTATCCTGTCAGCTCTGGATAGCTTAATTTAAATTATATTAGCATTTTGGCAGAAAATTGCTACATAGCAGCTTATTTGACAAAACAATATCGATAGGTGAATAAATATGGTCATGCATGGTAAGAATGAGACTCAGCAAGTCAACTACAGGTTGCACCTCTCTAATCCAGAACTCTCTTAGCTGGCAAACTCCATAATCTGTCAGGAGTTTAGTTAGCTGGACAACAATTTTTCATGGGTGTGGCCAAGTTTTCTGTGGTACCATAAAGTTTGTTTCCAGCCACCAGTCCCAGCTCTCGGTGTTCTGTGCTGTGATTTAGCTATAATTTACCGCCAAAATGTCTTCTAAAAGCCCAGGAAGCAGTGGAAGTGCTGGTAAAGTGCTAGAAAATGCTGACCCCAGTCATCTGGTAAGTTCTCTCACCCGGCATCAGTCAGGTCCCAAGGGTGCTGGACAAGAGAGGTTCAACCTGTACAACTGAAAATTTCATGAGCAGGAGCTCCAATACTTCAATGTAACATAAGAAATAGTTTAAACAGCAAAAGTCTAACAAGCAGATACTGCCCAAGTCACAACCCACACATAGTTTAATTTTCACAGAAGCCTCAAATAAAGAAGAATAACCTATACTGGATTTCTGAAACATAAATGAAAAAAAAAATCCCTCTCCTCTTCCTCTGAGGTACAGTCGGTGAAATCCTGGCTCCACTAGAAGGATTGGTAAAACTCTCTTTTCTCCTCAGCGGAGCCAGGATTTGAGCACGTATCCTGAGTGACACCTTAAAAATCTCTCTCTCATGAAGACAAAAGTACTTTGGCATCAAGAGTTCCATGGCATAAATAACTCCTGAAACATAGCTTGAAACATAACTGCTGCACTTTCACTAAAGTGTTGGAATTTCTCAATTAGACCCCATGGCCATGTTTTTGGAACAGATTCTACTGTTCCAATTTCCCTTCATTAATTTAACACAGACAGTCTTTTTGTGTTTCATTGTTGATTTTTAACCTCTAAACTTCCAGCTAAAATCAGCACTGATTTGTCTGCATTTTGGGAAGTTGATTTTGCTTTTAGATATATAAAAAAATCTCCATTTTATAATTTATTGTTGATTATCTATGAGTAAGAAATGTAGGCTCTACTCTCAGCTACACTTTTCCAGACTGCATGATGCAGTTCACAGATGCACCATGCAAAAACAAAAACAACACCCCCCCAGCAAAAAAAAAGAAAAGAAAGAGAAGAAAAAGACCTGGATAATATTAGAAGTCTGATGTCATTCATGTTTAAAATATCAGGGGGTAACCATGTTAGTCTGCATCTGCAAAAATAATGAGAAGGCCTGTGGCACCGTATACTCTAACCCTGTGTCTACATGAGCCCCTTCCTTTCGGAAGGGGCATGTAAATGAGTGGGTTTGAAAGATGCTAAAGAGGCGCTGCAATGAATATGCAGCACCTCATTAGCATAATGGCGGCTGCGGTGATCGGAAAGTGCGGCTTTTTGAATCGCGCGCCGCCCGTGGAGACGGGATCTTCCGAAAGGACCCCCCCCGTTTTCAAAAGCCCCTTCTTCCTATCTGGTGTTAGGAAGAAGTGGCTTTCGAAAACTGGGGGGTCCTTTTTGAAGGTCCCGTCTCCATGGGTGGCACGTGATTTGAAAAGCTGCACTTTCGAATTGCTGTGGCCACCATTATGCTAATGAGGCACTGCATATTCATTGCAGCGCCTCATTACCATCTTTTGAACCTGCTCGTTAACATGCCCCTTCCGAAAGGAAAGAGCTCGTGTAGACCCAGCCTAACACATTTATTGGAGAATAAACTTTCATGGGCAAAGACCCACTTTGTCAGATGTAATGAAGTGGGTCTTTGCCCGTGAAAGCTTATGCACCAGTAAATCTGTTAGTCAATAAGGTGCCACAGGACTTCTCACTGTTCATGTTTAGGTTTCCTGCTATTTTAAATTTGGACTAGTGGATGTTATAAAGAGCAACTTTAGCTGGGCATTCTGAATAGGTATGGAAATGAATATTAAATTTGGCGACTGCATAAGCACTAGACAATTTTTGGAAATGTCAAGAGAAAATAAGAGACACAAAACGAGTGAGGTGTACAATTTTACAAGACCAATTTCTGCTGCTAAAAGAAAACCTCTTGAAAGCTTGTCTGTTTCACCAACAGAAGATGCTCAAGGAAAAGATATTACTTCAGTCACCTTGTGTCTCTTGGATCCATGGATCAACACAGTTACAGCAACACTGCAAACAACAGAAAAATAAAGCAGTGCAGCTATTTTTCCTGGAAATCATTCTGCTCCCAATGCCATTTGAGTTTGATGTGCTGAATTATAATACTGGTTGAACCTCTCTAATACAGAACTCTCTCTTCTGGCAAACTCCATAATCCACCATGACTTTAGTTAGCCGGACTACCCCTTATCATGGGTGTGGCCAAGTTTCTCATTGTTCCGTAAAGTTTGTTTCCAGCCACTAGTCCTGATACAGTGTTCTGTACTATTATTTAGCTGTAATTTACCCTTAAATGTCTTCTAAGAGCCCAGAAAGCAGTGGAAGTGTTGATAATGTACCAGACAATATTTACCTCCCATCATTCAGCAAAGTCTCTCGTCCAGCACCGGTCAGGTCCCGAGGGTGCCAGATGAGAGAGGTTCAGCCTGTACAAAATCCTCATTTCTACAATACAGCAAAGGGGGCAGGGAAAAAATGTAGATGAGATGGAGGGAGTATGTTTTCCATTAAGTATTGCAACGTAATGCAAGATGCTCTACGACTCTAACACGGGACTATATACAATACTAATCAACAAAGTGTCAAGAGAAGTCTAGGAAGAAAAGCCCCTCAAACTGGAATTTACTTGATTTTGTGGATGATCCTGACCCATTACACTGTCATTCTCATTCTTACATTAGCCGTATCTGACAGTACACTAAGTAATAAAAGGATTAGTTATATAATTATATATGTGTATAAATGAGTAAAAGACACAATGACCAGATGAGCTTACAGTCTCAGGTGTTAATTATATGAAAGTCATTTTAGATGTATGCAAATTTACATTACTACATGATGACTTAGCTTGGAAATTTTTTGTGGAAAATACAGGAAGGACTTATATGAAGATCTGGTGGTTGGCTGGGGCTGAAGACTGTGCCAACTATGAAAGGCAGCACAGACAAAATTATGAAGACATGGTCAGCAAAGATGCTCAAGGAGCAACTAAACAGGAAACCTGTCCAAGGAGATAGAGGCAGAGAAAATGTACTACCTTGAGACCTCAGAGCCCTGAACTTGAGGATCAGAACTCTGAACTTGATTTGGCAGCGGAATGGAAGGCTGTGAAGTGATTCAAAATGCGAAACAACATTGACTGGGTAGCAAGAGAGGAAGGTGAGTTTTGCAACACAAACTTAAGAAGACACATGCTTGATAGGAGGAGCTTGCACCAGTAGAAGAAGGATAGTTTGAAAAGCAAATCCTACGTTAACAATCTACACATAGGTTTAATAATCATTTGGTTCAGTTTATCATTTATAGTACCACATACATTTATTGATCAGTTTGCTTAAAAAAAAAGGATCATTTTTAACGCTCTTCCTCCACCCAAAGACAAAAATTCAGACAGATCATTGTATACCTACATATCTCTTATTATCTAGTCATCTTCTTGTACTTTCAGCTCCAAAGACAGCTGGCGTCTCTGCTAGTCACACAGAGGAAGTTAGATGGACATTGCAACTATATATAATTTGATTCAAATTCAACATGAACATTCGATTGATAATACCTGGGACAAATTAAGCCAGTGTCTGCCAGGGAAAGCACACCATTGGGCAGATGGAGGGCAAGAGCTCTGACAGAAAGGGATGGAGGGCAAAGAGGGCAACTGCCTCTGGGCAATTCAAAAGTGCCTAAGGCTTCCCTCTGATGCAGGCTGAAGCCCTGGACCCTTTAAATCACTGTCAGAGTCCCAGGTGGCATGTTCCAAGCAGCACATCCTGGGTGGTGCTAAGGGATGGCTGGTGGGAAGGGTGCAGTTCAGGCAACATTGAGGGCACATTGCCCCAGTCCCACCTGAGGCCCCGCTCCTTCCAGGAGTGAGGATTCCCCCCATGTTTGCCATGGGGCTCAGCAATTTTGTCCTTCCATCAGGGACATGACAAAGGGGCTGATCCAAAGAATCATTCCATCTCACAGTACTCAAAGGGAAAACATATCAGATTTAAACTTAGAGGACACAGCAAAGATAGACAGGGACAGCAGAACCTTGCTTATCTCCTCAAGAACATCCAACAGCACAGGCTGGATTCAGAAAATGTAACACAAATTTAGAGAAACGTGATTTTTCTATTTCAGTGTTTTTCAGCACCCCAAATTCATGTTCAAACGGCGTTCTGTGGCCTTTTCTTATTCCTTAAAAATGGGTTTAAAGTAGAAATGACCCCCCCAAGATGATCATTATAATCTAACAACTTGATCTTGAACCATTTTAGAAAGGGAGATTTGTATCACACAAAACTTTCCAAATCAGCAGTATCCATTCAGTTATGGGGTTTTTTTGGGGAGGAGGAAAACCAAATATTTTAAACATATAATTAAGAAAATATATTCTGAAGATATAACTCAAGGTTGTGTCCATTTATTTAGATACTTTATTAAACTTCTATCAGTATTATTAACACACAGATGGTACAATGGTTCTCTCTCCAGAAATAGGATGAATACCAAGCCATAACATAGACTGCACACTTTTTAAATTAGAAATATATATTTGCTTTTTGGTTCTGAACTTCTGACTGGCAAATGCCATTTTAAAAATGATCATTTTGGTTGACTTTATATTAATCAGATGTTTAAATTGTCTCCCAGATGAATTCTTTTCCTCCAGGAAAGAAAGTATTCAACTATGTTTATTTCCTAGAGCTCTAAAAATACAATGTTTTGTAGTCAGTGTTGCCAAAGCTCTGAACTAAAAATGGCATCAATGAACATTTTCTGTTATGTATTAATTGTATTAAGTTTACCAATTTATGTGATAACATGTTAGAAACTTGTCAATAAAATACATTTTGCTACTGATTTTGTCCTTTTTTGCTAGGGAAACTTTACGTTTTGTTCAGCGTATGCCATAGTACGGACAGTACTGTTCCATTTACTGCATATCCCTGTGTGTGTGCAAGCACAGTGGTAAGAGCGAAGTCTGGGAACATAGTGTGTTAGCGCTTTGCAAAGCCAGATGGCATGCACTGTATACTTTGATTAACTAGTGGTCTATTAGTTGACTGCAGGAGTGTTTTATTTCACTCTGGTGCATTAGCAACAAGTATTTCACAGTTTGCTTCACTGTTGGGTTTTGTTTTTTATTTTTTTTAAACAGTCGGAAATTCAGGCTGGGAGGAAAGGAAGTGTGAGACGGGCAGAATTCATTGCATTTCTTTGGCACCACACATTTACAGAAATTGGACCTGTGCTGTGAATTGTGAGGACATACCCCAAATAGGTGAGAAATACTACAGTGATCATACTTGGAAAGCAAGGTGTGCACACAAGTAAACAGTAATTTTGAGCTATACTGGGTCAAATACTGTGCTAAATGTTTGAAACAGGAATACATGATCGTAACACCTGATCAAATTCCCTGAGAATTGGGCGTGCACTCCTTTACTGTCTGTGGAAACATCTCCTTGCCCTTCCTCTTCCACTGACAAGAGAGGGATGGCAGTGGAGTGGAATGCAGGGAGGACAGACAACAGACAGGGACATCTCCTGCATGGAATTTGGTGGCCGAACACAGGTTGGTCTTTAAGGACTGAATCGGGCTGTTTCCCCAACTACATGTTCAGGGAGGGGGAGTTTCTTTGGGTGCCAGTGCAGGATCACCTAGCATGCTCCTTCTCTGCCTTGCTTGCTAGTCCAGCCCATGAGTGGTAAACTGCACTGAAATGAGCAAGGAAAGAGAGTCACACCACAAGTTTATTTTCTTCTCTGAACTTCTGGATTAACACTGCAAGCCAGTCCATGCTAAGGGACACAGCTCTGGGGTTGTGCAACTGCCACAGTGGATGTATAACCCATCTCTGGTCCTCCTGGTTTCTGTGGAGTGCCTCAGCACAGAGAGAGATAAGACACCAGGAATGGGGAACAGTAACAAACATTTGAAATAGTCTCAGGAATAATGCATTACCATAACACTCCCCATACAAACACATGACTCCCTTTCTCTTCCCAGACCTCCGCAGAATGGCACATTGTTAGAGATGATACAGGCCTGTATATTCACCTGAGATAGAATTCTGGGCCTTGTTTGCCCATTTGAAACTAGAACAAAGACACTGTTTTACATATGCCCATCAGCCGATAGGCTGAAAAAAGATAAGAGATGAAGCTAAAGTGTTCCTGGGCAGAGTGAGAGCGTAATATAGGAGCATACACATGAAGAACACTCCTGCCTCAACTACTTTCCCAAGATAAAGTCTAGCAATCATCAGGAGGAACAATGGGGATACAAAGGGAGAAGGGACAAGAAACACTAAAAACCAAAGAAACACCTGCCCTTCATTGAAGTACAACCTCACATTGCACCTCTCTTGTGCAAAACAAAAGAGGCGGTACTGAAGCATTCAGGCTAAAGACCTTCCAAAACAGAACATGACCATAAATTGCAAGGTAGGGGATTGAGGGTGTGCATTCCAGATATAATTATGCCTCTATAAGGAAACATCGTATTGCCTGCACTTTGCACTTCTGGTCTTCTGCTTTCTGTCTACATGACAAGAATCAGTGAATGGCTAAAGGGAAAGTCCCTAGAGTACACACTCAGACAACCTCCCCCATTATTCTTCTGCATAACTACAGTTGACGAGGGGAAGGAAAAACAGATGGGGAGGGCTGGTGTTGGGTCTTTGCATAAGTGTCATAAAACTGTGTTTTCCTCACTTATTCCCTGTCAGTGCCCACCCCTGGCTTTCCAGCATTTCCAGGGACCACCACTGCCAGAGTGCTGGCTGCAAAAGATGCAGATGCGTGTAGTGAATGCTTGTCACTAATCTGGTAAAAAGTCCACTAAATGCTTTACAGTAGATCACAGGATTTCAATTTAATCATTACTTTACAGCTATATTTTGCTCAGGGACCATGTTGAGGAGGGGCAGGATAGGGGCAGGCTGGTTTTAGGCATATTACTGGAAAAAGAGGGGATATTTCCAGGACACATTGGGATGCATTGTAACTTACTGGCCTCATGTTATTCCTGTAGCAGCTTGGTCATCCTCAGGACCTCACTGGTAGACATCATCAAGTGGATCCACACCACAGAATAGAGATGGTAGAATCCCATGCTTCTGTTCCATCAGGTCTCCTGGAGGTTTGTCCACGACCTTATATGAGAATCTCTGATGCCAGCTAACAGTGCCCCTCAAATACATCATCTCATCTACAGGGTTTTGAGAGACGCTTCAGGCTATGAACTGGTAACCCTGGAGAGAATGGCATCTAGCTCATCATTACATGGAGACATGCTATGGCCTCACCCAGAGCCATTGTTGGAGTTCTTCATGTTCCATTACAGGAGCCCCAGATGCTTCATGCACTCCTGGCACTGGTACAGAGTCCCATGAATGGCTGTTTCTTCTTCTCCTACCTCTGTGAAATGTCCCAGTACAGTTTCATCTTCCTGCCAATCCAGGCTAAGTTGTGGCAGTGCACTGGTGTGTACATATCCACACCCCGCATGAACACCAGCTTTTGTTCTGTGCACCCTCCTTAACAAATGTGTAAGAGGCACAACAATGCATATGTAACAATGTACACATTTCAAAAACACTATTTAAAAAAAAAGTCTTAGTAACATGACATGTATATACATACAGTATTGGTTCATGCATGCAGATGAAAAACAAGGAAAAACCAATAGCAACTGTTAGTTCCTAGCAGATGTATCTGAAATTATGTATTTGCATCACATTTCTGCCTCAAATAGTTTTATCTACTGTTCATACACAACTTACTACTATAGGGGAAAGACTTTTGAGAAAAAATACTTTTCTCCCATTCTTTTAGAATGTGTATTTGGTATATGGATGTGTCAGCATAGTTGGCTTCACTATTTCCTTTAAATAGTTTAGTTAGCCAGTTACCTGTTTGCGTGCCTCTCCTATGCAGCAACAGAGGGAAGACCAATATGCATTTGAAACAAAAAACTGAAACAATGTAAGCACAAAAATTGGCAGTGGACTCAGGAGAGGGAAAGCCCCTGAAAATGCTTATATTTCTTTTTTTTTTTTTTTTTGGGGGGGGGGGGGGTGTAACTGATCAGATTTCAAAGTTAGCAACAGTTTTTTAAAATACTCTCTCTCGGCATAAGCAATTGATGAAAAGACTATTGCTGCAACTTCTCGTTCTGTGGGAGAGCTTGCATCTCTTTCTGTGACAGACCTTGCATTCTTCAAATAAATGCATACAAACATAAACTAGACACAGTGTGTGACAGTTACCATCACTGTTTGTACTGCACTAAATCACAGAAATGATCTGACTACTCCTTAACATGCCTCCTCCCTTGTACAATCAATCTTTGTTGCGCCAGTGAACTACTATTTGTTGTGTTAGCAGAGTTTCCGAGCCTCATAAAGTTTAGGACTCAGATATTTTACCATATCTTGGCATACAGTTGACATATTGGCTGAAAAAATTATTGCAGCTTCCAGCTTGGTTACTCATTAAAGGTGAGATGCTTTATTGGTTGCAGAAGAAAGGCAATGAGAATTTTGCTCTTTAGGACCTCAAGTACGAAGTTGAAAACTAACTGAATGTGAAAATTGTTTCTCCACTCTGGGTTTCAATCTTGTAAACACTAATATATATGAGCAACGCAACTGAGTTCAGCATTAATAACAGACCTGACAGAGTTCTGAGCTATCTTAGTTTTCTTATTCACATGTGTTTGAATGATTAGGACCAAGTGCCTTTACAGGGTTTCATAGATATAATGTAAATTAATTTTTCATTTAAACTTGAACAGAAAAAATGTTTCCTGAGAATGTTTTTACTTGGTATAGAATTATCCATTACAAATCAAATGCACTTTTCTATCTATAACTGCTATTTTAAATGTATTTAATAGATTTCATACAATTTAACACCAGTAGGGTATGGTACATCATTTAATCTGACCTCCTGTATATCAAAGGCCATTAAATTTCATCCCGATATCTCTCTATTAAAATCAAAGACATTCAAAGCATTTCAGTGCTCAGGAAACTAAACTGGGACATAGTGCGGAACAGCAGAGACCAAAGTGGTGTAAATGTATAAGGCTTCTGCAGTGGCAGGAAATCGATCAGGTTGATTTAATAGCTGTAGCATTTATTTGATGTAGTGATTTAATAACTGATGTAATACTTCTTTAGTTTCTCATTGTACATTACACACCCTCTTCTCTCCTTCAGATTAAGTGAAATTCTGTCTCCTTTCATGTCAGTGTAAGTTTTGCCATTGACTTTAACTGAGACAAGATTTTTACCTTATAGATCACATCCTGCTTCTTTTAAAGCCAGCAGAGAGGTATTGTCACTGACTTCAGCAGGAACAAAGTTAAGCCTTAAATCACAGTTGTATATGAAACTGAAGAGATTTTGTTGGTTTGAGAATACAGCTAGCTAGGCTAAAATTATTAACAATCTCCAGAAACATTCTCCTAATATATTTTCTAGTTAAGATATCCAGTGCATATTAGACAATAAAGTATGCCTAGTTCTGCAGCATACCAAAAAATATCACTAAAACCTCAATTTCAGAGAACTAGAAACTGCAACATAAATGATGCTTTAGGAAATATACAGAACGTATACCAGTAGAAATAATCTATGACACAGTCAGCTGTTTGCACAGCAACATTTATATTTTTCTACCAAAATACTAATGAAGTGTAAACAGAAAGTTAGAATGGAGAAGGACTGATGTAATTCAATGTTTATCAAATACATGTCAAGCATTTGGCAAGCTTGAACTTAGGCGCAGGATATACTGTCTGATACCATGTTTTTCACTGACACTTTATCGTAGGGCAAAAAGCCAAATGAAAGACTACAAACATATAACTATAAAATAGCTTTTATTGGACTATTCTAGTATGCGATTAGCTCACAGGAACAGAATTCTAAGTATTTCTATAGTCTAGCGTCAAAAATATGCACGCATATAAAAGATAAATATCACATGTTCTAGTCTATGAAAACTCTCCAAAGGCTTATGTTACGGAAACATATTAGGAATATGCAAAACCTATATAACATCTGTACATTAAATATTTTATGCAGTTGCTTATTTTGGTGCAAGCCTCTGAGTGTTTCATAGGCAAAGGGTTGTTCGATGTTACATAAATACATTTTAAATTTGTGTAAGTTGACCTTTGCAAAACTGAGGCCCCTGATATCCCTTACTAATATACAGTCAATAAATTACTCACGCATCTAAGGATTAAAGAATAGTGCCTTGTGACTACGATGTCATCCTCAAGAACTACAACTTTGTCCACTGGGGAAAAATTCAACCTATTGAATAGTAATAGCCAATACAACAGAAGCATTCCTGAATCATATTCTGATCATTGCCAGGCCACTTCCTGTGTATACATACTCCCATCTGTTAGAAGGGGACAATACAGCATTACCAATTTCAGAGATGGTAGGGATCAATTAGGTAAGTTATTTCAGACTTTGAAGATATAAGCCCTTTTGAAATGTCAGCTTATTGCCTTTGCTCAGCTGAAGAAAGCAGTTTGGAGCTCCTACATCTGGATTGGCAAGGAGCTGACCTCCTCATCTCTGAACAATATGTTGCTTGGTAGTCTCAGATAGTGGAAGAGAACAAAGCAACTGCCTAATTAAACCATGTCCATAGCTTCCTCTCTTTCCTCTAGCATTGGCAGACAGAGGGAAGATGTTTGAGAACACATCCTCAGACTTAGACTCCCTTCCTTCAAAAAGAATAACGTGTCATAATCTCTCCTCCATTCCTGATTCTGCTCCAGAAGGAATAAAAGGATACTTGAAACCTAATTTGCATTTTCGCTGGCTTAAAAATGAAGTGCCTTGTTATACAGTACTATAATCAGTCTTATTCCACTTCATAGTCACTAAGCCTCAGGTGGCAATTCTGTAGCACACTCTAATTTCTAGTAGTAAATCACATACTGCAGCAGGAATACAGAAAGTATGGTGTTCTAGTTAGGGCCCTGAACTAGTCTTCAGGAAATCTGGGTTCAATTCCATCTCTCCCAAAGATTCCCTATCTGAACATTAGCAAATCGCCTACTGTCTATTCTCTATCTGTAAAATGAAAACAGTACTTCAGAGATGTGTGGAAGTCCAAATTAAGGTTTGTTAGATACCTGCTATACTAAATAAAAGCAAAAGAACGGAATTATATTGAAACTTAAAACTATTTATCTTTCCTATAGCTATAAACTATTACACTCACTTATGATTACTGGAAGCAAAGGACACCCAGCATTACTTTTAAAAGAATGTAAAAATAAAATACCGCTCTGAAACCCTATGAATGGATCTCTTTAGATTCAGGATTAAAGCAGTCAGAAGTTTCCTCTGCACTTTTTCTACTTTGAGACCTTGGCACTGTTATGCCACGATCAAAGAGAGAAATCAGATCTGTGAAGCTCAATTGCTTTCCCATCATCTGACTTGTAATATCAGCCTTGTTCTGAACAGTGCCTTAGGAGCACTAAATCATAAGGGCACTTGTTGGTGATCAAATCACTGCAGAAAGCATTTCAGGGCAGCTGTGACACTGAGGTCCTCGGCAGCCACAAGTGACTTATTCTCCAAGGCCTGAGAACCAGAAGCTACTTCCTCTCTTATTTTGTATGTTAGGATGACAGAAACATGATAAATAGCCAAACCACAGTCACATCAATGTACTAGAAAGACAAAAGGGCTTTGTGATTGACAGGGAATCTAGAAAAGGGGAGGAGACCCGCTTTCTCTTCCTCTAGGGATGGTTCTAAATGGAGACGCCTGAAATTTTAGACATTAAAAGCTTCCCCCATTACTACCAGCTCACCTTGCAGGTGAACACCTTCCTGGTTCACTGAAACACAGTCACATATCTGAAACAGAATCCCCACTGAAAGCTGATAATGGTGGAAAAATGTTCTGTCTGCTGTACTGCTGTAATTTTTGCATTGCTTGTACATTGGCAGTGTACTTCCTCTTTTGTCTCGTCCCTGCAATTAGATCTAACTACATGAAAAGCAATCCTCTAAAGAAGGGAGAGAATTTATTGTTATTCAAGGGCAGGTTTCAATAAATTCCAAGTGTCTACCTACCATACATCCGAAAATGACCGAAGGAGGGGGAAAAGGGTGAATCCCACCATTACTTTACAGTTAATGGTTAGTATTTTCTTCAAAAGTGTTAATGTGGTGGTGTAGCAAATGCAATGCACTAACAAGAACTGTTGTGTGATATACATTTATGAACTGGTAAATAATTGTAGCAATGGAATTATACACTGTGCCTGTTCCAAGATTTTGCTGTTTGTCTTTAATGATAAATACAATGCTGACTAGGACTAAACCTACATTTTCAAACTGCTCATAACATTATCAAAACATAAATCTATGCTAAACCTACAAGTGGTTTTGTTGTTACTTTTTAAAGTCATAACAAACATTTTTCAGTCTTAAGTTACTGAAAAGTGAAGGGAGGGAAGACTTTCATTTCACTGATATTTGAATGATTTGTGAGTTACTTACAAATGGATTTAGCCCCAAACACACAAAATGAATCCCTGGGCTGAATATAAAAATCTTTCATCACAAAGACACCGTTTGAGTTTGGAGTGACTGAAATTAGCTGCTTACACTGGAACCCCTTCTCCCACAGAGGATCAGGAAAGCTGACTGTGGCAGTCCTTTTACATATTGTAGGATCAGAAGCTGAACATTTAATTTAATCAATGGAAATCACAAAACAGATTTACAAGCTGAACAAGGACTTCAGACCATGAAAAGCAGTTGTTTATTTGGGTCTAATATAAAGGTAATATATTAGGGAAATGTGGCAGATTCTAAAGAGTAGCTTGAAGATGAGAATATAATGCCACCAAAAAAAGAACCCAACATTCTATCTCAGTAGACAGAAAATCGTTTTTAGTGTGATGGAAATAGAGTGAGAAGTACTGAAGAGGATATGTAAAATCTCCTTTAAAAACAACAAAGGCTGCTCAAAGGCTTGGATGTCACTAATGTGGTGTCTTTCTTTTTAAAGGAGACAGAAAGAGAGAGGGAGAAACTTCACTTCTAGGGATGTTGTTTGAGAGTATAATTAAGGCTTATGTAGTACAATACTTGGATAAATATAATTGGCAAAGTTCAAACAACTGTAGCTCTGCAAGAGAAAACTGTGCCTTTTTAACTTGTTTAAAAAAAAACTCACCAAACAATGAAAATGACCTTATACACATAAATTAGGTACTTGGATTGTCCGAAATTGCTTGCAAATAAGGTCTCTCAGGAAAGAACTTTATTAAAAAGGGAGATCACAAAGCAGACACTGCGGTAAATGATACATCTCCAGTTGCAGTTTTCTCCCATTTCTAGTCCTTTAATTATATTTTCTTCCTCATGCTTGCAGGCCCCATTCTTGTTTGATCTTTATTTTTTTACTCTGGATACTATCCTGGCTTCCCTTCTTACATCTCTATCTTCTTTGGTAAGGCAGTATATCTGATGGCTAAAGCAAATGAACAAGTCAGGAAATTTGATTTTATTCCTAACAGACAATGACTTACTGTGTGACATCAGGTTACTTAATTAATAGCTGGGACTTATTTTTCTTATTAATCAAATCTGGATAAAACAGGGGTACAATCTCATTTATGGTGAACAAGGAATAACGACACTTTGGCTTCCCTGTCCTCTCGCGCACATGCTCAAGAGAAGGTTTACATAAGTGGCAACTAGGCAGACAGAAAGGAAACAATGCCATTGCAAGATAACCTCCATATCAGCGGAATGGGCTGAACGTGCTCCAACTATTTTCATTTTCCTGTTATCAACACTGTCCTCTAACATTCAGAAATAAATGCTGGAAAAAGACCTTATACACTTACTTATTTGCTGTTGAAAAATTACACCAGATTACAAATGTTTACTTGTCTACTTAAACCAGTTACACTGGCACAATGCAGTATTTTTCTGATTTTTATTCCCCATTTCACAAAAAAAGAAAGTTTTCTAAAATTCCTTAAAAATATACTCATATTTCCTCACATAAAATTTGGTGTGGTACAACTGTCAACAGTCAAAGGAGCTCTACAAACAAGAACAAATTTACAGAAAGAATTTCATTGAAGCTAGAATGCTGAAGGAACTGAATATAATGGGCAATAGGCTATTATCAATTAAGCTGCATCTAATTTTTTTCAGGAAGAAGGGTCTTTTGGAAAGGGAGGTTGCCTTTCAAAGGAACCCCATCCACACGCCTACTTCAGCTTCTGGAAATGGCTCTTCCGGAAGCCAGATCACGTGGGGATATGCAAATGTGGCATGAGATATTTAAATATGTGCCTCATTTGCATTTCTGATTGGGCGCATTTGCATGCTCCTTCAGAAAGTGAGGGGCCGAGTAGCTGCAGCTTTATGGAAAGGGTGAGATTTATAGTCAACAAAGTAAAACACATTATTTACAAAGAATAAAATGAGTTTTTGGTGCTAGAGAATATTTTATTATTCCAAATGTTTGTATCAAGAAAGTACTCATGAATAAACAAAATAATGTAATTTGGTACACTTAAACTTTATTTATGTTCATCATAGTTTATAACTTTTACTGTCATACTAGATTCTCATGAGAATGTGGAAAGGACCAGAAAAAGCCTAGCTTAATTTAAATTATGAGGTATTTACCAAGAGTTTGGAAAAACGAACATTTTAAAGACACTCATCCAAGTTTGAGAGGAATGTCATAAGACAATGCAGCTAGCTGAAAGGCATCTATCCAGTGCTATATATACAAATTATGAGCACACCAGTAGCAGGAAGGTCATATATTTCGCGCTTCAGATCAAAAATAATTAAACAGGATTTTTCTTTCTACAGGGAAAAGATAAATAAATAACCCTATGTGACAGAGCAGTATGACTGCTCAGAGCTCCAGTATGAGGAAGGAGACAATCCAGTTGAGTGTCCTTGGGTTAAGCTTAGAGGTGGAAGTAACAGAGGTGATGTTGTAGTTGGTGTCTGTTATAGGCTACGTCTACACGAGCCCCAAACTTCGAAATGGCCACGCAAATGGCCAATTCGAAGTTTACTAATGAAGCGCTGAAATGCATATTCAGCGCTTCATTAGCATGTGGGCGGCCGCGGCAATTCGAAATTGACGCACCTTGCCGCCAGGTGTCTTGTCCCGACGGGGCTCCTTTTCGAAAGGACCCCGCCTACTTCGAAGTCCCCTTATTCCCATCAGCTCATGGGCTCATGTGGCTATCCTACAGCAAAGAAATTTCAGGACCAGACTCCAAAGAGAAATTTCTGAGCTACAATTCATCTGCAAATTTGACGCCTTCAGCTCAAGCTTAAACAAAGACTGTGAATGGCTGGCTAAATACAAAAGCAGCTTCTCCTCCCTTGGTGTTCACACCTCCAGATCAACTGCTGCTAGTAAGCCTCACCCTTGCTGACTGAGCTAACCTTGTTACCCCCACCCTTGCTGTGGCTTATTTATACCTAGCCCTGCAGATTTCCAAGACCAGCATCTGATGAAGTGAGTCTGTGCTCACGAAAGCTCATGCTCAAAACTTTTCTGTTAGTCTATAAGGTGCCACAGGATCCTTCGTTGCTGTTAGTGGGGGTTGATCCTGCTTGAAGCAGGGGGCTGGACTAGATAACCTCCTGAGGTCCCTTCCAGCCCTGTGATTCTGTGATAAAGTACAGAAAATTTCAACTTTTCTCACAAAACAAAGGAGAATCTGAAACACTTTTTGAGTGTATCAAAAAACACAAGGAGAATGTTGTTGTCCGTTCACTAACTAGTTAGTATCTCAAAGAAAATTTGCAGAGTCATTGCTGAGTCCTATACTTTGGAACATTTGGAAGATTTCATAATCTTAATCCTAAATGTTCCCTGCTATAATTTTATCACATTAATTTTGGTAATAATCCAGTATATTAGTAAGTATATTTATATTATACTCCTCACTGTATTATCTCAACAGCTCCCTCAATAGCTAAAAGTTGCAGTGCAATTTTTTGCTGTACACTGAATGAGGCAAGGGTTTGTACAAAAAAAAGGCATGAGCTTGGAAGAAGATTGTGGCAAAATTCATACATGTGGAAAGGGAAAAAATTAAGGTTGGCAAGGAAGTATATACTACTAATACTTCTTAAATTCCAAATGCTTTACTTTGCAACTTTAACATTCTTGTAACTAGATCAACCACAGATTTCACCACCTGTACAAGCTTTAACTGGAGCGAATTCTTGCTCTGGACAAGTATAAAGCATTGGCACTATGAGGGAGATCTTTGGGAACTAAATACAGCTTTCTCAGTACCTACAAAACACGGCATTAAGTCTTTCTATCTGATAGTAAAGCTCAATTAACCAGAGCTATGACTGCTATCAAGTCCTTAAAGCTGGGCTAGGCTGATAAGAGGCAGCTGATCTAAAGAATCTTTAATTAGTTCCTCCTGTTGATATTCATACCCTTCTAGTTTACTTTATGTCCTATGTCCCAATATATATTACTCTGGCACATGGGAAAAGGAAGTGGCACATACTATGCAACCCACGCACACACACAAACCCAACAGTTTGTAGGCATATAAAACACCACTCCATGTCAAACTCCATTAGGGAAACACAGAAACAACCAGAAACACAGAAACTGTATTACACAATTTTATCCCTGGAAAGCACCACATTACACGTGCATGTTCTGACAAAGTGGGTCTTTGCCCCTGGAATCTTATGTTCCAAAAAAATGTGTTAGTTTATAAGGTGCCACAGGACTTCTTATTGTTTTTACATGTGCATGGACATTCCCTCCAATTACCGGAAGGAGCTGTAATGGGGCTGGTTTTGTACTCATTACTAGTGGTCATATGCAAAGACATGAATGGTATTTTGACAAAGATAAATATGGCAAAAAGTAAGAATATTGTAACCCCCTTCTACTAAGAATTTTCCATTGAAACTGTGTTCACACACAAGGATGGGGAGAAATGTGATAATTGGAATTTGGGCTCAGACTACGCTACATTTCCCTTGCTAATTCACCATAAAGGTCATGAGAGTTAAGAGTTATGGGGATACACATAATGATACTGAGAAAATCAGGTGCATTCACAAAGTGGGGCAATCAAGGCCACTAGCCCCCTAACACAAGGGTGAGTAAACTTTTTGTTAGGCCCCACTTTTTCTCCTTGCAATTTGCCAGGGCCCCCAACTTGTCTAATATAATCTAAACCAACAGAACTTCTGTTTATATTCATATAAAAAAACCTTTTTAGCATGTGTAAGAAAATAAGTCTGTAGAATGTAAAACTGTATTAATTGACATATAAATGTGAATACACACACCTAGAAACAGTAACGTTTCAACATTTTTAATAAGAAGGATGAGCTTGAGACCCAGCAGCTGATTGTGCTATGCCCCCCTTATGAAATGTCATGCCCCCTAAGCAGGCCAGTCCCTGACTTTACTCACCACTTCCCTAATAATCAGAAGGGGTGCAGAACTCCTTTGGTCCCACAGCCATGGCAAATGGGACAGCTGACCCAGGGTTGGTGATTTAAAAGGGCCTGGGGCTCTCAGCTGCTGCAGCTTCCTTTTGCAGTGGCCTGACCCTTTAAATTGCAACTGGAGTCCCTCGCAGCACACACCCTGTGTCCCAGCTGGCTGGGAGAGGCTAGACCCCAGTCTTGCCCCTTCTACCTGAGGCCATGTTCCTCTTGGGTCCCCAGAACTGGCTTTGCTCAGGGCCCAGTGAAGTCTCTTGTCAGCCCTGTTCAATACCTATTCATAACTGGCCAAAAGCAATGTGGTGTAGTGGTTAGCATATAGGAATGGTATCAGCAGGCTGAGGGTGCAATCCAGACCAGTTGTGTTATCACTTACCCAGCAACCTTAGGTGCTTTATAATGCCTTGCTGCTGTAACACCCAGTCTGGAAAGCTCCCAGCCAACCTACAAGCACTCAGGTCACACCTGTGTGCTAGACAATTGGATCACAAGATTTTATGCAATATTACAGTATTATAAAAGGGTAGAGTTAGCCCTTTCCTGAAAGCTCATAATACACTGGTGATTACTATCATTGTGAAATGCAGGGATTGCCACTATATGTGGAAATAAGAATGCTTAATGATATCATGCTTTGAAGTCTGCTGTTAAACAGGTTCCCTCCCAAAACGGACAGATGGCAGCTGCCCCCAGTGAAATTAAGCAAGGTTTGACCAAAACCAACAGAAAGAAATCTGCAGGGGGTGGGAAAACCACAGGAAAGGAAAAATATCATGAGGCCAGACTGCTTCTCGAAGGCATCACTGAACTTTGGAAAACATAAACAAGGACAGATGCCATATTTAACATTCATCACTAGACACACCAAGGAAAAGAGCTCGTGCATGATGAGAAAGATACGGACTGGGGGATGGAGTGCAAAGTTCTGTTTACGGCAAGATTCTTCACTTTGGAAGGTAAAGAAAGGCAGCTATTTGTGCTTTTGTGGAAAGTCCACAGAAGAAGAATGATGAGAAAAACCACCTTGAATAAAGCCCTCGTTAGGTTAAGTTTTAGATTTTTATGTACATATTTTCACTTTTGTTTGTGGGCCGTTCTAACTTTATTATTAGTCCCTTTATTCCCTTTACTTAGCATCACTTAACCTATGTCCTATTGTTAATAAATTTCATTTATTTTTTTACTACAAACTGAGTGCAGTGTTTGTAGGGAAGGTTGTATTTACCCCAGTGAAGCTAATAATCTATGAATGAACTTTATTATTTCTCTGAGCTGTCCGGCAGAAAGCTGGACATTGCTCAGCAAATGATTTGGGGACAATCTGAGACAGGGTGTGCATTGGGGCCACCTTGCTGGCTGTAATCAAGCCTGATGGAAGCCAGAGTAGAGCTATGGAGATGTAGACAGGCTTAAAGGGTCACAGTTACTGAACCAGCCACAGTCTAGCACACAGATATTTAAGATGGGGCCTACATGCTGACAGGCTGTCTGGGAGCATCCCAGGCTGGATGCTATATCAGCCAAGCACTGTAAGGCAGCCAGAGTTGTGGGGCAAGATGTGACATAACCCCTTACTGGTCTTCATTGCACCCCAAACCACATGGCAGTTGAGAGTTAAAAGTCCAAGGTGACATACTTTGCTGTTCAATCTTGGGCGAGTCTAGGAGGTACCTATGGTATGATGACAAACTTCCATTATACAGCATTTTATTCGCAAATAAGATTGGTGGGGTATTTTTTTCCTCACCCCAGCAATTCTATTTTAAACATGATAGAAATAACCTGCTTGGCAAACAGAATATATTTACCACACACTATTTTTCTATCCTTACACTTCATTTACTCAATTCAATTCTTCGTTAGCATTCTACCCAGAAACTCTCCTTAACCGCCAAATGAGAACTGAACATTTCTATGAGAAATGACATGGTGCCATTTTGTCAAGTTAGCTATACAATGTGTTACCATTCTCTCAGGCTGATCGGCCTTTGTTTGAAATCTAAAATTCAGTCGTCTTTTTTTCCCAAATTTCCAGTCAGATCTGCACCACCTGAAAGCTTTCAGAAATTAGACTTCAGAAAGGTATTTAAGATTTTCCAATTAAAGGTGAAATTACTAAAGAATTAAAATGGATAATACTAATAAGATGATAGGACATTAGTGACAGGTGATGCAGAATTCAAGCTACGATTTGAGGGAAAGGATAAAGTAGAATTGTTTGTGATGAACACATATTAAAATCTCTAGTCCAATTATCAGAGATGTAGCCGTGTTAGTCTGTATCTTCAAAACCAACAAGAAGTCTTGTGGCACCTTATAGACTAACAGACATTTTGGAGCATACGCTTTCGTAGGCAAAGACCAGCTTCATCAGATGCATGAGACATCTGCATGAGACATGAGACATGCATCCGATGAAGAGGGTCTTTGCCCACAAAAAGAGAAGTTACTCACTTGTAGTAACGATGGTTCTTCGAGATGTGTCCCCGTGGGTGCTCCACAATAGGTGTCGGGCTCGCACAGCGCCGCAGATCGGAATTCTTCTAGCAGTTTCTATTGGATCGTGCATGCGCCGACGCGTGCCGCTTCCCTTCGCGCCCCTGGCCATGTGCGCGATCCAGTCCCCGCCAGTCCCTTGACCAACTGCCTCGGATGCTCCTGAAAAACACCAGACAGAGATTCCGAAGTGGGGAGGATGGGCGGGTGGTGGAGCACCCACGGGGACACATCTCGAAGAACCATCGTTACTACAGGTGAGTAACTTCTCTTTCTTCTTCGAGTGGTCCCCGTGGGTGCTCCACAATAGATGACTACCCAGCAGTAACCCAAGTAAGGAGGTGGGTAATCGATTCATGTGCAGCTTGCCCCCGAGAAGACTGCTGTCGACAGATGGGTATCCTCCTTGAATACCCGATGTATGGCATAATGCTTGGCGAAGGTGTCGTAGGATGACCAGGTCATCGCTCTACATATGTCTTTTAACGCGATGCCCTCAAAGAAGGCTGTTGGCGCCGCAACTGCCCTGGTGGAGTGAGCCCTAGGCGGGGCCAGCAAAGGGGTCTTTCGAAGCTCGTAGCACAGTTTTATACAGGACACGATGTGCTTTGAAATTCTCTGTGAAGAGAGGCTTTCCCCTTTTGACCTGGGAGCGAGAGACACTAGAAGCCTGTCCATTTTCCGGAAGGACTTAGTTCTGTCTATGTAGAAGGCCAACGCCCTTCTCAAGTCTAGGAGATGTAGGCGCGCCTCTTTGCCAGAGCTGTGAGGCTTCAGGTAAAACGATGGTAAAACTATTGGTTCGTTAAGATGGAACTCCGAAGAAACTTTTGGAACAAAAGCTGGGTGTAACCGTAGGGTTACCGCCTCCTTTGAGAATACTGTGCAGGGCGACGTTGCCATCACTGCTGCGAGCTCACTCACCCTGCGGGCTGACGTAATCGCAAGGAGGAAAGTTGTTTTCTTCGTAAGGAGTCGGAGGGGTACCGTGGCTAATGGTTCGAAGGGTGGTCCCGATAGCGTGCTGAGCACCAAGTCCAAACTCCACAACGGCGGAAGCGGTTTTCGAGGGGGGTAAAGGTTTGGCAGCCCCTTCAAGAACCTTGTGACGATAGGGTGGGTGAATACAGTGGGCCCTTCCTCTAAATGCCGAAAAGCTGATATAGCAGCAAGGTGGACCTTTAGCGAGGACAGAGAAAGCCTGTCTCGTTTGAGGTCCAATAGGTATTCTAGTACTACGGTTATAGGAACGTCAAGGGGAGCTAACTGCTTGGCGGAACACCAGGCTGTAAATCGAGTCCATTTCTGTTTATAAGTCCTCCTGGTGGAGGTCCTTCGGCTACACTCCAGGACTTGTTTACTCCCTCTGTACACGTGCTCCCTAAGGCGCTGAGCCATGGATTAACCACGCTTGTAGGCGCAGACCCTGAGGGTGCCGGTGCACTATGGACCTCTGAGCCTGCGTGAGTAAGTCCGGCGCCACTGGGAGGGGAAGTGGTGGACGATCCGACATGCGCAGAAGCAAGGGAAACCATTGTTGCTGGTCCCAAGTTGGGACTATGAGTATCATGCGAGCTCTCTCCCTTCTGGCTTTCTGCAGAACCTTGTGGATAAGCGTTGTGGGGGGAAACGCGTACAGTAGAGGGCCCTTCCATGAAATCATGAATGCATCCCCCAGGGACCCCCGCCCTATTCCTGCTCTGGAGCAGTAGTGGGGGGCACTTCTTGTTGTACTGGGTGGCAAACAAATAGACTTGGGGAAGCCCCCATGTATGAAATATGCGCCGTAGCAGGTCGGAGCGGATCTGCCATTTGTGCGTGAGTGCGAAACGCCTGCTCAGCTGATCTGCCTTCACGTTGTGAGCGCCCAGCAAGTACGAGGCTTTCAACGTTATATTGTTGGCGATGCACCAGTTCCACAGTCAGACTGCTTCCGCACATAACGCACGGGATCGTGCCCCTCCTTGTCGATTGATGTAGAACATAGTGGAGTATTGTCGGTATTGATCCCGACTACTTTGCCGTGCAGGTAATCTTGAAAATGTCTGCACGCGTTGAACACTGCTCTGAGCTCCAGTATGTTTATGTGCAGTGTCTGTTCTGCAGGGGACCATAGCCCTCGCGTCACCTTGCCGCCAATGTGTGCTCCCCATCCTATGTGGGAGGCGTCGGTAGTAAGAAAGATAGAAATTTGTGGTTGGTGAAAAGGCACCCCCACTAGCAGATTCTTGGGATTTTCCCACCACGCTAGGGATCTGTGCACCTCTGTCGTGGGCGACACTACCTTGTGGACAGTGTGGGATGCCGGTTTGTAAACACTCGCCAGGCAATGCTGCAGGCTTCGCATGTGTAACCTGGCACTCTGTACCACAAACGTCGCTGCCGCCATGTGCCCCAACAGCTGCAGGCACGTTAGGACGGGCACCGTGGGGCTGTACGTCATGACTTGCACCAGTGAGTTGATGGCGCGGAACCGGGCGTCGGGCAGGTATACTCTTGCTGTGATAGAGTTTATGCGTGCCCCTATGAACTCTATATCTTGTGTGGGTTCGGTCTTTGACTTTGCGAAGTTGATAACTAGGCCCAGTGAAGTAAACGTGTCCGCGGTGATGCGCATCATGCGTAAGACCTCTGCCTTTGAGGCCCCTTTCAGCAGACAGTCATCCAGATATGGGAAAATAAACACCCCGTCTGTGCAGGTAAGCTGATACCACTGCCAGGGTTTTGGTAAAGACTCTGGAAGCCGAGGATAGGCTGAACGGAAGAACCCTGTACTGGAAATGTTCCCTGCCGACTGTGAAGCGGAGAAAGCGTCTGTGTGCTGGGTGGATTGTTATATGAAAGTAAGCATCTTGTAAGTCGAGGGCTGCAAACCAGTCTCCATCGTGCAGTGCCGTAAGTATGGAGGCAACTGTGATCATCCAAAAGCGTTGCTTGTGCAAGTAACGGTTGAGGCCCTGTAGATCCAAGATCGGCCTCCAGCCTCCTGTTTTCTTCTCTGTTAGGAAGTAGCGTGAATAAAAACCTTTCCCCTGGAATTGCTCCGGCACTCTGTCCACCGCCCCTATGAACATAAGGTGATCCACCTCCTGCTTGAGCCTCGCCTCGTGGGCAGCGTCCCTGAGATGAGGCCTGGCGGGAGGCTTCGTCTGTGGAAGTGACTGGAAAGGGATCGTGTAACCCGTGGCTATAATCTCTAGCACCCATTTGTCTGTGGCGATCTTTTGCCATTGGGAGAGGAACGGTTTGAGGTGATGATGGAATATGAGATGAGAGTGGCATTGAGCGATGGTGTTGATAGTGCAGGCCCCGACATACCCGTCAAACTTGTTGTCTCTGGGCCTGCCCCGAGGGTGTACGGCTTTGTTGAGAATGTTGCCTCGGAGTCCTGTACTGCTGCTGCTGTTGATGGCGCCCTTGGTCGTAGCCTCGCTGATATTGAGCACGCTGTGGTTGGTAAGCGTAGCGTCTTTGCTGAGGATACAATTTCTTCTTCTTGTATGGGGGAGTATAAATACCCAAGGTTCTAAGTGTGGCCCTCGAGTCTTTGCTGGAGTGGAGGACTGAGTCGGTTGAGTCCGCAAACAGCTTTTGTTTATCAAAGGGAAGATCCACGATCTTCGCCTGCAGGTCCCTGGGGATACCAGACGTCTGGAGCCAGGATTCCCTACACATTACCACTGCTGCAGCTGTTGAACGTGCCGCTGTGTCTGCCACGTCCAGGGCAATCTGGACTCCCGTCCGCGACGCTGCATAGCCCTCTTGAACAATCGCCTTTAACACCAGCATCTTATCTTCCGGGAGTGAATCCATGAGGGGAGTAAGTCTGGAGTAATTGTCAAAGTTGTGGTTTGATAGATGTGCCACGTAATTTGCCATTCTCAATAATAGGGTAGAGGAGGAATATACCTTCCTGCCAAACAGCTCTAGCTTCTTAGTATCTTTATCCGACCCCCCCGATTTGTACTGAGACGCCTTCGACCTCTGCTGGGACGATTCGACCACCAAAGAATTGGGTTGCGGGTGACTAAAGAGGAACTCCATAACCTTGGCTGGGACAAAGTACTTCTCATCTGCTCTCTTGTTCGTAGGTGGAATAGAGGCCGGGGTCTGCCATATGTTAGTGGCTGACTCCACATGGCTTCATCCAGCGGGATAGCGATTTTAGATGAAGCCGGGGGTCTCAAATTTTTCAGGAGTTTATGATGCTTCTCCTGCACCTCTGCTATTTGAATGTCCTGCGTGAAAGCTACTCTTTTGAACAGCTCCTGGAATTGTTTAAGGTCATCCGGGGGGGAGACATCCCCGGGGGCCATGGCCTCATCTGGGGAGGATGAGGAGGAACCACTGGGGTAAACCTCCCTCAAATCCTCTGGCTCCTGAGGTTGATGATATACTTGCTCCTGGGAGGACTGTGAAGGAAAGTCTCGGGATTCTGGACCTAACTCCCCCTGAGACAACTGTGTTCCCATCCCAGAGCAAGAGTGTACACGGGGGTATTGATGAGAAGCAGGGGAGGACCTGCCCCTGGATCTAGACCTGCGGTGTCTGTGTTTAGCATGATGAGGATGACCATAGCAGCATGGGCAAGGGCCCAGTGGTGGAGACCTGGACCATGATCGGGGAGTGTACCCATGATGTCTGGGAGAGCGGGACCTCCGCGATGACATAGACAGTGGTGAAGCTGGTTTGTGATAGTACTCAAGGGGATCCATGCCCAGAAATGGTGAAGGTGGCCCAAGCCACGGTGAAATTGGTTGGAGGAACGGAGAGGGAGGTCCTAGATAAGCCGATGGAGTTACAGCCCATCGGTGCGGCGTGTGTATGGGGTGGGGGGTCTAGGTGATAAGGGCAGTGCAGCCCTGCCTGGAGATGGACTGAGCTGCTGAGTTTTTGCTTTTGCCTTACCCCTCCCCTGCGGGGTGGGCGCTGCCCCTTCCTGTACCAGGGATCTCAGCCCCGTTGTCGGTGCCGCGCTCGGCACAGTCAGCTGCGGTGCCACGCGGGTAGCTTCCTCCGGCACCAGTAGGCTCCGTGCCGTTGCCCCTGCACCGTCGGCGCCGCCAATTCCGGCGCTTGCCTTGCTGGCGCTCACAGCGCCTTGCGTGCCGTCTGTTGTGTAATCAGAGGCTCAGCCTCTGCCACGTGCGCTGCTGCGCTGCCGCTTTCATGAGCTCGCAGCTGGGGGCTCTGTGTTCCGCTCGTCCTGCCCGCTGGGCCCGCCGGCAAGGATCCAGCCGGGGAGAGTTTCCTCCTCTTCTGCACCGAGGGGGTCAAAGAGGCTGCCTTCCTTTTATGCAACCCCGAGGGCCCTTCTGCGTGAGGCTTCTCCGGCGGTTCCGGCTGGAGAGCCTTATCAAACAAGATCATTTTGAGCCTCATCTCTCTGTCTTTCCTGGCCCTGGCTGTAAGCTTAGCGCAGTGGGAACACTTCTGGGTAACGTGTGACTCTCCCAGGCAGCGAATGCATTCACTATGCCCATCGGAGGCCGGCATAGCTTCGCGGCATGACTCACACTTCTTAAACCCCAAGGAGGCCATCGCAGTGAGTCTTTACTGTTAATAGGGTACTTAGTCACTAATCAGCGCTTTCTAACCCAAAATAACAATCACCGGCCTGCGGGGCAGCAGACGGCTTAACTAGCCTTCTTGTCCACCCCTCTCTCCTTCGCTCCTCTTCTTTCTGCTAGCTAATATTCTTTTTCTTTCTCTTTTTTTTTTTTTGATAGTGACAAAACAAACAAACTACACGTAAAAACAACTATCTTTTCTGTCTCTGGCTTTAGCCTGAGCGGATTCCGTCTGCAGCCGATGGCGGTTGAGAAGGAACTGGCGGGGACCGGATCGCGCACATGGCTGGGGGCGCGCAAGGGAGCGGCGCGTGTCGGCGCATGCGTGATCCAATAGAAACTGCTAGAAGAATTCCGATCTGCGGCGCCGGGTGAGCCGGACACCTATTGTGGAGCACCCATGGGGACCACTCGAAGAAGAAGCTTATGCTCCAAAATATCTGTTAGTCTATAAGGTGCCACAAGACTTGTTGTTTTAGTCCAATTATGATGCCTGTTTTTGATAATGAAAATTGAAATTAAATACAGCCTAAAAATGGCTAATCGATATAATTATACATATGCCGAAAACTGCTGTTTTGATGACAGAATATGGTGTCCTATTATATGAACTTTTTTTCAGAACCAGCATGGTAGAATACATTGGTGACAGTTGTAATCTGTGTAACTGAATATACATGCCAATTGATTTTTATTATCCTGAATAAAAGTCATCCTCAGAGCCAATACAGTAGTTGAAAATCACATAAAACATCAAATGCTACTAGGCATTCAGTTCTTTCTCGTAAACCACTTTTACCCTAGCTCTTAATGAAGACAGTTACAGTTAAATGACAATGTAGTCAAGCCAGTTCCAATACTTAATAACTTTATTCCTATTACACTTTGGCAGGATTAGCTTCTTTTAATCCCCATTTAAAATCTAATGCCAAGGACTAAAATAGAGTTTTTGCCTTAGTAAGAAGGGTGAGGCATAAACAATAAGAAAATCTAACTAGGTGCAAACTCCACAGTGTCCTATCCTGTTCATTCAATGGGAAAGCAAAATACAATTAAAATGCACCAAATAGATCGGTCACATGCAGCTGTCTAACTACAAAAAGGAGCTTAATGATCAAATAAAAGGGACTGAATATGTGGTGAAACCCTACACTTACAAAACAATTAGGGGCACTTTGACATACCATTTCAAAAATACAGGCTATGTATTTCATTGGTCAAGAAAAATAAATAGCCATAACGTGAGAGCACTGAAGTTACAATAATAATGACATGGAACCAGTGCTCTGCACACTAAAGAAGCTTCCTGATTGGTTTTCAGTGAATTTATACAAGATTCAGTAATCCATTTTAAGTCAATGGAAGAAGAGTGTAGCTGCAGGTGTCATCTTATTTTTATTAATATAATAAATATGTTACATATATGTACTTATACATACAGATCGCACGCGCGCGTGTATGTGTATGCATGAGAGAAAGATAGAGACTTAGAACATTCCATCTTGAAAGATACAAACCCCAGTTAATAACAGGGCCCATGACAAGACAGTGGCAGGAACTTCTCTGTAACACCTGGGATACACTGAAAAAAAATCAAGAAGTTTTCACTGAAACAAATCAACCTAAAGCATTTCCATTACTATATTTGAATCTCTTGAGACTTGCTTAGAAAACCTACAGTAAGTTATATTACAAGGAAGTACCATGTCAGGAACAAGATGTGTAACTCAATATTTCTGCTTGCAAGAAGTTTATGCTTTGTGCTCAGGAAATCGCAGCGATTTTGTTAAACTAAAAAATGTTTATGCATACAGCAGCTGAACGTCTCAAATAAATGTTCAGCAAAATAATAGGCTTCTTCTATTCTTGCCCACAGAAGACAGTGATTTTATTCTGAATTCTATGTTCAAATCCATTCACCAAATCATCTACTTCCCTTAATAACTAGTTTCAACTTGCAAATGCAGCTTTAGACTTTCCTTTCTAGTGTTTAGAGAACATGAATTAAGACATGTCTATTGAATTGGTACTATGTAGACTAAGGATTAATTACCATAGCAACCAGTCTAAGACTTTGACTATATATCTTCAAACAAACTGCTGGATTTTCTAACGGTACCATATATACTCAATCATTAGCCCATTCACTTGTAAGGCGATTCCCCTAAAGATGAGCAGTCAAAAATGGGTATTTCCTCTCTCACTCATTCATACGCTGTCCTTATATTTCAGTGTGTGGAAAACTTCATATCCCATCCCATCAGGGTAAACCACTGGCGTGCTGGGACACTTTGTATACCTGCAGTGTCAGCAGTCATGGACACATGCAGCTCCCAGAGTCTGCAATTCACTGTTTCTGGCTTACCATATGTACTCGTTCTCTGAGCTAAATAGGAGTGTAACCCTTCTGTTAACGCCAGATGCCTGCCAGAAGGGCCGGGTTCAACTCTTGTGGGGTTTTCCTATCAAGGATACAACCAACCGGCTCGAGCCCCCACCCAGTGGCCTGGGACAATTTCACCCCCGTGCTGGGTGCCTGTAAGGCGGTTCTCCCCCGCCCCCGCCCTCGCAAGCACAGAGTCTGAGATAGAAATGGCTTGTTTAATGACCGTAACCTACCCCAAGGTTACAGCAACAGATGCAGTATATCTCAGCACAGAAGAGACAAAACCCCTTTTACCCAGATACCATCCCCATATGCAGTAGAACCCAGTCTCTTGCTGGGGCTCTTGGCCCTTTTCCATACACACACAGTTACAGGGTGTACCCTCTGCGGTGCAGTCCCAAACTCACAGCCCACAGATACATCACCAGGGCAATACTAGCTGTCCACTTGTCTGTAGCCTCCCCTTGCTGTCACCAGCCACCCGCCAGTCGCCGTCGTCCGCCGCCGCTCCTACCGGCCGCCCGCTGTCGTCCGCTGCCGCTCCTACCGGCCGCCCGCCGGTCGCCTACCGCCGCTGCCACTCCTACCAGCCACCCGCCAGTCGCCGTCGTCCGCCACCGCTCCGGCCGCCCAGCGGTCGCCGCCGCTCCTACCACCCACCCGCTGGTCCTGCTGTTGTCCCCCGGTCCTAACCCCACTGCTTGGGACCGCCCTAAGGCAGAACCCAGTGATTTCAGCTCTGTGTGGCCTCAGCTGCCACTCTGTGATTTCAGCTCTTGGTATCTCTAGTGTGGGGTTTCACAAACACCCTAGTATCTTTCAACAGGTGGGGCGGGTTAGTCAAGCCAGGCTTATAGCTATATGGCCAAGGCATAGGCAGGGCCAAGGCACTCAGCAAGCTGGCTCAACCAGTATCCCTCCCCTTCTCTCTCACAATGCTTTAAACCAGGGAGCCCTGTGTAATCAATGTCTTACACAGCTCAGGCGACTGCTCTGTCCCCCACAACAACCCAGAGCATTGGTGAGGTCTCACAACTCCCGCATTAAGTGTCATCTTAAATTGTGATTTTACAACTACATGTTTACAATAGACCAAATCTCATGGCTTATTTGCTACCCATTAGGCTTTGCCTGAAAAGGTATCACACATGCACACCTTTTGCATTCTCATGCAGATGACCTCTGGGAGACTCATTCCTCCCAGCCTTCAGCAGCACTGCATTCCTTCTGCCACATTCCCTACAGGAGGATCGGAAAAGCAGCCACAACTCTGTCCAGACTCAGCGAAAGAGTGTGGAATAACATCAAGTTGTACACTCACACCAAAATGCACATCTACAGAGCCTGCATCCTCAGCACCCTCCTTTATGGCAGCGACTCTTGGACCCTGTATGCCCGCCAGGAAAAGAGGCTGAACGTCTTCCACTTGCGCTGCCTCAGGTGCATCCTTGGAATATCATGGAAGGACAGAGTGTACAACACCGCCGCCCTTGAGCAAGCTGGAATCCCAACCACGCACACTCTCTTCAGGCAGCGGCAGCTCCGCTGGCTTGGCCACATCCACAGGATGAATGATGGAAGGATCCCAAAAGACATTCTGTACGGTGAGCTAGTCTCTGGCAAAAGACCTCCCAGATGCCCCCAGCTGTGCTACAAAGATGTTTGCAAGAGGGACCTCAGGGAGGTAGACATCGAGCCAGACAGTTGAGAGGAGCTGGCAGACGATCGCAGCAGATGGAGGCAGGAACTACACAAGGGCCTTCAGAAGGGTGAGTTGAGGATCAGACAGCTAGCAGAGGAGAAGCGAGCCCACAGAAAGTACAGTAAGGACCTGCCAGACACCCATTACACATGCAACAGATGCAGCAAGGACTGCCACTCTCGTGTGGGCCTTCACAGTCACAGTCGATGCTGCAAATGATGATCCCAAATGGAACTACGCAGGGCGCGATCCATAGTCTACGTAGACTGAAGGATGCTACTACTACTACTATATGTACTCATTGATCAGCTGAATTTGTTTAGTTAAAAACATGAATGAAAGAGTGAGGATCAGCTTATGAATGAGTCATTACCTCCCAGCTTGCCAGGGAAAGTCTCTGGCACATCCAGTCACCTCAAGTGTTGGGAGGCACAGATCCCTCTTAACTCCCAGTGGCTGAGATTTTCTGTTCCTGGACAATGGGAGCAACAGGAAGCTGCACAGGCTGAGGGATGTGCCGGCCACCACCAGTTTGCCAGAAACAACATACTAAGAAATTTTAAAAAGGAAGAACTGGGATTGTCAGTAAAATACATCTCTTTTTTGTAAATCTCTTCTCCTGAACATTTTTCCCATTGTACACTTGCTGTTCTCGTCTTCTTCTCTCTTCCCTTATTTCAGTTTCCTTCCATCTTCTTTCCCTCCTTTTCCTAATCTCTTCTGCTTTCATTCTTGTACATCTAACTTCTCACTGCCTTCTGTCTCCCTTCAATCTTCTCTAAATTCCAAATTCGCAGACTATAGAGACAGATGAGGCAATCTCATTTGACCTCACTGCATGGAACAGCCAACAGGAGTTCCCTGAATTAATTCCTGTTTGCAGTAGAAGTCCATCCTTCAGAAATACATTCAATCTTGATTTTAAAATAGGCAGTGATGAGGACTCTACCATGATCCTTGGTAAACTGTCCCAATGGCTAGAAACCCTCATTATTAAAATTTTGCACCAGTCTGATTTTATCTAACTTCAATGTGCAGTCAAGAAATTTTGTTAAACTATTGTCTCTTACACTGAAGAGCCTATTATCAAATTTCTGGCCCGGATGTAGGTACTTACAGAACACAATCAAATGACCCATTAACTTTCTCTTTTTTAAACTAAATAAATTGAAACCCCTGGAGTCTCACTACGGCTACACCTACACTACATCAATCTTTTGAAAGTTGTTCTGGAAGATCTTTTCCAAAAAAACTTTTTTTGAAAGAGCACATCCACACACACAAAAGTGGATCAAAAAATTGATCTGCTCTTTTGATAGAGAGCTTCCACACAGGCCCTGCTCCTTTGAAAGAATGATCTGGGGTTAAAATATCTGGCACCATGAGGACTGCTCTTTTGAAAAAAGGGCCCCCAGGGCATCTACACATTTTTTTCCGAAAGAATCTTTTGGAAAAAGGCACTCTTCCTCACCTGGGAAAGGAAAAGGGCTGCTGGAAAAAGTGCTGTATTCTTTCGATTTCAGATCAAAAGAGCACATTTTGTGTGTAGAGGCTCCATGCGTTGTTTTGGAAAAGGCCCATTTTTTTCTAAAGAACTTGCTAGTGTAGACACAGCCCACAATTCTATTTTTTAATCACTCTTGTGATTACCCTCTGAATCTGCTCTAACTTATCAATATCTGCCCTGAATGCTGGATATCAGACCTGAACACAAGATTCCATTATTGTTCATGGTATGCCAAAACTAGAGGTGAAATAATTCCCAGCTTCTGCTTAAGATCCACTCGTTTATACATTCAAAGATTAGACCTTATGGACGCAGCATTGCAATGGGAACTCTTATTCAGATGATTATTTGCTATGACCCCCTAAGTCTTGTTCAGAGCCACTGCTCTCCAAGACATAAGAACATCAGAACGGCCATACTGGGTCAGACCAAAGGTCTATCTAGTCCAGCAGCCTGTCTGCTGACAGTGGCCAGTGCCAGGTGCCCCAGAGGGGGTGGACCGAAGACAATGATCAAGTAATTAGTCTCCTGCCATCCATCTCCAGCCTCTGATAATCAGAGGCCAGGGACACCATTCCTACCCTTGGCTTACAGCCTTTTATGGACATAACCTCCATGAATGTGTCTCGCTCTTTGTTACATTCTGTTATAGTCCTAGCCTTCACAGTCTCCTCTGGCAAGATGTTCCACAGGTTAACTATGCGCTGAGTAAAGAAGAACTTTCTGCTATTAGTTTTAAACCTGCTACCCATTAATTTCATTTGGTGTCCTATAGTTCTTGTATTATGGGCACAAGTAAATAACTGCTCCTTATTCACCCTCCCCACACCTGTCATAATTTTATATACCTTTATCACGTCCCCCCTCAGTCTCCTCTTTTCGAAACTGAAAAATCCCAGTCTTTCAGCCTCTCCTCATATGGGACCTGTTCCAAGCCCCAAATCATTTTAGTTGCCCTTTTCCAAACCTTTTCTAGTGCCAGGATATCTTTTTTTAGGTGAGGAGACCACATCTGTACACAGTATTCAAGATGTGGACATACCATAGATTTATACAGGGACAGTAAGATACTCCTTGTCTTATTTTCTATCCCTTTTTTCATAATATCTAACATCCTATTTGCCTTTTTGACTGCCTCTGCACACTGTGTGGATGTTTTCAAGGAACTATCCACAATAACTCCAAGATCTTTTTCCTGATTAGTTATAGCTAAATTAGCCCCCATTGTATTGTAAGTATAGTTGGGGTTATTTTTTCCAATGTGCATTACCTTACACTTACTCACCTAACAGACATTACCCTGTACACATGGTAAACAGTCTTTGTTTCTAGATGTTCAATTTTGCATTTGGCCATATCAAAATACACATTGCTTGCCTGTGTCAAGCTTACCCAGCATCCCAGATATCTTTGTTTCTGTGACTTGTCCTCTTCATTATTTACCATGATCAACTGCTATCTTCCTTTGCCTCATTCCTCCCTGGTTTGAAAAAAAAAAACCGTTGACCTACTCAGGCCTTTTGGTAAGTTACTTTCAAGTGGCCAACATGAGAATTATAATTAAACCTGTGCTTTCACACTACTTATATTGCATGCTTAAATTGCCTTTGTATGTCAGACTTTGCCAAATGGTTTAGGAAAATTGTGTGGAACTTCAATCATTCACAACAGACAACGAGTTGTGTATAAAAACATCATAATGCACTCTTTTTCAGAAGTGCATATCTTACTTGATCTTACACTGTGCCAAGACTTGAAAATTAAAAATGTATTTGTTGTGACATTCACATGCAAAAATGAGACCTACCAAGTCCTAGAGCCTTGAGAAAACCTTTGTCTTCACATTTACTTTTAAATATACCATGTTGGTAATGTCCAGGATTACAACAGTGAGAGGACAGTGACCAGTACTGAACTTGTTGCCCCTAACTCTGCAAAAGCAAAAATTAGTTTTAAATTTAGTAGGCCAAAGTGAATCACTCTTGAGAGATTTCCTGTTTATACTCACTTTAAAACAAACCATTTTTTTAAACTTCCCCTGCAAGCCGAAAGATTAACAATGATTGCTGACAAATTCCCTGGACAAAATATTTTACTTGTAGCAAAAGAGCCCAGAGCAAAGTTACAGAGCAAAGTGATCAGTCATATTTTAAAAAATAGGATTCCTCCGAAAACAGACAACTTAGAAAATTTCAGCTATAGAAAAAAGATGTGAGCACTACAAAAGAAGCCCAGTCAGAAAAGAGTTAGTCAAGGAAAAGCAGACACAATTACGGTAAACCCTCAGTTTAACAGATCCTGATATAACAGACTCTGGAAATAATAGACACTGTCTTCCAACCCCCTCCACACACACCTCAAATAAACACCAGAGACTCACCAGAGCCACCACCAGGGCTGGAGAAGCTGCTGGAGTGGCTGGGACCGCTGGGGCTGGAGCATGTCTGTGTGTGGCGCATGTTGGTGCGCAGCCACTGCTGCCAGCAATGGCACTGAGCAGCAGCCATGGTGTTGGAGGTGGCCAATTTTGTGCAGGTGGCTCGGAGCCAGGGACTGAGGAGCTGCAGCACGGAGAGCGGCCAGAGATGGAAGGAGCCAGGCTGGCATTCAGCTCCTCTCCTGGTAATTGGGAGAGGGAGATGGAGGTGTAAGGGGAAGAGTGGGGCAGAGGACAGGACTGAGTGATGGGCTGGGAAGGTCCGTGCATCATTATACAGGGTAATCATTTGGATATAATGGACTTTCGGCATTAATTGACATCCCTACCACCATTAGTTCGTTAAATCAAGGGTTTACTGTACAGCCACACTTCTATGAACAGATCCCACATGTAGGTTTAGAAAAGGATACACTAATTAGGCTATGGCTACACCACAGCCATCTGTCAATAGAAGCTACTGTTGGAAGGTATCTTCTGACAAAATGTATGTTGACAGATTACAGCCAGACAGCAAAGTGGATCGAAAAAGCAATCCCCTCTGTCAACAGAGTGTGGCTGAACTGCATGGCTGGTCTCATGACAGAACAGCAGACAAGAAGCCCAGCAGACAGGGCTGCCTGGTGATCCGGAAGCCCTGTCTCTTGACAGAGGGTCCCCTCAAGCATCCCCATGGCTTTTTTGTTGACAGATTTTGTCAAGAAAGATGCTCTGCCTTGTGGGGAAGAGGCAGAAGGCTGACAAAAAAAGTGCCATGTACTGCTGATTTCTGCTGATTTACCATTGACAGAACGCTTTTTTAGTGTGGATGCTCCATGAATTTTGTTGACAAAACTATCCAGTGTAGACGCCACTTTAATGAAAATTATATGTAGTTGAATTTGGCTATACCTTTCTCATAGGACCATGAGGGACCTCAAGAGGTCATTACGTCCAGTCCCCCCGCACTCACAGCAGGACCCATCACTATTTCTGACAGACCTTTTATTTTAATCCAACCCGCCACAGACCCTTGAAAGGCCTCCTCAAGGACTGAACACACAACCCTAGGTTTACAAGGGCAATGCTCTAACCAAAGAGTCTGCAAACAAAATAGCAAGAAGAGCCATTTTTTCAACTTCAGTTACAAAACCTATACTTCAAGATCTGCAATGAACGTGAATATGAGCCAGTCCTTAATAAATAATGTCAAACTGTACCGATTGTCACCCTTCTTTTAAGAACAGTGCACACACAATGATTTGTACCAGGTAGAAAGTTTAAGTTACTTTCAGCCCTGGACTGGAAAAAAAATGAGGACAAAGAAAATGCTGTGCCTGGGAATAGGCTCTTAAGCAGGAAGAAGCAATGTTCACATCAACCCTCCACGCCTCCCCATTCCCACGCTCTACCCCACCCCCCTTGGCCTACAAACTTGCCCCCCATCTCCAGGCTTTACCCTCCTCAGCCCTTAAATCCGCCCCTCCCCATCCCCAAGCTTTACTCTCCATCCTCCAACTTAACCTCTCTCAACCCTAAAACCACCCCACACACCCTGGATTAACCTGCCTCATCTTACGAGCTCCTCCAGCTACACGCACTGCCACTGCTCCTCCGAGGCTTTCGCAATCCCCAGCTCCCCTGTGGGCATAGCACTTCCTCCACCTGCAAAGCAGGTGACTCCCTGCCCTGGCCACTGCTGAAATAATGAAAATAAATTTAATTGGTTTAACAGCCAGATCTCTCCCGCTGCCCTGCTGGCCGTTAAACCAATTAAATTTAATTCCATTATTTCAGCAGTAGCAGGGGAGGGAGCTGCAAGAGGAATCAGTGGTGTCAGCACCTGGAACCACAACTGACTCCTTGAAGAACAGCATGCAGCTCCACAGCCAAGGTCGCCAGCCCCTGCTCTAAACACTGAGCTATCTCCGCCTCCTCTCCTCCAAAAAGCTAACACTTTGCTAACCTGCTCATTTGTAACAAAGGTGTTTGGAAATGTAAGTTGTTTCTTAAACTCAGAGTTCACAAAAGGTACTGGACTGACCACCATGCTGGGTTCTAAATTAGCTGTAACCAGACGGGGAAAAAAAGCAGATTTGTGAAAATTTTTACTCAGTGTGAAATGGCAGTCAAAACAACGAAAGAAAATGTTTCACTACACGAAGACGAGTTTAGAAAGCAATATTAGAAATACTCATGTCATTTTATAGACAGGTCACCCTTGTCTTGAAAGTGTCAAAACATAAACAGAAGCGGTCTGGAGATTAGCAGAGGAAATAAACTGGGCATATGAAAAGTCTGCCATCTGAAGACAGACTAAAAAGATAAGGATGGTGTAGCTTGCAAAGGAGACAAATAAGAAGGGACCTGTCTGAAAAGCATAAAATGATTCAGAGAAGGCAAATGGGGTACTTTCATATAATACAAGAATAAGGGATTTTCCAACAAACCTAAAAAAAAAATTAAATAACTTTTTACACAATGCATAATAGAAATGTTTGAGGGGCTAGTCCATAAAATCTCCTTTCTCTGATTAATAAAGTCCAATGAACCATAATGTAGGATCCTCGGCCTATTTGCCACCACAGAGGAACATTCAGACATGCCAGACTTTGGAAGGAAGAGGTTTGGTCTTGCCAGGTTGAGATAAACTTCTACAGCAAATGGTAATTGCTTAGTTCATAAGAGCGGACATACTCGGTCAGACCAAATGGCCATCTAGCCCAGTATCCTGTCTGCTGACAGTGGCCAATGCCAGGTGCTCCAGAGGGAGAGAACTGAAGACGTAATCACCAAGTGATCCCTCTCCTGTCATCCATTTCCAGCCTGTGATAAACAGAGGACAGGGACACTATTCCCACCTATCCTGACTAACAGGCACTGATTGCTCTAACCTCCATGAATTTATCTAGTACTTTTCTGAACCCATGTAAAGTCCTGGTTCTCACGACAGCTGCTGGCAAGGAGCTCCACAGCCCCAGTGCACACCGCATGAAGAAAATCTTCCTTTTGTTTGTTTTAAACCTGCTACTCATTCAGGATCCAGAAATCCAGAATTTCATTCTGTGATCCCTAGTTCTCATAGCAACAAATAAATAACTTTTCCTTTATCAATTTTTCCCACACTGGTCACAATTTTATACACATCTATTATATCCCCATTAGTCTCCTCTTTTCTAAACTGAAAAATCCAAGTCTTTTTAATCTTTCTTCATATGGCACCCATTAAAAATCCTTGATCCTTTTTGTCGCCCTCTTCTGAACCTTCTCCAATGCTAATACAGTAAACCCTTGAAATGTACAACTTCGAGTTGCGCTTAACTTGTATTAACACAAGTTAAGATCAACGCAAAACTCCTACTCCTCCTGGACCATATCAACCCCACCCTGGCCCCGCCCAGCCCTGATTCAAACCTCCATGGCCCTGCTCACCACCCGCGCACGGCTCCGGCTCGCCCCCCGCCCCATACCCAGGTCTGGCTCCAGCTCAACACCCCCGCCTCCCCGGCTCCGGTTCACCACCCGACTACGGCTCCAGCTCAAACCTCCCCCGCCCCCTGAGTTCAAACTCCACACATGCAGCTCCAGCTAGACTCCCTCCCCTCTGCCACAATGGTTCAAGCCCCCTGCATGTGGCCCCAGTTCAAACCCCCCATGGCCCAGCTCACTACCCAAGCATGGCTCTGGCTCACCACCCCCACGTGTGAATGTAGCTCAAAACCACACCCCACCCCCACGCTGCCCCAGTTCAACTGCCCCACCTGCGTATGGCTCCAGCTTGGCTCATCTCAACCACCCATCCCCCTGCAGCCCTAACCCACCCCAGGCTTAACCCCCCTGGCCCTTCCCACGGCCCCATCCCACCACCAGACTTAACCCTCTCCAACTGCCCCCCTCACCTCAGGACTTACCTTTCAAAAGGATCTCCAGGTGTTCCTGCTGCTTCCCCACTATGGAAAAAAGCCACCCCACAACTCACACAAAATTCAAGTTACCCAAGGGTGCATGGGTGCCATGGATTTATACAGAGACAATAAGGTATCCCGTTGTGTCTTATCATCTATTCCTTTTTTAATTATTCCTAACATTCAGTTTGCTTTTTTTTTGACCGATGTTGTACACTGAGTTGATTTTTTCAGAGAACGATCCAAAATCACTCTAAGACCTCTCTCTTGAGTACTTATAGCTAAATTAGTCCCCACCATTAGTATTCAAGCACCTATCCCAATATAATTTTTAAATAGCAACATACAATATACAACTGTTCTAAACACCCTACACAGGCTGGTTAATGGAGGAACTTGGCACCTATTCCTGTGCAGTATTCAGCTCTCATTCACCTTTCCACTAGTCTTTAAATCACTGGCCCATCACCACAGAAATAAACAATTAATTAATAACAACATTTAAAATAACCAGCATTCAGGACTCACAAAATTATCCCAAATTTCAGATTTTCATATCAGAATTCCTCTAGACAGGTGTCAAGTATCAACTTTACAAGTGAAATCCCCCAGACTAATCATATGGTTGTCATAACACATCTCAGGAAAGAAGCACATAACAAAACAAAGAGGAGCCAGCCAATTTAAAACTCTTAATGGGTGGTGGATGAGGAAAGGAATGCTTTTTAGAAGCTTAAACAAAGTTTTCCTCCTCCACACTGTATTCTCAGCCAATTTGTAAGTGATTCATTGGCCATGTAACTAGGAAAATCAAAACAAAACACAGTTGCAAAACTCCAGGAGCCCTACCAGAAAATTTTAACACAGGGGTTGTAGTTATTTATTATTCTAAGGAACGACTACCAAGTACAGGGATGGAATGTTTTTAGGCCTATGTCTAGATTGCACGCTTCTGTCAATAAAAATGCACATCCGGACTGCAGATTTTTTGGAAGAGATCTGCCAGTCAGGAGCATGCTGTCTATGAGGAAGAAGAGATGACAGAGGTTCTTTTTCTGACATTTGGCCCTCTGTAGATGGGCCAAATGTCAGAAAAGCCTCTCCCAACAGAACGGTCAGCAAATGATATGCAAATTTTGGTGCGCAATTTGCGTATCTTTTGCGGACAGTTCCCCGCAGTCTAGAAATAGCCGAGGAAAGCGATATTTAAAATCGACTTACTGAAGAGTTACCCATTGTTAATAGCCAAACTAAGTAAAAGAACATTTTAACATAAATTTTTAATTCAAATCAGAAACTGCATATTTTTAAAAAGATGAATACAGGTTTATATGTGATGATAAAGTATATAAAAACAAATAAAAAAGCAGCTACCCTCAAATTAAAAATAGGCACAACAAATAGGAACACCTGCACTCCAAAAGATTTTTTTACAGTCTCTTCTTTTATTGTGATTTTGCAGTTACTGAAATGATAATTATACATACAGAAAGCATTAGTTCATATGTTGCTAATGTTTCTTTATGAAGAACAAGGACTATCTTTTCTCAGCAGATGGACATTCAGAAAAACTGGGATGGAATATTAGGTGATTGTTTCATACCTACAATAGCTGCCTTAGGGCAGTTTTCATTAGTTTAAAAAAAACAGGGATATTTATGTGCACGTGTGTGTGTACACATAGATCCACACCTCTTAAATTCACTTCTCTTCTAAACTCTTTGGATAATTTGTCTTCATGCACCATTAAGTTTTTTGAACGACAAGTATGCACTTAGACCTATCCAGCAGGTGTGCTCCAGGACAATACTAGGTGGTGGTATTAAGCTCAGAAACAAATGAGAAAGTGAGCAGTTCTCTGTTTCAATTAATCCTTTAATATTAATAGAAATACTAGTAACATAACATACCTGAAAAAGAACATGAACAGAGCAGCTGTGATGCAGAACAAAAGGACCTATAAGAAGGAGAAAGAATATTATTACATAAGAAGGTGAAACTAACTGTTCATCTAAACCTGTTTTGGATCAGAGGAGGCCTCACAGACATCATAACGTGAACTTTACCTTTATTTTCAGTGTTGTATGGGCCTGATCCAAAGCTTATTGAAATCAACAGAAATAAATAGGCTTTTGGTTCAGGCTCTATATAAATGAATAAATAAAAATGTGAAAGTGAGGTCAGGATGGCAGAATAACAACAGCCACAAAGGAGGCAGAGTTTAAAATAATGCAAGATTGATTTCCTTCGTGTAAAGTTTTATACGATCAACCAAAATATGACATTTTCTACAATTCACTCAAAAGGAAGGATACCAGCGTTGTATAGAACAGAGACAAATTTAGATCTGTGCAGAATAGTTGAGCAGAATATTTTCTCTAGTGGTCTGAAAACATCGCCTCCAAAGCTATCCTCAGAGTAGGAATTTGGAACTTTCATCATTTTATCTTTAATATTTTCCATTTTGAAATAATACAAAGCTCAGTATATGCAGTGTAATTATTTACACATCTTAGAAACATTTACAAGCAACTTTCCCCCTTTTAAAAGTACCCTAATGTAAATATAGCGTAGATCTAAACCCTAGGGCCGCATCTGGACTACAGGGATCTTTTGAAAGATGATCTTCCTGAAGATCTCTTCTAGAAGATCTTTTGAAACAGCACGTCCACACACAAAAAAGCAGATTGAAAGACCAATCCGCTCTTTCGACAGAGAGAGACCAAACACCCCCTTGCTCTTTCAAAAGAACAGGCCAGGGATTGAAAAATCCAGTACCAGGAGGACTGCTTTTCCGAAAAAAGGGCCAGTGCAGCATCTACATGTCTTCTTTCAAAAGAAGCTTTCAAAAGAAGGCACTCTGATCCGGTAGAGGAAGAGGGCTTCCAGAAGAAGGGCTACATTTTTTTGATTTAGGCTTGACAGCGCACATTTTGTGTATGGACACTCCATATGTTCTTTCAAAAAAGGGTCTCATTTTCTGAAAGAACTTGATAGTGTAGATGCGGCCTAGAAGCTTTTGTTAGGAAAGACAAAATAAAACTGAAATGGTAACATGAGGGGAGAAAATGAATGCCTATCATTAAAGTATTGTAGTAGGCTTTTCACAAGTGATGTGCTAATTTTGCCTATCGTTCCTATTAGTTTCTCTGCCAGGATTATCCCAGACTCCTCTTCAAGCTAGTCAGCACAGGAAGGAGAAATATGTAATTTTCTATCAGACTATCTATGAAGACAGGAATGTTGACCTTTTACGATAGTTAAATTCAGCCTTTTTATCATGTGGTAAACTTTAGTGGGAACATTTGAGATTTAAAATTGTCACCAGCCTTTTCCATGTGACATGGCTCCTGCTTCCAAACTCTCACTATGCTACTGTAGCACTTTTCAATTTCACAGTGCTTACAAACATTACTTTTATTAGTATGTCAGACTAACTGGCCATACGGATGAATTTATTATCATATTTCCAAATATTTTGATTTTGTTTTTCTTTTAAAGGTTGCAGAAGCAGTGCACAATATTCAGGACAAGCCCCACTCCAGAGGCATGTCAAAGGAATGGACAGGCTGGTGGGTATCTGCTGAGGACAGAGCTGCATTACACAATGCTGTGGAGAACCTGGGCAGCACTATCAGCCATAGGAAGCCGTAACTTAGGAAGCCACAGAGGCTGTCTACAACACTCTGGAGCTCTCACTGGTCCCTGCAGTTGGGAAGACATAAAAATGGCTTAGTTCCCTCTGCCTCCTGTGGGTGCAAATTTTGTGTTATTACTCTGCACTCCAGGAACATCTGGACTCTCCTGGATTGCAAACATCTTATGAGGCACTCATGTGCTGCTGATGACTGCAGTTTAAAAACAAGTAAACTTAGAGAGATTATGTTTGGATGCAGTAGTCTACAAAAGATATGGACAAATTGCAGGGTTTCAGAAGAGAGCTATGTAGGGCACTGTCCTGGCCATCCTGACTTTTTTGACAAAACTGGGCACTCATTCTGTTTGCACTTGCCAACCGATCATCAGGCGATAAAAGCTAACAGGACAAATGCACAGTTTTGCCAAAAAAGTATGTTGAGAACCTTAGCAGGACACAGGGGAATGTGTGGGGGTGAGAGAGGTGGTGAGTGGCAATGCTAGCCTTCTAGTGGATGGAGGGCAAGGGAAGCATCTCAGGCTGATCTGCCTTGCATGTTGGTGGTGGGGGGTGTCTTTGGGCAGCCAAGCACATGGGTGAATACAGGAGGACCTCAGACCACCAGCACCACATGTCCTGGAGGCAGGGGTGAGTGGCTTGGAGGATCAGCCCTATGAGCAAGGGGGAAGGACTCTGTGAGGGGAAGGAAATTGTGGGAGGTAGCAGCGGGGCTCAGGCTAACCCCAGGTCTTAAGGAGCAGGAGGAGAATCTTAGGCCACTACCCATTCACATGGGAGGCAGGGAGGGTTCATCCCCACTCATGGCAGGGTAGTGTGAGATGAGCAAGTTCCCTCAAGTCAGCCCAGTGTGTCCTGTTGTCCCTGTGGAAAAATATCATCACCCTGGAACTCTGAATATGTTCAAGAAATGGAAGAAGATGTTGAAAGAGCTACATGAGAAGGAGAATATTAAGTTAGGGTAATGAACAGAGGTATAACTAGAAGAATGTGATAAAACTCAAAAAGGGAAAAAATTCACTAATATCAGGAAACACTGACATCATTTAATCTCTAGAAAAGGATAATTATGCAGTCCCCATTGCTGAGGACCTTACGAATTAGACTGGTAAAGACACTGTAAAATGTAGTGTATTAAGCTATCTTCTAACATACTAGGCTTCTCTATTTGCAACTGGTTGTGTTCTTACATAAAGAATACAGGCAACATTTCAAGTCATTCTGTCTATAAAACAGTGTGGTGAAATGATGAGGATTTCATACTAGTCTACTCAAACCAGAAGCATGCTTAGATTTTGGACTAAATTACTGCATTTCTGCAGTTAAGGAAACTAATGATGCACATATAAACTTTGCACTTCTGGTGAGTAAAGCACCTCACTTAGCACGCTTTCACTGCTACCTGATGGCATACTCACATACAGAATTTCCATCCATATATGCTGTCACAGTTGTATCACAGCATACTGGCAAGAGTTAATTATTCTGTTTTAGCAGCAGCTCATGTTGCTACAAGGCCTGTTTGTTCACAAACAGCCAACTGGGGAGCATATCGTTAGATAGAGACTTCTGCTCAGAGGTATCATCGAGAAATACCTCACAAGTTTAGATTCAAATTGATTTTCACCTGAATAATCTGAGAACATTTTCAGTATATATACACTATTTCACTGACAATATGTACTGAAATTCTTAGTGACATTATTTCAAGTAAATGTAAAGCCCGCTTTATAAAAACCTGCTTCTAGGTCACCTCCACATCATATTCTGTTCTAAACTAATCTTCATAGTTTTCCAGTTTCATAAAGTAAACATTTCTCTCATTATTTACTCATCTTCTTCTCATCTTGGGAAATAAGCATAAAAGAGTAAAAGAGTGTAACTACCAAAGACCTTAATGTAAAGTAGTTGGCAATCAAAGTAAAACTCATTTATTTCACTAGAAGTGTTATAATAAATACTTAGGTAACTGAAGCAGACACACAATTTATCATGCAAACTAGATATAATCTGATAGGTCAGATATCTTACTTACTCGTTTTAAATATAGTAACAATGAGGATCCTTCTTCTGATTGTTTTACTTCTGTGCAACAGTTACCAAAGTAACTTATAATACATATACCAAAATAGATTGATGTAGATATGAAAATGTACATTACAAAACTTCCCCTAATGCTACAGAAAGAGCTTGCATTAACTTGCTGGTAATAGACTTATAGGCCATGTCTACACTAGCCCAAAACTTTGAAATAGCCATTTCAAAGTTTACTAATGAAGCACTGGAACACATATGCAGCATCTCATTAGAATGCCGGCAGCCAAGGCACTTCGAAATTGATGCGGCTCATCGCCACACAGCTCATCCAAATGGGGCTTCTTTTCGAAAGGACCCCGGCAACTTCGAAATCCCCTTATTCCTAACAGCAGATAGGAATAAGGGTATTTCAAAGTCGCTGGGGCCCTTTAGAAATCTATGTTAGATTTCTTTTTTTTTTATATAAATGTATTGTAGCCCCGAAAGTTTCCTTCATTTTGTGTGGTAAAACAAGGAAATAGTGGTGGATGGCAAAATGAGCTCTGCCAACACAAAGATGCCTGAAGTAACCTCTAAACCAGAAGGGGAAAAATATTTTTAGATTATTATTTAAAATAACAAACACCTCTCTGGATACTGCTTTTAAGAGGAAGATGTGGGAATTAGACCAAAACACATGGCATCCCTCACTGAAAGGGACAGGAAAAACAAACAATAAAAAATTGAAACAAAAAAACACAGTTCCCCTAGGAGTTAGCAGCAAAAGCAAATCTATGTTCACATATCTGCAGCTACCAAACAACACTAATATAATTGCAAGCGGAGTGATACAAGGCTGCAAACATTAACAAATATTTTATGCATGAGCAACTGGCATATTTACAATAAGATGACAAACTCTCAAACAAAAGGTAACCCAAGGGAGAAATTTTACAGAATGTACAAAAAGTATCCTTCATTTCCTATTACTGCCATATATTTTATTACCCCTCTTGTTATTTTGCAGTTTGTATGTTTAGACAGACGTAGTTTTCCTTCCTGACATTAATGTTTTTACACTATAATATGCTCTCATAATAGCCTAAAAAAATAAACAGTAAAAATTGTTCCCTTAATAATTTAAGTCACTATTAAATAAAAAAAGAAAAGGCTAATGCAGTACTCAAAAAATCCCTCTGTGGATTTAAAACTGAACATTCATACAATCTTGGAAATGAGAAACATGAGATGTTTAATTATCTAAGAAGGAAAATATTTATGGTATTTTCTGTATTATTATTCTCTCGAAAATATAAAGAATTAACACATATAACCAGATATTCATGCATATCTGTCAAATGCATTGTCTGCCAGACTGAATTTTGTAGGGTGAGCAATTAGAAATACTGTCTTTTTCTTGTAAACAGAGCACATAGTATGTGCAGTGAAGCAGGTAATCCCATAACATTTTTAAAGATTTTTCCTCCAGTATAAAAGCATGCAAAATATCCATTTAAAAAGTATTTTGACCTATAATTTATCTGTTTTTTCATTAAGATGTATTATGATTAAGAGGAATTAACACAGTATTGGTTTACTCTTGACTGAAGTTGTGTATGCCTTTGCCATCAAAACCATTCACTTTCCCTATTTTCCTTCTGTGCCCAGTATAAGTGATTTAAGTAACTATGATCAAACTACTTAGGCAAATGAACAACAGGGAAGTAATCCAATGACAAAATAAAGCTAATAAACCAGGCTGATGGAAATGTACTGGGCAATGAGATGAGGGTCTCATGAGAGGGTAAAGTGAGAAAAAATATGAAGATAATCATTCAACAACTGAAAAGTGTCCCATTGTGAGATTTTCTGTAGGAAATGTAAGATTATTTCCTGGAGCAAGACTCATGGAACGCACACAAGAACAATGTTTTAAGCAAAAACTGCTGTAATTGCCAGATGGGCTGTTATGAAATTGCAAATGGAAAAAGAAGTGGATTGACAAGACTTTGTCTATTAAGATGTGGCCAAAAATACAATAAAAGGAGCTCCCAAAGTGGGATAAAGTAAAGAGAATGGAAACATCACATAAGTAGCATTAGACAGGAGTCCTCCGGTAAGGTTAATCATATTTCTTTTTTAATTTTGTGAGAACAACAATAAAATTGGGTTCCTGTTTGCTTTAACTTGTTAAGACTGGTTCTGTCATTTGTAATGCAACACTTCACCTTTAGACGGCTGCTATAATCTAAAAACAGGCACAGTGAGAGACAACCTAAATGTCACACCTACATTAATCATAGAATCATAGAATATTAGGACTGGAAGGGACCTCAAGAGGCCATCGAGTCCAGCCCCCTGCCCCAATGGCAGGACCAAGTACTGTCTAAACCATCCCTGATAGACATCTATCCAACCTGTTCTTAAATATCTGCAGCGATGGAGATTCCACAACCTCCCTTGGCAATTTATTCCACTGTTTGACCACCCTGACAGTTAAGAACTTTTTCCCAATGTCCAACCTAAACCACCCTTGCTGCAGTTTAAGTCCATTGCCTTTTGTTCTATCCTCAGAGGCCAAAAAGAAGAAGTTTTCTCCCTCCTCCTTATGACACCCTTTTAGATACCTGAAAACTGCTATCATGTCTCCCCTCAATCTTCTCTTTTCCAAACTAAACAAGCCCAATTCTTTCAGCCTTTCTTCATAGGTCACATTCTCTACACCTTTAATCATTCTTGTCGCTCTTTTCTGGACCCTCTCTAATTTCTCCACATCTTTCTTGAACTGTGGTGCCCAGAACTGGACACAATACTCCAGCTGAGGTCTAACCAGCACAGAGTAGAGTGGAAGAATGATTTCTCATGTCTTGTTCACAACACACCTGTTAATGCACCCCAGAATCATGTTTGCTTTTTTTGCAATAGCATCACACTGTTGACTCATATTTAGCTCGTGGTCCACTACACCCCCTAGATCCCTTTCTGCTGTAGTCACTTCTAGACAGTCTCTCCCCATTCTATATGTGTGAAATAAATTAATAAAAAGTGTTTGTCCTGTTCCACCAACACAAAGGGTCTCTGACTCAGCTGGAGAGCTGAGTCACTGAAGATCCACCAAAGAAATCATCAACCAGAGGCAGTGTTCACAAGAGGCAGGTGCCAGTCCCATTACCATTAGATATTAACAAAAAAGGCTTATAAGAATAGTATGGGAATAGGGTTTCAAGGAATGTGAAATCCCCATCACAGGAGGTTTTTAAGAACACCTGTCTGAGATGATCTAGGTATATTTGGTTCCTACTTTAGTACAGGGGTCTAGACTAGATGACTTCTTGATGTTCATTTCGTACATTTTTGTTACTTTTATGCATTCGAAGCCACTCCGATTGAGATGCATGGCCACAGCAGCACCATGAGAAGCCTAAGGATGAGCTGACAATAGACAAAGATTACTGTACCTCTCATTCAACAAATACAACTTTTCAAAAATCTCCAGCTCTATTTTCAGCCAATTTTCTGGGCCAGAAAAACACAGAAAATCACCTGCCTTAGTAGGCAACAGAAACACAAGCAATATGTATTTTGCAGCCTGCAGTCTTAATAACAACAAACAAGAAGTTCAGGAAAACACCTATTATTCAACATAATTGGAACCGACCGATAGTCAGATAACCTAAAATGTCGACTGGGGTTGGGTTGGAGGTCATGGGGGGAAAGGGAGGACTACCTAGGCCCCTTCTCCAGGGCAGTGGCAGGCTTTGTGGTGCAGGCTGTGGGCTGCCACTTCCCGGGTCAGCAGCCACGGCTGACTCATGGCGTGGAGCTCTGGCTGGCCCTGGGGCATGGAGAACCCAGCTGGGTCCTGGGGTTGGAGCTGCCACCAGCCACAGGGTCTGGAGCCTTGGCTGCTACAACAATGTGGAGCCTGGCCAGAGCTGCTGCTGTTCTTGGGATGGAGCTAGAGTGCAGAGCCCTGGCGGGCCTGGAATGAGCTGCTTGTGCCCTAGGCCATCTATCTGGGACCAGTTATCCAACATTCCATTTTATCCCACACCATCCCAGGAGATGTTGGACAAAGTGAGTGTTGGATACCCAGGGGTTGGCTAATCGGACTTTTACTGTATATTAAAGTGAAATTCAGATTTAAAAAATTACAGCAATCTTGAAAAGAGAAAAATATCAATATCCATAAAAGTTATAATCCTGTATTTTGAGTTAATTAAGGTTGAAAAATAGTAGTGAGTGGGCCCGAAGTCTATTCCCAGTTTTCTTCCTCGTATGTTTCATCCATGCTTGATTTATGTTACAGGGTTAACAAAATGGGCTTGGCAACATAGATATTGAAGTGTTCCAGTGGTAGAAACAGATAAATCAAGAAGACAGTCTAAATGTTTGTAGAAAGAGGGGTATACCCTGTGCCACTGCTTTTAAAACTAACATTTACACTAAATTTTTGTTTAAGTGTCTTTAATGATACGCACATAAACTACAAAGAAAGAACACTGTTACATCATAGGTAAGTACGTTTGATGTGGAAATGTTTTATAGGTTTTGAAAGTCACTTACTCTTTCACATTAAATTTTGTAAAGGAATAAAAAGTTGCTGACAATGAATAGCAAAGCAGATTTTCAGAAGTGCCCACAATCAAGGCCAGACATTTCAAAAGAGCTCAGCTCCCATTTCAACACTGAAATGAAACAGCCACATTTTAAAGTGTTCAGCACTCAGCAACTTCCTGCTGCAACCATTGGGCACTTCTGACATCCAGCTGTGGAAAGTTGGGCAGCCATGTTTGGAGTAGATAGGTTTAAGGTTGTGTAGGAGTGCTTGGAGGTCTGCAGGTCCTAGGGTCAATAGATGCTGAATCGTCTGCAGGGTTATGTGGTTGTTGGGGAGTGTAAGTGACTGAGTGTTTGGGGGGCAGTCTACTGGATGCTATTTAGGCAGTGTCAGAATGGTTGGATGCCCCAATTGTCTTTGGCACTTTTTCTTATTGGGCACAGTAAGTAACTACATGAGACACTGAAGGCCTGTCATGTGTGTTTGCACATCAATGTATTGTATATAATAATATAAGTTGTTTCTTTTACCCGGAAAGAATCCAGAATGTGTAAAGGAACTATAATCTTGATCCAGAGCCCACTGAAGTCAAGATGAATCACTCCTCTGACTTACGGAGGCTTTGCATCAGGCCCAACGTGCACATACACTACTGAGAAGCAGTCATTTCTAGAGTGGAAGGTAGGCAACTACCACTCTACAAAAGTATGGGGAAAAAAAAAGAATTGGCCAAACTTTTCAAGTCTTTATTGAAAAGATTCTCACTCAAGTACGCGTAGGGTACACTATGTCCATTGAGTCAGCTGCACTCCTGTGTCTCCACCAAATAACGCCTCACTTCTGAGAGGGATTTATGGGGCTGCAGAGAAAGAAGGGATGCTACAGTATGAGCTAAGAAGCAGCAAATGTACATGAAAGCATCAGGGCAAAGACGCCTGTTCACAGATACAAAAACTAGGGCAAGGCACTGAATGAAACGTGAAACTCAGAAAAATACTTAAAACCAGTGCTCTTCGGTGTTCAAAATTAACAGCATTAAAAACAGTGTTTAACATTTCTGATCTAAGGCTTCACAAGCCACAGGAATAAGGAGTATGCTGGGTCTCCCAAGATCATTGTGGGAATTTCCACATCCCCTCCTGCAATCTTCTGATTTGGAAATAAAGTCCTTGCATGCAGCTTTCTACACAGGCCATTGTTTCTGAACACCTTCCCTGACATCTCTCTGTTGATTGCAATGAAACAATGATGGTGATCCACCAGTGCTAGCCAACCTCCAGATCTCAGCAATGTCCCATGCCGGCAGTTAAAAATGTATTTAGAAGTTTTAACAGTAACTCATATGACTACATAACATTTTAAGTATATCGCTTAGCAACTCACTAATATCAATATACTGTTTACCTTCCCAGTTGTCACTATTGTTCTATTATTTCTATTATTCTTCTATGTTGCAACATTTCAGTAACAGCCTTCAAGTGTACTTTCAGAGATTTACAGAAATGACCTTATGGGTGTCCAACCTTTTGGCTTGCCTGGGCCGCACTGAGTGAAGAGGAATTGTCTTGGGCCGCATATAAAATATACAATATAGTTAATGTATATAAATCACAAATATTATTATTTTTATGAAAAGAAATTTTAAAATGGTGGAAATAAATGTGTAGATCAGCAAGCCTGTCTTTTACTTAAGGGCGAAGAAGTGATTTATACTGACTATTTCCTTTCCATCAGCATACAACAGATGTGAAATACTGGAGTACCAGGGCGACTGTACACTGTCTACATGGTTTACAATTCTTACAAGGAAAATACCTGAGAACCTTAACATAATATTTGATATAATTGTATGGCAGTTTGAAAGTACAAAGTTGGTTTAGAGGTTTTGACTAAACAGACTATAGTGCTGAAAACGCTATTTGAGAGCTGAATTGTGTACAAACAAGTTTCATGTACAGTACATAACTATGTTCAGCAGTCTGAAATTTGTATCTAATGAGTGCTGAATACTACTGCTGTATGTAGGTAGGTCCTACACCATTCCTTCTACAAACTCTAGCTATGAAATCACACTAAATAACTGTTAGACTGTATGGTCAACTATACCATGCCCACTTATGCTAGCAACGGATTTGGCATGGGTCCCATGCTGTACAAGTGTTTGAGATTCATTCTGAAATACTGCACTAGTATGTTTTGGTTCTTCCTCAGAGCATTTATTTATTTTATCCAAGAGAAGCTTAAGAGAGTGATTTGATCACATTTTACAAGTATGATGTACTTACACATGGAAGAAAACTCTAACATTGAAGAAAAAAGGCATACCAATGGTTGTAAGCAGAAGATATGCAAATTCAGGCTAGGAATAGGGTGGATTTTTTTTCCTAGCAAAGGAAGTAATTACCTACTGAGCCTCATTATCAACTTACGCAGTCTGGTGTATGATTCTCCAAAACCTGCAATCTAAGTCAAGACGGGGTATCTTTCTAAAAGATATGCTATATATATCAGCAAAACTTTTATGCTTAAAAAAGAGTGAGGTTCTGAGGTCAGGGTTACAGAGGAAGTCATACTAGATAACCCTTATGAGCCATTCTAGCCTTAAAATCTATAAAAAGACAGCTACTCTCTTACTCTTTAAGATGAAAATATTGGGCTTAAACAAACCATCAAAAAGATTTTGAAGACTTTCAGGTTCTCACATTATGTTCTTTTAGATAGCTGTCAAGATTTTAGTGTCGTAAAATAATGACATGCAATTCTTAATAATTTCAATACGAGTTATGTTTGCACATCTCAGAACCAAATACAGACCTATTATTTTGGTTACTGAAAAGATGTGCGGCATATTCTTTTATGAAAATTTTTCCAAAAGTTCTTAATTAATTGTATGGTAGCTATGTCTCATTTTAACAGTGATTACTTTTTTTTTAATTTTATTTTCTCTTTAATTCTTCAGAATTTTGTTTGCAGAGTTAACACCTATTTGTTTCTCAGATTTACCACAGTATTTTACATAGACACAGCTATACTCTTATAGGCAAACTTTATCTTCATTCTTTATTGTTTGCCTTAAATATATAATAAAAGTAATTTTACATTGAAAGCAAGTGTTGAGTCTTTGTGTAAAGAAATATAACTATCTATTGATAAAATCCATAGTTCACTTTCTTCAAACTCATATACATAGTAATCCCAAACTGTGTGCACCAAGTGACGTACCTTTTATTCTAAGGTGGAAACACAGTATTAAACTGTTGTGGTACTGAAAGTTACATAACACTTTCCTTTTTGTCTGTAGTAAATCTATTACTATATGACACATATAAATCTACAAACACCTGGTTGTATTGTCAGAATTTTGATAATTTAAATCCACAGTGCTTTATGACAGTTTCTGAACTATTACAAATTTTGTTATCAACTACTGTCACAATCAAAAAAACCTGCATTTTTGTCACTTTTCAGGTTTAAAATAAGTAAATTGTAAAACAATGGGATATAACTACTGCTTCTAAATTGACATGCTTCATGAGAAAAATGAAGTCAATTTGTTAGCTGCTGGTTGGGCCACGTGCCAATTTAGGTACACCTACACCACTGCAGCTGTTAAAGACGCTTGAACTTTTTCTGCCAAAAAGCCCCAAGCAATCTGTAGACAGATAAGATCAAAAGGAAGACTAATATGTGATATTAAAGAAGCAGTTATATAGATTCATGTTAAAGCAGTGTTGTTTGATCATAATGAAACGATCACAACTGGCAAATGTAGAACATGATCAAGGCAAATTGGAGAGCACCTGTCAGAATTAGAAAAAAAAAAAAAAAAAAATCTCAGATTTTTTCTGGTTCACTAACCATATATAAACATATGTAGTTAAGCACTTCAGTAATCCTTCATTTGTATTAAAAAAAGACACTTACCAATTTTAACTGCATTTTTTTCTAATGCGTACGAAAAGAGACAACAGAATTACCAAAAAAACACTTCATTCTTGCTTAATCATTGCACTTTCACACAAGTTCCTCTATAAACTTTTCTGAACGCTTACAAGAACACAGTACAAACCACAAAACAGTGATACAATCAAAAAATAACCACCACATTATCATTGCTCTTCCCTTACATCATCTTTCTGGTAATTTTAAAAACAGCAAGAAACAGCAACTAATGTACAATGCTCCACCATTACAACATATACAGTCAGTTTAAAGTTCATCATATGATGGGTTTTTTTCTAACAACTCTGTGCTCATCTACTATACATTTGTGAGAGTTTGTGAGACTGACCATCTGTCTGTGAGCCTGTTTGTTCAAGAATTCCACCTAAACTTTAAGACCTGGGCCCACCAAATTTTGTATGCAGGTTCCTCCTATAATAACTTAAAGCAAGATCAGGGTTAGGTTGTTCCAAGACAATGGGAGGTGCAAGGAATCATAGAACATTAGAATTGGAAGGGCTTTCAAGAGGTCATCAAGTCCAGTCTTCTGTCCTCACAGAAGAACCGAGTACCATCTACACCATCCCTGATAGATGTCTATCTAACCTGCTCTTAAATAACTCCAATGATTTCACAACCTCCCTCAACAATTTATTCCAGTCTTTAACCACACTAACAGTTAGGGAGTTTCTTAATGTCCAACCTAAAGCTCCTTTGCTGCAGTTTAAGCCCACTGCTTCTTGTCTATCCTCAGAGGTCAAGAAGAACAATTTTTCTCCCTCCTCCTTATAACACTCTTCTAGGTACTTGTAAACAGTTATCATGTCCTCTCTCAGTCTTCTCTTTTCAAAACTAAGACAAACCCAATTTTTTCAGTCTTTCCTCATTGCCAATAATCTCTAGACCTTTAATCATTCTTGTAGCTCTTCTTTGGATCTTCTCCAATTTCTTCATATTCCTCTTGAAATGTGGTGCCCCAAACTGGACACAATAGTCCAAGGCTATGTCTACACTACCTCCCCCCTTTCAAAAGGGAGATGCTAATAAGACACTTCAGGATATGCTAATGAGGTGCTGCAATGAATATGCATTGCCTCATTAACATAATGGTGGCCATGGCACTTCAAAAGTGCTGCTTTTGATCACGCGCAGCTTGTCTACACGAAATCTCCTTCAGCTTGTCTACTTCGAAATCCCCTTATTCCTATTTGATTATAAGAATATTCTTATTACTATTCCTTATTCCCATTTGAGTATAAGAATAAGGGGATTTCAAAGCGTGCAGCGTCCTTTTGAAAAGGACCCTATGTAGACGAGCTGCACACAATCAAAAGCAGCACTTTCGAAGTGCTGCGGCCGCCATTATGCTAATGAGGCACTGCATATTCATTGCAGCACCTCATTAGCATATCCCAAAGTGTCTCATTAACATCCCCCTTTTGAAAGGGGGGGGGCCAGTGTAGACATAGCCCAGTTGAGGCCTAATCAGTGAAGAGTAGAGCAGAAGAATGACTTCTTGTGTCTTCCTCATAACACTCCTCTCACTGCATCCCAGAATCATGTTTGCTTTTTTTTGCAACAGCATCACACTGTTTATTCATATTTAACTTGTGGTCTACTATGACCCCTAGATCCCTTTCTGCAGTACTCCTTGCTACACAGTTGATTCCCATTGTGTGTGTTTGAAACTGATTATTCTTTCCTAAGTGGAATACTTTGCATTTGTCCTTATCAAACTTCACTCTATTTACTTCAGACCATTTCTCCAGTTTGTCCAGATGATTTTGAACTATGACCCTATCCTCCAAAAGCAGCTGACCCCCTCCCAGCTTGGTATCATCTGCAAATTTACCAACCATACTCCCTATGCCAATATCTAAATCATTGATGAGGATATTGAACTGAACCAATCCCAAACAGACCCCTGCGGAGCCCCAGTTGTTATGCCCTTCCAGAAAGATTGTGAGCCATTAATAACTACCCTCTCAGAATGGTTATCCAGCCAGTTATGCACCCAGCTCACAGTAGCACCATCAAAGTTGTATTTGCCCAGTTTATTGATAAGAATATCATGTGAGACCATATCAAATGCCATACTAAAGTCTAGGTATACCACATCCACCACTTCTCCCTTATCCACAAGACTTGTTATCCTGTCAAAGAAAGTTATCAGATTTGTTTGGCATGATTTGTTCTTTACAAATCCATGCTGGCTGTTATCTATCACCTTATTTTCTAATTATTTCTCATCAAACAGAAAGGGAGGCATGTGACAGCAGGGACAGTTATACTCACAAATGACCACAGGGGTGCAGAAAGTGCCCTGGCCCGGGGAAGCAGCCGCTGGCCCACAGCACCCTGGACTGCCCAAGGGAGCAGTCATCAGCTGGCCAGTGCAGCTCTGCCACCTCAGGAAATCAGCTACTAGCTGGGCTCCATGGTTCCCACCACCCTGGGCCGACTCTGGGGAACAGCCAGTAGTCGGCCAACATGCCCCCTGCCACTCCCAAGGAGAATCCTCTGGCCACCCACACACTCTGCACTTAGCTCCCACTCAATGCTCTGTTCTGTGTCGTGCATCCTCCAGCCCCCTCCCTGAGTCCCTCCTCACACCAGTCCTGATTCCTGCACCCCACACTCCCAGCCTCGTACCCTAAGCTCCACCACATCCCCCCCCGCCCTAACTCCTGCATCCCCCCAAGGCTGCAGCTCCCTGCCTTATAGGACCAGAGCAATGCCAGGTCTTCAAGTATATTTATATTTCACCATTCAAATTGTTTAGTGCTGTCATGTTTTGTTCTTTTCATAATAAAACTATTGATCTGGATCACAGAAATTATAAGAAAAATACTTTCCATCCATTTTTGTAAAACACAGGAAAACAGTGGAGAAATCAACAGAAAATACCATTTAATAAAACTTATTTGCCTCTTTCTACAACTCTGCTAAGGAAACACAATGCGGTGAGCCACTTTTAGGTAATAACTATGTTTCTGCCACAAAATTCTTTAAACCTGAATGCTTTCAGGCCAATTAGAAAAACCAAGGCCACTCATTCATCTTAGGTGTACAACACACAAAATATGCCACTAGAAATCTGTTTTTCTTTGAAGAGCTGATTGGATGATGAGACAGAATTAATCCCACACAAAGCTAGTGGACAGGGTTTCACATGTAAGTGTAAAGTAAACGGTGATAAGGCAGGGCAGAGGGACACAATTCTTCATTAAAGAGAGCTCTGTTTCCCTGTTAAGGAGTTAGTCCTGCAGAGTGGCAGGACTAAGCCATAATGCCCAAATCCAATACTCATTGAAGTCAATGAGAATCTTTCTGCTGACTTCAGGAGAGCTTTGGATCAGACCATAGGATGGGACTGTGTATCTAAGCACAGTGTGTGCATGCTAGGGATTACACTTAAACTCACATTTTTTAGGCATATATTTTCCCATACCATCCCCTCTTTAAATCTAACTTCTAAGAGGAAGAGGGTAGGAACACAATGGGATAGAGGCTTAATTCTGTTCAATGGGGAGGACAAAGCATAGTACTTGTTTACTCATATTCATACACAAGGGTTTTCTCTACTAACTTTTGTAGGAGTGCACAGCAAGCTTGTGGAACAAACTCCAATGTTCCTGGATTATTCTAAAACTGTATTTGATATATTACATCACAAATTCAAGGATCAAAATAAATTTTGTTATAAATTAATATTCCTGTTGAAAGAATAAACTTGGAGTGATGCTTTTATTTAGAAAAAGAAGCCACTTGGAAAGAAAATCAGAGGGGAAATGAATAACTTTCTTAAGCTACGTCTGCACGTGAAGCCGACATCGAAATAGGCTATTTCGATGAATAACGTCTACACATCCTCCAGGGCTGGCAACGTTGACGTTCAACATCGACGTTGCGCAGCACCACATCGAAATAGGCGCTGCGAGGGAACGTCTACACGCCAAAGTAGCACACATCGAAATAAGGGTGCCAGGCACAGCTGCAGACAGGGTCACAGGGCAGACTCAACAGCAAGCCGCTCCCTTAAAGGGCCCCTCCCAGACACAGTTGCACTAAACAACATAAGATCCACAGAGCCGACAACTGGTTGCAGACCCTGTGCATGCAGCATGGATCCCCAGCTGCAGCAGCAGCATCCAGAAGCCCTGGGCTAAGGGCTGCTGCACATAGTGACCATACAGCCCCGCAGGGGCTGGAGAGAGCGTCTCTCAACCCATCAGCTGATGGCCACCATGGCGGACCCCGCTATTTCGATGTTGCGGGACGCAGATCGTCTACATGTGCCCTACTTCGACGTTCAACTTCGAAGTAGGGCGCTATTCCCATCCCCTCATGGGGTTAGCGGCTTCGACGTCTCGCCACCTAACGTCGATGTTAACATCGAAATAGCGCCCAACACGTGTAGCCGTGACGGGCGCTATTTCGAAGTTAGTGCTGCTACTTCAAAGTAGCGTGCACGTGTAGACACGGCTTTAATGAGCACCTAAAATAACTAATTTTGGAAAAAGAACAGGAAAACATCTGCTTGACAGGCGGGCTACAGTAAAATTTCTCTCTATATACATAGCTTTATTAAATGGGACATTACCTCATTTTCAGTTCATTTCCCATTTTCCCAAGATTGTTCATCTTTAAATCCCTCCAAACTATAATACTTTTTTTATGGGGGTAGAGGGGTACATTGTTTTAGTCTTCCTAGAGAGCAAACACTATGGCTGCAGTCATGATGCCTTGCTAAAGCCTCCCTGGATGGTTGGGAAATTCAATGATTTTATGAACCCTAATTTATCTTGACTATATTTTAAAAGCAAGTCAATGAACACCCATTAAAACATTAATAGATCCATTATATTATAGTTTAATACTACCTTTAAGGACATGTGTGAAGTTATTCTTATCGTGAAGGTATTTTTCAATAACTAGCAAAAAAATGTTATGAGTAAATGTTTTCCTGCAAGTTTTTTAAGTCTCAAACCAATGATGCTACAAAAAAAAAATCTGACTCTTTTTAAGGGTTTCCTGCAGTTCATGGGAACTTATATTTTTTCAAATAAAATTCTACAAAGCACAGACTCTGGACAATCCTGAGATATTTCCAAAACACTCACAAATCAATGTAAAAGGAATTTTTGCTACATCTAAATACAATGTTGCCTTCACCCAAGAAACAGGAATGAGATGAACAAGCAGTATCTCAGCATGACAGAATAACTCAGTAACTTCATGCAGAGAAGATGATTAGGAGTGAAGTGGAGTCATACGGTCGCATGTAATCCCTTACAATGGTCAGACACTTGGAAACTCAAATGCTTCAACCTTCTCTATCTTTCAGATTTAAGTAGTCATGCACTCCCAATAAACAGGGCTAAGTGGGGTGGAGGTTTGGGCACAAGTGTGCTATATTTAACTAAGCTTTGCAAGCTTCAAACAATAGCTTAAAAAACAGTGTACTGAAAACAATAAAATGCAGTAGAAATGAGGGAAAGGTTAACTTGCCAGATATGTCACATGAAAACATTGGTTAAAAAAAAACAAATTAATGTAGTTAATGATTTAACAGAAAAACCCCTTGAGGAGAACAGATGGCTTCTGATACATATTGTTTATGAATACCATGAGAGTTAAAACTTTTCTATACATACATTCTTTCATTCTAATCACGATATGTTTCATAGTATAAAAGTACTGATATTGGTATAAACTATGTTTTGCAAAGGAAAAGCTCGGCTTTAACTGTCAAAAATGCATAAAAAAGACCAATAATGTGAGTACAATGAATTGGAACTACAGCATTCTGAACTAGCAGTATTAAAACACATAGGAGGTTTTTTACAGGTTCATTAATAAACAAATCTGCATGCCAGGTGATTTCTCTGACCAATAATAAATTAGCTCTAGGCAAGGAGGAAAGTGTAAAAACATATGATGGGTGAGAATAAGAGTTCTTCTAGTAACTTGAAATAAAAACTCCAGTGCTCTTTTCATTGCAGTTACAAATGGCTTAGCATAAGTGACTTTAAATTAGACCAGCACAATAATAAATATGTTTATAATTCCATTAATTGGTCTTTACACTTTAATAAGCCACAAGAGTTCTGCTCAAGCAGTTTTGAATGTAAGGAGAGTCCAGAGATGGAGTTACAATTATGAACAAGCACCTGGTGTCACAAACACATTCATAAACCTCTTTACTCATGTGATACTCCCATCGATGGCTATGTGACTCAAGTTACTCATATATATAAGTGTTTACAGGATCAGGCATCTACCATTCTCATGTTATTCAAATGACTTTTAAATATTTTTAGATGGAGGAGCTAGGCTCCATAGTTAATGTTGAATTTCTTTGTATTTAATGGAGGGGATTCTATTCCTTTATTTTGCAAGTAAAAAAGAACAGTACCCATGGCTATGTCTACACTAGAAGCATCTGTCGACAGAGGTTACTGTTGACAGGGAAATCTAGACAGAACCTTTGTCAACAGATTGCATCTACACACAACTTTGTTGACACTGCACTGCTCTCTGGTGCCAGAATGCAGAATGGCAGCTCTGCACAGAGGGCTGCCAGGAAACCAGAAGCCCTCTGTGTCAGCAGAAGTGTCTACATTGCGCTTCTGTCGACAGTACTCTGTCCAGAGATTGTTATGCCTCAAATTTTGAGGGATAATACTGTCAAGGCAAATGCAGAGTTCTGTCAAGAATCTGTCGACAGAAAGCTTTAAGCATGCAGATGCTCCCTGAGTTATGTTGACAGAAGGTCCCAGAACTCAGCATTCTCCTCGACATTTCTCTCAAAAATTTGAGGCATAACAATCTCTGGACAGAGTACTGTCAACAAAGGTGTGTATATACTAGAACACAACATCAAAGTAGCAAGCCCAACTTCAAAATAACGCGTGCCGCATTTAGACATGGCACATGCTACTTCAAAGTTGAAATCGAAGTTAGACGGCGAGATGTTGAAACCACTATTCCTATCAGAAGATGGGAATAGCGTCCTACATTGATGTAGGACGCACACAGGCATTCCGCGTCCTGCTACTTTGAAATAGCGGGGTCTGCCATCGTGGCAATTGGCTGTTAGGTGGAGACATGCTGCCCAGCCCCTGCGGGGCTCTATGATCCCTGCGCCCAGCGATTCTTAAAGCCACACGGACCTGGAAACCCAGTAACAGGAATATGAGACTGTGCAGGCAGCAGCCGTGCCACAAGGCGCCTCTGAATGGCACAGAGACAGCACATGGGAGCAAGCCAGCACCCTGAGTGTCCCCAGAGTTCCCCTCCCACCCCAGGCTATGCCAGGGCTCCCAGGCCTCCAGCCAGTGGGGCAGAAAGCAGGGCCCCTCCTGGACCAACTCTGAGCTTCGTGACCTGCTGGGGCTCTAGGATAAGGAGGAGATGCTCCACGTACCGGGGAACAAGTGGCAGAATGCAGAGGCATTCGCCTGGTCAGCTGAGGGCCTGGCCGCCCGGGGTCACCCTGCCCGCACTCCTGACCATGTCAGGAGTAAGGTCAAGGAGCTGCAGGAGGGTTAAGCCCGGGCCCGGGACTCAGCCAGCCGGTCTGGGACTGCCCCTGCCACTTGACCCTATTACCAGGAGCTCAGGGCCATCCTGGGCCCCCGGGACTCCTCCTCCCCACCAGCCACCCTTCACACCACGGGCAAGGAGCCCCAGCAGGCCTCAGAGCCAGAGTCAGGTCTGGAGCCCAGCCTTGCACCCCCAGGGCAAGAGCTGGGAACCTCCACCCCAGCCACGGAGTGGTCCAGCGAGGAGTGGCAGCTCGTGCTGGACAACCCCTCCGACAGCTCCAGCTGGGCATCTACCAGACGGGCCTCCCCGATCATGGTGGTGGACTGCTGGGTACGTACCTACAGGGCACACAACCCCAGGGAACGGGGCGGGGGCACCACGTGACCGGGGGCTCCCCATATCCCCAGCAGACCCCAACCTGCCAGGGCCCAGGCAGACCATGGTCCAGGGATGGTGCCATGGCCACCAGTGCCCATCAGCACCCTCACCCACGGACAGTGCTGTGCCCTGAGCCCGATGGGAGGGGGTGGACCACTGGGAGGGGCCACCCACAGGGCCACTGCACACACCGATGGGGGATGGGGACCAGACACCTATGGGGGGATAGGGAGGTGGGCCACGGGTCGGGGCTCAATACTCACGGCCTTCCTCCTCCCTTCCCCCATTTCCACAGCTGCACCATCCGAGGGTCAGGACAGCATGGTACCATCTGTGGTCCCAGACAGCCACCCAAGATCCATGGACCATCACCGCTTGGCGGCACCGCTGGCACCAGGATGGGCCTGCCCCTGCCTGGGCCAGAGGCGTACCACCCACGACCCCAAGGTGGCCACTGCCCTCCGGCACCAGGCGAACATCATGGAGCGGCGTCTCCACTTTGAGGAGTGGGAGGACGCCTGGTGACAGGAGGCCTGGCGGGACTTTATGGCCACCTTTAACTGCATAGCCTCCACCTCTGAGGAGCTGGTGGCTCAGCTGCCCCCCACATTGTCCTCCATGCTGCCCTCCCTGCCGCCACACCTCATGTCCCGCCTGCCACCCCGCCTGATATCCTGCCTGCCACCCCACCTGCCAGCTCCGCAGGGCAGGAGCCCACTGGGGCCAACAACCGGGCCAAGGACCCACTCTGGCCATACTTCTCCATCCTCCCGGCCCCCAGCCGGCCTCACCGGGGACTGGCCACCCGTACACGGTAGGGACTGTGCCCATCCACCCCTGCCCCGGAATGATGGGCCGACGGCTGACCTGCCCACATCTCCCCCGTGCATATTGTTGTCCCCTCCGTGTATAGTTATTATAGTTGTCACCCCCATATATAGTTATTTTCCATGATGCTGTTTGTTATTAGTTTTATATGCACAGAAGCAAGGTTTTGGGTTATTTAAACAATGAAGCAGTTTTATTTTTCAAAAACCCTGTGTCCCGTGTGCTTTTAGTGGGAGCGGCGTGCGGGTGCTAGGGGTGGTGTGCAGGGGACCCACCAGGGATGGCCTGGGTGGCACTCACTAGGCCCCCTGGTCAAAGTACTCTTGCAGGGCCTCCCGGACCTGGACCCTGTCCCAGTGGGCCTGGCAGCTGCGAAAGCGGCCAGCTGGGGGTAGCCTGTTCCGGCCTCCAGCACCCAGCCCTGCATGAAGGCCTCTCCCTTGCTTTCCACCAGGCTATGAAGTGTGCAGCTGGTACCCACAACCTGGAGGATCTTTGGTAGACCAAGTCTAGGCAGGCCAGGAGGCAACATCACCAGCCCCTCAGGTGCCCGAAGGCCCACTCGACCACTTGGTGGGCATGGTTCAGTTGGGTGTTGTAGCGCTCCTGGCTGGCATTGAGGTGGCCCGTGTAGGGGCTCATAAGCCATGGCTGGAGGGGGTAGGCCGCATCCGCCACAAGGCAGAGGGGTACAGTGCTGTCCCCCACAGAGATCTCTGTCTGGGGAATGTAGGACCCCGCCTCCAGCCAGCGGCATAGTCCTGAATTGCGGAACACGCAAGTGTCATGGGTACAGACGGGCCAGCCCACATAAGTGTCCTGGAAGCGGCCACAGCTGTCCACCAGGGCCTGCAGCACCATGGAGTGATAGCCTTTCCTATTGATATAGCACCCCCCACTGTGGTCCAGGGCGCGGACGGGGATGTGGGTCCCATCGAGCGCCCTGAAGCAGTTAGGGAATCCCCTGGTGGTGAATCCCATGATGGCCGTGTCCAGGTCCCCAACTCGGATGACCCTCTGCAGCAGCAGGGCATTGAGTGCATGCACCACCTGCAGGGAGGGGACATGGGTGCCTGTGAGGGTATGCAGAGTGTGCCCCACACCTGGGCCCCCCATGGGTTCAGGCCCAGGCCTCCTTGCCTCAATCATGACAGCCCTGACTGGGGCCTTGCCAACACCAAATTGCTGGCCCACAGAGCAGTAGCTGCCTGGAGTGGCCAGCTTCCAGACAGCTATTGCGACCCTCTTCTCGATGGTGAGGGAGCACTGCATCCGGGTGTCCTGGTGCCTCAAGGCGGGGGTGAGCCATGGCAGAGCTCCATGAAGGTCTGCTGGCTCATGCGGAAGTTCCGCAGACACTGGTCATCATCCCATTCTCCCATGACCAGGTGCTCCCACCACTTGGTGCTGGAGGGGTAGCTCAAGAGCCAGCGGGGCACAAGGTGGGGGGGCAGCAGGAGGGCCCGATGGTCCGGGGTGTCCCCTTGTGCCCCAAGGGAGGGCTCCCCTACCAGGAGCTGCTGGACGGCCACCTGTGCAGCATCCAGAAGGGCACCTGCCCCGCAGGAGAAGGCTTGGAGGGCTTCCAGCTGCTGCTGGACGTCCATGTCTGCAGGCTCGAGCTCTGCGAGGCTTGTATCACCAACACAGGGCTCGTGCAGTGTAGGCCGAGTGTGTCTGGGAGGGGTCCTTTAAAGGAGTGGCATGCTGTTGCCTCAGAACGGCTAGTCTGCTCTGTGACCCTGTCCGCAGGCTTTCTTGGACCCTTATTTCGAAGGGGGGTGCTTGTGTGTGTGGACGCTCTGCTTTTCCTTCCAGGGTGGCCCCTTTCGACGTTCCCCGTTGCTACTTCGATGTTGAACACACACATGCACACACACAATCACTTCCACACTTACCTCCCAACTGATACCTGTTATTGTTGTTGCTCTTATTCCTTGGTACTTCCTACAATGCACACATATTTTCTGTAATTCTTTTTACAAAGTGAAATTATTTTAATGTTTTGTCTGGTTGATAAATTTTATCATTTTATTTCTCTCATGCTTCAATTGAATTCTTTGACTAGTAGTTCTTGAATGCCTAATCTGTCCTGCCAGGGTAAGTTTTTAAAAATTTTAAAATACTATATACACTGTTATCAAGTTTTTTTGCTCTTGGTGGCACTCATCTGCACATTACCTCCATATTGCTGCACATAATAAAATGTATTCTGCACAGGGATGGGAAAATCAGAGTGAACATTGTGACTGATTATTTGAAAATCACAAGCTAAAATACCTAAATGCAAAATGCATGCTTTGTTTTGCAATAATTGCTAATGATAATGTTATAGTGCATATATGCTTAAGTATTTAAAAATAAAAGCATTATACATAATGCACAATTCACTGTGTGATACTTCTACAAAGAATGAGAACTGTGAACCTGTGCACACACACAAATCTGTTGTGACAAAAGATTATGCAAACAGTTCTTAACAATATACAGTGTACAGGAGAAAACTCTTCAACTTACCTTTACACTCAGGATCTTAAAAAGGGGACAAATGTCTCAAATATTCAAAACTAAAAGCCCGTTAAAAAATCAAATGTTCTAATTACTGCTATTTACTACTGCCATCTCTTGTCTTTCAGAAGCTGTCAAAGTTTTGGTACTGGGTGAACCTCTCTAATCTGGAACTCTCTTGTCCAGCAAACTCCATAATCTAGCGTGATTTCATTTACACAGGCAACCACTTACTATGGATGTGAGCAGCTTTCCCACGGTCCGATAAAGTTTGTTTCCAGCTGCCAGTGCTGGCTCTCAGTGTTTTGTGCTGTTATTTAGCTGTAATTTACCCCTAAATGTCTTCCAAGACCCCAGTAAGCAGTGTAAGTGTTGGTGATGTGCTAGAAAATATTGACCACCCATCATCTGGAAAATGTTCTTGTCCAGCACTGGTCAGGTCCCAAGGGTACCAGATGAGAGAGCTTCAACCTGTATTTTAAAAATCCACCTAATATATTAGATCTGATACATCCTAAGAAAGTGACAAAGTGCTGAAAAAACTGCTACAGACAGTGCTCATACAAATCACAGGGAATTTTATGCCAGTGAAACTTTGCAGGATTAGACTGAAAGTCTCTAGAAAGAACAAGCCAAACTTTACTCTCCCGAATACTGGTACACCTCAATTATTTTGTCACAAAAATTAGCTACTTGGATTTGCACAGAAAGTTGATCAAGCACAGCACTCAGTTACATTGGTGCAAACCCTTAAATGCATAAAAAAACAAACTAGCTCATGAGTGTTTACATTTCTGAAGAACAAATAAGGATTATATGGTTGTGAATTATCTGTATTAAAATACTTTAGATATAATTAGTGGTACATTTTGAACATAATGTTACAAAAGTATGTTACAGAAAAACTACTCATCATTTAAATTTTATTTAATCCATGTGTAATCCTGAAATTTAGGACTGGTTACTTCTACAGATATTAAAAATGCAGTAAATACCAAACCAACAATAAATTTTCTTGGCAGTCTTTGCATGTGTCTCTTATTAGACTTAAAATCATGCCTCCTTAGTTCATGCTTTAGATTAACTTTCTGAATTTCATCTCTAACAGGGGATTTAAATTTTCCTTATTTTATTCAGAAGGTTGTATTCACTGAACAATTAAAAGGTCTGACATTACCCTGCTATGCAAAAAAAAGAAAAAAGAAAGAAAATTAAAAATGATATTTCTCCTTAAGGCATTAGTACATTGTAATGTTCTCTCTGTGATAAGGCATATTTACTAAACTTGCATATCCAGAATTAACACTATGGTAAGTGTTGTTATGAAAGTAACTCGCAAATTTCTGTATTGTGCCCCGCGTCACAGCAGTTTCCCCAGTAGAAATTATGTGGAAATTATGGAATAGTTTCAGGGTGAGATAAACTTCTGCTATGTATTAGAAACTCCTGAAAGGACAAAAAAAGTAGAAATTTTCAGTACTTAAGTATAGTTTCCCAATGTCATGTAATAGGCCCACTGTTATTTCAATCTATTTATTAATAATTTGAAAGAACAGTGAGATAGATTTGTCGATGTCTTAGGCTACGTCTGCATTACAGCATCAAAAGATCGTCTTTTGAAAAACCATGTCTACGCACAAAAAACAATCAGGGTCTCAAACCGCTCTCGTGAAAGACCAGTCTACCCTTTCGAAAGAGAGCATCTACACAGCTCCGGGCACTTTTTTGAAAGAACGGGCCAGGAAATGTCGCAGACAGGGTCACATGGCTCCCAAACACTTCTGGGGGCTGCAGCCAGCCACTTCCTTAAAAGGCCCCTCCCAAGTACCCTCACCTTGAACACGCAGAGGGCTGCTTTGCCACACACAGCACTGGAGACTGACTGTAGGGACCAGACGCTATTGTAGAGGCACATGGATCCTCAGCAGCTCCCCAATGGGGAACTCCTCAAGGCCAGGGTCAGCCTGCTGGTCACGTTGCTGAGGCCATTCTCCAGTACCTCCAGAAGGCTAGCCATTAGCCACCTTCTGGCAGGCCACCTCCTGGGGACAACGTTGGTGCCCCCTTCCCTAGGCCAGATGGTGCCTGTGGGGCTATCCCACCAGTGCTGAGCGGTGGGACCAACTTGTTTTGGGGGACTGGGATGATGACCACTGGCTCCAGAACTTCCGCATGACCAAGTGGACATTTCTGGAGCTATATCACTGGCTAGCCCCCGCCCTCCAGCACCAGGACACCCACATGCAGTTTGTGCTCCCCATGGAAAAGAAGATCACCTTTGCGATAGGTAAGCTGGCCACCCTAGGTAGCCACCAGTCAGTTGGGCACCAGTTCAGGGTGGACAAGGCAACCATCTGGGCCATCCTCATGGAGGTAAGGCATGCTTGGGTCTCACACCCATCATGGGGAGGGGGCTCCCAGGAAAGGGGAATCCTTGGGGACCGAGGGTGGAGGCCCAAGAGGCAACAGCAGAGATGGACTTGGAGTGGACAGGACTAGGGGACCAGGAGGGAGGGGGACCATGGAGGGGACAGGAGGGGGCCATACAGGGATAGGGGAGGAGGGTGGGCCCAGAGCCTGGCATGGGGGCCTGGAGCATCCCACTAAGCACTCACAGATTTATTTCCCCTCCGTTCCATGTACGATATCAGGGTGATAAACACCATTCTTCTGTGCTGTGTCGTCTGCATTCAGGACCTTGACACTGCCCTCAGATGATTTTCAGAAATGGGGTTCCCCTACTCCTTCGGGGTGCTGGAGGGGACCCACATCACCATCCAGGCCCTGGACCACAGCACAGATGCTTTCATCAACTGCAAGGGGTACCATTCTGTGTGCTCCAGGCCCTCACAGACACCAAAGAGCCCAGTGTGGGCTGGTCAGGAGAAGACCGGGATGCCTGGGTATTTAGGAATGCAAGGGTCAGGTGCAGGATGCAGGAGGGGACCTACACCTCTCCACGAGAGCTCCTGTTCAGGGAAACAACCAGGCACCCCTGAATCATGGCCAACACTGCCTACCTTCTGCACCCATGGCTCATGCAACCCTACACAGGCAACACGGACCTGAGCCAGGACCTTTTTAACACCCGCCTGAACCAAGCCTGGAACACCGTGGAGCAGGTGTTTGGGTGCCTCAAGGGGGGCTTTTCATGCCTCCTAAAGAAGCTGGAGGTTGGCCTCCACAACTTGCCCACTGCAGTGGGGACATGTTGCAGACACAAATCAGATATCAGGAATGGTAACATACAAAAACCTGTCAGAGAACACTTCAACCTCCCTGGTCACTCAGTAACAGATTTAAAAGTAGCCACCCTGGAACAAAAAAACTTCAAAAACGGACTCCAAAGAGAAACTGTGGTGCTGCAATTACAAAACCAGTTTCTCCTCTCCTGATGTTCACACCTCCACATTAGCTACTGATAATGGGCCACATCCTCCATGACTGAACTGACCTTGTCAACTCCGGCCCTCCTCTTCACTGGGACTCTCTCCTTTTCATAAGCCTATACATTTAAACCCTCCTCTGGAATCCCCACTCACATATCTGATGAAGAGGGTCTTTGCCTATGAAAGCTTATGCTCCAAAATATCCGTCTGTAAGGTGCCACAGGACTTCTTGTTGTCTCCACAGTATTGTGGAGAGTAAGCATGAGGTCTTTGTGCAGCAGTGGGCTGCTGAGGCCAGCCCCAGCTATGAGCAGCTGGCCCAAGCCTAGTGCCGCCAGACACACTAGGATGGGGTGCGTCTCAGGGAGGCCTTCCAGAGGGCCTTCACTCGGCGGCCCCAATGACCTTCCCCCAGGCACCCTCCACCACGACCCCCCTGCACACCCACCCTCATTGGTCTCCCGCACATATCCACCCCTCACTATGCCCCCACCAATGACAAGGGACACGGGTTTGGTTGAAAATAAACTATTTAACTATACGATGGAACTATTTTTAACTACAAATTATACAAGGGACTATGTACAGGAAGAAGGGTGCTTTCAAAAGGGGAGTTTCCTTTCAAAGGAACACCATCTACACAGCTGTTTTGTATTTTGAAAGCAGCTCTTCCAGATCAGTGTGTGGTCGCTATTATGCACTGAATATGCAAATTAGCACCTTGTTTGCATTTTCACTCCAGTGCATTTTCACTCCCTTTCGAAAGGGAGGGGCCAGTGTAGACATAGCCACAGAGTGGAGACTATTTTTACATCTTGGTTTGACGTGCTAGTCATCCAGCTGCTTCCACCTTCTCCATTGACAGCTGGAATCTGCACGTGTTCTAACAGCAGATGTCAAGGAATGTCTGCTCAGATAAATCAAGCTTCAGATGGATGTTTAGTCACAGTGAAAGGGTTTTAATGGAATACCCAACGCATCAATCCATAGCTGGTTAACAGAAGATGCAGTAGAGATACAGTACAGCGGAGAGACACACTGTAGTAAGCTAGCATGTAAATTATGGTTAACATGAATCAGATCATGAATTCTGTAATATACAGAGAAAGGGAAAATATTTATTTTGTCTTGAATTGTTTAATGTTATTATCCAGGACAATTAAAATATTATAAAAGACAGGATTTCTTAATATTTTCAGATTTTTCATATTTCTTACATTTGGCACAGTACTGGAAAAAAATTTTAAATTATGATAAGATAAACAAAATGAAGTGGGAATGTCCATTAGACCACAACACGAATTAATACAAAAAACCACCAGAGAGGTTTAATAAAAAAGTTAATTTCTTTGGCTGAAATTCTTCATTAACAAACAGAAGGTATATTTTTTATAGAGCTGAAGAACCCAGAAATTTCTTCACACTCAAAAATGAAGATAAGGCTCCCATACTACCAACAATTATGAATGATCACTGTACATATGTAAAAAGTCCCAAAATCTTTGCAGGACCAGAGTTCAATAATTTTACACAAATGTTTTCAAAGTTAACGACGTTTAAAAGGGGAGGTATGGAGGTGTGACGGATTTGGTCACAGAGCTCCCCTTGAGGCTGTCACTTGTTGTACTGAATATCCCACTGAGCCCAGCTAACTGCCCTGTGGGGAGTCCTACCATCAGATTTTCTGGTCTGCTCCAGCAATGTCACAGAGATGGTGTCTCAGCCCACAGCAGATCAACACAGACACAGAGATCCACTTGGCTCTGAAAAGGCTCAGTCAACAGGACCTGACACAGCCCCAAGGTGCAGAGCCCCAATGGGGACAAAACCCCAGATAAATCAATCCCACTATGCATAAAGTTTATACAAAAGAGCTCATAAGTCATTCACCCCCTTTATCAATGAATGAGATATGTGCAGCTGTTGTCCCCTGCTGGTAACAATTACCTATACTGGGTTTATTAATGAAGAAAAGTGAGTTTATTAAGTATAAAAAGTAAGATTTAAGAGATTGCAAGTGATAACAGAAGATTGATGTAAGTTACTATGCAAAATAAAATGAAACATACCAGCTAAACCTAATAAACTAAAAGAAGTTGTCACAAATTCTAATTCCTCACCCTAATCTTTATTTCACATAAAGTTCTTCTCGGGCTATGTCTACACTATGAGATAAATTCCAATTTATAAAATTCAAATTTGTAACTCTGGGTTTTATAAATTCAAATTTGAGTATCCTCACCTCCCTACAATTTCCCCACAAATTCGAGTGAGTGCTGCCACACTAAATCACCAAAGCATGACTGTTGCAGCAGTGCATTGTAGGAACCTATGCCACAGTTTCCTCAGCCCCATAGCATTCTGGGTTTTTTTCGCTGGTACAGTATAGGAAAAATGCCCCACAAGTGGTTATGGGTATGTGATGTCATCTTCCCACATTGTATTGCCCTCGTTGCCCTCAATTTTTTTCAGAAGGAAAGAAGGAAAAGTAGGGAATCCCAGGCAAAAGAAAACCAAGTACAATAGTTTCAGAAGGTGACGGAACCATGTAAACCATTGCTCAGCTGCTTTTCCCTCATAAAAAGAACACCCTAAGGTATGGCTGTTGCCTTTCAGCCAACTAGCGCGCCAGGCAGGCGACTGTTATACCCACATGCCAGAAAGACTCTGTGCCATCTCAAATGGCCCCTCAGCCATTTTTTCCCCCTTTAAAACCACCCCTGCCTGGGCAGAATGGTCTGACTTGTATGTGATAGGCCAACTAGTGCATCAGGCAGGAGACTGTCGTACCACCCTGGGATCACCCAGGTGACTGTACCACCTCAAATGGCCACCAATCCTGGGGGGAAATTTTATGGGAGCAGATTACAGTTTGTGATATCTAGCCCCCCACATTCTAGGAGGAGATATGGTTGAAGGGCCAGTTGAGTGGGTCCCTTCAGGGGCTGTCTCCGGCAGGGGGGCCAGCCCCAAATACTAATGACTGTAGGCTCCCCACCATCACATTCTATGACGGCTGTGCTGGGGGAGGCGGTTGAAGGGCTAGTTGAGAGGGTCCCTTTAGGGGCTCTCTCTGGCAGGGGGATCCAGCCCCAAATGACACTGACTGTAGGGGCCAGCCCCTACCCCCCAGTGCCAGATATCACAAGCTGTAAACTGTTTCTGTTCAAGGAGCTCTTAGTGGAGGGATCCAAGCCAGTAGCTAACATCTTTGAAAAGCCTTCTGTCAACAGCCAGCCCCTGAAATCTTTGTTGCCAGGGGGAGACTTTCCCCTACTGACAGCCAGCCCACGAAAATTTTGCTGGGAGGCAGGGTGGAGATCCAACTGGCCAGAACAGACAACTGTGGGGCATTGTGGGATGCATGTGGGACTCCTAGGGAGGCCAATAAAACTGGTTTAAATGAAAGCTGTTTCCACGCTACCATTAATCTGAACACTCACATTCAAACCTCCCGTTAATGTCACTCAGGTTGTCGGAGTAAGAATATCGGCTGTAGCTCCCCCTAAATTCAAAATAATGGTACTTGATGTATGAATAGTCACAATTTAAAATTGAGCTAGGTGCCTTAGATATGAATTTATGCTGTAGTGTAGACATAGCCTCAGCTCAGAGCTGTTCTTTCTGACCTGACCAGCAGCTCTTCTCCACCTCTGTCAATCAGAGTTCTTTTGTTTCCAAGTGTATCCTCTTGAGGAAGGGAGGCAGTTTTCGAAGCCATCTGAAGACACTCACTGTTTACTTCTCTTTCCTTATATAGAATTTCCCTAAGTTGGGAAGTCTTCATTCAATTCTCCCACCCCTAGGGAAAATACTAAATTCAAAATAGCTTCCAGCACCAAATGAGATGGCCACATGTCTTTGCAGGAACTTCAGTAGTCCAGGCTTACAGGAAAACCAAGACAATTCACAGATCATTGGCACAAATATCTTACCATTAAGTTCCTTAATCACTCTTGCCTCTCACTTTCTATGTCTAGATCACTAAACAGGTTTGTGCTTTGTAACTTTAACTTCACATATAGGAATGATACATGACCACAAATAGAATATACACTTGCCAGAGCTATGAGATTTCCAATGATAGGTTAACATGCAATATTTTACATAAAGCATATTTGAGTTAGGCATATTCATAGGCATGTTCACAAAAACGATATGGGGTGAAACCATGGGGGCAGGAAGGTGCGACAGAATTGCTGGGCACCTGGGCAAGGCGGAGGGGCAGAGCCTGAGGCAGAAAAAGTGGGGCTAGCCTCCTCCAGCCAGCCCTTCAGCACCACTGGGGTCATACCACCCAGGACTCCAGCAGTGATTTAAAGGGCTTGGAGTTCTGGTGGCAGCTGCTGCTGCTCTAGTAGCAGCGGCAGCATACAGGAGCCCAAGGCCATTTTGAATCACCATGCTTTGAGGCAGTTGCCCTGTTTCCTCCTCCCTGTCGGCAAGCCTGGATGCAATGTCACAGGGGGAATGACACAGATCAGAAGGCTTGCAAATGATGTGTAATATGACCCCACTTTAATCAAATAAAACTTAATGCCTTTAATAAGAAAGTTATTACTTTAAAAAATGTCCATTAAATCTGCCTTCTATGTGCAATGTGCTTATATTATTAGTTTATAAACTCTTCAGAACCAGAGCTTGTCCTTATTTCTTGTGTTTATACAATGCCAACCATGTTACCGGTCATAACCAAACAAGATCATATGTAAAATGCAAGAGCTGCAGCATCTAACCTTGTTTTGTACTTGGTCTTTAGAAACACCCAAGGTTTTTGTTTTTGTTTTTAAGTTATTTAATTTTAAAACAATGTTATCTGATTTTATATCTATATAGTATCTCATTTACAGAATTATACAATATTTCATATGCATGAAGGAAAATGGCATTTCTTTTTCCTCATATATCAATATGCTGCCCAATGATACACTTTAATTTTGAGCAGGAATGCATGTTGGATGACTCTTCTACCAGCACGCATAAAAGTAGTTTAATATTGATTTAATGTGTGTGCTTCTTATAGAAATGGCTATAACTAAGATGGATTGTTCAATCACGAACTACATGTTTTTATCTGGGAGTTTTTTGGGTTTTTTTTTTAAAGTACTAAGTTCTTGAGAACATTTGTGGGAGAGGAAGAGAGAAACGCATGGTAAGCACTAATTTAAAATGCCTCTCACGTTTCCCATGATGGGAGCCTCCATAATGTATAGCTGACATTTGCTGTCATCATATGGCAAAATTAACTCCTCAGGATAATAAGGCTTATTAACAAATAACATTTTATGTTCAATGACTACAGCAGAAGAGATATATAATCAAAAGAACTATTCAGAAGAGGGTGAAAGCTAAGATCACATTATGTGTTGAATGAAAATGTAAATATATGCTATATGCATTGGATTTGCTCACAAGCATGTGAAGTAAGACGTTTCCATGTACTAGGAACATAATAGAGTAAAAACCACTCCAAAATAGTGAGAACTTCAAATCATATTGTGAAAAAATGTTATAAAACATACCTTAAAGCTATTTTAAATAAACTAAAACAAAACAGTCAAACCTCAAGTACTCAGGTATAAATGTGTCCTGGTCCGAATCTTTATGCCCAGATTTTGCAAAGGAAAATAATAACAAAGAAATATAGCACCTTCCTTTGTTAATGATTCTATGTGCTTAAAATATATATAGTCCAGTGGACAGGGAAATGAATTCTGAAAGCAACCAGCTGGGTTTAAAAAGAGAGAAAAAAGGGGAAAGCTGTCCAAGGGTATCAGAAGCTATTGCTGTTACAGAAATCTTTCAGTCCACACAGAGAAAGCAAAATTGGTTTCTCAAAAGACTTCATTAAAAAGACTCATATATATTAAACAGTACAGAACTCATTCCATCTAAGACACACAGAACCACTACAGTTTCCTATAACTGAGGAGAAAGAGGAAAAAGAGAGCAAATTCTAAATGAAATTACATCCTTCACCCTAAAGTAATTTATTTTTCTGGATTTAGAAATAATTATTTCAATGTAATTTGCACGTTGAATTTTTGAAAGAGTTTTGTTAGTTTAAAATGAGTCTACAGATCATATACAAAAATAAGCATGTCAAAACAATCTTTACACAAGTGTATCAGTATGCAATGTTTATGACAGTGACAATTAGCTATTACTGACCTGTTATGTGACATAGGAATGTAATATAACATACCATCACCTTAACTTCCCAAAACTGTTAAAGGGGGTGTTATGAGTCTTAAGGCTTACAAAAGGCTTTGAGATTCTAAGAGGAACGGTAAGAAATAGAACAGAAAACTTTATAGTTTGACACTGATGTTAAGGAGAAAAAATGGAGCCTTCATCTATGTATTCTTGAATCAATAACACATACCATTTTTTCAAAAAATAAAGAATATGTTTAAGGGACAGTCATGTTTCAAAGTTGTACTGGCATCAGATTTCATTCATATTGTTATTCCATGGCCAGCACATCATCACTCGTCGGACTAACCCTCCTCCTTTATCCAGCACCATGTCCTGGCTTGCGTGCGGTTAGGGTTCCAAGGGCGGGAGAGATTTTCAGGGGCTTGCTGCAATGGGTGGAAGTCTCCCCCGATGGCTTAGATACTCATGGGCTTGCTGCTGCCAGGAGGATGTCTGCCCCTGTGGGTGAGGTATTCGGGGGGACTACTTCAACTGGCCCCCGCCTAAATTCCCCCAACACTCCTACCAATAGACCCATGGGGAAGTCTTCCCCAGCAGCTAACATATTCAGGGGGACAACTTCAACTACTTCAACCTGTTCTACAGCTGCAGACCACAACCCCCTGCCAAAAATATTTTTGGGAGCTTGCTGCCCATTGGAGACACCTGCTGCTTTGATATTTCTGTTATAAAATCTTTTTCTGAACATGTCCTATCTCTCTTCATGCTTTGACATGCCACACCCCCAATAAAACACAGGGTAGAGGGCAGCTGAGATTCCTGTTTCTGTTATAAGTTCAGTGTATGAGATTTCACTGCCATCCCCCGTGTTGGTAATGTCTGCGTAGTGAAGAGGGAAGAAAAAAATCTTTCCCAGACTTTTCTATCCTTTTCCTTCTAACTTGGCACCCCATCATGCAGTAAAGAGTGGCTAGAGGGCCAGTTGAGAGACTTCTGTTAACTTTTTTGCCATCTCTGTGGATGTCACGCTTTTCCTTCCTTCTTCTCCTTCCATCTGATGGGAAAAAAGGATGTTTGCTGCTTAACATGGGAGGGGAATGAGGAAAATGCAATGTGGGAAGATGATGTCAAAGACCAGCAAGCATACCCAGAATGCTATGGGGATGAGGGAACTGTGGGATAGGTTCCCACAATGCACTACTGCAACAGTCGATGTTTGCCAACTGAGTGTGGCAGCAATAAGTCGACTTTGTGAAGACCATGTGGGGAGGAGAGAATAGTTAAAATTGAATTTATAAATTACAGAGTTACAAAATCAATATTAATAAATTAGATCTTATCTCACAGTGAAGATGCAGCCATAGTGTAACTACTGCTCTCTCCTTCCTTTATTTTGCATGGTGCTAGATGAGCAGTGGAAATGGCATAAAGATGGAAAGTACAGACACTGCCCAGCTCTGCAAGACCACCTTACATCTCAGATCTCAATACACAGAGAGGCTGCCAAGCACTTCATTGCTGTTTCTAGATGCAAAAACGTTGAACAGCAGCTCACCAGAACTGATTTACAATGACTGAGACTACTTGTGGGAACAGGTTCCACTCTGCTTAATCTAACTTCTGCTAAATATCAGTGTTCCACGTTGATCTCCCTAGGAAGGCAGACAGATTTCTATTATCCAAGGAAGAAACAGTACTTCATGGTCTCCATGAATAACTGTGTTCTAGCTCCTGGATACCATTCTCCTTCTAGTACCTTTCTCTGTTACCTCCAGCTAACATAAAGATCACCTTATGTGGCTTAATAACCACAGTATCATAGAATTCCCAGGTTAGAAGGAATTTTGAGAGGCCATCTAATCCAGCCCCCAGAATTGAGGCAGACCTATCATATTTAATATCATCCATGACGCGTGTTTGTCTAACCCAGTCTTTAAAAATCTCCTTTGAAAGCCTATTCCAGTGCTTAACTACCCTTATAATGATTTTTTCTAGTATCTAACCTAAATCTCCCTTGCTGAAGATGAAGCCCATTTCCTGTTGTTATACCTTCAGCAGACAAAGAACAGCTGATCACCATCCTCTTAGAACAGCCTCTAACACAGTGGTTCCCAACATTTTTAGATCGTGACACACTTTGACAATTCAGTAAGACTCTGTGACCCAAAGCAATTCAAAACCGGGGGCCGGGGGAAGTAGCCCATGGGAAACTTTTTTTTTTATAACAGCAATGAAGGGTCCTGTGGCACCTTATAGACTAACAGAAAAGTTTTGAGCATGAGCTTTCGTGAGCACAGACTCACTTCATCAGATGCTGCTTTTTTTAATATAATTTTTTTTTTATTTTTTATTTTTATTTATTTAATTTTTTACACAAATATTGATTCATTCCCCCTCTTACCCTCAGACTTAAAGCCCACACAGCCCCAAACCTTCCCCCCACCAACTCCCAGGATTAAAGCCCTCACAGCCCCAAACCGCCACCCCCATGCTTAAACCCCTCACAGCCCCAAAACGCCCCCCCACCTACCCCACACAAGCGCTGCTGCTGCTCCACACTGCTCCCTCTGTGCAGTTCCCCCCAACTTCTACTCCCTTCCCCCACTTGCAGCACAGGAGATTCCCTGCCCTTCCATGCTGAAATTGGACTCAATTTAATTGGTTTAAGGGTGGATCCCTCCTGCTGGCCATTAAACCAATTAAATTGAGTTCCATTTCAGCATGGCAGGGCAGGAACTGGAAGACAGAAAAGTGAGTGGTGCCAGCACTGGGAGCTGCAAATGGTTCCTTAAAGAGCCCCATGTGGCTCGGAGCCGCCCCGCTGGTGACCCCTTAGAAAATCTAATGGAAACCCAAGTTTGAGCCCTGACCCATAGGTTGGGAATCCCTACTGTAACATAGCTAAAGATTATCTTCAGGTCTCCTGTCAGTCTTCTTTTCTCAAGATTAAACTTTCTCGGGCGTTTTTGTTTTGTTTTATTTTGCTTTGTTTTGTTTTGTTTTTCACTTTTTCTGCATAGGTGAGCTTTCCTAAACAAGGTATTGTTTCTGATGATGTCACTTAGATTTTCTCTAATTTGTCCATAAGTGTGGAGGCTAGAATTAGACACAGTACTCCAGCTGCAACCTCCTCACCAGTGATGAGCAGAGGGATAATTACCTCCCAGAATGATTTTGACTGATTTTACAAATGGATTGTATTGATGACACACCTTCAATTTGTGAAAACAAAAAAGCAGTCAAGTAGCACTTTAAAGACTAACAAAATAATTTATTAGGTGAGCTTTCATGGGACAGACCCACTTCTTCAGACCATAGCCATACCAGAACAGACTCAATATTTAAGGCATAGAGAACCAAAACAATAATCAAAGTTGACAAATCAGAAAAAAATTATCAAGGTGAGCAAATCAGAGAGCAGAGGGGCTGGGGGGGAGAGTCAAGAATTAGATTAAGCCAAGTATGCCAAAGAGCCCCTATAATGTCCCAGAAAGTTTGCATCCTGGTTCAAACGTGTTAACGTGTCGAATTTGAATATGAAAGCGAGTTCAGAAGCTTCTCTTTGTAAAGCAGACTGGAAATTCTTCAATTTGTGATTCCCCCATGACTCCCGAAAAGCATTTTCAGAAGTACCACCACATACTGTTAGCCCACATTTTGTGGTTGTGCATTTGATTTTTCTTTCTTAACCACAGTACTTGTCTTTATTAAATTTCATCTTGTTGAATTCAGACCAGATCTCTAATTTGTCAGTCTTCTTCTATTCTTATCATGGTCCCTGAAGTGCTCATAACTCCTTCCGCTCTCCACTCCATTATCCAAATCCTTAATGAAAATATTGAATAATGCTGGACCCGGACAAACACCTGCAGGACCTCATTAAAGCATGTTCCCTCCTCTCAAATTTGATGGCAAACTATTGAAAACTATCTTTTTATTACAATCCTTTAGTCTGTTTTGCACCCACCTTTCAGCAAAATTAATCTAGACCACATATCCCTAGTTTGTGAGAAGACTGTCTCAAATTTCTTACAAAAATCAAGATACATTGTATCTACAGCTGCCACCTCCCCCCCCGACTTCCCAACCACACCATCTAACACCCACTAAGCCAGTAATCCTGTCAAAACATTGTTTGTTTTTGACAAACCTGTGTTGGCTCTTACTTTTAAAAGTATTATAACACAAGGAGGAAGGTTCAAACAGAGAGGGACCCATGAATAGCACAGGAAAAGCAAGGCAATTGGGTAGTTCTCTTAGGTGTCTGCACACAAATTCAGTAAGCCTGGTAATCGAGCAGGAAGAATTGGAAGTCCTGGCACAGTCAAGGAACTTTTGGAGACAACCAAGGGCCAAGGTCAGCTTGACCTGCTGTTCACAAACAGGGAAGAATTAGTACAGGCTGCAGTCCAACTGGCTCGGTAGTAGTTCTGCAGAAAAGGACCCGGGAGTTGTAGTGGACGAGAAGCTGGACATGAGTCAACAGTGTGCCATTGTAGCCAAGAAAGCTAATGGCATATTAGGTTGCATCCAGAGGAGCATTGCCAGTAGATCCAAAGAAGTGATTGTTCCTCTTTATTTGGCTTTGGTGAGGCCGCATCTGGAGTACTGTGTCCAGTTCAGGGCCCCCAATTATAGGAAGGATCTGGATACACTGGAGAGGGTCCAGCAGAGGGCGACCAAAATAGGGGGCTGGAGCATATGACTTATGAAGAAAGGTTGAGGGAATTGGGACTGTTTAGTCTGCAGAAGAGAAGACTGAGGGGGGACTTGATAACAGCCTTCAACTTACTGAAGGGAGGTTGCAAAGAGGCTGGAGAGAGGCTGTTCACAGTGGTCACGGATGGCAGAACACGGAACAATGGTCACAAGTTGCGGTTGGGAAGGTCCAGGTTGAACATGAGGAAAAACTTTTTCACTAGGAGGGTGGTGAAGCACTGGAAGGGTCTACCCAGGGAAGTAGTGGAGTCTCCATCCCTGGAGGTGTTTAAGTCTCGCCTCGACAAAGCCCTGGTTGGGTTGGGCTGATCTGATGGGTTTGGTCCTGCTTAGAGCAGGGGGCTGGACTCGATGGCTTTTTAGGTCTCTTTCAGCTCTATTGTTCTATGATTCTATGAGTAGGGGAAGTAAGTGTGGGTGGCAAACCTGGGAAGTAGTGATTATGAGATGGCTGAAGTCACGATTCTGACCAAAGAAAGAAAGGAGAGCAGCAAAATATGGACCCTGGACTTCAGAAAAGCAGACCTTGACTCCCTCAAGGAACTGATGGACAGAATCCCCTAGGATGCTAACATGAGGGGGAAAGGAGACCAGGAGAGCTTGTTGTGTTTTAAAGAAGGTCCAGGAGAACACCATCCCAATGTGCAGTAAGAAAAGCAAATGTTGGAGACCGGGGGAGAGCAAAGGGGGGAGGGCTGTCCTCTGGTGGGGGGCATGTAATTTCAAAAGGGGTGCAGCATGATTGGATGTTACATGTTAGGCTCATCCGATTAAAAATGTTGAAATATATGACTGTTTTTACATTCTACATACTTAAATGTGGCAAAATTTCTGTTGGCTTGGATTAAATTCAAGAGGTTGGAGGTGTAGGGCCTACTAATTACAAGGATGAAAAGCAGGGCCTTATGTAAAACATTTACTCACCCCATGGTATGCAACCAGCTTGGCTTCATACAGAAATCTTCGGGGAGCTTAAACACAAAAAGAAAGATTGCAAGAAGTGGAAACCTGGACCAATGACTAGCAAAATCATGTAAATGTATTGTTCAACCGTGAAGGGGTTTATTCAGGAAGGCCAAAATGCAACCAGAGTTGCCAATAGCTAGGGATGTGGAAGGTAACAAGAAATGCTTTTACAAGCATATTAGCAATAAGGTGGTGGTCAGGCAAGGCGTGTGGTCATTAGTGAATGGAGAAGGGAACTGAGTGATAGTTGAGGTGAAAAAACTGAAACACTCAATGCTTTTTGTTGCCTCTATCTTCAGAGACTTAAGTTCTGCTCCCAGACCGCTGCACTGGGCAGGCACAGTCTGTGAAGGATGTGGGCACCCTTCATTAGGGAAAGAACAGGTTAAGAACTATTTAGAAAAGCTGGATACATACAAACCCATGAGGATGGATATAATGCATTCCATTATGCTGAGGGAGTTGGCTGATATCATTGCAGAGCCATTGGCCATTATCTTTGAAAACACTTAGCAACTGGGGGAGGTTCCAGGCGATCGGAGCAAAGGCAAATGTAGCAGTACCCATCTTTTACAAAAGAAAGAAAGGGAGTCCAGGGAACGACAGACCTATCAGCCTCCCGAGTCCACAGAAAAATCCTGGAGGGGATCCTCAAGAAATCCACTTTGAAGCACTTGGAAGAAAGGAAAGTGAAAAGGAAAGCTTTTGATATAGTCTCTCACAGTATGCTTGCCAGGAAGTTAAAGAAATATGGATTGGATAAATGGACTGTAAGATGGACAGAAAGCTGTTTAAACCATCAGGCTCAACAAGTTGTGATCAATGGCTCAATATGTTATTGGTGATCAATATCAAGTGGAGCACACAAGGGTCAGTCCTGGGGGTGGTTTTGTTCAACATCTTCATTAACGACCTGATGAGGGGTTGGATCGCACCCTGAGCAATTTCACAGATGACACTAAGCTAGTGGGAGAGATAAATAAGCTGCAGGGTAGAGATAGGGTCCAGAGTGACCTAAGCAAATTGGAAGATTGGTCCAAAAGAAATCTGATGAGTTTTAACAAGGACAAATGCAGAATCATGCACTTAGGACAGAAGAATCCCAAACACTGCTACAGGCTGGGGACCAACTGGCTAAGCAGCAGATCTGCAGAAAAGGGAGCTGGGCATTACAGTGGCTGAGAAGCTAGATATGAGTCACCAGTGTGCCCTTGTAGCCAACAGCATATTGGCCTGCATTAGTAAGGACACTAACAGTAGACCTAGGGAAGTGATTATTCCCCTTTATTCAGCACTGGTGAGCCCACATCTGGAATACTTTGTCCAATTCTGGGCTCCCAAGTACCAAAAGGATAGGGATGCATAAGAGAGAGTCCAATGGAGAGCAACAAAAATGGTTAAGGGGTGGGAGCACATGATTTATGAGGAGAGGCTGAGGGTTTTAGGCTTATTTAGTCTACAGAAGAGTGAGAGAGAGATTTGATATCAGCCTTCAACTACGTGAAGGGGGGTTTCAAAGAGGAAGAAAAGAAGTTGTTTTCAGTGGTGACAAATGACTGAAGGAGAAGCAATGGTCTCACATTGCAGTGGAGGTGGACTATGTTGGCTATTAGGAAAAAACTATTTTACTAGAAGGGTGGTGAAGCACTGGAATAGGTTACTTGGAGAGGTGGTGGAATCTCCATCCATAGAGGTTTTTAAGTCCCGGCTTGACAAAGCCCTGGCTGGGATGATTTAGTTGGGATTGGTCCTGCTTTGAGCAAGGGGTTGAACTTGATGACCTCCAGAGGTTTCTTCCAAACCTATGATCCTACGATTTCATTATGCTACAGACACTTACAAACTGATTGTTTAGTCATCTGATTCAACCTCGAGGTCACTGTCCAAAAAGATTAGATTGTTTTTATTCCTCAGGGAAGGAAGGAAAACATACAAGAAGCTGATATCAGCCAAACCGTAATATGGTAGGACATGGAAGAAGTTACAAAAATTAGTGTACAGGCATCATACATACTCTGCTTCACTGGTGAATGTCGGTATATGGGCTCAACAGTCACAATAGGTTCCATTAAGAGCTGAACATTTTTGTTTTAACGATACAACTTGTTTTCTTTTATGGCCATCTCTGTCTCCTGTTAACAATCTACTGAAATGAAATCTTGGACCTGATCATTTTCACTCTGAGACCACGTCTGTGACAGATTTCTGCCAAACTATAGTTTATTATGCTCCAGAAATCGTATGGCTGTTCTGGTTGTACAGAGTTCCAGTCAGAAAAATTATACAGGAAAAGATAAGTGAATTTACATCTCTCAAAGTCAATATTAATATAGCCATGCTCCTAGGAAAGACCCTGGGAGCACATATCACATGAAATGCATGACTGCAACCACGAGAACCATGCTGGTGAGAAGGAGGAAGAGGAATATGAACTCTCTGAAAAGAGGATTTATCCAAAGGACAATTTGTCGTATATTAATCTGACTGAAATTGAGGCAAGGATTTGCATACAGCTTTTCTTAGTCTTTCACAGATCTATTTCTCTCTTGTGCTAAGAGTAAAGTATGAATGTTTAGAAATTCCTTTGCAGAACCTGTGTGTTTCCTGATTATGCTGTCACTTAGTGCCCAAATGGGGAAACATTAAACTAGAAGCTCCCCTATAGCTTCTGAATGTGAGTATATGGAGATTCAGGGCCATCCCAAGCAGAGTGCAGGGCCTGGGATGCCCTCCCGCCCCCCACCCACCCACACGGGGCCTAAGACAGTCCCCCACCACACATGGCCCAGAACACACACCCACACTACAAACCCAGCCATTCCCCTACCCCTAATTCTGCTATTTCCCCAAGCCCCGCTTCTGCTGTGCCCCATCCCCTCCCCTGAGCAATGCCTGGGGGATTACAGAGGCCTGCCATGGAAGTAGCAGGGTTCACCTCCCTCCCACACTCACCATGCAGGCAGCTAGAGTTGGAGACGCAGCTGCCTGCTCTGCTCCAACCTCCATCACTGCCCTCCCAGCCTGCTGTGCCTTGCTCCTCTGTGGCAGCAGCAAGCGGAGCACACTGGGGCAAGAGCACTTTACTTTCCATCACTGCTGAGAAACTGCACTCAGTGGGCAAGGAGTGTGGCACAATGGAGCAGACTGCCAGGTCACTCCACCTCCTCCTGCCAGTATGGTAAAGGGAAGGAGGAGAAGTAACATCTGCTGCTGCCACCACATTAGGCTCAGTAATGTCCTGAGTCCTTCCCATCCAGATGATGGTTTGAGACCCCAGGGCAGCTGCCGTGATTCATACTGTGGATGAGATGACTCTGTGGAGAGACTTGGGAGAGCCAGCACTAGTTTTTGGACCTAGACAATTGCAATTCAGTATCCCCATTGCCACAAGGTGAGTCTGACAGAAGTGTTACACCTGAAGAGCCTATCTAAAGGCCCAAAGACAGCCCCAGCAAGCTAAGAGCATGTGGGACCCAGGCTTTCCGTCCACTATAGAAGCCTGATGAGTTTCTACCAAGAGAGGATCTCACCACGTCATACATATTGTTGTACTTGGCATTATGCAAGAAAGGCTGCTTCTACACATGCCACCTCCTGTTGGCGGGGACATGGTAATGAGGCAATTCAAAGCAGGCTAAATGAGGTGCTAATGTCCATATTCAGCTCCTCCTTAGCATAAGGGTAGCCAGACAAATTTGAAAGTGCAGGCTTCCAAATGCAGACTGGCAGTCAAGATGGGGCAGCTTCAAAATAAGCACTCCACTTCAACATTCCCTTACTCCCACAGAACTGTATCGGAGTAAGGGAATGTTGAAGCAGGGCATTTATTTCGAAGCTGCCTCTGCCTACACTGTCAATCTTCAATTTGAAGTCTGCACTTTGAAATTCACCTGGCCACCATTATGCTAATGAAGTGCTGATATGCATGTTAGTGCCTCATTAGCCAGCTTCAAATTGCCTCATTATCAGGCCACCTCCAATGGGAGGGGGCAAGCGTAGAAGCAGCCAAAGAGTCTATCTGTTGTTATACTTTTGATACATATTTTACTGTTTGATTCCTTCACTCTGATTCAGACCGCAGCCCTTCCTTTTCTAAGGAGAATATATTCCCTTTTCTGTATGAACCCATGTGCATGCATACCCACAAATAAGAAATCTGAAATAAAGTTTGGAATTTTCCTCAAAAAAGGTCTGTAACAGGCAGGGCTGGCTGAGCCTCTCCCCACCAAGGAGGCACATACAATATAAGAACATCATGGATAGATCCTTCCTTTGCTGCCAGACCTCTGAACTGCAAGCACTGTAGAGGCTGCCAAACTCTCTTTTATATTCAAATTCGACACATTAACACATGGTTTGAACCAGGATGGGAATTTTGTGAGTCACTATAGGGGCTCATTTGCATACTTGGCTTAATCTAATTATTGACTTCTTTCCCCCACTTCTGCCCCTCTACTCTCTGATTTGCTCACCTTGATCATTTTTTTTTCTGATTTGTCAACCTTGATTACTGTTTCTGGTTCTCTGTGCCTTAAATATTGAGTCTGTTCTGGTATGGCTATGGTCTGAAGAAGTGGGTCTGTCCCACAAAAGCTCACCTAATAAATTATTTTGTTAGTTTTTAAAGTGCTACTTGACTGCTTTTTTGTAATGGATCTGTGAATCTCAGCATGATGAAGAATTGTGTTTTTGTCACCATTCTGGGATAGGTTTTCATAGTGAATTTAGTGTATATAAATTCAGTTACTAACACTTAATCTCATTAAGAGATGCTCTGATTTAAACCACATATTCACTGTGTACTATTGTTCCTATGGCTTTCTTCTTTGGACACTCACTATTGGCAATGGCATTAAAGTGCTGATTTTGTTTGGCTTTAGACGTTAATGTATTATTTTTAAAACACTTCAAAGTACTAAAACATGTGGTAATATTAATTTCTGATTTAATTCATAGATCAAATTTTATAACTTCATATATTTTCATCAAATATCAGTGTTCGACTCCACATTAATACAATATAGGTGGACTCAAGGTGCACTATAGTTAAATAACAAAAACATTATTAGACTTATTAAAATGATGAGGATGTTAAAGGTCACATGGTTATGCACTCAAAATTCCTATAATACCACTGTTAAAGTGGAGTCCACAGCCTTAACTCTGCCGCCTTGCATAGATGCATTACAGTGTGGTCATTAATTACAGGATCATATCATTTCTCAAACAATCCAGTGTCAAACTTCTCTACAATATAAAACACATGTTGTAAATTAAAATAATGTGCTGCTCTGTGTATGCCATGAAAACTACATATGCCAAAAGCATGGAGTAGTCTGCTCTAGAACCTTACAGATGATGTATAACAAAACAATAATAGTGAAAATAACGTGGGGGTCATAATGAAACAATATTACCTGTGATGTTTCAGTAACCTGAATTATTTCAGCTGTATTGTTACTGTGTAATACAATTAAATATTTTGCACCTGGAACTATTTTGATGTTACCTCATGGAAAACCACAGGTTTCATATTTGATTGTTTAACTTTAGACATGCATTAATACATGTCAAATCAACAGTGTAAATTGTGTACATAAAATTTTTCATTAAAGACACAGATTATCTGTACATTAAATAAGTATATCTCTTTTAAAGATATCACATAAATTAAATTCACACTTTGGGGATTAACGCTTCCAGTGTGAAGTAAAAACCAAAAAAGTGGTCATGTAGCACTTTACAGACTAACAAAATAATGTATTTGGTGATGAGCTTTTGTGGGGCAGACCCACTTCTTCTGATCCGGAGATACTTCAGATCACTGTGAAGTAGATAAAAACAGCTGAAGTACGTGAATATATGTCTGTATAAGACACTAGTAGGCACTCTGTCTAGCACTGTCTTATAATAGTTTTGTGTGTAACTAGTTACTAAATATTCTTACATTCTCCAGGTCTCTCTCGTTAGCATGACTGGCACTCTATATAAGAACTAGTCACAGAGAGATTAGTCAGTCATGTTATGAATGACCTGATATATCTGGTCTTTTGTAAAGAACAAATTTTTTAGTGGAGAGTAATAACCTAATAAGAGATTTACTGATAATGAGAATAAACTGTGTGAGAAACAGCTCTAAACTGAAACCTCCCAAAATATTAAACTGTAAACACAGAATCTTCTTTTGTTAAAGAAGATGATTTAATAGAAAGATCTTCAACTAGAACATCAAACAGCTCAAGCACTCTTTATTCTTTGACTACATTTACTTTCCTTTTGAACTGTCTCATTAAGAATCACTGAGAGGTAAACACAGACACAGAGCTTTATCTAGTGAAAGATTAAAGGACTCCACACAACGTCATTCACTTTGTAAAGCCGAATACCTCTGAAGATAATTCTATGTCTTGTGGTGCAGCAGTACCTGTAGATTTAGACATTGATCATGTCCTATTTGCATAGTGACAAGTGCTATAAAGGCCTATTTGATAAAAAATACAGTTAGATGTTACAGTGAACAGACAAAATGGTGGGCAACTTGATTATAAAACATTAGTTGCATGAAACTGGTTAATATTTTCAGATTTATGGGTCTTTTTGAACTTCTGTATTTACCAAAGCATGAGATATAAACAGGTTTTTTAATTGTTCTCCTGAATCTCAATCTTCAATTTTTTTAACTAAGTCCCCCAACTCACTATGATTGCAAAAAAAAAATCTTGCAAGTGATAATGGTTTTAACCTCTTCACACAACCCTGTTTCTTTAGACATGGCATTATAGTCTATGTTTCTCACTCATGTGAATTTGAAGGAGATAGCCCCCCTAATTAGACTTGCAGGATCTTGTTAATTGATAAGTGAAGCAGGATATCAGTTGGTATTAAACTGATACAATGACGTCTGCCTGAGTTTATAGAACCTGAAGCAATACTTTCTTAGGAGATGAGAACTACCTCATTTGTTCCACTTGGTACTACCTCAGATACTAATCATAGCTGACTTGTGGTAACACTTGGGAGATGCACTACCCCCCCACCCGCCAAAATTTTAATTGCGAATTCGGATACCCCCACACGGCCCCTTCCTGTCCCTCTAGGTGGTCCTGCAACCTCTTCCCCCCTCAGGCACCAGTCACCCTGATAACAAGGATGACACTTTCAGTGTCAACATTGTTAACTATTTCATGGTTGACCAAAGCATGGCTATGCCTGAACAGCCCTTAAAGAATGAACACTATATGCCTAACAAGAGCACTTCTGCTGGTGCAGGTATACTATGTCCTGGCATGGCATTATCTATGCAAATAAGAAAGCTCTTCTGTCAACATAGCTACATCTATACTATGGGTTCTGTTAGCTTTGTTATGACACTGCGGTGTGTGGGTTTTTTTTAACACCCCTGACTGACATAGCTATCTATGATGGTATAAGTTGTAAGACCAACCCTAAGAAAGGAGACCATGAAAATTTACTTTACATGACTGCTCATTTTGGGTAGCTATAAACATTCATCAATGTATTAGCTCATAAGTAAATGTCTCATAAAAAGGACAAAAATATATACATTCTTTTTCTCTTCATGATTATTCAAAGTCTAACAATATACAGTGTATTTTCCCATTTGGGGTTTAACCCTTCAGTGCTTGGCATTTCCTGAATTTATCTGAAAGTACATGATTCCTGGAGGGACAGCATTTGATGTTAATATCAGGATAATTTTACTAATATAGCAGAAGTAAAAGAAAACAAGAAAATTCTTTTCACATTTCATTGGAACAAGTCTGATTTTTTGAAACCAAATACTGTAATAGTCATATGATACTGTCAACTGTAATTGTTACAACTGATTTCACTTCTCCTCTACCTTTTAGTTTTTAAAAAAAGTATTTTATGTTAAAAATTCTTTTATTAGAATTTAAAGTGAGTTTTCCCCTCCTTTTTTCTGGATTTTTAGATGTTACTTACGATCAAAACCCCAGATTCCTTCTGTAAAAAGCTAACTGCAACACAGGAAAGCCAGAGCCTTGCCTGCTAACAGTAAGTTTTCCCATGTTGACTAACCTTTTTGTGCTACACTCAGAATAACGACAAATATTTTGGCACAGCTGAGATTTAGCATTTTCTAGATGGTTAAAGATGAAAACAAGAAACTATATAAACTGCCGTAGTTAATTATGCTATCATGTTAGCCAGTTCATAAATTAAGGTCCAGAAAACTCAAGAACTAAAATAACTGTAATGAAAATTTCAGCAAGGTAATTGAAGTTGAACTCTGTCTTTCATCAGTGAGCAGGAAATTCTAAATAAGTCAGCAGTTTTTACACAATTATATTTCTGGTCTATTTCCTGTGAACTCTCAAAGGGCTTTCCTGTAAAATTCAGCCCAAGTTCACATCCTCTTCTGCCAGGTTACATAAAATAATGGTATCAGGCACATACATAAGAGACTATTCTGCAAGAACCTGGCACGCAAGAATGATTAGGTCAAATGAAAACAATAGACTTCAGTGCCTTCACTGCCGAAACAAAATATTCTATTATTCCTTCAGCATGTAGCTCTAGCATAGATACCTAATCTGAAAAGTTAATTTGTGGTGAGTTTAGACACACTTAATCTCACTGTAGCTAAGGGGCTGATTCTGTAAACCCATATTCAGACAGGAAACCCTCATTCTTTGAGGCCTCAGTTGCTCCAAAGGACTCATAGACTACATGAGTCTATGTAGCACTAAGATCACATAAAATTTACTGAATTAACACAAAGAATTAACTTCCCTTTTCATCCAGTATCTACAGAGGTGGTATGCTATATGCCACTTGCAGACCACCTCCGTCTGCTCTACCATGGCCTTTACAACTGATCCTGCAGGGTGCAGACACCAGGTTTCCAGGAGCTCCTAATCCAGTTGTGGTTTTGTACTTTACATATTTTTGATATAGGATTCTTTTCCAATAGAGGATTGGTGAATTATGCTCCACTGCCTGCAGCAGGAGACAAAGTCCCCTCTCAGTGCACACACAGCCATACACATGGTTTCTCAGGGCCAGTCTATACTACATAGATGCAGCAGTGCTACTGCAATGCCAATATGAGAGCATCTCCTGTCAGTGTTATTAATGCAGCTCCCTGATAGTCAGTAGCTAGGTGAATGGGAAAATATTTGACACATCACTGGCTACATTGGGGGTTAGGCTAGAATAATGGTGTTGTTCAGAGATGAGGATTGTCACACCCTTAAGCAAAGTAGTTACAAAAATGTAAGTCTGTACTGCAGACCTGGTCTTAGTTGTCACACTTATGTGTCCACCCTGGAATCCCTATTTTTCTTCTTTTTGTTTAATCTATAGAATAAAATATTTTGTTCTACTCAAGTGAGCTCTCAGCAGCAATCAACTACTAATGTAAGACCCACACTGTACCAATTTCCTCTTCACACTATCAAGCTGAGGTGGTGGTTAAACAGAAACACCTTTGTTAACTTAACTTCACTGGAAAATCTGAAAGAAAACAGCTGCTAAATGAAAAAGGACAAAGCCTGGAAGAAAACTCCACACCAACAATGCTATCCCAGGTCTTTTCAGGAAGTATTTAAATAATCAAAAAAAGAAAAATAAAAGAAAAATTGCTTGACAATTCTAATCTGAATTGAAAGACAAATTCTAATTTATGTCCATCCTTGCAGCTTGTGCTCCCAGAGTCACTGACCTCCACGCACAGAAGAAACAGGAAACATCATGCGGCCCTCTCAAATTTGTTATTTTCTTTAGCAAGGTATAACCTGACCTCATGTGACCCTTAATGTTTACAGACCAAAGGGAATAATTACAAAAGTGCAAAACAAATACTAAGACAAAACTAAAACAGGATAGGCAAGGCAGCACACATCTGCAATGCAGCTAAAAATCAGACCGCTAGATCAGATTACACATATCCAAGTTAACAATCATCATTATTTTAAATCAGAGTAAGACAGACCAATACTTTCAGCTATCACAGAAAAAAGATGGTAGAAACACCACATTTTTACACAGAAATTTAGCTTTTTTTTTTTTACTGTATGCTTATTTTATGTGGTTTGCAGCATAACAATATTTGGCTTGGATAACTGAAAGGAAATTTAATAGTTTATTTTAATTAGTTGTACCAATGGCTTTCACTTTGATCAATTGTATTACTTTAAAGTTCCTTTTAATACACTCCTGGTAATTCATATTTGGCTGTATAAATATATCTCCAGTGTGACCAATAAGAATTACAATTTTTTTTCCTGCTTGGAATCCATTAGAGATCAATTTGTAAGCACCACGTTTAAAAAAGACAACTCTTTGAGAAACATTCAGATAAGACCAGCAAACAAGTTTTAAAAGTATAAAATGAGAAAATAAGCACATGCATTTTGCAAGAATAATTAAAGGGTGAACCAATGCATAAAGAGATATTAGGAAGAGAGCAGGGATCAACTAGGGCAGAACAAGGAGAGAGTTTTACATTAGATTTGAAAAATCACTCATAGTCAGCTTTCATCAGCAGAAACTGACAAACTCCTGGAGCATTCTAAGAACTGAGCTTTAAATTTAAAGTAAATATTTCTAGCCTTTACTGTTGCAAAAGATAACATTCCAAATGTTATCCAACGGCAACCCAGTGCAGTGCCGTCCTCTGGAGTCTCCAGGCAGCTTTAAGTTGCAGCAGAGAAAAAAGATTTATCTTGTAAATTTTCTCTCAGACTATGGTATTCTGATGCAGTGGGAGCAGTGAAACTAACAATTATGTAGATTTCTTTCCCCCGCTTGAGAAAGCTGCAAGCAGCAGTTGTGGCAGTAAGTGGAGCAATTCACTGAAGATGACGACTTAAAATCAATTGGAAAGAATAGCGCATGCGCACGCGCACGTGCCCACACGCACACACACACACACACACACAACACCTTATATAAAGCTATGAGAGGATAGGGCAGAAGGGTGATACACCCTCATTACAGTAGCCAGGAGGCACTGGATTAGGGAAGTAACAGAGAAAGTCCCACCCTTCCAGCAAGCAGAGGCACTGTTCCATCTAAGATGAACACTTAAGTGGTCACCCAGCAGAGATTCAAATGCCGCCCAGCTGACTGGTAGAGTACACTCGACTGGCAGCATGTGTTTTTAATGGTGGTGCATATCTCCACATTCCACAGTTAAAAATTTATTCCACACATGGCTGGAAAAAATTAGAGGTAACACTGATCAGAGGAGGAGGGTTGTGTAGGGAGGAGCTTTGTATTCACTGGATACCTACTAGCCAGAGTAATAGAAAAGATGGAGCTCTTATGTACAATCAAGAGACAGCTTCCTAGTATTAATCTCTGCATCCTGCAAATTCCCAGAAGCTGAGAGTGTGTGGATATTTCCCCTAGAATTCACGCACAATTTATTGATTTTGGACTGGCAGATTTATTTCTGAAATATTTCCATGTTTTGTGTGCGAGAAACACGGAATCAGTTACAGAAGAATGGAGAAATTTGGGGTGGGGGTACTGGGAGAATAAAGAACAGATGGATGAAGAGAGAATAAATTATAGTGAGAGGTATAAAGTGTTGGAGGACCAGAGAAGGAAACGGATGCTGAAGACCATACAGGGGAGAAAAAAAACATATGATCAGTCTACCTTTGGAGATTAAAAAATATATTGAACCCAGGAAGGGAAAGACTGTGTAACAGACACAAGAATGTACAGTGAGTTTCATTTTTAGATGTTATATTACAATGGGAATTTGACTGGTAGTGTTATAATTAAATATTGCACTCCCCATATAGTACACAATAGAACTACATACTAGATAGGGGTACAATTCCTGGTTCAGGCAGACATATAATCATGCTATATTTGTTGTCAAGGTAGAGTACTAAAAATTGTGTAATTGCAGTAGCACAGGCAGTAGCAGGTGGCAAAACAGGCTGACCATGACAAATATGTACCCACCGAATTCAGGCAGGTTTGTACTTGCTTGTGATGCTATTTTAGCACACTAGCTTAATGAAAGCTAGCACGAGTATATGTACATGGGCTAAGAAACACACCCCAGCTCAAAGTGTAAACATACATTTGATTTAGTCTTCTAAACTGCAAGCAGCACCATCTTGGAGGATAATGAAAAATACCTTTAGACTGGAGTAAAACTGTTCAAGCCCTGATTCAATGCAAATAAGTGAATTTAAGTTAATTGAGAGAGAAAATTTTGCTACTATATAACAGTTAGACAATGGGAAAAAAGTCAAAGAAAACTACAAAATTGATGTCACTGAAACTGCTGAATTCTGGCCTAATCATCCCTCTGATAACAGTGATTTAAGAATAATTAAATCTACCTTACCACAGTGAAGGGCAATACAGTACACCCATTAGACTACTAGAGATTTCTTTCAACCCTAATCATAACAGAATGTTTTAGGCTTTGGGGCTTTTTTTTTTTTTAAAAAACTAAGACAACCAAGCTAAGGCTTCCACAGTATCCGGAACTCAGTCTCTGTATAATCATTACAGCATCCAGTGTGGTACCTGAACATTTGGCAATGTTATATATCTTTTGGAAAATGTGTATTTCATTAATAGGATCACCAAACATTTCGGACACAATTTTTGCAAAAACTACCCATTATTGTAGTATGCTTCAAGAGAATAATGTTTAATGGGATCTTAAGGGGACACTGATACCCATTTGTTTAAAAAAAAAAAAAAAAAGACATTCACATGAATCTGGCCTCAGAGTTTTATCACTAAGGTCTAATAGGTTAAAGGTATATAATATCAGAAAATAGTGAATGCATTAAATATTCTTAAAGCTGGCTTGCAAAGGACAACAAATTGGGTTTGTATGTTAGCTTATTTGTTATGTATTTAAACTTGTGTGAACTTTTTATTTTACCTTTATTTTTGGAGGTGAAGGCTTAAAACTGCTTGTTTCTTCTCCCATCAAATATTGTTTCCCTTAGAAATAACATGGAATCATGCCTATTATGTCATAGAAGAGTAAATATGGCTTTTGTAAAGGGTAAATCTATTCACCAATCAATCAATTAGAATTCTTTGAGGACCATTAGGAAAGGAATACAACAGAAAATACAATAATGCCACTGTACAATTCATAGTCCACCCACACCAGGAATACTGTGTGCAGTTCTGGTTTTATTTCAAAAAAGGATATATCAGACTTAGAAAATGTGCAAGAAGGGCAACAAAAATTACTAGGGATATGGAACAAGTTTCATATGAGGAGAGATTAAAAAGATCATTCAGCTTTAAAAAGAGACAAGTAAGAGAGATATGGCAGAAGTCTATAAATAAATGAACTGCTATATACATGGAGACTGCAACAACTACCGTGGAATCTCCCTCCTAAGCGTCACTGGTAAACTGTTCGCTCGTGTCATCCTTGGCAGACTCCAGAAGATTGCTGAGAGGGTGTACCCTGAATTGCAGTGCAGATTCCGCGCAGAGAGGTCTACTGTTGATATGGTCTTCTCTCTAAGACAGCTGCAGGAGAAGTGCAGGGAGCAGAGAAAGCCACTCTACATAGCCTTCATCGACTTCACCAAGGCTTTTGACTTGGTCAGCAGGGATGGTCTGTTCAAACTGCTCCACAAGATAGGCTGTCCTCCACGGTTACTCAAGATGATCCAGTCGTTCCACGAAAACATGAGAGGAACCATCCAATATGACGGTGCATTATCGGATGCTTTCAGAATCAGGAGCGGCGTCAAACAAGGATGCGTGCTTGCTCCGACATTGTTTGGGATCTTCTTCGCACTCCTCCTGAAGCATGCCTTTGGCTCTTCAACAGAGGGCATCTTGCTGCACACAAGATCTGACGGGAAACTGTTTAACCTTGCAAGGCTGAAAGCTAAGTCTAAGGTGCGAGAAGTCCTCATCAGAGACATGCTGTTCGCAGACGATGCTGCTGTAGTGTCTCACACAGAAGACCAGCTTCAAAAACTACTGGATCGGTTCTCCAAAGTGTGCGAGGACTTTGGGCTTACCATCAGCCTAAAGAAGACGAACGTACTCGGTCAGGATGTTGCTGAATCCCCATCAATCAGCATTGACAACTATACGTTAGAAGTTGTCCACGAGTTCGTTTACCACGGGTCCACCATCACTGACACCCTGTCGTTGGACACTGAGCTAAATAGGAGGATCGGAAAAGCGGCCACAACTCTGTCCAGACTCAGCAAGAGAGTGTGGAATAACAACAAGCTGTACACTCACAACAAAATGGAAGTCGACAGAGCCTGCATCCTCAGCACTCTCCTTTATGGCAGCGAGACTTGGACCCTGTATGCCCACCAGGAAAAGAGGCTGAACGTCTTCCACTTGCGCTGCCTCAGGTGCATCCTTGGAATATCATGGAAGGACAGAGTGACCAACACTGCCGTCCTCGAGCAAGCTGGAATCCCAACCATGCACACCCTCCTCAGGCAGCGTCGACTCCGCTGGCTTGGCCATGTCCACAGGATGAACGATGGAAGGATTCCAAAAGACATCCTGTATGGTGAGCTAGCCTCTGGCAAGAGACCTCCCGGATGCCCCCAGTTGCATTACAAAGATGTCTGCAATAGAGACCTCAGAGAGGTAGACATCGAGCTGGACAACTGGGAAGATCTAGCAGACGACCGCAGCAGATGGAGGCAGGGGTTACACAAGGGCCTTCAGAAGGGCGAGTTGAAGATCAGACAGCTAGCAGAGGAGAAGCGAGCGCACAGAAAGCAAAATAAGGACTTGCCAGACACCCACTACATCTGCAAGAGATGCAGCAAGGACTGTCACTCTCGTGTGGGTCTTCATAGTCACAATAGACGCTGTAAATGAAGTCCTCAATTGAAACTTTAAAGGGTGCGATCCATAGTCTATGCAGACTGAAGGATGCCTACTACTACTACATGGAGAAGCTTCCCCTTCACATAACACAAGAACAAGGGGTCACACAATGAGATAGCTAGGCAGCAGATTTAAAAAGAAAAAAACAGAAGGAAGTATTTCTTGACATAGTGCACAGTCAACCTATAAAACTCACTGCCAGGGAATATTGTGAAGGCCAAAATCTGGGTTCAGAAAGAATAAGGAATAAGGAATAGGTCTATTCGCAAAGATGCTCAGGGACATAAGCCCATGCTCCAAGGTCCCTAAACCTTCACCTGCCAGATGCTGGGACAGGACTACTTGACTACAGGACTACAGATCACTTGATAATTTGCTCTATCCTGTGCACTCCCTCTGAAGCATCTGACATGGGCTGCTGTCAGAAGACAGGGTTTTAGGTTATATCAGAAACAGGCAGCCAAAAATGGCCTTCTTTTACCTCAGTGAGCTGCAGCAACCCATGGCTACTGGGCTTCCCCATGAGGGGCACCACTCATGTTTGCCCAGCCCCCAGGCTGCACCAGACTAGCTCCAATCCAAGCCACCAGTAGCCTTTGATGCTCCAGCTCTCTATTCCAGAAGCTCTCCGGTTCAGCAATATCCATGGTCAAGTGCTGCTGGACCAGAGAGTCCTGGACCAGATAGGTTCAACCCATACAGCAATAGATAAGCAAGTCTAAGCAGAGAATTTACTTGAATTTTCAAAAGGTCCTGTAGAAAAGTCCTTCACAAAGATCAAGAAAATTACCCTAAACACAGTCTCTAAGATATTGTCTGCCTTTGGAAATTTATCAAAACAAAAAAGCAGTCCAGTAGCACTTTAAAGATTAACAAAATAATTTATTAGGTGGTGAGCTTTTGTGGGATAGAAAAATTTGGTCATTAGTGATTTGTCTTGCTGTCAGTGTAAATTAGAGATGGTTTACTTATAGAAGTTTTGTAAACCACCATGGTCTGAAGAAGTGGGTCTACCCCACAAAAGCTCATCACCTAATAAACTATTTTGTTAAAGTGCTACTGGACTGCTTTTTTGTTTTGATGGTATATAGACTAACATGTCTCTCTCTCTCTCTGTTACTATGGAAATTTATCAAAATAGTCTCAGAGGGATAGCTGTGTTAATCTGCAACTTCAGAATCATTTCAATAAGTGGGTTTTACTCACAAAAGTTTATAACCTAATACATTTGTTTGCCTTTAAGGTGCTACAGGACTGCTTGTTATTTCCAAAATAGGTGTTTCAAAATAGTTATTTTCATGTGAACTGCTATGAAGACACTTATTCTGAAAGACTTAATTTTTCCAATTAAGCGCTACTGGAATAGCTATTTCAATAAATATCTAAACGTAGCCAAGATTTTAGACCAGAGACCTCGGAATATTTAGTTGGTGAATAACTGATATGAACACTTCTGCAGGAGGCAATCTTCCTTTAAATTCAGAGCACCAGCCTGTTGTCAGGAGGCACTCTTCTGTTGCACTGTGTCTTTTAGATAAGAGATAAATCAGAGGTCCTGACCATTTGTAATTATGAAAGAACAGATTGCGTTCTCTGCAAGAAAAGGGAAATAATTTGGTTCCTAGCCAGATTCTAACCTGAATAATTACATTCTGCTGACCTAAAATTCCCTGGAAATTTCAGTTGGATACTATTCTTCTTGTTTTAAATTTTTGTATAGTATTACTGAGGAAGGTTGAAGAGATGCCATGTTTCATTCCAGAGGTGTCTATACAAGTATGGTTAAAATTACCTCAACTGACGTTTTCCCATAGCGTGCAGACCTCTTGATAAATGATTCCAGTAAGTTACAAGGAATTACCTGAGCTCTTTGCTAAATCATATACCTACTTTGTGCTCAAAACTGTCAGTCTCTTCCCACAGCCAAACAATGTAATAATTAAGTGTTCCAGTAAGATATAACACCAAATGGTGTTACATTAAAAAAAAAAACTTACCAACACATTTCCTAATAAATCACAAAAATATTTAAAACAAAAACTACAATTAGAAATTCATTAAAATTCTTTTTAGCATAAGTTATACATTTAAAAGTGCATTTTCTTATTGATTGGCTCAAAAATTTGGTCATTAGCAATTTGTCTTACTGTCAGTGCAAATTAGAGATGGTTTACTTACTATAAAAGTTTAGTAATCAGTTTGAAACCAGATTGAACCTAACAAGGCTCTAATAGGCTAATAGGAGTATCAGAGGGATAGCTGTGTTGGTCTGTATCTGCAAAAACAACAATAAGTCCCGTGGCACCTTATAGACTAACAGATTTTTTGGCGCGTAAGCTTTTGTAGGCAAAGACCAACTTCATCAGATGCATGCATAAATCCAGTCTCTATCAAGTTCATGGTTTTTTTGGTTTTTTTTATCTAGCAGGGTTGCGAATTTAAATTCCCAGACTTGCCGTTTGAAGGGCATGTATAGGTTTCATTTGAGAATAATGTGTTAGAGCTCAGATATGGAGTGTTCAATTTGTAAAAAAGTGTTGGCTCCTTGGTGATAAGGTGGTTATCTTTTTAATTTTTCTGTTTCATTGTTTTTGGGGCACTTAGCACACTAGGGCTGTGTCTACACTAGCCTCCTCCTTTCAGAGGGGGCATGTTAATGAGGCAATTCGGAAGATGCTAATGAGGCGCTGACACGAATATGTTGTGCCTCATTAGCATAACGGCAGCTGCACATGATTCGAAAGTGCCTCTTTCGGAATGCCCGCCGCCCATGTAGACAGGAGCCTTTCGAAAGGACCTCCCTGACTTTGAAAGCCCCTTCATAAAAATAAAAACAGGGCTACTTTTTTATGACATTTATTACCACTAGTCAGTTCTTTGATAGTGGTGAAGAAGGTGGTGTTGACAAGTTCCAAGTGATCATCTGCATCATCATTTGAAATAGCTTTGTAGTGGCTTGAACCTCCTCAACGGGGGGTTTATCTTCAGCTTTTGAGGTTGAGGAGCAGCTGACGGTGATGATGGTTTAGGAGGAGGCAATGAGGTTGAGGGCTGAAAAAATGACAGAATTGAACTTTGTACTGCAGCCCTCTTTTTCCTGTATTACAACTCCTGATACCATCAAATAGCTTAATGAATTTGTTGCTTGCACTCTGACCTCTAAGTTTGGGTCACTGTCACTGAGAATTTGTGTAGCTGCCTCCAATGTGCTGAAGAATTTTGAGAGTGTTTTAGTGTCCAGTGTTTTTTGTGGTTCATCCAATTTTTTCTCCTCTTTTTGTAATCACTTTTCTGCATTCAGTGGTATTGATTCCTCATTAGTCAATTCTTCACTGTGTGACAATAACAGGTCTTAAACATCATCTGTGTCTACATCATTGAATCCTGCTTGAATTGCAAGTTGCACAATAGCACTGGAATGCAGTGCTAGAGAGGTGGTGGAATCTCCATCCATAGAGGTTTTTAAGTCCCAGCTTGATAAAGTCCTGGCTGGGATGACTTAGTTGGAATTGATCCTGCTCGAAGCAGGGGGCTGGACTCGATGACCTCTTGAGGTCCATTCCAGTCCTATGATAGAATTTGTATGTCTTTCACCTCGCCCTCAAAACCACAGAAATCATGAACATATTTCAACAACAGCTTTTTCCAAACACCATTCAGGATATGTTGAGTAATTTTATTCCATGCAGTTGTGATACTTTCTATAGACATCTTGACACTGTAGTTCGTCCACAACTGCTTAATTGTTGGTTTGGTTTGTCTTCTCTGTCTGATGCAAATACCACATACCTCATCACCAGTTGCAGATAAGTATCAGAGAGGTAGCTGTGTTAATCTGTAGCTTTGAGAACAAGTAGTAGTCTTGTGGCTACTGCTAGCAGATTTAAAGGTGACGGTCCTGAACCAAAGAAATTTCAAAAATCAAATGGAGAGAGAAATCTCTGAGCTGCAATTTATTTGCGAATTTGACTCCATTAACCAAGGATTAAATAGAGATTGGGAGTGGCTCGCAGCTTACAAAGGCAGCTTCTCTGCCCTGGGTGTTAAGATCTCCCCATTAGACTCTGACAATGGCTCATATCCCCCTGTCTGATCTGACTTGTTTTTTCCTCTTTTGATACGTACTATTGATAATGGGCCATTTCCACCTTGCTGAATAGACCTAGTCAGCTCTGGCCCTCCCTTTTTCTGGGACCCCATTCTTTAAATACCCCTCTGAAACCACCACCCCCTTCCCACTCATGCATCTGATGAAGCGGGTCTTTGCCCACGAAAGCTTATGCTCCAAAACATCAGTTAGTCTATAAGGTGCCACAAGAATTCTTGTTGTTCTCAGTTGCAGATAGTAAGCTTTAAATGTAGCAATTATGCTTTGATCCATTGGCTGAAGGATGGAAGTGGTACTTGGGGGGAAAAATCCACTTGAATGTTATTGCCATAGTCTTTGGCATTGATAGGGTGACTGGGAGCATTATCAAGGATCAGCAGACATTTATTATCCAGATTATTTTCAGCACAATATTTAGAGATGAATGATGAAAGGTAGCTTATTATGTAATCCGCAAAAACCTGCTCTGTCACCCAGACCTTTTGATTAGAATGCCCAACCACAGGTAAGATTGCCTTGTTTAAGCCTTTAAGTGCCCTTGGATTTTCTGAATGGTAAAAAAGAAGATGCTTGAATTTCACATTTCATTCCTAATTTCCACCAGGAAGTAATGTCAGTCAACCTTTCGAGCCCTTGAAACCTGTTGCTTTTGTTTTATCCCTTGAAATAAAGTTTGAGAAGGCATTCTTTTCCACAAAAACCCCACTTCGTCAATATTAAAGGTTTGTTTTGGAGAATATCCACCTTCATCAATTCTTCATTGCAATCTAGCTGGAAAAACTTTAGCTGCTTGAATATAAGCAGATGGTGCTTTGCCTGTAACGCACAGACTATGATCATGTGAAGGCACTTTAAAGCACTCAAACCAACTGTGACTTGGTTTGAACGTTACTTCGGCAGCCCCAACTTACTTCTCTTCTTTGGCTTTCATCTTCATGTCCTCAAACAAAGGGCTTTCTTCCTTATGATGAGGAAGCTCAAAGGCATGTTGCGTTCATTATGATTGTCGATCCAAGGTATTAAAAGTCTTTCAAGTTTACTCATTATTGAATCCCTGACCTTTGTTACTCAATACAATTTTTAGCTCCACCAAAATATGTTTCTGCCATTTCTTTTATCTTTTCTTTCTGCACGAAGTTCATACACACGGTTGATGCTGCCCAAGTTCATTGCCAAGTTCATTGTCTTTCAACTACCGGCCCTCTTCAACTCTTATAACAATTTCAAGTCTGGTAGCCACGGATATTGCTTTCCTTGGTTTCTTGGCCTTAGTGACAGCTCCTGAAAAAACTTTTTCAAGTCTAGCACCCACAATGATTACAAAAAATTAAGATATCTGAGGATTAATATTACTCACAGTCAAGACAACATGAACACAACAAACCGTGTGAACCAACTGGGAAGAGCTGGGCAGCTGAGAGAAGTGAGTCAGCCTCACATTGTGTTCTGCTGTATTCTTCACATTTGTTACTTACAAAGAGGACACTTGGACAAAGACTGGTTCTTCTTTGTAGCAAAAATATGTTCATAAATTGAATAACAGGTATAAATTTACATCGTTTGTTGTAGTGAAAATATGTAAATTGAAAGTTTGTAAATAGAGATATAGGTGTACCAGGAAGCACTGATGAGAGGTCAGTGCACCTTTCACAGGCCTCAAAATTGTATGGGGTTAATGATGGGACTCAAGTGCCTATTATTTGTCTTCCATCAGAGACAAGATTCCATAACAGAAAACGGCACTTCTTCGTAGTGCTCCAGGAACTTGTTGACCAGAATGGCAAGATAATGGAAATAATAGCTAGCAAGTGTAAAAGGGTTTCCAGTGCAAGGCCTCTTCAGAAATCAGACTTCTTCTAATTAACAGAGAAAGGAAAGTATGGTCTCGGGAACCTCATGAACACTAGTAGAATGGCCATTACTCTGGCTGCCCTGGGATACCTGAGGAGTAAAGGACTTTGAAGTTGCCCAGGGACTTCGCAGTACCAGCAGGTTAGCCGCAGCTATACACGAGCCAGCACTTCGAAGTCACCATGAGGAGAATTAGCTTGATGAAGTGTTGTATATGCAACGCAGCACTTCATTAGTAATGTTCCAACACCCTACTTATCATGCTCCCATCAACGTCGGGAGCTAGCGTAGACACAGTCCATATATCCAACCCTCCTTTATCCAGATCTGCATATTAACTGAACAATCAATGCACACAGGCTCAAAAGTGAACACGCTTTCCTAAGGCTGCTAAACAGTGCTGCAGACTTGCAATTAACTGTTCTCTCAATAATCCAATTTTTTCATTATCTGATTTGGCACTTGTCCCAATTAGATTGGATAAAGTGGGTTCCTGAGTAGCTATCATGCAAAACTCCACAATAGATATGTTTTAAGCTGACCACGGAAGCAGCTTCAGACATACTTAGGGCTGTAGATATGGAATGGCGTTTGTAAGAAGAGGGGATTTGTACTTTATAAGAAAAAGATAATCTCGGTGGGCAAAAATAAAAGTTAATTCATCCCTCCTTAATGTTCCTCTCATTTGCCTTTTTTTTTTTTTAAAGCTTTTCACAGCATCTTACTTAGAGCCTGGACACAGGCATCCCAGCAGATGACCCAGAGATTTATATGACATACATCTCTAATTCTGAGTAATTAATGAAAAGCCATTCCCTCTTACTGCAATCGAAGCTGCCATATAGGGAAATGTAAACCAATTGATGCCATATGTCTTCCTGAATGGTTATTCCAGATGTAGTCCTTGGAGTCACAAAATACATGTTCCTGTTTTGTTTAAATAACATATTCATAAAAAGGCAAATAAAGTAATTTTTGAAACAGAAACTAGCTTGTTAAAAATGATAAAATAATTATTCAGTTTATACATTAGAATTTTCATTAAACTACTTTCTTCACAAGATCTATGCAACTTAACTATTGCAAATGTGTCCATTAACTCAGGACATACAAAACTGTGAAAAAACTCATTGATGCTAACTTTAGCATTACATGAATGATGTTTCTGTGTCCACAGGCAGCAAACTTTCACTTTTTCATGTATTTGAGGGGTAATAAAAAAGATTCATTCCTCATTATTACAAAAGTACTACAGCTCCACAAAGGAACAGTTTGATTTTATCAGGCAAACTGGATGGACTGTTGAGTATGTATGGAGAGGCTTTTTTTAATTAAGAATAACTCATGCTTACTTAACCTTTGTTTTGACTTTAAGCTAAAACAAGGAAACAAAATGATGTACAAGTTCTTTTTGAGAGAATATTTATATTACTGAACGTTAACAGTGTTAACTGAAGACCTCCGGTTAGCCACAATTTAGCTATGGTGAAGTCAACTCAGCAGTAGCTTTCCGACATTGCCCTGCCAATGACCTCAACCTTGTTGGGCCATTTTCTCTGAGAGCAAAAAGTAATTACGTTTCCTTGCTAAATCAGTTTTGACCCTGTCCTGAGCAGAGAAATCACGTATGCTTAATTGTATATGGTGTTGTAAACAGTAGCCCATAAGGCAGTCTGCTGAGACCAGTAAACTCATTTTTGTACATCTGCAGGGGAGCTGATTTAAGTTCCTGTAATGGAAGGTTAAAAGGTTTTGTTAAATCAGTCACTTCCAGAATACATTTATTTTTCTTGTAGAAAATAAGTTTCAGAAAAAAAAATAACCACTTTATTTGAACGTGTCTGTAATTGCAAAAACCCATTATTTAAAGAAAATTACTTAGAATGCAAAATCCATATTCTTGAAAGTTTTTTTTTCCTAACGTATGTGCTCACACCCTCTTTGACATTAAGCGCAGGCAATTTGTTAATATGGATGGCACATTTTGAACTCGAGTCCATCAGCCAGGAATGTGTTCCCAAAAAGCTATAACTGCAGGAACAGATTAGTTTCATTGTACACAGTAGGCAAATGGAACAAACGCAGTTTGTTCATACTGATGTTTCTGCTGCTGGCAAAGTAGTACCTCAGCCTTCATGACAGACTGAAACTCTCTCATGCACCAATATCCCTCATCCAGAAGAATCACAGGTGTTGCTGGACCAAAAAGCACCCGGATAAGAGAGTGGGTGGCAGAGAGCCCCCAGCAACTCGTTCTGGGGAGCCCCAGGAGCAGCCCTGAGGCAGGGAGCCAAGTTGGGGAACCTGAATAAGGGGAGCTTGGCTGGGGTTGGAGCACCCCACTGTGGGGAGCCCAGCCCAGCTGGGGAGCCCACCTAAGGCACAGAATGGCGGTGGGGAGTCCAGCAGGGCTGGGAGAGCCTGGTAGCCCCGTGGTGGGGAACTGGTTGAGGCATGGACACTGCCAGCAGCCCCATAGCCATGGGGAACCCAGCTGGGGCAGAGGAATCTTGGCAGCCCCATGGCTGGGAGGCCGAAAGGAGTGGAGAAGCCCTGCCCCAGGCAGCCTGGGGGCAGGAAGTCTGTGGCAGCCAGGAGGGAAGCCCAACCAGCAACCAGGTGGCCTCCCCAGCAAGGCATCCAGGAGGCATGACCTCCCCTCAACAGACAAATCCCCTCGGTTGGGACCACTCAGGTCCCAAGGGTGCCAGACGAGGGAGATACAACCTGTACTATCTCACACCCTGAAATAAGATTTTGAGAGAACGTTTTGTATTGTTACAGACTAAAGTGAGAGAAACCTATTTAACTTTGTAAAAAATGTCAGAATGCATTGGTGCAAACAGTTACTATACAGAACGTATAAAGCCAGATGAAACAACCTACAGCTGATGACATATGAAGACTGGGCCTCAGTATTTAAGTTATTTTCCCACTCAAACAGCTTGTTTTACACATTTATCAGTATTTAAATGTTTGGAGCTTGACTGTTCCCCAAAGCAAGATACATTATCTTGGGCGCACAGAATTATTTGGGATTTCTTCTGTCTAGCAACCAGCGTTTGCCGCACACAAAAGTGAACAGAGGTTCCCATTCCCTGAACTAACTTACTGAGCTCTCAATCTAATGACACTGTTGACAAGCCTCTCCTGGCCCCCTATACCAGTGGTGTCCAATAGTAATTCAAGAATCATCACACTTATGGTAGTAGTCTGTCCATATTTGCCTCAATCCTCCCTGCCGCAGCCCACTCTAAGTAAATGCCCTCCTCTAAAGCCAGACTCCCCCAACCCCTCCCCCCCAATCTAACTGAATGCTCCCCCCTAACTGAATGCTCTTCCTTCCCCAGAGCCAGGTACCCCTAACCCCTCTCCCGCTTCTAACTGAATACCCTCCCCCTTCCCCAGAGCCAGGCCCATCCCCCACCAACGGAATGCTTGTGACTCACCAGAGCCACTGCTGCAGGGGCTCCAGGGGGTGGGGAGTTGGAGCCGAAGCTTTCAGGGCTGTGCCAGGGCTGGAGGAGCAGCCGCAGCTGGGGCTGGACGAGCTGCTGCCACTATGTACTTGTCCCACCAAGCAGCGTGGCATGTGAGCGGAGTGAGAGAAGGGCACTCCAGGTGTGCAGTTCTGAGGAGCCGCATTTAAAGGCTCCAAAAGCCGCACGTGGCTCCAGAGCCCGGAACTGCTACACCGCAGTGTCCTGTTCACCACATGTGGCGAGTGGCAAATGGACTGGACACTGCACCCCTAGGCAGTTCAGTGCTCTCCCAGCTCTTTCTTAAAAAGGGGTTTCCAATTTGCAGGAGGATATAACAAACTAAGTGATATTCAGTACATTTTTGGAGCTTTCATGCTACTTATGCTGCCACCAACCTTCACCAGTAAGTCTCACATACATACAAGCTGGGAAAAGGATGGAGTTATTTCTACAGACCCAGGATCCACTGGATCCTGTACTTAACCCAAAAGGACACGTGAACCCATGTCATCTATTCAGTATTGTGCCTTCATTATTGCACTGTATTCTGATCTTGGACTTTTTAAAGCAGGGGTATGCAAAGTGGCAGAGCATGACATTTTTGCAGGGGCACAGCAGGATATGTCCCCCCCCACTGCCCCTGTAGCTTCTGCTGTCTCGGCAGTCCTCTGCTTTCTCCTCTGCAGCCTCCGCTGCTGCTGGGGCCAAGGGAATGCCCCACCACCACCACCACCAGGCCAATCAAAATGCACAGAGGCCGTGAGTCAAGCGACAGAGGCAGCTGGCAAGTTTCCCGCTGAGTAAAGCAGTCACATTGATCCCCGCTGCCCATGTCACACCAGCCCACAGGAGTCCCCCGAGATGCCAGCGTGGAGCAAGTGCTGCTGCCTGTTGGGGAGGAGCGTGACCTTCAGCCAGTTGCCACAACTGCCTAGCAACATGGTGCAGCCCAGGATCACCACCACCCTGCTCTACAGCAGTGCCAAGTTCCATGGCCAGCAGCGCAGCAAAAGCAATGCCTACGAGGTGGAGGTGATGATGCAGCTGAGTCCCCCAGGTCCTCCCTTTGAGACAAGCCCTCAAGCACGGCTTCCTCTTCAGGGCACCCCTTGACTGCACCACATATCATCCCAGGATTGTCCCACTGAGCACCTCTCTCCCTTCAGAACATGCTCTGGAGTCTCCCAGCACCCCCTTCCCCAGCATCTGACCCCTTCCCCAAGCATTCCACCCCTGGCATCCCTTCCTGTGGTCCTCCCACAGGTTAGGGGCGGGGGCTAGCTAATTGCAGGGCCAAAAAGTGGGGTCCAATATAAAAAGTTTGTTCACCCGTTTTAAAGTACCCTTTGTCGCCATAAAACAAGATAGTAAATCAACTTGCCTCTCGCTCAGTAGCTGTAATGTGCTAACCATGTGTCCCGGACTTGAATCTGCTTATGACCTTATGAACACGGACTGAATACTCAAAACAGCAGTCATAGACCAACAGCTACACAAACTGAATGTTGACATCGCTGCTTTCCAGGAAACCAGGCTGGCACATGCTGGGTCACTGAAGGAAATCAAGTACACTTTCTTCTGGAAGGGCTTGAGTTCAGAGCAACACTGACTCTACAGAATTGGATTTGCTGTTCAGAACAATCTGCTGAAATCTGTCAGTATGCCCACAGCTGAATCGGAATGCATTATATCCTTGAAGCTCTGCACCAGGTCAGGATACGTCAACATCATCAGTGCTTATGCACCCACGTTGGCTTTGTGCACCGAAGACAAGGACTGCTTTTATTATAATCTTCAGAAAGTTATCAACTTCTCTCCAACTAGTGAACAACTGTACATCCTTGGTGACTTCAGTGCAAGAGTTGGATGCGATCATCAGTCCTGACCCATCTGCCTCGGTCATCACAGTATTGGGAAAATGAATGAAAATGGTTAAAGGCTTCTCAAATTCAGCTGTCAGAATCAACTCTGCATCACTAATACTTCCTTCAACTTAAAAGAGTGTCACAAGGTTTTATGGTGCCACTCCAGATCTGGTCACTGGCATCAACTTGACCTTTTTCTGGTATGCAGGAAACATCTCAATGTTGTCAAATTTATACACATATACCATAGCACAGACTGCGCCACTGATCACTCCTTGATCATCAGCAGAGTGAAAATCGTCCCAAAGAAACTCTATATGACAAAGGAATGCAGAAAGACAAAGATCAATATCCTCAATACCAGAGATGCGCTGAAATGCCCTGTCTTTGCAGATGATCTCAGTCGCAAAATGGAACACAAACCGGACAAACAAACAGTCGATGAAGCATGGTCCAGGCTGAGAGATGCAATATACAAATGTGCCAAATCTGCCTTTGGAACACATAAATTCTGTAACAAAGACTTGATCGATGAAAATGCTGACATTCTTAGTCCTCTTCTTGAAGAAAACCACAAGGCACAGCTGAATAACAAAGAACCCATCTCAAAGCAAGAGAGATCAACTTCAACATGCAAGATCTGTTCTTCAGAGGGAATCCAGGCAGTGTGCAAACAAGTGTTGGGATGATCTATGTTCTAATATTCCAAAGGTGTCTGATTTGGGTGACCTAAAAGCTAGGTATGAAAGCACTCAGACCAAACACTACCAAAGCTGCCCCACTGAGGCATTTAAATGGACAGGTGATCACAGACAAAAAGCTGCAGATGTCCAGATGGGTGGAACACTACTTAAGTCTATATTCTCATGAGCGTACAACGCAACCTGAACTTGACAACCTGATCCCAACTCTTCCAGAAATGTCTGAGCTAGATGCAGAACTTACAGAGGAGGGACTTTCTCGTGGTCTTGAAGCTCTCTCCAATGGAATAGTGCCAGGAAATGACAGAATCCCAGCTGAAGTCCTGAGGGCAACCAAGGCTGTGCTCTTCCCCTTCCACTATGATTTACTCACAAAATATTGGAGAGCAGGAGATGTCCCACCTGACATGAAGAATGCAAACATCATCACTCTCTATAAAAACAAGGGTGACTGCAACAACTACAGAGGCATCACTTTACTAAGCATCACACTGACATCTAATTCTTAATTTAATGCATTAATACACTTATAACATCGATGGTACCAATTTGAGAAATAAGCACAAGCCAAGTTAGTCTGTGAGCACACTCTGTTGGGAAGTGATGAAGGCCAACGGAAAGACGAGACAAACATATTCTGTGAACTGGATTGAAGAGGAACAAATGTTTCATGGAAAGGCTTTTACGACATTTGAAGATACACCATGGGATATGCATGTACTTTGTGTATCTTCCCCAGAAGTAATCAAGCACCATCTAGTCTCATCAGGAGTTTTTAAATGCAAAGAAGGGCTAATTTCAAAGCGACAGGATAAGCCTACTCACACTATGAATTCCTTAACAAACAACAGACCAAGGCTCTTTAATATAATGACACATGCAGCTTTCAGTAATGAAATGGTTAAAGCTATTAGTCCAATCGAGAAGAACAGACTAATGTTGTACTCAAATGCCAAAAAGAAAATTATAGTGTCAGGGACTATTTCCAGAGCTAACCACAGATAGATCACTGTTCACTTATTTCCTAGTCATGTACAGATCACATAGGTCACAGGCAGTAAACAAAAATTCATGAACCATGACCATTCTGTGACTTATAAAATATGTCCCTGACTAAATCTTGTGTGGTGAGGAGGGCAGGAGTAACCATGCATGATCGACAGGAGGGAGGGGGGACACAGGTATTCGGGAGATGTCTTGGGGTGCCCTGATGTTCAGGTCAGCGCAGTCCTGGATTCACTGTTCCTGGGGAGCAGCTGGCAGGGGTGGCAGGCTTCCTACCCAGCTCTTCTAAAGTGGTAACATATCCCTCCCTCAGCACACTGGCTCTTCCCCAAGCACCGGTGCCACATCTCCCACTGGTCAGGACCCAGTGCCCATGGGACCTGGGGGAGGAGGGGTTGCCTGCAAGCAGATACAGCGCACAGAGCTAGGAACTGGGAGAGGGACACTGTTTGCGGTTGCTTCCAACGAGCCCCTCAAAGTAAGTACCACCCAGAGTCCTCACCCTCTCCCATTCCCCAACCCCTCCCCCATACCAAAACTTCTATTGATTCCAGGGGATTGAGGGGGTGACACTGTCGCCCAACCTGTCCCTGCAGGTGACAGTGGACTATCCCAAGGGCTGCCCCAGCTGTTCAGGCAGTCCCAAGGCCAGATGCACCATCCACTTCAGAAATCACAGACATCAGGGAAAATCAAAGAATCTGCAACTTCATGGCCTCCATGACAAACTTGCATGCTTAATGTTGATTTATTTGAGACTTTGGGATAAGTGTGAATTTTCCATGGTACCACAATCAATGTTTGCATGTGATGGAACAACAGACATATACCAGGTGAAAAGCAAACTAATGCACGTCTTGCACAGCTTTCCTTAGCCAGCTTCTACTGACATGACCACTATGCCAGCCGAGCCCTTTCGGCACAACAATTACAGAGCGTATGGTTGAGATACAAGCTCCCAACAAACCAGAAACTAGTAACATCTCCCAAGATTTGGGTGAACATTCATTATTAGTCCACAAAAAAAAGAATGGACCTATGAGTAAGTCCACCTCGTGTGTGACACATATGCAGAGGAATCAATTACAAATATCACAAGAAGACTCCACAGTATTCCACAAATTCACTACGAAATAAGTTGACACGATGAACAGATCCAGTATCACAATGAAGAAACTACTGTCTCCCTCTCACACAAAGATAAGTTAACCATCCTTCTCGCAACAAAAACATTTCCAGCATTAAAAGAACTGCATCATTGTATGTTGTAATGGAGCTGCTGCCTTGTATTGATCAGTAGCATTTCTCAAGTAGCTGGCAGGAGAAAGCTGACACTAAGATTATCTTGCTTGCCATTGACGCCACAGAGAACAATGCTATTAAGCTCAGGGTTCTTCGACATGATGCACATGTTCTAGTGCTTTCTGGAAGAGACTACCTCAGATTTGTGAATGATTCTCTTCTGCTGTGTCTACACATGCAAAAAACTTCAAAATAAGAGGCCCTTTTTTGAAAGAGTGGGAGGAGCATCCACGTGTGTAAACCCCCTTTCAAAAAAATACTGAAAGAACAGGGCACACACTTTGAAATCCAAACCCCGATCCCATATCAGGAAGATCGACCCCTTTCGAAATACTAAATGGAAAGAGTACCCATGTAGACACTCCACAGTCCGCTTTTTTGAAATACGGGTCCGCCATGGTGCCAATCAGCTGCAGCGTGGGGCCACTCCAGACGGCAGCAGCAGGGCTCTATGGTCCCTGCATTCGGCTGCCTTAAAGCCGCACACACACAGGAAACTGCAGGAAGCTGAGAGCGTGCTTGGAGCAGCCTGCGCACGTGCTCCAGCCCCATGCTCCAGCACCTGCATGGCCAGCAGCCAGCCCCCCTGTGAGCCGCACGACCCCCCCCTCCCCGAGCTCCCCCAAGGGGAGAAAAAAAAAGGGCCCCCTCCTGGATGGAACGGAAGCGGGAGCTGCGTGACCTTCTCAGCCTCTGCCAGGACAAGGAGGTCCTGCGCCACATGGGGGTCAAGCGGAACAATGCCACTGCCTTTGGCCGCCTGGTGCAGGGCCTCCACACCAGGGGCCACCCGGAGCGTCCCGCAGAGCAGGTACGCTCCAAAGTTAAGGAGCTGCACCAGGACCATGCCCAGGCCAGGGACCAGGCCGGACGCTCCAGGGTGGCTCCAGCGACATGCCCCTTCTACATGGAGCTCCGGAGAATCCTGGGGCCCCAGGAGAACTCACCACCCCTAGCATTCCTGGACACCTCTGGGGAGGAGCTGCAGCCAGAGGAGGAGCAGGAGCATGCCGGATCAGGGACGCAGGAGGGCAAGGGGACCACGGACTGGTCGAGCGAGGAGGGGGAGCTGACCATCCTCATCCCCTCCCGCTCTTCCAGCTGTGTGACTGACGGCTGGACATCCCCAGACGTTGCCGAGGGACCCTCAGGTATGTACAGGAAGGGGCGCACACCTACTCCACAGGGTGGGGGCAATGCAACAGCTAGGCACCCGCACATGGGATCTGTGGTCCCGGGCCGCACACAGGCCAGCCCCCACATGAGATGCAGCACCCCGCAGTGGCGCGCCAGCGATGCCCCGCACCCACCCTAAGTGGACAGTGTCATCAGCCGCACAGGGGTGGCAGCCGGTCGGTGCCGGACGGCACCCGAGGCCTGCACACCACAGGCCAGGAAGAGCCACCTGCATGAAAGACCCCTGCATGCACACCCAGGCTGGGAGGCCGGTCAGTGGGGGGGGGTCGGTGCTCCCTGGGGGGTCAGTGTCCCTTGGGGAGCTGGCAGCCCCATGGGGTGGGCTCAGGCAGGTAGGCCACAGCCAGGTCCCCTCCATCCAAGACACATTACTGACACGCTCTCCTTCTCTCCACACAGCCACACCATCCATGGGCTGGGAGAGCCCCACACCACCCCTCATTCCCGAGAGCCCACCCGCAGCCTTCGGAGGTGTCCAGACGCCACCCCAGGCAGTGTGCCATCAGGGCCGTGGCCAGAGGGCCCCCCGTCGGGATGAGAAGGACCCAGCCAGCCAGCGCCAGGCTGAGGAGCACCTCCGGTTCACTCGGGCCGACATGGAGTGGCGGAGGGCAGCCTGGGATAGACTGCTCACCACCCTGGAGGGCAATGGCCATGCCATCCGGGACCATAAAACCACTGTGGCCCACCTCCTGGTCCCCCCGGCAGCTCCCCCTGTTGGGTCCTGCCCTCTCCACCCCCACCGAGCCCTCCCCCTCCGCCCCCACTACAGACCCCGCCCCCCTCTGCCCCACTGAGCCCACCCCCTCCGCCCTGACCAGGCCCACTCACCGGCAATATTTGCCGGTGATACCCACACCCTCCCCTCCCTGCTGGGGACCATGCACCTGGAGGAGTAGGGGCTCCAGAGGCCAATGGGGCTCCCGACCTATCACCCCTGCCCCGGAATGAGTGTCTCGCCTCCCTCCAAGTTAGGTTCCCCCCCACATCCAATTTAGGTTCCCTCCGTACATAGTTACCAACAGCCAGTTACATAAACGTTTCTTTATTATTCACCACTCCGTGCTATGCGCCTTGGGATGGTGGGTGGTGGATGTGCTGGTGCGGTGCTGGCGGGGACGGTGGGTGACGGATGTGTGTGGGATGTGGGTGTGCATGCGGGTCAGAGGTGGCTGTCGGCAAAAGCCTGCCTGAGGGCCTCCCGGATGCGGTGGCTGTCCCAGTGGGCCTGGCAGATGGGGGCAGCGCCCGGTTGTTCACAGAGAGCGCTGGCCAGAGGGCTCCCCCCAGGGACATAGGCATCCCCCTTTCCCTGCACAATGTTGTGGAAGATGTGACAGGCGTCCACCACACAGGGCACGTTGAGGACCCCGACCTCCAGCCGCATCAGGAGGCACATCCACCGCCCCTTAAGGTGCCCGAAGGCCCACTCCACCAGTTTGTGGGTGTGATTGAGGCGCTCACTGAACGCCTCCCGGGTGGGGTCAAGGTGTCCCGTGTAGGAGCTCATGAGCCAGGGCTGAAGGGGGTATGCAGCATCTGCCACCATGCAGAGCAGCATGGTGACGTCCTCCGCCATGGGGCTCTCCCGCTGGGGGACGAAGGTGCCAGCCCCCCTGTGGAAGCAGAGGCCAGAGTTCCAGAAGACCCAGGCATCGTGGGTGCGGCCGGCCCAGCCCACATAGAGATTGATGAACCAGCCCCTCATGTCCACCAGGGCCTGCAGCACCACCGACTGGTAGCCCTTCCGGTTGACGTACTGGCCAGCGCTGTGTGGCAGGGCGCGGATGGGGATGTGCGTGCCATCCAAAGCGCCAATGCAGTTCGGGAAGCCCAGGTCCTGGAAGCCAGTGATGGTGTTGTCCAGATCCCCCAGGAGGACAACAGCATCACGTTGATGGCCCTGATGACCTACAGAGGGGGAAAGGGGACACATGCTGTAGTGAGGGTGTGGTGGCCGTCGCCCCTGCCTCGGGCCCATTCTTCCCCCTCCCGTCCAGCCCCTGCTCCATGCAGCCCTCGGCCCCCTCCCATCTGGCCCCTGCCCCATCCAGCCACTTGCAGAGGAGAGTTCCCCTTGCCCCAGCTCCCGCATCCACCCAGTCCCACCTTACCTCTGTAAGTACAGCCACAACAGTGGCACTGCCCACCCCAAACTGCTGTTCCACGGAGCGATAGGAGTCTGGTGTGGCCAGCTTCCATATGGCGATCACGACCTGTTTCTCCAGGGTGAGGGCTGGCCGCACGCAGGTGTCGTGGTGCTAGAGTGTGGGGGCGAGTCAGTGGTAGATCTCCTCAAAGGTCTGCCTCGACATGTGAAAGTTCTGCAACCACCTTTCCTCACCCCACTCCCTTAGTACCATGCACTCCCACCAGTCGCTGCTGCTGGGGTAGGTCCAGAGGCATCAGTGCACCCGGGGGGGGCGTCCAGCAGTGCTGGGGGGGGGAGCCCCACAGCCCCAGGGGGACCGCCCAGCCACCCCATGAGGTCGGGTGCAGCTGCAGCTATGGTGCACAGCTCTGCCAGCAGGGCGTCCATGATGAGGGTGTCCTCCTGCAGGAGCTGTCGCTGGGCCTCCATGGCGGGCACGAGTGGGGTCTGCCGGGCTGGGCAGCATTAGGCTCATGTGGAGGGAGGGGCCCTTTAAAGGAGGCAGCTGGGTGCGGCCCCGGAAGGGCTTGTCGGCCATGGGACCCCATCCGCGGCGTTTCCTGCCTCCCTTCTTATGAAAGAGGGCTTGGAGATGTGTGGACGCTCTCTTTCGAAAGACCTCAATGGCACTTCAAAAGAGCGGATCCCAAGTGCCGATCTGAAAAATGGCGGCAGGTGCTCTATTTCGACGGCTGCTATTTTGACCGCCGAACTTCCATCGTCCCCCTTTTGAAATGGCGCTCACGTGTAGAGACAGCTTTCTTGTGCTGGCTATTGGAAAAGAGAATCACTGCATATCCCTCAGAGAAGTGTTGCGATCACCCGGACACTTGGACTGACTATTGTTTATGCCCTTTCAGGATGTGATCTACTGGAAATTTGACTTGAAAACCCAAATTATCTTATTGGAAGGTATTTGACTCAGCCCCTGAAGACTCTTCTCTCTGAAGATGTGCAGAAACAGTCACTGATCAATTTAGAGATGCACTGGAAGCATTCATATAGTGAGTTTACCATGGGAAGACAAACACTCCAATACCTGAAGAGTTAAGATGGTGGATGTTTTCCAAGAAGCAGAACAACACTGAAGATGACTTTGCTGAATAAATGCTTTCAGTTCTACATGTCAAAGCTAGCTTTCCCAGAACTACCAAAGATCCATTTTCTTATAAGCAATGCCTCTTTTTGTGTGAAAATATGATTAAAAATTAATTCTTAAACATTTTCTTGAATATATAGCTACATAACTGGCCTAGGTTTGTCACATTTGGTACCACTGTGTTTTGTAGGAGAAAGGATTTCTGAATTTTATCCAACTTAAACTATTTTCAACAACTCTGTCATATCAAAATTTCTACCAGTCATAGAACCTGCAGCTGGGAGTCTAGGGTGGGAGTGAAGAGGGGTGAGCAACCCACTCCCCCACCATGACAGAGAGTGACAACACTGAAATTATGATTCCGTAGATTTTTACAAATCATATGTCACTTCCCTCACTATTCTACAAATAACTTACCAGAGAATTACACGTGCTCTCAGACAAAGTACTTTACTGGGTAAAAGTATTCTGCCTAAAGCCATAGTCCCTCTGCTAATGCAAAGTAATAGTCTACTCTGAAAATTATCTTGTTTCTGTCTGAATGACAGACTGAGAGTTGCCAGATCTTGCCCTTCGAGGCCGAACCTATCTCATCTAGTCCTAACTGACCTATGGCCTTCCTTCAAAAGGATGAAATAGGCAACAATGAAATAACAGCTAGCCCCTGCAAGAAACAGCTCAGTTCTTCATAAGCCTTAACAAAAAGAGTATTCTCTTACAGTTTTTAAGTTTAAAATGGAAGGCCAGAAAATTCACCCCCTTTACTCTTAGTAAGAATACTTGGTGTCATTGAACTGCAATTTATTATTCAAGATAACACACTGACAATTAAAGGTTCCAAAAGGACAGCAATTCCACACATGAAACCACTCTGGAATCAGACCCACTTGGTGTAGTTGTTTCAGTAGGGAAATAAAAATACAAAACTGCTTTTAAGGGCTAAAAAGAAAAAAAATCAAAAGGATTTACACAGCATTTAATTTCTAAGGGGAAATCAACTTGTGTCTAAGAGTTCACACCTTGTACAGTCACAAATGACAAAGATTCTGTTTTCATCCATCTCCTCAGCCACATTACAAAATCACCATATGGCAACATCAGATTCAAAATGGGCTTTCTCAAAAAATACAGAGAACTATGACACACCATATTTACTTGACGACAAAACTGAAGAGTGATGCCAAAGTTGCTCACCATTTAAACTACATTTTTCAGAGGATGGACAACTAAGAAATACACGTTTGAAAGCTTGTATCTCTCATTAGCAGAAACTGATCCAATAAAAGGTATTACCTCACCCATCTTTTCTCTTTAATAATATCTGTTCTGTTCACAGATATTACTGTTGATGCAGTTTCTCCTTTTATGCTATTGTACTTTTACTTTTATCCTTTCAAACTATATTCTACATTCAGACACATTTCACTAAAAATTGTACACCTCTGTCTGTGGTCACAGTTTGCGTATTAGTACATCATGATAAAATTTGTTTTAGAGAATGTGTTTCCGTATAGTCAAGCACCAGCCAATGCACTATTTTAGTGAGTAATCACATTACAATTTTTCTTATAAACTATTTCAACACAGCGAAGTCAATTCACAAATTTTGTGCTTCAACTCTGCATTTCTTTTACTCCCAAAATTTCCACAAACCACACTAGGAACTGAATAGGTTTTCTGGTTTCATTCAGATTATTCTCTGTGTTTACTGTTTTATTTTTTATTTTTATTTGTCAGATACGCCTTTGGATATGACAAAGCATAATATATTCTGGAACATGATAGCAAAGTGCCAGAAAATTTCAAAGAACCAAAGAGAATTTTTCAAAGTTAAGATAAAAGAATTTTTTATCACTGACTACTTCCCAGAATCTGTTTAATAGAAGCAACTCAGAAATATATCTAAGGTTAACTCAGTTTTCATTTTACCTTTGCATTTCATCTGTACATATCAAGAGCTAAATATTAGCATGTCATTTTGTGATAAAACTTAGAGAAAGAAATCCACCTAGCCACTACCCTGTATTCATGTAAATCTCTCTCTAAAATTCACTTCAGTGATGCCTCCAGTATATTCTCTCATTTTTTATCTATTTTTTTAAGATAAAAATATTTACAGAACCACCAAGAGGTGCATATGCATAAGAAGTTACCACTCCCCTCTGCTGTTCACGGTCTACTGGTCAAAATGATAAACAGTTTGGAGTGTGCTAAGTATTTTTATAGAAATCAAGGCATCATTTGACACTTACAAAGTGAACAACTTCAGCCAAAGTGTGTTACCAAAGCAGGCAGAAAAATTCTGAACACTCAATTTAGGCTTAAAAACCAGATCACTGTCCTCTACCATGGGTAAAACTGACCACTCAACCATCTAAAAGAGATGATCTAAGACAGATTGAGACCAGACATCTAGCAATAGTGGCAACTGACAGCTTTCCCATATTTGGCAACCACGGTCCTCTAAAAAAGGCACTCAACCATTTAGCTGAGCTTACGAATCACTCTTAATGACAGAGGTAGCAGAAGACACATACGCTGAGTCGTGAACATACCTATGGACGATGAATGTTGGGCCACTCCCCTGCTCCAGGAAAGTACACCTACATTTCTGGATAGAAAAATAATTTGAGCACTTTATTCCCAGAAAGCTACTATGATCTGGTTTCCCAATGTAAGTTTTTAATTTTCAATAGCATACCACTTCTTGGCAGGATTTCTTATTCTGATCTCTCTGATAAAGTTGAAAAGGCATATAGAGCTTCTGTAAACAAGCTACCTTTGCAATGCTAATCATTTTGATTTAGCAAAGAAATCTTCCAGTTACAAATCATATTTTAAAATATCTCAGATGCATAACAGTCTTAAAGCTTCAAGACAACAGCAGAATAGTTTTATTTTCATGTTATGTTTCCCCTTTACTGCTCCCTTAGGATGATATATGAAGGAGAACCACACTATTTTTATTGTTTCCTGCCCTCTCCACACCCCTCCCCCTCAAAATAAAGCTCCTTTAAAAGCATTCCTTTGGGGGAACTCTCTGTCTGCATATATAGAGCTGCCATCAGAATTGACAGGGGGATTCAGAATGCTTATAATGAAATAAAATCCTTTAAAAGCAAAATAAAAATGAAGGCACAGCTCATGCTCCCTAGATCCATACGTGGATGTGACCTTCCCTATAAGAAACGGGGATAAATGTGATTGCACAGAAATTCATTTTCTTAAGAGGGGAAAAGAAAAGGGGTATACATACCCTGAAACACAGATGTAGTATTTAATTTATAAGATTTATGTAAATTCAAAAAAAAATCTTCCCTATAAATTAACATGACAGCAACAAAGCATTCAGACAAAAAGGACAGAAACCAGAGATGTCAGAACAATCCGTGAGAGCAGAACTTTTGAACCCCTGATAATAATGACATCTTTGTGATATGAAAGCAAAGGGGTTAGAGGATCAGATGTCTGGTATCACATCACCATTTGCTCTATAATGTGCCTGTAAGTGATTAGGCCTGGCATGCCCTTGAGCTCAAACAAAATTTGCCCAAAACAACATTAATTAAATCAGAATCAGCTTTAGAAGACTTACATTGATTTTTCAATGTAAAATGCTGCAGTTTATGAAGCCTTCTGGCATTTATTCATAGACTACTGACATCACATTTCAAGTCTAACAAAATATGAACAGAAGAATCATTATGCTACAAAAGTTATGCAAAATGGAACAATAATTCTATACCATTGAGAATAAATTCCTCTTTGTAGAAATGTGCCTTGTTATTTAAGGGAACATTTCTAAGACATTGTCCTTTGCATAGTATACAAGCTAAAAATACTTTACTACTTATTTGGAGGTAATGGTTTCTCTTACATGGGTCTCAAAGTAGACAGTTAAACTGGAATGAAGATTTTACCAAAAGCTATTCATGTAAACAGATGGGAATCATGTACATTTAACTGAATTATATAGTTTAACTGATCTACAGTTCTGTCTCACTCTGCTGAGAGACATGGAAGAAAGGGGGTGGGAAGAGAGCACAGTAGAAAGAACCTTCATTCTGCAAAGCCAATCTAGCACTGACTCCTCCTTCTTCGCATGATGTGATTGGGGTTCTATAGTTCTGGGGTGAGACAGAGAAAAGCAGCATGCATACCATTCTCTCCACTCCGAAAACTTTACTCAAAGACTGTTCGAATTGGCATTACATTTGGCTTAAAACCCTTCTGAGAGTTACAATAACAATAATCTAACTCCAATAGTATGGAACTTCTCAGTATTAATGAATAGAAGACAAAATTGTGCAGAACAGAAATTAAAAATGCATTAGACTCCAGGGAACTTTTGGGGGAAGTAAAAACCTATGTGAATGAACTGGCTCCACACAGACTGCTGGCACAGAAAATTCACAAAATTTGGGAGAAGCTAACTTTAGTAAGGGCTGACGGAAAACTGAAAATGTCTATGGGGCTTTCTGGCAGGGTGTCAGCAAAACTAAAGGTATTTCTGTATCCAGTACAGGTAAGGATGGTATTTACAGAAGTACCGGAGCAAGGACAGGTTGAAATCACAAAGATAAATATTGGAAAAGTAAACAAGAAGTCAGAAAAGGAAATTAATAAAATCAAAACCATAGCTAAATTATGCATGTAAACACACAAATGCATGCACACAAATGTAAGATATTTTAAAGCAAAACGTGAACTGGACTGTTTGATCATGGAAGCTTAAGAAAGAAGGCATTAATAGAAATATGGAATGATTAAAATAAATGAGATGCTCAAATACATAGATTATGCTGACTAGTCAGATTACTTTATAGATGTGAGAGAATGAGCTTCAAATGAAAGAGCGTTAACCTATTTTCGGTAGGGAAGATCACACATTAAAATCTGTATGAATACAAATCCCAGCCATAACCACATACAAACAGGGAAGAAAGTTGTACTATTGACCTCCTGATCAGGAAATGGATATTGAGTGCACTACAACACCAAGATCAAAGAGGCAATTAAGCAATAACAGGTGACTTCAACTATACACATATACACTCGTCAAATGACAGAACGGGACAAGATGCAAAGAAATTTCACAACTATAATTACTGCTTTTTGGAACAACTAGTTCTAATGCAGACAAAGGAGAGAAGGGGACATTATTCTTGACTTAGTCCTACCATTGGTAGCACATAAAAGTTGATTCAAGGAGTAATTGAAAGTGAGACATGAAGTAACAGCAACAAAAACATAATTAAATTTAAAACCAGAGAAAGAGTCTTTGTACCTACACTTACACTGTTGAAACGATCTTTTGGAATGAGAATTCTTATAAAAGGGGGGAGAAGCTAGCAAAAAAGGCCTTAATGGTAAAACTAAGGTAACAAAAATTCTCCAGAGTTGCTGGGAGTTTATGTACACATACCGCAGCAGAGTCATAGAAAAAATGCATATCCCTACATAAAAATGAAGCAGAAAACAATAAAACAAACAAAACAATTAACAGGTGAAGTGCAAGAATTGAGCCAACTGAAAGTCACCCTTGGAGAAGCCACAGGATAAGCCAAAAAGTATTGCAGGGAAAATATAAAATGGAAACTAGCAGTGCTAAGAGGGAAATTGAAAAACAAACATCCAGGCATCAAAACCATTTTTAAGGCACCTAAAAGCATGAAATCCATGAGATTCTGTGGATTCACTGGCATACTGGAGTTAAATGACTAATTCAAGAAAGTAGAACTATTGCACAGAAGCCTATCTTTTTCAGTAGAGTTCGTTACAGAGGGGGTGTTGGAAAAATACCTGTACCAGATTGTCTCATTTAAAAGGTAATAAGGATGAAGTACAGTAAACACTTGATTTAACAGACAAATGAGGGTAAGGGGTGTCCATTAATGCCAAAAGTCCATTATATCTGAATGGTTATACTGTATGATGATGCACTGACCTTCCCTGCCCATCACTCACTCCTGTCCTCTGCCCGCCCCTTCTTCCTCCTGCCCCATTCTTCCCTCACATCTCCATCTCCCTCTCCCAATTATCAGGAGAGGAGCTGAATGCCAGCCTGGCTCCTTCCGCCTCCTGCAGCTCCCAGCGCTGCGGCTCCTCCACCTCCCTCCAAGCTGCCTGCATGAAGGTAGAGCATTGCTCCTCACAGCCTGCCAGTGGGCAGCAACCTCTGACACCATGACTGCTGCTCAGCGCCATTGCAGGCAGTGGTGGTTGGGCACTGACATACTCCACACAAATGGGGGATGGGAAAGGAAAGCTCCTGCGCCACATCGCAGCCCCTTTCCCTGGCTCCTCTGGCCTCAGTGGCACCAGCCACTGTGGTGGCCCCTCCAGCAGCTCTGGTGAGTCTTTAGCATTTATTTAGGGGGATCAGGGAGCTGGCAGGCAGCATCCATTATTTCCAAAGTCCGTTACATCAGGGTCCATTAAATCAAGGGCTTACTGTACTGTCAAAAGTTGAGGTGACTACAGAAGTGCTGGAAAAAATAATAAACTAAAGACCGTCAAGTCACCAAGATGCAGTAGTATACACTCTAGAGCTCAGGAGGAGCTTACAAATACAGTAGCTGAGTTACTAGGAAAAATATACAACTTGTTATTACAAACAGAGACAATAGTTGAGGGATGGAAGTTGGCAAATGTTTTGCCAATCTTCAAGAAGGTGCTGAGTTGTTTCTGGGAATTACAGTTCAATAAACCTTCAGTATCAGATATTGTTATAGGTACAACTGTGCACCTGCAGAATATTAATTATGGGCTTGGAGCCAAGGACTAGAAACCAGCTTAGCGACACACACAATTGGTCTGGAAAATAACATTTTAGTTATTTATAACTGAACAACATTTACTTGTTGCTTTTGTATCACAACTGACACAAATATACTTTTTTGGCTCTTTACTGTTGATTGAGTTATTGGAATATCCATCATCCATGACACCCTTCTATCAAGTGTAATCTAGTATCTTTGAACACATGGAATCTATAGCAAATATGCTTTTCATTTTTAAGTAAAGGACACTCCATCGAACAATCGGGGCTGCACAAATATATAAAACCTATCCATCTGCAAATAATTTTTCTTGGCTCTCCTGCTCTCCCAATTAGGATGAAAACAAATAGAAGTGATCATACGAACCCTTCCATTCTTTTGAAAAATAAAACCCAGGTGTTCTGTGCCTATCATAGCATTGTTTGTTTTGTTTTAGTACAAAATTAAGGCACATTTATTTTTGTGTTCAAATTAAAAGCAGAGTCAGTATTACAAAGGAAATGGGAGCTGTGCTGAAGATGGCTTCCTATGGGTGAAATAGCAAATATGGAGCAGGTATAGATAAGTTCACCAACACTTCAGTGATGTGTTCTCATGTTACATTCCTGTTGTTTGACAGAAAGATATGCTAGTCTGAATAAGTATATCCTAGGTAGGCAGTAGAAGAAAACTTATCTCTAAAAAGGGCATAGTTAAATATCAGTAGTGAGCAAGAGGGAATACAAGCTAGAGCTTAACTGTGGCTGGGAGATTGCAGTTACACATGGACCTCCAGCCTGTGGATGCCATTCTGAAAATAGCGGCCCTTATGGGAGCTACTTCAGCAAGGCATGGTAACCCAAGGCTGCAGGGCAGAGCGATATGGTCCCACTGGTATAGATTGCATCCCAATGTTTATTCCTCATTTCCACTTTTTAAACAAAAAAATATCACTGGACTAGCCTTCAGAGGATACCAGTTCACTTCCCAGTTCTACAACAGACTTCTTGTACAACTTTGGTCATATTATTTAATCACATCAGCTGTGTCTACACTACAAAAATAACTTTGAAGTTGCTTACTTCGAAGTACAACTTTGAAGTTCAGCATCTACACACACCCTACTTTGAAGGTAAACTTCAAAGCAGGGCACCACTCCGTTTCCAGGAATGGAATAAGGACTTCAAAGTGGGGCTCCCTACTTCTAAGTTAACTTCAAAGTAAAGGAAAATGTGTTTAGACTCTCTGAGGATTACTTCGAAGTAGTGCCTAACTTCGAAGTTAACTTCAAAGTTAGTTTCTAGTGTAGACACACCCTTTGTGTCTCAATGGGGATGACATACTCCTTTTCTCCCAGCCTGTATCAGTCTTGTCTATTTAGACTATAAGCTCTTTGGAGTGAGAATCATCTGTTACTATGTTTATACAGCACTCAGTGCAATCGGGCACCAGACCTGGCAAATGTATTTATAAGAATAAATCTGTGAAAAATGTTGGTTCAGTTCTTTGTCAAGAAAAGCCAGCCCTAATTCTGCAAACCCTTCAGCATGATGTGCTTAACTTTATATCATCACTGTACCAATGTAGCTGCATAGGTCTATTGTTATTGCAAAGTTTGCCTTTACAGTTCTTGAAGCAGTACATGAACAGGAAAGCACCTACCACAGAGTGAGCATAACCAATTTAGTAATAAGAATAAAAACTATTTTCCTGACATTTTTATGTTTAATTATTACTTTAGAAATATAAATACACTAAAGGTATAACATTTTTTGCATATTTGTCGACATAAGTAAACAAAATTAATTATTTATATTTAATTTGCTTTATCTGAAAACAAAAACTCCTGAAATTCTCTTGTTGAAATACTGACAAGGTGGGTGAGATAATATCTTTTACTGGACCAAGTTCAACCAATTTGGTAAAATACTTATTTACACTGTAAGGGTATGTCTACACGGCAGTGTTATTATGGAATAAACTATTCTGGAATAGATATTCCAGCATAGTTTATTTTGAAGTAACACTGCTACACTTGAAATGTATTTCAAAATAGTGCTTAGCTAACCCTACCGCTTAGCTATTTTGAAATACAGCATGTACATAAAATAGAGCCTATTTTGAAACAGAGCCATTGTATGCAGTACAGCTTATTTCAAAATAGTCTCTATTCCCTGTCTACACAGACCCTTTTTCAAAATACGCAAATAATTCCTTATGGAACTATTTACCCACTTTGAAATAAGCCAACCGCTATTTCAAAATTATTTTGAAATAGCAGTTTTGTTGTGTAGATATTAGCAAAGTTATTTTGAAATAATGGCTATTATCTCAAAATAACTTTGCTCTGTAAACATACCCTAAAACAGTTTTATTTCCTGAACTCAAAGATGTTTAATTTGTTAGGTTTTATGTACTATAAAGGAACCAGTCTTCAGATAAAAAGGGTAAAATTTCCAAAAGAATTAAGGCAATTAAGAACCCAGTTCCAGTTGCCTTTCCAAGGGAAGAAGTCGTCACTCACTTGGTGCAGTAATTAACAATGGTTTTCCAAGATGTGTCCCCACATGTGCTCCACTCAGGTCCTGGCAAGTCCTGGTGCTGCAGATCAGTATGTTTTTAGTGCAATGACACCCCCAGCCCCACCGCTGCCATGCAATGCATGCACACTCAGCATCTTCCACTCCTGCCACTCTGTGGTGTGTGCACACAGGGCAGCCCCCATAGGTTCCTTTCCACCTGAAGCCCCTGAAAAGGTCAAGCAAAGTGGAGGATGGGAGGGTAGTGGAGCACCCGCAGGGACACATTTCAGAGAATCATCATTACTGCACCTGGTCAGTAACTTCTCCTTTGAGCAGTCCCTGCAGGTGCTCCACTCAGGTGACTCCACAGCTGTATCCATTTGGAGGAGGTGGGTATTGGAGTGTTATGTGGATGAAGGAAGGACTGTATCAGCTAGAGCTGTGGCAGGTATTGGTCCTTTTGGTAAAAGGGACTACTCTGCAAATGTATGGCTTGAAACTATGTGGCCAAGAACCAATCCCCTTCATCCAGTGCTGGTATGATGGCTGTCAATGTCATCATTCCGAACTTTGTATTGCAAATGAACTTGTTCAATTACCCCTAAGGTGAGCAATTTTTGCACCTCTGCTTGTAATAGGGGCTTGTGAGATGGATCTCGGAAATGGCACAAGTCAGGGGTGGGTGGGTAGGAGACATGGAAGAAAAGAAGATAGTATAACTCAATCTGATGATTTCTAGGACCCATTTGTCTTTGGTAATTTGAGTCCATTGTCAGTAAAGAGGTCTCAGGCAGTGACAGACGATAACCTTGGGATCCACTGGAACTGTGGGATAGTCACTCAGACCCCCGACCAAAACCTCAAATTTGTTGTTTGTAAGAGGTACAGTGAGTCGCGGAGGAGTGGTTTTGCTGTGTCCTACTCCTGTTGGAATGTTGCTTAGGACTGGTATCATATGGCCTCTGTTGATGCCCGTAATGGCTGTAGTTATCCTCCCTAGGTTTATGGTAGGAATTATATTTACATTTCTTGTTTCGGGGGGTACACACCCCCAAATTATGAAGTGTCGTTCGAGAATCCTTCATCTAGTGTAAGATCTCGTCTGTATTATCAGCAAAAAGCTGCTTTCTGTGGAAAGGGAGATCCTCCATTCTTTGCTTGTAGTTTTATTGGGATCCCTGATGACTGTAGCCACGCGACTCTACACACTAGGATGGTTGTGGCTGTAGCTCCAGCTCCAGTGTCTGCAACATCCATAGCGGCCTGGAGAGCTGTCTTGGCTATTGGCATACCCTCCTTAATAATGCAGTGAGGGAGAAGTCATTTGTTGTCAGGAAGGTCCTTTATCGGGTCCTGTAATTTGGCATAATTTGCAAGATCATAATTGACTAGAAGGACTGTATAGGTCAATATGTGGAACTGGAGCATAGCAGAAGAGTACACTCTACGGCAAAAGGTGTCCAGCCGTTTGTGCTCTGTCTCAGTGGGCATAGATTTAAACTGTAGATTCTTGCCCTTACGATTCATAGAGTCCACAACCAGTCAATCTGGTTGTCGACAGTGAAAGAAAGAAAGTCCATGTCATTTGCAGGGACAAAATATTTTCTGTCTGCTCTATGGTTTGTGGGTAGAACAGAAGCTGGACTTTGCAAAGAACATCCGAAGGTTTGAGGAAAGCCTCATTGATGGGTAAAATTGTTTAAAGGATGCTGTGGGTTATAATATGGTGTGTAACGTATATTGTTTGCCTTGAACATCCTGTAACACGATATCTTGTGATTGGGCTACCATTTAAATAATTTCTGAAAGTGTTTCAGATCATCTGCCGGTGGAAAGGACAAGATCTGGAACACTGCTTTGTCCTGCCTGGATCTATGCCCATGTAAGGAGCTCTCTGAATCTGAGCAAGGCAAGTCACCATGCTCATTGGAACCCGCTTGGGAGACTACTGAAGGCAGGTGAGCAGGCAAGGAGAGTGCAGAGACTGGGTGAGCTCTTGAAGGTGTGCTGTCGTTGAGGTTTAGAGGTTGTGCATCTTGAATGGTAGGCATGGGAGGAATGTGGACTGCGGCCCTTGCATGCATTCCAGGGGCACCATTAAGGTGGAAATTGATGTGGAGGATAAATCCACAGCTGGGTAAAGGAAGGAAATCATCCCTACATGAGTACCAAGAAACCTGTGATGGAAAAGGAGATGAGTGGCCTGATGAACACCTGCTCCTATGCATGCTACCATAATCAGATCTTGGGGACAGCGGGGTAGGCGAGTGGGGGGCACTTTGTGGCAAATTGGCATGCCCCTGTACTGTGGAGCATTGCAAACAAACTACTGCTCCTATGTCAGGCTGAGGAGCTTTTTGTAGGTGCCACATTTTGCGAAGCGCTTTTTACTGCTGTGTTGCCAGTTGCTCTAGCACAGGAGGAGAGATGGCAGAACTTCTGGTGGAGGTACGTGTAGCTTCTCCAAAGCTGATACCTCAGTAACATCAACTCGCAAGGCTAGTTTGCTTCTGTCTCAGTTCTCCTGGCTAAAGCTGACCTGTGTTTCTCCACAGTGCCAGAGACTGATGGCACCAGGAAACAAGATGCTCTGGGCATCACTGATAAAGAACATGGACAGTGAAGCCTTCACGGCTTGAGAGCCTTTGCAGGGTGATAAAGCTGCCCTGTCAGAGCGCTTTTGCAGTGCCAGCATCTCCTCTGTTTTTTCCCTTGATGGTTGAAGAGACTTTTCCCAGAGTATAGCCTTAAGCCACATTTTCCAGCCCTTACCAACATGTTCAGGCAATAGGGGCACTTGTTAGTTGCATGAGACTCTCCCTAGGCATTTTACACAAGAGGCATAGCCCATCAGCAGTAGGCTCTGAGTTTCTACATAAGTCACATCTTTTGACACCAAGGGGAGCCTAGTATGTTTAAAAGATAAAAAGCTGCCTTTTTTTTTTTTAACGTAGTAGCGTTGAAAAAGCAAAACTATTAAAATTATGAGACTAAAAGGTCAACACTAATGGTGAATTTCTGTTTTGTTCAGTCAGAAAGAAGAGCTGCTCTGAAGTCTATCTTCTGCCAGGGACATTTGAAAAGGAATGGACTGGGGCTGAGCAGTGCACGCACTCCATGGAGCAGCGGTAACATTAGACAATGAGTGTACATGCACGGCATGGGGGGTGGGGAGGAACACACCGAGACCTGAGTGGAGCACCCACAGGAACCACTTGAAGGAGAACATAAATTCCTTATGTACATTTGAAAACTCCCCCCAAAATGCCTTATGTATGGATTTATAAAAAGACTTATGAATGAAAAATGGCTAAAATCAAACCCCATCGAGTAGAAAGAAATCAGCTACTAAGGACCGAATCAAAGAAAATTTTAATGGACTCTTCAAATCTTCAACAGACATTCAAAACCAATTTTTTAAATAGATGCCAATGGTTCAATGTCTTATCTTCTGTAATTCACTATAATTTATTTTTAATTTAAACTGAAAAGTTCTTCTTGTGTGCACCATGGGAAAGTATTTGTCATTTAAATTCCATGGCTACAAAATAAATATGCTTGCATAACAAACTATATATGTTCCATTAACAGACATGTGCTTCTACATAATTCAAGTTGGCAGCAGTTCCAAGGATTTGTTTCACTTTCTTTCACTCTTTGAAAGGAACTTTTGTTTTTTTTGTTTTTGGTTTTTTAATCTAGTTGGAAGCTTACTATAGTTAAGCTTCTCTGTATTTTTGTAATAGTCATTTATTTAATTTTTTCTTATCTGCAAATTTACCAAAAAATATAAACAAACAAACAATAACCTACGACACAGAAGACAAACTCATTCATTTACTCAGATCAAGGTATGATGCAGCCATCTAGGTACTGAGTTAAGAACTGCCCACTCTTTCAGGCTGATCTTGGATTTGAACAAGACACACTGTAGTCTTAGGAAGTCCTTTAACCTTTAGACCTCACTTTCTCAGTCTGTAAAATGGAGATAATACTTTGCTATGAATCTTTTAGCAACGTCCTAATGAGTAACCGTTTGCCATTTATTAAGCACTTCGAAGATTAAATACATTATTTTAAGTGGTAAGTATTACTATAACATTAAAAGGAGAAAAAAATGCCTTTCAAGTAACAACAGATAGCCATCTTATAGACAGCTCTATTAGATCGTCCAAACTAGCAACTAAAAAGTCTATTACCTCACTGTGGTCTCATAAAATACTAAAATTAACAGTGAAAAGAAACTAAATTGAATTATAATCATGATAAGAACCAATGCACAGTCAGCATACAATATGGCAAAGCATTCTCTGTGGGGTTACCACAATAGCATTGCTGACATATAACATTATTTCTGATAATAATATAACTCAAATCACTTCGGCCTTGAGAAGGAGTTCATACAAAAGGATTGACCTTTGCCATGTGGTAAACAATACACGTGCTTTCCAGACAACACAATTTGAAGTAGTTAAAACATAGCCTGTATAAATTCTATGTAACAGAAGACTTACAAAGCTCCATAAAAACCCTATAGGTATATTCATATAGATGTGAAGGATATTTCTACATCTTAGAGAATCTGAGTTTAACAAAATTAGCCCAATTAACAGTCAAGCAGTGTTACTAGAACATGTAAGTCAGGACTCAACAAATCCTTATGTTTTCTGCATCCTGTCACCCAGACCATTCTTAAAATGCATTAAGTGTTGCCTATCTCTTGGACAAGGGCCACATATTCATACAAAAGTCATTCCATTGATAATACCTGGGGGACTTTCCCTGCCTTCCACCAGAATGTTCACAGAAGACATGGTTATTTTTCAGTACTGCAACCAACTACCTCAGAGCAATTTTTCTTCAACACTGGCACTTGAAATAAACTCAGCTTAATCATCCTGATTTGGATAGATGACCAGTCTATTAAATCTTTCATAATAGCCTCACGATCTTTTATAAGGCAGCAGGGATTCTTTTGCTATTTGACTTTCAATAATGCAAGGTTGTGAGACAAGTCCATCTTGATATGATATTGAAAGGTTATCATTTAAGTGCTCATCTTGACCTCTCCAAATATCACTGAGAACCTAGAACCAGATAGTTCTAGGACAGGGGGTCTGCCACCAAAATAGAAAGAAGACCCATTTTTTTTCACATTCAGTTACAAAATTAATACTTTAAGAGCCATGATGCATGTGAATATGAGACAGTCCTTAAGAAATAGTATCAAATCCTATTTGTAACCCATTTTCAGATCAGTGAACACACAATGATTTATAATGCAATACATGTTTACTGCAGAATGTTAAACTTTTTACAAATTTCATTTCCTCACACTTTACATGTTAGGCGAGGGGAAGGCAGAGGGTCTCAGTTCCTGTCCCCAGGGGAGATAGGGGCACCGCCTCCTACATTCCTCTCACAGGCCAGAATCCTCTCCTGCATCCATATCCCTTCCTGGACCCTGCGCTGCCACCCTCTGCACTGCCACCCTCTGTCCCAGGTCACAACCGCATCCTTCACTCAAACCTCTCTACTTCTACTCTACATTTCCACATTTATGCACCCAAAATTACATTAGCCCTTTTAACCAAACTGTGACACTGTCTTGCCTCTGGAATCTCAACTACATGCATCTGATGAAGTGGGTCTTTGCCCATAAAAGCTTACGCTCCAAAAAAGTCTGTTAATCTATAAGAGCAGTGGGGGAAGCAAACTTAACCAGTTTCAAGAATGAGCATGATAAGTTTATGGAGATAATGGTATGAAGAAGCTGCCTACAAAGGCGTGTGGCCCATCTGCAATTGCTAGAAGCAAAGATCTCCAGTAACTGGGGAATGGACAGTAAGTGGGATGGGCTCCAAGTTACTACAGTGAATTCTTTCCAAGGTGTCTGGCTGGTAGGTCTGGTCCATTTGCTCAGGGACTAATCACTATATTTGGAGTCAGGAAGGATTTTTTTACCCCGTTAGACTGGCAAAGACCTGGAGAAGTGAGGTGGGGGAGGGGTCATTGTCTTTCTTTGCAGAACAGTGCACAGGTCACTTGTTGCTTCAAACTAGAGTAAATGGTAGATTACCTGTAACATGACATCTCTCTGAAGACTTCTAAAACTCAGTCAGAGGTCAAATTCATTACAGGAGTGGATGAATGAGATTATAAGGCCCGATACATGCAGAAGGTCAGATCAGATGATCACGATAGTCCCATTTATCTGTAAAGTCTATGTATCTATGGAAAATGGCTAATTTCTGTGCATCTCTGCTTAGCCCATTCTGTGAAACAGGCAATAACAGAAAATTCTGTGACAAGAAAAACACACTGACTATTTTGTTAGAGCTCTCTGATGCCTTTGTTTTTCATTAAATCACAGGGCCAACATTACTATTGAAAAAAATCTTTGTAAGTCTTCATATGCTGTCAAGCAATAAAACAGTATTTAGCACTGTTTATTTTATTTGGTTGAATGATGCTTAGCAGTATAATTTCCAACTTGCATGCCAAAATCTCAGCAGTAACTTTGTGATCCATATATAAACAACAAGATGAAACAGAAACACCAATTTCTTATTTCTTTCAGGGAAATAAAGGAAATACTTGAAAGGTCTGCATCCATACACATAAGGTAGCTGAGAAGATGAATTCCTGGATGCACAGAAAAGCTGCAAGCAGGAAGTGAGAGAGAAAGTTTTCTCCAAACATTACACATTATAAATTCCAAATCCATCTGTTCTTAGAAACAGGCCAGACTTGGACCAGCTAATAATTTCTTCTTTGTTGATCAATTTTTTTTCCAATTTGTTCTCTGCAATACAACATGAGGTTTGTAATAAAATTCAAGATGAACCTTAGTTTTCCCTCTTGCTCAAAACAGTTCTGCTTCCACCTCAGCATCACGTAGTGCCACGAAAATGTATGTAAAATTTCTCCCTATTTGAAGAGTTTCCCTCTCAAGTCTTGCCAAGAATAAAATTGGCTTTTTTCAATTTTTATTGCCAATTTAGCACTTCTCATACTGAACACAGCCAATTAAATCTTGAGTTCAAACTTTAATTTCTTCTATTTTGGCTTACCCAGTGCGCTTTCTATTAGAGCACCATTTAAGCATCCAAGATGTTTTTATAGGAGTCCAAATAGGTTTTTTTTTTTTCTTTTGGAAATGCATTTTATTTTACTGATGTCACTTCAGATTTCCAGGCCCAGCCAGATACAATTGTACAAAGGTAACTTGTATCACAGAATAATAGAATACTAGAACTGGAAGGGACCTTGAAAGGTCATGGAGTGCAGTCCCCTGCACTAATGGTAGTACCAGCACCATCTAGATCAGGTGTGGGCAATAATTTTTGATGGGGAGTCCACTCCAAGATTTTGGTAAGTGGTCAAGAGCCCTACTTTTCTATGGGATGCAGGTTGGGTGAAGAAGGGAGCTTGGGGTAGGGGAGTAGAGTACAGGAGAGAGTGGGGGTCTCTGAGGGAGTTTGAGTGAAGGATAGGGTTGTGACCTGGGGCAGAGGATTGCAGTGCAGGGTCCGGGAAGGGATATGGGTGCAAGAGAGTATTCTGGCCTGTGGGAAGGATGTAGGAGGCAGTGCAGGGTCCTGGAAGGAATTCAGGTGCGGGGGCAGGGAGGAGCCATGCCAAAGGCAGTGTCTGGCTGGGAGGTGCTTACCTAAGCAGCTCCTGGACAGCAGCACTTTCACGCAAGCTACCAGGCTTGCTATCAGACCTAGACTACTCCATGTGGCTCTCTGTGCTGCAGGGCAGTCTATGCATGCTGCCCCCACCCCCGGCAAAATCTCTCAGCTCTTACTGGTCAGAAACTCACCAATGGATGCTTGGGGAAGCCTGTGAACCCCCTCCTCCCTCCTCTACAGGACAGAGAGACACAAAGAAGCAGCAAGCCACTTTGAATAGAGTCACTCCATGCACAAGGCCAGATCGGATCAAAAGGCTTGTCCGGCCAGATCTGAATCTTGCCCACCCTGGTCTAGATCATCTCAGACTGATGTTCACCTAATCTGCTCTTAAAAATCTCCAGTGATGGAGATTCCACAACCTCTGTAGTCTTTCTTCACCTTCTGAAATAAATAATTGACTCCAATACATTCCAAGAACTTGTAGGATAATCTGTGCCCTGCTGTGTTAGTTTCCAAACAGATGTCTGGATTGCTGAAGTATATAATCACCACCAAATCCTTTGCTTTGCATAATTGTGTTAGTTGTTTTTTTTTTTAAAAAGCCTTCCCCCCACATCATCTTCCTGGTGAGGTGGTCTATAACAGACCAACTACCATGATGTCATCCTTCCTCCCCCTTTCATCCTTTTCCAGCAACTCTCAACAAGTTTGTCTTCTATACCCATCTCAAACTCAGCCCACATGTACACATTTGAAATATATAAGGCCATCCCTCTTCTCTTCTTCCCCTAACTATCCCTCCTGAGCAAGTTGTACCCTTCTATACCAGTATTGCAATTTTGTCTATTATTCCACCAAGTCTCTGTGATACCAACTATGGCATAGTTGTGTTTATTTACTAGCATTTCAAGTTCTTTCTGCTTATTCCCCATACTTCTTGTATTTGGATACAGCCAGCTATGATACTGATTTGATTTTGACCCCATCCCAGTTCTGCCCTGTTTCTCCTGTATTCCTGCTATTGCAGCACATGCTCCCCCCTTCCCCACAATTTCTGACCTGTCTCCCAGGTCCCAAATTTTCACTTACTTGCGACCTTTGCTCTCCTGTTCCCCTCACATGCCACTTTCAAACCTAATTTAAAACCCTCCTCACTAGGTTAGCCAAACATCTGGCTTTGATGTTTTGTTACCTAAACATCTTGTTTGATTCATCAAACTTAATAGTGTTCAGCTTTTAATGTAAGAATATATTCAAGGGAAAAAAAATCTTACACTCTCCTTTCCTACTTCCCAAGCATCCTTCCTACGGAATCATAAGGGTGGCCTACACTACACTATTAGGCCAATGTAAGGCAGTGATCATCGATCTAATTAAATCAATTAACTGGCATTGTGCCGCAATGGAGAGCACACAGGACTTCCAGACAGATGGACTAATTCAAAGGTTGTGAGTTTGTGACCCACCAGTGTAATGTTCAGGGAACTAGAGACCTCACTCCTGAGAAAAGTCATGGGGGGGATCCTCATAAAATCCATTTTAAAGCACTTGGAAGAGGGAAAAATGGTCATGAATAGTTAACATGGATTCACCAAGGACAAGTCACACCTGACCAATCTGACTAGTTTTTACGATGAGGCACCTGGCTCCGTGGACATGGGGAAATCAATTGATGGAACATACCTTGACTTTAACAAAGCTTTGATACATTCTCCCACACTATTCTTGCCCATAAGTTGAAATATGGATTGGATAACTGGATTGTGAAGGTGGATAGAAAGCTGGCTAAATGATCATGCCCAACAGGTAGTGATCAATGGCTTGATGTCTGGTGGGCAGTCAGTTTCAAGTGGTGTTCCCCAAGGATCTGTTCTAGGGCCAATATTGTCAACATTCTTATTAATGACCTGGATGAGGGGATAGATTGCACCCTCAGCAAATTTGCAGATGACACTAAGGTAGAGGGTCAGGTAGATACATTGGAGGGTAGGGATAGAGTCCACAGTGACCTAGACAAATTGAAGGATTGTGCCAAAAGAAATCGGATGAGGTTTAACAAGGACAAGTGCAGAGTCCTGCACCTGAGATGGAAGAATCCCAAGCACTGTTAGAGGCAGGGGACCAACTGGCTAAGTAGCAGTGCAGCAGAAAAGGACCTGGGGATTACAGTAGATGAGAGGCTGGATGTGCGTCAACTATGTGCCCTTGTAACCAAGAAAACTAAAGATATATTAGTTTGCATTAGGACAAGCATTTCCAGCAGATCTAGAGAAGTTATTATTCCCTCCTGTTCAGCACTGGTGATGCCACATCTGAAGTTCTGTGTCCAGTTCTGGTCTCCCCCCCTCTTCACCCCTGTATAAAAAGGTTGTGGATGTTTTGGAGAGGGTCCATTGGAAAGCAACAAAAATGATTAGGGGGCTGGAGAACATGACCTATGAGGAGAGGCTGAGGGATTTGGGCGTATTTATTTTGCATAAAAGAGAGGAGTGAGAGGTGATTTGATAGCAGCCTCCATCTTCCTGAAGCGGGGCTCGAAAGAGAACGAAGAGAGGCTGTGTTCAGTAGTGACAGGTGGCAGAACAAGGAGCAATGACCTCAAATTACAAAGGGGGAGGTGTAGGTTAAATATTAGGAAAAACTATTTCACCAGGAGAGTGGTGAAGCACTGGACTGCACTACCTAGGGAGTTGGTGGAATCTGCATCCCTAGAGGCTTTTAAGTCCCAGCCTGACAAAACCCTGGCTGGGATGATTTAGACAGGATTTATCCTGCTTTAGGCAGGGGACTGGACACTATGACCTCCTGAGGTCTCTTCCAGCCCTATGATTCTAATGTCTACACTACAGGGTTTATGTTGGGGTAAACACTGTTTAAGTAACACAGATGTTGGACATTTTGTCAATTTCAAGGAAGGAGCTGTGAAACTGACAAGAAAGCCAAGCTATCTCTAGCCCTTTTGCGCTCTGCTCCACTGGAGAACTGGGCAGGTCAATGCTGCTCCCGGCTGGGAGACAGGTGAAAATGGACACTCTTCACAACTAGGAGGTGGGGCAAAAAGTCTTGGCAGCTGCACCCAGTTCCTAGCAGTCAGCAAGGGTAAGAGAGGGCTGGCTGGTTCCTGCTTCCAGCTGAGAATGCTGGATGTATGTCTGTTTCACTATTAGGAGAGTGGAATTGACAAGGATGCTGGGCTCCTCCTTGGGAGTGGCTACAGAGTGAGAGAAAAGTCAGGCAACTGAAGGGTGGGGCAGGGGGCATGCTGCTGTGAGTCTATGGGACAGCTATGTTCCTAGCTGCAAGCTGCTAACCAAGCTGAGAAAACAGGCTCTTAGCTCCTTCCATTGCCTCTGTTAAGTCAGTGGAAGTGCTCCCCGTGACAACACACACCGTCTAGCAAAGGAGGGTAGCGTGGACATGCATCACTGGAATTACTGCAGTGTCTGTAAGTCAACCTAGTGTAGACATGCTCTGAGTTTCCTATGTAAGTACTTTAATGTCACATCAACCAGTGCTATAATTAGGAAAGTTAAAATTCTCTCATCTTCGTGCTGTACTGAAGTGTTCCATTGTATATATATATGTATCTGGATTCACTAACACTTTGTACTAATTATTCTAGTGACTAGCTTAGTCCATAAATATTGCATGCAGTATAATCAGTGGTCTTCATTTTCAGTTTTTACTGATTAATTATCAGTTTTTAGTAAAAGAATTCAGTTTTTAAACATTTATACCCATTTATCGATCCACTCAAAAATTTTGTCAGGTACTTCCTTTCGTTAACACTAACATTTTATGGAATTGTTGAGTTCTGTGGCTTTGAGATTGGAGCAAAGTAAAACACAAAACACACACACAGTGGAGGTCAGAAAAAAATTCATTGGCATTAATATTAGTCGTTGATTGACTCACAAGGAGATGCTGCCTGCCTATTTTTTTGTGTTTGTTTAGTGCAGCGCTGAATTTAAGCAATCAATCCTCCACAAAAAAGACAGCTATGGTATTTAAAAAAAAAGGTAAACCTGGGGCTGAAACACAAACCTGGGCTTCAATAGCAACAATAAGATCGGTGCTTTGAAATTTTCAAGAAAAAGTAAAGATGGGAGTGAAGAGAATGTGCTGTGCTGCAAGTACCACAGCAGTGAGGTCAGTGCCTGTGGTGACAGAATAAAGGAGCACTTGGCTAGCAATTGACACAAGCTGCTGAAAGGAGAAAGTCAACTCTGGAGTAAATTATCAATATCAGGAGCTTTCAACAAGGCTTTAATGGCAAGGATAACATGGCACAAGTGGGTCAATGAATTTGTTCGTGCTCTTTGTTTCACTGGACAAACCATTGTTACTTGCAGAGGGGCTCCTTGATGACTGTGTGTGACAATACAGTCCATCAGCAAAAACCCTTCCTCATGCAGACAAAGAAAATGATGATGCTTTAGTATCTAAACTGATGGAATTAATTGATCAAAACTTTATCTGCTTTTTGATGAGCTTTGGACCAGCTGATTCTTGGCCTTTTTTTTCTCCCCAAAGCAAGTAAACCTGCATTGTTTTGTGCTGATGTGACATTCATCCTTTCTGCTGACAGAGATCGAGTTGACAGAGCAACAACTAATATGTTTGAGGTGTATCAAATAACTTGGGAAAATATGGCCACAACTAACACAGATTCTATGCCCCAGATGGCTAGGTCTGCATGGAAGATTAAAATCAGTCAGTAACTGGAGCTGATATGTATTACCTGTCCTGTTCTTCTGATTAACACTGAGCTGTCAGTAGCTCCTGCTAAGGAAGAAAAGAAAGAAATGCAAAATTTTACATCATTGGATTTGGTGCTATTTTAAAGCATGTGAACAAGTTGAAGGCTTTGATTTTCACAGTGTGAGATGAGTGCAGAACCAACTCTTGATAAACTCCCTGTTGTGCCATGTCAGTAGATAACCTTATACTCCACTGCTTGTCATGTAAATAATATGTGGACTGTGATAATGTGTCCCTTACATCACCCTGAGATTGTTGTTTTTTAAAGCAGAAACATGGAAAGAGATTGGCAAATAATCAAAATGACTGCCAGAGTCTCTTCACCAAGGTAATGTTCACTGTTGAAAACTAGGAACCACTGCGGCAATGTCTACCCTTGCATTCCTCTTTCAAAAGAGGAATACAAATGAGGAAAATTGAAAATGCAAATGAGACACTGATTTACATATCTTGCACTTCATTTGCACAATGTCTTTTCGGAACTAAAAAAAGCAGTGTAAACAGGGCTCTTCTGAAAATAAACTCCATCTTCAAAAGAAACCTGCTTCGAAAGAGTCCTGTCTACACTGCAAGCGTACGCATAGTCAGTGTGACACACATAAAAATATGAAGGATTTTTTCAAATACAGCCAATACATTTGCTAATGCAGATTTCACCTGATCCTGACAACCAAAGTCTCAGCTGAATTGAACAAAATAGATGCAAGAGAAAATATGGCAAGAAAACAGCTGTTTTTGGAAATCCAAAAGAAGGAAAACAAAGCTTCAGTGTAATCTCAGGGAGAAATGGGAGACAACTGTGGCCCATAATCTGAATGTTGAAGTATTTGGTGCTAAAGATTTTTTTGAATGCCATCCAGCTATTGCACCCCTTCTTCAAGATGAATTTTGCAACACACTACAACTGTTATCCCAGAGTATTTCCATAATTTGCCACTAAACATAAAATTTCAGATCTAAAAGGGGAATTTATTAACTATATTAACATGCCTAATCCCAACAATGTGAAACGGGATGTGATTTTTGGAACAGTAATCAAGATATGTGTCCCAACGTCAGCCAATTAACACAGCTACCTTTGAGCATATCCTCTGGATCTACAGATGCAGGCTTCCTATTTTCAAAGCTGGACCACCTCCAAGACAGCAAAAGGGTCAACATGACTTTGAAAACAACTAAGCAAGCGTACGAAAACCAGGATTTCTGGAAAAACTACTAGTTTAGAGACATAAATATACCTTTGCCCGTTAAGTTTCCATTATACTGCAGTAAATTGTGTATATTATGAAAACGTTTTTTATTTTTGGTTTTATTTTTTCCTTATTTTTAAAATTCTTTCTAACTCAGTTTCATCCTGGTTTTCATGTTTGGAAAATAAACACCAAAAAATTCCCAGAATTGTTTTACAAATAAAAACTGAGCATATGGGACACTGGATACAACTTTTATAACTGCCAGTATCTCATAAATGACATCAGCTACAATTCTTATTTTTGTCAACACTGCCCCTATGAAAAATTTATTTAAGAATTGTTGTCAATGTAGATTTTTTGTAAGATTGCAGTAAGTCAGTGGTTCTCGGACTCTGGGTCAGGACCTTAAAGTGGATCACAACCCCATTTTAATGAGGTCACCAGAGCTGGCATTAGACCTGCTGGGACCCATGACGGAAGCCAAAGCATAAGCCGAATGCCTCCAGGCCAAGTGCTTCAGCCATAGGTAGTGGGGATCAGGGTACAGGCCCCCTAAGTGGGTATGAACTCCTTGGGCTTCAGCTTCTCCCCCTCTGCCCCACGATGGCAGGGTTTGAGCAGGCTCAGGTTTCAGTGCCCCCACAGTGGTACAATGAAGTTTCAGAAATCCTGCAATAAACCTTCATTTGTATCTCATTGAAAAGTATCATCTCATATATGCATGAGGTTAAATTTCAATTTCTCATTTACAGTTTTTACCTTATAAATGTGATGTGACATAGATCTGCCGACATCCAGGAAACACCCACACATTTATTAGCCTCTGTATTCTCCAGACACAGTCCATTCATTTGTTTTCATGATTTTGGCAGTCAATAATCTAGCACTGCATATTACCCAGAAGTTTTAGGGGTTTCTATTTAAGTTTATCTTGCCTATTCTGTCCTCCTCTTTTCACTCTTAATGTCCCAAAACCCAATAAAATATTTAAATTATATTGTTTGATATTATTTGACTTGAATGAACAGGCATCTCTCAACTTCAGTAAGCACTGGGCTACAATCATTGTTTGACTTACTTCTGGAAGCAGTTATGACATATGTAAAACTTTGGGTAAAGTTATCAAAGGTGTCTAACAGTGTTCCCTGTAAACTGTGCTTGTGCAGGTGCTCAGGAGACAGTCAAATGCCGCCCAGCTGAGTAGCATAATACCCACTGCTGAGTTTTTTTTGTTTCTATTGGTGGTGCACATTCACACATACCTTGGGACACATAAATATTACTCCATGCATACATGGTAAAGATTAGAGGGAACCTTGGTGCCCAAGTCTCAGTGATTTTCAAAAATAAAAAATTAAATCTCACAAGGGATTTAGCAGTCCAAATCCCAATTTTCAACAGCGGATTAGGCCCAGAACATCATTTAACTCCCCCTGAACTCATTAGGAAGTGCCTAATTGCCTTAAAAACACAGACCTATTGACTTTCAATAAACTTAGACAATACAAATTCCAGTTTTCCTTGTTTACTCATGGGATTTGCTTAAATGTAGCTGGCCACCTGGAGCTGAATTTTTACTCACATGATTAATGCTCATCCTTAAACATTGGGCATATTCATACTCAATATTATATATTTTCTGTCTCCGGTCTTGGATGATGGTTTTATTGGCTCAACCCTGGTCCATCAAATAACAAAGAAGCAAGAAATATCTTACATGTAAGAGGAAGCAAACTGGCAATTCACATATATTTGCCTGCAAGATTAGGGATGGCATTTAATTTCCATGAGAGACTCAGTCATGTCAGAGGTTTACTCTACCAAGGAAGAGACACAGGCAACTTGGAATCTAGGCAATTTCAAAAATTATGTTTAAAGTACTATATCTACCTCAACTCCCAATGCCAATAGCTGAGGGTGCAGAATCACATTTTTCAGTTTACAAGCATCTTTTTCTTTCCAGTTTTGTGAAAGATAGTCAAAAACAATAGTGGAAACAGAGAAAGTGGCTTTTCACAAAGAGGTAGTCAACAGCTGTAAATAAACTGAAAAAAAGTTTTTTCTTCTCATCTGAGTTGAAGTCAATTTATGTATTTCAAGCAACAATTTGTGGCTGACCACAGCGTGTAGGCTGCAAGCACCTGGCAGAAGGCAGGTATATTGGAAAGTAGGTTAATGCTTTTCTGTTCCCCAATTAAGACAACTTAGGACAGGCAGCTGGGGCCTGATCAGGAGTCTGCCCCAACAGGGGCTAATCATCACCTGTGACCAGCTAAGGCCTCTGGACTTCCTATAAAAAAAACTTCCCCCCAAGCACCAGGGGGAAGGAGTTGGAAGGTGGAAAGGGGAGAGAAGGCTGGAGTGAAGCAAAGCAGAGCAGAGCACTGGGGCAGGAGCAAGAGCCCCCGCTAGCTGCTGCTCTCTCAGGGACCCTGGGCCGGAGTCCAGGGTAATGGGTGGGTCTGGATTCCACCTCATGCCTCCCCAATAGGCCACCTCACTGGCACAGCAAAAGTCTGCAAGGCAGCCTGTTTTATCCCCACTCAGGACTTGCCTATGATGAGAATGACTCACTAAGTGGATTCCCTTGCCTCTGGAAAGACCTGGGCAGTTAAGGGGCCACCATGAGTCTCTGAGGCACACCAGGAAACTGCCAGGAAGCACAGGAATCCCTAGGATGCCGTCAGGAATTCGTCACAATATGTACGTCAGCTTGAATGAATGGGCTAGTGTACTGTGCTCTATCAAGGAAATGCACAGAGACCATCTCTCTCAAGTCACCCTCGTCAAAGAGGGAGAGAAGCTGGAAGAGTTGCCTATATTCCACGTATAGCATCCTGAGGGATTACACATCATATCTCTCATCTCTTCCAGTTACATCTGCCCTTCAGGATGAACTGTAATTTCCAGATTGAAGACCCAGACCTGCATGACCTCTGATCCTGCTAGCGAGCCAAATATACAAGCATAGCAGTAGTAGCATGGGGGCTAGCTGCCCTTGAGCACAATACCATCAGAAATGCTATATAAGTACTCAGGCAGCTGCTGGCTCTTCCCCTTGCATGTGCTGCTACAGCTACAACCTTACTCTTACCGTTGCCAACTTTGTCCACATATCTATTCTGGAGATACCATCACTGGACCTAACCAGCTTATTCACAGAATCACGGGCACATTCTCATGTTCCTCAACTAACATCATACAATGCCCACATGCTTTGTATATTGGACAGGCTTCAAACTCTCTTAGACAAAGAATTAATGGGCATAAAACAGACATAAAAACACTCCTGATTCAACAAACCTGTCAGCTAGCACTTTATTGGAGTGGGCCATTCTGTTAATGACCTGAAAGTCTGTGTTTTACTGAAGAGGAATTTTCACAACAGTTTGGAAAGAGAGGCTGCTGAATTCTCTTTTACATTCAAATTTGACACATTAACACGTGGTTTGAACCAGCACGGGAATTTTCTGGGTCATTACAGGGGCTCTTTTACATACTTGGCTTTATCTAATTCTTGAGTCCCCCTCCCCCTTTTGCAACTCTGCTCTCTGCTTTGCTCACTTTGATAATATTTTTCTGATTTGTCAGCCCTGATTTTTGGTTCCCTGTGCCTTAAATATTGAGTCTGTTCTGATACGGCTATGATCTGAAGAAGTGGATCTGTCCCACAAAAGCTCATCACCTAAGAAATTATGTTGTTGGCCTTTAAAGTACTACTGGACTGCTTTTTTGTTTTGATAGTATATAGACTAGCACAGCTATCTCTCTGTTACTAAGCTTGACCAGAGGTAGCCCAAAGCTGGAAATGTCTCCCGAGCCGGAATTTCCACCTCTATCTTGAAGCATAAGCAAACGAATAGCGACCAATTATGGGAAACAGTGAAGAGCAGTACAGAAACAGCATAAAGGAGCCCACGATCGGAACAAATAAACCTACAATCAAGCAAAACATATGGCAAGATCAGACCTCAAGGTTAAGGACCCAGGCAAGGGGAAAGCAGAAACCTTTGTTCTGATGCACAGACACTCCACCTCACTTCAAAGGAGAGAAATTAAGGCAATTTCAATAGCACAGAAAGAAGACACATGCTGTCATAGGACTGCCAATGTACTGCAAATGCTGTATCAACTAGACAAATATTTTACATTTCAAATCAACACATAATATGATGAAATCAGGTACACACAGATTCGTCTAGACTAATGACCCAAAATATCACAACTCTCAATATTTTGAATATATAGCTGGGCCATTATTGCCAGATACTGGAATTAAGTATAGTATTGCACCATGGTAAATAATAGTGGCTCCATGTATGTCAAACCAAAAGACAAACAAAAAACTATCCCATACAGACTTTAAGCAAATAAACAACATAACAGCTATACTTTTACATGTTCAAAGTATTTCACAATCAACTAATTAACCCTCATAATACTCCTGTAAGGTATCAAATAAAGAAACAAAGACAAAGAAGATGAAGTGACTTGCCTGTAGCCACCCATCCACAAAACCAGAAACTTCTAAGAACCCAAACCTATGTTAATTTCTCAAGACCCTGTTCCCTCTTCAGAACATGCGGCCCAGAATCATCAGGGTTAGAAGTAGCCTCCAGCGAGCCATTTGGATTACAGCACTGCATCATGATACTAGGTGAAATGAAATACAAAGGACATGCCTTTCCCCAATACCCAGGATCTGGGCTGTCTGCTCTTTAGCAACACACTGTAAAGCAGATGGATGCATGAGCTACAAGACACGATCTACCAATTCTTCAGTTATCTGAATACATATCCCAATGCAAATAATAAAAAATACATGAAACTTTACACCAGAAGTGTAAAAACCAGACATTTAATCTTACTTCTCCATGTCTTAAAGGTGTAATGGCTCCTCTTGCTACCCCCATTCGAAAAAGGGTTTCCGTGGCCTGTGTATAAAAATAAAATTTTGTTATTTTCAAAAGATAATATAGCAAGGGTGATTATTTTGCACAGTTATTACATTTATGACTAAAATGTAAGTTGTGTTTTTAACTGTTGCACAACTGAACCATTTACATTAGTGTATTCAGAGAAAAATCATACATGGTAACCTTCTGTCAAAGGCTATGAAGCGGAAAGAGACTCTGGAAGACGTCTCTAGGTTGACAACTCTTTATAAGTGCCATTTTATTTATGTTGTCATTATTTTCAGAGTTTCTGCATTTCTTCTTCCTTGAGAAGGTGTGCAAGGTAAGGAGTCTTCAGACTTCAATCCAGTGCAGCAGAAAGTACAGCCGAGCTGAACACTGTATCAGAGGTGGAATCGTGAATTATAGCATAGTATTCAGAGAAGGTAAACAGAGAAGCCCAACTAGTGGCTTTACAGATTTCGAAGACCAATATGTTTCTGTGGAAGACCGTGGAAGTGGCCATAGACCTTACAGCATGGGCTAGCAAAATAAGTCACTGAATCCAGCGTGTGGCACAGCAGGATCCTCAGACAGGCTTCCTGCCTGTGCTGCCTCTGCACACTGTTCAGAACAGCTCTCTGAATGCTACAAGCCTCTGAAGGGCTGAAGGAAGGGCAGGGGAGAGAGAGGCTTCACAAGCTGCCCCATCCCCAGCACAACCTTGCAGTTCCCACTGTTCAGTTTCCAGCCAACGGAGCTATCTGTTTGCAAGACAGGCAGTGTACGAAGTAACCCTCTCACCAGGCTAGCAGTTTTCAGAGCAGCACACACAGTTCCTGCAGCCTTCTGCTCTAAACATGTGCAAGAATAGGATGGGAAGGGACCCTGACCTAGAGATCTGCTGGGCTGCTGACTGGATAACCTGATGCAGCTCCTCCCTGCCCCCCAGTTATCTGCCTCTCACCTTGTATTTAAAAATCATTAAATGGTGGGGAGGAGGTTATGCTATCAGGGCACCTGTTACATCAACCCCTCGCACTGACCTGATGGCTATTAGCAATGCTGTTTTCATTGATGATAAAGCAGCGAGCAAGTAGCCAAAGAATCAAAGGGCAGTCTTGAAAGGTGTTTAGGGATGAGGTTGAGGTCTTATACAGGCGAAGGATGTTGGACCAGTGGACAGAGGTTCACCAGCCCTCTGAAGAAGATCTTGTGTGCTCTAAGAGAGGAGCAGTCGGAGCCCAAGTGGGCTTCTACCACAGGAGTAGAGGAAGAGCTCTTCTTGCTGCCTCGATCTGGTGAAAGTACCAATGGTTTCTCCAGGACCGTAGTCTAGCCACCTTGTTGTCCGTGTCCTGAGTACAAGAAAAACCAGGAGTCTCATTGGAGAGATAGTGATGTTGGGATTGCAGATTTTAGTGATAAAAATCTCTATCTGGCAAATTTACGATGCCTTAGAGAGGGGTCCTGAATCTTTCTCCTGAGTGCCCTGGAACTGTGGAGCTCTGAGATCAGCATACAGGAGGAGGGAGTCTTGGCCTGAATCATAGGCCAGACACAGAGCTCTCCTTCATAAGGAGTTGAAGTTATATTTTGATTGTACTGCAAGACAAAAATTATGCTTTTGCATGATGTGTGACTCCCCAAGGCAGCATATACAGCTGAAATGTCCATCACTGGCCATGCTTGCTTCCCAGAATAACTAACAACACTGGAACCCAGGAGAGCCAAGTATCACCTCTCAGAGAGAAGAATATCAAACTATCTATAGCCTACCTATACAATACTTAGAAAAGGAAAAGGTGAAAAAAAGGCAACTAGAATAATGGCAAATACTGGTCATAGGAAAAAAAATAATTCTAACTCTGATGTTAACTCTGAGCAAGGAGAAGCTAGAGTTGAACTCTCAAAAGAATGACAAGAGCTCTCTCTCAGGCCAAGGCAGTTGAGAAGAAACTAGGGGTGGTTCATATGTGTAGTGTTAAGTAACAACGGGGAATGACACAAGACTGATTAACATGAATGCATAAACCAAAAGGACACTGCTATGAGAAATATCTGACCAAGCTGCAAGGATGCTAATACACGTACAATGAAGCACCCACAGGGATACTACTGGAAGTGATTTTTTTTTAAACTTAGGATTTATTTGTGATGCTTATCACCTCCTTTGCCTGGCTATTCATCATAATCAACAACCACCATGGGCTCAGAGCCCTTTGGTGTCTGATGCCTTCCTCACTATTTCCTTCCATCTCTCCCTGTCCAGAGCAGAGAGGCTTAATTTCTGGAAACTAGCTCCGCACCAATCTACTATATCATGTACCCACTCTCTGTGGTTATTAGTGACAATTAACACATATACCTGAAACAAATGAACATTACCAACCTAACAGAAAGTGAATGAACTGCATGATGTTGCCTATGCATCTTCACAAAAGAGGAAAACCATGCAAATGAAACATCTGTGAGAAAGTGTTTAGGACTGTCAAATATTTCTTGTGCCTGTGTGATGATGGCTTTCATAGAAAAAAAAGAAACAGGAAGCGCCTTATCGAGTGACAAGTCCTTACACTTCTTTCTGGAATGTGATCAAATATGAGGAAAAAGATTACTCCTTATAAATGCAGATTCACACTTGAACATAATTTTCTATAATTTATTTGTTCTGAAATGAAGGAATATGCCTTTCATATGGATTAGGGTAGTGGGCTTCTGTTGAAACTGTCTATGATAAATGTAGGCTTTTCAACAGAAAATCAGTCTTTTAATGAACACGAGAAGTCTATTTTTAAAGGTAGACTAAATATGTATGAAGAGAGAGAAAAATTAGTAAACTACAGTTTAGAAGAAAAAAATCAAAGTTCAGCTATGCTGATTTCCAATTTGGTGACTTTACATAGCAATGCAGTAATTCATACAGTAAATAGCTCAATGCTGAAAGAACTATGAGTTTTGCTGGTTTTCTTGTTGCTTTGTTTTAGGCTTTTATTCCCTACAGAAATTCATGTCAAAGACAACCGTATCTCCTTCATCTGGTATACTTTTTTAAACATGGCACATATTCAGAATAAGCTACTATTCCTCTTACAAACAGATATAAAATATAAGTATTTTCCTTGTGAGAAAATGCTTCCTTAGAAGAGAGCTTTTAGTTAAGTTGTACTGTGTTCCCCTTGTAAATGAATGTAACATATCCTGAACACTAGGCTTGAGAATTTATTAGCTCATTTCCACCCACAACAATCAAAAAACCAAATCCAAAATCTGATCATTCTTCTTTGCCCACTTAAAGAATAAAGGGGTGAGAGAACCCCACACAACCTTTTGTGTGCCTCAGAATTGGTTTCTTTCATCAGCTCTTCCCACCAACAATTTTAAGGATGTTTTAGTCAAATATAGCATTCTCTCAATACAGCTAAGCTTCCTTTGTTTCTATTGAAAACCACTGGTGTGTGTGACTTCCCTTTCACCTCTGTTAGCATGAGCTCTCTTTTAATACACTTGTACTCACCCAACTAACACCAGATGTCAAAGCCAGGCAGAAACAAGGCAAATTCACAGCATTTGTAATTCTGGCATCCTGGGCTTCTTGATAGGAGCACCACTCTTTATGTGCTGGGTGTCACTAAGAAGATTAATGCTACTCTCATGGTTTCCTATCCAAATGGGGGTGGGGGAAATAAGGCCACCTATAGCTATGGACTAATTGACAATGACATGGTCACAGATATAGTGATAGGGGTTTTCCTGGTATGTAAAAACCCAAGCAAGGCATTAAGAAGCTGTGAGGCTAAAAGGATAGCAATTAAACACAAGACAAAGACTGATACACAATTAAGGAGGTAAGTTCCCACAACATCATGATTGTGTTAAATTAAAAGCAGTATCTCATCCATTCAGTCATAACTATCTATGAAACACCTGTGTTTGGAGATTCTACAATGGTGCCCAAACTTTCTACCTCATGCTGACCCCTGGCCCCATATGTCCCCCTCTCAAAAGGCCAAGAGTGGGCCTGCAGCTCCATAAAAAGGAGACACACACAGAGGTAAGCAGGGCCAGGGAGTGCAGCCGTGGCCAGGGGCAGGACCAGCAGCCAGGGTCAGCAGATATGGATGTGGACAGGACCGAAAGTGGGTGGCATGCTCTACCCACCCCCTATTGAGGCAGATCTGGGGCCCAACTGCACTACCCTCATCCTGCAATGTTCCTCCATTCACCACAGTGTGAAAATCTCTGTTCTATAATTAACTGGCTGTCATATATAAAAGGAAATAAACATGCCAAAACAAACTTTCATTTCTCATTAAGTGAACAATAGGAATGCTCCTGCCACAAAGGGCTTATAATCTAACTGAGAGAGAGACGATTAACAACACAGAGAGCCAGCAGAATACAAATGAAACAGCGAACCAACCTCGGTTATGATTGACAAGGGTCTCCGCACACTAGCAGAGTAATTGTTGGTTCTTTGTAGAACCATGAAAAGAGATTTTTAAGGGGGGTTTTGCATGAGAATATGGTACCTTTCCAGCTGTTGATGGTCTGGAGCATGTTGGGCAGCATGACAAAAAGAATGAAGGTGCCAGTGTGAAAAATTATCAGGTGGGCATAGGGGTTGGCATCATGGACTAATAAGAAATAAGCATGACATTTCAACAGTGAATGAGATATGACAGGTTAAAATGAACATCCTAACCTCAATGCCACTTGCTAGCTGACCCTTCCCTTCGAACTGCTCAGGAGACCACCAGAGCTCAAGAAGGCCATCAAGCAGCGTTTTACCTGCCTCATAACATTGAATCAGCTCAAGCTGCTGTAAATGGCCCAAGACCCCAAACAGAGCAGATCTTCTCTTTTCTATAACCTTTCAGTCTCTTCTGTCAGGAAACCTCTTCCTTAATAAAACAGTCCACAAGAGCAGCTATCTTATTATCCAGAGCAAATACATTTCAATGGTCAAGCATTCTGAATCAACAATCCTCTTACCTTTTATTAGGCCATGTGTACACTAGCACATCAGAAAAACTTTTGTCATGCAGGCATATGAAAAACCACATCTTTGCGTGACATAAGTTTTGCCAGTATAAGCACTGGTGTGTACCGTGCACTATGTTGGCGTGAGAGACTCTCCTGCTGACATAGTTGCAGCAGCTCATTCAGTTGGTTTCATTATGTCAATGTGAGAGTGTTAGCCGGTGGCCAGGTAATGTGCGGTGAGGTACCAACTATGCCCTTGTTATCATCCAAGTTTAAAACTACAAGAGCAGAGAGCTCGTCGCTGCAAGCAGCCAAGACAGGCTGACGGACTCCCCTGGGTCCTAAGCAACCCAGTTTTTTACTGTTAGAGCAGGCAGCTCCTAGCACTCTTACCTACGGCCAGGCTGTTGTAACCAAATGGTTAAAGTTCTTTTGTTGTGCCGGCTGTGTTGCAGTGACAAAAGGGTTAACAAAATAGTTAGGCTTGGATCTTAACTAGTTACAAGTTTATTAAGCTACAGTTATAAGCGTGTGGTTACAAAAGGTTATTGTTTACTTCTTATATGCTAGCAAAGTACAGGTGTTAACAAGTTACGTTACAATCCAATACAAAGATATCTGTTACCATTTAACACAATGATATCTTGATACTAGTTACAGAGCTCTAATTCTTTAGCTGTGCACAAAAAAAGTCAGAGACCTAGCATGGGTGTATCTTACCCTCTCTGCGTCTCTCGATACCAGCGTAGCCAAGCCGGATCGGTCACTCAATTCCGACGGAAAGACGAATACGAGGTTGGGCGTCCCCAGCTGTGGACCTCGGGAGGCAATCACCTGACCCGACCAGCAGGAAGTTGGTCGAATGCACTCAAAGTTAGAGTTCTGCTGGACCCATCTTTTATACCCCCTTTTGGGTTATGTATTCTCTTTCTTATCTATGGTGCCAGATCATACTGGTTTGTCTTTGTGACTCCAGTTTGTTACAAGGGCATTTCTACTTAGTTTGCACTTGTAAGACAAGAGATAAACAATTTAGGAGTACAGGACATTCTTTTGTGCGGGCGGGGCACGTCCCCTTCTGAGTGATTGTGTGTGTGCATCATATTGATCAATGCCAGCTGGGGTGATTTCTTGAGGGTTCACCCCCCCTCTCATGTTGACAGTCTGGCCTGTTAGCCTTCTAGCTGTACTTTCTGCTTCTTAGGGTCACGATAAGCCAGCATATCTGGGCCTCAATGAGGGCATCAAAGACTGTGCTGTCAGCAGCCATTTCCGTGCCCTGTGTGCTCCTCAGTGGGGGGGGGCAACGAGCAAGCTGGCTTGTAAGGGGGAGACTCTGTCTGGCTACAGAGAGCACTCTTCTGTTGGCATAACGCAGCTACACAAGTGCTCTTACAGCGCCAGTGTAAGCAAGTAAGCATAGACATTTATCCTGAGTGGATGGCTAAATACTCCTGAAGAGATATCAGATCACGAACTAAGATTTTAGTTTGGACTGAAGGGTACAGGTACATTTCTGAAGTGTCAGCACAGAGATGGCAGTTGAATTTGCATTTGCAGGTTAAGATTATCCAGATATGGCATAGAGGGAAACAAGATGAGATGAGAGAGCTCTGTGGGAACATACAAAATGTTGGAAAGAAATTGAGGAGGACCCTTTGAAGGGCAAACTGAAGGGACAATTAAGCAAGGAAGGAGGAGAAGCAGGAATGGACAGTCACAGAAGCCAAAGCCAAGACAAGGTTTTGAAATGAGATGATAAGAGAACCACCACTACCACCACCATAGCAGAAGAGCAGAAAAGAAGAATGAAAAATCCATGTGCATTTGGATATACTACAGGAGGAAGGAATAAACACAAAGGCCACATTCAGGTAATAATTTATTTTATATGTGGGATCTGCCATACTGAAAGAAATCAGTCATCTGTAGGATCTTGCATTACTGGCAGTTATCTACTTCAGAAAAAAAAACATGTACCTATGTAAGTTTCTTTGTGACCCATGTTGGTGATTAGTCTGTGGTGTGATTCACAAGGATTGCTGGTCCCTGTGAATTTTTGTTCTATATAGTGTATTTGCAAATGCTGCTCTAATTCACAGAAGAACTTATTTAATCTCCCCCTGCATTAGAAGAAAGATAAAAGGTTCTGTCATTACTCTCTAAGATTTCAACAGATTAAATACTACAGTATCTAGTATTTTCCCTAGTGAAAAAGTTTATTGACTTGTCTACAGATACATACAGTATTAGTGTACTGTGACTGAAATGCTTGAGCATAGATGCATACTGTATTAATATATTACCATCATAATCTTACTGGTAGTAAAAGGAAGCATTTTACTAAACATAAAAGACCAGTGCTATCTAACAGTTTTATTAAGATATTTTAATTAGACAGCATATTTTGCTGGATTCTTCTCTTCATTTTACTAAAATAACTAATATCAACATTCATGCCACAATGTTTGTCCCTATTACGCAGAAATGTACCTTATATTAAATCCATGAAACACAAATAGCACGAAATCCTGGCTATATCTAACATTCCATTTCAATGATCTTGGTGCATGACTTTTTTGGCCAAAGAATTAATCAGATAAACAAGAAGTATGCCAAGTGCTACTCCCCGCACAAATGAATCTCTGTCATCCAACCAGTACCATCCCATGAAATCATTTCTGAAACTTCATTTCAGCATGAGATTCTGGGGGAAACATTCCGCAGGTTAGGCATTATGTTAGAATTTGTTTTTTAGATAAAAGTGTTTTACAGTGTATAGTTGTTGACTCTCTTGTGCACAATTCAGTATCCTCATATCAAGAAAACAATAGTTGATGTATCATTGTAAACAAATTAATATACATCCCAATTTTAAACTGTAAAAGAAAGAAAGACATGCAAATATTGTAACAGTTTTTAATCCTAATTCAACATATTTCTTGCATATTTTCCCATGAAGACATGGGCACCAAATTAGATATTTTCCATACAGATAACGGAAATTGCTGCATTGTTTTTCCAGATTAAACATAAATCTTTAATAAATTAGCTTGGTTTACTCTGATGAAAAAAGATTCAGATCTATGCCAGGATATACAGTAGTCGCTATAACGCACAATTCATGGTGTTAAAAACATTTCAATCCAAGTGATTTCAGGAAAACCAATTAAAACAGGAGGTCTCAAATGAAATATTTTGAGAGCAATAGTTATAAACATGTTGAAATACATGCAAGCCTTTAAAATGTCCTTAGCACTGCTAATGCTTGATGTTTAATTAGCTATAGAACTTTGGGGGCTGTAGACATTATGATCTGTTCTTATTCAGTTCACTGGAAGCACGCCTCAAATACTGAGATGTATGGAGCATAAACAGTGGTTTGAAGAATACTGTAAATATTCTGCAGTTCAGATACATGGGTTAGTGAGTTATCTAAGGAATTAAATTATCAGTAGATAGTTTGACTGGCCTTAATGCACATTAGGAAAAAATTAGCAGCTACTGAATCCAGAAGAAAAGTGCATGTTTTTAGAAATGTATGTTCTTTCATGCCATATTTGATGCAACAAGATCGTATGTCATACTGTTTTGTTATATCTCTAACATGATATCACCTCAGTGAACCTACCCAAAGATAAAAATGAAACTGACCAACTAAAAGTAGCATGCATTAATGTACACTAAGCAAAGCTGCTTCTAGTTCTAATCTCTATAAAAGAAATACATAAAAAATATGTGGGTATGGGAAGTTCAGAAGGGTTCAGGAATCTTCTGTGGTTTCAATCCAGCTTTGAAGGCCTACCCTTGAAAACAAATTTATGAAAGTTACGTACGGTGATTAAGGGATTTTAATGTACAAAAGTGGAATTTGTCACTGCATGTTCAGACTACATCCATTTCATTCTTACACCACAAATTATCATGCCATCCACCCTAAACTTGAAGCTCTTGGATTCTATAGACATGCTCTGGCCTGTAAAATGGGGAAAGATTTTATCTTACAAAAAGCTCAATGAGCCCACAAAATTATATGTTACTGAAAATGTTTACAAACAAATCTGTCTCAATTTCCTGATATAAAAATTTAAATAAACCACATTTCAAATCTAATTTCTATTCTTATATGCCCGGGATATGCACATGACAGATATTGATGCAGATATTGGCAGTCTATCTAAAGCTATAGATAATACTTTACAATATGCCCCTATTTAACAATACATTTGCTTTCTAATCATCTATATGGGTCTTTTTATAAAGCACCAGCACTGCTCTATCTGACAGTCTCACAAATTCACTGAAATGATTGCAAGGAGGTCTCCGGAACATGCTCTTCCATTTTACACACAGAGAAAAGCTGGTGTTTGGATAATTTTCTTTAAGTGTACTACCTTGTTGAAGTTTCCTGATGAATAATTTTCTGGAAAAATTCCAGAAAACTTTATAACAATGTGATATTTTCCCCAAAACCCAATTATAATGCAAACATTTTTTTCCATCTTCACCTTATTTCCAAAGTAGATTACAGATTGGTACCTAATAAAGCAAATTTTAAAATGCAGCAATGAAAAATCTTTTCACTGACAAGACTGACTACAGGTGCTGATGTAATTACAGAAGAAACTAAAAGTGGATTATTTTTAGATTTTTGCAATACATCTTGAACACGACAATAACATGGGCTGCGGCCACACTAGCCGTTCATTTCTAAAGCAGTTTTGAAATTAGGGGCAATTTCGAAACGAGCAAGAGAGCAACTTCACAGAAAATGCTTGTTTCAAAATCAACTTCGAAATTACAAGGCGCTCCTTTACAAGTTGTTATTCCACTTCTGTGTTGGGAATAACGCCTCCTTTCAACATTGATTTCTAAATGAAATGTGTGTTGTCGCTCCCTGGCTGCCATTTTGAAATGAAAATTCCTCCACAGAGCCGGCCCCTCTCCAGAGCACAGACACCCCCTGATCAGCAGCCAAAGCTCTATGGCTGTCACCTACAGGTGCCTTAAAGCTACAGGGACACAGAAACCCAATGCAGGAAGCTGAAAGTGTGCTGGCAGACGTAGGAGCACAAGGTGGCCAGACAACACTCCCAAGCACCCCCAGAAAGCCTTGGGAGTCAACACTCCGAAGCACTCCCAGTGGCCGGACTGATGGCTAGCAGCCAAGACCCCCAGGATCCCCATGGAGATAGAAGTTACTCACTTGTGTGGTAACAATGGTTCTTCAAGATGTGTCCCCGGGGGTGCTCCACATTAGGTGTCGGGCTCGCCCCGGTGCTGCAGATCAGATTTTTCCAGCTGTATCTCGTCGGGTTACGCATGCGCCGATGCGCATCGGTCCTTCGCGTGCTTTTGGTCACATGCACGATCTGATCCATGCCAGTTCCTTGATCAACAGCCCTGGATGCTCCTGAGAAACACAAAACGGAACTCCGAAGCAGGGAGGAATGGGTGGGTAGTGGAGCACCCATGGGGACACATCTCAAAGAACCATCATTACCACACAAGTGAGTAACTTCTCTTTCTTCTTCAAGTGGTCCCCGTGGGTGCTCCACATTTGGTGACTACCCAGCAGTGACCCCAAAAATGGAGGTGGGTACCAGATTTATGTGCAGCTTGCCCTTGAAAGGACTGCTGTCAATACATGTGTATCCTCATCCAACACTCAGTGAATCGCATAGTGCCTGGCAAAGGTGTCGTAGGATGACCATGTTGCCACTCTGCAGATGTCCTTTAATGCGACTCCTTTGAAGAAGGCTGTCAACGTCGCCATTGCTCTAGTGGAGTCAGCCCTGGGCAGAACTAGCAGAGGGGGTCTTACAGAGCTCATAGCACATTTTTATGCAGGATACAATGTTATTTGAAATTCTTTGTGATGACAGACCCTCCCCTTTTGATCTGGGTGCAACAGACACCAGCAGTCTGTCTTTTTTCCGGAACGGTTTAGTTCTGTCTATGTAAAAGGACAACGCCCTCCTCACATCAAGTGAATGCAGCCACGCTTCCTTACTCGAGGTATGCAGTCTCAGGTAGAATGATGGTAGAACTATTGGCTCATTAATGTGGAAGTCCAAGGCAATCTTTGGAAGGAAGGCCAGGTGTAATCGTAAAACCACCGCTTCCTTCGAAAAGGTTGTATAGGGTGGCATTGCCATTATCGCTGCCAGCTCGCTCACCCTGTGGGCTGATGTAATTACAAGAAGAAAAGTTGCTTTTATGGTAAGTAGCCGGAGGGGTACAGTGGCCAATGGCTCAAAGGGTGGTCTAGACAGTGTGTCGAGGACCAGGTCCAAGCTCCATGAAGGTGATAACAGTTTCCGTGGGGGGTATAGATTTGTGAGCCCCTTTAGAAACCGTGTGCTAATGGGATGGGCAAATACAGTTGACCCATCCTCTATATGTTGGAACGCTGATATAGCTGCAAGATGGACTCAATGAAGATAAAGTGAGTCCGCTTTGTTTCAGTTCCAGTTAAGTACTCTAGGATTGTGGGAATGGAGATGTCTGGAGGAGTCAACTGCTTGGACAAACACCAGGATGCAAAACGTTTCCATTTGTGTGTGTAAGCCTTCCTGGTGGAGGCCTGTCAACTGCATTCCAGGACCTCCTTTACTCCTTCTGAGCATGTTCTCTCTACGGTGCTGAGCCATGGATTAGCCATGCTTTCAGGCGGACCATCTGAGGATGAGGGTGTGTTATGGACCCCTGATTCTGCGTGAGAAGGTCCGGTACTATCAGGAGGGGGAGTGGTGGGCAGCATGACACGCATAGCAGCAAAGGAAACCAGTGTTGTCGATCCCATGTTGGGGCTATGAGTATTAGGCGTGCCTTCTACCTCCTCGCTTTTTCTAGGACCTTGTGAATGAGCCTTGTGGGAGGGAATGCATACAGCAATGGACACTTCCATGACAGCATGAAGGCATCCCCAGCGAACCTTGCCCAATGCCTGCTCTGAAGCAGTACTGTGGGCATTTCTCGTTGACGTAGGAGGCAAACAAGTCCATCTGGGAAAACCCCCACCTGTCGAATACGTTGCGGAGTAGGTCGGAGCGGATCTGCCACTCGTGTGTGAGAGCAAAATGCCTGCTTAGTTGATCCGCTCTCACATTGTGGACACCTGGCAGGTATGAGGCTTTCAACGTTACGTTGTCTGTGATGCACCAATTCCATAGTCGGACCGCCTCTGCGCATAATGCATGAGATCTGGCTCCGCCTTGACGATTGATATAGAACATTGTGGAGGTGTTGTCAGTATTGACTCCGACCACCTTGTCCCGCAGTTATTTGCGGAAGTGCCTGCGTGCATTGAACACTGCTCTGAGTTCCCGTACGTTTATGTGCATTGCCATCTCCGCGGGGAACCATCGCCCCTGTGTCACTTTGTTGCCCATGTGTGCTCCCCATCCTAGGTGGGACGCATTCGTTGTGAGAAACCGCAATTTGTGGTTGGTGGAAGGGCACTCCTGATAGCAAGTTCTTGGTCTGCCCACCATGCCAGAGACTTCTGTACCTGCATTGTGGGTGATACCTTTTTGTGAGTGGTATGAATCATTGGCCTGTACACAGTCACCAACCAGTGCTGGAGGCCTCAAATATGTAGTCTGGCATTCTGCACCATGAATGTGGTGGCAGCCATGTGCCCCAGAAGCTGTAAGCAAGTTAGGATTGGCACTGTGGGGCTGTACGTCATCACCTGACACTAAGGATCTGATGGCACGAAAACAGGCATCGGGCAGATATACTCTCGACGTAGTAGAGTCTAGGAGTGCTTCTATGAACTATCTTTTGTGTGGGCACCGTCATTGATTTTTGGAAATTGATGACTAGGCCCAGTGAGAGGAAGGTCCTTCTAGTGATGTCTATCATGCGCAGGATATCTGCCCTTGAGACGCCTTTCAGAACACAGTCGTCCAGATACAGAAAAATGAACACGTCCTGCCAATGCAGGTAAGCTGACACTACCACAAGCATCTTGGTAAAGACTCTGGGCACTGAAGAGAGACTGAATGGAAGGACCCTGTATTGGAAGTGCTCCGTGACCACTTTGAAGCGAAGAAAGCGCCTGTGTGCTGGATGGATTGTTATATGGAAATACGCATCTTGTAAGTCGAGGGCTACGGACCAATTCCCATCATCCAATGCCGTGACTATGGAGGCGCAAAAGGCATAAAATGAGCTCAAACTAACTACAGGCATAAAGAGAAACAAGAAGGCTTTTTATAAATATATTAGAAACAAGAGGAAGATCAGGGACAGGGTAGGGCCATTGTTCAGTGAGGAGGAAGAAACAGTAAAAGGAAACTTGGAAATGGAGGAGATGCTTAATGACTTCTTTGATTTGGTCTTCACTGAGAAGTCTGATGAAGGAATGCCCAATATAGTGAATGCTAGTGGGAAAGGGGTAGGGTTAGAAATTGAAATAAAAAAAGAACAAGTTAAAAATCACTCAGGAAAATTAGATGTCTGCAAGACACCAGGTCCTGATGAAATGCATCCTAGAATACTCAAGGAGCTGATAGAGGAGATATATGAGCCTTTATCTATCATCTTTGGAAAATCATGGGACACAGGAGAGATTCCAGAAGACTGGAAAAGGACAAATATAGTGCCCATCTATAAAAAGCAGAATAAGAATAACCCAGGAAACTGCAGGCCAGTCCGCTTAACTTCAGTGCCAGGAAAGATAATGGAGCAGGTAATTAAAGAAATCATCTGTAAGCACTTGGAAGGTGGTAAGGTGACAGGGAACAGCCAGCATGGATTTGTAAAGGAGAAATCATGTCAAACTAATCTGATAGCTTTCTTTGATAGGTTAACGAGCCTTGTGGCTAGGCGAAAAGCGGTAGATGTGCTATACCTAGACTTTAGAAAAACATTTGATACAGTCTTGCATGATATTCTTATAAAAAAAACTAGGCAAATACAATTTAGATGAGGCTACTATAAGGCGGGTGCATAACTGGCTGGATAACAGTACCCAGAGAGTAGTTCTTCATGGTTCTCAATCCTGCTGGAAAAGTATAACAAGTGGGGTTCCGCAGGGGTCTGTTTTAGGACCGGTTCTGTTCAATATCATCATCGACGATTTAGATATTGGCATAGAAAGCAAGCTTATTAAGTTTGCAGATTGATACCAAGCTGGGAGGGGTTGCAACTGCTTTGGAGGATAGGGTCAAAATTCAAAATCAGCTGGATAAATTGGAGAAATGGTCTGAGCTAAACAGGATAAAGTTTAATAAGGACAAATGCAAAGTGCTCCACTTGGGAAGGAACAATCAGTTTCACACTTACAGAATGGGGAGAGACTGTCCAGGAATGACTACAGCAGAAAAGGATCTAGGGGTTATAATGGACCACAAGCTAAATATGAGTCAACAGTGTGATGCTGTTGCAAAAAAAGCAAACGTGATTCTGGGATGCTGTAATAGGTGTGTTGTGAACAAGACACGAGAAGTCATTCTTCCGCTCTACTCTGTGCTGGTTAGGCCTCAGCTGGAGTATTGTGTCCAGTTCTGGGCACCGCAGTTCAAGAAAGATACGGAGAAATTAGAGAGGGTCCAGAAAAGAGCGACAAGAATGATTAAAGGTCTAGAAAATGTGACCTATGAAGAAAGGCTGAAAGAATTGGGCTTGTTTAGTTTGGAAAAGAGAAGATTGAGGGGAGACATGGTAGCGGTTTTCAGGTATCTAAAAGGGTGTCATAAGGAGGAGGGAGAAAACTTCTTCTTCTTTGCCTCTGACGATAGAACAAGAGCTAATGAGCTTAAACTGCAGCAAGGGAGGTTTAGGTTGGACATTAGGAAAAAGTTCCTAACTGTCAGGGTGGTCCAACAGTGGAATATATTGCCAAGGGAGACTGTGGAATCTCCATCACTGGAGATATTTAAGAACAGGTTAGACAGATGTCTATCAGGGATGGTTTAGACAGTACTTGGTCCTGCCACTGGGGCAAGGGGCTGGACTCGATGACCGCTCGAGGTCCCTTCCAGTCCTAGTGTTCTATGATTCTATGGTTGTAGTCATCATGAAGCGCTGTTTGCACAAATACCGGTTGAGAGCCCCTAGGTCCAGCATTGGTCTCCAGCCTCCTGTGTTTTTCTCTGTCAGAACGTATTGGGAGTAGAAACCTTTCCCTTGGAATTCATCTGGGACTCTCTCCACCGCCCCTATAAATATGAGGTGGTGTACCTCTTGTTTTAACATTGTTTCGCGAGAGGGGTTCCTGGGGAGGGACTGGGTAGGGGGTTTTGGCAGGGGCAGGGATTGGAAAGGGATGGTATATCCGTTGGCTATAATTTTCAACACCCACTTGTCCATCGTAATGCTTTCCCATTGTCGATAAAACGGTCTGAGTTGGTGGTGGAACATATGCTGTGATTGGCAGCGAGGGATGTTCTTGGTATCACAGTCCTCGACATGACTGTCAAACTTGCTGTCTTGGGGTTTGCCCCGACAATGTAAGTCCTTGTTGGGGACATCGCCTGGATGTCCTCTGCTGTTGTTGTTGGTGGTGTCCCTGATCGTAACCCTGCTGGTATTGCGAGCTCTGGGGTTGGTAGGTGTAACGTCTTTGTTGTGGGTAGAATCTCTTCCTCCTGTAGGAAGGGGTGTACATCCCCAGTGTCCTGAGTGTGGTCCTCCAGTCCTTGCTAGAATGTAGGACTGAGTCGGTGGAGTCAACAAATAGTTTTTCCTTGTCAAATGGAAGACCTACGATTTTCCTTTGCAGATCCTTGGGGATGCCAGATGTTTGGAGCCACGACACTCTACGCATCACCACTGCTGTGGCTGTGAAGCATGCTGCTGTGTCCACAACATCTAGGGCAATCTGGACACCTGTGCGTGAAGCTGCATAGCCCTCCTGGACTATTGCCTTCAAGACCAGTTTCTTATCATCCGGGAGGAAGTCCATGAGAAAGGTAAGTCTAGCATAATTGTCAAATTATGATTTGACAGGTGGGCGGCATAGTTTGCCATGCGCAGCAATAATGTGGAGGAGGAGTATACCTTCCTTCCGAATAAGTCCAGTTTTTTTGCATCCTGGTCGGACCCCACAGACTTGTATTGTGGTGTCTTTGATCTGTGCTGTGAAGATTCAACTATTAGGGAATTTGGTTGGGGGTGGCTGAACAGAAACTCCATACCCCTGGACGATACAAAGTACTTCTTGTCTGCCCTTTTGTTTGTAGGTGGAATGGAGGCTGGGGTCTCCCATATATTTGTGGCAGCTTCCATAATGGCTTCATCTAGTGGGGTGACTATTTTAGATGAAGCAGGGGGTCTCAGGTTCTTGAGGAGTTTATGGTGTTTCTCCCACGCTTCCACAATCTGTTTGTCCTGAGTGTGTGCGACCCTCTTAAAAAGCTCTTGAAATTGCTTGAGGTCGCCTGGAGGAGATATATCCCCAGGAACAACTGCCTCATCTGGGGAGGATGAGGAAGAATCACTGTGATAAACCTCATCCTGTTCCTTGGACACCTCCTGCGTCCGTTCTCTTGAGAATTCTAGGGGAAGTCTAATGACTCTGGACCCATCCCTGCTGGAGAGGCATTTGCTCTTTTTGAAGGGAGGGAAGAAATGTGGCCATGCAGCCAAGGTTGAGGTGGGGATCTGTCTCTTGATCTTGAGCCCCGGCGCCGATAACGTTCATGACGATATGAGTGACCGTAGCACCAGGGGCAGGGCCCCAGTGATGGAGATCTAGACCACGATCAGTGTCTGTATGCGTGGTGCCGAGAGGAGTGTGATCACCTTGATGATGTAGAGGTTGGTGGGGATGCTCTATAGAAGTGCTCATGCGGTTCCGTTAAGGTGACCAGTGAAGAATGTCTGAGCCAGGGAGACGGTGGTCGTAGAAATGGAGATGGAGGTCTCAGGAAGGCTGGTGGTGTTGCTGCCCGTGCTGGCATACCCATCTCAGGAGGAGAGCTGGGAGAAACGTGGCATCCCAGGAACGTCAGGGAATGGGCTACGGTGCCGGGTCATAGATCTTGCCTTGCCCAGCCCATGCTGTGTGGTCGGTGCCACCATTTCTGGTGCCTGGGACCTTGGTGCAGGCATCAGTGCCGCACCCAGTGCCGCTGAGTGCGGTTCCGCAAGCATAGCTGTCTCTGGCACTGTCGGGCCCCATGTTGGGGTCTCTGGTTCCGATGTTCTCGGTGCCACAAGTCTCAGTGCCGTAGCCTCCGGTGACTGCTATGTCGGCGCCTGAAAGGTTCTCGGTGCTGACTGTTGACTGGTCGGAGCCCCAGGCACTGCTTTATGTTGTGTGGCCTTCTTGCTGCTTTGAACAGCGAGTGGTTCATAGCCCTGTGCCTTGCTCGTCCTGCTCAGATACCACTGGCAAGGATCAAGTTGGGGATACCTTCTTTTTCTTATGTGTAGAGGAGGTCAAAGAGGTTGCCTCCCTCTTATGCGGCCCTGAGGGCCCTTCCTTCTGGGGAGTCTCCGATGGTTCAGGCTGGAGAGCCTTGTCGAACAAGATCATTTTCAACCTCATCTCCCTGTCCTTCCTAGCTCTGGCCATTAGTTTAGAGCAATAAGGACATTTCTGGGGGACATAGGCCTCTCCCAAGCAATGAATGTATTTACTATGGCCATCAGAGGCAGACATAGCTTCGCAGCACGATTCACATTTCTTAAACCCCAAGGAAGACATCTCTTTCAAGGTACTTAACTACTTTCAATGTTAACCAAGGCACTTAACAGCTCATAATAGGTAGCAAAACAGATAATGTTTACAGTCTCTAAGATAGTGGACCGCCCCAGGCAGCCGCCTCCTCCTTCTCTCCCTCTTCTTTTCTTTTTTTTTTTTTCTTTTTTAACTATATACAAGAAATAACTTGAACAGTCTTATAGAACGAGAAAAAAATTAATAACCATATTATAAATGAGTTTATCTGTCTCAGGTGTTGGAGCCGGAGCGGATTCCGTCTGTAGCCGTTGGCGGTTGAGAGGACCTGGCATGGGCCAGATCGTGCATGTGACTGAAAGCACGTGAAGGACCGACGCACATGGGCGCATGCACGACCCAATGAGATACAGCTGGAAATCTCCGATCTGCAGTGCCAGGGCAAGCCCAACACCTAATGTGGAGCACCCACAGGGACCACTTGAAGAAGAACCAAGGGTTCCAGATGGCAGGGCTTCCAGGGCTCTGGGCAGCCCCCAAAGAGGAGGGAGGCCCTCTGACTGAAAGCTGAAGTCCGGGACCTGCTGGCTCTCTAGCAGGACGAGGATGTCCAGCTCAGGATGGAGGGGCAGAAAGGAAATGCAGATGCCTTCACCTGCCTCACCAGCAACCTCACCACAAGAGGCCACCCCCTCCAGACCCCCGACCAGGTCTGCTCCAAAGTGAAGGAGCTGTGGCAGGGCTATGCGACTCGGGCTGGCAGTCAGGGGCAGTGCCCACCACCTGCCCCTACTTCAGGGAGCTCCAACAGCTGCTGGGACCCAGGGAGGCTGCACCACCCAAGGAGACCCTGGACCCTCGATGGCCCCCCTACTGCAGGCCCCAAAGTACCTGCTGGCACAGGGAACAGTGACAGCAGGAGCGAGGGACCACTGTACATAGCCAAGCACTCCGAGGGCCCTAGCTGATCTACCTCCACCCGTGCCTCCCCTGAAACACCTGAAGAACCCTCAGGTAGGACCAGGTTTGGAGTGCCCTGGTCCTGTGGGGGGGCAGCCATGGGCCAGGAATGGCGACCATCACTGCCATGGGCGGGGGGTCATGCTTGCGGGGGGTGGGGGGGCGTCCCCGCATGGGGCCATGGGCTGCCATGAGGCTCATAAGCCTGGTAGGGTGGAGAGGGCTGGGACAGCTACTCTAACGGCTCCACGTTGATGGACCCCACAGCACATGGGCCACCCCAGAGCCCCTCACCACAAGCAGAGTGGGATGGCAGTGGGGCAAGGCCACTGGCCCACAGTACCCGGGCTCGTGACTGACAGGGCACCACCCTGTCCCCTTATGTCTTCACAGCCACATCTGCCAGCCACTCCACCCCCTGGACGTGTCCTGGAGCCCTGCAGGAGCTGAGGAGGGAGAAGGGGCCACACCTCCCCGGACCAGGCGCCATCACAGGAGGAGCTGCCACCGCACCCAGACAGATGATCTGGCAGCAGCCCGCATGGCTTCATGGGGGCAGCAGAACTGCTTGCTGCGGGAATAGATTTCCATGGAGCGGGTGGCCTGGGACTGGATGGCTGAGTATCTTGACACCCTGACCCTAGCTGTCGCCAGCCACCCGCCCTATGGAAGGGCCTTCCCGCAGCCCCCCACTCCGCCTCAGCCCCCCCCTTCCTCCCCAATCCCCTCCTCTGTCACAGGCCCCCTCTATCCCAGCCTCCCTCTCCTCCCCAGCCCCCCCACTTCTCCCCACCCCCCAGCACCCCCCTCTTCCCCAGCCCCCCCCAATGCCCTTGCAGCTCTGCTCATAACCGACATGTCCCCAGCCAAGCGTCAGAAACTTGCTTGCTGGCTGCGGCCAGGCAAGCCCTGCCTGTCCGTGGCTACCTGCTCTCCTCCCCACGAGTCCAAGCCCCTAGATACCCCAGTCTGGCCCTACCTCCCCGTTCCACCTGCTCCATCCTGGCCCTGCCGTGGTCCCTGGACTGGGGGCGGTTGCAGCTCCAGGGGCCATCATGGCTCCCGACCAAGCACTGTGACAGAGGATTGAGACCCCCTGCCTCCCCATGTAAATAGCCCACCCCTGCCCCCCATGTAAATAGCCACATGTTCTTTGTTTTCCAAAAATAACAGTTGAATTTTTTTAAGAGTGATATGCATTTTGTCTTGGGTGGAGATGGTGAGGGGGGTGCATGTGAGTGGGGGTGCTGGTGGGGCGGGTGTGGCATGGGGTGGGCCAGGCCAGATCATGGGGGCCCCCGGGCAAAGGCCTCCCACATGCGCACCTCATCCCGGTGCACCTGGCAACATGGGACCACATCTGGCTGCTCACAGTGCGGCACAACCTTGGCCACCCAGTGCGCTGCAAAGAGCTCCTGCTTGCTCTCCATGAGGTTGTGGAGAGCACAGCAGGCACCCATGACTGCAGGCATGCTGGGCAGGCCTACCTCCAGGCACATCAGGAAGCACCTGAAGTGTGCCTTCAGATGGCCAAATGCCCGCTCAGCGGTGTTCTTGGCCTGGTTGAGGAGGGCGTTGTAGAGGTCCTGGCTCTCACTGGTATGTCCCATGTAGGGGCGCATTAGCCAGGCCTGGAGAGGGTAAGCAGCATCAGCAATGATGAACGGGCCACTGTCATGTCCTCCACTGGCAGCTCCCATGGGGGGATGTAGGTGCCCTCTGCCATCCTGCGGCCAAGCCATGAGTTCCGCAAGATGCGGGCATCGTGGGCCCTGCCCGGCCAGCCCACACAGATGTCCATGAAATGTCCTTGGGCATCCACAAAGGTCTGGAGGATGACAGAGTGGTAGCCCTTTCAGTTGACGTACCATCCCCGGCTGTGTGGTGGGGCCCGGATGGCAAAGTGGGTGCTGTCCAGTGCGCCAATGCATTTGGAAAATCCCAGCTGTTGGAAACCAGCCATGGCAGCATCCACCTCCCCAAGGCAGATCAGGCAGAGCAGAAGGATCCTGCTGATGGCAGCGACAACCTGTAGGGGGTAGAGGCACAGGTGCCCATGAGGGTGTAGTAGTATATGGGGGACCCCTCCTCCCCAGGACCCCCCTCCCTGGGACCCCACTGTGTGTGTGTGGCCCTGGGTGCCTTACCTCAAGGAAGATGACCCCAATGGTGGCCTTCCCCACCCCGAATTGGTGCCCAATTGAGCAGTTGCTGTCCAGGGTAGCCAGCTTCCACATGGTGATGACTACTCGTTTATCCAGGGAGAGCACAGGCTGCATGCGAGTGTCCTGGTACTGAAGTGCTGGTGCCAGCCAATGGCACAGCTCCATGAACGCGGCCCAAGTCATCCAGAAGTTGCAGAACCACTGGTCATTGTCCCACTCCCCAAGGATGATGGCGTCCCACCATTCCCCGCTGGTGGGGTACGGCCAGAGGCGACAGCGGGGCTGGAACAGGGGTGCTCCAGATGCACCAGAGGGGGTGGTCTGCAGGAGGCCAGCCATGTGTCGGCCAGCACGTAGCTTCATATGGCATGCTGTCAGGATGGCCATCAGGCTGGCCATGATGGCCAGGGTGACCCCGTCAGTGAAGTGCTGTGGGTGCATGGCAGGCAGTGGTGTGGTGGCTAACCAGGACTCTGCCGAGTCCTGCGCTGGAGGTCGCATGCTGCAAGCAGCTGGGGTCCTCAGCACGTTCACGGGGGGTGTTTTTAGGCGGGACCCCTTAATAGGGCAGCTAGCCCATGCTCCAGGAAGGGCTTGTCGGCCATTTGACCTGGCCCTCACCATTTTAACGTACCTAGGCACCTAAAACCATTGATAGCAATGGATTTTGAAACTTAAATTTTGAAAATCCAACTACATCCCTTAATATCTTTAAAAATCTGGGTCTTCCAGACTGAATAAAACGCCTTTTATTGTGGTATTCTATAACCTACATAAAGTGATGTCTTTGGTCTCATTTTAAAGCACATTTTACAAAAACCGTACCATCAGTCTCACAGCTCTTTTCCAAATTCTACAAATTTTCAATACACTTTGTAACGTGTGGACACCAGGTAGAAAGTACAGCGCTCTAATACAATTCAAAGTTGTAATATTTTGCTTTTCCTTCCTTCAGTACCACAAAATGCATGGTACTGCACTACTACATTGAATCCAATTTGTGAAACAAATGCAGACACAACATATAGGATTTCATTTTGTCACCACACAACACTGTGCTGACAGCCCTAAAATTCCCAGAAAATCGATTATGTGACCAAAAGCATAAGAATGTCATACTAGGAGAGACCAATGGTCCATTTAGCCAAGTATCTTCTGTTCAAGAGAGGCTGGTACCAGATGCTTCAGAGGAAATTAACAGAACATGGAAATTACTGAGTGATCTGCTGCCTGTCACCCAGTCCTGGATATGCTGCTAGTCAGAGGTTTAGGGACACCAAGAGCATGGGGCTGCATCTCTGACAACCTGAGCTAAAAGCCAATGGTGAATCTATCATCTATTAGCTTACTTAATTATTTTGCCTTTTTCAACCCAGTTAAACTTTTAGCCTTCATGGCATCCCTGGCAATGAGTGTCTCATGTTGATTATGTGTTGTGCAAAGGCGTACTTTCTTTTGAGTGCTTTAAACCTCCTCCTGATTAATTTCATCAAGTGACCTGCAGTTCCCGTCTCATGTGAGGGAAGTAAACCACACTCCCTTCTGCATTTTCTCCACACCATTCATGATTTCATAGTCCTCTAACACAGTGGTCCTCAAACAGGGATCCAGAGCCTCCCAGGAGCCATGGGCAGGTTTGAGAGGGTCCATTAAGCATGGTCTGTGTTAGACTTGCTAAGGCCCAGTGCACAAAACGAAAGCCCTGCCACACAGAACTGCAGCCCAGGACCCCAAGCCTAAACCCAACCAGCTCTATGAGGTCATCACTACCCACCAATACTAAGACTAAAATGGCATCCTCTCTTGTTGGTTCAGCAACCATTTGGTGAAGGAATCTGTCAATTATCACATCCAGTGACTCTTGGTTCCTCTTATCAGCAGCATTTGTCCTCCAATCTATACCTGGGAAGTCTCCAATAATCAAATAATTTCTAGTAGTATTCATTTGTTTTAAAACATTAAAGAGGTCACTAACCATATGCAATTTGAATCCTGTGGATCCGGAACATATCCAAAGCACTATCTCATGGGCATACTCTGATAGTTGTATTCCCCAAAGTCATTTTGACTAAAACAGACTGTTTTATCTAGCCTTTTGCCCCATAGTCCATGCCTGCAATGTGCCATGAACAAAAACAGTGGTTCATACATCTTTAAATAATGAACTTAATCCATTTACCTTACCATGTTTGGTAAATTAGCCCCACAATGGTTTGACTTTAGTACATTGATTAATCAATTGAACCTACTCTTGTTAGCCTTTTTTTTTTTTTTTTTTCAAAATCCTAATATCAGTTGCCTAGGGCCATTACTCATGAAGAGGGACAAAACAGAAAATATGGAAACGGCAGAGTATTTTTCCAAGATGTCACAGAACTTCAAATTCTTGTCACCAAGCTCTTCATCTTGCAACTGCCAGAGGGGCTGTCTAACATTTTATATTGTCTCCTGGCCTTGTGGGGACCTGCCTTCAGCTCCATCTAGTTCTCTATGTTTCTCCAGAAGGGAGAAGCAGCAAAGGGTCAGGAACCAAAAGAGGGCCAAAAATGTACGCTGGCATCTTGATCTACCTGGAAAATAGCACACCCACCAAGTCCCAGAGAGACAGCAAAACAAGACACTTGAACTGAGTTCAAACTCCTGTTATCTCAGCATAAATGGGGAGAATGTTTATGACATGGACAACTTATCTCAATAGTCCTGGATCATATAATATAGTTATTTATAAGTTTCACCAGCAGCATAAAATCAGAGCTGATGATTTAGAATCTGTTTACAATAGTGTCAAGCACAAATCTCAAATTTCTGAAGAATTAAGGGAACATTAAATGATGGCACTAACATGCTTTAATTGACCAAAATTTTTAGGCAGAGTGAACACTGAATGGGTTCAATTCAATGCATTTACTGTAAGCTTTATAAGATTTATACTTAATATGTTTCACAATTACGGCACACTTTCTCAAAATGATGACCTCCTCATTTACATTTCCCAAAGGTATAAGCAGTTTTAAATAGACCTCAATATTTATATATTAAATAAAAATCTCCCCTCTAAACTGGTTAGTTTCTGTGTATTGTAATTTATTACACAAGTTTATAAATAAAACCAACACAATCATCATTTAAATATTTTCAGATAAGTTACTTATGATCAGCATTGTGAATAGTAAGTATTATTGATTACATCTAGTTTGGATCAGACACTCGATTCATTTGCCAACTAGATTGCTTAAACATATGTATGCTATATAATTGCTCTGAACTAATTAGAAACAGAATACATAGAACTAATCTACTTGGTGTGCAGTTTATATAACGCCTCCCTTCTGTTTAGACAAGTTTAACTGATGTCTGAGTATGGTTGTATTGTTTACATTAAAGGATGCACTTTCTGATGCACACTAACAATTCATTGGTGTCAAATTATACAGGCAACATGACATCCAATTAGGCAGTTGAAATCAAACATTGGCATATAGTTAAAGATTAAAAGCACTCAGAACAGGTAATCCTTAAAGTTCACAAAATCTATTTTGTATGTATTACAGTAAGGCTACGTCTACACGTGAAGCCTACATCGAAGTAGCCTATTTCGATGTGGCGACATCGAAATAGGCTATTTCAATGAATAACGTCTACACGTCCTCCAGGGCTGGCAACGTCGATGTTCAACATCGACGTTGCGCAGCACCACATCGAAATAGGCGCAGCGAGGGAACGTCTACACGCCACAGTAGCACGCATCGAAATAAGGGTGCCAGCCACAGCTGCAGACAGGGTCACACAGCGGACTCAACAGCCAGCTGCTCCCTTAAAGGGCCCCTCCCAGACACACTTGCACTAAACACCACAAGATCCACAGAGCCGACAACGAGTTGCAGACCCTGTGCATGCAGCATGAATCCCCCGCTGCAGCAGCAGCAGCCAGAAGCCCTGGGCTAAGGGCTGCTGCACACGGTGACCATAGAGCCCCGCACGGGCTGGAGAGACAGCGTCTCTCAACCCCCCAGCTGATGGCTGCCATGGAGGACCCCACAATTTCGACGTTGCGGGACGCGGATCGTCTACACGGTCCCTACTTCGACGTTGAACGTCGAAGTAGGGCGCTATTCCGATCCCCTCATGAGGTTAGCGACTTCGACGTCTCGCCGCCTAACGTCGAAGTTAACTTCGAAATAGTGCCCGACGCGTGTAGCCACGACGGGCGCTATTTCGAAGTTAGTGCCGCTACTTCGAAGTAGCATGCACGTGTAGACACAGCTTAAGAGAGGTAACTAACACTATTTTAACACCGCCTAATACTTCCCATTTAAGAAAGACAAAATGCCAAATCTAATGCCTCCATGGTTTAGATCCATTCTTTGAGATATGGAGGGCACATGGCCCAAGGGTCTCGGCCTTTTGCTGGTCTCATGAAAAACATCTTATTTCACCACTTTATAAGCTACGGAAAATATTCATAGGCAGTCTCTATAATCAGAAGAGGTGGCTAAGAGTTTGCAGACCAAGTTGGTCCACCTTCCATGGGCAATGAGCATTCTCTCCCAAGTACTTCACTTCAGGCAAGCCACACAGAACTGAATTTCTGAATGGGAAAGAGACAAGGACGGACACTTTTCTTTCTAATACTCCTTGTCTTACAAGGTGAATAGGACTGGGAACAGTTACAACTGTGTACAGAGGGTTTTTTTTTTCTTTTTCAAAAACTGATCTAATCACATAAGAAACCTCTCCCAAACGAATGTAAGGTTGAGAAGTCACATTCAATCCCTTTGTGGAAATGCATCATCATCAGGGCCACTGAGATGATGAAATTCCACGCCTCTGGAATTAACCATAAAATTTGCCCTCTGCAATATAATTGTATTTCAGAACTTCAGCTTTCATTTTATCTACATATCTATATCTAAGTCTATGTATATTTCTGGACATCACGGCTGCAGAAAGAACCTTGAAAACATGGACTGAACTGAATGTAAACTAATGCAGTGCAATGAAGTATGCCTTCATCATTAGGAAGCCTACAATATCTCAGAGATGTGTATGCAGCACAACCATCCGCATCGTGACTCAGAAAACTTTGCAGTTATTTGGCTGCAGAAAGTGGAATTTTTTAAGATGCCACAGAATTAACCATTTGCAAACATGAATGATCCATCATTTTGTTTTCTGCATTGCTAACCTTTGGGATTTGGCTGCAGCATCCTCATCAGGAAAGCAGGTGCTGGAGAACAAAGGCTGATGTCCAGCCTTCAGGCAAAGATTGGGAGGTGTGAGTGGTTTCCATGGTTGAAGCAATTACAAGAAACCAGAGCACCAGCCAAAACTTGGACAACTTACAATAAACTTAGCTACAAGCTAACTTGAACTAACAGCCCCCAAACACATGCCAGGGAAAAAGGAGGCTCTGGGCCAGGTGAAATGTAGAACATTATGATAGCCCATACCACTACCACAAGCTGCCAGCAGAGCACAACAAAAATAATTACTCAAAGTAAACAACAATGAGAATTTTCAACTATAACCTGCTGCTGTTTGTGCATTTGAAGAAATGAGGATAAAAATGAAGGATATTTTACGAAGACAGAATACGTCTTACCACAACAGCACAATTCTGTCCCATTGTGCAACACAAAATTTTTGATACCCTTATTACAAATCAATTTTTAATTACATAATTAAATCAGAGTCACAGACTTGTGGAACTGGAAGGGAGCGTGAGAGGTCTTTTAGTCCAGTGCCTTGTACTCCTAGCAGGATTAAGTATTAGACAATCCATGACAGATGTTCATCTTACCTCCTCTTAAAAGATTCCACAATCTCCCTACCAATTTGTTCCAGTGCTTAACTACCCTGACAGGAAGCAAGTTTTTCCTCGTGTCCAACCTAAACCTCCCTTTGCTGCAATTTAAGCCATCGCTGCTTCCCCAATCATCACAAGATAAAGATAGTAATTTTTCTCACTCCTCCTTGTAACAACCTTTTAGGTAGTTGAAAGAAGTGGGTTTGTTTAGTCTGGAAAATAGAAGACTGAGTGGGGACATGACTTTCAATCTTCCCTCAAAGGTTGGTTTCTTAACCTTTAAAGATTTTTTTTGTTGTTCTCTGGACTTCCTCCAATTTGTCCATATCTTTCCTGAAATGTGGCACCCAGAGCAGGATAAAATACACCATTTCAGGCCTAAGCACCATGAAGTAGAGTGGAAGAATTACTTCTTGTATCTTACTTACAAAACACTGGCTACAACATACCAGAATGTGGGTTTGTTTGTTTTTTGTGACTGTGTTACACTGTTCACTCATATTTAGCTTGTAATCATTTATGACCCTCTGGTCCCTTTCCACATTACTTAATCCTAGGCTACCATTTCCCAGTTTGTATGGGTGTGACTGCTCCTTCCAAAGTGGAGCACTTTGCGTTTGCCGTTATTTAATTCTACCCTATTCACTTCAGACCTTTTCCCCACATGGTTTTTCAACTACAGTTACCAAAAGGGGCACTACATGATAGAATGTATCAACACTGAAAAAGGATTTGATGAACATGAGCTCCGAGCGCAATGAAGTAGCTAAGACTGACAAGATCTTTGAAGTAAAAAGAGTGAAATATCTAGTAAGAGTAAAGAGGTGATGTTATTTCTATACATGTGTTTTATAGTGACCCTGTTACTGGAATAACATGTGTGATACCTAGAAGGAGTATAACGATGATCTTTCAGATAAAGCAAGCTTTATGCAGAATCAGGGGAAGATTATGATCTGCAGAAAGTCATTTCTCTATTCATATATGTATATAATTAACACTTATGAAGTTGAGAGTTATGTTGCATTACTATTAATAAAACATACTGTAAATTGGGGATCCGGTGTGAAAGAAGCCACCAACAATCATTGTCCAGCAAGTGAGCCACAATTCAAACCTGCATGAGGCCCCGTGAAGGGAATTGCTCAGCCTGGCCTGGAAACTTAGCAGGGCCTCCACATCTGCCTGAACTTGTGCTCCCGAAGCACATGGGTCTCCAGGTATAAAGCAGAACACAGTGACCACATGCTTGGCCTTTCTCCCTCATCCTTCTATGCTGCATTTAACCAGGACACTGAGAAGACTGAAAATGCCAAATGAGGGGACTAGCCAGATTTCAAAGATAAAATCTGCATACTGTGGACTGCAATATCCAATAGGGTGAGAAAAACTGCTTAATCTAGTAGTTACCAAGTCTAACAGGGTTGAGCATTTAGATTGCAGCTTTATATTTTCTTTTGGTAACTACTATGACTTTTGCCTCTCTCTTAAAATCCATTTAATAGTCAAATTTGTTTTATTGTTTATCTTTACCAGTGAGATTGTGTCACAAGTATGAAAAATCTGCTCACGTTTTGTTTGAGCTATGTATATCCACTTTCCATCAATGAACTGGTGAACCAATTAATAAAGTTAGATGATATCTTCTCAAGACAAGGTGTGAAAGCTAGGAAGATTTCACTCTGGTGCCTTTCTCTGTGTGATTCACTAGTGGCTCTGGAGCATCCAGGCAATCTAACTGAGTGTAGAGCTCCACATACGTTTGTGATAAGTGATGGTAGCACCTGGAGGGGTTTACTGCTTGTCACTAGCAAAGAATTGAAAGAGAAAGCCCTGGCTGGAAAGAGTTAAGGGGACACAGAAGTCCCACACTCCAAAGCATACCCCATGGGAATCCTGTCATATGATGTACACACTTGAAAAAAGACTGCTCAAAAACTGAGAATAATTCAGAAAAGAGCTACAAGAATGATCTGAGGTCTCCAAAAAACTGCTATACAATGGCCGTGTCTACACTTAATAAAACTATGAAATGGCCATGCTAATGGCCAGATCAAAGAACGCCAATGAGGCGCTGAAATGCATATTCAGTGCCTCACTAGCATGACGGCGCCCAAAGCACGTGAAAATTACCTCTTTTCACTGACGCATGGCTCATCTACACTGGGGTCCTTTTTGAAAGGAGCCCGCCAACTTTGAAATCCCCTTATTCCTATCAGCTATCCCTTTTTAATAGATTGGCCCTATATCTGCCCTTCTCCAGTCCTCTGTAGTATCTCCCATCTTCTAAGTTTTCAAAAATAATCATTACTGGCTCAGACAAGGTGGATAAAAACAGACATTTAAAAAACACTTTAAAAATGGACTATTTAAATTGATTTTATTTTTAAAAAAAATAAAATACCAATATTTTCAATTAAAAATAAGTTACAATTAAACCGCATCACAAAAACATGCTACACATATGCTTACAATCTCATAAAAATGAGTTAATGGTTCTAGTCTGTCCAGGCTAACTAATAGTTCTTGCTTCTTGAAAGTTCTGGGCTCTCTTTTTCTGTTTCTCAGCAGACTAAAATTTAACTTATACAAAGAAAGATACAGTCCGGATAGGACTGTTTTTCTTATGTGCTTATGCATTGGGGGACCTTAGCAAAGTACAGCAGAGGAGTTAGTTAAGACTGTCTTAAAGACAGAGAGACAATATATAGGAAAGGACGGATGCAGCATAACAGTGGAGTGCACTAGCAAGGAAAAGGGAAAACATTACTCATCACACACAGAACTTCCTATATTCTCCCACACTTTTGTCACAGAAGAGCCACGTCTACACGTGCACGCTACTTCGAAGTAGCGGCACTAACTTCGAAATAGCGCCCATTGCGGCTACACGCGTCGGGTGCTATTTCGAAGTCAACTTCGACGTTAGGCGGCAAGACGTCGAAGTCGCTAACCCCATGAGGGCATAGGAATAGCGCCCTACTTCGACGTTGAACGTCGAAGTAGGGACCGTGTAGTCGTTGCGCGTCCCGCAACGTCGAAATTGCCGGGTCCTCCATGGCGGCCATCAGCTGAGGGGTTGAGAGACGCTCTCTCCAGCCCCTCAGCTCCATGGCGGCCGCATGGAGCGGCCCCTTAAAGGTCCCCTCCCCCTCCCTTCCTGTGCAGGAAGCTGAGGGATCGTGCAGGCGGCAGCCTACACATGCGGCCAGCCTGCACCTCCCTCAGCCCCCCACCCAGCTGCGATGGCTGCCCGGCAGCCCCCCTAGCGGACCCCCCCAAGGGGAGCCAGGGCTCACAGCCCAGCCAGAAGGGCAGCCAGGCTGGGAAGCGGCAGCGGGGCCCCTCCTGGACGGAGGCCGAGCTGCGGGACCTGCTGGGGCTCTGGAGCGAGGAGAAGGTGCTCCAGGTAATGGGGAGCAAGAGGCGGAATGCGGATGCGTTCGCTCGGCTGGCCGACGGCCTGGCTGCCCGGGGTCACCCTGCCTGCACTCCTGACCACGTCAGGAGTAAGGTGAAGGAGCTGCGGCAGGGTTACTCCCGGGCCCGGGATGAGGCCACCCGATCTGGGGCCGCCCCCGTCACTTGCCCCTTTTACAGGGAGCTCAGGGACACCCTGGGCCCCGGCACACCTCCTCCCCTCTGGCCACCCTTAACACTTCGGCCGACGAGCCCCAGCGGGCCCTGCAGACGGAGTCCGCCCCGGAGGCAAGCCCCGCACCCCGGGGGCCCCCCCAGGAGCCCACCCCTGGGACATCGCGGCAGGAGGAGGAGGAGGAGGGGGGCTCCTCCTCTGCAGAATCCGGGCTGCAGATCCTCCTCCTGCCATCCCGGAGCAGCAGCAGGGCCTCCGCCCCCCGGTGATCTCCGGACCGTGGGAGCAGACCGACAGGTAGGTACCCGCCTCTGGTGTACACCCCTGGCTTTGAGGGGCGGGGGGTAATAGATATGTGTCCAGGGCACCCACATGCTCACATGGCCATGGCCCCAAGGACAGCAGGGCCATGGCCCTCACAGCACTGCAGCCATCAGCCCCTGCCCCCACCCCCCACCACGCACGACACTGCCATGCCCCATCCCCGGGGCAGGGGGGAGCGGAACCTCGAGGGGCCCCCGGGAGGAGGGGGTGGGACACCCGGCAGCAGCAGCATGTGATGGAGTGGGGGGGAGTGCAAAAGGGAGACTCAGGCTACATATGGAGCAACAAGAGCCGAATACCTCCCAGAGGCAAAGGAGGATCCTGGGGCTACAGCTGGCAGGTGACACCTCTGCCCTGAACAAACAGGAGGGAGGAGCCGAGCTGGCTTGGAATCGGGGGGCGAGGGCGGGGGCCACAGGTAGAGGCTAGGGGAAGGGAGAGCTGGCAGGCAGCCAGCCTGAGGAGGGGGAAAGCTGCATCCCAGAGGGGCACCGCTTGGGGTCTTCTCCCTACGACGGGTTAGAAGGACTGTCTCTTCTGACAGCTGGTGCTGTCACTCCTGGCAGAAACTGGGCATCTGTGGCCTAAGAAACCTCTCCTGCTGTCAGACCCTGCGGGGTGAAGTGAGAGTTGCTCCCATCAGGGGACGGGGTGCAGGGCAGGGGGACCCCTGAACCCCATCCATCACAGCAGCATCTCCCGGGGACGGGGATGGGAAACCTGCAGCACAGGGCTGGGGGGACAAAGGCCACGGCTCGGGGCCCATACTAACGCCTGTCTCCATTCTTCTTCCCCCCCTCCTCTCCTGTGTCCCGCACCTGCACCATCAGAAGGACCGGAAGAGAGCACCGGCGAGGCCTCAGTCGTCCTGGAGAGCCCTCCGGGACCATCGCTCCAGGCCAGCCCCTCGGCCGAGGACCGACTGGCCCCACGGCGGGCCCCGCGCCACCACCAGCCGACGGCGACGGACCACCAGCTGCTGGCCATCCACCATCGGCAGCTGGAGGTCGCGGAGCAGCACCTGCAGCTGCAGGAGTGGGTGCTGGCCTGGCGCCAGGAGGCATGGGGGGCCTACATGGAGACTTTTAACTGCTTGGTGGACTACCTGGCCCCCCATACCGCGCCAGCCGCCGCATCGCCCGCCCTGCCTGCTCCACCAGCCCCACCACCAGCTGCTCCGCCCGTCGCCGTCCCATCCACCGTCGCCCCGCCACCCACCGCCGAGGGCCGGAGCGCCAAGGGACCCCTGGAGCCACCTGAGACTCGCCGGCCATCCTACCTTCCGGTCCGGCCCGCCCCCACCCAGCCCCGGACAGGGCTGCGACCGCGGCGGGGCTCCCGGCTGCCAACACCCAGTGCCGGGCTATAGGGGCGAGGGGCCCGGGACGTGGCCCCCCCCTTGTATATAGTTTAAAGTTATTATTTGTTGCCCCCCCGTTTGCCCCGTCCCCCCCATGTAAATAGTTCTCCCCTTTATCCTCCCTGGTTTTCTTTTTATTATTGAGGACACTTGTTTCTTTGTATTGTTTTATTTTTGTACATATTAGTTTTTTTCCACATGTTTGTACATAGTTTGTTTTTGGTTCAAATATTTACAGTTACAAAAAAAATGTTCTGAAAAAAAAAGAAGTTTAAGTTCAGCCACAAGTGCGTGCTGTCATTTGTCCAGGAAAAGTGGGAGGGGGGTGCGGTGGGGTGCTCCATGGTGTAGGCATTGGGGCAGGAGCGTGGTGGAGAAAGGGGCGGGCAGTAGGGGGCCTGGGCAGAGTTCACCCCGTGGCCTCTTCATCAAAGTGGGCCCGCAGGGCCTCCCCGACCCTGGTCCCCTCGGGGTCCACCTGCCAACTGGGGGCAGCAGGTGGCTGGACGTCTGCCCTGCCGGCCTCCGCAGCCCAGCCCTGGAAAAAGGTGTCCCCCTTGCTCTCTACCAAATTGTGCAGGGCGCAGCAGGCACCCACAATCTGGGGGATGTTGTTGGGGCCTGCATCCAGGTGGGTCAGGAGACATCTCCAGCGTCCCTTCAGGCGGCCAAATGAGCGCTCCACCACCTGGCGCACATGGTTCAGGCGCTCGTTGAAGCGCTCCTGGCTAGCGGAGAGATGGCCCGTGTAGGGGTGCATGAGCCACGGCTGGAGGGGGTACGCCGCATCTGCGATGACGCAGAAGGGCATGGTGGTGTCCCCCACAGGGATCTCCCGCTGGGGGATGTAGGTCCCCGCCTCCAGCCGGCGGCACAGGCCCGAGTTCCGGAAAACCCGGGCGTCGTGGGTGCTGCCAGGCCAGCCCACGTAAATGTCCTGGAAACGTCCCCAGCTGTCCACCAAGGCCTGCAGGACAACAGAATGGTAGCCCTTTCGATTCAGGTATCGTCCTCCACTGTGATGTGGGGCGCGGATGGGGATGTGAGTCCCATCCAGAGCCCCGAAGCAGTTGGGGAAGCCCAGGGTGGCAAAGGCCGCGATGGTGGCACGTGGGTCCCCCAGCCTCACGAGCCTGTACAGGAGCATGGCATTGATGGCACGCACAACCTGCAGAGAAAGCACATGGGACAGCACCAATGAGGGGTGAGCAGGGTGTGCGTGGCCCTGCCCTGCCCTGCCCTCCTCTGCTCTCCCCCGCCCTGGCCTCCCCTCCCCTCCTCCTCCCCTGCCCTGCCCTCCCCCCGTGGGTTCTCTTACCTCCATGAGGACAGCCCCGACGGTGGCCTTGCCGACACCAAACTGCTGCCCCACAGATCGGTAGCTGTCGGGAGCGGCCAGCTTCCAGACAGCGATGCTGACCCGTTTCTGCACTGTGAGGGCACGCCGCATGGCAGTGTCCTGGTGCCTGAGTGCGGGGGTGAGCCACTGGCACAGCTCCAGAAATGTCTGTCGGCTCATCCTGAAGTTCCTGAGCCAGCGGTCGTCGTCCCACTACCCAAGCACCAGCCGCTCCCACCAGTCGGTGCTGGTGGGGTAGCTCCACAGCCGCCGGCGTGTGAGGCGGGGGTGGGGCAGGGTGCTGCAGGGTTAGGGGTTGAGCCCTGCTGCCCTGGGGGCATCTCCTCCTCTGTGGCAAGGAGGTGCTCAGCTGCCTCCCGCATGGCACAGAGCAGGGCAAGCCCTGCTCCTGCCGGGAGGGCTGGGTGGACCTCTGGCTGCTGCTGCTGCTGCTGCTGCTGGGGGTCCATGACTGCAGCGCCCGGGGTCTGTGTGCCTATGGCTCCTCAGACCGGGTGCTGTGCAGGCTGAGTGTGTCTGGGAGGGGCCCTTTAAGGGAGTGGCTAGCTGTTGCCCCGGAAGCGCTAGTCCGCTCTGTGACCCTGTCTGCAGCTGTGCCTGGCATCCCTATTTCCATGTGTGCTGCTTTGGCGTGTAGACGTTCCCTCGCTGCGCCTATTTCGATGTTGGGCTGCACAACGTCGAAGTTGAACATCGACGTTGCCAGCCCTGGAGGACGTGTAGACGCTATCTACTTCGAAATTAGCTACTTCGATGTAGTGTGCACGTGTAGACGTAGCCAAGAACAGTCACGGCTTCTAAATGTAAAAGAAACCCTGTCAAGGAATATTTTGCAGAAATTCCTTTCCTGGGTAAAAAAGGAAAATGTGTCAAGCATAAGCAGTGCAAGATCATGATGCAGGACTTGCATGCAAGGATGAAACACCATTAGGAAAACTACTCATTGGGAAAAAATTATGTGGATATACCTGAGTGGATCAACTGGTAAGTAACTTAAATAATTCACTTTCCAGTGCATCATTCTTCAAAACTCCCTCTCTGCCTTTTATAGAACCATAGAATCATACAAGAGTAGGACGGGAAGGGACCTCGAGAGGCCATCGAGTCCAGCCCCCGACCCTCATGGCAGGACCAAGAACTTTCTAGACCATCCCTGAAAGCCATCTATCTAACCTCTTCTTAAATATCTCCAGTGATGGAGATTCTACCACCTCCCTTGGCAATTCGTTCCAGTGTTTGATCACCCTGACAGTTAGGAACTTTTTCCTAATGTCCAACCTGAACCTCCCCGCTGCAATTTAAGTCCATTGCCTCTTGTTTTATCCTCAGAGGCAAGGAAGAACAAGTTCCTTCCCTCTGCGTTATGACACCCTTTTAGATACCTGAAAAGTGCTATCATGTCCCCCCTCAATCTTCTCTTTTCCAAACTAAACAAGCCCAGTTCTTTCAGCCTTTCTTCATAGGTCACGTTCTCTAGACCTTTGATCATTCTCGTTGCTCTCCTCTGGACCCTCTCCAATTTCTCCACATCCTTCCTGAACTGCGGTGCCCAGAACTGGACACAATACTCCAGCTGAGGCCTAACCAGTGCAGAGTAGAGCGGGAGAATGACTTCTCATGTCTCGTTCACAACACACCTGTTAATGCATCCTAGAATCATATTTGCTTTTTTTGCTACAGCATTACATTGTAAGTGTAAGTGTGATTTGACAAATAAATTCCAAAGTCGTTGGCTACATTGCATGCTGCTAGAAAAGAAAGTTTAACTTACCTAATCCTTGTGGCTTAGATTCTATCACCCAACTATATAGTCCAAAAAACTGAAGTAAGAGACCTCTAAAGTTTGCGGCTGCCACGGAGTATTGTTTTCTTATTTCATATTACATAATACACTTCCTTTATTTTCATGAGCACTCACTATGTTAGACATCCAATCACTAATATTCTTTCCGATGAAAACAGTCATGTAGCACTACCTCCATCTCCACATTTTTTGTTACCATCTTTTCCCTCTCATTGAGTAAATAGAAATATCCAATACCTGGTCTACCTCTTGCTTCTAACGTACTTATGGAAAGTTTTCTTGTTACCTTGTATGTCTCCAGTTAGTTTGATCTTATTTTATACCTTGTCTAATTTTATCTCGACATGCTTTTTGGAGTTATTTTATGTTAGTCCTTCATAAATTGACCTAGCTTCCATTTTCTGTTTAACTCTTTTTTGTTTTTCAGATAATTGAAACTCTCTTGATTAAGCCAGGGTGATTTCTTGCTATACTTTTCTTTCCTACGCAATGAGATAGTTTGCTTTTGTGCCCTTAATAACGTCACTGTCAACCCTCTCAGAATGTTTACCTTCTACTTTCAATTCTCAAACAGTTCTTCCCATTTGTCAAAAATCAAATCCAGAATAGCCTCTCCCCTAGTTACCTTCTCCAACTTCAGAGATAAAATGTTGACAATGCATTCCAAAGACCAGTTGGATAATCTTGCCCTGCTGTATTATTTTTCCAGTGGATGTCTGGGTAGTTGAAGTCCCCACCATCACCACTTAATTCTGTGCATTCAATGATATCATTAATTGTTAAAAAAGCTTGATCCAACTCTTCTTACTGGTTTGATGGTCTATATTCGCGGTGTCCCGTACGTTGTCCACTCGCCACATGTGGCGAACAGGACACTGTGATGTAGCAAAATGTGGCTCCTCAGAGTCGCACACTTGAAGCAGTTGGTGGGACAAGTGCATGGTGGCAGCAGCAGAGGTGGTTCCTTCTACAGCTCCTGTGCCTCTTGCCCCACTGTGGCTCCTGCAGCCCCAGCAGCTGCAGCCCAGCACAGTTCCTGCCTGGCCCTTGTGTGGCTCCTGCAGTCTAGCATGGCCCCCATAGCCCCAGTTACTGCCACCCAGCATGGCTCCTGCACTCTCGTCAGAGCCCTAGTGGTTTGGGCCCTGTGCAGCTCCTTCGGCCCAGCATGGCCCTGTCCCAGAGCCACATGGCTCCTGCAACCCCAGTGGCCGCTACAGTAAGTTACAGGCATTTTCAGTTGGGGGGGGAGTGGGCTGGAGATTCCTATCTCTAGGGGAGGGGGAGGACATTCAGAACAGGAAAGAGGGTTGGGGGTGCCTGTCTCTGGGAGAATGGGAGGACATTAAGATAGAGTGGGGGGTTGCAGGTGCCTGGCTCTGGGGGAAGGGGAAGACATTGAGTTAAGAGTTAGTGGAGGCGGGGCTGGGGAATGTGGAAGGACCACAACCACAAGTGTGGTGATCCGTGAATTACTACTGGACACCACTGCTTCCCTACTAGCCTTAAAAATCTATGGATAACAAAATGAACTCCTCAACCCAAAGGTGCTATAAAAGCAAATTCTACTCCAGAATATTGAAAGCTTTTGCAATGACACATTAAGAAAGTTGAAAATTCTTATCACAAACAAGTGGTGGTGTTCTGAATTTTATTATATTTTTAATTATTAATTGCTAATTATCAGTCCCTACCATTGTGGAGTTTTCCCCAACTGTCCATATGCCCCAGGCTTTCTCTCCATAAATACCACAGATGTAAGTCATTCCAGAAGATGTTCATAAATAGGAAGGCCACATTACTGCTTCCAAAATGCCAGTGCCACAGAAACGTGGAGATGTGAATCATGATTGGACTCCAGAGGCTGTGGAGTCTGTATGGCTAGCACCCATGGAGGCAGTAACTCTGAATGAACTGGAACTCTTTATGTTTTATAGTAGCTGAGAAAATTTCAGAAACTTGTACTCCTTCCTTCATTTTCACTAATTGAACACAATGCAAAACGTTATCCTCAGATACCAAGCTGCAAGTTTTAACAACCTCATAAACAGAGAAGCAATATAGAAACCAGTCTACCTTGTCAGTAGACGAAAAAGCCAAACTGGAAAGATTCCAAAAATGTTCAGTAAGTTTCACTAGCATGAAACTTTTACTAAATATATTGTAAATGAACTTACACTTACTTAGGTGTTTGCTAGAAAACAACTGTGTTATTCCTTGTCTTACATTTCTAATGTATTTCAATTTCAATTCTTCATTTTTGGTCTACATTTCAGAGTTTTCTCCACTACTTTACTTCAGCCACTGACATTTATTTGCACCATAAATTACCCTAATGCAGTTTAGTGCTCATACATAAATTTTACAAACACAACACATACAATACATAGGCTGTTAGTGATTAAAACCATGCTTCTACAAAGGTAATGTTTCCTTTACTTTTTTTCTCTACCAGTAATTATGGAAAATACAGAGATGGTCTCTTCACAAAAATGAACATTAATTCTGCAGTTCCTCAACTAAACATGTTCAAGAACTTTTAGAAGCAGGCAGAAGGAGAAGGGGTTCCTTTAGAAAGCAAATGGCATGTTCAGGTATACACTTATGAATGTGATCCTTTCATTTATGAAAAGTTTCAAAAGGGAGTTAAGCTATAGGAGCACCTCTCTTGTCTCTAGTGTTCTGCGTCTGACATAGTTTCTAATAAGAACATAAGAATGGCCATACTGGGTCAGACCAAAGGTCCATCCAGCCCAGCATCCCATCTGCCGACGGTGGCCAATGCCAGGTGCCCCAGAGAAGGAGAACAGAAGACAATGATCAAGTGATTTATCTCCTGCCATCCATCTCCTGCCCTTGTTATGAAGGCTAGGGCACCATACTTTATCCCTGGCTAATAGCCATTTATGGACCTAACCTGCAAAAATTTATCAAGCTCTTTTTTAAACCCTAATAGAGTCCTGGCCTTCACAGCCTCCTCGGGCAAGGAGTTCCACAGGTTGACTAATAAAAACCTCTAACGATTTATAAATTTGCTATAAAACTAATTTTGGGATGAAAATTGGCATAAAAGATTTAATTCCAGGAAGATTTTAAAGAAGTGTTTAACTATTTTTTTAGACAAGTGCATAAAATTCTGAGTTATTTGTTTAAAGTTCTTTGTAAACTCTAAAATAAATTAACAGCTTTGTAGTTTGCATTGTTGGTTTTTTTAAGAAAATGCATTTGAAGTATTGCTAAATTCACTCATGTTAGTAAAAATGAATACAATAGAGTTATAATATTGAAAAAGATAAAACTTAGGTTTTTTATTCAAGAATCTGAAAAAGGACAAGTAAAACTGCACAGGAAGTAGGTTTAGGAGCAGTAACGTTTAAGCCATTTTACTTACATAACACACAATTCAAAAAGTATTATGCAACTAGGAACATAGATAAGTTTCTGTAGGAAACTTTTGTTTTAACATTCAAATAGCACAGCATCCAAAAACATGTTTATAGTCTCTGCTTAAGAACTTCACCAACACAGGAGCTTATTCTCCCAGTTTAGGGACAATGCAAAGTCAGCAGGAATTTCTTGTATCCAAGGGAATGAAAAATGAATAAGAATGTTGAGGGCTGTCTGTTTTGCAAAAAAATGGGAATCATTGCTTTATGGCAGGGTTTCCCAAACTTCCTATAGTTGGGACCCGTTTTTTTTCAGTATTTTTTTTGCATCCCAAAATATAAAAGCATAGAAAAAATGAAAAATGATAAAACTTTCACTGTTTATTATTTATTCACAACCATAACAATACAAACCATAACAATACAAAGTGATAATCTGTATACACTCATCTCTCGCTATACGAGCACAATTGGTTCCCAACTTTCTGCTCACAGCCAAAACTTGTAAGAGGGACACTAAATTACCAGTAAAATACATGGTTCCTAGTGCTCCTAACTCGGGGAAGGACTGGCAGCAGGTGGTGCTGCTTCTGAAAGGTAAGTGAAGCTTGTTTGGGAATGGGAGGAGTTGCAGAGGGTTAAAGGCTGGGGGCAGTTTGGGGCCATGAGCGGGAGGGAGGGTTAAAACCTGGTGGCAGTTCTGGTGGAGGAGGTTGCACCTTGTTCCTCTGGTCTGCAGCAGCGATACCGGGGAGGCGGGGGGAGGTGCAGCGGGCTGGGGGTTTCAGGGACCGAGCTGGGATGGGTGTTGGGAAAAGGCCAGCCGGGCCGGGGTGCGCGGAGAGCTGCGGGCTGGGCAAGTGTTGGGACCAGGTTAGGGAGGGCAGGGGGAGTGCACGGGGAGTTGCCACAGGAGTGCTGGGACAGTGGTGGCCGGGGCCGTGGATGTCCCCGCACACCAGCCAGGGACCCCGCAGCTGGCTCCACTCCAGCCACGGGGCTGCAGGTTTGCTTGCCCCCCAGCCAGGGACCCCACGGCTGGCTCCACTCCAGCCACGGGGCTGCCTGTCTCCTCATCCGTCGGCTGGCTCATATAAGTGGGGAAGTTCACTCAAATAGTGAGCAAAGGTAACTGTGTGTGTCCCTCGTTTTAGAGAGTACTTGTAAGTAAAGTACTCATTAAATGAGGGATGAGTGTATTTTCTAAGGTCTGCTATTTTTTTTTCCAAGGATCAGTACTGGGCTGCAGACCACACTTTAGGAAATACTCTTTTATAGTAGAGAAAATTGCAAATACCATCATCTTCATTCGAAGAGAGTCATGGCACATATCTAGATACTATTTCTCATATTACATGATTTGTCAAAAATTCTTAATTTTACACTAAACAATTATTAAGCTATTTCATATTTAACGTATTTTAAAAACTCCTAATCCCCCAAACTGATCACATATCACTTCTGAGTCGTTAAAATTCATAAAGGCAACAAAACTTAGAAAAATCCTACGTTTTCCTGAAAGAACATGCCTTGTATTGAGTATTACCATTTAACTCATCAAAACTGCACCTACCCTCTGAAAAGCTGAAGGCGCCCTAAAATGGGCAATCAAAAACTGAAGAATCTAAACTCACTAATCATTTCTGAAAATCATGTTTGACAGGTTAATTGAAAAGATTTGCACCTATGGTTTTGTCTACCTTACCGTTACCACCTACACTAGCAAACAGTACATTTACTAATTAGTGTCCATACCATCAGGAAATTTTATGAGACGATTGTACATCAGTCACAGCAAGCTAAGCACAGTTAAGAATGTCTGCTTCTGAGCAGCCTGCTTCAGTCAGTCATTCCCACACCATTACTTCCATGTGTCAGTCACCATAGTTAGACTTACGTGAAAATATTCTTATCTGTTTGAGCAGTTTATGTTCCTAAAACAGCTATTTAACTTCATCTTGACATTGAATCTTTCATAGCATCTTTGTGACCTTTGTAAACAACACAGCAGCAGCCCTTGTACCACCTGAAACCTTACAGAACTGATAATCTACAAAAGCAATGCAGTAACTAGTAGTGTTTGTTTTCACAGTGGTTTCTGGTAAACCAATAACTAGGATTAAAACTATTATTACATACCAAGACATTGTATCAGCGAAGGGGGCTCCAGTTAAAAAACAAGCAGAAATTTGTCAGAATACGATTTCAATTTTCAAATAGCTGGAACCAATTAACTTTGGGAAGTTTCAAAAGGACCACCCACTAATAAAAACAAAATAATTTGTGTCTGCTGTCTTATTTGTGATAATTTTTTTCTTGCTACCTCAGTTTCAGATGTCATTATAATGACTTCCACATTCTGATTAAAATGTGAATTGAAGCCATATGTAAGAAGTGCTCGTTCACATCAAAATCAACAGAAACGCTGTTATTTTCAACTTTTTATGCAGTTTATAAAGTCTAAAAGTAATGCAATTTTATTTATGATGATTCTTAGTAGGTAGCTTTCTTAATATCACTATTATCTAAACAACTATACTCCTACATATTACATTATTCTTATTGCTGCGGGTCAGTAATCAGTTCCTAATTAAATCTCTTCAACTTAAGTTATGTCTACACTATATGATAAAGCAAATTTTAAGGCAGTTAGCTCAATTTTACAATGTCACTGTCTTCACTGTGAATACCGTTAGGTCAATTTTAGAGAGCATTAAGGTTGATATTATAACACCATGGAAAGTGACTCAGTGTAGCCTCAAGTTTGAATTTAAATGTCCAAATTAAAGCAAATTTGGAAATGCCATGTCTTTAAATCAACTTTATTAGCCTCTAGAAGGGTCCCATATGTATCTCACAATGCCCCACAGTTCTCCGCTCTAGCCGCTTCCATCTCCGCTGCTCTGCAGGTACACAGGAATTAGTTAACAGGAAGCCTGTGAATTTGAATTCTGCACCAGGAAGCCCATGGTGGCTAGGCCATGAGGTCATGCTTGTATGAGAAGCCGAGAAACTTCCTTCTTTATTATCTACCCATTAAAAACAGCCCCAACACAGAGTGGTGGCTTCTTCCCTGCACAGAATACAGCAGGATTGGCCGAAATTTTTTCCTTCAGTGCTGGCACCAGCCCCTGCCCCACCATACCACATGGAGGCTAGGCTTTGGGGGTCGTGCTTGTACAAGAGGCCGAGAAACTTCTTTTCTGCAGTTCACATTTATACAGGGGCAGGCCACCCCCTCCCAAATGGTGTCATGCAGTCGGGGTCTATCCTGCACCCAACCACGTCATGTGGCTAGCCCCTGACCCAATAAAAGCATGTGCCTGCAGTGCAGTGCAGAACATGCTGCCAGACAGAACCATGTCCTGGATTGCATGTGATGAGGGCTCTAAAGTCAGAAAAGATTTTTGGGGGCTGGCTGTTGCAGGCAGGGAGGAAGTCTCCCCCTCACACAGCAGAGATTTTGGGGACTGGCTGTCTCCAGGGAAAATCTCTCTCCCATTCCCACCTCCACCCTGCCACAGCAAAGATTTCAGGAACAGGCTGTCACCAGTGGGAAGTCTCCCCCTAACCACCCCCCCACCGCAGCAAAGATTTCTGGGGCTGTCAGTCACTGGGGGGATCTCTCTCCCCTCCCAGCCCCTGCAGCAAATACAGAAAAGATTTTGGGGGCTGGATGTCAACAGGAGAAGCCTCTGAAAGGACCATCTCAACTGGTCCCTCAACTACACCCCCACCCCTCAATGAATGGGGCTAGGGGGCAGCCCAGGGCACAGTTGCAAAAGCAAGGCATTTCAGTTAATTTGGAGATTTTTGTTGATGCTTTCTCTCCAATCTTCATTTCTTTTGGATAATTCCTTATCAACTGGCTTCCTTAAGACAGGTCATACCATTCTGTGGTTTCAAAGGGGGAAAAGTAGCTGAGGGACCAGTTGAGATGGCACAATAACCTGGGTGATCCTAGGACCCATAGTCATTCTGACATGTGGGTATGACAATTCCCTGCATGACATGCTATTTGGCTTATTACGTAACAGTCATACCATTCTCCCTAGGCAGGGGTAGTTTCGAGGTGGGGCAAGGTAGCTGAGATGGCACAGTCACCTGGGTGATCCCAAGATACAGTCATTCCAGCACGTATGTGGGATAATCCCCTGCCCGGTGCACTAGCGGGATGATCAGGTAAAATTCATACCTAAAGGTGTTCTTTTAACAGGGGAAAAGCAGCTGAGCAAGCAGTTTACACGGTTCAGTCACCTTCTGAAGCCAGACTATTTGGTTTTCTTTCACCTGGAATGCCCTACTTTTACTTCTTTCCTTCTGAAAAAACAGCTGTTTCCTTTCCATGGGAGGAGAATGAGGGCAATCACATCACATACCTACAACCACTTGCACTGCATTTTTTCCCATATTGCACCAGTGAAAAAACCCAGAATGCTACAGGGCTGAGGGAACTGTGGGATAGGTTCCCAAGATGCACTGCTCCAACAATCAATGTTTGGCAATTCAGTATTGCAGCACTAACTTGACTTTGTGGGGAGGTGAGGATACTCAAATTCAAATTTTTAAAACCCAGTGTCATAAAATCAAATTTATACCATAGTGTAGATGTAGCCAAAAATTAATTAAGCCCATAAATGCCACAATAGCTGACATCTGTCAGGTTGTTCGTTCATTAAAGCTATATTAATTTCCAGCTATGAATATAGTGTGGACATATACTTTTAATTAGAATAAAATGAACATAAGAACGGCCATACTCGGTCAGAGCAAAGGTCCATCTAGCCCAGCATCCTGTCTGCCGACAGCAGCCAATGCCAGGTGCCCCAGAGGAGGTGAACCGAAGACAATGATCAAGCGAATTGTCTCCTGCCATCCATCTCCCACCTTCAACAAAAGGCTAGGCACCATACCTTACCCCTTGCTAATAGTCATCTTTGGACCTAAATTCCAAACATTTATCAAGCTCTTTTTTAAACTCTGTTAGATTCCCAGCCTTCACAGTGTCCTCTGGCAAGGAGTTTCACAGGTTGACTGTGCGCTGTGTGAAGAAAAACCTTCTTTTATTAGTTTTGAACCCGCTACCCATTAATCTCAATTGGTGTCCTCTAGTTCTTATATTATGGGAACAAGTAAATAACTTTTCTGTATTCACTTTCTCCACACCATTCATGATTTTATTTATATACCTCTATCACATCGCCCCTCCGTCTTCTCTTTTCTAGACTGAAAAGTCCCAGTCTCTCTAGCCTCTCCTCATATGGGGCCCATTCCAAACCCTTAATCATTTTAGTTGCCCTTTTCCGAACCTTTTCTAATGCCAATATATCTTTTTTGAGGTGAGGAGACCACATCTGCACGCAGCACTCAAGATGCGGGCGTACCAGAGTTTTATATAGGGGAAATAAGATATTCTTCGTCTTATTTTCTATCCCTTTTTTAATTATTCCTAACATCCTATTTGCTTTACTGACTGCCACTGCACACTGTGTGGATGTTTTCAGAGAACTATCCATTATAATTCCAAGATCCCTTTCCTGATCTGTTGCAGCTAAATTTGCCCCCATCACATTGTATGTATAATTGGGGTTATTTTTCCCACTATGCATTACCTAAAACTTACCCACATTAAATTTCATTTGCCATTTTGCTGCCCAATCAGTCACAGTTTGCTGAGATCTTTTTGAAGTTCTTCACAGTCTCCTTTGGTTTTGACTATCCTGAACAGTTTGGTATCCTGAACAGTTTAGTGTTACAAATGTAACATTTGTATTTCAAGAATCTTCCATCCTTGAATCTCTAAGTTAAAAAAACTTAAGATTCATGTCTCAACATACTCCTCTGAACCAGGTACACTGTATCCCAAATCTACCAATATTGTTCATTTTTCACAAAAATATTAAGAGTTCTACAGATTTTCATAGGAAGTCTGCATAAGAGTCAGGAAGGGGCCCCAGATCACTTCATTGCAGGGCTGGTCCTACAATCACAAAACCACCCTTATTTCTCCCCATACAGGAAACAGATTTTTTCTGTGGAGGATGTGCTTCAAAATAAGCAGTGTTGCACAAAATTAAATAATTAACAGAAGAGCTGGTTGTGATGCCTGTAGTTAAGGTTGTTCATCACATTTCACTGTAAACACCTATTTTCAATTATGTATAATTTTGCTAAATTTCACCGAAAGTTAGCTATTCTGTTTGGGAACTATTACTGCTATGGTTCCTGCCCTACCAGGCAACAGCTACAGAAGGTGTAGTAACTGAGGAGCACCTGCTCCTGCCTGCATCTGGGGAAAGTTCATTGCAGCAGAAGCCAGACCAGACCTAAGTCCCAGTGCAGGGGATCTCATGCTCCAAACTCAGACCCTGGCATATTCCAGATTTCTGCTAAACACCAGTGCAAGACCCAAGTGAGAGAATCCAGAATTCAGAGAAGGATCCCAGAATGCAGCGATTTAATACCTCAGAAAGGAACAGGAAGTCAATTTTGAGTAATCCCAGTCCTTTGTCATTGTCATCTGAGAATTTGGGCCACTTTCCGTTATATCCTGATTTTAGGACATCTGCCAATCACTTATGGTTAAGTTTGCACAGTAGTGAGTCAAGTGGAAAGAACTCTGGTTGCAAACAAAGTTTGAGCCAATATATCCCCACTCCCTCCCATCCCACCATACAGCCTTTTCCTTATTTGACCCATCATTAGAACATCCTTTTAAAGCACAAAATTCTTGGGGATCTGGATAGGGAAGTTACAGTGCCTTTCACTTGTATGTCAAGAGTTTGTATACAGGAACAACTTTCAGTCCCTAAATAGATGTTTTATACCTTTATATGAGATGTTTACATTTATTCCTGCTCCAGCTCTCAAGGTCAGTACAATGCTTTGCACTGTCAGTCTCAACAGAGAGGTGAAAGAACTGCCTAGTGATATTTATTTATTAACCAGGAGGTAGTCTTACTCTGGATCAAGGCTCAAGCACATTGGCAGAGCTCCATGAGTGAAGAATTTGCTATGGTACAGATAAATTATTCACCAAGGATTTCAAAATCACTCTTTAAACAAGCAACAAATTTCAACAAACAACTCTTAAACTTGATAGGATTATATGCAAATTATAACCCCCACTTTGCACAAAATATCACAGGGAGATGCCTCGCTCTGGGCGGTCACTCAGTAACAAGTAGTATGTCTTCACGTCACCCTCCTATTTGTGAGTCCATTGATGACTGATCAGCCCGATTCTTATCGCAGAGGGGGCAGGTGTTAGCAGCTGTTTCAGGGCCGCAAGGCAGTTTTTGCCACCCTTTCCTTCTTCTCCTTCTCTCCCAAAACACGCACTGCAATGAGACCTCTCAAACTGTACCACCCACCCACAGATTACTGTGCTCCACTGAGGACAGTCTTGGGCAAGGTTCCCCCAAGTGTTGACAACAATTGTGCACTTTTTCATGTGTGCCTTCAGCATGTCCTTATATCACTTCCATTGCCCCCCAGTGCTCCTCTGTCCTTCCTCCAACTTGGAAAACAGAATCTGTTTTGGGAGGCATTGACCAGCCATCTGAACCATGTGACCAGTGCAACAATGTTTTTGATGAATGATAACTGCTTCAATGCTGGCTTCAAAGCTGGTCAAGTTTGACTCTTCCTGAATGCTAGTGTTCGTGCACCTATCCTCCCAAGAGATATTTGGGATTCTCCTGAGGTAGCATTGTTGATATGGTTCCAGTGCTTTCAAATGATGACTGTATGCTGTCCTGGTTTCACATGCATACAATAGTGTTGGAACAACCACCACACAGTACACAAGGAGCTTTGTCTTGGCATAGATGACATGGTTCTCAGAGACCCTTTGTCTCAAGTGTGTGAACGCAGAACTTGTGTGGCTCAGACAAAGCTGGATTTATTTCTGCATCAATGTCAACTTAAGCAGCAAGATAACTTCCAAGATATGGGAAGTATTCCACATTTTCCAGCCATTCTCCACTGACTTCAATACATGAGATTCTCCTGTTGGCAAGGGCTGGTGGAGCACCTTGGTCTTTTTGACATTCAGTGTGAGGCCAAGCTTCTTTTGTGCTTCAGCGAAAGCACTTAAAATGGTCTGAAGGGCTGTGGGAGAAAGAGCAGCAACCATGTCACCATCCGTGTGCTGGATCTCCACGATCCAGGTCGTAAAGGTCTTGCTTTTAGCTTTTAGGCTCCGGAGAATGAAAAGGTTCTTGTGCATTCTACAGACAATCTTCATACCATCTGGAAGCTTGCCATCTTTGAGGTGAAGGGTCATGGCAATAAAGATGTCAAACAGTGATGGGGGAATGACGCAGCATTGTTTGACTCCCGTTTTGAGCTCAAAGAGGTCACTTTGAAATCTGTTGTTGCTCAATACCATGGCAGCCATGTTGTCGTGAAGCAGCCTCAAGATGCTAATGAATTTTTTTGGGCAGCCGATCTTTGAGAGGGTCGCCCATCGGGTGTTACAATTCACTGGGATTCAGGGAGTATTTCTTGTTTTCTATAACTCCTATGGGTTATACATGTCCATGTACATGCTTTGGGATCCACATCCCTTGATGTAAGTTGATGTAAATAGTACTTACTGTAGCCAATGTAATCAAGAGAATGTCAATGTGAAGTTTCCAGATAAAGAGTAAATTGGAAGGAAATGTCAGATATCTAGGGGACAACCGAAGAGAGGCTGGCATCACTGGTACTAGAATAGAGGGAGATGGTGTGTGAAATCAGTAATAATCAATGGAGGATAAGTTAGAAGTGCTAGATTTGTGAAGAGCCAGTTAAATTTGTAAGGTATAACAAAGAATCATCTAACTAACATTCCTCATAATCCTTAGGACACCTATGTTCATACTAGTATGATTACAGCCAATCACAATGGAGGGAGGGGTCTAACAATTCAAAAGATACCAGAATATAATTTTGTGGACATGCCCAAAAGTGCTAAGGGGGCTCTAGTATCAAGCTGTCAAGGAAATAAAGTCAGACAAAACATATCATTCTGACTTGATCAGTTAAGAATGTACAGTACAGAGGCCCACTGAAATGACACAGGCAACTTATTTATCACAGCAAAAAAAAAAAAAATTAATCTGAACCACAGACCGCACCAAATACCCCATGTGCTTAGGTTGTACAATTCACGTCTGCAAAATACCCAACTATATCTTTTTGAAATTTCAGCATCAAGAGCTAGTGCATGTCTGTAATGAGTTATGATAAATGCAAAATTTGCAGTAGCAGTGGAACACAAAACATTAAAAAACTTGAGTATATCAGATGACTTTCTACACTACAAAATTCAGAAATATTCCTCAAACTTTAACAAGACAGAATGAGAGCTGTTTACAATAATTTAGTAGATAATGATTTCATAATTTAATATTCTATATGATATCTATATTTAAAATAAGAAGAATTTACAAGGAAATCAGATTTTCAAAGGTGAAAAATTAAGATGTTTGCCCCAGCGAAAGAGAGTAGCCAGGGTACAAAGAGGCGTACACAAGAGAATCCAACTATTGGGAAGGGGAAAGGCAAGGCTGTTATCTCACATTTTCTATGCTTTTTTATAGGCTATGTCAACACTCAGTAATGTCTGTTGACAGAGCTGTGTCCTCAGAAACTCTGTCAACAGAGTGCCTCTACACACAAAAGCAGATCGAGGGAGCAATCCGCTCTGTTGACAGAGAGCAGCCAGACTGCCCTGCCCTCTGTCAACATAATGGCTGACTGGAATCTCTGCAAACAGCTCTGCCCAGTGAGCCAGAAGCTCTCTGTCAACAGAAGTGTCTACACAGCACTTCTGTTGACAGAGCATTATTCTTCAAATTTTCGAGGGATAAAACTCGAGACAAATGCAGAGTTCTGTCAAGACTGTCGAGAGAACACTTTATGTGTGTAGATGCTCACTGCGTCACGTCAACAAATGGCCCCTTCTGTCGACAAAACTCTCTAGTGTAGACACAGCCAGAATGTTTTAATTTTCCTTTCTTTCCCTTAAACTTTACTCCTGGTCTTTGCTTTAATCTGCTCCCCACTTTTAATTCCCTCCCTAGCTCTCACCTTCATATATTTTTGCTCCTTCACTTGCACTCCCAATACACTTAGTCTATATGTAAGCACAGAGGCCACAGTCCTTTGTCATCCCTTTTGCTCTTTCGATTCCCCATCTTTAATATACCACTATAATCCCATGCTCATATGCTATGCAGAAGAGGAAACAACCTGGAACAGTAATCACCAGCATATAGTAGAAATGGCAACTGTTCTGTTTGTAGTCTAACCCCTACTGCAGTGCCCAAGTTCTCAGACTCTGCATGCATCTTACTATATGTGGAAGAGGCCTGTCAGTAGGGAATGAGGGAAGGTGCTTCCTGGGACACTTTCAAGAGCAGGGTTACAACCTTATGGTATGACAGACTTTGGTTTTGTCAATTTCACCACCATTGCTGGCTGAAAGTTTCATCATAGGCACAATCTATTGGGATTTACTAAGTCAGTGCAAAAATGTTTTCTTCAAAATTAAGGAAAGCATGCCCCATAGAAGAATGCTCCCACATTTCAGGGACAGATTATTTCTTTATAATAACAAAGATTATAATGTCTAGTCATACTCATGTATAATGTGATGAAATTGTGGCAACAGTCAAGGTTGGTTTGTTTTGAGGACATGAAGAGGAAAAATGTTACCCAAAGTAGTATCTTGGAGGACATGACTGGTGGAAAAATGCTTCAAAAGCCTTGCGAAAAATGCAAACTGAAAAAATCTGCTCAATAAGAAACAGTCTGAATGAATTTGTAATAAGAATATATTGTCTTCAATGAATGTAAGATTTTCATTGATATTTCATTATGGCAGACAACACAGAAATTGAATGTGTGTTTATGACTTCTCTAAACGTAATAGCTTTTTTTATTAGACTGTAAAATTTGTTCTAACACTGCCAAAAATAATAGTTCAAGACCAAGAGATGCTACAAAAATCATTATTGTGCCTAGTTTTGCCTTATTAGCAGAAAGATCTTTGATGAAATACCAATTAATTATGACATCTGAGATGAGTCAACATGAAGAAACAATCAAACCGAATCATAAACTATAATCAAATAATTTGCAAACAGGCCATTTTTCATGAAATTCAGTGAAGCAGATACCAACCTATTATGAAGAGGTAAAGGTAAAGAAGTGAAAGAAGTGGTTCTCAAGTTGTTGTTAAAATAATGTTACTAATCTAACATAAATTAATTTGAAATGCAAGTAGCATACAGTTGTAGTGCAAGATGATTCATTAAATGTATGTCACCTACAAACAGATACACAGAATGAAAACGCTGGTAAGCCACCAGTTTTAATTTGTTATAGTATTATAATGTCATCTCGCTTTGCATCTTGTGTTCCTTGTTGCTTAACATCATTTGGTTCATGAACTACAGTAAACACAGTTACACACAGCATGCATTTGGAAACAGCACCCAGTGATAGGGCCCTACCTAGGCTGCCTAACATTTTTCATTATAAGCTCATTTTCAGTAGGTTCAAACTAACACAGCTACCCCTCAGACTCTTTCAGTAGGCTGTAACTTTGCCAAACCTTAACTGTCCAAGTTGAAGTTCTCCATGACAAGTCTGTGCCTCAAGCAGATTCCCACACACACTCACACATGGAAACAAATTTATGTGGTATGATGCTAGTTGGCATAGAGAATGAGATTTTAGAGAGTTCGGCCAAAAGATATTCCTGGATTCAGAGTTTATAATGAATTTATTTTCAGGGGAAAAAATTACTGAATAGCATATCTAGTTTCACTTAATTCTTTGATTCTATCTACCACGCTTGCATGATTGAATTTAATAAATTGGTAAACTAAATCTCAAAAAGAAACAGCTACATGATTTGATCCATCATACAGTTTTTCTCTCAGTATTAGCAGCTATTCTACAGTCTATTAAAATAGCAATATCTTAAATCTGAGGATCAAATAAATTCACAAATGGAATATTAGTAGACATTATCTGATTTGATAAATATTCTGCACACATTTTTGGTGGTGCTCTGTTATTTATAACCATTACGAAATTCTCAAGAAAGGTTACTAAAATCCCATTCTACTTTGTACTGTGCCTTGGGCCACTAACTTACCATACTTTGCAAGCATTATCAAACAATGCCCATATTCAAGTTTAGTATGTCTGCTTCAACACATACTGCTTTACATTATACTTTGGAACTGTGACTCAGTACTCAAGGGGCTAGTTTACACAACTTAATGTGCTCCAGAACCTGGTTCAGTTCCCTGCAACTGTAATTAGGCTGAAAATCAGGGGCATGGCAAACATCGAGTTTTCAAAATAAAAACAAGAGGCTTATTCTGCTGGGTAAACATGAACTTAAAATGGGATTTTGGAAGAACTCAGTCATTGAAGTCTCTGTGATGTCTTTCTAATGCTCAAGAAAAGTGAAAGGAATTGCACACTGTAGCAGCCAGTGAACTGCTGATTGACTGATCAAAGATTCTTCAGCTCTGGTGAAACTCTCTACCAGTCACATCGTCCATTTAAATACTGGCTGCAGAAGCTTCTTCTATGACCACCAAGCACTGTTTATCACAGAAATTAGAGAGCATAGCCAGTGGATCCATGCTTACATGGCTCCTCTGAATAAAGTCCCACATAGGAAAACAGAGCATGGAGACCACTGACGTACTGGGGCTTCACTAAAGTTTCAAAAAGGTCTATTAGGGAGCTCTTCACTCCATGGAATGGGATAAGGATGATTCCAATACCACTCAACTCCAGCCATATTTTCCCATAAAACCTAGTATACTCAGGCAGTCCTTTGGGATCAAGATTTGATATCTAAGACATGCCAGCACTTGAAACATTTTACCTGTGAATGGATTTCAAAGACAGTTGTACTGAGCAAGGAATAGTTTTACATAAAGAACAAAAATATTTTCTCTCCATCTCCAACCTTACCACCAGTTAGTAAAGGTGGTGGTTATTCTAACAGAATTGTGAGTTAATTTTTTTTGACTGAAGTCAAATTTTTTTTTCAAAAATAAATTTTCCGTTTTGAGAGATCAGATTTAGAGTATGAAGCCTTCCTTTCTTTTTTCCAATGCTAATGCTGCTTACAAGCTGGAATGTCTCCCATCAAGCAGGACATTTACAAGCTATGCTAGAGGTTGTCCTCCTCCACTTTTCTAACCTTATTAAAGGCATAAGGAGCACTTCACAGAGACAAGATTCCACATGCTCCACCTCCTCCCCCAAATGCCAAACCAATCACTTGTTTACACAATTAAAACTTGATTTCAGCACTGTTGAATGTCTACAGATCTTGTAATAGCATCATGTTAAAGAACTTAAAATACACCAAGTGCTAACATTTGCCAATTCACACAAACTGATGGCTACACACCAACACGTCCATCACATATGATTATAAATATACAGAAAATTACTTCATAATTTACAGAATCAAAACTAACTCTGACAATATTTTACACACAGCCATATGGGCCCCATTGTATACAGGAGGAAAATGCTTCTCCCTCACAGGGCATGCCCAAAAGCATGGATACAATTATAACAAAGAGGACCAGGTCATATAATATTTACACAGACTTTATGCACAACACAAGATGAAAAGAATGTGTGAAACAGAAGGGAGCTGGTTGTTTTGTGATATTTTCCAAAGAAACTGCCTGCTTTCAATTCTTAACTTCAAGCTAAACACTTTCATAAAAAGAGGATTTTTAAACTAGCTTGCTATATTTTCCTCCTCAAACATTAATAGTGGTGCTAGCATTGAAAACATTTCTATTATACACCAGACCTCCAGGTTGAAAACTTAATAATCAATATCCCCATTACTGGTCTTAAGAAGAATATTGCAGAGCAAAATTACCAGTATTGTATATTTGTATGTGAAAGGGACAAAATGCTGGAATCTTTCTATTTCATGTAATGTATTTTAAAACATAGAAGTTAAAAGTAATACCATAAAGTGTTCAACTCTTTTCATATTTCTCCTATAGGCAAGACCCATGGCAGTTACATTAGTACATTATATAGCTGTAAAACCATTCGAATACATCCAGAATAATCAAGCACTTCAAAAAGAGAAATATACATTTTCTCCCTACTATCTTTTTTTTTTTTTTAATAACATTGTATAAAATTTGGTCAGGATATATTCGTCTTAGCTACTTAGCTGCAAATCCCAGATACCACGGTGACAGAAAACACACAGCACTGATCCTATCAATTAAGTCAGTGTGACAGCACATGCAATACACAGCATAACTGGAGAGATTTTCAACAGAACTGCTAAAACTGCAAAAGATAAAGTAGGAATCCAAACCTTTACATGTTAGTAGAAACTTCATTGTTTTATGATAGGAAGGCTATTAGTTAAGTTAGACAACTGATGGCAAACCCTCTAGAGTGTATTTCTAGTTCTGCCACTCACTGTGAGACAAGCGTGAGGCCCAGAATTTTACATGTTTCTGTTCAAGCCACATCAAGTGGAAGATACCAGTAATTCACATCAAACCTCTTCCTTAGGTACTGAGGACTATCTTTCTTGATCAAATGGCTCAAAAACTTCAGTCAATCACACAAAATGGTGTTGAAATTACATTCCAACATTTCATTATTAATTTAGTGTGGGGGAAGGAATAGCTCACTGCTTGGTGCATTGGTCTTGTGAACCCAGCGTTGAGTTCAATCCTCCAGGTGGCCTTTGACGGGTCTGGGTTAAATACATATATATCTGCCAGGAATGGTGACAAGTCCTTCTGTGAGGGCAAGGGACTGGACTCAATGACCTCTCGAGGTCCCTTCCAGTCCTATGATAGGTTCAACTTATAACAAGTGTACTACAGCAGCACTTAGGAGCTCTCATCAAGATTTAGAGTCCAGTTGTGCTTGAGACCTGTACACGAATACAACAAAGACCACCCTGGCCTCCAGAGAATTCACAAATGACAGGACAGCCAAGATACAAAACAGCATTGTCTACACTATCAAGTTTTGTCAACACCCAAAAGTCAACATAATGAAAATCAGAATAAACTGTTGCACACTATCTCACTCTGAAGACAGATTACAGCCACACTGAGGGCACCATCATTGATAGTGTGAGCAATGCACCATGGGTATGTATCCCACAGTGCAGGCTGACACCTTCTGTTGCCAGAATCTGTGGGAAGGCAGAGCAGATCACACCACCTCTTCAGACCATGCTAAATCTGCAATGCACTGCCGTGGCTCCCAGCCCTCCATGGTCTTCCAGCTTTTATTCACGTTATTTTTAATGGCCATTCTTTGTAGTAAACTCTGGCATCTTTAGTGAAAAGAGATGAATCCCACACTTCTCTCTTGTGCTCTGATAAGTGTCAAGAAGGCATTGTGCATGACAGTGCAGTTAACTGAAGTTCCTAAGAGACGAGGACTTACAGGTACCAGACATTCTGCATAATATGGACAGCAGCAACTTTACATTGCTTCTGGCATTCACAGAACAGCAACGTAAATCAGATCATCACTTTTGAGCTAGAAGAAACAAGCACTGAATAGTGGGATAACAAGCAACTGCTACAAAATTTATGAATGTAGAAAACTACCTTCTTAGAATTGTTGCAGAGAAGGCTGCACATGTGTGGTGCAAGGATAACAGAATGAGAGCTGCCATCTCAGGAGAGAAGTGTATAGCAATCGTGCCTGGAAGCTGGTTACTACAAAATGCTACCAGTCAGTTGCAGATCAACTTGTGGTGGGGAAGTCGACTGTCTGGGCTGCTTAAATGCAAGTGTGCAGTGTAACAAATTACATGAAGGACTGTGATTCGTGGAAGTGTGTGTGAGAAATAGTGGATGGCTTTGCAGGAATGGGTTTCCCTTGCTGTAGCAGGGTGAAAGATGGCACACACATGCCAATTTTAGCACCAGATCACCTCACAACGGAGTACATCAATAGGAATGGGTATTTCTATATGCTGTTGCAAAGCACTTGTGGATCACTGTGGGTGTGTGGCTGAAATTGACATGGGGTGGCCTGGAAAAATGCTTGACACATGCATCTTCACAAACAGCAGCCTATGTAGGAGCTGCAAGTAAGGACTTTCTTTTCAGAACACAAGATGACACCTGGGGAGAAAGAAATAACCTTAGGTGATCCTGGAAACTCAGATGACCTATTACAGCCCTGCATCATGAAACCTTACATGGGATACCTGGACAGTAGTAAAAAGCTGTTCAACAACAGGCTGAGACAGTATCATGTGACAGCTGAAAAAGCCTTTGGCCGATGAAAGGCACACAGGCACCACCTTTATGGCAGGTTAGGCCTTAATAGTTATAGCCCCATGCTGTATACTGCATAACCTCTGTGAAGCTAAGGGTAAAATGATTACTCCAGGGTGGACCACGGAGGTTGAACGTGTGACTGCCGAGTTTGAGCAGGGCTGTCATAGGTGACCAGAGGTCCGCAATTCAAATTAGGGAGGCTTTGAAGAACATTTTGACAATCAGCAGCGGTAAAGTAGTTTTCATTAGAGGCTATGGTGACATTGGGAATCACATATTCCAGAAAGAAAATGGTTAAATGCCTGTGCGTGTACAGCTATTGCTGGCAATATGAATTTGTACAAAACAAAATAAAGATTATTTACCATTATAAGCTTTGATTTTCTTGTACCCCCAATGTATACAGAAGAAGAAATTTTCAGGCTCTTTGCACAGGTATTACGGTAAAGAATGATTTAGAAGAGTTATTTGAAGAAATAGATCAGAAGAATACCCTATCACAATCAGCAGGCACAGGATGAATGTGGGGGTTCCACAACAATCATTCCCCAAGAGGAGGAAATGGGTGGCAGTGATGGTGGTGGTCAGGAACTAACTCCTAAGTGGAACAGAATCATCAATGCAGTCCAGAGTGGGAAACACAAGAAGTTTGTTGCCTGCCTAGACATAGAATTCAGGATGTGACTGAATCCCTGACAAAAGTAATCAACCTATCAGAATGATACCCCTTCCTATCTCTCCACATGAATACCAGTGATACTGCCAAGAATGATCTAAAGTGGGTCACTGCAGACTACATGACTCTGAGAAGAATAAAGGAGTCTGAAGCACAATTTGTGTTCTCATCCATCCTCCTGGTTGAAGGAAAAGGCCCATGCAAGGGCCATCAAATAAATGCATGATTACACAGGTGGTGTCAGAAAGAGGTCTTTCAGTTCTTTGACCTTGGGATGCTATTTCAGGAAGGATTGCTAGGAAGAGACAAGATCAGTGTTTCCTGAAAGCTGAGCACTTGGGCAGCCACCCAGGAGAGATTCAGATGCGAGAGATTCAGATGCTACATGGCTGATTAACAGAGTGCCCACAGCCACCCACAGTGGGCCGCGTGTGTTTCTACTGCTGGTACATATCCACACAGTCCTTAGTGCACATAAAGTTTATACCACCCATGGATGGAAAAGATTAGGTGGTTCTCATACAGGCCGTGTCTACACTAGCCCCAAACTTTGAAATGGCCATGTAAATGGCCATTTCGAAGTTTACTAATGAAGCACTGAAATGCATATTCAGTGCCTCATTAGCATGCGGACGGCTGCAGCACTTCGAAATTGATGCGCCTTGCCGCCACGCGGCTTGTCCTGACGGGGCTCCTTTTCGAAAGGACCCCGCCTACACCTGCTCATAGGAATAAGGGGACTTCAAAGTAGGCGGGGTCCTTTCGAAAAGGAGCCCAGTCAGGACGAGCCACGCAGCGGCGAGCCACGTCAATTTCGAAGTGCCGCAGCCGCCCGCATGCTAATGAGGCGCTGAATATGTATTTCAGCGCTTCATTAGTAAACTTCGAATTACATGGCCATTTCGAAGTTTGGGGCTAGTGTAGACATAGCCACAGTGTTCCTTCTAATGAAGAGAGAGAAGAGCACCTTCCTAAGCCCTGAAGTCAGTGGGGAAGTGGAACACTGGGAGTGGGAACAGAGGATGAAACAGAGTAAGCCTCCTGACTGATACTGAGTAAGTAGGGCAATAAGCTAGGTATCTTAGATACTTGTACGCAAACAAAAGAAGCCTGAGAAACAAGCAGGAAGAAATGAAGTCCTGAAACAGTCAAGGAACTATGATGTGATTGGAATAGCAGAGATTTAGGGTGTAACTCACATGACTGAAGCACTGTCATGGGTGGTGTCAGGGGTCTGTCTCCACTCTGGTACTCCAAGTGCAGAAAATGAGGGCCCCACAAAAACTTAAAACACCTTGCCTATACACAGGCTTTACTTCAAAACTTCCCAAGATCACAGATCCTCTGGACCCTGGTGGGTATGCTGCCACCACCCAAGTCCTTGGAGACCCCTTTAACCAAGGAAAGCACACTAGGCAATGCCCCCTTTGGGAAAAACTCCAGCTCTGTTCTCCCCTTTACAGAGGACTTGAGAACAAAGAAAGCTGTAACTTAGTAAGGCATGTACACAGACCCTACTCAGGACACAGATATCAGATCAATTGATTAAAACAGTAATTTATTCACAAAACAGGAGAAAATAAATCTTGCCGGTTACAGCACAGGGAATATTTCCCTGGCATTCAGCTTAAAAGTTAGAGTGAAAAATCAAGTCATTAAACAAAGCAACAGCAACAAAAAAACAGAGATAGCCAGTCCAACCAAATTCAAAATAACCATAATCTGATCGTATCTAAATATACATCTCCCTTCTACTTACAACTCTATGGCTGATTTTGAGACAGGCAGGATATTTATGAAATTCATTTCAATTGCCTGAGACAGCCTTCTCCCTCCATCTTCTCTCCACAGCAGACAAAAGCCCCTGAAACTGCAATTGTTCTCAGTTCAAAAATGTCACTACTCCCATTAGCTCACCTGGGCTCAACTTACATCAGGAAGAGATTAACCCCTTCCCTCCACTCATTTAGGACAGGTGGTTATAAATTGTTCAGGAAAGACAGGCATGGGGAGAAAAGGTGGAGGAGATGCAATGTATATAAAGGGGCAGGCTAACTGCTCGGAGCTCCAGTTTGAAACTCGAGAAAAGCCTGTTGAAAGGCCTTGATAAAGATTAGAGGTGAAAGCAACATGAATGAGGTTATAGGAAGCAGAAAACAGATGACTAGAGAGGAGTATCAAAACATTACTCTAGCATGCTGAGGTCTAATCAGGAAGGCCCAGGCACAACTGGAGTTCCAGCTAGCAAGAAAGATGAAGGATAAAAGAAGGTTCGAGAACAACAAGAAGTCTTGTGGCACCTTATAGACTAACAGATATTTTGGAGCATAAGCTTTCATGGGCAAAGACCCCCTTCATCAGACGCATGAGTCGTGCGTCTGATGAAGCGGGTCTTTGCCCACAAAGCTTGTGCTCCAAAATATCTGTTAAGTCTATAAGGCGCCACAGGACTTCTTGTTGTTCTCGAAGCTGCAGACTACCACATCTACCTCTTTAATTAAAAAAAAAAAAAAGGTTTCTACATGTATTTTATCAACAAGTGGGTAGTAAGGGAAGGTGTGGGACTCTTACTGAATGGAAAAGACAACAGATGATTGGGAAAAGCTGAAGTGCTTGATGCTTTTTTGTCCTCGATCTTCACGTACAAGATCAGTTGCCAGACAGCTACACTAAGCAATCCTCAGCAGTGAAAGAACAGGTTAAGGATTATTTAGAAAAGCTGGATGTGCACAAGTATACACAGCCAGACGTAGTGCATATGAGGGTGATGAGAGTGTTGGTCTATGTGACTGCAGTACCATTAGCCATTATGGTGGGGGAGATCCCAGACAATTGGAAAAAAAGGCAAATGTAGTGCTCATCTTCGAAAAAATGGAAGGAGGAGATTCAAGGGAACTACAGATCAGTCAGCCTCATCTGGATCATGGAAAAATCATGAAGAAAAACCTCAAGGAATCCATTCTGAAACACACAGAGAAGAGGAAGGTGACCAGGAACAGTCAACAAGGATTCACCAAAGGGAAGTCATTCCTGATCAACCTAATTGCCTTCTATGATGAGGGGATATGGGAAAAGCAGTAGATGTGATATAGCTTGACTTTAACAAAGCTCTTGAAATGGTCTCCCACAGTATTTTTCCTCGTAACTTAAAGAACTATGGCTTGGATGAATGCACACTGAGATGGATAAAAAGCTGGAGAAATCATTGGGCTCAATGAGTAGTGATCATCTGGTTAGCAGCTGATATCAAGCAGATCCCCCAGGGGTCGATTCTGGGGCCAGTTTTGCTCAACATCTTCATTAATTATCTGGATGACGGGATGGATTGCACAATCAGCAAGTCTGTGGATGACACAAAGCTGGCAGGAGAGGTAGATATGCTGGACAGTAGGAAGGAGGTCCAGGGCAACCTAAACAAATTGAAGGGTTGGACCAAAAAATATCTGATGAGGTTCAAGAAGCAAAAGAGCAAAGTCCTGCACTTATGACTGGGGACCAACTGGCTGAACAGTAGTTCTGCGGAAAAAGACCTGGGGATTTCAGTGGCAGAAAAGCTGGATAAGAGTCAACAGTGTGGCCTTGTTGCCAAGAAGGCTAATGGCAATTTGGACTGCATTAGTAGGAACAGTCAGGGCAGATCAAGGGAAGTGCTTATTCCCCTCTATTCAGCACTGGTGAGGCCACATCTGGAGCACTGCAGCCAGTTTTGGGGGCCCCACTACAGAAAGGATATGGGCAAATTGTAGACGCTCCAGTGGAGGGCAACAAAAATGATTAGGGGACAAAAGCACATAACTTATTAGGCGAAGCTGAAAGAATTACGTCATGGGTCTGCAACCAAATTCAGAAGCCGCAAAGTATGTGAATACGAGACAGTCCTTAGTAAGTAAATAAGTAAATAAACGTCAAACCACTTTTTGTAACCTGTAATTTAAGAACAGCGCACACACATGCACATACACACAGATTTGTACCAGTTAGAAAGTGTAAGTTATTTTCACCCCTGAACTGGAGAGCAAATGAGGACAAGGAAAACTCTGCTCCTAGGGATAGGCTCTTAAGCAGGGAGGAGCAATGTTCACATCAACCCTCCATGCCCCCCGCATTCCTAGGCTCTGCCCCTCTCATCCCCAAAGCCCCCCCACCATATCCAGGCTTTACCCGCCTCAGCCCCAAATCCACCCCCATCCCTAAGCTTTACCCCCTCATCCTATAAATCCACCCCCATTCCCAGGCGTAACCCCTCTCAGAGGGGTTAACCCTTCCAGAGGGCCAGCCAGCAGAACCACTACCCCCTGCCCTAGAGATGGGAGACAGGGATCAGAAACCCCCATTGCATGAGTTCCATCCCAGCCTCCTGGGGGCATTAGTGCTGGGAACCTTACCATAGGAGAGCTCCCAGCTGGCTTTGGCAAGGGCAGTAGCACCCTCAGGAGATGGTAGTGCTGAGATGTCCCGGGACTGGGTGTGGGCCTGACCAGGTTGGTTGCACACACCAGATGCCAACAGAGCGCAAGCACTGGCTGTTCTGGGGACGCCACGTGTGCAGCCCCTGGCTCTTATCCTGTAGGCAGTGACTTGGAGGACCCCAGGGGGCTGTACCAGAAGTGCAGCAGGCAGCAGTAGGGCTCCTGGTGATCAGAACCCTGTTCCCAGGCAGGAAAGAGACATGCGCTGAGTTGCCAGAGGGGCTGTATATCCTGGCCATGCCGCCCTCCTGGCTGACAGGAGCTCCACCGATGAGCGCAGCAGGGCCCAGCTGGCATGACTTCCATGCTCTGCACAGCTGCTCCCAGCCTGGCCCTGCCCTGACCGCTCATGCAGGAGTGCACCCTTTGGGCAGCAGCAGCCATGCACCCCACCGGCAGCTCCCGCACGTGGCCCACTGGGGCTGGGCTTGATGGCCCAGTACTGCACAGCACAGCTCAGCCCCCTGTGCCCCAGGGAGAGGCTTGGGCTGCTGGCTACGCCATGCTGAGGATGGAGCCGGGAGTGGGAGGAGCAGGTGAAAGAGGGAGCCCCAGAGGAGTGGGGGAAGAGCAGGTACGTGCTGGATGTGCTGTCAGGCCTGGAGCAGCAGGCAGGGAAGTTTGGGGTATGTGCGGGTCAGGTTTTAATCCAGCCTGGTTCCCCACCCCGCCCCCATACCCTGCCTTATTGCTGCTTCCTCAGTGAGGGCTGCCCTTCCTCACCCCGCCATCAATGCAATTGGCTGGGCAGTAGCAGCACTCAGAGCCACAAGAGCAGTCAGCGGCAGCAGCACTCGGAGCCACAACTGACTCCTTAAAGGGCCAAATGCAGTTCCAGAGCCACAAGCTGTCAACTCCTGCACTAGGCTTATTTAGTCTTAAGAAGTGAAAAATGAGAGGGGATTTGATAGCAGCCTTCAACTACCTGAAGTGGGGTTCCAAAGAGGATGGTGATAGTCTGTCTCATTGGTGGCAGATGACAGAACAGGAATCAATAGCCAAAAGTTGCAGTGGGGAAGGTCTAGGTTGAATATTAGGAAAAACCATTTCATAAGAAAGGTGGTGAAAGTGCTAGAACGGGTTGCTTAGGGAGGTGGTGGAATCTCCACCCATAGAGGTTTTTAAGGCAAGGCTTGACAAAGTCCTGAATAGAGTGATTTAGTTGGGGCTGCTCCTGCTTCGAGCAGGGTGGGTGGACTAGATGACCTCCTTTATGATTCTATAATTTGCTAATTACTAAACACAAAATCTTTCCTTCTTAGCTTATTGTACGGAAAAATAAATGTAACTGTCAAAACTAAAATATTTTACTGTCAAGCTTTTTAAGAGTTAAACAGGATGGTTCAAAGCGACAAAGCAGTCTTGCATAAATGGCAAGAGACAATGTACTAAATGTTTTTCCTGGCTCCTGCCAAGCTTACTTCTCTGAAGTGATAGATGAGGCTTCCCGGGGCTAACATGCCAGAAGCAATTAGCCATGTCAATCTGCAAGAACGCCAGCTGCCAGGATCTAACTTTATTACCAGTATGATTTAAAACTGAAGACATCAGCAATACTTCAGTATCACATGACTCCTAATTTTAAAACTTGCCTTTAAAAAATTTACTGCAATGGTCGTGACAATGATCTTAAATTTTGGAATGCTATTTTCTATAATATGATATATTGAGCATTCAGTTAATTAAATTAGTTTACATTATACCCCACTCAAAAAAAATAGGGCTTTAATTTATTCCTCTTTTAATATGAATTTTATGTAAGTTTTATACTTAGGAGTACCAGTTTATATCACTGCCTCTTTTGTTCCCCAACTGCCTGTTCCACAAAACATGATATACATACAGAGCATAACTACTCCCATTTAGGATATCTAAATTTGAATTTCAAAACATAATTTTTGGAAAGCATCTTGAGTCTTTATCGATTAACATAAAACATTCTTGGTCTCTCATTGCTTTAAAACATCTGCATTTGATTTGAAGCAGGGGGTTTGGAAATGTTGATCATACGATAGGTTTCCTTGCAAAGTCACAAGAGCAAAATTCAATGACCCATTCAAAATGAATGAAGATACAGCTTTCTCCATTTACTTACCTGTGACATAGGTCTGTAGAAAAAGTAGCTCTGCTTCTGAACCCCTCCCAAAATACAAATAATTTCATCAGCTCTTGAGAAAAATTCCATGCTACTAGATTCCATTTACCAGACAACCACAGAGTCTAAACCTACTTAAAAACACCAAAAAGATTTCCTCTTACCACAAGCTATTTAAAAAAAAACTTCTCTAGCAACCTTTTTATCTTCTCTAATTCAGCCACAGCACTGCTCTTCTTGAGCCTTTCTATGCCATTGAGTATTCTCAGGGCATCTGATGCAAGTACACAGGAACAGAGTAGGCCCAAAACTGCTTCCTTCTTTTTCTAACCAAGTAACACTTCTCTACTCCAAACTCTCCTCAAAAACTCCCCTTTCAACCATCTTTTCCTCTTAAATCCTCTCCTCGCTGCTTCCAACTTCTGCTCTGGCTCTGCACCAAACATAGCAGTTATATAAAACAAAATTTATCCTGCAAATGGATGCAAAAACATAGAGGGAACATTGGTGAGGAGAACTAACAACTTCTACAGTTTCTTCACCTCTGTGAATCAGAGAAGATCTGAAGCAAATGAGGAGGAGGGCAGGAAATTTATTACAGATAGGAACCACCCATATTGGAGAAACTCCAGTTACTGTAAGTAAAGTAACCACCTCTACCTTTTCTGGAGCTAATCTGTTTACTCCACGGTGGACAAGCAATACTCAAAATAGGAAGAACATGTGAGATTACAGATGGCAGAGCTGAATGACTGACTACTATTCCAGAAACATGCTTCATCAGAGGAGTCCCGTACCAAGGCAGAGAGTCTAGCAAATATGTCAACTGTGCTTCACGTAGACTCATGGTACTGGAAGGGACCTCAGGAGGTCATCTAGTCCAGCCCCCTGCTTCAAGCAGGATCAACCTCCCCCCAATAAGTCATCCCAGCCAGGACCTTGTCAAGCCAGACTTAAAAACCTTGAGGGATGGAGAATCCACCATCTCTCTAGGCAATGCATTCCAATGGTTCACCCCCTCTTTGTGAAGTAGTTTTTCCTAATATCTAACCTATACCTCTCCCTCTGTAACTTCAGACCATTGCTCCTTGTTCTGCCATCTGACACCACTGAAAACAGTTTCTCACCTTCATCAAGTTGAAGGCTGCTATTAAATCACCTCTAAGTCTGCTCTTCTGTAAACTAAACAAGCCCAAATCCCTTAGCCTATCCTCATAGGTCCTGTGATCCAGCCCCTTAATCATTTTTGCTGCCCGTCGCTGAATCTGCTCCAGCACATCCACATCCTTTTCATACTTGGGGTCCCAAAACTGGACACAATATTCCAGATGTGGCCTCACCAATACCAAATAGAGGGAAACAACCACTTCTCTAGATCTGCTCAAAATGCTTCTCCTAATGCACGGTTTACTCATATTCAGTCTTTCATCCACCATTACCCCTAGGTACTGCTGCTTAGCCAGTTGGTCCCCAGTCTATAACAATGCTTGGGATTCTTCCACCCCAGGTGCAGGACTCTACACTTCTCCTTGTTGAACCACATCAGATTTCTTTTGGCCTAGTCCTCCAATTTATCCAGGTCACTCTGGAGCCTCTCTCTATGCTCCAACATACCTACCTCTCCCCCTAGCTTTGTGTCATCTGCAAACTTCCTGAGGGTGCAATCCAGTCCCTCTGCCAGGTCAGTAATAAAGATGTGCAACAATACCAGCCCCAGAACTGAACCTTGCGGCACTCCGCTTGAAACCGACCATCATCCAGATACTGAGCCAATGACCACTACCTGTTGAGCCCAAATGTCAAGCCAGCTCTCTATCCATCTTATATTCCAAGGAACCAATCCATATTTCCCTAACTTATGGGCAAGAACGTTGTGGGAAACTGTATAAAAAGGTTTGCTGAAGTCAAGGTATATCACATCCACTGACTTCCTCATGTCCACAGAGCCTGTTACCTTGGCATAGAAGCTAATGAGATTGGTCAGGCAGCACTTCTCTTTGGTGAATCCATGTTGACTACTTTTGATCACTTTCTCCTCTTTCAAGTGCTCCAAAATGGATTCCTTGAGGATCCTCAAGCTGTTTTACAAATACCATGTAGAGGTACTTCCTCTAGTAATGCAATAAGCATCAGTTATACTCTTGTGGAATGCGCAGTTACACAACAAACAGAAGAAGATTAAATATCTGATAGAGCAAATTCCAATCCAATATCTATTTCATGATTCTTTGAGAAGATATAGCCTGATATCAGCGTAAGAGCGAACAGGGTAGTGAAGTGGACAGTGGGCTGCAGACAGAGGAGTTTTAAGAGGGAGAGAAAGAGATCTTGTCGGTTAAGCGGCTGCCCAGTGAGCAAACTAGTACTTGGTGAGAGTGAATTTGCTTGACTGTTTAAATTTTGAATTCTGACTTTAGGAGATTTCAGTTTCAGTTACTGTGGCAGTTGGGTTTGTGTGCCTGGGAGGGTTGGAACCTTGTTTCATCCCTTGTTCGCCTTTGATCAGACTCAGAATCAGCCCTCCCCTGCATGACTAAAGAGGGGAAGGCCTGACCTAGGTTTGCAGGCTTTAAAAAGACAGAGTCAGAGCAACCAGGGGAGCAAAGCAGATAGGGGAGTTTTAAAAGGGAGTCTGATAGAGGCAGTATGACAGAGAGGGATCCACTATGGGTAGGAAGACCCGCACTACTTCAGCCAGCACTGCTGCTGTCTCCTCCACCTGTACCTGTAGGCAGACAGACCTCCTGACCAGGGATGCCTCTACCCAGACCCTGGTGTGATTTTTCAGGGACTGTGTCTTGCAATTCCTACCTAGGCTGGGAGGACCATCCCTTGTGGAAGGTGTCTTCTCCTGGAATCTCGCAGGAAGCAGATGGAAGAGCAACAGGAGGAGATGGCTAGGGTAAGCAGTATCTGTATTAACAAGCAATTCCTGGACAGTATTAGGGAGGAGACAGCTGAGGTTAAGATGGCTGTCCCACCACAAAAGAGTGCTCACACACGATCGGTGCAGGAGGAGGTGGCTCGTCGGGACTCCAGCAACTGGACACTTCTGGCAGCAGGCAGTGCTCCACTCCTGCTCCTAACCCTCTGTGGCAGGGTCAGGGTGAAGGAAGCCTAAACAAGCAGAAGGGCCTCATATTAGAGTATCGGGGGAGCGGGCAGGCATAGCCTGCCCACGACTAAAAGGCCCCTCTCACGAAGCGTGGGGGCCTACTAAAAACACCAGGTCCCAAGTGAATTCGGGGGACAATGAAGGAAAAAACAGGGATGGGAGTGACGGTAAGAGATTTAACATAAGGGCACCAGAAGGGGATACCGAGCAGAGGACCCCGGACAGCGCCCACCGCTCCCCGAAAGTGTCCAGGGAGTTGATGGACGCCGCCCAGAGGAACTCTGCTCGGATTCGTGATCGGAGGGAGGAACGGAAATAGGCCCCACAGTCGCAGGTCGCCCCCTCTGCCAGCCTCTTCTCCCTGGTTTTGTAGATGGCCATTTTGGCCATGGCCAGGAGGAGGCTGACGAGGAGGTCCCACGACTTTGTGGGGCCGCAGATAGGGTGTGACAAAATAAGGAGGTCTGGGGAAAAGTGCAGCCAGAACCTCAGGAGGAGGTTCTCGAGGAGCCGGAAGAGGGGCTGCAGCCTGGCGCACTTGAGGTAGATGTGCAGCAGGTTTTCCCTCATGCCGCAAAATGTGCAGTTGTCTGGGATAGGAGTGAGCCGCGCCAGGTACACGCCCGTGCTCACCGCTCCGCGGAGGATTCTCCAGCTGATGTCCCCGGCGGGCCGTGGAACCAAGGTGGAGTAGAGGTTCGCCCACCGGGGCTCCCCACCCTCCGACGGTGGTAAAACGTCCTGCTGTTTGTGGTCAGGGAGGGACACAAGGGTGTGGAAGTGGAGCGTGTGAAGCACAAGTGCGTACAGAAGACGTCTAGGCGTGGTTCGGAAGGGGACCGGCTGCAACGTATGCAGCCGGCTGAGATGGTGAGGGGCAGGGGGGCGGGAAGGATCGCGAAGCTGGGAGCCCACGAAGAGGTCCAGAGGGCTAGGAGTGAGAAGAGGGCGGGGCACACCCTCTCGCAGGACCCGACCAAGGTAGATATGAGCAGTAGGAGACAGGGTGGCCTTCACCTCCTCGAGTATGCATCGGGGGGAACGTAGGCTGGAGACCCCCATGCGCCGGGTGAGCGCCGTGCCCTACATCCAGTCCCCCCGGTCGTAGTCCAGGTGGTCTCCAACCCTGGTGATTCCACCTAGGACCAACCTCTGGCACACCACGGGAGACTCTGCCGCCTGCACACGAAGGTGGGGGTTGTGCAGCAGGGGCTCCGCGAGGAGGTCTTCTCCCATGGTGGCCCCTAAGGACCTGGAGGCTGCAAGCAGCCTCCAAGTGCGGAGGAGGTCCTGGTAGAAGGCCGGCAGCTCTGAGAGGCCTCGTGGACAGTCTCTCCAGGATAAATAAAGGAGCTGCCAGTCGTATCAGAGCCCTCGGTAATGGCGGAGGAAAGCATGCGCCAGCGTGCTCCATGCCGGACTATCTGCACTGTTGGTGTTGGTGTTGAGGAGTCCCTGCAGGGCCGGGAAGCAGAAGACATGCACCTGAGTGCGCATGCAAGTCACGCCCTGTTGCCCCTCCTCCAGGGGAAGATGGAGTACCCCTGCAGGGACCCAGTGCAGTCCTGGCCAGAAGAACTCCAGGATTAACCTCTGGAGCTGGTCCAGGAACTTCGGGGGTGGGACCAGGGTGCTAAGGCGGTGCCACAGCATGGACAGGACTAGTTGGTTCAGCACCAGTGCTCTCCCTCGTAGGGAGAGACACTGGAGCAGCCCCGCCCAGCTCCGCAACAGCTCAGCGACCCTGCCCTCTAAGCCCTGCCAGTTCTCCGGCGGAGAGGGATGCGTCGCGGATAGAAAGACGCCCAGATAGGACAGCGGACCCGTGCTCCACCGGATGGCCTGAAGCGCGGGTGGGAGGCAGCCCGTCTGCCATCCAGTCGTGACCACCAGGCCAGAGCTCTCAACCCAGTTGATGAGGGCACAGGAGGCCGCCGAGTAGACAGCTTGGCAAGCCTCCAAATGTACCAGGTCGCCCGGGTCCTGGACCACAAGGAGCACGTCGTCGGCCTACACCGACAGGACCAGCTGCAGCCCTGCCTCTAGAAGCACCAATCCCGTCAACCTTCGACGAAGGAGACAAAGGAAGGGCTCGATGGCCAGGGCGTAGAGCTGTCCTGAGAGCGGGCAACCTTGTCGTACTCCCCGTCCGAAGCTGACCGGAGCGGTCAGGGTTCAGTTGAGCTTGGCCATGCACTCCGAGGCAGCGTACAGCACCCGGAGAAACCCGACAAAGCGGGGTCCAAAGCCGAAGGCCCGCAGGGTGCCCAGGAGATTCCCGTGGTCCACCCTGTCGAATGCCTTCTCCTGGTCCAAGGACAGGAGGGAGAACGACAGGCCGTCCCTACACCCAAGCTCTAAGAGATCCCGGACCAAGGACAAATTGTGGAGGATGGTGCGGCCCGGGACAGTGTAGGTCTGGTTGGGGTGGACCACGTCCTGCAGCACAGACCCCAAGCGACGCGAGATGGCTTTAGCAATAATCTTCTAGTCCGTGCTGAGGAGCGAGATGGGACGCCAGTTCCTGAGGTCGCGGGGGTCCCCCTTCTTGGGCAGCAGGGTTAGGACAGCCCACCTGCATGACAGGGGGAGGACCCTGCTTTGCAAGGCCTCAGCCCAGACACTGAGCAGGTCTGGGCCGAGGACGTCCCAAAACACGCGGTAAAACTCCACCGTCAGCCCGTCCATGCCCGGGGATCTATTCGTGGGCATGAGACGGAGGGCTTCTGAGAGCTCGGCTAGAGTGAGAGGGAGCTCCAGTCGGTCCCGGTCGCCCGTCCTGACCGAAGGGAGTTGGTCCCAAAGCACCCTACAGGCATCGGCATTGGTCGGATCCAGGGAGAAAAAGGGTGGTGTAGAAGGCGCAAGCCCTCTTGCGCATCTCCGCCGGATCCGTAACAAGGGTGCCATCCTCTGCAAGAAGGCAGATAATGTGTTTTTTGGCACCCCTCTTTTTCTCCAGGGCGTAGAAGAAGCGGGAGCCGCTGTCCATCTCCCGAAGGATTTGGATTCGCGACCTCACCAAGGCCCCCTGTACCCGGAGGGCGTCGAGGGCCCTGAGCTCGTCCCTCTTCTCCTGGTACGTGCCGCAGAGGGATGGGTCGCTGGGGCTGGCGGCTAGACATCTCTCCAGCTCAAAGACCTCCCGTTCCAGCTGCCCTATCAATGCATCCCGCCGCCAGGTGGCCCCCCGAGTATAGTCGTGGCAGAAGAGCCGCGCACGCACCTTTTCCAGATCCCACCACCGCCGTGCCAAGGGAAAGGCATGCCGCTGCTCGCGCCAGGCCAGCCACAATTCCCAGAAGGACGCCACGAAGCCCACATCCTCCAGCAGGCTGTTATTAAAATGCCAGTAGGCCAACCCCCGCTTCCCTGGCAAGAGGGAAGCCTTCACAGCCACCAGGTGGTGGTCCGAGAAGGGGGTCGGCCGCACGCTGGAGGCGTGGGCCTGAAAGAGATGGTTCTGCGAGATGTAAATGCGATCCAACTGGGAGTGTACGGATTTATGGCCCACCACTCGGACGTAGGTGAAACCAGCTTCCTCATCCGGGTGGTGGCTGCGCCAGACGTTCACCAGGGAGCGGTGGTTGAGAAGCTCCCTGAGGACGTCCGCAGCGGCCTGGCACTGCTCGGTCCCCGTGCGGTCCCGCTCCTCGAGGGTGCAGCTGAAATCCCCGCCGAGGACCAGGCACTCGCGAGGATCAATGGTGTCGAGGAAGGTTGCCGCCTGCTGGAAGAAGGGGGTGCTCTCTGGGCCGAGCGTCGGGGCATAAATGTTGATGAGGTGGAGAGGAAGCCCCTCCACCCGCACCCGGAGATACAGCAGGCGGCCCGGCACAACCTCGACGCTCCCCAGCACCTTGGGCTGCAGGTCTGGGGAGAACAGGGTCACTACCCTGGCCCGGTGGGCCGAGAGGTGACTAAAGTGGACCCCGTCTCCCCACTCCAGCCGCCACTTGGCTTCGGCAGCTGGAGTAGTGTGGGTCTCCTGTTGGAAGGTGACCGAGTACCCACCCTCCCAGAGGAAGGAGAGCGCTCGGCACCTGTGGAGACATGACCCACAGCCTCTGGCGTTTAGAGTGGCGAAGATGATCGGCGCCATTTGGAGGGCTAGGGAGGATCCTCGCCAGAGGGAGCACCGACGGTTCCCGTGGGGCCACGCAGCAAACCGTGACCTACCCAAAGGTGACGAGGGCATCACGGAAGCCGCGGGCCCGTTGGTAAGCCGTGGCATCCCTCCTCCCGGTCCCCTTGCCCTCCTTCAGAAGGGCCCTCACGGACTCTAAGACAGAGTGGAAGTCCCCCCAGCGCCGGAGGGTGAGAGCAACCTTGTTCTTGGAGCCGTGAACGTCCTCCAAGAACTGGCGCATCTCCTCTACCAGCGCCTCAGGGTCTTGACTACCCGTCGGCCTCGTATTCTTTTGGGCCCCACGGCCAGAGAAAAGATTGAGGTGGGGACTGGGGACTGGTTTCGGGAGGGGTGAGGGTGGCAGAGGGAGAGCAGCCCTGGAAGTCCTGGGAGAGGGCGATACAGGGGGGCTTCCCAAGGGGTTACAGACTAGGGGGCGGTTATGAGTGGGCAGGGGTCGAAAGGAGGGGTAGGAAGAGGAGGGGTGGGGGGGATGGAAATCATCGGGGGAAGGGAAGGGTCGTGAGGGGGAGAGGGAGGGGGCAGGGAAAGGAGGGAGTGGAGGAAGGGGAGGGTCTGGAAGGGGTAGGATTGCAGGTTCCGGGGCGGGGCACTGGCTGGGAGAAGGTATGGGAGTGATGGTAAGTGGTGGGGCCAGAGTGGGAGCAGGGGCGGGGATATGGACCAAAGGGGTCTCAGGAGGGGGGGGCTTCCTCGGGCGGTGAAGGGGGGGAGGGGGGGTAAGGACAAGGTGCCGGCACACTCGGCAAGAGGCGCCAGCAGGTCGGGGGGGTGGGTGTCAGGGTTTTCGGTTCCAGGGGTAAAGGGGGGGTGCAGTGGAAACTCTTAGTCCCCCGGGGTGTCCAGGGGCTGGCCGACATCTGCAGGGAAGTCATCCCTAGTTTGGGGGGGGTCGCCCCTTCAGACGTCTCAAGGCAGAGGGAGGTGGCAGTTCAGCGATCGCTGCTGGGTAGGGAGGGGGAGGGTGGGGTGGGTGGTGGAGAGTCAATGGACGGCCCACAGGCCTCCAGTAGTCGGCCGTCCACATCCAGGGCCACCGGGATGAGGCCCAGGGCCTCGACCTCCTGTGAGAGGAGGGCAAGGTCGAGGCCCACCTCCTCCAGGCACTCCGCAGCAGCGGTTTGGATAGCAGCCGGAGGGGTGTCGGAAGAAGGCGTGGGCGCAGGAAAGGCCTTCTCAGCCTCCTTGGGCTCTGGCTCCGGGGCAGAGAGGATGTTATCTTTCTTCGGCGCCACCGCCACGGCCTCCGTCGCCCCCGGAAGATGGTCGGTAGCCGAGGGTTCGGCAGGTGGGTTGGGGCTAGCAGCTCTTTTTAGTGCTTTGCGCGGCACCTCCACCCCGTCCTCTGACGGGGTGGGGTGCCGGGCACACGCACTCCTTTTCTTCCGCTTCCCCCCCACCAGCACCCAGCCCTCCGAAGAGGCAGGCTGGGTGGTAGAGGAGGAGGGGTCAGGGGACAGAGCTGACAAGGAAGGAGGGAGGGAAGAGGGGGGCGGGGCAGCAAGGGGGAGGGACAACCCGCACTGGGATGGGCCCTCCTCTGGTCCTGCCGCCGGCCCTGCCTCCCTCTCCTCTGCAGGCCTGGCTCTTGTGCCCACCCGAGCGCCAGCGCCTGCTTCTTCTTTCCCGGCACCATGCGGCCGGCCATCCTCCAACACCCGAGCAGCAATGGATCAGTCCGGGACGAGAGGAGGAGGGGCGGTCCCAGGGCCTGTCGCGGTTGGGGCGCCACCGATCTCGTGGCTGACGCCCCCCGAGTCAGAGGAGGTCCCGGGCTCCTCTTCGTGCCGGGCCGGGGGCAATCCCTCTGGACATGCCCCGCCTCCCGGCACATAAAGCACCAGGCCTCCCCCAGGGTATAAAAGACCCGGTACTGGGCCCCTTGATCGGGCACCAGTATAGTCCCCTCCTGGGCCACTCCGCCCTGTGCTGCCGCCGGTGGCAGTTGGACCCGGGCCTGCCAGCGGAAGGAGAGCACGTGCCGTAGGGCGGGGTCTTTACAGCCTAGGAGGAGGGGACTCAGGACCGACAAAGGCCGGCCCAGGGCAGTGAGGAAAGGCATAAGGGCAGAGTTGGGGAGGAAGGGTGGGACACATGAAAAAAGACTACCCGCACGCCCAGGTCTTCGAGCGGCTCCAGGGGCACGTGTACACCCCCGACCGCCAGGCCCCTCTCCACCGCCTACTGGGCAGTGGCCTCCGAAGCCAGGAAGAAAACAATCTTCCCAAACATCCGGGAGGCCGCCACCACGGCCGCGGGCCCCACCACCCGTGCCAATGCCTGCATGTAGGTCTCCACGTGGGGGCGAGGCAGCCACAAGGAGGCAGCGGACCCCCATGCCTCCTGGTGAGCGCAGGGAGGGGGCCGCGACCGTCGGGGATGGTAGTCCTGGCGGAAGCGGAAGGAGCAGGGTGCGGGGCAGCAGCCGCCGCCTAGGCATACGACCTGGGGGCTGAGAGGTCGGGGCCCCCAGGAGTGGTGGAGGGAGCAGGGGGGGAGGGAAGAAGGGGAGGCTGCAGTGGGTGCCTTGGCAGCCTGGGTGACAGTCCCCGCCACGGGAGGTTTGGCCTTCTGGGCGGGGCTCTTGCCCTTTCTTTTCCCCTGGCCCTTCCTGCCCTTTTGGCGGGGGTGGGTTCAGGGCTGGGGCACCAGGGGGCACCACGGCGGAGGCGGTAGGAGCCCCAGAGCCTGTGCCAGCGCCCTCAGCCGCCATGGCAGTAGAGTTCCGGGCGGCCCTGGATGAGTGGGCCGCCGTTTCAGGGATAGAAGGGGTGACAGTGGAGGGGAGAGGGTGGGGGGGGGGGTCACCAGATGACCCTCCAGTGGGCATGGGGGTCACTTTGTTGGGTTGAAGAGGGAGGGAGTTTATTGGGGGTGGGGGCCTTTAAGAAAGAGCGGGGGAGTGGGAAGAGAGTGGAAGGGAAGGAAGGAGTGAGGCGTGGCTGCCCCTCCCCCACTGGCCGGGCTGAGGACCCAGTCAGATGGGGGAAGGGCAGGGCAAGGGGAGTGAGGTCAGGGAAAGGGGAACACAAAAAAAGGCCACAACTCCCAGCACAAGGTGGTAAGATGGCTCCTGTTTCTGCACTGGGATGTGAAGGGATCAAGCTGTGTGTGTGTGTGTGTGGGGCGGGGGGAGCCTCAGGCGCTTAAGTAAAATGAAAATGGGGGGAGGAGGCGTGGGCACGTGGAGGAGGGGTGGGAAGGAGGGGTGGCACAGCCAACTTAGGGGGAGCGGGGGGGGTGCGCCCACATGCGCCTGAGGGGTGGGCCCACAGCAGCTGCCGCAGAGCCTTGAGAAACCAGGGGGAGAAGGAAGGGGCAGCTGGTGAGAGGGGGCCCAGGTGGGGGGGGCCCCAGCGGCAGCTGGGTGTGGGGAGGGCAGTAAGGGGGGATGGCTGCAGGGGTGGGCCAGGGGCCACACCCTAACACCCCACCCCTGGCTGTGCAACCCCCCCTCTGGAGGGCCAGTGGGGAGGGGCCCCACCCAAACTCACCCCTTCCCAAGCCACTCCACAGGAGGTTGTGGAGGGAGCTCAACCGCCGCTTTAAGAGAGCTCCTTACCTTCTCCGGGTGGTGAGGATGCAGCAGCTACTGGATGAAGAGGTGGGCCCAAATAGGGGGCCAGCAGTTTCCTCCCCCAAAAGATGGAAAGGAGGGGGCCCCCCCTGTTAAAGGGCAGGGGGCAAGAGTCCCCCACCCTCCACCCGCTCAGCAGCTCCTGAGAGGACTAGTTGGAAGGGTGGAGGAGTGGGGGGAGAAAGAAGCAGCCTGCCTGCCCGAGGCAGGAGGGAAGCTGACCCCAGAAAAAGGGGGGGAGGGGAGAGACAGCCCTGTGGGGGCTCCAGGCAGCCAGGGGCTGGCTGGCTTCCAGCACCTCGCCTTTCAACCTTGGGGGGCCGGGGGGTCCCACAGCAGCAGCCCTGCAGGAGCCTCCCAGGGGACCTCCGGCATCCTGCCTGGAGCACCCACAGCCAAGCAGAAGGGCCTTCAGGGCCATCAGAGGCAGCTGGGTGGGAGACAGCTCAGCCTAATTAAAGCCAGCTGGTCCCAATGACTGGGCCAATGAGAGGCCTTTAAAACCCTCCACAGTGGGAAAGGAAGGGGGAAGAGAGTGAGAGGAGAGCAGTGCAAGAACAGGTTTGAGATGAACAAAGAACAACAGGAACACCGGAGATCACAGAGAGAGAGAGAGAGAGCGGGAGCTTCTACAAGAGCAAAAGAGAAGGCCCGGGACTGCTATGGCCTGGAGAAGGTACTAGGGGAAATCGTCTGGGGAAGTGGCCCAGGGAGGAGAGTTGCTGTGCCAAGGACCAAGGGAGTCAGCTCCTCCCACTAGCAGCTGCACAGGGTCCCTGGGCTGCAACCCGGCATGAGTGGGTGGGGGCAGGGTTCCCCCCAGACCACGCCTCGTCCCAGCAAGGGCAACAGGGCCCTTAAGGGGTCCTAGTGGACTGGTCAGAGGACAGAGGCCCAGGAATTGGACTGACTTTGTCACACCTCCTACCATGGTACTGGGAAACTGTTACGCTGTTCTGGATACGGAAGACACAGGAGATAAGGAATCACCCATTACAGCAGAAGCAAAGAAGCCTTGTACCACCAAGGCTGGGAGGTCTGCTGCCACCACTATGAGGAAGAAACGTAGGATAGTGGTGGTTGGAGTCTCGCTTCTGAGGGGGACAGAGGGACCCATCCTGTCGCCCTGACATGTCATCCTGGGAGGTATGCTGCCTGTCAGGAGCCCGTATCCAAGACATTACAGAGGTATTGTCGGACTGTCCAGCCTACTGACAAATACCCCATGCTACTCATCCATGTTGGCACAAATGATACTGCAAGGTGTAACCTTGAGCAGATCAAGTGTGAATGCAGGACTCTGGGAGCATCAGTGAAGGAGTTAGGAACACATGTGGTGTTCTCCTCTATCTTTCCTATCAAAGGTAGGGGCCCAGACAGAGACAGGTGCATCCTGGAGGTGAATGCCTGGCTGCGAGGATGGTGTCGCCAGGAGTGCTTTGGCTTCCTTTATCTCAGGAAGTTATTCTATGAAGGACTGCTAAGCAGGGATGGAATTCACCTTTCTAGGAATGGGAAGAATGTATTTGGATTAAAACTGGCTAACCTAGTGAGGGGGCTTTAAACTAGGTTCGATGGGTACAGGTGACCAAAACCCACAGGTACGTGAAAAACCTGGGAGACCTGTGAGTTGGGTTGGAAATGGGAGGGATCATGGGCTATAATAGCAAAGAAAAAAGATGGACTACATAGAATGGGGAGGCAAAAGGAAATCAGTATCTTAGATGCCTATATATACACGCAAGAAGTATGGGTAATAAGCAGGAAGAACTTGAAATCCTAATAAATAAAACACAGCTATGACATAATTGGTATCACAGAAACTTGGTGGGATAATACACATGATTGGAATATTGTTATAAAACGGTACATCTTACTCAAGCAGGGTAAACAGGGAAGAGATGTTGCATTTTCTATTAAAAATGTGCACACCTGGACTGAAGTGGAGATGGATGCAGGAGACAGACATGTTGGGAGTCTCTGGGTTGGGTTAAAGGAGGGTAAAAAACAAGTGTGATGTCATGATAGGGGTCTACTACAGACCACCTAGCCAGGGAGAAGAGGTAGATAAGGCTTTTTCTAAACAACTAAAAAAATTATCCAAAACACAGGATTTGGTGGTAATGGGGGATGTCAACTATTCAAACATATGTTGGGAAACTAACACAGAGAGGTATAGATTATGCAGGAAGTTCTTGGACTGCATGGATGACCTTTTTTTTTTTTATTTCAGAAGGTGGAAAAAGCTGCTGGGGGGGATGCAGTTCTAGATATGATTTTAACAAATAGGGAGAAACTTGTTTGAGAATTTGAAACTGGAAGGTAGCTTTGGGGAAAGTGAGCATGTCATGATTCTAAGAAATAGCAAAAGGGAAAACAGCAAAAATAGAGAGGATTTCAGGAAAGCAAATTTTGGGAGACTAAGGATTCCGATAGGAAGGTCCCATGGGAAGCAAGACTAAGAGAAAACACAACTGAAGAGTTGGCAGTTTTTCAAAGGGACATTATTAAGGACCCAAAAGCCAGCTATACCGCTGCATAGGAAAGATAGAAAGTATGGTAGAACACTGCCTTGGCTTAGCCAAGAATCTTGCATAATCTCAAAATCAAAAAGAAGTCATATAAAAAGTGGAAATTCTGAGAAATTACAAAAGATGAATATAAGCAAACAATACATGTATGCAGGGGGAAGATTAGAAAGGTAAAGACACAAAATGAACTTAAACTAGCAGGAGACAAAGGATAAGAAGAAGTCATTCTATAAATATATCAAAAGCAAGAGGAAGACCAAGGACAGGGCAGTCACATTTCTCAGTGAGGAGGAGACACAATATCAGGAAACTTAAAAAAGGCAGAGATGCTTAATGACTTCTTTGTTTCAGTCTTCACCAAGAAGGCTGATGCAGAAATGCCTAACATAATGTATGCTAGTGGGAAGGGGGTAGGTTTAGAGGATAAAATAAAAAAAGAACAAGTTACCCCAAATTACTTAGAAAAATTACATGTCTGTAAGTCACCAGGGCCTGATGATATGCAGCCTAGAAAATTTAAGGAGCTGATAGAGGAGGTTTCTGAGCCTTTAGCTATTATCTTTGAAAAGTCCCGGAAGTTGAGGGAGATTCCAAAAGACTGGAAAAGGGCAAATATAGTGCCCATCTATAACAAGGGGAAAAAAAGAACAACCCAGGAAACTACAGAACAGTCAGTTTAACTTCTGTGCCGGAAAAGATAATAATGGAGTAAGTAATTAAGGAATTCATCTGGAATAAAATAAGGTGATAGGTAACAGCCAGCATGGATTTGTAAAGAACAAATCATACCAGATTAAACTGATAACTTTTTTTGATAGGATAAGTCTTGTGGATAAGGGAGAAGTGGTGGATGTGGTATACCTAGACTTTAATAAGGCATTTGACTTGGTCCTGCATGATCTTCTTATCAATAAACTAAACAAATACAACTGAGATGGGGCCACTAGAAGGTGGTGCATAACTGGCTGGATAACCATTCACAGAGAGCAGTTAATGGTTCGCAGTCATGCTGGAAGAGCATAACAAGTGCCATTCCGCAGGGATCTGTTTTGGGATTGGCTCTATTCAATATCTTCATCAACAATTTAGATATTGGCAAATAGAGTGTGCTTATTAAGTTTGCAGATGATCCCAAGATAGGAGGGATTGCAACTGCTTTGAAGGATAGGCTCATTATTCAAAATGATTTGGACAAACTGAAGAAACAGTCTGAGGTAAACGGGATGAAGTTTAACAACGACAAATGCAAAGCATGCCACTTAGGAGGGAAAAATCAGTTTCACACACATAAGCCGTGTCTACACGTGCACGCTATTTCGAAGTAGCGGCACCAGCTTCGAAATAGCGCCTGTCACGGCTACACGTGTTGGGCGCTATTTCGAAGTTGAAATCGATGTTAGGCGGACAGACGTTGAAGTCGCTAACCCCATGAGGGGATGGGAATAGTGCCCTACTTCGACGTTCAACGTCGAAGTAGGGAACGTGTAGACGATCCACGTCCCGCAACATCGAAATAGCGGGGTCCGCCATGGCGGCCATCAGCTGGGGGGCTGAGAGATGCTCTCTCTCCAGCCCTTGCAGGGCTCTATGGTCACTGTGTGCAGCAGCCCGTAGGCCAGGGCTTCTGGCTGCTGCTGCTGCAGCTGGGGATCCATGCTGCATGCACAGGGTCTGCAACTAGTTGTCGGCTCTGTGTATCTTGCGCTGTTTAGTGAAAGTGTGTCTGGGAGGGGCCCTTTAAGGGAGCGGCTTGCTGTTGAGTCCGCCCTGTGACTCTGTCTGCAGCTGTGCCTGGCACCCTTATTTCGATGTGTGCTACTTTGGCGTGTAGACGTTCCCTCGCAGGGCCTATTTCGATGTGGTGCTACGCAACGTCGATGTTGAACATCGATGTTGCCAGCCGTGGAGGACGTGTAGACGTTATTCATTGAAATAGGCTATTTCGATGTCGCCACATCGAAATAGGCTACTTCAATGTAGGGTTCACATGTAGACATAGCCTGATACAGCTACACTCCCTCTCAGGAGTGTCCTCTTTTTTGGAAGTCCAAATATGGTAACCCAGGATAAAGGTCAGAAGGTCCTTATTTGGAAAATCAGTCTGAGGCCAAATGATGAGTTCTTGATTACATTCACATTGTTAAGTTTTTAATTCTAAGGTCATTGGAAGTGCACAAATGGTGGTAATCGGGTCTGGTCTGCCTGAGACCCTTTTTTTTTTTTTTTTTGGCCAGGTAGTGAAGGGAAATGAAATGCAAAAATCCGACCAACCTATTGAACGGAAGCCCAACACCTGTCTCAAGAAAAGTCAACACACAATTCAGTTTGGACACTGGGTTGCTGTCCAAAGTTGCTACAGCCAACACCTCTGAGATTTGGGTAACTGCTTTTGTTGCATTTGAAGCTGTATTGTTAATGAATTTGAACATTGCCAAATAGGGTAACTCAAAACCTAATATGTGGTGAAGCTATTGAATCAATATATTAAGGATTCATGCTATTAATAAGGCCTATGGCCTTCTGGAAATAATTATTTATAATCACTCTACTACAGGTTGAACATCTCTAATCTGGAATTCTCTCATAAGACAAACTTTGTAATTGGGCATGATTTTAGTTAGCCAGATGATCACTTATGGTTGTGGCCAAGCTTCCCATACTCCCATAAAGTTTGTTTACAGCCATCAGTCCTGGCTGTCAGTGTTCTGTGCTGTTATTTAGCTCTAAATTATTCCTAAACATCTTCTAAGAGCCCAGTAAGCAGTGGAAGTGTTAGTAATGTGGTAGAAAATATTGACCTCCCATCATCCAGCAAATTGTCTTGTCTGGCATCAGACAGGTCCTGAGGGTGGTGGATGAGAGAGGTTCAACCTATAGAAGATTTACTTGGCATTGCTCAGATCCTTAACTCAAATAAGTGTTTTTTTTTTGTTTTTTTTTTTCCCTTCATTTGCATCACTGATCTGGGGTGGAGCTGGGGATGAGGGGTTCAATATGCAGGCTGCACCAGGGGGAGAGGACTCTTGAGCCGTGTCTACACGTGCACACTACTTCAAAGTAGTGGCACTAACTTCGAAATAGCGCCCATCATGGCTACACGTGTTGGGCGCTATTTCGATGTTAACATCGACGTTAGGCGGTGACGTCGAAGTCGCTAACCCCATGAGGGGACGGGAATAGCGCCCTACTTTGAAGTTGAACATCGAAGTAGGGCACGTGTAGCCGATCCGCATCCCGCAACATCGAAATAGCGGGGTCCGCCATGGCGGCCATCAGCTGAGGGGTTCAGAGACGCTCTCTCTCCAGCCCCTGCGGGGCTCTATGGTCACCATGTGCAACAGCCCTTAGCCCAGGGCTTCTGGCTGCTGCTGCTGCAGCTGGGGATCCATGCTGCATGCACAGGGTCTGCAACTAGTTGTCGGCTCTGTGGATCTTGTGGTGTTTAGTGCAACTGTGTCTGGGAGGGGCCCTTTAAGGGAGCGGCTTGCTGTTGAGTCTGCCCTGTGACCCTGTCTGCAGCTGTGCCTGGCACCCTTATTTCGATGTGTGCTACTTTGGCATGTAGACGTTCCCTCGCAGCGCCTAGTTCGATGTGGTGCTGCGCAACGTCTATGTTGAACGTCGACGTTGCCAGCCCTGGAGGACGTGTAGACGTTATTCATCAAAATAGCCTATTTTGATGTCGCTACATCGAAATAAGCTACTTCAATGTAGGCTTCACATGTAGACGTAGCCATAGAATGGGAAGCACCTGTCTAGGAAGGAGCACTGTGGAAAGGGATTGAGGGGTCCTAGTGGACCACAAGCTACACAGGAGTTAACAGTGTGATGCTGTTGCCAAAAAAAAAAAAAAAAATATCAAACATGATTCTGGGATGCATTTACAGGAGTGTTGTGAGTGAGACATGAGAAGTCTTTCTTTCGCTCTACTCCACGCTGATTTGACCTAAACTGAAGTATTGTGTCCAGTTCTGGGCACCACATTTCAAGAAAGATGTGGAGAAATTGGAGAAGCTCCAAAATACAGCAAAAAGAATGATTAAAGGTCTAGAGAACATGAGCTATGAGGGAAGACTGAAAGAACTGGGCTTGTTTAGTTTAGAAAAGAGAAGACTTAGAGGGGACATGATAGCCGTTTTCAAGTACCTCAAAGAAGGTTACAAGAGGAAGGAGGAAAATTGTTCTCTTTGGTCTCTAAGGATAGGACAAGGAGCAAGGGGCTTAAACTGCAGCAAGGGAGGTTTAGATTAGACATTAGGAAAAACTTCCTAACTGTTAGGGTGGTTAAACACTGGAATAAATTACCTAGGAGGATTGTGAAATCTCCATCACTGGATATTTTTAAGAGCAGGTTAGATAGACACCTATCAGAGATGGTCTAGACCATGGTTTCCCAAACTGGGGGGCATGCCCCCCTGGGGGAGGTGTGAAGAAATTCCGGGGGTGAGGGGGCAAGGCAACTCAGCCCTGCCCCCATCATTTACCTCACCCTTTGCTTCTGGCTCTCAGCCCCTGCCATTTTACGTGGGTGACCCAGCACAGCTGCTATAAAAAGCAGACAGCCAGTGAAGACCCACATGCAAAGGTGAGTGAGTATGGGTTGTGGTGGGGGGAGGAGGAGGAGGATGGGGTTAGATGGGAGGCTGAAGGTGCCTGGCTCAGGTAGGGTGGGATGGGGATGGGGTAAGAGCAGGGGGCTGGCGGTGCCTGGCTTTATGGGAGGAGAGGGGCTGGGGCAGGTGGCTTGCAGGGCTCAGGCAGCCAGCCGGCTTGCAGGACTCTCAGGACTTGGGTGGCTGGGTCTGGCATCGCAAGACTCAGGGGGCTCCAGCTGGTGGGTGGGCAGCTGGCCCCAGTAACATAGGGCTCAGGCAGCTTGGGGTGGCAGCTGGCCTGGGCAGCTGGCCGGCTCCAGCAGTGTGGGGTTCAGGTGGGCAGCTCTGGCACCATGGGTCTGAGGCGGGCAGGGGGCTATAGCAAGCAGCTCTGGTGGCTGGCATGGCGCTCAGGCAGCTAGCCAACTGGGGCTGTCCCGGGCACCCACAAGGGGCCAAGAAAAACTATTTGTGCTTACTTTTAATTTAAAATAATATTTCATATCAAGTTTTTGTTTATTTTAAATTACAAATTAAATTTTTTGTTAAAGGCGTTGGACAGTGGTAAAGAAAAGGAGGGGACATGAGGGTTTCTCAAAAAATCAAAAGGGTTGGGTGTGATGCTGAGAAGTTTGGGAACCACTGGTCTAGGCAGTGTTTGGTCCTGCCAAGAGGGCAGGGAACTGGACTCTGACCTCTCAAGGTTCCTTCCAGTTCTAGTGTTCTATGATACCTTCTGCTCTAACAGCAAATAGTCTAGGGGATTTCCTCACTGTTTCCATTCTCTGAAAGGCTCATCAAATCCAAGAGAACAGAGCATCCTTTCTTCTGAGAATACATGCAGTTTTGGGAAGACCACAGATAAGTAATCCTGTCCTTGCTACTGAGCATGAACCAGTTCTATCACTCTTTGCTATAAGAGAAATTCCACTTCCTGTGAGAATGACCCCACGAGAAATGGTGGGGAAGTGGATTTTGGAGGAAGTAGGGGTGCAAACACTAACACAGAACCAGCAGAGATGACTGAGCATCCATTTGTCAAGTGTTATTGCACTTCATGTGTTGACAAAGTGCTAGATTGCTGCCAAAAGGTGTGTGAGAGTCAGGAGGTGTTGGACTCAAGTGTTCTGCACCTCTCAAGATGAATCAAAAACAATATTTAGGTGTGGTTTGGGATTGGATAAGAAACCCACTGCAGAAGGTATGGGGAAACAGGTCTTCTGAGCTCTCTGATTCTTATAGGGTGACTCTAAAGATCTCTTATAGAATAAATATTGAACCATCCATCTACAGTTGCTGGTGGCGTTATCTGTTCAGGGCAAATGTATATATTCCCAGCGAGTGGAGAGTGGCCCTGGAGTCCTTTGAAGTGTGCAAGGACATCTTCTGATTAAAAATATGAGTATCACAGAAGGCAAGGTCCTCTGAAGTGCTCTGGACTTCTCTGGGAAACCTTGAACAATGGAGGTCACAATTCCCTCTTCATCATGACAGCAACAGCCATTGCCCTGGAAGATGCAGGGCAACAATCTTGCCTTCCTCTATGACAGCCTGGAAAAATTAGGTTACTTATATGTAACTGCATGTTCTTCAAGACATGTGTTGCCTACCTCTGTTCCATTGAGGGCTTATGTGTATGCATTATGTGTGGGTTTAGAATAGAGACAGCGACCACATATCATGAAGAACAGGTAATAGTTACAGGTAATAAACCTTGTTTACTTCTCTGAGCGATGGTCATTATAGCATTCCACCGAGGGCGAGTAACACGTAGTATACCTGTGTGTGAGGATGGTGCAAGGAAACTGTAGAATGGGAAACCATTGTTCTGAATAAGCACGCCATGGAATTATGCACTACAGCATAGTGTATGGAAAGGTATGCACAGAATGCCACATGGCAGCCATGCATACGTCTGTGAGGGGCATGTTGTGGCGTGCAGCTGTAGTTGTTGCTTGCATTCTCATAGAATGGATCCATCCCCCTTCAAGTGGGGATCACCCCATAACTGATAGCAGCACATAATGCACCTCAAGATCCACTTGGAGATTATCTGGGTAGAAATCACTTGCCCTTTGACTCTCTCCACTAGGTCTAGAAAAAGCAGAGGAGATTTGCAAAATGGTTTTGTCCAATCAGAATAAAAGGCCAACAATGAAAACATCTAAAGTACAAAGCCTTTCCTAGCTAGAGGCTTGAGGAAGAAGGTAGGTAAACATTTGAGGTAACTGAGCTGGAACTGGGAAACCATCTTCAGCAGGAATCTGAAAAAACTCATTTCAAGTCTTTATGAAGGAAATTACTTGATCTTAGGACTTTTCTTCAAAGTCTACAATCTGTCTGGGTGACCTATAAAACTGATTCATCCTATACAGCCAGAATGTGTTCAGAAAAAACTACTGTATGGAGTTTTGCATTGACAAGACTCATACAGAAACTGTTACTTGAACATTCATACTGCACCTGCTTGGTTGATAGACTCACTTCACCCACTCCTTAAACGGTCTGAGGCAAAGTGTGACGTTTGATATGAAAGTACTATGTGATCAAACAGCCAGGAATGTGCTTGAAGTAACAGCCATGAGCCCAAAGAGATGAATAATACAAATCTGTTGAGGAAGAAAGGCTTGTGTCATTCTTAAACTGAAGACTGCTCCAGTTAGCTCTGTCAGCTGGGTATGAGTTAGAATTAATTTGCTGTGACAGAATCTTTTCCTCATTTGGCCTCAAAGTCAAGAACTAAGGTAATTTTGTTACATATGAAGACCCTTTGGCAAATGGAGTAACCAAGCAAAAGCACCTTGAATTAACAATGTGCACCTGCCACCAAAAATAAATGAGATGCATCTGACAGGAATTATCTGACACATGAAAGTAAGCTGTAAGTTACGAATCAATCCACGGTATCTAGGAAAGGAATTAAAAATGTGAAAGTTACCATCTGTTACTTGATACAACAAATAATCGTTGTGACACTTGAAACTAGGAGAGTTCACTACCACCTCTCTGGAATCAGGACATATGAAGAACAGAATTCTCTGCCATTACTCACTTATTCCACTGCACTCGGGTAAAGTAGAAGAATGCCCTCCTCTTGAAGTGGTCTTTGTGAGAAGGGTCTGCTAGGAGAGAGAGTGTTCAGGGTAGGAGAATGAAAGGAGTGAAACTAGATAACAGCCTTTCTGAATGACTTCAAGGACTTTGGGATTTCTACAAGAACACTTCTGGAAAATAGAAAGGCAGACACCAAAAGGAGAGCATAGATCCTTACAGTTTATTTCAAAGCACTTAGCTGCAGCATCAAATGAATTGATTTTGGATAGATGCAGTTTGAGATGCCAGCAAAAAAAGCAAAATCCTTTCTTTTTGATAACATGGTCTCTTTCTAAAAGATTCTGTGGGTTTTTGATTATAGAAATAAAATTAGGACAGCCTTCATCTTGAATTCGCCTGACGTTTCAATAGGTTTCTCCAAGAGTTTCTCTATATTGTGACACCAATAGGTATCGATCTTGCATCTGTGTCAGAAGCATCCATTACTACTTTTATAGTTGTCTTATCAATTACTTGTCCTTCAGAGAAAAAAGAATCAGGAAATCCTGTTCATTGAAGGTAGCTATATTTGGTTTAAAAATGACAACAGCTGACTCTTCTGAATTGTAAACTAGCCCAGTAATACAACTGCCTTCCAAAAGAATCCAATTTCTTTGAATCCTTGTCTTTTGGGATGGATTTGGGTGAAACAGGCTGCCTTGATTTTTTATTTGTAGCCCTCACAACCAAGACATTTGGGTCAGAATGAGCAAAAATAACCAAAAACCTTTTGGAGAGACTTGATTACAGTGCATTCATTTCAATGTCGAAAAGACAGAGTTTAGGGTCTCCCAAAGAACTCTGGCTGAGTTTAGAATCCCTTACTCAGAGATATTATTAAATGCCCCTAGACATTGGATGCATTGTATCAAACAGGTTTTCTGACCTTCTTGGACCATTTCTAGTGGCACTTCCACAGTTTTGGCCATCATCTTAAGGAAGTCCCAAAAAGCTTTGAAATTAACAAATGTACAAAGGAATACTGGAATGATAGCTTGATCTGATGAAGATGCAGAAAAATCTTCAGGAGCTGAAGGATCTGTCAGTCAAAATTATCTCCATCCTCACTTTGCATTTTCTTGGTCTTCTGCCTGAACATACCCCATTTAGGGTCACTGGCCAACACTTTAAGGTTCCACTCAGAAGAAATTTACTCCTGACCACAGTGGACAATATTATACTGGGCAGAAGAGTGGGAATGAAAAGATCATGGACATCAGTATGGTCATGACTGAAAACAATAAAGTTTCAACATATGGTGTTATGGTGGCAGTATCCATGTCTCATGAGTTTCACCTGAAGCAAGTCCCCTATACTGAGATAAGGAATGAGATCACATTGTTTTCTAACTCCTAGAAAGCAGCATATTGTGGAGACTAAATGTAGGAAACAAGACAGCAAAAAAATAATATTCCTCAACAGAAGATTCTTTTACTCATCATGGGATAGCAAGATGCTACAGGGCTCCACATTACATGATGACATAGAAAAAGATGTAAGATCTTCAGAACTGAACAGCCCTACCCTTTATGCCCCAGAGAAAGGGCACAAGAGCATGTGGCATGCATGTACAACCCCAACAGACACTTCTGGAAAAAAAAATCCAATCTCTGATGTATGCAGACAAAGAGTAGGATCCATGTGGACACATATCTTGAGAAGTTAGGCTCCATCACAGACAAAACATTACATTCAATACATAAACAATCACCTATTACCTATGGCAAAACTTCCTAATGCATTTAAACCATGGGAGATTATTTAGGAAACATTACACCACTTTACAAAGATGTCGGCCAGAATCCTAATAAAAATGATGGATTTATTTTTCTTCACAGTACTTGTAAAATGTTACCATTATTAATAATGCAAGAAAAACATAGCCAAAATTTAGTTATGTAAGGGAAGAATCCACCCATTTTCTCAGAGGGAATTTGGTAGTGCGGAAATCTATAAAATATATTAGTAAGAAAAATTATTTAGATTTTCTGTTTTGACCTTGCACTGCCTTTATTCTTTGACTTCAGTGGGGATACTGCCAGAGTAACAAACAAAGGACCAGGTGCCATGTGTTCTAAAGGCCAAATCACTATTTTCAAGGAAAAAAAAAAGGCATCCCACTTTATGCATGTATTTTCATTCCCTCTCTTTCATTTATACTAACATATCCTTTTACAATGTTATACCAAATATGCAGCTTATCTTTGCTGCTTATGTGGGCCATGAATCTTAAATTAGCCCATTTTTTGTGAAGTACTGAAAACCCTGAAGATTTAGGAATATTTCGATCTGCCTGGGTAACAGTGCTTGAAAATTTTAAGCATCTAGAAAGAAATATGTGATTATATTACTTTTCCAGTATGCTCTCTTTTTAATTCAGGCTTCAGGAGTCTGGCACAGTTAGACTTGGTCCACTCATGCAATAAAAAACAATGAATTTGTGAAGTTACTTGGACTCTGGAGCAAGTTGAAATTGGACTTTCATCACCGAAAAAACCATGTTGTTAGTCTTTAAAGTGCCAAATTTCTGGTGCTTTGTTCTGTTGGACTTTCAGAGTATGTTAAACAGCGACTACCCACTGTGCCTTGTTTTTTATGACATATGGAAAGCTGTTCAACCTTAGGAGATACATAATACAGGTATTTTTCATTTTTAACAAGATGAATATTTTAGAAGTAGCTTTAACTGTGGTTTAATTCGATTTGAGTAAAAAAAGAGCAGTATAGACAGACAAATGGATGTCTGACAAGAAGGGTTAAAAATTAACGAGCTGCTCATTACTGGGCTGAATTCAGTCCAGTTGCTACTGAGAAAACTCTCCCTTTAGCTGTTTTTCAAAGGAAACCCCTTCTATTCAATAGTTACATAAATGGCAGTGGTAAAATTCATTGAAATGGGCTTTAGGTATTTTTGCTGAAGTCCAATCCTTTTTCCCAGAAAACAAGATAAACTGTTACTAATAAATAAGGGGCGGGGGGGAACAAAAAGCAAAAAAGGTAGTTTCTATCTCTGGTGTGGAATCTCACTTGCAACCTCACTGCTAGAAAAGCACAAGCACAGCACACAGTCTAACCAGACACTTTGGAACCTGTCAAAAGTTGCACCAATATCAGGATGTTAGGGAATGATTTAGATAACCTTTTGGTCACAGACTCACCAGCGGTATTAGTCAGCTAAGACAACTATTAGAAGGAAAAAAAAAAAAGAAGAGGGATGGGAAAAAGAGCAAATAAGCTGGGAAGGAAAAAAGAAAAATTGAGGTGATGACAATATCTCACATCTGAATTCAGCCAGAACCTGTGGAGATGATGATGTTATCTGAAACTGAATCTCTCTCCTGGTCCCATCCAGTCAGGACATCTCTGAGGATCCAGACAGCAAAGACTCTACAATATCACAGGGGGTCCCGTGGTCCCAGGACACCAAGGATGGCAACCATGAATGCACTACTGGAGGCTGCTAGAAGACAGGTGCCTCCTAACTCCCCCATCCCACCAAAGTCCTTTCTTTTAAAACCTACAAAAGGAGTGATAGGTAGAACAACCCATTCCCTCATTATTTTGTTTTTCAATTATGCCTCATTTCTGAAATGCCAATTTTGGTTCTTTGTTTTCTGGTCCCAGTTTTCATCCACCGCACTTAATTTTAACACAGCCACTGAATTATATCAATAGACCTTTTTGTTTGGACTAATTCAGCCTGTCTCCCTTTTGCACCTTTTCTCATCAACATTTATTGTTATAGGTTACTGAATATTTTTATGAATTTTCACACACTTCCTACAATTTGGGTAAATTTGTAGATCCAGCTATCAAAACGTGCCTCACCATCAGCACTTCAGTTTGGAGAAAGAAAGCCTGAACTAGTCGTCTTTCCTCATAACTAATCTCCAGCTTCTATTGACAAGCACACCATCCTTTCCATCACCCAGACGTGGCCTCAGTTGAATGTTTATCTGTATCTTCGTCCGGCATATGGTGTCTCTCACCAAACTATAACTTCTTCCACTTCAATCACAGGCTACACCACAGTAATGCTAATCCTGGAACTTTTCCTTGCAACAAACCCCATTGCCAACTTTGTCCACCTATTTAGTCTACAGATACCACCACTGGACCTAACTACATTAGTTACAAGGTCAAGGGCTCATTCTCATGTACCTCTATCAATATTACATATGCCATTATGTACCAGCAACGCCCCTCCACTATATACTTCGGACAAACTGGTCAAACTCTTCAACAAAGAATGAATGGACACAAAGCAGACATCAGAAATCTCAATATACATAAGCTAGTACAGTGAGCACTTCAATGGAGTGGGCCATACTGTTAAAGACCTGAGAATATGCATCTTACAACAAAGAGACTTTAAAAACAGATTACATAGGGAGATTTGTGAATTGGAGTTCATATTCAAATTTGACACATCAACACTTAGTATGAACAAAGACAACAATTACCTCATGCATTACAAGGACTGCTTCCCTTCCCTTCCTTTCATGCTTGTAATTATCGCAGGCAAGACACTTAACATCCCCCAAGCCCAACCCCCTCCTTCAGTCCCATGTACTTGATTTGTCAGTTTTTATTGCAATTTTTGGACCTCTGTACTTATGTCAGTTTGTACTGGAAATGCTATTGGTCTGATGAAAAATTTGAATATGATATGAGAGTATGGAAGCTACTGAAAGGGAGATGAAACAACAGAAAAGGAAGATGAATTTAGTGTGGGCATTTTGGACAAATGAGGAGAGGTGGGAACTGAGGAGAGTCCGAAAGGATTTTGCTACTATCCACCTGGAAAGCTCATCACCGAATAAATCATTTTGTTAGTTTTTAAAGAGCTACAAGACTGCTGGTTTGTTTTGTTAGAATGCAGACTAACATGGCTACCTCTCTGTTACTATTCTTCCACTTCAGTTTCGCCAAATTCATTTTTTTCCTTTATCTCCACCACTTGTCCGTGCCATGTTCCATGTGGATAGTAGCAAAAGCCTCTCTTACTCTCCTCAGATCTCTCTTACTCTCCTGTCCTCGTTTGTCCAAAATGCCCATGCTAAATTCATCTTCATTTTCTGTTATATCATCCCCCTTTCAGTAGCTTCCAGACTCTCATATCAAATTCAGGTTTCACATATGCATCCCCTTTTCTTCCCATTGCTCCATTCATATCCTCTCATTCCCTAAATCATTGCTTCCTGATGACTGGAATAGCCTTTCACATATCTAAAGCTTCATCTATGCTATGCAGCTTTTAGGAACACAGCTGCATCTACTCAGAAACTCCCCTGCTGGCCTCTTGTTGTATCAAAGAGCAGCAAGGAAAGCAGCACTGGTCACTCCAATGCATGGCTCACAGAACTGTTTCAGGCCCCAGGAAAGCAGGAAGGAGTCTGATTGGCTCTGCTTAAGTCCAGAAGAGAGCATGACAGGAGGGACACTCTGAGGGGCATTACAGAATTACAAGGCTGGACCCCAATCCTACAAGGCACACTGACCTGTGGGCCACTGCCAGAGCCCCTGTCACTCATCTGACAGGTCCCAGTGTCTACATATCTGTCACTGACTCTCCCCCTTGGGGTTTCACTGCACCCTCCATTCCTATAATCACTGCAGAGCAATCATACCCACAACAGAATTAGTGACTGTGTTCACAGTCCAAGACATGATGTCTCCCATTTCTGTGCAAACTCAAGGGTATATCTCCTGTGGCTAAACTTGAGGCACGGCACAGGCACAGTTCTATCAGGGTGGGGGCCAACCCTGAGGTTTCAGGATCATCTCACCACTCACTGGGGATTGTGCTATAGGTTTGTTTGCCTTTCATTTCCTGTTGTCCGAGTCACATACCTCTCCTTTAATGCCACCTTCCCTTTACATCACTGCCCTGTCCCCTGCTTTGTGCTCAAGCTGTGACATTTGGAAGAGGTGAAACAAAGCAAGAGGCAACCCCCAATCAGTGGCAAGGCTGCACTTGTGCTATAAACCCAATGTCTAGGGAGACTGGAGTGGTGCCACTGAGACGCAACTTTAAAAATCAAGTCAGGCATGAAATGCCAAGCGGTATGCAGGACACTACAGAGAGAGGCTCCCACCTAACCAAAGGCAACCCAAGAGAAGGAAAAAAGGAGGATAGCTTGAGGACCAGTCTAACTTGTGCCAGTTGACAACAGCTTCCCAGCACACTCTAAACTCTCCCCAGGAAGGATTTCGGGGAGGGAGGCATGGGAGATAGCACAGCATCCTCTATTCCCCTTCACAACCCCCCTCATGACAGAGGAAATCAGAGCAAGTGCTTCTAGTTGTTTCTGCTAAGAGTCAGCTTTTTAACACTTACTGCTGTTCTCTGATGTTTGGAACTAACCATTGCAGGTATGGTCAGGAGGAAATATTGTAAAATCCACCTCAGTCCATCGCTTCTCAACGTTGTGGATTTTTGAATGACAAATCATTTGCCCTCATCAATCTTTCTTCTTTAACATATGTATTGTGGTAATGACTAGCGCCCCACCAGCTCACAGCCCTCTTGTACTATGCAGTACAATGTAGTATAATACTACCAGGTTAATACAGCGCATCTCATCAGAGGATCTCAGGTATCTTTCACATACTTATCTTCACAACACTCCATGAGGAAAGAAGAATTATGTCCCATTTCATTGCTGGTGAGCTGAGACACTGAGAGGCCAAGTGACTTGCCCAAGGTCAGGCAGGAAGTGTGCAGGAAGGCAGGTAATCCAACCTTCTCTCCAAAGCCCTAGATGAGTGCCCTAACTACTAAACCAACCCTGCCCAAAATAGTCTTCAATTTTGTCTTGCTGTTGTCTTTTTGCCCTTGTCTTTGTACATCACAGTCCCTCAATTTTCTTTTAATTAATTTTAATGATGGTGTTTTAAATATAGTGATTTAATGCAGTTTTAGAAATTACAAAACAAAGTGTCAAAATCTGCCCCATAACAAAAACATTGTAGTTCAGTTAATTTCTACCCCTGCAAAAATAATGTGAGAGAATTTGGTCCTAAGCATCTTGATGCATGGGGGTTAGTGGAGAGCTGAAGAGAGAATGCTTTAAAAATAAATGTACTAATTATTGCTGTCTTTGTCTTAGTTCTTTAGGATAGAGAATGTGTCTTCCCCTTTAAAGAATATATTTTTGAAGCTAAGTAACTGATAAATGGTTAGGTAATGATTGAAAGGGAGGAACATTTACTCAGGTTTAGAGTCTGATGCCCTCATATGTGTCTCATCAGTCTTGTTTTTAAACAGGAAGGCATAATCTAGTTGTCTGACAAACCCAAGAATCTTGAGAGCTAATAAGGGCTCTGTAACTGACTCAGATCCATGACACTCAGATGCGTGCAATACAAATCCGTTTCTCAGCTTCCCCGTCCCTAAAACTTGGATAAACTTGTCTACATCACAGGCATCTTCTGAGATTTAGTTAACCCTTGTACAGCACTTTAAAAATTAAAAGTTTATTAGGAGCACAGCACCATATGAGTTCACGTTACATCAAAAATATAAACGATTATAGGCCCGTACCTCAAGCAGCATACAGATTAAATTTCAGATCAGATATACAGAGATGGCATATGGGATAAAGGGGAAAGGAAAGAAAAAGTCAAAACTGTTTAATTTATGCACCTTTTATACTGACAGTGCTTGAACAGTAGGTGCTAGCTAACATACTTCTTTCGGTTGTCTTTCCAATGTTAACACAGCTGTGTTTTTACTAGAGTCTATATGTCCCAAGTAGGCAAGATATCAAATTGGACCTAAGCAATTAGTCTTTTACTTACCTCAATGTTTTATGTTTTTTTTCTTTAATGTAGAATATTCCTTCTATAAGTGCAAACTATGTTTCTCCTTCTCAATATCTAAAATTAGCTTGAACATACACTGCCTTCTACTTAACAGGAATTGCTAACTAAGCCAGAATATTTTACAAGTTCACAATATATTATGACAACTTTTTGAAATTTAAAAGCCATATGTTTTATTTATTGCCCTCCCTTATTAATATTTTCTACCTTTTCTGCAAAAGACAACTTTGATTACATTTCATTTTTCACCTCTTGTTGGAATCTTGGGGTTCCCTTTGATCCCAAATTATCCTTAGAGGATCAATTGCAATACTTCATTTACCATCTTAGAAATGTCTTGACTTCAACATGTGCAATCTAAAATAGAACTGGAAAGGCTTGTTCGTGTCTGGGTGGCCTCCAGGACCTACTACTGTGACACTCTCTTCCTTGGTATTACAGAAATGTTGATTCATATATTGCAACGGATTCAAGATTCTCAATCCCACATTCTCAACTTCAGTTCTCACCATATTACTTTACTTGTAAAATCTCTGCAATAGTTTCCAGTGAGGTTGCTGATTATTTTAGAATCTAATGACCAAAAATAAAATTCCACATAATCATCTTTTGTAGGTTTATTTTCAATTCTTATTCATTTCCAAAAAACTCAGAAGCAATAATATAGTTCCTGATAGTGTATGTGAGAAAACAGAGCTCACGATCGTGTCTGTTAAATCAAGCAGCTAACTCCTGAAGTCTAGCTGAAAAAGCACCTTTCTACAGTCCATTTTTTCTCCACTTTAATTACTTATTTTTCAAGACGTATTAACATTTTATGTTAGTACAAAGGTGCAAATAGTTTAGCTGGTCACTGAACTACTTCTAACTTGGCAGGAACCTTGACCAAATATTTCTAGGAAATTAGAGTGCATGCACATATGGATAGGAGGCAGACATTCTGTTCCAAGCTCTTTCACTGGCCTTAACAATTTACTGCATTTCACTATCTCAGGGGTCAGCAACCAAAATAGCAAGAAGAGCCATTTTTTCCAATTCAATAAAAAACTCAATAATTCAAGAGCCACAATGGATGTGAATATGAGACAGTCCTTAATAAATAACATCAAACCATACTTTTGTTACTCCTATTTTAATAACAGTGCACATACAATGACTTGTAATGTGATACATGTTTAATTCAGGACCTTCACAAACTTTTTACATATTCTATTTCTGCACACTTTACATGTGTGTTTGTACCACTGTCTTCCTGAATTTCAATTCCAAACCTCCTCTCTCTGGAGGATGCTAACTAGAAGGAGTTATCCAGAATTTCGAGATCACATAGTGTTTGCGATTTACATATGAGTTGTTTATTTTTGAGCATTTAGACATTTTGCTTTTTACTTTGCAATTATAGTATTGGGAGCCACAAAGAAGTCTTTAAAGAGCCGCATGTGACCACTGCACTATCCTAATTGTTAAACATCAAATCAATTACTCGCAGAAGGTGGACACATATCATTACACCCATTTTGTAGATTAGGTTCATTCTCTGAACAGAGCCCAGTTCTGCCAATAAAATTATAATCAGAGTTGCGCTTGGGTATCAATGCTAGAAACAGTCAGAATTCAGAAGACTTAATGTGGTTGTCACAACTCACTGCAGCAGTAAGCAAAGTAATTGCCTGTTATATCTAGAAAATCGAGCACTATCCCGCTCTGATTTCTAACACTGGACCTATTTAGGTTTCTATCAATATACAAAAATTTCTATACATTATAACAAAAGTGACAGCTCAGACCACTGATTTTAGCAAAGTCTGAAACCCCAAAACAAAAGGAAATACACTATCCATAGAACATCTCCACAGGACAAACATAACAATCCTATTTCAAATAATATTATTGTTTGTATTTTATCAATCACATGAGAAAAATGTAATGAATTAGTAAAAAAGTAATTAATTAGTCTTTAGTCATTTTTTAATATTGCTTCTGGACAAAGTACAAGAAAGCTCAGTGTATAATTTCCCATTTTACTTCTACTAAGCATTGGCACTGCTTAGTAATTTCCTTAAGATACGTCATGTTTCACTTCTCAAACCCAAATATTGCCATTAAATATTAAGTTGTACAAGTGTCCTGAATAAGATATTCTCTCAATCCTAAGGATAATTGTAGTAAGATCATAAACTAATGAAGATTTAAATTTACTATCAGTAAAACTCAACAATCATAAAAAAGTACTTGCTTGATAGCATAGCGACACAACCCAGATAACACTAATCAACAATTGGCCACACTACTAATTCAAATATATATATATCATGGTTAAGCAGAGCAGATGATGCAGGGCCCCCATTATTCTGATCAAAGTACAACCGATTTTGTGATTAGAATTCTTTATCCCAACCTATCACATTCTAGAGAAGTTTCATGGCTACAAGAAGTCTTCATTAAATGTTGCTGAAGTACAGTAAACCCCCGTTTTATGGGGCTTCATGTTACACAAAACTCTCATTAACGCAAGTTTTGCACAATGTGAAGTGCCTGGGCTGTCAGCCTGCCTAGATTCCCGCAGCTACGGGCAGCCATGCAGGCTAAGAGCCCTTTCCCCTGCATTCCCAGAGCGGCACTAGGCACCTCTCTGGGAAGGTAAGGGGAAGGGTTTTAACTCAACTAGCTACCTGTCGCTGCGGGCACCCAGGCAGGCTAAAACTCTCTTCCCCCTGTCCCGGAGCCCCACGGAAGCGGCTGCCGTGGGCACTCCCCACCTGGAGCCCTGGGGAAGCATCAGCCACAGGCTTTCCTGACCTCAGAGCCCTGTGGAAGTGGCAGCCGAAGGCCCTCCCAGCCCCAGAGAAGCAGTGGTCGCGGACCCTCCCAGCCCTGGAAGACTGAAGAAGCAGCAGCCATAGGCACTCCCAGCCCTGGAGTCTCCAGGAAGCAGTGGCCGCAGGTGCTCCCCACCCAGAGCCCCAACCCATCCCCAAAGTTCTCCATGACCTATGTGAAATTCGAGGCATGCAAGGGTTGCATTCCACGAGGGATTACTTTGCATAAATTCTCGACACCTTTGCATCAGAAAGCTTAAAAACTAATGTGATAAAGGCCAAATCCTACACTTTTTAAATGAACATTTACCCAATAATTTAAAAAATCATTTGGGTTATTCCTATGATATTTTAAAACAAGTCCTATGAACTGTTGTCTGAAAAATCCTTTTCAAGTGAATTGCAACACCTCCTATTAATTACGACCAAATGTTTAAACCTATATTTCCTCTGCAAGATGCTTGAGCAAGTTGCTTTTTACTCAATAAGGGAAGAAAATGTTAAATCTTACAAGACTAAATTATCCCCTTTAGGAAGCCAAAGCTCCAATAGCATATGTAGTTACACGGTTTGTGAGCATTCGTTAAAAATCCCAGTTTAAAAAAGTTAATGTACACTTCTAAATTCTAAAGGAAATTTGACATGCAACCTATTCTGTTTTCATTACTGTAGGATGGGAAAGTTTTTATGGAAGTATATATATATCGTATTACACAAAAGAAGAGATTATTTACTGTAACTGGAATGCCTTCAAAATGTGTGATCCCTATCTTTATTTAACACATGGGTATGCATGCATGCCAGGCATCTGAGTCAAGGAAGTTTTTTTCAAAACAGTGTCCATTAGTCCACACGTGTGCTATGTCTTCTCGTGCTCTCAACCAAGGGTACAAGAAGCAGTGCAGGTTGACCCCATTCCAGTTTCTCCTCTTACCGCACGGTGGTGAAGTCCAAAGCAGAGCATATTTCACGTTCATTGATAAAGAGGACAGACAGCTTTATAAGCCTTCTCTGTATAAAACTTTTACACAAAGATGTATTTATCTGTGGTTTTGGTCCCTTTTGGGGGGTTTGTTTCCTAGGTACTGAGCCTTTAGAACCAAGTGCTTCCAGAAGTGATCTGGTTCAATGTCTGTATGGCTCTGGAGGGGAGCAGGAACCCCAAATCTGCCTTGCCTGGGAGAGACCAGCAGATCTGGCCCAGCAGAACAGGGAGCGCCAGGGAGCAAAAAGGTGGGCCTCAGGGGCATGTTCAGCATACAAGCAGACAGCCCTAGGGGAACTTCTGTGATTCCACCTCATCACAATATCAATAAATGGTTCTTAAATTTCTACAAAGATCTCTATGTATTAGAGACAAATCCCTCCAACACAAGTATGGGATCAATTAAAAATATCACATTATCACAATTTTCTGCAGACTTGCATGACAGCCTTGACACTCCTCTAATGGAGGATGAGATAACTAATGCAATTAAGAATCTGAAAATGGAGGAGGGCCCCTGGTTGAACTGTTTTCCACACTGAGTTTTATAAACACTTAATTGAACTAGTCCAACAAGATGCTTGAACTGTTCAATGAGTCACTTCTTGATGGAACCCTTACCCCTACAGAAAAATGAGTCCAAGTATCAGTTTATTCAGCGTCATAAATTCCATGGCCAGAAAGGACCATCGAGATCATCTAGTCCAGGGGTTTGTAACCCACCCTCCAGAGTTGCATGTGGTTTCCTAAGGACTTCTTTGTGGCTCCAAATATTATAATTGCAGTTAAAAATAACCTTCTGATTATTTAGGATAAATGGTGAATGTCAAACAGTCCAAAAACAAACAACTCATTTCTAAAAAGCAAATGATGTGTGATCTCAAAACGTTAGATAAAGTCTCCTTACATATGTGCAGTGCATTGTGGGATATGATTATGTATCTGTGTTTTGATCATGTTGCTAATAAAGTCTTGATTTTGAAAAGGAAAAGGAGCCTTGCAGCATTCCCATTGTGAAGGGCAACATGCATTTAAAAAGAAAACAAATTAAACGTGAAATGAAATTGGCATAATTAAAGTGAGGTTGGAATGGCTTCAAAAAAGAGGAACACTGAAGCTGAATACAGAGAATTTCAAACTGAACACACCTAATCCTTCGCATTTATATTGAGTTCAGCTGGGCTCCCCATATACCTCATTTGCAATGAGAAAGTCACCAACAACAAAAAAATGCAACCTCGAGAGAATATATAAACAGTCTGTGACCATCCTGCAGTAAACATGTATCGCATTACAAATCACTATAAGAGCTGTTCTGAAAAAAGCAGTTATAAAAAGTATTGTTTGATGTTATTTATTAAGGACCATCACATAGTCACATGTATTACATCTCTTGAATTATTGAGTTTTTACTGAATTTGGAAAAAAAAAAAGATGCCTCTTCTTCTTATTTTGGTTGCCAAACCCTCACATAGTCTGAACTCTTTGTAACAGCCTACAGCACTTCCCAAAATAATTCCTGCAGCAATTCTTTAACAAAAACATCCAAATTTTATTTTTAAATGGTCAGTGATGAAGAATACATAAAACTTTAGTAAAATGTTCCAATAATACATTATTCTCACTATTAAAACCACATGCCGTATTTTGTGTCTGTATTTGTCTAGATTCAACATCCAGACATTGAAGCACTTATTCTATTCTACACTGAGAACCGACTACAATTAAATATTTGCTACCCATATATTTAGCTTCTGGATCCAACTGCTATATTCAAGCCCAGCCTCTCACATCATGACCAACAACGTAATCATGGATAACCAGGTGTTCGGGGCACTGTAGAAGCTGCATGGGACTAGCCTAGCAAAGAGAACAATTACCTATACAGGGAAATCCAGATGTGCAAATTAGGAACAAACCTATAATTTGGAAGGAATGGTGGGACAGGAGCACCACATAGACTTTCCAATTAATTAATAGTGAGGACTGTGTCCCTTTTCTAATACCTTTTCTTTTCTAAAAAAGTGATATTATGAATTATCATCTTGAGCTCAGTGAAAGCACTTACAATATGAGCATTTACTAATACAGAAAGGTTGGTTATATAGCTACCCCGGCACAGTGCGTTAACTGGCATGACACCATTGCTCGGCTGGGACAGCGGCAGAGCTGGTAGATAACAGAAATTTTCTGTACATCATTTAGCATGGACACATAGGACTGCCAGAGGCCCCAGAACTACTGGGGGACTTTCGAAATATTTCAAGAACACTGCAGCCCTAGGCTCAAGATCCATGGTTTACCAAAGAGGAGGAACTCATTAGAATTCCTTGGGAAAGCTTTAAAAGGGGCTTTGCCACCATTCTTAAAAGCATTTCAATGTCAGAACATACTACAGTAGACCCCCAACATACAGGATTTCGCCTAACACGTTCCTTGCATTAAAGCAAGGTGAAATAGTGAGTGGAGGACGGCCGGGAGCCAGGCTGCCAACTAATTCCCTGCTCCTCCTGACTTGCACAGAAATTGAGTTACACATGGTTGCCCAGGAACACAACCTACGTATAACTCGGGGGTCAACTGTATGTAAGATTTAAAACGTCTCTGGAACATAGACTATGCTTGATGAAATAAATGATTTTGTACAGAGGAGACTGGATACTACATATGTTGCACAAGACAAAAGTCTTCTCTTCTGATGTTTGTTTGTGCTGTAATAAAATACAGCTGTGGTAAAGGCCTATACAACATCAGGCAGCTCTGGAAAAATGGTGGGCATAAAAATTAAAATGGTGTTTTGACTTCAGCAGCCAGGGCTATGCTGATAAGTACATTTTAGGATATTTACCCCCTAAGCTTTGTTTAATTTATTAGGAGATCCTGAAAATGTACAATATTCAGGAACAGAACAAATTGTAAATCATTAACTTTTTAACACTTGTTATTTTTCTTCACAAAAATCTATTTAAAACATTACACAAAAAAGACAGGTCAAGACTAACTATTGCTTGTAGAATAACCATGTAATTCTGAGTAGTAAAATCAAGAGATATTTAAAAGTTTAATTATTGTAAAAGTCATTTTGCAGAGTATCACAAATAAACTGTACACATTTTAATGGAATTTGCAGACTATGTATTAAACATCAATTTTACATAGAGATTTTCACATTAAAAACATGTACATTAAGCTATAACATATTATATGAACCAATTAACTAAAAGTACAATTTAAATACAAGAGAATGTGAAGATCTGAGACTCTAACCCACAAAATTAAACACAAAGTTCTTTACTAGTCTTTGCAATTATACTGCTGTTGATATGGTATATAGAATGGGATATTTTCTTAAGTCAGAGGCAGAAGAAGCACTATCTAGTGAATTACATTTTTTTCTTCATTCTGAAATTATTCACTTTTTAAAAGGAATGCTCAAACTTTAGGCATTCAGATAATGTTTTAATTATCTGAAAATAAAAATTATTTAGAAATTTAAAAATACAGATAACAAATTATTAAAATAAACCTACAATTGCACTTGCAATACCATATATAAATGTACTCTTGTAAGAAAGGCTCACTTACCAAATTGCCCATGTAGATTGTAAGCAGACCTCTCCTACAAACAAAAATGATCAGATTAGCAAATAAAACACACATCAATATTAATCACCCATCATGATTAATACAAAACAAAATACAGGTTGCTGTTAGTGAAAGAGGTTAAAACAGAGAACGTAACCCAAGTCTGCCAGGCAAACGTATCGAGAAGGAACTACACCAACAGTAAAAGCTACATCAAGCACACAGCTCCTATGTTAGACACAGAAATACATAAGAAACTATACATTTCCCTAAATGAGCTTCTCTTTCTCAAACACACAGACCATTCCTGTGGTGGCCCGACACAGTGTTTGCTCACAAACAGAAAAGATGGTTACTAAGCTAGAGCCGGCTTGTTTTCGCCTATTTCATGGTTGGGTTACCCCTCCTTCCTCCCCCCGCCGTGCCACCCCCCTCCCAGTTTTGTGGTCTTCTCCCCCAGAGGAAGGCCTCGGTTGCCTTGAAAGCCCTCTAGTTCAAGGTCCCATAATCTGCAAAGCAGAGCATTACTGGCTTCATCAGGAACATGAAATAAGCAATTTCCACCACCAGTAATTTACTTTGCTTGATTTTTATCCCTTCTTTCTGGTCACATCTAAACTACAAAATAACTACGAAGTACGCAACTTCGAAATAGAGCAGCTACACACAAAAAGCACCCTCCATTACTTTGAAACAGGCTTCCCACTACTTCAAAGTAAAACGTCTACACACAAGAGCCCCTAATTCGAAGGGGCCAGGAAATGATGCAGGCAGGGGGTCGCATGGCTGACAAGACTTTCCAGGCTCACAGCCAGCCGACCCCCTAAAGAGCCCCTCCCAACACCCCCACCCTACACGTGCTCAAGGCTGCCAGGCTGCAGACAGCAACAGAGCACATGTTGGAGAGAAGAGCCGGAGACCATGCCTGCTCAGACCCTCCCCGAGGATGATGTCCTCTCCACCCTGGCCTGCCTGCTGCCCATGCTGGTTGCCCTGTTTTTTGAGCAGTGCAGCTGGGTGGCACAGCTGAAACCAGCCTCCAGACCCGGGCCATGGCACTGCTGTCTCTCCCCTAGGTCCCCATGATTCAGTGCCAGTGGGCCTTTGCCAGAGAGCAAATGGTGGGACCAGCTGGTGCTAGAGGACTTGGACAATGAGCAGTGGCTGAGGAACTTCAGGATGACCTGCCAGACAGTCAAGGACCTCTGCCACTGGCTATCCCCAGTCCTCAAGCACTGGAACACATGGATGCAGCCAGCACTCCCAGTGTGGAAGAAGGTGGCCACTGCACTGTGGAGGCTGGTCACCCCTGACAGCCAACGGTCTGTCGGCCACCAATTCGGAGTCAGCAAGGCCACCATTGGAGCAGTGCCGACTGAGGTAAGTCCAGCCCCAACCATAGACCCACCCAGGGGAGGGGGCTCCTGGGCAGGGGGAAAGGGGCCGGGACAGGGGGATGGGGGCCTCCCAGTCAGGCATTTATGGACATGTCTTCCTTCTCCCTCGCACTGGTTGTCCGAGCCATCAACACGGTGCTCCCGCATCATCACCCTGAGGGCCCTGGACACCGCTCTCATCCTGTTCATGGACCTGAGCTTCCACAATTGTTTCGCAACCCTGGACGGGATGCACATGGCAATTCAGGCTCCAGACCACAGAGGGGGCACCTACATTAACAGGAAGGGGTACCACTCAGTGGTACTCCATGCCCTGGCTGGATGCAAGCGGCTGTTTCCTAGATGCATGTACGGGGTGGCCAGGCAGGGCCCATGACGCCCAGGTATTCTGGAATTCATGGCTGGGATACCATATGCAGGAGGGCACATATGTCCCCCCATGGGATCTCCTGCTCGGGGACATCATGATGCCCCCCTGCATCATGGCCAATGCCATGCAAATGCTGCAGCCCTATACCGGATGCACCACGCCGGCCCAGAACACCTTTAACGGTCGTCTCAACCCTGCCAGGGGCACAGTTGAGTGGGTGTTCGGGAGGCTGATAGGAATAAGGGGATTGACATTTTCAGGGTCCTTTCAAAAAGGACCTCCATGTAAATGAGCTGTGTGCGAGCGAAAAGCAGCACTTTCGAAGTGCCGCAGCTGGCAGCATGCTAATGAGGTGCAGAATATTCATTTCAGTGCCTCATTAGTATTCTCTGATTTGGCCATTAGCATGGCCATTTCAAAGTTTTCCCCAGTGTAGACGTAGTCTTTGTGTTTCACAATCTCTCTGTTTATGCATAAAAATCTAACAGTTTTATAAAAAGCATATACTTGATGAAATAATCAAAAAGTACACTTTAAAGTTCACAAATACCACTTTATTAAACTTTTTTTTATGGCTGAGACAAATCTGAAATGAAAACTGTGTGATGCTGGGAGACCAGCTACCAGCTCATCCCAAGGCCACAGGCCACATAGAACATTTAAAAATGCATAGCTGGAAACTAGCCTCTCTTTACAACATATTAGTTTTATCAAAATATATATTGGCATTTGAGAGGAGCTGTTATAGAAAGATCCTGAGAATAGGGTGCATGCAGTAGGTCATCAATGAGGACTTATATAGGAAGATACAGCCAAAAGAGATGCTACTGCAGAAGGTTAGACAATGCAAGTTACAGCTATTTGAGCATACTTGCAGAATGAACGACGAATGAAAAATCAAGACCCTGGTATTTGGCATAATGGATTGTTCAAACACGAGTAGCAGACCCTACAGAGAATGAGCAGATGAGATAGTAGATTGGTGCAGAGCTAGTCTCCAGAAACTAAGCCACTCTGCACTGGATAGGGAAAGATGGAAGGAAATAGTGAGAGAGGCATCAACACAAATGAGTGCTGAGCCCATTGTTGTTGATGATGATGAAAATAAATAATAGAGGTTATGTTTATAATAATGCATTATTTTATAAAATACTTGTAGGTTGCTACATCTATTGTTCTCACTCAACTATACCAAGTAAGTGATAGGCCTGCACTGTAAATACTTGCTTTCTTATTAAGTAATTCTAAGAGAGAAAAAGTTGTGTGCAATGCTAATGATGGTCTCTAACAAGATGTTAAATACTGAGTATTAAATGCCAATGATCCACTGTATGAGATCAAGGACTGAAGACTGAATGCACTCCTTCACCACCTCCTGCCCAGTGATGAAGGGACCTGTTTTGGAACCGCTGCTGTCACCTTGGTTTCTGTGAAAAGCTATATATTTGGACACAAGGAAAAATTCTTCATCTCTTGGTTGTTTTGATTCTTAAAGGACAGAAAGTTGAACAAGAAAGTGAAGATCCCCAAAGTCACTCTGTGTAGCCCTGCAAGGCTTTTGGGAACCAGGCAAAATATGACATCTCTTTTACTTTGTTATATTCAGATGCACATACATTTTTACCTGCTGTAATCTCTCAACAACAACTCATTTCTTTTTCTCAGCTAACTAAGTAATCAGTTGGTTTTCTATGGAATTGGCTATCAGGATCGTCTTTGGTGTGGAATCTCGGATGAGAGACTGGTCTCTTGCAACTGGATATAGCCTGAATACTTAATAATTTTTGGTGTAAATGACCATTTATCACAAAAGCCAGCTTGCCTTGGTAGCAAAATAGACCGGACTGTTTCAGAGTACTGTGTGTGACTCCATTATAAGATTACTGTAGTACTTAAGAAGTTCACATTTGGTACTGGGTTGGTGAAATCTAATTATAGAACATGCTATTAGTTTGAGTGTCTTCCCAGCGCACACACTCCACATCAGACAGTGGTGATGAACTTTATTTAAAATTTCAGTGAATGGAGGCTCATCATTGTGATTACTTCGAATTACAAAAACCAAAAGCAAGTGCTCACATGAGGTTTTGGCTACCCTCTCTTGGAACCAAGAAGCTTTTGATACTAAGACAATGAAAAACATACGCCATCTAGGACAAGTCCTGCTTTTGGCAATGGTTAAATGCCATTGACTTCAGTGACAGTATAATCAGATTTTCAATGTCTACATCAGCGGTGTCCAATAGTAATTCAAAGATTGCCACACTTGTGGTTGTCATACTTCCATATTCACCACAGCCACACCCCTCACTATAAATAAATGCCCTCTCCCTCCCCAAAAACCAGACACACACCCCCCCACTCAATGCAAACTGAATGCCAGGGACTCAGAGCCACCGCTGCTGGAGCCGAGACGGGGCCCTAGTGGCCATGGCTGCCACATGCTTGCCCCATCAAGCAGTGGGGTGCATGAACGAGTGGGCAAAGGGCACTCTACATTTCCGGCTGTGAGAAGCCGCATTTAAAGGCTCCAAGAGCTGCACACAGTTCCAGAGCCCAGAATCACCACACAGCAGTGTCCTGTTCCCCACATGTGGCGAGTGGCAAATATACTGGACACCGCAGGTCTACATTCTGATATACAAGTTTTGTAATAATCTGTTAAGAGTGTTTTTGTTGTCTAACTTGAGACCGTCTGAAAATTCTTATTCTTATGAGAAATACTTTTTGCATCACCTGAACAAGTTTCAGGCATGAGATGGATGGAATATTATCTTTTGCCATGATGATGTAGCCATGTATCAGGATCTGAGACACACAAGATGAATGTTATAATATCTTTTATTGGACCATCTTCAGTTGGTGAATGAAACAGAGAGTGAGACTTCTCTACATAATATTATGTAAAAAGGCATTGTTGGGATATTTTTCCGTAAAATTCTTACTTGATCACTCCCTTAAAGCTAAAATTGCAATGTATTTTCATGCCAATTGTCATTCCCTTTATCTTGATACTAGGTTGGTATTTCTAATTTTTCATGAATTCTGTGCTGTTGGGTTGTATTTTTTAAAGCAGTTGTAAAATACTTACTTTGAAAGTTCATATAAAGAATCATATAGACTTCACATTACAAGAACAAGACAGGTGAAGAACAGTATTAGCTTGGATAACATAAGATACCCTTTTCCTTGTATCTGGAATAGGCCGATAAGAGGTGTTTATAATGAAGACAAATTTATCTTGATTAATTACATCCATTTATTTCATCCTAAGGTATGCTAGGTTACTTAAATCTATATAAAAAAGCAAAATGTGGCAAATATTTTAACAGCACACAGCAATAGCACCACAAAACAATCTAGAACAGAAAGTGAAAAAGTACTATATCCAACAAACTTTATTTCCCTGGACGGCTGCATAAGAGCTGCTGATCTTTTACATCTTCTAAACCCATTGCCACTCATGGTGCTCCTCCATCTTTTCTGTAATAGCTCCCTTCATATTCCACTCTTGTTCTTGTCTTGGATCCATATTTTGTGTTGTTCCTACAGCTGGAATGGCCACCTAGCACTCTCCTCTGCTTTAAATGCATTTATTTCATGAAACTTCTGAAGCTCTCTCTAATGATATTTCCAAATTTTCCTGACTTTGCAACTCTACACCTGAAAGTCAATCCCAGATACACAATTCCAGCTAGAATTATATAGCCTGAATCGACTTACCCAGGATAGATTTTTCTGGCCTTCCTCAGAGAGGGAGGTAAACGTGAGAAACTCTCCCATCGACCTCTCTTACACTACGCAATAATGAGGAGCAAGGGGTCAACTGTTAAGCCCTGATAGTTTAATTTTGCATGTCCCCTTTAGGTGTGAGAAATTGAACCCCAGAAGATCAACCCTAACTGGTAAATACAGACATACCCACTGCCTTAAATACTGCTTGTTTCAGGGAGATTAAAAATCCTTAGACGCAGGGACTCTGCCTGAAAGAAACACTCAACTTGAAATCTAATAAGCTATGGGGAGGGATAGCTCTGTGGTTTGAACAGTGTCTTTGTAAACCCATGGTTGTGAGTTCAATCCTTGTGAAGACCATTTAGGGGTCTAGAGCAAATAGATTAAAAAAAAAAGTGTCATGGATGACAATAGGTCCCGTTGTGAGTGCAGGGGACTGAACTCAATGACCTCTTGAGGTCCCTTCCAGCTCTGTGAGATGCAGTAAATGCTTGAGATGCACATCTCTCACATTAGCTAAGGGACCCCAGAAGATCCAGCCAGAGGCAGCTGCTGCCACACAGGTGAGGGAGAAAGAAATAAACCTGTTAAAAGGGAACTGAGCTGGCACAGCCAGATGTGCCTAAGTACCATCACCAGCTGACTTTTAACAGGGGGATCCCTGTTAAAGAGAGGTTACTCACCTGTAGTAACGATGGTTCTTCAAGATGTGTCCCCGTGGGTGCTCCACAATAGGTGTCGGGCTCGCCCGGCGCCGCAGATCGGAATTCTTCTACCAGTTTCCACTGGATCGTACCAATGTGCGCCGCTCCCTTGCGCGCCCTCGGTCATGTGCGCAATCCGGTCCCCGCCAGTTCCTTGACCAACAACCTCGGATGCTCCTGAAAAACACCGGACAGAGATCCGAAGCTGGGAGGATGGGCGGGTAGTGGAGCATCCATGGGGACATCTCGCAGAACCATCGTTACCACAGGTGAGTAACCTCTCTTTCTTCTTTGAGTGGTCCCCGTGGGTGCTCCACAGTAGGTGACTACCCAGCAGTAACCCCAAGTAAGGAGGTGGGTACTCGATTCATGTGCAACTTGCCCTCAAGAGGACTGCTGTCGACAGACGGGTATCCTCATCGAACACCCGATGCAGGGCGTAATGCTTGGCGAAGGTGTCATAGGATGACCAAGTCACCGCTCTACAAATGTCTTTCAATGCGATTCCCTTGAAGAAGGCCGTTGATGCCGCCACCCCTCTGGTAGAGTGTGCCCTAGGCGGGGCCAGCAAAGGGGTCTTTCGAAGCTCGTAGCACAGTTTTATACAGGACACAATGTGCTTTGAAATTCTCTGGGAAGAGAGGCCTTCCCCTCTTGACCTGGGAGCGAGAGACACCAGAAGCCTGTCCGTTTTCCGGAAGGACTTGGTTCTGTCTATGTAAAAGGCCAACGCCCTCCTCACATCTAGGAGATGTAGGTGCGCCTCCTTGCTGGAGCTGTGAGGCTTCGGGTAAAACGAGGGTAAGACTATTGGTTCGTTAAGATGGAACTCCGAGGAAACTTTTGGAACAAAGGCTGGGTGTAACCATAAGATCACCGCCTCCTTTGAGAATACTGTGCAGGGCGGCGTTGCCATCACTGCTGCGAGCTCGCTCACCCTGCAGGCTGACATAATCGCAAGAAGGAAGGTCGTTTTCATGGTAAGGAGTCGGAGGGGTACTGTGGCTAATGGTTTGAAGGGTAGTCCTGATAGCGTGTGGAGCACCAAGTCCAAACTCCACGATGGTGGTAGCGGTTTTCGAGGGGAGTACAGGTTTACCAGCCCCTTCAAGAACCTTGTGACGATAGGGTGGGCGAACATGGTAGGCCCTTCCTCTTTGTGCCGAAAAGCTGATATAGCTGCGAGGTGGACCTTTAGCGAGGATAGAGAGAGCCCGTCTCGTTTGAGGTCCAATAGGTATTCTAGTATTACAGTTATAGGAACGTCAAGAGGAGCTAATTGTTTGGCGGAGCACCAGGCAGTAAAGCGTGTCCATTTCTGTTCGTAAGTCCTCCTGGTGGAGGTCCTTCGGCTACACTCTAAGACTTGTCGTACTCCCTCCGTACACGTGCTCTCTAAGGCGCTGAGCCATGGATTAACCATGCTTGTAGGCGTAGTCCCTGAAGGTGCGGGTGCACTATGGACCCCTGAGCCTGCATGAGTAAGTCCGGCGCCACTGGGAGGGGGAGTGGTGGACGATCCGATATGCGCAGAAGCAAGGGAAACCATTGTTGCCGGTCCCAAGTTGGGACTATGAGTATCATGCGAGCTCTCTCCCTTCTGGCTTTCTGCAGAACCTTGTGGATAAGTGTTGTGGGGGGAAACGCGTAGAGTAGAGGGCCCTTCCATGAGATCATGAATGCGTCCCCCAGGGACTCCTGCCCTATTCCTGCTTTGGAGCAGTACTGGGGACACTTCTTGTTGTACTGGATGGCAAACAAATCGACTTGGGGAAACCCCCAGGCACGAAATATGCGTCGTAGCAGGTTGAAGCGGATCTGCCATTCGTGCATGAGTGCGAAGCGCCTGCTCAGTTGATCTGCCTTCACGTTGTGGGCGCCCGGCAAATACGAGGCTTTCAACGTTATGTTGTTGGCAATGCACCAATTCCACACTCGGACTGCTTCTGCGCATAACGCACGGGATCGTGCCCCTCCCTGTCGATTGATGTAGAACATAGTGGAGGTATTGTCGGTATTGATCCCAACTACTTTGCCGTGCAGGTATTTCTGAAAATGTCTGCACGCATTGAACACTGCTCTGAGCTCCAGTATGTTTATGTGCAGTGTCTGTTCCACAGGGGACCATAGCCCTTGCATCACCTTGCCGCCAATGTGCGCTCCCCATCCTATGTGGGAGGCATCAGTTGTCAGAAAAATAGAAATTTGTGGTTGGTGGAAGGGCACCCCCACTAGCAGGTTCTTCCGATTTTCCCACCACGCTAGCGATCTCCGTACCTCCGTCGTGGGCGATACTACCCTGTGGACGGTATGGGATGCCGGTTTGTAAACACTCGCCAGCCAATGCTGCAGGCTTCGCATGTGTAACCTGGCATTCTGTACCACAAACGTAGCTGCCGCCATGTGCCCCAACAGTTCCAGGCACGTTAGGACCGGCACCGCGGGGCTGTACCTCCTAATTGCACCCAGGAGTTGATGGTGCGGAAGCGGGCGTCGGGCAGGTATACTCTTGATGCGATAGAGTTTATGCGCGCCCCTATGAACTCCGTATCTTGCGTGGGTTCGGTCTTTGACTTTGCGAGGTTGATAACTAGGCCCAGTGAAGTAAACGTGTTCGCGGTGACGCGTATCATACGTAGGACCTCTGCCCTTGAGGCCCCTTTCAGTAGACAGCTGTCCAGATATGGAAAAATAAACAAGCCCTGCCTGTGCAGGTAAGCTGATACCACTGCCAGGGTTTTGGTAAAGACTATGGGTGCCAAGGATAGGCCGAAAGGAAGAACCCTGTATTGGAAATGTTCCCCGCCGACCGTGAAGCGGAGGAAGCGTCTGTGTGCTGGGTGGATTGTCATATGAAAGTAAGCGTCTTGTAAGTCGAGGGCTGCAAACCAGTCTCCATCGTCCAGTGCCGTAAGTATGGAGGCAACTGTAATCATCCGGAAGCGCTGCTTGCGCAAGTATCAGTTGAGGCCCCGTAGGTCCAAAATCAGCCTCCAGCCTCCTGTTTTCTTCTCTGTTAGGAAGTAGCGTGAGTAAAAACCTTTCCCTTGGAATTGTTCCGGCACTCTTTCCACCGCCCCTATCAACATGAGGTGATCTACCTCCTGCTTCAGCCTCGCCTCATGGGAAGTGTCGCTGAGAGGAGGCCGGCTGGGAGGTTTCGTCAGTGGAAGTGACTGGAAGGAGATTGTGTAGCCCATGGCTATAATTTCCAGCACCCATTTGTCTGTTGTGATCTTTTGCCATTGGGAGTGGAACGGTTTGAGGCGATGATGGAACATGAGGTGAGAGTGGCATTGAGCGATGGTGTTGATAGTGCAGTCCTCGACATACCCGTCAAACTTGCTGCCTCTGGGCCTGCCCCGAGGGTGTACGACTTTGTTGAGAATGTCACCTGGGGGCCCTGTACTGCTGCTGCTGTTGATGGCGCCCTTGGTCATAGCCTCGCTGATATTGTGTGCGCTGTGGTTGGTAAGCGTAGCGTCTTTGCCAAGGATAGAATTTCTTTTTCTTGTATGGGGGAGTGTAGATACCCAAGGTCTTAAGTGTGGCCCTCAAATCTTTGCTAGAGTGGAGGACCGGGTCGGTTGAAACTGCAAACAGCTTTTGGTTGTCAAAGGGAAGATCCACGATCTTCGCCTGTAGATCTCTGGGGATACCAGACGCCTGGAGCCAGGATTCCCTACGCATTACCACTGCTGCGGCTGTTGAGCGTGCCGCTGTGTCCGCCACATCCAGGGCAATCTGAACTCCCATTCGCGATGCCGCGTAGCCCTCTTGGACAATCGCCTTTAACACTGGCTTCTTGTCCTCCGGAAGTGAATCCATGAGAGAGGCGAGTCTAAAATAATTGTCAAAGTTATGGTTTGATAAATGTGCCACGTAGTTTGCCATTCTCAATAATAGGGTAGAGGAGGAGTAGACCTTCCTACTGAACAGCTCTAATTTCTTAGCATCTTTATCCGACCCCCCTGATTTGTACTGAGATGTCTTCGACTTCTGCTGGGACGATTCGACCACCAAAGAATTGGGTTGTGGGTGGCTAAACAGGAACTCCATGCCCTTGGCTGGGACGAAGTACTTCTTATCTGCCCTTTTGTTCATAGGCGGAATAGAGGCCGGAGTCTGCCATATGTTAGTGGCTGACTCCATAATGGCTTCGTCCAGCGGGATAGCGATTTTAGAAGAAGCTGGGGGTCTCAAATTTTTCAGGAGTTTATGGTGCTTCTCCTGTACCTCTGCTATTTGAATGTCCCGCATGTATGCTACTCTTTTGAACAGCTCTTGGAATTGTTTAAGGTCATCCGGAGGGGAGACATCCCCGGGGACAATCACCTCATCTGGGGAGGATGAGGAGGAACCGCTGGGGTAAGCCTCCCCCAAGTCCTCTGGCTCCCGAGTTCGCTGGGATGCTTGCTTCCTTGTGGGCTGTGAAGGAAAGTCTCGGGACTCTGGACCCAATTCCCCCTGGGACAACTGCGTTCCTCTCCCAGAGCGAGAGTGTACATGGGAGTATTGACGAGGAGTGAGAGAGGATCTGCCCCTGGATCTGGACCTCCGATGTCGGTGTTCAGTATGATGAGGACGGCCATAGCAACATGGGCAAAGGCCCAGTGATGGAGACCTGGACCACAATCGGAGAGTGTACCCATGATGTCTGGGACAGCGGGATCTCTGTGACGATATTGATAATGGTGAAGCTGGTTTGTGATAGTACTCAAGGGGATCCATGCCCAAAAATGGTGAAGGTGGCCTGAGCCACGGCGAAAGTGGTTGGAGGAACGGAGAGGGAGGCCCGAAATAAGCCGGTGGAGTTGCTGCCCGGCGATGCAGCGTGTGTATCTCGGGAGGGGGGCTGGGTGACAAGGGCATGGCAGCCCTGTCTGGAGATGGACTGAGGTGCCGGGTTTTGGCTCTAGCCTTCCCCCTCCCCTGCAGGGTGGGCACCGCCCGCTTCCTTGCAGGGGATCTCAGCCCCGTTGTCAGTGCCGCGCTCGGTACCGTCATCAGCAGTGCCGTGCGGGTAGCTTCCTCCTGCGCCGGTAGGCCCTGTGCTGGGTGCCCCTGCGCCGTCGGCGCCGCCAATTCCAGCGCTTGCCGCGCTGGCGCTCACGGCGCCTTCCGTGATGACTGCTGTATAGTCAGAGGCCCGGCCTCGGCCACGTGCGCTACTGCACTGCCGCTTTCACCAGCTAGCGGCTGAGGGCTCTGCGTTCTGCTCGTCCTGCTCACTGGGACCGCCTGCAAGGATCGAGCCGGGGAGAGTTTTTTCTTCTTCTTCTGCACAGAAGGGGTCAAAGACGCTGCCTTCCTTTTATGTGACCCAGAGGGCCCTTCTGTGTGAGGCTTCTCCGGCGCCTCAGGCTGGAGGGCCTTATCAAACAAGATCATTTTGAGCCTCATTTCTCTGTCCTTCCTGGCCCTGGCTGTAACCTTAGTGCAGTGCAAACACTTCTGGGTAACATGAGACTCCCCCAGGCAACGAATGCACTCACTATGCCCATCAGAGGCCAGCATAGCCTCGCGGCATGACTTACACTTCTTAAACCCCGAGGAAGCCATCGCGGTGAGTCTTTACTGTTAATCGGGTACTTAGCTGCTAATTAGTGCGTTCTACCACCCAGATAACATTCACGGCCCTCAAGGTAGCGGACGTCTTAAAACAGCCTTCTTTGTCCACTCCCTTTCCCTCTACTGTATTGTATGCCTTGCTTTTTTTTTTTTTTTTTTAATCTTTTGCTTTTTTTTTTTTGCTTTTTTTTAATAGGAAAAGGAAAAACAAGCTAACAAGGAAGAACAACTATCTTATCTGTCTCAGGCTAAAGAGCCGGAGCGGATTCCATCTGCAGCCATTGGCGGTTGAGAAGGAACTGGCGGGGACCAGATCGCGCACATGACCGAGGGTGCGTAAGGGAGCGGCGTGCATCGGCGCATGCGTGATCCAGTGGAAACTGCTATACGAATTCTGATCTGTGGCGCCAGGCGAGCCCAACACCTACTGTGGAGCACCCATGGGGACCACTCAAAGAAGAACAAGAGGTTCTCCCAACTCCCCTCCCCCACCACAGCGAAGGCACCCCAGGCCAGCTACAATATCACCCTCCCCTCCCCCCCAGAAGTGACCATTGCTGAGCTGGCTCACAGCCAGCCATCCAGCAGCCTTTTAACACAGGGATCCCTGTTAACGAGGGGAACCCTGCCCCCAACCCACCATGCACAGCAGCACCCCAGGGCTCAGCTGGTTGAGCAAAGTGGTCTACCAGCTCTCTCTCCCCTCCACAGGGGAATCCCCTGTTCTCGGCTGCAGCAGTGGCCGCTGATGCTGAGCTGGCAGCCCCGACCCCTCAACTTGCATGACTTTCAACTTACGCCTGGTTTTCCAGGAACTTAACTCTCCCACAAACCAAAGGTCTACTGTATGTATAAGTTGAAGAAAATAGTTATCTAGAATTATTGTATTTTACTAGTCTTGCACTCTTCTACCATATTTTCATTTTTAAAGCTTGATATTTAATATAACCATACAAACAGTAGAAATAAACCATACAAAATGAAAAAAAAGATACCTACAAGTATTTACAAACTGAATATAATTTACTCCCCCTTCCAGGTAAGAGTACCAATACACACAGGGTGTGGGTATATTTGGCACATGATGGCATATATGATGTCAGTTGAGGAACAGGAAAATGTGCCTGTGATTCTCTAATTAACGTAGTTAGGTCCAGTGATGGTGTCTCCAGAATAAATATGTGGACAAACTTGGCAATGGGGCTTGTTGCAAGGAAAAGTTCCAGGATTAGTATTATTGTGGTATAGGTTGTGGTTGCTAGTGAGAATCTTCATAAGGTTGGGACATTGTCTATAGAAAAGAACAGGTCTGTCACCCTAGGGTCTTCTGGAACATGGCATCATGATTTACGACAGGTTGTAGATCTTTAATAATGCATTGCAGGGGTTTGAGTTGGGAGCTGTAGGTAATGACCAGTCGTGTTCTATTACTGGTTTTTTTGGGCCTATCTTGGAGTAGTTGGTTTCTGTGTATTTGTCTGGCTCCCCAGACAGGATTTGTGGTCTGCAAAAAGAGGAAGAACTTCTTTCCCAATGTAAAACAGCCCACTTAATACCTGCAAAACTAAATCAAAACACTTAAATCAAAGACTGCTTAAAATACAACCAATCAAAAGATTACAATTTTTTCTTTCATACACTACACACAGAGTCCATGTCTACACTAGCAGGTCCCTTCAGAAAATAAGGCCCTCTTCCAAAAGAGCAGGAGGAGCACCCGCACACAAAATGTGCTCAGTCAAATTCCTTTTGAAAGAACATGGCACTTCTTCCAGAGGCCCACTTACTCTCCCAAATGAGGAAGACAGCCTTCTTCTGAAAGATTCTTTCAGAAAAAAAGCATGTGTAGATACTCCTGGAGCCCTTTGTTAGAAAGAACGGTCCTCTTGGTGCCAGATTTTTTGATCCCTGGCCCGTTCTTTCAAAAGAGCAAGGCCTATGTGGATGCTCTCTTTCGAAAAAGCAGATTTCTCTTTTGATCCACTTTGTGTGTGGACATGCTCTTTCAAAAGAAGAGCTTCCAGAAGAGAGCTTCCAGATCATCTTTCAAAAGATCACTATAGTGCAGAAGCAGCCAGATAAAATTACATTCTAGACTTAAAACTCTGGTTGGTTCTCCTAAGTAAGAAAAGCATTAGAGTTAATGTTTAGGTTATATTTAATTCCACCCCCACCAATTTCTATTTATAGTAGAATCCAACAGTGAACCACTAGTACAAAAAGAGAAGTTAGTTACTCACCCTAGTAACGATGGTTCTTCGAGATGTGTCCCCATGGGTGCTCCACGATAGGTGTCGGGCTCGCCCCGGTGCTGCAGATCGGATCTTTCCAGCAGTTTCTGCCGGACCGCGCATGCGCTGGCGCGCGCCGCTCCCTTGCACACTCCCGGCCACGTGTGCGATCCGGTCCCCACCAGTTCCTTGACCAACCACCTCGGATGCTCCTGAAAAACACCAGAGATCCAAAGCGGGGAGGATGGGCGGGTGGTGGAGCACTCATGGGGACACATCTTGAACAACCATCGTTACTACGGTGAGTAACTTCTCTTTCTTCCTCAAGTGTCCCCGTGGGTGCTCCACAATAGGTGACTACCCAGCAGTAACCCAAGAAAGGAGGTGGGTAATCGGGTTATGTGCAGCTTGACCCCGAAAGGACCGCTGTCGAGAGGCGGGTATCATCTTGGAATACCCGCTGTAGGGCATAATGCTTGGCAAAGGTGTCATAGGATGACCAGGTCGCCGCTCTGCAGATGTCTTTTAGCGCGATGCCCTTGAAAAAGGCTGTTGATGCCGCCACCGCCCGGGTGGAGTGAGCCCTAGGCAGGGCCAGTAAAGGAGTCTTTCGAAGTTCGTAGCACATCTTTATGCAGGACACAATGTGCTTTGAGACTCTCTGTGAAGAGAGACCCTCTCTTTTTGAGCTGGGAGCGAGAGAGACTAAGAGTCTGTCTGTTTTCCAGAAGGACTTAGTTCTGTCTATCTAGAAGGCCAACGCCTTCCTCACGTCCAGGAGGTGCAGGCGTGCCTCCTTGCTGGAGCTATGAGGCTTCGGGTAAAACAAGGGCAAAACTGTAGGTTCGTTAAGATGGAGCTCTGAAGAAACTTTCGGAACGAAGGCTGGGTGCAGCCGTAAGGTTACCGCCTCCTTTGAGAATACCATGCAGGGCGGCGTTGCCATAACTGCTGCGAGCTCACTCACCCTGCGAGCTGATGTGATTGCAAGAGGGAAGGTTGTCTTTATCGTAAGGAGATGGAGGGAAACTGTGGCTAAGGGTTCAAAGGGTGGTCCTGTTAGCGCACTGAGCACCAGGTCCAAGCTCCACGATGGTGGAAGCGGTTTCCGAGGGGGGTACAGGTTTACCAGCCCCTTCAGGAAACTGGTAAAAATAGGATGGGCAAACACCGTGGGCCCTTACTCTTCATGCCAAAAAGCCGATATAGCGGCAAGATGGACCTTCAACGAGGAGAGGGAGAGCCCGCCTCTCTTGAGGTCCAGTAAGTATTCTAGTATTACAGGTATAGGCACCTCAAGGAGAGCTAATTGCTTGGTGGAACACCATGCAGTGAATAGAGTCCATTTCTGTTTGTAGGTCTTCCTGGTGGAGATCCTTCAGCTACTTTCCAGGACTTGTTGTACTCCCTCCGTACATGTACTTTCTAGGGAGCTGAGCCATGGATTAACCATGCTTGTAGGTGCAGGCCTCGGGGGTGTGGATGCACTATGGACCCCTGGGCCTGCGTGAGCAGGTCCGGCGCTACCGGAAGGGGAAGCGGTGGACGATCCGACATGCGGAGAAGCAAGGGGAACCATTGCTGTCGATCCCATGTGGGGACCACTAGGATCATGCGGGCTCTCTCCCTCCTGGCTTTCTGCAGGACCTTGTGGATGAGCACCGTGTGGGAGAACGCATAAAGCATGGGGCCCTTCCACAAAATCGTGAACGCGTCCCCCAAGGACCCCCGCCCCAGTCCTGCCCTGGAGCAGTATTGGGGGCACTTCTTGTTGTGCTGAGTGGCAAACAGGTCTATCTGGGGAAACCCCCATGCATGAAAGATTGGTCGTAGCAGATCGGAGCGGATCTGCCACTCGTGTGTGAGTGCGAAGCACCTGCTCAGCTGGTCTGCCTTCACGTTGTGAGCGCCTGGTAAGTACGAGGCTTTCAACGTTATATTGTTGGCGATGCACCAGTTCCACAGCCGGACTGCTTCCGCACATAAGGCACGGGATCGAGCTCCACCTTGTCGATTTATATAAAACTTGGTGGAGATATTGTCTGTATTGATCCCGACTACCTTGCCTTGTATGTGATCTTGAAAGTGTTTGCAGGCGTTGAACACTGCTCTGAGCTCCAGTATATTTATATGCAGTGACTGTTCCGTAGGGGACCACAGTCCTTGCGTCACCTTTTCGCCAATGTGTGCTCCCCACCCTATGTGGGAGGTGTCGGTGGTGAGAAAAATAGAGATTTGTGGTTGGTGAAAGGGTACCCCTGTTGGCATGTTCTTGAGGTTTACCCACCATTGCAGGGATCTGCGCACCTCTGTCGTGGGCGACACCACCCTGCGGACGGTGTGGGATGCCGGCTTGTAAACGCTCGCCAGCCAATGTTGTAGGTTGCGCATATGCAATCTGGCGTTCTGTACCACGAACGTTGCCGCTGCCATGTGGCCGAGCAGCTGCAAGCACGTTAAAACCGGCACCATGGGGCTGTATGTAATGACTTGTACCAGGGAACCGATGGCGCGAAAGCGAGCGTTGGGTAGATAAACCCTTGCTGTGATAGAATTTATGCGTGCCCCTATGAACTCTATGTCCTGTGTGGGGTCGATCTTTGACTTCGCAAGGTTGATGACCAGGCCCAGCGAAGAAAACGTGTTTGCTGTTATGCGTATCATGCGTAGTACCTCTTCCTTCGAGGCCCCTTTCAGTAGGCAGTCGTCCAGATATGGGAATATAAATACCCCCTGTCTGTGCAGGTAGGCTGACACCACTGCCAGGGTCTTGGTAAAGACTCTGGGGGCCGAGGAGAGGCCGAATGGCAGAACCTTGTATTGGAAATGTTCTTTGCCGACCATAAACCGGAGAAAACGTCTGTGAGCCGGGTGGATTGTTATATGAAAATACGCATCTTGTAAGTCAAGGGCTGCAAACCAATCTCCATCATCCAGTGCCGTGAGTATAGAGGCGACTGTGATCATCCAAAAGCGTTGTTTGCACAAGTACCGGTTGAGGCCTCAAAGATGGGCCTCCAGCCTCCTGTTTTCTTCTCTGTGAGAAAGTATCGTGAATAAAACCCTTTCCCCTGGAGTCGCTCCGGCACTCTTTCCACCGCCCCTATAAACATCAGGTGGTCCACCTCGTGCTTGAGTTTCGCCTCGTGGGAGGCATCCCTGAGATGAGGCCTGGGGGGAGGTCTTGGCGGTGGGAGTGACTGAAAGGGGATCACGTAACCCGTGGCTATGATCTCTAGTAGCTATTTGTCTGTGGTGATCTTTTGCCATTGTGAGTGGAACGATCGGAGGCGATGATGGAACATTAATTGTGGATGACATTGTGCGATGGTAGTAATAGTGCAGCCCTCGACCTGTCCGTCAAACTTGTTGCCTTTGGGCCTGCCCCGAGGATGCACGGCCTTGTTGGGAACATCGCCTGGGAGTTCTATACTGTTGTTGCTGTTGATGCCGCCCTTGGTCGTAGCCCCGTTGGTACTGAGCACGCTGAGGTTGGTACGGGTATCGCCTTTGTTGAGGGTAATACTTTTTCTTTCTGTATGGAGGGGTATAAATACCCAGGGTTCTGAGTGTGGCTCTTGAGTCTTTACTGGAATGAAGGACCGAATCAGTTGACTCTGCAAACAACTTCTGCGTGTCGAAAGGGAGATCGACAATTTTTGCCTGCAGATCCCTCGGGATACCCGATGTCTGGAGCCAGGATTCCCTGCCCATGACCACTGCCGTAGCTGTTGAGCGTGCCGCCGTGTCCGCTACGTCCAGGGCAATCTGGACTCCTGTCCTCGAAGCTGCACAGCCCTCTTGCACGATGGCCTTCAGCACCAGCTTCTTATCTTCTGGAAGTGAATCCATGAGAGAAGTAAGCCTGGAGTAATTGTCGAAATTGTGGTTCGCTAGATGTGCTGCATAATTAGCCACTCTCAGCAGCAGGGTGGAGGAGGAGTATACCTTTCTGCCATATAGCTCTAGCTTCTTGGCATCCCTACCTGTTCCCCCCGCTTTGTACTGGGAAGTCTTCGATCTCTGCTGAGACAATTCTACCACCAGAGAATTTGGTTGTGGGTGACTAAACAGGAACTCCATGCCCTTTGCCAGGATGAAGTATTTCTTATCCGCCCTCTTGTTTATAGGTGGAGCGGAGGCCGGGGTCTGCCATATGGTAGTAGCAGACTCCACGATTGCTTCGTCAAGCAGGATAGCGATTTTGGACGAGGCTGGAGGCCTCAGGTTTTTGAGGAGCTTGTGGTGCTTCTCCTGCACCTCTGCTGTTTGGATGCCTTGCGTGAAAGCCACCCTTTTAAACAGCTCCTGAAACTGTTTGAGGTCGTCCGGGGGGGGGCAACATCCCCGGTGGCCGTAGCCTCGTCAGGGGAGGACAAGGAGGAACCACTAGGGTAGACCTCCCTTGAACTCTCAGGGTCCTGTTGCCGGTGGTACACCCTCTCACTGGAGGCTTGCGAGGGAAAATCTCGGGGTTCCAAAATCAGCTCCCCCTGAGACAGCTGTGTTTCCGTCCCCGTCCATGAGTGCCCGCGGGGGTACTGGACGGTCGAGGGGGACCTGCCTCTGGGTGTATGCCTGTGGTGTCTATGCCCAGCGTGATAAGGACGACCGTGGCAGCACGGGCACGGTTCCTGGGATGGAGACCTGGACCACTCTCGAGGTGCATACCCCCTATGTCTGGGGGAGCGAGATCGTCTGGATGACTGAGACAATGGTGAAACTGGTTTGTGATAGTACTCCAGAGGGTCAAATCCCAGAAAGGGCGAGGGTGGCCCGAGCCATGGTGACGCTGGTTGGAGGAACAGAGAAGGAGGCTCTGGGTAGGCTGGGGGAGACCCATGTCTCCTGGTTGGTGTTTGCAGCATAAGGGGAGGACTTGTTGAGAGCAGCCCTGCAGCCCTGTCCAGAGAAGGGCTGCGGTGCCGGGTTTTCACTGCTGCCTTTCCCCTCACCTGCAGGGCTGGCTCCGCCCCTTCCCGTGCTGGGGATCTCGGCCCCGCTGTCGGCGTCGCGCTCGGCATGCTCATCTGCGGTGCCGCGCGGGTGGTCTCCTCCAGTGCCTGCAGGCTGCGTGCCTGTTGGCCCTGCACCGTTGGTGCCGCGGGGGTCTGTGCCGCTTGCGGCGGTACCGCCTGTTCCAGCGCTTGCCTGGCCGCCACTCTGAATGCGCGGGCTGGCTGCTTAGTAATCGGAGGCTCGGCCTCTGCCACATGCGCTGCTGTGCTGCCGCTGCTTGTGACTGCGGCTGGGGGCTGTGTGCTACGCCCATCCCGCTCGCTGTGACCGCCGGCAGGGATCGGGCTGGAGAGAGCTTCCTCCGTTTCTGCACCGAAGGGGTGAGGGACACCGCCTTCCTTTTATGGAGACCTGTGGGTCCCTCCGGTTGAGGCCTCACCGGCACGTCTGGCTGGAGGGCCTTATCAAACAGCAGCATTTTCAGCTGCATTTCTCTATCCTTTCTGGCTCTGGCCGTGAGCTTTGCACAGAAGGACCATTTCTGGGTGACGTGTGATTCCCCCAGGCACCTAATACATTGACTGTGCCCATCAGAGGCCGGCATAGCTTCGCGGCAGGACTCACACTTCTTGAATCCTGAAGAGGACATTGCGGTGAGTCTTTGAGCTGTTAATAGGGTACTTAGCACCTTCTCTGTGCCTGTTCCCCTCTCACGGACTCCAGCCTGCCGTGGCAGGAGGCCTACTGGCCTTCACGTCCCCGGGTTGCCTCTGCTCCTCCTTCTCGTTACTAAGACTTTCTACTTATATATATATATATTTTTTTTTTGCAATAAAGAAACAAACAATTTAACTAAGAACTCTGAAAAGAAACTCTAAAATTTCTAAATACGCTGACTCTGGCCGCAGCCTGAGCAGATTCCGTCTGCAGCCGATGGCGGTTAAGAAGGAACTGGCGGGGACCGGATCGTGCACGTGACCAGGAGCGTGCAAGGGAGCGGCGCGCGCCGGCGCATGCGCGGTCCGGCAGAAACTGCTGGAAAGATCCGATCTGCGGCGCCGGGGCAAGCCCAACACCTATCGTGGAGCACCCACGGGGACACTCGAGGAAGAACTTCATCTACAACTACAGATAAATTTTGAAAATAGTACAGAGAATATAAAATGCAGTCTTAAGCAGTGAGTTTTAAGCATGTAAGAAACCAAACATATTTGCTACTTTTTCGACTTTAAAATGTCTAACAGCAACTTTTTGATGTTCAAAAAACTACTTAGTCAAATATCTTATCACCATATCCATCATAGGGCAGTGGTTTTCAACTGGTGTGTCACAAAACACTAGTTTGCCATGAGAAGTGCCCAAGTAGGCTATGAAATTTCTTCAATTTCCCCTTGCAGTTGCTCTTTGCAGAGCCACCACAGAGTTGGGGAGGGAGGTGGAAGGATTGGCTCTCCAGTAGTAAGCCTGCCTGAGTCCCAGCTGGTGCGCAGTTTGTCAGTTTTCCCCCACAGGAGCCTGTTCACACCAGGAGGCAGCTGAAACACTCATTCTTAGCCTGAGCAGGCTGGCAGAGAGCCCTCCCCTCATCCCTGTTGTGGCAAGGGGGAAATGATGGAGCTTGCTGGAGCTGGGATGTGCTTGCGCCTCCCTCCTCTCCCATGACTAAAAAGTGGGTGCGCCATGGAACTGTTTGTCTCACTGAAGCATGCCGAGTTACTGAAAAGGTTGGGAACCACTGTTATAGGGTTCCAACAATACTATTTTTCCTTCCCAATGGTCATTCTCAATGTCAAAAATATGCACCGTGAGCTAAGATAACAAGAAAACAGACAACACTCTGTAGCAAAGTAAAACAGGAAATGGCTCTAAAAGTTAGCACTTACTCAAAGCAAATACATTCTCTCAATGTTCCAAATTTTGCTAAGGTTAAATGTCAAGCAAAATGTAAGCATTTTGCTATTTGAGGTATTGAATTTGTTGTTCTATAAAGAAAGAAAAGTGACCTTATATATCCAAAATAATAAAGCATCATGTACTTCTGTATAAGTGAGAAAACCAGGTGTGGATAGAAGCCAAATGGAAAAAAGATATTTACAGTAATGGGGTCCAGTTAAATTTGCATTAATCATTCTTGCTGATATTTCAGCTTATGTTCTACTAAGATCTATAGTTCAGAAATTTAGCTGTATGACAGTCTTGCATATGTTTCCCTTCACCATTTTCCCTAATGTCCAGTGACACAAGACAGAGTAAAAACAAAAGATTGTCCAAAAAAAGGGAAACTACAACATCTAAAACTGAGTGCTTAGTGACATCACAAAAGTGAAGAAAACAGAGGATTCAGATTCTAGAACCTCCCTGTTAGGTTTTCATAAAATGAATGAGTAGCAGTTCCCAAAAGGTGAGCACATTCATTTAATTTCTATTACTGGAACTTGTCTAAAAATTTCTAGGAATTTTAAATAAGGCTTCTTAACATCATATTCTTCAGAATAATTAAATTCTTCTAAAAACCTTCTTCATGCCTACCTTCTTCAACATTTAGATGTTCAGCACAGTTACTTATGATTCCAGTGCAATAGTTTAAAAAAACCACCATTGAGTTTAACACATTGAAGTAAAAAATGTAATAAAAATTATTATTTTTTCAAATACAAAGAAAGGAAAGTTGGCATAACTATTCCATAATTAACTTTAAAATCATCTGATAATTATCCCAAATGGAATGTAAGTCCATGAATACATTTTTAAGTTTTAGAACAGAGATAGACTTAATTATTTTAATATGAAAAAGACAGGGTGCCCCCTGGGTGTATTGTTTATTTCTAATTTATAAATATAGGAACACAGAACAGCTATACTGTAAACCCTCAAAATGCACCATTTCCAGTTACATTTAAATTGCATTAACACTAGTTTAGCACGACTCAAAATCCCACTCCCGCCAAAGCCCTGGCTCAACACCCCAACCCTGCACGGCACCAGCTCAATCCCCCTCTCCCCTGGCCCCAATTCAAACCCCCCCCCACACTCCAGCTCAGGCTCACCACCCCAGAGCATTGCTCTGGCTCAAACCCCCCATGCGCGGCTCCAGCTCAACTTCACCTCCCTTACCCTCGCCACAGTGCTAACCCACCCCAGGCTTATCCTCCCTGCCCCCCTCCCACAGCCCCAACCCACCACCATGCTTAACCCTCATCAACTGCCCCCTGCACCCCAGAATTTACCTTTCAAAAGGAGCTCCAGGTGCTCCTGCTGCTTCCCCAGGTGCAGAACATGCATTCCACAGGGAAAAAAGCTGCCTCCTCTCAACTTAAGCAAAATTCAAGTTATATGAGGGTGCGTGGGAATGCAACCCTCGCATAACTCGAGAGACGACTGTACTGGGTTAGATCAATGATAAATCTAACACAGTATCCTGTCTTCCAATAGTGGCTCATGCCAGGTGCTTCAAAAAAATGAAGACAACAGGCAATCACAGAATGATCCATCCAGAGTCATCCATTCCAACCTTCCAGCTAAGGACACCTAAAGCATGGGGTTGCATCCTGCCTAACAGCCATCTTGCATTAATTTAACCAATTCCTCATTCTGTGGCAACAAGTTCCACAGATTGACCGTGCACTGTATGAGGAAGTACCTGGATGGGGGAGGCCTGGAGAATGAGCCCACTCCACACATATCCAGCAATGGCATCTCTTGTTCCACAGGGAGAGGCCTGACTCCCCCTTCTGGGCATTGAGACTTGGCTCAGAAAGTTGTAAACACTCTTCCACCAAGTGCTGCTGAGACCCCATGTGGCAGGTCACAATGCTACATACTGAAATTTGACCTAGCCAGGCCAAATCTGAGTGGTGCTGCAACCACATGCACCAGGTTGCACCACCCAGATTGGTGAGCTGGCCCAGTTCTGTGAGCTAAGAGTCACCAGTGTGGAGTAAATATGAGAGAGCTTCACTCTTCAACCATCCACACCATCCTGCAGCCTCCTTTCCACACCGGGCCAATTACAATCTAGAATATTCCTGCAATTCAACAGATGAGAAAATGTTGGTTTCAGCAACATTCAGCATTTAGTTCTGTAGACTACCAAGATACTCGTGTTGGTTCTTTTCCCCCCCTCTGGACACTCAGATTTCATGCAGACATTCAGCACACTGCTTCTAGGAATTTCCTCCTCTATCTGAAAATGTGTAATTATAAAACAGAGATATTCCACCTTCCGGGTTTGTCCATTCTGAGTTATGATATGAGATGTATAACATGAGTACACACATGAGCTGTGGTGTCAGGTTTCAGCGACACAGACCAAGTCAGGGGATATGATTGTAGATGACAAATGGCTCATGTACAACTTTGTATTATTGAATATGAGTTTGACATCTTGTTGTTTGTGGCAGCTCTGTATGAGATGCATGGTTAATTGCACAAAATTAGTTGTAAGAATCTAGAAGTGTGTTTTCTAACTGCTGCTTTCTTTAAGAACTTCACTATAGTTTTCAACACCTGATCAACATATGCATGCGTTCACAGTGTAACCCACACACCTATGAGTGGTCAACTGTTCCATGTACTGGTACCAAGACCAATTAAGAGAAAGAATAAGTGTCTAAGCTGAGAGCCAGCAGGCCTTTAGTTAGAGGCACCTGCACTAAGCTCCAGAGGTCCCAGGTTCGAGTCTACCTGTGGGCAGTTACAACAGCATACTTCAGCCTTCCTTGGGGGGCATTTAAGAGAAAAACTATCATGCACAATCACTGTGCACTTTACAAAACATCTTATCCCAATCAAGTTTTAATATAGCACTCAGCGGCACTTCTCAGTTTCAATATCTACTTAATCTGCATAGTAACAGAGAGGTAGCCATGTTACTCTGTATTCCACCAAAACAAAGTTCCAGAAATGAAGCACTTTAATCTTAATCTACAGTCATTTCAACTGTAAAGCCACTAAAAGGCAGTGATAGCTTTTTTCCACAACCCTCAGTTCAAATGGATGAATCACTTGTACTTATATTTAATCTACAGAGTTAAAGTTTCCAAACACTGTGACTGAAAACAAAAAAGGAATTGGAAAGAAAACATTATGCACCATTAACTATAATGACAGCAACTGCTCCTGCTCCACCACCTTACGCTAGGCTTTGTGACCTGAACAGTGGTCCAAACTCTAGCAGCTCTCCAGTGTCAGAGACTGGAAATTCTAGAAACCTGAATATCCAGCACCTCTGAAAACAAGGATATTAATTTAGGAGCCTTAATATGGGCTCTAAGTGTAGGCCTCAAGGTTGTGTCTCATGTATCACTCTTTCCTAAATTACAACTCCCAAAGTTTTAGTGCAAGAGAGGATTTAAAGTGCGTTTCAAGGCTGACTGAAGCAGGGAGAAGGTGCTCTCGGAAGGCTAATGTAAAGCACATAAAAGAAAGGAAGCTGCTCCTTACTGCACTAGTATCTGCTGATGTTCACCCCTCCTGCCAGCTCTAATTCCCTATTTCTCATAGAAGTTACAAGACAGTTATAGGCCTTCAAACAGACAGAAGCTTACAGGATGTGAGGCACATTTCTTGCATCATTAGTCTATGCAGAAGAGGAATTCTCATCCCAAGAGCCTACAGAAAGTCACAGGAGTAGTATTCCCTTTCTGCAGTTGACAAGAAATCTGAAATATAGAGACTTCTCTCTACAAGGCCACATCTGCACTGGAAGGTTTTGTCAACAGCATTAAAACAGTACAGTGCAAGCATGCCTCCACCTTATGAGCAGATTGCACACTCCAATTGTGTTACTCAGATCATGTTCTGATGTCTTTGTGTGATGGAGTACACAAACCCCACTCTGAGGAATAAGCTATTCTAGGCTCAATCTGTTCTGCTTCACCATATCTGGGAGAGGTATCAGACTGGGAAGGGGAACTTAAAAGGTGAGAATACAGAATGATGGGTGGCAGACCAGAGAGGACAGCAGACCTCTATTCTCACCTCCAGGAAGGAGGGAGCTAGCTACAGTTAAAAACTTCTCAGATGACAGATGCCTGATGGCTATTCCCCAGCAAGAAGGGAGGGCCCAATACTGATCTACTTTTATGATATCATCATCATCACCATCACTATTTCCTTCCATCTTTCCCTGTCCAGTGCAGAGTGGCTTTATATGCCTATATTTATACCACCACTATAGCAGCACAGTTGGTGGTGCAGGTGACATTAGCTGGATTTTTTACATGCCAGAGACAGCTATGCTGATGCAAATTCCCAGTGTAGATCAGCTCTTACTAGCACTATTATTCTACATTAGCCTGCAAGTCTAGCTGGGCCCACAGACAATCATATACTCTGTGAAAAACAGAATCTTATCATACCCATGGAACATATCACTTGCATTCATTTATTTCTGCAGAAGATACAGACTGTCCAGGGGCTCAGGCAGAAGGCTGAGCCTCTGAGGACATGCTTGGTGTGATAAAACACCTGGATGCCACTTGCCAGAAGTCAAGTGAGTGCCAAACATTTAGGTAAAGATAAACTAGAAATAGTGTTAGATGTTGATGACAGGTTGTCTGCAAGGAATTCAAATCACTCTATTCGACCAGAATAAAACTATTCTCTAGGACAGACTCTGGCAAAGATAAAGTAACATGATTAACATTTAGGTTTTACAAGCGATCAGAGAAAGTTAGAGTAATTCTTCACTCACTCCTTCTCCTATTAAAATATCAAATTTGTCTCTGTTACTAATTGAAAATGTTTAAATTTGGGGATCTCAAATAATGACTTTACATGGTAAGAATGAGAGGATTTTTTTTTACTTTTAAGTTGCATACTTAAAATACATTTTTGATTATTTAAGAATCTTTTACAAGTACACACCAATTAAAATTAACAACAAACTAACAAATATGGAACCCTCATGATCCTATATTACATAAAAGTAATGCAATTAATCAGGAAACTTATACACCATAACCACAACAGCCCTACTTCAGTGTTACAGTCTTAATTTTCCAGTCCTGTGCCTCTGTTGTGGGCTCAGCCTAGGTCACGTAATTGTTGAGAAACAACACAATCTCTAATATCGCACCTTTAACAACAGACTCTATTAATAAGACTCTCTCACACATCCCTGTATTTTACAAAAATCCGACTTAGCTTTACAACTATTTCCAAGAATGTATTTGTCTATCACCAACAGAACCTTAGATAAATAGAAAAAAAGTGTCTCATATAGCTAGTGATCTATCAGCTACAGGTGCAATAAATCAAATCCTCTTACTTGATGACAAGTATAAAATTCATAAATGGTGTGTTGTACGTTTATTAGCCTCTGTCACTTTTACATTTCAAAGTATATACCCTCTTTTAGTAGTCTTTATACTGAGTCACTAAATTTAATGACAGGCTTGTGCTTCTGTGATCAATGTAAGTAGTACATGCTGTACCTGATCTATAAATTGCCAGATTTGGGACAAGAATAAAACAAGAACATAAAAGCTATCAATTATCAAATGTACATAGCAGACACATACAAGTTAACACAAGAGATTCCCTTCTCTGGTATTCAAGAATTAATCTAAAAATCTTAAAAAGACCTTTATAAAAAGTGCCTCTCTGATCAAAAATTACACAAAGTAACAAAGATAAACACAAAGCACAAAATATCTTCTGTAATTACTCATTCAGAGCAGATTTTGACTATCAGCTACTTTTATAAATGCAGTATTTGGTTTATATCTTGCCAGTATCACAATGTCTCTTTATGACCTCCAAATCACATCCTTTCCTTTGACCCTGGGCTGCTTCATAATCCCAGTATAACTTTAAGGACAGCTGCAGTCCATAAGGCATTTTGAAGACTAATGATGATACTCCGCTGTCACTTACAAGATGCATTAACTTAGTGGGTTTGTTTGCATCAATACTATCTGCTACATTATTTACTGTAAACTTTTCCATAGTGACCTGTCATTCTGCAAAGCAGATATGGAAGCATTAAGAAAATCAAGCTCAAGCAGTGGTATTACACCTGAAGTAAATAGTTAGAGAAGCTGAGCACTGACACTTCTTTAGTGATCTGCATAAAGCATTGCTTCTCTGCTTACTCATTCCTTCCTTCATTCTAATCATATAGCTTGCATAATCTCTGATCATATCACTCCCCCTTTGCCTGTTCTATGTCTCAAGGAATCTTGGCCCCATATGGATCATTTTTCCTACTGAAATTCGTTAATTTTACTTCTAAGAACACTGGAAACATATGAAGGCAATACGATAAAACTTTTATTTCAGAGCATTTCATGGTCAAACTGTATGCAATCTTCATATCTGCCCCAGAAAACTAAAAATGAATAACTTTGGATGGTAGTGTATTAGGATATAGAACTGTAGTGTTACCATAAAAGCAAAGAATCTGAGAGTTAAGCTTACCCTATTTTTCACCTATTTAAAATTGTTCACGTTAGAAAGAAATCAGAATTATTTTCCTTCAAATAATGTGTGTGTGGAAGCTTCATTGTTTCCTTATTTATTTCTAAATTATTTTTGAAGACAGAGTATCTCTATAGATTAAAAAAAGTTAGAACAAGTAAACTCTTATGGGCAAACACAAACTTTTTGGGTTCTGTTTATACAGAACACAGCTCCAAGGTTTACTTCAACTCTAACACTTATTAACTCGGTATTTCCCAACAGTCTACAGTTACTGGCAGAAAGTTTTGAATGTCACTGAACATATCATTGAATCCGATATATGAAGCTCTCCTCAGTAAGCCTTAGGAACAGAAAATGCCAAAAGACTGAATGCAATTTTTTTTTTGCTGGTTAGAACACTGTAAAAGAAAAATCTCCCAAACAAAAGCCACTATTCTGACTTAGAAATCTGTCTTTCCCTTTCTCTTACAGCTGGCTATGCAGCACATGTACTAATTTGAATCAATATAATCAAAAAAGTAAATTAACTTCAGCGTGAAGAACTTCTGAGTTCCAAATATCGTAACAGTAGAGAGTTAGTCTTCAATTTTATATTTGTTCCATAACATGCAGTATCAATACCGGGTATCATGACATGGAATATTTTGGTTTTTACTTTTATTGCTTTGCTTCATTAGTATTCCGTTGTGTTTCAATTTAAGCTACCTTTGGCATACACAGGGCAAGGATGTTAAAGCACCATAAAGGTGGGGAAAGACTACATAAATTCCTGCACAGAATTGTATTCTGAAACTGTTTATTAATTTGTGACAGATGCATGATTCTGATTTAAATGAAAAGCTAAATTTAAAAGCTGATGTAGTAGGCTCCTAAGAGGGTGGATATTGTATAAAAGGTTGTAAAGTCAACTGTGAAATAAAACAAAGACAAATATAGATCATGGCCAGGACCAAATTAAAGCAATCTATAACTCTAGATTTAACATACAATGGAGCCTCAGGAAGCATGACTATGCAGGACTTCGCAAATGAGCCAAAGGGGGATGGAAGTCAGAGAGAGACTTTAGGGCTAGGGTTACACAACATTGCTCTGTCACCAGAAGCCACTGTGGGAAGAGATTTCCCAACAAAACTTCCGTTGACAGAGTGCAGCCACACACAAAAGCGAATTGGAAGCCACACTTCCTGGCTGCTCTCTCAATAAAACAGGCACCCAGAAGCACAGCAGACAGGACTGCCCATTGTCCTGGATGCCCTGTCTGTTGAGAGAAGGTCTCCCCAGAGCACCCACACAGCTTTTTCGTCAACAGAATCTGTTGACAGTAATGTTATGCCTCATGGCTGAGGCGCAGAACACTTCCAGTCAAAGCGCTGAGTTTTGTCAACTGTCAACAAAATGCATTTTGTGTGTAGATATTCCACCAGTTTTGTTGACAAAAACAAGGGTTTTGTTGGCAAAATTCGCTAGTTTAACCATAGCCTTTGAGGGGGTTTCCCTCTGTTGACAGCAGTGTGCTACTGTTGACAAAGCACTGTTCACACTTTCAACTTGCCTCCACAAAACTTTGCTGCTTGGGAAGCAGAGGAAGTGAGAGGTTTAAGTACCCATGAACAACAAAAGTTCTGAAGATCAAATGTAAGTGTTGACATAGCCTAAGAGGCACACATCAAGTTTCAGTGTCACTAAGGCTGCATCTACACTACGAGATAAATTCGATTTTAAGGCAGTTAGCTTGATATTACTACACAACTGTCTTCACTGTAAATACCATTAGCTCGATTTAGAGAGCACTAATATCGAGACCCCCATGTTACAGTTACCTGATGGGTATCGCATCTAGCTGGAATTCAGACGTTCAATTAAAGGCAAGTGTGGAAGAGCCACATCTTAAAATTGAATTTATTAGCCTCCAGACATGTCCTGTATGTAACTCACAATGCTTCTCACTGCTCTGCTCTGGCCACTGCTCTCCAGTTAATTAGGTAACAGGAAAACCATGAATTTCAAAGAAAGAGCAGCAAGCCTTTGGCTATGAGCTTATGCTTGTATGAGAGCCTGAGAAATGCTTGTACTCCTTTGCTATTAGCACTGTGAGAGCATCTACCCTTTACAAATAGTCCCTGCAGGGAGTTTGTGGTTCTGTCTCTACAACTTATTTTTTTCCTGCACTGCCTGGCACCAACCACTGTCCCTCCGCTCCACATGGCAACAAGGCTGTGGTGGGGGGTCATGCTTGCATAAGACACCAAGGAATCTCTTCTCAGAGGTGTACATTTGTAAGCGAACCCCCTTCCCTACCCCACAGGCGCCATGGGTTCTGCCACATCACGTGGGTAGCCCCCAATCTAACCCAGTAAAAGGATGTGCCTGTCGTTCAGTGCTGATCATGCTGCCAGGCAGCACCATGTCACAGATTGCACATGTTTAGGGCTCCAAAGGCGGGAAAAAAATTTGGGGTGTTGGTGCCACTGGCAGGAAGTCTACCCCAATGGCTAAGACACTTGGGGAGGACCTCCTCAACTGTCCCTTCATTGAAGCCCCCCATGCTCATAGCCGGGTACCACTGGGGCTTGCAGCCACTTGCTGACAGGCGGCTAAGATACTTGGGAGGACCATCTCAACTGGCTCCCCACTGAACCCCTTTATCCCCTTAGTGTGGGACCACTGAAGCTTACTGCCGCCGGGGGGAAGTCTCCTGGTGGCTAACATGGTCAGGAGAACTACTTCAGCAGTCGCAGACCACTGCACCCCCCACACCTCACCAAAAATGTTTTTGGGAGCTTGCTGTCCATTGAAGACACCTTCTGGTTTTACACCCAGTTATAAAATCTTTTTGCTAATATCTGCTACCAGTCTTCATGTTTTGATCTCCTCAGAAACAAAGGGTGGGGAGGAAGGTAAGTTGAGATTTTTGTTTGCATTATAAGTTCAGTGTATTAAAATGCAAATGTCCTGTCAAGATCTGGCATATCCAGCCTCATAGTGATCCTCAACAGCAGAAGATTACGATGGCTTGGTCATGTGAGAGGAATGGGTGACCAATGTCTTCCCAAAGAAACACTCTTCAGTAAGCTGTAATGTGGGGCAAGAATAAGAGGAAGACCAAAGCTAAGATTCAAGGATACATGCCGAAATGCCAAGAAAAAATTCAAAATCGATCCAAAATCCTGGGAATCCACATAATCAGATTGAAACACCTGGCGACGATTGCTATGACAGAGAATATCATTCTTCCACAGTATATGTGCAAGCCATGCAAAAGTACTTAGTCTTAGAAGGAAAAACTATCAGACTCAAGAATTCAGAAACGGACTGATGTGGTTATTGCAATCGACCATGCAAATCCAATACTGGACGGATAAGCCATGAGAGAAACTGCAGACTCAAAACACTACCCATAGATCCTCACCGCTGCTGCTAGCCATCATCTCTCAAGATAAAAAGGGGCCATACATATGTATGATATTTCAGTGCCATCGCCTGTGTTGGCCATATCTGTGTAATGAAGGTCAAAGTCAAAAATTCTTTTTTCGTAGACTTTTCTATCCTCTTTCTTTTCAATTTAGAATACAGTCCAGGCCCCTATATTATTTTCAGGGATCACATGCAAAGATGGGAGGTGGAACACTCAGTGGATGGCAAGTTGAGAACACAGTTGTTGCACAGAAGCCTTATAGTGCACCAGAAAGCCAAAGACTCTCCCCATCAGCAGCTCTATTTTCTGAAAAACTTTCCTATCTTCTCTTTCTTCACACTTTTTGGGGTTCCTGTATTATTTTTGGGGTCCTGGTGCTTGCGAACAGGATGATTGCTAACAGGAGGGAGTTTTGAGTTTTGAGAGGGCTCTCCTGGAGAAGGAGGAGGCAAACCACAGCAGCTTGGGGTAAGTGGCTCTCTGTAGTGTGTAGCTCTTTGTGTTTGGGAGTTCTGGGCTTGTGTCTGTTTGTTTGGTGTTTGGAGTGCTGAGCTGTTTGTTTGTTTGTTTGAAAGGCCATGTGCTCAGGGTGGCAGTTGGAAGCTGTTAGCCTTGATTAGGTTGGAATTGGAACACTGTGTGCTGATTGGCTGAGCTGAGCTGTAGTCAGAGGGAGGGGCTGTCAGGAAGGCCAGAGCATATAAACCCTGCTGGCAGGCGACCAGGGAGCCTGCGACCTGGTGCTTGTGACCAGGGTGATTGCTAACAGGAGGGAGTTTTGAGAGGGGAGTTTAGAGGGAGCTAGTTATTCTACTGCCCTTAAACATAAATCTTTATAATAATCCCTATCTGAAGCATTTACTTAAAATCCCCATATATAATTAAATGAAATCAAATCAGAGCAGGCAATGGAGGCAGAAGCCCAGCAGCAAAGCGAGGGCTATCCTGTTTATTGTCTCGAGTGTAGTATGTATGACTACCTACCCTGTGGGCGGATGGCGTATGTGTGCACTCGATGCAAGGAGCTTCTGACCCTCAGAGACCGAGTGCGGGCTTTGGAGGCCAGGGTGGCTGAACTGGAGAAGCTAAGGCAGACAGAGAGCTATGTTGATGGAGGCTTTCTGGGACATAGTAGGGCTGTCCCACCTCCAATCTGACAGCCCTGATGCTGTTAAGGAGGATGAAAGGCCCTGGGAAGGAGAGCAGTCAATGGGAGCAGAGGGAAACCATCCCATAGTTGGGACCCTCCTTCCAGAGGGTGCTATGTTATCCTCTCGCACCGAGGACACCTCTCCGGGGGAGGAAACGCCAGTTGCTAGGAAGAGGCAGGTGTTAGTAGTGGGGGATTCAATCATTAGAAATACAGATAGTTGGGTTTGTGATGACCAGGAGAACCGTATGGTGACTTGCCTGCCTGGTGCGAAGCTTGCGGATCTTTCGAGGCATCTAGATAGACTTATATGCAGTGCTGGGGAGGAGCTGGTGGTCATGGTACATGTAGGTACCAATGACATACGGAAGGGTAGGAGAGATGTCCTGGAAGCCAAATTTAGGTTGCTAGGAAGGAGACTGAAATCCAGGACCTCTATGGTGGCACTCTCAGAAATGCTTCCAGTTCCACACGCTGGGCCAGGTAGACAGGCAGAGCTTCAGAGTTTCAATGCGTGGATAAGACGATGGTGTAGGGAGGAGGGGTTTAGATGTATTAGGAACTGGGGACATTTTTGGGGTGTGGGGAGCCTATATAGGAACGATGGGCTCCACCTAAAACAAGGTGGATCCAGACTGCTGGCATTAAACATTAAAAAGGTCATAGAGCAGTTTTTAAACTAAGAGATGGGGGAAAGCTGATTGGTGCAGGGGAGCACGTGGATCGGATGGAGACCTCTCTTGGACAAGACTCCATTGACAGATATTCCCTAGAACTAAGTCAGAAAGAGAAGATGGGAGATGGTAAAGTATGGGCCAAATCAGATGAGAAACAGTCACATATAAAAAAAAAAACTAATGCATCAGTGACGGGCAGACATATAGATAGTGGTAGCTTTTTAAAGTGCTTTACACAAATGCTAGAAGTCTGTCTGATAAGATGGGTGAACCAGAGTACCTCATATCAAAGGAGGAGATTGACATAATAGGCATCCCAGAAACCTGGTGGAATGAGGACAATCAGTGGGACACAATCATACCGGGATATAAAATATATTGGAAAGACAGAACGGGTCGTGCGGGTGGTGGAGTGGTACTATATGTAAAAGATAATATAGACTCATATGAAGTAAAAATCCTAAATGAATCAAATTGTTCCATAGAATCATTATGGATAGCAATTCCTTCCTCTAATAGGACTATGGCACTAGGAATATATTATCGACCACCTAACCAGGACAGTCATAGTGATGCTGAGATGTTAAGGGAGATTAGAGAGGCTATCAAAATAAAAAATTCAGTAATAATAGGGGATTTCAATTATCGCCATATTGACTGGGTACATGTCACCTCAGGACAGGATTCAGAGATAAAATTTCTCGATGCCTTAAATGACTGCTTCTTGGAGCAGCTGGTAGAGGAACCCACAAGGGGAGAGTCAATTCTCGATCTAGTACTGAATGGAACACAAGATCTGGTCCAAGAAGTAACTACTACTGGACCGCTTGGCAATAGTGACCATAATATAATAACGTTTAATATTCCTGTGTTGGGAAGAACACCGCAGCAGTCCAACACTCTGGCATTTAATTTCAAAAAGGGGAATTTTATACAAAAATGAGAAGGTTAGTTAAACAGAAAATTAAAAGGTAGAGTAACTAAAGTAAAATCCCTGCAGGCTGTGTGGAAACTTTTCAAGGACACCATATTAGAGGCCCAACTTAAATGTATACCCCAAATTAAAAAACACAGTAAGAGACCTAAAAAAGAGCCACCGTGGCTTAACAACCATGTAAAAGAAGCAGTGAGAGATAAAAAGGCATCCTTTAAAAAGTGGAAGTCAAATCCTAGTGAGGAAAATAGAAAGGAACAAACACTGCCAAAAATAAGTGTAAAAATGTAATAAGAAAAGCCAAAAAAGATTTTGAGGAACAGTTAGCCATAAATTCAAAAAACAATAGTAAAATTTTTTTAAGTACATTAGAAACAGGAAGCCCACTAAAAAAGCAGTGGGACACCTGGACGATAGAGATATAAAAGGAGCAATCAAGGAAGATGACGCCATTGCAGAGAAACTAAATGATTTCTTTACTTCACTCTTCACGGCTGAGGATATTACAGAGCTTCCTAAATCTGAGCCGTCCTTTGCAGGTGACAAATCTGAGGAACTGTCCCAGATTGAAGTGTCAGTAGAAGAGGTTTTGGCACTAACTGATAAGCTAAACAGTAACAAGTCTCCCATACCAGATGGCATTCACCCAAGGGTTCTGAAAGAACTCAAATGTGAAATTGCAGAGCTATTAATGGTAGTTTGTAAACTATCCTTTAAATCAGCTTCGGTACCCAAAGACTGCAAGACAGCTAATATAACGCCAATATTTAAAAAGGGCTCTAGAGGAGACCCTGGCAATTACAAACCGGTGAGTCTAACGTCAGTACCAGGCAAATTAGTAGAAACAATAGTAAAGAATAAAATTGTCAGACACGTAGAAGAACATGATTTGTAAGGCAAAAGTCAGCATGGTTTCTGTAGCGGGAAGTTACGTCTTACTAATCAGAGTTCTTTGAAGGGGTTAACAAACATGCAGACAGGGAGGATCCAGTGGACAAAATATACTTAGATTTCCAGAAAGCCTTTGACAAGGTCCCTCACCAAAGGCTCTTATGTAAATTAGGTGGTCATGGGATAGGAGGAAAGATCCTTTCATGGATTGGAAACTGGTTAAAAGACAGGAAACAAAGGGTTGGAATAAATGGTAAATTTTCACAATGGAGGGGGGGTAAATAGTGGTGTTCCCTAAGGGTCAGTCCTGGGACCAATCCTGTTCAACTTGTTCATCAATCATCTAGAGAAAGGGGTAAGCAGTGAGGTGGCAAAGTTTGCAGATGATACCAAGCTGTTCAGGATAGTCAAAGCCAAAGTAGATTGTGAAGAACTTCAAAAAAGATCTCAGCAAACTGAGTAATTGGGCAGAAAAATGGCAAATGAAATTTAATGTGGTTAAGTGTAAGGTAATGCACATTGGGAAAAATAACCCCAATTATACATACAATATGATGGGGGCAAATTTAGCTACAACAGATCAGGAAAGGGATCTTGGAATTATAGTGGATAGTTCTCTGAAAACATCCACGCAGTGTGCAGTGGCAGTCAGTAAAGCAAATAGGATGTTAGGAATTATTAAAAAAGGGATAGAAAATAAGACAAAGAATATCATACTTCCTCTATATAAAACTATGGTACACCCACATCTTCAGTACTGCATGCAGATGTGGTCTCCTCACCTCAAAAAAGATACACTGGCATTAGAAAAAGTTCAGAAAAGGGCAACTAAAATGATTAAGGGTTTGGAAAGGGTCCCATATGAGGAGAAGCTAGAGAGACTGGGACTATTCAGTCTAGAAAAGAGGAGATTGAGGGGCAATACAATAGAGGTATATATAATCATGAATGGTGTGGAGAAAGTGAATATTGAAAAGTTATTTACTTGTTCCCATAATATAAGAACTAGAGGACACCAAATGAAATTAATGGGTAGTAGGTTCACAACTAATAAAAGAACATTTTTCTTCACACAGCGCACAGTCAACCTGTGGAACTCCTTGCCGGAGGAGGCTGTGAAGGCCAGCACTCTAACAGAGTTTAAAATAGAGCTTGATAAATTTTTGGAGGTTAGGTCCATAAATGGCTATTAGCCAAGGGTAAAGTATGGTGCCCCTAGCCTTTAGTCAAAGCCTGAAGACAGATGGCAGGAGACAAATCGCTTGATCTTTGTCTTTGGTTCACCTCCTCTGGGGCACCTGGCACTGGCCACTGTCGGCAGACAGGATACTGGGCCGGATGGACCTTTGGTCTGACCCAGTATGGCCATTCTTATGTTCCCTGTATTATTTTCAATAAAGTCAAAAATCTTTTTTTCCTAGATTTTTCTATCCTCCTCTTTCTTTTAACTTTGATAATACAGTCAGAGTCCCTGTATTATTTTCAGGGATCGGATGCAATCACAGGATGGGGGACACTCAGTGGATGGCCATTTGAGAATACAGCTATAGAAGGAAGGCATTTCTGTAAACATTTTTGCCATCTGTATGGATACCCTACCATTCTTTCCTTTCAATGACAAAAATGGATGTTTGCTTAGCACAGGAGGGGAATAGGGAAAATGCAATGTGGGAAGATGATGTCAAAGACCAGCAAGCATACCCAGAATGCTATGGGGATAGGTTCCCCACGATGCACTACTGCAACAGTTGATGTTTGCCAATTTGAGTGTGGCAGCAATTGAGTTGACTTTGTGAGGAGCACCTGGGAGGTGAGGATGGTCAAATACGAACTTATAAATTCCAGAATTACAAAATCAATATTAGTAAATTCAAATTTATCTCATAGTGTAGATATAGCCTTGGTTGAAACAGATAAGAACAGAAGTACAAAGAAATTAAGGAGATTAGTTTTAGCTCCACAATAAAGTTTTGAGAACACATGAAACTCACTGGGAACATTGGGATATTTCAAAGTTTATCCTAATTATTATGTCCAGAGTCTTACAGGAAACCCATGATTAAGCCAAAAACTGAACCCAGATCCTTTGTGCCCCTGTCCAGAGCCTTAACTTAAAGCCATTCTTCCTCTTGCTCATGAATCTTTAACAAGCATAAAAATTTAAAATCCGCTTTCAAGGATTCTGCTGTGAAAGTCATAATGTAAACTGCCTCAAATCTGATGTTTATATAGAAAAACATCAGTCATCCTCTACCAAAATATCACTAAAGTAACTTGTATTTAAAACACCAACACAGCAGAATAGTTTTCCCTATCAGATAGTGTTTAACAGAAGTGTTCTGCAGGAACAAATCTAATCCATAAAATTTCCAATGAAAGCAAGGCAGAAAGACCACCCACCAGCCCAGCTCCCCAGTATCTATCTGGTGGTCTGCCTGTCTCCCTGGTATCTCCAGATACCAAGCTTCAAGGGCTGCTTGCCTCCAGGCAATCCCTGATTCACCTATAGCCTATGTGGCAGGCTGACAGGACTACCCAGGATTCCCAAGCTATCCAGAAACAAGGAGCACATTTTCAAAAAGTATTTTGTGCTGTGTGATAAACTTGTCAACAAATATACTTTGCAGCAATAAACATGGATAACGAAGACCAAAAATTATTTCAAATCACTGAAACTGTTCTCTCTCTGTTCTAGAGTAACAATCAAAAATACAAACCAAAATTTGCAAGAGGAATTGTTTTAAGTAGTATATTTTTAGACTGCTGATGCATAAACTTTATTACACTCCACTATCTTCAGAATAGTTAAAGCATAAAGCCCCAGGAGATAAAGAAATATTTTATGGAATTACCATCTTAGGTTCAAGTATCAGAGGGGTAGCCGTGTTAGTCTGGATCTGTAACAGCAACGAAGGGTCCTGTGGCACCTTATAGTCTAACAGAAAAGTTTTGAGCGTGAGCTTTAGTGAGCACAGACTCACTTCATCAGATGCTGGTCTCGGAAATCTACAGGGCTAGGTATAAATAAGCCACAGCAAGGGTGGGGATAACAAGGTTAGCTTAGTCAGCAAGGGTGAGGCTTACTAGCAGCAGTTGATCTGGAGGTGTGAACACCAAGGGAGGGGAAGCTGCTTTTGTATTTAGCCAGCCATTCGCAGTCTTTGTTTAAGCCTGAGCTGAGGGCGTCGAATTTGCAGATGAATTGTAGCTCAGAAATTTCTCTTTGGAGTCTGGTCCTGAAATTTCTTTGCTGTAGGATAGCTACTTTTAAGTCTGCTACTGTGTGGCCTGGGAGACTGAAGTGCCCATGCAACAAACCTCGTTGCCAGCTCTGCCCACATATCTACACCAGCAACACCATTACAGGACCTAACCAGATCAGCCACACCATCATGGGTTCATTCAGCTGCACATCTACCAATATAATTTGTGCCAGCAATGCCCCTCTGCTATATACATCGGACAAACTGGACAATCTCTACGCAAAAGAATAAACGCACACAAATCAGATATCAGAAATGGCAATATACAAAAACCCGTAGGAGAGCACTTCAATCTCCCAGGCCACACACTAGCAGACTTAAAAGTAGCTATTCTACAGCAAAGAAATTTCAAGACCAGACTCCAAAGAGAAACTTCTGAGCTACAATTCATCTGCAAATTCGACACCCTCAGCTCAGGCTTAAACAAAGACTGAGAATGGCTGGCTAAATACAAAAGCAGCTTCCCCTCCCTTGGTGTTCACACCTCCAGATCAACTGCTGCTAGTAAGCCTCACCCTTGCTGACTGAGCTAACCTTGTTATCCCCACCCTTGCTCTGGCTTATTTATACCTGGCCCTGCAGATTTCCAACACCAGCATCTGATGAAGTGAGTCTGTGCTCACGAAAGCTCATGCTCAAAACTTTTCTGTTAGTCTATAAGGTGCCACAGGACCCTTCGTTGCTGTTACATCTTAAGTTCAAGTATAATGTATTGTCACAAATATGAAGCTGTAATATAATGAAACCCACATAAAATTGTTTAAACTGAAATTCAAAATGGCACAGAAATATTACATATATGAATTTATAAGTAAATATATTACAGTATATACTGCCCATTAATTAGATTACTACAGTCCCTCGTGATAATGAATTCAAATTGATAACTGTTGCATATTACAAGAAACTGATGTGTTTACTACCTTAGGCTGCGTCTATACTCACCCAGAAGGTCAACGGCTGATACCCAATTTAGGTATGTCAGTTGCATATCTAAAAATCGACTTTTCAGCAGTCGACTTGCATGCCTGTCTTCCAGGCAGAAGGTCAAGAGAAGCACTCCTTCTACCAACCTTCCATAAGCCTCATGGTTAGCAAGGAGATCAAGGGTCAAAGTTGACCCCAAACGATGCCATTCTGAGCATGCACAAAATGGTGCCCCAGATAAGCAGTCGATTTTCCATGGTATGTGTAGATGTAGTCTGAGTCTCTAATCTCTATTTTGTAACTATCTGTTTTCTTCTTATACATATTTATTTTCAGATATTTTCAGAAACAGAGAGGCAAAAATGGACAGTTACATGCCAAACATATAATTTCTAATCCTTTAATCATTCTCATGGTTCTTCTCTGACCCCACTCCATTTCAATATTCTTCTTCAATTGTAGATACCAGCACTAGACACACTATTCCATCAGAAGTTGCACAATTTCCAAATATGCGGTAATACAATCTCTAGGACAGCATCATAATGGGAGCTCATATTCAGCTTATTACAGAACACCACCCTAAATCTTTTTACAGAATCACTGATTCTCAATATAGAGCCCCCCCACACACAATCCTGTAAATAAGGTCTATATTCTTTGTTCCTAAATGTAGTTAAATAAGTGTTAGTATTAACATGCAGTCATATCAAAACTCGTATGGTTTCCTAGTACCCAGTTGAACAAGCAATTCAGATCACTCTGAATCAGTGACTTGTCCTCTTCCTTATTTACCATTCCAATAATTTGTGTGATGTGCAAACTTTAATCAGTCATGAAAGGCAGGATTTTTCTTGTTCTAGTGCGTGCTCATTACAATTCAATGCTAGATGACTCAAGCAGTATCTGAGAAGAGGGCTCAAAGTTCATGGTTGAGCTGCTTGCCAATCTGGCATTATCCTGGGCCTGCGGAGTGACAGCATAGTGGGACACACTGGTATGAACAGAAAACCAGGAGGTGCATCTGCAGATATCTTTGTTTAGTACCTGCATGCAGAAGGCCACTAACGAAGTTAGCAATCTAGTAGAATGGGCAGTCACAATCGCCAGTGGAGACATCCCTGCTTGCTCACCGCAGAACTTGATGCAGGCAGTTATCCACAAGGAACTTCTATGAGGGGACTTCAGCAGATCTTTCATCCTATCCGCCACTGCAACAAAGAGCTGTGTTGATTTATGGAAGGGTTTGTCCCCTCAGAATAAGGCTAAGGCCTGCCTAACATCTAAAGAGCGTAACCAAATCTCCTTGTTCATCTTGTGAGGTTTCACAAGGAAAACTGATAGGACGATCATCTGGTTATTGTGGAACTGAAATTACTTCAGGTAAAAAAGCTGGGTCAGGGAGCAGCTGAACCAATATAGTGGGAGGATGGGGGGGAAGCAGACATCAAAGTTCTCATCTCAGGAGACCGCTGAAGTGATTTCAACCAGGTATGGTACCTTCCAAGAGAAAAATAGCAGAGAACATAAAGCCAACAGCTTTAGAAAGAATGGGAGCATAAACCTATGGGTATGGTTTCTCCAGACCTTTCAGGAATGTGATGTGTGTGTCCTGAGCAAAGACTGATCCACTCTACACAGAAGGGTAAAAGGCCAAAATGGCCCTCAAGTGAACTTTGATTAATGAAAGGGTCAGACCTTGGTGCTGGAAATGGAGCAAATAATCCCAGATAGATTGTAGTGATGATTGGGAGGGGGAGAGAGATCCCAGCCAATCTTATAAGAGACAGGCTTCCACATGGACATATAAGTCACCCTGATGGAGGGCTTCCTGCTAACCATCAGGATATGCTGGACTTGCTCTGAGCAAATCTCCTCTTCCATGTTCAGTCACACAGAAGCCATGCCATCAGAAGTGGTGATGCTAAGTTTGGATGGAGCAGACTGCCCTAGTTATGTGAAAGCAAATCTATTTGGAGCAGTGGCTACAGCGGGATTGCAAATGAGTAGTCCAAAAGTGTGCCTCCACAGTGCTGGTGTAGCCAGGCCAAAACTACTAGTATGATATTTATTTTTTCCCTCTTGACTTTTAGTGGGACTTTCTGACCTGAGGGTATTGGCAGGAAGGTAACAGCAATGTTCCCATCTAACAGCACAGAAGAACATCAGACAGGAGGTCTCTGACAATTCTGAAATGTGAGTAAAACTGCTGACATTTCCAGTTCTGACTGCACACATGTAAGTCTACCCGGGAACATACCAGATTTTTAAATCTTAACACTGCCCACAGGTTCCTTCTGATATAACAGTGTTGTTGTAATCACATTGGTCCCAAGGATATTACAGGGACAAGGTGGTTTAGCTGAACTATAAAAGATATTACTTCACCCACATTGTCTCTCTAGGTTCTTCTATGCAGGATAGTAGTACTTGTCAGTCCCAAGACATTACAGAATAAAGGTGGTAAAGCAATATCTTTTTATTGGACTCACTTCTGTTGCTCAGAGACAAGCTTTCAAGCCACAAAAAGGTCTTCTTTAGTTCAGGAGAGATCTGTATGGCTCGAAAGCTTGTCTGTCTCAATAACAGAAGTTGATCCAATAAAAGATATTACTTGACCCACCTTCTCTCTGGATTCTGATATGCTAGCTTTCCAACACTGAGATAACTGTACTAATATATTACAAGATGCACAGATACATTGTTATACAGCTCTTGATCTACAGAAAAAGAGAAACAGTATAATATTGCACATAAACCAGAGTTTGTGATTATTAATGAGTTCAAAAGCTCTGATTGCTTTAGTTACTAATTAGCTGTTTACCATGTCAACTACCCCCCAATTTCCTATTATCCAACAAACCTACAGTCAAAGCAGGCTTGACATAGTTTAAAAATCTGTTTCATTTAAGCAAGTACAATGCATCTTGCTGTTCCAGATAAAACTACTCTTTTCATGTTTTTTTCTAAGGTTTATATGGAGTGCAAGACTCTGGCCCAACATACAAGAACACCACCACTCAACAATCAACAGTCTGATTTACAAGCATTTTTTTCCTGAATTCAGTGCTTGACAAGGATGCTGTGCAAGCAAATGCCTAGGAGAAACCTAAAATAGGGTATCCACTTGGAAAGAGATTAAGTGATTAAAGTTTGTGCTCCTGCCAGCTGCTAGCTAAAATTTAAAGGACCAGCAACATGTTTATAAACTAAACACAAACAAATAGTTCATTGGGTTCCCTGCTTTCTTTGATAGATGTTCTTTTTTAAACCAGATAAGGAGATAATTGTAGCTGCCAGAAAGCGTCACCAGAAGTTTGATCTTCCACATGTTTATAACAGTAAATGGAAAATATATGGCTTTTTTCCTTTCATAAAGATGGTAAAAATACATGTACATATAATTACAAAGACATATTTCAACATATTAGTTTAATTAAATTTGTCAGAAGCATGAGCTTCTAACAAAAATACCTGGCATTAAAATTTCAACTATATTTTCATAGACTATGAGATTTCACTACCTTTCTGATACTGTTCATTAAATTTTAATTGTTTTTAATAACTACTACTACTACTACTACAACATCACTACCACCACACTGTTCTGGGGCTTCCATCACAAAAGTGGATACCTTTACACACATTTACCTAAAGCAAAGACAGCTGGTAATGCCTTTCCATCTTCTTTCTGCACAGCATATTTTATTTATATATTTTAACATTATCATGAAGTGTGTGAATGCTTTGTTTTCTCAGTGTTATTTTCATAGTCATCACTTGCTAAAAGATGGAAAGCAGCATTTTTCATTTTTCAGACTGTTCCTGGATAGGAACATCCTTTATCCACAACACTGTAGTAAGAGTGCCTCTCTCAGAAGTTCAGTTCCCAAAGTTACACTCTTATACACTCTATGTACATTTCATTTAAGTCAAATGCAGTCTCAGAAGTCACTTTTCTGCCAAATGGCCTTGGTTAAAGGGTTTGGGTTCTTCCCTATACAAACGTAACCTTTCAGGAATACAGTGTTCCAGCAAAAAACAACATAGCTGTGCTGTAAGTACTTTTGTCTCCTTCCACACACATCTTTAAAACACAGTCAGATTCACAGCAACATATAGGCTGTGTCTACACGAGCTCCCAGCTTCAAAGGGAGCATGGTAAGTAGGATGTCAGAAGATTACTAATGAGGTGCTGCAGTGCATATGCAGCACTTCATTAAGATAATTCTCCCACAGGGCAACATCGAAGCGGCAAACTTCAAAGTGTCGGCTTGCATGTAGCAGCGGCTAACCCATGGGTACTAGAAGTGCCTGGGCTACTTCGAAGTAGCTGGGGCCCTCTGAAGTACCTGTGAGTTAGCCACGGCAACACACGAGCCAGCACTCTGAAGTTGCCATGGGGGCGAATGAGCTTAATGAAGTGCTGCATATGCAGCGCAGCACTTCATTAAGTAATCTGCCGACACCCTACTTACCACGCTCCATGCAAAGTTAGGAGCAAGTGTAGACACAACCACACAGTTTTTGCCTTTCATTTCTCTCTCTCTTCCCCCAAGCCCCCTCAAACCTTGTGCACAAATGGGATGAAGAAAGTAACTGATAATAAAAATGAATGCATCTTTCATTAGTATGAAGTATGATAAAATCCCTTTCTGCTATCAAGTCTTCCTGAATTGTTTGCCTCATTTGACTAATTTATTTTTTGAGAGTTTTTTCAACTTATCAGCTTTTTTTTTTTAAACTAAATTCTGAATTAATTGGGACTGTGATCAATTTTTGTCCTTGGTGCATATGTATTGGGAGAACTAGAAGTTGCAAGTATACTACCAGCCTGATTTTGACACTTAGTGCTTAAATACTTTTCTGAGTTTGACCTTAACTTCAAAATAAATTAAATAAATAAATAAACAAACAAACAAACCACTATGCCAGGCAAATAGTAACAGTGAAGTTGGCATTTATTCCTGGCACAACTGCAGAAAAGCTACTTACTTACACCAAGGAATGAAACACTGAAGCCAAGAGGAGTGCTGGAATCTAAGCAGCTAGCTTAAGTAAAACCTTGCCAAAGTGAATCCACCCTCTGGGAAGTAACTGAAGAAGGGGAAATATCAGTCAGGCAGATTCCAAGACTTACCCAAAAGTAACTTGCTTATGAAAAAATAGTAAAATACTATCAGACAGTAACATTACCACTTAATGCTGTTTTTCTTCCAGTTGCATTTAAATGCCACTTTTAGCAATGTGCTTTCCTCTCAAAAACCTTTTGATTCCATCAAAGAACTATTCTCAGATAAAGAAATATATCTTGACTCTATTACATTAGAATAAATATTATGGAAATAATGTAATAAGTGTTAAACACTTGGGGCACTGATCAACGCCTGAACTAATTTCTTCAAAGGGGGCATTTCAAATATATTTTTTGAAATTAACTCACTTCAAGAAATTCAGATATTTTAATAGACCAGCCTTTAAACAGCATGCACAGAATTTTTTTTAACAAAAGTTAAGGATTTGTACAGGTGGTTAAGATCACATTTATACAGATGTTTATACAGCAAGGTAGAGGGCAGATTCTACTGCAAAGGAAAAAGATTTATATGTCCAGATCAGCACCACATCAACTCACTACACATCGTTCTACTAAGCTTTTTCCTTTGTGTACTTTTACCAAAGCCACTAGAAGTGTTGTAACCATTACCTCTCATTCATTCTTCCAGTGCACCACACTCCCCAGCATCCATAAAGGTATGTTCAAATGATACCTCACTACCCTGTTTTAGTTACTCTTCAGATACTGAGGAGCATATTCAGCTGATGAGGTCATGGGACCAGCCAGAGTATGTCACCTCCTCCTCCCCAAGACATCTCCATGGGTCCGAGGTATAAAGACAGGTTACTCACCGTAGTAACGGTGGTTCTTCGAGATGTGTCCCCGTGGGTGCTCCACAATAGGTATCGGGCTCGCCCGGCACCGCAGATCGGATCTTCCAAGCAGTTTCTGCCGGACCGCGCATGCGCCGGTGCGCACCGCTCCCTTGCACGCTCCTGGCCATGTGCACGATCCGGTCCCCGCCAGTTCCTTGACCAACCGCCTTGGATGCTCCTGCAAAACACTAAACAGAGATCCGAAGTGGGGAGGATGGGCGGGTAGTGGAGCACCCACGGGGACACATCTCGAAGAACCACCATTACTACGGTGAGTAACCTGTCTTTCTTCTTCGAGTGTCCCCGTGGGTGCTCCACAATAGGTGACTACCCAGCAGTAACCCAAGATAGGAGGTGGGTAATCGGATTATGTGCAGCTTGTCCCCGAGAGGACCGCTGTCAAGAGACGGGTATCCTCTTGGAATACCCTGTGAAGGGCGTAATGTTTGGCGAAGGTGTCATAGGATGACCAGGTCGCCGCTCTGCAAATGTCTTTTAGCGCAACGCCCTTGAAAAAGGCTGTTGATGCCGCCACCGCCCTAGTGGAATGAGCCCTGGGAGTGGCCAGTAAAGGAGTCTTTTTGAGTTCGTAGCACATTTTTATGCAGGATACAATGTGCTTCGAGATTCTCTGCGAAGAGAGACCTTCTCCTTTCGATTTGGGAGCGAGAGAGACTAGGAACCTATCCATTTTCCGGAAGGACTTGGTCCTGTCTATATAGAAGGCTAGCGCCCTCCTCACGTCCAGGAGGTGTAGGCGCGCCTCTTTGTTAGAGTTATGAGGCTTTGGATAAAACGAGGGTAAAACAATAGGTTCGTTAATGTGAAACTCAGAAGAAACTTTGGGAACAAAGGCTGGATGCAGCCGTATGGTTACCGCCTCCTTGGAAAAAACAGTGCAGGGTGGCGTTGCCATAACTGCCGCAAGCTCACTCACCCTGCAAGCTGACGTGATTGCGAGAAGAAAGGTCGTCTTTATCGTAAGGAGACGGAGGGAAACCGTGGCCAAGGGCTCGAACGGTGGTCCCGTTAGCACATTAAGCACCAGGTCCAAGTTCCACGAAGGTGGAAGCGGTTTCCGAGGGGGTATAGGTTTACCAACCCTTTGAGAAACCTGGTAACCATGGGATGGGCGAACACCGTGTGCCCTTCCTCTTCGTGTCTGAACGCCGAAATGGCGGCAAGGTGGACCTTTAAACGAGGATAGTGAGAGTCCTCCTCTCTTGAGGTCCAGTAAATACTCTAATATCACAGGTATAGGCACCGAAAGGGGGGCTAGCCGTTTGGTAGAACACCATGCCGTGAAGCAAGTCCATTTCTGCTTGTAGGTCTTCCTGGTGGAAGTCCTCCTGCTACTTTCTAGGACTTGCTGCACTTCCTCCGTACATGTGCTCTCTAGGGAGCTGAGCCATTGATTAACCACACTTGTAGTCGCAGGCCTTGGGGGTGCAGATGCACTATGGACCCCTGGGCCTGCGTGAGCAGATCCGGCACCACCGGAAAGGGCATCGGTGGACAGTCCGACATGCGCAGGAGTAGGGGGAACCATTGCTGATGATCCCACGTTGGGACTATCAGGATCATTCGGGCTCCTTCCCTCCTGGCTTTCTGCAAGACTTTGTGGATCAGCACTGTGGGAGGAAAAGCGTAAAGCAGGGGGCCCCTCCACGAGATCGCGAACGCGTCCCCCAGGGACCCCCGTCCCAGTCCTGCCCTGGAGCAGAATCGTGGGCACTTCTTGTTGTGTTGAGTGGCAAACAGGTCTATCTGGGGAAAACCCCATGTGTGGAAAATCGGTCGTAGCAGATCGGGACGGATCTGCCACTCGTGCGTGAGTGCAAAACGCCTGCTCAGCTGGTCTGCCTTCACATTGTGAGCGCCTGGTAAGTACGAGGCTTTCAAGATTATATTGCTGGCGATGCACCAGTTCCATAACCGGACTGCTTCTGCACATAAGGCACGGGACCGAGCTCCTCCTTGCCGATTTATATAAATCATGGTGGAGGTATTGTCTGTACTGATCCCGACAACTTTGCCTTGTATATGGTCTCGAAAGTGTCTGCAGGCATTGAACACTGCTCTGAGCTCCAGTATATTTATGTGCAGTGACTGCTCCGTGGAGGACCACAGCCCTTGAGTCACCTCTTCGCCCATGTGTGCTCCCCACCCTATGAGGGAGGCATCTGTAGTAAGAAAAACCAATATTTGTGGTTGGTGGAAGGGTACCCCTGTTAGCAAGTTCTTGGGGTTTACCCACCATTGCAGGGATTTGCGCACCTCTGCTGTGGGCGACACCACCCTGTGAACGGTGTGTGCTGCCGGTTTGTATACGCTCGCCAGCCAGTGCTGCATGCTGCGCATGTGTAACCTGGCGTTCTGTACTACGAACGTCGCCGCTGCCATGTGGCCCAGCAGCTGTAAGCACGTCAGGACCGGCACCGTAGGGCTGAAGGTGATGACCTGCACGAGGGAGCCGATGGCCCGAAAGCGAGTCTCTGGTAGATACACTCTCGCTGTAATAGAATTTATGCGTGCCCCTATGAACTCTATGTCCTGTGTGGGGTCTATCTTTGATTTTGCCAGATTGATAACCAGGCCGAGTGAAGAGAACGTGCCTGCTGTGACGCGTATCATGCGTAGTACCTCCTCCTTCGAGGCCCCTTTGAGTAGGCAGTCGTCCAGATACGGGAATATAAATACCCCCTGTCTGTGCAGGTAGGCTGACACCACTGCCAAGGTCTTGGTGAAGACTCTGGGGGCCGAGGAAAGGCCAAACGGTAGGACCTTGTATTGAAAATGTTCTTTGCCTACCATGAACCGGAGGAATCGCCGGTGAGCCGGATGGATAGTTATGTGAAAATACGCGTCTTGTAAATCGAGGGCTGTGAACCAATCTCCATCGTCCAGTGCCGTAAGGGTGAAGGCGATTGTGATCATCCGAAAGTGTTGCTTGCGCAGGTACCGGTTGAGGCCTCGAAGATCTAAGATGGGCCTCCAGCCTCCTGTCTTTTTCTCCGTGAGGAAGTACCTCGAGTAGAACCCTTTTCCTTGCAGTTGCTCCGGCACTCTTTCCACTGCCCCTATGAGCATGAGATGGTCTACCTCCTGCTTGAGCCTCACTACGTGGGAGGCCTCCTGAAGGTGGGGCCTGGGTGGAGGTCGTGGCGGTGGGAGCGACTGGAAGGGGATGGCGTACCCCATGGCTATGATCTCCAGCACCCATTTGTCTGTGGGGATCCTTTGCCACTGGTAGTAGAATGGTCGGAGGCGATGGTGGAATAGCCGCTTCGGATGACCTTGTGCGATGGTAGTAATGGCACAGCCCTGGATCTGTGTGTCAAACTTGTGGCCTTTGGCCCTGCCCCGAGGACGCACGGCTCTGTTGGGAACGTCGCCTGGGAGTTCTGTACTGCTGGTGCTTTTGATGTCGCCCTTGCTCGTAACCCCTGTGGTACTGGGGACGCTGTTGCTGGTACTGGTACCGTCTTTGTTGAGGGTAGTACTTTTTCTTTCTGTATGAAGGGGTGTAAATCCCCAGAGTCCAAAGTGTGGCTCTTGAATCTTTACTGGAATGAAGGACCGAGTCAGTTGATTCAGCAAACAGCTTCTGCGAGTCGAAGGGAAGATCGACTATCTTTGCCTGCAGATCCCTCGGTATACCCGAAGTCTGGAGCCAGGACTCCCTTCGCATCACCACTGCCGTAGCTGTGCAACGTGCTGCTGTGTCCGCAACATCCAGGGCGATCTGAACTCCCGTCCTCGAGGCCGCGTAGCCTTCTTGCACGATGGCCTTGAGCACTGGTTTCTTGTCCTCTGGAAGCGAGTCCATGAGGGAGGTTAACCTAGTGTAGTTGTCGAAATTATGGTTCGCTAAATGCGCTGCGTAATTTGCCATTCGCAACAGTAGAGTGGAGCAGGAGTAGACCTTTCTGCCGAACAGCTCTAGCTTCTTGGCATCTTTGTCTGTTCCCCCTGTCTTGAATTGAGATGTCTTTGATCTTTGTTGCGACGACTCCACCACCAAGGAATTTGGTTGTGGGTGGCTGAACAGGAACTCCATGCCCTTCGCCGGCACGAAGTATTTCTTATCCGCTCTCTTGTGGACAGGCGGAATAGTCACAGGGGTCTGCCATATCATAGTGGCGGACTCCAAGATTGCTTCATCAAGCGGTATTGCTATTTTGGAGGAGGCTAGAGGTCTCAGATTTTTGAGGAGCTTATGGTGTTTCTCTTGCACCTCTGCTGTCTGGATGCCTTGCGTGAAGGCCACCCTCTTAAACAGCTCTTGAAACTGTCTGAGATCATCCGGAGGATGGACGTCCTCCGGGGCCGTAGCCTCGTCCAGGAAGGAGAGCGAGGAACCACTAGGGTATGCCTCTCTGGACCCTTCCGGTTCCTGTTGGTGATGGTACATCCTCTCGCTGGAAGCTTGCAAGGGAAGATCTCGGGGTTCCATAACCAGTTCCCCCTGAGATACTTGAGTCTCTGTCCCCATTCGCGATTGCCCTCGGGGATACGGGACCATCTGTGGGGATCTTTCCCTGGTAGATTGCCGGTGGTGTCTATGCCCCACGTGATAGGGGCGACCATGGCAGTATAGGCACTGTTCTTGGGAAGGTGACCTAGACCACTCCCTTGGTGCATACCCTCTGCGTCTGGGGGAGCGAGATCATCGAGAGATCTGGGACACTGGACAGAGAGATTTGTGATAGTATTCCAGCGGCTCAAACCCCAGGAAGGGTGAAGGTGGTCCCAGCCAGGGCGAGGCTGGTTGTAAAAATGGAGACGGGGGCTCCGGGTAGGCTAGGGGGGACCCCTGCCTTCTGGTTGGAGTCTGCAGCATAAGCGGAGGGCTGAGAGAAAGCAACTCTGCAGCCCTGTCTGGAGAGCGTCTGCAGTGCCTCGTTTTGTGTGCAGCCTTCCCCCTCCCTTGAGGAGGTAACTCCGCCCCCTGATGTGTAGGGGATCTCGGCCCCGTCCGCACCGTGCTCGGCACGCTCATGGGCGGTGCCGCACGGGCGGTGTCCTCCAGTGCCTGCAGGCTGCGTGCCTGCACGCTCTGCACTGCCAGTTCCCCGGGGGTCGGTGCCGCTGCTTGCAGTGCCGCTGGTACTGGCGCTTGTTTAGCCGCCGCCCTGCCTGCGGTGCGGGGCGGCTGTTTGATTATCGGAGGCTGAGCTGCCTCCACGTGGCACTCCGTGCCGCCGCCAATCAGCTGTTGCTGCGGCTGGGGGCTGCACGCTCCTCCCGTCCCGCTCGCTGTTGCTACCGGCAGGGATCGGGCTGGGGAGGCTTTCCTCCGTTTTTGCGCTGATGGGGTGAGGGAGGCGGCTTTCCTTTTATGGGCCCCAGAGGGTCCCTCCTGCTGCGGCCGCTCCGGCATGTCTGGCTGGAGGGCCTTGTTGAAGAGCAGCATTTTAAGCCACATCTCCCTGTCCGTCCTTGCTCTGGCTGTTAATTTTGCACAGAAGGAGCATTTCTGCGTGACATGGGACTCCCCCAGGCACCTTATGCAGAGACTGTGCCCATCAGACGCTGGCATTGCCTCTCGGCAGGACTCACATTTCTTAAATCCTGAAGAGGACATTGTTGGTGAGTCTTTCAGTTGTTAATGGGTACTTAGCACCTTCTCTGTGCTGTTTTTCCCCCTCTCTGACGGCCTGCCACGGCAGGAGGGCTAATGGCCCTAGGCTCCTGGCCTCCGGTGTTCCGCTTGTTACTAGGACTGGACTGAATGCCGTCCCGCTTGTTGTTTCTTTTTTTTTTTTTTTTTTTTTTAAAATAACAACTGGCTAACTTAACAGTAGCCTAAGAACTTGAAAACTTTAAAGAAAAAACAGTTAATACCATTGAATACGCTAATTTGGCCGTAGCCTAGTCGGATTCCGTCTGCAGCCGACGGCGGTTAAGAGGAACTGGCGGGGACCGGATCGCGCACGTGGCCAGGAGCGCGCAAGGGAGCGGCGCGCACCGGCGCATGCGCGGTCCAGCAGAAACTGCTTGGAAGATCCGATCTGCGACGCCGGGCAAGCCCGACACCTATTGTGGAGCACCCACGGGGACACTCGAAGAAGAACAGCTGCTATTTGATGAAAAGGAACATTGCGGTGATGAAGATCTTCACACCCTAACACCATCATACATGATAGCAAGGTAATGGGGGTGAGGTAAAGGTCAGACAGCCAGAGGATGAAACAGTAGATATACATTTTGCACCCAATCTCAGGTGCAACTGGACTTGTTGATATAGATGTTCCATATGTGTACAATAGCTGAAAGTGCTCTTCCTCCTCCCATCACCATCTTTTGAAGTTATAATAATCTTTACTTTGAACATCTCAATGCTGAAAGAAGTGCCGCATCTTTACCAGGGTATGCTCCGGAACACCATCCAGAAACTACCACTGTTTTACACAGCAGTCTACCTGCCAAGTTGAGCGTACCATCCAAATTTAGTCAGTCCAATACTTGTATAAGCTATCGATATGAGACACACTTCAAGGTTGTAATCTACTCTTAAACCCCTAAATGGTACACAATCTGAACCCCTTCTTATTTTACATCACTGTTCCCAGCCAGCCAAAAACACAAACTCACATTTAAAAAATATACTGAGGCAGGGTATATGTAGAAGGTGATCCTGAGCTGTAAAATTTGCTGCCACCACTGGCCAGACTAACACATTCATTCCACCCTTAAAACACCCAGCAAGACGTCCCTTTCTGCAAACTTTTCACTAAGACAAACAGAACCATCTGTTGATTGAATGAAATGTACACTCTTGTCCTGAATCCTCTCAGCCCAAAAGATTTAAAAATCACGAAAGTAAAGAGCTGTTGTTCCTCACCTGAGAGATTGACTGTCACCTTTGAATTTTACATAGCACTCAGATACTACACTGATTAGTGCCTTAGAAATAACAGTAGTGTCATTAACAATAGAAGAATACTAACTATAGAATTATTAGTAAAACCAGAAAAGATTACCATTAAAAAAAAGAGTTGAACCACACAATGTAGCGACTACTGACAGGAACCCATATTCTTTTTAGTTTGTAACTGACCAAATAAACTGATGAATAAACAGCTGTACTGATTTATTTACTCTACAAGTAATGTCTGAGTCCAGTTTCACTATTAGTCCACGAACTAAACCAAACAACCCTACTATGCATTTTTGCAAAATCTACACTTTCATACTGTTGCTTCTTAACCTGCTGCATGGCTGAATAAACATACACTATTTTAACTGAACTACTCTTTTTTAGCTTTGGTCTAAAGAATGAAAGTGGCAGCAATTTGAACTTCCTTACACTAGTTAAAGCACAGGAACAGTTATTATAATGAAAACATACAAAAAGCAATGTACCTGCTTTTCCTTTCAACAAGAATAGCCACATAAGAAGCCGGTAAAGCTGCTCCAAATCCCGGAGTCCAAAAGTAGAATTTTCCAAGTATCCGCCTGAAAATGTAATTTTACATCTATTATATTACATGTCAAAGCACCAAGAAGGTTAGCATGTGATGCATGTGTTATGCTCAAGTAAGACTCATAAGATTTATGTTCATTTTCCACCAATAGATATGCACTGCATCCTTTGAATTAGTCCATATTGGACAGAAAACAATAGTAATATTTATATTTTTACACAGTTCCTTTCAACAAAGGCCTCCAGGCACTTCATAAACTCTAAGTCCATAACACCACTGAGGGTCACAGGTCTGCACTCGTTTCATTCTGAGCGCATTTATTTTAAACCACACAGTACCTTACCCCACCCCCCTGCAATATTTATGAAAAGCTAAAGAACTGTATAAAACTACACAAAAATCGTGGTTGCCACAGTCTCTTCTGCAATCAGGACAGCCTCTTCAGGAAGACTCAGAGGTGTAGGGAATTGTGTGAGGCTATAACACCAGATGCTGTAAAGTGAATTTATTTGAAACATGTCCTGAAGACAGATGAGAAAACTGATGCTGAGAATTTAAATGACTTCTCTGAGGGCACTTGATAAGTCAGTACAAGAGCGGAGACTAGAATCCAGGAACAAAATCCTGATTTTATTAAACTCAAAAACTGCAAGCCTCCCAATGACCTCTATAGGACCAGGATCCCAGCTCAGGAGTCAAAAACTTCAGGAATATTTTTTTTAAAAAGTCTCAAATTCAGGGTATATTAATAAAAAAATTGCCATGAAAATTGATTTATTACACCATAAGATGACGAACTACAAGAAATTAAGGTTTTTGGACAAAGATTAATTTTTTCCTGTGCAGGAAAAAGGGAAGGACAAATACACATTTGCTAAATGTAAATTACAGTAGCAACCCAATCATCTACTCAGTTATTAAGAACTTGATCTTGAACACTTGCATATCTACCCTGCTTGGAATGGATTGTGGTAGCAATAAACCATCTCCAAGGAATGGAGGTACTTGTGAACTGGAAAGATTGTACAGTGCTTTAACAAGCAATAGCAGCTGATTCAGCAGCACAGTCTCATTTCAAATTCTATCCTCATAAAACAAGATGAGTAACATGATAAACATATGAAGCAATGAAAAGAGATAAAATTACATGAGAAATGACAACGGATAATAAAGAGTTAGGTGAAATTAGAAACACCATTTGGACCAGCTTGATTTTATCCTTATCCTCAGAAGGGCAAAAGGACCTCACTCAGTTTATTGTTACCTTCATTATGCCACAAAAACAATGATACAAACAAGTATGACCAGTTTATATTCAAAGTGAGAAGAGTAAGTAAATCAGCAATGGATGGTGTAATGGTAACTATACCACACTACACATTCCCACAGCTACAAAAGGACAATTTCACTGGACAATGCCAGTCCTGCAACAGTGAAAAGTTCATTATTAGAGGAATCTGTTGCTTGAGCATGGGGAATCATTTCTCCTAATACTTGTACTTTCTATTTGATAGTAAAATTTAAATGACAGTAATATAATTTTTGCAAAGTGCAACTGCCTGCTAATTCAAATTCCAAGAGCACTTCTCACCACAGAAAAACTACAACTATAGATAAAAATAAAATAATGTTTTAAATTACAAGCATACTATTGTTTTGTCTAGTGGTTAGAACAGGGAAGTTAGAAAACTAGATTCTGCTTTGATCCCAGCCACTGATTCACTATGCGATCTTTCTCAAAGTTTAAGGATTATCTACAAAGTAATTAACTGGGAAAAATTCCTACGTAGCGCACTTCTATTGGCCTAAACTAGTTTAACTTGTAACCTAACCTAACCAATATAAGCCAACTTTAAACCAATATAAAAGAGTGACTATACTGTCTAGGGGCTGACAGTGGTTTAACTAGATCTGCTTACAATTACACTCTTAGTTAAATAATTCAAGTGTGTTGACCAGAAGTAATACTTTCTAAGTATTTAAGTGACTTACAAGACTGTAAATGAGTATGCTAAATGCCCACATTACTTTTGAAAATCAGACTTAAGTGAAGTTTTACTTTTATCCCTAAAATGGAACAAGTTTTGAAACTCAAGTTCCTTCCAGCTTAGTGCTACACAGATGAGTTAGGGTTTCTTTATATGGGCGGAACCTGGATAACATAACTATTTTGGTATTATACAGGCATTCTGGAGCAACTTCCCAATGTGGATAGTATTTCAGAATAAAAAGTCATTTTATCCCAAAATTACTCCATGTCATGGGCAGGAAAAGCTATTCTGTAACAAAGATATTTTTATTTCAGAACTGAGTCCATACAGGGAGCTATTACTATGGCCCCTTTTAGTCTCGAGAGACAGTGGTTAGCAGTGGTGGTGAGGATCTATGGGCAGCATTTGAGTCTGCAGCTTCTCTCATGGCTTATCTATCCAATATTGGATTTGCACAGTCGATTGCAATAACCGCATGTCAGTCTATTTCCAAATTCTTGAGTCTGAGAGCTTTCCTTCTAAGATGAAGTTCTTTTGCATGGCTTGCACATATACTATGGAAGGATGATGTGTCCTGTCATATCAGTCATTGCCAGGTATTTTGATTTCATGATATAGATTCCCAAGATTTTGGATCAGAGTAGTATTTCATGGTGTTGTTGCATGTATCCTTGAATCTTAGCTCTGGTCTTCCTCTTGTTCTCAACCCACATGACAGCTCACCAAAGAGGATTTCTTTGGGAAGACTTTCATCAGCCATTCTACTCACATGACCAAGCTATCGTAGTCTTCTGCTGTTGAGGATTGCCATGAGGCTGGGTATCCCAGATCTTGATAGGACATCTAAATTTGAAACCTTATCTTGCCAGTTAATATTCGTAATTCTGTGGAGGCACCAAAGATGAAAGCTGTTCAATTTCTTCTCTTGTTCAGGTAGGGGGTCCATGCCTCAGAACCATATAGCAGGATACTCAATACACATACCTGGTAGATTAGTATCTTTATTTTCACTGCCAGCTTAGGATTGTTCCATGCATGTTTCGTAAGTCTGCCAAAACTAGTAGCTGCGTTTCCAATTCTGATGTTCAGTTCTTCGTCCATGGATAGGTTTGTGGTGACAGTAGATACAAGGTAACCGAATTGGTGTGCCGCATCTAATGGGCTGTTCTCCAGAATGACATTGGGTCGATAAGGTATACCTTGAGTGAATTCAACCTTTTTTCTTCAAGCTTATGTCAAGGAAAAACAACCTGCAGGCTCTGAACAGAAAATCCATCAGTGACTGTGGCATGCCCTCATTATGAGCAATGAGAACTGAATCATCTGTGAAGAGGAGTTCCCTAATGAGGACTTTCTTGACCTTAGTTTTTTCACCTTAGCTGTGTCTACACATAAGCGCCCTTTCAAAAGGGCAAAAATCAAAGTTCGGCTTTCGAAAAAGCGGCCATCGAAAGAGAGCACCTGCTGCCATTTTTCAGATCGGCATTCCGATCTGCTCTTTTGAAATGCCATCCAGGTCTTTCGAAAGAGAGCATCCACATGGCTCAAAAGACGCAGGAAGGCACGGAGTCCGGAAACGCCATGGACGGAGTCCCATGGCTGACAAGCCCTTCTGGGGCCGCAGCCAGCCACCTTCTTTAAAGGGCCCCTCCCTCTGCCCTCACCTCCGCACAAGCCGAGTGCTGCCCAGCCTGTCCCAGCCCGGCAGAGCCCACTTGTGCCCACCATGGAGGCCCAGCGACAGCTCCTGCAGGATGCCCTCATCATGGACGCCCTGCTGGCAGTGCTGTTCACCCTCGCCACAGCTGCGTCCGAGCTCATCAGGTGGCTGCGCAGTCCCCTCAGGGCCGTGGGGCTCCCCTGCCCGGGCACTGCCGGGCACCCCGCCCAGGTGCCCCAACGCCTCTGGACCCACCCCAGCAGAACCGACTGCCGGGAGTACGTGGCGCTAGGGGAGTGGGGCGAGGAAAGGTGGCTGCAGAACTTCTGCATGTCGAGGCAGACCTTCAACGAGATCTGCCACTGGCTCACCCCTGCACTCCGACACCATGACACCTGCATGAAGCCAGCCCTCACCCTGGAGAAATGGGTCACAACTGCTATCTGGAAGCTGTCCACCCTGGACTCCTACCGCTCCATGGGACAGCAGTTTGGGGTGGGCAAGGCCACAGTTGGGGCTGTACTTATGGAGGTAAGGTGGGGCCGGGTGGGTGGGGGGACTGGGGCAAGGGGCACCCTCCCCTGCAAGGGGCTGGATGGGAGCGGGGCGGGGGCTGCATGGGCCAGGGGCTGGACGAGAAGGGGGCGTGGCTGCACGGACAAGAGGCTGGACAGGAGGGGGGCAGAATTGGCCCGACGTGGGGTGCAAGGGCCGTCACACCGGCACTAGAGCAAGTGTCTGCCTTCCCCCTCTGCAGGTCGTCAGGGCCATCAACGCAATGCTGCTCCACAGGGTCGTCCACCTGGGGGATGTGGACAATACGGTCACCGGCTTCCTGGACCTGGGCTTCCCAAACTGCATCAGCGCTTTGGGTAGCACACACATCCCCATCTGCGCCCCGCCACACAGCGCCGGCCAGTACGTCAACCGGAAGGGCTACCATTCGGTGGTGCTCCAGGCTCTGGTGGACACGAGGGGCTGCTTCACCGACCTCTACGTGGGCTGGGCGGGCCGCACCCACAATGCCCGGGTCTTCCGGAACTCTGGCCTCTGCTGCCACCTGGAGGCTGGCACCTTCGTCCCTCAGCAGGAGATCCCCGTGGCAAAGGACATCACCATGCTGCTCTGCATGGTGGCAGATGCAGCGTACCCCCTGCAGCCGTGGCTCATGAGGCCCTACACGGGACACCTTGACCTCACCCGGGAGGCGATCAATGAGCACCTCAACCATGCCCACAATGTGGCAGAGCAGCCTTTCGGGCAGCTAAAGGGGCGCTGGAGGTGCCTCCTCACACGGCTGGAGGTCAGGGTCCCCGACATGCCCCAGGTGGTGGGCGCCTGTTGCGTCCTCCACAACATAGTGGAGGGCAAGGGGGATGCCTATGTCCCTGGGGGAGGCCCCTCCGGACGGCGCTCTCTATGAGCAGCCGAGTGCCGCTGCCATCCACCAGGCCCACCGGGACAGCCACCGCATCCGGGAGGCCCTCAGACAGGCTTTTGCCGATGGCCACCTCTGACCTGCACACACGCCCACATCCCGCCCACATCCCATGCACATCCATCACCCACCATCCCTCCCACCCCCATCCCCACCAGCACCGCACCCCCACATCCACCACCCACCATGGAACACAGCATGGGGTGGTGAACAATAATAAAGAAATGTTTATGCCAAACTGGGTCCTGGAATATACACAGCAGAAACTTAACTTGGAGGGGGGGTGAGGCACTCACTCCGGGGCAGGGGTGGTGGGCCGTGAGCCCCGTCGGCCCCTGCTCCCCCAGATGTGGGGTCACAGAATCACAGGGCTGGAAGGGACCTCAGGAGATCATCTAGTCCAGCCCCCTGCTTCAAGCAGGATCAACCCCTACTAAGTCATCCCAGCCAGGACCTTGTCCAGGCAGGACTTAAAAACCTCAAGGGATGGAGAATCCACCACCTCTCTAGGCAACGCATTCCAATGCTTCACCACCCGCCTGGTGAAGTAGTTTTTCCTAATATCTAACACACCTTTCCCTCTTCCACTTCTGACCATTACTCCTTGTTCTGCCATCTGACACCACTGAGAACAGTTTCTCACCCTCCTTTTTAGAGCCCCCTTCAGGAAGTTGAAGGCTGCTATTAAATCACCTCTAAGTCTTCTCTTCTGTAAACTAAACAAGCCCAAATCCCTGAGTCTAGCCTCATAGGTCTTGTGCTCCAGACCCTTAATCATCTTTGTTGCCCTTCACTGAACCTGCTCCTGCAAATCCACATCCTTTTTATACTGGGGGGGGCCCAAAACTGAACACAATATTCCAGATGTGGCCTCACCCATACCAAATAGAGGGGAACAACCACTTCTCTAGATCTGCTCGAAATGCTCCTCCAACTGCACCCCAGTATGCCATTAGCTTTCTTGGCTACAATGGCACACTGTTTACTCATATCCAGCCTTTCATCCACCACAACCCCTAGGTCCCTCTCCATCGTACTGCTGCTGAGGCAGTTGGTCCCCAGCCTGTAACAATGCTTGGGAGTCTTCCGCCCCGGGTGCAGGACTCTACCCTTCTCCTTATTGAACCGCATCAGATTTCTTTTGGCCTAGTCCTCCAGTTTATCCAGGTCCTTCTAGATTCCCTCTCTATCCTCCAACGAATCTACCTCTCCCCCTAGTTTTGTGTCATCCGCAAACTTCCTGAGGGTGCAACCCAATCCCTCATCCAGGTCATTAATAAAGATGTTGAACAACACTGGCCCCAGAACCGAGCCTTGCGGCACTCTGCTTGAAACAGACCACCATCCAGATATTGAGCCATTGACCTCTACCTGTTGGGCCCGACCATCAAGCCAGCTTTCTATCCGTCTTATAGTCCAAGGATCCAATCCATATTTCCTTAACTTATGGACAAGAATGTTGCGGGAGATCGTATCAAAAGCCTTGCTGAAGTCAAGGTATATCACATCCACTGACTTCCCATGTCCACAGAGCTTGTTACCTCGTCATAGAAGCTGGTCAGGCAGGACTTGCCCCTGGTAAATCCATGTTGACTACTTTTGATCACTTTCCCCTCTTCCAAGTGCTTCAAAATGGATTCCTTGAGGATTCCCTCCATTATTTTCCCTGGTGGTGGGGGCGGGAGGCTGGTAGCACTGGCAAATATTGCCGGAGGGTTGGCCTGGTGGCGACAGAGGGGGCAGGCTCAGTGGGGATGGCAGGGGCAGGGGCAGGGCCAGCAGGAGTCGCCACCGGGGGGCCAGGAGGCGAGACATAGTGGCTGTGCTCTCCCGCACAGCCTGGCCAATGCCCTGGAGCGTGTCCAGCAGCCGGTCCCAGGCCACCCTCCGCCACTCCATATCCGCCCGGGTAAGCTGAAGGTGCTCCTCAGCCACCTCAGCCTGACGGTGGCTGGCCTGGTCTTCTTCGGCCCGGCATAAGGCCCTCCAGCCACAGCCCGGATGACGCACTGCCTGGGGTGGCATCCGAATGGCTGTAGCAGGTGGGCTCTCCAGGACGAGGGACAGTGCAGGGCTCTCCCAGCCCAGGGATGGTGTGGCTATGTGGAGAGGAGGAGAGCATGTCAGTAGCGTGCCCTGGACGGAGGGGACCCGGCTGTGGCCTACCCGCCCGAGCCCACCCCATGGAGCTCCTGCCCCCACAAGGGACACTGACCCCCCAGGGAGCACCGACACACACTGCCCCCCGGGACCGGGCCTCCCAGCCTGGGTGTGATTCCAGGGGTCTCTCCCGCAGGTGGCCCTTCCCAGTCTGCTGTATGTGGGCTCCAGGCACCGTCCGGCACCGACCAGCCGCCACCCCTGAGAGGCTTACAGCGCTGTCCACTGATGGCGGGTGCTGGGCATCGCTAATGCGCCACCACGGGGTGCCGCATCCCATGTGGAGGCTGGCCTGTGTACGGCCCGAGACCACCGGTCCCATGTGCGGGTGCCTAGCCATTGCATCGCTCCCACCCTTGAAGTAGGTGCACGCCCCTCCCTGTATGTACCAGAGGGTCCTTCGGCGATGGCCAGGGATGGCCGTCCTTCAGTCGCCCGGCTGGAGGAGCGGGAGGGGATGAGGATAGTCAGCTCCCCCTCCTCACTTGACCAGTCAGTGGTCCCCTCGCCCTCTTGGGTCCCCAGTCCAGGCTGCTCCTCTGCCTGCAGCTCCTCCCAAGAGATGTCCAGGAAGGCCACGGTGGGTGAACTCTCCTGGGGCCCCAGGATGCTCCGGAGCTCCCAGTAGACAGGGCAGGTCAGAGCGTCCGGCCCGGTCCCTGGCCCGAGCATATCCCTGCCACAGCTCCTTCACCTTGGAGCGTAGCTGGTCTGGGGTACGCTCCGGGTGGCCCCTGGTGCAGAGGCCCATTGCCAGGCGGCCAACGGCTGTAGCATTCCACCGCTTGACCCCCACATGGCAGAGGCTGAGGAGGTCCATCCAGGAGGGGACCCTTTTTTTTCCTCCCCCTGGGAGCCTTGTGAGGGCTCAGAGTGGAGGCCGGAGGGCTTGCGGGGCATCTGGCTGCTGGCCATGTGGGCGCTGGAGTGTGCAGCTGCAGCTCGTGCACAGGCTGCTCCTAGCATGCTCTCAGCTTCCTGCCACGGGTTTCCTGTGTGTGTGCAGCTTTAAAGCAGCCGAATGTAAGGACCATAGAGCCCCGCTGCTGCCACCTGGAGCGGCCCTGCACTCCAGCTGATGGGCACCATGGCAGACCTGTATTTCGAAAGAGTGGGCTGCGGAGCGTCTACACGTGTACTCTTTCAATTTATTATTTCGAAAGGGAGAGATCTTCCTGATATGGGATCAGGGTTCGGATTTCAAAGTCTGAGCCCCGTTCTTTCCATTTTCTTTCGAAAGATGGGTTCATACGTGTGGACGCTCCTCCCACTCTTTTGAAAAAGGGCCTCTTTTTTCGAAGTTTTTTGCACGTATTGACACAGCTCTTGAGTCTTGCCAGGTTGTAAAGAGAGACATCAAATCTTGTGCGGAGAAATACATCGCTGCTTGAGTTTTGAAATGTGAACTTTAGCAGAACTGAGAAGAATATGCCAAAGAGGGTGGGGAAAGAGCAGGCCCTTGTTTGACTCCGTTGTTCATCGCAAACAGTTCCGATGTAGATCCATCATATTGCAGTGTTGCTTTCATGTTTTCGTGAAAGGATGTTATGAGCTTGAGTGGGGGTAGTGGGCAGCCAATCTTGGTTAATATTCTGCATAGTCCTGATCTACTAACTGTGTCAAACACCTTTGTTAAGTCCACAAATGCTATGAATAACAGCTTTCCTTGTTCTCTGCATTTTTCCTGTAGTTGTCGAAGAGAGAAAATCATGTCCATTGTTGACCTGCCAGCCCTGAAGCCACATTGTGTTTCTGGACAGACTCGATCTGCAAGTTTTTGTGGGCATTTGGGAATGACACAGACAAATGCTTTTCCTGTGATGGTCACTAGAAAGATGCCTCTACAGTTGTTGCAGTCACCCTTGTCACTTTTGTTTTCATCTAGTGATGACGTTTGCATCCTTCACGTCCTGTGGGACATCTGCTCTCCAACATTTCAGGAGTAAATCACAGAGGAAGGGGAAGAGCACAGCCTTGTTTGCCTTCAGGACTTCAGCCTGGCTTCTGTTGTTTCCTGGCACTCTTCCAATGGAGAGAGCATCAAGAACTTGAGAAAGTTCCTCCTCTGTAGGCGCTGCACTTGGCTCAAACATTTATGGAAAGGTTGGGATGAGGTTGTCAAGTTCAGGTTGTTTTGTATGCTCGTGGGAATATAGACTTGAGTAGTGTTCCACCCCTCTGGACATCTGCAGCTTTTTGTCTGTGATCATCTGTCCATTGAAATGCTTCAGTGGGGTGACTTTAGTAATGTTTGGTCCGAGTGCTCTCTTCAATCCATCATACATAGCTTTCAGATTACCCAAATCAGACATCTTTTGATTAGAACGTAGATCAGCCCAATACTTGTTTGCACACCGCCTGGATTCTCTCTGAAGAACAGATCTTTCACATTGAAATTGAGTTCTTGTGCTTTGAGATGTGTTCTTTATGTTATTCAGATGTGCCTTGTGTTTTTTTCCCTGAGAAAAGGCTTAAGAATGTCAGCATTTTCATCGATACAGTCTTTGTTGAGGAACTTATGTGCTCAAAAGGCAGATGTGGCACAATTTATATTGCATCTCTCAGCATGGACCATGTTTCATCAACAGTTTGTCCGGTTTGTGTTCCATTTTGCAAGTGAGATCATCTGCAAAGACAGGGCATTTCAGCGCATCTCTGGTATTGAGGATATTGATCTTTAGCTTACGGCATTCCTTGGTCACATAAGCTGCGTCTACACGTGCACGCTACTTCGAAGTAGCAGCACCAACTTCGACGTTAGGCGGCGAGACGTCGAAGTCGCTAACCTCATGAGGAGATAGGAATAGCGCCCTACTCCGACGTTCAACGTCGAAGTAGGGACCGTGTAGACGATCCGCGTCCCGCAACGTCGAAATTGCTGGGTCCTCCATGGCGGCCATCAGCTGGGGGGTTGAGAGATGCTCTCTCTCCAGCCCCTGCGGGGCCCTATGGTCACCGTGGGCAGCAGCCCTTAGCCCAGGGCTTCTGGCTCCTTCTGCGGCAGCTGGGGATCTATGCTGCAGGCACAGGGTCTGCAACCAGTTGTCAGCTCTGTGTATCTTGTGTTGTTTAGTGCAACTGTGTCTGGGAGGGGCCCTTTAAGGGAGCGGCTTGCTGTTGAGTCCGCCCTGTGACCCTGTCTGCAGCTGTGCCTGGCATCCCTATTTCGATGTGTGCTACTTTGACATGTAGACGTTCCCTCGCTGCGCCTATTTCGATGTTGGGCTGAGCAACGTCGAAGTTGAACATCGACGTTGCTGGCCCTGGAGGACATGTAGACGTTATTCATCGAAATAGACTATTTCGATGTTGGCTGCACGTGTAGACGTAGCCATAGAGTTTCTTTGGGACAATTTTCACTCTGCTGATGATCAAGGAGTGATCAGTGGCACAATCATCACTGTGGTACATGCCTGTAAATTTGACGGTGTTGAGATGTTTCCTGCATACCAGTACAAGGTCAAGTTCATGCCGGTGATTGGATCTGAGGAGACGCAATGAAACCTTGTGACACTCTTTCAAGTTAAAGAAAGCATTAGTGCTGCAGATCTAATTCCAAGACCTGAATTCGAGAAGCCCTTGACCATTTTCATTCATTTTCCCAATACTGTGATGACTGAGGCAGATGGGCCAGGACTGATGGTTGCATCCAACTCTTGTTTTGAAGTCATCAAGGATGTACAGTTGTTCACCAGTTGGAAAGGAGTCGATAACTTTCTGAAGATTATAATAATAATGGTCCTTGTCTTCGGTGCACAAAGCCAACACGGGTGCATAAGCACTGATGATGTTGACACATCCGGACTTGGTGCAGAGCTTCAAACATATAATGTGTTCTGATTCAGCTGTGAGTGTATTGCTAGATTTCAGCAGATTGCTCTGAACAGAAAATGCAACTCTGTAGAGGCAGTGTTCCTCTGAACTCAGGCCGTTCCAGAAGAAAGCGTACTTGGTTTCTTTCAGTGACCCAGCACCTGCCAGCCTGGTTTCCTGGAGAGCAGCAATGTCAACATTCAGTTTGTGTAGCTGTTGGTCTATGACTGCTGTTTTGAGTATTGAGTCCATGTCCATAAGGTAATGGGCAGATTCAAGTCTTAGACACATGGTCTGCACATTCCAGCTACCAAGCCAGAGGCAAGTTGATTTATTATTTTGCTTTATGGCAGGTACATCATTTACATCTACTGTTTGATTTTTGGTCTATCGCCATGGACCCAATAAGAAAGGCAAATATGGTGAGTCACCACCTTCTTGAGCAGGGGCTACCCAAATTGAGGCAGGCAATAACTGACCAGTGGAGTGCAATGACTCCTTTCGCCCACTAAAGTGATCCGTGGCATCCTCCTCTTCATCATTTGAGGAGAGCTGAGAACCCATAACTGCCACTTCCCGTCCCCTCCATATGGCACCCTCTTACACACTGCATTGCCTGGGCTAGTGTTTGGAGCAAGTGCATTGCCCAAGCGGTACTGTCCCTCTCTCGGTTACCCCAGCTGAATCCAAAGGAAAGACAGAAGTCATACATTTGGAACTGAGGTGACTGCAAGGAGAAGCCACAAAGCAGGTTTGACAAATCCTCCCTGCCAACTGCCTTATGGTCTCCAATCCAGATTTTCTGTCTGGGTTTACTCCCATAGCCTTTGGATCTCCCAAACCTACCAAAAAGACAATGGGGAATTTTCTGACTAGGTTGTCTTCTCTGGAGTGATATACGGAGTCACACTCCATTGGATGTTGGTGACCCAAATAGCGTATGAACCGTGACTTGATTATCCAAAATAATCCAGGGACCAAGTACCCCAGACGCTCATCTCATGCAGAATGAGGGGGCAGTAGCCTTATTTGATGGCGGGCTACTTACACCATGCTGTAACATTCACAGAATCATTGTCACCAGGCACATGTGACATTTTATTTGGGACAACAGATGCCAAACAGTGCCCCTTCCCACCCTGGTAAAGTTGCCTCTGATGGGCGATGGCTGCACACTTGCACAACAAAGTGCACTTAATTGTGGCAAACGTCTCAGGAGAGGCCCCCCCCTACCCACTACCTGGAGACGTGCTGGACAGCATGCAGCTCCACTGTCCAGGCCCCAGCCCAGTCAACTCACTGCAGCTCACTCTGGCCCAGCACAACCCCCACAATCCCTTCAGCTTCACTGATCGCCGAACCCCCCCACCCATTCAACTGCCACCTGATCTCCGCAGCCCGACCTGGCTCTACCTCTAGCCCAAACCCACGGCATGGGCCAGCTTGATCCTCTCAGCCACCGCCCACTTCCCTGTTGCTGTGCTACCCTCCCCAGCCTGCAGCTCCCCCAAACACACCCTGGCCTGGCCCACTCCCAATATCCCCTCCAGCCCGCAGCTCCCCCTGCGCCCCCCAGCCTGGCCCACTCCCACCACCCACCCCAGCCTGGTCCCCTCAACCTTTCCCAGCCCACCGCTCCCTGCACCCCCATGGTAAATTAAAGGATTTACTGTTAGTGCAGCCCGGAGGAGCCACCGCCTCCTCCAACTGAGCCACCACGTGTATGTGGGAGCTCTGGCGGCAGCTCCTCCAAGCCATGTGGTGGCCCCTCCAGACGTGTGCAGCAAAGCAGCTCCCCCTGTGCAGAGGGGCAGCTGTGGCCATGTACGGCAAAGTGGCTCAGCCCTGCAGCAGAGCACCTGCAGCCTCCACCCATGGCCCACAGCTCCCCCCACACCTCCTGGCCCAGCCCGCTCCCAACACCCCAGACCCGCAGTTCCCCCGGCAGCCCGGCCTGCTCCCAACACCCACCCAGCCCAGTCCCCAAACCCAGCACAGCCTGCCACTCCCAACCCCTGCCCCCCGCCCCAGGTACCACTGGTGCAGCCTGGAGGAGCCGCCACCTCCTCGACCAGAGCCACTGCATATACTTAGGAACTCTGGCAGCAGCTCCTTCAGGGCATGGAGGGGCCCCGCCAGCTGTATGCAGCAGAGCAGCTCTGGCCACACAGCAGGGCACCCACAGCCTGCAGTCAGATGCCTCCGGCCACAGCCCGCAGCTCACCCTGCACCCCCGACCCACAGCTCTCCCCGTACCCCCTGGCTGGGGAACTATCAAAACATGACTATTCCAGGCAGTTTCCTTGTGCAGAAAAGCTCATTGCCACAGCTCCAGAGGGAAGAACAATGGCCAAAAGACTGAACAATCACATTCAATCAGCCAGCCAGTGAGAAACCACTGGTAAGCGTATTGCAGCTTACTTTAGGACCAGAGATAACATTGTAAAGAGAAAGTTACAGAAATATCATTTCTTATAATGATATTTACACCTGCTTTAGGAAGGTAGAAATTAAAGGTCAGTCATCTATACCATTTCCTCCAAAGGACTCCAATTTAAATGAGGCATACTGTGACAAGGTGCAAGTGTATTGATCTTGATGATAAAAATACAGAAGGATGGAAAATATTAATTCACAGATTGGTATACAGACAAAAACAGTGGGAAAAATATTAGTAAAGACAAAAAGTAAGATGGAAGACCACTTCATTTGGTCATGGTCTTATTGCAACACAGGTGGTGCTGCTTTACAAACTCACAATAGGAAACATATAGGAATAATTCTACATATAAAAAAACCTGAAGATACTATATAGCAAGTTATTCACAGTTATTTAGCATATTTAGCATAGTGTATACCAACCTTAAAATGCAAAAGAAAGCAATATACAAGCTCCCATTCGCAGTCAGAAAGAAAGTTGACTGCAAAATCTCAGGTAGCAATTTGTGCAAATAATAGTCAAGCTTTCGTTTTCTGAGAACTGCTGCAATCTGGAGGGAGAAAAAAGATGCACACTTTAATACAACTAGCTTTATTACAATGTAAAGAAAGAGAGGACTACTGCATAGGGAAACATGTTTACGTAAACAATAAATCAAAGCTTCTTAATTTACTGACACACTTTTATGAAGGACACTATAAAGATTTCCTCTGAGCCTGAGCAGCTGTTAAGATACAAGGAAATGTGGAGGCAAAGCCTTCCTCAAAAAAATTCATTATGACTGTTTCTACACATAAATGGCTTGAAATATGCTAATGAGGCACAGAAGTCCTTCTTCCAGAGGCCCCTTTCTCCAGGAGGAGGACTTCTTTCCTGAAGACCCCCCAGGGGCCGCACTTCTAAACAGCGTTTTGGAGTCTGGAAGAACGTCTCCCAGACTCCAAATCACGTGATCTTATGCTAATGAGGTGTGGGGAATTTGCATCCATGCCTCATTAACATATTTTGGGCCATTTATTAGCATGCCACTGTCGAAGACAGTGTAGAAATGGCCTATGAGTCCAGAGATCAGAAAGAAAGAACTTAGAATAACCATATTATTTCTACAAAATGTCCGTTATGAGTAGGACCTCTCTTCTTAAAAACACCACATAATAAGTGTCCGCTAACAAAAGACAGACTAGATATAGACAGTAAATATGCTTGGTCAATTTAATTTCTGCTCATGCATTTTATAAGAAGGATGAGATTACTGGCAAGAAAAGTGAGCTGGTCCAAATTTTGTTTCTAATTTTACCTAGTGTTTAGACTCAGTCTACACTAGGAGGTAAAAGTGGATTTTAGATACTCAAATCCAGCTACAAAAATTGATTAGCTGAAGTTGACTTATCTAAAACCAATTTTTTCAGCAGTCTGCACAGTGAAAGGTCGATGGAAGAAATTCTCCCATCAACTACCCTTAGTCTTCGTGACTGTTATGAGTAACAGGCATCATGACAATTCGATTTAGCACATCCCCACTAGGCACACTAAATTGAACTCCGTAAAATTCACCACCATTGCATTATAAAAATGTACTCTAAGGAAAGGAGTAGGTAGGAAAAGGATACAGGTAGGAAAAAGCTCACATAGTTGTTCCAAACATGCATGAAATTAGTACAGTGTTAAAGGACAAAGACACATTCACTCAGCACTTCTTGCTCATATTCCCATTTCTGCCTGCCTTTCATTCTTTCCTTCATTTCCCTTCCCTCTCATTTGAGTGAACTAGGGCACCAAGTTCCCTAGCTCAAATTAGGAAATGAGTCATGCCCGCACAGCAGAAGGCAAAAAACCCAAGGGCCTCTGACAATCTGATGAGGGGGAGGGTAATTCCTTCCCAACCCCAAACATGAAAATAAGAGAGACCCTGAGTGTGTCAACAAGACCCACCAGCCAGACAGCTGAGAAAACTTCACTCACAGGCCTCCCCCTTTTAGTGTTCCATCTCAAACAACTGGAGATACAGTAGAACCACACACTTCATTTGGATCTGTAAGTGCACAATCAGGCGGCGGCAGCAAAACACTAAAGTTGAAACTGCCAGAAGAGGAGGAAGGTGCCAGCGTCCCCCTTTCAGTGAGCTTTGTAGGCTGTTACAGGTAAGGACAGATCCTGACACACACAGCTACTGCAGGAAGTATGTTGTCTAAAGAGCAGAAGACGACAATGGAATCAAGCTTTCATGTGGATGTTCCTTGCACCACTCCAGACATAGCTGAAACCCCAAGGAGGGGGGCTGTTTAGCAAGCAAGCCTCTACGCAAAGCATGAGTAGAAAACGCTGAATCAAAAATTACTGTTTTTCCCTCTTTACAGATTATTCCTAAGTAAGACGATAGCACGTATTACCTCTGCTTTACATTTACAGGTTGACCCTCTCTTGTCTGGCACCCTCAAAACCCGACCAGTGCCAGACTAGAGAATTTGCCAGACCACAGGAAGTCAATATCTTCCAGCACATGACCAACACTTCCACCACTTACTGGACCCTTAGGAGACATTTAGAGGTAAATTACAGCTAAATAACAGCACAAAACACTGAGAGCCAGGACTGGTGGCTGGAAACAAACTTTATGGAACCACAGGATACTTTGCTACACACATAAGTGGTCGTTCAGCTAACTAAAATCATGACAGATTACAGATGTTGCCAGAAGAGAGCATTCCAAGTTAGAGCGGTTCCACCTGTACAGAAACTGAGGCAGAGATATGTAATTGTTCATAGCTATAGAGTATCCAACGTCACTGGTTCCCAAGCCAACTCATGGGCAACAGTTTTAGTATGAAAAACCCATTCCCCACTGGGAAGTTGGAAGTTTCCTCTAGGAAGTGAGATCGAGGGAATGGAAGCAATGACTAATTTCTCCCAAAGATAAGATAAACATTTAAAGCTCTTAGTATTTATGTTTCTAAATAAATGTTTCTCAATGTGAATCAATGTATTACCGTATTCCTGAATATTCAGGAAGAACACTCTAATACTACTGGTGCAGTCTTCCGAAACACCAAAAGTAAAATTTACTGGACTGAGCCATACAAAAAGGTGCTCACACTGGTGTTCCTCAAGACAGTTATGAGTGGATCTAATTCAAGGCAGGGGAGACAAGCAAAAATCAGAGACTAATGGGGGAGCAGCAAAAATCCCCACTGTCTCAACATTAACAGCAAGAAGCTCAGAAGATTTGGGGAAAGGAGGCTGAAATTAAATTTAATCAGACACTTCCCACTTTACACTATAGTAAGGCCTTAGCAAGATCCTTGTAGGAATCCTAATATCTTCATCCCCAGCAGCAAAGTTGGGAGAAGATAGAAGAGAAAAATCACACACTAGATGCAAAACTTTTGTTATCGCTTTCAAATGCACAACTGGAATTCATTCAGAAACTATGCTCATCAGGATAGTTTAAGAAGGCACACAGAGAAAAATTTTCAGAAACTGGATATAAAGAATACTCTAAGATAGTATTGCATAGCAGAGCCTATAGAAAAGTTTTTTAGGTTTAGTGCACAACTATGCAGAGGTAGTTTCCAGCTTCTTCAAGGGTTAATCATTCAAGTTGGTAAACAAACCATTCAACATCCAATTTCAATATCCATTTATTTGCAATGCAGAAATTAAAGTACATTTGCCAAAAAAAAAATCACCAAATAAGAACTGACATCTTTTTGGACAATAGAAGTCTTCCCTGTGGGGGAAAGATACCCAGATCTGACAAGTTTATAGCTACATATTAAGGATTTATTTAATAACTCTTGGCAAAATCCACTCCTGCACAATATTAAGCATTAGTGTCTCTTGAAGAGAAAAAGATAGCATTTATAGCATAATATGACAGAGCTCCAAGATGCCTAGGAGGCTTTCCTGAAAGCTAATGAAAAAACCCAGACCTCAGGAGAAAGAGGGAGAAGTCTGGTTTCTGCTGCCCCTTTCAAATTAAATTTTCCTTCTCTTTGGAGGTTTGTGCACTGACAAGGATTTAGGATTTTAATGATAACAAGCTCAGCAAATGTCAGCCAGCCCCTTCTCTTCCAGCTACTATGTTAACAAACAGACAGCTAAGAAACTCACCTCTAACAGATTCTGCAGCTCTTCTCAATGCTGCTCACAATACACTGAAACTTCTCCTCCTACCGGCAAGCAAAACTCCATATCTATACTGACTCTTCAACCTCTCATGGTCCTCATCACCTTGATATGTAAGCAGTTCACAATTATTAATGGATTTTATCCTCCCAGAACTCCTGTGAACTAGGGAAGCACTCTCTCCATTTTACAGATGAACTATCCCCTGTGCCTCTTCCTCAAGCAAATTGCTGATGGTGATACACCAAGTTTGAGGCTGCGTCTACACTACGAGATAAATTCAAATTTAATTTGGTTAGCTCGATTTTACCACGTGACCATCTCCACTTCAAATACCATTAGCTCAATTTAGGGTCCACCAATCTCAAGATTACAAAATCACAGTTACCCAACAGCTATAAGGTCAAGCTCAAATTCAGAAGTTTGATTGAAGGGAATTGTGGAAGCGCCACGTCGTAAAATTGAATTTATTAGCCTGCAGAGGTGTCCCATATGTACCCCACAACTCCCCTCTCAGTGCTCCACTCTGGCCACTGCTCTCCAGTAACAGGAAGACCATGAGTGTCCAAGCGGGAGCAGCGAGCCTTTAGCTGTGGGCTCATGTTAGTATGAGAGTCTGAGAAATGGCTTCTTTCTTTGCTATTAGTGTTGTGAGTGATTCTGCCTATTCAAACAGCCTCTGTAAGGAGTTCATGGCTGTCTGTACACTTGTTATTTTTTTCTGCACTGCCTGGCGCCAGCCCCTGCCCTGCCATACCACGTGTCAACAAGGCTGCGCTGGGGGTCATGTTTACATAACACATTAAGAAACTTCTCAGCAGTTTACATTTTTGTATGAATCCCTTCCCCTCCCCCACAGGCACCACACAGTCTGGGTCTTTCCCACACTCAGCTGCTTCACGTGGGTAGCCCCCAACCCAACCGAATAAAAGGATGTGCCTGCTGTTTGACGCTGACCATACTGCCAGTTCCACATTTAGGGCTCCAAGGGTGGGAAAGATATTCAGGGTTTTGCTGCTGCCATGGGAAAGTCTCCCCCAGTGGTTAAGATACTGGGGGCTTTCCTGTCACCATGGCAAAGTATCACTTCAACTGGCCCTGCCAAAGAACTCCCCCCTTCACCCATACCGGGCCTTGCTGCCACCAAGGAAAAGTCTTCCCAGTGGCTAAGGGCTTGCTATCGCCAAGGAAAAGTCTCCACTGGCAGCTAAAAAATATGGAGTTTTGCTGCTGCCCTGTGGAAAGATCACCTCAACTGGCCCCCACTGAACCTTGCCCCTTTGCCCATTCCAGACCTTGCTGCCACCGATGGGGAGTCTCCTCAGCAGCTAAGGAGCTTGCTGCTGCCAAGGAAAAGTCTCCCCTGGCAGCTAAGATGCACAGGGACCTTTGCCACCGCCAGGGAAAAGCCCATAACGGGGCTTGCTGCCATGGGGGGAAAGTCTCGTGAGCTGGGGGCTGATTCCCTATGAAGGGACCATGTCAACTGGTCCCTCAGCGCTTGCTTCCTTTTTTCCTACAGTTTTCTATCCTCTTTCTTCTCACTTTACAAAACAATCCTGGCCCCTGTATTATTTTCTAGGATCACATGCATGCAGTGATGGGAAGTGGGATACTCAGTGGATGGCCAATTGACACAGTCGTTGCACCAGTGTTGGCAATATCTGTATAATGTGTCAGGAAACCAAAACTTTTTTTTTTCCCCTAGACCTTTCTGTCCTCTTTTGTCTATCTTTGAGGGTCCCTGCATAATTGCCAGGGATCAGCAGATTTTCAGGGATCGGGAGGGGAACAAGGAAAATGCAATGTGGGAAGATGATGTCAAGACCAGCAAGCATGCCCCAAATGCTACAGGGATGAGGGAACTGTGGGATACCTTCCCACAATTCACTACTGCAACAGTCAACGTTAACCTTTCGTCTGACTCAGTATGGCCATTCTTACATTTTTGTCAACCTAGTAGCCACATTTAACCATACTATACAATTAATGCACTTAATGCATTTTGTAAGGATATTCAGATATTTGTATGGCTGCACATAAGTTTCAAAACACTATAACCTCTTTTTCAGTTAACTGTTTCTCAAACCACACCAACTCAGATGTTTTATATCAGTTAACAAAGGACACAGATTTCAAATGAATACATTGATATTTTATTTATCCAAGAGAAAACAACTTAAAAAATGTAAAGCAAAATGTAAAAAACAGATTTTTTTAACTTTGATCTATACTAGGTAACTAATAAAAAAAACTGTATTTTTACACAGTTCCAGGGGTGTGGCACTATACCTCAAAGAAAACAGACTCAAATGAAGTAAAAATATTAAATAAACCAAAATGTTTCACAGAACCTCTATGGATAGTAATTCCATACTCTAATAATAAGAATATAGCAGTAGGGATATACTACTAATCACCTGACTGGGATAGCAGCAACGAAGGGTCCTGTGGCACCTTATAGACTAACAGAAAAGTTTAGAGCATGAGCTTTCGTGAGTTAACTCACTTCTTCAGATGCTACCCCTCTGATACCTGACTGGGATAGTGATAGTGACTATAAAATGCAAAGGGAGATTTCAGAAGGCTACCAAAATAAAAAACTCAATAATAATGGGGAATTTCAACTATCCCAATATTGTCTGGGTACATGTTACCTCGGGATGGGATGCAGAGATAAAATTTCTTGATACCTTAAATGACTGCTTCTTGGAGAAACTAGTCCTGGAACCGACAAAGGGAGAGGCAGTTCTTGATGTAGTCCTAAGTGGAGCGCAGAATCTGGCCTAAGAGGTAAATACAACTGGACCGCTTGGAAGTAGTGACCATAAGGTAATAAAATTTAACATCCCTGTGGTGGAACAAATACCACAGCAGTCAAATGCTGCAGCATTTAATTTCAGAAAGGGGAACTATAGAAAGAAACTATAGACAGAGAGGCCAGCAGGCTTAAAAGCCAGAGGCAGGAGCGACCGGGGAGCGAAGCAGACAGGGAGCTGCAGACAGGGGAGTTTAAGAGGGAGTTTGACAGAGGGAGTGTGACAGAGAGGACTATAATGGTTAGGAAGACCCGCAACACCTGTGTCAACGCTACTGCTGTCTCCTCCACTTGTGCCTGTAGCCAGACAGACTGCCTGACCATGGATGTTTCTACCCAGATCCTGGTGTGGTTCTGTAAGGACTGTGGCTTGCTGTTCCCACTTACTGATACCCAGGCTGAGGGGAATATTCAGTGTGAAAGGTGCCTGCTGGTGGAATCTCTCAGGCGGCAGGTGAGAGCGCTACAGGAGGAGGTGGCCAGGTTGAGGAGTATCCGAGTCCATGAGCAGTTCCTGGATAGTATTCAGGTGGAGACTGCGGAGGTAACTGTCCCAGTGCACAGGACGGCGGATAAACCACTGGAGGAGGTGGACCAGGGTGGACACTGGCAGCTGGTTACTTCTCGCAGCAGGCAGTGTCCCACCCCCGCTCAGAACCCTCCCACCGTGGTACTGTAAGACCATTATGCTGTACTCGATACAGGAGACCAAGAATTACCCCGTACAGAAGAAGAGAAGCCTCATACCCCCAAGGCTGGGAAGTCTACTGCCACCCCTGCAAGAAGGAAAAGTAGAGTAGTGGTGGTTGGAGACTCTCTTCTGAGGGGGACGGAGGCGCCCATCTGTCACCCTGACATTTCCTCTCAGGAGGTATGCTGCCTGCCAGGGGCCTGTATCCGAGACGTTACGCAGGCATTGTCGAGGCTTATCCGGCCCTCTGACTACTATCCCATGCTTCTCATCCATATGGGCACTAATGATACTGCGAGGTGTGACACTGAGCAGGTCAAGAGTGACTTCAGGGCTCTGGGGGCACGGGTCAGGGAGTTTGGGGTGCAGGTGGTATTCTCTTCAATCCTGCCTGTCAGAGGTAGGGGCCCAGGCAGAGACAGGTGTATCCTGGAGGTGGATGCTTGGTTGTGTAGATGGTGTCGCCAGGAAGGCTTTGGTTTCTTTGACCATGGGATCCTTTTCCGGGAAGGACTGCTAGGCAGAGATGGTGTTCACCTTTCAAGGAGGAGGAAGACCATATTCGGACACAGGCTGGCTAACCTAGTGAGGAGGGCTTTAAACTAGGTTCGACGGGGGCAGGGGAGCCAAGCCTGCAGGTAAGTGGAGAGCATGGATACCTGGGAGATGAACTTGAAATGGGAGGGAGTATGGGCTACACTGGGAGAGTAAAAAGAGGGCCAGGGAAAAACTGGGAGGCAAGACCAAATCAATGTCTGAGATGCCTATATACAAATGCAAGAAGTATGGGAAATAAACAAGAAGAATTGGAAGTACTAATAAATGAATACAACTATGATACCGTTGGCATCACAGAAACTTGGTGGGATAATACTCATGATTGGAATGTTGGTATTGAAGGGTACAGCCTGCTTAGGAAGGACAGGCAGAGAAAGAAGGGAGGAGGTGTTGCCTTGTACATTAAAAATGTACACACTTGGACAGAGATGGAGATGGACGTAGGAGATGGACGGGTTGAAAGTCTCTGGGTTAGACTCAGAGGAGTAAAAAACAAGGATGAGGTCCTACTAGGCATCTACTACAGGCCCCCTAGCCAGGTGGAAGAGGTGGATGACGCTTTCTTTAAACAGCTAACAAAATCATCCAGGGCCCAGAATTTGGTGGTGATGGGAGACTTCAACTATCCAGGTATATGTTGGGAAACTAACACAGCAGGGGACAGACTGTCCGATAAATTCTTGGATTGCATTGCAGACAACTTTTTATTCCAAAAGGTTGAAAAGGCTACCGGGGGGAAGCTGTTCTAGATTTAATTTTAACAAATAGGGAGGAAATTATTGAGAATTTGAAAGTGGAAGGATGCTTGGGTGAAAGTGATCACGAAATCATAGAGTTCACAATTCTAAGGAAGGGTAGAAGGGAAAACAGTACAATGGACATAATGGATTTCAGGAAGGCAGATTTTGGTAAACTCAGACAGCTGGTAGGTAAGGTCCCATGGGAAGCTAAACTGAGGGGAAAAACAGCTGAGGAGAGTTGGCAGTTTTTCAAAGGGACATTATTAAGGGCCCAAAAGCAAGCTATCCCGCTGCATAGGAAAGATAGAAAACATGGCAAAAGACTGCCTTGGCTTAACTAGGAGATCTTGCATGATCTCAAACTAAAAAAGGAATTGTATAAGAAATGGAAACTAGGACAAATTACCAAGTATGAATTTCGGCAAACAACACGAGCATGCAGGAGCAAGATTAGAAAGGCTAAGGCACAAAATGAGATCAAGCTAGCTACAAGCATAAAGGGAAACAAGAAGGCTTTTTACAAATACATTGGTAACAAGAGGAAGACCAAGGAGAGGGTAGGGCCATTGGTCAGTGACGAGGGAGAAACAGTAACAGGGAATTTGGAAATGGCAGAGATGTTTAATGATTTCTTTGTTTCGGTCTTCACTGAGAAATCTGAAGGAATGCCTGACATAGAGAATGCTAGTGAAAAAGGGGAAGGTTTAGAAGTTGAAATACGAAAAGAACAAATTAAAATTTACTTAGAAAAATTAGATGTCTGCAAATCACCAGGGCCTGATGAAATGCATCCTAGAATCCTCAAGGAGCTGATAGAAGACGTATCTGAGCCTTTAGCAATCATTTTTGGAAAATCATGGGAGACGGGAGAGATTCCAGAAGACTGGAAAAGGGCAAATATAGTACCCATTTATAAAAAGGGGAACAAGAATAACCCGGAAAACTACAGGCCAGTCAGCTTAACTTCTGTGCCAGGAAAGATAATGGAGCAGGTCATTAAAGAAATCATCTGCAAGCAATTGGAAGGTGGTAAGGTGATAGGGAACAGCCAGCATGGTTTTGTTAAAAACAGATCATGTCAAACCAATCTAATAGCTTTCTTTGATAGAATAACGAGCCTTGTGGATAAGGGAGAAGCGGTGGATGTGATATACCTAGACTTCAGTAAAGCATTTGACACGGTCTCACATAATATACTTATCAATAAACTACGCAAATACAACTTAGATGGGGCTACTATAAGGTGGGCGATCAACTGGCTAGATAACCGTACCCAGAGAGTAGTTATTAATGGTTTTCAATCCTGCTGGAAAAGTATAACTAGTGGGGTTCCGCAGGGGTCTGTTTTAGGACCGGTTCTGTTCAATATCTTCATTAACGATTTAGATATTGACATAGAAAGTACACTTATTAAGTTTGCAGATGACACCAAGCTGGGAGGGGTTGCAACTTCTTTGGAGGATAGGGTCATAATTCAAAAGGATCTGGATAAACTGGAGAAATGGGCTGAGGTAAACAGGATGAAGTTTAATAAGGACAAATGCAAAGTGCTCCACTTAGGAAGGAACAATCAGTGTCACACATACAGAATGGGAAAGGACTGCCTAGGAACGAGTACAGCAGAAAGGGATCTAGGGGTTATAGTAGACCACAAGCTAAATATGAGTCAACAGTGTGATGCTGTTGCAAAAAAAGCAAACATGATTCTAGGATTCATTAACAGGTGTGTTGTGAACAAGACACAAGAAGTCATTCTCCCGCTCTACTCTGCGCTGGTTAGGCCTCAGCTGGAGTATTGTGTCCAGTTCTGGGCACCGCAGTTCAGGAAGGATGTGGAGAAATTGGAGAGGGTCCAGAGGAGAGCAACGAGAATGATCAAAGGTCTAGAGAACATGACCTATGAAGAAAGGCTGAAAGAATTGGGCTTGTTTAGTTTGGAAAAGAGAAGATTGAGGGGGAACATGATAGCAGTTTTCAGGTATTTAAAAGGGTGTCATAAGGCAGAGGGAGGGAACTTGTTCTTCCTTGCCTCTGGGGATAGAACAAGAGGCAATGGACTTAAATTGCAGCAGGGGAGGTTCAGGTTGGACATTAGGAAAAAGTTCCTAACTGTCAGGGTGATCAAACACTGGAACGAATTGCCAAGGGAGGTGGTAGAATCTTCATCACTGGAGATATTTAAGAAGAGGTTAGATAGATGGCTTTCAGGGATGGTCTAGAAAGTGCTTGGTCCTGCCATGAGGGCAGGGGGCTGGACTTGATGGCCTCTCGAGGTCCCTTCCAGTCCTACTCTTCTATGATTCTAAGAGATTATCTAAATAAAAACTGAACAGACCAGTACAAAACGTAAAATCCCCGCAAGATGCATGTAAACTTTTCAAAGACACTGTAATAGACGTCCAGCTAAAATGCATATCCAACTTAAAAAAAACACAATGGGCTTATCTACACTAGCTCCCTACCTCAATAAGAGTACTAAGAAAATGCCACCATGACTTAACAACCTAGGCGGAAGAAGCAGTGAGGAAAATAGGAATATAAACTCTGTCAAGCACAAAAATATAATAAGAAAAACCAAAAAGGCGTTTGAAGAACAGCTACTCGAAAACTCAAAAAGTAGTAGCAAAATGTTTTTAAGTACATCAGAAGCAGAAAGACTGCTAAATATCAAGTCAGACCACTGTATGATCAAGATGCTAAAGGAGCACTCCAAAATGATATGGTCATTGCCAGGAAACTAAATGAATTCTTTGCTGTGGTCGTAATGGCTGAGGACGTTAGGGACATTCCCAAACATGAGTGATTCTATTTAGGTGACAAATGTGAGGAATGGCCCCAGATAGAGGTTTCATTAGAGGAGGTTTTGGAACAAACTGGTAACAGTAACAAGTCACTGGGAACAGATGGCATTCACCCAAGAGATCTGAAAGAACTCAAATGTGAAACTACAAACTATTTTTGATGAATTTTGTAAGTGCATATTTTGTTTTCAATTTGTGAATGAAGATCTTTTCCATTATTTGCTAAAAGTCTATGCTAAAAGATTGCCAAATTGAAAGCCTGTCAATTTCAAATTATGATTTAGAAGTTTCAAGTATTCTAGTTACCCTAAATCCTCTTGCTAATTATTACAAGGATATTCGCATTTTCCTTTTTTAAAAAATTCAATCCTTTGTTAATGCATGAAAATCCCCCACAAACAAGAAAATAAATTGACTGAAGTATACAAGGAACAGAAAAACTGACTACTACTAAAAAGACAACAAATAAAGCCAAGAGCCAAGGAAATAGTCTCTCTAGTAACAATTACAAGTAATATTTTCAGACTGAATTGTGATTTTTCAAATTGTTGCAGCTCTTTTAGAAAGCTGCGTGCAGATATGTAAGAAAGAATAAAAGCAATCCTACTGGACAATTTAATATGAAAATAAAAAATTAACAGTTATAAGTTATGATGCTAACATATAACTACAATCACTGAACTGTGAAAACCTTTGTCCTCTGAGTAATCCAACAATTACAACGCCACTCATTAAGTATTGAAAAAACAAACATTTCTTAGCACTGCTAACAATGTTTGTAAGCCTTATATAAATCTCTGTTATCATTCAACATGGTGATAAAAAATGCATGCAAATGCACACAGATTTATTCGCCTGACCACAGCAGAATCAGCAACCACAACTAGACACGTACTTATTCATATTTATTATACTGCTAATAAATAGAGTTCTGCAAATCCGCAGCTATCTATGGACCATTTTTGCTAACAGTGGCATAGATGTGGATGCAGCCATGCATGGCACTCCACAGGGATGATGCCTGGCCCTCAGTGTCTGGCTCAGACAGCCTGGGAAATGCAGAGTACTCAGGGCTTGGGCAGCCGGTGACTGCTGGGCAGCAGGTCAGAGTCAGGGCTGTCCAGCACACACTCAAGGCACCACTTCCCATCCAGTGGCTTTGGCCTCTCTGCTTCCATACCATTGGCCTGCCCTGCAGCTGTGGCAGCACTCCTGGGCAACAGGGGCTAGGGCCCATCCCCAGACACAGGGATTGGAGCAGGTGGGTCCCAGTGCCCCACTCCTTTGTCCCACTATGATGCAACATATGCTGTTGCCACCAGGTGCCATTGATCGCAAGCCCCCAGAAGCAGCATGCAATGTGACCCACCTTCTCCTTAGATCATCTCCATAAGACCCCCACCTTCACACTGCTCCTTACCCCCAGTCCATGCTGTTGCGCTACTGCTTCACTGCAAGAAACTACCCCCAACTTGCTCATCTCAGCTCCATTCCTTTTCCCTGAAGAAGGCTTGCTGTTGTGGAGAGAGGTAAAAGCCAGCTAGCGTGTTGTGGACTGGAGGAGGGTTGTGGACTGGAGGACTGGAGGCAGATCCACATTTTTATATCTGCATAAAACTCTAATAATAATGACAGTTTTGTTTCTGCCCAGATACTAGCACAATATATGATTACTGAAGAAATGGATTTTCTTCAATATTACATTAATGTCCTCAGTACAGACAACACAGTTAGGAAAAACACTAATCAGGGAAGTTTTGCTACAACAAACGTGTTGAACATCTATTTGTAGGTACCATGGTTCTGATCCTAGTGCAGACAAGGATAAATATTTGGTTCTACTGTCAAAGGCTTTTTCATTCTGTCCTCCAAGTAAAAGTTCCCAACTGACTAAATGTTATGTGTGTTGCACATATAGATAAAGGAGAATAAAACTTGGCTCATGATGGTTCCTCTGGTAACACTATGAAGGGAAGGAACAGATAAATATATCACATTTAAAAAAATTTGAATGAATCATAGGTTTCAGAATTTTATTTCAACAAATGCAAGTAAATGTAAAAAGTCTCCAATAAAGCCTTAATTGACATTAACTAGGCTGCATAAAATATACACGTAGAACCAACCCATAATCTCCCATGAACAGCACATGCTATATCATCCTACAAAAATGTGCCCCCAGGCATACATCTGCAAGTTAATTCTGACAGATTAAAATGAGGCTAAATCAGAGTATGCATACCTCTTGCAGCATAATTAGGGTTCATCGGCTAATATTTATTAGGAGAAAAACATTGTTTTTAAAACTGTTTAAATTGTTTGTATTTAAAATTGCCTTGATTTTTATTAATTACTTCCCTACACTCCCCCAGAACACTGCCAGAGAAGTACATAAGACTTTTAGGGTGTGGAACATCCCTACACAATCCAGTTAACAGCTACAAATTTTGCTATCATCAGTGTACAATTAATATTTTTCACAATTCATCAGATTCAACCTAAAAATAGCAGAATAATTATTTTCATATTCTAAAGGTGAACAAAAATAAACCTCCTTGTATTATGGTAATTACCTACTAAACATAATCTTAAGGATTAGAAACAAAACAGGTTGTCACACATGGACCAGATTTACTATAAACTACAAAATATCTACCAGCACACAGGTGTACAAGACCCTTGCCCTGAGGACATTACAAGGGAAACCACATAGATGCAAAAAAACTATTAAGGAACAAAGGGTGCATCTACACTAGTAACTAACTTCAAAGTTAACTTCGAAGTTAGGCACTACATCGATGTAGCCAACAGTGAGTCTACATAATTTTCCCTTATTTCAAAGTTAGGGAGCCCAACTTCGAAGTCCGGAGTGTGTAGATGCTCTACTTCCAAGTTGTACTTCCAAGTAAGCAACTTCGAAGTTATTTTTGTAGTGTAGACAGAGCCAAACCATGCCAAAGAAGAGACCAGCGCTAGAATGTTAAATACAAACAGTGACCTCTAAAGGAGGATTTGAAAGGGAAAGGATTTGGTGTACCAGACAAAGTGGAAAAGGCACAGCAGGGAATGACATGAAGTCAAGGACAGAAGAGAAAGACAAAAGGAGCACTAACTTTAGTGGATAAGGCACAAAAGAGAAAATTTTAAAAATTGGACTTGGACTTAGAAGCCTGGGTTCAAATCCCGGGTCTGTCACAGACTCCCTATGTAATTCTCAGCAATCAGTCTCCAACGCTCAGTTCCCTGTAGGTTGGACCTACCAACTTCATGGCTGTGAAAAAAGTGTCACGGACTGTGAAATACGCCTTTTCCCATAAAATCCAATCTCCCTTTACTGCTGGGAGCACGCAGATGTGGGCTCCCAATGCTAGCCCCAGCCAATCTGGAGAGGAAAAGGCAAAATTCAGGCTGCAGGTAGGTAACAAATTGAAATTCAGGACCAACATGATAACATCCTCTGAAATGCTTTCAGTTGCATACATAGGAATCATTAAGAAAGGTATAGAGAACAAGACAGCATATCTTATTGCTTGTATGAACCCTACTTACGTTGTAAGAGGTTTGCTTCTACATAAATCCTTGGAATGCCTGGTTCTTGAATACTGTGGGTAAATGTGACTGCCTCGTCTCAAAAAAAGATATACTGGAATTGGGAAAGGTTCAAAAAAGGGCTAGAAAAATTATTAGGGGTTTGGAATGGCTGCCATATGAGGAGAAATTAATAAGACTGGGATTATTTATCTTGGAAAAGAGACAAAGAAGGGACTATGGCAGACGTCAATAAAATTATGATAGGGCAAAAGTTATTTGCCATTTCCCATAATACAAGAACTAGGGATCATCAAAAGAAATTAAATAGGCAGCAAGTTTAAAACAAACAGAAGGATACATTTCTTCACACAAGAGTCAACCTGTAAGATTCTCTGCTAGAGGATGTTGTGAAGGCCAGGACCTTAACAGGATTCAGAAAAAGAGTTAAATTCATAGAAGATAGGTCCTTCATTGGCTATTAGCCAAGATCGGCAAGTTTGGTGTCCCTAGCCTCTGTCTGTCAGGGTTGGGAATGGGCAACAGGGAATGGATCCCTGAATCTGTTCTGCTCATCCCCTCTGGCGTACCTGGCATTAGCCACTGCTGGACGACAGGGTACTGAGCTAGATGGACATTTGGTCTGACACAGTATGGCCATTCTTATTACTTGGTCTTCCCCAACAGAATCACTCAGTACAGATATCAGACCACCTCCAGAGGCAACAGAGAAGCGAAAATAGTACATCCAAGGTTTCTGCACTGCAGCAGCATCAAGGCATCTTGCAGCTGGGAATGTACCTGGAGGTGGAGCTGACCATTACCTTTCCTGCCTCCACAAAAGCAACTATGCAGGGGAAGAGCAAGTTCTGTCCCTGCCCAGCCTTACCAAGAGTTGGGGCTTTCACCCTCATTGTTCCTGCTTAGACTTAGGGCACTGGAACTTTAAGCTTCTGCTTCCATGACTCTTGTTGAAGCTCAGGGTACATTGACTCAGAGCTTCAGGCTGGTGGCTACTGCTAGGGCTCTCACCCTCAGAGCCCCTGGCTTGAGGCACCTGGGCTTGGGGCTTCTACTGGGGCTCAGGGTTCTTATCCCATGGCTCTGGCAAAGGCTCAGAGTGCCCAGGCTCAGGGCTTCCACCCCGCAGCTCATGCTGAGATGCAGGGCACTTGTCTCACAGCTCCTTCTAGGTCTTTGAGCAGTGTGGAGTAGAGGCTCATGGCTGCACAGTGGTGCAAGATCAATCTGCAGCCCATCTACCCCAGGACACAAGCTTAAGAGACAAACCTGCACATGATCCTGACATAGCACAAGGGCCAGACCTGCCCCACAAACACCCTGGGGCCTGGCCCCTAAATGTCTGCTACACCACAACAGCAAACGAGAGGTGGAGAGTTTTGCAAACACACCCAGACTTGGCGCCCCCAATCTAAGTGTGGGGTAAACAGGTTCAGACCATACCCTGCTCCAACCCTTATTGGTTAACCATAAGGGGTAAGCCTTATCCCTTTAGGGTGAGGCTTTTCGGTTAACCATTACCATCCATACTGGAGACTGATAGCTTCCATAGTGATTGTGTCAATCAACAACTGTGGATTCTTTGAGGAAGATTCCCTACTTGAAGGGCTGTTTCCTGGAGTCACGTTTAGAGTCTTGCTCATAGATGGTCTAAGGGATTATATCAAATCCCTCCCCCCCCCGCCACCATTCTCTTCTGAGGACTAAGTAAGCCCAGCTCCCTCTGTCTCTGCCCATAACCCATTTGCCCCAAACTGCTAAACATTTCTGCTGCCCTCCACTGGACTCTCTCCAATTTGTCCACGTCCCTTCTGTAGCCGGGGTGGAGGCCAAAACTGGACACAATACTCCAATATGGCCTCACAAGTGTTGAAAGAAGGGCATAACCACTTCCTTCCACCTGCTGGCAAAACTCGTACGAATGCAACCCATTATGCAGAAAGCCTTCTTTGCAACAAGGGCACACTGTTGACTCATACCCCGCTTCTTGCCCACTGTAATCCCCAGATCCTTTTCTGCAACTCGGTCCCCATCCTGTAGCAGTGCACAAGATTCTTCCATCCTATGTGTGCAGGACATGACACTTATTCTTTGTGGAACTTCATCACATTTCTTTTAGCCCATTCCTCCAATTTATCTAGGTCACTCTGGACCCTATCACTACCCTCCAGCATATCTACTTCTCCTCCCAGCTTAGTGTTTGTTATCCATAAACTTGGTGACAGTGCATTCCATCCCTTCACCCAGATCATTAAATAAAAATGCTGAACAAGCCAGCCCCAGGACCAACCCCCTGGGGGCATTTCACTTGACACTAGCAACCAACTAAACATCAAGCCACTGATCACCACCCATTAAGCCTGTTGATCTAGTCAGTTTTTTTTCTATTTTACAGTCCATTCTTCCAAGTCATACTACTTTAACTTGCGGGCAAGAATCCTGTAGGAGACCGCATCCAAAGTTTTATTAAAGTCAAGAAACATCACAGCATGATGAAGGCACACATGAAGTGCAGCATCGGTGTCAACGCTTGAAAGAACCTTGCCAAGGACTATCCCCAGTGGAAAGCAGTAATCTGAGAGGAAGTGGCATAATTTGAGAGGTCCCGCTGCGTTGCAGATGAGGACAGGAGGAGCAGAAGAAAAAAGCAGCAAAAAACTGCCCCAAGCCCCTCCAACACCTACTCTTTCTGTGATAAGACCTGCAGCTCCAGAAACAGGCTGATCAGCATCAACGGACTCACAAATAAAAGGGTGACATGAAGGCATCCTACTTGTTATCAAATGACTGCAAAAGAGAGAAAGATTTGCCCTTGGTGAATACATGTTGACTATTCCCAATCACCTTCCTCTGCTCCAAGTGTGTCAAAATGGATTCCTTGAAGACTTGCTCCATGATTTTTACAGGCACTCAGGTGAGGCTGATCAGGCTGTAGTTCTATGGATTTTCCTCCTCTTTTTTAAAATGAGCAGTAAATCTGCCTTTTTTCCAATCATCTGGGAACTCTCCCAGTCTCCATGAGTTTTCAGAGATAACAGCCAATGTATTTGCGGTCACTTCAGCCACCTCTCAGCACCCTTGTTTGCATTAGATCCGGCCACATGGGCATGCACATGTCCCACTTTTCTAAATCCTATTTTCACTAGTGAGGACTGCTCACCTCTTCCCCATGCTATGCTGCTCAGTGCAACAGTATTCAAGCAGACCTTGTCTGTGAAGATTGGGGCAAAAGCATTGAATAATTCAGTTTTTCCAACATCATCTATTACTAGGTTGCCTTCCCCTTCAATAAGAGCCCCACACCTTCCTTGACCTACTTCTTGTTGCTAGCATACCCACAGAAGATCTTGCAAGCTCCAATTCCAATTGCACTTTGTCCTTCCTCATTACATCCCTGCAAATTCAAGCAATATTTTAACTTCCTTCCTAGTCCTTTGTCCAAATTTCCATTCCTTATGAGCTTCCTTTTTCTACCTGCCATGTTTGCTATTCTTTCTGCACATTACGATGACAATCAAAACAGTAAATCCAAGTCCACTTAGAAAACACCATACCTGAGGAAAAATACTGAGCTAAGTTTTAAAAATGTCTACTTCTTTCCACAAAAAGGAATACCTGTGTAAATTTAATATTCAAATTAAAAATAACTTCACATAATTAAAATTACTTATTCTCAAACTCAATTTAATATACTTTCCTACATATAACAAGCTTCTGCTATAACACGAGGCAAATGAAAATTCCCTATTTTCAAAAGAAAGATCAATCCTGTCTTCATTAAATGAAAGAATATATCTTGTGGAGGAAAATCTCCATAGTTTCACTAGGGTTGTGAGGTCAAGAATGTAACGAAAATTATGCAGTGAAAAAGTAGTTTTACACATCACCTTTCACGTTCAAGTTATCAGAAAGAGTTTACAAAGTCGTTAATGTCAGGATTTTTTAAACACCTTTGGACATAATCATCCCCGTGGGCCAGGGATTACATGCCTTTGGCTGTGTAAAAACAGTGCAGACACAAGAAATCCTGAAGTGTCACAGGCTGCCATTTAGCAGCATTATCAATGGTCACCAACGGTCCCTTTTGGACAGTTAGCTCCCCCGGCAACCTGAACTCATGAATATTCTATAAGCAGGTATTTAAAATCATAGTTTCTGATTGGGCGAACACCTGACTTTCTAGAACCTTCTAAGCCCAAGAGGACCTGACTGAGAACTGTGAAAGTATGGTAATTGGGCTATGAATTATTCATGAGATCATGCTATATAAGGAGAGCTCGCCCTCCATTCTAGGGGCTGAGGACAGGGAGCTGTGGCTGCACAGCAGCATCCACCAGTCCCTGAGGCCAGCTCTTAGGAGCAAAGACACTGAAATCACTGACTGAAATCACTGAGCTAAATCACTGATCACTGAGCTAAATCACTGAAAGCGCCGCCCTGTTACCGTGGTGACGATTCCTCAGAGCTACCACCCAGCACCACAAAGGAGCGGCAAGCGGCCTCAGAGGGGAAGTGATCGGGTGGCGAACTGGCCCACCTCACAGTGGGTACTGTGTACCCGGTCACTGATCCCTGAGGTTGCCATCACACCTGCAATACCGCCATTTTGTCTACTCTCCTGAACTTCGACAGCCTACCGGACTTGACCTGCAACCTTTTCTACTGGACTTGACAACTACTGGGCACGTAATTCTATTCACCAGCTCACATTTTCACGTGGTGCTCATACATTTTGCTTCATAGCCAGCTCGGGACACCGGGACCTTCCGTGAGGGAGCAGTGGTAGCTCCCCTGCTGTGTACCCTCCCCGACGGGGGTGGGGCACTTCATGGGGGCCTGACCCCTGAGGCCGGGCCTACAAGTCCAGGCTGGGTTTACACATATATATAGATATACACAGAGGCACATTTAATTAATAAGTTAATATTGCTAATATTCTTTAACTAATAGTCATTGTTACTATTTAAGTATAGTAATTTTAATAGGATTTTATTTATTATAATTGTTGTTATAAGAGAAGGTTTAACCTCCCTTACCCATATTACCTTCTCACCTTCTTACCCGTCCTCTAAAATACTGCAGGTGCAGGCACAGCCTCCCTGCCTCCCATTGTTGTTCACTTACAAGTGGCCTGAGGAAGAGCAAATTGCCTCCCAGGTCCCTATTTAAGTGGGTCTATAGAGAGTAGTGGGGGGGTCTCCCAGAAGAGGAACAGCCCCGACTGCCTCCTAGGCACCACCCTCTCTGGTGCAGGCTAGCACCCTGCCCCCGGTAGCAGGTGAGGCTAGCAACCTCACCCCTCCTTTTAAAAGGGAGCAACAGGGATTTAAATATCCATTCCCAAACAAACTTACCTTTATTTATTATCCTAATCCATTTTTACCTTCTGGATAAATAAAACCTTCCATTCAAGAAACTACAAGGAAACAATGTCAATTGTAAGTTTTTAGTTACTGATAAACGTTTAGTTTTGATACTTTTTAATTCTAATTTGTGTAATTCAATAAAGATAATAGTTACTTTGTTTTAAATTTAACCCTTGTCCTGGTCTCATTGCCTTTGCCAGCCACTTCTCTCTAGGAGGCTTTAGCGGGGTCCAGTGCATACCGGGGTGGCACTCTCCCATCTTGGGGTTCTAGCAGGGTTCGAACTTGGGTTCTGGGATCTGTGCTAAGGAGGGTTAACTCTCCTTTGAGGTTTCCATTTAATTAATAAATATCGTCACCCCCCAAGAGGAAACCATCAGTTAATTAAATACATATAGTACACTTAAGATGTAAGCAAACAAAACTGTTACTCAGATTGCAGTTTTGGATATTTGAATTTAGAAAATTACTCAGAATACCATAATTATTCACCATTCTTCAAGAAAGGTTTCATAAAACCTCCAGTTTACAATTTGTGTAATCTAATATAAGAGGTGCATGCTTGTTTTAGACTGTTTCTGACTAGGGTTTATACATACTACAGATTTTTAATTTGATGTAGTTGATCCAAAAATACCAAATGTAAACAAGTCCCATATTTTAGAGGGTTCTTTGAAAGGGTAAAAGGTGATTTTTTTTGTTTTTTTGTTTGTTTGTTTTTGTGTAACTGGCATTGCATTTGAAGAAAAGTGTAACTTTTTATATTTAATTTAAAAAATTTAGTTTAGAAATGGCATAAAATAATTACTTATGCCGATTTGGAATTGCAGTTATAACTGATGGGAAAAATCTGCCTCATTCGGGCTGAATGGAAGTATGGAAAATTATCAGTGAAGCAAATAAGAGATTATCTGGACTTGTAGGTCTAGTTACATCATGACTATCAAAGGTATGAAGTTAAAGAACTGATTCAGAATTCCTATTGATTTCACTGAGAATCGTCATTCATTAGAGGCCTCAAATTCACACTCGTGACTAGCTAATGCTTTAGAAATGGCTTCCTCTGATTCTGAGCAGACTGGTTTAGATGGACCAACACCAGTGCAAACCGTCAAAGCAGAATATGTGTAGATGCTTGGTCTCTGAAAAAATGTTTTAGGAGAACAAGAAGCCCTGTGGCACATTACAGACAGAAATTTTGGAGCATAAGCTTTTGTGGGCAAAGACCCACTTTGCCTGACGCCACAGGACTTCTTCTTGTTTTTTAAAATACAGGCTAACACGGCTCCCTCTCTGATACTTGTTTTAGGACAGTCACCCAAGTCTGAATGCCCAAGCTCAGCTGTACTTCAGATGCTGAAATTTAAAAAAAAATAAAATCATTGCTGTATGACCCTAGATTCTCCCAATACCACTGTTTTACCTGTTAACTCCTTTCCCTCTGGTTCAAAATCCTTAAAGATACTTCAGCAAACCTCTTATGGGACACCTTTGACACAGTGAGGCAATGAAACAAGGTACGTGCCTTCAAACTGATAGAAAAGTCTCAAATACTTGGATGGGAAGACAATGGGTTTTTAAAAATTTCTATTAAAGTACATTTTCACGTCCTGTCTTTGAATGTTGGAGAAGTGAAAAGTGATGCATTGGAGAAGTGCTGTCTACACACATTTGGTAACATTTTCCAAAGCTTTGGCAGATGCAAATAAACCTTTGGTCTATCATCTAGTGCTCTGAGCAGTAGATGAGCACACCAGGAATTTTACAAATTCGCATTTGACCGTACACAAGTTGCATGGGTGCTCACATTTGGTGAAGTTTTCAAAGATAGTGATGCAAATTTAATGAGTACTTAGAGCTGAGCAAAAGGATTCTGTAAATATAAACAAATCTTTTCAAGCATGCCAGAGCAGTGTTTCTCAACCATTTTTTTATGAAGTACCCCTTTAAAAAAATTATAAATATCCCAGGACCTACAATTTTCATTTTTTTTCCTACCACTGAAACACATTTGTTTAGATAACAATCTTAACTGGTTGGTTGGCAGAAATTGCCTATAGGCAATAAACCTGCCATCATACTTATGATTGTGCAAAAAGGATAAATAAAAATTAGATAAACATAAAATAAGTCCAATTTTTTTCATAAAAAAAGTTGAGAAACACTGAGTTAATGTGCCCTCTGAAAGAGCTCAGAGTACCCCCAGGGGTATGTGTACCCCTGGTTGAGAATCACAGTGCGAGGGGACTGGTCGTGCAATATAAAAGCAGTCTATTTTCAAATACCTTTGAAGAGTGGCCACATCCAGAGGACGGAGAACAAGGAGAAGTGTTGAGGAAAATAGCACAGAGAATGAGGAAGCCAACTATTCAAATCCAACACCACCACCATAGGTACAAAAATTAGGTCCCTCAATGATGAGTTACCAAACATGCAAAAACACTTCCTACCAATATACAGAAGCTTTGTATTCTGAATGTAAATTGGGTAACTAATGCAGAGAGAAATGGCAGGTTGTAGAGTCATAGCATAGATTGGACAGACATCTCAAAAGCTATCTGTGTCTATATTAACTTCTAAATATTTTATCTGGAAGATCCACTGAGAATTACCAAGTGAATACACAGCAGAATAAGGACACTACAATTAAAAGTATTATTTATTTTGACAAACTGCAATTTAGGGGCAGCTACTTTTATTAATATTTATCCAACAACTTTTTGTTTTGTTTATTCAGTGTTTCATATAACAGGATTTTGCTCCACTACTACAGCTCCTAGGCACTCCAGTAATACAAATAATAGTAAAAAGCTCATCATAAGAGAATATGACTTCTGACAGCTTTGCTTAGGATACCTAAAATAAGGTATATGAATGTTAAATATATTCCTGAAAGAACCTGTCAATTTACTTTTGGTAAACGGCAAAGGTTTCCCAAAAATCACTGAAGCAAAGCTAAGTATAGGCGGAAGCCTAAGTTTGCAGGTTTATTTTTACCTGAAAATACACTTAAGCACTTTACATGGATATGTAAAAATATTTGTGCTGCTTAACAAAAACAACAACAAAAAACCCTGTTTTGGCCAACATTTCACCTACAAATAATTTTTATCAAACTCTGACTACATTTGTCTCAGTCAGTCTCTATATCAACAAAGAGATGGGCAAACATTTCAGAAGTATAAATTGTACATGTATCAGATTGGGACTATGGCTGACAATTCCTCCCAAACGTGTTCTTTTTTTGTATCACTGGCCTCTGTCCAGTCACTCTCCCCTTGTCTGTTCACTCTAACTTTCTCCTGAACAAACTTTTGGAAGACAAAATGTTTAGTTATCTCCATTTAACATATTAACTTGTGGCACCAGAGAAAAAGAAAGAGAATTATATGCTTGGCAGAGAACAAGGCCAGATCTATAACTTTCTACCGCTGTGTAGAGGAGATGGCCTAAAGCAGACCTGGAGAAAGCACTTGGCCACTCACAGATAAAATTAAGACTATGAAATTGAAACTGGGAAGCACACAGAACAACAGGAGACACAAAGTTATAACATATAATATGCAGAACTGGATATTCCTCCAATCCCCCACATTTAGATATTTTTTTACTCATTGCTATGAATTGTTCAAACACAGATGCAGATCCTGTAAACACCTTATACCTGTGCTTCACTTAGCTCACAAGTTATACACCCCACTGAAGCCAATGAGATCACTCACGTGGGTAACGTAAAGCATGGTAAGCAGAAACAACAAGGGTGTGCATAGATTGGTCTGTGAATTTCTCTGACAAACATATTTTAACACACACAAACCTGCTATGATTTTTATTCAGTGAGGGCATTTTGGACTCCCTTTAAGATCTTCAGAGGTTCCCTTTGCTTTTAAGGAAGAATTGTGTTGAGTGTTACCCAAAGTCCATTAAATGGGTGCCTAGTCTATTTAAGCTTCTTTGACAATCCAAGCTTAATATATTGTCAAGCCTGACATGATAATTTTACAAATGCAGTTTCCACTGATTCCAATTAGAGCCATACAGATGCTAATGACAGAATGATCAACAAACTAAAGCAGTGGAGGGCAACCTGTGTCCCATGAGGGTTGTCTGATTGGAGGCTATGAGACATTTTGGGGACATTGACCATCTGCAGAGACTGTCAACTGAAGCTCCCAGTGGATGCAGTTCTCTGTTCATAGCCAATAAGAACTGCGGTAAGCAGTGCCTGAAGCTGAAAGCGCTGCAGTGGTATGCTGGCCACTGCTTTCCACAGCCTTCATTGGGCTGCAGCTTGCCCTCTACTGCACTAAAATTTCTCTTTTAGCCAGTCACCACTTAAAATGCATAAAATCTTCTAGATTTCAATCTCACTATTCACCTAATCACATTAGGAAAATAGTTCATCAGGCCTCATACGCTGCTGCTGGAAGATGAAGATATATCTCCCCTAACAATATACATATAGTATGGTTTACACAGGTTCCCCAGGATATGGAGATTTGTAAATTAAAGAGTTAAAGGTAAGAACACGTCTCTTGTCTTGGAGGGCATTTGATAACAAGTAGGACATCTTCAAGTCACCCTCCTATTTGTGAGGCTATTGATGGCTGATCAGCCTGATTCTGGAGCCGCAGATCTTATCACAGAAGAGGCAGGTGTTTGTAGCTGTTGGAGGGATGCCGGGCAGGTTTTGAAGCTCTTTTCTTCTTCTCCACCTCTCCTCATCTGCACTGCAGCAGGACATAAACTGCACCATCCCCTCATGGATTACCATTCTCCACTGGGGACGGGCTTGGTCATGGTCCTCCCAAGTGTCAGCACCAATGCTGCACTTTTCCACATGAGCCTTCAACATGTCTCTATATCACTTCTGCTGGCCCCCAGAACTTCTCTGTCCTTCCTCCAACTCTGAAAATGAATCTATTTTGGGAGACACTGATCAGACATCTGAACCACATGACCAGTCCAATGGCTTCAATGCTGGTCATGTTCGACTCTTCCAGGACACTAATGTTTGTAGGCCTATCCTCTCAAGAGATATTTAGGATTCCCCTGAGGCAGCATTGATGATATTGTTAAGTGCCTTCAAATGATACTTGTATGTTGTCCAGGTTTCACATGAGTACAGCAGCATTGGAACAACCATCACACAGCATACCTACAAGGAACTTTGTCTTGGGATACATGTCCTGGTTCTCCAAAACCCTTTGTCTCAAGCGGGTGAAAGCAAAACTTGCATGGCTCAGACGATGCTAGATTTGTGCATCAATGTCAGTGACAATTAGTGTGTGTCTTTTGGGTCACTCACTGTCTGGATTGTCCATTAGAGTCCAAATATTCATTTGCATGGACACAGTTCTCTGTTCATAACCAATGAGAACTATGGTAAGCAGTGCCTGAAGATGAAAGTGCTGCAGTGGCATGCTGGCTGCTTCTTTCCACAGCTTTTATTGGTCTGCAGGTTGTCCTCCACTGCCCTAAAGTTTCTCTTTTGGCCAGCCACAACTTGAAATGCATAAAATCTTGTAAATTTCGATCTCACTCCTCCCAAACAACATATCACTGTTCAGGGCCTCACAAGCTACTGCTAGGAAGGTGAAGATACATCTCCCATAAAAATATCCATATAGTATTGTCTACACGTGTTCCCCAGCCCACAGAGATTTGTAAATTAAAAAGAGTTAAAGGTTAAGAACACATATACTTAAAATAAGGAACATAAGAACAGCCATACTGGGTCAGACCATAGGTCCATCTTCCGACAGTGGCCAGTGCCAGGTGCCCCAGAGGGAATGAACAGAACAGGTAATCATCCATAATCAATTCCCTGTTGCCCATTTCCAGCCTCTTGCAAACAGAGGTTAGGGACACAGTCCATGCCCGTCCTGGCTAATAGCCATTGATGGACCTATCCCCCATGAATTTATCTAGTTCTTTTTAAACTCTACTATAGTCTTGGTCTTCATAACATTCTCCGGCAAGGAGTTCCACAGGTTAACTGTGCATTGTGTGAAAAAATATATTGTTTGTTTTAAACCCACTGTCTATTAATTTCATTTGGTGACCCCGAATTCCTGTGTTGCAAGGAGTAAATAACAATTCCTCCATTTTCTCCATACCAGTCATAATTTTCCACAGCCAATAACAGAACGCCACTGGTCATTACCTACAGCCCCCAACTCAAACACTGCAATGCATTATTAAAGACCTACACTCCAGAAGGCCTAGGTGACAGGCCTGTTCTCTCCTACAGACAACCTCCCAACCTTATGAGGATTCTCACCTACAACCACAGTCTATACCACAGGAACACCAATCCTGGAACTTCTCCTTGCAACAAAACCCATTGCCAACTTTGTCCACATATCTATTCTGGAGATACCATCACTGGACCTAACCAGGTTATTCACAGAATCATGGGCACATTCTCATGTTCCTCAACTAACATCATATATGCCATCATGTGCAAACAATGCCCACATGCTTTGTATATTGGACAGACTTCAAACTCTCTTAGACAAAGAATTAATGGGCATAAAACAGTCATAAAACCACTCCTGATTCACAAACCTGTCAGCCGGCAATTTAATGAAGTGGGCCATTCTGTTAATGACCTGAAAGTCTCTGTTTTACTGAATAGGAATTTTCACAACAGTTTGGAAACAGGTTGCTGAACTCTCTTTTACATTCAAATTTGACACATTAACATGTGGTTTGAACCAGGATGGGAATTTTCTAGCTCGTTATAGGGGCTCTTTTGCATACTTGGCTTTATCTAATTCTGGACTCACCTCCCCCTCCTTCTGCCTCTCTGTTCTCTGATTTGCTCACCCTGATAATATTTTTCTGGATTTGTCAACCTTGATTACTATTTTTGGTTCTCTGTGCCTTAAATATTGAGTCTGTTCTGATAAGGCTATGATCTGAAGGAGTGGTTCTGTCCCACAAAAGCTCGTCACCTAATAAATTATTTTGTTAGTCTTAAAAGTGCTACTGGAATGCTCTTTTGTTGTGATAGTATATAGACTAGCACGGCTATCTCTCCACTACCATTTGGAGTAGTTTTTTGTCATCTGCAAATTTTGCCACCTCACTGTTTATCCCTTTTTCCAGATCATTTATAAATATGTTGAATAGGACTGGTCCCAGTACAGACCCCTGGGAGACACCACTATTTACCTCTCTCCATTCTGAAAACTGACCATTTAATCCTACCCTTCGTTTCTGATCTGTAAACCAGTTACCAATCCAAGAGAGGATCTTCCCTCTTATCCCATGACAGTTAACTCTGCTTAAGAGCCTTTGGTGAGGGACCTTGTCAAAGGCCTTCTGAAAATCTTAGTACGCTATATCCACAGGATCACCCCTGTCCACATGCTTGCTGACCCTTTCAAAAAATTCTAATAGATTGGTGAGGCATGACTTCCCTTTACAAAAGCCACGTTGACTCTTCCCCAACAAATTATGTTCATCAACACGTCTGACAATTCTCTTCTTTACTAGAGTTTCAAGCACTTTGCCTGGTACTGAAGTCAGACTGACTGGCCTGTAATTGCCAGGATCACCTCTGGAGCACTTTTTAAAGATTGGTGTCACACTATCTATCCTCCAGTCATCTGGAACAGAAGCTCATTTAAATGACAAGTTAAAAACTACAGTTACTAGCTCTGCAATTTCACTTTTGAGTTCCTTCAGAACTCTTGGGTGAATACCATCTGGTGCTGGTGACTTATTACTGTTTAGTTTATCAATTTGTTCCAAAACTTCTTCTGACACCTCAATTTGAGACAGTTCATCAGATTTGTTACCTGAAAAGAATTGCTCAGGTTTTGGAATCTCCCTCACATCCTCAGCCACAAAGACTGATGCAAAGAAATCATTTAGTTTTTCTGCAATGGTCTTATCATCCCTGAGTGCTCCTTGAGCATATTGATCATCCAGTGGCCCTGTTGGTTGTTTAGCCAGCTTCCTGCTTCTGATGTACTTAAAAAAATTCTGCTATTAGTTTTTGACTCTCTGGCTAGCTATTCTTCAAATTCTCTTCTGGCCTTCCTAACTATATTCTTACACTTCACATGGCAGAATTTATGTTCCTTTTTATCTTCCTCACTAGGATTTAACTTCCATTTTTTACAGGATGACTTTTTATCTCTCACTGCCTCTTTTACTTTATTGTTTAACCACAATGGCACTTTTTTTGGTTCTCTTACTACGTTTCCTAAATTGGATTATACATTTAAATTGGGACTCTATTATGGTGTCTTGAAAAAGTTTCCATGCAGCTTGCAGGGATTTCACTGGAGGTACTGTATCTTTTAATTTCCATTTAACTAACTTCCTCATTTTTGTGTAATCCCCCTTTCTGAAATTAAATACTACAGTCTTGGGCCACTGTAGTATTTTCCCAGCCACAGGAATGTTAAATTTAATTATATTAAGATCACTATTACCAAGAGGTCCAGAAATATTCACCTCTTGGACCAGATCCTCTGCTCCACTTTGGACTAAATCAAAAATCAACTCTCTTCTTGTGGGTTCCAGTACTAGCTGCTCCAAGAAGCAGTCATTTAAGGTGTCAAGAAATTTGACCTCAGCTTCCTGTCCTCAAGTGACATGTACCCAGTCTATGATAGTTGAAATCCCCCCCCCATTATTATTGTTTTTTTTATTTTTATAGCCCCCTAATCTCCCTGAGCATTTCAAGGTCACTATCACCATCCTGGCCAGGTGGTCGGTAATACAACCTTGCCATTACATTCTTATTATTCAAGCGTGGGGTTACTATCCAGAGAGATTCTATGGTGGCTTGGTTCATTTATGATTTTTATTTCGTTTGACTTTACACTTTCTTTAATGTATAGTGCCACCCACCGCCCCCCACACCCTCCAGCATGACCTGTTCTGTCCTTCCAATAAATTTTGTATCCTGGTATTACTGTGGTCCCACTGATTATCCTTATTCCACCAAGTTTCTGCGATAGCTACTATATCGATCTCATCATTTAATACGAGGCACTCTAGCTCACCCACCTTATTATTTAGACTTCTAGCATTTGTCCACAAGCACTCTAAGAACCTGTCACTCTTTAGCTGCCTGCCATTAAGTGATGTGATTGAAAGGGACTCTGTTATACTTGACTGTTCCTCATCAGCTACTACCTGTGTTTTATCATGTTTTGTCCTCTTCTCCTTACTAAGACATAGAGAATCTCCCAAAAGAGATCCTGCCCTAAGGGATGCCACCATCCGAATCACATGCACCTGTGCACCTGACAGCTTTCCCCCAGCCCTTAGTCTAAAAACTGCTCTATGACCTTCTTTAATTTTAAGTGCCAGCAATCTGGTTCCATTTTGGTTTAGGTGGAGCCCATCCTTCTGTATAGGCTCCCCTTTTCCCAAAAGTTTCCCCAGTTCCTTATAAATCTAAACCCCTCCCTCCTACACCATCATCTGATCCACGCATTTAGACCCTGCAGTTCTGCCTGTCTAACTTGCCTTTGCGTGGAATTGGAAGCATCTCAGAGAACGCTACCATGGAGGTCCCAGATTTCAATCTCCTACCTAGCAGCCTAAATTTGGCCTCCAGGACCTCTCTCCTATCCTTCCCTATGTCAATTTTGATGGAATTGAAAGAAAGGTAAGCAAGAGGCAGCAAGTAACTGTCTGAAAAACAAAACATACTTAGAAAGGAAGAGCTGATGCCTCCCATGGTGGAGTAAGAATGGGAAAGACTGTCTACGGTTAGGCAGGGAAGACGTACCTCAGATGCCCCAATGATGTGCAAGATGAGGAGAAAGAGAGGCAGCATGCTCATCCCAGAGCTGTATTCCAAAATGAGGAGTAACATATCTTAACCTCGCATGGAAATGTATCCCCAGAAGCCTCCCTACCTAACAAGACCCCAACACACAGTTTCCTCTTAAGGAAAGGAGTATTTTAGGCACTGGGAATGGTGCCCAATTTCATCCCATTCCTAACACCCCTGCCTCACCCAGGTATCCTCTCACAAGCAGGGATGCCACCATTGTGCCACCATTATAAACTTCTGTTACCCTTCATCAGAAGAAGAAAGCAGTCATCCCCAGTGCCCTGCATCCATGCCCTTCATGACTCCCAAAGGTTCATGGGCCTTCCTCCTCCCTTCTCCTCCAACAGAACTCATCCTGGTGATCTCCTCCTCTTGTCCTATTGTCCCTCACTTCACATCTCCTGTCCCATTTAGGGCACACCAAACACAAGGGGCTTGGCTCCCTTCGCCCCCTCCCGATCCTCTCTATGCTTAACCATCCCCTCCTCTCCACAGCCCCTGCCCATCTTCCCCCTAGTCCTTGACCATCCTCCCCCATACCTCTATTCCCCTCCCCCACACAGCCCCTGCCCCTCTTTCCCTTTACCCACCCCCTCCCCATCCCCCTCTCTACCCATCCCCCTCCCTCTAGGTCTCCTGCCCATTTTCCCCCCTCTGCCCCGCCCCGGCTCACCAGGTATAGGGTGCCGTAGATGCGCAGGGACTCGGACAGCGCCCCGCGCGTGATGTGCACGAAGGCCCGGCCGCAGTGCGGGTGCCAGGTGTGCCCGATCTCGTAGCAGTTGTGGGGGATGGACTTGCTCAGCGCGGCCATCTTGCCGCTCGCCGTGCTGGGGGCGCCGCGACGCCACTAGTGCAAGAGAAAGGTCGCGCGGGCAGCTCGCGCCGCCGGGGTTACTCGCGGCCAAACCCGCCCCTAGCGCCGCTCGCGTGAGCCCCACAGCCAATCAACGCGCCGGGGCTCGGGGAGCGGGTGGGAAGAGCTTTCACCCAGCCGGGCTGAGCGGGCGGGCGGGTGGAGGAGGAGCCGGCGGGTTCGAGCGGTGGGAAGAAAGCTGTATGGGGAGCTGGAGGGGCGGGCGGGCGAGAGGTGCGTGGGAAGCTATGGGGGGTGGGGAGAAGAGAGTTGCAGGGGGATGGGGGAAGAGCGCTGCATGGGGATTGGGGGGGCAGGGAGCTGCATGCGGAGCTGCGGGGGATGGGTGAAGAGAGCTGCATGGGGAGCTGTGGAGCATGTGGGGAAGAGAGCTGCATGGGGAGCTGTGGGCAGAGGGGGAGTGGAAAGGTATCCCATCCAGGAGGTCAGAAGAAAGCAAGCCTCCCCAGCAACCTCAGGAGAAGGATTAAAGACTACCTGTGTGAGAGCTTTATGGAGATGTGCATGGAGGATGGGCGCTCCGTCCCCAGACACATTAACACATTGTTCCTGGGGCTCAAGGGCTGTGTAGGTACAGCTCACCACTGTTTTAGGTCACCCAGTGGTAACATCATCAAAAATGAGAACTCACCAGAAGTGCCCTCCCCTCCATCAGAGTCCAGCTGTGAAACATCCTGGGAGGAGAGGATGACAGCCAAAGTCAAAAAAAGTTCCTGGCTGTCAGTGAGATCAGCTGCTCCAGTTGTCTGCTGACCCTTGTCATCCTCCTGCTTTTCCTCATACTCTATGTCTTCCCTGCTGTTGCCAGAGGAATTTCTTGGGAGTTTGGGGACAGTGGTTGAGTCTCCCCTTAAAATGCCATGCAGCTGCTCATAGAAGCAGCATGTCTGCAGTGATGACTCAGAACATCCATTTGCTTTCTTTGTCTTGTGGTATGCCTGCCTGAGCACTGTTATTTTCGCACAGCAGTGCTGGGCATCCCTGCTATATCCTTTTTACACCATGTCCTGTGAGATCTTGAGCATAGATGTCCATTTGTTTTGCTGCCTCATAGTTTTGCCAGCACAGCTCCATCTCCCAACACACTAATGAAGTCCTGGATCTCCTGCATGCACCATGCTAGAACTGGTTTGCAACCCTGGGAATTCATGGCTAGATGTGCAGCTGAGGTGTGCTGCTTGCTCCGCCCGCCACACTGGCCAAACAGGAAATGAAAGTTAAACTTTGCCAGTCTGTTTCCTGCAGGAGAGCAGCAGAGCTGAAAGTGGTGGCCGGAATACTCACGTTGGTGCACAGTGGGACATGTCCAAGAGGCCAAGGACATTGAATTTCAGAACGTTCTGTCTGCACTACCCTAAGGTCAACCATGCGATGTTGAGTTAGGCGTCATTCCTCATGAAAAGCAGGAGTACAAAAGTTGACCATAGAAGCCCTTAAAGTCAGCAGAACAGAGGCTGCATTGTGGACTGATTGCTTAGAAAATTGACCTAAGTCATCTAAATTTGACATCATCTCCTACTGTAGACCAAGCCTCAAGTGACGCCCCTCTGATTTGGAGAGCACCCATGGTGGGCAGCATATGAATCTATCAGTGGAGTGCATCTGCACATGCCTTGATACTCACAACAAAATTTATTCTGCCCATCAATAGAAAACGTGAGAGGAAACACTCTTCCAGAGGCCTGTTTGGCACTCTGCTTCAGAACTGTAGCTGAAATGATACCATACCCTGACTCCTTGAGCCCTGATTAGTTAACTTGTGGGCCATTTCCATTTTGCCCTACTTGTTAAACCTCTGCAGTGAGGTGGATATATTGCTGGGCAGCCCATTGTCTATGTTGTAATTTTAAATGAATGGGATGGGCACCAGTAGTACTGCATGGATGAATAAGGATGTGCTTTGAAGATTAAAATTATATGTGCTCCGCGAATGAATAACAAGAATGCTCCAATAGCAAATGGCTAAGAGATTAACTCTTAACTCACTGTGACTTTCCAGCCTTACCAATGTCTGAGCTGTTGTATAAACAAAAATGAGATGTGACATCATCAGCTCCTTTTACACTATAACAACTTGTGATGCAAATAAAGTAGCTTTAATTTGTTGGGGATAAAGGTAGTTTTAGCTCCATGTGTTTGGGATCGGTGGGCAGAGAACTTCCATTGTTTAATAGTCTCTTTTTAATGCAGCATTTTTAATACATTTTAATGAAGAATTTCTTTAGTTCCCAAGGGATATTTGTACTTTATAAAAGCTGGGCAGTTTTGTCTGCCATGCAGTCCTCCTCAATTGGTTATTTTTGTAACTCTTGTTTTCAGCTTAGTCTTTCAGCAGATTTACCTGATTCTGTAGTTCCCACAATCAGCATGATGGCCTTTATTAATATTTGTATGACATTGACTTTCCTCTACTTGTTAGTGGGCAGGTCTGCCCTTAAGATGAAGCAGGACAGCTGCAGAGCTTCAGTGAAGATGCTGCTAAAATGGCAGGAGAGCTTACATTAGTGTAGTTAATTCACTGCCATAGAAGGTCATGGTTGTGTCCATGGAAGAAGCAGACTCATCAACATAATACTGTCTGCACTGGGGGTTAAGTCAGTCTGACAAATGTCTACATTACCAGCCTTATAAGTGGTAGTAGCTATGTTAGCATGAGAGCGTCTCTTGGCAACAAGTATCAGAGAGGTAGTTGTGTTAGTCTGTATCTTCAAAAACAGCAAGGAGTCCTGTGACATCTTATAGACTAACATATATTTTGGAGCGTAAGCTTTTGTGGGCAAAGACCTGCTTCATGATATCTGTTAGTCTATAAGGTGTCACAGGACTTCTTGCCAACAAAGTACTGGCCACATTGGTGTAACAGGTTGCTTTTATTTTTAAAAAGGAAATCACTTGCGTACACCTGGTATATCTAGCACGTCTTTCAAGGTAGAATAGAACTTGAAGTATAGCAGTAGCATGCAAATCAATTAGAGGCATAGAAAATGCACATGAGGAAAGAACCAAATTGCAGAAGATCACCTCACTACTTGCTGTTCATCTTAAGACCTGGAGGCAGCCTTCTGCCCTCATTTATGCTCCCTGCACATCATCTCCCTTTTTAATGATGAAGTGGTCTCCAGATTTTCCACCAAAATGCACCAGTCTGTACTCTTTGTATTTATTGTCTGGTCCTAATCATTGATTTGTGTCTGCAGATATTCCCCCTAGTCTCCTGTAATAAGACTGAGACTAGCCTCTGTCCTGCAGCAGGTGTACCGCCAGTCTCCTTCTCAGCCTGTCTTTTGAATCTGTAAAAGGGCTGTGGTCAAAGTGAGACACTCTCATTGTTGTCCTTGCCGTCAGCGATACCCGTCCATTATTAATGTTTTATAGAATGGAAGATCAAATCATAAAAACACTTTGCAATAATATGCTGCACATTACCAAAGTGTTGTACACACTTTAGCTAAATAGACTCTCCACCTTTGGAAATCAAAGTTTTCTCTGAGGTGTCAGCAGAAGGACATTCTGCTTAACAGTAATTTTGCTTATGCTGCTGTTACATATTTTCCATATACTTCACCTTCTTTTTTAATATGTTATCAGAAGTGATAAAAGCAGTACCATTCAAGCTCAGTGTTTTATCTGCCAAATCCTGAAGGTGGAGCAATTAAGGATCCAGAGGTGAGGTAAAGAATAACTCTGTGTAATAAGAACCTAACAAGCCAGAGAACTGTTTGCCTCTGGAGACTCACCAGCAAGGCATCAAATGTCAACATTCAGCCAATGGAATATTAAGATGCATTACATCATCGGAACAAACTCTTTGGCTGATCCCAACCTTGGCTCCAGCAGCTCCTTCATACTTCTGTGGATTGTACCTACGTCTCCTCTGCGTACAGGACTCACAGCTCACATACACTATATTAATGGCTCCTGTCCACCCATCTGAACTAAGTTTAAAATTGGGCATAAATGCTTCTCTTGATTAAGGGGCATATTCTTAAAGAGCTCTATCGGCTCATCCGTGACATTTTCCCTGTATGCTATGCTGCTATGATTTCATTCAAACCACTGTCCAAGCCTTTGTCTTCTTTATAACTATGTCTGGGGTTTTTTTATACCTCATCTTCAAGTCCCACCTGTGCAGCATGTAAGAACGTGGGGAGCAGCATTCTTCACTTTGCCCCTTATGCTTAAGTCAAGTGGAGGGAAAGGGGGAGTTGGAAAGAAAACAGGCCCTGAGGTGAGAGAGGCCTGTCAGTAAAATAATAAACCAAATGTTCAGTATAAGTTCGATAACGTTGTCAAAGAAAGGAGTTTGGGACAGTGCCAGAGGGAGAACTCTTTTATCCTGTATTTAACTTCTGGGCCCTTTTTCTCCAGAGAGGCATGGAGTCTCAGCAGGTTGCAAGAAGTTTGTACAATGCCAACTAAATCCTGCAAGCTATCCATTTATCTATAGAGTCCTGTGCGTGTGCAAATTTATACCTGTGAGTTCAGATCTCTGTGGATATAACTCATTATCCAACAAACTGCAGCAGCAAAAGGAGCAGAGGAGGAGCTAGCACTCAGGCCAACAGCTCCTCCAGCACAGCTGAACTACTCTTATCCCTGCTCCTGTTCCAAACAGCTGTTTTCATCATACTGCAGGAGCTGCTGGCATAGGGTGCTGTCTCCTTGGAGCAGCAGTTCCACGTTCTGCTCCTTTCTGTTGTGATTCTTGGGAAACTCTGGTTCCATATATATCTGCATCCCTGGCAGTAAGTTTGTAGCCCTGCAGGGTTCTATTTTTCTGGCGCTTGTCTCCCCGGTTTTTTCCAACAAGTTTCCCTTTGGTGCAAGAGCCTTTGACTTGGTAGCTTCTATCATCAGGATATAATCTTCTTTTCTGCCTCTTTATTATTTTAATATTTAAAGAGCACCAATAATATGTGTGTGATCACAAAAGGGCGAAGAAGTGCACCACACAATGACAAAATGGGAAGGGAAGATGTCTGCAAAGCAGATCTGGGTCATTCCAGAAATAAAGTTTGAGAATTACAGTATCTTGTTTAATTTCATCTGAATGGTTTATTTTACACTACCTCAGAATTTATTTTTCTTTTCAGTGAACTGTAGGATGTACTGAAAACTTGGACCCATGTCATTGTTTCCTCTATTTTTTTTCCATTGGTGGGTGGAATACATTTTGTTATGTGCACCAAGGCTTGTGTGAATGTGGACCACCAATAAAAGCACATGCTGCCCACTGTGGGTTGTTTGCGGGCACTCTGCTAATCACCTGGGTGGGGCCTGAAAAGGTTCAGAAAAGGGCGACTAAGATGATTAGGGGTTTGGAATGGGTCCCATATGGGGAGAGGCTAGAGAGACTGGGACTTTTCAGTCTGGAAAAGAGCCGACTGAGGGGCGATATGATAGAGGTATATAAAATCATGAATGGTGTGGAGAAAGTGAATATAGAAAAATTATTTACCTTTTCCCATAATACAAGAACTAGGGGACACCAAATGAAATTGTTGGGTAGTAGGTTCAAAACTAATAAAAGGAAATTTTTCTTCACACAGCGCACAGTCAACCTGTGGAACTCCTTGCCGGAGGAGGCTGTGAAGGCCAGGACTCTATTAGGGTTTAAAAAAGAGCTCGATAAATTTTTGCAGGTTAGGTCCATAAATGGCTATTAGCCAGGGGTAAAGTATGGGGCCCTAGCCTTCAGTACAAGGGCAGGAGATGGATGGCAGGAGATAAATCACTTGATCATTGTCTTCTGTTCTCCTTCTCTGAGGCACCTGGCATTGGCCACTGTCAGCAGACGGGATACTGGGCTGGATGGATCTTTGGTCTGACCCAGTATGGCCATTCTTATGTTCTTATGGGCAGCTGCACAAGCACTCAGCTTACAAAGGCCACGTTATAGATGACAGGAGATTTTGGCCTCTGGAGAGAGAAGAGACAAAGCTTTTGGTGTGAGGAAGGCATAGGAGGAATTTTGGATTTGTGGTATAAGTGGATTTTAAAATGCTCAGCAATGAAATACGATAAGTGTTGCTATTGAAGTTGCATATTTAGTTTTCAAAATTAATAGGTAACGGATAATTTGTGTTACCCAAAACTATTGTCAGTGGCTGTTTGCAGACTCAAGGATTTGTCTACCTGGGAAACCCACACTAGTATAAACTAAAATTGAGTCTATGCTGCAGTTTACTACTAGTATAGTGTTGTTGGTTGGAAGACTGAAAAACATCACTACCCACAACCAACACAATTCTGCCAGCAGCCCTTCTGTACAAAGGCAACTTATACCAGCAAAACAGTCCTTTTGTCAGTATCAGTTGTGTCATTTGCGGCTGTGGTTTAATTAGACCAGCAAATATAAGCCATGTCTCCATGGGGGAATTTGCTGGCAATTATGTAGACCAGTGGCTCATAATCAGGTGTATGTGTACCTCTTGGGGTACTTGGAGGTCTTTCAGGGGTCATATCAACTCATCTAGCTATTTGCCTAGTTTTCCAAGAGACTTACGTAAAAAGCATTATTGAAGTCGGTACAAACAAATTTTATACGACTTGTTTTTTTTATGGTAAACATGAGAACATAAGCAATGTGTCAGTAATTGTGTGTTGTAAAACTTTTGTATTTTAACATCTGATTTTCAGAAGCAAGTTGTTTTTAAAAGTGAGGTAAAACTTTGGGCTTGCATGATACCATCACAATACTGAAAGGCTACACCTATCTGGAAAGGTATAGAACCATTGCTATGTAATACTAAGACAATTATTCAGATAATGTTTGCAGAAGTTCTAGATAAACAACTGAGTAACATGACTCTCACAGAACTCTCATTTGCATCAACCTATTTGTGTGAGCCATAGTCATTCGGCTATGACTGAATTAAAAGCTAACAAAATCATACGTCTCCAGAAAATGATTTAATTATGGCCCTCAGCAATTTGAAACCTAGGTTTGAAAATTTGATTTCATCCAAACAAGCTCAGCTTTCACATTCAATTAATTATAATTTTTCTTGTAATTTTATTGACCTATGTTCATTGATGAATAGTGACAGAAAGATAGCCATGTTAGCTTGTATTCTATCAAAACAAAAAAGCAGTCTTGTAGCACTTTAAAGACTAACAAAATAATTTGTTAAGTGATGAGCTTTCATGGATCTGAAGAAGTGGCTCTGTCCCATGAAAGTTCATCACCTAATAAATTATTTAGTTAATCTTTAAAGTGCTGCATGACTGCTTTTTTGTTCATTGATGTTTTTATACGTAACCCTTCTGCCAGAAGCAATCAGCAGCAGCTAGGGCCAGGTTCAATTTCTAGGGGTTCCTTTTCATCCATTTCACACACAACCGGCTCAAGCCACCACCCAATAGCCTGGGAAATTCACATAACCTTTGGTGCCTTGGAGAGGCAGTGCTTCCCCACTCACAAGCACAGAGTCTGAGTGTAGAAAAGAAACTTTGAATGAAAGAGGGAGAGAAGTCACATGGCATTAGCTTGGGAAAATACCACACTCAGAGTTCATAACCAGCCCTCAAGTAACTGTCTCAGCTGAAATGGATTGAGCAGTGTCCTTGGCCTCTCAGGCTTACCAGTCCAGTACTGTAAGGGTCCTATTCACATACCCAAACTTTCTCCATAAGCCTCTTAACATGCCCCACTTACAACTCTGTCCCGTCCGTGCAGGCTCAGACACTTCACCCTGATGCATTCCTTTATCAAGCCTGAGTTAATGCCACCTAAGTGGTAGTCCAGTGTTCAGCTTGCTCCTGCTAGCTGCCCCACCACCACCCCCTCCTGCAAGTCACCCTACTGGATGACTGTTGGTTGCTCCTGCCACCTATCTTGCTGGCTGTCTCCTGCTTCTCTTGTCAGATGTCCACTGATCACTCCTGCCAGCTACCTGTCCACAGTGCTCTGCCAACTGCTTGCCCACTGTATTGTGGGTTTTGCTGTAGACAAAACCCCATGATTCGAGCTCTCCATGGCTTCAGCTGCCGATGGCTTCAGCTCATAGTGGTTTCAGCTCTGGGCCTAGCCATAGCACTTCAGTATCCACCATGGTGGATTCTCGCAAAATAACTGTAGACTGCAGCTTTAGATCTATCGTTAAATGAGGTGGAGGGGAAGGACAGAAAGATAGAGAGCTAATCAAACCCATCTTACAACTATATGGCCAAAAGGCTCCCAGACAGCTGATTCAACCACTATCCCTCCCGCTTTCTACCTCACAATGCTCAGATGGGGGGAGCCCTGTGCAATCCATATCTTACACAGAAATGAGGACTGCCCCGTGCACCCACAACGACTTCAAGCATTGGTGAGACTCCACAATTCTTACACTGGGTGAGAGCATAAATTGTAACTTTGCAACATGTTGTTTACAATAAATGACACCTCATAGCTTCACCTGCTACCCATCAGGCTTTGTTTACAAGGTATTACATATGCACACCTTTGTATTTTCATGCAAATAGTCTTTAAAGGACACATTTCCCAAATCCTTCAAAAGTACTGAGCTCCTGCTGGCACATTCTTTACTTATAAAAATATGTACATGTGTATATATGTCAGAATTAAAAAATTGGAGTTCTTTTTATGTTCATCTATTTTTTATTTATCTTCTTTGCACAATCATAAGTACAATGGGAAGCTTATTGCCTATAGACAATTTCATCCAACCAACCGGTTACACTTAAGTTGTTTAAACAAATGTGTTGCAATGGTAGAAAAAAATTGTGTGTCTGAAAATTGTAGGTGCTGGGGGGTACTTATAATTTTTTTAAATTAAAAAAAATTGAGGAACACTGGTGAAGACTACCCATATACTACAGATTTCTGCTGGCAAGCTTTTTCAGGTGGAGGTATGAAGAGGTGTAATCTGTGACCAACATAGGCTACACCATAAGTAGTCCCTCATGTGGATGTGGTTATACCAGTAAGCAGCACTTTTACTGGTTGTGATGCTGTGTGACTGAAATGCATCCATTTATATAATCAGCTTTGTCACTGTGAGATTACAACATATCTAGTACAAAGTGTGTCATGCTAGGTGTCAATGGAAAACTTATGATGGGCAAATTAAGATGATCCTGTTTAAATCCTTGTATCCTCACTGTATTTGAAGTTATTTACATCCATTTTAGCCAGCCTATTCAAGCTGAACACCTCATTAAGGACATTTCATTCTAATAACAGGCCATGGAAGAAACTCGTCCCATCCAGATGGCTCTTTCTCTGCACAGGCACAGTTAATGGCTGCTCCTGTGAGTCATCAAGTCATGGTGGACATGTGATAAGCTTATGTGGAGCATATCGAATTATGGACAGAGGACTTTCTAATCCTTCAGAAGTTACCACAGAGACGTCACAAGCTAATTGTCTATGATGTCACTACCACAAACCTGATATCAGAACATTGAAATTATTGTATGTATATGATCTATTAATAATCTTTTTTATTAATAAGATTAATAATAATTAGATCGGGATCAGCAACCTTTCTGAGGCAGAGTGCCAAAATTTGACCTTTAGACCTCTATGTACAGTCCAAGTGCCGGTGATACTTTTTAAAGTCACTAATAGTCCTACTTACAACTGCTTTATTAATAAATACATTGAGATGCGTAGCTTTACCCTTTAGATGGTGGTTGGTAGCATTAGCTGGTCCTTTGTTAATCCACAGGCAGCATGTCTTTGAACAAGCTCCCTGCTACCTGGGCGAGGAGGGTAAGGCTGAGCTCTCGCCTCGTGCCAATGAAAATCTGCTTGCGTGCCACTCTTGGCACACATGATGGAGGTTGCTGACCCCTGCTTTAGATTTTAGTTACTAAAAGATTCACAGTAGCATGATTTTGGGGTAAGATTTCAGTTTTATGTTGGCCAGGTTAAATGGCTGATCTCTTGAGATTGGAAGAACCCCATATGCAATGGCATTAGTTTTCAGTGATCACTCATCACTGAATCCAGTGTCTGGGTGGAGAGACAAAGGCTGGAAAGCCTAAGGAGATTGCATTTTTTACTTCTTTTTAACCAGTGTGGTGAGACTGTTTATTTTTGCTACTGTCTTAGTATGATCTATAATAACCACAAGACTGTGATGAGTCTGCCCTATTTTTTAGCAGTTTGTCCTGAATCTGGCACTCTCTGTGGACCATAGCTGAGGCATGGTGACATTGATATATCTTGTTTTGCTGCTGGGGTTCGCTTTACTGTACCTGTACAAATCACAGCTTGGCAGATGTGTTTGCCTCCACAGTTGGAGTACTTGCCGCAGCAGAACCATTCCCCAGGGTGGAGCGGGTTAAGCACCCATAAATAAAAGTTTTGTGGAGCAAGTGTGAGGATAGATATAGCTTCCATATGACAGAGACAAAACAAATAGAGTTGTATTGCACAGCTGAGCTGGCACTTTGAAGATAGACTCTCATTAGTTTTCTTTCCAAGGCGGAACAAGTAGCCGTATGAGGGAATTAAAGCTCTCTCTTGATCCTATAAGAATTCTGTATGTTTCCTCAGCGAATGGAGCTGAGGTTATGTGAAGCTTTCTGTCAGGGGGCACTTTGAAGGCAACAATTCTCTAGATTAATCCAGTTGTCTGGATTAAAATAAAATGAGGAAAGAGGAATGAGCAAAGCCAAAAGAACTGAACCTAGCAGAGGTTCTGAAATCCAGAGAAGAGTAACAAAAATTATTAACTGTCACAAAAACATAATCTACGAGAGAAGATTGAAAGAACTGGATTTGTTTAGTCTGGAAAGCTGAAGTCTAAGAAGGGACACGATAGTAGCTTTCAAGTACCTAAAAGATGGTCACGAGGAAGGAGAAAAATTATTCTCCTTAATCTCTGATGAGCAGTGGACTTAAATTACAGCAACAGAGTTCAGGTTGGACATTAGGAAAAACTTCCTGTCAGGGTGGTTAAGCACTGGAATAAATTGGTTAAGGTGGTTGTGGAATCTCCATAATTGGAAACTATTAAGAGCAGTTTCGACAAACACTTTTTAGGAATGATCTAAATGATTTTCGATCCTGCCATGAGTACAGGGGACTGGACTTGATGACCTCTTGACATCTCTTCCAGTTCTAGTATTCTATGTATGGGGGCCTGGGAGTCCTTCCATGGAAACATTTTAAATTATTGAATCAGTCTGAAATTATCTTAATTAAGAAATACAACACTCTCTCGCCTCTTTTCTCTCATATTGCTTTCACACTTGGGGGTCTTCTCTGTTTTGTATTTGTTTTTCTATGATAGGTGAGGTGATTCAGCTGTATGCTATTATGCATGCTCCTCAAAGTTCCTGAATTGTGTCTTCTGGAGGTAGCTGCTCTTGCTTTAACTGATAAGAGATGCTGTTTCTAGCAGAATGGTTTCTCCATCTTATCTGCCCTCTTTCCTGCTTTTCTGTTTCCTCTTCTCCAGTTCTTCTGTGGTCACCTCTGGTTTCCTCTTTTTATGTTTGTTCTCTCCATAAGTTTAGTGTCTTTCCACTTACCCTTATCTTTAAAATGCAAGAAGTGGATTTTTCACACAAAAGCTCATGACCTAATAAATTTGTCAGTCTGTAAAGTGCCACAGGACTGCTTGTTATTTGTGAAGCTACAGACTAACACAGCTACCACCTGGAGCCTATGAAAAATTGTCTAAGTGCTACGTACATTTTTATGGGCCAAATTCATCCATGATGTTATGCCTCTGAAGTAATTTGATATATGCATGCGTTTATGTGTGTACATACATATGTAAAAAAAGGCACATTCACCTCAATCTTGTGTTTATTCTATCATTAGATTATACCAAGCCAGTAGCAAAAATCATCTTCCGTCTCACCACATTGCAGTGGTTTTCAACCAGTGTGCCACAGCACATGGGTAGCTGTGAGAACTGTCCAAGTGTGCCTGCTCAGCTGTGCAATACAATTTCCCCTTGCTGTGTCTTTTGCAGAGCCACTGTGAGAGGAAATGCAGACCCCACAGGCGCCCATTTGCACTGGGCAGCAGTTGAAATGCTGCTTCCTAGCCCATATGAGCTGGTGGAGAACCCACTCCCTGCTGTGGCAAGGGGGAGGGTGGGCAGGAGCCTCTTGGAGCTGGGATGCAGTTTAAATACAACATTCCTAGTATGGCATTGAGCAGATTTTGAAAATGTATCTTTGCTTGTGTCTAAGATGGTGTATTCTGTGGTGGATTTGAAACATGCAGCTTGTTATATGCACTACTATGTTGCAAGTCTCTCTAATAAGACTAACCATAGTAAATGTAAGTACATTTGACATTTGACATTTGTGAGCAATCTGTTCAGCTGAAAAAAGTGGATGTGTTGTTGAATTGTTTGAATTGTTTGTCTCATTGAAGTGTGCCCTGTTAATGAAAAGGTTAGGAACCACTGCTACACTGGTTAACAAGAGGACAAAAATACAGTCTCCTTAGGCCTTTATTTCCCCGTCCAGACATTGGATTCTGTGATGAGTGGCCACTGAAAACCAAATGCATCAAGTATAGGATCCTTCCAGTTTCAAGAGATCAGCCATTTAGCCAGGTCAATACATAACTCAGATCTTGCCAATAATCACGCTGTTGCTAATCTTGCTTAGTAAACAACAAACTAGTAAGAAAAGAAAAGATGTTTTAGTCTTGTTCTGAGAGATGGGAGAGACAAAATTTGGAGAATGATGATGGAAAGAACATTCCAGAGGAGCTGCAGGCCTGCAATAGAGAAGGCCTGGAATTACATCCCATTTATATACATACCTAGAGACAACCAATCCCACCTGTCTCTGTTTCTTGTCAGGCCCCAGGTACAATATTGTGACAGCTCTGTGAGAAAAAAATATTGATAGCTGATATTAGAGGGAACCATTGCTTCCTGCACTATCCTGATAATCTCTTATGCTTGGGAAGTCAGTGGTAATTAAGTGGGCTGTATTTTTGCAGATTGTCCTCCAGGGAAACAAGGGCTCCATAAGGAAGGACTTTCAGTCTTCTCTCTGAAATCCCTCTAGTCTAGATTATGGCCTGTTCACATTATTGGAGCATGTTTTCTTGCTTGCTTATAACTGTGCATGTTATTCGTTTTTTAGTAGGGAATGATCTCAAAATACCCTTGTCTGCTTATATTTAAAAGGTAAGGGAATTAACTGGAATGTTTCCCATTTTCCAGATGTAATATTTTCCAAAATAAATACAGGGTGAACTGTGGGATAATATCATGTGAACATTTTGAGTCACACAGTAATATCCTGCAGTTTGTCGAAATCTGGATTTTTTCCAGAAATAAAGTTGTAGCCTTTCTTACAGGGATCCTGTATTGACTAACATAACAGCAATCATAGTGCTAGCCATACTGGTATTGCAGCACAAACCAAGGCATAATGTTGGGTCAGTTTTGTACCCACCATCATTCTATTGGCTTCAATGATGTTGCACAACAACTGATGTTGACCTGTGAAGATGATGTACTTTTGGTCCAGTAGCTAGTATTCTTTCTCTTACTCACTCAACTTTATGGTTCAGTCTAGCCTTTAATTAACAGCAAAGCACAGCCCAGGATAACTAGTAAAGGACAGTGGATATGTGTACCACCACACAAGAAACCTGGGGCAAGAAACTTCTCCTTTGACCCTCTCTCTCCCCTCCAACAACATAATGTGCTGTTGTATTTGTTTGATCAAGTTAATCATTTAGGTCCATGTGCTGAGCTGTCATACATTCCCTCAATACCCTTTGAGTCCCTTGCATTGGCAGCTTGCAGCTTGGATGGTGACAGTAATCTTCACAACGTCCATCTCCTTGCCATCCATACATGGGGGTGGAAGGTAGCAGAGCTTCAGCTCATTCACCACCTGCTGATCAGCACAGCTCCCAGGGGACGTGTGCCGTGCCAGGTATAGTTTTGGCTCAGAGCATATTCCCCAAAGCCGAGTTAGAGAGCCAGCAAAGGGAATCTTTGAGTCACAAGTTGTTTCCCAGTCTACTTTTGGGGTAGTTCTGCAACTTCTTTCTTTGCTTCCTGCCCACCAGCTCAGCAGGGACGACCAAGTCATGTGAAGTCTGCAGGCCACTTTCTGTCTTGTACCATCTTCACAGCCTTGTTCATATTCCAGCCTTTTTCTTCTTTCATTCTTCACCATGCAGGGGAGGGGAAACTCTACCCTGCAGCCAGATCCAGCCGCCTACTTAACTGAATCCACCCATGACAAACCTCTGTACCACAGGCCAGAAGCCCAGAGCCACAGGTCTGCCTGTCCCTGCTGGTCTGGAGCTGCAAACACTGGCACTGGTTCACGGTAATCAGGGAAGCTCATCACTCTGCCTGCAGGTGCAACCCCTGCAGCTCTCACTAGCTGGGAACTGCAGCCAGTGGAGGCTGTGGGACCAGTGCCTGCAGGCAAGACAGTGTGTGGCACCAACTGCCCTCCCCCAGGGGTCGCAGGGACTTGCCAGCCATAGCTGCTTCCAGCAGTGGTGCAGGTCCAAGGCAGGTGGATTTGAAACATTCCAGTTCTAGTATTCTATGAAGCTAAATCAAAAGCTAAAATAGAGACAGATGAGAGATTATAGGCCTGATTCTTTGCAGAGTTGTACCTTGTATAATTAGCTGCATGTGTGCGAGGTGAGTACAGAGTTGTTATAAAACGACTCATTTTACAAGGACTCTGTACTCAACTTGCACACATGCAGCTAATTATGCAAGATGCAAGTCTATAAAGAATCAGGCCCACAAACTACCATCTGTATTTAACTGCACTATAGAGCATTAGACCCTCTACACTGGATTGTTTTAAGAAAGCAGTTGGGGATAATAAGAAAATGTTTATTGGTTATAAATATTTTAATGTGGGGAGGGGATGGAGAAGCGGTTTATTAATCTTTTTGTGCCTTGTTTTAATCCCCCCAGGCTGGAGCTGGGCAGGGCCAAGACCAGTCAATTACCTCTGGTGCTCTCATATAAGTTCAGAATAGGCAATTAGGTACCAGACAAAGTAAAGAGCAGCCAAATACCTCCTCAGCTTCTCAGGAACCTGTCTTGAACAGGATCGGAGGCACAAGGCAGCAAGTCAAGGCCACTACTTTGAATTGTCAGAGACAGACAGGCATATATGAAGGGCCAACAGAATTAGCAGGGCAATAACTCCTATTCTCCTTTTCTGTCTCGGCACCAATAACTGTTCAAACAAACGGTTTTAGCCAGGCTCTTAACAGACTTGTTTGGAGCTAGTGCAGTTACACAAAGCAAGTGGAATAGCTGTGGAGAATTCCGAGCACTTTTGTGAACACACAAAAGGGTAACCAGCAATATGTGGGGCTACAAAGAGTTCTCAGTACCATTTCAAAGTTCTGAAACAAGTTTTGTAAACACCAAAAGTCCCTAGCATAGAAAGGCCTTTTGTGGGTGTAACAGTGACCTGGAACAGAGAGGGAGCAGTGCTAGTCTGTACACTATCAAAACAAAAAGCAGTCAAGTAGCACTTTAAAGACTAGCAAAATAGTTTATTAGGTATTAGGTATTTATTAGGTATTTATTAGTGACCTGTAAGATTAATTTACCAATTGTAATGCTAATTAGACGTTGGCCTAAAACTGGTCAAACCAGTTCCACTCAGAATGTAGCATCAAGTGTAAGGGTTTGTCTTCACACAAAAATTGTGCCATTTTAATTAAACCAGAAAAGTTATTAGTACAACCCACTAACATGGACTGAGTGATATTCGTATAAAGCATCTTATTACCAGCATAGCTACTGTTATAGGAGAAGCGGAGAAATCTATATTGTGATAAGATACTTTTGTACCCCTTTAACTGTGTTAGTAAAATACCACATCCATAACTGAAATGGGTCTTAAAATCTCAGACAATGGCCATACAGGAACAGATGGGTCATTACAAAAAGATAAAGAATCCAAGAACTGAGGGAAACAGTACAGTCTGGCAATGTCTGGCATTCAAAGACTGTGTATGAAATGGCCCATATGTGAATGAACAGTATTTCTGTATATTGGACCAGCCCACTGCCAATGTAATTGAAACATTCTGGGCCTGATTATCATTGAACTAAGGCTCATTCACGCTGTTATGGACCAAGGAGCTTTAGTAATTTATACTTGCTTTAGGTCTATCTTCTAGTGCTAGGCCACTGTAAATAGGCTTTAATATAAATGAGAATCAGATCTACAGTTTTCATCAGCTAGAATCACAAGATATTAATACTAGAAGAGACCTCAAGAGGTCATCTTGTCCAACCCTCGGGTCAAAGTAGGACCAACCTCAACTAAATCATCCCAGCCAGGGCTTTGTCAACTCTTATCTTAAAAACCTCTAAGGATGGAGATTCTACCACCTGTGTAGCAATCTTTGCTTAACCACCCTCTTCATGAAATAGTTTTTCCTAATATCCAACCTAGACCTCCCCCACTGCATCTTGAGACCATTGCTTCTTGTTTTGTCATCTGCCACCCATTAAATCAGTCTATGGCTACGTCCACACAATGACATAAAGCCGAATTTAAGGCAAGTTAGCTCAATTGTACCAAGTGACTGTCTTCACTGTGAATAACACTAGCTCAGTTTAGGAGCACTAGTATCGATAAAATATTGATGTCATAATACCCTCAGAACTGGGTGGGTGTAGCATCAAGTTTGAATTTAAAATCTCAAATAAAGGCAAGTGTGGATGCACCATGTCTTTAAATCAAATCTATTAGCCTTCAGAATTGTCCCATATGTATCCCATAAATCTGTGTGGTTACCTGCATGTATGGCCGCTTCCTTTTCTGCTGCTCTCCATCCAGTGGTCAGGGTCATCTCCACAGACGTATCGCTATTATGAACAGCTGCACATGCTTCTTGGGGCTGACTCTACCATGGAGCCCGGTATTCATTATGACACTTGTGGAGGCCATGGTCTGGAGTCGGGGTGAACTCAAAAAGATCTCACAACTGAGTAATGGGGTAATAAAACAGCAAATGAAATTTAATGTGGAAAAAATAACCCCAACTATATATACAATATGATGGGGGCTAATTTAGCTACAACTAAACAGGAAAGAGATCTTGGAGTCATCATGGATAGTTCTCTGAAAACATCCATGCAGTGTGCAGTAGCAGTCAAAAAAGCAAACAGGATGTTAGGGATCATTACAAAAGGGACAGAGAATAAGCCAAAGAACATCTTATTGCCCTTATATACAACCATGGTATGCCCACATCTTGAATACTGAGTACAGATGTGGTCTTCTCATCTCAAAAAAGATATATTGGCATTAGAAAAGGTTCAGAAAAAGGCAACTAAAATTATTAGGAATTTGGAATGGGTCCCATATAAAGATAGATTAAAGAGACTAGGACTTTTCAACTTAAAAAAGAGGACACTGATGGGGGATGTGATGGAGGTACATAAAATTATGAGTGGTGTGGAAAAACTGAACAAGGAACAATTATTTACTTGTTCCCATAATATCAGAACTAGAGGACGCCAAATGAAATTAAGGGCAGCAGGTTTAAAACAAACAAAAGGAAATTCTTCTTCACACAGCACACAGTCACCTTGTGGAACTAGGACCATAACAGGTTTAAAAAAAGAGCTTGATAAATTTATGGAGGTTAGGTCCATTAATGGCTATTAGCTAAGATGGGTAAGGAATGGTGTCCCTAGCCTTTGTTTCTCAGGAGGTGGAGCTGGATGGCAGGAGAGAGATCACTTGATCTTTACCTGTTTAGTCAGCTCCCTCTGGGGCACCTGGCATTGGACACTGTCAGCAGATGGGATACTGGGCTGGATGGACATTTGGTCTGACCCAGTGTGGTCATTCTTATGTTCTTATGTGATCAAAGAGGAGCTGGTGGCCCAAGAGGAAGAGGCCAATGGATAGAAGGAAGGCAGCAATGAGCAGGGGCCTGCAGAAGTTATTTCCTACTGCCCAGAGCTCCTCACCCTAGATCTGGACCCTCAGATCCCCTCTATGCCAGTTCCCAAGCCCCTGGAACCAAGCTGTTCTGGTAATTTTTTTTTTGTAATGCTAGAAGCAGGTTGTTGATGGGTATAGGAATTGGTGTGGATATGGGTACATGTTTTCTGTTGCTCTGTGCCCCTCAGAACAGTTTGTTACTGTTTCTGGGGATGGAGATCTTCTCCTTTTTGGAGATCTCCTTGAAGGCCTCATCCAGGCACTCATATTTTCTGCACAAGGTTTTTGGGCAGGCCAGACTTATTGCAGCTTCCATGGTAGTGCACCTTGCCTTGCCAGGAAACCAGATAGCCATCTGGTCTCATGGGGCCACACAGCATTTTAGCAAGTTTTCCAGGCCTACGATCACACAGGATGAGCAGCTGTTGTTTGTCAATATCCGTTAGTTTTAGCAGGGTGATATCTCTTTTGGGAACCTAAAGAAGCATGGGAATTTGGATCAGATTATTTTACCATGCTTCCTGCTCTTTTACATTTCCCTGGAGCACATTACGGCTCTATGTGGCTGGTGGGTGCCCTGTTCTCCCTGACTCCCACCCTGTGCAGGTTGTAGGCTCTCCAGGCCTTCTCCCCTCCCATGTCCCCTTCCCCTGCTTACACGGCCATTCACCAATAACCATGCGGAGGCAGCAACAATAAGGGACACTTTAAAATATGGCTTCATGAATGATCTGTCACGCATGTGATAGTGACATATTTCTCTGTTGTAATATCTTTCAAGACTCACTCCCCAAACTGATTTGTGATTTAAAGGGGCTTCTAGAAGGAGGATTTCCTTTCAGGAGATCCCCCAGGGGCTGCACCTCTACACGCTGTTTTGGAGTCTGAAGGAGCGTCTTCCCGACTCCAAATCATGTTATCATATGCTAATGAGAAGCCAGGAATTTACATCCATGCCTTATTAGCATGCCACTTTCGATAAAAATGGCGTGTAGAAATGGACGCTGAATCTCTGACTGAAGTTTTCCTTGCTGCAGTCAGGGCTCCTGTGTAGGGCTTCATAAGGCAAGGGAGCAGAGGGTAAGCAGGGTTGCCCCATATTACAATAGGCATCTCCACATTGCCAATGTGGATTTTCCAGTCTGGGAAAAAAGTCCCATCAACAAGCTTTCTGTACATACCGAAATTTTGGAAATGTGTGTGTCGTGAACCCTCCACAACCATCCCACACTGATGTCAGTGAAACAACACTTGTGATCTACCAATGTCAGCAAAACCATGGACAAGTATCCCTTTCAGTTTATGTACTCAGAAGCCTGGTGGTCCAGGTCCATAATGGGAATGTTCATGCCATCTATTGCCCCACCACAGTTAGGAAACCTGAAGGCAGCAAAACCACCCACTGTGGCCTGTGCATCTCCCAGGTTCATGGTCTTCCTGAGGAGACGCTGACAGATTTCATGGGCCACCTGCATCACCACGGACCCCGCTGTAGATCTGCCCAGCCCAAATTGATTTGCCACTGACCGGTAATTGTTGGACATTGCAAACTTCCACAGAATGATTGCCACTTGCTTCTGAACCGTTAAAGCCGGCCTCATTCTTGTGTTGTTGCACCTCAATGCAGGGGCCAGCATACGATAAAGTTCCATAAAAGTGGACTTGTACATGCCAAAGTTCTGCACTCACTGCTGATCGTGCCAGGACTCTGAAAGGATGTGGTCCCGCTAGTGTGAGCTGGTCTCATGAGTCCAAAACTGCCACTCCACTGACAGCAATGCATCCAGGGCAGCCAGCATTTGTGAGTTCTTGGACCTCTGCTGAAAGATTTGCTCTTCAAAACCATTATCTTCAGCAGCATCATACTGAACCATCACTGCGCTTTGTAATAGAAAGCAAAACTGTGCAACAGTCTGGGAAGCTGCCACAACAGTGTTTGAAATAACTTGAAACATTTGGGGATCCATGCTTGCACTAGCGCTGTGCTGTAGAAAATGACTGAGAAAATGGTGTGATCTCCATTTCGTTTTCATGTGGTTACTAGGTGCTCTGAATTCTGGGACAGTGCTTTGCATTCTGGGATTCTGACATGAAACACTCACCAGCAACCGGAGTTAAGGCACTGTGGGATAGATACCCACAATGCATTGCTCATGCAGTTTAACTTGGGTAAGACAGTGGGTATACGGAAACTTGACACAGAGAAACTCTGGCTTAAATTTCCAGAAGGTTTATAGATACTTAAATTTGAATTCATAAGAACGAAGTTAAAAATTCAAATTTAGTGCATGTCAAATTTATCTCGTAGTGTAGACGCAGCCTTAGTCTGCTTTGCATCAGTGGAGTGTTGCAAAGTAACTGGAGCATATTGGTAAAGCTGGTCTCTAATCTACCATTTAATGCGGTATGGTATCTATAGCAACAACATGCTGCTAGTGAGAATGCAGTTTATACAAGAAGCATTTTTGCTTATTCCAGCAACAACCACTCCAACTCATCCCTCAAGCAAAAACAGCTATACAAATAAAAGCAGCGTGTTTGTAATATAACTATGTCTGCTCTAGGGGCTTTTGCTGGCAGTCAGAGATTAGAGCTTCTCACACCCCTGATGGACACAGCTATGCTAGCAGAAGTCTGTAAAATAGACATGGCTAAAGTCATATGTGAATTCTACTAGAACTGTATTTCGAGGTGAGCAACGTCTGATGCTTTCAAAGAAAGTATCACTTCTCCTCCTGTGCCATAGGTGAGCTGAGTGAGAGCTGAGTTTGAGAGTGATCGGAATAGCAGATGGGTTTACTGGTGGTGAAATAGAAGAAGGCTGATCTGAAATGCCCCAGCAGGACTTGCAAGTACAACATGTACAGAGGAGCAAATGCATGGGAAGTAGCCAGGGAAACTTCTATATAATCAAAAATGGTAAACAGGAAAATCCATTTGGAAAAAAAGCTGTGGAAGATGAGGGTAAATTTGCAAAATATCATGTGACTTATAAGAGAAATGTAACTTAATTTGTCTTTCCAATGTTAAATAACATCCTGAGCATGCTTTGTTTATTATTTCCAAACTTAGATGGATTTGGGATTGCAAAACACAAGTTCTTCAAGCAAGGCAAAATGTACATTCCTCCAAGGGTGCATGCTGTACATGCCAAATGTGAAGTTATAAAACCAAACTATTTTTGAGTTATCTGAGTGTAAAGTAGCCTCTGAACAATTTTCTTCATGAAAAACATATATTGTTTCCAAGTAATAATAATTCTTTGAGCTAGGATCAAGCATGGTAAAATTTTAACCCAAAAGATTAATCTTTGAAAAAGTAATAAGCAAATGAAAGTAGCAGTTTAGAATGAAAGTGATATTAGGAAGGATCAGTATTAGTACCTATTTCAAGCTTTCAAATCGTAATCCACTAATTTTCCCAAACAGATCTTCTTTGAATTTGACATATTGCATCTCTTTACAGGGAAGAGGTTTCCTGGCAAATAAGGTAAAAATCAGACAGCAAGTTTTAAAATGATCATGTTTTGACAATGTAGCTGTAGTTTATTTTATTTTAAGATATCCTAGTATTAAGATATACTAGTGTCACTGTGGCTACATCTACACTTGAGTTCCTCATTTGAAAAAGGAATGCAAATGAGGGAAAATGCAAATACAAATGAGGTGCTGATTTGCATACCCCATGCTTCATTTGCATAATTTCTTTTCATAAGAGGTTATTGTGAAAGAAAAAAAAAACAGTGTAAGTGGGGCTCTTTCAAAAATAAACCCCATCTTCAAAAGAACCCTCCTTCCTATTTTGTTTCAGGAAGAAGGGTTCTTACGAAGATAGGGTTTATTTTTGAAAGAGCCCCGTCTACACTGCTTTATTTCTTTTGAAAGAATCTCTTCCGAAAAGAGATTATGCAAATGAAGCACAAGATATGCAAATCAATGACTTATTTGCATTTTTGAATTCCCTCATTTACATTTCTCTTTCAAAAGAGGAAAGCAAGTGTAGACGCAGACTGGATGAGGAATAGCACCTGTTTCAAAATAGGGGCTGTTAAGACAGGGAATAGAGCCTATTTTTAAGTAAGTCACAGTGGGTCGAATGGCTGTATTTTGAAACAGGCTCTGTGTGTGTACCCACTGTATTTCAAAAAAACTAAGCACTATTTAAAAATGTTTTTTGGTGTGTAGCAGCATTATTTCTAAATAAGCTGTTCCGGAATAACTCTTCTGTGCTGCTCTGAAGGCTGCTCTGTAGACATACTCTCAATAATAGTTTGGCCTAGAAAGTTTACATTAATTTTGCTGCTCTTGCTAACTATATGCACTTTTTTCCTATCTTGAGGTGAGGGATTGGTCAGAAATTGAAAGGAGACTGAAAGTTGTTTTTAACTGTATGAGAGCAAATATAAACTGATCTCCCTCCTATTGTTGAGCTGAGCCAGAGGTGAACAGGAGACCACAATAATGGTGGTGAGGCAGGAACCAGGTCAGGAGACCAGGATGACCACAGAGTCATGCTTTCTACTCTTGAATGGTGGCATGGGTTGCATTATGGGCTAGGACAGTATTGGAACATGTGGACTTGGAGAAAACACATGGGGCTTGTCTATACTACCACCTTCCTTTGAAGGAAGGATGGTAATTAGGGTGTTGGGAGTTTACTAATGAAGTGCTGCCATACATAGGCAACACTTCATTAAGCAAACCCCCACCCCTCACCCCGGGTGGCAACTTCAAAGTTTTAAACTTCGAAGTACCGGCATGCGTCTAGCCGCAGCTCACCCGCCAGTACTTTGAAGTGCTGGGGCAACTTCAAAGTCCCCTTACTCCTCAAAATTTTGGGAAGTACCAGCGGGTGAGCAGTGGCTAGACGTGTGCCGGCACTTCAAAGTTTAAAACTTTGAAGTTGCTGCTGGGGGGGGGTGGGGTTGGGGTTGGGGTTGGAATTCGCTTAATGAAATGCTGCCTATGCATGGCAGCATTTCATTAGTAAACTCCCAACACCCTAATTACCACCCTTCCTTCGAAGGAAGGTGGTAGTGTAAACAAGCCCAGGGGGATGACGGAAAAGACAAGCGTGTTCAAGGAACCAGAAGAGAAGTATAAGATGGATCGGCAGAGGATCTGGGCAGATAGAGATGGGAACAAGGTAAGAGGGAGTGCATATGTAACTCATGCATCTACTGTGTGTGATTCACTGTCCCAGGTAGTAGCACCTAGACTGCCTACAGAGAAAAAGAATAGGTGTCCTCTCTAGCCTTAGCTGAGGGGGTAGCTGGCTTTTGGCTCATGCACTGAGGTCCTAGGTTTGAGTCTGCCTGTCTGTGGTTACAAGTGAGGGCTACTCCTGGATTTCGGCTGTGTCCCCAAAGCTTTGGACATGCTTCCTCAGCTAGGAGAAGTATGTACTGGGGGGAGAGTGTAGTAGTTAAACAGCATGCCATTTCCTCATGCTGTTTTTAACAGCACACCCAAAGATCAAATGACTATCCTTGTTCACACTGAGTAGCACCATTCTTCACAAGCAGCTCCAAGTATTTCCCAGAAACCCCTCTTGGAGGAATACACTGTTCAACATGAATAAAGGGATCTGGCCCTTTTTAGATTTTAGAAATTATATCCTTGAATAAGAAATAGGATTTTATGATCTAGATCAGGGGTCAGCAGCCCCCAGCAGAGGTGCTAAGAGTAGCGTGGGAGCAGATTTTCATCAGCACGAGAGGCGGGAGCTCAGCCCTGCCCCTCCTTCCCCATGCAGCTGGGAGCTTGCTCAAAGCCATGCCACATGGGCTGTCGCCACTCTTGGCCAAAACTTCAAAACTGAATATTCAGTGCCTCTTTAGCACTGGGACCCTTCCGGCCACAGCACTTTGAAAGCACTGCTTTCAAACGCTCACAGCTCGGCGCATCTACACGGGGGTCCTTTTCGAAAGGACCTCGCACATTGCGAAATCCCCTTATTCCTCTCAGCAGAGGAGAATAAGGGGATTTCAAAATGTGCAGGGTCCTTTCAAAAAGTACACCCCATGTAGCCGTGCTGAGCCGCGCGCGTTCGAAAGCGGCACTTTCGATGCGCTGCAGCTGGAAGCGTCCTAATGCTAATGAGGCGCTGAATATTCATTTCAGTGCCTCATTAGTAATCTTCAAAATGGCCATTTGCATGACCATTTCGAAGTTTTGGCCAAGTGTGGCCACAGCCATGCAGATTAACAAAAGACCAGGTAATGCTACAAACCACCACCTAAACAGTAAAGCTCTGCATCTTACTTTATTTATTAATGAAGCTGTTATAAGTAGGACTATTAGTGACTTTAAAAAGTATCACAGGAACTCGGACTATACGTAGAGGTAAAAAGGTCAAATTTCAGCACTTCACCTTGGAAAGGTTGCTGACCCCTGATCTCAATATTTGTCTTTAGCATTAAATTCTTTGATCTACAAACAATTAAAAAAATTTCATAAGGCCACCCTTATCTAAAATTCATATTTTATTTTCAATTACTACAGTATAATCAACTGTCTTTCCATCCTTTCTGTCCATCTCCACTTTAATCTTTCTCCCTTCACCCTTGTCTTGAAGAACACCCTTAAAGAGAAATCATCCCTTTTTCCAAATACCTGGACAAATGAGTTCCCCTTTCTTTATTTCTGTTGGATTAAGTAGCTTTAAGACAACCCTCTCCAAAATCAGTACCTTAGTAAGATATCAAATCCATTGTTATGCCTAAAATATTTGGAAATATATTTTAACGTAAAATATATGGTCAAATTTCATAAACATGTCTTGTTATGGAGATAATACAAAATAAATTAGTGTTTCCTTTGTTTAAGAGCAATGAACGTTGTTATGAACACACTAAACTGTTCTTGCTGATTAATTTAAAAGGATGTCTTTGTTTTAGTGTGTTAAATGTATATTGTAGAAGGATTACTTTACGGAGACTGAAGAGTACATTTAAATATAAAATCAGTTTAGAAATAAAGATTAAGAAAATATAACACAGAGAAGGGCTGCATCATGTATTCCATAGTATTTAATGTGGTATTCATTGCCCTTGCTACAAAGGCTTTACAAATAAATCTCTGACTAACTTCAGGGTATATCAAAAAACCTTTGACTGACAATTTTATTCCCAAATAAAGCATTTTAATTAGGTATCTTCTGCATGTCCAGTGTTCACAATCTGGTATGCAGTGCAAAACACGCTCCATTTTTTCTAGAAAAAAATTGTAGAAGCTTTTTTCCAATGGGATTTGCTACATTTGGGTTCAGGGGTATGACTGAAAGGGGGTGAGCAGGGAGTGGGAGTGAACAGAGGAGAGAGACAGTGGGGAGAGGATGAGGTCTGTGCAGAGAGACAGTGGGTAGTGTTCCTTTTAATTTTTTCATCCATGTTCAGAATAAATTTTATTATGTTTGCTGAGGCATGTGCAAATGTGCCACACCAATAGAAACAGGCTGCTGGCTTGGGTGTTCCGCTAATCAGCTGGATGTCATTTGGATCTCTGCTTGGCAGCCACCCAAGTGCTCAGCTTACAGGGAACATTAATAGCGGTGGGGAGCATGGGCAGGGCTGCAGGCCAGGGAGCTCACCTCCCCAAGTGATGGCTTCATCTATTGCACATGTATCAGAGAGGTAGCCGAGTTAGTCTGTATCTTCAAAAACAAGAAGAAGTCCTGTGGCACCTTATAGACTAACAGATATTTTGGAGCATAAGCATGTTGCACTATTTGGCTGCCACCACCTGTTTCTTAGTGACTGCATCACAGTGAAATTGTACATGATAAACAAAAGGCATAAGCCTACTCCCACTGACATCAGTGTCAAAACTCCCATTGATTTTAATGTAAGAACATAAAAACAGCCGTATTGGGTCAGACCAGTTTTCCACCTAACCCAGCATCCTGTCTTTTGACAGTTGCCTGGTGCTTCAGAGGGAATGAGCAGAACAGGGTAATTATCAAGGGATTAATCTCTAAAGTGACCATATATTCTATTTTAAAGGGGCAGTCCCTTCTTTTTGCCCTCCAGCAGGTGTCCTGACTTTCCTTAAAAATGGGCAAGTTGTCCTGTATTTTCTGTCTCCTGCCCCCTATCAATACTGTTGGGTTCTGCTGCTGTCTGGGTCCCTGCTTGACAGCCACACTCCCACCAGTGATGAGTGTGTAGGGCTACGTCTACACTAGCCCCAAACTTCAAAATGGCCACGCAAATGGCCATATCGAAGTTTACTAATGAAGCGCTGAAATGCATATTCAGCGCTTCATTAGCATGCGGGCGGCTGCAGCACTTCGAAATTGATGCTCCTCGCTGCCACGCGTCTCGTCCCAATGGGGCTCCTTTTCGAAAGGACCCCACCTACTTCAAAGTCCTGTTCCCAGTGTGGTGCAGAGAATCAGCCTGTGGTCAGAGCACTGATCTCAGCCTGCCTGGCAAGCTCCTTCCTCCCCTCCACCCCCAACACCTGTGGGAAAACCCGAGAGCCTCCTGCCTGCAGCACTGCCTAGGAGGAGCTGAGCCCTGCATGTGCCAAATCCCCACATGATGCTGGTGTAGCAAAGCCTCTCTGCCCCTCAGCTGAGCTCTGGAGTGGCAGGATGAGGGAAGTGATTTCCAGCCTAGTCATACCTTGAACCTGCAGGCTCCACAACAGCTCCTGGAGCAGGGTCTTAGCACCCTCTTCTCCTCCCCCACCCCCCACCTTGTGACTGGTTCAATCACAGAGATCCCCTTGAGATTGGTGCTTGATAGGCTAATTATACCACTGGGCCTACCTGTCTGCCTTTTGGGGTGCCCCATCAACTCATCCTGCAGAGCCAGAATCTCTGGTCTTCCCCTGCAAAGGCACCAAGTTGGGGTCACAGTGTACAGTCCAGCAACACTGACAGCAGCACAGCTCTGGGAAGGTTCAGGTACTGTGATTTGATACAGCACCCAGGGTACGTGGCCCCTGTCATGGTAATGAGGGTTAGCCAACAGCCTGGGAGTAAAAGGGTTAACCTCCTTAGCCAGTATCAAAACAAAAAGCAGTCAAGTAGCACTTTAAAGACTCCTTAGCCAAGTGGGGTTGGCCTATAGGAATGTAGATAAGAATTGAATTTTGGCTCCTCCCTTTTCTGTTCTCTGTTCCTTCTTCTTTCCAGGCATGAGGGAGAGAGACACAGAATATCTCCCTCCAAGAACAGGTTCTCCAATCTTCTGTAAGTAAGGTAAAGTTTAGATAAGTCCGTTAGGCTTTATTGTTTTATGGTTTGGGAAGTGGGATCTGATGTCTGTGCCCTTTTTAGACATCTTCTTTTACTCTCCTTGTAACTAAGTTCTAGGCCCATGGTCAAGACTCCCCATGTGTTTTACTTTGTGACTCTTCCATCTAGTCATGAGGCTTGCAACATGAATATTGTTGTAATAATAGAAGTTCTCTCTTTTTTTCTTTTTATTAACCTGGTATTGGTTAATGTTTGTGTCCTGATTTTTACTTTTGGGGCTGAGATTTCCCAAGTGGTCTCTCCTTGGTTTCCTTATTATTACTTGGGTGGTGGCAGCAAATTTTGTCCCCAAAATCTAAGGTTTTTAGGATTTTGGGAGGGGAGTTTATACCAAAACCTGGTAGATAAAGTTTTGGAGGTACTTTTGCTGGCCCCCACTTCTGCATTTATCTTGCTAGAGTGGGGAAGGAGCCATGACAGCCCCAGTGGGATCAAATCCCCAGATAAATCCACTTTCTCTGCATAAAACTTTTACACAGAGCAGAATCACAAGTTGTTTGATGCCCTTATCAATGAAGCAGAGATTTGCACAACTATTGTTTACCCTGCGTAACAAGTATTTCCACTAGGTTTAAAAATAAACAACAATGATTTTATTAAATATAAAAAGTAAGATTTAAGTGATTACAAGTGATAACAGACAGATCAAAGTATGGCACGAAGCAAAATAAACAAAATATGCCAGGCAAGCTTAATATTCTAAGAAACTTTGTACTTGCAATTTAATTTTTAAAATTTTATTTGATCTTTGATATTTAAATTTTAATATTAGTTTTAATAATCTTTTCTCTCAAGTTAGGTAGCCTCCTAGTTGGGGCCTCACCCTTCTCTCCCCTTGTTCAGTCTTGTATGTTCTCAGCAGTCATTTCAGTGATGTGCAGGGTGAGTTTTAGTGTCTGGTATCTGCCCCTTATTATTTGATTTCCTGCCTATAAATATATTTTGCTCAAAGCAGGAATCCTTTGTGTTCAGTTTCAAGTACCACATCCAAAATGGGTTCCAGTATCAGGTGACCTGGCTACATGTCTTGGGCCAGGCTTGCAGGCAAAGCTATTTACAAATCCATTGTCTTGAGTACTGGGCCATTAAGTTCCTTGAGTACTGCTAATGACCATCACTAGCACATCTAGACTACATCTACACTAGCCAAAAACTTCAAAATGGCCATGCAAATGGCCATTTTGAAGTTTACTAACGAAGCGCTGAAATACATATTCAGCACCTCATTAGCATGCAGACGGCCACAGCACTTCGAAATTGACACTGCTCGCAGCTGTGTGGCTCGTCCAGATGCGGCTCCTTTTCGAAAGGGCCCCACCTACCCTAGGAATAAGGGGATTTTGAAGTAGGTGGGGTCCTTTCGAAAACGGGTCCCATCATATATATATATATATATATGATATATAATATAATCTGTCTGTGCTTCTGTGAGTCCATTTGTTAAGAACATTGTATCTGATGAAGTGGGTCTTTGCCCATGAAAGCTTATGCTTCAAAATATCTGTTAGTCTATAAGGTGCCACAGGACTTCTCCTTGTTTTTGCAGATATAGACTAACAAGGCTACCCCTCTGATATTATAAGGAATGATTATAATTTTGGCCTGAGAGTAATGCCTTTGGCTTGAAATTATTATGTTCTCTGTGGCCATGGTGCCTAGGAGACCGTTGTGCTTGGCGCTGTACAAGCACAAAGACTGTTTCTGCCTTAAGCTGTTCACGATTTGAGGACAGGTCTGCACTACAAAGTTGTCACATCACTGGGGGCAAGGTCTGTGAAAAATGTCACACCTAGACATAATTAAAACAACCAAAGCCCCCATGTCAATACTGCTATGTGCATGGGAGAATTCTTCTGTCATACTAGCTACTGTCTCACAGAGGTATCTATTACAACAACAGAAGAACCCCTTTTTTCTGTGTAGTAAGCACCTGCACTTTGGTGATTGCGCTGCAGCTGTACCACTGTGGCAGACATCACCTAAGAAAGCTCCTTCCTTCTATCATTAAGACAACTCTTGCTGTCACTAAATATGTCCAGCCACCAGGCCAACCTGTTTTCACTTGAATAGGTGGGTTCTACTTACATCCCATTGGTTCGAGCACAAGAAGAAGAAAGCAGTTTCTCTGCCAGGTTGCTGGCATCATTTTGATGTTACCACTCTTAGGTCTGGTATACACCAAGGGTGGGTCTACACTTGCATTCCTTTTTAGAAATAAATATGCAAATGAGGCAAATAAAATGCAAATGTGGTATACATTTGCAATATGTTGTGCCTCATTTGCATATTCTAATTTCAAAAGAGGTTCTTTCAAAAGATGAAAGACTCTGCTGTTTGGAAAGCAAACCCCATCTTTGAAAGAATCCTTCTTCCCATTCCCATGGGAGACTTGGGTATAAAATGGAACGGGGTAATTGAGGGTTCCTCAGCAGCTGCAAGGTGAGGCATTTCCCAGGAGGTCTGTGTGAAATGGGAGGGAGGCAGGAGGGCAGGAAGGGAGTTTGGGGCACTGCACAGGGGCACGAGGGCTCACAGTGGGGACTGCTGGGTGCGGTGGGATTAGGGTGTGGAGGGAAGGTGGGAGGGAAAGTGGGACAGTCCCAGGGATGCTGGGTGAAAGGAGGGGAGGAGCCCAGTGGGAGGGATGCTGGGTGAGGTGAAAGTGTCCCCAGGGGTTCTGTCTGGATAAGCTGGGCAGGAAGGTTTCCACCAAGGCAGTGCTGGATGACTCAAGGAGAGGATGCAAGGCTGAGGGGCCTTTCGCCGAGAGGGTGCGGGGGGTAGCTGGGGCATTTTCCAGAGGGCGGCGCAGCTGCGAGAGGAGATGGGCCCTGGCCGGGAGGGGGACCTAGCCCTGGCCTGGGGGGAATGGCTCCCGAGGGCCTGGCAGGGGCCTGCAGGGGGTGTGCCTGGGCGCAGATGCGGGGCAGGCGTTGGGGGGGGGACGGGCGCGTTCCCCCGCGCCGGGCGCAGGAGGAGGGTTTCCCAGCGGCGTGGGCGCGCTCCCGGGGAGCGGGTATCCCGGCGGAGGCGGGGCGGGCGGACAGGCACTCGGGGGCGGCGCCCGCCCGTGGCTAGCTCGCTCGGGGTCGGGGCAGGGCGGTCCCGCCCCTGGGCCGTGTCTGCTCCGGGCCCTATAAGCGGCGGGCCCCGGCCCCGCCCCGCGCTGTCCGGCCGGGCCGTGTCCGCAGAGCGGCCGCGCGGAGCAGGGCTCGGCCGGGCCATGGGGCTGCGGGGCCGCCGCCTGTCGCTGCTGGCGGGGCTGGCGCTGGCGCTGGCGCTGTTGCTGCTGGCGGGCGCGGCGCGCGGCTTCGGGGAGGAGGAGGAGCGGCGCTGCGATGCCATCCGCATCGCCATGTGCCAGAACCTGGGCTACAACGTCACCAAGATGCCCAACCTGGTGGGGCACGAGCTGCAGGCGGACGCGGAGCTGCAGCTCACCACCTTCACCCCGCTCATCCAGTACGGCTGCTCCAGCCAGCTCCAGGTGCGGGCCGGCACGGCGGCCACGGCTCCCGCCTGCAAGCGGGCTGGGGGGCAGGCTGCGGGGCGGATGGGGGAGGAAGAGTAGGGGAGGCTGCGGGGGTCGGGGGGGGGGGAGAAGGAAGAGGCGTGGGGCAGGCTGCGGGGGAATGGGGTGGAAGCGTGGGGCAGGTTGCACCCAAGGGGCTGTAAATCCCCCTGCCCCGGTTTATGTGCTAGCCTCAGCTGGCTGGTGGTGCTAAGGGAAGGGAGTCTGGGCTGGAAAGAGGCCGTTAGCCTGGTTCACTCCCCCCAGTCCCTCCCGCCTTATTTCTTGCGAGCTTCCCACTGCTTCCAAGTTTCAGTCTGCAGCATTTCTTGTCTTTGTTTTGTAAACGTAGAGTCTCTGCTGCCTGCTGGTTGGGGAGCAGCCGAGGGCGGGTTTCAGGGCTGAGTTGTTTCTCAGCCCCAGTTCTGGGGAGGAAGAGTGAAAAGGTCTGCTGGCTTTAAACAAACGTCTGAAAAGAAACTCTTAAAAGAGTTAAGCAGAAATACCTTTGAAAATGTCCAGGTGCAAAGTGGGTCCAGATTAGCTTTGGCCTTTGGGTGTGAATCTACAGGTAAGCATGTACATTAAGGCTACAATAGCATTTAGTCTCGTGGGGTTACAGTGACTGAGAGACTGAAGGAGAATACACAAGGAGCCCCGTTCCTGTTCCTCTTTCTGGAATAACCTCCACACAAAGTCAGAAGGTAGGAAAAGATGCCAGACTTTTCTGTTGATTGGCAAGCGGTGCTTGTCTGCGTTCCTTTTCCTAGCCCAGGAATTTGGACTAATGTGAAGACTGAAGAGAATGCCCTAGATCAGGGCTAGTGCATTGGCTGACGGCTTTTTATGGGCTTGAAAAGACGACGTAGACTGATATTGAAAAGTGGACTTTTACAGATCAAGGAGTATGAACTTTATCACTGACTTCTTAAAGAAAAAAATGTATCCTTGAACACCAAGAAAGTACAGAGTATACTAAACCGACAACTCCAAGGACACGATTTTCCAGTTCAGATACTTGCCCGTAAATTGTGTTTTGTTTCAAGTTTTAAATATCTCTATGTAGTCTCTAAAGCTAAGGCCTATATATTTGTGTTTAAAGTACTTATATGCTTTGTGATTTGTCCACTTCACCCGCAAATTTGAGGCTTAAATCTAGTGCTAAGTTCTGTTTGCCCTGTGTGAATTTGGCTGACTCCAAATGGGGTAATTTTAGTGAGTAAAGTGATCAGAAATTGGCCTCGCAATACTACTTGAACTAAAAACAACCTCTCCTTGGTTTCTTTACTACACGCTTCCCTTTGCTTATTTAGGCAGAGTACTGAACAGCGCTGTTAAAGAGGAGAGAGAGAGAGAGCGGGAATTTGCTATATAGTTTACTGGTTTTAATTTTTTTATGCACAAGTATGATTTTCTTTTCCCTCTCTTCCAGTTCTTCCTTTGTTCAGTCTATGTGCCAATGTGCACTGAGAAGATTAACATCCCAATAGGTCCTTGTGGTGGCATGTGCCTTTCCGTGAAAAGAAGATGTGAACCTGTTCTGAAAGAATTTGGATTTGCCTGGCCAGACAGTTTAAATTGCAGTAAATTCCCACCTCAGAATGACCACAACCACATGTGTATGGAGGGTCCAGGGGACGAAGAGGTTCCCCTTCATAGCAAGACATCCCTACAGCCTGGAGAAGAGTGTCACACTATGGGATCTAATTCAGAGCAGTATATCTGGGTAAAAAGAAGCCTGAGCTGTGCCCTTAAGTGTGGCTATGATGCTGGTCTCTACAGCAGAGCAGCTAAGGAATTCACTGATATCTGGATGGCGGTATGGGCTAGTCTGTGCTTCATATCAACTGCCTTCACCGTCCTGACGTTCCTGATTGATTCATCCAGATTTTCCTACCCTGAGCGCCCCATCATATTTCTGAGCATGTGCTACAATATTTATAGCATTGCTTATATTGTGAGACTGACTGTAGGCCGGGAAAGGATATCCTGTGATTTTGAAGAGGCAGCAGAACCTGTTCTTGTCCAAGAAGGTCTTAAGAACACAGGATGTGCTATAATTTTCTTACTGCTGTATTTTTTTGGGATGGCTAGCTCCATCTGGTGGGTTATTCTGACATTAACGTGGTTTCTGGCAGCAGGACTCAAATGGGGCCATGAGGCTATAGAAATGCACAGCTCCTATTTCCATATTGCAGCCTGGGCTATTCCTGCAGTGAAGACCATAGTCATCTTGATTATGAGACTTGTAGATGCAGATGAGCTCACTGGTCTGTGTTATGTTGGCAGCCAGAACCTAGACGCACTCACTGGCTTTGTTGTTGCTCCACTTTTCACCTACTTGGTTATTGGAACTTTGTTCATAGCAGCAGGTTTAGTGGCCTTATTTAAAATCCGGTCTAATCTTCAAAAAGATGGGACTAAAACTGACAAGCTGGAAAGACTGATGGTCAAAATTGGTGTCTTCTCAGTGCTATACACTGTCCCAGCTACATGTGTAATTGCATGTTACTTCTATGAAATTTCCAACTGGGCTGTCTTCCGCTATTCAGCAGATGATTCCAATATGGCAGTGGAGATGCTCAAAATTTTCATGTCTCTGCTGGTGGGTATCACATCTGGCATGTGGATTTGGTCAGCCAAGACTCTGCACACGTGGCAGAAGTGCTCTAACAGGCTGGTGAACTCGGGGAAAATGAAGCGAGAGCAAAGAGCGGATGGTGGGGTGAAACCTGGGAAAGGGAATGAGACGGTAGTGTAAACAAAACCTGTATACTGACTCCACTCCCAAGAAGAACTTGTGTATGAACATTAGCAATAGAAATGTTGCTGGAGAGGTGTGACCAGGTGAAGTATAAAATCTGTCTCTGAAAGAAGCCTTATAGAACAAGCAATAATTTCAAAACCAGACTCATTATTAAACACATTGCTCAAAAGCCCCAGGCTTTGAAAAGCTGTGAAAAATCAGAGCATGTCACATTTTTATAGATCAGGTTGTAATGTATTCATGTCACTAAAAGCCACAGGGTCTTACGCCTATTCTCGGGGATGCTGATGACCTATCTAGATTCAATTATAGTGCATGGAGGACAAGATGGCCAAATTCCGGTCCAATCCCTTCATGTGCTAGGTGATCTCAGCTGCAATTTACTGCATTGCTTCCTTTGAATTCAGTGTCTTAAGGGATGTGGTCAGCACTTTTTAGTGTTGGACTTGTAGCTTCTGCCGTGCTGTTGCCTTTATTGGTATTGTGTGGTGCACAATTTAGACAAGGATTGAGTCCTCAGCAAATGCCAGCTAAGTTTTCTAGGTATGAAAGCAATTCAAACAGTGACTTTCTAGGATTCAGTTAGGTGTTCGTCTGGCTTGCTGTATAAGCTCAGTTGATGGCCTCATTTTAATCTCTGCATTGGCACAGTTTTTGCTGTCTAAAACATCACTACCTCATGTGATGTGCTTAAAAGCTTCACTCCGTAGCTTTATCAGAAGAAATAGATTAACTTGGAGACTGTCACATAATAGTGTATGTGGTCAAGTGCTGGAACCATTTTTCTAGTGGGGGTGCGGAAAGCCAGTGAATCCAACTATAAACCCTGTATGTGATGGAAACCACTCCAAGCCAGGGGGTGTGGCAGAACCCCTACTCCTGGCACCTACGAATATAGCTTCCATTTGTCTCTCCCTCCCTCTCCACCCTACCTGCCTTTGCCCTTTTTAGCTAACATGGCTATTTTAGATGCTGCCTACTTCATTCCCCTGCGTTGGTAACTTAAGGTTTGGAGAGGGGTTTTTTTTTTTTTGGTGCTTTCATTCCTACTGCAATGTACAGCTGAGGGAAAGTGAATGAAGGGTCACGTTGGACAAACTCTTTATTCAACTGAACATGTTGTTTTTCTCCAAGTAAACTTATCTGGATCTCCCTGTCAATCTATTTTATTAATCAATTAAGACTTAATGGCTATGTCTACAGTAGCCCCTACCTTTTGGAAGGGGAATGGTAGTGAGCAAGTCGGGAAGATATTAATGAGGTGCTGCCATGAATATGCAGCACCTCATTAACATAATTTGAAAATACCACTTTCGAATCATGCGCTGCCCGTGCAGACCGGGGCCTTTGAAAAGGACCTCCTGGACTTTGAAAGCCCCTTCGTCCTATTTGGTTTTGGGAAGAAGGAGGTTTTGAAGTCGGGGGTGGGGGTGTCCTTTCAAAAGACCCCCGTCTGCACTGGTAGCATGCAGTGCTTTCAAATTGCATGTGGCTGTCATTATGCAAATAAGGCACTGCATATTCATGACAGCACCTCATTAGCATCTTCGCAACTCACTCATTACCATGCCCCATCTGAAAGAAGGGGGCTTGTGTAGACATAGCCAATATGTTTCACTCTGTGTGATTTCATCTATGCAGACGCCAGTCTGGGAGAAGTGAAATGTGAAGTTCCTTGGTGACTTCATGTTCACATAGATCACTTGTATAATTGTGCATGTCAATTAAATATGAAAGAACATTCTCCAGTCATGACATAGGAGTACAGCTGACTGGTTCAAACCCAGGGTCTCTTTCCTCACTGAGAGTGATGCAAAAAAAATGTACTCAGACTTCAGCAACAGTGGAGTCATTTTCCCTTTTTGAAAAGGGAACCATAGAGAAGAAATCCAAATTTTTCTATTATATTTCATAATTAGTGGCAGTGTTCCAGTGCCTGTTGCATTCATAGGGAGCATGAGACTCATGAATGCCACAGTCCTGCTGGCTTAACAATAAGTGTGATGTAAACATAAAGAATGAGCTGCATCAAGGGACCCACCCTTAGTTTCACCTATGCGCCCTACAGTCTTGCGTTGCCTTCAGTATATAGGGGCCTGAGATAATGAGGATATATGCTGTCTTGTAGGATGAGGCAGATGCCCCTCTATTGCTCAAACTGTGTTAGAGGCATGTGTAACCCCAAAGGCACAGAGACTGCTGACAAGGGAGAGTGAAGTCTCTGCTCTACAGCCTTGACCAGCTGATTTTTCTTAAAGCTCATGAGTTGGAGCACCTAAGACTGCAGGTTCGTTCCCTCCTGCTGACGACCTGGGTCTGTCAGTCTTGCAAGTGGGGGCTTGCTGTCACTTGTCAGTTGTTTCTGGGGTTGCAAATGTATTGTCCGTGCTGAGATACATGGTTGAAAACAAAACCCCATCTCGCTTTGCTATTGGGATTAGTCACTAGCAGAGCAAGTAACAACTTGATGCATTCTAAGCACAACATACCATTATTTTGACCAGTTCTGTGTACTAGTTGAGCCTTTCAATTCCAATCCTCTGTCAAGTCTCTTCTGTTGGACAGTAATGCTTGGTTGCTTGTATGTCTTCTGGTCTGGTAACTGTATCCTGGGAGAATGGAAGCTTTTGATGGCTAGGCTTCACCACAAGGCTTGCTCTTTTTGTGATTGGATTAAGGATGCCAAATCAGAAACTATCTTCAAACTGAGTGATGTAAGAGGGATGAACGCTGTCATTGGGTTAAGTGTGTGGGCCAAATTCATGCTGGTGGTGAGGGCTCCAGTGGAAATCACAGGATTATGACCATAGGTTATTCATACTCCTTGAACTTTATGCTGTTTGTTGTGATTGACCTATACATTTCTATCCTTGTCATCCCAGACTTTACAGTGAAGGAGTGACCTTGCCTATTGTTGAATTTCAGAGCATGACTCGATAGATCTCTTACTAGAATAGCTCTGCTAATCAGATGCATCTGAAAGTGAGCCAGATGAGACTGATGCTTCATTACATTGCAGGGTGAGGGGAAGATAAACCCATTAAAGTTGTGGGGCCCTCAAATACTATGGTGAGTGGCCATGCAAGTATACATAGCAATAACTCTCCCTTAAAGGTATTGTCTCCTGGAGTTACACTAGGCCTAAATTCTCTTGCAATTATGTACCAGAGTTCAGTTGGATTTGTTTCTGACTCACATCAAAGTAATGAGGCAGAGCATCTGACCTGGGGCTGCAGAAGCCCGTCAGAAAAATCACAGCATAACTATGTGCACTTACCTTCGTGTTCTAGTTCAGGCATTTGTGACTGGAAAAACCACTCGGAGTCTGAAGCACAACAATTATGAAGACTGAATATCTGCAACTCAGTTGTTCTCATTTCAACATACTTCTGCGTTTAAAGCCAAAATATGTATGACTAATCCTGCCTTGGAAGTGCAGTTGCTGTGGCCAGAGAGCTCAAAATTTTATAGCAGTTACTGTTACTGCACAATCCCCTATTCTCTCTCCCAAGCCAGTCCCAACTCTACTTGGTGTTTGTACTGACAGATATCTGCAATATCTGACAGACAGGTACAAGCTAAATTACTTACGATAGAACTTCAGACAGAGGAATTATGTTGCTGAAGGACATGGACACTGATAATTTTTGGATGTACAGAAAATAGATCTGCATTGATGTGTGTAATGTAAATTTCTAATTTATCACTGTACAAAAATCTTTGCTATTTAATTTTTGTATCAAAATAAAATTTTGGTAACCTCTGTGAATAAGCAGTGGACTCTTACACTATCATGTTTTGTATTGTAAGTTTTCTTTCATAAACTCTTTAGTGTTGCCAACAGTGGTCCTCTCATCCCACCCCCTCACCTCTCTTTAAGTGCAGAGTGTCATTTTTTTTCCAGAGTGGTTCCATGACCAAGAGTTCCAACCTCAGGGCAGACTGCCAAGATGCAGGGCAGAGACGTGAAACTGGCTGCGGGTTCTAGATTAGATTTCACCAACCCAATAACAAGTGAACTCCTGAAGCTCTATGATGATCTTCCATGGAGTCTGACAAAACCCTGGGGCATTGCAATCTCCAGCTTGCCTGCATGGCACAATAAAGTAAACCAAAAACTGTAGTTTGTTTCCAGTCCCAAGAGACCAGTTGCTTATCCTCAATTTGCATTTCAGATTTCACCCCCCAGCCAATGCTGGTAGCTAATTAAGGGGAAAAAAGGAGTTATAAGAATCAAGCAAGCAAATGTTTACCCTCAGTTTAGTCTACAGCTTTAAAAGGTGACTGTTGTAGTATTGTGAGCACTGTATGCCTTTTAGGGCTAACACAGGTTGGCCCTGGGCTTCTCTGCTTTCTGTGTTAGCTCCAATCCTGTGAGAGTTCAGAAAGCCAGAGAGAGGGAAAAATACTCCGGTTCCCTATTTTTTATTTCCTCCTTCTGGACTTCAAGCTATGGGAAGAGTCCTCTTGCACACAACTTCTTTGGGGACATGAAGGGGCGAATGGCAAAGTATTTGTTTTTTGATATCTCATAACAGCCCATTCAGTTTTGATAACCACCTGGATGGGCAGCAAGCAGGGGGTCCCTCCTCAGAGGATGGGCAAACTATTTTATACAGTTACAAAGCAAAAACTAAAATCCTGCCTTACAGAAGAGGGGTGCAATTTTTTGTCAGGTCCTACTTTTTGTCCCAGGAATTAGCAGGGCCTCTGAACCTGTGTAATGTAATCCAAAGGGACAGAAATTTCAGTTCATGTTGTAATGCTGACAGAGCTGGGTTGCTAGCCCCAGGGCTAGAACCTGTGAGCATAGGATCTAAAGCCCTGCACTCTACCATGGGAGCTAAAAGCCAACTGGCTCTCTACTGAGGCTGTAGAGCAGAGACTTCACTCACCCCAGCTTGAGGTCTCAGTGCCTCTGGGTACTACAATATGAAGGTGGGGGGAACCCCCTTTCGGCACCAGCAAGAAAATATGTAAAAACCATATTAATTGATCTATAAGTATGAATACGCAGACATAAAAACAGTAACATTGTTCAACATTTTTAATGAGCTGGATGAGCCTGAGACCCCATGCTGATTGTGCTGTGTCCCCGTTTGAAATGTCATGCCTTCCTGAGGGACCTGCTCCCCACTTTGCTCATGCCTGTCTTAGAGCATGTGATAAAGATTGCAAGATAATTTTATGCAGCAATTTACAAGCAGCTCATATGTTATGAGGTAAATACCCATTGTAGGCATGCTCACATGGGTGAAACGGCCTGGCTTTCAGCAGTGAATTTGTCAGTGGTCAGCTGAGGCTTAAAGGCTTAACATGAGCTGGCACCTGGCTTGCCAGCATTACAGAGAAGACGGAAATGCTCATCTTAAATGAATTAGAAGTTTGGCCCATATTTGGATGCAAACTGCAATCTTTGATGGAAAGAGTGCTCCCAGCTAGCATCAGTGGACAGCAGACAAACATCACAGACACTTCTGCTTCTTAGGCAGCTTAGTTTCAGGACACCTAAAGCCTGAGTGAGAAACAACCTTTCCAAAGGAGGTGCTTGGATTCTACAGCCCTGCAGAGACACATGATACAGCTCTAAAATGACCATGGAACAACCTACTGCAGCTCTATTCAATACTGCTCTATGAGGTGATGTCTACACAGCAGGGTTATTTCTGAATAAGGTATTCCAGCAGAGGTATTCTGGAATAGCTTATTCTGAAATAGTGCATCTACAAAAAATGATTTTTGAAATAGCTCTCTGCTATTTTGAAATAGAGCATCCGGACACAATTACAGCCTCTTTCACAATAAAGACTTTGGATTCACTTTAGCTTGGTTTGAAATATCCCTATTCCTTGTCTACACAGCTCCTATTTTAAAATATCTGTTTCAAAACAGGCGCTATTCCTCATGGAATGTAGTTTACCAAATTCAAAGTAACATACCCGCTGTTTCAAAATCGTTTTGAAATAGTGGCTGTGTTGTGTAGAGGCTGACAAAGGTATTTTGAAGTAGCAGCTGTTATTTTTGAAATAACTTTGCTGTGTTAGACATACGTTTAGGCTGGGTCTATGCTACAGTGATCCTTCAAACGAAGATCTTCTGAAAGATCTCTTCCAGAAAAGCTTCCTTTGAAAGAGTGCGTGTGCACAAAAAATGGTGGATCAAAAAAATCAATTCGCTCTTTCCATAGAGAGCGTCCACACAGCCTCTGTTCTTTCAAAAGAATGAATGAGGAGATTGAAAAATTCGGCACCATCAGGACAGGTCTTTTGAAAAAAGGGCCCCCAGGGCATCTACAACTTTTTTTTTTTCAAAAAGAATCTTTCAGAATAAGCTGCTCTTCCTCACCTGCGAGAGGAAGAGGGCTGCCAGAAAAAAGCACTGTGTTCTTTTAATTTCAGATCGAAAGAGCACATTCTGTGTGTAGACACTCCATGGGTTCTTTCGGAAAAGGCCCATTTTTTTCAAGAGAACTTGCCAGTTTAGACACAGCCTCAGTGACCAGGGGAAAAGCAAGCAAATTCAAGGCCTGGTCCTGCTATTTTTGCTCAAGTCTTGCCATGGCTTCAAGTATGGAAGGGTTGGTGTTAAAATGTGGAATACAGTCAGTACCAGGAATGAAGGTAGCTAACCTCAGCGAAATCATTTTGTCTGCTAAAGGCAGGTCAGTCAGTATTGCTGGTGGCTTTTGTGAAGGCCGAATTCTGTTCTTAGTAACCCCCCTGTAAACACTTTGACTGCTGTGGATTTATTCCAGTGCAACTGAGTCTCTCTTCCCTCCACCCCCATCCCCACTTGATGTTCATCAGTTAACAGTTATTGTTTTCTGCTATCCAGCTTGTCTGTTAATCTTTCAACAGGTAGTCTGGCATCATAATTACAGCTTATGTTATAATTATTTTACAACTCACAAATCTCTTACATCAGTAGGCGTACACAGGATTACATAGCTTAACATAATCGCACTTTAATACTTAACTAAATCACAAGACAGAGCTGGTAGTGATTAGCTCCGATAATGGAGACAATAGGAGTTGTGTACTAGTCTTCAGAGATTTATGACAGCTCTAGGTTTTCAAAACCAGCCTAGGAATCTAGCCAGGTACCCCAGACATGTTTCACTTACACACTGGGGAGTGTAGCATCCAAGTGCACCAATGCTCAGTGGCTTAACTTGAATTGGTTCCCCTTAACTTGAATTGGTTCCCCTTATATATCGGGTTTATAGATTGGTTCAGCTGCTCTCAGCATCCCCCAGCATACACGTTGTTCCAGCACCTCTGCTTATATTCCCAATGGAGGCCACTTGCAAGAGCTGATCTGATAATGATGACTCAAAGTTTCCTAAAGATGGGTCATAATTTGCTATGAAGCCACTTACCGCTTACTGAACCTGACGTGAACTTTCCACTGGTGCTTGTTAAATTGTTTTTAAAAAATTCATCAGGGACAATTAACAACACAGTTGTCTAAAATTCTCTGGCCACACAATGGAGGTATTGGCTAGGAGTTCATTCACGCTAGTGAGCCTCAGTCCTCACCTGGGGGGGATCCATCCATGTGGGAGAGAGGCTAGCTCGGTCTGCACGAACCTACAGCGCATGTCCTCTGAGGTTAGTAGTAACTATGCTGAGGGATGTTGCGAGGTGGACCCTGTTACTGGTAAGAGCAAAGCTCTGTTCACACAGCTCCCTACACAGCTTTCAGCTGCAAGTTAGCCTAGCTTTGAACTGGTGGCCTAGGAATGAAAGCCACAGCTGCTGGCCTTCTAGAACATTCCAAAATACCCTGCTTGACAGCAGTGTTCCCTGTAAACTGAGCACTTGGGCTGCTGCCCAGGAGAGATTCAGGTGCTGCCCAGCTGACTAGCAGAGCACCCACAGCGGGCAGCATGTGCGTCTATTGGTGGCAAACATCCGCACATGCCATGGTGCATGTAAGAAAATATATTCCACCCATGGATGGAAAAAACTAGAGGCACACTGCTGGTCAGTGCTCTAGTCAAACTCACACAAAGAGGTTTATACAAGACATCAAAATAATATGCTTAGAGCTCGTAGCACTAGATTTAACTCAGGAGAGTTTGATTAGAGCTTCCCAGACCCTTGCGAGTTCGAGGCCAATACAGAACATTGTCTCATTCTTGCAAAGCTTCACCCAAGTGCCAACATAGGTGCAGTAAATGGCCCCGATATACACTATGTTAGTATCGTTTTTTGCTGCTCCACCAGGAGCTATGTGAGACGGTCATCCCAGTGCAGAGGGGTCTTTTGTGCTATAGAATTGGTACAGCAGATCCTACACCGCTGCTGCTTCCTCCAGCTGCCAGAGGGGGTGTAGCATTTTGGCAAATTCCAGTAGCAGTAACAGCCTTTGGTGGGGTGGTTGTTAACGGCCAGCTCTTTCATTTTTATGCTTGGGGTCAGGCCCTGCCCACTCCACAACCAAAGTAGGAGTCAGGGAGCATAAGGTGGCTTAAAAGCAGCTAATTAGACCTAATGTGGCAAGGTAACTAGAGGAATCCCATCTCCTCCATCTTCCCAACTTCTTTACAGTGTGCCCATCCACCTGCAATCTGGGTGTTCTCAAGGGTTTACATTCACAGAACAACAGAACAAACATTCATTTCCAATGCCCAGCTGAACTCTCAGAATCATAGAATCATAGAATACTAGGACTGGAAGGGACCTCGAGAGGCCATCAAGTCCAGCCCCCTGCCCCGATGACAGGACCAAGTACTGTCTAAACCATCCCTGATAGATATCTGTCTAACCTGTTCTTAAATGTCTCCAGAGATGGAGATTCCACAACCTCCCTTGGCAATTTATTCCACTGTTTGACCACCCTGACAGTTAGGAACTTTTTCCTAATGTCCAACCTAAACCTCCCTTGCTGCAGTTTAAGTCCATTGCCTCTTGTTCTATCCTCAGAGGCCAAGAAGAACAAGTTTTTTCCCTCTTCCTTATGACACCCTTTTAGATACTTGAATACTGCTATCATGTCTCCTCTCAATCTTCTCTTTTCGAAACTGAACAAACTCAATTATTTCAGTCTTGCTTCATAGGACACATTCTCTAGACCGTTAATCATTCTTGTTGCTCTTTTCTGGACCCACTCTAATTTCTCCACATCTTTCTTGAACTGTGATGCCTAGAACCGGACACAATACTCCAGCTGAGGCCTAACCAGCACAGAGTAGAGCAGAAGAAGGACGTCTAATGTCTCGTGTCTTGTAGCAGTAAAAGGTTTATCTAAGTTTATAACTTCCGATTTGTTCCTTGGCCTATTTGCCTGACAGCAGTCAAACAATAAAAAGTGCATTTATACAATTACATTTCAGAGGCAAGGTCTGTATTCATTTTTCATTGTCTAAATTGATCAGTTAGAACATCCTAATACCAGCAAAAGAACCCAATGTTTGCAGACAGACCAGTGAGAAACAGCCCTTCCTTTTGTATTTACATCAGTAGTTAGCTAATTTCCTGAATGCTTCTCCTGTTTCCTGAACTTACTCAGAAGAAAGAAAAACATCCACCCAGAGAAGTAAATGCAAATGATCTGAAAAATCTGGCTTTCTCAGATACTAGTAACAAGTGATAAATATTAACCAGAAGCTACTTACTGCAGGCTACCTGCAGAAGCAGCTGATATTAAATGTTGTAGACTGAGAGTGGGGTAACTGTAAAGCTTCTAAAGCATATTCTGAAGTGATCCAAGTAACAGACATTGTCAGTGCTATTTTTACTCAAGTGCTTAAAAATAATCACAGACAAAGAGCCACACAATAGTAGAATTTAATTCTTTTGAGAGGGTTTTTTATAGCCAAGGTAACTTGCTGCTTCAAAACAAGGGTTGACTGCCATCTATTGGTAGCATTAGGCAAACTATCATTCCTTCCATACTGTCTACAGTCCACATGCCTGACCCTCATTCACTCCAGAAATGTACACAAATGTCTAGATTGCATGTAACATCTCCTTCTGGAATAGGATAAAAGTTAGTTCTTATTGTCCATACAGCAGTGGATATGATACAAGGTTGGGAATTAAAACCACAGTTCCATCCCTAGCTCTTCACACAAGTAAAACAGGGTGCTGCTTTGAGGATTCTATGTGAGGAAGAACATCTTTCATCTCTTTGTTCAAGTAGTGAAAACAGGAGGTGCTGCTACATGCTGCCTCCTACCACGAGGTCCAAAGCCTAGGTGTTGGAGTGCCTGGACTAATACATAATAGTTTCTGGGAAATATCTCTAGCTTAGCTATTGGTGACAAGAAATCAGTGTAGCTGCCCAGGTCTGTACCCCTAAATGCAGACAAAGGCAAGCCAGGCTTTGTACTTAATGCACCCCTCATAGTTTAGCCTTTCTTGAAATTCAGTCTGTGCTAACCCTTCCATGTTTTTGTCTATACTAAGGGATGAGTGCTGGTGCATCTATAGTGATTCCAGGCTAATGATGAGCTTGTTGCAGAGAAACTGACTTGGCATCATGATTCTGTATGTCTACTGACAGAAGGGCATCTTTTGTCTGGTGCAGAAAGCAGGAGAGTCAATAGGCCAGACATGTATGAGGCACCTAGCAAAGTGGTATCTGGAGACCACTTTTCTTATGTGGCTTAGGGACTACCTCTTCCACTGCACCAAGTGAGCTCATCTTAAAACTCAAGAGACTGGGAAAACCTAGCAGGATATCTTGGCTGGGAGGGATTCCCTCTGAACTTCTTCTCAGTGCTATTTGTCAATGATAGAGAACAGCCAACAGTGCCTGGCCAAGTGATATTTTCATATTCAGTTGACCTCTGAACAAGCACATCACAACAAAATCATTGTCTCTCTTAAAAAGATGGAGAATGGAAACTGAGTGTGTGGAATGTAGATTCCAGAGCAAGACAATATCTAAGCAAGTTGCAAGTCACTGACAGAGATCCCTGTATAGGAAAACATGGCAAACTCCATTCCAATCTCAAAACAATTCCATTTCTACAGATGTAGCCTGATCACAGCCAAAAGAAGTCAAAAGCCCACCTCTTCCTCTTGCCCAGAGCATGCTTTTATAACGGAAGGCTAGAAAGAGGCATTGAACACCTTCCTGAGCATCAGTTATCTCTTCAGCACTTACATCCCATGGCATGGCAGGTGATGGCTGTATATTCTTCTAGCTGAGCACCACGCAATACTGTATCTCCCAGTCCATGCTGGAGAGGAGGCTATGTATGAGCAAGTCAGTTAGGTGTATCATTAGGTGTCATTCTCCACACTGAGTAGGAGTGAGTCTCAAGTTTCTCTCTGGGTGTGTCTTCACTATTGTCATAGTCAATCTTCCGGGGTTCAATTTTGTGCACCGAGTGTAGACGTGCAAAATTGAACTATCAGGGGTTGACAGTCAACTCCCATATTCCTCAGTCTCACAAGGAGTAAGGGCGGTTGATGGGAGAGTTTCTCCCGTTGACTTCCCTCACTGAGTAGGGCCAGGTAAGTCAAAGGTAGGTAAGTCGATTCCAGCTACGCTATTGCTGGAGCTAGACTTGAGCATCTACAATCAACATTAAGGTTTAGTGTAGACCTGCCTCCCCCGTCTCTCTCTTTCACACACATACACACACACACACACACGCACACTTTTGCTCTTTAGATCACAGTGCAAATGAGAATGTGAGTGGGCATGTCTGAGGAGGCATGGAGATAAACTCAGCCCTTATTCTGTGCTAATGTGGTGCTTGCAATAGCTGTGGTCTACCTGCTGCTACCAGGGGACAGCTGCAGTGTTTCCTGTAATTTTTTCCACCCATATGCAGATTTTTTCCATCCATGTGTGGAATAAATTTTATGTGCAGATATACACCATCAGTAGTTATAAAAAACCTAGCTGTGTGTGTGCTACTAATCACCTGTGTGGCATTTGAATCACCCCTGGGTGTCTGTCCATGTGCACAGCTCACAGGGAACACTGGACAGCAATATGTCTTAGTGGAGGGAGTCAAGAGACCTAGGCTCTATTCCCAATGCTAGCACTGGTTTACTGAATGGTACTATTAAACAGAATGGAGTTATACCTGCAGATGATCTGGGCCTCCAACGCTAGGAAACATCCCCCTAGCAACCTTATTTCTTACTCACATGACCATCTTCTGTGATATTGATATTCCAGCCATAAATGATTACAAACCACAGTGTGAGGGATACAATTGTTGACCTGATTACATTTGCAAGCAAACTAAAATGGAAATGTCTGGAAAAGTGAACCCTGCTGTTCCGAAGACAATGGGATGTCAGCACTTCATACATTGCTTTAGCAAAGCAACTGACACCCAAGAGGCATCAGACAATCTACTTCTGCTTCCCAAGCTTTTGAAACTCCCTTGCTGGAGCAGCTCAAATCAGAAGATCCTTTTCTATAGTCCCAGAAGATTCCAATTAACCCCCTAACAACAGAAGAAAGTCCCAGACATGTGAAGCTCTGTTAACTAAAGAAATGTACAGAATGGGTGATCAGCAGAAAAAAAAATCCCCATTTGAATAAGCTCTCAGGAAAACAAAGCCCAACCACTTTTGATCCTGCTCCCTGCTGCAAGGATTTGCTCATCACCATCAAGTTAAAGAAGGGGGAAAATGTAATCCTTCCATTGATGGGAAGCATCTTTCTTGCTAAAGAAAAATGCTGTGGACCCCCCATGTTGCAGACAGGGTCACAACACAAAAGCCACATCCATATATAAACTTATACCAGGTAGCAAACAGTCTTTTTTTTTTTAAAGTCACTGCACAGATATGAGCCCAGTTTATGTGCCAGAGAATCCAGAGCCTTTTTCCTTGTCAAGACAAAGCCAAACACGTGAAATCATTGGCTTAATGAGACAACAGTCATTGTCAGTGCTGGGATTAGAATGCAGGAGTGCCTAGCTCTCAAGCCACAACTCTTCCTGAAGCCCCGCCCCAAAACAGCTGTATGGTATGATGCAGGGAAATTGCCAGATCTCTGCACAGGCTGTAATGTGATACTGCTGGTCAGCCAAGCTGTTCAGCGGCCCTCCAATCTCCTGGCTACAGGGGGACTGTGGGTGCCTCCCCATTCAAGCCTAGGAGAAAGGAATATGGATGTGGCTGTCAAGTCTGGTTCCTTCTGGGCTGTAGCAAGCAATGCTTTCTTGGGACATTCTTCTGCCTGCAGACCCAGAGAGAGGAAAAGAGGGGGGAGGGGGGACAGGGCCAGCTGGAGAGCTAGGGGTGCGGGAATGGGGAAGGGCAGGCCCCGCAGTATATGGAGGTGGGCCACATTTACAAAAAATGTACTCCCCCCCTCAATTCCAGCATACTCTGTAAATTCGATTTAGCACATCCCTGCCAGGCAAGCTACACTGAACTCTGGAAGATTGACTACAGCGGCATCGATCTTCCCAGAAGTGTAGATGTGGCCTTAATGGGCTGTAGGTAGGTGGGGGAAGACAGAAAATCTGAATGAGTCTGAAAGTGTCCTTGTTTCTTTCTGGACTAACATTTTTGTGTAAAAAATTGAAAAGAGAAAAGAAGCAGGAAGGAGAAGCCCCAGTTTACGGTCCCAGTCCTTTATCTGGTGATATGGGAGAAGGAAGGAACTAGGCTAAAATAGTCAGACTCAGGTTTTTAGCTGGGGTTCAGCTCTGCCTCTCTTTTGGATGTGTGAAGCTATGCCAGTAAACAGGGAAGTCACATCTCTGAAAAACCACTTGCCTCTTTGTTTCCATTACCCCCTGCTTTGTCTTACTCAGCCGCATTCACCATTTTTCCCAGAAAGCTTTTGAAATTATATTTACAATTTAGATACATTGAAAGTCAAAAGGAGAATTTACATCACAGTATTTTGAGAGGGCTGTCTCAAGTCTTAAAATGAAAGGGATCACAAGATTCTCAAGGGTAGAAGAACTTTTTATATTGCTTTAGACAGGTAAAGAAGTTAAACTTCAAAGAGAGTGAGTACTATAACCATGCCCTCGAATCTTAAATAGACGCAATATTTTTCAGTGATTTACAGCTAGGACTTGCTTGGAACTCTGTAGTCTCACCTTTGCCACCAACTCACTGTGTGAGCTTGAGTAAGTCACTTGGCTCCTTATTGAATAAAGCTCTTTAGCACATGCTTAGTTTTCAGCCTGTTTAAGACTTCACTGGGACTTGAACATATGTGTGCTTTGCCAGTGAGAGCCTTAGTGTCTCAGTTTTCCCTATCTAAAAAATTAAGATAATCACAATTACTTATCTTCTGTTCTGTTGCAGCAGCATAAATCCAGAGTAATTATTGATTGAATTTAGTCAAATTATCAGGAGTAGCTTTGTTAAGGAAACGGCCACATAAACAATTTTAGTGCCTTCCCAAACAGTCTGACCTCCAATTCTTTTTTTCTTTTTTTTTTTAATGGCACTTTTTCTTGTTCTGCAATGCTACTTACAACTCAAAAATAATTCTTTAGCTAAGGAAGAGTTCCCATCTCCGTCCAAGTGAAGGCAGTTAGAAACAGCTGACGAAGTTTTGAGAAGAGATTTGTTGTGCTGTTACAGTGAGCTCTCACTTTCTGTGTCACCATTTTCTTAGCAGCTGTTCTTGATTTAGAAAATATTTTTTTCATTCTTTTTCTCTTCCCGCTCTTTGGAGGATTTTTTCTTCCAAGCTCGTGGCCTAAATTTTTAGAAGTGACCAGTAATTTCAAGTGCCCAGGAGATGTTTTAAAATAGTGGTGAGCAACCTATGGCTGTCAGACCACCACTGCTTCAAAGGGACTTGATTGTCAGGCATTGTTGATCTCCCACACTGAAAATCAGGCCCCTTTAAAACACAGAACCATACAATCCTAGGGCTGGAAGAGACCTCAGGAGGCATCGAGTCCAGCCCTGTGCTCAAAGTGGGACCAACCCTAACTAAATCATCTCAGCCATGATTTTGTTAAGCTGGGACTTAAAAGCTTCTAGGGATGGACATTCCATCCCCTCCCAAGGTAACCTATTCCAGTGTTTCACCACCCTCCGAGTGAAATAGTTTTTCCTAATATCCAACCTAGACCTCCCCCACTATCACTTGGGACCATTGGTCCTTGTTCTGCCATCCATCACTACTGAGAACAGCCTTTCTCCATACTCTTCACAACCAGCTTCAGGAAGCTGAAGGCAGCTATCAAATTACCCCTCACTCTTCTCTTCTACAAACTAAATAAGCCCAAGTCCCTCAGCCTGTCCTCACAGGTCATGTGCTCAAGACCCAAAATTATTTTTGTTGCCCTCTTCTGGACCCTCTCCAGTGCATCCAAATACTTTCTATACTGGGGGGGGGGGGGGCAGAAGTAGACACTATACTCCAGATGTGGCCTCAATTGTGCCAAACAAAGGGAAATAATAAACGCTAAAGACCTTCTGGAAATGCTCCACCTAATGCACCCCATGGCTACGTCTACACTAGCACATTACGTCAAAGTAGCCTATTTCAAAGTAAGAACATTGAAACAGGCTACTTCGACGCGTATCATCTATACATCCTCCAGGGCTGGCAACGTCGACGTTCAATGTCGAAGTAGCGACGGGGAACATCAAAAGGAGCCATCCTGGAAGGAAATGCAGAGCGTCCACACACACAAGCACCCTTTTCGAAATCAGGGGCCAGGAAATACCGCGGACCGGGTCACAGAGCACACTCGCCCTTCTGGGGCAGCTGCAAGACGCTCCTTTAAAGGGCCCCTCCCAGACACAACCGGCCTGCCCAGCACGAGGTCTGCAGAGCAGTAGCCACTCTCTCGCAGACCAAGTCACAGCAGATATGGACACCCAGCAGCAGCTGCAGCAGCAGCAGCAGGAAGCGGAGGCCCTCCAGGTAGTCATCCAGGGGGCAAGTGCCTTGCTAGGTGCTGCCTGGGAGGCCGCCCAGTGTCTCCTGCCAGAGGAGACCACCCCGGAGGCAGACGGGGATGCCCCTGACCACCGGGCTCCCCTCTTCCTCCCTCACCGGCTGCTCCCCCGCCTTTGGAGCTACCCCACCAGCTCCGAGTGGTGGGAACAGCGCGTCATGCGGGACTGGGACGACGATATGTGGCTCCGGAACTTCCGCATGCGCCAGCAGACCTTTCTCGAGCTCTGCCAGTGGCTCACCCCAGCACTGAAGCACCACGACACCCGCATGCGGTGCGCCCTCCCTGTCGAGAGGAGGGTCGCAATAGCTGTCTGGAAGCTGGCCACTCCAGACAGCTATCGCTCCATGGGACACCAGTTTGGAGTGGGAAAGGCCACGGTCGGGGCCATCGTCATGGAGGTAAGGAGGCCCAGGCATGCACCCACAGGGGGGAGGGGGGCTGGCTGTGGGCTTGGGAAGGGAGGGAGGGAGGGGCTAGGTGTGGGGCTGGAAAGGGAGGGGTACCGGGGAGGGATGGGCTGGGCAAGTGGGGTACCGGGGGGAAGTGCCTGGGATGGGGGGCCTGGTGGAAGGGCCCTGGGGCACCCTGCACAGCCTCACGGGCACCTGTGTTCCCTCCCAACAGGTGGTCTGTGCATTTAGCGCCATGTTGCTCCAGATTGACCCAGCTATGTCCCTGAAAGCCCCCATAAAGTCCTCCCACACCGCCCACCGCTGGGTGTACTCCTCCCGCTCGAAATAGAGTCTTTCCTCCGCCACCTCCGTCTGCCGCCGGAGAGCTTCCAGAAGCTGAGGGTCCACCAGGGCCATCCCCAGAGTCCGGCGGTGGCAGGACCGTCCTGCTGGCCTTGGGGGTGTCTCTGGGCGCTGGCGGTGGCTGGCCTCCGGTGGGCTGTCGGGGACAACAGAGGGTGCCTGGCTGCATGGGGCATCAGATGCTGCAACTGGAGAGAGGGAGAGAGGGAGGGGAAGGCTGCTAGTACAGTGCCCTGGCCCATGGCCCGTTCTCCCCGCTCCCTCTTGGATTCTGGGTCTCTGTCCCCATCAGTAGGTTTGATGTCCCTGTTGGCTGTCGCCATGGTATTGTCTCCCCACCCCCAGGGTCAAGACTGAGTTCTGTCCATGGGTACGGGTGCTGACGGGCACTGATGGCCGTGCCACCGTCCTGGGACTGTACTGTGGTTGCACATTCACGGGTTGGGGTCCGCTGGGGGTGTGTGAGGCTCCCGGTTGTGTCTGCTGCCCCCACCCTGTGGCCCATGGGTGTGTGCTCTGTGGGGTATGTACCTGACCATTCATTGCCGTGGTCGGGGGAAGCCCGGTGGGCAGATGCCCGGCTGGTGCTCCAGGAGGGGAGGTCAATGAGAAGCCCCCCCTCCTCGCTGCTGGACCCCTCCTCCGCTGTCCCAAGGGGGGGGCTCTTTGGGCGGGCCCCGGGGTGCGGGGCTGGCCTCCGGGCTGGACTCCGGCTCCGAGGCCTGCTGGGGCTCATCGGCCATGGTGTCAAGCGTAGCCACGGGGGAGGAGGTGTCCCGGGGGCCCAGGATGGCCCTGAGCTCCCTGTAATAGGGGCAAGTGGCAGGGGCAGCCCCAGACTGGCTGGCCGAGTCCCAGGCCCGGGCATACCCCTGCTGCAGCTCCTTCACCTTACTCCGGATGTGATCCAGAGTGCGGGCAGGGTGACCCCCGGAGGCCAGGCCCTTGGCCAGTTGGGCGAATGCTTCTGCGTTCTGCCGCTTGCTCCCCATCACGTGGAGCACCTCCTCCTCGCCCCAGAGCCCCAGCAGGTCTCAGAGCTCGGCCTCTGACTAGAAGGGGCCCCGCGTCCTTTTGGCCCCCCGCCTGGCTGCTGGGGGTGCCTGGGTCCCCTCTGGAGGGGAGCCCTTGGGGCGCTCGGTGGGCTGGCTTGAGGCCATGGATGAAGGCAGAGGGGATCGGGGCCTCTGAGAAGCGTGCAGGGCTAGCATGTGCCTGTGCTGCTGCCTGCACGCTCTCAGCTTCCTGCCACAGGAAATCTGGGTCCATGGTGCCTTTAAGGCTGCTGCGCGCGGGGACCATAGAGCCCTTCAGGGGCTGGTCAGAGTGTCTCTCAACCCCTCAGCTGATGGCTGCTATGGAGGACCCTGCAATTTCGAAATGGCGGGACGTAGATCACCTACACACACCCTACTTCGATGTTGAACATGACTGTATATATATCTCACCGCCTAATGTCAATTTCAACGTCAAAATAGCACCCGGCATGTGTAGATGCGACGGGTGCTATTTCGACGTTGTGCTGGCTACTTCAAAGTAGCCGGCTAGTGTAGACGCACCCCATATGCCATTAGCCTTCTTGGCTGCAAGGGCACACTGTTGACTCATATTCAGCCACTCATCCACTGTAAACCCCAGGTTCTTTTCTGCTGCACTGCTACTTAGCCAGTTGGTCCCCAACCTGTAACAATGCTTGGGATTTGTCCATCCGAAGCGCAGGACTTTGCATTTATCCTTGTTGAACCTCATCAGATTTCTTTTGGTCCAATCATTTGATCACTCTGGACCATATCCCTACCCTCCAAACCTTCCCCCTAGCTTAATGTCTTCTACAAGATGACATCTCAAGTTGGGTCTCCAAAATCACTAGCCAGTTTTCAAATTGGAAGCTGGTTACTTTAATTTTTTTCTTTGACTTTTAAGAGCTGTCTCAGCTGGGGTTTACTCAGCCTCCTACCATCACATGACTTCCAAATCTTACACTCCACCAATTTCCCTCTTTCATTCCTACTCATAGCTCTTGTAAATGTTTCACTACTTTAACTTAAGAGTTTACCACATATTTACCAAGGTTTGTGACCTATTAACTGTAGTCAGTCATTTCCCCATGTCTAATTCATCTCCCTGCTCTCCCACATGCCTTCCACACAAACACACAGCCTGTAAATGATTTACCCAATTCTTCAGAACACTGACTGTATATATCCCCAGAGTCAGTTTCTAGCACATTCCCAGGGTTGCTCCTTTTCAGTATTTCCAAATTTTCTAACACATTTTATTCAGATAGTCTCATGCTCTCAGGAACATTTTCATTTAATTCTCTGAATACTGCAGATTACTGACTCTGTTTGAAAAGCTCTAGGCATGGAACCATGGTAAGTGCAAATGCATGCAGATGTGCCCTTACTAGCTCTACAGATGCTCAGTTAACTCACCTGTGCACAGCCATGTTCATCCATCCATGAATTAGGCATTCAGCAGCATTTTGCACATGCTGTTGTATGTCTATGGTTTCGGAAAACCTGACCTTATATCTTGGCCTTTGAAGCCTTGGAAAGACATAAGTAGCTCTGAAGGTTAAAGTCCTCCACAAAAGTCTAGCAGCTACTCAGGCTTCATCACTGGAGCAGGTGGGTACACTCTGCCTCCATTTTGACTAGAGCGCGCCCCTTGGAGCCAGAGAGTTCAGGCACTGTGCCAGTACTGCTTTTGAATTCTTGGGTGAGGCTAACAGAAAGGAAGCCAATCAGTGTTTCCCTTCTGATGCCACTGTACTGTATAAACACCCATCCCTTAAGAACTGGCCTGAGACTGCCCCCATGTGGAACATCTAACAGCCTTCCAATGATCCAGACTACATCTGGTACCAGATGGCTATGGACAGAAGAGATGGCTATGATCTGAAGAAGTGGGTCTGTCCCACGAAAGCTCATCACCTAATAAATTATTTTGTTAGTCTTTAAAGTGCTACTGGACTATGCTTTTGTTTTGATAGTATATAGACTAGCGTGCCTTTCTCTCTGATTTATTGACAGTTTCCCCTTAGGCATGGAATAAGCAGCAACTCTGACATACTGCCACTGCTACTAGGTATCAGTCACTGGAAACCCAAAAGATAGGGAAGGAAGCTAGAAGTGTGTAGGTAAGTATAGTGATCAGTGGGTTTCTGGTAGAGGGTGGTACCGATCAGGCCATCCTTGATTTGTACTGTAGTGTCCACAAAATGTATCTCTCGCGTGGAGTAGTCGAGGCATAAGTTGATGGTAGGGTGCAGATTGTTAAAGTCTCTGTGGAATTCTTCTAGAATCTTTATACCATAGGTCCAAATCATAAAAATGTCATCAATATATCGTAAGTAGAGGAGCGGTAATAGGGGACGAGAGCTGAGGAATAATTTTTCCAGGTCAGCCATAAATATATAAGCATATTGTGGGGCCATGCGGGTGCCCGTGGCAGTTCCACTAATGTGGAGGTATAAATTGTCCCCAAATCAGAAATAATTGTGGGTGAGAGCAAAGTTACAGAGATCAGACACCAGATTTGTTCGCAGGAAATAGTGAACTGATAATTAATTGATTTTAAAACTTGAACCCCCAGCGCATCTATCAACGCTTACTGAACACTGGGTAAGGTACAACTATATAACTATATTTAATTCAGTTAACCTCACTAACATAACAATACTGTAAACTTAACTATCAATCCGGTTGTCAAAAAAATAACGAAATAAATATATATCTATATACAAGAATTTACACAGACTGACCCCACCCAAAGTCTCTCACACCACGATTTAGATCAGGTAGGCTTTAAGTGGGATGCCAAGCTGATCTATGGACGAGCATGCAATGTCTTCCTTCTCCTTTCTTCTTTCTTCTGTCTTCTTCTCTTCTTTCTTCAGTTCTTCAATATTTGACATGTCGTTCTGCGTGGTCTATGCCTATAAGAAATGATTCTTGTGTGCAGGTAAGTCTATGACTTCTTGTATAACAAAACTGAACTTATTCAAAGAATGGACCAATATGCACCCCTCAATGCCAAGTAGAAAGCATGTGTATATTTACTCTCGAATCTCACTGTCCTCTGATATCACAACAATCCAATCACAACGTGTCAGGGGAGAGTGAGAGACCAAGATGGACGGCGCTACCTCCTTATATAACCAATGGTTAGCATGGGGACCCTAGGCCACCTGACCCTGGTTTTCCTGCTGTTTCTTTCCGCCTTTTCTTCTGAGGTAAATTGCTGAGTCATCTTAAACAAAATGAAGTCCTTACTGGCAGCCATTTTAAAATTCCATATTAAACAAATTTACCCCCAACAGATTGGCTGTTGTGACATCAGGGATGGTATTCCTGATCACTTGTAATCCGTTTTTGTGTGTAATATTAGTGTACAGAGCCTCTGCAACACCAAGTCTCAGCAAACCGGAAGGTGAAATGGCCATGGTGGTGGTTAACAAAACAGTCAGTCAGATCAGGCCTGCTAGATGAAGATCTCTACATGGAAGGCAAAACCTGTGTGTGGAGTTAACCTTTCCTACATGAAAGGGGAAAGGAGGTTAGTCCCCTTCACAGCACTGTCCCTAGACCCTGCTGACCACAGGGAAGAAGTGGATAGGACAGGGCGGATGGCACTAGGGACACACATATCATTCCCCTGCAGCCTCTCAGGTACCCCTCCCAGTGCATACACTTCCCCTCTAACATCCCTCAGTTACTCCTCCCAGTACAATCCCCCAACCCTTCCAGGTACCCCTCCCAGTGAATTCTTGACTCGCCTCCCCTTCACTCTCTGATTTGCTCACCTTGATAATATTTTTCTGATTTGTCAACCTTGATTACTATTTTTGGTTCTCTGTGCCTTAAATATTGAGTCTGTTCTGGTACGGCTATGATCTGAAGAAGTGGGTCTGTCCCACGAAAGCTCATCACCCAATAAATTATTTTGTTAGTCTTTAAAGTGCTACTGGACTGCTCTTTTGTTTTGATAAAATTAAACCTGTATACAAGAGCCTACTTACGGTGGAGTCTCCTCTGTTGAATCTAGGCCTCCTGTCATGGCTGCAGTGAACTCAAACATGGCAAAACACTGTTAAAATGAAGGGGAATTAAAGTCCCAAATTCCTTCAGGGAAATAGTTTCAAAGAGGGAGCCATGTTAGTCTACAGCTTCACAATAACAAGCTGTCCTGTGGCACCTTAACAATGAACCAATTCATTAGGTAATGCGCTTTCCTGAGTAAGATCCACTTCCTCAGTGGGTCTTACCCACAAAAACACATTACCTAATAAATTTGTTAGTCTTTGAGGTGCTACAAGACTGCTTGTTATCCAAGGAAATAAATACATTTAGCCACTAGATGTCACAGTTGTTCCAGAAAAGTAACACCAAGTCTGAGCAAACGGGAAGGTGAAATGACCGTGGTGGCGGCTGACAAAACTGTCAGTCAGATCAGGCCTGCTAGATGAAGAGCTCTACATGGAAGGCAAAACCTGTGTGTGGAGTTGACCTTTCCTACGTGAAAGGTGGAAGGAGGTTAGTCTCCTTCACAGCACTGTCCCTAGACCCTGCTGACCACTGGGAAAAAGTGGATAGGATAGGGCGGATAGCACTAAGAACATGCATATCATCCCCCTGCAGTTTCTCAGGTATCCCTCCCAGTGCATACTCATCCCCTCCAACGTCCCCCAGCTACCCCTCCCAGTACAATCTCTCAACCCTCCCAGGTACCCATCCCAGTGAATACACCCCTTCTATCATCCCCCAGCTATCCATCCCAGTACACCCTCCCCACCACCAACACACGTCTGGTATCCCTTCCAGTACACACATACACCCTGCAACACACCCATATACCCCAAAGGTCATTTTGGCATGTACGGATGAAGACCAGAGCCCAGGATCAAATTGGGTGGTCAGGTATCAACAAAGACATTGAGGGGAAAACAAAGTACTGTACTGAATGTCAGTAAATTCCACAGCATCCTGGGCCAACTCATCGATAGCCTGGGTTGTGCCTCAGACCTCACAGACACGTCTTCATGGGGCTGGTTGGACCATTAGGTGCGTATATGTTTTTGGTCATAGTCAACACCCGTTCAAAATGGCCAAACGTTTTCAGAAGGACTCCTAGTACAGACACCAAGATCACTGGACATCTTTGTTCCTTGTTTGGCCAGTTTAGCTGACAGTTACAGCTAGTGAGGGACAATAGACTTCTGTTCTGAAGAGGTTCATAGGTTCCTAGCTTCAAAGGGAATTCAGCACATACAGTCAGCTCCATGTGACCTGGCTTCTGATGGACTAGTAGAATGCGGTGTGTGAACTGTTACAGATGGTGTTGGGGGAGTGACAGTGGTGCCACATGACCCGCTCTAGCCCAGAGAAGGGCTGGGATATCCCCATCTCACCCAAGGCCTTGCCTCTCCCTGCCCCTGCTCCGTCCCACCCCACCTCTGTCCCCAGCAAATGTGGGGGACAGTTGTGTGGGGAGCGTTGGTGGTCAGAGCCCTAGACCTTTTGAATTGGCACCAGAGCTCTGTTCCACGTGTCTCTGAGGACTGCAGGGAGGGGGCCAGTGCTGTGGTCCTGGGTGGCATTGAGGGCTGTGCACCAGCCCTGCACCTTCTGCCATTGGCCCCACCACTGCCAAGGCATGGAGGCAGCCCCTCATGCACACATCTCGCCCTGGGGCCCACAGTGGCTGTCAGCACTGCTGAGGATGCCTTGAAAGATAACAAGTCTATTCTGAGTCATCAGCAGGAACAGGACCATTTCTTGCTTGTCTATAGGAACACACTCCTGCTCTGTCCTGCTATTGCCTCACTTGTAGGCAAATCCCAGTCCAGGTAAATTGATCAATGATGTGAGACTTACCATCATCCCTTTCAGTTTGGAGAGGCAGTATGGACTCACAACTGTCATTCGGAAATGCAGGGGCAAAGTGTGGGGGGCATGAGGGGATATGCACAACCAAATGCCAGGGGTGAGAAGTGCATGGGGCCAGCCAACAGCCGGCAGGGCCAGAGCCTCTGGGCAGCCCAAGGGATTAGCAGAGAGGCCTGGCTCCTGCAGCAGGTATCCGGCCCTCTATCACTCACTGGCGGCAGTGGGGAAAGTGGAGCAATGCATCCCTGCTTGTTCTGTTCTTCTCTGCTCTGCTGGTGTGGTGCTCAGGGGAGGGGTGAGACCCTCCCTGCACTCACTGGTGGGAATTGGAGCAACATGGCTGGGGAGCAGAGTGAGCTGGGGCCACATCACTCCATTTCCCCCACCACTGCCAGTGAGTGCAGGGTGTGCTGGATCCATGCGGCTGGTGCTAGACCTCCAGTCGTGATAGTCCCCCAGGCTGCACTGGTTGGGGGGAAGAGGCAGGGGCAGGACAGTGCAAGGGTGGGGAAGAGGTGAGGCGGAGGCAACACAGGAGCTGGGAGAGGCAGGGCCAGGGCAGAGAGGGGTCTTCCCAGGCTGGAGGTGGTCAAACAGCTGGTGACCCCCCCATGTCACCCTTCACCAGTTGCCCCTGCTGGAATGACATTGGCACCTGAACAACCTGTAAAATGTCTAGGACCCGTTTCATTCATGGTAAAACTATTCAATGGTATTTTGCAGAAATACCATAGGGAACAATCACAGCAAGGACTAGTGCTGGTGTCCAGGGCTGTTCCAGTAAGACTTTCTGGTCTTCCAATCAAACTGCCTCCCATTGCAACTCCTAATTTTGATGACTTGGTGGAAGAAACTTGACTTGGTGGTTTTATATTGGCCATGCAAACAATCACGTACATATGTTTAGAGGCTGGAGGAACATGAGGTCCTGCCCCTTTAAGTGTTCCTGGCCCCGGGCTCTCCCAGTGCAAAGCTCCACTTTTGGGTTACTTTCAGTTTTGCAAACAGGACAATAAAGCTACCAGAGCAGACAGCTGTGTGGGTCAGCTCCCTCTGCATCTGTGTGTCTATGTCCTTGTCTGCTCACTCCAGAAATGTAACACTGCCTTCCCTAAGGGTTAAAATAAAAACAATTTACAGTAGTTTAAGACCGCTCCCCTCTCCTACAGCCTTCCTGCCCCCACAGTGGCTTGTTGTCTCTCACCGCACCCAGCCAGCCAGCTTACATTTATTACGGTGGTGCCTATGGGCCAGCCAGGAATAAGATACCGTACAGACAGGAATAAAGGGTCTGTGAGCTTACAGTGCAAGTGGACAGACACAGGATGGGGAGTGTGTAGAACACACAATATGGTTACCATATAAAAAGGAGGACATCCCTGTGAGGGAGTGTCTATGTATCGGTATCTACCAACTCACGTTGTATTAACGGGTTACAGTATTTCTAGTACAGTAATACAACGTGAGTTGGTAGATTCCGATACAGAAACACTCCCTCTCCAGGGTGTCCTCTTTTTTGAAAGGTCCAATGTAGTAACCCCAGCCAAGCAGAGAAAATAATGTGATGACAGCACATTGGTTAGTTCTGTGACTTGGTTTTTGGGGAGGGGCAGGGAAAGCTGAGTTTAGTCCAAAAAGGACCAGCTAAATAGAAAGAAAAGGGAAGGGGTGGGAGGTGAGGGAGACCAGGCCTTGGGTAAGAAAGGAAGGTATGGAGTGAAGCTGAGGTAACAGACTATGAAGGAAGTGTAGGGAGAGGATTGGAGCAAACAGCCAATTAGAACCAGGCAGAGGAAGTCCAGGTACCAGGGCTCTGAAAGTCCAGAGGTTCCTGCTTTGGCTGCTTCTACCCTGGCCGCTGGAGCCTCTGACTGGCTCCTGCCTGGTGTTGTCTCCTTCCATTATCCAGCCAATAGAAGACCCCTCTGTGCAGCTCCCCTCCCCTGCAGAGAGGGAAATCTTCCTGTTTTAATTTGGTAGGCTCCAAACTGATTGATTGGGAGGCTAAGGATGCCTCTGATTCTGGACTGCAGCTGCTTCTGGAGCTCGTCCATTAATGGCAGAGTCCTAGCCCAGATCATTCAGGCTTTCTGATCTTTTCTGAATGTTCCCCATCAAGTTAAGTACCTCTGCAGGGCTAGTCAGCTACATAGTACATGCTGGGTTAAACTACCGCAAACAAAGTGTAATGAAGGAATGATGTCAGATTGGAGGCATTGTTTCAAGTGGGATTCCATAGGGATCTATTCCATGCCCAGTGTTCTTTAACATCTGTACTAATGACCTGGCTGTAGGAATAAAGAGCGTAGCAATCAAACTTGCAGCTGATACAAAGCTGGAGGGGTTGCCAGCACTTTGGAGGATAGAATTAAAATTCTGAGGGATCTTGATCAATTGGAGAACCATGCTCCCAACCACAAAATGTAATTCAACAAATGTGCTACACTTTGGGAAGAAAAAACAAATGCACAAATACAAGAGGGGAGATAACTGGCTTGTCAGCTGCACTGCTGAAAAGAACCTGGGAATTGTGGTGGATCTCAACCTCAGCATGAGTCAGCAATGTGATGCTGTTTCAAAAAAAGCAAATGAAATTCACAGAATCATAGCATGCAAGTCACAGGAGGTAACAGTGCCGCTGTTTAAATAGACAGAACTGACTACTCTGCTAGGTGGGCCTCATCTGGAGTATTTACCCACAAAGTAACGGTCATTAGACAAGAGAGAATCATAGAATCATAGGGCTGGAAGGGACCTCAGGAGGTCATCTAGTCCAGCCCCCTGCTTCAAGCAAGATCTAGGCAATGCACTCCAATGCTCCACCACCCGCCTGGTGAAGTAGTTTTTCCTAATACCTAACCTACACCTCTCCCTTTTCAACATCAGACCATTACTCCTTGTTCTGCCATCTGACACCACTGAGAACAGTTTCTCACCCTCCTTTTTAGAGCTCCCCTTCAGGAAGTTGAAGGCTGCTCTTAAATTACCCCTAAGTCTTCTCTTCTGTAAACTAAACAAGCCCAAATCCCTCAGCCTATCCTCATAATTCTTGTGCTCCAGCCCCTTAATCATTTTTGTTGCCCTTCGCTGAACCTGCTCCAGTACATCCACATCCCTTTTATACTGGGGGGGCCCAAAACTGGACACAATATTCCAGATGTGGCCTCACCCATACCAAATAGAGGGGAACAACCACTTCTCTAGATCTGCTCGAAATGCTCCTCCTAATGCACCCTAGTATGTCGTTAGCCTTCTTGGCTACAAGGGCACACTATTTACCCATATCCAGCCTTCCATCCACCATAACCCCTAGGTCCCTTTCCATCGTACTGCTGCTGAGCCAGTTGGTCCCCAGCCTATAGAAATTCTTGGGATTCTTCCACCCCAGGTGAAGGACTCTTCACTTCTCCTTGTTGAACTGCATCAGATTTCTTTTGGCTTAGTCCTCCAATTTATCCAGGTCACTCTGGATTCTCTCTCTACCCTCCAATGAATCTACCTCTCCTCCTAGCTTTGTGCCATCTGCAAACTTGCTGAGGGTGCAATCCAGCCCCTCGCTGAGGTCATTAATAAAGATGTTGAACAACACCAGCCCCAGAACCGAGCCTTGTGGCACTCTGCTGATATTGAGCCATTGACCCGTTGGGCCCAACTGTCAAACCAGCTTTCTATCCATCTTATAGTCCAAGGATCAGATCTATATCTCCTTAACTTATGGGCAAGAATGTTGTGGGAGACCATATCAAAAACTTTGCTGAAGTTATAGGATAAAGAGACAGTATATGTGCATGCACCCAGACTTAGGAGAAATGCAGATCCTAATCCAAACCTGAATTTTATGCCTCTGACTTCTATTTTCTATTAAAATTTCTTCTTTTTTAAGTCCTCTACTTGGCACTAGGCAATATCACCGGCAGTGGATAAACAAATAAATGATGCCTTTTTTTCCCATCAGAGAAGCAAAAATTCTTCCAGTGCAAGTCATCCACCTGCAGTTCTTTTTGTTTATACTGGCAAATTCATTTTGAGGTCAAACAACTCTGACAAATACAGCCTTTCCCACCCAAGGTTCACAGATCAATCCCTGCACATTTTCTCCATTCTACACAGTACAGCTGGACAGAGAATTCAACAGAATATTGTGTACAGCTTTAGTGACTGAATAAAATTCTGGCAGGGGAACTGCAGAAAAAGTGAGTCACACACTGGCGCTGTCTCATGCACTCTGGCCCAAAACCTCAGTCACATCACTATCTGTCTGCAAACAGATGGTGGCTGTCTCCCTTATGCCTACTCCACCTTCAGTGAGAAGTTCATGGGAGAGAATTCACAAGTTTGTACTGCACAGACACAGCTTTGACGTATGCCCCACTGACTGACTCAGGGCCTGACTCTTTAGCTTGCAGAGCACCATCAGTGCCATCTCATTGATATGAGCCTTGCTCTGACGTCCATGGAAGGCGATGGCACTCAGCAACTTGCAGGAGAAAGCTCTATCTCTAGCAGGGTGTGTCAGGAACTGGGCCTTGCCAGGAGAGAAGTCTTAGGAGGAAATAAATGTCTCCTTCAGATAGACAACACAGGTTGGCTCACCCAGGTGAGGATGCCTGAAAGATATGAAATGCAAAATAGGTCTGAGGAGGCAAAAGTGTTGGCCTAAAAGACAACATCTAGAGCTGTTTTAAATGTCCTTCGCTCGGTAATTAGTAGCCCACCACTGAAGAGGCACCTGGATGTGTATAAAAGCAATACATTGTTAGAAATAATAAACAAGGTCCAGTGGGTCCCAGCACCCATCCCGTTCATGCTCCTCTCAGTCCATGTGGACAGAGCAGGCCCGTTGATGCGGGGGTCGGGGCGGACAAAGGGGTCAGGGGCATTTCAAAGGGGCCCAGAGCTCCAGCCATTATTGCTGCTACTTCAGCAGTGGCAGCAGCCTGAGCTCCAGGCCCCTTCGAGCTGCAGCAGTAGTGCTGCTCTGCCACTCACTAGCTCTGGGGTATGGGGAGCGGTCTGGGTGGTGCTAAAGGATGACTGCCCTTGGCCCCACCCCTTCTGTCCTTGGTCCTGCCCCTTCTGGGGATGCAGAGCCAGCCTGCCTTTCCACCTTGCCTGGGCCTGCACTGGCTGTTGGTTCACTGGGCCGGAGCATAGATAGGACATGAGTGAGCTAAATGATCATAGAGCAAATGGCGCAGGCAAGGAAGCTCTGCAGGCAAGTGTGGGAAGTAGGTACAAAAGGGTTCTACCAGACACGTTGGATCTGGAGCTCCACTGAAACAGCCCTGCAGCTATCCCTGGCCTTGACGGCGTGGGAAGTGAAAAGGAGTTATGTCAGCGCCTCCCTCCTAGCTGACTGCTGAAGCAATGGGGCTGAATGAGCTGGGTGTAACCCACATACCTAGGTGTGGTTAATTGTCCTGTGTAGTGGTACCTAGACCACTTCACAGAATGAGGGTCCTCTACAGCCTAAGCTGAGAGCCCGCTGTCCTTCAGCTCAAGTTGTAGTGGCACCTGCACCCAGCTCCAGAGGTTTCCTGTTCAAGTTTGCCTGTGGGTGGTGACACAGGCATAGACTTGAATCCACAGACTCCAATGGTCTAGTCCTTATGCTACCACCGAGTTGCTTAGGATGATGAGAAAATCGTAGGACCTACTAAATTGTCTTCTACTCAACTGTTTTTAACGGGCAGTGAATATTTGTGCCATTCCAGGGGCCAAATTCTAAGTTCCTAAGCAAGTAATTGTAAAGTTAAGAGGCTGGACGAGTTCTCAGCTTATTTGGGTTCTTCTGTCAGCTGTACCACAGGCTGGGTAAGTCACGTAATGTTTCTGAGACTCAATTTCCTGCCTGTAAGACATGAAAAATAAATACTTCCTCACCTCAAAGGGGGAGTGAGAAGATACATTTCTTAGTGTTTCTGAAATGCTCACATATTAGGTGATGAAGGTTTTAAAAATATCAAGTAGGTAGGTAGCTAGCTAGGGCCCCCATTGACTTCACCTACTGACTATTATTAATTTATTTATTTTGATTATTTATTATTATTAAGTGGCCAAAGTTTGCTGTCATTACTTAAGCAAAACTTCCCCATCACTTTGTTTGAGCCAAGAACTTAATGGGATGTTTTGCTTGTATAAGCAAGAAAAATAGTATATGTTATTATAATGCAGAATGCTATGATGATGATGATGATTGACGATTATTATATCATTTAGCTGTCTAGTGATCTGCTGATGGTGTGTTTTTGTACTCATTCTGTGGGAAGTGAGCACCTAGATTGCTGTAGATTATTTATCAGAGGTGTTTCTTCGGAAGTGAACTTGTTCTCTAATGGAACTGAATTTCACTCTACTTTCTCAAATCTCTATGCAGTGTCTTCATCTTGTATCTCCCAGCCAGATGGTTTGCATTTTTCATGCCTGAATCATGAGCACAATTCCTGGTTATTGACCCAAGTTGGGGGCAGAACATCAAGAAATCTTTTGTGGCAAGAGTTTCCTGTCAGATGGAAAAATGTTGGAAACCTTTTCTCATGAACTTACATCCTCCAACAGCAGAATTTCCTGTGGAAGCCTCTTCAAAACTGCTTGGCATTGTGACAGGTTTTTTTTTGTTTTGTTTTTTTTTTGGTCTGTCCAATATGTAACCACTGATTAGAGGAAAAAGAGACTGTAGGTGACAAGTCAACTTGGGGAAACTGTGCAATAAGCATGTTTCCATCAGTCAATTTCTTGCAGCAAGAGATACTTATGGCCAGCAAAATATAATAAGTATATTCTGCATGTTATTCAATCTAACTTTCAAAGATTAGACATTAATATTTATTTCACACATACATAGCACTATGACAATGGTCTCATTTTATATATACCAGTATGCCAATAATTCAATTTCTGCAGTAGTACAGAACAAGAGATGGAGGAAACAGACAGAGGTTTTTTAAAAATTGCTTTGTTTTTTTAAGAAAAATGTGGTTCCTGTTCAGCTCCCACTGAAGTGACCATCACGTGTGAAATTGATTTCAACAGGAATGGGATCAGGCTCATTAAATAGAGCCCTATTAAATTCACGTTCCTGAGCAACACATCATGGATCGTGACATCTGGGCTCCTCTGAGAAATGTGATCTTTTATGTGTTTTACCCTGTCCCATACAGACTTCATGGGGAGTCCAGCAGTTCTCAGACTGGGGATCCCAACCCAAAAGAAGATGTGGGGTGGATCATGAGGTTGTGTGAAGGGATGGGGCTTGCAGTGTTGCTACCTTTATTTCTGAACTGCTTTCAGAACTGTGGGGCTGAAGAATAGCGGATGCTGGACTGGTGCCCAACTCTGATGGCAGGACCGCAGCTAGCACAAGCACAGAGTTAAGGTATTTCTGCACTGCAGATGGCTGGGATGCTGGCCTCAGAGCTGGGCTTCTCGCCGTCAGCCACAGAGCTTCCTGCAGCCAGAGGAGGTTCCTGGAGGTGGGTCTGACCCTCCCCTGGGAGATGTCCTTACAGGGGCTGAGAAAGGCTCATCCCTCACCAGCCCAGCGAGGATCAGTATGGTAGGAGCCCCCAGACAACACACTCATAAAGGATCTATTATAAACTGATGGGTCTTATTATAAGCTCCTTCTTCAGTTGTTCCTCAGAGAAACCTCCCATCTAGCTCCCTGACAAGGCCTGAACGTTCAAGCTCCAGCATTTGAAACACATTTCCCATTGTCTTCCCTCTGCAACACCAAATGTTGTCTCATGAGTCTCATTGTCCCTCCTGCACACACCCATAGCTTAGGTTGTCCGCTGTAATCAAGTGATGCTGTTGGCACACATTCTGTCCTATGTACACTATACTGTTCATTCATAACACAGTCCAGACCATATAAAAGAGTTTAGCTGGATGAGTAATGCACACCTAAACAGTCCTGCTAAAAAAAAAAGGCAGTCCAGCAGCACGAAGTGGGTCTGTCCCATGAAAGCTCACCACCTAATAAATTATTTTGTTAGTCTTTAAAGTGCTGCTGGACTGCCTTTTTGTTTTGATAGCATATAGACTAACACGGCTATCTCTCTGTTACTGTTCAACATGCAAGTCCTGCTAAAACAGAATACAGACACCACTTGCATTGCTAAACAAACCTGTGACTGGCAATGCTCACCTCCAGTGCCACCTAGTGGCCAGGTGGGGGTGTAACAGGTTGTCTTCTTCCCAGCCATTCCACTTTTGTACTGCACTCCACTCTGCAGTGGTCTGTCCTTCCAGTGACTCTGCTCCTTGGCCAGATCACATATTCTTATTTGTACCTTTCACAGTACATCTAAGGCATCCTACAATGAGGAAGCTTTAAGCATTAAACAGGATTCTATCCCTCCCTCCTTCCTTCCCTCTTAAAATAGAGGAGTAGGGAAGAGGGGAGAGAAAGGATCTTCTTAGCAGAGTTGGAGTCTTCAAGAATTGAAGAGTAATTTCTAATTAAAAGATTATATCATGTGATGAAACCCCCAGGAATAAAGCCAAAGTTGTCAATCTTATTACTAATACTGCTTCATTGGCACCTAAATGGGTGACAGCTCTGCAAAAAGAGGATTTACTCTGTATCACGTATAGGAATTAAAAAGAAATCAGTGATTGTGGTCTTTAAACAGCTGCCACTCAGGGGCCGAACAGATTTCTTTGGCTCAGCTTGCCGTAGTTGGCTAAAAGCGACTAAATAAATTTATTTAGCCAACAAAGACCAGGGTGGCAAAGCAGCCGACATCATTCTGGGCCAGAGTTTGTCGTGTATCTTTAACCCAGACATCACTGCAGGCACTTCTTGTCTTTTATTCCGTTCTTCATGGCTGGGGACATTCTGGCAGATTGTATGGTTGATTTGATTTAGTTGCAAATAGCAGTGCATGTTTCAAAGTGGGACAATGGCCACGCATAAAAATACACACTGTGTTTTAAAGGATAGCTCTTTGCCTGGGGAACAGTACAATAAATGAGGCAACCGAAATCGAGTTGCAGGACAGACAGCCAAACCCACCACACCTTGGAAGGGTGCGTGCACATCCCTTTCTTACTGGGATGACTATTCGCATGAGGACTCCTCTTGGGCCTGAGTTTCTTCTCAGCTCAGTGCTCATGGGCAACTCAGGCGTACACCAATGTCTCAGAGTGCAGAGTCAGCACCACTGAATTGCATGACATTCCAGGCCTGGGAGCTCCCTGCCTTGCTGAAGGTTGCACAATTGGGCATGAAGTAAGGCAGCAAGAATTAAAGACAAATAATTGATAATGCCACATAGGGATGTGGCTGGCGTGCCGTGTGCGGTTTTCAGTACACTATCAGTGCCAAGTAAAATACTGCTAACAAGTCTGTCATATTCCACCAGCAATATGGTATGAGCTGCAGGGCTGACAGCCACTGCAGGCCCTGGGGAAATGTGTATATTGGAGGGAGAGAGACTTGGCTCTGTGCCCATAGAAGGAGCAGGGCTTTGGGTAGAAGGCGTGGGACTGAGTGCCATCAGCCCAGAATGATGCCCAGACTATGGTGCCCTCACCACCACCAACCCATTGGAGTGGTGCTCCTGTAGCAATTCACAGGGGCCCAGGGCTCCAGCCGCCAGTGCTGCTGCAGTAGCCGTGATGGTAGCCAGGAGCTCCTGGCCCCTTTGCAGCTCAAGGTCCTGGTGCAATTGTCCTCCTTGCCCTTCCCTGTCAGCAGGCTTGGGCATGAGATGGCTGTGAGGATTTACAAGCACTTGGCCTGATTCGTCATTCTCTTCCCCATGTCTCGTCCTTTGCACCTCTGCAGAATGATGGGAAAGTGCCAATTCACACCGATTGTTCGTCTCATCTGAGTATCACTGTTAACTCCACCTGTCTGCATGTTGTATCCACCTGTTGTCTCTCATGTCTTGGCTGAGACACTCAGCTATCTGGGACAGAAACTGTCTCTTTGTTAAGTGTTCATACAATATCTTGCATAATTGATCTGGAGCTTTTAGGCATAACTCATATCAAATATTGAAGTATAAATCAATGCACAAGGTCATAAGGCAGTGGAGAATAAGGCTGGCCAGTTTTCAAAACACTTCACATTAAAGGGAACTTAAAAAGAAAAACAAGTGGGCAAAGATTTTATAGAACAAAACTTCATCAAGAGAAAACTGAAAAGAACAGTTGTGATTCATGATTAATTCTGTGTTACAGACTCTTCCCTTACAAATCCAATTTTCTTTCACCTCTATGCAGGAATAAATCCAGACCTCAAAGGATCTTGTGAAAGATTTTCCAATGTAAATAGCCTTTTATTTTCTCTGACCTGAAATAACTGAATTGTTAAAAAATATTTTTGTGGTCTGCTAAATCTAAAGGATATTTTCTGTCCTCTTCCTCCCTCCTACACAACCCCCCTCCATGAAAACAGATCTTAAAAAAACACCCCAGAAATTAACATTAGAGCTGATACAATGTTGCGAAAGTGTTTGTTCTCTATAATCCACCATCTACCCTGTCATATAAATTGAATGATTCTAAAGAAAAACAAAGCTTTGGCGATAACGGGCCTGTTTTTCTCTCGGTATTATTGCCGTTTTCCATGAATGCTCTTGAGCAACGAACTCATCTACACGAAATCCACATGCAGCTTTGTTTTTTAAATTTTCTAAGTGATCTATTTTTTTGGGTGCCATCCTGTTCTGTGTAAATACAAACATTGTTTGTTCCCCTGCTCACGTACATTGGGTTCAGCTCCCAATGAGGTGAGGTATTTAAAATGTATATCTTTGCCTCCCTCCTCCACCCTACAGACTATCTTGGTTATTATTGTGAAAAATAAGAGGGGCAGACAGTGTGCTGGGTGGCATGGACAGCTGGCTGTCCTGGCTCTGCCCCTTCTGCATGACACCCTGCCCATTCCAGGAGCTCAGAGCTGCCCTCTCCCTTGCCCAGGGGCCTGCACAGGCTGTCAGCACCCCGGGGGCATGGGGCATGGAGCAACCCTTCCCCAGTGCCCCAGGTGCAGGATCCAGTGTACCCCATACTGCAGCCCTGCCTCTGCTCCATCCCGTCCCCCAAGACCTGTCCTTGCTCAGCCCTGCCCCACCCCTGCTCCACACTATTGTCCCTTCACCAGAGCAGAACCAGCCATAACTTCCTGGGGGGCCTGCTGTGGGGTGTCAGCAGGGGCTGCTCCCCTTCTCCCACACTTACCACAGCAGTGGAAGCTGAAGCAACCTGGCAGGCTGCTATGCTCCACTCCACCCCACCCCATCCCACCATCAGGGTGAAGCTGAGAGCAGCAGGCTGGGAGAGGGCTGCGTGGTGGAGCGGGCTGCCAGGTCACTCCAGTTCCCGCCGCCATGGTGAGGGAGGCAACCCCTGGTGCTGCCCCATGCAAGCCCTTCAGGTAATCTCCTGGGCTGTGTGGAGCCCACCCATAGGATGTCTGAGGTAGTCAACATGGGACCCCCCAAAGTATGGGGACTGAGGCAGCTGCCCCAAATCGCTCTGGGTTGGGGACAGAAATTACATCTCTCCGTAGAGGGAAACGAGATCAACCTACCAGCAGAACAACTTGCCCTCTGCTGCATGCTACAGAGAAGAGGACTCTGATAGATGGGAGCAAACCCAAACAGCCAGTTCTCTGAGATTCCGGCAAATTGTCCCTGGAGGTTGGGATGGATGTCATGGTTGACAGCATGAACAGCACAAAGGTCAGGAATGATGGAAATGAGAGTCAGATGAGAGGAAATCACTTGGCTCCCGGGGGGTTGTAGTCTGGGTGGTAAAGCAACGACTGTTGTGTGTTTTTATATTTAAAACATAAAACTGTTTCATTTTTGGGTTGGAGTTCGAGAAAAGGGAGGAATGAAAAAGTGGCATATGAGTATCAGGTGTGTTAATGCCTCAAATTTTTAGGGCTACAGCTGTCACCAGGCCACTTCCAGAGGAGAGAACAGAAACTGCATCCCCAGACTCCATAAGTTGATGATTCTTATTATTCACTTGGCACCCTCTGTGTGCCCAGCACTGCTCTGAATATGCCAGCAAATGCAGTCCCTGAGCCAATGCATATAGAAGTTCAGCTCTGGATAAGATGGCTCAGACATTTGAGTATGAAGTGTGCAGTTACTGAGCACGTTATAATATCAAGGAGTGAAGGCATGGACTGCAATATAAGTGATAGAAAGTTATCCAGATTTTTCTACAAGTATTTCAATTGCTGTATTCAGCATGGATGCTGGGTGGAGCCTCTCTTTGGGGTGGCTAGCTCTGGCTGTGCTGCTTCCACCTGCACCCCTCCAACATTGCCACAAGCTAGCTGAAGCTCTGAAGCTCCCTCCACCCAGCTGGAGGAGCCCTGAGCTGGGCAGAAACCCGCTCCACCACACAGCCCTCTGCCAGCCTGCTGCACTCAGCTTCACCCTGATGGTGGGATGGGGTGGAGTGGAGCATAGCAGCCTGCCTGGTTGCTCCAGCTTTCACTGCTGTGGTACGTGTGGGAGAAGGGGAGCAGCCCCTGCTGTCACCCCACAGCAGGCCCCCCAGGAACTCACTAGAGCCACAAGATCCCACACCTCAGCCAGAGTAGCTTGGAGCCAACCAAATTCCCAAAACCCCCTTACCCTCCTACTCAGAGGAGCCCTGGGACCCCCATGGCAATTGAGTTGCAGCAGAGCAGGTGCTTTATCTAAGAATATTTGCTACTCCAATATATTCAACTCTATCCAACACACATGCCTGCCCTCCTGAGGTGCATCTCCTACCATTAAGTGACCACAGGAATAATTTTTCTTCCTTGCTGCTGAATTGCTGAGTTACTTCCTGTGTGGTTTCTCTAAGGCTGTATGCTTGGTCCATGTTGGAAAACAGTGGGCATGATTGTAATGGATACTGACAGTAGAGATGCAAAGTGAATCTTGAGGCAAAATGATTTTCCTCAGCTACTTTGTTGACTGATGACTTTTCATTATCTCTGCTTGTTCTGTTCACATTCTAACGAGTGCTAACTTCTTCTCTTCAAAGTAAATAGCGCATATAGTGCTTTTCATACCTAAATCTCAGACAACGGGAGAAAGAGAGAAAAGTTCTCACCAGAGAGACTGTAATAACTGTCCACAACAGTCACTACATGGAACAGGAATAGGGAAGAGCAGAGAAAAATAATAGGCAATTTTTAATGATCTTGCTGTGAGTGAGCAAATCCCATTCATGTGGTGGGTTTTGAGACTTGTTCCCTGCCCCCCAGGGCTTTGATTTGCATGTTTAGAAAGAGCCCTTGTCTCACTGGATGAGATCAAGTAATAGGCTCCATCTGGTTCATGGATCTAAGCTAGCACGTGAGAGAGATAGTTCTGTGGTTCTGGCAGTAGCCTGCTAAACTCAGGCTTGTGAGCTCAATCCTTGGGGAGGCCATTTAGGGGTCTAGGAACACTAGATTAAGGGGGAAGGGTGTTTGGTCCTACCAACAGAGTGGGGGACTGGATGTGATGACCTCTAGAGGTCCCTTCCAAATCTATGAGATGTGCATCTCTATGTATTTTTTTTCATTGATTTCAGCAGTCTTTGGCTCAAGCCCCCTCCAGGGCACCTGAGCCATGATGAAGATGGTGCAAGAGCTAATAGATTCACAGAACTGCCCCAGCACATTTGCCCTTTGTCCATAGCTATATACCAACAATCCCCACAGCACCAGGCACTGGCTTTCTCCCTTCCCTGGGAGTGCTCACCCCCGGTCTGTCCCAGGCCCTGCCCCCATGCCACCCTTTCTCTGAAGAGCCCGCTAGAAAGAAGAGGCATTTCTTTTTCTTTTTCACAGGGAGGGTGGTAGCCATTGGAACAATTTACTCCATGGGGTGGCAAAATCACCACAATTTATAGACTGGATATCATTCTACAAAATACACTATAGCTCAAATAGAAGTTGTGGGCATCGTGAAGCATTTGATAGGTGAGATTCTGGTCTGTGTTATGAGACATATGCCACCCCCTAGAGTTCAAACAACAGAGATGCAGTTCTTCCTCCTTAGTGCTTTGTATTCCTTCCTCACTTCTGCTTCCAGATGCAAATTCAGCTGACGTGAGGAATTCATTCTGGTCTGGGAGAGCAATCAATGAAGTCTATTTCCTCTCAAGTTCCACAATAATTCACCTGGTATGAGTGGGCCATCTTTGCTGGGCAGGCCATAATACCTGTTGGTGACTAGTATTTGACACGGGTAAATACGTCTTTCCAGTCCGGTGCTTTGAACAGTTACAGAGACTTAGAGTGCTAATATTCACATACGATCTTACAATATGGGAGCCAGATGTTACAAGTGAGATTAATGCCTGCTGCAACTTACAAGCATTCAATAAAGCCTGAACACTACTCACATTTTTTATAACCCTAATAGCTATTTGAGCAATACAAATACACAGGTGAGCCAGACTAATCCCAGCAATGTATATGTGAACATTCAGTTGAGACTTTGACGTGAGTTGGCAGCTGATTTACCCACATCACAAAGGGAACCCCAGCGCTACTCTAGCTGAGCCAGTTACTGGCCAGGGTAGAAGCACTCTACTCTCAGGCTATGCCCTCTGAAAGTCAGCAAGGTGACAAAATCCTCCCCAGCACAGAAGCTGTAGACAAGGCATGCAGATGGACCTCCTACACCACTTAGTGCCCTGCACTTAAAGTCAGAGTTTTGACTGTATTAGAAAAATATCTCCAGGAGTATTTGTATTACATTGTTGATCATGAATTCTTTTCTCTCTACTGGTATCTCCAATTCCGTTACGGAGGACATATAACCGGCCATTTCTGTGATAAATTACAGTCATATCTTTATCTAACCCTAACCATCCTCCAGAAATATGTATGATCCCATTTAATAGTGAAATGCTGGTTTCTTACCTTATTTCTGTCTAATCACATAAGTGAGCACCCAAGTATGCATGTTGCATATTGAAAGAATATGGGACTGTCATGGATTGAGTGCTGACCAGGGTGCTGAAGCTTATGTTTGAAGGTCTGGACTGGGGTATATTCTCCTCTTTATGTAGGTGAATGAGTGACTAGGGGAGAGCTCTCACACAACGCCAGAGCCCTCATGCTGTCTGCACCACACAAAATACTACTACTTAGGTATTACATTGGGAAAGGTGGCAATTTACTTTTACCTCTTTTATTTTAAGAAGCATTGAAAGAAAGAACCTGTTCCATCCTGTGACAGTAAGCACCTGCAGCCCCAATAAGCACTTGATTGTACTTTCTATCATTTAGTTAGATCATTATTCTGAAGATGGAAAGGAGAGGGAGTTCTAGGGAGTAAACTTCTCCTGTCATTCTGTATCCCCTAGTAATTCCTCTGGCCTGATAAGGAGCTGAGTTGATGGGATCCAAAGATAATGAACTAAAGCATATGGTCCCAAATTGGTGGGCTGTGTCCCCCTGGGGGCATGAACAAATTCCAGGGGGGCCCAAGGTGATCCAGCCCCCCATCAATCCCCTCCACCCCAGGAAAGAGCCCACACTGGCACTACCTCCTGCAAAATGGAGGTAGTGCCAGCTTCTGGCAGAGCTGGGGGGAGTCCCACAGCTGCGTGCCAGAGCCGGTGTCTCAGGAAGCATGTGTGCTGCTTCCCCTGCCCAAATAGCCGGCACATTTCCTGAAAAGCCAGGTCTGTTGCCTGCCAGTGACTTCCTTCCGCCTGCTGCCTTCCTCAATGGTGGGGGGAGTAGGAAGCAGCGTGTCCAGACACCCACAAGTACCCTGCCCCCTGCCCAGCCTCCCATGAGTACCCTGCCCAGGGCCCCCCCCAGCACCCTGCCTCCTGCCCAGGGCCTCACCTGCCTGCTGTCATAAAATATGATTCAAGTGGAAGAGAGAATTTTGAAAACCCAACCTGGGAGAAATTTTGGATAAAATATTTCCCAATGTACTCGAAAGTTGGAGAAGCGCAATGTATGATTCTTCTGTTTTCATCAATGTACCTGTGTGAAAAAAGCTTGTCAAGTTTAGTCACATTAGAAGTGAAACAAAGAAATCAACTGGATGTCGAAAATGATTTGCGTTGCACACTTTCATCTTTCAAACCTAGGATTTCCCAACTTGTGAAGAAAATGCAGTGTCATCCTTCACATTAAATTTATTTTGTTTCAGCTGTTTCTGATGTTAAATTACATTTTTATTAAATTTTTGGGCCAAGAAAAATTATTTGTGCTTATTTTTAATTTTAAGTAAAATTATATATCAAGTTTTTGTATTTATTTTAAATTACACATTGAATTTTTTGTTAAAAGCAGGCTTGGATGATGGTTAAGAAGAGGTGGGGGGGTGTGAGGGTTTCTCAAAGATCAAAAAGGGGGCATGATGCCGAAAAGTTTGGAACTACTGAGCTAAAGAGATGGTGGCAATATTGCAGAACTTTCAGGGTGGGGCTTGTACCCATGTTTCCCTCTCTCCTCAGGAGCCTGCCAATGGGCTAGTTTCTCCCTTACGCCCGAGAATCTTCAGGAGAAGATCTGGGCCTGACTCACTGTGGTGCTGTACGTAAGAAAGATGATGGTTTGTATCATTGCTGCTATCACCGTTGTGCAATTGCAACTATTCTTGGAATGGAAAAATCAATGGAAATGCTCTGATTCTCTAAGTGTAACTATCCTGTTCATATGCACGTACCATTTTTGTAGTTATGAATATTGGCTATGCACTTGTATCTTAAATCTGTGTTGTAGTCTGGGTACCACGCCCAAACACAATCTACATTAGGGCTACAGCTAAGTGCTGGTGGGCTATCAATGACACTCCACTCTCAAAATGGGTCATTGAAGGAACTTATGGTGCCCAGATAGCTCTTCACAAGGGTGTCTTAGACAGCAAGGAGCCAGTGGCCACCCACTTTGCTTAAGCAAAACGTGATATGTTCATGTGACCCTGGACTCCATTGTAGGCCAGAAACTTTCCACACACCAGTAGTGTGGGCTGTGTGGAACAGTAAATTTCCATGCACATAGCAAAGAATATAAAAGAATCACAGAATTCATAGAATGCTACAACTGGAGGGGACCTTGAGTGATCATCAAATCTAGTCCTCTGCACTCATGGCATGACCTAGAACATCCTTGATCGATGTTTGTATAACCTGTTCTTAACTATCTCCAGTGATGGAGATTTCACAACATCCCCCAGGCAATTTATTCCAGTGCCTAGCCAACTGAACAGTTAGGAAGTTTTTCCTAATGTCCAATCTAAACCTAAATTTTAGCCCATTGCTTCTTGTCCTTTTCTCCTTCCTCCTTGTAACAGCCTTTTTGGTACTTGAAATCTGTTATGTTCCCTCTCAGTCTTCTCGTCTCCAGACTATAACTTTGAGACACCTCCCTGTTACCTCTTTCCTGCTATAATTTTCCTAACTGTGTGTTTACAACTAAAAGGAACATCTGGACCTGTGGACTGAGGACCTTCCAATCTTTTGGAAGTTGCCAGTCTCTCTAAGCCAGATGTCTATTCCATCACTCCAACAAACCCAAGGACTTAGCAATCTTGTGTATGTATATGATCTATTAACCATTTATAACTCTCTTCTTTATTAAAATAATCCTTTGTTTATTTCCTAAGGTTTAACTGACAGCAGGGTATTTGTGTATGTTCTGAGACTCATGCTGATTTGGGGATATGTATCTGCTCCCTCAGTGGTTTGAGCATTGGCCTGCTAAATCCAGGGTTGTGAGCTCAATCGAGAGGGGGCCATTTAGCAATCTGGGTAAATAGATTTTAAAAAAAAGGGAGGGGTTATTGGTCCTGCCAAGAGGCAGGGGACTGGACTCGATGAGCTCGCAAAGTCCCTTCCAGTTTTATGAGATGTGTGTGTCTCCTTTGCGCTTAGAAAGAATCTCATATGGTGAAGTGGTTTTGAAGTAACTTCTCACTATTTCATACGGGTTGTTTGGATGGTAGCCAAAGGTGGAAGGCTTAAAAAGGGGTTGTTTGGTTTCTGGTTTACCAGTGCTGGACTGTAGAAGCTCTTTTGTTACTAGTTTGGTGAATCTAACTATCGAGCAAACCACCAGCCTTGGGGATCATCTGCCCGAGTATGACATTCTCAGTGCCAGCCATCCCAGGAAGAGTCACTCCTATTTTATTCCAGTGAATCTCCACTGATTTCAGTGGCATCACACTGACCTAGAACAGAGTAAGATGGAGGTGAGCAAGACCTTGTGTTTGTAAAGGACTGTCATGGGTAACTGTTCCAGTGCTGTTGTGTTAAAACAGGGACAATTCAGAGGGCACCTGTACATCAGCAAAATGACATCCACGAAGCAGGAGTAGCTCTTCTGTTGTCTAAAGAAGCTGCCAGAAGACTGATAGAGTGGGAGCCAGTATTTGCAGATGTGTGCTTGTTATGATCTTGTAACTGGAGGCACATTTTTTCCACACAAATATTGCCATAAAACAACTTGGGTATCACCTGACAATCGTACACAAAACCAAACTGACCACTTCGCAGTTCAAAGGAGATGGCAAAAATCCCTGGAAGATGTGGATGCCAGCGTAGAGCAGACATCAGAGCTGACCACCACTTAGCAGTTGCAGAACTCAAAATGAAACTTGCGTCAAGAAAACAGCCCAGCACAAGAAACAGATTCAATGTGGGGAAGCTGAGAATGCAAGAAATGAAAGAAGCCTTCCAGATTACCTTGAGCAACCACTTTGTGGCACTCCAAGGAGAGGAAGGAGCAGAACAAACTGCGGAGGGAGTGTGGAGCTCATTGAAGGAAGCTGTAGTAGAAACATGCAATATGGTGTTAGGGCGACCTCCCACTAACTAGAAGGAATGGATCACAGATCAGACATGCAGAATGATCAAAGAATGGAAGGCACTCGAACAACAAGCAAAAACAAGCGGCCAGAAACAAGCTGCATTATCCAGACACAATGAAATTGCTGGGGAAGTAAAGGACCTTTGCAGGGATAAGATACATTTTATAAATGAGGCTGCATAAAAAGTAGAGGTAGCATCTAAACAAGGGGACTCGAAAACCCTGTACAACTCAAGTCTTGAGTGGAAGGAAAAGAAACCTAAACAGATTAGTAAAAAACAGAGATGGTCAGCTACTTACCTCAGCGGATGAGCAGCTAGACAGATGGAAAGACCATTCTGAAGTGTTAACCAGACCCCCCCACAGCTAGATGCAGGAGAACCCCTAGATACCAACACTGGGGCAATTACAAAAAAAAGGAAGTCTGCAAGGCAATAAGGAATCTAAAGAATGGCAAGGCAGCAGGACCTGATAATGTTCCACCTGAAATATTAAAAGGAGGAGGAGCTGCTATAGTGGAGCAGCTACACAGTTTGCTACACCTGATATAGACAACAGAAGACAATGGACTGGAGAAAAGGGCTGCTAGTGAAACTCCCTATATCTGGAGATCTGACACTGTGTGAAAAGTGGAGGGGGATCACCCTCCTATCCATTCCAGGCAAAGTACTAACCAGAGTCAACCTGGCACAAATGAAAGGTGCCAGAGGCCACAAACTACAAGAAGAATGGGAAGGTTTTAGGAGAGGAAAATCCTGCACAGACCAGATAGTAACATTTCAGATCATTGTAGAACAACGTGTTGAATGGCAAGTACCACTCTACGTCAACTTCATGGACTTCATGAAAACCACCAACAGTGTGGACAGGCAATCCATATGGATTATGTAACATTGTGGAGTCCCAGGCAAGCTGATTACCATCATTAAGAAACTGTATGAAGAATATTCCTGACAAGTCATCCATGACGGAAAATTGTCAGAAAAATTTCAGGTCACAACAGGTGTATGCCAAGGCTGCCTTCTTTCTCCATTAGTCTTCCCGCTTGTTCTACACTGGGTCACAAAAACAGCATATGCCAACTCAGGAAGGGGACTCCAATGACCCAAACCAGGAAACTTGAAGATCTAGAGTTTGCAAATGACTTAGCCCTGCATGAAGACAAATTAGAGCACATGCAAGAGAAGGGCTACGTCTACACGTGAAGCCTACATCGAAGTAGCTTATTTCGATGTTGCGACATCGAAATAGGCTATTTCGATGAATAGCGTCTACACATCCTCCAGGGCCGGGCAACGTCGATGTTCAACTTCGACGTTGCTCAGGCCAACATCGAAATAGGCGCAGTGAGGGAATGTCTACACGCCCAAGTAGCACACATCGAAATAGGGATGCCAGGCACAGCTGCAGACAGGGTCAACGGACGGACTAGCGCTTCCGGGGCAACAGCTAGCCGCTCCCTTAAAGGGCCCCTCCCACATACACTCAGCCTGCACAGCACGCGGTCTGAGGAGCCATAGGCACACAGACCCCGGGCGCCGCAGTCATGGACCCCCAGCAGCAGCAGCAGCAGCAGCAGCAGCAGCAGCAGCTAGAGGTCCACCCAGCCCTCCCGGCAGGAGCAGGGCTTGCCCTGGCCCATGCCATGTGGGAGGCAGCTGAGCACCTCCTTGCCCCAGGGGAGGAGATGCCCCCAGGGCAGCAGGGCTCAACCCCTACCCCTGCAGCACCCCGCTCCACCCCCCGCCTCACACGCCGGCGGCTGTGGAGCTACCCCACCAGCACTGACTGGTGGGAGCGGCTGGTGCTTGGGGAGTGGGACGACGACCACTGGCTCAGGAACTTCAGGATGAGCCGGCAGACATTCCTGGAGCTGTGCCAGTGGCTCACCCCCGCACTCAGGCACCAGGACACTGCCATGCGGCGTGCCCTCACGGTGCAGAAACGGGTCGGCATCGCTGTCTGGAAGCTGGCCACTCCGGACAGCTACCGATCCGTGGGACAGCAGTTTGGTGTCGGAAAGGCCACCGTCGGGGCTGTCTTCATGGAGGTAAGAGAACCCACAGGGGGAGGCCAGGGCAGGGCAGGGGGGCCAGAGCAGGGCAGGCCAGGGCAGGGCAGGGCAGGGCAGGGGGGCCAGAGCAGGGCAGGCCAGGGGGGCCAGAGCAGGCCAGGACAGGGCAGGGCCAGAGCAGGGGGGCCAGAGCAGGGCAGGGGGGCCAGAGCAGGGCGGCCAGAGCAGGGCAGGGCCACGCACACCCTGCTCACCCCTCATTGGGGCTGTCCCATGTGCTTTCTCTGCAGGTTGTGCATGCCATCAACGCAATGCTCCTGCACAGGCTCGTGAGGCTGGGGGACCCAGATGCCACCGTCGCCGCCTTTGCCACCCTGGGCTTCCCCAACTGCTTCGGGGCTCTGGATGGGACTCACATCCCCATCCGCGCCCCGCATCACAGTGGCGGACGATACCTCAATCGAAAGGGCTACCATTCTGTTGTCCTGCAGGCCTTGGTGGACAGCCGGGGACGTTTCCAGGACATTTACATGGGCTGGCCTGGCAGCACCCATGACGCCCGGGTTTTCCGGAACTCGGGCCTGTGCCGCCGGCTGGAGGCGGGGACCTACATCCCCCAGCGGGAGATCCCTCTGGGGGACACCACCATGCCCTTCTGCGTCATCGCAGATGCGGCATACCCCCTCCGGCCGTGGCTCATGCACCCCTACACGGGCCATCTCTCCGCTAGCCAGGAGCGCTTCAACGAGCGCCTGAACCGTGCGTGCCAGGTGGTGGAGCGCTCATTTGGCCGCCTCAAGGGACGCTGGAGATGTCTCCTGACCCGCCTGGATGCGGGCCCCAACAACATCCACCAGATTGTGGGTGCCTGCTGCGCCCTGCACAACCTCGTGGAGAGCAAGGGGGAGACTCTTCTGCAGGGCTGGGCCGCGGAGGCCGGCAGGGCACACGTCCAGCCACCTGCTGCCCCCAGTCGGCAGGTGGACCCCGAGGGGACCCGGGTCCGGGAGGCCCTGCGGGCCCACTTCGACCAACAGACCGTGGGGTGAACTCTGCCCAGGCCCCCTACTGCCCGCCCCTTCCTCCCCCACACTCCTGCCCCAACGCCCACACCATGGAGCACCTCACCGCGCCCCCCCCCCACTTGTCCTGGACAAATGACAGCACGAACTTGTGGCTGAACGTAAATTTTTTTTTTTCTGGCCAAACCTTTTTTTTTGGGTGTAAATAAATATGTGAAGCACAAACAGAAAACTAGGTACAAACGTTCAACCAAAGCAATATGTACACAAATAAAACAATCCAAAGAAACAACTGTGTGCCATAAATAATAAAAAGAAAACCAGGGAGAGGAAAGGGGAGAACTATTTCCATGGGGGAGACGGGGCAAACGGGGGGACCAAAAAAAAAGGGTCCAACTATATACAATGGGGGGGCCACGTCCCGGGCCCCTCGCCCCTATAGCCCGGCACTGGGCGTGCCCGGCCGGGAGCCCCGCCGCGCTCGCAGCCTGGTCCGCGGCTGGGTGGGAGTGGGCTGGACCGGAAGGTATCGGGGCTGGCGAGTCTCAGGTGGCTCCAGGGGTCCCTCGGCGCTCTGGCCCTCGCGGGTGGGTGGTGGGGCGATGGCGGACGGGCCGGCAACGGGCGGAGCAGCTGGTGGTGGGGCTGCAGGAGCGGGCAGGGCGGGCGATGGGTCGGCCGGCGCGACATGGGGGGCCAGGTAGTCGACGAGCCGGTTAAATGTCTGCATATAGGCCCCCCATGCCTCCTGGCGCCAGGCCAGCGCCCGCTCCTGCAGCTGGAGGTGCTGCTCCGAGACCTCCAGCTGCCGGCGGAGGATGGCCAGCAGCTGGGGGTCCGTCGCCGTCGGCGGTAGTAGGCGCGGGGTCCGCCGTCTAGCCCTCCGCGGGGCCGGTCGTTCCTCGGCCGAGGGGCTGCCCTGGAGCGATGATCCCGGAGGGCTCTCCGGGACAACTGAGGCCTCGCCGGCGCTCTCTTCCGGTCCTTCTGATGGTGCAGGTGCAGGTGCAGGACACAGGAGAGGAGGGGGGAAAGAAGAATGGAGACAGGCGTTAGTGTGGGCCCCGGGCCGTGGCCTTTGTCCCCGCCGCCCTGTGCTGCAGGTTCCCCATCCCCGTCCCCGTGAGATGCTGCTGTGATCGATGGGGTTCAGGGGTCCCCCTGCCCTGCACCCCGTCCCCTGGTGGGAGCGACTCTCACTTCACCCCGCAGGGTCTGAGAGCAGGAGAGGTTTCTTAGGCCACAGATGGCCACTTTTCTGGCAGGAGTGACAGCACCAGCTGTCGGAAGAGACAGTCCTTCCAACCCCTCGTGGGGAGAAGACCCCAAGGGGGGCCCCTCTGGGATGCAGCTTTCCCCCTCCTCAGGCTGGCTGCCTACCAGCTCTCCCTTCCCCTAGCCTCTACCTGTGGCCCCCGCCCTCGCCCCCCCAATTCCAAGCCAGCTCGGCTCCTCCCTCCTGTTTGTTCAGGGCAGAGGTGTCACCTGCCAGCTGTAGCGCCAGGATCCTCCTTTGGCCCTGGGAGCTCTTCGGCTCTTGTGGCTCATATGTAGCCTGAGTCTCCCTTTGGCACTCCCCCCACTCCATCACATGCTGCTGCTGCGGGGTGTCCCACCCACTCCGCCCGGGGGCCCCTCGAGGTTCCACTCCCCCCTGGCCCGGGGATGGGGCATGGCACTGTCATGCAGGGTGGGGGGGGCAGGGGCTGATGGCTGCAGTGCTGTGAGGGCCATGGCCCTGGTGTCCTTGGGGCCATGGCCATGTGAGCGTGTGGGGGGCCCTGGACACATCTCTGTTACCCCCGCCCCTCAAGCCCAGGGGTGTCCACCAGAGAGGGGTACCTACCTGTGGGTCCGCTCCCACGGTCCGGAGATCCCCGGGGGTCGGAGGCCCTGCTGCTGCTCTGGGATGGCAGGAGGAGGATCTGCAGGCTGGATTCTGCAGAGGAGGAGCCCCCCTCCTCCTCCTCCTCCTCCTCCTCCTCCTCCTCCTCCTGCCGCGATGTCCCGGGGATGGCCTCCAGGGGGGGGCCCCCGGGGTGCAGGGCTTGCCTCCGGGGCGGACTCCGGCTGCAGGGCCTGCTCGGGCTCCTCAACCGAGGTGTCAAGGGTGGCCGGAGGGGAGGAGGTGTGCCGGGAGCCCAGGATGTCCCTGAGCTCCCTGTAAAAGGGGCAAGTGACGGGGGCGGCCCCAGATCGGCTGGCCGCATCCCGGGCCTGGGCATAACCCTGCCGCAGCTCCTTCACCTTACTCCTCACATGATCAGGAGTGCGGGCAGGGTGACCCCGGGCAGCCAGGCCATCGGCCAGCTGAGCGAACGCATCCGCGTTCCGCCTCTTGCTCCCCATTACCTGGAGCACCTCCTCCTCGCTCCAGAGCCCCAGCAGGTCCCGCAGCTCGGCCTCCGTCCAGGAGGGGCCCCGCTGCCGCTTCCCAGCCTGGCTGGCCCTCTGGCTGGGCTGGCTGCCCTGGCTCCCCTTGGGGGGGGTCCCCTGGGGGCGCTGGGGGGGGCTGCCGGCTAGCCATCGCCGCTGGGTGGGTGGCTGAGGGTGCAGCAGGCTGCCCGCGTGTGCAGGCTGCAGCCTGCACGTTGCCTCAGCTTCCTGCAGAGGCAGGGAGGGGGAGGGGACCTTTAAGGGGCCGCTCCACGCGGCCACCAGTGAGCTGAGGGGCTGGAGAGAGCGTCTCTCAACCCCCCAGCTGATGGCCGCCATGGAGGACCCGGCAATTTCAACGTTGCGGGACGTGGATCGTCTACACTGTCCCTACTTCGACGTTGAACGTTGAAGTAGGGCGCTATTCCTATCCCCTCATGGGGTTAGCGACTTCGATGTCTCGCCGCCTAACGTCGAAGTTAACTTCGAAATAGCGCCCAACGCGTGTAGCCGCGACGGGCGCTATTTCGAAGTTAGTGCCGCTACTTCGAAGTAGCGTGCACGTGTAGACACAGCTAAGATGGCTACAAGCCCTACAAGAAAAAGCTGAATGAGTGGGCCTCGAGATCAGTCAAAAGAAGACCAAGCTGATGCACATTAACAGACAGGAAAGCGAAAGTACAATTGAAGGGTAAGCAATGCAATATGTTAACCAGTTTGTATACTTGGGAAGTATTATCAGCAAGAATGAGGGTACTGAAGAGGACATCAGTGCAAGATTACGAGAAGTGCAATAAGCCTTTGCCATATTACGACCAGTCTGGTGTACAAGAGCCATTTCAACAAGAACCAAGCTATATATTTTCATTTCCAATGTGAAATCAGTACTGCCATACAGCTCGAGACGTGGCACTTTGTCCAGAGCGACACTAAGAAAATTCAGATGTTTGTCAATAAAAGGCTTAGACACATTCTTCAGCTAGTGTGATTGAATGCCAAACTGAACCTTGTGGAACAAAACACACCAGAAGCCAATGGAGGTCCAGATCAAGAAGAGAAAATGGCGAAGAGCAGGCCATATCCCGTGTGAGAACTGCGAGGAAGGTATCATGAGACAAGCATTAGAATGAAATCCAAAGGGAAAGAGAAAAAGGGGATGTCCCAAACAAACATGGCAACGAAGTATCCTGGACACAATAAAAGCAGCTGGCTTCACATGGGATCAAATCAAGACTACTGCTAAGGATCACAAGAGATGGAGAATGACTGTGCAGGCCCTATGCTCCACTAAGATCCCAAAGGAAAAAACAAAAGTCAGCAAGGAAGGGATAGTGGCAGCAGATTCCTTAGGAGAGGAGGCAGTGGGAACCTGCTGGTGGAAAGGGATCTCCCACAGAGAAAGCCAGAAGAGACAGAGCCCAGCAAGAACAACTTTCTGGTGGGCCCCGAGGGAGGAAGGACTGTGCAAGAAAAAGAACAAAATCCCTTGGGAGCTGTAATCCAGGGTGGGCTGAGGGATCTTGTGGTTTTGCCTTTTTGGACAATAAAACTGTTCCTGGGTGTGGCGGTGGGTCCTTTGTGGGCTGGTGCCGTGCCAGCACTTGACATGGGTCTCACAGTCTTCACCACATCAGCATTAAGTGCTTCCCTGCCCAGTGCCTAGGCTCACTGTTGCCATGGTGGGGAAGGGAAGGTAGAGGTGCTTCAGAGCAGCCCCTGGATTCCCCGCAATGAGAGCGCTCCTGTTACCCTTCCAAACCCCAGACCATAACTCAGCTGTGTGCAAGACCCTCTGTTACCCGGGGGGACTCCAGAGGGCGTCTCTCTTCCTCACCTCCTCTGGAGAGACTCCCTCCCCCGTCAGGCGCCCTGTACCCGCCTCCTCCCTCCCGGGAGGGGACAGGGGCAGGTGTTCGGCTCCCACCGCCCCGCCTGGGGGTGCCGGCAGCAGAGCCCCAGCCAGGATGCCAACGCCCCCCCCTTTACTCGCTCGCGAATGGGGAGTCCCCCTGCCCCTCCCCGCGTCGCTCAGCGCAGCCCTGGGGGCGAGCGAGGCGGGAGAGGGTCCCCGTGGCCCGGAGCTGGAGCGCGCCCCGCCCCCGGGAATCCCCCCCGGAGGTTCAGCCCCCGCCCCGCACACGGCGCCCCCAGCCGGGCTCGCTCTGCCGCTGCGCTCCGGTCCCCACCGCGCGGGAGCCGGAGATGCCGCCGGGGCGGGGAGTGGGCGCGGCCTCCCGGCTGCTGCTGCTGCTTCAGCTGTTGGCCTCCGCCTGCGGGACGGGTGAGCGGGGCGGGGCGCGCTCGGCTTGCAGCCTCCGCAGCTCAGCGCTACGCGGGACCTGGGGCAGCGTCTTACCCCGCCGCAGCCGCTGGGTCCCCGCGGGGAGCCGAGCCCGGTCCCGGAAAGGCGCGGAGCGGCCGCGGCAGGCAGCCCCCAGCGCTTCGTGCGGCCTAGGGTGGGCAAGCTCGGGAGGGAGGCGAGGCGGCCCTGCCCGGCAGGCGGCCTCCCTCCGCGCCCGGGGTCTCCAGGGGGCAGCTGCTGGCCTGGCCCGTCCCCGCCCCGCTCCGCCCGCCGAGCTGCCGGGGCCCTGCCGCAGTCTCCTGCAGCTTTGGGCAGTAGATGGGACGCCCTGGAAAGGCGGCGGGAGGTCATTACCCAAACCCCGTAGCGTGTTACCAGCCAGTGATCCCTGGGGGCTGCTGGCGGGGGCCTGCTGCGCAGGAGAGGCAGCCGGGAAGTCCCACGCCCTGGCTCTTTGGGGTAACGTCCAGCCCTGATTTAGCTGCTGACCCCAGGGCTGAGTGTCGCTGCCCCGCCCCCGCCCCTAGGCAGGAGGTGGAATCGGCTTTTTTCCATTGTAACTTAGGGAGCTGCAGCCCTCAAGGGAACATGGACCATCAAGGTGCTGGTGGAAGGGGGCAGGCCAGGCAGGCGGGCTTGGAGAGGGGTTCCCTTGCACGCACCCTCCCTCATGAAATCGCAGACGCACCTGGCTTTCCAGAGTGGAGTTTCTGTTACAGTATGTTTTAAAACCCTGCCCCTGGGGCACTACAAGGCTGAGGTGCAGCAGCGGGGTGGCACCTTGAGGCCTTGGTGCGCTCTTGAGGGGTTGCTCCAAATAATACAGAATAAGGCACCGTGAACCAGCAGTACCTAGGAGAAGGGAAACTCTGATTCCAAACCAGGGCAGAGTGAGCCTGCTGTCTTTTTGGGCACATCAGTCTAGGACAGGAGTCAGCGACTTTGATGAGGTGGAGTGCTGAAATTTGACCTTTTGACCTCTATGCACCATCCCAGTGCTGGTGATACTTTTTAAAGTCACTAATAGTCTTACTTAGAGCAGTTTTGTTAGTAAATAAATTAAGCATTACTGTTTAGGTGGTGGCCGGTAGCATTGGCTGGTAATCCACAGGCAGCATGGCTTTGAGGATGCTCCCAGCTACATGGGGGAAGGAAGGGTAAGGCTGAGCTCCCTCCTTGTGTGCCAGTGAACATCAGCTCACATGCCACTCTAGGTAACCGTGCCAGGAATTGCTGACCGCTGGTCTCAGAGAAGGTAACTCTGATCTCAAACCTGCACTCTTTCCCTCCAGTGCATGTTACAGTTCTTGTGCCCGTGCATGATGGTCGGTGTGAGAAGAAAGAGTGGGGTTGGAACTCACAAGCCAACCTCATTTTAACCCATTCACATGTGAGGGTATTTCTGTAGATGCTAAAGATTTACCTCTTGATGAAAGTCCTATGGCAATGGGCAAGTGACACTGGATGCAGGTGGAGGATACCACTGGAAGCATTTAGTCACAAACCTGCACATAGGCAGCCCAGGTGTGATAGTCTTCTGCTGAACTGGAACGACAGCATCTCTTGCGTCCTACGTAGGTGACAAAGCAGCTCTGTTTACGGATAGCACTGCTTTCTTCGAAAGAAGAGGAGGAGAGAAAACAATCTCTAAACACAGCTTATTCCGACTGATCCCTGTTGGTTAACTGCTGCTGAGTGGCCTTCCAATTTTGCGGTCACAAGGGATGAGACTCTGCTCCCCCAGTCAGATAGGTGGACTGACCAGTGGGTCTGTGCTCATCTCATATCTAGCAAACCTTGGACAAGAGGGCATCAGTGGAAAAATGCACACTTTTGCTTTATAGACTTGGAGGGCCAGTTCTGCAACTGTCTGGAGGTGAGTTCTACAGCATCAAGGCCTGCACAGTGCTTGCAGGGAACGCTTTTTATTCCAGCTTAATTGCTGGGATCAGATTTGGGGCATGAGTTATCTCATTATATCTAGTTTCCATATTTTTGATGCTGTTCCCCAGTTTTATAAAATGCCTTGGCACAAAATTTTTCATAAATGTAACTCATTGCCTTAGCATCCTGGCACTCTGCGTTTGAGACATAATGGCTACATCTGGACTTATAAAAAACTTCAAAATGGCCATGCTAATAGCCAAATTGAAGAATACTTTGAAAGTGCTGCAGTTTGCTCACCCATGGCTCGTCTGCACAGGGGTCTTTTTTGAAAGGACCCTACCAACATCGCGATCCCCTTATTCCTTTAGAAAAGGACCCCCATGTAGACAAGCCATGGGCGAGTGAACTGCAGCACTTTCAAAGTACTGAGGCTGGCCACATGCTAATGAGGCACTGAATATTCATTTCAGTGCCTCATTAGTATTCTTCAATTTGGTCATTAGCATGGCCATTTCAAAGTTTTTTGTAAGTGTAGACATGGCCAATGTCTTTTTTTTTCCAGTGACAAAAAATGTTTAAAACTCCCAAAGGCTGTATTGGAAATTAAATTGATCTGAAGCAGTGGGTCTGTCTCACGAAAGCTCATCACCGAATAAATTATTTTGTTAGTCTTTAAAGTGCTACATTTCTGCTGCTTTGTTTTGTTGGAGTACAGACAAAGATGGCTACCTCTCTGTTATTTCCCATAGGCTGCCCTTCTAACACAGGTCTTTGTGACATGCTGACATCTCTGTTGCCCACAGCTGCCCCCTCTTTCAAGACAATACATTCATTTCTGAATAGGGCAAGAGTCTTTGCAAGTCTGACTCACTCACTTGATACAGGAGTGACTGGCTTCCGGCTATTATTTGCAGACCCTTCCCCACTAAAGAGTCCTCTTTGCTTTTCAAGATTGACTCATATACTGCAACTTCTGTGAGAATTAAAACAGCTGCAGCGGCACCAGCTTGGAGCCTTGTTTAATATGCTTTGGCCAGAGAGTCAGGAACAAATTATACTTTTTGGAAACATAAAAGCAGAGATGAAAGTTTTCATAAAGGTCTTGAAGCATTACATTTTCATAGTCATTATATTCTTTATGAGAGAGCCATTCAAACTCAGCTTAAAGATACACTCTTTGCCATGGGTATGTTCACCGGCAAGCAAAGAAAATGTGTGTGTGTGTTTTGGGAAGGAAGGAGACAACAAACCAAGGGGCTAACCAGAAAATGAAATTGAGAAAGTAAACACAAAGTGCTAGTGGCTAGTTCACTTGCACAGGAGGAGCTGTAATGGGCCACCTCCTCAGTGAATGGATATTGCTATAGTTCCACTGATTTCAGCATTGCTGCACCAAATTTGTACAGCTGAGAACCCAGACATAAAAATTAGATGAACATCCAAAGCTTCTTACGCATCATAGGTGTTTATCCAATTCCCTTGATTCTGTAAAATTGGGCTGGAAGATATCTGACACTTCGGGTTTCAGTCCTACTCTGAAATCCCATGAGAACAGTCCTGTGCTATGTCAGTGCCTCCCGTCCCTGCCAGAAGCTGGAAACAGAAAGGCATCTGAACATTTCTGAACCTCAGATAGGTTTCCTAAAACCAGCATCGGCGTAGTGTGTTGACGGAATTTCTGAGCAAGTTTGCCCATTCCTTAGAAGATGATGGGATCTTCTTTCCCAGTAGCTCTGCACTTTGTGAAATCATGTACACTTTTGCAAAATGAAAGTGTGTGGTGTAAATGACCATAGAAAGCACTGCAGAAGTAGGATCCGGTCCACTGTGTCCCTCAGATGAGACAGAAGTCTAAAGACATTCACAGATCTGCAAGCGAGAGTAAGGAATGTGTTCAGGAATTACGCTTCGACTGACTGCTTGCCAGCGGCCAAGTGTTATGGTTCACAGTGTACAACGGAGAATTTAGATGAAAATGTGCAAGGTTTGTTGGAAGGCTGGAACACAACACCATTTTATTTCCTAGAAATCAGAATGGTAATGCAAAGGAACCCCAACACAAAGGCTACGTCTACACGTGCACCCAACTTCGAAATAGCTTATTTCGATGTTGCGACATCGAAATAGGCTATTTCGATGAATAACGTCTACACGTCCTCCAGGGCTGGCAACGTCGATGTTCAACTTCGACGTTGCTCAGCCCAACATCGAAATAGGCACAGCGAGGGAACGTCTACACGGCAAAGTAGCACACATCGAAATAAGGGAGCCAGGCACAGCTGCAGACAGGGTCACGGGGCGGACTCAACAGCAAGCCGCTCCCTTAAAGGGCCCCTCCCAGACACACTTTCATTAAACAGTGCAAGATACACAGAGCCAACAACTAGTTGCAGACCCTGTATATGCAGCACGGACCCCCAGCTGCAGCAGCAGCAGCCAGAAGCCCTGGGCTAAGGGCTGCTGCCCACGGTGACCACAGAGCCCCGCAAGGGCTGGAGAGAGAGTATCTCTCAACCCCCCAGCTGATGGCCGCCATGGAGGACCCCGCTATTTCGATGTTGCGGGACGCGGATCGTCTACACGTCCCTACTTCGATGTTGAACGTCGAAGTAGGGCGCTATTCCCATCCGCTCATGGGGTTAGCGACTTCGACGTCTCGCCGCCTAACGTCGATTTCAACTTCGAAATAGCGCCCAACACGTGTAGACGTGACGGGCGCTATTTCGAAGTTACTGCCGCTACTTCGAAGTAGCGTGCACGTGTAGACGCAGCCAAAGACAGACAAAGCAGGCCGTTCACAAAAACAGGGATACAACTCACCACACCTTACTCTAGGCTGCCTGTCTGCTAAATGGCTGCTGCTAGGCCCAGATCTGGAGTTTCCCTACAAAGGTCCTTAGTCAGCAAACAGGAAAACCCACATAGCATTTAAAGTGACAGCTTTCAATTTTGATACCATTTGCAGTACAGCCACTATTGTACAAATGGGTAGGTGCATTATTCATGGAGGGTTTGTGGGTCAGAAATCAGATGAGATGTGAGTTTGGTCTCCTCCTATATTGCACATTTCATGTTCCTAAGTGAGGTTATGTGAAACGACAACACTTTGATGGAAGCATGTGGAGTGAAATAAACAGAGCTTGTTTGGACAATGTATATTCAGAGTGGGTCAAATATGTATGACGGATGTTAAGATGGGTCACACCAGGCACTTTATGCTTATTAGGAAAAAAAGACTAAGGTTGTAGCGAATAGAATCTATTTGTGAATCTTTATAGCAGTAACTTGAAGGAAGGACTTATAAGGGAAAAATCAGTTTCTGTAGTTATTTTTAGAATATGAAAAAGATGAATCAGACTATAAAATTAGGGTCATATCCACAATGATAGCAGCTGAAGTAGTTCCACTCAAGTCCACAGACTTTACACCAGCTGTGGACCTGATCTTTAATTTTTCTTTATACTCTTTCTTTGGCTAGAATTGAGATGTTTGTCCAAAAACCTAAGAAAGCACTTGGGTGAGTTGTATCCTCCTCTGCCACAGGAGCAGATTTATTTCCATTACTTTACTCATTAATAGTATCAACTGGAGTGGTACCACTGAAGTCCATGAATTTTACACCAGATGTGGCACTCCTCCTAAATCTTCCTTTATGTTCTTTCTTTGGCTAGAATTAAGGTGTTTATCCAAACACTTGCGAAAGCACCATGGGTGAGTCCTGTCCTCTTCTGCTGCAGGAGCAGTTATTGCCACTTCTTTACTCATTAATAGACATAACTGCCATATGGACCCCTTCCTAAAAGGAGATCCACCATGAAATTGTACAGAGAACTTAAAACAGTGAAGGCTTTTCCTTGGCAAACAGACTGTAGTTTTATTTTCAGTCCTCTGGGAACTAATTTCAGCTTTTCATGGTCTGAATGATTCTCAGTACAAGAACAGGCAGAGGAAAAGGATTGAATTTATAAAAATTGGAAAGGCACAGCCTTAAAATATTTCCCCCAGTTCCTTAAAAAGTAATCTGCACAGTGGAGATTGACATATCAATGATAAGAAGTCTTTACACTGAATTGCATCACTTTGAAATGTGCTGATAGGCTCTTGTGAGCTGGTTTAATTCATGTGATTAATAAACTCTGTTAAGAAGAATGATAAATTATAGATGGGTTGAAATTTTCAAAGATGGCTACAGCAATTTAGAGACAGTAAAACTTTACAAAGCACCTAAGTGATATAGGTAACTAGGTCCCATGTAAACAAAACAAAACAGCAATCGTAGCTCTTTAAAGACTAACAAAATAATTAGGTGAAGAGCTTTTGTGGGACAAACACACTTCTTCAGATCTATAGCATTTCCAGTCCAGACCCAATTATATAGCACAGAGGTCCAAAAACATTGCAATAAAAACTGACAAATCAAATACATGGAACTGAAGGAGGGAGATGAAGGGTGGGGGATGTTAAGTGTCTTGGCTGAGATAACTCTCTCATCTCTCATCATCTCTATCCCATAACCCCTTCTGAGGGTCGTTGGGGCACCGCAGATGACTTCCTGATCAACTCACTCCACCTCATCCTGTCCTGTGCAGCTCTCTGTGACTCGCTCACGTTCAGGTTTGTCCACTCTTTGATGTTATCTTCCCATCTCTTCTTTTGCCTGCCTTTCCTTCTACCACCAGGTACTGTGCTGTGCAAGATGGTCTTTGAAAGGCCTGATGATCTGATGATGTGGCCATACCATCTGAGCTTGTGCTTCTGCACCACAGTGAGCAGGTCATCATGTGGGCCTATGACATGCCTGATCCTATGTCGTACTTCTTCGTTTGTGACATGCTCAATATAAGAGATGCCCAAAAGCCTCCTATAGCATCTCATCTCCATGCTTTGGATCTTTTTCTGCAGTTCCGCTGTAAGGGTCCACATTGCGCACGCGTATAAGAACATTGAGATGACCAGTGAGCGCATCAATCTTACTTTCGATCTCAGACTGATGTTCTTGTCCCTCCAGATGAGTCTAAGTTTTGTAAGCACTGCTGTTGTTTGTGCTGTTCTAGAGAGGACTTCTGGTCTGGACCCCTCATCTGACATGATTGTACCTAAGTACTTGAAGCTGGACACACATTGAAGAGCTTGTCCATTCACCATTATATCCCTACTGATGCCATTGGTGTTATTGGTCATCAGTTTTGTCTTTTCTGCATTTATCTCCATTCCATAGGCTTTCGAGGTGGTATCCAGCCATTCTACCAAGGTGGTAAGTTCCTCTTCTCCTCCAGCTAATCCGTCTATAGCGTCAGCGAAGCGAAGGTTGGTGATTATTCTGCCCCCTATGCTGACAATTCCTTCATGGTGTTCCAAGGCATCAATCATGTTGCATGCCAGAAAGATGTTGAAAAGCGTGGGGGAGAGCAGACAACCCTGATGGACGCCCACTGTCGTTCTGAACCAGCTTCCAATAGTACCGTTGTGGAAAGCTGCACTGGTGGCATTGTCATACAGGTGTTCAACAACTCGGACGAGGTTGGGGCTGATGTTGTACTTCCTCATGGTGGCCCATAATGCTGCCTGCCAAACTCTGTCAAAGGCCTTTTTGAAGTCCACGAAAACATGGTACAGGTGCTGTTGGTGCTGCAGATATTTCTCGCCGAGAATTCTCAGGTTGAATATTTGTTCGGTGGTACTCTGCCCTGCCCTAGAGCCAGCTTGTTCCTCAGCAATAATCATCTCAGCTTGGGGCTTCAACCTGTGCAATATTACTTTCAGTAAGACTTTACTTGGGTGGCTAATGAGGCTTATCGTACGATAGTTTCAGCACTGTTGGAGGTTGCCCTTTTTGGGAAGTGCGATCACTAGTGACTGGGTCCATGACGTAGGCCATTTTCCCGTCTGCCAGATCGTATTGCATATGTTGGTAAGGGCACTGATCATGGCTTCTCCCCCTGCTTGTATCAATTCTGCTGGGATATTGTCCACTCCAGCTGACTTTCCTTTCTTCAGTGATCGCACTGCTGCCTCTGCTTCTTCCCGAAGGATTGGGAGGCTGTCCTCTTCGGTAGCATATGGATATTTCAGTATTTCTGGGTCTCCATCGACCTTATCATTGTACAGCTCAGAACAGTATTCTGTCCACCTGCCAAGGATCTCTTTCTCTTCAGTGAGGCAGTTCCCTGCCTTGTTCTGGACTATGGAAACTCTAGGTTGTCTAACGTTTGTCAGCTCTCTTACTGTCTGGTATGCCTTCTTGCTGTTATTTTTGTTAAGGCTGTCTTCTATTTCCTTGCACTCGTCTTCTACCCAATTCTGTTTTGCCGCCTTCGTGCCTTTCCTGATGGTCTTGTTGATTTCTCTGTATTTCTCAGTCCCACCAGCTTCACCTTTCTTCTTTTTCAGTTCTCACCGTTTGTCACAGAAGTCAAGCAGATCAGCAGTAACCCAAGGTTTCTTCTTTGGGCGGTGTTTGCCAAGAATCTCAGTAGCTGTTTCTACTACTGCTGTATTAAAGATGTGGGCCATTATGTCCTCATCTGCTTCTTCAGCACCAAGGATGAGCAGTGGTGTGAGTCTCCCTCCTATTTTTACTTGGAAGGCTTCTGCCACCTCAGGATCTTTGAGCTTTTCAAGGTCAAACTTAATTCTTGTGTGCCTTGATTTTAAGATCTTCTGCAAGCGTAGGCGGAATGACATCATCACTAGATCACGATCACTTCCAACATCCGCTCCTGGAAAACTGCGTGTCTTTGCAATGTTAACACCTGTTCGGAAGCACTTCTTGACCAAGATGTAATCAATCTGACTGTGACGGTCTCCACTGGGGCTGTGCCAAGTCCATCGTCTGGACGCCTTGTGAGGGCCGAATGTATTAGCCAGCATGAAGTCGTTATATCTGGCAAACTCCAGAAGCCTAAGGCCTCTGTCGTTGGTTTCAGTGTTGCAGTATGGCCCACACGTTCCTTTCCAGTTACTATATGCATCCGCTCCAACTTTTGCATTCCAGTCTCCTTGTACAATAAGTATGTCCTTTTTTGGTGTTTGCTCCAGGACGTCCTGTAGCTGATTGTAAAACTCTTCTACTTCACTATCATCATAATCGGCTGTTGGGGCATAAGCCTGAATGATGGTGATGTTGAAAGGGGATACTTTCAGATGGATGGTGTTGAATCTGTTGGAGACTGGTCGGCATCCAATGACAGTATTCACAATGTCGCTGTGTATTAGAAAGCCAACACCGTGCTCATGTTTATCTTCCTTTCCACTGTAGTACAACTTATGACCCCCTTCGACTGATTGTTCACCAGAGCCTTTCCAATGCAGTTCACAGATACCTAAGATGTTCCAGCGGTATCTTTCCATTTCATGGGTCAGTTCTCTCAACTTCCCTGCTGCTCTCAATGTGCATACATTCCAAGTACCAATAACAATGTTGTCTCTCCCACGGATCCTGCTTGACTGGTCACCAGTAACATACTTTTCATCTCTGTCCTGGTGTGCAACAGTGGGCACGGTCATTGTTAACCTGGGCTGCGACTGATCCGGTATGAGTTGGGTAGTGGTAGATGTCATCATGTGGTGTGTCATGGGCAAGATAGCCTGATGGAGCCCATCCCTCTTCAAACTGTTGACCACAGCCAAAATTCCACAGTAAGTTTGTGGCTTGCCTTGGTCCTGAACACATGGCCGTTGAGCTTATCTTGAAGCCCCTCCACCCTGGCCAGTGACTTCTACATGGAAGACATTCGCCCAGTGATGCTGTGTTAACACCACCCCCACCCGTCGTTTAGCCGGCCAGCTGAGACCGTTGCCCGGGCTGTGGCACTTGGAGCCAGACATGAGAGATAGGAGATGGATGAGGACCAGTGTTTCTGTCCATCCTACGAATAGGGTGCAGCTGCCAGAGAACAAGGGTATTACCTCTATCCAGAGCTCCCTACACCCCGAGATAACTACGAACATCAAAGGAAGGGAGACAGTTCTTGTAATGCGTGAGATAATTACTGTCCCTGTTCATGCCAAATGTTAATGTGTTGAATTTTCATATGAACCCCGGTTCGCAAATCTCCCTGTGTAATCTGCTTTTAAAGTCTCTTTGTTGTAGGATGCATCTTCTCAGGTGTTTAACAGAATGGCCCACGCCATTGATATGCTCACTGACAGGCTTATGTGTATTGAGATTCCTAATATCTGCTCTGTGTCCATTCATTTTTTGGCAAAGTGTTTGCCCAGTTTGTCCAATTTACATAGTACAGGGGCATTGCTGGCACATGATGGCACATATAACATAGGTTGAACTACAGGAGAATGAATCCCTAATCCTGTAATTAGCGTAGTTAGGTCCAGTGATGGTATCCCCAGAATAAATAGGTGGACAAAGTTGGCAATGGGGTTTGTTGCAAGGAAAAGTTCCAAGATTAGTATTACTGTGGTGTAGTCTGTGGTTGCTAGTGAGAATCTTCATTAGGTTAGGAGGTTGTCTATATGGGAGAACAGGCCTGTCACATAGTGCCTTCTGGAGTGTAGAATCATGGTCTGAAATGATCTAGTTCCATTTAAAAATGTGATATAGGCACACAGGATTTCACTGAGACAGGTGCCTAAGCACTCAAGGACCAGATTTTAAAAAGTATTTATGTGCTTAAATATCATCAGACTTCAAAAGTCATATTCCTAGTGCTCCTGGGCTGTGCTCCATCACCAGCAGAAGGTATCTGGAGTGAGGAAGGTGACCTAGGAACAATGCTAGAGCCTGAAAAGGATTTGATGTGAAGGGATGGCAGCGGGTTGTTTAACCCTCTCTGCTGCTCGTACAAAGGCAAGGTGGGCTTTGCAGGAAGATTATGTATATAGGGAAGGGAGCCTTTGATAACTGCAGAAATGCATTCTCAGAGAGATGGGATCACAAGAGGGCTCTGAACTGTCAAAGAAGGCTGGATGATTTGAGGCTAAGGTGGCTCTGCTCCTGTGTCTGTAGCTTCCCCTGTTTTTGTTAGTAGACAGGAAAGCAGCAGGGACTCTGTTCAGCATGGAAACACCCTCAGTAGTATTCCGTACTCAAGACTGTGTGCACGAGCATAGCCAAGGGAAAAATTCTGCCTGCTGTCATATTGTGATGAAAGTAGGTATTTTTTTCTCTTCCCTAAACATGCTGAGTACAAAGATTAGTATAATTTTTAGAAGGATCCCACCAAAGCAAAACATCCAGCTTTTTTGTCACACAACTGCTTCTGTCTTCCTATTCATTCAACAGCACAACCATCCCCACCCACAGAACCCATGAAAACAGACCTTGCAAGACACACCTAGGCCAGCAGGAAATAATGGTGGAATAAAAATCTGTGGTCTCTTAATTGATGTTACTTGTCACTAGCATAGGAAGTGGGGCACCGTCTTTTCTGTTTGAAGCGATCTGTTCACTTCAGATTTATAGCCTATCAGAAGCTCCAAAGGCACATCTGCAGTTTAGCGTTCCTGTGGCACCAGCTGCTCTGTCTTATTTATGGTTGTGTGTTACAACATACCTGAGCAATAAAATTGTTTTCTTCGTTCTGTCCCTCCACAGTCTTTGCAGATTTTCAGAGGCCTTTATGCACCTATAGATGTCATGGGATATTCAAAAGCGCCTAAGTTCTGGATCCATGAAAGGACTTAGGCACCAAATTCCTACTTTTGACATATACATTCAGAATGCAGACACCATTGAGATCTCAGACATCCTACTCAGCTGCCACCTAACTCAGGTGCTTAAGATCTCTTTGCACCTATGTTTTTACTGTACAGCCACTGCGGGCCCTGGGGCAAAGTGGGAGGGTGGCCCAGGTCCACGTCCCTGGAGTCACCCTGCTCCCCGCAACATACACAGCTGTGTGAAGTGGCGGAGCAGCAGATTGCAGCACTTGGAAGGATCCCAGAGTCTGGCCACTGCTGCTACTTCGGTGGTGGGGAAGTAGCAGCAGCCATAGCTCTAGGCCCCTTTGAAATGCTGGGCATAGGGGGGGACCGCTCCCTTTGCACTAATCCTCCCCCCACATTGGAGGGTCTTTCCTGTGTGGATCTGGGCTGAGGCACTTAATTCCCATTGAAATTCCAAGAAGTGGCCTTTTTCCAATAGGATTTGCCATGAGAGTGACAGTCTTGCAAGACAGAGCTGGGCAAGAATCACCATTAGGTCATCCACTGTACCCCATACAGCTCAATGCAGAATTGTTCCCCATCGTCTACTGGCCAGAGGTATGTACAGCTTGTTTTCAAGGGAAAAAAAAGTTGAGATTTCCACTGCTTCCCTTGGGAGTCTCTCACACAGTCTAACCCAGCTCAGCATTGGTCATATTTTCCTGTAATTCAGCCTAAATCTTCCTGCACCTGATTTCATCCTGTAACCGATGGTCATATCTCTCATGGGCCATCTTGAACATTTTGGGTATTTAAATCCTGACCATATTCGCATGGTACTGGAATTCAGTAACCAGGCCAAACTATACATGTTTTTTCATATATCTTTCCACATTCGTGACTGTCTTTAACCCTTTATTAGCTGTTGTTGTTCACTGAATGCCTGCTAGTTCTTTAATGTTTTTGGTGCAGAGGTGCCCAGAGCGTCACAGCTGTATGCATAGGTCAGTATAACAGCCACCAATGTCAAAGCTTCATATGCAATTACATGAACAGTAACAACCATTTCATTACTCATTCAGTCTGATGTGGTCTGGGCTTAGAAGGTTTGTATGTTGCCAAGCTCTCTTCCCAAAAGTCTTCCCTCTGAACTGTAAATCTTGCTAGCAAGGAGGCATCTATTAATTTTAAATTTAAAATCTCCACCATTCTTCTGATGTCAAGGAAGTTTACGATAATGCACAGACACACTTAGACGTGCAAGAAACACAGGAGCTCCTCTGTTTCTCTGAGATCACATAGTAACATCCAGTTTGCCAGGCTGTCCAGTAAGTCACTGGTTCTCAAGTGGGGGTCCGTTGCCCTGCGGGGGTGCACAGGAAAGTTTCAGGGAGTCCACCAAGGACCAGACTTCAGCCCCCCGTATCAAGGCTTGGACTCAGGCTTTAGCCCGGGGCACCTGGGTGTGGGCTCAGGCTTCAGTCCTACGTAATGGGGCTTGGGCTTTGGCCCCAGGGTCCACAGGTTTGTCTATTTAAGTCTGGGGATCTCTGAGTAAAAGAAAGGTGAGAACTACTGAAGTAGGTGACTAAGCTATTGGGGGCAGCCGGGAGTGGAAGACCGTCCTATCAAAAATAATGAGAATTGTATCATTAACTTCGCTAGGGTTGGGATTTCAACCCTGTGTCTGTAGAGCGCCTAACATAAAAGGGCCACCATCCTCACTGGTGTCTCTGGGCTCTTCTGTAGTATTAGCACTAATAATAATAACAATCAGCAACAAATTGTAATCAGTGCAGCTCTCAGGGGCCAGGGTAGTATTCTGTGTGTCAGAGTACGTGCAGAGACTTTGGGATCTGTCCATCTAGAATGACAGAAGATTGAGCTGGAAAGGATGCATTAGGTTATAACGTGTCATTGGTGCTTAAATTAATAAAAATAATAACAATAATAATAATAAACTTTTCTGTGACTAGCAGACGATTGCTCCTGAGTGTGCAGGACATAAATGACATGCTACTTGAATTTCAAATCTTATTAATGCTCAAAAATCTCTCAACAGCCAGAATCCTCAGTACTAGCTGCACTTACTCAAATACAGTTTCTCCTATCAAAATCTTTCTATGCTTCAGAATCCTTTCCTTTTTAAATATTCCAAATATTGCAGTGCTGACCTGGTTCACATCTCTAGATTCATCTGAACAGTCAGGTTTCAAATATATTTAGTTCTGAGGAACTATTTGAATATTTGAAAGCTGTAGGCAGCCTGTCTCACAGAACTGGAAGGGACCTTTTGCCCTTTTGCTTTGTTTTGAACAAAAAAGTCAATTCCTGTTTCATAAGCTAATAATTCTAAAGATAAAAGCAGCCACATTATATCCAAGTTCCTTTTTTTTCATGCATTCATTTTTCATTCTCTTGAGAGTCTTTGTGCTCCCATAAAAGACTGAGGCTGTGGCTACACCCTCCCCAGACTTTCCAGTGATGCTAGCTGGCTGGAGACCCATACCAGAGTGATACTTAAAATCAGGCGGGAGTATACCCATGAGTAAGACTTTCACAGGGCTTCTTGGAATACTCAGTTTTACAAGAGTACCTCGCAGAGGCTGGCACAGCAGGGAGCCATTGGACAGCCGTGCATTGCAAGGAGCAGATCAAATATCTGAAGACCATATAATGTAGGACCAGGGACTAGTAATGTGCCCAACCCAGGCCTCTGGCCCCTGAACTTTACAGGGTGTTTGGTAGTGCCTGATCTCACACCAAACCCTCCATCCCACAAGTTATCCTTCTACAACCAGAGAATCTTATTGTGAGGCAAGAGGATGGGGAGGCAGGTGATAGTGAATGGGACTGTGATGGAATCTTGGTGGCAGGACCATATCACAGAGCTTGAAGGACCAAATTAGTCTGCCCAGCAGAAGGTATGGTGCATGTTCCGGGCACATATTCCATGAACATGTTTGGAGACGGACCAAGGGACCAGCCTGAAGAGACAGATTCAGGCGAGAATGGAGCAGCGCCGGAACCCCTATCTGCAGGTCAGTAAGAGTCAACCACCATGTTTATTATGGTTACTGCCATGTGATTGATCTGCAGCTGGTTAGGAAGGGATGTCCATGTTATGACCAAAGCTGTTATTATTATGGAGGAGAATGTAGCACGCCCAGAGCAGTGTGTTTATCCTGGAAGGAGGTTGGTCCAGAGGAGATTCCCATAAGGCTCCCCCCAGCTCCTGGCTGCTGCATGCCCACTCAGGAGGACAGGCTGAAATTATAGTTGGATGTTTGCACATTCCAGTTCCGCTTGGAGAAGAGTGCCAGCTGCCTCATGCTGACTGGGAGTGCTGCAACCATTACTGACCGCTCCAGCTCCACCAGCAGTTGCACAGATCTCACCAATCTGTACTGACACATCAAACTGTGAGGGTTGCACGCGAATCCCAAAATGGCTTTGCAGGCAGCCCCAGAGATACCTATTGCAACTCAGCTGTGCGGTGTCAGCAAGATCAACCACATCGATTGCATGCATGATGGGTCCTGCTGAGGATGAAGAAAGAAGGACTTTCCTCAAGCAGAAGCAGGAGACCAAACATGGCCCTGTTCTCCTACTCTCCCACCAGTACCCATTTCAGGGTGGGAAGGCACACCGCAGTCTGATTTCCCTGCCACGCATTCTGTTCTTTACCCCCACGGATCCACAGCCATTACTGAAAAAATGTGTTGCATCCTGTGTCTGTGAGGGGGAATACAAGCCACATGCTGGTGAAGAAAGGGTTAAGGAGCAGCTCTTGGTCCAGAAACCACACTCAGCCATCCCAGGTGGCCATGCTCAGAGTGGAGACAGAGCAGAAAAGGGAGCAGGTCAGCACACTGTAGGCAGACTGAGTAGAAGAGCAGTTGTGAATGCAGCTCTGGACTAACTGGCTGGGACCAGGCACCACCATCAAGCCAACACAGGCCCTTCAGCTGAGCAGGATCTCAGTGAAGAACCCCATTTGACAGAGGAAGTCCCTCCAGACCACAAGCAGAGAGGACTCCCAGGGGAAGCTCGGAAGCAAACCAGTGGCACCAGCTGAGGAATGGAAGCTGGGATAGGCAAAGGCCAAAGGAGCAGCTGTAGCAGTGCTCACCCCCTAGATCAAATATGTTGAATTATTGTGTCATTGGGCCCTGGGCTGGAACCCAGTGGAGCAGAGAAGACCCTGCTTGAGTGCCACATACTGGTGCCTTGTTGATTAGCTAATTATTTACATATATACAAGCTGAGAGCACTCCAGTTACAGGAGACAAATGGGGAGAACACTTGCCTAAGGCCACACAGGGGATCGGGGCAGGGCCAAGATGCGAATCAAGAACATCATGATTCTCAGTCCTGCGTCCATCTCACTGACATACATTATGTGCTCCTCAGGGCAGGGATGGTGCTTTCCTTTTAGTTTGCACAGCACCTCATGCACTGTAGAAACCAAGGCTGAATAAAAATATGGAAAAGAATATCCACCTCCCCGCCCTCCACTCATCAGGCAGGCCTGATTGGTTAAGAAGTGGTTGGCAAGACCATGGCATTACGATCTGTCACTGGCCAAAGTGACATATCTTACGCATCACTGCACCGGCATTAATCTTAAAAGGAGGAAACGGAAGGGAGGAAGCAGAGCAACACACTGAGCATAGTAATTTAAGCAGGGCTTGTGCCAGTTTCATGCTGCGATATTGAGTGTGGCGGGGAGGTGGCCCAGGCAGGTTGGCAGAGAACAGTCACTGAATTACAGGGCTGAGGCAAGTTGCTCTTAATTACAGAGCTGTCTTAGAATAGCTCATGTATGAACTTCTAACTCTCTCTCCACCTGGGGAGGTAAGCTATCTGGGCAGATACCTTTGTGAGTCCGCATCACATTTCAGAAAAAAGAGTAGCAGCTACATATGAGCGAAGAATACCTTAGGGTCAGATTCTCCCTGCATGCGGAGGTGTCCCTTTGCACTAGGCAGGTGGGGGCACAAGTTTTTCACTGTTCCACAAAGTCTGGAAATAGCCACAAGCTGTAGCATGACGCCAGTGGGTCTGAAGATCCTGTGTCACTGAGCACCGAGGGTGAACTGGCACCTTCTGGCCACCAGAATAGGGTGCTGGGGTTTGCAAGCTGAATTCCTCCTTGGAGCTCTCCAGCAGTTTGGATTCTGCAGTCTCTTGCACTTGGTGTGGTCATTGACACCTATGCAGAGTGAGTGTGAAGTGCTACATTCTGGCAGTTGAGACTCAACCTCCAGCTTTATTAAAAGCCCAGGGTACAGTTTCTCCCTTTGAGAAAATCCTCTCCATCAGTATAATTAAAATGCTGGATCCAGGGTGTTCAGGAAGAGGCATCTTATGACTGCAGAGGACAATCTACAAACATCAGTCAGCATCGGACTGTGCTACCCAGATTTGGAAATGACATCTGGACCCAGCTTGCTCTCCTGAGTGCACAGGCTGGAGCAAGGTCAGGATACAGTTGACCTCAAAGTTCTGATCTTCCCACCACTCAACTCCCCTCTCTGTGGGTATTGTACTTCAACCCCTTCTCTCCCTGGGCATTTCAGTTCCCTGGCAATGAAAGCCAAAGCCTGGTCTGTGAAAAATTGGAATATATGGTAGCTGTATGGAAAGTTGAAGCAGAATAGCTTAATAAGAAAAGTAACTATTACAGAGAAACATCAAACTTGAATAGCCATCTGTGTTCTCTCTTTGCTGGGGGAATGGCCTGGTATACGTTGACATCTGTTTAATGAGGGTTAGCTGTCTTTTTGCATATCATTTATTCAAATGAAAGCATGGTCTTGTGCACCAGCAGCTTATCAAAATGGCATGGCTTCTAGGATGATTGCATTCACAGTCCCCAAGGCTATGCTATACAATGTGCAAGGCATGCAAGCAAACAGATGGGTTACATGAAAAATGGCCCAATTATTGTAGCTACTAATAAGGATGCTGGAAAGATGTATTACAAATAAATTAACTCTAAATGACTCTTGATAGGACACAATTTGCTTTGGTAAGCGCTCTTAATTGCTGCTGTTTTGGACAATATTTCTTGCAAACGTTGCCCTCGTCAGTGCAACTGAGGGGCAGGGCCAGATTCAGCCACTCCCACCAAGTATTATTATTATTATTTTACAGAGGTAGAGTCTGGGGACCCTGTCATAACTCATAGGTCTTGAGCCCAGGCCCAGAGGTGCAAGCACACTTCAGTCCTCCATCTGACAGCCTGTTGACACTATCTTATCTAGGATCCAGGAAGCCCTGCCTTCTGTGAGGCTCCACCCTTGCAGCCTGACGGATGGAGTCCCAGACTTGCTGGTTGGCCTGCTGATCTACTTAAGCAGCAGCAGGACAGGAAGCTCTGAACAACAGGGCTCCAGTCAGTGTCATCTGGTTCTTGCCTGTCTCCTGCCTCAGACCCTGTAGTATCCTGACTCAGTCTGACTCTGATTCACAATTGCTACTTCAGATGCCCCTGATGTCCTGTCCCAGCTGACTCTTGACTCCTGACTCTTGACTGCTGATTCTGATTCTGGTTCTGGCTGCCTATGGCCCAGCCATGGCAGGTCCCAGTTAGGGAAAACTCTTATACATTTATAAGCAGCACCACAAAGAGATGCTGCAGGCTCCACGGCAAGGAGGGAGGGGAGCCAGCTCTGTGCCCTGGGAGGGGTGGGGCCAATGGCAAAAGAGGCTGGACCTAGGGCTTTTGGCCCTCAGCACTGCCCTGACTGCAGTGCTTACCCCGCCCCAAGGCCATGCACAGCAGCACTGCCAGGGCAATTCAAAGGGGCCCCTTTGCCTGCCTATCCACAGGCCTGTTTATAATTGAGATTGTTCCTGCTCCAAGGAGCTTACAATCTAAACCAATGTTTCCCAGTTTTATTTGGCCATGGAGTCCTTTTAAACTTGAAAGAATTTTGCAGAACCCCATTCCCAGACTCTACTCCTCCTTGGTCCCCAAACCCACCCCCCATCTCCAGGCTTTACCTGCCTCAGGCCTCAGCCCCCAAACCGACCCCACCCCATCCCCAAGTTTTACGCCCCCGTCCTGCAAACCCAACACCCCATCCCCAGGCTTAACCCCTCTCAACCCCAAACCTGCGCCCCCATCACCAAAATTAACCTGCCTAAGCCCCAGACTGGCCCCTGGGACTAACCCATCTGTAGTGCTGGCTGGGGAGCCCATGCTGGGTGGCCACATGTGCCAGGCAGAAGGAAGGCTGGTGTGGAGGTGTTCCATTGGCCGGGGTGAGCTGAGCCATGCCCACTAGAGGGGTGTGGCTGCTCGGATAGTGGGGCACGTGAGGGGCTATCTGCAGCTCCCTGCTCTGCCACCACTGAAATAATGGAACTAAATTCAGTTGGTTTAATGGCCGGATCCCTCCCGCCACCCTACTGGCCATTAAACCAATTAAATGTACTTCTACTGTTTCAGTAGCAACAGGGCAGGCGCTTCAGAGGAATGTTGCAGAACCCTTATTTTCACTCTGCAGAACCCTGGGCTTCCACAGAACATCTTTTGAGAAACACTGATCCAAACATGTGAGGAAAGACAAAAGGTGGAGCCAAACAGTGAAGGAGAGCGAGATAATTGTGAAATAATCACAGTTTTTAAGATTGGAAGGAACCATAGAGATAATATAGTCTGACCATATTAAGTAACACTTTAATATTACAAAATATATTGAGACACTCTGGTTTCCTATCCCAGACCTGAAGAAGAGCTTTGTGACGTTTGAAAGCTTGTCCCTTCCACCAACAGCAGTTGGTCCAGTAAAAGTTATTACCTTACCTCCGTTGTGTCTTGCGTAACCTGGGAGAAACATGGCTATAATAACATTGCAAACACCAGGGCCTTTTTGTAAACAAATGAGGAGCCAGTACCTGCCCCGCCCCCATCCCCAGCCAATCCCGCAGCTTGGGCTGCCAAGGTGCCGGCACTCAGGATCAGCAAGTACTGGCACAAAAAAGCACCAGCAAACTTCATATTCAGTATGGTTAGCAGCAGTCATGGTATGCCTGTTCTGGGCCAATGAGGACTGTCAGAGGTCAGTATTAAATAGTGGGATCTTGAAATAATGGGGTTACTTGCACAGTGTCTTCCAGTTAGAAATATCCTACCAGTTTGCAAGTCAAACTCTACTTTTAAATGAGAAATACTGGTAAGGGTGGTAGTCTGTCTCAGACTGGTAGAAAATTTAAGTGTGAAAATTTTCACTGTTGTGGTCAGTAAGATGAAGGTTGGAAAAATCAGGCCTTGCTTTGAGAGAAGATCTTGTGGGGAAATGGTGACTGATTTTTATAGTAGCTTTGAAGAAAAAAATGTTTTACAGCTGTTTCTCCATGGATTCCTGGAGGGTGCCTGCAGATGGATAATAGCTTTTAAAACACTTCATGCCTTGTACTTTGTGGAGTCACTTCTCCACGGGTAAAGCCAGAGGAAAGACTCGGTGTTAAAATCAGGTGTAAATGACTGAGTAAGGCACAGTGCAGTCAAGAATCAGACTGATGTGTGGCTGTGGTGAAACCACTTAATGTCTGTCTCTGTGTTATTCTGTCTGAAAAATGGAGATGTGATATCCAGGAGTGCTGTGAGGCTATAACTCCTAGCAGATGAGTTGAGAAGTCCTAGGCTAGGTCTACACTAGACATTAAAGTCACATGTATATACAGAATTGTAGGTGTAGCAATTGAATAGCTAGAATCAATTTATCTGCAGTCGACTTACCTGGCCGTCTTCATAGAGGGAGGTCAATGGGAGAAATTTCTGTTGACTTCTCTTACTCCTTGCAATATTGAGGAGTACAGAGGTCGACGGACTACCCCAGATAGTTCAATTTTGTGTGTCCCCACCAGGCGTGCAAAATCAAACTCCAGAAGATCAACCCTGGCCAGGCTGATCTTCTGCATAGAGAAGACACATCCTGAGGTAAATGAACAGACACATGGGCCCCAATGTAACTAGACACATACCTGACTTTAAGGATCTGATTTCAGGATGGTTACTTGTGTGCCTGCAAAGCATTTAATTTTTTTTTTCCTGAATTAGGGCCATAATCAGGATTGGAGCTTTGTAAAGATTTTAGTGGGAAGACCATGAGGTTGATATTGATTCTGACAAAAAGCCTCAGACGGAGAAGGAAGTCAAACAGGACTCATGTGGTCTGAGGAGCTGGGGAGGAGAAACCCAAGCAAGGGTGGTTTGCAGCCTCTTTTTGATAGCGCTGGGAAGGGGCATTGAGGTAAACAGCAGGGAAGAGTTGTAATGAAGTGAGTGCTCATGTCATTGTTGTATCAAACACTGCCTCCAAAACCTGCTGGTTTATGACAGGGTAATTGCCTACAGTTAGGCTTGAACCTGGGACCTTTGAAGCATAGTGCAGGTGCTTCTACAGCTTGAGCTAAAAGTCAGGTTTGTGTCAAGTCATACCACTGCATGGAACAGTGAACCACACATAGGTGTGTGCGTTACAATAGCAGCTCTTGGGCTGTCCTGGTCTTTCTAGCTAACAGAGCCTTTTTTGAATGAAGATGAGAAGTGCAGCCCTTCAGGCCAGTAATTTACTTTCAGTTCACGGAGTAGTACAAATAAGCCCTATGGCAGATTTAGCGTGTGGGAAACAGCATCTCCCCTGGCAGAAGTTCTTCTAAAAGCATTGAGGGGCCAGGGGCACTGCACCTGGTGAGTGGCTTTCTTTGTTTCAATATCTTCAATGTAGCAACTTTCCTCCAATTTGCAGTGAGTCCTGTATCACCTTCAGGGCTGTTGTCTCTAGCAGCAACAGAAGGTTGTTCAGTGTTTTATTTTCTTTCTCCTTGAACTCAACACACAGCATGCTCTGTTCCTTGGCTTCTTGTTCCTTCCTTTGCCATCGCTGACAACAGACACCTCACTGATGAATGGCTGATTCCAGCTGGCTAGTGCCCCTCCCAGCATTTGGGAGCACATGATCCCTTGTGCCCCCCACGGGTCACCCCACCTGTCTCCTCTTTTCAATAGGCCCTGAAGAACGGTTCCCTCTCCCTGTTGCTATGGCTTGATGGAAGACAGCAGGGGCAGGGGTGGAGCAGGGATTTGTCTTGGGCCTTGCACTTTGCTAGGGATGGGCCTCTCCTGGGCTATGGGTGTTGTGGGGAAGTGTCACATGGCGGGTGGTCACATGGCCAATGCCCCCATAGTATCACTCCCCAGCAGTCACCACCAGAGACAGGATCCTGGTTTTGAAGGCCTTGTTTAGTATCAGAGAGGAAGCCATGCTAGTCTATACACTGTCAAAACAAAAAGCAGTCAAGTAGCACTTTAATCAAGGATGGCCTGATCAGTACCACACTGTACCGAAAACCTACTGATCGCTATACTTACCTACACCCTTCTAGCTTCCATCCTGCACACATGACTAGATCCATTGTTTACAGTCAAGCTGTTAGATACAATCGCATTTGCTCTGATCCAACTGACAGAGACCAAAAACTACAAGATCTTTACGAAATATTCATAAACCAGAATTACCCACTGGGAGAAGTAAAAAAAACAAATCGACGGGGCCAGATGAATACCCAGAGACCAGCTACTCCAAGATCGGCCCAAAAAAGCAAAGAACAGAACACCACTGGTCATCACTTACAGCCCCCAACTCAGACCACTGTAACGAATTATTAAAGACCTACAACCTATCCTTAATCAGGATGCCACACTCCAGAAGGCCCTGGCTGACATGCCTGTTCTCTCCTACAGACAACCTCCCGACCTCATGAGGATCCTCACTAACAGCCACAGTCTATACCCCAGGAATACCAGTCCTGGAACCTTTCCTTGCAACAAAGCCCGCTGCCAGCTTTGTCCACATATCTTCTCTGGAAATACCATCACTGGACCTAACCAGGTTACTCACAGAATTACGGGCACTTTCTCATGCTCCTCTACTAACATCAAATATGCCATCATGTGCCAACAATGCCCAGATGCTTTGTATATTGGACAGACTTTTAACTCCCTTAGACAAAGGGTTAATGGGCACAAAACAGACATCAAAACGCTCCAGATCCACAAACCAGTTAGTCAACATTTTAATGAATTGGGGCATTCTATTAATGACCTAAAGGTATGTGTGTTACTGAAAAAGAACTTTCGCACCGTTCTTCAAAGAGAAACAGCCGAGCTGGCTTTTATATTCAAATTCGGCACATTAACACATGGTTTAAACCGGGACGGGAACTTTCTGAGTCACTATAGGGGCTCATCTGCATACTTGGCTTAATCTAATTCTTGACCTTCCCCCCCACCCCTCCACTCTAGGATTTACTCACCTTGATTATCTTTTTCTGATTTGTCCTCCTTGCTTACTGTTTTTGGTTCTCTGTGCCTTAAATATTGAATCTGTTCTGGTCTGGCTATGGGCTGAAGAAGTGGGTCTGTCCCGCAAAAGCTCACCTAATAAACTATTTTGCTAGTCTTTAAAGTGCTACTTGACTGCTTTTTGTTTTGTTTAGTATCGTGTTTGATGTTGACTTCTGAGGACCGAGCCCTAGGCATGTTGATGGTGGTTGAGAGGCAAAGGGAGCTATTGCCCAGGGGCCTGGGGGATTTAAAAAGGGCCCCAAGGGCTATGGCCCCCAGCTCTGCTGCTGGCAATACAGTGGGGTATGGCAAGCTTCCTGCCAGCTTTCACTCCATGCTGCTCCTAGAAGCATCCAACATGTCCCTGTGGCCTCTGCAGGAGGATGTTTGGGGGAGGTGTCTCTGCATGCTGCCCCTACCCTTCATACCAGTCTTACAGCTCCCATTGGCCAGGAAGTACAGCCAAGAGGAGCTGCAGGAGTGGTGCCTACGGCCAGTGGTGTGCAGAATGCCCCGCCCCCCCTTGGCTCCCCTGCCTAGGAACCACTGCCAGGGGAGAGTGCTGGTCAATTTTGGGAGCTGGCCAAGGTAAGTGCCTCCCCATGACTCCCTCATGCACCCAGCCATGGCCCCAACCCAGAGCCAGCACCCAGATGTCTCCTAGAGCTTGCACCCTGCACCCCAGCACCCTGCCTTAGCCTGGTGAACATTAGTGAGGGTCAGGGAGAGCAAGCAATGGAGGGGGAGAGGATGGAGTTAGTGGGGGCTGGCCCACTGGAGAAGGGGCAGGGCAGGGGGGCAAGGGCCTTTGGGCTGATGTGATTAGACAGTTGGCAACCCTACCAGGCAGGCCTGTGGAAACCCTGGCTGTGCTGGAAAAGCACACCTAGAAGCAGAGCCAGCACCTCACTGAGCACCAGCCAGCGCAGGCACAGCACCACCCAAACGTCAGGCAGATCATGTCCTCATGGGTGTGGCTTGTACATGGGGGAGCGGGGGCCCAAATGGCTATTGGACAATACTGACTGACATGCTCAATGTGGCTTTCCCTCTGGGAATATGCTCACAAGAATGGGCTAGCTAGCGCTCACTCTGAAGAGCTTACATCTCTGTGGCGCACCCAGCATACCGGGTCTCAATGCTGCCTGGGACCTCTGGGTACTACCATAACAGTAATAAATAACACCAAACTATAAAATACACAGGCTGTTGTTTTTCTAACTTTTTATCAGACTAGCTTGAGACCACATTTTACAGTATGACTCCAAAGATGTTGTCTAACTCGCTCCTGCTCTGTCCTGTTTAGATCAGCACACGGAGCTGCCTCCATTGTCTGCGACTGGAGGACTCCACTCAGTTTTGGAGGACACTGTGTCACCAGCCTTCAGTGCCACGGTTATCATCATTATAACTGTTATCCTGTCAGGGAGTGCTTACGTGTGTTTCCTGAAATACATCTGCTCTGGATGCTGCAAGGCCACACAAGTAGAACCAGTCAGAAGACTGGATCCTAGCAGAGCCGAAGAACAAGTGTAACTGACCCTAAACTCTCAGCTCATCGCTGTTTTGATGGGCCACTCCTGGAGGACAAAGGCCAGGGCTGCCCATATGTGGAATTTAGAAGATGTGGCTTCCAGGAAAGTAGGTCAGCTGCAAGCCCTCTGCATAATACCGTGCTTTCCCTTCTGCGTCTGCAGCTGGTTTAAACTGGATAGAGTCAACCTCTTTTGAAGGCTTTATTGATATATTGTCACTACAGGTCACACATTCCAGTCCATGGTGTGTCATTATAACAGCACATTTCATTCTTTCCAATTTTGCTAGATGGTGGCATTTGTTTATGATGGGTATGCTTGTTAGCCTCTGCCTGACATTTCTGGAGGTAACCCTGGAACTTTGGGTCGCTTATGGAATATGAAGCCACAGAACTCTTCAGGGTTACCCAGTTTTCCCCACTGGTACAGACTCATCACTGTTAGATACCAATGGAAGTGGTAGAGTCTCCATCTCCTGAAATCTTCAAATCAAAAAGGACCACTTCTCTGGAAGATATGCTGTCGTAAAACAAAAATCATGGGAGTAACTGGCTAAAATTCCAAGGCTGTTAAGACTGGATAATCTAATGGTCTCTTCTGGCCTTAAAATCAGTGAATACTCTGATTTCTCATGATAATAAGTCTCTGAAGTCTGTTACTTTCTCTTGGGGTAGATCTACATCTGAGCTCGGAGATGAGATTCCCAGCTCATTCTGCTGTACCTCTACTAGCTCTGCTTGACTTAGCAAACTGAAAATAGCACTATAGACAGGGCAGCATGGATGGTGGCTTAGACCATCTAACTATGTGTCCAGGGGGTCTGGATGGGTACGTACTTGGGTGGCTGGCTTCAGCCGCTAATCTTGCTACCCTGGCTGAAGTGCTGTTTTTAGCATGCAAGCACAGGCAGATTTACGTGAGCTGGGAATCACCCCATCTTAGCTCAAATGCAGACGTAAAATGAGGCACTTTACATTTCCACTGTAGTGAACCTGATATGCGGCAGCTAGTGGAACTTGTATCCTTTTGGTGAATCACCTCAGCCTACAGAATTTTCTGACAATGTAAAATGTATTTCTGTATTTGCATTTCCTACCTGGGGACAAGGAACTTGAGCAGTGGGAAAAGTGGTTCAGGTGAGAAAACTGAATTTTCTGAGAACTTTCTGAGCTTTGGTTAAGTTTTTCTGTGCCTCGGGTTGAGCCAAGAAAAGGGAGCTCAGACCTATCAGTGAAATGGCTGAACAACCTTGTGAGATACAGGAGAGACAGGTGGCTTCTGATAAGCATCCGTAAGTTGCTTATTTGAAATATAACTGCATCAACCCTCCAACAATGCTCCAGTGTTAATAACTGTGTCATGTTTGTTGATGTCCACTACTGTGTTATTCGATATCTTTCCTAGAGAGGTGCAGTTATGGGGCTTTCCTTTTTAAAACCAAAAATACTTCCAGTATTAATGGTGGTGAAGAAAATCTTGACAGTGTGATCTAAGTGTACTCAACAGCTCAAACAGCAGCAGGAAAATTTTGAAGAACATTTCTTAGTTTCTAAAAACCCGTGATTATGGGGCCTAACTCATCATTTTTTGACCAGCTGGTGTACGTCATTACAATTTTCTATGTCAGATTGTTTTTGGACCCCCTTCTGTGTTCCTTGTGCATCCAAATCTCCTATTTCAGCATTAGAATTGTGTGCAAGGACCACGCCCAATGCTATTTTGGGATAGGCCCAACTCAAAATCACAAAGCCAAACACTTCCAAGCTATGCAGTGTCCAAATGCCGAGCCAGACCTGAATTTTACATCTTGGTCAGATCCCTATAATTGTTATGCGGTAGTCACCTTTACTCGATTTAGACTTTTCCTATTTAAGACTGGAATGTCAGCCCTCCCAGGCCAGAACAGCGTGTAATGCTAGGCCTTGTAAAGCTTCATGTGCATAGGCAGCGCTATGTGACTGTTTATATTTCTGTTCCTTTATTTCAAGGGCTGGTTTATGTCATAAGAAAGGTTGACATTTCATAAACTCCTTTGCAAAAATCTTGGCTTCTCCTTCACTGTATACATCGGGAGGACTTTATCTGTGAAAGATGCACTGACGCCCTATTTGACAAGGGATAATTATTTATGAATAGCTATCTGGCTGAGTACTTCAGTGTCAGAGAGCCAAACGAAACCCACAGGTGTTACTAAGGCTCTTCTGGGACCTCTTGACTTACTTGTGTTATGTCCAGATTCTGTTTTTCCTGAGTGTTTGTTTTCCAAACTTACTAATTTTGCTTGAACGTTTTGTAGAAAGATATGAAGCCCATGTAACTCTGATTCTTCCTGTCTATTAATTTGACTGTTGACTTCCTACTGTCTACTTGTATTTTGTTGTCTTTCAGTTTGGTTAATTCCTCTATGCTGTTTGACGTTAATTCAGTACACTGCCAGGACACCAGTTTACCAGTAGTTTGGGTCTTCCACCTTCCAGGCTAGCTTCCTAATTCAGCTCGGAACCACGGACGGACTTATGTGCTGAAATGCCTAACATTTAGAAAATCACTCAAAAAACAAGGGGCTCCACAAAGCCTCAGTGAGGCACTCAGGCTCCTTATACTATGTTTGAGGGCAGAATGAGGTCCCCAAAAAGCTAGCAAGCCAAACAGTGAGCCTCTCAGGCTAGCCAATGGGAGATGCCAATGAAAGAGGGGGTGTTTTGAGACCTGCCCCTCATGCAAGGGTAGGCCCTTAAAGCTGGGTACCTAGCACTGCTTGCAATCCATGGCCAGGAATTCTCCGGTTGGAATTAGGTGTCTTAGGTACCTAACGTGTTTCTTGTAAGAATGACTTAGGCCCCCTGCCTAACACTACATAAAACTGCCAAAGGAGGAGGACCCCGCCCTGCAATTTTTAGCCTGGGGGTTTAGAGCACTTATCTGGGAGGTGGAAGACCCAGGTTCAGTTTTCCCCCTCTGTCTGCTGGGAGGCAAGAGGATATGAACATGGGTGCCAGTTGCGTACCAAAAATCGACTTTGCGGCCGTTGACTTCTGTGGCTGTCTTCATGGCAAAAGGTCGACGGGAGTGCTCCTCCTGTTGACCTTCCTTAATCCATGCCGTTTGCAAGGAGTTCTCAGGTCAACACTTACCCAGAAATACACCATTTCACACATGTGAAATGGCATCCCAGAAGATTGAACCTAAGCAGTCCATCTTCCAGTGTTAGTGTAGATATAGCCTTATGCATTAGACTACATGGAACATACACCATAGAGAGAAAAATACAGTCACATTAAAGCAGCCACCAGAGGGAGTCCTATGAATGTAACAAAAACAGACTAATGCTGGGACAGAAATTGAAACATTTAAAAAATAAAGTCTACAGTGAGACTAGAGTTTGTTTTCTAGTATGTACAACTCCTTGTTCTTCTCATCTGAATGTTGACCCTGCAGGAAGATAAGTGCTCTGGCCCTAATTCAGCACAGCACTTAAGCAACCGCATAACTAAGTGAGTAAGCAGCTCTTCTGCAGCATTATGTCCACAATATTTGTCTTAAGCTTAAAGTTACGCATGTGTTTTGTTGGATAGGGCCATAGTGTTCAGTACCCAGCAGGATCAAACCTCACACTGTTGTTGAGTTGGAACCACAATGACCTTCTGATCTTGGTCCATAATGGAATCCCTGAAATCAAACCCAGTGTTTTGCCTTTCATTTTGGGCTAGACCTGAACCAGGTCAGGAGGGTAGTTTGGGGTTCTGTGCATGCTTACTTTGCAGTAGAATGGTTCTCATGCAACTGTTGCCATTTTGAGTCCTTATGCGAAGAAATAAAAAGGTCCAATGTCGGGATCAAGGCCTTTATTCACCCTGAATCCTACACCCACGTGCAACCAAATCCAAATCAGAATATCATCCTCTTAGCCTGACTCTTGTTTAAGCCATTTGTGACATACCAAAACAGACCAGCTATCAGACATTGCTTTATTGCTTTAAAAAAATAGTGTGTGTGTTGTGAGGGAGTGGTGGTGGTGGGGAAGAATTTTAGTGCTTGGAGTCATCATGGAACTACTTTAGGATACCACAGACTAGGTCTGAAAATCTAATTTGCAAGGAATCTCAAAGCCTTGACCCTATGTTAAGAGAAGCTGCGTCTACACGTGCACGCTACTTCGAAGTAGCGGCACCAACTTCGAAATAGCGCCCGTCGCGTCTACACGCGTCGGGCGCTATTTCGAAGTTAACTTCGACGTTAGGCGGCGAGACGTCGAAGTCGCTAACCTCATGAGGAGATAGGAATAGCGCCCTACTTTGACGTTCAACGTCGAAGTAGGGACCGTGTAGACGATCCGCGTCCCGCAACGTCGAAATTGCTGGGTCCTCCATGGCGGCCATCAGCTGGGGGGTTGAGAGATGCTCTCTCTCTAGCCCCTGCGGGGCTCTATGGTCACCGTGGGCAGCAGCCCTTAGCCCAGGGCTTCTGGCTGCTTCTGCAGCAGCTGGGGATCTATGCTGCAGGCACAGGGTCTGCAACCAGTTGTCAGCTCTGTGTATCTTGTGTTGTTTAGTGCAACTGTGTCTGGGAGGGGCCCTTTAAGGGAGCGGCTGGCTGTTGAGTCCGCCCTGTGACCCTGTCTGCAGCTGTGCCTGGCATCCCTATTTCGATGTGTGCTACTTTGACGTGTAGACGTTCCCTCGCTGCGCCTATTTCGATGTTGGGCTGAGCAACGTCGAAGTTGAACATCGACGTTGCCGGCCCTGGAGGACGTGTAGACGTTATTCATCGAAATAGACTATTTCGATGTTGGCTGCACGTGTAGACGTAGCCAGAGTGTTTAATGGGTAAAAAGTGGTCATTGCTTGATGATTTGTCCTCCTGGAGCCCTAGATCCAAATTCTGGTCTAGGTCACATGGGCTAAGGAACATGACAATCTATTGTAGCCCTTTGGTGCATCTGACAGTAGCAGCCACAGAGTCTGTTGCAACTGGTAGGCTCAAGAGTGGAATAGTAGGGGCTCTGACAAAGTATGAAATTATTTAACTGGAGATACACATCTCCTAGACCTGGAAGGGATCTTAGGAGGTCACCTAATCCAATCTCCTGCCCTCTCAACAGGACCAAGCATCATCCCTGACGTCTGTTTGCCTGAATCCCAAATGGCCTCCTTAAGGATTGAGCTCACAGCCCTGGGCTTAGCAGGCCAATGCACCAGCTGCGGAGCTATCCCTCCCCTGAAATTATGGCTTTTTTGAAATGAATACTCTCTGATGGCCATTCCCAAAGGACTGTTGCCTTCTTGCAGATCAAGCACCACCGAGCTGTAGCTGTAGCTGTAGCTGTAGCTGTAGCTAGGTCCTCAGGATGGTCTGGCTCAATGTTATGTATGTCTTTCATTGGCAATCTTATCCCACAAAGCATTACGCGACCACGTGATTGCTACCTGTATTGCAACATTCCTTGGTAAATAGGTGCTTCCATTCATTGGTCTACAATCTGGGTTCGGCCATGAATATGCTCATGCTGAGCTTGCCTTGCCACTTAATGTGGAATAGTAACAAAGATGGTGCCAAATGAAAATGTCCATCTGCTGCTCTTCAGCCGCCCATGTTTCACTGCTGTTCAGTGGAGCTGGTATAACTGCAGATCTATAGATCCTTGATTTCACAGCACGCTTGATGTCATGATGTCCCCATCATGGCCACTGAAGGGCCTGGAATGTGGGGGTGGTAAGAAACAAAACCAACACAAAATTAGAATCTCACTTTGTCGCTGTGTGAAGTGGGAGAGGAGCAATGCCAGGTACAGGGAAATAGCTAGAACCCAGCCTTTGTCTCCTCCAGATTAGATTGCAATAAGATGCAGTGCTTCGGGTAACTTTTGAAGATCACTGAGACTTCAGTAGTACAGAGCACAGTTGCCTATTTATGACAGAGCTGCATGTAGAGAAGCGTATGACCGTACAGCTGTGCTCAATTTGGCACTGACTTCCAATTAATTTCTAAGTGCAATTCAAAATGGCCTTGATTCAGACCCAATATCGGAGATTCCCCTGTCCCTTCCTCACACTTTAACAGGCCACTGACATGTTCAGGTCTACAGCGATCACCCCAAAACATCTGGAAGGGCTGACCATGTTCAGTGAAGAGTTCTTCACTCCGGATTCCTTCCTTGGTCCAACAGAGCAAATGTGTTGACCTTCAGGAGCTGCTGGGAAGTGCATTTATTTCTTGATCAATTTCAGTAGAAAGGTGGATGAAACAGGCGAACAGAGTTAATTTTGTGTGTGGGGTGGCAGCAGAGTAGAGGTTTTAAGAAATATCTGTTCCCTTAGGGCAATTGTGAGCATTGCCTAGAAATTGTGATAGGCTCTTTGCAGACAGATGCCTTTTAAAATGCTCCCTTTAACAGAAAGGAAAGAAAATGCCAAGTGTGTCCTCATGGTAGTGTTTAAGACACCTTGGATTTGCCATCAGTTACAGTCTCATGGATATGGCAGCAGGCTTTTGAGAAACTGCTTTTCTTACTAGCAGAGTAAGTATTTGCATTCATTCTCCAAACTGACGGAAGCGTATTGAACCTAAGCCACATGTAAGGCATTACCTTTAAGTATAAAATATCTCAATAATTGGGTCCAGCTCATTAGTCCAGCCAAGCTGTGCCCAGCACAAGACACAACGTGCGGGTGGGGAAAAAAACAGGTCTAAGCCACCTCTCCACTCCTGGGAGCCAGGACAGCCTCTAGCAGAGATTATTACAGCCACCTTTTGCCACAGTGGTACCGGCTACAGCCCTCGGCACTGCTCTGCCTACTGAGGCTCAGACAGTGTAGAAAGAACTTCAGCTCTGCTATCTCACATCCTTTCCACACCTCTGGCAGCTGACTTAGGGCAGCTGCTCTTCTCCTTTGCACAATTGGAGCAGGAAGTAGACAGAAGCAGGCGCTGTCCTTAATTTAGTGGGACCCTCCTACAAAAACTGTGTGCTGATTTAGTGGCAGCTCTTCATTTTCTGCAGACACTGTTATTCGTTATCCTGTAGCAGCAGAAATGCTTTAAAGCAGTGAGCCAATGAGCTTGGAGCAAGCCAGCCCAAATCTCCCACGACAGCTTGGCACAATTGCGCTCCTTCTATTAAAGAAAACTCAGCATTATTCCCACTACCGAAGGGCAGAATGTTTCTGGGGCAACAGTTGAAAAACATGCGTGACACAATTGAAGCACTTGTGTGAAAAATGCCAAAGACAGCATAAGATGGGCCTTCGGACACTGGGGAACAAAGAAGCCTTTTAGCTACATGTCATTTCCATTACAGAACTGGGTAAAGTCATGTTCAAAGGCTCACACACATAAGAAAACAGTACTGCTAAAGTGACAAATGGCAGGGAAAACCTTTAATATCCAAAATGTAACCAAGCTAATGGTGATGCATCAGCATTCTACAGCTGAACAATCTGGTAATAGGCTCAACCCATTTTTGCAGAAGCAACAAACAAGCGGCTGGTATTACTGAAACCTCGCGAGATGATTCATGCTACTGGAATGTTAAAAGCTGGTGGTCATGACCTATTTAGGAAGGCTCACGAGGGCAAAGAGGGAGGGGAAGTGGCATTCTGTGTCAAAAATGTCATTATCTGCTGCCAAGTTACTGATAACTCTGGAAAAAAAACCCTTGAATTCTTATGCATCAGCGTCCTACTATATAAATCACAGGTTGGAGCACAGTTGGGGTCTGCTTCTTGGCGGTCACTCAATAACAAGTAGGACGTCTTCATGTCACCCTCCCACCGGTGAGTCCGTTGATGGCTGATCAGCCCGATTTGGAGCCACAGATCTTATTACAGAAGGGCAGGTGTTCGTAGCTGTTGGAGGAACGCTGGGCAGGTTTAGAAGATCTTTTCTTCTTCTCTGCCTCTTCTCATCTGCACCGCAGTGGGACCTCTCAAATTGTGCCACCCCCTTACAGATTGCAGCTCTCCACTGAAGACGGTCCTGTGCAAGGAGTCTGCTACAGGCTTCCAAATCACTAGAAGGAACAGGATGAACTTCTCCTTATGTACCCATAATGTGTGTGATAAATGAGACTGGACAACAGAATTAAAAGTCAATGGTCGTTTAGATACAAGGGATCATGACTTGGTTACATTTGTAATGTAAAAGCAGAATAAAGTGAAGACTGGGGAAAAAACATATATATACACACTTGGTGCTCTACAAGGGCCATCTTCACAAAGCAAAAAACAATTATGGGCCAAATCAGTCGAGAAAAAGAATCAGGAAAATGTGAATGACAACTGGGAATTGTCTAAGAGCGCAGCTCTGGCTGCCCCAAAAGCCACAATCTCACAATAATGGAAAAAGACGGAAGTGATTTAAAAACCAGCCTGATGTAGAGGGGAAAGACAGCTGTAAAAATATATATAACAAAGAATATTGACACTGATTGTGGTCTACTGTGGGTGTGGGTGTGGAGAGCCAGTACAGGCCCAGCACAAGGTGTGGGGGGGGGGGGGGGGCTTTGCATCTCCGGAAGAAGCAGAGGCAAGGCAGCCAACCCTAAGTACCACCCAGAGCACAGCGTGCCCCCCGCCCTCCCCCCACAGTCCTCACAGCCGTGGGGATTGCCCAGTACAGTGCTCTAGCAACAATTTAAAAGGCCTGAGGTGTTGGCTGCCTCTGCTGCTACAGTCACTGCAGTGGCAGCCGGGAGCCCCGGATCCCTTTGAATCACTGGGCCCAAGGGCAACTGGCCTCTTTGCCAGCCCCCTTGTTGGTGGGCCTATCTATTAAAAGATGAAAAGGGTAGAAATAGGATTAATAATTGAGAAAAGTCAGAAGAGTTCAGTAAATATTTCTGGTCTGTATTTGGGGAAATAGAGTGGTTGGTGATGATACAGTCTTACCGCATGGTGGTAACATCCTTTCCGTTCCATTAGGATCTCTAGACTATGTCAAACAGAAGGTATTGGGTAAGACATTTTACTTCTGTATTTGCCACTGGTGCAGCCATGGCTGGAATACTCTGTCCAGTTCTGGTGTCCACTGTTCAAGAAGGAGTTGATAAATTAGAGCAGGTTTGGAGAAGAGCCAGGAGAATGATTGAAGGATTATAAAGCCTGCTTTAGAATGGCAACTGCAAGGAGCTCAGTCTATTTAGCTGAGCAAAGAGAAAGTCAAAGAGGAACTTGATTACAGTCAGCATGTATAGGACAATCCAGGGGATGGAAGATGAAACTAGACAAATTCAGAGTAGACATATGGTGTCCATTTTCAACAATGCGAGTACTTAATGATTGTAACAGTTTTCCAAGTTTCCTGGTGAATTTTTCCTCAGTGATCACACAGTTGACTATTTTTCTAAACCTTTTGCCTTAGAAATTAGTTTGGGAAGTTCTGTGACCTGTGTTTTGGGAGGTCAGACGAGTTGATCCCAGTGGTGCTTTCTGGCCTTGGAATCTGTGGACTCAGGAAGGCTTTGCCATAGTTGAAGACCATGAGGGAAGTCACTCCAGGAGGGGTCCAATGGGTAAAAGTGATTGTGAAGATTAATGTCCAAGAGAATGCAACAGAAGGATCCATAATGGAAGAGCTATAAATAAAGATAATCTTCATGAGTTCCAGAAGGGATCAAACATGTTTCCATATTCACTTTATGATCAAACTGATGTGAAACCACTGAGTTTTGTATGGCTTGAGCTTGAACAAATTCCTATTGCACCTGAAACTCAGCCTGGACTTGTCAAGTCCTCCACTGTCTTGACCAGTGTTTCAGCTAATGCCACTTACCTGCTGTGAGTCTGAGTTTCTTTACTGACATTACACTCAGCTGTAGTCACACAGCATTTTTTTTTGATACTGGAGAGTTTCTATTTGTGTCATCATTTCTCATCGACATCTTAAACTAGCCCATTTGTTTCCAAAGTGGGGATTCCTGTTTGTGTTCCCTGTATTTGTGGCTGGTGAATCCTTGTTTGTGTGCAGGATTTTCTCTCTGTTCATGCACGTGCCCCTGCTATCTGGGGTCACAGGACCGCTGCTGCTGCCAGTGCCAGACAAGAACTTTTAAAAACACCTTCCCAGCTTTACGCCTAGGCCTAGCTTTTCTTGTTCTGGTAGGTATTTTTGTGATGCTCTCCCGCTTCGCCACCATCTAGATAATTTATAGGACTGGTAACCCCCTAGATCAGTGCTGTGCACTGGTGTGCTGCAAAGCAGTGCTTACTGGGCCTCAGAGCTGTGCGCTGGGAGTGCCCCCCCACTTGGTAGGAGAAGCATGTGGTGGCAGTAGTGGTGGCTCTGGGGCAGTGGCAGTGACAGTGGCACCAGCTTGAGGGTGGCAGCAATGGTAGCAGCAGCTCTCGTGAGTTGCCAGTATCAAGTTAGAGCATGGATGTGTGGCTCTGCGGGGAGGGGGAGGAGATTGGGTTATATATATTGAGTGGGCCATGAAATTATAATGAGTGCTGAGGTGTGCCACAAGTTGATAAAGGTTGCTGAGCACTGACCTAGATGGCTACCCACTCCTCCATACTGCCGCCTAGTGTCCTGCGTGGAACCATCTTAGCTGCATATCCTCCCCACATCAGCCTTCACGGGCGTGGGATGTGCTCCACGTTGTTGACAAAGGCATAAAGACAGTCCCCAGAATGCACAAAAAAGTGGAAAAGAGGAGGCAGAGTCGCAGGCCTGTTCCCCTCACCTCCGGAAGATGTTTCATCCTGGAAACGGAAACATTCGAGTGCAGCCGTGTGAGCTGAGTGGTGAAAAAAGAGGAGCCTAGGACTTCTAGCGCTGCATACAACTCTTGCTAGAAATCTGCCACCTTCCTGGAGGAGCTTACAGAGCTGCTGCCCAGTGCGGTACTGCAGTCCCCAGATTCTTTGTCTTGTTGAGCTCAGATTCCAAATAGACAGCTCAAAGGCTGCAAGGATACCATTCTCCTGGCCTTCATGGAAACCTCAGCACACACTGCCAGATGAAACAAATTGGTCCTACTAGTAGTAACAGGTAACACCCCTTCCTTTTTTTTCTTCCTCCTTCCTTCACCTCCCCGTCCCAGCTATACAAACCCTGGATTCTAAAGGAGTGCTCCAGGCATTGGAAAAAGTGGGTCATACCCACAAAAGCTCATGACTTCATACATTTATCATTCTTTATGAGAGATGTCATAAGTCATCCTATACCCTGAAGGTCTCTCGTGGGTGGCTGGTATGGTAAGCCAAGGCAGGCTGTGCCTCCCCAGAGAGCCACATGTTGCTCCTCCCGTACTGCACCCAACTTCCCCTCCTGTGTCCTGCTGTTTCCTGTGGTCCCAGCAGAGGCTGCTCCTCTTTCTGCTCTTGCTCAGCCTCTCCCATGAAGTAGGTGTGGACTGGGGGCCTCCTAGTGCAGGGCCTGCAAAGCACTTAGGTAACCCAGTACTCTGGAGCTGGGACCATTCAGTGTTCCAGGTCTGGGCCCACCTGGTTGGCCTGGGGCTGAGGTCACCTGATGCTCAGGCTGGCCAGCCCTGGTTAAGCTGCCTAGGCAACCTGGAGGAGGTGCCTCGTGGGCTGGGTTGGCCATCAGGCCAGGACTCAAGGCAGCTGGCCCTGTTGCGAGGCTCAGGGTTCTGGTGGGGGAGAAGGGCAGAAGTGGCAGAGTCTCAGGAAGATGGAGTGGGGCCAAAGGCCTTTCCATAGAGGGAGTCCAGCCAACATCCATGAGGCCTCTCCAACTGCTGTCTTGTTTCCAAACTCCCCACTCCTGGGAAAAATCCCAAAGACAGCAGCAACCTCCAAGCTCCCACAACATGCGGCATCAGCCAACAGCCTTGATACCCCAATCGGGGGTATCCAAAGCACAGCACAGACACTGCTCTAGGGCATTAAAAGGCAACTGCCTCTTGGCTGTGGACGAGATTTCTATGCTCCTATTAATGGGCTTCTCTGAAGCCTTTGACAGGGTGGATCATGAATTGCTGAGACACACATATATGACCTACCAGGAGTTGATGGTCCATTACTCCTGTTTGTGCCTCTCCAGCAAAACTCAGAGGGTGGTAATGGATAACTGCTCCTTCTTTTCAAAGGCCTTTCTTTCTGGGGTCCTGCAGGGATCCCTACTATCCCAGCTGCTCTTCAATAGCTACATGACGTCACAAGGACAGGGATTGAACTCCATGGGCTCAGCCATTCATAGTGTGCTGATGACACAAGGTCAGATACCTCCTTTTCAACTGATACTGCTGAAACATCAGAACGCCTGCAGGAAATCAGCTCTTGGATGACAAAAAGCTGGGTCAGACTGAACCCAAGCAAGACAGGGCTGATGTGAGCTGCAAATGCCTTGAAGAACTAGCCATGACACTGTCTCCATGTTGCATCAAAGGCTCACTGGTCTGACTCATCGCAGGAGCAGGAAGCCTCACCATCCTGTTTTGACTCGTGGATGCCCAGCGAGTATCAGCTTCTAAAACAGCCTTATTTGCCCTCCAGGTAGTTACGAAACTTCCTCCCTTCTTCATTGATGGGGCTGTAACCACAGGAATCCATGAATTCTGTCATCCTCTCTAGGCTGGGTTACTGCAACTGACTGTATTGAAAAATGCACAGCTCCAGCTGGCACAGAATGCAACTGCCCACCTTCTCCAGGGCTCAGGATGCCCTGAGCTTATCAGGCCCATGTTAAACTCCCTCCATTGGCCTCATCAGCTTTGGATGCCAGTTTGAAGCCTGGATCCTAATTTTCAAAGCAGTCAATAGATCCATTACCTAAAAGCCTGGATTTCAAATCTTTGAACTGCCACAGCAGCTGCACTCCAGTAGCACAATGAAGGTGAGAAAGAATTAGGACAAAACATATGAGAAATGGAACAATTTTTTTAATTAAAAACTCACAGGAACAACTTCAAGAGAATATCAGGCAAGTCCAGAGGGAATCCATCTTAAGCTCCCAGTGTCAGCCGCATGAAAGTGTGACTCAATCGCACTGAAATTAACCACTGTTTTCTGTTTCAGCTGCATGTATCCAGGGTCAGTTTGGGGAAGGGTATTTACTGTTTATGCTTGACAAACATTTGTTATGGAAGCAAAAAGACAAACCCCACATGTTTTTCTTCAGGAACTCATCATTTACGCAGACTTCTCCTAGCCCTTCCTTTGTAAAATAACCATTGGACAGACAGGGCTGCCCCGAGAAACTGAACTCCTGTTCAAAAGTCACTGCACTGAGGTATTTGGAGGAAACAGAAAGTCCATCTAAACTAGAACACCAGGAAATTAAGTCTTCTTCGTACCTCCTGACAACAGCACCATTTAAACCACTAATTTTTCCAAAGTTTTGCATTGATTATTAATAATCTTTTATGAATGCACCAGTTGACACCAATCAAGCCACTGTACATACACACAGTACGATAAGCCCTGCCTCGATGTGTTTCCTTTCTAAATAGAGAAGATAAAGGGCAGGTGGGGGAAAAAGCCGTATCATCCCCATTTGACAGGCGAGGAATTGGTCCATTGTTGAAGTGACTTGTCCAAGTCATATAGCTTAGCCCCAGATTGCAAAATGAGCTGTTCAAACCCAATCCAGTGTCTAAACCACATGACCAACCTTCCTCTCTGAGCTTTTACCCACACATCTCCCATTGCACTGACTAGGAGTCACATGTTTGACTAAGATTCATTTGTTTGATCCCCTCCCTAAATCAGTTTGAACTAAAACAAACAAAGGAACACCCCCTCCCCCATATTAAGCTGAATTTTTAGTGCATAGTAAAGGCTGTAGGTAAATGTAGACATTTGTTTAGTTACATTTTATTTCCGAAGCGATGTATAAACATAGCAACCTACCCACGCCAATGGACATGACTCATGATATTATAAGTTGTCATATCTATGGAAAGTTGGCAGTGTTTGGAAAAAAACAGAGTGGTTTTGAGTAACTAGGCTCCATCCAGAAACAGACGCAGGCTGAAGTGGCTACAGGATTAAAACTGAGAAAAATAGCAGTGTTCAAAATGTTCAAATCAAAGTGCCTGAAGTTAGGTGGTAAAATCTGTATTTTAGCCAAAAAGCAGTCTGAGTTTGAGAGGCCCCACTGAAGTCAATGAGAACAGCAAGGGCATCAGTTTAGATGCCAACATGTGTGACCTTATCTGATGGCACTCAACTGTAAGCCTCTTGACCAGCCTTTCTAACGTTCCTTTTGAGAGCAGAAACTATGGATCTCTGTTCACATAGCTCCCAGCATAACCGAGTCTCGAGTCTTAATGGGGGGGTCTGAGTGCCCTGGCAGTTACCACACGAAATCTTTGATTTTAGCGCTATACCTGTTTGGATTATTCAGACCTTTGCAAGGAAGCAGAAAAGAAGTAAGTTTGTTGCAGTCATTTGTGTGTGTTTCACATAGGCACTGACTTCCCTTCTTGCCAGAAGGTGCTCAATGCCCCGCTCTCCACTCCAGCCCCTGCCCCCATTCCACCCCTTCCCCCAAACCCCAGCCCCCACCCCACCTTTTTTCCACCCCTGCTCCACTCCCAAGCTGCCTCTTTCCTGAGCAAGCCCTGTTCACCCCTCCCCCACCCTCCAGAGCTAGAAAGCTGTGAGTCAGCTGTTCGCAGTGCTCCAGAAGCACTGGAGGGAGGCAGAGGAGTAAGTAAGCTTGGGGCTGCTGCTACGCCAGAGGCAAAAAGGGGGCAGAGTGGGGGAGCTTAATGTCAGTGGTGCTCCACACCCGCTATCTGCTGGTTCTCGGGGGTGGTTGCTATGGGGGATATATGCTCCCATCTGACAGCTCTTCATCCTTGGGTTCACAAGTGGAAATATTTGCTAGTCCCGTCCTTGGGCCCAGTCCTGCAAAGCACAGGGCACGCTCGACTCCTGTTAGTGTCAGAGATTGCTGCAGGATCCCACCTCACGTGCTCGCTAGCCATCCACCAATCGTTGTGACGGAAGCCAGTGATGCTGCGCATCTGAGCCGGACGAGGGCCACACCAGGGCATCTCGCGAGTTCAAAGAGGAAGCCTGGAGCAGAAAGAGCAGGTGTGCTGCAGAGCAGGTTCGAGGGCACTGGAAGGGGCACACTCTGACAAGGCCGAACAGTCAAACAGTTGAAGCAGAACGATCTGCAGCCATAAATCTCCCTGCGGCCAGAGTCTAGTATGGGGTGTGGGGGGACACTTACAGGTCTGGGGCTGCTGACCCCCAGAAAAATCAGTTGGAGACCCCATATAAGTGAGAAGCAAAAAAAAAAAAGAAAAAACAGAGATACCCACCTCACTCGTGAAACTTGGGGCACCAGGACTCCTCTCACTCCAGCCCTGCAGGGAGGGGGTCACCAAATCTCTGGGTTTCCCCCCAGGTTGGATTTATGCTTTTAGGGGCACAGGGCAAGTAGATTTTGTGGGCCCCCTATGCTCTGGGCAGGGACCACAAATGAGGGGTTCAGTGTGTGGGAGGGGACTGCCAGGGAGCAGGATGGGAGTGGGGGCTCTGGGCAGGAGGTGGGATGCAAGAGCAGGGGGGTTGCAGGTTGTGAGTAGGACATTGGATGCAGGAGCAGGGTGGGGATGCTGGCTCTGAGGGGGAGGAAGGGTGCAGGAGCGAGCTGGGGCCAGGGTTCACAGGCTGGGTGGGAGGGGGCTGGGAGTGGGGGTGTGGGATCTGGGTGGGAGGTAAGGTGCAGGAGCAGCTGAGTGTTATGGTGCAGGTCTGGGAGGGGCAGTGGATTGGGGCACTTATCTGGTGCAGCTCCCAGGTGGCACAGATGGCTCTGCATTGCTCTGCACTTGCAGACACTGCCTCCTCCATTGCTCCTGTTGGCTGTGAGTCCTGGCCAATGAGAGCAGTGGGGGAAAAGCTTTCAGGCAAGCACCTCCCCCCACTGCTCTTCTCGCAGCCCGGGAGCAGGAACAGCAGTGCACACAGCCACTCCCTCCCCCAGGCCAGATAGAGCTGGCCACAAAGGCGCTTTAGCACGAGTTTCCCACTGCTTCCCCCCTGCTGCAAGCAGGTGTCCCAGCCTTCACAGGCCACATCAATCTGGTCTGCAGGCTGTAGGAGCCAACCTCCCTGTTCTAGAACTTCTCCAACACCACATCTCCCTAGCTTGCTTATGGGAATGTCATGGGGGACAATTTCGAAAGCCTTAGTAAAATTAAACCCTACAGCTTCCTCCCATGCATTGACCTTTAAATCAGTCAAAGAAAAGTATTGGGTTGGTTTGGCATTATGTGTTCTTGACAAATGCATGGACTTCAAAGTATTCAAAACTCTGCTGGGCTTGAATAGAGTGTAACAAGATAAACTGTTAACAAATAGAAGCAGAAAAGTAGCTGTGTTAGTCTGTACTCCAGCAAACCAAAGAAGTAGAAATGTAGCACTTTAAACTAACAAAATGATTTATTTGGTGAGGAGCTTTAGTGGGACAGACCCACTTCTTCAGATCAATGTTAACAATGTTAACAACTGTGAGAGCTGCGCAGGGAGTGCAGAGCAGGACTCAAGCTTTTTTCCTAAACCTGCCACTGAGATGGGTCAGCTCAGTAGTAGTAGGCATCCTTCAGTCTGCACAGACTATGGATCGCGCCCTTTAAAGTTTCAATTTAAGACTTCATTTACAGAGTCTATTGTGACTATAAAGACCCACACGAGAGTGACAGTCCCCGCTGCATCTCTTGCAGATGTAGTGGGTGTCTGGCAAGTCCTTATTGTGCTTTCTGTGTGCTCGCTTCTCCTCTGCTAGCTGTCTGATCTTCAACTCGCCCTTCTGAAGGCCCTTGTGTAACCCCTGCCTCCATCTGCCGCGGTCGTCTGCTAGTTATTCCCAGTTGTCCAGCTCGATGTCTACCTCTCTGAGGTCTCTCTTGCAGACATCTTTGTAACGCAACTGGGGGCATCCGGGGGGGTCTTTTGCCAGAGGCTAGCTCACCATACAGGATGTCTTTTGGAATCCTTCCATCGTTCATCCTGTGGATGTGGCCAAGCCAGCGGAGCTGACGCTGCCTGAGGAGGGTGTGCATGGTTGGGATTCCAGCTTGCTCGAGGACGGCTGTGTTGGTAACTCTGTCCTTCCATGATATTCCAAGGATGCGCCTGAGGCAGCGCAAGTGGAAGACGTTCAGCCTCTTTTCCTGGCGGGCAGACAGGGTCCAAGTCTCGCTGCCATAAAGGAGGGTGCTGAGGATGCAGGCTCTGTAGACTTGCATTTTGGTGTGAGTGTACAGCTTGTTGTTATTCCACACTCTCTTGCTGAGTCTGGACAGAGTTGTGGCCGCTTTTCCGATCCTCCTATTTAGCTCAGTGTCCAACGACAGGGTGTCAGTGATGGTGGACCCGAGGTAAACGAACTCGTGGACAACCTCTAACGTATAGTTGTCAATGCTGATTGATGGGGATTCAGCAACATCTTGACCAAGTACATTTGTCTTCTTTAGGCTGATGGTAAGCCCAAAGTCACGCCGCTCCTGATTCTGAAAGCATCCGATAATGCGCCGTCATATTGGATGGTTCCTCTCATGTTTTCATGGAACGACTGGATCATCTTGAGTAACCGTGGAGGACAGCCTATCTTGTGGAGCAGTTTGAACAGACCATCCCTGCTGACCAAGTCAAAAGCCTTGGTCAAGTCGATGAAGGCTATGTAGAGTGGCTTTCTCTGCTCCCTGCACTTCTCCTGCAGCTGCCTTAGAGAGAAGACCATGTCGACGGTAGACCTCTCTGCACGGAATCCGCACTGCGATTCGGGGTACACCCTCTCAGCAATCTTCTGGAGTCTGCCAAAGATGACGCAAGCGAACAGTTTACCAGTGACGCTTAGGAGGGAGATTCCACGGTAGTTGTTGCAGTCGCTTCTGTCTCCTTTGTTCTTATACAACGTTACAATGTTAGCGTCACGCATATCCTGTGGAACCTCACCCTCTTTCCAGCACAGGCACAGCAGCTCATGCAGGGGTTCCAGGAGTGTGTCCGCGGCACATTTGATTACCTCTGGTGGTATACCATCCTGACCAGGGGCCTTTCCAGCTGCAGTGCTGTCAATGGCTGTCTTCAGTTCATCCACAGTCGGTTCTTGATCCAGTTCGTCCATTACTGGTAGGAGCTCGACGGCATCGAGGGCTGCGTCAACCACAACATTCTCGCGTGAGTACAGCTCGGAGTAGTGCTCGACCCAGCGCTCCATCTGTTTGGCTTTGTCAGTGATGACTTCACCAGATTTGGATTTCAGAGGTGCCGTCTTGTTCTGGGTGGGTCCTAATGCCTTCTTCACACCCTCGTACATTCCTCTGAGATTACCAAAGTCAGCACAGGTCTGGATGCTGCTGCATAACTGGAGCCAGTGGTTGTTGGCACAGCGCCTGGCTGTCTGCTGTACTGTTCTTCTGGCCGCTGTAAGTGCTTGCTGGGTACTCTGGCTCGGTGAGCGTTTGTACTCCAGGAGTGCAGCGCGCTTCTTTTCAATGATTGGAATCATCTCATCTGAGTTAGCTTCGAACCAGTCGTTCGTGTTTCTAGCTCTTCTTCCAAACACCGACAAGGCCGTGTTGTAAACTGTATCCCTCAGATGTTGCCATTTGGATGTCGCATCGATGCCCCCAGGGCCTCTGCACAGATTTTCCTGGAGGGTCTCTCTGAACTTTTCAGCTTTCTCCAAGTTTGCCATCTTTCTGGCATCAATGCGGGGCCTTCCGGCAGGTTTAGAGCGGTACAGCTTCTTGGGTCTCAGCTTGAGCTTGGGGCAAACTAGCGAGTGATCTGTATCGCAGTCAGCACTATGATAGCTGCGTGTCAGAAGGACGTTTTTGAGGTTGTTATGCCTAGTGATGACCACATCTAGTTGATGCCAGTGCTTCGAGCGTGGGTGTCTCCACGACACTCTGTGCTGTGGCTTCGTTTGGAAGAATGTGTTTGTGATGCACAGATTGTGGTACGTGCACAGTTCAAGGAGACGCTGTCCATTTTCATTCATTTTTCCCACACCGAAGTGTCCTAAGCAGGAAGGCCATGAGGCCCAATCAGCTCCAACTCTTGCATTGAAGTCACCCAAGATGTACAGTTGTTCACGAGCAGGATTTTGCGCTACAGCAGCACTAAGCACGTCATAGAACTTGTCTTTTACTTCTGGTGTGGCGTACAGGGTTGGGGCATAAGCGCTGATCAGGTGGACAGGACCGGCGCACGTTTGAAGCGTGATCCGAAGAAGTGTTTCTGATCCGCCCATGACTAAATCAACCATTTGTAGAAGGGTGTTTCTGACAGCGAAGCCAACACCATGCTCTTTGGGTTCTTCTTGGGCTTTACCCTGCCAGAAAAAGGTGTAGTCCTTTTCCTTTAGAGATCCCGAATCTGCAAGTCGCGTCTCTTGCAGTGCAGCAATATCAACTCGGAGCCTCTTCAGTTCCTCGTTGATGACAGCAGTCTTTCGGGTGTCACTGATGGCCTGAAGATCTTCAGTCAAGCTGGTCAGCATGGTCCGCACATTCCAGCAAGCAAGCTTGAATTGTTGATGTTTCTCATTTCTTGTTGATTTTCTTATTGGTTTGCCTGGTGCCCAAATTTCAGTCACTTGTCAGGTTCAGGAACCTTAAGCCTCATGCACACAGCAAGGCAGGTGAACTGTGGCGGGACAGTACCCTATTGGCTGGGGGCTGCCCAGCTTGAGGCGGGCGGTGACTGTCCAGTGAGATGCGAGGATCTCTCCCACCGTCGAAGGCAACCCCCGGCGCTCGTTCTCTACGCCAATCGAGCAAGAGCTTATAACCGGTAACTGTTGCCTCCCGTGTTGATGCAACACTGCTCAGCGATGCCGGAGTACCTCTCTGGGCGCGAGCCTGGGCATTTGTTATGGAGACTCTGGGCTGCCCAGACACCAGTGTCCCCCTCTTGGCTTTACTGATATAGTCCAAAGGAGAGGATAACCTCCACGTCTGGTACCAGCTCAGCTGCAGGAGTTGCCGGGACAGTGCCAGAAGTTGACGCTGAACCGCCTTCGGACTCCACTCCAGGTTTTCTGTCAGGGTTTACTCCCTTAGCCTGTCTCCTTCCCAGGATAACCCACAAGGCAGTGGGGTGTGGAGTTGTGGAGAATGTGGTTAAGGATCATACTACTTCATACCTCCCTGTCAGCATGAGTCACCATAGCTCCCTGTGGAGCCATGACCCTTCTCCCTACCTTTTGCCCCTCCCCCCAGCTACCATCACCATAGGACCCTCCCCAACCCACTACCCCCATCTGCTCCCATGGCCACCCTCCTCACTGCACTGGCCCCTCTCCCCCCAGCTGCTCTCAGTGCCCCCAGGTCCACCTTCCCCTATCGCTCTTCAGAGAATTTTTTTTTTCCTCTCTCTCTCTTTTCCTTCTTCTTCCCTCTCTTCCCCCTCTCTCTTCTTCCTTCTTCTTCTTCTCTCTTTTCCTGGTAGTGCTGCCTTGCAGGGCACAGGTGGAACACCATACCTGAAAAGGACAAACCCGGGGCTCCTCCCTCGGCGAACTCCCAGAGGCAAACTCCCTTCCCTGTTGGCTGCTGCCCCCTGTTCACTGATGGGTCAGCTCACAGCAGGTTTATCTGCACTTTAATAAAACACCCGCAGCTGGCTTGTGTCAGCCAGCTTGGAGTTGTGGGGCTTAGACTGCTGGGAAATAAAATTATAGTGTAGATCCTGGGCTCAGACTGGACTCTGGGATTCTGAAAGCATCCCTGAGCCTAAGTATCTACACGACAATTGTATAGTCCCACAGTCCGAGTCCCAGATCATCTGACAAGCACCAGGCAGGGCAGTTGTTTTACTGTAGTCTCGACATATCCTTTAAGGGGAAGTTCGGAGTACTCACAATTCCAGCTTCTTCTGTTCTCTGCAGATTCAATGTAGTGTCCGAGAGCCTTCCAGTACTCAGTAAACAATGTGACTAATTGTTACACACAGAGTAGGGTGCCAAATACATAGCTGAAATCAGTCTGGTTCACCTTTGCATCAGTATAATATATATATTAGAATTATAAAGTGTGTTTAGTGTTTACTGAATGCATGTGAGTTGCTGCATACATTAATCTCACTTATAACATCTGTATCTCATATTGTAAATTAATATTTGAGAGGTTGCATTGTAAACTTCTGTGACTGTAAATAACCAGGCAGGAAAGGGAGATTAATTAGTGTGAATGGCTGACCTTCAGCAGAAAGTGTTAAACTCTTCCTAAAGGAAAGGTCCAGCAATACCAGATGGACTATTGTGGGATCTTGCAGCTAGAATTTCCCTACTTACCATCATCCAGAGGACAAAAGACTTGTTCTGCTTTCCTCTCCATGAAGATGAGTCATGGAACTGTTCTCCCATTAGCTGTGTTTACTGTTCAGAACACATGGCAGGAGTGGGATAAAAAACCCAGCCAAAAGGAATTTAGGAGGGGGCTCAGTGTTTCTAGGCATAAGCAAGAGATCCCCAGCTGCTGAGTTTGTTAGCCCTAATGGCATAAAGAACTTGCTGAGTGTAGAAGCTTTTATTACCTTCTGAAATGTAAGATTATATCTTATTTGGGTATCTGTGTTTATCTGTTTTTGGTATCCTTTTTCTTCTCAATAAATGTTTATGTAACCCTTCTGCCGGCAGCAGTTGGCAGCAAGAAGGGCTGGGTTCAATATTTAGGATATAACCAAACTGGCTCAAGCCCTCAGCCAGCAACCTTTACGCAACACACAGTCATCTGTGGAACTCCTTGCCAGAGGCTGTTGTGAAAGCCAGGATTTTAATGGGGTTCAAAAACAAACTAGATAAATTATCCAGGATGGGTAGGAATGGTATTCATAGCCTCTCTTTGTCAGAGGCTGGGAACGGGTGCCTGGGGAGGGATCACTTGGTGTTTACCTGCTCTGTTCATTCCCTCTGGGGCACTTGGCATTGGCTGCAGTTGGAAGCCAGGATACCAGGCTAGATGGACCTTTGGTCTGACCCAGTGTGGTCATTCTTATGATTCTTAGCTTGGGTAAATCAGCATGGCTGCATCTGACAGGACAGCTCACAATAGTCTTCAGATACATTAAGAGCTGCTTAAGAGGGTGGTGATCAGGATGACAGGGAAGTGATCGCTTCATGATTGCCCATCTATGCGTTCCCTCTGGGGCACTTGGCATTCACCGCTGTTGGAAGACAGCATACTGGGCTAAATGGACTTTTGGCCTGATCCAGCATAGCCGTTCGTATGTTCCTATGAAAATTTCAGCCCAACCACTGGGTGCCTTTAGAGGCTCTTCTTTCCCTCTCACAAACACAGCCTCTGAGAGAATAGAAGCTTCAATCACAGTAACTGGCATTAATCAAAGAAAACAACACATGCAGCGCTCATAGACAAAGCAAACCCACAAGCTAGGCACCTGCCCCAGAGTCTGCTGGGTGGAGTCCTTTGCTTCAAGTTCTTTAGTCCAACACTGTAACTCATGTGGTGTGCCCTCCCACCACTTCGATACCTGACTCACTGCTCTGTCCTGTCAGTGCAGCCCCAGATTTCATAGGTACATCAGCATGAAGTCTCCACTCACTGTGCATGGGAACAATGTCACCTTGCTTACTACTCAGCTGCTGCCTGCTTGCTTGTGTTGGATTTGGCTCTTGAAAAAACCAGTGATTACAGCTCTCAGCAATTTCAGATAGTGGCCCAAAGCACAGGTGGCAGGTATAAGAGGCAATGGGAGGCAATGCCCCTCTGGAGTTTTAGTGCTCAGCCTCTCCCCTCTTCCTATTCTTAGGCTACATCTACACTTACCAGAGAAGATTGACCTCTCCAGGTCTATCTTCTGGGGCGCCATTTCATGCATGTGTGAAACAACATGTTCCAGGGTCAACATCAACCCTGGGACTCCTCGCAAGCCACAAGGATTAAGGAAGGTCGTGCTCCCATCAACTTCCTGCTGGGAAGACAGGCACGGAAGTTGACGGTTGCAAAGTCAGTTTTTGGTACGCAGCTGGCATACCAAAAATTGTGTTGCAGCCATCAGCTTTCAAGGTAAGTGTAGACCTAACCTTATTCTGACACAACAGCAGCTTGCAGACTCATGACTCTTCCCAGAAAGTGAGACTGTTAAGCATAACACAGAACCTGTGAAGGAGATGTTAAGTGGGAATTAAAAGCATTTAACAGGTATGTGCCAACCATGGATTTATTGACAAAAACAGTTGTGTATCATGTCCATAGACCTTAGTTTAAAATTTGCTTTAAATATTTCATTAGTTTGTGGCTGAAGGTTCTAAAAATCACATCTATAAAAAATATTTCCATAGATACTCAGGTGCACAATCTGCGTATTCAGCTTTAGTCTTACATGCTTGGATCTTTACATATTTTTTTTAAAATGAATTCATTAAAAGACCACCCTGATCTAAAATCAGCAGCCAGGTAAGATAACCTGGCCCCAGGGTCATCTCCCCTTCCCCCATACTCTGCACTCTAACCCTTGCCTCCAGCCCCATCTTCTGTACACCCCTATCCCAATGCCCTGCCCTGAGCCCCTCATGTGCCCCAATTCTTACCCCTGAGTCCCTGACATCCCCAGCCACCTAACTTCTGCACCCCCACACATTGCAACTCCCTGTGCTGAGCCCCACACCCACCCCATTCCTGCATTTTCATGTCCCCAGCACCCTGCCCTAACTTCTGCATCCCCTACCTATCCCATGTCTCAAACACCTCATATACCCCAACCCTGGCTCCTGCATCCCCTACCCCACTATTCTGAGCATTTCCACACTCCTGCCCATCATTGGGCAGTATTTGTTTAGTATCTTTTAATATATGGAGATACACATCTCATAGAGCTGGAGGGGACATTGGTGGGGCATCGCTGAGTCCAATCCCCAACCCTCGTGGCTGGACCAAGCACCATCCTTCCCCACCTGCATTTGCCCTAGATGGCCCCCTTAAGGGTTAAAATCACAACCCTGGGTTTAGCAGGCCAATGCTCAAACCAGTGAGCTGACCCTCCCCTCTTAAAGCTAAGCTGTGTGTGGATAATATCCATTGTGGTTTATTCACTAGCTGGAGTTGTTAGAAAGGGTGATAACACAGGTACTCCAAGAGCAGAGTTCATGTTCTTTTTACTTGATTTCTTATTACATAAATATTGTCAGCATTGCTCCTGGTTAATTATCCCTTGTTTTTATATATTTTCTTCCACACCTATGGACGGTTTACAATATATATTTATATCTAGGCTTTTTGTTCGTACTGGTGGTGGACATCCACACACTACCTCAGTACTGGTGTTACACATAAGGAATTTTAACCCACCTACAAGAAAATTCAACTGGTCCAAGGATGGAAAATTTTAGAGGAAACACTGCGCCCCTGCCCTGCACACCGTCAGGAGAGTCCTGGAGCATGTGTGGGACTGGGAGCAGCTTGGCAAGCCCTGGGTGCATGGCAACAAGGATTCCAGTGTGCAGGGCATGTAGGACGGTGTAGCCAGACATGAACACCCCATTTGGCCTTTTCTTCTTCTCCCTCCCCCACACTGGGAGAGACAGAGAGAGAGACAGAGAGGGAGACAGGCAGCCTTTGATGCCCTGGGAACCCAGGTGTGCTGTCTCACCCAGACTCTCTACCATACACAGAAACCAGACAGTGAATGGGCTAGCTAATGGCCGCCCTTCTGGATGATAATGGTAATTGACACACCTGATCATTGTCCCAGGAAGAACAGGGAACCTCCGCCCATCACCTCCAAGGTTCCCAATTGTCCACAATTCACAGGTGCGAATTGAGCCTTGCACCTTCCCTGGGAAACCTGGGGTTCAAACACATTCCTCCCCAACTGGCCACTTGAGACCAGGAAGAAGCCTACGTGACCAAAGGGGGTATAAAAGGGGTTTGGCAGCCCACCCCCTTTGAGCTCCAATCACCTACACCTGCTGGCCAGGTCCGGTATTGACTCCCGAGACTGGGGACGCCAGGTTCATATCTACTTCTTCCTGAGGGACTGTGAGAAAGATTCTGGGTCACACTGGGTCTATGAGGCAGGGGTAAGAATTACACCTGTATTACACTTCTTTCCTATAGGAATTGAGGGAAAGACTCTGGTTCCACCAGGTCTAAGAGGCAGGGGTGAAAATCACACCTGCAATGTGCCTTTCTTGTGTACACATTACTTGTATTAGTTTAAGCTAGCTAGTTTGTCTAAAACTTTTCTTAAGTTAAATTGTTTCTATCTTTGTATAAATAAAAGGTAATTGTTAAAGCCTCTAATAAGTATAATTTTCCTCTTGCTGCTGTACCTGAACTAAACGCAAACCAAAGAACTCAGCCTGCCCTGGCTGCTTAGCGTAGCTGCTGGTGCGGCATCACCCGCTTTGCCCCACCGGACCTTTAGCTGGCACCTGGGCATCGGCTCACAGAGGGAGAGAAGGGGATGACAGCTGTCCGTCCCCGCCCCCATGCACATAGGCATGGCCCCTTGTAGCAGGGATGCTGAGGGGACAGGATGGGGGAGGTTGACGGGGGGGGGCAGGGCCAGCTGCAGGGGGTAGGGAGGGCAGGGTCAACTGGAGAGTTGGGGGTGGGGGAAAAGAGCAGGGTCTGCTATGGGAGCGAGTGGACCACATTTACACAAAAGGCATTGCCACCCAGAAATGCCTAGGTGTGGGCCTGCTTTGACATAGGGTTTCAGATACAATTGACCTGGGGTAGGTGGCAACTTGTTCAGATTCTTGCTGTAAGGAGGTCATCTATTGTAGTGATGGGGAAGCTACAGCCCATGGGCTGGATCTGGACTGCACCTGGCCTTGATTCAACCTGCAAGGCTTGGGCCTCCTCCTGCCCCCACAGTGGGGCCCCCAACTGAATTTTTGGTGGATCAGTGACTCCTGAGCCAAAAAAGGTCCCCACCATGATCTACCACAAAAGTAGGCTCAGTTGGGTGGGAAGATAAATCAGATAAATCTGTGACTCCATGTTACAGCTGTTATGGTGCCTGAGGAGTGGACTCTGGATAAATGGCGTTAAAGTCTAAGTACGGAACTCGCAACCAGTTTGGAGGTTGTGTCCTAGTTCTGTATAGTCTGCTCCAAAGTTGGTAGTCATGCTCTTGAGTCAATGCAGGAAGCTGTACGCTAACTTCATTCACACCCTTTCTCCAGGGAGAGAAACTTTTGTAGTGGAATGTTGTGTTTGAGAAGCCTTTTTGTTTTTAAGTATGTGTTGGTATGTACTTCTAGGTCACGTCCTCTTCTGGTTCTGGTGAAACCTGGCCAAGCTCCACTGATTTGAATGGAACTATGTCAGTTTACCAGCTGATCCCTATGCCTTCATTTACTCCTCAAAAGAATGAGTGTAAGACACAGGTGGTTGTTTGAGTGCATGAGTTAAGGGTTGCTGTACTTTTCAGGGAGTGGGGAAATGGGGCAGAATCAATGCAAGACATATTTTTATAACCCTGGACCACAACTGCAAATATATATGAACAAACAGGCCAGTAATAAAGAGAACGAATTGTTAAGTCAGGCAACAGGAGCTAATGGGATAGAGAAAGTTGACCCAGGCTCCTTATGGAGAGGGAGTATTTACGAGCTGCAGTAACCAAGCAACATAGTAGTAAGAAGGGTAATGGGAGGACTGAGATAAGATTAATGAAGAAAAACTGGTAGAGCCAAGAGGTTTTTTCCTGTTTTGAAAAACAAAACCCTCATGTCCTTATCGACTAGATGATAGAGTGGAGAGGCTCTTCAGCAGAAGAGTTGCAGGATGTGATCTGGCAGCGAAAAAAAGTAAAGAGGTAAGTATACAGAAGCAAGACTCTGGGGGTAATTCAGGTCCAGATATGGCTTCAAAGATCTTGGCCTAAGCCTGTTTCTAGGACCACGGCAGAGGATAATTACAACTTAAACACAGACATGGCTGTTTCTTTTATCAGTCCAGAACGCATAGGCTCCAGGCTCCCAAGAGCCCATGGCACTTGTTGTTTTCACTCCCTGAAGTCAAGAGAAGTTGTGCATGCTCAGAATCTTGTTGGATCAGGCCCTTGGATTGCAAAGGTCTAGGTTAGATTCACCAAGCTCAGGGCAACCACTTGGGGGGATGTAAAGGAAACAAGAGATGGGAGGGAATGTACTCCCCTCCCCGCTTGTGACCTCCCCACATGACCCACCACATGACTTAGTCCCACCTCCAGCCTGGGGTCCCACTCTCTGCCTGCATCCCCTCCCCATGGCACATTACTTGGGGGTGGAACTGGTGCTCTGTCCTCTCCCAGGCAGCCTCCGGCCACACTACCAGCTCAGTCACTGCACCGTACCAGGCAGCATCCCAGGCAGGCAGCATGGCCAGATGAATTACTTGTCTACAGTCTCAGTCTTTAAAATGAGGATAACAACTCTTTAGTTTTAGAGATGCTGAGAGGCTCAATTAGTGTTTACAGCAAGTAGACACTGCAAAGATTATGTACCACACTAATATAGTGGCAGATAGCCGCTCATCCCAGAACCTTAGTAATCTCAGCATAGTAATTACTGTACTAAAAAGGCAAATTTCATTGTCTCAGGAGAAAGGACTGCTGGAGACAAAGCCTAGATATAAAATTCTTGCTAGTGCGGCTTTAAAACTGAAATATTAGTCAACTCTTACAGATAGTGCAGTGTGAGCTCTTAGCTTGTGTCAGGCAGAGAGACAGGGCCCTGCACAATCAAAAGCCAGGGGGCAAAGCCAGGGTTCCAAGAGGCCTGCTGAGAAACCTTAAAATGCAGCCTCCTCTATGTTATTGCACTGAGCTTCTCAGAGCCTAAACCAGCTTCTCTTTTGGATAGTTTTCAGTCTTTTGGTTTCCAAAGGCAGAAGGCATGGGTTGGCAGAGTTAGGTCAGCACACAATGTAATGTAGGTTAAAGCTCAGCACTGAAGCATCATGCAGTGGCCATGTGGGATAATCTGAGTTCTGGGAAACACCAAAGGTTTTAGGCCCCGACAATGAGTGGTGAGCTCAACTGTCTGTACACATTTATTGGATGAGAAAACTATTGAAAGTTTTTCTTTTTGTTGTAAAACTTGTAGTGCTCTAAATTTAATCACTTTGAGATATGTACACTGGCTGTTGTTATGCATGCGTTTGCATATAAAGCAGTGTTCATAATTTGTACCATTCAACTTCAACTAGGGTTCCCAGTTTTCACTGGATGTTTCTTCAAATAGCATATTCTTTAGTTAAACAATGTTATTTTTCACTCCTGGAGTCTCCAGGCCAACCCTGACAGGTGGGCAAGCTGAGCTACCTCACAGCAGGGCAGTGAACAGTTAAGTCAGGAGGGGCAGGGGCACACCCCTCCCAAACCAGGTGTTTATATGGGGTTGCCAGGCCACCACACCTAGTGGAAAAAGGGCCCTGGAGGCTCTGCTCATCACCAATGTTCCTATAGGGTGAAAATCCCAAATTCCTAATGCATATTATGGTTTCTGTTAAGACCCCTCACATTTGTGTCTGGTATAAGACCTAACTAACTCATAACAGCTACGTCTACACGTGAAGCCTACATCAAAGTAGCTTATTTCGATGTAGCGACATCGAAATAGGCTATTTCCATGAATAACGTCTACACGTCCTCCAGGGCTGGCAACGTCGATGTTCAACATCGACGTTGCGCAGCACCACATCAAAATAGGCGCTGCGAGGGAACGTCTACACGCCAAAGTAGCACACATCGAAATAAGGGTGCCAGGCACAGCTGCAGACAGGATCACAGGGCGGACTCAACAGCAAGCCGCTCCCTTAAAGGGCCCCTCCCAGACATGTTGCACTAAACAACACAAGATCCACAGAGCCGACAACTGGTTGCAGACCCTGTGCATGCAGCATGGATCCCCAGCTGCAGCAGCAGCAGCCAGAAGCCCTGGGCTAAGGGCTGCTGCACACGGTGACCATAGAGCCCCGCAGGGGCTGGAGAGAGAGCGTCTCTCAACCCCTCAGCTGATAGCCACCATGGCGGACCCGGCTATTTCGATGTTACGGGACGCGGATCGTCTACACGTGCCCTACTTCGACGTTCAACTTCGAAGTAGGGCGCTATTCCCCTCCCCTCATGGGGTAGCGGCTTCGACGTCTCGCCGCCTAACGTCGATGTTAACATCGAAATAGTGCCCAACACGTGTAGCCGTGACGGGCGCTATTTCGAAGTTAGTGCTGCTACTTCGAAGTAGCGTGCACGTGTAGACACGGCTAACATGTATCATGGTTCACAAATGCAACTAGCGTGAGAAGCAACTTACAAGCAAGGCCATAGCTTTCTCATAGTCTGGGGAAAAAGATACTAACCACAGTAACTGTGCTCCAAGGCCAAGTCCAGAGGCTTTGAGACAAGCCTGAGCTGACAGGGATGAGAGACCCTTCTCCCTTTCAGTACTCTCTGTAAGCCATTTCCCTAGTTCGCTAACCCAGGGCCCCAGATACAAGAACAATGTGTTACAAATAAGTGATGTTCATTACGTACTCGCATTGTTTTAACTCTTTCAGATATGGACCTGTGGCTCATACCCAGTTGAGCAAAGGCATCATTACTCCCATGGACACATAAGCGGGGCTAGAATCAATGTATATGTTGTTTACACAGATGACTAAAGAAAAACCACCTGTGTATTGTATAAAATGTTGCATGTAACGTGGGTGGAGTCATTGTGTGACCTTTTAGATTATTGGCTTATTGTTCTCATCAAGTCTTGCTACCAGAACCTGTCCAGGGTCTTGGGACCTCTCACCCCACCACTTTTCACTGCCTATTTATATCCTATATAATCTGTTGTAGCCTATTGCTTGACAGTGCTTCACTGAGCCTAGCCTGACAGGCAAGGCGGCACTCCGCCAGCGCTGTCCGTCATAAACCCTCCCGCTCGATTCTATACGGTGTCCGGACTTTGTTCCTACAGTTCCCTTTAATTTATGTTTCTGTCCATGTGCAGAATAAATGTTCTGTGCACCAAGGCATGTGCAGATGTGCCCCACCAGGAGAAACACAGGCTGCCAGCGGTGGACACTCGCAACAGGTGGGTGGCATTTGACTCTCTCCTGGGTGGCTGCCCAAGTGCTTGGCTTACAGGGAACAATGGTTGGCTCCATGGACCAGGCACTTAAAGGTCCAGGCAGAGGCACAGCATGTGGAGCTAAGGCAGGCTCCCTGCCCATCCTGGGCTCTGTGCCACTTCTGGAAGTGATCAGCACGTTCCTACAGCCCCTAGGCTCAGAGGTGATTGGGAAATCTCCACACACTGCCCCTGCTGTAGGGCAGTGCCTGCAGGCACAGGCATAGCACAGAGCTGCCTGGCTGCAGGAGCTGGATATGGCAGGCATGGCCCAGAGCAGCGCAGCACTAAGGCAGGAAGGAAGCCTGCCCTAGTTCACTGACTAGGAGCTGCAAGAGGTAAGCACCATCTAGCTGAAGCCTGAACCCCCTTCTGCATCCCCTCATGCACCTCAATCCCCTGCGAGAACCTGCACCTCTCCACACACACCCAAACCCCAGTCCAGAGTCTTCTCCTACACCCAAACCCTTTCATCTCTGCCCCAACCCAGAGCCCACACCACCCCCTATAGCCTGGAGCCCCCACCTGTACCACAAGCCCCTCATTTCTGCCTCCACATGGCCAGCCAGAGTCCTCACTCACCCGCCTGCCCCAGCCTGGAGTCCCCCTTGTGAACCTTTCATTTCTGGACTCACCCTGGAGCCTTCATCTCCAGCTGGAGCCTTCCATGTACTGCCCTGGCTTAGTGACAGTGAGTGAGGATGAAGGAGAGTGAGCAATGGAGAGAGGGAAGTTGTGTGGCGGGTGGCGGGGGGGGTTGGACCTCCAGGAAAGGGCAGGAGTGGAGAATGGGTGTTGGAGTTTGTGCAATTAATCATGCACAACTGGTTTCAAGCAATTAGCTAATGTCTAGCCTAGGAACGGTCAATGGTGGGCCTTCAAAGTTATTGGAAAAACACTGTATCAGAGGGGTTGCCATGTTAGTCTGTATCTGCAAAGACAGTGAGAAGTCTGGTGGCACCTTATAAACTAACCGATATTGTGGAGCATAAGCTTTCGTGGGCAAAGACCTGCTTCGTCAGGTGCAATGTAGTGGAGAGTCCAGAGGTCAGATTATACAGGCTCATGAAAAGGAGGGTGTCCCAGGCAAGATGAAGGCCAGAGCTGACAAGGTCAGGCCGCACCTTTTCTCAGTGGATTGACCTCATCAGCTCTGGCTTCCCTCTTGATTGGGACTCCCTCCTATTCATGAGCCTCCTTCTCATTAGGCCTCTGGAATCTCCACTACGTTGCATCTGACGATATCGGTTAGTCTGTAAGGCGCCGCAAGACTTCTCATATTTGGACAAACGCTGGGGAAATTCACAGCTGTGTCAGTACGAATAGCCGCGAGCAGACCCGCCCAGGAGTGGGAGGGGACAAGGGGTGCAGTTGCACAGGGGTCCAGCATCTCAAAGCAGCCAGGCATTCTAGCCACTGCTACTTTGTCAATGGCAGCGGCCTGAGCTCTAGGCCCCTTTGAATTGCTGCAGCAGCACCACTTTGTGTGGCTGTTGGGGGTTTGCAGCACCACAGTCCAGGTGGCACTACAGCCTGACTGTCCTAGGCCCCGCCCCCTTCTGCCTTTGGCCTCGCCCCTTCCAGGGGTGCAGAGCAGCCCCCCGCCCCACCTTGCCCTGGGGACCATGGTGGCTGTCAGCCCTGCTGACCAAGAGTCACCATCATCTGAGCTGGGAGGGAAAAGCCTTTAAAAGGAGGCTTAAAAACTCAAGTCTTTATCTAGAAACTGAGGTGGGACAGACACTTAGCAGACGCTGTCCATGAAATGCTTGATCCTCTCTGTGACCAGAGGGTAGGCTGGGAAGCTGTTCAGAGCAGATGGGTGACTTGTAGTAGAAACAGGAGTTTATTGAACTTGAGAGTGTAAACATGAAGCTGTCTCTATTTGTTTTCTCTGTAAACGACATGTGGGCTTTGCTGGACTGGTTCTTCCCTGACTTTTCTGTTATATAGGGCTTTGATTAGTGTGTCACCTCAGGCAGGTCTCTGGTATGCAAATTGTGTGGTGTGTGCGCCAAAGTAAGCTGGTGACTGGGCGCCTGGTTTCATGCCTTTGGGACTGGCAAACTGGAGGGGGAAAGTCCAGTGTCTGATACTTAAGAACTCAGAGAACGGACTTGGGGAGATTGGGGCTGTTGGTGTCACCGTGAAAGGATTAACTAGGCCGGTGGATGCCAGGGGGAGACCTTTTACTTGTAGGAAGGCTACTGGTCTGACCCCCAGCCTCACAACGTAAAGGCACCCAAGGTTACAGGGCAGCAAAGGTGAAGGTAAGCTGGTGTGTCCCAGTGCAGTGCACCAGTAAGAGCTTGGGGGCATGGCTCTGGTGCTCATGTGGCCTGGGGCAACCCTGTCCTAATCCCCGCCCCCCACATAGGGGTTGCAATACAACAGTCACTTAAATTTCTTAGAGGTACTTTCACTCCTGCCAGGCAAACAGTCATGAGAACCACTGAACTGCATCAGACCTATGGCCCATCTAGCCCAGTATCTTATCTCTAACAGCTTCAGAGGGAGTGGAGAAGAACAGGAGAGTAGGTGTGATTCATCCTGGCTTCTCCTCCTTTATGTCCTTTATAAGAACCACTTCACAACAGTCACCAGAACTCAGAAGCTGTGCAGATTCCTCAAATCGTTATAATTATTATTTTCTAGTTAACAGGTCCAGCCTTTGTTCCGTAGCTGCCTCTTGGTGGTGTGAAATGCAGTGAGTAATTAAAGAGAGTATTACTGGCCCAAATACTAGGGGCATGTGGACTTGGGAGTTTGGTTACTGTCTCTGTAAATGAAGTCTGCAGACAGTCGATAAGCGACAGGCCCCTCAAAGATTAGATGAGAACAAGTGAGTTTCTTAGGGACTCACTCCTACCCACTGACACACACACAGGGATAAACAGGCAGTGAGACTCGTTCCCCCTTCACACTCCTGCTTGATCAGCAGGGACGGGAACATTATATTTGAAGGGGGTCCAGCGGTCCAGCTGACACAACAGCCCACACATAATTGCTCCAATGGGATGTGGTCTATGCAAGGCCTCCAAAACTGTCTCTCTCATACGATGCCATCAGCTGCAAGGGCAGCGAGGTGTGTCTGTCTCTTCCCTGGAGAGAGACAGTCAATGAGGCCTGCTAGTGGGTGGTGTGGTGACCCTGCTGCAGCATCCTGCTTTGGTGGGTGAGGTCACTGGGGCAGAGCACTCATTGGCTAGTGCGTCTTCTAACTTTTCTTTTTAAAGACCAGACTCAATTAACAATATCCCACACAGCATGGAAATCGGGGCAAACACTCCCAAAGCCTGTGGAGGCCACAGTACCCCGAGATCAGTAGTGCTGTCAAAGAGCTGGAGAGCAGTAGTTCAAACAGGCAGGGCGTACCCTGAAGGAAGCAGCAGGGCTTTGTACTCTTCTATTGCCAAAGCCAATGGAAGAAATCCTGTAAGTGTAACTGGGAGCAGGAGCAGGAGCAGGCCCTGGTACTGCCAATGAAAATGACTTCAAGTAGAAAGGCTGCCAGGCCAACAACCAGCCGTCAGCTGCAGGAGAGCAGATAGGAAAGAAGGGGAAATAACTTCATACTGCAAACTTTGTACACTTACTACACTGTTTTAAAAAGTGGGTGCCCAAGGGATTGGCCAGTAACGGCCTGCTCCAAGGCACACTACAGTCAACCGGAGTCTTTCCATTAATTTTAGTAGATGTTGGATCGTACTTTAATGGAGACTGTCAGTCCTTGGTTGTCGCACATCTCAGAGCTTGTTTCACTGAGAGGCCATGCCTGAATTATACAGCCCAGTAGGGCCAGATTTCCAGATAGGCACAGTAGGTTTGTGCCTAGGGGTGCTGACATTCTAGGGGGTGGGCCTAAAAGTGGATTAAAAGTTACGTTCATACAGTAGAACCTCAGTTATGGACACCTTGGGAATGGAGCTGGTACACAACTCTGAAAGGTGTCGGAACTCTGAAGAGGTTGGAGACGTCAGTCACATGGAGGGGACTGGGGCTACAGCTGTAGGGTGTGTGGGCGGAGGAGGTGGTCAGGGCTTCCGATGCTCAGGCGGCAGTGGCTTTGGCCAGGATGCTCAAGGCTTTTGTCCTGCATGCATGCTGGGGTTCAGTACACTAGACCTGAGGCGAGTGTTGGGATCCAGGCTTCAGGCCGCCAGCTCCACTTTCAGCCCTGATGGGGATACCAGGGCTCCCCATGACTCTGCTCCCTACTTCAGGAAGGGGCACACCAGGGCTTGAGGCTTGAGCTACGGGAATGAGCCAGGGGCCTGAAAACACAAGCCACAGCATTTCCTTTCCCCCTACTGTCTAAATCCATGAACCTCAGTGCTTCGGAGGGTCAGATGCTGGAAGCTCAACCTCCCCCCGCCACCTCCTTTGTGGCTACAGCCTCAACCATCTGTGGCTGACGCCCTGCATATAGCTTTTGCATTTTTTGTTTGGTCTGCACCGTCGTTCCTAGTGTGTCGGGTGTAAATCTGGCCCTGCAGCCAAGCAGCGTTACAGTGGAGTCTTCTCACTGTGGCAATGGGCTTCTCCCTCTATACATCTTCAGAACAGAATTAATGGTTAATCTCCAAAACCCAGTGATGAATGATGACAAGTCTTTCACGGGGCCACTATCATGAGCCCCATAGCGTAGGGTGGGGCAGAGGGCCCCTCCCTCCCAGCCAGTCAGGGTGAGCTCTCTTGAAGAAGGCAGGATGTAGCCTGTCTTCATCCACAGAACAGGGAGAGACTGGCAAAAGAAGGGAGCCAGAAAACTAACTGCTGGGGAGAGACAGCCATGAGAAGTGACCTTGTACAGAGCCGGCGAGGGCAGCAAAGAGCTCCATGTGGATGGAAGAAGAGCCAGGGGTAAATCTGAACTTTGGCTAGAAGTGATGGACTTTATTGGTGGGCATTAAAACAGCCCCATGTAGAATGGTGGGTCTGACAGGAGAGTGAGGGGAACCTGTAAGGGGCCCTGACAGGAGAGAACAGAGTGAGGCAAAGGCACAGGGCTCTCTGCAGCAGCCCTGTGTGTAGAGCTGGGGGCGGGCGGGGGGACACGAGGGTGAACATTCCTCTTAGAAGTGTGATTCTTTGGATTAGGAGCCTAAATTGATAAACTCTACATCTACGCAGGCTTGTAGCGAAAGTGCAGTGTGAGGCGATCAGGCATTGCTAAAAGGCTGGTACTGTTCTACGGTCAATTAAGGACAAAACCTCCAAGTGCTGCTTGTCTAGTTCAAGCTCTTATTACAACCCTTAGAACACCAGTAACATTTATCATTAACTATAGGACCAGCTGCAGTTTTTCTTGCAAGTGGCAGTTGGGCTGGAAGAAAGTTCTAGAAAGAAACTTGTTGTAATACACATCCAAAATGTATGGGCCAGGCCCTGCGTTGGCCAGGGAGGAGCTCTATTGGGGCGGGGGGGCTGAACTGGGACACAATTTGGCTGGGGGAGGGGCTGGAGCTTGCACGGTGCTGGGAGGAGGGTCTGTTGAGGGAGGCTGCGGGGGATGGGGGCCATGCATTGTGGGGGAGGGGCTGGCACAGTGTTATGGTTCTCCATCAGGGGGCCTGGAGCGGGCTGGACCTTGCACAGGGTGGGGGAGGGGCTGGTGCCGGCTTGGTGTGTGTATGGGCTCTGTTGGGGGCCTGGGCCAGGCCCTGTGCAGGCCGGGAGAGGGGCTGGGGCTGGCAGGGTGGGGTAGTCATTTGTGGCGGCTGGGCTGGGTCCCGCACTGGCTGGGGCAGGGGCTGGGGCCAGTACAGTGCGGTGGAGAGAACATGGTAGAACCTTGCCCAGACAGATGGACAGACACAGCAAAAATAATATATATGATAAGGTGCATATTTTCTGTCACAATTGGAATCAAGGGACGTGGAAGCAGTTTACAAACACTAATCCTCACAACAACCCTTTCAGGTAATCTGTTAAGAGCTCTTTGAAGGGGTTAACAAACATGCAGGGGAGATCCAGTGGATATAGTAAACTTAGATTTCCAGAAAGCCTTTGACAAGGTACCTCAGCAAAGGCTCTTATGCAAATTAAGTTGTCATGGGATAAGAGGGAAGGTCCTTTCATGGACTGAGAGCTGGTTAAAAGACAGGAAACAAGGGGTAGGCATAAATGGTAAATGTTCTGAATGGAGAGAGGTAATTAGAGGTGTCCCCCAGGGGTCAGTCCTAGGACCAATCGTGTTCAATTTATTCATAAATGATCTGGAGAAGGGGGTGAGCCGTGAGGTGGCAAAGTTTGCAGATGGCACTGAACTGTTCAAGATAGTCAAGAGAAAGGCAGACTGTGAAGAATTCACAAAGATCTCATCAAACTGAGTGATTGGGCAACAAAATGGCAAATGAAATTTAATGTGGATAAATGTAAGGTAATGCACATTGGAAAAAATAACCCCAACTATACTTACAATATGGTGGGGGCTAATTTAGCTATAACTAATCAGGAAAGAGATCTTGGAGTTATCGTGGATAGTTCCTTGAAAATATCCACACAGTGTGCAGAGGTGGTTAAAAAGGCAAATAGGATGTTAGGCATTATTAAAAAAGGGATAGTAAATAAACGAGGAGTAACTTACTGCCTCTATATAAATCTATGGTATGCCCTCATCTTGAATACTGTGTACAAATGTGGTCTCCTCACCTAAAAAAAGATATCCTGGAAGTGGAAAAGGCTCAGAAAAGGGCAACTAAAGTGATTAGGGGCTTGGTACAGGTCCCGTATGAGGAGAGGCTAAAAAGATTGGGACTTTTCAGTTTAGAAAAGAGGAGACTGAGTGGGGACATGATAGAGGTATGCAAAATTATGACAGCAGTGGAGAGGCTGAATAAGGAGAAGTTATTTCCTTGTGCCCATAATACAAGAACTAGAGGACACCAAATGAAATTAATGAGTAGCAGGTTTAAAACTAATAGCAGAAAGTTCTTCTTCACTCAGCGCACAGTTAACCTGTGGAACTCCTTGCCAGAGGAGACTGTGAAGGCTAGGACAATAACAGAATTTAAGAAAGAGCTAGATAAATTCATGGAGGTTAGGCCCATAAAAGGCTATTAGCCAAGGATAAGAATGGTATCCCTGGCCTCTGATTGTCAGATGCTAGAGATGGATGGCAGGAGACAAATCACTTGATCATTGTCTTCGGTACAGCCCCTCTGGGGCACCTGGCACCGGCCACTGTTGGCAGACAGGCTACTGGACTGGATGGACCTTTGGTCTGACCCAGTATGGCTGTTTTTATGTTCTTATGCAGTTTACACCAGTAGGATAATATCCCCTTAAATAACTTGTCGGTATCCACTGGCAGTTCTCACTGTGTTCCATTTCAGAAACCAACCCAAGCACTACTGTGTCTAATAGCTGTATTTTGGGTATTAAGTGCAACACCAGTTTCAACTCCACTGTAGCAATGCTTCTCAGTCATAGAATTAGTACTAGTATTAGTACAGGCTATGAAATAAGATTTTGAGTGGTTTCTGTAGTGTTATGGTTGATTCAGTGAGGGTTGGTCCTGCTTTGGGCAGGGAGCTGGACTCTTTGGCCTCCTGAGGTCTTTTCCAGCCCTATTAGTCTATGAATGCTACTCAGGACAAGGCAGCAGTATAAATTTGGAAAAAGGATATACACCATTGATGAAAAAGTTGATGAAATTACTAAGGCTTCTGGCTTATTATTCTGACTCCTTGACAGGCTTTCTTTCAGCTACATTAATGGAGTGATCTTTTCAGGGTACTCAGAAATTATCACCAAAGGGAAGTGCAAGCAAACAAAACACCACAAAGAGGAAAATATTTTAGTGGTTGCTGTCAAAATCAGTCTGTGAGACGGAAGCAAAATCAGCTGGCAACTTGCAATAGGCCTTCTGTCAAAGATAACAGCATCCAAGGAGTTCTCCTGTCACCTCCTTCACTCACGGCATCAAATTATCTCACTCTGGTCTTTCAGCAGCAGCAGAAAAAGGGGTAGGGGAAGGGGAGGGAAACCTTTAAAGGCAACATGTCAAACAGGAGAGAAGCTCAATAGTTCAGAGGGGAAACAGAAGCAAGTAGCAGGTAACTGGGGCAGTACAAATGAAAAGGGAACTCTTGGTGTCCTGAGTCAGGGTGAAGGGAAAAACTAGAAAGCAAGATGAGAGGAGTAAAGTGTGGAATTGCAGGAGTAGGGAGGGTAGCATGTGGGTATAAAGTCAGCAGTAGATGGCAGAGAATCTCCAAGAAAAGTTCTGATAAGTAGGAGGATGACTCCTAACAGATGGAAGTGATGAATGCAAAGCTTATGATGGTGAAGGAGGGTGTGGTGATACGGTCCTGTTTGTTAGTGCGAAACTCATGTGAGCCACAGCATCTCTAGACTCGGCATTGTATGGTCAGATTGTGTGTTCCAGACATCTGAGGCCTTCTGCACACTTAGGCTTGTAATTGGACCGGAGCCAGTTTTCAAACCTGTTTATAGTTTGTGTCCATGCTCATGCCTGCAAACAATGGCCGTGTCTACACTAGGCTCAAACTTCGAATTGGCCACACAAATGGCCATTTCGAAGTTTACTAATGAAGCGCTGAAATGCATATTCAGCGCTTCATTAGCATGCGGGCGGCCACGGCACTTCGAAATTGATGCGCTTGTCCCGACAGGGCTGCTTTTCGAAAGGACCCCGCCTACTTCGAAGTCCCCTTATTCCCATCAGCTCATGGGAATAAGGGGACTTTGAAGTAGGCGGGGTCCTTTCGAAAAGTAGCCCCGTCAGGACGAGCCACGCAGCGGTGAGTCGCATCAATTTCGAAGTGCCGCAGCTGCCCGCATGCTAATGAAGCGCTGAATATGCATTTCAGCGCTTCATTAGTAAACTTTGAAATGGCCATTTGCGTGGCCATTTCGAAGTTGGGGCTAGTGTAGACGTAGCCAATGTTACAGCCCCATTGTGAGCCAGTGAACCATCATGATGCAATCTGGCTAGTAGGTTTGTTTAGGGGAAAAAATTACCTATCCCTACCTAGCTAGTAGCACAACAAACCTTGCTCAATACTGCCCTGCTTGAGAACCTCTTAAAAAGTATCAGAGAGGTAGCTGGGTTAGTCTGTATCTTCAAAAACAAGGAGTCTTGTGGCACCTTATAGATTAACAGATACTTTGGAGCATAAGCTTTCGTGGGCAAAGACCCATTCCTGATGAAGTGGGTCTTTGCCCATGAAAGTTTACGCTCCAAAGTATTTGTTAGTTTATAAGGTGCCACAGGACTTCTTTGAAAAAGTGAATGTCACTTCTGTGGCATCTGCTCCAGGGAGAAGAGGTCCAGTGAAACACTCCACCAATATGTGCTTAACAAATTATTATCGATCGGGAGAAGGATAGAAACCAAGAGTCACACTTGATCCAGGATTATTTGAGGCCTTGACTTTCCTGGCAACAAGGATAGCTCAGCCATATTTGGGCTTGTGACCAAGCCCCTTGCGTGGTTTTGGAAATTTAACACTCAAGGGGAGAAAACTTTAATGTTGCTAAGTGCTTCAGATTATTGATGAGAGGAAACAAGGATACAGGAAGTTACGGGGGTTTTCTTTCTATAATCAGCCAATGGCATAACAGCAAGAGGAAATCCTGTCTGAAGTTGAACGGAAAGTCCTTTGGCTAACGTGGACAGCTCTGTTTTGTATTTCACCTAACTCAGGGTCAGAACAATGTATTTTGTGTCTGGAATCAGATCCAAATATGAAGTCCCTCCAAATTTCATAGTGGTTTCTGATTGGCTTTTTTCTAGTTTGTCCAGGCCTGGGCATATGCTGGGGGCCATTTTCAGGAGTAAACAAAAACTACTGTTAGGTTAAGAAAGGAAAGAAAAGGAGACTCGTAGCAACAAAATGCACCAGCTACACAGCCCTGTCAAACTGTGGGGATAAACCAACACACTAAAAGACTTTTAAATAAGTAGGTGATTAGGCAGCAGCATGCTAAATCATAGTTTTCTAAAGTCTTTAATTACTGTGATCATTTCTGTACCACCATAAAGGCACTCGGGATAAAGAAAAAGCAAAATCCCTGCCCTGAAGCAGAGGTATGGGAACAGTTTTCACAGTGGGGGTGCTATGAGCCATTGAACCAGATATATAGAGGGTTTACAATGGAAACCGTGTCAAGCCAGGAGATGCCGCAATGCTCCAGTGCTCCTGGTTGCATCACCTATGTCCTGAAGAGCTTACAAATTCTTCAGCACAAGAGGGTCAAGCAGAGTGAGCAACCTGAGTTCTGGCTGGTGATTGTAGTGAGATCTGTGCTGGGGCAGAGTTGTTTGACTTTTCCTTCAACATCTCCCTAGTATTCTCAGTTCAGTGGCTCACCTCTGACCTTATGGTGGTGGACACAGTACAAGAACCTTAGTAAAAATAATTAAAGGTGAGCAGGAGGATGGGGAAGGAACATCATATTGAAACCCCTTTGAGTTTTAAGAGCAGAAGGGTTCACATTTGAACCACCAGATCCAAACAGACCCTATCAGGCCAGGTACTTACAGAGCTGCCACTATAGCAGCAGCTGAACACCTAATCTTTCAAATACTTATTCTCACAAACCCCCAGTGGGAGTGAAAGTGAAGTACTGTTTGCCCCATTTGGCAGACAGGGGACCTGAGGCCCAGAGGGAGACTCCTCAGAAGTATTTAGGCTCCTCACTTCCATTATGGAGGTCAGGACCCTAAATACCTCTGAGGAGTGTTTCCACAGGGTCCACATGTCCCACTGAGAAACTCCCTCAACTCCTGCCCCTCCCTCCCAGCACCTCCTTCACATTGGTGAATCCCTAGCATGAGCAAGGTGCTGGGAGGGAGGGGGAGGAGCAGGGACCTTGGCTCCATGCTGTTCCCAAAAGCAGCTGGCAAACTCTCTGCAGCACTGGGGGGGCGGGGGGGGAGGGGCGGAAGGTGAGCTCCGCATGCTGCCCCGCCTCTCTGAATGCTGACTCCACAGCTCCCATGGGCTGGGAACTGCTGCCAATGGGAGCTGAGGAGGGCAGTGCCAGAAGACAGGAGTATTGCACAGAAAACCTCTGGCCCACCCACTTAGGAGCCACTGCCAGAGGGCTGTGCCCATTGGGAGCCACCCAAGGAAAGCACTGACCACCCCCTCCCTCTGCATCCCAAGGTCCTCTCCCAGCCTGGAGCCTGCACCCAAACACCCTCCCAGACCCCACTCCTCCTCCCACGCCCCACCCCCCTGGCCCAGTCCAGCACCTGCCCTCCCTCCTGCTCCCAAACTCCTTCCCAGAGCCACACCGCAGCATCCTGCCCCAACCTGGAGAAAGTGAGTGAGGGTAGGGAAGAGCACACAAAGGAGTGGGAGGGGCCTGTAGTGAAGGGACAGGGCAGGAGTGTGACCTCAGGGAAGGGGGCAGGGCAAGGACTGAGCAGGAGGGCTTGGGGGTTCCTGAAAAGTGTAAAATGGGGGTCCACAGGCTGCTTAAGTTTGAGTACTGCTCCCTTTCCGTGTCTGAGGCAGAGAGACAGCATTCCTTGAACAAGGTCACACAGGGAATCCACGCTATTCAGCACTCCAGGGTAGTGTAAATCTCACCAGGACTGCTACTCTTGAGAGGGCCACCATGCTGGAACTCGCACAAAATGACATCATCTGATTTTTTGTGACTTAAATCTTAACTTTTTTTCTCTCAGATCCGCACCTCATCCAGAATCAAGTAGCGCCTCCTTGGCTGGAATCTACTAATAACTTATATCACAGTGTAGTCTTGGCACTAAATTCTATAGTAGTGTGAGCAACGGGAAGTCTTGTGGCACCTTACAAACTCACCAATCACTTGGAGCATAAGCTTTCGTGGGCAAAGACCCACTCCATCGGATGTATTTCACAAAGTGGGTCTTTGCCACGAAAGCCTATTGTCCAAATGATCAGTTAGTCTATAAGGTGCCACGAGACTTCTTGTTTTGGCAGATACAGACTAACACAGCTACCCCTCTGATACTTATAGCAGTATGAGTGTTACCTCTGCCCTAGAACACACTGGTTAGTCACAGAGGTGCAATGTCCGTGTTTGTAATTTTCTGTAGAAGCTGTACATAATTATTTAAGGTGAAAACTACTGGCTGGGAAGTTACTGTGGCTGCAGTTTACCTCTGTGTCAGGCCGATGTGGTCATTATCTCAGTTTTCCTCTCCTTTGCCTCTGGCTACATTAAAGCTTCACCCTTTCGAGGTACAGAAAGCCCCAAAGAACCAGAAGTTCAAACTCTCATCAAGTCAGTACTTGCAGGTGTGGGCAGCACACAGAGACCCACTGTCTCTATCCCTCCAACGGGATGTGCTAGCAGCTGGCCACTTCTGGGTGTGGCATGGGCACTTTATTATAAAGAGTGTAATTAAGGATGCACAGGCACCCTTCATTCTGCCACTTCCTAACTGAATAATGTTATTTTTAATAGAATTGGGAGTGGGGCTTTGTTTTAATGGCTATTTGTATATTCTCTGATGAGAAACTGCTATTGGTATCTGTCGGAATATGTTACCATTTATACAAGAGTACTTCATTGTCGGATTCATAATATCTGAAATGCTGCAAACCAGGGTTACTCTGTCTCCACCCATACAACTATACAATTTTTTCCTAGTGAATTCTTGGGAAATTCCAATGACGTTCATGAATCATGCATATTCTTTTCCAAGGGCCAATTAGCTGTCTTGCTAATGTTGAGGTTGCAAGAAAACGAGGCGTCCTGCACGCTGCAGGCAGTGTGCTGTGTGGCAGGAGCATTTTCTTGTTGAGAGGCCTCTACAGATTTTCCTAACTCAGTATGTAGCTGGACAGACATTTTTGGAATGCCTCACTCCACAAGATCTCAGGGCACTTATCTCTGTTGTGTCACTTCTAATGAGCGCCACATAAATTGTGTATGATGTATAAATAGCAAATATACATGCTGAATGACAAGCTGCCCAAGCTTCTAAAGGTCAAAGCAAACTATGCCACAGTCTCCCCAGTTTGCTAAAGGCTTTTCAATCGAAGAATGTGTCCTGCACGAAGGGGAGCACAGAGAAGCAACTTGCAGCACTTTAAGTAAACACATGTTAACATATGGGCAATAGCTGGATTTTGCAGCTACTCCAAGAAGGGTATAGTTATTGTATTTGTATGCGAAGAGTGCAGAGAATGTTTAGCCCTGTGCAACACACAGAATGAAGAATGTATCGTCTGCATAAGAAGCTGTGCACAGAGCCTCAGGGAAGTCCAGCTAAAGGAATTATTTGGCCTGGTATTTTGTGTGTTTGTTTGGTTTTAGATTATTGGCTCAGATCACGTGAGCATTGCAGAAGCAATGAATCTTTGAAAGATGTTTAAAGGAGCCAGAATGGCAGCATGGGGAAAGTTTAGGCTCCTCTGCTTCTTCTGTGCCTGTACCTTTTTGTGGAATAGGTTATTTTGAAATAATGCTGCTGTGTAGACATATCCCTAGCCTAAGCCCTCAGAGGGGGGCGTGTTAACGAGACAGTTTAGAAGATGCTAATGAGGTGCTGACATGAATATGCAGCACCTGATTAGCATAATGGCAGCCATGCACGATTCCAAAGTGCCACGTTCAGAATGCACGCCGCCTGTGTAGACGGGGCCTTTCAAAAGGATCCCCCAACTTCAAAAGCCCCTTCTCCCCAAAACCAAAGAGAAAGGAGGGGGGCACGTGTAGACGTAGCCATTGCGTCCTAAGTGACCACAAGATAGGGATCGAGCCCCCATGGGAATCCTGGGCCGAGCCTTGTTGGGGTTAGGAGGACTCTGCAGTACTGTGACTAGAAAGGGAGTGCTCGTGGTCAGGCAGCCTCTGGGTAATGGGAGCTGGAGTGAGGAGGACTCAGATCCTTTCACTAGCCAATTCCACCAAGGTATCTATATGTCATGAAGTTCCCCATAATAGTGGGGCTAATCCCATTCTTACACATGATTTAAAAATAATCCCCTTCGTCTTCCTCCTCCTTCTTTTTGGCAGTCACTTGATCATGAGCAGGACATCTCCATATCATCCCCTTTTGTGAGTCCATTGGTGGCCGATCAGCCTGATTCTGGAGCTGCACAACTTAAAAGAATGACAGGGTTGCCAATCCTCTGGCTTTTGCTGGGAGTCTCCTGTCTCCTGGAGGCTACTGGAGCCAGTTCAGGAGAATTGGGGCTCTAAGAGTCCAGCAGTGCTGTTGAGCTAAGGCAGGCTCCCAGAAACAGCCAGCACCATCCTGGAGTGCTGATTCTGCAGTTCCCATTTGCCATGAACTGCAGCCAAAGGGAGCTACCAGGGCAGAGCCTGTGGACAGCAGTGCATGGGGCATCCCCTCCCCCCCACACACAACTAGGAGTCCTCACCCTGCACCCTCTCCCCATGCCCCAAATCCCCTGCCCCTGCATCTACACTACAGCTCCCTTTTGGAAGGACAGCTTTCTACACTGGATGAAGAAAGATGGCCTTTCAAAAGGGCGCGTCTACACTGGCAAATGGGGAGCGAAGGTCTGGCCTGCCCTGCTGAAAGGCCCCACCGCACTTTTAAAAGAGAGCATCCATACATCCCAGAGTGCCCTTATGAAAGTACAGGGCCAGGATACACCACGGGCAGGGTTGCATGGTGGACAAGCCCTTCCATGGCTGCTGCCTGCCGGCCCTTTAAAGGACACCGCCCGCCCCTTCCCCCACTATCCTGTAGGTCGTCTGGGCCATCAGCAAGGTCCTCGTGCAGCAACTGATCCACACTGGGGACCTGGACAATGCCATCCAGGGCTTCGACAAGCTGGGGGTCCTGAACTGCTTCAGGGCCCTGGAAGGCACACACATCGCCATCCAGGCCCCAGAGCACAGCGGCAGGGCCTAAGTGAATCAAAGTGGCTACCACTCCATGGTCCTGCAGGTGCTCCAGAGTGTTCTGGAACTCAGGGCTGGGCCACAAGGAGACCCCCATCCCCCAGCGGGAGCTGCCAGGCAGGGATACCACAATGCTGCCCTGCACCATGGCAGATGCAGCCTACCTCCTGCAGGCCTGGCTGATGAGGCCATATAAGGGGGACACACAGCCTAGCCAGGACATTTTTCATGAGCAGCTCAACCAGACCCGCAATACTGTTGAGTGGGCATTCAGCTGCTTGAAAGGGCAGTTCAGATGCCTCCTCACCAGACTGGAGGTGGGCCTCCACAGCATCCTGGTGGTGGGTGGGGCCTGCTGCACCCTGCACAACCTCATGGAGGTGAACTGCAAGCCGTTCATGCAGGGGTGGGCTGCCGAGGTGGGGCGCAGGTACAAGCAGCCCTCTGCCACTCCATGCAGCCAGGCCCAGCAGGACGGGGTGTGGGTATAGGAGGCCCTTCATCAGGCCTTTGACCAGGGGCCACAGTGACCCCCCCACTACCCTGCACACACCCCTATCCATGCACAGGGTACATGGTGTTAACCTCAACAATAAACTCTTCAATTGCACCTGAAACCTGTCTATGCCTCTGCCAAGTCCAGGAAACTATATACAGGTGGGTGGGGGAACTGCAAATGGGGGCTGGGAGGAACTATATATAAGAGTGTAGTGGCCCCAGTTGCATGTCCTGTGAGCCCTGAGAGACCCGAGGGTCAAGGAGAGGGGCTTTACCCATTGACGGGGGTAGCTGGCTGGAATCCCCATTGCCAGCGCCAGCCCCAGCCCCAGCCCCCATGTGTGTCTGGGGCCCCATCAGGGCTGGGCCAGGGCTGTCAGCACAAGAAGGTGGGGAGGCTGGGGTGAGGACCCTCTGGCCTCACTGGGGTCTGCACAGGGTGAGCAGGGTGTGTGTGGTCTCCTCTAGCCATCCTCTGCCAGCAACATTTGGGTCAGCTGCACAAGGCTGGCTGGGAGAGAGGTGAGTTGGGACCAGGGCAGTGAGGTCAGGCTCGTGTGGGGGGGAGGGTTCTGCTGTGGAGGGTGGGGTGGGACGGAGGACTGGGATGGGGGGATGGCGAAGGGTGGGAGGGTGGCAGGAGAACTGGGGTGGGGGGGAGGTCGGGGGGGAAGTGGGAGGGTGGCCAGGAAGCAGGAGGGAAGGCTTCAGTGGGATGGGGGCAGGAGTGGCTCGCGAGGGAATGGCAGCCAAGACCAGGTGGCCAGTCATGGTCTAGGTCAGGGCATCCAAGTTGGCCACCCCCTGGTCCCAGGCCTGCCGCTCCATAGAGAACCACTCCTGCAGCATGCTGGTGAGGTCCCTCAGGACCGCAATGTGGGCAGCGCCCCCCCGCCTCCTCCTTCCCCCCAGTGGCACCAACAGATGGCCTGGCGGCAGCCCCACACTCTCCCTGCTTGGGGTCCAGGCCCCACCCCCTTGCCCTTGGTGCTGGAGTTCCCTGGGCCTGGGACAGGGCTGGTCCAGCTGTCGGCTGCTGGAGCAGTGGAGACAGAAGAGGAGAGAGGAATGGGCCACTAGTCCTGATTGCTGGTCCCCATGTTCCTACCCACCCCCCAATCCCAGGGACCCTGCAATGCCCATATCCTGGGGTTCCCCCCATGGGTGCCATGAGCATGGGCTCCCCTCCACCCCCCCAGTGCCTCCATGGCCAGGCAGCCTGTGGTTCAGTCCTGGCCACGTGGGGCTGAGTTCCACACATCAGCCTCCCGGTCCCGGGGAGCACGGCCATCCAGATTCCACGTGCTCTGGGGCCAGCATCCATGTGGGTGGCCAATCACCCCGGACCGGACCCAGCGCCCCCTCACCAGGGTGGCTGTCATGCATGTCACCTACCTGTGGGTCCCTCCAGGAACTTGGGTGAGGCACAGGTGGATGGGGCCTGGATGGACAGCCCAGACACAATGTTGATGATGAGTGCCCCCTCGCTTGAAGCCTCATCATCACTGGTGGGGTTCAAGTGCTGGACCGTCTGCGGGTGCCTGGTGCTGGCTGCTGGTCCCCAGTGGTCCTTGCTCTCCATTGCCGTCTCTGGCTCGATCTCAGGCTCTGCGGTGTCTAGGACATCGACTGGGGGTCCCACCTCCTTGGGCCCCAGAAGGCAGTCTAGTTCTTTGTAGTAGGGACAGCTTGTGGGCGCTGCCCCCGACTGCCCAGCCACATCCCTGGCCTTGCAATAGCCCTGCTGCAGTACTTTAACCTGGGACCTGACCTGGTCTGGGGTGCGAGTGGGGTGGCCCCGGCCGATCAGGCCCTTGGACACCCTCTCAAATGTCATGGTGTTGTGGTGCTGGACCTCTGTATGATGAAGGATCTCCTCATCCTCCCAGAGGGAGAGGAGGTCCAGCAGCTCGGCATCTATCCAGGAGGGGGCCTGGCATTTTGCAGCCTGGCTCCCCTCCTGAGAGGGCTCCTTGGTGTCCATGGGGGCTCCTAGGGTGGGCATAGGGCTGGCTGGCTGGCTATGGGTCCGGGGAGGGCCATAGGCTGGCTGGGTCATCGTGGCAGGGAGTGGGCTGTGCAGCAGCATGGGCTCCATGCCACCTGCACACTCTCAGCTTCCTGCCTGGAGGTTTGTGGGAGCCTGTGGCTTTAAATGCAGGCAGACGACAGAACCATAGAGCTCTGCTTGTGCTGTGAGCAGCACCACCAGCTGTCAGCTGACGGGCGCCATGGAGGACTCCCTCTTTCGAAAGAGCTGTCCAGGGAGCATCTACACTTGCTTTCTTTCGACAGGGGCCGCTCTTCCCAGGGTGGGAATGGAAGACCGACTTCGACGGAACGGCCCCATTCTTTCAAAGTTACTTTCGGAAGATCTCCGCAGATAATTTCAAAAGAGGGCCGCCTTTCAACCCCAATTTCCAATGTACTTGCTAGTGTAGATGCAGCCCCCTAGTGCAGAGCCGGCATCCAAACTCCCTCCCAGTGCCTGCATCCCCACAGCTCTCCCATATCCAAACTCCTGCTCAGAGCCTGCATCCGAATTCCCTCTTAGAGCCTGCACCCCCACCCACACTCGCACCATGATCCCCAGCCCAGAGCCCACACCCGCTCCTGCATCCAAGCTCCCGAGTAGAGCCTGCACCTCCGCTTACACTCTCGTCCCCTGCTCTGGCCTAGTGCAAGTGAGTGATGGTGCGGGGAGAGCTAGTGATGGCGGGAGGTGGGAACGGAGTAAGGGCCTTGCAGACAGGGCGGGACAAAGGCATGGTGTGATTAGATAGCTGATAATCCTATTGAGCTAGAGGGGGCAGCACAGTGGGCAGAACACATTCTTGAGACACAAAAGAACTGGCTCTATTCCTAGCTGGGCCACTGACTCACGAAGTGAGCTTGGACAGATCATTTATTCCATGCCTCAGCTTCCCTGGGGATGGTGCTGCTTGCCTAATTTTATACAGTGCTTTGAGACCTGCCGTTGAAAAGTGAGGTGTGTGTTAATTACTATTATTAAAATAAATTTAATTCAGTACTATTGTTCCCTCTTGTAACTGCCAACAGATGGTCTTGAATGTGGGACTTCTGGAGCTTAAGTGTAGGAGCCGCCCCAGTTTGAGCTAAAAGTCTACTGCCTTGCAGCTAAGGCTGTAGAAAAGGCTCTTTCTGTCGCTCTGTAAGTGGTCTAGGTGCCACTACCTGGGCCGGTGAACCACACCCTAGGTGTGTGGGTTACCCTTTCACTCTCCACAACCAGGCCATTTTCACTTAGCACACAAACCATATACCTGTCTTGCTCAGTACATGAATCTCAATGATATAAACTTCAGGGCCAGTGTCAGGTTTTCATGTAAAGCAAAAAGTACAAAGAATATCTGGACACCTGTCCCCTGTGACTCTGATTCTCCCCAGACATAACTGACAATGAGACAAAGAAAAACCAAACAATGACACAGACATTAGGGAAGTATCAGAGAGGTAGCTGTGTTTTTTCTAGAAGTTAGAGAGGCATTAACTGTAAAGAAGATGGGAGAAAAGCATAAAATGATATACGTTAGTGTCTTACCTAAACAGAATGGAGCTTGAGGACCATGTACCGAGTTTTGTAATGCTTGCATCCTCAGGTCCCTGAAGTGGTAGAGAATGAGGAATTATTCAAAGCCACCATTTCTGTATGTGATTAGTGATTGTAATGCTCCCTGCTTCAACTATCCAAAATATTTTGTTGTCTATACAGGGGCTTTTTGCCAAAGCCTCCAATAACCCAACTCTTATTGTGACCTTTCCAAGATTGTCAGGGCCAAAATCTGAACAAAATGAGGGCAGCTCTATATTTTAGAATAAAAAGATTTATATATTTCCATGTATCACAGTCCTTTTAGGCTCAGAGAAAGAAACTATCGCTTGTGATGAAGCAGATTTTATAGCTCTGGGCTTCAGAGCATCTTAAGAATTCTCATCAAAGAGTGATCTGTTTTATGGTTATGATGAAGCTAAAGATAAAGTGCTCGGAAGATAAGTAAGGCAGCTATACATGATAAGAATTCTCAATTGCTGTAGTGTAGTACCTTCTCTAATAATCAGATGTATCTGAAAATTCAAAATCATCCTTAAGTTTAAGTGATGATTTAAGAAAAAAAATATAGATAGAGAATTTTTTTGTTAACCTTTACATTTAGGGTGATTTTTAAGGTCTTATCTCCAAGACCTTAGCAAAGAACAATTAAAAAATGAAGGTTATGAGACGATGTGTCTGTACCCCATGTGCCTTATTCTAGGTTCTGAACTTGAGGATGCAGCTACTGCAGTTATAATTGTTTAGTACCTTTCTTAGCACACTGGGACCATAAGACCTTATTAGGATCCTAAAGCACTGCACCCATGAAAACATTTGTGCCTCTGGGAAAGATATGAATGCATTTGGGGCCCCTATTTGCAAACATGCTGTTTAACTGGTAAGTTAAAATGATAACATCTTGTTTCTAGTGCAGAATTTCAGATAAACATTCATTGTTGTTCCTGTTACTTAACGACAACAGAGGTGACCCGTATTTTATGATCCATAACAAGACTCAGCACATGTTCTCCCTCACACACAAAGATACAAAGCATGATAATTATTGCTTCCCTGATTCCAAGAGTCCAGTGTTCAGGAGAATGCACCGCTCTCCTGAATAGTTCTCATGACATCACATAGCGGTTCAGTAATTCTGTCTCCGGAAACAATGATCTTCAAATCTCTCTCCTCTATTCCTGCTTCCCTGTTGTCTCTATCACCACTTTTGGACTTCTCTCCATAAGGACATTGAGGAAAGTTACACCTAATTAATCGTTAAAGTGGAGTACCTAAATTGCATTAAACTCACGTCTAGATGCTCTTACTTGGCATTAAGGTTATCTTAATTCAATTTAGTTTAATTAAATTAATTAAATTGAATTAGACCAATTCTGTTCTGAATAACCCTGTTCAAACGGGGATTTGATGTGCTTAACTAGTCCACTTTATATTCATATCTTTATTTAATAAGGATTAAATCTCTGGAGTGTACCTTGTGTAGCTAAACCCTAATTATTACCCTACAGGGCTTTAAGTTTTAAATCCTTATCTTGGGGAAAAAACGATTTACAAGATTATACATACAGTGAGAAAGCTGACAAAATGTGTGCCATATCCTGCCAGATTCTAAAATGCAATAGAATCTCAGAGTTGCCACATGACCAATCAACCACACCCCTCGTTTGTAACCAGAAATGTGCAAGAAACCTGTTTCTGTGCTTGTTTCATTTAAATTAAGATTGTTAGAAGCAGCATTTTTCTTCTGCAGAGTAAAATTTCAAAGTTGTATTAAGTCAATGTTCAGTTGCAAACTTTTGAAAGAACAATCAAAGTTTGTGCAGAATGACAACTATTTCAAAGTTACACTCTCCATTCTCGAGGTGCATGTATCTTGGAAGTTTTACTGTATTCCTGCTTCACGGAATAGTTGGTACCCAGCTCCCCTTCCCAAGTGCAAGAAAACATCTTCTCCTCAGTTTCGGTTCCTAACAATGCCCTTTCAGAAGGGCTGGCATATTCGAAGTGCTCTCACATGACCAGTGGCATTTGTTAAGTCTCATGGTATTTCACTGTGCACACAGACCTTCCTTCTGCTCCAGCTGAATACAAGAGCAAGACTCCTCTGTGACTTCAGTGGGAGCGGCCTCAGTGGGATTAGGCCCTCTGTGACATTTTCCTGCCGCCTCCAAACTTCTTTGCTGACTGAAACTTTTGTGACACGATGCAGGCCAGAGTGCCCATGTTTCCACAAGGTCCTCACAAGAGGGCTTATTTGCCAGGTTCTGGTAACACTTTACAGGAGAAGTTATCAATTCACTTCTGCAGAGAGGCCACGATCCTGAGAAAGAGCTTTGGTAGCGTTATGTTCTCCAGGCAGGCTAATGATCAGACTACTTTACATTCAGGGAGAGATCCTGTGGTGGAGACTTGGGCTACAGCCAAGCGAGTGAATTTTTTTGATGAAACCAGAGTTTTGTTAACAGACCTTGTCACACATCCACACACAAAAATGCATTTTGTCAACAGTCTGTTGCCAAAACTGGGCACTTCTGCCAGCAGCCTTCTGCCTGTGCTGGATGAGGAGGAGCGCCTTTGTTGACAGGTTCTGTTGCCAAAAAAGTTGTGTGGATGCTCTGAGGGGTCCTCTGTCCACAGACAGGGCTTCCAGGACACTGGGCAGCCCTGTCTGCTGTGCTTCCCATTGGTTGTTTTATAGAGAGAGCAGTCAGGCAGTCCAGCCGCTCTGTCAACAGGGAGGATCTCTCTTTTGATCTGGTTTAGTGTATGGCTGCACTCTGTAGGCAGACACTTTGTTGGAAAATCTCTTCTAACAGAAACATCTGTGGACAGATGCTTCTAGTGTAGTCATAGCTACATGTCTGTAACTTAGGAAAGCTTTAAAAGTGGCAGTGTGTCTTTCACATCACAGCTACCATTTCAAACCCAGATGCAGGGCAGTAACAAAAGGAAGCTGTACGTCCCACACCTCTTCAGTAAGTGGCATGAAATAGGGCAAATGCTTCCTTATCCACTCCCAGCAAATCACTGTTCTCACTTGGATTGAGCAAGGACGAAACTGGAGTTATTTTCTCACCCACAGCATCAATGCCTCCAGCTCAGAGCTTAGAGGAAACTGAACTTGCTGTACAGGGACCAGCAGGGTCATCTGGACAGCAGCCAGATGACTCCGTTCTTCTTAGGAGGGAATGCCTGACCACCACCACCCGTCTTCTTCTCTTGCGGGTGGTGGTCATAGAACCCTCATCCCTAGGACTGCACATCCCATGCCTTACAATTCATGGGGTCTTCTTCTGTTCCATTCCTTTGAGGTATCTGCCCCAGCAATCTCCACCCTATCACCTATGCAGATAAGCACCTGCTTTCAGCCTAACTCCACTGGAACTGGAGAAGCCTGAATTGGTTTTGCTCTCAGGGAGGTAACATGCTTCCAGTTTTCCTCCTTGTTTTGAACAGCTTGCTGTTCCTGCAGTATTAAATGGTGCCTTCTATCCAGAAAGTCTTTGCCTTCTCTGATGGATCTGCGGGTTGATATTTGCACCTCAGGTCCTCTAACCTTCTCTTCCAAAATGGCAACCAGCTTGCACTTGGGACATACAAAATTCTGTCTGTTGTCCAAGAGGAAGACAAACATGGCAAATGCCATGCAAGTCACAGCAGCAGACTTCTCAGTAGACATGTCACCATCCATGTTTTCCTTTTTTTCAGCGTTCCCCTAGATGTAAATTTTATGTAAATTAGGTGGTCATGGGATAGGAGGAAAGGTCCTTTCATGGATCGGGAATTGGTTAAAAGACAGAAAACAAAGGGTGGGAATAAATGGTAAATTTTCACAATGGAGGAGGGTAACTAGTGGTGTTCCCCAGGGGTCAGTCCTGGGACCGATCCTGTTCAACTTGTTCATCAATGATCTAGAAAATGAGGTAAGCAGTGAGGTGGCAAAGTTTGCAGATGACACCAAGTTGTTCAGGACAGTCAAAAGCAAAAGGGATTGTGAAGAACTACAAAAAGATCTCGGCAAACTGAGTGATTGGGCAGCAAAATGGCAAATGAAATTTAATGTGGGTAAGTGTAAGGTAATGCATGTTGGAAAAAATAACCCAAATTACACGTACTACATGATGGGGTCAAATTTAGCTACGACAGATCAGGAAAGCGATCTTGGAGTTATAGTGGATAGTTCTCTGAAGACATCCATGCAGTGTGCAGCGGCAGTTAGTAAGGCAAATAGGATGTTAGGAATTATTAAAAAAGGGATCGATAATAAGACAAAAGATATCATACTTCCCCTATATAAAACTATGGTACGCCCACATCTTGAGTACTGCGTGCAGATGTGGTCTCCTCACCTCAAAAAAGATATATTGGCATTAGAAAAGGTTCAGAAAAGGGCGACTAAGATGATTAGGGGCTTGGAAAGGGTCCCATATGGGGAGAGGCTAGAGAGACTGGGACTTTTCAGTTTGGAAAAGAGGCGATTGAGGGGCGATATGATAGAGGTATATAAAATCATGAATGGTGTGGAGAAAGTGAATATAGAAAAATTATTTACCTTTTCCCATAATACAAGAACTAGGGGACACCAAATGAAATTGATGGGTAGTAGGTTTAAAACTAATAAAAGGAAATTTTTCTTCACACAGCGCACAGTCAACCTGTGGAACTCCTTGCCCGAGGAGGCTGTGGAGGCCAGGACTCTATTAGGGTTTAAAAAAGAGCTTGATAAATTTTTGCAGGTTAGGTCCATAAATGGCTATTAGCCAGGGATAAAGTATGGTGCCCTAGCCTTCATAACAAGGGCAGGAGATGGATGGCAGGAGATAAATCACTTGATCATTGTCTTCTGTTCTCCTTCTCTGGGGCACCTGGCATTGGCCACCGTCGGCAGATGGGATGCTGGGCTCGATGGACCTTTGGTCTGACCCAGTATGGCCATTCTTATGTTCTTATGTTCTTATGTTTCTAGTGCAGCCTTGAAGGGCACAGGAGAAACAAACCAACAAGAAAGGAACAACTAATATGAGGATCCTCCCTAAGGCAAACTCCCAGGCAAACTCCCTGTTAGCTGCTCCTGTTGATGAAGTGAGTCTGTGCTCATGAAAGCTCATGCTCAAAACTTTTCTGTTAGTCTATAAGGTGCCACAGGACCCTCCATTGCTGTTAGTGATTGCTGTGACTGCCTTCTTATAAGGCTGCTGGCTGGCTAGGCCTGGCTCAAAGCCTTGCCTGCAATCTAATCAGCCCTTGAGGGCCCACCTGGAACAAAGCACTCCCAATTCACACCTTGCAAACTTATCAAACTGCCAAACTCACTTTCAAACTGCCCCTCTCTGCAAAACAAATGCTCAGACACACAGACAGATATTCAACCCACCAGCTCACAACCCAGCCCCACAAAAGCCACGCTCACTGACCTCCTCTTGGATGCTTTCCCAGGCAAACTCCATGTTAGCTGCAGCTGCCTTCTTATAAGGCTGCTGGCTGGCTATGACCACCACCCCTAAGACAAGAAGATGGGTGATGGTGGTCGGGGACTCCCTCCTAAGAGGGACAGAGTCATCCATCTGCCATCCAGACCTAGAAGACTGGCAAGTGTGTTGCTTGCCAGGAGCTAGAATTCAGGATGTTACAGAGTCTCTTCCAAAAATTGTCAAACCTGTAGACTATTACCCCTTCCTAATTCTCCATGTAGGAGCTAATGATACAGCCAAGAGTGACAGTGACGAGATCACTGCAGATTACATAGCCCAAGGAAGAAAGATTAAGGAATATGGAGCACAAGTGGTGTTCTCGTCCATCCTCCCTGTGGAAGGAAGGGGTCCAGGTAGGGATCATCGAATCACGATTAAATGCATGGTTGCATAGGTGGGGTTGCAGAGAAGGATTTGGTTTCTTCGCCCATGGGATTCTGTTTCTGAGCAAGGATTGCTAGGAAGAGATGGGATCCACCTAACAAAGAGAGTAAAGAGCATCTTTGCAGGCAGGCTTGCAAACCTACCAAGGAGGGCTTTAACTAGGTTTCTTGGGGGATGGTGACACAAGACCTGAGGTAAGTTAGGAAGGAGTAAGGAACAACAAAGTAGATTTTCTGGGTGAAGAGGCGAAAATGAGCCATATCCTCTAAGGTGCTTGTACACAAATGCAAGAAGCCTGGGAAACAAACAGGAAGAATTAGAGGGCATGGCACAGTCAAAGTAGTATGAGATGGTTGGAATAATGGAGACTGGGTAGGATGATTCGCATAACTGGAGCATGGTCATGGAAGGGTATAAACTTCAGGAAGGACAGGGAGGGGGAAAAGGAGGAAGAGTTGCATGGTGTGTGAGAGAGCAGTATGATTGCTCAGAGCTCAAGTATAAGGAGGGAGAAAAGCCAGTTGAGTGTCTTTGGGTTAAGCTTAGAGGCGGAAGCAAGAGAGGTGATGTTGTAGTTGGTGTCTGCTATAGACTGCCAGATCAGGGAGATGAGGTAGATGAGGATTTCTTCAGACAGCTACAAGAAGCTTCCAGATCACAGGCCCTGGTTCTCATGGAAGACTAATTATCTAGACATTTGTTGGGAGACCAACACAGCAGCCCACAGACAATCCAGGAAGTTTTTGGAGAATGTTGGGAATAACTCCTTGGTACAAGTGCTGAAGGAACCGACCAGGGGCCATGCACAACCTGACCTGCTGCTCACAAACAGGGAAGAACTAGTAGAAGAAATAGATGTGGAAGGCAACCTGGGCTGCAGCAACCATCAGATGCTAGATTTCAGGATCTGGACAAAAGTAAGAAAGGTGAGCAGTAAAACACAGACCCTTGATTTCAAAAGAGCAGAGTTCAACTCCCTGAGAGAACTAATGGGCAGGATCTCTTGGGAAACAAAGATGAAGGAGAAAAGAGCTCAGGAGAACTAGCAGTATTTTAAAGAAATCTTACTGAAGGCACAGGAACAAACCATCCCACTGCATAGTAAGAAATTCAAATATGGTAGGCAACCATCTTGGATTAACAGGGAAATCCTTGGTCAGTTTAAATTCAAAAAGGATGCGTACAAGAAATGGAAACATGGACAGTTGATTAAGGAGAAGTATTGGAGAATGCCAGGGAAAGTGAAAGCACAATTGGAACTACAGCTGGCAAGGGATGTGAAGGGTAAAAAGAAGGATTTCTACAGGCATGTTAACAATAAGAGGGTTATCAGGGAAGGTGTGGGGCTGTTACTGGATGAGAGAGGTAACCAAATGACAGATGATGTATGAAAAACTGAAGTATTCAATGCTTTTTTTGCCTCAGTCTTCACGGACAAGGACAGCTCCCACACTACAGTGCTAGACGATGCAGTATGGGAAGGTGGAGGGTAGCCATCAGTGGGGAAGTAACAATTTAAGAGCTACCTAGGAAAACTAGATGTACACAAGTCCATGGGTCTGGATTTAATGCACCCGAGGGTACTGAGGGAATTGGCAGATGTCATTGCCAAAACTTTAGCCATTATCTGTGACGAGTCTTGGAGATTGAGAGAGATCCTGGATGATTAGAAAAAGGCAAATGTAGTGCCCATCTTTAAAAAAAGGAAAGAAGGATAATCCAGGGAACTAGAGACTGGTCAACCTTATCTCAGTCCCTGGGAAAATAAAGGAAGGGGATCCTCAAGGAATCCATTTTGGAGCACTTGGAAGAAGGGAAAGTGATCAAGAGTAGTCAACATGGATTCAGCAAGGGCAAGTTGTACCTGACCAATCTGATTAGCTTCTATGATGAGATAATAGGCTCTGTGGACATTGGGAAGTCAGTGGATGTGTTATACCTTGACTTCAGCAAAGCTTTTGACACAATCTCCCACAAGATTCTTGCCCGTATGTTAAGGAAGTATGGATTGGATACATGGACTATAAAATGGATAGAAAACTCACTTGATGATCGGGCCCAACTGGTAGTGGTCGATGGCTCAATATCTGGATGGCAGTCGGTTTCAAGTAAAGTGCCCCAAGGCTCGGTTCTGGGGCTGGTGTTGTTCAACATTTTTATTAATGACCTGGATGAGGGACTAGATAACACCCTCAGCAAGTTTGCGCATGACACTAAGCTAGGGGGAGAGGTAGGCACGTTTGGAGGGTAGAGATAGGATCCAGAGTGACCTGAATAAATTGGAGGAATGGGCCAAAAGAAATCTGATACAGTTCTACACTTCTCCTTGTTGAGTACTGCACTTGGGATGGAAGATTCCCAAGCATTGTTATAGGCTGGGGACCGACTGGCTAAGCAGCAGTACAGCAGAAAGGAACCTAACGATTATGGTGGCTAAAAGGCTGGATATGAGTAAACAGCAGGCCCTTGTAGCCAAGAAGGCTAACAGCATATTGGGGTGCATTAGGAGAAGCATTTTGAGCAGAGAAGTTGTTGTTTCCCTCTGTTTGGCACGGGTGAGGCCACATCTGGAATACTGTGTCCAATATTGGACCCCCTAGTATAGAAAGGATGTGGATCTGGATGTGCTGAAGCAGGTTCAGCAGAGGGCAACAAAAATGATTAAGGGGCTGGAGCACATGACCTATGAGGAGACGCTGAGAGATCTGGGCTTATTTAGTTTACAGAAGAGAAGACTGAGGGGTGATTTAATAGCAGCCTTCAACTTTCTAAATGGGTGCTCTAAAGAAGATGGAGAGAAGCTCTTCTCAGTGGTGACAAATCGCAGAACAAGGAGCAGTGATATGAAGTTACAGAAGGAGAGGAGTAGGTTGGGAAAACTGCTACACCAGGAGGGTGGTGAAGCACTGGAATGTGTTGCCTAGAGAGGTAGTGGAATCTCCATCCCTAGAGGTTTTTAAATCCCTGCTTGACAAAATTCTGGCTGGGATGACTTAGTTGAGGTTGATCCTGCTTGAAGCAGGGGGCTGGACTCAATGACCTCGAGTCCCTTCCAGCCCTATGATACTATGACCCCTAGGAGGTGTGGGGCACAGGGCAACCCTTCACTCTGCCTCAGTCCCTGTCCCCATCTGACCTCTTCTCACCCTTGCTTTACCCACCTCCCATCCCTTCACTAAAGCCGCCTCCCCTGAGTGACATGACCTGAGGGATTACCCCAGGGGTCTGGTGTGGGGCAGCACCAGGGGTTGTGCTCCTGGCACTCACTGCAGCAGCGGGAACCATGGGAAATAAACAACCCAACACTCTGCTCCATCATGCCATCTCCAAGCTGCTTGGCTCTGTTTCACCACAGTAGTGGGAAGCAGAGTGACTCAACCCCAAACCCCTCTGCTCCACTTCTCCCAATGCTGCAGCACAATAAAATGAGTTTTGTACTTAATTGAGGACTTTGTTTAGACTGATGGTTGATTATAAGCTACAGTACCAACACCTGAGCACTGAGTCTACCCCCCTTATGCTGAGGAACAAAACAGTAGCAGAATGAGACCCAGCACAAAAATGATGGCTTAACCAACCAACCAGCTTAAATCAACTTTTGTGTCACTCAAGCACTCCTGAGCTGAGGGAGAGGAATAGCTCAGTGGTTTGAGCATTGGCCTGCTAAACCCAAGGTTGTAAACTCAATCCCTGAGGGGATTCTGGGGCAAATAGATTTTTTTGTTTTTTTAAAAAAATAGGATGATGCTTGGTCCTGCCAAGAGGGCAGGGGACTGGCCTTGATGACCTCCCAAGGTCGCTTCCAGCTCTATAAGATGTGTATCTCTTTATATTTTATATTTATTTAACCGTGGTAAATGTGCCTTGATTCCAGGTCAGAATCTGGATTTAGAAAAGCTACTAAGTAATTTCTGGAAATGTTTTAAATTAAAATCTATATATGTGCTCCCAATAGCTCCACATGTTAGTTAATGCCTATAGATTTACAGGCAGAATGATACAAAAATATTTCCTGTAAAAAAGATTTACTCTCTAAATGATTCCTAAAAATAGTTTCTTTTCCTGTATCCCACCATTATGGCATCTGCCAAGTACATGGTGGTGTGGCAAAAACAATATATTAGAACTTCAGAATAATATAAAACCTCCCTTATGAATTTACTACAGATTAGAAGATAGATCATCTCAAAGAAATTCTGATAAAATCTTCATACCACATTACACCATCATGTATTACACATTATTCTCCTGGGTCACTTATCAGGAAAAGGAACTCTTCCTATGAAAACATAGTAACTGAATCCAAAATTAGTGAATGTTGAATTATCAGCATGCATAATGTCCAAATTTACTACGCAGTGTGTCAAATTTCTTGTCTAATATAAACATGGGCTTGACCAATAAAGATGTCTAGTTCTTTTACTACAGTTGTACTTACACATTGGGCTACTTTTATGCTGTTAATTGTGCTTTATTTTGTTTTAACAAAAGCATTAGACATCCCATAAAACCTTTGCATAAGAATATTAGCTTCTCTCTGCCACTATGCCCAAAACTGTCTATAAACTGACTTAGTAGGTGATTGTGAAGTACTTTTAAACCCTTAGCCAAAGAGCACTACAGGTACGTCTCCACTTTCATTCCTCTTTCAAAAGAGGCATGCAAATGAGGGAAATAAAAATGCAAACAAGGTGCAGATTTGCATATCTGGCATCTCATTTGCATATCATTCTTTCAAAGAAGAAAAGCAGTGTAGACACTGCTCTTTCGAAAGTAAACCCCATCTTCAAAAAAAACCTTCGTCCCTTCTTTTATGGGAAGAAGGATTCTTTCGAAGATGGCGTTTACTTTTGAAAGAGCAGTGTCTACACTGCTTTTCTTGTTATGAAAGAAGCTCTTTTGAAAGAATATGCAAATGAGATGCCAGACATAAATCTGCACCGTGTTTGCATTTTTATTTCCCTCATTTGCATGCCTCTTTCAAAAGAGGAATGCAAGTGTAGATGCATCCTATGAGGCTAATTCATCACCTCCCTGTTTCAAAAAAAAAAAAAAAAAAAGACACCTGCTGACCTCAGAATCAGGCCTCATCAAAATGCAAAATGTTATTGTTATTTTCCTTACACTTTATATTAACAATGGCAGTTGTTCAGGCCACTCTTAGATGTTTTTCCTTCCAGTTTTGTTCTCTCCATTTTTTATGCACTTACACAAATTCACGTTCGGGAACTAGGTACGGTACACAATTCAGATTCCAGCTAATATTCATTGTGCAGAAACAGGAAAAGATGTTCTTGCGGTTCAAGCATATGCCTGCCCTGGAAAAGACCTGGATTGTTGTCCTAGGTTTAGTAAAGACTTCCTCCATGATCATGTAGAAATCACGTTGGTTAGAATTTTCCAAGTATGGTTGCCTATCTTATAAACACCAACCTCCATGTTTGAGCTCGTAAATGAGAACTTGGGACATCTCTAAAACAATCCACTTATCTGTGAATGCCTAACTTTAGCATGTATGTTTGGAAATTTTCAGTTTCCATGTCTTTAAAATTTCAGAACCTACTTTGCAGTTACCTATTTCCCTGAGGCATATTGATTAATTTATACTTGCAATGTGTTTTTAGCTTCTCCAGGAGTAAATGCTATGAAAGTGCAAAACACCATTTCTAAAAAGTTACCAACACATTGTTCTAAGCTTTGTTCTTACTGTGCAGCCATCCCCTTTAACTCCCCTCCTCTCTCTGATGTTTTGGGCTGTCTACCATTGCCTTTTACTTCAAGAAACCCCACCCGGCATGCTCCTTCCATTCTTTGAAAGGTTCCCTTGAAAAAGACAGTGTGTGTATTGAGTTGGCACTCCACCAGGAAGGGCTAACAAACAACAGATTAAGTGGCAACCCAGCAAAGAATTTCAAGCATGTATTATACTTGCTCCGAGTTCAGCATGGAACTTTAAGATCATTGCTATACACAGGCAGGCCTGGGAATTCCATTGCAAAGCAATTACACATTCAAAGAGAATACCTTCCCTCTGACAATGCACCATGTTGACATTCTCCAGTTCTCAGTGAAACCAGCTCAGCATGGCCTTCTGGGAGAGTTGAGAATGTTCAATGTTCTTTCTTCTTTTCAGATTCCACCCCTGCCCCCGCAACTCCTCCATCCAAAGGGAAGAGTAATTTCAGATTAACCAAGATTTACCCTATGTCAGCCTTATAAGATGTTGTAACAGCAGAGGATTGTTTCATCCCATGTGATACTTTACATTTACCAGAATCTAAAACTCACTGGAACAGAATATCCAGGTCCCTCCTCTGCACTATATTGAGAAACGAAAGTAATGTTATTACAATAAACCCTCGATTTTTACGGACCCCAATTTAGCAGACCTCAGGAACATTGTTCTTCCCGAAGTCCACTGGGGTCCATAAAATCATCACCCACCACCGCAAAAAAAAAAAAGTTGAGAGACTTACGTTGTGGCAGCCTGCAAAAGCCGCCATCTCTTCTGCTGGAGCCACCATACGCTCCTCTCACCAGGGTTGGGACACGTACATGGGCAGACTGGTACTTGCATATGCGCCCCATCCCTTTTGGGAGGAGCACATGGCAGTTCTGGAGGCAGTCCTTCTAGCCACATGCAGTGGGATGTCTCCAGCTGTGTGCAGTGGGTCCCAGCCACACAGTGGAGCCCAGCGACTCTTCCAGCAGCAGCAGTTCTTCTGAGTGATGGTTTTTTGGGTTTTATTGGGGTTGGGGGAGCCTAGTGGGGGTAGGTGGGCAGTAAACCCTTGAATTTAGTGGACTTTCAGGAATAATAGACACCCTTCCCCCCCTTAATCTGTTAAACTAAGAGTTTACTGTACTCTAGTTCTGTGGGTTAGCAAGGGTTTAAGACCAGCTGGAGAAGATATGGGTTTATCATAGTGTGCCTTTATGAGAAGTTATTTATGTCCCTTTGGGGCATGTCTACTCTACAGCATTACTGTGGAATAGCTTATTCCGGAGTTATTATTCCAAAATAAGGTATTCCAGAATAACACACCCACTCTTACAGGGAAGCCCCAAAATAAGCAACAACTTATTCCAAAATAGTGGGTCCACACACAATAGAGCCTGTTTCAGATTAGAGCCCCTTGAAGCATATAAAAGATAGGCACTTGCAACTAGAGTTCTATGTCTACACAGCAGCATTATTTCAGAATAAACTATTCTGGAATAGCTTATTTCAAAATAGCAGTTTTGCTGTGTAGACGCTCACAAAGTTATTTCAGCGGCTGTTATTCTGAAATAACTTTGCTGTGTAGACACACTCTTCATGTGCATGTTTTCTCTAATAAAAAAATGACCTGATAATAGCAACAATACAAAGATAGTGGGATTTTCAAAACCATTCAGCATTACCCTAAATCAAAACGTCCACAGACGTGACTGAGCACAGTTAAGCCAATGCTGAGCACATATGAAAATGTCACCCAAGATGTCTACAAATTCCAATGGATTTTATCATTAGAAACTCAGACTGCATGCCTAGGCGTTAGTAAGAGGAAACTTATATCTTCTAGCTCTACCACTGCATGATTGAGCTGGTAATTTGATTAAAAAAAAAAAAAACAAAAAAAAACCACCACACATACCAGTTGGCTTGCCTATTCAAAATGTTCCCTCTACCAGTCTTAATACCATCTCTGAGTTTATATTAAGAGGCTTTAGAACAGGGTTGGGCAATAATTTTCAAAGTGGGGCCACTCAATGAATGTTGGTACTGGTTGCAGGCTGGCTCTGGGTCCCCCGGAAGGGGTGCAGCCTCAGGCAGCAGGGATGGAGTTGGGGGCTACAGAGAGAGAGTGAGGGAGTGTGAAAGCAAAACACTTTAGCTGTTTCTACACTAGCAAGTTCTCTTGGAAAATCCAGCACTCTTTCAAAAGAGCATGTGGAGCTTCTACACACTAAATGCGCTCCTTCAATCTGAAATTGAAAGAACGCAGCTCTTCTTCTGGAAACCCTGGGCTTTCTTTCAAAAGCATCTTTCCCAAAAAAGGGTGTGTAAATGCTCTGAGGCTGTCCTGGTGCTGGCTTTTTCAATCCCAGGTCTGTTCTTTTGAAAGAGAAGGGGCTGTGTGGATGCTCTCTACCAAAAGAGTGGACTGATTTTTTTATCCACTCTTTTGTGTGCTCTTTCTAAAGTGTTTTCAGAAGAGATCCTCTGGAAGAACTTCTTTCGCAAGATCATTGTAGTGTAGATGTAGCCGTCATGTGTGAGACAGCCTTTGTGACACAGCTTGTGTGCTGCAGTGCACTTGTGACAGTGACTGTGTGTGTGCGGCACAGAGTGTGTGTGCTGGCTGCTGCTAGGTAAATTTCGAGAGAAGCCTCCCTCCATCTCTTTCTTGGAAATCTGTCCTGCTCTGTTGTCTCGCCATTTCCCTGCTCTGCACTCGAGTGAGTCACTTACCTTCCAGGCTTCAGACTGGAGCTCTATCGTGTGTCTTCCTCTCCCCAGTTCCTGCTCTGCAAAGACGGGATACAGGGCAGAGGAACACCCTGACGTCAGCACTACTCTCTCCCTACTACCTCCTCCCCCTCTGCACAGCTAGCAGAAGAATCCTAGAAGCGGCTCAGCTGTAGAAGGAACAAAGTGAGGGGAGAGGCAACTGAATACGTGCTGCTGGCTGTAAGTATGCATGCTCTGCTGATCAGCTGGGAAGGCCAGAGAGAAATGCTTGGTGGGCCAAAAATGGCCCATGGGGCAGATTTTGCCCACCTTGCTTTAGAACAAGGTCTCAGTTTGGCAAAGCACTTACGAAGGTGCTTCAGTGTGACGTAAGCATGTGCTTATGTCTTTCAGAGAATCCAGGCCTGAAGTCTCAGGACTGCACACACCACCTTGCACATCTAGAAATAAAATTCAGTGCACTCAATGACTCATGCTATGTTCATTGTATGTCTACTGATGTCAAAGGGGCTATAGCTGATTTACACCCATGTGAGAAGAGAAAACTCAGATCCATTATATTCTGTGTCATGAGACTATCTCCTGCACTTACAGAGATGGAACCATTGGGCCAAATTCCTCCCTTTTACTCCAGGACAGTTACATTAAGAATGGGTTTGACTATGTGTAACAGAAGGTCATTTTCATCTTCAGCATGATCCTACGACTCTTGTTTTAGACACACAATGATCACACAGAGGCGAGGATTTTCACAGGCCTTTCAGTAGGGTTAAATAATCCTCTCTCTTGCAATGTACTAGATTATCTGCCATGAGTGTGAAAGAAAGAAATCAAATGAAATAAATGAAACATCATCCAGGATGGTGATACAAATGAGCTGTATTTGAATGTCTTTACAAATAAGTATCAGCAAAAAGAGATGGAAGTTACAACCCCAGGTAAGGTACAAATACAAGAGAGTCTGCCCTGAAATTCCATTACCTTCTTTATTCACTACGATAGATTGAAACAGAAGTGCTCCTGCAAATAGCCAGAAAATAAAGTAAATCTAGAATAAAAAGGCAGAAGTCATCTGTCTAATACATATGGTGATTACTCATATTTTTAAAGCATTAGTAACTGTATGTATCTGAGTGAAACCACTCAGCAAGGAAACTCTGAACACTGCACCTGCTATCAAAAACAGTTTAGGCTGCTCCAACAAAAATGGCTTTCAGCACTAGAGCCAAAACCTCTGGAAAAATACAGCACCATCAAGAGTGTGTTTTGCCACACCATAAAACTTAGTAAAGTGAAAGAAAATATAAGGCTTAAGTGAAGTACAGTGTTCCTATAAAGCTCAGGAATAAGCCTGTCCAGACTCAATTTTTCCTGGACAGTGCTGCATTTTGCCCCAGTAACAGCTACACAGTGCATAACTCTGTGAGATTCCAGATGTCAGCAGGAGAGGCATGGATGGAATGGAGACTAGAGTTTACACCAGTGCCCGCCTTCCTGTTTAGAGTGGCAACCGGCTGCCCTGACACTAGCCTAGCGATGTTACTGAAATACAGTGGCATAATCCATCCGAAAAACATTATGTGCAGAAAGTTCTTTATTTTACCAACATCGTTTGCTGCACAGAAGTATTTAGCTGGGGGTTTCCAACACATAAAAAGGGAATTTTTGTTGGAATTTTAATTTTGCTACAATAAAATGACAGGGATCGATGACTCTATGAGACACTGGCACATCATTTTATCCATAGTTTGTATTGTCCTATAAGATGGCTCTTTCAATTTGCTCTAATACACGTAGAGAATTAATGAGTGATGTGTGTCAAGAACTGGTCATAACTTGCAATTTTGAAGAAAACCTCCCCAAATCCTGTGAGACAAAAATCAGAAGTCAAGATATGGGTTAAGGTACAATGTCAAAGTTGAGTGGTAGATACACACATAGAAATCTAATTAACAAATATTTTCTTTATTCCCTCCTCTCTCTCTCTCTCTCTCTCTCTCATATGTGGGTAGAAGGCCACTGATTTTCAAAGCATGGAAGGAAAAAATGCAGTAACTACTCTCCTTTTATTTAAAGCCCTACAGTTTAGGGCTTGCATGGCTGAAAGGAACACTGAAGGCCAGAAATTTGCCATGATCTAAATAGGTCACCAAATGAAACAACCCTCTTCTCCCATACATCTTCTATACAATATATTTATAGGGACACTGTCACTTTAATAACTGTGACCCCAGATACTTAAAGTGTGATCCCACGCATAACACTACTTCAGTGAACAGAACTCAATAGCACCCTGTGTGACTCAAAGTCCACGCATGTGACACTTTCCATGGTTATGGCCTAGCAGTTTAAAAAGTATTTTCTTACCTATGTTACTCAAAGCTTCATTTCACTCAACAGTGAAGTTGAAATAAAGTCACATCTACGTATTTACCCTTTATGTTATTTGCATGACATTCATCTTCCACAATGTAAACCTAACCCCTCTTGCACGCTGGTTCTCCTACACTAGCACAATTCTACATTTGGTGGCAAACATCACAGGCCTGGTGGCAAGAGGGGGTTGTTAAACCCTTTTTATCACAGAAATATTTTCTTTCAAAGTTTCAGATTAAAACATTTCTATTAATCCTGTGTTTGGGGGACAAACTGAGCAGGTGTGAGTTCCTCAACGGCATTCCTTTCATACAACTTTGGAGACCCCTCCTATTTCCCATTGTTTACCAACCCCCAAGCTGATCTTAAATCGCTAGAACTGCAAAGTCAGCAATTCCACCAGAGCTCCCCACTCCCAACAGTTGCTTTTTCTTCCTCCTCAAATTAACATTTTCTAACTGTCACACAATCCCCTTCCAAAGAGTAAGGTGGCCTGCTTGCAATTTTATAAATTATGTGTCAGCACTTCAAAGTAGAATCACACACATTCATAACAAAAGAAGACTGACTTTTCCTTGGATAAGTAATTAAGACAATTAAGTGCTTTCTGAAAGGTTCATTGGCTTTATCCATCCCTACAGTCAAGATAGTTGCCTTTGATCCAGTAACAGATCTGTGCATATTTGAGGGGTGTGATACGAACAGCCACATTGAAATCCTGTGGGGTGCCATTCATGTCCACCCACTGATGACCTGAAAATATCCCAATAATTTTACGCTCCCATTTCTGATGCTGTCTTTTCCACATCCTCACGTACACCCCAGACCCGCTCGCCCCTGGCTGGGCATCACACTGCTGATACAAGAGGTCAAATGTTTCATCTTTGACATCACAGAAACGGTAAACCAGATTTCCTGGACGATCATTGTCATAGCCAGAGAAGTGAATCCTTCCTCCAGGCAACTGTCTTGCTGGTGGGCTCACGCCAATCTTCATAAATTTTCTTTTGTGTGGCTTCTTGAGCTCCAACAGGGCATAGTCATAATCCATGCCAATATCGTTGGCATTTCCTTTGATCCATCCTTTGGGGACGTGTGTCCGTTTCACACGGATCCACTGGAACTTCATTTTCTCAGGCATCATTGAGCTTGTGATATTAGCTCCTTTGCTGCCGTCTTTCAGTTTAGGCCGCAGGAAGCCGACCCTTAGTTTCTGGGCTCCTTTCACGTAACTTTTGCCATCGTGGATACAGTGAGCTGCAGTAAGGACGTGCTTTTCTGCCACCAGTGTCCCTGTACAACCTGTAGACAACTTCACCGAAGTGGAGAAAGGGTAATTCAACAAGAAGTCCTTGCCAAAAATGCTGAACCTACTATCATAGCCATAGATCTGCCTCTTTGTTCGAGATCTGCTTTGTGACCCATCACCACCGCTCTTGATAATGTAAATGCCTACTTCAGTTTCAATAAGGCTACCATTGGCATACAAGGTCTCATAGGACAGGTAATCCTTCACTTCTTCATATGTTGGCAGACGGGAACGCTTGTGGCACTCCAGGCCGCAAGCAGATACCACCTCCAGTTTGGCTTCTGCATCAAACTGTGGTTTGTCTAGATTCAGGGTAGACTGTGGCAGGATTACTGGAACTTTGTAAGATGGCCAGGTTGGTTTCCAGTGGGAACTGGCGGGTACAACATCCTTAATGGCACACAGGAAGAGGATCAAAGTTGGCACCCCTGCCATTCTGAACACCAATCTGGAGAAAGAAAAGAATCCTCCGATTATCAAAGCAACCATTCACTCACCATTACAGAGCAGTAGTTAGCTTGCCGAGCAAAATCCCTGGCATTGTCCTGAAATTTTACCCCTGCTTAAGGCTAAACGTGATCCTATTAAAGTCAGTGCACAGGATCAGGCAATTTGTAACTGGGGGAAGGAAAAGTTGTGCATAATCCATCACAGCTCACTTAAAGCATGTACTTAACCTGAGGATTATGTGGTCTACTGCCAGCCCTGAGATAGCAAGTGATTGTTTTTTCTGGTTTTAGAAGTATAGGTATAGCACAATTATATGTAGGCAGCCTGGATCACGCAGTCAGCAGGCTCCATTTAACAAGCCACCCAAGAAGAGTGCCTGCTCCCAACCAGGAATTGTAATGGTCCCAGTAGTTGCAAATTCCCCTTTGGATATTAGGTTGTCTACTAGGTTAGCATATGCATTGTAACAAGCCCCTTGGGTTGACACTTTCAAATTTGTGTGCCAAATTACGAACCTAAATCTAAATTTGGCTACACAATTGCAAATAGGTGGCCTCCTGATTCTGCATAGGTGCTGAGCATCAGCACCTCCCATTGCCATCAATGGGAAACAGAAGGTACTCAGCATCTTGGGAGGGAGGGGGACAGGAAAAAAAAAAAAGCGAGGCTATTAGTACATACCTGCATTCAGAGGCTACAGTGAAATGACTTATAATGTATTGTTTATATTACAGTAACTCCTAAAGGCCCTCATTGAGACCAGGACCCCATAGTGCATGGTACAAACAGTACAGTCAGGGAAGCAGTAAATAGAGGGCTCCTCTCCAAGGGACTTATAACCATGGATAATGATTAATCAAGTGCCTGAAGTAAATAGAGGGGATAGCACGTTTCTGTAGCGTCCATATATTAGAGGCTTGCTTCTCCTGCAGTTTAAGACAGAGGAGGGTCTCTAGTCTATTTAATATGTTTATTCCTGAAGCTTGCATGAGGAAGGTGCAGCTGTTATGGGAGGTTAGCTAATGAAGAAAAGATTATAGGTACTGACGAAACTTTCAGCTAACAAATTGACTTATTCAACAGTGAATTAAATTCAATAGAAAGGCAAACCAACCCACTCACAGCACAAAGGGACTGTAAATGTGTTTATGAACCACAGGCAAAGTGTCTCAAGCAACAGAGAACAAAGAAAATGTGTAACTGAAGTTTAGTTGAAAATTAGCCATACAGCTGAATCGCTGCAGGGGCCAGAATGCCAGGGTGAGAAAGCAGGCAGGACTTTTTGTGTACAAGGATTATACAAACAAAATGTCATAACTGTGTTGAGCTTATGTATATTGAAACCCTGCTGGTTACATGATAATGACTGCATGATCATTCCTGAAATGCCTCAAGTGAATAAACTATAGCAAATGGTTGCAGAAGGTGTCTTAAGAAATAAAAAGAAAAGTCTCCCCAACTCTTTACAAAGCAATTCTCTGTTCCTAAGCTGTGCTGAAAAGCCCCTCAGGAACCATGAGCTTGCATAGGATAAAGATGTCTGATTCCACTATCACTGCTGGATAATTTTGCAGCCAGTAGCATCATTTGTAGTAATCAATGCTAAGAAAAAGGTAGGCAAAGCTCACCATTCAGAACAAACATGATATGTTAGGGAGGAGCCAATATGGACTTTTGTAATGGGAAACCAGGCCTCCCCAATCTATTAGAATTCTTTGAAGACGTCAACAGGGATGTAGACAAGGGTGATCCACTTGATCTTATATACTTGGACTTTCTGAAGGTCCCTCACCAAAGGCTCTCAAGCAAAGTCATGAGAGAAGGTCCTCTTGTGGATCACAGAGGTAGCCATGTTAGTCTGTAGTTTCACAAACAACAAATAGCCCTGTAGCACCTTTAAGACTAACAAGTTTATCTATTAAGTGACGAGTTTGTGAGTAAGACTCACTTCCTCAAATGGAAGATAAAAGATAAAAACAGGGATAAGCATAAATGTGGAAGGAGATAATGAGCTCCCCTGAGAACCTGTACAGGGACCAGTGCTGTTCAAATAGCCACAAATAATCTGGAAAAGGAGGTAAATGGAGAGGTGGCAAAGTTTATAGAATTACTCAAGACAGTTACATCCAAAGGTGAGTGCAAAGATTTACAAGAGGAAGAAGGCGGCAGATGCATGGATAGTGGATGAACCTAGGGCTGGGGGAGGCAAGCTGCCAGCCCCATCTCCTCCACCCAAGGCCCCATGGGAGCCAAATGCTCCTCCCACTGTAGGGATAGGCATCCCCTGTGCCAGAGGGCAGTGTGTGGCCCCAGCCTTCCCCAGTTCCAGGCTGAGCATGGGGAGGAGGGAAGCACACAGCTCCAGCCTCAATGGGGCTGAAGCCCAGACAGCCCCAGGAAACTGAGGGGCATGAACTGAAAGCTGGCAGGGCTGGGGGCAGTATGGATGGGACCAGACTGTCAATGGGGAAAGGCACTGCCTTCCCCTGCTTCTTATACTCTCCACTCATCAGCAGATGAGCTTGAATGTTGGTAAGCACAAAGCAAAAGCATTTGCTCAGTGGCTTTCAAAAAAGCTAACAAAATTAGGAACAATTAGTCCAGAGAAAGATAATAAGACTGTCAATATCATAACACTACTAAATGAATCCATGGTACACCCACAACTTGAACAGTTCTGGCTACCCCCATCTCAACTGTACATATTAGAATTGGAAAATCTTGAGACAAGGGCAAAAAAATTATCAGAGGCCTGGACCAGCTTCCAGATGAGAGAGAATAAAAAGACTGGGGCTGTTCAGCTTAGAAAACAGACAACAAAGGGTACGACTACACTTAGGAACAGATCCGTGTGCTTGTAGTTGACCTTCCAGAGTTTGATTTAGCACACCTACCAGGGATGACTTAATAGAACTGTCGTGGTGCCACCGTTGACCCTGGTACTCCTGTCAGTTGCAAGGAGTAAGGGAAGTTGATGGGCCAGCTTCTCCCATCAACCTCCTGCTGTGTGGACAGTGGCAAACACTGATTTTAAATAAGTTGTCTCCAGCTACACAATTCTTGGAGCTGGATTCGTGTATCTAAAATTGATTTTACCTCCTAGTGCAGACCTGACCTCAGAGGGAATGACAGAGATCTAGAAAATCATGAACATTGTGGAGAAAATTAACAGGAAAATGTTATTTACTCCTTCACATAACACAAGAATCAGGGGCCACCCAGTGAAACTTAGAGGCTGCAAATTGAAAATAAACATAAGGAAGAATTTTTTCATTCAGTGCACAATAAACCTGTGGCACAAATTTCCAGTGTTGTGTAAGCCAAAGGTGCAACTGTGTTCAAAAACAAAATAGGCTTTGTCTGCACTTGCAGCAGTAACGCACTGCCACAGCCATGCGTTCATGCAACCGTGGGGCTGCGGTGCTTGTGCTGGGTGAACACTCTCCTGGCACTTCAGGAAAACCACCTGCACAAGGGGTGTAGCTCCCAATGCCGGGAGCCTGTCTACACTAGCAAGTTACTGCACTGAAACTTGGATAAATTCATTGAGGATAGGTCCATCAATGGCTATTAGCCAAAAGGGTCAGGGTCACAAGCTAACCTTTGAGTACCAGAAGCTGGGCCTGCACAGCAGTTCTGTTCCTTCCTTCTGAAGCATCCAGCCATGGCCACTGTTGGAAGATGGGGTACTGAGCTAGACTGACCATAGGTCTGACCTACCATGGCCATTCTTATGTTCAGGACATAAGCTGCATTCTACAAAAAATTAAATTTCTGCCACACCACAAAAAGCACGGGAGACATGGAGATTATAGGCTTGGTGAATTGGGGCCGGGACCGGTGCCCCAGTTCCTAGCCCCAGAAGTGGTCACATGATTTTCAGAAGTAACTAGTAATTCAGGATGCCTCTGTTTTTGAATGCCAAACATCAGACATCTTAAAAATGCCTGATAGTCAGAAAGTGTTGAGCCCCCACCCTTTGAGGGGTATGTGATGATAGGCACCCACCAGCAGTGCTCCCTGTAAGCTGAGCACTTGGGCTGCTGCACAGGAGAGATTTAAATGCTGCTCAGCTGATTAGCAGAGCGTGCGCAGCTGGCAGCGTGTGCGTCTATTGGTGGTGCACATCTGTACAGGCCCCAGTGCACATAAAATTGATTCTGCACATGGATGGGAAAAATTCGTGGGAACACTGCCCATCATTAGTCAAGTCTGGAAAAATTTTAGGCACCCTGGACTATCAATCCTTATTTTTTCTTGTGCTCCCTTTGCTTCCTTGCACCCTGAATTTACACATATCCATGCCTGATAGCCAACCCTTAGATTAATTGTGGGTCTTGCTAATAGACAGGTGCAAATTGGCAGAAAGATGGCACAGTGAGCACTGGCTGTATACACAGCGAAAGGAAAAGTGCAGGCTATCAAACTAACAAAAACGAATCTTACCATTCCAGCTCTGTAGAGCACATATGTCCTGGCATCCGTCAACTGCCAACTAACCTTAGTTCTGAGAGAGAGGAACTGAGTAGCGATGTCATCCTAGCTTAGCAGCAGACAAGGTAATGTATCCCACTAGTGTACGGGAATTGCACATTAATATGCTTCTTTTTGGTCCTCTTTCTTTCCCAAAGTTCTAGAGGAACACAACAATTTCCCCTTAAGACATATGACATATCACACATACACATAGGGACATTTTTAATTAATTTGTTACATAAAGCCACACCAAGAGAGGGCGGGGCGGTGGAAGAGACTAAAATTATTTTATTCTGGTAAACTGGTGGTTGCAACCTTTTTTCATTTGTGGACCCTTACAAATCTTCTAATGGAGGTACAGAACTCTTTGGAAATCTTATTCATAGCCTGTGGGTACCTGGGGACTGCGGACCACAGGTTGAAAACCACTGTTGTAAACCATCATTTCCTGAAAGTTTCCCCTTCTATGTGTAAATGTAGTTTCAACCAGCAGAGGGTAGCCTTCCAATGAGGAGAATAAGAAGAAGTGTGCGCCGTAACCCTACATGTGCCCAGAAAACACGTTTCAAAAGAATAAATCATGTCTGTACCAACTATGCACTCCCTTAAAGTTGGCTTTAGAACAATTAATACATTCATGTAAAGCTTCCTGTAACTTTCCCAGGTCTTTAGTGGTCCCTGATCCCGCTGTAAGCTTATTGGATGTCAAGGCCAGCTTCTGTTCTATCTCAGTTCTTATCAGACCATAAATAAGGCACTACAGAAAAAAATTAATAGCTTATGGTTGAGATCAGTAGCCAAAACTGGTTACAAAGTAGGACATTTGTTCCAAATCTGCATGAGTATCTAGACAGTAAATTACTTTTGTTTCACTGTTAAAACCTAGGAAGTTCAGGTAGGCATACAAGTGAATAATCTTAGTCTGATGTACAGTAAGAAGAACAAATTTTGCATAACTTATGGTGGGATGCTAAAGCATTGCATGTCACTTCTTTCCATATGCATCAATCACCTTCAAAAGTTGTCCAAGAGAGAAATATGGAGTATATTTTTGTAACCGTAGTGGATGTTCCCTAATTCTGAAACCAAAAGTATGCACCCTACCAAATGTATGTAATATCTTTTAATGAACCAACTTCTGTTGGTGGAAGATACAAGCTTTCAAGCTCTTCCGCTGGTCTTGAGAAGGCAACCAGTGTGCCCAATAAAAGACATTACCTCACCTACTTTGTTTTTCTCATATCCTGGGACCAACACTGCTACAATTAAACTTTACGGAATTGTGTCAGAAGTGCTGCACGCTTTTTTGCTCAACACAAAATATTGCTTTGCTATGCAGGACAAGAACCTCCAGAAAGCGTTTTGTATATGATCAGGTATGATAATGGCATTACAATTGCTTTGGGAATGGAAACACTGGCTCCCCACACTACTAAAACACATGCAGACTTGTTTTCCTGTCTGCTATAGACATACATGCTTTACAAAAATGCTGGTAAAACAGCAAGGTCTTATTCAGAGTGCGCATGAACCACCTTCTAATAAGCAAGTAACTTTCTGGAAGCATCCCACATTCCAGGGTGGTACCTGGACTAGACTGTAAAATGAAAATAAATCTTGGAACGTACAGCGTGAAATCCTGTGACCAGACTAGTCTCCATTACGTTTTGAAATGAAGGAATTTTTTCCACAGGGCTGTGAGAAAAAAACCCAACCGAAACCTACCTCAATGAAAATTGCAGGAATGAACCAAATTACTGTTGCCATTGTGCCAAAATACCTCAGCTGCTTTTCTTAGTCATGCAACTTGTTAAAACACAGAGTTAACTGAGCACCAGTTTAAGAGCCACTGAAACCTCAGTGCAATTAAAACGTAACATATATACATGAGTCTCAGTGACACTGGACAGCGAGACCAGTGGCTGAGTAAAATTTCACTCGCTCCGTCCTTTCTCCACAAGTTTGAAGATTAGAAGAAGAGATGTGCTGGAAAACCTGAAACAGATTTTGATACTAGCAAGCCAGGGGTACTTGCCAATATATACAGTAGGCACAGCAGGAATTCTGGCACATATACTAGAGTGACAAAAAAGAAAGAGAGCCATATATATGTATTTACCAATTAGTTCAGTTTCTTTAGAAGTTTTTACCCATGCCCATTCATTTATTTCCTAGCTATAAAATAGTTCTGGTTTTCATCACGCAGAACCAAACTGTGTTATGGGAGATTATGGAGCATTTCTCTAAACTAGCAAATTGTAAGTGATGACACACACAGTCACTAATACCAACTAGTGTTGAATAAAACTGAATAAAACACTCTGTAATGCGGTGTGACAGTTATTCTACTTGCCCAAACACAGTTCCCCATGGCAGTGGTTTTCAACCAGAGGTACATGTACCCCAGTGGTACACAGAGGTGTTCTAGGCAGTACCTCAGGGTGGGGGAAAAAAAGGACGTGCAAAGTCAGTACAAACTAAAATTTCTTGTTGTTCTGCTCTATCTACTCTACTCTAAAATGCGAGTACAAAATTTATATTCCAGTTAATTTATTTTATGATTATATGGTAAAGATAAGAAAGTAATCTTTCATTAACACTGTGACGCTTTCAAAAACCTGTGACACTTCTGAATTTATGTCCGATTCTGTAAGCAAATACAGGTTGAACCTCTAATCTGAAACTCTCTCATCTGGCATCATCCATAATCCAGCATGATTTTAGTTAGCCGGATGACCATTTAACATGGTTGCGGCCAAGTCTCCTGTAGTGTCAAAGTTTCTTTACAGCCACCTGTCCTGGCTCTCAGTGTTCTGTGCTATTATTTAGCCGTAATTTACCCAAAAAGTCTTCCAAGAGCCCAGTAAACAGTGGAAATGTAGATAATGTGCTAGACAATATTGATTCACCATAGTCCAGAAAATTCTCTCACCCAGCACCAGTCAGGTCCCAAGGGTGCTGGATTAGCGAGGTTCAACCTGTAGTTTTTAAACCAGGTGAAACTCAGGTGTTTGCAGGACAAATCAGGCCCTGAACGGGGTACAGTAGCCTAGAAAGGTTGAGAGCCACTGCTCTGAGGGCCATTACAAAACAGACCTTGATTCGAGTTACCACCCACGTTCAGAACAAGATTTAAATGTTCCCAGTTGCAGCAATACCTTAAAACACAGGTAATTTAATATCTTTTGATAAATGGATTATTAACAGACTAGCAGCCGCATAGCTCAACACCACAAATCCTCATGTAGGAGAACTTTCCACAGCTGCTGGTGATAATGAATGTCTTCTGGGTGCCACCCAGTGTGAAATAAAGCAAACATGATTTTATCACCTATTTTATTATAAGATGCTCTGCCACTCCCTGTTTGTATTTCAAAAAGGTGTACTTTGCACCAGGTCAGCTCTACTAAGCACATTTCTTCTATTTAAAAGTTAACAACTAACGATAAATTATAACTAAAATAGAAAGAGAAATGTTTGCAGCCAGCAAATGCTGATACCATAGTATCAGGAATTGGGTGATTTCAGTTCACAGTCAGTCAGAATCCACAAAGAAATGCGACTCTATTTTTTGTTTGCTAGATATATGGGGGTGGGGGAGGTCATAAACTGGAGGGATTTGCCAGTGTCTGTTTCCAGTCATGTAGATAAGGAATTAGCATTAATTTCTACCCAATGAATTTGCCTTATGCTTCCTAATAATGTGTGAACAAAACTGAGGGCAGACAAAATCAGACGAGGAAACACAGTGGTCGTGAAATAATTCCCTGGATTCAATTTAATTTATTGGCTAGTTCCTTTCTGATAATCTAGTGCCAATGGTTTTGGTCTTTCTTGGGAAAAAAAAAAGCTACTGGACTAAAGGTCCCAAGTCTATTTCTCAATTTGGAATTGTGATACTGACATTGGAAATACACTTTTTTGTCCTTACCAGCTATGTCTGATCATTAGACCTTGTGAGATTTTGTATTTGTATCTCTCTCCCAGCAGAAAGCACAGAGTAAAGAGACAGTAATACTTGTCACACCTCCTGTCTAGCAAGGTAGCTTAGTTATCCTCATCCAATACTCTTTGTCCACTCCCTGGCTAAGGCAGATCTATGGATCAGCGGACTTGCTAAAGGGATTTCCTTCCGAGGGAATAGCAGACAGTTTACAACCTGCAAAAGTTACAGGCACAACGGCTCCGCCTCGAAAACGGTCCACATCCCCCGCCCGAGCAGGAGCTGTGCCCCCCACATGCCGGCCAAGTCGGTTCACACTCGCACTCCTTTCCAAAGCCGTCAGGTCCCAGGACCGCTGCGCGTACTTACCTCCTCACACGCAACGCTCGGGTGTAGAGCTAAGCGCCCCGCTGAGCAAGATCAGGCAGGTGAAGGGGCTGGTCCCATAACTGCGGGCTGCTGGGCTCGGCTGCCTTCTGATGGGCTCTCTCGCTCACTCAACCCTGCCTCCTCCGATCACCCCTCCGCGAATCGCTGCTACACACACGTGAGGACTCCCAGGGGCATTTCGCTTGCAACCCCCAGTGCACACCCCTCCTGCATTGGCTAGAAGGTTGCGGGGGCGGGGGCTGGAAGAGGCCGGTGAGTCCCCTTGCAGGTGTCACCCCAGAGCCCTCCGGCCCCTGCTGCTGCTACCGAGCCTCTGCAGCTTGCAAGAAATGGGGGAAAAAACCCCTTCCCTGCAAACGGCAACTGGCGCCTCAGCAGCGCAGGCGCGGTGTGACCCAACCCACCCGCACGCCGGATTGCTGGAGCTCGCAGGGGGCTGGCCCGGCGGGGCTGCCCCCTCCCGGCGCACGCCCCCGCTACGTCCCGCGCCGCGTGCTCCTTGCAGTGCGGAGGGTTCGGAAGCGGGGTTCTTTGTGGGGCTTCCTCTGCCCACCCCACTCTGCCCCCCAGGGAAGGGCCAGTCGCTAATCTAGGTCGGGGGCTGGCCCGGCCTGCGCCGGGGGCGCTCTGTGCAAAGGGGCTCACGCAGCCTGGGTCGCTTCTCAGCTTGGAGCTCTGGGTTGCTTTGCAAGGTGCCACCTGCACCATCCGGCGTGGCGTGAACAGTGAGCATGTCCCTGCCATAGGCGAAGGCGCAGAGCCCTGTCAGACACCTGCAAGGGCAGGGAGCCTTCCCAGGGAAGCTCATGATCTTACATAGAGGAATGGAATAGATGGGGGAACAACTGATTCCCCCTAATTAGCCGACAATAGGAATTTCCCACCCGTTCTGTACCACACTGAGTTCTGCAGTTGTGGTCTAAAGCTGCCACACACAACGTGAGCTGTGTGAAATTTCATAAAGGGGGCGCAACACAATCGGCTGCGGGGCCTCAGGCTCATCCATCTCATTAAAGAAGTTGAAATATGTTACTGTTATGTCTGCGTATCCACGTTTGTATACTGACTAGTTCAGTTTTTATGTTCTACAGACTTATTGTCTTATACATGCCAAAAGGGTGTTCGTTTTTTTCTCATATGAACATAAGCAAAATGTCTGTTGGTTTGGATTATTTTAGACAGGTGGAGAGACTGCTAGTTGCAGGGACAAAATGTGTGGTCTAGCCTAAAAAGTTTCCTGGCCCCCAATCTAAAGCACGGTTTACAGTGGTGAGGCTGCAGAGTTTGGGGTTGTTAGTGAACTGTTGTATTGCTTTGCTTAATAAAGGATATATATGGGATACTTATAAGCCTTAACTTGTTATGGTTCAAGAGTCAGCTGGTCAATTCGAAGTGAGGGCAGGATGGGCAGGTGCTCACACCAATAATGGCTGTGGAAACAATATGAAGCGATATAATGATATCTGGCAGGAAAAGAAAAGAAGAGCCAAAAAGAATAGAAACAGATACAGATGCAAAAATCCTGCAGATTTGAGGGGAAAATATCCATGGGTTGCCAGAATCCCTGCTGATTTCCGTTAGCCCATGCAGCAAGTATAAATTCTTCAGGAATCAGTCTGTCTGCTGACTCAAGGCTTCTTTCTAATCCCGACTTTACACAGAATAGTAAAGCTTGAAATGAAGAGAAGAGTATACTAAATATGCCACAGATTGCTTTTCCATGTGGATGTTCTTAGGAACTCAGATGGTGCTAGGACCTTAGTCCAAGGAATATATGGATACTTTTTGCTTTAGTTTATTTTCACTTTGTATTATTAAAATCACCCATCAGTTCCAGATTCTAGGTGCCCTGCCAGCCAATGAGAATGACCTGTTTGGCTTCTGAAGGATTTTAAAGTGAAGGTTGGAAACAGCAAGGGGGACAACACAGTTAGCAATACATGGTAATTGTGCATTACATCACCTAGGTTGGCTTCAGCATGTGTCCTTGCTTCCCTAAAATGGAAGATTACAGCATCACATAGAGATTTCCAAAGATCTCTAAGCAGCTCAGCAGAAACCCAAGTTAATGTAGCGGCAGACACTGTAAGGTAACAAGGGAAGTACAGTTGATACTAAATCAGCCACTGCTAGCTCAGGGAAATTGGCATTGCATATGTGCAGTGATTAGCAAATCCCAGAAGTGTCATTAATCAGTTCACCTTTTGACAACGTTTAACAAATTGAACCATGATATGGTCCTCCAGAGTGATACTGATGACAAATTAATCACCATCCTCTCCTGAGGGGAATTCAACTGGGCTTCATGTCTTCTCCGGGCCTTGTAGCTATAAAGCAAAAACTCCCTGAAACATATGCTCCCTAATTAACTGTATGGATTTTCATTGCTGTAGGGTTCTTGGCAACAAACTCAGTGAATGGGGTGGGGAAACCTTTTGCTATTCTGCTTGCATGAGGAAGTGTATTCAGTTGCCATGGGTGGAGGCAAAATCTTGTGACATTGGCTCATGTGGCACCAGATGCTGCAACAACTTTCTGGTAAAGTTCTTGGGTTCCACTGAACAACTAGCAGGTACACTGCTCCTAGTCACCCGTCACTCTGCAAGCCTTCCTCTTCTCAGGACAATCTCTCGTTATGGGCTTCTCTAAAAGCGTAGGAGCTCAGTACACAAAATCAGGCCTCTAGGTTGCTCTTCCTTTTTTGATGCAGCACAAATTTAAATAGTTAAGAGTAAGAGGTAGTATCTTTTATTGGCACAACTTCTGTCAGTGAGAGAAACTACATACTGTACAAGTCTGCACTAAAAAATTAAGTTAGCCTAAGTTACATCCTGGTACAGCCATGAACTGGAGTAATTTCATTGCATACGAAGCACAAACAGTCATTCACAACTGCCGTGGAACCTTCACTCCTCGGCATTCTACCCAATAGCTCTCCAAGTCCCATTTCTCTTGTTTGGAGCTCATTTCAGTCTATCCATCATACCCATGGCATCTCAATGGCCTCATCAGCTGTTTCTCCAGGAGGAAGAGGGAATGAATAATATGCATGTTGTCTTGCTTTTTCATCTTCTCCTTTCAGCTCATTCCCTTACTGTTCCAATTTTCTCTCTGTCAACTACCACAATCAAAAGCAAGAGGAAAGAAGGGATTTTATGAATAACTCTGGAGGGATTACTTGATCTCCTGGTGAAAGCTAAAACAGGCACCGTTCCAGAGTAGCACTTAGATATTATGTTGCCAGGAGCATAGCAAATTTTAATATCAATAAATACAGACAGATAAAATTAAACCCTCTCATTAGAATCTGTAGGGCTGTTCCAGAGGGGTGAAGCAACAGGTAAAGTGCTGTTATATGGTAGCCTTATATTAAAATTATGAGGCAATTGATTCCCATAGCTATTAACCTCAGACACTTCTGAATAAAATCCTCCTAAATTTCAGCTTTTACTTGTTTTTGATAGATACTTACTTATATTGAACCATATGTTCATGCAGCTCAACAAGAAGATTAAGATGCATTTCCTGCTCCAGAAAGTTTATAATCTAAAACAAACAAAACAATCACAATATACTGGACAACTATTTAAAAAAAGAAGCTAAAAGTGTGGATCATTAGTAATTGAAAGAAAAGAGATTGAGGTGTTTGGAGAGATACACAAAGGCATCTGTGAGTTCTGAGTGTAGATCCCAGCTCTGTCACATACTCCCCTGAGATCCTGGACAAGTACAGGTTGAACCTTTCTAATCCAGCACTCTTGTCCAGCAACATTCCTAGTCTGGCATGTGTTTATTTACCCACTTATGGGTATGGCTAAATCTCCCATGGTCCCATCAAGTTTGTTTACAGCTGGCAGTCCTGGCTCTCAGCGTTCAGTGCTGTTATTCAGATCTAATTTACCCTTAAATGTCTTCCAAGAGCCCAGTAAGCAGTGGGTGTTGATAATGCTTCTGGACCAGCAGTTCCCAACCTTTTCCAGATGGGGACCCATTTTGACAATTCAGGAAGATTTGGTGATCCAAGGCAATTCAAAAATAAGGGGTAGGGGAGGAGCAGTGCTGTAACAAGCTAATTTTGTAACTGAGGCAAGAATATAAAATTGCGCCCCCCCATGTTAATATATTCATAGTAGTTATTTCACAGAAAAAGGGAATACATTAATAGTAATAATAATAATAATAATATAATAATATAATATGTTTATTATAGTTAATTATTTTATTATTATAGTTGATCTGAGTTGGAGTGAGGAAAAGACCCTCATCCCCAAACAGCTTCCCCACCTGCTCGTCCAGGTTAAACCCCACACTCAGAGGCTGGAGGGGCTGGGAGGGATCACACTCAGAGGCTGGGAGGTCATACTCAGGGGCTGGGGAGTCATATTCAGGCTGGATGAGTCACAGTAAGAACTGGGGGGGACTGGGGAGGTCACAGTCAGGAGCTAGAGGGGCTGGGAGGCTGGGGGGGTCACAGTCAGGGGCTAGAGGGGCTGGGAGAGTCACAGTCAGAGGCTGGGGAGTCACACTTGGGCTGGGGGAGTCACAGTCAGGCTACAGGGGCTGCGACACATTCAGGGGCTGGGGGGAGATACAAACAAAAAAATGAAAACTGCCAAATCAGCGACGTAGACCAGAAGGGGATCAAAAGTGGGGAAGGGTGGAGGAGGGCCAAAAATTACTTACTGCAAGAATAGATTAAGTGGCTTGCTTGGGATGGCTATGAATATCAAAGGTGGAGAAGCTGTCTTTGTAATGAGTAATTGCTTCTCTATTGATAGAAATAGTTGCTGGATGTGGCAGTGTTAAGGAGCTGCAAATGGCTTCTTTAAGAGCCACATGCAGTTCTAAGCTGCTGGCAACCCTTAAATCTAATCACAGCCCATATTTTGGTCCTGACCCATAAACTGGGAATCCCTGTTCTACACAACATTGACCTTCTGTGATTTCGGCAGATTCTCTTGTTCAGCACCAGTCAGGTCTGTCCAACCAACCCAACTGGCTGTAAGGAGGCAACAGGTCTATGCTTAAGCGCAGCAAAAGCATTAAGTTTTGCTGGCTGCTCAATGCTTATGTTTGCAATTGCAATCATGTCCATATTTGCCTTGTTCCTGTATTGTTCCAGTCTTTACATTGCTACTGGACTAACAAAATAATTTATTAGATGATGAGTTTTCGTGGGGCAGACCCACTCCTTCAGATCTGGAAATAGTTTCGTGAAGATACAGACTAACATGGCTACCTCTCTGTGACTGTTCCAGTCTGTTCCTTACCTGTTCTGGTCGGCTACGTCTACACGTGAAGCCAACATCAAAATAGCTTATTTCGATGTAGCAACATCGAAATAGGCTATTTCGATGAGTAACGTCTACACGTCCTCCAGGGCTGGCAACGTCGATGTTCAACTTCGACGTTGCGTGGCACCACATCGAAATAGGCGCTGCGCGGGAACGTCTACACGCCAAAGTAGCACACATCGAAATAAGGGTGCCAGGCACAGCTGCAGACAGGGTCACAGGGCGGACTCAACAGCAAGCCGCTCCCTTAAAGGGCCCCTCCCAGACACAGTTGCACTAAACAACACAAGATCCACAGAGCCAACAACTGGTTGCAGACCCTGTGCCTGCAGCATGGATCCCCAGCTGCCGCAGCAGCAGCCAGAAGCCCTGGGCTAAGGGCTGCTGCCCACGGTGACCATAGAGCCCCGCAGGGGCTGGAGAGAGAGCATCTCTCAACCCCTCAGCTGATGGCCGTCGTGGCGGACCCCGCTATTTCGAAGTTGCGGGATGCGCAATGACTACACGGTCCCTACTTTGACGTTGAACATCGAAGTAGGGCACTATTCCTATCCCCTCATGGGGTTAGCGACTTCAACGTCTCGCCGCCTAACGTCGAAGTTGACTTCGAAATAGCGCCCGGCGCGTGTAGCCGTGACGGGTGCTATTTCGAAGTTAGTGCCGCTACTTCGAAGTAGCGTGCACGTGTAGACACGGCTGTCCTGTGCCAGTCCCCTCAGACCATGTCTCTTGCATTGTTCTGACTCTGGCTCTCATATTTGTTCTGGTTACTGACTTTTGTATCTCACTCTGATTATTAAATTCAGCTCTGGTCCTAGGTTTCATTCCTGGTTCCCAACTGTCTTTGGCTTTCATTGTCTGCCTCTAACCACTAGGAAAGCTAACCTATATCTCAGTTTTGACACTGAGAAGGGAGGGTGATAGATCTTGAATGAGGATTTAAAAGAGGAGAGCGGCCCCCAGATGGACAAAATCAGGAGAACCTGGTCCAAAGCAGGGGGAGCCGCATCGGAGAAGGTGCAAAAACCATTGAGCTGGTTCTCATTTACACAAATACCCATTATATTAATCTTAAAGTACAAAGGGGTCTTTAAGTGAGAATAAGGCCCTACCAATCTAGGTATTCATAGGCCCTTATTACCATAGCATCTGCGAAAATATGAAAAGGAGATGAAGAGAGCAGTAAGGTGACTGCATTGGTCTTTTTCTGCCTTTGGCTTTTTAGTTAAAATGAAAGGCATTGTAGTTGCAGTTGAGTTTGTTCATACATGCATTTCCTAGGAAACAAGATCTTTTGAAATCAGACTATCCACGCATAAAAAATCTTGAATTCTTAGCTCTCTGAGTTACTGCAAGTCATCCTGTCTGCAGACAGTGATGAGTGGCAACATAAATAATGGTGAAAGTCTCTTAAAAGCACAGTATTATCAAGTGATGACACACCTGCTAACATTTGTCATTACCTCACTAAGAAGTCACAAATGAAGCAGCCTAGAGGGGGGACCCTGAGGGACTGCACTATTCAGTGACAAGTGAGAATTTCTGCGAGCTGAAGAAATCCTCTTCTGAGATGGACGTGAAGAAACATGACAGTATGAATCTGATCCAAATTCTATTGAAGTCAGTAGCTAGGCTGTCACTGAGGGATAGCTCAGTGGTTTGAGCATTAGTCTGTTAAACCCCCCATTGTCAGTTCAGCCCTTCAGGAGACCATTTAGGGATCTGGGGCAAATACATTTAAAAAAATCCATCAGGGATGTTGTGCAGGGGGACTAGCCAGGATGACCTCCAAAGGTCCCTTCTAGCTCTATCAGATAAGTATGTCTCTATGTGTACATGATTGTCAAATGGTGGTCACTGCTACTTTATGTAGATTTGCTGAAGATATTTCAAAACCAGTGGCTGGGCCTGGGGGAGAGAGTAAAAACCCACAACTGTCACATGGAGGATGATGGCTCAACTGATCCCTCCCATCTCTTACAGTGGTGGAGACCCAATGAAGTCAAGAGGGGTGTGAGTGGAGTGGAAGCAATATTCCTTTCCCTAGCAGTCAGCATCCCCTGCACACAAATACCCTGTTTTGGAGGGTCTGGTGGAAGCAGAGAGGGGAGGACCCCAAGGGTTAGATGCTTCATGCAGCCATTTTAAGACAGCAGAATTTGAGGAGAGATGTTACAGGGATCAGGGCACTAGCCTACAGCTTGGGATACCTGGGTTCTCATTTTTGCCACTGACTCAAATTGTGACCTGGGGCAAGTCCCTTCACATCATTTCCTCCATACCCCATCTGTGAAATGAAAAGATACTTCTTCCTTATCTCACCTGGGTGCTGTGAGTTTAAGAATATTGAAGATTGTCCAGCAGCACTCAGATACTTTGGGAAGAGGAGCCATAAAATCATAGAATCACAGAATACCAGGACTGGAAGGGACCTCGAGAGATTGTCAAATCTAGCCCCCTGCCCTCATGGCAGGACCAAGTACTGTCTAGGCCATCCCTAACAGACTTTTAACTAACCCGTTCTTAAATATCTCCAGAAATGGAGATTCCACAACCTCCCTAGGCAATTTATTCCAGTGTTTGACCACCTTGACGGTTAGGAACTTTTTTCTAATGTCCAACCTAAACCTCCCTTGCTGCAGTTTAAGCCCATTGCCTCTTGTTCTATCCCCAGAGGCCAGGAAGAACAAGTTTTCCCCCTCCTCCTTATGACACCCTTTTAGATACCTGAAAACTACGATCATGTCCCCTCTCAATCTCCTCTTTTCCAAAACTAAACAAGTCCAATTCTTTCAGCCTTTCTTCATAGGTCGTGTTCTCTAGATCTTTGATCATTCTTTTTGCTCTTTTCTGGACCTGCTACAATTTCTCCACATCTTTCTTAAAATGCAGCACCCAGAACTGGACACAATACTCCAACTGAGGCCGAACCAGTGCAGAGTGGAGCAGAAGAATGACTTCTTGTGTGTTGCTCACAACACATCTGTTAATGCATCTCAGAATCATGTTTGGTTTTTTTGCAACAGCATCACACTGTTGACTCATATTTAGATTGTGGTCCACTATAACTCCTAGATCCTTTTAAGTCATACTCCTTCCTAGAGAGTGACTTCCCATTCTGTATGTGTGAAAATGATTGTGATAAGTATCTAAGAGTGATTGCAGCATAAGATCTTGGTACCCTGATCAACATGAATTTCCTCCCCTCATCTTTACAAGATAGTCGAGATGATGGCAGCTGGGGACGTACTTGTTACTGGTTTTAAGAACCAAGATGTCCTTTCCATGCGTCTCCAAGCCCATAGAAGCTGAAGTCCCTGGAAGCTAGTCTTTTATGTTTCTGAAAAGGTTGGTTGGATGGAAGACGTAGGAGCCAAAGCCCAGATCCTCAAAAGTATTTAGGTGCCTAATTCCCAGATGTAGAGACCTAAATATCTTTCAGAATCAAGGTACAAGTCCTCAGGCTTTTCCATCTTGCTAGTAGCCCTTTCAATGGTAGGGAATGATGCCGTGAAATAGGGTAGAGCCGAAGGAGCCACGCATCTGATTTCTTCCTTACACAAAGGGGAGGAAACCTATTGGCAGCTAATCCTCTCACTATAGCAGTAAGGAATTAGACTGCGCACTCCCTTCTGCAGGCAAGAACATGCTGATAAACCATAATGCTCTCAGCTTAACACAGCCAGGGCCTTAAGGCAAACTGCTTAATATCATCAGCTAAGTGAACTGCTAGCACATGGAAAACACAGTAGGTAAAGTTACATTTCAGAAGCACAGTGAAACCCAGCCCACATGGACGGAACATATTTCATGTGTAATAAGCATTTTGAGTTCAGCATTCTTCATCATGTTCTTTGCTGTTGAAAGGTGGTGGCGGAGTTTCAGGTACATTGCTAGGTAGGTTACACGTAAATACATGGTCCCTTGTGTGTAATACCAATGCTTTCTAATGGATGGAATCAGAACTGCCTAATTAGTGTCATAGACTCTGTAACTCTAGCAGAGCTTCTTGCTATAACACATGCTATAGGGCCCTATGTTCTGTCCCTGAAGTTGCTCTAAGTTTCTGAGCAGAGCTGACTGAAACTCAGGATTTACATTTCATGGAAAATTTTGAAATGTTCAGATTTCTCATGCATTGGAAATCCCCAAGAATATTTGTTTCAGAAATACCAGCGCATAGAGCTTCCAAAATAAAATGTGCTCCCCAGGACTGGTGAAGCTGATAAGAATGTCAGGTTATATATCAATAGATGTGAGGCCTCTCAGTATTGCAGCTCCAGGACAGCCTCTTCTGAGTAGCCCAGGAGTCTGGAAGCCCTGGGTTCTCGAGCCTAGGGCAGTTCATCTGGAGATGGAGGGCTGCCCAGGAGCTATGTGCCCTGGAAACCCATTCCTTGGCAAGTATCAGAGAGGTAGCCATGTTAGTCTGCAGCTTCGAGAACAACAAGAAGTCTTGTGGCACCTGATAGATTAACAGATATTTTGGATCATAAGCTTTCGTGGGCGAAGACCTGCTTCATCAGATGCATGAGTGGGTGTGGGTGGTTTCAGAGGGGTATTTAAAGAGTGGGGTCCCAGAAAAAGGGAGGGCCAGAGCTGACAAGGTCTATTCAGCAAAGTGGAAATGGCCTACTATCAATAGTAGGTATCAAAAAAGGAAAAAACAAGTCTGATCAGACAGGGAATATGAGCCATTGTCAGAGTCTAATGGGGAGATCTTAACACCCAGGGCAGAGAAGCTGCTTTTTTAAGCTGTGAACCACTCCCAGTCTCTCTTTATTCCTTGGTTAATGGAGTCAAATTTGCAAATAAATTGCACTTCAGAGATTTCTCTCTCCATTTGATTTTTGAAATTTCTTTGTCTCAGGACTGTCACCCTTAAATCTGCTACTGAGTGTCCAGGGAGACGGAAGTGCTCTCCCACAGCCTTCTGTACATTACCGTTCCTGATGTCTGATTTATGTCCATTTATTCTTTTATGTAGGCTACAGGCACTGCCTGTCCCAGCTCTGTTGCTGGGAGCCTTTTAGTCCTCAGAGCCCCAGCTGGATTCAGAAGCCACATGGTAGGGTTGTCCAGGAACTGTGAACACTGTAAAACCCAGGATCCTTCAGTCATAGACTCTGGAAGCCTGGGGAGCTACATCACTATGTAGAAAATTTCTAATCAGTCTGAGTTCTGAGTGGCATTTATATGCTGCCCACATCCATGAAGTACCATGTGGTTACAGATAACAAGAAATCCTGTGGCACTTTAGAACAAATTTATTAGCTTTCAGGGGTAAAACCCACTTCCCCAGATGTGGTTACAGGTTAGTTATAAAATGTGAACACTAAAAGAGGTCATTTATTTCACAGCACTGGGATTTCTCTCCTCTTAGGTCACATGCCTCAAAAGCAATACCACGTGCCTTTTATTGAACAATCTCACTTTAAGCACCCAGCTTGGAAATTGGGCATAAACCCTGACTTTCTGCAGTGTTAAGCATCTGCAGCTCCCATGGACTTTAACTGCGACCATGGCTCTTCATTTTTTTTGAAAAGCTGAGTCAGGGCACCTCACGTGGGGCACATGGAAAATGAGGAACACAAAATCAGTGGCTGCATGTGAAAATTTTGGCCAAAGTGATGTGAAATGCATACAATAAACAGACAGAAAAAAACGGGTGGAATAATTTTTTGCAGTCTTGTTCAGTGATGTGGGTTGTGGGTATTGGTTGTGATCATCTTAAAGCTGACAGAGTCCCTTTGATTGCTAGATGATGAAAACAGTCTTGAATGAAACACATAGATGGATTTGCTCCAGTAGGATTCAGTTTTGCATGACATATCTTCACAGCTTGTATAAACAGCTTGATGATAGAGTGAGGTAATCCCAAAATAGCACCTGAAAAATAAAACATGCAGTGCAATTCTCTCTTAAAAGCTTGTACTCGGAGTGAAGCATCAGTCAAGTACAAGTCTCCTCCATTTCACACTGTCTTGGGACAAAAGTTGTAGCTGACTCCAGAAATATCTCAATTCTCCTTCAAGCTCAGTAGATCTTCTTCACATTGTCTGAGGTCTTTGTCTTTTGCATTTTCCTTGCCGATTCTATTTGAAAGCTTGACGAACGATGCTTAGATGATGCTTTTCTGAGAGTGTGGCCTAGCCATCCCCACTTTCTTTTCTTGATTTGAATGTCAAGTGGTCCATGTCCTGCTCTGTTCAAAGTTCCTCATTTGTGACAAAGTTTTGCCCTTTGATGTGAAGGATGTACCTCAGGCATCTGTTTATGAATATCTGTAGCTTGTGATTTGAAGACTTTTTAGTACGTCTGGTCTCGCATCCATACACTTCACATTTGTGTTGAACATCTGAAATTTTTGTCTTTTCAAATATTGTTTGTGAACTCCATATGTGATGGAAAGTTTTGAATGCAGCTGTTACCTTCCCTATCCTGGTATTGATATCTGCAGTGCAATTAAACTCATCAAAAACTAGGGAGTTTCCTCAATAATAGATCCTTCAATGTTCTGCAAATATTGGGCCAAATTCACCACTAGCATTTGTCTGAGTAGAAAAAAATATGCCAGATTTTCTGTCTGTCTATCTTAGTTAATTCTACATTTCATACCACCCTAGTATCTTAGTAGGACCCAGGACAGAAATTGTCCATGTGGAGAAGCAGAACCAAGTCAAATAAATCTAGGTCAACTGCTAACTAATTTACTTGGGTCCCAATCTACAAAGCCCAATACCATGTGCATGGCTGGTTCTCCTTCAGTCTACTTAGGCTCTGATGGGGAGGGCTTTGGTCTGTAATGTAGGGTTCTGTGGGGAATAGATCCAGAATTACAGAATAAACTTTTTCAAGGCACCTCCACAGAGTTCTGTCATCATGAAACAGTTTGAATTCCACACATGGCATCTGAATGGTAAACATATGGTTGTTGATTTCACATGTCCTGCCTGGTTACATGAGGATCTCTGGTAGCTGCAGATCTGGGTGAGGTTTACCCTTCCCAATGGGGAAGGGAGAAGGACGCAAGTAACTGGGACTTCAGAAAATGTGGGCAATGGTAGTAACCGAAGGAGAAGGTCTCAGAGACCCATTCTCACTGCTGAACAGAGTTCACCAAGTAGGCTCTTGACAGAAGATCTGGAATGGAGCCATGGTTTGATTTCAAGTTGCTTATACCCTCTCCAGGTGCAGGACAGAGATGGAAACACAGTCTTCCCTTCCAGACGAATCCATCCAAAATGCTGTGGTAGCACATGGCATGCTCTGAGTGTGAACTTGGCCCGTTCTGCTTTTTTTCATACTCTTCAATACTGTGTGATGTGTTTGCTGCCTAATTAAGTGAGATTCCCTCACTGATGTAACATATCCTAAGACAAAGTAGTCAGAGTAACAGGGACACCTCCCTTTACAGAAGCAACCAAGCGAGAAGTAACTCATTAGAATCCTTCTCTGCTCTAGTACAGCCAGATAACATTGGTGGACAGCTTCACATTTATTAGACATCTGCTGGTTGGGGGCTAACATAGAAGATATCACCCCCTGAGTACAGTTTAGGGGAAGCCCCATATGGGATTTCCAACAAGTTTCTTCTCAGGTCTCAGAATGGGTCAAGGAGTATGTTTTTCTCAACAGTTGCCCTTGGACAATTCTTTTCCTCATCCTTCCAGAGTGAGACTGGCCTCCATCTAGTGGCTGTCTAGAAATTTTTCTAAGCTCTGAGAGTGTCCACTATGCAGATTGTTGAGAGGATTGTTCTCCAAACCAACTTATTTAGCTAACCCAGGGCTCAGCAATCTTTCCGAGACAATGTGCTGAAATTTGATCTTTTGACCTCTATACATGATCTTAGTGCCAGTGATACTTTTTAAAGTCACTAAGAGTCCTACTTACAACAGCTTCATTCATAAATAAATTAAGATGCCAAGTTTTACTGTTTAGGTGGTGGTTGGTAGCATTAGCTGGTCTTTTGTTAATCCACAAGCAACGTGGCTTTGAGCAAGCTCCCAACTGCATGGGGAGGAGGGTAGCGGGGCAGAGCTCCTGTCTCACGTGCTAATGAAAATCTGCTCGCATGTCACTGGTTGATGACCCTCGAGTAACCTGTGGTTCTTCCCCTTCAGCTGCAGAAGATCAAGTTTCAAACAAGGAAGTTAACAGCTGCTTTATGTGTGACTGCTGTGACTTCCCCTGCAATAGTACGCTCACATCTGGCTACATTATTTCCAGAAAGACATAGACAAACTGGAAGGAATTCAGGGGATAAAAACAACAAAAATAATTAAGAAGTTGGTAGGCACTGATGTATGGAGAACTAACCTCCTATAGTTTGGCTGAGGGGAAGCATGATGACTGTCTAAAAGAATTTGAAATGGATGACTCACTAAGAAGGAACTATTTAGCACTACACAAGAAAATCTACTGATCCGTGATATGGTGAGATTAAGAAAGGAACATTTAGGCTAAACATGAATAAAAATATTGGTTGTGAAAACTATGTGGTTGTGAAATCTTTTCCCCTTAGAAGTCAGTCCCCAGGGATACTGGGCAAAGCATGAGACAACATATTTTGCAGGGAGCTATTCCATACTTCTTGGCAATCATCTGGAATACCCATAGGTCTTTTCCTTCTCTATCTTTTAGGATTCTAGAATCTAAAATGCATCCAACTGTAGATTATTTCTAATAACTTGCTTATATTTTACAGAGTAGATCTCCAAGTACATTTCCACTCTGAAATGTGAATACAACTGTGATGACATGTACCAGATACTTTCTACCAGTAATTTCTATCTCAGAGCTTGTCTACCCCTCCATGAAGATTGACCTGGTCAGGGCTGATCTTCCAGAGTTCAATTTTGAGCATCTGGTACAGATGCGCAAAATTGATCTTTCTGGGGTCACCAGTCGACACTAGTACTCCTCGCTATTATGAAGAGTAGGGGATGTTGACAGGAGAAATGCTCCCATCGGTCTTCCTTAGTGAAGTCAAGACAGTCAGATAAGTTGATTTCCAATATGTTGATTCTAGCTACGCAATTGCTGTAGCTAGAATTGTGTATCTGAAATTGACTTTCAGGTCTAGAGTAGACCAAGCCTCAAATGTGCTCATCTTACAAGTAAAGCTGCTGAGTTTTTCTAAATGACAGCCCTGCATGTTTGACCTGGGCCTGCATGTCAAGATGGCTTCCATCTTCTGAATCTTCACCAAGAAAATAGGTTCTGAGGGATGAAGCTACCTTTCACTTATACTTATGCAACCCCAGGGAAGGCAGAGCCCGATAACAGCTAGGGCACTAGCTCAAGAAGTCACATGATAACATCAGAATCGCAGAATGTGAACCAAGCATAATCAATGTAGAGAAGCTTGCCTGTACCTGCTGACAGCCTGAAACTATAGCTCTGTGAAGCCCAGGCACCCCAAAGGAGTGTTAGCAAGTGGTATTTGTCTCATAGTCAACGTTTTATAGCAAAGCTACATGCCAATGTCTTCGTTTACAGATTTTCATAAATTCCCACGTAGAAGATGTGTTTTCAGACCTCCTAGTCTATTTAAAATGGGTTGCGAGGGTATTACTGTCCTGTATCAGCAAGGTACTTAGGCACAGACCTAACCTTCCAACCCACTGACTTCAATCCTTGCTGAAATGGGGCCTTAATCCATTAATAACAATACTTAAATATAATTAGCTAAAGAGCAATTGCCAAAAGTTTCCTGAATGCCACATTATGAAGAAGCAAATAAAACAATCGTCCACTGTATTATTATAGGGAGAATTGTAATAGCCTAGAGTCAGGTTTAAAATAATGAAGTCTCTTTTCATGTTTTTTTAAAAGCCAACCCTCTGCTACCTCATAATCTGTTCCAGAAACACCTGAGGTTATTCTTTGTTTAAATGTACTTTGCTTATCAGTGTGACGATTGGTACTTGTTGACATATTACACCATCTGACTTCTGGGCAACCATGTGCCTACCCTTCCTGGGCAATGAAAGTTTAAAAAAAACGTTCTCAGAAACAATATTCACATTTGAAATGAAAAAAAAGTGCAGCAGAAAGTCTGTCAAGTAGCCGGAGTGACCTTGTGAACTGCTGCAAATGTTTAAATGTTTGATTGAGGAAAGACCAATTGTCCTGGGAGGCAGCTAACGACCACCTGAGTCCTCCTCTGGATCTGCAAGTCTGAGCTGAAGCAAATTGTTTACCCAGTCATTCAGCCCAGATGAACAAGCCCCTTAAAGCTTGTGAACTCACTGCCAGGCTTCCAACTCCTGGGCCTTTGTGGACTTATTAGGCTGACAATAAAGTATGGCCCTGGAGCAAGCACAGATGTTAACAGAGCTAGTGAAACTTCAGGCCCTGGTCAGAATTACGTCACTGTAGCACAAATGACCTTTCTCTGACTGTCATGTGGTGCGTGTGCAGGGAGGACGGGAGAGTGGCAGATGTGCACAAGTGAATTTGAGGCTGCAACAGAGATTCAGAAGAAAGAGCTGAGCTGGAAAGAGTGGATTGTAATTTGGTGACAGTCCTGCAGTCCCCACTCAGGCACCATTCCCACTGAAATCAATTGGAGTTTTGGCTGAATAAAGTCTGTCCAGGTTGTACCTCTCAGATCTGGTACTCTCTCATCCAGCAATATCCGTGATCCAGCAGGACCATAGACGTTCCAGGACAAGAGAGTACTGGCCTGGGGCTGGTGCAGGAGCCCCCTGCCTCATGGCAACGTGGGGCCCAGAGCCGGTCTGCCTTACAGAAGCTGGGCTGGGAACTGGAGCTCTCCCTTTCCCTGCAGCAGCACAGGTCTGGCTGGTGCCCCCTGGCAGCCCCATGTCAGCCAGGAGGCTGGAGCCCCATGGCAGCTCCTGGGAGCCCAGACTGGGGCCAGAGTCCTCTGGGAGGGAGGCTGGGGCCACAGGAGCCCTGGGAATGCAGGGCTGTCTGGGAGAAGAAGCCCTGGTCCTCTCCTGGTCTGACAAATTCTCTTGTTTGGGACCTGTCAGGCTCCAGCCATGCCAGACAAGGGAGGTGACACCTGTAGGAGACTATTTTGTTGTTGTTGATTATTTGTACTATTCTAGAGCCTAGAGGTTCCAACAGGGCCGGAACACCAGAGCATGAGGCACTATACAAGCACACAGTGAGAGTCCCCGCTCTGTCGACACGGACGTGGGCAGATATATGGTAACAGGTGCAGCCATGTGCCCACGTTACAGAGAAAGCGAGTGGTAGTGCCGCATCTCTGAGTCCCAGTGTGTGAGACCCCATTGCCTTTGCTTTAGGGGGCGTCACAATCTCTGCCCATCACCGTGGCACTGGAGCACATTCCACATTTTAAATTCTTTTCCCCTCTTAAAAGAAATGCCCCAGATCCAGCTAGGGGCTGTGAGCATCTCCTGAAAGTCCTAAGGTACTTCAGCTCCTATTAACTTCAGTGGGAGCTGAACGCTCAGTACCTGGCAGGGCCTTGATGGACCAGGGCCAAAGAACAGTGAGGAATGGAGTATGAAATTTGATAAGCCAGCGTCCAGGACTGCCCTCATTCCCTGGGAAATCCTCCATTGACTGCAGTGGAAGCAGGATGCAGGCTTTTTAAATTCTTGTTTTCCTGTCAGGATTAGAAACAAGAGGCGACAGAGCTCTGAATCACAAGGATTAAGAGTTTAATGCTGCTCCCCCCTACACACACAGGCCCAAATAAGCATCAGAGAGGCTGAGAGGAAAAGAAATGCAGAGAGCACGGCTCAGACTGAAGTGCCTCAGCCTTTCAAAAAGTTCTCTGGGAATCCCAGTGTGGTTTATTCGTTCTGGGAGGTTCTTTTTATTATATTACCTGTTATGGAGACCAGGGAAAGAAACTCCTTTGAAAAACAAGAGGTCCTTTCCAACACAAAGGAGATGTAGAGCACAGGCGGCAGCAACTTGGGTTTCTCCAAGCAGTGGTAGATTAGCCAGGGGGCTGATGAGGCCAAGACTACTGAGGGACCCTGGAAAAATGTGCACCCCGCCCCCAAGCAGACATCTGCTGCAGGGCAATGGAAGCCCAGAGTTCTAGCAGGAGTGTGGGGCAGGGCAGGGGAAGCCCCTGCTCCCCAGCAGAAACACTGAGCAGGGTGGATGAGAGAAGCCTCAGCGCCCAGAACCTGGTTCCTGGCAGAAGTGATAGATTGTGGGGAAAACCCCCGTGCCTGGACCCCAGCCATGACCCAGGACTGGAGGAGCTCTGGCTCCCAGCTGGGGAGGTGGGAGAGAAGAACTTCTCTGGTCTTGGAGCTGTACTGGGGGGTTGGGTGGCAGAAAGGAATAAACAGGTTGCAGGGCCAAGGAGGGGGCAGGGCAGAATGGGGCAGAATCCTGGGTGCAAAAGGAATGGGACTGTGGGAGAAAAGGCAGAACAAGGATGCTGGGACTACAGAGAGAAGGGGTGGAAGGACCCCCCTACACTTGTCTTGGCCCAGGGCCCCATGAAACCTTAATCCACCTCTGTGTCCAAGCTGTTCCAGTGATATGCCTCAGCTCTTCACTGACAGCGCAGCTCTCAGATCAAAAGGGAACTCAGGGCTACTTTCCCCACCCTATCTTTTGCATTTCTGCTCAGACTGCTAATGAAACTGTCCACTAATGGTAGAGACAAGGTAGATGAGGCAATTTATTGCAGTGGACCAACTGCTTTCCAGCTTAAGAGTTTCCCATATTGACTATTGCTTTGGGCCAGATTCAAACATTAACCAAAGTATTATCACATTGTAAGTCCCTGTGGCTGTCTAGGTCCCCACAGAAACACCTTTATGTTCTTCTTTTCTTCAAGAATGGGCTTCCTCTTCTCCCTGCCTGTGTCTCAGTTTGCCTATCTGTAAAATGGGAATGATAATACTGATGTCTTTGTAAAGGGCTTCGAGAGCCACTGATGAGAAGCATTATAGAAGACGTAAACAGTCTTCATATTATTCCAATCTCTGCAATTTCACTCTGAAGAGATGTTTCCTACTATTGAGCCTAAAATTTCCTTTTACATTTCATCTCATTCCTCCTTGTTATACAATAGTCCCCTTTATCTTGCTACATAATCTCTCTACCCTCCTAGTCATTTTCTAAAATAAATGATAACATAGAACATCAAAGACACTGCCAAAGTACACAGAGTTCCCTCTCTTGAAAAAACATTTGCATCTGTAGGTCTCAGAATTCCACTACAGTCTGATACATGAAACTTATACAATCTTAATAAAGGCGAGTGCCAATGGTTATCTGCTATCTTGGTAGGCCACCATTCCAAGCTGGTATATCTTGCTCTCAATTGCTCCATGGAAATAGAGTATCCATAGAAATATTCGCAAAGTCACCTTCTAGAAAACTGGAAGAAAATGATGCGGTGGGACAATAGGAAGGCCAGCTGCCCAGTAGTCCTCCTCCACTGCAGCTGCTGAACACATGTTGCCATAACCAGGTATCAGAATCAGTTTGAACAACCCCTCTTTAGACTGTTGTACAGTGGGACAAAATTCTTAACATGGAGGTTCTTAAGTTGTGTGGCATCATGCACATGGAAGCAATGCTTATGAACAGTTTTCACTGGATCGGTCATGTTATAAGGATGGATGATACACCGATACCAAAGATGGTCTTCTCTAGCCAGCTTGCTCGTGGAAAGGGTTTTATCGGTGCTCAATATAAGCGCTCCAAAGACATCTTAAAGGCCAACGTGAAGTCATATCGCATATCTCCCAGAGATCTGGAAACTCTAGTTCAGGACAGATTGTCCGGGAGGCAAATCATGGTACAGGATCTTGACTGCCTTGAGAGTCAGAGAATCCAGGCACTATGGGCAAAGCGTAGGATCAGAAAAGAATGTACAATGCCCAAAGTTGGCAGTTTTTTATGTGACATTTGTAGTTGGCTCTGCCATTAAAGGATTGGTTTAGTCACTCATTGACAGCATCATAGAAGATGAGATCTGTCGATCAACGGCTCAGTCCGAGAAGAACTAGAAATAATCCTGAACCAACTTTTTGATGAATAGATTAATTTAGAGGCAGTGTAATGGTAAAATGCATAAGCTGAACTGCCTATGCTTCACATGTAACACCTCTGGAGCAGTGTGGAGTACTTAAGACTGTGCCTTAGTTCCTTTGATCCTTGTAAGTTTGAATACCAACTCCTGCTACAAGCACAGTCAGAAATAGCCTTTTGCAAATCATAGCCAAATGTTATGGCTAGAAGGAAGCGTCTAGCTTTAATTCTCCCAGCAGTGGTTTTCTGTTCATTTATTCCCATGAAACAGTAAACAACTCCATCTGGGCCACATTAGAGTAGGGGACAGACTGAGACACCATTCATGGTGTAACAGGGGGCAGCTGGCCCACTGACTGAAAATGAGCTCCTGTTCCAGTCCAGGTGCTCTCTACTGGGCCAGTTAAGAGGGAGAGGCAGCATCTGGAGGTTATATAAGGTCAGGTATGCAGCAGAGCAGACTGAGCTAGAAGGTGCTAGAAACAGACATGCAGTAAGAGAGGTTTGCTGGCTGGTCTCCCAAGCTGAAGAGCTAGGGCAGAAGATTGCAGAAGGTGGTGCTGCTAGTAAAGGGCAAGGGCTGGTGGCTCCAAGTTGGGGGGATTGACTCATGGGCTGGGGGAGACTGAAGGAAGGGAGTACAGGGGTGCTTATCCACAGATGCCTCCTTGCTGGATAGTGGGACCTGAAGGACCTGGTGCTTCCCCTGGCAAGGGTGCTGTGGGAAGAGCAGTACTACATGGTGAAAGACGGGTTGGGGTGGCTGTCCTGGTACAAACCTTGCTCTGATGGAAGACATGGGGCTATGATGGGAGTAAGGAATTCATGCAGAGGGTGACCTGGCTAGTGGTTAGGTATGGTTGAGGCTTTTCACAAGGTTTCTCTAATAAAGTGGCACACAGGAAGGGCAGCCTTTAAGTAAGGGTCTGAATCGCAGTCCTTTTGGCATCCTAAGAGTGAAACTGAGGCAAGAGTAACTGAGAGGGAGGCCTTGAAGGCCCCTTGTTTATAGCTGGTGAAAAGGTTTTGTCCAAGAAGTGATTTCCCTTCCTCTCCCTCAAGAGCTGAGTATCACCACCTTCACTCTACGCAGTTGGTGCAGTTACACTAGCAGGACTTTGCCCCCACCTGTTGGAAGATGAGAATGGGCAGACAAGTAGTCAGCTTCTTTTTTATGTGCCATCTCTCAGCTCTTCACCCTGGGCTGCTGACTTCCAGAAAGGCTCCACAAAGCTGCCTTGTTCCCCTTGACCTGAACACTAGCCTTCACACAGTTAAAGCCTGTCGTTAAGAGATGCAGCCCGGTAGAGATTGGGGAGGGGTGGGATGCGGGGGCTGCAGAACAGCTGGAGGTGGGGCAAGCTGTCCTCTAGAATGAAAGATGCTAAACGGCTGTGGAAATGTAGCATTGAGATTAAAGTCCCGTGTGAAATTGAAGCCCTGTCTGAGGGATAAAAACCCAGCAGTCAGTTTGATTTGTGCCAATGAATTAAAACAAACCCAAAGCTTACCTTGCGTGGTGGCTCAAGGACATGCTGATATGATGCCTTCTTTAAGTCACTATGACTCAAGTAACATTTTCCAGCAGAGGTTTCTAAAACACATGGGCTCAGTTTGTTGGACTTGCTATAAACTAATCTCAGACCCACAAGACAAGCTACAAATAAAAGCTTAATCCTGCATGCAATGAAGTCAGAACCAGGCGGATAGTTTGACATTCCGTTGTCCTCAGAACCTGGCATCTTATTTAACCTCTTACTGAATTAGTCCTTGAGCACAAAAGCTCACCACCAAATAAATCATTTTGTTACTCCTTTAAAGTGCTATGTTTCTGCTGCTTTGGTTTGCTGGAATACAGACTAGCACGGCTGCCTCTCTGTTACTATAGTCTCAGAGGTAGTCATGGAGTCTGTATCTTCACAAAACCAGGCAAGCAATCCTATAGCCCCTGAAAGACTAACTCTTATTTAGTAATGAGATTTCATGGGAAAGACCCACTTCAAATTCTGGTGCACAACATGGGTCACAGAATCACAGGGCTGGAAGGGACCTCAGGACTTTAAGGTGCTACAGCACTGCTTGTTTTGTTTTCCTTGAAAACTTTTCACTTTATGGAAGACCCCCCACCCCCCGTCTACTCACTAAGCATATTGCCCCAGAGGTATCCCTGTGTCTCTGGCTGCCAGGGAAGGTGTGCCTTCTAGCAGTGCTGGTGGATTTTAGCCCTATTTGACAAGAATTGCAGAGCTGCACCTTCATTTCACAACATTCCAACCTATTGAGCAAGGCTGACACTAAATCTTTAGCTCAGACAGCTGAAGGGACCTCCTTAGTTCACAGAAGAGAGAGAACTTTCCCTGAGTAGCCAAAGGTAAGAAGGATCTCATTCTCCGGAGACACACTACAGCTTGAAAAGCATGCCCACTATCCTGTATTGTAACAACCAGTTGAGGAAAGCAGGGAGGACATGACAATTTATTAATCTATATCAGCAGCTGGGTCCTAACTCAGAATATGCACCTAAACCACTTTATCTCTTTGTCATTTATCAATTTAAAGTTCACATGGGGGTGGCGGATGGGAACAAGCTATTACTGGTGACAGCTGGAAAAAGGGGGGTTAGGAATACTGCCAGTAAATTGAAAAGAGGTCTAAACTATGTGTGCTCCTCTCATTCTCACCCTTTACTTGTACTCACTCAGCTCCCTCCTTGGTGTCCTTTCCTTCCCTGTGCAGGATGCCACAAGGATGACTTTGGCCAGTATGTTTATTTAGTGCATCAAAAAAGCCACCACTTTGTTTTTGTAATTTTACATCCAGTAAAATACCAAAGGCCAGATTAATAGCCTACAACTTAAGCGATGTGCAGCAAATAACCACTTGACCAGACTTTGCCCGTAGGATCCAAATGAGCTGGAAGAGGGAGGATGGTTTTCCACAGCCAAACAGAGGTGAGTGAGGCCAAAAGATTTCAGCTGCATCACTGAGATTTTCCACATTCCCAAGCCAAACTAGTACAGCAGAATTTCCCCTCCTACCTCATCCTGTGCTCATGGGCAATTAGCTCTAATGTGGGAAAATGTTCTCCAAAGCAGTGGTGAGGAAGTCACATGGAATTTGTATGGCTCACCACTGCTTACTGACAACATTCTCTGTTTTTTCTGAGTCCAGTGCAGGTAACAGAGCTTTGCCCACGAAAGCTTATGCTCCAAAATACCTGTTAGTCTGTAAGGTGCCACAAGACTTTTTGTTGTTCTCGAAGCTACAGACTAACACGGCTACCTCTCTGATACTTAGGCTATGGTCTCCTAGCTAAGCCATAGCAGGGCATGCTGCTACACTAAGGCTGTGTCTACACAGGAGCCCACCATCGAAAGGGCAAAACTGGAAGGTAGGGTGAGATGGCAGCGGGGGCATTGGTGTGGGCTGAGGTGGGGTCCTCTGTGGGAGGTGTGGGATGTGCAGGGGCCTCAGTGGGGGGCCTCTGCAGGGGAACGGGGGGTGTGGACAGCTGGGGGTTGTGTGTGGAGGGCCAGGAGTCATGCCACATTGTCCACGTGCTCCTGCAGAGTCGCATGGATGCCTTCCAGGTGGAACATGAGCCGGTCCCACACCTCCCTCTGCCATGCCAGGTTGTCCTCCTCCAGCCAGAGGCGGCGCTCCATGAGCTCTGCCTTGCAGAGGCTGGCAGAGTCATCCCCTGTGTGCCACTGTGAGTGCCGGCTGCATGCTTGGTGTGTTGGTGTGGCTGCAGGGGACTGACTCCCGTCCGATGTGTCTGGCGGGCTCTTGGGGACCACCGAGGCCAATGGGCTGTGTGGGTCCTCGCTTGCTGCACCTAGAAGGGGAGATGGATGGCATGTCAGTCCCCAAGCAGGATCCCATCCCCCTGTTCCCGTCTTGGACTCTGTCCCCCTGGGGCCCCGCCTCCTCTGCCCTCCGTGGCCTGGCTATGGTGGGCATGGCATCCACGCGGCACCAGGTGTGCGCAGGACTTCTCCCCCAGGTGGGACCATCCCCAGGTGCAGGCTGGCCCTTGGCATCCCGCTGGACAACCGGGTGCCCAGAGCTGTCCAGTGGTCTGGGTGCTGGGTGCACAGGCGGGTGCAAGGGGCACATTGGGAGCTGTGGCCAGCCAGGGTGTCTGGCTCTGGGCCCCTGCCCGGTCCACTGGTGGTGTGCTGCCCCTGCCCTGCTGGCCAGAGTGCTGGCCCCACTGTGCACTTACCGTGGGGGGCCACAATGATCGCTGGTGATGCCCGGCTCCCAATAGCCCAGCTGGATGACCTCAAGGGAATGTTGATGATGAGGTTACCCTCATCACTGGACCACTCCCAGGTGGTGTCCGCTCCCTGGCTTGGGCTGGCCGGCCCTGGCTCCTCCGTCTCGGACTGGTCCGCAGAGGTGTCCAGGACTGCTGGGGGTGGGGACCTGTCCCGGGGTCCCAAGATGGTGTGGAGCTCCCGACAGTAGGGGCAGGTGGCGGGACCTGCCCCTGAGTGCCTGGCCTCATCCCGAAGCTGGGCATAGCCCTGCTGGAGCTCTTTGACTTTGCTCCGGACTTGCTCTGGGGTCCGCTCTGGGTGGCTTTGGCTGGAGAGTCCAGAGGCCAAGTAGGCAGATGCAGCATCATTCTTTCACTTGACTCCCATCTCCCAGAGCATCTCCTCCTCCTTCCAGAGGCCCAGGAGGTCTCAAAGTTCCGGGTCTGTCCAGGAGAGGCCCCTTTTCTTCTCTTCTGGAAAGGGCTCTTGGGATCTTTGTGAGGGCTGAGGGGGAGCCTTGGGGCTCAGGGGGCTGCTAGGCACTGGCCATGTGGCCTGGGTTGTTGTCGGGGGTAGCTGAGCAGGCGGGCTGCTGGGGGCTGGTGTGCTCACAGCTTGCCTGCTCTCAGCTTCCTGCCATGGGGTTTCCAGGTCCGTGTGGCTTTAAGAGAGGCTGAATGTGTGGGTCATAGAGCTCCACTCTGTGGGGCAGGGCATCTCCGCGCTCCGGCTGGGCGCCATCGTGGAGGACTCCTCTTTTGAAAGAGTGGGCTGTGGAGCTTCCACACGTGCCTTCTTTTAATGCTGTTTTTCGACGGGGTGCGCTCTTCCCAGTACAGGATCGGGGTCCGGCTTTCAACGTCTGGACCACGCTCCTCCAATTTCCAATTGAAAGGGTGCGTGATGCGTGTAGACACTCCCTCTGTTCGTTTGAAAGAGGGCCGGTCTTTTCGAAATAATGTGCATGTGTAGACGCAGCCTATGAGACACATAAGCAGAGCCCATGTTACCAAGGAAAGTGTATCTGGCACTAGGAAATAACTTTTTTCTGACTAGTCACTGGATGAGTGCTCCAGAATGGCATATAGGCATGTGCTGCTGGAGGAGCCATCTTGTGGCCAGTGAAGACTGGTGATGTTTTTGCAAGGTCAGGCAGCTAAACTTGGGGTCTTAGCCAAATTCCAGTCTAGATACTTGGGACTATCATAGCTCTTCCGATGCTTTTTTGCAGCGCCATTCTAACCTTGAATACCAACTCCTGCTAGACGCATGATCAGATATAGCTTCTGGGAATGAGAGCAAAATACACCCAGAAAGAAGCTTGCAGCTCTATTTCTATTTCATTCCCATCTTGGCTAAATTAGGCTCAGATCCAGACTGAAGAGCCATCCAGACTGGCTAAAAATCTGCTAAAAGGTTGTTTGTCCAAGAGATGAGAATATTTTCCTGAGAGCTGAGTGTGCCCATCCTTGTTTTACACTAACTGGGCCTTGCTCCCACCTGTTGGGAGACGAGGGGCAGTAAACATAAAGAAATGCAAATAATACCTGGGCAAGCAGCCCCTTCCTGTACCGCCTCTTGGCTCTTCATCCTGCCTAAATTATGTACATTTCCCCTGAAGTTATAGTTGAACACACTGTTTCCATTCCCTCTCCTAAAATGTTATATAATGTCTAACTGTTAAGTAACAGTTAAACACTTGTTACCCACCAAACCAGCAGGCAAAGGTCCAACTTCTTAAAGGCTATGTCTACACTAGCCAAAAACTTCGAAATGGCCATGCAAATGGCCATTTCGAAGTTTACTAATGAGGCGCTGAAATACATATTCACCGCCTCATTAGCATGCGGGCGGCCGCAGCACTTCGAAATTGACGCAGCTCGTCGCTGCGCAGCTCGTGCAGATGGGGCTCCTTTTCGAAAGGACCCCGCCTACTTCGAAGTCCCCTTATTCCCATCTGCTCATAGGAATAAGGGGACTTCGAAGTAGGTGGGGTCCTTTCGAAAAGGAGCCCTGTTTGGACGAGCTGCACGGCGGCGAGCCACGTCAATTTCGAAGTGCCACGGCCGCCCACATGCTAATGAGGCACTGAATATGTATTTCAGCGCCTCATTAGTAAACTTCAAAATGGCCATTTGCGTGGCCATTTTGAAGTTTTTGGCTAGTGTAGACATGGCCAAAGTGCTTTGGGCTCTTCTCTCTGTACTTTGCTGCATGGTAGAAAGACATTGGGGTTTTCTTGCTGTTTCAACTGCTCTAAGGAAGTGTTCAGCAGTCTCAATGAACCACCATTTGGAAATGCATCGGATTTGACATTACTTTTGTCCTATGCTCCCTGTTTGCATTTCCACTCCAGGCTGGCCTCTAAACTACAACTACAGTGTGAATGTAGGCGATCAGCTTCACTAAATGTATGCAAGACTGGGAGGCTGAAAGCTGTAATAGCTACTCAGAGGCTAAGAAAAATGGCTCACAGAGGGTGCAGAATATTCTGCTATGGCTTTGGAAGATCATGTAATGCAAAGGGAATGTCATAAAAATACCAGTAGGTCACAGGGGAAGCTGGTCAGAGACTGGTGACATAGCTGAGGGCCTAGCCCTGTGAAGTGCTAAGCTCCACGCCCTCCCACTTCCTTTGCTTCAGAGCCACAACTGGGTATTTTTGTGGCCATGGCAAAATAATATTTTGCCCCCTCCAAATTAAAAAAAAAAGTCTGAAGTGATATTTATGTGCCCCTTGATTCCTGCGAGTTCCACCAGCCTCCCTCCAGCACCCCACAGCCCCATGGCCCCATCCCACCCCTGCAGCCCTTTTCTGCCATCTTTCCCCCTTCTGCACTCCCCTGCCCTCCCCCACACACACTGCCCTCTAGCTCTCAAAGCCCTCTGCCACCTTTCTGCCCTGAACTGCAGCAGATGGTGCCAGTGCTCAGCCCTGCCCTTTGCCCAGGGCTCTCCCCTGCTCATCAGCAGGCTGTGGCATAGGAGCTGGGGCAGGCAGAGCCTGGGGCTGTCCAGAGCTTGCTCCAGGCCAGGGATCTGGCCCTGGGGAAGGGATCTCCCCGCCTGCACTGTCTGCACACACCCCACAGGGAGCAGCTGCGGTTCATCCAGGGCTCCGAGTGCAGATGGAGGTGGCAGCAGTGTGGGACTGGGAATCTCAGCCCCAGATGTGTGGAACAGCTCAGCCCCAGCTACCTCCTGGAGCAGGGGGTAGAGCCCTGCAGTATGGAAGAGGGAGAAAACCCCTTAGCTCTTGGAAGCTGCCCATTCAGGCCAGGGCAGTGGCCAGCCTAGACAATCCAGTAAGAGAGGGGGAGGGGCCTTGCAACTTACCGGAGCTGCACCCCAGATTACGCTGTGCCCGGGGTGAGCGCTCCACTTGTCCCACCCTCGCTACAGTGCTGCTTTGTTTGTACATCACTGAGCACCAACACTACTTATTAAACAATGACTAATATTTGTTGCAGGGCAGGAGAATGACCCGAGTCACCACCCCAGATGAAACAACATTAATTTTTAGCATAAACACAGGCCGGGAACATTTAAGGTGAGCAGCAGAAGCTTCCATCCGCTATTGTTCCATGCTCACAGGTGGTCCTAAAGAGACTGTTTGCCCCTTCCTCCAAATAGGTAACCTTTAATGCACAAAATGGAACAAACGCACGGTTCTCTGTGCCTTAAATATTGCGTCTGTTCTGGTGCGGCTATGGTCTGCAGAAGTCGGTCTGTCCCACGAAAGCTCACCACCTAATAAATTATTTTGCTAATCTTTAAAGTGCTACTGGACTGCCTTCTTGTTTTGAGGGCATTGAGAGTTCCTAACTAGAAGAGCATTCCATCCCCAGCATGCTGCTGTTAGCTTTTTTGGTGGATTTAAAAGAAAGACTAAGTGAGAATGACGCCTCTTAAGACAGCATACCTGGAACACGTAGCATGGTTAGTTCTACAAGGCTGCTCCCAATTACTCTCTATGAGCAGGAGGGCACAGGCTGCTTTGATCAAGGTGGAAAGCTGCAGCCTGAACATTTGGGATGGCATTTTTTTTTGTGGCTCAGCTCTGCTCCCAATGACAGTCCAGGGGATTCTCAAGGCAAGGTCTCTGTAGGAGGCACTCCTGTATAAGAGAGGCAGACGACTGCACAAACTCCATTTTCTGCAGCTTAGAGGCAGCTGTCGGTCTGTTGCTGAGCTGCCAGTGAGGGTGAGCTGCCCTAGGAGGGTGAGGGGAAGTGTTGGATTGTACACTATACTTGTGTGATAGCCTGACCCTGTGCAGAATGGGGAAAAAGGAAAATGGAGCCCAAAAGAGTAGAAGAAGGGAAAGGGGTTCCAACGCATCCCACACGATTACCTGCAGAAAGCTGGCAAGTTCAGCCTTTGAGGTTCAAGGCTGTGGTCAGGCAGCAAGGGAGGAGCCACTCAACTGCTCGGATATCAGTTCAGAGGGAAGTCTGCTGGCAATCTCCATGAGGTAACGCCTCCCAGCACTAACTTCTCCTACACACCTACTTCTGTCCCCTCAGACAGAATTTAAAGCATTTAAATATCTGTTAGTCTATATGGTGCCACAGGACTTCTTGGTGCTTTTGAAGATACAGACTAACACAGCTACCTCTGTGATGCTGACAAAAGACATTATTTTAAATTATTCAGTCAGAACTGCTTAGTGTTGTCATAACAAAGGTCACTGCTTTTAGAAGACGGTAACACTAATTTATTTCGTGTGATTTTCATTAAAAATTATTATGAAATTTCACTGTATGTTTATCTTAAAATATGTTTCCAAAGATTTTAGGCATAGCAAAGGATAATAAGGTACTGATTTTGGTGGAGGGTTCTCTTAAAATTAGTTCATTGAATAGCCAGAAGTAAAAGGGAAACATATTCGTCCAGCTATGTAGGAGAAAAGGAATGTTGTCCATTTAAGGGCTGTCTTCAATGAGGGGAAGGGTGCACGCTGGGGGACGGAGGACAGTGAAAACAGAATAGGGATTGATAAAAAGGACAGGAAGATTTTTGGAAATACATTTTTGTACTATAGTAATTAAAATTAAAAATTATTTTAGATCAGGGTTGAAGAATTTATTTTAAAAAACTCTCTGAGGACCCCATCATTTAAAACTAAAGCCAAATACTCAGATTGTACATCTAAATATCTACGCAAGGATTTTTTAGAGATGTGATTATATAAGCTTCAGCCACAAATTAATTAAATGTTTAAAGCAGTTTTTAAACTCAGGGCCTGTAGACATAGTAATGCACAATGGTTTTTGTCAGTGAATTCATGGTGGCACATGCCTGTTAAATGGTTTTAATACCACTTAATGTCTCTTTCCGGGATTCTGTGTTAAGCTAATCAGTCTGACAAGCTGGAAGGGTTTTCACTTTTAAGTGAAACAGATCCACATCAGGGGAAGAGTCAGAGGTCTACAAGCTGCAGGAGCCTGTTGTGGGAACCTTCAGGAGTGGCCCAAAGAGAGGGAGAGGTTGAGCGGTAAGACCCAGAGGAGTATCACAGAGGTAGCCGTGTTAGTCTGTATCTTCGAGAACAGCAAGAAGTCCTGTGGCACCTTATGGATTAACAGATATTTTGGAGCATAAGCTTTCATGGGCAAAGACCCGCTTCGTCTTTGCCCACGAAAGCTTATGCTCCAAAATATCTGTTAGTCCATAAGGTGCCACAGGGCTTCTTGTGGTTCTTGAAGACCCAGAGGAGGCATTTCCTCCCTTTGCCTCTTATAGCTGCTGCCCGTGCATATTAATAAAAACAGGACCTTTAATTTCAGTGTATTGTTCTAGTAATCAAAGAGATCAAATCAGTTCCGCAGAGTTATCCTCCTCCAGAACACTGGTTACAGAAGATCACCCAGCTGCCTTCCCCCTAGCTCAGCAGCCAGCATGGGAGGACTAATTCTTGCTTTATTGTGCCAGTCGTGGCAGTCCTAAAAATGTGAAGGGGGAGAAGGAGCAACACATGAGCACCCGCAGCTGAAAGTACTGGCCCAGGTCTTTTTTAAAGTGAGCCCCAAACTAAATGCCTATATGTGTGTGTGCTTTTCAAAGGCACCGAGCACTCTGCAGTGCCTAGGGAAATCAGCGAGCACTTCAGCCCTTTATTTAGATGCTTAAATATGGATTTATTCAGTGCTTCTTCCAGTGCCGCACAGCCCTACTGCAGGGTTCAGGCCCTCTCCTTGGCCCAGAGCAGAGATCACAGGCTCAGCAATCATCCAGCATTTCAGAGCTGCTCACACCCAGCCCTTCTGGGGGTTTCAGTGCTGCTGACAGAGTAGCTAGTTACAGTGCAGCCTCCTCTTCTGTACCCTTGGTAGGCAGTTCTTTCCTGGACAGAAGCTCTGCCCCCTGCCCTCTGCACCCCATTCATACCTTCAATGCTCTATATGCACGCAGGCCAGGCTTTGTAACATGGCCCTTTGCTTCCCATCAGAGGCTAACAGCACGTTACACAGAGCTTGACTGCCCTGGGGACATAATTATCCCTGCTTTACAGGTAAAACGAACCAGCAAGTGTAGAAATTTCCCCAAGTCTGGCGTGAGTCAGCTTGGCAAACAGCAGAATCTGGGAGCTTATTTTTACATTTCCCCACAGCCCCAGGAGCAATTTCTTTATTTACATATAGAAAACATTTGCCCAAAGTGTCAATTACTTCAGAGGACTAAACCTAGATGAGTGATTGGCACCGATACCAGGTCAGCCATGTTTTACTGGCTTTTAAGTGATAGAAAACTCACACAGGTATTGGCCAGTCATCTTGGGCTTGATTTCCACCTGACTGAAGGACATGTCATTGTATACACCAACCATGCTGCCCACCATCTCTGGGAGAATGATCATGTCACGCAGATGACTACCTCCAGCTTCTCCATGGGAGGGACCTCGTTCTTGGCCTTGTGAAGGTGCTGCAGGAGGGAGTGCTGCTTATGACACAGGCCCAAATCAGACACCTGCACTGATGAGCTCTGTGCAGATGCATCCGCTGCTTGTAGGACATACCCAGCAGCTGATCTTGGTCAAAACCTGGACAGGTGCATTTCCTAAAGGTAGATTTCTTCTTCTGTTTGACTTCCACCATCTTATCTGCATCTCTTGGGAAAGGACAGTGTGACCGCCCACATGTAGACTCAAACCTGGGACCACTGGAGCTTAGACCGGGAACTTCTCCAGTTTGAGCCAAAAGCCAATGTCCTCTCAGCTCAAGCTGTAGAAGAGATCCTCTGTAAGTAGCCTAAATGCTGCTACGTAGGACAGTGAACCACATCTAGGTGTGTGGGTTACCCTGTCACCCAGCCTTCTGCTTGAACCAGTTGACCACAATGCAGGCATCCAGGATTTTCAGCCTAATCATTGGCAGTTTTAGTCATGCCCACAAGCCAGTACAGTAAGTGAGGAAGGTTCACCCCTCTAATGTTTCAGAGCAAGGAGACATTCTGGGAAAGTTTGTTATATCACTCAACTGAAACCATGTTATCACATTCCAGCTGACAGCTTTCCAGGACTCTTCGGTTCTCTTGTTTATACACCACAATCATTTTATATCCCACCAAACTGAGACTATGAGTAGAATCTCACCGTGCCAAAACAGCAACACCAAGGAATATTTAGTAGTCATTACTTGTGCACTTATTATCATGGCAGGCCAGGAAGAAGATAAAAGGAATCCAGTGGGTATAAAATAATGGTCTTATCAAACTGCTTTCCAGGAGAGAATTTATTTAACATTTTCAATGAGTTTTTCCAATCACTGTGTTTGAACAAACATATTTCATACTGAAACCAGGCTGCTTCAGATTTGTTGCAACTCGGATTGTGGTTATACTTAGTCAGAGCTCTGGATGGACCACATCAAGGACTTGGTGTGGGAATATTCCATGCAGTCTAGACTATCTTGCTTAATTCCCAGCATTGTACGTCTGCTCTTGGTTTATATTAGAATATTCATCAGGGAACAAAACACCATTTAAAAGTGAAGAGAACAGTTCTGGATGCAGCTTGTTGAAATGTTGTTTGACTTGAATTTAACAAAGCTATGAATGGCCTAGCTGAATTCTGAGGGTGGCCACATGGAAAGCAATCACAATGATGGCTTTTATTTGTGGATAATGCTTGCATTTTCCATGCAGTTAGATCAAATCAAAACCAAGTTGAAAGATGCATGACAGGTGTAGGCTGTGAGCTGCAGGCAGCTTCCAAATATGAAGAAAAGGAAAACCTCGAATGAGAATTCACTTGGTTTCAGAGAGGCAGCCCAAGGCATAAGCATCCCTTAAACTCCATCCTGAGAGTGTAACCATTAACAAGGCCTTCTGATGGGTCTCTGCGCTGGGCTGAATTTAACCCACGATCTACAATGAGTCACATGAACACACTGAATTCAGCTGACATGTGGCTCCATTTCTGCATTTCTTGCCTCTGATGACTTTCATGGGAATTTGGAGTATACAGAGAACTGAGACTATGGTTCCAGGTTTCACTTTAAACATCAGAAAAGAAACATGAATTTGTAAGGAAGAGGGATTCTGACGACAGTAGTTCTGAACAGCACGTACACATGACAAACACATATTGTTTCAGAGGAGAAATGGACCGCCAGCAGAAGGCAGTGCCACCCAACTGAAGTAAATGGAGTGGCACCTGTGAATTGGACCAAGGTCCTCTCTTAGAAGAATCAGGCAGGAAAACCAAATTACAAACCATCTCAACATTTACGCATCCCTAAAGTTCTCCAGAGAACCCTCAGCCCCCTGTCCTGTCACTACAGCCTCTCTCACCACACACCTGCTCAAGAAAATGACCTTTGGCTATGTCAGACCATGGAGGGGTGTGGGCTCCACAGTCAAAGGGCTGGCACGGAGAATACTCTGCCAGCAGCACCTTTTCTTGTATAACAAGGCAGTGCCAGCTCAGCTGTGTTTGCTGATCCCAACTACAGTATGTTGCAGGAAGAGTCTGTGGGTCAGGAAGGGGAGGTGGGATAGGGCCAGGGGAGGGGAGTGTGGGAATGAGGGCACAGAATGGGGTAGGGGACCAAGGGGAGAGGAAGGGGACGGGCCAGGAAGCAGTGGGGAAAGGAGGAATGGTCTAGGGAAGAGACGGGGACAGAAGAATCCAGAGGGATGCAGGAGCCTGGCATGCAGTGGCCCATTGGCAGCAGCAGCAGCTGGGACTCCCTGGTTAAGCAGACCCATTGAGTCCTTGTCCTGATAATCCCCATCTCCCCTTCACCTAGACGACCCCAGTGAGCTCCCTGCACTTGGACTTCCACATCACTGAGCCCAGCCAGCTGCACTCAGATCTACTCTCCAACAAGACCCACTCCCCCGCAGCACCCAGACCCCCTGCTGAAACCCCACACATCCAGACCCCGCTGCCAAGCCCCAGCCACCTTCACTTGGCTCCGCCTATGGAGTCCCATAGCCCCTGCAATCAGAACCCTACACTGAGCCCCTCCCTCTGCATCCAGAATGCCCACCCCAAGCCACCTGCACCCAGACTGCTCCACACAGACCCCTCTTAGCCCCCACCTAGATTCCCCCATGCCTGGATCCCCCCCACACTAGGCCCCTCTGCACATGGATCCTGCTGAGGTCAGCCTGCCTGACCACATGCAATGCACCTGGTGCAGGGGAGCAGGGCCCTGGGGTGTTTCTGGGGCAGGCCCAGCCCTTGCACTGTGTTATGGTTGGGTGCAGCCTCCCTGTTGAGTCTCAATCCCTGGGGAAAGGAGAGGGCTGCAAGGCAATTTTCCCCCCTCCATGTAACCAATGGCCTGTGTTACCCACTGCCAGGCTGGAGTGTCCCCATTTATTTATGGGCAAATAAAATTTGCATAACTTTGAAGAATTTTAAAATACTGTGTGCAGGATATTTATTTTTTGTCCAGAATTGTTAATTTTTGGCTCAACATTCCCTCAGGAGTAACCTTTCACATCCATCGGGAACCAATGGCAACCTCTGTGTATGCTCTGAAAATAAGTGTACCTAGAGGCTGCTCTAGTGATCATAAACAGCAAAAAGTCGTTACAAACTCCTGTCAAATCACCATCAACATAGTTTGTCAACACTAAAACATTCAAATAAAGGTGTGCCTGGCTGACTTTGAGAGAAGCTATGAAACTGAATGTATGGGGAGATCGTTCATGAAAATCTTAAATATTACCCTGCAAGGTTACAAAGTTCAGTGCCTTGTAATTTTGCCATGTAAGTGTCAGTTGTAACCGTGGCAAAGCCTGTCCAGGGACAGGCTGAATTTGTGCACATATCAGTTCACAAAGCCTGGGCGTTAACATTTGCAAGCGTACAATATAACATACAAAGTCATCTGGCAAAATGAAGCTTCCGGCAGAGGCCTGACTTTAGGGCTGCTACTTCCCTCCTTGGAAGTGATTCTGTCCCCAGGAGTGAGCAGCTGAGCAATGATGGCAGACTCTTGTGAAGGGAGAGCCACGGGCACAGATGGAGGAGCTGCTTCGTCCAGCATCACAGGGGGCTGGACAGGGAAACCCCAGAAAAAGCACGTTTCTTGAGTACAAACTTCAAGTCATCGTCCCTCTCTGGGCCTCTATTGTGTAGCTGTCTGCAAGTCTACATGAAAACAGGGGGTCCAGAGGGGGATTAGGTTTCTCCCCAGAACAGTTCTCCATTAACCCAGCCTCTGCATTTGTTTTGATGAGAGAACAATTGATTCAGGCCATCCATTCAGTACCGTCTTTCAGGCTGGGATGGGAGTTTACTAGACAGAGGCCCCCAGCGAAGGCCCTATTGCCTAGGTGCATTCTGCCTAAAGGAGGAGTACTGCTGAGGGAAACCAGCGAGTTTGGACCTCTGAGAAACTCCCGGACAGGCTATCCTGGCCTGGTGAGTGTGCTGTAGGGCAGGGAGTAGGCATAAGTCAATGGGAGCCAAGTAGACAGGATGAAAAAGGCTGTCTGCTTCATACAGCACTCCTTCCGAGTGGAGCTGGGGCAGCGTGGGTGGTTGGTGACCGCCTGGCTTGGAAGGCAAGCCCCCCCCGAGCCCCATGCCTTCTATATCCACCAGCAACCAGTTCACGTCCCTACCACCACTGTGGTTGCTGCTGGCCTCTGCCCAGCCATCCCCAACGTGGCTGCTGGCCCTTGACCCTGCTCCAGAGTAGCACCTCCAGCCTGGGATAGTGTGGCCCCAGCCTGCTCCAGCCCCAGAGAGTCAGCAGGCAGCATGGATGCAGCCTGTCCTGGAGCTCTGGGGAGTCACAGGTGGCATGGCTGCAACCTGGCCCAGCAGGCAGTGCAAACCCAGCCTTCCCTGGCCCCAGAGCACTGGAGAGCTGACAGGCAGTATGGCTGCAGCCTGCCCCAGCGCACTGGTGAGCCAGTGAGTGACACTGCAACTGCCTGCCCCAGCCCCAAAACTCTGGAGAGCCACCCAGAACGCACGGCCCAGGGAGGACGGGGACACATGACCCACACTCCTGACAAACACGAACTGCATCCCCAGCCCAGTGCTAGACAGACAGAGCAGCAGCGGCATGGCCCCCAGCCTGCCCGTTCCAGTCTCTGACACCATACCAGCCGGCTGGGAGGGGAAACCTGGGGGACTCTGCGGATGATGGGTGGGGCCGGATTAGCAGTTGAAGAAGGCATTACTGTCCCCTGCCTACGATACCTGGCACCCATGTGGGGCAGGAGGGAGTTCCCCTCTCTTACCCCAAGATATCGGACCTGGGCAGGGTCTTGACTCTGACGGCACCTTTCAGGTTGCTCCAGTGAAGGCTGTTGTTATATGGTAATCTCTAGTCAACCCTACAGTAACACATTGATATTTAAGGCAAACTGGCTCAGGAGAAATGTCTTGTTGCTTTTTGTTCAACTTCTCAGGCCAGCACTTTCAGCCTGATCCTGCAATATTATTTGAGCCAAATTTTAACTGTCTGAATCTGGAGCACACTCGTATGTGCTTCTCTGAGAACAGGAGGAAATTGTCTGAGATGTCTCATTGACCTTCATAACATAACTATGGAAATATTTGCAGTTAAATAGTAGCAGAGCAGTCCAAGCAATACTGAATAACTCTGCCTGAGCAGAACACATGTCCATAGAGTCAGTGGGAATTGATACTGATGTCGGATATAAATCAGCAAGCCAAAAAGACAGAGTTAAATATTCATCTGAGCACTCAAAATGCTTTCCTTTTAGATAAATCTCTCTTTGTATCTGCGTTCATTCCAGGGTGAAAAGATCAAAAGCCATCCAATGGCCATCGCTGATAACAATTCCCAGTTCCCAAGCAGGTATTGTCACTTTGGGATCATAATTAGCATATAGTAAAACAAGCAACTGACCTGGAAGAAATGATGAGTTTGTGGCTAATGTACAGGATGAGTGCGACATCTACTAAGGCATGGGTGTTCTGCACTCCTGTGTGACCTTGAGCTTTCTGTTCCCACTCTGGTTCCTGTATTATCCTCCCAGGGTAGACTCCTGTACAAGTGCCTCATACACGCAGGGGCTAGAGAGAGGTGCATTTTGGAGTAAGGCTTCAGGGCAGTTGGCTACACACCTGATCCAATCGTGCTCCTATTGCAGTCAAAGGGAATTTTGCCATTGACTTTAGTGGGACCACAATTTAGCCTATAGTATATATATGTCTTTCTTTGGGTGAGCCCTAATATATCCCTAATAGTCCAACTTGTGACTTTGACATGTTTGTGCATTGGTGCTCCATGTGGGAAGAACAATGAAAAGGCCTAGAAAGTAGTCTGTATGTTTGCTAACGGATGGAAGGCATGGGGTTGTTTAATGCTGATCTGTAGAAAAATCTGTGCATCATTTTGCATATATGTAACCATAATTTGGAGACAAGTGTGTTTGAAAAATTCATAAGCTCAGCCCCAGGAAGGAAGCCCTGGCAATGCGCTGTGCAAAACCCTACCCCAAACAGATATTAATTGGTTGTTATGATATGGGTAAGTCAAAGTGTCATAAAGCAGAAACATTAATACTTTTATGGATGAAAATCCTGGCTCCACGAAGTCAATAGGAGTACAGGAGTATGTTCTGTGCCCAGGTGTTCACATGGGCTAGGCGCGCCGGGTGCTGCTGCTATTTTCGCAGCGGTGGCATCCAGAGCTCTAGCTCCCTTTGAAGTGCCCAGCGGCTCTACTGTGCCACCCCATGCAGCTCCGAGAAGATGGAGGGCAGCGCAGCAAACTGAGCAGTGCTAATGGCAGACTACCCTAGGCTCCACCCCTTCTGTTCTGGGCCCTGCCCCTGCCAGGGCACAGAGCCGAGCCTCCCTCCCACCTTACTGCAAGGCCTAAAGTGGCTGTTGGAGCCACTGAATATGTTGATTGAAAAGGGCCACAATTTTACCTTATATGTAGTTCAGTTTTAACCTTAAGGCATTTCAGTGGACAAAGTTTTGAGTTGTTGCTGCCAAGCTTTAAATAATCATAAATGCCACTTTTACAGGGCTTATTTTCAGACTAATGAAACCGGCTGAGTGCCATTTTAAAGCTAAAGAGGATTTAAACTGGTCCTCGCTGGCAGGTCATTTATGGTCTGAACAACAGGTTGTTTTTTTAAGTCACTTTGTGCGTATGACAGACATCTAAAATATGTATCTTGAGCCATAGGCTTTAAGGGACTTAAGTCATTCAAATTCTTTTATGGGAACAAACAGTTATGAGTACAAATGAAAAAAGTGATAGACTTGACCAGAGTCTGGTATGAGAAAAAATTTAGTTCACCATATGGGATTCTCTGAGGCCTGTTCTTATCAGGTATAAAGAACAGTATATGTAATTTTGATTTACTTGTATTCAATTGCTATCACTTGTATTTACTTGGATTTCCAGTGACCCTAATCACAATTAGAGTCCCATTGGATTAGGCAGCAAATAAACACAGTAATAGGCAGATATCTATCTATAGATTTAGGGGGTAGCCTTGTTAGTTGGTAGCTTCACCAAAACAAAACAACAACAAAAACAACCAAGCAGCCTGTGATTCCCCAGGTTGTCCTTATTTCCCTTTTTATAGTGAAGCACTATCTTTGTCCTTCTCCTGCCCTCTAGGCTCTCTCCTGGAATCCATAACTTTCAAAGATGTTTGCTAATCCATAACTTTTCAAAGATGATTGCTAATATGGCCAACCATATGCTGCACTTTGTGATTCCAAAAGGGGAAAGAATGTAAGAGCTTGGGCCATGAGAACCCATGAAGACAAAGAGTCTCCAGGGAGAATGCTCAGTTTGCCCAGAAGGGGACTGAAAACTGAGCTCAGATAGGGCTGAAGATGCTAACAAGGGCCCAGCAACAGTCCTTTCCGGACCTTGGTTATATCTATACCTATCTATTTCTTTGTTATATCTATTCACTTATTAGCTAGACAGCCAAGACACTAAAGACTCACATAATGATGGTGATATCTCCTCAGTAAAATCCTTGGCTTCATCTGCACTGCAGCAATTTGTCGAAAGATGATCTTCCGGATGATCTCGTCCAGAAGATCTTCTTCCGAAACAGCACATCCACACACAAAAAAGCAGATCAAAGGAGCAATCTGCTCTTTCAAAAGAGAGCGTCCACACAGTCCCTGCTCTTTCGAAAGAACGGGCCAGGGATTAAACATCCGGCACCAAGAGGACCACTCTTGCAAATGAAGTGTCCCCGGAGCATCCACACATGCTCTGTTCTGAAAGAATCTTTCAGAAAAAGGCACTTTCCTCAACTGGGAGAGCAAGAGGGCCTCTGAAAGAAGCACCACATTCTTTCGAAAGGAATTTGAAAGAGTACATTTTGTGTGTGGATGCTCCGCTCGTTCTTACGGAAGAGGGCCTGATTTTGCTAAATGACTTGCCAGTGTAGATATGGCCTTTGAGTATTCTAGGATGTATTTCATCAGGACCTGGTGACCTTTAATTTTTATTAACATTTCACCAGGAGGGCGGTGAAGCACTGGGAAGTGTTACCAAGACAGGTTGTGGAATCTCCATCCCTAGAGGTTTTTAAATCCTGGCTTGACATAGTCATGGCTGAGATGATTCAGTAGGGGTTGATCCTGCTTTGGGCAGGGGGCTGGACTCAATGACCTCCTGAGGTCCCTTCCAGCCGTAGGATTCTATGATTCTATGATTCTCATTTTCATTAGCATCCATTATGTTAGACTAGTGTTTCCCAAGTGTAAAAGATTCACTTACCCCTTTTGGGACTTCGACCTTATCAGAAATACCCCTCTCCCAGTGCCATCCCAGTGCTTTTCTCCTGATTTTTGGTAATTTATTTTCTGCTGTGTACCCGCTGAAATCCTTTCGCATACCACCATTGGGAAACACTGCGTTAGACATTCAATTGCTACTAAACTTTTTGGTGCAACTTGAAGCAGAAAAATTATTTAGCACTTCTGCCATTTCCATTTTTCTGCTGTTATTGTCACCCCACTCCCCTTCATTGAGTAATGGGCCTACCCTTTCCATAGTCTTCCTCTTGTTCTTAACGTATTTGCAGAAAGTTTTCTTGTTACAATTTATGTCTATATTAAAAATTGTGGGCACTCAGATGTTACAGATGGGGCTATGTACGTATGACTGACTGACTGACAGACAGACAGACAGATAGATAGATAGATAGATAGATGGCTGAAAACCGTGTGGAATATGAGCCTATCATTCTTTCAGAGATGGTGTTGAAAGTGGTTAAACAGGCCCAGAGATGGGATTGAGAACCCTGGTGAAGGCCAACCATATATTGAACATTGTGATTCCAAAAGGGGAAAGAATATAAGAGCTTGGGTCATAAGAACCAGTGAAGACAAAGAGTCTCCAGGGAGAATGCTCAGTTTGCCCAGAAGGGAACTGAGAACTGAGCTCAGACAGGGCTGACAATGCTAACAAGGGCCCAACAATAATCCTTTCTGGATCTTTCTTATATCTATTCACTTATTAGCTGGAGGGCCAAGACACTGAAGACCCACATAGTGAGGTCAACAGCCTTCAGGCGCACCAGGAGTAGAAAAGGTCACAGCAGCACACCTAGCCAGCAGGAGGCACCAGTGAGAGGTGACTGCCTCTGACACCCTGGCTCAAGTCCCAGCTCTGATACAATTTGCCCATATGATCTTGGACAAATCACTTGATTTCTCTGTCTTGTGACTATAAAATGGAAGAAGTATTACCTCCTTTCTCTCGTTTGGTCAGTGTCCATTGCAAGCTTTCAGAGCAGGGAGTCTCTCTTACTGTGAATTTCTCTAGCACCTAGCACAAACTGGTTCTAGTCTTCATTGGGAGGGGGGCGGCCTCTAGTTTAGGTTTGCCTTAAAAAGAATTACCATGCGCAGACTAACCACAGCACCATCTGCTTCTTTCCAATGTGAATGATGTGCACTCCCTAATTCATTCTGCAGCAAAACTGTTCCGTGAGAGCCGGAGGCTGATCTGAGTTACACGGGTGTAAGTCCAGGCTCATTCAGCTGATTCTGTGGTCGTGCTGCAGCCTTATATCTGGGTGACCGAGACCAGAATCTGCCCAGTGACAATATAGCCCACACTGGAGAGGGGAGGTAGCAGACAGAGGTGAGGGCAAAGAGTACAAAAATGCCCTTTCTCATATTTACGGTTCCCATTTGTCTTTTAAAATCTAGACAAAGAGGTGTGGTAATCTCTGTATTCCACTGCCCATCGCATGAGCTGTACAGTCACCATCCACTGTGGTGGACATATGCCGTTCAAATGGACGGAGAGCTCTAATGCTCTTTAGAGGAAAGACCAATTGTGCCCATTAGCACCTGCTCCACGTGTATGTTCATTCTTCTCCTTTGCTCATGAGATTTTTATAAGTCTGCCCACATACCTCCATCACGCCAGCCATTCTAAGTACTCTACACTTGTTGCAGTGGTAGTTGTACACACTAAGAGGTACAGACTTGCCCACATTAAATAAGATCACAGGAAACTGAGTTCTGGCACTCCTTCAAATGATGCATCTCAGCTCAGGTTTTGGATATGCACTAAGGTCACTCATTGTTTTTCTCTTTGTTTTCACAATGCTGAGCAGTTGTACGCTCCCAAGTTCGATGCCTCAGTGCAGGAGACTCGTGCATCATCATGCATCAGTAAATGGCTTTTATCAGTACTGCAGCTGTCCTCCCTTCGGTGGAGTGATTTGTTTAGTGCTCGGAAGCCGCTGTTCATGCTTGCCAGTTAACTTCATAAGTTCTATTTTTAGGGCAACCTGGATGGCAGCAACAGCTCCTGAACTGACAATTTCAAGATAAGCTTTTGAGGCCTCAGAGAAAATATCTGCTTTAAAATTCTGAGTTCAGTAGAAAAATGGAAGAAATTGTGAGATACTGAGGAGACTCGGCAACACTTAGTGCCAATTTTACAGCTACACTCCAGTTGGTTTTAGTCAATCGTCCCCTCAGAACATCCCTTTTCCCCTCAAGGGATCAGGACTTCATTACTGAAAGTTTCCTACAACTTACTGAGGGCAGGTCTGCACTAGGCAGTGATGTGAATTCATCATCATCATCAACCACAGTGGGCTCAGTACCCATTGGTGTCTGATGACTTCCTCACTATTTCCTTCCGTCTTTCCCTGGCCAGTGCAGAGTGGCTTTGTTTCTGCAGACTAGCTCCACACCAATCTACTATATCAGTAAGTCAATTGTCAATATGCAAATTTAGCTGCAGCAACTGCATAGCTAGAACTGACTTATTGGCAATCCACTTTTCTGGCCCTCCTCACAGAGGGAGGTCAATGGGAGAAACTCTCCTGTTGACCTCCCTTAGTCCTCGCAATATTGAGGGGTACGGGGTCAACTGCCAACCCCAGGTAGCTCGATTTCATGCATCCCCATCAGGCGCATGAAATTGAACTCTGGAAGATCAACCCTGAACAGGCTGATCTACTGCATTGTATAGACATATGCTGAGCCTCCAGCATCCTTCCCTTATATTCTTTCAAACCTCTCTTCAAAGCCCCTCCTTTTGTGAAGCCTTCTTACCCCACAACAGTGTCTCCAGACCTCTTGCTCCGAACTATGGCCAAGTGAATCATTTCTGCCCAACTCCCTGATCCCATAACTGGCTTTGTGAGGTTACACCATTTTGTGGAGCTTGCCGGGCACCACCAATGGGAAGTCAGTTGCCATGACCTGAGATTGTCAGATATTTAGGGCCAAGACCTTGTATTTGTGTGTGTTTTGTGGAAGAATAATGATAGGGCGTCGGACTTTAGAGAAATGAATGCAAACTAAAAAGTGGATCATATGCTATCCAAGTCAAATTGGGCCCTAGTTATGACGTGACCATCTGTCCTGTATTAGGCGGGACAGTCCTGTATTTGGGAAGCCAGAAAGGTGTCCCGACTTATTTTTAAAAGGGTCCAATTGTCCTGTATTTGGGCCGTCCCCGCCGCCAACCTTTCTCCGAGCCTTGGCGAAGCTGGGGAGCCTGAGCGGCTGCCTCATCCCTGCCACTTCCCTGGGGAGTGGGGAGCGCCAGCAGCTGCGGCTTCCCCCGGGTTATATGGTGGGGGGAGCAGTGGCTGCCGCTTCCCTGAGGCTCGTGGGGTGGGAGGGGTGGCAGCAGCTGTGCCTTCCCTGGGGCTGCCACTTCCCCAGGGCTGGTGGGGGGGCCACAGCAGCTGCTGTCCTGGGGCCCCCTGGGAGGGCCGGCGGCTGGTGCCTCCTTTCCAGTTCCCCGGGGCTTGGTGGAGCCGGGATCAGCTATCCCTCCCGCCATATCTCCCTGTCCCATCTTAGGGACAGGGAGATATGATCACCCTACCTAGTTATCTTAAGCTGGATTCTTAGGCTGTGCCCAGGCATGTGAAATCTGAGCAAACCTCTCAGCTGCAGCTCTGTTCCATCAGCCAAAGGAAAGTAACTTCAAATAAAAAAAGTCCAAAGGCACCTGATCCACCTTCATTAGATTTAAAAGCGAACACTCGTGCAGAAGCAGGAGTGACATTTCAAAGCTAACCTTGTACAAACAAAACCAACACTTACATAACTGCAGAATTGATGGGTGTAGGCATGACAAGCCAGACCTGCCTCTGCCCTTTGTATACCCAGTGTGTCTAGACAAACTCACTTCTCAAACATAGCCCTTGTGATGTGTGGTTAATAAACATCACAGAGATGGGCCAAGTGCAGATAACTGCAGATATTTATTGGGCTGAGGCAATGAATAGCTGCAAGTCATTTTAAATAAAATCAGTATAAATCACTGAGCAAGTCTTGATAACTTTTTCATTAGTAGATTGTAATGTGCAATTTTCTGGTGAATTTTGCAGGTGATCAAACCTAGCCAACAGTATCACAGATTATTCTGACTTTATGTAAGAGAGTTAATACTGCTCCAGAGTTATGGTCAAAACAGTTTACTGTGCTTGCGTGGACAGCTTTGAAAGATGCTATTTGAAAGCCTATGTCTGCCACATGCCTTTTCTCATTTTTTAAAATGCAGCATGTCTTTAACCCCTGAGAGTATATCTTGTACACTGATAAGCTTTGAATGTTCTGTCTTTGCTCACTTTGAACAGTGTCCTTTCCCACGTGCAATCTAGCTAGGGCTTTATAGCTGCGTCTACACGTGCACGCTACTTCGAAGTAGCGGCACTAACTTCGAAATAGCGCCCGTCGCGGCTACACGCGTCGGGCGCTATTTCGAAGTTAACTTCGACGTTAGGCGGCGAGATGTCGAAGTCGCTAACCTCATGAGGGGATAGGAATAGCGCCCTACTTTGACGTTCAACGTCGAAGTAGGGACAGTGTAGACGATCCGCGTCCCGCAACGTCAAAATTGCCGGGTCCTCCATGGCGGCCATCAGCTCGGGGGTTGAGAGACGCTCTCTCCAGCCCCTCAGCTCACTGGTGGCCGCGTGGAGCGGCCCCTTAAAGGTCCCCTCCCCCGCCCTGACTACAGGAAGCTGAGGCAACGTGCAGGCTGCAGCCTGCACAGCCCTCAGCCCCTGACAGCGGCGATGGCTGCCCAGCAGCACCCCATCGCCCCCAGGGGACCCCCCCCAAGGGCAGCCAGGGCAGCCAGGCCAGCCAGAAGACCTGCCAGTCTGGGAAGCGGCAGCGGGGCCCCTCCTGGACGGAGGCCGAGCTGCGGGACCTGCTGGGGCTCTGGAGCGAGGAGGTGGTGCTCCAGGTAATGGGGAGCAAGAGGCGGAACGCGGATGCGTTCGCTCGGCTGGCCGATGGCCTGGCTGCCCGGGGTCACCCTGCCCGCACTCTGGACCATGTCCGGAGTAAGGTGAAGGAGCTGCGGCAGGGTTATGCCCAGGCCCGGGATGCGGCCAGCCGATCTGGGGCCGCCCCCGTCACTTGCCCCTTTTACAGGGAGCTCAGGGACATCCTGGGCTCCCGGCACACCTCCTCCCCTCCGGCCACCCTTGACACCTCAGCTGACGAGCCCCAGCAGGTCCTGCAGCCGGAGTCCGACCCGGAGGCAAGCCCCGCACCCCAGGGGCCCCCCCCGGAGGCCATCCCCGGGACATCGCGGCAGGAGAAGGAGGAGGAGGAGGAGGGGGGCTCCTCCTCTGCAGAATCCAGCCTGCAGATCCTCCTCCTGCCATCCCAGAGCAGCAGCAGGGCCACCGACCCCCGGGGATCTCCGGACCGTGGGAGCGGACCCACAGGTAGGTACCCCTCTCTGGTGGACACCCCGGGGCTTGAGGGGCGGGGGTAACAGAGATGTGTCCAGGGCCCCCTACACGCTCACATGGCCATGGCCCCAAGGACACCAGGGCCATGGCCCTCACACCACTGCAGCCATCAGCCCCTGCCCCCCCCCACCCTGCATGACAGTGCCATGCCCCATCCCCGGGCCAGGGGGGAGCAAAACCTCGAGGGGCCCCCGGGCGGAGGGGGTGGGACACCCCGCATCAGCAGCAGCATGTGATGGAGTGGGGGGAGTGCCAAAGGGAGACTCAGGCTACATATGAGCCACAAGAGCCGAGGAGCTCCCAGGGCCAAAGGAGGATCCTGGCACTACAGCTGGCAGGTGACACATCTGCCCTGAGCAAACAGGAGGGAGGAGCCGAGCTGGCTTGGAATTGGGGGGTGAGGGCGGGGGCCACAGGTAGAGGCTAGGGGAAGGGAGAGCTGGTAGGCAGCCAGCCAGAGGACGGGGAAAGCTGCATCCCAGAGGGGCCCCCCTTGGGGTCTTCTCCCCACGACGGGTTGGAAGGACTGTCTCTTCCGACAGCTGGTGCTGTCACTCCTGCCAGAAACTGGCCATCTGTGGCCTAAGAAAGCTCTCCTGCTCTCAGACCCTGCGGGGTGAAGTGAGAGTCGCTCCCACCAGGGGACGGGGTGCAGGGCAGGGGGACCCCTGAACCCCATCCATCACAGCAGCATCTCCCGGGGACGGGGATGGGGGACCTGCAGCACAGGGCGGGGGGCACAAAGGCCACGGCTCGGGGCCCACACTAACGCCTGTCTCCATTCTTCTTTCCCCCCTCCTCTCCTGTGTCCTGCACCTGCACCTGCACCATCCGAAGGACCGGAAGAGAGCGCCGGCGAGGCCTCGGTTGTCCCGGAGAGCCCTCCGGGACCCCCGCTCCAGGGCAGCCCCTCAGTGGAGGAACGACCGGCCCCGCGGAGGGCAAGACGGCGGACCCCGCGCCTACTACCAGCGGCGGCAACAGACCCCCAGCTGCTGGCCATCCTCCGCTGGCAGCTGGAGGTGTTGGAGCAGCACCTCCAGCTGCAGGAGCGGGCGCTGGCCTGGCACCAGGAGGCATGGGGGGCCTATATGCAGACATTCAACCGGCTGGTTGACTACCTGGCCCCCCATGCTGCGCCGGCCGAGCCACCGCCCGCCATGCCCGCTCCTGCAGCCCCACCACCAGTTGCTCCAGCCGTCGCCGGGCCGTCTGCCGTCGCCCCACCACCTCCCCGCGAGGGCCACAGCGCCGAGGGACCCCTGGAGCCACCCGAGACTCGCCGGCGCCGATACCTTCCGGTGCAGCCCGCTCCCACCCAGCCGCGGACCAGACTGCAGGCACGGCGGGGCTCCCAGCCGGGCACGCCCAGTGCTGGGCTGTAGGGGCGAGGGGCCCAGGACGTGGCCCCCCCCCTTGTTGTACATAGTTTGGACTGCTTTATTTTGGTGCCCCCGTATGCCCCGTCCCCCCCCTGTAAATAGTTCTCCCCGTTCTCCTCCCTGCTTTTCTTTTTTGTTGATGGTGCACACTTTTATTTGCTTTGTGGTTGTATTGTTTTATTTGTGCCCATCTTGATTTGGTTGAACGTTTGTTCCTCCTTTTTGGTTTGTGTGTCACATATTTATTTATTTACAAAAAAAAAAAAATTTCGTTAAGACAAAAAAAACGTTTACGTTCACCCACAAGTTCGTGCTGTCATTTCTCCAGGACAAGTGGGGGGGGGGCGGTGGGGTGCTCCATGGTGTGGGCGGTGGGGCAGGAGTGTGGGGGAGGAAGGGGCGGGCAGTAGGGGGCCTGGGCAGAGTTCACCCCACGGCCTGTTGGTCGAAGTGGGCCCGCAGGGCCTCCCGGACCCGGGTCCCCTCTGGGTCCACCTGCCGACTGGGGGCAGCAGGTGGCTGCACGTGTGCCCTGCCGGCCTCCACGGCCCAGCCCTGAAGAATGGTCTCCCCCTTGCTCTCCACGAGGTTGTGCAGGGCGCAGCAGGCACCCACAATCTGGGGGATGTTGTTGGGGCTGGCAACCAGGCGGGTCAGGAGACATCGCCAGCGTCCCTTGAGGCGGCCAAATGAGCGCTCCACCACCTGGCACGCACGGTTCAGGCGCTCGTTGAAGCGCTCCTGGCTAGCGGAGAGGTGGCCCGTGTAGGGATGCATGAGCCACGGCCGGAGGGGGTAGGCCGCATCTGCAATGACGCAGAAGGGCATGGTGGTGTCCCCCAGAGGGATCTCCCGCTGGGGGATGTAGGTCCCTGCCTCCAGCCGGCGGCACAGGCCCAAGTTCCGAAAAACCCGGGCGTCGTGGGTGCTGCCAGGCCAGCCCACGTAAATGTCCTGGAAACGTTCCCGGCTGTCCACCAAGGCCTGCAGGACAACTGAATGGTAGCCCTTCCGATTGAGGTATCGTCCTCCACTGTGGTGCGGGGCGTGGATGGGGATGTGAGTCCCATCCAGAGCCCCGAAGCAGTTGGGGAAGCCCAGGGTGGCAAAGGCGGCGACAGTGGCATGTGGGTCCCCCAGCCTCACGAGCCTGTGCAGGAGCATGGCGTTGATGGCACGCACGACCTGCAGAGAAAGCACATGGGACAGCCCCAATGAGGGGTGAGCAGGGTGTGCGTGGCCCTGCCCTGCCCTGGCCCCCCTTCCCTGCCCTGCCCTGCCCTGCCCTGCCCTCCCTGCCCTGCCCTGCCCTGCCCTGCCCTGGCCCCCCTGCCCTGCCCTGCCCTGCCCTCGCCTCCCTGCCCTGCCCTGCCCTGCCCTGGCCCCCCTGCCCTGGCCTGGCCTCCCCCTGTGGGTTCTCTTACCTCCATGAAGACAGCCCCGACGGTGGCCTTTCCGACACCAAACTGCTGGCCCATGGATCGGTAGCTGTCCGGAGTGGCCAGCTTCCAGACAGCGATGCCGACCCGTTTCTCCACAGGGAGGGCACGCCGCATGGCAGTGTCCCGGTGCCTGAGTGCGGGGGTGAGCCACTGGCACAGCTCCAGGAATGTCTGTCGGGTCATCCTGAAGTTCCTGAGCCAGTGGTCGTCGTCCCACTCCCCAAGCACCAGCCGCTCCCACCAGTCGGTGCTGGTGGGGTAGCTCCACAGCTGCCGGCGTGTGAGGCGGGGGGTGGAGCGGGGTGCTGCAGGGGTAGGGGTTGAGCCCAGCTGCCCTAGGGGCATCTCCTCCCCTGGGGCAAGGAGGTGCTCAGCTGCCTCCCACATGGCATGAGCCAGGGCAAGCCCTGCTCCTGCCGGTAGGGCTGGGTGGACCTCTAGCTGCTGCTGCTGCTGCTGCTGGGGGTCCATGACTGCGGCGCCCGGGGTCTGTGTGCCTATGGCTCCTCAGACCGCGTGCTGTGCAGGCTGAGTGTATGTGGGAGGGGCCCTTTAAGGGAGCGGCTAGCTGTTGCCCCAGAAGCGCTAGTCCGCCCGTTGACCCTGTCTGCAGCTGTGCCTGGCATCCCTATTTCGATGTGTGCTACTTTGGCGTGTAGACGTTCCCTCGCTGCGCCTATTTCGATGTTGGGCTGAACAACGTCGAAGTTGAACATCGACGTTGCCGGCCCTGGAGGACGTGTAGACGCTATTCATCGAAATAGACTATTTCGATGTTGGGTGCACGTGTAGACGTAGCCTATATAATACCACAGGGACTGATGTTGTTATTTACTTGAGTTAAGGTAGCCCTGGCCCTATTATGTAGGCAGCCTGCAAACGTGTTACAAGAAGAGAGTCCCCACTCCAAAGAAGACGTGAAAAACTAAGAAGGAAGGATGGTCTAATAGCCAGGCACTAGTCTGGGACACAGTTTCAGTTCCCTGCTCTGCTACAGACTTCCTGGGTAGGTCCCTTAGACTGTATGTGCCACACTTCCACCTCTGTAAAATGGGGGTAATAGCATTCCACTGTCTCCCAGTGGTGCTGAAAATAAATATATTAAAGATTGTGAGGTGCTCCACTTACTAAAGGGAAAGAGGGACATGTAAGTTCCTTAGACGGACTGAATAAATTACAAACATATGTCGTCATTTCATACTTTAAGTCATTCAAGCATTAATCCTGGAGAGACACTGTAAAGAACAGTCAAGTTAAATATAAACATATTAAATCACAGGGTTGTGGGTTTTTAAACAGCTGCCTTGGTGATAAATTAAACTTCAAAACTTACTACCCATTTTACTCGCAAGTACTGGACAGAAAACAGAAGAAGGGTGGGGAGCCTCCTGGTAGTTTATATGTAAGACATTGTGCTTACCACACAGCGTATCTCCCCACATTTGAAGGCACCAGACATGCAAATGCAAACACAGGCTCTCTGGTGCTTAGCTCGTCAGGGGCCATACTTTCAGAGTTCCCTGTAAGCCGTGCACTTGTGCGGCCACTCAGCGGAGATTCAAACGTCAACAGCTGATTAGCAGAGCACCCAGGGCTAGGAGTTTTTTGTTGTTGTTTGTTTGACTGCAGGTGCGCAATCACACCTCCCTCAGTGTATATTCAAAATGTATTCCACGCATAGATGGAAAAAATCCACCCACAGATGGTAAAGGTTAGAGGGAACGTTGCTCTTCCTCAGAGGTGCTGCTTCCCCTCTAGCCAGGGTGGGTGTGTGCGTTCAACTGCCCCTCCAACCTCAAATTTCATCCCACCCCCCAAACTCCTTTTCCTGCCTATGGTCTTCCTGTTTTCAAAGCCCGTTTTCCCTCACCCTGCTCTGACATGGGGGAAAAAAAAATGGGGGGGCAGGGGGCATTACTGCAACATCTGACAGTGCATTTCCAGGTTTTTTGACATGTAGGGGATTTTAATATGTCAATCATGGGGGGGTGAATCTCTTTGATTAGGTGTTAGCTGTGGTAGTGTTTAATACCCTTCCAGGCTATATTCATGTGTCTCAAAGGCAGAAGGGGTTCCTGTGATCAACTAGTCTGACCTACTTTTTATCATCTATCTCTTAAAAAGATGTATTTTAGAGCATGGGAATAAGAGGTGTTGCTGCGTAACTCAAGCAGATGCAGCCAGCAAAGTGATCCATAATCGCAAATATGCTGATCAAGCTTCAGACCATCGCAGCCTAATCATTGGAGCTAAGCACAGCTCTAAGAGCTGTTACTTCTCTTTCAGTCCAACCACTAGAGGGAGGGAGGATTTAACTCAGCAGCATTTTGCACTTGTGTGTTTGTAGATTTCAATCCAACAGACTTTAGTACCAGGTAGGTTTCAAAGGCTAAACTACAGCTAGCTCAAAGCAGGAGGGGATTGCAGGTTTTTTTATTTTAGCACCAGTAAGCGAAGAGCTAAAAATTGTCATCATGGTCTGTGATATCATCCACAGCTCACAAAGGACATTTGTTCCTTTAGCCTGTCCATGTGCTATGACATTGTATCTCTGGGGACTTGTGCTTTCCACAGGCTGGTCTTCTTCCATCATTAGTCACTGCTTTAAACAAATGCCTCCAAGCCCTCCCAATGATTTAGCTTAAAGGCCTGGCCCTCCTACATGGCAAAATTATAAGAATGGCCCAGTTCCTCAGGCAGACAAACCAAGAATGCCACAAATTCAAAATCTTCTCTCCTGCCCCTTCCTCAGGCAAAGGGTGTGAACTGTGAGCCCCTCTATGAACCTATAGAGGAGAGCAAGGGGGCAGCTCTCCAGTCTGCATTACCACAGGGGGAGAACAGCTGGCACAGGCTGCTACTTCTGGGCCTAGGTGGGTTGGATAGAGTCTTGGATCATTAGTGGGCCCCCCAAGCTGGTCTGTGATACACACACATCTCATAGAGATAGAGGGGACCTCAGGAGGTCATGAAGTCCAGTCCCCAGGACCATCCTTTTTTTCCCCCCCAAACTTAATCTGTTTGCCCCAGATCCCTAAATGGGCCCCTCGAGGGCTGAGCTCACAACTCTGGGTTTAGTAGGCCAGTGCTCAAACCACAGAGCTACCCCTCCCCCAGGGCAGGTAGGCTGATGCAGAAGGGTAAGAAAGCTTCATCAGGGTAGGCCTGGCTCAGCTTAGTTTTCCCCTGGAGCGAAGGAGAAGCTGTGGCTGAATCATGACTCAGTCACCCCCTTGTCTCCTGCTGAGGCAGCTCAGCTATGCTCTGCCCCTTCCCCAAGGCATGCTGTAATTCCAGCGCCTCCATTCCCGGCTCGTAGCTATTCATTAGTTAAAATACCTGTGAGGTGATGCGTGGCTGTGAAACCTGGGTGCACATATGCCCCCTGCGCAGTCTCCACAAGGGCCCTCTAAGGCTCTGAAACAATCCATATTTTAGCCTTGATCTGGACAACACAGGAATAATTATTTCTGCATTACAGCATTTCCCAGTGCAGACTCCAAGCATCACATAGGTTATACATACACTCCTCTTAAATAACCAGGTAGGCTTACACTCTGCTTTTGACATCATTCCTGGAACTGTGTGCAAAATGCTGCTCGAGCACTTTTTTTTCCATATCCTCCAAGTGGAGAGGACATTCAGGCTGCGTCTACACGTGCACGCTACTTCGAAGTAGCGGCAGTAATTTCGAAATAGCGCCCGTCACGTCTACACGTGTTGGGCGCTATTTCGAAGTTGAAATCGACGTTAGGCGGCGAGACGTCGAAGTCGCTAACCCCATGAGCGGATGGGAATAGCGCCCTACTTCGACGTTCAACATCGAAGTAGGGACGTGTAGACGATCCGCGTCCCGCAACATCGAAATAGCGGGGTCCTCCATGGCGGCCATCAGCTGGGGGGTTGAGAGATACTCTCTCTCCAGCCCTTGCGGGGCTCTGTGGTCACCGTGGGCAGCAGCCCTTAGCCCAGGGCTTCTGGCTGCTGCTGCTGCAGCTGGGGGTCCGTGCTGCATATACAGGGTCTGCAACTAGTTGTTGGCTCTGTGTATCTTGCACTGTTTAATGAAAGTGTGTCTGGGAGGGGCCCTTTAAGGGAGCGACTTGCTGTTGAGTCCGCCCCGTGACCCTGTCTGCAGCTGTGCCTGGCTCCCTTATTTCGATGTGTGCTACTTTGGCGTGTAGACGTTCCCTCGCTGTGCCTATTTCGATGTTGGGCTGAGCAACGTCGAAGTTGAACATCGACGTTGCCAGCCCTGGAGGACGTGTAGACGTTATTCATCGAAATAAGCTATTTCGAAGTTGGGTGCACGTGTAGACGTAGCCTCAGTGTCCAATATCCTCCAAACAGCCTTCTTGGTGGTTCCTAGTTTACAAGCGGTTTTCACGTCTGATTTGCTTTAAGTATGCAGAGGGCTGAAGGGAAGGGAAATTGATACCTATTAATTCTGTTGCCTCTGTTTCCTCCATTTCAACTGTTTGGCTGCTTCTCCCATAAACATTGTTGCTGTTTCTCCCATGCCACACTCAGATGGTCTGGAAAGTCACTGTCCTGTTTGTGGTGCAGAGAGCCCTGGTCTTTGTAAAGAGTGCTCACCAGAGACAGAGAAACCCACCAGTGATGGAAACCTAGGCTAGTGAGTGGGCTGCGTGAGTGGCCCTCCTTCAGCTCAGTGGGATGGAGAATTGTGATGTCCAGGTTGGTCTCCTTTTGCGAACTGCACTCGCTTAGCTAGAATTTGCAGGGTGCGCCAACTGAACAGTGGCAGCGCTGTGAGTGGAGGCAGAGTGAGCACACAGCTCTTACAGCACACACTTTACTTCATCTTCCCTTCCTTTACGTGTGCATCACTTTAGTAATACCAGTAGGGACAAAACTACACAGAACAAAACCAGTGGAGTCTGGCAACCCTGTTTGTAGGCAAGGTAAACAAAATGTCTGGAGAGCCTCACGCAGCCCACAGGCCACAGGTTGTCTACCACTTCATTACAAAACACATCTCTTGCAGGGTACTTAGCCATAAGGAATATCAGGCAGGGGTGAGCAAACTTTTTATGTTACACACATCTCACAGAGCTGGAAGGGACCTCAACAAGTCCAGTCCCTGCCCTCTTGGCAGGACCAAGCACCATCCCTTTCCCCTCCCCCATTTGCCCTAAATGGCACCCTGGACAGAGGGCTCATAGCCCTGGGTTTAGCAGGCTAATGCTCAAACCACTGAGCTATCCTGGACCCTACTTTTTGTTCCTTCAATTAGCAGGGCCCACCAACCTGTCTAATGTAATCCAAACTGACAGAATTTTCACTTGGGTTCATATGGGAAAAAAAAAACCCAACCTTTTCACACATGTAAGAAAATAAGAATGCAGAATGTAAAAACTTTATTAATCAGTATATGAATGTGAATAGACAGACATAAAACAGTAACATATTTCAACGTTTGTAATGAGACCGATGAGCCTGAGACCCAGCAGCTGATTGTACTGCACACCCCCTCATGAAATTTCATCCCAACCAGAGAGGGCCCATCCCCAACTTTGCACACGCTTGATGTAGGGTATTTACACAAAGCTCATAAATTGTCAAGGCTCTTAGTCGTTGTGAGATGTACAGATGAATAATACAGTAATCCCTGAGATACATGTATTTGAAATATACATACCTCATGTTTACTCGAGAGGAGGTGTGGGGTGGGTCAGTGCTGGGGGAGGCAGGGAGACCTGCAGCCCTGTGGCTGGGAAGCAGCTGGGCTCCCATCCCAGACCCCAGTGGCAGCACCAGATGCAGCTGCCACTTGGTTCCCCTCTCCTCACTGCTTGTGGAACCCAGGAAACTGACCAGCTCATAGCTGATCCGCTTCCAGAATCTGCCAGCGCACAGGAACCCAGGTTGCCACTTGGTTCCCAGCTCCCCACCACTTGCAGGACTGGGAAGCTGACCAGCCATGAGCTGGTCAGTTTCCCCATTCATGGAAGCCCAGGGGAGATGGAGAACCAAGTGACAGCCTGGTTCCCAGTTCTGCTGGGCTGGCAGGAGCTGGGAAACTGACCAGTAATGAGCTGGTCAGTTTCCCCATCCCGCAAGCAGCAGGCAGACTGAAACCAGGCTGCCCCCTTGTTCCCAGCTCCCTGCCACTCTGGGAGCCAGGAAACATACCACCCCTGGTGAGCTGGTCAGTTTCCCAGCTCCTGCCAGCCCAGGAGAACTGGGAACCAGACTGCAGCCTGCTTCCTGTTTCCCCTCGACTTGTGCAAAAATTTGGGTTATTCATGGGTTGCTGGAATGCAACCCCTGTGTAACTTGAGGGTTTACTGTATTTAACAGAAAATGTATTTATATTGACAGTCTTCTTTATGGACCTGCCCAGCTCTGCTGAACTGCCTTGCTCTCTTTCAGAACTATGAATGGAGACTACCAGGAGCACCAGTAAGCAGTGGAAGTCTCTTGGAAGTGAGAAAGACAACACACAGTGGTCGCCTTGGGCCTGAATGAGAACAAAAGGCCCTTTTCCTTGTAACAGAGGAGAGATAAGCACTCTGAATCCATTTACTAAGGAAACCCTTTGGGGAGTGGAGAGGATTCCATAAATGACTGGATTCTGGTTCTGGTGAAACCAGCCAGCTCTTTAAGATGGTGAACTTTTGGGGAAGAACCTACTTTATTAGCCAAGAAAGGTAACTACTGATAAGTGTAGACCTAGGTTTGTTTTTCATGGCTTTGTTTTGCATTGTACACATTTGTTGCCCTCACTTTTTAATTTAATTGTCATTCTTACTGAAACAAACCTACTTTGGTTCTATTATAACTTCTCACAAGTGCTGCATGGTTTACAGGAGAAGAGGTTTAATGTGAAAATGAGGTACATTGTACTGTTGGACACAGAGGATTGGGAATCCCTGTGAACAGTCAGTGTCAGGGACTGGATACTGCAGGGGCACAATTCAAAGGGATGTCTAATGTTAACCTGAAAGGCAAAGTTAGGGAGGTGATAGCCCAGAGAAGAGTATTCGAGTGGCTGAAAGGCTGGTGGTGCCAGGGGGTTGAGACCCAGCTACTACAAACTACTGCCTCACACTGGCAACAGGAGTAACAGGATGACTCAGAGGCCTGGGCACTCCAAGAACCATCACTCTATTGTCCTTCAAAGCCCACCTCCTCAAGGCCTTTTTGTACCATGATGCTGGCAGGAAGTTGCCAGCTGATAACAGGCCAGCAGAGACTTTAAAGCGCTGTTTTATTTACTGTACATTTGTGTCTTTAATTTTTAAAAATTATTTGACTTGAAATCTCCTCGTTCTATAGGATCGCAGGCCAATGTGACTACATGCTTCTAACGCTGTCACTTTTAGTAACATGCTTCTATCACTTGTCTTCCTTTCCTCCCCTATTCCTTCCGTTTCTTTGCTATGCCCATTTGTGCATCTGGCTTTCAGTTAAACTGTAAGGGTTTAGGGGACAGGAATCAACTTTTGGTCTAAGTTTTTACAGATCACAAGGAATACGTCTGCAGTACTACTGATAATCTATACTACTATAAAAGGAGAGCCAGCCAGCCATCTGTGCAGCCCAGCCCAGCCAAATCCCCAGGCTGGAGCTGCCGGTGGAGCTCTGCACCCCATCCAGCTCCTGGCTCTGGGGCTGCCAGGGTTCCCCCAGGTCCCTGTGGCTGGATCTGGCAGCAATGTCCCAGCTTGGTAAACTCCTCAAAGGTGTGGGCCCTGCTAGTGATTAATAATAGGTTTAAGCCAGTCATGCCATAATGGAGCCAGAGATGGGAGCTCACTCCAGAGCTCTGCTAATGCATATTGACCTGCTCTCCTGCCCCCGCACCCCAACTCCCTTCAACTGCTAGCCCTCTTGTTGGGCAGAGATGATCAGAAAAGTATCGAGACTTTTCCACTCCTTTCCCTTGTTGCTTGAATCAGATTTTCGCCTGCTGCCTCCTATTGTGAGCCTAGTGGAGCAGACCCAGGGCAACTCAGTACTTGGATGGGAGGTGCCCAAGGAACACAGAAGTGCTGCAGAAAGCGCTGACCCACTACCCCAGGGGCTGCTGTGCTGCTGGCAGCATCTCCTTTCAGAGGAGAGGTAAAACCAAGGCCTTCCTTGCCTACTCTTGGGTATGAAAGATTTCAAGTCAGTTGTTGGAAAACAAAACAATAATGGAGAGAGTTAACCACAAAGCTCTGGCCAAACGCCAGCTTCATTACTTGCATTCTTTTTAAAATTCCCCTTGCCAATTTCATTGGACACACTATTTGAAATTGTCCTCCCGAGTCTCATGCATTATTTCGCTATAGTGTGCAGTTAACATTTGCTGTGTGTCACCCAAGAGGTGTCTGCATATCTGTGTTGGGTGAACCAAAGCTTACATTCGTAAAGCATGGTGGGATCATTCAGGTTGATTCTATCTAAGCGGAAGCCAGATTATATTTATCATACCTGTATTATTTTTATTTTCCTTATATTCCATCATAAAGCCACGTGAACTGAAGATGAGCCAGAGGCACTTTGTAAAAAGTGAATCAATTCTGCTTTTAAAACATTTCCAAATAGAGGAAAACAATAAAGTGCCATCCTTAAACAGTACAAGAGGGAAGGGATTGTGGTCATACAGCAACAGCAGGGGACTGGCAACCAGAACACATGTACTCTAGTGCTTGTTCTGCCTTTGAACTTTAGATAATACCCTAACCTTTCAGTGCTTCAGTTTCCTCTTCAATGTAGTTGTTTTGGTGCTTACTTCTCATACATGCGTTGTGAGGCTCAATCAATTAATCTTCCCCAAGGGCTTTGAGCTCCTCAGATGGATGACTGGGATAAAGTACAAAATATTGCCTGTCATGTTCATGCCTAGATTAAACCTTTAAAACAAGCCATGTAATTCAGAGTTTAGAATGGAAATGCTGGTCCAACTTTCCCTTGCATTGCAGCAGGGAGTGTGCACAGGGTCTCCTTTTATGTTGCCTTTTTCAGACACACAAGTCTGGGATGCTCCTTTGGAAAGTCAATGTAAAAACCAAAGCCTGGTGCCTGGGTATTTTTGGTTTATCTCCACATGAAGTGCAAATTCATCATGTGGAGAGAATGTGAAACACATGTTTTCCCCACATAACACTTGCCTTCCCACAATGAAAAGAAAATCATTTGCTCACACGGAGAAGCAGATTTTTTTAGTTTATTCACATGCGGGTAAAAAAAGCCCAGAAGTCAAGAACACTGCATGCCCCAGCCCTGCCAAAACACCAGGGATAACCATGAGGACTCCTATGGAAAGCTTTGGTATGTAAGATAGTATATGCAGTGGTCACTTACACACTACACCTATTTCCTTAGCTATTACTCAGCAGTGAGTAATATACTCTACAACTCTGACTCATATGGGCTGCAAAATGCATGCCAAGCAGTTGTCAATAACCCCTCAAGATTTAAGGGAGAGGAGAGTGGGTGGGGAAAGTCAAGCTTTTTGTCTGACTCTCTTCCAGTGTGGGAGAATTTGGGCTGATTTTAAGATACTCCACAGTTTTGTTGTTCATTCCAGCTGGAGCAGCTGGTATCCAAAATAACATGCAGCTATATATCAACACATTCACTGGGGTAAAGGACTCTTGCTCATATTTTCTTTCTTCTCTGGTTTATTTTTTTTCCTTTTTCTCTTCCTTAGTTATACACATTTCAGTAAGAAAACAAAACACAAACAGAAGTAACTGAATCCTCCCAACACCAAAATCTGTTTGTAACAGCTGAAAAGTGCTATGGAACAATCAAATATCAAAGGTTTATTTTCAAATGGGAATATAGTGCTCTGTGACTGCTGAAAGAAGCAGAGAACTGCCGGAAGACATAGAATGATTTCATGGTTAAGGTGATTGAATTCTATCCTGAAGAATTGAATTCCACCCCTAGCTCAGAGTTACTGGGTGATGGTGACTGATGAGTCACTTAAGGCTTTTCCCAGGTGGTCACTAACTGTGTCTTTCTCATCTTTTGGGTGTTCAATTTGATATCCTGGGGTCAGATTTGCAGAGCATGGAGGCAGTGACAACTGCAACTGATCACTTTTGGAGCTATGTTTCAAACATATTAGGTGTGTCTACACTCAGAACTAACTTCGAAGTTAGGCACTACATCCAAGTAGCCAGCAGAGAGTCTATATACATTTTTCCCTTACTTTGAAGTTAACTTCAAAGGGAGCCCAACTTTGAAGTCCTTATTCCATTCCCAGTAATGGAGTAGTGCCCTGCTTTGAGGTTTAACTTTGAAGTAAGGTGTGTGTAGATGCTCAACTTCAAAGCTGTACTTCGAAGTAAACAGCTTCCAAGTTATTTCTGTAGTGTAGAGACAGCCTTAGAGTGCTTTACAAATATCTATACCCCAGAACCCCCAACCCCTCTGCATCTGTCCACACCTTCATCCTAATTCCACTCCCCTCCTCTACTCCCCCACCCTGCTGATTAGTGTCCACATCCTTCTCTGCGCTCATCCATCCCAGATTCCTGCCTCCTGGGAAGGGAGTTCTCTTAAGGCCTCATCTATTTGGTTCCCCAGCTCAGCTGCAATCTCATCACTAGGGATCCTTTTAGGGGAGGCAACGAAGGGTCCTGTGGCACCTTATAGACTAACAGAAAAGTTTTGAGCATGAGCTTTCATGAACACAGACTCACTCCAAGACCAGCATCTGATGAAGTGAGTCTGTGCTCATGAAAGCTCATGCTCAAAACTTTTCTGTTAGTCTATAAGGTGCCACAGGACCCTTTGTTGCTGTTACAGATCCAGACTAACACGGCTACCCCTCTGATACTTTTAGGGGAGGGACATTCAGCAAAGCTAAGTGTGGGGAGTGGCTGGAACGTGCTCCACACATCCACAGTTCCACAGCAAATCTCTTCCTATAGAGAGATTTACCCATTGTGTTACATTTACTTTGTGTTTCATTGCACATTTTGAGGTTGGTGTGGTCACTTGGTAGGAACCAATACCAAAAACATGGTCTGGCCATGCACTGCCTAGGCTTTACTTCATATTGTAAATGGTTCCCTGGGTGAGCCCCCTTCTTTTAGCTAGTGCAGACATCCTGTCTTCAGCCTGCTTGATACATTTAGGTCCCTAATTCAGTCTCTCCAGAAATGAGGCCCCACTTCCTGCCTCTCCTCCTCTGCTCTTATTCTTCCCACCCATATTTTGACATCTGTCTCCCCACCCCTCCTATCCACCCCATTGGCTGTTGGAACCCCCTCTCCCCTCCTGCTCTCTCCCTGTCTCTGTTCCAGTCAGGTCATTTCCATTCCTGGATGTCAGCAAGAAGAGGTGAAACAGGAGCCCCTGGTTACCCAGAGAAGCAATTGCAGGGAGCATCCTGCCCAGCCTCTGCATCACTGCAATGGAGCATGATGGAACCATCCGAGAATTTAGCTGGCAAATGTTAACTAGTCTCAGAGGCTTATAACTTGGCCATTTCTTTATGTGGGCAAAACACTTTTTCCCTAGTGTTCAAGGTTCAAGCATAAGAAGAGACTAGTGCAACACACAGGCTTTATTCCTTCTTCCTCAAACCCAGTCCTCTCTCATCAGGCACACCTGAAAGTAGGAGTCTGTGTTCCTAGACATTACCCTATACATAAGCATACTGTCATACAAACACTCCCCTGTTGGGAAGCTATCATAATATCTCTTTTACCACAGTTATTTGAGATTGTAAAATTTAACATGAATAACATGCTCTGATTACATATTTAACATTGTAGTGTACTCCCTTCAGGTCTATATCAGATAACTTACTACCAGCCTTTTTTACATTGCTTCTTAACTTGCTTGGGGTTTGAGGGATTATTCTTTAGTTTTACGGTTGTACAAAATCTTGTATATACTTTGCAAATGGTCTGGTGTTGAAGCGAGCATGGATCTTTCTTGGGATGACATCCCAAACACTTAGGCTGTGGTTACACTACAGCAATCTGTCAACAGAAGTCATTGTCGGAAGAGATTTCCTGACACAACTTCTGTTAACAGAGTACAGCCACACACGGACAAAGCAGGAGAGCACTCTGCTCTGTCGACAGAGAAGCTGGACTGCCTGGCTGCTCTCTTGACAAAACAGGCACCCAGAAGCACAGCAGACAGGACTGCCCATTGCTGAGGATGCCATGTCTGTTGAGACAGGCTGCTAGGGCAGGGGGGGTGCCGTTTACATAGCTGTTTTGTTGACAGAATCTCTCAATAGCATCATTATGCCTCAAAGCTTTGAGGCAGACCGCTGCAGGCAAAAGTGCTGTTGTTTGTTGAGATACTGTCAACACATCCTGTTTTGTGTGTGCAGGCTCCAGGAGTTTTGCTGACAAAACTAGGGTTTTGCTGGTAAAACTTGCTAGTGTAACCCTGGCCTTAAAGTTTGGCAAAGTTATAAATAATTTGAGATGCTCTTATAGTGGGAAAAAAGGACATGTAAACGTTACAAAAGGAAGAGCTGGACATATGTATTCCTGGTTCCTGGCCTAATGACAGAGACAGCATTTAAACTGGATTATCTGGTTTTTATCAGTGTGCACCTTACACCTATTTTAATAAGTATTGTTTGTGTAAGTCAGTTTCCTATTTTTTTGATTTGGGGTTTTCCATTTACACACAAATGAAGAAGAAGCAGCTTTATGCTGGCATTGCCTTATATAGAATTACTGCATTAGCTCAGTTCCTCATGTGGTGTAAATCAGTATAGTCTACAGTGGTTTACACCAAGTGAGGATATGATGTGCTAACTTGAAGTTTCTCCTGATGATTTGTACCAGTGTAAGGAAGTTCAGACCCTGGTGTTTTTTCCGTGGAGTTTATAAGAATGGGTAAGAGCACAGTTTTGTGATGTTTTAATTACAAGGATGTATAAGATCATGATAACATTTCTGCTTCAGTTCAGTAGTTCATATAATGTTATACAACTTCACTTAACTGCCATGCAGGTCTGATTCTCCTAATGTATGGCAGTGTGAAGTATTTTGTATGTGTGTGTTGCAATTATGAACGTATCTCTTTAAGTGGCAAAGGCTGGCTGTTTTCAGGAGAGATTTTTTGTCTGGGAATGATAACATGCCAATAGTTAAAATGTTTGTACCTATTGAATCATCTGTTTCCCCAAAGTGACCTTTCAAACTATTTCTCACTTTCTCTTTGTTTATTTTTGTTATCAGTTGGGTATCTTGTCAGTGTTCTTCTGATGTGTTATGTAACATGCAACTAGGTGGACTGGCAAAGCCAGAGGGCAGTCTGCTGCCTACAGGAAATTGGTTAACCTTGGCAAATTACTTATACATTATTCCTTTGCTACTATGGTTGAGGATAACACACTTTCTGATCTAATGCTGATGCACTAAACTCACCAATAGGTGGCCATGATGAAACAAGAAACTGAATAAATGAACACACCAATTTCATGCTGAGAAGCAACTGCTGGTATGTAACTGCAGTTTTTTACTGTTGGTCATAAAGCAGAACTTTAGCTAAGATTCAGTTATTATGGGATGCCAAAGTCTTCATCAAATAAATTGATTCTCAGAGTCGATGGTAAAAACCACTACATAGGCCATTCTAGGGAGCTCAGAAACCTTATCACTGGAGGTAGGTTTTTGCTACTGTGCATATTGGACCTGAAATGGTTTGTAAGGTCTCTAATGGAGTTAGTGCTGTAGCAATGGGCTGAAGTTATTTCCTATATGTCATCACAGCACTGAGAAAGTCTGGGCTCCTAAGAACAGGGTTATGAAAATGATGTGACAATTGCTATGGAGTTTACAAGGACATGAGGAAGGCTTTGCTTCATGTTGGCTGTGTCTACACTAGCCCCCTTCTTTGAAGTGGGCATGGAAAGTAGCTTAAGTGGGAATAATAATGAAGTGCTGTGATGAATATGCAGCACCTCTTTAGGCTAATTCTCCACGCGGCAACTTCAAAGTTGCAAACTTCGAAGTGCTGGAATGCTTTGTAGCCATGGGACCTTTGAAGTACCTGCAACTACACAGCATGCTGGCGCTTTGAAGTTTGACACTTCAAAATTGCCTCAGGGAGACTTAGCCTAATGAGGTGCTGCATATTCATCACAGCACTTCATTATTATTCCTGCTCAGGCTGATTACCATGCCCCCTTCGAAGAAGGGGACTAGTGTAGACACAACCTTTGATTCTCCAAAGTGTTTTCATGATATTCAGTCTTATGCAGCTTGATTAAATGTTGTCTCTCACTTGTGGTAATAAAAAAACTATTACAAAAAAAGTAAAACAAACTTTTCTCTCTCACACCCACACCAAGATACCTGGCTACGCAGTCTCAGAAAGGAGACCAGTTAGTAAAATAAGTGGTGTGGAGAAAGTGAACAAAGAAAAATTATTTACTTATTCCCATAATATAAGAACTAGGGGACACCAAATGAAATTAATGGGCAGGAGGTTTAAAACAAATAAAAGGAAACTCTTCTTCACCCAGCACACAGTCAACCTGTGGAACTGCTTGCCAGAGGAGGCTGTGAAGGCTAGGACTATAACAGGGTTAAAAAAAAGAGCTAGATATATTTGTGGAGGTTAGGTCCACTAATGGCTATTAGCCAGGATGGTGTCCCTATCCTCTGTTTTTCAGAAGCTGGAGATGGATGGCCAGAAAGAGATCATTACCTGTTCAGTTCACACTCTCTGGGGCACCTGGTATTGGCCACTGTCAGCCCACAGGATACTGGGCTAGATGGACCTTTGGTCTGACCCAGTATGGCCATCCTTATGTTCTTATGGGTTTGGGGCTAGAATTATCATCTCTCACCTAAGGCCTGTCTGTGGAACATAACCCAGGACAGAGTGAGCACAGTGGGGGCAGGTCTCCCTCAGGGATGTGAGAAATTTTTGTAAGAGAGCAAAGCACAATCAGCTGCTGGGTCTCTGGCTCATCCATCTCACTAAAATGTTGCAATATGTTACTGTTTTATGTATGTGCATTCACATTTATATACCAATTAAAGTTTTTACATTCTACGTACTTATTCTCTTACATATGCTGAAAGGGCTTTTTTCATATGAACATAGCCCAAATTTCCATTGCTTTGGATTACAATAGATGGGTTGGGGGGACCTGCTAATTGCAGGGATGAAAAGTGGGGCCTGATGTAAAAAGTTTGCTTACCCATGACCTAGGAGAACTAAGCTAATACAGATCAGCTGGTCAGTCATTCTCCATAGGGATAGAGAAGAACCAGTTGTGTTTAGCATTGTTCAGCTAGTTGTGGTTAAATCTCCTGGGATCAGGTTTTAATCGTAACTAGCTGATCTGATCCCAAATGGGAGTTGTCCTTTTCTGCAAAGTCATGATCAGTATTATGATAAATAACGTAGCTTGTCAAGGTCACAATCCAACATGATAAAATTCTGAAGACAAGGCTTCAGGAATGATCCACTGAGGTCAGCTTCCAGTATGGAAGAGGGGTGGTAACTCAGCTCCTGGTACAGTTGTATGTTCCACATGTACATTACAGATTAAAAGAGGACTTCCATTTTCATTACTGTAGATCTAACACCTTTCATTAGCACTAAATTGTCAAACATTTAGGGGAAAGATGTACATACTTTTACTCTTCAAAGATGTGTTTATTTCACCAATTCTGTGCCACAGAAATTCAAAATATACTCCCTTTAACTGGAGAAGGGATACTGTTGGCTAGGCATGCACATGTACAGCTGCATTTTACCAAGATCTATTTTTAAACAACAGAAAAAAAATGAAATTGTTGGTCTTAAGCAATTAGTAGTAGGCATCCTTCAATCGGCATAGACTATGGATCGCGCCCTTTACAGTTTCAATTGAGGACTTCATTTACAGTGTCTACTGTGACTATGAAGGCCCACACGAGAGTGACAGTCCTTGCTGCATCTCTTGCAGATGTGGTGGGTGTCTGGTAAGTCCTTAGTGTGCTTTCTGTGTGCTCGCTTCTCCTCTGCTAGCTGTCTGATCTTCATCTCGCCCTTCTGAAGGCCCTCATGTAACCCATGCCTCCATCTGCTGCGGTCGTCTGCTAGTTCTTCCCAATTGTCCAGCTCAATGTCTACCTCTCTGAGGTCTTTGTTGCAGGCATCTTTGTAGCGCAACTGGGGGCGTCCGGGAGGTCTTTTGCCAGAGACTAGCTCACCATACAGGATGTCTTTTGGAATCCTTCCGTCGTTCATCCTGTGGACGTGGCCAAGCCATCGGAGTCGACGCTGCCTGAGGAGGGTGTGCATGGTTGGGATTCCAGCTTGCTCGAGGACGGCAGCGTTGGTCACTCTGTCCTTCCATGATATTCCAAAGGTGCGCCTGAGGCAGCGCAAGTGGAAGACGTTCAGCCTCTTTTCCTGGTGGGCATACAGGGTCCAAGTCTCGCTGCCTTGCGCGGAGAGGTCTACTGTTGACATGGTCTTCTCTCTAAGGCAGCTGCAGGAGAAGTGCAGGGAGCAGAGGAAGCCACTCTACATAGCCTTCATCAACCTGACCAAGGCCTTTGACTTGGTCAGCAGGGATGGTCTGTTCAAACTGCTCCACAAGATAGGCTGTCCTCCACGGTTACTCAAGATGATCCAGTCGTTCCATGAAGGCATGAGAGGAACCATCCAATATGACGGTGCATTATCGGATGCTTTCAGAATCAGGAGCGGCGTCAAACAAGGATGCATGCTTGCTCCGACATTGTTCGGGATCTTGTTCACACTCCTCCTGAAGCACACCTTTGGATCTTCAACAGAGGGCATCTTGCTGCACACAAGATCTGATGGGAAACTGTTTAACCTTGCAAGGCTGAAAGCTAAGTCTAAGGCGCGGGAAGTCCTCATCAGAGACATGCTGTTCGCAGATGATGCTGCTGTAGTGTCTCACACAGAAGACCAGATTCAAAAACTGCTGGATCAGTTCTCCAAAGTGTGCAAGGACTTTGGGCTTACCATCAGCCTAAAGAAGACAAACGTACTCGGTCAGGATGTTGCTGAATCCCCATCAATCCGCATTGACAACTATACGTTAGAGGTCGTCCACGAGTTCATTTACCTCGGGTCCACCATCACTGACACCCTGTCGTTGGACACTGAGCTAAATAGGAGGATCGGAAAAGCAGCCACAACTCTGTCCAGACTCAGCAAGAGAGTGTGGAATAACAACAAGCTGTACGCTCACACCAAAATGCAAGTCTACAGAGCCTGCATCCTCAGCACCTTCCTTTATGGAAGCAATTCGACAATGAACCCAATACTGAGTCTACTGAAGTCATGAGCAAACTTGCCGTGCCTCCATTGGGGGCAGGTTCACAGCCTATTGTCATCAAAGGACTAATGTGGTATTAAGAAGAAATTTGCAACATGTTAATTTGAGATCATTGTCATTTATTTTAATACTGTGTAAGCTAGTATGATTGTATGTAGTCTGTTGTCTTTGCTTTTCTGCCCCTTTCCCCTCCTCCCACTTTTATATAAATTTATATACATGCAATATTTGAGTTTGATCTAGTGGGGAGGTAGGACTGAACTCACCTGACAATCTGCCATCTGGGATCTCTCCTCTCTTATCTTGGAAGGTGCCAGTGCTTGTGGTAATGAACGGCTACATGGGAAATAATAATGGTAGCCTGGAGTCAGAAATGTTGATCCAAGACCCAAGTTCAGAGTCCGATGGCAAATTCAATGGCTGCTTTGCTGGGTTGAATGATAACAATGATAACACCATATGACACTGATAAGTTTCATGAATGGAGGAGCTGAATCTATAAAAAGAGTAAACTAGACATGTACCCCTGAGGCTGTGCTTTTGTTATTAGCAAGCTTGGAGAATCAGACATTTGTATGTCAAGGTTAACGTAGCACTTTGGACGGAACTTATAAAACAACAAGAAAATCTGTCAGTAAGTAAAGACTGATGTTATTAAGATCTCACTGTGCAGGGGAGATGATTTTTTCAGTCTGACTGGAATATCCTTATCTACATGCTCATTCTTCATGTTAAGAGGCATAAGTGTAAGTTATCATCATTATCAGTTACAACTAGCCAAAGCCAGAAACAGGGTCTGTAAGTCTAGCCAAGACAATTCACTGCATAGCTACAGATGGATTTGTGTAGATTATGGTTAAATCCATGACCACTAAAATAACAGCGCAGTTAGTGAAGAAGTCCATGGAGTGAATTGTGACAAAGGGAATTTGGTGCGGGACGAGCAGAGGAGCCAGAGTCAGGACGTAAGGATTCTGTTCTTTCCCTGGGTCCATCACCAACTCACTGTATGAGCTTGTACAAGCCTCTGAATCTCTCCGTATGTCCATCTTTAATGTAGGAATGATAATATGTAACGCTTTCTTAGGAGTGCTCTGAAACATGCTACAGAGTCAGAGATGTTTTTAAGATTGGGGGGCTATTGTGAAAATTTTAGCTGACCTCCTTCTTAAGAGAGCTCTAGAACCTCTCTCAGAAAACCCCGCTTGGACTCATAATTCCCTTTACATATATGCTTCTATGGGAGATAGTGACATAGTAGCAACACCCCTATGTGCTTTATTCAATCTGTGCCCAATAAGATTGTGACACACTGCTCTTTGGGAGGGAGACCTCACAACAGTTTTCTGTGCTTCTGGCAGCTCCAGCTTGTATTATTGCAATTATTCTTGTAAATCATGACAACAATTGTTTCTATTGTGGTAGCACACTCAGAAATCATGGTTCCATGGCAATAGTCTTTGTGCACACATAACACAGAGTTGCTCTCTGCCACAGAAAGCCCAATAGCTAGGGTTTCAACGATACATAACATAGGGTGATAAGATTAGTAGTCCCAGTGGTCTCAGCTGTCACTCCGTAACACACTTTGTGCAGTAATTCTAGAAGACTATTCAGAAATAAGCCTCTGCAGAATCATGGGGTTAGAAGGGACTGCAAGGGACATCTAGTCTAACCCCTGCCAAGATGCAAGGTTTGCTGTGACTAAACCAGACAAAGCAGATGGCTGTCCTGCCTCCTTTTGAAAACCTCTCCCTAAGCAGTCTGTTCTTACTGTTTGGAAGCTTTTCCTGATTTGGCTGTGCTGTAATCTGAACTCTTAGCCTCTTGTCCTGCCCTCTGAGGTAAGTGAGAACACAGTACTTCTAGCCTCTGCATTAAAAGAGCAGTTGACTAAGATTTAGAAGACCAGTGTTCTATTCCCAACTCTCCTCACGACCTTGGACAAGTCCCTCTTCATTTCTCCTCCAGCATTTATAAATTGTGTATTTAGACACCAAGCTTGTCATGTGCCTGCAGAGCACAAAGAGGTAGTTCTAGGAAGAGCTGGCCCAGTGAAACCCAAGGTGGTGCACAGACAATGGGGCCTATACAGTAGGAAGTGAACACTGAAATCAATTGGAATGTGGGACCCAAAGCAATGCCTGACTTGCCTTCAGCTAAGGCCAGATGTGATTGTAGCTGCTCCTATGATATTCTTCCTCCTACCTGCTCTGGGATAGAGAATGGAAAATTCAGGATGAGCTGCTGAGCACTCACATAGGTTTCTATAATTTTGTCAAGCACTCAGCTATATTGACAGACACAGGTTAGACAGGGTGCAATTCAAGGTCCTGATCTTGACCTCTTTAGGGTTTAGATCCTGCTTGGTTTCTAGAACACCCTCCCCCACACACCCAGTCTCACGCAAGTGGTTCAGTAGAAGCTGAGGTGCTCCAGCTAATAACCCCAAGTCTGGGGCTGAAGGCAGGGTGTGGTCTTCACTTGGACACTGTCAGTAGTATCACTCATTCACTTCCCCAGCAGCTCCACCAGAGCTGGAACTGGTTGGCACTGAGGGCGCATACTGAGGCCTCTCTGTTTGATCGTGCATGAAAGGGAGTGTTAGGGGAGGGGTTGATTTATGCTTCAAGGAGGCTGTTGAGCTCTTCCATTGACAGTGAATCAGTTCAGCTGGGCTTTAGTTTGTGTTTTCAGGTGTTTATATAGCCAGAAAGCACCCATCACACATCGACAGTATCACGTTCAAGAGATCTTTTTCCCCATCCCCATGCTGACACTGGATTCATTCTCAAAGACACACTCATTGCTTCTGAAAATGCATCTCCAAGTGCATTAGGAAGCAGAGTAAGTAGTGTGCCCAGTCCTGAACTTCCATCATTTCCCATTGACTTAGCAAGAGGTGAGGGTTCTCATCACCCTGCAGGATCTGGCTGGGAGCCAACAACATCAGATTGGGCAGCAAATCTATCCAGTCACATGAATCAGGAGGTGGTAAACCCCCGCCTTGCCCCATTATTTCTTTCCTTCCAGAAGTCCCCCACCTTCTGTCAAGCAAACACAGGAAGCAAATTTGCTCGTCATTATCAACTGCTTTCTTCCCACAGCAGCTGTTCTGCTCGTTTGAGGCTTCTGCATCTTGCCTTTAACAGTTGCCCAATTGTCTAACTCTTGACACAGGCCGAGGCTGTGCGTCTCGAAGCACAAAGGAGGAGCAAGCTTGGAGGATTAGGAGAAGGCTCCCTACATGGTTTGTAGCTGTAGAAGCCAAGAATTTCCTGCCCTGCCCCCAACATGAAAGACACTATCTCTTCCGCTTTTCCTCCAGCTGAGTGGTTCCAAACAGCCAAAGCAATAGCCTGAAAAATAGATGTGCTTACTGGAGCTGGCCTATGGGTGTTCATTATTGTTCACAGCAAATGGAGGGTGAAAATTATTTACAGCAGTTTTTAATGGTTTTAATAAATAACCAAACTATTTTCAGTCAAAATATTATAGTTATTTGAAAAGTCAGATTTTTTTACTAGCAATATTTTGATTTCACTTTCCAGATAGTTGCAACCCAAACAAAAATATTTTGTGATAACGTTCAGATACAGCCAAAAAAAAATCCCCAGCTTTCACCATCTCTAGTTTTTCCCTAAAGCTTTGTGCATTCATAGCACTTTCCAAGTGAGACTATCGAGTGAGATCACAGAGGCCATCCCTTGGCCAATGCAGGTGTGTTCCATGCAGTATATTCACCAGTTTTAAATAAGATAGCCCATTTTTAAAGGGATAGCTCTATATTTAAGCCTGCCTGCAGGAGTCCTTGTTTCTTTTTTAAAAATGGGCCAATTGTCATGTATTCTCTGCCTCTTTCCACCCCTCAGTACTGGTGGGTCCTTCTACTGCTCAGATCGTTGTGCACCAACTGCCTGCCCGCCAGTGGTGAGTGGTGGTGTCCAGGGGCTGATGACGGGGTGAATGTGCAAGGCTGATGGCTGAGCAAACCTGCAGCATGCAGGGCCAGCTGCTGCCCCTGCTGGTCCGTCGCTGCAGTCCCTGCTGCATGCCAGCTCTTGGCCAGCAGACTCTCCCCACCTCTGCCCAATTTCCAGCCAACACTGGCTGCTTGCTACAGTGGCTGGTGAGTGCAGGCAGGTGGTGGCTGGTTATGTCACCTTTGCTGCCCACCCATTAGCCCTTTCCATGTTTCCCTTCTCACTGTCCTCTCCCAGCTGTGCCCACTCACTCTCACTAGTCCAGCTGCTTCTTCATATCCCCCTCCCCAGTGGGGTGTGTCCCATTCCTAGTAGTGTGTGGAGAACCACCCTGGCTGGCAGGCTCCTCCCTTCCCCACTGGGCTGGCACCAAGAGAAAGCTCAAGACCTTTGTCTCAAGGTGCTGGCCAGGGAGAACCAAGCCCTGCCAAACCTCTACACATTGCTGGCATGGAGAAGCTTCTCCACCCCTCCACTAAGCTCTAGAGTAGAGAGGAGGAACCCGCACCCCAACCCTTCAGGACCCCAGGTAAGAGCACTTAGCATCCTATTCACTTGATGCCCCCACTGAGGTCCTGTCCCCAAGAAGTGCAGGTCCACGAGGCACCATGCCCTGCTGAGCCAGCTCTCTGTCTGGGTTTGCCGATCTGCAATCAGGTTCCCTGGGCCCTGGTGCTCAGTGCATCCTTAGGTCATAACCTCTTCTTGCCCACACTGTAGCCAGGCATCAGGAGGTGTCTGGGTGATTTGGTGTCTGGCAGCAGCTTGGAGGTGTTAGCTGCCTTTCTACACTGTGTGGGCAGACAGGGGAAAGCTGTGCCTAGCTATAGGGAAGTGATGTGGGAGGTGGGGGGAATGAAGAGATGACCTCTGGAAAAACGGGGTCCAAGGTCTCCCTACCCTCATCCCTCTTTGGCTGGAAGCAGCTCCCATTCCTTCCCTCCTACAGTGTTGAAAGGCTGCTGCTGGCCATGTTCTGGGGTGAACCCCAACAAAAGTCTGGGGGAAGAGACCTGTTGTCCTGCGTATCCCTCACATATTGCCTTGAGAAGATGTGACACCAGGTAACAGGAGAGGTGAGTCCACCCTGGGGGCTCAGCCAGGCATGAAACATGGAGAGCACTGAGTAGGGAGGGTTGGCTACCCCCATAGCCATGGGAGATAGGTGTATGGGAATGTGTGTGTGTTACCTCTCCCTGTGCAAACTTAAAACTAAGAAGGTAAATAAAAAGACTCCAACTATATGGTATTTCTTTTTAATAGGGGCCCAGTCAATCTGAGGGTTAGTTTGAATGTTTGTAGTGCATAATTCTGATTCATTGCCATTGAACTCATTTGAATATGAGTACCAGATATCCCATATTCATCTTAGGGAAATACAGTCACCCTAGTTTTAAAGGACACCCCCAAATAGAATTTCACCGCACACAGGGAAGTGACTTGAGATGTTATTTTAAGGTGAGTGGAGGGATTTTGGACAGTGGGATTTTGGACAGTGCTGTTATCCTGTGACGCAGAAAGGATGCAATTCACTGCGGCTACGTCTACACGTGCCCCAAACTTCGAAATGGCCACGCAAATGGCCATTTCAAAGTTTACTAATGAAGCGCTGAAATGCATATTCAGCACTTCATGAGCATGTGGGCGACCGCAGCACTTCGAAATTGATGCGCCTCGCCGCTGCGCATCTCGTCCCGACAGGGCTCCTTTTCGAAAGGACCCCGCCTACTTCGAAGTCCCATCAGCTCATGGGAATAAGGGGACTTCGAAGTAGGCAGGGTCCTTTCGAAAAGGAGCCCCGTCGGGACGAGACGCACGGCGGTGAGGCACGTCAATTTCGAAGTGCCGCTGCCGCCCTCATGCTAATGAAGCACTGAATATGCATTTCAGCTCTTCATTAGTAAACTTCGAAATGGCCATTTGTGTGGCCATTTCGAAGTTTGGAGCACGTGTAGACACGGCCTGGGAAATGTGGTCTAGATTTAGTATAAAGTATGTGAACAACTGATTGAAAAAATGAACTTGGAGCACTTATCAATAGTTCACTTCAGAACAATGTAATCATGTTAGGCTTTGTGGAACAGTCATAAATTTGCTATTCTCTGTGGCTTTCAGTCAGAAGACCCTCAGAAGTGGTGAATATATGGAGATATACCTATCTATGTCATAGAACTGGAAGGGACCTTGACAGGTCATTGAGTGCAGTCCCCTGCACTCACAGCAGGGCCAATCACCATCCCTGTCAGGTTTTTTTTAAAATCTATTTACTGCAGATCCCTTAATGGCCCTCTCAAGGGGTGAGCTCACAACCCTGGGTTTAGCAGGCCATGCTCAAACCACTGAGCTATCCCCCACTCGTATGATAAGGGAGTATAGGCTCTGCTGCTAACAATATGCTCATGAGGCCCAATCATACATCCTATTTTCTGCAGAGACAACCCAAGACATCTCAAAGCCAATGGTGCCTCAGCCTTTGGGTGGACAGCACATGACTCAAAATGAACATGACCAAGACCAATGTGATTGTAGTCAGCAAGGAGCAAAGCTTTGAAGAACTAGTCCTGATGCTGACATTCTAAGTTGTCCCTCCCTGCCCCAACTCAATGGGTGTGGTATTTCAGGGTCTTGTTTGACGTTGCTAGCAACAAAGTAGGATTAGTGGCACAAAATGCCTTCTTCCACTTTCAGAGCACTGGCTGACTTTTGCCTCTTGCACCCCATTGATCATACCACTGTGATCCATGTACTCATCATGGACAATCTGCACCCACTGGCGTGCACTGTATCTGGGCTGGGCCCAAAATTGAAAGCTATGGACAGGCAGAATGTAGCAACCTACCTTCTTAGTGGGACAGGACTTTGTGAGCTCCTCACATTTACTCTGATCTCTCCATTTGCTCTCAGGCCATTTCCACTGGCCCTCGTCTTCAAAGCCATTGACACACTGCAATAGCAACCAGATCTCCCTCTTCTAAGTCAGCTTCTCTAGGGCAATGCAATATATAAAGTACAGGAGTAGGCAAATGACAGCTGGAAATAAGATGTTCTCTTCTGAAGGGGGTTCTGCTGTGGAATGAGACAGAAGAAATTAAACTAATTCAAAGCCTGTACACTTTTGTAGAGCCTGGAAGAAATAATTTACCTAGGAAGCTCTTAGATACTATGTGTGTGCTTCACACCCCTATACAGACTACGCTGCCAATTTTCCGTGGTTTGGTCTCCTCTCATCTAAACCACCATAACTTCCTCTCTGCATCTCACCTCACTTCCTCCACTATTGCCAATGAAATCATCATCTTTCAACCCTTACATAGTTTTTTGAAACACCAATAGTCCAGCCAACACTAACAAAACTTGCTCTGGATACATTCATTCTAGCCAACTATTGACAGTATCCAGCCTGAGGAGGTTCAGAGTGAAGGTAGCCAATGGCCAAATACAAACTCACCTAACTGAAGCCAGCATTCTAGAAGCTGCATAATATAGATTGAGGCCAGGAAATGTGGCTGAAGTACAGACTTAAAGAGACAAGAAATCTGGGTTCTTGGCCAGGCTCTGCCTCAGACCTCATGTGTTACCATGGTTGTCACTTTAGCTAAGTTTTTTTAAGTACTAGTGCCAAAACCACAGCTGGGGGCCTTAGCTAGAATGGAAAATCTTACCCTCAAAGAGAAGAAGGATGGCCCTGTGGTTAGGTTTGTGGCTTGGGTTTTAAGACACCCGGTTTCAACTCCCTGCTCTGCTACAGGTTGAGAATATCCCTTGGCTAAGCTTCCTAGTGTGTTTGTGTGCTTCAGTTTCCCATCTGTAGATGGATAATGGCAGTATTTCACTACCTCAGAGGATACTGGGAGGCTGATGGGGAGCCATATGAGTATCCAGTTACACAGAAATTCACTAATTACACAATTCACAGTCACACAGAAATTGACCTTCCCCCCACCCCTCCACTCTCTGATTTGCTCACCTTTTTTATCTTTTTCTGATTTGTCCTCCTTGCTTACTGTTTTTGGTTCTCTGTGCCTTAAATATTGAGTCTGTTCTGGTCTGGCTATGGTCTGAAGAAGTGGGTCTGTCCCACGAAAGCTCACCTAATAAACCATTTTGCTAGTCTTTAAAGTGCTACTTGACTGCTTTTTGTTTTGAGAAATTCACTATGTGACAGATTCCCCTCTGTAAAGTAGTGGTCATAGAAGCTAAATTCTACTTATCTATCATGGTTTTTATACCATTCCCATCACTGTGATATCTGGATGCCTCGTAAATGTTAGTACAGTGCGCGGATCTGGGATGGGGAGGCTGCTGTAGGAATGCAAAGTATCCTTTATGGTATCTCAGCCCTGAGAATAAGAATTAACTGGAGGTCAGAGTGTCAGCATATACTTTGCAGCAGGAACTCTGTAATTACACACATCTTTTTGTATCAATCAGCTCCTTAGAGCAAGTGGCAAAAACATGCACAGAGCCTTAGCTTGTAATTTGGCAAAGCTAAATGCTGAGTGATTTGCTTGGAACCCTGAGACTTGTTTAGTCACAGACATTTCTGGGGCATTTGCCTTCAGAGTTCCAGGGGCTCTTCCAAACTAGCGAATAAAAGAACCACCAATCAGTAATGTCCGGAAAGGGATTCAGCTCTGCTGTCATAAGTAACACGCGAAACAATAAGGAGAAAAGTCAATTCTTGTTCATTTGTGTTCCATTTGCTGCTTTGTGAAATTGACAGACATTTTGTGGATAATCTGTTCCACTCTTTCCTCTGCGGGGTTAGTCGGTTTCCCCTGTTGTGTTTTTGTTGTTGTTTTTGTTTCTTCCAGGTAACAATGCAGGGAACAGCCATCAAAAAAGAGGGGAAAATGGGGCTGTACAATGAAATTGACCCCGGGTGGATGTAGGAATGAAATCTGGTTTTTTTTTAAATTGTTTAAATGCCAAGTGAACCTATCTATCTATGTATCTAGATAAGGGACGAACACGGCCCCCATTGCCTTATTTGTACTCACAATACCCTGGAGAGGGATAGGACATTATTCCCAGTTTGCAGAAAGGGTGATGTCCACAGCCTCAAAGCTAGGGAAATGCTTTTGAGAATCTTGGCCCAAGTGACTTGCCCAAGATCACACAGGAAGGATGCGGAGAAGCAGAAACTTGAACCCTACCCAGGGTGCTGGAACAATTTGTGCAGTGGGGGTGCTGAGAGGCATTGAACCAAACTGTAAACCTTGGACGTAATGGGAACTACTTCAAGCCACAGGGTGCTGCAGCATCTCCAGCACCCCCAGATCCAACACCTAGGAACCCTACTCTTCTCAGTCTTCAGCCAGAGCCCTAAGAAGTAGGCTAAATTCCTCTTCTGTGGGTGTCCCTTTAAAGCACCATGACCTCCTTGGTAGCTCCTATTTGCAGATAGGGAAACTGAGGCACAGTTTAGTGATGTGCCCCAGCTCATAGGAAGTCTGAAGCAGAGCCAGGTTTGAAAACCAAATTTCCTGATTCTCAGTCCTTTGTTCCAATCTCCCTCCCTGCTCCTAGTTGAACATTGTGGGAGAGAGTTTTGGAGAAGGGCTGATGTTCCTTAGATTTGAAAACCACTCTCAGCCTTCATTCATGACCACCGGGGCACACTAATTTGGCCATACTGCACATCCCGCTTTCTTTTCTGTTGTCATTAGTTTTTTTCCCCCTTTCAGTGGGTGGAATACAGTTTATTTAGAAAGTTTTAATGAGTCCACAAATCCTTCCCATGTATATATCAGCACTGAACCAATCATTATCACAAGTAGCTTTTGTTTAAAGAGACATTACATAGGAACATAGTAAAAGCATTTGATAAGGTCTCTCATGATATTCTTATCAAAAAACTAGGCCAATACAAGTTAGATGAGGCTACTATAAGGTGGGTGCATAACTGGCTGGATAACCGTACCCAGAGAGTAGTTCTTAATGGTTCTCAATCCTGCTGGAAAAGTCTAATAAATGGGGTTCCGCAGGGGTCTGTGTTAGGACTGGTTCTGTTCAATGTCTTCATCAATGATTTAGATATTGGCAGAGAAAGTACGCTTATTAAGTTTGCAGATGATACCAAGTTGGGAGGGGTTGCAACTGCTTTGGATGATAGGGTCATAATTCAAAATAATCTAGATAAATTGGAGAAATGGTCTGAGGTAAACAGGATGAAGTTTAATAAGGACAAATGCAACGTGCTCCACTTGGGAAGGAACAATCAGTTTCACACATACAGAATGGGGAGAGACTGTCTAGGAATGAGTACAGCAGAAAGGGTTCTAGGGATTATAGTGGACCACAAGCTAAATATGAGTGAACAGTGTGTTGCTGTTGCAAAAAAAGCGAACATGATTCTGGGATGCATTAACAGGTGTGTTGTGAACAAGACACGAGAACTCATTGGCTACATCTACACTAGCCCCAAACTTTGAAATGGCCACGCAAATGGCCATTTCGAAGTTTACTAATAAAGCACTAAAATGCATATTCAGCGCTTCATTAGCATGCGGGCAGCCGCGGCACTTTGAAATAGACGCGCCTCGCCGCCGCGCAGCTTGTCCAGACAGGGCTCCTTTTTGAAAGGACCCTGCCTACTTCGAAGTCCCCTTATTCCCATGAGCTCATGGGAATAAGGGGACTTCAAAGTAGGCGGGATCCTTTTGAAAATGAGCCCTGTCGGGACGAGACGTGCGGCGGCGAGGCGCATCAATTTCGAAGTGCTGCGGCCACCCGCATGCTAATGAAGTGCTGAATATGCATTTCAGCACTTGATTAGTAAACTTCAAAATGGCCATTTGTGTGGCCATTTCGAAGTTTGGGGCTAGTGTAGCCACGGCCATTCTTCCGCTCTACTCTGTGCTAGTTAGGCCTCAGCTGGAGTATTGTGTCCAGTTCTGGGCACCGCAGTTCGAAAAAGATGTGGAGAAACTGGAGAGGATCCAGAAAAGAGCAACAGGAATGATTAAAGGTCTTGAGAATGTGACCTATGAGAAAAGGTTGAAGGAATTGGGCTTGTTTAGTTTGGAAAAGAGAAGATTGAGGGGAGACATGATAGCGGTTTTCAGGTATCTAAAAGGGTGTCATAAGGAGGAAGGAGAAAATTTGTTCTTCTTGGCCTCTGAGGACAGAACAAGAGGCAACGGGCTTAAACTGCAGCAAGGGAGGTTTAGGCTGGACATTAGGAAAAAGTTCCCAACTCAGGGCAGTCAAACAGTGGAATAAATTGCCAAGGGAGGTTGTGGAATCTCCATCGCTGGAGATATTTAAGAACAGGTTAGATAGATGTCTGTCAGGGATGGTTTAGATAGTAGTTGGTCCTGCCTATGGCAGGGGGCTGAACTCGATGGCCTCTCGAGGTCCCTTCCAGTCCCAGTGTTCTATGATTCCATGATTAGGCCTTTCTGTTTCACTGGGGGTTGTCTACTCTAGCCCTCTCCTTCAAAAGGGGCACGTAAATGAGCCCAGGCAGTGAATAGCAAAGAGGTGCTGTGCAGCGTGAGCAGCAAGTCATTAACATAATTCTCACAGCACAAACTCAGAAGTTACTAACTTCAAAGAGGCAGCGAGCAGTGTAGCTGCAGGCACTTGGAAGTACCCGTGGAACTCTGAAGTTCTGTTACTCTCAAAACATTTTGGGAGTAAGGGAACTTTGAAGTTGTGCAGGTACTTCAAAGTGCCCATGGCTAGACTGCTTACTGCCACTTCAAAGTCGGCAATTTCAAAGTTCACGTGCCAGGAATTATGCAAATGTGGTGCTTCATATACAGCACAGCACCTCATTGCTGTTCATTGCTTCAGCTCGTTTACATGCCCCCTTCAAAGGAGAGGGCTAGTGTAGATGAGCCTTGGGTGTTATTACAAAGAGAGCATCCATAGAATACCTGAGGCATTTCTAGTGACTTTATTAAATTGAGGTTAAATGCTGCCTCAGGACAATTCTAAATATCTCTTGGAAGGATAGGTGCATGAGCACTAGCATCCTGGAAAAGCTGAACGTGACCAGTATTGAAGCCATCATCTTTCACCAACAACTTTGTTGGACTGGTCATGTGGTTTGGAGGTCTGATCAGCACCTCCCAAAGCAGATTCTGTTTTCAGAGTTGGGGGAAGGACAGAGAAGCACTGGGGGCAGCGGAAGTGATAGAAGGACATGCTGAAGGCACACATGAAAAAGTGCAGCATCGGTGTCGACACTTGGGAGGACCTCGCCCAAGACCATGCCCAGTGGAGAGCTGTAATCTGTGAGCAAGTGGCACAGTCTGAGAGGTCCCTTCGCAGTGCAGACAAGGAGAGGTGGACAAAGAGAAAAGAGCAGCAAAACCTGCCCCCTGCCCCTCCAACAGCTACCAACACCTGCCCCTTCTGTGGTAACATCTGCGGCTCCAGAGTCAGGCTCATCAGCCCTCAAGGGATTCACAAATTGGAGGGTGACGTGAAGATGCCCTAATCGTTAGGGAGTGACGGCCAAGAGAGATTAAACCGAGGGCAACCTCTAGCTGCCCACTTAATGTGCTGGGTACATCCTTCAGATGTGACTATTCCCAACAAGGGCGCTGGTTTTGTGCAGGTGAATGTTTCTGAGTGCTGAATAAGAAGCACCCACCGCTCCAAGCCCCTCTCTGCCCCCTGTGGATTTGCTGGGTAGGTGATTCACACAAGGCCACTGTGTAAGACCCCGCCTGTCCCACGAGCGCCTCTGGGGAGAGGGGCAGTGAGCAGCGCCGTCTCTGCAGGCTCTCTGGGACCAGTTCTCCAGGCTCCCTGATCGAGCAGGGGGTGGGGCCTGCGGCTCCTGCACCCCCCTCCCTGCCGCTGGCCTAGGCTATGACCCTCTGCGGGCTCGCGACCGCTGCCGCTGCCGCTGCCTTGACAGGGGCCGAGCCGGGCGCGGCTCGCTCAGTCACGCGCCGGTTCCCTCCCTGCTGCTGGCTCTGGGGGGTTCTCTGCCTCACCCGAGCCTGGCGGCCGGGACCGGGTGCACCCAGCCCCGGGCCTCCAGGCTCTCTGCGCTTTGCAGCTGACCGGAGGAGCCTGGGACCCGGCAGCCTGGGGCGGGGCGGGCAGTTCCGGAGGTGGCCCAGAGCAGGGGAGTCCCTGCGGGCTTATCGCATCTGTCGCTCCCAGCCCCAGAGGCCGGGCTCACCCTCAGCCCTCCCGAGTTTGACGGGCCGGGGTGGGGGGCTGGGAGGAGGTGCTGCCTGCGCCGCCGGGCGCTGGGCTTGCATTGGCTACTTGATCTGCTTCCTGGGTTTGCTTTCGCTTTTGCAGGGTCGCTCCAGGGGCTGCGGCACTTGCTGGGTGCTGAGCCCCGCGCTCCAGCAGCGGGCTGCACCCCTCCACGCCCGCCCCGAGGCAGAGCTGGCGCCGTGCCCCCGCCTCCGCCCGCCCCGACTCTCCCCCACCTTCCCAGGCACCTAGGCAGAGCTGCTCGCTGAGCGCCTCGCCTGGGACGCGCACCGAGCAGGTGGGACCGGACTGTGGTGGCGATGCTGCCGCTTTGCAACCGAGCGGGGCGCCGCCTGGGGCGGCTAACGGGGGCCAGCCAGTGGCTGCCTCTCCTGAGCCCCCCACTGGGCAGAGGCAGCAGTTCGGGGGAAGCCCGGGCCACCCCAGCCAAAGCCCCCAAGAAGCGAGGCTACGACATCACCAGGAACCCCCATCTGAACAAGGTAGGCGCCCCGCCCTGGCGGCTCCGAGCCTGCCCCACGCCCCGCCGGCTGCTTGGCCAGGCGAGCTCCGGGCGCGCTGCGTCCACACTGCAGAGCTGGGGTGGTGCGTCGGGACACGTGTGCGCGGGGCCCGCGGTCAGGGCCCGGTGGCTGTGGCTGAGTGGGATGAGGGGGTAGCCCGAGCCGCTGCGCGTGCCAGTAGCCAATCAAGGCCCGGCCTTTCTGTCGGCTTTTACTGCAGCGGCTTTGATTGGTCAGTGTTGTCCAGCCGCGTGCAGGGCAGCTAGGACCTGGCTCCTTCTGGGGCCATGGGCTGGGTGAAACAAGACAGCCCCGGCTGCGTTTAAATGCCCTTCCCAGCCGCTGGCAGAGCCTGGGACACTTATCTTTTGTCTCTGGGAGAGTCTCTGCTCTCTCTCTCTCTCCCTCTCTCTCTCTCTCTCTTTGGGTGTTGTGGGAACCCTCAGCCCCCTCCAGGCAGCTGGTACCTAGGCGACAGAGTCCAGTGTGGGGTTAGCCATATGAACTCCATTTCATCAAAGGAGAGAGGCTGAGAGATTTGGGCTTATTTAGTTTGGAGAAGAGAATAGCGAGGGGTGATTTGATAGCAGCCTTCAACTTCCTGAGAGGGGGCTCTAAAGAGGATGGAGAGGCTGTTCTCAGCGGTGTCAGATGGCAGAACAAGGAGTAATGGTCTGAAGTTACAGAGGGAGAGGTGTAGGTTGGATATTAGGAAGAACCGTTTCACCAGGAGGGTGGTGAAGAACTGGAATGTGTTGCCGAGAGATGTGGTGGAATCTCCATCCCTAGATGTTTTTAAGTCCAGGTTTGACCTTGTCCTGGCTGGGATGGTTTAGTTGGGGTTGATCCTGCTTTAGGCAGGGGGCTGGACTCCATGACCTCCTTAGTTCCCTTCCAGCTGTAGAATTCTAAGATTCTATGAAAAGCTAGTGGAGGGGTAAATGTCATAGCTCCTAAAAAGCCAGGTAAGAGACTGCCGCACATTTAGCAGTACTTGGCAATAAGAAATAGAACCGGACATTTATTTCTCAGCATTAGGACAGAACAGTTCAAATTTGTTTGCTTTGGCTTTGTTTGTTTTTAAGCTTCTCCTGAGTAGATTCATTGCAGTGTCTGCTCCCTGCTCTAATAGCACTTCCCATGTGAAAGAGGAAGTCTTAATTCTCAGTGTTGCTCAAGCTCTAGTATAAACAAACTTCATAGCGGGGCATGCTATCCGTCATTCCTTTGGAAGAAGTCATGAGGGATCCAAAATCGGACCTGAGAGAAACTGAACTAAGACACTTACAGCTCCATATTTTCAATGAATTTGAAATGATGTATACATGTACATTTCAGAAACATTGTGTTCAAATTTGTTACATTAATATTGTTAGTAAATATTCACAATAATTTAGTTTTTTTAGAAATCATACCTACTATAAACTTGACAATGACTAGATAGCTGATGTGCTATGAACAGTTCTGTTCTGATCAAATTGCCTGTTACTTTATTCTCCTGCTGTCGGTTGTATCTCGTCTCGTACTTGGATTGTAAACTCTCTGGGACAGGGACCATATTTTATTCAAATTTTTTTTACAGTGCATAGAGTAAGGGATTGAGGCCTCCAGCTACTCCCGAAACACAAAAGAGCACTACCACTCATGGCAGTGCACCATATTCAATTTTGTTGATCGTCTGTATATTAGGGTTCTGGATTTCTGCACCATTTTGAATCACTTAATGGCAAAATCTGTAAAGCTGAAAAAATTATGAACATTGTCATATATGTATGAACACTGATCAATTGCTTAGTGCTAAAGTGCTGAGAATATTTTTTCTTCAGATGCTATCTTATCATCTGGCCTTGTTTAAAAGTATTTTATGAGACGTGTCTACACGTGCACGCTACTTCGAAGTAGCGGCACTAACTTCGAAATAGCGCCCGTCACGGCTACATGTATCGGGTGCTATTTTGAAGTTAACATCGACGTTAGGCGGCGAGATGTCGAAGCCGCTAACCCCATGAGGGGATGGGAATAGCACCCTACTTCGACGTTCAACGTCGAAGTAGGGACCGTGTAGTCGTTGCACATCCCGCAACATCAAAATTGCGAGGTCCGCCATGGCGGCCATCAGCTGAGGGGTTGAGAGACGCTGTCTCTCCAGCCCCTGCGGGGCTCTATGGTCATCATGTGCAGCAGCCCTTAGCCCAGGGCTTCTGGCTGCTGCTGCCGCAGCTGGGGATCCATGCTGCAGGCACAGGTTCTGCAACCAGTTGTCGGCTCTGTGGATCTTGTGTTGTTTAGTGCAACTGTGTCTGGGAGGGGCCCTTTAAGGGAGCGGCTTGCTGTTGAGTCCGCCCTGTGACCCTGTCTGCAGCTGTGCCTGGCACCCTTATTTTGATGTGTGCTACTTTGGCGTGTAGACGTTCCCTCGCAGCGCCTATTTCGATGTGGTGCTGCCCAACGTTGAAGTTGAACATCGACGTTGCCAGCCCTGGAGGACATGTAGACGTTATTCATCGAAATAGCCTATTTCGATGTCACTACATCGAAATAAGCTACTTCGAAGTAGGCTTCACATGTAGACGTAGCCATGCAGAGTAAAGTATCTGGTGTTGCTGCTGAGATTACATATGTTGATTATTCCTAATTATTACATTAACCGTTGAAAGTGAATCACTTGGTACGATGCACGATAATATTACAATATAATATAATGGTTATGATGCAATATAATATTACAATATAAGATAATGGTTTGCATGGTGTTACAAATCTTTGCTATTTAATCTTTCTTTAGAATGGGATCTTGCTCCTGTTGAAGTCAATGGCAAAGCTCTCCCCAGGTACTTCCTTAAGAATCACACCTGTTGTGGAAGTATTTTTTTCCTTCCATGAGGGCTATGGAAGTCTCTTGTTAGGAATTAATATGTTTGGATGCATGCAGAGGGTGGGGAGAAGAAGAGCTTCTGCCAGTTTCAAATGCCATGTTTCTGCCTTTCTCTAGCATGGGTACTTTTATGGCCCTGTTAGGATAACGGCTGAGTATCTCACAATCTTTTATGCATTTATCTTTACCTATAGATACACCTGCATATGGCTCTCCAGTAAATTTGAACTATGTACTTTGTTTTCTCTCAGCAGTTCAGAACAAGCTGTTAATTTTTTCACTGGAAACAGCACAAGTTATAATTACTTCTTTAGCAGTGGGATGTCCTAGGCAGCTTGCCCAATTTACCTACATCATGGAATGGTTGGTGGTGAGGATCATAGTGGCACCTGCTGCTTTGGGTTAGGGGCTGAGTCTGCTCTTTTTATGATTAGGTTTCCAGATGCTCTTGTACTTTCAGATAGCAGCAGTGAAGTGTCATGTTATGTAATAAACATCTTGGTGCTCTACACTCTGTATTGGTTGCCTGGGGGCCTAATAGCTCCCCAGTAAAGTTTAAGGTGTTGGATTGATTTATTAGTTAATGGCTTCGGACCATATTGGCCAAAAGACTGTCTCTTTGCAGCAAAGTCACATGGGGAGTGAATTAGTGTAGTAACAGTATACAGGCCTGAGCTAAATTGGTTTAATACAAAGGGAGCTGTTGCCCAGGCTCTCGGATGAGAGCCTTTTGCATTTGAAACTCACACCTTTCCTTATATGTAAGATAACCTGAATTGACTGATATTTAGGGGAGACTGCAAAGCCACAACATTTTATTTCCAAGTAGGATGACTAGAGCTTGGGATGTGTTGGTTAGCGCTTTAGTTTTTGGGGTCTCAAATCTTTATTATACTTACCTACAGTTTGCATATCCTTATGAGTCAAAAGTACACCAGTATGTTCTGAGCTTGATGTATTGCAACACCTTTCAGCAAGAATAAAGGAAAGATTTTATAGTCTTGTCCTAAGGCACAGGACTGGGATAGTTAAGTTCTGTCACCAGTTCTCTCATTGACTTCCTGTGTGATGTTGGTGAAAGTCAGGTGGAAAGGAATTTCCAATCAGGCTCTTTTGCTTGGATTTGAGCAGCCAGCTTGAGACACAACCACAGGGGATTTTTTCAAAGAACACCATGACTGGATGCTTGGTCTCTGAAAACAGGAAGTCAGGACAGGCATCTGAGCTATTTGAAAGCTCAGGCTCAGCTGTACACAAGATGCTGGGATTTTCAAAATCCTACTCCTCTGTCATCCAGGATCAATGTGCACTAAGTGCTGCTGTTCTCCTCTTTTCTAAATGACAAGTATCAGAGGAGTAGCTGTGTTAGTCTGTATCTGCAAAAGCAATGAGGAGTCCTGTGGCACCTTATAGACTAACAGATTTATTTGGGCACAAGGTTTCATGGACAAAAAACTGCTTTGTCAGATGTATCTGATGAAGTGGTTTTTTACCCTTGAAAGCTTATGCCCAAATAAATCCCTAGGACTTTCATCAAGAGGTAAATCTTAGCATCAGCTATCTTTAGCACCCTTCACATATGAATGGATTTAAGCGAGGCTGGCTTGTGAGTTCCAGCCCCACTCTCTCTTCTCACAGTGACCATCGTGCACAGGCACAAGAACTGTGACGTACACTGAAGGGAGAGAGCGCAGCTTTGAGATCAAAGTTATCTTCCCCTAGACTGAGGAGCCTAAAAAGGCTTAGTGAGCACAGTCTGCCCTGGTTTGGAATCACAGCTTCCCTCCTCCTACGTACTGTTGGTCCACGGCACCTTATTCCGTATTATTGGGTGCAACCCCTTGAGATCACTCCACTGAGGGCTTCCTCATTTTGCTATCCTGAGGACGCACCTCAACATTGTAGTAACCCAGTGCTGATTATTTGAATGATCACAATGACAAAGGGCACCAGACAAACATAGCACGAGGAACAGGATACAGCCCCTGGCCATCTGAGGGCTGCGTATTATAAGACATTGCTGGGAAAAGTTGTCAAGCTCATTCAGGCACAGGTCATAGTGGCAGTGGGGCTGACAGCCACTGCAGGCCCTGGGGCAAGGTGGGAGTAGGGGCCTGGCTCTGTGCCCCAGAGGGGTGGGGCCAAAGTTGGAAGGCCAAGGCTAGGCCATCAGCCCTTAGTGCTGCTTAGATCATGGTGCCGCCCCTCCCTCCTTCCCCCCCCCCAATTCAGAGCCACACATCAGTGCAGAAGCTCAGCCAGGGCACTTCTAAGGAGCCCAGAGCTCTGGTTGCTGCTGCCAAAGTAGCAACCATGGTGGCTAGAGTTCCAGCCCCTTTTGAAACACTGGGCACCAGAGTAACTGCCCCTTCCCCGCTCACACTGTCAGCAGACTGCACACGGGAGTGCAGGTTCCCCTCAGAACCTCCCCGGCACCTCATTCTGCCCCTTCAGCTGACCACAGACATGACAATCAGAGGAACCAGGCCCTTTCCAACCCCATCTGTGCTGGTGCTGCGTTCTACTTCCTGGTCACATGGTCCTCCCAAAGGGCCACACTGAAGATACTACTGGAGTCAGCCAGTTCAGTGTCCGTGACCACAATTGCTTCTCTAGGGCTAAGCAGGCCCCTAACAAGCAATGCAGGAGTTTTGTACCTAGGACAATGAGGCTTTTTACTGAATACTGTGGAGGTGGTACACTCCCTGAAGAGGATCAAGATTACAACATACAGCATATAGGCTACGTCTACACTAGCCCCAAACTTCGAAATGGCCGTGCAAATGGCCATTTCGAAGTTTACTAATGAAGCGCTGAAATGCATATTCAGCGCTTCATTAGCATGCGGGCAGCCTTGGCACTTCGAAATTGACGCGCCTCGCCGCCGCGCGCATCGTCCCGATGGGGCTCCTTTTCGAAAGGACCCCGCCTACTTCGAAGTCCCCTTATTCCTGTGAGCAGATGGGAATAAGGGGACTTCGAAGTAGGCAGGGTCCTTTCAAAAAGGAGCCCCGTCGGGATGAGCCGCACGGCAGCGAGCCGCGTCAAGTTCGAAGTGCCGCGGCTGCCCACATGCTAATGAAGCGCTGAATATGCATTTCAGCGCTTCATTAGTAAACTTCGAAATGGCCATTTGCGTGGCCATTTCGAAGTTTGGGGCTAGTGTAGACACGGCCATAGAGATACAAGACACATGGAGTCTGTTAATGTGATAGCTGTTGGCCATGCTGAAGGAAAAGGTGGTGTTTATGACTGCAGTCGGTATAAATCCAGAATCCTTCTGTCTTGCCATTTCCTTCCCCAGAGCATTTACCTAGCTTACGCCTGAATGCAAAGCCTCTGCTCTGTGTTGGCAGAAGGGGCTTTTGAGTGTTTAATCAGTAGCACATCACAGAGACGCATGGAACTATGGTGTTGATTTTGGAACGCAGTAGTTAGCTTTCTCTTGCTCCTTTATTTTCTAAGCCATTTTTCCCACCACCTTTGCTTGTCCCATGTCCTGGGGCTATGGACACTCTCCAAAGATCTCTGAAAATAGACAGCTTTTGTGCTGCACACGCAGGCCTCTAACATACATAAACTGATGTCCGTGTGTAGCTAATGGGTTCTTCAGTTCAGTCATTAAACTAACCATACAGGGTTAGACTAATAGTCCAACTAGCCCAGTATCCTGTCTTCTGACCGTGGTCAAATGCTGCAGAAGGAGTGAGCATGGCAGTTATCAAATGGTCCATCCTCTGTCATCCATTCTCTACTTCAGCAGTTGGAGGTTTAGTTAGATGTGAAGCATGAAGTTATGTCCCTGACCATCCTGGCTAATGGCTGTTCATGTTCCTATCCTCCATGAATTGACCTAATTATTTATTGAGCCCGCTTTTACTCTTGGCCTTCACAACATCCTCTGACAAGGAGTTCCAAAGGTTGGCTCCATGTTATGTGAAGAAGCAATTCCTTATCTTGATTTAAAACCTGCTGTATATTAATTTCATTGGATAACACCTGGCTCTTGCATTAATAGTACTTCCCTAGTCACTTTTTCCACATCATTCATGATTGTATAGACGTCTGTCATGTTACTGTCATGTTTGCAGATTCAATCCCAGACTAGCGAGGGGCTGTTTTCTGGACTTTTCAGAGGAATAATAAGGTTTGTTTGCTTCTCTAAAGAAACAAAGTGCATGGCTTATCACTTCAATTCAAACAGCATAGAGTTGATTTACAATAAAAGTAAAACAAGTTATTAAGAAAAGTAGATAGGAATTTTAGTGAGTTCAAGTATAAAGGACCAAAACAGAAAATGTTACAAATAAAAATGAAAAACACTTTCTAAAGAGGAAGACTTAACAAAACTACAGACTCCGTTCAAGGTAAGATTCTTACCAGCCTCCCTCCTGGCAAGATGGCTGACTACATGCTTGGTCAAGATCTCGCACAAAGTGCTCGGTAACTTTGTCCACCAAGTATAAGATAGCTTGGGGTTCTTTGCCTTTCCCTTTTATAGGACGGAGAACCCTTGAAATTGATTCTTCTGACGATTACCCTGCAAAATAAAGTTCTTTCAAATGGTGAGGATGGAGACATGGGATCTGGTGGTGAAGGAGCTCCATAGTGGTGTCTTTCCTCACTGGTGTTTGCTTTATAGGACGGAGAACCCTTGAAATTGATTCTTCTGACGATTACCCTGCAAAATAAAGTTCTTTCAAATGGTGAGGATGGAGACATGGGATCTGGTGGTGAAGGAGCTCCATAGTGGTGTCTTTCCTCACTGGTGTTTGCCGGCATGCAGATTGATCTGTTCCTGCCCTCTGCAATGCAAATGAATAAGTGCTTGACATGTGATTGCTAACAACTTGAGGACAACTGATCAGAGACACTAACTTGTTGTTTATCTTGGAGAAACTTTTTTACCCACTGCTTAGACTTGTCTGGTAAAACAAATTTTACTTCCATATTTCTTTCATACCTGTATAGTCCCTTGGGCATTTACTATACACAGACTATGCAAGCATATTAATGATCAGTGTGTTACTAGTTTTCCAATGAACCCTTACATGACACATATCAATTACAGTTTAGGACATTTATGAACTGGGATATAAGAAAGTGGTCAGATCAGCCAAAATTCATTACCAGATAGCCCTGAGCCCCTTGCTCACTTGCACTGGGATGTTGTTAGGTTCACAATGCCCCCTCAGTCATCTCTTTCCTAAATTGAATAGTCCCAGTTTTGTTAATGTTTCCTCATATGGAAGCAGTTCCATGCTCCTAATAATTTTTGTTGCCCTTCTTTGTCCCCTTTCCAGTTCTAATATATCTTTTTAAGAGAGGGTGACCAGAACAGCATGTAGATGTATGATGGATTTACATTATCATATTTATTTTATTATTTTTCCCTATCCTAATGGCTTTTAACAATCTTTGTACCCACTGGGCATTTTACCATGTGGTTCTCCTTGTCATCACAAATCCAACTAGCTAGATTTCTAATAATCAAATCCTCCGTTACTCTTACCTAGCTCTTCCTCATAAATGGGGTTCACTTCCCTTGAGGAATAACCTCACTGAGAGCTGGTACCATAACATCATCAAGGACAACCCTAAATATGGGACTCTTTCCCTTCATTCCAGCTTCCTGTTCTCTTTCCCTGAGACTTTCATCCTACCTTAACAGCAGAAGGACTCTCAGGCCGGGAGAATACTGTTCTACTGTGTCCCTGAAAGTCTCTTCTGTGGACCTCTTCATCCTTCTTAGTACCCCAGCGCAGACACTCTGGCCTTGACAACCATAATATGGTCACATCTTAACTGTGGGCCAGATTGGTGGGGCAGTGGTCGATCCAACGGGGTCAATTTATCGAGTCTTGTATAAATGTGGTAAAGTGATCCCCTGTCACTCTCCCATCAATTCAGTACTCCACTTAAATGAGACGTGCAAGGGGAGCTGACAAGAGAGCATCTCGGCTCGACCCACCACAGTGAAGACACCACAGTAAGTAGCTCTGTGTGATAACTTCAGGTCCATTCTTCACAATCTTCATAACTTAGATTGATCTCCCTCAGTAGTGTACACCATCCCTATGTCTCTGTGGGTCGTGAGCTGCTTATACTGTGTGCACACACATACATTTCAGGAATGTTGGATTCAGATTTGTTACATTAGAGTTGCTACAAACTACTCCAAATACCACAGCTATTTTAGGAATGGAGCTGTATGTAAGTGTGTACAGCTAAGATCAAGGAATGTAGGCCGTGTTTACAGGGTGAGGGACTCACTTGGTAACAGATTTGGAGGTTGCGGTGGAGAATCAACTGAATCACTGTGGCCCAAAGAGCTAATGAAACCCTTGGTTACATAAACAGAGGAATCTTAAATAGAAGTAGAGAAGTTATGTTACTTTTGTATTTGGTATTGGTGTAATCAGTGCTGGAGCATTGGCTCCAGTTTTGGTGCCCACAATGCAAGGTGTTGTAAAAAGCCTCTGCTTAGTCCAATACAATGCAGACGTAAGTTTTGTAACTTTCAGTCCACGCTGGTGGTAAGTCCTGTAACTTTCTATTAGCTTTGTAACAGTAGCTTTGTTTTGCAGATGTAGCTTTGTTCTATATAGCTATATTTTGTTTCATGAACTTTGTTTTGTAGTCTATATTAAGTACTGTAAGTTAGTAAGAAATTGTTACAGCTACCGTAAATGTTTTGTAAGAAATCCTGGCTGTTTCTTCTGTGAAAGAAATTTATATCTGTCTGCAGTGAGCTTTCCTTTGTGTGAGTGAAGAAAGTGTGAATGTGGGTTTGCAGTGGAATCAGTCCCTGAAGCCAGTCTGTCTGGACAACAAGCTTCCAGGAGCACCTTGATGGCCAGAGAATAAAAGGAGCTGAGACCTGAAAAAGAACCCACCCCATCAAGAGAACATCAAAGTCCCATCTGCTGTTAGCTGGTGACTTATGGTCTTACAAAGTCCTGGGGCAGTGGCGATGAATCATAACCATACAGCATCCTGGGGCAGTGGGACAGGGCAATTGCTATTGGACTAAACTGTGCTTTTTTTGACACAAAAAGGTGCCAGAATTCAAGCCCCTACCCCGGCTCAACCCCCTCTCACAGGCCCTGGTGACCCTTGTGCAACCTCATCCCCCCCCAGCTCATTCTCCCGCACAGCTGCATGGCCCTGGCTCTGGCCCCCTGGCCCCCCAGCCCTCCCAGTCCCATCTCAACCCATCCCCTCCCTCAGCTCAACCCTCTGCACAGCTGCATTGCCCCAGGTCAGCTCAACCCCCTGCCTCACCCCACAGCCCTAACCCACCCCAATCTTAACCCCTCATCCCACTCCCATGGCCCCAACCCACTGCCAGGCTTAACCCTTCCCAACTGCCCACACCCCCAAACCCAGGACTTACCTTTCAAAAGGACCTCCAGGTGCTCCTGCTGTTTCACCAGCTGTGCGGCTTCCCCCACATACAGCCGCAGGAGCAGCTCCCTGACCTGCCCGGTAAAAGAGCAGGACTCAGTGTAATTGGCCTAATGGTGTGGCTGGCCATGAAAGTGATTAAATTGAGTCCTGCTCTTTTCCCTGAAGGCAGGGAGGCAGAGGCGGAGCAGTGACAGCGCCTTTTAAAAATGGCACCAGGAGAAAAGGTGGCAGAACGCAGTTCTGCTGCTTTGTGCTGGAAAAAAAGCCCTGTGACTGAAGCACATAATAGATGGATGCAAAGCTGGAGGAGTTCTTTTCTGCCTCTTTTTGCCATCTGCTCTCTGAAGAAGTTTGTCTCAACTGGCTTGCGGGGAGGAAGGGGAGGCCAAGGCCCTGGCCCTGGGCCCCTCCCTGTCTCCCCAGGATGGGTGATACTGACTTCCTCAGAGTGCTACACACACAAGAGAGCAACCTGACAAGGGGCCTCATACAATCAGCTCGTCCTGCTGTATTCATGACTGCAGCCAGACACACCGGACCCACTGTGCTTTGGCTTCCTCAGCTGTCCCTACCCAGCTCTTCACCTGCATGAGTTCACCTGCGTAAGTGTATGAGTGCAGGAGGGTCTGAGTGTGCGGGGGTGGGGGTGGTGCTTGAAAGCTACTTCCCCATTTTCCTGTCATCCAATGGTGACATTGAATAAAATACTTAACAGTGTCACCCTGGGGTGGTCTCTCTTTAGTGTAAAATGTGGCTAGCAAAAAGGTGTTGGTGAACTTGAGATCATTCCGAAGAGAGCCACAGGAATGATTAAAGTCGTGCTCTCCAAAAGAAATGTAAGAATTGCCACACATGCCCCCCAAGCCAGGTGCCCCCCTGCCTGCCCCAGCCAGGTGCCTCACCCCGAGCCAGGCACTTTCTTGCTTCCCCCCCAACTGGGCACCCTATGCCCATCCCAGGCATTCTGTCCCACCCCTGAGCAAACTGTGTGTGACTCACTGGAGCCTTGCCGCATGAGCCACCCATCTGTGAGCCACCCTGTGCGAGCTGTCCTGCAGCCCCAAGTGAGCAGCAAGAGGAGCTGCCTCTGCTGCTTTTGCCACAGGCTTGTCCCACCAAGTGGTGGGGCGCGTGCTTGGAGGGTGCTCCACTTGTGCGGCTCTGATAAGTGGCTTTGCCACACTGCGCTGTCCAGTTCATCACATGGGGCGAATGGACAGCATATTGGATGCCGTGGTATTAAAGGATTAGGGAAAACTGCTTCAGAGTGATAAACTCAAGGAGCTCTGTCTAGTTAGCTTCACAAAGAAGGTTAAGGGTTGATTATTATAGTCTATAAGAATGTCCCTGTGCACCCAGGAAATGTATATAACTGCTTTTGAAAATCCCACCAATGACTTCTTGGACAACTTGAGCCTGGCTAAAATCCTCGGGACCTCCAACCACAGCTTGAACCCCTTGGGGCCCAGATGGCTATCTGCACCTGTCCAAGCTTTTGAAAACATTAGCAAATGTGTGTAGACAGCAGTGCAGATGCAGTGGATTAAAGGCCTTTTATAGGTCTGGCTAATATATTATACTTTTTCTGTACTGGCTGCCTCCTTGGAATTTTCATGCAGTCTGTTCTGGGGAGTTGTACCAAATCAAATTGACTCGTGTGGCAACTTAAGAGTGAGCCCACTTAAAGGGGAATTGTCTCTGCTGGTTTCTGCTCCAGCATCATTGGAATGTACTACTGGAATCTGGTGCCTCATTAGAACATGTAAAGAGTGTCCTTTAAAGCTTTCCATTGACTCTCTGGGGTCAAAGTTAGGCTGTGTGCTTCCAGGTGTCCCATCCGTAATGTTCCACTGGAATGTTGGGAATCAGTGACACAACCTGGTGCAGATAGAGCCACATGGGTGCTACCAGGTATCTGAGGCAGCATCTACATGGTTAAAATTAAAATTAGCTAGAATTATAAAATGGGTATGTGTAGGGCAGAATGAGGCATTGGGTGACCAGCAATTGAGGTGAGAAGCGAGGTATAATGTGAATGTTAATATGGAATCACAGTAGGCTTCTGTGTCTGTGCTATGAGCTTGGGGGTTTCCATCCTTTATATTCATTTAATGGTCTACGTGCAGGGTGGGAGGGGATCTGAGTCTGTGCTTTTGATTTTTAAGGAATTCCCTCTGGCTGTCAAACATATGGCTGCTTTTCCATCACTGTATCGCTCGGCCTGCAGGCACCCAGGAGATTATCCTAACTGGAACAGACAATATCTGAAGCAGTTGTGCTCCCCAGCAGGTTATACTTTTGAAGCCCTTGTTTGGTCTAGAGCTAATACAGTCCCACTCCGCGCTGGCTGGTGACACATGTAGCATGATTAGCCTCTACTGATATTTGGAGAGAAATGTCTTGTCTCCTCCAGTTCTTCAGATGATGGGCCAAATTCATCCTGGGTGAGTCCATTGATTTCAGTGGAGTTACAGCCAGGATGGCTCAGTCTGTATACCCAGGGAGATCTCTTTCATTCTGGATGCAGCACTTCTTTGTCACAAGGCCCTGCACACGCCACAGGAGGCTCCTATTTTGGTTCCAAATATTTCCTGCAAAGGGCTGATTGTAGCATTTTGGGAAGGGGAGGGAAGTCCTGGATACTGAATATGGGAAGCAGCTGGAGCCAGCAGTCCAAGATCCAGTTTCACATGTTATGAGCAAGTGGCTTCCATACAGCACGAACTGGGGCTGGCTTGTGAGCGCTTCTGTCCTTTAACTTGGCAGCAGCTTGTGGTACCTCTTCTGGGTGTCCAAGACCCACTAGGAGGGTGCAGACACCCCGTCTATGGATCTTGCAACAGTTTCCTATCCCATAGCCCCTTGAAGGCTATATGACTGCAGTGCTCTCTACATAGTGCTACCCATGAAAAGTAGGAGGTGATGAATACAGTGGATTCTCCTCTTGTGGGTGGGGCCCTCAGAAGCTACAATGGTGGTGTTCTGAGATCTGCCCTGGCCATATCTTTCCCTCTGGGTGACATCCAAGGTTTAGGCTGTTTTCTCTCTAGGGCTCCAAGTGTGTTGGAACCTAATTTGGGAGACTGCATCTCTGTCAAGTGTCCGTCACAATGAGTAAGACACTCCTGTTATCAAACCACACATCCACGGTGGCTGTGGAAGAGGGAGGATGGCCGTGATCGCAAGATGATGAAATCTGACACCTGAAGTTGGGGGGCATGAGGGAGACCTCTGCTTGGGGGCAGCTCTGCCCTAACTTAACAAGAGTGAATCCTGGAGCATAGCTCTGCAGCAGTCTCTGTCAGGGTGCAAGGCGTGTTCCTCTAGCCTCGGCCTAGTGGCTGCTGCAGAGAAGGAGGCAGGACCCTGGCCCTGCCCAGTTGTTTCCCAGTGGAAAAGCTAGTGCAGCTGGCAGGCTAGTTGTGTGCACCCTGGCCATAAGGACTGAAATTAATGTCTGCTCAAGGGGATGGGATATTCTTGCGCCTTATTCTCTCCCACATGTTAGCACACCCTGAGAGGGTCTGGCGCGGTTGAGCCTGAAGGGCGCTCTGTCCACACCCTATCTGAAAGTTTTGTAAAGGTGAAGGGCTCTGCTCAGTGACGGGTGTGGATATTGCTTTAGCGATGCCTCACGACAAACTTTAGAGCAGCGTTTCCCAGCCTTTTCCAGGTGAGACAAACCGAGAAGACTTGGTAACCCCAGACAATTCAAAACTGGGACTGGCGGGGAAGCAGTGCTGTAACTAGCTAATTTTGCTCCTGAGGCAAGAATACAAAATTGCGCCCCCTCATGTATATATATTCACTCGTTATTTCATAGAAAAAGGGAAAATACATTATTAATAATAAAATAGTAACACTACATTTATTATAGTTGCTTATTGTTGTATTATTATAGTTGATCTGAGTTGTGGAGGGGGAAAGACCCTCATCCCCAAACCGCTCCCCCAGCTTAAACGCCACACTCAGAGGCGGGAGGGGCTGGATGAGTCACCCTCAGGAGCTGGGAGGAGATACAAACAAAAAAATGAAAACTGACAAATCAGCTACACAGAGCAGAAGGGGGCAGAAGGGGAGAAGAGAGGAGGGAGAGCAAAAATTACTGCAAGAGAGTCTATTGAGTGACTTGCCTGGGATGACGACAAATAACAAAGGTGAAGAAGCTGTCTTTGTAATTGCTTCTCTATTGATAGAAGTGGCTGCTAACGGCTTCTGTAAGAGCCACATGCAGCTCCGAGCTGCTGGCGACCCTTAACAAATCTAAGCATGACCCATATTTGGGTCCCGACCCATAGGTTGAGAATCCCTGCTTTAGAGCCAACATTGCCCCTTCCATTTCCCTCCCTTGTGCCCCAGACGTCAGGGAAGCTGTATGCACACCCATTCTTTGCTTCACAGGACTGTGTTTATGGTGATGTGTTCCAGTCCTTTGGTGCTGTGAACAAAGCACAAAAGATGCTCTCTGTGTGTTGGCATACATCCTTGTGCAGCGGGGAGCAAGGTCAGCATTGCAGTAACATGGTCATGCTGTTCCCAAACACTTGCTCGGCAGCCTGGCTCAGGAGGTGCCGTTCTAGCATTTTGTTACTGGCATAGGCAGGAAATTGGGATAAAATGCAGTTGTGGCCTCAGGTACCCTCTGTGCAAAGCTCTGCTGTGCTTGAGGAAGGTGTTCTGCTTTGTTTGACTGTCAAGCTGTCGATAATATGATGTTAATTAAATATGACGTTGATATGCTTTCAAATCAGGTAGTGGAGAGTGAGTGAAGGTTTGATTCCTCCTTGTTTTCATGGAGTCCAACTGGTACCACTTCCTCTTGTTTCAAAGTGTGAATAGCAACCTGACTTGTCTGCACACGGGGTGTGCAACCGTACAGCTATCCTAGTGGCTTGTAGACAACAATGGCAGTAGTCAGGGCAAATCCTTGGTGTATGCAAAGCCTTGAAGTCTAACGTGCTCTAACAAAGAATTTGGACTGATCTGAATGGTCAGAGAGAGACCTGCATGCTTGCCCTAAAGGTGATCGCTGTATTTCGTGACTTAAGCCTAGAAATGGTTGCCAGCCCCATAGTGTCAGGTAAGGAGGGATTTTATGGTGTTTCTGTGCTGCCAAAAGCTCTCTCGTCAGCTACCTTTATATCAACAAAAATTACATTTCCCAGGATAGCTAATCTTCCTTGCTGAGCCAGCGTGAATTACAGCCGCAAAAACACATTTGTGCTGATATAAGCTGTGTCACCAGGAGGAGGAGTTTTCCTGCACTCTATAGCTAGGGTGGCAAAACTTTTATGCGCAGACTAGGCCTCCATCATTCTGGCAGGCCAGTGTGGGGAAGCCAGCAGTCCTGAGACTTGTGCTGCACCAGTTTTGAGGGTAGATAAGTGCTTAGTTACTCTTATCCCATTGCAAATAAATAAGATGAGGAGAGCTGGAGCATTCATTGTGTAACTGTCACAGGCATTTGAATTCACGTACAGAGAGAGAAAAAATGGAACAAAATAATGAACAAGAATTGTAACTGAGGCCAAAAACCATCTTTGGAAAGTAAATAGAAATCTCAGATTTGAGAGCAAATTATGCTATAAAAATGAAACAGAGGTTTGCTCATTGGCAATTTCTTAAGTTTTTTACCTTCCGCACCAGAATTAACTGAGCTTCTTTAAAGAAAGTTTGCCCTCCTCAAGCCAGGCTCAGTCAGTTTATATCAGGGTTGAATCTAATCATTGGTGTGGCTGTGGGTACATGTATAAAGGAGAAACACGTTTCAGACAATGTAAGCTACTGTTGGAAATGTACACCAATAACAGGTATCTCTTGCTGTGTGTTACAGCACATCCAGTGTTATCTTTTATTAGGGCCAGCCCCCATTGAAGTCAGTGGTAAATGCCCAGTAGACTTCCCTGAGAGCTTAGTGGATCCATGATGTCTGAAGATGACTTGGGACTGATGAATTCTGCATATGTGTGAATCCCTGTAGAGTTTCTTCTCTTAGGGACTGTTCCAAAGCAGGTGGAAGATCATAGGAGATTTTTTTTTATTGCCTCTCATGGGCTCCAGATCTGGCCCTCAATAAGTAGCACACAGTAGTTACAATAAATACTTTCTAATGTTGTCAGTGACCTTCTGTGAGTTATGTGCTGTATAACAGAAGCTGGTCAGACCCAGGAAATATGACTTGAAATTCTGGCTCTGAGTTAGATGCTTCTGGAATTGTAACACTTTAATTTTCAGGTGGATGCTGAGAACATGCGTCTTTTATCCTTGGCAGGTCACTGGATTTGCCATGAGTTTGTGCCTCTGTTAAAGATACTCAGACAGAGCAGGTCTTTACCCATGAGAGCTTATGCTCCAAAATATCTGTTAGTCTGTAAGCTGCCACAGGACTGCTTGTTGTTTAGTGTGATTGATGTTCCAGGGGCCAGGCTACTGCACTGGTGTGTGTCACATCTAACATTGATTCCTAGGGTCGCCCACCCTCCTCGCAAGGAGGCTCCCAGAATCGGGCTGTATCTCCCAGAGGCTACTGAAGCCAAACTGGGAGATTTTAGGCCATCAACAGTCCAGTGGCACACTGGCTCCCTGCCTGCCCTAGCTTCGTCTTGCTCCCAGAAGCGGCCAGCAGCTCCCTGACACAAGGCCAGAGGTTTCTGTGCAGTGCTCTCACCCCCAGGGCTGACTTCACATCTCCCACGAGCTGGAGGCTGCAGCCAATGGGAGCTGTGAGGTAGGCACCTGCAGACAGGGGCAATGTGCTGATCCTCCTGCCCCTCCCAGGGGCTGCAGAGACATGGTGGCCCCTTCTGGGAGCTGCATGGAGTCAGGACAGGTAGGGAGCCTGCCTTAGCCCTGCGGTGATGCCAGCCACTAGCCACACAATGTAAGCTGGAGCCCACACCCCTCACCTCCTCCTGCACCCCATCCCCTATCCCATGCTCAGGCCAGAGCCTCCTCTCATGCACCAAACCCCTCAGTCCCAGCCCAGAACCCATGCCCCCTCTTTTGGTTGACCATCTGTCCTGTTTTTACTGGGACAGCCCCTTATTTAAGTTGTCTCCTAGATGCCCTGACTGTTTTAAGAAAATGGGCAAATAGCCCCATATTTTACAGGGCTCCTGTTCCCCAGCACCTGATGTCTTGGGGTAGCAGTCCCCACTGCTAGGGAGCTCCTCCGTGGGGCAGTTGCCCCATTCCTTGGCACCCACAGTGACAGCTCCTGCTGCCAGGTAGCCCCTCCAGGGGGCAGCTGCCTTGTTCCTCAGCATCCCACACCTCACTGAGGCAGCTTCTGTTGCAAGGAAGCTCCTCCCTGGGGCAGCTACCCCATTCCCTGCCCTCCCCCGACCAGGAGGCTGTGGAATCTCCATCCGCAGTGCCCCATCCCCTGTAGCCCCCATTGCCGAGTACCCCTGACATGGGACAGAGCCCGCCCATCCACAGAGGCTGATGTCCTGTTTTTGCCATAGGGCAATGGGGTCACCCTACCCCTCCTGCACCTCAGCCCCAGCCCGGTGGAAGTGAGTGAGAGTCAAGGAGAGTGAATGACAAGGAAAGGGAATGGAGTGACTGGGGTGGGACCGCATAGCTGGAACAGGGGTGTGGCCTCAAGGAAGGGATGGAGTAGGTGGTGGGGCAATGGTGTTTGGGTTTGTCTGATTAGAAAGTTGGTATTCTACTGGGGTCTTGTTCTTTGTGCGTTACAGATTTGGCACTCACAGAGCCAGATGAATCTCTGGTGCAAGCAGGTGCCACTGTGACTTGGTTTGGGATAGAAAGATTGTAAACTGAATGTCTCAAGCACCCCTGACATGCAGACAGCTTAGCTGGCATGGCCACCATTTTGGCTGATAGGATAAGTTTAGAGCTGCTGCTACATAAAGAGAAGATGGGAACTCTAAGGAAAAGACAATGTCTTGGAACAAATGCATGGGAAACCTGACGGATTCCACCTTTGAAATAGTCCTAGAGCCATGTGCCATGGAATGCTTGGGACCACTCTGGGTTGAGATCCTCATGTGCAGAGTCTTTATTTATAAGCTCCCCTTAGTCCTGTGTGCCCACAGGCGAGCCATTTCTGGGGACCTAGGTGCCAATAGAAATACAGTGATAATGTTTATTCTTTAGTGGCAGCAGCCCATAAGTAAAGTTAAAACCTGTTACAGGGGATGACGGAAAAAAGAGTACACAGAAGCCTTCAGTAAAAAGTTTAATTTTCCAGAAAATGAGGTCACATTATTTTTCTATCTGTTTCTGCTTCAAGCTTCCAATGCCTTTGTTTTTCTCTAACTATTTAATACTATGTGAGGTAAGAGGATATCTAGGTTAAATTTCTTTTGGACTTTGATTTACTGATTACAAGGCTGACTGGATTTAGACATGTGAGACCAGTTTATAAACCATAAATATGTTACTTTGGACATTAAACTTGATCCTTATACTGATGTCTTTACTTAGCACATGCAGAGTTTCTGTTCTGCTTTTCTTTCATTTGTTAATGTGATCACGTTCTGTAAGCTCTTTTTTAAAAAAAATAATGGGCATGGATTTCACTATAGCGCTAATTTGTTCCTGTTTTGGAACAAATTAGGGCAAAATTATAAGACAGCACAGCATTTCTTAAACTCCAAGCCTCAATATTGCTTTCTTCAATAAAATAAGAGGGGAGAGGGAAGAGAGATTTTCAAAGACCCAATTAACAGCACTCTCCTTCCAAAAATCTGTTATTGTGACATCAACAGAAGACTAAACATCATTAATCTAAGGTTTTTACTTTGCCTTTGGTAAGGAACGAAATACCTAGCACAAGCCAAACTAGTAAATTAGTTGTCATCACACAGCAATGAATGTGACTGTATAGTACTTCCAACTTCTTTTGGGTGGGTACCATTGGGGTTATTTAAGCAATGAATCTGTGCTTGCTGAGGTGCAGGGATATAAGTTCAAGTTCTGCCCAGGGCATCTTGAGATCAGTGAGAGATACAAAGTGTCTCAAAGGGCAGAATTTTTGCTTATTTCTAAAATACTGGTTATTCTAATACCCAGAAGCATACATACCCCTCAATGCCCAGGATTGGGACTAAAGAGGAAAGTTTAAGTAAAACATGTTTAAAGAGGTGGAACCAAACCTTAGGGCCAAATCTGGATCTCATTGAAGGCAATGGCAAAGTCCCGTTGATTTCAGGATGGCCAGCCTACAACACTTGGGTTGTAACAACTGATTTATATGTCAAATAGATGGTTATTTCCTTTGGCACCAAGAAGGGCAAATGACAGGATTGACTGTTTGTAACACTGTGGCTGTCTCTACACTACAAAAATAACTTGGAAGTTGCTTACTTTGAAGGACAACTTTGAAGTGGGCAACTTGGAAGCTGAGCGTTTACACACACCCTACAAAGTTAAACTTTGAAGTAGGGCACTACTCCACTCCCGGGAATGGAGTAAGGACTTTGAAGTTGGGCTCCCTACTTCAAAGTGAACTTCAAAGTAAGGGAAAGTGTGTGTGTAGACTCTCTGCTGGCTACTTTGATATAGTGCCTAACTTCAAAGTTAACTTTGAAACTAGTTCCTAGTGTAGATGCACCCCTGGTGTCCTTCTGAGCTTTGGAGGTATGTTTTTCCTTTCTCTGCTTCCTGCAAATGAGGTCTATTGGCTCCTTCAAGTGTGCAGAGGCAAATTCTGCCATTTAAACTGCTCAGGCCCTTTCTATACTGAAAGATATCGTTCCCAAATGAGCGAGTGCTAGCAATAATGCACTGAAAACGTAGGAGCCCCAGTCTCCACTGGTGCTTATACCAGCAAAAGCACTGGGGCAGCTGTGGTCTCTGGGAAGACAGCACAGCTCTCTCTCTGACAGGCAGCTCTTCAGAGCTCTGCTAACTCAGTGAGTATTTCGTGGTGCCCTTGCCAAGAGAACCTTGGCTAAGCAGCTGTGATTGGAGCTGAGGTGGGATTACAGACCGTCCTCTCTCTTTTCAGTGGAGAGGGAGCAATGAGCTAAAAGACAAATGGCTGTTTTAATTAAGTTGGGGATTTTGAAGCCGGGAATATTATACTAACAAAACCTAGGAGGTAAGTCAGACTGAAAAACAGAAGCATTTTAGATGGCTATTCTGCCTTCCCATCCCTCCCCAGTTGCGCTTTCTTTGAGCTATTATTAAAACTCTCGCTCCTTATTCAGACCTGTGTATCTTTGGTGGAGCTTAATTTTAGAACTGCCATCAATAGAAATAGGTCAGACAGGCTGTAAGGCTTTGGGCACAATAAACAGTTCATACCAGTAAGGCTCTCTCTCACTGTGGCTACGTCTACACTAGCCCCAAACTTCGAAATGGCCACACAAATGGCCATTTCGAAGTTTACTAATGAAGCACTGAAATGCATATTCAGCGCTTCATTAGCATGCGGGCGGCCGCAGCACTTCAAAATTGACGCGCCTTGCCACCACGCGCATCGTCCCGATGGGGCTCCTTTTCAAAAGGAGCCCACCTACTTCGAAGTCCCCTTATTCCCATGAGCTGATGGGACTTCGAAGTAGGTGGGGTCCTTTCGAAAAGGAGCCCCATCGGGACGAGACGCGTAGCGGCGAGGCGCATCAATTTCAAAGTGCCGCAGCTGCCCGCATGCTAATGAAGCGCTGAATATGCATTTCAGCGCTTCATTAGTAAACTTTGAAATGGCCATTTGCATGGCCATTTCGAAGTTTGGGGCTAGTGTAGACACGGCCAAGAGGACATAAGTCCCTACTCTGGAATGTTTATGCTCTAGCCCAGGAGTCTGCAACCTGTGGCTCTGGAGCTACATGCAGCTCTTTCTGGACTTCTTTGTGGCTCCCGACACTATAATTGGAAAGTTTGAAAAAAAAAACAAAAACAGCTTCTGATTATTTTCGATAAATGGTGAACATCTAAAAGCTCAATGACCAACACATGTCTAAATAAAATAGTAACAGAGAGGGAGCCATGCTAGTCTATATACTGTCAAAACAAAAACAGTCAAGTAGCACTTTAAAGACTAGCAAAATAATTTATTAGGTGAGCTTTTGTGGGACAGACCCACTTCTTCAGACCATAGCCATACCAGAACAGACTCTTTTATATATTCACCATTCATAAATGGCTTTCCTCATTTCACAATCTCTTGAGTTGCCACAGAACTAGCCACAATGATGCTACTACACAAAGCAGAGGAAAGTAAGAACACACTCACTAAATGGGTGAAATCACCAAGTAGCATCATTGTGGCTAGTTCTGTGACAACTCAAGAGATTGTGAAATGAGGAAAGCTGTTTATGAATGGTGAATACATAAAAGAGTGCTTTATCAATGTATCAGAGCAGCTGTACAGCAATTTCAAAAACAAAAATGAAGTTGTTCCAAATCTACAGTCCTTCAGAGAGAGAGAAGTTTCAGGTGTGAAAGTCAGGAAGACAGTGGTACAACCACACACAAGTAAAATGTGAGGAAACAGAATATGTGAAAAGTTTGTGAACATCCTGTAAAAACATGTATCACATTACAAATGATTGTGTGTGCTCTGTTCTTAAAATAGGGGTTACAAAAAGTATGGTTTGATGTTATCTATTAAGGAACGTCCTCTATTCATGTGCATTGCAGCTCTTGAGTAACTGAGTTTTTACCAGATTCGAAAAAAATGTCTCTTCTTGCTATTTTGGTTGCCAATCCCTGCTCTAACCAGATTGCAAACTCGTTTGGATTGTAAATTCTCCAAGACAGGGTCCATTTTGTTCTTTGTTTTGCACAGGGCTGGTATCATATATGACAGAGTAAAGTTTAGAGTGAACTGGGAGACAAAGAAGAGAGCTACCCCAGAGGGTTTTTTCTCTTTTTAGCATGGCTGGGGGAAGGCTGGGCAGGAAGCTGGGTGTGTTAAAGGCATGATTTAGCAAGGATTTTGTTCCCCTGGCATGTAGCATCAGCCAGTGTTGCAGTATATTCGTAGAGGGATCCAAATGGGGCACCAACCTAAGGCACTACCTCACAGTGTTGCTGTCTCAGCATTGTTTTCAGATTTTATGGGTAAAGTTTTCCACTTCAGCCAGCACTGGCTGACCTATTTGTGATCCATTCTGTGTGTGAAACAAGGATGGGTTTTCAGTAAACATGCTTGTTTTGAGTAAGTTATCAGCAGTATGGCCAGGAGAACTTGTGTCCCCAGGATTAAAGTATGAATTGATGAGCTCATGTCTCCCTCGTCCAAACAGATTAACTATATTCAGTTTTGTAAAACATGCAGTTAAGTCTTTATTATGTTGCTTAGTAAGGCTTGTGAGGGAAGTATTACAGATATTTCAGATAAAGCAGCTTTATGTTCTGCAACATTACATTGCATGTCAGCATCTTTAATTATTGGCACAGTTCAATCCTAGGCAAATAACTCTCCACTTTTTCCCCTAGGAGACTGTTTCATTATGAACTGAATTTGGTTTTAAGTGCCTCAGCCCAACCTACAATGTGCTTGGATGCAGTCTTGCAGCTGCAGCTTTTGTTTGCAATTGGCAGTGCAAGTGAGAGAATGTACCATACATGTCAAACTCTCCAATCTTTGGAAGCAGTCAGGGAATTAGATGTGTGCATGCTGTCATTTAGGTCCACAGTTAACTGCAGGTACAACACTGCTGTTGCTGAAAATAAGATCCATGTGTACTGATGCTGCGGGGGCAAACCATGGGGAGGAGGACCCACTAGTAACAGAACATTCTGTCTCTTGCTGTAAGATTCACCAAGCCAAAGAAATTCTGGAGGCCGGTGTTAAGGACTCAAGTACTTTGAAGGCCTAGGTATCATCTGCCAAGAAATCATATTTCACACTGGTTGGGATTGTTAAAATATGGTCCCTTTTAAAAACATGTCTGAGAGAATGAGGAATTATAGGTTGAATCCTTTGAGTCAGAGCAGTGAGAAGTTGCTTCGAATTCAGAAGGATTCTCATCTAAGAAGGACTGAGAAAAAAAGAGAAGATCTTCCATCTCACCATTTCATCTTGACACCACACTTCACTCCTCCGTAGAGTCCTTCTTGCTGCCCTGTCCCACTCATCTCTACCTCTCTGACTGATCACAGAATCATAGAATCATAGGGCTGGAAGGGACCTCAGGAGGTCATCTAGTCCAGCCCCCTGCTTCAAGCTGGATCAACCCCCACTAAGTCATCCCAGCCAGGACCTTGTCAAGCCGGGGCTTTAAAACCTCAAGGGATAGAGATTCCATCACCTCTCTAGGCAACGCATTCCAATGCTTCACCACCCTCCTGGTGGAGTAGTTTTTCCTAATATCCAACCTACACCTCTTCCTCTTTAACTTCAGACCATGATCTCCCTCTTAACTAAACCACCCATTCAGCATGTATCTTAGGCCCGTTCTCTCTCCCTGCTTCGGTCTTATCTATTTAAACTGTTAGTTCTTTGTGGCGGGGACCAGCTATATCTCTGGATATTGGGCTAGATGGACCTTTGGTCTGACCCATTACAGTCAAGTGAAATTCTCAATGTGACACCAGCATGGAATCATGGCCAATGCATGTTGACTTGGAAAGGTCTACTTAAGGGTGACCTACATTTGTCTGTGTAATATACTAGCTTATGCAGTTTCCAAATAAAGCTAATCAAATTAATTCACATACTTTGGAAGCAAGGTGCAAGAAAGCAGCAATGAGGCTTTGGTTAGTGCCATCGTAATAATCTCTGATCGTCTGCTTGCCACAAGGTAACTAAGGCAGTGACTGTAACTAGATCTTGTTTAGCACAAACCCTTTCAGATTTCTGTATAAGGCCAAATATCATATCTACTGGCAGCCTGACAGCTTTGCAGTACAGTTGCAAAATGAGCCTCCCACTGAAGCCAGACATAAAGTGGATGGGAGTCCAGCAGTCTTACTTCCTGGAAAGCTAAAACCCTTCTGGCATTTATTAGGATTTCCCAGGGGCATATTCATCTCGCTTGACTTGCAAAAATGGACAGTGTTTGCATTGCAGTTTATAATGTGTAGCCAGGCTTTCTGAATGTCTGTTCTGATGGAAATAACAAATTGACTTAAGCGGGGTGTTTAATTCTTTATGTTTGATAGGGATAATTAGAGCAGGTCACAGGCCTGTAAACATGTCAGAGGGTGACACTAGGGCAGGTGGCATAAACATGTTTACAGCTCTTCTAGGATACAATATACAGCCCACAGCTTCATTTCTCCATGTCTTTGTCTCCCATCAAGCGTGCCAGTCAGAGGCATACATTTCAGTCTCTATGCTAAAATAGTCATCAGGATGGTAACTGCTGATTTCACTTTTCCCAAGATGTTTCAAGATCAGTGTCTAGAGCTGATGACAGTCAACCCTGCCAAAGCACACTGAAGTCATGGGAGTCTTTTCCTGTGAATCCTGTCCCTAGCATTGACATTTCACATTTTGTAAGGAAAATTATGTCCCTTCTGAATTCAATATGCTTACAGTATTGTCCTGAGACAGCTAACTGTAAATGCTGAGTTCCAGAGAGAGATTATTTAGGTGAAAGTGAGGTTCTTTGGTGTTGGAACCTTATGGGTATGTGTTCTCATGTATTATAGCGTGGACAGCCATACATTATATTACAGGTTGAACCTCTCTAGTCTGGCACCCTTGCGACCTGACTGGTGCTGAGTGAGAGAATTTGCTGGACCACAGGAGATCAATATTGCCTAGTAGCATTACCCACACTTCCACTGCTTACTGGACTCTTAGAAGACAACTATGGGTAAATTACAGCTAACAACAGCACAGAACACTGAGAGCCAGGACTGGTGGCTGGAAACAAATTTTATGGGCCCATGGGAAACTTGGCCACACCCCTGATAGGTGGCCATCTGGCTAACTAAAATCATGCTGGATTACAGATGTTGCCAGACGAGAGAATGCCGGACCAGAGAGGTTCAATCTGTACAGACTGTCTCCATGTACAGCATTTTGGGTAAGGTAGTAGACAGATCAATGCTTCAGCAGTTGGAGGAATTCTTTACCATGCTCTTACACACTCGGTGTGTGACTCCAGGTCTGTCTACACTGCCACTTTACTGCGCTGTAATTTTTTGCTCAGGGGTGTGAAAACACACCTCCTCTTCAAGCACAGCAAGTTAGAGTGCTGTAAGGCTCCTGTATAAACAGGCTCCCAGCCTTGTTAGCTACTCCCCTCGTGGAAGTGGTTCACCTACAGCACTTGGAGAACTCTTTCCCAGTGCAGGTGCTGTGAGCACACTGCCATGTTAAAAGTGCTTCAGTGCTGCCGTGGCCGCACTTTAAAATTCACAGTGTAGACAAAGCCTTAGCCACTCAAGCAAGTAATTCACTCCCTGAGCTGCAGTTTACCCACCTGTGTGTAGACTGTTATGAGGTTTATGTATTTCACCTGGTTTTGTGGAGGACTCATATCTACAATCCAACTTGAGAACTGGGTGTTTTGCAGAAGAGCAAAATAGTGCTCCGATGAAACTGAACAAACAGCCAGCTGTGTTCAGCCAGCCTTTTGCCTAGCATAGCTTTGTTCCCCAGGTTATCCCCACAAGACATACCCCTGGAGAGCAGAGATTCTCAGCTGTGTACTGTCCAGAGTGGGACAAAATCCTCAACCAAATAAAGAAGCCAAAGGGAAGATGCAGGTGATAGTAAAAAAGAAAAAGTGAGGGCAGATCCTCAGGTGATGTCGATGGTCATAGCTCCACTGTGCTGCTGCTTTTGAAAATAACATTAATGTCTAACTTTGGTGTTTTATAACAAGAATTCAGATCATTCTTTGACCCCGTAGTGGGTGCAGAGGCAGGTTATTTTTGGTGGTAATTTTTCTGTTCCTCTTAGGGATGTGCAGGAATTCTTGGCGTCATGAGGCTGGGATAAGGCCCTATGCTGGTGCTCAGTAGCTCACATTCCCACCGCAGTGGCTTAGCACTGCTGAAGGTTTCTCACACAGAGAAAGTAAATAAAGACAGTGAATACTGTGGGGTGGAGGGGTGGGCTTCTTTTTAACTGGGCTGACTATTGAGTAAAACTGAACCAAAAATTATGTTTTACTATACAAAAATCTTAATGTCTTGACCTTGATTAGGGGCCAGTTGCCGCTCCCCACTTATATAGGTGTATATAGGTAGATCCGGCATATATTGTTCCATACATACTTGCCAAGTGGTAAAACAATGTGAGTGTATTGCTTGGGATTGTGTTTTGGGGGGACTAGCTCATCCTTCTGTGCCTGTGCTGCCACATTTGCACTTCTATTTTAGCTTGCTAGCTTGCCCAAAGCTAGCACGTACCTCTGCCCAATCTGGAAATCAGCCCTCCAGCATGAGTGTAGCTGACTAGGTGTATGTCTGCACTTACCAGAAGATCGACTCCTTTGGGGTCAATCTGCCAGTGTTCAATTTAGTGTGCCTAGTGGGGAATGCGCTAAATCGAGCCATCAGGGGTCTGCAGTCAACCCTGGTACTCCTCATTCTCGCAAGAAGGGAAGTCAATGGAAGAATTTCTCCCATTAATCTCTCTCTGTGTGGAGAGCCAGAAAAATGGATCCAGCATATGTGAATTCCCACTATGCAATTGTCATAACCAGAACGGCATCTCTTAGATTGACTTTTTGGTTTAGCGTAGACCTGGCCTAGACCAAACTCACAGAGGAAATTGGTACTACTGTACAACAAGCAGGTAAAGCTAATTCTCCCAAAGCTAATGCCCTGGTCACTGGATCACCCACTCACTCACCCTGGGTTCATTATTGTATTGCCTCCAGTCCTCACTGAGGAAGCATGCATTCTCAGCTCATTGAATAATGCATAATAATATACCAGCTGAGAGATCAACCAGCAATTCTTTTTTGTAAAAGGAGGAGAAGTATTTCATGTTGTGTTGCCAAAGGGTTACATAGAAAAGAATCAAGCAGCAAGAAACCATGGATCTGGGGAACAGTGTAATCCCACCCATGTTTGCTTTTCCATTCAAAGCACCTCATTAATCATTGAGATTACATTTCCAGCCATGTTGTGGCTAGACTAGAGAAGTGAATGTCTGTAGATTTGTGATAAGTACCTGGGCTGTGTTACTGAATGAACAATATTTTAAATAAAGAGCTCACATGAGATGCAAGCTTGTTCTGAAAGCTGGCGGGAAGGCAGCCTGGTTGTGATGTCTGACTGCCTGTCTGTGCCCTTGCTAATTGCTGCACATAATTCCCCTTAAATAAGTGGCTGGGCAGGAGCTGTGGTAGAGGATTTGATGAAGACAGAACGATTACTGTGCCAACTTTCCTTTTGCTGAATTGGAGCCTTACAGCAAAGTACTTGAGGCCTGATCTGAAGCTTAGTGATGTTGGCAGTAGTTTTTAGGGCTTTGGATCATGCCCAAAAGCACGAGTAATTCCATCCCACTCAACAAAGCACATAGGTCTGTTCTGAGCAGTGTAAACCTGTTGTGATGTCCTGTGGTTTCTCTTTCAGAGGGAAAGGTGCAAAAATGAGATGCAATAGCATATTCTGTACGAAGAGAGATATGAAAGGTAAATACCTAAATACAAAAACCTCAAAGTCTCATGCGTAGTTAAAGATGAAAAGTGAAGCTTAGCCAGTTCCATGTAACTCACCATATTACATTAGTTATGTTTAACCAGGGTCTGTCCCATGAAAGCTCATCACCAAATAAATCATTTTGTTAGTCTTTAAAGTGCTACATTTCTGCTGCTTTGTTTTGTTGGAGAACAGACTAACGCCGCTACCTCTCTGTTTCTTTTCAGGGAGGTAAGGGTAAATACTGTATGTGAGTAAGTCAGTTGTACTGTAAGGAGTGCTCTGAATTAGCTTGCTTAACTTCTCAGTGTTAATGTCACATCAACTTTATGATTAGCATTTGATTTAATTTACTTCCTGGGGAGGACTGGAAATAGCCTGTAACTTCTGGAAGAAAGAATCACCATGACAAACTTTCAACTTTAGTTAATGGCTTTGTACTTACAAGGCTATTTGCACTAAAAGGGCTGGATTTTTTTTAAGAAAGCTGAGATTAGAGTGATGTCTTAAGGTTTTATCTTAAAAGGGCCTGATTCTGTAGCAATTTACTTAGATATAGGACTTACTGCCACAAGCAGAATCTCCATGAGTCTGCTCATGATAATAATCTGAAGCCCAGTATCTTTCCAGGACTGGGTCCAAAGTTCATGAACTCTCCCATAAAGTCTTGGCAGAATTCAAAGGTGTGGAGGCTTGGTGGGACTAACCCTAAAAATAACAACCTAGACTGCCTAAAAATACTACCTAAAAATACTCAATAGCCCTATGCAGTTTCTGAGTAAAGGTCTTCCAAGAGAAACAAAGCTAGAGGCTTTTGGGAAAATCCCATTGTTCATATCTTGAACTTGCTTTATCCAAGTGGCCTTGAACTTGGCTAAACAGTTTTCTTCCGACTAGAGAATGTGCTGGAGAAACATCCTGAGGACAGCTTGAAGTAAATTTTGATGGACTCTTTCGAAAGTGAGGTGGGAGGAGGGGCAATGTCAAAATTGAGCTAATCCCAGAAAACTAGCTTCAGTCCAGTTCTATGGCTGTGTGCCCATAATAACAGATTTTAGACTGCAGTGGAATGACATCGTATTCAATCACCTGTTTAAAGAACTTATGCAAGTTACAAAGCAAACCCCCAAATGAAACTTGGGCCCAAATTGGACATACATGTGCACATTCACACACCCTCTATTTGTGTGCATAAGCATGCATTTAGGCATATGAGTGTACAGACACTGTACATATAATCTAGACTCTGGATCTGAAGTTGTGGCCCATGGTGACAATGCCGCTGCTAGTACATGGTGTCCTCCTATCCTGAGTGCTGAACAAACACCTGCCGTCCTCCCCATTGTTCTGTGAAATCAAAACCCTCTGATTCTTCAGCAAAGCCAGAATCAGTGATAGGCTCAGTGTGATTTCTGCACTGACCTGCAAAATCTCAGCATCTTTGACATAGCAGAAAAAAATTTGAGGGAGCCTCTGAATGTACGATGATGAAAATTTTCCAAACCATAGTCATGTCTTCTATTAACAGTGAAATAGAGATTATCCATAGTGTCATATCAGCATGTTGCTGAGCACATGCTAGTTGATCGATGGCGTTTACGATCAGTGATTACTCCATGCATCAGCTCTTGTATCCTTGTGACAAATTAATGTCTTTCTCCACTTGCTGCTGACCCATCATTTTATGCACTTCTGTACTTTACAATCAGATGATAAGCACGTCTTTATGTCAATAATGGCTTACAAATACCAGTTTTCCACTAAGTGACCTTTTGATGTGCTTCATGACCTATCTTATTTCTTTTCCCTCTTTTAGAGGTCTTATTTTAGTCATGTTGACTGGAAATCATCAGCTGAAATGTTGGGGAATGAATGGATTCAAGTCTGTGGTTTAAAGGGATTAAATGAAATCACAGCTCTGAAGTTTCATTCTAGTATGGTCCAGTGTGTATCTGTGGTTAATCGTTAGTATTTTATAAGGGGCTATGATGTTTCACTTTTTCATGTTATTCTTATGCCCTTCTCTTACATACTAGTCATACAGGAAAAGAGTTTAAACAATTTGCACTAGCGGCTTAGAGTAGAGAGAAGACATGGAACAGAGGGGGTCTCTTGTTCTCCTTTCAATGGTAATGTGAAAGCAAGGGTGCAGGTTGTAGCTTTGGCATAGTGTTATCATGTTTTGTACAAGCTTTTGTACATTTCCCAACCCAAGTATATTTTGGGGTTTTGGGAGTGAACTTGCCCACCCCTCCCCTGCTTAAGAAGTCAGCGTGATGAGAGAAGACTGCTGAGAGGAGGGGCTGCTTCTCTTTGTTTAATCACACGAGGTAAGTACAGCATGATGTATTCTGCATGCAGAAGCATGGTGTATTTTGGTTATTCCTCTCTTTGTGTGGGCAGGACTATTTTGTTCATGTCCATGTACACAGGGCCACTAACAGGAGGGTAGGGTAGGGGAAGGACAGCTGCAATGGTGCTCAGCAGTTTAATAGGACCCGGGGCTCCTGGCAGTGGATGGAGCCTTGGACAGTGCGGGCTGGGCAGTGCTGAAGGACTGGCTGGGGGGAGGCTAGACCCCCAGCTCTGCCCCTTCCACTCAAGGCCCATCACTTCTCGGGTTCCTGCAGCTGGCTCTTCCCACATTGCCCAAGGGCCTAGGAATTCTGTCTGCAGCTCTGTATACGCACAGAGCTGATACATGTGCATGCAAATCCCCAAATCCGTTGACCAAATTTGGTTTTCATTGTTTACAAACGAGCTACATAAAATGGGCTGGGTAGCTAAACTGTAAACTATAGTTCTTAAAACAGTGTGAACTCATTTTTTTGGCCATTGTGAGCCTTGGCAAATTCTTACCAAGAGGTGTGTACCCATGAAAGCTCATGATCTAATACATGTGTTAAGGTGCCAAAGGAATGTGTTGCCTAGAGCGGTGCTGGATTCTCCATCCCTTGAGGTTTTTAAGTCCTGGCTTGACAAGGTCCTGGCTGGGATGACTTAGTGGGGGTTGATCCTGCTTGAAGTAGGGGGCTGGACAAGATGACCTGCTGAGGTCCCTTCTAGCACTATGATTCTATGATTCTGTGACTTCTTGTTATTTTCGAAGCTACAGACTAACACAGCTATTGTCTGAGGCAGAATGTAGGTAGGTCATATACCACAACTAAGGATAAGCAGAAGAACATTCTGTTAGAATTTACTGATGTATTGTTGTAGAGCAATGAACAAAATATTGTTTAACGCTGACTGTGGGAATACCATGGATAGACACGAGATTTAGTTCTTGTTACTGTACATTTTTGTTAAAAGTGGTCTTTAGTTTTTCTGCCATCTCTCCCCCACATTTTCTCAAGCTCATTAGCACCATCTCAAGTGATTTGAATCTCAGCCATAATCACTCTTGCTAATTTTCCAGTTGTGACTGCATATTGAGTGCATAAGCTTCTAGGAAGAACTGGAAGAGATGGGAAAGGAAGCTGGATATCTTCTGTATACTTGAAGACACCATAGCATGTGTTTTGTCACTAGCTCCTGAATGGCTCCACATCCATGTTAAGCAGTATCAGCCTACGTCTACACGTGCACGCTACATCGAAATAGTCTATTTAGATGAATAACGTCTACACGTCCTCCAGGGCTGGCAACGTCGATGTTCAACTTCGACGTTGGGCAGCACCACATCGAAATAGGCGCTGCGAGGGAACATCTACACGCCAAAGTAGCACACATCGAAATAAGGGTACCAGGAACAGCTGCAGACCGGGTCACAGAGCGGACTCAACAGCAAGCCGCTCCCTTAAAGGGCCCCTCCCAGACACAGTTGCACTAAACAACACAAGATCCACAGAGCCGACAACTGGTTGCAGACCCTGTGCATGCAGCATGGATTCCCAGCTGCGGCAGCAGCAGCCAGAAGCCCTGGGCTAAGGGCTGCTGCACACGATGACCATAGAGCCCCGCAGGGGCTGGAGAGAGAGCGTCTCTCAACCCCTCAGCTGATGGCCGCCATGGCGGACCCCGCTATTTCGATGATGCGGGACGCAGATCGTCTACACGTGCCCTACTTCGACATTCAACTTCAAAGTAGGGCGCTATTCCCATCCCCTCATGGGGTTAGCGACTTCGACGTCTCGCCACCTAACGTCGATTTCAACTTCAAAATAGCGCCCAACACGTGTAGCCGTGACGGGTGCTATTTCGAAGTTGGCGCCGCTACTTCGACGTAGCGTGCACGTGTAGACACGGCCTCAGTGTCAGAGTGGAAGCCTAAGGTACACTGCATAAGAGATCTCTTAAAGCAAGTGAGCAATTGTCCCAGAAAGACAGGATCAGAGCCAATTGATTGACTCTGTTGATCCCTTGTAATCTGTCCATTTGGGCCAACACTACACAGTCAGTGATGCTCAAGGCACTTCATGGTTATGGGAGAACCCACATGGACACCTGACTGTATCTGTCATCAGGAGAAAAACCTCAACTGATGCCAGCAGTGCTGGCTCAGTACCATCCCCAGACATTAAAAAAAAAAATCTCGGGCCAGGTAGAGCTAAAGGATGCAGATGCAGCATTACAGCTCAACCTGCAACTTTTGTAAGTATCTTCCTCCATACAGAAAATTCAATAGTTTGACAATTGGGGAGATTATCTGCATCAGTGGCTGGATACTTGACCTAGAATTCCCCCTCCCCTGCAGCACAGACAGTCCCAGCACCTCTTCACAGCCTCTCTCATTTGAAGATGGATCTATCATATCCTCCTTACAGGGTGTCATAAACGTCCACTCAAAAAATACTGCAAGCTCTTGCTCTTCTGAAACGAGATTCTTCTGTCAGGAGGGCAGGCAGCCCAGAGCCAGGCCCAGTTACCCACAAAGTAATCCCAACTCCTGGCTATGGGAATTGCTCTGCTGTGTCACCTGCTGCAAACAACTGGGTTGCTGAGCTGATAACCACCCAGAACAGTATGCTTGAACAATGTTTGCTCGACTCTGTGGAGGAAAACTCTCTTGGACTTAGCACCTGGCTTGCAGAACACCTTATGCTGCAGCCAGTCTGATTTGGAATATTCTAGCTTTCTTCCCTCTGGCGTCCGTCAGTCGCAGATTCTGCATACCAGGGTGGCCTGGCAGCAGGCTTTACTATGTATTGAACTAATTTTTAAAGGGTAGGAATGAGAGGTGAGAAAACAGGAGTTCCTGAAGCTTTTGGCGTTTGGTTTTTGTGAGGGTTAGTAGCTTTTTTTTTTTTTAAAGTGGTGGTGGGGCGAAAGGAAAAGAGATAGAGGAGTGGTCACCAGAATCAAAATAAATCCTGGGCGTAAGGTTAAGCTGCCAGTGCTGACATGCCCTTTGTGATCACTAGGAGACTAATAGAAAGGAGCATCAGAACATGCTGCCCAAACTATGCTGGAGGAACATGCTTGCTGCAGGTGCTGTTGTCATTGGTGATGATAATTAATTGTTTGTGCTTATTTGTGAGCCCAGTTACAACCCCACTACCATCAATTTATCAGCAGTCAACTGCCATGTCTGTCTATATGGAGGAAGGTCGATGGGAGTGTTTCTTCCATGGACCTTCCTTACTTCTTGCCTCTTGCAAGGAGCACAGAGGTCTACTCTGACCCTTGAGAGCTTGATTTCACATGTGCACAAAACAAAACACCAGAAGATCTACCCTGAGCGTGTCAATCTTCCACAGTAGTGTAGCTCTAGCCTAAACGGGCTAAGAACCAGAAATTGTGTGTTTATGCTTTAAGAGCACACACATACCTAATAATAAAGCTTAAGCCCTGAAGAATCTCCACCTTTGATTTTCTCTTTAGATGCCTTTTGCATCATCTGGTCAGAATTTTGGTTTTTGCAAAGTGTCTCTTTTACCAGAAATAAAGTACCACACTGCACAGTTTGGTGCTGATTGAGATACACTGAATTATGATTAAAATAAATCAGACCTAAAGCTCATAATTCCTCACTACCTTGCCTCATGTGTGCTGACTATACCCCGATAGTTCAGCTGCTTTGCATTCACTTTGCCAAGAGGTAGATGATTACATGTAAAGTCAGGGGAGTCTAGGCCATATTGTATTGATTTTAGCCTACTGTCTTCTCTCTCTCTCTTCTTACCACTTGACAAGCTAAGTAAATGGGATAGGGTTCTGCAGCAGACTACATGTTATTGATTCTGGCTCATATGCTGAGATAACATGGCCTTGCAAGCAGAATGGAAGACAGAGAATGTGCAGACTCAACCTTTACTCCCAGTGTTCCTACTCACCTACTGCTCGCCACTGACAATATCACTTCACCTCTCTGTGCCTCAGTATTCCCATGTTCCATATGCAAAGAAAATTAACACTTTACCCACCGTTGAAATCCACTTTGAGATCTTTGTATGAAACATAATGTTACCCAAAACTGGACCAGGCTCTAAGCTTAAGGAGAACTAATGACCCACCAGAGTTTGGCAGAAAATGACATGTTTATTATACAGATAACTAAGCTCAAGAACAGGAGCGAGGAGGGGATCACATTCATGCTCTCATGCTCACACTCCCAAGACAGGCATGGCACTGGATATGTCAGGATTCTGCAAGGTCAGTTTCCCATGGCACAGTGACAGATGGTGTGATGGAGGTAAGTCTTCCCAGGGTATGATGGAATGCGACACAGCAGACAACTGGCCAGGTGGTCCGGGTGAAGGGCCTTCCCAGGAGGTGCAGTCTTGTGAGTGTGCTTCCCAAGCACATAGATCTTTCCTCTTTTAAGGACCTGCTCCTCCTAGGTTGCAGCTGGAGATGACTTGGCCGTGTCTGGTTGGTCAAACCTCACCTCAGGCAGTGTCCGTGCATTGGACAGGTGATTGCTGCCTGATCAGAGTCCCAGACACTTTGTCTACCTGGGAGCTCTTCTAATCTTCCTGCTGCTCAGGCAGCCCACTCATCCTACAAACATTCCAGGAGGGAGGGGGAAGCCTCTTCACCAGTATTCAAAGAGGGAGAAGAGACAGAAGTGGGTGGACCTTTCAAACACATAGGTCATACAGATTCCCACAGCTCTTACAACACGTTATAAGTGTTCATTTTTAATTCTTTGTAAAAGAGTAACAAAGATTTAAACTTTGTTTGTGAGCTCTTGGAGTCAAAGACTCAAACACTAAGAAAAGCAGAAGTTCTTACAAGAATAAGAATAGAATTTATTTGCAGAGCAAGAGCTACATTTAGCTCTTCATACAAGATACAAAGTAGGCTTTCTGTTTCCATACTCTCCTAGCCAGTTACTTTCCCCTCAGCCCCCCATAGCTCTTCTACAATGTCTCCTTCCTCCTTTGAACAGCCTTTTATGTACTTGAACACTGTTACCATCAGAAGGGAGAGATTGTTCTCCTTACCACAGAGGATAGCACAAAAAACAGTGAATTTAAACTGCAAAATGGAAAGCTTAGTTTGGACATTAGGAAAAACTTCATGCTGGGTGGTTAAACACTGGAACAAAGTGACTGGGAAGGCTGTGGAATAAATGTGGAGAATTTAAAGAACGGGTTACAAATGCACCTGTCAGGAATAGTCTAGTTATTACATAGTCCTTCCCTGAGTGCAGGGGACTGTACAAGATGACCTCTCAAGGTCCCTTCACATCCTACACATCTATAATTTTATCGTTCTTTGCACCTGCTCAGTCTTATCTCCAGGCTAAACAAGCCCAGTTCTTTCAATCTTCCCACACAGGCTGCATTTACTAGACCTTTAGTCATTTTTGTTGCCATCTTCTGGACTTTCTCCAATTTGTCCTCCTCTTCCCTAAAATGTGGAACCTAGAACAGAACAAAATACTCCCGCTAAACCTCATCAGCACTGAATAGAGTGGAAGAATTACTTCTCATGTTTTGCTCACAACACTCATACTAACACATCCCAGAATGCTGTTTGTTCCTCCCTCCCCTGACCCAGTGGTGTTACACTGGTGACTTGTATTTAGCTTGTTATCCACTATGCCTCCCAGAGCCCTTTGCACAGTACTCTTTCCCAGTACTCTCACTTTGTATTTGTGCAATTGGATATTCATTCCTTCCTAAGTGGAGAACTTTGCACCTGTCCTTATTTAATGTCATTGGCTATGATGACACTGACGTGAACTGCTGGCAGTAGTATGCAAATAGGCAGCCTTGAAAATGCAAATAGTCACTCATTTGCATATTCGCTCACCGGCAGAAGCTGCCACCAGCAGAAAAAAGCAGTGTAGATGTGGTTCTGCTGGCAAACCCCCACCTTTGTCAACAGCCTTTTGTGCCTGGAAAAAAATCAGGCGCAAGAGGCTGCTGACAAAGGGGAGGTTTTGCCAGCAGAACCATGTTTATGCTGCATTTTTCTGCTGGTGGCAGCATCCGCCAGTGACCAAATATGCAAATGAGCATCTATTTGCATTTTCGAGACCGCCTGTTTGCATACTGCTGCCAGAGGTTCGGGTCTGTGTAACCTTAGCCATTCTATTTACTTCAGATCATTTCTCCAGTTTGTCCAGATCATTTTGAATTATAATCCCATCCTCCAAAGCAGTTGCTTCCTCTCCCAGCTTGATATCATTCACAAACTGCATGAGTGTATGCTCTAAGCCATTATTTAAATCATTGATAAAGGTATTGAACAGCACCACACCTAGAACTGATCCCCATTGGACCCCATTCGGTATGCACTACTCATAAACAAATCAGGGAAATATTGCCTAGATAGAGCTACTATAAAGTTGGTGCCTAACTGGTTGGAAAACTGTTCACAGAGAGTATCCCCTCACTTTTAATGTTGAAAATTTTAGGGTTTACGTCAGAAAAAGAATCCTGAAATGGAGACTTACCCCTGTGGGAAAAGAGAAAAAAGATTTCCCCCACACATATATAAGGAATTCTTTCTAAACAAAATTTTCTTGTGGGTTACCTCAACAGTGGTGATTCATGAGGGACTAAACCACAGATTGTATATATGCTGATTAGCTATTCTTGGGGAAAAAGAATCTTCAGTACTTAAATTTCATCCTACCGAAAAGGACTCTTCTGCCAAGTCCAGAAAAAGCAGAACAATAAGGTGACTAACGTTTTGGGAAATGGGTCTATTTCAAAAATTTATTGAGTGCAATATCAAGAAACTGTTTCAGACCAAATATTAGAGAGTGTGGGAAACTGCATTTTTCTCTAAAACTTTCTTGGTCAAACTCATCTTCCATAAAATAACACCACCCCCACTAAGAACTCGAGAATAAAACAGAACACCAGCTGTCACAGGGTGACCATCTCTTTATTCTGTTTTTACAGAGCTAGCACAATGAGACACAGCCTGTGAAAGGGGTTTCCTTAGGCACTATTGTATTACAAGTAATTGTACAGTACTGGGTGTAGGTGGAAGTTTTGTTAGTAATTTGGGATGTTGCCTTGGGTTTTTTTCCTTCACATTTCTCAACATTTTCTGTTCCCCACACAAAAGCCTCGTGGAACAAGTTCCAGCCTAAAGCAAATGTTCACTACTGAGTGTAGAACTTTGTCATTGTTTCAGCTTATGCACCTTTACACGACCTTTAACTATGGCATCACGCAGTGCCACCTTGGGGCTTGTTCAGAGATGTTTGAAGATCTGACACATCTGTGTGAGACAGAAGCATAGAGCAACAGTTACAGAGCCATGATTTCAGCTGGGGCTGAAGGGGAGAATTACCAATTTAGTCCACTAGTTTGTAGACCTATCCAGATTCTCTAATACAAAGAAAGAGCATGCAAACTGTACCTGTCTTAAAGGGGAACTATGTTATTTTTCATATTAGAAATGGATCCCCATATTAGGCAGCTACAAAGAAAAGCCTGCCGGCTGTGTCCTTGGTACTGGTCCATTCAGAATCACTGTCACTTCTTTAGTGTATTATTCATTCATCCAGATCTGCTGATGGAGGGGAAGAAGTTGCTTGGGTGAAGGAAGGTTGAGATGAAGAAAGGTTGAGATGATTCCCTGGATGAGGGGATGGATTGCACCCTCAGCAAATTTGTGGATGACACTAAGCTTGGTGGACAGGTAGGTCCGTTGGAGGGTAGGGATAGGGTCCAGAGTGACGTTGATAAATTGGATGATTGGGTTAAAAGAAACCTGATGAGGTTCAAAACAGACAAATGCAGAGTCCTGCATTTGGGATGGAATAATCCCAACCATTGTTACAGGTTGGGGACCAACTGGCTAAGTAGCAGCGCAGCAGAATAGGACTTAGGGATTACACTGGATGAGAGGCTGGATATGAGTCAACAGTGTGCCCTTGTAGCCAAGAGGGCTAATGGAATATTGGCATCCATTAGGAGAAGCATTTCCAACAGATCTAGAGAAGTTATTATTCTCCTCTATTTGGCGCTGGTGAGACCACATCTGGAGTATTGCATCCTATACTGGGCTCCCCAGTATATAAAGGATGTGGATACATTGGAGAGGGTTCAGCGGAGGGCAACAAAAATGGTTGGAGGCTGGAGCCCATGACCTAAGAGGAGAAGCTAGGGATTTGGTCTTATTTAGTTTGCAGAAGAGACTGAGGGGTGATTTGATAGCAGCCTTCAACTTTCTAAAGGGGAGTTCTAAAGAGGATGGAGAGAGGCTGTTTTCAGTACTCAGTTGGCAGAACAAGGAGCAATGGCCTCAAGTTACAGAGCAGGAGGTGTAGATTGGACATTAGGAAAACCTATTTCACCAGGAGAGTGGTGAAGCACTGGAATGCATTACTGAGAGAGGTGGTGGAGTCTCCATCCCTGGAGGTTTATACGTCCTGGCTTGACAAGGTCCTGGCTGGGATGATTTAGTTAGGGCTAATCCTGCTTTAGGCAGGGGGCTGGACAAGATGACCTCCTGAGGTCCCTTCTATCGCAAGGTTTTATGATTCTATAAGGTTAATTGTTAGCCAGCTAACCAGGAAGCCTCACCCATACTGGTTATGCTTAACAATGGGGGCTGGAGCAGCCTCCCACCCACCACGGGCAGGGGCTGCTCTACCCCACAGGACCCATCATGAGTGGGGTGCATTGCAGCCTGGCTGGAGAAGCCCTTTTCCACAGCAGCCCTAACCTGGGAATGCTGTGGCAGGGTCACTCCAGCCCAGCTGGGCTGAACCAGCCTCCTCCCCACTCACCTCACCTTTAATTGGTTAAATGTTTAAATGTAATGTTCAGCCTGTTAACTAATTAAATTGGATTTTACATCCCTAGGTGGGTATAATAAATTCTTTCCATTTTGCGTATTCTCTCCTTTTGGAAGGACTCTCATGTAGTCACAGATTCATTAACTATTTTACAAGTCAGGCTGCTTTTCAGTCCCCAGACCCTCAGTTCACAGACCACCAGTTTTATCCGTCTCACTCACCTGAGCAGAGCAACCATATGATCCTTCTGGTGCTATTAGAAGGATAAAGCATAAACAGATGTAGCACATGAAGTTTGGAGAGTATCAGAGAGATAGCCCTGCTAGTCTATAGCCCTGCTAGTCTATATACAATCAAAACAAAAAAGCAGTCCAGTAACACTTTGAAGACTAACAAAATAATTTATTAGGTGATGAGCTTTCATGGGACAGAGCCACTTCTTCAGATCATAGCCGTACCAGAACAGACTAAATATTTAAGGCACATATATTAGCATGGCTGTTCCAGGTCAGTCATAAATATATTAGCATTGTCAGATCTGGGGACAATTTATACCTCCAGATTAGTGGCACTGCTATGGGCACCCTCATGGCCCCACAATATGCTAATATATTTATGGCGGACATGGAACAACGATTCCTGAGCTCTTGTCCCCTATTACCCCTCCTCTACTTACGATACATTGATGACATCTTTGTGATTTGGACCCATGGTACAGAGGCTCTAGAAGAATTCCACAGAGACTTTAATAATCTGCACCCCACCATCAACTTATGCCTCAACTACTCCACACGAGAGATGCATTTAAAGATGAGTTTGCATCTTGATGGCGTTTTTAGAAACATTTCAGATACCTTTGTTTTTCTGAAATCAACCTGTGGCCATACAGACTTGCAGACATGTCAGAAATCTGTATGGCTTACTGTCTATATTCATCCTTCAGAAGATGCAACTTATTTGTAACTTGGCTTTCCCTAGAAGTCTTTTTCCTTGGCAGTGTGACAAAGTCCCTTGTCAACCCCTGTGGGTCCCTGCGCTTCCTGGTGGTTTCCTTTGTTGTGCCTCAGAGACTCACGGAGACCCCTTGTCTGCCCAGGCCTTTCCAGGGGCAGGAGTCTCTGTTTAGCGAGCCATCCTCATCAGAGACAAGTCCCAACTGGGGAGGACACAGCCAGTCCCCTTGCAGGCCCGCGCCTGTTCCAATGTAGTCTGGCTACAAACCCTCTGGGGAAGGGTGGGGGGAATCCAGACCCGCCCTCTACCCTGGACTCCGGCCCAGGGTCCCTGTGAGGTCAACAGGCTGCTGGTGGGGCCTTCACCCTGGCCCAGTGCGACAACCTCACCCTGGGCCACTTCACGCACCACTTCCCTGTGGTACCCTCCTGCTCCTGCTCCTGCTCCTGCTCCTGCTCCTGCTCCTGCTCCTGCTCCTGCTCCTGCTCCTGCTCCTCAGTGCACCTTCCAAAACCTTCCCCCCTTGCAACCAGCTAGGGGGAACCTTTTATAGGGAGTGCAAGGCCTCAGCTGTCCAATGACTACTGACTAGAGTCAGCTGTGGCCACTGGTGAATGAGGCTCCCATCTGTCTGCCTTAATTGGGAAACAGGAAAGCATTCCCCCACTAGCCCGTATACCTGCCTTCTTGTAGGATTCTGTAGCCCCCAGGCAGCAGTCTGTCACAGTAGCCTTACTCTAGGAGCAGTCTTGCATCTAACCTGTTTCAAATTTGAAAATATGTTTTGTTTGTTAGTTCAGAGACGTGTGATTTGGAGCAAAGCACTGGTTTCTTTGAATATGGTGCATGTGTCCAAAGCTACATTAGGCCTTTTAGTCATATATCGCAGAACTGGTTTCAGAACTCCATCTGAACCATGTTACAACTAGTGCTATGTCAACATTTTTGGCTGCCTCTGATGGCTGGGACCATATCTTCTTTAGCAAACACATTCTTGCCTATGTAAAGATGTTGGCCATCAGTGATTTCTAAACAAATTTTCATGTAGCTTGGATAGTCAAAATGACTCAAAGTATCCTTCCTCCTTCCACTCACCTCCAACCTGTTTTTCCCTATTCCCTGAATTTAGAAAGGAAACATCTGAAATGAAAGAAATCTCTAACACTTCATACAGGTTGAACCTCCCTCATCTGGCACCCTTGGGACTAGATTGGTGCTGGATAAGAGACTTTTGCCGGACCATGGAAGGTCAATATTGTCTAGCACTTTACCAACACTTTGACTGCTTACTGTGCTCTTAGATGACATTTAGGGGTAACTTACAGATAAATTACAGAACACTAAGAGCCAGGACTGGTGACTGTAAACAAACTTGATGAAACCATGGGAATCTTGGCCACACTCATGATATGTGGTCATCTGGCTAACTAAAATCATGCCACATTATGGATGTTGCCAGACCAGAGAGTGTTGGATTAGAGGGGTTCAAACTGTACCTTGTTCCCAGTTCTCTGCCATTAGGAAAACTAGAGCCTGAGATGAATAGCAGTTCTATTGTATGCAGTCCAAAGGTTGGATACTGGGTGTGAAAACGTGTGGCAGTAGGGTTCCTATCTATTGTACATTGTGGAGGATCCCTTCTCGGAAATGTGCTATTCTTACCATTCTCGGAATTGTGCTATTTTAGTTCTTTGTGAACTACTCGAACATATTTTTTGCCTTGTTAGGGAATCTTCTTAGCGGCCTCTTTTTTATAGGTTCAGGATTCGAAACCCTGTACCAAGTGTGGTGAGATCCCCAGGCATGTGCATTGGATCAGGGTGGATGGGCCTGGGAAAGGCAATACTAAGATGCCTGTGGCCAAAATACGATATTAAAAGTAAACACAGGAGACATTTGAACTGATTTGGGGTTTCACTGTTATGCCAATTCAATGACGCTTCATATTCTGTGCTGTCTTGTATCCTATGTAGCTTGTTTGAGTAAAATAAACTTAGGATGGGAAAAAGCTGCGGCCCAGCTCTGCCCTTTCCATGGCACAGGAGTGGTAGTTAGCTGTTCTCAGAAGGCCCTGCCGCTCTGGAATGCTTTCCATCCTTTGAGGTGAGAGAACAGGGTGAGGACACGGGAGGTCTGAGATCTGTTTGCAGCAAACTGACTGGGCCATGGCTGTGCAGCGGGTCTTTTATTGCAGTGCTGTCCTATCATTAGGCTCATCCCCCTGAAGTCAAGTACCCTAGTTAACTTAAGTTAGGCACCAAGAATCGAGGCACTTAAAATCGTCGGTGTTTTTAAAAATAATTGGGCCTCAATTATTTGTCTGAGGATTTACAGCAAACCAGTAGCAGAGCTGGAAATAAGTGGAATATGAGCTGAGAAGTGATACATTTTGGTGAGTGGTAGTGAAAGACTAGACTTGATTGCAACCTGTAGCTCATTTTTGCTAGGAGCTATTACAACACAGAGTGAGAAACGCTCCCTGCTGTGAAGAGCTCACAATCTGTGATCATAGGTAGTAAATGAGCAGATGAAAAGCAGAAAGTGGGGCCAGGAGGCTGAGCACAGCCCTACCCTTGCTCTGTACCTTCCCACCCCCCACTACTCCCCTGAAGCCCTCTGCCTTCCCACTGCTGTCTACCTCCACCTGCTCCCATATACCTCCTGCTAGCCACGCAACAGCTGATTGGTGGCCCTACCAAATGACTGAAGCAGGTGGGTGTTGAATGCCCCCTATTTTTTTCCATGGGGGCTTGAGCTCTGGAGCACCCACTGAGTCAGTGCCTGTGAGGATAGCTTTAGATTATGTGGGTGCACACAGACTCTGATCATGCAGTTACATCTGCACTTTTGAACCCAGGCACCTGTGTAGAGCCACACAGAAGTGAATGGGTGATTGTGCAGGATCATGAGTCTGGGGAGTCTAGTTTGCCTGATGGGTCAGACTGCACAGCCTGGTGTTTCCAGATCATTTTTTTTAAGTGTGGAGAGAGTGTCTGTTCCTGCTTGATTTGTTTATAAAAATCTTTGTTGCCTTTGCGAGTTCTGAAATGGGACCATTTTTGATGCCACAATTTACGTTTTCGTTCTTTTCATCACACAAAGAGAATCTATATGAGTGATGACAGAATTTGACTCTTTAACTTCAGACCCTAGCACTGCCAGTTGCTTAATAATTTTTGAGAGATGTCCCACTAGCTGAGAAAAATGTTACTTTAGTAGACAATGTGGCTGCCCCTCCGATTGTTTAGACACTGCGATGGAGGAGTCCGGTCATTGGGTAGTTGGGTATTGTTTCAGTACTGTCCTAGAGACCAAGAAGAGTAAACCTGCCCTTAAAAGTTGTTTGAGTCACAAGCCAAAGGTCTAAAGGACATTTTATTACAGAGGCCTTGTTAAAAATGACAGGTTGGATTATTTTTATTTCATTTGACATTAATTGACACTTGGTTGCAGCATATGAAATGTGAAAACTAGAATGTGAATGTTCTGTTACACGTCTTTTTTTTTTAACGGAGTTACATTAAATTGGACCACTGGCACTGGGTAATAATTTCTTAAATCTGTGCCAAATAGAATGTCCATTTCCCTTCCCTGTTTCTGAGGGACAAAGCTCTTGGTTACAAGTTTCATATACAATACAAGGAAGTCCCCTAAAGTGCTGTAGGGTACATCATGTAACATCAGTGGGGCTCTGGTCCACCAATAAGGTTTCCAGGTACTATGCCAATATAACAATGCCTCTGGACGTCACCTATCCTGTCAAACAAACTCCTAATAGAAGGTTTGAGCTGTTTTCCTGTGTTGGGGAGTAGTAGAAGATTTCTTCACGGTAACTCTTCTGTGGCTAGAAAGTCTCCCTTTCCAGGGCTGTAAGTAGAGTCTTGCAAGCCCACTGATGTCCACTTTACATCTGTGGGGATCTGCATCGGCATGTGTCGGCACGGATATCCTTGGCTCATTTTTAAAGATGCAGATACAAATTTTGTATACACGGAGGGTTCTAGTTGTAAGTCCAGCACTTCACACCAGCTCTAGATTTTTCATAGAAGTGTAGAAATGTAGGGCTGGAAGAGACCTTGAAAGTCACCTAGCCCCTGCTCTGAGGCAGGACCAAGTGTACCTAGACAGTCCCTGACAGGTGTTTGTCTAACCTGTTTTTAAAAACCTCCACTGTTAGGGATTCTACAGTCTCTCTTGGGTGCCTATTCCAAGCTTAACTACCCTTAGAAGGTTTTTCCTATTATCTAACCTAAATCTGATTTGCTGCAGTTTGAACTCATTAATTCTTGTCCTACCTCCAGTGAACAATTGATCAGAGTCCTCTTTATAACAGCCCTTAGCACGCTTGAAGACTGTTACCAGGTTCTCCTCCAGTCTTCTTTTCTCAGTATTTTTTAACCTTTCCTCATAGGTCACACTTTCTAAAACTTGTCCTTGTAGGTGCTCTTCTCTGGTCTCTCCACTCTCCAGTCTGTCCATGACTTTCTTTAAGTGCAGCACTTAGCATACAAACTCCCTCTGTTCAGTCCTTTCATAGCCCTTTTCTAAAACACACAGCAGATGACATTTGGTATGAAGCACCGCAGTGAAAATGCAGCCTAGGCAATTAAAATTATGGCCTTCTGGAAAAAAATGTTTTAAATCCATAACAATGAAAGGAGAAACTTAAGTGGGGGGAATTTTCTGCATGTGTTGGTTCATATCCAGAATGCAGTGTGCTTTTAAAAAGGTTTGTGTTGGCTGGTTTAGTATGGAAACCAGAGAGTAGAAATAATCAGGAATATTGTTTCAGCATTATTTCCACAAACTGATGTCTGTTTCCTCCTCCACTGCGGCCAACAGATTCACTGGGCCCATGGGCAAGCTGGGGGAAGGGAGGCAAGCCAGCTCTGCATCTCAGAAGGTGCAGGGGCTTGGATACACCAGTGGGGCTGGGCTAGACTCCCCCCAGGCAGCCCTCAGCACTACCCAGTGCACACTTGTGTGGCACTCGGGCAGTGACTTAAAGGGCCTGGGGTTTTGGCCGCTGATGCTGTTTCAGTAGCAGCAGTGGGGAGCCCAGGTCCCTTTTGAATTGCTGGGCCCCAAGGCAACAGCTCCCTTTGCCTTTCCTCCTACCTCCCCATCAGCAGGCCTGCCATCCACTGTACATGCTGGCCTCACATGAACCTAAAAGGAGTTACACTGACTAGACCAAACTGAGGTTCATGGCCAGAAATACATATATGCAACTCTATTGATGTCTATGCAGACCTACCAACAGTCCTGTTGTGCTCATGTGTGAGACGTAAAAACATTTCAAGCATTCTAATAAGGATCACCATAAATTACTTTTGAATTGCTTAGAAGCCTGGGCTGTCAAAAGAAATCCCAAACTTTTTATAATAAAGTGTTAGTTTAGGTGGGCTGGCTGCAGCAACTGCAAAGGGCAGCTATTTCCTGCCTTTGAAATCTTTGAAAAGCTGTGGAAAAACTTGATTTTGAAAGCACTAGAGAATTTTGAAAGTTAGGCATATTTGACGTAAGAATGTCAGCCTGGCCCCAGGGCAATGGCCTCACAATTAAGATTGAAGTGAAGACAAGGTGATGGGACTGACTTTGGTCTCAGATCCATACTGTGACTGATTGGACAGAAAAATCTGCTACTTCTGTTGCCTGTGCAGCCACAATAATGGATGTTTTATGTGATACTTGGCAAACAGATTAGGATCTGGCCATAGTTCAAAATGCCTTTCCTGAGTAATGTTGTGTTCTGTGAAAAGCTTACTTTTCTATTCAGTGTGGTTGTGTATATGGTTAGTTAATAAGGAGGTTCACCTGCCATTGCAAGCTATTGGACTTCTTTACTGCAGTTGAGCTTTCCCTTGTTGGGGGATATGATCATATCTAGAGTTGCCAACTTTCCCAACTGGGCAGCACGAATACCATTGCCATGAATGGCACCCGGTCGGGAAATTTGGCAGTCCTTCTTCCTGCTGTCCATGTTGGTGAGAATGAGAATGCAGAATATAAAAATACATCGTTATTGAAAAGATTCTGCTTGTGTTACAGCAGCACCCAGAGTATGTGAGGTGCTCTATACAGGCTGCCCCTTGGACAGCAAAATGCCTCTACATGGCCTCTTTACCCTGATTTAAGTTGTGTCTGTCCTGTACTTTTTTACACCTTGCTAAAATCCTTACGTACAAATATAAAGTCATTCTTAGAAAATTAATTATGAGTCTATTATTATTTTCATGTGTCTTTGAGTCTGTGCCTTCACATATTTCATATATATGTACTCGTATCTGTCTCATGGGCTTGTCTATGTACAAGAGAGTGAACGAGAGATGACAGCGTGACAGAACTGAAAGTACCAGAGACACACTGAGGAGGAATTCCACCCTCATATCAGTGCAGGCAAATCACACTGAATTTTGGAATGTGTCCCATAGGGCAGACAAAGGCCTAATGTGTCATGAGCAGCTTCTGTGACACTTATGTGTCATCCAAAGCAGAGGAAGAGGGAACTGATTTTACTGAAGGAAATCTACTTTCACATTGACCATAGGCAGATTGAGCATATAACAAACGTGGGCCAAGCCAGCCAGAGACATAGGATGTGTGTGATCTGGCCTCAGACACAGGTCAGTGAAAGGAGGCTCCCTGAGCTGTTGGTAGGTAATTGTGTGTTATCTCAGGCTATATGCACATGACAAAGTTTTAGACAGTTCCCACAACAGGTCAAAGTTGGTACCCATGTGATGGCACTTGAATTCACCAATTACCTAGCACCTTTTAACCTCTGAAAATCTTCATTCTCATTCCACCTTAGGTAGCAAGTAAAAATTTAAATATGACTTTTTCTTCTTATTTATGGCCACTGCAGCTAACCAGGCAATTCAAACAGAGCTTCCTGATGGACTGCTTGTGCTCAAGAGAGTTCTGGCCCTGAATAAACTCAAGCTCAGGCTCTGTTGACAGAATGGAATCTTATCTAGAGGTGGTTTATGCAGCATTGGTTTTGCATCCATGCTAGGGCTCTGGCCATCAGGTCTTAATGCCACGAGGGTTCTCTCAACTCTGAACTTTAGATTAGAGTACAAGACAGGTTGACAGATAGACCGAGAACCATTCAGGGAGCAGGAACTGATACAGAGCTCTGAGCATCTGAACTGATCAAGGATGGAGAATATTTAATACCTTTTTACAACAGATGAAGTGCTAACCCTTTTAAAGCTGGCACATCACATGCTTCTTGCACAGTGGTTCCCAAACATTTTGGCATCATGCCCCCCTTTTGATTTTTGAGAAACCCTCATGCCCTCCTGGCCTCTTCTTTACCATCACCCAACCCCCCTTTTAACAAAAAATTCAATTCATAATTTAAAATAAACACAAAAACTTGATCTAAAAGTGTTATTTAAAATAGATTTTCTTGGCCCAAAATTTTAATAAAAATGTAATTTAACATCAGAAGCAAAACTAATTTAATGTGAAGGATGATGCTGCATTGTCTTCACAAGTTGGGAAATCCTAGGAGGCCGACTATGGACCGGCCGGGCTAAGGGCACAGCCTCCACTTTGGAGTGCATGGTGCAGCCCCAGCTGGCCAGCTGCCTGAGCCCCATGCCAGCCACCCACCCACCCAAGCCCCTTCACTGTTGGGGCCAGATGCATACCCAAGCCATAGGGCAGCCACCCACCCAAGCCCTGGTGCTCCTGGGGTCAGCCACCCAACCCGACTTCCTGAGACACCCGAGTCCCCACGCTGCTGGGGCCAGCTGCCCACCTGCCAGCCATGGGTCAGCCACCCAAGCTACCCACTCAAACCCCCATGCTACTGCAGCCAGCTGCCTGAGACCCCGCTCTGCCAGAGCCACCCACCCATGCATGAGCCACGGGCCAGGTGCCCAAGCCCCTGCACTGCATGGGACAGCTGCCCAAGCCCCTGCACTGCTGGGGCCAACCACCCAAGCTGCCCACAAGCTGCGAGCTGCCCGCCCAAACCATTGGCCATCTGCCCCAGCCATCCACAAACCGTGAGCTGCCTGCCCGAGTCCCTCCCCTCCCCCAAAGCCAGGCACTGCCAGCCCCCCGCTCTTACCCCCTACACTTCCCCTGAGCCAAGCACCCTCAGCCCCCCATCTAACCCCATCCTCCCACTCTCCCCCAGCCCACACTCAGTCACCTTTGCAGGAGGCAGCTGGCTCCACGTGGGTCTTCACTGGCTGCCTGCTTTTTATAGTGCCTGCACCAGGTCACCCACATAAAATGGCAGGGGCTGAGAGCTGGAAGCAAAGGCCGACTCTTTTTTGGGGTGGGTGGAATAATGGGGGAGGCTGGATTGCCTCATGCCCCCCCTAGAATTCTTCACACATACCCCAGCAGGGTACGTCCCCCCAGTTTGGGAAACTATGTTCTACCACAAGCACAAGTTCCAAATGCACATACAAAAAGGATTAGACAATCCTTAATGCAGGTGTCCAAAATGTCTAGGATGAAACCTGAGAATTCAGCTTGATACATCTGTGTCTATACTGGGGTGAAGAAACTCTGATTCACCAGCTGCATGCATTTTGTCATGGCTAACCAATGGTGGGCCACCAAATACTTTGTTTACCAGAGTGTCTGTGGGCCTAACCCACTCATAGGTCCCAGTGGGCATGGTTTGCCAATCCCAGCCAATGGGAGCTGTGGGAAGCAGCCTGGTCCAGGCCTGTCACCTGGTGTGCTGAGTTCCCACTGAGCCTGATTTTCCTGATGATCCAGGCATCCTATAACCTTGCCTTGCTGAGACCAGTTCTCCAGCCAGCTTCAGCACAGACACAGGGACAAGGACACACCCCTAGGCTACAAACACATAGTAAGCAACATGCAAATAACAAGCAGTCCTGTAGCACCTTAAAGAATAACGCATTTATTAGGTAATGAGCTTTTGTGGGTAAGACCCACTTCCCCAGATTTTGGAGTAGACAGTCAGAATCCAGGGTTTATGCAGCAGAGGGAAGGTGAGGTGGAGGAAGGAGTTAAAAAGCAGGTTACCTGTCACTAATAGGACCAGCAGATGAGCACATTAAGTTCAGTAGGGTGTGTGCCATTCCTGTGAATATCAAAGATGGGGAAAATGAAAGCTCATTACTGACTTGACCAAGGCTTTTGACTTGGTCAGCAGGGATGGTCTGTTCAAACTGCTCCACAAGATAGGCTGTCCTCCACGGTTACTCAAGATGATCCAGTCGTTCCATGAAGACATGAGACGAACCATCCAATATGACGGCGCATTATCAGATGCTTTCAGAATCAGGAGTGGTGTCAAACAAGGATGCGTGCTTGCTCCGACATTGTTTGGGATCTTCTTCGCACTCCTCCTGAAGCATGCCTTTGGATCTTCAACAGAGGGCATCCTGCTGCACACAAGATCTGATGGGAAACTGTTTAACCTTGCAAGGCAGAAAGCTAAGTCTAAGGTGTGAGAAGTCCTCATCAGAGACATGCTGTTCGCAGACGATGCTGCTGTAGTGTCTCACACCGAAGACCAGCTTCAAAAACTGCTGGATCAATTCTCCAAAGCATGCAAGGACTTTGGGCTTACCATCAGCCTAAAGAAGATGAACGTACTCGGTCAGGATGTTGCTGAATCCCCATCAATCAGCATTGACAACTATACGTTAGAGGTCGTCCACGAGTTCATTTACCTCGGGTCCACCATCACTGACACCCTGTCGTTGGACACTGAGCTAAATAGGAGGATCGGAAAAGCGGCCACAACTCTGTCCAGACTCAGCAAGAGAGTGTGGAATAACAACAAGCTGTACACTCACACCAAAATGCAAGTCTACAGAGCCTGCATCCTCAGCACCCTTCTTTATGGCAGCGAGACTTGGACCCTGTATGCCCGCCAGGAAAAGAGGCTGAACGTCTTCCACTTGCGCTGCCTCAGGCGCATCCTTGGAATATCATGGAAGGACAGAGTGACCGACACTGCCGTCCTCAAGCAGGCTGGAATCCCAACCATGCACACCCTCCTCAGGCAGCGTCAACTCCGCTGGCTTGGCCACATCCACAGGATGAATGATGGAAGGATTCCAAAAGACATCCTGTATGGTGAGCTAGCCTCTGGCAAAAGACCTCCCGGACGCCCCCAGTTGCGTTACAAAGATGTCTGCAAGAGAGACCTCAGAGAGGTAGACATCGAGCTGGACAACTGGGAGGAACTAACAGACGACCGCAGCAGATGGAGACAGGGGTTACACAAGGGCCTTCAGAAAGGCGAGTTGAAGATCAGACAGCTAGCAGAGGAGAAGCGAGCGCACAGAAAGCACAATAAGGACTTGCCAGACACCCACTACATCTGCAAGAGATGCAGCAAGGACTATCACTCTCGTGTGGGTCTTTATAGTCACAATAGACGCTGTAAATGAAGTCCTCAATTGAAACTTTAAAGAGCGCGATCCATAGTCTATGCAGACTGAAGGATGCCTACATACCGAATAAATCATTCTGTTAAAGTGCTACATTTCTGCTGCTTTGTTTTGTTGGAGTACAGACTAAGACGGCTACCACTCTGTTACTATTGTAATGCATTAACACTGAGCCCACTGTTATTGATGATGATGATGCAATTTCCCCACCTTTGATATTCACAGGAATGGCACACATCCTACTTAACTTAATTTGTTTCATTCTTTGGCAGAAGGGACCTGTTCACTGACCTGAAAGGGCCTGAAAATAGCCAGCAGAGATGCTAGCTTGAAGAATGCAGCCTCTGGACTGCAGATCTGAGGTGGAACCACAACTAATTGCCTAAGGGCCTGCAGAGTCCCTGGCTTTCTGGTGTCACTTTGTCTGTGGCCACCTAGACCTGGCCTTCCAGCATCCTGTGGGCCAGAAATCTCCAGCGGGTCTAGATGACCTGAGACCTGCAAGTAAAGACTATGCCAGGTAACTCGTTAAGTATTGTTGACAGACCCATCCCTGCCTAGGTGGCGAGACTGTGAACTACCAGGGCTCTGTTATAGACCAGGCTCTGGGTAGATTAACAGGTCCCCTGAATGTCTGGAACAACTCAAACAGCCTTACATAGGCTAAAAGGATCTGTAGTATAAGTGATCCCAGAGCTGTGGATGCTTCTTCTAGCAGCCAGGTTTCCATAGGTCTGCTGGCATCTGTCCAGCCACTTCCATGCCTCCCAGTATTAGTGCTCAGAATCTGTCAATCTGCAGTCGAGGGAGAGCTCTGGCTATGCCGTTGTTAAGCCCAGGCACAAGCTGGGCAGGGAAATTAATAGTGCATTAGAGGCAGAGAAGAACGAAAGGTTTCACCAACCTCATTACCCTGGCGCTTTTAAAAGACTGAGAGATCATTGAATGGGCAGCCCCTTGATGGCTGCACCAAAAGCTGATCCTTTTGTCCCTGAATTCCCCTTCCTAGAGGATGACTGCCAGCAGCATGGGGAAGAACTCTAGGAATGTTATGTCCTTCAAAATTCCAGCCTCCTTCCGTACCCAGGGTTACTCCAGATGCACCAGTGCTCCCTGAAATACAAACTGAAAAACCTATCAAGCCTCCTATATCCAAATGGACCAGCAGGCCAGTGTCAAACTTATACATATCTTTCCATGTGAGCACCTCCCCCCGTAGTGAGTGAGGAAACAGTGCCACATTCTAGGTCTTCCCTCATCTCCACAGTAACCTTTGTAAAGTAGCCTTTGTGTCATCTGTGTTGGTCCAACCCCATTGCACACGTGCTTGGGCTGTGCCCAGATTCCATGTAAAGTGCACGTAGCACATGGGCAGCCGAAGGACACGTGCTTAGCTCTGCTGTGCCCTCACTTGTGCTGAAACCTACAGGATGCTGGAAAACATTTTTCTGTCTCATTATCTTCACAGAGTGCGATAGTCTTGGGTGGTCCACATCAAGTCCAGCCCCATCCCCTCTTTCCCATTCCAACTTCACTAGTATGTGGCCCCAAACCATGTACTCCAGCCAAAATTTCTTATTGTGTTATCCCAGTCTATGTTGAGGTTCAGGGCTGCCCTCATTCTGAAGTGCTCGTCATAGGTGACATAAGCCACAAACCAGTTGTCCTTGTCTGACTTAGGGATGCCTGTCCCATTTGAATTGTTTGTCTGAGACTTTGCAGCCATTATCAGGGGGAAATGTTCTGAACTCCAAATGAACTTATAAAGGGGAGGGGGCCTCCTGAGGCCTGCTGCTGGGATCAGGGTGTCTCTGATTGTGCGTGACCCTTTTGCAAGGCTCCAAGCCATTCCAAAACAGTCTGCTTCATCTCCACTAGATACCCTGTCCCTGGCCGTTTGAGTTGTGGATCCCTTCCAGGCCTCTTGTTTTTTCTCTCCTTTCTGACCTTCTGGTCCAGAATAGCAACACACAGCTGGGACAGCCTCCCATGTCAAGCAGCTGCAGCATGTCAATTAACCCCTCCTGCTGCCCTCCTGCAAATGGCTTGGGCTACCCTTCATGCTTACATGGACTGTGTGCTAACCCATGGTCCCTGCACTGCAACTGGGCAGCCACTTGCCCAGCCCCAAATGGAGCAGCTGATTCTGATTGCTGCCAGCCTGATGACTATGAAGAGGGCACTCCAGCTGCCCTGGTTCTTGTTGGTTGCTGGACTAACTGGCAACCCCTGGAGGCCTGCAGGCATATGGGTCGTCTAACAGATTAAAAATATTTCGGTTGGACCTAGGGCTAGCTTAGGGAGTGACGTTTTCCCTTCCGAGTATGACTGACTGTTTCCAGTCATCCATGGCTTTCTCTGTTGTACCCAGCATGCTTCTGTGAAAGGTTTATTGTTGAGATCCAAAAAGCTGGTGTCTGGCTTCCACAGGCATGCTGAGCTGTTATGCACTTGGCTTGAGTCAGAAATCCTTTGGCTACCTTGCCTCACTAACTCCTATTCTCCTGACTAATAACCTTTTTTACATTCCTTTTTCCCTTTTCCCCACTGCCAGGTGCAAGCAGGTCGTCTGTTCATGGTGGTGCGGTTCCCCACTTAGGGTGTAGTTTTAAGGAATGTACCTTTCTTGGCCATTAGCTAGGGTCTGACGTAAACTTGCAGAGTTTCGGGAGACCGCTTGGCTGGAATACCAGACTGTCAGCGAGTTAATGCACATGCCGAAACAGATCGTCTCCTGGGGCTTGGGAAGGAATTCCTCCCTCAGAGCCTGCACAATTAGCTAGGAGCATTCTTGAGGGAGGGAAGGGTTCACATTCCTGTGAAGCATCAGCTACTGACCACTGCTGGGGGTCACATACAAGACTGGACTGGCCAGTGGCTTGATCAGGAGTCTGATTATTCCTGTAGTTATAGATATGTATCTCTTCTTCTCCTGGCTCACTGGGCTATTTGTTTAAACATTCTCCCAGGAGAGACTTTCTCCTCACATCATGTTTGATGGACGGAGGTTCTGAATGTATTTATTTTCCTGTGCACTGAGCGAGCTGAAGGGCGGTGTGGTCTGCAGCTCCCCACAGTGGAATCTCTCGGGTATCTCTTCAGGCCTGGCGAAGTTTGCAGGGACATGTTTTACAACCTCTGCCTGTTTCATCCTTGGCGGGAGGTGACATATGTCCCAACTAATGAGATTTTTGTCAGACTTTATCTGCTATATTTAAGCCTGAGTAACGTGCAGTAGCCTTTTTCTCCCATTTGGAAAAAAATGTGAGCTCCGGGTATCTTCTGCAGTCGTTGCTGGGCCGAATCTGTCTTGGATTCCAGTACTTCAGTGCTGAGAGAGGAACGTCTTTCATACCTAGGGAATATATTTTACACATAGTTGATTTGTGGTAACAGTTGGGAGATGCATTTCCCCCTGTGCTCCCACCAAATTTTTAATTGCTAAATGGCATACCCCAACATACCCCGTCTCTGTCCCTCTGGATGGCCCTCCCTGCAACCTTCTCCTCACAGGCGCCAGTTGCCACAGCCTTTTCATATGTGGTGTTTGTAAACTAATGGTGAGGGCAGCTGCAAACCTAAGCAAACACTCCAGAAGAAACAACATTGTTTAAAAACACAAAAACTACCCAGTTTGCCTTGTTCTATAACCCTCTGTTTAAGGATAATCTCTGTTTCAGTGGATAATAATCATCTCCAGAGTCTGGTCAGCCTTTGTGCAAGGAAATGTGGGTGGACCAGGAGAGCACAAGGGTTCTGCCTCTGATTGTTCCCCCAACTTGCATTCTTTTGGAGAGTACAATTCCTTTTTCTCCCAGCAAATCTCGGTAAATATATTCAAAAACAGGGCAAGACAGGTTGAAAGATTTTTCAAGACCTGAAGGGACCATTGTGATAATCTAATCCAACCTCTTGTGTGGCACTGGACATACAAGAGGCTGGATTAGAGAAGATCTTTTAGGAAAATCCAGTTGTGGTTTAAAAATTATCAGTGGTAGAAAATCCACCCTGACCCTTGGTGATTTTTCCCATGGCCCATTACTCTCACTATTGAAAACACACACTTTATTTCCAGTGTGCGTTGTCTAGGTGAGCTTCCAATCATCCTTACCCCTTTCTCTGCTAGACTTGGGAGCCTGCTGTTAAATATTTCTTCCCCATGTTGGTACACACAGACTGTAATCAAACCACCCCTTTACCTTCTCAAGAAGCTCAGTCTGTTGAGTGTTTTCTAATCCTTTAATCATTCTCATGTTTCTTGTCTGAACCCCTTTCACTTTGTCAACTTCCATCCTAACTTCTGAGCACCAGGACTGGACACAGTGTTCCAGCAACAGGGGCACCAATGCCAAATAGAGAGATAATATAATCTTGCCCAGCTGAGATTCCCCTGTTTTTACGTCCCAGGGTTACATTGGCACTTTTGGCTGCCACGCTGCCCTGGGCACTGGCATTCTGCTGATTATCCACTTATCCCACCAAATCTTCGGAGTCGCTGTTTCCAGAATTGAGTCCCTCATCCTGTAAGTGTGGCCTATCTTCTTTGTTCTTAGATGTATATCTTTACATTGTCATATTAAAATGTGTATTGTGTGCTTGTGCCCACTTTACCAAGCAGGCCAGTGACCTATCCTCTTCTTTGTTTACCTCTCCTCCAATTTTTTCCATCATCTGCAAACTTTGCTAGTCATTATTTTATGTTTTCTTCCAGGTCCCTGATAAAAAATGTTAAAAAAGCCTTGACAAAGAACCAGTGCACCCCACTGGAAACAGGTCATCTTGATTATGATTCCACATTTACCGTTGCATTTTTAGACTTAACTGTTAGGAAGAGGTGGCCCTTCCATCTCAGCTAGCAGAACAGTGCTCAGTTTGCTAAGCTTTCTTCAAGGGCAGTGTCTCCTGGATCAGCTGGAGTGGAATTGGGTGGATTTCTCAGGAGATCTAAATGTACTGTAGGCCCCAAAGCCCTGACAGTGTCTAAAATTCAGCAAGGTATTGGGCACACTCAGGTCATGTGTTTTTAGCTTTTCCTTGGATACATATGGCTAGGAGCAAACATTTATTTATATTCGATCATATTTTAATGGCAGACGAGCTTGATGTCCTCATATAATTCTCGGTGCTGGGACCTGGGGCACTGCCCAGCAGGGTGTGTCTGTACTGGACATCGGGGAGAGTCAACCAGCCCAGGGACAGTGTCTCATGCCAGCACACTAAGAACAGCTGTGTGGGTGTTGGAGCACGGGCAGAAGCTCAGGCTAGCCAGCTGAACCTGGGAAATAAGGCTCAGGCTAGCCCAAGCCTCCAGCACTGTCACAACATCCACAGCTGTTTTTAACACTCTAGCGTGAGCACCTGCTAACACAAGTCTGGCTACCCAAGCTGTGGGGGCAGATGAGGGGCCCACTCGCAGCTCCAGTGTAGACATACCCGTAACGTCTCAACTCACCCACCTGCCTGCCTACCTAGTTCTGGGAGCTTCTGACACACAGAAGACATTTGAGGGACCCTAGAAGGTTCCCAATGTATTTAAAGGGCCCTGCCTAGTTTCTATCGCTCCGGCTAATGCAAGGCAGGGGGTAATTCATTTAGTTACTTGGCTGTTACACTTCAAGGAGTATTATTGTTAATGGCAGAGAGAGAAATCTTCTATCTCTACTGCTTCAGTGCACTGGGGAGCTCTTTGTTCCACTGCAGCTGGACATTGGCTCGGGTGCTTTGGATATAAGGGATTTCCTAGCAGTCAGTGACACCACTTGTTTGTTTTTCCTTTGTCAAAACTGATACCCAGAGCCAGAGGACAGGTCACATGTTACTTCAGCTTTCCAGAGGTGCTACAACCATGCGTTCACATGGGGGTGAGCAACCTGGAGGGGAGGGCCCCTTGAGGTGGGGGCATGAAGTTTCCTAGGGGAGGGTGCAGCATTATTGGCTGCTAGATGTCAGGCTCATCCGTCTCATTCAAAATGTTGAACTACGTTACTGTTCTTATGTACAAGTATTCACATTTATTTACCAATTCATGAAGTTTTTACATTCTACAGGCTTATTTTTGTACATGTGCCAAAAGAGGTTTTTTTCGTATGAACATAACCGAAAATTCCGTAGGTTTGGATTACATTAGATAGGTTTGGGGGGATATGGGGTGTCTGGGGTAGAGGTGGTACCTTTGACTCTCCGGCAGCTGCGCCTTTTCAGGCGGACAGAAGCACCGGTCCTCACTCACCACTCAACTCTCACTGTTGGCTCCTAGCAGCTGTTGTGCATTACAGCGACGCCAATCCCCGGGCAACTGCATCAGCTCGCAGGCGAAACACAGTGAGGGGGGGGTCTGGTCTGTCTCCCATACCGACCTTATGGAGGGACTTGTTCCTTCTCCCTTCCGGTGCACAGTCTCAACGGCAGACCAGGAGGTGTGGTGCTGCACATCCACAGCTCCTGTGAAGGCGGAGGAAGACGCCCCACTGCCTTGTGGGTATCCTGGGAAGGAGTAAGGCTAAGGGAGTAAACCCTGACAGAAAATCCATAGGGGAGTCCAAAGGCAGTTCTGTGTAAACTTCTGGCACTGTCCCGGCAACTCCTGCAGCTGAGCTGGTACCAAACGTAGAGGTTATCCTTTCCTTTGGACTATATCAGTAAAGCTGAGAGGGGGGGTCTGGTGTCTGGGCAGCCCAGGGTCTCCATCAAAATTGCCCAGGCTCGCGCCTGGAGAGGTACTCCAGCATTGCTTAACAGCATTGAACCAGCATGGGAGGCAACAGATACCAGCTACGTGTACGCGAGCCCCAAACTTTGAAATGGCCATGCAAATGGCCATTTCGAAGTTTACTAATGAAGTGCTGACATGCATATTCAGCGCTTCATTAGCATGCGGACGGCAGCGGCACTTTGAAATTGATGCGGCTCGCCGCTGCGCGTCTCGTCCAAACGGGGCTCCTTTTCGAAAGGACCCCACCTACTTCGAAGTCTCCCATGAGCTCATGGGAATAAGGGGACTTCGAAGTAGGCAGGGTCCTTTCGAAAAGGAGCCCCGTCTGGACGAGACACACGGCGGCAAGCCACATCAATTTCGAAGTGCCGCTGCCGCCCGCATGCTAATGAAGCGCTGAATATGCATTTCAGCGCTTCACCAGTAAACTTCGAAATGGCCATTTGCGTGGCCATTTCGAAGTTTGGGGCTCGTGTAGACACAGCCACCAGTTATAAGCTCTTGCTCGAATGGCGTAGAGAACGAGCGCCAGGGGTTGCTTCCGACCGTAGGAGATATCATTGCATCTCATTGGACAGCCACCGCCCGCCTTAAGCTGGGCAGCCCCCAGCCAGTAGGGTACTGTCTTGCCACAGTTTACTTGCCTCATTGGGTGCATGAGGCATAAGGTTCCCAAACCTGACAAGTGACTGAAATGAGCACCAGAGAAACCAACAAGAAAATTATTAAGAAAAGGAAACCATCAAAGTTTCAAGCTTGCTTGTTGGAATGTACGTACCATGTTGTTATTTACGTCTGTAAGAAGGACCTCAAGGAAGTAGACATCGACCCAGATAGTTGGGAAGAGCTGGCAGACGACTGCAGCAGCTGGAAGCAGGAACTACTAAAGGGCCTTCAGAAGGGCGAGATGAAGATCAGACAGTTGACAGAGGAGAAACGAGCCCGTAGAAAGGACAGCAAGGACCTGCCAGACACTCACTACATATGCAGCAGATGTACCAAGGACTGTCACTCTCATGTGGGCCTCCACAGTCACAGTCAACGCTGCAAATGATGATCTTAAATGGAGTTACGAAGGGCGCGATCCATAGTCTACGCAGACTGAAGGATGCCTTGGATGGATGGATGGAGATAGGTTTGGGGGGGGGCGAGGGGGGCCTGCTAATTGCAGGGACGAAAAGTGGGGCCTGACGTAAAAAGTCTGCTCCCCCCATGCTAACACACCAGCGATAGTAATTGGCTCCGGCCGCCAGCTGTTGGAGGCTTTTACATGAAGAATAGTCAGGGATCCAACTCTTCTCGTCCCGTGTATGTTTGTGATGGCGGAAGCCTGCCATAACATCTCTGCTTGGAGAGCAGGCTTGTGGATACACCCGGAGCAAACAGTTCTCCTCATCTTTTCATCTCCTTTGTCAGACTCAAACGTCTTGTGGGACAATCAAGCGGAAACGCTTTGACTGGAACCCAGACAGCGAGCGAGTCCATTAACATGTTTCACTTTCCTAATTAAAGTCATTTGTATCCTCTGACCTGGATTTTTACATGCTGACTATTTAGCAGGGTTTGTACTCCCCCCTCCCTCCCCCCTGCCTCACAACCCCCGCTTTCTAAACCAGCTCCTTTCAGCTTTTGTTCTGCACCTGAAATGGCTCCATTAAGAACACATGAAACCACTGGACTGTGAAGCTGGTTTGCTTCTTTAGATGCTGCATTGTGCATTATAAAATTGGACACTGTCAACTGCATTCAGATCAGTTTGATTTAAGAAAAAAATAAAGGTAGATTTAGTTACTCTACCTGCTCCTGTCCATTTTGGGTTTCACTGTATTTCTTCTTTTGTTTGGCAGTTGTTTAGCAGGCATTAAAGATGGTAATAACTACCATAGTAAGTGGGGAAATGAGAAAAGTTTTAAAGATGGGCTGGAGGCACGGAGGCTGTTGGTAGAGCTGGATCCCATTTTCTGGAAAACAGAATAAGCCGAACACATTAAAGGAGAAAAAAGAAAAGTAAAGATGCAGCATCTGTCTATGTTGCTGAATCTTACATGCAGCCCCTCTTCTATAGAACCCTGGGCCCACCACATGGTCATGATGAGACCTGGCAAACTCCTGCCAGCACTGGATTGTTCAGACAGTTACCTGCCTTTCTGTTTACAGGCTTGCAACAGGATTGCAAAATGTAGTCTTCCCTGATGAGGCTAGAGTCTTCCCATATGGGAGGCAAAGAGAAGGAGGCAGGAAAGAGAAGAAATAATGTTCAGAAAATAAATAACACACACCAAAGTCCTACATCCCGGGCAGTGGCAGGCATTTAGCCAAAGCTGGTGATGTCACCTGAGATCCTCTCTTTGTCCTAGTCTGATCAAGACAGCTCTCTCTGAAGGTCCAGTCATGTCCTGGTGGATCCTGGGGACACAGGAAATGATGGCGGTGATGGCCGTATTGATGAAGTTCCTTTCAGTTTGCCCCTCTCCCAGCCATGTATTATGATAATTTTACATGAGCTGTTTCTACACTTGCATTCCTCTTTTGAAAGATGCATGCAAATGAAGGAACTCAGTAATGCAAGTGAGGTGCAGATTTACATATCTGGCACCTCATTTTCATCATCTCTTTTCGGAAGAGATTGTTTTGGAAGAAAAAAGCAGTGTAGACGGGGCTCTTTTGAAAATAAAACCCATCTTCAAAATAACTCTTCTTCCTAAAACAAAAGAGAAAGAAGGGTTCTTTCAAAGACGGGATTTTCTTTCAAAAGAGCCCCATCTACACTGCTTTCTTTCTTTTGAAAGAAGCTCTTTTGAAAAGAGATTATGCAAATGAGGCACCAGATACATAAGTCTGCACCTTATTTGCATTTTTATTTCCTTCATTTGCATGCATCTTTCGAAAGAGCAATGCAAGTGTAGACACAGCTGTGAAGTCTTGGTCCTTGGTTCATTTTTGGTCCATGTTTTTCCATCCCCACTCATCTTGCTCACAAGACATGACCTGAACAACCACTCTTGAATTCTGTTGTCAGTAAGCCTTTCTGTTTGAATTAACTTGGTCTTGTAACTCCCTCTCAGACCTTTTCCCGGTAATGTTTGTTGTACGTCATTAGAACACTGCATACATTTTTAGCCACTTTCCCTTAGCTGAGCTCACAACTGGCTGGTCTGTCAGGCTCCAGTTATTACAACAGGCCAAGAATTCAGTACAGTTCAAAGAACAAGTAGAGCTCAATATGGATAATACTGATCTCTAATACAACTATGCAAGAGAAGGTTAAACACTATAGGAAACATAAAGGATGATCTAAGGAATTGAGGCCTGAACTGGGACTCAGAGGATCTGAGTTCATTTCCTGGCTCTGCCACTGATCTACTATGTGAGCTTAAGCAAGTCATGTAATTCTCCATCCGTAAAATGGGGATAATAGCACTTTTCTGCCCTTTAGGGGAGTTCTGAGGTTACATACATTGAGGAATTCAGACACCACTCTATAAACACTGGTAGACAAACAGAGGCCTCAGTGCATAAACCTCCTGCTGGAATTAGGTCGAAATTGCCTTTGGCTGTGTCTACACTAGCCCAAATCTTCAAAATGGCCATCAGCGGATAGGAATAAGGGGATTTTGAAGTTGATGGGGTCCTTTCAAAAAGGAGCCCCGTTTGGACAAGCTGCGCAGCAGTGAAAAGCAGCAAATTTGAGGAGCTGCAGCCGGCAGCATGCTAATGAGGTGCTGAATATACATTTCAGTGCCTCATTTGTAATCTTCGAAATGACAATTTGCATGGCCATTTCGAAGATTTGGGCTAGTGTAGATGTAGCCTTTGTGGGAAAAGCTGTTTCCAAGTGGTCCACTTCAGTGTTTCTGACACCTCCTTTGATACAGCAAATGCTGGCCTTTGTCAGAAGGATGATACTGGACTGGATCAACCCTTGGTCTGTCCCCATTTCTCTGTGCATGGGTTCAAAGCCCCCTGCTTTATACACACACCTGGCTGCAGGCCACCCTGCTTGCTGGCTTTAGCCCAGACCACAGACTCAAACCCCTGCTGCTGCTAAGTGTTGTCCACCCAGGCTCCAGGGAGATTCTGCTTAGATGGGTTCTTTTCTGCTAGGGAACCCTAGTGCTGCTGGCTCATCTTCCCCACAGCAGAATTGTGTCAACAGGCCCCAGCATGTCAGTCTGACACAAAACCCAATGCTCTGGCAGACCTGGAGGCACCAGGGCATCACTTGCCCTTGGAGGTTCCAAAAAGCTGCCTGTAACATCTCAAGGGACTCAAGGAGATGATGGAAGAGGTATCTGAGCCATTAGCTATCATCTTTGGAAAATCATGGGAGACAGGAGAGATTCCAGAAGACTGGAAAAAGCAAATATAGTGCCCATCTATAAAAAGGAGAATAAGAACAATGCAGGAAACTACAGACCAGTCAGTTTAACTTCTGTGCCAGGAAAGATAATGGGACAAGCAATTAAGGAAATCATCTGCAAACACTTGGAAGGTGGTAAGGTGATAGGGAACAGCCAGAATGGATTTGCAAAGAACAAATCATGTCAAGCCAATCTGATAGCTTTCTTTGATAGGATAACGAGCCTTGTGGATAAGGGAGAAGCAGTGGATGTGGTATGCCTAGATTTTAGTAAGGCATTTGATACGGTCTTGCATGATATTCTTATCAATAAACTAGGCAAGTACAACTTAGATGGGGCCTTTGCCTTTCTAATCTTGCCCCTGCATTCCTGTGATGTTTGCCTATATTCATCCTTCGTAATTTGTCCTAGTTTCCATTTTTATATGATTCCTTTTTTACTTTGAGATCACACATGATCTCCTGGTTAAGCCAAGGTGGTCTTTGCCATATTTTCTATCTTCCATACGCAGAGGAATAGCTTGCTTTTGGGCCCTTAATAATGATCCCTTTGAAAAACTGCCAACTCTCCTCTGTTGTTTTTCCCCTCAGTCTTGCATCCCACAGGACCCTACCTTCCAGCTCTCTGAGTTTACCAAAATCCGCCTTTCTGAAAACCATTCTACCTTTCCTCAAAACTGTGAACTCTATGATTTCATGATCACTTTCACCCAAGCTGCCTTCCACTTTCAGATTCTCAATCAGTTCCTCCCTATTTGTTAAAATCAAATCTAGGATAGCTTCCCACCTGGTAGGTTTTTCAACCTTCTGAAATAAAAAGTTGTCTCCAATGCAGTCCAAGAACTTATTGGATAATCTGTGTGTTGCTGTGTTAGTTTCCCAACATATATCTGGATAGTTGAAGTCCCCCAACACCACCAAATCTTGAGCCCTGGATGATTTTGTTAGTTGTTTAAAAAAAGCTTCATCCACCTCTTCCATCTGGGTAGGTGGCCTGTAGTAGACTCCTAGCAGGACATCATCCTTGTTTTTTACCCCTTTTAGCTTAATCCAGAGGCTCTCAACACATCCGTTTCCTATGTCCATCTCCACCTCAGGCCAAGTGTGTACATTTTTAATATACAAGGCAACACCTCCTCCCTTTTTCCCCTGTCTATCCTTCCTGAGCAAGCTGTACCCTTCCATACCAACATTCCAATCATGTTTATTATCCCACCAAGTTTCTGTGATGTCAACGATGTCATAGTTGTATTTATTTATTAGCACTTCCAGTTCTTCATGCTTATTACCCATACTTCTTGCATTTGTATATAGGCATCTAAGATATTGATTTGATCTTGCCTCCCACTTTTGCCCTGACCCTCCTTTTTCTCTGCCATTACAGCCCATGCTCCATCCCATTTCCAATCCATCTCCCAGATCTCTATCTTCTCTGCTTACCCATGGGCTTTGCTTCCCTGTAGGAACAGGGGGTAGGAATAGAGCTGGTGGCCTAACCTGGCTATCCAGCTCCAGGCAGGAGTCCTGAGGCAGTAACAGAAACCATCCTGGCTGCCTCTGTGCTCTTCTGCCAGGTCCAGGAGGAGAAAAGAGACACACAGCCCCATCTCTGGTATTGGTGTGCTACAGGTAAAAATGCTCCTCTGGGGAGCTCCCCCCATTGGTGTCCAAGTGCTCATACATATGACTGAGGGCTTGAATCACGAGGCAGCACATCAAAGCCCCTTCAGAATGTTGCTGGCGTGAAGTTCTGGAGCGTAGCCGGAACATCCCTATACTTCAGCCCCCAGAGTTAGTGGTGTTCTGGGGATTTGTTCATTTTGAACAATAATTTGTGCATTTCCCATGTCAGCAGAAACTTGTCCTGACTTTATAGCCCCAACAGAGCCCCACTGTGGGTGAGAACCACTGCCAAAGTGTCCAAAGAGCTGGGACACCTGCAGCCACATACCCATTTCTTCATCCATTCACTGCTGCACAGGGATTTGCCCTGGCAGTGAATTCCTTGGGGGGCTTTCCTTCTTTTCCCCTTCCCTCTCCACATAGTTTCAGGCTAGTTCTGCTGGCAGGGGACCATCATGGAGGAGGGAGTTAAATTTGCTCTTTGAAACGCGAAGTTGGGGCAGTGGAATGCAACGAGAATTAGTTTTCGTGAGTGTTGATAGTTCAGTGGAAACTATCCAGTTTGCCCTGGTTGATGATGAGTCAATTGCAAGTGCATTCTGTGAACAGAATTTAAGCACAGATGGGTATCCGGTGAATACTGATTTTCAAGATGATTGCTGTTGAACACAGAATAGGACCAACTTTCCTCCACACTCAAAGGCAGGGGTAATCCACGATTTTTGACAAGATCCAGATTTCTTGGTCATGGGATTGTCAAGATCCAGCATCCAGAGAAAATACAAGTTGAACGTCTTCAATCTGGAACCCTTGGCACCCGACCAGTGCTGAACGAGAGAATTTCCCAGACCACGGGAGGTCATATTGTCCAGCGGCACTATTAACACGTCCACTGCTTACTGGGCTCTTAGAAGACGTTTAGGTGTAAATAACAGCACAAAACACTGAGAGACAAGACTGGTGGCTGTAAACAAACTTTATGGGCCCACCGGAAACTTGGCCACACCTATGATAAGTGGTCATATGGCTAATTAAAAATCATGCCAGATTACAGATGTTGCCAGATGAGAGAGCTCTGGATTAGAGACATTCAAAATTAATAACAATTAATGAGTAAATAAGAAGATGTGAGGCTCCATTTACAAGTATCTGGTGGTTTCGATTTGGCTGGTGCACTGCCTATTGACTACCCCTACTGTAAGGAATCAGAAAGATTTTGTTATTTTTCTTTCTTTAATATTTCAGGAAAATAAAATATTGGATAATTTGGGATATATTTAGGCAGCTGTGGGAGCCTTGCATATTTATGTGGATGGCAGAAGAGACATCCATGTCAAGGTCCCATTCAGCATGAAATAAACAAAAAAGCCCCCCACCAGTTCTGATATGATGACACTATGGTGTACAAGTCTGAACACAGTTCCAATTCAGACTCTACCAATGACTTGAACAAATAACTACTGATGGATATATTTCCTTCTTCATAAATAAAGGAGATGAAAAACCCTGAGGCTGTAGTGGCCTGAGCTTGCATCCACTGAAGTCCCTTGAAATATTGCCACTTGCTTCAGTGGGAGCAGCATGGGAGTTGGTATGGGGAGGTGGATGGATATATTTTGTCTCCAGTCAATCACTGAATTTTTCAGGTTAGATCCGGGAGTTCAGCTATGTAAATAAATTAACAAATGGAAAGTGTGTGTATGTATTTGGATTTTTTAAACACGCTGAAAATATTAATGCTGGATGAGAGAAGGAGAATTCATAAAGCATTTTGCTCATTCCTGAAATATGCAGCAGATCCAGGAATAAAATAAGTGAAGCTTGTAGAGAACAGCTTTGCCACAGAGGTCAGTATACATCTGGCTGTAATTAAAGCATGATTTCTTAATATCAGATGAAAAATTGCTTTATAAATATGAAATGTTCTGGGGTGTGAACAGTGAAAGGGAATGGCAGACCTGGGAACCATAAACCAAGGTTTGTGCTGCTGGGGAAAAATATGCAATAAGTTTCCTATGTTAGGAAAATTCAAGATACTTTTCCATGGATCCAAGTGTGATGAATGAAGGGGTCTTCAGGATTGAGAGAAAATGAAAAAAAAACAACCTCTTTTGATCTCTGTGCTTTGTCACTCTGTTAATTGAATGAAGCTCCTTACAGAGCTGATGAGCTTAGTCCAGTTCCCCCTGGACGGGTGTCTGCCTCACAAAAAGCAGTACCCTGAGCGACAGTAGCATTACTTTGTTGTCCAGGTCACTAAAGAAGCATGTGACAGATTAACTTTGCACAGTGAGTGAGCTTCAGTTGAAAGTTTGGGGGTGATCTTTTCAGTGGTGGACAAAGCTTGTACTGCTGCTGCCCAACCTGGACCTCTGTTTAGGGATCATGCACTCAGCCATTGACAGTGTCCGACAGATCATTCCAAGCCACATTAGTCTCCTGAAGGTGCTGTGTGACTGTCTATCCACAACCTCTACTCCCCAGCACACCTCTCATCGTGAATCACCTCCACTTCCTCACAGGACAGCTGCATTGGAACCTTGTTGCAAAGGCATTTTCCAGTTTCTGCGTTCCCTAGCTCCAGTCTTCAGTTGGGACTCCAACCCTTAGCCCCTTTCCCCCCCACACCCAGGGTAGAGGGGAGCACTGCATAATCAATCTCACAACTGGCTTTTCAGGGGATGGAGGTGTCTCATAACACATCCCTCCCCACCCCAGGCTGCTGCCTGCTTCGCAGACCATGAAGAGTTGTTCTTCAAAATCTGGATGAGTGGGCACAGTCCTACAGAAGTGGCTAAAATATCTTTCTGCTTGAAGGAGATGTACACTGAAGAAGCTCTCGTTGTGGGTGACGCGGATGAGATGGTGTGGCCCCAGGTTATCTATCAAAATAGTCAAGGATTTTGGAACATTCCCTAAAACTTTTAAAAAGGGACTAGTGAGTTTTTTGGGTGCTGAGACACCTCCCCCCTTAAAGGAGGCTCTTTGGTGGCAAAACCCCAGAGAATCAGCCTGCTACAATGATGTTGGCTATTTTAAAGACAAGCCTTCACACTAGTACAGTCGTGAAACTTTACTGGAAAAATCCCTGCCAAGGTATTTCTGATCCATTTGCTCTACCTTACCCATCTATGGGTTTGCTGGATTTTTGGTCAGACTCTTCTCTCCCTTGCAGCCCTGGTTCAATTTAGGAAAGCTGTCAAGATTTGTTGATATCACAGTCTGTTGCAGAGGAAATTACTATGAGGTCAAAAATGCTGGGTAACAGGCCAAATTTTGACTGCTTTGGGTTTGTTTGGCTTTTTTACCCTTTTAAAATAAATAACAAGAACAAACAAAATCCCAGTTCCTGCAGCACACAACTCCCATTCCAAAATGTACAGATTGGAAAATTTCTGCCTATGCTACTATCCATAGCTATATTTTGTGTTCTAGAGGACTCTGGCATCCACACCCAGGGTTCTGCTAGAGGCAGACCTGATCCCATTGAACGAGTGGTGCATAGCGATCACAAGGGGTATCCAGGAATCTATGTTAAAATGGCAGGTCTCATCTACTGGCCTCTAAGCCCGGCTCTCAATCATCCTCCTATCAGAGAGCCATCTATGATAACAGAGAGGAGAAGTCGGTCTGTCCCACGAAAGCTCACCTAATTAATTATTTTGCTAGTCTTTAAAGTGCTGCTCGAATGCTTTTTTTTTGAGAGCCATCTGTGTTAGTCTGTATCTTTGAGAACAACAAGAAGTCCTGTGGCACCTTATAGACTAACAGATATTTTGGAGCATAAGCTTTCGTGGACAAAGACCCGCTTCATCAGATGCAATCATCCTTCTGTAACCCAAAGTGTGAAGGACACAGTGATGTTCCCGTGTAGAGAGTCAGTTTTGCAGGTATTGAGGGAGTGAGTCTTCAAATAATTTAAGGGATGTTATAAAGAGAACCATGATCAGTTGCTCTCCATGCCCATAGAAGGTAGGGCAAGAAACAGTCTGCACTTAAAGGGCTGTTACTCTCTCACAGCTAGGCTTCCAAGTGAGGTGGTGGAATCCCTATCATTGGAGAGCCTTAAGAAAAGCTTGGACAAATGTCTGTCAGGGGTGACCTAGGTTTTATTGGTCCTTCTTCAGTGCAGGGGGCTTGACTAGATGACTTCTAGGGGTCCCATTTCAGCCCTGCATTGTGTTGCTATGGTTCTCTCCAAAGTGCCCCATGAAGCTGGGTTTATCACTTGAACCATCATCGAAAAAGAGGACGGTAAGGGAGAAAAATGTCCTCTGCCGATCAATCAAATAAACACAGTAGGAAAAATGGAAAAGAATTTGTGAAAGTTCATGTAAGTTGATGGAATGCTTGGTCTGATACATTGGGGGGAAAACAGTCTATGGTAAAAGATCTTAAGGCAACATCAGAGATAGCTCTTTGGAATAAGGATGGTGGGAGTCTCTTATATAATGATATATTTCCAGTCTTATGGATGGGGAGCTGTGGAGGAGAAGTTTTGAATCTGTGCTCTAAAAATGCATTCTGTCTGTATATGTAATCATAATCTTGAAGTGTCTTTGGCCTTTTCTTCAAGGACAAGAAAAGTGTACTCTTCAATTGTCAGAGTTCAAGTCAATCAGCTGGATGTGTTGTAAATTAAGCTAGTCTACTATGTAGCTAAGATGCCTTTTTAAGTTTCAGTCTGCATCCTAATGAGCATTAAGAGAACATACAGTTATCCATAAGGCAACATGTGTCTGCAACCTGTAGTGCTGATTGCATGACTTCCATAGTGCGCCATGGTTAAGGAAAGACAGTGTTCTTGTAGTTTCTTTCTAAATCTTATTTTCTTACTGTTTGGTTAGGTAAAATCAGGCAATGAATAAATACCACTCTCATTTGTGAAGTGCCATGCCACTGTAACTAGCATCCTCCCTCAAGGAACGTGCTGGAATACGTTTTGTACATTGTCATAGAAATGTTGATGTGGTACACATCAATTTTTGGCTTTAGCATCTCTGCAGCCAAGAAAAATTCATGCTGGTGCTAGTCTATCTACTATCAAAACAAAAAAGCAGCCCAGTAGCACCTTAAAGACTAAAGTGCTACCGGAATGATGTTTTGTTATGCTGGTGCTGGATATCTGAAAATTCAACATATGCTCCAAAGACACATCAAGACATGCAATTTTTATGTTTGAGTTGCAGCAGCGCCAAGAAGCCTAAGTATATCAATATTTTCAGTGGAATGTTTATGGAAAGTGAGATGGTGAGAATCTGTCACCTGTCAGTACCTGCATGCATTTAGCATACGTTTACTTCAAAAAGTTGCTAAGTATGTCGCAAGCTACATAAACGCAACACCAGTGAAGTGCAGCCACTCTGTGAATCAGAATCATTTTCTTATGTGCCCCTTGGAATATTGTTTGAGCCATCCCACAGTTATTAATTAACTTCTTCTCACAGCTTCACAGTGACTCAGAGCAGTGTGATCTCCAGTTACAGATGGGAAAAGAGAGCTAGAGATAGAAATTAACTCTGATCTACAAATCCTGCTTTACTGCTTCATCCACAAGATTGTGTGTTCAGGAGCAGCAAACAATTGCACAGCAGTTCAGCACAAAAGTCCGAGGAAGTTTTCCTGAGCAGGGGCAAAGCCTAATCCCTGTGAAAATGCCATGGATCTTTAGTGCATATTCAGGTTAGATAGGACTTGCAGTCTTCTCAAAATCTCCTCAGAAGAACCCCCACACAATGACCTGCATGTCACTGAATTCATTTACATTGGGAAAATATAAGTGACTAATATCAGCTCTCCTAGGATTCAACTTGTGGTTCCCAAGAATCTGAGTCTTTTAAACTTGATGCCTGGACCATTAACTTATCCATTTCAGCACTTGTTTAGGGTTGTGGTTTTTAAATGCCCCTGCCAGAAGTAGTATCTTTGTACATCCATCATCCACCCAAGTGTAACCAGATACTATGCCCAATACATAAAGCAATACAGGGGCCTTCCTCCTAGTGCAGGTTTATTGATGCTTATTTCAGATAAGTGCCGTGTTCTCAAACCAGTATCCCCATCAGAGAAGAGATAGGCCTTATCTAAACAGGAAACTTTTCCTCGGGATTTCCCAACTCCACCAGTTCTGCGGTAGAGGAGCCACTAGCATTTAGCCAGCATGTTTTCTACGCTTTCTTTGAGCACTTCTGGGTTGAAGCATAAGTATGTGGTGCTAGAGCCTCTGTTGCTGAGCTGCATCAGAGGAAAATATAAAAGGGAAAAGTCTCCCATCCTGTAATTCTCATCTCTGCTGACTCCAACTGGCCTTCCTCTCTGATTCCCCTGATTAATTCTGAGTGTTACTTTTTCGACAGCTAATGATCAAGTAAATTGTGCTGGTAAAACACCACCTGTGACTAGTAACACATCTCAATGACACACCAGTTTTCATGTGAATCAACAAAACATATATCAGAATCTCTTCTCTTCAGTGATTCCCGTACACACACACACACACACACACACACAAAATCATGCTCTGTCCCCAACCCTGTGAATCCCAACTGTTTATTCAGCCCCCTTACTGCCCCTTGGAGGAAAATATATTTTGTCATCTGTCATTCTGCAGCCTGGTCTCTTGCTTAGCTGTGTCCCTCCATGGCTGAAGGCACAGCGATTGCTAAGATCTACAGCACAAACGTTTCTAATTTGTGTGGCATGCTCAGTTGGGCGTGTGCCGTTTTTAGGGGTAGTAGTAATTTCCTATGTTAACATTTCAATGGGCCAATAAAGCAGTAAATCAGCCTCCCGTGGGGAGATTTGCTCATGTCACTTACAGTAAAAATTCAGCCAGGCACCTATTCTGCAGAACTTAGGGGGAAAAAGTATGGCCTAAAGCAAAATGACTTGCCCAGAAATATAACTTCCATAAGAATACAGTTGATATTGTTTTATTGTTATAATTATTGCCAGTGGTTAAGCTGCAGGTGTTCAGAGGCCACTGTCTAGCATTCTGTTTCCTTATGTTTCCATTGTCATATCTGTCTGTTTTGTGTTGCTTTAAACCTAGATTGTAGACTCTTCAGGGCAGGGGCTGCCTTTTTGGTCCAGTGTTTGTACAGCACCTAGCACTTTGGGCTACTTGAACAACCCTGAGACTCCTAAATGCTATCACAATACAAGTAATAGTGTTGGGAGGAAAGGTGAGTACAGTGAAACACAACTTTAGTATTGGTAGTTCTCAGTCCCCCACAACTTTGTCTACCCATCTGTGTCTCTTTAGTGAGTTTCTTGGAATAATGACCACCCTTTATGAATGTTTGGAAAATACTGTGGTTATGGGTGCTGTCAAAAACAAATCATGAATAATAACTTTAAAAGTCTTCAGTACAAACTCTCTCCAAAAACTCGGTGTGGAGCTGTTTCCATAGAAGGCTGCATCACTTTTTTTAAAATCCTTAAGTTAGGTAGAGGAATTGCTTCATAAAGGCTTTTGAACATGTCAAGTACTATAGAAGTGTTAAGTGGTGGTAGGGTTCCTCACTGTTTTCAAAGGGTTAGTTCTGCTTTAAAATGGATAGCATGTGATACAGCACAGTTATCAATGACAGAGGGAGAAAAAAGTTAAGAGGTTAGTCCAAACAAGAAAATCTGACCCTGCAATGATTTAAATCCATTTTTACATGCATGTAGTTCCATAAACATGAATACGGGGACTCTGGCTTGAGGTGTGCATTTAAATAAGAGAGGAAGAGTGCCTCAAGTCTTGTTAACAGGTGATGTTCCATTCAGAATGTCCTCTAACATTTTGGCAGGGATGTTTCTTCACAGAGTAGCCAACTCCTTCTGTTGGTGTGAACAAACACAAGACTTGCAGATGAGCAGCTCTTGTATCTGTGCCCAGCTCATGATGCACTCACCTAACAGGGGGTATGTCTGCATTTAACTGGTAAAGACACACAAAGTTGATCTCTCTGGGGTCCACAGTTGACCTTCTGTACTCCTCCTCCCATGAGCAGTAAGGGAGGTCGAGGGGAGAAATGCTCCCATTGACCTCCCTCAGTGACGACAGACCTTAGGGTCGACTGCAGATATGTGAATTCTAATTACTCAATTGCCACAGCTAGAATTGCCTATCTGCAGTCGACGGTAAGGTCTAGTGTAGACAAAGCCACAGACTCTGCCTGCCAAAAGCTGGAACTGGACAATAGGGGATGGTTCATTTAATAACTACCCTGGTCTGTTCGTCATTCTGAAGTATCCAGCACTGGCCACGGTTGGAAGACAGGTTTCTGGGTTAGATGGACTTTTGGTTTGATCCAGCAGGTCTGTTCTTGTGTGCCTGTGCTTGAGACAGAATACCCGAGATCCACCCAGAGAGTGGAGACAAATTATCTGTTGCGTCCTTGGAAAAGGTGAAAACCTGTCCCTCACAGACGCTTATAGATTGTGGAGGACACTCCTCAAGAGGGCACAATTATACCCATGATTACTCCAATTGGCTACATCCCATATTAACTAAATAGCCATATACCCTGTTAAGTAGCTCCTATGAAAAATATATTGTCTCTGTCAAACCCCCACCCCAGCAGGTTGTTATTCTGCAGATGCAGGAGAGGCTATAAGTTTATAAAAGCTTTTGGCCTATTCAGATTTTTTAAAATCTAGATGCACCTCCCAACCCCAACATTTGGAGGGCAGTTCTTTGTTTTGTTTTGTTTTTTGGTGGGGCCCATGTCTTGATGTTCCTTGGTCTTACTAAAATCTGATCTTTAGTTTCCCATGAATAAAGATGTTATTTCCATAGTCTGTCTGGTCACGTTGCCCTTCCTGCCACAGTAAAAACAAGCCAATACAGAATGAATCAATCAGCAGGGTTCTGAAGTAGGGCTGAGTAACAGTACTAAATCTACATGTATTAATGCCCACGTTGTAGTCCCATTGGCATTCAGTGGCAAAACTCCCACAGTCTACAATGGGGACAGGATTTCTTTGGCACTAAGTAAAGGTTCCATGTGAATGGGCGAGCCACTTGCACATTTGAAAAAAACAAAACCCGACAGTCATTGCCTCGGAGGCGCCAAAATAACACTGAGTCCGAGTTTATGTCAAAACTGGGAAAGGCTGTTGAGAGGTCAGTAAATGCTTGTCATTTCATTTCTATAGCGTCTTCATTACTTGAAGTCATGAAGCACCAGTCTGCATACAGTCCTGATGATATGTCTGAGAGGAGAGAGCCTGAAATAATTGCATTGTAACCGATAAAAGGAAGCTGTTTTCATCAGACACCTTGCCAAGCAATTTGGCAATGGGTAGAAACAGAAGGCTGTCTTTTAATGACTGACCTACAGTGTGTTTCCCTTCTTTCAGTGCAGTAAGCAGGCGCTTCACTGGCTCTGTTCCAGTCTCCAAGACAGCCCCAAGTAATCAAAGATTTGCTGGCAAACCCATGTTAACTGAATGTATCTGCACACAAAGCAGTGTCTTCACCTCTGCAGATTAACAGTCCCTGTTCCTCGAAACTGAAAATAAAGTCTCGGGGGTTAAATTTGAAAAGGTGTGTTATGGTTGGTTTGCTTGTTTGTTTTTCACCACATAACTAAATCAGTTAATAGAGGCTTTTCCAAGTAACCTCTCTTTTTGGGTGTCTCACTTGCAGATACCCAACTTGAGGAGTCCCAGGCCTGTTATTTTAGGGGTACTAATCACACACAGCTTCCCTGGGGTGTTTTTGGATGCTCTGTGCCTCTGAAAACCAGCTCCTAGAAATGTCAAGTTAGGACCCCAAAACTGAGAAGTCACTTTGGAAAATTTGAGCCACATAACTGAGTGCCCATTTACATGACAAAAACAGTTTAATCAATAGAGCCTGTTCAAGACCATCACTTAGATCTGAAACACAATTTGTTTATAATTCACTCTGCATTGAAGCCAATGGGAGTTGCCTTTGACTTCATAGAGCCAGAATTTCACAACTGGAGTTCAGTTTGCCTAGACTTGGAAGGAAGAAGGGTTGGGCTGGCCACTAAGTCTCCAGTCAAGGAACAAAGAAGTCTTAGTCCACTTTTCTCTTCTTCATTCTTTTCAGTACATACAGGGTGTGGCAGTGGCTTTTGCCTGATCTAACCACCAACTTCATCATTTCAATAACAGATCCTGGCTGAGTAATGTCTGTGCCATGCTTAAAATATCTCTGCCAGCTTCTGTTTTCAGCAGAGATTTTAGAAAACCCTTTTAAGTTGGCTTTAAGGTTTGGGCATGAGATATGCTGTAGCATGGTAGTTAACTCAAACTTATTCAGAGTGTAAGCATATCTATCTATCTATCTCAGGTTGTGTCTAGACTGCAGGGAGCTGTCAGAAAAAGATACACAAATCACACACCACAATTTGTGTATCTTCTGGCAACAGTTCTGTTGTAAGAGGCTTTTCTGACTGTCAACTCCCAAGGCCAAAGCTGGACAGAATTTATGGGATTTGCTTCAACACAGCCCTGATTAGGGAAAATTGTGCTTTATTAAGCTTATTTACTCCAATTTACTGCAAATTATTCACAATGTACATGCTAACAAGCAAAGCACAACAGGATGTATATGTCTGGAGGAGAAGCTATTTGGTATGCTTATGTCCCCTTCTGCCACAGAGAGTACCAGTCCCGTAGCATCTCACATCATGACCATGGTGGATGTTACACCAGCTGGGGGAACAGCCGAGGCATCCCTGAGGTGGAGAGCCTCTGGTGAAACTCAGATAGGGTTCGGACCTTACAGTAATTTTATCCCTTATCTGTTTACTGGGTGTGAGCATTCTGACTCAACGCCACTTTTAGTGTTTTCATGGGGCTCAGGCCAATGTTGCCCTGGTTCTGGTCTCTCTGATTCCCATGTCTAAATTCAGGTGTCAGGAGACAATATGGCAATCTTGTGTTTATGTTTATGGGGCCTAAGGCTGTAACAGGCTGTAACACAGGGATTGGAATTTGGTTGTACCACAGGAATGGAAGTTCTCACTCTTGCTCTCCAAGGCCTGCAGGCTGGTCTTTAAGGCCTTTAGGCCTGCAGATAGATCTGTTCATGTGTTACATGACACCAACATTTGGCCCATGTACCCGGGGCCAAATTTCAAAACAAAACCCTCTGTTGAGACATCCCTTCTTCCTTGTGGAACAAGGTGTACAGGGATGTCAACAGATCATTCCCGACTGGCAGATCTCTTCCAAGAGATCTGCAGTCTGGACTTGCGCTCTGTTGACAAAACTTCTGTCCACAGATGTTTTGTTGACAGAAGCCTGCAGTCTAGACATAGTCTTGGTATATTATATTGCCCAGCATCAACATTGTATTTGAAAGTCTTCCACATAAAGTCACTAGCAAAGTCCTCAATGGACTTCATGGAATCTCTACCACTTCTCCCTTTACAGTGTAGAGACTCTGCTAGGAGCCGAGGGATTTTGGTTAGCAGAGGGGCATCTTTCTTGGAAGGAGGCAGAGTTGCAGGGGGTTTGGGAATAAAAAGGGCATATGACTTATGGGCAGAAAAGGTTTTTCAAAGAGGAATATTTTGCCTTGTTTTATAAATGAGTCGAATGCAGGATATGCCTGAAATCCTCTGGAAGTGTTCCATCGATGGGTCTCCTGAACATAGAATGCTTTGTCCTAGTCTTTGTGATCTGCCTTGTCCCAAAAGAGCACAGTTATCCCAGTGGTTCATAGATCAAAATTCTGCCTTTGGTGTACCTGGGACTTGATCGCTTTGAAACTTAGGACCAAGGACTTACCCAGACATCAGAAGCTGACTGGAGGCTTGAGATTGGTCCTGATGTGCTTACAGCAGTCTGCGCCCTGCAGAAGGCAGACAGCCACACTCTGTACCTGCTAGAGCTTACAGAAGGCAGGGATAGCTCAGTGGTTTGAGCATTGGCTTGCTAAACCCAGAGCTGTGAGCTTAGCCCTTAAAGGGGCCATTTAAGCATCTGGGGCAGAGAGGCTTAGAAAAAGAAGTAGTGTTTGGGCCAGCCAAGAGGGTGAGGGACTGGACTCAATGACCTTCTGAGGTCCTTTCCAGTTCTAGAAGAGGTGTATCTTCATTTTTTTAAAAGCATCATCTTCACATTCAGCTTCAAATAGTGAGATACAGTAACCCAGCCTGGAGGGGGAAAATGCATGGAATGCAGTGGCGAGGCCCTCATCTGCAAGGAAGGGATGACACTCTAGCAGGATGGAGATGAAAAAAGGCATCTTTGGAAACAGATGCTACCTAGTCATTTAAACTGGTCTTGAGGCTTCACACCCTTTTGACACATTAGGTCTATGAGTCTTGGGTGAAAGGTGAAAACAGTATCTCAGGCATTTCTTTCTGACTGGGATCACTTTGCTCCAGCCTGGGTTTAGTCTGAGCCCCTTCATCCAAGAGCAGATTTCCTGCAGGCAGTCTGACACTTTAGCAGTAGCAAGGGTCTCATCAGCTGAGAATTAGAGATATAACATAGTGTCCTCAGCATACTATTGGCAGCTGAGCCCACGGTACCCGACTGTCTCCTAGCAGTCTCATGTAGCTATTGAAAGGAAGCCAGATGGCTCCCTGCAGGTGAGGGACGCAAAGAAATTACCCATCACCACTCTCTGAGTTCGGCCAGAGTGAAAAAAATGGAGCCACTTCTGGGCTGAGTTCTGGGCTGAGCCGTCTACTCCAGTGATGTCATGTCAATGGTTAGCAGTGTTGTGTAGTCCACTATGTCAAAAGCTGCACATGGCAGAAATCTTACCTGTGCCCATGGCCACGAGGATGTCACTTTATAGTGCCACCAGAGCTGTCCCTGTGCCATGCTCAGCTCCACAGTGTTGGCTGATGCCCATGTTATTGGAGCTTGGTGGTTAATGTTTTCTCGATTATTTTACCCGTGCAGGAGGTATGGGAGACAGGAAGGTAGTAGAAGAGATCTTCTAGAACTGAGTGTTGAGTTTGTGAGAACTGGGCAAACAATTGCATTTTTAAGGTATTTGGTAGTTGTGTTGCTCTGGAGAAGGCATAGGATATCCCCTGCAACCAGCTAGGAGGAACCTGAATATGTTTCACTGGGTGTGGGTCTGATCTCTTTTCAGGGCTTCTTGAGCAGCTGCATATGTGATTCAGTTTCTGCTCCGATTTCTGATGGAGTGAGCTGCCATCATCCTGCATATGATCATGTAATATCCCTGTAGCAATGACAGACACTGCTTATGTGGCAAAATAATATTAGGGAAATAACAACTATGTCTGCTATCCTCAGTGTGTTAAGTATTTTTTTTCCTTTTAATGGAACAAGTTAGTCAGACAACACCAGGTCAATCTGTCAGCTATCACAGCCAGGGATATCTGGGCCCTACTATTATTAGCAGCACTAACCCCTTCAACCTATATCCAATAAGTTAACATCCCAGATAGTCACACAATCCTTAGTGTAATGTGTTCAATTAAATATTAAAAGCACCTGTATCCATGCTGAAATCATATTCTCAGACCACAAGCACTATCCCAGTGGAGCCTTTGTTACTTTTCTTTCCCAAAGTAATTTTGAATCAGATTGTGTTTTATCCATCCCATCACTTCTAATGAGCTTGTAGTTAGTATACGATGCTTCTCCACCAACTTTACCTTTTCTGATATCTTTCCTGAGCAGCACATGCCCTTCAATACCTGCACTCCAGTCATGACTGCTGTTCCACCATGCTTCTGTTATCCCTCTAAGTTCTGGTTTCCCTTCCTTCTTTTGTCCAGACAGCTGCCTCGGTCATCACCTTTCTCCCTAAGTTCCTGTCAAGGAGCCCACCCCACTCAGGCGTGCACCAAAAGCAGGATGCCAGACTCTCCCCAGAACTCCCCATCCAAACTCCCCCTCACACTCTCCTGGTTTTACCTGTGTGCTGGCTCCTGTGTCACTGCTTCTGCCATTTCCCTTTCATGATCATTGTATTAAGGGCATTTAACATTAGTCTGGAGTCTTTGAATAAACACTGCTTGTTTGTCTTGTCACCTCTGAGCCATTTGACTTACCCTGCGATAGTCAAAATGACTAGCTGTATTGCCAGAGGAAGGAAACTGCTTTGTTGGCCTCAGCCAGTCTTCCTCTAAGCAGTCAGCGGCTGTAGCTATGGCTGGGCGGAGACAGATGGCCTGCAGTTGTGCCAAGAACAATACCATTTGCATTTAGGTTACAGCATCTAGGGGAATCAAAAATTGAAACTTTATTAAACCCATTTGAAGCTTTATCAGAAGGGTGACCTAATGGCTTCCTTGTTACAACAGCCAGTTTCAGCTGTTTTGATAAACATATGGTAAAGCGTGCTGCAAACTGACATGTGCGTGCTATAACATCTCTGCCGCTATTCTTGCTTCACAGAAATGTTTATCAAACAATTGGCAGCATGAAAGAGTTTTTATCACCAGATTCATCACAAAACAATTGAAGACATTTTCTTCCTCTCTTGTTCTTGGACAACTTAGTATTTGTTTTATATGGGTGTCCTTGACCAGAAACAATCAGAGGAGGAAGAGGAGGACAATAGCCTAGATTTTTAGATCATTCCAAGATATCATGAACTCTTTTGTCATTTATTTATTTGATTTAGAGTAGTAGTTAGGTACCTATCTGGTGCTCTAGGTACTTTTTGGGGAAAAAAGGCCAAATCCAATAATAATTAAAATGTTATACAGCTGTTATGTCCTCATTTGGAATACCATGTACAGTTTTGATCATGCGGTCTGAAAAAACAGAGCTGAGATGGGTGAAGTGGATTGTGAGAGGTGTAAACAATAGAAAGAATTGGGACTCAGGAGCATCTGCAAACCGGAACAGAGCAGGACAGGAACCACTTGATGTTCAAATCAAGAGAAGTGGGGATGGGTAGGCCACACTCTGAGAAAACCATGATCCAGCATAGTCCATCAAGCTCTCACATGGAACCCACAAGGAAACGCAAAAGAGGAAGACATCAGACAACGTGGAGATCTACTGAGATTAAAGGACAACAATTGGGGTACTCTCAGAGCCAGCTAGAAGTCTTGTCTTGAGACTGAGTGAAGTAGAGGAGACTTGTTGATGGCCTGTGCTCCACTCAGAGTACAAGGGTTTAAGTCAAGTAAGTCAATGGTTGCAGAATGCCCAGAGAGCCTTGCAAGGAAAGTGCAATAGAAGTGTGAGACATAGTTTAATATTTGTATAACAATTGTGCTTAGAGGCCCCATTATGCTAGATAATAAGAACATTAGAATGGCCATACTGGCTCAGAACAAAGGACCATCTAGTCCAGTAGCCTGTCTTCTGACAGTGGCCAATGCCAGGTGCTTCAGAGTGAATGAACAAAATAGGTAATCGTGAAATGATCCCCCTGTTGCCCATACCTGGCTTCTGGCAGACAGAGGCTTTGGAGATCATCCCTGTTCATGCTGGCTAATAATAATATATATATATATATATATATATATACACATACATATGATGACATTTAGACACAATGTAATTAGAGCAAACACAGCAAAGGCTGTTAATTAACATAAGGTGAAGGATTAGAACATGCAAGGATAATGTGGATTACACAAGTCAAACATCAAGTAAATCTTTATTGGTATTTAGACATAGTGACTCTTCTTTGGATTAAATAAATATGGACAATACTAAAATATGAGGCCAAAGTCTGGAATGAGATGATCCATTTCATAGGGAAATCATGGAAAGCTAGCTCCGTTTCCTTTGTGACATCAGTAGAGGTCAGCCATAAGCTTGAGTGCAGCATTTGATCAAAACATGCGTAGGCAAAACAACTCATCCACCTCCCCCCCAGGGCAGAAGTCAGGACAAAGAACACCTTTTGTGCCAAAAGGATGCGAGGCTGGGAAGAAAATGTGTGTGTGTGTGTGAGAGGGAGAGAGAGAGAAATACAAATTGAGAAGGTGTAACATCTGTAAAATAACAAGTCTTGCAGAACCTTAAAGGCTTCCAGGTTTATTTGGGCATAAGCTTTTGTGGGCTGGAACATACTTTGTCAGATGCATGAAGTGGAAACTACAGTTTGGCAGGGATATGTACAGATGCAAACACGGGAATATTAGGGTCCTCTGTAGAGGACCAGTTCTAACAAGACAATTCAGCCAGGGTGGATGTGGCCCACTCCCACCAGTTGATGAGCAGGTGAGAGTACCAAAGGGGGAAGCTGCTTTTAAGAGTGAGCTAGCCACTCCCCATCTCTATTCTGATGCAGTGTGGTAGTGTCAAGTTTGCCTGTGAATTCCAGCTCTGCAGTACCACAGGGCTGTCTGTTTTTCAAGCTTTTCTTCACTCAAGTATGGCCACTTTCAAGTCTGCCACTGAGTGTTCAGGGAGGTTGGTTTTTGAATGTTCCATGCTTGGTGTCTGATTTTAGGGTGTTAAAGTGCTGTATATGTATTACTGATGTCCTCAGGCACTAGCTGCTAATTTTCTTGGGGGTTCTCAACTCCCAATCAGCCCCAGGCCATGCCCCAACTCCATCCTTTCCCCCTAATCCCTCACCCCAGCCTGTCTCTTCCTGACCTCACTCTACCCTTGACCCTGCCCCACATCACCTCCTCCCCCGAGTGTGCCCCATGCCCACTCCTCTCCTGCCCTCCCAGTGCCTCTGCTGTTCCATGTGTTTCAAGGGCTCTGGGAGGCATGGGGAAGGGTTGAACAACAGGGCCACCAACTGGCAGGAGCAGGGGAGACGGCAGGGAGCTTGGCCAGTGGGTGCTAAGCGCCTGGTAAGTTTTCTCAGTGGGTGCTCCAGCACCCAGGGAATCAGCGCGTAGGATGATGTCCCTCAGTATGCTGTGAAGAATGCAGGTATGACCTCATTTTACCGCAGTGAAACAGGGACAGAGGTTATGTCTTGACTTGTACAAGGTTTCACAGCAATGAATAGGGTGTCTGGCAAAGATGCAGTTGTGTTGTTAGGAAAGGGAGTCTCCCTGTGTCAATACAGTCCCTTGCATTTGGGGTCCTTTGAAAATGAAGATCACACAGATGTGGGAATAATCATGGTAGGGGAAATCCTGACAATTCAACAGCAAAACTACCACTGAATTTAGTGGAGCCAGTATTTCACATACACACGGTGATCGTGTCTCCAGGCTGTCTATTTGTACTGTTTGTAGAAGGCCCAGCACAGTGCGATCCTGATCTGTGACTGGGGTCCCAAGCACCTCTGTGATACAGGTAATTAATAAAGACAGTTTCTGGCTCCACGGCATGAGCAGTGACCTACACTAGATTCCATCTGTGCTCTCCATATGCATAGGACTGCAACTGGTCACTACTACATCACACTCAAACTGCTTCAAACAGGCAAGCCTAGAACTGGCAAGGTGACTGCTATAGTAAATTTGGTGTGAGCTGTAAGCATGAAGATTTTTGTTCCACAAATACTAAGGGGCTGATCCTGTGCTAACAGTAATTAGATAATGCCTATCTATCTATCTACCTACCTATCTATCTATCTAAACAAAACAGCAGTCATGTAGCACTTTAAAGATTAGCAAAATGATTTATTAGGTGATGAGCTTTCGTGGGACAGACCCACTTCTTCAGACCAATAGCATTTCCAGTACAGACTGACAGTTATATAGCACAGAGGTCCAAAAAGAATTGCAATAAAAACTGACAAATCAAATACATAGACCTGAAGGAGCGGAGTGAGGGGTAGGGGATGTTAAGTGTCCTGCCTGAGATAATTACAGACATCAAAGGAAGGGAAGCAGTCCTTGTCATATAGTAACAGACAGGAAGCTGTGCTAGTCTATACACTATCAAAACAAAAAGCAGTCAAGTAGCACTTTAAAGACTAGCAAAATGGTTTATTAGGTGAGCTTTCGTGGGACAGACCCACTTCTTCAGACCATAGCCAGACCAGAACAGACTCAATATTTAAGGCACAGAGAACCAAAAACAGTAAGCAAGGAGAACAAATCAGAAAAAGATAATCAAGGTGAGCAAATCAGAGAGTGGAGGGGTGGGGGGAGGTCAAGAATTAGATTAAGCCAAGTGTGCAGACGAGCCCCTATAGTGACTCAAGTATCGGAGGGGTGGCTGTGTTAGTCTGGATCTGTAACAGCAACGAAGGGTCCTGTGGCACCTTATAGACTAACAGAAAAGTTTTGAGCATGAGCTTTCGTGAGCACAGACTCACTTCATCAGATGCTGGTGTTGGAAATCTGCAGGGCCAGGTATAAATAAGCCAGAGCAAGGGTGGGGATAACAAGGTTAGCTCAGTCAGCTAGGGTGAGGCTTACTACCAGCAGTTGATCTGGAGGTGCGAACACCAAGGGAGGGGAAGCTGCTTTTGTATTTAGCCAGCCATTCACAGTCTTTGTTTAAGCCTGAGCTGAGGGCGTCGAATTTGCAGATGAATTGTAGCTCAGAAATTTCCCTTTGGAGTCTGGTCCTGAAATTTCTTTGCTGTAGGATAGCTACTTTTAAGTCTGCTAGTGTGTGGCCTGGGAGAGTGAAGTGCTCTCCTACAGGTTTTTGTATATTACCATTTCTGATATCTGATTTGTGTGTGTTTATTCTTTTACGTAGAGACTGTCCAGTTTGTCCGATGTATATACAAGAGGGGCATATACATATACAGTCTCTACATAAAAGAATAAATGCACACAAATCAGATATCAGAAATGGCAATATACAAAAGCCCGTAGGAGAGCACTTCAATCTCCCAGGCCACACACTAGCAGACTTAAAAGTAGCTATCCTACAGCAAAAAATTTCAGGACCAGACTCCAAAGAGAAGTTTCTGAGCTACAATTCATCTGCAAATTCGACGCCCTCGGCTCAGGCTTAAACAAAGACTGTGAATGGCTGGCTAAATACAAAAGCAGCTTCCCCTCCCTTGGTGTTCGCACCTCCAGATCAACTGCTGGTAGTAAGCCTCACCCTAGCTGACTGAGCTAACCTTGTTATCCCCACCCTTGCTCTGGCTTATTTATACCTGGCCCTGCAGATTTCCAACACCAGCATCTGACGAAGTGAGTCTGTGCTCACGAAAGCTCGTGCTCAAAACTTTTCTGTTAGTCTATAAGGTGCCACAGGACCCTTCGTTGCTGTTATAGTGACTCAGAAAGTTCCCGTCCCGGTTTAAACCATGTGTTAATGTGCCGAATTTGAATATAAAAGCCAGCTTGGCTGCTTCCCTTTGAAGAACGGTGCGAAAGTTCTTTTTCAGTAACACACATACCTTTAGGTCATTAATAGAATGCCCCATCCTTTAAAATGTTGACTAACTGGTTTGTGGATCTGGAGCATTTTGATGTCTGTTTGGTGCCCATTAACCCTTTGTCTAAGGGAGTTAGAAGTCTGTCCAATATACAAAGCATCTGAGCATTGTTGGCACATGATGGCATATATGATGTTAGTAGAGGAGCATGAGAAAGTGCCCGTGATTCTGTGAGTAACCTGGTTAGGTCCAGTGATGGTATTTCCAGAGAAGATATGTGGACAAAGCTGGCAGCGGGCTTTGTTGCAAGGAAAGGTTCCAGGACTGGTATTCCTAGGGTATACACTGTGGCTGTTAATGAGGATCCTCATAAGGTTGGGAGATTGTCTGTAGTCGAGAACAGGCATGTCACCCAGGGCCTTCTGGAGTGTGGCATCCTGATTAAGCTCACCTTGATTATCTGTTTCTGATTTGTCCTCCTTGCTTACTGTTTTTGGTTCTCTGTGCCTTAAATATTGAGTCTGTTCTGGTCTGGCTATGGTCTGAAGAAGTGGGTCTGTCCCACGAAAGCTCACCTAATAAACTATTTTGCTAGTCTTTAAAGTGCTACTTGACTGCTTTTTGTTTTGATGGTCCTTGTCATGCGTGAGGTAATTGCTGTCTTTGTTCATAGCAAGTGTTAATGTCTCGAATTTGAGCATGAACCCCAGTTCACAAATCTCCCCATGTAATCTGTTTTTAAAGTCTCTTTGTTGTAGGACACATATTCTCAGGTCTTTAACAGAATGGCCCACTCCATTGAAATGCTCACCGACAGGCTTATGTGTATTGAGATTCATAATATCTGCTGTGTCTATTCATTCTTTGGCAAAGAGTTTCCCCAGTTTGTCCAATGTACATTGTGGAGGGTCATTGCTGGCAGATAATGGCATATATAATATTGGTCGAGGTACATGAGAATGAGCCTTGATCTTGTAATTAACATGGTTAGGTCCAGTGATGGTATCTCCAGAATAAATACGTGAACAAAGTTGGCAATGGGGTTTGTTGCAAGGAAAATTCCAGGATTGGCATTATTGTGGTGTAACCTGTGATTGCTGCTGAGAATCTTTCTTAGGCTAGGAGGTTGTTTATAGAGAACAGCCCTGTCAGCTCGGGCCTTCCGGAGTGTAGCATCATGATCTAGAATAGGTTGTAGGCTTTTAATTATGCATTGCAGGGGTTTGAGCTGGGGACTATAGATAATGACAAGTGGTGTTCTGTTATTGGCCTTCTTGGGCCTGTCTTGAAGTAGCTGGTTTCTGGGTATTGGTCTGACCCAGTCAATCTGTTTCTTTACTTCTCCTGGTGGGTAATTAAGTTTTGTGAATGCTTGATAGAGATCTTGGAGTTTTCAGTCTCTGTCAGAAAGATCAGAGCTATCTATTTATCTGTCTAGTTGTGTCTAGAATCTCTAAATGACGTCATTATTCTCAAGAGTTCTGAATTCCTATATCGGCATTTAACAGACAAGCCAAAATAATGGTTTATTTTGATTCTACTCTTTTAACTCTAAATTTCAGGATCAAATGCAAATCTTGATGTCTTTGTGGCGATACAGGTTTGGCTGTTTGAACTGACTTTGGGGGCTGTTTTTCATAGTTACATTTAATATTTGAGTTCCTGAGTAAGGAGAATTCTCGCTGTCCAAGGAGAGCATGTACAGGTTAAACTTCTCTAATCTGGCATTCTTGTCCAGCAACATTCATAATCCAGTATGATTTTATTTAGCCAGATGACCACTTATCATAGGTGTGGCCAAGTTTACAGTGGTCCCATCAAGTTTGTTTGCAGCCACCAGTCCTGGCTCTCAGTGTTCTGTGCTGTTATTTAGCTGTAATTTACACCTAAATGCCCTCTAAGAACCCAGTAAGCAGTGGAAGTGTTTGTAATGCTGCTACACAATATTCCAGCAAATTCTCTCACTCAGCACTGGTCAGGTCATAAGGATGCCAGACAAGAGAGGTTCAACCTGTACTGTACTTGGGATCAGCAAGACTTAATAAGATCATAAGAACTTCTGTGCTGCAACAAAGAAATGTTTCCTCTAACTAAAGGAGCTCTTGCAATGGCCATGATGCCACTGGCCAAGAATGTGATGTGTAGTTAGGCACTGGCATAGGCTTCCAAGCAAGGTTGTGGATCCCCATCAACGTATGGTTTAAAGAACAAGTTGTACAAATGCTTGTCAGAAATGGTTTTTTATGATTTATTGGGTCCAGCCTCAGCATAAGAACCTAGACTGCACGAGGACCTCTTAAATTCTGTCCCAATGACATTTCTATGATTCTATTATACTAGGCATATCATAATGTCTAAGGTTAACCCTAACCCTAACCATGCGTCTAAGGGAAGCTCCATCTCCTATTCCCCATCTCGCCTGGTGCCCTGCTAGACTCTCAATCATTACAGCCTTTATCTTAGCAAATGTGAAAGGTGATGTTGTGGTATTTCACTACTAGAAGAAGTTGGTCATCTCCACGGAAGGTATGGGGTGGAGTAATGATGTGTATAACAGCGTCAGTTACTAGATGAGCTTGGAGCTAGTCTGCTGGAGGCTTCAGTGAGCCTAGGAACCAGAAAGCCACCAGTTTGTGCTCTAATATGTTTAGGATGGGCTTTTCTTTCTTTCTTTTTGAATTTAGAAGCTTCCCAAAGCAGGATTCAGAGGCCTTATGTGGAGAATGCTTTTCCTGAGATCTGTTGGGCTCATAGCTTGTGTGTGGGTCTCTGTGGGTGTATCTGATGACAACTCTAGCCAGAATTTACTCACAAACTGAGTTTTTACTTTTCAGGACTACTGCTTGCCTGACTCTCGCCTTTGTTTTCCTTCTGTTTTATTACAGGATGCAGCAAGTGGGTGTATTAGGATGTTGAGCTTTTAAGGGGTGGGACTGTCTCTTCCTTTGTGTACACAGCACCCAGCACAATGGGGCTCCAATCCTAATTGGGGCCTCTTTGTTATTTTAATACAAATAACAATGTGTCAAGTCTCTTTTGTCATTTTCTGGGTTCTCCCCACAATTCCCATGTAGTTCCGCTGACCCATTCTGTAAAATGAGTACAATATTATTACCCCTTCATCTCACTGAGGTGTAGAGGGTTCTTACTGAACTGATGTTTGTAAAGCCCTCTGAGAGCCTCCAATGGAAAAATAACTATGGGCTGGAATTTACTCACTGAGGCTATATCTGTGCTACATGATGAAGTCAATTTTAAGGCAGTTAGCTCAATTTTACAATGTCACTGTCTTCACCGTAAATACCATCAGGTCAATTTTACAGAGTGCTAGGGTCAATATTATGACACCCACAAAGAGAGTTGATGTAGCATCAAGTTTGAATTTAAAAGTTTGAAGTCTAGTGTGGAAATGCCATGTCTTTAAATTCACTTTATTAGACTCCAGAGGTGTCCCAGATGTATCCCACAATGCCCCACAGTTGTCCACTCTCGCTGCTTCCATCTCTGCTGCTCTGCAGGTGCACAAGAATTAGGTAATAGGAGACCCGCGAATTTGAATTCAGCACCAGGAAGCCCATGGCAGGCAGGCTGTGGGGGTCATGCTTGTGTGAGAGGCTAAGAAACTTCTTTCTTTATTGTCAGTGTGGTGATTGCATCTACCCTTAAAAAAATAGCTCCAACGTGGCGTGGTGAACTCCGCCATGAAGCCACTGAGAGCTCCATGCCAGTCCCAAGCCTGGATGAAGGAGGAGGGTTGGTCAGATGTGTGTCAATGCACTGACCATCAAACAACAATACGAATGAAATCTGATGCCAGTACAACCAAATGTTAAAAGATGCCGACTCGGATGTCGCCCGGATAAACAAGGTTCGCGATACCAATCGAGCGATCAGGGTTGGGTCGATAAGTTGGCTACCAAAAGAAAATTACACCTAAATGGATAGATGATGTAGTAAATTGGTGCGGGGCTAGTTTACAGAAACTAAGCCACTCTGCACTGGATAGGGAAAGATGGAAGGAAATAGTGAGAGAGGCATCAGACGCCAACAGGTGCTGAGCCCAGGGTTATTGATGATGATGATGGAGTGGTGGCTTCTTCCCGGCACAGGATATAGCAGGAGAGGCCAAGATTTACTTTTTTTTTGTGTGTCAGTGCTGGTGCCAGCCCCTGCCCCACCATACCATGTGGCAGCTGCACTGTGGGGATCATGGTTGTAGGAGTGGCCAAGAAACTCCTTTTCTGCGGTTCACGTTTGTACAGGTGCCGTGCAGTCGGGGTCTCTCCTGCGCCCAACCGTATCACATGGCTAGCCCCTAACCCAATAAAGCATGTGCCTGTGGCGCAGTGCAGACCATGCTGCCAGACGGCACCACATCCTGGCTGGCACACGGTGAGGGCTCCAGAGGAATGAAAGGTTTTTGTGGGTTTGCTGTCTCCAGGGGGAAATCTCCCTCTGTGGCAAAGATTTTGGGGGCTGGGTGTTGATGGGCAACAGATTACAGCTTGTGATATCCAGCACCCCCATGACACCTCTTATGGAACGTGGGGGGCCAGCCCCTACAGTCACAGGCAATCACGGCTGCACCTCCACGCCAGAGCTACATGCTGAAGGGAACATTTCAAGTGGCCCTTCAACCAATTCATTCCCCCAACACCTCATGACACCCATTCTAGAAGTGGGGGCGGGGTGGATATCACAAGCTGTCATCTGTTCCTGTGATATTTTCAGGACCAGGGGTACTTTCAAGGGGGAAAAGTGGCTGAGGGGCCAGTTGAGATGACACAAACAGCTGGGTGATCCCAGGTCTCAGAGTCATTCTGGCATGTGGAAATTTGGTGAGCTCCATGCCTCTGTGTAAGGAAGTGGGAAGCCAAAAATCCTGCACCACAAGTTGTCTTCTTTCCCCTGCCTGAGGGACTTGGCTTTAGCTGTTGTGTTTTGCACTTTCCTCAACTTTACTACCCTACTCTTTCCTCAGGCAGTGATCTGTTCCTGTGTATTTTCAGGGAGGATGTTTCTGGATTCAAGGGGCTCGGGGGAAGTGGCTAGAAGGTCAATTGAGATGGTACAGTTACCTGGGTGATGCCAGGGCAGTATGACAGTCCCCTGCCTGGTGCACTACACCTTCTGAAGGAAGCCTATTTGGTTTTCCTTCTGCTGCGATTCCTTACTTTTCCTCCTTTCATTCTGAATAAAATGGCTGTTTGCTTTCCACAGGAGGGAAGAGAGGGCAACGCAATCTGGAAAGATGACATCACATATCCAGAACCACTTGCAGGGCCTTTTTTCCCCCCACTGCATCAGCAGAAAAACCCAGAATGCTACAAGGCTATGGGAACTGTGGAATAGGTACCCACAATGCATCGCTGCAACAGTCAATGTTTGGTGATTTAGTGTGGCAGTAATACGTCAACTTTGTGGGCACTTTGTGGAGAGATAAAGGTAGTCAAATTTGAATTTATAAAACCTATTGTTATAAAATCAATTTTAATAAAATTGAATTTACATTGTCATGTAGGCATAGCCTGAAACTGATTAAAGATTTACCATGGAGTTGAATATTAATTGGATCAGTTTCTATGATATTGGTTTTATTTCTCAGGACTATGGTAAGGCTGGTTGGTTGGTTGGTTGGTTTCCGAAGAAACAGGAAATTAATCAGGCTAACATTCAAGCTTGCTAAGAATCAATATGTTAATATAAGATAAATTATTACCTGACAGTCATATAGGAGAAACACATTTATCAAAACAGCTCAATATGCCTTTCTAATGTAACCCTTCTGTTAATGCCAGATGCCTGCCAGAAGGGCCGGGTTCAACTCTTGTGGGGTTTTCCTATCAAGGATACAACCAACCGGCTCAAGCCCCCACCCAGTGGCCTGGGACAATTTCACCCCCGTGCTGGGTGCCTGTAAGGCGGTTCTCCCCCCCCTCGCAAGCACAGAGTCTGAGATAGAAATGGCTTGTTTAATGACCGTAACCTACCCCAAGGTTACAGCGACAGATGCAGTATATCGCAGCGAAGAAGAGACAAACCCCCCTTTACCCAGATACCATCCCCATATGCAGTAGAACCCAGTGTCTTGCTGGGGCTCTTGGCCCTTTTCCACACACACACAGTTTCAGGATGTACCTTCTGCGGTGCAGTCCCAAACCCAAACCCAAAGCCCGCAGATACATCACCAGGGCAATACTAGCTGTCCACTTGTCTGTAGCCTCCCCTTGCTGTCACCAGCCGTTTGCCAGTCGCCATTATCCGCCGCCGCTCCTACCAGCCGCCCGCGTCCACTGCTGCTCCTACTGGCCTCCTGCCAGTCTTGCTGTCATCCACCAGTCCTAACCCCACTGCTTGGGACCACCCTAAGGCAGAACCCAGTGATTTCAGCTCTGTGTGGCCTCAGCTGCCACTCTGTGATTTCAGCTCTTGGTATCTCTAGTGTGGGGTTTCACAAGTGCCCAGCTCTATCTTTCAACGAGCAAGGAGGGTAAGTCAAACCAGTACCCCTCCCCTTCATTCCACAATGCTTTAAACCAGGGAGCCCTGTGTAATCAATGTCTTACACAGCTAAGGCGACTGCCCTGTCCCCCACAACAACCCAGAGCATTGGTGAGATCTCACAACTCCCACATTAAGTGTCAGCTTAAATTGTGATTTTTACAACTACATGTTTACAATAGACCAAATCTTATGGCTTACTTGCTACCCATTAGGCTTTGCCTGAAAAGGTATCACACATGCACACCTTTGCATTCTTATGCAAATGATCACTGGGAAACACACTCCTCCCAGCCTCAGTATCACACCTGCCACCCTTTGCATTCTTATGCAGATGACCTCTGGGAGACACATTTCTCCCAGCCTTTAGCAGCACTGCATTCCTTCTGCCACATTCCTTACACTAATACACAAATAAGGGTACTTTTAAATACATGTGCAAGTGGAAGGTCCCTTACAAAAGCATTCAGTCAGATGAGTAATGATTTCTTTATGGAATTATGCCTGGACCAGTTTTAAAAATTTCTATGCTTGGACATTAAAGGAATCCAGTTTGTAAACAAAACTCTTATAATTTCTAACATCTGGATGTGTTTGTTTTTGTGAAGAAAACTTGGTGCCCTGGGGCCTGCTAAACCATGGGAAAGAGTAATGAGCTTTTTGCTAATTTTCATGCATAACCCTATCACTGGGGTTTACAGAGACAATGTGGGGATTTGGGATCTTTATAACAAAATTACTCATGTGGTTCAATAAATAAAACCTTGTGAGCACTTCAGTTCTGGATTAACAGACTGAAGCAAAGCTGAAATAAACAACCCAATAATGAGATAGGATATCAGTACTTCACCTTTGATGCCCTGTCCCATTTGTCACTCTGTCACCCACAAAAGCTCATAACCTAATACATCTGTAAGTCTTTAAGGTGCTATAGGACTGCTTATTATTTGTGAAGCTATTGGCTAACACGGCTACCCCTCAGAGACTATTTGTCATATCTAATGTTAGGGATGTCCTGATCATGGAAATGCAGGATGGGGCCCTTCACCCACAAGCACTTTAGCACAAGATCTTTGCTTCGTTTACAGGCCCAACTCTGTGCTCATCTATATCAACATAAATCAGGAGTAACTGCACAGGAGTCTTTGGAGTTGCACTGTTGTAAAACTGGTTATAAGAAAGCAGCGTTTATTCCTATTGTAGTAACCTGGTCAATCCATCAAACTAGCACGGAACTATAAATATTGTTATAGCCCCAATGGCAGTTAATACACTTGATGCCATAATTAGATCAATGGCCCTTACTAAAGTTACATCCACAGCCTGCAATATTTGTACTGAAGATCTTTACAAAACAAATGAAAAGCTGAGCTGCTCAATGATCATTTTTGAAAATTCCTAGTTTCTGTGGGAGAGGAAGGAGCCACTGTATGATTGGATTAGAAACCAAGAACTAGTGCATGCGCTTGTAACAGAAGGGATGGCAGGAGCGTGGGATGTGAACCCAGAGAGTAAAACTGTTAAAAAGGAATTTGTAAATTATGGTCACAAAAGATGTGTGCAACAATAATCAGTGGGAATGAGTAATGGGAAATCCTTCTGGTGATCTCAAAACATGCTGAGTCGAGCTGCCTGAAAATCCAGATGCAGCAAGTACTATCTCTATGACAATATCCCACAGGAGAGGAGAAAACACAGGGCACCCATCCACAAGTGCCTTCATGCTTGTAGGCAACTGGTGCCTGTGGAGGCACAGGGTGAGGGACTGGGAGGGACAACCAGAGGAACGGGGAAGAGGCAGGAGGGACACCCCAGTTAGCATTTAAAGTTTTGTCAGAGGCATGGAGTAGGATGCGCCTCTCAAGCACTACCATGAGTCGCCCACATTAATGCTCTTTCCCCGGTGTTATACAAATAGCATGTCATTGGCACCAGGTATAATAAGCCAAGAGAAGCCAAGCCTGCCCTAGGCCACGCTCTGCACTGCCCTTTCCCCCAAGGTGGTAGGAGCTCAGCTGCAGCTGGGAGACAGCAACCTGGCAGCGGGGCCCAAGCTGGAGACAGCTGATGGCCTGACATTGGGACCAGCCAGCAGTCCAGAGCTGGGAGGTGGCCAGTGGCCTGGGATAGTTCAACCTGGGTTCCTCCAGCTGTAAGGTAGGTGCTTGGGGCTCCAGTGGCGGGAGGCAGTAGGAACAGGACCCCTGGAGGAAGCTGTGTGGCTAGCCTCCCAGAAGGGGAAGCTCACACTCCCACCCAGGTAACATATATTAAAAAATACAGTTGGTATAAGGCAAGGCAAGGCTTGTGCCAGTCCCTCTGTGCCACTAAAGCTTTGCCATAGAGCTCTGCAGGGAAAGGGATGCAGAGAGATGGAAGCTTGGCAAGGGGTGGTTGCCACTGCTCCCCTCCCAACACGTGATGGAGTAGTGTTCTGCATCCACCTCTGACTGGTTGGTGCAGAGGCGGGCAAGGGACACTTATGAAAAATCCTATAGAGCATGGCAGAAAATAACAACAACCTTTCCATTGTTCTTTGCTTCACGACTATTATTTGGATTTATTGCACGAATACCAGGGTAAGCGATAATTTTTGATGGAAGGGCCAGGTTTGGGTTACACGGGGTGTGGGTGCAGGAGGGGGGCAGAGGGTTTGGGTTATGTGGGTGTAGGTACAGGAGGGGGCAGAGGATTAGGGTCATTTGTGGGGGGGTAGGAGTGGAGAAGCAGAGAACTGGGGTGACGGAGGGTCTGAGGTGCCAGAAGCAGGCTCTGGCTGGGAGACTTACCTGGGTGACTCCTGACCACCTGCTCTGCAAAATCCTGAGGCAGGATCTCTGCCTGCTGCAGCCACAGATAGTTCAAAACTGCTGCCTGCTCCTCCTGACCCTCCGCTCCAGGTGCTGGCTTGAGGGTAGGCCTTGGGTGCTGCTCTGTCCCCCTAGCAAAATCTCTCAGCTCCTATTGGACATAAACCAGCTAATGGGAGCTGAAAGATTTGGCAAGCGGGCAGGAGAAGTGCACACTAGATAGGATAATACAACACACCAAGGAGGGTGTTAATTTGTTACTTTACATACTTTTTCCGGGTCCTGCTTATGGTCAGGGAGCTCTGAAAGGAAGTGGGCAATCAGAATCTGCTAAACAGGCAGACAACCTAGAGTAAGGAGGGGTAACGTGCCTCTCTGTTTTAGAGAGCAGTCTGCTTTGTCTCTTCCTGTTTTGGGATTCTGGTGTGTTATCATTGTGGAGTCTAAAAAATAAAGTTATGTTTCATGGCAGACTTCCAGCAAGAACATTTTTATGTTTTTAGCTAATGCCTCTCTTTGTGTACTCTCAGCATGACACTTGGCAACCTATATGTTCAGATACCAACAGCCGGCTCCTGCTTCTTCTCCTGTTAAAGGCAGGAGAATTGATCTGTAACCCTTCTGCTGGAAGGAATGGGCAGCAACCAAGGCCGGGCTCAACGTCTAGGGGTTCCTTTTCATCCATCTCACACAGAACCAGCTCAAGCCCCCACCCAGCAGCCTGGGAAATTCACACACCCCTGGGCACCTCAGAGAGGCAATGCTTCTCCACTCGCAAGCACAGAGTCTGAATGTAGAAAAGAACTTTTAGTAAAAGAGGCAGAAAAGTCGATTGTCATAAGCTTGGGAAAATACCACACCCAGAGTTCATAACCAACCCACAAGTAGCTCTCCCAGCTCAAATGCATTGAGCAGTGTCCTTGGCCTCTCAGGCTCACCAGTCCAATACTGTAAACAGCCAATCCCCACACCCGACTTTCTCCATACCCCCAGTTCAAATGCCCCACTTACAACTTGGTCCAGTCTGTGCAGGCCCTGACACCTCAGGCTGATGCATTCCTTCATGGAACCTGAGGCAATGCCACCTTTGCATTGGTCCGGCATTCTGCTTTCTCCTTGCCAGTTACCACACTGGTCAGCTGCTAGTTGCACCGTCCATCTGCCGCTCCTCCTACTGGCCAGCCGCTGGTCACACTATCCATCCATCGCTCCTCTGACTGGCTGTCCACCCGTCATCTGCCGCTCCTCCTACTGGCCAGCCGCTGGTCACACTATCCATCCATCGCTCCTCTGACTGGCTGTCCACCAGTCACCTGCCACTCCTCCTACTAGCCATCCACCAGTTGCACTGTCTGCTGTGGGTTTGGCCTGAGGCAAAATCCTGTGATTTCAGCTCACAGGGGCTACCAAAGTAGAGTCTCATACAACCTACAAACACTAGTGTCCAGCTCTACTTTTTAACAGGTGGGAAAGACAAGTCAAACTAGGCTTACAACTATATGGCCAAGATTTAGGCAAGGCACTCAGCTAACTAACTCAACCCATATCCCTCCCCTTTTGCTTCATAAGCCTTTAAACCAGGGGAGCCCTGTGTAATCCATGTCTTATGCAGTTATGAAGACTGCCCTGTCCCCCACAACACCATGGAGCATTGGTGAGATTTCATAGTTCTTATACTGGGTGTTAGCATAAATTGTGATTTTACAACAATGTGTTTACAATAGAGAAAAATCTCATTGCTTCCTTGCTACCCATGAGGCTTTTTTTGCAAGATATCATATATGCACACTTTTGCATTCTCATGCAAATGATCTCTTGAAGACACATTTCTCCCAGCCTTCAGCAGCATTGATTTCCTGCTGGCACATTCCTTATGGTTCCATTGACTTTAGTAGTTGTAGGCCCTGTTGTTTTGCTATAACTGATGTTTTGTATATTCCTTTCCCTGTCTTGGAAAATGGGGAGTGGGATTCAGCTTCAAAGAAATTGCTGTCAGTCAGTTAAATGCCTCTCTAATAAGGGAGGATGTGACTGGATTGATAGACTAAGTCAGAAGTGACCACCTTGATCCTGTAAGCTGGTGAGGCTTCACTTAAGCCACAGTCTTTAGCAATATCCCCCTCCCCTCTGCTAACAGGTTTCCTGGTAATATTATACATTGCTAGCATTTGGACTTTCCCCTTTGGGCTTTTTACAATGATCCATATGTTTTTTAAAGGAGTCAGAATGCTCATGGATTTGTTTAGCTCTTTTAGGAAATAGCTGCTATATTAATTACCCTTGGTGTCAACACAAGACAAATGATCTATATGGCTTTTAGGCAGGATTCTTGAATCTCAAAATGGAAACAAAGGCTATGTCTACACTAGCACACTATGTTGAAGTAGCTGATTTCAAAGTAAGGACATTGAAATAGGTTACTTTGACATGTATCGTCTACATGTCCTCCACGGCTGGTGCCGTCGAGGTTCCATGTTGAAGTAGCAACGGGGAACATCAAAAGGAGCAGCCCCAGAAGGAAATGTGGAGCGTCCCCACACACAAGCGCTCCCCGTCGAAGTAAGGGGCCAGCAAAGCCCCAAGCCACTCCCTTAAAGGGTCCCTCCCAGACACACTTGCCCTGCACAGCACGAGATCCACAGAGCTGACAACCAGTTACAGACCCTGTGCACACAGCATGGACTCCCAGCTGCAGCAGCAGCAGACAGAAGCCCTGGGCTAAGGGCTGCTGCATGCACTAACCATAGAGCCCCACAGGGGCTGGACAGAGCGTCTCTCAACCCCTTAGCTGATGGCTGCCATGGAGGACCCCACTATTTCAAAGTAGCGGGACGCGGATCGTCTACACATGCCCTACTTCGACATTGAACGTCGAAGTAGGGCGCTATTCCCATCTTCGGATGGGAATAGCAATTTTGACATCTCACCGCCTAACATCGATTTCAACGTCAAAATATCACACAGTGCATGTAGACGCGACGCGTGCTATTTCGACGTTGCGCCGGCTACTTCAAAGTAGCTGGCTAGTGTAGACGCACCCAAAAAGTCTCAGTGAACCAAAGCTTTTGATCTAAGACGCTGTCTGTTTCCAAATGTGGTCTATGCTGTATTAACTCGATGCATGGTTTTACCAAGGAGTTCTTCGCATAAACAAACCTTCAGGCTTTCCAATAACCTTACTGGAGCAATGATCTTATTTACGGTTAAAGCAGAGGATGGGCAGCCTGGTCTTTATTCCTGGTCGTTATTGCCGTAGACTCCTCCTTGTGTGACTGAGGCCTTGCCTACCTCACCTACTTTTACTGCTGCAACTATAGTTAAAGTAGCAAAAGCGAAAACAAAACAAAACAAAACAAAAGAACAAACAGACAAACCCTAGTGTAGACACAGTTATTCCCGTTGTAGAAGAGTTCCTCTTCTGGTAGAGCAAAATAAGCAATACTGGTATAAAATACAGTATATGGTTAAAGTTGTTTCTGCCCTGGGGTTTTTTTATTGATATTTAGAAATCACACTCTTAACAGGTATAGCTATGCCAGTAATAATATCCAGTTCTCTTCTAGAGGAACAGCAGCCACTTGATTTCTTTCTTTCTAGATTTGTCCCTTTCCTTCTGGGGATAAAATCAGGTGTCTTGCTCCCAAGCCTAATAAATCCATCCAGATTTATCACCCTGTTTGTGCATATGGATTTTTTAAGCCTTGTTTTAATGCTGAGCATTTCTACTGGCCTTGGTACTACTCTATACTTTTAGAAAGCAGATGGCTGGAACTTGTGATTGTCTCTTTCTTTGTCATCCATTGTAACTAAACTTTGACATTTGTAGTAGTTGTGAGCATTTTCCCTGCTGTGCCACAGTATTTTCATCGTAAAGCCCAGAACTGACTTAGAACTGATGTCCAATGATGATTTGCTTCTCTGTTGTTTCAGACGCCTTGCCGGTCTGGGGACTAAATGTCAAAGCTATCAAGGAGAAAAATACACTTTTCTTCCAGTTTTAGTTGGGCAATATCAGGGGTGCTTTTTTGGGAAATATTTTTGGATGCTCTCAGAAGATTTTCACCTCTTCACATGGTTTTGTAATGCATTTTCTGCTTATCTATATGGCATATAAACAGAGGCCAGTGGTACTATTAGAACAGAGAAACAGTTTTTGCAGTCCCATATCCTAGTTTCAACTCTGTCTGATGTTAGTTCTGTCAGAGGTGTGTGCCAGACACGCACAGTCGTGAAAGAGCTCACCTCAGGTTCTCTGGTATTAAAGTTTCTGTTTTTATTTCTATATCGGTGTCTACTTCTTTTTATTTGAGTTATACTAAGCTATTTTTTGCGCTAATAGGTATGTGCAGTACTACAGTTTAGTCAGTATTTAGGATTTAATGTAGAAGGGTGCCTTTGGAAGTTCGTTGGATGCTATAATTTTACTAAGACCAACTCTTCTGCAGATGATTCTGTAGAGGAGTCACTGTGGCTGTCACGAGCACTTATTTGAATACACCCTCACTTTTCCTTCCTAGGGAATGGCCTTTACACTTGAAGAGAGGCTACAGCTTGGAATTCATGGTCTGCTTCCTCCATGCTTCTTGAGCCAAGATGTTCAAGTTCTCCGTGTCATGAAAAGCTATGAAACCAAATCCAGTGATTTAGACAAGTAGGTTGAAAAAGTCTTCTTTGCTTTCATTTTGAATATGGGATTGTGGTCTTTATGAAGCTTGTGGAGATGTGCGGAGCCTCCCTTGTAAGCCTGCCATGCTCAAAGCTCTTCTTCCAGATAAGGATACCCTCAGTTTGCCCATTATGTCTGTTCTTGCCCACTCACTGTCTCCTCTGTTCAATCCAGTTATCTCCAGAGTAGACGTGGCAGTACGCACAATATGAGCACCTGTGGGGCCTTGCCACACCCCTGCTCAATGCCCTACTCCATGCCGCTGGAAGGGGTGGGGCCTCAGGTGGAAGGGGTGGGATTGGGCAGCCAGCTTTCAGAGCTGCCCAGACCACAGTGTGCCCCCCATGCCCATCAGTACTGTCCAGAGTGCACCACTGTGCAATTTAAGGGCCCAGGGCTCCAGACACTGACACTGCTGTAGTAGCAGTGACAGCAGCCAGGAGCTCCATCCCCTTTAGTATCACTGGGCTGTGGGGCAGTTGCCCCTTTGTCCCTCCAGGGCCTGATGAGCACTAACATAGTGGGTTCACCTAATTCTACTTATCTATCAGCATGTTCAGTAAAATGCCTGATGGAAGAACAAAAAGAACCTGCCAGCTGATAAGTGAAATTTAAAAATCGTATGCAGTGGTCAGCATTTGCTTCTGCTCCCATCCCTAACCCACCGTCACTTTCAGTATTACTCACAAGTAAGGTTAATATTTTACTCATTATTATTTTTAACAAAAATCACAGACCAGTCACAGGCTGCAAATAAAAATTCACAGAAGCTCATGACCTGTCCTTGGTGGGGTGCCTGACTGACAGCTTGAGCGCTGACACTGTGGCAGGCGCTAACAGCAATTCCAGTCCCACCACTGCGGGCTGAAGCTGAAGAAGACAAAGAGGTCCATTAAAGTGTAGAAATCTGTGACCTCCATGATGATATCATATCTTTACAGTAAACGCCCGAGAGTCTCGGGTTAATACGACTGCCACTGCTGACAGGAGCAGGGAAACCTCTCCTGTCAAAGGTGTCAACCTGACTCCTGCCACCTCAAACAGGAGCAGTATCCTTGTTCCTGGGAGTGGTGGGGAGCTGGGAACCAGGTGGGAACCTGGCTCCTGGATTCCCTCTGCTGATGGGAAACAGACCAGCACATTATTCTTGGCAACCTCACATAAGTTACCCTTGAGCGGTGGGAAGCAGGGAACCAGGCCACATTTCAAAAGGGCCAGAGCTCCCGGCCACTGCTACTGTAGCAGTAGCTGCAATGGCAGCTGGGAGTTCTGAGCCCCTTTGGAACACCCTGGGAGCATCACTCTGCCACTCATGTAGCTTCTGAGGGTCGGGACAGGGGGCAGCACCGTGCTCCAAGGGGCACTAAGGGGTGACTGCCCTTGACCCCATCTCTTAGGATAAGGCTTTGGCCCTCCCAGGGTCATGGATCTGGACACCCAAACACTTTGCCCCTGGGCCTGTGATGGCTGTCAGCCCTGCTGCCCAAGCTCCTTCTAAGGGAATAGGTTGATTGGGGGTATGGAAATTTAAAGGCCTATTGTTTTGCAGACTGTGGGTGGATGGACAGGAATCCTATTGAGGGTAGGTTGGTAGCCTGCTGACAGGGTGAGGCAAAGGGGGCTGTTGTCCCAGGTTCCGTTGTTTCAAAGGGGCCCAAAGCTCCAGCCACCACCACTGCTACTTTAGCAGTTCCAGTGGCTGGAGCTCCAGGCTCCTTTGAAATGCCATGGCATCTCAGCTCTGGTTGAGCACAACTGTTACAGGGTGTTTGGGCAGGGTAGGAAGTGCCATTGTCTGGGCAGTGCTGAGGACTGACTGCCCTCAGCCCCGCCTCTTCTGCTCTTGGCCACGCCCCTTCTAGAGCACAGAGCCAGCCCCCACTCCCATTTTGACCATGGGGTCCTTAGCAGCTGTCAGTGTCACTGGCTGGAGAATTTTAGGAGTATGAATCTGTTGCAATTTGCATAAGTGTAATCCTTAAAATATGTACAGCCTGGAGACCACCTGATCAATTAAATCAGATACAGATTAATTCTAGCACCAGGCCTCACAACCATGCCCTCAGCGTTGTTCTCCTGATCCTCCTCAGAAGAGATGTTTGTGAGGCAAATCGAGAACACCCAGAGTATAATGCAGGCTCTGATTTTCAAAGATGCTGAGCACATGCTATTCCTGTGGAGTTACAGATCCTGAGTTCATCTGGAACCTCAGACTTGAGCTGCCCTTACAAATAGTAGTACTAGGCCCTCCCTTTGAGGAGTCCTGTGTTCTCAGCAAGTGAGATGTTATGAATCTAGGTGCCTCCAATTCCTTCAGTCATGCACAGCTTTGGTGGAATTGTCAACAGCCAGGTTCTTCGATGTGTGTATCTGTGGTTTTTTGTTTTTTTTAAGATACATTATTCTTATGACACTGCAAGACAGAAATGAAAAGCTTTTCTACCGAGTGCTGACCTCCGACATTGAGAAATTCATGCCCATCGTTTACACACCCACTGTTGGTCTGGCCTGTCAGCAGTATGGTCTCGCTTTCAGAAGGCCGCGGTGAGTAGACTGACTATTTTTTTTCCCTTCTTTAACTGGGCATGAATGTGCCTTTAGTTGGGCACCAAGTGTGCCCACCATATTTCTGTGGGTGGACCAGCAAAAATAAAATGATTCTTGAGTAAAAGATGGGCTATGAAAGAGCTTCAGTGGGGTGGGTGCTTTGTTGGGTGGCCAGGCGCAACTCTGTTGTCTTTCTGTAAACTGTGAACAGAGAGTGGTTTTGTTCTGAAACAGTACTGCACAGTCTATGTAACTTAGCCACAAATGTCCCTTTGAAGCCACACCCTTCCTATCGCCCCCTTCCTCTCTCTCTGCTGTCTCCATAGCACTGGTGTTCTTTGGGAGCATGGCCCTTTGAGGAACATTTAGGTTTGAATACCTGTTGGTGACTCAGGAAACCTGTGTCATTTCATATGCCCTGCAGGGCATTGCTCAGCAAAGAGCAATATTAGCCAAAAATATTCTGCATGATTCCTGTACTAATATAGCTTTTTAAAAATGTCATTTTGACTAGGTAATGCTCTAATTAGTGTTTTCCTGAAAATGCAATAGTGAAGATTCAGTTTTCCTATGAAGTATCATATTTTGCCATCCTTCAAATGCATCACTAGGATAAAAACATAAGCTTTACTATAAGGACTTGTATTACTAGAATATCAGCATCTAATAAAGTAGAGAAATAATTATATTAATATGCAGCACTTTCTGTTTTTACCTGCTTTCCCCAGCTGCGATGGCGGTGAGGTATGTAACCCCTATGCTGCAGATGGGGAAACTGAGTCAGGCATTATGTGACTGGCCCAAGGTCACTGTGGGCCTCTCTGTACTGCTTTTGGAAGCCCAGCCACCACACCAAAGCAAGATCAGCAAGGCTGTTTTTAAAGTGCTAGCACAAGCTACCGCACTTCTGTGGATCCAGGCTGGGAAATTCACTCGCAGATACAGTATAGCCATGCCCAGAGGGCAGTATATGAGGAAGCCCTTGAGCAACTGAGGCCCACAGGACATTTCCACATATAAATGAAAAATAACAGATTTGGAATAGGATTAATTTGTACTTATATAACCCTTCAGCCAGGTGGAGCCAACAGCAGCCAGGGCCAATTTTAATACCTAAGGGTTACTTTGCATCAGTCCAACACAGATCTGGCTTGAGCCTCCACCCAGTAACCTGGGAAATTTACACACCACCACAGGTGCCTCAGAGAGGCCGTGCTTCCCTGCTCACAAGCACAGAGCCTGAGTCTAGGAAAGAAACTTGTAATAAAAGGAGGGAAGTAAGTTGGCATTAATTTGGGAAAACCCACAAACAGAGTTCATAAAGATAAACCGCTAGTAAGGGACCCACACAAAGCAGCTTGGGCAGCGTCCTTTTCCTCTCAGGCTCTTAAGTCCAGTGACCCAAAAGTCCCCTTCACCTGCTCAGCTCTTCTCTGCACCCCACTCACAGTTGGAGCCCTGGGTCAGAGCAGATCTAGAGTTCAGAGGTGCATCTGCAGAGTTCAGCTCCCACTCTGCATGGGGGCAGGGGTAGAGAGGCATCTTGCTAGCTCCTCTAGCCACTCATCACACTCACCGTCACCTCCCTGCTGCCTGTCAATCACCATCTTCTGCAATCCACCTTTTGGCTGTCAATGCAGCATGTCAGTCTCTTAGTAATTTTCAGCTCTGTTTCAGGCTGGACAAAAATACTGCTCCATATCAAGTGATTTAACACTCAGTGGTTTCAGCTCTTAGGCCAAAACACAGTCCTGCCACAAGCAATTTCAGTGCCGACTGAGCAATTTAAAAATAACAAAGGCAGCTTCTGCTGAATTCTATCTAGCTGTATTCTTTGAACAGTGGGGAAAACCAGGGTGAACCAATCTTACAGCAGACTTAGGAGCATACAGCCTACTGGTTGGGAGCTCCATTCTCCTTACTTTCTCTGGGGTCTGACATTTGAGCCCCTGTCCCTCTGAGGCTCTTTAAACTGAAAGCGGCTTCTCCTTTGGGACAAGTTAAGCACAGTTTTTCTTTTCTCTATACCCATAATAAACATTGGTAACCATATTTCCCTACCCCTGCATTCAGCGCTAATGTAATTTGTGGTCCAACACTGACCAAGCTGGTTTAAATGAGCAAAATACCACATTATGCGTTACATAGCTAGCAAATCTTAGCATAACAGGAGCAAACGATGCTTACATAAACACAGCCAGGGTCATTCCTCTGCCCCACTTCCCTACCGCCCGCCACCTAGCTGACCGGGAAGCATTCCTTCAGGCCCTGCTTACACTTCTGACACCATGCAGAAATACAAGGCAGCGGATTACCGAGCTCCACTTCTCTGTGTGTGAGCAAGCAGGCTGAAAGAGGGTGTTCTCCTGGCATCCATCACACAGAGGTCAGGGCATGGGCAGTGTGAAATGGAGGCACAGGGGGAGGGACTAAGCCTCCCCAAGCCTTATGCCACCAGGCTAGTTTGGGGCCTCTACCAATATGGGGACCCCATTAAATGTCCCCCCACCATGGCCCTGGCGCTTCTGGTCTTAGGGATGCAGTGGGTGAGAAGAGTGAGCAGAGGGTGAGGCTTTGGGAGGGAGGTGGCAGGGCATGGAGGTGGAATGGGGTCAGGGCCACAGGGAAAGGAGCACAACTGGGAGGAGGGCCTCTGGGTTTGAAGCTCTGCAGCTGCAGGGCCCAGCTGGAACGGGAGGGTCTCTGAGCTCATAGCTCTGGCAAGAGCCAAGTTCTCAGCCTCCTCTTCTCCCTGGGCCCTGACCAGTGTTCCCTCTAGTTTTATCCATCCAGGGCTGGAATAAATTTTGTTTTGTGCACCAAGACGTGTGTGGATGGGCACCAACAATAGGAACACATGCTACCCACTGTGGGTACCCTGCTAATCAGGTGGGCAGCATTTGACTCTCCCTTGGGCAGCCACCCAAGACCTCAGCTTACAGGGAACACTGGCCCTGAACATAGATGATAGGTTGACCATTTCTCTGGAACAGACATGGCTGGGGAAACAGAAGAGTTGTTCTGTTTCCTTAGCTACGGTCCTCAGTGAGAGCAGAGGGGAATTAACTGCATCTGGGGGAAAAACCTTCCATCAACCTAGCAAGCATCTACATTCTGATGCAACAGCTGACATCTCCTAGGCTTTGGACAGTACAACAGTCCTTGTCACAGAGCACTCAGAGCTAGAGAGATTTGGGGGGAAGGGTCACTGGTTTTAAGAAATTAGGGAAAAGATCCTAAAGTGGCCCTTCCTCCCAGATCTCTCTATCCTTTTTTTTTTTAATTGATGCAGGATACTGTTTCTCTGCTGATATATTTCAAGCTGCAGTTTAATTCCACTTTTTACTTTGATAAAGGTTCTTGTCCGAGGTCATATTTATACCTAGTCATTTTTCCAAGAAGAAAAATCCTATTTTATTGACAGTCACATGAGAAGCATTCGTTTTTGTTGTTGTTCGTATTCAGATCTGACTTTAATTGCGTGGTAGTAAAAATTATTTCTTCCTGTGACGCAACTTGTGGAACAAAAGAGTTGTACTGAGGAGATAGTTGGCTCAGTGCAGCGTGCCGTTTCTCAGTTGAAATCATTGAGACCATCAGAATTTGACAGGAGCAGGGGAATTAAGGTTTAACTCCTTAAAAGAATTTAGGTTTCTAAAACTTTCAATTCTGGTATGCTGAGCTACACAAGTAAAATGAAATGGTAAATGTTAGGAGAATGAGTCTCTCCAGAATAAGTGGTAAGTTTTAGCTGTTCCTAGTCTCAAGACCATGGTGATAAAAGCCCAGCTATGCTGAGTTGGACATATCATGATGATGCCTAAAAATTGATTCCTCAGGGGAAAAAAAAAACTGGAGAATAGGGACAAGGACATCAAAATCAAGGCCACTTGAGAAAGTGCTACAAGGACAGTATCAAGAACAGCATATGCTCTGATGCAGTAAAACTGATTGATCCTGAGAAGGCTGAGTTGAATTAATGAGCATGGCAGCAAACAACATTCAGAGCTTTCCAAGCCTTTGAAAAGGACAGAATTAATCGATCGTTAACTGCCAGGGAAAAGCATCATATTACTGCCACAGTGACCAAGATGCTCACCAATGATGTTGTTTGCCTGATATGCTCACAAGCATGTGCATCGTGTTTTGGACTTCAGAGTCACTCCAGAATCCACGAAAATATATAACATGAAAATGTCCTAATTGAACTGATGGACTCCACACACATCTTCAAGATATTAGCAACATAGTTACAGGATTAGCTGCTCTTCTGTCCCTCTTCTGGTCTTTTTGACTGTACCTGCTCACATGGAATCTATCACAGGGTGGAAGTTTGCACTTCTTCCATTCCTACCCCAGGACCTTGGCTACCAGATATGCTGTGTATCAACTGTGTATAGCCAGGAGTTCCAACTGAGTTCAGGCAGCTATGGTTCTTTCCTGCACAAATATGTGGCCAGTGGTGAATATAGTGACCAGGAAGCCATATAAACCCAAAATACCGTTCATTTAAAACTAGGAGCAAAACTTTAGAGGAAAAAAGGATTTTAAACCACAAATCTTCTGTGTGCACGTCTGTCACATCTACAGTCTTATCATTCCCTGACGGAACCAAAACAGGGTTATGAGAAAAAGCAGTCTCCTATCAAGTCCAGTTCTCCAGAACAACTGCTGCCTCTCTCTGGAAAAGAGTCCCTTTAATCTTCCCAGAGTTTGTTGTTGTTCCATGTTCTCTAGTCTCTGCCTGTCTTGTTCAAAACCAATTTTGTAGAAGAACTGAAGAGAAGAAATCATGAAACATGTCCCTCAATAACTCTTAAGTGTTTGCTGAGAGGCGGCTATCTTGAAACGTTATTTTCCTTTCTGTAGGTTTTCTCAGACACATCTATTGAGACAAGCCATATTCACGTACCTCCAATAAATAGCCCAATAACCAGACCAACATACAGGATGTATATATTATTACAGCGTAGCGCCAAATAGATCACAGATATGGTAATGAGCACTTCAGAAATTTACCTACCTGTGCATTACAGTGGATGAGAAGCTGGACATGAGTCAGCAATGTGACCTTGTAGCCAAAAGACTAATGGCATTTGGGCTGCATTAGTAGGAGCTTTGCCAGCAGGTCTAGGGAAGTGATTAATCCCCTTTATTCCACACTGGTGAGGCCACATCTGGACTATTGTGTCCAGTTCTGGGTCCCCCATTATAAGAAGGATGTGGATGCATTGTAAAGAGTCCAGCAAAGGGTAACAAAAATTATTAGAGGGCTGGAGCACATGATTTACGAGGAGAGATTGAGGGATTTAGTTTTATTTGTCTACAGAAGAGAAGAGTGGGGGGGCGGTGATTTGATAGCAGCCTTCAACTACCTGAAGGGGATTACAAAGAGGCTGGAGAAAGTCTGGTTTCCGTTGTGACAGATGACAGAATGAGGAGCAATGGTCTCAAGTTGCAGTGAGAGAGGCCTAGGTAGGATATTAAGAAAAATTATTTCAGCAGGAGAGTGGTGAAGTACTGGAATAGGTGACATGGAGAGGTGATGGAATCTCCATCTATAACGGTTTTTAAGTCCCAGTTTGACAAAGCCCTGACTGGGATAATTTAGTTAGGATATCTCCTCTTTTTAATAGGGGATTGGTCTTGATGACCTCCTGAGATCTCTTCCAACCGTATGATTCTGTGAAAACAAAACCATGTTATAGCACCATTACAACACCATACAACCAATCTGGTCATTAAAGGCTGGTAATACGGTTCTGTATCCAAATTTTAACATGGCAGGTTCATGACCAAACAGCAGGCATAAGAAATTGGTAATTACCTGTGTAAGACAAGCCCCTAATGTTGGGACAGTCCTGATGAAATATTGAGATGTCAGGTCACCCTACATCACATTCACAAAGATAAGACAAAAACAAGGAGGGAGGGCTAGCTCAGTGGCTTGAGTTTTGCCCTGCTAAACCCACGGTTGTGAGTTCCATTTAGGGATTGGAGCAAATAGATATCAGGAATGGGGCTTGGCTTGGCCCTGCCAAGAGGGCAGATAGGGGACTGGACTAGATGACCTCCCAAGGTCCCTTCCAGCTCTAGGATATGTGTATCTACATGTGAGTGTATATATATATATAACACATTATAAACACTAGCCCAGCATGCCCCTTTTGTACTTTACAAGGGCCCTACTTTAGCTCTTTAACATTTTTTGGTGAAAAACTGATCCAGTAGCAGAGGTGAACCTGTAACATAAACAGTCTAGTTGGATTCTTGTAGCTTCTCACCCTGTGATGCATGGAGCAATCTGGCAAAGGAAGCTTTCTGACAGCTGAGTGAGGGAGCAGGGCAGTAGCTAAACAAAGTGGCCCTTGGAAGTATTTATCTCTTTCAGAGCTGGAGGATCCCGACTATGGATTAGAAATGAAGAGAAAGCGATTAGAAATGAAAGAGGTAGCTGGGCAAGGCAGGCAATTTTATGAGCAACTGAACAATAAAAGGGGGAAAGAATCCTTGTTTGATGGTCTCGTAAACAGCACCAAAGAAAATAATATCCCAGAAAAACTGCTCCCACCACCCCTAACCACTCTGATCATGATGAGAGACAGTGGGGATTTGGTCACATCAATCTGAAACTTCTCACTCCCCTGAGATTGTCGAGCAATGAAACCAACAGGCGCTTGGCATCCTCTCTTTTGGCCTCCAAAACAACTTTAATGACCATTGTGGACATCTTTACACAGCACAGGATTAAGAGTCAATGATGTGGGTAGAATGGTCATTTTGTTTAGGTCATGCCCCTTTAAAAAACATAGATGATCCTTCCCAAAAGGTGAGACCTCCCTCACCCCTTCAAGGAACACACGATGGGAGTGGAGGCAGGAGAGGAGTAGGAAACTCTACTGTTCCTTGCATGAACAGCCTCCTCTGGAGCCCTGCTGCCCAAAGCAGCACAGAAACGAAGGCAGAGGTGGAATGGTGACTCAGTGCAGTCTCCAAGCATAGGTCATGCTGGGATGCTGCTTCTCAGAGGCACCCACCTACAGACCCCAGCACTTGAGTTTCCAAATGAACTGGACCCAGCCTGTCCTGTTGGGGTCTCACAGGCAGTGTTCCTTTAATTTTTTCCATTCATCTGTGGAATAAATTTTGTTATGCTGCTGGCTGTGGGTAGCTGCGGGCCCTCTGCTAATCAGCTGCATGGCATTTGAATCTCTCCTGGTGCCACCCAAAGTGCACAGCTTACAGGGAACATGCTGCTTACAAAAGATGTCTGCCCAGTGTTCTGGAGCGAGCCTCCCAAACTGGGTCAATGGACTTGGGGTCGCAACCTTATGACAGCACTCTGAAAACAGTTGTGTTCACAGCTGGGGCTGGACCTCAGGTTCTGGAGCCCCGGGCCCTGCCCAGCTGTCGGACCGAGTCACAACTTCCAAGCACTGGCTATGTGACTATTTTTAGAGCACAAGTGCCAGCCCGAATCTGTCCACCTGAGCTGGGAAACTCTCTGCAAAGTGCTGTGTAGACATACCTCAGTGTCCTGGCCTAAGCTGAACAGTCAGGAAAGGGACTGCAAATGATGCTACACAAGTGCAAACTCCGCTTCAGGTCACCCCAGCAATTCTGTAACATCAGGAGCAGAATCAAGTGGTTTATTGACACCTCATCCTGCAGCTTAGTTCAGCAGAGCCCCACTTCCATGTCTGAATTTCATATAAGGTGTTGCAATAGATAAGGAACCAGCCATACAAACGGAAGACAAGGGAGTGTAACTTACGGAGAAGCTAATAGAGCAAGTAATTAGTTTTGAAAGAGAGGGGCATGGGAGGGAGAGTATCAGGAAACAAAACTGAAGAGAGGAGTGTTTAGTCTGGGCAACAGAGCACTGGATTTATAATGATCAGAACTTCGCTGACACCCCCATTTCTAGTGGACAGAGCACAAGAATGGGTGCTGGGGTGCCGGTGTGCTAATTTTGCCTATGCCACCAATTCCTTTTGTAGCCTGAAACAGTCACATCAATGCTGTATGTTTTCCCACCTGTACAACAGGGAGGTATGACAGACAGAAGTGCTGGTCAGAGATTAGTCTCACTTGAGCCTATGTCTTTGGGTCTTAGCTCTATCCAACGCACAGCCAGGTCAGCACCTGACTCCCAGGGCTACTGTGAGCAGGCTTATGCAGCCTTTGAGGCAGAGAGTTTGCACGTGTTCTGAGCACAGAAGGTGTAAAGTGCTGTTTTATCATCGCTCCATTAACATCTCTAACAACTAAAATGTGCAACTAAAACTTGGCTCCACACTTTGAAATGTGCCCCCCAATCAGTCAATGCAGAACATGAAGCTTTGGCATGCACATTAGAGTTTTCAGCTTCATCAGAGACATTCAGCGTAGCCCTGGAAAACTCCACGGATCACCTCAGAAATAAATCACTGGATCAGCAAAAAACACGTCTTGAGCTTACTGTGCTCCTGGAATGATGGATGAGGTGGGAGAGGTAATAAATATATTTTAAGATGTTACCTCACCAGTCTTGTTTCTCTGACATCCTGGGACCAGCACAGACACAACCGCACTGCATACCTAGGTCAATGAAAGTTCTTTAGAGGTGGTCCCTCGGTACAATGGGAATCCTCTTGAAAGGAACTTTAACTTCCAAAATGAAAGCTGACAGGGTCCAGTTGAGGCTAAAATTGAAAACTGGACAGACTAGTGAGCTTGCTGTCTCACCAACTTCCACAAAGGGAGTGAAATATCAGTCAACCCACAGAACTCTCCTTTCCACAAGTTAAAATCTTTGAAGTGTTTCCTAAGTGTGCTGTACACACTAATCAACAGCACACACCAAGAGAGACTTATCTTCCTCATCCTGTCCTATTTCTAGAGATTGACACAGGCCAAGCCAAATACCCATGGGGCAGTTTGGATCCAGGTACAAATACTGTGACTAGGACAACTCAGTGGTTATTGCATCATCTCCACTTCAGTCTTAGGTCTCTTTGTAAAGCAGCACAAGCTCAAGTTGACTGCCCACTATGTAGTGGGGGTTGAGCAGGCCCAGCTCCCCTCCAGCTTGGGCCTCGCATCGTATGTCATCTTTTATGGGGCCACAGAGGGCTTGTACAATAATGCATCTGGCTTGCCACTAAGCTTGCTCTCCCAGCCCCTTCCAAGAAGGAACAACTGTTTCAGTAACTCTCCAAGCAAATATAATCCATGATCAATGCTCAAATGAAATAGCCATAAACAATCTGGCCTGACGGTTAAGCACCACCACCTTGCACCACTGAACTTCGGTGTCATACAACACTTGTCCATTGTCCGTATTTTCCCAGGACAGACCCTGAAATCTTATTCTACTACCCTGCTCAAGGTAGCCAGAACTGGGTGGGAGAAACCAACCTGAGATACAGTTTTCTCTTACTGCCACTGGGGGCTGCTGGTAGGTTGCTACTGTCCTGTCTCTTTATATTCCTTGTAGGTAGGATTCTGACCAAATGCACAGCCTGTTTTGGTTGATTTCACATTCACTGGATTTTAAAAATAATACATTCATTATTTCAGCTATTTAAATCTGAAATTTCACAGTGTAATCCTAGGGGTCCTGACCTGAAAAGACATTGGTGAGGGGTCAAAAGTTATTGTGGGAGGATTCCGGTACTGCCATCCTTACTTCTGAACTGCTGCTGGCAGCGATGCTGCTGGCAGAGCTGGGCAGATGGAAAGCAGCAGCTGGTGGCCGGGAGCCTAACTCTGAAGGCAGAGCTGCTGCTGGCAGCAGCATGGAAGTAAGACTGGTCTGGTATAACATCACAACTCTCACTTCTGGTCTGCTGCCTGCAGCTCTGGACCTTCAGTCAGCAGCTGTCACTTTCTGGCCACCCAGTTCTGAGGGCAGCAGTGCAGAAGTGAGAGTGGCATGGTGTGGTATTTCCATTCTTATTTCTGTGCTGCTGCTCTCGGGGCACTGCCTTCAGAACTGGGCACCCAGCCCACCACCACCTCTCTCCATTGGCCCAGTTTTGAAGGCAGCACAGAAGGGTGATACTGTGCCCCTAGAAACTAACCTTGTGACTCCCCTGCAAGTCCCTTTTTGGTCAGAACACCCAACTTGAGGGAGGGTAGCCTGCTAACACTTGACACAGCCCCATCACTGCACCCTAACTCCACATTTGTTGGGATCTCCAGAGTTCTCTTGCAAAATGGACTAAATTTGTTTTGAGCTGTATTAGTTCCATCTTTTATTCATCTCCTCAGCGGCAGGACTGGTCGGGCAGGATGCTTGTCCCCAGAGGGTGAGATCCAGCCCTTCAGCATAGATCCAAGCAGCTGCATGAGGCACATTGTTGGGCTTATGATCTGTTGTTGCGCTTGTCTTGCCAGAATAATGATACGCTGGAATCCAGGAGCAAATGGGCAGAAGCTGGGTTTGTGTGATTGCTGTGCAGAGCTATCCCAGGATGCTTTGCATGCTGTTGTGGAAATGTGGCAGACAATTGTGATATTGAGGAGACTAGGTGGTTTACAGCAGTTGTTCCCTTTTGTGCCTGATTCTCCTTTTCAGGCCAGGATACACTAGGCAACCATTTGTGCTTTTTGCTTTTCCTTATTTTCTCATCATTCTCCAAGATGATAGTCTAGGAATGCACTGTTTACCTTCAACAAGTTCTGGGATGTGTCTCACGGCTATCCACCTGGTACAGGAGTACGGGAGTGTCTGGGACAATTACATAGTTATCTATGTTAACTATTTGCTACTTTCCAAAGCTAATTATCAGACCTGGGAAAATATGCAACGTATCAACAATCCTGTTGGGTTCTCAAAACGATAGGTAGATCCAATAGTATATAAATGCCAGGGATATTCCTAACAATGGAACCTTGGCGTAGACCAGAGCCATGGAAGATGCTACGTACCAGCCATTGGGGTCTGTCCACTGTCCTTCACGGAGTTCCCAGCAGCAGAAGGGACGTAAGCATTGTACTTTACTCTGATATTGCTTAATAAAATCTTTATACCTGCACCCAGTTTGTGTGCTTATTGCCTCCAAATTCGTTAAGGAAAGCACCATTGCCTCTTGGCAAGTCACATGCCAACTGTTGTGGACCTCTCCATTTTCATGGTACCCTCCTTGCCCTTGCATCATTTCCAGGACTTCCCTGCCCCTTTGAAATGCTTGCACAAACCCAGCTTCTGCCCATTTGCTCCTGAATTCCAGCATATCATTATTCTGGCAAGACAACTGCAACAACCAACCATAAGCCCAACAATTTGCCTCATGCAGCTGCTTGGATCTATGCTGAGGGGCTGGATCTCACCCTCTGGGGACAAGCATCCTGCCTGACCAATGCTGGGGAAAGAGCAAACCGCTGAGGAGAAAGCACATTGACAGGAGGCATTGAAAAAGAGAGGGTCCAGCAGGGGACATATGACCTGAACAAGACCTGGAGAAGATTCTACACAGTGACAGTGTGACCTGTCCCAGGCACTGCTTGGAGTCTGCTGCCATGCTCTTTCTCCCCACCAAGGACAATTGGTTCAGCCTGGAAGGGGATGAGCAGCAGGATGCCAGAGGGATGCTGTCTCCTGAGGGTGAGGCTCTTTCGTGACTTAAGACCCTGATGATGACCAGCTGTAAAGCCAGCCCCACTGCAATGGACCCCATTTCCTTTCCTGAATCAGCAAAGTCCAATTTCCAGCCAGAAGTGCAGGCCAGGACTGAGAGGACAGTTCCTTCGGAGAGAACTCGAGCATGTAATGACCTATCCTTGCCATGTCCATTTGTTATTGTTGTTGGCAGAAGCGACCTAGGGGCACCCACATCACCCTTCGCCTTTCCTCTTTCAAAATGAGGCTTTCAGCCTGGCACAGTTACAATCTATAGCGCTGGCCCTGCAGGAGATTCGAACCCTTTGAAATGTTCATTCGGGGAGAATTCAACAGCGCGTGACTGCGGTACATGGAAATAAATGTGGTTAGCGATTGTCATTTCCATGAGGCGTTAGTGCACACTGAACACCGGGGCAAGACACAGACAATCCACTGAGGTCCTAATGCCCTCTTAGACACATTGTCGCTGCCAGTCATTGCGGGGCCCTGTCTTCTTCTCTCTGCACTTTCTTCATGTCTTGCGGGGGAGATAAAGCAGCACAGAAAACTGAGAAATAGCTCGATTCTGTTTGCGTGTTATAGGGACTAGCTGCACACCAGGGTTCCTGCTAATATTTTCCATCCCTGTGGAATAAATTTTGTTATGTGCACTGAGGCATGTATGGTTGTGCACCACCCATAGAAACACATGCTGCCGGCTGTGGGCACTCTGCTAAGCAACTGGGCAGCATTTGCTGCACACCCATCTCCCCAGTATAGCTCCTGAGTCTCATATACTCTTGAAGTGTTTTGGGTGGGGGGGAGAGGGGCTGGCCTGGTGGATAACCCCACCTCAACATAATACCATAGAGAGCCAGGCTGAAAGGGGGTACAAAGGAGATTACCATCTTCCTCACCCCAGATGAGCTCCCCTGCAATGACCCTTTTACTGCAGCACCTCGAGTGCACCAACAACTCTCCAGAAACAAACTGGAAACATAGCTCCAACCGCCCCATCCGACCCAGCCCCACCCCAGCAGCACGAGAGCAGATACAGCAGACTGAACCCCAGATACACCCAGCGCCCTTCGCACAGCAAACCACTTCCCGTCCCTCAGCTTCCCCCAAAGACTGGGAAAGGTCTTACAGAGGAAAGAGTCCCATAAACATACATTTAAAAAGGGATTGGCACTTGTCTGAGAGATGAACAATAAGCACCTACTCTCTCAGCATCTGCAACAGCCACACAGTGAAGGCCCAGGCCACTATGTACTGCTGACAGGCTGGCCAAACTGAGGGGAAGGAAAAGGAAAGCTTGTGAGGACATGTGCAGGACTCATTGCTGAGTCAGAGGAAAACCATGCTGTCTGACAGGTGGAGATTGTACAGAAGGACCCAGCAGGAGAGGCAGCTGCTGCAGCTGTCCAGAAAATTGTGATAGTAGCCAAGGACAATATTGCAGTGACCTGGGAAAACGTGGCAGTGGCTAAGTCCCGCATCACCATAACAAAGGAGAGCGTGGAAAACAAGAGAGAGCTGCTTATCCTGGACACTGTCCTGAGCCAGGATGTCCTGCTGCGAAATGTGCTGCTGTTAGATCAGCAAGCCCTGTGGTTCTGCACTTTGGGAGCCAGCCTTGTTCTTCAGCCCCATGAACAAAGCTGATGACTGGGACCAGCAGCAGCCCCTCACCACCCCCTCCCTACAGCAGTGCTCCCCTCAGCTTCCATTCCCCTCTTCGATCCAGCCTCTGGCCCCTGAGAACGCTTGCACTGGGAGTTCAGCTCTTTTGAGTGCTACAGTTCTCCCCAGTTTGGAGCCACGACACCCGCTCCCAGAATCCTCACAGACGAGAGTCAGAGGCACGGTGCCTACTTCCCTGTGACTGTGTGTCCTCCCTGCCTCCCCACCCCCAACATGGTTACATTTGGAATGTCCTCACTGTCACACTTGAGTTCTCTGCACTGTTGCGTTCATTAGAGCATTTTGTATGGCTGGTTATTTTCCAAGTGTATTTCCAAATATCAATATATTATTTTTCCAGAGGCATCATTAAAACTTTATTATTTTACTGTTGTTTTGTAATAAAAACCATGCACCATATAGACATTTTGAGTTATCATTGTGGCTCACACAGAAAGTCCTATAAATACGGATGAAATAATGTAGGGGTTTTACAAAAGCACACAGGGAATGCTAAATTTAAACCACCCACACACAATACCCCAGTGTTCTCAGTGTCTGTATCCCAACACAGCTCCCACGGGCTAGCATGTTCAGCCATAAGACTCAAAATATGCACAATAGCCTCCCTTATAGCATTGTCCCATCTGTTTGTGTTCCTTTATGGGATGCCTTGCTAACTGCTCAAACCTCTGGCAGGTTTCCACACTTCACCTCCCACCCATCTGCAAGGCTTTCCCCTTGCTTGCAGAAATCTTACGCATAACACAACGTGCAGTTATAACGATTCAGATTTCTTTTCTGCTGCTTCCCACCAGTTCCATACACAGCGCCATCTGCCAGTCAAACAGCCCTATGTAACCACCACTCCCATTCCCCACCAACTGAGGTGATAGTTAAAAATGTTCTTTCCTTCTACCCAAGTGGCCTGTGCATGGCTCCATTAGCCAGGATGCTAAGAGATGTGCCAGGTGTGCCAAAATAACCAGGCCAGCCTCCACCCCATTAATATCTACAGTGATCCTAGGGTGAAGAGTCCTTTTTCTATTAATTCAGAGAGGTCCAAAAGATCCTAGCACTGTGGAACCTTCCAGGCCACTGTGCCTTTATTCATGTCTGTAAACCTGCTGGCCTGGTCCACCAGTCCTTGTGTCACTGTTGAGAAATAGCCCTTTCTATTTATAGATACTCCGCCCTGGTGGGGAGTGGGGAGAAGGCAAGAAAAAGATGGGTGCACCACTCATCAGTTGCACCTATACAGTGGATGAACTCCATGTATCCAAGGCTATTGATAATCTCCTGAGCATTAACTCAGCTTCATGATTATTATATTCAATATTATGTAGCACCTTATCAATCCATATCAGACCAATCCCCTCCAGCTTCCAGACTCCCTCCCCCTCTTCACTTTTCCTCTCCCAGTCCAGAGCCTTTACACAGAACCCAACCTCCATCCCAGAGCCTGCACCCCAAACTCTCTCCCACAGCCAAAGTCCCTTCCAGAGCCTTAGGCAGGTGGGGATAGGAACTCGGACTCATTCTAGCCACCACTACAGTTTTTACAACCTTCCACCCTATGTCATAAAGTCTGACTGCTAAATATATTGTTACACACTCACTATCCATTTTAACCGTAGTAACACACAGGTGAAACAGACTGGTTTCCAGCAAAGACTTTGCCAGCATTACTTCCTGGGCACAGGGCATCGTGGACTGGTGGGCTGTTGCTGAAGCACCAGGGCTGGTTCTGCACAGATCTCCAGAAGGTAGCCCTTCGCCAGCCTAAAGGTCACTCACCTCTGCTGGTTGTCCTTGCTCTGCAGAATGAGCCTCTCCACCAACCTGTGCTGGTTTTCCGAGCCAGAAGATGAATGCTGCATTGGGTTGGCAGAGCTTTCCCAAAGGGGAAGGGCAGGGCCCCCAGTCCCTCCATGGCCCTGCCGACCTCTTCACCTTGCATTTGCCTGGGATAAGGTATCTGCATCCCCTGAGACTCCACCCACAGCATTGTTCCCATACCTGTGTGCATGACTGTTACCAGTAAATGGCTCTGGCCAGGGGACAGGCCTTTGGAGCCACCGCTGAGCCATTGTAAGAGTCCCCTAGGCAGATGAAGGCTGTGTGGACCCTCTGTCCAGCCTTGGCAAGGAACCAAGAGGCAAGTACGTGGGCTGGGAGCTGCTCTGATTAGGCAGGTGCTTGAGGTCAAGCAAGGGTTGATCGAGGATAGGGGACACAGGAGAAGGCCTTTGCGAGCTAAGGGAAAGGAGTCAGCTGAGAAAGAAAGGCAGCTATGTATCAGGGTGGAAGGGGATGCAGTCAAGGCAACAGGATAAGGGGGATATGAGGTGAAGGGATGGCTTTGGACAAGGAGAAGAGAGGCAGGGAAGCCTCAGAAGGGAGCCAAGCTCTTGTCACATGGCATGAGCTTTGTTAGTAAAGAATTTGGGCTGAGAGCAAGGAGGAAGAATGGAGATGGAGGGCACTGATAGGGACACTGAAAATAAAAGAGGTGCCCTAGTTGGCAAGACAGCAGCCTTCCAGGAAGGAGAATCCGAGCTGTTAATTTAACCCAGATGAATGTTGGTGCTTCTTGTCATAAGGAGGAGCTACTGTGGGAGAAGTACCAAGAGGGAGAAAAACTATCTTGGCTGGTGCCAGGGTGTATAATAAGCAATAATGGGATGAAGGTGAAAGGGAAGAGAAGCTGATTATCAGGAAGATCTTTCTATGTGTGAAATCTGTCAGGCTGTGGAACACTCTCTCAAGGGAAGTGGTGAGTGTGCCAGGGATTTGGAAGACTGTTCTAAGTAGACCAGACAAAATGTAGAAGCACTTCAGAACACATAGGGTGCATCTACACTAGCCAGCTACTTCGAAGTAGCCAGCACAACATCGAAATAGCACGCGTCGCATCTACACACGCCATGTGCTATTTTGGCATTGAAATCGACGTTAGGCGGTGAGACGTCGAAATCGTTATTCCCATCCGAAGATGGGAGTAGCGCCCTACTTTGACGTTTGACGTCAAAGTAGAGTGTGTGTGAACGATCTGCATCCTGCTACTTCGAAATAGCAGGGTCCTCCATGGCAGCCATCAGCTGAGAGGTTGAGAGACGCTCTGTCCAGCCCCTGCAGGGCTCTATGGTCAGTGCATGCAGCAGCCCTTAGCCCAGGGCTTCTGTCTGCTGATGCTGCAGCTGGGGGTCCATGCTGCATGCACAGGGTCTTCAACTGGTTGTCGGCTCTGTGGATCTCATGCTGTGCAGGCCGAATGTGTCTGGGAGGGGCCCTTTAAGGGAGTGGCTTGGGGCTTTGCTGGCCCCTTATTTCAATGGGAAGCACTTGTGTGTGTGGACGCTCCACATTTCCTTCTGGGGCTGCTCCTTTCGATGTTCCCCATCACTACTTCGACATGGAACGTTGACGGCACCAGCCGTGGAGGACGTATAGATGATACATGTCGAAGTAGCCTATTTCAATGTCCTTACTTTGAAATAGGTTACTTCGACGTAGTGTGCTAGTGTAGACGTAGCCATAGTGTTGGGAGTGATTTTGTGCCCACCGGCGGGGGGCGGGGAGGGAGAGAAGGGGCTAGTCAATGGTCTCTAAGGCTATGTCTACACTACAGCATAAATTTGATTTTAAGGCACTTAGCTCAACTTTAAATCATGTCTGCTCACACAGCAAAAACCATTAGGTCAATATTAGTGGAGGTACAGCCGATATTCTTACTCAGGCATCCTGAGTGGGATTAACAGGAAGTTCGAAAGTAAGTGATTGGATTAATGAAAGTGTAGAAACAGCTTTAGTTTAAACTGGGCTTTTTGGCCTCCAGAGGAGTCCCACATGTACCTCACAATGCCCCACAGGTGTCCATCCATTCTTGCCACTTTCAGCGCCAATGCCCTCCAGGTGCACAGGAAGTAGATAACAGGAAGCCCATGAATTTGAATTTGAATAGTATCAGGAATTCAAATTCATTTTCTTTCTAACCGGTGTGGATAGCACACCTCAGCCATCCAGCACATCCAGCCATAATGAGTACTCACAGTTCTTCTCTGGACTTGAGTTCTCAGAGTCGCAAAAGAGCTCCAGCGTGGACTCACAATGAGTTCCTGGGTCTCATATCTGTGTAGGAAGAAGAATCAGTAATGACCACACTGCAAGTGTGCAAGTGAAATGCGACCTTTTACAAGAACATTTCACAGGGCAGGATTGCTAAAGGGTATGCCCAGAACACTTAGCAAATGCCGGGTGAAAGTGAAGGAACTCTGGCAGAGCTACCATAAAGTCTGAGAATCCATCTGGGCCGCGGGAACTGTGGGATAGGTTCCCACAATGCACTGCTGCAATAGTCGATCTTTGGTGATTTAGTGTGGCAGCACTAACTCAACTTTTTGGGGAGTTTGAGGGGAGGTGAGGATACTCAAAATCGAATTCATAAAACCCAGTGTTACTAAATCAAATTTAATAAATTTGAATTTATATTGTAGAACAGACATAGCCTAATAGGTCTTTTCCATCCATAATTCTGTGAGTAAGACAAATAGAAAGTCATGTTTTAACCTTAATGCCGTAGTTCTGAACGTTTCATGTTGTATGCCTGCATCTTAGGCACATGATTTTCAAAAACATCGCCAGTAATGTTTGTGTATCTGATAAATGCAATTTAAAATAGAGATAGGGACATGTAATAAATGTTTCCGTCTAGGCAGGACAGGACGTGCCAGATTAGACTTCATTTAGCTGAAGGCAGATTGCCCAATACTGTACAAACATTTTTCTTACCTTTTTGTTCTCTTTGTCACACATTGTCCTAGTTCTCCATGTCTCTTTGGGACCCCTGCGGTGTATTCGAAAAGCGTAGGTGTGAGTCTCGGTGGAATTTTCTTACCTTGAGAAGGAAATGTAGTCAGGCTCGGAGTTATTTGAACTTCCCCAGGCAAACTTGATCTTGCCTTAACCTTTGCATTAGCCCATAAAATGAAATAATCTGTTACTATTCAAAATGAAATAACTGTGTGTTTAGCAGTTACAGTAGATGAAGTCCCATTTTGATATTGCTGCTTAAGACAGCCCATAGGCAGCATTGGTTGCTTCCTTTTGCAATGTTTAATGATGGTAAACTGATACAATGTTCCCCTTTCTAATTCTGCATTGCCTAGGGTCAGGGATGAACAAACTTTTTAGGTCAGACCATACTTTTTGACCCTGCAATTAGCAGCCTCCCCACCCCAAACTTATCTAGTGGAATCCAAATTGAAAGGAATTTTGGTTATGTTGATATGAAAAGAAAAGAAAAGCCTTTCAGCGTACGTAAGAAGATAAGCCTGTAGAGTGCAGAAACTTTATTAAATGGTATATAAATGTGAATGTGCCGACATAAACCAGCAACATTCTAATGAGCTGGAAGGGCCTGAGACCCAGCAGCTGACCATGCTGTGCCTCCTTTATGAAATTTCACACTCCTCCTGAGGGGCCCACCCCCCACTTTGTGCACCCCTGGCCTAGATATTGCCTGGGGCCTCTCATCCTGTGAGGGCTCAGATGGGGGTCTCACGTGCAGAACAGGCTGAGGAACGAACTCAGCTTTCTATACCCAAGCTTGAACTTGTGGTTCATTCTGCACTTCAGGGGTGGGCACTGTATAATGAGTCTAGTCCTGACCTGCACGCTGATTGGATGGTGGATGGAATCCCTCCTGTCTTTGCCAGCCTGGCTCTGATCCATCCACACCTCTGTATTTACAAAGTGTGGCAGCCTACCCACTAATGGCCTAATTTTTCACAGATCCCCACTGGGACCTGTGGTGGCTTCACATATGTAAAAACTCAGGCTGTAAATCTTCAGCCAGATTTGAACCGCACATTGACTTCAATAGGAGCTCTGTGACTAAATTCTCATGTGGCCCTTTAAAATGCAAAGGTCATTCCCAGGGTTTTACTTAAAAATACAACAATTGCTGAAAATTAAGATGGAATAAACCCTTCCATTGGGTCTTGAAAGCCACGAGGAATCTGTACTGTGGATATGAAGCATTCTGTTGGGATCAGCAAAGGATACATGAGAGCGCCTGCTCATGAAAGCGATTAGACCCAGGTAAGTGCAGCTAATTGTGATCAGGCACAGCCATAGTGCTCATTACCTCTCCTTAATCAGAGTTTACAATGGAATTAAAGGTGGGATTAGGGGTCTGGTCCATTCCCATGCCGCTTCACGTGTGTTCTGTCTGATGTTGTCACTCTCAGCCCCTGCCATTCCTCCCTTTCAAAAAAGGGGAGACATCTCATTTTTAATGTACTAAATTAGGATTTTATTGAAATCTGATAATTATGCGGCAAACTATAAATTGGGCAAAGGCCCTGTAGGCGTGTGAGAGGGAGGCCAGGCAAGACAGGGGTTAAACAAGGCCTCTTAGCCCAATCAGCCCTGGCTCAGTTCACAAACAGATTATTTCAGGATAAAGCTTATCATGTATAAGCATTAGTTTTTTGCCCTGTGAATCTCTGAATAAAATGAAATAAGATCCACTCTTGTTTTGGACTGTATTTTTTTTCATTAGTAACCACACACTACTATTTCCCTGAATTATAATAAATCTGACTATTGAAAAAAGTCTTTCCTCTACATGTAAACAACCCTATTAAAATCACTGTGTTATCATGCTGATTTTGTGCAATCTCATGACTGATTACTCACTATTTAGACAGAAATGTGCATATACATGGTGGCTCCGAAGACTATATCCCAGAAGTATGTTACAAACTCTAGCTTTCCAAAAAAACCCAGTTTTGAAGTTTATTTCACAGCATCTAATCTTGTTACCACAATAATTACAAAAGAATCATCATAATAATAATGGGTGTGACTGAATGAGAAGGCTCTGGAGACACAAGCTGCATAATGGATCAGTTTCATGTGTGATTTTGGAAGCATACAGACTCAAAGCCTAATGCTCTAGCCACACTGCACTAGCACAAAATCCTCCAATTAGTCTAGGTCACTCTCAACCCTATCCCTCTCCTTTAGCGTATCCCTACCCTCTTTCCCCAGCTTAGTGTCATCTGCAATCTTGCTGAGGGTGCAGTTCACCCCCTCATCTAGATCATAATGAAAATGTTGAACAAAATTGGCCCCAGGACCGACCCCTGGGGCGCTCCACTTGATAGCAGCTGACAATGAGACACTGAACTGTTGATAATGATCTGTTGAGTCTAATGATTTACCCAGCTTTCTGTCAATCTTCCAGTTCATTCATCTAAGCCATATTTCCTTAATTTGCTGACAGGAATAGTGTGGGAGACAGTATCAAAAGCTTTGCTAAAGTTATATCACATCCACCACTTTCCCCATATCCACTGAGGGATTTATCAGAGAAGGCACATAGGTTGGTGAGGCATGACTTGCCCTTGGTAAATCCATGGTTATTGTTTCTGATTCCTTTTTCATGCAGGGTCATACGAAGACCATCTTAACGAATATGCTTTTCTTTATGATACATCTTTATAATGGGGTTAGTATCTGTTAATGCTTTTGAGGTGGACCAAAGAAGGAGATCTGCACATTCATGTGGTTAACTTGTTGGTTAATGGTTTCTGACCACGCGTACGCGTTACTGTCCGAAGAGATGTTCCAACAAAACGTCTGTCAACAGATCCTGTCTACATGTAAAAGCGGACTGATCTTTTGATCTATACTGTTGACAAAAGCCCCTCCTCCCCCTCCCTGGAGCATCTACACAGATTTTTTATTGACAGTTTCTGTCCACAAAACACATTTTGTGTGTAGACACTCCACAAGTTTTGTCTACAAAACCCCAGTTTTGTCTACAAAACTCTCTAGTGTAGACGTAGCGTCAGCTGTGTTAGTTTGTAGCTTCACAAAAATAAGCAGTACGACAATGCTTTTAAACAGTCACCACTAATCAAAAAACAAGCAGTTCTGTAGTACCTTGAAGTCTAAGAAATTTATTTATTAGGTAATGAGCTTTTGAGGGTAAGACCCACAAAAAGCTGAAGAAGTGAGTTTTATCCACGAAAGCTCATTACCTAATAAATAATTCTTTAGTCTTTAAGGTGCTGCAGGACTGCTTGTTTTTTGTTCATTAGTGGTGACTTTTTAAAAGCATTGTTGTACAGTGTATGTGGACTGGTAGTTTCAATTTTATTACATTTCCAGTTTTCCTGCATGCCCAAGTGTTGATTACCACAGAAATTATCACTATAATTTGTATTACCTTTGTTTAAAAAACACGGTCTTGTTTTTATCACGATACTCAGGATACTAGTGCATGGGAAAATTCCTATTTTCTGTTGCCGAAAGCAACAAATGGCTATAAAATTAGGTGTTTTAATTACTCTCAAATGAATCATTGCTTTGCAGTTAGTTTTGCAATGTTCTGGGACTGGAATAGGAAAGATTTTTTTAAAGCCCTGCAGCATGTCTCCCTTGTAGTTGATATGTATACATTGGAAGACAAAACCATAGAATGGTCTGAAACTGACTGGGCTGAGTAGCTTTTGAGGCTTATTAATGTCAGATTCCCAGTACCCTGAGCTTCTCCAATGGTGCCAGAGCTTGCTCATGATGCTGTGTAGTTAATACAGTAAACTCTTTCATCTCTGGCAACGTCGGGACCAGGAGGTTCCCAGATATGCAAATATTCCCATTTGTTGAGAGTAGCTGGGGGGAGGCACAAGCAGGGATCAGTGCCCCCCTACCATAAGAAAACTGAGCTCCTCCCACCCGCCAGCACAGACTCCCTACCACCACTGACCTGTTCACCTTTTGTGGAGGCAGCAGGAGCTGCTAGTGGGGCTCAGAGATTGCTCCAAAGGGGAGCCACTGGTGGGGCTCAGAGCTTGTAACACGGGGAGCCGCTGGTGGGGCTTGGAGTTCGTTGTGTGGCACGGGGAGCCCCTGGCAGGTCTCAGAGATCACTGCATGGTGCGGGAAGGCACTGGCGGGGCTCAGAGTTTGCTGCGTGGTACAGGGAGCTGCTCGTGGGGCTCAGAGTTCGTATTGTGGTACTGGGAGCTGCTGGTGGGGCTTGGAGTTCACTGCATGACTCAGGGAGCCCCTGACTGCTGTCCTGCCGCCAACCCCCTGCCTGGACACCAGGGACCTCTCAGCGCCCCGGCTGTTTCTGGGAGGAGCAGCCACAGTGCAGCGGGACACACCTGCCAGCTCCGAGCAGAGAGCTACCAATAAACCCACCTGGGGGAGCTTGCGCAGCACCCCGGGACTCTCCGGGGAAAAAAAACAAAAAAGAGAAGCTTCATACTGGCTCCAGGTTTGCTGGCATTGTGGCAGTTATCTGAGAGTGCTGGTTGATCAAATACGGGATGAGCAAGAGTTTACTGTACTAATAACTATGTAACGCAATAATCATAGAGTCATAGGGCTGGAAGGACACTCAAGAGGTTGTCTTGTCCAGTCTCCTGTGCTTGTGGCAAGACTAAGTATTAACTAGACCAGAGGTTCTCAAATTTCATTGCACCACAATCCTCTTCTGACATAAAATTACTTAGGACCCCAAGAGGCGGGACTGAATCCTGAGCCTGCCCAAACCCCATTGTCCTAGGTTAGGGAGGGGGATGGCAAAGCCCAAGCCCCACCGCTCTGAGCAAGGGGACAAAGCTGAAGCTCAAGAGCTTCCTCCCTATGCAGCAGGCCTGCAACCTGAGCCCTGCTTCCCAGGTCTGAAGTCCTTGAGACTGGGCTTCGGCTTTGGGCAGAGCAGCTTGAACTTAAGCTCCAAGCCCCACAAATCTAAGCCAGCCCTGGTGACCCCATTCAAAGGGGACCGTGTCCCACTTTGGGGGTCCCGAGCCACAGTTCAAGAAGTGCTGATCTAAACTATTCCTGACAGGAGTTTGTCTAACTCCTCCTTAAAATCTTCAGTGGTGGCAGTTACACAACCTCCCTAGACGATATATTCCAATGCTTAACCACTCGGACAGGAAGTATTTCCTCATGTCCATCCTAAACCTTCCTTGCTACTATTTAAGACCATTGCTTCTTGTCCTGTCCTCAAAGGTTAAGAAGAATGAATTTTCTCCTTCCTCCTTGTAGCAACTTTTTATGTACTTGAAAAGAGTTATCATGTCCCCACCAACCCAGACTTCTGTTTTCCAGTCTAAACAAACTCATTGGTCATTTTTTAAATCTTTAGTTATTTTTGTTGCTCTTGTCTAGACTTTTCTAGTTTGTCCACATGTTTTTCATGAAATGTGGCACCCAGAAAGGGACACAGTATTCCATCTGTGATCTAATTAATGTAGAGTACAGCAGAAGAACGACTTCTCATGCCTTGATTACAACACAACTTCTAATACTTCCTGGAGTGATGTTTGCTTCTTTTGTCACCGTGGTACGATTTACTCATATTTAGCTTGTGACTCACGATTACCTCAGATTCCTTTCCACAATACTTCTTCCTAAACAGTCATTTCCCATTTTATTTTTGTGCAACAGATTATTCCTTCCTAAGTGGGATAATGTACATGTGTTCTTATTGAATTTCATCCTGTTTATTTCCAGACCATTTCTCCAGTTTGTCCAGATCATTTTGTATGTTAATCCTATCCTCCAGAGCACTTGCAAGCCTTCCCATCTTCATATTATACACAGACTTTATAAGTATATGATCTATGGCATTATCTAAATTGCTGGTGAAAACATTGAACAGAAACACATTCAGCACTGGTCCCTGTGGGACCGCACTCATTATGCTCTTCAAAGTGACTGTGAACCTTTGATAACTCCTATCTGGAAATAGTTTTCCAGTCAGTTTTGCACTCTCTTTATAATAGCTCTGTCCAAGTTGCATTTTCCTAGGTTGTGTATGAAAAAGTCATGCAAGACTCTATCAAAAGCTTTACTAAAGTCTAGATATACAACATCTACGGCTTCCCCCTTATTCACAAAGCTTGTTACCCTGTCAAAAATCTATGCTGACTATTACTTATCACCTTATTATCTTCTAGATATTTACATGCTGATTCCTTAGTTATTTGCTCCATTATCTTTCGAGGTACAGAAGTTAAGATGAGTGGTCTATAATTCCTCAGATTGTCCTTATTTCCCTTTTTATAGATGGGCAATATGTTTGCTCTTTTTCAGTCATCTGGAGTCTCCCCCATATTCCACGGCTTTTCAGAGATGATCATTATTAGTTTCAGATATCTCCTTGATCAGCTCCCTGAGTATGCTAGATCCATTTCATCAGGCCCCAGTGACTCTCAAAGGACATCTAATTGGTCCAAGTAATTTTTAACTTATTCTTTTCTTATTTTAGCCTTTGATCCCACCTCATTTTCTCTGACATTCACTATGTTAGATGTGCAATCACCCACATCTTTTTGGTGAGAACCCAAACCAAGAAGTCATTAAGCATTTTTTGTTATTATTTCCCTGCCTCTCTCCCTTTACCTAATGCACACTCATTGAGTAACTGTCCTCCCCTTTCTTTGGTCTTCATCTTGGTGCTAAAGTTTTTTGTAGATAATTTTCTTGTTCCCCTTTATGTCTCTACCTCATTTGATCTCATTTTGTACCTTTGCTTTTCTAATTTTGACCCTACATACGTGTTATTCGTTTTTATTCATACCTTTCATTTTTATAGGACTCTCTTTAGAGTTTTAGATAGTTGAAGGTCTCCTGGTTAAACCACAGTGGTCTCTTGCCATGCTTCCTATATTTCCTACACAGAGGGATAGTTTGCTCTTATGCCCTTAATAATGGCTCTTTGAAAAACTGCTAACTATCTTCAGCTGTTTTTTCACCTTAGATTTGCTTCCCCAGAGATCTTACCTACACACTCCCTGACAGGTGTTTGTCTCCCTAAGTTGGTCAGTAATCCTTGTCACTAGCATGTGTTTCCTGATTTAGAATGGATAGTAAAGCAGTTTATGTTGGTATAACTACAGTGCTCAGGGATGTGGATTTTCCTTGCTCCTGAACAATGCAGTTATACCAACCTAAACCCCGGTGCAACAGTACTGTGTCAATGAGGGAGTCTTGAATGCAGCTGTTGCTTTCCCTGTCCTGGCATTGATACCTTTAGCTGTTCCTCCAACTATGCCCATAATACTCCCCAAGTAGGTGAGCTACTCCACATCTTCCAGGTCATCTCTTCCCAGTGTGATGGTGATGCTGTTGGACTGATAGATCCTCGTGGTCTTGGTCCTTCCCTTGTTAATGCTCAGTCCAGTCACTGAAACAGTTTTGTCTAGGGTTGTGACCTTTCCTTTCATGCTTTCATGTTGGTGTGAAAGGATGGCGACATCATCAGCAAAATCAATGTCTCTGGCTGTTTGAAAAGTGTCCACTGAATTCCTTGTTGATGGCTGTGTTGTTCATAATTCACTCCATTGTGGTCAAGAACAAGAAAGGTGACAATAGGCACCCTTGTCACACTCCCAACAGTATGCTGAAGGATTCTGTCAAAACACCATTGTGAACAACTTGGCATGTCGAGGGTTCATGTGTTGAACGAATCAAATTAATAATTTTGGATGGGATGCCACAGTGTTGCAACATTTTCCACAAAGTGTCTCTGTCAATGCTGTCAAAGGATTTTGCAAAGTCTATGAAGGTTTTGTACAGGGGGTGAGTTCCACTTGAGCTTTTGTTCTATGATCTCTCTGAGAGTTGCTAGTTAGTCAGTATAGGATCTCTCGCTTCAGAAGCCGGCCTGTTCTTCCCTGAGCTGTTGATCAATTTCTGTCTTCATTCTCTCCAAGTGAATCCTACTGGATACCTTTCCTGGAATAGACAGTAACATGATGCCCCTCCAGTTTTTGCATTTCTTCAGGATGCCTCTCTTTGGAAGCTTGATAAAGTAGCCAAGTTTCCAGTCTTGTGGGATCTTCTCAGTGTCCCATATTTTCCCAGATAGATTATACATCATGTTGACTGATTTCTCACTACCTGCCTTGCTTGCTTCTGTGGGGATGTTGTCTTGACCGGATGCTTTTCCCCTTTTCAGATGAGCAATGGCTTTTCTGATTTCTTCTTCTGTAGGTCTGTTGCAGTTAATTTGCAGTGGTATATTTGCAGGTGGTAACTCAGGAAGTTCCATGTGAGCAGGGTGGTTCAGTAGCTCGTCAGAGCATTCCTTCTGCTCACTGAGCTGCTCACTTGGGTTTGTTAGCACACCCCCCTCCTTATCCTGTACTGGCTGATCCACCGTGCGCTGTGGCCCAGCTAGCTTCCATGTGCTGTTATACAGCTCTTTCATGTTTCTCTCTCCTGCTGGTCATTCAGCTTCTTGTGCAAGGTTTTCCACAAAGTTCTTCTTGTCCCGTTTTACAGCCTTTTTAACTTCTTTGCTAGTTTCTGAATACAGTCTGCGTCAGCTGCTCATGTTTTGCTGTTGTTGACTGCAGCTTTTCTGTCCTTTCGTTGCTTCACTTTTCTCAGAGTTTCTGCTGCAATCCATTCTATGTGATGTCTTGTCCTCTTTTCCAGTGTTTTATCTCAGGTTGCTTTCCAGGCTGTTATGGTGTGTTCCCAAATTTGTTCCATGGTAGAATCTTTTGGAATGAGTTTTGCCAGAAGTACATATCTGTGGGACGGCTCCAGTTGGAAACTGGCTCTTGTCTCTAAATACTTCAACTATTCCATGTTGAATCTCAATCCTGGCTTCTACTTCATGGTCCATTCCTTGTCATGGTGAGGTGACTTGTGTGTCTTCAGGACCCAGAGAGCTATGCCAGTGGGAGCTACAGCTCCTGGAAGGGTCACCCACACTGTACAGGTCAAAGGGTAGAGACCAGACAAATTTGGGTCACCTCTCCCCAAGGTAAAATGGGTTGGCTTAGGGTAAGAACCCTATGTGTAAAAAAAAACCCCAAAGTTACAGAAACATCTACAACGAAACCTACAACCACACAAGTCTTAGGAGGAGTTGACAGTCTGCTTGGACTGAATATGAAGCACGGCAGGGAAAGCCAAAAGGAAGCTGCCCCACAGATGACTCTTCTCTCACCCAGGACAGCCACCCACTTTGGTAGGTGGAATGTTCAGCCCATGTGTCAAGTGGGGAAGACAGCACAAATTGCTGCAGAGATGAAACAGTACAAGCTTGCAGTTTTGGGCTTGTGTGAGACAAGATGGACACAATCTGGGCAGCTATGCCTGGCAACAAGTCAAACCCTCATCTATTCAAGAAATGAAGAAAGTGCACCACACACAGAAGGTGTGGGCTTTATATTATCAAGAGAGGCATCTGGTGCTTTAATTGCGTGGTCAGCAGTATCATCATGCATCATCACAGCCAGATTCTACACCAAACTGAGAAGGGTACTAATTGTGCAATGTTGTGCATCAACCAGTGAAGCAGCTGAGGGATGTAAAACAGACTTGTATGAGAAACTACCAAGTGTGGTGAACCAGAAAGCTAAGAAGGATATGTTGATTTTGATGGGCGATTTCAATGCAAAAATTGGAAGCGTAAATACAGGCAGAGAACAGACCATGGGAAAAAAAGGCCTATGCAACATGAATGAAAATGGAGGGCGTGTCAGTGATTTTTGTTCCTTCAATGGATCGGTGATATGTGGTAGTGTTTTTCTTCACAAAAGGATCCATAAGGTCACTTTGTTTTCACCAGACCACCAGTCAGAAGAGCAAACTGATCACATCTATAACAGCAGTTCTTTCAGAAGATCGATGCAGGATGTCCACGCTAGAAGAGCTGATGTAGGTTCAGGCCACCATTCAGTCATGGTAAAACTCACATTCAAGCTCAGGAAGTGACCACAACAGTGACCAAGCCCCTCCTACACCAACAAAATAACTCCACTTCCACAAGAAGTGTGGTGCTCATGTCAATGTCCATATAGACACTGCCTTACTTACATCCCTTGGCCTCAAGTGGGACTGACAGCAGGAGCTCTCAACGCCACTTCTCTAGTGCTGACATCCTGCAGTGGGTGAGCCCTGATTATGACTGTCAGATTGGGCAGTCAATGCTGGGGCATCTGGCAGTGGTGAAGGGGCCCACCACTGAGCCCCACCTGAAACTGTCATCTGTAGCCTGCCTGTACCCTACAGTTGTCAGTGTCCTACAGTGACTCATTTCAGTCCATGGAAGCACTTGTAATGAGGACATGCACCACTGATGGAGCAAGGAAGCGTGGATATGAACCACTGCAATCGCTGTACATCGACTTAAATCGACTTCATTGTGTAGTGTGGACAAACCCTGAGCGAGAGGCCTGTGAAACAGAAGTGCTACAAGGTGATGAGCTTGCTGCACTCCTATTGGCTTCAGGCAATCTCTCAGGTAAGAGACCTTGATTTGGATTGGTTCTAAGGAATTAGAGGCAATATAAGAATTTGATTTCTTACATATACAAAAAGAAAATTAAAATATAATGGATACTTTGCCATACAGAGGCATGCACGCGCACACACACGCACACGGGCATGTTTTTTATGTTACCTCTAATTTCTGACACCAAGTTCAAACCAAGGACTCTAATCTTGAAGATTTTCTGAAGCCAACAGGAGTGAGTGATCTCTTCAACATGCAGGATTGGGCACCTGCTTTCTGTCTATATAATGGACAGCGCTGGGTGCTGGTTTCCATAGTGTCATTGATAAAATGGTGTTTCAAGAAAGGGCATTGCAGCATAAGCCAGTAACTCTGAATAGTGCACAGGCGGTTGTAGAAATACCACTTTTAGAGGCTGGTACATCTGGGACTGACAGCAAAGAAAACTCAGCAGCTGTTGGGAGAGACGGTCCGGTAGTGCTGTCTTGTTGATCTGATTTCCCAGTGTGTAGGCCAGTGGCTACCTTTGTCTCTGGAGGTAGTTTTCATTGATGGAACAGAGTATGCTATTAGTACTGCAAATATTTGAATATTAAAATTTTACCTTGGGCATCATAGCCCAAAGGTTATGCATTCAGCCCTGATATTGATGATAATAAGTACACTGGGACATAGTTTCTTGCAGTAAGTGATAAGGGTCAAATGACTGGGTTCAGAAATCAGGTCCCACCTAGTCTCCTATCTTACTGTGTACCATTTTATCACATGGTTTGGTTTTTGTTTCATTTTTTTAGTGGACTGTTTATCACTATTCACGACAAAGGACATATTGCAACAGTGCTAAATTCCTGGCCTGAAGAAAATATAAAGGTATGTTTCATTGCTTCATATGGTGCTGAGAAAAGCTTGCAAATATTTTCCATTTCTCACAATAATCCAAGAGAGTTTCAAGCTTCCAAAAGGAAAGGAAGCCTAGCCCTCTGGTCTCTTTGAATTGGAATGAACAGAAGAGAGCTGCCAAGTATTTTGTTCTTCTGTAAGCTTTCTTTGCAAATGTCTTTAAGTGTTTTCCGTTCATTATTCAATTAACTTTCAAAGCACCCCTCTGAGGCTGAGTGATTAAAATATTTTTGCTGATGAGGAAACTGGCACAGAGAGGTTAAGTGACTCACCCAAGGTCATAAAGGATGTTTGTAGCCAAGCTGGGAATAGAACTCAGAAATGCTAATCCTGAGGAGTCAGTCATAAGCCTACTCTTCTCAACTTTGGGCAAGTGCCCTATTGTCCTTTGTTTGTTTGGAGCTGTACAACTAAGAACTTCACACCAGTGGCTCTGTTGAGCTTATGCCTATATAGTCTCTTTGATTCCAAACCACTTTCCAAACTTTGGTCAGGTTTCTCCTCTCCATTCCACAGAGCCATGGACAATTTCTGCATTCTGCTCTCTGCCAGCCCAATTTTGCACGGCCTTGCATCTTGTGTAGTCGATGGCATCTGTGCATAGTAAATGCAGCACTATTAGTCTGGTCTGGTGAATCTGTGATTAAAAAAAAAATTGTCCACTGTAATGGGCATATGAAATCTCAAGTGAAATGTGAGAGCTTTGCTGAGGACACTAATCTGGATGAAAGAAGACCTAAAACTCTGAAGAATTATTTGGTTTGTAATTAGCAGGACAAGGTGGATGAGGTAATATCGTTACTGGACCTTCTGCTAGGATGAAAGAGAAGCTACACAGAGCTCATCTTCAGGTCTGGGGAAGGTGCTCAGAGTGTCCCAGCACATCTAGTTAGCACATATTTAAAGGGACCATTAAAGATGAAGTCACCAGATACCACCCTTGTCGTCAGAACCAAAAGCGGGAGTTCAAGTGGTTGTAGTAAGCCATAAATCCAGTGTCTTGGTTCAGTCCATGATTGTCGGTGCCCAGCAGAGTTACAAATCGACGCTCCCAGGCTCATCTTTGGTAAGTGGTGTGTAGGTTGCCTTGGAGATGAGGATGGATAAAACAGCCCATCCCCGCCCTGCTCCATATGAAAGATCCTGTGTGATCACTTTGTGATGAGTGTTCACCAAGAGGTAATGTGATGGTTTTGTCTTTTATCATTGTCCTGTGTGAATTCACTTTGGGAATGCAATGATTGTCTATTTTCACCCACATATTTCACCCTATTGCACTGAATAAGGTTTGCTACCTGTTGTGATAAGGGTGTACAGGCCCCAGAGATCTGTAATGGCACATTACCGGAGGTGTTGATCGTTGTAGCAGTGGAGATATGCCTGCAGGGTTTGCATTTGTTATTCTTTCAGGGTCTGCTGCCACTTTGAGTTGCTGTGTCTTGGTCTTTAGGCAGCCTGCTTCTGATGGTGAGCTTAGAGTTGCTGGGGAATTGTTTAAAGGCTAGCAGAGGGGGATCAGGAAAGAGTCCTATCTGGATGGGATCACCAGTATGGATGGGTTGTAGTTGTTTGGTAAATCCCCATATAAGTTCCAAAGTGAGGTGGTATTTAACAACTAGGGGTGTGTAGTAAAAAGGGGCTTCTGTTTCTGTATTGCAGTGGGGTCTCTCAGGGTATTTGAGCAGCTTGTTCCTTGACGTGATCAACTTTTCTGGTACTATGCCCTTGTTTGCTTTAGGCGGGGGCTGGACTTAATGACCTCCTAAGGTCCCTTCCAGCTCTAGGATTCTATGATTCTAAGGTGTATATCCCAGACTTTCTCCTCAGAACATATCCTGTGGTATCTGTCTGTCCAGATGTAGATTTCTTAGTGTGTTACAGAGATAGTTACTGGATGTGTGAGGGCAAGTCCAGTGAGCTGAGGATTTCTTGTATATAGTGTATGAAGGATGCCACACTGAAGCTGATCGTGGTGTCCAGGATGTTGATGCTGGTGTGGGAGAGTTAAGAGAATTTAATTAATGGGTAGCATTGGTTGAAACTGTGATGGAAAGCTATGGTGGCGTTTAAGTCATCCATGCAGAGGATGAGAATATCATTATAGCAGCTATATAATTGGTTTTGTGGTGCATTGGGTTAGTTATGACTTGCTTTTTAAACAAAAATTCTTACATATAGCATTTTCATGACATTTGCATTAGTTTGTTTCAGCATAAGCCAACATCGACGTGTGAGTCCTTTGCTTTCCATATTCCTGTCCAGTCCCTGTTGCATGCCTCGGTACGATGAAGGGGCAGTGCCCACCCAAAAAGAGATGGAACCTACCCAAAAGAGCCTTTCTTGGCTCTGGCTAATACTTAGTGTTGAATCCCAAAGAAAAATAAATAGGAGAATCTTCCCAAATGGAGGAAAGTAAATGCATTTACTGTAGAGGACATTTACTGTTCCCCCTTAAAGACTGGCTTGCCTCTGTAATGGCTTGATGGCATTGCCTGCTTAACTTCTGCTCAGTCTGCAGCCTGTTAGTTTTACTGCATTTTGCTTTGAAACTTCAGCCTGACTGCTGGTAGCAAGGAGTTGGCAGCTTCTCAGGGAGTGTCACAAGAGTTACCACTGCATGCACTTCATGATAGCTTTATACATCCAGTATTACATAAATGGAGGCAGATTTTGGCGGGGAGACAAAACACAAATATCTGCCTGGACGCTTGCTACCAAACAAACCATCTTTTCCTTTCCCCCGGCTCATGATTTTTCATAGGGTAGTTCTGTTTTTTCCAGTTTAAAATTATGGATATACTTGGGGGGGGAGAAAAGAATGTCAATAACCTTGGGAGATGTATAATGTGAGCATTAAATAACAGCGTATGACTGTTCATCAGCAATGAAACTAAAGCCATATGGCACAAGTTTAAATCTTCCAGTGGTATCACCCTGTAATCATTAGAAATGGGCTGAAAGACACCATTCGAAAATAAATATTCCTCCCAAACTAAACGAATGGATTGTGTGGTTTAGTCTTTTCCTGGGTTCACAAAACTCTTTTGCCCTAGCAAATAGCCCTAGCCAATAAACCCATCCAAAGAAAGGAGAACTGCTGAGAAATTTTATAATATGCCATTCTCTTATTTCTTTTGAAAGTGCATGTGGGTCTTCTGGCATGAACTCAGCAAATCCACAAATAAAAATAATTTCACCATGGATCTCTCCTTTGATATCCAAGCCAGACTGTGCATGTAGGTCAGCCTCCGTCGAATAAGCCACAGGATCTGGAGCTGAATGTGCCATTCCCTGAAGTGCCTGGCCAGTTTTGAAAGTACAGCTCTTGGCGTTGTGCTGATTGTTTTTGTCCTGCATTAAGACAGAATTACCATTTTGTCCTTTTCTTACTAATTTTCACTGCCACCCTTATACACATCCACACCAAGATTGGCAATACAGGAGCCTAATTATAACCTTCACTAGAGCTGCAGTTGGGTCTTTGGTACTCAGCATGAGGCTGGTGATTACATTGCTTAATTTCAGGCTTCTAATGCTGAAAATCTTGCCATGCTTTTTTCCCCCAGTTGTCAAAAAGAAATAAACAAAACCACCAGCCAAAGAAACGTGTAAGTGTAGTAGGACAATCCCTTAGGGATCAACCTAGGTATTTGCTTCCTGCTGCAGTGCTGAAAAAGGCAAAAGCTGGTTGGTAGGATGAGGAGTGTCTGCTATAACCCTCCTACAAACATGTCAGACACCGGTGTTACCTGACACTCAACAGGGTCAGGTCTAGTGTAGATGTTAAACAAATACACATCTCACATACCTGGAAGGGACCTCATCAGGAGGTCATTGAGTCCAGTCCCCCGCCCTCTCAACAGGACCAGGCACCATCCCTATTCTTTTTAACCTATTTGCCCCAGATTCCTAAATGGCCCTCTTAAGGATTGAGCTCACAACCCAGGCCAATCCTCAAACCACTGAGCTGTCCCTCCCCAAGTGAGAGAAAAGACTGAAATAAGGCTAGTCTGTACTGCAGATGCTACTGGCTATAGCCAGGCGCTGTACCTACGCTTTCTAGCACCATAGTATGGACACTTGCTACAGCTGTTAAAGGTTTTTTTCCATCTCAGTAGTTAATCACCCCCTCAAGATGCAGCACTAGATCAATAAAAGAACTCTTCTGCTATGTATACTAGGGCCCCAGTTAGTTTCACTACACCTACCAAGGGTGTGACTTATTCATATACCTGAGCAACATAGGTAGGTTAGTCTAGGCCTAAGAGTGGAGAGAATTAAAATATGGGAGAAGATTAAGACTTTGGGCCAGGGCACGGGAAAGAGAGTCAGGAAAGCAAATATCCATTCCAACTTCTGCCATGAATTACAGAAAGTCACTTGCACCTGTCTCTCTGCGTCGGTTTCCCCAGCAGTAAAACAGGAGCAATAATACTGACCAAAGTGTCTTCACAGGCCTGTGAGGCTTAATATCTGTATGCATACAAAGTGCTCAGAGGTCCTTGGGTGAAAGTCACCACGTGGGTGCCAAGGAGTCTCTTTATGAACTTGGCTGAAACAATTAGAGAGCAGGTTCATGCCAGCTGACTTGTGTCTGAATCAGTTCTGTGGAGGGCAGAAGGCTCACTATACCCAGTACAGGACTACAAGCAAGATCTTTTAGGTGGCTGAGGCATACAGTGCCATTAGCAAAGAGAGGAGACAGGAAGAGCTAAATCACACATCCTTTTGTTAAACGCCTTTCAGTCATTTTAATGAAATCCCTCCCTTCCCGTGTCTTCAGAACTGGTTCATTTCAAAAACTCCTAGTGAAGAACCTGGCAGGGGCATAAAATAGATAAAGGTGGGGGGAGGGGGCCTCCTCACTCCAAGAGTTACTAGCGCCCTAAAGCCATGGTGTCCAACCGGTTCTGAAGTAGTAGCCTATATCAAGGCTACTGCTATAGCAAATAGCCACGATGCTAAGGGCCTGTCTACTCTTTCAGTGCTGTGGTGCTTAGTGAAGAGGTCATCCAAGTCAACAAGAGAGCTTCTCTGGTCAGCACAGATACTCTCTCTCCCATGGACATAGTGCTGTCTACACTGTGTAACTGCATCACTCAGGCATATGGATTCTCCATACCTTTCAGTGATCGTTATACCAGCTAGGGTGACCATCCATCCCGTACTGGGCAGGACAGTCCCGTATTTGGGATGCCAAAAGGGCATCCCGACTTATTTTTAAAAACAGACCAAGTGTCCCGTATTCAGGCTGTCCCCTCACTGACCTTTTCCGCAGCTGGCAGGAGTCACTTCCTTGAGCCTGTGGGAAGCAGGGAGAGTGTGGGCAGCTGCTGTATCCCTGCCACTTCCCAGGGGCTTCTGGGGATCTCTGCCAGCTGCAGCTTCCCCTGGGCTCCTGGGGAGGGCCGGTGGCTGCTGCCTCCTTCCTGGCTCCTTGGGGCTTGGTAGAGCTGGGAAGAGCCGCTAGTTACAGTAACCACTGAAGGGAACAAACTCCCATCCTGCATTGTGGCCACCAAATTGCATTGCTAGAAAAATCTGGGGAGCTGGTATCGCAAACCATGTTAAATAACACATTGACGAAGCTGGTTAACAGGCTGTGTTCATTATCTACAGGCCATCGTAGTGACAGACGGAGAGAGAATTCTAGGTCTCGGCGATCTAGGAAGTTACGGTATGGGGATCCCGGTTGGGAAACTTGCCTTGTACACTGCCTGTGGTGGAGTTCATCCCCAACAGTGTCTGCCTGTCCTGCTTGATGTTGGCACAGACAATGAGGTAAGATTACTTGCTTATGTCGTGCATTTTGAAAAAGAAGAGCTGTTTTACTGAAAGCTGGGAGATGCAGCCTCTGACTTGAGAGCTTAGAGTCAAAGACAGCTAAGATAAGAAGACAGCTAACCCAGCAGTGCCAGGAAGTTGCTCATGTCCCGTCTCGCTTGCATTATGAGGTCACACAAACATGGGCTGCCCTTATGTTCTGCTCATGGGAAGGCGAAGCTGTGGGAGTGGAAGGGTCAATTCCATCTTTCAGCAGGAGAAGGTAGTTAAAAGATTTCAGCCAGGCAGATATAGACTGACTGATCCTGTGATAAGCATAAAGGAAACTGACACATCCCCAGGTGTGTTTGGAAGTGATTATATTTCAGCAAATGGAGAATCCCCACTGGGTGACTGGGGCTTAATTAATGACAGTGTTTTGTCAGATTGCACACTTTACTGCACATGATAACTAGACAGGAGGGCTCCATCTGTTAGCAGTTTTCTGCCTGCTGACTGTGGCTCAGAAAGACAGAAATGCAACATTTTACTGACGCCAGAAGAGACATCTGTGAAGATACGTTCTTAATATAAATTCCTATGGCCAATACTTGTCAAATATGAAAAAAACTATTTTAAACTCTACTTGCTTCTCATTTGACCATAAGCCATCTGACTGTATGGTTCTCAGCTAGCACAACAAAACCAGTGGGATAAAACTTTCAATCTTGAATGCTTAAAAACAGTCACCTCAATCCAAGCTTAATCAGCAACCTCACATTTTTCAGAAGTTCTTGGCACTCATGGACTTCATTTGGAGTTGTGTTTCTCAACACGTCTTCAAACGTGGGATTCCGTGTTTCAGGTTGGACCACCCAAAAACTGAGGAAGCCATTATGAAAAATTGAGAAGTGTCTTCCCTATGCCAGAAGTAGAAGAAGAATACGTTTCAGAGTTGGGGTGTCCTGGATCCACAGGGCATACTATGCTTCTGCCTTTGTACAATATCCCTGGAAATGCCCCCTTTTTAGTGGTGGGCCCTGGGTCGCCACATCTGACAAGGGGAAGTCCCATGACTCTCTCCTGAGTTCAATCACCCTGCACTGACTACTGGGCCAACAAGTCTTATTCCATTCTTCTCACACCTCAGGGTCAGTTGCTTGTCTCAAATTTCAGTCACACATTTGTATAGGTACTTTCCCCTCCTCCCCAGCTCAGGCAGGAATGGGACTGGGGTCAGACCAGTAATTTATCCATGCTAATCCTTGGTTGGCAGTCATTAAAAGTCAATGGTCATGTTGTTTTTCTCCATTGTATCTCCAAGGTAGATCCATTCCCATGCCGACTGTTCTTTCATTCATACCAACCCTAGAGGACTCTCTCAGTCACTTCATTATGCATCCCCTGTCTCAAGAAAGGAGCTGACCCCTTTCTACCCAGCGGGTAACAATACACAAGTGAGTGGGGAAGCTGAACCACAAATACTTTTCATAAAAATCATGCAGTTGTTCCCCATGTCCTCCACATTGAGTTAACACTCAGGAGCTCCTGGCTTTCAGATCTGCGCTCAGATCACAAAGCTATCCCACTCCTGTGAAAAGAACAATTAATTTAATTTTTAAGCAACTTGCCTCTGTCAGTGTTCAGTGCATGATGACTCATTTTAAAGTATTTCCCTGCAGAGCATACAGATCAACCTTTTCAAGTTAATTTCAGGGAGATTTGTGGTGGTGGCTAGGGCCAATTGGAGTGAGTGGCATTGCTGTCTGGCCCAAAAGGTCATGCACATTCAGGTTTGGCCTGGCTAAAGGTGATGAAGCCACAGCTTGGATTTGCCTCCACTCCTCAGTGCCACAGCTTATGCTGGTCCACACGTGGGATCCTAGGGAGTGCAGCAGAGTTTTTGAATTTGGCATAAATGGGTAGTTTTGGTTATTTGGATGCAGAAGATAACATTAAATGAGAAGTCTCCCTGAGTTGCCCGGAGATTTGGTCAGTGGGTTACAAAAGACTTCCATCTAGTGTTAAGGCAACCCAGCCTGCGGGTTCTGAACTTGGAATCACCAGGCATCTGACTTTCTAGAATAAGCAGCAGGCCACTGAACATGGAAATGTGTGTTAACATGCTCTATAGCAATGGAAGTGCGTGTCTCTTCTTTAAAGGACCATGGCATAGAAGAGCAGAGGTAATCACAGTCCAAGGAAGACCCCTTTCAGATTTCCCACTAATGAAAAAACAGCTGGGTTTCCGTGCCTCTGGAAACAGATTTAGTTGTAGTGTACCTGCCAACAGTTAAGGTTTGCAAAGCTACAGGACAATAGAGCTTTGAAGAGATGCCCCCACACACACCCTTCCCAATAGCCATGATTCGGTTCCTGAGGGCAAGTTGGAAATGGGATCTTTTTCCGATGATTCACTGAGACCTTCAAAACATCCAGCTAGCTGGCCCATCCGTCTCCTGCTAGTGCTATTTCTGTCCTATTCTCTCAGATGTTGTTTCTGTCCATACTGAATCACTACCTTTGAAGGCAACTGCTTCTTATCAGCCATACGTAGGATGCAGGTCCCAGTTTAGCACCTGTTGGGTTGATTGAAAAAACAGTTTTTGTAAACCTTTTGAGGGTACGTTGTGAGTCCAATATCTGCAAAATATTGTGAGAAATAGAAATCTGAGTCTGAAGTGAGAAAATGGCACCAAAATCAAATAGACTAGCAAACATATACAGGTGAAGTTGAGGACTAGATGGTTCAGGAGGTAAGAATAGGGCTGTGCAATCAGATCACTGGTTCAAATCCAGCTCAGGTTAATAAAATGGAAAGCTTGTTAGCCTCAGTTGGCTTAGATGAAGTGGGTTGATGGCCTCAGTCTAGTTCCTAATGCAGAGAAGTCCGCGCTGCAAAAACGATGATTGTCCCCAGTCAACCCACATTGTCAGCCTTAGGTAATAAACCCAGCACTGAATGAGCAATGGATGATGAACTACCTACTACAGGTTGAACCCCTCTAGTCCAGCACCCTCGGGACCTGACCACTGCTGAGCAAGGGAATTTGCCAGACCCTCGGAGATCAATATTGTCTACCACATTACCAAAACTTTCATTGTGCCTGGGCTTTTAGAAGACATTAGCCGTGTCTACACGTGCACGCTACTTCGAAGTAGCGGCACTAACTTCGAAATAGTGCCCGTCACAGCTACACGCGTCGGGCGCTATTTCGAAGTTAACTTCGACGTTAGGCGGCGAGACGTCGAAGTCGCTATCCTCATCAGGAGATGGGGATAGCGCCCTACTTCGACGTTCAACGTCGAAGTAGGGACCGTGTAGTCATTGCGCGTCCCGCAACTTCGAAATAGTGGGGTCCGCCATGGCAGCCATCAGCTGAGGGGTTGAGAGACGCTCTCTCTCCAGCCCCTGCGGGGCTCTATGGTCACCGTGGGCAGCAGCCCTTAGCCCAGGGCTTCTGCCTGCTGCTGCGGCAGCTGGGGATCCATGCTGCAGGCACAGGGTCTGCAACCAGTTGTCGGCTCTGTGTATCTTGTGTTGTTTAGTGCAACTGTGTCTGGGAGGGGCCCTTTAAGGGAGCGGCTTGCTGTTGAGTCTGCCCTGTGACCCTGTCTGCAGCTGTGCCTGGCACCCTTATTTCGATGTGTGCTGCTTTGGCGTGTAGACGTTCCCTCGCAGCGCCTATTTCTATGTGGTGCTGCGCAACGTCGAAGTTGAACATCGACATTGCCAACCCTGGAGGACGTGTAGATGTTATTCATCGAAATAGCCTATTTTGATGTTGCTACATCGAAATAAGCTACTTCGATGTAGGCTTCACGTGTAGACGTAGCCATTTAGAGGTAAATTAGAGCTAAATAGCAGAACAGAACACTGAGCACCAGGACTGGTGGCAGTAACAAATTTTATGGGGCCACAGGAAACTTGACCACATCCAGGGTAAGTGGTTGTCCAGATGACTAAAATCATGCCGCGTTATGGATCTTGCCAGATGAGAGAGTGCTGGACCAGAGAGGTTCAGCCTGTAGTTGGGCCTTGCACTTCAGGAAAGGAAGCATGAGGAATCACTGTCCTTGCATGTGCTCTCCCAGTCCTGTGGAGAGAGGACTTTGCTCCCAGTGCAGTCCAGCAAGTGCTCAGTTCCTACAGCTGCACTGCCACAATGGGATCCTCCATGGTGAGGGCTTAGTTATTATGAACTACAGCTGCTTCTGGGGATGGGATCTGTGTATGCCTGCTCTGAGAAGCCAGTGTCTGCCCAGGGACAAGACAGTCTGCAATGCTTTGCTGCTTAGTGATAATAAGTGAAACTGACATAGATATGACACATATGTACCTTTTGGATGTAGATTTCTGTCTGATGGAGCAGGCACCATCAACAGCATTCTCCTTTGTGTCCTAGGCTCTCCTAAATGATCCACTCTATATTGGACTCAAACACAAGCGGATCCGTGGGCAACAATACGATGAACTGATTGATGAGTTTATGCAAGCCGCCACTGACAAGTAAGTGGGGCTTTTTGTGAGTCTCCTCTTAGCTGCTTCCATTTAAAAGATGTTAAAAGTTTCAAAGTAAATACCAGTTTAACTGATAGCTAAGCAAAGAAATTCCATTAGTGCAAACCCTGTAGGTGGTCTGGAAATGACCCTGCGTGCTCGAATGCTCTATGTCAAAATTATTTATGTCTTTGAAGAGCTGAGACACGACTGACTATTTATAACCATTTCCTGCCCATACATTAGGCTAGAGGTGTTGAATGGGCCCTCTGAGCTGCATCCGGCCTCCATGGTGTATTTACGTGACCCACATACACAGCAGATTCAGGATCTCAGCACTGGGTTTTTTGTGTGTGCGTGTCGAGCTGTCATGGCTGTGAAGCGAACGTTCTACAAGTAAGCAGGGCTGTCTGCCTGAATCTGCAAGCATCCTTTAAATTACCTACTCTGCGAAGTGTGGGCTTCTGCCTGCCAATAACCCAGGGATGGGCAAATAATAGCCCATGGGCTGGATTTGGTCCCTGGCAGGCTCCCACCTCTGTATTTATCTGTAACTCCACGGGTATTAGGCAGCTGCAGCTCATGTTGGCTGCTGATTGCCATTTGCAGCCAATGGGAGCAACTGGAAACCATGACCCGGTCCATGCCACTTCCCACCACTCCCATTGGGCACGAACAGTGATCTGTGGCCAACGAGAGCTGCAATCACCTGATAACTGCAGAGGTTCAGGTAAATGTAGTGGCAGCAGCCTGCTAGGGAATAACCCTGGTGGGCCACTGCTTTTTTATTGCCCATCTGCAATAACCACATTCGAGTGAACCCTATAGCCTGAAGACACTATAAATATATGCATCGACTATGATATTGCTTATTTTACCTGTTGCACCAGGAAGGTGTTAGGAGTCGGTTCTGGCTAAAGCATATGCAGTTGGAACGGAAAGACGTACAGAGAAGTGAAAGGAGAAGAGACACGGTATGGGAAGAGAGACGGTCCAGCCATCAGTGTGCTGACTCTGGGGCTTGCTGACCTAGGTTCAATTTCCTGGGTGACATAGTTTCTCTATGCCACCTCTCTCCTGTATAGTGTCATGCAATACATTGAACATGGTGATGTGCTCTGATATTGTGGTGATGGAGGCCATGTAAATTCTAAAAACAGCCAGCTACCCAGACCCTGGGGAAAGGGGAACAGAAAGGAGAAAGGCAGAACTAGTGCCAGCTTTCCCACTGGTCAGGACTGACTACCACAAGGAGGTACTGAGTAACAGAGCTGTGATGCGGTATTAGTGATGTGGATGTTGCTGATGATGCTGCAGGGTTGCTACTGCTACCAGTGTTGCTGCATTTGGTGCTCCAGTGGTCATCTGCACCAGCAGACAGTGCAGGAGGCTCATTCAGCAGGTGTTAATCTAAAACAGGCCATAGGCTTGGTATGGTGGTGAAGGCATTGGGCCAGGTTCACTGTCAGTAAAATAAGGTGCTAGCATCCCTAGGAGCTATAGGTATGCTAGCACCAATATGCCTGAAACAATGGTATCAGCTCAGTCAGCACATCAGGAGGCTGTTCCCTAGGAGGTTAGCGTAAAGTTGCCCCAACCATGACTTCCCCTTTTATACAAGCACGTTATGTATATCACTCCAGACATGGCTAGTTACCACCCTTAGCCTTCCACCTGCCAGTTCAAACAAAACATCCTTGTCTGTTATCCTCTCATCCCATCCTGATCTTTGAAGGGGTTGCCGTGTTCCTGTGCTAACTCTTAGGAAGGTGTTTGTGTTGCTCTTTGGTGTGGTTATGCATCATCCTCTCCAGTCAGAAGGGCACTGCCAAGACTAGGCCTAATCTGGTTCACAGCCTTGGGTTCACACTATGAGTTATGCCTGGGCCCCAGCCAGGCCTATACTACATATAAGCCATATTCTCCCCTAATCTTGATCTCCATGCAAACCTTCCACTGGCATCAGTGGGAGACCCACTGGGAACTGAGTGGAGGATGTTTTCCTTTGTTTATACCCCACACAGGGACCACTGTTCAAAACAGAGATAAGTCTTCTCCACTGAAGGAGTGTGATACATGGGCATGAAGCCCAGTCCTGCATCTCTCACTCTTCTCCCTTTGAAGTCACTGGGACTGCTCATTAGAGTAATGACTGCAGGACTGGGCCGTAGATCTATACATAGAAGCCCAAACTGGCAGACCAGACCAAACAAACCCTCTGCAGTTCAGGTCCAGATTGGAGCTTTAGACTGGCACTCCAAAGCCTCCTGCCAGCTTGCCCTGAGCTTTGGGGTGTTCAGATTCAGATTCTACAGGCTGGAGTGGTCTCTGCTGGGTTCTAGAGTTAACAATAGATTCAGGATCAGTCACGACAACCTCCCTTTTCTTTATGGATAATTGTGGGGGAAAGCCGGGACGGTGGGGACTGGCTCAAACAGTAGTCTGCTGTAACACAGGATTATGGGATGGAAAAGGCTGAGAACCATCACATGTGGCCATCGGTTACGTGCTTTGCGGAGCATTCTTGTGTCCAGGCAGAGAAAGTGAAAGTACATGATAATCCCCTTGACCCACTGAAGGGGATATTGGAAAGAAGAGAGGGAAAACAGCAATTTATAAAAGACAGGAAAAGCCCTAACCTCTTGAGCATCGTTTTCTGCCTCTGTTAAAGTACCAGATGTCATTAATCAGGGACTGCAGAGTGCTGCAGCGCGCTCCTTCCTGCCTGATTTACGAGGTGTGTCATATTTGCTTGTCTTTCCTCCACACTGTTGTTGTTTCGGTTCTTTACATTTAAAGGAAGTGTGTCAGCTACATGAATGGGGTGTCCCCGACTCCCGCCCGTCTCTGCAGGCTGTTTCTGTGTGCACTGCTGTGAACAGTATAGTTATGTCTCTCATAAAGTAGGTCAGGAGGGTTCTAATGACAATATCGATCTTAAAAAACGTGCCCCGAGAAATGGCCAGTGTTCTTCCCCATATCCAGGTGATGGGGAGCAGCAGTAGGAAGGGAAGTGGGGAGGAGTGGTCATTGCCTGCAGGAGCTGTAGGAGGAGGAGCTCACTGCTTTAAAGAGTGCAACCCTTGGTTTTCATGACTGGCCCTTGGTTGAGTGAACTGAGTATCATAATGAGAGAACTGGGGTGACATCTTGGCCTCATTGGAGTCAGTGGGAGTTGCCATTTAATTCAGCAGAGCCAGGACTTTACCTCTGGTTCCCATTCCCCGTTCTGCTTCTGACTCACTGTGTGACTATAGGCCTGGCCCTTCACCTCTCTGAGCTGCAGCTTCCCGTAGCAGTGTGGGCTAATAATTATGACATGCCTTGGTAAGGCCTTGAGATCTGCAAATAAAAAAACCTCTGTCTAATGAAGAACATTATCATTGAAGCCAGGGATGGGTTAGACATACTAACAAGAGAGCCTGCAATGGGGGAAAATTTAAACTTATGCCTGTTTTTTTTTGTTTTCTTTTGGGTTTTTTTTTTGGTTGGTTGGTTGGTTGGTTTCTTTGGTTTTTTTTCCTTTATAATGGATCAAAGCCTGGTTTTTATTTTTTAAAAAGTTGCATCTTTTGTGGCCTGTGTTGACCTTAGGGATTCATGTTTTGTCTAATACAGAAGACTCTGACAGCAGAGAAACACATTTACGGCATCACAAGAGACTGAAAACAATTGAGAGGTGAAGGGACTGCTTACAGTTGGGTTTTAATGGGCCCACTCTCCTATCTTAGCTTCTGCCCCTACTGAAAACTATGGAAAAAGTCTGCCTCCTTCTCCTCTGGCAACAAGCATCTTGGGACAAGAGAATTCAGAGCTCATCAGTGCCCTGTGATAACAGCTTGAGGCAGGTGGTTTCTATTGTGATGAGTGATCTAAGGACCTAGATGATGATGACTTGCCACAAGTCTGGCTTTTGGGTTTCTTTGGCAAGGATGTGAATAACCGTGGGATGCATTTTGGAAACAGGAGAAAAAAGACAGGCAACTAGTCAGCCATTGTCTTTCATGTGTCCCATCAGGGACAAATGGGCAATGAAGGGCATTTACAAAGGGTCACATGAAAGAGACGGGGTACCCCAAGCTGGGAATGGCACAGGGAGGATACCTGTGGGAGGCCAGTCTCATGGTCACTGCCCTCCTTGTGTCCCTCTCCAGCGGTCACCACTGCCTGGACAGCATGCTTCTTCTGTGCTAGCTTTTGGGAAAAGGCTGCGTTCCCTGTGGCTGGCACAGATGAGCTAATCCCAGAAGAAAAGGCAGAGCGGGGCTCAGCTGTGGAACACAGATCTGCTGTCATGTGCAATGACTGATCTCTTTTTGGGACCAGTTCTATTCAATATCTTCATCAACAATTTTGATATTGGCATAGAGAGTACACTTACTAAGTTTGCAGATGATACCAAGCTGGGAGGGGTTGCAACGGTTCGAAGGATAGAATCATAATTCAAAATGATGTGGACAAACTGGAGAAATGGTCTGAGGTAAACAGGATGAAGTTTAATAAGGGCAAATGCAAAGTGCTCCACTTACGAAGAAACAATCAGCTTCATAAATATAGAATGGGAAGTGACTGTCTAGGAAGCAGTGCTGCGGAAAGGGACATAGGGGTCTTAGTGAACCACAGGCTAAATATGAGTCAACAGTGTGATGCGGTTGCCAAAAAAGCAAACATGGTTCTGGGATGTATTAACATGAGTGTTGTGAGCAAGACATTAAGAAGTCATTCTTCTGCTCTAACTCAGTGCTCATTAGGCCTCCGTTGGAGTATTGTGTCCAGTTCTGGGCACCACATTTCATGAAATGTGGAGAAATTGGAGAAGGTCCAGAGAAGACCAACAAGAATGATTAAAGGTCTAGAGAACATGAGCTATGAAGGAAGACTGAAAGAACTGGGCTTGTTTAGTTTAGAAAAGAGAAGACTTAGAGGGGACATGATAGCGGTTTTCAAGTACCTCAAAGAGGCTTACAAGGAGGACAGAGAAAAATTGTTGTCTTTGGCCTCTGGGGGATGGACAAGGAGTCATGGGCTTAAACTGCACCAAGGGAGGTTTAGATTAAATATTAGGAAAAACTTCCTAACTGTCAGGGTGGTTAAACGCTGGAATAAATTACCTAGGGAGGTTGTGGAATTTCCATCGCTGTAGATATTTAAGATCAGGTTAGACCTATCAGGGATGGTCTAGATGGTGTTTGGTCCTGCCAAGAGGGCAGGGAACTGGAGTAGATGATCTCTTCAGGTCCCTTCCAGTTCTAGTGTTCCATGATTCTAAGACATGTCAAGACAGTGTGGCCTACTGACTGAAGCAAGGTACTGCTGTCAGAGCCTTGGATTCTGGTCTCAGCTCTGCCACTGGCTGTTTGTGTGATACAGTACAAATCACTGACACAAACGGAGGCCCAGAAAGGTTTTCTCCAAAATGGAATACCTACCTTGCAGGTGTATTGTGAGGGGAAATCCATTCATGTACATAAGATGACTTCAGATCCTGGGTGTAAAACACTATAAAATTGTATTATTAGAACTTCTAGTGCTCACATTAATAGTTGTTCCTTATTGCAAAGTCCATGATGTTGGGAAAGGTGGAAATTCTGTGCTGAAATGGATTCAGCAGGCTTGAAAGCAGTGGATGATTTTGGTCTTGGGTTATTGCCTGAACTGTGGGACCCAAAGCTAGTATGAGCTACTTGGTCAAAAGATGAGGATAAAGAGCATGAAAGCATTGTCATAGTGGAGCTACCCACACTAGTACTTCTGAAGTGACCTTTGAGTTTGAAAAAGTTCTGATCCCTGAAATCCACAGTTTAGGCTGTGGCATTTGGTTGTTTGTTATTCATGAGAATAGCACTTCTTAAAGTCATCTGACAATAAACCCATAATCTGAGGGAACATCTTAACAGTTTATCTGCTTTTTTTTTTTTTGGCAGGGGGGAGCAGAAGGGGATCTTTTGTGTCCCTAAAAGTTTTTTTATCTAGATTAATTTAGTTCACACTCAGAGACGTTTTGCAAGAACAGTTCTTGAATTCTGCAAAAGGGAGGCATGTTAGTCATGTAAAAGATTTAATTTAGTTTCTGAGGGTTCTTTAAACTCATGTAAGTCACTGGTCAGCTCTTCTGCAGGAGAACCTCCTGTCCCAGGTGCTACTGCTAATTCTGCTTCAGTAACATGTGTCAAAGGAAGCAGAATGTGTCAGAACTCAGAAAGGAGACTAGAGTGAAGACTCATTCTAATGTATGAACAAAATCAAACAAACACTATTCCAACTTCTGGTTCCAGGCTACCCAACAGCCACTGAATGGATGCGTATATCAGTAGCTCCACAGTTAGCACTAATGTATTTGACAATAAAATGAGATTTTGGGGCATTTTTAGACCAAGTTATTAATGAGTGCCTTTCCCACAACAGCTGGAAAGAATATCTGCATTTTCCCAGTGTCTAAACTCCCATCTGTTACTTTTTCACTTGGAAAGAAAGGCCAAATACTTGCATTTGCAACTCTCGTTTCCTCCTCAGTAGAAACCAAAATGTGGCCCACTGAGTTCAGGCCATAGATTTAGGACTAAGAACATAAGAACAGATATTTTGGGTCAGACCAAAGGTCCATCTAGCCCAGTGTGCTGCCTTCCAACAGTGGCCAATGCCCAATATCCCAGAGGAAGTGAACAAAACAGGAAATCATCAAAGTGATCCCTCTCCTGTCACCCATTTCCTGCTCTGACAGAGGCTAAGGACACCATTCCTATGTATCCTAGCTAATATCCATCAATGGACCTAACCTCCATCAATCTAGTTCTTTTTTTGAACCCTGTTAAAGTCTTGGTCTTCACAACATCCTGTGGCAAGCAGTTCCACAGGCCTACTATGCACTGCCTGAAGAAAAACTTCCTTTTGCTAGTTTTAAACCTGCTGCCCATTAATTTCATTTGGTGACCCCTAGTTCGTATGTTATGGGAACAAATAAATAACTTCTCCTTATTCACTTTTTCTACACCACTCATGATTTTATAGATCTCCCTCATATCCCCCCTTTAGTATCCTCTTTTCTATGCTGAAAACTCCAAGGCTGTGGCCACACTTTGACATGGCCATGCTTTGACATGGCCATGCTAATGGCCACATTGAAGAGTACTAATGAGGTGCTGAAATGAATATTCAGTGCCTCATTAGCATGCTGCCGGCCGTGGCACTTTGAGAGTGCTGCTTTCGAACCCATGCGGCTCGGCTACATGGGGGTCCTTTTCGAAAGGACACCGCACGTTTTGAAATCCCCTTATTCCTGTCAGCTGACCATTTCAAACTTTTGGCCAAGTGTGGCCACAGTCCAAGTCTTTTTAATCTTTCTTCATAAGGAACCCATACGAAACCCCTAATCATTTTTGTTGCCCTTTTGGGAACCTTTTCCAATGGCAATATATGTTTTCTGAGATGAGGAAACCACCTCTGTATACAGTACTCAAAATGTGGGTGTACCATGGATTAATATGGAGGAAATAAGATACTCTTTGTCTTATTCTCTTTCCCTTTATTAATGATTCCTGATTGTGAAATGCTACATTCCCATAGGAGGTAGGTTTTTCCAATGGACAAGTAAAATATGTGTATCTACATTATCTTCTGGTGCTGGAGTAAAAGGAGAGTGAATAGATTATGCATCTGAACTGCTAAATTTCAAGACTGGAATAAACACTCACTTGCTGAGTCCAGGAGCCCTATCAGAAGGATTATCTCATAATACCCATGGGAGCTACCTATAGGAGTAAATTACTCTTGAAATCCCAGTACCTGCTGATGTGCTGGGATATGTTCTTTTTGTGTTACAGGGAGTTAGATGAGAGTGTCATGAGACTCAGTCTGTACACCAAAGATAATGTGCATCCACCTGCAAACTCCCTCTCAGAACAAACTAGCCAAGACCTGGGAATGAACTGTGGAGTTTTCAAAAGATTGTCAAGTTTTTAGCTCCTCCTCTTCTCCTGAATTCCTTCTGTCGTGCTCCACTTCCACCTCTCATCCTCTCGTCCATAGTCTCATTGTACAGTACTAACGTTCGTGGGATTCCAAATGACAAGAAGTGTCAATGGTTGGGCCCCCCCAAAGCTCCAGCCTCCCTTCGGAAAACTCGCCTTGTTCACTTGCTGACAGATGTTGAGCAAGCAAAATATTGAGCCTGGGAGAGGCACTTCCACACTCCACAGGTTGTGTCACTGAAGCCTCATTAAGCTGTCATAACTTCTCTCCCTCTCCTTTCCCATAACGGCTGATTACGAAGGTAATTATGAAAACAGAAGCTGTCTCTTGCATGAGGCTATCCAGGAGACAATCAGAGACTAAGTGCTGGGAACTTTGAATGGTAAGAGAGGGAAAGTAGCTCTCAGCAGTTCTTTCCAGTTTGGTTTGAATTAGATTTCCTTCACTTGAGCTCTGCCTAGTGGTTTCTCTTGTACAGTGCTATGTGCAAGGTTTCATGTGCCCCCAGGAGGTGGGCCTATGTTCTGCACAGGCCCACCAACAGGAGTGAAGGGCAAAGGGGGCAATTGCTCCTGGGCCCAGCAATTCAAAGGGACCCAGGCTCCCAGCCACCACCACTGCTACTGCCCCTGGGACCCTTTACATTGATGCCAAAGTGCCGTGCCATGCACTGTGGGCTGGATGCTCTCGGCCCAGCCTCTTCTGCCTGAAGCCCCATCCATTCTGGGGGCACAGAGCCAGCCCCCCACAAACCTTGCTGAGGAACCCACAGAAGATGTCAACCCCTCTGGTTCTGCAGCAAGTTCCCATGATTTCAGCAGCTCTCCAGTGCATGAGTCCGGAAATCCAATGGCCACTTTTATCGGGACAGTACCCCCTCCAGTGTGTATTTGGACGTTACATTTAATCTAGTTTATGGAACCCAAACTATCAGTGTGATAAATGGGCCTTGGTTTGTCAACTCTCACCCAGTCTGGGACTAGTGAGAACTCCCCACACCCAGGCAGGATTTGCTTAGTCTCAGTTTTTGCTACACAAATTTCACAGAGAACTAGCTGCAAATTCCCCATCTCTACCTCCACGGTGCGTGGGGCTTGGATTTCCTCTATGGCTGCCTCAAACTGGGGTGAAGTGGCTTCCAATATGCCTGGAGCAGCTCTTTCCAAACTGACAAGCTGCAGCACAGCTCAAAAAACAGACAACAAGACATAAGATCCAAGGAATTCTATCTGGACTGCTCCTGTGGGCTTTCCCCATGACCTTCTTCAAGTCACCCCTGTGATGAAGTGAAAGAGCTGAACTTGTCACATAATCCCAGTGACTTGCTGTGGAGCAGGCTGTGATATCGAATGTGATTCTGCACTCCTGGCTTTTCTAGCTCGACTTCCTGGTAGTGATTAAGGACTGAACTTCAGCCACTGCTAGTATGGTATCCCTCTGTCCTTTTGCCCAGGATCGTGACTTATGTGAAATGCAACAGATTTATCATTCACTGTGGGATTGCTAGCACTTGTGCCTTTACTGCTAGACCTGGTTTACTGTAGCTTTACTGGGCAAAAGATATGTCCCACTCTCAATGGCTTTGCTGCCATTGGTGTTTTCTGCCACAAGGCAGCATTAGTCTGTATCCAGGCTCTGCGCTAGCACTGTTCCATCCCTTGGCCACTCCCAGTTCCCAGTAAGTGTCAGACCCCATTTTAACTGCACTGGACCCTCAGACAGTCCTTGGTATATCCCCATCTTACCCCTCAGCAGAGCTTCTGCCTGTGGAGCCCAGCCACTGGGTTCACACGGGCAGGGACCCCGTGTGACTCTTGCTCTGTATTAGAATGGAATATATTTTCTGCAACAAGTGAAAGCCAATGGCAGACAGAGCACAGCCACCAGCATCTGACAGACAGGCAGAATACTGGGCTTCTGGGGCAGCTCCTGGGATCTTCTAGAGGATCAACAGGGCTCTCAAACTTTCAGCCTGAGAGCTGCATCCAGGAGTCTCTGTGAGCACGGCTGACCCAGTCATCTGTAAATCAGAGTGACGGGTTCCTGGGTCTGGGAAGTACACGCTAATTTGCTTGCTACCTGTTTATGCTGTCGATGCTATATAAGTAATGCCACCAGGACTGGTGCATCACCTCAGAGATTTAAAACTCTGCTGTGTGTGCAGGTTTCAGTGCTCTAAAAACCCAAGCTCCTGCGTTAATACTGCAGGCTGGTTTCTACTCAGTCAGTTCTGAAGGGAAGTCTCTTAGCGAGGCAGGTGCCATAAAAATGAAAGGGATTTATTTTGCTTTAAGCCCAATGTCTGTCCAATGTAAATGGGCAAACAAACATTCCAACCCCTTCTGACAAATAATACCACCTGCCTCCTGTACCATCTGGGCTGTCCTGCTGTCTCCCTGCAGCCCACATTGTTCCCTCTCCTTGGCCAGATACATGTACAACTGAGGGAACAATGCAAAAGCAAAACTTCTTGTGGGGGGGTGCCCCGGCACCAGCTCAATCCCAGGTGCTTACACCACAATTAACAACCCCCAGGAGCCCCCACAAGCCCGAGTGAGCTGCCACAGGCCAAACCCAGGTGGTTAATTATAGTGCAGCTATACGCTTGTGTGCCTTAGCCAAATCTGAGTACGTGGCCCTGCTTGTTCAGGGGCTCCTCATGCCCTTGAGCTACTAGCCAAAGGGCTAGTGGTCCACTTACAGATGGGGAGGGAGCTAGTGAATCCACAATTGCAAAGACTAGACTCTTACTGAACCCTGAGCAGGGACACCTTTTCCCTCCTTCACTCCCCCCGCCCCTGCCACCCTCACTGTCTATATGATCCCTTCTCTTGGTGCCTGGTCTTCCAGAGCTTCTGGCTCTGCTCTGTTTCCTTCTTGGACAAGATCTTTCTATCTATCCCCTGTTCTCTAGCCTTGCGGGATGGACAGTTCTTCAGTGGATTCCCCTGAACCATAATCCAGGACTCCCAAGTGACCATGGGAAGTGACTTGCTTTACATAACACCAGCTGTATAAAGTAGTTCTCTTCCAGAATGCACTCGGAGACCTTTTGTGAAGTGTTACAGTCAAGGGGGAATTGGAAACCTTCTCTGTGTGACTCTTTCCACAAAGAAACTTGAGTACCATTTGTTCCTGCCTCCAGGGAAGCAGTTTATGCTTTCTGCTCATGGTGAATAGCAATGACCCATCAACCTTGCACAGAAAATGCATCACACAGAGCCCTTGGACTCTGCCCTTCAAGGGTTTGACTTATATTATCCAGTCAGGTGCGTCTCAGACCATTGCCTCATGGAATTTTTTTCCCCATGAACTATAATAAAGCTGGAAGAAGTGGATGAGACATATACCAATGTGGATAAAAGAAGCAGGCTGCATGGTCAGATTGTTTAGGAAATTACAAAGTGCTCTCCTGGAGGAACTGAAAGCAACTTCATCAGCAAAACATCTGCCTGCTGCTTCAGGGATTCACACTCCTCATGTTTTGAGCTGTGAGCGCATTCCAAGAGAGATGTGCAAAGAGAAGAGGGTACCTCTGTGAAGGTCTTGATTTTTGCATCCTTCTTGTTAGCTTTGTATAAAGCATCAGCGCAGCTTTGTTGAATGCTGGAAAATAAGTGCAATGAAAGACGAAACATGAATCCTTACAGAGACCCACCTAATGTCTGTCTCCTGAGAAGCAGAACAATTTCCTAAAGTTGTCTGGTTTTAATTGTTAAAACTGACTTGTACTGCTGCCCTTGCTTAGAAAACCATGAAATTATGGAACAAGGCCTAGATCCTTATACCCTTCCTCACACCAAATAGCACTTCACTCAACGTGTCCCAAGAATGCAAATATTGCTGGCTGAGGTTCTTTGGCCTGTGTTAGAAGCAAGAGACCAGACTGGATGACCATAATGGTCCCTTCTGGGCTGAGAATCTATTATTTCAGTAGAGTTAAGTGTGGAAGAAAATATGCTGCTTAATGTAAGGGAACTAGAATTTGGACCAGAGTTAGTTATTTGGATGGGGCCAGTGAAGAATATGGCACAGTCCCTACTTCAAAGGGCTTGCAATTTAATTTTAGATATGATGCAAAGTGTAAGAGTAAGGAGTGAGGAAGGACAAGGGTAAAAACAATAAAGTCATATGATGGGTCACTTGCAGATTTGTGCTGTCCATTGTAGAAATGGCAGAACAAATCCAGGCCTGGTGCTGAGAATCTATAGTCCTTTTGTCAAATGCATATGCATAAGCGGTATTATTATCTAGCATTAGTCTTGGCCTATCTCCATCCTTAGAGGTTTGTAAGTCCCAGCCTGACAAAGTCCTGGCCAGAGTGATTTAGTTGAGGTTGATCCTGCTTTAGGCAGGGGGCTGGATTTGATGACCTCCTGAGGTCCCTTCCAGCCCTGGGATTCTATGATTCTGTCTCAAGCCAGACAGACTGAATGGGTGAAAGAGCTTTCTGTTCCGAGGCCTCAGTGCAAAATTTTGGAGCAATGGGAGGAAAACAGAGCCTCAGCGAACACCAACTTCAAAGCTTTTGGGTGGAACGGAGGATAGGTCTGGATGGGGGAATCAAGCTCAACAATGCAGTAATGACAGAACCAAGCACACACTCCCTGCATTCAGGTCCCTTCTACAGCTCTACTTCTGCGATTCACACAAGAAGTGAATTAACACCTCCAAAACCCCCAAAATATACACGGATTCTCTTCCCAACACCTTGCCCTCTTGACACCTATCATCATTCCACATTTTCTTTCCAGATGGAGGTTCTTACATATCCTTCTCTGAAGTGACTATCCATGTAATTCTGGGGTACTGTGACGTCCTCTTAGACTCTGTGCTTCAACACCCAGTTAGTAAAGGTGGGGGGAAATACTTACTCACTCTGCAGCTGACAAGTTTTGGATCCAATCCTGTTGCATGCAGACCTGGCCATGGTGATCCATACATTTGTAACCTCTAGATGAGGCAATTGCAATTCTCTTTTTCTAGGAAAAGTAGCTTGAGAACCCCCATGCTACAGCTTGTTCAGGAAGGAGCAGTGCACCTGCTTGACGATACCAGTCAGCAGGAACCTATCACCCTGAGACATCACTGTGCTCTGCATTCACATTGAAAACAGAGGTGAGATCAAGGTCACGGTCCTGATTCTCCTGTTGGTCAAATAAGTAGTCAATTTCTTGACCACACTTTTGGTTTATTATGAAATTATTCAAGAGACCAAATAACCTGTATCTGTCAAGTTTATTGCTCACCATGGGTTTGTCTACTCTGCCTCCCTACTTCAAAGGGAGCATGGTAAGTAGGGTGTTGGGAGTTTATTAATGAAGTGCTGCAGTGCATGTGCAGCACTTCGTTAAGCAAATTCCACGCCCCCCCAGCAACTTCCAAGCTTTAAACTTCAAAGTGCCGGTTTGCATCTAGCTGCGGCTCTCCCGCCAGTACTTCAAAGCGCCCAGGGTACTTTGACGTCCCTTTACCCGTCAAAATTTTGTGCCCAGGCTCTTCGAAGTTCCAGCGGATGAGCCGCAGCTAGACGCGAGCCAGCACTTCAAAGTTTAAAACTTCGAAGTTGCCGCGGGGGGGAGGGGGGAATTTGCTTAATGAAGTGCTGCATATGCACCGCAGCACTTCATTAATAAACTCACAACGCCCTACTTACCATCCTCCCTTTGAAGTAGGGAGGTGGTGTAGACACAGCCCGTCAGTAGTAGCACAGCACAGAAAGAAAGTTTCCAGGAAGCTGTTCAGTGCAATGTTGTTAAAATCACCTTCCACAGAAGTGTGCTCCTTTCTTTGTCATTGTTTTCCATACTAGCACTCCAGGTCCTGGTCTGGGAAAATACCTCCCTAATTTGCAGTGAGACATAGAAAAAATGGATTTTGATTGACATATTTCGTATCTGCTTATGCCATATGCTGGATTGTATTATCGCAGGGGATTAGCGTGAGTGAGCAGAACTTCGTAAGCCTGTTCTGCTCCTATAACTGTCCAGGATTTGTATAATCTGGTCTGTACTAAGCTAACATAGAAGTGCCAGCTAGTGCTCCTATGCCCTGCATGGCATCTGTCCTGGTTACTGGAGAGACAGTCTCACCCACTCCTAGCAGGACCTCCCACAGCAGCTACGTTACTCCAGAGCAATGGCTCACTCTGCCAAGAGAAGGAGGTGTGTGACCGTGAGAGAAAAGTGCTGGACTGGGAACATGGACTTTGTTGTTGGAATAGGTAAGAACAGGGCCTTTTTTGTTTAAAAAAATATATATAGAAAGGTGCTGTTACTCAGCCAGCTCCACACCCCCCTCAGCCAATCCCATGGCTGGGGCAGCCAAGGTGCTAGTACTCAGTGTTGGCAAGTACCAGCATAAAAAAAATCACTGGGTAAGAATGACCTTGAATGATCTTGCTGCACTTACAGCCAAATACAAAACCTCTCTCTCTGTCCAGGCTTCAGCACCCTCAATCTCATGGATTCATAACAAAGCAATAAATCATCATAAACCTGCTTCTTGGTGGCCTTGGGGGGAAGAGGGAGAGAGACCACTGGCATTTGCACACTGTAACATCTCTAGGGGGGTTTTAAGTCCCAGCTTTACAAAGCCCTGGCTGGGATGATTTAGCTGGGATTGCTCCTGCTTTCAGCAGGGGGGTTGGACTCAATGAGCTTCTCAGGTCTCTTTGAGGTTCATATAAATATTTAAGGGATGAATGGATGGACAGCTGGAACTTGGCATGTGTGATCTGCCTTAGGCTGAGAACTAAGGCTCTTAGTGATGACAAGCTTTGCAGTGTTCCTATCCAAAATCTCTACCAGGTGAGCAGAATTAAGAATTACATCAGTTTAGTCTTTAGTAGCCTCTGCTCCTGCCAGCATGAGTTTGCAGTTTCAACTTGTTTTAAGCCCAATGCCGTTCCTGTAGTCCATGGGTTACTGTTGTGAAAAGGTTCTTTCAAAGAGCCGGGGTTTGCAGGATGCTCTGGAAATGGACAGGCCTGGGCTCATTCAGTGAGTGCTGAGCTTTCTTCTACATCCTGTTCTCATACATGACCTGATCTTGGGATTGCCAGCACTTAACCAGACTTGCCCAGGGTAGCTCAAGCTCTGGTCTGTACAGATGTTTCTCATAGAAAAGTGAAGACCTAAAACCTATGTTCGGAAGTGTCTATACAGTTATTTCCTGCATGGGATTTGTACCCAAGTTGGGAATTCACACAAATTTTCTCCACCCACTCAATCTGATCTGTGTGCACATCAGGTGTTTGCATACAGAGCCCTGAGCACAGACTTGAAAAATTTGTACCTGAAACTAGCCTCAATGATTTATAGTCACTACCATTGTCTGGTTGTTATGCACTAAGCCATTGCTCCTGTGTTTCAGCTGATACTTGAACCCCCCAAAAGAGGTGATTTTTTAAAAAAAAAATTAAATGAAATTTTTGTTTGACATTAGTGTTTGTGAATTTTTTTTTGTTTGCTACACCTACCTATATTTCTGTCCTAAAGTACCTTTAAGTCTGTCGTCTGTTATCTGAAGGAGAGCTGAGAAAGTCAATAACAGTCCCAAAAACTTAACTTTTAACAGCCAGCAAAGATCAAAATTAGCCATGAACATAAGAACATAAGAATGGCCATACTGGGTCAGACCAAAGGTCCATCGAGCCCAGCATCCCATCTGCCAACGGTGGCCAATGCCAGGTGCCCCAGAGAAGGAGAACAGAAGACAATGATCAAGTGATTTATCTCCTGCCATCCATCTCCTGCCCTTGTTATGAAGGCTAGGGCACCATACTTTATCCCTGGCTAATAGCCATTTATGGACCTAACCTGCAAAAATTTATCAAGCTCTTTTTTAAACCCTAATAGAGTCCTGGCCTTCACAGCCTCCTCGGGCAAGGAGTTCCACAGGTTGACTGTGCGCTGTGTGAAGAAAAATTTCCTTTTATTAGTTTTGAACCTACTACCCATCAATTTCATTTGGTGTCCCCTAGTTCTTGTATTATGGGAAAAGGTAAATAATTTTTCAATATTCACTTTCTCCACACCATTCATGATTTTATATACCTCTATCATATCGCCCCTCAATCGCCTCTTTTCCAAACTGAAAAGTCCCAGTCTCTCTAGCCTCTCCCCATATGGGACCCTTTCCAAGCCCCTAATCATCTTAGTCGCCCTTTTCTGAACCTTTTCTAATGCCAATATATCTTTTTTGAGGTGAGGAGACCACATCTGCACGCAGTACTCAAGATGTGGGCGTACCATAGTTTTATATAGGGGAAGTATGATATCTTTTGTCTTATTATCGATCCCTTTTTTAATAATTCCTAACATCCTATTTGCCTTACTAACTGCCGCTGCACACTGCGTGGATGTCTTCAGAGAACTATCCACTATAACTCCAAGATCCCTTTCCTGATCTGTCGTAGCTAAATTTGACCCCATCATGTAGTACGTGTAATTTGGGTTATTTTTTCCAACATGCATTACCTAGGCGCCTTTACGCAGAGAGATAGTAAGAACAGATTGCAAGAGCAGATAGTACCAATAAATATTAACTTTAATGTGCCCTAGAGCAAAGGGACTATACTGGAGTGCAAAACTAGAAGGTCAATCAATAAAGCTGCATTTTACTGGAACGGGGAATAAAACCAGTTTGCTCAGCATATCCATTGGATGGAGCAAGGCTGTTTGGGTGCTGAAATACATCTGTTCAAGTTTGCCCCACCAGGTTAAACCAAAATCCCACATACTACAGCTTTACCTTATGATAAAGGTAGCTAAATCCTGTCTGATTAACTCCTTACGTACTGGACATTTTTCTAGGATTTCAGAGGGGCATCAGGGAAGGATGCTCTGGAAGGGCATGCCAGAGAAACCCTCAACAGGTGAGGTTAGATTGCTGGAAGGAGCCTGCCCTAACCTATCTCCTGAGGGAAAACACTCAGGCCTAATGCAACTGTGTGTGTCTTGTTCTCAACCCTTCCTCAGACTGGGATCCATAAATGGGAAGGCGGGGGTCTGGAATGGCCATAGAAGAGCTCGTAACAAACATGCCAGCTGGACCAGTCTGAAGACTGTCTTCTAACCAGAGCTCTCTCTGACTGGGCGTGCTTGCTTGCTGTCATAAAACTAAGGGTGCTGAAATATAATTGGGAGGATCCTCAAAAACCCTTACCCTGCTAATTTGGCAGCTGGTTTTCTTAGAGGCATCCTGCACCTGCAAACAATAAAGCAGGTCATCAGTGCTTGCAGCCATATATCACCTTGGACATCTGAGCTCACGGCAGCTCTCATAAGGTGAGCAGAATAGAGTAGGTCAGGCAAAGGAGATTTCTTTTCCTCAGAAATTCTAACAAATGCAAATAAACTAATTTGTGCTCGAAACACTCTCAGAATCGTGACCAGGCTTGTAAGGGACTTAATTAAACAAAGCCGCAAATGTATTTCTAGCAAGGACTGGTAAACATTAACTGTGAGATTTCCAAAGTGGCCTTAGTAAACTAGGTATCTAACTCTCATTTCATTTCATTTCAGTGGGTTCTGAGTACCTAGTAGGCATCCTTCAGTCTGCATAGACTATGGATCACGCCCTTTATAGTTTCAGTTGAGGACTTCATTTACAGCGTCCACTGTGACTATGAAGACCCACACGAGAGTGACAGTCCTTGCTGCATCTCTTGCAGGTGTGGTGGGTGTCTGTTCTTATTGGTTTGCCTGGTGCGCAAAATTTCAGTCACTTGTCAGGTTCAGGAACCTTAAGCCTCACGCACCCAGCGAGGCAGGTGAACTGTGGCGGGACAGTACCCTATTGGCTGGGGGCTGCCCAGCTTGAGGCGGGCAGTGACTGTCCAGTGAGATGCGAGGATCTGTCCCACCATCAAAGGCAACCCCTGGCGCTCGTTCTCTACGCCAGTCGAGCAAGAGCTTATAACCGGTATCTGTTGCCTCCCGTGTTGATGCAACACTGCTCAGCGATGCCGGAGTACCTCTCCGGGCGCGAGCCTGGGCACTTATTATGGAGACTCTGGGCTGCCCAGACACCAGTGTCCCCCTCTCGGCTTTACTGATATAGTCCAAAGGAGAGGATAACCTCCACGTCTGGTACCAGCTCAGCTGCAGGAGTTGCCGGGACAGTGCCAGAAGTTGACACCAAACTGCCTTCGGACTCCACTCCGGATTTTCTGTCAGGGTTTACTCCCTTAGCCTGTCTCCTTCCCAGGGTAACCCACAAGGCAGTGGGGTGTGGAGCATGTAGTAGGCACCACTGAGTACCTAAATCTGAGTACCTAACTCCCTTAAAATCCTCTGGAAGTCTTAGCCTGGCGGCTGTCCCTGAAGATCATTCTAGTGTTGCCAACTATAGCAATTTTAATGCAAGTCTTGTAATAATGGGTGCTCTTTGTAAAGCCCCAGTTCCTGGAAACTTAGGAGCATGTGAGAGTCTCAGATATAAATATTTTTTTTAAGTTTCCAGCCTAGTGGCTACAGAGAAAAAGCTTGAAAATATGACCCAAGGGTACCAAAAACCTCACAAAGGAAAAGGAAAAGGAAATATTTTTAACATTTAATGGCTTTGCTGCAAGGCTGACTCAGGATTTCTGCACATTTGGGGCTGGCAAGATAGATTCTATCCTGACCCTTCAAAAATACCTTGGTGACAAAAGATGCAGCATTCCATCATTATCCTGCCATTTTGAAGGGGCACAGAAAGAAATTAAACCTTGTTGGCGCCTCATATGCTTTTTGCACTGGGCTCAAGCTATTGTCTGCTGCCATCAGAAGTACCCCCTGTTGGACATTCACCAGGCTGCTCAGTTGCATGCTTCCTGAGCTTGCTGGAGCTGGGCAGAGTTCAGTCACCATCTCGGGTTTTGCGCTTCTAGGCACACAGTCCAGGAGCAGACCCATGTCTGATGCCCCTCTTTGCACTGGGAAACCCACGGTCCAGTACTCAAGTGCCATCTCTCTCCAGCCTGACTAGCAGCTAGTAGGTGTTCCCAAGAAACCCACCTGAGGTGTAGGACTTCTGGTTTACATTTCACCTCTTCAGGACTATGTGACAGTGAAAACTGACACACAGACTTTGCCCCAGAGCCTGGAACCCAATTACTCTTTACCCAAATAGCACAAGAAATACATAGAGCTATTCAAAATAATAAACACCTATGTACACATTTTCCTGCCTCAGTTTTCTCACCATTCAGGAGAGTCCTTTGGGCAGTGGGCAGAAGCCAGAGGCTTGGTAGGAGCTCAGGGTCCTTCCTCATCCCTTCTGTACATGGTTTATCTTCCAGAATATGGAATGAACCAATGGATTCAAGGGGTCACTCTCTCAAATGGCTGCTGAGACCCTCTTTTATAATCTGTATCTCAGTGTTGCTCACATGGGGGGTCCTGCCCCAAAAGAGGCTCACAAGACTCTTGCGGGAGGGGCCATGGGAGCAGTGGCTGCTGGCCAAGTGCCCAGCTCTAACAGCAGCCCCAGCAGCAGCAGCAGTGTACAAGTAGGGATGGCCAGGATTGGAGGGGGTTGGACACAGCCTGAAATACTTTCAAATGGGGTCCCAGCAGCCCAGGCCTACTGACGGGACAAAGGGAGGCAATTGCCTCAGGGCCTGTCAATTCAAAAGGGCCAAGAGCGTCCACTGGCTGAAAGGGCTGCAGTGGGGGGAGAGGGGAGGCACAGCACCGTGCACTCCAGGCGACACTGAGGGCTGACTGCTTCAGCCCCACCCCTTCCACCTGAGGCTGCACTCCTTTCACAATTGCAGAGCCGGACCCCTGCACCCAGCTTGCCCAGGGGCCCAGCAAGGCTGTCAGCTCTGCTTCTGTAGCCCCTTGTCAAATTACTCCCTGACCAGCCCCATCAAACAATCAGAAGCTTCTACCAGCTGATCCATTACTTAGCTGCTAACCGCTCTGCACAGACTGATCCCTCGGGTAGGAGGTCGGCCTGCTGGCTAGAGTGGTTCCATTTCAATGGGAGAGCACTTAAACTAACACCTCTTTGTTATTGTTTAACTGCCCTGTGGAATTACCATTCAGCACAGAGGAAGATTAATAAACCCCACATTCAAAAGGGAGCCTGCAGTCTGATGCAGATACTCATAACCAGCTCCTAAGTCTCAAACAGAATTTATAAGCCATGCACAGATAATTTCCCTTTATCGTCACATCTGCCTGATATTGGAGAGGAATGTGTGTGGTAGGAAAAGATTTATGGGTCTGAAACAGAAAAGAAATTGTTCGAGAATAATTAAGCCTCATGAAGTGCTGGCTGCACAAATTACTGGTGGGCAAGAACACCATTTTTACTAATCAATTCATGTTAATTCAGAGCCTTCAGAGTTCACACTGGTTTTAATGGCCACAGCTTTCAACTTTGAGAGAAAAATACTTGGCATGCCTACTTAAAGAGTTGCTAATCCCATTTTGTGTAGTATCTGATGTTGCATTGTACCAAGAGGAGACCTACCACACCGTCCAGTTGTGATGTTTTCGTTCAGCACTTGTGAATGTGCATATATGTTAAAGGTGATGTGGCATTTCGTTGATCATCACTATTTCCCTGCAAGTGCAAACCACTTACTTGGCAATTAACTGACAAGAGGATCAGCTGCTAGACTTATATTTGCCAGACTAGAGAATATATGGAGATATACCTATTTCATGGGACTAGAAGGGACCTTGAGTCCAGTCCTCTGCACTCACAGCAGCACCAAGTGCCATCCCTAGCAGACTTTTTTTTAACTGTATTTGCCTCAGATCCCTAAATGGCCCCCTCAATGATTGAGCTTGCAACCATGGGTTTAGCAGACCAGTACTCATACCACTGAGCTATCCCTCCCCTGCATTTGGTGGCTAAGCTTTAGTGGAAGAGAGAGATTTGGGAAGTGTTACATCCGTGGCAGTGATGGGCATGGATCAGCGTTTAATGTTTTGGAGGAATTATGGTATTGGATGTTTCCTCCATAGTGTCCAGAATCAATGATGTGAAAAAATTAGAAGTTCATGGAACATGTAATGGATATATCCCCAAAATATACTCTCGAAGAGTGGGTGGCAGATTGGTGGCTTCGAGGAAGGGAATTAAAAAGGATAGCAAAGCTTTTCAGTTGAAACCACATGCTCTGAGACTCTTTGAACTCTTCAATGGCAAGGAAAAGAATGTGTCCTGCTAGCCAGAAATGGGTGTCAAGCTTTTTCCTTGGGCGTGCTTCACTGTGGCCATGTCTACACTAGCCAAAAACTTTGAAGTGGCCTTGCAAATGGCCATATCGAAGTTTACTAATGAAGCGCTGAAATACATATTCAGCGCCTCATTAGCATGCGGGCGGCCACAGCACTTCGAAATTGACGCGGCTTGTCCAGACGGGGCTCCTTTTCGAAAGGACACTGGCTACTTCGAAGTCCCCTTATTCCTATCTGCTCATGGGAATAAGGGGACTTTGAAGTAGGTGGGGCCCTTTCGAAAAGGAGCCCCGTCTGGATAAGCCGCATCACTTTCAAAGTGCTGTGGCCGCCCGCATGCTAATGAGGCGCTGAATATGTATTTCAGCGCTTCATTAGTAAACTTCGATATGGCCATTTGCAAGGCCACTTCAAAGTTTTTGGCTAGTGTAGACACAGCCACAGTGAAGCACGCCCAAGGAAAGAGCTTGACACCCATTTTATAAATGGTGTGAAAGCTAGTTTCATCCAGTTAAATATTTAAGGAAAGTCTATGGCAGGTCATTGCCATTTAAACACAAAGGCCTTCCGCTCCTTTGAAAATCCAGCCCTAATCTCTAATGTTTGGCTGGGAGGAAGCTGATGGTAAAGCACTCTGTAACTGGCGCACAGCTCACACATCACCCCAACGGGCAGACGCAATGAGATTAACAGTAGCTGCTTTACTACAGTAAGACCTAATGAGCCCATCAGCCCATGGAAGTTCTGATGAGTTCTACAGTTCCGGAAAGAAACTACTCTGTCTTCTCTAGCATGAATGCCCCTCAGTGGCAGCTGCTGGACAGCCCAATAAACACAATTATTAGAACAGTTTGTAATAATCCATGCTTCTTTCCTTCTGGAGAGAAGAGAAAGCAAGAACACTATGGATGTTAGCTGGAAGGTAACTGAATACTAGAAAGAATTTAGGGTCCATAGCAGTCAGACAACTGAATGTGCTCTTCTAGGGCAAGGTTGTGGCAAAAAAGGGCCATACAATTCCTGGGTGTATAGAGGGTAAGAGTAGGCAGGTTATGTTCCCTCTTTGGTGAGACTGATAGTAGAATACAAAGGACCTAATGGTAATGCAGCTGGTGTGCTGAGATCATAGCCTGCCATGCTGACCAGTACTGTCTCAGTGTTTCCTTATACTCCCATGTCTCTGTAGCCATATGCTCTCTCTTGTCTTGTTACTTAGATCTGGGGCAAGGCCTGTCTTTTTTTTTTTCTGTTTGTACCACACCTGTTACAGTGATACTCTGGTCATCAACTGGGGGCTACTAGGCTCTATGATAATGCAAATAATTATACGCTTTTGGTGTCCACATTTTAAAAGAATGTTGAATAATTGGAAAGGGTACAGAAACGAGCCACACAAATAATTTGCGGTCTGGAGAAAATGCCTTATGGTAAGATGCTTAAAGTGCACAGTCTGCTTATGTTATGAAAAGGAAGGTTGAGACGTGATTTGATTGCAGCTATGAATGCCCTCATGGGGGTGAAAACACTTCATATTAAGGGGTTCATCAATGAATGGAAATGAGACAAGAAGAACCAGTGGTTGGCAGCAGAAGCACACAAATCCAAATGAGAAACAGGGCACAAAGGCTGGTGATGAGCCATTGGAGAACAGCCTGCAAAGGAAAATTGTGGATTCTCCATCTCCTGATGGCTTCAAATTGAAATTGGATGCCATTCTGGAAGGGCTGTTAGCCAAACGAGCATGGTTGGGCTCAGTAGAAGAATAGCTGGGTGTAATGCTATGTCCTGGGATATACAGGAGGTCAGACTAGAAGATCTAATTCCTTTTGGCATTAACATTTACAACTTTATGAAACCATGGTGATGGTTTAAGAACCCCAGGAGAACTGAAAAGCATATACATTCTCCAGCCATTCTCATGGATTGAGTCCACAACAATTTGACATGATGGGGATGGGTGTAGTAGCTCCACTTCAGAACTGGTTGCACACCATGGCACTAACGGCTTGTTTGCACTGCCACTTTTGTCAGTATAACTTATGTGGCTCAGAGGTGTGAAAAGACCATCAATGGAAATTACACAGACGGAAGCACTAGTATGGCCAACATAGCTACTGATGCTTGTGGAGGTGGTTTTATTGTGTCGGTGGGAGAACTCTTCCCTGTAGGTGTACTGCAACAACACAAGTGATCTTGCAGTGGTGCAGCTGCATCAGTACAGCTGTGTTGCTCTGAGCTCTATAGGGCAGACAAGTTTCATCCCTGTACAGATGAGCCGTTAGAATTAGTAGGATAGTGAGGCATGGAGAACAAGGCAGTGATTTTGATTGGTCAGTTCTGTGTATTGGACTGAAAGAGGAAGAAAGAAACTGATGAGATCATTAGAAAAGAGGGCTGACTTGCAAGTGAATTTTTCAAATGAAAAGGTGCTTAGGAGCCTAAGTCTCACTGAAAGTTAATGGGCTAGAGGCATCTAAGTACCCAAGTCACTTCAGAAATGGGGTGCAGTTACCCAATGTAAGCAATTTGAACAATGTTATCCAATGTCTCTTGAAGGGGAAGAAAAGCAGGGAGAGAAAGAATGAGAGAGCTGGCTCTTACAGCGGCCAGATGGTTTATAAAACATGTCTGACCAGCCTGATTAAGTTTCTCATGGTGGAGCAATAAAGAGGGATAATAAACGTGCTTGCCATTGTCTCCTTGCTGACAGACATGTTAGAAAGTGAGAGTAGAAAAAGAAAAGATCTAGGACACTCTGAGAGCGCGTGAGCCTGGTCACTGGGGGCAAAGGGGTTGTGAATAGAGCTTTTGATGGCTGTAAGTTTGGCTTTTAAACAAAGCATGGTTTGCCTGGTATCACTTTCTAGATTGAAGCATTGGTGTCCCACTTTTTCATGTCAAAAGTCAATGGTGAAAGGGAGGGATTGGCTGGGATGGCTGAATGGCTGTGCTGCCTTAGCATTAAGCCCCAGAGAGGGTCATTTTTGTAATATTGCAACAGCCATTTAGCGTCCCTTGACCTAACTACAGCACTGAGGTTGCTAATCTCTGCATTGCTCATTCCTCATGCTCCTCCCATTGTCTGGGGATAGTTATTTGAGAGACAACCCTCCTCACTTTTCTTTTATTTCATTAGTTTAGCAGTAACAAGACAGGAGTTGGAAATTTAAAGGGATATGTCTGCCTGAAAGCAAATAACAGCTTATACACAAAGCACAGAGTAAATGAATTGGAAGAAAATTTCCCCTAATTGCTTTCTGTTACAGTCACCTAGGTTTTAAGCAGACTCTTGTTTTGTCCCCTTAACTGATACTTCTTTTGTAGGCATGGTGCCATCTTTCTAAAGAAATAAACTGAATCACATGCAAAAGTTAATTTCTTTACCTTTCTAGGATTTGCATTCAAACTCTCCTCTGAAAATTGATCAGTATTTCAAGTTATCCCAAATACATATTCAAAGTCTCTTATGGATGGGACTTTGTAAAAATACTGCTTGTGTTAACATTTGGGGGTTCTGCTTTTTTAAATATGTGGATTCTCTTAGAAACTGTCTAGCCCATTAGGCGGTAAATGTCACAATGCACAATCTTGAGAAGATAACATTTCCTACGTTTGTAAGAACATCTCAGGTCACCTCTAACATTATGCATATTTGGAACATAAAACACTAAGAATACACTTAGCCCTGTTGTGCCTTCTCTCTGGGAATCTCACGCAGATTCACAAGCACAGATGCTCAGAACAGGGAGGGGTTGTTGTCCCTGTGGGGAAAGGGAGGCATGGAGAATTTAAGTGATTTCCTGTTGATTTGCCACGTAATCTAGGGCAGACCAGGCAACAGAACCAAGATGTCCTGCTTCCTCTGCCTTGCATGTAATTTCACCCATATAATCAGTACAAATGGAGAGGATAAGCTCATGCTTAAAACACAAGAACCAAGACAGAAAATCAGGGTTAAATTCCTATCTCTGCACAGACTCTCTGTGGGACCTTGAGAAATCACCTAATTTTTCTGTGCCTTAGTTTCCTCCTCTTAAAAACAGGACTATTAGTTATCTAGCTTCAGTGATAGTGTGAAGCTTAACTTGTGTTTTCTCTGGAGCACACTGAGATTCCCAAATGGGAGGGCCTGTTGCAATGAACTTTAAGGTACATTACCCTAGAGTGTCAACAACATCTCCGATTAGCATGGATGTCTTTGGCGTGATAACACAGACACTTTCAATATACCACTTCCTTGGGTGGTTATCTCCACTAGTCTTTTTCCCATTTATATTTTCTGTGCATACAGCCATGTTGTCCCAATACAAAAACTTAACAGGTATATAGTCTTCTCTTCCTATGTTGTGGAGATTTTTATCCGTTTCTAATTGTCCTTTAACCTGCAGGTATGGCATGAATTGCTTGATCCAGTTTGAAGATTTTGCCAATGCCAACGCTTTCCGTCTTCTCAACAAATACCGCAACCAATATTGCACATTCAATGATGACATTCAGGGTAAGTGGCAATGCAGCTCTGACCCATTTAAAGGGAAATGTAACTGGAGGCCATTTATTATACTGAGCTCAACTGTCTACTGAGCCTGATTGAGCTAACACACAAGCAGTAGCAATGATAACAAAAGCACAGTAATGTATTGTGACAAAGGTGTGCCCGCCATGTCCAGTAACCAATCTGTCACTGATAGGACAAGTAATATATATGCTCTCCCAGTGCTTTAATTACTCAGTGAGTTAAGAAATTCCATTTTCTGCAACCTGTGTGAGACAATACAAATTATTCTGAGCAGTTACATAGGGCTTTTAGCCTGCAAATGCTGTGAAAGCCTGAACCTCACAGTCCCCCTGTTCTGCTATCTTCCCAGTTGGCTTCCTCCATGCATACAGCTTCTGCAGTCAACCCCACTGGCAAAAAAACAGGATAAATGGAGCAAATCTGGGTATTAACTCTGGAAAACAAGAGCAGACTGTTCCCCAGAGCAGGTTGAATGTAATTCTTCCAAAGGCACAGAACAGAAGGAGAGACAAAGCTGGGATTGGAATTCCTGTCCTGTCCCAGAGACCCTAGTGCCCCCTCTTCTCCTCAGCAGGTGGAAGGGAGTATCAGACCTGGTGGTGTCTCACTCTGGTGCTCACCTCATTGGCCTGCCGTGCTCTGGCTCCCTAACAAAAGCATAAACTCTTCCTTTCCTGGACAGATGCACTGTGGGTGTTTCCTATTTGGGGTGGGGTTGTTTGTTTTTAGTAATTATGATGAATGCCCTCCCACCCTTCAAGCTGAGAGCAGGATCTTCCTGTCACCTTAGAAAGTGGCCGCCCTTTTCCTCTCCCTCTTGTTTCCTGCTTTTTTTTTCTTTTCTAGTCCTGACTGACACACACAAGAATTTCTGAGGGTTGATTTTAATCAGATGTTTGCAAACAATGGGACTTGTCTTAATCTGTGTCTGAAGAAGACTGAAAGAAAATGTGCCAATGCAATTTTTGCACAAGGCCTGTCCCTACCTGAGGTACTTCCCAGAAGTATTTATATGCACTCCTTCTCACAACATATTGCAAGGCAGCGGTACAGGTCCCTCGTGGCATTGAAAGGCCAAGAGTGATCAGGCCCCAGCTGGACTTTGGGGGATGAAGGTGCATGGGAGGGAGAGGTAAGATGAGCCACCATCTTGGAAGAAGCATTTTCTGAGGATGGATTTGGTGGAGGCATGTCAGATTGGGTAAGGGAAGGATGCGGAGAAACAGGAAAGAAGGCCAAGCGAGAAAAGTAGGAGAAGGACACCAAAGAGGATGGAAGGCCACGCAGCTTGGGGAGTAGTGAAGGGGACAGAGGAAGGAGGTGAGACAAGACTGGGTGGCAGGAGCCAAACTGTGCAAGGCCCCGAGAGCCTGGACAAAGCTTAAATTTGATGTGGAAAGAGATGTAGTGCTATTAAAGAGATTAGAAGGACTGGAGCACAGGGTGACTGGATTGAAGAGGGGTCAGAGGGCTATCTGGGAGGTGAGTGAAAGTTTAGTAGGCCAGTGGAGAGGGGCTCAGATGCTGTGGTGATAAGTGTGTAGACAGAGTGCAAAGAAGGTAAGGCCTGGTATGCACATGAGACCTTGGTTGGTATAGCTGTGTTGGGCAGGGATGTGAAAGAAACAGTTATGCTGACCTGATCCTCAGTGTAGATGCAGACACATAGACAGAAGAGTACTTTATCTCCATTGTCTAGTGCTTTATAGCCATGGAAAGCCCTGCCATCAGCATAAGCTGCATCTACACTCTGGGATTGTCCCATCTTAACCTGTGTAGTGGACATGCTGCTAAATGGGAATCTGAGCATCTTAGCAGATTGCAGGAGCAGCCTTACAGAAGGTGTGTGAAGAAAGTCTGAATCTCCCCACTTCAGAATCTCTTCAGCCTCCCTTTCTTTGGCTCTAGCTGTCTGAGAGAAAAGATACCAGCTCTTTAAAGATTAATTCCCACCATTGTTTGGTTAACAATACTGAGCTTCCTTCAAAGAACATCCTGAGGCAACACAGCAAGAGCAGCTCCAAGGATAAAAACCTTTCCCAGTGCTGGCTGGTCCACTAACGCTGAGTGGGAAGTTTGCCATGTACGTATGACAAACTGGGAAGGGGTGATTGTTTTTTTACAAAATCCATTAGTCCAGGCCTGAGGCAGAAGGGCCTTGCTGCGTGGGAGTTCCCCAATGAGGGGGTGCTCCTCGTTCCTCCCCAGGGGGCTGATGACATTTCCCAGCCGTATCTCAGTTCATTCATAGGGCAGCAGCTGGGATTTCAGCTACAAGGGATTTTTATTTAGACTGTTCCTTCACCCGTTGAAAAGTCTGGGATGTGCTGAGCCGCAGGACATGTGAGAGGCATTGGAATAGTCTAACCTTCTGTAGTTTGTGTACTTCTGTGAACTTCAGAAAACAGAGAAGAAAGAGAAGACTATTCAGAACTCCCGCAGTGGGATAAATCTTTTGCAATATTGAGACAGGGCTCCATACATTTCTGCCTCACCCTACGGAGGAGACATCTGTTGAACTAAGCAGGAGCCCATAGGAGCCTTGCTTCACGCAAATCTGCCCAACTCCAAAGCTACCTAACCTGGCCATGTGCCTTATTCACCTTGCAGTCGAGAACTTTGTTTCATTCAACTGAGCCTTCTAAAGAGTGTGATGATCCCGTGCCATCAGAACCAAGAGAAATTTTTCCATAGACTTCCAGGTTGGAGGCCTGGCTTTCACAGCTGAATTTTTTGTGCAACCACCACATTTTCCCTGTTATGGAAATCTTTACACACCCAGTGGATTAAAGCAACAGGTTTTGTGAGGGAGCCCTTGCTTCAGTAAGGTACGTTAACACAGTAGCCCTATTTCAAAATAAGCTGTTCCAGAATGGCTATTCCAACATAGGGCTGCTACACACAAAAACGTATTTGAAAATAGCACTCAGCTCATGCACCCTCTGCAAATGAGGCCTCTGCAAGGGTGCATGAATCCCACATCACATCATTTGGGAGAATCTTGGCTATTTAAGTAACTCACTTACACAATGAAACTGGGGTGCACTCTGTGCACATGGCTCATGTCATTCCTCAGAACTTTTTTATACCCTCTCATAGTCCTTGGGCTGCAGGAGAATGCTACTCCCAGGTCCTAGCTGAGACGAGAGGTATTGTTGTTTACTGAACTCCCTCAAATGTTTGGGTGTGTCGGACTCCAGAGCTGCACACTGTGATCCAGGCTGCAGGCACAGGGTCCGCAGGCTAAGTAGAATGGACTGATGTCTGAACAGGTGCAAACTGACCCTTACAGTATCTTGATTTGTTGTTTGAGTTGACATGGAGAATGCTGGGTCATTATGACAGGAAACTGAGAGGAAGAGAGGCAGAGTAGGAATTGCACACTGGAAGATATAATGCTGTAAACAAAGCAACCTATATGTTGTTGGACAGCTTCTGAACAGAGCAGTGTTCCTGTAGGGACCCACCACCCTTCGTGGGAAGGCAGAGGGGGTGGGTTTCCTCGGTGCTGCAGGGATTCTCCATTGTCCTGCTCTTTCTGGCTTGCTGTGCTCTGCAGGAGACGGGCACTGGCCCTTTCTAGTTGCTGCTGCTAAAGCTATTGATTAAGTGCCAGCTCCGCCTCTTTCATCCCTTACGCACCCGAGCTCCCACCGACTCCTGTCTTTGTGGATGGGTTGCAGAACAGACCAGGCTCTTGACTTCAGTGGAAGGTCGCTGAGCTAGAGCTGCTGATTGGCCCAATATGTTTGATCCATTCAGGGGTATGGAAAGTCACATTCCCTCCAGCCCCCTTGAGAACACCCCCTCCCGCCGCCACAGGCTTGTGATTGTAGTCAGCTTTTGTCTTTCTCTGGGCTGTATTACTCATCCTGTGGGAACCATCTCTCTAGCCCGTACTCTAAACACCAACGCAATTTGCCTCTCTGTAAAGCTCCATGAATGAAGAGCCAGATATAAGGTCACTTTCCAGGGGAGACAAGATTGTATGTGTATTAAAGGTTCATATAAAGACCCTTACATGTTAAAAAGGTTCTTGAAGCCTGGTCTCAGCCTTGGCTCTTCTACTGCAGTTTTGAGCCCTGGCAAGGCGGCAGGGAAAAAGGATCACAGTTGCTCGCTACCTTCCTTTGGCAGGAATGAGGGTTAATCGCTTCAGTGTCACTGATGAAATGGGCAGATCTTCACCCACTGCCCTAAGCACTCTGCATCACCAGTGCTCTCAGACCTGTCACGCTAGAGCAGTGGCACTCAACCAGGGGTATACACATCCCCAGAGGGGGCGAAGGGATGTGCAGACATCATCTTCCAGAAGTACATCAACTCATCTGGTTTTTTAATAAGCTATGTAAAAAGCACTAGCGAAGTCAGTACAAGCGAAAATTCCATACCAGCGGCGAAAGGCAGCAATGTGTCAGGAAGGGTGCAGTGGCACTTTTGTATTTCTGTGTATGACTTCAGAAGCAAGTCATTTCTGAGTGAGATGCAACTGGGGGTACACAAGGTAAATCAGACTCCTAAAAGGAGCACAGTGTTCTGGAAAGGTTGGGAACTGCTGCCGTAGAGAGTGAAGCAGGGGCAATGGAAGCTCCCTAAAAGTGTGGCAGGGGCCCACCAACACCCAAACTGTCACCCTGCTCTCACGCCTCCCTTCCCCTAAAGCCCCACTCCTGTGCCCCCTCTTTGCCCCAGTACTCCACCCCTGCTCTCTCCTCTCTGTCTCCTCTCCACGCTTACTCACTCTCACGTCTGGTAAAGTGGGAGGAAATTTAAAAGTGATGAGGAAATGGCCCCTCCTGTTCCAGCAACCCTGGCATGAAGGATCTGAACTATCATCCTCAGAGCATCAGCATAGTGCTCTATTGCTGGGTCACTGGGCCTGACTTGCTCCTTACCCTTTCCTGGCTTATTTTTAACCTTTTCTAAGGTGCTCTTTGGGAGGAATAACAACACTCTAGTTACACTCAGAGACTTGAAGATTAGGGGATCAAACTGAAAACATTCCTGGAGATCTTCAGCGCCCTTTCATTTTGTTGTGTTTTACTTTCAGTTGTGTACCTGGGTTGCATCTGGAACAGCTATTCTCCATTTTCCAATAACAGCTGAATGGCAAAGGCTGCAGCCAATTAATATGAACGAAGAGGTTGGAAAAGTTGCACAGCTGGGGCTTGTTTGCTCCAGGTCCATGAAATTGCATATGTTTGGCTGCCCTTTCATGAAGCAGTTAAAATGGTATTTGCTATTCCCTTGTCCCTGATGTTGCGAAGGGTCAGGTTCTAGAGAAACTTTGATGGAGTGAACTAGGAGGAGAACCTGGGTTAGTGAGTAGAATTGTGGATCAGCTGAGCATCAGTCCCTTCCACCATGTGTGTTGGATGTTGTGAATAAGGGAGCTACAAAAGCTTCTGGGGAGTATCACATGTACTGAAGGCCAAGATAGTGTAACGAAGTGAGGAGCATGTGTGTGAGTGACTGTTGAATGGAATTTTTGGTGATAGGCCCCATGCAGTTAATAGCTATTGGTGAGTCCTCCTTTGCTCAGGTGCTAGGGGTCTGTGCTTTTGGTGTAAGAGGCTCTGAGATCTGCCCCTCTGGCTCTGCAGTGGTGTGCAGCAGAGTCTCAGCTGGGCCCTGGACTTGCTAGAGTATACAAGGCGCTTACTGCTAGGGTGGCTATGGTGTGTATTTCCAGTTATTCAGGCAAAGGGGTGGCAATTGGTCCCAGATTGTTGACACACGCACCAATGTGAGAACCAGAATTGGTGCAAGAAACGTTGCCCTATGGTTCTTTCTCTCGCTTGTCCTTGCAGCCTTAGATGTGGGGACCATATGGGAGGTACACAAACATAGACATGGGGACCATATGGGAGGTACACAAACATAGGCCAGAGGCATACAAAGAAGTGACCTCCTTTCTCCTGCAGTGTCTCCTTGTACATCTGCTGAGATACCCAAAGCCCCTCTTCTCCCACATACCACACTCCTGGGTAGGATCAGGTCTGCGGTCAGCACATTACAGTGAGAACTTTCTTCCTCTCCCCTTTTAAGCTGTCACTGCAGAGTAACTGCTTCAGAGGACATTGGGGAAAAGAGCAGCTCCAGGACTCAAAGCAAAAAGAAATTGTTCTGCCCAAAAGTGTTGTGTGGGCCCAGGGGAACTGCCTGTGGCTCAAGGATCGCTGTATATGCCAGTTCTTTGGGTGTAACTTAATTAACCACTAGCATCTGTCGTGCTGGAAAGACTGTGATTTCAGCACTCGACCTGACTCTCCCTTGAATTCTGATCCCAGCTCTGCCTCTGACTCACTGTGTAAGCCAGTGGCACTGGAACTATTTGTAGGGTGGGGTGCTGAGTGGTGCCCCCTCACCTGTTCACACCCCTCACTGCCCCAGGCTGGGGTCTCACCTGGGGTTGCCAACTCTCCCAGGTTGGACATCATTGCTACAAATGGCATCTGGTATGTCTGGTACAGGAGTGTTGGCAATCTAGTGCCCTGGGCCAAGACCAGAAGCAGAACCCTGGACCAGTGGCGGGACTGTGAGGAGCAGTGAAGCCTCCTCAAGTGACCTAGACAGTGGGCTGCAGAGCCCAAGCCGGTGATGGGACTGCAGGGGATGGGCTGGCAGGAACACGAAGGGGCTGCCTGGAGGCCAGGACCTACGGCTGGCAGAGGCAGCAGCAGGTTGGCAGTCAATCTGGCTTGTGGGCATGGGAAGCTGATTGAAATACATGGAGGTGCTGCAGCACCCACCACCTCCACTCTCCTACTTCCTGCACCTATCATACAATCTCCACAGCCTTCCCACATCTGCTTCCCTGATTTTCAAACTGGGATCATACTTGCCTTCTGCACAGGAGTGTTTCTGGGCTTAATCGTCTAGTGCCTGTTCAACACCGTAAAGATGTCATTTTCTGTATATAGTATTGTGAGGGGCACGATCCTCTCTTGCTGGTTTTATTCTAATGCAATTCCAGTGCCATCTTGTGGTATTAGTCCAGATTTACACCTATGTGAGAAGTATCAGAGAGGTAGCCATGTTAGTCTGTATCTTTGAGAACAACAAGAAGTCCTGTGGCACCTTATAGACAAACAGATATTTTGGAGCATAAGCTTTCATGGGCAAAGACCTGCTTCATCAGGTGCATGAGTGGGGGGTGGTTTCAGAGTGGTATTTAAAGAGTGGGGTCCTAGTAAAGGGAGGCCTAGAGCTGACAAGGTCTATTCAGTCAGGGTAGAAAAGGCCCATTACCAGTAGTAGTTATGAAGAGAGGAAAAAAAGGCCAGATAAGACAGGGGGCATATGGCCCATTGTCAGTATAATGTGGAGATGTTAACACCCAGGGCAGAGAAGCTCCTTTTGTAAGGTGCGAGCCACTCCCAGTCTCTGTTTAATCCTTGGTTAATGGAGTCAAATTTGCAAATACATTGCAGCTCAGAGATTTTTCTCTCCATTTGATTTTTGAAATTTCTTTGTCTCAGGACTGCCACCCTTAAATCTGCTACTGAGTGTCCAGGGAGACGGAAGTGCTCTCCCACAGGCTTCTGTACATTACCGTTCCTGATGCCTGATTTATGTCCATTTATTCTTTTCCATAGAGACTGTCCAGCTTGGCCAATGTAAATTGCAGTGTGGCCTTGCTGGCACATGATGGCATATATTATATTAGTAGACGTGCAGGTAAAGGAGCCCCTGATGGTATGGGTGATGTTAGGTCCTGTGATGATATCACTAGTGTAGATATGTGAGCACAGTTGGCAGCAAGGATTGTTGCAGGGGCTGGTTCCAGGCTTAGAGTTACTGGTTTGTGATTTATAGTGGCTGGTGAGGCTATATTTAAGTTTGGCAGGCTGTCTGTAGGTGAGGACAGACCTGCCTCCCAAGGTCTGTGAGAGTGAAAGATCATTGCTCAGGATGGGTTGCAGATCACTGATGATGTGTTGGAGAGGCCTTAGGTGGGGGCTGTATGTGATGGTCAGTGGTGTTCTCTTGTTTTCCTTGCGAGGCCAGTCTTGTAGCAGGTGGCTTCTGGGTATCCATCTGGTTCTGTCAATCTGTTTCCTCACTTCCTTAGGTGGGTATAGTAGTTTGAGGAAAGCTTGGTAAAGGTCTTGTAGATGTTTGTCTCTGATGGATCAGAGCAAATACAGTTGTACCTTAGTGCCTGGCTGTAAACAATGGATCATGTAGTATGCCCTGGATGGAAGCTGGAGGTGTGTAGATAAGCATAGCAGTCCATGGGTTTTTGGTATAGGGTGGTATTTATGTGACCATCGCTTATCTGCACAGTAGTGTCCAGGAAGTGAATCTCTTGTGTGGACTGGTCCAGGCAAAGGTTGATGGTGGGCTGGAAACTGTTGAAATCACAGTGGAACTCTTCAAGAGCCTCCTTCCCATGGGTCCAGATGATGAAGATGTCATCAGTGTAGTGCAGGTAGAGGAGGGGCGCTAGGGGACGAGAACGGAGAAAGCATTGTTTCAGGTCAGCCACAAAAATGTTGGCCTACTGTGGGGCCACATGGGTGCCCATAGCAGTGCCACTGATTTGAAGGCATAATTTGTCCTTGAATCTGAAATAGTTGTAAGTGAGGACAAAGTCACAAAGCTCCACCACCATTTGTGCCACAGTCTCATCAGGGATAATGTTCCTAACAGCTTGGAGTCCATCTTCATGTGGGATATTGGTGTAAGGGGCCCCTACATCTGTGGTGGCCAGGATGCCATTTTCAGGAAGGTCACCAATGGATTGTAGTTTCCTGAGGAAGTCGGTGGTATCTCGAAGAGAGCTGGGGGTGCTGGTCACATAGAATCTAAGTAGAGAGTCCACATATCCAGACAGTCCTGTGGTGAGGGTGCCAATGCCTGAGAGATGCTGGGGCATCTGGGATTCCAAGGTCTATGGATCTTGGATAGCAAGTAGAATAAACCTGGTTTGGGTTCAAGGGGTGTGTCTGTGTAAATTTGTTCCTATGTTTTTATAAGGAGGACCTATGTGAGAGGAGACTCAGGCCTGAATAGTTTAGCCCTCAGTGAATATTGTTCAGAAATGTCCTCTAGACTTCTTACTAGACTGGGTTTGGTTGCCTGAGTCAGTTTGTTTTGAAACATACAACATCATTTTCTTTTCCTAACATTTTCCCTGGACTCTCAGGAGGGGCTCCTCAGGGCTGGTTAGCTATTTTGTGATACTCTTTTCAGCTTTCCATTCAAGACCTGGAAGAACGTCATGATTTATGGACATTCACCCTTCCCTCTCTGTGCCTGCTCCCCCACCCTTGCTCAAAGACAGACTAGCCAACCTGGCCCTCATTCCTCAGGAAGTTGTTATCTGAAATAATGACATTCAATCTCTTTGGAAAACAGAGAGACCAATTTGCTGAAGGCCTTTTTCTTGACACAGCCTCTGGTAAAGTTTTTCCCTTTGCGGTCCTTTTGGAATTAGTGCCTTGATTAGCCAACTCCTTACAGAAACCAGCTGTGAGCTCTCCTTCTCCACAGAGATGCTTTAATGCTTCAAGTGCAGAAACTGTAATGTCAAAGATAACTCTTGATCCCAGGCCAAGGTACAGTAATTTTGTTACTTGAGTAATGGGAGTGAGCTGGAGAGAGGACGGGAGATTAGAAACACATTGGGGAGAGAAAGGAATTATTATAAACAGCAAAGCTGGTCAGAGTTCGGCCACCAGTCAGTCATATCTGCAACCAAAGTGCAGAGGGATGAGTAATGGCACGCCCTGTCCCAGGGGCAGATGAACTGCTCAAAGAACATCACACAACAGCCTGAGTCTGGCCACCCTTTATTTGATCTTCTCCCCCACTTCTTAAATCCCTTGGAAAGAGCATGTTTAAAAAGAACCAAAGTCCCTTTTACAGCATGTTCCATTTGCACTTTCAGTGGTTTAATGTAGGTTCACAGATGCAGCCAACAATAAGGATTATTCCCTGTTGGCTCCTAGATGACCACTGGGGTTTAAAGCAAGTGTGTATGGTCCAGAACAGAAAGGAACGAGGAGTATCTCCAGTTTCATCTCTCTTTGTCTCATTCTTCCACATGCACTTTCTGGCCACATCCAGGCTTCCATCACTGCTAGTCCCATGTGCCTAATGGAGAACTATATAGACCTTGCACCAAACAGAACTGCTTCGCCCCAGACCAGTTGCTTTGCCCCACCCCACTGTCATGGTTGGAATTTTGGGCAGTCAAAACACTGTAACAAAATGACATGTGGGTACCTTTGTCCTGAATGGAATGGGACCTACTCACCTCTGTCTCACAGGCCCAGTGCTGCTGCCAACTCATGGACCACTCTTCGTCAGCTCAAGAGCTGGGGGCAGGAGTTCTAGTCCACAACTTCTGTGCTGTTCTGGGATGCAGTGACAGCTGAGCCAGCCTGTTGGTCGTGAGTTTGTTGAAAGACAGCGAAAAAATATAATACAAGGGAAATTATAAAAGCAAAGCATGAACAAGCCAAGCAAAGTGACACCTTGAAAGGGAACATCGAAGCTGGAGCATGTGATGTAGTTCTCCATAAGGTACACAGGACTAGCAGTGACAAACACCAGGGCATGATGGTTTAGTACAGGAGCAAAGAGGAAACACTTCCCACATAATGAGGATCCTCCAGTGCCTCCTTTTGCAGAGTTGATGATCTCTTGCCCCCATGAACAGGACATTTAGTTCCAGCAATTCCTTTAAGGATGTGGATTCCTTTTTCCTTTCAAAGAGGTTGAATCCAGATCAGGAAACAAACTGGTACATGCCATCCTCTGAGCAGACAATGGGGATTCCTTTTTGGTACAGATCTTGTAATTTCTAACAAGGCCAAGAGTTTCAGAGGTTCTGGCCCAATAAATTATATGATCTGTCTAATATAGCTAAATCTAGAGATTATATGCTTAAATTACTGTTGTACATGATAGATTACATTGTAGTCAGTCCATAGCTGCATGCCTAGACGCACACATTATGGTTATAACACAGGACAATTTGCAGTGAAAACACAGCCCTTTGTTACTTGCAGAATCACAGGACTTCAAGCGACTTCTCCTCATCCCACACACCATTTCTGCTCAATCAAAACATCAGTTAGGTGGCAGTAGTTCTTCCTTCCCATAGGCTAGAAGATGTCTCAACACAAAGAGTTTTGCTTGTATACCTCTGCTGGTGTAACTATGGTAACAAGCCCTCCCATTGTATCTGCGCTTTTACTGGTTAAAAAGTACTTTTGCTGGTATTGCTCATACTTGATTCCCTGCACAAACTAAACTAGACCAGCAAACACTCCCTTACGCAAGAATAACTGTTAATAGGAGGGCTTTTGCTAGTGAAGGAATGTCACAAAAAAAGAAGTCACACGCCCTTCAAACAGACATTACTATACTGGCAAAGGTTTCTAGGGTAGATCTAGTCCAAGATGCTAGAGAAGAGGGTGAAGTACACCCAATAGCCAGTCATATGTTTATACATCCCTATTGCTTTGATCTATTCTTGCGTATTTACCCTTATGAAATATAAACTTCCCTCTGGTTACTTAAGTCACACACTGCTCAGCTGGAGTACTAGAGCCCCTCAGAGCCAAACTGAATTTATCCTCCTAAGACTCCTGTGAGGGAGGAAACTACTGGCCTAGCATTACAGGTGACCGGGGGCCCAGAGGGCTTACGTGGCTTGCCCGAGGTCACACAAGATGTCTGTATTAGAGCAGGGTCTTCATCCCAGAACTCTTGAATCCCAGTCCAGAGTTTTAGCATATTCACCAATAGCTTGCTGTTGTCTACCTCCACATACCCAGAGTTCATACAAATAACAGCATCAGCTGCTCGGAAAGAAATTAGCCTGCTCTGTAAGGCCAAAGCACCAGAACCTCTCTCTAGAATAGTCTGGAAACTTGCTCAGACCCCTGCACAGGGCTCCCCTCCAGTAGCAGTTGTTTACCATTACAGGCTTTTCTGTGGCAGTCATCAGCGTGTCTGGGTGGCTGCCTTCACCATGCATTAGATGCCTCAAAAAAACTGAGCAGCGCTCTCTGCCCAGGGCAGTCACTCCCTGCAGTGGAGCAGATGCAGAGCATGGATGATCATGCATTAAGATGCATCACATCAAAAGCTTTGCCCTTTGTGCTAGCTGGAGGAAAGAGGAGGGTGACCACACTGAAGCAATTCCTGTCCGTTTGCACTACTGACCCTCCAGCCTCGCCTCTTAACGCTAGAAAACCAGCCACGAAATCGCTGGATGAGCTTTGCTGAGCCATTTCCTGCCATTGAAATAGGTCCAGCGCCATCTGGTGGTCTTATAGCTCAAGTTCATTCTCCCTTAATTAACGTCTTCCACCCAGCACCTTGGAGTGAGTGAGTGGAAGGGGTGAAAGCTGCACTTTCCCCCCCTGCTAACATCAGGGCAAGCCACTGGGCTACTCATCATCCCCCCCCCGGTGGAAATTAATTGTGTGTGGTGAGAGTGGCGGTGCAACCATAAGCCCCCTGAAGGCAGCTCTAGGCTGCCCAGTCAGACCGGGGCACAGGACTAAGTCCATTGTACCCACTGCAGCCTTTGCACCAGCACAAGCCATTACACCTGATTTGGGACCTGTGGTTCCATAATATGCAGCCTGCGTCTGTCACGAGCTCCAGCCTGTAACTGGTGAGCCTGTAACTCCCTCAGCGTGCCTCCACTGCAGCCCTTTGCCTGGCCAGACATCTGCAGTACACACTGCCAGTGACTGAGGGTGGGGAATGAGTCAGTCCAAGATACTCCAACCCTGTCTGAGGGTGGATGGAGGAAATGTTGAGCTGTGCTGATGAAGCAGCGGGGCTAGCACAGAGTAGCTCACTGAGGCTGTAACACAGGAGCAGCTCAGGCTCTGGGTACACTCAGCGGGGCCAGCAGCCCTAGGACAAAGGGTGTGTATGGGGAAGAACGGGGCACAGTACTCCAGATGTGGCCTCACCAGTGCCACAAAGAGGGGAATAATCCCTTCCCTTGATCTGCACCCTTGGAAGGGGCAGGGCCGGGGCAGAAGCAACAGAGTTGAGGGCCCTCAGCTCTTAGTGCTGCTACGCACCTCGCCCCCTCCCCAGCCCTCGGAGCAGTAGGAGCAGCAGCGTCCGAGAGCTTCAGGCCTCTTTGAATCTCTGGGCCCTTGTGCAATTGCCTCCTTGTCCCCTCCTGTCAGCAGGCCTGTCTACGCTTACAGCACAGACGTGCTATGGACCCCCACAGCATGCGTATAAATGGCAGTGTCGACCGTGAGGCACTGCTTCAGTGAGCAGAGACCTGCCAGAACATAGGAACAGTGGCTGGGCCATCAGTGAACAGAGAATAGGAATGGTCATACTGGGTCAGACCGGTGGTCCAGCTTCTGCTTGCAGTGTGGACACCCGCTAAGTCTCCCTTCACATCACTTCCCCAGCAGTAAAACAGTGATAGCCCTGCCCTGCCTCATGGGCGGGTAGGCAGGAAGCTAGGAGGATAAATACATTAAACGTTGTCAGGTGCTGAGATACTATCGTACAGGAACAGCCATATAGGTAACTGAGAGGTGGTTTCCTGCGAGTTTTCTCACAACAAGCAGCTGGATCTAATGAATGGGGCCCCCGTGTTTGCCAGGGAATCCATTGTGCTCACAGCCTCTCTGTTCTTTCAGGTACTGCCTCGGTTGCAGTAGCTGGCATCTTCGCAGCCTTGAGAATCACAAAGAACAAGCTCTCTGATCATAAGTTTGTTTTCCAAGGAGCTGGCGAGGTAGGTTTCACCCCCATTCAGCCCTAAACAAAGTATTTGTCCTTTCATTTTAAGGGGATAAAACGAAAGCTTAAAGCCCCAGAGCCACAAACTGAGTTAGGTGCTTGAGTCCCAGTTTTGGGTTCTGTTGTGTTCCACAAAAGTCCCAACTAGCTGCCACTGACCCCTGCGGTTTCGTTCTTCTGGGTGTGTGCACTGCTGCCCCACTTCAGGCCCCTGGATGCCCCAGAGCTACCCACAAAGCAGGGGAAGAGAGGCAAAAGCATGCCTGTGTCACCCATGGGTCCAATCTGGAAGCCAGGCTGAGTGGCACCTATTGTATCAGGTCCCATTCAAAGGCAAGGAGGAGGTGGTTGTGGTGCCACCTGCCTTATATTAGGCCAGTGGTTAGTTAGAGCATTCACTGAGGTTGTGAGATACCTAAAATTCATTCTTCCCCTGAGACAGATGTGGGGAAGAATCTGAACAGAGTCCCCAGGTTCTCAGGAGCATAGGCTGACCACCAAGCTCTGGGGTGCTTTGATGTGGGACTCCCTCACTCTGTCCTGTGGTAGCTGTGATAAATAGAGTCACTGGGCCACAGAAAGCATGAAAACAATTCTGTCAACTAGTCATTTCGGCACCCCCCGGGGAGACCATTGTCAGTCCTCCCCTGTTCTAATCACTGTTTAATTATACAAAATAGAACAGCTTTAAATGGAGAGAGTGAGGGAGCCCACCTCTCTGTACCCCAGCAGGTGGGTGGAGTAGGAAGAGACATAAGCCATTGGTTTGGAGTCCTGGTATGAGGTAGGACCTGATCACAGAATCTGGCAAAAACAGGGCTGATATTACAAAAGTGCACAGTCCAAAGAAGTGCTAGTCACACAGCACTCCCACAAACACATATCGCCATCAAGTGGTCCCAGGACATGCACTGGAATGAAGGCTGCTACAAAAACATTCCCCAAGGATAACAGGAACACAATGTCCTCTCCTCAAAGATAAGATCAGGATGACAATATACAATAAAGATGTTTTCTTGAACCAACATTTACAAGATGATGGTTATCTCAGGCCACTGTAACTAACAAGCCCTAACTTCACAAAAAAAAAAAAAAAAGCAGTCGTAGCACTTTAGAGAGTAACAAAATAATTTAGATCTTCAGATCCAAAGAAGTGGGTCTGCCCCATGAAAACTCATCACCCAATAAATTATTTTGTTGGTCTTTATAGTGCTACATGACAGCTTTTTTGTTTTTTGAAGATACAGACTAACCCAGCTACGTCTCTGTCACTAAGCGCTAACTTGTTTGTATTGGGCTATAACGGTGTACTTCATAAAGGAGAGTATCTTTGGTTTAGGGGAGAACAGAAAGCCCAGCTGCTCACTGAGCTGCTCCATTGTTAATGCATACATATATTAGTGGTCTGATGGAGTCTATGGGGTACTAGTACTGCCTATGGCAACAATAAACATGGCCAGGTGCCTTCATTTCTTAATAGATCTTGGATGGTTCACTCAAGATCTGCTGTGGTAGCTGTCTGTGCAGGGATGGGAACGCACATTGGTGGCCCATGATCAGATAAATAACATCTATCAAACACAACAAACACAGAACTCCCGTCTGCCAGTTGTACAACCCTCTGTCAGAGTTGAACCACACTTTCCCTTTGAGGCAGATGTTCTAGCTTTGTGTTTGCCCAGTGCCCAGCACAAGAGGGCAAGGAGAGGAGAGGGTGAGTAGCTGGTGGGTAAGGCAGGGGAGTGGGACTTGTGAGAACTGCATTCAGTTCCTGACTGTCACCACCTGCCTGGGTGATTTTGGACAAATACTGTACCCTCCAGTTGCCCCTCTGGAAAACAGAGTTACAAACGAATAGTCACAACAGAGGTGTATGTTCAGCATCTTTTGGCCCAGAGCAAAGTGGGACTGCTCAATGCAACTGTTGTGCCAATACTGTAGCTTATATACAGCACACCAGCACTGCTTTGTTTTGTTTTGTTTTGTTTTTTGTTTTGTTTTGTCATGAGGAGTTGGGAAAAAAGAAGGGACTGGTCTCTCAAGGTTTCAAATGCACCATTCACAACTGTTGCCTTGAGTTCCTCTGATAGCTGCATTATGGAGCCATGTCAGTCTGGCTTCCACCTGCTTCTCTCTACTGAAACTGGAGGTCTGAAGGTCTCAGACAACTTCTTCTTGGTCAGCTCTCAGGGCGTTGCTCCACTTTCAACTTCCTTGACCAGTCTGCTGCTTTAGGAGCCATCAGTCACATCCTCCTTCTTCATGTGTTTCAGCTAAACAATGATAATTCTGATTGGCATAGCATCTTGGAGCCGAGGGTGTGGCCCAGGCCCCCGGTATGCTTGGTGTTGTACAGAACAAAAACAGGGCCCCTGCCCCAGCGAGCATGCAGTTCATGTGCTTTTGTGGAAGAATGGGAGGGGGTAGATCATTTTTTAAAACTGTTCCAGAGTGATGCGTGTTTCCCTGAGGGAATGGTCAGATTTGTTTTCTGCTTGTGGGTTTCAGGCTGCCATGGGCATAGCCCATCTCATTATTATGGCCATGGAAAAGGAAGGCACTTTGAGGGAAGATGCCATCAAAAAAATCTGGATGGTGGACTCCAAGGGACTAATTGTAAAGGTAAATCTGCCTGTGTTGCACTCTGGTGCTGTGGTGCTGGTAGATTCAGTGTCACAGGCACAGGAAACAATGGGGCCTGACTCTCTTACACAGAGTAAGCAGATCCAGTGGGCCACAGACACCCCTGGAGTAAGTGGCTGCAATTCTGCTGAAATCAGTGGAGCTGCACATATTTACAGACAGCAACTTCCTGTTTCTGCTGCCAGCAGCGTTTGGACATCCTGGCGGCAGGGTCAGGGACAGCACTGCTCTTCAGGCCCAGTGGGACTTCATACAACAAGAGTAAATCTCCTCTCTCCAGGAGACAGAGCTTTCCTGAGGTTTGGTCCAAGACACTGGAATGAACTCTCACATAAACTAAGGGCCAGAAGAAACCTCACTGCCTTCCACACAGATTCAGACGCTGCCCAGCTGATTAGCAAAGCACTCACAGCTAGGGTGGTTGTTTCTACTGGTGATGCACAGTCAGATGTGCCTCGATGCACATAAAAAATTATTCCTCGCCTGGATGGAAAAGATTAGAGGGAACATTGAAGAGGGGCTGCAGGGAGGGTTAGGAGACGTAGCCACTGGAGGCCTGGTTATTTAGTAATGATATATAGAGATACACATCTCAGAGCTAGAAGGGACCTCAGGAGGTCATCAAGTCCAGTCCCCTATCCTCTTGACAGGACCAAGCATCATCCCTTTTTCTGACTCTTCTATTTACCCCAGATCCCTAAATGGCCCCTTCAAGGATTGAACTCACACCCCCTGGGGTTTAGCAGGTCAGTGCTCAAACCACTGAGCTGTTTGTCTTAAAAGTGGCAACAGTGCCTCCAAAACAAAACAAAAAAGTCCCCCAAAGCCTTCCTCACTAAGTGCAGGGTACATTTGTTTCCATTGACCTTTGCTGACAGAGCCAGAGAAATGAGCATGTCAGAGAAGAAACTTACCCACCCAAGTTCTTCCACCATGGAGTGGCTAGGAGAACAAACCACACATGACATGTGGGTGGTAGGTACCATAAGCAAGGGAATACACTGCCTTCTGAAAACTGCCTATGTGCTCCAGCCACCCGCCCATCCACAGCAGTCCAGGAACCTGGAGAGAGCAGGAGCTGAGGTGCAGCAGCCCTGCCACCTGGAGAGAGCAGGAGCTGGGGTTTGAGCCAAGGTGTAGCTGCCTAGGGAGAAGCTGTTCCTGTAGCTGGTGGGGAAGGATGGGGGCTAAACCTCCCACTAGGAGGTGGACACTAAAGGGTCTGGGGATGGTCAGGGGGTAGGGGCTGTGCTCAGCTCCACAGCGAGGCTGGGACCTGCCTTCACCCACTACATGACAGACATTAATCACTTGACACATGACTGGAAAGTGCCCAGATAATCCAGGGATGAGTACAGTATAGCAGACTATAAAACTGAGTGAGGCACCATAATCCTGCAATCATGGATGCAGCTGCCTTTTCTCAACTGCCACTGGTTTGTCTGTTCCTTTCACCCTGCAGGGGAGAAGTCACCTGAACCACGAGAAGGAGATGTTTGCTCAAGACCATCCCAGCATAAAAACTCTGGAGGAGGTAGTGCACAGAGTGAAACCTACAGCTATTATAGGTAAAGTCACGGAAATGGGAACTCCTAATTTCTTCAGTTCTTGTGGGATTTTTTTCTTTCTTTGTCCCAGGGCTCCTCTGTTGTCTAATCTGACTCCCAAGGCCTCTCTGCCTGCATTTTTCCCCTTTACTTCTCAACACTATCTCTCGGGGCTATGAAGCGCAAGCTCCATCCTTCTGTTGAACAAGGGTCCCTTGGAGGCCAATCACTGCTGCCCTTGACTGGCCAAAGAGAGCACTCTTGAGTTGAGCTGTTCTGCTGCTCCTAGAGGCTGGAGGATGTGTACCTCCAATTGACCAGCAGGGCAAGAAGATGGTGGCAGTTACCAGTACCAGGCCTCCTGAGGGACAGTGCTGAACATAGCTGCGAAGCCAACAAACACGTGACTGTTTGCTGATCCTGTGCACAGTGTAATAGAGAGCTTTATCCTGAAGGAGGCTTTATCCTGAAGGAGGTAAACCTGACTTGCATGGGGTCTCTGGAAAGAGGTGTCCGTCTCTCTCAGTGTAATCTGGGTCAACTGACTGAGCACTAATGAGCTGAGGTTTAGGGAAACATGGGCCCAATCCATTGGAAGTCACAGAGTGAATCAGGAATTAACTGCTCACTTCTTCTCACTTCTTAGGTGTAGCTGCCATCGCAGGAGCTTTCACAGAGAAGATTTTGAAGGACATGGCAGCTTTCAATGACAGGCCCATCGTGTTTGCCCTGAGTAACCCCACGAGTAAAGCAGAGTGCACAGCTGCTCAGTGCTATCACCTGACAGAGGTAAATGGATGACTGCATCTTGGTGGAATGGGGCAATAAGATTTAACACAGATTTAACACAGCAGAGCAACCTCTGTGTGCAACAGCAAGCCAAGCACGTTTTGGTGGGTCACAGATGCCCATAACTGCCTGGCAGAGCCCCGCTGGTGTACACCTCATGTCTGGTAAAATGGCAGTCTGTGAGGCTCTTGCAGAGGATCAGCCCTGTGGGGGCACCTTTTGTTTATGAACACGGGCCCAATCTGCATCAGGGATGTCCCCCTGCAGGAGACTGGGGCCGGGTGTGTCGTTAGATAAATAGGTTAGAATGATAACGGAGAGGTGGCCGTGTTGGTCTGTACTCCAGCAAAGCAAAGCAGCAGAAATGTAGCATTGCAAAGACTAACAAAATGATTTATTCGGTGATCAGTTTTCGTGGGACAGATCTACTTCATCAGATCAATTTCGTTTCCAATACAGACTGACATTTATAAGTACAGAGGACCCAAAAAAAATTGCTATAAAAACTGACAAATCAAATAGGATTGAAGAAAGGGGTGAGAGGTGGGAAGATGTTAATTGTCCTGTCTGAGGCAATTACGAGCATCAAAGGAAGGGAAGCGGTCCTTTGGCTGGTACCAGGCCAGATGGAAACTAAACGCAACACATCTCTTTTTCCCCTGGCAAACCCACTGTGCGTCAGTTTAAACAGCGGGCAAATCCCGGTGGTGAGCTCTGTGGTGGAGCCATTGTTGACTGATCAGTGCATTTGCTATCACAGTCACTGGACTCCCCTGGACTCTGGGATCACTTGTATACATTGCCTCTCCAATACCTGTGTGTCTGTGTGTCTCTCTCAACAGGGCCGAGGCATATTTGCGAGCGGCAGTCCATTCTCCAAAGTAACCCTGGCCAGTGGACAGACCTTCTTCCCTGGCCAAGGAAATAATGCCTATGTGTTCCCTGGAGTGGCGCTGGGAGTCATTGCCTGCGGGGTCCGGCATATCTCTGACGATATCTTCCTCACCACAGCAGAGGTTTCAGCTTTATATTTAACTGGTGCTTTTAAAATGTAAAAAAGCAACCTCAGTGAGGCTGATTGAGCCCCAGGAGTCTAATTAAGTCCTTGGCTAGGAACGAGCCCAAGGCAATGTGCACCATAGGACCAGCACCCGTTCAGCAAAAGGCTGCAGACTCTCCAACAAAGCAGGATGCCAGCACTTCCATTGTGCCTACAGAAGTCCCCTGCATGCGTCTGCATTTGGTGCCCCACTTACAGTGTTTCTGTAAGCTGTGTACGTGTGCGACTACTCAGGAGCACTTCAGATGCTGCCCAGCTGATTAGCAAAGCACCCACAGCTAGGTTGGTTGTTTCTACGGGTGATGCACATTCAGATGTGCCTTGATGCACATAAAAAATTATTCCTTATCTGGATGGAAAAGATTAGAGGGAACATTGATGGGGGCTGCAGTGAGGGTTAGGGAACATAGCCTCTGGAGGCCTGGTTATTTGTCTTAAAGGCAGCAATAACAACTCCAAAATAAAACAAAAATCCCCCAAAGCCTTTGATCCTATTTGAAAACAGCTGAATTTATTCCCTAGCCTTTCCCTGCTGGTTGGCTTTGGTCAGTGGTGGGAAAAGCTAGCAGCCAGAGTTCCCTGCCACACCAGCAGTTCTCACAGACATTTTTTGTCACGTTGCAGCTCCCTCAGCCTTTGTTGTAGGCTGTATGATTAGAAAAATATTTATTTTTCAGACAGTAATATATAACTAAGCTGCCTGTTGGGAGCGCAGGGCAACTTTTTCTCAGAAATTGACTTGCTTCAGTCAAAAATGGGTCTACTCAGGCAGCAGTTGTGCTGACAGGGCTCCGTTTTCAAGCCCATACTGAAACTTAGGCAGATTTGACTTTTGAGTGGTTTGCTTCTGATTACAAGGACTTCACCCACCAAGTGAGTGTTAAAGCCTCAGCAGGGAGCACACAGCACTTGTAACTACCTTCCTTTTCATTCTAGTCTATTGCTGCAGAAGTCACAGAGGCGCATCTTGCTGAAGGGAGACTCTACCCTCCCCTGAATAGAATCAGAGATGTGTCCTCCAAAATCGCCATCAAGGTAAGAGTCAAGTGTTCTTGTGAAACTTTTTGTTTATATATATACCAAGTTCTACTGCTTGTAGCAGCGGCAAGGATTTTTTTTTGCTTAGGCTCAGCTTTGATATGGTTGTGACTACCAGCATAAGTGCACTGGCTCTATTTGACCTTGAACATAGGTGGGGGTGGCATGTGACACTTCTCCTTTTGATTTAATACACTATCCTCTAAAGCACTGGCAGCCCCAGACTGCCTGGTATCATCTGCAAAATATATGTGTGGATGCTCTATGCCATTATTTAAATTGGTAATGAACAGAACCAGTCCCAAAACTGATACCTAGGGAACCCCACTTGTTTTGCCATTCCAGTATGACCGGGAACCATTGATATTTGCTCTCTGGGAATGGTTAGCCAATCAGTTATGCTTCCACATTATAATATAGGCTGAACCTCTCTAGTCCAGCACTCTTCCATCTGGCAACATCTGTGGTCCAGCATGATTTTTTTGTTAGCCAAATGTCATTGGTGTGGCCAAGTTTCCCTAAAGTTTGTTTACAGCCACCAGTCCTGGCTCTCAGTGTTCTGTGCTGTAATTTACTCCTCAATGTCTTTTAGGAGCCCAGTAAGCAGTGAAAGTGTTGTCATGTTGCTAGACAATATTGATCTCTTGTGGTTCAGCAAAATCGCTAATTCAGCACCAGTCAGGTTCCCCAGGGTGCCAGACTCGAGAGGTTCAGTCTGTAGCCCCAGCTATGTTATATTTGCCCTAGTTTATTGAAAAGATCATATGAAACCATATCAAATGCTTTCCTGAAGTCTAGTTATACCATGTCTACCACATCTCCCTTATCCACAAAGCTATTTAGCCTCTCAAAGAAAACTATCGAGTTGGTTTGACATGATTTGTTCTTGACAAATCCATGCTGACTGTTCCTTATTGCTTTATCATCTTCCAGAGGTTTGCACATGGATTCCTTAATTATTTGATCCATTATCTTTTCTGACACAAAAGTTAAGCATGTAGCCAACCTGGTTACAAGAGCAGCTGCACACAACAGCAGAGAGCAGCGAGATGCACTTTCTTAGCCAGACAATCAGAAAATGGCGTTTCAAAAATTTGCTAGGGACCTTCCAGTCTCTGTGACTCCTGGGCAGTGGAGGTCTCAACTGTGACCACATCAGTCAGTGCCAGGAATTGTAGACTAGTTGCTGGAGGCCTGCCAGGATTGGTATAAATAAAACAGTGTCTACATTTGCACACTGTTGACCTCAGCACATCAAACGTGGCTCAACACTACTTGGGGAAGTGGGGATAATATGTCTCCAGAAAGTGGCCCTTACATCAGTGTGAGACAAATTAAAGTGTAGATTACAGGCACAACTAGGTCAAAACAGGATGGCTTACATCAATCTAACTTAGTAACGTAGACCCCATTGTGGGGCTAAATAGCAGTAGGGATTGAGCTATTCATTATGGTTTTATTTTCCTCTTCACAGATTGTTGACTATGGCTATAAACATAACCTGGCTTCCTGGTACCCAGAACCAGAAGACAAGGAAGCCTTTGTCAGAGGCCTCATCTATAGCCCTGACTATGAGTCATTTGTTATTGATAACTACAGGTGGCCACAAGCAGCCATGAGCATTCAAGCTGTATAATTTTTAAAAAAAAAACAAACAAAAAAACAGTTCCTTAATATTCCATAGTTGTTACCCTCATTGCCATAAACACATCTTCAGGCTTGCAAAATTTTACTGTCTATTGAAGCAAGTATTTTCTTACCTGCATCTGCCTTTTTACTTTGTAAGTACCTGACCAGGGAAAAGGACAGTGGCAACTTATGCGATGACAGGGCCATCTATGTCTCAAGGCTTACTCCCAATAACTCCTGCACTACAGTTTCCACCTGCCTTTAAAGCACTCCTGTAACCTCGCATAAAGAAGTTTCACTTCTAAACAAATTTCCTCATTTTTGTATCAAAGGAATGAATGGTAAAAGAATTAATCTCACAGAACTGGCTTGGGTCCTCTCTTCTACAAAGAGATGATGGTAGAAGCCAAATTTGTCATTGATGTTTCATTTCTTTAACATACACAGAGCTGCCATGATTTGTTTTTTATTTTTTTAGTATTAATCTAGAAGAATTGTAATCACAGGCACAGCCGTCTAAACCAATTGCATAGCTAAAAATCGATTTATCCGTGGTCAACTTCCATTTCTGTCCACAAGGCAGAAGGTCGACCTTCCTTATTCCTTGCCTCTCGTGAGTACAGAAGTTGTTGACCTCTGTGAGCATCATGTCACGCATGTGTGAAAAGAAACACCACAAAATTGACCCTGAGCGGGGTGATCCTCCACTATAGCTTGGCTGTAGCCAAAGTCTCCTTTCAGTTATGTGAACAGAAATCAGAAGTTGCTACACTGGAGCCAATGGAGTTTGCTGTAAGATTAGTTGAGTGGCTGATATTCTGGGACCGAATGTCTACAACACTGCATGTGTCCCTTAGCAATCAATTTAACTATATTAATGGGGGGTATCCTGGCCTTAGTGATGCCTCTAAAAGGGAACAATATCAGCCCAACTTGAAGATGCTTAAAAAAAGTTGATAACTTTATATTCCAAGTTTGGCCGTTTCAATGTTGCTGTAGCCATGTTGGTCTAAGGATATTAGAGAGACATTGTGGGTGAAGTAATATCTTTTTATTAGACCACCTTCTGTGGTGAAACAACCATCTGAGGCTAGGGCTACACTAGCCGCAGAAGATCGAACACTTAGGTTCGATCTTCCATGGTGCCATTTCGCACATGTGTGAAATGGCACGTTCCAGAATCAATGTTGAACCCAGAACTCCTTGTGAGCCTCAAGGATTAAGGAATGGCTGTAGAAGGAGCGCTCCCATCAGTATTCTGCAGTGAGGACAGGAAGCATTGTTGACGGCTGCAAAATCAATTTTAGGTACGCAATTGGCATACCTAAAATTGCATAGCAGCTGTCGACATTACTGATAACTGTAGACATAGCCTGAGCTACACAAGGCCGTCTTCTGGGCTAGAAACAGTAGTTAGAGTGTCACATACAAGATTGGTTTCATGGTGCATTTATTCAGACATTCTTCATCATTTCTGGTCCTACAACTGGGAGTTGTTAATGGGACCACATCACCTAAATGGTCTCTTAGACTATGTGTTAACTATGTACATTAAACAACCTATTCTACCTTGTATTTAGCTGTGACACTCTGCTTTCCCACACCTGAAGAAGACTGGTTCTCTGTAGCTCAACCATTGGCCAGACATTGGCCCAGTAAAATATTAGTTCACCCATCTTGTGTGTGTTATCTAAATCTGAGTCTATTGGTTCATATCATCAAATAGCTGTAACCTATATATCTACAATCAGGCTCCTACACTCCACATACTTAAGAGTATTTGATTTTTTTTAACTCATTCTCCTTATCTAGCTCTAGTATGGCCAAGAAAGATCTCAGGTAATAGTAATAGGGCTTTTCACTTAACACAAAACAGCACCCACAAAAGCATGGTCAGTAAATCAGATGTATGTTTCTGCTGCTGTACTAAATGCAGGCTTTAACCGTACAACGGTTGGCTCACCAAATCTCACTGCAAGCAGAAAGGGATCAACGTCTGTTTATTTTCAGACTAATACGCTAAAAGGGAAAACAGACTGTGATTTATTTTTAAATGTAATGATTTGATGGATAAACAAAAAGTCTTAGATCATGGTTGGCTGAAAACAGCTTCATTACATAATTAAATTCAGGCATGACCATGTCAAAAGTCAGCAATGCTGCCATGTGGAACAGCGATAGCATAGATTATGCATCTTCCCTTGTAATCACAGCAGTCAAATCCTTTCCCCTGAACTGCTGCAACCAGTTGAATTGTCTATGTACATTTTTGTTTCCTGATTAGCTAAGACCTCTAGTTTCATTTCCCAGTCAAAGTATCAGTTAAACAGTAAAACCTGCAACATATCTGAAGGGTAAAGCCGAAACTGAGAACTTTCCAGTTGCTTTAAGGGCCCAATCATGCACAGATTTAACGTTACACACTGAGTAGTCCTACTAACATTAATGGGATTTATTACTTACAGCGTATACAATTAAGTCTTTTCAAGACCGAGGGCCTAAGCCATTTGGCTGGCTAACACTAGATGGTCTTGATGGTCCAGCAAGCACTGAGATTTCCTGCACTTCTCAGGGTTTAGCCTTAGGGTCTCCTCAGTCAGCATTCAGCTCAGTATAATCTTTATGTTTAGTTCCAGTGATACAGAAATGGGAACGCACTAGACTCCTAGCTGATCGCTCCTCCCTGCCCTGCCAAGATTTTGGGGGAAAACATTCAGCATCCCACCTGGAAGAAGGGCCAGTATATGTACCAAAGCATCAGTGTATGTACTAAAATCACTAATGATATTTTGCCCTTACTTGGAGCTATTTGCATACCTCACATGAGTGTACACAATCTGTGAAGAGCACTCCAAACACACCAGGTCCCATGCAGCTCATGAGTTAATGTAAACTACACTCAGCATTCAATCAGTGACTAAAGCGGCAGGAAAAGAAAGCACTCCCAAAACAACAGACACTTCCAGCCCAGAAAAGCCTTCTGAGTTGTGTTACAGTTTTTATTCTCTCCTCCAGGCATCAGGTGCTATAATGATAAGTTAAGCTCAATATTATTCTGCTTTTCCATGTATAGGGCCAATGGAACCCTTTAATTGTTGCGTTGTGTGCCAAAGTGTGTTAAGCCGCCGTGATAATGCTCAGTGTTACTTTCTGACAAGCTGAATGTGCTGGCCATTTTATGAGAGAGCACTAAACTGTTCCTGTAAGTGACAGTACATGCAATGCTTTTGTAATGCAATGCCTGGGCTGTCTCCTGGGTGTGTTTCATTTGTATCAGCCATTAAAGCTTATTTTAAAATACACCAGTCCGTCCTTCTGAAACCGCATATGCCAAATGGTGCCTGATGAGTAGTTATAAATGTATTGCATATGCCAAACTAGACATTTGTCTGTGAGTGCCAGACACTCAGGGTGCACTTGAAAATGGAAGCAAAGCAAGTGTGGGGGTGGGGAGGGTCACATTAAAGACGACGGGACTGCTTGTGGTCAAGTGCTTTGCTTCATCGTGTGGCTAGACTGCGCAAACCACTAACTCATAATTGTGCCGTTAAAGCTGCCATCTTTCCGATTTGCCACAAAGCCATGAGCCTCACACATCTGAACTGTATCAGAAAATAAATTCCAAAGCCGAACACTCCAGCCGCTTCGCTGCTGGACGTGAGCATGAGTGACCCACATGACAGATGGGTAGCCACAGTGTTTAGTGCCCTGCTGCCAACCAGGGCCTAAGAACCTGGCCAGAGCAGAACAATTTTGACTGTTGTGATTGATATGGCACCTTAAGTGTGCGGCGCTGTCCACCTACATGCCTAGCTACAGCTGCTACTGATAAGATATTCTTCAGGACTTGGCCTTACCAGCTATACAGTCCCAAACACTCTTAAGCTACGTCTACACGTGAAGCCTACATCGAAGTAGCTTATTTCAATGTAGCGACATCGAAATAGGCTATTTCGATGAATAACGTCTACACGTCCTCCAGGGCTGGCGAAGTCGACGTTCAACATCGACGTTGCGCAGCACCACATCGAAATAGGCGCTGTGAGGGAACGTCTACATGCCAAAGTAGCACACATCGAAATAAGGGTGCCAGGCACAGCTGCAGACAGGGTCACAGGGCGGACTCAACAGCAAGCCGCTCCCTTAAAGGGCCCCTCCCAGACACAGTTGCACTAAACAAACAACACAAGATCCACAGAGCCGACAACTGGTTGCAGACCCTGTGCATGCAGCATGGATCCCCAGCTGCAGCAGCAGCAGCCACAAGCCCTGGGCTAAGGGCTGCTGCACACGGTGACCATAGAGCCCCGCAGGAGCTGGAGAGAGAGCGTCTCTCAACCCCTCAGCTGATGGCCACCATGGCGGACCCCGCTATTTCGATGATGTGGGACGTGGATCGTCTACACGTGCCCTACTTCGACGTTCAACTTCGAAGTAGGGCGCTATTCCCATCCCCTCATGGGGTTAGCGGCTTCGACGTCTCACCGCCTAACGTCGATTTCAACTTCGAAATAGCGCCCAACACGTGTAGCCGTGACGGGCGCTGTTTCGAAGTTAGTGCCGCTACTTCGAAGTAGCGTGCACGTGTAGACATGGCTTTATTGGCCTCACCCTGCTGTTGGAGGGCTTAGTTAACTGATTGCACAGGTTGCTACAGGCAGTTGGTTGAGGTAGGGACAGCATCTTCCCTGAGCACTTCTGAAGCACGGAATTCAGTGAGGGCTTGTATAGGACTGGGTGGCATGACTGCTGTGTACAATATTCCATGATAATGCAGTTCCGATGCACAGCAACAGTTGCTGTCCCTGCTCACATTCTGGGACTGGTTGTGCAGCTGGTGGAAAGTAATCCCTGGGGATGTCCTGAGAGAGCAGTGACCCTACACCTGTCAGTAACAGGCCAGTTATTGTGCCCAATCAAAGGTGAGTTTGGGGAAGGGGAAGAAGAGCTACAGCCCTTGAAAAACACCCAATGAGTTCAACAGGCTTTGGGCGAATATTACAGGCTTTAGCTCACATGGGCTTTAGCAACAGTGAGTGAAAGCACCGCTGCACTACGCGGTGCGTGTCCAGGCAGGCCTCTGACTGGTTCGACAATTTGTTTTCTCTTGGGTTCTGTAGCAAATTGGGAGTCTCAGTTGATCTCTAGCCTAATTAGCCCATTTCTCTCCTTGCCTCGATGGCTGTGATCCAGCTCTTGGCCAGCCTCCACGAATGTGCAGCAGTTCAGCCTTCAAAACGTCTTACTCCAGTGGAGCCGTTCCAGCTGGACAAGTGCCTGACGAGCAAAAAACTCAGCACTTGCATTCAGAATGCAGCTTGGTGCTCAGGATTTGCTAAAAGCCTTGCATGAGCTAGTATTTCAGCAAGGCACCCACAAGGCTCCTCACAGCCAAGCACCACATTATAGCTCATTGAAAGGGAGAAGCAGTTCCAATGGAAATACTTTTTACACTTAATACCCGCACAATTTGTGGGACAGTGCGCAGGTTGTGTCACTTCCTTTCAGAATGCCTCTCGCCATCCGACTCTACAGAACCTATTACTGCTGACTGGCATCAACCGTCATTATTTTAGGTGATCTGAAGGGGTTGAAGTGCACCAGTCTACGGGAATGCCCTGGTGAGTGAACATGACTACACAGTCAAACAAGAGGACATGATCAGTGGTAGTGCAGGCTGCCTTACCAGCAGACCTCCCTTTGGAGCAAGAGGTATGAGACTAGGTCAGTCGCCAGCTTGATTCAGTTCTTCATCTTTGCTGAGATTGCTAAGAAGGGTATTGATTAGTAGCCAACAGCCGTCATGGATCTGGAGACAAGGTGCAAGGGGCATGGCTCTGTGCTCCAGAAGGGGTGGAACCTCAGGCAGAAGGGACAGGCCAAGGACAGTCAGCTCTCAGCGCCACCCAGAGCGCAGCCCTGGACCCCCACCCCAGCCCTTGGAGGCCTTGCAGGCGCGTGCAGTGACGCTCCCTTTCAAAGCAGCCTTTCAAAGGGCTCTTTTGCAGTTGGCTCCCTTCCCCCACCAAAACACACACACACACACACACACACAAAAATCAGGAGGCCTAGTGGCCACTGTTACTAGAGAGAGGACACCAGCTTCTTTCCTACAGGGCACTAAATGCCAGGGTAATTGGAGAAGAAGCAATTGCTGATCACTCACTACCAGCCTGACAAGATAACAATGCCCTGCACCCATAGCTGCCCTCTTTCTGTGCCTCTTGATCTTGCCATCATTTTAATTAAGCTACAGATCTGGTATCAAAGCAAAGAAATTACTACTTTGGAACATTGTTTAATTCAACATAATTATCTTAAAACCTAAGTCCTAAAGCAACAATCTTTAGAGTAATGTCCACTGAGGTGTGAGAAACAGCTCCCCACATTCAGAGAAAAAAAATCTCCACAAGGAGAAAAATAAGGCGAAAACTTGCTTCAAAGCATTAACCGGGATCCTGGGATGTATCGAGACTCTGACCACACATTGGTTTCCCCACAGTTGGTTGTGCGCCTCTTACACTGGAAACAACGGCGGTATCTTGCACACTGGTCTAGGAGCATGAGCTTGTTCCCCGCACTAAAGTTAAAGAGAAATGTGTTAAATGTTATTGACTGGGGGGAAATAGAGAAATAAACTGTATCCACTCAGCTGTATCCCCACTGCTGTCAACAGGAGCTATATCTGCTAATACCAGAACTGCAAATAGTTCTGGCTCTGGGTCTTGGAGCATGTACAGAATGAAAAAGTCCCAGCTTGACTGTCAGCCCTGAGGTTCCAGGACTACCAGTTTGAAATAGTACAGGTTGAACCTCTCTAATCTGGAACTTTCTTCTCTGGCAAACTCTGTAATCCATCATGACTTTAGTTAGCCAAAAGACCACTTATTCAGGGTGTGACCATGTTTCCTGTGGTTCCATAAAGTTTGTTTAGAGCCACCAGTCCTGGCTCTCAGTGTTCTGTGGTGTTATTTAGCTGTAATTTGCCCTTAAATACCTTCTAAGAGCCCCGTAAGCCGTGGAAGTGTTGCTAATGTGCTAGAAAATATTGACCTCCCATTGTCCAGCAAATTCTCTTGGGTCCCCAGGGTGCCAGATGAGAGAGGTTCAACCTGTATCTTTTTACTGAGCTAATTGGATTCAGAAATCAGTGAGAAACAGTTACTTGCATAGAAAAGAAATGCACTTTAAAACAATTATTTTGGCTAGCCTTCCACTAACTGTCATCTCCTGCTTTCTTGCCTTCCATCCAAACACAAAAAGAGACAGTATAAAATGTCAGCGTAAAGCAACCATAAAACTCCTGGAAGTGAAGAACGTTTGTCAAACTGAAAGAATGCCAATGCCATGGCTCTGTTAAAGCTAAGTGTACATGAAAATGTGGTTTTCTTGCCCCAAGTCCAAATGGCAATGACTTGGAGGGTGAGGGGGAGTTTCAGCTTCCTCTGCAGCATGAGGCACAGGCACTTTCCAGGATTAACTGAGTATATCTCGCTTAGTCAAGTCCCTGCCATGGCAATGGGGCACCTGGGTCCCTCTTATTCTCTGCCTATGGCCACATAACAGTTCAGTCTGCAGTGGTCTGTGATACTTTGGTTTGATTTTGGTTGCTGGGGCTAGTGTGTGGGTGCCAAGTGGTGTCACATAAAAAACAGCCATGCTGGGTCAGACCAAACATGCGGTTAGCCCAGTATCCTGTCTTCTGACAGTGCCCATTTCCAGGGGCCCCACAAGGAATGAACAGAATAGGTGATTCTCAAGTCTCCTGTTGACTGTTCCCAGTTTCTGGTGTTGGAGGCTTGTGACACACAGAAGGTGTGACTAGATGATTTAGTGCTCCGCCCCCGCCAGCTTTAAACTCTCTGCCTAGGAATCTATTTAGATCCCTAGGTACCCAAATATCCACAGAAATACGGTCCTTATACCCATTAGCTTGGAAATAATAGTGGACTTAACCTTCTTACATGGTCCAGCTACTACTGTGGGACTCGGTAATACCCATTCTAGAGAGAAGCAATACTGAGATCTGTTATGGCTGTTGCCACTTCCCCACGCAGTGAAGGCAAAGCACTACAGCAAGAGTGACGGGTAAAAGGAGGGGCACTGCAACAAGGCAGCAAAAACAGAGCCAAAGTTAGCTGGGACAGGGGAAATCCCCTCAGCATTTGGGGATCTTACCGCTCAAACAGCTTCTCTTCTGCATCCCGCATCCTTTTCATTCGAGCGCTCTTCTGCCAGTCACTCTGCATTGCTAAATTCATCTGGAACGCTCTCTCACTCTGGGCTCCTCTCTCAGCAATCCACCTGAAACATTATTGAAAACGTCTCTTCAATGATTCCTGGATGGCTCTACCTCCCACTCCCCTACTCTGTCAGTTTGTGTCGAGGTTTCAGTAAGTGCAGCCCCAGCATGGTGGGCCATCTAACACTACTCCCTCTCCCTTTCCACAGAGCTGCTGGAGGCTGTGACACAGTTAATGACTTTCACATGGACAGAGAGCACTACCTAAGCCAGAAGCACTGTGATGCTTAGAAACCCCACACAGGCTTGGGCAGATCTGGCTTCTCTTGGCAGAGCATATGAAGGCCACTAGCTCTGCTCAGATCAGCCAAAAATTCAGGCGCTTGTCTGAGAAGTTCAGTCAGAAATAGGCCCAAGCCACAAAGTTCAGCTGTGAACTTGTACAGACGAAGTCAATCCCAGCAGAAGGCTCCCAGTCTCCCTACTGAGACCTGATCCATCAAAGTGCTTCAGTACATGCTTCATTTTGACCCTGGAACTAGTTCCCATGGAAGAAAATAAGACTGTACATGTGCTTAACCATAAGCCTTGCCTAAGTGCTTTGCTAGACTGGGGCCTTAAAGAGGAGAATTGCACCCTCCTGCCCCTCCCCAGAGCCCCATGAAGCGCTTTCATTACTGCTGTTGAATTTTCTCAAGGCTTTACTGGAAATGGAGCACTAGCTAGGCCTGCAGGCTTACTCTTGCTTGGTTCTCTGAAGCATATCGGCTTCTTTCCTCTGCTCCACAATCTGATTAAGGATAGTCATCCTCTTGTGCTGTGCTGCAGAGTCCATTTGGTGCTTGTAGAACTCCTGGGCTCGCTGCCTCTTTTCTGCAAGCTTCTCATTGGTCATATCACTCCTCCCAAAGACAAGGTTTCCTGAGTCAGGCTCACAGGCCAGCAACTGTTTCGGCTTCAGCTTTATCTGTGTTAGGTGGACAGGAAGATTTTTTACCATGGAACTAACCTTACCCATGGCTCTGAAAACTCTGAATGACAGAAACTAGGGCTGCGAAAAGACCTATTAAATCAGCTAATTCACTTTCTCTATTCTGGATCTAAATGCCACAACCCATGAGGACTCTACCACTTCCCTTGTATTGTATAGGGTAGTAGAGTTCAATGTTAGGAAACATCTGTTGATATTTAAGTCCATAATTTCATTTTTAAATTTTACCTTACAGAGGAGGCAGCATGATTCAGTGGGTAAGGCACTGGCCTGGGAGTCAGGACACCTGGGTTCTATTCCCATCTATGCCACTGACCTGGTCTGTGACCTTTGGCAAGTCTCTTCACTGATCTGTAGCTCTGTTTTCCCTCCCACCCTTTGAGTTTTTCATCCATTTAGTCTGTAAGATCTTCTGGGCAGTGACTGAATGCTGCCTAACCTTTTGAAATCTAGTGGCAATTTCATGCAAAACTCTGTACAGTTCTATTCAATCCAAACAGATACCTCTAGATAACTAATTTGCAGGGGGGGACAGTCTATTTTCTCAGCTAGCAATAGAAACATTGCAAACTGTCTCACTTTAAGGGTTAAATAGCCTCACCATCTTAACAGCTTTAAAATACTGGCTGTAGTGATAACTCTTAAAACTTTGGAGAATCTTATTATGATATAGATCACACATTTCCACTCTTCTTCACAACTTTCTGAGAAACATTCCAGTTTATAACTTAGCCACATAATAGTTCAGAAAGTTACTAAATATAGGATTTTTTTGCAACAAAAACTGACCAAGTTACACTACCACGTCAGTGGACCTGGCCTTTTGAGGAACTCACATTTAATTATTAATCACAAGTTTTTACCTGTGTATCCAAGGCTCTCTTATAACACTGCATTTCTTCCATCTTGTCCTTCCGATACTTAGCCCTTTGAGCAGCTAACCTAGGAACAAAAATACAACAGAGTTGCAAGAGTTTTACTGAGATGGCATTTCCAAGAACTAACTGCAGGATTCATCCAGACAATTCCTGTGACACATAGATCTGCCAGTACTCAGCCCATAACATTTGACCTATCAGCTGTAGCCCACAATTCTCTCTTACTGAGATGACTCTGCTCCCCCTAAAACTATTATAATAATTATTATTAATAATGCTGGCTTTCATGATAGAGCAAAACATTAACAACACTGAGCTTGAGCTGTTTGTATCACTCTAGTTCACACATGATAATGTAACAGCAAGTCATTGGCCACATCAGATTATCATGATCGCCACTAAGCTGCTGAATACCTTGGCAGCCTGGAATTTCCGAAAGTTAGCAGAAAGAAAGAGAGAGTTTGGGCCTCCTCATGTTCCAAAACCACAGTCAACTCCTACCATCTGATCCAAAGGACACCTCCCATGTCTATGGGCAGCATGGGGTTTGTAACACACAAGGTAAATTTTCTTTTCCAGCTGGCAGGGAACAGTGATACACATACAGTGAACCCTAGCCAGCTGGCTTCTTAAATCATTGTCCTTGAAGAGGCAAAAAAGCAGTTCACCAGGGAGGGACAGGTTGAATCACAAAGGTCCTCCTGAGACTGTTACCTGGTGTGCTGATCATACCACTGAGCCAACCCATCTGCTCTCAGAGGTGTCCCACCACCCTGATGGTGAGCCAGATGCTTTGGTCTCCATCAGCAAAGGCACAGAATTGGGGTAACAGCCCCCCAGGAGAGCCACACAGACATTGACAACAGCTCAAGTCTGGGAGAGCTCAGCTACTGGGACTTGTCAGCACTTAGGAACACATCCCCATATTGAACCAAAACCCCAAAGAAATCCAGCTTACTCTGTATAAAAGGTTTATACAGAGAAAGCCCATAAAGATGTTTGGCACCTTTATCAGTGAGTTATGCACAGCTGTTATTCCCCCAACCCAGCTAACAATTATTTACACTGGGTTTGTTAATAAACTAAAGTGTCTTTATGAAGTGTAAGAAAGGAGAATTTAAGTGGTTGCAAGTGAAAACTGAGAAAAGGAAGTGGCTAAGCTACAATAAAACAAAGCAGGCCGGCTAAACCGAGTTCACTAAGAGGAGTTGTTACAAAATCATATTTCTCACCTTTGTTCTTATCTCACATTCAATTCTTCACAAGCCAGAGATGATCTTTTCCTCTGACCTGGGTACAGCAATGCTCCTCCACCCCCCGCATTACAGTTTTAACTTTTCCAGGTGTTCTTGTCTGGCCTCTGAAGCTATGTCTAGATTGCAGGTTTCCTCGGGAGACCAAAAGTCTGCTGCATCGGGAGCCTTCTGACAACATCCCAGTCATCCTCATTCCACCAGAAAGAAGGGATGTGTCAGCAGAGGATGTTTTCCCAACATTTGGCCCTCTGTGGACAGGCCAAATGTCAGGAAAGCCTCTCCCAACAGAACTATGGGCAGGAGATCCGCAAATGCGTAGTGCAATTTGCATATCATTTGCTGACAATTCTCAGCAATCTAGACGCAGCCTTAGTGTGGGAAGGCAATTTCAAAAGCCAGCTGAAGACCATTGTTTGCATCCCCTCCCTTACGTAGAATTTCCCCAGGCCTGTAATCCTTTGTTCCATTCTCCCCATATTCATGGAAAAATACCAGATTCAAGATGGATTCCAGCACCAGGTGGCATAGTCACATGTCTTTGTTGGACCAGTCATAGTTTGGGCTTACAAGAGAAACAAAACCACATACAGATCATTGTCTTGAGCACAAGGGCATTACGTTCTGTAAGTACCACTATTGGCTTTCACTAGAAGACCTAGAATTAATAGAACAGGTTTCCATGCTATAGTTCTATCTTCACACACAAGAATGATACATACACGCAAATAAAATATACACAATCAGGGGACTACAGGCTCTTGACTGATAGGTTACTTGTGCTGTTTAGCATAAAGCACATTCAAATTAGGCATATGCAGCTGAGGACTGAGGTGAGACTTCTGGGTGGGAAGAGGAAGGACTACAGAGACATCCTTAAGAACACCCTGGTAAAGTGTGACATTGATGCTGACACATGGGAAACGCATGTAACCTGGAGGATCACCATCAAGAATGGTGTCCAACACTTTGAGATCAAGTGTTGTCTCTACGAAGAAGATCAGAGAGCCCAACATGAAGAGCATACCCAGGCCCGCACTGGCATCAGCACCAATGGAGACAGAGATCTCGCGTGCAGCTACTGCCAGAGAGTGTTCCTTGCCAGAATTAGTCTAACTTCTCACCTTCACATTCACCAGTTACATGCATCCAAGGGGAAATCTTACTCGACACAAGAGATCACAAAGACAGAGACATTCGTATTAACTAAATATTTGCATAAAAAATATGGTCTGGTGTAGCATCCCAAATGGGCAGAATCTCTATTATTTCCTAAAATAAGAGTAAAGTTCTTCTGAGCAGGAGACAGAGCATTTTCAGGGCCAGTCTGAGACCGTGGGATGAACTCTCCTAGGAAAAAAGAACCATCTCAAACCTCCTTATTGCCCACTCGAAGTGCAAGGAGCGCTCCCTCCACCCGCCTTCTTTAATACAAACACAGAGTTGAATGTAGGTAGACAATATAAACCCAAAAGTGAACCAGGACCAAATCAACAAATTATACTATACATATAATCACATCACTAAATACATGACTGGAAGGCATTCGGATATTATGGCGGTAAGAACCTAGATAGAAGCAAACTCTATATTGAATAGCCAGGAAGGTGAGACAATAATGTTTTAATGTGGAAAATGCTGACTGGAGTAATTCTATAACAGAATGTAATAGTTGCTGCCCAAGGCCCTGATGAATGCCTGCTTGTGCTGCAGTTACGCATAAATGAGCTGCAGGGCAGACAAAATAAACCAGAGTGGATTTCTCATGGTTACAGTGTTCTTGTTCATCATTTCACATATTGTTCTTTTCAAATCATACATTGTGGTTTAGCTTGAGTTTTCGGTCTGGCTACAAAAACAATTGGCTCAAATCGACACAGAAGCTACTGCCATCCTGTCAGCTTCTCATAAATTCTGCCTAAATTGCTTGTTGGGGTGTTGCATTACACTCAACACACACAGATATTGTTAAATCTGCATTTTTATTACTCGCTGAGCCAGATTCTGATTTCAGTTACATTGTTGTAAAACCCAGAGTGTCTCCATTGACTTTAATGGATTTACATCAGTGTGACCAAAGTCATAATCTGGAGCCTACATTTACATATGGGCCTAATATGACTTTCTTCAACCGTAGCAATGACACTGAACAAGACACACAAAAACAGTCCTTACCCCAAGAAGCCCCTTTTCTACCATACAAGAGTTATCCAAGTCACAGTCCTGATCTTTGTGCCATTTAGTAGCTTTCCCTCATTCCCCATACTGACTGCATGGGATTGATTTGGTGACTGTAGATTTTTATGGGATGTTTTGATATTGAATTTCAACACATATCTCTTTGACCTGTACCATAGAACTGACCTGTAATATCAGGTACATAGACTCCAGTCTGACTGATTCAGACACAGAGACACGAGATGAACATTTTAAAATCATACTTCTGATCACACTCATGGGTGTCCCAATCCAGCCTTCAACACAAAACAGGACAAGGATCAGAAAGCCACTGAAATATTCTCTCAGCTCCAAATAAGACCACCTTTACGACTGTTGCCTCTAGGTCCTAATTCTAGCACCAATGGCGAGAGAAGATAAAACAGACCCACTCCCACAAGCATCACACCAGCTCCTCCTACTCTAGGCAGGGACAAGAGACAGACTTACTCTTCTGCAAGCTGCACTTGTTCCAGCCGATCCATCACCTCTTTGGCCTGCTTTAGTTTTGCTTCCTTCTCCTCCTTATCCTCTACTTGCTTCAACAACTCTTGTGAATATGCCGCTTGCTTGACATAGCGAGGAGGACTGGGCTGGCGATTAACAAAAATGTATGATTTCTGCAAAGAAAGAAACACATTTCATATCTGCTGGGAGAAACAATATCATGAAAATATGGCCTCCTTTTCTGACATACAAACATGGCAGAATCATTTCACGCACAGCTACATTAGCAGTATCCACAGAGGGGAGTAATTTCCACACAAATCCTTCCCCAGATGGGTGGCAGAATGTGGACAAAAGTCTCACGAATGCCTCCAAGTGGCCCAACCACTATCACGGTTATGATTTACTGTACTCTGCTGTGCTAGGTAATGTTCACTCACATCCCAGGGAAGAACACTGCTTTCCATTACAGCAATTGCTGGCAACATCCTGTGGACTGCGTTAGGCAGGTCAGACTAAATGATGACAACTGACTTTTACCACCAAATGCATTAATATTTTCTCTTGCGGAAAGTCCCCACACTGAAATAGTTTGTCTACTAATGCTTTGGGTTTTCACACCCCTGTGACCCAATCTCCCATGTTTCTTTTCCTGTACATATGCTAGTAGAAAGTCAATACACAACGTGGGCACAAAAGTTACCAGGAGGGAAGGCAGGATCGGGGGAGGGGAAGATAGAGGTTTTTAAAAGAAGATTTACATCAGATTCTTTGCATTTTGCATTCTTGTGGTTTCTCGTTGCTTCAGCCATCCCCAGATTAAAGGCAGCATCTTTTTTGTTCTGTTTTCTGTTTGCCGAGAGCTTCATCTATCATAGGAGGAAAAGAAAATAGATGCATTTTAAAGGGAGCTGTGAACGGAAGTAATGTCACAACAAGGAAACTCTCCAGTAAATATATGTCTATTTTCTGGACATGCAATTTAAGTTCTTCCTTTTTTCATGAAATGGATAATTCTGCACATTAAAGTCCTGATCCTCAACCCATTGATGTCCATAGCAAGATTTCCATTACGTCAATGAGCTTTGGGTCGAGTCCTAATGATTTAGATCCTAATTTATTTACTGCACCCTAAAGTGATGAGCTTGACATAAAATGATATGATTGATAACGTTTTAATACTTTCTAAAACTAATCTATCTACACTGAATCATGATAACAGCACCTACCACTCTACATTCAGCACTCTTCACCTCATATACCTAAAGTTGCTTTACAAAGGGAGTGTCAGCATCTTCCCTTTACAGATTCAGAAACTGAGGCACAGAAGTGATTTGCCCAGGGTTACACAGCAAGTCAGTGACAGAGCTGGGACCAGCACGCAAGCCTGCTGACCTCTATGGCCCATATTCACTATGCTATGCCGAGGACAGAATTTCCTTGTTTTTCACCTAATAGATTTGTGTGATGGTATTTTGCTGCATAGTTGCACAAATTCCTTTTTCTGTCTTCTTGGGAAGAGCTCAGTGTTCCCAATTCTTGTGGTTTTATAAACAGTCTTGTGACATCTGCTGTTTTTCCTAAGCTCCCGCTCATGAAATAATGTTATTAGGCAAGAATTTCACCACTCACTCTTTCTAAAAAATAAAGTTTCTAGCCCTTTTGGTTGCAACAAAAACCTTGAAAACATGAGAGAATTCTACTGTAAATCTTCACAACTCTAGGCACAGAGATTTCTGATAAGCAACAATATGGGCTTGTCTACACTTGCCCCCAACGTCGAAGGGGACATGTTTAATCAGGGTGCTAGGCGATGACTAATGAAGTGCTGTGGTGAATATGCAGCACTTCATTCGGCTAATTCTCCCTTGCGGAAACTTCAAAGTGCTGGCACGCGTGTAGCCGTAGGCACTTCTAAGTGCCCGTGCCACTTTGAACTGCCTTTACTCCCCAAAATTTTGAGAAGTAAAGGGACTTTGAAGTAGCACGGGCACTTTGAAGTGCCCACAGCTACACGCATGCCAGCACTTTAAAGTTTGACACTTTGAAGTTTCCGTGGGGAAGAATTAGCCTAATGAAGTGCTGCATATTCACCGCAGTACCTCATTAGTGATCTCCCATCACCCTGATTAACATGCCCCCTTTGAAGTTGGGGGCAAGTGTAGACCCAGCCTCTGATTATTACATCAATAATTCAAATCAAGAGCCTGATCAAAAGCTCACTGATTTCAGTGGGGCTCTTTCCATTGACTTTAACCAGCTTTGGACCCAGCACTTCATGCAGCAGGCCTCCCTTAAGTCACTCATTTTTAATTTAGAATTTTCCTCTCATCACAGCAAACAGACAAACATTTACAGCAGTGGTGCTCAACTTGTGAGCCATCTGCAATCCAATCAGCACATAGCTGCAGCCCACATGATGGCCTCAGAGACATACAGGTAGTATATATATTGCGTGGATGTGGCCCACATAGTATACACAGAGCTGCATATGCAGCTCACAATAGCAAATAGTTTGAGAACCACTGATCTACAGACAGCTTTCCTGGCAACTTCTATGAAACATTCAAAACTCAGCTCCCCCTTGGGGCAGGAATTCTCTTCTTCTGAGTGCTTCAAATGGCATGGAATACCTGCTGGTTATGAAGAGCCTCCTGGTCTTTCATAAATTGGTATTGTGCCAATATTCTGTCATCTTCCTGCTCTTTCCTCTGTCTCTCTTCACTGAGGTAGACTGGGATGTTCCTCTGAGCACGCTGCATACACAGATAGCACATTTCCTGGAAGCCCATAGAAAAATAAAAGAATGCACATTATCTTCATCTGTTTTAATTTTTCAACCTCTGTTCACTCTCCACTTACAGTGAACTCCAGCTAGTCTTCAGGAATATCCAACCTTCCTGTAAGTGGTGTTTTAATCAAAAAAAAGCAGGGGAAAATTGTTTTCTTCTTACTAAAGCTAGTTAGATGAGCAGTTCCTGTGTACTGGCAAACAATGTATTTTGAAAGTCAGTTTGCCCCTAAATCCGTGGGCACATCTGAAAATTCCATCCTAAACAAGTCTTAGCACAGCTAGATCTGGAACGGTCTACCCATATGAAAGATTACCTGGGCCCAACAGGTGGAGATGTAAATGAAATTAACAAAAATAAATAAATAAAACAAGTTACCAGCCCCTCTCTTACAGCTTGTCTACAGCTGCAGCAGCAACACGCAGGGTACATGCTACAGTGAAAGAAAGGCTGCATCCACACTGCAGTATGTGCCGACATGCTGCAGTGAAAAGCTCTGGCAGCTCCCCTGTGATGGAACCTATTCTCACTGCCTTTCCCTGCTGCTGGCATCTTTCAGGGCAGTGGAGAGAGGCTCCCATGGCAGAACTCTACACTGCTAAATATAGACCTATAGCAGGCACAGCTTCAGTGTGCCGAGAGCCACATAGCATAGATACCCTAGTGTTCTGGCACGTCTTTACTCACCTACGCTTTGTCTCACCATCTCCACTGCTGTTTATACATGTCCCAGTTGAGTGCGCAGTGTCTGTGTTCTACTCACTGCCCAAAGTATAGACCTACCTTAGCAGCAATGTAGTTTTAAACTTTCTAATTTCCAGCCCAGAAGATGAAGTAGAATTTGTCTAGCTCAGACCGGCAGCCAAACATGGATACAACAAAACTACAGAACAGCCTGGTTTTATGTACAGTCAGACACGTACAAGTTCACATATGTATTAGTGAGCAGGGTTCTAAAGCACATGTTGCTGTTGAGAGTAACAGAATTTTCCCAGCTGTTAGTATATTTATTGTCTGTGTTCCATTGGTTGGTTAGTTAAAAAAAGTGAGTGACCATGATTTTAAAACAATAATAGCCTAAAGTTTCAGTTCCTAAATCCATAGTTAGGCTCCTAAATCAGGTCTGATTTCAAAACTGCCACCAGCTCGTATAGCTCTTAGCAATTACGCTAGCATTACTGAGACATAAGCCCCAATCAGAGATGTTGCCTGTTCAAAACTTTTGGTAAATCTTATTTTATGGATCCTAAATATGGCTGTCCGAGCCTAATTTTATGCACCTGCTTTTTGAAGATCTAACCCAAAACTTGTAAGATATTCTCAGTGTTGCCAGTTGTCATGGTTTGAACATAGGAACAATCACAGTGGATCAGACCCAAGGACCATCTGATCCTGTATTCTGTCTCTGGCAATGGCCAGCACCAGAGTCACAGATTCCAAGTCCAAAAGGGCCCACTGTGATCATCTAGTCTGATCTTATACTTAACACAGGCCAGCCAGAAATGCTTCGTGTCTGAACTACAGCAGATCATTTAGATGAACATCCAGTCCTGATTTTAAAATCGCCAGTGATAAAGAATCCACCACCACCGTTAGCAACTTATTCCTCAAGTTAATTACCCTCACTGTTAAGAGACACTTCAGAGGAAGCTGTAAAAGCCCCACAGTAGGCAGCTGTGAGACAACCTGCCCCACACACGGGTCTCATCCTGATCTCTCATAGTTAGAAGTTGGGTCACACCTTGAATCCCAACATTTGTTGTCATAATTAAGGACAACACTGGATATTCTTGATAGCCACACTAATCCCTTTTTGAGCCAAAGTGCTATGTCCCCACATTGCTTCAGTAGCTCCAATAAAGCTTCATGGTGTAAAAATAATTGACAAAATATGCAACCTAAGCACTTATTTTGGCAAAACACCTGTGTGCAAAAGGAAAATACTTTTCTATATCCTATAACCACTAACAAATGAAAAGCCTCCTTTTTAGTATTTCCATAATAACTAGGTCTCACATGATGTATTTCTGTATGTTTCTTCAAAATACTGTTCTGGCCAGGACTTACTCACACACATACAATGAACTGCATTTTTAAAGATTCAGTGTGGCCTATAATAACAGCAACTGAACAGTGACAGAGAGATAGCTGTGTTAGTCTGTATTCTATCAAAACAAAAAAGCAGTCATGTAGCACTTTAAAGACTAACAGAATAATTTATTAGATGATGAGCTTTCGTGGGACAGATCCACTTCTTCAAATCATAGCCTTACCAGAACAGACTCAATATATAAAGCACAGAGGTCCAAAATTTGTTATCAAGTTTGACAAATCAGAAAAATTCTTATCCAGGTTGGCAAGTCAGAAGAGCAGAGGGGTGGCAGGAGAGGGGTGTGGGGTGGGGAAGTTAAGAGTTAGATTAAACAACGTATGTAAAAGAGTCCTTATAATAATTGAATGTTTTAAATCAACCCCAGGCTAACCATGTTTTGCTCTTAGTAAAAAAAGTGAATGAGATCCACATACTGTACCTGTCCTGCTCTTCCATGATCTTGACAAAGAGGGGATGGAGCTCTAGGTCCAGCTGACTGACTTAGGTTGGGACCACGGTCCATTTCAGTCTTTGGGAAACATGGAGGAACAGGTGTTGTGCTAGGAATACACAACAGAATATGCAAATTGGTTTATTACAAGTGCCTGTTTACACACACCAACGTTCTGGGCATAAAGCAACTTTGCAGTGGAATTCTGTGAATCACTGAGGAACTAACATGAATATACACCAGAGGATACTGTGCCCACACATCAAGAGGTGCCTTAAGACTAAGCTGGGGCCAAATTCTCTAAATAGTTGCTATGTCCTCCCCTAAAAAGAACACAAAGCTCACTGGTGCTCCTAAGCAGGTAGTCACAGAGCTCCCAGCTGCTGCCCTCCTTTCTTCCCGTAGGTCTTGTCACTCAGGGCACTGGTGAGGAAGATAATGCAAGGCCTGCCCCATCTGGTTGCCAGTGCAGCTGGAGTCATCCAGCACCACTCAGGTGCATGCTACTTCCCTTGTTGCTCACTGCTGCAAGATTGGCTCCTGCACTTCGTCAACTATGTAGCCTGGATTTTGCCTTAACTATCCTCTGAACTAACGGACATATGTGGCAGGGGCCAAAGCCAACAGAGGTCCATGGGAGTCTTTGCACTGGCTTCAAAGCCATAGGATTGGGTCCAATAGCTTCAAACTGGACTTAATGACAGACTGTTCCAGGGTATGATTATACTGGAGTCAGAGGTATAATTCTCAGCTTGGCTGACATGTCCATGCTCACTCTGACCAAGGTAGCATGATAAAAATAGCAAGGCAGTGGCAGTAGCAGAAGCCACAGGACCAGCTAACCCCCAAGTAAGGCTTCAGGCAGGATTGTACTGGGGCTGTAAGCCTATCCTGCCACATGGGCCTCCACAGCTGCGCTTCTATTTTCAGTGTACTACCTCGATCAGACTCAGAGCAGATATGACACCATAAGCTGAAAATAAACCTCTAGCACCAGTGCGATCATACCCTGTGTCACAGCCAGCAACTCATTTGCCATCACTGTGCATGTAGGATGCCTTGTCATAGCCTGGCCCAGAAGCAGTTCTAGGATTCCATCCACTATCTCATAAAGAAACATGGTAAAACCTCAGCCAAATGTGCCCAGAAAGGAATACCTCAAGGCAGGGATAAACAAGTCTTCAGCAAACTGAATGACCACAGGGAAAAACAGAAAAGCAGTACACAAACTCTACAGGAAATCACTTGCATTCACAGCTGCTGAATAACAAATGTGCAACAGATCAGTTAGGGTCCAATCCATCATGGTTCATGGTCTGATGGTCTAATTCCCAGCCCTGACAGAGACTTCTTGTGTGACTGTAAGATGGGGATAGCAGCACTTGCCCAACTCCTAGGCCAGGAGTGGGCAAACTTTTTGGCATGAGGGCCTCAGAGTATGGAAATTGTATGGCCAGCCATGAATGCTCACAGAAGTGGGGCTGGGGTGTGGGAGGGAGTTAGGGTTCCAGCTGGGTGTGCAGGATCTAGGGTGGGGCCAGAAATGAGGAGTTCTGGGTGCACAAGGCGGTTCCAGGATGGAGCTGGTAGTTGGAGTGGGGAGGAGGTGAGGGCTTTAACTGGGGCTGAGAGCTCTGAGGTGGGGCTAGGGACAAGAGGTTTGGAGTGCCGGAGGGAGCTCTGGGCTGCTACCAAAGGGTTCAGAGGGCAGGAGAGGGATGAAGCTGGGGCAGAGGGTTGGAGTACAGGGTGAAGGGCTCAGGAGTGAAGGCTCCAGGCTGCTCTTACCTCCACGAGTAGCTTCTAGGAGCAGTGGCATGTCCCCTTTCAGCAAGCGCTGTATGCTGTCCCTCCCCCAACCCCCAGTCCAGATGCAATGCCCTGGCAGCTCCTATTGGTCACAGTTCCCAACCAATGGGACCTGAGGGGGCAGTGCTTGGGATAGGGGCAGCACAGGGAGCCCTCTGGCTGCCCCAGAGGGGAGAGATGCTGCTGCTTCCAGGAGCTGTGCATAGCAATGGCACACACAGAGCAGGGCCAACCCCACACTCTTCTCTCCAGCAGGAGCTCGATGGCCAGATTAAAACAGCTGATGGTCAAGATGTGGCCCATGGGCTTGTAGTTTACCCACCACTGTCCCAGCACATAGTGAGAATAAAATCAATAGCATTTGTGAAGCACTCAGCTGCTCTGGTGAGAGGCACCATAGAGGCAGATGGATTGTGCAGATGCAAAGCAACAACACCCATCTTGAAATGACCAGTAATTAAAGCAAGGAACAGAAACTTCCATTCAGCTTTCTCCTGGAGAGAAGGGCAAACCTGAACCACAACACTTACATGTTGTGTGAGCATCCCTAAAGCTTCAGCTGCCCTAGATCCAGGCCCTTTCACTATTTCACAAAAAGACAAATCATGTCATTCTATAGGTCGGGCACTTGGGGACACAATTACACTGGGCATTGTGGGTACATTTAAATACCTCACAGATTGTGTGGTACTACACTGACAGGGGCCAGATAAGTGCCTAAGATCAATATAGATAGATTGCTAGTGGCAGATGCCGTAAACGTAGAGAAAGCAAGGTGGTGAGTGGAGCAATTCCATCTACCTATCAGTCTCTGATCATTCTGTTGTGCCCATCATCGTAATAAGCTTCAGCACAAAAGAAAAAGCCTCTGAGTTAACTAATTAAATCCCAAACAAACAATGGAGATGGGTGCTGGTCTGTCACCTTGGTGCATGAGAAAGTCTGAATTTCCCTCTGCCCTGTATAGTAGTATCCATTAAATTAAAACATGCTCCTGCATGTTTAATCTTGGCTGAGTTGGGTCTCAGTCAACTCCCAGAACAGCTTCTCGTGTGGCACAAAGCTCAGACAAGCAGTGAAAACGTAAGAAGCCATTAGAAGAGTGCTCTGATCCTCTCTCCCATTAAATGTTTATAAACTCTTTAGGCTGTTCTCATCAAGCAGGATCAGATTCACTCCACTCCACAGTGAATGGTAAGAGGATCTAGAAACTTTTGAATAATTATTTGTGTTTGGTTACCAAACTATCAGATACAAAATGGAGATGAGTCAGAAGAAAATAAAGTAGAAACCAGAGACTCACAAAAATGTTACTATACCTTCCAGGCAGCAAGAAACTGAGATGAGCCAATGGCATTCTGAGATAAGCCAAGAGCATCTCCTTATAGTAGAGCTGGAGTTTTTTAAAGGATTGTTGCATGATAAAAGCTTCAGTCAATGGGAATTTTTAACTTTCCATTAACTTAGATAATTAACTTTAATCTCAAGAAAATAAATTGGTGCACTGATCCAGTGATATAATGGAACGTGGTGTCCCAGGTGCATTCAATGGAAAATGCCCACTTATACTATTCATCCCCAAAGAGCTTAGTTTTGACATGTTTGTACAATAATGTCAATAAACACAAATTAAATCTACTTACTTGCCCAGCTTTAGAGGATTTATGTCACTACAGGATGAAACTCTAGTCTGGCACCCTCAGGACCTGACGGTGCCAAAGAGAGAATTTCCAGACCATGGGAGGTCAATATTGTCTTGCAGCACTATTAATATTCCACTGCTTACTGGGCTATTAGAAGTAATTTAGAGTTAAATTAGAGCTAAATAGCAGCACAGAACACTGACAGCCAGACCTGGTGGCTGTAAACAAACTTTATGAGGCCAAGGAAAACTTGGCCACACCCATAAGTAGGCATCTGGCTTACTAAAATCATGTCAGATTATGGATGTTGCTGGATGAAAGAGGGCTGGACTAGAGAGGTTCAACCTGTAGACAGAAGGATAAAAAAGTACTGATGGCATTCTAAAGCCATTACACAAAGCCTGAGAGTGCCACATCAAGCAGATTCAGGTAACAATTTTAGAAGCATCTAAGTGACTCAAGTACTAAGAAGCCAACATCTCACTGAAAGACAATGGGACTTAGGTTCCTAAGGGTGAGATTTACAAGAACTCAGGTACCTAATTGATAATGTAGGCATTAAGTCCAAAGGTCCACAGAACCCACCACTGAGATACTGCCTAACTCTGGGTTCCTAAGTACTTAGGTTTCCACTGGTAACGTTCATTAGATGCCTAAATTTGGGATTCACAAACTAGGCATTCCCCTGCCTGTCTCACCTGCAGGACCTGATCCAGTAGACACACTCGGAAGCTGCGTGTCTATCAACTGGGCCTTCCACAAAACACAGCCACTGGATAAGTAGGACAAGGTCGTGTGGAACACTTACACACCTAACCTGTTTGGTGCTTTTGAAAATCCCATTGGGCACTTATCTGCATCTTTAGAAGCCTACATAACTTTGAAAATCTTCACTTCTGAAAATTTTATCCTCCTTCTTATTAGTTTAATTAAAAAAATTGTCCTCTTCACAATCAATACAGATATTGTTGCCAATGAGAAATATTAGCTACATTTAAATGCAAGATGGAGAGACTGAAAAGCTTATGGCAACCCTTATCCACTTCTCCCCAAGAGTCTCACCTTTCAGGGGCATTCTTCTGCTTGATGTTCTTCTCCAGCTCATCAGTCAGACTGATCGCGGACACTTTGGCAGGAACAATAGATTGTCGGGACAGAAGGCGTTTAACAGGAAGATTCTCTGCAAGTGAAACAAGGAAAATTGCAGGAACAGCGTCCCTGGCTGCAACAACTTAGACAAGAACAGCACAAAGTTCCCACAAGACGCATGCTGCAGATATGCTGTAACACTTTCATGTTTTCAAAATACTTCAGGAACAGATCCTGATAGCCTTTGTAGTAGCTTATTCTGTGAGTACTGCCAATGATTCAAGTGCAGTAAAACCATACTTTGCCTGCCACTGAACGACATTAATTATGGACGAGTTCCAGTCGCCTACAGGTTTAAACGTACCTGACACAAGAGCATAATATTATGGGTCTTTCACAGCTCTTGAAACTTCTATAGTGTAGCATCATTCCCCAGGCTACACACTATACTATGTTCCAATGAAGGAGCTAACAGTTCCTTTGAGGGACTACTGCACGGCATAATAGATCTCAGTGTCGGAAATATTTTCCATGAGAGTGGGACAGATCCTCAGCTAGGCTAAAATGGAGCTCCAGCATCTGGCTCAGTCTGGCTCAGAAAAGTTTTCCTTTGTTTAATTTCGTCCCATAACCTTTGCTTACATCTCCAAAACAGAAGTTTATCTCAGCCTTGCTTAAGATGGCAAAGCTATATAGCAATACTCTCATTTTCAGTGGAATTCAATGAGAGCTGCAGGTGTTCAACACCTCCAAAGCATGATAGCCACTTTCAATCAATCTCTCCAGGCTTGAGCATTTTTAGCTGCTTTTCTGCCAATAGCATCTGATTTATTTCTCTCCTTAGCTCATCCCACAATTGACCAGCTAGTCTCAGATCCCATTACCTGGGCATTTGCAAAGCACAATGTAGAACACGGCCCACTGGGCTGAGACTCATGGTTTGTCTTTGCAGGAAAGTTACATCAGGGTAAGCTAGGTGTGAATGTAAATTAATACAGGTACACCAGTGTGACTCCCCAGGTGGACACTTATCCGAAAATAAAAAAGCGTCCACACAGGGAGTTACAGTCTTTTATCTTCACCAATATACTTTCCTGAGGAGATAAGCTATAAGACGAGACAATTTATAGCCCTAAAGGATTATTTTTGTGACATCTATTCCCTCTATTTTTAACATCCATGGGCAGAATAAATTTTGTTTTGTGCATTGAGTCGTGTGGATGTGCACCACCAACAGAAATACACGCTGCCTGCTGTGAGCACTCTGCTAGTCAGCGGGGCAGCACCTGACTCTCTCCTTAGCAGCCACACTAGCTCTCAGCTTACAGGGAACACAGATTACGAGCAACTTGAAAGAAGGTTAGAATGAAAATTGCTTCCCAGCTTTAAAGATAAAATTCATTACTCGCATAGGATAGTAGTCCTCAAATGATCATCACGGGAGGGCACTTTCTGTCCAAACAAAAGCCAGCAGAGATTCTGTATAAGGCACTGAAGATATTGGAATGCTAACAGATTTTCTGAATTTCCAATGTTTTTTGCTTAGGCAAACTCACAGAACAGCAGTCTTTTGCAATACAGTCTGGCTATGTCTACACCAGAAGCATCTGTTGACAGAACAAAAAGCAGTCAAGTAGCACTTTAAAGACTAGCTAAATAGTTTATTAGGTGAGCTTTCTTGGGACAGACCCACTTCTTCAGACCATAGCCAGACCAGAACATATGGTCTGAAGAATTGGGTCTGTCCCACGAAAGCTCACCTAATAAACTATTTTGCTAGTCTTTAAAGTGCTACTTGACTGCTTTTTGTTTTGCTAGTGTATAGACTAGCACAGCTCCCTCTCTGTTACTGCTGACAGAAGTTACTGTCAACAAAGAAATATTGACAGAACCTCTGTTGACAGATTGCATCTACACACAACTTGCTCTGTCAACAGAGAACTGCCAGACTGCACTGCCCTGTAGTGCCAGAAAGTAGAATGGCAGCTCTGCAAAGACCACTGCTCGGCAACCGGAAGCCCTCTCTGTGGACAGAAGTGTCTATACTGCATTCAACAAAACTCTCTAACGTAGACACAGGCTCTAAGTATTACAGTTGAGTGGAAAGAACCTGTTGAATTGGAAGAGTTGGACCCCTTCCACGATGGTTTGCATGACTGATCATTGCCATGATGGATGCTTGCAAACTTAAATGTCCTCCAAAATATGTGCAAACTGTACATTTAAACCTGGCTCCTATTGTCTGAACAATAAATAACAGCGGATCTGGATAAGTATTCTGTTGGCTGTTAACCCCACCTTTTTTACTGCTACTGTTACTTTGAGCTCTTCCTTTTTCTTTGTTGGGCTTTTCATCCTCTTCTGCAATGGTTTCCAGAGTTGCTTTGTGACCTGTTTCCTTCAACTCAATCCTGGAAACAAGGAAAAGACATCAGTCTTTTGTGTAGAATCTATGCTTGAACAGAAGGCAGAATGTTGCATTTGTAACCCAGTCACACAAGTATTCTTAGCACTACTGTAAAGATTGCCCTTTTCACAAATAGGATATACAACAGCCAGGCACCCGGCCCTGAGGGTAGCACCCACCTGCATTCCAGTGGCAGTGCAGAAATAAGGGTGGCAATATCACAGCATGCCATTGTTACATCTGCACTGTTGGTGGCAGCAATGCTGCTTTCAGAGCTGGGCTCCCAGCCAGCAGCTGCTGCTACTGAGCCACTCAGCTCCGAAGGCAGTGCTGCTGTCAGCAAAAGCATAGGAGTATCCTTGTGATGTGCTCCCACCCCCTTTCACAATCTCTTCTTAGGTCAGGACCACTAACATTACAACAAAGTGAAATATCAGATTTAAATGGCTGAGAAAATGAAATTTACAGTTTTTAAAATCCTGTGACCATGAAATTGACCAAAAAGGACGTGAATTTCATAGGACCCTGTCCGTGTTGAAGTTTTTATCAACATGAGTACAAGATTCAAGTCATCCCAAGCCCACACCAATAAACCCGTCAGGCCACATCACATCAATACGCCATGTATTCTGTATCGGCTACACACTTGACAGAGATGTCACTATTGGAGACTCTTTGGAAGGTTGTAAACATTTAATTGGTGCTTTGCCTTACGTCGGCATTCATTTGAAGCCAAGCTCCTAAAGCATCCCAGCCTGCAAGGTGCAAGAGCAACAAGACATCCTGTGGCACCTTATAGACTAATGGACTTTTTGGAGCATAAACTTTTGTGGGTAAAGACAATGCGTCTGACAAAGTGGGTCTTTCCCACGAAAGCATATGCTCCAAAAAATCTGTTAGTCTATAAGGTGCCATAGGACTTCTTGTTGTTTTTGCAGACACAGACTAACATGGCTACTCCTCTGATAGTTGTCATAAGGTGCAAGAGGGCACTGTTAAGCACTGAGCATTTCTAGCTCTGTGGACACCAAGCTGAGCCACCCTGAAATAACTCCATGTGTAGACAAGCCCTAACACAATGAATTCAGGGCTCCCAAATATAAGAAAGGAGATGCTAGTTTGCTAAGTGAAGTGGTAAAGAAGTAAAGGACTCACCTTGGAAACATGACAACACTGCTGGCCTGAGACCGAGACACAGAAGTTTCTCGGCCTGAAATTACCGAATCACCTGTCCCAGGCCTCTGCAATAACAACAACAGATATTCAAAATGATTCAGACGACAGTCTAGCAGCTAACAAACAAGGAAACCCTTTCTACTTCTAAAACAATAGAGTCCTGCTCCAAAATCCTGTCACTAAATTCTATTTCATCCACATTTGCCCTTCACTGTAACTGGTGGAATCAGTTCCCATTAATCAGTGATTAGCTGATTGGATGACAATAATGTCATGGAGAACAACAAGAAGTCCTGTGGCACCTTATAAACCAACAGATATTTTGGAGCATAAGCTTTTGTGGGCAAAGACCAGCTTTGTCATGTGTCTGACGAAGTGGAACTTTGCCCATGAAAGCTTATGCTCCAAAATATCTGTTAGTATATAAAGTGCCACAAGACTTGCTGTTCTCAAAGATGCAGACTAATACGGCTACCTCTCTGAATAATGTCATGATTTCTGCATGGTTAGGAACCACTAGACTCAATAAAGAGACTATTTACTTTCCAGTAGAGAAGAAAGTGGAGACATGTACATGATTAAAATCATGCTAGTAACGTGTTAAAGCACTGCAAGGTTGATGGTTTCTAGAGTTCCTGCAGATTATGTACTTGAACAGACAGCAATTAGCTCACTTAAGGTTTTATTCAGAAAGTTGCAGCAAGTCTTTCCCACAGCTAAAATGTCTGTCCTCGTACCAAGAAGGGACACAGACTTGGGCCTTCTTTTTCTTTGCCCAGACTACTATTATTCATTCTTATTGGAACCACAACACTAGCATCTACAGGTACTGATCAGGGTCCTTTTATGCTCAAGGTTGAACATGTAGTAAAGAGATGGTCCTTGTCCCAGGCAGCATTATAACAAGATGTAAGACCAGGTGAGAGACATGGGATGGGACTCAGGAGATCAGGGTTCTGTTCCAGTCTCTGCTGCATCTTTCTTGAGTGCTCTTGAGCAAGTCACTTAGGGTGTGTCTATCCTACAATCAGAGGTGTGACATCAGCATGTTTAGAGATACACAAACGAGCATTAGTCTAGCAAGCTCAGGTACCAATAGCAGTGAAGTCATGGCAGAACAGGCTCATACCACATCTTCACTGCCATTGGTATCTGAGCTTGCTAGAACAAAGCTAGTGTGAGTATCGCTGAGGCCAGAAGCAGAGTAGAGGGGAAAAATCAGTTTAAGATACACAACTCCAGCTAGAAGAATTGGGTAGCTGGAGTTGATGTACCTTAGATCGATTTTTGTCACCAGTTTCACAAAAGGAGGCTGATGGGGGAAATTCTCCTGTCAGCTTCTCTTACTCCGCACAACTGTGAGGACTACTGGGGTTGAGAGCTGCACCCTGATCGTTCGATTTAGTGCAGCCCTAAAAGATGCACTGAATCACACCCCAGAAGATCAACTGCCAGGACATCAGTCTGCCACTAAATATGGACATACCCTACCTGTGCTGCAAGTGCACCTCAGATGACAGTGTAAACTTTCTTTACCTGTGTGTGTACTTTCCCCATCTTTATGACAAGGATAACAACAACACTTCCTCTGAGCTATCCTGTCTGTTGAGACAGTAAGCACTGCTAATTAGGGATTGTCTCTGACTATGGATAGCCACAGTACTAAGCACAACGGGGCCCTGTCCTTAACAGAGGCATCTAAGCACTACTAGAATACAGATAATAAATTATAATAATATGTGAGAACAAGGTAAGAATAATACTAGGTCTGTGCCCAGTGTAACTCACCACATCCTAGTAGGCATTACTGACTGATATTTATTCAAAATAATTTAAGTGCTCTTGGAGAAACAATAACTTACATTGGACAGAGCTTTCACCAGATTGCCACTGCCATCCATAGCTTGCAGGAAATCTTTGTAAAATTTCATTTTCACTTTGTTGTCCCGGACAATGAGAACTCCAATTCCCTTGAAAGTGAATTCAACCTTCTGCTTGCTAGCAATAGATCGTGAGAAAAAAAGCACAGTCTCTTTTACACATCCTTCCACTGTCTCCCTGTGAAAGGGAACCTCCAGGGATAACATGACAAAGTTCAGCTGAACAATTGGGATATCACCTGAAATCAACAAGCAGGGGAACCCAGTTATTTAAACAGCAAGCAGACTCCCTACATAACAGCAGCAACCCCAACAATGCTGTGAATTAATCAATCACATTTTGTATTTACGTAGCACCTTCCTATGAGAGCCTGTAAGGACTTTACAACCATGAATAAAGCCTTACCCACAACCCTTATGGCGTTATTACCATATCCATTTTACTGACCTTCTTAGGACTCCATATACCTCATCATCCTGAAGGACCCCAAGCTCTTCAAAAACAAACAAGCTATACAGGGATGATTTATTCAATATGAAAATACAAAATGAAACATGGCAGCTATACAGCATAGGATTTCAGCACAGGAAATGAAAAATACTGCCTGCAGCAGGGAATGAACCCGGAAAAGGAATTTAACTGTGACCCCTAATCTTAAATACAGTGATGAAGGATCTTTGATAAGCACAAGTGGTCAGAACTTTCATTTTGCAACTCATCTTAAAGACACAGGGCCTGATTCTGCACACCTGTGGTACACTATTAATTTCAAATAACAGTCAAATCCATGCAAGCTCAACATAATGCAAAGAAGATTCAGGTTTGGTCTACAATCAGTTTTTCCATCAAACTAACTGTTCCAGTTAAGAATGCAAGTTTTTTAAAAGAAGAGATCATTAAGTGGTACAACCCCAAGTGCGTATATTTTTATTTACGTATAAAGGTGCTTTATATCTCTATAGCTTGTTATGGGAATAAGCATTACCTGGGTAAGCATAACTTATTTCCGTAAGCCAAGCCTGTATAAGGCACCTTGGTAACAATGTAACGACATCCATTCTCAGTATCAATTTAATTCTATCCATTACAGACCAATATAGTTAAAAATGGTACCAACAATAGTGTGTTGAGCAGTTCTTAGCACTGTTGTCTTCAACAGTACACTGCCCTACCAATTTCTCTGCCTTTGGCACCAGTGGTTTGTTACCAGGGTGCATCACACTGAGATTCAAACGCAAAAAAAGTAGGATTTTGTTATCACACAGCCCCATGTGGCTGCTCAAGGGGCATAACCCATATCTAAACCACTGCTCCTCACTCTGTGCGAACATGGTAGTATTGACAGGAAATTGCTTTTGTTCAGAATACATATATCTATACACGTACTTCATGAACCTACTGTTTGCTCATGTCTGTTTAAGTTGAATACACAGCCAATTACTCTATTAAGGTGGGTGCCACTCAAATAAAACAAAAAGGCTGATGTGAGCCCCTTTTAACGTGGAGTGGCGTGTGTGTAAAATCTGACACAAAGCATTAAATTTGCAGAGTTGAAGTATTGTGCAAGATGCATACAGAAGTTCAGTGGTAATACCATTTTATTAGAATATACTGCAACTACCCTAAAAGCTCTCCAGATGTGGCATTATGCTTACAGAAGGTAAAAGCCTTACCTAGGATATAAACGTAAAGAAATTCCCTCTTGGTGTGTTATCAACAGAGCCCAAGTTGTTATCAGTAGTTCCTTCTGAAGGAATTCTATGCATGTACCACATTTGGTTGCTTAACTATTAATCTTGCCAGATATAGCACAGTACAAATATGTTTCAAGAAAAGGAAAATGCCATAATCAAATTTCTTACCAGGAGTGTGTATTTTGGCAAATTTGAGTCCATGAGTCTGTACAAGTTTCTCGGACAGAAGAAACACAGGTCTTTGAATAAGGATACATTTATTGCTGCCAATATCTACTTTTTGTCTTAAAAAGGAGAATGTTCCAAGCCCTGGTATTTGGACACCCTGAAAAAACAAGCAATAACAAATACTCAAGCAGAAGAAGAAACATTTTGCTTCTATAAAATCACAATCAATTCATAATTTGTCAGAGTATTGAGATGGTGATTTGCGTCCCATCCACATCTTATGTTTTCCAGTGCAAGGGAGAAGGACAGGGCAGTTCTCAGAGCTCCCTGGAAGCACCAAACATTTCCTATTTCTCTCCTCTCCCTCCCTTTCACCCTTTGAAAAAAAATCATTGATGTAATAATACCAAAATAAACATCCCTATTCTAGAGAAGCCCCAAAGAGCTTGATCCTGCTATTTCACATCCTAGTGAGTAAGCCTCCTACCCAGGCAAATAGCACTATAGGCTATAATTTGATTACTTTCTCCTGAGTAAGGACTACTTCAAAAGGCAAGGATTGGCAGGCTTATGTTTAAGGGCTTAATTTAGTAATCTAAATACCTCACAAAACTTATATTTCTTTGTTGGATCCACTGAATTGAAATAGCCAAAGATATGCTTTAGGGTACTGCTAGATTTTTCTGGAATCCCTGCAAAGCACCCTGTTGGATTGGAAACAATTTTAACGTATTTTTCCATTTCCTTAAAGGCTAATTTCAAAAATAAGGGGGTTACTTCACCTATAAAAACAAAACAAATTAGCACATTTTAAATCTATTCTTAGCATAAAACACACATAAAAGACTATTGTGTTAAAATGACCACTTCTTGAAAAAATATTAAGCTTCCTCACTTATAGCTCTACATTTTCTTTAAATCATAGTAGATTTTTTAAAATCTACTATGATACCCTGCGCTGAATAGCCCAGGGAACTAGGTAAGAGAAGCCTGCGGCATACTTGTAAACTGCAACGTAGCTTTGTTTTGGTTTGCCTGTGCATGCCTGTTGCTTTAAGACTTGGGGGCATGAAGAAATTCCTGGGGGAGGGGGCACAAGACAACCCAGCCACACACACACCCATCCTCCCCACCCCAAGAAAGAGCCCATTCTGGTGTTATCTTCTGCCAAAAATAGAGGTAATGCTGGATTCCTGTGGCATGGCGGGGAAGGGAATCCTGCAGTGTCGGGGGAAAGGTGTGGAGGAGTCCCAGGTCTGTGCCAATGGTTCCTCACTCTCCATGGCAGTTGCACGCTGCCTGAGCAATTGGAGCCAGCTCCCACTCACTGGCAGCCCTGTCCCACATACTTGATCCCTCATATTGGCCCCACCTCAGAGTGTAGAGGGGCCCACAAATTCCACTAACCCTGGAACCACAGAAGAATTAATGTGGCCTGAGCCCTTGAATCTCAGTCCTACCTACCTTCCCTGCCGTGGGGCTGGGGTGCCAGGGGAGGGAGGTATCTCAGTTAGGGCCACATCAGTGGGGCTTGCACATGGGGTTTTTTTTTGGTTTTTTGTTTGTTTTTTGGTTTTTTGCATCTCACTTGAGTGGTCCTGACTTATTTTTCTGTGGGTCAGTGACCCCTGACCCAAAACAGGTTCCCGGCCCCTCCCCTAAATAAAGACAATGCTGAAAGATTTGTGTTGGACAGATGCTATTTAAAAATGAAGCCTGGCCCAACAAGCCCTCAATCGAGGCCAACCCCCATGTGGCCACAGCATCATAACACCCCTGCATCCCCCCACACACCTCAGTTCTGAGCCCCTCATACACCAGAACCACCTGTCCTGAGCCTCTCACATCCCCAGTCATCTGACACAACACTACAGCACAATCCACACACTGCAAATCTGTGTCCTGAATCCATCATGCTCCCATCCCCTCTACCCTGAGCCCCTCATACATCCCAGCCTGAACTCCTGCACCCTCACAGCCACAAGCTTGTGGTTTGCTCAGCACCACAACACTCTACCTGACCCCAACACTCTCCAGCCTGGAGCCCTGCCCTGAGCCAGCAGCCCTTTTCCGCCTCTTCCTGCATCCAAGTTCAATCCCAGAGCTTGCACCTTTCACCCCTTCCCACCCCCAGATCCCTCATTCCCACCCCAGAGCTGTATCTCCTGTCTCAACCCAGTGAGAGTGAGTGAGGGCTGGGAACAGCAAATGATGGAGAGAAGAGGAACAAAGGGGGTGGGGCCTCAAGAGAGGGGTGGGGTCTTGGGGTTTGCCTTGTCATTTCAAAAGTGATCTTGGGTGTAAGAAGATTGGAGACCACTGCTGTAAAAAAATTTTAACTTTAAAATTTCATACCACAACATGTGATTTTTTTTCCTGTTGATGTATAGGGGCACAAATTGAATTTTTTGCTAAAGCAGGGTTGGATGATGGTAAAGAAGAGGTGGGGGCATGAGGGCTTTTCAAAAATCAAAAAGGGGGCATGATGCTGAAAAGTTTGGGAACCACTGATTTAAGAGGAAGCATACACAACAAGGTTTAGTGGCATGGGCATGCATCAGAAACATTGGAAATATTTCAGTTCAGAAGGAAGAACCTTGTTCTTGAGTCCTACCTTATTCATGGAGAGCTGCCGCTCCACAAATTCAGACACCTTGGCCCAAATATTAAACACTTCTGAAATGCAAGTGAAACACAATAGGTCATGATCTTGAGATGACAAGCAGCACACAAGTTCACCGCATTGCTTAGAAAATAGAACTTTTTTAACAAATAACCCTGCAGGATCCCAATGCAATCTCAAGCATCCTGTATAGTTTATATAGTCATTACAGAGCATTGGTACTTCTTCCATAGTTAAGATTCCAATCAAGGTCCATTTTAAACCTGATTTTGATCTCAGTACCTTTAAAACTGTCATCAAGAGTCTGGAGGGGAAACAGAATTTTTCTATAAAATTTCAGTGATTTGGGCAAGGAGTTCCTGAAAGGAGGCGTGTTCAGAACTCAAAAATTCTTTTTTGTACGCTTAGATTTATAATTTGGAACAGCACTAAGGCCTGTCATTTCTGGCAGTCTCATGATAGCACAGCAAAGCATCATAGGAAGCTTAACACTTTCATTAAAACCCAAATAAACAAGTAGTCCTGTGGCACCGTAAAGACCAACAATTGTATTTATTAGGTAATGAGCTTTCATGGGTCAGGCCCACTTTATCTTGTAGGTGCTACGGGACTGCTTGTTTTTTGTGAAGCTACAGACTAACATAGCTACCCTTCTGAGATTAAAAATCCAAATACCCCATTCTTTCTGAAAGCAAACCTTATACCCAGTCACTAGAGAAACTTGTCAAATGAAATTTCCATGAAAAAGCTTGTGAGAGGGCTGAACATCTCAGGGTGTCAGAGACATAACCGTCTTCTACTTTGCACACCGTGTTGTGGTTAAGCTACATTTTATCCTTGGATAGACACATGCTATTTTCTTCCTGAGCACCAAGCACTTTAACTAAGATGAGTTACATTGGACAAATCCCCCTCCCATGAAACTAGCATTTCTCCCATTTTGACAGATGGGGAAACTGAGGCCCAGACTTTTGGCAAGTGACTTTTATCCAAAGGTCCTGCAGGAAGGCAGTCCATGGCAGACTCGGGAATATTACCCAGACACGCTGGCTGCCATGCCTGTGGACCTGTTGGACACGTAGCAGAGTGGAGGGGCACCCACCAGACACACAAAGGGGCTCCAGCACACACGCTGTGGGTTGGAGGAAAGTCAAACAAATCAGACTCTGGGGGACAGGAAGGTCTTACCATCCGCCGTGAGTTTCCGGAGAGTTGGGAACATGCTCTTGCCGGACTCCAGGATCATGGTGTGGATATTTTCCAGCATTTTTCTATCCACCCCTAAGGTGAAGAAGCAGAAAACAGAAGGACAGATGCTGCTTTGCCTCTTCCAGGAAGCTGTCACCTTCCTTCCTGCCTGCTCTCCTCACCTCTCACTTTCCGTCTCTTTTAGAACACTGCTCACCTAGCCTCTCTCTCCCTCCTCCTAGGAGCAGCTGAGGGCAAGGTGGGAGGAGCCTAGGCGGGAGGGAGCAGATGTATCCAGGACGCAAAATAAATTCACTGTTGCTACAGAGCACGTCATAATAGGAGCTGTAGGCCCGCCCACCCGTGTTGCTGCGTCTCCTGCTGGCCCAGGCTGCAGAGGGCAGTGATCCGAAGTGGGTGTGTTGCATTGCAAGCCTCTCCCCGGCACAGTAAAGCAGAAGTGCCTGTGCTGCCTCTTTTGGACAAACTTTAATGCACTGTCGGAAGTCCGGGGAGGAAGGGTTCCTTTCTATTTGCTATTTCATTGGGGTCTCTAACCCAGCAAAGGGCCACAGCCCCTGGTTGCTTAAGGGCAAAACTTCCTTTGTGAAGTTACTTTCAACAGCATGAGAATAATAGACTTATAAAGCAAATCCAAAATGACTCCTCTTTAAAATGCATCTAAACAGTGCACAAGAGTGCAGAAGTTTCTAATGCTTGAAACAGTTTAATACAAAAGACTGATATTTAAAACACCTGTCCTACATTGCAGGAATGGTTTGGGGATTATTTTATAGTGATCAAAATCAATTTAGAATGGAAGACAGCACATTTTAGGGCAAAGCATTAGCTGTGCACAGTTCACATAATTAGTATATCAGTCAGGAATTTGCATGCAGATTTTTATTTGGAATGAGGATTTAATTGTGTGTTTGCATAAACAGACAGCATGGCAGCCATATAACATTCCTAGGACAGTTTTACTTTTGGAATTTTGGAAAGCTGCTGACTACACTGTGTCCTAACTACACTCCCAAAATGACACATCTAGATACATTATAGTGCTTGCAATGGCTATCGATCCTAACTAAGCATTTTTTTAAAAGAAGGTTTTTCTGTATATTGCAGGGGAAAGGAGAATCAAGCTATCCCTTCCCACAGAATTTGAGCAGTAACCTTCGCTACTGAGAACTGTCTTCTGAGAGGGATCCCTGAAGAGGGACAGGGAAAGGGGGTGGGAAAGGGAATAGGAAGAAAATTGGATAGCATATCCCTTTTCTACCGTGCAGAGGACCCACTGGTCTGATGTTCACTACACCATGCATGGTAGAATGGGGATAGGCAGGATGAAAATAAATACTGAGATGGAACTGTGGGGGTGGCTGGTGTGTTGCTCCCAACCTCCCCATCATAACTGGTGTTTTGAACCGAGTGGGGGTTTCTGGTGGCTCTGGTCCTGTGTCTGGCGACCCTGATGTCTCCTATTATGCCGGCCCCTTCTCCTGTTCCCATCCCATTGTCGTTGTGGGAACTGTCTGAATTGAGGCCTCGGGGTAAAATGTCTTCTCTGGGTCGTCGGTGTATAGAGACCCAGTGACCATAGGATGGTCTGTGAGTCCTTCATATTATGAAGCCTCCTGTCAGTTTTTTCCAAAAATAGGGAGGGGCCCTCAAAAGGGAGGTCCTGAATTGACTGCTGCACCTCCTGTGAGTGTCCTGAGACCTGACGCCATGCCCCCCTTCTCAAGGCTATGCCTGAGGCCATGACCCTGGTGGCCACATCAACTACATCTCGGTTGGCCTGTAGTGCTGCTCTGGATACGAGTCTCTGTTCCTCCCCCAGGGCCCTAAATTCTGACTTTGTCTGGCGGGAGCAGCTCAGTGAAACGGTCCATGGAGCTGGCCATATTGTACACATACCTGCTAAATATGGCTTGCTGGTTAGCAATTCTCAACTGGAGGCCACCTGTAGAATAAACTTTCCTACTGTACAGGTCTAATCTTTTGGCCTCTTTGTTTTTAGGGGAGGGTCCCTGGACCCCCTGCCTCTCCCTATTGTTCACAGTATCCACGACAAGGGAATCAGGGGAGGATGGGTGAACAGATGTTCATTTCCCTGGGCTGGGACAAAATACCAGCACTCATTTTCCTAGTCGTGGGCAAGGCTGAGGCTGGGGTCTGCAACACTGTCTTCGCTGTGTTGGCAATTGTCTTTACAATGGGCAGTGCCACCCTGGATGGTCCAGAAGTTGAGAGAATATTTGTAATAGGGTCTATTTCGTCCCTGACTTCCACCTGCACCCCCAGACTTTGGGCCACCCTCCTCAACAGCTGCTGGTACGCTCCTCCATCCTCCAGTACCGGGGATGCAGAGGATCCAGCTAGTGCCTCATCTGGGGAGGACGAGGATGAGGGCATCATGCTCTCCAAGTCCGCCAGTGTAGGGGGTTCCAGCACTTCCATTTGAGCCCCTGGAACTGTGGCTTGCGGTGCTGTGCTCAGTGCCTGGGGTGAAGGGCCCCTAGTGGCCTCTGGTATGGTGCCATGAAGACGGAGCCACTCTGCAGCTGGGACTGCACCATACTCCCTGGTGCCTGCAGGGGCGGTGCCCATGCTTGGGTTGCTTCTGACTGCACTGGTGCCAGTGTCAGTGCCGTCATTGGTGCCAGTGCCGACAATTCCACTTGCTCTCTCGGGGGGCCCCCAAAGCAGTGGTTGGTGTCAATCTTGGCACCTGAGGAGTGCCGGGTGCCCTGAATGGGAGTCCCACATCCCACCCCTGTGCCTCGTGGATTGCACACACGGTCCAGAAGGGCCATTGTGGGGCACCTTGAGGGGGGGCCTTTGCCACTCCCCCTCTAAGGGACATCGGGAGTGGTGTCAATGCCTGCTGCGTCGAGATGACCTCGTACTCCCACTCCAAGCTGAGCTGGAGTAAAATGAGTCCAACTCCAACATGGACTCTGATTCCGACGACCATGGTGGTGCTGAGGGTCCGTAGCTCCCGCCAGTTCTTGTGCGCTCTGCACCGTCTGTGCGGCACCAAGGGAGGGGACCATTTGCTGGGGTCTCACAAGCATCAGGAACCACGCCAGGGTCCCTAGAGCTTGACCAGGCACCTGGAACTGGGGCGGAGAAAGCTCCTGGTGTGGCGTCTGTAGCGGCATCATAATTTGCAGGAGGCCTTGCGCAGCACTAAAAGCCTCCAGTGTTGAGGGGTCTGGGAGAGCGCGGGCTCCTGCCTTGCGCTGGAGTCGATGCCTGCACTTCATGACCCCAGTCACGGTGCTATCTGGTGGACTCCCCCGAAGCTTGCCTTTGCCTCCTTCTTTCTTGGGATCAACCCCGGTCCCATTTTCTCTTTTTGCGAGGCACCGGGAACTGGCTCTTATGGCACCAGGAGGCGCTAGGCACCAAGTTCTGCTCTTGGTGCCGGGAGCTTTCTGACGGCACCAAAGCACTCTGCACCAACAGTGCGGTGCTCTGAGTTCCCGCCGGGGAAATGTCAGGGCGCAAGGCTCATTCCATTAGCAGAACTTTCAGCCCTTGAGCTCTATCTTCTGAAGTCTTAGGCTTGAAGGCCTTGCAAATAGAGCTGCGCTCCCGGAGGTGTACCTCATCAAGGCAACTCAAACATGCCTTATTCAGGTCACTTTTGAGCATTCATTTTCCACATTTTGAACAGTTTTTTAAACTGTGGGGAGCCAGGCATCCCCTGGCGCCGATGCGGGTTAAAGACCCACCTTGGCTCACTAGGTGCTAAGAAGATCTATTTACCTATGAAAAATAACTATCTAAACAAATTAAAACAATAAAGGCTACCAGGGAATGCTCAACAATGAGGGAGCTCCAGCAACTGACAGCAAGGCGAGAAGAAACTGATCAGGGGGCGGGGCAGGCGGGGCATATATGGGCAGGCAGCCATTGGGCGCCACTCCAGGGGGCAGCACACTGACCGTAGGGCTACCGGCTAGGGCAAAAAGCTTCCAGCAACCGGGCATGTGCCCGGCCCACACCCAAATTGGAATGCACATGAGCAATCACTGGAAGAAGAAAATAAATTACTAAAAATCAGGAAATAAGCACTGGGACATCACTGGGAGAGGGGATACACTAATAACGCAGAAGTCCTGAAAGGGATACACAAATGTTTTAAGTTTGGGAAACACTTCCCTCCAGGAATATACCAATATAATTGTATTCACCTTAAAGGGAGGTGCTCTACTTTTTAACTGGACACGTATCCCTAAAGCAGTACAAAGTGTGTGTCAACAAGCCCTTAGGTTTCCCTTTTTAAATAGCTCTTCTTGTCCTCTGTGGAATTGTCTCAGAGTCGTAGGCGTATATGGACAAAACCCGTAACTACTAATGTGGAGGGATAGCTAGCCACAGTTCAGGAATTAATTTATAATTGTCCACTTAAAAATACGTTTCCTCAAGTCTAGTGTTAAGAGTTTTAAAACCAGGTAGCTTAAAAATCTGTTTTCCTTTTAATACTAAGAGAACTCAGACTTTCAGGTCAGAAAGGGACCATCTAATCCAGTGGTTCTCAAACCTTTTGGCATGTGGCTCACCCTCCTCAATGCAAGCCTTTCCACGGACCACCAGCCAACCACCCATGATAACACAATGTCTATCTCAAAATACCTTAACTATTACATTTTCATATTAGGTTACTAGACCTACAACATAAGGGGCACGTATAACTGGTAAGAAAGAAAATAATAGTCAAAATAATTAAATAGATTAAGCACTAATTTTATCATGTTAATTTACCAAACTTTGTTTTAAATAAAATATTAATTTATGTGCAAAAAAGGTCTCAATGTTGTCTTTATTCATGGGAAAGGTAGGGAAACTTTATTGGATCAAGGGGCACTGATAACACAAAAGCCAGATGGAGGCCACACAAGTATGAGGCACCTCTGCCCCCCTCCCACACACACACACACCAAAAAAACAAAAGAAATGCCACATCCTTACTGATGTGGCCCCCAACCAAAATACCTGACTGTCCAGCCCCACAGCTGGGGGAACCAAGGAGAGAGGAAGCAGGGAGGACTAAGCTTCAGGACTTCCCCCAGGCCAGATTAACTTTTGGGGTGAAAGAGTTAGTAGATTTTGAGGCCCCACCCTATCTCTGGGGTAAGGCCAAAAATTAGAGGTTCAGTATGGGAGGGGGCTGTCAGGGAGTGGGATAAGTATGGGAGGGTGAGGGGGCTGGAGTGGGCTGGGAGGGTGGATCTGTCCAGGAAAGAGGGTGCAAGAGCAGGCTGAGGCTGTTGTCTGGAATGATGGGAGGGTACAGGAGTGAAGAGGGGCTGGAGTGTCTGTCCAGGGGTCGGGAGTATGTCAGGGGTAGGGTGTCTGGCCAGAGGAAGAGTGCAGAAGATGGGTACAGTAGCAGTTTGGGGGTAGGGTGTCTGGCTAAGGGGGCACATGCAGCAGTAAGGGTGGGTGCAGAGTCTGGCCAGGAGATGGGGTGAAGGAACAATTGAGAGTGGAGAGTTTGGCCAGGAAAGAGGAGGGTACAGGAGCAGGTTGTGTATGGGAGGCCCAGAAGCCAACTGGAGCTGGGCAAGCTGGGTGGCAGTGGAGTGCAGGAGCGAACTGGGATTAGGAGAGATGGGTGGAACAGGGGTGCAGGAGCTGACCAGGGCTGGGAAAGCTGAAGGGGAGAAGGTTGTAGGAGAGAACTGTTGGTGGGAGAGCTGGAAAGGATGGGAAGGCAGAGCAGGGGCTGGACATGAAGGGAGTGTGCGTGGCAGGGGTGATTAGCTGACACGGCACTCCCTAGGTACCACCCTCTAGCTAGACTTCGGCCAATGGAAGCAGCAGGGAAACCCTCCCAGGAGCTGTTTCCAGTGCTGCATTCCCCCACCCTAGTATGCCAGATGCACCTGCAGGGCTTCAAAATTCCCCCTCCCCACAGCAGGAAATTGGTGCAAGAACCTTAAAGGGGCAGCAGCACAGGGCTAGAACACCAGCAGTCTCCGTTGCTGTGGGAAGGAGGGAAGCCCTGAGCCTCGCAGCCCATCTGTGAGGTGGTCACAAACCACTAGTGATCCACAAACAGCAGTTTGAGAACCAGTGATCTAGTCTGACCTCCAAATTTCATACCACAAAATCTCACCAACCCACTCCTGTAAGACTGCTAACCTCTCTACCTTTCTTGCTGTTGACTTTCTGCATTGCTCTGAGCTTTGACAATGAAAGGACTAGATACTACCATGCTCCAGCAGCACTGTACTTAAGAGAGATTAAGGAAAAGTGAAATACGACCACAAATAGTTTAAGGGCAGGGCTTCTACTTGCAGCTTCTGTTGAAATTTCAGTTTAATTTGAAGAAATGGCAAAGAAACTAAACAGCTAGAGAAATGTGCAGAAATCAGAAGAATGAAGTGTTTTCAGGGCAAACTGGATCATGAGAGACTAAATTCAATCCATAGGTTAAAATGAGAGCAAACTAGTTAAAAATTGTTTACACGATCAGAATTTGGGGGTACGGGGAAAGGAGCTAGATAATTTGAGTGCAGTGTATAATTCAGCTATAATACAGATTGTACCTCTCTAATCTGGCACCCTTGGGAGAATCTGCAGGACTATGGGAGGTCAATACTGTCTAGCACCGTATTTCTTAAACTGTATTTCACAGAATGCTGGTGTTCTATGAACAACTCGCAGGTGTGCAGCAAACATTTGGAAAAATAATTCGATTTTACAACAAGAGTATATTTTCAGCTCTTAAAACCAGATCCAATGTTACTTTATTACTGCTATGATGCCTGATTAAATTACTTCATTTTGGTTTTACTGTGTACGTTGCTGTTTTTTGTTTGGTTGGTTTTGGTCTGACAATTTTAAAAAAAAAAGTTTTCGTAGATGTTCTGCATAAAAAAATACTGTTTAGTGTTCCGTGGCCTCAAGAAGTTTAAGAAACCCTGGTCTAGCAGCATTACCAACACTTCCACTGCTTACTGGGCTGTTAAAAGATATTTAGAGATATATTACAGCTAAGTAACACAGACTACTGAGAGCCAGGACTGGCAGCTATAAAACTTCCTGGGACCAAGGGAAGCTTGGTCACACCCATGATAAATGGTTCTCCAGCTAACTAAAATCATGCCAGATTACGTATGTTGCTGGAGGATAGAGTTCCGGATTAGAGAGGTTCAAACTGTGCTTCCATCTTTCCAAAATGAGTGTTTATCAAAAGGGAGATTCCTCTTTACAAGCACTTCTAGGATCAGGAGAATATTATTTGCAGCATTTGGAACTGTACTGAGACATTAAGCATGAAACATGTAAGAAGCATTTCCCTCTAAACAAAAGCTATTAAAAGGCATTAATTTAGTTCAAATCCCTGAGACCGGGAATACAGGAGGGAAGGAAAAAAAATTACCAGAAACAATAGGAAGTGCCTTTGTTTTATCTTGGAATAGAATCACAGCAAAAATACAAAGGAGACCAGAATGTCAAACAGATGTTAACTGGTTGTTGGGGCAGCTTCATGCAGAGCAAGGCCAACTCAAGACTGTTACTGTATCTGATAAACTTTTAAAGCAAGCTTAAGAGATAAAGAAGGGCCTTAAACTGTTATTGTAAGATATTGATGCAGCCCCACTATTATATACTAGTGAAAAAAACTGGGAGTATCAAGAAGTATTAAATATTTTTTTCCCTTCTACAGCATAATCATTAGTGCTATGATGCACAAATAGTAAATCCCTCAGGCAAAGCAGCTACCTACCAAGAGCCTCTACTATAAATAGCCTACCCTGGCCAAACCTTCTTCCAATTTCCATGCCTTGGGGAAACCCTTTGCTAACCTTATAGACTACTTATTTCAAGTCCTGAATTGACCCATGATAGCCATTTAAATGATAGATTGAAGTGGAGTGGAAACAAAAGGCCCAAAGGCTTGATCCTTCTGCTCTCTCCCACAAGTGAAGAGAAATACATGCTCTTTGGAATCAAGCCCTGCAAGCATTTGGAAGAAAGGGGGAAAATAAAGTTACACCAGTTACACCACTTGGAGATCTGTTCCTTAGACTGTTAATGCTGAGATATAAGAAGTGATCATATCTTACATCTAGTTCCAAGATATTAGTGTAACGTAATAATGTGATGTATCCTGAAAGCATCTCTTAAGAATGAGAGATACAGGGTTCAATGTGGTTTCTTTACCATGAAACAGAAAGCTGCAATACTTCATGTAATTTGTACAAGTATGGTATACAGACATTTTAAAATAGGACACATTGATACAAGCACAGGAGAACACTTTTAAAGGTTTTGATATAACACTGGTTTTTGAAGTTTATTTTTTAGCTAAAAAAACACAAAGATGAGCAACTGTCTTCAGTTTTTGATTTTAAATTAGTTTCCATGGTACTATAAAATCCATGTCACCTGTTTGGACTTTGATTGCGCCACCAATTCTCTTTAGTGGGATATGAACTGTATCTTTAATAAATGACTATAGTTGGAGAGCACTTCAGAAGACCTGATTCAAATTTATGTTTTCCAAAAGAAAGGATTCTGAGCCAGACGTCTCTGGAAATTTTCATACCTAGAAGAGACAAAAGTTTGTCATTAAAATGGCTTCCCAGTGGTGCAACTGAAGAACTTTAGCTTTCAATTTTTTAAACCCTTACTGAAGAGCTACCCTAGATCACAGGTTAAGTCATTTTGCCCCCTCCCATCCCCCCCCACAGAACACGGAAAAGTCTTTAAATAAATCTATCCCCTGCATGGTCTTCTCAAACCCTGCTTTCCCAATCATGCTTCAGGTACTTGGTACTGAGATATATATTCCCTTCTATCATTATCTTTACAGATTAGCTAATTAAAATTTAACAAAACCAAAACATTTCATGGATTACACAGAGGCTGCACCTCCCTAGTCCAGCAGGGTCTGCACCTAACAAGTCCTAAACCAAAAAAAAAAAAAAAAAAAACAGAACAGCTTGCCAGACCAGGGGAGGTCCAGGGCCTCTGCCACTAGGTGGCCCCTTGCTCCTGGTGGCTGCTGCAGCCCCAGCCTTGTGACCACCCCCTCCCCCGCCCAGGACTCTGTTCCCAGCCCTAGGCTCCTGGGGGCTGCCCTTGGGCTCCAGCCCATCCCCGGGTCCCACCATGGGGCAGGCAGCAGGCAGGGTACTCCAGTTCTGTGCTGCTGTGGGGCAGGCAGGGGGCTCCAGCTCTGGCCACACTTCCCGCCGCCGCTCCAGCCCAGGCCCTATAGATGGTGGTTCCAGCTAGCCTGCCAGACACCAGCTCCATGGATGTTGACCCTGGCCCCAGACCAAAGGCTCTCTGGTCCTGGAACAACTGTGGTCCTGCCAGAGCACAGGGATGTTGCCAGATGAGAGATCCTCGATGTGAGAAGTGCAACCTGTACTAAATTATATTATTGTTATTAAATTATTAAATTAGCTACTCTGTAAAGATGATAGAAGGGAATATATATCTCTGTATCCAAGTGCCTGAAGCATGATTGCAAAAGCAGGGTTTGAGAAGACCATGCAGGGGATAGATTTGTTCAAAGACTTTTCCATCCAAGCATGCAAAAGTTAGAAAATGCCATTTTAGGGCTGCACATATAGCCTTAAGTTTGTCCCTTTGGATTCCATCCTGTGAAATGCATGCAGCTCTTGATCTCATGCAAAATGCAATATCCAATTATGTAAATAAAGACTTATTCAAATGTGTCAGGTTTCCTTATAATTGATAGGAAGAGTGCTGGATAAGTAGTTTGCCAATTTTTCTATGTATGCTGAAGTGACAATTTAAATCATAAGAACATAAGAACATAAGAATGGCCATACTGGGTCAGACCAAAGGTCCATCGAGCCCAGCATCCCATCTGCCGACGGTGGCCAATGCCAGGTGCCCCAGAGAAGGAGAACAGAAGACAATGATCAAGTGATTTATCTCCTGCCATCCATCTCCTGCCCTTGTTCTGAAGGCTAGGGCACCATACTTTATCCCTGGCTAATAGCCATTTATGGACCTAACCTGCAAAAATTTATCAAGCTCTTTTTTAAACCCTAGTAGAGTCCAGTGTTGAATTTAAAGAAATAAAATAGAAAATAAAAATAATGGGCTTTTAGATGCCAACATTCCCTACAATGAGCTAATGCTTAGTGAAGTTACAAACCAGCCCACGTTCTTAGTTGCTGCCTTCTAGGACAAAGCGCATAAGTCATGAAAATGAACTTTTAAAATTAAAGTTAATAATAATAAAGTTCCAAAACATAGCAGAATATGTGACTTATTTTGTGACTTTTTTCAAGAAACGTACTACCGTCTTTGATCATGCAGAAGACAAAAAACAAGATTCAAAATCTTCACTTCTACACAAGCTCAAACTTCACAGATCCTATTGATGAAACAGGGTCATCTGTGAAAAGACCTGATACAACTTCAAATGAAATCAGAGTGTGAAGGTCCTCCAAACACTTGCTCCCACTGGATCAAACTAATGGCACCATATATGGCTGTTACCAGATTACTAAATGTTCAGACAGTCTGAAATCTTTTTAAGCATTGTTTTATAACTTGGAGTAGGTTACCATCTTCTGAATACATGTACTCTGGGCAAGAGGTGATTACTAAGTGGGGAAAGGAGTGTTCACCCAATGTTGTTAACTAAGCACTCCTGAGAACCTAACAGACATTGGAACCCAAGAAGAGACAGTGTGTTCTGTTTTCCCCTTGTCAATACCATTATAAGGAGGCAAAGGCAGCTTCTGGGATCAGCCACACACTGGAGGTAAGGGCTAAACTGCCTGATGGCAAACAATCATAAGACAGGTACAACATTTTAATTATGCAAGTTTAATATTAAAAGAGGCTTCACAGAACAGAATACAAGCAACACTACTGTAGCTATAGCAAAGTCAACAGAAGAAACTGTTAAGTATTTTCAAAGTAAGGTTACTGAAAGCCACGAAAGTTAATTCAGTACAGGTTGAACCTCTGTAGCCTGGCACACTCATGTAATCGGTCATGATTTTACTTAGCTGGACAACCACTTATCATAACAGGTGTGCCCAAGACTTCTGTGGTCCTAGAAAGTTTGTTTACAGTCACCAGTCCTAGTTCTCAGGGTTCTGTGCTGTTATTTAGCTGTAATAAATGCCTAAATGTCTTCTAAGAGCCCAGTAAGCAGTGAAAGTGTTGGTAATGATGCTAGACAATACTGCTCTTTTGTGGTCTGGCAAATACTCTCATTTGGCACCAGTGAGGCCCCAAGGGTGCCTGACTAGAGAGGTTCAATCCACATTATGAAACTCCAGATTCTGGTGCCTAGAAATACACTTATTGCTTGAGGTATCTTCCTTTACCATTTCAGAACCACGTTTGCAGGGATGAAAGCTTCAGAGGGATTCGGTGTCATCTGGGCCTGAGTGACAGCAAATGATGAGGCAAAATTATAGAAGCTATCCAGCATCTTCTGAGTGAACTGAAACGCAAAAAGCCATACTGTAAATCAAATCCATATTTGGAAATTTGTTCATGCTTTTCACATCTAACGCATCGTTCCAATGATTAGCTAATGCTCAAGACTCATGATGAATGGATTAAATCTTCATTTTACAGATGGGGGAAAGGAAGCAGAGAAATTAAGTGAAAAAAGAAGTCTGTGTTAGAGAGGAAAAGCGGATCTAGAATTACTTGCTTCCAGTCCTGCCTTTAGAAACTGCCTCTCTCAAGAGATGATCTCTTGAAAATTCAAAAAATTTGTACTTTTATTCTGTTTTTATCCCCCACAGGGTTAATTTCCTGAAGCAAATTTCTGAAGGAAAGCCTTAAACAACCTGAAGATAAACAAAACTTGCAAAATCTTACGAGATTAGTGGATGATGTAATGATAGGCCATGGGCCTTATCCCACAAATGAGACTAGCAAATTAGTGACAGCCTATCAATAGGACCCGCTGTTGATGATTTTGTGCATAAGAACCTTACTTTTTGTATTGTTCACATAGAGATAATTCCATGTAAAGAGTTATTTAAAAGTAACTGGAGGTTCTTCAAGACGTGTGGTCTTCATACATATTTTACTGTGGGCTATGTATATGCATCATGCACCTGGAGTTGGAGAATTTGAACGTAGCACCTGTTGGTTTGTGCACACATCCTGGTTCACCTTATGCTTCTGACCAAGTGGATAAAGGGTGGAGTGGACCAACTGCCACTTCACTTCCATTCCACCACAAATCAGATAAAATCCAAAGTAGAGGGAAAAGAGGCAGTCTAATAAGAAACTTACAGGGAACACACATCTCAAAGGATCTCCAGTTAAAGTAAGTAACCTCCTCTTCTTCAAGTGATGGTTGCTGCAGTCAATGGGGCCAACAGCCACTGTGGGCCCCAGAGCAAGGTGTGGGGGAATCCTGGCTCTATGTCCTTGGAAGGGGCAGGGGCCTCAGGCAGATGAAGCAGGACTGGGGCAATCAGCTCTCATGCCACCCAGACAGCAGTGCTTGGGCCACCCCCAGCCCCATAAAGCATGGTACTCCGGTGGCAATTCAAAGGGGGCTGGGGCTCTGGCCGCTGCTGCCAGTGGAGGAGCAACAGTGGCTGCCAGGAATCCCAGGCCCCTTAGAATTGCTGGACCGCAGGCCAATTGCCATCTTCCCCCCGCCCAGTTCCTCTCAGGCCTGCCTAAGGTATTCCACTCTGCGTGACTGACAAGCAATATCTAAGTAATAGGAGGTGCAAGGATGAGGACGATAGGATCGAGTGGAGAAATGTCATGTCAAATGAGGCCGCAGCAGCTGAATCTCGTACCAGAGAGAAACATCTTCCAAACATGTGGATGGAGCTCTATATGGCAGCTTTACTGATGTCTAAGAGGGGTACATCCTGAAGAGACACTACAGTCATGACATGAGCGCTCATGGGGTAGGGAGGTTTGCGAGCTGACTGCATTCTTCTCTAACAGATGTCCAGGGCTTTTTTACTGATGCAACACACAGAAACAGAATTCTCGCACCTTTTTTCCCATTAGTACACCAGAAAAATTTCACTGCCAGTTATGCAGCAGCAGGGGGAGCGGGGCAGGAGCCCCCACCTGTCCCACAGAAGTGCAGGAGCCCTTGCTGCCCCTTCAGCAGTGCAGGAACCAGGGCAGGAGCCCCTGCTGCCCCTCAGCAGCACAGGAACCATGACATTAAAATTGAATGTCAAATTTCCCTACCCCCATGAGAAATCGTCAGACTTGAGTTCTGGTCCCTTCTTCCTAGGGAAGAAAAGCACTGCGGATATATCCTTTGGAAATTCGCTGGATGAAGGCAGCATAACCTCTGCCTCTCTCCACTACAGTGCCTAACAGCCTCAGGGACTTTCTAAATGGTTTTGTTATCTGCAAGTAAAAGGGCGAGGCTCAAACATCTAAGGAGTGGAGCATCTTCATATGTTTGTGGTTTCAGGAATGGATTAGTGAAGGCAAAATTCCAAAACCAATTTGCGGGTACATTTGGGGTTAGGTAGAAAGAAACTTTACCTTTGTAAAACAGAGTACGAAGGGACATGGAGCAAGTCACTAAGTATTCAAAGGTGGGGGTGGTGAGCTATGTCAGAACCAAAAAACTGAGACTGAAGCCCCACTGGGGTATTATCTTTTGTAAGGATGGGAAAGTTGTTATCAAGTCTTTCCAGAATCAAGTAATTAGTGGGTATGTGAAAATAGAGCAGCCCTCCTTACAGGGGATGGAATGCATGGATACCTGCCAAGTGGCTTGATTACTTCAAATCTAGGATATTACATTCTGGATCAATGGGATAGCTGTAGCTTCTGGTAAAATGCTTCTCTGACGAGAAACATTTCTATTTAGATCAGCAACATTTCCTTGGTGCTTCCTTTCTGCTATTAGAAAAGATGCCTCACACAGTCAAGGAGCGCACCTGTTCTAGGGCTGACAAACATCGAAATACCCCTCCTTGAGGTGAAGTGTTGTGTATTAGACTGCCCGATCCCACCACTGCACTTGTTAGGGGCTAAAGAAGATTACCTTCCCAATCAGAGTATGAGATGACAGGCATAGGAGGTTGGGGAACCAGCCCTACCTGGGCCTAAAAAAGGGCAATCACTAGGACTGCTGCCCTGTCCTGGCAGATCCTGTGTAGCACTCATGGCATAAGCAGCAAAGGAGAGAAGGAATAGTTGAACTGGTATCACCAGGGAAAAAGTAAGAAGTCAGAGTAACAAGATTGGGTACCCCTGGAGCAACATGTGGCACACTTTGTTGGCCCAGAAAATGAACAGATCCCTGGTTGGGGTTCCCCATCATGTGAAAATGTTATGAAGCCCCATATTGTGAAGCTCACTCTTGTGATCAACTGCAAAGTGTCTGCAAGAACATTCTGCATCCCTGGAAAGTATGCTGCATACAGGATGATGTATTTGTGTATGAACCAGTCCCAGAGGTTGACTGCTTCTGCAGAGAGGCAAATCTTGTCTGACCCTGACCCTTCTGCCCACATTTGCTGATGTCAAAACTCATTGTAGAGGTGTCTGACTTTGAGGACACACATGGTGAGAGCTGATGAAAGAATGAAGGGAGTTGCATGCTTTCTACCACTGATAATTCCAAGACCATTGCACCTTCTGGACTCTCAAGATGTTCTCTGTGCCACATGGCTACCTACATCGGCCTTCTAACTTAGTAGGATGCATCTATAGTAATAGCATTGTCCACGAAAGAGGGGAGAAACAGGGCCCATAAATGTACTACAGAGGTACAACAGACTTCAGAGGGAAGTTTGAATGAGAGTCAGAGAATGGCAGCTTAGGGAGTAAACTGACTATAGCCATGCCTTAAGGTAACAAAGATTTCATCTTGCTAACGGAGAGACACTGGTGATGCCGAAGCCAGCTGGCCATTGGTGGTAGCAATGATGATAGTATCAAGACATTCTTATGAGCCCTGCTGGTGGGTTTGCTTGAAGGCACATACAATATCTCTGGAATGGATTTAAATGAAGACTTACTCCCAGGCTTCCCAGTCCTTCCTGACTAAGCCCCTCTCTGGGGTGGTCCTCCAGCGCAGAAGTCACACTTTGTAGCAGGAGATACATGCCTTGCTGATGCAGCCCCAGGAACCGCGCAGGAAGAGGCAGCGCCCATCGTCAACCCCATGAGGTACTTACAGAGGCAAAGCGCTTGTCCTTCTCAGGTACAGCTGTTGAAGGACTAACAAATACTGCACTGAGCTGACGTGTAGCTCTCTCTGAGGGTATGGAGGCTGCATTGATGGTCATTGCTGACTGAGAAAGATTGCAGGCAGAAGTGTGCAGAGTCTGAAGCCCAGAGTTCTGGGTATAGAGTGGTACCCAAAAGGTATATGGAGAAGGATGAAGGAAACCCCTATTGCCTAATCTAATTGTAAAATTACCAAAAAGGTATTAAAAACATCTACAACTATGAACTATTTACAGCTAAAATAATACTGTTCTTTAGAAACAACACCAGAGTCAAGAACAATAAAGACTGTGACCCTGACCAGACACTGTTGAATAGGGATTAAAGGGGTGGTCAGTCTGCCTTGCCCTTTATCACCTCACTTGGAAGCACAAGGCAAGCCAGGGTGCATGTACAGACCAGTCGACACTATTCTCAAATTCTCCAATTCTGGGCATGTAGGGCACATGTGGAATCCACAGCTGAATACAACAGGGACTATCACTTGAAGAAAAATCCAAGTTCAATGCAAGATAATTCAGCTTAATTTTAGTTTGACACAAATGATGACTAAATATAAAACGTAATACAAGCACCTCTCAAAACCTACTTTTCCAGCCATATCACCCCTTATCATTATACCTAGTGCTGGAGCAACCATATTCCTGAGAAATAGTATGAGCATTTGCCAGTAGTATAGCTGTGCCAGTAGAGCCACCTAGTGGACACAGAAAAAACTGACAGGAGTTCTGAAAGCATAGCAGAAACACCTTTCTGAACAACATTAACTAAGCCAACAGAGGTACTCTTCCATCAACATAATTGGATCTGCATGGGGACGGCTAGTGTCAGCATTGCTACATTGGCCAGTGTCTGTGAGATTTTCCTCCATACTTCTAGCTGACACAGCTACGCTGGCAAAACTCTGTAGCACAAACTAAGTCTGAAGCATATTTTTACATTTTTTATAAAAACATGTACTAATTAAGCATGGGAATATACTTGTAAAAAGTGATCTTCTGATATCAAGTGTCATTCCTTCAACTGTAACTACTGTCAGAAAAACATGATATTGGGCTAAATGTGCTGTTGGTCTGACCCAGCAGGCCATTCCTTTAGTTTGTTAGTACAAGACATTAGCTGCTTTGTCAATTATCTCACAAATTATCTTAGTGATTTAAGAAACAGCAATGGAAAATGTGGTGCTTCAGAGAAATACTGCTCAGAAACCATCCTGTTTTTCTCCACTCCCTCCCCATTGCATGCTTAGTATATTAAAGACAGAGAGGTGTAGGTTGGATATTAAGAAAAACTACTTCACCAGGAAGCTAGTGAAGCACTGGAATGCACTGCCTCAAGGGGTGGTGGATACGCCATCTGTTGAGGTTTTTAAGTCCCAGCTTGACAAAGTCCTGGCTGGGATAACTATTCCCCTGATTGCCCAGGTGAACACCAAAAGCCCATTTACCTCCACATCTGAGATGAGCTCTGGGAGGTGGGACACACCTTAATTTTATGCCCAAAATACGATAGCCCTCCGTGTGAAATAAAACTAGAGGGGAGCTTCAAAGTTATTATTCCACTGAATAGTCAGGAGATGGGGAGGAGGGAATGGGAGAGAAGCACTGCTTAAAGGTGCTGGAGCAGGAAAGGTGGTCATGGCAAAGGGAACAGGTAATCCAGTTGTATGTGGATCAGACCAGGGTCTCTGCACCACCAGCAAAACTCTGCATCAGCATACCACAAAAGCAAGAACCAGGAGGATTGAGCTAGCTAAAGCAGCAGTGCAAGACTCCTGATAGAGCTATCACAGTATCTGCCTGAAGTACGTCAACTGCTTTGGCCATTCCCACCGCTCCTCAAATAACAGCCCTGAGCTTCATCAATATGCATCTTAGCCTTGGATCAACTGTAAGGTTCTTCAGAGTGTGTCAGTGACAGATTTGGAGTTGCTCAGTAAAAATTTACAAATAATGTATATTGATCGTGTTACTGGAATATTCATTATGGGACTAAATTTTAGACCAACAAGAGTGTCTAAAAATAGATGAGATGTTTTCTTTCTTAAGGTAAGCCATTCCTCAGCAAACACTTGAGCTCTTAAAAGACAATGCCAGAATCACTGGCTCATTATCCCGCAGTGCCAGCAAGATTCATTTTCAACAAGAGAATCAAAGCATAGGACCACAGAAATTTAAAAAAAACAAACTACAACTAGCAGGGTTTAAAGAAGCAATAGGTGTCCAGGGGAACCAGAATGATTCTTGATTTACACTGAAATATACTATTGGCATAGTTACATTAGTCAGGAATGTGGAAGAAAAAAAAAGCCTGAACACAATTATGCCAGCAAAACTCCCAAAGTAAATGTGCTGGCAACAGAATAGTGACTGTCAACACAACTTATTGTATGTGGAGGCGGCATGCCCATAATGACAAAAAAACACCTTCTCTTGGCGTAGGGTACATCTGGATGAGGGGGGCTGTGGCAGTAGAGTCTTTCTAGTAGAAACACAGCTGGAGAACTGGAACCTAGTAGAGGTGTCTGGAAGGAACAATAAGGGAGGGCTACACTTAAAATGATGCAGCTAAATATTAGAACTGGAAGGGACCTCAAGGGGTCAAGTCCTGTCCCCTGCTCTCACAGCTAGATCAAGCACCATCTATATCATCCTGTTAGATATTTACCCATCCTGTTCTTAAATATCTCCAATGACGGAGATTCCACAGCTATCCACTGTAATATTGAAGTAGAAGGTGCTCCTTTGCTGATGGGAGAGCTTTCCCCAGTCGTCATAGGTAATCTACCTTCTTAAACTATGGTAGCTATGTTGACAGCAAAAGCTCTACTCAGGGGGACTGGGTTCATATAACTATGTCACTCAGTAGTTTGGATTTTTCATACCCCAAGTGACGTAGTCATAATGATATTACCCCTGAAGCGCACACTTGGACTAATACTCTAGACGCACCTGCATGTAGATTGTTAAAATACCCACCTCACCACCAGTGCTCTGCACCTACTATTAAACAAAATTTCTGTTGTAAGAAAGCTGTCTGATCACTGTACACAACTGTTCATAGACGCCCAAGAGAAGAACCACAGGCATCCAAACACAGGGTAAGTACAACTGACTCACTCTCTCTCTCTCACTCTCACACAGAGAGAGAAACACTGTAACCCAGTTCCTGGTATAAAAGTGGTAGAATTCCAAACTTTTACCCTGAAACTTGTACTTGCATGGGGCCTACAGCCATGCAGCTGGAGACACCAGGAAGACAACAGAGGTGCAGGTACAGCTAGCTGTTACTTTGACTGCATCTACACTACGAGAAATTCGATTTTAATAAATTCAACTTTTTACCTTCATTCGAATTTAAGTGTCCACAAACCTTGAAATTCAACCCACCGTTTTTTCATGTCGAGTTTCTGCATCCCCAATGCCCTGTGCAAATTCGACAGCGTGAGTGGGGCATTGTGGGTACCTATTTCACAATGCCTTACCTCTGGTTGCTTCTGGGTGTTTCCTGTTAGAATCCCAGAATGCAAAGCACTGTCCCAGAATTCAGAGCGCCCAGTAACACAATTCAACCCTCCCACAAATCTGCCCAGGTTCCCCATGCCATGTGTCCTCTGCAGAAGTGGAAGTGCCATGTCTTTAATTCAAATTTATTAGCCTCCAGAAGTGTCCGGTATGTATCCCATAAAGCTATGCGGTGACCCTCCATGTATGGCTGTTTCCTTCTCCACTGCTCTCCATCCAGGCATGCAGGAAGGTCACAGGAAGTTACATAGCTAACTCTGTGACAGAAGACTACTTTACCATTTGAACTCATGTTCCACCCCAAGTGTTTCTAATCCCTAAAGCTGAGGCACTGTATTTTAGTCCTGTTGAGGGATCTTGATAGTCCAACTTCAGCTATGTAACTTCTTAATGCCTCAGTGTTTCCTCCTGTCATGGAGAGGCTTAAAATACTCCTTTGAAGAAATTTTACTTGGATTATAAATCATGTACATAGTACTACTTGTTTTGAAGGGGGAAATACATCAGCATTCCACTTGAGAGTAAGTATAAAGACTATTGCAATGGTTAAACATACACAATTTCTATATTTTTCTAAAGGAAAAAAAAATCTTATCTGAACTATTTTGCTGACTGAAGGGAGCGCCAGTTAGTCAGGTAATAGACAATTGGTGACCATAGTTTTAGAACTACTAGTGGCAGTTTTTGACATCTGTTTTCACAGAGAGCTTGACTCAGCTGGCTCTCACGCTAATGAGCAAAAGACCGCTGGAAACAAATGTTTTTAAATTACCTGAGTGAATGAGTCTACTGATGATACAGCAGCACTTGCTACAGGAGTCTGCTGGGCCAAATGTTCTAGCAATTCCACTGAAATCCCAATTTGGGCTACAGATGGTGTCTGGGGGATGTTCATTGCTCCAAACGGGTGTTGGCTACCTTTCCCTGAAAGAAATAACGTAAACAGCAGAAATGTCAGACTTGGCATCATCAGGACTATTACATTAAGTCATCAAGATTTCTTATGTATGAGGTTTCTAGTTACTTCCAAATACAGGGTCTCTCTACATATAAAGAATTATGGAAACAATCATGTGCAGCTCATATTATAAGTGCTTTAAAATGCAACGATAATTTAAAAATACAGGAATATATTTAAGCTTGCTAATAACTGAAGAAGAGAGAGACCATCCATAACAGAATCTTAAAGGGAAAGGGTTTTGTAAGGAAGAGTTAATCAGTTTTTAAAACCCCCTAAGTAAACTAACCTTCCAGGTAAGCCAGTTGGGTCATATATTTGTATTTATGATTCAGAAGCATTTTAGCATCTTGCTATTACTGACTTTTCCAGTACAACAGGGGGTACGATCATTTTTAAAAAGCTCAGGAGTACAATGTTATAGTCCTACCCCCATCCTCTAATATCCACAGAAATGTAGACAGAAAGAATCCAGAACTAACTCAGCACCAAATCCAGTCCCTGGGTTCATTCAGTATTAAAAGATATGACCATATTTATGCCTTGGATTATACAACTATTATGCAGCATTCATTTTCAGACGGTTCCCATCATGACCGCTGGATGACACATGAATTTTTAAATGATTGTAAATAAACCATTCCCTTGAACAGCACGTAATAGCAAATAAAAAGTAAGTGAAGGCTTGTGAAGGTTAGCGTAGTGATTCATGCCACAATAAGCAAGTAGACAACTGCTTCTTAAGTTTTCGTGAGCTTCAAGGCTCTCCCCTGTAGCATAAAGTAATCTAATCTCAATATTATAAAGCCACAAATGACGGTAGCAAGGTCCAAATCAGACAGAAGTGGTTGAAAAATAAAAGGCTCTGTTGGACTCAAAAGCCAGTGGAGAATCCATTAACAACTAGGTTGAAAAGCACTACTAAGCAGCAAACATTTCAGTCAGGCTGCATCTCAGACCTCTATTACCGCTTCTGACTCCTCTAAACTGAGCTTCAATCAGCTCTAAACCCAAATCTAATGAGTGCTCTAAAAACAATTATCTAGAGTCACTGAGATAGGTCACTCCCTCCTGTTCATTTCCACATAGCACTGCAATCTGCAATGAGGTACATCCAGCACTTGACATTACCTGCCACCTCTGCTGTACACTGGCTATGGATTTATTTTGCCAAATAGCAGCTAATAAGCTCAACAAGAGACGGTCCAACTCACTTCTTACTTTAACCCAATTGTTAAAGTGTCTCAGCACCAAAAAGGCAGCTGGTGGAGCCCTCTCGTTAACTCCTGGTGATTTAACCCATCCACATGCCATGGGCCTCCCTCAGTCACCTCAAGTCTAATTTCCTTGACTGAGATCTGCTAGACGGACACACCCTTCCAGATCTCACACGTATTCCTTAATCTGACTCCATGACTGAATATGAAACTTTGGAATGAGCGGTCTCTCATGAGAAAAGCACACACTGGTACTTCAATACATTTGTTTACCATAAGGCAAATAACAGAAATGGTGCTTTAACCCATTACTTACAAATGCTTTGTGTAGCACATTTACTTAAAGTCAACCTAAGCTGCAGAGAGATACCACAGCGTTGCTTTATACTGCTAGGTTCTACAAGAGTACAACATAAAGCTACTGGAAACCAGACTAACTGAAGATCATATTCAGCTTCCAACTCTTGCCAGTTTTCTATTGTTAGAAAATGCTGATAGCAATAAAGTTGGTAGAATTTTCCATACATTTATGACCAATGATAAATTTATAATCCTCTTTCTTCTGAAGAAATCAGCTTTTCATCTGTTACAAAACAGTCCAACAGGTTTAACTATACCAGTGCTCTAAATAATCACAAGCCACTGGTGTACTTGAAACTAAAGAGCATACCTATCTCCCACCTCATATACAAGTTGAGATGCTGTCTGGATTGCTGGCTCCCCCTTCCAGTGCTCCAGCATGCATACTTGAGTATTCGTTCAGTGCTGTGCTGAACACTAATAAAGATCTGTCCACTTTCAGCGACAAAATATAGTTATCCTCTGCTGTATGTGAATTATACTCTACCATCACAATCAATATCCTTCAATAACATATCAGTCTGCTATCTACTCCATATGACAATCACAATCCATATCAAAATATTTTATACACATTTTCAGTGCCTAGCTTGCCTATTCACAACATATAAATCAACATTTTGAGGAATGTAGTATTTTAAAGTATCTGTCAAGATGAAAAAAATATTAATAGTTTGTATTCACATTTCTGCCTTCTGTGGCAATGCTTGAAAAATACAAGAAACAAAAACCCCATGTTTCAAGAAAAGACCTAGCAGGGATGGGCTCTTCACACTGAGCTATTTTTCTCTCTTCCTCCAACTTTTAGCCACTATACTCAGCCACTTCAAAGCGCTTCTGCTTGGCCAAAACAGAAACTGCGTGTTTATTTTCCAGCCATTTCTATTATCAAACACAGACATAGTTTTACATCTCAAGTTTTGAGAGAGGAAGACTAAAGATTTGTGTAGATCATTACAACACCGGACAGCACAAGGTTAGGCAGACCAAAATGGTGACCTATTACCTCCACTTGTCATCTCATGTCTATAGTCAGACTGCAAGCTCTGAAGTGCCAAGAGCACGTTTTCCCTCTTGCAACAAAGAGTGCCTAGCACTTTTAGACACTGTTAAATAAAAACAAGCTTTTCCATTTAATCTTTACCCTCACTTTCCAGGTGAGAGTCAAATGTAATTTGTCTTAATCACTGTGTAAAGGGAGATTTGAAAACAGCCAGACAAAATGAGCAGACAGCTACAAGAGAAAGTGTCCAGAGAAGAGCAACTAAAATGATTAAAACAAAAAAGCAGTCAAGTAGCACTTTAAAGACTAACAAAATAATTTATTAGGTGAGATTTCGTGGGACAGACCCACTTCTTCAGACCATAGCCATACCAGAACAGACTCAATATTTAAGGCACAGAGAACCAAAAACAGTAATCAAAGTTGATGAATCAGAAAAAAAATGATCAAGGTGAGCAAATCAGAGAGTAGAGGGGTAGAAGTGGGGAGGGGGGGTGTCAAGAATTAGATTAAGCCAAGTAGGCCACAACTGGAGTATTATTTCTAGTTCTGGATGCCACATTTCAGGAAAGATGTGGAGAAACTGAAAAGGTCAAGAGAAACAGAACAAAAATTGTTAAAGGTCTAGAAAACATGATCTAATAAAGGAAGACTGAAAGAACTGGGTTTGTTTAATCTGAAAAAGATAAGACAGAGGGGACATGATAACTGTTTTCAAGTATCTAAAAGGTTATTTCAAGGAAGAGGGAGAAAAATTATTCTCCTTACTAGTAATTAAATTGCTTTTTTCAGATAAGACCAGTAATTCCAGAAGAGCCATTTAGACTCAGAAAGGAAAAGAATGTAAGCCCTATATATGCCACCCTATGAATTACAGAAAATGAAGAGAGTACCTCTCTGACACTTGTCAGAAAATGAAAGGATTCAGTTAGTACTTAGTGATGTAACAGCAACAAAGGGTCCTGTGGCACCTTATAGACTAACAGAAAAGTTTTGAGCGTGAGCTTTCGTGAGCACAGACTCACTTCATCAGATGCATCCGATGAAGTGAGTCTGTGCTCACGAAAGCTCATGCTCAAAACTTTTCTGTTAGTCTATAAGGTGCCACAGGACCCTTCGTTGCTGTTACAGATCCAGACCAACACGGCTACCCCTCCGATCCTTAGTGATGGTATTCTGTAGACCTCTTAATTACTTTCTTGGTTCTGATTAATTTTCTAACAATAGCTGATTTCTGCAACACCATCCTTAAGATCTGGCCGTGCATCATAGGCCAGAAATATCTGAAACATGGTTGCCCAGCTTTTTTTCTCCGTATTTCCTGTCTTTAGTTTTGCCTGTTACCGCCTTTGGAACACTGCCAGCACTGCAAAAGTCTTGCCATCTTAAGTATTGCCATTCACTGCTTTAAATTCCTAAAACTTTATAAAGCCCAGAATGCTGCAGCCAGATTAGTCAGTCCAGAACCATATCTCTTCTTAATTTCTTAGGATCAAATTCAAGTTCAACCTCCTCATTCAAGACTCTAAGTAGAATAGCAGTGGTCTTGTTAGAGCATGATGTTGGAATCACACTCGATTCTTTTCCATGTTATAAATCGGATAAGTCACTGACCTTTTTTGCCAAGATTATCCATCTGTAAAATGCATGTATACTTCTCACAAGTTGGGACTGCTTGTGACTAACTTGAGATACTCAGAAAAAAGGCAAAATATTATGGACTTGCACTATTCTGTAACTGATCTCAACTCCTGGTTTCCTGCTCTTGAAAATATTTTCTCAGTTCCTCCCCACCATACAGCTATCCTATACCCTTTACACGGTAGACAAATAGCACACAGCCATGTTATGCAAATGCAATTAGCTATAAAACCACACGAGCATTTAGTATCAATAAATGACAATGCTTGTTCTCTACATGCACTAGTGATTACCTGGAATACAGGTACTGCTGTATGGAACCAGCAACACATTCGGAAATGCTGACCTTCAGTTGCAGCAAGATACATCTCTTTGCAACTTCCCCATATGAAATAAGATCAGTGCTAAGCCTGAAACTGCATGCACTAGATATATTAAAATGTAGTTCTATGGGGAAAATCAAGTTATTGGGGAACTGCTTTGGAACTCATGTTTGTAAAGAAGGTAAAAAAAACTGATATAAATATTTTAGAAATAGTGGGAAAATTAGACAATTCTCCACTAACATTTACCAGTAATTTTCAGCCCAAAGCACTTTACAGGTTATGTATGTTACAGTAAGTCTTCCAAACACTAGTTAAATACTGCCACAGCAGAGGTGAGCCAAATGCCAGCAGATTGTTTCGGTAGCTACAATGTAATAAATAAGGTCTGAAAGTAAGCCTCTTCCTGCAGCTATTATCAATTCTCTTAAGAAAACCAAAGCAACTTCTGAGAAGCACAAGTGATCAGTGTTAATTTAAATCTCCTGTGAAAGGCCTCATCTCCTGACAAGGCAGAGCAGTGTTTAGTACTGACTCAAACAAAACGATACTACTCCCAATGTAACTTCTTGAAGAATCTAAATCATTCATCTAATGCTGACTGAGTGTTAACTTGTAAAATTTGACACGAACGCATCTTAAAGTTCTCTGATTTTCCAAGATTCCATATCAAGCTTTAACAAAATGTAAGGAATAATATAGCAGGGCAATATGTTATTAAAATATTATTTGTCCACAAAGTTAAGTGAGATGCAGTTCCACAGCCACTTCCAAAATCTCTCTAAAATGTCAAGAATGTATTGCTACAAAAGTACAGAAAAAAATACATAAACAAAAAAAAAACATTTTCCCAAAGTGCTTCAATTTCATTTTATTTAATAGGGCCATACTCAGGCACTTTCGCAAAGAATCTAGGCAGAGACATTCAATATAATTTGAAAAGTAAGGAGGTGATGAAGTGATACTCCAACAGCAATATTTTTTTCAGCGCTAAGAACATAACTGAGCTTTTCCTCTCTCTCCCCCCAGCCTTTAAGCTAAGATGACCTGGGTCACTGCTGAGTCTGACTCAGAATATGAAAACTGTTAATAACTTTTTACAATAAATTAAATTAATTTATTTAGAACCACAGGATCAGAACATCTTAAAACTGTGTAAAAATCTTCTTGGCGGTCTGTTATGACCAACGATGATGTCTGTAGCTTGCACAGGCTCATTGGTCGTGGACTCGCATGGGTGTTCACGGGGAGGCCAGGGAATTATCCTGGCTCTGTCGGTGTGGCTGCTGCTGTTGCTTTCCTCCTCTCATGAGCATCAATCAGGCATATGCATCACTGCTTTTCGAATTTGTTATACACGTGACACACGAGAGCATGCCAGCTTGTTCAGTCTTTTGCATGTTGCTCTAGCTGCTTTGACTTTAATCCAGCATGAGCAATGCTGGCCTTCACTCAATCTCTATACCTCTTGTGAGGCCTACCTCGATTCCTTTTGCCCTGCGAGAGTTCACCATAGAGAGTTGCTTAGGGATTTTTTTTTTGACTCTTTCATTCATGTGATGTGCCCTGTCCGGCGAAGCTGGGCTTTCAGAATTCTGGCTTCAATGCTTGTGGTTCCTGCTCTGTCAAGGATTTCCAGGTTCATGACTCTGTCCTGCCACCGAATGTGCAGTATTGACCTCAGGCTGCATGTGTGGAAGTGCTCCAGCAGCTTCACATGTTTTCTGTACAACGTCCAAGTGTCACATCCATACAGGAGACTGGTCAGGACAACAGCCTCGTACACTTTCAGTTTAGTGGACTGTCGGATTTTGTGCTGATTCAACACTCATGCTCTCAGACATCCTAGTGCCTGTCTGGCTTTGCAGATCCTGGCATAGATTTCTTTGTCAAGGGAGCCGTCACTGGCTATCATGCTGCCGAGGTACTTGAACTCATCCACTGTTTCTAACTCTGTTACTTCAATAGAGATTGAAGCTGAAAGAACAGCAGATCCTGGAACAGGTTGAAACAGTACCTCAGTCTTTCCTAAGCTGATGGTCAAACCAAACAGTCATCAGCAAAAAAGGCTTCGAGACTGAGCCTGTAAAGCATCTTAGTTCTAGCATTCAAACAACAAAGGTCAAAAAGTAACCCATCAAGCCTGTACTTTATGTAGATTCTGTGATCCAGGTCCAGGTTGAATAGCACTAGGGCCAGCATGCACCCTTGCTTCACACCATTGGATATCTCAAATGGATCTGAAGACTCACTAATGGAAAGAAGAAAGCCAGTCAGGAATTTTGACAGGATAATCCACAGGTTTTTTCTGTTGATAGTGTCAAACACCTTGGTCAGGTCTCTAAAGACGGCGTATAAAACGAAGTTCTGCTCTATGCCCTTTTCCTGGACCGGACGAACAGCAAACATGTCAATGGTGCTGTGGCCTGGGCGGAAACCACACTGTGCCTCTGGTAGGTTCTGCTCTGAAAACCTGGTGATCAGATGGTTGAGGATGACTAGAACCAAGATCATCTCAGCAGCAGGGAGAAGGGAGATGCCCCAGTAATTTCCACAGTCAGCTTTGTTGCCCTTGTTCTTGATGAGCAAGGCAACTGTGGCATCCCCAAAGTCTTTGGACATGTCTTCTTCCCAGATGCTGGTTCAAATGCTGTGAAGGACTTCAGGTGACACTGGTCCTGCTGCCTTGAAAATTTTAACAGGGATACTATCCATCCCAGGGGCTTTGCCAGAGCTGGTCTGGCTGATTGCCTTTTTGACCTCATCCATTGTAGGGGAAGGTCAAGACTGTCTAGTGTGGGTTTCTGATGGATCCAGTCAAGGGCCGCAGGATCAACAATGAAGGGCCTGTTGAGAAGGTTGCTGAAGTGCTCTCTCCACCTTTCGATGCTGCCCTTCTCCCTCAGGAGGGTCATGCCATCTGCAGATGGGAGAAGTATAATACTTGGCCCTGAAGGTCCACATACAGCTTTGATAGCACTGAAGAACACCTTGGACTTCTTCATGCCAATGTAGTGTTGGACTTCATCTGCTTTTCTCTCCCACCATTCATCTTGCATTTTGCAAAGTGAAGTCTGCACCTGACTCTGAAGGTGCTTGAAACGATCATGTTCAGAGACTGAGGACTGGTCATTTTGCTATACCAGAAATGCGTTGTTTTTTCCTCTAGATCTTCATGAGGAAGTGAAATACAGCAATCGGAGAATCATTTAAGATGCAGCCACCTCTAAAACTTTTAATTTCTTTGAGCTAGAGGGTAGCAACAGCTGCAAGGTAGGAAGGGAAAACTAGAAGTGTGTATTTAACAGCAAAAGGCTGCAGTAGGCATTACTGCATTAATTACAACAGCTCACTTTGCCACTATTGTAATGCAGGGGTAGTCTATTTATCAAGATCCAAATACCTTGGACAAGTTATAGTCAACAACCAGAGTCCAGAACATTTTTATATTACAACTCAAATAATAAGTAAATAAGATTTTGTGGGCTGTTCAAAATCATGGGGCAGTCTAGATTTGACCTGTATGCTATAAACTGTCCATGCTGTAATGCAGGGGTGAGCACTTTTATGTCAGGCTCCACTTTTTGTCCCTGCAATTAATGCCCGCCACCCACAACCTGTCTAATGTAATGCAAACCAAAGGGTATTTCCATTATGTTCATACAAAAAACCCTTTCGGCATGAGTAACAACATATGTATGTAGAATGTAAAAACTTTATAAATCAGCATGTAAATGTGAATGCACATACATAAAAAGTGTAACATACTTCAACATTTTAGTTACATGGATGAGCCTCAGACCGAATAGCCAATTGTGCTGTGCCCTCCATACAAAATTTTGCCCCACGCCACACACCCGTTGTAGTGCATTAATAAGTCTAAAACTTAGTCATGGATATTTTTACTAAAAGTTCTGAACAAATCACAGGCATTATACAGGAACAAAAAAGAAAAACAACAAAACCACAGCTAGTGATCTGTCTAAGACTTTTAGTAAAAATATCCATTACAAAAAATCTCTACTCCTGCACCCTGGTGCTGTGGGAGCCCAAGCTTTTTAAACAGTGTGAGCACACTGCCCTAGAGGGCCCCCTGCACTGAGATAACAGGCTTTCAAGCTACTTCTGGGACTGTTGCTGTTTGGGTGGTCCTAGGAACAATTCTGGGGTCACAGGAGCAGCCATCCCCAGGACTACTGCTGCTTGGGCTGCCAACGCATCCAGAGCTGTTCCATCCCTAAGACAAACTGGGTCAGTTGCCCCAGGGACCAGCAGCAGCCAACCCAACCATCCTATAGACAGGTGAGATGGGGGTGGGGGGTGCTACCTGGAGGCAAGGGCCAGATACAGCAGGGGTTGCCTTCCCCACCAAGTGGTAGGAACCACAGCCTGCTCTGTCTTGCCACACCAGCCTCCCAGACCACTGCACCTAGCTTCTCCCCAGCAGGTGGAAACAGAAAGCCCCTCTGGTTCCCATCACAGAAGTGAGATGCAGTGGGCTGGGAGGTTGGTGCAGCACAGCAGGATGAAGCAGGCTGCTGCTCCTGCTACCCACATAGTGAGGGAAGGCATCCCCTGCTGCCTCCACCACACCCAGCCCTTGGCCCTAATTAATCCCTAGGCCCCCACTGCCTGGGAGGCAGTAGGGGGACAGGGTGGGGTAGGGGCAGAGCAGGTTCTCAGGCCCTGCCCCTGGACATGGGGGGGTTCCCCCCCTTGGGATGGCCCTGAATGCACACTTCAGAGTCTCTGCTCCTGCCACTCCCAGGCCCAGCTGCTGCTAGAGTGCTCCCCATGGACAGCTGGCAGCAACTAATACAGCTAGCCCCAGGGACAGATACTCAGGCAGCCCTTGGGTTAACTGCACCGCCCGCTGAAGCTACAGAAGTCACAGAATCTGACTTCTTCAACAACCAAGACAGAACTGCAGCCTTAAGCATTAGAGTGTGCACAGAAAATGCTCTTAAATTAGAGTAGGCCACCCATGTGCCCTCTAAGCTGAGTGCTTGGGCAACTGCCCAGGAGAGATTCAGGTGTTGCACAGCTGATTAGCAGAGTGCTCAAAGCCACACACAAGTGGTTGGTAGTGCACATATGCACATGCCTGGGTGCACCTAAAACCTATTCTGCCCATGGATGGAAAGAAGTCAAGGGAGCACTGTGGGCCACCTAGTCAGAATTCACTTCAGGGGGATGTTCACTATAAACACTGAAATGCTAACTAGAAATGCTCAAAAATCTGGAAAGTATTTTCTAAAACTGGTATTTCCAGGAATAAAATATACAGCGTACTACATCTTCTAGACTCCCACAGGCTGGTTTCATGAAGCTATTATGTAAGGCTACTAAAATCAAAAATGAACCTGTTAATATAAATATTGACTGGTATTTGCATGTAAGTGCCTAACAAACGCTACTAATAGAGTACCTGTTTTACACTAAATAAGTAATAGTTCATTTTAATCATTAATAAATTTAGTGTAATAAATTTTAAAATATATAATTTACTGAAATGTGCAAATTCATATATTCCAAAAACAGAAGGCACCATTATGATCTAGTCTGACCTCCTACATAATATAGGCCACAGAACTTCTCCAAAATAATTTCTAGAGAAAATGTTTGAAGAAAATCTAATCTTGATTTAAAAGTTACCAATGATGGAGAAACTACCATATCCCTTGATGAACTTCCCAGGCATCTGACTGTTGGGTCTTGCCCTTATGCTCAGGATCCAACTGATTGCCATATTTGAGAATGAGAAGGAATTTTTACATGAAACCAGTTTAGCAGAGACCCTGAGAGTTTTCGACTTCCTCTGCACCATGGAGCATGGGTCATTTGCAGGTTTAAACTAGTGTAAATGGTGGATTCTCCTTAACTAATACTTGACATCATGATCTGATGATTTCAGTAACTCAGCCAAAGGTCACAGGTCGCTGGAATGGATGGGTGAAGTTCTGTGGCCTGCAATGTGCAAGGGGTCAGAATAGATAATCATAATGGTCCCTTCTGCAACTCCAGGTTGTGCCAATGGTTACCTACCCTCAATGTATCAACTGACACCCTATTTCCAATCTCAATTTTTCTTGCTTCAGTCTTCAACTCATTGGATCACATTTACCTTTCCCTGTTAGGCTGAAGAACCCATTACCAAATATTAGTACCCCATGCAGGAATGTCTAGCAACTTTTCCAAGGTAGAGTGCTGAAATCTGACTTTTTGACATCCATGTATTATCTGAGTGCCAGTGATACTTTTTAAAATCATTAATAGTCCTACTTATTACTGGTTCATTAATAAATATGTTAAGATGCAGAGCTTTACCATTTAGGTGGTGGTTGGTAGCATTAGCTGGTCTTTTGTTAATCCAGAGATGGCATGGCTTTGAGCAAGCTCCTAGGTGCCTGAGGGAGGGGGGGTGGGGCTGAGCTCCCACTTCCTGTGCCAATGAAAATCAGCTTGCATGGCACTCTTGGCCCCTGTGCCAGAAGTTACTGACCCCCCATCTAGCCTGTTATCAAGTCACGCTCTTAACCTTCCCTTTAGCCAGGACTACATTAGGAGGTTAAACTGATTTGAGATAAGCAAATCCAGCTATGAGAATTAAGTAGCTGGAATCAACTTATCTAAAATTGATGTTTGCCACCATCCACACAGCAGGAGGTTGATGGGAGAAACTCCTGTCAATGTCTCTTACTCATGACTGCCAGCAGTACTGTGGTCAAAAGCAGCAGCACCATGACAGCTCAATTTAGCATGTCCCCACTAGGTATGTTAAACTGAACCATGACAGATAGAGCACCAACCTGTCAATCTGCCCATAAGTGCAGACTTACCCTTTCACACAATAAATAGATATGTGCTCCCTTTAAGTCTCTTATTATAAGCCTTCTCCTATGGATCAATATCTTTCTTGAACTGTGGATAGTGGAACTGGAAACAGTATTCCAAGAGCTGTTAAACCATTGCCAGATATGAAGGTGTAATAACCTCCTTCCTCCTACTCAACATACCACACCAGTCCATTTGGCCACAGCATCATCCTGGGATTACCTGATTATTCATCTGCAGCCTCAAAATCTTTTTGAGTGTTTGCTTCCCAGGATTGAATCCTATTCTTTAAGTATGATACGCATGCTTTGCTCCTAGATGAACACATTCTGACTGAACTGGACTTAAACAGTTTGTTTACACCCATCTTACTAAGCTATCTAGGATTCTCTGTATCAAATGCCTGTCCTATTATTTATTTATTGTTTACCCAAAGTTTGGATCACCTGCAAACTTCATCAGTGACTATTTCAGCTTTCCTACAAGTCATTGATAAATGTCAAAAAGTATAGGCTAAGGAGCAATCTTTATAGGAATCCTTTTGAAGCACACATGCTCAATGACTCCCACTTACATTTTGAAATCTATCAAGTAGCTGGTTCTTCATCAATTCACTGTGTTCCATATTAAAATCTTCTCTCCCTTTAGTTTTCAAAGTTTCAATGTGAAAACTGCCTACAAGCTCCCAATGGTGAGCAACACACCACAAAAAACATTCATTTAGTCAGACACTACAACTGGCACTTTTGACGAACTGTGTAAAATATAATGCTAGGGCTATGAAGAGCCACTTGAAAAGACATGCACATTCAGGTTTTCAAGTAGCATTGTAGTGTATAGCATGACACATGATAAAATCCTGGTTTGTGAATAAGAACATAAGAATGACTCTATTGGTTCAGACCAATGGTCTATCTAGCCACCATCCAGTCTTCTAACAGTTGACAGTGCCATTTGCTTCAGAGAACAAAAACAGAGCAATTATCAAATGATCTATCCCCTGCTGTCCAGTCTGGTCTGAGGTTCAGTGATGGTGGAACCCTAACCATCTGGGCAAACCCTTCATGAACTTTACTAATCCTTAAAAAAACAACCCAAAAACTGTTGTAAATTTGGTCTTCATGTCCTCCGGCAACGAGTTCCACAAACTGATTGTGGAGTGTGTGTAGTAGTAATAGGGTTCCTAGGTGCTACAAAAACATTTTTAAAAAAAAAAATAACAAGACAATATGTTCCAATATCTTATTACATTTATTCATCAGGAGACTAAACATCCACTTCATTGTCTAATTGCTTTATTGTTTAACTGCTATATTGCACTGCTCTTACCAGACTTTAAACCAGAAATTTTGAAGATGGCACTCGGCTTCTCATTGGTGACAAACCCCAGGAGTTGCCACACTGCCATACCACTCTGGTCAGGGTAGCAGAAGTAGACAGATCCTCCCATCCCCTCTGGAAATGGGATAGTTCCCAGCATAAAGACCACCACATGGTTGATGTTTTCATAGTCACGTAAGTCAAATACAAACTTATCCTGGGCCACCTGTTGTGCCACTGCTTGCACCTAGAATATAAAACCAAGTTTAGTTTAAAATTTTTTAATTTTGACCACCTGTGAGCCCTCATCAGAAGTCCATTTAGTGCTTGAAAGAAGGGGAAATGAGGCACATGCCAATTTTAGTTTACAAACAGACAGAGGGGCAAACAACAGCATGTGAATTGTGCAACAGACCACTCAACAGGCTTCACAATCTTTGCTCTAGCTAAACAGGCTCTATATCACACCTAGGGTGGTAGTATCAGAATACCTTGGTTCCCCATGTGGAAAGTGGTAAAATATGGTGCAGAAGTCCCCAAGTCTATTAAGTAGTGGCTGTCGACCACATGGTTAGCAGAACCCTAATCATGGAAACCTGTTTAAATAAGAAATAAGATATGGCTTTACAAATTTAGCTCAAGAATGACTAAAGGGAAGGGCACAAAGCCACACTAGTCTTAATTGCAGAGTCCATGTACTTGATAAATCAGTACATGCATCTTCATATAGGTAGCTCCTAGTCAGGATAAACCACACCACAACATACTTGGTCTAGCCTCCCTTATGCCCAAAACATCTGTATGACCAAATATGATTGCAGTCTACTGCAACTTGGTACAATCTACTGGCAAAAGAACATTACACACCCATTAGCAACCAAAATCTGGGTGCTACCCTTTACAAGGGGAAGGAAGGCAGACTGGGATGGGGTCTGCACAGAACTGGAACATCTGGAAAGGGAAGGAAGAAGACACCAACACATTTCATTTTGGAGAAGCTGCTCCCAAAAAGCAACAATGGGACATAAAAACAAGACCCATGCCAACCTGTTACTTGCCCTCCACAGTGTGGCCCTTCCCCAACCTCCTCACAACCAATACTACGGCCAGACATAACCCACACCCCAAGTGACACACACCCCTCAAGATCTTCCTTCAATGTCTCCCCCCAACTCCCCAGAATCCGCTCCCCACACAGCCACTCCAGGGGCCGAGCTCCCTACCCCCAGCTCCCCAGGATCCCCTCCCCACACAGCCACTCCAGGGGCCGAGCTCCCTACCCCCAGCTCCCCAGGATCCCCTCCCACACGGCCCCATCCCCAGCTGGCCCCACCCCGCGCTTCTCAGGACCCTCCCCCAAACCCTTCTTACGCCATAGGCTGAGTCCCCCAAACGCCCCCGCCACCTAGAAGCTGCCCAAGCTCGCGTCCCACGAACTCCACCCCCACGCAAGCCGGAGCCTCCATCCTCAGCGGTCTTGCAGGCCAAGCTGCTCCAGCAAAGAACGAGCCCTCCCCCGGGACCCCTCCCCCAGCCTCTCCAGAGACCCCGCCCAGGCACAAGGCCCCTCCCTCCGGAAGCGCCGCCCTACTAAGCCTCGGGACCCCACTCACCAGCCTTCCCGCCACCAAACAGCCGAACATGGCGGCAGCCGCGGAGCCCTACAACTGCAGAAGCTTCGCGAAGCAACCGACCACTACACAGCCTACATAATGCCTAGTCCCGCCGGAAGTAGCCCCTGCCTGTGAGCCCCAGTTACGGAACTACTTCCGGGGAAAGGATGGTGCTTCGCCTATGCTCTTCACGAGGCCTACACTTCCCAATATGCACTGCGCTTAGGGCTGTGCGTCCGGGGACCTTTAGTCTCAGGTAGCATAGAGAGGTGCAGGCTGGGATATGTAGTCTATCGCCTGATTCCCCCAGCACGTAATTTTGAAGTATGGAGCAATTGCGGGATATGCAGTCCCACCTGAGGCCCCCGCAATGCATGGTGGGATATTAACAGAGACGGCACCGTGCTAGTCTATATATTATCAAAACAAAAAGCAGTCAAGTAGCACTTTAAAGACTAACAAAATAATTTATTAGGGGAGTTTTCGTTGGACAGACCCACTTTGCAGTGCAGCTTGACTGCTTTTATGTTTTGATGGTGGGATGTCTGTCAGTCGGGACCCTCCTGGAATATAAATGAAAGCAGGAGTTGGACATCTTTTAGGTAGTGAGTGGAGAAGGGAAGAGTTTTGTGGGGTAGATCCAGACAAGGCCCAGGTTTCCCACCCAAATTAGAGCGTGCACTACTGGGACTCAGCTTTGAATGGGGTAGACCCTTTCCCCTCAGAGCAGGTGGTCCTTGCTGCATTCTGCACCTTTACCGAGCTGCCAGGAATGGCCTTCAGGTAAGATTTGAGGGAACCCAGCTGTAAGGATTTCTCTGCAGTGAATGACTGCTTAGCTGTGCAAACCAGGGGTGCAGACAGAATGGGACAGATGGGTGAGCAATGACTGTGGAAACAGTAGTGAAGGGGTCACTGCTCCCACTCCTCCAGCTACCCTTGGACAGCAGCAGGCATAGATGCTCTGGCCAGGGGGTACAAAAATGTGGGCCCTGCTTCCCCCCCCCGCCCCACTTCAGCCCATGTTGCTCTACCAGCCAAGCATGGGGGTTGGGATTGGGACCAGGGCTTGCCCTGCTCAGCCACTTCACACTGCAGTGGAGGAAGAGTACCTGGACTGGCACTGTTCCACCATTCAGTGCTCAGCAAGAGAGCCAAATCAGGGCACAGAGGTGTGGAAGCCTCCAAATTCACTCCCTGGCAAGAGCACCATTCAGACAGAGCAGGGCAAGCCTGGTCCATAGAATGAACTGTGGCAGATGCCCCAGACACTGAGCTTTTGGGAGCCCAGCCAACCCACTTGTCCCATGGCCAGGAGGGACAGGGGGCTTACCTGGGGTTGAGAGGTGGGTGCAGCAGAGGTTGCCTCACCTCACCTCCCCGCCTCACACTCACCTTGTAGGCACTAGGAGCCTGCTCTGCCCTACTGCACAGTGCCACACTTCCCTCCCAGGCTGCTGTGTCTTGCTTCTCTCTGCAGCAACCAGAACCAGAGCACCTCTCCAGTTCCTACCACCTGTGGAGAAGCAAGGCATAGCAGAACATGCTGCCACTCTTGATGCCTGCTACCTCCCCAGCACTGAGCCCGAATTAAGTGCTGGGTCCAATTGCCTAGAGCAAGGGCATATAGGGGCTGGGTGGGGCCTGCAGCACAGGTGAATTTACCGCATGCTCTGCCTCACCCCTTGGAATAACCCTGACTGTGAGGTGGCAGAGCAGAGTAAGCCCCTGATCCCACTCCCCTGCTCAGCTGCAGGGCCAGGCAAAGAGGGGAATGGCCCCTGCACCCCAGCAGGGGCAGAGGCAGGGCTGAGGATGGGTGGTCTGTATACAAAGTGGGTAGGCCTATTGAAGTGAAATACCATATCTTATTGCCTCTGGTCATGCAGGCAGGTAGCCAGCAAATACATGAATTTGCTTTGCATCTATTCATTGAGGTGCATCAGGTGGTCTTGTACCTCCCCTAATATATTTCACAAGACATTCAATTTGCACAGGCTTTGCTGGTAAGATCCACATGGTGTAACAAGAACCACCACAGAAAAGAGGAACATCATTTACAGTTTTGTTCAAACACACATGGAAACTAAAGCTTAGCTCTCCAGCAAGTTATCTTCATCTATTACCACTCCTTCAACATGCTTGCTTCTGGTGCTTAGTATTTGTGAAGGCACAAGCAACAGCTATAAGTGATGCACCTATGTTCTACCAGACAAGCCTGGTATCTTCTCAACCATCTATCCTAAAGAGCAGTGGAGATTTTAAATCAACCTTTAGGCCTTAGGTTTCATATCAAGAAACTGCATTTAACATTGCAAGCCTTATCTCCACTTTGACAGTTGACCAGAGGAATTAGGATCCCCTAGTTTCATGAAGCCAGGAAAAACTACTGGGAAGTATGTCACTGGGATTTAAGGAAAGGACACAAACAAATATACTTGCACAATCGCTTGCTCAGAAACATGCTATTAAGTATTGGTGATAAAGCTTACTGCGTACAATACCTGATGTTTATTACATTACCAAGACACTTGGTTCCTTTTTATGACTAGATACTTAGATACTTTCATTCCAAGTTTAGAAACTTTACATCCAAAAAGTATACAATTGTACATCAAAATCAAAAAGGAGTCATATAAAAAGTGGAAATTAGGAGAAATTACAAAGGATGAATATAAGCAAACGATACTTGTATGCAAGGGCAAGATTAGAAAGTCAAAGGCACAAAACAAGCTCAGACTAGCTAGAGACAAAGTGTAAAAAGAAGACATTCTATAAATTATTAGAAGCAACAGGAAGATCAAAGATTAGGTAGATCCACTGGTTAGTGAAGAGGGAGAAACAGTATCAGGAAATGGCAGAGGTGTTTAATGACTTCTTTGTTTCAGTCTTCACCAAGACATCTGATGCAGAAATGCCTAATGTGGTGAATGCTAGTGGGAAGGTAGTAAGTTTAGACTTTAGAGGATAAAATTTAAAAAATAAAGTTAAAAATTACTTAGAAATATCAGATGTTTGGAAGTCATCAGGGCCTGATGAAATGCATCCTAGAATATTCAAGAAGCTGATGGAGGAGGTATCAGAAACTTTAGCTATCATCTTTGAAAAGTCTTGGAAGTCGGGAGAGATTCCAGAAGACTGGAAAAGGGCAAATATAGTGCCCATCCATAAAAAGAGAAAACACAACCCAGGAAACTACAGACCAGTCAGTTTAACTTTTGTGCCGGGAAAGAAAACAATGGAGCAAGTAATTAAGGAATTTATCTGCAAACATCTGGAAGAAAAAAAGGTAATAGGTAAAAGCCAGCATGGATTTGTAAAGAATAGCTTTCTTTGACAGGATAACAAGTCTTGTGGATAGGGGAGAAGTGGTAGATGTGGTATACCTAGGCTTTAGTAAGGTATTTGATATGATCTCACATGATCTTATCAATAAACAGGCAAATACAACTTAGATGGGGCTACTATAAGTTGGGTGCATAACTGGCTGGATAACCATTCTCAGAGAGCAACAAATCTTGTTGCATCTGATGAAGCAGGTCTTTGCCCACGAAAGCTTATGCTCCAAAATATCTGTTAGTCTATAAGGTGCCACAAGACTTCTTGTTGTTCTTGAAACTACAGACTAGCATGGCTACCTCTCCGCTGTCATTCTTCGAGAGTAGTTATTAATGGTTCACAGTCATGCTGAAGGGGCATAACAACTGGAGTTCTGCAGGGGTCTGTTTTGGGACTGGTTCTATTCAATATTTTCATCAGCGATTTAGATATTGGCATAGAGAGTATGCTTATTAAGTTTGTAGATGATATAAAGCTGGGAAGGGTTGCAACTGTTTTAGAGGATAGGGTCAGAATTCAAAATGATCTGGACAAATAGGTGAAATGGCCTGAGGTAAACAAGATGAAGTTTAATAAGGACAAATGCAAAGTACACCACTTAAGAAGAAACAATCAATTTCATATACATAAAATGGGAAGTGACTGTCTAGGAAGAAGTACTAGGGAAAGGGAGTTGGGAGTCAGCTAAATATCAGTCAACAGTGTGATGCTGTTGCAAAAAAAGCAAACATGATTCTGGGATGCCTTAACAGGAGTGTTGAGAGTACAACACAGGAAGTCATTCCACTCTGCTCTGTGCTGATTAGGCCTCAGGTGGAGTACTGCATCCAGTTCTGGCACTATAGTTCAAGAAAGATGTGGAGAAATTGGAGAAGGTCCAGAGAAGAGCAACAAGAATGATTAAAGGTCTAGAGAACATGATATTTGAGGAAAGACTGAAAGAACTGGGCTTGTTTAGTTTAGAAAAGAGACAACATGATAATGGTTTTCAAGTACCGAAAAGAGGGTTGCAAGGAGGGAGAAGCATGGTTCTCCTTGGCATCTGAGGACAGGACAAGGAGCAATGGGTTTAAACTGCAGCAAGCAGGGGTTTATGCTGGACATTAGGAAAAACTTCCTAGCTATCAGGGTGGTTAAACACTGCAATCTATTGCCTAGGGAGGTTGTGTAATCTCCACCACTGGAGAATATTTAAAAGCAGGTTAGACAGACCTCTATCAGAGATGGTCTAGACAGTGCTTGGGCCTGCAATGAGAGCAGGGGACTGGACTATATGATCTCTTGAGGTCCCTTCCAGTCTAATGTTCTATGATAATATGTGCTTACATTGACTGTATTGATAGCAGATCTTAAGAGTCAAGCATGCAACAGTCCAAATACTTTGCTGTAAAGGGTTCTGTTACAGTAACTAAACTAGTAAGTTAGATATACAATGCCCATAAATGTAATTATACAGAAACACTTGCATTTAAAGAACATTGTAAAGGTTACAAAGGCAAGCACACAAAACTCAACAAATGCTACTTATTGTTGCTTGTGAAACCTTAATCCATCCACTTCCACAGGACCCCTGCTTTATTCAGTGCACAGAATGCATCTAGCTCATATAGTGAGCAGTTCTTCCACATTTGTTTTATCCTCATTGTTCAATGTGTGGCTCTGTACCTTATTCTTTCCACATTGTTTAGATGCTGCTCTGAAGATGTTACAAGGAGAGAAAAAAATATTCTCCTTAGCATGTGAAAACAGGACAAGAAGCAATGGGCTTAAATTTCAGCATGGAAGGTTTAGATTGGACATTAGGAAAAATCTCCTGTCAGGGTGGTTAATTACAGGATACATTGGTTAGGGTGAATGTAGAATCTCCATCACTGGAGATATTTACGAATGGGTTAAATAAATATCTAACAGGGATGATTATAGGTGGTGCTTGGTCCTGTTGTGAAGGCACGGAACTGGACTTGATGACCTCTTGAGCTCCCTTCCAGGTTTAGTATTCTATGATTCCATGATCATGTTCATAACAATTGTACCAGAAGAAGGGCTTGCAACAGTGGACTGGACTAGATGACATCTCAAGTTCTCTTCCAGTCCTATGATTCTAAGAGCATGCCCCATGTCAGGCATACTCTGGGAGGTACCTTGCTCTATGTTCCATCTTGCTTCTCCCAAGTAAATTGTTTGTGGCAAAAAATACTTACAAGTAAAATTCTTCTTGCTGGAGCCTAATTTATTAAGCCCTGGAATGATAGTTTGCTTTGTTTGAAACAGCGTCACAGCTGACTCATATTTACCTTGTGGTTTACTGTGACCCCCCACATCCATAGCTATAGTACTCCTTCCTAGACATTCAATTCCCATTTTGTATTTGTGCAACCGATTGTTCCTTCTTAAGTGTGATACTTTGCATTTGTCCTTCTTGAATTTCATCCTGTTTACCTCAACCATTTCTCCAGTTTGTCCAGATTTTTCTGAATTATAATCCTATCCTCAACAGCACTTGCAGCTTCTCCCACCATGGTATTATTCACAAACTTTGTGAACATACTCTCCATGACAATGTACATCATTGATGAAAATATTGAACAGAACTGGTCCCAAAATTGATCCCTGAGGCACCTTGCTTGCGATTCCCTTCCCACATGACTGCAATCCATTGATGATTATTCTCTAAGAACAGTTATCCAATCATTTATCCAACCCATCTTATATAGCCACATATAGGTTGTATTTCACAAGTTTATTTATAAGAAGATCATGCGAGACTGAATCAAATGCTTTACTAAAGTCTGCGTAGACCACATCCCACTTATCCACAAGGCTTGTTGTGGTAACAGAGAAAGCTATCAGGTTGGTTTGATATGATTTGTTCTTGACAAATCCATGCTGATTGTTGCTTACCACCTTGTTGTCTTCCAGACACTTGCAGATGGATTCTGTAATCATTTGCTCCATTGTCTTTCCTGGCACAGAAGTTAAGCTGAGTGGACCTATATTTTCATGGATTGGCATTTTTCCTTTTTTATAGATGGGCACTTTATTTGCCCTTTTCCAGTCTTCTGGAATTTCTCCTGTCTTCTGTGACTTTTCAAAGGTGATAGCTAATGGCTCACATACCTCCTCAATCAGCTCCTTCAGTATTCTAGAATGCATTTCATCAGACCCTGGTAACTTGAAGACATCTAACTTTTTTAAGTATCTCTAAGCAAATTCTAACATGAGCTTTGATCATATTACTAACTAGACAAGTGATCTCATGAAAGAGCAACATTTACAGTCTCCCCAGACTGGTAAAGAAATATATGGTGTGTCTTTTTTTGACAGAAAAACAGCCAGACATGCCTCAGATTGGTACTGTGGAGGACCACTTTTGAGCTAACTCTCAGATCAAAAAAAGATCTCTTGAGAACTACAGATGGTGTTTACTATATTATACCATAATACATGCTTCCTGGGTTGTGCATGTTTAAGAGTCAGAAGAGAGCAAGTGAAAAGAATGGAGATAAATGGGTTCCAGACAGCAAATTCTGATGTAAATATTTATTTATAATATAGTCAGATGACTATTTTGCATCATTTCGGGCTTGCATTACCCTTGCACATTACTGGATTGGAACTACACTGTGACATGAAAAGAAAAATTGCCAAAACATTAGACACTTCACTGGCAGTAATACCTTGTTCTATTTCCTCTTCTCATTCTTGGTTAACTATCAAAACAAAAAAGCAGTCAAGTAACATTTTAAAAGGCTAACAAAATAATTTATTAGGTGAGCTTTCGTGGGACAGACCCACTTCTTCAGACCATAGCCATAGCAGAACAGACTCAATATTTAAGGCACAGAGAACCAAAAACAGTAATCAAGGTTGACAAATCAGAAAAAAATTATCAAGGTGAGCAAATCAGAGAGTAGAGGGGCAGAAGGCAGGGGGGAGTCAAGAATTAGATTAAGCCAAGTATGCAAAAGAGCCCCTATAATGACCCAGAAAATTCACATCCCGGTTCAAACCACGTGTTAATGTGTCAAATTTGAATATAAAAGAGTTCAGCAGCCTCTCTTTCAAGACTGTTGTGAAAATTCCTCTTCAGTAAAATGCAAACTTTTAAGTCATTAAGGCTGGGTCTACGCGTGCCCCTTCCTTTCAAAAGGGGCATGTTAATGAGTGGGTTCGAAAGATGCTAATGAGGCACTGCAATGAATATGCAGCACCTCATTAGCATAATGATGACCACAGCGATTCAAAAGTGCAGATTTTCGAATTGTGCGCTGCCCATGCAGACGGGACCTTCCAAAAGGACCCCCCCAGTTTTTGAAAGCCCTTCTTCTGATCACCAGATAGGAAGAAGGGCTTTCGAAAGCTGGGGAGGGGGGGCATCCTTTCGGAAGGTCCCATGTCCACGGGTGGCGCGCAATTCAAAAAGCCGCACTTTCGAATCGCCATGGCTGCCATTATGCTAATGAGGCACTCCATATTCATTGCAGTGCCTCATTAGCACCTTTCAAACCTGCTCATTAACATGCTCCTTTCAAAAGGAAGGGGCACGTGTAGACACAGGGTAACAGAATGACCCACTCCATTAAAATGCTGGATAACAGGCTTGTGGATCAGGAGTGTTTTTATGTCTGTTTTGTGCCCGTTAACTCTTTGTCTAATAGAGTTTGAAGTCTGTTCAATATACAAAGAATCTGGGCATTGTTGGCACATGATGGCATATATGATGTTAGTTGAGGAACATGAGAATGTGCCTGTGATTCTGTGAATAACCTAGTTAGGTCTAAGTTCCAACAAATATATTAAAAAACAGTTACAATCTACAGCTACAATCATTATGTAGTTTATTTGCTCTTACAACTAAATCTTTGAGGCACCATAGCAGATCCAAAATGTAGGCTGCATTTGGGAAAAGGAATATTTTATAAAACCTAAATACCCTTTTTAAAGTGTCAGTACAATAGCTAGAATTAAAGTGTTCCCCTATAGCAGTCAAAATCTGCATTACAGCACTGAGCTAGTAAATGAGAATCAGGAAGCTGGGAGTACCTTATCTTGTTTTTCCACTATCCAACCCATGAAAAAGCAAAAAGTAAACAAATAGCAAAAATAGCCATGTACTGTAAGGTATGAAAAGCTCATCTTGGTCTTAAAATTCCTTCAGGTTTAATAATCTACAGTGAAAGCAACATAGGGAAAAGACAAGGTGTAAAATATTTTTAGCACAGCCACATTCTCTTATATTATATTTTTAAGAACCTTGTTATACAGATGACTAACAAATTACTGTGAACCATATGAAATATTTATGCAACTACTTTACACTCCAGTACTATTAAAAAAACTGATTTTTAAAAAAAAATATAAAATTCATACAAGACTGCACTCTCACATATATTCAGTACCTACCATAAGGCTCACATCCATTTGGTATGTACTAGCTATACGCAATATAAAACAGTATAACAGTAAAATCATGAAATTCATTTTGGGAAAATAACTGAAGTGGACAATGCATAATGCTTTATAAAAATATTTTTTATTAATAAAAGCAGCAGAATCTGAGCAGGACAATAGTACAAAAAATGTAAACATCACTAAGTTCAGCTCTAGCCAGCTGAACAGCAGAAAAAACTATATTAAATGCAAACTAAAGTACAGCTAAATAATAGATTATACTGTAAACCAACAATGTACTTTCTGTTTTCAATTAAAATAGTAATTTATCGTTGTCGGTCCCAGCGCCAGATACTGGCATCATCACAAACAGCTATAAGGATACTGCTATCCCTGCTAAAACTGGTTTGTCGAATGGCAGCAGCACATTTGGGATGGGTAAGTGTCGTACATCTACAAGAAAAAAAATTTTTTCAATGTTAAGTCCACATTTGCTACTATACTTCTTAAGATCCACTTGCTAGATCAGACCTTTAACATGTTATTTGACAGACTTTACTGGAACCCCCTTTGCAAAGGGAAGGTTAGCAAGGCTGGGCCCTTACGTATAGTAGTGCCTCGATTTATGTGAGGGCCGTATTCCCACACACCATCGCATAAATTGATTTTTGCGCAAGTTGGGGGGTGGCTTTTTCCCTGGCGGAATGCACATTATGCAGCCGGGGAAGCAGCAGGAGCACCTGGAGCTCGTTTTGAAAGGTAAGTCCTGGGGTTGGGGTGGGCAGTTGGGAAGGGTTAAGCCTGGTGGTGGGTTGGGGACATGGGAGGGGAGCAGAGTGGTTAAGCCTGGGGGGTGGGGTTAGGGCTGCAGGGGAGCTGTGGGTGGAGTTGAGCCAGAGCTATATGTGGGGGGCAGGGGGCACGGTTGAACTGGGGCAGGTAGGGTTGAGCTAGAGCCAGGCACAGAGGTGGTGAACTGAAGCCATGCTCTGGTGGTGAGCCAGGATGCAGGGGGGGCAGGGTTGAACTGGAGCCATGCATGAGAGGGCTTGACCCGGAGGCACACTTGAGGAGTGGTGAGCCAGAGCTGGGCGCGGGGGTGGGGGTTTGAGCCAGAGGTGTGCGTGGGCGGTGAGGAGGGCTGCGTGGGGGGTGGGGTGGGGGGAGACTGAACTGGGGCTGCCCAGGTTGAGCCAAGGCTGGAGGGGAGCAGAATTTTAAATTTGCACTTAACTCACATTAATGCGAGTTAAGCACAACTTGAAATCATGCATTTCATAGAATAATAGAGCTGGAAGAGCCCTAAAAAAGCCATTGAATGCACCCCGCTGCTTGAAGCAGGACCAAACCCATTAGATCAGCCCGTCAAGGCTTTGTCGAGGCGAGACAAACACCTCCAGGGATGGAGACTCCACTACTTCCCTTGGTAGACCATTCCAATGCTTCACCACCCTCCTAGTGAAAAAGTTTTTCCTAATGTTCAACCTGGACCTTTCCAACCACAACTTGAGACCACTGTTCCGCGTTCTGCCATCCGTGACCACTGTGAACAGCCTCTCTCCAGCCTCTTTGCAGCCTCCCTTCAGTAAGCTGAAGGCTGTTATCAAGATTTCAAGATTTTACTGTACTCCTTGTTCATTTGGAACCCACCACCCAATTACTTCTTCTTCCCTGCCATGTCTTTCTTCACCCAAATTCAATGTTCATAAAGCTCTAGCTGTAAGTAGATCATTTAAATAGGTTACTGTAATCAACATAAGTAATGATTTTTAGTTCGGAATACATTATTGTAAATGGGTGATGAACTATAGCAAGGTTTCTAGGAAGAACTCATATGGCTCTTCACCAGGTCACCTGGAAATTCATATTATAAGCCCCTCCAAATTGTGCATGTATCTAGCCTATAACACTTCATTTCTGCTACTACTACCCTAGTATTTTCCCCTTCACCCTCCATTGTGGGCCAAACCCACCAGGTAAATCTCCCAATTACTAGGTAAACTTTTCGCTGTAAGCTATTTGAGGCATGGACTTTTCTGTACAGTACCTAAGTTCAGTGCCCAGCACAGTGTCCTCCCAGCTCCACTGGGGCCTCTATGCACTACCATAATCTACTATGTGTGTGTAAGATTGTCTGTGGATCTGTGTGTTCAAAAACTCCTAATCAGAGGTAGGGTGTATGTGCGTGTGAAATCCCCCCACCCTCAGTCGTTACTTGATGTTCCCCTTCCTCACTGTCAGGGGGAGGGAAAAGTGCAGTTTACTGCATTCTGTGCACTTTGCTCTCACACCCCAACAGGGCCAGGAAGGGGAACAGCAAGCAGTTGTCAGTGAGGAGGGGCACAGGAATCGAGGCCAGTGTTCCCAGTATGGTGAGCACCTGAGCAGCCACCCAGGAGAGATTCAGGTGCTGCCCAGCCAATTAGCAGCGCGTCCACAACCACCCACAGTGGGAAGCATATGTTCGTATTGGTGGTGCACATCCACACATGCCTTGGTGCACATAAACACTTATTCTGCCCATGGATGGAAGACATTAGAAGGAACAGTGATCAAGGCAGATGCCTGGATGTGAGGGAGGGGCAGAGGACAAAGGATTGTGGGGATGCAGGAGTCAAGGTTGCAGGGCTGAGGAGAGGCTCAGGGCAAGGGGCTGTGGGTACGGTGAGGGACAGGTTTGGAAAAATACAATCATTTAAATTAAGCATGTACATTTTACTTTTATTTAAAAACAATACACCCACATTATTATTGACTTAAGGTCTCAAGCAACACCAGGCAAATTTGCTAGTACAAATAATAAGGTTATCTTTACAGTCTCAAAATACTGTTTACAGAACTGAAGGTGTGAGTACCAACATTCAAGAATTTAGGTTACATGTAATATGAGAAGAAAAATGCCCTACCACACCCTTTAAGTATATGGGTCATGTAAAGAAGGAAAATGCCCCCAACTCCATGTCTCAGTATCACAAAGAAACAAAGGGAGTTTAGAAACTTATATATACTTACTTAGCCTTATGAGGATCTTCTATTTCCAAATCCCACACATAAAGTTTGCCAACTTGATTGCCCAAAGCAAGCATCTTTGAAACAAGAGCCAATAGTGATACTTCAAAATACAGAATCAAAGAACAGAAGACACTTCATAAAGCCTGTAGGACTAACAACATTTCAAATATTCAAATAACTATAAAACTAGTGATCTGCACTACACCCCCTGCCATGTGTCTTATGCATTTGTCTCAGTTTCCCCATCAGTAAAAGGTGAAAGATTGAGTAATTTTTACCCAATGCTTAATGTATCCCCAGTGGACAGCCAGGATTAAAATCTAGTATTCCTCACTACTAGTACAGGAAACTCCTTGATCCAGACCATGTTGCCTCCAATCACATAAGGGCATGTCAGCTGAAAAGTTTTCCTCATATACCATTAAGTCATCTAAATAATATAATTAGGAAAGAGTCCCAGTTCCCTAAACTGGGATCTTCTTCAAATACAGTAAGAGTTCAAACCTCAATTTTACCTTTTGCCAGAAGTCCATTGAAAACCTCATATACCAGATATCACACTGACTGTAATCAAATCGCCCTAGTATAGTCACATTTGACTCACTGGGCTTGATTTTATCTATATCATCTTCCATTTTGCCTGGTTTCCAGCACACAATTGCATTTTCACAAGACTGTGGAAAGAGAGAAGAAAATCACTAACCTGGGAGGGGAGAAGAGGGGAAGACACCACCCATGCTTTTTTCAAACATAATTTTATCCAAACTTCTCCTTTTACAACCACTCTTTAGAACATTGAAATAATCAAGGATGCCACTCAATCTTAATTGTTTATCCACAGATCTTACACTATGCAGTCCAAATAGAGCCATCCCACCCAAATTACTTGCCAATGACCTTTAACTGCCAAAGGAGTGACAGTAAAGTGCACCTGAACACACAAAACACAAAAAGGAAGTTTAGTTTGTGTCTGCAAATTTGAAGAATTTTGCTAGAAAAGAGCTAAATTGTTTTCAAATCTGAGAGTAGACAGGGTATTCCCCAACATATGCAGAGAAAACATTACCAATGTTTCAACAACAAATCAAAGTCATCCCATGATGCAGACTTTCCAATTTAAGAGCACATATTTTCTCTTTTTTCTTGCAAGAGTCACACGAAGTGCCAGAAATGGACAGTCCTGCTTTTTTCCCCCCAATGAATAGTCCACCCGAAACCTGGATTTTCAGTTCTAATATATTTTTACTAGAGCTTTGATTGCTAGAAGATTTGTATAATTTTTTTAATAGAAGACTCTTATATACCCAAATCCAAATAATTAAATTGACAATCTGTTTATAAAAATCACCCTGCATGGCACAATAAGTCAATTTCCACCCAATAAGTCAAAGCAACAGAAAGACACCCTGATCTACTCCACTCTCACCCAAAAACTATTGTTTGAGACCCAGAATGTAAGCAAATAACCTTGAAAATATGGTTCAACAGTAGATATTTTACCTTGGAAAGTATTAGATCTCCTAACCATCGTACACAGTCAACATAGTTCCTATGTATATCTCTGGTAGAAAAGTCAGGAAAGTGAATTTTCTGAGAAATAAAAGGCCTGTGAGGAAAAACCAAAAAGTCATATCAAGAAAAGCAAAGAGAGGCCACAAAAATAAATATGATTTACATTATAAAATGTTCTGTCAGCAGAACCTTTTTCTGCCGTGTCTAATAATTTGAGGCATAGATTTCAGAAACATATCTGTAAGGTAAATACTACATGATTGTCATCAGTGAATTAGCTGAGGTTCCAAAATACATGTGCGGTATGGGTGGTGGAAGAAGGGCAGCAGGCTCTGGAAAGACAAAATATTAAAACAGAAGGAATCCCAGAGCCTGTTTCTACACCCAATACTATTAAAAACAAAATATAAAATGTTTTGACAAAGCTTATTGTAAGAACACCCTATGTTTCTTCTGAAGTACCATTTAACATTTGGTAATATTAAGAAAGCAGGTATATTTCTAGTATTAGTCCCATCATAAAATGTATTTGGTACACCTTCACATTTATTTCACAAATTGAAAGCTACTCAATTCTAGTACTGGTACAAACAGGTAAATACATGAATTGGTCTCCCTTAAAATTATAGGTCAAATTTTGCTAGTAGTGTAACTGAAAGGTAACTATCTTTTCAAATCAACATATTCTATGAGACTGATTCACAGAATTCAAAATTCTCCAGTGTCATTCTAACTGTATGTATATGTTTCCCATACAGTCCCCATATAAATTGCCACAATGCCAACAACTACCGAGTCAATGTTAAATACCACATTCTGGTTGGAGCAGATATGGACCTTGGGTGAGAAGATTCAGATGTGCACGTGCACATCTGTCTGTCTGTCCAAGAATAAGGAATGAGATTGTGTTTACCTGTTGGTTTTATTTGGATTATACTCATAAGACTCCTTAATGGCATTCATCATTCTCTTTGAATTGATTCTCCAGAGTTTCAGAGAGTGATCCATACCACAGGACATTATTTTCTCACCAAGAAGATCATAATCCTACAAAAAAAAAAAAAAAAAAAAAAAAAAAAGAGAATCGACTTTAAGCCTTCAATACTATTATATTTCAGCTTACTAACTTGCTGATTCTATTTTCTTCTGTATTAACACTGATTGCATAATATGTTTAAATCATATTTTCAGTCTAGAGAGCAAGCATATTTCAAGATGGAAAAGTATTAAATAGTGATATTTAAATATCAAAGCTTGCTTCCTGTAAAAGGTATCAGATCTCAGAAGGCCTATTCGACTCTCCTGAAGGCAAAAATAAGGAACACTGAATGAAGCTGAAAGACAACAAATTGAAGACTGCTATTTTCCTCAGCACAGAACCTGTAGAACTCATTGTCATATGGTTGAATTGAGACTGTAGTAGAATTTAGAAAAGGATTGGGCACCAATGAGGACCATCCACCATTATGATATACAGAACAAAAATAATTTTGAGGGCTATTAACCCTTATACTTCAGAGCATAAGACAGCAACTGGCAGGAATTAAGAAAAGTTTTTTCTATGGGCAGTTTATTCCTTTTTTTGTCTACTATGAGGTTACTTGCATCAAGATACTACTATGTGTATCCTGTATCTCATACTCACTAATATCAGAAATATTACTGGGCTAGAAGAACCACTGATCTGATTTTGTATGACAATACCAATGTTTCTGTAGGAGGAAAGACTATTTGTTCTAGAAAGAATGAATTATTTAGATTTGAGCTATCTAAGTGTTTGTTACATGTAAATGAAATGTGAGCATCTGTACATAAACAGACCCTTAAAGAAGCAGGCATAACAACAAACTCAAGTAACTATTTCCCATGTTCATTTAACACTTTTTCTTCATTATCCATTCCTTTCTCCTCATATGCTTTTTTACTTTCCATTGTGTTTTATGCACACAATTTTACTCAAATATATGTGGCCAGGGCAATATTGGAAGATCCCTCTCAAGCATAAATCATGTCTAATGTGAAATACGTGTCAAGTTCTTAACTAAAGAAGCAGTACTGAATTAATTATATATTACTGTAGGTCAAAACAAGACTTGTGGTTAAGTGTGGCACTATTCTCTTGTGCATGAAAGCACCAGTGTTTTGTTCTGCTCATCCTTAAAGATCACTTGTGCAGTGTCTTTCAACACCAAGTCACCTTTGAAAGGTGTTTTACAGACAGACAAGTAAGCTCCAATTATGTGATGCTTGGCTTAGGTGAAGAGTTAACCTGGCTCTGGGGGGCAGCCCTGAGCCTTGTGACCCCTTAACCCCCCTGAGGGAGTGAGATGAATCTCACACAAGCGAGAAGCCAAAAAAAAAAAAAATCACCCACAAAAAAAAACTTACTGACCTGGCCCACAAGTGAAAAGCAGAAAAAAAAAAGATCGACCTCACTCCCTGAAGGGGTTGGAGGGGTGACGAAGCTCAGGGCCTACCCCCGAGGCCAGATTAACTCTTCTGAGGGCCTGGGGCTAGTAGATTTTGTGGGGCACCATAGGTTCTGGGGTGGGACCAAAAATGAGGGTTTCAGAGCACAGCAGGGGCTGGCTACAAGGGGAGGGCTAGGGTGGGTGTGCAGGGTCTGAGCAGGAGACAGGGTGTTGGAGTGGGCTGAGGGAGGCAATAGGCAATAAGGAATGCCTAACTGATGCAGCTCCTGCCCCCTTCTCTCATTGGCTGCCAAGTCTCAACACCCTCTCCCACCCCACCTGGCTCAAGTACCAGCTCACCCCACCGTGGAGCCCTGAGTCTTACTGGCCGGATCGAGGAAGCCATGGGGTGCATCCAGCCTGCTGGCTCATGAGAAAGAATGCAGCTCTGGGAGCAGCAGTGCAGGTACAGAGCTTGCAGGCTCCACCCCCATCACTCCCACTGGCTGGCAATCAGAGGGGTGCATAACTGGTCAGATTACCATTTCCAGAGAGTAGTTATCAATGGTTCACAGTGAGGACAGGGCATAACAAGTGGGATTCCAAGGGATCAATCTGGAACCGATTCTGTTCAATATCTTAATCAATGGTTTAGATAATGACATAGAGAACACACGTACAAAGTTCATGGTGGTTATCAAGCTAAGAGTGCTGGTAAATGCTTTGAAAAATGGGATTATAATTTAAAATAATCGAGATAAACTGGAGAAATGGCCCGAGGTAAACAGGAAGAAATTTAACAAGGACAAATGCAGAGTACTTCATTTAGAATTCAGTTTCATGTAAACTAAATGAGAAATCATAGAACACTAGGACCGGAAGGGGCCTCGAGAGGCCATCGAGTCCAGTCCCCTGCCCCGACGGCAGGGCCGACCACTATCTACACCATCCCTGATAGACATCTATCTAATCTGTTCTTAAATATCTCCAGCGAGGGAGATTCCACAACCTCCCTCGGCAACTTATTCCAGTACGTGACCACCCTGACAGTTAGGAACTTTTTCCTAATGCCCAACCTAAACTTCCCTTGCTGCAGCTTAAGTCCATTGCCTCTTGTTCTCTCCTCAGAGGCCAAGAAGAACAAGTTTTCTCCCTCCTCCTTATGACACCCTTTAAGATATCTGAAAACCGCTATCATGTCCCCCCTCAATCTTCTTTTTTCCAAGCTAAACAAGCCCAATTCTTTCAGCCTTTCTTCATAAGTCATGTTCTCCAGACCTTTTATCATTCTAGTTGCTCTTCTCTGGACCTTCTCTAATTTCTCCACATCTTTCTTGAATTGGGGTGCCCAGAACTGGACACAATATTCCAGCTGAGGCCTAACCAGCGCAGAGTAGAGCAGTAGAATGATTTCTCGTGTCTTGTTCACAACACACCTGACTGCAAATGACACACAAATGACTGACTAGAAAGGAATACTGCAGAAAGGGGTCTAGGAGTCATAGCAGATCACAAGTTAAATATGAATCAGGAGTGTTGTAAGCAAGATATGAGAAGTAATTCTTCCACTCTACTCAGCATGTTTAGGCCAAGGGGTGCCCCATGTCAGGCAAGATGTGGACAAACTGGAGAAGGTCCAGAGAAGAACAACGAAAATGATCAAAGATCTAGAAAACATGACTCGTGAGGGAAAGCTGAAAAAATGGAGATTTTTTTGTCTGGAAAAGAGAAGACTGAAAGGGGACATGATAACAGCTTTCAAATATCTAAAAGGCTGTTTCAAGGAAGAGGGAGAAAAATGGCTCTCCTTAACCTCTGAACATAGGACAAGAAGCAATGAGTTTAAATTGCAGTGAGAGAGGGTTATGTTGGACATTCAGAATAAAATTTCTCTCAGGATAGTTAAGCATGGAATAAATTGCTTAGTGCAGTTGTTGACTTTCCATCATTGGAGATTTTTAGGAGTAGGTTAGACAAACAGATCAGTGATGGTCTAGATGGTGTATGGTCCTGTCATGAGTGCAGGGGACTCTCAAGTCCCTTCCAATCCTGTGATTGTGTAACAATTTAAAGTTGGGAAGTCTATTTTATATATTTACAGAAACATTATAAATATTTAATTGGCACTCTAGTTTTTCTCTAATCTTCTGCCTACTTAAGATGTCTGTATCACAACTACCAGCAAAAGTCACAAGGAATAACCCACATGTGTAAAATTAAGCACATGTAGGATAACAGCCTTAGACTGCAAGACCTTTAGGGTAGGGACTGTGTTTATGTGCCATGAAAAGCTATGCAATCTGTGTCACTTTAAGCTATACATTATACATGTAAAAACTGAAGGAAAAAGCTATTTTAAACTTTGGTTCCTTCATCCAGCCACCGAGACTAAACCTTTTCAACAGTAGAGTAACAACTGATCAGTTTCCTCTTACCCTCTGATGAGGTGTCTCAGCTGAGGTCAACTGACACACTTGCAGTCCCTAGAAGCATTCATCAGAGCATTAAGTTCCTAGAGAAGATCTTTAAAGAATTCCCTTCCATTTCCTTCCAGCCCCACTCTTTAGTCCCACAGTGTCCCATGGGACATGATGCAAATATCCAGCTTCTCTAGAGTCTGAGTGACACAGATGTTCAGATTTTAGGGGTTGGCAAGTATTTTAGTGTTAACCTTGTGTAATATTAGAATTGTATTAGACAAAATGTGTTTGAAGTGTTCACTTGTGTGCTTTAGGTTTGCTAGGCACAATATTTAAGCCTAAACATGATTCAAAGAGAAAAATATTGGGTTTCCACTACATAAGGCTGAAGCACTGCCCTCTAGTTTTTCACTTACTGCACTTAAGACCTCATCCCTGTGCCCCTCTACTCCTCCAAATATTGCAACCAATGTGTCTGTCTGGATGTTCCACAGTCTCAGTGCATGATCTAGAATAAAAAGACAGAAGCTGACGGGTTAACATTTATCATTAGGTTCCTACCAAAATTCGTGGTCCATTTTGGCCAATTTCATGGCCATAGGTTTTTTGAGATTGTAAATGTCATGATTTCAGCAATTTAAATTTGAAATTTCATGGTGTTGTAATGCAGAATGGGGGTAAAGTTTATTGGAGGGTGGGTTGCAGTACTGCTACCTTCTTTCTGTATTGCTGCTGGTGGCACCACTGGCGTCAGAGGTAAGCAGCGGGAGAGCAGCAGCTACCGGCCGGGGCCCAGCTCTGAAAGCAAAGCTGCCACGAGCAGTAGTACAGAAGAAAGAATGGTATGGTATGGTACTGCCACCCTTTACTTCCGTACTGTTGCCTGCAGAAGTGGGCCCAAAGTCAGCAGCTTCCATTCTCCAGCCATCCATCTACAAAGGCAGTAGTGCAGAATTACAGGTGACATAGTATGATATTGCCACCCTTACTTCTGCATTGCTGCTGCCGGTGAGGCGCTGCCTTCAGAGCTGGGTGTTTGATCGACACCTCCCGCTTTCTAGATACCCAGCTCTGAAGTCAGCACAGAAGGCTGGGACATAGGGGTGGGGGAACGAGGAGAATATTATAATACCTTAAAAATAACCATTTAACAATTCCCAGCAATTCCCTTTTGGGTCAGGTCTCCCAATTTGAGAAACACTGGTTTCCCCTATGGAAGCTGTTTCATAATCACAGAAAGTAAAAGCACATCATAAGATCAAATTTCAGAGGTGCAGCACAGATTTCTGAGTCTGTGACACATTTTTCATTGCTAAAATAGTCGTAGGGCCCTATTTGTCAAGCATTTGTTAGCTGAATGAAGTTTTTAGCCACCACTTCCAAGAACAGGAATTTCATAGTATTTATAATCCATAAAGTATGTTCTTCTATCACTACAAGAAAAAAATTTAGTTGAATGTTAGGATCATTTTAGCACTCTAGATATGGTTAAGAAAATTCTCATTCTAAGGACAAATTGCTACCTAGCCTATTTGCAGGCCTTAAGTCACTTTTCAGGGGGAGGAGAAGGAAAAATACATTTCAGCCAAAAGTTAAAGTCTCAGTCATTTTCAGCTGATTGAAGTGGTTTTTAGCATGCTTTCTAAAATATAAAATCAGCAGTCACCTGAGTTATCCAAGTATGCAGGGGAAAGGATGCTTTCACTCTTTATAAACTCTTCAGCTATTATTATATGCCCTGATAAACGGGGGAAAAAAAAAAAGGTGTGTGGGAGGGTTAGTGTACTCTGAACTGAGGGCAGGATTAAGCCGTGAATTGTATATATGCAACTTCAGTTGAAATCAATGGGAGTTGTCTAGCTGTTTCATAACAAAATTTGATGCCAATTTTCAGTAACAAGCCACTGACAATTAAAAACATCAGGTTTTAGAAAGAACTGAAAGATTTCATGGTTCCATTATATTAAAGTACAGTCTAATAAGATGGATGTGTCAGGCTAGTTACATTTTTGCTACTTCCTTCCGTGCCTCCTCCCCTCTCCAGCCCTATTCATCTCCCCAGAGATATTAGAAATGGCTAAGCAGTTCTTGGATGTCTATTACTATCACTGTCAAAGCATTGTCTGGGAGGCAAAATATGATCAAAAAATCATACGCTATTGTGACTGTATGATTTTGCTTCTTTAAAGTTTTAAAAGTATTTAATTATAAATACAATAAGCTCAAAAAATTATGGTTCCCACAGCTCCAACACAGCACACACAAAGCTGCAGAAATTCACATTTCTTGACTCTTGTGAAATCTCATCTATAACTGCCTTAATGTAGAGGGTTCTTCATTTAGAACAGATTAAGTTTTCAACTCTAACACTTGCAAAACTTCATTCTTGCTTTAAATTTGTCAAGTTTATAAGGCTATGACTGGCTGTATCAACACCATATGAACCAACTCTCCCTTCACTTCCTCCAAATTTGGATTCATGTAAATGAAAGGAGAACCAGGCTAAGATGTTTTTTCCCCCAAGCTCGTAGTGTGCACCACACAACTAACACCACTAGGTGGCAGAACAACAGCATATAAAAACAAGTTTAAATGATAATCACAAAGCTCCATGAATGCCCCATGGTTTGCACAACTGTCATACGTAACATGGATGTTTTCTTTCTTCAGAGATATTGTTGAAGTCTCCTGATCCTGATACTAACTGATGCAGTTATGTCTAATACAAACCATGGGTTTCATGAAGTACATGAAAACCCAAATTAACAGCAGTTAATTTCATCTAGCGTTTCAGGGCTTAAAGTTGGTTTCAGAACATGAGAGAGAGAATCTGGGTAAGAGAAATGGAAGAAAAGAGATTACATTACTAGACAATCTTTGGAGCCTCAGAGAACTCTTCTCTGGGTCTGGAAAAGATGACGAGAGTGTAACAGGTAAACCAGAACCTTAAGTGTAGCATTGCATTTCCATTGTGCAGACCTGAAGAACTCAGTGGAGCTTGAAAGCTTTGCTCTTCAACAACAACAATTGTGTTGGTCCAATACATATTACCTCACCTTGTTCACCTCAGGGCTTAAAGTGTAACACATTAATTAGGGATGTTAATGATTAACAGAAAGCTTTACCCTAAACAGAGGCAGCTTAGCCCTGGAGAAACTGGAGCAGCAGCCCTGCCTAACCTCCTCCCCCACCCCACCTTTAGCTGGAAATTGCTCCAGCCCTGCAGGGCTGCTGCGCCTGGGAGGGGTGCTCCAGCACAGCCTGCATCTGCAATGGTCATTGGGGAGCGGTGGCTGGGGAGGCTGCTTGAGCGCAGCTGGACTGGAGCAGCTCCCCTGCTGGAGACCAGGGCTGCTCCAGCTAGCTTGGAGCTTCCCTGCCTGCACCCTGCCCAGGGCGGTCATGGACAGGGGCTGCTCCAGTCCAGGTGGAGTGTGCTTTCGCACAGCCCACCCAGGCCTGGCCACTGCAGGTGGGGGCTCCTCCAGCCCAGCTGGAGTCCCGCTCACTCACAGCACCACCACAGGTAGAGATCCTCCAGCTGGGCCAGAGCAGCTTTAAAAGACTGCAGGTGGGGCTGCTCCAACTGGGCCAGAGGAGCCCCACCCGCAGCGGCCAGGCCTGTGTGGGCTGTGGCAAGGCACACTCAGACATACCAGCTGCCCCATTTAATTGGTTAAACAGTTCCCAATGTTTACCAATTAACTAATTTGAAAGGATTTTACATCCCTAACATTACTCTGTGTGCTGATGAAGTTTAGCTAGTCTCATTCACACCCAAGATTACTTCCATGATATTTAAAAAAATAACAACAAATACAAAGCCAACTTTCATACCTTTGCTTACGGACAAGAGGAGATTTGGATCCCTTGGGTGGAATTTCAGTTCATTGATTGCATTTCCATGGCCCACATAGTGCTAAAACAGATTTAAAAGATGAAATTATTTCCCCCCTCTCACATTGAGATAGTTAGAATGGCCATGTTGTAGGTTATCAGAGAACTGCAATCTGCAGTTTGACCTTGTGACAACTCACCTTTATGCACTGCATTGTAATGGGATTAATTATCCTAATAATACCCCTCGACCCAGCCACAGCCAGAAGAGGGTGACTTGTATTGCTATCATAGGTCCATGCGCAAGTATAAAAGTTCTCATCTGCCTAATAGATGCCACGTTAAGGAACCCAGACACAGCTGTAAAGTCTCATTTAAGATAAGAGGTATTCATATATTTGTTTAGAAGTACAGCGGCTGCTTTTTAAAAAGTTAATTAGTGTATGACCAAAACCAAACAGATTAATATTTATTCTGATTTCTAAGCCCCCCAACAACTCCATTCCCTCCCCTGTGTGTTTCTCTCCTTGTTTTTGCTGCTCTCTCATGCTGCACTGCAAACCTGAAGCATAAGCATTGGGAGGGAGGCATTAGATTATGTAGAACCCATTTAGCAATATTTTATAGAACATATTTCATCATTTGTCATTTGTAATATTAGAAAAGCAAACCTAGAATTTGTGGGATACAGGCAGGAGTTTGGACCTGTAGTGAAGAATGTTTCTTATCAACAGGTGTTTACAGTACTCAGACAATAATTCAATTGTTACACATTGAGTGTAAACAAGTGTTTTTCACATTAGCCCGATTAAAACAACTTTATGATCATCTGCTTTGGAAGGATACATCAGCATCCACATAAGACTGCAATAAACGTATTTCTCCTTGGGAATGGCACTCATATAAAGTGACCTGGAAAAAAGTTTAATGGATTATTGCTTTTATGTAATATTGCATGCGATTTTCACATTCAGTTTTGCAAACTGAAGGGTGTGTTGCTCTTTTACTACAGAAGTCCCATCTACTATCTGTTCCTTCGCTGAACATGGAAGGCATCCGATGCAAGAGCATTCGTGTCTTATGAGAATAATTATGTATTTCAATATTCCTCACCATGGCACTTCCTGGGAATGAAGGCTGCTGACAGGCTATGTCAGACCTGGAATTAATATAATTAACTGAAACGTTAACTTGTTACTTCTATTAGATATTGACAAGCCATTCTATCCTCTGGTTTACATTCTTTGCACAGAACCTACAGAATGTTATAGGGATGTTAAATCTCATTAAATGAGTTAGCTGGTTAAATGCTAGGTTTAATCAGTTAATCATTAAACCAGGGGGAAGCCCCTGCCATTAAACACAGCTGCTCCCCCTGCCACTGACAGGGGCTGCTCCAGCTGGGCTGGAGCACCCTGGCCCACAGCACACCAGGGATTGGGACTGCTTCAGCCTGCGCTGCCCCTCCATGGCACCACAAATGGGGGCTGCTCTAGCCACACTGAAATGCCCCCCACCTGTGGCAGCCCCATTGGGTAAGAGGTTGCTCCAGCCCCTACCAGTTAAGCTAAACAGATGAGGTTTACCAGTTACAGTTACATGGTTCATCATTAACATCCCTACCTTGTTACTTATTTCTCTGCACTAGGTGGTGATTGTGATAAATGCCACATTGACAATCTTGGGGAAAAATGAAGGCCTCTTCTTTATTCACAAATCAGACATTGCATAAGTTGCTCTGAACGCTCTCTAGTAACTACTTATTTTTAAGGCTGCTATTAAGTTGATATTTGTTCATCAAGAATCCATCAACTCATCTCACACAGGGGACTAATTTTTACTTACAATCAATACCTGGCATATTGACAGCAATAAAATTCTTCTTTCATCCTCTTGTACATCACTTAGCCCTTTAAACATATTATATCTGAGAACCAACACTTCACCAAAAAAGAATCTTTGTATCTCCCTTCATAGGTATCCCAACTTTTACACAACTGAAGAGATTTTAGTAAAATGAGCCTTATTCGCAAACCACTGAAGCATGTCATCAGGTGCAAACCACTGGATTCACCCATATTAAAATTGTAGGCATTTACAAGCCTTGAAAAATGGAAAACAAAACCTCATCACAGTCCTTTACAGACTGAACACTGGTAACTGTATTGGAGGAAGGAGAAGAAAGGAGGATACAGATAGATAGAGAACCATATGGAGGGACAACACGATTAGACAAAACCGGAGCACGTTACTCACTCTGTTGCTGCCTACAGTGGCAAACACTAATGGATCTCCTTCCTTACTGTGCCAGTTAAACTGGACTCCAAACAACGGCTGACTATGGTCCTCCTGCAAAGGAAAAATGAGGTCAAAGGAAACACGAGAGATCAAAAACCAGATATTATTTCTCAGAAACTCATGATTTGGGGCAAAAGGAGCCTATTTTGGTATAACCTCTCCCCATATAAAAGGTCACTACTTTTATAGCCATTTATAGTCTGACACTAAAAACCAAAAAACAGTAGCCCAGACCCCACCCATTTAATCATTTAAACCTAACATTTAACCAGTTAACTAATTAAACGGGATTTTACATCCCTAGAACTGGGAAGATCAAAGGCCACCAGAAGAACTTCAAATTGCTTCCTAGAGAACAAAGAAAGCTGACAGGTTGGTTGTATCAGTGTTGGTCCCAGGATAAGATCTTTTATTGAATTTCTCAAGTCCTCAAGAGCTTTTGTTGCTTGAAAGCCTGTCTCTGTCACCTACAGAAGATCATCCAATAAAGGGCTAGAGCTGTGGTGGGACAAGAGCATGGCGGCAGCAGCAGCAGAGGTGTCTCCTCACGCCCTGGACGCTCCAGCCCCAGATGGCTCACATGGTGGCAGCTGCCTTGGGCAACTTGCATGGTTGTAGCAGTTCCAGCCTGCAGCTTGCATCACACAAGTAATCTGGGTGGTGGTGGGGAAGGCCCGGGGCTAAGGTGGGGACCATGGCTGCGGAGGGGGGGCAGCCCCTGGCTTGTCCTGGCTGCGCAGAGGGGAGGGCAGTTGGGTAAATTTCAGTTGCATATCATGGGCTACAGGACACTTGTAGGGGAAAAGGAAACAGGGAAACAGTCAAAGACCTCCAAAGGAACTCACATCTGAAATCACTAACTCTGCCTCAGTCACCTTTATGGGAGGGAGCATAAAAGTAGATTATTTCAAAATCAGTTGTTTCTGATCTTTGCTCCAAATGCTGTAGAAAATACTTTCTCTTTAAAGAAAGCTGTTGGTTAATATCACCGATTATCATGGAAAGGGAATAAGTGGACAAATTTTATTAAGTCCTATAGGGGAGAAATGGATGGTATATATGGGGCAGTTTGGTCCTGGTCCTACCAAAAGAGTGGTAGAATTGCTTAGTATCACTCTCAAGCAAATAAGAGCTAAAAAGGCACATGACCTGAAGACTCAGATCATTCAGACACCAGGAAGAGGACAGAAGACAGTCCCCTATTTACGGCAAGGGACTTTGACAGCTATTTTGTAAAAATATTACGTTAATATATGTACACACAAAGAGAGCACACACACAAAAACAGGAAATTAAAGGTTGCTTTATTTGGAAAGTTCTAAATTTGTTTTCTTGGCATTTAAACTACACCTATGGTAGCTCCTACACAAGTACTTAAAATATTTTAGAGTGTTTTTTCAGACTCAAAGCGGTGTTTAAAAATGTACAGTGAGTCAGCAACAGGCATACTTCATGGTTTCTCTGAGGGCAAAATGTAAAAGCAGCAGAAAGCAAGGTAGAAATATCCTGTTCCACACAGCTCTACAGAATAAAGTGGAATTCCAGTCCTTTAAGTTGTTTGGTGATTTTTCACTATTAAATATATTCTTGTTACACTTCTGCGTAAGTCAAAGACAGGCAAAATATATGGCATGCCACATGGCATAGGCTATTTCCCCAAGGAATCATGACTGATGTCTCCAGCCCATGGCCATGTCTACACATGCCCCTCCCTTTTGGAAGGGTATGTTAAGGAGGCACTTTGGAACAGGTTAATGAAGAGTTGACATGCATATTCAGCACCTCATTAGCATAGCAGCAGCCACTTGTGCTTCAAAAGTGCTGCTTTTAAAACGCAGACTAGCTCTACAGACACAGCCACTTCGAAATAAACCCCACACTTTAAAAATTCCCTTATCCCTAATTCATTTCAGAAATAAGAAAATTTCGAAGTGTGGGGTTTATTTTGAAGCACCTGTGTCTATATAGCCAGTCTGCATTTCAAAAGCACCACTTGCGAAGCACAGGCCACTATTATGCTAATGAGGTGCTAAATATGTATATCAGCACCTCATTAACCTGTTCCGAAGTGCCTCATTAACATGCCCCTTCCAGAAGAGAGGCCCATGTGTAGACTCGGCCCATATGAATCATTTAATTAGGGTTATTTTTGTGGTGTTCATCACTATTGTATCTGCTCAATATTGCATAATTAACACAGACAGAGAAAGGGTATTACCTTCCCCTGAAGCATCAGCAGAGGTGAGACAACAGACTTGATAATCTTTTTTAACTGCTAGTCTCTAGTTTTGAACCTTATCCATTTGACACTTACCTTGAGACTATTTACACATTTAAAGGAATATTTGCACTTCTTGGATTTCCATTTTCCTTTGCCCCAGCTTTTCCTTCCTGGTGCATTAGGAGTGTTTGTTGGGGTGTCAGGACGTTCAGTGTTTGTACCACTTTCTATACTAACAGCATCATCCTGAAAATATACAAAATGGGTAGATATCAGCATTTAACATAAGCGAGAAACCTCCAAAATAAAAAACTAGCCACTTTGTCCTCTCTCCCATAGAAATACCTCCTGCACATTGACATTAAAATATTCCCAGAGGAAAAACAATATTATAGACTTCTAAATAAAATGCCATTCTGTTTTGCGAAGATACAGACTGACACGTCTACCGATCTGTGACTCTGTACTACGGTGACCATCCATCCCATTTTGGCCTGGACAGTTCCGTATTTCACGCATCAGCAAGGCATCCCAACTTATTTTAACAAAAGGCCTAATTGCCCCATATTCATTCTTCCCGCTGGGCTGCCCTTTCTCCAAGTCAGCTGCAAGTACCAGGTGCTGGCCAGAGAGCACACGTAGCACAGACTGACCAGCCAGGTGCGCAGACAGCAGCAGGAGAGATGGCCAGCATGGGCCATGCCACAGTATAAGGCAGGGCAGGTTGGGGTGGGGTAGTGTGTTCCCCCTGCACAGTCCTTTTTGCTGCCCCTCCAGCCAGGGAGATCCCCTGTCCCCAGTCAGGCGTTCCCAGCCCCATGTGGCGTGGAGCAGCCAGGGAGCACCCCACCCACAGGATGGCAACCCCAGTTGCTGGAAGCACAGGGCAGCCAGGGAGCTGATCTGCAGCAAGGCGACAGCTAGCTCCCCACACCCCACAGCATGAAAGAGCTTGGATGCCCTTCAGTGTGGGGCAGCTGTGAAGGAGACCTCCCCCACTCCTCCCTGGAGCAGTAGCCCCATTGCTTGGGGAAGGCCCCGCCACCACCACCTCCAGCCCCCTTCTCTGCCAGACTGCATTCCTGATACTCCATGGATGGGCAGGTGCCCCCACAGCCAGAGAGGACCCCCCCAGGCCTGCAGGCTGCACCCTTCATTCCTGGGGTCCCCTGCCCCCACTAGGAAGCTGCAGCCCCCTATGCCCAGGGCCATCATTGCACGGCAGGAACTGCCTGTCCAGTGCCCCACTGCAGGCCAACAGCTGGGAATGGCAGAGTTAATCCTACATTCCCCATGTGCACCCTGTGGAGGAGAAGTCTCTGGAGCCTATGGGACAGAGTCAGGACCATCTGTAGGCCTACAGCCCAAACACTTGTTGGAACCTTTGCGGGGGCAATGGACCATGGTACAAGACTGAGAGGCAGGCCCTTCTTGTGAATATATATTTTTTCATTTTTTTTAACCTCTTATTAGTTGTAAAAATAGAGTATGTCTTTTTAAAGGGTGCTCAGTAAATGTTATTTTGTATGTCCCACTTCCTTCTGAATGGGGTTTACCATTCAGAAGATGGGAACCCTCTTGGATCAAAGATCAGGTTCATTTGTTGACACAGTCTCCTCCTCCTACTCTACCCTTATAAGGATAAGCTCAGTTTTTCATACCATAAGCCCTTTCTTTGTTTCCTTGGGTTTCTGATACCTACTTGAACCTCTATATATAAATCAACCCAGGGAGTGATACCTTTCTGGAAATATTTACAATCCTTAAAACTGTAGAAATCACTCACACACATGAACCCACCAATATTTAGATCCTAGAGGAGTTATGGTAGCCCTCTCCCCATGGTGCTCAATGTAGTTCTTGGGCCAGCAGATTAACAACAGATTTAACATGCTAGCCAAAAATACCGCATGTGTTTGCAATCCGTCACTGACGGCTTCCTAGAGGAAGTCTGACTACCCTCACTGGCTCCAAGGCAAAAAAAGTTCGTAGTCTTCAATTCCACCTCTCTTCCCACCTCCAATAAACTTAAGGAAATTTTAGTTAGCTCATTGACAGACTTTCCTAGTGAGTTTCAGCAGATTTGTCAGAAGACAGGCCTTGCCTGCATTGGAAGGATTGTAGATATGGGGCGGATGCTATTATATTAGAAAAAACCTTATTCCAGTACAGCTGATGCAATTTACATAAACAATCTACCCAGCAGAGTTGCATCAATAATTTTTGTAAGTGCAGGTCCCCCAAGAAGCTTCTTTTGTTATTTCTAGATAAAGTGGCCTCCTTTTCCGTCATAAGCATATTCTTCGGTGAGCCCAAGTCCTCAGGTTATTCCTTATCCTGAAGCTGACAGTACAGCACCTCTGCTAAACTTACCACTAAAAGCATGTGTTGAATGCAACAGAAAGATAACTGCAATGCAACATCACCCACTTAGTTCCTTGGCACAGCTGCACTTAATGCCACTAGGGGCAGAACTACTGTAGGCTTCGGTCAGTATCAGGCCCCACCGTCTAAGGTGCTGTGCAAAATACATTGGAAGACATGGTCCATGCCATGAAAGCTTAGTCTAGTTGAATACAAGCCATGATTAAGTGTGACAAACAATAGAAAGAGGGAGAGCAAAGATAACGGTACTGAAGTCATGGGGTTACCAGGCATGACATCCCCAACTAGTCCCCCAGGTCATCCGCTGCTTGTGGAGCTTCCCCACAAGCAGCGACTGGTGGGACTGGCTTGTGCTGGAGGACTGGGGAGATGACCGGTTGCTACAGAACTTCTGCATGACCAAGGGGACTTTCCTGGAGCTGTGCCACTGGCTTGCCCCAGTCCTCCAGCACTACAACAGCCGCATGAGGCTGGCACTCCCCTTGCAGAATAAGGTGGCCACCGCCCTGTGGAAACTGGCCACCCTGGACAGTCACCAATCCGTCGGCCACCAGTTCGGGGTGGGCAGGGCCACCGTAAGAGTCATCTGCAACAAGGTAAGCCATGGCCAGGTCACACCCATACCGCATGCGGGGAGCAGGGGCACCCCAGCAAGGGGCACCACTGGGGACTGCAGGGGCATCCCCCGCCAGGATGCACATCGCATCTCAGGCCACTCTCATGAGTGCACCCCCCACCCACCCACCACCCTGCAGGTCGTCCACGCCATCAACAAGGTGCTTCCGAGGCAGCTGATCCGTGTCAGGGACCTGGATGACACCATGTGGGGCTTCCAGGAGCTGGGCTTCCCAAACTGCGTCCGGGCCCTGGACAGCACCTACATTGCCATCAAGGCCCCAGAGCACAGTCATGGGGCCTATGTAAACTGCAAGGCTAACACTCCATGGTCCTGCAGGCACTCGTTGATGCCAACAGCCGGTTCCAGAACATCTGTGTGGGCTGGGCTGGCCACGCCCATGACACCAGGGTGTTCTGGAACTCGGGGCTGGGATGCTGCATGGCCGAGGGGACCTTCATCCCCCAGCAGAAGCCGCCCGTCATGGACTCCACGATGTCGCCTACCCTCTGCAGGCCTGGCTCATGAGGCCAGGCACAGGGCACACCCAACCGAGCCAGGACCTTTTAACGAGCAGCTGTACCAGGTCCGCAATACTGTGTAGCAGGCATTCAGCCACCTCAAAGGGCGCTTTAGGTGCTTCCACGCGAGCATAGAGGTGGGCCTGGCCAACGTCCCAGCAGCGGTCAGGGCCTGTGGCACCCTGCACAACCTCGCTGAGGCCAAGCAAGAGCCACTTGTGCAGGGGTGGGCTGCCAAGGCGGGGTGCAGGTACAAGCAGCCCACTGTCACCCCGTGCCGCCAGGCCCAACAGGACAGGGTGTGGATCCGGGAGGCCCTGTGCCAGGCCTTCAAGCAGGGGCCACAGAGACCCCCCCCACCCTGCACACACACACATCACCACCCTGTGAGCACACACACACATGCACAAACACCATCACCCTGCACAAGGGACATGGGATAGAACACAAACTCTTTACTGTACATAACTCTGTGCAACCCTGTTTTTGAGGCAACTTTTTACAGGTGGGAGGGGTGGAACAGGTAATGGGGCTGGGGGTAACTATTCACAGGGGCAGCCCCTGGTGGGCTTCCTGGGAGGGCCACCATGGAAGAGGACAGTGTTAGCCCTCCAGGGGGCTCAACGGGCACGATCCATGATGCCCGCACCTTCCCCGTTCCCCCTGTTGTCCAGGGGTCCTGCTGGGGCTGGGCTGAGGCCTGCGGCACCCGCAGGTAGAGCTGCGGTGGGGGTGAGGTCCTGGTGGGCTCTGCAGGGCTCGCACGGGGGGAGCGGGGGACGTAGCCTCCTCCTGGGTGGCCCTAGCCAGCAACAGGCAGGCCAGCTGAATGAGGACAGCCAAGAGCAGGTGGATTGGGACCAGGGCAGTGAGGTTGGGCATTGCAGGGGGCGGGGGGAGGTCGGAGTGGGGGAGGTGGGAGAGTGGGAGGGTAATAGGCAGATGGGGAAGGGTGGGGTGGAACATGAGGGACAGTTGTGGGAGGAAGTGAGGTGGCAGTCAGGGCCAGGTAGCTGACCAAAACCTGGGTCAGTGCATCAAGGTTGGCCCCCACCAGGTCCCAGGACTGTCACTCCATGGCTAGCCACTCCCGCAGCACGCTGGTAAGGTCCTGCAGTGTGGGCAGCGTACCCCCGTCTCCTCCTCCCTACCCTGGTGGTGACGGTGGACAGCCTGATGGCAGATCCCGGTCAGGTATGGCACAGGGTCCGCGCCGCTCCCCCTAGCCCTCCATGGTCAGACTGGTCCAGCTGCTGGATGCAGGAGCTGTGGAGACAGAAGAGGAGAGTGGAGGGGGCCATTAGTCCTGGGCACAGAACTTTGTATCCACCCCCAGGGTGCCCTGTGATGTCCATGTCCCAGGGTTCCCTGCGTCGGTGTCAAGGGAGCAGGCTACCCCCCTCTGCTTCCTCCATCACTCCACAGCCGGCCAGCCCATGGTGCTGTCCCGGCCATGTGGTGCTGAGCGCCGCACACGGACTCCCCGCCTGGGCCCAGGGAACGTGTCCGTCTGGGGCCCACAGGCCTCGGGGTGGCAGCCATGTGGGAGGGCTGCAGCCACCCTGGGCAGGACCGGATGCCCCCTCCCCGGTCCATGGGGTGTCTGCTGCGCATGCCACCTACCTGTGGGTCCCTCTGGGAAGTCAGGCGAGGCACAGGCAGATGGGGCCTGGCTGGACTGCTCAGACAGGATGTTGATGACAAGGGACCTCTCACGTGAACCTTCATTGTGCTGGTGGTATCCAGCCTCCATGGGCGCCTGGTGCCGGCTGCAGGTCCACGACGGTCCTCCTCCTCCTCCTCAGTCCCTGTCTCAGGCTACTGCTCCATCCTCAGGTCTGCAGTATCCAGCAGTACGGCTGGGGGTCCTGCCTCCTTGGGCCCAAGGAGGCAGTCCAGGTCCTTGTAGTAGGGGCAGCTGGTGGACACTGCCCATTACCACCTGCCCATGTCCCAGGCCAAGCAATATCCCTGGCACAGCTCCTTCACCTTGGACCTCACGTGGTATGGGGTCCGGGTGGGGAGACCCCGGCCAGTGAGCCCCTTGGCAAAGTGCTGGAATGCTGCTGCGTTCCTGCACCAGACCCCCATCTGGTGTAGGACCTCCTCACCTGCCCAGAGGGCGACGAGGTCCCACAGCTCGGCCTCCATCCAGGAGGGGGCCCAGTACTTGGGAGGCTGGCTGCCTTCCTGGGAGGGTTCTCCAGTGTCCTTGGGGGACCCCTGAGGTGGGTGGGGATCAGGATGCTGGCCTGGCCGTAGCGTTGTCACAGGGAGCATATTGTGCAGCAGTGTGGGCTCCCTACTGCCTGCATGTTCTCACCTTCCTGCCTGAGGGTTTCCAGGAGCATGCTTCCTTAAACGCAGCTGAACACGGGAGCCATAGAGCTCCGCTTGTGCTGTGAGCAGCGGCACTGCCTGCCAGCTGATCGCCGCCATGGAAGACTCCCTGTTTCAAAAGAGCAGGGCTGTGGAGTGTCTACACTTGCTCTTTCAAAATTATCTTTCGAAGGAGGATGCTCTTCCCACCTCGGGAACAGAGGACTAATTTCAAAGGAACTCCCCCATTCTTTCGAAATTACTTTTGAAAGAGCACCGTGTGCCTGTAGACACTCTGCGGGTTCATTTGAAAGACAGCAGTCTTCGGACCTGGATTTTGAATGTACTTGCTAATGTAGACACACCCAGAGAGAGCACTCTGCAACCATACATGCTTTCCCTGGAATCAGTGGGATCGGACTTACTAAGGACTGCAAGATTTGACTTTAAGATTTTTAAAAAAAAAAAGTTAAAATATTGAGTCATATTAAGAATGTGTGGGCAAATGTGCTTGACGAAAAACACTGAAAGGCTAAATGAAGTGGGTCTGAGGCAGAAAGAAACCAAGCTGTGGCTACATCTATGTTATAGCAGCATAGCTATGCTATGGTGGCCCGCAGAACAATGACAGAAGGGGGTTTTCCATTGCTGTAGGAACTCCACCTCCTTAAGTGAGTCTTCTATTAATCTTCCAGACAGCATGACTATGGTACAGAGAAGGGCAACAAAAGACATCCAACTTCCATATGAGGAGAGATTAAAAAGATTAGGACTGTTCATCTTGGAAAAGAGCCAACAAAGTGCAGGAGGGGAGAATATGAATAAGAGCTATAAAATCTTGACTCGGGTGGAGAAAGCGAATAAGGAATTATTTTTCACTCCCTCACACAATACAAGAATCAGGGTCACCCAACGAAATTAAAGGGCAACAGGTTTAAAACAAACAAGGAGGAAGTACTTCTTCACAAAGGTCATAGCTGACCTGTGGAACTCCTCAGCAGTGCACGTTGTGAATGTCAAAATTAACATTCTAAAAAAGAATTACGTAAATTCCTGAAGGATAGGTCTATCGAAAGCTATTAGCCAGGATGGGTAGGGCAACACTTCTGAGCTTCATTCTCTGCCAAAAGCTGGGAGTGGACAACAGACGATGGATCACTTGATGATTGCCTGTTCCATTCATCCCCTTTGTAGTATCTGGCATTGGGCCTATTGGAAGACAGGATACTGAGCTAAAAGAACCATTGTTCTAACCTATTACGACTGTTCTTCAGTACAGTGCCAGAGGTGTGGATTTTTCATAACTCTGAGTGCCAGAGCTCTGTCAACCATACCGCTTTGTCTACATAAGCACTTTTGTCAGTCAGGGATGTGAAAAAATGCATTCTGGCTATATCTAAGTTTCACTAACAAAAGCACCAGTGCGGACAGCACTATGTCAGCAAGACACATTCTCCCACTGCCCAGTGGGGGTGGTTTAATTTTGCTGATGGGAGAGGCTACACAGGAGACCTTATAGTGGTACAGCTGTGCTGCTGTAAGGTATGTAGTGTAGACACAGCCTAGGTTTTAAGTGCAAACTGAAGCTGACCTACACTACAGATTGGTGTAGGTAGGTTGACTTCTCAGGTGTTAAAAATTCATTCCCTTGATATACAGTTAAGTCACCCTAAGGTGCAGTGTCTACGACACTAGGCTGATGAAAATTTTTTTCCGTTGACCGAGCTACCTCCTCATAAGGAAGTGGATTTATTACAGCAATGGAAAAAAACTGTCTGTCACTTTAATAACTTTCTACACTATCACAATGCTACTGTCAGCAGCGTGATTACAGCATTTCAAAACACACATATACCCTGAGGCTTGTCTGCATGTTCAAATGTGCAGCACTTTAATACAGCAGCATGATCATGGCACCAGTGCTGGAAGAGAATACTCCCAACAACCCTAGGTAAACCACCACCAAGAGGGGAGTAGCTAACAGTGCTGGGAACCCATTTAAACCAGCGCTTTACAGCACTGTAACTTGCTGCACTGGGGGGCGGGGAAGAGGAGTGGTGTTATTTCACTCCCTGAGTGGGAAAGTTATAACACGGTATCTTACCAGTGTAGATGAGTTCTCAGCCAGGGGTGAGCAAAGGAGGGGAGAGGCCACTGGGGAGAGGGCATGAAATTTCAAAAGTGGGGTACAGAGTAATTGGCTGCTAGGTGTCAGGCTCATCCACCACATTAAAAATGTTGAAATACATTACTGTTTTTACCTACATGTATTCACATTTATATACCTATTCATAAGTTTTTTACATTCTACATACTTATTTTCTTACACGTGCCTAAAGGCTTTTTTTTTCATATGAACATAACCAAACTTCCTATTAGGTTGGATTACGTTACTAGAAAGACTGGGAGGGCCTGGCCAATTTCATGGACAAAAAGTGAGGCCCGATGTAAAACGTTTCCTCTCCACTGTTCTAAGCCTATTTAAACAGCTGATTTGGGAGAAGAGTAGAAGGCAGGCAAAAGTGAGAGGAAAAAGGACAAAGCGAGCAAGGAGTTGGGAGAAGCCTGGATAGAGCACTGGAAGCAACAAGAATGTGAAAACAAAAGAGAAGCTCTATTCAAACCCCTTGATGGGGAAGATAAGAAATCTGAAATACGAGTGGATGGAAAGAGGAAGTAGTGAAGTTTGTGGAGGATGGGGAACTGATGAAGTAATTCTCTTCGTCCGCTCGGGTTTCAATCTCTACCTTCACCTTGGAGAGTATGAATACCTGTTCCTGCTTGTTTTCATGTTTTTATTGCCTTTAGTGCCCTACCCTGCTCCCTTTCCCTTTGTCTTCGTTCCTCACACAAAATTTTGCCTTCCCTTACTTTGCTTCTGTCTCTGTCCCTTTACCCTAACCCCTCTTGCACTGAAGTCTTTCACTGCTACTGCTTCCTCCAAGGCCATCTGCCCTCATATTCTGAGTTTGACTTATTAACTGCTCCTTTGACATGGCAGCAGCCTGCACCTACAGAGAGAGATGTAAATCAGAAGCGACAGACCAGGGCTACAAACAGGACTTTTTGGTATTACTTCCTACCATTTCAGCATTTAAGCTACATAAATATGCCCATAGATTTTAATGGTTGCTTAATCACAGTGATTTCATGTAGCTTAAATCAATGTATGAATATTACATATGCTTTACAACTAACAGGGTCTTTACCTTTATAGGAGACTGTATCACTAAGCCTACATCTTGCGATAGATTACACGTAAGTGAAGAAATCTAACTCAGATCTCATAACAGAACTTGGACTCAAAAATTAACTTTAAACATCTTAACAGAAAAGCCGTGCAAACTGTATTGTGTGAACGAACAATCAGAATGTCACTTATTGCACAAAAGCAAAAGAAAAAAAATTCTAACAAGTCAGAATTATGTAAACCAATGAGATTATATCTATTATTTAAGCACATCCTTTTAGTATTATACAGTAGTTCTGTTACATCCAATCATTTGCGTTTTGTTTTCTTCTTACATCAGACTGGCCTTTCAGGGCACATATCTGGTGATAACTTTCTGCCACAAAAGAGGAATTTTCTTCCACCACAACAACTTTAATTTAAAAACTTTCTCAAGTAAATCTTTTTTCATCAAAAGTCTGTATGAATGTAGGAGTTACGCAAAATATATTATTCGCATTGTACAAGATCTAAAAACAAACACACACGCATTGCATTTTTTTACAGTATTATTTCTAGAAATTGTTTATAAGAACTTAGGCTGTAATATCACAACCTCAACCCCTTCTCCCACCTGGTGTCAGAGATTCCTATCTCACAGCCACACTTTCAGTAATCATTTAGGACTATAGGATCTCATGGGCCCTGTCAGACCTAAGATACCTTCTCACTCTTTTAGGGTCCAGGGAGCATCAGACAGAAATGTTCTCATCTTTATTTTGTGCTGAAATAGGCCATCCCACTTCTCTCTTACCCAAAAATCCCGTAATACCTTTTCCCTCCCAGCATCACAGTGGATAATACCCAATAGATGAATCCCAAAACCTCGTCCTCTTTTTTTTTGGGCATGGGGGAGCTTCCCCCAACCTCCTCGTGCCCATATGTAATGATGTGACCCTCCAGTTAACGGAAAGATCCCACGATAGTTACAGAAATTTCCCCATTAAATGGGTTACCTCAACTCTGCCTGCTGGGAAGGTTGCATTCTCATAGCTTGGGGCTAGCAAAGCACCAAGATTCAAGCTATTTTGGGAGAGTCCCCAGTTACCACAGCCTTCAGCCCCACCTGCTGGGAGAGATTGGGGCGCTCTCCCCTGGGGGAAGGGAAGGCCACAGGACACTGGGGCAACTCGCCAGTAATGGGGTGTCCCCAGCCCCACCTTCTGGGAGAGTTGGGGGGAACCCCGGGGAAGGGGAAAGCCCCAGAAACATGGACAGCTTCGGCGTCGTGGGGTGTCCCCCGCGCCACCTGCTCCGAGAAGGATGAGGGGCCTCTCCCCTGGGGGAGGGAAGGGGACGATAATACAGGGGAAACTTCCCCCAAAAATGGGGTGTCCCCCATCCCCGCCTGCTGGGAGGGATGTGGAGCCCCAGCATCAGGGCACCCCCCGGTGAGCGTTGGGAATTACCCCGCGCAAGAACGGGCTGCCTCAGCCCCGCCCTGCTCCAGCGCCCCTTGCTCCGGGGCAGGCCCCCCGAACCCCCATTCCTGGCCTCCAGGGACTCCTGCGGTAGGGCAAGGGGCCCCCTCACTCCGCGCGCGACTCACGTTCTCGTCCCCGGACAGGTCCCCAGGGTTGCTGTTCTCGTCGCTGCTCAGCTTCTGCTTCTTGGCCGGCATCTCGCTGCCCGCGCCCGCCGCCGCCGGGGGATCAGCCCGCTCAGACATCTTCCCCGCCCCCCGCCACGCAGCCGTAAAGCGCGCCGCGCCCGACGCACCGCCGTAAAGAATCCCCCCGCGCCGCAAAGCCGATTGCCAGACCAGGAACGTGAGATGCCACACTGCTGAAAAATCCATCCTAACCGCCGCGTAGCTAGAGGTGGACGGGAACAAGAGATAGGGCTGCTGTGAGGGGCGGTGGGGCTCTTGCACCTTCCCCCTCGCTGTGCCTCAGTTGTGGGCCTCGAAGCAACCTTCCCCTCACCTGCTCAGACCCGTCCTCCTTACCCCCTCCCCTCCTCTCAGGCGCGGAGGTGGAGGCAGCAGGGGGTCTCCTCCCACCGCCTGCTGTTGCTAACTCACGCGGGGGGCAGCGGGAGCCCCTGCAGTTCAGTGCCACCGCCGGGCCCGGGCCGTCTCACTTCTCCGCTGGCGGTGGGAGCCATGAGGTGCTCCACTGGCGCCACTGCAGAGAAGGGAGGTGCCATAGGCCTGGGGGTGGCAGGCCCACTGTCTGCTGAAGGGTGGAGGGGAGGCGACCCTTTGCCTCTGCTATGACTTGCCCTCAGCCCCAGGTAGCCTCCCTTCCATAGGACAGTTGGGGCAGCCACTACAGGGCCCCCAAAAGGAGAGGGCCTGGGCCAGCTTCTGATGAAAGTGAGTTTTTAGTTTTGGGGTATTTCAGTTTCCTAGGCATGACTACAGTGGTTGGTGCTGTTAATCCTTTTGTTACGTCATCACTGAAATTGTCTGTCAGTGTATTTACTTACAAATAGCTCTCAGTTAGCAAGATGGCTCCTGTAAGACACCACTGGAAAGGTTCTGATTTACCACATGTAATTATCTTACTTGTAGGTATGTACCTTTTTTGTATTTGAGGTTGGGAATACTGCATATCTGTATTCCAAATATGCTACTATGAGTGACACCCACTGCTAACCCTGCAAATACTAAAATGGAAAAGATAGACAGGGCTGATGGCTCATCAGCCAAGCCAATGGAATGTGAAAAGGCTTGGCCTTCCTGTGGATGCTCCATACTTCTACTGACCCATGAACGCTGTGATGCTACAGTTAGGTGGCCTGGCCTTGGTGGTCACTCAATAACAAGTAGGATGTGTTCATGTCACCCTCATACTTCTGAGTCCATTGACCTGGTAATTTGATACTAACCACCACTTTGGACTGCTGTGTTTTTCCAATGGAGGATGGGAAAGCAAACAAAGGATTCCCACCTTATGGAAATTCTTTATAAGGTGAGGTAGAAGAAACAATTTTTCCTTTCAGTTAGCGTCACTTCCACCTCCCCACCCAAAGACTTACTTGGAAATACCTGGCAACAAAAGAATTAAAACGGATGGTGGAAGGTAAGAGGAAGAACCAAACTGCAAAAACATCTCTGGCTAGTGAAACACTCTTCCTAAAACAATATGCAGTGTGAGGAATTGTTATTCATAACCAATTTCTTAATAAATCTATCTTAGTTTGTATACTTTGTATTATTTTCTTAGTAATCTTTGCTCTGTATGTAACCACTTAACCTTTTTATAGTTAATAAACTTATTTCTAGTTGACAGTATAACCCAAATGTACGTAATTTCTACTTGGAGAGGGAAGGAAATTGTGCATGCCTTCCTCCATATTTGGGAAGCAGGTGAATTTAATAAATTTGTGTTTTTATTCCAGGAGAGGTGGATATCTGGAAGCTGTGGCAAATCGCTTAAACTGAGCCTTCCCAGAGCTGATCTCAGTGTCTGTTGTTTTACAGCTGGGTTTGGCCCTGCCTGCATGTTGACTAACACTACACAAATAAACTCTTACAGCACAGCAGTTACAATGCACCCTATCTAGACTACTGTTTCTCAACCATGGTATGTGTACCCTTGGGGGTACACCAAGGACTTCCAGGAGGTACATCAACTCATCCTGATATTTCCCTAATAGCCTACGTAAAAACACTAGCGAAGACAGCGCAGTCTAAAAGTTAATTCAGATAATGACTTGTTTCCACTGTTTCATATGCTTTGTGCTGAAATGTAAGTACAATAATTATATTCCAATTCGTTTGTTTGATAATAAGATGGTAGAAAGTCAGCAAGTTTTCAGTACAAAAAAAGCAGTCCAGTAGCACTTCAAAGACTAACAAAATAATTTATTAGGTGATGAGTTTTCATGGGACAGACCCACTTCTTCAGATTGTAACCATACCAGAACAGACTTAATATTTAAGGCACAGAGAAGCAAAAATCAGAAAAATATTATCAAGGTGAGCAAATAAGAGAGTAGGGGGTGGGGGGGTGGGCAACAAGAATTAGATAAAGCCAAGTATGCCTAAGAGCCTCTATGATGACCTAGGAAATTCCCATCCTGGTTCAAACCACGTGTTAGTGTGTCGAATTTGAACATAAAAGAGAGTTCAGCAGCCTCTCTTTCCAAACTGTTGTGAAAATTCCTCTTCAGTAAGACGCAAACTTTCAGGTCATTAACAGAATAGGCCACTCCATTAAAGTGCTCACTGACAGGTTTGTGAATCAGTAGTGTTTTACTGTCTGTTTTATGCCCATTAATTCTTTGTCTAAGAGAATTTGAAGTCTGTCCAATATACAGAGCATCTGGGCATTGTTGGCATATGATGGCATATATGATGTTAGTTGAGGAACATGAGAATGTGCCTGTGATTCTATGAATAACCTGGTTAGGTCCAGTGATGGTATCTCCAGAATAGATATGTGGACAAAGTTGGCAACGGGCCTTGTTGCAAGAAAGAGTTCCAGGACTGGTGTTCCTGCGGTATGGACTGTGGTTGTTGGTGAGAATCCTCATAAGGTTGGGAGGTTGTCTTCAGGAGAGAACAGGCCTGTCACCTAGGCCTTCTGGAGTGTGGCATCCTGATTAAGGACAGGTTGTAGGTCTTTAATAATTCATTGCAGTGGTTTGAGTTGGGGCTGTAGGTAATGACCAGTGGTGTTCTGTTCTTGGCTTTTTTGGGCCCATCTTAGAGTAGCTGGTCTCTGGGTATTCGTCTGGTCCTGTCAATTTGTTTTTTTATTTCTCCTTGTGGGTAATTCAGGTTTAGTTTTCAGTAATAGTCTTCTGTGATATTTTGCATGTTTTAATAAGTCGTTTTTGCGTGAGGCATAACTCAGTGGTATGCAAAACTAATCTGACTCCTGAAAAGAGCACAGTAATCTGGAGAAGTTGAATGGCATTTGTTTCAAGACCTCAGCTTACCTTTGGATGATATTTCTCAATCAGTCATGTGTACTGTTAGGGGTACATGAGAGAAGTTTAGAGGTACTTTTTTTTTTTTTTTTTTTTTTCAAAAAAGGGTACTTTATTTTAAAAAAAAGTGGGGGGGGTTGAGAAACACTGATCTAGACTACCACTGAATAGAGATTTGTTATTTTCTTTTAAAATTAAGATAAAACACAGGGGCCATGTCTACACTTACTAAAAACTTCAAAATGGCCATGCTAATGGCCAAATCAAAGAATACGAATGAGGCACTGAAATGCATATTCAGTGCCTCATTAACACGCTGCCAGCTGCGGCACTTCGAAAGTGCCGTGGTTCTCTCGCCAGCAGCTCATCTACACGGGGGTCCTTTTGGAAAGGACCCCGCCAACATCAAAATCCCCTTATTCATATCAGCTGATTTCAATGTTGGCGGGGTCCTTTCAAAAAGGACCCTGTGTAGACGAGCTGAGGGAGAGCGAACCACAGCACATTCGAAGTGCTGGGGCTGGTGGCATGCTAATGAGGCACTGAATATGCATTTCAGTGCTTTATTAGTATTCTTCAATTTGGCCATTAGTATGGCCATTTCAAAGTTTTTAGTAAGTGTAGATGTAGCCAGGGACTAAACCCCCAAATTGGTTTATTTATAATGACTGATGGAATAAATACAGGAACTGAGACTCCAGAAAATCAGAAATAATCAGCTTTCATGTAAGGTCACCCTGGGTATTATACTGAAAATTAAATAAAATCTTGAGCTGTACTACATCACCAATTATTTTAGCATCCACTCTATTAAACACTTACACAACTTCAAAAGAAAATAACACTTAACAGTGATGGTGGCCGTTACACACAAGCATTGTCTTTGGCACTGTGATGTGGGACACCACCTATAGATATTTGGCCTTCAGGCTGCATTTCCTCCCTTGCAATGTTTCCTCCACCTTGTGTCATTATCACTGATTTATCTGAAGTTACAGGAAACTCTATTAGACGTAGCACACAGGTTCAGTCGAGGTTACCCCTATCTTCTTCCTGCAGGGCTAAGCTAGATCTGACTGGTACTCTACCAGTCAGGGCTGAGGGTTGTGCCTTGTGTTCCAATAGTATGTACATTTAGATGTGTACAACTGCCCTACCTGTGTAATTCTAAGCTTACTTCATCAAATAACAAAAGCAAAGCATCAGAGAGGTAGCCATGTTAATCTGTATCTTCGAGAACAGCAAGAAGTCCTCTGGCACCTTATAGAGTGACATTTTTGAGCATAAGCTTTCATGGGCAGAGACCTTCTTCATCAGATGCATGAGTTGGGGAGTGCGTGGTTTCAGAAGGGTATTTAAAGAGTGGGGTCCCAGTAAAAGGGAGGCCAAGAGCTTACAAGGTCTGTTCAGTCAGGGTGGAGAAGGTCCATTATCAGTAGTAACAAAGAGGGAGCCGTGCTAGTCTATATACTATCAAAACAACAAGCAGTCAAGTAGCACTTTAAAGACTAGCAAAATAGTTTATTAGGTGAGCTTTCGTGGGACAGGCCCACTTCTTCAGACCATAGCCATACCAGAACAGGCTCAATATTTAAGGCACAGAAAACCAAAAACAGTAATCAAGGAGGACAAATCAGAAAAAAATGATCAAGGTGAGCAAATCAGAGAGTGGAGGGGTGAGCGGTTAGAAAGTTCAAGAATTAGATTAAGCCAAGTATGCAGACGAGCCCCTATAGAGACTCAGAAAATTCCCATCCCGGTTCAAACCACGTATTAATGTGCCGAATTTGAATATAAAAGACAGCTTGGCCGTTTCTCTTTGAATAGCAGTGCAAAAACTCTTTTTCAGTAACACGCATACTCTTAAGTTATTAACAGAATGCCCCATTCCATATATGATATTATATATGCCATCATGTGCCAACAATGCCCAGATGCTTTAGATGTGGGACAGACTTCTAACTCCCTTAGACAAAGGGTTAATGGGCACAAAACAGACATCAAAATACTTCAGATCCACAAACCAGTTAGTCAACATTTTAATAGAATGGGGCATTCTGTTAATGGCTTAAGGGTATGCATGATACTGAAAAAATATTTTTGCACTGCTATTCAAAGAGAAACAGCCGAGCTGTCTTTTATATTCAAATTCGGCACATTAACACGGGGTTTGAACCGGGATGGGAATTTTCTGAGTCACTATGGGGGCTCGTCTGCATACTTGGCTTAATCTAATTCTTGACCTTTCCCCCGGCCACCCCTCCATTCTCTGATTTGCTCACCTTGATCATTTTTTTCTGATTTGTCCTTGATTCCTGTTTTTGGTTCTCTGTGCCTTAAATATTGAGTCTGTTCTGGTATGGCTATGGTCTGAAGAAGTGGGTCTGTCCCACGAAAGCTCACCTAATAAATTATTTTGCTAGTCTTTAAAGTGCTACTTGACTGCTTGTTGTTTTGACATTATCAGTAGTATGTATGAAGAGAGTAAAAAACAGGTCAGATAGGTCAGGGGGTGTATGGCCCATTGTCAGTCTAATGTGGAGATATTAACACCTAGGGCAGAGAAGCTCCTTTTGTAAGGTACGAGCCACTCCCAGTCTCTGTTTAATCCTTGGTTAATGAAGTCAAATTTGCAAATAAATTGCAGCTCAGAGATTTCTCTTTCCATTTGATTTTTGAAATTTCTTTCTTTCAGGACTGCCATCCTTCTCATTCCCTAGTGCCTTACCTCTACCTGCACTACACTGATGACATCTTTATCATCTGGACCCCTAGGAAAGAGACTCTTGAAAAGTTCCACTGTGATTTCAACAGCTTCCATCCCACCGTCAACCTTAGCCTGAACCAGTCCACGCAAGAAATTCACTTCCTGGACACTGTTGTGCAGATAAACGATGGTTACATAAATACCTCCCTACACCAAAAACCCACGGACCGCTATGCTTATCTACACACCTTCCTCTTCCATCTAGAGCATGCTACGTGATCCATTATATGCAGCCAGGCACGAAGGTACAACTGTATTCGCTCTAATCTCTCAGACAGAGAAAAACGTCTACAAGACCTTTACCAAGCTTTCCTCAAACTACAATACCCACCTAAGGAAGTAAGGAAACAGATTGACAGAGCCAGACAGGTACCCAGAAGCCACCTGCTAGAAGACTGGCCTCGCAAGGAAAGCAAGAGAACACCACTGACCATCACATACAGTCCCCACCTAAGGCCTCTCCAATACATCATCAGCCATTTGCAACCCATCCTGAACAATGATCTTTCACTCTCACAGACCTTGGGAGGCAGGTCTGTCCTCACCTACAGACAGCCTGCCAAACTTAAATATATCCTCACCGGCCACTCTAGATCACAAAGCAGTAACTCTAAGCCTGGAACCAATCCCTGCAACAAACCCCACTGCCAGCTCTGCTCATATATTTACGCCAGTGATATCATCACAGGACCTAACATCACCCATACCATCGGGGCTCCTTTACCTGCACATCTACTAATATAATATATGCCATTATGTGCCAGCAAGGCCCCACTGCAATTTACATTGGCCAAACTGGACAGTCTCTGTGGAAAAGAATAAATGGACATAAATCAGACATCAGGAACGGTAATGTACAGAAGCCTGTGGGAGAGCACTTCCGTCTCCCTGGACACTCAGTAGCAGATTTAAGAGTGGCAGTCCTGAGACAAAGAAATTTCAAAAATCAAATGGAGAGAAAAATCTCTGAGCTGCAATGTATTTGCAAATTTGACTCCATTAACCAAGGATTAAACAGAGACTGGGAGTGGCTCGCACCTTACAAAAGGAGCTTCTCTGCCCTAGGTGTTAACATCTCCACATTAGACTGACAATGGGCCACATCCCCCCTGACTTATCCGACCTGTTTTTTCCTCTTTTCATACATCCTACTGGTAATGGGCCTTTTCCACCCTGACTGAATAGACCTTGTCAGCTCTGGCCCTCCCTTTTATTGGGACCTCCCTCTTTAAGTACTCGTGTGAAACCACCCCCACCCCACTCATGCATTTGATGAAGCTGGTCTTTGCCCATGAAAGCTTATGCTCCAAAATATCTATTAGTCTATAAGGTGCCACAAGAGTAAAGCAGCAGCTTTTGAGACAAGTAGCAAACTTCCTTATCCCCTTATTTATAACCCACTGCTGTGTAAAAATATTTATTTCCCTTTTCAGGACTAAGGGTTTTACAGATATTGTAGCATTTAACTGCCACAGACCAGCAGTGTCCAACTAACCTGTAAAATTACAGGCAACTTTTTTAGACCCAATTCACCAATTCAGTTGAATTACCCATGATAACTTGATCTTCTGCCTTCAGGCCTGGGCTGGATCTGATGGATCCATCAGGTGTGGCATCAGTTGCAGTACAAATAGCAGGTGACACTGACTCCAGAAACCCCAGTGAACTCATCCAGTAGGGAATCTTGGACTTGGGGACAGTAGGTATGAGAGTCAGGGCCGTGTAGCCACATCCTGGGCTTGCATGTGTGCCTGGAAGATAGCATTCTGGTGCAGTAGGGCAAGCTATACACTGCTCCAGCCACTGGAGCTACACTACCAGTCTTTCCTGATTTTAATCAAACTCACCAACAATGATCACATAAGTTGCCATTTCACTGCTCTCCTATTGGACTTCACCTGGCCAAATTTAAGGAATTTGCAGGGTAGCACACTAAAGTATTACCTAGGGCAATAGATAATCTAGAGAGGCCTCTGGCACCCAGGCAGGAGCTAACAGGACAGAGGGCTTAGACTGGGGCTGTGGGAGAATAAGAAGGGGTGGATTTTGGAATTCAGAAAGATACTCTTACCTTTTCTTGCACCAGAGTTCTCTGGAACATTGTTGTGCCAGTGTCACTTATGTTGTTTGGGAAAGAGTTTAAGCTATACAGGGGGTCCTCGTTATAAGTTCATTTTATTTTCCTAAATAATGCAACTTAGAGTGAAACAACTTTTAAAGGGGAATTAATATCCATAAGGAATAATGTAATTAGCTTGAGATACATTCCCAACACATACAGTTCACACACATGGTATATATAATGTAACTATAACCCACAAAAAATAATAAATAGAAATAGAATAGAAATAAATAAATAGCATTAAATAAATAAATAAGGTAAACACATAAATAGAAAAAGATAAGCTAGGTCACCACCAGTCCCCACCAGCCCCCATTGGCTCCCCTCAGCTCACTGGCTCCCTAACAGCTGTCATTCCCTACCAGCTCCCAGCAGGCTTCCCACCAGCTCCCTGGTGGCTCCCCACTGGCTACCCATGGCACTCCACTGGCTCCCCGCCAGCTCCCCACCTGCCCCCACAGCTTCCCACTGGCTCCCCACAGCTCCCCACCTGTCCCTCCATCTCCCCACCGGCTCCCTGATGGCTTTCTGACAGCTTCCCACCAGCTCCCCACTTGTCCCTGTGGCTGTCTGCTGGCTCCCCACCAGTTCCCTGCAGCTCCCTGCCAGCTCCCAGCCTGTCTCCACCACTCTCCCACTACTTGCTAGCTCCTCACCAGTCCCTCCTGACTCAGAGCTCACTTCCAGGGCCCCTGCACTACAGTGCCTGTGGCTCAGCCATCACAAAGCTCCGTTGTGTTCCTGGGTTTTGGTCCCTTAGCCCCAAAATAATATGAGTGCAGATCAGTGTGACATAATGAATCTGTTTTCCTCAATTACTTAACAACATACATGTAAAACGACTTATAGGAAGTGACATAACAAGGATCCCCTGTACCAGAAAAAAGATACTCTTCTGCCAGAATGGGTGCATCTACACCAGCCAGAAACTTCAAAGTAGCCAGCACAACATCAAAATAGCACGCATCACGTCTACACGCACCGTGCGCTATTTTGATATTGAAATCGACGTTAGGCTGCGAGACATCGAAATCGCCATTCCTATCCGAAAATGGGAATAGTGCCCTATTTTGATGTTCAACGTCGAAGTAGGGCGTGTGTAGATGATCCGCATCCTGCTACGTCGAAATAGCAGGGTCCTCTATAGCAGCAACAGCTGAGGGGTTGAGAAATGCTGTCCAGCCCCTGCGGGGCTTTATGATCACCACGTGCAGCAGCTGTTAAAGCACCATGGACTCAGATTTCCTGTGGCAGGAAGCTGAGAGCATGCAGGCAGCAGCACACACACGGCAGCCCTGCATGCCCTCCACAGACCCCGACCCCTCCAACTAGTGCCATGGCATCCAGCCAGCCCCCAGAGTTCCCCCAGGACTCCCTCCCGAGGGAACCCGGGCACTCCCGGCAGCCAAATGGGGGGCCAAAAAGCAGCGGGGCCCCTCCTGGTCAGAGGCTGAGCTCTGGGACCTGCTGAGGCTCTGGGGTGAGGAGGAAATGCTCCACGTGATGGGGAGCAAGTGGCAAAATGTGGAAGCGTTCACCCAACTGGCTGAGGGCCTGGTTGCCCAGGGTCACCCTGCCTACACTCCAGATCATGTCCGGAGCAAGGTGAAGGCGTTGCGGCAGGATTATGCCCAGGCCCGGGACTTGGCCAGCTGGTCTGGGGCTGCCCCCACCACTTGCCGCTATTACAGGGAGCTCAGGGCCATCCTGGGCCCCCAGGCCACCTCCTCCCCCCAGGCCACATTGGACACCGCAGCCGAGGAGTCTCAGCAGGCCTTGGAGTCGGAGTCTGGCCTGGAGGCCAGCCCCACACCCCAGGGCCTACCTGAGAAGCCACCCCTCAGGGTGGCGGAGGAGGGGTCCAGCAGCAACAAAGGGGAGCTCCTCATAGACCTCCCCTCCTGGAGCACCAGCCGGGCGTCTGCCCACTGGGGTTCCCCTGACCACAGCAGTGGACGGTGAAGTATGTACCTCACAGGGCGCACACCCCCAGGTCACAGGGCAGGGACACCAGATACTACAGGGAGCCCCACACTCCCCCAGCATACCCAGCCACAGCACGGTCCAGAACGGTGGCATGGCTATCAGCTCCCGTCAGCACCCACACCCATGGGCAGCACTGTGCCCTAACCCCAAGGGCAGGGGGACCATGCAATAGGGACATCCAACGGGGACACCACACTTATCGAGGGTGATGGAGACCCAGCACCCAAGAGGGGCGGGGGGAATGGGCCACGGGCCAGGGCACAGTACTAACAGCCTTCCCTCTGTCCCCGCAGCTGCACCATCCAAGGTCCCAGGCAGCCAGGCACCCTCCCTGGTCCCCGAGAGCCTGCCAGAGGCCAGGCACCGCCAGCACCCGGGGACATCTCCAAGGCTAGCAAGACGGGCACGCCACCACCGAACCCAGGGGATGGCGGCTCTCCGGCAACAGGTGGAGGTGGCTGAGGAGAGGCTCCACTTTGACAGGGAGGAGTCCACCCAGTGCCGGACAGTGTGACAGGAATTCAGGGGTGTCTTCCAGGACATAGCTGAGTCGCTTCAGGAGGCTGTTGCCCAGTTCCCGCCCCCTTCTGCGCCCCCGCTGCCCTCCCCGCCGCTCCACCCTATGCCCCCCCCACCGCCCCACTTGCCTCGCCCACCACCCCACCTGCCGCACCACCTGCCTCATCGCCTGCCATGCCACCTGCCTCACTGCGTGCCACCCCACCTGCCAGCCCCCCAGGACCGGAGCCCACTGAGGCTGAAGACCAGCTGGTGGAGGCATCCCAGCTGTACCTGCCAGTTCTCCTGGCTGCACTGGGGACCACGGACAAGAGGGGGGGCCACGACTTGTACCTGCTGGGGGGGGTCGCGCCCCTCTACACCCACCCCAGATTGATGAGCCAACGCCTGAGCCATCCGCTGGCCCCCATTTGTATATAGTTGTCCCCCTTGTATATAGGTGTCCCTCTTTGTATATTGGTTCCAGTTTTTGTTGTGCACATACCACAATTTACCAGTTTCCAATAATCCACAATTTTATTTTCCAAAGAACCTGAGACGTGTGCTTGTTGGAGGGATGGTGTGTGGGAGGACCTCCAGGGAAGGCCAGGGAGGTGCTCAGGGGTCTCCCTGATCAAAATGGGCATGCAGGGCCTTGCGGACCCGTAGCCCCTCACAGTGGGCCTGGCGACTGGGTGTGGCAGCCGGCTGGGGGAAGTCCGTGCCAGCGTCAACTGCCCACCCCTGGACTAAGGCCTCCCTCTTGCTCTCAATAATGTTGTGGAGTATGCTGAACGCACCCACAACCTGGGGGATATTCTGGAGGCCGACATCCAGGTGGGCAAGGAGGCACCGCCAGCGGTCCTTCAGGCAACCAAAGGTCCTCTCCACCACCTGGCAGGCATGGTTCAGTCGGGCGTTGAACCACTCCTGGCTGGCAGTGAGGTGGCCGGCGTACAGGCACATGAGGCAGGGCTGGAGGGAGTACGTTGCATCTGCCATGAGGCAGAGGCACATGGTGGTGTCCCTCAGAGGGATCTCCCTCTGGGGGATGTAGGTACCCGCCGCCAGCCGGTGGCGCAGGCCTGAGTTCCTAAAAACCCAGGCGTCGTATGTACAGCTGGGCCAGCCCACACAGACATCCTGGAATCGGCCCCAGCTATCCACCATGGCTTGCAGGATCACAGAGTGGTAACCCCTCAAGTTGATGTATCTTCCCCCGTTGTGGTCCAGGGCACAAATGGGGATGTGGGTCCCATCCAGGTCCCTGAAGCAGTTCGGGAACTCCATGGCAGCAAATCCGGCAACGGCTGTGTCCAGGTCCCCAACTCGGCTAACCCTCTGGAGCAGCATGGCATTGAGCTCACGGACCACCTGTGGGGAGGGGATATGAGTGTCCATGAGGGTGTGCAGGGTGCCCTAGGCCCCTCTCCTGGGCATCTCCCCAGGACCCCCGCTGCCCAGCCCTTCCCTTCCCCGCCCAACCCCACACCCGGCCCCCACCCTCCCCACCACTTCTCCCTCTCCAGCCCCACCCCAGGCCCCCCAGCACCCCAGTGGGTGTGTGCCCAGGCCTCCTTACCTCCATGACGACAGCCCTGACTGTGGCCTTTCCCACTTCAAACTGGTGGCCCACAGAGTGGTAGCTGTCTGGAGCAGGCAGCTTCCAGACTGCTATTGCAACCCTCTTCTTGACAGGGAGGGTGCGCCGCATCCGGGTGTCCTGGTGCCTCAGCGTGGGGGTGAGCCACCAGCAGAGCTCTGGGAAGGTCTGCCAGCAGATGCGGAAGGTCTGCAACCACATGTTCCACTCCCCCATGATCAGCCACTCCCACCACTTGGAGCTGGTGGGGTAGCTCCAGAGTCGGCAGAGCACCTGGTGGGGGAGGAACAGGGTAGCCCGGTGGTCAGGGGCATCCCCATCTGCCCCTTGGGAGGGCCCCCCCCCCCGCCAGGATTTGCTGGACGGCCTCCTGTGCAGCACCTAGCATGATGCTTGCCCCCTGGCTGACTACCTGGAAGGCTTCCAGGTGCTGCTGCTGCTGCTTCTGCTGCTGCTGGGGTCCATAGCTGCTGTGTGTCGGTCTGTGAAAGTGTGGTAGTGCTCTGCAGACCTTGTGCTGTGCAGGCCGTGTGTGTCTGGGAAAGGCCCTTTAAAGGAACGGCTTGCTGTTGCCCCGGAAGGGCTAGTCCAGCCTGTGACCCTGTCCACGGGCTTTCATGGCTCCTTATTTTGACAGGGAGCGCTGGTGTGTGGACGCTCCGTGTGTCCTTCTGGGGCAGCTCCTTTCAATGTTCCCCGTTGCTACTTCAACGTTGAACATCAATGGCAGATGTGTGGACAATACGCATCGAAGTAGCCTATTTCGATGTTGTTACTTCGAAATAGGCTACTGCAATGTAGTGTCCTAGTGTAGCCATAGCCAATAAGAGTATCTACCTGAGGTGCTTTTACTGATCTGACCATGGCAGCATAGTAGAACCTGAGAGTTAGAAACATGTCGGGAATAGATTGTTCATAACTGTGACCAATACATGATGGTTGTTCTTTCAAAAGTTTACAACTGAAAAAAATGCTGGTTTTAACCCTCTTAATTCAAATGAAAGAAGCAGAATTTGCTGATCCAATATCTGTTTACCCATATGCAAAAACATCAGTATCTTTGTCAATAATGTTTTTTTGACATGCTTTTCAAAACTATCCTCATACGATGGGAGTACGGCTCAGTGACTTGTCCGACTTGATGGCTAGATTGATGCACAAGCAATTCAAATCTCCTTTTCTTTCTTGCCTGGGTCACAGGGTACCGCTACTAATTTCCTTGCTGTGGAAATTGTGGCTTGGTCATCATACTTTGGAAAGATATCTGAAGAGGTAAAATCTATTTATTTTAACAGCATTAAACACAGATATCTTTCCCCTCCCACATACCATACACAGATGACTCAGAGCCACATCCTGTCAGTGTGAGCACACAGCAGGGAGTATGTTGCAGAAGTCAGAAGTGACTGGCTCACAAATTGTATGCACAGGTCTGAAGTGTCATTTGTCAGTTCTGCTGGTAACACTGCTTGTTTCAAGCCACATTGTCTACGTGTTTTATTTTGGAAAACAGTGAACAGCAAGGATCAAAACATCCGTACCAGATGATCTAATTCCTATGGTTCCTTTGATACGAAGAGAGTTAAAACCCATATTGGTATGTACAGCATACAGAAGCAACCTTGTGTCCAGGTCTCTTGAGTACCAAATGTTGGGCTTCTTCAACACCTCTACTGGTTACAGACTTTGCTACTGCACCACTGGAGATGCCTCCAGCAAGGAGGTGCTTACCAACGATGTGCTACTACACCCATACCCATATTTCAAGCCATATATTCACAGTACTGCTTGTTGGATGTCATATTTAGAAAATTTTTGTCTGGAGACACTGGGAATCCACCAATCATTTGGTATTTCTTGGATCCAAACTTATACACTGTCTGGAGTTCTGTTTCTGTAGCTTTCACAGTTACTGTTGTCATATTTGTCAGATATCTTTGAATTCATTTTGTTAATCCCATCTAGGATCTGCCTCAAGGACACAGCAGCCAATTTATTGATTGTGTGGAACTGCTGCATCCCAGCTGTGGAATGAAATTGCAGGATGGCAGTGTTTTTTTTTCTAATTTTGCCTGTAATTTGATACTGGGATAGATTTCAGTTTCTACATATGAGGGAAGTCAGATTGCACATTCTTGTAGCAGCTTGGATAGGAAATAACCCTTGTTGTGTATAAGATCATTGAGTGTATTGAGTCAGCTGGTAGAATGTAATGTCATAAGGTGACTGTACTGTGGCAATGTAAATACAGCAAGGTCACGACATTCGCGAGTGCAACATTTGCAAATTCAAGTATTCATGAATGCCGCTTCCCGGGAGCTCCAGGACTGAGAGCACTGGCAGCTGCTGCTTCCTTGGGGCTCCGAAGCTGGGAGCTCCAGCAGCTGCCACTTTCCCGGGGTTCTGGGCAGGAAGTGCCTGCAGCCGTCACTTCCCCAGGACTCCAGACAGAGAGCACCAGCAGCTGCCGCTTCCCCAGGGCTCCAAGCCCCGCCCCCCCGTATTTGCAAAAAATCAACATTCACTAGGGTTCTGAACACCGAACCATCGTGAATGTTGTGACCCTACTGTAGACGGTTTTGCTTTAAAATAATTTTACTCAAGCAGGACGAGAGGCATGGTGAGTGATTCTTGGCACAGATATTCTGTGCAACGTCAGTCACGTTCAAAAAGCTGCCTTTCATAGATTCGTTTCAGTCTCTCAGATGTTTCCATTTTCTGAAGTTTCTCGTTTTTCTTGTGTTTTTCTCAAGAAAACAATGCAGCAGGACCAATCACTGGAGGATGTGCTGTCCTGCCTTCTCTGGTGGCTGTAAAAGCAGATGAATATGATGCTGTGTGTTCAGGTTCCAAGGCTGTTTTCCTTCATGGATTCAGCATGACTTGGACATGTGCCAAATTCAACTCACTTGTGTAATTCTGAAAGCAAACCCCTGTGATAAAAGTATTGGTGGCACATCAGCTAAACTAGAAAACTCATACAGTAGTTGCCAGCACAACTCGTGCCTCCTGGCTTCTGCTGCCAGCATCACAGAATTCTGTCCAACACTGGATGCTTTTGATTGTTTTGAACTCTTTTAATTTGTTTGGACAAACGACATTTTTTCAGCATTGGTGGAGAGTCCTTATCTCTTTGATGTAAGCTGTTAGAGGGTCATGTATGCCATGTCTTCATATACTATAACTTCCCTGTAAAGTTAAAATTGCCAAGTATATTGTTAGCTTTACCATCACCCCCATTTTTCATTTTGTACAAATAACCAACTTATAATAAATTAGACACAATTAGATCTGTATGTTGGTATCAAAATTGTCATTTTGGTTTAATGAGCGCTTTGACTGAAGCCCCATATTAAACTGTATTGTAATCTCTAACCCAATACTGACCATGCATAAATGTCATTGAATTTAAAAACTACTTTCTACTGTTTGGCTGGGTCTACACGTGCCTCTTCCTTTCAAAAGGGGCATGTTCATGAGTGGGTTCGAAAGACACTAATGAGGCGCTGCAATGAATATGCAGCACCTCAATAGCATAATGGCGGCCACGGCAATTCAAAAGTGTGGCTTTTCGAATCACGCACCACCTGTGGAGACGGGACCTTCCAAAAGGACCCCCCCAGTTTGCAAAAGCCCTTCTTCCTATCTGGTGATCGGAAGAAGGGCTTTCAAAAACTGGGGTGGTCCTTTCGGAAGGTGCCATCTCCACAGGCGGCGCACGAGTCGACAAGCCGCTCTTTCAAATCACTGGGGCCGCCATTATGCTAATGAGGTGCTGCATATTCATTGCAGTGCCTCATTAGCATCTTCCAAACCCGCTCATTAACATGCCCCTTTCAAAAGGAAGGGGCACGTGTAGACACAGGGTTTGAAAGGCTAGTAGTGAGTACTCAGATAATTACAAATTAAACTTTTCTATGTGGAGACTACATGCTACTTAAAAGAACACAAATGGAGACACATACATTTATAGCTACACATAGCTCTGCTACACAAACTATAAGCATGTCGTCTACTGCCACTGGTACCCAGTAAGGAACCAATCTGCTCAGCAAATTTCAGTTTAAAATACAGAAGGCTATTATAATCACTAATGAGATATTTTGACAATTAAGAGTATGCAATGTGAAAAAATTTCATATTATTATATTGCAAATGTTGACATTCGTCATTTTTGCCACATGCTAAACACCTTAATCGTGTCTGAAAAAACAAAAAGAACAACCTTGCCTTTGTGAAACTAATACAATTTTTGACATACATTGTTGTTCGGCAGATTTGAATAATAAACATCACATTAATGTGTTGAAATTAACTTAAACAGTAAAAACTAGCCATAGTCATGTTACAGTATTTCTAGAACTGTGCAAAAAATGACACTTTCTCATGTAAGGGACCATGGTTTCACCTCACCAACAACCACGCACTCTACTTCATCTCTCTTTTGTGATTTTTAAAAGCTTGCATCTTTTCTTCATTCTTAAAGAACGGCAGAGGACTTGGATCCTGTTTTCCTTCTATTCTTTATACATGCTGCAAGGAAAATTGTATGACTTTAAGTCCTCTTAGTTTTGTATGTAAACATCTCCTTTCACTATTTTGCTAACCCAGATAATAAGATCTATTGTTTCTTGGACCTTACATCATCTTTGTGAATGTGAATTAGAAATAAATTTTTATTTAATACAATGCCCCTGTTAAAATTCTAAATAGAACCACTTCACGCGTAGGAATGGCTCTTTGTGGGCCTGGAGAGTGATCAATCCCCCACTGTGTCCACAGTTCTGCCCCCACCTGATTCATTCCCCCATACCTCCACCCTGTCCTGCTTCTTTCCATCCCACCTCTGCCCTGACCCTGCTCCAACCCTTCTCCCAAGTCCCCAGCCTGCTCCACTTTTTCCTGCTTCTCCCCTGAGTGTACCCCATCCCCATTTCTCTCCCTCCCTCCCTCCCAGAGCATCGTGCATGCTGCAAAACAGCTGATTGCAGTGGTGGGAGTGTTGGAAGGGAGAGGGAGGAGTTGATTGATAGGGCTACTAACCAGCAGGAGGTGGGAGAGGGAAGTGGTATTGTCCAACTGAATGTTCTTGGGAACCTGCAGATATTTATAGTGGAGAAGACCAGCTCGGTAGGGCTGGGGACCTGGCATTTCTCAACCCTGCTTCCACGCATATCTTCACCAGATAAATCAAGAAAAGATGACTGGACTCGTCACAATACATGAGCACAACCTTTATGCCCAGCTTCAGTGCTTGCCCAGGTTGGAGAGGTGCAGGAGAATCTGGTTGGCTTACAACTGCTCTGAGGCCAAGGAAGATCTGTATAGTTGTGACAGGGTGACAAGCAGTTACCTGAGAATTGAGGCATCATTCCATGATGAGTCAATCAGATCTTCAAATGAGGCAGAAGCACCACCCGCTGGAGTTCATCTTTTTAGATCCTCATTTAAACCCAGATAGAAAGGGTGGTGCCGCACTCCCTCATACCACCAGGGGTCAGAAGCCAAGCAATGAAATTAGGTAGCATACATGGATATGGATCGTTATTCCTAATGTAACTCCTGAAAGATTATCTCAACGGTCCATGCATAGTTAGGGCTGTCAGAGATAATAGACATGACTTGAATTAATTTTTCCAGTTGTCTCCAGAGGGGCCCAGACTCTTTTGCGGGAGGCAGGGAGAATTGTCATGGCCAAGGTCTCTCTAGTCAAACAAAAAAAAAAGCAGTCAAGTAGCACTTTAAAGACTAACAAAATAGTTTATTAGGTGAGCTTTCGTGGGACAGACCCACTTCTTCAGACCATAGCCAGACCAGAACAGACTCAATATTTAAGGCACAGAGAACCAAAAACAGGAATCAAGGAGGACAAATCAGAAAAAAATGATAAAGGTGAGCAAATCAGAGAGTAGATGGGTAGAAGGGCAAGGGAAGGTCAAGAATCAGATTAAGCCAAGTATGCAAATGAGCCCCTATAGTGACTCAGAAAATTCCCATCCTGGTTCAAACCATGTGTTAATGTGCTGAATTTGAATATAAAAGACAGTTCAGCTGTCTCCCTTTCAATACTGGTGTGAAATTTTTTCTTCAGTAACATGCAAACTCTTAACAGAATGGCCCACTCCATTAAAATGTTGACTAACTGGTTTGTGGATCTGGAGTGTTTTTGTGTCTGTTCTGTGCCCATTAACTCTTTGTCTAAGGGAGTTAGAAGTCTGTTCAATGTACAAAGCATATGGGCATTGTTGGCACATGATGGCATATATGATGTTAGTTGAGGAACATGAGAATGTGCCTGTGATTCTGTGAATAACCTGGTTAGGTCCAGTGATGGTATTTCCGGAAAAGATATGTGGACAAAGCTGGCAGCGGGCTTTGTTGCAAGGAAAGGTTCCGGGACTGGTATTCCTGCGGTATAGACTGTGGCTGTTGGTGAGGATCCTCATAAGGTTGAGAGGTTGTCTGTAGAAGAGAACAGGCATGTCACCTAGGGACTTCTGGAGTGTGGCATCCTGATTAAGGATAGGTTGTGGGTCTTTAATAATTCATTCCAGTGGTTTGAGTTGGGGGTTGAAGGTGATGACCAGTGGTGTTCTGTTCTTGGCTTTTTTGGGCCTACTTTGTAGTAGCTGGTCTCTGGGTATTCGTCTGGCCCTGTCAATTTGTTTTTTTATTTCTCCTGGTGGGTAATTCAGGTTTATGAATATTTGGTAGAGATCTTATAGTTTTTGGTCTCTGTCAGTTGGATCAGAGCAAATGCGATTGTACCTAAGGGCTTGACTGTAAACAATGGATCTAGTTATGTGTGCAGAATGGACGCTAAAAGGGTGTGGGTAAGTATAGGGATCTGTGGTTTCCGGTACAGTGTGGTATCGATCAGGCCATCCTTGATTTGTACTGTAGTGTCCAGGAAATGTATCCAACTGACAATCTTTTATTGGCCTGGCCATCTATTACAGGGGGGTTTGTAAAGGATTTCATTAACACTGTGGTCCACATAACAAACCTTACCAAAAATGGGGAAACAGACTGGTTGGCATAGACAGAGACTTGTGAGAAAGGCTTTCAGAACATAAAAGAGGCTTTGACAGAACAGCCTGATTTGGGCAGCACCAATTTCAGTGAATTTTTTGTGCTATGTAACCTAATACTGGGTTGGCGTGGGAAACAAGAAGCACCCCATTGCCTATGAGCAATGCTATCATTGACTTGGAATGTGAGGTGCCATCAACTGAGCTTATATTAGCAACTTAAACCTGAGTTGTATAATACAAAAGAAAGAAAAAGGTATTGATAGATCATTCCCTTCTGATATGGTTGCACCAAGCAAAAAGGGACCAAATCTAAGTTGTTTCATTGGATCCTAGCTCCACAGGACATTGACACAGAAATATTCCATATCAAGGGGAAGAAAATGTATTAGCAGATCCCTTGTCCAGAATAGGGGGACTCTCAGTCATATTCCTCAGGGGCATCCCTTCCTCTATCAGTTTGGCACAGAATATGCAAAGGTGACAAACCAGACAACAGCTCTTTCTGGTCTTTAGGCTTCAGCCATGCACTGGCAAATTCACTGCTGGAAACCAGTCTCTCTCATCTGGGTGTTACTATGGTTAAGACAGATATTGAACATTTAACAATGTGTTTGGTGCTTAGAATTTATGAAATATATATCAATTGCTGCATGCATTAATCTCACTTATAATATCTTTATTGCATTAAGAAGTGGGTCTGTCCCACGAAAGCTCACCTAATAAATTATTTTGTTAGTCTGTAAAGGTGCTACTTGACTGCTTCTTTGCTATGAAAATAAATGCTTGTTTTTCCTTGCTGTAAAAATGTTTGCTCAGAATTTGTGAACCCACAAACACATGCAAGAAAAGTCTATGTGCAAAAGGACTTGTCCTATCAGGTTGAATTGTGGAAGGAGGAAATAAAGATAGCTGACGAGATTTTTCATCTCTTTGGCTTCTTGAACTCTGATGGTGTTGGAGCTACAAAGCAGAAGCAGAGCTTCTCCAGTGTCAGCCTGGGTTAGCCCTACAAGACAATGGCTACGTCTACACGTGAAGCCAACATCGAAATAGGCTATTTCAATGAATAACGTCTACACGTCCTCCAGGGCTGGCAACGTCGATGTTCAACTTCGACGTTGCGCGGCACCACATCGAAATAGGCGCTGCGAGGATACGTCTACACACCAAAGTAGCACACATAGAAATAAGGGTGCCAGGCACAGCTGCAGACAGGGTCACAGGGCAGACTCAACAGCAAGCCGCTCCCTTAAAGGGCCCCTCCCAGACACAGTTGCACTAAACAACACAAGATCCACAGAGCCGACAACTGGTTGCAGACCCTGTGCCTGCAGCATGGATCCCCAGCTGCCACAGCAGCAGCCAGAAGCCCTGGGCTAAGGGCTGCTGCCCACGGTGACCATAGAGCCCCGCAGGGGCTGGAGAGAGAGCATCTCTCAACCCCCCAGCTGATGGCCGCCATGGAGGACCCGGCAATTTCGACGTTGCGGGACACGGATCGTCTACACGGTCCCTACTTCGATGTTGAACGTCGAAGTAGGGCGCTATTCCAATCCCCTCATGAGGTTAGCAACTTCGACGTCTCACCGCCTAACGTCGAAGTTAACTTCGAAATAGCGCCTGACGCGTGTAGCCGCGACGGGTGCTATTTCGAAGTTAGTGCCACTACTTTGAAGTAGCGTGCATGTGTAGACACAGCTAATGAGTGCTGACATACTGCTACAGTTCTGTCATCTTTTGGTGTGAGAATTACAGCAGTTTGTTGGCATTGAATTTACAGTCTGTCAGCATGGACAGTGTAATTCATTTGTGTACATATATGTTTGCCTGCTTTAACCTGTAAATAACTCTCTCGTTTCTTTTTCCTTGTTTCTTTAGTTAGTTTACTATAGGATTGTCTTTGGTGTAAAACCCAAGGTGCCAACTGACTTGAAGCAAGTGATTAGCCTCTTGGGACTGGGAGCAGTCTGAATATTTCGTGGTCTTTGGTGTATAGCAACCAACTATCACAACATCCAGCTTGCCTGGCAAGATCAACTGGAATGCCAAAGGGGACTGACTCTGACTCTGTGGTAAGGCTGTTATTTTGTGTTAGGAGTTCACATTTATCACTGAATTGGTAAAATCTAATTCTAGAACATATAGGCCGCGTCTATACGTGCACACTACTTTGAAGTAGCGGCGCCAACTTCGAAATAGCGCCCGTTACGTCTACACGTGTTGGGCGCTATTTCGAAGTTGAAATTGACGTTAGGCAGAGAGACGTCGAAGTCGCTAACCGCATGAGGGGATGGGAATAGCGCCCGACTTCAAAGTTGAACGTCAAAGTAGGGCACATGTAGACGATCTGCGTCCCGCAACATTGAAATAGCGGGATCCGCCATGGCGGCCATCAGCTGAGGGGTTGAGAGACGCTCTCTCCAGCCCCTGCGGGGCTCTATGGTCACCGTGTGCAGCAGCCCTTAGCCCAGGGCTTCTGGCTGCTGCTGTGGCAGCTGGGGATCCATGCTGCTTGCACAGGGTCTGCAACCAGTTGTTGGCTCTATGGATCTTGTGTTGTTTAGTGCAACTGTGTCTGGGAGGGGCCCTTTAAGGGAGCGGCTTGCTGTTGAGTCCGCACTGTGACCCTGTCTGCAGCTGTTCCTGGCACCCTTATTTCAATGTGTGCTACTTTGGCGTGTAGATGTTCCCTCGAAGCGCCTATTTCGATGTGGTGGTGCCCAATGTCGAAGTTGAACATCGACGTTGCCAGCCCTGGAGGACATGTAGACGTTATTCGTCGAAATAGACTATTCCGATGTCGCTACATCGAAATAAGCTATTTCGATGTAGCGTGCATGTGTAGATGTAGCCATAATCAGTCTGGGTTCACTGCCCTGCTTCTTAACAGTTTACCCTGAGTTTAAAGAGACAAGGTAGATGAGGTAGTATCTTTTATTAGACCAGCTTCTGTGGGTAAGAGTGACAAGCTTTTGTGCTTACACAGAGGTCTGCTTCAGATCTGGAAAAAACCTACTCAAGGCAAGTCTGCACTACAAAATTAAGCTGACCTAAGTTATGTCAACATACAAATGAGACAGCACAGTAATTAAATTGATTTTGCACGACCACACTGTGTTCCTTGTCTCAATGGTGCATGTCCTCGCTACCAGTGCTTCCACCAGAGCAGAGAGCAGTGCATGCTGGGTAGCTATCTACTATCTAGCATGGGGTGTTTAAAAAGGGTGCAATATCTCTTGGGGACAAACAAGTCAGGCAGGGGTGACTGGGGATATGGTTTCAGTGTTCATTGATGAAGTTTTCTTCAGACCATAATTTTATCTGAATCCCAAAATACTTCATGCCTCTTTTCAAAACCCCACAAAGCTGCATCTCTGCCCTCTCTGTGAGACCCCTGGATCCTGCACAGCTCTGAACTACCATGTGAGCACAATGCACCTCTTGCAGCAGTATTTGCAGAGCCAACAGAAGAGCTTCGGGGAACATGGCAATTCCTTGGGAGCTTGTTTGCCGTAGGACATAGAAAGAAACAGAGCAGCTGCAGATAGTGGAGTGCAGGTTCTTAGCCTGAGTAACAAGAACTGATGTGTGGGATCGCATCATTATGCATATAAGGGATGATGAGCAGTGGCTGCAGAACATCTGGATGCAGCAGACCACATTTCTGGAAGTGTGTACAGATATTGTCCCAGCCCCCAGCCACAGTGACACCAAAATGAGAGTTGCCCTGGCAGTGGAGAAGTGAGTGGTGGCTGCTGTGTGGGCAATTGCAATGTTACCCACACACAATTCTCTGTCACTCCCATACTCTAGGTGTGCAAACGTTTACCTGGTTCCTAGGGCTCTAGGTATAACCCTGCTCATTAGAATACCCACCCTTACCTAATTCTTAAGGACCAAAGTATAATTCCCTCTGACTTTGTAGGATCTTTTAGTAGTGAAAGAGCTTATACAGTAATATCCATATTCTCTATTTATTAACAATTACCAAACAAGCAGAATACACAAGCTAAGCATACAGTGCCGCACTCACCAATCCTGATCAAGGAATACCCTACTGGTCAGGCAAAGCCAGCCTCATCTGGATTCTGGTTGCTGCACATCACAGCCATGCAGAGGATTCTTGGCAGTTCTGGTCTTAGACTGGGTCTTGGGGGTGAGTTCTTCCAGGTCTTTTCTTCTTTCTGTTCCTTTTCTTGCTGGTCTCCATTTTGGACCCCAGCTTACATAGTGAAACTAGAATCCTGCTTAGCTATATGTAATTTTACTAAAATCTTGCTAACCAGTCCTAACATACTGTGACAGAATTATCTAACCAATCTCACCCCACCACTTAATTTTCACCGAGCAATTTAATTATACAGCAGACAGACAATTAAAAAATGACACAGAGATCAGACAAACAGACAATAGGAAAGTGAGGACCATAATAATAGAATGAGAATTTCACAATTCTAGCTATTGATAAGTAGTTTCTTGCCAGACACAATGGTATCAAACTAACTATTCTTTCACTATTTTGAGATCTGTTTCTCTATTTTGTGACAGTAGGTACTTTTTGAACAGGGTCAGTCTCAGTTGTTACTGATTACTTACAGTTAAAAAATAATGGACCAAACTAAGGTCTTGATGCTGCAGCTTTATTTCAGCTACTACTGCAGTAAATTTGGCTTTTATGTGAGTGACTCCACTGTCTTGAGGATCAAGCCCTTTAAGGACAGAAATGTGGAAGGACTTGCTCTTTGGACTAATGCAGGGGTGAGAAACTTTTTCTAAGTCGGTGCTACCAACCCACAGAAAAGTCAGTTGGGGACCACATGCTAGTAAGAAGCAAAACAAAAACAAAAACCCTCACCAATATGGCCGGCAAATGGGAAACAGAAGTAAAAGGCAGTCACCTCACTGCCCTCAAGCTCTGCCCCAGGGCCAAGGGAGACTGGGAATAGTAGATTTCGTGGAGTCTCTTAGGCTCTGGTGTAGGACTAGAAATGAAAGGTTCAATGCATGGGAGGGGGTTGGGGGCTGACAGGGAATGGGCAGGAGAGAGAATTTGGGGTCTGGCAGAAGGTAGGGTACAGGAATGAACTTTGGGTGTGGGATCTGGGTGGGAGGCAGGGTGCAGTAGTGGGTTGTGAGTGAGGGCACTGGGTCTGGGTGGGACATAGGTTGCAGGAATGGGCAGGTAGTGCAGGGTCTGCATGTGGGATAACATGCAGGAGCAGGCTGGGGGCGAGGGGTCTGGGCAGCAGGGAGAATGCAGAAGTGGCCTGGGGGTGAGTGATTCTGCATGCTGCAAGGAAGCACCCTCATCTAATACTACCTCCCGCCTTTCCCATTGCCCACAATTCATCCAATAGGAGCAGGGGCAGGGGGCAGTGCCTGCTTCCCCACCTCTAGACAGAGTCTGCGGGTCAGATTTGGCCACAGCTTGCCTGAATCAGATCCATGAGGCTTGGGGCTCCCCCTCTCCCTGCAGCACAGCAAGCTGACCAGTGCCCGTGGTCCAGTCATGGAGCCATCCCCACATAAAATATATAAAAATATATAAAACATAAAAATATAGTTCTGGAGCAGGCCCAGTGTCTCCTTTCTAAAGTTGGCTTGTTGGTCTAGGGTTATGATCCCCAGCTTGGGTGTGCAGGGGCCTGGGTTCAAATCCCTGACAAGCCCCCCTTCTAGGGGGAGAGGGATAGTTCAGTGGTTTGTGCACTAACCTGCTTAAACCCAGCATTGTGAGCTCAATCCTTGAGGATGCCATGTAGGGATGGGGGGCAAATAGATATCAGGGATAGTGCTTGGCCCTGCTGAGGGGACTGGACAAGATGACCTCCTGAGGCCTCTTCCAGCTCTAGGAGGTGTGCATATCTCCAATTATAATAACAACATGGTTGGAACAGCAGTGCCAGCTCATGTCCCACTAGGGATGAGCCCCAAGGCACACAGGCTCAATCTGGGCCATAGGTTCCCCATCCCTGCACTAATGCTTTATGTCCTTGTACTGTTATATAAAAGTGATTAATTTCAAAATGCTGTATAGACATTGCATCAGATCAAAATGTTAATGAGAGAAAAAGTGACATTGGTTGGAACTGTAAGAGAGAAAATCTCATCCAGACGTTACCAGAGTGCCAGTATCAACAGACTCTAAACAGCAGTGGTGATGGCAATCAATAACTAACATGGGACAAGTTCCCTGTCTCTTTAACTGCTGCTTTGGAGGATGATCCTACTCCAAAAGAGTAATAGATACAGCACTGGAGACAGCATGAGAGAACTGGAAAACCATTGCATTTACAGATCTGGCCTCTTCTGGAAAAGGACTGATTTCTCCAGTTGCAGGAAATATTCTACATGAAAAATAACCTTCTGCAGCTTCCAGATTTTTTAGCCAGGCAGATTTCAATGATGGATCCTGGAACTTTTCCTTAGAGAAAGCTAAACCCCTTCCTTACCCCACAAAATCCTGCTTTCTTCATTCCAGGTGTAGTGCAGTATTCACTTCGTAACCATGGGACACATTTCCTTGGGGAGCTGGGAGGAGCAGTCTGAGCTCAGATAGCAGAGATGATATGTAAATTAAGATGGATAGGTCTTTAATGATACTTGGCAGAGCTGAAGTGGGGAAGATTAGTTTCATTTTACTGGAAGCTGGGAGTCAGCTTTAATTTGTTTGGGAAATGGTGGCTTAGTGGTATTGATAATGGTACCTCTAGAAAAACAATGATTGCCTTATTATTAATTAAGAAGCAGTTCAATTCTGCCTGTAGTTAGCTCCCCACTTAGATCTGACTCTAGTGAGAGCTGGGGAAATGGACCACAGATCAAAACTGAAGAAATAGTCCATCCACAGGCCCAGCCTGAGGGCAAGGCTTTTGCCTTGGGCCCTGCACCTTCAGGGCTCCACACCCACCAGCCAGGCCCCGCTCTCAGCACGCTGCCAGCTGCCCCACTGCTCGCCAGCTGAGCCCCACTCTTAGCATGCCACCTTGGGCCCCACTGGGCTGGTTCTGCCCATGCATATGTAAGCCACTATTCAGTGTGTCACCAGTGCTTAAGTTGGTAACACCTCTGGGTTTGGCAGGTCATAGCCCCTGCAGCTCTGGGCTTGTTGTGTTACCTACCAGTTCCAGCAAGGGCAGAAGGAGACTCATTTTGGCTCTGCAGCACCCTTTCTACACCTACACTGGAGGAGTTCGGTCACAAATTAATTTCACACACTCGTTAACAAGTTTCATTAGCATGGAAGTATGTCCTCTGGATTGGTGGTCAGAACATGAAGGGGCATATGAATGTTTGGCATCTCTGGCACATAAGTAACTTGCAAAGCCAGCTACAATGTGTCAGGGAAACAGCTGTTCAGACTTTCAGGTGACATTGTAAATAAGAAGTGAACAGCATTATTGCAGGCAAATATAAATACTTGTTTGGCTGAGCAATTGGCTGAACAAGAAGTAGGACTGAAAGGACCTGTGGGCTCTAAAGTTTTACGGTACGGAATGCAGTTACAAAACAAAACCCCGAAAAAGAAATCTATATTTGTAAGTCATGCTTTCATGATAAAGAGATTGCATTGCAGTACTTATACGAGGTAAATTGAAAACTATTTTCTTATGTTTCTTTTATATTTCAGTATATGTAATGAAAATTACATAAATTAAGCACTATGCGCTTTGTATTCTATGTTATAATTGAAATCAAGATATTTGATAATGTAGGAAAGCATCCACAATAGTGATAATAAATTTAAATCAGTATTCTATTATTTAACAGTGTGATTAAAACTAATTAATCATGATTAGTTTTTTACTTGTGTTAATTTGTTTTGAATTACTTGTGTAAGTTACCTACAATTAATTTATGGTCCAAAAAAAAATCTCAGCAACCTGGAACTTTATATGAAAAATTATTTAAACCTAACCTTGCAGAATTTATTTATTTTAGACACTACGGTTACACTAGCAAGTTTTGGTGGCAAAACCCTGGTTTTGTTGAGAAAACTGGTGGACCATCTACACACAAAATGTGTTTTGTTGACAGTATGTTGACAAAAGTCAGCACTTCTGCCAAGAACCTTCTGCCTTTCCCAGATGAGGAAGAGTGCCTTTTGTCGACAAGTTCTGGCAACAAAAAAGGTGTGTGGACACTCTTGGGGGCCTTCTCTCAATAGATAGGGCATCCAGAAAAATGGACAGCCCTGTCTGGTGTGATTCCAGGTGCCTCTTTAGACGAGAATGCGGCGGGGCAGTCCGGCTGCTCTGTTGACAGAGGAGGATGCTCTTCTGATTGGCATTTGTGTGTGGCTGCACTCTGTCGACAGAAATTCTGCTGGGAAATCTCTTCTGACAGTGACTTGTGTTGACATACCACTGTAGTGTAATTGTTTGTGCATGTGTGATATATACCTCTGTTGGATGTATACTTTTTGTTTTCATCTAACGCACTAGGATTATAAAATAATGAATGAGTAAATGCTCTGTTACCACCTTTCACCCAGAGACACACACATGAATGGGTGAATGGTATGTGGAGATAAGTGTAATGCTAAAATGGTGACCTTTATAAAGAAAAAGATAGCTCAACTATTAAACTCATTACTCATCAGCAAAATAAATTACACTGCATTAGATTTAATCCTCTGAATAAATGGTGCAGGGAAATAAACATAAAGACCAAACAGCCTGGTGAATCAGTGCATTATGTCTGTTTGAAATATGAGATGAAAGCACTTTGTAACATTTGGCCTCTATGAATACATATTCATGAGTCATTTGGGGGAAAAGAGAAAGGGAATTTGAAGCCCTATCAATTCCTGTGGTAGCAGAGCATCTGGATAATGCTGGGAAATTATTAACACTAGACAAGTGTTTCATGGGTCTGTCCCACGAAAGCTCACCATCACCTAATAAATTATTTTGTTAGTCTTTAAAGTGCTACTTGACTGCTTTTTTGTTTTGACTAGACAAGAAGTGGAACAACAATAACAAAAGCAAATATTGAGCTCTAAGGCAGTGTTTCTAACCCTTTTTGTGTTGGCAACCCTCTTTGGACTTAAATAAAATTGTGACCACCTGCTAAGACTTAAAAAGGTAGAGGGCTGAAGCCACCTGAGCCCAGGCATCTGAGGCAGGAACTGAAACAGCCAGTGACTCACTGCCCCAGGCTAGGGCTGATGGTTCAAGACTGTGATCTCCCTTAAACCCATCCTGCAACCCTCCAGGTTGAGACATGCTGCTCTGAGGCAATCAAAATACTTTTCTACAACTGACCCTGAAAGGGTGTAAGCTGTAAGCTTGAAATACTCGCACAGGGCAGATTCACCATTGTGTAGCACCATTTCATGCTATTGGAGCACCATTGATTTCAGTAGGGTTACACCAGCAGATTATGAAGTAACTCTGACCCACTGGTTTTACATTGTTGTAAACTTTGATGTTTTAATGGGGTTATTCGCGACTGACATTGGTGTGAGATCACAGTCAAGCCACTAGAATCCCAATGTCCAACCCTGAAACAGTCTTCTTAGCTCTTCATCTTCTCCAGAGAGGGTAGCTAAACCAAAAACTTGACATGGCAGTAAATCTCAGAGCCTGGGTCGAAAGATTTGGGCTCACAGAGAGTGCTAAAAATAGCCATGTCAACATTCCTGTGTGGGCTCTAAAATCAAGAGAAGAGTGGCTCTCAGAGCCCAACTAAGAATATCTACATGGCTATTTTCAGAACCACAGCATGAGCTCCTTACACCTGAGTCTAGACCTGGGCTCTAGACCCCATCCCAATGCTCCCTCTAATTTTTTCAATTCTTGTGAAGGATAAATTTTGTTATGTGCACTGAGGCATGTACAGATACACACTGCCAGCAGAAAGAAATACATGCTGCTGGCTGTGGGCATGATGGACACTCTGCTAATCATCTGGGCAGCATTTGAATCTCTTCTGGGTGGCTGCCCAAGCACTCAGCTTACAGGAAACATTTCCCATTACCCTGTTATTTTGTTGTTGTTGTTGTTGTTTTCCATCATAGATGTAGCCTTATAGACTTTAGATGCTCAGTTGCTTCAGTGATGTATGGGATATGTAAAGGAGAATTACCCTTCCATAGGAGCAATGTAGGACAGACATACACAACCACCAAGCTGTCTCCTTTCTGAAGCCTTTGGCCTAAAGATGTGGACATGATGCATAGGAGTAGGGCAAAGCTGTGGCATCCAAGCATTCTGAACTACCATCGTAATGGCACAGAACAGCACCTTGCCTTCACCTCCTTTCTTGTTGTGTACAGACATAAAAGTTTTTGTGGAACTCTTCATGAGAAATTGGCTTGTCCTGGTGCCTTTGTAAAAATCTCCTCTCACTCAGTGCAGTGCAGCATGTTGGCTGCTTACCTCTATCCCTGAGACTCCTGTATTTCAGTGGTGTTGTATGTGGCTTTGGGGTCTTTTGGCATTAAAAGGTGATTTATATATTTAAATGTTGTATATTGATTATAGAACAAGAGGTCTTGAGGCACCTTATAGACTAACAGATATTTTGGAGCATAAGTGTTCATGTGCAAAGACCAGCTTCATCAGATGCATCAGTGGAGGGGGGTTCAGAGGGGTATTTAGATAATGGGGTCCCAGTAAAAGGGAGGGCCAGAGCTGACAAGGAAACATTATCAGCTCTGGCCCTCCCTTTTACTGGGAGCCCATTCTTTAAATACGCCTCTGAAACCTGCCTCACCCCACTCATGCATCTGATGAAGCGAGTCTTTGCCCATGAAAGGTTATGCTCCAAAATATCTGTTAGTCTATAAGGTGCCACAAGACTTCTTGTTGTTCTCAAAGCTACAGACTAACATGACTACCTCTCTGATATATTGATTGTATTACATTTTGTAATGCCAGATTCCTATCACTTGTCTCTTAGTACCTTATACTGCACTGAGTTTGTGCACAAAAAACCACCATGATATATCTGAATTCTTGCCAGTCATCCCCGCCTCTCTAAATTAGAAGTCACTGGGTTCAATAAAATGCCATTGTTTACACGTGTTCTCTTGTATCAGATCTGTTAGCAGGTTTCACAGCCTTTTTAATATATCACATGAAAGATATAAGGTCACAAAGTTAATATTCAGTCTGGCATTTATAGTTAGGCATGTGAAATTGCAGGTCTCCGTTAAAAGAGAAGTTGGGGCAAAGACCCTGATTTGTATATTAGGAAAGCAGTAGATCTCTTTTCAGAAAGGAAATCTAAATTCATACGGTGTTTCACTGGGACATTTGATCCAAAAATTTAGTAATGTGTCTAGCCAAGCCACAGAACGTTTTCACATCTGGATATGCCCCTCCTGTTAAACTGCTTCGGTCTGTAGAGAAATCCAAAATACACTGTGCTTTATTATTATGAAAGAATGTAACATTATGTAACCAAAAGTGAAAGCCCATATTATGGAATATTTCTGAAAGAACAGTATGTTAAAACAGCACTTTTGAAACAAGGCTTGAATTTACCAGGGAATATGGGCTCAACAGGTCTGCATCTGTCAATAATTTGCTTTACATAATAGGCAAAGAGGAATACTGCCTGCCAAAAAAACTGCTTTAAAAATTAAAATTGCACTGGTGGAGCTGGAATAGTTTTCTAAGCTCTGGAACAGAAAAGGGGCCCAGGATACAAATATCACATCTGGATTTTTCGAAGGCTTGGGGGTGTTGTGAGCTAAAGAGTTGGTCCCTGCTTTGCCTAGGAACAAATTTAAAGGCATGTCTGGGGAAATTAGGGTTGTGCCGTTGTTTCTGAGGTACAAAGAAGGCCTGAAAGGATTTTAAACGTGATAAATGGCACTTTTGCTAAGGGGTTCCATAGAAATACTGGCAGTGTCAATTCTAGTCTACCCTGGTTTTTCTGGAGAATGTTGTGGGACATTAAGACAGGCTACGCTAGTGCCTGCCTTTTGAAAGGGGTATGCTAATGAGCCACTTCAGCAGATGCTAATGAGGTGCCGCCATGAATGTGTAGAGCCTAATTAGCATAACGGCGGCCATGCACATTTTGAAAGTCCTGCTTTCGAAATGCACGCTGCTCGTGTAGACGGAGCCTTTTGAAAGGACCCCCCAGATTTTGAAAGCCCCTTCTTCCCAAAACCAAATGGGAAGAAGGGGCTTTCAAAGTCCTGGGGGTCGTTTCGAAAGGTCCCTGGTTACACAGGTGGCGTGCCATTCGAAAGTGGCACTTTTGAATCACTGCAGCTGCCATTATGCTAATGAGGCACTGAATATTCATGGCAGTGCCTCATTATCATCTTCCAAACTCCTTCATTAACATGCCCCTTCCAAAAGGAGGGGGCTTGTGTAGACATACCGTGAATGATTAAGATATCACAGTCTAACCTGAGGCCTTGTCTACATGAGAGAGTTGTGCTAATATAGCCTAAATTGTGACTTTAAACTAAGTTCTAGTCTACATGACAAACTTACATTGCTATAACTGTGTTGCTTAGGGGTGTGGAATCCATACCCTCTGAGTGACATAGTTATACCAACCTAACCTCCCCCCCCCCCCGCAGTTCTGCCCACACACGCACACATTAGGGCTTCTGCTATTCAACAAAGCTACCGCCTCTTTGGGAGGTGGAGTATCTGTGCTGATGGAAGAAACTCTCTCACCAGTGTCGTTAGCATCTTCACGAAGCACTACAGCAATGCGATAAATATTGCAGCACCCTGCCTGGACACTCTTATTTCCATATAAAAGTGGCTTTTATTCAGTTTAGTTTCAATTGATTGGGAACTGGTTTAAATTAAGCCAAAATAAATCTCTCTTAAACCAAAGTAAGAGTTTATTTCCTAGGAGAGGACTTAAAAATGAAATTAGCTTATATTTTGGACTGGAGCATTGCATCGATAATGGCTTCCAGAAAGTCTTTGATTATCTGTTGTATCCAGCTGAGCCAGGTGGCTGTTCTTCATTAGTGCTCTTTGAACTGTCTTCTGCTTTGGGCGCTATCGTCTCTTAGGAGTGTTAAGGGCAAAGGGTTGGTGTTGCTTGGAACTGCTCTATTTTGGTTCAAGATATCACTTGCATTCCACTACTATAATCTAGGTCTTGCTCTCTTCTGGAATCCTTGTTTTTCACTGCAAACACCACCCTTTTAAATCCACTACTGGTCAGTACATCATGCATCACAAACATGCTAATAATGCTTAGCACCACATTTCACTTTCTACAGTTCAGCAACAGTGCTGGAGCAGAATGGCCCATCTTGCGAGCTCTACATCAGTCTCACGTATCTCACAATAAAAAAAAAAGTTAAGATTTTCTGTCTGTCTCTGTAAACTCGTGAATATAAGAGGTGACTGTTTAGTCACAGTGTTTAGTGAGAGTCCTGACGTGGTTGTGGGCTAGTACTGAGGAGCTTCACTTTGTTTATCCCACCTCCACGCAGCTCCACCCTTCAGAAGAAGCAGGCAAGCCCAGCTTACCTGGTCTGCTGGCTTGCTACTGGTCGTTATCTTCTTCTGGCTCTCCTAGATTTCTGGAGAACTAATCTCATTTGTAGCCTGACTTGAATGGGCTTTCCTTAAGCAAGGGGGCATCAGGATATTGATGCCTCTAGTAGGCAGCAAAGAAAACCTCACAAACCCCATCACATACATGTATGTTTAAAAAACAATGAGAAGTCCTGTGGCATCTTATAGATTTATTGGAGCCTAAGATTTTGTGGGCAAAGATCCACTTCATCAGATACATGTACTGGAAATGCCAGAGGCAGGTCTAAATATATAGGTACAAGAAAAGAAGGGAGTACAAAGCAAGAGGAAGGCCGGAATTAATTAGGTCAATTCAGTCAGGGAGGATGTGGTCCACTTCCAGCAGCTGATGAGGAGTTGTGAACACAAAGAGAGGAAAAACTGCTTTTGCAGTTAGCCAGCCATTCCCAGTCTTTGTTCAATTCTAAATTGATGGTGTCAAATTTGCAAATTAATTGTAGCTCTGCAGTGTCTCTTTGAAGTCTGTTTTTGAAGTTTTTTTGTTGTTGCAGGATGGCAACTTTAAAATCTGCTACTGGGAAAATAATGGAGGGAATCCTCAAGGAATCCATTTTGGAGCACTTGGAAGAGGGGAAAGTGATCAAAAATAGCCAACATGGATTCACCAGGGGCAAGTCCTGCCTGACTAATCTGATTAGCTTCTATGACGAGGTAACAAGCTCTGTGGACATGGGGAAGTCAGTGAATGTGATATACCTTGACTTCAGCAAGGCTTTTGATATGGTCTCCCACAACATTCTTGTCCATAAGTTAAGGAAATATGGATTGGATCCTTGGACTATAAGATGGATAGAAAGCTGGCTTGATGGTCGGGCCCAACGGGTAATGGTCAATGGCTCAATATCTGGATGGCGGTCTGTTTCAAGCGGAGTGCCACAAAGCTCAGTTCTGGGCCCGCTGTTATTCAACATCTTTATTAATGACCTGGATGAGGGACTGGATTGCACCCTCAGCAAGTTTGCAGATGACACAAAACTAGGGGGAAAGGTAGATTCGTTGGAGGGTAGAGAGAGAATCCAGAGGGACCTGGATAAATTGGAGGACTGGGCCAAAAGAAATCTGATGCGGTTCAATAAGGAGAAGTGTAGAGTCCTACACCTGGGGCGGAAGAATCCCAAACATTGTTACAGGCTGGGGACCGACTGGCTCAGCAGCAGTACAATGGAAAGGGACCTAGGGGTTATGGTGGATGAAAGGCTGGATATGAGTAAACAGTGTGCCCTTGTAGCCAAGAAGGCTAACAGCATACTAGGGTGCATTAGGAAGAGCATTTGAAGCAGATCTAGAGAAGTAATTATTCCTCTTTATTTGGCACTGGTGAGACCACATCTGGAATATTATGTGCAGTTTTGGGCCCCCCAGTATAAAAAGGATGTGGATTTGCTGGAGCAGGTTCAGCGAAGGGCAACAAAAATGATTAAGGATCTGGAGCACAAGACCTATGAGGATAGGCTGAGGGATTTGGGCTTGTTTAGTTTACAGAAGAAAAAACTTAGAGGTGATTTAATAGCAGCCTTCAACTTCCTGAAGGGGAGCTCTAAAAAGGAGAGTGAGAACCTGTTCTCAGTGGTGTCACATGGCAGAACAAGGAGTAGTGGTCTGAGGTTGAAGAGGGAAAGGTGTAGGTTAGATATTAGGAAAACCTACTTCACCAGGCAGGTGGTGAAGCACTGGAATGTGTTGCCTAGAAAGGTGGTGGATTCTCCATCCCTTGAGGTTTTTAAGTCCCAGCTGGACAAGGTCCTGGCTGGGATGACTTAGTAGGGGTTGATCCTGCTTGAAGCAGGGAGCTGGACTAGATGACCTCCTGAGGTCCCTTCTAGCCCTGTGATTCTGTGATACTGTGTCCAGGGAGATTGAAGTGTTCTACAGGTTTTTATATGTTACCATTCCTGATATCTGATTTGTGTCCATTTATTCTTTTACATAGAGACTGCCCAGTTTGGCCAATGTAAATTGCAGTGGTGTGTCGCTGGCATGATGGCATATATTACATTGCATAGATATGCAGGTAAATGAGCCCCTGATGCTGTGGCTGATGTGGCTGGCAGGTGTAGATATGTTGGCAGCGTTGGCACTGAGGTTTCCCAATCCCTGCAATAAACCTTGGTCCCATGGGACTATTTTATAAGCTTGCATACTGACCACAACTATGCAAGCAAGAATAGTGCCATTACTGTCTGAACACGCGCTTCAGAGGAGTAGTCTTGTTAGCCTGTTTCAGAAAAAACAAAGAGGCATCCTGTGGCATCTTAAAGACTAACACATTTACTTGGACATAAGCTTTCATGGCTAGAACCCACTTCATCATACACATAAAGTGGAAACATCAGTTTTGCAGGGCTATGTTGTCAAGTCATCGGGAGTGTCCATCTGGACATTCATACGCTATTAGTGTTGTACAGGCACTTCTGAAGCAAACTGAAAACACTAAAATTGTTGCATTTAACCTTGCAGGTTCATGAACCCTTAGGTTAGAAGAGGGAACTGTAGGGTAGAAATTCCTAGACAGGTCATGATACTCTGCTAAGGACCACTGCTCTAAATTTGGGTCTGGAAACTAGGCCTACGTCAGTGGCATGAGTCCCGGTCCCCTACCCACCCCAGCTGAGCCCACCTGGCCTGAACAAAGACAGTCATGCTGGCAACCACATTCCAGGAAGAGAGCCATAGAAGTGAGAAATTGGGATGTACCAGAGTGGGGCAGAAATAAATGCTTGATTGTCATGTACCTTCATTACCTTCTGCTTTGATTCTTTAGATATAACACAAATGGTCATATCCGTGTGAGGATAACATCATGATGCTGACATATACATCACCACTTTACACATTATTGTCAATTAATGTTTGCTTTGTTCAAAGAACTTTCTGTAAGCTATGAGTGGAGAGCACTATTGTAACCTTCTTAGATTATCAGTTTATTGTGCTAATTTCCCTTGCTGTTAGCTTCTTTCCAGGGGTTCTGGGGTCTGTCCCCTCACCCCAGTTGCATCACTCACCACCCATCAATATCCTGTTTAATCATTTGTAACCTGTTGTGTGGCAATGTTCATCTGAGCCTAACAAGTGAAATGACACTCCACCAGCGCTGTGTGTAAGAAACCCTCCTGCTTGCTTTATAGACAGTGTCCAGGCTTTGTTCCAACACAAAGGTGAATGTGTTGTATTGCTATGTGGTGTACAAGTGCTAACAAGATCAATTCAGTCAGGGTGGATGTGGTCCTTACCCAACAGTTTATGAGAAGGTGTGAATACTAAAAGAGGGAAAATCACTTTTTGTCATGAGCGAACCGCTCCATTTCTATTCAGACCCAATCCGACACTGGCCAGTTTGCACATGAATTCCAGCTCTCCAGTTTCACCCTGCAGTCTGTTTTTGAAGTTTTTTGTTCACATGTGGCAACTTTCAAGACTGTTAGGCTGTGTCTACACAAGCCTCCTCCTTTTGGAAGGTGCATGTTAATGAGGTAGTCCATTATTAGCATTATGGCGGCTGTGGGGATTCCAAAGTGCCGCTTTTGAATGGCACACCACCCGTGTAGCCGGAGGCCTTTCAAAACGACCCCCAGGACTTTGAAAGTCCCTTCTGCCCAAAACAAATGGGAAAAGGGGGCACTTTCGAATTGCTGCAGCTGCCATTATGCTAATGAGGCACTGCATATTCACAGCAGTTCCTCATTAGCATCTTTTGAACTCCCTCATTAACATGCCTCTTCCAAAAGGAGGGGGCTCATGTGGACACAGCCTTACTGAGTGTTCAGGGAGATTGAAGTGCTCTCTTATGGTTTTAATGTTGCCGTTCTTGTTGTCTGACTTGAGTCCATTATTCTTTTATGTACAGACAGCCTGGTTTGGCCAATGTACATGGCAGAGGGGCACTGCTGGTGTATGATGGAACATATCACATTAGCAGATGTGCAGGTGAATGAGATCCTAGTGGAAACAAACCCAACTGAAATGATAGACTCAGAAGACTAGGGTTGGAAGAGAGCTCAGGTGGTCATCCAGTCCAACTCCCTGCTCTAAGCAGAACCAACCCCAACTTAATCACCCTAGCCAGGGCTTTGTCAAGATGGCCTTAAAAACCTCGACAGATATAAATTCCACCACCTCCCTAGGTAATCTATTCTAGTCCTGCACCACCCTCCTGGTGAAATAGTTTTTCCTAATATCCAATCTAGACCTCCCCACTACAACTTGAGAACATTCTTCCTTGTTCGGTTGTGCACTCCCGCTGAGAATGACCTAGCTCCATCCTCTTTGAATTCCCCTTTAGGTAGTTGAAGGCTGCTACCAAACCCCCTCTCATTCTTCTCTTCTGAAGACTAAATGGGGCCAGTTCCCTGAGCCTTGCCTCTTAAGTCATGTGCCACAACCACTTAATCATTTTCATTGCCCTCCACTGGATTCTCTCCAATTTGTCCACATTCTTTCTGTAGAGGGGCCCCCAAACTGGGCACATTATTCCAGATGTGGCCTCACCAGTGCCTGACAGAGGGAAATAATCCTTCCCTCTATCTTTTGGCAGTGCTTTTACTAATGCAACACAATATGCTGTTAGCATTCTTGGCACCAAAGGCACACTGATGACTCATCTCCAGCTTCTCATTTACTGTAATTCCCAGGTTCTTTTCTGAAGAACTGCCACTTAACCAGTTGGTCTTCCATCCTAACTGCACAACTTTGTGCTTGTCCTTGCTGAACCTCATCAGATTTCTTTTGTTCCAGTCCTCCAATATGTCTAGGTCACTCTGGACCCTATCCTGAACCTCCAGTGCATCTGCCTCTCCCTCTAACTTAGTGTCATCCACAAAATTGCTGAGGGTGGAATCCATCCCATCTTCGAGATCATTAATGAAGATGTTGAACAAAACTAATCTCAGGATGGACCCCTGGGGGATCTGCTTGATACTGGCTGAAAAACTAAACATCAAAGCTACGTCTACACTAGCATACTACGTCGAAGTAGCCTATTTCGATGTAAGAACATCAAAATAGGCTTCTTCGACGCGTATCGTCTACACATCCTCCAGGGCTGGTGCCATTGATGTTTAACGTTGAAGTAGCGACGGAGAACATCGAAAGGAGCCTCCCCGGAAGGAAATGTGAAGCGTCCACACACACAAGTGGTCACCGTCAAAATAAGGGGCCAGCAAAGCCCCAAGCCGCTCCCTTAAAGGGCCCCTCCCAGACACACTCACCCTGCACAGCATGAGATCCACAGAGCCAACAACTGGTTGCAGACCCCATGCACGCAGCATGGACCCCCAGCTGCAGCAGCAGCAGCAGCCAGAAGCCCTGGGCTAAGGGCTGCTGCACACGGCAACTATAGAGCCCCGCAGGGGCTGGACAGAGCATCCCTCAACCACTCAGCTGATGGCTGCCATGGAGGACCCCGCTATTTCAACGTAGCGGGATGCAGATCGTCTACACACACCCTATTTCGACGTTGAACGTCGAAGTAGGGCGCTATTCCCATCTTCGGATAGGAATAGTGATTTCAATGTCTCGCCACCTAACATTGATTTCAACATCAAAATAGCTCACAGCACGTGTAGATGCAACGCGTACTATTTCGACGTTGTGCCAGCTACTTCGAAGTAGCCGGCTAGTGTAGATGCACCCCAAGTGTTGATCACTACCCATTGAGCCTGGTGGCATATCCAGCTTTCTATCCACTTTATAAGACATTCATTCAAGCCACACTTCTTTCACTTGCTGGCAAGTATACCGTGGGAGACCATATCAAATGCTTTGCTGAAGTCAAGGTGTATCACATCGACCGTGTCTACACTAGCCCCAAACTTCGAAATTGCCACGCAAATGACCATTTCGAAGTTTACTAATGAAGTGCTGAAATATATATTCAGCGCTTCATTAGCATGTGGGCAGCCACGGCACTTTGAAATTGATGCAGCTCGCCACCGCGCGGCTCGTCCAAACGGGGCTCCTTTCCAAAAGGACCCCGCCTACTTCGAAGTCCCCTTATTCCTATGAGCAGATGGGAATAAGGGGACTTCAAAATAGGCGGGGTCCTTTCGAAAAGGAGCCCCATCTGGACGAGCCGCGTGGCAGCAAGCCGTGTCAATTTCAAAGTGCTGTGGCCGCCCGCATGCTAATGAGGTGCTGAATATGAATTTCAGTGCTTCATTAGTAAACTTCGAAATGGCCATTTGCATGGCCATTTCGAAGTTTTTGGCTAGTGTAGACATAGCCATCAGCTGCTTCTCCCATATCCACAGAGACAGTTATCTCATCAAAGAAGGCACTTACATGAGTCAGGAATAACTTGCCCTTGGTGAATCTTTACTGACTGTTCCTTATCCCTTTCTCTCCAAGTGTTTCAAAATGGATTCCTTGAGAAGCTGCTCTTTGATTTTTTTCCCAAAGACTGAGTTGAGTTGATGCTCTCTATCCAGTTTCTAGCAGGCAAATTTCGATATAACAAATCTACTATCCCAGGTGGCATTGTTACTTGCCTGTCCTACAGAGAAGCCAACTGCAAATCAACACAGAATTTAAGTGATCCTCTCAGGTCCTTCCAAATGAGAGTAAAAACTCCCCAGGACTGAAGTTTAGAAAGAAACCTTGCACTGCTGCTATTCATGATGCTCCTGTTCTTTGCTAACATCTAAAAAACTACATTTTTATGTAAATATGGAGCTTGTGAATGGCACCAGATCAACATCCCTGGACCACAAAGCCCTCTCTTTATTCACAGAATAGATAGGGCACAAATAGCTAAAGTATAATCTTCCCCTCACCCACCATCCCAGACCTGGGGACATGACATCTTCTGGTGAGGACATAGGTCATTCTCCATACCATTCAGTCCTTAGCCTTTCTGCCTGAACTGACCACAAGTGCACATCTGATGCCAGGCAATATGGTGATGTGTCCCTGGTCCTTAGAAACAATTGAAACCATCCAAACATTTCTCAACATGCATCTGCCCAGTCATGAGACTATAACAACTTTCAGTCAAGAATTCTCAAACTTCTTTTTCTGGGATCCCCTTTTAAAATATTGAAGACTGTGAAGATCCCCCCAAAAAGTGACTTGCCCCCCCACATAGAATGCCACAGTTACTTCTGCACTGCTGCTGATAGTGGCCTTGTCTTTGAAGCTGGGCACCCAGCCAGCTTCTCAACTGACCTTAAAGATGACCTGGACATTGTTATATGATATGAGCTGACCTTGTGCCAGACTTTGTTTATGATCAATAATAAAGGCTTTTTGTATTAGAAATTCAACTCTTGTCTATTTTGGAAATGATGGGAGAACTTGTGAAATTCTGACAACACAAAAACCAAAACCAAAACAAAAACAAAAAATCCCCAAAACCACAAAACCCTGATGGTTGAGCAAAGGAGAGGGAAAAGGATTTTTAGCTGCTGTTTGGGTTTTCCATTGTTTTTGTTAAGGCCTATTTAAACTCCATTCCCTAATGAACACTTTGGGGAAAGCTTTGCTGATGATCTACAACCCCCATCCCTTTAGCTTGCAGTATTCATCTGCTGAGACCTTTGAGAGGCCAACCAGCAAAATCAGGAAAAACAGAGCTGCTATTGAAAGAGCATCTTTAAAAATGCAGAACAAAAATCTGTTTAAGAAACAAACTAATGTAACCACCCAAACCATCTTTATGTAACATGAGGGAGCAAAGGAGGCAAACTCCTTTTCACAGAGTCATAGAAGGCTGGGTTGAAAGAGACCTCAGGAGGTCATCTAGTCCAACTCGCTACTAAAAACAGGACTAACCCCAACTAAATCATCCTAGCCAGGGCCTGGTCAAGCCTGGTCTTAAAAACTTCTAAGGAAGGACACCTCGCCACTTCCCTAGGCAACACAGTGAAATAGTTTTTCCTAATATTTAACCTAGACCTACCTCTCTACAACTTGAGACCATTGCTCCTTGTTCTGCCATCTGCCACCACCGAGGATATTGAAGGCTGCTGTTAAATCCTACACCTGGGGCGGAAGAATCTGCCCCTCATTCATCTCTTCTGCTGCTTAAATAAGCCCAGTTCCATCAGCTTCTGCTCATAAACATTTTCATTGTCTTTTGTTGGCCTCTCTCCAATTTGTCTACATCCTTTCTGCAGTGGAGGCTCCAGACCTGGATGCAGTACTCCTACTAATGTAGCCCAATATGCCATTATCCTTCTTGGTAACCAGGGCACACTGCCGACTCTCATCTAGCTTCCCATCCACTGTAATCCCCAAGTCTTTTTGTGTCCTTTTAGCTTCTTTTGAGCTGCTATGATCCCAAACTTCCTTTCATTTTTCCATCTAAAATCAGCTTTCAGCTACATTCTGTCTTGCCCATCTTAACAGCATAGATTTTATCATTTATACAAGTGCAAGTCAGCTTGCCGGGGGACGGGGAGTTTGGCACATGGGGGCAAAGAGGGAAGTTGCCTCTGGGTCTGGTGTTTCAAGGAGTCTGGAGCTCCAGCTGCAACTGCTGCTACCTTGGCAGCGGTGTGGCAGCCAGAGTTCTAGGTCCCTTTGAACTACTGTGGCAGCACTGCTGCGCACAGCTGTGAGGGGCAGTGGCATGGTCTGGGTGATGCTAAGAACTGAATGTCCTAGGTCTCACCCCTTCTGCCCTTGGTTCTGCCCCTCCAGGGCATGGAGCCACCTTTGCCCCGGGGCCATGGCGCATTTTGGTGCCGCTGTACCAGTGTGAACTCAGAGTGACTCCATTGAAGGGATTACAGATAGGGTAAGGTGCCTAGAAAAGTTTATTTACTGCAAGGCTGTTGCTAAGATCGATGGAGTTACACCAGAATAAACAAGCACAAACTCTGGCCCTATTCTCCACAACAGCATCATCCATGTTAATGACAAGTTCTGTGGGGATGGCAGGTCCCTGCATCTGGATGCACTGCTGACATGGAACAGAAGGTCACCTCTAGAGCCTCTGTCAGTCTGGTGTTATGCATGCAGTGCTGGTCCCTTTCCTCAAGTTTGCCCTCTCTGATCTGCTCAGCAGCTGCCAAACTCCTGCTTGGAACAAGTCATGTGGTCCTTGTGCTCTCTCAGTGAAGTCCGTTATGACACTGCTGCTCCAGTAGCTTCCGTCACAGCTACCATAGCACTGGGAAAGTGGAGAGCATTTTATGAAGCTTTGAATTCCTTAAAGAGTAGATGAGGTTGATCTGGTTGCTTCTGTTGCAGTTTCAGGGCCATGGCTGTTATGTGATATTGGTGCATCCCTTTCAAGCTGAGTTGTGTAACTTTTTTTAAAAAATCATGTGAAAGGATTTGCTGTTCTCTCTGGGGTAATTTTATGGCCCCAGAAACTCCCCATGTTGCTCATTTTCCCATTGGAGCATTCAGAATTAGCAACTTCTACTTATGGCATTTCAAGCAGCAACAGCACACAACTGAGTTTGTTTTTTTTCAAAAGAAAATTCCTATGAACAACTTCATGAAGCTTTGCAAAGATGTAAATGTGGTTCACTTCACCAGCACATGATGCATCATCAGTCTTACTGTCTCAGACCGTGGATGTGGGCGACCAACCATTTACGAGGCCTTTTCCATCTCTCTCTGCTGTGATTGATACCATCTTCTTAGTGTACGCAGCAGATTGTGTCCCGTGTACTAGACCTCATGAGCTCATTTGCCCCACCACTGCAGAATGGGAAAAAAGGAAACAATATTTCATCTATACAACCCACTGGTCCTATGGACTCCTGGACCCAGTTTGGCCCCTAGCACAAGTAAAGGCAGCCTCTAGTTTGGAGACATATCACTTCCATGTCTTTAATACAATAAAACACGGAGACATTTCCAAGCAGAAAACTTTCATTTACATTTAAGCTGACAATAAACAATATAACTCTTACATAAAGTACACAAACAGATCATTACAATTAACAAATCTAAGCCTTAGAAATAATGGAGATGACCAATTAAAATTACTTGAATAAATATTCTGTTGGCCTTTCAGTTCATACATTACTGACACAATACTCGTATGTGAACATTCACCCTTATGCATTTTGGTAGCAACCTTAATCCTGACCCACAACACAGACTGAGGAACTCTTTCCATATGGGTCTCACTAACTGTATAGCATCTGTAGTCAGAGACATACACCTACCCCACCACAGGCTGAAGACAAAATTGATTTTCATGCTGCACCAGTTCAGTAAAAGCCTCAACTCAGCAAAACACATCAGCATCTTTTTTAACTTTAAGCACTATAGTTCCATGGCAGTACACACATGCTTAAAGTCAACAGATGCTGAAGTACTTTGCTGAATCCAGGCTCAAACAGAGTAGGTGCTTAGGAGGGGTCAGCACTCAGAGAGAAGAAGTGTAACCCAACAGATTTTTAAGAGGCCGCTCCCTTTGTAAAACGACATGCTAATGAAAAATTGAAGATCAGTTCAGCCAAAATTTCCACAAGTGACCATGACGTAGGGCCCCTCCATTTTTGGATAACCAGCTTGGGGCCTCTCTAGCAGTATATCTACACTAAGATGCAGTGCCAGTCAGAGGGTGAGGGGCAGAAGGGCCATTTGGTCTCAAGGTCAAAGGGTACCTCAGATTTAGACACTTGTGAATGTTTTATCATTTAAAAAGTTTTGCAACTAGTTTTTATGCACACCCCTCAATAACTAGTGCGTTTGCACAGAAAAAAGCTAGAAAAGCAATTGTTAAAAAATTCAGATTATATTTAACTCTTTTTTTTTAGTGCCTTATTTTGTTTTCATGTATTGTCATTTTTTTTTTTATTATGGCTAGGGGGACTCAAAAGCTGGAAGTGGCCCAGGCCTCTCTGCACCTCTGAGAGGGCCTCGTCATGTGAGCTGGAACTAGAGATGCTGGAGGGGCTGCTGCAACCCCAGCTTGATGTCGTATTAACAATCCAAATAGTGCCTTCAGCACCCCGACTATAATAATTATTCCACTGCCTACACTGCAGTTTAAAATCCATGGCAGTGAGTCTCAGAGCCTGAGGCTACAGACTCAGGCTTAAGGGCTTGTCCTAGAGCACTAAAAATGGCAGTGTAGATGATTGGGCCTGGGCTGGAGGGCAGCTCTGAGGCCTGGGCCTCTGTCTGGGCTTCAGAGCCTGAGCTCACCCCGACCACACAGCTGTTTTACCAACAAATCATGAACTGCACAAGCTCATCTGTAGGCTTGGGCTCCAACTCGCACTGCTGGGGTGGGGGAAGGGGTGGTTAAAATGCAGGGTAGACATACCCTAAAGGTTGGAGCTCAGCACTTTCTGAAAAGCAAGTCCTTAGCAATATTTTAAGCTGAGCATCCCTATAGTGCAGTGTCCCAAATCAGCCTCTCTTGAAAAATTTTGGCCACCCAAAACTGATTCCCTGATAACACTAGATGCTGTAAACATTGTCAGTCAGTTTTTTTCTGAGCGGCTCAGAGACATCACACAATATGCAGCCTATTGCCTTGTGGAGGAAAATAGAGAAATTCATCTGCTCACTCTCCTGAGCACATGGGATAGACTGCACCAAAGAGGACCCAACTTAATGTCATGTTCTTTCCACTGTGAGACGATAAAGTTCAAAATTAAATTTAAAAAGCTGCCTTGCCATTCGGACAATATTCACGTTGTGCATTTCATGTCCAAATCCAGAAAATAAAATCACTCTCACAGCACTCGGTTTGGCAGGAAGTACTGCCCTCTCGTCAAAGCAAAAGGAAATGGGAGTATTTCTAACAGAGTCAAATATTTCATACAGGCTTATTTTCCAAGATGAGTGCTTTTACTGAGCTTCTTTTGGTCTTTGGCCTTGCAGGAGCATACTGTTTGCAGAACTCCCTCTGCATCTCCTGTAGCTACAACATGGAATACTTTTTTCTCGTAGCTTGTTGGTAACCTCCAGGTTGCATATTCAACAGCTTCTGCCAGTATCTCATGTTGGCTGGCTCACTAATAGCGTCAGGGTTATGCTGCCTGGGGATGGCTCTTCCTGGGCATCCTGCCAGTCTTTGACAATCACTGTAGTGATGACAGCTCTCATCCAGCAGAACGTCAAATGGAATAGCAGCCAGCTACAAGTGCAGACTGGTTTTAGGCTGCGTGCTTGGTGGAGCCGAGCAGGATTATAATACTGCTCTAGTACTGATAGGCAGATGTTATATATGAAGCACTGCATGTGTATGCCACACTTAATGAAATCATGTAGGAAACCTGGAAGCTACCTGAAAGGATTCTCAGCTGTACAAATAAGTGGCCAGGTCCATCAATACGCTGCCTGCTTTACACTGTACCAGTACAGTAGCCATGAACCTGGGGCAAGTGACTAGAGAAATTAGGTTTATAGAACTCAGTTTTATCAGAGGAGCACAAAGCAGCCAGAGTTATAACCCAAATACAAGCGGAGAAGGAGGAATGGTCTGTAGACTCATAGATGATGGCTATGAAGGCAGGCACTTGGCACAGGTGAGGTTTGAAATTCTGCTCTCAGACACACTAGTTCAATACCATTGTCCTCCATGGATTTATGTCCAGCTTAACTGCAAGGACAATTTGGCTTTGGGGTAGGAGGAGTTTCCCAGTGCAGTAAGCAGGCTGAAAGAAGATGCAGAACTGAGAACTGGAAGCAGAAACGAAGGGTATGTCTTCCTTGTATTCTTAGCCTGGGTTATTACTTGGGTGTTGTTCCGAACATCACTCCTGTCCATGCACAAAAATCTCTGAGAAAGAAACTGAGTATCCCAGCCTAGGTCACCACAAAGAACCCTAGAAGGTCTAGCAACACACACCTGGGAGTGCAGTGCCCATGAGGACACAGTAACTCAGGTGCAGTTTGCAGTGTGGCTGCCCACTCACAGGTGTGTAAATTGTGGCTCTGGAGCTGCATGCAGCTGTTTAAGGATTTCTTTGTGGCTCCCGATGCTAAAATTGCAAAGTTAAAAAAATGTGAGGAAATAGAATATGTAAAACATTTGTGAACATCCTGCAGTAAGCGTGTGACACTACAAATCAGTGTGTGCACTGTTCTTAATATAGGGGTTACATAAAGTACAGTTTGACGTTATTTAAGGACCGTTTTCTATTCACATGCACTGCAGGGCCTGTTGGGTCTGGGAGATGGGGGGAAACTCCTCTCTTGACAACCATCATCAACAGAGCCAAAAAGAGCAGAAGCAGCCCCTCCAGGTTGTGGGCTGGGCTGAGGAATGATCTCTTTCAGATGCCATGGCCTATATAGTGACAGAAAAAATGCTTCTGTGAAAAACAGAAAAGGAAAAAAAGCTCTTATGTCATGGCATAACTTCTTGCTTACTGCAAGTTCTCTTTCTGTCACTCCACTGTCACAGGGGCGTGCAAAATGAGTCCTGAATATGATAATGGACATGTCCGTCCCATTCAGGAAACAGACATAATTAGTGAGGCAGACAGAAGGATGCAGAAAGCATGGCTGGTGCCCTCTATTTAAGCACAATAGCATAGGCATTTGGTAAGGGACCAGCTGCTCTGAAACACTGATCAATTGGTTTTAGAGTAGGTGGTACAGGATCCAGAAGGGATTCATAATCTGCTAGGAGAAAGTCAGACCATTTGTAATGGAATGCCTTCTCTGAAGGGAAGGGGAGTAATATATCTATCGATCACTATGACACTCAGTCCACTACAATAAATACTTTTTAACATGCTAGAGGCCCTGCTTTGGCGTCTTGAATTTATATTACTTCTTTTACTGTGAATTTAGTTCACTGCACATTAAAGTTTTTTGCAAACATAAGCAAAGTTTTGCTTCATTCATTCAATGTACTCTTTCCTGATGGATCTGCCACTCCTTAGTACTTGATGTAGCCCCACCCCGAGACCCATCTGTAGGACAGTTCAGGTCAGCCCTCCCCCACCAGGAGATGTGAGAGCTGGGCAGTGCACCCCTGCCCCACCAAGGACCAGCTCCACCTTCAGCACTGTGGCCACCTGCAATAAGCACCCAACACCACCCACCCCCTGCCATAAGCCCCCTGCTCGGCAACCCCCCACCTCCTGCCCTGACCTCCACCCAGCTCTCTGCCCTCAGCCCCCATGCCCACGGCCCTCACCCAAATGCCTTCCACCCCCTGCCCCGAGCCTTGAACAAACCCCTGCTGTGATGTCTGCACCCCCACCCTCTGCCCTGACCCTCCCCCACACACTGAACCCTCTGCCTCATCACTACCCCTACTCTCACCACACCAGCCCCACCCTTTCCACCAAGCCCCCCGACTGTCCCAGCTCCTGCACTCCCCTACCCTTTGGCACAGCCCATCTCACACCCTAACACCGCTTCTAAGTTCCCCCCATCAAACCCTCAGCCCTCAGTGCTGCAGCCCCTGCCTTCACTCTGCACTTCTGGTAAGCTGCACCCACACCAAAACCTCTGCTGACATCTACACCCCCATTTCCTACCCAGACCCCATCACACACAAAATGCTGTTCTCTGAGTTCCCCCCACCCTGCCCTCGCTCTTACACCCCTCACTCCCTGTTCTGAGCCCTCCACGCCCCAACCCCCACCCTCACTTCTCCACCCCACCCCTGTCCTCAGCTCCACCACACAACAAGCCCCTCATTTTACCCCATGCCCTCACTGCAGCACCTTCCACTCCTTGCCCTGAACTGCCCAACTGTCCTAGCCCCCTGCTGTCACTCCTAGGCCATTCACCCGCTACCGTCAGCCTCCTACACCCTGGCATGCGCCTACCCACTCTACTCTAGAAAGAACCCATAAAGACAGCAAATGTCTACCAACAAGCTCTATGTAACCTTTGAATCACTCTCAGACTTTTAATAATACAAACTTATTTTTTCCCTTCATTTCCCAAAAATACAATCATTTGCATAAACCAGATGCACTTTCCTTTTATTTTCCAAACGGGGGAAAAAAATCTCATTTTGCTTAAATACCCAAGCAACACAGGGTGAATTTGCTATGTTTTTATGAAGCAGTCTGGAACGGCTACAAATTTTACTGTGAAATGTGAGAGCAGCGTAATAAAAAGAAATCCTACTTCAAGTCAAAGCAATGGTTTAGCTGAAGCTTACAGTAAAGCAGCCACTTACAAATAGCGGTGGGGAATTCTGACAGCAATTTTAATATTATAGGAAATGTAGAGCGGAGGCAAGCAGCCCTTGGTGGCATACACAGTGTATGGAGCAAACTGACTGTTTGGAGAGAATTAGAATGGACATTAGAATGGCTATTACCATCTCTGATAGTCTCTGACTGCGAGGGAAGGGAATTTTCCTCTGAAGTCTCTCCAGCTAAAAGGAACAAGTTGGGCTGGTGTTCAAATGGAAGCCTGATTTAATACTTTACTTTTCAAATGCTTTAACTTTTCCCCCTTTTTTCTATATCTTTAATAAAAGATTCAAATATTGGTATTTGTCGTGATACTATGTATTCTGAGGCAAGCCAAATTCCAAATGTTCAGTGTTGGACAGTTACTGTTCATGTTAATGTTCATGTTAACACCTTTGATTCTTTGAGCCCCTTTATTCCATCTAAACTAGTGCAACAGTCATTATCTACTGTATATTTTAGGGTTTGTCTGTCTGTTCCTCAGTGCTGTTTGTTCAAGAACTCCCCTTAAACAGCAAGAGCTACATCCTCAGAATTTGGTATGCAGCTTCCTCTTACCCTAACTTAAACCAAGGTCAGGGTGTGGTTGTGCCTGCAAAGTGGGAAATCGCAGTATTTCCCAGAACACGAAAAGGGAGGGGTACCAACAGGAGGGCTGACATACATCAGACTCACCACTGGGGGCAGTGAGCGCAAGGAACAGCCATACAGCAGAGTGACCTCTGGGGACAGCCACAGCAAGAAAATGGTGGCCACATAGGCCATGTCTACGCTAGCCCCTTCCTTTCGGAAGCAGCATGGTAAGGACCAGGTTGAGAAGATGTTAATGAGGCACTGCCATGAATATTCAGCACCTCATTAGCATAACGGCGGCCGTGCGCAATTCGAAAGTGCCACTTTCTAATCACGCGCTGCCTGTGTAGACAGGGGCCTTTCGAAATGACCCCCCGGCCTTTTGAAAGCCCCTTCTTCCCAAAACCAAATAGGGAGAAAGAGATTTCGAAGCCCGGGGGATATTTTTGAAAGGTCCCCGTCTACAAGAGTGGCACAGGATTCGAAAGCAGCACTTTCAAATCATGCATGGCCACCATTATGCTAATGAGGTGCTGCATATTCATGGCAGCACCTCATTAGCATCTTCCCAACTTGCTCATTACCATGCCCAGTGTAGACGCAGCCATAGAGACAGGGCTCTCCACCCTGCTGGGAGAGGTAAGTGTCCCTCTACACCAAACTCCACCCCACAACCGCTCTGTTACAGTCCCATGCAAGAAAAGTCCTGCTGCCTCCCCAGGACTCACACCATATCCCTTTTCCTTTTATTTTCCAGGACAAAAAAACAAGCCACACCTTGTTTCACTTAAATACCCAAGCAATGCTGGGTCAATTTGCTAGTAATAGAATACAATGAGGTTTGCCTTATAGCTGTGCAGTGCACAGGAGTGAATTTCACTCCATTGTGATCTATAATACTCAGTTCTGTGTTGAGGGCAGGAGCCTGGACTCGAAGACCTCCCAAGCACTGATGTGATTAAGTCCTTTCCTGGTACATAAATAGCAGTATTTACACTTTGCCAAAATAAAAAGAGTAGGTGACCTCAAGTAGCCTAAAAGCCAAAGAATGCTACTTATCCCATCATTACATTTTAAAATAGCTGCAATCACACCTCCACACAGCAACTATGGCATTTGAATAACAGTGTACTGGCTCTCCTCACCCACCTTCCTGGTGACTCCCACATCTGTGTCAAAGGTATAATGGCCTGGCATCCGACACTTAAGTACATGCTCGCTCAGATCTGATTACAAAGTGTGTTGCTTCCTGATGGGCATTTGTGCTACCTGCAAGACAGAACCTGCTTTTTAAAAAATGTAACCCTTCTGCCATGTGCAGCCAGCAGCAGCCAGGGCCTGGTTCAATATCTAAGGTTTCCTCTCCATCCATCTAATGCCGAACTGGCTTGAACACCCTCCCAGTAACCTGGGAAATTCACAGACCACCCCTGGGTGCCTCTGAGAGGCAATACTTCCCCAGTCACAAGCACCAAGTCTGAGTGTAGAAAAGAAACTTTTACTAACAGGGAGGGAAATAATTTGGCATTAATTTGTGGGAATACTGAAAACAGAGGTCATAAACATAAACCCTGAGTAAATGTCCCTTCCTAAGTAGGTTGGGCAATGTCCTTTTCTGCTCAGTTTCTTAAGTCAAGCAACCTAAATATCCCCTTCACACAATCACTGGACTTACCCACACCAACCACACCATTGGGGCTTTCATACCTGCACATCCGCTAATGTGATAGATGCCATCATGTGCCGGCAACGCCCCTCTGCCATGTACATTGGACAAACCAGACAGTCTCTGTGCCAAAAGATGAATGGGCATAAATCCAACATCAGGAACTGGAACACACACCAACGATAGAAGAACCCTTTAACCTCTCTGGACATTCAAAAAAGGATTTGAAAGTAGCCATTCATCTGCAAAAGGATTTTACCACAAGATTACAGAGGGAGACATCTGTATTGAAATTCATTTGCAAGTTTGACACATTTAATCTGGGGCTTAACAGAGATCTCATTATCTTACACATTACAAGGGCAATTTCCCCACCTTTGATATTTACAGAAATAGCACCCGTCCCACTTAATTTACTTCTTCCGCTGGTCATACTGGGGAGAGGTGACCCCCCACATCACTTTTCCCCTTCTTCCTCCTCTTCCTTCCCATATTAACCCTGGACTCTAATTGTCTACTCCAGTCTAAAAAACTGAAGAAGTGGCTCTTACCCACGACAGCTCATTACCTAATAAACACATTTGCTAGTTTTTAAGGTGCTCCAGGACTGCTTGTTTTTTGTCAATCCAGGCAACAGAGAGCATACAACCTCCTAAGCTTCCAGGAGCCCCAGCACTACGCACCCTTAAAGGGACACTCACTTCCTGCTGCTGCTGGCATGCCTAGCTCCTCCAGGGACAGCACAGCTAGTGGCGGACTTCATGGTTGACACAACCGGTTCCAGGGATCCATGCAACTGGAGCTGCCCCTAGGCTTGCAGTAGCCCCACACAGAGATGCTGCAGCAACTGCTGAACTTCCTAACAGCCATCCTCCTCTTCCTCATGGAGGGTGAGTCCGAGACCACCTGCACGAACCTCGCCCTTGTTGCAGGACATTCACACCTCCACACCTCCACACACACACACACACACACACACTGCACAGGCGGTTCTGGCGGCACTGTACCACTTCCAACTGGTGGGACCAGCTGGTCGTGGGGCAGTGGGATGACCAGCTGTGGCTCCAGAACTTCTGCGTGCAGAAGGCCACCTTCCTAGAGCTCTCTGCCTGGCTCACCTTTGCTGCAGCCCGTCAGCCCCATGGAAAACTGGGCCGCAGTCACCCTCTGGAAGCTTGCCACCTCCAACAGCTACTGCTCTGTGGGCAACCAGTTCAGCATGGGGAAGCCCACTGTCGGGGCCCTCCTCATGGCAGTAATGCAGTCTCAGGGTGCCATCCCTGCCTGGGGGGGGATTTCACAAGAAAGGGGGACCCTTGGGAAGCTGGGTTGGTGATATGAGGGGTAAGGTTGGGGAAAGCCTCCCCCGGGGACCATGCCATCCCACCCTCACACAGCCCTGCTGCTGGTGGAGGTGGCCTCACAGGAGGGGCTCCCAGAGAGCTCAGGGGGCAGGGACTGGGAGGGGGACGGGGACCCCTCGGCACCCAGGGACTCCCTCCATCAGTCCCTGTTGCATGTGGTTGGTCGCCTCCCTCTGCAGGTTGTGACAGCCATCAACATGATCCTGCTGTGGAGGGTCATCTCTCTTGGAGACATTGATGAAGTCATGGCTGGATTCACCACCGTAGGCTTCCTGAACTGCATCGAGGCCATTGATGGGACCCACATGCCAATATATGCCCCAGAGCACAGTGTGGCTAAGTATATAAACTGCAAGGGCTACTTCTCAATTGTGCTGCAGGCTCTGGTTGACCATCATGGACAGGTCACGGATATTTATGTCAGGTGTGTGGGCTGGGCACATGACCCCCATGTGTTCCACAACTCTGGCCTGTGCTGGAGGCTGGAGGTGGGCACATTCATCCCCAACCATTAGCTGGCAGTCAGGGATATTTACATGTCACTCTGCATTATGAGGGACACAGCCACCCCCTCATGCCCTGCCTAATGAAACACTACACCAGCCAGCTGGACCTCAGCCAGGAACTGTTCAATGCCCGCTGCAGACAGGCCAGGATGCAGGCTGAATGCATCTTTGGCCACCTCAAGGCACACTTCAGGTGTCTGCTCACCCACCTGGATGTGGGGGTGCACAGCACTCAGCAAGCTGTGGTGACATGTTTTGCCCTGCAAGTGTTGGAGGGGCATGCTAATGATCAGCTGAGCACAGCTGCCATCCACCAGGCCCATCAGGACAGGGTGAGGATCTGTGAGGCCCTGAGGGAGAGCTTCTCCCACAGCCCCTAGTAACCCTCTCCCCGGCACCCCAGGGTGGGACTCGGATCCATGGCCCTACCCCATCTCCACCATGATCCATCCTTTCACCCCTCTCTGACCCCTGCACAATAACCACGGATATGGATATGGTGAACAAATAAGTGGTTTTTACTGAACAAAAAACACTGCAAAACAAAAACAGTGCAGTCCAAAACTATTTACAGATAAGACATTGCATAACTATTTCCAGTGGGGAGGCTAGGGACAGGGCATGAGGCCTCACAACTTGCATAGGGGGCTTGGGACAGTGGGTGAGGGGCGCCTCAGGAGAGGCATCAGCCTTGGGATCCCCTCCTGCTGTGGGTTCAAGGTCCCCTTTGGGGCTGGGCTGGGTCCAGGAGTAGGGGGAGGTGTGGGTAAGGAGGGGCTGCAGCAAGGTCTGGGTGGGCAGGGGAAATGGGCAGGTCTGGATGGCAGGGAAGCTTGGGAGGCAGCGGAGCAGCCATGGCCATTGCCCACTGGAGTAGGTGGGGGGTCCAGGAGGCCCTGCAGGAGGGCCGGTGGAGGCAGGGCAGTGGGAGTGGGGGCATGGAGGGTAGCCAGGGGCAGCTGGGCCTTCATGTTCCACCAGACACCAGTGACAGTGTCAAAGTGGGACATGAGCTGGTCCCAGGCCCATGACCAGCACTCCATGTCGGCCCTGAGCCACCATTCCATTGTGCCCTTCATGGCTCAGAAGGAATCATCGTGGTCCCACTGGAGGTCCTCGTACACGTGCTCATGGCCCCTCCGGCTGCAGGCTCGGCCTGGTGGCAGTGTGGGGGTGGCTCGGCCCTCGGTCAGTGCAGGTCCAGCTGTAAGGAAGACAAGGATGGGAGACAGTGAGTCATTCATGCAGTGCAGCCCCTGAGGCCATGGCCCCCACCATGAACACCAACCAACACTGCCTGGGCCAAAGGACAGGGATGTTCTGTGACCAGAGCTATGTGTGGCCTGTACAGGGTGCGCTGCCACACGGTGCCCCCACGGTGCCTCCAGGACTGTGCTGATTGCTGCACTCCCCATGCTTGATGGGCTAGTGGCCAAAGGGGGCTTCCCCCCCGCCCCTCCCACACCTGCAGCTTGTGGCGTTGTCCCCAGGAGCGGTGCTGCCTCTCACCTGGGAGCATGGCCTGTGTGCCAGGTGCCACACTCCTCAGTGTTTCTGGGATCAGGCCAGTGCCCTTGCAGCTAGCCCGTTTCCAGCTATGGGCTGTCTGCTGGATCCATGTGGCACACACTCCCTCTGCACGTGGGTCCACGCGCTGGGACCGCAGTGCGAGGTCCCACATGGGCCAGCCGAGTTACTCTTGCAGCACCCCCCACCCCCGTGCCCTGGAGTGTGTAACGCATGAAGCACTCACCACAGGGACCCTCATCCAGCTCCAAAGATGCCCGGGACATGGCCTGGCTGCCAGGGACCAGGCCCAGGGTGAGAATGAGGCTGCTGGCTTCTGAGTCTGGCTCTGGCTCTGCCAGGGGCTGGGGCTGGACGGCCTCCTCCTCCTCCGGCAGGGGCTGCTGCTGCTGCAGTGGGGGTGCCTCTAGTGCCAGATCTATGCTGCGATGTGGTAGGGATGTGTCCCCCCAGGATGCCATGTAGCTCCTGATAATAGGGGCAGGTGGCAGGTCCTGCTCCAGAGCGTCGGGCAGCGTCCCAGGCCTGGACGTAGCCCTGCCTCAGCTCCTTTACCTTGTCCCAGGTATGCTCTGTGCTGCAGGGGCAGGGTGGCCTCGTTCGGTCAAGGGGGTGGCCATCCTGGGGTAAATCATCATGTTCTGCTGCTTGGCTTTGGAGTCTCTGCCCGCAGATCCAAAGGGGTCTGGCCCTCGGCCCTGCTCCAGGAAGAGACCTGCCTCTTGGAGCCCCAGGGTGGGTCCTGGGACCCTTCAGGCTGGTACCTCCAGGAAGCCTCTGCCATCATGGCTGTGAGGGATTTTAGGGAGCAAAGTGTTGCTTGCATGCTCTCAGCTTCTTGCCACTGCTTGCTGTGGACATGGTGTCTGCCAGGGCACCTGCATGGCAACCTAGAGGCTTTTTCTGTTGACTGAAGGTCCCCCAAACATACAGACTACAATTTTGTCAACAGATCTCTGTCTACAGCAGCGATCTTCCTCATGGCAAGCAGAATATGGCTGCTAACTAAAGCTCTGCTTTCTGTCCACAAAACACACCTTGCAATAGCAATGTTCTAGGTTACAGAATCCTGCAATCTAGACATAGCCATAGCCACAGCCACAGAGCGCTGAAAGCTGAGCCCCTTCTTAGCAAAGTTCCTTCTGCTAACTGAGCTCTTCCCTTTGGAACAATTTAGTCTGCTTTTCTGTATTCCCACAAAGTTACAAACATTCATCATCATGATCAACTACCCTGGGCTCAGTGCCTGTTGGTGTCTGATGCCTCTCTCACTATTTCCTTGCATGTTTCCCTCTTCAGTGCAGAGCGGCTTAGTTTCTGTAGACTAGCTCCACACTGATCTACTATATCATCTACCCCCTCTCTGTGTGGTCTGCCTCTCCTATTCAAACCATCCATTATGCCAAATACCAGGGTCTTGATTTTTTATTTGTTGTTCATTCTGCAAGTATGCACAAATAACTGTAACTTGCATTGTATAACCTTCTGCAATTGGTTCTCTTGCAGCTGTATCTTCCTATATAATTCCTCGTTGGTGACCTTCTGCATCCATCCTGTTTCTCAGGATCTTTCAACTCTTCTTGAACGGAAATATTCTTCTCTTCAAACCTTTCATTATCTGACATCCGTACAATATGCTGCTGTAAACACACGTTTTCAAGATGCTCAGCTTCATTCCTAGGCTAATCGCTTTGTTTTTCTAGATCTTACCCATCGCCTTCACACCCGCTCTTGCTTTCACTACTCTAGTCATTATTTCCTTCTTACAGTCTAGATCATACGTCACATTGCTTCCCAGATGCATGAACTTTTGTCGTTCTCTAGTTCAGTCCCATCTACACTGATCTTCCTTCCTATTTCTTTATCTCCAAATACCATAGTTTTTGTTTTATTGATGTTCAGAATCAGTCCGTACCACTTCCCTTCCTCGTTTAGCACCTGCACCGTTTTAACTAACTTCTTATCTCCCTCAGTGATAACTATATCATCTGTGAACCTCAAGTTCTTAACCATATTTTAGCTATCCCTGCATTTAATACAAACAGCTGGGGTTGGGTCACAAATTAAGCTGATTACAATGAGCAAAATACCACTTTGTTTGATGAGTATCTAAAAATCTAAGCGAAGCAGTAGGAAACTGTATTACATAGACACATCCAGGGTCTCTCCCTGCTTCCAGCTAGCTGTAAGGAAGTATTCCTTCAGATCCTGCTTATAAAAACTTGCTGTTTATAATGAAAAGTGAAAATACTCAGAATGCTCCCTGAGGAGGAAGTTCTTCATGATGGAAACCAAGGCAATGAAAATTTCCAAAAGACATATTCCAGCCAGCCCAGGCTTTTCTCTAGGCCCTAATAAAATAAAGTCCAGTTTTTATAATATGGGCTAAGCAAATCTCCTGTGAGAGATTCTGATGCTGACAAGTCAGCACAGGACCGGAAAGCCAGCAAATTATGAATTCTAATCCTATTCCTGAATCTGGGCCTGATTTTCACAAGTGTCAGGCCACCTTAAGGCCAAGTGAAATCAGCAGGAACTGCAGGTGCTTGACACTACTGAAAATCAGGCTTCTGCTGTCTGGGCTTTGGCAAGTCACTGTATGTCTCAGTCTGGAAATATTAATATAGTACTTTGGACGTGCAAAATGCCATGCAATTGGTATTATCTCTCCTCAGCTGTGGTAAGCTTGAAATTGGACTTTGATAGTTATGTGTCTTCCATTCATTCTCTTTTGGCTAGATATCAAAGTCATGAGGAAATCATGTTTGTCAGAGACAGAGGCTTGTGAGGCAAATATTTAAGATGGCTGACACCAGATTCTCTTTTGGTGCCTTCCATAGGACAGTCTGGGGCAGCTGTCGCAGGCCCTGTGCTTTGTGGGGCACACTGGGAAGCAGGGCAACCTGGAAGAATAAGGCAGGGTCCTGGCACTGACAGCCGGTGCTGGGCCAGCCTCTGCTTTCACCAGCTCCAGCCAGAGCCACAGAAAGCAGAGCAACCCAGCTCCAGCCTGCTCTGCCATCTCCCAGTCAGGTCACTCCGCTTCATCATCATCATGGTACCCCAGTTCCAGCCCACTGTGCTCAGCAGAGAGCAGCAGGCTGGAGCTGGGTCACTCTGCTTTCCCCAACTGCGGTGAATGTGGGGCTCCTGGCCCCTGCTGCAGATGCTAGTCCCCCCTCCCTGGTAATCCTAGGTTGCGTCGTTCGGGGGGGAGGGTGTTTGAGCAAAAGAATTTAATGCGGGCATGAGAGGCAAGGTGGGGGTGCAGCTGGGGTGGGACTTGGGGGAAGGAGACTAGTGAAGATGAAGCAGTGCAGGGGCAGAGCAGGGGGTAGAAAGAGGCAGGGTCTGGGGTAGGGTGGTGTTCCATAGGGATCTGTGTCCAGAGGGTGGGAACAAATTCTGTGGGCACAGACTGCGGTTACAGAATGGAGACCACTCCCTTGGAAATGTGTCTCTCTGCATTTGTTTAATCTCAGAATTTCAAGATCAATGTTATCAATCAACTTTTTTTTCCCATTCAGATATAGGTTTTTAACTGAACAAGCCCACTATAAATCTCCTGGTTCTTAAACTGGTAAAAAAGCTGACCTGTTATAAACAGCACCATCTCAACCAAGTTAAATTTTAGACATATCTTGGGACCATGCAGTGCTCTTGACTTGAGTGCAGAACTACCATACCGGCCCTCAGGATATTGTTAAAATACATTTCAAATGCTCCTAAGTTTCACGTCACTTGAGGATCTTATTCTTTATAATGCTTAAAATTTTTCTGGCTGTTAAGATCTCATAGATGCCTGAAATGTAAATGTGTCTTTATCGAGTATTGTTTCTATTGTGGGCATGCACTGTTTTGTTGTTTAAGAGGATTTGGTTGATGGTTCTAGATTATTTTTGTAAAAAGAGTGGTAGGAAAAAAATGAAGTATTTTATTTTGTGTATATAAAATGCATAAATTAAATGACCCTGGCAATGAATAACAGAGGAATATGAAGGGCAGAGGGCGTTAAAGTAACTTCTAAATCTACTAACCTTGTTTGTGCTTGCAGAAGCTATTCTTTGCTCTGAGGAGTTTACATTCTAAAGCAGGGGTGGGCCTTTTAATCTGGACATGGCCCACCCCTACAGCTGTGGCGGGTGGGAAGAGCTTGTGCTTCTTTCCTCCCCACTCCAGCAACATCTCTTGGCTCCTGTTGGCTGGAAATCAGAATCTCTCAGCTCCTATGAAACTGGTCAATGGGAGCTGAAAGATTTTGCTGGCAGTGGGGGCAGTGCAGTACAATTTTTCAGCTCCCATTGGCCAGTTTGATAGGAGCTGAGAGATTATGCTGGGGGTGGGAGTTGAAAACCCTCCCCAGTAGTGTAGAGAACCACATGGACCAGCCAGTGGGCTGGGGCTGATGACAGATACCCTCTGGCACAGCACCCCAACTCCCTCCCAGACTCTGCACCTGCTCCTACACACCTCCCTCAGGCCAGAATCCTCTCCCATGCCCCTAATCCCTTCTGGACCTTGCACCCCAAACCCCCACCTTAGGTCACACCTCCCTTCATCAACAAAACCTCAGCCTGCATACCCTATCCTGCACCCCAGTCTCCTACCCCAAGCTCCTGATGTGCCCGACTTCCATCCCAGGCCCTGCACCCCCTCCAAGGAACAATGTGACTCTTGACCACTTATCAAAATCTTGGAATGGCCTTGCCATCAAAAATTATTGCCCAACCTTGGTCTAAAGCCATGTTTACACTGAAAAGCTTCCAGTGGCGCAGCTGTACCAATACAGCTGCACTGCTGGGGCTGGCTTAGGAGATGGCAGAAGAGCAGAGCAGGGTGCTAAAATGCACCACTTCCCCATGGCACCTGCTACTGTGGTGAGTGCAGGAGGGCTCGACCCCTGTAGCCAGCCCCAGCCTGCTCAGGAGCCCACAGGCTAACCCCGGGTGGGGTACGACAAACCCAGGGGAGAGTCTAGGTGGCCATGTTTTTCTCCCCTTTCTTGGCGGTGGGCCACCCAGTGTCTGAAGCAAGACGCTCAACTATTCTGATTGACAGTGTTTTATTTAAACAGTTGCTTCACCCCTATGCTGTACAAGCACCAGTCTCCTTCTTCAACTCTTCTGCTCTCCCAGTTGCGCATCAAAAACCCAAACAGCTTTTTTGGCTGCAGTGAAACATCAGCCCGGCTCTAAAGCAGAAGATGTGACTCCAGTTCCTGAAATGGCTAGTTTTAAAAGAGCTTTTATCAAATGCTTCATAATCTTAGAAAAACCTCTTCAATAAATAATCACATCGTTGCTCCTTTATAGGCCATACATGCCTGTAGCCACAGTTCTGTTTTCTACAGTATATATGTAACTCTGGTTTTGTTAAGAAAGGTGGCAGTATTATTCACGGCTTATATCAGGGGATTGGGAGCTAGGACTGCGTTCTCAGCTCTGCCACTGTTTCCCTGTATGTCCTTGAGCAAATCACTTCAGGGTAACTGAATCCCCTCTACTCTCTTGGCCCAGAAGGCTTTAGATGCAGGGGTCTTTATGTAGATCTGCTGTGTGTAAGGAGGAAACAGTGAGAAGCATGGGCCCGGATCCTGAATGCCCTACCTCCCCACCTTCCCACACACCACAGCAGTGCTGAAGCCTCATGCACCCTAGCACAAAGGGGAGTTCAGTCAGAGATGGTGCAAAGAAGAGGCCTGTAGATTGCTGGTTATGGGGATCAAAGGTGATAACATACCTCTCATATGGGGAGGTTACAGAAGTTGTGTGGAACTGGCTGCAAAGTGAGTCAGTGGTTGTAGGGTGCGAGAAGATTTTGTAACGGTCTCATGAAAGCAGTCTGACCCCTCTGTGAACCCTCAGAGGAATCCTATGACAACACCTGCAAAACAAAGCACGCTTGCCAACACTTCAAGGCTACACTGGCAGTAGGCCACAAGAAATAGTGGTAAGGAATGCATAGGCAATTTTAGGCAATCTTATGTTAATGAGTTAAGCTTTATCAGCTAGTGTTAGGAGGCCTGTTACAGAGCCTCTCCCCGAGCAAAGCTCTAACGCGTCGGGTTTTCCCCCACTGGTAACTGCGGCGTCTCCGGGGCTCCCGTTGCGGGTGTCACACACTTTCAATAAACCAAATATAGCACTCGCCTTCTGGGTGCAGCCTCGTTTCTGCGGAACCCGAGCCTGGTTGGTTACAGTGGTGGTCACTATCATGATGTGACTCTGGGTTAGGTTTCTGTCCCACTCCCAGATCCTCATGTCTCTATGCCTTGGTTTCCACCATTGCAAAAAGGGTTGCATTACAAGAATCCCTACCTGCCTCTCATGAAATGTATTGTCTCAAAGGCTCTTTCAGATGAAAACCAGTTTAGCAGTGTAAATGGCCATTTTATGCCATAAATTTTTAAGGTACATCTTCCACTGAAAGCTGGGTGCGTAGGTTTGACTGGGGATGAGAAATCCCTGGTGTACAATCCTGTCTGAGCCAGAGAATGAGTGAAAAGGGACCCAGGGGGACTGAATCAAAAAGACCTTATACATAGATGATCTCTTTTGAATCCTACCAGAGCTGTGATGTTTGGGGACTAACCTTGTGCCCTTCTCCAAAGAAAGTGAAACATCACCTTCCCCTGAACACTCAGAGAAATTCTGTCCTGGGATCTTCCTTCCTTTTAGCCCTGTCCTGTGAGTTCTACTCTAGGCAGGGCAAATAGGTCTTTGGCACAGTACTGAGGACCTGCAATTCCTACAGACTTCAGCAGGTGATGCAGGTGCTCAGCATCTCAGGCTCTGACCTGAGAAGATCAAAAAAATCACAAGGAATGAGCACATCCTAAAGCAATTTGTTCAGAATTACAAAGGTCCTCAAAGCTGGCCTGCACGCAGGTAAGTTCTATCTTCCCACAAGAAGTATGAGATAAATTTCAAGGGGACACTACGTTTGTCAACACAGGCACTGTGCCAATAGTCCAGTAGCAGCAAAAGGTGTATGGCACTCAGGAAAGAGAAATGTCTGTGCTGACAAAAGTAAGTGGTTTTGAGGGTGGGGCAAAAAAATTAAGTAAGGCCATACACCAGGTTTTGCTGAGAGAAGAGAAAGTTTGCTGCTAAATCTTAGTAGCATAGACCAGGACTCAAGCAGGGTAAGCATGCTACACTCGGTTCACCTTTGAAAGGATGGTGTTTTTAACAGGAAGACCATCCCAGCGGCAGAAGGATGATCTTGCAGAAGTGCCTGTGAACCTATGAGCCATCCTTTCCAGGAAATTAAATACACCAGAAAGGAGAAGCACTTAGATATGTTCCTCCAATGCACAGGGGAGGTTTTCAATTAACCTCGTCCTCTAAACCAGGGCTATTACATGTCAAATCCATAAACAAAAAGTAACCTCCACATAATTAAGTTCTTGTGGGAAATGGCAAGCATTTCTAAATATACAAAGAGCCCTCAAACCTGCTAACTCGCTGTCAACGTTCCATGTGTTTTTCAGAACTCAGAGGCATAGATATTAGAAAACATTGGAAGTGAAATTCCCACTGATGAAAAGTGTGGGGTTGAGAATCTAGATACTTAGGTCCTTGTATGCACAGAAGTGCACAGTATGAACAACAGTTCTTCACAATGCCATTCCACCATAAAGCCTTAACTCTACTCTGGAGGGACTCCCTCAAAGGGAAGCCCATTCAGACTTTGCTGGGACCACCAGGGGCTTTGGCAGCAGAAAGTCCACCCAGAAGAAGATTGCAGTAGTACAGTCTATGGAGAAGTTTGGGGCTGTATCAAATATATTTCTGAATTCATGCTGGCTTTGGAGTGTGCATGATCGGAGCTGGTGTACGCACAAATTCAATGAAAATCCCACAGAAAGGCAGCAATGCCTTTCCCTAGAAGGTGAATGTCAGATGGGTGAAATGACCTGCACTGCTTCCTGACGAATCAATTTTTCCTTTGATAGTGAGGCTGAATCAAGCTTAAGGCTATAAACTACTGGCAACTGCAGTGATATATTTTCTAGTGTGAACACCTGTCCCCTAATGACTGACTTGGATTGAAACCACCTACTCATTTCAAGGGGGCCATTGAATAAAATCTTTCCAGTGGCATTTCTGAGAAACATCAGTGATTCTAGGGGTCTCCATTCTTGCATACCCAGCATGAGGCAACAGGACCTGATGATGATAAATACTGAGCTCCTTCAATTCCAGCATAACTCAACAAGGGCTGAGCACTTGTGACAACGCTGCCCTTCATTTGTTCTGAAGAGTTACACTTAACAGACAATGTAAAGCTGCCACATATCCTCCAGCACACTCTGCTGTGCTGACTTTACTGATGATGCTCTCACAAGCAGTAAGTGCAGCTAGGCTAAATGACAATAGTCTTGATAAAATATTTGATAACTTATTTAACTAATAATAATGTATTCCACAAGCTCAGTGCTCACTGCAGTGCTACATGTTGCTCGAGTGCTGGACACTCTAGAAACACAGCCACTCAAAAACCAGTGGCTGCTCTTGAATGTACTCTTCCTAATTTAAAGTTCAAATTGTGTAACAAAGACCAGATTCTGAAGCCAATAGGGCTTTTGTGTGGTAAAGTATTACTCATTAAGAATAAACATATCCAAAAATGGTGCAAGGACTTGATTGATTTATAGTATATTATCTTTTAAGTCTATAGAGAATTGTTGATCATTAAACTTCATTGGTTTCATTACTTCACAATTTAAGGGTCTGCTCTTCCAGTTTGTTAGAAAGTACAGACTATTCCCCTGAGTAATCCAATGTACTTAATTTAGTTGATTATATTTCAACAGCATTTTACGTTAAAACATTTCTTTTGTGTGCCAAGTATTATATATTTTCATTTCCTACACAACAGGTACAAACCAAGTATCTCCTGCTGGGTACAAGGCTGATTTGTCTAACTTTAAACTCTGCTGGTTATAGTAAAGAGTATAGCAGCCGTATTTTTATTCTATTCTAAAATATTAGAGATGAATTCTTAATAAACAGATCTACTTTAGTGCACAATTATTTAATTTTTAAAAGTTATTTTTTCCTCATGCACTTTCATGCAATAAAGCTAAGAGATTCCATGTGAGTGCAAGGGTCCAGCCACGCAGATCCAATTGCAGAGTCAAGGTCTAAGTACATTCTGACACTCTCTTATTATACTGTCACCGATTGGGGATGGGGAAAGAATGAGAATAACAATGATGAGCTTTTATAAGACTTGTTGGGCAAAAATGTCTGTCAAATCTCTGCTTTAACGTTAACTATTTTTTGCTTAAACTATTTTTAGATATGCTGGAGTAAACCATTAAAAGTTTACTAGCATTAAACATGTTTGCAGAGTTTAAAGTATTTATGATTTTTAAAATATAATATTGTTAAAAGGGGGCAAAACATGCCCTGCTTTTGTTAATGTGGGGATAGAGTGTTAAAAAGAGTCAAGACCCTAACCTTCCAGTGTTTGTTCCACACCCAGAGAACATTTTTCTGCAGATACTACATCAGTAGTGATTTGCATGCTCTCAACTGAGACAAATCCTTCTGTTTGTACTTAATGGGAGTTTTGCCATAGATTCAACTGGACTGGGATTCAGCCTCTGAAAATATTGTGTACATACAACATGAACCTGCAAAATATAAGATCTGTAGTTTTAGCTACCTATTTCATTCTCTTTCCCTTACAGCTGTTCTTACTGAGATGTTCTTTTGAGCATCTAAACTTTGATATCAAACTGTTACACAAGTTACTTATCATCTCCTTTCCCCACTGCTGGGTTATGTAATAAACGAATACAGTTCAGATAAAAGGACAAAAAAGGCTATTATCTTTTGCTGTTTTATGGGCTGTGGGGGCTAATAAAATATTGTACACAAATCTCAACAGTACAGCTCCAACTCTATTCTTGTCCTGCATTCAGACTTGTGTTTCAATGAATAAAGACATTATTAAGCAGATGACTAAGAGAAAGTTAAAAAATGGGTACAGTATGTGCTGGACTAGTATCTAACATGACATCTCAGTGCAGCTCATCAACTGTATCCCATTTGTATGGATCATGCTCCTTCATTCCTACAATGATCAGTACCAGTCACTTTCTGCTTTTTCCATTAAAAAAAGGCATAGCACTCTTAGCATATGTGCAACGTGTCTCAGGTGGCATGTGACCAGGATTCATCACCAAATTTGGTCCACTGGTTGGATCATTAGCTTCGCCAGCCTGGGTCATATATCAATGGGCTATGTGACATGAATGCTTCTGCAGGCCCCCCAAACGGGTTATAAAAGTGTCAAGGGGAGGGCTAGCTTATTACAAAAAAAGAAATGTATAATAAAAAGTGGTTCCTGAGGGGAACCGGATTACTGGATATACTGATAATCAGAGAATCATGGAATACTAGAACTGGAAGGGACCTCAGGAGGACCAAGCACTGTATATATCATGGAAGGACCAAGCTCTATTTCTTCCCTGTTTGATATTTATCTAACCTGTTCTTAAATATCTGCAAAGACAGGGATTCTACAAAGATCCTAGGCATTTTATTCCAGTAATTAACCATCCTGACAGTTAGAAAATTTTTCCTCAGCTGTGTCTACACTTACATTCCTCTCAGGCATGAGATAGAGTGCCTTACACTTTAAGTGATGGGTTCAAATAAAAACCATCTTGGTGATGAATAAAAGTTATCACCTGCTGGTCATTTGGTGGCTGCTGTGGAATGAGTTTGCTGGTCACTGACCAGCTGCCAGAGGGCAGGATTCCATATTACAAAGCATCCATGTTGCAGGGGCACCCTGTACTCCCAAGTAATAAGTTCACTTTGGTTTGTTGAAAGATTTGTTTGCAATATTAGCAGACAGAACAATGATTGAACAGACATGGAGAACAAATGATTCAGTGATCTGCAAGGACAGTCACTTGTAATCAATATTAGGGCCCATTTGTGGGCAAAATATAGGTGTGGAAAGTCAGGATGGAGGGGGTGGGAGGGAATGCTGCAGCACCACCAGGTTTGGAGATTGGTGTTCCTGTTGCTGGCCCCACTCCCAGGTCCCAGCAGTCAGCCCCATGCTGCTGATTCTGGGGACCCACCTCACTGCCACCTGGGGCCCCAGGATCCACTTTGCTGGCCCCTGGGGCTCTGCTGCTGCCAGTCCCAGCTGCTACCCCATGCTAGGACTTCACAGCCACTCCCAACTGTGGCACCAGCCTGAGGCAGTAAGGAGTGTAGACAGAAAGGGAGAGGGTGCAGCTCAGCACCCCCACTCTAATAATTGTTTCAGATCCCCAGGGCCAAGCTTGCCATGTGGCTTGCCAAAATATACACTTTCTGTAGATGAATAAAGAAGTCCAAAGGAAGAAACACTGTAAACAAATATTTTAATGACTAATAGTTAAGTACATGAAACACAAAACATGAAACAAAAGACAGTCTGTGACCCACAGAGTTTACAAACTATAGCCCCAGTTCTAGGAATACTGAAGCGAGGGAATACATTTAAACACATTGGCCGTGTCTACGCTAGCCCAAAACTTCAAAATGGCCATGCAGATGGCCATTTCAAAGTTTACTAATGAAGCGCTGAAATACATATTCAGCACCTCATTAGCATGCGGTCGGCTGCAGCACTTCAAAATTAACGTGGCTCGCCGCCACGCGGCTCGTCCAGACGGGGCTCCTTTTTGAAAGAACCCCGCCTACTTCGAAGTCCCCTTATTCCTATGAGCAGATAGGAATAAGGAGATATCGAAGTAGCCAGGGTCCTTTCGAAAAGGAGCCCCATTTGGACGAGCCGCATGGCGGTGAGCCACATTAATTTTGAAGTGCTGTGGCCGACCGCATGCTAATGAGGCGCTGAATATGTATTTCAACGCTTCATTGGTAAACTTTGAAATGGCCATTTGCATGGCCATTTCGAAGTTTTGGGCTAGTGTAGATGTAGCCATTGTGATGGAACTACTCACACCACTTGTGTGTACATGCTTCTAGGCTCAGGGCTCAGACACAGAAGCAGAGAGCACAGGGTGCTTAGAAGAAAGAGTGTATCTCCTCTTTGCTCCCATGTTACTAATAACATCCCAGATTATTAAAATGGAACTAATTTAAATATACATTTACTTGTCCTTTTTAGTTCCTTTATTTCGTCCAATGGCAAACATGAAGTCACTTTCATTTTTGTGTCCAGGTACATTGGAATTAAAACAGATCTATTAATATTAGAATTCATGAAACCTTATAATGTAGTCAGATTCTGGGCTGCTAGACCAGCACAGAATTTGTACATCCAAATTACTGCCACATAGAAATACACAGCTCGTCCCTGACACCCTTCTTCACAGGAATCATTTCATTAGCTGTATCAGAACTCGCGTAAGATGAAGTCAAGGGAGTGGCACCTGCTCACACCAGGTTTGAATTTCGCTCAGTTGCATATCTGGAACTAGTGGTAAAAGTAAGTGAAGCCGGATATACCACTGTTGCACCTATTATAGTCTTGAGCCTGAAAAAACTTTCACATGTAGTTTACTGTTTAAGGGGAAGCCCCTTAGAAGTCAGAGGGACTATTTATTCACATGCTTACAAGAATGGGCCCAAATGTAGTTTATTTGGTGTCAATAGCAACATAAGCATCAACTTTTATTTCTACAGCCAAATACATATAGGTGTAAAGTTTTGCCAGACACTGGAAGAGTAGGACAGCATGAGCCTAAATGCTATTAAACTCTGCACTCTCTGTATGTGTGTAACTATTAATTATAGGGTGGTGATAGGTTGAAGTGGCTGTTCCAGTCTAACTTTCTCCTTACAATTGCTTATAACTTTAAAAGTATTCCTTTGGGGATGAAATGTGTTACTCTTGCTCTTGGCTCACAGGTGATCATAGAATATGGTAGCAGCTATTTTCAAGCTGAATGAGCTTGAAAGGGCTGCAGTCCCTCCAGAGCCCACCCGGATGTGCTGGTTTAGGAGTGAAATTAGTTGAGTGTGGCCCTCTATAAAGTGCTCGGAGAAGGATCCCTATCTGGTCTGACATCCTGCCAAGTCCCAAGAACACAGCCAGCCTGGTATCAGGGGGAAAAGAGGGTGGTAGCATTTGGCAGCTGAGAGAAGGGCAAAGGTTGGAGACAGATTCATTAGTTGAGAATGGATGACAAAGCAATCAGTCCTGTAGCACCTTGAAGACTAACAATATTATTTATTAGGTAATGAGCTTTCATGGGTTAGACCACTTGTTCAGATTTTCAGACTGGAATAGATAATTACAAACTCGGGTTTACATAGGGGTGTTGGGGGGGCAGGAGGTGGAAAAGACGGGGTGCATCTGTTATTAATAGAGCCAAGAGCATGTGTGCATAACATGGGGTTTTTTTGGATTGTCAACATTTAACCACATGATTCAGATTCCCCGCTAACAGTAACCAGTCCTCCTCCCCACTGGTCCTATTGATGACAGGTGACTCCTCCACTTTTTTCCCTCCTGCCCCCAACCCCCACCATATAAAGCCTGGATTGTAGTTGTCTGGAAAATTTTCAGGTTCAGGTAATCCGCCCAGTCCGATGACCTGACTGTTTGAGACTTAGAAACCTGTGAAGCAGACAAAGATCTAGGAAAAAAGCAGAGGCTGGTGTTAGAAGATGGAAGCAGTCACAGGAAACAGTGTTTGGAGAAAATACAGATTATTGGCTGTTTCAGGGCTTGGGACCAGAAAGCTTGTAGAGTAAGGTAAGCCAAGGGTCCCTTCTTCCTCAGCAACCAGGGTAAGTACTGTAAAAGAGAGCAGTAGATAGTCTGCCTCTTCTCTCATAACAGAGAACGACTGTCAGGAATATAAGGGTCTAGGGGAAAGGGTAGGGAACCCCCAGTCCACACTCTGAATCTGGCCTGGAGCTTACGTGGATCCAGCACGTGAGAATCGCAGCTCCCATCCGCAGCATCCCACCCTCTACAGGGTGGGGATGTGGTGCCTTGAGCCTTGCAGGCCAGAGTCAGGCAAGCCAGGGGCTCTGCCTGGCAGGGGGTGAAGTGGCTCTGGGCTCTGTGCACCGTCAGTGTTGCTTCTGCCCAACTCTCCTTCCCCTAGCTGGAGGAACAGTAGCACAGTGCTGCCTGGAGACTTCTTCCCCACCACTCTGATTGGCTGCAATTCTGGCCAGTCAGAGCAGTGGAGGAAGTGGTCTGGGAGAGGCAGGAGATCTGTGCCAGGTAGCATCTGCCATGATCCAGACCGAGCATCCCCAGCCCACTCCTGCACACCCTCCCATCCAAACCCCTGCCCTGCGTCCACACCTGCCAGTCAGACCTGCACCCCCTTCCTCCTGCTCCTGCACCCAACCCCTGCCCAGCCTCCCCACCCCCCAACCTGCTTCTGCACCCCACTCCTGCCAACCCCCCATCCTCAGCCCACTCCTGCACCCCACTCCCACCCAGATCATTCATCCCATCTTCTCCTGCACCCTACCAGACCCCCAACACCTAGCTTGCTCCTACACCCCCTCTTGCTGAGACTCCTAGCCCCAGTCTGCTCCTCCCTCCCACTCCTGTCCAGACCCCCCAATCCCAGCCTGCTCTTGCACCCTACCTCCCACCCAGACCCCACACTCCAAGCCTGCTTTCTGGCAGCCCCCTCCCACACTGAATCCCTCATTTTGGCCCTGCACCCAGAGCCTAGGAGTCCCACAAAAATCTACTAGTCCTGGCCCCCCTAGGACCCAGAGATGACATGCAAAGAGAATGAGGGGATTGTGTTTTGTTTCCATGTTCAGTGAGGGTTTATTTATTCCTTCTCACTTGCATGGCTGCCAATTGATTTTTCTGTGAGTCAGCAGCCCCTGAACCAAAAATGGTTCCTCACCTCTAGTCTTGGGCGTGGATTTCCAAAGGTATCTGGGCTTCTAAAATTAGAAGCCTAAATATATTTAGGGCATCTAGGCCTCAACAAAAAGAGGGCAGCTGGGGACGCTGATCTAGAGTTGCATCTGATCTGAATCCCCATCACCCCAAGAAGGGCAGCAAGACCCCCAGTGGAAGGGATTGAAATGAGATTGGAAACATATATGTTAGGGCTGAGTGGTATAGTCCCTTGAATGCAAAGGACAGGGAGTTTGAACTTGATGAGAAGCCAGTTGGAGGATGTGGTCAGAACAAGGCTGAGAGACTATTTTGGCAGGAGCATTCTGTATAGATTCCAACAGGCTGATGTAGCTAGAGAAGGCCAAAGAAGAGGAGGATAAACAAGATGTGGCCATGAACTGGGTGTAAAGGAAGAAAGAGCAGGAGTTTTAATTGATGTCCAGTTTACAAACCTGAGTGGCAGGTATGATGTAAGTGCAAGCACCCATAAACAGGGTAGTGCAGACACCTAACAATAACAGAATAGTAATTGGATTCTATAGTATTGTTGCTATTTTATGCCATCCTAAGAGCCCTAAATCTGACTCCCCACCTGTAAGTTGGACATCTGTGATCTATTTGGCAGTGCTAGAAGCAGCACACATCACTCGGTAAAGGGGCTCCTGGTCTACTCTACTCTCAACCGAGCCTCTAACAAGTGTTGCTTGACCTTAAACTTTTGGTATCTCAGCTTTGCATTATAACCTCTGGGCAACATCACTTACCTATCTCATAGGGACATTAAAAGGCTTAATTAATAAGCAACATTTTTCCACGGAGTGGCTATAGCAATGCAAATTAGAGCTAGTGCTTTCTGTTGAAAATTAATTTAAATGCCTTATGGAAATGCCCAGAAAGATAAATCTCTATAATAAATTATCATACTGTAAGAAACTGATCAGTGCCTACATCCCTTTACTGGTACGACTGAAATTGTTCAGCTAAGGCTATGTACACACAATTGAATAAGCTGATATAAATTATGTACCTCAGAGGTGTGAATAAGCCACCCCTCCGCTCAGCAACCAAAGTGTCAGTATAGACAGCACTCTGTAGGCAGGAGATTTTATGCCACTGATAACTGCCACTGCTTGCTGAGGCTAGAGTAATTAAGTCAATAAGAGAGCTCTCTCCTGGCAGCCTAGAACATCTGCAGTAGGAGCACTACAGTGGGGTGGCCGCACCAGTGCACCTGTGGCCCTGTAAGCTGTGTAGTGTAGCCATAGCCTGCGTGTCATTGGTCCTAGGCTGGGAGTAGCATTAAGAAAAAATTTCCATCAGCCAGAGATAAAAGTATGTGCTATTATAGAAACAGGAACTGAATCCTCATCCCACTTTCACCACAAAGTTCTGCGACACCCTGACATACAGCCTAAGTGACAAAAAAGGACACGGCTTTATTATAACATTAGCATAGGTACATGAAAAGCCCATACCTGGCTATGCTGAGACATTTAATTTAAACAAAATCAAACATGTCCAACTTCATTTTTTTCCCTCCCATTAACAAGTGGAGCAAATAGTATATTTACTACTGTAAATTAACCCCAGTAATGGTAGCTCTCAAGAACACTTTTCAATCCTGTTGGTTTGGATGCGACCGGTATCACTTTCATGGCTGCATTCCAGAAGTTCTAGATGATGGAGACAGTTCTAAGTACATCTGAACTCCTCCTAAACCTGAATCTCAGCCCAAATCCCTTGGTTTTGGTGTGGTGTTTGCTAAAGTTGAATATTATTATTATTATAAACATAATCATAAGTGAATCTTTGCCACAATTATTTGAGTACGGTTAATGTGTTTGGCATCATAGGAGGCAGAGAGGCTGGTGTGGGCAGCTTATAACACAGTGGAGTTCCTGGTTCTATTAGCACAGAAGATGTTTTATGACAGAAAATACAGCCCCAGGAATGCAAGGGTGGAAAAGTACCCAAAACATTACTTGAGTAAAAGTGAAGCTGTTCTCACATCTGTGTACTTGGTGTGTGTACATATATCACACCCCCACCTGCATGTTTTACTCAAGCAATTTACCGGAGGAAAAACCCCTGGAACTTGTACTTAAGTACATTCCTCCCAAAGCAACCGTACTTCTACTCAAGTAACTTTGAGTACTTTTTCCACCTCAGCACAAATGTACTGGGTGCCATATCAGTAATTGTGGGAGACCCAGTCCAGTCAAGGTGCTAGGCACATAGATGGGGGCAATGCTCCCCCCAGCATGACTTTTAGGTCCACGCCAAGAAAGAAATTTGGAGTCCAGGTATATAATGTTCTCTTGATCCCCAGCCCATCTCATTTCACTGTATTTACACAGACATTGTGGAATTTATCATCTGCTTTGCATTACCCTGAAGTGTTAGGTGGGAGGGGAAGGGTTTGCAGAGCAGTTTATTTATGGACACAGGGATGTCCCTTCCCTTCAGTCACGAGGAAGCTTCCATGGAAATACACTGCAGCCTTATTTCTTCCTTCACAGTAGGACACTTTCCCACACGAGTCCATGCTAACTTTGCCAGGCACCACTGCAGGAAACCAGCTAGCAGCGGGTGGGCCTGGGCAAGTTCAGGATGTCAGCAGTAGAAAATAGTGACATTATTCAGTGCTTGCACCCTTTACTCAGTTTAGTGCAAACAGCAACTCCCTCCTCATTCATTCACCCCTCGTGAGTCATACTCACCATGGCTTGACAAGAGTGGCATTGGGCACAAGCAAACCAAACAGAAGTGTCAGCAAGCATGTCTTGTTTAACGTTTAAGGGAACGAGGGAAGGGGAGAGTTCTGAATCTTTAGTTTTGCCTTTCTATTCCTAATTATATTGACAATGGGACCTTTGTAGCTGCAGCCATTGCAGCTTTGAGGGGTATGCCCTCCACACCATTAGAACTGGCCTACAAAAGGAGGAAATAAAAATATGCTGCAGCAGGCCATGTTCTGCAAGATCCTGCAAGCCAGTACAACATCAGACCTTGAACAGAGGACCTGGAGGGTGGAAACAGCAGACTTTATGGAGAAGGAAAGAACAGACAAGAGAAAGTGCAGGAAAAAGGAGAGGGAGCTGCACCAGTACATAATGAGGCTTCTCAGTCACCAAATTCAGATGCTGAAGACTCTTGTGGACCTCCAGCTCAAATAATCCAGTACTAAAATTCCATTGCAGTCTGTGGAGAACTGAAGCATTACACCTCCCTATTTCACCCCGAGCACGTTCCACATAGCCTCAAAAGCCTGCCAGGGGAAGAGGAAGCACAGACAACCACATTTTCACATCTCCACCATGGCACTCTCAGCTACAATGGACACCAGTTTTCCTACCTCTTGTTTACTGATTAAAGCTCCTTCATATTGTACGTTAAAATGTATTTATGTTTAAGTTCTTCAGATTTTTTTTTTAATCTGATTGCGAGTGAACACCACTCTTGTTTCAGAAGTTGTTCACCTTTATTAGGTTATAGCGCATGGTATATAATGCCTGCTGACAATTAAAGCAGTTGTCTTGTACACTGTAGATAGTTCAGGCTGCCAGAAGGGCTCCTCCCCTTCCAGGTCAGTTGGATGGGACGGCCACCATCCCATCCCCCCCCACTGTCACAAGAGCCAAACAACCCTCAAGTCACTCATTCAGGGGTCTCCCACCTTGCCTCAGGTGGGTGAGAGGCAACAGTTCTAAGCCCCGTGCCTTACTTCAGACAGGTGCTGGGGAAATTTAGCTCTCATGAGGGCCTAGCCTAGCTCAGGGTAACAGCAAGCCCAGTCTTAGGTGGCCCCCAGCCCTAGCTCAGGGCAGGGCAGCAAACCCATAGTCTCAAAGGTCCAAGCACTGGTACATGGCAGGGAGGTAAACAAAACAGTTCACAGTTAAGCCAAGGCACTAGCTCAGGGCAGGGCATCACATCAGCAGTTCCCAGATAGCCCAGGCCCTGGTGCAAGGCAGGGCAACAAACAGTTGTCTCTAGAGAGAGCCCAGGTCCTTGCTCAGGGCAGGGCAGCAGCCCAACAGTTCACAGCAATGAAGGGTCCTGTGGCACCTTATAGACTAACAGAAAAGTTTTGAGCATGAGCTTTCGTGAGCACAGACTCACTTCATCAGATGCTGGTCTTGGAAATCTGCAGGGCCAGCTATAAATAAGCCAGAGCAAGGGTGGGGATAACAAGGTTAGCTCAGTCAGCAAGGGTGAGGCTTACTACCAGCAGTTGTTCTGGAGGTGTGACCACCAAGGGAGGGGAAGCTGCTTCTGTACTTAGCCAGCCATTCACAGTCTTTGTTTAAACCAGAGCTGAGGGCATCGAATTTGCAGATGAATTGTAGCTCAGAAATTTCTCTCTGGAGTCTGGTCCTGAAATTTCTTTGCTGTAGGATGGCTACTTTTAAGTCTGCTACTGTGTGGCCTGGGAGATTGAAGTGCTCTCCTACGGGTTTTTGTATATTGCCATTTTTGATGTCTGATTTGTGTGCGTTTACACCACACAATCCATTGTCTACAGCCAAGCACTAAGATATAACCACATTTGCTCCAACCCCTCCGACAGAGACAAACACCTACAGGATCTCTACCAAGCATTCTTGAAACTGAAATACCCACCTGAGGAAGTAAAAAAACAGATCAACAGAGCCAGACGTGTGCCACAAAGCCTCTTACTACAGGACAAGCCCAAGAGAGAAACCAACAGAAGACCACTAGCCATCACCTACAGTCCTCAGCTAAAACCTCTACAGCGCATCATCAGGGATTTACAGCCCATCCTGGACAATGATCCCCCACTTTCACAGGCCTTGGGAGGCAGACCAGTCCTTGCCCACAGACAACCTGCCAACCTGAAGCAAATCCTAATCAGCAACTATACACCGCACCACAGTCACTCTAACTCAGGGACCCATCCATGCAACAAACATCGTTGCCAGCTCTGCCCACATATCCACACCAGCAACACCATTACAGGACCTAACCAGATCAGCCACACCATTGTGGGTTCATTCAGCTGCACATCTACTAATATAATTTATGCCATCATGTGCCAGCAATGCCCCTCTGCTATATACATCGGACAAACTGGACAGTCTCTACATAAAAGAATTAACGCACACAAATCAGACATCAGAAATGGCAATATACAAAAACCCGTAGGAGAGCACTTCAATCTCCCAGGCCACACAGTAGCAGACTTAAAAGTAGCTATCCTACAGCAAAGAAATTTCAGGACCAGACTCCAAAGGGAAATTTCTGAGCTACAATTCATCTGCAAATTCGACGCCCTCAGCTCTGGCTTAAACAAAGACTGCGAATGGCTGGCTAAATACAGAAGCAGCTTCCCCTCCCTTGGTGGTCACACCTCAGATCAACTGCTGGTAGTAAGCCTCACCCTTGCTGACTGAGCTAACCTTGTTATCCCCACCCTTGCTCTGGCTTCTTTATACCTGGCCCTGCAAATTTCCAAGACCAGCATCTGATGAAGTGAGTCTGTGCTCCCGAAAGCTCATGCTCAAAACTTTTCTGTTAGTCTGTAAGGTGCCACAGGACCCTTCGTTGCTGTTACAGATTCAGACTAACATGGCTACCCCTCCGATACTGAACAGGTCACAGGAGGCCCCAGTCCTAGTTCAGGGCAGGGCACCACACCCACAGTTCACAGATTGCCATGGCCTTAGCTCAGGGTGGGGCAGCAAACAATCATTCAGGAGGCCCCCTGGGGCCTAGCTCAAGGCAATGCAGCACACCAACAGACACTGCACCCATGTTGGCAGAGGTGGGGGGGGAACTGCCACTCAGCAGGTAGGAAGCAGCAGGGGGACACAAGCCCACCCACTCCACCACATACTGGCCTAGGGGCCCTAGCTGAGAGCTGGGTGGTTTAAGGATCAGCAATGGCCCAGGCAGCCCGGCCCAGGCTTCCACCTCCCTCAGCCTCCCAAGCTGGAAATCCAGAACTGTCTCAGGCTGTAAAGCAGGGAAGCACAAAACCATCATCTGTCTCCTCTAGAGACTGCACCCCTACTGAGTCCTCAGACCTGTCTTTTATAGCCTTGGCCCTGCCTCCTGACTTCCAGTCAGGTGACTGGGGGTGGCAAGCTGCAGGCATAATGGCTGCCAGAAGAGCTCTGCCCCTTCCAGGTAATGGGGTGGCCACTCTGCTGCACTACAAAGGGTGTGCATCTTCTCCTAGTGCTGCTCCACAGAAGACCCCATCCCACTCCACCACTGACAGGTGCATCTTCAAGTGTCACCGGTGGTGCATGAGGGAGTGGCACTGGAGGGGTCCCTTCCATTGCTCTTCCAGGGCATGTCGTATTGGGTCCACAATTCAATGGGCAAGATGCAGTTCTTCCTGTACCGGGCAATGGGGCACATCCAGATGAGGCATCTAGGCACCGGCGGGACCTGCAAGGGCACTGAAGATACCACCACCACCACCACCACTGAAGATACCAGTCACAGCTTCCGTGGCTGCCCCTCTTCCTGCTGCTACCAACCACATCCAGAAACAGGGGGCAGCCCCCACTGGCAACCCCCAGTGGGCAGGTGAAGGAGAGGGTGGTGCAGTTGCCACTGAGGGAGGGGGATGGCCTGTCCCAGAGGAGATTTCCCCCTTCCAGGTCACTCCCTCCATCACCTTGCCCCCTGGGCCTGAGGCCCAAAACTGGCCAGCCCTCCTCCTCCACAGGCTAGGTAGTTGTCCAAGGCAAAAAGAAAGGTTGCGGCTTGTGGGCTTGGTTTCCCTCTTCTGATGCAGAGGACCAGGAGGCCCCCAGCAAGGTAGCCCGCAGAACCATGCCCGCACTCTCCATTGCCCCCCTGAATAAGTGCCACCATCCAGCACCAGCCAAGGAGCCCCTGGTAATGGAGTGGGATGACATAGGTGTCCCCCTCACAGAGTCTGAGCCCCAAGAGGTCTCACATGAAGCCCCCCCCAATCCCCATTTCATCTATTCCCTCTGCCACCAATGAAGTAATTGTCACCTTGGGGACTGGCAGGGAGGGCCCGGGGACCAAGGGCATGGAATTGGACCCCATCTTTGAGCAGATTGAGGCTCTGGGTCTGACACCACTTATGCAGGGGAAGAATGACTCTCTGCCAGTGGGCCTTAGTGTGGGTGGTGGCCCTGTTCTGCAGCCCTCCTCCTCCCCCCTCTCCCTTGACCCTCAGGTGGCCACGCCAGCCCTGGGGAGCCCCTGCTTTTGCCCACCAACCCAGCTTTGATTGGCATGCTACTCAAGGCGACCAAACCTCTTGGGGATGTGGCTGCTGGCAAGCATCTGGGTGGCAGGCCCGTGGACACCCCCATCCCCATCATGGAAGGAGAAAAGCCACCATCTCCACACCAGCCAACGCTGTGGCTTCCGTAGAACTGCTCACACCCGGTGTCAGCAGGGATCCCTCTTCCAGCCCCAGCCCCTTGGCCCCGACCGATAGGCACAGCACCCTGGAGACCCTAACCCTGGGGAGATGTTCACTGCCCTGCTCCCGCACCAACTGCCATCCCTAGCCCTGCTCCCACTTCTGCCCCAACCTCTGCCCCTACCCAGACCCCATTCTCCCCCTCCCGCTAGCCGTAGAAGTTTAGAAAAGCACCAAAAAATTCCAACAGGTTGTCAAACTGCAACACCACACTGAGCACAACACCATCTCACCCTGGCTTGCTCTTCAAATGCTCTTTCAAAGCCTCCCTAAGTCATATGACTCCTCATTGATCTAATCTGGTAGCCTTGAGGTTTGCCTGCTCAAACGGAACAGACAGCAGCCCCGCTTCCAACTCTTTATCAAGTTCTCCTTGGGATATTTTTTGCACTGAGATCCAGTCTGGTGAGTAAACAATGCCAGTGACCTTTCAGACAATCTGAAGCATAGTCAACTGACATTCCACACCTGCTTACTTTGCAGATTAATCTTGTCTTTTGGCTGTCAAGGTGGGTGGCATATAGCTCCATGAGCCAAGGGCTTAAGGAGTAGGCTGGATACCTCTGGATCAGTATTGGAATTCAACATTGCCAATGATGATTTGCTGGCTAGGAAGAACACTAAGATTTCATTTAGCATGTGCTTCCTGTAAAGAATGAGTTTGTAACTGGAGGTGACTCCTCACTGCAGCAGCTCCTGTTGATTGCTCAGGGAATTAGCTCTTCAGCTTTTCAAGCATCCTCTTGGGTCAGTATCTTGCCCACTGTTACTGCATGTTCTCTACCACTTATGTCAGCACCCATGTTCCTCTCAGACCATGGTGCTTTCCACAGAATCATAGAACAACAGAGCTGGAAGAGACCTAAAAAAGCCATCTAGTCCAGCCCCCTGCTCTAAGCAGGACCAAACCCATCAGATCAGCCCAGCCAGGGCTTTGTCGAGGCAAGACAAATACCTCCAGGGATGGAGACTACACTACTTCCCTGGGTAGACCATTCCAATGCTTCACCACCCTCCTAGTGAAAAAGTTTTTTCCTAATGGTCAACCTGGACCTTCCCAAAGACAACTTGAGAGCATTGTTCCGTGTTCTGCCATCCATGACCACTGTGAACAGCCTCTCTCCAGCCTCTTTGCAACCTCCCTTCAGTAAGTTGAAGGCTGTTAGTCAGTCTTCTCTTCTGCAGACCAAACAGTCCCAATTTCCTCAACCTTTCTTCATAAGTCATATGCTCCAGCCCCCTAATTATTTTGGTTGCCCTCCGCTGGACCCTCTCCAGTGTATCCACATCCTTCCTATAATTGGGGGCCCAGAACTGGACACAATACGCCAGATGCGGCCTCACCAATGCAGAATAAAGAGGAACAATCACTTCTTTGGATCTACTGGCAACACTCCTCCTAATGCAACCTAATATGCCATTCGCCTTCTTGGCTACAACAGCACACTGTTGACTCATGTCCAGCTTCTCGTCTACTACAACTCCCAGGTCTTTTTCTGCAGAACTACTACCGAGCCAGTTGGACCCCAGCCTGTAACAATGCTTGGGTCATGCTTCCCTCAGACTACTGCCCTGGTGCAGTGCCCCTCACATTCTCTGGGGTTCTCCCCTCCAAGGGAACCCCAAATTCCAATCCCCACCTTGCCTCAGGGACAAACTGCACTCTGAAATGAACAATCATTGGCCAGGGTCAGACCTGCTATCTTCTTTTTAGGGTTCCCCCTGCCCCTGTCTCAGAGAATCTTACATCCCTACATCCACCTTGACGCAGTGATCCATCACCTAGTCCCTTATCTCAGGGGCAAACTGCAGTCTCCAGGGTGACCATATTTCCCTATGCAAAATGTTGGACACTTGGTAAAATTGGTTGGATTTAAGCAAGTTTAGGCAATCAGGACTATGTAGTAAAAAATATTCAAAATAGCATTAAGTTGACCAAGCACCCAAAAAGACATACTGCATTATATCAAAAATAGATAAAAATTAAAAATATATACTTACAATTAAGTGGTTACTGTTTTACAGAAGTGCCTACCTTGGCCTTATCTTCCTGTCCTCTAGGGTATGGGCTAGTAGTGAGAGAGAGCTGCAAGGGGCTGGAGTGTGTGGGTGAACTGCAAGAGTCAGAACTGTGTGTGTGTGTGTGTGTGTGTGTGTGTGTGTGTGTGTGTGTAGGAGGGCAGCATTCTGGGATTGGGGGCAGGAGTCAGGACAGGAGACTGGGAGAGGGGAGAAGACCTGGGGCCAGGTTACCTACCTTACCTTGCTGCTTCAAGGGAGCTATGGGCTGTCTGCATGGGTTTCACTGCGGCTGGAAAACCAGCAGCAATGTGAGACACCCCCCCCGGCTTTTTCCCAGGGCAGTGACAACTGGTAACAACTGATGTTGAGGGTGCACAATTAAACGGTTATGGTGGTATGCAGCAGGATTCAAGGCAGGTACTCATGAGATAAAAGAGCTTTGGTTTCTAGCGCTACTTCTGACGTCATGTTTTTATGATAATACTGCGTCATAACAGATGGAGACTGTTATAAAAGAACTACACATGAAGAAAACCAATTGTATGCTATGTATGTACATTAAAGATCTTAAGAAAGTTGTCCTACCATATGGCTAGCATTAAGGCCAATTTGTACACTGAAAGCTCTGACACTCAATCTTAAAAAAGCACTCACAGAAATTCTTATGAACTCTGTCATTTGCTTCTTTGGCATGTGCTCACTGCTACATCAGAATAAAGAATCAGACTGAGTCTTGTGAATATAACCCCAACACAACCCTAACTCTAATTCTAACCCTCTACGGTATCATTGTAAAACTCATTACTGCAGCTCACAGTATTGTGAACTCCAGAAGAGTCAGGTGTAGTTACAGATGTAATTGGCATTGGCGATTTAGTTTTCCTTGCATAGAAAGCTTTCAAACTGAGTTGTCTTCCTCCTATTGTGCAAAGCTAATAGAACATTAGGAAATTAAAACTGTTTTAACACACATAATAAAATTCTATAATAAAATAAATACATTGGCAAATGCCACAGACACTGACTGAACAAGTTTAAGTGTTGTGAGAACAATCTTAATCAGACACCAATTGACTGTATTAAGGTTTGAAAATTTAGAAATAAATTCTGACTCCCCCCATGCCTCCCACCAAACCAGCTCCAGCTTGCTCCCACTCAAAGCTGACCTTAGAGGAAACGGTGCCTGGGACCTGCTGCTTCCCTCACATGCTCAGTATCTATAGCTCACTGTGACACAGACTCAGCCCCCATCCACCCCAGCTGGATCCAACTGCTCTGCCAGCCCCCACCTATGCACCCCTCACCACAGCCTTGCTGCTTCACTTGCCCCAAACACACTTCCCATCAGTAGTCCCTGTCCCTGCCGCTCCCCGAGATGCCCCCTCCCCAGCCACATGACTCCTGGATCCCCCAGATTGCCATCCTGTATGTCAGAGGCCTAAGGGCTATGGAGAGAAGGCACTTTGGCCCAACAGTTTGGGTGGACATAGGTGTTTCCAGGTCTCAGGCCATTTCTCAGAAAGTGTATGTATCTCACACAAACAGAAGAAAGTCGTAGCAAGGCAGAGAGGAGGCAGGCATAAGACAGCCAGAGGTATGCAGTTAGACTTGCAAAAGCTGCACAGGGGCTCCCAACTGGAACAGCTGGGATCAGATGTACAAGCAAACTTGCGGAGAGGAGTGGGGGCAGGGAGAGCTGTAAATTACTTACCACTTCATGCTTTCTGGCTTAGCCTTAAAATTTCTTTTCTCGTTTTAGTTTTTGTTACAATACCATGTAGGAACAAAAAAAACTGTATAATGCTGAGGCTTTCTGGAACAATGTAAGCCATTCACTATTTTTGCAGCAGTATAAAAAGAATGAGATTTAGTAGGCCAATTTTATCTCCCTACCACCCCCTGCCCCCACCCACCAGTTTAATTTAACTGGAATCAGTGGATTTACAATAGATAAACATACCCCAGCCTTCAAAGTGAAACAATATGTTGTTCCATACCTGATACTTTCACTAGATCACTGTATTCAATACCATGTAAAATACATTCTAATATCTGGGTACACTATGCCAAGCCAAGCCTATTGCCGCACCTTCCAACCTGTCACCAGCCTGTACACAAGCACACCGCAGTCTAATACTCCACTTCAGTGCCCTAACTAGCTAATTTTGCGCCTGAGGCAAGAATATAAAACTGTGCCCCCCTCATACATTCGTAGCAGTTATTTCATGGAAAGAGAAAATACATAAATATCTATTATAATAATAATAATACATTTATTATAGTTGAGATTTGCATAAACAATGAATGAATACATATATATCTCACTACATATAATTATCATATATGCATATAATCTATATATTTAATAGATATAATTATAAAATATCACCATGTCAGGTACTGTTACATATTTGTTTATAATTGTACTTTGCATGCTTTTAATGAGGCAAGCTCATCAATAATTGCATTAAAATTAATAGTTTTCGCTAGGTAGTCTCTTGATGAGATGGACATATTTGATAATATCCAAACTAGTCGCAGAGGAAACATTTGGCAACAGCCCTAACGCCTGATGTTTAAAACTCCGAAACCCTGAGGAAATTTCTGAGGCATTCACATCGCTGTCCTATTTAAAACATAAATCTACTGCTGCTTTTTGAAGCAGTATCCATTTGAACAAAATAATCACCCAAAAGCTCTGGGCTGCCATGCACGTGTTTGGACGATGGCAGGCCTGGAGAACGGGTGTGCACCCTGCACCTGCAGCAATGCCCAGACCAACAGGGTTGCAAATCATCCCAGCTGCTCTCCAGCTCCCCACACTACCGGGCTGGAAAACTGGGCTCTGTTGTATTTGCCTGCCCTGAGCATATGGTTAAGGGGAGACTCTTACAGGAGGAGGAGAAAGTAGGGGATGCTCTCTAAATCTCACTGCTCTGAACCAGGCATCCAGCTATTTTTTTTTCTATCCTTAAAACAAGCAACTTGTATGAGAGGCTACATAGGATTAGCAAACTAAATTTTCAGCAATATATTTTCAGCTGACACAGATCTTCCTAACAGTTTATATGAGCATTATGTTTTGTCCCTTCATATTTTGTCAATCTATAAATTAAGGTTCTGACCTTGCAATGGGTTCAGCACAAGACATATCTCTGAAACCTACTGTTGATGTCATCTTTATGCAATTTTAGGACATTTGACCAGTATTTTGCTTTACATCTCACTCTAAAAGGAGACGATATCAGCTACAGAAGATTAGGCAACTGCCTTAAATCAGTTCTTCAGATCTGAAAACTCCATTCATAAAGAGAGAATGTTGTAGAAGAACTTCAGATACAAGAGCATTTATTCGAAGTCAGAAAGAAAATGATCACTTAACACAGACATGTTTACTGGTATTCCACCTAAGCTGCCACCAAAAGCCCTGTTTGCAGAGCTCTTATGTCTCATTTTTAAATTAGCTATAAGCATTTAGGAGTATAATGCCATTGACTCTGTGAGTGTTTCTTAAGGGTGTATCTTCACTGCTCCCATTAACACTAGTACTTCAGCAAAACCAGAGGAGTAGCTGGCTTCAATGGGAGAGCAGTCCCCATCTACCTTAGCACATGGACATCAGCAACACAATTTGCATAGCTGAAATAGACAGATGGTGAAGTATGGACCAGGCCTGAATGTTAACACCATGTATGAGAAGGACAATCACATTTAGCACCAAAATGTCTCTTTAGCCATTAAGAAACTTGAAAGCATCTCTAAATTATTGATTACACAAAAATAATAATACCATCTGTTTGACTAAACCTTGTACCTGGGAAACCTATTTCTCTTTTTCATAGGCTCACCATAATACATGGTCATGAGCCTTAGTAGGTAAAACCCAGCATCTGAGGAAGGGGGTTTTACCCACAAAAGCTTAAGATCAAATAAATTTGTTAGCCTGCATATTGCTTCTGAAGTTACAGACTAACACATCTACCCATCTGTGACATATTAGATGGGTAAGTGTTCACATACAAACTTTTGCTTCTGCTATTCACAACATCCTTTGAAACCATCAGCAGAAATAGGGACATTTACATACAGTTGGCACACAAACAAAGAATCTGTTTCAGTATGAAACAGTGTTATCAACAGATACTGATCCAGCACTTTCCCATTACACTAACAGGGGTGAGAGAGTAAAAACAAGCACACACAATGCCACCAAGTTCCGGACCAAGTTGCACCAGGCCCTATTTCTTACAGCAAGCTGCAGCTCAAGAACAGCAGGTTGTGACAGGAGTCATTTATTCCAAATCTGAACTGTTTGCTACTAATAGCTTAGCTGCCACCCTCCTATGCAGAATGCAGCTTTGCCAGATTGCAAGCGATGTTCTATGGAGCAAGGGGCATTGCAGTCTCTCACACAGCTGGGCCTGACCAGCAAAGCATCCCCCGCAAGGACGGGGCAGGGGTGGCACAGTGGGAACATCTCTCCTCATGCCAGGCAGCGGGTGGGGACAAGTGACCTCTTGCCAACCCAGACCCACTCAGCAGTTGCCTATGCTGCATCCCGATGACAGTGCCTCCCCTTTGGCATTCCAAGGAGCAACTGGTTTCCCATCTGGCGTGGAGTTGGGGGGAAGGGGGGCAAAAACTGCTTGCTTGCACCCCTATCACTGACTTATATCTAATTCCAAGATGCAACTCTCTCTCCCAGCCAAATATCGCAGAAGATAACATGGATTGGGGACAGGGAAGGTGCTACTTCCACTGAAAATCTGTTCCAATCCCAGCAGGGTGGAAGTGATTTTTTCCTGTTAAAAACACTTTACAAAGTTTTCCCTCAAATTCCGTGCAAAAGGCACATGTGACATTTTCAGCTCTGTTGTTCTCATGGGCTGAATCCCCTTTAGGGTCAGTCCACCTTGTGGCCACATGAAAGGAAACCACCTCCCCGCCCCCCATCTTTTTCTGCCAATACTAAGCAGAGAGTGGTTGGGAGCAGGGTGTGGGGCAAGCTACCCTCCCCTGTTCCCAGCAGATCTCGCTCATTTGCGCACACAAGTGTCTCCACAGGCCTCCTCATCCTTCCTGGGGTTGTGCACACTCTCGCTAAACCCAGTGTGGGCTGCCCATGTACGGGAAGCAGACCGCTTTCCAGGCACTCAGGGCTCTGTTCAGAGCCCGTAGACAAGGACCAGAGGCAGCACTGGGGGAAGAAGGGGCATGGTCAGACAAGTAAACAGCAAGATATATGCCTTCAGGTATCAGCAAGGTCTGATCCAGGGCAGCCACTGACTTTGAGTATCCCAGGAGAAGGATAGGTAGGCAGTGGGGAAAGAGGGGATGGGGCAGGAGGGACTGTATATACTCCAGATATGCAGCCAGCAGACCCCACTCAAATTTCACCCCCTCCTGCCTAGGGGTTGCCCTTCTTCCTCCAAGCCACATGTGGCTCTTTAAGAGCCATTTGCAGTTTGTTACACTGCTTTTGTTCTGCAGCAGGAGCAGCAGCCATTGACAGTAACAAGCTGCAAATGGCTCTTACAGAGCCACATGCAGCTCGGCTGGAGCTGCCCAGCCATCTAACTGCACCCCCTAAGGTGAGTGTTTCAGTCCCCTCACCCTTGTTACACCCCTGCCCCACTCTGTAGATGGATTTTCAGCATCTGCAACTTATAAATCCCTATGAGGTACAGCACTGAAAAGCTTGGAAAACTTCAGCCATGGCCTTGATACTGCCATCCCCAGTCTCCCACTGAAATCCTCCATCAGAGGCTTATCTCCTCCAAACAGTGACAACCTATCTAACCGCTGGGCCCAGCTGCCCTTCTGCACAAAGATGCCCACACCACATAGACCCTGTTTCCTAGTTGCTGCCTGTGGGCTACCATGTCCCCCATACATCCCCTGACCCCCCTGCACCCCAAGCCCTTCATCCAAGGTTCTGCCTCAAAACACACAACCCGAGCTGGAGTCCCCTCATCCCATCTCACACCAACCTACCACCCCAGCCTGCAGCCCCCTCCCATATTCTAAACTCTATTTTGGGGCTCACCCCAGATCTTAGGGAGCTCCACAAAATATAACAGTCCTGACTTCCAGAATAGTTAATCCAGCCTGCCCACCCTCCTCCAAGATTTACCTTCCCTTTCCCCTTCTTCCTGTTTGATCCTTCCTGAGTCCTGTCCCCCAGTGGGACTCCTCCAAACCCATAATCCCCATCTAACCCCTGGTCTAAGCCCAGCTGTCCCCCATTTACCCTAGATATTTGCCTTTTTGCTGTGGGCTACAAAACTAAGTTCAACCCTCCTCCTACTCCCCACCCCCACAAGAAGTCACCTTCCCTTGCCCTCAGCAACTGCCCTTCCAACAAGTGGCTGCCACCTCCCCACATAAGTCACAATTCTCCCCATCCCACTTGTTACCTGACAGCTGTGTTTGGGGTGCAGGGGAAGAGTATCTGAGAGACAGCATACTCTGCCTTACTCAGCATGAGCAGAGAGTATACAGTAGCCATGCAGGCTGACCTGTGGCTGTTGACCCCCTTTCCTCTCTTCCACCTTCTCACCACCTGTGTTCCCAGGGCAGCTAGCAATTGCAAGTGTAAACAGCCTTTTTAAAAAGATCACCCATCTGCTGTAGCCTGCTGTTTCAACAGCCAGCCCCTAGCGTTTAAAAAGCTAGTTTTTGTAAAATATAAGTTTCTGCTTTGCAACAGACAGGAAAATTTGCTTTTTCTTCCCAAAGCCAAGATGCTTTCCAGAGAACTCAGTTAATGGACAGTCTCATTAAAAGTGGGAGAGATGATCCTCCTAGTCCAAAATAGCCACTCATCTTCTTCAAGGAAATAGACATGCTGCCTGCCTTCTCCTACTCTGGCTACCTCCCTAATGCCCTCAGGTCCAGTATGCCAGGAACGTGCCTGATCAGAAGCCCCCCAGACTCCATCCTGTATTAGGAAACCTTGCCTCTTTTCCCTCTCCTCCCAGCAATTAAATCCCTGTTGCTCTACTACAAGAATCCTTTCTCTCTAGGATCACTCAAGGAGCCCTCTATTTATAAAGCCCCAGCTGGGCACTAACTAGCTGCAGCCCTAATTGGAAGCTAATTGCCCCAGATGCTGGGTCTTTTGGTCTCAGCCTTGTGCCAGGGCTGAGTTTAACCCTTTTTCTCCTGGGCCGTGTCTACACGTGCCGGCTACTTCGAAGTAGCCGCGCCAACTTCAAAATAGCGCCCGTCACGGCTACACGTGGCGGGCGCTATTTCGAAGTTGACATCGACGTAAGGCGGCGAGACATCGAAGTCGCTACCCCCATCAGGAGATGGGAATAGCGCCCTACTTCGACATTCAACGTCGAAGTAGGGAACGTGTAGTCATTGTGCGTCCCGCAACATCGAAATAGCAGGGTCCGCCATGGCGGTCATCAGCTGAGGGGTTGAGAGATGCTCTCTCCAGCCCCTGAGCTCGATGGTCGCCACGTGCAGCAGCCCCTTAAAGCTCCCCGCCCCCTGCATTCCTGTGCAGGAAGCTGAGAGAGTGTGCAGGTGGCAGCCCAGCCACGCAGCCAGCCTGCACGCTCCTCTGCAGCCAGAACAGCCACCCGCTGCTGCGATGGCCGCCCCCCAGCCCCCAAAGCGCCCCCAGGTCACCCCCCGCAAGGGCAGCCAGGGCTCCCAGACCAGCAGCCAGGCGGGGAAGCGGCAGCGGGGCCCCTCCTGGATGGAGGCCGAGCTTCGGGACCTGCTGGGACTCTGGAGTGAGGAGGAGTTGCTCCAGGTAATGGGGAGCAAGAGGCAGAACGCGGATGCGTTCGCTCGGCTGGCCGAGGGCCTGGCCGCCCGGGGTCACCCTTCCCGCACTCCAGATCATGTCCGCAGTAAAGTGAAGGAGCTGCGGCAGGGTTACGCCCAGGCCCGGGATGCAGCCGGCCGATCTGGGGCTGCCCCCGTCACTTGCCCCTTTTACAGGGAGCTCAGGGACATCCTGGGCCCCGGCACACCTCCTCCCCTCCGGCCACGCTTGATACATCGGCTGACAAGCCCCAGCAGGCCCCAGAGGTGGAGTCCGCCCTGGAGGTAAGCCCTGCACCCTGGGGGCCCCCCCAGGAGCCCACCCCTGGGGCACCGGAGGAGGAGGGGGCGTCCTCCTCCAGTGATGGGGGGCTGCGGATTATGTTGCCCTCGAGGAGCTCCAGCTGGGCGTCCGCCCACCGGGTGTCCCCCGACCGTGGGAGCGGACCATCAGGTATGTACCCCCCGGTGCGCACCCCCAGGGTTGAGGAACGGGGGTAACAGATATGACCAGGGTCCTCCACATGCCCAGATGACCATGGCCCCAAGGACAGCAGTGGCATGTCCCTCAGAAGAGTGCATCAGCCCCTGCCCCCCAGCACAACAGTGCCATGCCCCATCCCTGGGGTTGGGGGAGCGGAACATAGGCTCCCCCGGGGGGAGGGGATGGGACACCCATCATCATCAGCAGCAGCCTCTCCCGGGGACAGGGATGGGGAACCTGCAGCAGAGGGGTGGGGGGACAAGGGCCACGGCTCGGGGCCCACACTAACGGCTGTCTCCACTCTTCTTCCCCCCCGTGTTCCACAGCTGCACCATCGGAAGGACCGGAGAGCGTCGGCGAGGTGTCAGTGGTCCCGGAGAGCCCACCGGGGCCATCACTCCAGGCTAGCCCATCGGTGGAGGACCGACCAGCCCCACGGCAGGGACGACGGCAGACCCAGCACTACCACCGGACGGCGACGGACCCCAGCTGCTGGAGATCCACCATCGGCAGCTGGAGGTCACCGAGCAGCGTCTGCGGGTGGAGGAGTGGTGCCTTGAACTGCAGAAGTGGGCGCTGGCCTGGCGCCAGGAGGCATGGGGGGCCTTCATGCGTACATTCGAGCGTAACGCGGACTACCTGGCCCCCCATGCCGTGCCGGCCGCCGCTCTGCCCGCCCTGCCTGCTCCACCCGCTGCTCCACCCGCTGCTCCATCCGCCGTCGCACCGCCACCCGCCACCGAAGGCCGTTCCGCCAAGGGGGACCTGGGGCCAGCTGACACCCACCGACCTTATCTCCCGGTCCACCCAGCCCCCAGACAGCCCCGGCCAGGGCTGAGGCCGAGGTGCGGATCACGGCCGCCCACCCCCAGCGCTGGACATTAGGGGATGTGGGGCCCAGGACGTGGCCCCCCCTCCGCCCCATTTGTATATATTCCCCTCAGTTTTATGTTCGTTTGTAAATAGTTTCTATTAGACCCCTGTTGTTATGTTGTTGTTATGATGCTGATACCTGCCCCCCCCATGTACATAGTTCTCCCCTTCCTTGTCTTCCCCTTTTTTTCTTTCATCTTATCGGACTTATAATATATATATATGTAACATTTATTCAGCCTGTAAATAGTTAGTTAAGATATTAATAAGGAGAGTTCAACATAGATCTGGTTTTACAAACAAATGTCTGTTTTTATTTTCAAGAAAGGTGCGGGGGGGTGTGCTCCTGGGTGCTCTGTGGTGTGTGCGTAGGGGCAGGGAGTGTTGTGGAGGATGGGGGGGCAGTGGGGGGCCTGCCAGCGTTCACCCCGCGGCCTCATCGAAATGGGCCCGCAGGGCGTCCCGGACCCGGGTCCCTTCGGGGTCCACCTGGCGACTGGGGGCAGCGGGTGGCTGCACATTGGCCCTGCCAGCCTCCACAGCCCAGCCCTGAAAGAAGGCCTCCCCCTTGCTCTCGACAAGGTTGTGGAGGGCGCTGCACGCGCCCACAATCTGGGGGATGTTGGTGGGGCCCACATCGAGGCGGGTGAGGAGACACCTCCAGCGCCCTTTCAGGCGCCCAAATGTGCGCTCCACCACCTGGCGCACGTGGTTCAGGCGCAGGTTGAAGCGCTCCTGGCTGGCTGACAGGTGGCCCGTGTAAAGGTGCATGAGCCAGGGCCGGAGGGGGTATGCCGCATCTGCGATGACGCAGAGGGGCATGGTGGTGTCCCCCACAGGGATCTCCCGCTGGGGGATGTAAGTCCCCACCTCCAGCTGGCGGCACAGGCCCGAGTTCCGGAATACCTGGGCGTCGTGGGTGCTGCCAGGCCAGCCCAGCCCACATATATCTCCAGGAAACGGCCCCGGCTGTCCACCAAGGCCTGGAGGACCACTGAGTGGTAGCCCTTCCTGTTTAAGTAGCGTCCTCCACTGTGCTCTGAGGCGCGGATGGGTATGTGGGTCCCATCCAGAGCCCTGAAGCAATTGGGGAAGCCCAGGGTGGCAAAGCCCGCGATGGTGGCATCCGGGTCCCCAAGCCTCACGAGCCTGTGGAGGAGCAGGGCATTGATGGCGCGGACGACCTGCAGGGGAAGCACATGGGAGAGCACCAATGAGGGGTGTGCAGGGTGTGTGTGGCCCTCCCCTGCCAGGGCCCCCCCTCCCCTCCCCTGCCAGGGCTCCCCTCCCCTGCCAGGGCTGCCTCCCCCTCCCGCCGTGGGTCCTCTTACCTCCATGAGGACAGCCCCGACGGTGGCCTTGACGACGCCAAACTGCTGGCCCACGGATCGGTAGCTGTCTGGAGTGGCCTGCTTCCAGACAGCAATGCTGACCCGTTTCTCCACAGTGAGGGCACGCCGCATGAAGGTGTCCTGGTGCCTCAGTGCTGGGGTGAGCCACTGGCATAGCTCCAGAAATGTCTGCCAGCTCATGCAAATGTTCTGGAGCCAGCGGTCGTCGTCCCACTCACCGAGCACCAGCCGCTCCCACCAGTCAGTGCTGGTGGGGTAGCTCCACAGCCGGCGGCGTATGAGGCGGGGGGTGGGGGGGGGCGGCGTGCTGCAGGGTTGGGGGTTGCGTCCTCCTCCCCTGCGGGCAGCTCCTCCTCTGTGGCAAGGATGTGCTCAGCTGCCTCCTGCATGGCATGGAGCAGGGCAAGCACTGCTCCTACAGGGGCGGCTGGGTGGACCTCTGGCTGCTGCTGCTGCTGCTGCTGCTGCTGCTGGGGGTCCATGACTGCGTCACTCGAGGTGTGTGTGCCTATGGCTCTGCAGACTGCGTGCTGGTGCAGGCGGCGTGTGTCTGGGAGGGGCCCTTTAAGGGAGCAGCTAGCTGTTGCCCCAGAAGCGCTAGTCTGCCCTGTGACCCTGTCTGCAGCTGTTCCTGGCACCCTTATTTCGATGTGTGCTACTTTGGTGTGTAGACATTCCCTCGCAGCACCTATTTCGATGTGGTGCTGCCTAACGTTGACGTTGAATGTTGATGGCATCAGCCCTGGAGGATGTGTAGATGTTATTCTTCGAAATAGCCTATTTCGATGTCGCTTCATCGAAATATGCTGTTTCGATGTAACATTCACATGCAGACGTAGCCCTGGAGTAGCAAAACCACTATGCTATAGGGTTGTAATTGTTTAATATGTCATACAGATTCCAGTGTGGGGTTGTAGATGACAACTAGGGCAGTATGTCTGGAGAGTTATTTTCCCTGTATTAAAGTAGGTTCTCTTCAGGCAGGTGGATGGCCAGTTCTCTGATGCAATTTACTTCTCTTTTGGCATGTCTTTGTCTGGTGAATCAAGTTTTAAGTCTGTTAGAATGTGTCCTGGATTTTCTCTTCAGAGCACTATCTGTGGTATCTGAGAACCTTGCTGCAGATAACAGATTTCTTGGTGTGTCTGGGATAGTTACTAAATCTGAGAAGATAAGTATGGTGATTTGTGGGTTTTGTTTATAGGTGTGAGTGGAGTTCCACTGTTGAAGGTGATCATGAAATCCACAAAATTGATGCCAGTGTGGGAGTGTTCTAGTGAGAATTTGATGGACGGGTTGTGGTTGTTGAAATTGTGGTAAAAATGTCTGAGGAAGTTTAGGTCATCTGTACAGAAACTGCAAATATTGATACAGCACAAGTATATCCTTGGCTTCGTGGTATATTTGTCCAGAAATTCTTTCTCAAGGTGTTCTATGAAGAGGCCAAATATGAGGGAGCTAGCCTATTACACCCAGCTATTTGCACAAAATGTTTGTTGTTGAACATAAAATTGTTGTGGATGAGGCTACAATAGATGACTTTGGTGATGTGTTTGGGAAGGGTAGCTGAATATTGTCTGTTATCTTTTAGCTATTTAAGGCGAACAGTTATTCTGTCATTGTGAGGATTGCTGAATAGGGAGGTGACAGCCATGCTGATAAGGACAGCATTCTGAGAGAAGCTGTTCATATTGCGGAATTTCTGGAGGTAGCTGATTTTGTGTTGGAAGAAACTGGTGCTTTGTGCCCTGAGTGGTCTGAGGCTGAGTGACCGTCTTCAGTAAGACTGTTGTGGCCAGATCTGATGGGTTCTGCCTCAGTTCATTTGTGTTTTTGTGGGAATTATGTAAAATGTTCATTCGAGTCCAGGGATGATGACATTGAGTTTTTCTTGAAGTTGCTGGTGATGAGACAGAGGAGGTAAGTTCTTTTAAGGTGTTTCCCTCTACCCACCTGCGTAGCCTTAGACTTGCTTGGATTCAGCACTAGCCGGCTATCTTTCACCCTTGTGCAGAGCTGAGCGCATCAGCTACATGCTTCTCTTTCAACTTTTCAGGCCAGAAGACAATTCTGTGCGCAGAACACTTGCAAGCCTGAGGGTCTGGTACCTCTTCCCTCCTGTCGCCGGCTGGGAGTGGAAAGGGCATGTTGCGAACAGAACCACCGCACGCTGCACACGGAGCAGCGGGGTGAAATCGGACGGGCGCTCCTGCCAGCCCATCCCCAGCGCAGCCAGGGCTGACCCTGCCTCGCACCGCGCTCATGGGCACTCTGGCAGATACGGGGCCGCGCAGACACCCCACTTTGCAAACTGAGGTACCACAACACTAAGGGACCTGTCCAAGGTCCCAGCCAATGAGGGGCAGCGTTGGAGACTGAACCCAGGAGTCCTGCGCGCCAGCCAGCCCTTCGGGAACTGGGCACAACGCCAAAGCCCTTAGCACTAGACAGGGGGGCAGCGAGGCACCACCCGGAGCCCGCCCCAGCTGGCACTAAACCACAGGCAAGCTGATACAACCCCACGTGACCGCCTAAGCCGGCTCCCTCTTGTTGCGCCAAGACTGGGAAGGGTCACGTGATACGGGCGGGACAGAAGGAGAGAAGAGAGCGAGTTGATAGATGTGGGCGGGGCTGGGTGAGGGGTGGCAGTCACGTGATTCGGGCGGCCAGCCGCGGTCCGAGGAGGCGCTGCGTGGCCGCCATTTTCCTGCGGCGCCTAGTGTGCGTGTGTGCCCCGACCCCGGCCGAGTGGCAGGAGCGAGGGGCGGGGGCTAGGGCGGGGGACAGGAGGAGGGGTCCCTGCCCGGCTGACAGGGCCGTCCCCGGGGGCGGGGCGGAGCGGAGCGGAGCAGCGTAGCCCGCGGCGGGGCAGAGCGACGTGTCCGAGCGCGTCCGTCCCTGTTTCCCGTCCCAGCCCGGCATCGTGCGGCCCCGCAGCACCATGTCCGGCCAGAGCCTCACCGACCGCATCACGGCGGCGCAGCACAGCGTGACCGGCTCCGCCGTCTCCAAAACCGTCTGCAAAGCCACGACCCACGAGGTCATGGGGCCCAAGAAAAAGCACCTGGACTGTGAGTAGGGGGACCAAGGTAGAGCGGTTCTTTCCCGGGGGACCATGAGTACGGGAGTTGGGGGCGGGTACGGAGCGGTTCCCCTCTCGCGGGGCGGGGCGGTACAGGTACACAGGGTCCCCCCTTCGCGGGTTAGGGAGACTGTTGAGGAGGAGGAGGGGGACTTAGACAAGTGCGGGACCAGAGAGGTTCTTGTGGAGCTGTGAGGATTTTTTCGGGGGCGGGGGGGGGGAGCGAGAGAGGTGCTCTTCGGGGACGATGCGGACGGGGAGCAGAGGAGAGTGGGAGAGCTTTCCTCTGGGGCTGAGGGAACTGTGAGTGAGACGCATGAGAGGTGTCCCCTGGTGGCTTTAGGGTTTGGGAGTACCAGGGGGAGAGGGTAGGAGAGGTTCTGCCCTGGGGCCTGAAAGTAGGTGAGAGCACCCCCAGAGACTAGGCGGATTATGAGAGTGTTGGAGGAAGGTAGGGAAGGTCCTCCCCAGGGGCTATGGAGTTTGTGAGTGGGAGGGTACAGGAGAGATTCCCTAGCAGCCGTGGAGACTGGGGGAGGGTGTGGGGCGGAGAGCAAAAAAGGTGCCCCCCTGCTGGGGGACCGGTGAAGACTGTGAATATGGGGGGAGTGGTCACCCCTCATGGTGTAGGGCCTGAGAGTACTGGGGAGGGGAAGAGAGTAGTTCTGTCCACACTTCTAGGGCACCTCATTGTCTTTCTCTATAAATTCATGGGATTGAGAGTTTTGGGACAGGGTTCTACTCTAAGGATTTTTTCCCCTGACACCTTGGGACCATGAATATGTGGTAGGTTTTGCTCCATCCCTGTAGGGACAACTTCTCCCATTTTTCAGGACATGGCAGGATGATGAATAACTCTGTCCCTGTAGGGACCTTCCTCCACCTTTTTTGGGGTGGTGGCAACTGTTAATTCCTAGGAGGCTTCCCCCTGTTGATTTGTCCAGGTGCTACTTCTACTGGGGTCAGGGGCACTGTGTCCCTTGTTCTCTGTTTGAACCTCTTTCTACCCACCACTCCCCTTCTTGTGCCGTTGGTTACTGAGTATTTGAGATGCTATGAATGCATATGACTCTATCCTTAAGTCTGTTCCACTGTGGGGTCAGGGGGACTTGGAGTATTTGCTTGGTTGTATCCTCCAAGATGTCAGTAAGACAGGTGCTTCTTCAAAGCTTTTTCACACAAACAGAGCAGGGGTTCAAGAATCAGGGTGTGGGCTATTAACATGTTATGAGCTGATCTCTCAAGTACTATCTACTAGAACAGGAATAGGCAATAATTTTTGATGGGGGGCACACCAAGAATTTGGAAAGCGGCCAAGGGCCGCACACTTCCATTATATTAATGGAGGAGGTTGCAGGGTCTGGGATGGAGGTTGGGTGAAGAAGGGAGCTTAGGGCATGGGATTGGGGGACAGGAAGAGGTGTGAAGTCTGGGTGGGAGTTTGGGTGAAAGAGGCAGTTGTGACCTGCGGCAGTGGTGCCGGTGTTTGGGCTGTGACTTTTGGCAGTAGGGGTTGTGGCCTGCAGTAGAGTCTAGGTTGGGGATATGTGTGCAAGAGGAGAGAGAGGGGGTTTGGGGTAAGTGGGGCATGGGGGACAGAGGGTTAGGGTTATGTAGGGTAGGAGGGATGGCAGTGGTGGGGCAGAGGATGGCGAGGGAGGGTCTGTGGTGCCAGAGGCAGGCTGTAGCTGGAAGACTTAACTAGGTAACTCCCAGCCAGCAGCCACTGAGGATCCTCATTGAAAACTGCTGCCTGCACCCTGTAGCTCTGCTTCAGATGCCAAGGGGGGAGGGAGGCTTTGTGTGCTGTCCCCATCCGCCAGCAGAATCTCTCAGCTTCAGTTGGTTGGAAATGGACCAAGTGGAGTTGAGTTTTTGCAAGGGGATGAGAGCAGTGCACAGTACCTCCCCTCCACCCCCTCTGCATCTAGAGCAGCGAGCTACATGGAGCAGGAAGCCAGAAGGACTCTTTGTCCCGTACGTTCTCCTTGAGGGGATTTTTGAGGCGAAGAAATGAGTGCACTGAATATACAAGGAAGTTTCCTCACTCACACAGCTTGTTGGAGGGGCCTATTTCTGCTACATAACTCTTGCAGTACACACTCTAAATCCTGCCCAGCAAAGTAGTTGTGTATTGAGTACCTGAGAAGTTGAATCTCCTCTTCTCTCAGAAGTTCACCCTGATAGAATCCTTCTCTTCCTGGTTCCCTTGAGATCATGGGGTCTAGGAGAACTCATCTAGATTGTAGGTATGTGAGAGAGATGTTCTCCTTAGGGAACATGATCCACAGGTGTGTCCCCATTAATCGTTCTTACCCAGAGCATTCTGGGGCCTGTGGTGTACTTGGACACTTATAGGTATCCTCATTAATCATTTCTTACTTATGAAAGTATGGAGACCAAGCAGAGGTACTTGAGGAGGACACCCTAATAGGGACTTTCTTCGTAGAAATCCTGTAGGAACTCTTAATTCTCTTCCACCCAAGGATAATATGACTCCAGAGGCACCTGGCTACCTCAGTTTTCCCGCATAGGAAACTGATACACCTTCCATGTGTGTATCCCAGAATGGGACAAGAGGAGGAGACCCCACAAATACATTCCTCCTTAAAACCATACTGTTGAGGGGCTTTGGAAACACTTTATCTGTGGGTACATGAGAGAGACACTAGGGAATCCCTGTTTACCCAAAGGGACCACCCTACAGTCTCTCCTTCTCTTTCCTAACCTGGACTGTAAGTAGTAATTGAAGTGGCATCCTCTTGTGACCATGATAGGGACATCTTGAATATTTTCCATCCTGGGATATGGTAAAATACCTGGATTGCAAATAACCAAAATGCTCAAATATTTATGTAGGTCCTTCTATACACAGGGAACCATGGGACCACTGGATTACAAGTAACTAAGGAATTCCTCCTTGGGCTTTTGCTGGAGCCCTTTTCCAAGACACAGCTTCAGATGTAATGAGAAGCATGGGTACTTTAAGTACTCCCCAGTATAAAAGAGATTAAATCAGTTATTTTTTAGAAACCAATACAAAAGAGAGGGTATCCCCAGGAGCACCTCTCCTACTGTAAACCGCTGCTGTTAAAGGAGAGGTTGGGATTCACGTGGGAGTTGTCTTGCTTAGGGGCAAAGTCTTTCATACTTATCTTTGGCTGTGGAGCGCTTTGTTTTAAACTGTAAGATGAAAAAGTTTATTCTGGCTTTCCTGATCTGCTTGCTGCTGTATTCCTCCCTTGGTCTATGAATAGTGCCAGTTCCTATCTCTACCTGGACTAGCTTCTGCTTGCGGCAGAGTGAAGTTAACTTACCTTTTTGTTAATTTTATTGTTGTCCACCTGACTGAGCTCTCTTGACTATAGGTCTCAGTTTATTTTGCTGTCAAAACAAAAAGTAGTCAAGTAGCACTTTAAAGACTAGCAGAATAGTTTATTAGGTGAGCTTTTGTGGGACAGACCCACTTAGGTCTCGTCTGCATACTTGGCTCAATCTAATTCTTGACCTTCCCCCCACCCCTCCACTCTCTAATTTGCTCACCTTTATTATCTTTTTCTGATTTGTCCTCCTTGCTTACTGTGTTTGGTTCTCTGTGTCGTAAATATTGAGTCTGGTCTGGCTATGGTCTGAAGAAGTGGGTCTGTCCCACGAAAGCTCACCTAATAAACTATTTTGCTAGTCTTTAAAGTGCTACTTCACTGCTTTTTGTTTTGAGAGTGTATAGACTAGCACGGCTTACTCTGTTACTTTTATTTTGCTGGTGTTTGAGAAAGCAAGAGTGGTAACGCTTCACTGGAGCTGTCTGTATACTGACATCAGGGAAAATGACATTTGGAAAAGGTTTGCATCTGGGTCAGAATATATCTAACAAAGTGAATACTTGTATTCTGCAGAAATTGATGGCATAGATCCCACCTGAGTTACTTATACTACTTATCTGGCTCCTACATTCATTCTTTGAATTACTCCATACATATTTGTTCCCTGGAACTATAAAGTTGTAAGGCTCAAGAACTAATATCTGGCCTGTGAGGAGCTCTGCTCCACACAACAGATTTATAAAACTATAATAAATGTACTAATTAGTACAAAAGTCTGCTAGATAAGCTTTACTATGCTGATTATAGGTTCTCGAATTAATGGCTCTAGTCTGTCCAGACTGAAAACCAATTCTTGCTTTTTGAAAATTGTGGGTTTTGTTTCTTTCTCTGCCATAAACTAACATGGAAAGACAGGCTAGATAGGATTGTTTTTGTTCCATGCTTATGTGATGGTGGACTTGGGCCACGCACAGCAGAGTTAGTTATGACATTGTCTAAAGACAGACACAGCATAGAAACAGTGGAGTGGAAAGGAAAAGGGAAGATATAATTTGGAACACACAGAGAGCTTCCAGTTATTCCCCTACACTTCTGCCAAATTAAAACAGTTATGGCTTCTCAATGTGAAATATACTATCTGAGAATATTTCGCAGAAATTCATTCATTGGATAAAAAGGGAAAATGTGTCAAATAGGGATGTTAATGATTAACTGGTAAGCTTCACTGCAGGCACACCAGAACAGCCCCCATTTGTGGCAGCCCAGGAGGGGGAAGCACCAGGGAGGCCTCTCCACAGATGAGCTGTTACAGTGGGGCTGGAGCATCTGTGCTCAGAACGCACTCAGGACCTCTGAGGATGTGGGGCTTTGCTGGACCAGCCCCCATTCCCAGTGTACTGTGGGCAGGAACACTCGAGCCTGGTGGGAGCAGCCCCTGTCCTCAGCAGCTGGGGCTTCTGGGCTGGAGTTCTGTCTGCCACCTGTTTAATCCGTTAACTGGTTAAACTTGGTGTTTAACAAGTGAACTCGTTTCATGGAATTTTATATCCTTAGTGTCAGTTGTAAGTAGCGCAAGATGCAGAGCCTAGCTGCAAGAATAAAACATCATAAGGAAAACTACTTATTGTGAGAAAATGATGTGAGTGGAGATGTCTAAACTATGTGGGTTAACTTTGCAATGCATCGTTCTTCAAGACTCTATGCCTTTTAATATAATTCTGATTTTAATAAGTAGATTTGCAGGCTGTTTGCTGTGTTGGATGTTGCTAGGGAAAAAAGTTAGCTTAAGTAATAGTTGTGGTTTGTTTAATTAGTTTACTAGTAGCTAACTAAGTTTAGACTCAATCACCCAAGTATACTGTACAGAAAGCTGAAGAAATCTAGAGTTGCTGGTTCACCCTGTGTCATTCTTATTTTATATTACCTAATACATGCTTTTTTTAACATGGTGGCCACAGACAATAAGGGTGATGCCACATTTCTCTTCCTTATTTTAAGCCCTGTCCTGTACTTGTGTTCAAGAGGGCTTACTCCAAAATTAAGTGCATTCTAAGCACAGCCAGTTTTAGCCTTTTTTTGAGGGGGAGTGGGAGGGGGGAAACATGACCTTGGAATTAAATCTGCATCAAAATGATAGTGGGAGTGGAGAAGATGGAAGCTAGTTATAGACATTTTAAGGACACTGTACATTTAGTGATCTGAGGACTTGTCTGCTAGAGGTTATAAAGTTTGAAAATTAAAAAAAAAACCAAAAAACTTGAGGGCAGCTGTCAACTAGTAACTTAAGAGACTGCTATAATTGCAAATGTAAAAACATTTGATTTAAAAAAAAAAAAAAAAGTGCTGCTGTTTGTGTGTAGGATTTAATTCTTAAACTATTTGTAATGTATTGCTGCTGCATCTGCAACTTGACATAGGTAATCAGTATTATGTACTATTTTCTGACTTGATTTTTATTTTATCTAAAAAATTACACAAAGTACATCTTAGTTAATTTGCAGCTCAGTGCAGCATTTTACATGTTTTAGTGATTAGATTTTCCCCAGTCTTTGAAGGAATTTGTGAAGAAGTGTCACATGGCTAATACTTGATTAAATCAACTTACTTTTGGTGATTTAAATCCATCCATCCTGGTTCATTACAATGAAAATCTCAATTTTTTTTTCTTTAGTCAAAAAAAGACTAGTCCTGGCCAGATAGAGGAGATGAATTTTGCATTGTTGTTCTGCAGTAGCCTTTCTGGCTCACTTCTAAAACATGAGGTTATGAAGTTCAAAAAGAAACTTCCATGCTATGAGTATACCTTTAGTGACTTGAAATCATATAGTTATCAGCAGGGCCCTCCCTATGGGTGTAGGTGGACTGGAACAACCCCCTCTCAGACCTGCTCCATTCCATGGAGGGGTCTGTCCCCCTCCTCTACCCCATTCCACACTTTCACTGCAGAGTGACCTAGCAGCCTGCTCTGTCACCCATCTCCCATCCTGCTGTGCTCTGCTTCACAGTGGCAGGAAACAGTGTGTTCTGGCCCAGCCCACTGTTCTCCCCCCCCCCCCCCCCCCCAACCTCTGCTGCTGCCCTGTACCAGTTCTCCGAGTTAATCCCCCAGGCTACCCACGTCCCATGGGCTCCCTTTAACATGGGGGACAGACCTGTCCATAGGATGGTGTGGGTGGCCTTGATGGGGCCTGGGCTAGCTGCATCAAATTGTCCTATATGTGGAATGGCTCTGGCCAATCAGCATCCGTTTCTAAAGTCACCTCCTGGTTATGCAATGCATGTGCAGCGTATAGACTTTGATTCTTCTTCTGCCTTTGCCTCAATCCATAAAATCATAGGCCCTCAAACAGTATGCCAAGAATGATAGCTATATCTCTAAATCCCATTTTTCCGTACATACATATGATACTGTTTAGCCATTTGTGAGGAGCATTCTTCAGCCAAAGTTGTAATGTTAATAGAGCTTTATAGACTAAACAGTTTATTTGTACCATGCATGTCAGTTTAGTTCCTCGATGGCATAAGAATAGAAATAAAATCTTGCTGGGCACCATACAAACACAGGGACTTTCTCAATGTGGGTTTGCTTAGATTTTAAGTAGACAGTAGGGGAGAAAGGAAGCATTTGCTGCATTTTAAAGATGAAGATCTGGGGCACAGACAGCGGTATGCTCAGTGTCCTACAGGAAGTCTGTGGAAGAGCTGGGAACAGAATTTATTTTGTGTGTCCTTGTCCAGTGCCTTAAACATAAGATCAGTCTTGAAATACAGCAGCAACTGCATTGGTCAGTTTTAACGAGGCTGTAACTATTGTTTTTTGTTGTTTTGTCCTCTGGCAGATTGCTTTCCTATTTTGTTTGAATGATGCAGTACTTTACAAGCTTCTTATTTTTAGTCTGCTTGATAGGATCACTTGAAGTTCTTCCTTGGAGTTGCTTCCCAGTTTATACTTCATCCAGATATTTCTGAAGGCTAATTGTTAAATGATTATTGTGCAAGTCTAGATAACTGCAGTATTGTGACTTTTGAGTTACTCTTCCATCTTTTTAACTTATTTATTTATTTTCTAGATTCCGATATAATGCTAGCTTTATATCCCTCTATAGATTTCCCTGGACTACTTCAGGAACATGAAGTCACGCCTTTATCAGGGTGCGAGAATTGTGGCTTTCTTGTTCGATTCACCAGTGGGTTATTTGTTTCTGCAGCTGTTTGTTTTTAGCTTGTATCAGTTCTCAATGTCTTTGGATTTTCTGTATCTTTCTTCATCTGCAGAACTTTCTTTTTTTATGCCAGGTATCTTCGCACTTCTATTGCCTCAGCAACTGATCTTGAGCTGTGTAACTTTGAGCTACAACGTAATCTGACTTTTAATACGGCCATCATCAACCTTCATATCTTGTGCTGTTCTGGCAAAACTGCTCAGGAAAGGTTCCCTTCATTGTTTTGTAGCTTGGAGTACATGACATAATAAGCTGTTTCCATCTTTATCTTTTGATAACTGTTTTCTTGTTTAATTCATCTGGTAAAGATTTTGATTTCATTTTAATTAGCTTGTTTTGAGATATTTGTAGCACAAGATAACAATTTAACAAATATTGCAAACATATGATTTATTCAACATTTGTTCTGCTCCTTCCCATCTTAAATGTTGCATTTTATAAGAAATTTATGGTGAAGAAAATCAGTGAGATTTACCACCAAATAATATTCATAAAATGCTGAGAGAGTTCTTGAGTGTCTTAGAATGAATTTTCAAGTTTTTTAACAGCTTACCTGCAAAATGTTATGTGATTTCTAAAGAACACACTGCACCAGTATTTGGATGTTTAATATGTCTTAAATGCATGATATTTTATCAGTAGTCTTTACTCAATTTATGCATGAATCTTAATAAGGTCAGACAAACCTGTCCCAATATGTTTGCCTTAAGTTTGTTCAAATTGTGTAGGAACTCTGTGTACATGTGCGAGGTCTAGTATAATGTTCATACACGCTTGATGGGAATCTTGGAAGTCCCCCTAATAGTTCAGAAACAGATGTTACACTGTTTACCATTTCCAGATAGTTTCAAGTTAAGAATAACATCCCTATTTACCTTGTGAAAGTATGTTAAGCCGACAAGTGTTTAAAGAAGGCAAAACGCTCTGTTGCAGTACTTTGTGAACCTCCTAGTCTGAGGTACTTGCTAACATCGCTTTGTTTTTTAAGAATGATTTAATATATCTATTCTTACACATGCTTGATCCCTCCAGTTTCCTGCCAACTTAAGTATCTTCAAGAGAAATAATAATTTGGGATAAAATATCTTGTTAGCATAGCACAGGGAGAGCTCTAAAAGTTAAGTCATGCTCACATCGGATTTGAAAGAAATACCTAAGCAATGAATCAGAGGGGTAGCCGTGTAAGTCTGGATCTGTAACAGCAACGAAGGATCCTGTGGCACCTTATAGACTAACAGAAAAGTTTTGAGCATGAGCTTTCGTGAGCACTGACTCACTTCATCAGATGCTGGTCTTGGAAATCTGCAGGGCCAGGTATAAATAAGCCAGAGCAAGGGTGGGGATAACAAGGTTAGCTCAGTCAGCAAGGGTGAGGCTTACTACCAGCAGTTGATCTGGAGGTGTGACCACCAAGGGAGGGGAAGCTGCTTCTGTATTTAGCCAGCCATTTGCAGTCTTTGTTTAAGCCAGAGCTGAGGGCGTTGAATTTGCAGATGAATTGTAGCTCAGAAATTTCTCTTTGGAGTCTGGTCCTGAAATTTCTTTGCTGTAGGATAGCTACTTTTAAGTCTGCTACTGTGTGGCCTGGGAGATTGAAGTGCCCATGCAACAAACCTCGTTGCTAGCTCTGCCCACATATCTACACCAGCAACACCATTACAGGACCTAACCAGGTCAGCCACACCATCGTGGGTTCATTCAGCTGCACATCTACCAATATAATTTATGCCATCATGTGCCAGCAATCCCCTCTGCTATGTACATCGGACAAACTGGACAGTCTCTACGTAAAAGAATAAACACACACAAATCGAATATCAGAAATGGGAATGTACAAAAACCCGTAGGAGAGCACTTGACTCTCCCAGGTCACACAACTTTATCCTCACACAACTATTTCGGATTTGGCAACGATATATACCTTCAAATCAGTGGCACAGCTATGGGTACCCGCATGGCCCCTGAATATGCCAATATGTTCATGGCTGACCTGGTACAGCGCTTCCTTCGCTCTCGTCCACTAACACCTCATCTCTACTTACGCTACATTGATGACATCTTCATCATCTGGACCCATGGGAAGGGGACTCTGGAGGAATTCCACTGGGACTTCAACAACTTTCACCCCAGCATCAACCTCAGCCTGGAACAGTCCACACAGGAGATCCACTTCCTGGACACCACGGTGCTAATACACGATGGCCACATCAATACCACCCTGTACCGTAAACCTACTGACTGCTATGCCTACCTTCATGCCTCCAGCTTCCATCCCAGACACACCACACGATCCATTGTCTACAGCCAAGCACTAAGATATTAACCGCATTTGCTCCAACCCCTCCGACAGAGACAAGCACCTACAGGATCTCTACCAAGCATTCTTGAAACTGCAGTACCCACCTAAGGAAGTGAAAAAACAGATCAACAGAGCCGGACATGTGCCACGAAGCCTCTTACTACAGGACAAGCCCAAGAGAGAAACCAACAGAAGACCACTAGCCATCACCTACAGTCCTCAGCTAAAACCTCTACAGCGCATCATCAGGGATTTACAACCCATCCTGGACAATGATCCCCCACTTTCACAGGCCTTGGGAGGCAGACCAGTCCTTGCCCACAGACAACCTGCCAACCTGAAGCAAATCCTAACCAGCAACTATACACCGCACCACAGTCACTCTAACTCAGGGACCCATCCATGCAACAAACCTTGTTGCCAGCTCTGCCCACATATCTACACCAGCAACACCATTACAGGACCTAACCAGGTCAGCCACACCATTGTGGGTTCATTCAGCTGCACATCTACCAATATAATTTATGCCATCATGTGCCAGCAATGCCCCTCTGCTACATACATCGGACAAACTGGACAGTCTCTACATAAAAGAATAAACGCACACAAATCAGACATCAGAAATGGCAATATACAAAAACCCGTAGGAGAGCACTTCAATCTCCCAGGCCACACAGTAGCAGACTTAAAAGTAGCTATTCTACAGCAAAGAAATTTCAGGACCAGACTCCAAAGGGAAATTTCTGAGCTACAATTCATCTGCAAATTCAACGCCCTCAGCTCAGGCTTAAACAAAGACTGCGAATGGCTGGCTAAATACAGAAGCAGCTTCCCCTCCCTTGGTGGTCACACCTCCAGATCAACTGCTGGTAGTAAGCCTCACCCTTGCTGACTGAGCTAACCTTGTTATCCCCACCCTTGCTCTGGCTTCTTTATACCTGGCCCTGCAGATTTCCAAGACCAGCATCTGATGAAGTGAGTCTGTGCTCATGAAAGCTCATGCTCAAAACTTTTCTGTTAGTCTATAAGGTGCCACAGGACCCTTTGTTGCTTTAAGCAATATATGTTTGTCTACATAGACAGCATAAGAAAAAAAATTATACTCAGAGTTGATTGTTTTTAGCTTTTTTTCCTCCTATTGCGCAGGTTGTGTATTTCAAAACATAATTCAAGCAAGCAGTTCTGTAATGCTTTTTTGTGATAGTGATTGACGTATGTAAACTGTTGGATATTTAGTCTTCTAGAAGTCGATCTTAGAGACAGTATCTCAGTTCATATTTTTGCTCTATTCTGACTTGTGGTCAATCAGCAATTAACATACTTTTTACTTCTGAATACTTTAATAGTAATAAAATACTGACTGTGTTACTCAAGTCTGCGTTAACAGAAAATTCACATCACAAGATGTTTACAACTTGTTGGGTATTGAAAGTCTGTGTGCCCAATAGGATAGAATCATAGAATACTAGGACTGGAAGGGACCTTGAGGGGCCATCGAGTCCAGCCCCATGCCCCAATGGCAGGACCAAGTACTGTCTAAACCATCCCTGATAGACATCTATCTAACCTGTTCTTAAATATCTCCAGCAATGGAGATTCCACAACCTCCCTTGGCAACTTATTCCACTGTTTGACCACCCTAACAGTTAGGAACTTTTTCCTAATGTCCAAACTAAACCTCCTTTGCTGCAGTTTAAGTCCATTGCCTCTTGTTCTATCTTCAGAAGTCAAAAAGAAGAAATTTTCTCCCTCCTCCTCATGAAACTCTTTTAGATACGTGAAAACCGCTATCATGTCTCCCCTCAATCTTCTCTTTTTCAAACTAAACAAGCCCAGTTCTTTCAGCCTTTCTTCATAGGTCACATTCTCTAGACCTTTAATCATTCTTGTCGCTCTTTTCTGAACCCTCTCTGACTTCTCCACATCTTTCTTGAACTGTGGTGCCCAGAACTGGACACACTATTCCAGTTGAGGCCTAACCAGCGCAGAGCAGAGTGGAAGAATGACTTCCTGGACAGTCTCTCCCCATTTTGTGTGCGTGAAACTGATTGTTCCTTCCCAAGTGGAGCACTTCGCATTTGTCCTTTTTAGGCTTCATCCTGTTTACCTCAGACCATTTCTCCAATTTATCCAGATCATTTTGAATTATGACCCTATCCTCCAAAGCAGTTGCAGCCCCTTCCAGCTTGGTATCATCTGCAAACTTAATAGACATGCTTTCTCTGCCAATATCTAAATCGTTGATGAAGATATTGAACAGAACCGGTCCTAACACAGACCCCTGCAGAACCTCACTTGTTATACTTTTCCATCAGGACTGAGAACCATTAAGAACTACTCTCTGAGTACAGTTATCCAGCCAGTTATGCACCCACCTTATAGTAGCCTCATCTACATTGTATTTGCCTAGTTTTTTTATAAGAATATCATGAGAGACCGTATCAAATGCTTTACTAAAGTCTAGGTATACCACGTCTACTGCTTCTCCCTTATCCACAAGGCTCATTATCCTGTCAAAGAAAGCTATCAGATTAGTTTGACGTGATTTGTTCTTTACAAATCCATGCTGGCTGTTCCCTATCACCTTACCACCTTCCAAGTGCTTGCAGATGATTTCTTTAATTGCCTGATCATTATCTTTCCTGGCACTGAAGTTAAGCTGATTGGCCTGTAGTTTCCTGGGTGGTTGTTATTCCCCTTTTTATAGATGGGCACTATATAAGTGATTTCTAACTTCTAACCCTACCCCTTTCCCTCTAGCATTCACTATGTTGGGCATTCCTTCATCCGACTTCTCAGTGCAGACCAAAACAAAGTCATTAAGCATCTCTGCCATTTCCAAGTTCCCTGTTACTGTTTCTCCCTCCTCACTGAGCAATGGCCCTACCCGGTCCCTGGTCTTCCTCTTGTTTCTAATATATTTATAAAAAGCCTTGTTTCCCTTTATGCCTGTAGCTAGTTTGAGCTAATTTTGTGCCTTAATCTTTCTAATCTTCCTCTTGCATTCTTGTGGTGTTTGCCTGTATTCACCCATTGTAATTTGTCCTTGTTTCCATTTTTTATACGATTCCTTTTTTATTTTGGGATCATGCAAGATCTCCTGGTTAAGCCAAGGCAGTTTTTTGCCATATTTTCTATCTTTCCTATGCAGTGGGATAGCTTGCTTTTGGGCCTTTAATAACGTCCCTTTGGAAAAACTGCCAACTCTCCTCAGATGTTTTTCCCCCTTAGTTTTGCTTCCCATGGGACCTTACCTACCAGCTCTCTGAGTTTACCAAAATCTGCCCTCCTGAAATCCATTATCTCTATTTTGCTGTTTTTCCCTTTTTCCCTTCTTTGGAATTGTGAACTCTATGATTTTGTGATCAGTTTCACCCAAGCTGCCTTCCACTTTCAAGTTCTCTACCAATTCCTCCCTATTTGTTAAAAATCAAATCTAGAACAGTTTGCCCCCGGTAGCTTTTTCAACCTTTTGGAATAAAAAATTGTCTCCAATGCAATCCAAGAACTTATTGGCTAGTCTGTGCCCTGCTGTATTAGTTTCCCAACATAGATCTGGATAGTTGGAGGGCCCCATCACCACCAAATCCGGGGCCCTGCATGATTTTGTTAGTTGCTTAAAAAAAGCCTCTTCCACCTGGGTAGGCAGCCTGTAGTAGACTCCTAGCAGGACATCACCCTTATTTTTTACTCCTCTTAGTCCAACCCAGAGACTCTCAACACGTCCATCTCCACCTCAGTCCAAGTGTGTACATTTGTAATATGTATGGCAATACCTCTCCCCTTTCTTCCCTGTCTATCCTTCTGAAGCATGTTGTACCCTTCAATATCAACATTCCAATCATGTATATTATCCCACCAAGTTTCCATGATGCCAATGGTGTCATAGTTGTATTTATTTATTAGCGCTTCCAGTTCTTCCTGCTTTTATTACCCATACCTCTTGCATTTGTATATAGGCATCTAAGATATTGATTTGCTCTTGCCTCCCTGTTTTGCCTTGACCTTCTTTTTTTATTCTGTTGCCCATGCTGCCTCCCATTTCTGACCCATCTCCCAGGTTTCGATGACCACCACTTACCTGTGGGCTTTGCTCCCCTATCCCTGTCGATAGTCAGTTTGAAATCATTTGTGAACATTAAATTTAACTTTATTTAGGCAAGCTTTTCACAATTAATGTAGCAAACGTAGAAAAATGTACAACTAACTAAGTTTGGCTGACTATGCTCACTATGGTTTATTCTGTGTAATGCTTGTATGGATCATTAGCTGTATTAAACCTTATAAAAACACTTCGTATATTTAAAAGAAAAGAGGCTTGTAGAAACCTAAAGAATGAAATGACTGGTCTTGCTACACCAAAAATAACTCAGCCCCTCAGTTTCTAGGACAAAGCGTTATAATATGTACCGGAGGGAACAGCGCTGCAGTGCCTGGAAGATGGAGTAGAAGGCATATTAGGTGTTCTCAGTCTGACTCCCATGGTTTTGATTCTATAATTCATATCAGAAATGTGTTCAGATGGGTCATTATTACAGCTGTAATTTAGTCGTGGTATTTTTAGTAAAGATCAAGGACAGGTCATGGACAATAAACAAATATTCATAGCTAGTGGCCTGTCCATGATTTTTATTATATCCATGACTAAAACCTGGAGGGGTCATGCCCCAGTACTGTTTCTGGGTTAGAGGATGGGGGGGGCGAGCGGCACCAGGGGTGGGGCATGTTCCTTGCCTGGCTTTTGGGAAGTGGCAACCTCCAGCTTGTAGCTCCACATCCTGCTGCACTCTGACCCAGGCTCCAGCTCTGAAGTTCATATTGGCTGAGAATCATGGCCAGTGGGAGCTGCAGACTGTGTATGCAGGCAGACTTAGCATGTGGAGCTAGGAGCTGAATCCTCCAAGATAAGCATCATCCTGCACCCCAGCCTCCAACTCTGAGTGCCCCCCATTGCTGATAAGTACCAGGGGTAGGGAGGGAGAAGGAGAGAGACTGCACTAGTAGAAGCTGCTGCAACTGGCCAAGGGGCTGCTCTAGCTACGCAGGTTGTCCTTGGGTCAGACACACCCGCCAATGCAGAGGTCATGAACGGATGTGGAATTTGTGACTATCTATGGGAAATAAGGGGCATTAGTAGTTATCCTATAAATGACACAAAGGTCAAAACCATTAAAAAGGGGGTTCTATCTTGAATCTAATGTCATATAATCTGATTATTCCATAAATCATTCACTTTCTGATACTGGAATTAGATTTTCTGTCAGCATTGCTTTTTTGGATTGAACTTCTTGTGGAACTTGTAAATTTTTCCCCTTTCATCCTTGTACTTCGGTTTATTCTCCCCTCCGGGACTCTCAGTATTAGATGAAAGCAGTTCTGCTATCTAGCACTACAAGTGCTGAAGCTCTAGTGCCTTTTAAGAATCCTCTCCGGTATTCTTTATGTACACGTATTATTGTAGGGCGCTCGCTGTGTCAGTGGTGGATAACTATCATTAGTAACACTTGTCTGACATGAATCACAGCCAGGTGGTATTGTGTGTCCAAAAAGCAATTCTGTAGTCTGGAACAAACTCTTACTACCTGTTTCCTTTTCAAACATCTTGTAATTGATTTAGTTTGAACATGATGGAATTTCACAAATGTAATTTAATATTGTTGGCATTCCAATCACCATAGATGGTTTTCATTTTTATGAAAACAATCGTTTAGTGAAAACATCCAATTGTGATATTCCTAATTTGCATGATGAGTGATAATCCTATTTTGTCAATTAAAATATATTAAAATAATTTGTAGAATGAAACTTTGTGTACTACATTCTGAGATGAGATTGAGGAATTTAAGTGTTAAGATGAGGAGAAAACAACTACTTTTTCAGCATTAAAATCAGCATGCCACACACACTTAGCAGCACCTTTATTTCTACCTGTCTAGAAGCCGGAGGAATTTTAATGCAGTTTGTTACAGGACAGTTTAATGAAATTTTGCATATATGCAGCATATTTCTTGTAAACATATTAAAATAATGCTTTTGTTTTGTATTATTGAACCACTTTGCGAGTAAAATTTTTGGCATTTAATGTTCACAAATCAAATTTGATAACTTTTACAAAATTGAGATGAAATGTGTTCTTGTGAAATTTGTTCTGAACTAAAGACTCTGAGATACTTTTATCTCAAACATTGCAGCTTGGGGAACCTTACCATAAAACTAGCTTTCACAATCCATAATGAAAGATGTAAAAGGTTTTACTAAATTTCAGGTTATAAATTTTGAACAAATCTTAAATTGAATGGTGCCTGTAACATGGTAATAAATTCAACAGCAGTATCTCTAGCTCATGAAATTACTAATGTTTAAATTCAAAATATTTAAATAGACTGTTTTGATGCTAAATTAAAGCTGTTTTAAAAATATTTATGGTGTAGTTATTTGCAAAATTACACGTCTTCAAACTTTTTGCCTTTTTTTTTCTTTGGCATGACTAACATGAAGCATGGTTTTATGCTTGCTTTTTTTGCAGTAGTTAAGTAAAAGATGGAGTCAGTTTTTTTGCATTGATTTTGACTGCATTACAAATTGTCAGCATTCTCACAAACAAGTGGCTCATTGTTCAGTTTGAAAACTAGAATCACTTTTATTGTCTTTACGTGTAAAAAGTTAACTGCAAAGAAAAATCTTTGTTACAATTATAGCCATAAATCTCAGCCAGCAGTTACATAAGATAGGTTTCCAATTTTTTTGAGTCCTGGCTTTACTTTTTAAACTTAATATTTGGTGTAAATTGATCTTGTGTGTGCATAATTAAACCAACAGTAAAGTCAGTGTAGCTGTGAGGTTTTTAAAAAATGCTATTTAAAGCTCCTTTTTTTTCCCCTTCTAGAAGAGTCACTTTGGTACGTGTTGTTTACAGATACGGCTAACAATGTGCACACCAACACAGTATCCCTATTCTTTCCTGCAATAATATTTATTCAGGTAAACTTTACATTGGTAGTAAAACTCATGTAATAATGAACTAGACTATATTTTTGTGAGATTGATATTTTATAGGTTTATGATTCATACTATGATATGTCTCCTGTATTTTAAGAATGAAACCATATTTTATGTTTAGTTACATTACCTTAGAGCTGCAGCCAGCTGTTTGTGAAGTAGAGGAGTTACTGTTCCATTCAACAAGATGAAAATATATTTCCTTAGCTCTTAAAATGTCATTATTTTCTCCTCAACTTAGTGTTTGATTCCACGTTGGCTAATCTCAGACAGTGATGCCTTTCAGTGTTTGAATTTCTGTGCCATGATTCTTAAAATATTTCACTCTGATTAAAAATTGGTTAGTCTTTCAAATGACAATCCATGGCACTTAGCGTCTTTCACTAATATAAACTAACTTTAATTTGGGTAATTTAAAGAAAAAAGCATATTGCAGTTATGAATGTATTCCTTATTCCTCACTAAGCTATTGTGTATTGCATTGCTGTGTAGATGTTTGTGAATTTCATCCAGAAATGGCTGTATTTCAATTGTGGATGTGATAGTACTAGTATCCAGTGTCACAGGAAAAACTTGTGGGTGTCCAAAAGCAAAGATTTTATTCGAGCTATAAAGATGATTTTCAAAGGCTTGTTTGTGTTTGTGTGCTGATGTCCTCCCTCCATACGCTTTAAATAGCGTTCACATTTCATATCTGTTGGACAACGACACTTGGAAGCTGTCGTCTGTCTCTATATCTTTCAGCTGATCTGTGTTGGATTTCAATCCTGGCTTGGTCACTTTTGTGGTGTACCTCTTGAACTTGAGTTTTATTGTGACCAAGTGGTGGTCTGACCCTACATCTGCTCCTCTTCTAGCATGGGTGTCCCGCATCAGTCTTCTGAAAAAATTGCTGATACGGATGTGATCAGTCTGGTTTTCTGACTGGAGGTCTGGTGGAAACCCAAGTAACCGTAGGGATCCTTGTGTGTGGGGAAAAACACTACCACCTATCATCAATTCATCGGAGGAAAAAAGAGTCACTGAAGTGCTCTCCATTTAATCCTGAAAACCACTGCATCCTGGAAGATACTACTGTGGGACAAATTTGGGAACACGCTAAAGTAGCCTGAAAAGAGGTCTGTGATAAAACACTAAGAGGACAAAGAGTCACAACGAATGATCACAGTAGAAACTGTAAAACAAGCGAAGGAATAAAAGGACAGAAAAGCAGCAGCCAGCAACAACAAAACAAGAACAGCCAAGGCGGAAGCTCAGAGGCTATTCAGAAGCTGTCAGAGAAGTTAAAGGCTGTAAAATGGATCAAGAAGAACTTTGTGGAAAACCTTGCATGACAAGTGGAACAGGCTGCAGATGGAGAAACTGGAAAGAACTGTATGACATTACATGGAAGCTAGCTGTGTGTATAGTGGATTAGCCAGTACAGGATAAGGAGTGGCATATGTTAACAAACCCAAGCAGGCAGCTCAGTAGATGGAAGGAACTCTTTGAAGAGCTACTGAACTGCCTGCCCACATGGAACCTTCAGAGTTACTCCCTGCAAATATACCACTGCAGGTTAACAGCAACAGACCTACAAAAGAAGAAAACAGAAAAGCCATTGCTCATCTGAAAAGCAGAAAAGCACCTGGTCCAGACAACATCCCTGTGGAAGAAAGCAAGGCAGGTAGCGAGGCGTCAGTCAACAAGATGTGGGATCTCCTTAGTGTCCCAAAGAGATTTATACAAGACTGGAAACATGGCTACTTTATCAAGCTTCCAAAGAGAGGCATCCTGAAGGAATGCAAGAACTGGAGGGGCTTAATGTTACAGTCTCTTCCAGGCAAAGTGTTCAATAGGATTCTCTTGGAGAGAATGAAGACAGAAATTGATAGACAGCTCAGGGAAAAACAGGACGGCTTCTGAACTGAGATTCTGTACTGACCAAATAGCAACTCTGGGTGATCATAGAACAGTGGTCTGAGTGGAACTTCTCCCTGTACATAGCTTTCACAGACTTTGAAAAAGCCTTTGACAGCATTGATAGAGATGCTTCATGGAAATGGCTGAAACAGCATGGCATCCCATCCAAAATTATTATACTGATCTGTTCAGTGTACAAACCCTCAACATGCTTCGTTCATAATGGTGTCTTCACAGAATCCTTCAGCATACTGTCGGGGTGTGACAAGGGTGCCTATTGTCACCTTTCTTGTTCTTGATCACAAAGGACTGGATTATGAGCAGGACAACAGATGACCATCAATGAGACATTCAGTGGACACTTTTCAGACAACTCGAGGACATTGATTTGGCTGATGTCACCCTCCTTTTACATCATAATGAAAGTGTGAAAGAAAAGGTCACAACGCTAGACAAAACTGCCTCAGTGACTGGACTGAGCATTAAAAAGGGAAAGACCAAAACAGCGAGGATCAAGCAGTCTAACAACACCATCATCACACTGGGAGGGAGTGACCTGGAAGATGTGAAGCATTTTACCTGTTTGGGGAGTATTATGGGCAGAGACAGAGAGGAATAGAAAAGGATATCAATGCCAGAATAGGGAAAGCAACAGCTAAATTCAGAGACACTTCTTCCCATATGGAGTTCACAAATATGAAGAGTGTGCTTTTATATGGATGTGAGACTTGGCATATTAAAAAGGCTTAAAATCACAAGCTACAGACATTCATAAAAAGTTGAGTGAGGTCCATCCTGTGCATCAGATGGTAGGACTTTGTTACAAATGAGAAGTTTTGAAACAGAGCGCAGGACAAGTGTCACTTGACGTTTAAATCAAGAGAAGAAAGTGGGGATGGCTAGGCCACGCTCTCAGAATACCATCACCCAGCATAGTCAGTCAAGCTCTCAAATGGAACCTGCATGGAAAATGGAAAAGAGGAAGACCTTTGACAATGTGGAGAAGATGTAATGAGAGTGAAGGACTACTGGGGTACTCCTGGAGTCAGCTAAAAGTTTTGTTTCAAGACAGTGAGATGGAGGAGACTTGTAGGTGACCTATGCTCCACTCAGAGTATGAGGGTTTAAGTCAGACGTCAGTCAGATTCACATTTCAGTGTGTTCACCTTTTGTTTAAATGGCTGTTCTGGAGGATTTTTCTTAACATGTATTTGAAATGCCCAGTAGGACTGTCGTCTTGTCTTTTACTACCTGATGGAAAGAGTGTGGAACTGCGGATAGTAGATGCATAACTTTTGGATGAATGTACACTAAAGTTAACACGTGTTATGTTTGGGGAGGCGAGGGTATTGAGAGTAGTAGAAGTAGAGGTGTGCAGTAACAGTTTTCTGCTTGAGTTTTGGCAACCTCTTAGAACTGGAGCTTAAACTTTGTTCTGCACATACTAAACTGTTTGACATGATCAGATAGCACTGTTGATTTTGGACATTTCTGAATTTTTGGATAAAAGCTATAGCTTAGTACACCTTTTTCCCTGTAAATCACAAGCCATTAAAAAGTACATCTCCTCTGAAGGTGTTTTTCGAGGCTGCTTTACTGCTGTTTCATGTCCCCTGGGTTTTCCCCATTTACAGACTCCTTGGATTTAATTCCACTAGCGATACTGACAAGATTAGTGGTTGTTAGCTGTCAAGAAATGTTCCTCAGGTACAGTGCATGCATCAGTTATTTTCTCACTGTCAGATGTTCTAACTATTTCAATAAAATTGAAGGTTGATCTTGTAATAAACTGTGCAATGTAACTTCCAGTTACATGCACCCTACCATATGTGGGTTGAACCTCTCTAGTCTGGCACCCTAGGGGTTTAACCATTTCCTAACCAGAGAATTTGCTGGTCAATGGGTGGTCAATATTGTTTAGCAGCATTGCCAACACTTCCATTGCTTCCTGGCCTCCTAAAAGACATTGACAGTAAATTTGAGAACTAACAGCACAGGAAATTGAGTTAGGACTGGTGGCTATAAGCAAAATTAATGAGACTGTGGGAAGACTTGGCCACACCCATAGTAAGTAGGCATCCAGCTAAGTAAATCGTGCTGGACTATGGATGTTGTTGGACCAGAGTGTGCAGAAGAAGAGGCTCAACCTGTATGTTGGAAGGCCTTAGGTACTTGTATCAGGAAGAGCCTTTCAGTGTCAGTGCTTTTCAGAAACCAAATGGTGTTTCTGTAGGAGTGGCTTAATGGTACCCAATGCAAGAGGTAAATTTTGTTTATCCTTTTAAAGCTAAATGTAAATAGTTTTATAGCTTTTTTGGGAAAAGAATCACAACCTGCCTCAATTACAAGACAAGCACTGTTTCAAATATGTTTTGAAAAAAATATCATTGCAGTGGCCTCAACAGTGTAGTGAATGGCATAACTTGATTAGTGGGATACTTTCATGCTATATCCAAGATGTTTGTTTTTCCATAGGAGAGACTTTTGTTGGGCTTTGGGCCAGAGCAAGTGTTGGCCTTTCTCACTCCTTCCCCGGCAATCTCCTCCTTATCCCTGTGCTCCTGACTGGGAGCAAGGTTGAGGCGCAGGGTTTTCCTTTCATTGTGCTTGCCCAGTGTTCTTGATGGGAAGCAGCAGAAGCCTGACCCTGCTCCATGGAAGCAGTGTCAGGTGGGCAGGGCAAGTTCCCAAATCAGGACCCTGCTCCCCCAGTAGGAGTGCCAAGTGAAGTGGGGCAGTGCACAGGGGTACCCAGTTGGCTGAAGCCGTGGATATGGCCTCCATTGGTCCAGTGACTATTCTGCCACTGGGCAGGACACATGCTTATGTGTCTGATACCCACCTAAGGAAGTGAAGAAACAGATTGACAGAGCCAGATGGGTACCCAGAAGCCACCTGCTACAAGACAGGCCCAACAAGGAAGACAACAGAACACCACTGGCCTTCACGTACAGCCCCAGCAAAACCTCTCCACTCATGCTGGACAAGGATCCCTCACTCTCACAGACCTATAGTTATTGATTTAGTTCCAAACTAACAGCATTATCAGCAAAAAGATCTTGACAACATTGTAGACAGCTCTTTGAAAATCTCTGTTCAGTGAGAAGTGGTAAATCTAATATCAGTTATGATGTATGTGCAATAATAGTATAGAAAGTTTGTCATGGCATAGGTTGATGTTCACACTGACCTTAAACATTGTTCACTTCTGATCACCTCATCTGAAAAGCAACATAGTAGAAACGGAGCATCCAGAGAAGGATGACTAAAACTAGAAGCATGAGAACACCTGTATGTGCTTACCTACTTGGGGTATGTTGGCACTGCGAACCCAGTAGTATTGGCATATATGGTAGTGTAGAGAGCAAGGCACAGCTTAGGTTGGTAAAGATGCTCCTGAGTAAGGAGATAGCCAGTAAAGGCTAAGGCAGCACCTTGCCACTGGAGCCTTTCTCTAGATCAGGAAGTTACTTAAGTCTTTTCCTGCCACAGGGAAAGAGACCTGAGCACTGGGGAAAAGGCTGTTACAGCCTCCTGCCACCAGGGCCTTTCACTGACATGTGTAGCTGCACACTGCAGTGTGGGGTAAACCTGCTTTTTTTAATTTACACATGCCCTACATGTGGTGTGTAGTAAACATAGCGTAAAATTAAGATTGCTTAATATGGAAATGGACTAGAGATTGGTTTTCAAGCTGTCAACTTTTTGGTATGCTTCTGTTTAGTCAGAGCAACTTCTCCCATATAGTGAGATGGGAGTAAGCCTATTACATTTGCCTACCACTGAAACTTACTATTCCTCAATTAACTCTCTTGGGAAGCTAAGAAGTGAGATGTAATTCTATATTAAGGCCTCTCAATTTCATTGGTGACTCAACACATGAGAATTTTTGAAAACTTTACCGTGTGAAAAATTGTTTTTCATCCATGTCAAAAGTGATTTAGGAGTATGTCCCTTAAACACAGTGGCACTTAGGCATCAGTGTGACTTTGGTGTCTTTGAAGAATGTATCCATGTTGTATAATTAAATTGGAGAATTCACTGCCTCAAGCTTAGGTCAAGAACTTAGCAGGAGTCAAACAGATTAGACATTTATGAATATCTAGGTACAGTAAACACTCTCCTCTAAGGTGAATACATTTTTTTTCTGAAGACAACTGGATAACTGTCCATTGGCGGTTTTTACGTCATGCCTTGAATCATGTGCTACTGACCATTGTCAGAGTAGAGGAGCTTTGGATCTCTTATGTGACAATTCCTCCTTTGCTGTAAATCATCCTACAGAGAGAGAATGAAGTGTTAGTCCATCTCATAATAGAATGTAGTGTCAGTTGGACAAGAAAAATCACAGTTATGTCTAGGAAATATCCCCAAGCACTTTATAGAGTATTCTGTCTGTAGTATTGAGATGAAACATTGTGACAAAGTTGCTGTAAATACTATGGATTGCACCTCTCAAATCCAATATGCTTTCATCCTACAACATCTGGGGCCTGGCAGGATCATGGATGTTCCAGGACAAGAGAATACTGGACCAGTGCAGGATCCCGGTTGAACCAGGAACCGGAGCTGCCCCCTGCCCTGTGGCAGCACGGGAGCTGGAGGCCCTGCTGGAGCCAGCATGCCACGTGGCAGCATATAGGGATCAGGAGCCAGAGTCTGCTGACAGCCTCTGATAGCCCAGGCTGGGGATGTAGTCTCTGGGGGAGGGAGGCTGGAGGGTGGGACTGCAGCATCCCCAGAGTACAGGTCTGTCAGTGTGCAGAAGACCTGGACCTCCCCTCTTTCAGCATATTCTCTTGTTTGGGACCTGTTAGGTCCTGAGCATTCTGGGTAAGGAAGGTGCAATCTGTACTATATTTACTTTTCCTCTATTGCTGTAGTTGAAAACATATGGTAAAAATAGGTAAGATGTAATTACCTAGGTTGGTATTGGCTAAGATACTGGGACTTTCTTCCTTGCTTGTGCAAAATGGCTCTGTAGTTGAAAAGTTGTCATGTTTACTGTTATAAAAATTAGGGTTTGGGTAGACCACATTTACCTTGTTGTCATAGGCTGCGCTCACACTATAGAGCTTTGTTGACAATTTTTTTGGACAACTCAAGGAGCATTCACATCTAAAATGCATTCTGTTGAGAATCACTTGACAGAACACAGCAGTTTTCTCAGCAGAGTTCTGTCACTCCTGTTTGAGGCAGAAGGCCTTTGTCGACAGATTCAGTTGATAGAAAAAGAGCGTAGATGCTTGGGGGAGGGGGGTCTTCTGTCAACAGAGGAGTCCTTTATGATGCCAGCCAGCTGGACCTGGAACACGTCCTTCCCACTGCAAGCAGAGCTCTATGCTCTGCTCCTCCAGCCAGCCTTAAAGGTACAGGAACCCTGGAAACCCCATACCACTAGCCTGTGTGCAAATAGCCTAGTCAGCATGTGTGCCTGCAGCCTGCTAACAGCCACCCCCTGCAGCCACTCCAGGCACATGGCAGCTACTTGGCCAACCCCTCCAGGGAATGGGGAGAGGAGCCCAAGGACACACCCCTGGCCAGGAGGAGGCAGGCCTCATCTTAGATGGACCTGAAATCTAGGATCTGCTCAGCCCTTGGGCAGAGGAGACGGTGCTTCTGCACCCGGTAACCAAACGCAGGAACTCCCCGGGATGCAGCCAGGTAGCCACCACCCTGGAGGCCCAGGGACACCCTGCCCCAACTATGGGGCAGGTCCAGGTGAAGATAAAAACTCAGGCAGGGGTGTGCCTGAGCCCAGGATGCTGCCTGCCAGTCAGGGGCACGATAACCCAGCTACCCGTACTACCATGAGCTCTTCCAGGCAGAGGACTCCACTCCCTCCCATGCAGCCAGATCCCTACCTGGAGGAATAGCAGTATGGAACCCAGGCTGTGGATGAGAGTGACACTGCATCCTAGGCCAGTGAGGTGACACTAGTCATCAGCCTGGAGTTGGGCGCCTTCAGGGTCTCAATGGACATGTTTGAAGTACCCATTAGTGAGTACCTCATGGGGCACACACCCTGTAGAATGGGGGAGATTGGGCAAGGGTGGGGGTGCGCTGCAATCCCCCCTGGGCTGGCTTGGGCAGGATCCTACCCTGTAAGCCCTTCACACATGTGCAAGGTGCTGTGTTCCACCCATTCCAAGCATGCAGTCTCAGGGCATGGGCACCAACCTGCTGACAGCCTGACGGGAGGCCACAAGAGCCCCTGACATGGTGGGGAATGGGACCTGCCACACACAGGCACACCAGCAGGACACGGGCAGCACCCACAGCTGCAGACAGCATCTCAAACTGAGTCCCTTCCATCTGGACCAGTGGAGGGCCAGGCCAACCTCACTTCTCCACCAGGGCCAGCCAGTCCCTGGGGGGAGCTGGAGCCAGGCATGCCAGCAGGACTACCAGCCCTGGGATGCAAAGGAATCCCACTGTGGCATGGGCAGGTCCAAGGATGGAGGGCCCATTGCTGGGGTGAGGAGGGCTGAGGGAGCCTTGGACGAGTTGCTGACGTACTGGAGCAGCAGCTGTGGGCTGATGAGGTGCAGTGGGCAAGGGACTGGGTGCAAGTGCTGCCTCCACGCCCTCCCCCTGCTGTCCTAGACCTCGCCCAATGGATCCTGTCCTTGGCCACCTCCCCTGCATTTCAGGCCCCACCAGCTCCCTCCACTGAGCCCAACACCCATCTGTAATTGCCAAGCCAGCCCCCAACGAGGCCCTTCCCCAGCCATACCTCCCTGTGTCACTGGCTCCAACCCAGCCCTGATGGGGACCCCGAACTCACAGCAGGAGGGGATCCTATGGCTGGGGCTGCTTAGGTTCCTGCTTCCCTGCAGGGTTGCAGCCCACCATCCCCTTCCTAGACTGAGGCCTTCCACTTCCTGTCCCATGCCCTCCCAGGCAACTGCAGATGCTCTCCCACCCTTTGTCCCAAGCCCTGACCATAATGCCCATAGTTCAGCAACACTGCACTTTGTGAGTAGTTCTTGTTCGTGCACTGGTTCTCATGTGTTCGTGTTACAAAGTAAAGGTTTATTTGTTTACAACCCCCATTGTGTGGGACAGACCAGAGCTGCGGAACACCCTGGTGTCATGGTTAACCAGGGCCTGCATTACAATGAAGTGATACCCCTCCCTGTTGTTGAACCATGCTGCGCTGTGGTCCAGGGCACATATTGGGATATGGGTACCGTTGATCCCCCTGAAACAGTTGGGCGATCCCAGGGTATTGAATACGGCTGCAACCACGTTGACCAGGTGGATGTGCCTCCACAGTAGGAGGGAGTTGATGGCTGTCATGATGTGTGGGGGGAGGAGGTGGGACACACAGGTGAGGGACTGGAGCGGTTGGGCCCTTGGCCGTGGGGTGTTCCCTCTCTGCTCTCCCATCCCCTGTGAGCTCTTCAGGACCCCCTGCCCTGGAGACCATCCCTCACGCAACAGAAGTGTGTGCGGGTGGAATGGCATGGTCCCTGGGGGAGGGGGCTGCTTCTCCCCCTGGCAGGGCCTGCAGCCTAGGAGAGCCTTACCTTCATGAGGACAGCACTCAAGGTGGACTTCCTCATGGCAAAGTGATTCCCCACAGATTGGTAGTTGTTGGGGCTGGCCAGCTTCAAGAGGGCCATGGTGACCCTCTTCTCCAGGGGGATGGCAGGCCGCAGATGGATATGCTGTGGTTGGAGGGTGGGAGCAAGCCAAGCACAGAGCTCCAGAAAAGTGTCTTTCCGCATGCAGAAATTCTGGAGCCACTGCTGGTTGTCTGTTGCCCATCACTCACCAGTCTGAGCTGGTGGTATATCGCCGTATGCACCTGATGACCCAAGGTTGTGGGTGCCAACAAATCACTGTGGCAGTGAGGAGGGCATCTGCCTCATGGAGGGTGTCTGGCTCACCCCTCTGGAGGAAGAGGGCTGGGATGAGGTGGTGCAGCAGCTGCAGCAACAATGCGTACAGCCAGTGCAAGCCATGGGGCTGCTTTGGCAGCAAGACTCGCTGGAAAGGTCGAGCTGTTTCGCTAGCTTTGCTGTCCCTCCAGGAGGTGTGCAAGCCTTGACATGGGCAGGGAGCAGAGCCTGGTGGGGCTCCTTTAAAGGCATGCAGGGCTGTTGCCCCAGGAAGGGCTTGGTGTCCATGCAACCTTGTTTTCCAGGTCACTGGGGCCCATTCTCTTTAAGAGCTGTGGCGGGGGTGGGTGCTTTCTGTTGACAGTGTGTCAGTAGAATGAGCCTCTATTAGGTGTAGATGTGTTATGTTGGTGCGTTCTTTTGGGGGTTTCTGCTGACAGTACCTTCTGTTGACAGATCACTGTGGTGTAGAAGCAGCCAGAATTCAGATTGTAATCTGAGAATACTGACCTAATATAAGCAGCTATTATTTACCTGATAATCAGGGTTTGGAAACTGCTTTCATGTAATCATGTGTTTTGCTAATCCCTTTATGAAGATAGCATATTGGTTCTCAGGAACCTCAGCTTCTAACTTTGGTTAGGACTCCATTGTGTTAGGGGCTAAAAATATCTCTGACTCCAAAATCTTGGAGTCTAGCATTGAGTGGATACAGACAGACAAATTGCGGAGTACAAGGAAGCATGGGAGTATGAGGTTCACCAGGATAGTCCATGGTTTCAGCTCATTAGTGGCCTAATTCAGGCAGACATCACAGCGAGAAGGGATAGAAGAATAAAAAAGTACCTTTGCAGATATCTGTGGGGAGCTTCTAGTTTCCAGTGATGTTGGCATGGAGGGCACACGCAGACTTAAAACAGTGCCTCAGTGCAGGTACACTGTTGTGCTGTAGCACTTCAACAAACATGCTTCTCTGAGAGGCAGTGAAGAGCTCTGCTGCTGACCTAAGGCCATCTACGTGGCAGACAGGTCTGTAACTAGGTCACTGAGGGGGGTGGATTGTTCACACTCTTGACTAATGTAGTTACACTAATGTGTGTTTGTAGAGTAGACCAGACCTTATTTTACACTGGCTAACCCTTTGCCATTGAAGTACATGTCAAGAGTTAGGCATAGTACACTTAAAAATTAGACCACCCTTTCTACATGAATGTGGGCTGTGAAACATTTAATGCCTTGAGAAATAGGGATGTTAAGGTTTAACCGCTTAACTGATAAGCCTCATCCTGAATGGTTGAGGCTTACTGGTTACAGTTAGCCAAAAGAGGCTGGAACAACTCCCTGCCTGCAGCAGGCAGGGGGTGTTCCCGCCCTTTAGGGTTGTCACAGGTTGGTGATCTCCAGGCTGGTCAGAGTAGTCTGTTGGTAGTGGCTGTGGGGAAGGGCTGTAAAGGATGCGAGCTTAGCAGCCCCCCTGCTGTGGACAGGGTCTGCTTCACCCGGCTAGAGCATCCTTGCTCATATCATGCCTAGGCCAGGCTGTCGTAGATGGGGACTTCTCTGGCCCCACTGGAGCAGCTTGAACCACAGCTGTGCTGCGGGTGGGATGGGCCAGAGCACCCCGGGTCCCTGGTGTGCTGTGTGTGGATGCACTATCCCAGCTGGGCTGGATTGGTGTCCCCAGTCACCCCCTCCCCTTGTTAATTGGTTAACCGGTTAAACCTACCAGTTAAATGTGATTTCATGTTTCTAATGAGAAACATAGTTAAGTTGATCTCACCATGGATGTAATTTTGGCCACATGAATAGAAAAATTCTTCAGTTGACCTCATTACAGACTCTTAGCATGATGGACAAACTGTATTGCTAGGGGTTTTTCTGTCCATTTAGAAACACTGCAGTGGCACAGTTGCAGTGCTATGGCTGTCTCACTTCAGTGGGTGTTGGGTGGGTGTACCTTTAGAATCTGTAGCTAAAGTAAGGGCATTCATTTCTGTGTCCATTGAAACATACTCTGATTTAATCTAAATGGGGTTTTTTACGGGGTGAATAACATGAAACGTAAAATTTTAGATTCGATAGTTTTTTTGTCCATTCAGAAGGAAAAAGCAAGGTACAAACTCATGGAATCATCCACTGAAAACTGTTTAGATATATAATCAACAATTACTGTTTCATATTAAAAGAAAAAGTTACTTTTATGCCTTTTGTGGCGGGGCCAGGGTGAAGGGTCCCTCAGAAGGATCCCCAAACAAGCAGAAGGGCTTGTGGGGCAATCACAGGCAGCTGTGTGGGAGATAGCTGGCCTTAATTAGCCTGTCAGTCCCAGTGACTGAACTAATAAGAGGCCTTGGGCGGGGGGAGTGTGAGAGGTGAGCAGAGAGATGCAAAGAGACAGTAGTGAGAGAGAACAGGTTTGAGAGGAGCAGAGGAGGGCAGCAGGAACACCAAAGATCAGAGGGAGAATGAGAGCTTCTACAGATTGAGTGGGGACCCGTGACTGCTACAGCCTGAAGAAGGTACCAGGGGAATCATCTGGGGAAGTGGGCCAGGGAAGAGAGCTGCTGTGCTAAGGCAGTCAGCTCCTCCCACTGGCAGCTGCACAGGGTCCCTGGGCCGGAGCCTGGCATGAGTGGGTGGGGGCCGGGTTCCCCCACTCAGACCACCCCTCGTCCCAGCAAGGGCAACAGGGACCTTAAGTGGTCCTAACGGACTGAATAGAGACCAGAGGCCCAGGAATAGGACTGACTTTGTCATGCTTTTCTACAGAATCTGGCTGGAAAATTTAGCCTCGGAGGAAAAAAACCTTGCATGTCATCTTCCTTGCTGAATTGTAGAAGACTTTGGGGTGTGTTTATTTTAGGTTGGGAGTCCATTAAATTTGATTTCTATCCATGGTTTTGAGGACTTTCCTCTATTATTTGTATGCTAACCCTTGGAACCACATATAGTGAAGAAGAGGATTAATCTGCTCTTTTGCAAATTGCCAATACCAGATGTTTGAATAAAATTAGCTTTATTCAGATCACAGGAAAAAAAATTAGACTTGAACAAAATAAATGTTATGCATAACATGTCTTGACCTGTAGTGTGCTGATCTGAACTTCCTTTATGTAGTTACAAGAAAATGGGTAGTATCTTTCATTTCTAGGCCACATATTATTGCTCAAAAATACTTTTCGCAAACTGCATGTTATATAAATTGGATCAAATTACCAGTAGCTTTTGGCACCCCCGCCCCCCGCTTTTCTTGAAAAAATCCATGCCCTTGAGCAGAGGTCTTCCAGGGGGCACATCAACTAAGCTACAGGTTTAACCTCTTAAATCTGGAATTCTCTTTTCCCGCAACATCCATGTTCCAGCATGATCATGGATGTTGCACGACCAGAGAGTCCCGGAGCTGGGGCAGGACCTGGGGCCATAGCATTGACCAGCAGCCTGGCTTGGAGTTGCCGCCAGCCCTGCTGCAGCAGAAGGGAGGGTGGGGTAGAGCTCCTGCCTGGCTCCCAGCTTCCTGCTGCTGGCAGGAGATAGGAAATTCTACCAGCGCTGCAAAACTGGTCAGTTTTCCTGCTGCAGGGGGAGCTAGGTTGCTCACTGGGGAGAGGCAACTGACCAGGGCTGAAGCGCTGCTCAGTTTCCCTGCTCCCTGAGTGGCGGGCAGTCGGGAGCCAAGCACCCACCATCCCGAGTTGCGTTAAACTAATATGCGCACTGTGAGTGCGTGTATCTTGGGGTGTGCCATGCATTAGTGTCTCAGAAAATGAATAACAGACTTTTTTTTTAAACACACAAGGAAAGTGTTTATGTACGCAATTTGCTTATCATATGTCTTTTTTTATATTGTAGAGAAATAACTTTTGATAAAAATGCATATTGGTTTCAACGTTCCAGAAATACTAATAGGTGAACTGTTGACAACAAAGCCTGCTGGATTTCACAGGGCACTTCTTTATTTTCCTTTACCCTTCATACTTTTTGGTAAAATAATTCTGATAAGTAGATAGTTAGATTAATGACAATTCTTGTCAAGAAAGTGGATTTCTCATTTCAAACATGTGTCTACATATCTGTTTTGCAGAATGGAAGCCGAACGTATTGTCTAAATATTCTGTTCACAAAAAGACCTGGGCTGTGTCTACGCTACAGAGTTTTGTCAGAAGTGGCCTTTGTTGACAAAACTCCAGGAGTGTCAACACTACGAACACATTCGGTTGAGAAACCGTTGACAGAACTCTGCCGTTTCCTCAGCAGAGCGATGTGGCTCCTGTTTGAGGCATGATGCTTACGATGACAGAAAAATAGTATAGACTCTAGGGTGGGGTGGGGGGGGAGCTTCTGTTGACAGAGGAGTCCTCCATGGAGTCAGCCACCTGGAGCTGGGAGACTCCCTGTCCACTGCAAGCAGGGGTCTATGCTCTGCCCCTCCAGCCAGACTTAAAGGTACAGGAGCCCTGGAAACCCCATACCAGGAAGGAGGAAGCATGCGAGCCGTCCAGCCAGCATGTGTCCCTGCAGCCTGCTCATAGCCACCCCCTGTGGCCACCACAGGTGAGTGGTGGCCTTATGCTCCACGAGGGGTGTGGGAGAGGAGCCCCAGAACACTCCCCTGGCCCAGAGGATGTGTGCCCTATTCTGGACTGGCCCCGAAGTCTGGGACTTGCTCAGCCGCTGGGCTGAAAACAGTGCTGCTCAACCTGGCTGCTAAAAGACAGAACACCCTGTGCTACACGCAAGTCAAACCAGTCCTGGCAACCAGAGGACACCCTGCTCAGATCATGGAGTGGGTCCGTGTGAAAATTAAGGAGCCGTAGGAGGGGTGTACCTGGGCTCAGGATGAAGGCCACTGGTCAGGAGCATGGCAGCCAAGCTGCCCCTACTAACAGGAGCTACAGGAGCAACATAAGGCGGAGGACACCTCCTTCCCACCCCTGCCGTGAGCCTCCTGGAGCCAGAGTCCCACTGGGGGAGCAGCAGCCAGATGATGGTGATGCTGCATCCATGGCCAGCAAGGGAAACCTGGTCATTAACCTGGAGTCAGGCCCCTCCTCCAGCCAGGGCACCTCCAGGGCCTTACTGAACCTGTTTTGAGGTACTTGCCAGTGAGTACCCCACGGGGCACCCGCCCAGGGGCATGAGGGGCCAGGTAAGGGCTGGGCATGGTGCGATGCTCCCTGCAAACCTGGCACCGGTACCTGTGTGCAGGGTGCCATGTTCTGCCTGGTTTGACCACACAGCTGCAGGGCATGGGCACTGACCCGCCGTCAGCACCATCGGAGGCCAGCAAGTCCTCAGCCCCCTGTGGGGGCCTGCCTGCCTGCCCCTAATATGCATGTGCGCCTCAAGGATAATGGATTCTCCATTACTGACAGTTTTTAATTCAAGATTCTGTGTTCAGCTAAAGATTTGCTTTAGAAATTGTGGGGGGTTTTGTGGGGGAGGGCATGGGGGAGGAGTTGTGTTGCCTGTATTACGGAGAAGATCAGACTAGGTGTTCACAGTGGTCTCTTGTGGCTTTTGAATATAATTTTCTATTAAACTAATTGGTAAGTTGAGCACACGTTATGGTGCTCAAATGTTCTATATGCAGAATAGAAAGCTTCCAATTTGGCAGTATTCCTCTCTAGTTTGAGGAATGTATATGGTTAAATTATGTTGTATGTGTTTTGTCTATCTTTATAAAATCTTAATGGGCTCTTCAATATTTTTTCAGGTTAGGAAAAATCACAGTAACCCAACTTCAATAACAGGTGGGAGAAGGCTGGCTGCAGTTTTTATTACAGAGAAGCTATTATCTAGATTGAAAGATGAAAGGAGTGCTTGTTATGGTAGCAGTCTTGAATTCTTGAATTTTGACTGATCTCCATTAGGAGTGGTCAGAGGTATGGGAAACTTTCTTTCCGGAGTGGTAAACCTGAGTTTTGGAAATATTTTCAGACTGCTGTTTATGAATAGGAACGTTGTACAGAGTGTATGCTATAGCTAAAGAACCTTGGAAATACTCATATACTGTATGTACACAGTTTTAGCATATGTTTACCTTGCTAATTATACGTCCAGTCGATGCTAATGTAAATGAAAAGGTTTGAGCTATGAGTTTTCATTTTCAAACCAGAAACAACTTAACATGTTCAACTTAATCATTAGAAACCTTTCAAATGTAAAGCCATACAAATGAAACAGTGCAAATAAGAACAGCAGCGAAGGGTCATGTGGCACCTTATAGACTAACAGAAAAGTTTTGAGCATGAGCTTTCGTGAGCATAGACTCACTTCATCTGATGAAGCATCTGATGAAGTGAGTCTGTGCTCACGAAAGCTCATGCTCAAAACTTTTCTGTTAGTCTATAACGTGCCACAGGACCCTTGGTTGCTGTTACAGATCCAGACTAACATGGCTACCCCTCCGATACTTGCAAATAAGAAGGAATGCAAGAGCTGCCAGGAATAACCATGTTTTCGTGAGTAGGCAATGTCCTCCTTGCTTGGGCACTATCTTCACTAGGTTGGTTTGCACTTGATGGAGTACCTGCATTGTCACAGCAAGCAGGAGGCTCAGTGAGAGGAACTGTGAAGCAGAAGACCTACCCTTTGCTGGCTGGAAGGGTAGGGAAGAAACTGAGGAATCGTTCCATGCCTTGCAGCTTCTGGAAAAGGGGTTAATATGCAAGACTTGTCCTATTGAGATTATATGAAAGTAGAACTCCCACAAAAGGTCTAAGGACAGTATGGTGATCAACCCTTAGTACTTTTTCCACTTCCTAGTAAGCATTACAGCAGTTCTCTGTAGTCCCTTACCAATAGGCATTGCTTGGGAGGGCCCTACCCTCTGTTTTCATATTTATATCTGCCTAGTAGGCTTGATCTTCTGAAGTAAGTGTTCACCATAGTATGCCTGCCCAGTTTTCTAAAGTAGCCTTGGCTGAAATATGTTTATGGCTGTTGTCATGCCATCTTGAGTTTACACCATTGTTTCTGTGTTTTGTGGTGCACAAAAAACTAAGGGTAGAGAGTAGTGAATTTCTCTCTGTGTTTAAAAACAACAAGAAGTCCTGTGGCACCTTTATAGACTAACAGATATTTTGGAACATAAGCTTTCGTGGGCTAAGACGCGCTTTGTCAGATGCACTAGTGGGACGGGGTTTCAGAGGAGGATTTAAAGGGGAGGGCCAGAGCTGCCGAGATCTATTCAGTCAGGGTAGATATGGCCAATTATCGGCAGTTAATGTGGAGTTGTGAACATCAAGAGAGCAGAAATCAAGTCAGTTCAGTTGGGGGCGGGGGGGAAAATGTGGCCCATTGTCAGTTGCTAGTGTGGAGGTGTGGACGTCAAGAGGGGAGTAACTGCTTTTGTAATGGGCCAGACGCTTCCAGTCTGACTCCATCAACCAAGGATTGAAATTTGTAAATGAATTGCAGCTCTGAAATTTCTCTTTGCATTTTATTTTATTTACTTATTTATTGGTTGTAGAACTGCTACTTTTAAATCTGTTGTTGAGTGTCCAGGGAGACCGAAGTGTTCTCCTACAGGTTTTTTATGTTACCGTTCCTGATTTCTGATTTATGTCCATTTGTTCTTTTATGTAGAGACTGTCCAGTTTGGCCAATGTAAATTGCAGTGGGCCATTGCTGGCACATGATGGCATATTAGTAGATGTGCAGATGAAAGAGCCCCTGATGGTGTGGTAGATGTTAGGTCCTGTGATATCACTGGTGCAGATATGTGAGCAGAGTTGGCAGCGAGGTTTGTTTCAGGGATTGGTTCCAGATTTAGAGTTACTGTGTTGTGGTCTCTAGTTGCTGGTGAAAATTTAAGGTTGGCAGGCTGTCTGTAGGTGAGGACAGGCCTGTCACCCAAGGTCTCCATGTGATTACAGTGTGCCTTATTTCTTAATGCTTACAAAAAACTTTTTTTTAAATTTTTTCTTTCTTGCATTTAAAGATCTTCCCTTTCTTGATGTAGACTTTTGTGCGAGGTATACTTTGTGTTCACAGTGTCCTCTCTCCTTACTAAATCTTGTACCTTCATCCATAGGCTTTGTACTCAATACCCGTCACTCATGCAAGGGAAGGGATTGTGCTGGGTCACAGAGGTTGCTTTCACGGAATGCCAAAATGACACTAACACAAACTTAGAAATTTTGAAGTAACTTCAGGAAATAAACCATTCAGCATGAAATATGCAAACATAAAACTTTGTACGTCTCTAGGAATTTTCCGTAATATTTCTGTATTATCCTAGTCCTTCTACCAGCTAACCTGCAAAATCCTGCAATAGAGTATCTCAGTTGACGACAGATTTTTTCATTCACGTTACATATTTCCTACGTACTATATTAATTGACCTGTTGTGCATGCCTTTGCACGTTGTGTTCAGTCACCAAATTACACTTTCTTGCTTCCCCTATATATTTAAAATAATCATATATGCACATATTCTGATATGATTTAACAAAAGAAACAAACCATAGTACTCTTTTGGGTGGTTGGTCTACTAATTCAAATAACTTTCAGTCTGAAGAGCAGAAGGAAACTCCCGATGTGATCGGAAACATTTAAGGCCTATTTTTGCTGCCTTTAATGAGCTCAGAGAGCAGCTGGAAAGTAAATATTTTCCCAGACAATTATATGCAGAAGTTACATTTTGTGCAAGAGTAGTTCTCACACATTGGAAAGATGGATGATTCATTTGTTGCTTTTAGAATGGCTTAAAATTGAAAAATGTCAATGGTGTACATGGAAAAAGTACTTAAGAAATAATGTAAAGAGGAGGGCTGGGAATGGGACTACATGACTCAGATCTAGTAACCGGATATAAGGAATTTCATATCCAGCTCACTGATTTGAATTTGCCAGTGTCAGTGGTGACATTGTGTTACCATACCATTGTATGGTTTTTCACTGGTCCATATAAAATTGATAATCTCAATTCAGAGTTTAACAAAGTGTTAATCAAGAAAATTGCCATCACAATTAACTAATGGAGTAGTAACAGTATGAACATACACAAAGATTAAATGGACATGGAAAGTGACTCAATTGCAGAAAGTTATTTTTAGAATAAAATTGAGAAACTGGTTTTTATTAATAGTCTGTTCTGTGGATGAATGAAATACTTGAATAGTTCTCAAACTGTAGCTCTTTGAGATCTGCCCAGTGAGCCACAGAGTGAAAACCGTCGATAGGTAAATCAGAGGTGTTCTGGGAAAGACTATGTGATCTTGAGACTTCTCCATAGAATGGAAAACTGAAATACATATGTATCATGTTAACTAAGCTTCAAGAATACTAAATATGCAAGTAAAATAATGATGAATTTTCTTTATTACAGACTTAATCCAGTGCACAAATGAGATGAATGTGAACATCCCACAGCTGGCAGACAGCTTGTTTGAAAGAACTACCAACAGTAGCTGGGTAGTGATCTTCAAGTCTCTGATTACAACTCACCATCTAATGGTGTATGGAAATGAGGTAATACAGTTTCTTGAGAAAAAAATCATATCTTTATTATAAAGACACATCACGGACATGTCTTGGAGTAGATACTGTCCATAAGAAAGTTTTCAGTATTTCTTCCTTTGTAGTTATAGGTTGAGCCTCTCTAATCCGGAACTCTTTGTTTGATAATGTTCATAATCCGGCATGATTTTAGTTAGCTGGTTGATCACTTTTATAGGTGTGACCAAGCTTCCCATGGTTCATAACATTTGCTTACAGCCACCAACTCTGGATTTCTGTGTTTCGTGTTGTTACTTAGCTGTGAATTACCTCTAAATATTATCTGGGAGCCCAGTAAGCAGTGGAAGTAGTGGTAATGTGCTAGAAAATTTTGACCACCTGTTGTCTGGCAAATTTTCTTGTCCGGCCCTGGTCAGGTCTCAAGAGTGCCAGACAAGAAAAGTTCAACCTTTAGTAGGAAATAAGAAGACTGCAAGAGAGGGTTCTTTTTATATGCCAGTGTTGGTTTTTTTATTGATAAATCACAGAAATAAAAATATGATGTAGAATCATAAGAGCTGAAGATGAGACTTCCTAGTTTACCTAGCTGTGTTCCTGACAAAATGGGTTTTTCTGTATATTCAGAGTTTTTTTGTATATTGTATGATTTTTCTCCAAATTTTTTAATTGGGGATCAGCAATCTTTTTTTAATGTGATTTGAAACTATGAAATATTTACATGTGAGCAGGAGGTACTCAGTGGTTGTTTGCATTCCATTAAATTTCAGATAGTAGTGCAAAACAATATATCAGCTGATTATTTATATATTTATTTTTTAAGGACCCGTGTCCTTTATTTTTAGGACAACATGTCCTAAATTTTCCACAGAAACCTTTACAGACTAGGTGGTGTGGTGTTTTCATGATACAGTCCTTTTTTAAAAAAGGTGTTTAACCAAGATGAACTGTGGCTTGTGGACTTTCTATATTTAATTAAAAAAAGACTTAAATTTTCATATCTGCTGATCTGCAGCACCGTAGACATTTTGAGACTTTTTTTTTTTAAAACCACCATTTGAATTTTAAAAAGGAAAGTGGTTACCTTGTGTAATCCAAGTGTTAACATGGTAGGGGCAATATTCTGATTCCCTGTCATGTCCAGCCACATTTCTTTTATGTTGAAACAAGTGAAATTTAGTTTTTCATGAAACTCATACTAGATGTGTTATAAAGAAAAAGTAGAAAATACCTGCTGATTTTTTTGGAGGGGCGGGGTGGAGTTCTGTAAAGCCATTAATCGTACTCTGTGGTTCCATTAGTATCAGCACAGGAACTGAAAGGCCCTCAAATACTTTGGACATGCCTGTTCTACAACTGCTACAGCACTGCAACTGAGCTATTGGAGCTTCACAGTGTAAAGCTTTCTGTGTTGACTTGAGAGGTTTTTCTATTGATTGTAGTTGAGCCATCTCTCTGAGTGGCGGTAGGTAGGTCAATGGAAAAATCCTTCTGTTGATCTAGTCACTTCAACATGAATGGTTACGTTGTCCTAACAATGGTGCTTCAAGTGCAGAATTTTTCACAACCCTGAATCATGTATCTGGTTTCATTTTAAAGTATAGACAAAGCTGAACTGAGTCAGAATTTGGTTTGAAAACTGTTCTGGGACTAGTGTGAGCCAATAATGTTTAACAATTGAGATCCTTCTGGGAAGGGTTCATATTGTGTTTCCATGGTTAAAGTATGAAATGAGCAATTGGTAAACTCAGTTAAATGGAGAAAATATAAATAAAAGATAGGAAGGACTTAATTTCACAGATTATCTTGCCCTCTGTGTCCTGCCATTTAGAACATTAAAGAAATATACATGTGATAGTTCCATCTGAGTTTAGCAAATAATCCTCTGCTCAGTGTGGGCAGAAAAGATAAGAACCTCTTTCCTCTCTAACGGTCCCTGCCAATGTAGTGGGGAAGAAAGTTCATTCTTCATCAAGTGTCCCCGTGGGTGCTCCACAATAGGTGTCGGGCTCGCCCGGCACCGCAGATCAGAAATCTTCCAGCAGTTTCTCCTAGATCGCGCATGTGGCAGCGCGCGCCGCTTCCCTGCGCGCCCCCGGCCACGTGCGCAATCCAGCCCCCGCCAGTTCCTTCTCAGACGCCATTGGCTGCAGACGGAATCCGCTCAGGCTAAAGCCAGAGTCAGATTAGATAGTGTTTCTATGTGTAAATTGTTGTTTTTTTCCGGTTAAAAAAAAAAATAATAAAAAGAGAGAGAGGAGGGGAGAAGAAGAGTGGACGTAAGGCCAGTAGGCTGCCCGCTGCCTTGCAGGCCGGTGTCCGCGATTCGGGTAAACAGGCACGGATTAAGTGCTAAGTACCCTATTGACAGTAAAAGACTCACCGCGATGGCCTCTTCAGGCTTGAAAAAGTGTGAGGCTTCCCGTGAAGCTATGCCGGCCTCCGATGGGCACAGTGAATGTGTCCGATGCCTGGGGGAATCACAGGTTACCCAGAAGTGTTCCCACTGTGCTAAGCTCACAGCCAGGGCCAGGAAAGACAGAGAAATGCATCTTAAAATGCTCTTGTTTGACAAGGCCCTCCAGCTGGACTTGCCGGAGAGGCCTCAACCAGAAGGGCCCTCTGGGTTCCACAAGAGGAAGGCAGCTGCTTTGACCCCCTCGGTGCAGAAACAGAGGAAACTCTCCCCAGCTCAATCCTTGCCGGCGGTTTCAGTGAGTGGGAAGGGCAGCGCACACAGCCCCCAGCCGCATACTCAGGCAAGCGGCAGCGCACGTGGCAGAGGCTGAGCCTCGGGTTACAAAATAGCCGGCACGCGCAGCGCCTAGAGCGTCGGCCAGGCAAGCGGCGGAACCGGCGGTACCGCCACAGGCGGCACCGACCCCCGTGGCACCGACGGTGCAGGGCCAACAGGCGCGGAGCCTGCAGGCACCGGAGGACGTTACCCACGCGGCACCGCAGTTGAGCGGGCCCAGCATGGCGCTGACAGTGGGGCCAAGATCCCCGGCGCGGGAGGGGGTGGTGACAGCCCCGCAGGGGAGGGAAAGGCAAGAACAAAAACCCAGCACCGCAGCCCTTCTCTGGACAGGGCTGTGCTGCTACTGACAACAAGACCTTCCCCTGTGCTACACAGGCTGCCCAGAAGGCCTGGGTCTCCACCGGCCTATCCAGAACCACCACCTCCGTTCCTCCAACCAATGTCACCATGGCTTGGGCCACCTTCACCCTTTCTGCGATTGGATCCCCTGGAGTACAACCACAAACCAGTTTCACTGCTATCTGTGTCATCGCGGAGGTCTCACTCTCCCAGACATAGGGGGTACACACCCCGAGAGTGGTCCAGGTCTCCATCCCCGGACCCGGGCCTGTGCTGCCATGGTCGTTCTTATCATGCTGGACACAGACACCACAGGCCTACGCCCAGGGGCAGGTCCCCCCCGGCCGTCCAATACCCCCGCGGACACTCTCGATCGGGGATGGAAACAGTTATCTCAAGGGGAGTTAATTTTAGAACCCCGAGACTTTCCTTGGCCATCCTCTAGCGAGCAGGTGTGTCATCGGCCGCAGAAACCTGAGAGTTCGAGGGAGGTTTATCCTAGTGGTTCCTCCTCATCCTCCCCAGATGAGGCCATGGCCCGCGGGGATGTCTCTCCCCCGGATGACCTTAAACAGTTTCAGGAGCTGTTTAAAAGGGTGGCTTTCACGCAAGGCATTCAAACGGCAGAAGTGCAGGAGAAACATCACAAACTCCTGAAAAATTTGAGACCCCCGGCTTCATCCAAAATTGCTATCCCGCTGGATGAAGCCATTATGGAGTCAGCCACTACCATATGGCAGATTCCAGCCTCCGTTCTGCCTATGAACAAGAGAGCGGATAAGAAGTACTTCGTCCCGGCAAAGGGCATGGAGTTCCTCTTCAGTCACCCACAACCAAATTCTTTGGTGGTCGAGTCATCCCAGCAGAGGTCAAAGACTTCGCAGTACAAATCGGGGGGATCAGACAAAGATGCCAAGAAGCTAGAGCTGTTTGGCAGGAAGGTATATTCCTCTTCCACCCTGCTACTGAGAGTGGCAAATTATGCGGCACACCTAGCGAACCATAATCTTGATAATTACTTCAGGCTTACTTCTCTCATGGATTCACTTCCAGAAGATAAGAAGCTGGTGTTAAAGGCAATTGTGCAAGAGGGCTACGCAGCTTCGAGAACGGGAGTCCAGATCGCCCTGGATGTGGCAGATACGGCAGCACGCTCAACGGCTACAGCAGTGGTCATGCGTAGAGAATCTTGGTTCCAGACATGGGGTATCCTAAGGGACCTACAGGTGAAGATCGTGGATCTTCCCTTTGACACGCAAAAGTTGTTTGCAGACTCAACCGACTCGGTCCTCCACTCCAGTAAGGACTCGAGAGCTACACTCAGAACCCTGGGTATTTATACTCCTCCATATAGGAAGAAAAAATATTACCCTCAGCAAAGATGCTACCCGTACCAACCACAGCGTGCACAGTATCAACGGGGCTACGACCAAGGGCGACATCAACAACAGCAACAGTACAGAACTCCCAGGTGACGTTCTCAACAAAGCCGTACACTCTCGGGACAGGCCCAAAGGCAACAAGTGTGATGGGCATGTCGAGGGCTGCACTATCACTACCATCGCGCAATGCCACTCTCATCTCATGTTCCATCATTGCCTCAGACCGTTTCACTCCCAATGGCAAAAGATCACCACAGACAAATGGGTGCTGGAGATCATAGCCACGGGTTACGCGATCCCCTTCCAGTCGCTCCCACCGACGAAGCCTCCCTCCAGGCCTCACCTCCGGGACGCTACCCATGAGGCGAGGCTCAAGCAGGAGGTGGACCACCTTATGTTCATAGGGGCAGTGGAAAGAGTGCCGGAACAATTCCAAGGGAAAGGTTTTTATTCACGCTACTTCCTCACAGAGAAGAAAACAGGAGGCTGGAGGCCCATCTTAGATCTTCGGGGCCTCAACTGCTACTTACGCAAGTAACGTTTTCGGATGTTTAGTCGCCTCCATACTCACGGCACTGGACGATGGAGATTGGTTTGCAGCCCTCGACTTACAAGATGCTTACTTTCATATAATGATCCACCTGGCATACAGGCGCTTCCTCCGCTTCATGGTCGGCAAGGAACACTTCCAGTACAGGGTTCTTCCGTTCGGCCTCTCCTCGGCCCCCAGAGTCTTTACCAAAACCCTGGCAGTGGTGTCAGCCTACCTGCACAGACAGGGGTGTGTATATTCCCATACCTGGACGACTGCCTACTGAAAGGGGCCTCGAAGGCAGAGGTCCTACGCATGATACGCGTCACAGCGGACATGTTTTCTTCGCTGGGCCTAGTCATCAACCTCACGAAGTCAAAGACCGACCCCACACAAAACATATAGTTCATAGGGGCACGCATAAACTCTATCACAGCAAGGGTGTACCTACCCGACGCCCGCTTCCGCGCCATCAGTTCGCTGGTGCAAGTCATCACATACAGCCCCACGGTGCCGGTCTTAACGTGCTTACAGCTGCTGGGCCACATGGCGGCAGTGACATTTGTGGTACAAAATGCCAGTTTGCACATGCGAAGCCTGCAGCATTGGCTGGCGAGCGTCTACAAACCGGCATCCCACACTGTCCACAGGGTGGTGTCACCCACAACAGAGTTGCGCAGATCCCTGGCGTGGTGGGTAAACCCCAAGAACCTGCTAGTAGGGGTGCCTTTTCACCAACCACAAATTTCTATTTTTCTTACTACCGACGCCTCCCACATAAGATGGGGAGCGCAGATCAGCGACAAGGTGACGCAAGGGCTATGGTCCCCTGTGGAACAGACACTGCACATAAACATACTGGAGCTCAGAGCAGTGTTCAATGCCTGCAAACATTTTCGAGACCACATATATGGCAAAGTAGTCGGGATCAATACAGACAATACCTCCACTATGTTTTACGTAAATCAACAAGGAGAAGCCCGATCCCGTGCCTTATGCATGGAAGCAGTCCGACTGTGGAACTGGTGCATCGCCAACAACATAACGTTGAAAGCCTTGTACTTGCCGGGCGCTCACAACGTGAAAGCAGATCAGCTGAAGAGGCGCTTCGCACTCACACACGAGTGGCAGATCCGCTCCGATCTGCTACGACCGATCTTTCATACATGGGGGTTTCCCCAGATCGATCTGTTTGCCACCCAGCACAACAAGAAGTGTCCCCCAGTACTGCTCCAGAGCAGGAATAGGGTGGGGGTCCTTGGGGGACGCATTCATGATTTCATGGAAGGGCCCCCTACTTTACTCGTTCCCCCCCACAGCGCTTATCCACAAGGTCTTGCAGAAAGCCAGAAGGGAGAGAGCTCGCATGATACTAGTAGTCCCAACGTGGGATTGGCAGCAATGGTTTCCGTTGCTTCTGCGCATGTCGGACCGCCCACCGCTCCCTCTACCGGTGGCTCCGGACCTACTCACACAGGCTCAGGGGTCGATAGTGCACCCACACCCTCAGGGCCTGCGCCTACAAGCATGGCTAATCCATGGCTCAGCTCCTTAGAAAGCACATGTACGGAGGGAGTACAACAAGTCCTGGAAAGTAGCCGAAGGACCTCCACCAGGAAGACTTACAAACAGAAATGGACTCGATTCACAGCCTGGTGTTCAGCCAACAAGTTAGCTCCCCTTGAGCTATACCGATAATACTAGAATACTTATTGGACCTCAAGAGGGGCGGGCTTTCCTTATCCTCGCTAAAAGTCCATCTCGCTGCCATATCAGCCTTAAGCATACAGAGGAGGGACCCACGGTGTTCGCCCATCCTATAGTTACTGGGTTCTTGAAGGGGTTGGTAAACCTGTACCCCCCTCGGAAACCACTTCCACCATCGTGGAACTTTGGACTTGGTGCTCAGCATGCTAATGGTTCCACCTTTTGAACCGTTAGCCACAGTTCCCCTACGTCTCCTTACGATAAAAACAACCTTCCTCCTCGCAATTACATCAGCTCTCAGGGTCAGTGAGCTCGCAGCAGTTATGGCAACGCTGCCTTGCACAGTATTCTCAAAGGAGGTGGTAACCTTACGGCTGCACCCAGCCTTTGTTCCAAAAGTTTCTTCAGAGTTCCATCTTAACTAACCAATAATTTTATCCTCGTTTTACCCGAAGCCTCACAGCTGCAGCGAAGAGGCACGCCTGCACCTCCTGGACGTGAGGAGGGCGTTGGCCTTTTACATAGACAGAACTAAGTCCTTCCGGAAAACGGACAGGCTCCTAGTGGCTCTTGCTCCTAGGTCAAAAGGGGAAGGCCTCTCTTCACAGAGAATTTCAAAGCACATCATGTCCTGAATAAAAATGTGCTACGAGCTTCAAAAGACTCCTTTGCTGGCCCTGCCTTCGGGCTCACTCCACCAGGGCGGTGGCGGCGTTAACAGCCTGCTTCAAGGGCATCGCCTTAAAAGACATCTGTAGAGCGGCGACCTGGTCATCCTACGACACCTTGTCCAAGCATTATGCCCTATGTCCGGTATTCCAAGAGGATACCTGTCTGTCGACAGCAGTCCTTTCGGGGGCAGGCTGCACATAAAGTGATTACCCACCTCCTTTCTTGGGTTCCTGCTGGGTAGTCACCTATTGTGGAGCACCCACGGGGACACTCGATGAAGAAAGAGAAGTTACTCACCGTAGTAACGGTGGTTCTTCGAAATGTGTCCCCGTGGGTGCTCCACCACCCGCCCATCCTCCCCGCTTCGGATCTCTGTGTAGTGTTTTTCAGGAGCATTGGAGGTGGTTGGTCAAGGAACTGGCGGGGACTGGATCACGCACGTGGCTGGGGGCGCGCAGGGGAGCGGTGTGCGCCGGCGCATGCATGATCTAGGAGAAACTGCTGGAAGATTTCAGATCTGCGGCGCCGGGTGAGCCCAACACCTATTGTGGAGCACCCACAGGGACACATCTCAAAGAACCACCGTTATTACGGTGAATAACTTCTCTTTCCCATCAGCTCTTGATAGTTCTTGCAGTACCCAGGAGAAAGAGTTGTCTTGTTACCCATGACCTTCAGTGTGAGGGAGACTTGGTTGTTTTTATTTGGATGTTGGCTCCCTGAAATTACCCATCTGTTAGCTATACATATAGCAATCTCCTCTGTGTTTGCTACCCCTTTTATCATCATGCAGGTTAACAACTGATGTACCCCGTCCTCAAGTCTTTTTGAAGTGTTTTCCTGTAGTATTTAGCTGCTTTTCCACTCAGAAATGCCATTCTCAGAAATGCCATGTAAGTTGTTCACAAAGGAACAGTGTATACACCAGCTTATAGGATTCAACTTGGATCAACTTCTTGCGTAATATTACAGCACTGAGATGTATTTATAGTGAATCCTTTAGTAAGTTTTTATTATTGAATTCAAGACTTAAGAGGTAGTAAGGATAATAAAAATGCTTTTTAGAGACTAGACTTAACTTGGATAACCAATCATCTAAAAATGTTTTTTTTGCCGCAAGTATCAGAGGGGTCTATCAGAGCCATTTATCAACGTGTTAGACTACGAACTGGAAGTTGTCCATGAGTTTGTGTACCTAGGCTCGACGATCTCAGACAACTTGTCACTTGATAGCGAGATCAACAAGCGCATTGGAAAAGCTGCCACAACATTCTCCAGGCTGACGAAGAGAGTATGGGCTAACAATAAGCTCACTGTACACACCAAGGTGCGGGTCTACACAGCCTGTGTTTTGAGCACCCTGCTTCACGGCAGTGAAACATGGACTTTGCGCTCAAAACAAGAGCAGCGGCTCAACACATTGCACATGCGCTGCCTTAGGCACATAATTAGTATCTCATGGCAGGACAAAGTCCCCAGTAGCACAGTGCTTGAGAGGGCAGGCACTGCCTCCATGTTCACCCTTCTCAAACAGAGGTGTATGCGGTTGCTGGGCCACGTCTCACGTATGATGGATGGCCAAATACCGAAGGACCGCCTCTTCGGCGAACTGACGTCTGCAAAGAGGTCAAAAGGGCAACCTAAATTGTGCTACAAGGACACATGCAAGCGTGACCTCAGCACTCTCTCTATCAGCGTGAACACCTGGCATTCGCTCGCCTCAGCCAGGCATGCCTGGAAACAGGGAGTGAAGGAAGCTCTTGTTATGTATGAAACTACCTTGGTGAAGGAAGTGGAAGACAGGAGAGCCCTCAGGAAGATCCATGCCCATGATACCAGAGCGACATCTGCCTACTGCCGCTCACATTGCGGAAGGGACTGCCACTCCCGGATTGGATTGCACAGCCCCAGAAGACGCTGCTCAGATCAGTCCAACTGGGGCGCAAACCCATGATTCCTCGGAATCGAAGGATGCCTACTCTGGGGATCAGAGGGGTACCTAAGTTAGTCTTAAACAGCAAGAAGTCCTGTGGCACCTTATAGACTAACAAGATATTTTGGAGTATAAGCTTTTGTGGGAAAAGACCACATCTGATGAAGCCAGCCTTTGCCCACGAAAGCTTACACTCCTAAATAGCTGCTAGCCTACAAGGTGCCACAGGACTTCTTGTTGTTTCTCACCCTAAGTGTTCTCCCCAGCATTTCAGATAAGAATGATTTCACTGTCCTTTTACTTCCTAAGTCAAGAATGGAAGGCTGTCTTCTCTGTTCCTTAAATACACTTCAAAGGTTTGCTGGGCTATCTCAAGATAACCTTATCTTCCACCTCTGTGTGCTTTCTTTTTGACTTCCTATCTCTTTGATTTTGTATGTAAATGTGCTACCCTTGTATTATCTTACAAAGCTTAATTTACATGCTGACAGGTGAATACACAGCCTTTGTCTGACAAGAGACCTTGTTGCTCCATTTCTGCTATCATACAGACACTTAAGAACCTATTTTCAGTATATAGTAGAGCCTTAATTTACACAGGGGTTGTGTTTCCATGCTCCCTCGGGTAACTCAAATTTTGTCAGTCGGGATTTTCTTTCCCTGGCAGAACCAGGGCAGAGGGGATTGAGCTTGAGCTGTGCTCACGTGGTGAGTTGGTGGGGAGGTGTTGAACCAAGGCAGGGGAGGAGGTTGTGAGCCGGGGCTTCATGCGGGTGGTGAGCCAGGCTGCCAGGGGTGTTAACTAAGGCCAGGGGGGATTGAGCCAGGGTGGGGGCGTTGAGCTGGAGCTGTGAGTGGGGCTGGTGAGGGTTGAACTGGGGCCGCGTGTGTGTGTGGGCGGGGGGGGTGAGCCAGGGCCTGGGGAGGAAGCGGGATTAATGCAAGTTAAGTGCAACTCAAAACTGTGCATTTCAAGGGGTTACTGTGTGCCCATAGCTCGTTATATCATGTTTATACATACATACACTTCACAATGGTAGTAATGGCTAATGTGACTCTTGTCAGTTAAGATCTCGCATGATGATCTTTGATGAATCAGAATGTATGTACCATAATCGGGATATATTACCATTTGGTGTTGAGTTGTTCATGGGTGTCACAGCTTAATCTTGTTCATGTGCAAGAATCTTCAGAGTTAAAAATTGTAATCCCATTTATACTCAGACACTATCAGATTTTCCATGTATAGGTCCTAGTCTTGTGAATTTTGAGAGGACTGCCCTACCAAGAGAAGAAAATTCAGCTATTTTGCTCACTACCTATGATTTACATTATTTCTTCCCCCCCTGCCCCTTTTTAAATGTCAAGTTTATAAAATTAGACGAGCAGGAATTTTCAAAAATAATTCTGCTCCTAGACAGGCTGTTTGTTATGCTAGAGCATTTAAAGTGATCTAAGCTTTGAACTCAATAGAGATTTAGTTGATCTGGAACATTAGAGGCTATCACTCTTTCCCTCCCGCCAACCCCAAGCTATGCAAAGCAAGTCATTTCAGCTAAAAAACGTTTTTTTCCCCCCTGTTAAGAGTCCTATCTGATACATGGTATATTTGGACCAGGTTTAAGGTCCATGTAATCATTTTCTCCTGATATTTTTACATTAGTGTTACTTTCAGATATAACTCTTGGCTTTTTGGATGCGCGTAGGTGTGGGGAAACCCATTTGTCGACACAATAACTTCAACTGCTTGCTCATGTGCATTCAAAATAGGTGTATGTTGCCATATGCACTGGAGCTGGAAGACTTTCCCCTCAGCTTTACCCATAGGGGAGGTGGCTCAGGCAGCCCCTGGAGTGACATGCACATGCCACACTATATAGTGCACCTCTGGCTCCTTCCTTCCTCCAGTTCCTTCTTACCACAGGTGACAGAGCTTGGAACGGCATGCACATCTTAGGCTTCAGTGTTAGCATAGCACTTCCCTTGTTTTCCACTCAAACAGTTCTTTGTTGAGTACCTATTAATAGTTGTAGGTTAGTAGTTAGTCTCCCATTTGGGACTTTCCCTGGCGATGGGACATGCCCTGCTCGCTCGCCCCCCCCTCCCCCCGAAAACCTTCAAAGCCTGAGTGTCATGCTGCAGGCCTTTGCAACAGAGTGATCCTCACACTGATTGCCTTCATTGTCTCAATGAAGATCCTACGCTTATCTGAAATGTGATCTAGGGATCCTTTTGCCTGAGTACAATTAAAAACAGGGTTATATGCTTTAAAGTCCTGCTTATGGAGTCGGCACTTGCCGCGCAGTATCAGCAGTCAGATTTGGCTTGGAGCACTGTTGGCTCAGCACTGCACGTTGTCGACAGCTAGAAGGGGCTGAGAAGGACGAGATGCTGGCTCCCCATAAAGAAAGCATCAGGAGAAAAGCTTGTGCACCAGAGAAGACATGAGCTTCAGCAGCATAACACTGTCCTCCTTGCTCCCTGGCACCGTCTGCAGTAGTCCAAGCCCCGTTGACACCTGAAGCATTTCAAGTGGCACAGGTCATCATGGACATGCCGGTGCCACCGATGGGCCTTAGGTATAGAGGGAAGCTGCTGTTTGCCCCTGGGTCACTGAGTACCTTTTGCTTTTGTATTTCTGCATGGACAGAGAAGAGAGCTCCGCATAGCTCCCGTGGTCTGTAAGAGAGAGACCAGGGGAAGATGTTGTGTCTCAGGCATCACCGGAAGCTGAGTATAAACTTGTGCTCTTGTTCAAGGGGCAATTCCCCAAGAACTCAGTGCTGCCATTAGTCACCAGCCCCATTGTATTGGCATCGGCGAATTGGCTCCTGGAAATCGAGGTGGTCCTCCCCAGCACTAGGCTTCTACCTTGTGGATTCATTTCCTGCCAAATAGGAGTAGGTCTAGGGACTGCAGTTGGTATCCAAAATGCCAACCCATGCTCCTTTCTGTGTCACTGGAATTGTTGATCTCTGATCGCTCCCTGTACTGGGGAGGTCAGAGTGCCCAGTCTCTGTCATCGGCATTGCACATTTTTTTGTTTGAGTGCTGTTTTGAAGTCTGGCTCCATTCCTCGGCACCACCAGTGGCAACAGAGTTGGTAGTGTTGAACCCTCTGCAAAAGACTCCATGGTCTCATGCCTAGTGGCTGTCTGTGGTGTCCTTGTACCCTGTGGGATTTCCTGGCGCAGCCTCAAGTGACTCACTCATTTGCTGGTGTCAGAGTGTAAACACCCACAGGCAGACTCGCACTAAGAACCTCTGGGGCTCAGTGCAGGAACTGCGAGGGGAAGTGGAGGCTCCCTCGGTGGCCCATGAAAGCCACACCCAAGGGTCAGGAATGGCTAAGCTTGTCACCCTGTTGGTGGAGAAGGAGACGCGCATCCTCCCACAGGACATGGAAGGCAGCCAGATGGCTCAGACATCCTCCTCCTCATCCCCTGATTGTGGTCCCCCAGGCTGATTCAAAAGCCGACCAGGACTGCTTAGAGGGTGTCAACAAACTTGGACCTCCTGGCAGAGGAGATGGAGGAGCCTTCAGACTCGCTGTTTGGGTTCTTGAGCTAGGCAGCTCTGGTAAGAGTTGCATTGTCACTGCAAGAAGGGCTGATCATCAAGCCACTCAGATTATTTGTTGTAAGCAATTTACCCCCCCACTCATATTTAATCCTTTTTTAGGGGGGATAGAGCAAAGAAGAGGATGTGAATTGTGCCTAAACAGATCGACTGCTTAACGTTAAAGTTTGTCCAATTTATTGTCCCTTCAAAACTGTTTCACTCACATTCTAGCTACGTCTACACGTGAACGCTACATCGAAGTAGCTTATTTCGATGAATAACGTCTTCGCATCCTCCAGGGCTGGCAAGGTCGACGTTCAACATCAACGTTGCGCAGCACCACATCGAAATAGGCGCTGCGAGGGAACATCTACACGCCAAAGTAGCACACATCGAAATAAGGGTACCAGGAACAGCTGCAGACAGGGTCACAGGGCGGACTAGCGCTTCTGGGGCAACAGCTAGCCGCTCCCTTAAAGGGCCCCTCCCAGACACGCAGCCTGCACAGCACGCGGTCTGCAGAGCCATAGGCACACACACCTCGAGCGACGCAGTCATGGACCCCCAGCAGCAGCAGCCAGAGGTCCACCCAGCCGCCCCTGTAGGAGCAGTGCTCGCCCTGCTCAGTGCCATGCAGGAGGCAGCTGAGCACCTCCTTGCCACAGAGGAGGAGCTGCCCGCAGGGGAGGAGGACTCAACCCCCAACCCTGCAGCACCCCGCCTCCCCACCCCCACCCCCCTCAGCCGCACACGCCGCCGGCTGTGGAGCTACTCCACCAGCACAGACTGGTGGGAGCAGCTGGTGCTCGGAGAGTGGGACGACAACCACTGGCTCCAGAACTTTCGGATGAGCCGGCAGACGTTTCTGGAGCTATGCCAGTGGCTCACCCCCGCACTCAGGCACCAGGACACCGCCATGCGGCGTGCCCTACGTGTCAAGAAACAGGTCGGCATTGCTGTCTGGAAGCTGGCCACTCCAGACAGCTACCGATCCATGGGCCAGCAGTTTGGTGTTGTCAAGGCCACCGTCAGGGCTGTCCTCATGGAGGTAAGAGAACCCATGGGGGGAGAGGGAGGCAGCCCTGGCAGGGGAGGGGAGGGGGGCCCTGGCAGGGGAGGGCCACACACACCCTGCGCACCCCTCATTGGTGCTCTCCCATGTGCTTCCCCTGCAGGTCGTCCACGCCATCAATGCCCTGCTCCTCTGGAGGCTCGTGAGGCTGGGGGACCCAGATGCCGCCATCGCGGGCTTTGCCACCCTGGGCTTCCCCAATTGCTTCAGGGCTCTGGATGGGACCCACATCCCCATCCATGCCCTGGAACACAGTGGAGGACGCTACATAAACAGGAAGGGCTACCACTCAGTGGTCCTCCAGGCCTTGGTGGACAGCCGGGGCCGTTTCCTGGACATATATGTGGGCTGGCCTGGCAGCACCCATGACGCCCGGGTGTTCCGGAACTCAGGCCTGTGCTGCCGGCTGGAGGCGGAGACCTACATCCCCCAGCGGGAGATCCCTGTGGGGGACACCACCATGCCCTCTGCGTCATCGCAGATGCCGCATACCCTCTCCGGCCCTGGCTCATGCACCCGTACATGGGCCATCTGTCAGCTAGCCAGGAGTGCTTCAACCAGCGCCTGAACCACACGCGCCAGGTGGTGGAGCGCACATTTGGGCGCCTCAAAGGGCGCTGGAGGTGTCTCCTCACCCGCCTTGGTGCAGGCCCCACCAACATCCCCCAGATTGTGGGCGCGTGCAGCGCCCTACACAACCTGGTAGAGAGCAAGGGGGAGGCCTTCTTTCACGGCTGGGCTGTGGAGGCCGGCAGGGCCGATGTGCAGCCACCCGCTGTCCCCAGTCACCAGGTGGACCCCGAAGGGACCCGGGTCCAGGAGGCCCTGCGGGCCCACTTCGATGAGGCCGCGGGGTGAACACTGGCAGGCCCCCCACCCCCCCCGCCCATCCTCCACAACACTGCCTGCCCCTACACCCACACCACAGAGCACCCAAGAGCACCCGCCCCCCCACTTTTCTTGTAAAAATAAAAGCAGACAGTTGTTTGTCAAATCAAACATCTTTTGAACTCTTATTACTACTATCTCAACGACTAACTATGTACAGGGAAATTCTAACTTATATGTGTATATATTATAAAAACAGGGATAACATGAAAGGGGAAGACAAGGAAGGAGAGAGCTATTTACATGGGGGGTAAGGATCAGCATTGTAAAACGGGTCACAAATACAAACTATTTACAGCAAAATAACAATCAACTGGGGGGGGAATATGTAGGGGGGGGGCCCCGGGCCCCACGCCCCTACAGTCCAGCACTGGGGGTGGGCGGCCGCGATTCCCGCCTCGGCCGCAGCCCTGGCTGGGGGCCAGGTGGACTGGGAGATACAGCCGGCAAGTGTCAGCTGGCCCCAGGTCCCCCTCGGCGCAATGGCCCTCGGTGGCGGTGCGACGGCGGCCGGCGCAGCAGGTGGAGCAGGCAGGGCAGGCGCTGCAGCGGCCAGCGCGGCCTGGAGGGCCAGGGAGTCCGCTATGCGGTTAAGGGTCCGCATGTAGGCCCCCCATGCCTCCTGGCGCCAGGCCTGCGCCCGCTCCTGGAGGTGGAGGCGGCATTCCTCCATCCGCAGCCCCTGCTTGGCTACCTCCAGCTGCTGATGGTGCAGTGCCAGCTGCATCCGCTGTCTTCCCCGCCGTGGGGCCGGTTGTTGCTCCGCCGAGGGGCTGGCCTGGAGTGATGGCCCCGGAGGGCTTTCCGGGACCACTGACGTCTCGCTGGCGCTCTCCTGTCCTTCCGATGGTGCAGCTGCGGAACACAGGAGGGGGGGAAGAAGAGTGGAGACAGCCATTAGTGTGGGCCCCGAGCTGTGGCCCTTGTCCCCCCACCCCTCTGCTGCAGGTTCCCCGTCCCCGTCAGATGCTGCTGTGATGTGGTTCAGGGGTCCCCCTGCAGTGCACCGCACCCCGTCCGCTGGCAGGAATGAGTCTCACTCACTCAGCAGGTACGACAGGAGGTTTATTAGGCAACAGATGCCCAGTTTCTCCCAGAAGCGACAGTACAGCAGTCAGAGACAGTCCTTCCAACCCGTCCTGGGGAGAAGACCCCGAGGGGTGCCCCTCTGGGGTGTAGCTTCCCCCTCCTCAGGCTGGCTGCCTTCCAGCTTTCCCTTCCCCTAGCCTCTAACTGCCGCCCCCGATTCAAACCCAGCTTGGTTCCTCCCTCCTCTTTGTTCAGGGCAGAGGTGTTACCTGCCAGTTGTAGCCCCAGGATCATCCTTAGCCATTGGGAGCTCTTCAGCCTGTTTCTCATATCTAGCCTGAGTCTCGCATTTGAACTCCCCCCACTCCATCACCTGGTGCTGCTGCTGCTGGGTGTCCCACCCCTTCTCCCCGGGGGACCCTAGAGGTTCCGCTCCCCCCAGCCGCAGGGATGGGGCATGGCACTGTCGTGCTGGGGGAGCAGGGGCTGATGCACTCCTGTGAGGGACATACCACTGCTGTCCTTGGGGCCATGGTCATCTGGGCATGTGGAGGGCCCTGGCCCTATCTGTTACCCCCGCCCCTCAACCCCGCGGGGGTACATACCTGACGGTTCACTCCCACGGTCGGGGGACACCCGGCTGGAGCTCCTGGATGGGAGTATGATGTGCAGGCCAGCGTCACTGGAGGAGGAGTCCTCTCCTCCTCCTCCAGTGCCCCGGGGGTGGGCTCTTGGGGGGGCCCCTGGTGTGTGGGGCTTGCTTCCGGGGCAGACTCCGTCTCTGGGGTCTGCTGGGGCTCGTCGTCCGAGGTATCAAGAGTGGCCGGAGGGGAGGAGGTATGCTGGGGGCCCAGTATGTCCCTGAGCTCCCTGTAAAAGGGGCAAGTGACGGGGGTGGCCCCAGATCGGCCGGCCGCATCCCGGGCCCGGGCGTAACCCTGCCGCAGCTCCTTCACTTTACTGCGGACATGATCCGGAGTGCGGGCAGGGTAACCCCGGGCGGCCAGGTCCTCGGCCAGCTGAGCGAACGCATCTGCATTCCGCCTCTTGCTCCTCGTTACCTGGAGCACCACCTCCTCGCTCCAGAGCCCCAGCAGGTCCCAAAGCTTGGTCTCCGTCCAGGAGGGGCCCTGCTGCCACTTCCCTGCCTGGCTGCTGGGCTGTGAGCCCTGGCTCCCCTTGGGGGGGGGGTCCTCTGGGGGGGCTGCCGGGCGGCCATCGCGTTGGGTGGGGGTGTGGGTGGCTGTGGAGGAGTGTGCAGGCTAGCCGCGTGTTACTGCTGCTTCCTGCACAGGAAGGGAGGGAGCGGGGAGCTTTAAGGGGCCACTCCACACGGCCACCATTGAGCTCAGGGGTTGGAGAGAGCATCTCTCAACCCTTCAGCTGATGGCTGCAATGGAGGACCCCGCAATTTCGATGTTGCGGGACGCGCAACGACTACACGTTCCCTACTTTGACGTTGAATGTCGAAGTAGGGCGCTATTCCCATCCCCTCGTGGGGTTAGCGACTTCAACGTCTCGCCGCCTAATGTCGATGTTAACTTCGAAATAGCGCCCAACACATGTAGCCGTGACGGGCGCTATTTCGAAGTTGGTGCCGCTACTTCGAAGTAGCGTGCACATGTAGACACGGCTTCTGTGTAAATGCATTCAAGCCTGTAAATTGCTCATGAGCTGCTCTTCACAGGAAGAGGGAGCTACAAAGGAAAATGACTTCTGGTATTCATCTAGCAGACAATGGCATAACATGATGACTGGATGCTGCAGCTAGACAAAGATCACCTGACAGATGTATTAAAAAACAAAAACAAAAAACTCCAAAGAAACCAGTGAAGACAATTAACCATTGGGACAGTTTATCTAGGGATAAAGCCTGAATATTTTTCTGCAAGATATGCAATAGCTCAGCTAGCCCCCAGTGACGCTTTATGGTCTGTGCAATGCAAAGGATCAGACTGGGTCATTGTAACCAAAGCTGGCCCAGCAGTGGGCCCCTAAAAAGAGCAACTCTCAGAATAATCAGAACAGTTGCTTGACTGGAACTCCCCCGTACATAACCTTCATAATCTTTGTCAGCATTGATAGAGGCACTTTGTGGAAATTGGTGCAATATCAGCATCTTCTCCAAAATTATTAACTTAATTCATTCAACGTATGAACCCGCAACATGCCAAGTTGTTCACAATAGTGCATCGACAGAATGCTTCAGCATACTGTCACAAGTGTGAAAAGGATGCCTGCTGTCACCTTTCCTGTTCTTGATCGCAGTGGGCTGCATTATGAACAGGACAACAGATGGCCATTGGGGCATTCAGTGGACACTTTTCAAACGGCTAGAGGACAGTGATTTTTGCTGATGTTGTTGCCCTCCTTTCACACCAACATGAAAGCATGGAAGAAAAGGTCACAACGCTTGACAACACTGTTGCAATGACTGGACTGAGCATTAACAAGGGAAAGACCAAGACAATGAGGATCAACCATTCCAGCAACACCATCATCACACTGGGAGGGGATGACCTGGAAGATCTGGAGCAGTTCACCTAGTTTGGGAGTATTATGGGCAGAGATGGAGGAACAGATAAGGATATCAGTGCCAGGTTAGGGAAAGCACCAGCTGCATTCAAGATTCTTCATGTTGTACCGAGTTCACAAATAATATCTGCGAAGATGAAACTGGATCTTCAACACAAATGTGAAGAGTAATAGAGAGCCTTGTTAGTCTGTATTCTATCAAAACAAAAAAGCAGTCGTATATAATCATGTATGATGATTTATTGGGTGGTGAGTTTTCGTGGGACAGATCCACTTCTTCAGATTGTAGCCTTACCAGAACGGACTCAATATATAAAGCACAGAGATCCAAAAATTGTTGTCAAGGTTGGCAAATCAGAAGAGCAGAGTGGCAGTGTGTGGGGTGGGGAAGTCAAGTAGGTCAAACATCTAAGTATGTAAAAGACTCATGTTACTTATTTTCATATTCCAGTAGTTTTCTGTAAAAACTAACAACTTTATAAACAAACAAAATTTAAAAATATTTTCCGTACCTAATTTGCTTTGCGTTTTTTAAAATGATTTTTAAGCTTTAAGAAAGGACAGTCCTTTTTATTGTTTTTTATGTTCTTGTACCAAAAGAACATCACTAACCATCCTTCTTTTGGCTTTTATATTGATGGGTTTTTTGCGTTTGTACTTAATATTTAATTTTTATACTGAATTACAGGGTTGCTAACTGTCAGAGTGATATTAGTTGTTAATTCAGGTGATTTTTCTCATTTTTTTGTTCTTTGTAATAAGACACCTAAAAAACTGAACACTTTTAAATTAACTTTTGAGTGTTACATGCAGCAGTTTTTCAGAATTCAACTCTTTGCATCAGTTTTCTTTTTGATTTTGTGTTCTAAAAATCTGTTCTTCATTAACTGATTGTCAGTACACAGAGCGTTTATTTATATCCTCCCAGGGAATTGTTTGTAAAAGCGTAACTGTAAGGATTTAAAGTTCTCTTGTTAATCTTAACTTGGAATTTTAAGTTAGTTGTGTGTAAAATGCTCTCAGGCTTTTTAAGTATGAGTGAATAATTAAGGAGAGAGAGGTAAAATATAATTGTGGTTCATCAGTTGCTGAAATAAATGTGCATACACAAAACATTGTTTCACATCCCAGCAGCAATCTTAACTCAGAAGTTAGTGCCAAATAGGATCTTACAGACAGCACAAAGTTCCTTATTTCCATTCCACAACTCCCTTCCTTCTTAGCCTTCCTACATGGAATTCTTATAGGCACGTTGAGTGTGCTTGTAGCGCACATTCAGGCTGCCATCTTCCCAGCCCTTGTAATTTACCCCTACTCTAGCTTGTCCTCTGAAGTGCATTGGGTTTTCACTAACTTCCCAAAAGATACACTTTAGTCTAAAGAGCAATCTTCTATGTACTAGTTTTTTTCCTTGCTTTATAGATATATAAAGCACTGTTGGCTCCATCTGAGTTTAATCAAGCATTTGTTGCTATACAGAATAGGGCCAACTTCCATAGTTAGAAATTTTATAATGAAGCTTCCCTTTAGTTTGAGGAAGTCTGGTTACTTTGAGTAAAATTTACTTTGTAAACATTCACGACTTTAAAATGCTTTGATCAGTTGTTACCTAGGTGTTTGTGCTATTTGTTATGATGTTAGTTATCTGTTTTTGGCTTACTCTTCAAGGTTTAGGTCATGGAAGGTGGTGAGATTTGTGGCGTCAACTAATTTCTTTTGACAGTGAGTGGTTCATTTGGGACCATTTGGTGCGAAGGTACATGCCAGTCTTTTCAGGTTACTGACTCCATTGCTCTGGGGAATGTAGTTGGGAGAGATCATGATTGCAAGTGGAGGTGTTCCCTCAAGGTTGGCAGCAGCCCCCACCTCACCACACCAAGTGGGGGCTAGGCTGTGGGAGTCATGCTAGTGTGAGAGGCCTATGAACTTCTCTGCAGTTCAGATTTGTACAGGGGCAGTCCCCCATACCCCTGCACAGGTGCAGTGCAGTCAGGGTCTGTCCCCCACTCAGCCACATCACATGGTTATCCTCAGTAAAAGCACTTGCCTGTGGTACAGTGCAGACTATGCCGCCAGACAGCACCATGTCCTGGTTTGCATGTGGTACAAGCTCCAAAGTCAGGAAAGATTTTCCAGGGCTGGTTGTTGCTGAAGGGGGAGGAGTCATCCCCCCCAACCACAAGGCTTATCTGGGACAAGCTGTCACTGGGAGAAGTCTTGCCCCCCATAGCAAAGATTTTGGGGGCTAGCTGTCTTCACTTTTTTTGGTGGGGCAACATGCACCATGGGGCTGGCGGAAAGCCAGTGAGGCGAGCTCATCAACAGGTCTCTCAGCTACATCCCACTTCCAGAGAAAGCCCCTGAAAGGACTCTCTCAACTACAGCCCCACCCCTTATTTTATGTTTGGAGGATGGCTCCATGCAAGGGGAATGAGGGCAATGCAGTGTGAGAAGATGACATCACATACCTACAACCACTTGTGGGGCATTTTTTCCCCATACTGCACCAGCAAAAAAAAAACCAAAAAAAAAAACCAGAATGCTATGGGGCTGAGGGAAATGTGGGGTGGGTTCCCACAATATACTGCTGCAACAGTCGATGTTTGGCAATTCAGTGTGGTAGCACTAACTTTACTTTGGGGGGGGGGGTGTGTGTGAGGATACTCAAATTGGAACTTATAAAACCCAGCATTGTAAAATTGAATTTGTCATAGTGTAAACATAGCCTTAGTGTCAGATGCCCTGAGAATACTTTTTATTTACCAGGAAGCAGTATTGTTAACCTCCAAAAGCAGGAGTCTTAAAGTTGGTTCTTGCTTTTGATACTTATGTTACGGGTATTTGATCCTACATCAAACCATCTGGTCTCTTTTGTCTGTGTGCATTTTTTAGTCAAAAAAAGTCTATTGCAAACAGCTGCAATCCAGAAGAGGGGGAAAAAACCAAGTATGACAGACCGGACAAGATGAAATAATAAGAAAATGTTACTGAGTTAATTTAATATCAATAAGAATCTCTATTAATAGTAGTAGTATTACTACTAAAACTTCGTACAGCTAAATCTCTTAATACTCCATAGTTATATTTAAAGGTAATAAAATTAAATAACATTCAGGTAAGTATTTTAAACTTAACCTAAATGTATGGAAAACTAAAGATAAAGCTTGTCAAGGGCTCCTAAACTTCTTGGTACTTGTAGACTGGTAATCTTCTGATATCCTGATTACTAATGCTAATATGTTGAGGTAGGTGGTACAGGTTGAACCTCTTTGTCTGGCACCCTCAGGACCTGGCTGGTGCTAGACAAGAGAATTTGCTGGAGGTCAATATTTTCTAGCATGTTACCAACACTTCCACTGCTTATTGGGCTCTTAGATGACATTTGGAGGTAAATTACGGCTAAAAACAGCACACAACACTGAAAGCCAGGACTGGTGGCTGTAAACAAACTTTATGGGACCACAGGAAACTTGGCCACACCCAGGATAAATGGTCATCTGGCTAACTAAAATCATGCCAGGTTATGGAGTTGGCTGGACAAGCGTGTTCCGGATTAGAGAGGTTCAACCTGTCCAAGTAAAGAGAACCTTTGTACTACAATCAGTCTTGAAAGCCACCTCATGTGAGAAGTAATGGAGTAAGAAGTTTTGAAAGAGATCTTGGCTGTGGGTCCACACTGCCATAAAATAGACGTTAAATAAAAAATCCTTAGTTCTACCGAGCCATGTCCCTCGCCATCCCCAACTACACTGTGCACACTAAAAAATGACTCCCTTTTTCAGATGTTAACAAAGCAGCATCTTTGTTTTAAGTAACCTGTCTTAAAACACAGAACTAATTTTCAGTTCAAAGGTTTATATTTCATTGAGTGACTACAGGTTATACTTCCCTTATCTGGCATGCTTGGGACCTGACAGATCCCAAAAAAGAGAATTTCCCTGATAAGGGAAGATGCGGGGCAGTGCTCAGGGACCAGCTTCCCTGGGACTCTGGCCCCAGCTCATACTCCCTGGGGCTCCACAGTCTCCAGCCAGCCCCCGTCCCCCTCTTCCCCTCACCACAGGGCAGGTGGGGGTTCTATCTCTTGCCCACAGCAGCCTCCCGGCTCTTGCTGCTGTGGGGCATGTAGTGGCTCCAGCTTCTGGCCCCACACTGCTGCGGAACAGGTGGGCACTTGGGCTCCTGGCCTTCTGCTATAGTGATGCAAGTAGGAGCTCCAGGTTAAGTCCATAGCAACCTCTCAGCTCCCCGCTGCTGTGGGGCGAGCGGGGCCTCAGGTTCTGGCCCGTGCTGCCACAGGCAGATGTGGGCTCTAGCTTGTAGCCCTTTCTGCCAAGAGACTCCAATTTCTAGCCTGATGGCAGCATTCCGGACTCTTCTGCTGCGGTGGAGGCAGGAGCTCAGACTGCTGGTCCCCATTGCTAGGGAGCTCTGGCTCCCAACCTTCAGCAGCCTTCTGCCCCCGCAGCCACAAGGCAGGTAGGGGCTCTGTCTCCCAGCCTGGCTTGGGCTCTTGCACCTTTAGGCTACTCTCACATCTGGCAACTTCTGTGGTCATTCCGGGCGACGGATGTTGCTGGACGAGAGAATACGAGATCTAAGAGCTACAACCTGTACTGCTAATTTGATCTGGTAGAGAAATAGTATTGTTCCCTGCCAGTGCATGTCAGGACATCTGACGTTGTGTGGGTGTGACACATTGGGTGGGCAGGGAATTTTTACTTGTGAACTAGAATTCCTTTTGAGAAAATGAGACAAAGAAATAGAGTTAAAGTCTGAGTCATTTACTGCTTTGTCATTTCTACTAAAGCAGACGAGTTTAGGATTTTGTATTGTTAAGATGTATACGCTTTAGCAATTTGTTATACCTGAAGGCCCGATTTTGTGAGGTGCCGAGTGTCCAAGTCCACATAAAGTAAATGCAAGCTGTATCGTTTCCCCTTACAACTTTGCTCGGCAGTGCAAGTATTGTTTTTACTACTTACAAGTCATGCTACAGTGTTTTTTCAAATTTTGCTAGCGGTGAGTTAACTAACTAAATTGTTGACGTGCAGAATTAAGTAAAATTCCAGCAAAGCAGTAAGTTATTGAGTTTTAAATCTTGTTTTTCTCATGTAGCGTTTTATCCAGTATCTGGCTTCCAGGAACACGTTGTTTAATTTGAGCAATTTCCTAGACAAAAGTGGATTGCAAGGTAAGGTATCTTCATTATAAAAGCTAACATTTTTAGGGAATAATTCATATTTTATTTTCAATGAGTTCTGGTGAACTTCCTTACTTCAGTATTTTAAAAGTTACACATCATTCCAAGAAGTTAAATTCTTCATTTTAGAACAAAGAAAATATTGCCATATGGAAAAAACAAGTAACATTTTGTATCTTACATAGGTTTGATTTTAGTCATGCTTTCTGTTTTAGTTCTGGACCAGTTTCCAACAAGAGTCAATACAAGATAAAATGAGAGGTTAAAATTTCCAACATGCATTCCAATTTCATCGTGGAGCAGGAGACATTTGTTCTTGATGCTGGCTGGTATTAGTTGAAATAAAAAGACAGCAGATAATTTTTATTTAAGTTGGTGGTCACGCAGCCTAACCCCATGCTTTCTAGAGTTAGTTAAATGAAGGAAGAAGTAAAAAAACAAAAACACAAAACAAAAAAAACCTACAAAATCATATTTGCTCGTTGCCCATTATCACCGTAAAGGGTGAAGATGTCTTTATGCCTGAGCAATTCACTCTCATGTATTCTGCAAGGATGGGAGAAGTATAACAAAACAAAAGAGGAGGAACTCCTGTACATGCTGTAGTAGGGACCAATTGCTTGAAACTGAAGTTGTTTGTTGGATGTCTGTCTTTGGCATGCATCTGATTAAGCGGGTCTTTGTCCATGAAAGCTTATGCTCCAAAATATCTGTTAGTCTATAAGGTGTCACATGCCTTCTTGTTGTTAGGCAAGAAATAGTTACTTGTCCCTATTAAAAGGTTTTCCCACTGTTTCATATTGTTCTGTTGATGCACTGAACTACTCTTAAGTTGCTAATTTGCCTGTGAAATACCAGATTTATCTCTAACTTTGCACTTTATATAGTTGCTTCAGTTTTGTTTGGCCATAATTGTTGTTGTACATGCACTCTTTCTGATGGCTGTGGACAGCAGTTTTGTTGTGGTAAATTAGGCAAAATTGCCAAGCTAAAACTTAATTGTCCAAAGAGAGACTGATCTAGAATATGAAGAGAGACCTTTACCATCTAACGCCACTATTTCTGTGTTCTAAGTCCATTATTTATTGGTTATAAAGGAGAGGGTAGGATTTCTAGGCCTGCAATCATAGGAAATATTTTTGGGTATAATTCAATTATGTCTGCCTAATCCTTCCATCTTGGCATATGTGAACTGCCTCTGATTAATGTCTATTCAGTGCATTTGGTTGTGTTAACATGTAAAAGAATACATATGAACTAAGAGATTTGGCTCTGGAAACCTAAGACTTTTGTACACACTAGGGATGTTAATGGTTTAACAAGTTTAATGGCTAGAGTCAACCTAAATCTAAATGGATGAGCATTACCAGTGGCAGTTACGGGCTGGGAGCTGGAGCAGTCTCCTGCCTGCCATGGGCAGGGGGTTGCTCCAGCCCCATGTGGCCTGCCGCATCTGGGGGGCACTTCAACACTGCTCTTGTCCGCAGTTGGTCCTGGCTTGGGAGTGCCACAGAAGGGGGCTCTCCAGCCTGACCACATTAGTCCCCATCCATGGCAGGGGGACTGCTCCAGCCCTCCTCCCTGGCTACCTCCCCACCCTCATTTAATCAGTTAATAAAACAGGATTTTACATTCCTAGTACGTACAGGTGGGCTAGATAAGAAATCTTACTACAGATAAATCAGTAATCATACATAGGCATTTTCTATGCAGGCATCCACAAATGTATGTAAAAATACTTAATCTGCTCACTGGATTCTCAGAGATGATTGACTTCAAGTGGGTAAAGAAATTACACAGTTCATGTGACCCCTCCGGATATTTGCTACATCATATATTCAAATGTCCAGGGTGTTTGCTGTACAACATAAAGTTCTTCACACCATAATATTTTTAAATGTGTCAAAAATGGACTAATTTTCTGTATAGTGGTGGATTAAGGGGAAATCTTATAAACAAAAGCAGTCACTGTGTGTATGTCATTGCCTGTTCAGAGTAATTGTTTTTGTTGAAAAATTGAGTAGAAGAAGAACAAGCTGTTGAAACCTTTTCTTTTTTAGGGTATGACATGTCCACATTTATCAGACGGTATAGTAGGTATCTGAATGAAAAAGCAGTTTCATACAGACAAGTGGCTTTTGACTTCACTAAAGTAAAAAGAGGGTAAGAGCTGTATTTATTTTTCTTAAAGTCTTACTTGCAGTACATACTAACAAGTTGTGTTCAAATCAAGTTGAATATCTTTTCACTGGTATTGATCAATTTATTCTGTGCATTGTCTACTAAAAATGGCAGTTCAGTTGAGTTGTAATGTGTTTCATTTCAGAAATTTTGGGGACTACTCTCTTTTGAAAAAAATGAAATGGAAGTCAGTTTTGTGCATCAGACTGAGGCAACTGGTGGTAGCTACATAATCTGGCCAATAAACTTTTCCTTGATATGCAAGGAAGCTGTGTTGTATTTGGTGCCATTGGTGTGAAACTGCACTTTTTATTTCAGAAAATTATGGAGATGGGCGTTTATGTGAAATACTTTGCTGTACCTCCTGTTCCTTCATTACACCATTCTCAAAGTGGCTGTGTCTACAGTTTGTGGTACTGTAATGTGGAGTGATATTTAGAACAGAATGGCCATCATTCTGGGGAATGGTAGAAGTTGCATCATCAGTTTAAATCAGTTCCCCAAGCCTCCTAGACAGGCTAAGCAAACAGAGGCCCCATGGGGTTAACTGGGTGGGGGCCCAGCTGCAGCAGGGGCAGACTGCTCTGGTGGGAGGGGCTTGCCGTTTGTCCTTCATTTGGAAGAAGGCACCCCTCAGGCCAGCTCCTTTGGGGGCCCAGATGCAAAGCTCTCTGTTCACAACTTGAGTGCAGGGCTGCCTGTGTGGAGCAAGTGTCGCATCCCAATGGAGGTGGATGGGAGAAAGGTCAGGAGGTTCTGTAATATGGATGCATATGTGACATTAGCCTGGTGTGGCACACAACAGCTAACTGTTGGCTAAGCAGCTGCTTTAGAGAGAGCGTACGTTAAAGTCATGGTGGCTCTAATATATTTGAAGAAATAAATTGAATATTCTTCAAGTGAATGTTGATATGGATTCTGTTCTTGGTGCTCATGTTCCCCATTTATTCAAAATTCAGTCTTCTCTCAAAGGTGACTAGACCTTCAGTCACTTTTGTTGCTCTTTGACTGTCTCCAGTTTGTCCACATCTTTTCTGAAAAGTGGCACCCAGAACTCAACAGTTCTCCAATTGAGGCGTAATCAGCATGGCTAGTGTAGAGTGGAAAACATATATTGTGCTTACAACACCTCTGTTAATACATCCCAGAACATCTACTTTTTTTGCAACAGTGTCACTTTGTTGACTTGTATTTATCTTGTGGTTCATTATGACTCCCTAGATCCTTCTGTGCCGAACTCCTTCCTCCTCCTTCCTTTGTCCCTTCATTTTTCCCTTTTGAATTTCATCCTGTTTAACTTAGACCTTTTTTCCAGTTTGTCCAGATAATTTTGAATTATAATCCTGTCTTCCAAAGCACTGCAACCCCTCTCATCTTGGTATAATCTGCAGATTTTATATTTTTGAAACAGTTTGCTGGACTGCGAAGTCTGAAGGAGAGGTGAAATCAGTGTATCTGTGGAGCAGATTCCCATGTAGCCATGATGGCTAGGATTCTACAAGAAGATCTGTCCTCATGAGCTGGGATACACTCTGTAATGGAGTACTTTGTACCGCTACCTGCTATGACTCTGGCAGATTTCTGCACATGGAGAAGAGAGGCTCATATAGATCAATTTCAAACATAGGACCTGTAGTCACTTCTGGCACTCACCTGCATGTAAATATCCAGGGACTGAGCCATCCCCACGTTGTGTGAAGCATTCATGTTTCAACAACAAGGACATGCAATCCTGGGGCTAACACAGCACCACAACTATGCATTATGTCAGCAGACTAAGAGGCTAGGTCATTTTCGCTGTCAGGAGGACATTTGGCTCTGGGCTCAATGTGTTTATCACTGGATTGTGCCATTGGCCATGCATCTTTCAACATTCAGAGACTGCTACCAGATTATTTCAACACACAGTTCTTCTTTGAGTGGTCCCTGTGGGTGCTCCACAATAGGTGTTGGGCTCGCCCGGCGCCGCAGATCGGAATTCTTCTAGCAGTTTCTACTGGATCGCGCATGCGCTGACGCGCGCTGCTCCCTTGTGCGCCCCCGGCCATGTGCGCGATCCGGTCCCCGCCAGTTCCTTCTCAACCGCCATCGCCTGCAGATGGAATCCGCGCCAGCTAAAGCGAGAGTCAGATAAGATAGTTTTTTAGTTTTTTACGTGTAGTTCGTTTGTTTTGTCACAAAAAAAAAAAGAAGAAGAGAGAGAGAATATTAGACAGCAGAGAGAAGAGGAATGAAGGAGAGAGGGGCGGGCAAGAAGGCTGTTAAGCTGTCGGCTGCCCTGAAGGCCGTGAATGTTATTTTGGGTTAGAAAGCAGTGATTAGTGGCTAAGTAACCTATTAACAGTAAAGACTCACCGCGATGGCTTCTTTGGGGTTTAAGAAGTGTGAGTCATGCCGCGAGGCTGTGCTGGCCTCTGATGGGCATAGTGAATGCATTCGCTGCCTGGGAGAGTTGCACGTTACCCAGAAGTGTTCCCACTGCACTAAGGTTACAGCCAGGGCCAGGAAAGACAGAGAGATGAGGCTCAAAATGCTCTTGTTTGATGAGGCTCTCCACCCGGAACCGCTGGAGAAGCCTCACGCAGAAGGGCCCTCTGGGTTGCATAAAAGGAAGGCAGCCTCTTTGACCCCCTCTGTGCAGAAGAGGAGGAAACTCTCCCCGGCCCGATCCTTGCCGGCGGGCCTAGCGGGCAGGACAAGCGGAACGCAGAGCCCCCAGCTGCGAGCTCATGAAAGCGGCAGCGCAGCAGCGCACGTGGCAGAGGCCGAGCCTCCGATTACACATCAGGCGGCACGGAAGGCGCCGTGAGTGCCAGCCCAGCAAGCGCTGGAATCGGTGGCACCGACGCATGCGGCACTGGCTTCCGTGGCGCCGACGGTGCAGGGGCACCCGGCACAGAGCCTACTGGTGCCAGAGGAAGCTACCCGCGCGGCGCCGACAACGGGGCCGAGATCCCCGGCATGGGAGGGGGCGGCGCCCACCCCACAGGGGAGGGGCAAGGCAAAAGCAAAAACTCGGCACCTTAGTCCATCTCCAGGCAGGGCCGCACTGCCCTTATCATCCAGCCCCGGCCCCCGAGATACACACGCCGCACGACCGGGCTGTAACTCCACCGGCTTATCTTGGGCCTCCCTCTCCGTTCCTCCAACCAATTTCGCTGTGGCTCGGGCCACCTTCACCATTTTTGGGCATGGATCCCCTTGAGTACTATCACAAACCGGCTTCACCACTATCTATGTCGTTGCGGAGGTCCTGCTCTCCCAGACATCATGGGTATACTTCCCGATTGTGGTCCAGGTCTCCATCACCGGGCCCTTGCCCATGCTGCTATGGTCGTCCTCATCATGCTGAACACAGATACCACAGGTCTAGATCCAGGGGCAGGTCCTCTCCTACTACTCGTCAATACTCCCGTGTACACTCTCGCCCTGGGATGGGAACACAGTTGTCCCAGGGGGAATTAGGTCCAGAATCCCGAGACTTCCCTTCACAGTCCTCCAGGGAGCAAGTATATCACCAAACTTGGGAGCCAGAGGATTTGGGGGAGGTTTACCCCAGCGGTTCCTCCTCATCCTCCCCAGATGAGGCCATGGCCCCCAGGGATGTCTCCCCTCCGGATGACCTTAAACAATTCCAGGAGCTGTTCGAAAGAGTAGCTTTCACACAGGACATTCAAATAGCAGAGGTGCAGGAGAAGCACCATAAATTCCTGAAAAATTTGAGACCGCCGGTTTCATCTAAAATCACTATCCCGCTGGACGAAGCCATTTTGGAGTCAGACACTAACATATGGCAGACCCCAGCCTCTATTCCGCCTACGAACAAGAGAGCGGATAAGAAGTACCTCATCCCAGCCAAGGGCATGGAGTTCCTCTTTAGTCACCCGCAACCAAATTCTTTGGTGGTCGAATTGTGCCAGCAGAGGTCGAAGACGTCTCAGTACAAATCGGGGGGGTAGGATCAAGATGCTAAGAAGCTAGAGCTGTTTGGCAGGAAGGTCTGTTCCTCCTCTACCCTATTATTGAGAATGGCAAATTACACGGCACATCTATCAAACCATAACTTTGACAATTACTCTAGACTCAGTCCCCTCATAGATTCACTCCTGGAGGACAAGAAGCCAGTGTTAAAGGCGATCGTCCAAGACGGTTATGCAGCGTCGCGGACGGGAGTGCAGATTGCTCTGGACGTGGCGGACACAGCGGTATATTCAACAGCCGCAGCAGTGGTAATGCGTAGGGAATCCTGGCTCCAGACGTCTGGTATCCCCAGAGACCTACATTCGAAGATCATGGATCTTCCCTTTGATAAGCAAAAGCAGTTTGCGGACTCAACCGACTCGGTCCTCCACTCCAGCAAAGACTCAAGGGCCACGCTTAGGACCTTGGGTATTTATACTCCCTCATACAAGAAAAAGAAATTTTGTCCTCAGCAAAGCCATACACCCTCGGGACAGGCCCAGAGACAGCAAGTTTGACGGGTATGTCGGGGGCTGCACTATCAATACCATCGCTCAATGCCATTCTTATCTCATGTTCCATCATCACCTCAAACCGTTCCACTCCCAACGGCAAAAGATCACCACAGACAAATGGGTGCTAGAAATTATAGCCACGGGTTACACGATCCCTTTCCAGTCACTTCCACCAACGAAGCCTCCCGCCCGGACTCATCTCAGGGATCCTGCCCACGAGGCAAGGCTGAAGCAGGACATAGATCACCTTATGTTCATAGGGGTGGTGGAAAGAGTGCCGGAACAATTCCAAGGGAAAGGTTTTTATTCACGCTACTTCCTAAAAGAGAAGAAAACAGGAGGCTGGAGATCGATTTTTGGATCTACGGCGCCTCAGCCGTTACTTGCGCAAGCAACGCTTTCGGATGATCACAGTTGCCTCCATACTTATGGCACTGGACACTGGAGACTGGTTTGCAGCCCTCGACTTACAAGATGCTTACTTTCATATAACAATCCACCCGGCACACAGGCGCTTCCTCCGCTTCACGGTCGGCGGGGAACATTTCCAGTACAGTGTTCTTCCGTTCGGCCTATCCTCGGCACCCAGAGTCTTTACCAAAACCCTGGCAGTGGTATCAGCCTATCTGCACAGACGGGGGGTGTTTATTTTGCCATATCTGGACGACTGTCTACTAAAAGGGGCCTTGCAGGCAGAGGTCCTACACATAATACGCGTCACCGCGAACACGTTTACTTCGCTGGGCCTAGTTATCAACCTCGCAAAGTTGAAGACCAAACGCGCACACGATATAGAGTTCATAGGGGTATGCATAAACTCTATCACAGCAAGAGTATACTTGCCCGACGCCCACTTCTGCGCCATCAGCTCCCTGGTGCAAGTCATGACGTGCAGCCCCACGGTGCTGGTCCTAACGTGTCTGCAACGGTTGGGGCACATGACGGCAGCGACCTTTGTGGTGCAGAATGCCAGGTTACACATGCGAAGCCTGCAGCATTGGCTGGCGAGTGTTTACAAACCGGCATCCCACACTATCCACAGGGTAGTGTCACCCATGGCGGAGGTGCGCAGATCCCTAGCGTGGTGGGAAAATCCCGAGAATCTGCTACTGGGGGGTGCCTTTCCACCAACCACAAATTTTTATTTTTCTTACTACCGATGCCTCCCACATAGGATGGGGAGCGCACATTGGCAGCAAGGTGACCTAAGGGCTATGGTCCCCTGCAGAACAGACACTGCACATAAACATACTGGAGCTCAGAGCAGTGTTCAATGCGTGCAGACATTTTCGAGATTACCTGCATGGCAAAGTAGTTGGGATCAATACCGACAATACCTCCACTATGTTCTACATCAATTGACAAGGAGGGGCACGATCACGTGCGCTATGTGCGGAAGCAGTCCGATTGTGGACCTGGTGCATCGCCAACAACATAACATTGAAAGCCTGATACTTGCCGGGCGCTCACAACGTGAAGGCAGATCAGCTGAGCAGGCGCTTTGCACTCACGCACGAATGGCAGATCCGCTCCGACCTGCTATGGTGCATATTTCGTACATGGGGGTTTCCCCAAGTCGATTTGTTTGCCACCCAGCACAACAAAAAGTGTCCCCAGTACTGCTCCAGAGTGGGAATAGGGCGGGGGTTCCTGGGGGACGCATTCATGATTTCATGGAAGGGCCCTCTACTCTACGCGTTTCCCCCCACAACGCTTATCCACAAGGTTCTGCAGAAAGCCAGAAGGGAGAGAGCTCGCATGATACTCATAGTTCCAACTTGGGACTGGCAACAATGGTTTCCCTTGCTTCTACGCGTGTCGGATTGTCCACCACTCCCCCTACCGGTGGCACCGGAGTTACTTACACAGGCTCAGGGGTCCATAGTGCACCTGCACCATCAGGGTCTGCGCCTACAAGCATGGTTAATCCATGGCTCAGCGCCTTAGAGAGCACATGTACGGAGGGAGTACAACAAGTCTTGTAGTGTAGCCGAAGGACCTCCACCAGGAGGACTTATGAACAGAAATGGACTCGATTTACAGCCTGGTGTTCTGCCAAGCAGTTAGCTTCCCTTGACGTTCCTATAACCGTAATACTAGAATACCTATTGGACCTCAAACGAGACGGGCTTTCTCTATCCTCGCTAAAGGTCCACCTCGCTGCTATATCAGCTTTTCGGCATACAGAGGAAGGGCCCACTGTATTCGCCCACCCTGTCGTCACAAGGTTCTTGAAGAGGCTGGTAAACCTGTACCCCCCTCAAAAACCGCTTCTGCCATCGTGGAGTTTGGACTTGGTGCTCAGCACGCTATTGGGACCACCCTTCGAATCATTAGCCACGGTACCCCCCCCGACTCCTTATGATGAAAACTACCTTCCTCCTTGCGATTACGTCAGCCCGCAGGGTGAGCTCGCTCGCAGCAGTGATGGCAACGCCGCCCTGCACAGTATTCTCACAGGGGGCAGTAACCTTTCGGTTACACCCAGCCTTCGTTCCAAAAGTTTCCTCGGAGTTCCATCTTAACGAACCAATAGTTTTACCCTCGTTTTACCCGAAGCCTCACAGCTCCAGCAAGGAGGCGCGCCTACATGTCGTAGACATGAGAAGGGCGTTGGCCTTTTACATAGACAGAACTAAGCCCTTCTGGAAAACGGACAGGCTTCTAGTGTCTCTCGCTCCCAGGTCAAAAGAGGAAGGCCTCTCTTCACAGAGGATTTCAAAGCACATTGTGTCCTGTGTAAAAATGTGCTGCGAGCTTCGAAAGACCCCTTTGCTGGCCCCGCCTAGGGCTCACTCCACCAGGGCGGTGGCAGCGTCAACAGCCTTCTTCAAGGGTATCGCGTTAAAAGACATCTGTAGAGCGGCGACCTGGTCATCCTACGACAACTTCGCCAAGCATTATGCCCTGCATTGGGTATTCGAGGAGGATACCCGTCTGTCAACAGCAGTCCTCTCGGGGGCAAGCTGCACAAGAATCGATTACCCACCTCCTTACTTGGGTTCCTGCTGGGTAGTCACCTATTGTGGAGCACCCACGGGGACCACTCGAATCAAAAAGAGAAGTTACTCACCTGTAGTAACGATGGTTCTTTGAGATGTGTCCCTGTGGGTGCTCCACCACCCGCCCATCCTCCCCGCTTCGGATCTCTGTCTGGTGTTTTTCAGGAGCATCTGAGGCGGTTGGTCAAGGAACTGGTGCGGACTGGATCGCGCACATGGCTGGGGGCGCGCAAGGGAGCGGCACGCATCGGCGCATGCGCAATCCAATAGAAACTGCTAGAAGAATTCCGATCTGCGGCGCCGGGCGAGCCCAACACCTATTGTGGAGCACCTACGGGGACACATCTCGAAGAACCATTGTTACTACAGGTGAGTAACTTCTCTTTCTCAGACAACCACAGGTGGTTGTTGAAGGAGCCAGTGTTGCGGAGCATCTTTCACAAGTGGGGGTATCCAAATAGAATTGTTTGCAACAGACCAAAGAAAAAAGTCAGATATTCTGCTCCACAGGGGTTTCCAAAGCACTCCTGCCTTGTCACCCAGATGCCAGGACTGATGTGTGCCTTCCTTCCAACCTTCCATATTACAGATTTGAGAGGTAGTGAGGCAAGATGCAGGATTGATGATCATGATAGTCATAGAATCATAGAACTCTAGAACTTGGAAAGGATCTCAAGAGGTCATCAAGTCCAGCTCCCCACCCCTTCAGGGGGAGCAAGCTCCATCCCCAGCCTTGATAGGTGTCTGTCTAACCTGCTCTTAAATATCTCTAGCAATGAAGATTTCGCAGCCTTTCTAGGTAATTTATTCCAGTGCTTAACCACCCTGACGTCCAATCTAAATCTCCCTTGCTGCAGTTTAAGCCCATTGCTCCTTGTCCTATCCTCAGAGGCCAAGGAGAACAAATTTTTTCCCTCCTCCTTGTAATCGTCTTTGAAGTACTTGCAATTCTGGCAAGTGGATCTGGTGAACCTGTCAGTGTAGTCCCTAGTCACTTTGCCTGCTCTGTCTAATAGCCTTGTACAGGTGGAGCAGTCTGACATTGATACGTTTGACAGCATGTATCCTAGCTGACACACCCCAAAAGAATCTGTTGGTCTGAAGTTTAGAATATTCCGTTGCAAAGCCAGAAAGCATTAAATAGACTGAATTAGCTTCATAAGTGAAAGAGGCTTACTTTTATGCATCTTGTCTCACTCATTTTCTCCCTCATCATTCATTCAGCAGTAATGAACTGTACACTAACCATGAAACAATGTGGGCCTTTTGCTTGTTCCATAAGTCTTTATCATTTAGTACTATCTGCAAATCACCTTTTGTTCCAGGACTGCAGTGTATTTTCTTGCTCTACATGGCCTGGGTTCTTTGGGTGCATTATTCATGTTGCTCCCCCTCCTGGGTCCTCAGTATAGTAATTAGGATCCCTGGCTGTCCCACTTTGAGCTCTTAGCTCCCTGTTCCATGTTTAACCTCAGTGAAGACTGCCTTCCTTCAACCTGAAGGGAGGGAGAGATTCAGGCACTAAAGACATATCTCTGTTTTTTCCAGGTTCCACCAGAGAAGGGTCACTCCCAGGTCTCATCCAGTGTTCTACGAAGTTTTTTTTTTTAATGTTTCATATGAACAAGTTTGTTCATCTCCCAGTTTTCTTCCACAAGCCTTTCTCAAGTGCTGGGAAAGCTAAACTTCATACACTTGATCTAATGATATTATGGTAGAATCCTTACAGATAATTACTTCAGAAAAAGATTACTTAGAGATGTGTAGTCTACATGGATTCCATGACCTGTGGTCTGGCACTTCTGTCCTGCAGAGTTATATTCCTTTGAAATTCTGTATTGATGAAGTAACTGAGGGCCATGGGCAAGAATATTTGTGGTACAGCTATAGCTCCAATGCATGACTAGTAAAAGAACTAAATATTACCCATCTGGAACATAGGCACACCAAGAGTGGGATCCATGTGGTCACTCCCTCTTGAAAAAGCACATCTATTGTAGAGTAATTACGCATTCTTTCAGCACCTGACCAACCTTCTCCTCGATGTAGCTCCCTATAGAAGAAGAAGGGGTCATTTTTTAATTGTAACCCATTTAACTGTTTGACTTTTTCCTGCTGTAACAATCCTCAACCTTTTATGTTGCACAGACGCTGATTTTTAGTTTCAGCAAGAAAGAGGTTGAAGTTCTTATACTGGTATCAAGCTTATTTTTCATACTATGAATGTTAAATCTGTGTAGTGTAGAAAGCAATGTTTATCATTACAAGTTGAAACTCTCTTGTCCAGAACACTCTCGCCCATCAACATACATAATCTGGCATGATTTTAGGAAACTGGGTGACCACTTATGTGGTGGGCAAGTTTCCTGTGGTCCCATAAAGTTTACAGCCACCGGTCCAGGTGTTTAATCTATTTGGGAAAATTTGGAACACTGAAGGGATTCCACAAGACTGGAAACATGGTTACCTTATCAGGCTTCCAAAGAAAGGCAACCTGAAGGAATGCAAGAATTGGAGGGGCATCCCGTTACTATCTATTCCAGGAAAAGTGTTCCGTAGGATTCGCTTGGAGAGAATGAAGACGGAAATTGATAGACAGCTCAGGGAAGAGCAGGTCAACTTCCAAAGTGAGAGATCTTAACGCTGACCAAATAGCAATTCTCAGAGTACTCATAGAACAGTCGCTCAAGTGGAACTCCCCTGTGTACGTAACCTTCATGGACTTTGAAAAAGACTTTGACAGCATTGATAGGGACACTTTGTGGGAACTGCAAAGATGAAACTGCAGATCTTCAACACAAATGTGAGGAGTGCGCTCTTGTATGGATGAGAGACCTGGCATACTAAAAAATCCTTCAAATTGCAAGCTACAGACATTCATAAACAGATGTCCGAGGTACATCCTTTGCATCAAATGGCAAGACTTCATCACAAATGAGGACCTTTGGAACAGAGCAGGGCAAGAACCAATTGACATTGAAATCAAGGGAAGAAAGTGGGGATGGGTAGGCCACACTCTCAGAAAACCATCTAGCATAGTCTGTCAAGCTTTCACATGGAACCTGCAAGGAAAATGCAAAAGAGGAAGACCTCGGACAACATGGAGAAGGTCTATTGAGATTGAAGGACAATAACTGGGGTACTTCTGGAGTCATCTTGAAGTTTTATCTCAAGACAGAGTGAAGTAGAGGAGACTTGTAGATGACCTATGCTCTACGCAGAGTATGTGGGTCAAGAAGTAGTAGTAGTAGTCCTGGCTGTCCATGTTATGTGCTGTTTTTAGCTGTATTTTACCTCTAAATGAGTCTAGTAAGCAGTGGAATTGTTGATAATGCTGCTAGACAACATTGACCTCTCATGGTTTGGAAAATTCTCTCATCCAGCACCGCTTAGGTCCCAAGGGAGCCGGATTAGGATAGTTCAACTTGTATTTGTTTACTGTTCATTCCCTCTTGGGGGATCTTCCTTTTGTCCTAGCCTTTGTGTCGTCTCTGGACAGATAAATGAACACATCCACTAAATGAAAATTAAGTAGACCGAGAGAACTGATATTCTCTTTAAAAAAAATCCAGTTATTTTATTAAAAAGTTGTTAAATATAATGGTAAATCCTTCTCAGTGTTCCTGCAAAGTGGTGTTCTATGTGGATTTATAATGCTAAATTTTACAAATGCTGAAAAAGATCTTAGAGAGATAAGGTAGGTAAAGAACAGTCTTTCACTGGATCAGCTTTAAAAGATCCATCACACTGATTTAAGTACTGTTTTAGGTTTCACAAATAAAACTGGATTTGCAGTTGAAATAACATGTATGCAATTAGAAAAGCATAGCAAAACTTTTGTGTCAAAAATAGATTTAAAAGCTTATTTGAAAGTGTTTTTAGAATTTATTAAAAATCTGGTTTTTAAATCAAGTTTTTAATGCTGCTGACACTTCTGTAGCTACCTACTGCCTCACATATTAAAGTATAGTAGTTTTCAGCATGGGCGATTTCAGTTAGTCTTAGGGAATAACCATCAGTCCTTGAAGATCCCATCACACCTACTGTCTTCTGGCCAAGGAGAGTTGGATGTAGCTCTTCTGACTAATCATTGCCATTCTTTTTGCCAGGCAACTTGAGTATCACAAGGCGTGCCCCTTACTTCAGTTGTCTGAATATGCTGCCTCTGGCATTGCTGATCTTTTGATCTATTCTATATGCTCCAGTATTTCATATTAACTAATAAAAATATTCTTTCATAATCCAATTGGTAGTTTTTCTGTTTTGTTTGCATAATAGGGCTGATGGAGTCATGAGGACAATGAGCACAGAAAAACTCCTCAAAACTGTGCCAATTATACAAAATCAGATGGATGCACTTCTTGACTTCAATGTAAGTTACATTTCTCCACATGTCAGAGATGCTGTCTATTAAAACAGCAGGACTTTTCCTCTGAGAAGCTATGAAAACAAGTTATATATGTACAAAGTAAAATTCCCTCATTTTTAACTAAATCAAATGCAGTTTGAGGAACAAAAATACACCAGGCTCATTGCTTCATATCTGGTAGCTTAACATAAAGCACTGGTACAAAATAAGATGACCACTCCCTAAATTTTCATTTAGGGGTACCTGTCTTTAAGTAGTTTTTTTAAATAAACCAACCTTTTTCTAATTATTCTTCTGGCTTCTCTTGCTCTGTGGTATATTTATCCTGTGTTTTTGCTGATGAGCTGTTCTTTGAGTATTTTTCTCGTTATCTTTGATAGAGGCTCCATTTAACTTCAAATGCTGCCATGTTCGAAACACAGTCCCGTTTGCCAGTGGTAATCGTGTCTTTGGGTAGAATATTGAAACTTATTTATTACTTGGAAGTTTTTCTAATAAAACATCAATCCAGATGTGCTAATTTACTTTTCTAATCTCCCTAGGTCAATAGCAATGAGCTTACAAATGGTGTAATAAATGCTGCCTTCATGCTCCTCTTCAAAGATGCCATTAGACTCTTCGCAGCATATAATGAAGGAATTATTAACCTCTTGGGTAAATATTATTCTACTCTGCAGCATTAATTCTGTGTTTTCAGTAAGCAAGTGCATATAATTTCTTTCAGAATTTACAGCTGTTTCAGCCTTAAAGAATTAGGGTGAAAACTTTTATCTTCATTTACTGCTTTAAGAAAACCTTCAGTTTTTTTGGAAGAACTTTATGACCAAGGTTTCTTTTGCTTAGTTAGTACTTTCCTTATATGTAATCCAAAGTATGCAGTTTCCTAAAAACAAAGTCCAAGAATTTTTGGCATGAAGAACTATTTTTACTTGAACTGTTTTTTCCTTGTCACCAAGAACCTCTGCTCAAAATCAAGTAGTAAAACTGACCTTTTTTTCCTCCACTGTGAACTATTAAAGAAACAGTTTTGCTTTTATAGTAACAGAGAGGAAGCCGTGCTAGTCTATACACTATCAAAACAAAAAGCAGTCAAGTAGCACTTTAAAGACTAGCAAAATAGTTTATTAGGTGAGCTTTCGTGGGACAGACCCACTTCTTCAGACCATATCCAGACCAGAACCTGGATATGGTCTGAAGAAGTGGGTCTGTCACACGAAAGCTCACCTAATAAACTATTTTGCTAGTCTTTAAAGTGCTACTTGACTGCTTTTTGTTTTGATAGTTTTGCTTTTGTAGTCAGAACTTGTAATTCTAGACAGGTGATATTTTATATGTATTAGATTTGGATATTTCACTGACTATGAAGGTTTTTGTGTTGGTGCCCATCCCTGTGAAATTAGTGTCTGTTCTAAACTGTAGCATGGTACATGACATATAGGGCCTTACTAAATCACAGCCCTGAAAAATGAGTCATGGACCATGAAATCTGGCATTCTGTGCTTTGGCCCTCTACTGTACAGAGTTTCTGGGGAAGCCCAGTATTTTTCAGTTCTGGAGTTGTGACCCAAAATAGAGTAGTGGTGGGGGCTGGGGTGGGAGCACAGTATTGCCACCCTTCTGTGCTGCCTTCAGGGATAGGTGGCCCGAAAGCAGTGGCTGTTGGCTGAGTGCCGAGCTCTGATGGCAGCTCCCAGCCACCAGCAGCACGGAAATAAGAGTGGTAATATTCTACCTTTATCTCTGTGCTGCCATTGGCAGTGGTTTTGCTTTCAGCTGTGGGCTCCCAGCCAGCAGCCACTCTCTCCAGCTTCCCAGCTCTGAAAGCAGCAGTGCTGCCTACAGAAGTAAAGGTAGAAGAACCTACTCCTAAGGGAATTCTCTGACAAAAAGTTAAGTTACGTGCACAATATTTTAAAATTCTGCAAAATTCTGTCAATTTTATTTGTCAAATGTGGCTCCAGCATGGCAGTAGGGAGCATAGGACGCTGGCTGCATGGAAGTGGGAAACCACCATGGAGTCCCCACTCCGCCCCATACAGGGACTCTGCAATGAGACAGAACCTGAGCCTGACACAATGCAAGGGCTGGGCCTGCTCCTCTGTGCTAGGCACAGTAGGTATGGCTGGGCAAGCTCAGACTAGCAGGATCCAAGCATGGAAGGGCTTAATGTGGAGGGACCTGGGTGGGAGGGGAGGAGGCTTCTGTGTGGAGTAATCTGGATGTGGGCAGCTCAATGGGGGATTTGGACCCTCAGGGGTCTTTGAGGATTCTGGGTGCAGAGACCATGGTGCTCCACAGGGAATACAGGCGATGGAGGTTGGGGCTTGTGGTAGGGGATAGTTCTGGGTGTAGGTTGTTGGGGCTGGAGAATTCTGGGAGTCTAGTTGCTTGAGGGTGGGAACTTGGGGGTGTGTGGGCAAATAGGGATGGCTTGAGCTCTGTTGGGGGGGAGTGTTGGAGTACATCAGATGAGTCCATGTATAGGTAGCTAAGAGTCTCTCCCGTCTCTGATGTGGTATCTGATTTCCATGCTCATAGCAGAGGTTAAAGTGAAGAAACAAGGGACCTTTTTTTCTCCACAGTGATGAGTGAAGCAACTTTTTGTCTTGTGTTATAGTTACTTGCACATTCTCCCTGTTTAAAAAATTATATAGTGTACTTATTTCTTATGTGACTTAACTACCTTTCGCATTTGCAGAAAAATATTTTGACATGAAAAAAACCCAGTGCAAAGATGGCCTTGATATATATAAGAAGTTCCTCACTAGAATGACAAGGATCTCAGAGTTCCTCAAAGTTGCAGAGGTAAATCTTTCTGGACAAAACTGCCCTCCTGCGCAAATTATTTATAAAATACTTAACTTTGATAAACCAACTATATTTCCTTTTGGCAGATTTAATTTCCATCATGCGGGACTTTATCAGAGTTTAATACCCGGGGACCAGCTTTTTAAGGGCCTGAATGTTGAAAGAAATACATTTTTCAACAGTTGACAGTAACTGTTGAGAAGAGGATATAAGAATAAATATATAACTGTCCTACCATAGGAAAGGCTAGTGGCCCCAGAGTTTAAACAAGCATAACATGTAGCTGCTATTAGTCTTTTTGATGAACTTGGTGGGGAGGAAGAGTATGTCTAGCCCTTCTTTGTTTCACACCAACGATTATGGTATTTTGAACTCGAGAGAAAAGAATTTGATGATGAACGTTAAATGAGAAAGGAATGGCTGAAGTTGATAATGAGATTTCACAAGGAGTTTTACAGCATATGAAAAATTTTTGTTGCATGGGTTTTCCTTGGGTTTTGTTGATCCAGTGGGTGTCAGCCTGTCAGAATAATGCATTCTGCTAAACTAGTATCCTTCAGAAGAGATTTCAGTCTGAGTAATACAGTTCTAATCTAAGTGTTTTGGTTAAATTCCTGGAAGGGGTAACTACATTCTACCTAGCTAAAATTCTTGTTACAGTTTTAGTTGGAAATGGTACCTATCACTTTACAGTTCTACACTGTTGTTGTCAGCCTTCACTAGGGAACTCATACGATCTTTTGCAACAGAGGTGACTGTTGTATGCTTTGTAGAGTGATTTGGAACATTAAAGATAAAAGGGTCTATCAAAGCAGTATACTATTTTTGAATTTCCAAATACATACTGTGTCTATAAGTAGTTCAGTGCTTATAATCTGTAACTTGCTTAGTAAGAGAAATGCTCTTATGAATTTCTCTTCCTAGCATGAATCATATAATGACAGAGTTGGAAGAGACCTTGGGAGGTCATCAAGTCCAACCCCCTGCTGAAAGCAGGAATAATCTCAACTAAATCATCCCAGCCAGGGCTTTGTCAAGCCAGTAGTTAAAGGCCTCTAAGGAAGGAGATTCTACCACCTCCCTAGGTAACCCATTGCAAAGCTTCACCACTCTCCTAGTGAAATCATTTTTCCAAATATCCAATCTCAATCTCCCCGACTGCAACTTGAGACCATTGTTTCTTGTTCTGTCATCTGTCAACCCTGAGAACAGCCTCTCTCCATCCTCTTGGAACCCCCCTTCAGGTAGTTGAAGGCTGCTCTGCAGTCCTCCATCACTCTTCTGTAGACTAAATAATCCCAAAGCTCTCAGCTTCTCCTCGTAAATCACGTGCTCCAACACCCTAATCAATATTGTCACCCTCTGCTGGACTCTCTCCAGTGTGTCCACATCCTTTCTGCCCAGAATTAGAGATAATACTCCAGATGCATCCTCACGAATTCAAAATAAAGGGTAATGACCCCCCACCCGATCTGCTGACAGTGCTCCTACTAATGCATCCCAGTATGCTGCTAGCCTTCTTAGATGTGAGAGCACACTGTTGGTTTGTATCCAGCTTCTCATCTGCTGTAATCCCCATGTCCTTTTCCACAGAACTGCTGCTTCTTCAGGTGGTCCCTGTGGGTAATCCACACAGTTCTTGTGGCACCCCTGCATTGCTGATAGGAAGATTTCTCAGAGCAGTATCCCATTGCACCACGTACGCACCCACTGAGCGTCTCGTGCTGCAGCCTCTCTTTGGAGTGCGTGTGAAGTGCGAACCCCCAACCCCTTCAGTTCCTTTTATAGCATCCCCTGGCTTAGATGGATCTCAGAGCAACTCTGTTCATGACAGAACATAGAAATTTAACATTTATTTTAGACTTTTACCTCAGAACTTGGATCCTAGGACTATACTATTATTAGTACTGTGAGCGTAGGGGGGGGGAAGCAAAGGTGCTAGCTGCCACGTTGATTATTTTTTTTTCCTGCTCTCCATACCAGAGTATCCCAGCTTTAAAAAGAAATGTGATAATATGTAGAGCCTTGATGCCCACGTTGGATGGGCATGCCTCGTGCTAAGTGCTTAGAGGAAGCACACGTCACCAGCAAGTGCCCTCATTGCCTCAAGATGCCAGGAAAGGCCATGAAATGCATCTGAAATCTACTCTCTAGGAAAAAGCCTCTTCTGAAAGGGACAAACCGGATGAGTTGCAGGTGTTAAAAAAGCCCTCTGATAGGGCAGCTTCATAACCCTGCTAGGGCTTCTTTGGCACACTTTTAATCAGTGTTGCCCAGAGCCCTGCGGAGAAACGCAGGTCAGCCTCAAGCAGAATGGCTGAGGCAGAGACCAGAGTAGCCATCTCAGATGGCACTGCTCAGGCGTTGGTTTAGGAGAAACTACGTGTGTGTCTACCAGCAACAATCGAGGCTATACTCTGGGAAAAAGTCTCTTCTACCATCAAGGGACAAACCAGAGGACATGTGGATACTACAAAAGCCCTTTGACACAGCAGCTTTACCACCCCATAAAGGCTCTCAAACCGCAAAGCTTCACCAGCATGCTCTTCATTAGCACTGTCTCTCGTTCTCCGGTGTCATCAGTCTCTGACACCGTGGAATCAGCCAGGAGAGCTGGGACAGAGGCTAAACTCGCCACATCGGTTGTCGTTACAGAGGCAGCAGCTTCACAGAAGCTATATGTGCCCGTATCATGGGGATATTTGCCTTTTTTTTGTTTTTTCCCCCTTGTATCTCAGGGGACCGCTTCACATCAGTCCTCTCAACCCCATCCCTCCCCTACTCTTTGTTTTACCTCAGGCTTATAGCAGGTCCTGAAGCACATACTTTACAGTTTTTGCCTACCTATTTTACCAGACTAGAGCCTTTTTATCCGCCTGAAGGAGGTGTTGCTGAGGATAAGGGGTGTTTAAGTGACCCCTGTTTTCTGTGTTTTATATAGTACAGCAGTTTTATCTCTGAAATGCTGTTTTTCTCCAAGACTGCCAACTGCCCTCAGACAAGCATTTTCTCTGCTTATATTGTCTGGCAAGTGCATTACAGTTCACTGTCACTTGGCAGCTGACAGTTATAGCCAAGGGAGAAGAGTTTTCATCAAACTTGTTTTTCCTCAAGTGCTCCCTCAGACCAGTGTCGGACCCTGGTCACCCCACATCCCTACTACCACTATCACCAGTGATGATGTAGGGCAAAGCAGTGCCCCTTGCCTCAGGTGCCTGCTCTTTCTCTTCCATACAGAGGAGAGCACATTCAGCAGCTAACAGCAAATCCTCTTTGTGCAATGAAGGGTGATCTACTTGCTGGGGCCCTGGACAGGTGCTTACCGGGGCAGCATTTGCTACCTCCCTGAGGGTCTAAGGACCTGGCCAGCATGCCTAAAACATTCTGAGAAGCCTAAGCCTACAATGGCTGACCACAAGGCTGCAACAATATTGCCTGCTACTCCCAATGCCAAGCAGGGCTGTATGCAAGTTTTTCTTTCTTTAACCTGAGAAGGCCATCTCAGACCAGTCCCCTCAATCCCCAGTCCCCTGTTTACTTCAGGCTTGTTGCAGCTGCTGCATATGCTTTACTGCTCTTGCCTGCCCATCTTGCTAGGCTAGAGTCTTTTATTTGCCTGAAAGGGATGGGGAGAATCGCTGAGTGCATGGAGTGCTCTTAAGAGAGACCCATTTTGTCTGAGTTCACACAGCACAGCAATCATTTCATCTCAGTGCTTACTGCCTCCTGTTTTCTCTGCACCCCATCTACATTATTCATAGAGTGGGATCAGATAAAGCAGCTGCTGCTACTCCAGCTGTGACTTCTACATCTTCTAAGCTACCCAATAGATGGAATACAGATGCTAACATGGAAGCTGCCTTACCCAAGAGAGGGCGATCCTATGATACTAAGCTCACTCTGTTTCCCCTGTGGCACTCCGGACAAGAGCTTGCTGGGTCTGCCATCTCCTACTGCACCTTGAGGGTTGCAAGACTGGGCTGGACAAGCCTTGGCCCAATGTGGCTCAAAAATCTAAAGCCATGGCTTTGCTGGCACAAACACTGTGCTCTGTCACTGGCAAAAGTATCAGGTTGAGCAGACCCCCATGCTTTATCCCATCAGTATGCAGGCTTATCCTGCTGCATGACAATTGTCCACAGCTATAGTACTGCCTGTGCCTCATACCTTTTTACTTCCTGGGACCACTAAAGGGAAACTACAGTACCCTCCACTTTGTTTTTGATACTGATGCCTGTCCATCACTGACCAAGCTGTATCCGTCAAACATGACAGCCCCTGCACCCTGCCTATACAGTGAGGAGGAAGCAGTGTCTCTATCAAATGTTGTCTCACCTCGGCATCCCTCTCCTAACAAAGGGACATGTCAGCTATGATCAGTGATGCCTTAGTGGCTCCCTAACAAGTGGCAAGCAAGCACCTGATTTGTCCACGCCTCTTGCCTGGGCACCTCTCAGAACACACCAGCAGCAACAACAATGTCAACATGCTGAGTCAGAGCAGTTCCTCAGTGATGATGACTACTACGATTCATCATACAATCGATTTACAACTCTCCTCCTCTGTGGATATGCTGATGCCACCACCTCCCTCTACAGCAGTGGTTCCCAAACTTTTCAGCATCATGCCCCTTTTTGATTTTTGAGACACCCTCACACCCCCTGCCTCCTCTTACCATCATCCAACCCCCCTTAGCAAAAAGTTGAATTTGTAGTTTAAAGTCAACACAAAAACTTGATATTAAAAACAAGTAAAAATAGCTTTTCTTGGCCCCTTGCAGGCCACCAATGCTGACAGCAACAGCCATCTGCCCACCTGAGACCTGCTCTGCCCGGGCCAGCTTCCTGCCCGCCCGCCAGCTGCTTGAGCCCCGTCCTGCTGGGACCAGCTGCCTGCCCACCAGCCACCCACCCCAGCTGCCCGAGCTGCCCATCCAAGTCACACGCTGCCAGGGCCAACCATCCGCCTGCCATCCTGAGCCCCACACTGCTGGGGCCAGCCTGAGCAGCCTGAACCCTGCTATGCCGGGGCCAGCTTCCCAAGCACCATGAGTCCCATAGGTCAGCTGGCCAACCGAGCCTCATGAGCTGCCCTCCTGAGCCCCACCCATCCCACAAAGCCTGGCACCACCAGCCTTCCACTCTTATCCGATCCCCCTCACCTGAGCCAGGCACCCCCAGCCTCTCATCTAATCCTATCCTCCTCCTCCCCCACCCAACCCACACTCACTCATCTTTGCAGAAGGCAGCTAGCTCCACGGGGGTCTTCACTGACTGCCCGCTTTTTATAGCGGCTGCGCCAGGTCACCCTCATAAAACGTCAGGGGCTGAGAGCCGAAAGCAAAGGCTGGCTCTTTCTTCAGATGGGGAGAGTGATGGAGGGGCCTGGGTTGCCTTGCTGCCTCCCCCTCCTCCCCTGGAATTTTTTCACACACCCCAGTTTGGGAGACCATTCACTACCAACAATGATTTCAAACTATTCTAATATCCTTTGAGAAGGGTAGCTGACAGGCTGGAGATTCCATTAATGTTGTAGCCTGATACCCAGCATAAATAAACCAGCAGGCCCCTCCACCTGCCCTACTATAGGGAGCTCCATAGCATCCTGCATCCCCGGGACAGCTCCCCACCAAAAGCGGTCCGGGACAGTTCGGCAGACCAGCCTGAGCTGGAGGAGCCAGTACCAACCAGCCCGAGCCAGGGGGCGGACACCACCCAGGACTAGTCCAGCAAGGAATGCAACCTCGTCATTGACATCCCCTTGCGATCATTCAGCCAGGCCATAGGGAGCCAGGCGTCCCCGGAGATCCTCGAGGTCCCCCGCCCCCCCAGTAAGTGCACAGCGGGGCCAGCATGCCTGTAGGCAGGGCGGGGTGGCATCCCTGACAGTGGCCTGGGCACAGGCCCAGGGCCACACACCCTCTGCACCTGCCAGCACCCGGACCCATGGACAGTTCCAGGCACCCAGTTGCCCAGTGGGACGCCCGCAGGCCAGCCCGCACCCAGGGTTGGTTCCACCCTGGGTGGAAGCCTGTGTACACTTGACGCCATAGGGGTGCCATGTCCACCATGGCCAGGACCGGGGAGGCAGGGCCCCAGGGGGACAGGGTCCTAGGGAGAATGGGGATGAGGTCCTGCTTGGAGACTGACATGCTATCCATCACCACTTGCAGGTGCAGCAAGAGAGGGCCCCCACAGTCCATCGGCATCAGTGGTCCCCGAGAGCCCCCTGGAGGCTTTGGACAGAGGCCGGGCCCCCTTAGCAGCAGCATTACACTGGGTGACAGCCGGAGGTCACGGTGTCGCCCGGTGCATGACTCCGCTAGGTGGAGCTTATGGAGCACCAGCTCCGGCTGGAGGAGTCCAACCTGGCGTTGGCAGAGGGAGGCCTGGGACAGGCTCATGTCCAGCCTGTATGCCATTCATGGGACTTTATGGGAGCATGTGGGCAATGTGGCCTGGCTCCTGGCCCTCCGTACCTCCCCCCAGCTGCCCGGTCCCCTGCCCACCCCCCTAGAGTCCTCCACCCCACCTCACACAGATGCCCCCCTTGCTGTCCCACCACGCCCGTACCTTCCGGTGCTCCCCACCCTATCCCGGCCCCACCGTGGCACCTGCTTCCGGGGCGGAAGGGGATCTTGGGGCTGGCGTGGCTCTCGGCCCACAACCCCCTTGCCCGGGTGACCCTCCCAAGTCTAGTCCCCTCCGCACCCCCTTCTGAGTTCAGGCCCGCTGCCCCCTCTCCCAGTTCTAGCCCCCACCCTATCCCCCCCCCCGCCCACATTGTATATAGTTGTTGAACTTTTACACCAGTTACAGTTACCAGTTTCACAGTTTATTATTGATAAAGGTTTATGTTGTGCACCACTACCCGTGTCCCATGAGGGGGAGAGGCATGGCATGGTGGTGGTGGCAGTGCATGTGGTGAGGGCGGATGTATGGGGGGAGGGGGAGGTGTGGGCATCGAGGTACTCAGTGCGGTCCCGGGGCGAGACGTGCACGAAGTGCCTCTCGGATCTGGACACCATCGCGGTTGGTCTGGTGGCTGGCAACAGCAGCCGGCTGCTCGAACCCCATGGTGGCCTCAGCTGCCTACCCTTGGATATAGGCATCCCCCTTGGCCTCCACAATGTTGTGGAGGACGCAGCAGGTGCCCACCACTTGTGGGACACTGCGTATCCCCATCTTGAGGCGGGCAAGAAGGCACCGCCACCGCCCCTTGAGGCGCCTAAAGGCCCACTCAACCACGTACTGGGCCTGGTTGAGGTGGGCATTGAAGGCCTCCCTGCTGGGGTCAAGATGGCCAGTATAGGGCCGCATCAGCCACAGCAGTAGGGGGTGTGCCGCATCCGCAACTATGCATAGCAGCCTGGTGGTGTTTCCAACTGGCATTTCCTGCTGGGGGATGAAGGTGCCGGCCTCCATATGCCGGCACAGGCCAGAATTGTGAAAGACCCTGGCATCGTGGGTTTGCCCCAACAAGCCCACGTGGATGGCCATGAACTGTCCTTTGTGGTCCACCAGGGCCTGGAGGACAACCGAGCGGCAGCCCTTCCGGTTGATATAGCGGCCGGCACTGTGTGGTGGGGCACAGATGGGGATGTGTGTCCCGTCCAGGGCACTAAAGTGGTTTGGGAACCCCAACGAAGAGAAACCCTTGACAATGGAGTCCAGATCCCCGACGCAGACGACCTGGTGCAGAAGCATGGCATTCAGGGCACGGACAACCTGCAGGGAGGGAGGCTGTGAACTCTCTTGAGGGTGTGGCAGGGTGTTCCCAGCTGGTGACCCTCTCCTGCCCCCACAGCCAGCAACCCCCGCTCCTAGTCCTCCCTGGCTGGCGACCCCCGAGGGGTCCCTGTGTCCATGGGCCCCCTTCCCATGTTGGGAGTGTGCCCCGGGCCCGGCTTACCTCCATGAGCACTGCTCTGACAGTGGCCTTCCCAACCCCAAACTGGTGACCCACTGCGCAGTAGGAGTCCGGGGTGGCCGGTTTCCACATGGCAGTGGCGACTCGCTTCTTGAGGGGAAGCGCAGGCCACATGGTGGTGTCCTGATGTCTCAATGCAGGTGCCAGCCAGTGACACAGTTCCTGGAAGGTGTCCCGGTTCATGTGAAAGTTCCGGAGCCAGGTGACATCATCCCATTTCCCCAGAATCAGTCGCTCCCACCAGTCCATGCTGCTGGGGTGGCTCCACAGGCGGCGGGGTGCAGGCTGGACATGCTTCGTGTCCTCAGGGAGGCTGTTCTGTTTCCCAAGGAGGAGGGGAGCGGCTGCGGTGACCATGCAGACAACATGGGCAACAGCGCCCACGATGTCTGCATCCAGTGTGAAGATCAGGGTGTTGTCGGCCATGGTGCTGCTGCACTGGGATCCTGCGTTGCTCCTGACAGCTCGGTAGGCCTCAGCTAATGCAGGGCTGGGCAGGTGAAGGGGGACCCTTTAAGGCGGCGGCTGACTGCGGGCCCCGGAAGGGCTTGGCAGCCATGTGACCCCGTCTGCGGCATCTCTGCCTCCCTTCTCTCGAAAGAGCGCTCGTACACATGTGGATGCTCTCTTTCAAAATAATGGGAGGAGATCTTCGAAAGAGTGAGTTGGAACTGCGATCCGCCTTTGCCATGTGGTCGTGTTCTTTCAAAAGATGGTGTATTGATTTCTAAATTTCGATTTTGCTCTTTCAATGGTGGGCTCCTGTGTAGACACACCCAAAGTGATACTCAGGGTCCTGCTTATTTCCCTAAACTTCATGCCTCCTCCAAGGAGGCTATATTATACAACCTTGATGCAAGACTGACAGTTGTGTTCTACCTTGAGAGACCTAGAGGAAACAGAAAATCGGACAGACGCTTTGTGGCGTGTTTGGGGCCACAACAGAAAGAGCTGTTTTGGCACAGCAGTTGTCCAAGTGGATTGCAGATTCCACGTGGACTGCATACCAACTCAGAGGCAAATAGCCACCACAGACTATTGGGATCACTTCACATGGGTAATGGCCGACATGATGGCCTTCCTGAAAAATGGCCTGTTAGTTGACATATGCAGGATGGCTATGTGATCTTCATACCATACTTTTGCACAGCATTGTGTTTTACAGAAAGGGCCAATACCTGCCACAGCTCTAGGAGATGTGTTCCTTCCTTCTTCCACATAAAAGACTCCAATACCTACTTTTATCCATTAGATACTTCTATGGAGTCACATGAGTGGAACATCCATAGGGACCACTTGAAGAAGAGAAACTTACTCACCTTGTGCAGTAACAATGGTTCTTCAAGATGTGTCCCTGTGGGAACTCCACTATCCTCCCAACCTCGGGGGGAGGGGGTTGTGCTGTGTGCACACTCCACATGGCTTTTGGAACATGAGTGTGCATGTGGGGCACGATGGGGTACTGTTCTGAGAAGGTTTCCTATCAGCAGCGCAGGGGCACCGCAAGACCCAAGTGGAGCACCCAGAGGGACACATCTTGAAGAATCACCTTTACTGCACAGGGTGAGTAAACTTCCCCTTAGCCAGTCAATTCCCAGTCTGTAGCAGGGTATGGGATTCTTGTGTCTTAAGTGCAGGACTCTGCACTTGTCCTTGTTGAACCTCATCAGATTTTTTGTCCAGTCCACCAGTTTGTCTAGGTCTCCTTGGAGCCTATTCCTATCCTTCAGCAAGTCAACCTCTCTGCCTAGTTTAGTGTTGTCTTCCAGTTTGCCGAGGGTGCAATCCATTCCCACATCTCAGTAATTAATAAAGATGTTGAACAAAACTGGCCTCAGAACCAACCCTTGAGGTACTTAATTTGATATTGATCTCCAGTAAGATATAGCCATTGATCATTGCCCATTGCCACCCAGCTTTCTATCTACCATACAGTCTATTTATCAAATCCATACTTGCTGGCAAGGATACTGTTGGAGACCGTATCAAACGCTTTGCTAAAGTCAAGGTATCCACTGTCTTGTCCATATTTATAGATCCAGTTATCTTGTTATAGAAGGCAATCAGGTGGGCCAGGCATGACTTGCCCTTGTTGAATCCATGTTGACTGTTCCTGAAAACGTGCTTTATTCTCAATCTCTTCTGTGGACCATGAGGAATGATGCTTAAAACTTAGGTTTAATAATGTTTGAAACTCATTACGGCTACATGTATACATATACTTTATTTTGAGTTCCATTGATTGTTTTGCATCTGTTTTAATCTAAAAACTTACTAGACCTCAGATTATGGAAACTAAAGTATACACAGGATTTTTCTATTTTGCTTGGTAGCACATTAACATGGTTTCACCTTTTTAGCTGTGTAATATTTAAATAAACACTTGTCACCATTAAAGCCTGTAAATCTGTTTTGTTACAGCAAGTTGGAATTGACAGAGGAGATATACCAGACCTTTCTCAGGTAGATAAACTATTATGCATATGTGACTATGTTCTTGGGTTGCATGTTGAGAAAAATGTGGAATCATGTATTGGTTTTGTTGCATATATTACAGTATTCTTAAATGATCAGAGAAGACATGAGTAAATTGAACTCAAACCAGGAAGCCTTTCACTCACAAGTTCCAGGATCTTAGTGTATGAAAATCTAAACTAATTACTGTTGCAATATATTGCAGTAGTCAAATTACTGTCCTATTGAGAGCAGAGAATAGAGAATTAAACACACACATTTGAATAAACATGAGATTTTTAAGTTTAAAACCAACTTTAAATTATGGTGGAAACTGCTGTTTGTAGCAAAAGCAGGAAATGGCTGTTTGTAACAGAAGCAGTTTTCACAAATGAGATCCTTAATCAAGGGGTCTGCTCTCAGCAGAAAGCTTCAGAGCGCGTTAGTTGTTAAGACTTAATTCGCGTCTCTGTGTATTTCTTCAGATGAGTATAGCTTCCTTTTTAATCTCAGTTGAAACGTAACCTGCTTATTCCAATCACGAATTTGTATACCTTTTTGAGTCTTTATTTTCCAACATTTTCATGGATTGCTTTATTTATAGGCACCATGTTGAGTCATAGAACTGTTGTGATAATGGATTATATTGTACCACCTGATAATGTAAAAAACTTAGCCCAATTTATTATGTTCTTAGAGCTAGAATACTGAGAATATTTGGTTACCCTCAGGTGTGTTCCCTGTCACTGTGGTGACAGGATCATACTTACATTTCTTCTTTGAGTGGTCCCCGTGGGTGCTCCACAATAGGTGTCGGGCTCACCCGCCGCCGCAGATCGGAATTCTTCTAGCAGTTTCTATTGGATCGCGCATGCACCGACGTGCACCGCTCCCTTGCGCGCCCCCAGCCATGTGCGCGATCTGGTCCCCGCCAGTACCTTCTCAACCGCCATCGGCTGCAGACGGAATCTGCTCAGCCTAAAGCCAAAGTCAGATAAGATAGTTGTTTTTACGTGTAGTTTGTTTGTTTTGTCACTATTAAGAAAAAAAAGAAAAAAGAGAGAGAGAGAATATCAGCGAGCAGAAAGAGAAGGAATGAAGGAGAGAGGGGTGGACAAGAAGGCTAGTTAAGCCATCCGCTACCCCGCAGGCCGGTGATGGTTATTTGGGGTAAAGGCACTGATTACGGGCTAAGTACCCTATTAACAGTAAAGACTCACCTTGATGGCCTCCTCGGGGTTTAAGAAGTGTGAGTCATGCCTCAAAGCTATGCCGGCCTCCCATGGGCATAGTGAATGCATTCGCTGCCTCTTTGAACCCCCTCTGTGCAGAAGAGGAGGAAACTCACCCCGGCTCGATCCTTGTCAGTGGGCCCAGCGGGCAGGACAAGCGGAACGCAGAGCCCCCAGCCGCGAGCTCGTGAAAGCAGCAGGGCAGCAGCGCACGTGGCAGAGGCTGAGCCTCCGATTACACAACAGACGGCACACAAGGCGCCACAAGCCCCAGCGAGGCAAGCGCCGGAATCAGCGGCGCCGACGCAGGCGGCACCGGCCCCTGCGGCACCCACGGCGCAGGGGCACCTGGCACGGAGCCTACCGGTGCCGGAGGAAGCTACCCGCGTGGCACCGCAGCTGACTGTGCCGAGCGCGGCGCCAACAACGGGGCCGAGATCTCCCGCACGGGAAGGGGCGGCGCCTACCCCACAGGGGAGGGGCAAGGCAAAAGCAAAAGCTCAGCACCACAGTCCATCTTCAGACAGGGCTGTGCTGCCCATATCACCTAGCCCTCCCCCCGAGATACACACGCCACACTGGCGGGCTGTGACTCCACCGGCTTATCTAGGACCTCCTTCTCCGTTCCTCCAACCAGTTTCGCCGTGGCTTGGGCCACCTTCACGGTTTCTGGGTACGGATCCCCTTGAGTACTATCACAAACCAGCTTCACCACTATCTATATCGTTGCAGAGGTCCCGCTCTCCCAGACATCATGGGTACGCTCTCCGATCGTGGTCCAGGTCTCCATCACCGGGCCCTTGCCCATGCTGCAATGGTCGTCGTCGTCATGCTGAACACAGACGCCACAGGTCTAGATCCAGGGACAGGTCCTCCCCTGCTTCTCAATACCCCCGTGTACACTCTTGCTCTGGGACGGGAACACAGTTGTCTCAGGGGGAGTTAGGGCCAGAATCCCGGGACCTTCCTTCACAATCCTCCAGGGAGGAAGTATATCATCGACTGCGGGAATCAGAGGATTTGGGGGAGGTTTACCCCAGTGGTTCCTCCTCATCCTCCCCAGATGAGGCCATGGCCCCCGGGGATGTCTCCACCCCGGATGACCTTAAACAATTCCAGGAACTGTTCAGAAGAGTAGCTTTCACGCAGGACATTCAAATAGCAGAGGTGCAGGAGAAACATCATAAACTCCTGAAAAATTTGAGACCCCCGGCTTCATCCAGAATCGCTATCCCGCTGGATGAAGCCATTATGGAGTCAGACACTAACATATGGCAGACCCCGGCCTCTATTCCACCTACGAACAAGAGAACAGATAAGAAGTACTTCGTCCCAGCCAAGGGCATGGAGTTCCTCTTTAGTCACCCGCAGCCAAATTCTTTGGTGGTCGAATCGTCCCAGCAGAGGTCGAAGGCGTCTCAGTACAAATCGGGGGGATCGGAGAAAGATGCTAAGAAGCTAGAGCTGTTTGGCAGGAAGGTATATTCCTCCTCTACCCTGTTATTGAGAGTGGCAAATTATGCGGCACACCTATCAAACCACAACTTTGACAATTACTCCAGACTTACTCCCCTCATGGATTCACTCCCGGAAGACAAGAAGCCAGTGTTAAAGGCGATTGCTCAAGAGGGCTATGCAGAGTCGCAGACGGGAGTGCAGATTGCCCTGGACGTGGCGGACACAGCGGCACGTTCAACAGCTACAGCAGTGGTAATGCATAGGGAATCCTGGCTCCAGACGTCTGGTATCGCCAGGGACCTGCAGGCAAAGATCGTGGATCTTCCCTTTGATAAACAAAAGCTGTTTGCGGACTCAACCGACTCAGTCCTCCACTCCAGCAAGGACTCAAGGGCCACACTCAGAACCTCAGGCATTTATACTCCCCCATACAAGAAGAAGAAATTTTATCCTCAGCAAAGACGCTACGCTTACCAACCACAGTGTGCTCAATATCAGCGACGCTACAACCAAGGGCGCCATCAACAGCAGCAGCAGTACAGAACTCCCAGGCGACGTTCTCAACAAAACCGTACACCCTCGGGGCAGGCCCAAAGACAACAAGTTTGACGGGTATGTCGGGGCCTGCACCATCAACACCATCGCTCAATGCCACTCTCATCTCATGTTCCATCATCGCCTCAAACCATTCCACTCCCAATAGCAAAAGATCACCATGGACAGATGGGTGCTGGAGATGATTATAGCCACAGGTTACATGATCCCCTTCCAGTCACTTCCACCAACGAAGCCTCCCGCCAGGCCTCATCTCAGAGACGCTGCCCACGAGGTGAGGCTCAAGCAGGAGGTGGATCACCTTATGTTCATGGGGCAGTGGAAAGAGTGCCGGAGCAATTCCAGGGGAAAGGTGGTTGTTCACGTTGCTTTCTAACAGAGAAGAAAACAGGAGGCTGGAGGCCGATCTTGGATCTACAGGGCCTCAACCGTGACTTGCGCAAGCAACGTTTTCGGATGATCACAGTTGCCTCCATACTTACGGCACTGGACGCTGGAGACTGGTTTGCAGCCCTCAACTTAAAAGATGCTTACTTTCATATAACAATCCACCCAGCACACAGACGCTTCCTCCGCTTCACGGTTGGCAGGGAACATTTCCAGTACAGGGTTCTTCCGTTCAGCCTCTCCTCGGCTCCCAGAGTTTTTACCAAAACCCTGGCAGTGGTATCAGCCTACCTGCACAGACAGGGGGTGTTTATTTTCCCATATCTGGATGACTGCCTGCTGAAAGGGGCCTCAAAGGCAGAGGTCTTACACATGATACGCGTTACCGCCGACATGTTTACTTAGCTGGTCCTAGTTATCAACCTTGCAAAGTCGAAGACCGAACCCACACAAGATATAGAGTTCATAGGGGCACACACAAATTCTATCACAGCAAGAGTATACCTGCCCGACGCCCGCTTCTGCGCCATCAGCTCACTGGTGCAAGTCATGACGTACAGCCCCACGGTGCTGGTCCTAACGTGCCTACAGCTGTTGGGCCACATGGCGGCAGCGACGTTTGTGGTACAGAATGCCAGATTACACATGCGAAGCCTGCAGCATTGGCTGGCGAGTGTTTACAAACCGGCATCCCATACTGTCCACAACGTAGTGTCGCCCACAACAGAGGTGCGCAGATTCCTAGCATGGTGGGAAAATCCCAAGAATCTGCTAGTGGGGGTGCCTTTTCACCAACCACAAATTTCTATTTTTCTTACTACCGATGCCTCCCACATAGGATGGGGAGCGCACATTGGCAGCAAGGTGACGCAAGGGCTATGGTCCCCTGCGGAACAGACACTGCACATAAACATACTGGAGCTCAGAGCAGTGTTCAACGCGTGCAGACATTTTCGAGATTACCTGCATAGCAAAGTAGTTGGGATCAATACCGACAATACCTCCACTATGTTCTACATCAATCGACAAGGAGGAGTATGATCCCGTGCGGAAGCAGTCCGATTGTGGAACTGGTGCATCGCCAACAACATAACGTTGAAAGCCTCGTACTTGCTGGGCACTCACAACGTGAAGGCAGATCAGCTGAGCAGGCGCTTCGCACTCACGCACGAATGGCAGATCCGCTCTGACCTGCTACGGCGCATATTTCGTACATGGGGGTTTCCCCAAGTCGATTTGTTTGCCACCCAGCACAACAAGAAGTGTCCCCAGTACTGCTCCAGAGCAGGAATAGGGCGGGGGTCCCTGGGGGATGCATTCATGATTTCATGGAAGGGCCCTCTACTCTACGCGTTTCCCCCCACAACGCTTATCCACAAGGTTCTGTGGAAAGCCTGGAGGGAGACAGCTCGCATGATACTCAGAGTCCCGATTTGGTATCAGCAACAATGGTTTCCCTTGCTTCTGCGCATGTCAGATCGCCCACCAGTTCCCCTACTGTTGGTGCCGGACTTACTCACGCAGGCTCAGGGGTCCATAGTGCACCCGCACTCTCAGGGTATGCGTCTACAAGCATGGTTAATCCATGGCTCAGCGCCTTAGAGAGCACGTGTACGGAGGGAGTACAACAAGTCTTGTGGTGTAGCCAAAGGACTTCCACCAGGAGGACTTATGAACAGAAATGGACTCGATTTACAGCCTGGTGTTCCGCCAAGCAGTTAGCTTCCCTTGACGTTCCTATAACTGTAATACTAGAATACCTATTGGACCTCAAACGAGACGGGCTTTCTCTATCCTCGCTAAAGGTCCACCTCGCTGCTATATCAGCTTTTCAGCATACAGAGGAAGGGCCCACTGTATTCGCCCACCCTGTCGTCACAAGGTTCTTGAAGAGGCTGGTAAACCTGTACCCTCCTTGAAAACCGCTTCCACCGTCATGGAGTTTGGACTTGGTGCTCAGCACGCTATCGGGACCACCCTTCGAACCATTAACCCATGGTACCCCTCCGACTCCTTAGAATGAAAACAACCCTTCCTCCTTGCGATTACGTCAGCCCGCAGGGTGAGCGAGCTCGCAGCAGTGATGGCAATGCCACCCTGCACAGTATTCTCAAAGGGGGCGGTAAACTTATGGTTACACCCAGCCTTCGTTCCAAAAGTTTCTTCGGAGTTCCATCTTAACGAACCAATAGTTTTACCTTCGTTTTACCCGAAGTCTCACAGCTCCAGCAAGGAGGCGTGCCTACATCTCCTGGAAATGAGAAGGGCGTTGGCCTTCTACATAGACAGAACTAAGTCCTTCCGGAAAACGGACAGGCTTCTAGTGTCTCTCGCTCCCAGGTCAAAAGGAGAAGGTCTCTCTTCACAGAGAATTTCAAAGCACATCATGTCCTGTATAAAAATGTGCTACGAGCTTCGAAAGACCCCTTTGCTGACCCTGCCTAGGGCTCACTCCACCAGGGCGGTGGTGGCGTCAACAGCCTTCTTCAAGGGCATCGCGTTAAAAGACATCTATAGAGCGGCAACCTGGTCATCCTACGACACCTTCGCCAAGCATTATGCCCGACATCGGGTATTCGAGGAGGTACTCGTCTGTCGACAGCAGTCCTCTCGGGGGCAAGCTGCACATGAATCGATTACCCACCTCCTTATTTGGGTTACTGCTGGGTAGTCACCTATTGTGGAGCACCCACGGGGACCACTCGAATCAAAAAGAGAAGTTACTCACCTGTAGTAACAATGGTTCTTCGAGATGCGTCCCCGTGCGTGCTCCACCACCCGCCCATCCTCCCCGCTTCGGAATCTGTCTGGTGTTTTTCAGGAGCATCCGAGGCGGTTGGTCAAGGAACTGGTGGGGACCGGATTGTGCACATGGCCGGGGCTGCGCAAGGGAGCAGCGTGCCTCGGCGCATGCACGATCCAATAGAAACTGCTACAAGAATTCCGATCTGCGGTGCCGGGCAAGCCTGACACCTATTGTGGAGCACCCACGGGGACACAGCTCGAATAACCATCATTACTACAGGTGAGTAACTTCTCTTTTTTTAGTCTTTTGGAATGGTTGCCTAATTTTTTTTGGATTATTCATATCTTTCCCCTCACTGCCTTTTTGCAGGCACCAAGTAGTCTTCTTGATGCTTTGGAACAACATTTAGCCTCTTTAGAAGGAAAGAAAATCAAAGATTCCACAGCTGCAAGCAGGTATATGTGCCTTTTTCTTCTTACACATTTGTGTTAAGAATCAAATATTAGGTTTGTTACTTTAAAATTTCCACGCTGAAATCATCTGTAGGGATTGTGTTGAAATGAACATCATGTTCCTGTTGCAATACTGATGTTCGATGTATTTGTTACTGTTAGCTGTGTAATATTTGGTTTCATGAAGTTTTCCAGTCTCAAGCCATGTCTACACTAGAAAGTTTTGGCAATGCGAGTTACATCAGCAGGCAGCTGTTAAGGTTACTATGTTGCTTGTCTGTGTGTATACTTGGCTTCTTATGTCTGCTTCTTTCCTCCTTGATTCCCCAGCGTACCTCTTCATTCCTCTGGCTCAAAAAGCCATACACCAGCCACCTGGACAGCAGCAAGGAAAGATTTAACTGCAGGCTCAGCAGGTGCAGAATGATAGTTAAATGTTCTTTTGGCAGATTGAAGAGTTGCTGTCACTATTTACTTGTTAGATTGCATCTCAGTGTGAAAAATGTTCCCATGGTTATAGATGTCTGTTGTGTCCTGAATACTTGAGAAGCCACAGGAGAAAATTTGTCAAAGGGATTAGAGGGTGGGGTGGACTGGCTGTCTGCCAAATTTAAGCAGCTGGCTATACAGTTATCAGATGAGCTCTATCATCTTATGCTGGTAGCCTATTAACTTCTGCAGGCTCCATTGTAGTAATTGTTGTGAGAAGGTGTCTTTTCATGGAGGAAGAAATAAGGCTGCCATTCCTAGAAACCTTTGAGGGGGTTGTAGTGTATGTCTGTGGACGTTTCATCAGTATATTTTAGAACGGTTCAAGGATCATTCATGTGTACATAAACTGCCCCTCCTAATTCTGAAGGGGAATGAGAAGCAGATTGCAAGTCCAGCCTTTTGATGTGCCACTGCTTCTTTTAGCGCAAGTAAATTAATTAAAAAGTTGATAACTGTGTCCTGCTAATATGGGGGTGCCACTAATATGGGGGTGCCACCACCGTAGTGGAAAGTGAATTTACACACTTGCCCAAGGTTTGTTCTTTTGCATCTGGCTCTCCTGTTGGTACTGATGAAATTGCAGTGGAATCAAAAACAAGTTCTGGCTCCCAGCACAGCTGAGCCCACTCCCAGTCACCTTTTCCCTGACCCCTGCTTGCTAGTCACAGCAGGATCTTGTAATTTGTGGTCCTTGAAGGCAAGCTTCATCATGTGCAGGGTGGTGATAGGGTGTCTGCCAAGTATGGTATACAGTTTGATGTAAAAGTGGCAGGGCTGTAGCTCAGCAGCCTATTAACTTTGACCTCAGTGGCCTCTGGTGTATCTGCTTGCAGTTATTTGGCATTCACACAGCTCTGCTGCTGGTCCTTATGATACCCTTTCCCTGCATCCCCTAAGCAACTGGCTCTGAGCTATGCTTGCACAGCCTCCATTATCTCCTGTCTGCTATAGACAGATGTGTATGTGGAATGTGTATCTAGCATGGGATGCCAGGAAGTTGCATACAATAATGAAAAGCAGAAATGAAAAACCAGAAAATGCTCACCGTACTGTACAACCAGGAAAACGAATTTTAAACATCCACCGGGGCTGGGTGGGGGTGGTGGTAATTTAGTTTGGAGGAGCTGCAAGTATACATGATCCCTGGTTAGTGGAGTTCACAGTTGTGGCCAGAGCAGTTGGTGTTGGGTGTTGTGGGATAATTGCTGTAGGACTTCCAGGGGTGACTTCTAGGGATTCCCTAGTGGCAGCTCTGTTGGGACTGGAGCTGGTGGAGTGCTTTGCTCCACCAGCTCCCATCCCCCTTAACCTGGGGATTACCTGACCCCGGCAGCTCCTATCCCCCCTTAGCCTGGGGATTACCTGGCCCCAGCAAGTCCCTCAGGGTGGAGCTGGCAACCCTGCCCTCACCCCGACTTGTGAGAAATTTGAATTATGCCTGTTTCTCCGGGAACTTAATTCGCATGCAAGTTTGGGGTCTACTGTACAGGTTGAACCCTATGAAATCCAGGACACTCTGCTCTGGCAACATTCATGGAGCGAGATCTGACTGAGCCAGGGAATTCTGGCCAGGCTGGTGGCAGGGAAAACAGCGGTGGTGGGGAAGTTCCAGATGGCTTGGTAGCAGGTGGCCCATGGTGGCCAGGAAGCTGGCAGTAGTTGGAGACCTGCAGCTGGAAGACCTCACCAGGGTCTGGCCAGTGATAGAAAAGCTGGTGACGCTGCAGAGCCATAGCCGGGAGTACTGGCCGAGGCTGGGAAACTGCAACTGGGCAGCAGCAAGAGGACCACCAACCAGGTGCCCTGCCAGACCAAGAGTGAAGTCCACTGGCCAGGGCTGGTGTCCACGAGTGGGCTGATGGCTCACGGGAGCTTGGGACCATGGCCCTGGGGCTGGGAGCCAGCAGAGGAGCACTGACCTCCCTGGTCCAGCAAACTCCCTTGTAGTCCCAAGGGTGTCTGACCAAAGAAGTCAAACTTGTCTTTAAAATAAAAAAAGTCATTTTAGTCTACCTTAAAAATAGTGCAAGTTTACCAAAACAGATTTTTTCCAATGATGGTTTTTCCCATTGTGTTTTTAACATATGATCATATTTTAAAGAGCCACAGGATTGATTAAAGAATGAGAGAGCCTGCCTTATAGTGAGAGAGACAGATCTCAATGTGTTCAGCTTAACAAAGTGAAGGTTTATGGGAGACCTGATTATAGCTGAAAAGTATTTGCATGGGTAACGGATATTTAATAATGGGACCTTCCATGTAGTAGAAAGGTAAAATGTGGTCCAGTGTCTGGAACTGGAAGCTAGACAAAGATTTGTTCCTTTTTGGAATTATGAAAATCATTGACTATTCTAACAGTTTACCAAGGGTGGATTCTCTCACTGGTAATGTTGAACTCAAGATTGGATATTTTTCTAAAATACGTTCTAGGAATTATTTTGGGGAACTTCGGTGGTATGTATTAAATAGGTTACCCCTAGATGATCAAAAAGGTCTTTTTGACTTTGGAATCCGTGAAGACTCTCTTTCGTGGGAATATAATGTGTTGTATCAAGTGTATTTACAGTCTGATAATTGTGAAAGTTTACTTAATTAACTATATTTTAAAATAGTCAATAACTTGTAAGAACTTTCTGTTCCTCCATAAAATATACAAATCTCTCATTTTAAATGGAATTTTTATAAGTTAACAGAGGACCAGAAAAACTCTGCAGTATGCATTAATATGAGTCTACTTGGAAGGGGAATATCTAAAGGGAGTGATTATAGAGCCACTATACAAGTGATTAGATGACTTTTATTTTGCAGTGCAATATTTTGTTAACACAGTTTCATTTTTTAAGGTAACATTGGTTTATAGATTCGCAGATTTATGTGCCATACAGGCTGAGATTACAAATTGTGTAAAGGAACTGAAAAAAGGCAAGGTAAGCCTTTTTGTATCACCTGTTTGCTTCATGTGATACATATGAACAACCATTTCCCTCCCCCCATCTAATTTCAGGGCTACCACACTTTCCAATGCGGTCTCTTCCCTTGCGAGCACGGGCCTGTCTCTCACTAAAGTGGATGAAAGGGAAAAACAAGCTGCATTAGAGGAAGAACAAGCTCGTTTAAAAGCTTTAAAGGTATGTGTTTTTCTATTGGCAGAAAAATAAAGATCACATTTGTAATCACGCATACAGAATCACAGGGCTGGAAGGGACCTCAGGAGGTCTTCTAGTCCAGCCCCTTGCTTCAAGCAGGATCAACCCCTACTAAGTCATCCCAGCCAGGACCTTGTCCAGCGGGGACTTAAAAACCTCAAGGGATGGAGAATGCACCACCTCTCTGGGCAACGCATTCCAGTGCTTCAACACCCGCCTGGTTAAGTAGTTTTTCCTAATATCTAACCTACAACTTTCCCTTTTCAACTTCTGACCATTGCTCCTTGTTCTGCCATCTGACACCACTGAGAACAGGTTCTCCCCCTCCTTTTTAGAGCTCCCCTTCAGGAAGTTAAAGGCTGCTATTAAATCACCTCTAAGTCTTCTCTTCTGTAAACTAAACAAGCCCAAATCCCTCAGCCTATCCTCATAGGTCTTGTGCTCCAGACCCCTAATCATTTTTGTTGCCCTTCGCTGAACCTGCTCTAGCAAATCCAGATCCTTTTTATACTGGGGGGCCCAAAACTGCACACAATATTCCAGATGTGGCCTCACCAGTGCCGAATAGAGGAATAACTACTTCTCTAGATCAATTCTCTGTGCATATGCATCTTGGAGTTTTTTACAGTCTTCAGACAAACTGATGAACAGACTTAGTATTAAATGTTCAACTTTATATAAAACTACAGGACTCATAAAATTTTTGTTTATGTGCAAGTATATCATAAAAGTCATGGGAGGGTATCCTTTCATTAATTGTTCAGTTTACTTGAAACGTAACATTTTTTAATTTTGTAGATGTATTGGTTCTTGTTTCTATATTTAAATAGACATTCATACATGATTGTCTTAGTAGTGTGTGAAATAAGTAAAGAGAATTGTTTAAAGGTGGTTGTGCTTACATCAGAAGTGGTATAAACAATTTGTTTTTCTGGATTCCTTATGCCAGATTACTTTCTCAACAGGAACAGCGTCTAAAAGAACTTGCAAAGAAACCTCATGCCTCTTTAACGACAGCAGCCTCTCCTGTATCTACTACAGTAGGAAGCATAATGACCACCCCAAACATTGATATTTTTTCCACCCCTAGCTCTTCAAACAGGTATGTTTCAGTATTATGCTTTCGTTATTAGTTTGTGGTGGGAAAAATTTACTCTTACCTTTGAATCCATACCTAAGACGTGATTTTTAATAGATATTTCACTGAGAATATCCTGTTTATATTAAGCTTGATATGTAGAAAGAATATATCCTTCTCTCTTCAGATTAATTTGATAATTACCTTGTGATTCTTCTTAATGTAAGCTCGAGTTGTGCTCAGCGCATGTACTCCCTGCCCTCAACGACCTTACTAAATCGATTGGGAAAGGTCAGATATACATTTTCACTAATGATAACAGGATGGTGCTTTTTTTGATCTCTCATGTTTTTTAAAATGGGTTGCTAATGCAGTTAACCATTTGTTGGTGTTTCCGAAGGGAATTACTGGACAGGGATTTGAATGAAAAAGGGATTAGTGCCTCTGGAGTAAAGGAGGTATATAGGCTCTGTCACAGAGAATTACTTAACATTAATCCTGGCCTCTGATACCAACAGTTCCTGCTGTTCAGTTGTGGGCTTCGTTCACAAAAATGTGATTGGACCTGGTCTGCTCTAGGGTTAGATCAGCATAAGGTACTTTACGTCAGCACTAGAGCCTTACGCCCACCAAAGTCAGTGCCCTGTTGCACTGACATAATTCCACCTGCACAAGATGTCTAGGGCTTAGGGTGTTGCAGTGTCTGTATAGACACTAGGTTTGTAACTTTTTGGCTCTTAGTTGTCAGTTGTGTCAAGAAGGCCGATCACAGCTCTGGCTATCACCATGGGATGGGTGTGAGGCTAAAGCTTGCTTACTCCAACCCTCACCTGGGGCTCCTGACTCCCAGCCAATCAGCTGCACAAATTCCCTGCTTGGAACCAGGCTGCTTCTCGGCTCCCCTCGCCCAGTCAGACTGCCCATTGGCATCCTGAGTCCCAGCTGGACTGCTGCCTGGGATACCTGCTCCCTGCCTTGCTGTTGCCTGGGGTTTCTGTGGGGATCTGAGAACCAAGGGTGGGGGCAGCTGTGCTCCACCAGGGGACTGTATGCACAGCAGAGAGCCTGGTCTTTTGGCCCCTGCCTGCTGCCGCTGTTAAGTTCAGTGGAAGCACTCCTTGTGAGGTGGTGCACCAACAGAAGAAGGGTATTGTGGATACCAAGCACTGCAGTGGCTGAAAGTCAACCTAACATAGGCTGGCTTAAGTTTGTAGCGAAGATGTGCCGTAAGTTGCACAAAATAATGCAGGGACTTAGTCAGGATGTGAACCCAAAGAATCTTTAACCATTGTTGTGGAATTAACATGGGAACTTGAACATTTCCTCTCTTTCTTTCGTCTCTTTGTAAACTATATGTGCACTCTGTTAATTTTTGTTTCCCACTAGATGACAAATACAAGAAATGAATTATGGGATGTCAACTGTTCAGCAAGTGTCTCAACCAAATAACACGCTCAGAATTATAGCAATGAGCAGCTGGTATTAATAATGGAAAGTCATGAGGGTAAAAACACAAAAGTATATGGCATTTGCGTTGCTTCCTTGATAAAGGACATAGCGTTAAAATCATCAGATATAATTTTATTTCAATATCCAAAAATACTTGTTGATTTTTATTGATAGTTATCTGAAACCCAAGTCTGCAAAGTTACTTTAACAGCCAGAAAAGTTACGTTATAGATGGACATCATTTGCAGATGAAATGTTTTTAAGTGTTTTTAATCTATTCCAGCCTGTTTTAGTTTTTCAGAATATTTTACAAAATATTATTTGACTTTATCTCTCATTGGCTACGTCCTACACTAGCCCCGAACTTCGAAATGGCCACGCAAATGGCCCTTTCGAAGTTTACTAATGAAGCGCTGAAATGCATATTCAGCGCTTCATTAGCATGCGGGCGGCCGCGGCACTTCGAAATTGACGCGCCTCGCCGCCGCGCGGCTCGTCCCGACGGGGCTCCTTTTGACAAGGACCCCACCTACTTCGAAGTCCCCTTATTCCCATGAGCTGATGGGAATAAGGGGACTTCGAAGTAGGTGGGGTCCTTTTCAAAAGGAGCCCCGTCGGGACGAGCCGCGCGGTGGCGAGGCGCGTCAATTTCGAAGTGCCGCGGCCGCCCGCATGCTAATGAAGCGCTGAATATGCATTTCAGCGCTTCATTAGTAAACTTCGAAATGGCCATTTGCGTGGCCATTTCGAAGTTTGGGGCTAGTGTAGACACAGCCATTGCTGGGTTAAATTATTTCAAGGACATCCCTTGAATTAACACCCTTCTGAGTTAGATTTTACTTTCATTTTTAATTAGTGTTCTTGCTCTCTCCTTTATTTTTCTCTCTTCTCACTCCCTTCTCTCTCTTAAAAGGAAGTAATGGAGTGGATTCCAGCAGAGCCAGTTCCAATGTACTGATAGGCTGACAAACGACCCTGAAGAACTTGCTAATTGTTATCTATAGTGATGGCCAAAGGCATATCTGCCTGGAGATGGAAATGGTGCATATCTTTGGGCACTTGGATTTTGTTCCTCTGACTGGGCAACATAATTCTATTCCAGCTCATCTACAGGACCCACTGATGATGCACTTCAGCATGCATTGAAGGGAACATATGTAACTAACTGTATCCCATTAATGTCAGGTGGTAACTGTAAAATTATCCAGGTCATAGGAAGTTAGATTAATGCAAAAGAGAGTTTTCAGATAAGATGCCCATGTTATTTTCCAAGAGTTGTGTTCGTCTGAACATTTGAATAATTTAAGTATACTTCTGTCATAATATACAAGCTGTACTATAGGTCAGTGCTTCCCAAACTTTTTCATCTCATGACACGCTTTTAAGATTCCAAATTTTTCATGACACCAAAATAAAAACAACATAAATATTGCAAGACATAATTATTTCAAAATGAAACATATCTGTTACAATACTAATTAAAGCAATATTTGACTTCACATTTTTAGTACAGTCTACACTTTTGAAACATGATCTCTTCATTTTTTACAAATGATAATGAAGAGGAACAAAGATAGGTAGTTGAATATGACAGTAGACCCATTATTGCTTGATTTGAAATCAGTGGATATTGTAATAGGGTCAGGCCGGCAGACCCCAGGTGGAAGGCAGGAAGGCAGCTCGGGACTCAGCGTGGGATAGGGGAAGAGCAGAAAGATCTATTTAAACTCCCAGGTGGAGTCAATAGCGTGTGGTGGTAGGCAGTCAGTTAACAAGAGTGAGCTTATGTGACTGCCAGAAGCTTAAAAGCAGCCCAGGCAGACAGAGCTGGGAGGAGAATGAGGGAGGTCACAGAGGAGTTGAGATCTCCTGAGGGAGAGATGGAGAAGCCAAAATCAGGTCAGGAGAGCTGGGGAGGGAGAAGGAGTGTGACTCTCTTCCTGCAGCCAGGTGGACAGCCCTGGCAGTGAGAGGAAAGAGAGACCTGCCACCCCCCAGTACAGCAGTAGATAGGGAGCAGAGGTGAGGGACCTGAACTAAGACAAAGGGGCACCTTGCCACAATATTCATTTTTCACTTGTAGCCTAAATTGATCCAATGGATGTCTCTAGATTTGGGCTCAAATGTGCGATTGTTACTGATGTCCAAAAATTCCTCCTTCAAAGATAAACTAGTTGATTTTTTTTGAAGATGATGCAAAAGGATTTTAAATCCAGTCAGACTGCCCCATTCTAAATGGACTGAAATAATATCTGAGCTTGTCCTAAAGCAGATTCACACGTTGCTCCATAAGTGGGAGTAGACTTTCATCTTGATCTGAACTAGTAGTTTATTTAAACATTGGAGTGAACCATGACCACCTTGTTCTCGCCAAAGTTAGTTTTGATTGGGAAACAGTAACTAGACTGTGCATGTCAGTATGTTCTCATTGTGTCCTTTTTACTTCCGAGTCAGTTAATTTAGGTACTTGGATCCATCAGCCAAGTAGGCTGGTTTTCCCAGCCAGTATTTGTCTTGCAGTAGATTCGCATGCTGAATCTAACCTTGCATAAATTGCTTCAGTTCTTCCCTCCATTCATAAACTCTTGACAGAAGTTTGCCTCTTAAAAGCCAGTGAACTTCAGTACAAAGAAGGGATTAATGTTCTGCTACCATTTCTTCACATAAAATAGAAAAAATGCGTGACTAAAGTGGTCTGGATTTGATGAAATTGACCATTTTTGCAACTTCATTTAGTGTGGCTTTCAGCTCAGCTGGCTAGTTATTTGATATGAGAACCTCCCTATATAGAAAGCGGAGAGTTATTTGGACCTTGGATTTTCATGTTGTACTTTGAACAGAAAGCCTTTTACATTCCCTATCATTGCTGCAGCACCATCTGTGTATGCACTTATGCAGTTCTTCCATGAAATTCCATTTATTTTGAAATATTTATCTGTCACTCTGAATATTTCCTCCCTTGTTTGGCTATTCTGTGGAAGTTCCTTGCAGAATAAATAATGCTCTCTCAAGCTGTCCTCAGCAAGTCAAACAATTGCAATTAGCTGTGCACAACTGCCAATGTCTGTAGATTTGTGAGTTTGCAGGGAAAATTTCCCTGCCTCTCTCGTTCTTCCAGTTGTTGTTTTTATACCATTTGACTTGCCTTCAGTGCATCTGATGATTTGTATTTTTAAAAAGAGGAGCTTTCGCTACCTTGTTTGCTGCTTCCAGATATCATAGTATGGATAATTTCTTAGCAGGCTTGAATCAGAGTTTCAGCAGTAGTATGAGGCTTATTGGCTTTAGCAGTCTGGCAACATTGAAGCTGGCTTCTTCTGCACAATCTGATACCTTCACTGATGTTCTCAAGAGACATCTTTGTTGTGCATTTTGTTCTTGCAACCATTTAAAGTAATGATGTCCTTTTGGAGGTAAAGTGGGTGTTTTGTGGAGAGATGTCATTTCAGCTTGCTTGGAAAGATGGTTTCAATTGATAACTTGACCCAGCAAATAAGACGTTCAGGCAGAGGGAGCAGCAAGATCACTAAACCAAGTGAATCCAAATGCTAAATTATTGGGATGCTATCTGTTTTGTATTTTGATTGTTTTTGCACATTGGTTAGTTTGCAAATCCACCAGATCTCATGGAATATCTCTCTTCAAAAATATGTCCATTGTAGGTAAGTTTCTGCTAGAAAACAGGATTCAAAAATTTAAAAAACAGTGTAAACAAATTGAATTTTTAGTGTTTAAAAGTATGTGAATTTTTAAGAACTTGAATTTAAATTGAAAGAGTTTAAAAAAAAAATTGAGTTGTCACATGCGCCAATTAACTAGGGCATAGTACAGGCACTAAATATAACTGACTACTTTGAAGTGCCATTAAAGCTTGTATTTTCCCTGTGCTTGCAGATAGATACGTACAATTCTTGGCAGTATACCAATTGCATACGTAGCTCAGGAACCCAATGTGCCCAGCATATCCAGACAAACAGAACCCTATTTTGGGGGCAAATTATATATGCACGGCCAATTTTCCTTCTTGGCAGTCGCTATATAACAAGTAGGATGTCTTCATGTCACCCTAGTATTTGTGAGTCTGTTGATGGCTGATCAGCCCAACTCTGGAGCCACAGATCTTATCCCAGAAGAGGCAGGTGGTGTTAGCTGTTGAGGGGACACAGGCCAGTTTTTGATGCTCTTTTCTTCTCCGCCTCTCCTTGTCTGCACTGGGACGGGACCTCTCAGATGGCACCACTCCCTCGCCGATTACTGTTCTCTGCTGGGGATTGTCTCGGGCAAGATTCTCCCAAGTGTCGACACTTTTTCATGCATGTCTTCAGCATGTCCGTATATTGCTTGCACTGGCCTCCAGCGCTCCTCTGTCCTTCCTCCAATTTGGAAAACAGTATTTGTTTTGGGAGGTGCTGATCAGACATCCGAACCACATGACTAGTCCAACAAAGTTGTTGAAGAGTATTAATGGCTTCTATGCTGTACATGTTAGACTCTTCCAGGATGTTAGTGCTCTTGTGCCTATCCTCCCAAGAGATATTTAGGATTCTCCTGAGGCAGTGTTGGTGATATCCAAGTGCCTTCAAATGATGCCTAGTATGTTTTTAAGGCTGCTTCATGACAATGTGACTGCCCCAGTATTGAGCAACAATGGTGGTTCTTCGAGTGGTCCCCGTGGGTGCCCCACATCAGGTGTCGAACTCTCCACGGCACTGTAGATTGTAGATTTCCAAGTCGTGTCTCATTGGATTGCACATGCTCAGATGTGCACTGGTCCTTCGTGCGCTTTTGATCACGTGTGCAATCCAGTTCACGCCAGTTCCCCTCAACCGCCAGCAGCTGCAGATGGACTTCACTTCAGCTCCAACGGCTGAAGAGATAACAATGTTTTCTGGTTAATAGTCGTCAGTTCTTTCCTGTTACTCTCATGCAAAAAGAGAAGTGTTTTTACTGTATATCGTTTTAAAAAAAAGAGAGACAGAGAGAGAGAAGGTAGGAGGGCAGCTATGGCTGCGGCCTCCCTATCTCTAGCTTAGCAGGTTGTTAAATCTTATCTACAGTTGTTGTTTGTGTTCGTGGCTACTCAGATACCTTTGTTAAAGTTAGACTGCGTTAAGTTGCTTAACAAAGAGAAATGTGTCTGGTGGGTTTCAACAAATACGAGTCCTGCTGCGAAACCATGCTGGCCTCGGATGGCTGTAGCAAATGCATCCGTTGTCTGGGCGAGACCCACGTACCCCAAAAATGTCCTCACTCTTCTAAGCTCATGGCTAGAGCACGAAAGGACGGATATGAGACTAAAAATGATTTTGTTCGACAAAGCCCTTCATCCTGAAACAACTGCATCATCTCCTCTGGAGGTGCCACAAAAACGGGAAGGCAACCTGTCTAACTTCCTTGGGTCAGAAGAGGAAGCAAGTATCACCTATTCGATCCTTGCCTGTATTGCCCACAGGCAGGATGAGTGAGGCACAGGCCTGGGGCACACTTGCTGCCAAAGGAACCAAGAGACCCGGAGGGCAAAAGATGCTGCCGGTAACTCAGCTTGCCAAGGATGCAGCACCAAAGACCCTGCAGGTGCCTAAGCACCCGATACTGGAAACAACGGCACAGAGAATGGAATCGGAACTCCTGGTGCTGACTACCCATGTGGCATGGGCACTGAGCATGGTTCAGCCGGAACTGATATCTGCACCGAAACCCGCTGCACTGGAGAATAACACAAGCCACATCAACACCAACCCACCTATTCCAAGAACAGAGAAAAGCAAGCTCCAAGACTTGGCACTGAAGCCCACCACTGGACCTGCTTGTCGCACCAGTCTCTTCCAGCTCTCCTCCTGAAACACACATGCTTGAGTGGCCAACAACACCGCCATCACCCTTTCTGAGACTGCCATCTCTGCTCACGCGGTGCTGCCCCCTTCCCGGCTCAGGCATCCTTCACCTGAATCCCAGCACTCATGAGCTCCATACATGCCCTTACAGAGCGCCTCCACCTATGTCCACGTCTTCTAGGAGATCTCTCTCCTCCTGTCACCACGGATACAGGTGATGCTCATGCTCCAGGTCCTCATCACCAAGGCCATGCTCTTGCCATTAGGTACACTCATACCACAGTGAGGACTACGATCAACATTGGCACTACTCAAGGTCCAAGGACAGATCCCCACATCCATGTCAATCATACAGACATTCCTCATCCCCCCGGTCAGGAGGAAACATTTCTCCCCACCGAGGGAAGGCACAGAGCTGGTTATACACCCTCCCGCAGAACACCTTGGGGATTGCGAACAAGGGATATCAGAGGAACAAACAGAAGCATATCAAACAGATGCTTCTTCGTCCTCCCTGGATGAGGTGGTCGTCCCAGGAGGTATCACCCCCCAGACAACCTCAGACAGTTCCAGGAGTTGTTCAAAAGAGTAGCGCAGTCCCAGGACATACAAGTGGCAGAGATGCAAGAGAAACAACCTAGCCTGCTTAAAAATCTGATACCTCCCACATTGTCAAAGATTGCCATCCCGTGGGATGAGGCTATCATGGAGGCTGCCATCAACATCTGGGAAACCCTAGCCTCTGTTCTGCCGACCAATAAAAGGATGGATAAAGAGTACTTTGTCCAATCAAAGGGAATGGAATTTCTCTTCAACCACCCCCAACCAAATTCCCTTGTCTTAGAGTCCTCTCAACAGAGGTCGAAGACACCACAGTACAAGGCCACAGTGTCTGACAAAGATGCCAAGAGACTGGACTTATTTGGGCTAAAGGTATACTCATCCTCCACCCTCCTACGCATGGCCAACTACACCGCCCACCTTTCCAACCATAATTTCAACAATTATACTAAACTTACATCACTCGTGGACTATTTCCCAGAGGACAAGAAGCCGATCCTGAAAGCAATAGTTCAGGAAGGATATGCGGCTTCACACAGGAGAGTCCAAATCACGTTGGATGTGGTAGACACAGCAGCATGCTCCACGGCCACTACAGTGGTGGTGAGGCCAGTGTGCTGGCTGCAAACATCCAGCATTCCGAAGGAGCTGCAAACTAAAGTCGAAGACCTTCCCTTCAATAAGGAAAAACTGGTCGCAGGAACCACAGACTTGGTCCTCCATTCCAGCAAGGATTTGAGAACAATGCTCAGAATGCTGGTCATGTACATTCACCCGTACAAGAGGAAAAGATACTAACTGTATCAATGACACTACACTTATCAACCACAGCACCCGCAATACCCACGGGGGTTATGACCAGGGGCGTCAGCAACATCAGACAGCCTAGATGGTCCCTAGCAAGGCCACAACTCTGCACCGCAGGCAGCCAGACAGCAAGTTTGATTGCCATGTCGAGGACCGCAACCCCTCATCCATCACTCCATGCCAGCAACTGCCCCAGGCTGTTTCACCATTGGCTCAGGCCATTCTACCACCAGTGAGGGAGTATCATTACAGACAAATGGGTACTAGAAATCATTGCTACAGGAGACACCATCCCATTCCGCTCTCTACCACCACCAAAACCCCCTACGCAGTCCCTCTTCAGGGACCACCTCACAAGATTCTGTTGATCCAAGAGGTCAATCCATCTCATGTCTATGAGTGGTGGAGAGAGTCCCAAACAAGTTCTAGGAGAAAGGATTTTATTCCTGATACTTCCTCACAGAGAAGACATCAGGACGCTGGAGACAGATCCTAGATCTAAGGGCCCTCAACCCATATCTCCGCAAGCAGCATTTCAAAATGACCACTCTTGCCTCTGTAGTTACAGCACTGGACGATGGAGACTGGTTTGCAGCCCTTGACTTAACAGGATGCGCACTTCCACATAACCATTCACCCCACTAGACGATGGAGACTGGTTTGCAGCCCTTGACTTAACAGGATGCGCACTTCCACATATCCATTCACTCCATGCACAGACACTTCCTATGCATCACTGTGGGTACACAGAACTTGCAGTACAAAGTTATGCCCTTCAGCCTCTCTTTAGTGCCCAGGGTCTTTGCCAAGATACTCGCAGTAGGGTCGGCCTACCTACACCATCAGATGTATTTATCTTCCCATACCTGGACGACTGCCTCTTGAAAGGCACATCGCGAGCAGACGTGTTACTCATGATAGACATTACTACAAAAACATTCCACTTGCTGGGCCTTATCAACTTCCAAAAATCAACGACTGAATCCACGCAGGACATACAGTTCATAGGAGCACGTCTCGACTCCATCACAGCAAGAGTGTACCTGCCTACCATATGCTTTCAGGCTATCCAGTCTCTGATACAGGTATTGTTACGCAGCCCCACGGTACAAGTATTAACTTGCCTTCAACTGTTGGGTCACATGGCTGCCACCACATCTGTGGTGCAGAACGCCAGACTGCACTTTCTGGCAACCATATACGTGCCAACAATACACACCACACTCAAAAGAATATCACCTTCAGCAGAGAAACACAAGTCCCTAAAATGGTGGATGAACCCCAAGAATTTATCGGGGACTTCCTTTTACCAGCACAAACCATGATTTTTCTCATGACGGATGCCTCCCACGTGGGCTGGGGGGGCGCACTTGGGGAACAAGTCAGTGCAAGGACAGTGGTCCCCCACGGAGACAGTAATGCACATAAACATACTGGAACTGCAGGCAGTGTTAAATGCATGCAGGCACTTCCTCCAGTACCTATGACACCAGATAGTTGGGGTCAACACAGACAACATCTCCATGATGTACTGTATCAACGGACAGGGTGGGGCCAGATCCCGCACACTATGCACAGAGGCTGTAAGTTTGTGGAACTGGTGCATTGCAAACAACATCACTCTAAGAGCCTCATATTTACTGGGTGCCAGCAACGTGAAGGCAGAACAGCTGAGCAAACACTTCACTCCGAACCACAAATGGGAAATCCCACCCAACTTGCTTCATCGCATATTCAGTACATGGGGGTTCCAACGGATAGACTTGTTTGTGACCTGCGACAACAAGAAATGCCCTCAGTACTGCTCCAGAGCGGGCATTGGCCGGGGCTCACTAGGTGACGCCTTCCTTCTATCATGGAAGGGCCCCTTACTGTATGCATTCCCTCCTACAGTACTTATTCACAAGGTTCTGGAAAAGGCAAGGAAGGAGAGGACACACTTGATGCTTGTAGCCCCTGCATGGGAATGGCAACACTGGTTTCCTCTGCTACAATGCATGTCGTGTTGCTGTTAGCCGGTGGCCAGGTAACGTGCGGTGAGGTACCAACTATGCCCTTGTTACCATCCGAGTCTTTAACTGCCAGAGCGCGGAGCTCCGTGCAGCGGACAGCCCGGGCCAGGCTGACGGATGCCCCTGGGTCCTAAACACCCCAATTTTTTACTGCTACAGCAGGGAGCTCCTAGCACTCTCACCTATAGCCAGGCTGTGGTAACCAAATGGTTAAAGTTCATTTTCTTGTGCCAGCTGTGTTGCAGTGACAAAGAGTAACAGCAGTCAGGCTCAGATCTTAACTAGTTACAAGTTTATTTAAGCTACAGTTATAAGCGTGCAGTCACAAAAGGCTATTGTCTACTTCCTATATGCTAGCAGAGTACAGGTGTTAACAGGTTACGTTACAATCCAATACAAAGATATCTGTTACCATTTAACACAATGATATCTTAATACATCATCTAGTTACAGAGCTCTAATTCTTTATCTGTGTACACCAAAAAGGAGAGCTTAATGTGGGTGTATCTTACTCTCCTTGCGTCTCTCGATACCTGTGTAGCCAAGCCAGGATCGGTCACTCAATTCCACGGAAAGACGAATACGAGGTTGGGCGTCCCCAGTTGCGGACCTCGGGAGGCAATCACCTGACCCGACCAGCAGGTAGTTGGTGGGAATGCACTCAGAGTCAGAGTGCTGCTGGTCCCATCTTTATACCCCTTGGGTCACGTATCCTCTTTCTTATCTGTGGTGCCAGATCGTAGTGGTCTGTCTTTTGTGACTCCAGTTTTTACAAGGGCAATTCTTACTTAATTTGTACTTGTAAGACAGGAGATAAGCAATTTGGGAGTACCGGACATTCTTTTACAAGGGCAGAGATTTCTCTTCTGGGATGGCTATGTGGGCGCATCAATGCCAGCTGGGGTAATTTCCTGAGGTCCCCCCGTTAACGGTTAGCCTGCTAGCCCTCTACCTATGTTTTCTGTTTTTCAGGGTCACAATGAGCCAGCACATCTGGGCCTCTTTAGGAAGGCATCAAAGACTGTGCTGTTGAACTGCTGTTCAGTGCCCTGTGTGCTCTGAGGCACCTTATAGGGGAGGCAAAAGCTGGTCTGTAGTGGGGAGATTTTGTCTGGCTACAGTTGCCAGCCACTCCCCCTCCTCCCCCCAACAGTACCAGACCTTCTCACACAGAGCCAGGGACTGTTGAGGCACCCGTAGTCTGATACTATGCCTCAAGGCATGGCTAATCCCTGGCTCGATGCTCTAGAGGACTTATGCTCACAGAGGGCTAAAGAGGTCTTAGAAGGTAGTTGATGGGCCTCTATCCATAAGACTTACGTGTACAAGTGGAAGCATTTTATCTCCTGGTCCAAACAACTGAACCCTCTGGAGGTACCGGTTCCCACGATCTTAGACTACTTACTGGATCTAAAGCAAGGGGGGCTCTCCTTACTGTCTTTAAAGGTCCACCTAGCAGCTGTATCAGCTTTCCGCCACACAGTGGAGGGGTTAGTTATCTTCGCCCATCCCCTTGCAACGCGGTTCCTGGAAGGCCTCACCAACTTATACCGTCCCCAGAAACCAATAGCACCCTCATGGAGTTCAGATCTGGTCTTGGACACACAGTTGAGGCCACCTTTCGAATCCTTAGCCACCGTCTCTCTTCACCTGCTTACCTTAACAACGACTTTCCTTCTTGCTATCCCATCTGCCTGCAGAGTGAGCGAGCTGGCTGTGGTAATGGTGACCCTGCCCTACACGTTTTTCTCCAAAGAGGTGGTAATATTATGCCTACACCTTGCCTTTCTCCCAAAAGTCTCTTCAGAGTTCCACATCAATGAACCAATAACTCTGCCATGCTTCTACCCCAAACTGCATAACTCCAATGAGGAAGTGCGTCTTCATGCACTGGATGTGAGAAGGGCAGTGGCTTTCTATATAGACAGAACCAAACCTTTCTGAAAGACAGACAGGCTGCTTGTGTCCCTTGCCCCCAGATCAAAAGGGGAAGGACTGTCCTCGCAAAGAATTTCGAATAACATCACATCCTGTATAAAGATGTGCTACGATCTACATAAGACCCCTCTGCTGACTCAGCCCAAGGCTCATTCTACCACAGCACTGGCAACCTCCACAGCTTTCCTCAGAGGAGTCTCCCTGAAGGACATTTGCAGAGCAGCAACATGGTTGTCATACGACACGTTCACCAAACGCTATTCATCTGCTGAAAGAGGATGCACGCCTACTGACAGCAGTCCTCTTGGGGCAAGCTACACATAATCCGTACCCGCTTCCATGTTTTGGGGCCACTGCTGGGTAATCACCTGATGTGGAGCACCCACAGGGACCACTCTAAGAAGAAAGAAGTTACTCACTTGTGTAGTAACGATGGTTCTTCAAGATGTGTCCCCGTGGGTGCTCCACTACCCATCCATTGCTCCCTGCTTCAGAATTCTGCTGTATGTCTTCATAGGGGTCTGAGGCAGTTGTCGAGGAACTGGCGTGGACTGGCTCACTCACGTGATCGAAAATGCGCGAAGTACCGGCGCGCATCTGAGCATGCGCGATCCAATGAGACACAGCTTGGAAATCTCCGATCTGCAGCCCCAGGGCGAGCCCGACACCTGATGTGGAGCACCCACGGGGGTACATCTCGAAGAACCATCACTATTACACAGGTGAGTAACTTCTCTATCCCAAAGTGACCACTTTAAGGTCAAAACGGGAGTCAAGCAAAGCTGCATTATTGCCCCATTGCAGTTCTGCATCTGCATCACCATGACCCTTCACCTCATTGATGGCAAGCTTCCAGATTGTGTGAAGATGGTCGGTCTGTCTGTAGAATGAACAAGAAGCTTTTAAAGTCTCAGGAGACTGAAGGCTATAAAAGCAAGACCTCCACAACCTTGATCATGGAGCTCAAGTACGTGGGTGACAATATGGTTGTTGCTGTTTCTCCCACAGCCCTTCAGACTAGCGTAAGTGCCTTTGCTGAAGCACATGAGAATCTCAGCCTCACACTGAACATGAAAAAGAACAAAGATGCTCCACCAACCTTCACCAACAGGACAGTCTCCTCATGCACCTTCTATTGAAGTCAATGGAGAACTGCTGAAAAATGTGGAGCACTTCCCATACCGTGGAAGCTGTCTTTTCACTTAAGTCAATATTGATGTGGAAATCCAGCTTCATCTGAGCTGTGCAAGCTTCTGAGACAGTCTTTGAGAACCGGGACATTTATCCCAAGACAAAGCTCCTTGTATACCATGCCGTGGTTGTTCCAATGCTACTATATGCATGTGAAACCTGGACAACATATGGCAAATAACATAGAGATTGTAGCTGTTGTTTCACGCATTGTTAAAATACCTTTCTTTCAGAGGAATACAAAGCCTCTGCTCTTGCTGAGATATAAACTTTTCAAACCAAATACTGTGAAATTGACTGTTTTTAAGTCAAATGCTGTGAAATCAAGTCAAGCTAGCACCAATCCCATGCAGATATGTCATCTAAACTGTTCCATGGTGCAGATTTCGACTGATCAAAGATGAGGCTCTGTATGAGGGTACTCTGTCTGTAAAAGGGAGAAATTACTAATGTATCAAGGAAAATATAAAGGAAAAAAATGAATTCCAAACAGTCTAATTGATGAAAGATATACTTAACTAATTCTTTTAATGATGGCACACTTAAAACCCCTCTGTAGCACACAGTTTGGGAAGCTCTGCTATAGGTTGTAATGTGTTCAGATGCAGATGGACAAAGTCTAGTAGTGTTGTATTCTTTGAGTGTATGTCCTTGTGGCTGCTCCACCATAGGATGCCCGTGTGCCTGTGTGCTCTTGACCAGAAATTATCTGTGAGCTCGCACCCTCATGCTTCTATATGAGGGCAGAGAGAGAACAAGCTGTGGATCGGTCACCCCATCAATTCCTTCTCACATGCCTGCAGCCTGACAGGGCATTCAGCGTCTGTTGTTTTCACAGCTTCCTGCCTTTCACTTACTAGGCATTTCTTCTCATTTCTTTTTCTTTTTTAGTTATTTAAATTTGTTGTTCTTTGGTGTTTCGGCACAATTTTGTGTTTAAAAAGGGGTTCCCTTCCCATTTATCTTCTTGTACCTTTGCTTTAATATTCTGATGTTCAGGGTTATGCTGAAGACACCAGCTTTCTGTCTTCTGTCAGAGCTGTTGCAAGTTCTTTCTCCCTGGCAATAGACCTTCCAGTTTTTGATGGCTTGGAGACTCAAATGCACTATCAAAATGCCAGGTCTGCACAGGACTCAAAAGCAGCTCTTGGAAGGATATGCTAGGTTGAAGCTCCTCCTGATGGAGTGTTCCCTAGCTCCAGTGTGGGGTGCTTCCTCTTTGCCCCCATACATCAGTTTCGATTACTCCAGTGATGGAGACCAAACAATAATCCCCAGATGAAGACTTGGAAGAGATTCTTCTTTTTCTTTTCTCTTAGGCAATCTAAGGAAAGTGGTTGGTTGCCCCTCAGATCTGACTACTGAGGACCATACCTCCTTCAAAGAGTACTGCTGAATCTCCAGCTGAAAATGATACTGAGGCTTTAGTACAGGTTAAACATCTCTAATTTGGCATACTCTAGTCCAGCAACATTGGTTATCCGGCATGATTTTAGTTAGACTACCACTTACCATGGGTGTGGCCAAGTTTCCCATGGTCCCTTAAAGTTTTACCATAACCAGTCCAGGTGCTGTGTTCTATGCTGTTTAATTTTAATTTACACCTAAATGTCTTGTAAGAGCCCAGTAAGCAGTGGAAGAGTTGGTAATGCTTCTAGACAATATTGACTTCCCATGGTTTGGCAAATTCTCTCGTCTGGCACCAGTCAGGTCCCGAGGGTGCCAGACTAGAGTTTCAACCTGTACTGCCTAAAAAGCCAGGATCAGATATTTACCAGGCAGCACCAAATTACTACCTCAAGACTACCTGATGCATCTAGGCACCAGGGTGAACTTCTACGTGAACTTTAGTAACAAAGAGGAAGCCATGCTAGTCTATACACTATCAAAACAAAAAGCAGTCAATTAGCACTTTAAAGACTAGCAAAATGGTTTATTAGGTGAGCTTTCGTGGGCCAGACCCACTTCTTCAGACCATAGCCGGACTAGAACAGACTCAATATTTAAGGCATAGAGAACCAAAAACAGTAAGCAAGGAGGACAAATCAGAAAAAGATAATCAAGGTGAGCAAATCAGAGAGTGGAGGGGTTGGGGGGGAAGGTCAAGAATTAGATTGAGCCAAGTATTCAGACAAGCCCCTCCATAGTGACTCAGATAGTTCCCATCACGATTTAAACCATGTGTTAATGTGCCAAATTTGAATATAAAAGCCAGCTCAGATGTTTCTCTTTCCAAAACGCAACCTGTCCTTAATCAGGATGCCACACTCCAGAAGGCCCTGGGTGACATGCCTGTTCTCTCCTACAGACAACCTTCCAACCTCATGAGGATCCTCACTAACAGCCACAGTCTATACCCCAGGAATACCAGTCCTGGAACCTTTCCCTGCAACAAAGCCCGCTGCCAGCTTTGTCCACATATCTTCTCTGGAAATACCATCACTGGACCTAACCAGGTTACTCTCAGAATCACGGGCACTTTCTCATGCTCCTCTACTAACATCATATATGCCAACAATGCCCAGATGCTTTGTATATTGGACAGACTTTTAACTTCCTTAGACAAAGGGTCAATGGGCACAAAACAGACATCCAAACACTCCAGATCCACAAACCAGTTAGTCAACATTTTAATGGAATGGGGCATTCGGTCAATGACCTAAAGGTATGTGTGTTACTGAAAAGGAATTATCGCACCGTTTTGGAAAGAGAAACATCTGAGCTGGCTTTTATATTCAAATTTGGCACATTAACACATGGTTTAAATCGTGATGAGAACTTTCTGAGTCACTATGGAGGGGCTTGTCTGCATACTTGGCTCAATCTAATTCTTGACCTTCCCCCCACCCCTCCACTCTCTGATTTGCTGACCTTGATTATCTTTTTCTGATTTGTCCTCCTTGCTTACTGTTTTTGGTTCTCTATGCCTTAAATATTGAGTCTGTTCTGGTCTGGCTATGGTCTGAAGAAGTGGGTCTGTCCCACGAAAGCTCACCTAATAAACCGTTTTGCTAGCCTTTAAGTGCTACTTGACTGCTTTTTGTTTTGATAGTGAACATGAGTGTCATCCTCATTTCAGAGCCATGAAGAGCAGCCCAAGTGACACCAGACTTGCTCAGATGTCTTCATCACATGATGTCAAGTGTCGGAGGGGTAGCCGTGTTAGTCTGGATCTGTAACAGCAACGAAGGGTCTTGTGGCACCTTATAGACTAACGGAAAAGTTTTGAGCATGAGCTTTCATGAGCACAGACTCACTGTATCATCTGAAGAAGTGAGTCTGTGCTCACGAAAGCTCACACTCAAAACTTTTCTGTTAGTCTGTAAGGTGCCACAGGACCCTTCGTTACTGTTTCATCACGAGTGATTTGAGCCTAGACACAACATTCAGAGAGGCCAACTCCTGATGGTCAGTGATTTCCTATCGATTTCCTGTTCTAGGCCTCAGTACCAGCTGCTTCAGGCTACCATAGTTCTTCATCATTCTGGATTTCTTTCCTGGAGACTATTGTGTCACAGGAACTGAAGTCTGCTCTTGTACAAAGCTCCACAGGACCTGCTTCCCCAATAGTGCTTCCATATCTGTGGTTTTGAACCCCTCTTCATCAGATCAGGATTGGATTCCCTACCATTTGTACTAACACCAGTACTAGAATCTCCCTCTTCAGCCAGGAGGAGGATGTTGTTTCCAACTCTGAAGTATCAGTACAGGAATCTGCTTTGATTCTGTACCATCCTACGCCTCTAAGCTCTTATGCCATAGGGGGGCTTCGTGCCATACTGAAGCCATTGGACCCTTCTGCTTGGCCCCCAAGCTCTCACTGTGGAGGGAGATTAGGACAGTCTTGCTGGGAGGAACCAGCCCAACTCCTGGGGAACATGCAGAGCAGTGGGGACTAGCTGCAGAGCCCTCCCCTGTTGCCTCCTGCCCCTGCAGCTTCATTTCCCACAACACTTGGGTGGCACAGTTGCTGCCAGCCTCAGTGCTCTGGGCAGTGTGTTCAGGGGCAGTATTCCCCAATTTTATCCATCCATGTGAGGAATACACTTTTTGTGTACTGGGACATCTGTGGATGCATGCCATCAGTAGAAATGCCGGCTGTGGGTGCTCCACTAGTCAGCTGGGTGGCACCTGAATCTCTCCTGAGTGGCCACCCAAGTGCACAGGTTTCAGGGAACAGTGGTCAAGGGGTTGGGTACTGGGGAAGTTGTGGTACATCTCCAGTGGTAGTTGTAGATCAGTACCACGTTTTCTCACAGACCATCTTCCAGAAGGATGTGCACCCTTGATGCTGAAAGTTGCAAGATGAGTGAGCATCACAGACTGAGGAAACCTCACTCCCATCCGCCAAGTCCTGTACCTTTCTGTTGCTAATGCCATCTCTGCTCTCATATGCTGATGACTTCATGGTCTTCCAAGACCTAATGAAACACAAAGTGGAATGTCTTTAGTTCCTGTTAGAAGAGATCAGGATTCTCAGCACTCCCAGCTAGACATAAAATATCACCCACATCTGACTCAGGAAGCATGACCCTACCAGTCAGTGATGCTATACTATTTCCTGCATGAACATTATGGCAAACACTTGCCCCTATTGCTCCTGTCTGCAAGAGGATAGGAAAAAATGTTATATTCCAGCCAAGGGAATGGAATAATTCCTTACAATAATTCTAGTTCTGTGGTAGTAAATGCAGTTAATACAAGAAATTGGAAGGCTGGTTCCAGACCTCCTCTTGCTGACAAAATGTCCAAACACACCTCCTGGGAAGAAACCTCTGTCTGTTCTTAGCTTTTCAGTTTTGAATTGCTTATTACCAGGCATTAATGGCAAAATTAAATTTTAACAATTAAAATTTAGTACACTTTATTGAGTATCTCCCACAAGATCAAAACGAATGACTTCAAACTTTGGTTATGGAGAGGCATTCAGTAGCTAGTCTCCCTGTAAGTAGCACTAGACATTGCTGACAGTGCCTTTGGATCTCTAGCTATTGCTGTGATTATGCAGCCAGCTTCTGGTCTCCTGCAAGAGGTAGAAGATACCACTGAAGGCCTTCTCTTTCAAGGTCCCATGCTCTTCAATATGGATAGAGCTTCTTCACGCCACACCCTTAAAGATTCAGAGACAGTGCTGTGGTCACTGGGAATTTATGTTCCTGCAATAAAAAATGCTTTAGCAGTTGTTGAATAGCTCAGTTTTCCAGGCCATTTCGGTACTAACCACGCCAGATCTATTTGTGAAATTTTAGAACCTTCCAAGAAGAGATTCAAACCTCAGAAATGGGGACTGTTCCCTCTCTACAACAGCACAGTCCAGCGCGCCCCCCCCCCCCCCCCCAAGAGAAAGTTTTGGCACTTTGGTCAAATGCATTGGTCATGCCTTTTCTCTAATCCTGTGGTGTTCAACCATATGGTCCCACAACCTCCCTTTGCAGGGATGGACTCTTCCACTTCCTACCTCCCTGGTAGCACGTCATCTTGGACAAATGAATGTTAGGGTTGGTCAGTGACAGTTATTCCATTCACTTTCATGCTTTTTTCCCTTCCCCAGCCCCATTCTAATGGAAGGCTCCAACTGTTTTCTATTTCCAAAGAAATGCAGAATGTAGACTAATCCTTGAGCTTGGAAATGTGCACATCTGCATTTTCTCATAGCATATCAGGATGGTGACACTAGCCCTGCAGGTCCATCCCTAGATCCATATTTCATAGAACTGGAAGGGACCTTCAGAGGTCATGGAGTCCAGTCCCCTGCACTCACAGCAGGACCTGTTACCATCCCTGACAGATATTTTTGTAATCTGTTTGACCCAGGTCCCTCAAGGATTGAGCTCACAATCCTGGGTTTAACAGGCCAACTCTCAAACCACTGAGCTATCCCTTCCCCCAGATCTGGGAGACCTATTCTCCTGTAGATGAAGAATTGTTCTCCTGAATCTAGGAATGGAACTAACTAACCACAAGCAATTTGTATAGTTAATCATCTCATCCACAAACATTTCCTCTGCTTTGTAGGAAGCTCAGATTAGTACTGGGACAGAATCCTGCCATTCAGTCTCTTGATGGTGCCATGTATCTTTACAAAAGTTCTCTCATTCATAATGGCTTAGCTTTCTCAGTAAGTCGTCAGTGTTCCCATATCTGGATAACTGGCTCTTTAGCAGTGGTCAGCTCTGTTGTCAGCAACCTCCAGTATACGAGTTCTTTCAGTCGGTGGGTCTCTGTGTCCATTTGAAGAAGCCTACAGCAACGCTGGTCAAAAGGATAGACACAGAGCAGGTCTGGACTCCCTTTTTGCCAAAGTCTTCCTGATGGAGAGATTCTTAGAGCATTTCCCCCTCCGTGTTTGTCATAGCTTCTGCGAGACTACATTTCACCTGCCTTCAGATGTGGCTGTGGTTTTGTGTACAGTCAAAAATCATCACAGTTTCTCAAAGTTCTCTCTGGTGGTAGGTCTGCAAAGGAGCCCCATTCTTTTGTACTTCAGCCTCAATATGTGCATCCCTTTGTGATGGAGGACTCACTTCCAGTGGGTGGCACCTAAGGGCACCATGTGTCAGCTGGCAGGGTGGAGTAAGATCCCAGTCTTTGTGCTGTGGAACTGGTGCATTTCCTATCGGATCAAAATCTAATTAATCTAGCAGGTCTTCAGAATTGGACTGCAGACTCCCTGAACAGGAACTTCCATCTGGACCACAAAAGGGAACACGGTGGCTGTCTCCAACGGTATATGTCAAACCTGGGGTCTCCTAGAAAAGGTCTCTTTGCTACCCCAATCAACACAATGTCACTTTCTGATCTCCAAAGGAGAATACTGTTGGGATACGCACTGATAATACAGTGGCCTCATATCCTGTGATTTACTTCACTGCTACCTTTGATTTTTTTCAAGATCTTGTTCAAACTGCAGCAGGAGGAAGTGAGGACCAACCTTATAGCACTGTCTTGGCCAAGACAAATGTAGTAGCTGAACTGCTCTCGATGCCTCTCCAACTTCCGCACAGGAGGAATGTCCTGTCCTAGAATTTATGGACCTTCATTCCCACCCCTATCCCCCAATCCAGTCCCTCAGTGGGTCTGAGATGGTTCTTTAGCATGGAGTAGATCTGTTCTGTCTATCAGGAGACATACTACTTGCAAAACTTACTTTTTGGAAACATTTTGGAAACATTTCCCTTCCTGGCACTCTTCACTCTCCCCGAACATCAGACACTCTACTGTACAAGATCCTACACTACCTGTTGGATTTGAAGACGCAGGATCAGTGAGTTAGCTCAGCCAAAGAACATTTGGTGCTGTCAAAGCCTTCTGCTCATTTCCTGCCAGGATCGGATTCCTTAAGGGCGCTCATCACTTATTTCCTCCTATTTAGAACCCTCTCTCTCAAAGGCATCTAAATTTAATTCTTGATGCCCCTTGGAAGCCCTCTTCAAACTGATGGCTACCTGCTCTTTGGAATATCACGTTAATCAGGAAACCCATCTAACAGTGTTCTGTTTAAAACCTCATGTCTTGAGGGAGGAAACTAGCCTATATTCAGTAAAACCTTTCATATCTGGCAGTCCCATGACTGGGAGGTCGGTGGATATTCAAGTATTCTAAATAATAGAGGTTTACCTAGCAATTCATAACACTAAAGAAGAACAAAATTAAACAAAAATATATGCAGAGTACTTTATTTACCAACAACAGTAGTACTGCACACTGTAAGCCTACACTGTATTTGCTCTATTTACTTTTACTAAGCTGTACTTAAGGAAAACATATCTAAAATTTACTTTTAGTTAAAATGCCAGTTATTTCAGAGTTTTGGGCGATAGGCAGATATGAAAGAGTTTACCGTACACTTGGTCAGATGTTCTGAAATGTCACTGCACTGTGAACACCTTCTGACAACAAAAATTATTGAACAACCCAAAAAGGGAGGCCCCCACCCAGTGCCCCACTGCCATGGGCAGGGCCCCATAACCTGATCTTTGTTGCCCAGGGCTGAAGCCAAAGCCTGAGCCCCACTGCAGAGATCTGCAGCTCTCAAGCTTTGGCCCCAGGCAGTGGAGCCAGGTTTTGGTTTTGGCTCTGGCTCCTGCTCTGAGCCATGGCAAGTCTGATGCTAGTCTTGGAAACCCCATCCAAACTGGATTACAACCCAATTTGCGGTTCTGACCAACGATTTGAAAACTGGGTGGACTAGATATGAGGAGGACTTATTGCCTTCTGTCTTTACAGTTGTAAATCTTCATCAGTTCTCCCAGACTGAATCTTTTATGCAGGGGATGAAGGCATAGCCAGTTTTTTTCCTCTCTCTCTTACGTGAATCTCAACTTGCATCTGAACATGCTATGAGACTGTTGGAATGACAGCACATTTCACTAGCACCTAGACCATGTGTGTAGTCCTTCTGAAAACATCTCTGTAGCACATACCTTCAGTCAGGTCTGTAACAATGCTGCCTCACCTGCTTCTAGAACTGAAACAAGAATCAATGCAGCTCTCTGAGCTGTTGTGCACCTGGTTCCTTTGCACTCTGTACCACATTAGTATACTGTTGGGAAGTCTCTCACAGGGGAGCTTGTATAGTGACTTAGAATGCGAAAGAACGAAGTGGTTATTTTACAGTACAGTAACTTGAATTGTTAGAGCTATTTTGCCACCATGGGCTCCATCTATTGCTCTCCTTCCCTCTGCTGTGGAGTTTCTGGCTTTGTGCTTGAGAGAGAACTGAGGGGTGGCAGGTCTGCACTTCCATATTTGACTTCATATGGAAGCATAAGGAACTGCTCTGCACAGGCCCATGGGTGCTGCTTTAGAATCGCCAGCTGAGAACACAAAGCTGCTTACGTGTGTTATGATGGGACAAAGCATCTCAAAACTCAAGTTAGTATAAAAGCAAAGATTCTAGTCTGAGTCATGGGAGATTTAACCATGCATATTGCTTTAACTGAAATCCAGGCAAAAGGGCATAGGAAGAATTTTTTTATTTCAATAAGGTTTGCCAATGTATCCATTGCCTATAGATAGAATAGAATTGCTCTTCTAACACTTCAAAAAATTATGCACATTAAATTCCATGAGCAGAGATTGGATTAGAGCAGAAGTTTCCCTGAATTTCATTTAGGGATTCTTGTTGTCCTAATGTTCACATTCTGAGAAGTCTTCAGATGCTGCAGTGATCAGCACCAATACAGAAATTAGCTTAACTTTTTCATGTAGACAGTATAACTTGGATTTAAGGGATTTTATGCAATGGTTATATAATTCTTTTGTCTCCTGTGATTAAAGGACAATATAACTCTTGATGTACTGTATGTAAAATATGATGACCTGGATGGACACAATGCTCCAGAGTTTCAAAGAAATGTATTAGAATGATGGTCTTAAGAATAATCTTACGAACTTCAGTGGGTTCATTAAAATGTTTTTTCTTCACCATTATTTTAAAGATATTTGCCAGATAGAACTGTTGTAATGGTTTGTGTATCCTTTTGCCTCATTTGCACATGTTAATCATGAAAATTTTCCCCTATTGTTTTGGTGCTTGACACCTCTTAGGGGTTTGGATCTGTTTCCATTGGAGAGGTAATATGTTGACTTTTTTTAAATGTATCCTCAACACTGGCACTACAGCCCTGGTCAGGGTTTAAAGAACATCCAGATGTTTAAAATAATTTATCAGTGTTCTTGTCACTGAGCCAAATTCTCAACTGTGCCCAATAAATGATGGTGTAGCTGAAGAGTGGTCACAGAGGAGTCACTTGTGGTTTCAGTCTAGGACAGGTTCATTGTCTGTTAGATTTTCTGGCACAGTTTAGAGCTACCTCTGGCTACCAAAAGCCCCTGTGAGGCCTCTTTGTAAGCTGGACATCACTGAAGTGCAGGCATGCTCTCGCTGCACTTAGATACTAGGGTCTGAGGAGAGTGAGAAATTGACAGGCTGTGCCCATGAGGCTTATGGTTGCAGTGTGCTATAATGGATTGGTAGGGAAGGGCATAGCAGATAATTCAGTTTGCTATGTTTACAATCCAAAGACATTCCCCCCAAATTAAAAACAAACTTCTGTAGCTGTGTCACCTTAATGTTTAATGAATCTGTTCATAACAGTTGAAACACTGTCTTTTATTGAAAGCTATTTGATACAGTTAAAACAGTTGTCCTAATTTGTCTCTGTAGCACGTCAAAGCTGCCAAATGATCTGCTTGATTTGCAGCCCACCTTTCATCCATCTGTACATCCTACATCCACTGGGCCACAAGTAGGAGGTACATGGGGAGGTAAGAATTCTAATTGAGATCATACTTGTAATTGCTGTGTAGCTACTCTCCTTCAGTGATATTCTTCATAATTTAGACTATCCTTTATGCTAAAATCAGGATATTCGCTGAAATACTTAAAATGAACCCAACGAGGGCAAAACTAAGTGCTATAGGAGATCGAAGGAGCAAACAGACCCGTGTGCAAACTAGAGCCAGGGTTCTCATATCACATTGCAGTGCAACCTCCTTCTGACAAAAAAAATTACTGAATAACCCTGGAAGAGGGCGTTGGGGGGGCATCAAAGCATAAGCCAGCCTGAGACCAGCTATTCCAGTTAAGGGGCAGGAGAAGAAACCCCAAGGGCTTCAGACCCGGGCAGGAGTCTGTAAACTAGCCCTTCCGCCCAGAGGTGAAACAACCAGCCTTGGGTAGCAGGGCCTAAGCAAGTCTAACATGAGCCCTTGCAGACCGATTAAAATGGGGGCACAGCCCACTTTGGGATCATGGTTCACACTTTGAGGACCACTGAAATTAGAGAGATGCAGATCATGTAGTCTTGTGTAGGGTTTTTGTAAAGGGCTTTAAAATCAAAGGGATCTATTGGTAAAATAATTTAGTTGAACAAATTAAATGTCAGTATTGTAATACTTAAATGTTCAGTGCATCCGACAATCCAGGGATTGCAAAACTGGTTTGTCCACAGTTGGGAGGCATCTTCCAACTGCTTCTCGACTTTATTGGCACCAAACATCCCAATTTAAGAGACATTCGGTTTTGAGCACTGAATTTAAAAATGGATGAATTTGATATAGTGCAGAAAAGATCAATAAAAGTTATTTAAAATATTTGAAACTAACATTTCTGATAAAAGCTTGAGTTGGGCACCTTCTCCAGAGAGCGAAGACTGAAAGTGTGGCCTACAACTATGTAATACTAGAATGCCAGTTAGGTAGGGAATGTAAATCACAAAGGCACAGGCTTAGAGTGCAACAGAGAATTTTGGATGAATACTAACAAGATGTTTAACTAAAGAACAGTTAGGAAATAGAAGAAACTGCATGAGTGTGTTTGACAACTTTGACTCAATCTGAAGAAGTGAGAGTTAACCACACATCATTACCTAATAAATAAATTTGTTAATCTTTAAGGTTCTACTGGACTGCCTGTTTTTTGTGAAACTAATGAAGATTAGAGTTGATCTCTCTCAGGTTTGGTTTAAGAATAGTAAAATTAACAGTCACATTTTATGAGGTGGTCTAGGTGACCCACTAGAGGTCTTTTTCTGATGTTGATTATGTTATAAACCTATGTACATCCATTTTTTTCTTCTAGGTAGCCAAAAGCATTCCACAATGCAATTAAATAGATTAAACCATTTTCCTTCATGATTACTTAGATATCAGATCTTGAGCAAAATGATATAATCATATTTAAATATTTCTTGGTTTGCCACAGACTTTCATGTTACTTTGTCTATTCTTTGAGTTGTCTAGGATTTTGCATATCATAGTGAAACATGTACATGACGTAGAAACTCACCATTTGGAGTTGAGTATCAGGAGAAAACTAGAAACATCAGGAAGTGGTGTATTTTATATCTGTTCATAAAGATATTGGATTTAGTACAGTTGTGTGATAATAGGTCACATTGCATTTCCAGTTTTTGTACACATACAACCATCTGATAAATGCATAATTTACTTTTCTAAATGATTCCTAAGTGCTAAACTCTCACTTAAACTTGAGAAAAGAACTTGGTTTCAAACCAGGGGTTGGAACACTTTACATAAATACTTTTGGATTAATGAAAATACAGGCATAGGAATTGTTTTCTGTTGTTTCTTTAACAAGATGAAATCACTCATCTTATCTCATTCATTTTGTGAGCTTCAGGCTGTTTCAACTAATTTTCCTACCAGCAAGAGTAATTTCTCATAAGAGACAGACATACTGTGTGTTACTTGCTATTCCCTGTAGGCATGTATGTGTGCACATTATGTATAACCTTGCTAATTAACATTTCCTGTGCAGGGAAGCTTTACATAGAATTCCAGGTAATACATGGTGGATCTGCTACTGAATAGATGTTGTATCTTAAGTTTTTAAGATTTCAGGTTTGACAAGGACTTCTAAAAGCTTTTCTTCACTCTCCAGTGCTGTACCAACTTACGTGGTGGTTTCAAAAATAGGATAATTTGAGTAGAAAACACTGGTGAACAAAGTACCTTTCTCAGACAATTTGATGGCGGGTCTCTCAATCTATATTTTGAAATTCAGATGCCTAGGATGAGTCAGAGTATAGAAATGGGGGGAAAAATCCATTAGCTGATGTTGGTCTCCTTGGGTCTTGTATGACTTTTTAGTACTTATGGGTAGTCCAATTTTAAATGTCACTGGCAAAAGAGATTAATATTGCTTCATCACAAATACCATGGCATAAACTAATATCTCACCATTTTAGCATTCCTGAAATTTAGCCTAAATTTCTCTTCCGGTAAGAGCCCCTTAGTAATAGTTGTTGGCTGGTAGGTGAGCATGGAGAATGTGAGTAGCCCCGTGTGTTGAAAAGCACAGGTTGGACTAAGTGTGTAAGGTTCTATCTGCATAGGTGTGAACACCTATTTAAATACTTGTGCAGATATATCAGTAGTTGCAATGGTTTCAGGGTTGGCTGGTGCTAAATTTTTAGATTATAGTTCAGAAAATTATGCTTTTATTTCATTGTGTTTTACCAAAGATCTAAGCAGCATTACAAAAGCCCTCAGCACTTGCGTCAGGTAGGTAAGATGTATTTTCTTTTAGAGTGGTAGTCATATGGGTGCTCCACTGTAGGTATGTCTGTATCCCTGCACTTCTGGTCTGAAACTGTGTTTAGCGGTGTCTGTTTGGCAGGCCTACTGATGAGGGAGTTCTGAAATGCCTCGGCAGCGCAGCTATGGCAGGGGGACCAGCACTGCAGTCTGAGCAGTGCTAACGGCTGACTGCCCTAGATCCTGCCCTTTCTGCCTTGGCCTGGTCCCACCACTTCCGGGGGGTGCAGAGCTGAGCCCCTCTCTTACCTCTTGTCTTTGCTTTTCCTTGAGCCTATCTAGTACAGCATGCGTGAACTATCCTCATTTCCTTCTAAGCCCCCTCAGCCCAAGATGGTGTGAGTACCAATTTGTTTTACTTACCTCATGTTTCATTACATTTGATAGGGCTTGTTTATTTTCGTATAATTTTTAGAGCTGCCATTTTTACTTCTCCAAAACACAAGAAAAAAGCTTTTTGTCTTGCAGTTCTCCCTCCCCCACTCCAGCTCTTTCAGATTTAAAAGCTACTCTACTGTAGGGAGGCAGTACCTGTTACGGACAGACACTGCTGTTACATCCAGTGCCTTGGAGAGGCTCATATTCTGCAGAAGTGCACCTTTTGCCAACAATTGAAGACTTGGTCCCAAAAGAACTGGAAGTTACAGGTGCTTAAATAAGCAGCTGACCCTTGTGCCAAATCCCTCCATGGCAAAGATCATCTCCAGAGCAGATGTAAGCTGAGTGCCTGGGCAGCCATTAAGGAGTAATTCAGGTGATGTCTAGCTGACTAGCAGAGTAGTCACAGCTAGCAGCATGTGTGTCTATTGGTGGTGCACATTCGCACATGCCCTTGGTGCACATAAAAAAATACATTCTGCAAATGGATGTAAAAAAAATCAGAGGGAGCACTGCTCCAGAGCCTTTAAATTGCAGGGAGGGAGACTCATGGAGAAAATCTGATTGTCCTGAGCAGGGCTCCAGGCTCTGAAGCAGAGATCCTGACCAGACAGAAGAGATCCCCAGTTTCATCAGTTACTTTAACACCAAGTGTCTCAAAAACACATACCCAGAAAATACAGGACCTTTGAGTAAGGGTTCTTTTGTAATGTCTTGAGACTTGAAGAGCACAGTCTCTGATGTGGTGGCACTGTCTGCCACAGGTAAGAGATGAGACCCTACAGCCTCTGTATAGAACTCAGGAGGAAACCTTTGAGTATCAGGAAGCCAGGGTAGACGAGGAAAAAACAAAACACTGCATAGTATCTCTTCACCATCTGAGGAGGTGATGCCCTCTCTAAAATACCTAGCCAAATTTCAGGACCTGTTAGTGTGTCTGTTTACCACATTAGAAACAATCCTCAGAGGTGAAAGAAACCTACTGTGAATTGCTGAACATATTGCATACCTCTCCTCTTCAAGAATTGTCCTCCCAGTCAAGATGTTTTTGGAGCCTGCCAAGATTATCTAGCATAACTAGTGTCTTGTGCTGACGTGTAAAAGGCAGAAAAGAAGTACTAAGTACTCCCCCATGCGCGCCCCCCCCCCCCCCAAAAAAAAAAAAAGCAAGACAGTGATTTTCAGGGAAAGCAACACCTTGCTTAAGTAAACCCCCTATGATAGAAAATGGAAAAGCCTAGCCTTAGTTGAGAAGAAGGCACCATCTCAGCACCTAATGGTAAAGTCTGACCATGTGACTTTTCAGAAACTCATCAATGCTATTAGCTGTTTGTGCTCATGGATGATCATTTTAAACCATTCTCATTGTGCTTCTGGACAGCTAGTAGCAGGAACAGTGCTACAGACTACACTGAATGCCACAAATAAAGTGGTCCATTAAATTTTTATGGCAGCATTAGAGGTGGCTGCTGAAGAAAATACAAGACTACTTTTTCAAAGCAGGGAGGTGGAGGACCTCCCCTTCAAGGGCTCCAGATTCTTTGCTGATAAGACTGATCCATCACTTCATGCTTTAAAGAATTCCAAAGAGATTCTACATGCTGGGATAGAAAAGAAAATGGTGTTCACACCCATCTCACAGGTCCAGTTCCCCGCCCAATTCCCCTTGCCTCAGTGATACTATAAGTAACAATGGAAGAAACCTAGAATGCAAAAAGGAAAAATGTTGTGCGTCGTCCCCCCCACCGCCACCAGGTCCTCAACATATCAGCCCTTGTCCTAAAGCACCAGTTTTTTGACATGTTGGTTGAGGTCTCAAGCAACCACTCTTCACAATAAGGATAGGTGAATTTTCTTTGTGTCAGGACAACTGACCAATCAAAAAAAAAACAAACTACCACTGAGGCCAAACAAGTGAGAAGCAAAAAAATCAACCAACCAGACAGAGAAAAAAAAAAAAACCTTCCCTGCCCTTGCATTCCAGCCCCATGTGTGGGGAGGGAAAGAGTACCGAGGTTCAGGACTCTCATGTACCCCCAGCCATATTAACTCCTTTGGAGTCATGAGGCTAGTAGATATTGTGGGACCCTCTAGGCTCTGGGGTGTAAACAGAAATGAGGGGTTCAGTGCGTGGGAGGGAGCTGCAAGGGAGCAGGCGCTGGGTTGGGGGACAGGGTCTGGACAGGAGAGTAAAGTGTACAAATGGGGCAGGGGTACAGAGACTGGACAGGAGGTTACAGGATCAGGGTTTGGGGTCTGGAGCCTAGATGGGGGTCCAAGATCTGGGTGGGAGGTAGGGTGCAAAAATTGGGTGGAGGTGTGAGGTCTGGGCAGGAGGGGGCCAGAACTGGGGGACCTACGTCATACAGCTCCTGGGGAAAACGTGGTTCCACAGCACTCTGGGCTTGCAAGCATTACCCCCCTTCTTTCTCCTCCCCCTCCCCTGTTGCTCTTGTTAACCATGATTCATAGCCAAGAGGAGTGACAGGAGCTGAACCTACAAGTAAGTACAGGAACACTGCTGCTGTTCCCCCAGCCTGGAGGATAGGGGGAACAACAGCACACAGAGCTGGTTTGTACCCCTGCCAAGCAGAGCCCTCTGGTCTGCAACATGGTGATCTTGCACATGAGGCTGTGGGCTCCTTCCATCCACCAGCAGTGGCAGCTGGTGTTTGTACTTCAGCCACAAGGCAAGCGACAGTCTTTATAGCTGCTGCCACACAGAGACCCATATTAGATCAAAGAGCACTAAACATATGTTAAGCATGTAAAGATTAAAGATGATCACAGCAGCGTGGAGTGGGCAAAATACAGTCTGCAGGTAATATCTGGCATGCCGGATGTTCTTTTCTGCTGGGATGGGGCTGTAGAAAAATGTCCAAGGCCTAGTGGGACATTAAGGCTGTCTGCTTGCCTGCCATGGCCCCAGCAATACTACTCCTGGAAGTGCCATGGCCAGAGGCTGTTGGTAAGAGAGTCTCTGCATGACCCTTTGTAGGCTGGGTGACAGCAGGTTTCTTCATACTGCTCCCTTTGTTTGGTTTCCGGACAATGTGAGCTGTGGTGGGGGGGTGGTCTCAGGTACAGGCGTCACATGGGTTCCCACTGTTCCTCTTCCCCCCAAGCAATGCGTGGAGACAGTCTGGCCAGTATCTGCTGTCAGTTTTGAGGTTTGAGGGACTCCTGTGGAAGGCAGGCATCTTGCCTGACTGCTTCACTGTGCTACTGGCCAGGATAATAATGATGTCATCCAGGTTGTTACATCAAGAAGCAACTGTGCTTGTCCCTCTTGTAAATATGTCCTGAGAAAACACATAACAAATATTGAATTGTCCTATTAGGTAACAAGTACCAGAGAGGTAGCCGTGTTAGTCTGTATCTTCGAGAAGAACAAGAAGTCCTGTGACACCTTATACATTAACAGATATTTTGGAGCATAAACTTTCGTGGGCAAAGACCTGCTTCATCAGTTGTATGAGGCATCTCATGCATGTGATGAAGCGGGTCCTTGCCCATGAAAGCTTATGCTCCAAAATATCTGTTAGTCTATAAAGTGCCACAGGACTTTTTGTTGTCCTATTTGGTAAATAATGCCATAGTCATACATGAGTATCTCATATTTCACGGAATGCAGCTTGTGAATATGCCACTACATTTTTATATCTTGTTGTATAAATAAGATTGTATTTGCAATTAAGGGCCCCAGATTTTATATCTGTTTTAAAGTTGCACAGAATTTTTCTCTCTCCCTCAAAGTAACAGAGAACAAAATTATGTAGGCCGCATTCTGCCATCTCCTGCTTGAATTATTAATGCAAACATACTTGGCAATATTTCTTTTGTAAGTGCCTCCCTAGCCAGGGTCAGAGCATGCAACTTGCATGCCTTTCTGTTCCATAACCTCCTGTGCCAAATCCACTCCCCCGACTTCAACCCACTCTCTGCCTGGAGTTCCCTCTTGCACCCAAACTCCATTCTGGACCCCACTCACCCTCTCCATTAATATAATAGAAAAAAGTAGCCCATGCCCATTTGCCAAAACTTTTGGAGTGCCCCCTCCTGCACTAGCAGCAATTATTCTAGATCTGAAACAGGGAGATTTGGTTCTTGGCCCTAGAACTACAGTATGCATACTTCCACATCTCAGTTGTTCTGTCCTGCAGAAGATCCCTCAGGTTTACCTTTGAGCAGGACTACTGCCAGAACACAGCACTTCTGTATAGTCCCTCACCTACACCCAGGGATTCCTCTGAGATCTTTCTCTGTCATGTAAGAACAGTAGGGTATTACCCTGTGTGCTCTCTGGATGACTGGATTCTCAAGGCTTGTTCCTTCAGAAACTCCCTGCAAGCCACCCAATACCCCAAAATCAACTTTGACTGCAGTTCAGTGTTTCAGAGTTTAGAGGAACCAAACATGACACAGTGCAAGTGTCTGCATTCATCCAATGGCAGATTCAACACACTTACCAGTCTCTGATAGACAGGGAAGCCCATCTAAACAGCTACTGATTTCAAGGCAAGTAGTCCCCCACAGCAATTGTACTCCCCAGCAACATTTCAGAATTAAATGCTGTCCAAAATGCCTGTCAGTGGGGAACTGGGTTGTTCTGGGTTAAGTAATTAGCAGGGATGTTTCTTGCTTCTGTTCCAGACCTGGACTGGGGAAACAGTCCCTAGAAAATAGAGAAACTTTCCTTTTTCAACATGGCAAAGAACTGCCATATCTTTTTTCTCCATTCCCCTTGCTACTGAAGGTCCGTTAAAGATAAGGTGGAGAAAAAGCAAGTGAGGCTGATTGCCCCCAGTTGGCGGAGACAGATGTACCCGTGCCTGACACAAGTAGCAATGTGGCCAGCTGTTCGTCTACAGTCCATTCCTCACCTATTCTCCCAAAACAATGGACAGATTTATCACCCCAACTGACAGATCCTTTGGCTTAAGGCTTGGCTTCTTTGTGGTGTCAACCCAAAGGGAGGTGCTTCTCTGAGGAGAAGTGTCATTACAAAGTGGGAAATTGACTTTTTGCACTTACCTGCAAAAGAGGTGCAGTTACAACCACGTTGCTCTGATATCTTATCCCTTCTCCTTGATCTTAGACTACATACTAGATATTAAAAAGACTGATCTCTCTCTCAGTATGTCTTGTGGCCATAGCATCCTTCCACCGGTAGATGGATGGATGGATATTCCATATTTTCCAATCAGAGAACACAGATTCCTTAAGGACATGGGAAACCTTTTTCCACAAGTGAGATGCCCCCACTCCGACTTGGGACCTCAGTCTAATTTTAAAGACTTTAACTAAGCTACCCTTTGAATTTGCGGGCAACTGTCTCTCTTCTACACCTGTTAATGAAGACATCATCTCAGCATTGCAAATAGAGGAAATAACACTGCTTGCACACCCACCCTTCATGGTCATCTTAAAAGGCATTCTGAGGCCACACTAAGAGTTGCTACAAAAGGTGGCCTCATGTCCATATGAACCAACTCATCCACCTCCTTATCTTTTTCCCAAAACCACATTCCACTAATAGGGAGACAGTAATACAAAATATATTAGATGCTCAGAGAGCTCTTGCATTTTATTTGGACGGGGCTAAGTGTTTTAGGGAATCTCTTGATCTTTTCTTCATTGCATATGGATCCAAAGGCATTGCAAACAGTTCAAAGATTCTTCATATGGCTCTTGAACTGCATTAACTTTTGTTATGTCCACTGCTTGCTACTCTATCAGGAATACATATGCACTACAGGGCTGCGTCTCTACATGCCCCTTCTTCCGGAAGAAGGGGCATGGTAATGAGTAGCCCAGAAGATGCTAATGAGGTGCAGATGTAAATTTCCTGCCCTCATTAGCGTACAGCCATGTGATTCGGAGTCCGGAAGAAGCTCTTCCAGCCTCCAAAATAGACACAGGGCCTGTGGGGATCTTTTGAGGAAGAGGGGGCTTCCAAAAGGAGAGTTTCCTTCTGGAAGATCCCTGCAGGCCTCATGTCTGTGTGTCTGTTTTAGAGTCCAAAAGAGCTGCTTCCAGACTCTGAATCACATGGCTGTACACTAATGAGGTGTGGGAAATTTATATCCACATCTTATTAGCATCTTCCAGGCTGCTCATTAAAGGACACATGGGGATGCAGCCCAGGAGAACTATTTCTACCCCAGTTGGTTAATGATGTTCCTATCTCAGAAATCTGCATAGCTACAAATAGGCTTCTGCTCATACTTTCACAGAACAGTACATGATTGCTTGAGACTTCTCATGCCATTTGTTGGCTGCACAGAATTATCATCAATAATAGACTTGACTCTGAGCTCCAAGTTCCCATATAGATTACAGTTGTGAAGTCACCTACAGCAGTGTCGTGTGGCACTGTAGTAAACTAACAGATATTTTGCAGCATATGCTTTTGTGGGCAAAGACCTGCTTCATCAGCGGGTCCACGAAAGCTTATGCCCCAAAATATGTTAGTCTGTAAAGTGCCACAGGACTACTACTTGTTCTTGAACATGCAGACTAACACGGCTACCTCTCTGATACTACAGCAGTGTGGTGATGAATCCTAGTTAGTTCCCACCAGCGACACATTGTGCATAAACTAAAAAAGAAGGTGGATGGATCTATATATGAAGGTGGATATATAGACAGATACAAGGAGTGTCTTGATTCTAGTTTTCTAAATTGTTCAGAGCTAACTGTTCAAGAGAAGGAATATGTTGAATCACTTACTTTTTTTTTTAATAATGTAAAAGAAATTGAAAAAGCTGAATATTTCTTTTGTTCTCTCTTCCATTGCTGAAATACTTATAGTGGGGTTATTTGCAAAGAGAATTTTGCCTGCAAAGTGGAAAATAACTGGAATTTTTGCTGGGAAAAAGGGGAGCGTTAGCTCCAATGTACCCTGGATTTTGCACTTGCTGTGCAAGCATTAAAATAAATGCAGACTGTGCACATCCAAGGCTTTAAGAACTGGAAGTTGTTGCTAGCCAGAGATCATGCCTTTCTGCCATGCTTCTTATGCTGAGAATATAGCCTAAATGAGTTCAGTGTTCTTCATTCTGATGTCCTTGTTTTTCTTACCTCAGAAGTGTAAATGAGTCCCACCGAGAACTAGACAAAATTGGAAATACATTATCTGGAATCAGGGCAGGACACACATTTGATAGAATCAAAAATAAGATCTGAATGTTGGAAAAAATGGGTGGGAGGTCAATATCTTTTTTATTAGTATCTTGATGGTGTTACTTGCATTCAGGTGGTACAAACTGTACTAATGCAATTGACACTTGGTGTTCAGGGAACAGACACTGTTTCAAAGTGTCTCTTTATTGTGCAAATAAAAACACTAAGGCTGGGTCCACACAGAGCTGCTCTCCTGGCAGCTCCATGCTAATGTGTAGTCTCAATTGCAGATGGCTGGTCATTAGCATATTCCTGCAGCTAATTAGCATAGCCTCCCAAGAGTTTGCTCTCCATAGAGAGTGGAGTTTTTCAAGGATAAGCATGTGACAGTGGGGGGGTGGGGTTAGCTGGCAGAGGCATGTCCGCATGGCATGTTTACTGCTGGTACCACCCTCTGCCAAGAGCAAAATCTTGTGCAGCTATGCTAATTAGCTGCATGAGTATGTTAATGAGCAGCCATTTGCAATTGCGAGACTACTCATTAGCATGGAGCTGCTGGCACAGCCACTACGTGTAGACCCAGCCTATGAGCCCTATGGGTTTTGTCTTTAAACCAGCATGAACTGATCAAATATTTTAATGTTTTCTTCAGTGGTCTCTTAAATTTCTGCTGTTTGTGTCCAAATTATTTAATCAAATATTTGATACATAACTGAAAAAATTAAGTAGTTGCAAACTATAAAGGTCCATATCTCCTGCTTTTAGTTGACAGGTTTGTGTATGTTCTGTTTGCCAAGTGCCAATTTGTACCTTTAAACTTCAGAAATCAAAAGGTAGAAAATATATTTTAAAACTTCCATAAACATGGAGTTAACCATAGTTTGTCCTAAATGTTCTACATCGTGTTGATTACAAGGGAAGGAAATATAACAGAGGGGACAACCCTTGGAATGGCACAATGTCAAATGAAAATCTAGTTCTATTTACACTGTTCTAGTCTGTGTGCTGGAGCTCAAATTTTCTTGTTTTAGTACCCAATACGGACAGTGATTACAAGATTGTATTTTAAAGGCCTAAATTATGGGTAAGACAGATGAACACAAGATTTCTTCTAGGTATTTTATAATAACTTAAGGCATTTAATAGTAGTGCTTAGCCTTTAAAGTATTGTTTGTCGAGCAGTTTACTAAACACCATTTTCTTATAAGGCTTCTGATCTACTTCACTCTGGGCAAATGAAGGTATACTTTTTATGTAAAATAGTGTACATCTGAAGCCAAATACAAAGTGGGTTTTTTAGAGGCCTACTAAGAAAAATTGCAGCCACAGTTCTGAAGTTTTATACTTCTCAGGGCTAAGCTGTGACTTAGCCTTATTTTATGCAGTACTTTTTGTGGCAAATTGATATGAATTCATATTTATGTTGAGTATGCAATATTTTACAAGTTGCGTTTGAAATAACTAGTCTCAGTTTGATCTGCAAAAGCCTGGGATGATATCTTTTCAGTGAAGTGAAAAGTGCCAGAAATTGAAAACGACTACAAAAATAGCAGAATTAACTGTTTTATTCAGGAATTTCTGCAATGGTTGTATTGCTTGAAATGGTAAAGTGTACTTAAAGAACCAGGTCCAATTCCCTCTCATTTCAGTGAGAGATCTGAGGCCTGATATTGGGTTGAGGCAGCAGTAGTGAAACTAACCTACTACGATGAGCCGTCTACCACCTGCTGATCCATGAGGTTGTTCTGACCAGCCTGTCTGCCCTTCCTTTTTCCTGCTATTGAAGGGAAGGAAGTTCAAAACCCACTCAGGAGGATTTGTAGCTCTCTTTCTCATCCATATCTGATCTCTTTTAGACAGATATGTTCTTGTTCCTTTCTAGCACCAATCCCAGCCTGGCTTGTTTTTTGGCTGGCAGCCTCAGTTTTGGCTGTTGCTTCTTGAAGCAGAAGCAACCAAACTTTTCTCCTTTGTGGCTAATGCTGTATACCTACTGACCCAAACAATGGGGAGACTCTTCCCTGGAAACAGGAAGCAAAGTACCTTCATACGGTATTTTCAATCCTGTCCCTAAGTGCATTCTTTCTAGAAAATGACGTGACGTTTAGAGACTGGTGTAAGGCTGTAAATAAGTCTTAGGTTCTTCTTACTGCTTTACTAACAGTTCTCCCATGTAAATTGTTAATTTGTATTGTGGTAATGCATAGAAATATCATACCAGAACCTGTTGTTCAGCTTGCAGTACAGACTAACAGTCGTTGCCCACAGAGTAAAACCATGTGAGCTCTTGTGCTGGTTCTAACAATTACTTCCATACTAATTCAGTTCCCCTTTCTTCTCATTCCTACTTGCTGGCATTGAACAGATCCATTTTCTGCTACAGTTGATGCTGTTGATGATGCCATTCCAAGCCTAAATCCTTTCCTCATCAAAACTAATGATGCTGTTCATCTGTCTGTTATATCTTCTGATGTGTCTACTTTCAGCACTAGGACACCCACTCATGAAGTATTTGTTGGTAATGTACCTTTAAGCTAAATGACTGCTATATTTCAGAAACTGCATTATTTTTAAACAAGTAGGATTTTTTTTCCAGAAGGAAGCTAAAATATGTGTTCTAGTTTTGATTATTGGTGTGGATTCACTATTTTATGTTTAAGTTTTTTGTCATAGCTGTATTAAAAGTCATTGCTTGGTTTATAAAAATAGTTGTCAGACATTTCATATTTGTAGTTGAAGCATTCTTGCTCAAGTATATTTTATGTAATGAAGGGCTCTGAAATAAATACACTTTAAGGCCATAGTCCATAAAATTCATAGGTATGCAAGAATGAGAATTTATGAAAGTCACTTGTTTTTTGTCAAATTTTTGTGACCTTGTATTGACTTTTTAAAATTTTTCAAGTGGACGGTATTAGACTACCATATAAATTTACCATTTGTACCTTCTTAAACATCTCACTCAACTTCACCTTCTATAGACAGAACGTCAGGGCTGCCATATTAAGAAACCTCCTAAAACTTGAGTTGGGGAAGTACATAGTGATTGGATTATTTCTCAATGTGAAGAATTACCAATTAATCTCTTTAAAACAATGAAAACTAAGACTAATTATATGATATCTTTTGTTTTAGAGTAAAGCTAATTGTAGAGCTGATCTTGCCAGACTGTTTTTATTTTCACAATAAATATCTCCTTGTAAAGTGATCTGAAGCGGGGGGGGCACCATGCTACTACATCTTATGAAAAAAACAAACCACAGCCTAGACTGTGTTCTTATAGCCAAAACGTAGTTCCCTGAAAACAAAGTTCTTAATATGAAAATGGTCCAATGGGCATTTATTTAATTTATGTATTAGTACAAGCAAGTTGCTACAATGTAAATGTGATTTTAAGGTAACTACTGGTTCTTTAGGTTGTATCAGTCCATTTGCCAAAGGAAACTCCCTTATGGCAATAACTCTCTTCAGTTATATTGTTATACTCCAAGTATAAGAACAGGTAATATCTTTTATTGGACTGACTTCTGTTGGTGAGACAGACAAGCTTTTAGCTTAAACAAACCACCTCTTCAGGTCTGGGAAAAGAACTTCCAGTATTGATGCAAGCTGGAGCAGATTATTTAACATAAATAGTTGGCAGGTATGGTTTTCACACTCGCATCTTCAAAAGATGTAGAACATGGTATTTGAGCTAAAAATATATGGGCTTGTCTACACTTGCCCCCAGCTTCACAGGGGACATGTTAATCAGGGTGACGGGAGATTACCAATGAAGTGCTGCAGTGAATACGCAGCACTTAATTAGGCTAATTCTTCCCCCTGCAGCAACTTCAAAGTGTCAGACTTTCAAGTGTCGGCATGCATGTAGCTGCGGGCACTTTGAAGTGCCTTTACTCTTCAAAATTTTGGGAGTAAAGGCACTTCGAAGTAGCACGGGCACTTTGAGGTGCCTGTGGCTACACACGTGCCGGCACTTCAAAGTCTGACAGTTGGAAGCTGCTGCGGGGGAGAACTAGCCTGATGAAGTGCTGCACGTTCTCTGCTGCACTTTGTTAGTAATTTCCCGTCACCCTGATCAACATGCCCCCTTCAAAGTTGGGGGCAAGTGTAGACCAAGCCTGTGTGTGTGTTATAATTTTGCTAGTGTTTTTCTCTTCAAATTCTAGGTAATATAAATGTAACTTTACCTTTTTTTAACATATTTCTAGCTATTTGAGAAACTAAACATTGTCTTTCTTTTTTCTATAACTCTCCCTATTCTTTCTCCACTCTTTCTGTTGTGTGATGTGACTTACTAGATTCATTTTGTGGCCCTCAAGCTTACCCTAATGCTTCTCATTTCCGCAATGAGCCCTCTCCTGTAGCTGGTCTATTTGGAGGTAGGTAATGTGATGTGGGTTTGTGACAAACAACAACGTGAATTATCTTGATGTGTGCCTAGAAAAGGGAAAGCCTCTTGGTTCGTTAGTTGTCTGGGAACACTGCATTGTTTTGATACAGTGGTTTAACATTTCTAGTTAGTCTTTTGTCACTGCTTACTTTAAATGTATCATTCCAGATGGGCAAGCGACTCACAAGACGTTATGTTTTAAACCTGTGCTAAATGTTTAGTTTAAGCACTAAAGTGCAATAAATAACTCCTCTGTTTCAAGGACACTTCTCTAATATTCTGGCTTTCTACATCACACTCTTCCTTAGGAAAAGCAACTCTGAGAGCAGGCTCTAATTTTGTTGGTTCTTAAGCAGCGCCCTGTGTAAATCATGATTTTATATAGGACAGAGGAATTGTAAAAGTGCATTTGTGTTTTAAAGAAGTCTACAACAATTACCTTAGCTTGTCAATTTCAAGGATGGAGTGAATTTTACCAATTTGTTTTGAAGATTTGACTGCTGTTTGCATGTAACAGAAAGTAAACGTTTCTTTAATTGCATGTGTTTGTAGCTAATTTTAGCTATAAATTTGATTAAAAGTAGTTGTAAAACATTCTCTGCAACTCCATGAAATTCAGTACTTTGTCATTTACAGTGTTTTCGAAAATAGTGATTTACACAGGGCCCCGTTCATAAGCAGTCTTTCCTAACACCAGAACTCTTAAGATAGATGAGAATGAGGTACCATCAGTCAGTTTAGGGGATCTTTTTGTCTTCTGCTGACTGGCATATTTGCTGGCGTTTATTTTTTCCTCTGCATCTGTTGTAGAGCCCTTCGGGGCTAGGTAAGCCCTACCTAAAGGTATCTGTTAGTGTGAAATTATTGGTTTCTCCCTTTGGCTTTGCAAGTTTGGTATGTTGACACAGTAGTCTGGTACTTATACAGCCCCAGCAGTGACACTATAATATATCTGCAGGCCAGTGCATAGGTTTGTCGATCACTGGTTTTCATGTGTAGATGTACATTAGGAGCCCTGTTGGTGTTAAGGGGTACCTTCTGTGATTGGCAGAACAGTTACTACTTGAAGTGATTACAAATTGTCTTTCAGTCACAGTTATAGGAATTGCTCAAGTCAGAGGAAGAAACCTCTTGGGTGATAATTCATAGAAGCTAAGGCCAGAAAGGACCATTGTGATCATCGCATTTGTCCTTCTGTGTATTACAGCTATAAAGCATTTAAAAATAATTCCTATAGCCTATTTTAAAAAAAGAAAAAAAAAGTCGATTTAAGAAGTAACGGTGATGGAGAATTCACTATACCGCTTAGTAAATTGTTCCAACGGTTAATTATTCTCCAGTATGGATGTATGCCTTTTTTCTAGTCTGAGTTGTCTAGCTTCATCTTGTAGCCATTGGAGTGTTACACCTTTTTCTGCAAGTCTGAAGATCCTGTTTATTCCCCATGTAGATGGTTAGACTGATCAAGTCATCCCTTAACATTACTTTAAGGTTAATAGATTGAGCTTCTTGAATTTCATCACTATAAGGCATATTTTTAATCCTGTAATTATTCTGCCTCTTCTCTGAATCCTCTCTATTTTATTAACATCCTACATGATATGTGCATGCAGTATACTAGCAGCTAGTGCCACTGGTGCTAAATAAACAGCTAGTTGAGATTCTCCTGTTTGCCCACCTATGGATCACATTAGTTTTTCTGTCTGCAGCCTCACACTGGGAACTCACGTTCAGCTAATTATTCCCTCTGGCCCCAAATCTTTCTCAGTTGCTGCTTCCCAGGATGCAATCCCCCCTCCAGTTAATTAGAATACTTTATGCATGTGTCAGGGTTAATGAAAAAGCAATGCAAAGCAAGAAAGCTTACTCTCTATCAAGAAAAATATACAGATTCATTGATTCTTGCTAACGTCTCTTTTTTCATCTTTCCAGTCATTTATTTGCCACTTAAGGATTTAAAGTTTGTTTGTCTCTCCTGCCTTACTAAAATTTTCAAAATAAACCTGTGGCTGAACAATTGACTGGGTTGGTGGCAGAAACCCATGAATAGGATGTCTCTCCCCCTCTACACAGTTAGAAATAGATGAGTCCCTAATGCTGTTCTTTCAGTTTATGGTTCCTGCAGCTGAAAAGTCCTAAAGTATGAGAGCTGGAGACTTGGTTTGCAGAAGCAGGCTCATTTTCAAAAGACTTTATATCAGTCTTTCTCTTTATGCAGAGGCTGTTTTGAAAGCGCCGCACTATCTTGCCGGATGGATTCCCCAGTAAATTTGAAATCTCTGAAATGCATTTTTTCCTCTTATCTTGACGCAATAAAAAAGAAAATAGTAATTAGCTGTCTAGCAGTTCTTTGACTCTTTATTTCTGGTTTTGCTTCTATTTAAGAGTGTGTTCTGGTAAGACAACTAAATTCATGTGATTGGTAACTAAAATTTTAATTCTGCAATGGGTGTATATTTTGTCCAGGTTAAAAAAACAATTTTAAATACTAGTTTTGTTGTAATAAAATGGTTCTCCGCTTTAGCAAACAGGGAGGAGGGGAAAAAAAAAAACTTTTGTAAGTGTGGTCTTTGGTCAATTATTTAAGTGACTTTTATTTCTAGGTAAATTTGATCTTGTCTAATATCCACTCCTTCACGCTGATATAAAAATCAGAGCTGCTGTCACTACACTGGTCAGGCAAATAAGTTTTAAAATATTAACTATTTCTATAGTGCCTTTCATATCATAGAATTATCTTACTAATTTATCTGCTCAAGTAAAATGGCAGTGGTTGCAATATATACCTCAAATAAAACTCAGTATTAATTTTGTCTCTACGTTTCTCTTATTAAGTAAAGTGAACTGGCTCCTAAACTTTCAGTTATTGCGTAGTGTTAATAATGTGTTATGCTTCCAGAATGGTGATGTACACGGGCGATAGTGACTGCCTTTCTGTTGTACAGATGCACATAAGATGAGATGGTGCAGGTTCTGATAAGCCCCCTCTTAGTGAAAGAACAGAAGTTAGAACTCCAGCTACGAGAATAGCATAGATGTAGTTGACGTACCTGAGGTCAACATTTTCTGCCATCCCCACAGTGGGAGGTAGATCGGAGACTCTTATATTGACTTCCCTTGCACCTCCTGACTAGACACACTAAATTGAACCCCAGAAGCTCAGTATCTGTAATGTCAGTGCTGCATAAGTGTGGACATTACCTTGTGTAGGGAAATAAGTCCCTTCCACTGGTGCAGGAAAGCGTTTGTATATTGCAGTGGTACTGTTCTTCTGCCCCTAGTGGCGATATGCCCAAAATTTCAAACCCCGCCCCCCCACCCCCAAAAAGAAAAAAAAGTTCTATGTCTCGGGATTCTGTGCCTATATGTTGCTGACCTTGCTTCCTGGGGATCTGTTGGAGATAAAAAGGCTGCCCCTTTTTAGGAAAGGAAAATGGGTATTGGAAAAAGTATTTGAAGTAAACCATTAACCAGATAGTTTCCTGTGTGCTTTTCTACTTCAAGGAGTGATGTGTGCCTTAGCAAGTTTTTTTTTATACACTGTTATTTCCTCATTTGAATATTATCAAATAGCTTCAATTTTTACAGAGAAACTGTGTACAGTACAGAGTTCTGTCAACAGAAGTCACTGTCGACAGGTATTTCCTGATGGAACCTCTGTCTGTGGAACACATCCGCACCTAATAGGGTCTCCCTCTCTTGACGCCCTCTGTCAACAGGGAGCAGCCAGACTGCCAAGCCTTCTGTTGACAGAACAGCTAACCAGAGGCTCTGCAAACAGGGCTGCCCAGTGAACCGGAAGCCTTCTCGGTCGATAGAGGACCCCTTGGAGCATCTACGCTATTTTTCTGTCAACAGAATCTGTCTACAGAGGTGCTGTGCCTCAAACCTACAAGATGTAACGCTGGTTCTGGTGTGGTTATGGTCTGAAGAAGTGGGTCTGTCCCACGAAAGCTCACCTAATAAATTATTTTGTTAGTCTTTGAAGTGCTGCTTGACTGCTTTTTTGTTTTGCCTGGGAAAAGGTTGCATTCTGTCGACAGATTCTAGGCAGAATGCGTTTGCAGTGTGGACATTCCCTAGTTTTGTCAACAGAAGCCCTCTTCTGTGGATAAAATCTTGTAGTGTATACACAGCTAGAGAGAAGAGTTGTGAAGTGTGCTACATAATGTATTTTTATTTTCTATTTTGTTCAGGGTTTACACCTTCTCCTGTAGCTCAGCACCAGTCCTCCGCTGGCCTTAATGTTGACTTTGAATCTGTGTTTGGAAACAAATCTTCCAATGTCGTCGTAGATTCTGGTGGTAAGAGAGGCTTTTGTTACTGTAGGCAACAAATGTGCGTTAATTATTTGACATCTGTGGAAGGTAGATCTCAGAAGACGATAACAACCACCATGCTGGGTCAGACCAAAGGGCCATCTAGCCTAGTGTTCTGTCTTCTGACAGTGGCCAATGCCAGGTGCTCCAGAGGGAATGAACAGAACAGGTAAACATCAAGGCTATATCTACTCTAGCCCCAAACTTGGAAATGGCCATGCAAATGGCCATTTTGAAGTTGACTAATGAAGCGCTGAAATACATATTCAGCACCTCATTAGCATGCGGGCAGCTGCGGTACTTTGAAATTGATGCGGCTCGTCCAGATGGGGCTCCTTTTCAAAAGGACCCCGCCTACTTCAAAGTCCCCTTATTCCCATCTGCTCATAGGAATAAGGGGACTTCGAAGTAGGTGGGGTCTTTTCAATAAGGAGCCCCGTCTGGACAAGCCACGCGGCGGCGAGCCGCGTCAATTTTGAAGTGCCGCGGCCGCCCGCATGCCAATGAGGCGCTGAATATCTACTTCAGCGCTTCATTAGTAAACTTCGAAATGGCCATTTGCATGGGCGTTTGAAAGTTTTTGGCTAGTGTAGACATAGCCCAGGAGAGTTACTAAGTGAGGCAGTCCCTGTTGTCCAGTCCAAGCTTCTGGAAGTCAGAAATTTAAGAACACCTGTAGCATGAGTTTGCATACTGTCTTTGCTAATAGCCTTTGATGGACCTGTCCTCCATGAAATCACCTAATTCTTTTTTGAACCTGGCCTTCACAGCTTCCCCTGGCAACAAGTTCCACGAGTTGTCTGTATTGTACAAAGGAGTACTCCTTTACGTTAATTTTAAACTTGCTGCCTTGTAATTTCATTAGGTGATCCCAGTTCTTACGTTATATCAAGGAGTAAATGACACTCTCTTCCCCAACCGTGATTTTATAGACCTCTCATATACCCTCTTTCCTAAGATGAGAAGTCCCAGTCTTTTTAATTTTCTCTTCATGCAAAAGCTATTCCATATTCCTAATCTCATGTGCTCTGTACTACTTCTAATTTATCTGAAGTGGGGCAACCAGAACTGTATGCAGTATTCAAAGTGTGGGCGTACCAGGGATTTATATAGTGGCATGATATTTGCTGTCTTATTTGTCCCTTTCTGGACAAACTGATTTGCAATAGTGTTACTTGAACTGTTGCTGCACATTGTGCAGATGTTTACAGAGCTGTCCACAATGACACTAAATTTTCTATCTTGAGTTGTAACAGCTTATTTGGACTCTATCACTTTCTGTGAATAGTTGTAATAAAGTTTTCCAATATACATTACTTTTCATCTATCAACATTGAATTTCACCTGCCATTTTGTTGCCTCGTCACCCAGTTTTGTAAAATCCCTTTGTACTTTTTGTACTTAGCTTTGGACTTAACTATCTTGAATGATTTTGTTTGCAATACAAAACTGACTTGAAACTTTGCCTCTTCATTGTTCATTCCTTTTTCTAGTTCATTTGAGTATGTTGAACAGCATTAATCCAATTACAGATCCTTGGGAATCCCAGCTATTTATTGCTCTCTACTGTGAAAATGGCCTCTTTTACTTCTCTTTTGTTTTCCTAACTTTTACCAGTTCTGATTCATGGTTAACAATTAAGATGAGCTTTCAAATCTCTTCTAATTCCTGATTTTATTTGTGCCTGCAATAATTTGGAGTTAAATCTTCTCTTTGGGGCTTGATTTGTTTCAAGATCAAGATATCAAATTGCCAGAGTGAGTCAGTATACATTGAACAGAGAAATTGGATTATATTTAATAGCTTCAATTCTTTTGAGCATGCAAAAGTTAAATCTTTTCTGCTACATGGATTTTATATACATTTGGATTAGCATTCCTGTGCTCTTTTTAAAAAATACTTTTTCCCTGCACCTGGAAAATCTAAAGGAGTTTTGACCTTTAAAAGCACAGATCAGTTGCTCTCAAAGTTTGGTCTTTGGATCACTACTGGTCTGTGACAATATTGCAGGTGTGCTACAGGGTTAGGACCCTGGCTCTCCAAGCCTGCAGTCCCCTCCACTTATGCTATAGCTGTGTTTCTGTGTATTTATGCTCCAGTAGACTAATATGAATAATTAGTACTTAAGGTATTTAGAGATAAGCAAATGCATTGTCTTGTCATGTGTGGTTGGCTGGTGGTCCAGAGAAAGGTTTGTGTTGATGGGGGTTAGGCCTCAGGCCAAAAAGTTTGAGAACCACTGTTGTAGCTGCTATCCTGGAAACCTTCCATACTTGAAGTCTGCATTGCCTTCGGTGGGAATTCACTCACATAGGTTCCCACACGTAGGGTTTGAAGGATTGGTCTCAAAGCATTTTATTTTTCTATGCCATTGATATCCCTGTTTGCAGTTGAGATATAATGGCTTTATTCTGTTAAAATACTGTAGTTTCATACAAAACTCAATTCAATCCATATTTTTATCCAGTCTCAGAGGGGTAGCTGTGTTAGTCTGCGGCTTCACCCCACCTCCGCCCCCCCTCCCCCTAAAATAAAATAAGCAGTCCTGTAGCACCTGAAAGACTTAACAATTTTATTTATTAGGTAATTAGGTTTCATGGGTAAGACCCATTTCAGCAGATTCTGGAGCAAAAAATGGAAAAAAAAAGTGTGTGTGTGTGAGCATTAGCCCGGGGTTGCGGGGAGAAGGAAGAAAAGAAAGGGGAGCGGGGGAGTCACCTATCATCAATAGTATCTCTGGAAAGAATAGAGTAAGTGGGATGAGTGCCATTCCTGTAAATATCAAAGGTGGGACAATTATCCTTGTAATGCACAAGATGATTGAGATCTCTGTTAAGCCCCAGGTTAAATGTGTCAAACTTGCAAATGAATTCCGATTCAGATGTCTCCCTTTGTAATGTGGTTCTTTTCTTCCATATACTTGGAAAAACTGAACAGTCCCTGCGCCAAAAGGTGAATGAACATAAATCAGACATCAGGAATCAGAATACACATAAACCTGTAGGGGAACACTTTAATTTTGCGGGAAGTACAGTAATGGACCTTAAGGCAACAGTTTTGTTACAAAGGGATTTTAACACCAGATTTGATATTTGCAGGAATGGCGCTCATCCCATTTAACCTAATTTACTCTTTCCAGAGATCCTGTTAATGATAAGTGACTCCTCTGCCCCTTTTTTCTTTTTTCCTTATTCTTTCCCCCTGCAACACACATACAAGAGTTTTTTTCTCATTTTTGCTCCAGAATCTGGTAGTGTTGTATCCATAGAAGCTTATTACTTAATTAAAAGAAAATTGTTAGTCTTTAAGGTGATATACTTATATTTTATACTTATGTGCTTATATTTTAACCAGTATTTTGTAGGACTCCTTTTTCTTCCTTCCTTTGATGTAAATATGTAATTTGATCTTCAGTGAAAACCTCAAATTTAAGGCCTGTTTTTGTTTTTTATCATTTTAAGGCTTTGATGAATTAGGTGGACTTCTAAAACCAACGGTGACCTCTCAAAACCAGAATCTTCTGGTTGCCAAACTGCCACCTAACAAGTTAGTATCAGATGATCTGGATTCATCCTTAGCCAATCTTGTAGGCAGTAAGTATTTGGAAATTTTAAGATCAGTATATTTTTCATTCTGTAAAGTGGACAGGCTGTTTCAGTAATGTTTTTCTCATTCTGTGACAGATTTGGGCATTGGAAATGGAACTAATAAAAAGTGAGTGTTTTTAATTAAACTTGGCAAATGTCTTGGATTTTAAGTGCTTTTCTTGATGGTGCTAGGCACTTCATGTTCATAATCACTGTACGCATACTAATCTCCATAGCAGCTCAGAGGAAATCAGTATTATCTCTGTTTTAAAGAGGAGGAAACTAAAACATATAGTGAAGTGACTTGACCCACAGCTACATGTAGTATTGGAGCAGGGCAGCAGAAGCAGCAACAAAGCTGGAATTAGAGTTCAGGGCTAAACTATGTTACTAGTATTGCGTTAATTCCTCTGGACCCTGCTGCCTATTGTTCTTGTGTAGTGAATGATCTTAACAAAAAATATAATTTACTGGTTATTTAGTATGTTTTCAGTATTACAATACATGCCTACAAGAACTAGCAGCCCCATAACTGACCTCAACTACAGGTAGAAATAAAATTCGGTTTGTAGGTTAAAAAATTTGGGTTGTCATAGGCTGGTAGTGGGGAAGTGAACTCCTAATCCAGAATATTTATCATCAGCTTCAGTATTGTATTTAACATCAAACACGGTTAGTGACTCCAGCACCACTGCAAAGAAGAGAATCCTGTCAATCCAGGTAGGGCTGGTATGAGGCACTCTGTACACAAACACTGTTCTAACATTGAAACCATACAGGAATTTTGTAAATTTCTGCTCATTTCCAGGCTATAATTTGACCTGCCAAAATGAGCTTAGAGTATCACACAGTATCTGTGCTAAGAAACGTAGTTATGTTTTGGTTTGTCTTAGCTAGCTTATGTTTTCCGTAGTCTGAGCCAGGTTTATTAAGACTGTATAACTTGACTTGGTGACTAAGCTCTTAAAGGGTTGGTACAAAGCTCATAAGGGTTATGGAAACACACAAGCTTGTTTAACATAGTATATCTAGATGCTGCAGAGAAAAGCTGTTTTCTGACATATCTCTTTAAAATTTATTTGAAGTGATGTAAATTGGACTCAGCCAGGTGAAAAGAAATTAACTGGTGGTTCCAACTGGCAGCCCAAGGTTGCACCTACAACTGCATGGAATACTCCAACAATTGTAAGTGAATGAAGATTCTGATACTGAGATATATGTAACTTAAAATACAAGTGAACATACTATAAAGTTGAGGAGGTCAGCCATTGCAGTGGACAGGCTATGAAGATTGAATAATAAACAGTTAAAGAACATATTGCTGTAGTAATAGTAACTGCATGGCCAGCTTCATTTTAATGTTTCCCTTCGTAGGTACTGTTTCATGGCATATGACTTACTTTGCAGTATGATTGTGAATTAATGCTGTAAACTAAAAGTAATGTTAGAGCAAAACTGAGTTTGTAGGACATCAACCCCTCAGTCGTTTGAGTAGAGTGACTTGATATTTTGGAAATGGTGGTGATTCTGAATGCTGTTTGGAAGTGTGAAAATACACTTTTTCATGATACGATATTATGTGGTGAACCTGTATGTGAGTGGTTTTCAACCTTTTCAAATGGCAGTAGTAACAACCACTTTTCATGGACCCCAAGACAAAGTCTACAGACCCAGGTAGAAAATCAGTGATGTGTGCCGCACCACTATTCCTGCTTTCTGACGTGAGGCAGGAAGTAGTGAATCTTTGGCTACCCAGGGGGAAGCATGTTAGAGATAGGTGCCTTAGAAATTTGTACAACTAAAAGGTGTGTTCCTGGTCTTAGTATGTCTCACTTAAAATCTTCAGTGACCAAACTGATGATTCTCTTGTTTACAACTCCAATACAGATAGCATGCATTGTGGGTCATGGGTTTTTCTTGACTGAAGTGGTTTATTCTCTCATCTACTAATATGTTTTGAGAGATGGAGGAAAGGGTATACTTGAGTAGCTCCCAGTAATGCTGGTGGGACTGCATGTAAATCCAACTCTCCTGACATACATTGGAGAATAGCATACAAATGTAATAAATTTAAGTGTTTTGATGTGTTACATCAAACTGTTTTACATGATTTTGTGATTTAACATAGTAACATGATTTGATACAGATTTGGAAGGATAAAAAGTATCTCTTTTCAGGTCATCTGCCTGCTCTCATTTTGGGTAGCAGCTGCCATCTCAGATCTTATATGTAGGTGAAAGTAGTTGTGGACAGTAGTTTCTGTAGATTTCACCTACTACCTGAAAGACTTGCTAGCAGTTGGATATTTCTCATGTGCTTGAAGATACTAGTCATAGCAAAATGTGATATCTTTATATGCTTCTTGTAAAATATCATTTCATTTCTAACCGATTGCTTTATTAATATTTAAAGACACTGACAAGGCATCTTGCTTTATACAAATTTTTTTACTCACCATTGTTTGGAAAAACTTAGAAGGGTGAAATTGGACATGTTTGTTCATCAACTTTGTTCAACTTGTTCTCTACTTTGATCACTAGTCTGTTTATTGTAGTGTTGATTCTAAGTGCTGTGCAGCTGCTTGATAAGCTTTTGAAAATAAGAAAGAATGGGTTTTTGGAAAATTATGTGCACATAAATATAAATGGAATGTGAGAACACATATGAAACCCATCAACCTTGACAGTGTCATTTAGGCTACATCTACGTGAGAAGCCTCTGTCAACAGACGTCACTGTCAGAAGGATTTCCTGGCAGAACTTCTGTTGAGATTGCATCTACACCATAAAAGCAAATTGAAGGTGCAATCTGCTCTGACAAAGAGCAACCAGACTGCCTGACTATCTTTTGACAGAGCAGCTGACCAGAATCTCTGCAAACAGGGCTGCCTGGTGAACTGAAAGCCCTGTCTGTCGACAAAAGAGAGCATCTCTACATGTGTTTTGTTGACAGGAAACTATCGAGGGGCGTTATACCTGAACGTGTAGAGGTATAACTGCCAGCAGAAGTGCCAGATTTTGTTGACAAAGCACATTTTTGTGTAGACACGCCACTGTTTTTCCCAACAAAAGCCCAGTTTTCCCAGGATAAACCTCATGTAGATGTAGCCTTATTTAATTACTTGGGATTAAATAATTTTTATTTTAGGGCAGACATGAAGTGTACTTATGAACTAAAATGCTCTTTGTATATATTCTGTTGTGTAAGTACTTGTTTCTAATTCAGTGTTATTGCATTATGTAATTTTTTTCCTTGGGAAATACAGAACGGCATGCATTTTCCACAATACGTAAGTGAAAAAAATACCAGCCTTTTTGCAATCAACTGGCATGCTATATTAACCACTGCTGTAGCGGAATCTCATAACCTTCTTGCTATTACACATTTTTCATATTAAGATCTTTGGTGTGCAGAAGATTTGAGCTTTTCCTAGCATAGACAAATCTCATGGGTGTTCTGAAGGCTCTTGACGCGAATGATGGCATGGGAAATATGGAGATTTGTTTTTTCCTTGCTTAAAACTCTGCCATTTGCTGCCAAATAGTTGGAGCTGTGTCTGTGCTGCCTTTAATGCATCTGGTAAAGTTTGATTGAAGATAAGCTGTTTGTGTACGAATAACTGCATGAAATCTCCCAGGCTTCTCTTACAATTGGCACTTTATTCACCTTTATTGTAGATCTTGTTTTCAAGTAGGGAGAGACCAATATGTCATTAATGTTCAACTAAATTAGAAGGAAATCCCTGCTCATGTTTAAGTTTATAAAGGGCAAGCCATAATTTGTGTATTGTTTTCTTGGAGGAATGTAGTAGTATTCACAGATCTTATTTTTATATTAAAATGATATTGGTCTTTCCCTTTGTTCAGTTTTCATTGGTGGAATAATTTTAACAGTGAGGAATATAAAGTACATGCTGGTGCACTTTTAAAATATTTCTTTGTATTCATGTGTATGTATATGGATGCATACATATAGTGTGAATAAGTTAAAGAATGTTTAAAGCTTCGTGAACTGTTAATAGTTACTGTACAATCTAGTTTATTGTTTAAACAGTGAAACCGGTTCTAACAGCTGCTAGAATGCTGATTACCATTGGCTAGTGAATATTAAAGAGCAGCTTATATCTCAGAAATTTATCTTCTATTTAAAAGTGTGACAGAGGACTATTTCTAGGGCTTGATTGTGAGGGTGAATTACATACCTGTGGAATTTTGTTCCCTACAGCATATCTTCTTTCTTTAGTTTAGTTCTGAATGTCACAAGTGAAAATGATTCCACCATTTTCCTGGAGTCTCTTCCAAAATAAAATCTTTAATGCAAGAAATGTGCACAAAACCATGATCTTGGAGATTGGTTCAGGTATCTGTGGTATCATGGATGATAATTTCCACAGCAAAGAACTGGGATGACACAAGCAGGTCATTAATTTTATGTGTGGGATTAACAGGAGATGAGTCAGATGCAGACCTCTAATTAACACATTCCATTTGAACTTTATAAGTACTCAGCTAGATAATGCTTTTAGATGACAAAGCTCATGTCTCCATGCAAAGGTCTGTCCTAATAAACAGCTTCAGGAGCATTGGAAGGTGGCAAGATGAAGTGGTAGCAGAGGATCTTTAATATATGCATTGCAGTTTTTAAACCGTTGGAGATACATTATCCATTTTGGGTTGATGGATATACACCCTAGAGCAGAGCTGCTAGTTTCACTCTCTTCCACTTCACGAAAGCTTTTATGTAGTGACGTCCATTTAGATATACTAAATGGTATTAGTAGGGATTCACCACTTCCTAGTTACTACAATGAACTAAGGTATTCCTAACAATTTAAGAGAAATGCACTTTAGAGTAGCAGGTAAATGTTCTGTAAATACTGTGGGGGCCATGTCTGCACTAGGATTTTAGGTTTATCTCCTATAATTGCTCTACCACAGATGAAATGCCACCATTGATCAGCCACTAACACTGTGTTGCTGTCATGTAGACTCACTAGCTGTGGTTACGCTAGCGAGTTTTGTAGACAAAGCTGGGGTTTTATAGACAAAACCCATGGAACGTGCCCCCACAAAATGTGTTTTGTCAACAGAAACTGACAACAGAAAACTGTGGAGGTGCTCCGGGGGCCCTTTAGTTGACAGAGCAGATCAAAAGATCAATCTGCTTTTATGTGTAGACATGATGTGCCAACAGAAGTTTTGTCAGAACATCTCTTCCGACAGTAACTTCTGTAGACAGATTGCTGTAGTGTAACTGTAGCCACTATGAATGGGATTAGAGAATAGGTGGTTGAAACACTGAAAGTCCGCTTCAACCAAAACTTCCACCATTGGTATGACTGGCACGGCTGTATCAGTTTTATTGGAGATCCCTACCCCTAAAATACTTAACATCCATGTAAGCTGGTTTGAAAACGAAGAACTCTGAATTGTTTTAGTCTAACAGTAACAGGGCCTATATATTTGATTCCATTTTTAGAATTAGCAGGGGAACAGTTACTTTAGTAAAATAAGTAATAAATTCTATACTTGAGAGAATCATACAATATTGATTTTATTTATATATGTTAGATGTAACTATTTCTTACCAAGTACAGCACCAATATATTTCTTTCTCTACACCTTCTCTGGACTCAGATATCTATAGGTAGAACTTTTAGATTACCATGAGCCAAAACGTGGTTTGGTCTCATCTGTAATTATACATGTCAAGTCTTTTCTAAGAAAACCTTGCGCATAAGTTTGGTAATTGAGCTAAAATCAGGTGCACTTTAATAGCAACCTATCAGTGTTATTCAGTACTCCATGTGACACTTTAAGGCAATTTTTTATCATGTATGCAACTCAGTCTTCCATGCATTTCAGTATTTCTTTTCTGCGTTAGGCACCACCAGTAATGGCCTATCCTGCTACAACGCCAACAGGAATGATGGGCTATGGAATGGTTAGTATAGTTAATTTCCTATAGCTTAATTTGCCATAAGCATGGTTTACTTATGACTTTTATTAAGAATTAGCTGCAAACATAAAGCATTCTAGGAGCAATATGTCACTTGGCCTGAACATGTTAATATCGGTCTCTTTTGTTGGTTCTTCACTAAATCACTTATTCCCATTTTTCTTTAGGAAAATAAACTCTGGCTCTTACATCTCTACCCTTTTTTCTTTATTTAGTCCCTGGGTGACATTTAATATGTATTGCATTAAGTAGTTGTGACATAGGGATGCATAGGGCAGCCCTCAATGGAAATGGCAAGGTCAATGCAGGCTACAAAAGGGGAGAGCAAATACTCCCCAAGACTGGTGGGTAACACTGGAGTTAAACTCCCCAACCAGTTTCACACGGTGCTTCTTATCCCCCATGCTGGTATCAAGAAGCCAAAAAAGACACATTTCTCCCTTCATTCTATTCCAGTTCTCTAGCTCATTGTGAGCACCTAGGTCTAGTACAGTGAAAAGTTACTAAAACTCTATGTATAAAATGTTTTTCTGACACCAAAGGATCAGACACCTTTCCAGGTCAATATAGGTTTGGATTGTGCTCAAAATATTGTGCTGCCAGCCAGTCTTCTAGTATCTAAAGCTAAAGGTTTCTTATAAAGAAAATAGGACAAGGAGAGATGTTAAATGATAAAAGTCAAATATATACAAAGACTTGAAAGTTCATATACCAGGTTTCTACAGTACTGGTGAGTTTGCTGGCTTGAAAATGGCTCTGAAACACACCCACAGCTTAGACTGATCATTCAGTCCTTTGTTCAGAGCTTGTTTGTAGAAAGGTTACTCCAGATGTAAGAAGCAGAAATGAAGACAAGATAGAAGATGCAGCTGCCTTTTATATTCATTTTTGCCATGTGACTTCTACTGCCTTTGTCCAACACACCAGCTGTCCAGCACGTGGCCTGGGAGCCTTCTCTCAGTGGGTCATGGGCCATCAGATAGCCTTAGGTTTTGCATTATTACCAAATTGTGGGTGTATCCTAAACCATAGAACAAGTTTGGTAATACAGACAAACATATCCATAACCCAAAATGTAAAGATGATACAAACATGTACATGAGATTATATTTGGCAGATAACTATTTTGCAAATACTTTACATTGCATATTAGGCATAACTCATTGCCATAGTATTGATATTCATAATACTCTAAAGAGTCCACCAAATTCCATACAGCCTTCATATATCATAGAGTAGTTTAATGCCTCAAACATTTTGGGGGAATGCTACATAGAAACAGCTTCAGCATCTATACTCCAACACAAATATGTTCTCTAAAGTGAAGACCTGCAGTGTTAATTTTAAGGGACCCTCAGTTTATAGTCCAGTGTCAGAAGTCGTTTTTTTTTTAATCATGCTGAATGCTGAGTGATTCCTTTCCCACACTCCATGTTTAATTGTGTTAACTGATTTGTAATTTTGCGCTCTCCTGGATTATTTTTAGCCATCACAGATAGGAGGTGTACCAGTAATGACGCAACCAACATTAATATACAGCCAACCTGTCATGAGGCCACCAAACCCTTTTGGCCCTGTTTCAGGAGCACAGGTGAGTGTAACACTAAAATATTTATACTGATGTGATATTGAAAATTGGTTGATTGCCAGGCCACAAGTAGTTTTGTCTGCCACAGGACTTCTCATTATAATAATCTTTGCAGCTTCTCCTGAAAGCACATCATTATGCAAACTTGTTTCATGACAGTTTCCTGAATTGCATGAGTGTTACCTCTTGTACTTTCTAACTCAGTTCACCAACGCTTATACAGCATAAGCCCTTTTATTTATAGCCTGTATGTTAAAATTACAGATGATTCCAGATCCCAAATTTGGGCACCCAATATGGGTCTTGTAATCTGTGAAAGATTTCAGCATCTTATGGCAGTGTAGTCTTGACTTTCCAAACTCTAGCAACCACTCTAGGAGCCTCATGTTTCCAAATTCTGTTTACCCCAGGGACAGGGTGGGGCCATTGCTCAGTGGGAAGGGAGAAAGAGTAACAGGGAACTTGGAAATGGCAGAGATGCTTAATGACTTCTTTGTTTCAGTCTTCGCTGAGAAGTCTGATGAAGGAATGCCCAATATAGTGAATGCTAGTGGGAAAGGGGTAGGGTTAGAAGTTGAAATAAAAAAAGAACAAGTTAAAAATCACTTAGGAAAATTAGATGTCTGCAAGTCACCAGGGCCTCATGTAACGCATCCTAGAATACTCAAGGAGCTGATAGAGGAGATATTTGAGCCTTTATCTATCATCTTTGGAAAATCATGGGAGACAGGAAAGATTCCAGAAGACTGGAAAAGGGCAAATATAGTGCCCATCTATAAAAAGGGGAATAATAACAACCCAGGAAACTACAGGCCAGTCAGCTTAACTTCAGTGCCAGGAAAGATAATGATCAGGCAATTAAAGAAATCATCTGCAAGCACTTGGAAGGTGGTAAGGTGATAGGGAACAGCCAGCGTGGATTTGTAAAGAACAAATCATATCAAACTAATCTGGTAGCTGTCTTTGATAGGATAATGAGCCTTGTGTATATGGGAGAGGCGGTAGATGTGTTATACCTAGACTTGAGTAAAGCATTTGATACGGTCTCACGTGATATTCTTATAAAAAAAACTAGGCAAATACAATTTAGATGAGGCTACTATAAGGTGGGTGCATAACTGGCTGGATAACCATACCCAGAAAGTAGTTCTTAATGGTTCTCAATCCTGCTGGAAAAGTATAACAAGTGGGGTTCTGCAGGGGTCTGTGTTAAGACCCGTTCTGTTCAATATCTTCATCAATGATTTAGATATTGGCAGAGAAAGTACGCTTATGAAGTTTGCAGATACCACCAAGCTGGGAGGGGTTGCAACTGCTTTGGAAGATAGGGTCAAAATTCAAAATGATGTGGATAAATTGGAGAAATGGTCTGAGGTAAACGGGATGAAGTTTAATAAGGACAAATGCAAAGTGCTCCACTTGGGAAGGAACAATCAGTTTCACACATACAGAATGGGGAGAGACTGGCTAGGAATGACTACAGCAGAAAGGGATCTAGGGGTTATAGTGGACCACAAGCTAAATATGAGTCAACAGTGTGATGCTGTTGCAAAAAAAAGCAAACATGATTCTGGGATGCATTAACAGGTGTTTTGTGAACAAGACACGAGAAGTCATTCTTCCGCTCTACTCTGTGCTGGTTAGGCCTCAGCTGGAGTATTGTGTCCAGTTCTGGGCACCGCAGTTCAAGAAAGATGTGGAGAAATTAGAGAGGGTCCAGAAAAAAGCGACAAGAATGATTAAAGGTCTAGAGAATGTGATCTATGAAGAAAGGCTGAAAGAATTGGGCTTGTTTAGTTTGGAAAAGAGAAGATTGAGGAGAGACATGATAGCAGTTTTCAGGTATCTAAAAGGGTGTCATAAGGAGGAGGGAGAAAACTTGTTCTTCTTGGCCTCTGAGGATAGAACAAGAGGCAATAGGCTTAAACTGCAGCAAGGGGGGTTTAGGTTGGACATTAAGAAAAAGTTCCTGTCAGGGTGGTCAAACAGTGGAATGAATTGCCAAGGGAGGTTGTGGAATCTGCATCACTGGAGATATTTCAGAACAGGTTAGATAGATGTCTATCAGGGATGGTTTAGACAGTACTTGGTCCTGCCATTGAGACAGGGGGCTGGACTTGATGGCCTCTCGAGGTCCCTTCCAGTCCTAGTGTTCTATGATTCTGTGATTCTTTCCTGAGTGTGCTGTCTCTGCTGATTTTAAAGCTGGTCAGCACCTATAAACCAGTTTTGGGGCTCAGACATCTAATGTGCAAATTCTAAAATCCTGGATGTCTCCCCAGTTCTGCCAAATATTGCCTTTTTTTCCCAAGGTTTTTTCGTTCTCCCATCTCACTTATGGAGGATAAATTCACATTCCATGCTATGTGTATATATATATATATAAAGGATACCTAGTTTGTGTTGGTGGTAGTAAAAAAAATAAATCTTTCAATTTTGAGTAATGGCTTGTACAGATAGGGTGTCTCTGTCACACACAGACTACTGTACTCTGTTGTAGATATCTGTGTGACAAAGAAACCAGTAAATTATGCACTTCAATGTTCATATTAGCTTGTCTGATGGAAGCCTTCCTTTGAAAAGTAAGTTCAGGGAATAAGTATTTGAGTTGGGTTTGTAACATTTTTTCCTCCTGTTATCTCCCATGGCCTTAGCTTAGTGCAGAATGCTTTTTTCATCTTGTAAGAAATCTCATCCTCTCCCTCAGTTTAAGATAGACTTTTTAGTGAGACTTTAAAAAGCTTTCCAGCGCTCTTGGTACCAAATTTAAGATGACTGTAAAAAAGAGAGCTTTCTTTGGGGTAATCATGTTCACCTCCATAATGTTAGAGGACATCTAAATTTTGGGGTGTGTGCTCTTCACAGGATTAAATAACAACCTCTCCATTTTCACATTCTGATTAAATGTTTTTTGTCAAAGCTAGCTTTTTCCTTTTTATCTGGAATTAGTAGCGATGGAGGGACTGTAGGTTGCTCCTTTTGCTGCAGAGCTTTGCTTTTACCTTTGATCATGGTGGGCCATTTAAAAATGATGTACTGTATTACATAACATGGGGTACTATGTATTGCTACATATAGAGATGCACATGTGTGAAAATAAAATGTGTATACACGGTATCAATATTTATAAATTAAACCTATTTAATGTTGGTTGGTCTCCCACTATTAATTTTGCTGATGAATTGACTTCACTGGTTCCTTTGATCCCTTGTGCTTAGTAGCACTGCTGAGGCAGCAATGGGTAGGGCCTTATATCGTATTGCAGTGCTTTGCCTCTCATCCCAGATTGGTCAGAATGGCTGTGTCCACAGTTAGCCTCACCCCTTTGAAGCAGGGACTTCAGGGTAGAAGAAGAGTTGATGAGCTGTCAGAAATGCTTATCAGATAGAAGTGTGGTTTTCAGGGCAAAGAAATAGTGTTTTCTCTTTATTGTTTCTTTTATGCCTATAACAGTCCTCTGTTTAAAATTGCTATTGCTGCTATTGGTCAGCATCCCCAATTCATGGATCTTCCATGCAGCATTAAGGATTGAAAGAGCCACTCTATAAAAAGAATGTGGCAATTGGGTCCTCAAAGACAGACTTACTTCATTGCCTGCTTCACCAAATTTCAGATTGACTCTCCTTTTAAAAACAGAAGCAATCTTGTTGTGCATGTATTCTGTCGCTTGATTGAATTCAGTTCTGGAGTAAACTCACACATTCAGATTTACTGTAAACTATTAAAAGTACAACCTACCCATTACATTGCAGGTTTTTGGGATAGGTTGAGACCCAGCTGGCTGCTATAAAATGGGGGTGATATGAGGAGAAATGAGAATGCAATTGCAAGTGGGCAGTATGTTTAATCTAGTGATGTGTAGATTTCCTTTAGCCCTCACAGTGGACTACATATCATCCAGTTCTTTTTGTGTTCTGAGACCCACATTTTACCAGAATTGGGAGGAAAAACACATGGGTGCATTTAAAACTGATGTTGTGACAACTAAAATAATGAACAAGTTCCCTGGAATCAGCAGCACAGTGCACAAAATTTGTGATGCATTTAACTGAGCAAGAAGTTTTTGATACATTGCATATTTTTGGTTTTTCTTCAATCTCCATTCTCTGTGAAAGATGTAATAACATATTCCTCATTTTTCAGGCTCTGGGTTGGTGACCAGCATGCTAAACACTGCTTCCCTAGGGTCCTGAGACAAGGCTGCAGTAGTCCTTTCTTGCACCAGGGTTTTGACCATTTCTCTACCTAGGTACCTGAGAAACAGCCCAGTCTTACAGATTTGTCAGGTCATCTGTGATTCAGCAAAATCCAAATATGTGCATTCAGACATGTAATGTGCATGTGCAGTGCAACCATGTTTTTTTGCCACAGCAACATCTGCCAAGTGTAGGTTTCCTTTTTTTTAAAAAAAAAGAGTGTATCAGCAATTGCACCTTCACCAGACAACTCATCCTGGCATGCATAGGCTTCTCAGAAGATCAATTTGTTAGTCTCTTAAGAGAAACTCAATTTGCTGCACTATTATGATAATACATTAGAACATGTGAGGCAAATGTCTGGAATATTGCAGATCCCCAAGACACTTTTCATGCATTTTTTTTAAAAATGAAAATCCACTGAAATGGTAGTGAAAAACAGTTCTAAGAGATTCATATACTCATAACTGCTGCTTCAAAATGAAAAGTCTGATGCTGGAATACCTGCATAATTAATTTGGGATCTAGCTGACCCCAGTAACCTTTTGAGTACCTTTTTTTTGCTACGCAAAACCCACAAGAATGCAGATAAAACCCATGCTTAATAATTGCCCTGTTAATGGTTTGAGAATGCTTTGGCAAACCAACGCCGCTTCTTTCCTTATGTTTAATAATTTGTGTACATGTTTGTAGTCTAAGAGATCTCCAAAGACCTTGGAAATGTACTACTTTCATTTTCCCCAGTGACTGACATTGAAAGGTCTAATTGACTTTTTTAATGACTCTCTTTGCTGCCCAGAAACCTCAGAAGGTAGGGTGATAAAAGCAATATGGAAAGATTGACCACATCCTAATCTTTGAATACTTAATGTGTGAAGCAGCACAGGTTTGTCATGAAAATTTTTATTTACATTTGTTAAGTGCAAGGGGGAGGGGTTATGTAGAGAGAACTTTAGGAGTTGCATTTCCTTCAGAAACCCCTAATTTTACTGGAAATGCATACTTTTTTTAGGCATCCACTGTGCAATCAAGGAGAATTTGGCCCAGTCCTATCTTTTTTTGAAGTTACTGAGTTACATAAGTCTGACATCAGTAAAATCTTAAACCTAAAACAAAGGCTTGTTCTGAGAGCCTTTTCATCATGCTAAATAGAGACAATGTTGGCTGTAGATACTTAAATAATTCCTGAGTTTGACTATAATAATTGGTTACACTAGGAAGATTATGTATTTGGAAATGATCATTTTTCTATTTTGGACTTTGTTTTCATAAGATTCTTTTTTGGTGATGAGCTGGCAGTGGTCTTGTTAGCTGAGCCACGCAGTTGGATTGTTCTGAAGTGAGGCATACTAATTGTTAGCAATTTATTGTGTTGAAAAATAAGGTTCATTCCTACTAGGCCACAAGGTTCACCAGGGCTGCGTCTATAGTACAAAAATAACTTTGAGGTTGCTTGCTTCGAAGTTGAGTGTCTACACACACCCTACTTCGAAGTAGGGCACTACTCCACTCCAGGAATGGAGTAAGGACTTCAAAGTTGGGCTCCCTACTTGGAAGTCAACTTTGAAGTAAGGGAAAATGTGCTGGCTACTTCGATGTAGTGCTTAACTTTGCAGTTAGTTCCTAGTGTAGATGCACCCCAGATGTATTAGACTAATATCTTAAGCACTTTGCTCCCTGCCTTCCCTTTCCACTTGTATGTTCATTCTTACACCCATGTCCCCCTTCCTCTGTCCCTCTTCCCTTAAAAGCACACTCTTCCAAATATCTATTTGCCTTTTACTTTCTATAGAGCACTTGAAAAACCTCTTCAAACTAGTCACTGTAAGACCCCTCATTAATGAATTGCTTGAGCTATATGCCTATCTTGTTATTGGCCCATTAATAAAAATACAGTAAACTTTCATATCTGGCAGTTCCAGGGCTGGGAGGTTGCCAGATATTCAAATATTCTGGATAAGAACAGCCTTACTGGGTCAGACCAAAGGTCCATCCAGCTCAGTATCCCGTCTGCCGACAGTGGCCAGTGCCAGGTGCCCCAAAGGAGGTGAACCGAAGACAATGATCAAGCAATTTGTCTCCTGCCGTCTGTCTCCAGCCTTTGACTAAAGGCTAGGGGCACAATATTTTACCCTTGGCTAATAGCCATTTATGGACCTAACCTCCAAAATTTTATCAAGCTCTATTTTAAACTCTGTTAGAGTGCTGGCCTTCACAGCCGCCTCTGGCAAGGAGTTCCACAGGTTGACTGTGCGCTGTGTGAAGAAAAATTTTCTTTTATTAGTTTTGAACCTACTACCCATTAATTTCATTTGGTGTCCTCTAGTTCTTATATTATGGGAACAAGTAAATAACTTTTCAATATTCACTTTCTCCACACCACTCATGATTTTATATACCTCTATCATATCGCCCCTCAATCTCCTCTTTTCTAGACTGAAAAGTCCCAGTCTCTCTAGCCTCTCCTCATATGGGACCCTTTCCAAACCCTTAATCTTTTTAGTTGCCCTTTTCTGAACTTCTCTGAACTTTTGGATAACAGAGAGGTATACCTAGCAGTGCATAACACTAAAGACAAACAAGATTAGATATTAAGAAACAAACAAAAATGTATGCAGAGCACTTTGTTTGCCAACAATAGTAGTATTGTACACTGTAAACTTATACTGTATTTGCTGTATTTATTTGTATTTATTTTCACTTCACTGTACTTAGGGAAAGTGTAACTAAAATTTACTTATGGTTAAAATGCTGGTTATTTGAGTTTGGAATGATAGAGCTTACTATATTGTTTTTTCATTAGATAACTGTATTAATTTTAACCATTATATGAAATAGCAAACAACCAAGGTGGGGGACCTATTATCCCCAAAAAGTCTTGTCTTAAATTCAGTTTACCATAGAAAAAGATAATTTGTAGTCTCTGCAAGATTCTGGTGACTGGAGAATTGATATGAAATTTTGACATTAGCCAAAATACTGGAAACCGAACGATGGAGGCTGAGTAATTGTGCATGAAAATAAGTTTTACTTACTGATTTTTTTTAATTTTTTTTTGTACTTATTAAACTTAATTGACTAATGGACACGTTGGAGACAAGATATCCTAGTCAAAGATTGAACACCTGCTCTCTTGAACTAAGGGGTAAGATTCACCACAGCAGTATTCTAGCAAAACCCTGGAAGATCAGGCTTGAGATTCCCATTTTTATAAGAAAAGCAGAAGAATCAGGAAAGATTTAGGCTACATCTACACTTGCATTCCTCTATCAAAAGAGGAATGCAAATGAAGGATTTTGAAAATATAATTGAAGCACTAATTTACGTATCTCATGCTTCATTTGCATAAACTTTTTGAAAGTCTTTCAAAAGAAAAAAAGCAGTGTAGACATGGCTCTTGCAAACATAAACCCCATGTTCAAAAGAACCCATAATCCTAAAAGAAATTAAGAGTAAGGGTTCTTTCGAAAATGGGGTTTAATGTTCAAAAGAGCCACGTCTGCACTGCTTTTTTTCCTTTTGAAAAGAGATTATGCAAATGAAGCATGAGATGTAAATTAGCACTTTATTTTCATTTCCGAAAGAGGAATGCAAGTGTAGATGTAGCCTTCGGGTTTTATTTATACCTTTCAGATTGCCTTTATTTTTCAGAAGGCAATAAAAAGGCACAAGCTAAGGCCAACTTCCTAAAAGCCTCACACTGCACTTCAGATAACCAAGGGGCTTGTCTACACTACCACCTTCCTTCAGTGGTAATTAGGGTGTTGGGAATTTACTAATGAAGTGCTGCTGTGCATAGGCAGAACTTCATTAAGCAAATCCCCCACTCCCACACACCCCCCCCCACGTGGCAACTTCGAAGTTTTAAACTTAGAAGTCCTGGCACGCGTCTAGCTGCGGCTCACCTGCTGGTACTTTGAAGTGCCGGGGCAACTTCAAAGTCCCCTTACTCCTCGAAGTCGCCATGGGGGGGCAGTTTGCTTAATGAAGTGCTGCCTATGCATAGCAGCACCTTATTACTAAACTCCCAACAACCTAATTACGATCCTTCCTTCAAAGGAAGGTAGTAGTGTAGACAAGCTCAAGTAGTGTTCCAGTATAATTGTCAACTTCAGTTTCTGCATTTCAGTGCAAAACCTTGCTGAATGAGCATTATAACCTATCACGTAATATGCCACCTCGCTGCTCAGGAAACATACCGTAGGACACATAAAACATACAAAAGCCTGATTGTAGTTGTGTGTCCTTTGTATGAGACTGCTGTGTCTTTGCCATGAATCAAAATAGTATCTTTGCACTGAGTTGGATAACCACAACATACAAAACATTCACCTGTAGAAAGGGAAGCAAATAAAATCATCCAAGTCATGGTAGAAACATGTAAGATCTGTTTCAGCTACTATAAAGTTGTGAAACCCATCAGATAGTTAAGTGGCAGTGCACTGTCTCCAACTATGCTGTTTTTACAGCCAAACCTGCTTTTTTTTAAAGTCCAAGTATTAGCTGCTGTTCACATATCACCAGTCTCTGGCCACCTCCATCAAAGTTGTAAGTAAAAATCTGAGAAATTAAACACGAGCTAGATCAGTGCCCTGGAAATCAGTACAACCATACTGGCCAACCATTTGACTAGCCTAGTAAAACAACATATTTGAAGGCTTCAGGGATTTATATTGAAACTAATGAAACTGGACAAGATTTAAAAGTGCAGCTTCTCTGCCCTTTAAACCACTGTTTCTCTCATCATAGCTCTCAAGCACTGAAAATATGTAAAGAAAAATCCTCCGAACCCTGTGCACGTTTGCTCTTCATGGCCAACTGTTCTGTCAAGCTCTCAAGCGCACAGATTATATATAGGCTTGTTATATTGGTATTCTTAACTCAATTTTATAGTTGTGAATAATTTTTATTGGGAAGAAGGATTTACCACCCTGACAGTTAAGCAGTGCTAGAAGGAGGTGTCTGTCACAGGGGCTGAGTTAGGATTGAGGTGCACACAGCAATTCAAGAAGTTATTATAGTTGTGTTGTTAATAACAAAAGTTCAATACTTGAGAAGGAGGAGAGCTGCCTGGACCTATCAAAGTCAAGAAAGTGGACAAAATAATGGCAGATAAAACACAGTATTGACAATTTCCAAGTAATTCACATAAGTATATGTATCTGTATCTGGTTTCTAAATTAGATATAAAACTTGGGGAAAAGATCTGGGTACCATTGTGGACAGCTTAGTGAAGACTAGAGATGTAAAAACCAATTAAAGTAGTTAACTGGTTAAACAAAATTATATTTTCCAGTTAATCATGAAGAGCTGGTAGGGGAGCTGCTCAAGCCCTCTACGCTGTGGCTAGGGTCCAGCCAGGTGGGACCACCACAAGTATGAGGCTGCTCTGTTTCACTGTGCTACAGCTGGGATTCATACAGCTGGGGCAGAGTTGCTGTGGCTTGATGCATCATGGCTGGAGTCCTGCTAGCTGGGGCCACCATGCTGTGGGGTGTGACCAGGTTAACCATTCAACCTCTTACATCTCCAGTGAAGACACCTTTATCTACAACGATTTTTAAAAAAAAACTAGCAATGTCATGTCAGCGGGTATTCCTTTTGTTGGACTCACTATGTTCAGTTCTGGTCAGCCCGTTCTAGAAAGGATATTGCAGTAATGGAGAATGGGCTGGGGGTGGACTGAGAACACGCCACTGGTGGAGAGGAGAGTTTGTGATGAATATAAACTGTAGCTGAAAATTAATAAGGATTTAACTGCTTGACAGTATCAATGTCTGAGAATCCTAGAAAGAAATTTAGGTATTGCTGCAACTAAAACCAGTAAGTTCTTAGCCCTTTCCGGGAAGAAGGGAAGCTCTAGAATTCCTGCTTTCTACAGTTGAATACATGATCCTAAGCAAGTACTTAGCGCCAATAGTTTAAAAACTACCTTTAAATTACTAAAAAATATTGGTGTTGTCTGTGCACAAAAACTGCATATTTAATTAATTTGGCTTAGAAACTCATTTAGTTAAATCAGTTCAGACTCTTTTGGCCCTGGATACTTAATTCAGTTTGACTTAGTTTGCATCAGTAATGAATAAATTTTGTTGACATTTTATGAAACACACTTGAAACCAAATAAATATCCACTGGTTTTCACTGATTCCGGTTTCTAAACCAATGCAGTGAAATAGCACAATTTACAATTTGGTCGTGGCTACACAGAAATCTTACTACAGTCTATTACTAAACCCTATTCTGCTAAATTTGCACTGCAGTTTAGAAACAGGGACAAACGTTAATGAAACATCAGATGCTAATATTGTGACCATGGGCAAGCATTTTAATCTCATTGCCTTGGCTTCCATAGCTCTAAAATGGGACAAATACTAGCCTCCCAAGGGGTGGGAGTCTCTGGACTTAATGTTTGTACAGTGCTTTGAAGAATAAAAGTGTGAAGTGTTGTGAATATGGTTGACACTCCACTTGCCCTTTACCAAGAGTAGGATAACATGTTTCCATATTACATGTACTACCAAACAGGCCCTCAGCTTCTGATTCAACCATGTCTAGTTTTAATAACCCATTTCTGTCTGGAATGCCTTTTTAGATCCCTCCCCCTTTCATTACATTTTCTGCCTTCATATTCTGTCATGCTGAGACCTTTTTTCTTTCTTCTCCTCTGTCGTCTTCTCTACCAGCTGTCTGCAGCATCCAGCCCTTCCAGTCAGAGTCCTCACAGAGCCTCAGGAAAGGATCCCTTTGCAGAGCTCTCTCTCCAGGATTTCTTGTAGAACAACTAGGTATTGCTCATTGTTCTGGGGAGATGGTTTTTATAAAGTGAAAGGTCATTTAAAGAGACAGTTCTGTTTCCTTTTTATATTTGCTTGGAAACGTACATAGCTCTGTAGTGATACTCCTCAATACACATTGGTGTCCCACTGGAGGTATTGTGGAAGTCCCAAAGATTGGGGGCTTCTGGTAGGTGCTTTGTTAGACATGACATATCTTTACTATATGAGATAGCTCATAGTATTTGCAATAGGGGAGGGATAGCTTGGTGGTTGGAGCACTGGCCTTGTAAACCCAGGGTTGAGAGTTCAGCCTTTGAGAGCACTTTTCAAGGGACTGGGACAGATTAGATTTAAAAAAAAAAAAATCTGTCAGGAATGGTAATAGGTCCTGCTGTGAGTGCAGTGGACTGGACTTGATGACCTCTCAAGGTCCCTTCCAGTTTTTTGACTTTTTTAAATAAAATTTATAAATAAATTATACATTCATGTTTGATATTCACTTTCAGGGTAAACCAGGAAAAATCAGTTACAAAACACACATCAAAGTTGATACTTGACAGTTGCTCCGTAAATATGCAGAGTTGTACTTTTTTTCTCTGAGCTTATAGAGATAGTTAATTATATATGTTACACCCACATTGTTGTTAAAGGAGTTTTACAGCACGACTGGAAATGCTGAACAGTGACTTTTGAGTGATGGTCCCTATTGTAATTCACTGAGGAGTTATGCACATGCACTCTGAGTCCAAGCTTTTGAAAGTAGTACTGTTTGGCAGTCCTCACGTGTGCCTTGTGCGGCCCTGTGGCCTTGTCTGAGGTGATAAACAATGTGGCATATCACCAGCATCTCCAGTTCTTCGCGTGAGTGCTCGTGTGTATTCCTCTGTGCGTGTGCCATGTATGCAACTGTTGGAAGACTTTTCCCTAGTGATATCTGGGATCAGCTGTAGCATGCCCCTTAACATATATACTCCTGCTGACCAACTCTCACTTCAGGTCCTCCTTAGGAATGTCAGTGATGGTCATTGGAACTTCTGACTTCTTGCCTTGTAAGTAGTTGCTCTCTATGCTTTCTTTGTAGTGTAGGTAGTATTGTTAATTTAAGATAGATGTTCTGCAGGGATTTCGCCTCCACTGTTTACTGAAGCAATTTCTCTTCCACTGTTGACTGAAGAACATGAGGCCTGCTGTGGTTGCAAGTCTTCAATGTGCGAAGTGTGGAAAGAATATACCCAGAGGAAACCTGCATGCTGCCTGCCTACAATGCTTTGGGAAAGGCCGTCAGCAAGACAAGTGCAGTATCTGCAGAGGAGTTAAGCTACAGACTAAAAGAGAGGATGACCAGCAGCTTAGACACCTTCTAATGGAGCCACTTTTAACCTCTGCTCGCAGACCCATGAAGCAGCATGGGAGCTCATCCCCCATGATCAGCATTGGACTACACATTCAGTTCTGATGCCAAGTCCTTCATGTGCTGGGGTTCTCAGTACTGCTCTTGCTCATGGCACCATTTCTGGCACCAATACCCAGTCTCCTCAGTGGCACCAATGCTGTCTTGGCCCTTGTAGTGATAGGGCAGGGACTCTACAGACTCAGCCACCTGTACTATGGCCATGGGAATTTCCACACTGTGCAAGTGCTGGCTCTAGGTTTCTGACTGCCTGGCTGAGGTATAGTGCATGTTACAAGAACTGCCCTTTGAGGGCTCAAACCTTTTTTGCTGAGAAAACGGAATCCCACTTGCATAACTTTAAAGATTCCAGAGTGTGTCTAATATCCCTGGGAATCCACAGGCTTACCCCACAGTGATGGCACTTTAGGCCCCAGCAGCCCCCACACTTCTTCTCTAGCTTTCCCAGACAAGATTGGGAACACCATAGGGATAATAACTGGAGGAGATCTCCCCATTCCTATTCCACACAGTGACAGGGCATTTCCAATCAACCATCCAGGCCTCAGCATCAGTGTTGAGGGTGCACCCAAGGTCAGCATGCCAAACACTATCCCAGATCCCTCACCTTACTTTGGAAATGACTTGTCCCATTTTTACTGTGTCTGGACTCAAATTTCCTCAGATCGTTGGGTCCTAAGCACAGTAGAAGTGGGTTTCTCGATCTAATTCTGCTTGCTCCCTTCCCACCAATCCCCTTCCCTGTCCCTCTTCAGGGAACCATCTCATGAACTCCTCCTCCTTCAGGGCTATGTCTACACTGGCACAAAACTTCGAAATGGCCATGCAAATGGCCAAATCGAAGATTACTAATGAGGGGCTGAAATGCATATTCAGCGCCTCATTAGCATGCTGCCAGTCTCGGCTCTTTGAAATTGCTGCTTTTTGCTCCTGCACAGCTAGTCCAGACGGGTCCTTTTCGAAAGGACCACTTCAACTTTGAAATCCCCTTATTTCTATCAGCTCATCGGAGTAAGGGGATTTCGAAGTTGGTGGAGTCCTATCAAAAAGGAGCCGCATCTGGGCGAGCCACATGGGAGCGAAAACCAGCAATTCTGAAGAGCCACGGCTCTTCATTTCAGCACTTTATTAGTAATCTTCGATTTGGTCATTTGCATGGCCATTTTGAAGTTTTCTGCCAGTGGGGAGACAGCCCAGCAGGTGCACTCATTCCAAACTTAGGTTTGATAGATGATGATCTTCAGGGGTAGGGGATTTTATTCCCAGTATTTCCTCATTTCCAAGGCCAGAGAGAGCTTGGGGGCCATATCCCAGACCTTGGGAACTTAGGCACCTTCATACAAAACCTTGTGTTCCATTTGGTCTCCCTGGGTTCCATTGTCCCTTCCCTGGATCTAGAAGACTGATAAATGGCCCTTGATCTCAAGGATGTGTGTTTTCTCATTTTCCATTTTTCTGGCCCCCAGACACTGTCTATTTTGTAGTGGCCAACAGGTATTAGAAGTTTAGCGTGTTGCTCTTTGGTCTAGCCACAACACCTCAAATCTTCACTTAAGTATATGGTGATAGTAGCAGCATTTCTATGATTGAATTTGATGCAGGTCTTCCCATTCCTGAATGACTGGTTAATCAAGGGCACATCAGTGAATCAGATCCTTTGACATGTGGACCCGGTCAACAACACATTTTCCTGTCTGGGCTTCCTCAACATGTCAAAATCTACTCTGGTTCCCACACAAAGAACAGAGTTAATTTGGGCAATTTTCTAGTCTACTCAGGTGACAGTGCCCGCACCTGAGTCATGATTCCAGGCCATGGTGAGCCTCATCTTTGCACTGCAGCAATACCCAATGATTATGATATGCAACTGCATGAGGCTTCTTGGGCATACTGCCTCTTCCACTTATATACTGCACCACACCTGCCTACTCCTTTGCCTGCTTCAGGCATGGCCAATGTCAGTGTTCACACCTTTAAAGGGCACCCTTGCCTGCATGGTCACAATGCCACTGGTGATCCTGCAATCCCTCAGCTGGTGGGTGCAGCCCCACGTAATGTGTGCAGTGATCCCGTTTACTGGCCCAAAGCCAGAGATCACCCTGTTGACAGATGCCTCAGACACAGTGGGGAGTACAACTGAATGACAAGCATAGACAGGGCCTTTGGTCTCTCATAGACAGATAATTGAATATCAACTTTGAGGAGCTCAGGATGGGTCCAGGTGTTCCTGAAGCGCCTTCAGGGCAACTGTGGCCTGCTTGTAACAAACACACAACAGTGATGTTTTGTATCCATCAACAGTGTGGCAGTTGCTCCTCTCCCCTTTGCAGGGATGACATCACCCTATGAGATCTTTGTATCTCTCATCATACTCACCTGCAAGCTTTGTACTTCCTGGAATGCAGAACAGCCTTGAGGATTGCCTCAGCCAGTCCTTTTCACTCACGTGAGTGGTCTCTCTGGGTAGACGTGGCTCCTTCGATCTTCCAAGAATGGAGTCATCCCCAGGTAGGCCTGGTTGTAATCTGCCTGAACAAGAAGTGTCTGCAGTTCTTCTCCTTTGATGACCATACCTGTGGTGTCTGTCAGATGCTTTCCACCTGTCATGGACGAAGCAGGACATCTACACTTTCACTCCCATGCCCTCGGTACCCAAGTTCCTTCTCAGCATTAGACATAACGAAGTAAAGCTGGTATTGCTGGTGCCTGTGTGGCCAAGGCAACCTTGGTTCACCACAGTGCTGTCCCTGTCAGTGACCAGGCCCATGACATTCTCTCTGCTTTTCAACCTGTTGATGCAGGAGTTTGGTAGGCTGTGTCACCTGAACTTTGAGTCGCTCCACCTTACAGCATGGAAACTCCATGGTTAAACCAAGTTAAGCACCAGTGCTCGAGCTCAGTCAGTGAGGCGGTGCCTCGATGAGGGTCCGACCCCTTCTTTCCCCTTTGAAGCAGACCACAGTTCCCTTGTTCCTGGAGTCAAGTATCAGAGGGGTAGCCATGTTAGTCTGGATCCGCAAAAGCAACAAGGGGTCCTGTGGCACCTTATAGACTAACAGACTTGTTCCTGGACTGTCTCTTTCACTTAAAACACCAGGGTCTGGCTGTCTTGTCCATCAAAGTGCACCTGGTGGCTATTTAGGTTTTCCACCAGGTTCAGGGATGTAGCCATCCTTTGGGGACCCAGTGGTGGGTCATTTTGTTAAGTGGTTGGATTTACTGTACCCTCAGGTGAGGCAGCCATTGCTCACATGGGATTTAAATTTGGTGCTCTCTGGGCTCATGGCACTGCCCCCATTCAAGACCCTAGCTATCTGCTCTTGCCTCTCTCTCTTCCAAAGTAGCCTTTCGGATAGCTATTACCTCCTCCAGACACGTGTCAGAGCTTCAGGCCCTCAATTTTGAGCCTCTGTGTGCTGCTTTTTATAAGGATAAAATGCAGTTGCAGCCCCTATTCTCCTTTTCTGCCAAAAAGGGTGTCTCCTTTTCACATCAATCAGGACATGTTTTCCCCTCCCAGTTTTCTTTCCCAAACCACGTGCTGCTGATAAGGATAGGGCACTATACTCCCTGGATGTTTGCGGCACCCTTTCTTTTTACATTGAGCACACTAAGCTGTTCTGCCAGTCAACACAGATACACATTTTTATTGCAGACCTTGTGAAGGTCATCTCACTTACATCACAGCGCCTGTCGCCCTGGATCACTATGTGCATCAAGCTGTGCTGTGACTTGGCCAAGGTGCCAGTCCTGTCTACCACAGCTCATTCCACTCAGGCACAAGCTTCATTGATGGCTCTTCTGGCACAAATTTGAATTCAGGATAATGCAAGGTGGCTATGTAGTTTTCCATACATACGTTCATGACTCATTACACCCTCATCCAGGAGATGTGGAATGATGTGTTCAGCAGAGCTCTGCTGCACTCAGCAATGAGTTGAAGTCCACCCCTTCCTCCACACAAACTGCTGAGCAAGTTACATATTGTGACAGACACTTTGTTCAGAGCAGCAATGAAGGGTCCTGTGGCACCTTATAGACTAACAGAAAAGTGTTGAGCATGAGCTTTCGTGAGCACACACTCACTTCATCAGATGCATCTGATGAAGTGAGTCTGTTCTCACGAAAGCTCGTGCTCAAAACTTTTCTGTTAGTCTATAAGGTGCCACAGGACCCTTCGTTGCTGTTACAGATCCAGACTAACATGGCTACCCCTCCGATACTTTGTTCAGAGCAGCAGTCCTCCATTCCACAGTCTCCTTATACCACACTCCCACACAAGTGCTGCCTCTTTATCACCCTCAATGGAGTACAATAGGGACCATGACTCAAAGAAGAAAATGAAGTTACTTATCTGTAACTGAAGGTTCTTCAAGGTGTGAGATCTGTATTTGGAACCTCCATTCCTTCCTTGTTCAGTTCTCTACTGCAGAACTGCTGTGGAATCAACAGCTCTGCAACAGAGAAGGAATTGGAGATGCCACCAGGCATCACATTCTTTATCCTGTCACACAAGACCAAAAGGTGATACATGGCACATGGGAAGATCACTGAACAGTACTACTTTCAAAAGCTCTGGCTTCAGACACATGGTGCATGCATATAATCCTTCAGTGGAATAGAGATAGGGACCAAGTAACTGGGATGGGAACGAGGTTGGCTGGAGGTAAAACTCCAAAATCAGTGATTGACAGAAAGTTCCAGCACCTGCTGAAATCCATTACTACTAATTTTGCTTCTGTCCATTGGGAAAAAAAAAAAATTCTCCCTGTTTTGAGCTACCTCCTTACTAGACTGCTGGCAGTGTGCATACCAAATCCCATGACTGAAAAAATCAGAGATAATTGTTCTCATCAAGCAGAGACCACCTGGCATTTGTTATTTCAGTAGTAAAACTGGTGGATTTGTTTTTTTGCAACAGGTGTACAAAACTCTTATGAATATTTATCATCTGTGCGCTCACCATGAGGGAACTGAACTATTATCTGCTCTGGGGAAATAGTTTGTACTCAGACTACATGAGCTGGTTGTTAGTATACAGTAAATAGCATTGGAGTTTTCTTTGGCATCAATAGTGATGTTAATCTGTCTCCTTTAAATGTATGTAAAGATGTATATAATGTGTGTGCAAATATAAACTACTTTGGAAATCTTACCCTTTAAAAAAACTGATTTCTGTGTTCCTAGTATTCTGTTTTCCCTAAATTATCTTTCTGTAGCAAAGAGAAACAAAACTTTGAGATTTTCCTTTTATGGCAGTTTCTTACTATGCTTGTGCAGTGATCATTTTGTGATTTATTTATTTATTTTTAAGACCAGTGGTGCAATCAATGCATGGCAATACTACAGAAGAATGATTACTTGGAGAGAAATCTGGAGGGTTTCATTCTTGCTGTAAATTTATATTCTGATCATCATCTTCAGACCTTTTATTTCTGATACTCTGGATATGGATAATTGTGTGTGCATATGCACGCCCAACAAGTGCTAAAGGATCACAGAAACTTTATTACTAAGTTTCATTATATTGGGTAAAGAAAAGTTAACTTTCAGTGTTTTTTGTCTTTCCAGATACAGTTTATGTAATCGTGCCAGACGGAAGAGAAAGGAACAGTTCCAAAAAAAGTGCTCAACAGCAAACCCCCTACTTCCAGCAAAATCCAAGTTGCTGTATTTTAACTCTCCTTTTCCCTTAAAATGATGCAGGAAAATCGTGAAGGCCCACAAGGAAATGGGGACAACTGTTTGGGAAAGTGTCAATACATGATATAGAGCCAAGAATTCCTCTGATTTAATTTTTTTGACTAACACTTCAATACTTTAAACTCCTATTAATATCCATAATCAGTAACATGTGAAGAGAAGCTCTTATTCTGAAACTGTAAAATTTGTATTTGGAAATGCTGTGGAGAAAGATGATGTGTCCTTAACCAAAACCCAAAACAAGATTTTCTTTGGGGGATCAGATCCTAACTGTTAATTCTGCAGTTATCTTTAATTGAGTCCTCACAAAGGTAGACAGAATAATGAAAATTAACTTTTCTTTTTAAAAAGTTATATATTCAGTTTGCAGTAGACATTCCTTATATATTGTTTGTATTTATTTATAATTATCAATTTAAGTAACATGAATATTGTCTCAAACTCCTTATGAAAATGAGTATGGCTGTATATGGTATGTCTGATTTTTATCTACAAGAATGATTTTGATTCAGAATGCTTTTCAGCTGACATATAGAGCACTAACTGTTTTAAAGGCCTGAACCTTATGAATTCTCAGTCTGTATGGGAATTCAGAAAGTTATAAAATGCATTAATCCTTATAGTCAATTCTGTGCCTAGGATTTTGCAAGGGAGCATTTAACTGACAAGGGGAAGCACTACATTTTTAATTCAGCATTAGTGCATTGGGAAGGAACTTTATTGCTTTGTGCTTGGCATGTCACTATTTTACATTTGACATAAGGCCTTTCCAGAATGAATGTGAGGAATTGCTTTCACTTTAAGACTTTCCTTTTCTTTAAAAACTCTAGGAGGTATTGTAAAAGTCCTTTTTTTTTAAATTCATTTGGCTAGTGCCATGTTTATGTTTATAAACCTTCAAAAACAAGGGAAGTAGCATCTTTATAAATGTCTAGCAAGAATTTAGTTACTGAAGACTTAAAATAGCACTGTTGATCGGTGCTTTGTGTAAATAAATCATAACTTTTGGGAGGAAAGGGGCCTTCAGAAGGATTGTCGATGATATGAAAGCAATTCTGTACATGAATTAAGCATACTTGCTGCATTGTCTCTGCAGATTCTATTTTTGTTTAAAATATTAAAATGTATGTTAGCAGAAATGGGTGGATTTTCAAATAAAATGCAGCTTCCACAGAACTTTTGTTACAGTATGAAAGTCTGAAGTGCTTTTTTTCTTCTTGTCTCTTAAAATGGGCAAGGATTTGTTACTTGTAGTACTGAGTATTTATTTATGTGCCTATTACATACCAGGAAGTGCACCAGTATGAATCTGTCTAGATATATTTTTAAGCTTCCCCTTGCTGCAAATTTACCACTGGAAATAAAAGCAAACCCCATGGCATGAGCCTGCTTTCCATATCTCACCAGCAGTCAGTCAGTCAGTGTCCTGACATGGGGGAACTGCTATTGTTGGCTGTATAAAGACAGCACCAAGCTGTCACTGTAAAATCTGCAGCTGTGCTGCTCCTGCATGTAAGCTAGCCTTCATTATGCTAGAGCCACTGCCGCATTATCAGGCTAATCACAGCTTTGAACTGGCATTAAAGTAATAACCAGCATGCACATGAAATCTTTTAAATGTTTGGGGTTTTTTTTTTACAAAAAAAAAAAAATCCTAGTCTGGAAATTCCACATTATTTTTAAACAAGAAACTGACAAAGTATGTGAGTACCTCATGATGTGCACCCAAACCACCTTCCTTCTGCTCCCTACATAGCACCTCTACATGGAAACCAAAACCAAAAGCCAGGTCTGTCTTGAAACAGTGCCTCTCCCACACCTCAAGGATTTGGAATGCTTGAGAAATCAGCTGATGTGAGCTGACCTTCTCCCTGTTGATATGATCTCCTACTGTAGCTTTTAAATGAGATGAAGGAACTACTGCTCCTTTTCAGGTTTTACACCTCCTCATGAAGCGGCTACATTCAGAACCCCCAATGGGGACAAGTCCCCAACATATGTAGGGCTGGCTGTGTAAGCTGCTGCAATGTTACCCAACACTGATCATATCTGAGCCTAAAGAATTTGGAAAAGCCAGCCCAAAAATGAAATACGTGCTAGACAGTCAGGGTGGTGAAAATGTACACTTAACATAAACCAGCTGTGCGGCCATGTAAGTCACAAAGGCTTGGCTCAACAGGCAAATTATACAAAATGAATGCAATCCTGAGTATATTGGCTGCCATCCTGTTCAGCATCTGCATAAATGCCCAAAGTACTCAGCACATTGCAGGACTGAACACATGAACAGGCTTTTAGTGGATTCAAGATGTTTTTCAGTATATTAGCTTCAGTTGTCATCAAACCAGCATTAAAATGCTTATTTGACACTTATGGTGCACCCAGGGAAGGCCAGCAGTGGTAAGAGGGAAGTGATCAGGTGATCTGGGTGATGTCCATACTACTTAATTATTGTACTCAACTTTGAACTGCCAGACCAACCTTTGCTACCTGGGTGAGAGTAGGTTTGTGTATTGAGCCATGAGCTGGACTGGGGCAGCACCTGACAGTCCCAGTTATCCCTACAGTGAACAAAAGCCGACAGACAAGCAGGGCACACCAATGGGGAACAGAGGAGGTCACAGAAGGCTCAGGGCTTGCTGCAAGACAGTAAGTTGCACTGATCCAGTCCCTGTAATTTGAGGAAAGCCAATCGAAGCTGGGTGTGCAATGTATGCCTAGGTGGGACTCGGTATGCATACACGCTGTTGTTTTAAAAGCCCTTTTTCTCCCCTCTAACTGTTGGTCCATCTATTAAACAGGCTCACTTTGTTCGGACCAGGCTGTTGGTGCCTGTAACAAGCCACTGGAGAAAGGAAAGAGATGCTTGAAGTTGTCAGGCCTGCAGTGCAATAGGGTTTGGTTGACAAGAGTTAAAAAGTGCAGGTCTTGCTCAAAGAGAAGGCTTAATAAGGCTATATCTGCATTAGAGAGCTTATGGTGATACAACTGTACAGATGCAGCTGCACTGCTGTAACATCTCTGAGGCATCTGTTCTATGCCAACAGAGGAGAGCTCTCCTGTCCACATAATTAATCCACCTCCAACCATCTGTCAGCAGGAGTACTTTTGCCAATGAAACTTACATTGCTCAGTGGGTGGGAAAATGGGACTATTCACACCCTAAACTGTTTTCTTTGGCATCCCTGGCAATGTGCACATGGCCTAAGGCGTTCAGGGTGAGGAAGGAAACAGATATGCAGCCAGGCTTGTAACCATGACAGGTCTGGACAATATGCCCAGCATGTGTTAAAATGCAGTAATTTAACAATATATACATTTGTAAATCCACTTTTGGGTGTTGTGTTTGAAATTCATGTCATTTATGAAAATGTATCTTACCTTCTAATTTACAGAGGTGAAAAGAAAGGCATTCAACTAAATATTTTGGCAATAGTTTGAAGTATTCTCAGCACACTCTATTTTGCTTAGTAAATATTAAACAGCTTCCACTTTGTCAGCTAGATGTATCTGTTTGTAATAAACTCTAATCTAGAGTTCCTTATCCGTGAGACTGCAAGTAAGGCCCACAGAAGACAAATATTGACCGATTCTTCTTTGGCTCCAGCTCACATAAATTAATGATAGCTTGCAGTACACAAGGAATGGGCAGGGTCATGGCTACAGTCTGTAGTACTAAGGAAAAAAAATCTTCCTATTAGCCACCGAGACACATTCCTATTACTGCATAGAGCTATTTAAACTCCCTATATTTAAATCTGATGTTTTTGGTACTTCAGCAAAAACTACCATAAAGCACTGTGTCATAGATTATCTGGCAAACTGATCAAACATTTAATGATCTGCAAATTACATTTCTAAATGACCAACACACAGTCTATTTTTAACCAACCAGAACCTTTTGTTCCTAATTAAATACAGATTTGATCATGCGGTATGTGATGCGGCCCTCAGATTTGTAGGTTTCAAAACTGTCTTCACACTGGCATTTGCTTGGCATTTCCCTCAATTCTTCATGAATAGGCATGGCTGTTCCCACTACACTCATCAGTTTCGTCCCTAGAGGGCCCAGCTTTAAGTACTCCTGGAGATACAGAAGAGAGGGAATACTGCTGTTCATTAGCAGTTGCATAGCAAAAGAGAAGCTCTTCAGAAGTGACTGTTCTTTTTAAAGAGAATTGGTAAAGAGGCCCACAACCGGTCCCATGTTCAACAATCTGCATATCAAATGTGCTTGGTTTACAAGTAAAGAAAGATTATCATTCCAACTCTGATCGGGATGCCATAGCCTGAAATATGTGCTGGGCCCTGGGAAGCAGAGTCTGGCCTGAAATAGGTGCTGTGCTACCAAAGCCTTGCTGCTTGCATGGCACACAGCTCTCAGCGAGAGCCCTCCTGTCAGCAAAATGAAACCAGTCCCATGAGGGGAAGTAGCTTGGTTGTCAGGAGATCCTTTGTCACCAAAGCACGGTCCCCATCTCCACTCTTTGTCATCATAACATTTGTCTGTCAAGGGTGTGGGGATTGGCTGGTTTTTTGCACTTCTCACCAACAAAAGTTTTCATGACACAAATGGGAATGTACACCTAGCCCAAAGCTCCCCACAGCAGGTGCGGACTGGAAGAAGTGGCCTGGCTAGTGCTTTCCAACACAAATGTCAGAAAGGTCTAAAACTCAAAGGAGAGTACTTGAACCCAAAGAGTACCCTTAAAGCCACAGGTGATGCATTGGAGGGGTGCACATGGGGACACATCCTCCCCACCACCACCACTCACCATCAGTCCCACACTGAGCTGCTTCCAATGAGTGCAGGGGCCTCTCTCGGAGTGGCACAGAATGAGAGCAGCTCATGCTACTCCTAGGTCATACCATTTTGGGAGAAGGTGGGTGGGGACTGCCCTGCATGCAACAAAAGCAGCACCTTTTGCCAAAGCAATATTGAAAACTGAACTGGTGCAGCTAGTAGCGCATTTCCTGGGGTAAAAAAGGTAGTCCCATGGTAAGCCAAAGGAGCCCCTTTGATTTTTTAAACCATTACCTGGAAATCTTTCTCATCTTCGTACAGTATGTCATTGAGAACAGGAGCCACTGGTGGTCTCCACAGATCCTCATAGCTGTATTCTTGTTTCTCAGCTTCTGTCTCAGACTGAGTGTTTGAGCTCACTTTCTGCTCTATGGCTAAGAGGGCTGTGCTCGTGGGACTTTCTTCTTCAGGATCTGTGTTTGCTTCTGGAGGGAAGTACAATCATCTGTAACACGGGTTATTCTTTGCAAAGGTTATAAGTAAGGGTTATCATGGAAATTGCCTATAATTTTTACTAGGAGGTTACCAGGCCCATTCCAAAATATCCACTCTGGACAGGTGAAAGACAGCCATGGACAAGAGTGGATAGTTTTATGCCATAGTGCACAAGCAAACAAGATACTGGTGCTCTCCCCACAACACTACAGTACAGTGCACATTGAAGCACAGTTTGTCTCAAATGTGCAGTTAATTTTGCAGGTATCTTGGAGAGACACACTGAGACCATCCACCAGCCTTAACTTTTGAGCCATGGTAGAGCTGGAGGGCCCATCTTTCAGCTAAGATGTAACAGTGTATAATGATTGCATGGGCAGTAAAAACCCAAGGAATCTTTTTTGTACAAAGCAGTTGTTCCTAGCTTCCTGGCCTGGCCCAGATCCATTTTGGGAAATCTTCTACTAACCTAAACATCTATTTCACTACATACAATAGTGTATTATTGTCTTCCTGCCCTACATTGTGATGTCAAGTTGCTGTGCAGGCTACTAAACCAGAGTAACTGCATTTCAGTGGTGGATTAAATGATCACCATATACAGTAGAATGTTTCCAAAGGACTTTGCAGATTAAAAAGTACTTACTGTAAGATTACTTATAAAATTCTATGCCTTTTTGACATGTGCATTACCTGTATAATCTCTACACTGTAATCCTTCCAAGTCTTCACTAAGCAATTCCTCTCCCTGAACTTGCAGGCCAGCTCCCTGGGTAAGAAATAAACACCTAAGAAATTAAAAAAAAAAAAAAGACCTTAAAGCTCTCCACACATTTCCCTAGAAACTGGAACAATTAACTGTGCCCTGGTTTCAGAAAAGGCACACTTGAAAAGCCACCTGATATGTAAGCACATGGTCAGAATAGTGCAATGGTTTGAAATGGTGACTGAGGCAGTCAGGTAGCTTAAAGACTATGCTCTTTTGTAGCTCTACTTCAAATCTGCCTATAAACTTCTAAGAAAGTAGTCCAGACCACAGCTAGCTATTTTCTCTTTGAAGCAGTCCAATGTTCGTCTATCAAGAAAATTTAGGCCAGGTCTACACTGGGGCAAAAAAGCAGTAAAAGATACGCAATGTCAGCTATATAACGTGTAGCTGCAGTCGACGTAGCTTACATTGCTTTTCTGCACCATCCCCATAGCGGTAGATTGATGGGAGAAACTCTCCTGTTGACTTCCCTTACTCCTTGGGTCAATGGGAACACTCTCAGGGTGAGGCTACACTAGGAACTAACTTCAAAGTTAACTTTGAAATTAGGTACTGCATCGCAGTAGCCAGCAGAGCGTCTACACACATTTTCCCTTACTTCAAAGTAGAGAGCCCAACTTCGAAGTCCTTACTCCATTCCTGGAAATGAAGCAGTGCCCTACTTGGAAGTTTAACTTCAAAGTAGGATGTGTGTGGACACTCAACTTCAAAGTTGCTTACTTCAAAGGTGTACTTTGAAGGAAACAACTTTGAAGTTAGTTTTATAGTGTTCAATTTAGCATATCTTTACTAAACCTGTTAACTCAAACCCAGGAAGATTGTCCTCCAGAGTGTAGACCTCTCTAGTAGGGATAGATAAGTTCTTAGAAAGCCTCTTTTGTGGTTAAAATGTCACTCTTACTGGTAAAGGAATAGGAAGGAATGAGAGGAGGGACGGGCAGGGCAAAGGGGGAGCAGCTGGGTTTAGCATGAGTGATAGCCGACAGGAAGCAACAAATAGGCAGTGTGAAGCGGAGCAGCCGGGTTGGATCAGAGGCTTGGCAAGCAGGGGTGTAAGAGTTCTGCCCGGCAGTGAATGCTCTGGGGTGGGATTAAGGGGCTCAAGGTTGAGACAGAATTGGAGGGCAAAGGCTCTGGCTGGGGATGCTGGCTCTGGACTGGGGCCAGGTATGAGGACTTTAGGGTCCTTTAACTCTTGCCCAAGTTGTTGAGCCAGTGCATTCTTTCCATAGTCCCTCAGCCTCTGCCATGCAAGATTAAAATATACTGTGTGGGTCCAAGAGTCATATGGCTTGGGTGGGCACCTGGGGGGGCAGCACAGTCAGGAGCTAGAGATGTGGGAAGGCAGTGATGGAGGAAACAGCTGGAGCCAGCCGAACGAGATGGAAGGTGGGAGTCTGCGTTGTAGTTGGGGCTACAGGGGCAGTGAACATGTGGGGAGGCATCAGGGGCCAAAGCACCACCATTCAGCTCTCCCAGGACACCATTTTTCCTAAAGCTGTCCTTGAGCACAGGAGTAATGTGCCGGAAGCCAGGGGACTAGAGCAGATTAGGGCCAAATTGCTCTGCTTTTCCTCACTGCTGCCGGTGAGTGCAAGAGGGTCCAACCCCTGCTGCCTGTGCCAGGCCTCCCCCTAGTCACCTGGACCACATTGTTCAGGTGAGGGGACTTAAAGGAGGAAGAAGGCAGGGTGGAGAAGAGGTAGGGAGGAGGCAGGGGTGGGAAGAAGCATAGCATTGCGGGGGTGGTTTCTGGCCATCCCCTGGGCAAGTGGGTGGTGCCCCAGCATGTCCCTCTTCACGAGTCACCACTGCCATCATACCCCCAACATCATCTCTCATGCCTCTTTTGAACAGTAGCGCTGCATTGGTTCTGCTGCAATGGGGACACTGAATGGCTGTGAATGCAGCAGAAGTAATTCCAAGGGCCCAGATTCTTAGAAGTATTTAAGCTGAAATCAGCAAAAGTTAGGCACTAAATACCTTTGAGAATCTGGGCCTAGGTCCGTAAATGGAACCATTCTTACCTAGATATTTTAAGATTCTTAAGTCTGCAGTTAAACAGGCTCCTTATCATATATATATTTTCCTCCTCTAGCACTTGAGCCGATGCTTCCAAGCTGCTGACTTCCTTTCGATATATTTCAACCTGTTGCAGATAAGAAAAACGTGATAACCTTTGAGAGAGGAGGACCTTCACAAAGGGTCACGATCCAGGAGCTCCTGAGTTCTTACTCTGTCCCACACTAGCTCCCTCTGTTACCTTAGACAACACAGAAGGTCAACATGGATGGCAGGTGGAGTACCCCCTTCAGCATGCCTAGCCCCCACAGCCCCCCATTCCTCCTGAGGGCCAACCCAAAGAAGCTCTAAAGGCTCCCCCAAGAGCTGGAGGGCTTCCAGGCCAGCTGGAACCCTGAGCTCCTCCTGTACAAGCCAGAACCTCCCTGGCCCTGCCACACCTCTCCTCCAGAGAGGGCTTCTGGTAGTCACTGCAATTGTGACAGGATGCATATCTTGATGTCACAGAGAAAGAGAAGTTACTCACCGTAGTAACGGTGGTTCTTCGAGATGTGTCCCCGTGGGTGCTCCACAATAGGTGTCGGGCTTGCCCAGCGCCGCAGATCGGAAATCTTCCAGCAGTTTCTGCTGGATCGCGCATGCGCCGGCGTGCGCCGCTCCCCTTCACACCCCTGGCCATGTGCACGATCCGGTCCCCGCCAGTTTCTTGACCAACCGCCTTGAATGCTTCTGAAAAACACTAGACAGAGATCCGAAGTGGGGAGGATGGGCGGGTGGTGGAGCACCCATGGGGACACATCTCGAAGAACCACCGTTACTACGGTGAGTAACTTCTCTTTCTTCTTCGAGTGGTCCCCGTGGGTGCTCCACAATAGATGACTACCCAGCAGTAACCCAAGAAAGGAGGTGGGTAATTGGTTTATGTGCAGCTTGCCCCCGAGAGGACTGCTGTCAACAGATGGGTATCCTCTTGGAATACCCAATGTAGGGCATAATGCTCGCCGAAGGTGTCGTAGGATGACCAGGTCGCCGCCCTACAGATGTCTTTCAACGCGATGCCTTTGAAGAAGGCTGTTGATGCCGCCACCGCCCTGGTGGAGTGAGCCCTGGGCAGGGCTAGCAAAGGGGTCTTTCGAAGCTTGTAGCACATTTTTATACAGGACACGATGTGCTTTGAAATTCTCTGTGAAGAGGGGCCTTCCCCTTTTGACCTGGGAGTGAGAGACACTAGGAGCCTGTCCGTTTTCCGGAAGGACTTAGATCTGTCTATATAGAAGGCCAATGCCCTCCTCACATCCAGGAGATGCAGGCGTGCCTCCTTGCTGGAGCTGTGAGGCTTCAGGTAAAACGAGGGTAAAACTATTGGTTCGTTAAGATGGAACTCTGAAGAAACTTTTGGAACAAAGGCTGGGTGCAGCCTTAAGGTTACCGACTCCTTTGGGAATACTGTGCAGGGCGGCTTTGCCATCACTGCTGCGAGCTCACTCACCCTGTGGGCTGACGTAATTGCCAGGAGGAAGGTTGTTTTTATCGTAAGGAGACGTAGGGGAACCATGGCTAATGGTTCAAAAGGTGGACCCGTTAGCGTGCTGAGCACCAAGTCCAGATTCCACGATGGTGGAAGCAGTTTCCAAGGGGGGTACAGGTTTACCAGCCCCTTCAAGAACCTGGTAACGATAGGATGGGTGAATACTGTCGGCCCTTCCTCTGTATGCCGAAAGGCTGATATGGCACCGAGATGGACTTTTAGCGAGGATAAAGAAAGCCCGCCCCTCTTGAGGTCCAATAAGTATTCTAGTATTACCGGTATAGGAGCGTCAAGGGGAGCTAACTGCTTGGCGGAACACCAGGCTGTGAATCGAGTCCATTTCTGTTTGTAAGTCTTCCTGGTGGAGGTCCTTTGGCTACATTCCATGACTTGTTGTACTTCCTCTGTACGTGTGCTCTCTAAGGAGCTGAGCCATGGATTAACCATGCTTGTAGGCGCAGACCCTGAGGGTGCAGGTGCACTATGGACCCCCGAGCCTGCGTGAGTAAGTCCGGTGCCACCGGTAGAGGGAGTGGCGGGCGATCCGACATGCGCAGAAGCAAGGGAAACCATTGCTGCCAATCCCAAGTTGGGACTATGAGTATCATGCGAGCTCTCTCCCTTCTGGCTTTCTGCAAGACCTTGTGGATAAGCACTGGGGTGGCGGGGAGGGGGGGCGGGGGGGGGGGCGCATAAAGTAGGGGGCCCCTCCATGAAATCATGAATGCGTCCCCCAGGGACCCCTGCCCCACTCCTGCCCTGGAGCAGTACTGGGGACACTTCTTGTTGTGCTGGGTGACAAACAGATCGATCTGGGGAAACCCCCACGTATGAAAAATGGGCCGTAGCAGATCGGAGTGGATCTGCCATTCGTGCGTGAGTGCGAAGCGCCTGCTCAGCTGGTCTGCTTTCACGTTGTGAGTGCCCGGAAAGTACGAGGCTTTTAACGTTATGTTGTTGGCGATGCACCAGTTCCTCAATCGGACTGCTTCCGCACATAGGGCACGGGATTGGGCTCCTCCTTGTCAATTTATGTAAAACATAGTGGAGGTATTGTTGGTATTGATCCCGACTACTTTGCCATGTATGTGGTCTTGAAAATGTTTGCAGGCATTGAACACTGCTCTGAGCTCCAGTATATTTATGTACAGTGCCTGTTCCGCAGTGGACCATAGCCCTTGCGTCACCTTGTCACCGATGTGCGCTCCCCATCCTATGTGGGAGGCGTCGGTAGTAAGAAAAATAGAAATTTGTGGTTGGTGAAAGGGCACCCCTGCTAGCAGGTTCTTGGGATTTTCCCACCACGCCAGGGATCTGCGCACCTCTGTCGTGGGTGACACCATCCTGTGGACAGTGTGGGATGCCGGTTTGTAGACGCTCGCCAGCCAATGCTGCAGGCTTCGCATGTGCAGTCTGGCATTCTGTACCACAAACGTCGCTGCCGCCATGTGGCCCAGCAGCTGTAAGCACGTTAAGACCAGCCCCGTGGGGCTGTATGTGATGACTTGCACCAGCGAACTGATGGCGCGGAAGCGGGCGTCGGGTAGGTACACCCTTGCTGTGATAGAGTTTATGCGTGCCCCTATGAACTCTATGTCTTGTGTGGGGTCGGTCTTTGACTTTGCGAGGTTGATGACTAGGCCCAGTGAAGGAAACGTGTCCGCTGTGACACGTATCATGCGTAGGACCTCTGTCTTCGAAGCCCCTTTCAGCAGGCAGTCATCCACGTATGGGAAAATAAACACCCCCTGTCTGTGCAGGTAGGCTGACACCACTGCCAGGGTTTTGGTAAAGACTCTGGGGGCCGAGGAGAGGCCAAACGGAAGAACCCTGTACTGGAAGTGTTCCTTGCCGACCATGAAGCGGAGGAAGCGCCTGTGTGCCAGGTGGATCATTATATGAAAGTAAGCATCTTGTAAGTCGAGGGCTGCAAACCAATCTCCATCGTCCAGTGCCGTGAGTATGGAGGCGACTGTAATCATCCGAAAGCATTGCTTGCGCAAGTAGCGGTTGGGGCCCCGAAGATCTAAGATGGGCCTCCAGCCTCCTGTTTTCTTCTCTGTGAGGAAGTAGCGTGAATAAAAACCTTTCCTCTGGAATTGTTCCGGCACTCTTTCCACCGCCCCTATGAACATAAGGTGGTCCACCTCCTGCTTGAGCCTCGCCTCATGGGCAGCGTCCCGGAGGTGAGGCCTGGAGGGAGGCTTCGTTGGTAGGAGCGACTGGAAAGGCATCGCATAACCCATGGCTATGATCTCCAGCACCCATTTGTCTGTGGTGATCTTTTGCCATCGGGGGTGAAACAGTCTGAGGCAATGATGGAACATGAGATGAGAGTGGCATTCAGCGATGGTAGTGATAGTGCAGCCCTCGACATGCCCGTCAAACTTGTTGCCTTTGGGCCTGTCCCGAGGGCGTACTGCTTTGTTGAGAATGTCGCCTGGGAGTTCTGTACTGTTGCTGCTGTTGATGGCGCCCTTCGTTGTAGCCCCGTTGATACTGAGCACGCCGTGGTTGGTACAGGTAGCGTCTTTGCTGAGGGTAATATTTTTTCTTCCTATATGGAGGAGTATAAATACCCAAGGTTCTAAGTGTAGCTCTTGAGTCCTTACTGGAGTGGAGGACCGAGTCAGTTGAGTCTGCAAACAGCTTTTGCATGTCAAAGGGAAGGTCCACGATCTTCGCCTGTAGGTCCCTTGGGATACCCGATGTCTGGAGCCAGGATTCTCTACGCATGACCACTGCTGTAGCCGTTGAACGTGCCGCCGTATCCGCCACATCCAGGGCAGTCTGGACTCCCATCCGCGATGCTGCGTAGCCCTCTTGCACAATTGCCTTTAACACCGGCTTCTTATCTTCTGGAAGTGAATCCATGAGAGAAGTAAGCCTGGAGTAATTATCAAAATTATGGTTCGCTAGGTGTGCCGCATAATTTGCCATTCTCAATAGCAGGGTAGAAGAGGAATATACCTTCCTGCCAAACAGCTGTAGCTTCTTCGCATCTTTGTCCAATCCCCCCGATTTGTACTGAGAAGTCTTTGACCTCTGCTGGGACGATTTGACCACCACCGAGTTTGGTTGTGGGTGACTGAAGAGGAACTCCATGCCCTTTGAAGGGACGAAGTACTTCTTATCCGCTCTCTTGTTCGTAGGCGGAACAGAGGCCGGAGTCTGCCATATGGTAGTGGCTGACTCCATAATGGCTTCGTCCAGCGGAATAACAATTTTGGATGAAGCCGGGGGTCTCAAATTTTTCAGGAGTTTGTAATGTTTCTCCTGCACTTCTGCCGTTTGAATGCCTTGCGTGAAAGCCACCCTTTTAAATAGCTCCTGAAACTGTTTAAGGTCATCCGGGGGAGAGACATCCCCGGGGGCCATGGCCTCATCTGGGGAGGGTGAGGAGGAACCACTAGGGTAAACATCCCTCGAACTCTCAGGCTCCTGCAGCCGATGATACACTTGCTCGCTGGAGGATTGTGAAGGAAAGTCTCGGGGTTGTAAAATTAACTCCCCTTGAGATAACTGTGTTTCCATCCCCGATCGGGAGTGTCCACAGGGGTACTGAACGGCCGGGGGGGACCTGCCCTGGGCGTAGGCCTGGGGTGTCTGTGTCCAGCATGATAAGAATGACCATGGCAGCACAGGCAAGGGTCCAGGGATGGAGACCTAGACCACTCTCAGGGTGTGTACCCCCGATGTCTGGGAGAGCGAGACCTCCGCGATGACACAAATAGCAGTGAAACTGGTTTGTGATAGTACTCCAGGGGATCCAATCCCAGAAAAGGTGAAGGTGGCCCAAGCCATGGTGACATTGGTTGGAGGAACGGAGAAGGAGGTACTGGATAGGCTGGTGGAGACCCAGGCCTTCTGGGCGGCGTGTGCAGCACAGGGGGAGGGCTTGTTGCAAGTAGCAGCGCAGCCCTGTCCGGAGAAGGGCTGCGGAGCCGGGCTTTTGATTTTGCCTTGCCCCTCCCCTGCGGAGCTGGCACCGCCCCCTCCCGCGCTGGGGATCTCGGCCCTGCTGTCGGCGCCGTGCTCGGCACGCTCAGCTGCGGTGCCGCGCGGGTAACTTCCTCGGGTGCCTGCAGGCTCCATGCCTGGCGGCCCTGAACCATTGGTGCTGCGGGGGTCGGTGCCGCCTGTGGCGGTGCCGCCGGTTCCGCCGCTTGCCTGGCTGACGCTGTAGGCGCCGCGCATGCCAGCTGTTGTGTAACCGGAGGCTCAGCCTCTGCCACGTGCGCTGCCGCGCTGCCGCTTGCCTGAGTATGCGGCTGGGGGCTGTGTGCTCTGCCCTTCCCGCTCACTGAAACCGCCCGCAAGGATCGAGCTGGGGAGAGTTTCCTCCATTTCTGCACCGAGCGGGTCAGAGAAGCTGCCTTCCTCTTATGTAACCCAGAGGGCCCTTCTGGGTGAGGCTTCTCTGGCAAGTCCGGCTGGAGGGCCTTGTCAAACAAGAGCATCTTAAGACATATTTCTCTGTCTTTCCTGGCCCTGGCTGTGAGCTTAGCACAGTGAGAACACTTCTGGGTAACGTGATTCCCCCAGGCATCGGATACATTCACTATGCCCATCGGAGGCCGGCATAGCTTCACGGCAGGACTCACACTTTTTAAAACCTGAAGAGGCCATCGCGGTGAGTCTTTTACTGTTAATAGAGTACTTAGCACTTAATCCGTGCCTGTTTACCCGAATTGCAGTCACCGGCCTGCGGGGCAGCAGGCAGCCTACTGGCCTTCACGTCCACTCTTCTTCTCTGCTCCTCTCTCTCTTTTTATTATATATATATATATATATATATATATATATATATTTTTTTTTTTACCGGAAAAAAACAACAATTTACACATAGAAACACTATCTAATCTGACTCTGGCCGTAGCCTGAGCGGATTCCGTCTGCAGCCGATGGTGGTTGAGAAGGAACTGGTGGGGACCAGATCACGCACGCGGCCGGGGGCATGCAGGGGAGCGGCGCACGCCGGCGCATGCGCGATCCAGGAGAAACTGCTGGAAGATTTCCAATCTGCGGCGCCGGGCGAGCCCAATACCTATTGTGGAGCACCCACGGGGACCACTCGAAGAAGAACCAGTCTTTCCTTCACAATTGTGATTTACTTAAGACAACATCCTGCTCATCTTTCTTGCTGAAGTCCTTAAAGGCCTATAATAAAAAGTAAAGTGATGACTACAGACCACCACTAAATTCAAACCCTAATTATCACAGGATAAAAAACCAGGTAATCCTCTTACCTCTTCTTTCAGCCACTCATTTTCTTCAATCTCCCTGCGACTAGTTTTGTCAATGTGCTTTACAGCATTCTGAGAAAACAAATTTTTAGATCTTCTCTGAAGAAAAGACTTTGACAATGGCACACACTTGAAGAAAATGTTTCTAATGGTCTGTTTAGTCCTCTAGGCAGGAAATATCTTCATAGGGGAATGGAAACAGTGCAAGATTCCCCTATACCATTCCCTCGTGGAACTTGAAGTGACTCTGCCAGGGGGTGGGCAGGAGAGTTAGCCCTCAAATAAGTTATTCCTCCGTTCCAAAGCAATTTGTGACCAGTTATGATTTCTCATATGTTTCCCTAAATAAGAACTTTGTTCCTCCTTCCTAGCTAATATTTCTGATTTATTTTGCACTGACATTATAATCTTATCTTTATAATATCAGGCTTTTTGCAATGGAAGGTAGGTAATACACAAATTCAGTGTTGTGTCCCTGAACCTTGGGGGGTTCTTTTCAGTGAAAAAGGTCTGTACTAGTGAATTTGATTGCGGGATCAGAGGTTTGTTTTCAATACTGATTCAAGAAGGAAATGAACTACCAGGCAGGAATAATCCATTGTTTAGCACCATATGTACCCAATCCATGGTTCTGACTCTTCTCACACCATTGTATATAAGGAATAATTTAACAGAAGTCAGTGACGCTAAAACCTTAATCTCTGAAGGCAATCTAATAAAGTGTGGAATTCTAGTCAAGAACATATAGATTCATCTGCACAGATCGCTTTGTTGACTGAATACGAACACTGGTATAAATGAGAGAGAAATCAGATCCCACATATAGTGGTAAATTCTAACAGTTTGTCTTTAGACTTCAGAAAACTGAACTATGTTTTTCTAACTTTCTGACCATTTTGGGTCACTCGTGGATGAAGCTCAATTCTTGAGTGAGAAAATAATATGATATAAAACTTCCAGAAAAGAACATACTAAAGCTTCAAACTTGCAAACACGTATGCACATATTTAGTTTCAGTGGAACCATGCACGTTTGAAACAAAAAAACACGTAAGTGGTTGCAGGACGAGGGCTTTGATACTTGCCAGTTCTGTTTCTGCAACTACAGCATTGGGAAAATACATTTCATGATTTTTTTGAAATGTCAAAACCTATTTGTTGACATTTTTAATTGAAGTTATGTATTCACATTTTTATTCCATATGTTCATATTAATATTTATTTTTGGACTTTTTTAAATTGAGAGAAATAGCAATATCAATATCTACTTTGTGGATTTTTATTACAGATTCAACATTTTATTGTAAAGCCCACAATCTTACAATAATTTTTATTTTTCAAAATTATATTCACAGTAAAAATGTTAAGTTCTTGAGTGAGCCTCTGTGCCTCAGTTTCCCCAACTATAAAATTCTTCCTTTGTAAAAGCACTTTTAGATCTACCGATGAATACTACTATATAACAGCTAGGTGTTATTCTGCGCACAATATATTTAAAATGAGAGCAATCCAGTATTGCTCAATAAAATATTAGTTTCATTTTATTCTATTCCTACACAAAAGATATCCTGTCATTCCACTAAAGAAAGCCCAAGTAAGCATTTTTTTTAAATCCAGTTTAAACTCAGAAAGAACAGAAACAGTATTTGTAATTAACGTGCAATATTTAAATTGGAAAAATACCTCAGTGGCCCATTCCTTCTTTTGGTCCATTTGTTTCTCAGCCAATCTGTCCACTTTTTCTTTTGTCATTTCCATAGTGTGTCTATAGTACTCTTTCAAAAGCAAAGCAGACATCATTAGGTGACATTGATTTCCCCTGCAGATGATGAGATAACTGACTTGGTGTTCTGAGTTCATGAGACTCCAAAGCCAGCATCTCTTTAGAGCATGTCAGTATTGCTATGAAGAGGTGAATATAGTACAGGGAAGCATATGAGGTTAGATTTAATCTAGCCAGCATGGATAATGAGTGGAGGCATAAGAATTAGCCTGGGTTAGCAATGCAAGTATAAACCCAAGAAGGCGTCTGAGGATGTACCTGGATGGCTAACTTATACTGCCACATCTACACTGCTACCCACATCAGCTAGATTAAAGCTAGGACAACTATGCCTACAGCGCTACAATCATAGCTTCACCTATTATGTAGACATATGTAAAAGATGGCATCAATGCCACCACCAAATTCTAATGCCTGAGAAACTCTATTTTCAGAGAATATATTCCACTGAAAGAGAAGTTACTCACCGTAGTAACGGTGGTTCTTCGAGATGTGTCCCCGTGGGTGCTCCACCATAGGTGACGGCTTGGCCGGCGCCGCAGATCGGATCTTCCAAGCAGTTTCTGCCGGACCGCGCATGCGCCGGCGCGCGCCGCTCCCTGGCGCGCTCCTGGCCATGTGCGCGATCCGGTCCCCGCCAGTTCCTCGACCAACCGCCTCGGTTGCCCCTGCAAAACACTAACAGAGATCCGAAGCGGGGAGGATGGGCGGGAAGTGGAGCACCCACGGGGACACATCTCGAAGAACCACCGTTACTACGGTGAGTAACTTCTCTTTCTTCTTCGAGTGTCCCCGTGGGTGCTCCACCATAGGTGACTACCCAGCAGTAACCCAGATAGGTGGTGGGTAATCGGATTATGTGCAGCTGGTCCCCGAGAGGACCGCTGCAGAGAGACGGGTATCCTCTTGGAATACCCTGTGAAGGGCGTAATGTTTGGCGAACGTGTCGTAGGATGACCAGGTCGCCGCTCTGCAAATGTCTTTCAATGCAACGCCCTTGAAAAAGGCTGTTGATGCTGCCACCGCCCTGGTGGAATGAGCCCTGGGAGTGGCCGACAAAGGAGTCTTTCTGAGCTCGTAGCACATTTTTATGCAGGATACAATGTGCTTTGAGATTCTCTGCGATGAGAGACCTTCTCCTTTAGATTTGGGAGCGAGGGAGACCAGGAGTCTATCCGTTTTTCGGAAGGACTTGGTCCTGTCTACGTAGAAGGCTAGCGCCCTCCTCACATCCAGGAGGTGTAGGCGCGCCTCTTCGCTGGAGTTATGAGGCTTTGGATAGAACGAGGGTAGAACAATAGGTTCATTGATGTGAAACTCGGAAGAAACTTTGGGAACAAAGGCTGGATGCAGCCGTATGGTTACCGCCTCCTTGGAAAAGACAGTACAGGGTGGCGTTGCCATGACTGCCGCAAGCTCGCTCACCCGACGGGCTGACGTAATTGCAAGAAGAAAGGTCGTCTTTACTGTAAGGAGGCGAAGGGGAACCGTGGCCAAGGGCTCGAACGGTGGTCCCATGAGTGTGGTAAGCACCAGGTCCAAGCTCCACGAAGGTGGAATCGGTTTCCGAGGGGGGTATAGGTTTACCAACCCTTTGAGGAACCTGGTAACCATAGGGTGGGCGAACACCGTGTGCCCTCCCTCCTCATGTCTGAACGCCGAGATGGCGGCCAGGTGGACCTTTAACGAGGATAGCGAGAGTCCTGCTCTCTTGAGGTCCAGTAAATACTCTAGAATTGTAGGTATAGGCACCGAAAGGGGGGCCAGCCGCTTGGTAGAACACCAAGCCATGAAGCGAGTCCATTTTTGTTTGTAGGTTTTCCTAGTGGAAGTCCTCCTGCTACTTTCTAGGACTTGCTGTACTTCCACTGTGCATGTGCTCTCTAGGGAGCTGAGCCATGGATTAACCACGCTTGCAGTCGCAGGCTTTGGGGGTGCGGATGCACTATGGACCCCTGGGCTTGCGTGAGCAGGTCCGGCGCCACCGGAAGAGGCATCGGTGGGCGGTCCGACAGGCGCAGGAGTAGGGGGAACCATGGTTGGCGATCCCATGTTGAGACTATCAGGATCATCCGAGCCTTGTCTCTCCTGGCTTTTTGCAGAACCTTGTGGATCAGCACTGCGGGGGGAAACGCGTAAAGCAGGGGGCCTCCCCACGGGATCGCGAACGCGTCCCCCAGGGACCCCCGGCCCAGCCCTGCTCTGGAGGAGAATCGTGGGCACTGTTTGTTGTGCTGAGTGGCAAACAGATCTATTTGGGGAAACCCCCATGCGTGGAAAATGGGCCGTAGTAGATCGGGACGGATCTGCCACTCGTGGGTGAGCGCAAAACGTCTGCTCAACTGGTCTGCCTTCACGTTGTGCGTGCCCGGCAAGTAGGAGGCTCTCAGGATTATATCGTGGGCGATGCACCAGTTCCATAGGCGGATTGCTTCCGCGCATAAGGTACGGGATCAAGCTCCTCCTTGCCTGTTTATGTAAAACATGGTGGAGGTATTGTCTGTACTGATCCCGACGACTTTGCCTTGTATACGGTCTCGAAAGTGTTTGCAGGCGTTGAACACTGCTCTGAGCTCTAAAACATTGATATGCAGAGACTGTTCCGTGGGTGACCACAGTCCTTGAGCCACCTCTTCGCCCATGTGCGCTCCCCATCCTATGAGGGAGGCATCCGTAGTGAGGAAAACCGATATTTGCGGCTGATGGAAGGGTACCCCTGTTAGCAAGTTCCCGGGGTTTACCCACCATTGCAGGGATTCGCGCACCCCAGGTGGGGGCGACACCACCCTGTGAACGGTGTGTACTGCCGGCTTGTATACACTTGCCAGCCAATGTTGCATGCCGCGCATGTGCAACCTGGCGTTCTGTACCACAAACGTAGCCGCTGCCATGTGGCCCAGCAGCTGCAAGCACGTCAAGACCGGCACCGTAGGGCTGAAGGTGATGACCTGCACGAGGGAACCGATGGCTCGAAAGCGAGCCTCTGGAAGGTATACTCTCGCCGAGACCGAGTTTATGCGAGCCCCTATGAACTCTATGTCCTGTGAGGGGTCTATCTTTGATTTTGCCATATTGATAACCAGGCCAAGTGCGGAGAACGTGTTTGCTGTGACGCGTATCATGCGGAGAACCTCCCTTTTCGAGGTCCCTTTGAGCAGGCAGTCGTCCAGATACGGGAAAATAAACACCCCCTGTCTGTGCAGGTAGGCTGACACCACTGCCAAGGTCTTGGTGAAGACTCTGGGGGCCGAGGAAAGGCCAAACGGTAGGACCTTGTATTGGAAGTGTTCGTTGCCCACCATGAACCGGAGAAAACGTCGGTGAGCCGGATGAATGGTTATGTGGAAGTACGCGTCTTGTAGATCGAGGGCTGCGAACCAGTCTCCATCGTCCAGTGCTGTAAGGATGGAGGCAATAGTGATCATCCGAAAACGTTGCTTGCGCAGATACCTGTTGAGGCCACGAAGGTCTAAGATGGGCCTCCAGCCTCCTGTCTTTTTCTCCGTCAGGAAATACCGAGAGTAGAACCCCTTCCCTTGCAGTTGCTCCGGCACCTTTTCCACCGCCCCTATGAACTCTAGGTGGGCCACCTCCTGCCTGAGCCTGGCTACATGGGAGGCCTCCTGGGGGTGGGGCTTGGGTGGGGGTCGCGGCGGCGGGAGCGACTGGAAGGGGATGGCGTACCCCGTGGCTATGATCTCCAGCACCCATTTGTCTGTGGTGATCCTTTGCCACTGGTCGTAGAATGGTCGGAGGCGATGGTGAAAAAGTCGTTTCGGATGATCTTGTGCAATGGTGGTGATGGCGCAGCCCTGGATTTGTATGTCAAACTTGTGGCCTTTGGCCCCGTCCCGAGGACGTACGGCCCTGTTGTGAGCGTCGCCTGGGGGTTCTGTACTGCTGGTGCTGCTGATGCCGCCCTTGCTCGTAACCCCTGTGATACTGGGGGCGCTGTTGCTGGTATTGGTACCGCCTTTGCTGTGGGTAGTACCTTTTCTTTGAGTATGGAGGGGTGTAAATCCCCAAGGTCCTGAGTGTGGCTCTTGAGTCTTTACTGGAATGAAGGACCGAGTCAGTTGATTCAGCAAACAGCTTCTGCAAGTCGAAGGGAAGGTCGATTATCTTCGCCTGCAGATCTCTCGGTATGCCCGAGGTCTGGAGCCAGGACTCCCGTCGCATCACCACTGCAGTTGCTGTGGAACGTGCTGCCGTGTCCGCAACGTCCAAAGCAATCTGAACTTCCATCCTCGCAGCCGCGTAGCCCTCTTGCACTATGGCCTTGAGGACCGGCTTTTTGTCCTCTGGAAGCGAGTCCATGAGGGAAGTTAATCTGGCATAGTTGTCGAAATTATGGTTCGCCAAGTGCGCTGCATAATTTGCCATTCGCAAGGTTAAAGTGGAGGAGGAGTAGACCTTTCTGCCGAACAGCTCTAGCTTCTTGGCATCTTTGTCCATTCCCCCTGTTTTAAATTGAGATGTTTTTAATCTTTGCTGCGAGGACTCCACCACCAAGGAGTTTGGCTGGGGGTGGCTAAACAAGAACTCCATGCCCTTCGCCGGCACGAAGTATTTCTTATCCGCTCTCTTTTGGACAGGCGGAATAGTTGCCGGGGTCTGCCATATGGTAGTGGCGGACTCCAAGATCGCTTCATCAAGCGGGATTGCTACTCTGGAGGAGGCCGGGGAGCTCAAATTTTTAAGGAGCTTATGATGTTTCTCTTGCACTTGTGCTGTCTGGATGCCTTGCGTGAAAGCTACCCTCTTAAACAGCTCCTGAAACTGTTTGAGATCGTCCTTGGGATGGACGTCCCCTAAGGCCGTGGCCTCATCCGGGGAGGAAAACGAGGAACCGCTGGGGTACATTTCTTTGGACCCTTCCGGTTCTTGATGGTGATGGTGCGCCCTCTCGCTGGAGGTTTGCGAGGGAAAATCTCGTGGGTCCACGGCCAGTCCCCCCTGGGATGCTTGAGTTTCCGTCCCCGATCGCGATTGCCCTCGGGGGTACGAGGTAATATGTGGGGATCTCTCCCTGGTAGATTGCCGATGGTGTCCATGCCCCACGTGGTAGGGACGACCATGGCAGTATAGGCACTGTTCCTGGGAAGGTGACCTTGACCATTCCCTTTGCACGTACCCTGTGTGTCTGGGAGAGGGGGATCGTCGAGACACTGGAGAGAGCGATTTTGCATAATAGTCCAGCGATTCAAATCCCAGGAAGGGCGAGGGTGGTGCCAGCCATGGGGAGGCTGATTGCAGGAAAGGAGAAGGGGGCTCCGGGTAGGCTAGGGGGGGCTCCTGCCTTCTGGTTGGAGTCTGCAACATGAGCGGAGGGCTGTGAGAAAAGAGCTCCACAGCCCTGTCTGGAGAGGGGCTGCAATGCCTCCTCTTGTGTGCAGCCTTCCCCCTCCCTTGAGGAGGTAACTCCGCCCCCTGATGGGTGGGGGATCCCGGCCCCGTCGGCACCGTGCTAGGCACGCTCGAGGGCGGTGCCGCACGTGCGGAGTCCTTCTGCGCCTGCAGGCTACGTGCCTGCGCGTTCTGCACCGCCGGTTCCCCGGGGGTCGGTGCCCCTGCCTGCGGTGCCGCTGGTACCGGCGCTTGCTTAGCCGCCGCCCTGCCTGCGGTGCGGGGCGGCTGGCTGATCATCGGAGGCTGAGCCGCTTCCACGTGGCTCTCCGTGCCGCCGCCGATCAGCTGTTGCTGCGGCTGGGGGCTGCTCGCTCCTCCCATCCCGCTCACTGTTGCTGCCGGCAGGGATCGGGTTGGAGAAACTTTCCTCCGTTTTTGCGCTGATGGAGTGAGGGAGGCAGCTTTCCTTCTAAGGGCCCCGGAGGGTCCCTCCTGCTGCGGCCGCTCCGGCACGTCTGGCTGGAGGGCCTTGTCAAGAAGCAGCAGTTTAATTCTCATCTCCCTGTCTCTCCGTGCTCTGGTCGTTAACTTTGCACAGAAGGCGCATTTTTGTGCCACATGGGACTCCCCCAGGCACCTTATGCATAGACTGTGCCCATCGGACACTGGCATCGCCTCTCGGCAGGACTCACATTTTTTAAAGCCTGAGGAGGACATTGTTGGTGAGTCTTTGAGTTTGTTTGTGGGTACTTAGCACTTCTTTGTGCTGTTTCCCCGTCCGATGGCCTGCCTCCGCAGGAGGGCTGATGGCCCTAGCTCCCGGCCTCCGGCGCTTGTTACTGGGACTGGCTTGAGCTGTCCCTCCGTAGCTTGTTTGTTTTTTTTGTTTTTTTTTTTTTTACAAAATAACAACCGGTTACTTATGGTATCCTAAGAACTGAAAAACTTTAAAGAGAAAACAAATAAAGTCGTTGAATACGCTATGTGGCTTTAGCCTAGTCGGATTCCGTCTGCAGCCGACGGCGGTTGAGAGGAACTGGCGAGGACCGGATCGCGCACATGGCCAGGAGCGCGCCAGGGAGCGGCGCGCGCCGGCGCATGCACGGTCCGGCAGAAACTGCTTGGAAGATCCGATCTGCGGCGCCGGCCAAGCCGTCACCTATGGTGGAGCACCCACGGGGACACTCGAAGAAGAATGGTGCTAGTCTTCATGCATAATTGCTGTATATTGTGGATACTGACGAATATTAATGGATATCTGCAAACTGGACCCTGTCCTGTGCTGGTATGCAAGAGAGCAGCAAGGAGGCAAGGAAACTTCTTCCCAGAGTGCTATGGCTAATCACAGTCCTTTAATTCCATAATTGCAACACCCTTGAGGTTAGTGCTGAAACACCATTACTCTTCCCAAGACAACTGGGGAAGAGACATAGAAAGAAGAAGCCATGCAGCCCTGTGCTGGTCAACGTGAACAGGGTTGGTTCACAGAGGAAATGCTGTGCCCTATATAAGGGTACAACAAATGCTATTCTTGCCTATAGACTGATGGTATTGTGATTGAGGCAAGTATAAGTATAATGTTTTTACAAGTTCCTGCTGGTGAGCCTCCATACCCCTTCATGTGGGCAGAGGCTTGCACACCATACTAATACAAATAGGAAAAACACTAACCACTGTAGCCCTAGCTCAAAATAACTTAAGCAAATTGCAGTGCACAATCTGCGTGTTAATTGGAGCTCCTTTGTTTTGAACCCGATGCAGGCCACACTACACCGGGGTTCAAAATAAGGGGCTCTTTCGAGCTTCTCGGTAACCCTCGTGTGACAAGGGTTACCAGGAACAACACACAGTGCTTGCAATAGCTCTGCCATACATTTGTGTCCCGAAATAGAAACTGCGTGGCCAAACACTGTGCTCAAAATAGCCCTCCATGAGAAACCTTGGCCTGTGACCTGTTTTTGAGCAATATCATTAACACTTCCTCTTGCTTCTTGGAATGAATATAATTAGTTCAGCACTGCACGTGCAGGAGTTAGAAGATTAGCGTCAAAGCAGAGATCTGCATTGCCTATTCGTTCTCTGGGAAGGCTCAGCTCTGACAATTCGTGTGAGGAGGCTTGCCAGCATACCAGGAAAGCTATAAAGGAAACCTTCATGCATGAGCCTTTCAGCTCTAGCTTGCTTGAACTTTGAACAGGTAATGTGTAAGTCATAAGGTGGAGAGCTTCCAAATTATTTGGCATACCCTGGAAAATGCATGGAAGGACTTAAACAGAGTCTACACTTTGCTTGCCTATTGGACTTATTCCAGAAAGACTTTTACAAGTCAGCAGCCGCTGTAGGGTAGGTCACTGGAGCAAGTCACTTGGCTCTGGGAGTAATAAAGGCATCAGAGGCACAAGTAGTACTCTTTTCCATCCTCCCTGTTGAAGGAAAAGGCCCAGGTGGGACCATCAAATTGTGGTGATAAATGCATGGTTGAGCAGGTGGTATCAGAGATAGGGTTTTGGATTCTTCAACCATGGGATGTTGTTCCAGGGAGAAGGATGGGGAAGAGATGGGAAAGTGGGATACTGGAAGGAAACACAAGGAAGAGAGTACACCAGGAAAAGTGGAAGTGTTGGCACAGACAAGGAACTATTATGTGATTGGAATAATAGAGAGTTGATGGGGTAACTCATGTACCTGGAGCACTAGCATGGGTGTGTATAAACTTAGCTATTTCAAAATACAGCATCTACACACATACATCCTAGTTCAGAATAGAACCATTGGACACCCTGGCTACATCTACATTAGCATTCCTCTTTCGAAAGAGGCATGCAAATAAGGGAAATTGAAAAAGCAAATGAGGCACAGATTTACATATCTGGCACCTCATTTTCATATTCTTCTTTCAAAAGAGCATCTTTCGAAAGAAAAAAAGCAGTGTAAACAAGGCTCTTTCGAAAGTAAATCCCCATCTTCAAAAGAACCCCTCTTCCTAAAAAAAATAGGAAGCAGGGTTCTTTTGAAGATGGGAATTGCTTTCAAAAGAGACACATCTATACTGCTTTTCTTCTTTGGAAAGATATGCAAATGAGGTGCCAGATATGTAAATATGTGCCTCAGTTGCATTTTGATTTCCCTCATTTACATGCCCCTTTTGAAAGAGGAATGCGAGTGTAGACGTAATCCCTATGGCTTATTTCGAAGTAGACACTATTCCCTGTCTTAATAGCACCTATTTCAAAACAAGGCAACCACTATTTTGAAATTATTTTGAAATAGTGGTTGCATTGTGTAGCTACTAGGATAGCTATTTTGAAATAACTGCTCTTATTTTGAAATAACTGGTGTGTAGACATACCCTGAAGGGCTGCATCTACACTAGCAAGTACATTCAAAAGTACTGTCAAAAGATGCCCAGCCTTTCAAACTTCCGGGCTGTGTCTACACTAGACCAAAACTTCAAAATGGCCATGCAAATGGCCATTTCGAAATTTACTAATGAAGTGCTGAAATACATATTCAGCACCTCATTAGAATGCCAGCAGCCACAGCACTTCAAAATTGACGCAGCTCGCTGCTGCACAGCTCGTCCGGACGGGACTTCTTTTTGAAAGGACCCTGGCAACTTTGAAATCCCAGTATTCCTATCTGCTGTTAGGAATAAGGGGATTTCAAAGTTGCTGGGGTCCTTACGAAAAAAAGCCCCATCTGGACAAGCCACGCGACGACGAGCCATGTCAATTTCGAAGTGCCGTGGCTGCTGGCATTCTAATGAGGCGCTGAATATGTATTTCAGCGCTTCATTAGTAAACTTTGAAATGGCCATTTGCATGGCCATTTTGGAGTTTTGGACTAGTGTAGATGTAGCCACATGGAGCATCTACACACACACACCATGGCCTTTCTAAATTAAATTAGAAAGAATGGGGCCATTCTGTCAACATCGGTCCTCCATTCCCATGTGGGAAGAGCGCCCCCTTTCGAAAGACTATTCTGAAAGAGAGTAAGTGTAGATGCTCCGCAGCCAGCTCTTTCTAAAGAGGGAGTCCTCCATGGTGCTGATCAGCTGGCAGGTGGCGGTGCTGCTCACAGCACAAGCAGAGCTCTATGGCTCTGACATCCACCTGCGTTTAAAGCCGCAGGCTCCCACAAACCCCCAGGGAGGAAGCTGAGAGCATGCAGGCAGCATGGAGCCCATGCTGCTGTACAGCACACTGCCAGCTGTGACACTCCAGCCAGCCTGCTGCCCTCCCAGGACCCATGGCCAGCCAGGCAAATCCCCCCATCCCCACCCCAGGGCCCTCCAAAGGAGACCAAGAAGCCCTCCCAGGAGGCGAGCCAGGTGAGCCACCTTCAGACATCACCTTGTTTAGGACAACCCTGATGGTGACCCTGCCCACCTCGAACTGGTGGCCGATGGATCGGTGATTGGCCAGGGTGGCCAGTTTCCAGGGGGTAATTGCCACCCTTTTCTGGAGTGGGAGCGCTGGCGTCATCTGGGTGTCATGGTGCTAGAGGGCTGGGGCGAGCCAGTAGCACAGCTCCAGGAATGTCCCCTTGGTCATCCAGAAATTCTGTAGCCACTGGTCACCTCCCCAGTCCTCCAGCACCAGCCAGTCCCACCAGTCACTGCTTGTGTGGAAGCCCCACAAGTGTCGAATGACCCAGGGTACCGGGTGTGGGCATCGTGCCTTCAGGAGGGGGGACACCAGGGGGGGACACCGGGGCCACTGGAGCACTGTTGCCATGACGGCAACCAGTGTGCGGGCCATGGCCTTGATGCAGGGGCGGGAGCAGATCAGGGTCCGGGGGACCCAGGCTGCCTCCACCAGTCACTCTCCATCTACCTGCCTGTGGACAGCTAGCCAGCTCTCATCGTGTGCAGGCGGGGGCAACTGGGGGAGGGCCCTTTAAAGGAGTGGCTGGCGACAGCCCCAGCAGGACTTGGTCGCCATGCAACCCTGCCCGTGGCATTTCCTGGCCCTGTACTTTTGAAAGGGTGCCCTGCAACATGTGGAAAGTACGGTGGGGCCTTTCGAGGCAATGGGTCAGACCTTCGCTCCCTGTTTGCCAGTGTGGATGCTCCTCGTCGGAAGGCGATCTTTTGATGTTTCGTTTCAAAAGCCATCCTTTCAAAAGGATGTTGTGTCAATGCAGCCAAGCTGTGTCTACACTTGCACTCCTCTTTCGAAAGAGGCATGCAAAAGAAGGAAATCAAAAATGTAAACGAGACACTGATTTACATATGATACCTCATTTGCATATTCTCCTTGAAAGAGTTTCTTTTGAAAGAAAAAAAGCAGTATAGACAGGGCTCTTTCGAACATAAACCCCATCTTCAAAAGAACCCTTCTTCCTAAAACAAAATAGGAAGAAAGTCTCATTCAAAGATAGGGTTTATTTTCAAAAGAGCTCCATCTACACTGCTTTTTTCTTTTGAAATAAGCGCTTTTGAAAGGAGGAAATGCAAATGAGGCACCAGATATGTAAATCAGTGCCTCATTTGCATTTTGATTTCCTTCATTTGCATGCCTTTTTCAAAAGAGAAATGGAAGCGTAGACTCAGCTTGAGAGGCGTGAAATTGCTCAGGGCTCCAGAATTGTGCCAAATTTTGGGTCCCCTACTAAAGAAAGAATGAGGTCAAATTGGAGAGTCCACAGAAAGACAACAAACATTATTAGGGATCTGAGGCACATGACTTGAGGAGAAACTGAGGGAACTGGGCTTATTTAGTGTGCAGAAGAGAAGAGTGAGGGGAGGATTTGATAGCAGCCTGCAACTACCTTAAGGAAGGGTTTCAGAGAAAATGGAGTTAGGCTATTCTCAGTGGCAGAACATGCAGCAATGGTCTGAAGTTGCAGAGAAGATGTTAAGTTGGATATTAGGAAAAACTGTTTCACTTTGAGCATGGAGAAGTACTTGAATGTGTTGCTAGGGAGGTGGTGGAATCACCATCCCTCGTCATTTTTGATAAAGCTTGACAAAGTCCTGGCTGGAACAAATTAGTTGGAGACAAGCTGACCCTGTTTTGAGATGGAGGTTAGACTAGATGACCTCCTGAAGTTTCTTGCAACCCTAATCTTCTACGTTTTTATGAATTAGCTTGTGCTTCCTTATAGCATAGATAGTTAAGTTGAAGACAATGCAGACAATGTACTTTCCTGCAATATTTTACATCTAAAATGTTGAACTGATTTAAAAAAGAGAAAAGAAAATGCAAGACTAGTCTTTTCTTGGTAGCTACTTATAATACAAATTGACAGGGTAATATGCAGTAGGAAAAACAGCTCAGATCTTTATCAAGATAAAGTATGTTTTCAGAACAATTACCCTGGGGACAACAAAGAGGATAGCTGAATGGCTCTTATCAGCAGGATTTGATGATTGGTAATGGCTGGCACAGCCTGTAGAGAGACCTGTCTCATAGTGATGTCACTGCCTGTCACTACAAGCTGCTTGGCTGTGGTAATGAATATGAAAAAGAGTTACAGGGGAAAAATCAGGGCTTTTTAAAAAACAATAAGAATTACAAAAAGTCTAAATAAAACCCATATTATTTAAAGCCCTCTATACGAATTAATCTATTTAATGGTTTTACAGAGCACTCATCTCTATACCCAAGGTCTTACATACACTCCATTGCTTCATCAGCACTGAAAATGTGCCTTGAATTTGCAAATATTCATGTTGGGGATTTTGCAAAGCTGCAGATATGGGACTTTGTAATCAGTAGGCTAAATTCAGTTCTTGCATACCCAGGTGAAATTCCACTTGCACCTGGCAATACCAGGTCTAAATTTCACCAGTCCCAAAAATGATCTATATTTTTTCCTGTATTAAAAGAGCTTTCAAATGGAAACCTATGAGGTGTTATACATGAGAACCACTCAGCACAGTAGCACAGACCAACACTTTCAAACTTACACCAGCAGTCATGTAGCACTTCAACAAATAATCCATTAAGTGATGAGCTTTTGTGGGACAGACCCACTTCTTCCGTCCCACAAAAGCTCATCACCTAATAAATAATTTTGTTAGTCTTTAAAGTGCTACATGACTGCTGGTTTGTTTTGTTAGAATACGGACTAACACAGTTGCCTCTCTGTTAATTTCAAACTTAGGTAACTAAAATTAGACTCCATAATCTGTTTTTAGCCATGCATATGAAAGCAACATGATTTACAAAGCTGTAGCACACCTGCCACACTATCTTGACTTAAGTAGAGCACCTCAGAAAACCAAGTTGCTTTTATTTAGTTGCCTACACACAGATTACAGAGCTGAATTTTAGGCACATAAGTTTAAATAATTTGACTTAAATGGATGTAATTAGTCCAAGCACAAATTATTTTCTGCAAATGAGCACTGTAGCTTATTTATGCACTATATGTACCTTGTCATAACTGACCTGTCATTTGCTCAATGTCTTCTTTGAGTCCACAGATATCCTTTTCTAGGAGCTTGATCTGTTTGGCATGTTCTCCACTTCCCACATTTTTGTACTCTAACCAGTAAATCTTCTCAGCCTGTTTTACCTTTAGTTTTTTCCTAACTTCATTTATCTTGGAGGATAGCTCTGTCAAAATAACATAACCAGAGGCATCAGTTCTTTTTTCCATAACTGTACCACTTTTTTTCAGTTAGGGAGCTTTCAATGGGAGTGGAGGAAGAAATCTCATACCTACATATTTTGACAAAATCATTGTCCTACACATTCTCAAGGGCCACCATTTTCTGTATAAGCACCTTGGTCTGACCTGGTTGAGAACTAGAAGAGTGTGTCCACACAGCAAAGTTATTTTGGAATAACAGATGCTATTCCAAAATAACTTTGTGAGTGAGCATCTACATTACGCAAACACTGTTTCAAAATAATTTCAAAATAGCAAATGGCTTATTTTTCATTTGGTAAACCTCATTCTAGGAGGAATAGCGTCTATTCCAAAATAGATATTTTAGAAGAGGGGTTGTGTAGACAGGGAAGAGGGGCTATTTCGAAATAAGATATAGTGCGTCCAATGGCTCTAATCCTAAATAGGCTTCACTGTGTCTGGACACTCCATTTCAAATTAGCTGAGCACTATTTCAATATGCATTTTGTGTGTAGATGCATTATTTCAAAATAAGCTCTTCTGGAAAATCTCTTCCAGAATAGTTTATTTTAAAATAATACTGCTGTATAAACCTAGCCTAAGTGACCACAGCCATTTTAAACAGACATTTCCACCTTTTTAACTGAGGGCTCCAGTCTGCTAAAAACAATAGGAAGATGGCAGCTATCTTGAAAGGCCATGTCTACATGGGCACCCTCCGTCAACAGAACAGGGCTTCCGTAAACAAAACTTGCAGAGTGTCTACACGGCTAAGGCACTCTGTCGAGAATTTGTCAACAAAAGTGGGCTCTTTAATCGGCTGAGTTACACCTCTCCCCGTTCAGCTATAAGGTCTCTGTCAACAGTGTTTTGTTGACAGTGTGTCCCTGTAGACAATTTGTGGACAGAGAGGGCTTCCAGTCATAGCCCTGTTTGCAGAGCTGCCATTCCACTGTACTGTCACCAGAGGACAGCACACTCTGGCAGTTCTCTGTTGATAGAGCAAGTTGTGTGTAGATGCAATCTTTAGATAGAGGTTCTGTCAAGATTTCTCTGTTGATGGTAACTTCTGTCAACAGAATCTGCCCATGTAGACGTGGTCAAAGAGGGCAGTGCTGTTAATTCTCTGTTGTAGAACATTATTCTTCTGCCTCTGAGGAAAAACAAACTTTCAGTTGTGAAACACAACAGTAATAAATGGCTACTAATCTTTAAAAAAATTACACAGAGGCCGTGCCTACACTAGCCCCAAACTTTGAAATGGCCACGTAAATGGCCATGTCTAAGTTCACTAATGAAGCGCTGAAATGCATATTCAGCGCTTCATTAGCATGCGGGCGGCCTTGGCACTTCAAAATTGACGCGCCTCGCCACCGCACGGCTCGTCCCAATGGGGCTCCTTTTCGAAAGGACCCCGCCTACTTCAAAGTCCCCTTATTCCCATGAGCTGATGGGACTTTGAAGTAGGCGGGGTCCTTTCGAAAAGGAGCCCCGTCGGGACGAGCTGTGCGGTGGCGAGGCGCGTCAATTTCGAAGTGCCAAGGCCGCCCACATGCTAATGAAGCGCTGAATATGCATTTCAGCGCTTCATTAGTAAACTTGGAAATGGCCATTTGCCTGGCCATTTCGAAGTTTGGGGCTAGTGTAGACATAGCCATAGTCATTTTGTTAGTCTTTAAAATGCTACTTGACTGCTTTTTTGTTTTGATAGTATATAGACTAGCACGGTTTTCTCTCTGTTACGTAGTCATTGTACAACATTTCAACGAGTTTTAACCACATGGAAAATTTTGAGAGTTTCTGTTATTCCATTAAATTTAAGGCATAAGAAGAGCAATATAGGGCACCCAATTTCTTAGAGGAATCATTTAAAATTAATTATAAATAAACTAAAAAAATTACTTATTTGTAAATTCCTGGACAATTCTTTCTGTATTCAAAGAGTAAATATTGCATTCTTTTTATATAACCAATGGATTGAATCTCTGTGTCATGCAGTGATTGGCACTTTTAGTGAAGATGGGGATTCCAGTCCCATCCGTAACACATTTCACTCACTTTCCCATGTGGAGAAAAAGAGGAAAATCACATGAGAGGCAGATCATTGGCTAAAACAGGACTTCTGGCATGGAGACAGGACAGAGGGCTGTGGAGAGCCAGTGCAGGGAGTTTCTGCTTGGCAGAAGGTTGGAGAAACCCTAAAGAGCCTCCCAAAGGAGGATCTTAGGGAAGAGATTGAGCAGAGCCAGGGAAGGTTGGAAACCTGATCCAAGGGGGCAGACCAAAGAGTTTTGAAATCTGAGAGGAAGACAAACCCAGCTTGACACTGTGTGTGGAAAAACACTTGTATGTTTTTTCAACTCGAAGATCCCTGAAGAGGTGAAAGTTTTCTTAACTGACTTTGCTAGAGGGCCAATGTACTGTATCAAACCAGGCTGGAAGTTTCAGACATGCAACTTGAGTGAGGGAAACTGAGGAAGACACCTGCTTACACCAGACTGGCTAGATGGTGGTGCTTTTATTACAAAGTTAAGCTCAATCCTAACTACATAAAACTGCAAACAGCACTTCGTAAGTTGCTACTCACCTTTTAGAAGCATTTCTTGGTCTCTAACATACTGCCACTTCTCTCTCATTGCCGCCTCTACATCATCCCGGGTTACAACCTCCTTTTCCTCTAGTTCTTTCTCCTGTGTTTCCAAGTCGCTTAGTAGATTCCTGATGTGTCCCAGCTGTTCTTCCTTCAGATGGTTATTCTACAAGAGGAACAACAGCAAGATACATAATAAAGTAAGCTTTAAAAGTTTCTTCTGGAGTATAACTTGTATTTGTGAGACAGTGCCCAGCAAAAACACTCTGCCAAGTATAGCTGAAGGATTTTTGTAAGGCCCAGAAGTTTCTACCTAACCTCAAGCTCTAAACCAACAGGAAAAGGCAGAAAATTAGACTGCTCAGTATTTCAAATGTAGGCTGCATGTTTGTTTTTAATAATAATACCTATTACTGACTTATTTTAAAACAAACAAAAGGAAGTATTCTTTATGCAAGGCACAGTCAGTCTGTGGAATTCTTTGCCAGAGGATGTTGTGAAGACTAAGATTATAATAGGGTTCAAAAAAGAAAGAATGGAGGATAGGTCCATCAATGCATATTAGCCAGAACGGGGCTGAATAGAGCCCTTACCTTTGTGTGCCAGAAGCTCAGAAAGACAAACATAATGGATCACTGGATGATTCCCTGTTCTGTTCATTTTCTCTGGGGCACCTGACATTGGCGACTGTTGGAAGACAAACTACTGCCTTGGAACAATGCAAAATTAGCTTGGAGAGTTGAGTGGGGCTCTTTTTCTCATTTTGACTACATCTGAGATTCTACACATCAAATTAGTTCCTCATTTTCACTTGTACAACTCCACTACATCAGAGGTGACTATTAAGATCATCATCATCATCATCATCAATCACCATGGGCTCAGTGCCTGTTGGGGTCCGATGCCTCCCTCACTACTTCCTTCCATTTTTCTCTGTCCAGTACAGAGTGGCTTTGTTTCTGCAGACAAGCTCCACACCCATCTACTATATCATCTACCCATTCTCTATGGGGTCTGCCTCTCCTATTTGAGCCGTGCATTATGCTGAATACCACAGTCTTGAGCTTCTTTTCTTCTTCCTCAATGACAACTATATCATCCACAAACCTCAAGTTGTTAATTCTCATCCCATGCACTGATATTCCTTCTACTTCTTCCTTGATCTTGTCCATCACTCTCTCTAGGGGCGTGATGAAGATACTCGGCGATATTGGATCTCCTTGTCTCATACCTCTACTCATTCTAACCCAACCTCCCAACCTTCCACACATTCTCACTACTGCCTCCGCATTGTTCTCAATATCCTTCAACAACGGTATCAGTCTGCTATCCACTCCATATGACTCCAACACCACACAAGTCACTTTCTGATCTATACTGTCAACTGCCTCCTGAAAATCAATGAAACAATGTCAGATGTTCATTTTCTTTCGTTGAGCTTTCTCTGCTATCAATCTTAGTGCCAATATCTGCTGTATGGTACTTCTATCTTTCCTGAATCCTGCCTGCTCATCTGCTAGATGTTCTTCTATCTGCAATCTCAGTCTCTCCACCAGTATCACCGTCAGCACCTTGAACAGATGACTCATTAGGGCAATCATTCTGTAGTTCTTGCACTCCAACATGCTTCCTTTCTTGTGTATTGTCACAAGCATAGATCTTGTCCATTCCTTAGGTTCCTTCCCTCCTTTCCATGCTATATTACATAGTCAGTATATTTACTGAATCATACTTTCTCTGCCATATGTGATCATCTCTCCCATGAGGGCTTTTGTGGTTCTTTTGTCATTTCACTGCTTGTTTTACTTCCTCCTTCAAAATATCAATCTCACTCTCAATTCTCAGCAGTGATACCTCTGGTGCCTTCTTATTCAACAAATCCATATTTGGAGTCATTATCTGCTCACTTAAGTGACAGAAATAACATCATACTGCTTTTTAGTCCTCTTAGCCTTGAACAACCAGCATGGCAAATAACACGAAAGTTGGATTTTATTTGTTTTTGTGCAGCACCCAAACAAATTGTTAGATCCATGCAACTCATTTTTAAAGTTGCTTTTACAGCAGAACTGCAGTTTAAGCTGCATATATTTTAGATGACAAAATTATACTTTCTTAATCCTATAAAATTATTCAATAATCTTGCTTTCAAAATAGGCTTTGCAAAATATTAGCCGTGTCTACATGTGCACGCTACTTCGAAGTAGCGGCACTAACTTCGAAATAGCGCACGTCACGGCTACACGCACCGGGCGCTATTTCGAAGTTAACTTCGACGTTAGGCGGCGAGACGTTGAAGTCACTAACCCCATGAGGGGATAGGAATAGCGCCCTACTTCGACGTTCAACGTCCAAGTAGGGACCGTGTAGTCGTTGCGCATCCCGCAACTTCGAAATAGCGGGGTCCGCCATGGCGGCCATCAGCTGAGGGGTTGAGAGATGCTCTCTCTCCAGCCCCTGCGGGGCTCTATGGTCACCGTGGGCAGCAGCCCTTAGCTCAGGGCTTCTGGCTGCTGCTGCGGCAGCTGGGGATCCATGCTGCAGGCACAGGGTCTGCAACCAGTTGTAGGCTCTGTGTATCCTGTGTTGTTTAGTGCAACTGTGTCTGGGAGGGGCCCTTTAAGGGAGCGGCTTGCTGTTGAGTCCGCCCTGTGACTCTGTCTGCAGCTGTGCCTGGCACCCTTATTTCGATGTGTGCTACTTTGGCGTGTAGACGTTCCCTCGCAGCGCCTATTTCGATGTGGTGCCGCGCAATGTCGAAGTTGAACATCGACGTTGCCAGCCCTGGAGGACGTGTAGACGTTATTGATTGAAATAGCCTATTTCGATGTTGGCTTCACGTGTAGACGTAGCCATTAACTGCTACAACCAGTGTAGTTACAATAAGCGGATTTAGCTTACAGTGATAAATGATTTAGTTTTACTAGCTAAAATAAGATAGAGAGTATGTGAGATGGCAGAGAGATGCATGTTTACTTACTCTTTCATGATATTTTTTATTCTTTTCTGTCAGCTGCTTTAGTTCAAATAAAAGCTGATTAATTGCCTCTTCCTTTATCTGAATTCTGAGGAGAAAGAAGCACACATTAACATTCATAAGACAGCTATGGAAGGGAGAAGGAAGGAGTTATTTTAAGGAAGTCAGATACAAATACTAATTAGTGCTTTTTGCCCATGGATCTCAAATTGCTTTGCTAAGGTGAGTGAGCACTGTTGTCCCTATATTACATATTGTGAAAATGGACCACAGAACAATTAACTAACGTCCCACAGCATCAGACAGTCAGCCAATAACATAGTCAAGAGTAGAACTAAGATTTCTCCACTTTCGCAGTTGCCCTATTACCAGGACCACGTTGTCTCCCTCATGTGTCAATGCCTCTTCAATGTACAATTTGGAATGGATGATGGGAAATTCCATGGATATCTATTGGCAGATTCCTTTACGTTATCTTGCCAAGGGTTGGAGTTTGGGCCCTGTAGAAATTGCTGGGTGTTCCGCTTCCAGAGCGCTTTACAAACTATGCATTCTCTGCTGGCGGGCTGCACTGAAAAACAAAACAATCAAGCAAAGAACACACACACACACATACACACCCTTGTAATTGCAGAAGAGGGAATTATTTAATAGTTTGGCTTGAAATAACATTTTAGGCAGATATGTGGTCGAAAAAGACATGCTCATGCAGAAAGGCTGTTTCCCCAATGGTGTGGAAGGGTTTCCTCGCTATTTTGGAGACAGGAGGCTATAGAGAGTACACACAAAAGCTCGCTTATCTCACTATCCCTGTCACAATTTACATTACACAGCAAAGGTTAGCATGTAGCCACTGATTACTAGATAAAGCAGTTATATACTGTTCTGTTGGTCTTCAAGATGTGTTGCACATGTCCATGCCACTGTTGATCTTCAAGACGTGTTTCATATGTGTGTTCTACGTTAGGTCTGCAAATGTCCCAAGAACAGCTCTCAGAGATTTCTTCCCCTCAGAGATACCTGTTTGGGTGACTTGAGCTACTTCTAGTGCCCTATGCCCCTACATGCTGGTACAGGAGGACTTGTCTGCTGCAAACCCCCTCAGGTTCTTTTGACCAGATAGACTCAGAAAGAGAGAAAAGTCAGGTAGGCTATGGAATAGAAACATGCAACCAGAGCCATCCTATTCATAGGAGAGTTTGCAACCGTTGTCCCAGGCTCTGTGCTTTGGGGAACCCCATGGTGACCACTCCAACTGTCCTATGTACAGGGTGGTTCCCCATATAGAGATTAGCCTGCAGGGCCCAGGGTAGTCTGGCAAATTACTTGCAGACCTGGAGCTGGCAGCAGGGATCATGCCCCCTGACTCACAATGGTGGTGGAAGGCATGGGAAATGGAGCAACACAGCAGCATGCTCTGCTCTGCCATCTCCCAAACAGCTTTTTCTGCTTCACTGTGTCAGCATGATGCAGAGTGACCTGGCCTTAGCCCACTTTGTTCCAGTCCCTCTAGCATCATGGGGGAGAAACCTGACTGGGAGATGTGTGGCAGAGTGGAGCAGGGTTATGCCACTTCCTGTTGCTTCTGCCAGCTGGGTGACTGCAAGGAGGAGGTGGCCCTTGCTACCAACCTGCACCAGACCCCCCCCTCCACTAATTCCCCAGGTTATATCACAGGGCAGGGCACTCTCTGGAAGGAATTCAATGGGGGAAGAGGGCTGGAGCTTTGGGGAAGGAAAGAGTAGGAGGGCAGTTGCAGAGTAGAGGCAGGAAGAGGCAAGGAGGCATGGGGGAATGGAGCAGACGGGGGATTTTCCCAGGTCCTACAACCTTCTAGTGACAGCCATGCATACAACATATTTCAAAGAACAACAGTTACAGCAAGGTATATAGAATTTTGTTTTAAAGTGGTTGCACATGTCCATTCCAAAAGTAGGCAACACACCCAAGCAAACTTGCATGAAGGTGGGCCAGGAAGCTAACCAAAGAGCGATTATAAGACTGAAACTGGGATTGCCTCCGGACTGGTGGGAAATGGCATAATGAGAAGCAAGACTGTGGACTGATGGCTAAGATGGTGCCACCATTATTTTTCATACTTTCTCATAGCAACAGCTGATGCCAGGGTTTTCACTGAGGAGCATAGTCTCCTGAAAAGGCCCTTTGAAGGGCTCCAGTAATGGGCAACAGCCTTGCACAGAGTCGGGGAGAACATGCTTGAGCAAGCAGCTGAGGGTGTCTTGTTCATTCATGGCCCATTACCTGTCCTGTGATTTTTATGAAAAATGTGTGGCTCACAACTCTGCAGCACTTCTAGCATACCTTGTAGCCATGAGCTCCCAAGATCTCAACAGGGCCCCAGCAAGGAGCCATCAAGAGATCTGGGACCTCATTTCAGTGTAGGGAAGAAACTATTTTTCAACAGCACAAAACCAGCAAAAGGAGTGCTGATATATATACTAAAATATCACAAGGCACGACTGAGAAAGGTTACATCAGGGAAGCTCAGCAGTGCTGCATGAAGGTCAAGGAACTGAGGCAGAGCTACAAGAAAAGCAAGCAAGCCAGCGGTCAGTCTGGGGCATCTCCCCAGAAATGCCAATACTACACTTCAGGCATTATCATGTGAGCCCTCCCTTAATCCAGTCAGTCCACCCCCCTGCTCCTGGCTCTGCATCCCCCTTCCAATCGATGCACCCCCCCTCCACACCTACTCCTGACACACATTTGGGGAAGTCCACAGCCCTGCTTCATAGCCCCACAAAATCACCACCCACAGAAGGCTAACCTTTGATGAATAACCATGAGCTTATCATCTTTTTCTTCCCTATACCCCCCACTCTTCCATTAGTGCTCCCTGAATAAAAACATCGTTATTTTCAAAAAGAGTTTTGTTTATTGGTTCACATGCTTTGGGGTTGGGTGGGTGGTGATGGTTGTCTCACAGTTGGAAAGGGGTTTCACAAAGGGCAAGGAAATGGCATGGGTTGGGGGGCAGTTAAAACCCTTCCTACTCATTCACAAACTGGGTTTTCAAGGCATCCCTGATTTTCAGTGCCTCTTTCTGGGCTTTTCTGTTTTCTCTTGGGGTTGGTTGTTGATAATTTCTTGGCAGGGTTTCTGCCTCCGCTCCCCACGCAAGGACGAAGTTCTCCTCTCTCACCTCGCAAATGTTATAATACAGCAGGCCCCAATGACAATGGTAGTATTTTCTTCATTGAGGTCTAAGCAGGTCAGAAGGCACCTGAACCTGGCTTTTAAATGGCCAAAAGCACTTCTAACACCATTCTGCACCTCCTCAGACTATAGTTAAAAATCTCCTTACTGGAGTCCAGGGTGCCTGAGTAGGGCTTCTGAGCCAAGGGAAAGAAAGGTTACTCACCGTAGTAACGGTGGTTCTTCGAGATGTCCCCCCGTGGGTGCTCCACATTAGGTGTCGGGCTTCCCCGGCGCCGCAGATCGGATCTTCCAAGCAGTTTCTGCAGGACCGCACATGCGTCGGTGCGCGCTGCTCCCTTGTGCGCTCCTGGCCACGTGCGTGATCCGGTCCCTGCCAGTTCCTTGACCAACTGCCTCGGATGCTCCTGCAAAACACTAAACAGAGATCCGGAGCGGGGAGGATGGGCGGGTAGTGGAGCACCCACGGGGACACATCTCGAAGAACCACCGTTACTACGGTGAGTAACCTTTCTTTCTTCTTCGAGTGTCCCCGTGGGTGCTCCACATTAGGTGACTACCCAGCAGTAACCCAAGATAGGAGGTGGGTAATCGGATTATGTGCAGCTTGTCCCCAAGAGGACCGCTGTCGAGAGACGGGTATCCTCTTGGAATACCCTGTGAAGGGCGTAATGTTTGGCGAAGGTGTCATAGGATGACCAGGTCGCCACTCTGCAAATGTCTTTTAGTGCAACGCCCTTGAAAAAGGCTGTTGATGCCGCCACCGCCCTAGTGGAATGAGCCCTGGGCGTGGCCAGTAAAGGAGTCTTTTTGAGTTCGTAGCACATTTTTATGCAGGATACGATGTGCTTCGAGATTCTCTGTGAAGAGAGACCTTCTCCTTTCGATTTGGGAGCGAGAGAGACTAGGAGTCTATCCGTTTTCCGGAAGGACTTGGTCCTGTCTATATAGAAGGCTAGCGCCCTCCTCACGTCCAAGAGGTGTAGGCGCGCCTCTTTGTTAGAGTTATGAGGCTTTGGATAAAATGAGGGTAAAACGATAGGTTCGTTAATGTGAAACTCAGAAGAAACTTTAGGAACAAAGGCTGGATGCAGCCGTATGGTTACCGCCTCCTTGGAAAAAACAGTGCAGGGTGGTGTTGCCATAACTGCCGCAAGCTCGCTCACCCTGCGAGCTGACGTGATTGTGAGAAGAAAGGTCGTCTTTATCATAAGGAGGCAGAGGGAAACCGTGACCAAAGGCTCGAACGGTGGTCCCGTTAGCACATTAAGCACCAGGTCCAAGTTCCACGAAGGTGGAAGCGGTTTCCGAGGGGGGTATAGGTTTACCAACCCTTTGAGGAACCTGGTAACCATGGGATGGGCGAACACCGTGTGCCCTTCCTCTTCGCGTCTGAACGCCGACATGGCAGCAAGGTGGACCTTTAACGAGGATAGTGAGAGTCCTCCTCTCTTGAGGTCCAGTAAATACTCTAATATTACAGGTATAGGCACCGAAAGGGGGGCCAGCTGTTTGGTAGAACACCATGCCGTGAAGCGAGTCCATTTCTGCTTGTAGGTCTTCCTGGTGGAAGTCCTCCTGCTACTTTCTAGGACTTGTTGCACTTCCTCCGTACATGTGCTCTCTAGGGAGCTGAGCCATGGATTAACCACGCTTGTAGTCGCAGGCCTTGTGGGTGCAGATGCACTATGGACCCCTGGGCTTGCGTGAGTAGATCCGGCGCCACCGGAAGGGGCATCGGTGGACGGTCCGACATGCGCAGGAGTAGGGGGAACCGTTGCTGTCGATCCCACGTTGGGACTATCAGGATCATTCGGGCTCCTTCCCTCCTGGCTTTCTGCAAGACTTTGTGGATCAGCACTGTGGGAGGAAAAGCGTAAAGCAGGGGGCCCCTCCAGGAGATCGCGAATGCATCCCCCAGGGACCCCCGTCCCAGTCGTGCCCTGGAGCAGAATCGTGGGCACTTCTTCTTGTATTGAGTGGCAAACAGGTCTATCTGGGGAAAACCCTATGCGTGAAAAATCGGTCGTAGCAGATGGGGACAGATCTGCCACTCGTGCGTGAGTGCGAAATGCCTGCTCAGCTGGTCTGCCTTCACATTGTGAGCGCCTGGTAAGTACGAGGCTTTCAAGATTATATTGTTGGCGATGCACCAGTTCCATAACTGGACTGCTTCCACACATAAGGCACGGGACCAAGCTCCTCCCTGCCGATTTATATAAAACATGGTGGAGGTATTGTCTGTACTGATCCCGACTACTTTGCCTTGTATATGGTCTGCAGGCGTTGAACACTGCTCTGAGCTCCAGTATATTTATGTGCAGTGACTGCTCCGTGGAGGACCACAGCCCTTGAGTCACCTCTTCGCCCATGTGTGCTCCCCACCCTATGAGGGAGGCATCTGTAGTAAGAAAAACCAATATTTGTGGTTGGTGGAAGGGTACCCCTGTTAGCAAGTTCTTGGGGTTTACCCACCATTGCAGGGATTTGCGCACCTCTGTTGTGGGCGACACCACCCTGTGAACGATGTGTGCTGCCGGTTTGTATACGCTCGCCAGCCAGTGCTGCATGCTGCGCATGTGTAACCTGGCGTTCTGTACTACGAACGTCGCCGCTGCCATGTGGCCCAGCAGCTGTAAGCACGTCAGGACCGGCACCGTAGGGCTGAAGGTGATGACTTGCACGAGGGAGCCGATGGCCCAAAAGCGAGTCTCTGGTAGATACACTCTCGCTGTAATAGAATTTATGCGGGCCCCTATGAACTCTATGTCCTGTGTGGGGTCTATCTTTGATTTTGCCAGATTGATAACCAGGCTGAGCGAAGAGAACGTGCCTGCTGTGACGCGTATCATGCATACTACCTCCTCCTTCGAGGCCCCTTTGAGTAGGCAGACGTCCAGATACGGGAATATAAATACCCCCTGTCTGTGCAGGTAGGCTGACACCACTGCCAAGGTCTTGGTGAAGACTCTGGGGGCCGAGGAGAGGCCAAACGGTAGGACCTTGTATTGAAAATGTTCTTTGCCTACCATGAACCGGAGGAATCGTCGGTGAGCCGGATGGATAGTTATGTGAAAGTAAGCATCTTGTAAGTCGAGGGCTGCGAACCAATCTCCATAGTCTAGTGCCGTAAGGATGGAGGCGATTGTGATCATCCGGAAGCGTTGCTTGCGCAGGTACCGGTTGAGGCCTCGAAGATCTAAGATGGGCCTCCAGCCTCCTGTCTTTTTCTCCGTGAGGAAGTACCTCGAGTAGAACCCTTTCCCTTGCAGTTGCTCCGGCACTCTTTCCACTGCCCCTATGAGCATGAGATGGTCTACCTCCTGCTTGAGCCTCGCTACGTGGGAGGCCTCCTGGAGGTGGGGCCTGGGTGGAGGTCATGGCGGTGGGAGCGACTGGAAGGGGATGGCGTACCCCGTGGCTATGATCTCCAGCACCCATTTGTCTGTGGTGATCCTTTGCCACTGGTCGTGGAATGGTCGGAGGCGATGGTGGAATAACCGCTTCGGATGACCTTGTGCGATGCTAGTGATGGCGCAGCCCTGGATCTGTGTGTCAAACTTGTGGCCTTTGGCCCTGCCCCGAGGACGCAGGGCTCTGTTGGGAATGTCGCCTGGGAGTTCTGTACTGCTGGTGCTGTTGATGTCGCCCTTGCTCGTAACCCCTGTGGTACTGGGGACGCTGTTGCTGGTACTGGTACCGTCTTTGTTGAGGGTAGTACTTTTTCTTTCTGTATGGAGGGGTGTAAATCCCCAGGGTCCTAAGTGTGGCTCTTGAATCTTTACTGGAATGAAGGACCGAGTCAGTTGATTCAGCAAACAGCTTCTGCGAGTCGAAGGGAAGATTGACTATCTTTGCCTGCAGATTCCTCAGTATACCCAAGTCTGGAGCCAGGACTCCATGCCCTTCGCCGGCACGAAGTATTTCTTATCTGCTCTCTTGTGGACAGGCGGAATAGTCGCAGGGGTCTGCCATATCATAGTGGCGGACTCCAAGATTGCTTCATCAAGCGGTATTGCTATTTTGGAGGAGGCCGGAGGTCTCAGATTTTTGAGGAGCTTATGGTGTTTCTCTTGCACCTCTGCTGTCTAGATGCCTTGCGTGAAGGCCACCCTCTTAAACAGCTCTTGAAACTGTTTGAGATCGTCCGGAGGATGGACGTCCCCCGGGGCCATAGCCTCGTCCGGGGAGGAGAGCGAGGAACCACTAGGGTACGCCTCTCTGGACCCTTCCGGTTCCTGTTGGTGATGGTACATCCGCTCGCTGGAAGCTTGCAAGGGAAAATCTCAGGGTTCCATAACCAGTTCCCCCTGAGATACTTGAGTCTCTGTCCCCGTTCGCGATTGCCCTCGGGGATACAGGACCATCTGTGGGGATCTTTCCCTGGTAGATTGCCGGTGGTGTCTATGCCCTGCGTGATAGGGGCGACCATGGCAGCATGAGCACTGTTCTTGGGAAGGTGACCTAGACCACTCCCTTGGTGCATACCCTCTGCGTCTGGGGGAGCGAGATCGTCAAGAGACCTGGGACACTGGAGAGAGCGATTTGTGATAGTACTCCAGCGGCTCAAACCCCAGGGAGGGTGAAGGTGGTCCCAGCCAGGGAGAGGCTGGTTGTAAAAATGGAGACGGGGGCTCCGGGTAGGCTAGGGGGGACCCCTGCCTTCTAGTTGGAGTCTGAGGCATGAGCGGAGGGCTGAGAGAAAGCAACTCTGCAGCCCTGTCTGGAGAGGGGCTGCGGTGCCTTGTTTTGTGTGCAGCCTTCCCCCTCCCTTGAGGGGGTAGCTCCGCCCCCTGACGTGTAAGGGATCTTGGCCCCGTCCACGCCGTGCTCGGCACGCTTATGGGCGGTGCCGCACGGGCGGTGTCCTCCGGTGCCTGCAGGCTGCGTGCCTGTGCGCTCTGCACTGCCGGTTCCCCGGGGGTCGGTGCCGCTGCTTGTGGTGCTGCCGGTACCGGCGCTTGTTTAGCCGCCGCCCTGCCTGCGGTGCGGGGCAGCTGTTTGATTATCGGAGGCTGAGCCGCCTCCACGTGGCTCTCCGTGCCGCCGCCGATCAACTGTTGCTGCGGCTGGGGGCTGTGCGCTCCTCCCGTCCCGCTCGCTGTTGCTGCCGGCAGGGATCGGGCTGGGGAGACTTTCCTCCATTTTTGCGCTGATGGGGTGAGGGAGGCGGCTTTCCTTTTATGGGCCCCGGAGGGTCCCTCCTGCTGCGGCCGCTCCAGCACGTCTGGCTGGAGGGCCTTGTCGAAGAGCAGCATTTTAAGCTGCATCTCCCTGTCCTTCCTTGCTCTGGCTGTTAATTTTGCACAGAAGGAGCATTTCTGCGTGACATGGGACTCCCCCAGGCACCTTATGCAGTGACTATGCCCATCAGACGCTGGCATTGCCTCTCAGCAAGACTCACATTTCTTGAATCCTGAAGAGGACATTGTTGGTGAGTCTTTCAGTTGTTAATGGGGTACTTAGCACCTTCTCTGTGCTGTTTTCCCCCTCTCCGATAGCCTGCTGCGGCAGGAGGGCTAATGGCCCTAGGCTCCTGGCCTCCGGTGCTCCGCTTGTTACTAGGACTGGACTGAATGCCGTCCCACTTGTTGTTTCTTTCTTTTTTTTTTTTTTGGAAATAACAACTGGCTAACTTAACAGTAGCCTAAGCACTTGAAAACTTTAAAGAAAAACAGTTAAAACCATTGAATACGCTAACTTGGCCGTAGCCTAGTCAGATTCCGTCTGCAGCCGACGGCGGTTAAGAGGAACTGGCGGGGACCGGATCGCGCACGTGGCCAGGAGTGCGCAAGGGAGCGGCGCGCACCGGCGCATGCACGGTCCGGCAGAAACTGCTTGGAAGATCCGATCTGCAGCGCCGGGCGAGCCCAACACCTAATGTGGAGCAGCCACGGGGACACTCGAAGAAGAACAAAGGGTAAGCAGGGTCACCCAGAATCACTATGGGCATTTCCATGCCCTTAAAGTTAATTTTCTGGTCTGGGAAGAAAGTTCCACTCTTGAGGCTTGTAAACAGGTCAGAGCTCCTAAAGATTAGTGCATCATGCACCATTCCCAATCACCCCACATTGAGGTCGGTGAACTGACCTTTGTGATCCACTAATGCCTGCAATACCCATAGAGAAGTGCCCCTTGTGATTAACGTACTCTGAGGCCTGGTGGTCCAGTGGCAGGATGGAGATGTGTGTTCCATCTATGGCCCCACCACAGATCCATGGCAGCAATCCTTCCACTATCTCCTGCACTTTCCCCAGAGTCACTTTCTTCCACAGAAGCCTGTTGACTACCTTGGCTATTTGTATGACAACAGGTCCTCACCGTAGCATTGCCCACTCCATATTGATTTCCCACTGACCGGTAGCTGTCTGGTGTTGCAAACTTCCAAAGAACAATTGCCACATGCTTCTCCAGTGTCAAAGTCAGTCTCATTCTTGTATTGTTGTGCTTCAGGGAGGGAGATAGCAGTTCACAAAGTTCCTTGAGAGTTGTCTTACTCATACAGAAGTTTTGCAGCCACTGCTGATATACCAGGACTGCAAAATGATATGATGCCACTAGTCTGTGCTGGTTTTGCAGCTCCAGAACCTGCCCTCCATGCTGTACAATTCTTCCAGTGCTGCCAGAAGCTCCGTGTTTTTTCTCTCCAGATCTTCACGTTCATCATTGCCACTGGAACCAATGAGCTCATATTCCATGACCATTATATTCAAAAGATACTGCATCGCAATGCGGAAACTGAGCACAAAACACTGCGTCAAACTCTGAAGAGTATCAGGATAAATGTTAGTGCCTGTGACGACAGCTGGCAGACAATATGAAAACTGTACGAAAATGCTGTTTTTTTCCAGCCGGAAAGAGGGAAGTGAGGGAAATGCATTCTGTGATGGTGATACCAGAAACCCAGAACCACTTGCAGTTACTTTTTTCCCCCACATGACACTGGCACAAAATCTCAAAATGCAATGGGTCTGCAGGAACTGTGGGATAGGTGCCCAGAATGCAAGGCTTCCGAAGTAAGACTTAAGTGACCTTCTGGGGCCATACTGAATTGACTTTCTGAGCTGATCAGGACACTCAACTTCACAAAATCTAGTATTAAAAAATTGACTTTAACAAATTCAACTTTATTCCCAAGCATAGACGTATGCTGAGTCTTTGCCTTTCGGTGTGGAAGCTTGTTATTGGTATCTTTCTCACCCACTGACAGTAGCCACCACAAGAGAACCTGGTTGAGGATATGATCAGAGTGAAAATATTCATAGCCCTTAGAGAAGACAAAACATGTCCACTCAGTTTATTTTGCTCTGGAATGCAAGCAACAGAGTGTTTGCCAAAGAACCATGACTGGCTTCATGATAGCTTAATTAATTGGTAAAGCCATCCTGGGCAGGATTGCCAAAACTTTCTTTCATCTCTTGTGCATGAATACTACATATAGAGGCCACTCATTTTAAAATATGTTAATGAACCCTGTGGTCCTTTGGGTAGTGGTTAGTCACTTGTCTGCTCAATAGTCTTTGATGATGACAACAAGGAAGCAACAGGCATCTGAAGTGGAAGCTGGTCTACAGCTTGCAGTGGAGAAGCTGCCCAAGTGATTTCTGGCTGAGAGAGCTGAGGAGAGGTCCTAGCTGGAGTGGGACAGCCCCCATGTCCAAGAACGGCCACTGTTATGGGCCTGTATCCTGTCCTTGCTGGAACTTTATAAGAAGGCCAAGGCTAAGGTTGCTGCACAGCCTGTTGTTCCAGAGTCTCTGATGGGGAGTATTTTCTCCATCCTGTGTGTATATAAATACCCTCACTGCTGAATCTAAAGCAGAAAAATCAGATACTTCTGCCAACTGAGTGGCAAAGCCAGATGGGACTCTGAAAAGTGGCCTGAGCTGGGGGATTGCAGTGCCAGGAAAATCACTAGAGGCTTTCCATTCATCAGCATGGACCTTTGAAGAAGTTTAGCTATCAGTACTACAGAGTATGGATTTGAGAAGTATGAGCAGTACACATCAGCATCAGCTGCAGACCTCCTGTGCCATTGATACCAGTACTGAGAGGTTAAGAACGTCCCTTGCTAACATATATACCTCCAGTGTGGTTGGGAACTGCAACATACGATGGCTCTGCAATCATCTTCAGGGTCGTTAGCAGACCTGGCTGAGGTTCCAGATTAGAAAAGGAGACATCTGAATTGGAGTTTATTCTCAAGTTCGACATTTTGTGGCTTGGTCTTAACAGAGATAGCAATTACCTTATGCATTACAAAAACAGCTTCCCCATCTTTGATATTTGTAGTGATCTCAGGCAAGTCACTTAACTTAATAGACACTTGCAGTAATTTTCTTCTCCCTCTTCCCCACCCTTTGCCGCTCCTCCCCACTCCTTCTGTCCTATGCAGATGATTTGTCAGTTTTCATTTCATTTTTTTTTCTCTCTCTCTGTTATATTTTTGTCATGTCAGTTAACTTTCATCAGAATTCCCAGGTCTGAAGAAGTGCGTCTGTCCCATGAAAGCTCATCACCTAATAAATTATTTTGTTAGTCTTTAAACTGCCACAAAAGTGACTGCTTTTGTGTTTTAAGAGGTTCCAGAGGTGTGAAATAGCAATTCCTCTTGGGAGACGATGACTGTTCCAAGGACCGACATTCCCCTGAATGCCTTGTAGAGTTTCAACCTCTATCTGATTTAAGGTCCAACACAGTCAAGAAAGGCAACAAACCTGAAGAAGGCAACAATCTTTTCTTTGGTATTGCTGAATGGGAATGAGGATCAACGAACACCTACTGTCAAGCGCTCCATAGTGAAAATTATGTACTAAGTGCACTTATTTGGGTAATAATTCTAGTAGGGGGCATAACTGTGCCTCCCTGAGCAGGCTTTTGAGTCTCATCACTTTTTTTGGAATATGGCTTGAATCCGTTCCATATGTGACATTTGTCACAAATGTCAGATTCTCCCAAACTTTTCATGCAGCATGGAAGTCAGTTGCTGACCAGCTCAGGTTTAATGCAGATCTGCCAAACTTAGAATCTGGCAAAAAAGGCATCATTCTGTTACTGATCCCTGTATCAAAAGATAAGTGGCATAGAACAGAAACTTAGCACTTAAAAAATGTAGCAGTAGTTTACAGCAGACGGAATTCATACAGAAAGGAATGAGGGAAGCACTTGACTTAACAGGCCTTGAATTTCTCTGACAACCATCACTGGCAGTAAGAAGAAACTGAGGGAGGTCAGCATGGCCTTGCCCTCATATACCACTATGTAGAAGTGCATGGTGGTAAATAGTGCTTAATCCACCAAAAAAATCTCCAATAGTTGTTCAGAGTACATACATACTTAGAGAGGAATAAGCATGGGCAATCACTTGAGGAAGAAATACCCAAACCTTCATGAGCAGCTTCATGAGTCTCCCTGTGGCACTGGCCTTAGAAACCCCACTTCCTAATTTAATTGTTTATTTCAATAGGAAAGGAAAAGGAGGGACAAGGAATACAAATAAATCCATACTGATTGTAGGGCTAACAGCAAAGCACCTTGATATGTTGAAATGCAACTTTCTGTCACATAAACCATACCAATATAGAACAGGCATAGTATTTTGGTTATCCAGTTTATCATGCAAACAATGGACCACATTTTCAAGTGCTCCGTTTCCATAGCCAGAGTCAGATTTTCAAAAACTCTTTGCACCCAGCAGCTCCCACTGTGATACTTAGGACTAGCAATATTCTGAACTGTGAAAATCTGGCCTGTGACCTAAATACAGTATTTCTTCTTCATATAACACTTGTTAGCTTCCAGGGGATCTCTATGTAAGTAAGAAATGCAGGCTCAGATTTGAAAAGTAATTTATTCTGAATATGCTGACAAGTCTAGCCCAGTGAACCAGCTCACAATATTCATACCACTTGCTGGCTGACTTTTTTGTTTGTTATACACTAACCACTGTTAGTGTAAAAAACAACTTTTTCCAATGCTCTACTTCAGGTATTTCTACAGTAAGAGTGCTTTACAAGTAAATAGGAATGCTGATCTACCACACCATAAAAACACCGATGGTGTAAGCATAGCTTATGCTACCAAAGTTGTGCTCTTATCAGTTGTGCTTATTCTATACACACCCTGGGTGTGTCTATACTAGCCGGCTACTTCGAAGTAGGTGGCACAACGTCGAAATAGTACACGTCACATCTACACGCACCGTGCGCTATTTCAACATTGAAATCAACATTAGGCGGCGAGACATTGAAATCGTTATTCCTATACGAAGATGGGAATAGCGCCCTACTTCGACGTTCAACATCAAAGTAGGGCACGTGTAGACGATCCACATCCCACTACGTCAAAATAGTGGTGTCCTCCATGGCGGCCATCAGCTGAGGGGGTTGAAAGACGCTCTGTCCAGCCCCTGCAGGACTCTATGGTCACCGCATACAGAAGCCCTTAGCCCAGGGCTTCTGGCTGCTGCTGCTGCAGCGGGGGGGTCCATGCTGCGTGCACGGGGTCTGCAACCAGTTGTCGGCTCTGTGGATCTCGTGCTGTGCAAGCCGAGTGTGTCTGAGAGGGGCCCTTTAAAGGAGCGGCTTGGGGCTTTGCTGGCCCCTTATTTCGACGGGGAGCACTTGTGTGTATGGACGCTCCGCATTTCCTTCCGGGGCAGCTCCTTTCGACGTTCTCCGTCGCTACTTCGACGTTGAACGTCAATGGCACCAGCCATGGAGGACGTGGAGGACGTGTAGACAACACATGTCCAAGTAGCCTATTTCGACCCGTTTCTCCACAGTGAGGGCACGCCGCATGAAGGTGTCCTGGTGCCTCAGTGCGCGGGTGAGCCACTGGCATAGCTCCAGAAATGTCTGCTGGTTCATGCGAAAGTTCTGGAGCCAGCGGACGTCGTCCCACTCTCCGAGCACCAGCTGCTCCCACCAGTCGGTGCTGGTGGGGTAGCTCCACAGCTGGCGGGGTGCTGCAGGGTTGGGGGTTGCGTCCTCCTCCCCTGCAGGCAGCTCCTCCTCTGTGGCAAGGATGTGCTCAGCTGCTTCCTGCATGGCATGGAGCAGGGCAAGCACTGCTCCTACAGGGGCGGCTGGGTGGACCTCTGGCGGCTGCTGCTGCTGCTGCTGCTGCTGGGGGTACATGCCTGCATCGCTCGAGGTGTGCGTGCCTATGCCTCTCCAGACCGCGTGCTGTGCAGGCTGCATGTGTCTGGGAGGGGCCCTTTAAGGGAGCGGCTAGCTGTTGCCCCGGAAGCGTTAGTCCGCCCTGTGACCCCGTCTGCAGCTGTTCCTGGCACCCTTATTTCGATGTGTGCTACTTTGGCGTGTAGACGTTCCCTCTCAGCACCTATTTCGATGTGGTGCTGCCCAACGTCGACGTTGAACGTCGACGTTGCCAGCCCTGGAGGACGTGTAGACATTATTCATCGAAATAGCCTATTTCGATGTAGCGTGCACGTGTAGACATAGCTATAGAGAAACACTTTCATGTAGACAAGCTACAAGACTCCAAATTTAAGAATGCTTTTGTCCTTCAGGTGAAAAACATGTTCCAAGCCTTGCAAGATCTTGAAGAAGAAACACAGCATAGAAGAAATGAATAAGAAATGGGAACAAATTACAACAATATTCATAAAGAGTGACGACTGCCTAGGTTTCAAACAAAAAGAGAAGAAAAAAGTATGGCTCCTGCCAGTCACAAGGAAGGCAATCAATAAAAGATGTACCTTAAAGAAGAAATTTAGAGATACCAAATCAGGAAGACTGAAAGAAAGGTACTACCAGCAATACAAAGAAGCAGACCGACATGCCAAGAAACTGGTGAGAGCTGATAAGAGAGCTCATACAGAGGAACTAGCAGCACTAGCTGAAGAAGCACGTACTCGAAGAGAGCAAGCAAAGATTTTTAAAATCACCAAGCTTGTGTGTGGTAAGTATCATGCCAGTACAAGTGTCCCTGTCATGGACAAACAAGGAAATCTACTCAGAACAGAGAGGGAACAAGAGCCTCACTGGGCAGAATATTTTCAGGAAGTTCTAAACAGGTCACCACCAGAAGAAGCAGCCAATATTCTAGAAGTGGAAACAGACCTTTACATACATAGTGCTCCACTAAAAATGGAAGAAATTAGCATGGCAATAAGATTCTTCAAGAATGGTAAAGCTCCAGGACACAACAATCTCAATGCTGAATTGCTTAAGGCAGACACAAAACTTGCAGCCACTATTCTCCAACCGCTCTTCACAGCAAAATGGGAAGGGATGCAGGTGCCAGAGGAATGGATGAAAGGAATTATTGTTAAGATACCATGGAAGGAGCACTCGATGACTGTAACAGCTGGCGCAGCATTACTCTCCTCTCAGTGCCAGGCAAGATCTTCTACAAGATTATTATTCAGCAGATCTCAGACACTCTTAACGAATCACTGAGGAAAGAACAAGCTGGCTTTCACAAAGGAAAGGGGCATGTAAATCAAATTTTGTACTGCATAACATCATTGAGCAATGCATTGAATGGCAGAAGCCATTGTTCATCAACTGAGCTGTAGGCAGAGGGAGGAGCTATCAGGGAGGCCGAGCACTTAAACCCTGCTAGTAAGCGACCAGGGAGCTTTGCGACCGGGTGCTCGCGAACAGGGTGCGTGCTAACAGGAGGGAGTTTTGAGAGGCTCTCCTGGAGGAGGAGAAGGAAGGAGCAAACTAAAGCACCTTGGGGTAAGTGGCTGCTTATATTTGGAGGTTTTGGGCTTGTGTGTTTGTTTGTTTGTTTGGAGTTTGGAGTGCTGAGCTGAGTGTTTGTTTGTTTGAAAGGCCGTGTGCTCAGGCAGGCAGGCAGGCAGTTGGAAGCTGATTAGGTTTGAATTGAAACACCGTGTGCTGATTGGCTGAGCTGTAGGCAGAGGGAGGAGCTATCAGGGAGGCCGAGCACTTAAACCCTGCTAGTAAGCGACCAGGGAGCTTTGCGACTGGGTGCTCGCGAACAGGGTGCGTGCTAACAGGAGGGAGTTTTGAGAGGGGAGTTGAGAGGGGGAGCTTGGAGGGAGCCAGTGACTTCTATTGCCCTTAAACTAAATCCTTTATAACAACCTCTATCTGAAACATTTAATTAACAGTCATATATAATTAGAGTAGGAAATGGAGGCAGAAGCCCAGCAGCAGAGTGGGGGCTATCCTGTTTATTGTGTCGAGTGCAGTATGTATGACTACCTACCCTGTGGGTGGGTGGCGTATGTGTGCACTCAATGCAAGGAGCTCCTGGCCCTCAGAGACCGAGTGCATGCTTTGGAGGTCAGGGTGGCTGAACTGGAGGAGCTAAGGAAGGCAGAGGTGTTTGTGGATGAGACTTTCCAGGACATAGTAGGGCTGTCCCACCTCCAATCTGACAGTCCTGATGCTGTTACGGAGGATGAAAGGCTCAGGGAAGGAGAGCAGTCAATGGGAGCAGAGGGAAACCATCCCATAGTTGGGACCCTCCTTCCAGAGGGTGATGTTGTATCCTCTCGTGCCGAGGATACTTCTCCGGGGGAGGGAGCGCCAGCTGTTAGGAAGAAGCAGGTTTTAGTAGTGGGGGATTCGATCCTTAGAAATATAGATAGTTGGGTTTGTGATGACTGGGAGAACCGTATGGTGACTTGCCTGCCTGGTGCGAAGGTTGCGGATCTCTCGAGGCATCTAGACAGACTTATGGGCAGTGCTGGGGAGGAGCCGGTCGTCGTGGTACATGTTGGTACCAATGACATAGGGAAGGGTAGAAGAGATGTTCTGGAGGCCAAATTTAGGTTACTAGGAAAGAGACTGAAATCCAGAACATCTTTGGTGGCATTCTCTGAAATGCTTCCAGTTCCACGCGCAGGGCCAGATAGACAGGCAGAACTTCAGAGTCTCAATGCGTGGATGAGACGATGGTGTAGGGAAGAGGGGTTTAGATTTATTAGGAACTGGGGACACTTTTGGGGTAGGGGGAGCCTATACAGGAATGATGGGCTCCACCTAAATCAAGGTGGATCCAGACTGCTGGCATTAAACATTAAAAAGGTCGTAGAGCAGTTTTTAAACTAAGAGGTGGGGGAAAGCCGATTGGTGCGGGGGAGCACCTGGATCGGACGGAGACTTCTCTTACACGAGGCTCCATAGATAGGGATTCCCTAGAAGTTAGTCAGATAGGGAACGTGGGAAATAATATATGGGCAAGATCAGATGTGAAACAATCGTGCATAAAAAAATCCAACGCGTCTGTGAAAGGCGGACATATAAATAGTGGTAGTTTTCTAACATGCTTTTACACTAATGCTAGGAGTCTGTCTAATAAGATGGGTGAACTGGAGTACCTCATATCAAAGGAGGAAGTTGACATAATAGGCATCTCAGAAACATGGTGGAATGAGGACAATCAGTGGGACACTATCATACCGGGATATAAATTATATCGGAAAGACAGAACAGGTCGTGCGGGTGGCGGAGTGGTACTATATGTGAAGGATAATATAGAATCAAATGAAGTAAAAATCCTAAAGGAATCAAAATGTTCCATAGAATCATTATGGATAACAATTCATTCCTCTAATATGAATATGGCATTAGGAATATATTACCGACCACCTAACCAGGACAGTGATAGTGATGCTGAAATGATAAGGGAGATTAGAGAGGCTATCAAAATAAAAAACACAGTAATAATAGGAGATTTCAATTATCCCCATATTGATTGGGTGCATGTCACCTCAGGACGGGATTCAGAGATTAAATTTCTTGATGCCTTAAATGACTGCTTCTTGGAGCAGCTAGTACAGGAACCCACAAGGGGAGAGTCGATTCTCGATCTAGTCCTGACTGGAACGCAGGATCTGGTCCAAGAGGTAACTGTTACTGGACCGCTTGGAAATAGTGACCACAATATAATAACTTTTAATATTCCTGTGTTGGGAAGAACACCGCAGCGGTCAAACACTCTGGCATTTAATTTCAAAAAGGGGTATTACACTAAAATGAGGAAGCTAGTTAAACAGAAACTAAAAGGTAGAGTAATTAAACTAAAATCCCTGGAAGCTGCATGGAAACTGTTTAAAGACACCATACTAGAGGCCCAACTTAAATGTATACCCCAAATAAAAAAACACAGTAAGAGACCTAACAAAGAACCACCATGGCTAAACAGCCATGTTAAAAAGGCAGTGAGAGAGAAAAGGGCAGCTTTTAAAAAGTGGAAGTCAAATCCTAGTGAGGAAAATAGAAAGGAACATAAACACTCCCAAATTAAGTGTCATAGGCTACGTCTACACGTGCACCCAACTTCGAATAGCTTATTTCGATGTTGCGACATCGAAATAGGCTATTTCGATGAATAACGTCTACACGTCCTCCAGGGCTGGCAACGTCGATGTTCAACTTCGACGTTGCTCAGCCCAACATCGAAATAGGCACAGCGAGGGAACGTCTACACGCCAAAGTAGCACACATCGAAATAAGGGAGCCAGGCACAGCTGCAGACAGGGTCACGGGGCGGACTCAACAGCAAGTCGCTCCCTTAAAGGGCCCCTCCCAGACACACTTTCATTAAACAGTGCAAGATAGACAGAGCCAACAACTAGTTGCAGACCCTGTATATGCAGCACGGACCCCCAGCTGCAGCAGCAGCAGCCAGAAGCCCTGGGCTAAGGGCTGCTGCCCACGGTGACCACAGAGCCCCGCAAGGGCTGGAGAGAGAGTATCTCTCAACCCCCCAGCTGATGGCCGCCATGGAGGACCCCGCTATTTCGATGTTGCGGGACGCGGATCGTCTACACGTCCCTACTTCGATGTTGAACGTCGAAGTAGGGCGCTATTCCCATCCGCTCATGGGGTTAGCGACTTCGACGTCTCGCCGCCTAACGTCGATTTCAACTTCGAAATAGCGCCCAACAAGTGTAGACGTGACGGGCGCTATTTCGAAGTTACTGCCGCTACTTCGAAGTAGCGTGCACGTGTAGACGCAGCCATAATGTAGTAAGAAAAGCCAAAAAAGAGTTTGAGGAACAGCTAGCCAAAAATTCAAAAAACGATAGTAAAATGTTTTTTAAATACATTAGAAGCAGGAAGCCCGCTAAAAAAGCAGTGGGGCCCTTGGACGATAAAGATATAAAAGGAGCGATCAAGGAAGACAGTGCCATTGCGGAGCGATTAAATGATTTCTTTGCTTCAGTCTTCACGGCTGAGGATGTTACAGAGGTTCCTAAATCTGAGCCAGCCTTTTTAGGTGACAAATCTGAGGAACTCACTCAGATTGAAGTGACATTAGAGGAGGTTTTGGAATTAATTGATAAGCTGAATAGTAACAAGTCTCCAGGACCAGACGGCATTCACCCAAGGGTTCTGAAAGAACTCAAATGTGAAATTGCGGAGTTATTAACAGTGGTTTGTAACCTATCCTTGAAATCCACTTTGGTACCAAATGACTGGAAGACGGCCAATATAACACCAATATTTAAAAAAGGCTCTAGAGGAGATCCTGGCAATTATAGACCGATAAGTTTAACATCAGTACCAGGCAAATTAGTAGAAACACTAGTAAAGAGTAAAATTGCAAGGCACATAGAAGAGCACGAATTGTTGGGCAAAAGTCAGCATGGTTTCTGCAGAGGGAAGTCGTGTCTAACTAATCTGTTAGAATTCTTTGAAGGGGTTAATAAACATGCGGACAAGGGGCACCCAGTGGACATAATATACCTAGATTTCCAGAAAGCCTTTGACACGGTCCCACACCAAAGGCTTTTATGTAAATTAGGTGGTCATGGGATAGGAGGAAAGGTCCTTTCATGGATCGGGAATTGGTTAAAAGACAGAAAACAAAGGGTGGGAATAAATGGTAAATTTTCACAATGGAGGAGGGTAACTAGTGGCGTTCCGCAGGGGTCAGTCCTGGGACCGATCCTGTTCAACTTGTTCATCAATGATCTAGAAAATGAGGTAAGCAGTGAGGTGGCCAAGTTTGCAGATGACACCAAGTTGTTCAGGACAGTCAAAAGCAAAAGGGATTGTGAAGAACTACAAAAAGATCTCAGCAAACTGAGTGATTGGGCAGCAAAATGGCAAATGAAATTTAATGTGGGTAAGTGTAAGGTAATGCATGTTGGAAAAAATAACCCAAATTACACGTACTACATGATGGGGTCAAATTTAGCTACGACAGATCAGGAAAGGGATCTTGGAGTTATAGTGGATAGTTCTCTGAAGACATCCACACAGTGTGCAGCAGCAGTTAGTAAGGCAAATAGGATGTTAGGAATTATTAAAAAAGGGATAGATAATAAGACAAAAGATATCATACTTCCCCTATATAAAACTATGGTACGCCCACATCTCGAGTACTGCGTGCAGATGTGGTCTCCTCACCTCAAAATAGATATATTGGCATTAGAAAAGGTTCAGAAAAGGGCGACTAAGATGATTAGGGGCTTGGAAAGGGTCCCATATGGGGAGAGGCTAGAGAGACTGGGACTTTTCAGTTTGGAAAAAAGGCGATTGAGGGGCAATATGATAGAGGTATATAAAATCATGAATGGTGTGGAGAAAGTGAATATAGAAAAATTATATACCTTTTCCCATAATACAAGAACTAGGGGACACCAAATGAAATTGATGGGTAGTAGGTTCAAAACTAATAAAAGGAAATTTTTCTTCACACAGCGCACAGTCAACCTGTGGAACTCCTTGCCCGAGGAGGCTGTGAAGGCCAGGACTCTATTAGGGTTTAAAAAAGAGCTTGATAAATTTTTGCAGGTTAGGTCCATAAATGGCTATTAGCCAGGGATAAAGTATGGTGCCCTAGCCTTCATAACAAGGGCAGGAGATGGATGGCAGGAGATAAATCACTTGATCATTGTCTTCTGTTCTCCTTCTCTGGGGCACCTGGCATTGGCCACCGTCGGCAGATGGGATGCTGGGCTCGATGGACCTTTGGTCTGACCCAGTATGGCCATTCTTATGTTCTTATGTTCTTAACTTTATTAATTTTGAAAAAGCCTTCAACAGCATCTATAGGGATAGTCTTCGGTGAATTTTGAAAGTATATGGAATACCACAAGTTGTACAGCTCATCAAGAGTTTTTATAACAATTTCGCATTTAGCATGGGACACAATGATCCGCACTTCAAAGTTAAGACTGGGGTCAGGCAGGGATGCGTTGTGTCTCCAATGCTTTTTAACTTAGTCATAGACAGGGTTATGCAATGTACAACAGAAGATGACCCAAGAGGCATCAGATGATCCATCTTCTCCACACTAGAGGACCTCGATTTTGCTGATGACATTGTGTTGCTCTCCCATATGCATCATCATACGCAAGAGAAGACAAATGGACTCTGCATCTTCAGCAAACAGGTCGGACTAAGAGTTAGCCAAAAGAGAACAGAAATCATGACCCTATACATTGATGCACCAGCACCAGTCAAGATTGATGGCCATGACCTACCTGCCACAAAGAGCTTTACATACTTGAGTAGTATCATCAGACAAGATGGAAGTGTCAGAAGTGGTATTTTGAGCAAACTCAGTAAAGCCAGAAATGTCTTCATGAGTCTGAATGCTGTATGGAAGTCATCACAGTACAGCATCCACACCAAACTGAAGCCGCATCGTAACTGTGTCTTATCAACACTACTATATGGATTAGAATGCTGGCAGATGACAGAGTATGACCTTGGTAAATTTTCAAACTTTCACACCAGAAGCCTTTGGAGGATGCTCTATATTTTTTGGCCATGAATAATTTCAAATCAGGAACTGCCTTCATGGTATAAGCAAGATGACATGGCCACCATCATTATGAAAAGACACTGGAGATGGACAGGACACATAACTCAGAAAAGATGGAAACTCCATCACAAAGACTGCTGTGCACAGGAGTCCTGAAGGGAAGCGAAAACGAGGATGACTCAAGACAACATGGCACCAGACTGCTGAAGTAGAAATGAAGAGCATGAATCACACTTGGGACACTATTGAGAGGCTGGCCAGTGACAGACAGAAGTGGAGGACCTTTATTGCTGCCTTACATGCCAGCAGGCATAAAGGACAATGATGAGGATGATTTGGTTGCTGTTTCAGATCTTTGTTAATACTTCAAAGCAATGATGACTCACTAACTACAATGCAACCAGTAATCTAAACATATTTTAGAAAAAAAATCCAGGAAAAAGGATGAGTCTATGATTTCGGGAAGATCGTGAATAGATTACCTAGTTTAAGACAGAGATTTGTGAGGTCCAACAGGGTGGTTGTTGTCTGGGTTGTGTGGTTTGTTCGTTTGTTTGGTTTTGGTCACTGTACCATGGCTGGATCCTGCTTCTATTGAATTTGTGAGAATGAGTTAATGGTATGTCAAAATTGGCTTCTCCTAATAAAAGCTTTCTGAAATATGATTTTAAAAATGCTTTTAAATATCACATTAAACTTTCTAGGATTCCAGGTGACATTCATAGGGAGGTAACTTGAAAACTTTTCACAAAACTTTATCACTGGGCAAGCATAACTACTGATTTTACATAACATAAATTCTGATTTACACGGTTGGGAGATCAGAATTGGATCCTTTATGTTCACTGAAGAATGTCTGTGAGCTAGATATTTACTCCATTAAGGCAGTTTAGTATTTTAAACAACTGTGATTTTTCCATAGGTAGCCTAATGATGACACAGGAAGAGTGCCCTTGTGCTCATGTGTTTCCCAGCTGCCAGAATGGCCCCATACGCTCTTGGTCAGTGGCACAACTTTAAGCAGCCCTGAAATTGCTCTGTTACTTCTTAGAACCAAACTGGTGCTGCGCAGCATGAGGTTCTGAGGGATGTAAAAGTATCTGACAGTCTACTTTGTGCCCCACCCTGAGTTGCATTAGGGGACCAAAAGGCTAGTCCTGAGTTTCTGGCCTAGAGATTTCATATGTATGTTAAGTCAAGAAAGGCTAGAAATGTACAATTACCAGACTCAGTTGTCAACTTCAAGATTTTTTTATCCAGTATTTACTATTAATAGACAAAATGTTTATGTACAGCGTATAGCTATGCTGTGTTAAAAAACCTTTTTTGAAGAAGTTCAAACAAGAGAAATTCCTACTAACCTGAGGAAAAAACAAAATGTTGGACCCATTTTAAATGTTTTCTCTGATATGCACTGATTTATAATGTGTACATTTCTGGCATATCCCTAAAAACAAGTACACAACATTATATTTAAAAACCATAATCATCACGTCTCTATGTAAGAACAGCAAATATTTTGACTGAATAAGTGCTATTTGCTGTCTGTTTTACATGTGACATGTTTTATACAACTTGAGAACTTAATTTCCTGAAACATACTGAAATGCCAGCAAGGCTTCTGGGAAAGATGATTTAGCTTCTTTTAACTGCCCACTCTGATTCTCTTTTTTCTTCTTCTTCTTTCCCATGTTTTATGCTGTATGTATTCTGGAATTTAGACCATACCTAAGAAAACAAGGAAAATTAATTATAATATAAAAATATACATATAATTGGACATACACATCTCCTAGAACTGGAAGGGGCCTTGGGAGGTCATCTAGTCCAGTCCCCTGCCCTTTTGACAGGACCAAGCACCATCCCTGACATTTCTTTGCCCCAATCCCTAAATGGCCCCCTCAAGAATTGAGCTTATAACCCTGGATTAAGCAGACCAATGCTCAAACAACTGAGCTATCCCTCCCCCCCCCCCCAAACTATGTAACTAGGTAACATCACATGCTTACCTGGCTGGAGCACTTGCAACAAACAACTCTGAAAATACAGTATTTTTAGCAGCAAACGTAGAAATAATGAAATAATAGTAAATCACAGACGAAACCAAATCACTTTAAAAAAAATCTCTCCAATTTCAAATATGTTATTTTTTCTCAAAATCTAAAATAAAAAAGTTACCTGGTGAGGTTAAAAATAATAGTTTAGAATACAAATTTCCCTACCTGTGTATACAACTAGTACCACGATCTGAAGTAAACAAAATGAAATTCAAAAAAAGCAAATGCACTGTACTCCACTTGGGAATAAAATGCCTAAGAAAAAGTACTGCAGGAAAGGAGATGGGGGTTATAGTGGATCACAAACTAAATATGAGTCAACAGTACAATAATATTGAAAAAAAGTAAACATGCTGGGATGTATTAGCAGGAGTAGTGTAAGCAAGGCAAGAGACACAGCATTGTGTCCAGTTCTGGACAGTAGATTTAAGGAAAGATATGGAGAAACTGGAGAGTCCAGAGGGAAAAACCAAAGATATATATATATATATATATTCTCCTTAACCTCTGAGGACAGAACAGGAGGCAATAGGCTTAAATTACATCAAGGGAAGAGGCTTAGGTAGGATATCAGAAACCAACTTCCTGGCAGGGTAGTTAAGAACTGGAACAAATTGCCTGGGGAGACTGTGCAATTTCCATCACTTTTAAGAACAGACTAGGCAAACACCTTTCAGAAATGGTGTAGTTATTACAGTCCTTTCTTCAGTGCTGGGGACTGAACTAGATGATCTCTTGAGGTCTCTTCCACTCCTACACTTCTATGATTCTAAGACTCTGTAATTAAATATCTAATATATTTTTTATTGTTTATGCTTACACACAAACATGCTTTCTGTATTTATTTCAACAAGGACACTGAAAATAAGACCATTTCACCTTATTTTCCTATTAATTTTCACTATCAATCTTGCATTCAAAGTGTTTAAAAATATTGACTGGAAATTTTAAACAATAATTATATCAAAATATTTCTATTGATCATTTCAGGTTTTGAAAACGTGTTTTACAAAGTTTAAATTTAAGATTTCAGTTCTGTCACAGAATCACAGAAAAGTAGGGCTCACAAGAAGAAGAAGAATTTACTGGGCTCCACTATCCTAACTGCAAATGGGAGTCAAACCATATACATGAGTTGTTGCACTAACTTCAACATAACAAATTATGGTAGTAAGCATTAAGCTCAGTTGTCACAATCATAGAATCATAGAACAATAGAGCTGGAAGAGACCTAAAAAAGCCATTGAGTCCAGGCCCTTCACGCTAGTGGGGACCTAGGACCCCCAGTTCAGGAAAATTGCCCATGGATCAAGCCCATGTTTCCTCAGGACAGCATGCAGGCACTTGTTTAAATTCTAGTGACATGTACTTAAGTGCTGTTCTGAAGTGGGGCCTAGGTAGAAATAGTAACTGCATTCCTTTGAGTTGGATGTACTTCATTCTCACAAATCCAGAGGCAAGTTGTTTCTTTGCTAGCCATTCTTTTTCAGTTTTAGGTCCATTTTTACCCAGCCAGCTCTAGCTCACTTGCATTTCTCTTTCTCTTCCTTATATTCTACCAGAACAGTGAATATTTGTTGTAGCTATGACATTGGTTTTGATTGTCAGAGCAGCAAATAAAACTGCTTTCTGAAGGGATATGCATATCAACAGTAATTCCTATGTGTATTGTCTTGCATTTCCAAGCTCAGCAATAACATGACAGTGATTCCATTGACAGGCTGGCAGCATACAAATATGAAAAACAACTCACAAGGAACAAGTATCTATGGTGTTTCTTCATCATTACCTTCCAGCTTTATTTTCATTTTAATGTGAATTGCCCAGCTGCTTGACTTCTGAATGTTAATTACCACACAAAAATCATATATATTATTTTTGCTGTGTGCGTCTGTCTCTGCAGGCAAGGCTCTATCATGTTGCTCCCCCAAGCCCCTCAATGGAGCTCCCCCCTCTACTGTGCCAGCCACTCCCCATGCAGCACAGTGCCCAGCCCAGCCCCCTGCACCGTGCCAGCCCCAGCCCCTCTCTGAACAGTGTGGGGCCTGGCCCAGCCACTAACGGAGCCTGTCCTCACCCAGCATAGTGCCCAGCACTGCGCCCTTCAACAGAGCCCCCCCTGCACTGTATCAGTCCCAGCTCCTCCCAAGACCAAGGCAGAGCCCATCCTAGCCCCCAGTGCAGGGTCTGGCCCATACACTGTGTATGTGTATTACAAGTTTCAGTCCAGAACAGGTCAGCAACCTGCGGCTCCAAGTGCTGCCACTCCTGACTCCACTTGTGGCTATAGAAGCTGCTGCCACTTAAACAAAATCTGCAGTTAAAACTGGATTTAGTTTTTTTATTTAAGTGGCGGCAGACTCCAGAGCCCCAAGTAGAGTCAGAGGTGGCTGGGAGCCCTAAAAGAGGAAACTGGCAAGGCAGGGAGTTGCCCATGCACTGCACACTAGGAAATTCTAAGGCTGCAGGAGAGCTGGAGGTGGGGGTCGGGTGGCCAAGCCTGCCCTGCTGGAGCCTGGCTGAAAAGGAGGCGGGGCGGGTGGGTGGCGGCAGTATGTGGAGCTCCTTGTCTCAGGCAGGTAAATCTAGGGATGTGGGGGTGCATTTGGGGCTGAGAGGGGTTAAGCCTGGAGATGGGTGATGGGTTTGCAGGATGGGGTGTAAAGCTTGAGGATAGGGGGTGAATTTGGGGGCCAAGACAGGTAAGCCTGGAGGTAACAGCTTTCTAACTGTTAGAAATCATTGTGCGTGCACAGTTCTTAAGATGGGGTGACAAACAGTACAGTCTGACATTATTTATTAAGGTCTGTATCATATTCACATGCACTGCAACTCTTGAAGTATTGATTTTGTAACCGAATTTGACAAAATGACTCTTCTCAATACTTCAATTGCAGACTGCTGGTCTAGAACATTCTTCCAGCTTAACTTATGCTTGCAAGAGGAGCTGTAACAGGGCTTCTAGTCTTTAATAAAGAGTGCTACCGGTTGGTGCTAGTACACAGAACTAATGGCATTACACACGGCTAGCTACATTCTTTGGTCCTGTAGTGGATGTAGTTCTGCCAGAACCAAGAGGGTGCAACAAGGGGCTTAAGCATCAGGGTTTTTCTAACCCACACCAGCTCCGTAAATAGTCAACTCCTGAGTCACAACCACCATCTCCAGAATAGGACAAGGCTGCTTCACATTAAAATTGAAACAAAAAATTGTTGTGACACAGCTCCCTTAAAACAAGGAAATTAAGTTAAGCTATCTAATGCTACCCACCAGTAGTCCTCCATCGAAAAATCCTAAGATTACTATTACTACAAAGACCATCAACCACAAACCAAGCAACCTGCCAGTCTACAATTCTGCTCTTATAAGATTATTTTCCCTGCAACTTGAGTAGCTGTTGTTGATATAGTCATTGGTTGTGTTGGGAGAAGGTAGACTGGTAAAGGGCAAGTGCCGAAAGGCAGTTTAAAGGAGCGTTGGAAGGCTGGCAATACTAGAAAGGCAGATTTAGGGTTAGACAAGACAATGGTAATGCATTATAGCTTTTAAAAATCCCCTTGTTGATATTTTATTTTATTCATAAGCATCTTCACCACTCCCAGTAAGCTGTATACGGGAAATCTACCTGTGCTGAAGACTGAGTTAAGTTTGTTAATTATGATTATGTGGCTCTTATGAGATGGCAGATTGTTTTAAATCTGATGCTTAGACCATGCAGCCACCCGTCTCTCTCCCCCGCCCCACCCCCCAAAACCAACTACTTATTTGAAAGTCTAGTCTTGGAAAGTTCAAACTCCGAGCATCAGCCCATACCTGCCCCAACACCAATCCTCTGCGGCACCTTCTACTATCACCAACACCGCCACCTTCACTGCTATCACCTACTCCCATCACCAGCACCCATTTGTGCCCCCATTCACAGCAGTCACCCCTCCACCATAACCCACACCCACCTACACCCCCACCGTCACTATTTGCTGTCAGCCTCTTGCACCCTCAGCCACAATAACTACCGCCCTCCTGCGCCCCCGCCATCATTTCTGTCACCCCCGCAGCCGCCATGGCCGCTGCCCTCCTGCGCCCCCGCCATCACTGCCGTCACCGCCCCACCCCCGATCTCCGTGACACTGCGCCGACCCGCCGACTCCCGTCCCTACAGCCCCACCCACTCCCCTCAGCGGGCCCCGATGGGCAGCGAGGCAGTTACCAGGGCCTGACCGGCGGGGGCGCCCTGTTTTCTGAGCTCCGCGGCCGGCCCACTCGGGCTCCTCAGCCCAAACTGCCCCGGTAACTGAGGCAACAGCCGCTCGCCCTTTCCTGCGGCGCTGCGGCCTGCGCGTTCAAACAGCGCCCCCTGCTGGACCCGGGCGGGAGCTGCGGCCAATCCCTCCATCCGATCGCTTCCCCCCAGCTTTTTGTAGCGGACGACGACACCTGCCGAGCCATCTGCCCTGCCCTCACAGCTGCTGTGCACGTAGCCTTCCCCAGTGTCTGCCCTCTGACCCCCGCCGCTGGAGCAGGATCCTCTGTACCCACCAAGGAGGCAGAAGGGTTGGGGGGCTCAGTACAAGCGTCAGCCACAACTGCATCCACACTTTTTGGTCATTTGCTGAAGAGGTCAGCAGCAGAAAGGGCCACAGTCATGGGTCAGGAAGTTAGAACTGTCCCCCAGGCAGGAATCACTGGCCCACTTTCACAGCAGTGCCAAGAGGAATGGGTGAGGGAAGAAGACCCAACCCAGCTCTTGTGCCAGTACTGCAGTGTTGTGACTTATTAATCTATGTGTTGTCATTGCGCCGAGTGGCCTCAGGTACAAAGTGGGGCCCCACCATCTTTACATCTGTACGAAGAGAATAAAATGACAGTCCCTGTCCCCAAGAGCTTCTACTCCCTGTTAGCAAATGGTGGGGAAATCTGTTCTCTGCGGACCCCCAGCCACAACTGTACCAAACAATATATTACAGATGAGATGAAACATAAAATAGATCATTGCACTTTTATGCCTTAAACCTTACGTTTATGATAGATGCTGGTGGCATTTTTCAGTCAAGATGATCCCAAAGTGCTTTGCAAATTTTTTTTGGATTCGCACTCGCAAATTAGTAGATTACAAAGTCAGAAAGGCTTTTTGATTATCTAGTCTGACCTCCTCTGTAACACAGGTTGTAGGGCTCCCGGAATTAATTCCTGTTTGAACTGGAGAAAATTGATGAGAAAAATGTCCAAACGTGAACAAAATTCCACTGCAACCAGAGCTGTCCTGTCCATAGGGCAAGGTGGGACAGCCACCCCAAGCCCCACACTTTTAGGGGCCCTGTGGCAGTCACCCCCACCATCCTGTGGATGGGAGGATTACCTGGGACATGGCCTGGGTTGCAGGTGCAGGTGGCAGCAGCTGCAGCAGCAAGGGATTGCCTCTCCTCCCTTCCCCTGGCCTTGCCCCCTCAGCACTCATCATGCGGAGCTAGCGGCAGCCTGCTCTGCTTCCTGGCCCACTGAGCCTGCCTCTCTACAGTAGTGGGAAGCAGCCTCCACTCCCCACTGACCATGGAAAAGCAGGGATCAGCAGGCTAGGAAGGTGCAGCAGAGGGGAGAAGGTTTCTGCTTGCCCCACATGGTGAATGCAGGGGAGGAGAGCAGCTGGGGGAAGAGGGCACCTGCTGCTGCTGCTGCTGCTGCTGTCACTGTTGCTATCCACCACCCACATCCTGCCCCAGGTAATCCCCAGCCAGGTTGTTTGGGGACGAGGAAAGAGGCAGGGTGCGGGCAGAATGGGAAGGGGTGGGGCCTGCAGCATGGGGGCCAGCTGGAGGGGGAATGCTGGGGACACTGGAGGGGTGTTGTCTTGGGCCCCACCCTACTCTTGGGATGGCCTTGCCCACAACCATTGTATGCAATGTACTTATTGCCACATCAGTCTCAGGATCTTAGGGAAATAAGGTGGTGTGTGTGTGTGTGTGTGTGTGTGAGAGAGAGAGAGAGAGAGGGAGAGAGAGAGAATGCCAGGCAGACCTCTTCTCCAGTTGTGAGAAAAGAACTCCTAGCATAACAGCAAAATGTAAGGTGCATCAGATGGTTTAGTGTATGTAATTAATGCATATTGTAAGAAACTGTCCAAAGTAGACTGGCCCATTTACACTTCTTTGGTCACAGGATTAAAAAAGGAGATTAGTGGATTACAGAATGTTATTATGTCATATATCCAGCGTCTCTGTTCAGTCCACAATTTAGAAGTCGAGCAGAATAATGAATGTAAGCTCCTAGGCTCATCTTTTGAAAGTGTTGTTCAGGTTTCTTTTGGCTACCTACAGGTGTTATAGTGTTTTTGATAAACTTATTCTCCACAAACACACCACACAAAAATATACTTCTAAAGAGAGACAAACAAGGGAACCCAAGCTGGCCTGTCGTATATTAAGGACACATAAAACCATCCTCAGGTCTGTAAGAATAAGGCCAGCATGAAAGTAACTTAAATTTCTTACAGGTACTGTCCTATTACAACCCACCTCTCCTGGAGGGGAGCCCTTAGGGTGGTTATGATATGACAGTACCTGTATGAAATTAATGTGTGGGGTGGAGCGCAGGGGGCTCAGGACAGAGGATGGGGGTGTGGAAGAGTGCAGGAGCCAAGGCTGGGGAGCGTGAGGGGTGAGGGGCTGGGCATTGGGGTGTGTGGCAAGTACAGGAGTCATGTCAGGGGCCTGTGTGTGTGGGAGCTGCAGGAGTCTGGGCAGAGAGCTGCAGGTGTGTGAGGAGCGTACAGGAGTCAGGGCAGAGGTGGGGAATGGGGGAAGTTAGGGCAGGATTTTGGAGGGTGTCAGGGTACAGGAGAGTGATGGGATTCAGGGGTCCCCAAGCACTGCACCGCGTCTGCAGGCAGGAGTGACTTTCACTCAGCAGGTCGAACAGGAAGTTTATTAGGCAACAGAGGCACAGCTCAGAACAGAGGTCTCAGTACAGCACACAGAGACTGTCATTCCAATCCATCGTGGAGCGAGGAGCCCCAGGGGTGCCTCATCTGGGGTGTAGCTTCCCCCTCAGCCAGGCTGGCTGCTTCCCAACTCTCTCTCCCCCAGCTTCTAACTGCCACCTCCGATTCAAAAAACACTCAGCTCCTCCCTGCTCTTTGTTCAGGTCAGAGGTGTTACCTGCCAGCTTAGGCTACAGCCCCAGGAGGTCATCCTTAGCAGCTGTCAAAACAAAAAGCAGTCAAGTAGCACTTTAAAGACTAGCAAAATAGTTTATTAGGTGAGCTTTCGTGGGACAGACCCACTTCTTCAGACCATAGCAAGACCAGAACAGACTCAATATTTAAGGCACAGAGAACCAAAAACAGTAAGCAAGGAGGACAAATCAGAAAAAGATAATCAAGGTGAGCAAATCAGAGAGTGGAGGGGTGGGGGGGAACGTCAAGAATTAGATTGAGCCAAGTATGCAGACGAGCCCCTATAGCGAAAGTCTGAACTTCTACATACAGTGCTTCCGCAACCGTGCTCAGGCTGACGTTGTACACAAACAATGCCAAATGAGACACAATCTCAACTATGCTGAACGCCATACTGTCCAGAGTCTCAAAAATAACCCAGACATCATAATCAAACCAGCTGACAGGAGGCAGCCAGACAGCTCTCCAACACCACATTTTACAGACCTCTCTCCGCTGATCCCACTTTGGAATTCCAAAGGAAATTAGAACAACTACTGAAGGAACTCCCTGCTGCTACTCAGGACCTCATTCACTCAGACACACCATCTGAGCCACAGCCTGGATTATTCTATTTACTTCCCAAAAGCCACAAACCTGGAAACCCTGGACGCTCTATCATTTCAGGTATTGGCATCCTTACCACTGGACTATCCAGTTAAATAGACTCCCTCCTCAAACCCTATGCCACCAACGCTCCCAGCTATATCTGAGATACCACCAACTTCCTGAGGAAATTACAAAACATCGGAAAAGTTCCTGATAATGCCATCCTTGCCACAATGGATGTAGAGGCTCTGTACACTAATATTCCACATAAAGACGGATTACAAGCAAACAGGAATACCATCCCTGATGCCACCATAGCCAATCTGGTGTCTGACCTCTGTAACTTTGTTCTCACACACAATCATTTCCGTTTTGGGGACAATTTATACCTCCAGATTAGTGGAACTGCTATGGGCACCCGCATGGCCCCACAATATGCTAATATATTTATGGCTGACCTGGAACAACGATTCCTCAGCTCTCGTCCCCTATTACCACTCCTCTACTTAAGATATATTGATGACATCGTTATGATTTGGACCCATGGTACAGAGGCTCTAGAAGAATTCCACGGAGACTTTAACAATCTACAACCCACCATCAACTTATGCCTCGATTACAACATGCAAGAGATACATTTCCTGGACACTACAGTACTAATCAAGGATGGTCTGATCAGTACCACACTGTACCGAAAACCAACTGATCACTATACTTATCTACACCCTTCTAGTTTCCATCCTGCACACGGGAGAAGTGCAGGGAGCAGAGAAAGCCACTCTACATAGCCTTCATCGACTTGACCAAGGCTTTTGACTTGGTCAGCAGGGATGGTCTGTTCAAACTGCTCCACAAGATAGGCTGTCTTCCATGGTTACTCAAGATGATCCAGTCGTTCCACGAAGACATGAGAGGAACCATCCAATATGACGGCGCATTATCGGATGCTTTCAGAATCAGGAGCGGCGTCAAACAAGGATGCGTGCTTGCTCTGACATTGTTTGTGATCTTCTTCGCACTCCTTCTGAAGCATGCCTTTGGATCTTCAGCAGAGGGCATCTTGCTGCACACAAGATCTGATGGGAAACTGTTTAACCTTGCAAGGCTGAAAGCTAAGTCTAAGGTGCGAGAAGTCCTCATCAGAGACATGCTGTTCGCAGACGATGCTGCTGTAGTGTCTCACACAGAAGACCAGCTTCAAAAACTGCTGGATCAGTTCTCCAAAGTGTGCAAGGACTTTGGGCTTACCATCAGCCTAAAGAAGATGAACGTACTCGGTCAGGATGTTGCTGAATCCCCATCAATCAGCACTGACAACTATATGATAGAGGTCATCCACAAGTTCGTTTACCTTGGGTCCACCATCACTGACACCCTGTCGTTGGACACGGAGCTAAATAGGAGGATCGGAAAAGCGGCCAAAACTCTGTCCAGACTCAGCAAGAGAGTGTGGAATAACGACAAGCTGTACACTCACACCAAAATGCAAGTCTACAGAGCCTGCATCCTCAGCACCCTACTTTATGGCAGCGAGACTTGGACCCTGTATGCCCACCAGGAAAAGAGGCTGAACGTCTTCCACTTGCGCTGCCTCAGGCGCGTCCTTGGAATATCCTGGAAGGACAGAGTGACCAACACCGCCGTCCTCAAGCAAGCTGGAATCCCAACCATGCACACCCTCCTCAGGCAGCGTCGACTCCGCTGGCTTGGCCACGTCCACAGGATGAACGATGGAAGGATTCCAAAAGACACCCTGTATGGTGAGCTAGCCTCTGGCAAAAGACCTCCCGGACGCCCCCAGCTGCGTTACAAAGATGTCTGCAAGAGAGACCTCAGAGAGGTAGACATCGAGCTGGACAACTGGGAAGAACTAGCAGACGACCGCAGCAGATGGAGGCAGGGGTTACACAAGGGCCTTCAGAAAGGCGAGTTGAAGATCAGACAGCTAGCAGAGGAGAAGCGAGCGCACAGAAAGCACACTAAGGACTTGCCAGACACCCACTACATCTGCAAGAGATGCAGCAAGGACTGTCACTCTCGTGTGGGTCTTTATAGTCACAACAGACGCTGTAAATGAAGTCCTCAATTGAAACTTTAAAGGGAGCGATCCATAGTCTATGCAGACTAAAGGATGCCTACTACTACTACTACACGTGACTAGATCCACTGTTTACAGTCAAGCTCTTAGGTACAATCGCTTTTGCTCTGATCCAACTGACAGAGACCAAAAACTACAAGAACTTTACCAAATATTCACAAACCTGAATTACCCACCAAGAGAAGTAAAAAAAACAATTAGACAGGGCCAGACGAATACCCAGAGACCAGCTACTCCAAGATCGGCCCAAAAAAGCCAAGAACAGAACACCACTGGTCGTCACCTACAGCCCACAACTGAGACCACTGCAACGAATTATTAAAGACCTACAACCTATCCTTAATCAGGATGCCACACTCCAGAAGGCCCTGGGTGACATGCCTGTTCTCACCTACAGACAACCTCCCAACCTTATGAGGATCCTCACTAACAGCCACAGTCTATACCCCGGGAATACCAGTCCTGGAACCTTTCCCTGCAACAAAGCCCGCTGCCAGCTTTGTCCACATATCTTCTCTGGAAATACCATCACTGGACCTAACCAGGTTACTCACAGAATCACGGGCACTTTCTCATGCTACTCTACTAACATCATATATGCCATCATGTGCCAACAATGCCCAGATGCTTTGTATATTGGACAGACTTCTAACTCCCTTAGACAAAGGGTCAATGGGCACAAAACAGACATCCAAACACTCCAGATCCACAAACCAGTTAGTCAACATTTTAATGACATGGGGCATTCTGTCAATGACCTAAAGGTATGTGTGTTACTGAAAAGGAATTATCGCACCGTTCTGGAAAGGGAAACAGCCGAGCTGGCTTTTATATTCAAATTCGGCACATTAACACATGGTTTAAATCGTGATGGGAACTTTCTGAGTCACTATAGGGGCTCATCCGCATACTTGGCTCAATCTAATTCTTGACCTTCCCCCCACCACCCCTCCACTCTCTGATTTGCTCACCTTGATTATCTTTTTCTGATTTGTCCTCCTTGCTTACTGTTTTTGGTTCTCTGTGCCTTAAGTATTGAGTCTGTTCTGGTCTGGCTAAGGTCTGAAGAAGTGGGTCTGTCCCATGAAAGCTCACCTAATAAACTATTTTGCTAGTCTTTAAAGCACTACTTGACTGCTTTTTGTTTTGATAGTGTATAGACTAGCACGGCTTCCTCTCTGTTATTACTTAGCAGCTGTGAACTGCTCTGCCTGTCTCTCTCTCTCTCACACACACACACCCACTCCATCACAGGGAGTCAGGGCAGGGGATTGTAGGGTGGGGTAGGGGGCTCAGAGCATGGAATTATGAGGGCCTGGGTGTAGCTCAGGACTGGGAGTGCAGCCACTGTGCTTGCCCAGCTGCCAGATTCCTGGGTAGCAGGGGACCATGCTTGCTGAGCCACACTGTGGTATTCCTGCAGGGGACTTTCATCTCTTGGTAAGGCCTTTTCCTGTAGCTCTATTGTTAGGTCTGAGGCTTTTGTCTGCAGCTATATTAGCAGAGCAGTAAGCATGAGCTAAAAAGAAAAAAAGTCACTTCCTCACATTCCAGCTAAGTTACACTAAAACTGCAAGCTGTTAAGAGGGTGATCTTGTCTTAATTTACCACTCTCCCGTTCTTTGTGTCATCTGCAAACTTTATCACTGACTTTATGCTTTTTTTCCAGCTTATTGATAAAAATGTTAAAGAGTAGGGGGTCAAGAACATCCCTGTTAAATTTCACTAGAAACACATCCATTTGATTATGATTCCTTTTTACAATTACATTTTGAGGCTGATTATTTAACCAGTTTTTAATCCATGTCATGAATTTTATATCATTCTAATTTCTTAATAAAAATGCCATGAAGTACCAAAGAAAACACCTTATAGAAGTCTTAAGTATCAACACTATTACCTTTATTAAGCAAATCTGTAATCTTATAAAAAGAGATATCACATTTTGATAGGTTCTATCCATAAATCCATGTTAATTGGCATTAATTATACAGTCTCCTTTAATTCATTGTTAATCAAATCAATGTATCAAACATTTCATCTTTTTAATCTGGAACGAATGTCAGTGTGACAGGCCTATAATTACTCGGGTCATGAAGGTTACCTTTTTCAAATAAAGGTACGGTATTAACCTTTTTCCCACTCTTTTAAGACTTGCCCTATGTTCCAAGTTTTTGGAAATCAACATGAAGGCTATGTCTACACTAGCACACTACATCGAAGTAGCCTGTTTCAAAGTAAGAACATTGAAATAGGCTACTTCGACCCGTATCATCTCCACATCCTCCAAGGCTGGTGCCGTCGATGTTCAACGTTGAAGTAGCGATGGGGAACATCAAAAGGAGCCGCCCCAGAAGGAAATGCGGGGCGTCCACACACACAAATGCTCCCCATCAAAATAGAATCATAGAATCATAGAGCACTAGGACTGGAAGGGACTTCGAGAGGCCATCAAGTCCAGCCCCCTGCCCCAATGGCAGGACCAAGTACTATCTAAACCATCCCTGATAGACATCTATCTAACCTGTTCTTAAATATCTCCAGCGAGGGAGATTCCGCAACCTCCCTTAGCAATTTATTCCACTGTTTGACCACCCTGACAGTTAGGAACTTTTTCCTAATGTCCAACCTAAACCTCCCTTGCTGCAGTTTAAGCCCATTGCCTCTTGTTCTGTCCTCAGAGGCCAAGAAGAACAAGTTTTCTCCCTCCTCCTTATGACACCCTTTTAGATACCTGAAAACTGCTATCATGTCTCCCCTCAATCTTCTCTTTTCCAAACTAAACAAGCCCAGTTCTTTCAGCCTTTCTTCATAGGTCACATTCTCTAGACCTTTAATCATTCTTGTCGCTCTTTTCTGGACCCTCTCTAATTTCTCCACATCTTTCTTGAACTGCGGTGCCCAGAACTGGACACAATACTCCAGCTGAGGCCTAACCAGCGCAGAGTAGAGTGGAAGAATGACTTCTCGTGTCGTGTTCACAACACACCTGTTAATGCATCGCAGAATCATGTTTGCTTTTTTTGCAACAGCATCACACTGTTGACTCATATTTAGCTTGTGGTCCACTATAATCCCTAGATCGCTTTCTGCTGTAGTCATTTCTAGACAGTCTCTCCATTCTGTATGTGTGAAACTGATTGTTCCTTCCCAAGTGGAGCACTTTGCATTTGTCCTTATTAAACTTCATCCCGTTTACCTCAAACCATTTCTCCAATTTATCCAGATCATTTTGAATTTTGACGCTATCTTCCAAAGCAGTTGCAACCCCTTCCAGCTTGGTATCATCTGCAAACTTAGTAAGCATACTTTCTATGCCAATATCTAAATCATTGATGAAGATATTGAACAGAACTGGTCCTAACACAGACCCCTGCGGAACCCCACTTGTTATGCTTTTCCAGCAGGATTGAGAACCATTAAGGTCTACTCTCTGGGTATGGTTATCCAGCCAGTTACGAACCCACCTTATAGTAGCCTCATGTAGATTGTATTTGCCTAGTTTTTTTTATAAGAATATCATGCGAGACTGTATCAAATGCTTTACTAAAGTCTAGGTATATCACATCTACCACTTCTCCCCTATCCACAAGGCTCATTATCCATCAAAGAAAGCTATCAGATTAGTTTGACATGATTTGTTCTTTACAAATCCATGCTGGTTGTTCCCTATCACCTTACCACCTTCAAAGTGCTTGCTTTATTACCTACTCCATTATCTTTCTTGGCACTGAAGTTAAGCTGACTGGCCTGTAGTTTCCTGGGTTATTCTTATTTCCCTTTTTATTGACAGGCACTGTATTTGCCCTTTTCCAGTCTTCTGGAATCTCTCCTGTCTCCCATGATTTTCCAAAGATGATGGATAAAGGCTCAAATATCTCCTCTATCAGCTCCTTGAGTATTCTAGGATGCGTTTCATGAGGCCCTGGTGACTTGCAGACATCTAATTTTCCTAAGTGATTTTTAACTTGTTCTTTTTTTATTTCAATTTGTAACCCTACCCTTTTCCCACTAGCATTCACTATATTGGGCATTCCTTCATCAGACTTCTCAGTGAAGACCGAAAATAAGGGGCCAGGAAACCCCACGGACAGGGTCACAGGCTGGACTAGCCCTTCCGGGGCAACAGCAAGCTGCTCCTTTAAAGGGCCCCCTCCCAGACACACCTGGCCTGCACAGCAAGAGAGCTGTAGAGTGCTACCCACACTCTTGCAGACTGAGGCACAGCAGCTATGGATTCCCAGCAGCAGCAGCAGCAGCTGGAAGCCCTCCAGGTAGTCACCCAGGGAGCAAGTGCCCTGCTAGGTGCTGCATGGGAGGCCGCTCAGTGGCTTCTGGCAGAGGAGCCCTCCCAGGGGGCAGACCACCACGCTCCATTCTTCCTCCCCCTCTGGGTGCTCCGACACCTCTGGAGATACCACACCAGCTCTGAGTGGTGGGAGCAGCTGGTCATGGGGGAGTGGGACAACGACATGTGGCTGCAGAACTTCTGCATGTGCCAACAGACCTTCCTGGAGCTCTGCCAGTGGCTCACCCCCCCACTGAGACACCAGGACACACAGATGTGGTGCACCCTCCCCATGGAGAAGAGGGTCGCAAAAGCCATCTGGAAGCTGGCTGCTCCAGACAGCTATTGCTCCGTGGGACACCAGTTTGGATTGTTAAAGGCCACGGTCGGGGCCATCGTCATGGAGGTAAGGAGGCCTGGGCACGCATCCACTGGGGAGATGGGGACTGGGGAGGGGGGCCCAGGTGTGGGGCTGGGGTGAGAGGAGTACCGGGGAGGGAGGGGGTGGGTGTGGGGCTGGGGCGGGAGGGGTGCTGGGGAGGGAGGAGCTGCAGGAAGGTACCTGGGGAGGTGTCCGGGAGGGGCCTGGGGCACCCTGCACATCCTCATGGGCACTTGTGTTCCCTCCCCACAGGTGGCCCATTTGCTCAATGCCATGCTGCTCCATAGGATCATCCAACTCGGGGACCTGGATGCAGCTGTCACCAGATTTGCCCCCATGGTGTTCCCGAACTACTTCGGGGCCCTGGATGGGACCCACATCCCCATTCGCACCCCAGGCCGCACGGGGGGGAAGTTACATCAACTGTAGGAGCTACCACTCTGTGGTCCTGCAAGCCATGGTGGACAGCCGGGGCCACTTCCAGGATGTCTACATGGGCTGGCCCGGCTGCACATATGATGCCCGCGTCTTCCGGAACTCAGGCCTGTGCTGCCGGCTGGAGGCAGGGACCAACATCCCCCAGAGGGAGAGCCCTCTGGGGGACACCACCATGCCCCTCTGCCTCATGCCAGATGCGTCCTACCCCCTCCAGCCCTGGCTCATGCGCCCATATGCCAGCCACCTCAATGCCAGCCAGGAGCGGTTCAACACCTGCCTGAACCACACCCACCAGATGGTGCAGAGGACCTTTGGCCACCTAAAGGGCCGCTCGCGGTGCCTCCTTACCCACTTGGACGTCGGCCTCCAGAACATCCCCCAGGTTGTGGGTGCGTGCTGCACGCTCCACAATATTGTCAAGAGCAAGGGGGAGGCCTTCATCCAGGGGTGGGCAGTTGACGCCAGCACGGGCTTCCCCCAGCCGGCTGCTGCACCCAGTCACCAGGCCTACCGTGAGGGGGTACGGGTCCGTGAGGCCCTGCAGGGTCATTTTGATCAGGGAGACCCCGAGCACCTCCCTGGCCTTCCCTGGAGGGCCCCCCCACCTGCACTGCCTGCACACCATCCCCCCAGCAAGCACACGTCTCATGTTCTTTGGAAAATAAAATTTGAATTATTGAAAACTGGTAACTGTGTTATGTGCACAACCAAAACTGCAACCAATATACGAAGGAGGACAACTATATACAAGGGGAACAACTATTCACAAGGGGGACAGCTATATACAAATGGGGGCCCAGTGGATGGTTCAATCGTTGGCCCATCAGTCTGGGGTGGGTGTAGAGGGGCACAACCCCCAGCGGGTACAGGTCGTGACCTCCCCCTTGTCTGCAGTCCCCGGTGCAGCCGGCTGGGGGCCAGGAGAACCAGCAGGTACAGCCGGGATGCCTCCACCAGCCAGTCTTCAGCCCCAGTGGGCTCTGGTCCTTGAGGGCTGGCAGGCGGTGCAGCAGGTGGGGTGGCAGGAGGCGAGGCAGGTGGGGCGGCAGGCGGCGAGGCAGGCGGCGCAGCAGGTGGGGTGGCAGGAGGCGAGGCAGGTGGGGCGGCAGGCGGCGAGGCAGGCGGTGCAGCAGGTGGGGCGGCAGGTGGCGAGGCAGGTGGGGCGGCAGGTAGCGAGGCAGGCGGTGCAGCAGGTGGGGCGGCTGGTAGTGAGGCAGGCGGTGCAGCAGGTGGGGCGGCTGGTAGCGAGGCAGGCGGTGCAGCAGGTGGGGTGGCTGGTAGCGAGGCAGGCGGTGCAGCAGGTGGGGCGGCTGGTAGCGAGGCAGGCGGTGCAGCAGGTGGGGTGGCTGGTAGCGAGGCAGGCGGTGCAGCAGGTGGGGCGGCTGGTAGCGAGGCAGGCGGTGCAGCAGGTGGGGTGGCTGGTAGCGAGGCAGGCGGTGCAGCAGATGGGGTGGCTGGTAGCGAGGCAGGCGGTGCAGCAGGTGGGGCAGCAGGCAGCGAGACAGGCGGCACAGCAGGTGGGGCAGCAGGGGGCGAGGCAGATGGGGCAGCAGGGGTGCATCGGGTGGATCAGCGGGGAGGGCAGCATGGGAGGCAGCAGGGGGCAGGAGCCGGGCAACAGCCTCCCGGATCGACCCGCCTATGTCCCAGAATACACCCATGAATTCCTGCCACGCCGCCCAGCGCCGGGTGGACTCCTCCCAGTCAAGGCAGAATCTCTCCTTGGCCACCTCCGTCTGCTGCCGGAGAGCTGCTAGGAGCTAGGGATACAGGGGGGCCACCCCCTCGGTCCATTGGTGGCGTGACTGTCCCGCTGGCCTTGGGGGTGTCCCTGGGCGCTGGCAGTGGCTGACCTCCGGCGGGCTGTCAGGGACCGTGGAGGGTGCCTGGCTGCCTGGGGCCTCGGATGGTGCAGCTGCAGAGAGGGAGAAAGGGAGAGGAAGGCTGTTAGTACTGCGCCCTGGCCTGTGGCCCATTCTCCCCGCCCCCCACCTTGCGTGCTGGGTCTCTGTCCCCATCAGTGGGTGTGATGTCCGTGTTGGGTGTCCCCATTGCATGGCCCCTCGCCCCCAGGGTTAGGGTACAGTGCTGTCCATGGGTGCGGGTGCTGATGGCCATGCTGCCATCCTGGGACCATGCTGTGGCTGGGCACTTGCAGGACGGGGTCCACTGGGAGTGTGTAAGGCTCCTGGTTGTGTCTGGTGCCCCCGCCCCGTGGCCCGGGGGTGTGTGCCCTGTGGGGTACATAGCTGACCGTCCATTGGCATGGTCGGGGGAACCCCGGTGGGCAGACGCCCAGCTGGTGCTCAGGGAGGGGAGGTCTATGAGGAGTACCCCCTCCTCACTGCTGGACCCCTCCTCTGCTGTCCCAAGGAGGGGATCCTCAGGTGGGCCCTGGGGTTCAGGGCTGGCCTCCGGGTCGGACTCTGGCTCCGAGACCTGCTGGGCTCATCGGCCGTGGTGTCAAGGGTGGCTGCGGGGGAGGAGGTGTCCCGGGGCCCCAGGATGGCCCTGAACTCCCTGTAATAGGGGCAAGAGGTGGGGGCAGCCACAGACCGGCTGGCCGAGTCCCGGGCCTGGGTGTAACCCTGCCGCAACTCCTTCACCTTGCTCTGGATGTGGTCCAGAGTGCGGGCAGGGTGACCCTGGGCAGCCAGGCCCTTGGCCACTCGGGCGAACACTTCCACGTTCCGCCACTTGCTCCCCATCACGTGGAGCACTTCCTCCTCACCCCAGAGCCCCAGCAGGTCTCGGAGCTCAGCCTCCGACCAGGAGGGGCCCCGCCTCTTTTTGGCCCCCCATTTGGCTGCTGGGAGTGCCTGGGTCCCCTCAGGGGGGTTGCCCTGGGGGCACACTGGGGGCTGGCTGGATGCCATGGTGCTGGGTAGTCAGGTCAGGGTTTGTAGAGGGCGTGCAGGGCTAGCATGTGCATGTGCTGCTGCCTGCACGCGCTCAGCTTCCTGCCACAGGAAATCCGGGTCCGTGGTGCTTTAAGGGCTGCTGTGTGTGGGGACCATAGAGCCCTGCAGGGGCTGGACAGAGCGTCTCAATGCCTCAGCTGATTGCAGCCATGGAGGACCCCACTATTTCAAAGTAGCGGGACGCGGATCATCTACACATGCCCTACTTTGACGTTGAACATCGAAGTAGGGTGCTATTCCCATCTTTGGACAGGAACAGCAATTTCAACATCTCGCCGCCTAATGTCGATTTCAACGTCGAAATAGTGCATGGCGTGTGTAGACACGATGCATGCTATTTTGACATTGTGCCGGCTACTTCAAAGTAGCCAGCTAGTGTAGACACACCCTAATAGTCCAGAAAGCTCCTCAGCCACCTCTTTTAAAACTCATGGATGCTAATTTTCTGGACCTGCTGATTTTAAAATGTCTAATTTGAATAGTTCTTGTTTAATAGCCTCCAGAAGTAGTAGCATAATAGAAAGTGCTTTATCGTTATGCAATTTGAGTATATCATCTAGTTTTTTCCAATATAAAACAGAAATATTTACTGAACACTTCTGCCCTTTTTCCATTATTATCGACAATTTTACTATTTCCACCTAGTAATGGACCAATACCATTGTTAGGATTCTTTTTGTTCCTAATGTACTTTTAAAAGTTGTTTCACTGGCCTCTGAAATGTAGGTTCTTTTGGCATGACGTCCAGGAGCAAAACTCCCCAGCAGCTTAGGACAGGAAATAGAGAAGAATGCCACAAAGCAAGTGAAAGTCCAGCAGAGATTTGTGTGGGTCAAATGCAGTTATTCAAATTAGAATAGTAACAGGAGAACAGTAACAATTCTTATGCAAATTGTGCTATTATCTTTAATAATCACAAGAGGTCAGAAACTCTTCTGAAAAATAAAGCAGAGCCCTTCCCAGCATGTGGGGCATTGAGTCATGTACTGTATCTTCAGCACCATTGTTTGCAGCAGCTGTATTTTCATTGGTGGTCTCTCTTCCAAGTTCTGGTCTGACCTGAGGCTAGGTAATACACTGAGGCCGTGTCGACACGGCACCCTCCCTTTCGGAAGGGCCATGTTAATGAGGCACTTCAGAACAGGTTAATGTGGCGCTGACATACATATTCAGCTTCTCATCAGCATAAGGGTGGCCAGGCTGTATACCGGCCAGCATAATGGTGGCCAGCATTTCAAAAGTGCTGCTTTCGACACACAGAATAGCTGTATAGACACAGGTGCTTCGAAATAAGCACCACAATTTGAAATTCCCTTATTGTTAGCCAATGGTCAGGATGAGATACCAGTGTGCTCTCACTTCATCCGAGTCTTTAACTGCTAGGACAGACAGTCCCTTTGCAGAGGGCAGCCAGGGGTGGCTGACAGCTGCCCCAAGGTTTTAACACCCAAGTCTTTAACTGCTGGGACAAAGTCCCTTCACAGCGGGCAGCCAGGGAGGCTAACGGGTGCCCCAAGGGTTGTACTGAGATCCTCCTTCACCCGAGTCTTTAACTGCTAGGACAAAGTCCCTTTGCAGTGGGCAGCTGGGGAGGCTGACAGGTGCCCCAAGAGTCTGCTCCGTGGAGGCAGCATGACTCAGCGCTCAGCTCTCAGTACGCCTCACCAGTGACCAGGCTAAAACAGCTGAAAAGCAGCTGAGTTCTTTTTTGTGTGTTCGGTTTGCACAGTAACAGGAAGAGTCAGGTTAAAAACTTAACCAGTTACTTATTTATTGACTAAGGAACTTAACTCTTATGGTTACAAGATTACAAGGTTTATACTTGGTTACAAGATTACAAGGTTTGTACTTCCCTTCTTTAGTTACCAATAGCTAGCATATAACAATTCATAGATCTATTATTGAATGTGCAGAAAAGCAAAAGCAATACACTTAACAGGTCTTATTTTCACCCCTTCTTTACCCAATGTGGCGTGACCAGCGTTTTCACTCAATCCCTTGGGAAGAAACAATGTGAGGAAAGGGCATCCCCTGGGACCTCGGGAGGCAAAGACTCTCCCAACTGGCAGGTAGAGGTAATTGGAGCTCAGTTAGAGGGGGCTGCCAGGACCTACTTTATACCCATTGGGTCACGTACACTCTTCCTTATCTCAAAAGATGCCAATTGAATTAGATCGTCTCATTACACTAGTTCCTACAGGGAGTTCAAGGATCTAGTTCACACCTGTGAGGTGGAGATAATTTTAGGGCATTTTTTCTTTATGGGCTGGAGGTTTCCTCGTCCGGGACATTTGTGTAGGCGGATCAACTGATGGTACTAGCCAAGGGCAGCCCAAGGCCCCAGCTGTCTGTCAGCCCATTTGTCTCTTGGTGTCTGGTTTTGGCCTATTCAGGGTTGTTATGTTGCAGTTTTGCTCCGGAGCATCAAAGACTGCACCTGAGATAAGCACATCTGTGCTCTCAGGCATTCCAGGACTGAGCTGTTTCTTTTAACCCTGTGGTGCTCTGAAGAACCTAGGAGAGACAAGATGGAGTAGAGCAAAAAGGGGGGACTTTGTCTGGGTACACTTATTCCCAAAAAGAATTGGGAATAAGGGAATTTTGAAGTGTGGAGTTTATGTCAAAGTATCTGCGTCTATACAGCCAGGCCGTTTCTACACAGGCCACTTTCTTCGGAGGTGGCATGCTAATACACGGAGCAAAAGAGGCTAATGAGGCGCAGATGCAAATTCCCCACGCCTCATTAGCATAACGTCACGTGATTTGAAGTCCAGATGACCATTCTTCCAGACTTCAAAATGCTGCGTGCAAGCGTGACCCCCGGGGGGGCTTCCGGAAAGAAGTCATTCTTCCAGAGGCCCCTTCTTCCCAAAAATTTGTGGGAAGAAGGGGCCCCCAAAGAAGCACGTCCTTCCGGAAGCCCCCCTGGGGACCATGCTTCTACACAGCGTTTTGGAGTCTGGAAGAATGGTCTTCTGGACTTCAAATCATGTAATGTTATGTTAATGAGGTGTGGGGAATTTGCATCTGCGCCTCATTAGCCTCTTTTGCTCCGTGTATTAGCATGCCACCTCCGAAGAAAGTGGCCTGTGTAGAAATGGCCCAAGTCTGCATTTTGAAAGCGGCACTTTTGAAATGTGCCTTACCACCATTATGCTAATAAGGCACTGAATGTGCACATCAGAGCCTCATTTACCTGTTCCAAAGTATCTCATTAACATGCCCCTTCCAAAAGGGAGGGTCATGTGTAGACATGGCCTGAGGGTATGTCTACATAGCAGCATTATTCCTACATAAGGTATTCTGGAAGAGATATTCTGGAATAGCTTATTTCAAAATAATGCTGCTACTCACCAAATGCATCTAAAAATAGCGCTTAGCTATTCTGAAATACAACATATATACGCAATAAAGCCTACTTGGAAATAGAGCTACTGGACGCAGTATGGCTTATTTAAAAATAAGCTCTATTCCTGTCTAAACAGCCCCTATTTCAACATAGCTATTTTGAAATAGGTGTTATTCCTCATGCAATGAGATTTATCTATCTTGAAATAAAGTTGCATGGCATAGATGTTAGCAACTTATTTTGAAATAACTTTGCTGCGTAAACATATCTTGAAGGGCCTACTACAAAGGTTATGTGGCTAATTTAGATAATCTGCTACATATATATTATGTAACATATATGTTAACATATATATATATATGTTAGAGAGTTTGTTTGATCAAGAACTCCTCCTAAATGGTAAGAGCTAGAACCACCAAATTCAGTACAGTAAACTCTCAATTTAATGCACCTGATTTAACAGACTTTGGAAACAATGGACACTGTCTGTCAGCCCCCTCTTCTCCCAAATAAGTGCCAACAACTCACCAGAGCTGCTGGAGCCACCACTGCCGGAGCCACCAGAGCTGAAGGAGCCGCCAGAACAGCGGGGGCCACGGTAGCTGAAGGAGCCGCTGGGGCCGGAGGAGCCACCGGGGCTGGAGGAGCCGGGGCAGCTGCCAGGGCTGAAGGAGCAATTGGAGTGGCTTGGGTCTCCAGTCCTGCAGATTCAGATTTAATGGACTTTCGGCATTAACGGATTCCCATTCCCACTTATTAGTCCGTTAAACCTAGGGTTTACTGTATACAGTTTCCTCTTATCACAACTTAACACAATGTAAGAGTTTGGTTGTTCCAGGAAAACAGTATGTGCCTGGTATGGGACTGCTTTTCAGAAACCCTAACAGAAAAGAGACAATCACCAAACCAAGTACAGTCTGCAAAATTGATATAACTGAGTGAATATTGCAATATTGACTGAGTGAAAAAAAATAGGATGAACCTGGAATAGGATCACTTCCCAATAAAACTTACAGAAAAGAGATAACATGGAGAAATTTGGAGTAGTGCTCTGTTTTTGCACAGCTAAAATAATCTTTAAGGTTTAAAAACTAGAAGAAATCTTTATTGGAAAACAAATTGACTATAGCCACTTTTGTTAAAACAAAGCAAATGTTTTATAGTGATGAAGAAAAAATATAGTTGATGGAATTCCCTTTAAAAATTTTACTAAAAAAATTAAATGGGAAACAATTAACAGTCCCTTTTTAAAAGAAATTTAAGAACCCTTTTTTAAGAAATCCAAAACAAAAGTAACTTCATAAAAATAACAGTTTTAAATATATAATCATTTAAGTAAATCATGTACATTTTCCTTTTATTTAAAAATCCCCTTAATTGAGTTACGGTCCTGAGCAATGCCAGGTAAATTTGCTAATACAATATAACTGCAAGCCTGATTAGTTGAAATGCAGCAATAAGAATCTGGTGAAAACATTTACTAGGATATAGAATGTACTCTGTTGCTTAATTAAAAATAAAATTGTATCATCCATGGGATGGATTTGGCTCCTTTGCTTCCAATTTGAATGGTTATTACTTATTCAAGCTGACCGTTCATTTAAAAATCTACATTGCATATTGGCCAGCTCTGCTGCATTCTCTACAAGATTCCACTCCTACAATGTCAATATTTGCCAAAGGTTAATTGCTCTTTAGTTGAACACAGTGAAACTATTTACACAGCTTCTCAGAAATGAGGATGGGTAGAGCTTTGAAAGAATTCATGTATTTGCCATTAATTGGGTTATTATGGTCTCCAGGTCTCTTAAGCTAACAATGGAATGAATGTTTTAGGTTCCATCTTGCCCTCAGCACTTCCACAGACTGGGCATAAGGATTAAGAATCTGGCATTTTCCCTATGGATACCCTCTTTCCCACACTTGGTAAAAGAAGATGGAGTACAGGGGAGCTCAGTGTCAGACCCCAAGTACCAGAGTAAACTTCTGCAACCTCCACCCGACACACAGGCAACCCCACTGATTTTAACATCATTTCAAGAATTTAAGTCAGTGCAGAGCTTGGTCCTGCCAAATGTGCTGGGGAAGGGAAAGCATATCAGAGTAACTCTCCGGTTGTATTACAACACCAATAATACTGCAGGAACGATGCTATTAATTGTTAGTGGCTTTTGTAAGTTAGGACCCATAAAAGCTGATTATAAATTATTTCTCTTTCCTCACCCTTAAAAATAACTATGTCAGTTCACATAATTTAAATAGCAAGGTCTTAATGGAGTGGATTCCCATTAACTTCCACCTTCCTGTGCCAAACTGGAAAACCCCTAACAATTCAGAGCTGACACCTGTTCAAGAGCATGTTCTACTTTGAATAGTAACAGAGAGGAAGCCATGCTAGTCTATACACTATCAAAACAAAAAGCAGTCAAGTAGCACTTTAAAGACTTGCAAAATAGTTTATTGGGTGAGCTTTCATGGGACAGACCCACTTCTTCAGACCATAACCAGACCAGAACAGACTCAATATTTAAGGCACAGAGAACCAAAAACAGTAAGCAAGGAGGACGAATCAGAAAAAGATAATCAAGGTGAGCAAATCAGAGAGTGGAAGGGTGGGGGGAAGGTCAAGAATTAGATTGAGCCAAGTATGCAGACGAGCCCCTATAGTGACTCAGAAAGTTCCCATCACGATTTAAACCATGTGTTAATGTGCCGAATTTGAATATAAAAGCCAGCTCGGCTGTTTCCTTTTCCAGAACGGTGCGATAATTCCTTTTCAGTAACACACATACCTTTAGGTCATTGACAGAATGCCCCATGCCATTAAAATGTTGACTAACTGGTTTGTGGATCTGGAGTGTTTGGATGTCTGTTTTGTGCCCATTGACCCTTTGTCTAAGGGAGTTAGAAGTCTGTCCAATATACAAAGCATTTGGGCATTGTTGGCACATGATGGCATATATGATGTTTGTAGAGTAGCAAGAGAAAGTGCCCGTGATTCTGTGAGTAACCTGGTTAGGTCCAGTGATGGTATTTCCAGAGAAGATATGTGGACAAATCTCTGGAAATACCATCACTGGACCTAACCAGGTTACTCACAGAATCACGGGCACTTTCTCATGCTCCTCTACTAACATCATATGGTCTGAAGAAGTGGGTCTGTCCCATGAAAGCTCACCTAGTAAACCATTTTGCTAGTCTTTAAAGTGCTATTTGACTGCTTTTTGTTTTGGAACTTTCTGAGTCACTATAGGGGCTCGTCTGCATACTTGGCTCAATCTAATTTTTGACCTTCCCCCCCACCCCTCCACTCTCTGATTTGTTCACCTTGATTATGTTTTTCTGATTTGTCCTCCTTGCTTACTGTTTTTGGTTCTCTGTGCCTTAAATATTGAGTCTGTTCTGGTCTGGCTATGGTCTGAAGAAGTGGGTCTGTCCCATGAAAGCTCACCCAATAAACTATTTTGCTAGTCTTTAAAGTGCTACTTGACTGCTTTTTGTTTTGATGTTCTACTTTGGTATTTCCAGAAAGCCACAGAAAGAATGGCCTGGTGATTAAGGTACTAGCCCAGGACTTAAAATACCTTGTTTCAAGTCTGTTCTGCCACAGACTTCCTGTGTAGCATTAGTAAGTCACTTAACCTTTCTGCATATCCTTGCCCCATCTGAAAAATGGGGTCTTATCTATTTCAAAGGGGTGCGCTGAAAAGAAATACATCAAGCATCACTTACCATATAAGCAGGGACTAGATAAGTAGCCAATCTACTTTCTGTCTGGTGTAAAGTAGGGTAGACAAATAATCTGGATCTTGCTCCTATATGTATAACAGAGTCAGGAACACTTTACCAAGGTTCCATATAAGTATATAAAAACAGGTACATCAGTCTAGAGACTTTATTTGTTTATTTATTTATTTGTTTGTTTATTTATTTTGGATTAAGAAAAATATCCACAAGAAAGAATAAAAGTCTCTATAACAGACTACAGTGACCTTGTTTTCCTCTGTATGTTCCACGCGCAGGGCCAGATAGACAGGCAGAACTTCAGAGTCTCAATGTGTGGATGAGACGATGGTATAGGGAAGAGGGGTTTAGATTTATTAGGTACTGGGGACGCTTTTGGGGTAGGGGGAGCCTATACAGGAATGACGGGCTCCACCTAGATCAAGGTGGATCCAGACTGCTGGCATTAAACATTAAAAAGGTCGTAGAGCAGTTTTTAAACTAAGAGGTGGGGGAAAGCCGATTGATGCAGGGGAGCACCTGGATTGGACGGAGACTTCTCTTACACGAGGCTCCATAGATAGAGATTCCCTAGAAGTTAGTCAGATAGGGAATGTGGGAAATAATATATGGGCAAGATCAGATGTGAAACAATCGCATATAAAAAAATCCAAGGCGTCTATGAAAGGCGGACATATAAATAGTGGTAGTTTTTTAAAGGGCTTTTACACAAATGCTAGGAGTCTGTCTAATAAGATGGGTGAACTGGAGTACCTCATATCAAAGGAGGAAGTTGACATAATAGGCATCAGAGAAACGTGGTGGAATGAGGACAATCAGTGGGACACTATCATACCGGGATATCAATTATATCGGAAAGACAGAACAGGTTGTACAGGTGGCGGAGTGGTACTATATGTGAAGGATAATATAGAATCAAATGAAGCAAAAATCCCAAAGGAATCAAAATGTTCCATAGAATCATTATGGATAACAATTCATTCCTCTAATATGAATATGGCATTACGAATATATTACCAACCACCTAACCAGGACAGTGATAATGATGCTGAAATGTTAAGGGAGATTAGAGAGGCTATCAAAATAAAAAACACAGTAATAATAGGAGATTTCAATTATCCCTATATTGATTGGGTACATGTCACCTCAGGACAGGATTCAGAGATTAAATTTATTGATGCCTTAAATGACTGCTTCTTGGAGCAGCTAGTACAGGAACCCACAAGGGGAGAGTCAATTCTCAATCTAGTCCTGACTGGAACGCAGGATCTGGTCCAAGAGGTAACTGTTACTGGACCGCTTGGAAATAGTGACCACAATATAATAACTTTTAATATTCCTGTGTTGGGAAGAACACCGCAGCGGTCAAACACTCCGGCATTTAATTTCAAAAAGGGGAATTACACTAAAATGAGGAAGCTAGTTAAACAGAAACTAAAAGGTAGAGTAATTAAACTAAAATCCCTGGAAGCTGCATGGAAACTGTTTAAACACACCATACTAGAGGCCCAACTTAAATGTATACCCCAAATAAAAAAACACAGTAAGAGACCTAACAAAGAACCACCATGGCTTAAAAGCCATGTTAAAAGGCTGTGAGAGAGAAAAGGGCAGCTTTTAAAAAGTGGAAGTCAAATCCTAGTGAGGAAAATAGAAAGGAGCATAAACACTCCCAAATTAAGTGTCATAATGTAGTAAGAAAAGCCAAAAAAGATTTTGAGGAACAGCTAGCCAAAAATTCAAAAAATGATAGTATAATGTTTTTTAAATACATTAGAAGCAGGAAGCCCGCTAAAAAAGCAGTGGGGCCCTTGGACGATAAAGATATAAAAGGAGCGATCAAGGAAGACAGTGCCATTGCGGAGCGATTAAATGATTTCTTTGCTTCAGTCTTCACGGCTGAGGATGTTACAGAGGTTCCTAAATCTGAGCCAGCCTTTTTAGGTGACAAATCTGAGGAACTCTCCCAAATTGAAGTGACATTAGAGGAGGTTTTGGTGTTAATTGATAAGCTGAATAGTAACAAGTCTCCAGGACCAGACGGTATTCACCCAAGGGTTCTGAAAGAACTCAAATGTGAAATTGCGGAGTTATTAACAGTGGTTTGTAACCTATCCTTTAAATCTGCTTCTGTACCCAATGACTGGAAGACGGCCAATATAACGCCAATATTTAAAAAAGGCTCTAGAGGAGACCCTGGCAATTATAGACCGATAAGTCTAACATCAGTACCAGGAAAATTAGTAGAAACAATAGTAAAGAATAAAATTGCAAGGCACGTAGAAGAGCAAGAATTGTTGGGCAAAAGTCAGCATGGTTTCTGCAGAGGGAAGTCGTGTCTAACAAATCTATTAGAATTCTTTGAAGGGGTTAATAAACATGCAGACAAGGAGCACCCAGTGGACATAATATACCTAGATTTCCAGAAAGCCTTTGACACGGTCCCACGCCAAAGGCTTTTATGTAAATTAGGCGGTCACGGGATAGGAGGAAAGATCCTTTCATGGATCGGGAATTGGTTAAAAGACAGAAAACAAAGGGTTGGAATAAATGGTAAATTTTCACAATGGAGGGGTGTAACTAGTGGTGTTCCCCAGGGGTCAGTCCTGGGACTGATCCTGTTCAACTTGTTCATCAATGATCTAGAAAATGAGGTAAGCAGTGAGGTGGCAAAGTTTGCAGATGACACCAAGTTGTTCAGGACAGTCAAAACCAAAAGGGATTGTGAAGAACTACAAAAAGATCTCAGCAAACTGAGTGATTGGGCAGCAAAATGGCAAATGAAATTTAATGTGGGTAAGTGTAAGGTAATGCACAGTGGAAAAAATAACCCAAATTACACGTACAACATGACGGGGTCAAATTTAGCTACGACAGATCAGGAAAGGGATCTTGGAGTTATAGTGGATAGTTCTCTGAAGACATCCACACAGTGTGCAGCGGCAGTTAGTAAAGCAAATAGGATGTTAGGAATTATTAAAAAAGGGATAGATAATAAGACAAAAGATATCATACTTCCCCTATATAAAACTATGGTACGCCCACATCTTGAGTACTGTGTGCAGATGTGGTCTCCTCACCTCAAAAAAGATATATTGGCATTAGAAAAGGTTCAGAAAAGGGCAACTAAGATGATTAGAGGTTTGGAATGGGTCCCATATGGGGAGAGGCTAGAGAGACTGGGACTTTTCAGTCTGGAAAAGAGGCGATTGAGGGGCGATATGATAGAGGTATATAAAATCATGAATGGTGTGGAGAAAGTGAATATAGAAAAATTATTTACCTTTTTCCATAATACAAGAACTAGCGGACACCAAATGGAATTGATGGGTAGTAGGTTCAAAACTAATACAAGGAAATTTTTCTTCACACAGTGCACAGTCAACCTGTGGAACTCCTTGCCAGAGGAGGCTGTGAAGGCCAGGACTCTATTAGGGTTTAAAAGAGAGCTCGATAAATTTTTGTAGGTTAGGTCCATAAATGGCTATTAGCCAGGGGTAAAGTATGGTGCCCTGGCCTTCAGTACAAGGGCAGGAGATGGCTGGCAGGAGATAAATCACTTGATCATTGTCTTCTGTTCTCCTTCTCTGGGGCACCTGGCATTGGCCACTGTCGGCAGACGGGATACTGGGCTGGATGGACCTTTGGCCTGACCCAATATGGCCATTCTTATGTTCTTATGTTAGCAACTGTAAAAGAATAAGATAGAAGCCGTCTCTGCAGATCGACATATCTTAGAAATTTAAAGATACAGTATACAGAAAAAAGCAGGGTCATTGTTTTGAGCTACAACTTGGTCACTGATTTTTAAAACCTCATCTCTTTAAACTTTCCTATCATCCTGAGGACTGATATTATAGAGAGTTTGAAATTGCAAAAGCAAAAAAAATTTTTGAACCATTTTAAAATGTAACATTCCCCATCACTATTCCACCATACACTGTGGACTTCTGATTAAATCATTACACGTATACCCCTTCTGGTTTTTACAAGAATGAAAGCAAGGAAGCACCATAACTTCAGAGCTACTGACACAACAGCATGTGTCACCAGCCAGATGACTTGGGTAGGGCCCACAAACAGATGACTCAGAACAAGTTGATTCTAGGTGAAAAATAAAATATTTACGGACAGGACTGAAGATTAAACATGAGTTACAGCCTCCTGGAAATCGCAGGAGCAACCACAATCTAGGACATTTAACCCTAAGGCAACACTAGTGGCTTTTCCCTCATGTTCCTCTTTAGTTCCTAGCAAAGGTCAGCAAGGGCTTCAGGTCTTTTAAGCAAAGTACTATAATCAATTATTTTGCAGGACTGCTACACTTAAGTCAAAATGTAGGGAAAGCCTGCGTGACGGCCATAGGTAGTCTATGTTTGGCTTATATGGAGCAAGAGAGCCAGAGAAAAGTATAAGATTCTATCCCTGACCCCTGTTTGTGTTGTGTACACTCAATAAAGAATCCCCTTTATACTCAAGCCATGTCTCTTTTTACAGTAGGTACAGAGGAAAAAGTAGAAGAAAGAAATGAAGAAATCCAGAAACAAGTAAATCAAAACCAATTTTCCTTTTCTGAAACCACACTTTCAAGTAAGAGTGGAATGGAAAATTCCACATCACTTAAAAAATTGATCAGCGCAATTTTTCCATTGTAAATTTTCCAGTAGGAAAATCAAAACATTTAATTAAAAACATGGCAAAACGACATTTTTCAACTGGAACATTTAGTGGTAAAAAATTCTGACCAGCTGTAGTCAGCATGATAAGCTGCAGTCAAAGCATACTTTCCAGGGTTTGTTTTTTTTGGAGGAAAGGATACTTGGTTTCCAGGGAGCTCCTCCAAAATATGCGATGCAGCTCTTAAAAAAGTACCCAGGTGCTCGTTCAAGAATTTCTCAAAGAGGTGAGGAAGATTGGCATCACTGGCAGAAGAGAGGCAGAAGTCTACATCTCTGTAGTTTATTAGAAAGGGCGGAGTCAGCTGAAAGAGGAATTATTGTAACATTTTTATAAGCATTACGAATGTTACTTGACACATTTGGCTTGGTACTGGTACCCAGTGGGTGCAGATGGGCAAAAGTCTTTCTTTTAGGACAGAGAGAAAGCATGAGGTGTTTTGTGTCACATAGTTGTCTGGGGTGGTGTGAATGCGTGCAGGATGGAGTCTCTACATATTAGCGGAGATCAGAAGACAATGGAAGCCACAATGATCAAATGATTAGCAGGGGCAGCTCAGTCAGGTTGAACATGCAAACTCAGCATGTTTTGCAGTGGGAAGAAAATGGACTGGGGGGATCAGGAACCTGCGACAAAAACAGAGTCTGCAGATTCACAGCAGATCTGTGGGGACTGAGAGACTTGTGAGGGGATGTAAAATGAGGAAAACCAGGGGATAGTGAAGTCCTGGCTTCCACTCACAGGAAAAGACAGTTACCTGTTCTGTAAATTGTGTTCTTTGAGACGTGTTGCTCATGTCCATTACAAGCTGGGTGTGCACTGGCTCATGCCCAGTCACTGGAAGCTTTTTGCCCTAGCCAATAGCCACAGGGTTAGTGCAGTGCCTCCTGGAGTGGCACTGATATGGCAACCAATATATGCATCACCCAACCCCTCTCCCCACTGCTCAGTTCCTTCCTGCTGGCTACTCTGATAGTGGGAAAGGTGGGAGGGTTTTGGAATGGAGACGAGCAACACATCTCGAAAAACACCAGTTACAGAACAGGTAACTGCCTTCTTCAAATGATCATTCATGTCCACTCCAAGTTGGGTGAATACAAGTCAATGCCTAGGAGGTGGGGCCGGAGCCCCAAACGGACTGCAGGACAGCCCTGCCCACCACAGCGTCTTCCCATGCATGCTGTATCAAAGCATAATGCACTGTAAACATATGAATTGAGGACCAGGTGACCGCCCTACAGCTGTCCTGGATAGGCACCTGTGCCAAATACACCACAGATGATGCCTGTGTATAAGGGGTCCACTGAAAGTGCCCTCAACTCAGATACTGGCTGAGGTGATAGCCACCAAAAATGCTGTTTTGTAAAACTCAGAAACAGCAGGGAGCAGGTAGCCAGGGTTTCAAAGGGAGCCCCCATAAGCTTGGTTAATACTAAGTTGAGATGCCATAGGGGCAGTGGAGCCCAAACGTGGGGCTTGATTCTTTCTAAACCCTTGAGCAACCTTTTGAATATGGGGCCTGAGAACACAGAAAACGTTCCATGACTTGGCTGAAAGGCCAAGATAGCAGCTACGTGCACCCTAACAGAGGAAAGAGACAAGCCCTCCCGTACCAGACCCCATAGGTAATCTAAAATCAATGGGATGGTGGCTTGCGAGGGAGATAGCCCTCTGTGAGACACCCATACCAAAAGTCAAGTATCAGAGGGGTAGCTGTGTTAGTCTGGATCTGCAAAAGCAATGTGGGGTCCTGGACCCCTCACTGTTTTTCCAAACCAAAAGCCTTTTCCACTTAGCCAAATAAGTCAGCCTCATGGAGGGTTTTCTACTATTTAACAATATTTCCTTTATGGGATCCAAAGAGGCCAGCTCCTCTCTCTCAGTCATGGAGCATCCACACTGTGAGGTGCAGCAACTGGAGATTGGGATGTTTTATTCTCCCCTCTTGCTGAGTCAGCAGGATCAGCAGGATCGGCAATGTCATCGGTTTGCGGATGGACAGGTGCAGAAGTGCTGAGTACCAGTGCTGATGGGCCCATGCCGGTGCCAACAAGATGATCAATGCCCCTTCAGAGTGAACCTTGAGGAGGACCCTGTGAACTAGCAGGATTGGAGGGAATGCACACATCAGCCTGCTTGACCAGGGGACACTGAAGGCATCGGCCCAGGACCCCGGACTCTGATTGAGGTAGGAGCAAAACGTCCCGCATTTCGCATTGAGGTGGGAGGCGAACAAGTCCATGTGGGGATACTCTCACCTCTGAAAAATATAATGAAGAACCTCCAGGTGGAGAGACCACTCGTGATCTGTAAAGGACCCGCTGAGTTGGTCCATCAGTGAATTGTGCACACATGGCATGTAAAGAGCCTGCAGCATGATACTGTGCTGTATGCAGAAGTCCCAGAGCACCATGGCCTCATGGCAGAGGGGTGAGGAGCGTGCACCCCTGTTTGTTGATACAGTACATTGCTGTCATGCTGATTGTACTGACTGACACGCATTGTCCCACCAGATTGGCCTTGAAAGTCACACATGCTCATCTGATGGTCCTGAGCTCCCCCACATTTATGTGAAGCTGAAGGTCCGAGACACTCCAAAGAGCCTGGATTCATAGCTGACCCACGTATGCTCTCCACCCCTGGTCCAAAGTATCCATTACTAGGGAAAGTGAGGGCTGCTGAGGGGCAAAGGGGACTCATGTAAGGACCACCTCCTCGTCTAACCAACAGTGCAGGGTCGACAAAGTCTGTGTCGGCATCATAACCACAAAGTCAAAACTGTCTCTCACAGGGCGATACATCGATGACAGCCACAGCTGTAGAGGGCACATCCTTAACCTGGTGTGCTGCACCATGAAGGTGCACACTGCCATGTGACCCAGCAAACTTGGGCAGCACCTGGTCGTTGTGGTGGGAACTGCCAGGATGTCTCAGATGATGGCTCCCATGGACCTGAACCTGTTGTCCAGCAGGAACGCACTGGCACACCTGGCACCCAGTCATGCCCCTACAAACTCTATTAATTGAGAAGCTACCAACGCCGACTTTGCCCCATCGATCAAGAGGCCGAGGTTTACAAAGGTTTGATAGATCAACTGTATGTGCTGAATCACCTGCTCCCTGGAACGACCTTTGACTAGCTAGTGGTCCAGGTAGGGGAGTGGCTGCACTCCCTGCAACAGCCTGCGTAGGTGCACTGCTACTACCACCATGCATTTGCTGAAGACCCTTAGGGCTGCAGACAGACTGAAAGGCAGGACTGTGAACTGATAATGGTTTCCATCTGCAAATCAGACAAGCTGAATGGAGGTCGCTCTTGGGCATACGTTTGCCACACTCTGAACAACTCTTAAGGCCTGGGGAGCCAGGCATTCCTCAGCGCTGAGACAGATGGACAGCCCCGTCTCTGCTATTAGTGAAGACACTAAAGACTTGCTATTAAACTCTAAAACTATTTACACTACTTTGAGAACTATTTATACTACAATAGGCTACTAGCTACTTAATTAGAAAGGAGAAAGCAAGAGCTCCAACGACCAGCAGTGCAGCAAGAAAGAACTGAGCGGGTGGGGGTTGGGCGGTGCATATATTGGTCACCATATCAGCGCTGCTCTCGGGGGTGCTGCACCAACCCTATGACTACAGGCTACGGCAAAAACTTCCAGTGACTGGGCATGCGCCCGCACACACCCAGCATGGAATGGACATGAGCAATCACTTGAAGAAGAACTCTATCTGAAGACTGACTTTCTCACACTAACTCAAATGTTTTCAGATTTTGTATTCTAGGTAGGTAATAAATTGTTATCTGGTGTCACTATAGTTAAAGACTGAAGAACACTGTACTCTGAAGTGTTCTAAGGAGGCTGGCTTGGTTGCACTAGCTGCAGAGAGCCACAGAGAGTGACAGGGATTGCTGGGTCCAGAAGATCCAAGAGCTATAAAGACCACAGGTCTGCTCCTGTAAGACAGTGGCAACTGTTGAGGTCTAGCAGCCAGGTGACTAGTTAAAAGAATAGGGCATAGATCAAACCCTCTGACTCTGTGACACCGTGTCAGGCCATGAAGGACTTTAGAAGAGAAGACAAGAACTTTGTGTCCATGTGAAGAAGGTATGCAAAGTGAAGGTGGGTGATGCAAAGCGAGGGTGATGTGGTCAAAAAGACGAGCCAGAAAAATTATTTACCACGGTGAAATTAGTAGTATCTGGGCTAATTGGACCCTAATGTCAGCACTTGCCAGGAAGTGGCTAACTGTTTAAAACAGTGGTTCTTAACCTTTACTGCAGCCTGCACCCTTTTGGTTCTCAAAATATGTTCTCACGCCCCTTATCAAAAATCAAGTATGTTCTTGCACCCCTTATCAAAAATCAAGATCGGGGGCTATACACTTTTAAATGCATATTAAATATATGTAAATAGCTTTATGGATTACTCACCACAAATAATAGTACAGTAGGCATACAAAAATGCGCAAGTACCCCCCAGAGATGTTGTGGAGCTTTGCTGTGGAAGTAAACTGCAAAGGACACACCAACAGTTAGAAGCTAACTGAATTCAAACAAAGCCACTGTGCTGCCACATCATCATCTGCGCATGTGTCAAGAAATACCCCACAATGTGGTAGTACACTGTATTTCATAGCAAGATAATTTCACTACAATTAGCTTAAAATTGCAAATAAATGTTTTGTGTGTATATTACAGTAATCGTTAAAAATGTATAATGTTAATAAATACATAGGTTTGATGACACAAAGTATTTGTACTTACATACCTGTGCTTAATTTGTGTTTTCAATGATTTATCTTCTAAAAAACTCTGGCATGTCTCGCACCCCCAGAAAGAGCATCACACCCCCCCCCAGGAGGTGCATGCACCTCAGGTTAAGAACAACCGGTTTAAAAAGAGATCCCAATTTTCTCTTCATCAAGATGGAGCAGAGAAAGCTCCTTCAGTTAGTTTTATTTGCTTCCCTGGGAATTATTAGTGTGCTCTCATTTCAGCTGATCTGTAACAATGCCATAGCAGAACTCATTTACCTACCATAATCATTCGGATTACTCTGTACCTCAAGCTCCAATGGTTCCAGCAGCATGTCTGGTATACTGCATCTTAGATGAAAGCACTTCAGATACTTCTGCAGCTAGGCCTTGAGAGGTTATGCCCTGGTGACCCCCCAAAACCACTCAGACACATGCTTAAGGAAAAGGTTTTTAGTAAGGCTGGCAGGAAAAGCAAAGGTTACAAATATACTAGCTACACAGTGGTGCAAACAGCTACAGTTGAAAGTGAGCAATTATGGTTCCTGTTTGGGTTTCTGGGACAGTCCAGTTGAGAGTCACAGCTTTTCAAGCCCAAAGCCTGAGGTGACTTCTCCACTCCAGCCTCTTCTGTTCAAGCAAACAGCATGGTAAACAGCCTCCACTTAGCCAGGAGAAAAGGCATACGGTGTTGCAAGAGGATTGATGGGAGCTGTCCCTCCTTTACAGGTCTGTCAGCCTTTCATGGTAGAATAGGGGAAGAAGATGACATGGCTTTGTGTCTGCTTTGCAGAAAGTCTGAAAATAGGCAAAAGAACACTTTGCCTTAGAGAACAGCAGGGGAATGACAATTGATACTGAAATATTGACACTGCATTGTGGATGCTGAAAGGATGCTGTGGATTCTAACCATTTCTGAAGACACCATCTCCCAGTGGCACTCTGATAAAATGTTATCCATCAAACACATATGCAACAAATCCATACATCTGTTCTATTGTGTGGTGGAGAGACACTAACAAAGGAACCCTAGCCTACATAAATTACAGAATCAATGGGAAGCAGGTATTTAATGACCTTTGGGGATTGTGATTATATGAGAGAAAGACTGAGGTAAGAAAAAGTGTGATTTAAATTACCTCTTCTTCATAAAGTGTCAGCCATTTCAACAGTATTCGGTATGTTTAACTTTCTTAACTGAGAGCTCAGCACACAACCCTGCCATGTGTTAGCTGTCCAAGCCCAAGCTGCCCGAGCCCCACAAGCCCTGCATGCCACCCACCTTAGCCCCTCCTCTCCCACAAAGCCAGGAACCACTAGCCCCCACTCTTACCCTATCCCCAACTCCCCATCTAACCCCATCCTCCTCCTCCTCCTGCTCCAATCCACATTCACTCATCTTTACAGGAGGCAGCTAGCTCCACGTGGGTCTTTGCCAGCTGCCTGGTTCTTACAGCGGCTGCGCTGGGTCATCCATGTAAAATGGCAGGGGCTGAGAGCCAGAAGCAAAGGCCAGCTCTTTCTTCAGGTGGGGAGAATGACGTGAAGGCTGGGTTGCCTCATGCCCCGCCCCGGAATTTCTTCACACCCCCCCAGTTTGGGAAACCATGAGCTAGAGGTTCCCACATACAAAGGGGCCTACACCTGCAAATCTCAAACACTTGCATAACTTTTTCACATGAAAATGCTTTCCATGGGGCCTATTTCAGGAACTGCTCACTATCGCAAGCTGACTTTGTATGAAAGGAAGTGTGTTTCTATGACTTATTTTGTAGGCAGGGCTGTAACAAGGGTGAGATAAATGAGGCACTTGCCTCGGGTGCAGGGCAGAGGGGCCACAGGATGCCATTCAGGGCACCCAAGAAGTTCCTGCTGCCTGAGGTGACCTTTGTTACGCTGCTTTGGGCTGCTCCCAATCATGGAGCCACGCAGTGGGTCCTGGCGGGGAGAGGGGACCTTGGAACCTGTGCCGGGTAGCCACTCACAGCCCAGCTATGTGCCGTTCCCTGCCCTGGGTGCTGCGTGCAGGAGAGCTGCACATGTGGGGCGCCCCTCCCACTGCTCTGCGCATGTGTTCCACCACATGGTGGGACAAGCCCATGGCAGCAGGGGCGACCCCTGTCACTGCTGTTTCCCTGGCACCGCTCCTGTGGCTCGATGCTGCCTGAGTGGCTGCGGCCAGGCATGGCGCCTTCACTCCTGGTTCCATTCTGGTGAATCGCCAGAATACACAGCTGGAGAGGTGGGCTGGGGGTGCCTGTCTCTGGGAGATGGGGAGAGGGATTGGGTTAGATTAGGGGACTGGGGTTGCTGGCTCTGTGGGAGCGATGGGTGCTGGGGTTAGAGCAGGGGCCTGGAGGTACCTAGCTCAGGGCAGGGTGATGGGGTTAGAGCAGGGGCTGGGGTGTGCACAGCACCACCCACATTCTCTGTCCTTGCCCCTGCAAACAGTGCCACCCACCCTTCCTACTCCTACCCCTGCGCACAACACCACTTGCACTCCCTGATAATATACACACAAACCTCCAAACACCGTTCCCCTGTGCACAGCGTCACACCCCTCCCTGCCCCAGCACACAGGTACTCTGCTAGCAGCACACCCTGTGTACAGCATTGGCTGTGTACACACACACACACACACACACACACACACACACACTATCCCTACATACAGCACCACTATACACACCTGTCCAGACACAGTGTCACCAGCACACCCTGCCCATCACCCCACTTCCACACACCCTGCCCCTAAATATCACCCCACTTCTGCACACCCTGCCCTGCCCATCACCCCACTTATGCACACTGTGCCCTACACACTGCCCCACTTCCACACATCCTGCCCCTGCACATCACCCTGCTTCTGCACACCCTGCCCCTACACACACAGGGCCACCAGCACTTACATACACCTTCCTCTTGGCACAGCACCACCACCATTTACACCCTGCCTGTACACACTTCATTATCTCCACAAACCCTTGCCCGACACACAATACCACTAGCTTCTACACACACACACACACACACGCACACTGCTTATAGGCACTGCACCGTCATACACATACACACACTGCCTGCACACAGCACTACCAGCACCTCCACACACTCTTGGCCCTACACACCGCACCATCGTCCACATTACTATCTCGGCTTTGCACCAGTGCTGTCAGCACACCCACCCACCCTCTGCCCTCCCCTGCCTCCTGTGTGGCCCAGCCGCCTGTGAAGCCCCATCACAGCCCGCCAGGAATGGCTGCTAGGAGCACAGGCCTCACTGAGGCGGGAGAGAGGGGGATGTGGTGGGTCCACCACACACAAATCGCCCCTCCAGCAAGCCTGGTGAAAACCAGACACAGTCCTCCCAGCCAGTGTAAGCACTGTGTTGTTGTTGTAGTTATTATTATTGTTATTGTTATCATTATTGTTACTATTATTTTTGTTGTTTATCTATTTTCCCCTTTTCTACAAAATAAGTACTACCAAGATATGAAGGGGCACAATTTTATATTTTTGTCTCAGGCTCAAAATTAGCTAATTACAGCACTGTTTGTAGGGGTACAATTATTCTCATTCATTTACTTGAGTAAACTCATGGCCACATGGGCTCTCAGGTTCTCACTATGTGGAACACGATCATCAGAAAGAACTTCCTGGCAACATCAGGAACAGGTTCTAGGACCTGGATCCAAAAGGGCACTTTTAGGTGTACAGACAATCACAGGAACAACACTGAGGCTATGTCTACACTTGCATTCCTCTTTTGAAAAAGGAATGCAAATAAGGGAAATCAGAATGCAAATGATGCACTGATTTACATATCCCCTGCTTCATTTGCATGATCTCTTTTCGGAAAAGATTCTTTTGAAAGAAAAGAAGTAGTGTAGATGGGGCTCTTTCAAAAATAAACCCCATCTTTGAAAGAACCCTTCTTCCTATTTTGTTTCAGGAAGAAGCATACTTTCAAAGATGGAGTTTATTTTTGAAAGAGCCCTGTCTAAACTGCTTTTTTTCTTTGCAAATAATCTCTTCTGAAAAGAGATTCTGCAAATGAAGAGATATGTAAATCAGTGCTTTATTGTCATTTTCCCTAATTTGCATTCCTCTTTCGAAAGAGGAATGCAAGTACAGACATAGCTTGTGCTCCACAGACATAGAGACTGTGTCTACACTAGCCCAAAACTTTGAAGTGGCCGTGCAAATGGCCATTTAGAAGATTACTAATGAAGCACTGAAATACATATTCAGTGCCTCATTAGCATGCGGGCAGCTGTGGCACTTCAAAATTGCTGCGGCTCACTCATCCAGACGGGGGTCCTTTTCTAAAGGACCCCAGCAACTTCGAAATCCCCCTATTCTTATCTGCTGATAGTAATAAGAGGATTTTGAAGTTGGTGGAGTCCTTTCGAAAAGGACCCCTCTCTGGAAGAGCCACACAGCGGCAAGCCCCGGCAATTTCAAAGTGCTGTGGCTGCCTGTATGCTAATGAGGTGCTGAATATGTATTTAACTCTTCATTAGTAATCTTCAAAATGGCCATTTGCATGGCCACTTTGAAGTTTTGGGCTAGTGTAGACATAGCCTGAGTTAGGTAACCTGGGTACCTATACAATGAATGGGGGCAAAGAGGTGCCTCAGAATGCAAACCACAAGACCAGCATGCTCAATCACTAGCTGTGTAAGCCAAGCAAGGGAACATGATGAGGACAAAGTTGTGGTTCCCAATTAGATTGTTTAATGGCTTCATTTTAATTCTTCATAGCAGGGGGTGCATCTACACTTGCATTCCTCTTTCAAAAGAGGTAGGCAAATTAGTAAATCAAAATGGAAATGAGGTATAAATTTGCATATTTGGCATCTCATTTGCATATTCTTATTTCAAAAGAACTTTTTTCGAAAGAAGCCAGTGTAGATGCCACTCTTTTGAAAGTAAACCCATCTTTGAAAGAATCCTTCTTCCCTTTATTTAATGGGAAGAAGGATTCTTTCAAAAGTGGGGTTTACATTTGAAAGAGCAGCATCTACACTGGTTTTCTTCTTTCAAAAGAAGCTCTTTCAAAATAAGAATAAGCAAATTAGGTGACAAACATGCAAATATATACCTCATTTGCATTTTCAATTTACCTAATTTGCATACCTCTTTCGAAAGTGGAATGCAAGTGTAGATGCACCCATGATGTACACTATAAAAACAGATTTCATGTTCACAGGGAAATAAGTTCCATAATCTTAAAGTGCCCTACTTCACTAATATTTAACTTGCTCAGATATCTCCCTTGAGCTGCTTCCTGATTTCTATATTTGAATGGGGGCTTGAATAGGATGGTAACTCAGCACTCAGTACATACATAACAGCTAGAATAGGCTTTGATGAGGGTCTGCGAACGGTTGGGGAGGGTGATTGGAGGTCCACACTAGTGAAAACGTTGGGAACCACTGGACTAGATGATCTAATGGTCCCTTCTGCACTTAAACACTGAATTAATTTTCCCAAATCCTTAATTTTTGCCTCAATCATGGTAACATTTGAACATGACAAGAATATTCATATAAGCTGTTTTGGGCACTGTACAGAAAATTAAAATATAAGGTTAAATACAATCACTGAATTATTATAAACTCCAGAAAAGAATGTACATAACCTGAACATGCCACCCTGAAAACTCTCTAAGGGGCACGAGGCCAGTGCTGGTGCAATGCACATGTGGGAAGTTACACTCAGGAATGGCCTTCAGTTGCAATGCTATAAATGAGATGTCCTGAGCACCCTGAGAAACATGGCAGTGGTGCAGCTGAGAGTTCCATTCTGCATAGCTCTGGCAAGAAGAGTGAGGAGCTCCATTTACATTCAGTGATAGGACTAGATCAGCTGTGTGCGCTAATTATGGCTGTATCTTCACTGTTTTATACCGAGATAGCTATCTTGCTTTGAAATCTCAGGGGACACAAAACACAGATCAGTTATTCCCTGATGTAGCTAGTCAAGGTGAATTCTATTTCCTGTTTTGTGCGGTTTACCTCAACCAGCAACGTAGAGATAAAAATTAAGTTGCTTTGCCTCAGATTTTACATCACGCTAGTTCTTTAGCATTCTCTCTCTCTCTCTCTCTCAAAGTAAATACACACCCTCAGACTCAGTTGTCATTGGCCTTCCTAACAGCAAAAAAGCAACTGAAGAGCGTAAAATGGGCATGTTAAGCCCTGAGATGTGGGAACCAAACTCAATATCTCTAATGATGACCAGGCCAGAAAAAAATTATGATAAAATTCTGACACCCAACACTGTAGGTAGGGGAGAGGGAAGAAAAGAGGGAGGGTAGCTGGGGAAGGGAATGGAAGGACAGGCTGTGGGAAGGGGAGGGAATGGAAGAATAGGTGGCCTGGTGGGAAGGAGCAGGGGAAGAGTAGCTGGGAAAGGGAATGGAGCTGTAGATGGGGAAGGAAAGGAGGAGGATTGCTGGGGAAGGGAATGAGGAGAGAGAGGTTGGAGAAGAGGGACAGAACAGGGCAGAGGAAAGGAAGAGAGGCGCAGTGAAAAGGAATGGAGGTATAGATGGGGGAGGGAAGGGAAGGGGGAGGGTAACTGGGGAAAGGAATGGAATGGTGGGGCAGCTCAGGGGAAGGGCAGCTGGGGAAGGGAACGAGGAGGGATGGGTGTGGGCAGGGGGATGGAGCTGGGGAAGGGAACGAGGAGGGGTGGGTGGCGAGCCCGGCACAAGCCCGGCAGTCTGACTAGATCGCTGAGGGGAGGGAGGCAGGACGGGAGGGCGTGGCAGAGGGAACCTCCCCTTCCCGGGGAGATGCTCTGCTCCCATTGGTGCGAACGGCTCGGCGGCAGCTGTCCTGGGCGCGGCGAGCACCTTTCCCGGTTCCGAGGCAAAGGCTGCGGCAGCGGCGGCTGGGGGAGCGGGCGGCTGGGCGGAGGTAAGGCGTTCGGCTCGGCTAGTGCGGGCAGCGGGGTGGTCCGGGAGAGGCGGGCAGGGCCCGCGCAGAACCTCGCTCTGCAGGAGGGAAATGCGGGCGGCGCCCCGATTCCGAGCGCCCTGCGTGGGGGGCAGCGGAGGGACAGCAGTCCCCCGGCTACTCTCCCGGGCGCTGCCCGGCTGTTAGGGGCTGCAGTGGGGCGATTTCCGCTGCCCTCCAACGCTTTCCCCGCCCGCAGTCGGAGAAGTTGCCCAGGCTGTTCCAGAAGCAGCTGTTGATCTCCTCCCGCCGTGAGCTGCCCGGTGGGTGGGTGCAGAAGCTGTGGGGTTTGCATGGGGGAAAGTGGTCCTGGAAGTGCAGCTGGGGGTGTCTTCTGAGTGTGCAGCGCGACCGGTTTTTCTCACTGAGTTGCTACAGTCCGAACAGAGACCAGAAAAACTGAGCTCCCCGGTGCCTCGCTCTTACTACCCGTGCAGGTGCTAAATGGCGTCAAATACATTACTATGCTGTCTCTCTCTCCAGTCGATATTAATTGGGTGTGGTGAGAAGTTTTGATAGTGGATGAACTCCAGTCTTGTGGCTTTTTCCATTCACCCTCAATCTAAGGGTTACACTCTCAAGTTGTGTTTTCTCCAGATGCAAAACAAATCTGCATGGTAGGAGAAATTAAAGACTTTATTAGAAGTACTTCTCTAGAAACATGGTATCTGCTATGTTGTGGGGTTATTTCAAATATCCAGTAAAGGTTAGCGTTCCTGACTTTGGCAGCCAGGATCTTTCTTCTGGGTCAAGGTGAAAAGTGTTTTGGATTCTGACTATGATATGTTGAGTGTGTCCAGAAACAACTTTACATGCTTTGGACTGTGGCATTTATTTGATTGTCAAAATGCCCAGGTTGTGGGAGTTTATCACTTACTTCATTTCAGCTCCCCATTATCCTAATAAAAAACACCATTTATTTAACCTAGCATAATCATGCATTCCTAGAGAAGCAGAAATGGTGTAAAACCACAGAACCTAATAACATGCAAATATAGGCTAATTTCATTCCCTTCTGTAAATGAAGGGAGAATAGTGAGCTGCTGAATGGGTGCACAGTTGTTCTGAAAGTCCTCTCTGCTGAAGTTTAAGTTAGGAATTCGGAAGTTACCTTTTAATGTTTGAATGTGTAGTGTAGCTTGTGTATTAGTTACTGTTAACAACATTAAACAGAAATGTGGCATATTTTATACTAACTCACCTGTAAACTAAGCTAAACAAACCAAATGGAAATGCACTTTCCACTTTGGTTGGGAGAATTCTACCTGAACTTAATAGCGAATATGATTGTATAGGATTAGGAAACCAGCCTACTCTTAAGAACCTCATTCTCTTTTTTACATTTTATACATGTTAATCTTATCATTTATTGCACTACTGTAATTGGCATGTCTGCTACAGTGATAAGAATCATGTAAGAACTTAAATAGAATGGAAGTGACATTTTGTAGAATGGTACTGAGTTACATAATACTTTCATAAGGGTTGTTAGTTTCTGAAATCTTAAATCCTTAGTTGAGAGAGTAAAAAAAAAATTCGTATATCGCACTGTCTTCTGTATTTTATGAACTTTGGCCCAATGATGAAATCTAATCTCTGCAGCTGAAATGGTCTGTCAAGATGAATCACATTTACAGGATTGGTGCTTTTAAACTTTGTGGCACCCTTGTTAGGTAGGTAGTAAAGTCTTACGCTCACTGTAAAGAAGGGAGAGACACTAAAGCAGAGGTTTAAATGGATTCTAAACTTAGAGGTAAATAACAAACTCATTTACTTTCTCTTCCAAATCCAAAAAGCCAGCAAAAATACTTCTATATTTAGACAATGTTATTAGACACACTACTTAAGGAAACAGTCCTCTGGCATACTTGGCAATATTTGCAGCACTGAAAACCTCAAAGTGCACTTGATTATAAAAAGAGTGGAATTGGTCATTCTGCTGTCATGTAAGAGAGAGGCAAACATTACTCTTTGATCTGTGTCTCACTTCTCATGTCTTTTTAAAAAGTGGCTTTCTTTCATGTGAACATAAGATACTGACCCTGGCCAGTGGCAGGTACCAAACAGATCAGTGCTCTGTATTAAATTAATTTTATCCTGCAATGTAGGACTTGCATATGCAAATGTGGTTCTAGGTTAGTACTTAGGTTCAAAGATTTTTCTGTAGCACCAAATGTGGAATACAAAGTGCAACAGTTAGTAATGGAGATTAATCAAGAAACTGAACAGGAGGAAGTCAAAGGAATCCATTGTGTTCTGCCCTCTATCAAATTTCCTGTGCTGATGAATGAAAGGAATCTGGATTGTCCATGCTTAATGGAACACTTCTTTCTTCTGTAAAGGTACCAGACATTCTTTATGAATCAGACTTAAAATAAAGCCGTGACAAGCACCCACTATCTGAAGGGAAATGTAAAGATAATGCTGAAATACTCCCTGAAGGAAATATTTAATTTTATTTCCCTCTCTAGCTGGCACTGGTGACGTCTACTCATCAAGCTTATTGTTAGCTGTTGTAATAAAGATGTGCTGTACTTAGTCAGGTGGTGGCCTTCAGTTCAGATGCTGCTCGCTATCCAAGCTCCTTAGGCAGTAGTTCATTTTCAGTTCACCAGCTATTGCATGTAAGGTTGGAAAGTTTTTAATACCAAATCAATTTAATAAGCCTTCAATATCCTGTCTTCAGATGTTAGGCTGTTTCGACATCATTGCATGTGAAGCGCATGACATGGATTTTGTAGCGATGGGCTGAGGTTAGTTTCCGGTTACTTGGTTTATGGGTGATTCAGAGGATTGGCTGCTGGCATAGGTTTTTTTTTTTAAACAGATTTATTCAGTGCTTCATTCCTGTGGCAGGGAGTCATCTGACTTCACCCAGGTACAGCAACTAGCTCTGCTGGATTCTCACCTCACTGAAAGTATATGATTGCTTAGGCCCTGTAATTTGATGCCATTTATTGCTCTGAGGATGGTAAAAGGAAGAAGAGTGCTGAAAGAAGTTTTCTCTGCTTTCACAGCATTTTAGCAAACAATCATAAGTACCTTACAGAAATGAATTTTCCTGAAGTTCTGAGCAAAACTGCACTCCTGAGCAAAACTTCACATTTAGAACACGTAAGGAAATGTCAAGTTTTGCCCCTAGCTCTGCTGACTCACTTTTTCTTAACCATTAGACTTGAGTTGTTGCATCAGTGGGAGTCTAAATCCCCCACTATCCGGTACTGAACTTCTGAAAATATTTCAAACCCTACAGACACTCTGTGTGTTTGTCCCTAAAGCCTTTGGAACATCTGCTGTTGACTTAATGAGAAGCTGGAGTAGGCTTTGTATTTGTGTATTCTGATTAAGTTGGGAGCTGCTCAAACTTTGTATCCCTGGTGGCTTGTGGGCCATGACTAAAGGTCATGGCCCACAAGTCTGGCTTATAAGAATTGATTATAACTAAAGTTTCTGTAATTCTGAAAGCAGTGGTGTGCCAAATAGTCTGAATTTTGTGTGTTATGCTAGATTAGGAAGTTTGAAAGCTACTGGGTTAGATAAATGCTTTAGTTCTGCATCATGAGGGAAAACAAACACAGTGGTTATAGATCTCTCTTCCCTTTCTCACCACACTGCCTTTTTAAACGTAAATGGCTTATTTGCTTCAAAAGTGGGTTTTAAATGTGAACGCCTGCTTCAGAGGAAAAGTCTATTATTTGAAAAATGGAGACCGTAATTCAGACAAACACTTGGGTTGCTGAGCTGCACAACATCTTGGGAAACTCGAACACCCAGCTGCTGGGAGTGACATTTTCACAGTTGACTGACTTCATGTTATGCTCAGTATCTGAAATCACAATTAAGGGGGCTGGTGCTCCAGTATTCAATTTTGTTTTCAGTTTTTGCACCAGAATGAATCCACAGTCTAGGGAAATACCAAATCATGGTGTGCAGCATAAATGTGCCATGTGCATCAGTGCAGATTTTCCCCACTGAAGGGATTATGGCTGGCATAGTACTATTTAACTTTTTACCTTTCTGAACTATCCAATTGTCTTGTTGGACAGTTCGTAGTAAAGTTCTGCTCAGAACAAGATGAGGTTTGTGTATCAAAGTGTTGTTTTTAGCAGACTGTGTGTTCTGAAATGCTGCTTTGAGTCACGATCTAAATCAATTTACTGTTTCCCATCTCTGCTCTGCAATTGCCGTATTATTGTTTGCTTCTGAAGCCAGTTACTAGAACCTTGAAGACTATCACCCTTGTGCTGTTGTCAGTCTCAACTGCTAACTTGGTTCTAGGCAGTCTTACTGTTGGAGTAGGTGAGTGCTTGAAGCACTAGCACTGAACTTAGATTTACTCTATACCAGTGATGTGCAGCCTAGACTAGTGGGTGGACCACGAGTGTCCCTCCTTCATTGCAGTGGGCCGCACAATTTAACCAAGACAATCTCTTGGGATAGGGTAGTTTTGTTAATTGTGCTTGCATACCTAGAATTTGCAGGGTGTGCTGGCTGAACTATAGCAACGCTATGACTGGATACAGAGGGAGCACGCAGCTCACACAACATTGTGTGCGTCAGCACTCCTCTCACTTCACAGGACTGTGTCCTACGTGCTTCTGTCACTTAAGTAATACGGGGGTGGGGGAAGCCCTACACAGATGGAAAACCAGAAGAATCTGGCAACCCTGCGCATGGGGCATGGTAAAGAAAATGTCTCATGGGCAACATGTAAAGCCCTAGTGGGCTGCAGGTTGCCCACCACTGCTCTATGCAGATCAGAAAAGGGATGCACAAACTTTGCAACACTGATTTTTTTTTTCTCCCCCCTGCCCATAAATCTGCATATATGTTTTGTCTCAAAAAAAACATTTACAAGAGGAGGCTCCGGTATCTCTCAGCCTCACGTGAGAGCGAACAGACAGAGAACTTGGTTCAGTCTCTGCACTATTTGCATGGAGTAGTCATTGGTTCATGGAGTAGTCATCGGTTACAACAGAGCTGTAGCGTCAGTAACAAAAGCAGTGGCTCTGCTGGCAAAACAAGATGGCAATAACAAAAAGATAAAATGGGATGGTATGGCATAATCTAGCTAGCCACACTCTGCCTCCTACCTAATTAAACATGTATAATAGTGGCACACTGGCCTTTGGCAACATAATGAATAACCTCAGCTTAGTCCCATGCCGCAACAAAACTACTCTGTCCCTCTGCTGAATAGTGAGATTTAAGTGCAAGGCAGTGGCGAATCAACCCCTTCTTGCAGTCACGTCCACCTATAGTCACAGAGATGCACGCAAACATGGGTATAAAATGCTACCAATTCTGAGTTGATAGTGTTTGGCATTCAATTTGCATGACTACAAATGAGGCCATCGGGGCAGGGCATTGGATAATCTGAGCAATAGGCTTGCAGTGATATATATCTCCATATCCAAGATATGCTACCTAGAAGGGGGCCTCAGGCTCTGTTTTTACAGCTTCATTATTCAGTCTTATAAATGATAGAGAAACTTTGGCAGCAATTTCCTACCCTCGCTAACATTAGCTCAGCTCCATGAGTGTCAACTGTGTTGATACCCACATATAGGCTGTTTCTACACAGGCTGGCATGCTAATACACGGCCTGAAATATGCTAATGAGGCACAGATGCAAATTCCCCACACCTCATTAGCATAAGTTCACGTGATTTGGAGTTGGGAAGACTGTTCTTCCGGACTCCAAAATGCCATTTAGAAGCATGGCCCCCCAGGGGGTGAGAAGAAGGGGCCTCTGGAAGAAGGACTTCCTTCCGGAAGACCCCCTCTGGGGGGCCACGCTTCTAAATGGCGTTTTGGAGTCCGGAAGAACGGTCTTCTCAACTCCAAATCACATGAACTTATGCTAATGAGGTGTGGGGAATTTGCATCCATGCCTCATTAGCATATTTCAGGCTGTGTATTAGCATGCCACTTTCAAAGAAAGTGGCCTGTGTAGAAACAGCCATAGGTAAGGCAACTGCTGCCACCATTGTTCTAAGTTCCTGTCCATTGACTCTGCTTACCGCAGGTGTAAAGACTGATGCCAGCTACCCATTTACACTAGGGTTTATGATGTTGCTGACATTGCTGGTGATATTTCATTGGTAGCTTGGGGCCTCCAACTTATGCTGTGCTTCTTGTGTCTTCTGTCGTTGGATTAGAATTGAGCTTGACAAGGTCTTTTTACTCCACTGATTCTGCCAAGCTATGGTTCCATTAGTGTGCATCTACACTTGCATTCCTCTTTCAAAAGAGGTGCATATTTGACACCTCATTTGCATATTCTAATTTCAAAAGAGCTTCTTTTGGAAGACGAGAGCCAGTGTAGATGCTCCTCTTTTGAAAGTAAACCCCATCGTCAAAAGAATCCTTCTTTCCCATTAAATAAGGGAAAGAAGGATTCTTTCAATTATGGGTTTACTTTCAAAAGAGCAGCATCTAAACTGGCTTTCTTCTTTTAGAAGAGGCTCTTTTGAAATTAGAATATGCAAATGAGATACCAAATATGCAGATTTATACCTGATTTGCATTTTATTTACCTCATTTACACACCTCTTTCAAAAGAGGAACACAAGTGTAGACACACCCTTAGATAAGGAGGTATTGTCCTTATCTATTAACCATCAATGGTGTTGAAGTGAAGACAGTATGATGGCAGTCATCATGAACATAGGTTGAACCATGGACCTCCAAAGCTGAAACCATATATTTCTGCAGCTTGATATGAAGAACCAGGCTCTCTAGCTGTGATACGTAATAGATGTATCCTTTGTGGAGCACGGGTATGGGGCGGGGGATACTACATTAGCAATATTATGAAGTCTAAAATTTTCCCATCTGTGGGCAAGTCTTTGTAGTGACTCTTCATTTTGCTATAGCTGGGTTCCACACTGACAATCCACTTCGAGTGAAGCAGTTACCATTTAGTGGAGAGGTCTTCAGAACTGTCATCCAAACCTGCATCTGCAGGAGGAAACTTTCTGAAAGACACTGCCACTGCTTCCGTAGAACTGGTGTCAGCATTGGTGGGTTCCCTACTATAAACATATACCCACCCATAATAACTAATCGTCAAACCCACACAAAAACGCCCTTTTCTAATGGAAGGTTCCAGTGTATTACATGTAGTGGAAGTGCTTGTTTTTCTACTCTTGTTCCAAGTGACTGTGTAAACGGGCCCAAAGGGTAGTGGTCAGTGGCTCATTGTCTGGTTGGCAGCTGGCTTCAAGTGGAGTGCCCCAAGGATTGGCTCTAGGGCTGGTATTGTTCTATATATTTTGTGAATGACCTGGATGAGGGGATGGATTGCACCCTCAGCACACTTGCCGATGACACTAAGCTGCGGGGTCAGGTAGATACGGTGGAGGGTAAGGATAGGGTCCCGAATGACCTAGATAAATTGGAGGATTGGGCCAAAAGAAATCTGATGAGGTTCAACCAGGAGAAGTGTAGAGTCCTGTACTTGGGACAGAAGAATCCCAAGCATTGTTACAGGCTTGGTACTGAGTAAGTAGCAGTGCAGCAGAAAAGGACCTGGGGATTACAGTGGATGAGAGGCAGGATATGAGTCAACAGTGTGCCCTTGTATCTGAGAAAGCTAATGGCATATTGGGGTGCATTAGGAGGAGCATTTCCAACAGATTCAGAGGAGTTATTCCCCTCTACGTGGCACTGGTAACATCTCATCTGTAGTATTGCATCCAGTTCTGGGCTCCCCAGTATAGAAAGGATGTGGATGCATTGGAGAGGGTTCAGCGGAGGAAAGGAAAATGATTTTGGGGCTGGAATACATGACTTATAAGGAGAGGCTGAGAGGGATTTGAGCTTATTTAGTTTTCAGAAGAGAAGACAGGCAATTTGATAACACCCTTCATTTTCCTGACAGGGAGCTCTAAAGAGGATATAGAGAGACTCTTCACAGTGGTGGCAGATGGCAGAACAAGGAGCAATGGTCTGAAGTTACAGAGGGAGAGGTGTAGGTTAGATATTAGGGAAAACTATTTCACCAGGAGGATGGTGAAGCACTGGAATGTGTTACTGAGACAGATGGTGGAATCTCTATCCCTAGAGGTTTTTAAATCCCAGCTTGACATGGTCCTGGATGGGATGACTTAGTTGGGGGTGATCCTGCCTTTGGGCAGGGAGCTGGACTCAATGACCTCCTGAGGTCCCACCAAGCCATAGAATTCTATGATTCTGTGAAACTTGAACTGATTAATCTCCCCATCACATACAAAAGCTTTTAAGATGGAAAACAAAAATGCAGGAAATGTCTCATTTCCCAGTAGCTTCTGATAAAAACTTCTTGATAACTAACTGCTTTCCTCTGTTTTGCATGTTGCTATTCTTGATGCTTGTAACTGTCAGATTGACTATTAAGAGTGCAAGCAGAAAAGAGCCTGCATTTTAGCTATTGGGCGTGGGGCCACTTCTATCAGCACTTCCACTTTGTAGAGTGATATATTGCAGAATCATCATATAACTTGACTGTAATTTGCTGAGGCTGAACTCTGGCAACAGCTACCAGAGTCTGGAAGCAATTATTTTAAAAATTAAAAGCACAAACTTTTCAAAATTATAAGAAGGCAGAGAAAATTAGAGGCTGATCAATAATGTGGGTTTGTGTTTCTATAATTTTGGGAAGGCCTTTCTCAGATTGCTGTATAGTCTCATTCCTGAGGACTCCAGAACTCCTAGGGGAAACTTAAGCTAAATGCAAGAGTTGATTCTGGTGCTGCAAGTATGATGAAGTTAGTGCTTATGGCTTTGTGAATCCTGCTCAGCTGGACTCATCTGGGTTTGCTTTTCAAGGTCTGGGCAGGTCCACCCACTGACCCAGTCTAAAATCTCAGAGCATATAACTGGGTGTTGGCTATGGCCAACTACAAGACTGGAGAAACATTTCATTGTCCTGCTGCTGAAAAGAGGTTGGGTGAGGTGAGAAAAAGGGAAGGAATGGGGTTAGCAGGCAGTTCCACTCATCTCAAGTGTCTTCCCATTGGAGGAGGGAGAACAGAAGATTTATATGAAGCTGTAAGTCCAGTGTGGAAAGAGCAGGTCACTATACTAGAAGGTTCTTGGAGGGAAAGGAGTAATAATTAAAAGTCCTTCCAAGATAACTTAAATAGGTGGCAACCTAATGGGAAGGGGAAAAGACAAGGAAAGGAGGCTGGCATCTTTGGGGGGTCTCAAACTTCAGTGAGTTTCACTTTCTCCTGTGTTTTGCAGTTCAGCCTAATTTTTCACATGGTCCTAGCAGTTGGACTGTTCACTGGTTGAACAGTGATGACTTGGGAACAGCATTAGCTGGTGCACCTGGGGCAGAAATCAGCCTAATTCCATTATCATACCCGGCTGGAAAGGGGGCATATGTTCCCTATCAAGGCGTGAGAAGCCTCAGCTGAAAGGGGAAGGAAGGAATTTGGCTTCTGTGACCTGCATGGAGTAGAGTGAAAACCCTTTGGGTTCCTGCAGCCTATTTTGAGCTCTGTTACTTTGATGTTTTGTGTGTATTAATAAAATGATGCCTGGAAGAATTACAAGCATGGTAGTGAGCCCTTCAAGGGCTGGGGTGACAGGCCAGGAGCCCACATGCTGCGTTATTTTTCTTCTAATATGTTGCAGTTGTGCCCAACAATCGTGATCCTGCGTGGAGCCCGTGTTGTGTTAGATGCTGTGCAAGTACATAACTAGATACAGACCTTGACTGTAAGTGATTAGTCTAATTTAAAGATGCAGTAAGTAGGTTTTAACCACTAGCAATAGGCTAATGAGGGTGAGGTGACACCATGGCATAGGCTAGTTAATGCACTACTCAGTCAGTCTGACTCTAATAAGACATGTATGTATTTTATTGTTTGCCACAGTGAGACCAGGTGCATCCCTGTAGTCACACCCTGCACATTATTGTAATAATCTTTGTGTATGGTATTCCTTGTTAAGTATTAATTGAAAACTTGTTCAACAATATCATTAAAGTATCTAGCAACATTATTTGTAAAGTTATGAATTCCCTGAATGATTTTGGTAACCTCAGTTAGACAGAAATGGTTAAAAAAAGTTAGTCTTAAATAAAGGTATGTGTGTGCGTGCTTCAATTTACAGATCAGTAGTGAACCAGGTTTTTGTGACAGCAAGAGGAAGATGAGGGAAATTGGCATTTCTCCATAGACAGTGGAGAAGGAAGAACACGGGACCAACTTCACAGCTTCAGAAGCTTCCTCTGCCTTCCCACAGTGGAGTGGCTTGTCAGTTTCCCAGTCCTGCAAGTGCAGGGGCACTAACAGCCAAGCAGCAGCCTGGTTCCCTGTCCCCTGCCCTCCTGACTTGTGTGAAAGTTTGAGTTACGCTGGGGTTGCAAGAATGCAACCCCTGCATAACTTGAGGGTTTACTGTACTGTGATTTTATATAAGGGCAATAGGATATTCTGTCACTTTTTTAATGACTCCTAACATCCTGTTTGCTTTTTTGACAGCTGCTGCATGGATCTTTTTACAGAACTATCCACAATGATTCCAGGTATCGGAGGGGTAGGCGTGTTAGTCTGGATCTGTAACAGCAACGAAGGGTCCTGTGGCACCTTATAGACTAACAGAAAAGATTTGAGCATGAGCTTTCGTGAGCAAGGTTGTTATCCCCACCCTTGCTCTGGCTTATTTATACCTGGCCCTGCAGATTTCCAAGACCAGCATCTGATGAAGTGAGTCTGTGCTCACGAAAGCTCATGCTCAAATCTTTTCTGTTAGTCTATAAGGTGCCACAGGACCCTTCGTTGCTGTTAATGATTCCAAGATCTCTTTCCTGATTAGTTGTAGCTAAATTAAATCCTGTTGTATGTATAGTTGGGTTTATTTTTTCCAGTGTGCATTACTTTACATTTATCCACATTTCAATTTCATTTGCCATTTTGTTGCCCAATCACTCAGTTTTGTTAGATCTCTTTTAAAGTTCTTCAGTCTCCTTTGGTCTTAACTATTTCGAGCAGTTGAGTATCATCTGTAAACTTTGGCACCTCACAGTTTACCCCTTTTGTCCAGATCACTTATGAATAAGTTTGGTCTTAAGACTGACTCTTTGGGAACACCACTAAGTTCTCCTCTCCATTCTGAAAATTTACCATTTACTCCTACCTTTCGTTTCCTGTCTTTTAACCAATTCTCAGGCCATGGAAGGATCTTCCCTCTTATCCCATGACAACTTAATTTACAGAAGAGCCTTTGGTGAGGGACCTTGTCAAAGGCTTTCTGGAAATCCAAGTACACTATATTTACTGGATCCCCCTTGTCCACATGTTTGTTTGACCATTTCAAAGAACTCTTAATAGATCAGTAAGCTGACCACACACTTTGGTAGTTCTCTGCAAGGAGGGAGCCTCCTGATTTGCCTCACTACCTGCCAAGCTGCTTCATGTGCTGCTTATCTCACGTTGTACCCCTCTCCTAAGGTGAGGTTTGCAGCATGTGCAGACTTCCTGTCCAATTGAGGCAGAATTTTTTTCCCTAGAGAAAATATGCTGCAGTTCCACCTTTCAGCTTCTGGAGGCCACTGTGGCTCCAGAACAGCCTGAGCTGGCTGACTGGCCTGAAGCATGGCAGCAAACTAGCAGGGAGAGTGGAAGGGGCAATTTTTCCTCTAGTGGAAAGTCACAGCTGCCTGCTTGAAGCCAGGTTAGGAAGTAGAGGTGGGCACATAGGGAAGGGGGACCTGGAGAAGGGACACTGAAGATGTGGCACATGGGGGTTTGTAAAGTGTAAATCTGGCCCTGGCCTCAACAGGCCTGCTTTGTTTTTCTTCCCCAGAGTCAATTAAACAGCATCACTGCCCAGCACTTGTCCCCCAGCACTTCCTAAGCAAGCACATGTATTCTTGAGATGAAAGCATTGCAGAAAAAACCCCAAAACATAGAAACCTACAAGCATATTAATGAGCTGACCAGAGATCTTCACAGCTCACCTGGCCTCAGGCAGGTGACAGTCCTTCCAGTCACACCAATGGGCTTTGCTGTAGTTACAGGTTAACTGTTTTGGCTCAGAGCAAGCGCACTCAGGAAACTAAGGCCATGCCTGGACTTGCAGAGTTTTCTCACCAACAGTTTTGTTGGTGGAAGAAAATCACTAAAAGTCATGTGCTGGTTTTGTTCCCATTGTTTTCCACCTGACTTTTTGTGGTAAAACTAGCAAATGTAGACTTAGCCTGAGTCACTTCTTCATATGGTCTGGGTCTTTGATCAGTTCTCAGGTAACCTGTGATAAATGGATAAAAGGTGAAGCATAGGGTGAAGCTTTAGAAAGCTGAATTCTTGTTTTGACCAGAGGGTTTACATTTGTGCACACATCCTCCTAAAAATTTCTCGGAAAACCCGCTTCACTTTAAAATTCATGTTTTATTCAGCTTGACCTCTGGAGCTCATAACATTTCCCAGGGTTTGGATTAGTCAACTCTCCTCCTCTAAAGGAGTTACATGCAGTCCCCCAGTAATGTTTTTATCTTTATTACAGTAAACTTCTAAAATATTAAACATAAGTCAGTAGGGATTGTCCAGGAGATTGCCATTTGTCACACCAACCTTTTAGATTCCAAGCATTCTCTGCAAGAGCTGCCACATTAGAAGGTGCGTGTGTGTGTTCACCACCTACTGTGATGGGGCCATTTTGGTTGTGGTCTACCATAATTTAAGAAAGCTGAACTTCTCAGAAGGAAGATTGTAGGCTCCAAATATAATGAACAGGCTTTTGACATAACTGTTTCTTTACTTTTCTCTCTCTCTTTAAAATCTCTCTACTGTAATAAAGTCCATAAATCCAAAAGGAACAGCAGTCTGCATAGTGTCTCAGCTTCTGCTTTGCTTGGAATTAAGACTTGCATAGGCAGAACTATAACTTTTAAAATCATAGTTACCTTTTTTTCCCCACTTTAAAATTTCATGCTGGTTAGTTTGTGTCAACTGGTTCATCTGTTCCTATTGTACCTTGTAACTGATCTCCCTGGGGGGAGGTATAGGCATCTCCATATCTACAGTTGCTGGAATTAGGTAGAATATACCTATGATAACAATATATTGAATAATCTGTACTATACAATTTGGATATTAGAGCTAATGTTAAGGGTTAAGAATTCAACTTGCAGGAGAAAGAAGCAGACTTTTCCTAAAAAAAACATGGTCCCTCCTGGGATAGTCTCTTTCTTGACGGTCACTCAATAACAAGAAGGATGTCTTCATGTCACCCTCCTATTTGTGAGTCCGTTGATGGCTGATCAGCCCAGTTGTGGAGCCGCAGATCTTACCACATGAGGGGTGAATGTTGGTAGCTGCTGGGGGGGTGTGGGCACTTTTTGATGCTCTCCTGTTCTTCTCTGCCTCTCCTCATTTGCACTGTGGCAGGACCTCTAAATTGTGCCACCTCCTAGGTACTACAGTTGCCAAGGAAAAGGCCCGGTGCTGCCCATATTCTTGAAATGTAATTGATCCTTGAAACTAATTAGCAGCATTCCACTATCTCATGTTCTAGGACTTAACTTATTGCTTCCCACTACTTGCATAATAGATCTGTCTATAATAGGAATTTTTACCCGTTGTCAAGATCCTAGCTTTGACATAAGTTTCCATTATCTCGATAATTATTTGTGCATGTCTAAGTTACAGGAAAATGTGTAAATTATAATGTCCTTTCTTATAGCTGGCTTTTTTTCTTGGTTTGTTTTTGTTTTGTTTTTTAATCTCTGAAATGGACAGGTTCGTGACTTCCAAAAGTCAGTAGATTAATGATGTGCTCTTCAGTGGATATGGAAACTGATGTTCAGGCCCACTGATGGTGAGGTTGTGGGTGGGGAGGAGGAAGAGGGTAGTTGATCTGTAGGGCCCGGTGATTCAGAGGGGCTGGGACTTGTGGCTGCTTCTACTGTGGCAGGGATGGTGGGCTGGAGACACAGACCCTTAAACTGCTGCCAGAGCACCACCCCGAGCAGCTGTGATGGTCTGGGGGGACAGGTGCTGCACTGTGGGTAGTGCAGAGGGCTGGCTGTTCCATCCCTGCCCCTTTTGCCTGAATTGTGGAGTGGGAGGCATCCCCCATATTTTGCCAGGGACCCATGTAGGCTCCTGGCACCACTGGTGGTGGTCTTAGACAGAGGTGATACTAGTCCACTAGGGTCCCTAAGCAAGAATATTTTTAGGGAGTTCCTGTCACAACACACAAAGAGCAAGGGCGCTCTTGAGCCACTTGGGGCCCTAAGCATTTGCTTAGTCCGATTATGCCTAGCACCAGCTCTGTTCTTGAACACTTCTGCCAAATGTTGTCCAAAGTATAGAAAGAAATAGCAGGTTACCATAACTTCCTGAGAGGAATTAGACCAAAATGCCTTGTTCTTTCCATCTTTAGGTTTTCACCTGATACCTTCTAAATCCATCAAAATGACAAGATGACTTTTTGTCCTCTGTATTAGAGAACTTTTTTTCCTCAAAGCTGCATAGGCTTACCTGTCAACTCTCAATATGGTGAACACATTGCTCTTATAGAAAAGTAGTAACCTAGAAGGCAAACATCTCCTGGATGCACCAGTAAAGTAATGATATTGAACAGGGTTTCGAGTGGAATTTTCCAATAAATCAGCTGCTGGCCTAGTTTTGCTTTCAGCACTGACACTGACTGACCAGTGTTCCTGAATATCCAGTCCCGTAAAGTCAGTAACTAAAGCAGAGTAAAATTTTTTGACCAAACACTTTTTTGGATGCATCAGGTTGTTTAATTCAGATCCACTTTTCCATGCCATGCCTCTAATGCTGAATTTCCATTTTTTTTCCAACAAAACATTTTGGATTTTTTAAGTGACTCTTCATTTCAAAAGTCGCTTATTTTAAAAATGTAACAATATTAAATGGCCGGAATGAAAAGATGGTTTTGACTTTTATTTTTGTCCAAATGAAATGTTCCATTTGACCAGGTATTTTTTTTTTTTTTAAACATCTTCAGTAGAAATTGCAAAATCCACTCTTCATCCAGCTCTACCAATAACATTCTATTCCATCAGTTTAAAGGTTGTTTATATCATGATATTGCTGAGCCTTCTCTTAAACAGCAGTACTCATTATGGCTGAGTCGGGTTAAGGCTTATTGCTGAGAGTTTAGCACTCTTCTTTCTTATGGCCATCGTGAGCAGACTTCTGCTGGGCACAACTGTAGAAAAAAGCACATGTTCTGTGCATAGGAAATAGAAAGTTTTGTACTAGGACACTAAAGCTGAATGAAATATTTCAGCATGTGTGTGTTCAGAGCTTATTACAGTTTGGCTTAAAAAGCAATGTCAAGCTATGCAAGAAACATCACTATTCCTTGCTTCCTCCATCTCAGTGCCAGCCACTAGGAAGTAATTTGGTTTCCCTTGATTAAACGTGTGTTGGTGCTCAACATACTGCAAGATAACCTAAGGCATGGTTGATGTGCAGGCTGTATTAACACAGTATTTGGATTTTATTGGAATGTTTGCATTCTGATAACTGCTTACGCTTGATAGATGTAGAAAGAGCAGCATTAGTTCCGAAGTGCGTATCTGGGTGTACCTCTTGCTTTTCTTTTTCTTTTAAGGTTTGGGAACCCACTGTTTGTTGGATTATTTGGGGCTGTAGCGCAAAAGTTTCTCTGAAAAAGAAAACTAGACAGGAGAAATAGCTGATAGTTGGAGATTCAAGGGAGTTGCAGGGCAAGGGAGTGATTGCCTTTACTCTAATGCCAGAACAGATAATCTAATCTGACCACCTGCATAATGTGGGTGGCTGGTTCATACCCAATTTATGAAGTACCCTTTTTTCTCTTTCTTGGCTTCTGTAAGTTGTGATGCAGGGACAATTTTATTTCCTCTTTTTGGTGGTGTCCTATGCAAGAGTTGTTAAAGTTTATCCTGATAACAGACATTGCTACATAGATGCAAATTGTTATGGCATGCTTTTATTTCCTTCTGCTCCTGGCTTTGTTCCCTTAATTGCAATACACTTGGGCTACATTTACCGGGAATGTCGATGGCTGCTCCTCAATTTTAGGTATACCAGTTGCATACTTAAAATTGCTTTTGCAGCTGTCGATATTGGTTCCTGTCCTCACTGAAGAATGTTGATGGGGGAAGCACTCCTCCAGCCAATGTTCCTTAATCCTTGTGGCTCGCAAGGAGTCAACATTGAGCCTGTGCATGTACGAAACTGCGCCCTAGAAGATCGAACAGAAATGCTTGATCTTCCCCAGTAAGTGTAGATGTAGCCTTAGATTCCAGCTTATCCTGGTTACTGGCACTGGGACTTCATGGAATTGAAGAAGCAAAGTAGTTCACAAAGGAAATGCTTTACTTAAGACTGAATAAACATAGCTCTTCTTTTCATAAGGGAACCCGAGAGAGACCGTGTGAGTGCACTGGGGCTGGACACAGATACAAGAGTTGCTTATCTGTAAGTCCTGTGTGTGTTCAGATTAACAGGAATTGGCTGCTCTGTGAAGCAGCATCCCTGCCAAAAGCCCGGCAGCCAGGAAGTGTAGGATGGCTTTCAATTTGCTTGTGTTGTTAGAAGGTAGAGTCTGGAGGGCAGCTTTTCCCAAGTGAAGTGCTCGTGGCTTGTATTCAGCCACATAAGGAATATCTGAAAAATGATATTCCAACATAACAAGCTTAGGGACACTGGGTTGGTTGAACTGGGTGAAAGGCAACATGCTAAGGGCTTTGCTCCTCAATTTCAGGTCCTACTGTCAAGTTTAGTGTCTGTCCTTACTAACTGTTCCAATACTATGTTTCCCCGAAACCACAATACACACACATGTAGTTTATGAAAGTTAATACTGTGTGATGTGTGGGCTTACTGCATCTCTTAGGCTGAGTCTACATGAGATGGACCAGATACGAAGGAAGAAGGGGCTTTTGAAAAGTCTCACTTTCGAATTGCTGTGGCTGCCATTATGCTAATGAGGTGCTGCAATTCATTGCAGTGCCTCATTAGCATCTTCTGAACCTGCTCATTAACATCCCCTTTCAGAAGGGGCTCGTGTGGACACAGGGTAGGGGTCTGGAACCATGGGTAGCCAAATTCAGGTCTTCCATTTAACTGTGGGATGAAAAAAGAAACATGGCTAGATCTAACTTGTGTTCAAGGATTCTCCTGACTAACTTGATTATGGTGTTTGGAGCCAGTTAAATCTATAGATGAATAATTAAAAGGCAGAACTAGGTTTTTGGCAATATAGTCTATAGTATTGTCAGCCCCAAAGCACTCAGAAAAATCATGTTTGCCCCAGTCCCCATCCTAATTGAGATTCATGGATATTTAAGACAAATGCTTGAAAGTAAATTCTGGGTTCTCTATGTTCTGGTTTTTGAATCTTTTAAATCATGCCTGATGTACACTTTCATGTATTCTCTGGCATGCACCAGGTCTACCTGCACTGATGCACCCTGCATTTTTAAGGGAGTATGAAGTTTTGTGTCACAAATGAATTGTTCCTATAATTTGCACAAGACTTTTAAATGTTGCTGTCTTCCTTTGAGTCAATCCTTCCAACAGAAATCATTGAATCATCATCATAAATATGGGTGGCAAGGAATTAGTTACAAAATACTCTGAAATCATTCTGGCTATGCTAAATAGCTGTGATTTTTTTTTTTTTTCCTGAGGAGTTTACCCTTATTCAGAATTTATGACCTGGTGGATTAATGTTTGTAGCAAAAGTCATTTTTTTAATGACTTTTTGCAAGATTTGAAATACAGATGTGTTAAAATATTGCTTGTTTAGGAAATCTGGCTTTAAATTATGGCATTTGATATACATCTAAGGCAACCATTTCACTACTTACTCCAATGAAATGTTGTCAGAGGGGAAGGGCAGGAGAGGAGTTCTGCAACAGATTTCATTCTAGTTCTAGCTTGCACTGAATGAACACAGTATTTTCTGTGTATCTAGCCAGGTATTCTTTGCTAACTCTGGGAAACTATATCTGTATTATTATGCTCTAGTTCAAGAGTTAGCAACCTTTCTGAGCCATAGTGCTGAAATTTGACCTTTTGACCTCTATGTACTGTCCAAGTGCTGATGGTACTTTTTAAAGTCACTAATAGTCCTACTCACAACAGCTTCATTAATAAATAAATAGTAAATCTCTGCATCTTAATTTAGGTGGTGGTTGGTAGCATTAGCTAGTCTTTTGTTAATTCACAGGCAACAGGGCTTTGAGCAAGCTCCTGAGTGCATGGAGGAGGAGGGGAGGGGCTGAGCTCCCATCTCGTGTGCTGATAAATATCAGCTCGCATGCCACTCTTGGCATCCATGCCGGGGGTTGCTGAACCCTGCACTAGTTGTTTCTGGTAATCAGTATGTCTCCAGTGAGCTACTGACTTGCATTATGGCAAATGTAAAGCAGGGTTTATACCTTCCACGGTGTTCAGAGAAATTACTTACAATTTGGGTTACTTACAACTATGTCTTCAGTGACCCTTGAACGGTTTCCAGTGTCCATTTCTTATGTGAATCATCACACTTCATTGCTAATCCAAGTGTTAAGTCAATAAGAGTGCACTTAAAGATCCTGCACCATTTAATTCCAGGGAAGCTTTTGCTACTAACTTGAGTTGGAATAGGAACAGGTTCTAAGTAAACAAAACATCAGGAAAAATGAAATGCGGTTCATGTTTTAGCAGAGCTGCATTCTTTTAAAGGTTTTTTTTTTTTTTTGTTTTTTTTTTTGCCCCTATGCTATTTGGAGGAAGATCAGCTGGTCTAACACAAACATCAAAAGACATGCACAATTATATTGCAGCTATCTCCATGCAGCCAGTACTCTCTCCTGGAGCCACATTCTTGAAAGAAAAGTGTTAGTATTGTTCTATGATTGGTGTTCTTTTGCAGATTTTTAAAAACAGGAGCTCGTTATTACTCAGAAGTCACCTATCAGAGAGGAAATCTCCTAAGGGGAAAGAAGACTTTGATAGAGCACTGAGATTGTATCTACAAAGCAGTGAGCATCTGCTTTTAGGCACTGTCCAGAGCCTGGTCAGCAGGGCTGTGTAGAGATTCAGGCCTTGCAGAATTGTCATTTTAATGGGGAGAGGTGAGTTTCTGGTTTCCACAACTTTAACTACAACCTCAGGGGAGAGGGATGAAGAAGTCCCACCTGCTTAGTACTGTCTGCTTATCTTCTTATACTTTGATTTAAAGGATTTAGCATAAAACTTCTTCACCTGTCTTCTCTTGTGTTATTTCTGTAATGGCCTTTTATGAGAACATATGTCTTGGTTGGCCTAAGGCCTATAGAAAATTACCTGATTATTACAGTTCAAAGCTGTCTGGGGTTTATGACTGCAACATAATTTCTTCTTTGTGTTGGCAGATGCACATCTGCAATTAAGTCAAGGGCCTTAGATGTAAACATTACAGATGCTGGCTGGATCTTGGTATATTATGATAGATATGCTTCACCTGTGACCGTCTCAACTGCTGATATCTTTGCTTGTTTATAAACTAAATGATTGTTCCTTTGAAGTGAATGGAGTAAAGACTCATTTGAATTGAGCTGTAAATATTCTCTGTGAGATCAGTCCGTGGAGCTATGGCAAATTCCTGAGACCCACAATCTACCTGGGAAGGGAGACCTAAATGGTGAGTTGTGAAATATCTAGGTCAGAGCGTCTTAACCAGAACATAGATAGGCCATACATGGCTGCCATAAGCTCCTTCTAGATTGTTCACTATGTTTAAAGTGGAATTATGATTAGAAAAATGGGGAAAAGGCATGTTCTTCTCTGGAATTCAAAGAATTTAGACCGAGTCTCCACCTGTTTGCTTCAGCACTGTTTGTTTGGAGTTGGCAGGTGTGGAGCAGAGAGACAGGCTTTTGTTTGGTTAGTACAGCAAAATCTTCTACTGTACCGGATGATTGACTTGGATTTTTTCACATCAGAGCATTGGCAACAGAGTTGATGCCCAAATCTAATGTCTGAATTTTATTCCTAGTGGCATTGACTATTTTCCCCCACCCCACCTCAGATTTTAGGCTGTTTTGCAATGAACTCTGTTCAGGAAAGTTGTAAGTGAAGCAAAATTGATACGAAGTGCATGAAAGAGGATAATATGGTATCTATATTGACACTTTCTGAAATACAAGGAGGCATTAGCTTAGTTGTGGGTGTCTTTTGCCTGTAAGAATAAGGACTGTTTTCTACTGAGATAAAGTTTTCCTGTTTATTGCTAACATGTTTATCTTGCTTTAATCTCTTGTTTCAGCTGTTTCTAGATTAGGTTGTCAGAGCGAGCAAACTTGTTGATCAGTCATATGACTGATTTGATTATATCATGACAGATTTGGCAGTTCTGCCTGCCAGATGTTTGTATAAGAAGATGGGAGAGGCACAAACTCATAATGACTCTGTCCTCCAATAAAGGCAGTTGTCCCAAGGGAGGAGGCCAATTGACTTCCAATTTCTTGATAGTTTGAGACTTGTCTGGATAATGTGAGGTTTTTTTCCACTGGTCTTCCAATTTATTTCCCTATTTCTAAGTACATTAGCATGACCAGTTGTGGCTGGAGAGTAGGCTCTCTACCAGTGCCATCTCTTTTGCCCTTTATCTTCATTCCTTCCTGGGTTGTGTGTCTGGCTAGTGTTTAGTCTCAGGTGTCAGGAATTATCCTGCAAGCAAACCATTCTCCAGTTGTCCTCTGTCCTGGTTGTCTCTGACCTAGAGGCTGGAGACATGTTTGAAATGAACAGAAATAAATCTGCATTCATCACTTCAAGCTGTACTTTATGGATGTAAGATAATTGGGATTCAAATGATGACAGATCCCATGTTCATTTTTGCTTTTTTAAAAATTCCATATGCCTTCATTAGTAATGGAGGGGAACAGGTGGTGCCTTGATCATATTCTATTATGTGAGGTGATAAATGCATTAATAAAAAACAGTGGAACAATATTGTAAAAGATACGTGGCAAGCTAGCAGTTAATGCACTGTGGTATTCAGCACTCCATTATGGTAGACGGAATGGAACTGTGATGCCCCTGCTCTGCAGACACAGACCGGTACCACTTGAGCCCAGGGAGAGTGGTCACTAGCAGTATATGCTCATGTATATGAGCAGTTCTGACACCATCTGGTAGAAGCACTGGCTCACACGTGTAGTAGAAAACATTTACTGTAACAAGTTTAGTTTTGGCATACCTGCAACTTGACCCTGTTGTTCAGGAGGAACTCTCAGAGAAGTCATTGGGCAATTATATAGGCATTAAATGGCAGTATTTTGACCACACCCTTGGAGAGAGGCTGGGAAGTTAATACACCTGTCAGTCATTGCTATCTCAGTAAAACCTGGGAGGCTTTCTTCATAATTATACAGTCTAACATTTTGGTTTTCAAGTTAAAGTAAAATCCTGTAGAAACTGATGTTAAATTAATGCTGATACCGTGCTGCACTTCTTAACACTCATGTTAGCTCTTCATACTTGGTGTCTATATAGCACTTCACACCTCCAAAGTACGGTACAAATGCTAGCCTATTTGTACCACATCCCTATGAACTAGATAAGTAGCAATATTCTGATTTTAAAGATAGGGCTGTCAGGACTATAAGATCCATCCGTTCCTGTTTTTTAATTAAAATCCAATACATTTGACAACAGAAGGCAGCCACAAATGTTTGTGGTATTCTGTTATTGTTTAACAATGTGATTAATTACAATTAATAGCCCTAGTACTTAACAGTCTGGGGTTCCTGTTTATAATACAGTGGTCCTTTGACCTGGTTAACATTTATTATTTGTGTTCTGGTAGTATCTAGAAGCCCCTGTCATGGGCCAATGACCCAATGTGCTTGGTGCTCTATAAACACTACAAAAAGATTGTAGTACAGATGGTCTACCTTGGGGGCAATGTTGACCTAAGGTATGTGACTCTAGCTGCATGAAAAACATAGTTGGAGTCATCATACTTTAGGTCAAGTGGCAGCAATGTCTTCACTGCAGGGCATCAATGTGAGAAACTTTCCTGTTGATTCCCCTTATTTTACCTAAAGCCTCAGACTGTCCTGGAGTCACGTAGCTTACCTTTCATTTCGAAACCAAAAGTGTTGCGTGTGGTTTTTTTTAAAAGAACTCAAAGCTTCAGAGAAGGACTTGAAAACATTATTGAAGGGTATCTGAGGTTCAAAAACCAGAAAGTAAAAAAGTCTTCCTCTGCTATAAATGTGTTTTTCGAAACTCATGATTTTTTTGGGTTCCTGAGTCATAGTATTTGAATGCTTGGAGTTAGCAATACTGTTTGGTCTGCCCAACTTGACTGCCTCTTTGATCTTAGAATCTTTGCAAGCAGTGAATGGCTACTCAAATCTCCTGGACTTGCTCAAGATCATGTAGGAAGCGTGAAATTGGACCCTGTTTCTGACTCCCGTTCCATACTTGACAAGCAATTTAACCATGGCATCTCACGTTAAAGTCAGCAGTGATGTTGTTATGATTGATTTTTGTTTCCTTATATCATTAATTTTTTTTAGTTCTCCTTTTCTTGTGATTTGTACACTTAAGATCCGCTTGGAGTTGATTCTCTGTCTTCCAATATGTGAGTTTTGGCGTTAGATAGAAATACATTCTAATGACCGTTTTGTTATAAGCTTGAAAAACAGGTTTGACTTGAAGTGATCATTTTGCAAAGTGGATTTTTTTTGTCATACTGGAGATCTTGTGATGAGCTATTCAAATAAATCTACTTCTCTGCTTTGTAATGCTAAAACTTAGTCTTCTTTTTCTGTCTTTTGTAGGTGATGTCTGACTACAGCCGCTCCCAGCTGGGTTAACAGCATATGCTTGGTCAATGAATCCTTACTATCGAAAGCAGAGCTGAGAGACTGGCACCTTTGCTGAACATGCATATGATCTGAATAATCAGGAATGCAGCACTCTATTCAGAGAGCATCTGGCCCAAAGAAGCATTTTCTCCTACAAGAAAAAAACCTTCAGGGCTTTTTGTCCCATTAACTGTAGCTCAATCCCAAGGGTTGGAGTGCTTCGTGAGTCCCACAGATCTGGGATTTTTGTCTTTTTTTTTTTGCACCATTAGCTAGAAGGTCTGTCCCCAGCAGGACTTGGCAGATTCTCTAGGCTTCTTTTAAATCTTTAACAAGATGATTGACCTAAGCTTCCTAACAGAAGAGGAACAAGGGGCAATAATGAAGGTGCTCGAACGGGATGCAGAACTAAAGAAAAGCGAAGAGGAGAGAGTCAGGTAAGAGACCAAAATGATTCCAGCCCACAGAGTCTTTGGCTAGTGCAGGAGGCAGCTGCCTGCTTGCAAGGGAGATGAGTGTTCTGGATTAGAGAGGTTCAACCTGTTTACAACCTGCTCATCTGTAATCTGCCATGATTTTAGTCAGCTGGATCACTTATCATGGGTGTGGCAAAATTTCCCATATCCTCAAAGTTTGTTTCCAGCCACCAGTCCTGGGTCTCGCTGTTCTATGCTGCTTTTAATCTGTAAATTATGCCTAAATGGCTTCTAAAGACAAGTAAGCAAAAGAATTGTTGGTAATGCTGCTAGACAATATTGCCCTCCCGTAGTCTAGCAAAGTCTCTCGTCTGACACCAGTCAGGTCTCAAGGGTGCTGGATTAGAGAGGTTCAATGTGTAGGAAGTTCATTCTTAGGCCTTTCCTAAACTGTGAGATCCTGTGGCTACAGCCATGAGGGTCCAGATGCACAAACACAAGCCCAAAGCATAGACGGGCAGTGTTGCTTTAGTCCACAGTTTGCATGGACTCTGCTTATCCTGGTTTTAAGTGGGAGGAAGATGTGCCAGTGTAAACAAACTTTGTAATGACTGTAGCTGCCACCCAAACTGTTAAGTATTAGGGGTATTAATTGTGATTAATCACATTGTTAAACAATAATATAATACCATTTAAATATTTGTGGATCCATTCTATGTTTTCAAATATAGTGACTTTAATTACAACACAGGATACAAAATATACAATGCTTACTTTATATTTATTTTTATTACAAATATTTAAATTCTCCCATGACAGGTACTGGAGTGCAATCTCTTTATCATGAGTTGTACTTACAAATGTAGAATAATGCATGCAAAAACAGAACAATAGAAATGTTCCCTTAGTCCTTTTTCTTGTTCAGCCAGTTGCTCAGACAGACAAATCTCTTTATATTTACAGGCGATAATGCTGCTGGCTTCTTGTTGGCAATGTCACCTGAATGTGATAACAGGCACCCACATGGCATTATAGCCAGCATCACAAGATGCCCCAAAGGCTCATATGAAGCCCCTATGCGAGGCGTGTGTTCTCCCCCATCCCATCCACGGTCAATTAACCCTATTCCAATCCATCCCACCCTGACCCATGGTCCCCCTCCCTGACCAGTCTGGTCGGGGACTGCCATGAGGCAGTGTCAGTAGCAGTTGCAGAGGATCGCCTCCTCTCCCCTTCCCCCCAAACTCTCACCATGGAGTGCCCCCAGACACACTGTACCTTACCCCCACTCCCTGCCCCCTATACCCCCCACCCTAGTACCTTGCCCTAAGCCCCTCATGCACCCCAACCTTGATTCCAGCAACTTGATGTCCCAGTACCCAGTTCTAACTTCTGCACCCCTACACACTCCAGACCCATACCCTGACCACTTCATATACTGAACCCTGACTCCTGCACCCACATGCTGCATGCTCCCCCAAGCCTCCTATACTCCCTCTCATATTTTTTGGAGTATTTGTAATATCTTAAAGCTGGGCTATGTGTGGATAATATGCATTTTGGTGTGCTCACTAGATTGAGTTGTTAGAAAGAATAACACAGGTATTCCAAGAATACAGTTTGTTTTCTTTTATTTGATTTGATTTATGTGCTTCTTGATAATTATCCCTTATTTTAATGTATTTTCTACCATGCCTATGGACTTTTATATCTAGGTTTTTGTTTGTACTGGTGGTGCACATCCACATACTACCTCAGTACTGGTGTTACATGTAGGAAATTTTAACCTGCCCAAAAGAAAATTCAACTCATACAAGAATGGAAAATCTTAGAGGGGGAACACTGCTACCCAGCCCTGCATATGCCGTCAGTTGACCCCAGTGCATGCATGAGGCTGGGGGCAGCTAGGAGAGCCCTGGGTGTGCAGCAGCCAAGATGCCCTCATGCAGGGCAGGTGGAGAGGGAAGAAGATTAGGGTAGCAGGGATGCTGGGGCAGGGCTAGGCTGAAAGGGGCACTGGGTTGTGGGGGAGAAGGACAGGGCCCACTTTTGGGGTGGGAGGGGTTAGTCCACATTCACCAAAAAAGCACCCACCAAAGTTTCTGTATATGGGCCTGCATATGCCCCTTCATGCTTCAACCGTTATTCCAGAGGATGTGCTGATAACCAGGTGGTTCTTCTCGATAATGACCTGAGCCAGTGCAAACCAACACATTCATTTTTATCATCTCAGTCAATAAACATTTGAAAATGTGCAAAATATCTGAAAATATTCAATACATTTTAATTGGTACTCTGTTTAACAGTGTGATTAAAACCATAATTAATCCATGATTATTTTAGTAGTTAATGGCATGAGACAACTACTGTTAATCGACAGCTCTAATGAGTACATCTGTGGTTGAAATGAGCATGTAGATCAGCCCTTAATTTCCTTTGTGATAGAAGAATTGCTTGTGTACAAACTGTATTGACTGACCAGGATGGGTAGGAATGGTGTCCCTAGCCTTTTCTTGTCAGAGGCCACAAATGGACGACAAGAGAGGGATCACTCGATGATTGCCTGTTCTGTTCACTACCTCTTGGGCATCTGGCATTGTCCACTCTTGGAAGACGGGATACTTTGGTCTCTCCCAGTATAGCCATTGTTATGACTATCCAAGTCAGTTTGGATGCTATGATTCCCAGTAAAATGGAATGGAGATTTAAAAATCTGAAAAATTGGCATGTTTTATGAACATAACTTTTTTCATTTGCATTTAATGAAGTGGAATTTGAATTTCATTCTTGAAGTGTTCTTAAATGCAGCTGGTGTCTCAGACTCCAGCTCTTTCCAATAGTTCATGTTCTTCAGATACCCACATTTTATTTAAACACTCTCTAATGATGCTAATGGATGCTGCTCTTTTACCAGGGCATCTTTCTTGAGAAACTTTCTGAGTGTGCATCTCAAATAGGGGGTGACATGGCAGCCTGTTACCTTGAACCTCTCTTCAGCAGAACAGTGCTGCCATAATTGCTGGTCTACTGCCTCAGTCACCAGTTACTCTGCAAAGATTTGGGTTGTACAGTATCAAACAATCTGTGTCCGTATATTGCAATAAAGTAAGGGCAAACCAGTACTTTTGGTGAAAAAGGCTTGGCATGAGAAACTTTGCAGTAGGGCTGAATTTTAAAGCTGTTCTAGAAGACATTCCTAGCAAGTTGTTCTTGAAAGTCCAGTTCTTAATGGTACTTGAAGGGGGAAACTTAACCATAGAATTCTCCCTGTTGCTTCAGAAATGGGTCTTGCTTTTGCAAGCAGTGAATTAGGGAAACAAGGGTGTTTGTCTGATTTGTGCTTTGGACACATCTGCACTAATCCTGGGGTGGTTTTGTGTGATGCATGCCTTGTCAGGTGGGGGGAAAGAGGAGTTGGAATGAAAACAGAAAGATGAAGGATTGGATGTGTTCATGGTGGGGTTTGCCCAGGGGCACCACCATGGGGAAACCAGCAGTCACAAGAACTGCAAGTCCAACATACTGCTGTTTCTAGTGATCTGACTATGCCAGATAAGCTTCCAGTGTTTTTGTTTTTGCCCGTTTGAGATAGTGAGCTTTCATGAGAGTGACAATAGAATAATGTATCCAGTAGTGTCAGGTGGCATGTTTCACTGCAGGTAAGTTTTTTATATCCTCATTATGAAACTGGTTTCTCAGAAGTCAGAATGAGGAAACTGGAAGCTTGTGCCTTCAGTTACCTACATAGATGACGACCCAAGACAGACTTCAGATTCTTCCTTTTGTAAATAACTGCTCGGTCTTGGTCTCCAGCTAACTATTGCTTCATGGCTGTGCGACCTTCAGAGGTAGAAGTCCCTGAAGAGATGAGATGAACAATGTCCACTAAACATTACACTTTGACAAGGTGCTGAGTGGTGCTTGTTGGGTGTATACTTGCATTTTTATATTGACGGTTTTATATTTCACATGATATTTGTGGTCTTGGAGAGAGAATCTACACTCTGAAAGATCTATGATAGCAATTAGTCTATCCAGGATCTGTATATTGATAGTGAAAAGCACTTCTCAGCTCTGAGCTCCCTTTTTTAAAAAAAGAAAAAAAAAAAAAAGACTGTAAAATTCCCTAACACCCTGTCTGCACAGCTGATCTCTTCTAGCAGCTCCAACTGTTGCTGGCTGGGACTGAGGCTACCCGGGGAGAAGAGTAAGGTGGTAATTAGCAGGCTGGCCTGTGTTTCCCCCATGATCCCTTCCCACCTCACACATACTCGGTGTACATGCTTGCTGTACTTCTGTACCTTTGGGTAAGATGAGTGATCTCATCTCCTCTCCTTCCTGCCTTCCCCCCAGCCAGCACAGTGGCACTGCAGACACTTGAGCCCCTCTTGCAGCTCTTTCTCTGCTGGCTGAAAACACATTAAAGAGTGCAGTGGGTGCTTCCCCCACTCCAGCGCCCCTTCTGAAGCAAGGTGTGTGTGGGGAGTGGCGGTCGTGCTTCCACCCATGTGGGTGCTGAGATTCAGGACGTGGAAAGCTGTCGCCCCTCCCACCTTGTCCGAGTGTGTGAGGTGTCCCCTGGCTTCCCTTCCTCACTCCATTTGGAGCTGGGGCACAGGCACATTTGTCCCAACCACACTGGCATGGGGGCTTGGAGCATGGAGTTGTGAGCTCAGTGAGAGCTCTGAGTGAACTCTCCAAAGACTGGATTCTGCTCTCTAAATATAATATTGCTGGGGAATGGGAAAGAAGGAAATAAAAAGAATTTAACCCCCTCAGAAGAAACAAATTTGGGAGTAAAATTTGAACTCTGTCTCAGCTGTTCCCTGTTCTGGCTAGGGATAGAAGTGAGACAAGTGTAGTCGCCACATAGCATGAGCTCCCATGTCTGACGGGAAGGTGGGTTAAGGACAGAGCTCTGGATTTCCTAGGATTGCCTGCAATGCTTGACGACTCCTTGCTATTTCGTGGTTCATCATAAATATAGCCCAGGCATCCATCCGCAGAGCGTAACATACAACTAAAATATGCTGTGTCTTAAGTTCTAGACTGTGATTGGATGAGCTAATGTGTGGTGGAGTGACTGACCATTGGCACCATGGTGTCTGGAGCTGCAAAATGTTTGGATGCCCTGTTCTGGCTATGTGCTTGTCCACCTCAGCAGAAGCCCATGGAATTGGGGGCAGGGATGTCTATAGCCCCATGGTGCAAGTGCTCCACCAATATAAGAACATGGGTGTTTGGCTCCACCGAAGTTGGGGATCAGATCTCTTGCCTGCCACCCCCCAAGTAATGTGAAAGGGCTTGGCAAGGACCACTGCTGATGGTACAGTGGGATTAAAGCAGCTTCCAGACTATCTGCTCTGCGCCACTTCTGAATCCAGAAGCGGCTGCTGGCATGTCCTTGCAGCACCAGGACAGGGGATTGTGTATTTCTGTGCACTGTTCCAGCCCTAAGCATCCCTGCAGCCAGTGGAAGGTGGGGGTGATGCCTGCAAGCAGCAGCAAATGGAAATCTCTCTTCATAATGACTGCTGCCAGTTTGGGGTGCAGGTCTCTTACAGGAGCCACCTTTGGTAAGTGCCATATCCCTTTTGCACTTCCATCCTCTGACCCAGCCAGAACCTACACTCCATACCTCAACTCCCTCCTAGAGTCTGCACCCCAACCCCTGCCCCAGCCCAGAGACTGCATCCATCACCGAAACTCTGTCCCAGACGCAGTACCCCAGTCCCCTCCTGCACCCAAACTCTCTGAGCGTGCTCCCCTCCCACATCCAAACTCCCTCCCAGAGCCTTGGCCAGGTGGGGTGTGTGGGCATTACTCATTCGTGGCACCACCAGACATTCTACAAACCTGCCACCCGTGCTTGGAACCACAGGAGATGTTCTCGTGACTTCTGCTCTTATTTGTTTATTCCTTCTGTACATTGAGAGGGTGACTAATGGTATGGAAATTCTGGTGTGACAGGCACTCAGCTTGCAACCACCACCCGCTGTACAGTATGTCAGGGCCAAGTCCTTTAATATTAATCTTGGTGTGGTGCAATCCTAAGGGCTCTTGGGGCGGGGGAGAAAAAAAAAACAATTTTATTCTGCTAAGTATCTTGCAATCTCAACTGTCTCCATAATTTTCACTGAGAGTTCATGATGCTCAGAACCTTTATAAGATTGGCTCTCTTGTCCCAGCCTTCCTGTCACTAACTCTGTATTCCATTGCTCCAACAGGTTAGATTCTTCATATTGAAGTTGCAGGGTTGGAGCGCAGTGTGTAGGGAGAGTGCTGACTAGTGAAAGACTGAAATGCACCATGTTAACAGCCAGTTGTGTGCTAGATGTGGCTGTGCCTATAGTAACTTTCATCCCACTAGAGCCCTAAGCTCTCAACAAATGAAGTACGTACAGTACAACTGAAATGCAGTCACACTTGGGATATGGAGGATGGTGTGTAAGGGATACATAGCATGACATGCAATAGAGAGCACTTTAAATGACAAGTCACAATGTTTGCAGTTGGCCACAAACTGCGTGGGTGCCTTTTTGTGGGTGCCCAACTTGATATCCTCGCATTGAGCCCTCGCAACAGCAACTGAAGACCCTGAGTTCTGTGATTTGAATGTATGATGTACCCTTTATATAAAGATAGCTACTCTGTAAGAAACTGATTCCCAAGAGTTTCAAATTGGGCACCCAAAAGTTAGTTGATACTTAATCTCTCAGCCTCCATTTCCCCATCTGTAAAATAGGGATAACACCACTCCTTCATATCATAGGACACCAGTGTTCCCTTTAATTTTTTTCTGTCCATGTGTGGAATGAATTTTGTGTGCAACAAGGCATTTGCAGATGTGCACCAACAACATAAGCACATGATGCTGGCTAGGGGTGCTCTGCCAGTCAGCTGCACACCACCTGAATCTCTCCTGGGTGGCCACCCAAGAGCTCAGCTTAAAGGGAATACTGCAGTGTATTTTTGTTCCTTTGCACCACTAGCTCTAATCCTGGTGATGCATGCCTCTGGAAGGGTGCAGGGGAGAAAAGGTAGGGACTTAGAAGGAAAACCTTATCACAAGGGATTGTGTTCAGGTTGGCATTTGCCCATGGAAGTAAATACATTTGTTTGTAAAGCACTCGGATACCATAGTGATGAGTGCCATAGAAAAGCCAATGAGAAAATTAATAATTCTGTCTTCAAGATTTAAAGAGTGTGCAGTAAATGAGACCTAGGGCCATGCACATGATGAAAATATTACTGTTCACTTGGCTCTCACATGTAGGATCTGCTGTAATAGTGACTCATTCAGCAGTGCTTAGTGCATCAGTCAGTGAAAACAGGACTAGGATAGCATGGAGAATCCCCTGCAACTGGGGCTTGCTGTACAGTTGGGTGTTCTGCCTAGATGTCCTGTCTCACTACCTCAGGATAACTAACAAGCAAAAATCGTTTTGTAGAGGGCTACTAGCATTTATCAACATCATCACATTTTCATCAGCTCCGCCCAGCCACAGAAGTACCCACAGAGGTTTGGGCCACAAGTTATGGAGTGCCTAGTTAAATCCACAAAAGCATGGATCACTTTCTCTATTCTTCAGCACTTTTTTGCTGACGCTGGAGGATTGAATATTTGGCCCACCATACCTCTTTTGGGTCTGAAACCTTTCTTCTTCTTCTTCAGCCAGAAAGTTCTCTGTCTTGGGCAGTCTCTGTTCGTGAACATCTTGCCGTGTGTGTGAGACATGGACCTTAAAGGAACAAGACATAAATATTTCTGCCCTTGAATTGAAAGAGTACAGGGAGTAGCTATATATTTACCTATACCTCACACATGACTAATACAGAAGTAATCACCGGGATTTATAGCTGAACTGAGATCCTAAAGAAGATCGGGTGAAGGAAACATGAGTTTGTGGGCCCTGTGGGTTGGATGCACAGGGGAAGATTGCTGAAGCAGGTATATCTAGGAATGGAGTTTGGGACAGAGGTAACCTGTGGCAAGTGTTATTCAAGATGGTTGACTAGAGGAGTTGTGGGATGGTGCACTTCTCAAGGTGAAAACCATGTAACAGGGAGGGAGTTAGTTGGCCAGTGACTTGTGTGGTATGAGGAAGGCATTAGGACCCACCCAGAACAAGATGGCACCTCTGAAATCCAAATCTGATGAAGTCATTGCTGACGAAGCCAAACAGATGGAGCACTGGGTTGAGCACTACTACGAGCTGTACTCACGCGAGAACGTTGGGGTTGACGCAGCCCTCGATGCCGTCGAGCTCCTACCAGTAATGGACGAACTGGATCAAGAACCAACTGTGGCTGAACTGAAGAGAGCCATCGACAGCATTGCAGCAGGAAAGGCCCCTGGTCAGGATGGTATACCACCAGAGGTAATCAAATGTGCTGCAGACACACTCCTGGAACCCCTACATGAGCTACTGTACCTGTGCTGGAAAGAGGGTGAGGTTCCACAGGATATGCGCGACGCTAACATTGTAACGTTGTGTAAGAACAAAGGAGACAGAAGCGACTGCAACAACTACCGTGGAATCTCCCTCCTAAGCGTCACTGGTAAACTGTTCGCTCGCGTCATCCTTGGCAGACTCCAGAAGATTGCTGAGAGGGTGTACCCCGAATTGCAGTGCGGATTCCGCACAGACAGGTCTACCGTTGACATGGTCTTCTCTCTAAGGCAGCTGCAGGAGAAGTGCAGGGAGCAGAGAGAGCCACTCTACATAGCCTTCATCGACCTAACCAAGGCCTTTGACTTGGTCAGCAGGGATGGACTGTTCAAACTGCTCCATAAGATAGGCTGTCCTCCACGGTTACTCAAGATGATCCAGTTGTTCCACGAAGGCATGAGAGGAACCATCCAATATGACAGCGCATTATCGGATGCTTTCAGAATCAGGAGCGGCATCAAACAAGGATGCGTGCTTGCTCCGACATTGTTTGGGATCTTCTTCGCACTCCTCCTGAAGCACGCCTTTGGATCTTCAACAGAGGGCATCTTGCTGCACACAAGATCTGATGGGAAACTGTTTAACCTTGCAAGGCTGAAAGCTAAGTCTAAGGTGCGAGAAGTCCTCATCAGAGACATGCTGTTCGCAGACGATGCTGCTGTAGTGTCTCACACAGAAGACCAGCTTCAAAAACTGCTGCATCAGTTCTGCAAAGCGTGCAAGGACTTTGGGCTTACCATCAGCCTAAAGAAGACAAATGTACTCGGTCAGGATGTTGCTGAATCCCCATCAATCAGCATTGACAACTATACGTTAGAGGTCGTCCACGAGTTCGTTTACCTCGGGTCCACCATCACTGACACCCTGTCGTTGGACACTGAGCTAAATAGGAGGATGGGAAAAGCAGCCACAACTCTGTCCAGACTCAGCAAGAGAGTGTGGAATAACAACAAGCTGTACACTCACACCAAAATGCAAGTCTACAGAGCCTGCATCCTCAGCACCCTACTTTATGGCAGCGAGACTTGGACCCTGTATGCCCACCAGGAAAAGAGGCTGAACGTCTTCCACTTGCGCTGCCTCGGGCACATCCTTGGAATATCATGGAAGGACAGAGTGACCAACACCGCCGTTCTCGAGCAAGCTGAAATCCCAACCATGCACACCCTCCTCAGGCAGCGTCGACTCCGCTGGCTTGTCCACGTCCACAGGATGAATGATGGAAGGATTCCAAAAGACATCCTGTATGGTGAGCTAGCCTCTGGCAAAAGACCTCCCGAACGCCCCCAGTTGTGCTACAAAGATGTCTGCAAGAGAGACCTCAGAGAGGTAGACATCGAGCTGGACAACCGGGAAGAACTAGCATATGACCGCAGCAGATGGAGGCAGGGGTTACACAAGGGCCTTCAGAAGGGCGAGTTGAAGATCAGACAGCTAGCAGAGGAGAAGCGAGCGCACAGAAAGCACACTAAGGACTTGCCAGACACCCACTACATGTGCAAGAGATGCAGCAAGGATTGTCACTCTCGTGTGGGTCTTCATAGTCACAATAGACGCTGTAAATGAAGTCCTCAATTGAAACTTTAAAGGGCACGATCCATAGTCTATGCAGACTGAAGGATGCCTACTGTGTGGTATTTACTGTACAGTGATGTGACTCTGCACAATGAGAGAATGTGTGTGTGAGCTAGCACTGGTGTTGCATATCAGTTCAGTGTAGGTCTGCGTGTAATGTGCTCTCAAAGTGAAATGTTTTGTTTGCCCGAGTGGTTTTAATCTAGTTGTCATGAGCGATTTCATTCACTCCACCCTGTGCTGATATTTCCCTAGTTACTTAACAGGTTATCTCTTAACGTGTGTGGTTTGTTTGTGTTTTTTAAATCGCCTCTAAAATTTTTTCCTATCCTTTTTGTATCCTTCCTTTTTTTTCCCTAGTTTTAATGAGCTGGACTGTAAAGCTTGATGCAATAGGGGCAGCCCAGCACAAACTCTTACCACTAAGATGTAGTTTCCTTCTGAAAATTGTCAGTGAAATGCAGCAGCGGGTGGCATGGTAATTGGCAATTCAGTGGGTCCAGAACAAAACTATTCAGTCTATGCATGAAGCTGTATTACTGTTTGTTTCCTAACTGCCAAGCTCAGCAACCTAAACCCAAAATCCAACAGTCGGTCTAGATACTCTCTGGCTCAGGCCTCAGTGGCAACAGTTTCTGCAGTCAGAATTTAACAATTCTTTTGACCATGGGTGATCCAGGATAGGCTCAATCTCATTCTTCCAGTGCAGTGTGGCAATGCTAATGGAAATAAAATAGTAGAATATGTAGAACAGTCAAGCACCGATAAATTTGTTTGGAACTTTAAAGTTAGCGCATATAACACTGAATACGTACAGAGAGCAGATAATACCATCACTGGTTATAGCAGAACTCCAGAACTTGTCCATATAGCAATTTAAAGGATTCACAACCATGATTATGGCAGCTGCCACTGAGGAACAACTTTTCCATGCAGAGTGGCTGAGTCAACAGTGGACAGTTTATCCTAGAAGCTTTTAAGTGAGGTATTCATCTTTTTTTTTTTTTTTTTTCCTGACTTGGAGCGGGGGAAGCCTGGGTGCATATATTATCGTGCTCCTAAGGTTTCTTGTCTGCTGGCTCTTTGGTAGAATTAACAAGCTGACTGAGCAACAAGTAGTACTGTGCCACCTTAAGGACTAATACATTTGTTAGGTCACTAGCTTTTGGGGTAAAACCCACTTCATCAGATGCTAGAGTGGAAATTTACAGAATCCAAGGTATATATAGCAGCAAAATACAAAGTTACCAGTCATTAGTAGGACTAATGCAGCAAATTAAATCAGACTGGATGTGTCTCATTTTTAGCATGTGATGCAGAAAATTGAATATCAAAGGTGGGGAAATTGCCTTTGTCATGGGTTAACCAGTAAAGATGTTTTATTCAAGCCGAAGTTTGTTGAAGGTACAGACTTAAATGGCTGCCCCTCTGAAGCCAAATGAAGGGAGTGGAAGTCCTGGTGAGCAAAAGTGAAAGTATTAGATCAGCTAAAATGGAAAGTGGTGAGGGTGAAAGCAATATTAAAGTTAAAGAATTATGGGAGTATAGGGCAGGCAGGCGACCTAGAAAGAAGGGTCTTATGAACATTGTTAAAAGCATGGTTAAAGTCTATTTTTTTAATTTAAAGGTGCAGTGCTCGATGTAACGTATTCTATGTTGGTGCTAGAACTGCAGGTCCAACAGCAGGTAAAGGCCTGATCTAGCTAAGAGGCATTGTAGTCTTGACCAGAAGCTAACACCCTGCCAGTGATTGAACTGCAAATAGGTTTGATCTGTCAGGATTCTTTATCATACAAGAAAAGAGCTAGTGGGGTCTGGTGCAGAAAGGACTGAATCTAATAGCTTTGAGACATAGAATGCTGTTACATGAGCCAGTGCCATTTTGCTGATGAATTTAGCTATGCATTTATATTACAGAAGTGACCAGAAGTGCCATTTGTTGTTAGAGCCCCCATGTGCTATACAGATTAAAAAAAGGGGTGGGGTGGTGGGGAGCATACTTCCCTGTCTTGAGGAATGGCTGATCTCAGGTGGTGAGTTGTGAAACGTAAGGGAGAAGGAGAAAAATCTAGCATAAAAACCTCTATTGCTTGTGTGATGAACTGCCTGGATGGAGAGGGGTTGGTTGAGGACAGGAGCAAGAATAGACTGCTGCTCTTTTTCCCACAACTGGGTGGAGTCTGTGGCAGCTGGGAGAAGTGTCACAGAGGTGGGAGCATGGGAAGAATGTCTGGTATCATGGCAGGAGCATAGTGCTGAAGCTAGCTGGACTGTATGTATCTGGATCAACCAGGTGTTAGAGACTATAATATGTACAATTCTGGCCTCAGCTATAGTACCCTGAGTGTTTCTAGAGCAGTGGTTCCCGATCTACAGGTCGGGATGCAAACATGAGTCTCCATTAGATTTTCTAAGAGTTGTTGGCTGGGCAGCTACAGGCTGCAGGTGGTTCTTTAAGGAGCCATTTGTGGCTGCTGCCACTTACTATTCTGGCTCCCAATCCCTGCCCTGCAGCCCTGAAATGGAACTCAGTTTAATTGTTTTAATGGCTGGCAGGAGGGATCTGGCCATTAAACCAATTAAACTGTGTCTTATTTCAGTGCTGCAGGGCCCCTGCACTGCAGGTGGGGGAAGGGAGTAGGAGGGCTGGGAGGAGCTGCTCAGAGGAGGCAGCGGCTATTTGGGGGTGGGGGTGTGCATTTTTCCCAGGGCAGAACCTCCTTCCTCTCCACCCCCCGGTTTTGAATTGTCTTCGGTCACAGTCTTACTGAATTGTCAGAATGTATCCCTATCTCAAAAATGCTGGGAACCAATGTAGAAGGTTACTTCAAGACAGGTGGCGGCACCATGGCTCTTCTGCATCCCATGAGGGGCTGGCCATTACATCTGCTTTCGTTTAGAATATTTAAATGCTCACATCCTGTTAGCCCAAATATAGCAATGATATTTAGACAAATGCATCTGTATAACACTCTGACCCTCCCTGCGGTCCTTCTAATTTCAGGGTCATGGGTGTGTAGATTATATTGCCACTTCTCACCACCATTTTCCTAACACTCTTCCTTTCATTTCTACCTTTCCAAAGAAAGGAACTAAGGGAAGGGAAATGCTCCTGTGTGATGGTGATGGTTTAACATCTACAGACCGTGTCCCCTCTAGGACTCTGAAGCATGCAACAGAGTGTAGCAGCTTTTCCACCATCCAATAACCATAATAAAAAATATGACCCTGGCCCTAGAACTTATATTCACTGATTAGGCTAGGAGCCTGTTGTGTTAATCAGGCCAACAACCTAAAACTGCTATTGATCATCTTAGCCCTTGACTATAGGAGGGGTTGTCTTAGTTTTGTACATGATGGCTATATGGACTCAATTTGGCTAGAAGGCCTGCATTTTGCACACCTGTGCAATGGGAGGGTGATTTCTTTCTTTGCCCATTCTGTGAGATCACTCTCTAATGGATGTGTCACAGGGTGGAGTATAGTGTGATTAGAACCTTGCTGGTTGAGTTTAGTTCAGCCTTGTGGCTAACTCGCTCCAAGTCCTCTTCAATAATTCCCCTTTATCAATCCCCATGCTGATGTCCTAGCATGTCGACAAGTACGTTAATACCGAGTTACAAGCCTGTAAGGAGAATAAAGCAGGTCTCCTGAAGGGCGCACAGTGGCATGCTTTGTTCCACAAAAGGGCCATTCATAAAAACAGGGTGACCTTGCTAAGAACCGTTTTGCTTGGCAGGCTGCAAAACAGAATGTAAAATGCCTCCAGTTCATGTGACAGATACAAATAGAAATCGGGGGAAAAAAAAATTAAACTTGGATTCTCATTCACCCTAACTGACGTAGTTGTGTTCTCTTGTGACTGGTCACACACATACAAGAGGTATCTCATCCCCACTGGCAGATAATGCACAGTGGGTCTCCAACAGACTGATTTTTATATGAATTTAATACTTAATGTGCCAGGCTGAGAGCCACAGAGCTGGAAATCCAGTGAGCGGCAGAACTGCAATGGCATAAGCAGTGCCAGGGCAAACTTCCCTATAGTTACCCTGCATGAATGAAGTGTCAATATCTGGAAGCTGTGATTAGAACCAGTGGCTGGTTGTTAAAGCTAGAGAAAGTGAAATAAGGCCCAACTTGTTAATAGTGAGAGTTATCAATGTTGGAACAAGTTATCAAGAGAAGGTGTGGGTTCTCTCATTCTCTCCAAGTCCTCTCATAAAGAGTGGATGCCATTCTGGAAGGTATGCTTTAGCCAAACACAAGTAATTAGATCCAGTTTGACAATGAGTGGATGAAAAGTTGTGGCCTGCGGTATACAGAAGTTCAGACTACAAGGCATAAGGGAATCTTCTGGCTTTAAAGTCTCTGGACCCTATTCCAGAGTTCTGACCTTGGAGGCAATGCCGTAGCAGACCACGCTATAAAAGCTGCAGCTTCAGGGGTTCTCACATTCAGTTTGTATTTTCAAGGATGTTTCAACTGATGTACAGCAGACGAACGGTAGTGCGATTGTGGCATACTTGAAATTTAGATGACCCTTTGCTCACTCAAAGTGCTACTGCAGATGTGACTTCAAATGGTGGTTGAATTCTAGTGAAGTGGAGAAAACTAGAACTGTCATTGTAATCCGAATTTGCAATTGACTGGACTTCATCATCATTACTTGACATTGAAACAACATGTCTGAAGAGTATTTGAAAGAATTGTGGTAATTATTCTGCACATAGTTGAATGGAAACTAGCATTCTGTGGGTCAATGAAAAAGCAGAGGTGTGGAAATGGATACTTAGGCCAAGTTGAATTGATGGCTAAACTTGCGCCTGCAATGAAGGGCCATATAAGATGGCTCTTCAATAAAGAAGAAAGATGAGTATTTAGGCCCAGCAATACAAAATGATGATGATATTTTGAAAATATCTTAAGAAGTAACAAGTAAAAATTTTAACAGCATAAAGATGAAATGTAACTCCATTATTTTGGTGAATCGTCTGAGAGGTAGCAGTGTTAGTCTGTGTCTTCACAAAACAAAAAAGCAGTTCTGTAACACCTTAAAGACTAACAATATAGTTTATTAGGTGATGAGACAGACCCATGAAAGCTCATCACCTAATGAATTATATTGTTAGTCTTTAAGGTGTTACAGAACTGCTTTTTTGTTCCATTATTTTGGTTTGTATAGCTGATAGCCATGATGAACAAATGTCATTAGGGAAGTTTAAGGTCCAAGAGACAAAAGTCATTACTGAAGAGCACTTCCTATCATTTTGATGTGTCTTGATGCCCAAAAAAGAAAAAACCACCTAATGGAAGGTACTTGGACAGAAATAAGAGTTGCCATGAAAATGAATTTGAAGAGAGATTAATTGCTAAACATATAGCAGAAGATATGTCAGTAAGTATGGCACTAGCTGAAAAGAGTCCAAAGAAAGAAGGAACTGTTCAGTTACAAAGCAGAGGATCAAGTCAGAAAAGAGATTTAAATTTGACTTTCAGTATTACTCTAGGCTCTGCTCTCATGAAGCTGGCTGGACATTTTGAATTGTTAAAGCACATGAACGTGTTTGGATTCCTGTGTGATGTGGAAACCATTTTAAACTCTGTTTTTCCAATAAGTGAACTGGAAAAAATGTGTAGTAACCTGGAATCAGCTCTGAGTTCTGCTGAAGTGTTTTGGATGTAGACTGGTACGACCTGGTACATGAACTCCACAGTCTTTCTCATGTTTTGACAAAGCCTCTTAATATCCTTGAGACAGTTCAATTCATTTTCAGGAGCAATTTGTCCATTTAACAAAACATGTACTACTCTGCATGGCCATGCCTACGCTTGGAGAAATCTTCAAAATAGCCATGCTAATGGCCATTTCAAAGAATACTAATGAGGCACTGAAATGCATATTCAGTGCCTCATTAGTATGCTGCTTTTTGCTCCTGCGCAGCTCGTCCAGATGGGGGTCCTTTTCAAAAGGACCCTGCCAACTTCGAAATCCCCTTATTCCTGTCTGCTGACAGGAACTCCATCCACCTAATCTATTGTGTTTACATACTCCTTGCTGTGCCCACTACTGAAGTGCCATCATTTCTCTACTGATGGTAACAGCCAGGTGAACTAGCACTTAACGCAGTGTTCAGAAAGAAATGAAAAACAGCAAAAAAAATAGCACTTTAAAGACTAACAATGATTTATTCAGTGATGAGCTTTTGTGGGACTAACCCACTTCATCAGATCAATCTCATTTCCAGTACAGAGGGACCCCCCCCCCCAAAAAAAAAAAAAAAGGTAACAAAAACTGACAAATACATAGGACTGAAGGAGGGGGATGTGGGCGGGGAGAGATGTTAATTGTCCTGCCTGAGACAATTACGAGCCTCAAAGGAAGGGAAGCAGTCCTTGTAATGTGAGGTAAAAGAGTAGAAATGCCTTTGCCAGGGTACTGAGGCCGTTTGTGTGTTCATGAGAAAAGTGGCTTGAAAATTCTTATGTATAAAGCAGAGGAGGGTCAGGTCTTATCTGCAAGAATTCTAACCGATAAATTCTAGTTAATTATCTTGGAAAATTAAAGGGCTGCATCAATGCTGGGGTCCAAAATCCCCATTTGAAGGAAGCCTGTCACCAGCCTGATGGTTAGACAACAAAAACATCCCTCTCTGACTACGATGCTCAGATACCAGAAATTCAGGCAGCATTGACTGGCAAAATAAATAAGCCTTGCCTGGAAAATGCTGGGCAATAATCAGGACATCAAAGGCTCAGTTGGGACTGCAGCTGGCAAGGGAAGTGAAGTGTAACAAGAAGGGTTTCTACAGGCATGGTAGCAATAAGAGGGTTATCAGGGAAGGTGTGGGGCCATTACTGGATGAGAGAGGTAACCCAGTGACAGATGATGTAAGAAAAGCTGAAGTACTCAATGCTTTTTTTGCCTCTGTCTTCATGGGCAAGGACAGCTCCCACACTATAGCGCTAGACAATGCTGTATGGGAAGGTGGAGGGCAGACCTCAGTGGGGAAGGAACGAGTTAAGAGCTACTTAGAAAAAACTAGATGTCCACAAATCCATGGGTCTGGGTTTAGTGCACCCAAATGTACTGAGGGAATTGGCAGACATCATTGCAGAGCCTTTGGCCATTACCTTAGAAGATTCTTGGAGATCAGGAGAGATCCCGGATGACTGAAAAAAGGCAAATGTAATGCTCATCTTTAAAAAAGGAAAGGAGGATAATCCAGGGAACTATAGACCGGTCAGCCTTACCTCAGTACCTTGGAAAATAATGGAAGGGGTCCTCAAGGATCCATTTTAGAGCACTTGGAAGAGGGGAGATGGATCAAAAGTAATCAACATGGATTTGCCAAGGGCAAGTCCTGTCTGACGAACCTGATTAGCTTCTATGATGAGGTGGTAACTGGCTCTGTGGATATGGTGAAGTTGGTGGATTTTATATACCTTGACTTCAGTCTCTCACAACATTCTTTCCCATAAGTTAAGGAGGTATAGATTGGATACATGGACTATAAGATGGATAGAAAGCTGGCTTGATGGTCTGGCCCAACAGGTTGTGGCCAATGGCTCAATATCTGGATGGCACTTGGTTTCAAGTGGAGTGCCTCAAGGCTTGGTTTTGGGGCTGGTGTTGTTCAGTATCTTCCTCAGTGATCCAGATGAGGGACTGGATTGCAGCCTCAGCAAGTTTGTGGATGACACCAAGCTAGGGGAAGAGGTAGATGCGCTGGAGAGTACAAAGCAGATCCAGAGTGACCTGGATAAATTGGAGGACTGGGCCAAAAGAAATCTGATGCGGTTCAACAAGAAGTGAGGAGTCCTGCACCTGGGATGGAAGAATGCCAAGCATTGTTATAGGCTGGGGACTGACTGGCTAAGGAGCAGTGCAGTGGAAAGGGACCTAGGGATTATGGTGGTTTAAAGGCTGGATGTGAGTAAACGGTGTACTCTTGTTGCCAAGAAGGCCGATGGCATTTTTGGGGTACGTTAGGAGGAACATTTCGAGCAGATCTAGAGAGGTGGTTGTTCCCCCTCTGTTTGTCACTGTTGGGGCCACATCTGGAGTATTGCATCCAGTTTTGTGTCCCCCCACCTCCAGTATAGAAAGGATGTCGATGTTGATGTGCTGGAGCAGGTTCAGTGGAGTGCAATGAAAATGATTAAGGGGCTGGAGCACATGACCTATGAGGATAGAGGCTGAGGGATTTGGGCTTATTTAGTTTGCAGAAGAGAAGACTGAGGGGTGATTTAATAGCAGCCTTCAACTTCCTGAAGGGGTGCTCTAAAAGGATGGAGAGAAACTGTTCTCAGTGGTGACAGACAGCAGAACAAGGGGTAATGGCCTGAAGTTACACAAGGGGAGGAGTACGTTGGATATCAAGAAAAACTACTTCACCTGGGTGGTGAAGCACTGGAATATGTTGCTTAGAGAGGTAGTGGAATCTCCATCCCTGGAGGTTTTTAAGTCCCAGCTTGACATAGGGATGACCTAGTTGGGATTGATCCTGCTTGGGGCAGGGGGCTGGAGTCGAACTCTTGAGATCCTTTCCATGTCTGTGATGCTATGATTTGAGCTCACAAAGTAATCTAGTGGCATGATTGCAGCTAAAGAGAATAGTGATGCACCGTAATCATGCCATGCATGCTTTGAGAGAGGACCACAGAACATGATCAAAGTTCATGCGTGAGAGCACCTGGGGAGGGGAGCAAATACTCAAATCAAAATGCCAGAAATTTAGCTAACCACACAATCTGGAGAAAGCTCCAAGTGAATTTGCAGATAGTTTATAATTGTCTACGGGTCTAAAATGACAACACTTAAGTAGCTTTGTGGACTGACTTTCTTCAGCAGAGAATAAAAGGTAGGATTTTTCATAGTCACTTGAGGGAGCTGAATGTCCAGTTCTCATTATTTCTATTCCCACCATGCGTTCACCCTTGAAGATTTTCTTCATGCTTTTCTTTGATTTACTGTGCAAAATTACCCCATGAAAGTAAAACAAAACAGTCATGTAGTACTTTAAAGACCAGCAAAATGATGATTTAAAAAAAAAAAAAAAAGAGAAACAAAACCAACCCTGTGAAAATCAGGCCTCTGTTTGTACATGGTGCCCAAATAATTGGGGAAGGAGGAAAATCTAGTTCTTAAGAATGTGTGTAAAGAAATGAAATACTTGTACGACTGTTATGAAAAATAATCAGACAAGTTGAAATTGAAATATCCCAGTAAAGAAGACCTAAACAAGGGTAATCCTATAACTGGGGTTGGAGACTTCAAGGTGAGCAGGATGCACTATGCAGTGTGTAAGGTTGAATTACTCATTTCAAAGACTTATCTAAAGCACTCTTCTGAACAGACTATTCTGAACAAATAGTGTATTTGACTAAGTTTATGAGTAGCTTTGATTAAATACATGATTTGTTCAGAAAATTTGCTCAGTGCCCAGCTCAATTCAGTGGGAGTTTTTGCTTGAGATGAGTGAGCAAGGATTTCATGAGTGAAAAGGTCGTCTTCAGAAAGGTAGCTTTCTGCCTAATCTAGTAGTAGTAGAAGGAATGATGAAGCAGCAAGAAAGCTGACTTTTAGCTTTTTAATACTAATGCTGTCTCTCCCATTTAATCTTTGGTACTGATGACAGCCAGTAGCCTTCTCTCTCCTTCCTTCATTCCTTCTTCCCTCCAGTCCTAAATTCCTAAAGTTTGGTTATTCTTGCCTGACTTAGTATTTCCTACCCATGACTAATGTATCTGACTTTTTATTTTCTTCACATTAAATAAGTACAATCTTTTCCCTTTTGCAGGCATTTACCAGAAAAAATTAAGAATGAGAATCGGCTTAAGAATATGAGTGGGCAGTGGTTTTATGAAGCAAAGTCAAAGAGGCACAGAGATAAAATACATGGAGCAGATATCATTAGAGCATCAATAAGAAGGAAACCCAAAACACTGGGTAAGTTTACTTGGGGGATCTTGGTATAGTGACAATCTTCTTAGCGTACCTAAGGTGTTTTGCCCTTTTAAGGTAAACAAACATAATGAAATACCTCCTAGGCAAGGGGGGTGGTGGTGGTGGTAGTAGTAGTAGTGTTTGTTATGAAGTACATTCTTGTGCTATATCCTGTTACTACTAACTGTAGATATGAACGGGAAGGATTGTCGTGTGTTTCCAGTTCAGCTGATGATTCTTTGTGATCCTTAGCCAATCGCAAGGGTTCAAACAAATGCTGATTTGGGATGCCTCTGCTCTTGGGTGCTCAGTCTGAGAATGAGATAATTTGCTGGTTCACAGGAGGTCAGCGTTATCTAGCAGCATTCCTAACTCTTCCACTGCTTAATGGGATCTTAGAAGACATTTAGGGGTAAATTACAGCTAAATAACAGCACAGAACACTGAGAGCCAGAGCTGGTGGCTGTAAACAAACTTTGTGGGACTACAGGAAACTTGGCCACACCCATGAGAAATGTTCATTATGTTAACTAAAATCGTGCCAGATTAGAGAGGTTCAGCTGGCACTGTCCTGTTAAGGTGTTTGTAAAGTGGTTTATATTCACCTGATTACTCAGTGCAAATCTCAAAAACTTTGATTTTTTTTAATATTTGCAAAAGGGTATGTTCTTTCAAACTTAGTATCTTTCTCCATATTGTTGCTTTTGTTATGAAACAGCTCTGAGCATTGGAAGACTATTTCTATAATCGAGTTTAGTGTGTCCTTTTTTTTAGGAGAAGCTGCAAAACTAAGGTATTTTTCTTGTCAGTATTTGATGAAACTTGTAATGCTTATTGTTAGCATAAACCCTGTTTATGATTAATCTTTGTGCGTATGTAGTCATTTGCTTTGTTAGAAAATTTATCCACATCAGTTCCAGGCTAAAACTCATCCCTGTTTCTAAACTGAGATTATTCTGCCTTCTTGATAGTTATCAAACTGATTCACCTATCCTTTAGTGTAAGAATAGAATCAGATATTGAGATCGTGTTTGGTTAATGGTCATGTCAGAGTTTATGCAGCAGTACATGTCGGTACTTCATAGCAGTACCTCTGCCAAAATAAACTAAGGTTTCCCCCGGCTGGGGATCCCGCAGCTGTGGCTGCTGTTGGGGGTCTGCATCCCAGTCAGCTGCAGGATCCCTCTTGTCCCCCAGCTGGGGATCCTGTGCCTGGGGCTGGTGGCGGTGCTTAGCACCCCAGCTGGCTCCCTGCTGTGGGGCAGCAGGGTACCCCCTGTCCCCTGGGCAGGAAGACTGGCCAGTAGCTCCAGCCCTGGGGACCTGGCCAGGGGGCAGGTGTCCCCAGCAGTGCTGCAGAGACCTGCCAGCAGCCTCAGCTGCAGAATGGGGTTGGGGTGGGCAGAGTTGGGAGCCAGCTGAGTACTGGCTCCTCCTTTTTAAATAAAGAGTAAAACAAGGAGAAATATAGGGAACCAGACATGGGCAAGGAGAACCCTTTTCTTTCTGTTTCAGAGCTGATGAACTGATGGTCCATAACATTTCAGGTTGTGTGTTTTTAAGCTTTTGCTGAATGGTTTCTCTACGTTTAACACTGAATATGGTGTCTACCACCATATGACTTGACAGAGCAGTAGTTTTATTCTTAAGCTGGCAATTATTTAAACATGCCACATTATCTATTAGGGCATTCAAAGTTGGCTTGAATCTGATTTGTAAACTACACTGAATTTTTTTCACTTCAGTGACTTACAAGATGATTAAACAATTTACTTCACAGCTATGCTCTATGAAGACCTACACCTGAAAGTGGGACTTCTATTATTTCTGTACACTGGAATAATTGTTTGAGAATTTAGGCCACAGAAGATACGGCAAAATGTTCCTAAAACTTCATGGGATGTTTTGTGACTTCAACAGATTAGAATTCTACCACCCCTCATTGCCTTGTCCCTGCTTCCCCCAATAGCCCAAACAAACAAAAACTAAGTTGCATAACTGTTTGTTTTCACCTATCAGTTTATATTTCTTCAACTGAAGTTTTCTGTGGCTTCTATCCAGTGCACCCCCCTTCCCTTGTCCCTTCCAGACACACCAACTAGCTCTTGTACCAGAATCCTGCTCTAAATGAGCAATACAGAAAGGGGGGAAAATGAGCCCTCCACCTTGGCATGTGTTCATTAAGAACGTTGTTTTACAGAACTTCTTGTTTGACCCCTTATGATGCTAATATTACACTCCAGACATTTAACGGCTGTAAGAAGCACAAGGACACACCTGCTAATTCATTGGTTGCTGAATGTTTTACAAATTAGAATTGTTTAAACATTTAGGGTTCTTGGTGCAGTGGGTATTGCAGCTGAGGTGGGGAATGTTAAAATGAGAACCCCCATACGCTAATCTACTCTAGGACTAGGTCTACACTAGCTCCCCCCACTTTTGAAAGGGGGAATGCTAATGAGACACTTTGGCATATGCTGATGAGGTGCTGCAATGAAAAGACCCCACACATTTCCCCAAATAGGAATAAAGGGATTTCGAAGTGTGCAGGGTCCTCTAGAAAAGGACCCCATGTAGATGAGCTGTGCCCAATTGAAAGTGCTGCAGCTACCATTATGCTAATGAGACACTGCGTATTCATTGCAGTGCCTTTTTAGCATATCCTGAAGTTTCTCATTAGCATCCTCCTTTCAAAAGTGTGGGGGGGTGTGCCAGTGTAGACATAGCCAAGATGGCTGCGTACCCTTACCTGACAACCAAATACAATGTGTTTTGTGAAATAATTTTGAAACCTATAGGTACTGCTTGCCTCTATTTCCTTGCACTGGAAACCCACATGAATATATTGGAAGATAACTTTGATCCTGTTTGCTATTTTAGCTGAGCGGAGTGATGATAAATCAGACAAAACAAAGAACAATTGGGTGAACAGTGTCAATAAAGAAGCTTATGTCCCAGCAAAGCTCTCTGGTATCATGGAAGAGACAGAAGATGGGGAAGTGAAATCCAGCCAAAGGTAAGATGATGATCTCTGAAATGGATCAGTAATCTGACTTTTAGTTATTTATTAGGATTGAATAGAATTTGTGACTTGTTTCCTCCTTCAGCATTTCACATAACTATTTCTGTGATTGCACACATGAGGCCCTGCAAACATCACAGTCATCAAATTGCAATGGTGTGCTAACGTTTGCTTGGACTGGCATAAAAATTCACATTTGCAGTAGCTTGACGTGGAAATGTCTGGGCTTGGTCTGGAGCCTGGGCTCTAGCATCCTGCAAGATGGGAGGTGCCCAGAGGCTGGACTGCAGTCTGTGTTGGAACACCTACCCCACAGTTACAGCCCCCCAGCCCGAGTCCAGCAAGCCTAACTCAGCTGGTATGCATCAGCTGCTGGTGTCTGACTGCAGTGTAGAGAAACTCATAAGACTGTGGAAAGCATGTGGTGAGAGAACTATGCTTTGACCCTAGTGTAGCTTTAAGTATAAGTAACCATTTAGACCAATATTTGGTTGTATTTCAAACATTTTTCATATTTCAAATCATATTTTCTTCTTTAAGCAAGTAAACATCCCAATCTTTTTAAAAAGATTTTTAAATATTTTTAAAAAGCTGCATGGATTTTCCTAAATGCTCATTGCAACGACTTCTGGTATTTAGTTTTCTTTTTTTGTTTCTCTGTGGATGGAAAGGACTATTTATGAAGGCAGCTACAACTGATTCACCTCTTATAGAGTTGTTTTATTTTTTGCATGGTGTAGGGGAGGGAGATCTTAACCTTTCTTTTTCAGGTCGTAGTTCGAAACTAGTGTGAAGCTGAATAAATTTTACAACCCGTATCAGTCTCTCATTTACTGCTCTAGCCATGTCAGAAAATGCCATGCAGTCTTAGACACATTCAGAGCAATGACACTTGCCCTTACGCAGTATCCTTGAGTGGGGATCATAGGCCTGTAATTACTATTTACACTGCAGTACCAAAGGCTAGAGAGAGCCATCCACTTCACACAAGCAGTTGAACCAGTTAGAATATTCAGCACTTGAATAGCACTTCTCATTTTTTCAGTTGTTTTGTATTAGTCTAGTTCCCAGCTCCATGCTGGGGCTCATTTAATCACAATGCCACTTCTAAAACCAGTTTATATGGTACAGAATGGCTAATGAAAGTGTTTGCAGGCAGAATCCAGAGAATGAATTTCAATATGTAGACCAAAGCCCAGTATTTCATCAAACGTTTTTTGTAATGTAGATGCAAACACCAACTCCTGCCCTGCAAAATGTGCAGCTAAAGCAAGGAAAAGTAGCAGTCCCTTGAACTGTCACCCAAGTTTTTATCAGAATGTTGATTTGGGGGAAATGAAGGGAGAGACCAACCCTTTTAAAGTGGCCTTTTCTTTTGTCCCCTGAAGTACTCTTCTGATCTGGCTATGTGGCCATTGCTAATAGATGCAGTTAATCAGTAGCAGCCAGAAAAAGCTGCTGAATTAGTATGATGAGAAATTAGCAGCCTACTTACAGTGCCCCCAAGGGGTGAACCTGTATATTGGTAGCAATTCAGTTCAGCTTTCAAGGTTATTGAAGACATGTCGTCTTGATGTACATCAGAATGGAAGGAAGGGGCAACTGACTGTTAGTTTTTCAGGCTATGTCTACACGAGGCAAAGTAAGTTGACCATGGATATGCAATTCCCGCTACAGTAATTGCTGTGGCTAGAATCCATGCATCTACGCTGTGCTAACTTGGCTGTTCCTACTGGGGAAGGTTGATGGGGGAGTTTCTCCCATTGACCTACCTTACTTGTTGCAATGAGTGTAGGGGTCAACTGCAACCCCTGAGAGGTCTTTTTTTTTTTTGTGCATCCCTACTAGACGTGTGAAATTGACCCCTGAGCAGATCAATATTCTGGGGTAGTGTAGATGTAGCCTCAGACATGGCTATAATCAGAATTGTGAGCCAAGTTGAATTCTGGTGCCATCTTTTTGCAAGATGATAAGGTAAATGTTTCAAAAACATCCTGAGTCATTTTCAAAAGTAGCTTAGGCATTTAGCTAAAGTGTGACTGACAGTCAACAGGACCTAGGCTCCTCAAGTGCTAGGTACTTTTGAAAATGCTTCTATTTTTAATAATAGTAATTACAATGTTTGTATAGTGAATGGTACTGGCTACAGGCCCAGTCTTCAGTCTTGGCACAGACAAAACAATTTCTGACTCTACAGGTCTGACCTGGTGCATATGGGGGAAGATACAGCCAGGAAATTGTAAAAACAAAATTGCAAACCCTTTTTTCTGTTCTTGAGACAAACTGCACTCGTGACCATGAATGACTTTTTGTACCAGCCCTTTTTCATTGGGAGAACTCTGTGTAAGGCCTGAACGTTAGTGATGTTACTCCAGGCCTAGTCTGGTCTTAAGAGCAAAATATGGATCTTTAGAATTAGATGCTAAAACTGTAGGGTGTTTTCTTTTGCATTCTTTAATGACTAACTCCAATAACTAAGCTGTAAAAAGTGCTTGCCTTGGTACGTAAATTTCAATGATACTTTGTTTTGCCTATCATAACCTTTGAATTGGGTGTGTGAAGTGTGTCTTTGGGGGTGTAACCTTGCACAGAGGGAATTTCAATAGAATGATTCAATCTGTCAATATTTTCTCATGATCTGCAGATCAAAAGTGTAAAATATACAACCTAAGGAAGGGCAGAGTTCAGGTTCTCTCATATTTTGATTAGAGAAAAAAATCAGTTTATCTTGGAAAGGTTCCCTGGACTGTGAAATTACAGAGCCTCTTACATTCAAAACCACTATCCCCAAACATATTCTTAAATGGCACATGGCTTTAGTACGTAAAAGAGGGACAGATCTTCTGCTTATCCAGGTACAGCATGAGCAGCAGCAGTTTACTTCTCCACATACACTTGCCTTTTTGGTCAATCCCTGATTTTGGAGGACTCGCCTCTAAGGGCAGATGGGAGCCCTCTGAATCCTTAACATCTCCGCTGAGCCTGCCAGCAGTGTACACCCCAATTCTAGGATGTTTCTTGTGAGGATGATAGTGACTAATAAAATTCACAAGCTGCTGATGAACAGCCTTCAGACAGAAATGACTTTCCTACTGATCTGAGTTGGATTTGAGCCATTGCCATAGATTCATAGAAGACTGAAGATGGCGGGGGGTGGGAAACGTGCTAACAAGGTTGTCTAGTCAGTCTCCTGCCAATGCAGGATTGTGCCCCACCACCAGTTTACCAAATCTTTGTCCATCTTCTGTGACTGACTGACTTCTGTCTTTTTAGTGTCTACTCTATGGTGAAGTTACAGAACCACAGGGAATAAAGAAATCTTTTCCTTTTCTAACCTGCTTCTCTGCTCTCCATTTGTAGTTATTGCATTGCTGTTACCACAGCATTATCTGAGCATGTTACCAAAACAACTTTGTATATTAGTTACAACAGAATCATAGAATACTAGAGCCAGAAGAAACCTTGAGAGGTCATTGAGTCCAGTCCCCTGAACTCATGGCAGGACCAAGCACTATTTAAATCATCCCTGACAGATGTTTATCTAACCTGCTCTTAAATATCTCCAGTGACAGATTCCACAACCTCTGTAGGCAATTTATTACAGTGCTTAACCACCGAGATGGCAGGACTCTTGCTCTGCCCAGCACTGTCTCTTACTTTCTGTGGGCATGTCCACAGTAGTGTAAGCTTGGGCTCAAACTTAACTCATTGGCCGTGTCTACACTAGCCCCAAACTTTGAAATTGCCATGCAAATGGCCATTTCGAAGTTTACTAATGAAGCACTGAAACACATATTCAGCGCCTCATTAGAATGCGGGCGGCTGCGGCACTTCAAAATTGACGCGCCTTGCCTCTGCGCGGCTCGTCCTGACGGGGCTCCTTTTTGAAAGGACCCCGCCTACTTCGAAGTCCCCTTATTCCCATGGCGAGGTCCTTTCAAAAAGGAACCCCGTCGGGACGAGCCGCGCGGCGGCGCGTCAATTTCAAAGTGCTGCGGCCCCCCGCATTCTAATGAGGCACTGAATATGTGTTTCAGCGCTTCATTAGTAAACTTCGAAATGGCCATTTGCACGGCAATTTTGAAGTTTGGGGCTAGTGTAGACACGGCCATTGTGTGCACGTGCCAGTTGTGCTAAACTAGGACCCGAACCTGTGGACCCTGTAACCTGAAGGCCTGGAGGGTCCCAGCCTATGTTAATCTGGGACCTTGTATCTGAGTACTTTTGCTCCGTGCATATGGTTCCAACTTTACTCAGATTCCAGGAATCTTCCAGATCAGCATTTGTCTACCAGGGTTACAAGTACCCTTTGGGGCTACACTGAGGTTTTCCAGGGGGTACATCAGCTCATCTCGATATTTGCCTTATTTCACACCAGTCTACATAAAAAAAACACTAAAGTCAGTACAGTCTAAAAGGTCATTCAGATGACTTGTTTCTACTGCTTCATATGCCTTATGCTGAAACGTAAGCACAATATTTCTATTCCAGCTCATTTATTTGATAATGAGATTGGTAGAAACTCCAAGTTTTCAGTAGTAGTCTTCTGTGATATTTTTGCATGTTTTTGTAAGTAATAAATCTAACTCCTGAAAAGAGTACAGTAATTTGGAAAGGTTGAATGGCACTTGTTTCAAGACCTCAAATTACCTTAGGAACATGTTTCTCAACTGGAGGTATATGTATTGTTAGGGTATGTGAGAGAATTCCGGGATTTGTTTTGTTTGGGGGAAAAAAAAAGGGGTACCTTTTTTAAATAGAGGCTGAGATACATCTGGAGCAGTGTTTCTGAATTCCCACTCCCAGAGGAGCTGCGCTGTAGTCAGGCAAACATCCAGCACAGCAGCCAGAAGTGCCATTACTGACTGGCTGGGTGTGCTCATTCTTCCTGGTCCTCACACAGCAGCAGCTTCTCACTGCTGTGCAAAGCTTGTCTGGAGCAGGGAGCAAAGCTGACTGGTGGGAGGCTGTTTCCAGCTGCCTTGGTACTGCAGTGAGGGTCATTCCTCCCCGGCTGCATTGAGCTGGGAGCTCTGCTACTCTTAAGTGCAGGGCAGCTGCTTAATCCCCACTCTGCTCTCTCTCCCTTGCCTTTAGCTCCCCCACACCCTGCTGCTCTCATGTCTGTAAGGGCACCAGGACTCCATGTGCTCTCAGGATGGTGAGTGGGAGCCTGTCCCAAAATCTCCCTGCAGAGAGCTCTTTCTCACTGTTTGCATCCACCTATTGAAAAAAACTGCTGCTTCATATCCCTGGCCAATTTAGTAACCTCTAGGGGTAATGATGATCTTAATTTGTTTAAAAATCTCTAGCAAATGAATGAGCATTACTTCAAAAATTACAGATGAAAACAGTCAGCTCTCCTATTCCTGGCTATTCAGTTTCTTCTTAACTATATCAGAGAGGTGGCCGAGTTAGTCTGTATCTTCAAAAACAACGAGAAGTCCTGTGGTACCTTATAGACTGATAGATATTTTGGAGCATAAGCTTCCGTAGGCAAAGACTTGCTTCGTAAGATGCATTTGGTGAAGCAGGTCTTTGCCCACGGAAGCTAATGTTCCAAAATATCTGTTAGTCTATAGGGTGCCACAAGACTTGCTGTGTCTTAACTATAGTGCCTCCAGTCAATCAAGAGAATGTTTAATGAATTTATTTGGACTCTGAAAATGGTATTCTATAATACTTTAACTGAAAAGATGATTTCAGATGATGTAGATGAGGCACTTAAACTGTTAGATGGATAGTAAACCAAACTGGGGAATGTAAGTCTTTATGCAAAGGGTGGCTGTCTATGGACATAGTTTGTTTCTTCTCCAGATCTCTTGAGCCTGGGTTGTCCCTAGGAAATTAGATCAGTATAATCACATCACTAAAGGGTGTAAAAAAATGCTTGAGCACTGCTGTAAAGCCAGCCTAACTTCTAGGGTAGCTAGTGCTAAGTGAATGCGAGAATTGTCCTAGTGACCTGGCTGCTGTCTCTTGGGAGGTGTAGTACCTACAGTGATCAGAGAACCCCTCCTTTCGGCGTAGGTAATGCTACAGCAGCACAGCTGCAGCATTTTAAATATAGGCAAGTTCTGAATCTTTTTAGTTTCATGTTACAAATCTCTAAAAGCCTACTTGGCTTTTGGCACTTAAGTAAAAAAGAGAAATAAACTCTCTAAAGCAGTTTAGAAGTTGAACTAGGTGTTCAGTACCTGATAGGGGAGCCAACAGCCTCCGTGGGGCTCCAAGCATGGTGTGGGTAGTGGTGGCTGTGTGCTCCCAGAAGGGACAGGGCCTTAGGCGCAAGGGGCAGGGCCAGACGCCGGTGTACACTCCTCATGACCCTCAGAGCCGCTTGGAGCATGTGGTGCAGCATTCCAGAGGCAATCTAAGGCTACGGCCATACCGCAAAGTTATTTCAAGATAACAGGTGTGATTTCGAAATAACTTTGCTAGTGTCTGCAATACGTACACAATATTTTGGAATAAATTTTGAAATAGTGGGTGCATTATTTCAAATTTCGTAAACCTCGTTGCAGGAGAAAGTGACTATTTCTAAATAGCTATTTTGAAATAGGCGCTGTTTAGACACGGAATAGTGCTATTTCAAAATAAGCCATAATGCCATCCAGTGGCACTATTTCAAAATATGCAGTATGTGTCCTGACATGCTGTTTTGAAATAGCTGGGTGTTATTTTGAAATAAGCTATTTTGGAATAAGTATTCCAGATTCTATTATTTCACAATTACACTGCTGTGTCAACCAAAGTCTACAGGGCCTGGGACTACAGCCACTGCCATGGCTATTGTGGCCAGGAGCCCCTGGGCCCTTTGAATCACTGGGGTCTGTGGCAATCACCCCCTTTTGCCTCCCCTGTCAACAAGCCTGGTACTTAGCAAGTTGTTCTCATGACAAGACACAAGAAGAGAGTTCTTGCTGTGAGGACATGGAAGTAAAGTTAAATTTAAGTGTTGTACTCAAATATCTTTGCTCATGAGCTCAAAAGTGAAGACAATGGGTAAAAGATTTCCCATTGCCCTATGTGGGAAAGACATATTGAATAGAGGAATCTCACATTTTGATTATGGTTCTCATAAGCAAATGGCAGCTTAATTTTTTATTTACAGTGTTAAAGCAATGTGCTAGTTTCATGCTAAACAATTTGTTGTGTTCTTGTAGTTCTAGTGCATTGGATGAACCTCAGGAAAACTCAAAGAAGGTAGCTGTGTCATCAGCAAAGGTAGGTTAAGGAATGGTATACTAAGTGACTTCTTAAAGCTAATTTTTTTTCCTTTGACACTCCACTTAAAAACCAGGAAGAATTTGAACAGAAGAATCAAAACTTCAGGATATTCCCTGAGGCAGTGTTGCATGAAGTATAAAATGGTGGGTTGGTATGATTCCTGTTCTGCACATATGTCTGGCAAAGAGAAAATCTTCATCCCTTACCTCTATGTAGCTCTCTGGAGAGAACTGTCTCCATTTTGTTTTGTTCCAGTTTCATTTGAATCTTCCCATGGGTCTGAATCCATTTTGGGAGTCACTGTGGCTGAACTGAGTCTGTCTAGACTCTGAGGCTACGTCTACATTGGAGAGTTTTGTAGGCAAAACTGGGGTTTTATAGACAAAACTTGTGGAGCTTCTACACACAGTGTTCTGTTGACAGAAACTGTAGACAGAGCTGTGTAGACACTCCCGGTGGGGACCTCTTGTCAGCAGAGTAGATCACAAGGTCTATCTGTTTTATGTGTAGATGGGATCTGTTGACAGAAGTTTTGTCAGAACATCTCTCCTGACAGTAACTTCTGAAGACAGATGCTTCTAGTGTAGACATAGCCTAAGGGCTTGTCTTTCCTGCAGTGCTAAATCAGTGCAGCTGTGTTGATATAATGCTTCTAGTGAAGACGAGCTATGTTAATGGAAGAACATCTCCCACTGACTTAGTGCAATATAGACAGTGCTTTAGTCAATGTAAACTTATATTAAAGCAGGGAGGGGTGTTTCACATGCCTGAGTTACAAAAGTTACATGGACTTAAATGATAGTATAGACAAGCACATAGCTTTGTCTTCAGGGGTGTGAAAAGTCCATGCCTAGTGAGAGATGTAGTTAAGTTGACCTAAACCCTAGTGTAGACAGTGCTAGACTGATGAAAATTCTTCTGTTGAACCCACTATTGCCTCTAGGGTAGGTGGATTAATGGACAGCGGGCAAATCGTTCTTGTTGCTATAGAGTGTCTACTGAAGTGCGCCACTCAGTTTTTTAGATGTAGCCTAGTTTACTAAGGTGGGGTTTTCAAATGTCCAAAATCTATTCCTTCTGACTTCAAAAGGAGCAGATTTAGGCCAATCAGTTCTGAAAATCCTTTACTGTCACTCTTCCATGTCCACTATCTGTCTTAAAGGAGGCACAATTAAACTTTGTGCAGGGATGAAATGTCATGTTTCTGTTGACACTACAGTGCTATAAAATTTGACGTAAATCATATGTCCATTCTTTCATAGCAAAGGAAAAATCCATTTAATGACTTTACTGCATCCAAACAGAACATAAAGAGTAGGGCCTCAGAAAGTGGAACAACTGGCCAGTCACTGATGCCAAATGAAGGTAAAGCATTTTTAAAAAATGTACATGTCTTGTATGTAATTTGGGGGGGGGGGGTGGCGGTATTGTCTCCAAGCTAACTGTCCCTTTCCTCACACAATATATCTTTCTAGGGGGGATAAATTTTTTAAAAATTTATAAATGAATGCCTATAAAGGGTTAAACCCAGATAGAGCGTGTTCTCTGTTACCAAGCAGCCAGGCGGGGGAGAGGGATCATTTCTGAACTGAAGCAGTTGCCTGCTGAAGGAGTCTTTTTGCTCTCTGGATGGAGGAGAGGGAGAGAGAGAGAGATGCTTAATCCTAAACAGCATTGGTGAATCCAGTAAATACCCTAGCCACTTTGTAATCTGGGCCTACAGCTATTTAAGTAGAAAGGAACATTTAAGTAGATGTGATCAATTTATTTTTATTTTGGGTTTGATGTGGGACTACTTAGGTTGGTTGAAGTATTTTTTTCTGTATACTGTAACCCCTAAACTGAATCCCAGGGAAATAATTCTCTGTGCACTAACCTTGGTAACACCTAGCAACTAAGTATGCTTTATCACTTTCTTGGTGTATTTTAATGTTTTGTTAATAAATTACCTTTTTTTTTAAGGCCATGATTTGATAGCTGTGTCCTAAAGAAAGGTCTATGTATATGCATGCCTAGATCAAAAGATTAGCTATCAGATTTCAGTTTAATTTTTTTTTTTGCTACCCCAAGAAAGGGGTAGAAGCTTGGGGTTCTACCACAGGGAGACATCCTGAGTGTCTTCCTGGGCTTTATAGGGGGGTTTTCTCACTCAGGTGGTGGCAGCTACCTCTCAGGTTCAGGGAATTTGTGATTTTTTTTTTTTTCCCCAGCAGAGTCTATAGACACAAGGTATTTTTAAGGTCTCTTGTGGGCCCACACCTTCTGCACTTGGAGTGTCAGAGTGGAGATCAGCCCTGACAAAAACAAACAAACCCTGTACTAAAGCAGGATATAGCAGAATTTTGCCTATTGTTTTTATGAGCCTGTCTCCTGCCTGTTTTGTGCTGATCATTTTAAATCTGTATATATAAAAGTGCGAACTGCTGAAGGGGGTAAGAAAATGTATTTTTTTTCACCTAACTAATCTGGTCTTTCTATTCCTTTCCCTCAATTATCCTCCAAACCTAAACCTGTACTAGGTCATTTGGAGGAGGTCTGTGTGTTAAAAATCCTCAGTGGGTGAAGGTCAACTGACTTGAACTCATGAGATGTTTGCTGAGGAGCTGTTTCCCTGACCACCTGTCAGGAATGGTCTGGATCGGGGTCTGCAACTTGCAGTTCCGGAGCCACATGCCGCTCTCTAAGGACTTCTTTGTATTTTCAATATTTTGATGAATCTCTAAAAGCACGACAATGAATGTCTCACATTTAAATAGCAAACAATATGTGATCTTGAGATGTTGGATAACTCCTCCTTTGATATGTGCAGCGTATTGTGGGATATGTGTGCACTGTTCTTAGAATAGGGGTTACAAAAGTGTGGCTTGATGTCATTTATTTTAAGGACTGTCTTGTATTCACATGCGCTGTGGCTGTTGAATTATTGAGCTTTTTACCAAATTCCAAAAAAATGGCTATTTTTGCTCTTTCAGTTGTCGACCCTTTGTCTAAAAGATGCTTGGCCTCAGTCAGCAGACCCAATCCAGTTGCAGGTGCCTAACTGCAGTATAGATGTACCAGTTGCCAGCCAGCTGACAAGGGCTGCTTCCATATTACAACAATCTTGGTGATTGAGCATAAAAAAGCAGCTTAAAATACTCTTTCCTCCTGTTTTGCAGCAGTCTCAATCATTGCTGCTGTTAGCTCAGCAGTAGGGGATCAAGCTGGGTTCCCAACATGTGATCTCATTCTTGTATTTTGTTTCTTAGATGCATAGACTTGAATATAGGAAGGGACCATCGTGATCATCTCGTCTGACCTCCTACAAACTGCGGGTCACATAGCCTCACCCACCCAGTTCTGTAACGGATCCCTAACCTCTGGCTGAGTTGCCAAAATCCTCAAATCATGATTTAAAGACATCAAGTTGCAAAGAATTCACCTTTTACCCTAGTTTAAACCTGCAAGTGACCTGTGCCATGTGCTGTAGGGGAAGGCAAAAAGAACACCTAGGGTCTGTCCTGATTTTTGCTTTCTTAATTCTTTTTTCTAGATTTCTCCCCTTTTCCAAAATACCCTTCCCTAGCTGAATAGGAGCTAGAAAATGATGTGCCTTAATTCAGTCTTGCAGAGTTGCAGTGAGACTTTGCAAGCCCCCAGCATGAAAATGACTGACCTGCTTTCTGAAATGATGCTTGGCAATAGGGGAAAGGGGACAAGTATACACTATTTGCCTTTTTTAAAAATATTTCTTCCACATTGGCAACTTTACTTAGTTACGTGTGACCCTGAAAACATGATACAGAAATGGACAAAAGTCCAAACACAAGACACAGTAATAAAATTGAGCTGTACTAGAACTGTATTGATTAAAGGTTTACTGTGCTCTAACTTTGAATTGTTTCTTTGCAGTAGGAGTGTATATATATAACGTGTGATAAGTAAATTAGAAAACTAATAGGTTGTTCCAAGAATGTGTACTACTTTATTGCTAAATGCTTTGACTGTTGACATTATCTTGTCTTTTTGCATTGCATCCTAGAGCTGCAAGAATGTCTTCTCTTGTCTTTTCTGTGTAGAATACTGGATGTTTTGACTAAATGCATGTTCTTAAGTCTGAGTACTGTTTTGCAGCATGTTCTTACTGTTCCCTTGTATGCATATCTTGTCTTGCAGACTCACTGTCGCCTTCAAAGGAGAGCCAATCCAAGAGAAACATACTAAATAATAGGCCAGAGGAACATAGGCAGGCTTCTGGAGGACAAACTGATGAGTCCCAGAGAAAGGCAGATCAGGCTCCTGTACCAAAAGCTAGAAAAGTCATCTACAAAATCACAGATCCCATGTTGGAGGAAGATGGTTCTTTTCCCAAACCTGCTAAAAGGACTGCCTGGGTCAATGGTGCTGGCACGCCACCTAGGAGCATTCTGAAACGCAGTTCCAGTTCAAGTTCCACTGATTCAGAAGTTCTTCGTGTTAATCAGGTCATTGAACATCAGAATAAGACTGGTTTGCCCTCCTCAACTGCTCTTGAAAGAGTAGCTGAAACAAACCCTCCTGCAGAAGACTCCTCACAAAATTCACTAGAAAGACTAAAACAGGTCAGGTTCTCCTCCAGTATAGGTAAAAAACAACCTCTTCAGAGCCCTCAGCCACAGCATGGCAAAGATATAGGAGAGTTTGACTTACTGGAATCAGACTATGTTAAGAATGGAGAAAATGGCACTGAGAGGTTAGATGCACTTCAAAATGAACAAACCGGTCCTGTAAAATCTCCCCACTCGCAATCCTCTGTTCTAAATGTTAATGCAACAGGCAGAAGTGTCTCACAAGAAGACACATCTGCACCATATTTATCTGATGCTAACTGTTCGAGCCTACCAGTCACTGAAACCTTGCAGCTTAAGATAAGTCCTCCTATAGAATCTGCAACACCAAGAATATCCTCCAGTAATATTTCTCCAAATGTCAAGGAAGTGCAAACTGTTGATGAAACGTTGTCTCCAAATATATCTCCACGTTCCCCAAATCCTGACTTGGAGTCACCCAAACACATTATTGGTAAGAGATCCCAGCACAAGTCAAATGAGTTCATACTAACAAGGGTAAATAACAATTTTGAAAACAATCATAAATAATTCTTCCCCCTAATTTTCGAAAGGGAGAGAGAAAGCTAGCACGCTCTCTGTATTTTCCAGAATATTTCTGCTTGCTTACTAACTTACCAATTTCACACACTAAACCACTTAGATACATTAGTGTTGTCTGAACACTGGGAACATACTATATTGATTTATTTATTTTTAAAGAGAAACAGGTTAATAACTTTTCCAGGCTAAAGTGTGGATAAGCATATTTGTTAGCAGCAAGACAGAGACAGAACTGGACCAAAGATATCCTTCTTGTTCAGGCAAAATTCATGTATTGAAGTCTAGCTTTGCCTGCAGAAGAACTGAAGAAATTGGTCCAATACTGTCTGTTGATGGTGGTAATGGAACTGTGATTTGGTTTATTAAGCATAAATAAAAATACAGCAGTTAAATGGAAACAGAATATAACTGTTGAAATAATGAAAATTTGACTTCTGAGTAAGAATCCCCATTCCATAGTTAAAGGCAAATGTGCTTCTGCAGAGCAAACTTTTTGTAACATTTGAATTTGGACCAAGACCAGTATATCAATAGTCTACCATAGACATGTTTTTCTAGGCTGAAAGAACAAGCACATGGGACATATCTGTGTTTGAACTTGTTTAACATGTAGTGGGGACTTGGAAAATGAAGCATCATATGGGTGTTTAAGGGAGTCTCTTAACCCACATTTTTTTAAATAAATACTGGGGCAGCATTATGACGCATTTCAAAAGCAAAACAAAAAAGAAAATCGCACTTAACTATTTTATGCCCCTCCACCATGAAGAAATCCTGTGGATTTTACCTCCATCAGACTATTGCTAACCCATCCCTGCCAAAGGCAGGAAAAGCACCCTAACCTTTTGTCCAAATTGGTTGTAAACGTTGATAGGCTCTCAAAAAGCAACCGTCCACATTTCCCTTCCCAATCACATCACTATGTTGGCTTTTAATTACTCTTTTCACTCAAATAATTGTTCTAAATTATCAAGCAGTGTTGGGAAGAGGAAAAAAGATAAGACCTACTAGATTTTTTTTTTTTATGCGGTTGTATGAAAAACTTTTTTCAGCAGAATCATATGTTAATCAACCCTTTATCTTGAAAGGTACTTTTATGTTACAGATCAGCATCCACTTTCTACTAAGACAAAATCTCCTCAGATGCCAAATGCCAGCTCTGTAGACCTTCAACAAGGTAAGCCTGTTCTTGTTGAGGATCAAAGGGCTAAAACCACTTCCAAGCCTGACAAATATGCTGCTGAGTTCATGAAAGCAGCTGATGAATCCATATCAAAAGTATTAGATTGGTTTAAAAGAAGCTCCAGTATGGATGATGAGAAAACTCCATCGGTAACTTCCCAAGGGAAAGAGTCCAACAAAGAACTGTACTTACCCTCGTTATCAAGTGAGCACCAAGAAAACAACTTACCATCCAGCACAGGGGGGAGAGCTAGAAAAGATAGTGGAGTAAATGCAGATGAAAACACACAACTGATTGACTTGTCACTTGGAAATAATGGGAAACCAAGTGATGTTTTGCCTGCAAGAGTGGATGCAGAAGACCTACAGATATTAAAAGTAGGAAAAAAAGAAAATGGAAGTCAAGAGACTCAAGATACAGACTATAACAAAGAACCTATTGTACTTGAAAAGAGCAAAAGTGGTGCAGAAAAGATACATTTACAGGTCTCTGGTCTCCCAGTTACTAAATTAGATGAAACAAATATCCTTACAAAATCAAGTGCAGAAGGCAAAAGGTTGCACAAACCAGATGATGAAAGTACTATATGTAAAGAACCAACATTTCTTGAAGATGGAAAATGCAAGACAGGTTCATTGAATTTCATTTCTCCTGAAAAGCTAAATGAAGGTTCATTATTGAAAACTAATATGCAAACAGGAATTCAGAAAGACAAGAAAACGTGCACTAGCAAACCTCTCGTGCAAGAAGAGCGTGTTCAGTCAGGATTTGATAATAAAGAAATAGAGAGAAAAGAACTTGGTTTACTTGATCAAGGAAATATGGGGCTAGAGCCAAACAGTTCTAGGATGAATCCACCTGTTTTGCCACAGCATGAATCCAAACAGCTACCTAAGGTACAAATCTCAGGGGAGGAGACAGAACACCAGAGAAGCGTAAAGGATATTAGGGCCTTCTGGGAAAGGGACAAAACAAGACCCAGCCATACAAATAAGGAAGGTGTTTTAAATACTACTCCAACAGCTAGTAGCACAGTATCATACATCAATAAAGGAAGTAGCAGAGTAAAACTCAGTGATGATTCTGCAGCGTCCTTACCAAGTGAATCAAAAGATCAAAACAAGTATCATTTAGTTAACTTCAGAAAAGTTGATTTAAGTGATGATGAGCCATCTAAAGATAAATTTCTAAGGTCTGCAAAGACTGGGCCAGATATAATGGATAGATCCAAGGCAGATTACACTGTTGAGAGGCCCAGAAAACAGTTTGATGGTAAAGTTAATGAGTTTACAAAATTACCAAAAGCAAATAATTTGAAATCAGGAATTGGTTTTATTCCTGCTTCATCAGACGATCATGAAGATGGGAAAGAAGTGCCTTCAGAAAATGACAGAAATGCCTCTTCTGCACAACAAAAGCTGAACTTTAAGATTTTGTCTTTAAAGGAAAAAATAGATGAGGAGTCTAAGGATCAAATTTCCAACCCTTTGCAATTTCAGAATTTGAGAAGCTTTTGGGATATTGGAGCTAAATCACAGAATAGGACTAATGTGGAAAATGAAGCCACTTTCCGAAGTAATAGTAGTTCAGTAACTTGCCAAAAAGAGTCCAAAGAAAGCAGAGCACAGAAAAGCCAGGAAGAGGTGATGGTTCAACAGCAAAATCAACTTTCTTCCCAAGAGGAGAAAAAGAAAATAAACTTCAAAGTACCTGAGTCACCAAGACAGGAAGGGCAGCCCATTCCATGGTCAGTGAATCTGACACGAGCAGAAAATGCAGAATCTATCCAGTTGATGGGAAAAAATGTAGGAGGGTCAGTGTTATCAAAACCTAAAGAAAAGATGGGTCTCCCAGAGCAAGAAGTTAAAGAATATATAGAAAAAATGATTGATTCACCCAAAGTACAGCACAGCACATTTAACAATGGCTTACAGAAACTGCTTGAAGAAATGTCTGAGCCACCCTTGCCATTGTCCCAACCAACTGGTGAGAAAGGTGTTCCAAGAAAAGAGTTGGGAACTGATGAACATCTTACTTTTTCTGTAAAACCAATGCAGAGCAAGACTGCTCCCACAGACTACAAGGAAAAGGCAGAATCCCCTAAAGAAGAGGTTGTAGACAAAACTGTTGCCCTATCAAATGCAGAACTTGATGCATTTAATACTGGACTGGAGAAACTGCTAAAGGAAACCACTAAAATGTCACCCTCCTCTAGTCAGAATGTCCCAGGAAATATTTCTGAAGAGAGAGTTTCTTGGCCGGCGCAGAGAAGATTTTTTGAAAAGGTAATGGAACGGAGTCTCAACACTTCTAAGTATCAAAAAGAAGAAACACTTCCTCAAGAAGTAAAAGAGAGTATAGAAAAATCAGTTGTTTCACCCAAGACTGAACGTGATAAACTTAAAATTGGTCTAGGGAAGCTGCTTCAGGAATCTGGTTCTTCCTGTCCGTTGCATCAGACAGCAGATGGGAATGAGAGTTCCCGGACAGAGAGTTCTCATGAAGAAGACATCCCAGGTTTTCCCCAAAAGGCAATGTGTCCTGGCATAGTGGCTTATGCTCTGACCCAGAATGAGTCTCCCTCTCCTGGAGAGGCCATCTCAGAGACTGTAGAAAAAACCACTGTTCCACCAAAAGATGAATTCCATGACCTGGACACTGGTTTAAAGAAACTACTTACAGAAGCATCTGAGATCTCACCGTCATGCAATATAGAGAACAGTAAAAAAGCAGTATCTGAGAATATGCCTAAAGAAGATAAGCATGGATTTTATAAGAGGGTCATAGAGATTGACTGGGCTTCTTCTCCAGTTTTCCATGGAAGGGTTGGAACGCCAAATGTAATTGTGACTGAGACTGTAGAGAAAACTGCACTTCTACATCAGGATAATGTTAGTCCAATCAATATATGGTCAGAGAAACCAAATGGGAAGGCAGCTGAAGTGCTGTTACCTTTATGTGCAAAAAGTGAAGAAAATGTAAGCTCTCGTCTAGAGGATCAGACTGATCATCCTGTTCGTACTGCTAACCATCCTGAAGTGACTGAAATACTGGCAAAAACGGTTTGGGCACAACCTGAACTCCATGAATTTAATGCTAGTTTGCAGAAACTGCTCCAGGAAGTTTCTGAAATTCCAGCTTCTGAACAAAAAAGCCTTGACAATGAGATGCATGATAGAATACAGCCTAATCGGAGCGTGAGTTCCCTTTACCAGCAAGATGTTGACCATACTCAAGAAGTAAGAGAGAGCATAGAAAAAGTTATTGTTACTTCCAAATCTGAATTGAGTGAATTTAATGCTAGTTTGCAAAAACTCATTACAGAAGCCTCTGCAATGACACCTTCTGAACCAAAAAGATTGGACCATGAGATGTACAGTACAGTGAATACTAGGATACAACCTAATAGTCATGTTTATTCTACTTACCAACATGAAATCAACCATGCTGAAGGAGTAAATGAAACTGTCAAAAAGGCCATTGCTCCTTCCAAATCAGAATTCAGTGAATTTAATTCTGGGTTAGAGAAACTGCTGAAGGAAGCCTCTGAAATGGAAACTCATAAACTGGAAAGCAAGGACAGTACAGTGCAGAAGGGTCTGGGGATACAGCCTAACCAGGGCTTAGACTTGACTTACGAGCGAGATATTGACTATCTTCAAGAAGTATATGAAACCATAGAAAAAGCTGTTGCTCCTTCCAAATCTGTACTCAGAGACTATAATACTAGTTTGCAGAAACTGATTAAGGAAACCTCTGAAACTCCTCTGCCTCTTAAACCAAAAAGTGCAATCCAGGGTAGGACACAGACTAATCAGTGTGCGCACTTACTTTACCATCAAGAGATGAACCATCCTCAAGAAATAAAAGAAACTGTAGAAAAAAACATTGATCCAACAAAACCAGAATGTAGTGAACTGAATAAATGCTTAGAAAAACTTCTCAAAGAAGCATCTGAAGTTTCCTCTCAGCTGCCAACAAAGATGGAAAGACAGGAAAGACCCAATGTGTCTGAAGCAGAAAAGGGAAGTTTAGCCATTAAGATGCCACTCTCTGGTCCAAGTGCTTCAAATTGCTGTCGCTCAGAGTTTAAGATGCCAATCAGGAGAGAGACTTCCAAACAAAATGACAAAGCTGTAAAAGAAGATCATGTGGTAAATGAAGTGAGAATTTCTGCTCTCCCTGAAAGAAGTGTAGCACTTGAGAAAACAGTACAGACTAATCAGGCCTTGGCTGATGTCCTTCCCAAGAAAAAAGAGAATAGTGCGGTTATCATCACAGCATATCAGATGGAGATAAAAAATGAAAATAAAACAGAGGAAGAAGCAGGAAAAGAGACTGATAAAGGCACTTCCTTAGCAGTAGCCAGTGAGGCAACATCTGAAGTGACTGCAGCATCTAAATTCAGGAGAGCAAGCACACCACTGAAAGATGATGAATGCTCCTCCAAAATAAGTAAAGTTGAGCTGTTTTTAGTATCTCCATATGATGATGATGAAGATGACACCACAAGCTTTGGCTCTGATCTTTCAAATTCAACCTGTGAGCATTTCTAAATTCCTAATCAGGGGTTCTGGATTTGTTATTTATGTACATATTTAAGAAATATGGGCAGAATTTTTCATAACCTATCTTAAGAATGGTGAACCAAAAGCATGAGTGAGATTCTCATTCTTTTTCTTAACTGAAGGATTTGGGCATCTTTTTCTCAGTGCTTGAGTCAGCAGATGTTTTGAAAAGACATGCATTCTGTGTGGCTCGCAGTCCAGAGAGCTAGGCTGGAATAAACCTACTGCATGCCCATAGAGAAAGTCAGACTTGCTAAATCTGTTTCTTCCTATTGTGGAAGTTTGCTCAATTTGTGATCACTGGCTTCTGATATTTAAACTTTGGGTTTTAGAGCCTTTTGTTTTTAATAAAAAAACAAAAAAACCAGTTTCACTAGCTGATGTATGAAAGGGACCAAGTTAATAAGGGGTATCTGGCTAAACCAGATCTTTGCTTCTCCTTTCCCATCTGTACTTTCCTGTTTTTAAAACAAACCACAGTTTGCGAAAGAAAAGACCTACCCTGGTCTTAATCAACTCATGGCTGCACCAGAACGTGAGCTGTGTTCACTTAGTGTCATCTTCTACTGAGAAGTTAGCATTCAAACAGAGATGCATCTGGGACAGAAGGCAGCACTGGAGTGCCTCTGCTGTCCTGTACAGAGCGTGGCAGGCAGTGGTGACATAATTTAAATTATTGGAGTCACTTCCAACAGAGGTGTTAATTTAATATCTTTTCTGAGAAATCAGGATTGATCCCCTTAACTGGAGAGGCTGAAAAACCTGTGAAATTTATAGGGGTTGCCACCTGTGATCATTAATCCCTCAATTTTAATGAGGGCAAAACATAACTGAAGCCAGTGAGACTTCTGGCCCAAGTGAGGAGTACGTAAAACCTGAGTAAGGGCGTTAAGGTTTTGCGCCACAGCTGAAATGGAGCCTTTTGAGTCAGTTTTGTTCACGGGAAGTGTGCCAAGGCAGTAGAAAGGAATTTTTGAAGGAACAGGATGGCACGTGGGACTGCCAACTGGGACAAACGAGCCCATTAACTTCTAAGAACTGAACCTGTCCCATGGGGTTGTTTTAGTTCTCTTCTTAAAAATTCAAATAACACAGCTTCCTACTAAGATAAGCCCTTTTGTTAGCACCCAGCAGGAAGCAGTTCTACAACAGGGCTTGGATTTCTAGTTGGGCTCCTGCTGTATCCACAAATAAGCAGTGTCAACGCTGCCATGGCAGCCGCAAGTTAAATTACTTTTAAAACATGTATTCCTGGGAGCCTATGTCTAAGTATAATTTAGCTATTAAACTCTGTGACAGTTGATCCTGCTGCTCTTTGGTAGTACATGTGTTTTTATCTCGTAATTTAGAATTCCATTACGCTTCCAAATCCATGACTAAATATTTTCTGCTTTCCTTAATTTTTCTTTGTCTTTCACCGTTGTCAAAATTAGATTTTTTTTTTTTAAATGTTTTGTTGAGGGTTAAAAATATCTCTTCATTGGTTAAAAATAGCCATTGATTTCTTAAGTGGCTCTCACTTAAAAAGACTTGGCTGTCTGTTTTGTGCAGTGTTCATGTATTTTGTCTTGTGACAGGTTCAAAAGAAGAATTAGATCCTATTTTCAAGGCTCTGAAAAGGAGTGCAGATAGGCAAAGGCCTTCCAAAAGTCTAGAGGACATTCCATCAGCCACATCAAGTGAGCACAAAGCTTGTCTGCTGTCTTCCATGCCCCCAACTAAGCTTGAAAATACTTATATGCTGTCCTTCCCCACATCTTCACCAACTGGCTCGCTAATATTCCAACACTGGGGTTTGGTAGAAAACTATCCTTAGAATGAGTATCCAAAATAAGTAAATACATCATAATTCTCCTTCTGATTTAAGTAGTAAGGAGCAGTGCTCTAGTCTGCTGCTTTTGAACAGGTTTTGATTTCAGTACTACATGCTCATTTTGAACACTTATTCCTGTATTTCTTTCTTCGTCACAGCTTGAATATTAACTAGGCTTCTCTTTTTGCACACTTAATTAAGGCATGCTCTTTCCCTTCTTTTATCTCCTCTCACATTCTGTTCAGATAGCCATCTTTGTAACAGTGATTATATCCTGCAGTGGCAGGAAATTGGCAGGCCAGGATGCAACTGCCATGTCCATTCCTATTTCCACTACCAAGTTTTAAAGAAGATTTTAAAGAAGGTTTAACTATTCTTTGCCACCGGCTTTCACTCTATATGTGTTTGGGCTGTGACTGAAGAAGTATTTAATCCTGTCCTTCCATGTGCATGTTTTTTAAAGCCAGAGCAGACCTGAGTCTCCTGAACTGCTCTCTTAATGGTTACTTTTCTTGTGGGCCAGCTCTATTTATAAGTAACTTGCATGGAGTTTACACGGGTGTGTTCGTCTAAGTTTATCCACTCAGACATTTTCTGAGAAATATGCATTGCATGGGTCTTAATCAACCTGACTTTGCTCAGTAGTGGGCTTTTTGATTGTTTTACAGGAAGGGGAGGTGCAAGCACCCAGATGGGTGGGTAACAGGTAGATGACTAATTTCTCACTCAAATGGATGTGGGACAAATTAATGAATGACGCATAGGAGAGCAACTGCACTGACTTACACCTCCTTGTACCAGCAGTAAATTTGGCTCTGAGTTCCTGTCTAAATTATGCAATCTAATGTATTCAAAATTTCATTTACCTGTGTTTTGATAAAATATTTAAAACTACACAACCATCGATTGCTGTACGTAATGGGGAAAATGTGTGAAACTTCATGCATGTAGATATTTGTGAGTAGAGCTGTGGGTTTTGAAGGGAGATGGTCATGTCAGGCATCTTACACTCGTTGAAAATACAGACAGAAGATCTCTTAATTCTCTATTTTAATGTGCTGTTGCTTATTAGTAACTGACTGTAGGACCTTAGGCATCCATGCAGCACTGTACTTATATAGACTGCATTAAAAATCACGAGAGCTCCATTTTATAGCATACTAGTTGAATTTTGTAATGCAAGTAGAAAGTGTTTTATTGACATTTAATCTTTTTGCTTTGTGCATTTAACCTTGGCTGTGGCTTTACTGATTTTGATCTTATTTCTTGTAAACTCTGTAGCTCCCGCTATAATCCATACTGTCTTCCTGAACAGCAGTCTTACTCTGTTTTTCCTGCACAGATAAAGGAAAAGTAGATATGCCAAAAGAAGAATTAGTACTTAATGCTGAAGATGGTAAATATCTTATTTGTGTCTGCATGAACATAGCATTATTGTCGGTGTCCTCCTCTCCTCACCAGCAAAAGAGCTGGTGAATTTCAGAATTGTCACTAGTGTGTAGTAATTTAGTTAACTTTTGCATGATTTATACATCTGGGTAGCATTTTTCTACCTCTGCTTTTATTTGTAAGCAATATAATAGTATTGGTGTATCCTACTATTAGTGTAAGACACTTTGTTTGTCTGGGCTTGATCATTTGGGCATTACACATGGATTGTAGCCACTGAAGTCAATGTGAGCTTTGGATATTGAGTCAATGCAGAAATGGGCTTCTAAAGTATCTGATTAGCATGCTCATTTGTTGCCCTGTAAAATGATGCCTATTGATTGTTCAAAATATCATGCAGATTACTTTAATGGAAAAAGGTACATCTATTTAATATACGAAGCCCTTTCTCTATCTAGCAAAGGAAAGATTTAAAGCACAAGTGGAAATGCTGACTCTGAGACACTGGTGAAGCTGCTGGATTGTCTGCTCTTGATACTGATGATATACTAGGTCACTTTTATAAATTCATCTGTTATGCTGCATGGGTCAAATTCTTCATTGTATATGTGCACAAATCTCCCACTGACATTAGACTGAGTGTTTATAAACGCTGACTAAAGGATCCTGAATTTAAAACAAAACAAAAAATTACTAGATTACATTAAAACAGTGATGTTGTAGTAGTAGGCATCCTTCAGTCTGCATAGACTATGGATCGTGCCCTTTAAAGTTTAAAGTGATGTTGAATATGGTGATGTATAACACATTACTTTTAAGTGCAATACAGTGGTACCACAATTCTTAAGCAAGTCACACTTTAGCTGTATTTATTAGTGACTATTTTAGAGGCTTCAGTGAGATTTGTAGTTAATCTGTAGTCTGATCATAGCACACTATGGCCCCTATCTTGCTTCTGTTTCATGGTGCAAAGAGTAATCAGTGGGACTTTTAAGCATGCACTTACGCATTTACCTGAACTGGGGACAAAGCTGTAGATTTCAGTGAAAATATATGTGAAATGTGTACTGTAATTTAGCTGAAAGAGTGGGTTTTTCATCTCTAAAAGCAGCCACATGATTTTTATGCTCCCATCAGGCACCTTGTCCTGCTGAGTCAGATTCTCTGGTCTCCCTCAGCTGAGGCACAGTTGGAGTTACTGTCCCCACTGCAAAGCAATGCAGACGCTGTGTAAAGCACAACTCTGGGCAGGTGCAGTGCTAAGACACAGCACCCAGGAAATCAACCTCTAGAAGGGATCAAAACCCTGAATAAATCTCTGTGCAAAATATTTGTGCAAGGAGGGCTCATTAGATAATCTCCCCCTTACCATTGAAAGGGAGATATGCACAGTGGTAGCCCTCCCTGGGTAATAAGTTTTCCTCTGGAGTTGATTGTAAACAGAACAGTTTTTATTAAGCAAAACAGTAGGATTTAAGTGGTTCGAAGAAAACAAATGGCTCAAAGTGAATTACCCAATCAAACAAAAGAGAAAGTGCATAGCTAGTTTTATTCTTGTGCATTCTGACCCTACACAGATGCCTTTATATTGGGTGAAAACTTCAAATCAGGAATGCTCTTACCCTGATTTGGATTTCCTAAAAAGTTCCTCATCTTTCTGATGGTGTGTCAGGTAATTTCCTAGGCAGGCTTAAGGTAAAAGATGGAGGAACCCCAGGTCATGCTTTATACGTTTCCTTTGGCGGGGGGATTCTATTATCTTTATGTAAAATGGAGACTGTCAGCAGAGAGAAATTACCCGTCCTGGTCCTTTTTAGGCAATCAGCCATTTCCTACTTATTGGTCTGAACTTAAAAGCAGTTCTTCAGATGTGAATTGACATGCATTAAAGTAGTGTTACCATATTTGACCTTTCAAAAAAGAGGACCACCATGTGAGGGAGTGTATCTGTATAGGTATCTACCAGCTCGTGTTGTATTAATGTACTGCGTATGCTATAATACACTAATCTAACGTGAGTTGGTAGGATACAGAGACATTCCCTCTCAGAGGTATCCTCCTTTTTTTCTTAAATATCGTAAACCTAATTAAAGGCCCTTTGTTGGCTAAGTATCACTATCTCCTCACAAATTATACTCTCTCAATAGGGTAGCCACACCTCCTGTTGAGGTCTTCACATAGACAAACATCCAGAACACAAATATGTAGACTACATATAACTTCAACTACAAAAATGTTACTTGCCCAAAAAATGGAATTTACAGATATAGCAGATTATACCATTGAAAATGACAGGTTTATAAGCTACATTTTGTCCAAAGCATCTCTGGTTATGCATATTTGTATTTCAAACCCATTTTTAAGAAAGCATCAGGAGGGGGCCTCTCACACTGGTATCTATCTTTATTATTGAATGACAATGTATTCTTTTCAATGTTGCCCTTCTAAGCAGATCAGAAAATCAAACAGCAACAAGAGATTAATGAATATGTACAAGGAAGTGAGTAACAGGATTTTCCCATCAACCTGGGGATATAAATCTCCACTGATTCAGTTTCAAATCAGTTTTATTTAATATCAACTAACTAATGCATCTTGACTTTGTTTTTGTTTCAAAGTGCTGTGGCTCAAAAAGCTAACTGCATGCCAACACTGTCTTGTGTGTTTTCAATATAACCTTAAGGTACAATTTCCATTTAAGGGGTAATTGGACTGAGACACCATGTCTTGTGCCAAGTTTGGGATGCATGTGTGTGACATCTGGGGAGAACAGGCATACTTGCTACAACATTAGCATGCGCATTTTATCTGGCTCTATTTGGCATGTTGCCAAATTGATATTCCCCATCATGGGAAATGGTAGTGCATGACATTGTAGCAAAAGCAGTTGGTGTAGCTTTGCAAACATCACGTATAATGACTAAGTCCTTGATCCAAGGTGTTAAATGTGTATTGGGGGATCAGCTTATTTTTCCATATACCTAAAGGGAGCTGGACTCTTGTGGTGGAAAAGATCATGCTATAGATAAGGTTGAGAACTACTGGTCTGGTATAAATCATTACTTGCAGGGTTAGTTTCTGCTCTGTTGCTATGGACAATGTATTGAATTAAGAATTGGGCAGTGTAATTCAATGAAGACACTTCTGAAGATATACAGACATGCTTTAGACACTGAATCATTAACAAAATACATTAAGTGTAAATGAATCAGAGTATTTGGAAATTACTTCCTTTCCTGGGTCTAAACCAAGCTCATTTAATGTATGAATAATCTCATTTGACTTGATTGAGACTTAATTGCATGAGTAAGTAGAGCAGGGTTTGGCCTCTATTTACTGATCAGGAGCCATAGGCCATAGCTCTGTTATCTCAGCTACATTTAGTGACATTGTTTGAGTTTAAAAAGCATAGCTCCTCCTTCTGCTGCAGGAGAGAACCAGAAACTTTGTCAGCCAGTAAAATGTTTTCTAAAGTTAATCTTTAACGTTTGTAGTAAAAACATTCATGTAGCACCTGGGTTAGTGTGTTATATAAATATATGCAAAAGTATATTATGCTTTTGCACAGCACAGCATAGTGAATCAATGTTCTTTATCCTGTTGCACAGCTCAGACTAGATTGCCATAGTGGTCCCTTCTCTCATTAAAATCTATGAATATCTTGCACCAAAGTTACATGTTGATGCAGCATGTGCATGTAGATGTATTTTTATCCAAATTAGTCTGTCCCAATTTCTGCTTAATAGGACCAACTTCTGTTAATATCAGAAGGCAGGGTGTTTTTGAAACTTGCATTACTGCTCTTTAGTCTCCACAGTGCCTTCAGACTCCGATAACCAGTTTTCAAATCCTGAAAAACTCAAAAGGTTGAGCAAGTCAGTACCAGCATTACCACAGGAAGAGGCAAGTATCTGATCTTGTTTTTTTTTTAAACATATATATAAAAAGAGGAGTAATTTAATATATTACTTTTGGGGGCCTTCTGGGTCAGCTTCCATTTGAATCAGTGGTGTGGAGCTGGGGTATCTTCTTTGTTGTAAGTTACTTACACTACATGTGCACCAGCACTTGAACAGAGGTGGCCACAAACAGTAGGCAGCCCCCTCTTTCAGAACTCTTCAGTTCAAGTAGCAATGCTCAGGTCCTGGGATGCATCTCTACATTAAAAACTGATGCTAGTTAGATCAGTTAAGACAAAGACCAGACTCTGTTTGCAACAGTTTCCCTTAAATAATTTCTATCGCAAAACTAACAGTACGGTATTTTTTCAGCATACTCACATGTGCAGAAGGAGACCTCATAAGATGTGCACCTTTTCATGACTTCTCCCCAGCCTACTGCTATGTAGGCTCAGCTGTGGGTGCTCCATATGAAACCAGTGTTCAGTTAGAAATCTGTCTTATTCCCTAAATTAATAGACGTTCAGTGTTGGAGACACTGCTCTTTTGATAAAGTGCCTGAACTACTGAAAAGTCCTCTGGCTTCTTAACGAGTAGTTGATAGGCCCTGGAATGAACCTTTTGGATCTCATCTGCATGTGCCAAAACCAAAACCTCCATGTTGTCATCTAAAAATACTTGCAGTTTTTTTACATTATTTCTTCAATTGCTACTATGACTGATGGAGTTGCATTAGTGGACACCAGAACAGCAATGGTCTAAGAACACAAATGTCTTAAAAATGAGCACACACGTTGCCACCTGTACAAGCCTCTCTCCCCATGCCATGCTACTCCAGCTGCTGTCAGCATACGGTACCTGAGCTGGGTCATTTCACTGTAGAAGAGATGAAACAGTTAACAGAATGTTCTGAAATTTGGCCCCAACCCTAGTCCAAAATTTCTTGAATTTGGTGACCTTCTGGACATGCTCTCAAAACACCTGTTAATGTTTTAAATAGGACAGATCATGTGCTCATCACAGCAGCAAAGAGGTGGACTGGTGTTTCCATAGGCACGTCTGGCTGAGTGACACCAAACTCAAGTATCCTTATGTAACTGCTAAAGCATCCTCCAAAAGCCATTTATTGCTTTTCTTGCTCCTCTGCCATGAACATTTTCCTATAACTGAAATCTTCTTGAATTAGAGTAGTTGAAAGATTTTTGAGTCATCAGTTGTATTATTACACTGAGGTAATATGTAAAAGTGAAACTGAGACCAGTTAAACTAATCACTGCATGAAAATTGTAAAAGTAGCCTGAAGACCAAGATTCCAACTTGTAAGACAGTTAGTAAATTCTGAAATTTGTGAGGTTTCCCTCTAACTTTTTTTGGTTTTAGTTCAATTAACTTCCAGATGAAAGGCAGAAGCATGGCTAATTTCAGAAATTGTTAATAGCTTGCACTGCACTACTACAGGATGTGACTCCCCGAATTTGATTCTTTACAAGTCTGCTTTTTAAAATTCTTACAACTGTGCTTCTTGTGACTTTTGAATGCCCGTGCTAGCTTTCTTTGTGTGATATCTTGTAGAGTGATGACAGAGACACTGACACAACATCAGAAAGCAGTTATCCTTATGGCAGGATCAAGAAGAGCCCCAGCTCTCTAACCAATCTTAGCGGCTCTTCTGGCATGGCGTCCTTGTCTTCTGTATGTAAATGAAAGCTTGTTTTAACGGCTCTCTGCTTTTGCTAAACCTATACGCTGTGCTTTCTTTTGTATCTTTGTCTCTATACTTCCATCGCTATTGTACCAGAGTGTATGTAAAGTTGTCTAATGCTCCATCTCTTTGATCTTAGACAGTATATGAATGTAACTGAACAATTATTTTCAAAGGATTGATGCAATTACAAATGCATTTAATTGGTACAACAGGGAGATTTATATTACCAGAGTGGAGTGCACCCCTGGACATGGATCTTTGTTCTTGGTGGTGTATGCAGACCACAAAGACAGTTCCTACCTGAAAAAAATTTTACAATCTAAGTGTAAGAGTAGAGGAAACAGATGGATACTGACAGACTGGGGAATATGAGGAAACAGTAAGATAATTGCATTTATAGAGTACTTGTCATCAGAGTATTGAGGCATCACTTCCTGTGGGGGAAAAATAGAGATACGAGAAAAATATTTCAAGACTCTGATTAGAGTATGGTGTGTATATATAGTGTGCACTTTACTTTGTTTTTTGTGTGCTGTGCAAAAGATAGTACTTTATACTTTTACATAGCACCTTTCACTTGCATGTTTTTAGGCTTACAATATCTTCTAATAAGTTATTTAAATGCAAATATTGCTCATTGGATGGACTAAATCTCTCAAAGAAAACCACTTTTCAAAAGCACATCTTAGTGCAATTCAGTTGGCTTATTTATGGTCTCTGAATTGAATGCAGATGAATTTCTTAAATACATGTTATTACAATGAGAAATGTTTACCCAGAAGCATAGACTGAACTGAGAATATTTTGTTCCTTTTTTGTGCACACAGGTGAGCGGAAGTGTAATGAGCATCTATAGTGGAGACTTTGGCAATGTGGATGTGAAAGGCAACATTCAGTTTGCTGTTGATTATGTAGAACCTCTAAAAGAGCTCCAAATTTTTGTGTCCCAGTGTAAAGACTTGGCAATTGCAGATGTTAAGAAACAGCGTTCAGACCCGTAAGTGTAAATTCTGTTAGGAAAAACTATGCAACCCAGTTGTTTTCCACACACAAGAAGTGCAGACAGTTTTTTAATTACAATTATCTTTGTCTTTGAAAAAGAGTCCCACCCCTCCCCAAAAAGACAGAAAATATACAAGTGAAATCTGCAGGAGAGTATATAGTATGTGCTACCTTCATTCCTTGCGCTGAATTGAACGCAAATGGCTGACTGGCTTTGCAGATAGCAGTTCTTTTAGCAGGCCTGCCGATGCGGGATGAAGGGGGGATGGTAAGAGTTGCCCCGGGGCATGGGGATTCATAGGGGCCCGGGCTCCTGGATGCCACTGTGGTGCTGCTATGGCAGCTGGAGGCCCAGGCCCTTGAAATCATTGCTGGAGTACTGCGCTGTGTGCTCCATGAAGTTCTGACACTGGGCGTGAGGTGTGCAGGGTGCACTCTGTGCAGTGCTGGGGCTGGCTGCCCCCCCCCCCGCCATCTCCATCCCTTCTGGGAGCATGAAGCCAGCTTCCTTTCCCCCATCCATACTTTGCTGTCGGATCCACCCCCACCATAGATTAAGGCTCATGTATTAAAAACCCCAAGGTGTAGCTGTTACACATGTCAGAAATCAATGCATACATATGTTGCCTGCATTTACTTTCATAGCAATAAGAAGTCCAATTTGTTAGGAACTTTGAATTCTAGTTTTTGATAGGCCAGTTAATAATCTGTGTTGTAAATTCCCCCTTTTGTGTGTGTCCAGATTTAGATTGACACACACGCACAGGTTGAACCTCTCTAGTCCAGCAGCCTCAGGACCTGACTGGTGCTGAATGAGAGAATGTGCCAGACCATGGAAGGTCAATATTATCTAGCAGCATTTCCAACATTTTCATAGAATCATAGGGCTGGAAGGAACCTCAGGAGGTCATTTAGTCCATCCTCCTGCTTCAAGCAGGATCAACCTCCAGTACTTCCACTACTTACTTGGCTCTTAGAAGAGATTTAGAGGTAAATTACAGCTAAGTAACAGCACAGAATGCTGCGAACCAGGACTGATGGCAGTACACAAACTTTATGGGACCATGGGAAACTTGGTCACATCATAAGTGGTTGTCTGGCTAACTAAAGTCATTCCAGATTATGGCTGTTGCTGAATGAAAGAATACCATGTCAGAAAGGCTCAACTTGTATGAGATATGATATCCCAGCAAAAAAGTCTAGATGCTCTGCCCTGGCAGGTGGAAGGGACAAGAAGATCCAAGAGTTATCTTCTAGCTCTAATTTCTGTTATTCTAAAGAACTTAGTTTTTATCGATTAAGGTAGAAAGCATCAGTGTTCATTATTAAAGCAGTCATTTAAAGAAAACTCAGATCTACTGAAATGATAAATGCTGAATGACTTAGAAAACGCTGAAGAGGATCCCTTATATAAACTTGGCTAACAGTGTCATTAATCTTCTGTAAAACTTACATTTCAGTTTTGGATTTGTGTATTTGGGGAAATATACCCAGCTTTACACAATAGTTTGCTGCCCTTATCAGTCTGTTTGTTTGAATTTTTAGATATGTAAAGGCCTACCTGCTTCCAGAGAAATACAAGCTGGGAAAAAGGAAGACCTGTGTAAAAAAGAAAACATTGAATCCAATCTATAACGAAATATTGCGGGTAATTATTTAATATTCGCTAGATGTCCACATAAATGATGCTAATATACGTTTTGAAATATCAGGAACATATATTTTCAAGACCCTATATTTATGTGGGCTGAGAATAGAGTTCACCATTTTTATTCTCTATTAAGTGTTCAGAGTAGTGGTGTTGAAAGTTTTTTCCCATTTAACATCCTGAATCTAAGGTATCGATACTTGGAGAAATGGAGAGACCGTAATATTAACACTTCACAACTGTAGGCTATAAAACACTTTATAAAGCAAGGCTAATGATTTAATTTCACAGATGAAGGAAAAAGTCAATAGCAAAACATTTGTAAGGCCCCTGCCTAACTACTCACTTGGTACTATGCCCTTTTTTACTGCTCAATATTATAAGATGCAGCTGCCACCCTCTGCTCAAGTATGGTACTACCAGTGCCCTCTCAGTTTCTTTCCTTGAGAGAGGTCTCCTTGGCTCTTCTCACACAGGTCCATACTAGAGAAGTAGCATAATCCTATGTGAAAACCATGAACAAATGTGACCTCTTCTGAGGTTTAAAAAAAAAATGCAAATTAAAATCACAATGAACAAAGAGGGTGTCCTGTTCTTCATGGCTTCTCTGCAGCAGATTTTCTAGGCTCTGTTGTCAGTTCTTTTCTGGGCTATCTTTGAGCCCTTCCTCAGCTCCCATCTAGAACACTACCTCCAGACTGGTTCCCTTGGAGTAGCTGGTCTCTTGCATACTCTGTCTTGGGGCCTGTTGTATCAGCTTGCTTGCTCCCTCTGTTTCCAACCTAGCCTGAGCACACTTAAGCCTTCCATGAGTCCCAATTGTTCATTCAGCTATCACTTGATCCTAATAGGTTATAAAGTAGCTAACTTATCATGGCATGGGTGGGGACCAATCATTTGAGACTCCCAAGGTATCCTTTCCCTTCACTTTTATATATGTATTTCCTCAATTAACATTGCATAGTGACTTGGTTTCTGAAAAAACAGCTATGAGGGGAGGAGAGGGGCCAGGAGTATGCGCTAGTGGTCTGAGCACAGGAACTGAGATCAGATACTCCAGAGTTCTGTTCTAAATTCACCATTGACTTGCATGATCTCAGCAAGTGTACTAACTTCTATGCTTAGCATCTCCATCTGCAAAACTGTGAAAATGTTTTGCTAGTTCAAAAGAGTGCTGTGAAAATTAAATAACTGTGTACAGCTATTTGAAGATTCTACATGAAGTATTTTTTAGTATGTTTGGATGTAATGTTGGGTGTATTGGTTTATGTATTTCTTACTAACAAATCTGAGACGAACATGAGTTTACATCTCTCTGATAGACCTAAATGGGCCATTGAATGAACACACAGTCTGTATAAGTGGTCTTCTCCTAATTTCAGTCACGCCTGGATTCTTGAGGGTGAATGAAATAGTCCCTTGCATAAGTGCTGCTACATTCCCTGGCTTGAAATGATTTACAGTCCATGACTCTCAGTACCCCCACTGTACAAATTATTCTAGTGCCTCTATTCCCTTGTTTAAATTGTAATTCTCTTGCTTTACTTTTCTTGCAGTATAAAATTGACAAGGCACTGGTAAGAACCCAGAGACTGAATCTCTCTGTCTGGCACAATGACACCTTTGGGCGCAATAGTTTCCTAGGCGAGGTGGAACTTGATTTAGGAACATGGGACTGGAATGACAGACTGAACAAGCAGATGAATTGGTTCCCACTTAAACCTAGGGTAAGTTCTTAAGCTTCATTTTGTTGTGTATATGTATGAGACATGTGACTTCTGTCAGTCTTTATAGACAGAGGTCACCCATACTCACTTTTTTCCTGCTGGAGCACTTTTGTTGTGGTGACAATTTAGAAGTGAGTGCCTGACCAGTAGGGATGCTTTCAGAGAGAGGCAGCTTGTACCCCAGGAGTCTGACTCTGTTGTCTTGATCAACCTGGGGAGCAGAAATCCCAAGTTAAATTTCCAGACTGGAGGTATGGACCATCAGTTGCATCCTCTTGCAGATAGAATAATGCATCTATATAAAATCTGCATTTTTCTCAGTCTCACTCTCACAGAGAGGATATACGTGTATATATAAATGATGCTGCGCTTCATCCACAGACATGTCTTCCAGAGAATATTGTACTGGAAGCTAAAGGCTGTGTGGGCAATCTCAAGCTGCTTCAACTGGCATAAGTCAATTCTAGCTAAAGTTTAAATAATAGAATCATAGAGTTGGAAGAGACCTCAGAAGGTAATCAGCACCAAACCCCTGCTCAAAACAGGACCAATCACAACAAAACCGTCCCAGCCAGGGCTATGTCAAGACAGGACTTAAAAATTCTAGGTATGGAGATTCCACCACTTTCTCAGGTAACCCATTCCAGAGCCTCACTACTCTCCTGGTGACAGTTTTGTTTTTTTTTTTCCCCTAATATCCAAATTAGACCACCTGCACTGCCACTTGAAACCATTGCTCCTCATTCTGTCATCTGTCACCACTGAGAACAGCCTCTCTCCATCCTCGTTAGAGCCCCCTGAGGGTACTTGAAGGCTGCTATCAGTGCCCTTCTCACTCTCCTAGTAGTAGTAGTAGTAGGCATCCTTCAGTCCGCATAGACTATGGATCGCGCCCTTTATAGTTTCAATTGAGGACTTCATTTACAGCGTCTACTGTGACTATGAAGACCCACACGAGAGTGACAGTCCTTGCTGCATCTCTTGCACATGTAGTGGGTGTCTGGCAAGTCCTTATTGTGCTTTCTGTGCACTCGCTTCTCCTCTGCTAGCTGTCTGATCCTCATCTCGCCCTTCTGAAGGCCTTTGTGTAACCCCTGCCTCTATCTGCTGCGGTCGTCTGCTAGTTCTTCCCAGTTGTCCAGCTTGATGTCTACCTCTCTGAGGTCTCTCTTGCAGACATCTTTGTAGCGCAACTGGGAGCGTCCGGGAGGTCTTTTGCCAGAGGCTAGCTCACCATACAGGATGTCTTTTGGAATCCTTCCATCATTCATCCTGTGGACGTGGCCAAGCCAGCGGAGCCGACGCTGCCTGAGGAGGGTGTGCATGGTTGGGATTCCAGCTTGCTCGAGGACGGCGGTGTTGGTCACTCTGTGTCCTTCCATGATATTCCAAGGATGTGCCTATAGACTAAGTAAGACCAAATCCCTCAGTCTTTCCTCATAAGTCATGTGCTCTGGCCCCTCAATAATTTTTGTTGCCCTCTGCTGGACTCTTTTGAATGTGTCCACATCCTTTCTATAATATACCAAGTGTGTCCTCACCAGTGCAAATAAAGGAGAATAATTACTTCACTAGATTGCTGGCAATGCTCCTATTAATGCACCCTGATATGTCATTAGCCTTCTTCGCTGCACGGACACACTGCTGACTCATATGCAGCTTCTCATCTGCTGTAATCCTCGGGTCCTTTTTCTGATGAATTGCTGCCAAGCCAGTTTTTCTCCAGCCTATAACAGTGCTGGGGTTTCTTCCAACCCAAGTGTCGGTTTCTACACTTGTCCTTGTTGAACCAAAAGAAATCTGATGAGGTTCAATCCTTAGATTGGTCGAGGTCATGTTGGACCTTATCCCTGCCCTTCTGCTTCTCTCACTAGCTTACTGTCATCTGCAAACTGGCCGATTGTTGCAATCCGTCTCCTCCTCCAGGTCATTGATGAAGATGTGGAATAAAATTGGACCCAGAACCAATCCTTAGGGCACTTCACTTGATACTGACTGCCAACCAGATCTCAGAACACTGACCATTACCCGTTGAGCCTGATGATCTAGCCAGCTTTCTATCCACTTACAGTTCATTTATCCAATCCATACTTCTTTAACTTGCTGGCAAGAATACTGTGGGAGACCATATCAAAGGTTTTGCTAAAGTCAAGATATCACATCCACTACTTCTAAATTAAAATGTATCCACATAGCCTTTTTTACTATTGGTTTAACTAAGGTGTTTTAAAATTTTAGGTAAGGCCTTAGCCAAAAGCCAGAGGTAGCAAGTGGTCTTCTAATTAAAGTAGTTCTAGAGTATAGTAAGAAGCATCTTATGTTCCTAGAGCCAACCTATTTTTGAGGGTTACTTTTTTTCTTTGTTTTCTTTTTGGTCTATATGTTGAATGAGGTTAGATGTTTTCACTTTCACAGTGCTCTAAAGTGTTCATTATTAGGGGCTTCCCCATGTACATAAGAATGGCTATACTAGGTCAGACCAAAGGTCCATCCAGCCCAGTGGCCTGTTTGCTGACAGTGGCCAGTGCCAGGTGTCCCGGAGGGGATGGACCAAAGACAATGATCAAGTGATTTGTCTCCTGAGATCCATCTCCAGCCTCGGACAATCAGAGGCCAGGGACACCATTCCTACCCTTGGCTAATAGCCTTTTATGGACCTAACCTCCATGAATTTATCTAACTCTTTCTTAAATTCTATTATCGTCCTAGCCCTCACAGTCTCCTCTGGCAAGGAGTTCCACAGGTTAACTGTGCGCTGAGTGAAGAAGAACTTTCTTTTTAGTTTTAAACCTGCTCCTATTGATTATTTGGTGTCTTCTAGTTCTTGTATTATGGGCACAAGTAAAAACTTCTCCTTATTCACCCTCTCCACACCTGTCATAATTTTATATAACTCTATCATGTCCCCCCTCAGTCTCCTCTTCTATAGAATGGAAAGTCCCAATCTTCTTAGCTTCTCCTCATATGGGACCTGTTCAAAGCCCCTAATCATTTTAGTTGCCCTTTTCTGAACCTTTTCCAGTGCCAGCATATCTTATTTTTTTTTTTTTTAAGGTGAGGAGACCACATCTGTACACAGTAATCAAGATGTGGGCGTACCATGGTTTTATATAGGGGCAATAGGATACTCTTATTTTTTTATCCCTTTTTTAATAATATCATATTTGCCTTTGACTGCGCCTCTGCACACTGCATGGATGTTTTCAAGGAACTATCCACGATAACTCCAAGATCTCTCTCCTGATTAGTTATAGCTAAATTAGCCCCCGTCATATTGTGAGTATAGTTGGTGTTATTTTTTCCAGTGTGCATTACCTTACACTTAAATCCACATTAAATTTCATTTGCCATTTTGTTGCCCAATCACTCAGTTTGATGAGATCTTTTCGTAGTTCCTCACAGTCTGACTTCGTCTTGACTATCTTGAACAGTTCAGTGTCATTTGCAAACTTTGCCACCTCACTGCTCACCCCCTTTTTCAGATAATTTATGAATAAATTGAACAGGATTGGTCCTAGGACTGACCCTTGGGGGACACCTCTAGTTACCCCTCTCCATTTGGAAAATTTACCATTTATGCCTACCCCTTGTTTCCTGTCTTTTAACCAGTTCTCAGTCCATGAAAGGACCTTCCCTCTTATCCCATGACAACTTAATTTACATAAAAGCCTTTGATGAGGTACCTTGTCAAAGGCTCTGTGAAAATCTAAGTATACTATATCCACTGGATCTCCCCTGTCTGCATGTTTGTTAACCCCTTCAAAGAACTCTAAGAGATTAGTAAGACATGATTTCCCTCCGCAGAAACCATCTCGACTTTTGCCCATCAAATTATGTTCTTCTACGTGCCTGACAATTTTATTCTTTACTACTGTTTCAACTAATTTGCCCAGAACTGACGTTAGACTTACCGGTCTGTAATTGCCAGGGTCAAGTCCAGAGCCCTTTTCAAATATTGGTGTCACATTAGCTATTTATCTTCCAGTCATTAGGTATGTAAGCTGAGCCAAAGGACAAGTTACAAACTAGTGTTAATAGTTCTGCAATTTCCCATTTGAGTTCTTTCAGAACCCTTGGATGAATGCCATCCGGTCCCGGTGACTTGTTAACATTAAGTTTATCGATTTGTTCCAAAACCTCCTCTAATGACACTTCAGTCTGGGACAGTTCCTGTTTCTTTCCCCGCAAAAAATGGTGCAGTTTTGGGAATCTCACCAACATCCTCAGCCGTGAAGACTGAAGGAAAGAAATCATTTAGTCTGTCGCAATGGCTTTATTGTCCTTGATTGCTCCTTTTTGTATTTGTATCGTCTAGGGGACCCACTTTTTTCTTTTTAAGCAGGCTTCCTGCTTCTAATGTATTTAAAAAACCGTTTTGTTGTTACTTTTTGAGCTTCTGGCTAGCTGTTCCTGAAAATCTTTTTTGGCTTTCCTTATTAGTTTCACACTTAATTTGGTAGTGTTTTATGTTCCTTTCTATTTACTTCACTAGGATTTGCCTTCCACTTTTTGAAAGATGCCTTTTTAATCCCTCACTGCTTATTTTACGTGGGTGTTAACCCATGGTGGCTCTCTTTTCAGTCTCTTACTATGTTTTTTAATTTGGGGTATACATTTAAGTTGGGCCTCTATTATCGTGTCTTTGAGAAGCTTCCACGCAGCTTGCAGGGTTTTTGTTCTAGTCACTCTGGTTTTTAATTTCTGTTTAACTGACTTCCTCATTCTTGCATAATTCCCCTTTCTGAAATTAAATGCTGGAGTGTTGGACTGCTGAGGTGTTCTTCCCACCACAGGAATATTAAGCGTTATTACATGATGACCACTGTTCCCAAGCAGTCCTGTAATAGTGACCTTGTGGACCAGGTCCTGTGTCCCACTCAGTACTAAATCAAGACTTGCCTCTCCCCTTGTGGGTTCCCGTACCAGCTGCTCCAAGAAGCAGTCATCAACGGCATCGAGAAATCTTATTTCTGCATCTCGTCCTGATGTGACAGGTACCCAGTCAGTATAAGGATAATTGAAATCCCCCATTACTATTGAGTTTTATTTTGGTAGCCATAAAAAACATGACACAGTGAAGGGTAGGAGGGCAGCAAAACTCTGGAGAAATCTCTCGAGGATGATCTACAATCATTCACAGGGCTTTATCAGTACCATAGCAAAAGAGGCCTATCTACACCTGAAGGAGCGCTGTAGGGTGAAGCTCTCCTCTTATAAACTCTCTTGCTTGTCTGCAAACTGTGGAAGATCTAAAGGTAAGAATGCAAGAAAATCTTCAGTTGGCAGAAGAGAATCTCCGCTTCACATCAGAATTCTGTAAAATGTATCGCTCCTGCAGGAAACTTTTGTACAACAGTTTTTACCTGTCATCTCCAATGCCTACCCATGTGTCAAGTAGAATTTCTAATAAGTAATCAAAGCAGAATTTCCTGCTTGCTGGCATCACTGCCTTACAAGTGAGACACCCAAGAAATGCTATTAAAAAGGAGTATTGTGTTGCAACAGGAAGTGACCGAGGTTTTTTTGGTTTTAATTTTCAGACTCCAACATCAGCTCTTGACCTAGAGAACCGAGGAGAGATTAAACTAGCTCTTCGGTATGTCCCACAGCCTGTCGGGGGTAAGTTCTCATTCTTCCATTCTTCATGGCTTGCTTGTGGAAAAATATTCCCATGAGGATATTAAAACTAGGAAACCCAAAGTTCAACGGTCTTCTTCATAAAGAGTAGAAATTGTCTACAGATTCAAGCGAATCTGACCATGAACTCACTTCAGGACCATAACTTATTCAGTGTTTTTTATTAAGGAAGCAAAGACACTTGTTATACTATATAAATCTGTGTACACGTTGAACCTCTCATGTACCCGTAGGACCTGACTGGTTCTGAATGAGAGCATTTGCCAAATCATGGGAGGTTACTATTGTCTAGCTGCGTGACCAGCATTTCCACTGCTTATTGGGTTCCTAGAAAACATTTTGGGGTAAGTTAGAGCTAAATGACAGCACAGAGCACTGAGATGCAGGACTGGTGGCTGTAAACAAACATGATGGGACCATGGGAGACTTGGCCACACCCATGATAAGTGGTTGTCTGGTCCCCTAAAAATCATGCCAGATTACAGATGTTGCTGGATGAGTGTGTTCCGGATTAGGAAGGTTCAACCTGTAATAAGATTTCAAGATTGTCACTTCAAGGTTTAGAACGGGGTGGAGAACTTTTATTGGGTCAGGGGCCACTCAGTCACAGAAACATCAGTCAGGGTCGCATGCAAGTGAGAAGCACACTCACCTCACTCACTCATGCAGCTTCAGGCACCTGGGTTTCCCTGGCCCTCCAGTCCCAGGATGGGGGTAGGGGTAGGGCACGGCACTGAGGCTCACAGCTTCCCCCAAGGGCTTGATTAACAATTCTGGGGGCTCAGAGCCACTAAATTTTGTGGGGCCCTCTTAGGCTCTGGGGTGGAGCCAAAATGAGGGTTTCAGTGTATGGTAGGGGCTGCTAATGTGCAGGCTAGGTGTGCAGGAGCAGGGTGGGGGTGTGGGGTTTGGCCTGCATGGGGCAGGGGATGAGGGCACCTACCTGGCACAGCTCCTGGGTGGAGCCTGCAAACAGCACAGGGGACAGAGCTTCCCTGTGCTGCTGTTCCTGGCACAGAGCCCATTGGCCAGATCTGCTGTGCGGGCACAGGTTCCCTAGCCCTGGTTCAGAATGTCTGAATCAGAATGAAGTGATGTAAGCCACTATACACATGGCTGAGAGCTCTTCTTTGTTTACAATATTATCAAGCTTAGTCATCACTGGGAATCAGTCTTTTACCATTCAGTTTAAAGTCTCAGCTATTTTCAGCTTTTCTTTAATACATGATTTTAGGAATTACACCTGTATGAAAGCTAGGCTTTTAGTGACTACTTGGATTACATATTGAATAGAGCATGAGGAGTGAGATCTTACCTTGCCACTAGTTGCTGTCGGGGTCATTAGGCAGTGGATATGGGAAAGAGCGACAATTGCTTAGTACATAGTTTATAATAGTACTAATGATCTGAGTCAAGTTGTTATGACAATTAATAATTGGCTGGAATCGGCTGGCAGTGAAACAAAGGAGTTTTAATTTAACAGGTCTGCCAATAAACAGATTCCTTCCTTTCTGTCAGAAGCTCCTATAGAGGAATTGGGCACTGTGGAAGCAATTAGGGAGTAATAAGAAGAGTAAAGGAATCCTTTGAAGATCATATCAATGACCATTTGAGTGCTTTAGCAGTGTGCATTTAAATCTTATTTTCAGTGCTCACTGAGTATTATTTTGTACCATATACTTGCAGGTAAGTTTGCCCAAGTGTGATTCTGGCCACAACTATGCCAATGTGTATGTAAAATAAGGGCAAATTGTGTGCCTATTTATTATTTTCTAGTCCCTGCCTACAAAAGACAGGGAAGGGGGTAGCAGCTCGAAGTTACCTCACCTATCACTGAAATTTCAGCATTTCTGAGGTGGAATGTGGCAAAGTATAACTATGTGAGGATATGGGACAGGAAATCTAGAACAACCTCCTCCAACTGAAACTACAGGGGAAGGCACCTGACTGCCTTCCATCAAGCACCTAACAGTTCTGCTTTCTTCAGGATTTGTTTGGTGTACATATGATACAAATGCAATGGTGGGGGCATGCCTTTCTTTGGTATGATGGCAGTGGATTTATTTCCTCCCAAATTTGTACGGCCACCCTCTCTGACTACTTCTTCCCTCCTTTTGCATCTCGCATTTAATTTCTAAATGGAGTGAATATTGGTTTCCTGTTTTTGTCTCTTCTAAAGGTAACAAGACCCTGTCTACTGGGGAGGTCCACATCTGGGTGAAGGAATGCAATGACCTCCCAATCCTGAGGGGCAGCAGCCTCAACTCTTTTGTTAAATGGTAACACCAATAGTAAGATTAAACCTCCCTTAATGGGTGCAGGTGAGAGAATTCCCAGAAGTGGCCTTGCAGGGTTTTGCAGGCCTGATGCATTTCATCCACCCATCAGACACTCTGAATATGGCAAGTTCCAACCTTGCACTTTTTATGCCTCAGCTTCCTGGTTGACTGACTGGTTAGTCAAAACCGACTACCACTCCCATTAAGCACAAGAGCTACCTTAAATGCAGCTAGATGTATTTATCATGCATTTTAAACAAACTAGGTGGGGGCGGGTGGATGCCTTCCTTGGAGGGAAGCCATGTGGCACTCCTCTTCCTTCCTCCATCCTGGAAGCAGATTATAAAACCATAGGGAGAGCCTTAAAGGCAAGTGGCTGCTGCCAAAGATTGCCCAGCAAGACAAGCAGGGCACTCGCTGTTTTATGGCTGGAAACCAATGATCAGGTTGTCTTAGGTATCCTCCCTGACCTGTCCATCTTTCTTTCAACTTCTGAGATAGGGGTGATAAGCCCCATTAGCCAGATGGCATATCCTCTGAAGAGATAAGCACTTGTTCTTCCTCCTTCCCCCATCCCCAAGTCTGTGCATAATATATATATGAGTCTGTTAACCTGCAGATATATTGTTCATGTAGGTTTCAGTGTTCTAATATAATCTCACAGTATTTTCCCTTTCCAAAGTACCGTCCTTCCAGACACTAGTAGAAAAAGCCGCCAAAAAACAAGAGCAGTGGCGAAAACGACAAACCCAGTGTTCAACCACACAATGGTTTACGATGGCTTTAGACCTGATGACTTGAAAGAAGCATGCATAGAACTTACAGTCTGGGACCACAACAAGCTAGCCAATCACTTTCTTGGTGGTATCAGAATAGGAATGGGAACAGGTACTGATCATCTGTTAATTCTTAGCGTGCAAAATACAATCTGCATTACCATTCACTTGCCTCTGATTTTTTTCCCCTCTGTGTTTGGCATGTCAATGAGCAAATTTGCAGGTGTGAGGCTTCGTGTGCAAAGTCACCTTTCATGCAATGGTGATCCCAAATTGCTGTGTACAATTGCAGACTAGCAGTAGGGTCATGTTAAAGGGTACATGCAAGTTAAAGAAGATCTCAGGTTAGATAAGAAACTCTTTTTCCATAAACATACATCACACTTTACAAAGACACAGAATATACTGTGTCTGCACCAAAAAACTTGCTATCAATTTATGAACTGATTCAGACACAGTGATGTGAAGATACCAGGACTGGGGGGCAGGGTTCATGAAAGAATGGGAAATTTAGTTTATAATATAAAGCAGAAGAAAATAGTTTGAGGCATATTCCACTCTTCCTGTGTGCATCTCTTGGCCATTAGCATGACAGTTCCCCTACCCTGCATGGAAACACAGTTAAGTAAGATCTTTGCAAGTTTGTTGCTAAATCTTTGAGTTGGGGGGGGGGAACCCACTAATTTTCCCTGATATTTACCCCATTTGGGAAATCTGTCTTAGAGTGTTAACTGTGCTTGGAGAGTCTTGAAATTATTAGTTATTCATGCTAAAATAGGAGTAATCAAATCAAACTTTGTGGAGTCAGGAAGTAAATTCTAATCTACATCCATATGTAACCTATACTATGGGAGTAGGTACACTGTGGCAGGGTTTACCATCCTCCGAGTTGACTTTGTATTTGCTTCTGACAGAAGCAGAACTCAGTGGCACTAACAGTCTGATCTAACATGGCAAAGAGAGTTCCTATGGCAACTGAAGTATGATGTTCAGTGTATAAATTAAAAGCAAGGACAACTGGAGCACACGTGTAAAAACTGCAGTTTAAAAATAAAATTGGTGTCAACACTTAGGCTATGTCTACACTAGCCAAAAACTTCTAAATGGCCATTTTGAAGCTTACTAATGAAGCGCTGAAATACATATTCAGCGCCTCATTAGCATGCGGGCGGCCGTGGCACTTCGAAATTGATGCGGCTCACTGCCACACGGCTCGTCCAGACGGGGCTCCTTTTCGAAAGGACCCCACCTACTTCGAAGTCCCCTTATTCCTATGAGCAGATGGGAATAAGGGGACTTCGAAGTCGCCGGGGTCCTTTCGAAAAGGAGCCCCGTCTGGACGAGCCGTGTGGCAGTGAGCCGCATCAATTTCGAAGTGCCACGGCCGCCCGCATGCTAATGAGGCGCTGAATATGTATTTCAGCGCTTCATTAGTAAGCTTCGAAATGGCCATTTTGAAGTTTTTGGCTAGTGTAGACATAGCCTTAATGTTCAGAAATCTTAATGTTTTTAAAATTTTGGGCCAGCTAGACACTAAGGCAGGGGTAGGCAAAATCCCATCCATCAAGCCTTTTAATCCAACTGCAGCCTGCTCCTGTCACACATAGCAGCACCATTCAGAGAGGCTGGCTGCTCCCTGTGGCTCTCTCCTATACCCAGACCCCTCCTGGACTCTGCACCCCCAATACCTTGCCCAAAGTCACACCCTCCTCCTTTGTGCAAATACCTTCTATGACCTCACACCCACTCCTCCACCCCAGCTCCTCACCCAAGCTCCCTTCTTCACCCAACCTCCATCCCAGACCCCCTCCATAGAATAGTGTGGCCCTTGACCACTTACCAAATCTTGGTGTTTCCCCTGATCAAAAATTAGTGCAATAAGCTTAATGTCAATGTGTGTTGAAATAGTTGTATGTGCTTCTGGTGTTGAGTACACCCTTTCATCGCAGTTGTGTGAAATGATCAGTTATGCTTAAACTAATGTGCTCCCAAACACTCAATGTTTTCTAGACAGTAAAAACTAAAAAGTGTGTTGATAAACAATAATTGAAATTAAAATATATGAATACTCCCCCCAAAAAGTAAGAATTTTGTTACTCTGATACATATTGTCACTTTCATAGGGAAGCCATTTCACAGTATAATGATGATGCAACCTGTGGAGAAGTGCATTCTTTCCCTAAACTGAAGACAAATAAAAGTGTTTAAGGTCTCTTTAGAAAACTCATGGAAAAGTGACTTTACCCAGAGAAGAGAATTTCTTAGCACAGTTCATTAGGATTATAGTAGTTAAAAGTAAATTTAAAAATAAACATAAATTGGTATTGCAAATTTAAAACTTGGCTCTTGAAATTAAGTGGCTAAGCTTATATTTTGGTGTCCAAATCAATGACCTGGTGCTGTTTTACTTCTTCCCTGGGGCAGTAAGTAACCACAGCTTTTATCAGTGGGGAAAATCAGGCCACTGAGTTAGATGCTGAAATTTAGGAACCAAAGTTTTTGTAAATCTTGGCTTGCTTTCACATTTACTTGGGATCTTTAGAAGGTGAGATAGTAAATAGCAAAAATAAAAATAGCACCCAACCAATAAATGAAAATACTGAGATTATGTAGTTTCTTATGCAGGCACAACTCCCATTAATGGTTTGATGGGAGTTGTATAGAAAATAGAGAAGTACACCATGCAAATTGACAGTTAACTCTGTAGGATAGTTCAAAAGCTTCCAGAAGAGTGGGGAATTTGCTGATTTTTGTTGATGTATAGAGATTTGCCTAAGAGTCTACTCTTCATGCTGGTGGCAGTTTTTAAGTGATTTTTATGCTTTTCCTTTTAAATAATACATTGTTTTTCCAAGGTGAAAGCTACGGTACTGCAGTGGACTGGATGGACTCCACTTTAGATGAAATCAGCCTATGGGAGAGAATGATGAACTTGCCAAACACATGGGTAGAAGATACCCTACCACTCAGGATGTTAATGGTAGCAAAGCTGACAAAATAAGATGATTGTCTAATGACGAGTATCCAAAATGTTTACTTATTGGATCTTGGGAGGGTGAGGACATACAGAGAACTTGCAGGAATTCTATAAAAGTGTGTACTACAGTAGATCTGTAGATGGCCTCTGTTCATCTATATTATTTTGTGCTGCTAAATATTATATAATGCAAATTAAACTTTTCTGCTTTCAGATTATTTTGAATTAAAGGCCTTTTACTACTTGCTTATTAAAAATGAATTAAATAAAAAATATACTATGGAAATTCAGTGATCCAATTACAAGGAGTGTGCTCTGTGTGTGATCACCAGTAATAGTGCAAAATGTTGGTGATTCACTAAATAAGCTAACTAGTGCACCCAAAAACAAAATCCAAAAAAGCACCAACAACTTTGTTTTGTGGGGTATTTTTAATTAAATGATAAGTTCCCATATTCATATTCACTGTGTGTGGTTTTTTGTAGCTTAATTTTAATGGTATGTTCAAGTCTCTCTGGTACATCCTTTGCTAGAGTTCATGATGGGGAATTTCATCTTTAGTTTTAAATTCCCAGGGCTTGGGAGAGCTTTAATGGTGATGTTGATTTCAATCCTATAAGGTGTTGAATTTCCACGCATTCGGGCTCAGGGCTATGAAGAGGGTTTGACTGTATACAGAGAACATATACTAGTAGTCTTGTTATCTTATTTCTAAATTATGGCTTTTGTATGGAGCAATGAAGTTAAATTTACTGTGTTTAAATGTTAAGATTTTGTTTATCCATTAAATTGCTGATTTTATTGTTGATGAATACATTGGATATTTATTTTAAATGTATACGCTATCTGTACTCATTTGTTGTTGGTTTGCTCTTTTGGGTATGTCCAGATGTTTGTGTGTACCTTTTGTGCCACTAACCCAACACAACAGAAATTGTGTAGTTGTTGGTTTAAAGACCCTATGCCATACAAAATATCAAAGAAATTTCAATCCTGTAGTATTGTAACTAAAAGTTTGAATGTAAAAAATATACAAATTCTTACTGTTTTTAACTAAAAGCAGCCTATTAAAGCTACAGTTGTGTTCAGAGATGGAAATGTTCAATTAAAATACACATTTGATCAATTATACATTTACACTTCATGTAGCTGTGAAAAAATTTGATATTGTATTATTGAAAGTCACAGCCCTCAAAATAAATGTATATGTAACATTAGCTTTATTTTGTTTGTTTATTGCAATTAATGTAAATCTAGAATCTGGTAATGCTTCCTATATTTTATCAAATTACAAATCTGAAGCAAGTGGGGGGAGGGTTGAGAATTTCAGATGGAGTTAAGTGCTTAATTTGTATTGACTTTCAACAGACATTGAACAGCTAAGTGCATTGTGTTTTGGGTGGAATTTTTCAAAAGCACCCACGAAAGGTCATGATTGTAGTACTTCCTACTAATTTGGAAATCTGGATATTTATGAAGCTTAGAGGCACAATAATTGCTTATTACTTAAAAAAAATTCTGAATTTGAGGAATGTATATGTATATGTGAGGGGGTGGCTACTCCTCACTAGCATGTAAGGAATTAATGCAACCCTGAGGGAGGCTGTGTGGCCTGAGGAGGCAGCCAATAGGGAAAAGGTTTATAGAGGCAGACAGTTAGTTAGGGAAAGGCTTATTGGCTACACACAATCAAGGCCTGCTTGGGCCATACAAGAAAGGGCTGCTGAGCAGAGTCAGTAATTCTTTGAAGTTTGCAGGGTGAGAACTGGCAGTCTGGAGGGCTGAAGCATCATGGGCAGAGCAGTGCTAGACAGGGTTAGTGGAGTATGAAGGAGCTCTTGGCTGATGGCTCCCTGACTGAGGCCATGATTCCAGAGGTACAGAATGGGCTGGGGCTGCGAGGAAGTGGGCCAGTAAATGATAGGGTGTTGGAGGAAGAGCAGTGTGTGGCTGTTAGCTATATAGTCCCTGGGCAGAGTGCCAGAATGGCAGGGAGGTCTGGGTGGGGGGTCCTCCTTTTGCCCCACTTGCAATGGAGGGGCATGGACTGCAGTTTGCCGGGCAGGTGGTTGGACTGAAGACATTAGATCCCTTGGAAGGCGGGTGAGACTGGAGTGGGTGCACAGCCAGAGGGCTGTGCCCAGAAGAGGGCATTACAGGTGCTAGAAACAGAAGCAACAGCTGGTGAGGCACTGCTAGATGAAGTTGCCCTGGTGAAGCAGAGCTCATTCCAGGGAGTGCCAGCAGGAGGTGCTATGATGGTAAGTCCCATCCCCATCACAGCATAATTATTTTCTTTGTATTCATGCTACAAGACAAGCTGACAAGAGGAGGTGCATATTTTTATACAGTAGGTTGACCCTTCAAAAGAGTACTCGTGTGTGTGTGATCTGCAACTTTCCACTGGCTAACTTATATTTGGGCTTGTCTACATTACCTCCCTACTTTGAAGAGAGGATGGTAAGTAGGGTGTTGGGAGACTATTCATGAAGTGCTGCACTGCATATGCAGCACGTCATTAAGCTAATTCTCCCCTGTGGCAACTTTGACGTGCCAGCTTGCGTGTAGCCGCAGCTAACCCACCAGTACTTTGAAGTGCCTGGGCAACTTCGAAGTCGCTTTACTCCTCAAAATTTTAACTCTTCAGAGTTGCCGTGGGGGAGAATTAGCTTAGTGAAGTGCTGCATATACTGCGCAGCACTTCATGAATAATCTCCTGACACCCTATTTACCATCCTCCTTTCAAAGTGTGGGGGGGGCAGTGTAAACACAGCCTGTGTGTGTGTGTGCGTGTGTGCACGCGCTACAAGCTTCCAGATGTCCAGTGAGGTAGTACTGTTTGAAAAAGCGTTATCAGTGCACACTAGGGAACTTCTACTATTAGCCAACAGAGTCAACACAGATGTTAATGTGGCAGGCTTGTGAACACTAAAATTCACACTTCAGCTGAGGCAGAATAATGCACCATATATACAACTCCTTAAATACATTGCTTTTGTTTAGAAATAGTTCCAGGAATTCATACGTTTTGATTTAGGATTGGAACAGGTCATCTTTGGACTGAAACTCATCAGGCAAGAGCCGTGTAACCTTTTGTACAAAACAGATATATCTGAAAGTGCTCAAATTAGGATAGAATCACACTAAAATATGTAGCCTGTGATAAAGCAAACCTTTGTTCAATTAGAATAGTAATTGGATATCCCATTTTTTTCTTAAATCATGATTAATTTAGTTGGGATTGGTCATGCTTTGAGCAGGGTGTTGGACTCGATGACCTCCTGAGGTCTCGTCCAACCCTAATATTCTAAGATTCTGTGGTGTACTGGTGTATGATGTATGTTCAATGAAAGCCAGTCCTCACCAGTATTCCAAATATATCATTATCACAATTTTATTTGAGATTTAGATTTAAAAAAAACACACTGATACAGAAGCTTTCTATGCCCAAATAATTGATGGCAATTGCCATCACATGGCTAACCAGCAGAATTAAAAAATCCTGTACAAATTAACTTGGATGGTCAATAAATCAAAGTACCAAAACAGAATCTTTTGGCCTTGTGAGGAATACAGCATCAAACTGCCCCTATTACCCTGGAAAATAAATAGCTTTTGTAGCATTCTATAAGATTAAGTGCTTTTTCCAGACCCGTGCACTGGATTTTTTTTCCCACTAAGGCAAGACTGAGTCATTATATGAAACTGTCAAGCTCTTCCACCTTTAAGACTACAGTGATTTAAGCAAGGTCAACTGAGCCAGTTGCAACAGTATCCTTTAAAAATACAGCAGCGCTCAGTAGCGCAGTATTAGAAGGCTGTATTACTATCTTCATGAAAGCCCTGATTCACAGCCGATTGGTTCTGGTTTAGAACCTAAAGGCTATTACTTTTATATCTTTTAACAACTAAATTTACTAATCTTTAGTGTGTGGTTTTGTTTTTTTTTAACTGCATAACCTTATAAAAGGAAAATGCACTGGCTTTCACTCATCCTTTTCCATGGACTATACTGCAGTGAAAAGAACTCAACAAATCAAATCAACTACTGGAGGAATTCAACTGTCTTTAGAAAACATATGACAGTAAAATGGTGTATAGCTTTACTTACAGAAATTCTTCTGGAAAAGAGGTGGGTTTTTTTTTTTCCCCCTTTCAGTTCTTTTTAAAATCAATGCACTTACCGTGCAGGCTGGAAGAATTTTAACACTTAAGTAATAATTGTGGTGAAAAGACCAAGTATTTTAAAAGTATCATTAACAGAATTCTTAACTTATTGATAAGTCACTTGAAACTGCTTCACCTACCCAATATGACTTTCTACCAATACACATGTAAACACCCTGCAGTCACAGGGAAGAACGCTTCCAAGTCATCAATAGTTAGGTCTCTAAGGGCATGTCGTTGAGATACGGTACAAGAAGGCAAAAGACTACCTTCTAGGAAAGCAAATGCCGGTCAGTCAATAGCTGTTTTGAACTAAACTCCAACTCTCATTTAACAGAATCTGTAAGCAGTTAAATGTCCATCACTTTTCTAGATAATATACACCTGAGAGCTGTGAGTCCAATGAAATGTACTTTTGGCAAAACTGTCACGAGCAATAGTACATCAGTACCTCTGAATCTCAAATGTCTACTACACTTCATTTTAAAAATATTTCTTTGCATATAATCCTCCCTCCTGGGAATAAATTCCCACATATATGACTAGACATAATTATCTCCTTCTTCCCAAATCAGTAATGTGGCACATGAATAAAGTGGAAAAGAGACTTTTTTCCTATGTCTGCAAGCTCTGGCTCCTGCAGATCTCTCTTCTCGTTTCATTCTGTTGCCATCTTTGCTCCACAGAAGCCACAGCGCCCTATACTTATCCTACTCTCATTCAGGCCTCTGCCCATGCAACTCTGTAGATAGCATGTGTTCTTTTCTAACCCATAAAGTTGAACCTGAAAATACAGAATTCATCAGGGAAGCCTATAAACCAGAGCCTTCTCAGCCACCCATCCACACTACCCCCTTACTCTACTGAAAAAGCTACGCTCTATGGCTATGTCTATGCAAGAGTCATCTGTCAACAGTTACTGTTGGAAGATCTGAGAGAACTTCTACTGACAGCATGTTCACACGAAAGTGGATTGTTATGTTGATCCGCTCTGTTGACGGAGATCGGCCAGACTGCCCAGCCACTCTTTCAAGAGAATGGACCCTGGAACCCCATCAGACAGGATTGCATGGCTGGCAAGCGCTTCTGGGAGCCCCAGCTTGGCATGCCCTTAAAGGCCCCCCCAGCCCATGTTCCCTGCCCATGCTGAGGCTTGCCTACCTTGTTGAGATACAGCAGAGCTACCACAAGGCTCCCATGCTCTCTGAGAGAGACTTTACAGTTTCCAGATAACCATGGTGCCAGAGCATCCCCCAGGCTTGCACTGAACCTGCTCTCATCTGCTTGAGCCTGCTGCTCACCCTGATCATGGCCATCTTCTGACACCAGTCTCAAGGAGCATGCTCTTTATGCCCAAGGGCTCCGTCCATGCCTTTCTCGAAGGGTGATCAGGTGGGTCTGGAGCTACAGACTGGTGTGACCTTCTTGTCATGGGGCAGTGGGATGACCAGCAGTGGCTACAGAAATAGAAAGTACACCTTCCTGGAGCTCTGCCTGGCTTGCTCCTACCCTCCAGAGACAGGACGCCCAGCTGTGGCCCGCAATCTCCCTGGAGAGGTGGGTTGCTATTGCGCTCTGAATGCTCACCACGCCAGCCAGCCACTGGTCTGTCAGGAACCAGTTTGGTATGGGGAAGTCCACCGTCGGGGTGGTCTTCATGCAGGTAAGGCACTCTTAGGCCACGTGCCCTGCATGGGGGGTGAGGAGGGAGGTCCCACCCAAAGAGAAACCTTGAGGGGTGGGGAGCCCCATCCCTGGGGAACCATGCAGTTCCAGCTTCTCTGACCTGCTGCAAGGGGGTGTGTGTCTTGCCTGGGGGTGGGGCAGAGAGCTCAGGGGCTAGGGGATGGGGAGCAGGCCTCCCTCCATCACTGACGTGTGTGTTTGGTCTCCTCCCCTTGCAGGTCATGATGGCTATCAACACCATCTAGCTCCAGAGGGTTATCTGCCTTGCAGACCTGGATTTGGTTCTGGTCAGATATGCTGCCCTGGAGTTCCCCATCTGCTTTGGGGTGATTGATTGGGACCCACATCCCCATCCATGCCCCAGACCACAGCGTATCCAGGTTCATCAATTGGAAGGGATTGCATAAGAACGGCCATAGTGGGTCAGACCAAAGGTCTATCCAGCCCAGTAGCCTGTCTGCTGACAGTAGCCAGTGCCAGGTGCCCCAGAGGGGGTGGACCGAAGACAAGGATCAAGTGATTTGTCTTCTGCCATCCATCTCCAGCCTCTGATGATCAGAGGTCAGGGACACCATTCCTACCCTTGGCTAATAGCCTTTTATGGACCTAACCTCCATGAATTTACCTAACTCTTTCTTAAATTCTATTATCGTCCTAGCCCTCACATTCTCCTCTGGCAAGGAGTTCCACAGGTTAACTGTGCGCTGCGTGAAGAAGAACTTTTTTATTAGTTTTAAACCTGCTCCCATTGATTTTCATTTGGTGTCTTCTAGTTCTTGTATTATGGGCACAAGTAAATAACTTCTCCTTGTTCACTCTCTCCACACCTGTCTGTCAATTTTATATACCTTTGTCATGTCCCCCCTCAATCTCCTCTTTTCTAAACTGAAAAGTCCCAATCTTCTTAGCTTCTCCTCATGCCACTCCATTGTGCTGCAGACCCTGGTCGACCATCAGGGATGGTTCTTCAATGTGTATGTTGGGTGCTTGGGCCAGGCACACAATGCGTGGGTGTTCTGCGACACCAGTCTGTGTCGGAGGATGGAGGCAGGCATCTACGTCTCCTGCCAAGAGCTGGTGGTCAGGGACGTGCAGATGCCACTCTGCATCGTGGAGGACGTGGCCTAAACCCCTCATGCCCTGGCTCATGAGGTCATTTGTGATCTACCTGGACCCAACCCAGGACCAGGTTGTGTGTCCTCAGCCACTTCTAGGCATGTTTTAGGTGCCTCCTTGCCCATCTGGATGTGGGGGAGCACAATGTCCCACAAATAGCGGCCGCATGTTGTTCCCTCCACATTATGGAGTGGGTGAGTAGTGGAGGCTGACCATGGCTGCAAGCAGCTGGACATAGCTCTGGTACACCAAGCTCACAGGGATGGGGTGCAGAACCTGTTGGTGTGCAGCACTGCGTAGTGACATCATCGTCTCTGCTGTCTGGCTAAGCTGACATTACACAGGGATGCTTATTGTAGCAAAAATTGTTTATAATAAAATTCATAAATGCTTAAAAATTTTTAAATTATAAAATGCTCTTGTAATGGAATTTTCTTGTGAAACACACATTTTCACTTCATGGAACCCCAAGGTTCCATGGAATACCATTTGGGATACACAAACCTATTGTTTATTTTGGCTTTGTAACTTCCTTTGATCTGTTTTCACTTGTGATCACTTAAATCCTACTTTTTATGCTATATAAAAACACATTGGTTTATTATCATTCTTCCTTTAATAAAGGGGAAAACCTAGAAGCTTTCCCTGTGCAAAACTTTTATACAGAAGCGTGAATTATTTGGGGTTTTGGTGCCTTTTGGGTGTTGGGTTTGTGGGTACTCTCAATGGCCCTACAGCTGAGATCTCTCAGCTTGTCCAGCAACTGTGTTGCTCTGCATGGGGGTGGTAACCTCAACTCTGCTTTAGCTGGGGAAGAGGAGAGCTTCTGATCCAGCAGGACAAGGTGGTGGGAAGCCCCAGAGGGTAGGAAGGCAGGCTCAGTGGCTTGATCAGCACACCAGGTGACAACCCCAAGGGGACTTCTGTGGTCCAATCCACCACATCCATATCTCATTATCTTCATCATGAAGACAAGGCCCCTTCCCTGATATTTACAGCCTGACAATGTGACCTCTCCAGCTCTCTGTGACTTCAGGCCTGCTGCAGTTCATTTCAATATTCCTACTTCAGGAATATTTGGTTCTCTTTACAGGGTCTTTTAAAAAGTATGTTAGTGGCATCTGTTTGCTCTGAAGCACTCCCAACTAGTTCACTGGCTTGACAACTGACCTGGCAGTCTTCCAAGTAGTAGGTATGAACCCTGGCATGACTACAGTCGGGTTAGTCCCTTGTTTCCATGGAGACAAACTCCACAGCAGGAGTGGCAGACAAACCAGAGCAAAGAGAATATCCGGTAAGGAAATGTTTTCCTGATCTCTTCCTACACATTTCTTTCATTCCACCCTCTTCAGCCTGTTCTCTGCCTTCTTTGCACACAGCCCACCCAAACCTGGGCCTCCCTCCTGAGTCCAATTTTTTCCTTTTGTCAGGAGGCCGAGAAAGCAGGGGCAGCTTTGCATGGCCTGGTAACTACGGGGATGGCACTCTTGGCAGAAATTCACCAGCACACAATTCTGAGCCTATTCAGTCTCTGCAGACAGCTGTATGCCCTTACTTCTCTCCTCCAGATTTCCTCCCTTATTCCCCTTGCCCTCCACCCTTTTCCTCCTTCCTTCCTTTTGCATTGACTCCCCACTTCCTGTTATCCTCTTCTTACTGCTCACAGTCTAAAATAAATCCTATCATTAACAAAATGTGCCGCTTTTCAACGTGCTTATTTATGTGAGTGTTTTACCTGCCTCTATTCACGTGCCCTCTTGAATGGCAGCTCTTCAGTGCAGTTCGTCTTTTCACACACATTTGTGCAGCGTCCTGATCTTGATTAAGGATTTTTGTTGCTCCAATAATACAAATATTTTCTCATTCTTAGATGAAGAAACTGAGGCACAGACAGGTAACGTGCCCAAGATAATAAATATATTATCAGCAGGAAAGATAAAATTAGACCCCAAGTCTCCAATTCTGTGCTTTAATCATTAGGTCCATCACCTTCAGTACCAATAATACTCAAATAGCCCTTTTCATTCATATATCTCCAGGCGGTCCAAAAAGGTGCTATTAAATAGGGAGCGATGTATTGTTTACAGTAATTTATAATCGGTTAAAAGACCAGTCTAATAACTCCAGCTTGGTTTGCATTTCTAATAACAGATATTGCATGGGGAACAGATGGGAAGAGAATTGTGTATGTGTCTTAATGTTATAGTTTAGTAAACGAAAATATTTGCCTGGAATCATGCATCATGGATTTGTCATCAGTGGGTAGCTGGACCTCAATGAGTATTAGTTTTTGTTTTGTTTTTTTTTTCTGGCGAGGGCTACAGGTTTTCCTTTGGCTGCTTCCTTAATTTTGCACTGTGCAGCAGGAACTCATGCTTTGTATCTGCAAAGCCAAGGAAAATGTTTGTGGTGTTGGCAAAATGCTATCTGTTTTGGAATGTCTGGGTCTCCTGACTAGTGATATAATAGAACTTCCAGGACACTTCCACCAATAGCAGCCCTGTTGGCTGGGAAACTAGAACTGTTGGGTGCAATTAAACAAATTCGAATGTTACTTAGGCTGTTATATAGCTTTAGTTACAGAACCTGCAGAAGACAACAGCTCCATGCCTCAGGATGAGAAGGACCCAGAGATGTCTTGTCCCACCAGTGATCCAGAGGAGACTGAATCAGGGACAGAAGGAGACATGGGAGATCTCTATGAGGTCTTGGAGAAGCTCCGTGGGCTCTCTGATGGAGAAAAGGGGGAAAAAGCTCTGCTACGCTCACGCCTCCATGAGCAATCTCAGCTCATCTGCATATTGAAGAAGAGAGCAGATGACTCCCTAGTGCGCTGCAAGGCATTGGAGAGGCTCAATAGGGAGCTGGAGGAGTTGAGGATGGAAGATAGTGTAAGGCTTGAAAGTCAGACCCGGCGGGCCCAGCAGTTGGAAAAGCGCTTTATGGATTTGGCTGCCAACCATGAGGACATGATCCGATTCAAGGATGAGCACAAGCAGCAAAACATGCTGCTGAGGGAGGAAAATAAGCACCTGAGACAGGAAAATGAAAGCCTTTTTAGCCAGGCTTTGAAGGAGAAAGAGTCTGAAGTCCTCCAACTTGCTTCCCAGAAGAAGAGACTCTCTCAGGAAGTAGATTCCTTAAAGCAGAAATGTGCTCAAGAAAGCTGCAGAGCCCAGGAGCGAGAGCTGGAGCTACTGGAAGCTCAGAGCCAACAAGCCAATGCCCATGCCAGGGAAACTGACTTACTGAGAAGTCAGCTGCACGGCCTGGAGGAGAAGCATCGCCAAACTGCTGCACAGCTGGAGCAGGCAGAAAGGCAGCAAAAGGCTGAGGGCAGCGAGCTGCAAGCCAAGTTGGAGAGGGTGAGCCGTGAGAAAGAGGAGCTGCTACACCTGGCTATGGAGAGGGGCAAGGCACTGCAGGAGAAACAACGGGAAATTCAGCAGCTGGAAAAGAAGCTGGAGGCTGCTGAGAGAGCCAGGCTTACAGCAGAGGAGCGCTTTGTGAGAGAGGTAACAGCAGTGAACAGCAACCTAAGGGTCCGAGACCTGCAGCAACGCCTGGAGGGAAGCGAACAAGCATACAGTGAGCTCTGGATACAGTTTGATGCTTACAAGAAACACAGCATGGACTTACTAAATAAAGAAAAAGAGCTAAACAACAAACTCCGGCACTTCATGTCATAACACCTCACTGTTCAGCACTTATAGGACACTCCTGCTTATTAGTAACCCTTTTTGAACTACAATGATTTTTATCAGATTTCTTTATGGTGCCCCCAAGGCTTTACAAACTTTTTCTGAAGGCTGATTTGGAGCCCATTTTTTGTTTTCGTGCTATTGATTTGAAATAGCAGCCTAAATGTGGCACTTTGAACAGTAGAACAAGTTATGGTAAATAAAGATTGAGAAACAATGGATGTTAGTGTGGAAAATTCATAATTTATCTGAGTTTCTAGCTGGTTCTTTGCCTCATGTTTTTAGTAATTTTTACAGTGTCTAAAAGTACAATAAGCATTTTACATCTGAAATAAAAAGAAAAAGCTCCTGACTGGAAGAGATTAATTTGATACAAAGTAACATACACTAAAATGGAACTGAAAAGGAAAAAGAGAGTGCACCAAGATCAGTTTATTACCCTTACGGAGAACAAAATTCATCAGTACACCACCATCATTATCATCAACCATGGGCTCACCTGCGACCGGGTGGTTGCTAACAGGAGGGAGTTTTGAGAGGGGCTCTCCTGGGGAAGGAGGGGGCAAACTACAGCACCTTTTGGGTAAGTGGCTCTCTGGAGTGTGTGGGTGCCTGGGTTTGGGGGTTCTGGGCCTGGGTTTGTCTGTTTATTTGGTGTTTGGAGTGCTGAGCTGTCTGTCTGTCTGTTTGAAAGGCCATGTGCTCAGGCTGCGTGCCGATTGGCTGAGCGGTAGTCAGCAGGAGGGGCTCTCTCAGGTAGGCCAGAGCTCTAAAGCCCTGCTGGCAAGCGACCAGGGAGCATGCGAACAGGGTGGTTGCTAACAGGAGGGAGTTTTGAGAGGAGAGTTTAGAGGGGGAGCTTAGAGGGAGCTAGTTACTTCTTCAGGTGTAAGGGGCAGCATCATCCCCAACTGCTGGCTGGAGCTGAGGGACCTGCTGCAGTATGAGGAGCAGGGGGGGCGAGATTGAGGGATGTCAGTGGTGGGCAAGTGGTTTGGGGGCGTCTGGTACGGCTGTGAGGATGGCAGCACCCATGGAGGCTCCTTGCAGCGTGCTGGCTCAGATTGCATGGATTCCAGGCCCAGTCCTGCGCTCCCTGCATGCACGCGCCACACCAGATCTGTGGGGCTCCAGGGACAGCCATAGCCAGATGAGGAGTTGGTAGCTTTGGCTGGGACCCAGGGTGCGGCTGGGCTGCGAGATCGGTGCCTTCGTGGAGGACGTGGGGCTGCAGCAGCGTGTGGCCAGGTGTGGAGAGGCCGGGGGACCTGGGGGCAACGAGAACTGGTAGGGGGCTGTGTGGTGCAGTCGGGAGACATGGGAGTGGATGGGGGAAAGGGGGACAGGGAGGGAGGATCTGGGGGTGATAGTCGATGAGAGGCAGAGGGGTGGGGAGGAGGGTCCTGGGGAGGCAAGGAGGTCATCACGGGGAGCTTTGGGGACGTGGTGCCAGGGAGGTGCAAGAGGTAGTGGGACCGTACCCACGTTCTCCATGCCCCACTGCCTTGTGGGTTATCCTGGAAAGGAGCAAGGCTAAGGGAGTAAACCCTGACAGAAAATCGGGAGGGGAGTCCTAAGGCGGTTCTGTGCCAACTTCTGGCATTGACCCGGCAAGTCCTGCAGCTGAGCTGGTACCAGACGTAGAGGTTATCCTCTCCTTTGGACTATATCAGTAAAGCCAAGAGGGGGACACTGGCATCTGGGCAACCCAGGGTCCCAAAAAAAAATTGCCCAGGCTCGTGCCTGGAGAGGTGCTCCAGCATCGCTTAACAGCGTTGAACCAACACAGGAGGTAACAGATACCAGTTATAAGCTCTTGCTCGATTGGCGTAGAGAACGAGCACCAGGGGTTGCCTTCGACGGTGGGAGAGATCGTCACATCTCACTGGACAGTCGCCGCCTGCCTCAAGCTGGGCAGCCCCCAGCCAATAAGGTACTGTACTGCCACAGTTCACCTGCCTCACTGGGTGCGTGAGGCTTAAGGTTCCCAAACCTGACAAGTGACCTGAAATCTGAGCACCAGGCAAACCAATAAGAAAATCAACAAGAAAAGGAAACCATCAAAGTTTTAAGCTTGCTTGCTGGAATGTGCAGACCATACTGACAGGTGTGACTGAAGATCTTCAGGACATCAGCGACACCCGAAAAGACCGCTGTCATCGATGAGGAACTGAAGAGGCTCCAAGTTGACATTGCTGCTCTGCAAGAGACATGTCTCGCAGATTCGGGATCTCTAAAGGAAAAGGAGTACACCTTTTTCTGGCAGGGGAAAGCCCGAGAAGAACCCAGGGAGTATGGTGTTGGCTTCGCCTTCAGAAACACCCTTCTACAAATCATGGAATTAGTCATGGGTGCATCAGAAAGACTCTTTCAGGTCATACTCCAAACTTGCACCGGGCCCGTCCACCTGATCAGCGATTATGCCCCAACCCTGTACGCCGCACCGGAAGTAAAAGACAAGTTTTATGACGTGCTTAGTGCTGCCATAGTGCAAATACCTGCTCGCGAACAACTGTACATTCTGGGAGACTTTAATGCAAGAGTTGGAGCCGATCGTGACTTGTGGCCTTCCTGCTTAGGCCACTTCGGTGTGGGAAAAATGAATGAAAATGGTCAGCGTCTTCTTGAACTTTGCACGTACCACAATCTGTGCATCACAAACACATTTTTCCAAACCAAGCCACAGCACAGAGTGTCATGGAGACACCCACGCTCAAAACACTGGCATCAACTAGACGTGGTCATCACTAGACGTGATAACCTGAGAAATGTCCTTCTGACACGCAGTTATCATAGTGCTGACTGCAATACAGATCAGTCGTTAGTTTGCTCCAAACTCAAGGTGATTCCCAAGAAGCTGCACCGCTCTAAACCAACTGGAAGGCACTGCATCAATGCCAGAAAGACGGCTAACTCAGAGAGAGCTGAGAAGTTCAGAGTGACCCTCGAGGAGAATCTGCTCAGCAACCCTGGGGGTGCCGATGTGACATCCAGATGGCAGCATCTGATGAATACGATGTACAACATGGCCTTGTCGGTGTTTGGAAGAAGAGCTAGAAACACAAATGACTGGTTTGAAGCTAACTCCGATGAGATGATTGCAGCCATCGAAAAAAAGCGTGCTGCGCTCCTGGAGTACAAATGTTCGCCGAGCCAGAATACCCTGCAAGCGTTCAGAGCAGCCAGAAAAACAGTACAGCAGACGGCCAGGCGCTGTGCCAACAACTACTGGCTCGAGCTATGCATCAGCATCCAGACCAGTGCTGACTTTGGTAACCTCAGGGGAATGTACGAGAGCATCAAGAAGGCATTAGGACCCACCCAGAACAAGATGGCACCTCCTGAAATACAAATCTGGTGAAGTCCTCACGGACAAAGCCAAACAGATGGAGCGCTGGGTTGAGCACTGCTCCGAGCTGTACTCACGCGAGAACATTGTGGTCGAGTCAGCCCTCGATGCCGTCGAACTCCTACCAGTAATGGACAAACTGGATCAGGAACCAACTGAGGATGAACTGAAGAAAGCCACTGACAGCATTGCAGTAGGAAAGGCCCTGGGCCAGGATGGTATACTACAAGAGTTAATCAAGTGTGCCACAGACACTCTCCTGGAACCCCTACATGAGCTACTGTGCCCGTGCTGGAGAGAGGGAGAGGTTCCACAGGACATGCACGACACTAACATCGTAACCTTGTATAAGAACAAAGGAGACAGAAGTGACTGCAACAATTACCGTGGAATCTCCCTCCTAAGCATCACTGGTAAACTGTTCGCTCGTGTCATCCTCGGCAGACTTCAGAAGATTGCTGAGAGGGTGTATCCTGAATCACAGTGCGCATTTCACGCAGAGAGACCTACCGTTGACATGGTCTTATCTCTGAGGCAGCTGCAGGAGAAATGCAGGGAGCAGAGGAAGCCACTCTATATTGCCTTCATCGACCTAACCAAGGCCTTCAACTTGGTCAGCAGGGATGGACTGTTCAAACTGCTCCACAAGATAGGCTGTCCACCACGGTTACTCAAGATGATCCAGCCTTTCCACGAAGACATGAGAGGAACTGTCCAATACGATGGCACATTATCAGATGCTTTCAGCATCAGGAGCGGCGTCAAACAAGGATGCGTCCTTGCTCTGACACTGTTCGGGATCTTCTTCGCACTCCTCCTTAAACATGCCTTTGGATCTTCAACAGAGGGCATCGTTTTGCACACAAGATCTGACGGGAAACTGTTTAATCTTGCAAGGCTGAAAGGTAAATCTAAGGTGTGGGAAGTCCTCATCAGACATATGCTGTTCGCAGATGACGCTGCTGTCGTGTCACACACAGAAGACCAGATTGAGAAGCTGCTGGATCGGTTCTCCAAAGCATGCAAGGACTTTGGGCTCTCCATCAGCTTAAAGAAGACAAATGTACTTGCTCAGGGCGTTGCTGATTCTCCATCAATCAGCATTGACAACGATACGTTAGAGGTCGTCTACGAGTTCCTTTACCTCGGGTCCACCATCACGGACACCCTGTCCTTGGAGACTGAGCTAAATAGGGGGATCGGTAAAGCAGCCACAACTCTGTCCAGACTCAGTGAGAGAGTATGGAATAACAACAAGCTGTACACTCACACCAAAATGCAAGTCTACAGAGCCTGCATCCTCAGCACCCTCCTTTACGGCAGTAAGACTTGGACCCTGTAGTTCGCCCGCCAGGAAAAGAGGCTGAACGTCTTCCACTTGCGCTGCCTCAGGCGCATCCTTGGAATATCATGGAAGGACAGAGTGTCCAACACTACCGTCCTTGAGCAAGCTGGAATCCCAACTACGCACACCCTCCTCAGGCAGCGGCGGCTCTGCTGGCTTGGCCACGTCCACAGGATGAATGACGGAATGATCCCAAAAGACATCCCGTATGGCGAGCTAGCCTCTGGCAAAAGACCTCCCGGGCGCCCCCAGCTGTGCTACAAAGATGTTTGCAAGAGAGACCTCAGGGAAGTAGACATCAAGCCAGACAGCTGGGAGGAGCTGGCAGACGATCACAGCAGATGGAGGCAGGAACTATACAAGGGCCTTCAGAAGGGCGAGTTGAGGATCAGACATCTAGCAAAGGAGAAGCGAGCCCACAGAAAGCACAGCAAGGACTTGCCAGACACCCATTACATATGCAACAGATGCAGCAAGGACTGTCACTCTCGTGTGGGTCTTCACAATCACAGCTGACACTGCAAATGAGGATGCCAAACGGAACTATGAATGGCGCGTTCCATAGTCTATGTAGACTGAAGGATGCTGCTACTACTACTACTACTAGGGCTCACCTGATGCCTCTCACTATTTCCTTCCATCTTTCCCTGTCCAGTGTGGAGTGGCTTAGTTTCTGTAGACTAGTTCTGCACCAATTTACTATATCATCTACCCATTCTCTGTGTGGTCTGCCTCTCCTATTCAAACCATTCATTATGCCAAATACCAGGTCCTGATTTTTCGTTCGTCGTTCGTTCTGTAAATAAGCTGTAACTTCTGTTGCATAACCTTCTGCAGTAGGTTCTCTTTTGACTCTGTCTTCCTATATAATTTCTCATTGGTGACCTTCTGCATCCATCCTATTCTCAGGATCTTTCTATAACAACTCCTCTCTAAGACCAATATTCTTCTCTTTGAATCTTTTATCATCCATGTCTCACATCCGTACAACATGCTGCTGAATACACTCGTTTTCAAGATGCTCAGCTTCATTCCTAAGTGAATTGCATTGCTTTTCCAGCTCTTATCCCTTGCCTTCAAACTCGCTCTTGCTTTCTCTATTCTATTCACTATTTCCTTCTTACAGTCTAGCTCATACATTATGTTACTCCCCAGATGTGAACTTCTCTACATTCTCTAGTTCAATCTCATCTATGCTGATCTTCCTTCTTATATCCTTATCTCCAAATACCATTGTTTTTGTTTTATCAATGTTTATAATCAGTCCGTACTACTTCCCTTCCTCGTTTAGAACCTGCATAATTTTCGCTAGCTTCTTGTCATCTTCCTCAGTGATAACTATGTCATCGGTGAACCTCAAGGTGTTAATTCTTTTCCAGTGCACAGATATCCCTTCTACCTCTTCCTTGATCATGTCCATCACCCCCTCTAGATGTGTGATGAAGATACTCGGTGATATTGGATCTCCTTGTCTCGTACCTCCACTTGTTCTAAAGACAACTTCCCAACTCTCTGCGTGTTCTCACCACTGCCTCTGCATTGTAACTGATATCCTCCAACAACTGTATCAGACCTGCACCTGACGAAGTGGGTCTTTGCCCACGAAAGGTTATGCTCATACATTTCTGTTAGTTTATAAGGTGCCACAGGACCCCTCCTTGCTTTTGCTGTACCAGTCTGTTACCCACTCCATATGACTCCAGCACCGCCCAAGTCACTTTCTGATCTATACTGTCAAATGCCTTCTGAAAATCGATGAAGCAAGTGTAGATGTTCTTGTTTTTTCATTGAGCTTTCTCCACTATCAGTCTTAGTGCCAATATCTGCTGTATGGTACATCTATATTTCCTGAACCCTGCTTGCTCATCCACTAGATGTTCTTTTAGCTGTGATCTTAGTCTCTCTGTCAGTAACATCATCAGCACCTTGCCTAGATGACTCGTTAGGGCAATTGTTCTGTAGTTCTTGTACTCCAGTGTACTTCCTTTCTTTTGTATTGTCAATAGCACAGATCTTAGCCATTCCTTAGGTGCCTTCCCTTCTTTCCATGCTATATTACATAGTTCGTGTATTTCCTGAATCATACTTTCTCCACCATATTTAATTCTCTCTCCTGTGATCTTATTATTTCCAGGGGTCTTGTTGTTCGTTAGTTGTTTCACTGCTCTTTCTACTTCCTCCTTCAAAATATTGGTCTTGCTCTTGATGCTCAGTGGAGATCTCTTTCCGTTCTTTGATCAGGCTGAGACACTTGAGTCCAACGGTACTTTGTGTAGATCAGTGCAATATCTTGTCCATTGCTGCACAATCTTCTCCTTGTTCATGAGTACCTCTTTGTTCTCATATTCGATTGTTATCTACTTCAGCTGCCACTTCCTATTAACATTCCTAATTATCTTATACACCTCCCTGGTCTTACATTCCCCGGAATACTTCTCTATTGCTACGTCTACACTGGGATGGTACATCGAAATACCTTAGCGAAATAGATGTAGGGAAATCGAAATAAGCTATTTCGACGAGTAGCATCTACACATCCTCCAGGGCTGGTGCCGTCGACGTTCAGTGTTGACGTAGGACAGCACTTCATCGAAATAGGTGCTGCAGGGGAGCGTCTACACCCACAAGTGGCCCAAATTGAAATAAGGGTGCCAGGAAAAGCTGCGGACAGGGTCAGAGGGTGGACTAGCACTTCCAGGGCAACAGCAAGCCACTCCCTTAAAGGGCCCCTCCCAGACACACTCAGCCTGCACAGCACGCAGTCTGCAGAGCCACAAGCACGCACATCCCGTGTAAGCAGCATGGACCCCCAGCAGCAGCAGCCAGAGGCCCACACACCCGCCCCTAGAGCAGTGGCCGCCCTGCACAGTGACATGGAGGAGGCAGCTCAGCATCTTTTATTTGAGGAAGATGAGCTGTCCTTGAGGGATGAAGAAGCAGCCCCAGACCTTGCTGCCCTCCCAGCCTCCCCCTGCTGGACACACCACTGGCTATGGAGGTACCCCACTAGCATGGACTGGTGGGAGCGGCTGGTGCTTGGCGAGTGGGACAATGACCGCTGGCTCCGGAATTTCCGGATGAGCCGGCAGACATTCCTTGAGCTCTGCCAGTGGCTCATCCCTGCCTTATGGCACCAGGACACCCCCATGAGATGTGCCCTCACCATTGAGAAACGGGTCGGCATCGCTGTCTGGAAGCTGGCCACTCCACACAGCTACCGATCTGTAGGGCAGCAGTTTGGTGTGGGCAAGGCCACCGTTGGGGCTGTTGTCATGGAGGTAAGAGGACCTGGGTGGGGGAGCGGGTGCCTGGGGAGGAGATGGAGCTCAGGGAAGATGGGCAGCCCGGGGGAGGGCCGGACCCACCCTGTACACCCCTCACGGGTGCTCTCTCATGTCCTTCCCCTGCAGGTGGTCCGCGCAATCAATGCCCTGTTCCTCCACAGGCTCGTGCGCCTTGGGGACCCAGATGCTGCTATCGTGGGGTTTGCCAGCCTGGGCTCCCCTGATTGCTTTGGCGCTCTAGATGGGACCCATATCCCCATCCGTGCCCCAGAGCACAGTGGAGGACGCATCCTGAAGAGGAAGGGCTACCATTCTGTGGTCCTCCAGGCCTTGGTGGACAGCCAGGGCCGCTTCTTGGACATTTATGTTGGCTGGCCTAGCAGCACCCGTGACACCCACGTGTTGAGAAATTCAGGCCTGTGCCGCGGGCTGGAGGCGGGGACCTACATCCCCCAGCAGGAGATCCCTGTGGGGGACACCACCATGCCCCTCTGCCTCCTTGCAGACGTGGCGTACCCCCTCAAGCCCTGGCTCATGTGCCCCTACACCGGCCATGTCAGTGCCACCCAGGAGCGGTTCAACAAGCGCTTGAACCATGCGCGCCAGGTGGTCGAGCGCACTTTCAGCCGCCTCAAAGGGTGCTGGAGGTGTCTCCTCACCCGCCTGGATGCAGGGCTCCCCAACAACCCCCAGGTTGTGGGCACATGCAGCACACTCCACAACCTGGTGGAGAGCAAGGGAGAGGCCTTCTTCCAGAGCTGGGCTGTGGAGGCTGGCAGGGCTGACATGCAGCCACCCGCTGCCCCCAGTTGCCAGGTCGCCCCTGAGGGGATCTAGGTCCGGGAGGCCATGCGGGCCCATTTTGAGCAGGCTGCGGGGTGAATGCTGGCAGGGCCAGCTGCTGGTGAGCCACCCCCCCCCCCCCACATCCCTCATAGCACTACCTGCCCCCACGCCCACACCACTGAGCACAAGAGAGCACACGCCACCCACACACTTCTTTTGTAAATAAACCAACACTTTTTTTTTTTAAAACAAAACAATGAACTCAACATTAAAGAAGGGGGGAACTATGTACATGGGGGGGCAGCTACTAAAGGGGGTGTGGAACAAATAAACTATTTACAAAGATGGGGAGAATATGTACAAAGGAGGGGGGGCAACGTCCTTGGCCCTTCACCCGTTTTCCAGCACCTGGCGTGGGGGGGGGCGCGACCCACGTCTGGGCCGGAGGCCCTGTTGAGGCTGGGTAGGGGCCGGGAGAACCGGCAGATAGGGCCGGGCCGGGTTCTGAGGCCCGTGGTCCCCCTCGGTGGCAGGCTCCAGGACAGCTGCTGGTGGAGGGCAGCTTGGAGGGACGGCAGGCGGAGTGACGGAGGGGGCCAAGTGCTCCATGAGCCACTCAAAGGTCCGCATGAAAGCCCCCCAAGCCTCCTGGTGCCAGGCCAGTGCTCGCTCCTGCAGGTGGAGCTGCTGCTCCTCCACCTGCAGGCAGTGCTCAGACATCTCCAGCTGATGCCGGAGGGTGGTGAGCAGCTGGGGGTCAGCGGACGCCCGGGGATGGCTCCGGCGCTGTCGGGCTCATCCTTGGCCTGGTCTGGGCTCCGCTGCTGGGTTGGCCTGCTGCGATGGCCCCAGTGGGCTGTCCAGCACAACAGACACAGTGCCTGTGCTCTCAGGGCCCTCAGATGGTGCAGCTGTGGAACAGAGAGGGGAAGAGTGGAGACAGCCGTTAATCTGGGCCCTGACCCGTGGCCCATGTCCCCCCATCCCTCTGCTGCTGGTTCCCCATCACCGTGCCCCAGAGATGCTGCTGATGATGATGGGTGTACTATTCCCCCCCTCGGGGGGACCTCTAGGTTCCATTCCCCCCATCCGCAGGGATGGGGCATGGTGCTGTCCCGCTGGGGGGCAGGGGCTGATGGACTCTTCTGAGGGACATGCCACTGCTGTCCTCGGGGCCATGGTCATCTGGGTGTGTGCAGGGCCCTGGTCATGTCTCTTGTCCCTGCCCCTTAACCCTGGGGGTGTGCACTGGGGTACATACCTGACGCTCCGCTCTGCTCCCACAGGCGGGGGACACCCATCGGGCGGACGCCCTGCTGGAGCTGTGGGAGGGGAGGTCTATGAGCAGCGCCCCCTTGCTAGAGGCCGCCGCCTCCTCCTCCTGCTGTGCTGCCCCAGGGGTGGGCTCCTGTTGGGGCCCCTGGGGTGCAGGGCTGGCCTCCGTCTCCGGGGCCTGCTGGGGCTTGTCGCCCGAGGTGTCAAGATTGGCCGGGGGGAGGAGGTGTACCGGGGGCCCAGGATTTCCGAGCTCCCTGTAAAAGGAGCAAGTGGTGGGGGTGGCCCCACATCGGCTGGCTGTGTCCCGGGCCTGGGCGTAACCCTGCCGCAGCGCCTTCATCTTACTCCTGAAGTGGTCAGGAGTGAGGACAGGGTGACCCCAGGCAGCCAGGCCCTCAGCCAGTCGAGCGAACACATCTGCGTTCCGCTGCTTGATCCCCATTACCTGGAGCACCTCCTCCTCGCCCCAGAGCCCCAGCAGGTCCCGGATCTCAGCCTCCGACCAGGAGGGGCCCCGCTGCCTCTTCCCCCGCTGGCTGGCTGGGAGCCCTGGGTCCCCTTGGGGAGGGTGCCCTGTGGGCGCTTGGGGGGCTGGCTGGATGCCATGGGTGCTGGGTGGTAGGTTGGGGCTCGTGAGAACGTGCAGGCTGGGCACGGGTGTATGCTGCTGCCTGCACACGCTCTCAGCTTCCTGCACAGGAAATAAGGGGGCGGGGAGCTTTAAGGGGCTGCTGCACGTGGCGACCATAGAGCTCATAAGAACACAAGAATGGCCATACTGGGTCAGACCAAAGGTCCATCCAGCCCAGTATCCCGTCTGCCAACAGTGGCCAATGCCAGGTGCCCCAGAGAAGGAGAACAGAAGACAATGATCAAGTGATTTATCTCCTGCCATCCATCTCCTGCCCTTGTACTGAAGGCTAGGGTACCATACTTTACCCCTGGCTAATAGCCATTTATGGACCTAACCTGCAAAAATTTATCGAGCTCTCTTTTAAACCCTAATAGAGTCCTGGCCTTCACAGCCTCCTCCGGCAAGGAGTTCCACAGGTTGACTGTACGCTGTGTGAAGAAAAATTTCCTTTTATTAGTTTTGAACCTACTACCCATCAATTTCATTTGGTGTCCCCTAGTTCTTGTATTATGGGAGAAGGTAAATAATTTTTCTATATTCACTTTCTCCACACCATTCATGATTTTATATACCTCTATCATATCGCCCCTCAATCGCCTCTTTTCCAGACTGAAAAGTCCCAGTCTCTCTAGCCTCTCCCCATATGGGACCCGTTCCAAACCCCTAATCATCTTAGTCGCCCTTTTCTGAACCTTTTCTAATGCCAATATATCTTTTTTGAGGTGAGGAGACCACATCTGCACGCAGTACTCAAGATGTGGGCGTACCATAGTTTTATATAGGGGAAGTATGATATCTTTTGTCTTATTATCTATCCCTTTTTTAATAATTCCTAACATCCTATTTGCTTTACTAACTGCCGCTGCACACTGCGTGGATGTCTTCAGAGAACTATCCACTATAACTCCAAGATCCCTTTCCTGATCTGTCATATCTAGATTTGACCCCATCATGTCTGGACAGAGCGTCTCTCAACCCCTCAGCTGATGGCCGTCATGAAGGACCCCGCTATTTCAATGTTGCAGGACGCGGATCGTCTACATGTGCCCTACTTCGATGTTCAACGTCGAAGTAGGGCGCTATTCCCATCTCCTGATGAGGATAGCGACTTTGACGTCTCGCCGCCTTACGTTGATTTCAACTTCGAAATAGTGCTTGGCACGTATAGACGCAGCGGGCACTATTTCGAAGTTGGCCCGGCTACTTCGAAATAGCCAGCTAGTTTAGATGTGGCTTATATCTTCACACTGCTCCTCTAACCATTTTACCTTATCCTTTCTGGCCACTTTCTTTACCTCATTGTATTTCGCCTTATATTGATGTCCTGCCTTCTTGGAAACATTTCTTCTGATCTTCAATGCTCTCTTCTCTTGGACCAACATCACCATCTTCTGTGCAATCCATTTCTTATTGTCTTCTCTTCTTCCGGAACCGTATGTCCAATTGCCTTTTCTATCACCATGGCAATCCCTTAGACTCTCTTATCTAGGTCTTTCTCTGTGGCTGCATTCCTCATCTCTTCGAGCATTGCTCTCTATGCATTCCCTATTTCTTCCTCGCCTAGCCTCACCCTGTCTCTTCTCTTCTTAAACTGTGTCTTACACTTTCTCTTGAGTTTTAACTTGATGTTTGCGATCACTAGACTGGTCGGAGTCTATATCCGTTCTTGGAAAGTTCAGGACTGGTGTACTGATGTTACCCACCTTCTTATCAAAATCATATCTATCATATTCTTGGACTTCCTGTGATTTGATCACCATGTCCACTTTCTACAGTCCTTTTCTTGGAATCTCATGTTGCAAATCACCATCTCGTGCTCCAGAGCAAACTCTAGTAGTTTGTCACCTTGTTTGTTTCTTTCTCCATATCCAATCCTTCTCATTACTCTCTCCCAATCTTCATTCTCTGTTCCAACCTTTGAATTTCAGTCTCCTCTGATGATCAACACATCTCTGGTATCTCCTCCAGCATCCTTGTAAAGTCTTTATAGAATAGCTCAGTCTCTTCCTCCATACTGTTTGACGTGGCTGCATACACCTGAGGGACTGAGATGTTGAACGGTTTTGCTTCAAATCTTGCTACGATCATTCTTGCACTCACTGGTTTGTATCTTAATAATACTCCTCTAGCTCTTTTGCTAAGAAGGAATCAGACTCCTGCCTCATGCTTCGTTTTGTTCCCTGGCCAAATGACTTCACAACTGCACATCTTTCCCCAGGCCATCCAATGCATCTCCACCAGTCCAAGTATATCACATTGGTATCTCTCCATCTCCTTCCAAAGCAGCTCTAATTTTCCAGTCGCCCACTTTCCAGTTCTATGTTCCAACTGATAGCATGTGTGTTAGTTGTAATTTTCTTTCAGTAGCCAACTTAGTGACCCCAACCCAATCGCTCACTTGATGCTGTGGACTTTGTTTATCTGGGCGATGTCTGAGCTACCATCTTTTATCATTTACTCGTACTACCATCAGATTTAATTTGTATTGTTGTTTCACAGTCAGCATATCAGCACTCATCTGACCAACCCTTCTCCTTTAACCAGGCTTGGGACTGGCATGGAACCCCTAAAGCAGTGGTTACCAAACTTTTTGGCATCAAGCCCCCACTTATGATTTTTGAGAAACCCTCACCCTTCCTGCCTCTTCTTTACCATTGTCCAACCACCCTTTTAACAAAAAATTCAATTGCTAATTTAAAACTAACTCAAAAATTTAACATTTTTATATAATTTAAAATTAAAAGTAAGCACAACTATTTTTTTCTTGGCCCCTTGAAGGTGCCTAGTGTAACCCTAGCTTGCTACCTACCTGAGCCCCATGCCAGCTGCCAGAACTGACCAGGACAGCCACCTGCCCCCGAGACATATGCTGCCAGAGCCAGCCACCTCCCCGAGCCCTGCGCCACATGGGTCAGCCACCTACCCGTTCACCAGCTGTCTGAGCCCCATGCTGCTGGGACCAGCTGCCTGCCTACCAGCCACCTGCCCCAGCCACAGGCTGGCTCCCCAAGCTCCACACTGCCATGGCCAGCTGCCCACCTGGCATCTCGAGCTGCCCAAACCCCATGTTGCTGAGGCCAGCCACTGCCCAAGCCTCGTACGGCTGGGGCCAGCTGCCCACCCGCCAGCCTGAGCTGCCCAAGCCCCACGCTGCTGGGGCCAGCTGCCCAAGCACCGCGAGTTCCACAAGCTGGCTGGCTGGCTGAGCCTCGCAAGCCGCCCACCCATGCTCCTCCTATCCCACAAAGCCAGGCACCACCAGCCCCCCGTTCTTACCCTATCTCCATCCCACACACCCCTAACTCCCCCATTTAACCCCATTCTTCTCCCACCCCCCAACAACTTACTCACACTCATCTTTGCAGAAGGCAGCTAAGTCCACGTGGGTCTTCGCCAGTTGCCTGCTTTTTATAGTGGCTGCGTAAGGTCACCCACATAAAATGGCAGGACTGGAAGCAAAGGCGGGCTCTTTCTTCAGGTGGTGGAAATGATGGCGGGGGCTAGGTGGCCTCATGCCCCCCTGCAATTTGTGCATGCCCACAGTTTGGGAAGCCATTCCCTCAAGGGTTCATGGTGCAGTTTCAGTACACATACAGTATCTGTTATTACTGAGGATGATTTTTCAGGTAACTGTCTATCCATTAGGGGTCTGAGTCAAAGTGATCATCGGCATCAGCAGGGCTTTTTTCCTCGTGCCATTTTTAAAAAGCACTGCTGCTGTTCCTGCCTCAGGTTTCTTGCCTGCAGGGAAAAGAGCAGGACTGGATTTAATTGGTTTAATGACGACCTGGATCATTAAACCAATTATATTGAATCCTGCTCTGTCAGTGGTCAGGTCAGAAAGCTGCTACTGCAGCTGTACGTGGCGGGGGAGCCACACAACCAGTGAAGCAGCAGTAGTACACAGAGCTCCTTTTGAAATTTAAGTCTTGGGTTTTGGGATCGGGTAGTTGGGAAAGGTTAAGCCTGGCACTGGCCTGGGGCCATGGGAGGCAGGGGGAGGGCAGAAGGCAGGGGGGTTTAGTTGAGTCAGGGCTGCATGGCTCAGGGGGAGGGTTGAGCTGGGGCTGTAGGGGGGGAGAGGGGTTGAGCTGGGCCTTGAGTTCTGGCACCTTTTTGTGTAGAAGGTAAAAAAAAGTACTGCTCATCAGAAAAATTCCTATTAAATTTTGCAGAATGAAACGTGGATCACTAAACATCAGGTTTGAAAGGGGAGTTAATTGTTCAGCCCCAGGTAAACTGTGAGCCCCATGCTGAGTTGGGTGATGAGTGGGGAATACAAAGACATCACTTTAATCTAGCAACAGGACCAGGCGTGGAAGGGATCCCATACCCTACTTTGCAACAGTGGCTGTATAGGAGTGGTGCTGCATGTACTCACCTGCCTGCCCTGTCCTGAGTACAGGTCCATGCAAATGGCCATTTTGAAGTTTACTAATGAAGCACCAAAATACATATTAGAATGCCAGCAGCTATGGCGCTTTGAAATTGATGTGGCTCGCCGCCGCACAGCTCATCCAGGCAGGGGTCCTTTTCAAAAAGGACCCCGGCAACTTTGAAATCAAGTTTTGGGATAGTGTAGACATGGCCAGGCTGTGTCTACACTAGATTCCTACAAGGGAGCACAGTAAATAGGGTTTCGGGAGTTTATTAATGAAGTTCTTAGGTGCATCTGCAGCACTTCATTAAGCAAATTCCCCCCCCGCCCCCGCAGCAACTTCAAACCATTAAATTGCAAAGTGCCAACTCCCGTCTAGCCGCAGCTCACACCCCAGTATTTCCAAGTCCCCTTAACTCCTCAAAATTTTGAGGAGTAAGGGGACTAGACGCGCCAGCAGGTGAGCAATGGCTACACAGGGAGCGGGCACTTCAGAGTTGCGGTGGAGAGGCATTAGCTCGATGAAGTACTGCATAGGCGCCGCAGCACTTCATTACTAAACCCCTGACATCCTACTTATCATGCTCCCTTCGAAGTAGGGGCTAGTGTAGACACAGCAGTGACCTACTGCTGCGTTTGTAAGGAGCTGCCTGAGCCTGACACCCAGCGGCCTCTTCTGCTGCGCCCCTAAATGTCCCACCCGCCCTGCTTTAAAATAAACCTATCGCTGCTCTCTTGGGTCCTAAATATGGAGGCGGCGGCGGCGGCAAAAAAAAGTTCTTCTCTTTCCGGTTCCGCGCGGCCATAGCAGCCGAGGAGCTCCTCAGTGCGCAAGCGCGGCCAGAGCTGCCGCCATTTCCTTTGCCCGCGCTGCGGCCTGGTTGCCGGGACCGGCCGCTTAGCCTCGCGCGTTCCCCCTATCCTGCTGGGTCTCCCACTCCACCCTACCCCGCACTACGCTGTGGGAAGCCCTGCTCTCGTCCCCTCCCCACCATGCGCCATAGCCTGGCCCAGCTGCTGGGGGGCTCGTCGTGCGGGGAGAGCCCCTCGGCTGCTGCCTGGCAGCTCCCCAGCGCCGGGGCGGTGGCCGGAGGCGGCGGTGGCGGGGAGGAGGAACCGGGGACCCCCTGCAGCAAGCTGCAGCGCCGGGACCCGGCCGCCCTGGAGCAGCCGCAGCGGGCGCTGGGGGAGGTGGCCCCTGCAGCCGAGGAGCTGGTGGAACAGGAGGACCCGTTTGCGGGGCTGGAGTTGGGCGACCTGCTGGAGGCGGCTCAGCCGCACTGGGACCTGGATGTGGAGCTGAGCGGCTGCTTCTGCGGGCAGTGGGACGAGCCGGAGTCGGCCCCGGGCGCGGCGGGCAGGAGGCGCGGCGGGGCCAGCTCTGGCGGGGCGGCAGCCGGTAATCGGCTGAAGGCGGCGGCCGCGGCCCGGCTGAACCGGCTGAAGAAGAAGCAGTACGTGCTGGGGCTGGAGAGCCGCCTACAGGGCCTGGCCGCCGAGAACCGGCAGCTGCGGGACCGCAACCGGGGGCTGAGCCGGCGCCTGCGGGATCTGGAGCGGGAGACCAGCTACCTGCGGGCTGTGCTGGCCAACCAGAGCGCCCTGGGGCAACTGCTGAGCCGCCTGGCCGGGGCGGGGGGGCTCAGGCTTCGCACCAGCCTCTTCAGAGACACGGATCCGCCCCAGGCCGGCGAGAGCAGCGACCACGACTACGCCCTGCCCAGTCAGGAGGCGGGGGAGCTGGAGGCGGAGGAGCGGGCGGCTTCCGGAGGGATCTGCCTCCACCTGGACAGGGATCAGCTGTCGGTGGAGTTCTGCTCCGTGTGTGCCAGGCGGGCATCTGCCTCCTTCAAAATGTAGGGTCAAGTACCTGCTTCAGTCTTTATTCTCACCTGCACGTGCCCACATCCAGGGCCTTCGGGCCGGGGCGGAGCAAGCAGGTCATGGCTTGAAAACCAGGGGGTAGGCAAAACTGGCGTGGGAACGGCGCTGGTGTGTGGCAGAGGGTAAAAGAGCTCGCGTGAACGGCACACTTGGGAGTCTGTTTGTGGCACTGGGTAAAAGATCGTGCAAAACTGGCGCACAAATGGCGCGCTTGGAATCTGTTTACAGCAGCGTGCTAAATATCGTGCACACTGACACATGCACTTATGTTTGGAGCCTGTTTGCAGCACTGAGTGAAATATATGCGAACTGGAAGCATGAAGGTATGCTCAGTGCCAGTTCACAAATGTCAGTAAAGATAATACTGCCTACCCCGTTTTGAATCAGATAATATGTAGTCTGCTTATCCAGAGGAGCTGAAAATACTGCTTTGTTAGGACATCATCACTGGACAGACTTAAGAACAAAGATAGTATTGTTCAGCAAACAGTTAAAGCATGCATATGAAACTGTAAAAGGTCTCAATTATACATTACTACTAAATCTCTCTGACAGTTTCTTTTTTAGGTGCTTGCCCTGCCAGGCTCCGTTGTGTAGGGGTTAAAGAACAGTCGTTTTCCACCTCGCAACCTGGTAAGGATCCATATATTCCGATAATGCGATATCAAACCTTTTATTAATGTTTTGTCCTAGTTTTTCTGGTTACTGGTTCATGACCAGTGCTTGGACATGCTTTCTCATCTTGAAATTGTTATTGATTTGCTAAAGCTTTTGAGCTCTGGCTTATCTCAGGTAGAGCATATTAAAATCACATTCTGATTATTAGTCGTCTTTTCCTGGACTTATTCTGCAGTGGAAATTTTGACTTGATTTTAGTAACCAGTATCTTGTAAAGTAATTAAAATACTAACTTACACTGCTTGCTTTTCTACCAATAGCAATTTTAAAGATATTTGCTATCAAAATATATATTTGGCTAGGACAGGAGACAATATGGCAATCAGTATGTGATTTATTTTGCGATGCTCTTCCATCTTTAAACCACCCAGAACTAGAAGCAGATGGTTATTTTGAAAGGTCAGGAGTTGTGCCTTCCAGTGGCATAAGATTCTTTGTGTTATAGTCCTGGCAGTTCTCAAGATCACTTTAAAAAAGAAAATCAGTTTTTATTGGTCCACCTTATTTGGTGATGTACACTTCTGTCTATTTAAACCACCCAAATACTGGCTTCAGTTATAACATTGTACAATGGCATCCTAATGCAGGCAAGTCACCTATTTTTTCACAGAATTGTAATGTGTATTGCAATATAAAGATTGCAGTGCATTGAAATAACTCATGACTTTAATTCTAGTTCACCAGAATTAAACTGTGCACCCAAGATCAATGAGATTCCTTGTATTTCAAAAGTAGCTTTTCACTTAAAAATATTGCATGAACACTGATGTAATTTTACTATAGGATCTTAAATTGGCATAGCTGAATAATCAGAATAATCCCTAATTTTTCTATAGTCAGGAAATACAATCTGCAAATGGACAAAGATTATTTTTGACATTGTTGGTTTGAAAGAATTATGCACACATGGACTTTTGTGTTTAGTTAAGAGGAGGAATAAAATAATTTTGGGGTCACAGACAAATGTGTGTGAGTTGTTTATGGACCAGCGCTAATATTACCCCATCATGCAAGATAAATAGGTTACAATACACCTTTTTATTTTTTGGTTGTATTAAAATGTTTAGATTATTTACATGTATGTAAATTGGGGAAGAAAGGGTTGTGAAAAATAATTTAAATGTAAAGTGAGGTTTCACAAAGGATGGGTCAACCTAAGTCTAGAATTAACAACGGGAGATGCCTCTATTTCTAAAATGATTTGACTAAATATACGTAAACCTTAAAATTTAAGTGTAATAAATGGATTTATATGTTGGACTAAAATTAAATTTTAGGGGTCTCCTCCCAGTGATGTGTTTAGTAGCTCCTGTTAGTAAGAGTTCAAGGAGGAGCAAGAAGAGACACAACTAATTTCTTTGTGAAACTTCACTGTTTGTTAAAGTATATGAGTATTTAGCATCCTTGTTTTTCTTTATGCTAAAGTGGATACAGCTGTGTTGGGGCAGAAGAGACGGGACCAGCTGCTGGCCACATTTCCTGCTTTATTTTAAAAGGTAGTATAAGAAATGAGGAAAAAAAGAGGTAACAGGGCTTCTGCTGTCTTTCATTTTTTTAAAAGCTTGAATGTTTGGAAAAACTAATCCCACCAACCTGAAGTTAGTGTGGTACTAATTTGAAAAGTGACTATATATGAATAAATCTTTTTTCTGGTTTCTGTGAATATAGTTACCTGTTCACAGAAATACAGAGCCAGCACAGCTAAGATCTAGTGAATTGTGGATTCTGTTCCATCATGTGCAGCATCAGCTGGATTGTCTACTCAGTGCCAGTCTTGTATACTTAACACAGTCCTATCATAAGCAGTGAAGTTGTCCCAAGTGTCATTAAGAGCATAATTTAACCTTTATTGCTCTTATTCTTGGTGATACGTGAGATAAGAATTTGATTGCGCCTAGACTGAGTTTGTAGGTCTTATATATGGAGAAAAACTTCTTTACTTACGATTTTCTTCAACAATTTTTTTAAAACAGCAAGCGGTGATAAGTTACCTTTACTTAAATATAATGCAATCTTGCTGTGTAGTAGGATTCGCTGTTTTGCACAGTTATAAACACTTGGGTCAGAGCAATGTGGGACTTAAAACAGGCCTCTGGCTATACATTCTGTAAAACCTACAGCATGCGAGCAATAGCTAATTTTACAACATTTAAGATGTGTACCTGTACAACTAAGAGTAGGATCCACACCCAAGAATGTGACTGCAGGGATTATTAGTGCCTTCTGAATCATATGTAAGCCAAATGAATGGGAAAATTCTTTGAATGCTCATCAATTTGTGACACCTGTATGGAATGTTGTTAAATGTAGCTTTTTGAAGCAGAAGCCTTGAATTGGTACCTTAACAATACTTGAAAATTTTGTAAATGTGTGTAATTAGTTCTGTGCTGTACAAATAAGAATACAGTACTATAATAAAAACAGTTATGTTGATCTTTCAGTTATGGGCTCAAATACTTTTTTCATCTATTTTATTTTTAATGGATGTGTCTTGTGGTGGTTGAATCAGAAGGAAAAAAGAGTGCTTAAAGGTGTTTTCTGTTTTTGTCAATTGAGAAGCTTTTTAAGCAAGGATATAAAACTGGTATTTAAGAGTTAAACCATACTTTGGTTTGTTTTACAACTTATATAATTTCTCTTTTAAAATGAGCAATTTTGTGGGTGGGGAAGGAATAAAACTTGGTATTTCTCAAGAATCTTAAATCAGAGTGGTCATTGCAACTTACTGTATACATCATTTAATAAATAACACTTTAGCTGTGTGCTCATTTCTTCAAGAAACCATGTAACTTAAGTAGAAATCTTAAACTTGGTCTAGAATTTGCACTAGAAAACTGGGTCCACTAGTTTGGCCAGGACTGAAAAATTCATATGCCTTAGCGGTATTATAACCTGACCAGTACTAATTGATGGAAGAATTGGATTATATATGCTTATGAAAGCATCCCTTTCTTTTGGATAGGTAGAGTCTGTGCTAAAGCGCTATGGCCCCAGTGGTGCAGCAGTGCCATTGTGAATTTTAAATATACACAAACCATTATTAAAAACTTCTGTGTTCTGATGACATTTCTTATTTTCATTTCAGGCTTCCTAATTTAGATGAGTACCCTACTTTTTCATTTACAGTTTCATAATATTCATAATTTTGTCACAGTTTGCAATTTAGCATGTGAAAAGAAGAGCCAGCAAAGTGTTATATTTAGTAATAGGTACACATCAGACCTGGTTAGAATTGCAAAAAATTGTAGCTGAGTTGCATGCAAGTCATGGAAAATTGTGGGAAAAGTAATAGTGGACTGACATGACTCCTCCTCTGGCATGGTAGTAAATATAGTATTCAGATGTTTAACAAATAGCTAAATTTGATGCAGTGTAACTGTTGATTTAGGTGCATCTCTCAGAGGTGTGAAAAATCCAGTGTAGCTGTGCTATGTGGACCTAACCATCAATGAACATTGCAGCTAAATTGATGAAGGAAGCGTTTTTCTGGAATGCTGCTATCATAATTTTAGCTGCAGCTGTGTTTGGAGGTGATTTTTCTGCAACAACAGAATAATGCCTTCTGTCATTCATGATGTTATGCCAGCAAAACTATACCATTGTGTAGACATGGCCTTGACAGTTCCCTAGTGGTTTACCTCTCTAGATATGAGCAGGGGTTTGAGAGTACACCATTTGGAAATCAGTTAAAATTTGAGCTTGAATATAAGGCTCTGTCATAATGCTCAGTTGTTGAGCGCATATTAAGAAAATGTTCTTTAGGTTAATGTACTTCAAGAAAGTGGCCTTGTGTGTAGAGTTACTGGTTTCTTTCCATCTTTAAGTGTAGGCATTGCATGTACTGAAAGTAGTCTGATCTCAGACTACATCAGTTATAATGAAGGATTCCATGACTTTTAGAGACCTCTGACATTTTCTGTTTCAGCTTCAGTCCTGGGTATTGAGATGGCTCTGAGCTTCAGTGGGTCCTGTAGGGGACCTGGAGCTGTTAGTCCCCCTCCTGCCTTCCCCTGCTAGTTAGCCTCCACCTTATTTTTAATAGGTCAGTGACAGGTCACAGGCTACTGTGAACTTTTATTTTTCCTATGAGCTGTCTGACTTTTAGTAGAAATAACCATAATAAAATCTTAGTCTTATTTATAACAAAAACGGGGAAATACTTTAGGAAGACTAATTAAAAGTTAAAATTATTTAAGCAATCATGATGATATGGGAATACACGTCTTGGTTTAGTTTAATTAGTCTAGTAGTGTTAGTGCCTGGCTTTTTGTGCTGTCCATTACCAAGGAATAACTGATTAAAGGTTATAATTGGAGTTATAAACTAAATATATACGTAAAGAAAAGGGCATCAACATTGTCCTTGTTGCATAGGATAGTACTCCATTTTTTTCAGTACAGTTTTTTCTAGTAGTTAAAGATCTTTAACTTGCAATAATCAGTAAGATACAGGGCTTCATTCTGAGTAATCTTAAATATCTGTACATCTTAATAGCATTACAAATTAACCTTTCTCTCTTTTCTCCAAACAGCTTAGCAGCATCTGGGGGGAAAAACAATTGTTTTTCTGCAACCTCTAACTGCCTGGAGAGATGGTATCAAAATAATTTTGGGGAAGCATGTTTCCAATTTTGATGTCTGCTGATGTGTCTAAGTTACCAAACATTTTGTCACTTGTCAAAAGTGGAGAGTTATAGTCTCTCCTTTGAAATTTTAGGGATTTATTAAAATATCCAGCAGAGGCCTTTTCTGTATATCTTTCACAAAATTACCCATTCATAAAAACCTTGACTTTAACATGTTTTGAGGATAGTGTTTGGATGGGGTCTTTTCTATATAAATAAAGGTATTGTAATACTTTGCATACGACCTATTATACTTGTCTATATTTATGTAGACTTACAAAAGCTTCAATATCCCTGAGTATTCAAATGGATATTTTGTGTTCAGAAACATTTTTGTAGTCTTACACATGCAAAAAAGTAGGTCACCGATGGTGGCTAGGGTGTTCTTCTCTCCCATGCCTTGGAATAGGAGAGTGGCAGGAATGGGACTCTCTTAGGAGGTGTGCCTATTCTGGGCTTGAGATGAGTCAAGAGAAGGGAGTGTTTGCTAGCAGTGTTGGGAGTAAAGGAAGAAGAAAGATGCTCCTGGTTGTGATGAGTGAAGTAACATTTTGTAGCACTGCTCATAAATCTGTGAGACGCAAGTCGCAACAATTGACTTGCAGCAGTGGATTGTGTGAGCCTATCCCACAGTTCCCTGAGCCCTGTAACATTCTGGGTATTTTTGCTGCTGCAGCATGGGGGGGAAAATGTCCTGTAGGTGGCTGTGGATATTTGATGATATCTTCCAACATTTCATTTCCCTCATTCACCTGCTGTGTTAACCAAACATCCCTTTTTCCAGGCCAGGTCTGGCTGGCCTGTACAAGAGATTTACTTTTTATAATTGAGGGGAAGGGTAGTAAAGTCCTTTGAGGTTAGAAATAAGGTTTTGGGTTTCTCAAATGACAGGTTTTCAAAAAAGGATGCAAAAGCAGTGGATCTTTGGAGGTTTGGATCTGGATTTAGGCTTCCTGGCAAAGAAGATATTCAGATCAATAATATGTCTCAAAGGCCAGCCACTCTAGTGACAAATTTCTGTCTGTGCATGTGAACAGCAGTTACAAGTTGCTGTGCGAACACCCTTGCACCAACTCCTTTCCAGCCAGTGTTCTACATGGCACACCAGGAGGGAGTCAGAGACTCCATGGGCCCTCAAGGAATAATCCGGAGGTGTCCCAGAAGTCAGCCTGGGGCACCAAGAGGCAGGACCCTCCTGGAGTGGGCCATAGATGCAGACCTTTCTGGACCTGTGGAACGAGGAGGATGTAGTCCAAGAGCCCAAGCTGAAGCGCTGTAATGCCCAAGCTTACGCCAGACGGGCACCACCCTGGCTGAACAAGGCTACTCCTGCTGCAGCTTGGAGGAAGGCCAGGCAAAGGTGAAGGATGTCCAGCAGGGCTACATCTGGGCCCAGGATGCCAGTGGACACACTTTGGCAAGACCTACCCCTATTACTAATGAGCCCAGGCTTGGGTTTAGACCACCTGGCAAAGGAGATCCTCAGAACAAGAATTTTCATCCTTGCACACAGTCCAAAATCTGGAAATGTATGTGTAAGTAGTAGACACGGGTAAAACACTGAAAGCGCAATGGATCAGCAAATCTGTTATGGCTCTGTTGGTTGCTGCGAGCCTTACTTGGAGAACTGTGGTAATTGTAGAGCTACTACATTGCCCTCAGTGGCCTTTGGATCAAGTCCATACAAAATTTTGGTCTCAAGGGACAGTCACCCTAGTGACAGGTTTTTCTTCTGTTGACTGAAAAGACCTACAGCTGCTGCAGGGCACCCCCTTTCCACAGCAATCAGTGCTCCATGGTGCCTGCCTCTGGCTCTTCTTAAAATTGTTGGGAGCCCATGAAACCTTGTGACACTTCCTGTGCTTACAAGTAATGAGGAACCTGAGAAATGGCTGCCACATTGGACTGAGTACCATTTAAATCATTTAACGATGAGCTCTGGTAGAGCAAGCCTGGTACCAACCCCTGCTTCTGGGTGCTTGATGCTCTTAAGCCAGCTGCTGAGGGAGGACCCCCACCCCCAGGCAGCTGCAAGGCCCCCAAATAGATGCCAGCTCCCTCCTTGAGTATCTTTAGACACAGAGGGAGACTTTCCCCAGGTGGGTCTGGGACATTCACCACACGCAAGCTGCCTGGCAGCATGTTCAGTATGTCCTTTCATTAGTTCGGGGTCAAGCGATGTGGTGCGGCTGGGGATGGGAAAGTTCCAGGCTGTGGGGAGCCTCTGGGGGAGGGAAGATATCAAGGGCAGGACAAAATGTACATGGCTGAAAAGAATCAGAGGGGTAGCCGTGTTAGTCTGGATCTGCAAAAGCAACGAGGGGTCCTGTGACATCTTATAGACTAACAGAAATGTGTGAGCATAAGCTTTCGGGGGCAAAGACCCACTTCGTCTCATACATTTGTTCGTCTATAAGGTGCCACAGGACCCCTCGTTGCTTTGGCTGAAAAGAAGTTTCTTGTCCTATCATACAAGTATGACATCCTCCCACAGCCTAGCTACCACATGGTGTGGTGGGAGGAGGGGGCAGTGGTTGGTTCCAAGCAGTGCAGGAAATAAGACCATTAGCAGCACAGCTGTGGTTCTGATTACCTCTAATAGGAAAGCTTTTTTTCAGCCTCTCATACAAGCATGACCCAACACACACGGGTGTCCGGGTGCTGAATTGAAATGGTCTTCCTGTGCACCTAAGAGCAGTGGAGATGGAAGAGGTCAGAGCGGAGAATTGTGGGCCCCATACCCGACATTTCTGGAGGCTAATGGATTCAATTTAAAGATGTGAGGCTTCATAGAATTCTAGAGCTGGAAGGGACCTCAGGAGGTCATATAGTCTAGCCCCCTGCCTAAAGGAGGATCAATCCTAAGTAAATCATCCCAGCCATGACTTTGTAAAGCTGGGACTTGCTTCCTTACTACCCTTCATTTGAAATTCTAGATTCAAACTGAACGCTATACCTGTCCGTTTATGACATTGATATGTCTATTTTAATGCTCCATAAATTGAGCTAATGTAATTTACAGCGAAGACAGGTGCTTGGTAACATCAGGCTAAATGCCTTAACAATCAATAATATTTCATATTGTGAACAGAGCCACAGACTTTCTCCTTTTCCCTGTAACCCTGATGCCTATAAACTGAATCGCTATCATTCTGGCAGAAGGTTGGACCTTGACTACCTTCAGAATCCATTAATATTGCTTTTTAATGGCAGTGAGTCTTCCATGGTAATGTTTTTGTGTGTAACCTGTTTTTGCCATGATGGTAAGAATCTCCACACGAAACGATGCAACTAAAAGTAATTACTATTTTTCTTACTTAGTTTTCTTTTGACATAATGTTACATAGATACTACTTTTCACAGCATTCCTACAATTTGTGTGGTGGCAGCTGCTATTAGAAGCTATGTGAGTCAGCCATTTTGGATTTTTGTGTGTGTGCATGAAATGCTAAAAGCTACGAGGCATACTAAGAAGTAAGTTTTAAGTACATAAAAATAAGAGAGGCAAGTAGCCCGGTATTCAAGCAGTTTCCCCCCAGTATGTGAATTTTTAATGAGTCATGCTCACATATTTGAGAGAGAAATTGCATCAGTAATTTAAAACCATTTTATCCTGATACAACTTGTAGAAGTAGTAAGCCTCTTCCATGCCTTCATCTTGGAGTACAGGCCATTGACAACCATTTGCCAGCATTTCCTGTCTTGGGCAATCTTTTCCAGTTCTGACCAGGTGTATCCTGTCTTTTATTGTTCTGCCTCAGGTCTCTACGCTGGGTATTTCTTGGGCACCTTTTTCCTTGTGGATTCCAACTTAAGGCTTGCCTTGTAATGATGGTGGTTGGTTTTCCAAGGGTATGTCCAATCCATAGCCATCTTCTCTTCCTGATTTCTTCTTTGGCAGGAAGTTGATGAGTCAGTTACCACAGGTTTTGGTTCTTGGTGGTGTATGGCCAGTGGATTTGGAGGATTTTATGGAGGCAGTTACTGATAAACTTCTGGACCTTTTGAACAGGAGGTGTTGAACCTGGGCCATGTAGGGCGGGAGGGGGCATTTTGGGTTGCACTTGGCTCACGTTAATGCGAGTTAAGCGCAACTCAAAATTGCACATTTTGAGGGATTAGTGTATAGGGTCAAATTCTGGTCACCTTACTACATTTTTGCGGAGGGAATTCTGTGTCTTTCAGATGTATTTGGTAGGTAGGATTGTGCTGTATTTTGTAAAGGAGATACCTATGAGGCCCTCCTGCTGTATGGCAGTTACCCATTCAGTAAACAAGTACGTTTTGGAGTGTTTCAAATTTGCACATGACATAAAGCACCCTGGAATGTACGGTGATTGACTGTGGCTGTACCTTTACATCAGCCCAGACCACTACTTTTGTGAGAGCCAAAGATATCTTTGGATAACCATGGTTGCCATTACTCTAGCAGGACAGGTCACTCATGGATTCGTAACTGGCTGTCCTGTTTGGAGAAAAGCTAATTAATTTTGTCTGCATAATTGGATGGTAGGAGTCCCCTAATTCTTTCTGCTTTGACCGTTCTGGCATCTGGGTAGGAAGACTTTTTTGTTTTGTGATTTTGTTTTTTTCAATTAATCCCTCTCCACTTTTTCCCCTCCTTTTTAATCTTCTTCATTGGACTAGTAAAAATGGAAATGAAGATATTTGGCCTGCCATTCAGGGTTTAATTAACAATCCACAATACTGTATATGTTGGCAGGATGTCTCAATTTTGGGAAGTAAAATCTGAAAGAAATTACTTAGTAAATGCTAAAATTGGTTGGGGTGGCTCCCAACTGAAGACCTTTTAACAACTCTTCAGATGTACATTAATTTAAATATAACTTTGCCATTTTTTCTTCCTTCTATTGAAAAAGAGACAAGCGGGATATTTAAGAAATTTTGGTCTTGATTTTTTTCTGTACTTAACAGTGGATTACTATAAGATGCAGAGGAGATGGGGGAGGAAAGCATAATAAGCATGAGTAGACCCTTGCTCTTTCTTTGTAAGCAGACTTGGTATAATTTTCCTTTTTTATAATTTTGACGGATATCATTGTTTTAAGATCCTTTTACTTGTGTGTTTGAACTTTCACAGTTGTACAAAATTATGTGGGTGTGAAATTATGAAATACAGAATCTTGAAGCTTTTATCATGTTTAAAATACAGATTTTCAATATCCCATTGTCAAAACATATAAAATGAATATTTTAAACAAGTTTTCAAACACCACTTTTCTTTGCTGTAGGTTTCCAGTACTATAAATGGAAATACCATTCTATATCTTTCTATATGCTGATAGTGAAATACACTTAACATCATTTACTGATTTAGAAATCGAATACTTTGCTTATGGGAGGTGTGTACAAGGAAAGAAAAATGCAATATAATTACTTTAAAATCAGGGTTTGAGAGTTTGTGTTCCAAATTTTCTCCTGTTTAGTTTAAAGCTGTCACATATGTAACGAAGTCTGGCAAAATGAGCTGCTGGGGTTGCAAAGCAAAATTTGCTAACTTCAGCCATCAAAGTACGGCCAGAGAGCCTTTGAAATTAGACATAAAATTTCAGTTCTTTAACAGCTGGGACAGAGGGAGATTATTTTGAGTAAAATGTTAGTGTAGCCACACTGGCTATATATACACTAGCCCCTGCCTTTTGAAAGGGGGATGCTAATGAGGCGGTACCATGAATATACAGGGTCTCATTAGCATAATGCTGACCACGACAGTTTGAAAGTGTTTTCAAATCGAGCACTGCCCGTGTAGATGGGGGGCTTTTTGAAAGGACCTCCTGGCTTCAAAGCATCTTATTCCTATTTGGTTTTAGGAAGAAGGGGCTTTTGAAGACTGAGGGGGGGTTCCTTTTGAAAGGTCCCTGTCTGCACTGGTGGCATGCAATTCGAAAGCAGCACTTTTGAATCGCTGTGGCCAGCATTATGCTAATGAGGTGCTGCATATTCATGGCAGTGCCTTATTAGCATCTGCCAAAGTGTGTCATTAGCCTCCCCCTTTCGAAAGGCGGGGGGCTAGTGTAGACATAGACAGTAAGTCAGAATTTAGTAAACTCATTTCCTGATTGTGTTCATCATTTTGAAACTCTAACCTTGAAGAGTTAGTGTGTTTAAAATATAAAAGCTCCATATATATTAGTGTAATGGCTTCCATTTACTTTCACAGAGAAAGTGAAAACATATTCCGTTCAAAAACATTTTGGTGTAATTGTGGAACATCCTGTATCATCAGTAAGTAGTCACAGGAATTCATATATGCTTTTGTGGGAGAGAAAAGGGCTGAGAGGTAGTATCTTTTATTGGATTGATCTTTTGTTTGTCAAAGAGGAGGTTTTCAGGTACATCATGCTGTTTACATATGGGTGAGAAAAAGTTTCAAGTAGCTTAAATATTACCTTACTCACCATTTTATAACATCTTGAGACCAACGCAACTAACACTAATGGAATATATGCTATTCTGCTATTTGCAGTAGTGTTCGTTTGCCTGCCTGTCTCTTCTCCAATTTTAGAAGTGTTTATATTGGTCTCATTTTACTGTGGTGGGATGTACACTGAAATGTCTTCAAGGAGGTATTTAGTTTATACTCTTCCAAAATGTGGGAGTAGTTTAATTGTCCTCTGCCCTGCTTTAACAAATGTGTTAAACATGTACCCATGAATAAAGCTTTTTTTAAAAAAAAAAAACCAAAACAAAAAAAAAAAAACCTTTTGATTTGAATCTTTGGTCCAGAGCTCTAGGAGTAAGACAGTCTTTTCTGAATGTCTTTAATATGGATCCCCAGGGGGATAAGCCACAGTCCTCTTGTGATACACGTGGGAGCTACTTACTTACACTCTTATCTAGTTATGCTGAGAGTAGTACAGTGGTTTGGAATTGCTGCTAGATGCTAGTTTTTTTTTTTACTGTTCCATCTCGGCTAGAATGTAGAAAAGCAGAAAGTTGAGGTAATAAATGTATCAGTTTAGAAAATGGTGAAGTTGATGGTATCCGTACATTTATGGAAATAAGCTTCATTAACACTAGTACTTTTTCTATCAGTATGGCTGCATTTACTCCAGGGAGCTGTATTACTTCTGGTTATTAAAGCAAAGGCAAACATTCTGTGGATGAGCTCTATGAGAAGGTCATTTGCTGACATCTAGCTCTTATTCAGAGAATTAGAGGTGGGTTGGATCTAGAATCATCTTGTCCAGAGCTCCTTCTGACCCCACCTACTTAACCAGAAGGAAAATTAAGAGTTAAAAAACCTAACCCCCTGAAAATATTTAGGGAAAGACTTCCTCCTGCAGCTGTACAAATTTCACCAAGGATTTCCAGGAGAACAGGTTGTGGTTTTTTTTCAGAATGCTGAAAAGGGTGTTTTACAGCGTCTTCAGGTTCCCATTGATCAGAAAATAGAGCTGGTCCTATGCACAAATCCATGATTTAATTTTAATTGTGTAGGATAAATTCCTGAAATAACTCAAGTGGTGGTTAGAAATGCTCTTAGATTTTACATATGTTGTAACCAGCTGTGTGCCCCCCCCACCCAAAAAAGGGGGGTGTGTCTAAAAAAACTGCAGTACCTGTCCCAGCTGATGTCTGTCTTTGCAGCTATCGCCATGTTGGTGAAGGATATAAGTGCTGCCTGGTCTGTGGGTCTCTGATTTCTTTGCCCTTTCTGTCATTGCACTGCAGCTGTGTAATTACGCAAGCTTGGAGGGCAGCTGTAATGACTGGTGGCTGTCTTTTTATAGAACAGAACTAACTAATTCACTTTTCTGCAGGGAAAGGGTTTGTCCTAGGTAAAAATGCCCAGCACGTGCTTGGTGATTTAAACAATGGAATGAACTTATGAACATTTTTCTGATGACAATGTCTTTTGCTGTGCAATAATACTCTAAAGAAGAGATGGAAGTAGGAGTATGCTTGGCATACTTTAGATGAGATACTTCTACATGGGAAAAGACCATACACAATCTAGATTTGTTTTTGGGGCAGAAAGAATCAACCCATGAGCAGGTAAAATAAATGTGTATACCATAGTAAACTGCAGACCAATATAGCTTTTTGGTTTGTAACATTGACAGTGAAGATCCAGATTACTTGTTGTGTAATTCCATTAACAGGTGTTCACGTGAGGTGGGTCCAAGTAATGAGGCACCAGAGAAGTATTAAACTGCTCAAAGTTCAGCTTGCATTAAAAAGACTGGTTTACCAGAGCACTATGTTCAAAACTGACAGCTAGATCACTGATTAGGTTAGTTTAGAAAAGAGAAGACTTAAAAGGGACATAAGTTTTCAAGTAACTAAAAAAGGGTTACAAGGAGGAGGGAGAAAAATTGTTCTCCTTGGCCTCTGAGGATAGGACTACAACCAAGGGGCTTAAACTGCTGCAACGGAGGTTGAGGTTGGACATCAGGAAAAACTTAACTCTTAGGGTGGTTAAACACTGGAATAAATTGCCTTGGGAGGTTCTGGAATCTCTATCACTGAACATATTTACAACCGGGTTAGACAGACATCTAACAAATGGTCGAGATGGTGCTTGGTCCTGCCATGAGGTTAGGGGACTGGACTTGATGAGCTCTCAAGGTTTCTTCTATAATCCTATAAATTCAGGACTGAATTAAGTTTGAATGGAAGTAGACACTCTTCAGTTTTAGTCTTATCTGCTGGATTCAGTGTGTGGTTGATAAGAGAAGAAAGCATAGGTATACTAATGCAGCACCTCTAATCCCATTTGCCAAGCACCCAGTCAGCTTACATATTTCATAGCAGAGATTCTGCTTGTGTGTCTGGTACACTTCAACCCTGAGTGATCCTGGAGTAGGGGCAGCCAATGCTTGTCTGGATGCTGTCCATACTCTGGACTCTGCTCTGTGGCACTGCCCCCCACCTGTTTCCCAGCCCTGCTCCTGACCATCTGGCCTCTGCTGGGGCTCCCCCCCCACCCCCCCCCCAGCCAGCATGACCTGGCCTCTGCCTGGTGCCCAGCCCCAGCTTCCACCCACTGGGTTGTTCCAGCAACAGCTGGGGGCCTGCTGAGACCATAGATGTTGCCAGACTACAGTCCCAGATATCATAGGTTGAACACGTATATTTACGGAGTTGAGTGCTTCTTGATGACTAGAGCAACTGCACAAAATCTGTGATAACTTAGAGATCAAATAAAGAACATGGAATGGTGCTTTCCAAAAATGGGTTTGGGGAGTGGGTATTTCCCTTCTAGAAGTAGCACACAACAAAATCCTCAGGTTCAGCTTGCAATTTAATGACAAGACTTTGAGAAGTCTTGATTTACCTTTTTAAACAAACCCCCTGAAGTACTAACTTTCTTGCCTTATTTAGTTTTAGTTTATTAAGGTAACCCCCCCCCCCCACAGTGAGTAGTTTTATATTTTTCAGTTTGAATCTTTGAGCTCCTCAGGATTGTGCCTTGGTTCAATCAAGTGGAGCATTTTCATAAATATTTCATTCTGGCAGGAGCTGAGGTAAGTTCCAAAGGCAGCCTGCAGCAATATAGCAAAGCTCATTTTCTTAAAGACTGGTTGAGAAACTTTAATCCAGAAGCGTAACATATTCTCTTTTCCAGGCAAGGGAGCTGAGCTGTACCTGTACGGAATACAAGACAATTAAAAAAATCTTTACTCTCCATTTCCCTTCTTTAAAATATCACCTAGATTAAGTATTAGGCAATAGAGGATGTGTTCAAAGCAAGGGAAGAATGTAGGCTGTCTCATGCCAGCCAAAGTCAAAATCAAGGGCCGCAGGATGCAAGCAGGGAGGGGGGAGTTTCATTGCGGTGTAGAACTTCATCAATAACCGTGCGCTCAGCACCTGTTGGTGTCTGATGCCCCTCACTATTTCCTTCCATTTTTCCCTGGCCAGTGCCGAGTGGCTTAGTTTCTGTAGACTAGCTCCGCGCCAATCTACTACATCATCTATCTATTCTCTGTGGGGTCTGCCTCTTCTATTCGAACCACCCACTGTGTAGAACTTGGTTCAGCTCAAATTCTAGGGCCAAGAATGCTTAGAGTAATGAAACAAAACCTACGGCCTGAATTTGCCTGCTATGGGTTTTTCACTGTTATGTAGAAATACACTTAATAGACATTGGGTACTAGGAACCAATGCTGTATTATTCCAGATTAGAAGTACACTATTGATAAATCATAAGGCTCATCTTCAAAGTGCTTTACAAATTAGTCCTTAGAATATCCTGAGAAGTAGGGTAATACCTCATGTTGTAATGTGAGATAATACCCTCATTGTCAAGTGGACGCAGAGAGGTAATTTGTCTGAGATCACAAAAGGCAGCCTATACTGAGATGACAACTAATGTGCCTGGCTCTGTCCTCAGTTACTTGGTCCTTGCCACTTTGTTTTAATGCTTAATCTTGTTCAATGCCAATTGATTAGTACTATGTTTAGTTACCCACCTTCTGTTCAAAGACCTTCAAATATGGGGTTAGGTGTTTTTCAGGGAACTCTGGTTTTTCTTATAGAACAGATGTCCCACTTAGTTGCAGAACTCATTACGCAGCCAGGGATCGGTTAGAGAACATTTATGAAATTTTTTTTGGCTATGTAATACCTAAAAATACCAAAATAGGCAAGTGTGCTTTAATAAGAACTAGGTAGAATTAATTTGTTCCACAAAACAAGTTTTCACATACCTTGCTGCAAGTCCCCCATTTATAGGAATTGCCAAGAAAATAGGATATAGGCCACCTATCATTGACCCAATTAATCCTCCTCTGACTAGGGCACAGGTTGCACATGTCAGATCACCTAGAGGACAAAGGCATTTCACAGTTAAAGTGTCCACGTAGTTTTTACATTTTAACCTGAGTTTTGAGAAATGGGCTGTCTGAAGTTAATGTACTGGCAGCAGAAATGACCATGAACTACATACAACTGAAGAGATCAAACAGCATTTCAACTATATAAAATTCAATTAAATATAATCCAGTTCATACTGCTATAATTGTACCTACACTGACATCAGGTAGTCTCAAAGGAGCAGCTATTTTAGTCTATAACCTCACAAATAACAAGCAGTCCTTTGGCACCTTAGAGACTAACAAATGTATTAGGTACTTCATGGGCAAAAGCCACTTCTTCAGATGAAATGGGAGAAGAAAAACAATTCAGTGTTTATATGGCAGGGAGAAGGGGAGGAAGAAGAAAGGGTTAAAGGGTTACCTGTCACTAGTAGAAAAATCTGTTCCAGCCCTATCCCCTCAGATTAAGCATATGTTTCTTGTACATGCACAAATATAAAAATTGTCTTTTGACACTTCTGTGCACCTGGTAGTTCATATACAAGGCAAGGTTTTCAATACTACATTGCTTCACTGTTTTGCAAATAGCATAGGCTTTCTTGCTAGAGTATATAAAACATGTTGAGAGATTTAAAAAAACAAATTATGACATGGGAGGTTTGGAAACTTTTCATAAGGAATTAAAATTTTACCTGAAATTAAAGGTATGGTTACAGCAGCATCATAACATACTGCTACTGTGAGAAATGGAAATACAGCCATTGACACACTAGAGAGAATTCCAGCCCTTGTGACATTTAGGATGCGTCGGAAATAACTGTTTGCTATTAAACCGCAAATGCCTCCATTTATTCCAAGGAAACATGATCCACGTGTAAATAACTTTCTGTGGAGGGAAAAATTGGTTAGAAATGTCAGCAACTGGTGTACAGGAAATGTTTGCTTAGTCCTTGCATATCTTTTTGAATGTTCCCTATTAAATTACTACGCTGAAGAATATTGCATCCTGCTTTCAGAAGCAATACAGTATTCTCTGCGCTATGAAAGAGGTTACTGTGATAGTGGTGTGAATCAGGAAAGAACAACTAGGTACACTTCAAGTATTCACAACTGGCCAGGTGAATTACATGGAGAGGTTTTCTAAAATTGAGATTTTATGGTCAAAGGAAACTCTATGCACAGACAGATGGATGAGGTATATGATTTATATGGGTAAAAATACTATTTTTGAGAAATAAGTCTGATTTGGTACAGTACATGCAAGGAGGATTGGAAATTATCAATTGTGGTTCCCTAAAGGTAGCATTCTAATAAAAACAACAGGTGATTAGAGAAGCCTCTAAATAAAAGCTGTCTGGAGAAGGGACCAATACATTGAAATAGACCCTTGGTATTAAACAGCCAAAGCACAACCACTTCTTGGGCAACAGTGTTTTAAAGCCCAATTTATTTTTCTTTTCAAATCAATGAACTATTAGAAGCTGTGTCCAACTTGTTTTAACTAAGACATGTTCCAACTCTACTGAAATCAATCAAGTGTTCCTTAAATGGCCCACAGAGCAGTGATAAAAAAAAACTAACTATAAACCCTTGATGTAATGGACCCCAATTTAATGGACACTGTCTGCCAGTGCCGCCACCTCCTCCAAATAAATGTCAGTGACTCACCAGAGCTGCTAGAGCTACCATGGCTGCTGTGGCTGCCAGGACCAGAGGAGCTGCATCAGTAGCTGGGGCCACTGGGCCTGGAGGGGCTGCCATGACAGCTGGGGCCGCTAGAGCAGCCCCATGCTCCTCCCACCAGGGGTTGGTGTGTGGGCAGGTGGCATGCCAACATGCTGCAGATCTAGCTTTAACAGATGCCCCTTGCCCCCATTAGTCATCAAACTGAAGGTTTACTGTACATTCTAGTAGTTTCTGAATTGTGCTGGGGCTGTATGAACAGATAAGACAACAAACACATCCATGCCTCAAAGAGGTTACAGTCTAAAGGGTGTGTATGACTGAAATTAGGTTGAATTTTTTAGGGTCGATTTTCTAGAACATGATTTTGTCTAAGGTACATGTCCACATTGGTACAGAAAGGCAATGGAGTGTGTCGCTATTAAGATTGCCAGGTTCAACTTTGTCAGCATTGAGTACCTATCCCGCAGTTCCTGCTGCCCTATTGTATTGTGGGTTTCTGTCCCAATGGGTGATGGGACAAAAATATGCCGTGGGTCATTCTGGGTATGTTGTCAGCATTCCATAGGGCACTTGTCCCCTTTCCCTCCCTTTGGGAAGCAATGACAAAGTGTTTTCATGTCCTCATTTCCTACCCATGCTGACACCATTACAAGGTTAGCATGGAACCCAGACAGCTTATAACTGTTGTGGTAGGTATCATGAGCACCTCACACATTGTGCTGCAGTATGTACAGAACCTAAGCAGCTGTCAGAGCAATGAAAACTCTGAGGATATGGACATGCCCAAAGGTGAGACACTGGAGAGAAGGAACGGGGGATGCTGGCTGTATGCGATGCTTTGTACACAGTGGAGTGCTGGTTCTGGTGCTGTGAAACAAGCTCAGATTGGTAGGATCACATTGTTCTGTAGGTATGGGACAATCAGTAGTGGTTACAAATCTGCATACTTAAAGGCACTTGCATAGAACTTTATGAATTGCTTTCCTCTGCCCTGAAGCAGTACAATACCAAAAATCAGACCTGCTTTGACAGTTCAGAAGTGTGGGGCAGTAATTCTGTGGGTGCTTGCAATGCTAGGCAGCTACCACCCAGTGGGTAATTAGTTTGGGAAACAGTAATGAAGGGTCCTGTGTCACCTTATAGACTAACAGAAAAGTTTTGAGTATGAACTTTTGTGAGCACAGACTCACTTCATCAGATACTGGTCATGGAAATCTGCAAGGCCAGGTATAAATAAGCCAGAGCAAGGCTGGGGATAACAAGGTTAGCTCAGTCAGGAAGGGTGAGGCTTACTACCAGCAGTTGATCTGGAGCTGTGAACACCAAGGGAGGGGAAGCTGCTTTTGTATTTAGCCAGCCATTCACAGTCTTTGTTTAAGCCTGAGCTGAGGGTGTCGAATTTGCAGATGAATTGTAGCTCAACAATTTCTCTTTGGAGTCTGGTCCTGAAATTTTATTGCTGTAGGATAGCTACTTTTAAGCCTGCTACTGTGTGGCCCGGGAGACTGAAGTGCTTGCCTACGGGTTTTTGTATATTGCCATTTCTGATATCTTATTTGTGTGCATTTATTCTTTTACGTAGAGACTGTCCAGTTTGTCCGATGTATATAGCAGAGGGGCACTGCTGGCACATGATGGCATAAATTACATTGGTAGATGTGCAGCTGAATGAACCCATGATGGTGTGGCTGATCTGGTTAGATCCTGTAATGGTGTTGCTGGTGTAGATATGTGACAGAGCTGGCAACGAGGTTTGTTGCATGGATGGGTCCCTGAGTTAGAGTGACTGTAGTGTGGTGTATAGTTGCTGGTTAGGATTTGCTTCAGGTTGGCAGGTTGTCTGTGGGCAAGGACTGGTCTGCCTCCCAAGGCCTGTGAAAGTGGGGGATCATTGTCTAGGATGGGTTGTAAATCCCTGATGATGCGCTGTAGAGATTTTAGCTGAGGACTGTAGGTGATGGCTAGTGGTATTCTGTTGCTTTCTCTCTTGGGCTTGTCCTGTAGTAAGAGTCTTCGTGGCACACGTCTGGCTCTGTTGATCTGTTTTTGCAGTTCCTCAGGTGGGTATTGCAGTTTCAAGAATGCTTGGTAGAGATCCTGTAGGTGTTTGTCTCTGTCGGAGGGGTTGGAGCAAATTCGGTTATATCTTAGTGCTTGGCTGTAGACAATGGACTGTGTGGTGTGTCTGGGATGGAAGCTGGAGGCATGAAGGTAGGCACAGCAGTCAGTGGGTTTACAGTACAGGGTGGTATTGATGTGGCCATTGTGTATTAACAGATCAACAGAGCCAGACGTGTGCCATGAAGACTGTTACTACAGGACAAGCCCAGCGAGAAATCAACAGAACACCACAGTGTGATGCTGTTGCAAAAAATGCAAACGTGATTCTGGGATGAATTAACAGGTGTGTTGTGAACAAGACACGAGAAGTCATTCTTCCACTCTACTCTGTGCTGGTTACGCCCCAGTTGGAGTACTGTGTCCAGTTCTGGGCGTCGCATTTCAAGCAAGATGTGGAGAAATTGGAAAGGGTCCAGAAAAGAGCAACAAGAATGATGAAAGATCTAGAGAACATGACTTATGAAGAAAGGCTGCAAGAACTGGGCTTGTTAAGTTTGAGAAAAAAGAAGACTAAGGGGGGTATGATGGTGATTTCCAGGTATCTAAAAGCGTGTCATAAAGAGGAGGGAGAAAACTTGTTCTTGTTGACCTCTGAGGATAGAACACGAAGCAATGGGCTTAAAACTGCAGCAAGGGAGGTTTAGGTTGGACATTAGGAAGAAGTTCCTAACTGTCAGGGTGTTCAAACACTAATAAATTGCCTAGGGAGGTTGTGGAATTTCCATATTTGGAGATATTTAAGAACAGGTTAGATAAGTGTCTATCAGGGATGGTCTAGACAGTACTTGGTCCTGCAATGAGGGCAGGGGCCTGGACATGATGAGCTCTCAAGGTCCCTTCCAGTCCTAGCATTCTATGATCGACATAGGATAGTCAGGAAAGGTGCACGATGCACTCATCTTTAGGAATACAGGTCTGTTCAGAAAGTTGCAGAATGGAAATTTCTTCCCAGACAAGAAAATTACCATTGGAAATATCAATAGTGATCCTGGCTGATCCAGCTTATCCCCTCACTCCCTTGGCTCATGGAGCCACGCACATGCAGCCTAGACTACAGTAAGAAAAAGTTTAACTACAGCCTGAGCAAGTGCAGAATGGTGGTAGAATTTGCTCCTCGATATTTAAAAGAATTCAGGAGTCTTCTGCCTTGCTTAGACCTCAGTGAAGGCAACATTCCTGATTTGGTGGCAGCTGTTCTGTGCTTCACAATTTATGCGAGTATAAGGGGGGAAATTTCATGCCAAGCTGGAGGGCTGAGGCAGATATCCTGGGCCAATAATTATGAGCAGCCAGACACCAGGACAGTAACTAGAGCACAGCAAGGGGCACTGCTAATCAGGAATGCTTTGAAAAACAGCTTTGTGACTGACCAGATAGCAACATGACAGCCACAGCTGTTGCTCTTGAGGCGTGCCCCTGAATGATGTGTACTTGCTTATGAAGTCTAAAACCCCTGCCTCTTGTGCAACACAAGCAACAGAGATGCTGATTTTGTGAGCTTAATCATTTTTATTCAGGGGACACTAAAGGAGTTTATGGCAGGGGCTTCAGGGTGGGTAGGCAAGGGCACTTTGTCATCATAAATGGGGGAATGTCAGCCTCCTGCTCTCAGAAGAGTCCATGGAAGTGGAATGCAAGGCTGCCCTTGACTTTCCACCTCATATTGTGGGGTGCTGATGGGGGAGGTTAGTAAACACAGAGGGAAGTGCTTACAGTTCACCATGGGCTATAGCTGGGCTCTGTGCTCCTGTACCAGGCATTACAGGAGCTCTATTTGCTACCTCATCAGCTGCACCATCTCCTCCTGGGTCTCCAATGCATGCTGTATGAGGGCTCTTGTTTCACTCCAGTCAGCTCCTTCAGAGTGGTCCAGGAGCAACAGAGAGGAAGAGGGAAATAGTCTATGTTTCCATCTCTCAATCACTACCCAACCCAGGAGGCTGTTGTAGCTGCATGAAAGGCTGCTGGTTACAGCATTTGAGAAACACTGCCCTAGCAGGTATTCTGCAGTCCTGCCTTACTATCCCATTCATGTCCCCCAGAGACCCAGATGAATTTGAGGTGAAATACCAGCGGTGTTTTCAGGATCCAAAGCAATGATTTCAGCTGAACCTAGTCAAACTTGGATCCTTATAAATGTTACATGGCAGTGGTGGGCCTGGGTCCAAAGGTGGGAGGGAGGACTCAGCTCCATGGTTTCCAGCAGGATTCTGCCCCAGCCAGCTTCCAGCCACGGGGGTCAGATGTCCCCCCCCCAACTAGGGCTCTCATGGCTGTCTCTGCCTGTCGCGGCTCTTCTCTAGCCAGCTTCCAGCCACAGGGGTCACTTCTTTCCTTCCCCCTGTCCCCCTCCGCCCCACTTTTGAATTGCCTGCCGTCACCAAGTCTTCCTGAATTGTCAAAATGGGTCCCTGCATGGAAAAGGTTGGGAACCACTGGTCTAACAGCATTACCAACACTTCCACTGCTTACTGGGCTCTTAGAAGACATTTAGAGGTAAATTACAGCTAAATAACAGCACAGACTACTCAGAGCCAGGACTGGGACTGTAAACAAACTTTAGGGAAACTTGGCCACACCCATGATAAATGGTCATCCAGCTAACTAAAATCATGCCGGATTACAGATGTTGCTGGATGAAAGTTCCAGATTAGAAAGGTTCAACCTATAGTTAAACTGAACCAAATGTCTGAGAAAAAAGTTTGTTAACAAGCTGAGAAGGAAAGAGGATTATCTGGTCACAGGCTCATTTGCTGACTGCTTTAAGTTTAAAAAGGTCTATTTTAAAACTGTTGGGTGTTGAGCAGCTAGGTGTTTGGCAACAGATTCCAGTATGAGAGTTCTATCATGCCATTGCCACAACATCCCTTCTAGTTCCCCTGCTGTTCTGGGAACGGAGTATGATGCACTGATCTTACACTGGACAGGGATTATTCTCCCTGGAGGAAGCAGTGTAGCTATTCTACTCCTTGTGCTAAAAGAAGTGGAACCTGGACTTTCTCCATTCCCTATATACCGCAGGGGGAGAGATACAGCAGTCCAGTGCACCCTTCATCTCTTCTTGTTTCCACTTGAAATATGGTTAGACAGTGCAGGGGGCTCCCTCTAAAATAAAGAAAACACTGAGCCATGGCCAGCTGAGCTATTTCCCTGAAGTCATCATTTACAATTGAACTGCAATTCAATATTTTAGAAAATAATTCAACTTACACGTATGAGAACAAAAAACAAGAAAGTCATGGTAAAACATATGAAAACAAGAAGCATCACTTACTGGTCTGCTTCTGGAAGCTTAGCAAACACTTCTAGCAATACGTCCTTTTTTGTCATATGTTGAAGACTTGTGCTTTCCTGTGGTGAATTTAGTTCAAGCCCTCTCCCTGGCATTCTGAGACTCTGGACTGTAAAATGAGAAAAAAAGGAAAGTTTTGGTTAAATGATACTGCCACAACATAACTAGATAATATTTGCATGAGAAAACAGGCAAATGATACAAGTCAATGTGCAACATCTCAAATATATAAAAGCCTCAAGAGACTGAAAGGGCACGTTCCAGCTAAAAATGTCTGGGGAATTTTTGGATATGCAACTCTTGTGAATTTGCCTCTTCAGCAGGAAAGTCTGCCTCCAGTAGGATTATGAGAGAATATAAATTCTCAAGTAATAGGTGAGTAATAGATTATTATCCCTCCTCCCTCCTCCTCAGCTCCACAACTTTTGATTTTTATTTTATAATATTGCATACCAATTAATAATCAGATGTACTCAGATACTGCAAGGATTTTGTTTAAACCAAATGATCGTTCTTGATGAGGCATTTGGATCAGTACTGATGTACTTGTGTTATTTTTAAATAAAGGAAAGGATGAGCAGTGGGAAGTTTCCTAAAGTTGCAGACCATAATATGACCCAAATCTTCCCTCCCCATTCCCAAGACTAGACAGACATTTATTTTTATAGTCGCCACTTTATCTCACTGAAGTATTGATAAGGATCTGATCCTACAAATAAACACACTAAACATTACTAGCAAGAGTGGTGCCACAGAAATCAGTGGGATTACTCACAGTATATTAAGCGTGTGTCAGTAACTCCAGGAACAGCACCTAAGACTAAGAGCTGCTTTAAAATGCATTTTAGACTGGCCTAGGGAAAAAGCTTGAACCCAGCAAAGAATGTAACATAACTGTAACAGACTGGTAAAGTTCTCTCTTTTCCAGAGACAATAAAAGAAACAGCCTGTGGTAGGAGATCCTGGCCTGGGAGTTTGGCTAGTAACACACTGAAAACATGGTAAGGGCCCTCACCTTGAATTTCAAGTTTAGTTTACGTTTAGAAAAAGTTTTCATCTTTATTTTTCTTTTAACTATTTCTGGCTTAAGTTCTTTGTGATTTATAGTCACTTAAAATATGTCTTTTAATTCAATATTGTGAATTGTTTCGGTAACTCCATTTAAGGCAGCAGACTGTTGTATGTGACCCCTTAAACAGGCAATGGACCCAATATACCTGGACTGTCCAGGAGAGAGCTGAAGAGCACAGAACACAGTTTTGGGGGGCAATCTAGGACTGGAAGTGTGCTGGAGTCACACTACACATACTAAACCAAGATGTTGAAAGCCAGAGCCTGGCTGATGTTTGCTGACAAGTTGCTGGTGTCACAACTTCTGGGTCAGAGCTGTAGCTATACACAGACACAAAGGGCTTGTCTACATTTGCCCCTAACTTCAGAGGGGGCATATTAATCACGGCAATGGGAGATTACTAATGAAGTGCTGTGGTAAATATGCAGCAGTTCATTAGGCAAATTCCCACTCCCCCACCAGGCAACTTCAGAGCGCTGAAATGCATGTAAAAGCAGACACTTTGAAGTATGATGCTTCGAAGTTGCTGCTGGGAAGAATTTGCCCAATGAAGTGCCGCATATTCACTGCAGCATTTCATTAGTAATGTCGCATTGCCCTGATTAACATGCGCTCTTCAAAGTTGGGGGCAAGCATAGACCCAGCCAAGGGTGTGCCCTGCATGCTCTTTGTGAGAAGCCTAGTCTGGGAGCTACAGCAGCAAGGCACTGAGATGCACTTCAGGTTGTTGAGTAAATGGCGATACAGTCTCTCACTGTTCTGAATGGCACCACACCATGTGAGATAGAAGCTTTCAGGCTTACATAGAGCTCTTAGACCCAAAGAAGAACTCCGTGTAAATGCAAAAGCTTCTGCCACTAATAGAAGTTGATCTAATAAAAGATAGTACCCCACACACCTTGTCTCTCTAATATCTTAGGACCTGCACAACAACAATACTGCATTTATTGGAACCTCAGAGTTACAAACTGACCACTCAATCATAAATCTCATTTAGAACAGAAAGTACACAATCAACAAGCAGCAGAGACACCACCCCAAACCTCCCAAAAGCAAACACAATGCATTACTATGTTCAGTGTGCAACTCCAGAGGCCCTGAGACCACTGACAAGGGAGAGTGAAGTTTCTGCTCTACTGCTTTGGCTGAGAGCCAACCAGCTTTTAGTTCATGTGGTAGAGCACAGGGCTTTAGCTCCTAAAGGTCACAGGTTCATTCCTTCGTGTGGATGGACCCATTGGTCTTACAAATGCAAGCAACTAAACAATGCTCAGTTGTAAACTCCTGAAAGAGCCATAATTTTGTTCAGAGTTAGGAGCATTTCAGAGTTACAAACAAACTCCATTGCTGGCATGCTCACATATATAAGGGTCTACTGAATAACAAGATAATATCAGCTTTCAAATCTTCTTTCTGAGCTATCTAATTTATAGGGTGACTGGACACTTTTTTCTCAGGAGGCATCCCATCACTTGTACCGAACAAGGTTATGACTTCTTCCACTTACATTTTTATATACTGACCAGCAGCTGAAGAGAATACAAAGAGTCTATAAAGTGTTTTGCAGATGTTACTCTCTCACTTCAATCGGAGCATAATAAACGTGTCACCTGATTTAACGCCAGTCGCTTACTAGAGTTCCTTCTGCTTTATACTTAGTTATAACCTTCAAGAGGTCAGGAATAACCTCCAAAGCGAGCACAGTGGTTCTGCCTCTACCTTCGCTCTTCCCCCCGCGCCGTTTTAAAGTCTGTTTCTGTTCATATATTCATATAATAGCCAGCGGCTCCTCAAACTGCCCTACCAAGGCCCCACCCCAATTCATCTCTCCCGCTAGTCGTAGCATGTTAGCCTAGCGCAGTCAGCGCAGGACCTTGCTACCAGGTCTTACCGAGCTCTGCAGCTACTCCCCTAGCGATGGACCTTAGTCTTCTCAAGGCCTGTGAAGCAGCGTCGCACCACAGTGCCCCTTCTTACTTAGTGCTGGGTCCCCTCTCCAGTGAGCAGCCAGCCACTGGTCCTTCGGATACAGCAGCGCTAACCGTACAGACCTGCCACAGACATAGCTCCTCCCCCTCATGTTCCTCCTGTGGAGACCACCATCTTGTCCAGTCACATGATCCAGGCGAAGACGTCTCGACTCCCCCTCGGAACGTGTCGATGATTGGGCGGTCCTCGCAGGCCTAGCATGGCGTCTCGTGATTGGTCAGGGTGTTGGACGGGTGGGATTGCTTCTGGGCCCGGTTTTCGTTGCTAGGGGAGGAGGATAGCGACAGCATCGGTAGCTTCTCTATGGAGACGGGGCTGAGCCGGGAGGAGACCTTGCAGCTGGAGACGCGGAGACTCCCCTAGTTATGCCCTCAGTTGGGGGTCCCTCGGCGTAACTGGCTGACCCCGGCGGAGGCAGCGGCCGCGCAACTGCCTCAGGCCTCAGCGTTCCAGCATCGCTGCCCGTGGGTTTCTCCCGCTCAGCCGCCACCGACTCCCGGCCCCTCCCTCAGCTTCCTCATCCTCCAGTCCCTCCCCGCTCCTGCGCGCACCCCCTCACCTGACCACCCTGCAGAAACCCGACGGGGCCGTCCAGCGCTCACCCGCCCCTCAGCAGACTAGACGAGCCCCCCACCCCGAAGAGGACGTTGGGGGGAGACCTGTTTGTGGGGTGGGATATAGGGAGGCCCCGGTCTGAATGGTGACTATTAAAGATAGTCCCCCAAACACAGTGTCCATCTCTCGTAGAAGATAAATGCAAAGCAGAGTTATGTAACACGCACCACGGCTCCTCATGCACGCAGGGAAACATTTGGAAGGCTGCATGACATTTTCATACCTTTCTTCACAAGCGAGATGGGGCAAATCTGTCTCTTTTCTGCAAACCAAGGGGGAGAAAAGGGCTTATACTGAAGCTAAACAGCAGCGCACGCATGTGTGGAAACTCTGGACTCATTTCATAGCTTATTTTTTTTTATTCTGTTGATACTGCAGCATCTGCGAAAATTAATCTTTTGTGAAGCTCCGCTCCAAACCCTCTCTGCTCTTCCACGAGGCGGCTGCTTTGCAAGAAATGGCATGAAGTAAATGGCTCCAGAATAAAGCATTTTGCTCTGCCTAAGTGCCCAGTGAGCAGCACTGTTACTTTAATACTTCCATTTCAAGGGATTGTTTTCCTTCTTTTCAATCCTGTCTTTTAATATATGGAAGGATCAGAGAGACATTAGAGACCTTAAGTCTGAGTGCTTGGAGAGAATAAAAATGAAAGTGATTGGCAAATGACCTCCGTCGGTTAACAGTGTGAGATTTGAAAGCATCTTTGCAGTGAGGAAAAAAGGGACTTTTTCAGTCTGCGGTGTTTACACCAGTACAACCATATATTAATAATAAAATTCATTCAAATTCCCATGAAAGGAATTTATACAATTATTTTTGATTATTTTTGTTCTTCCTCAGAAATTTATTTGGATTATTTGGGAATTTAGTCAGATGCAGATGGCTTTGAAGTTCAGGTGGACTGTTAAGACAGTTGTCTAGAGATGGACTGTGCCTTAATTGTCTTACGCAGAGATGTTTAATAAACTTTTGCTGCTAGAAGAGGATTTATAATAGGTTTTTATGTCCCAAGGAGCATTTTTCTCTTGTATTTTTATAGATTCAAAAATATTTTACAGAAATTGAAAACCACTCTTGGAAAACTCCATACTCTCTTTTTTCTTTTTCTGTGGGAGGCACTGGAGGGATACCTGGAGAAAATAGCAAGTACTGCTAGAAAAAAAGAAGACTGAAGTATTTCCCAGTTGAGCCATTTAAGTGACTTGAACAAGTTTCTACTTCTTGTGCGTACAAGGTGATCCCAGTGGACATTTTTGATATCAGTAAATAAGCACTTGCATCCAGTACCAGAAGTAAGACCAAGAATGCCAGTCAAAAAGAAAGGTGGGCTATGATGTTTCCTGTCTCATTTTACATCTACTTTATATAGGTTCTAGGTTTTTAGTACGTGCCATTTTAATGTTAAAAGTATTTCAATGGGAGGAGTGATTGTTTTTTTCTGTTTCAGGGAAGGAAACTATGAATGTATTTACAATTGTAGTTAAAATACCACACATGTAATAGACACAAAGATTTGTCTTGTAGTTGATCTCACAATTAGGTTTTGTAAAAGCCAGCCTTTACAAAACTTAAAACCAGGAATAAGGAAGTTTGAAATTAATTTATATATCTCAATTCCCAAAGAAACAGCATAAATAGTACAAAGTAAGCCATAAAAAGTGTGTTTTAATATTCTGAGGTGGTTGTAAGATTAGTTGCTTTTTTTTAAGTTTTTAACCCAATATCTTTTCTTTTAACATAGACCAGGTTACTTCACCAACACCAGAAGCAAGCATAAATGTAAAAGGCCACTTCAGTGAACTTTGTAAAAGTTTCAAGCTTTGAGTTATCCAAAAATGTTTTTAGTTATGAAAGTCACCTGATTTCAGCAATGTTTGGTTTTCTGCATGTTAGGATTAAAAAGATTATATTACTTTAATAACTAGTAATTTTGCATTTAAAATCCCCAAATAGCCCCATATTTTACCTCTGACACACTTAGGTTTGCCACATAAATGATTATTTACAGTGTTGTTGCGGCTATCTTGGTCTCAGGATATGTGTGTCTTATCTTGCTCTTACAAATATTTAACATTTTGTGAGAATAGTGGATTTAGACACAGCTTTGGTAAAGCGCAATTGCCAGAGACCATGTTAGCAAAATTGGGGTAAATATTTATGATTACTCTGAGAACTTTTTTTGCTGTAAACGTTTTTCTGTGCCTTGAAAACATGGGACAGTAATTTAACGTGTTAATTTAGGTTACAAAAGGTGCAGATAAAAGAATGGCAAGTAGATGAACTGCATGAGAATAGTTATACAGGGATTTTGTCATGGCACACCCAATGCATGGAATAAAGAACTAAAGTGAGACTTCAAAACAAAAAAGCAGTAAAGTAGCACTTTAAAGACTAACAAAATAATATATTACATGAGCTTTCATGGGACAGACCCACTTCTTCAGACCAGGGGTCTGTCCCACAAAAGCTCACCTAATATATTATTTTGTTAGTCTTTAAAGTGCTACTTTACTCCTTTTTTGTTTTGTTAGTATATAGACTAGCATGGCTTTCTCTCTGTTACTAAAGTGAGACTTCTTAGTAGTATATAAACACAGATAACTTTAATACAAATCAAAATTAATTTCTGTCACAAAATACTTTCTTTTACCCCCTCTTCCATGTTTCATAATTTCTGGTGTAAATAATTGTTAAACTCTATAAAGTGTTTTACAAAAATACCGCTTAAAGTTTTACTTTGATTATGTTATGGATGGAGATTGTAGAGTAGAAACAAAGTATCAAAGGTGTAAAATTGTTTAAGAATATTAGTCACTGATTTAGATAATTATATTTAACTTACTGTAATATACATAGGAATATTTATGGAGGAAAATAATGCCATCATAATGTCCTTTTAAATCATTCTGTTGTGCTGTGAACACATCTTTTATTCCACTCTGTGGCTTACATGCTATACTTGTTCACAGTAACTGTGTTAGTCTGTATCTTCACAAAGCAAAGCAACTAATCCTGTAGCACCTAAAAGATTAACAATTTATTAGGTTAATGAGCTTTTGTGGGTAAGACCCACTTCTTCTCATTACATAATAAATGAAATTGTTAGTCTTTAAAGTGCTGTAGGACTGCTTGCTTTTTTCACAACAGGTGAGTTAAGCAGTGTCATTTTAATGCTAAAGCCTTAGCTCGGAATTGTACATTTTTCAGTATGGACATCTTTCTGAATTGGGTGTTGAAGAGTAATTCAATTACACTATATTCATTTGATGCTAGAATTACTGGGTGAAATTCCATTGTCTTACTCAGATCATCAAATTAGATGATCATAATTATCCCCTCTGGCCTTAAATACCTATGAATCTATAATTTCCTGCCTTTGTTTCAAGGTAGCCTTATTCAGATTTTTAATGTAAAATATTCCTGTAAAATCTTAATTTTTACCAGCTATAAGAATATATATTTTTATAATTTTAAACATACAACTGGCACACCAAAATGGTTCTTCTAGTACAATTTAGCCTAATTTAGTACATCAGTTAGTGTATGAGAGCTGTCAGTGTGAAGATACTTAGATTTAAATGTTAAAAGTTGTAAAAAGGTGAATAGCTGTGTACAGAAGGGGATTAAAATGTTAGCAAACCAGATACTTTATTTACCATGTCTCTGAGTTGCTTAAATTTATAGTCTATGATAATTACAAAATGTAATTAAAGGCACACTGTCAACCTGAACATCTCTCTTCTGTAGGAAATTTGTGTATTTCTTATTATTACGAGTAATAATGGGTGAGAGATGAGGGCTTTTTCCCTCAAGCTTTGCAGTTAATTTTCTTTGTGCCTTAGCATTTTTATAGTCAGTTTCACTATTTTATTGGTAGTCAGTTTAATTGCTGGTCTTGTGCAGCAAGGATTTCATATGCTCTGTCTCTGGGGAAAACACATTTGTGTACTTTCCCTGGGCTCTGCAAGCATGTGCATTCTGGTAGCAGCAGCAATAGTACTGAAAGTGAATAGTCACAGGATGCGTCTACACTACAAGCTAAAATCAACTTTATTAAAATTGATTTTTTTTAACACTGGGCTTTATAAATTGAAATTTAAGCATCCTCACCTTCCTACAGGCTCCCCACAAATTTGATTTATTGCTGCCACATGCAAGTTGCCAAACATGGACTGTTTCAGAAGTGTATTTTGGGAGCCTATCCCACAGTTCTCTGAGCCCCAAAAAGCATTCTGGCTATTTTCACTTGGGCAGCATGGGAAATGCCCCCAAGGGGCCGTGGGTATTTGATGAGATTTTCCTAAGTTTCATTTCCCTCATTCTCCTGCCATGTTATGCAAGCATCCCTTTTTTCCCAGGTGGAATCTTGCTTGTATAGATTATTTGGCTTTTTGTAAAGCAGGAGATGGGAGAAATAGCAAAATGGTTAGAGCATTGCCCCCCCCCCCCCCACACCCAAATCTAGGGCTGTGAGTTCAATGCCTGATGGGGCCATTTAGGGATATAGAAGGCAAATGGATTTAAACAAAAATCTGTCCAGGATGTTGTTGATAGGTCCTGTCATGAGTTGGCCAAAGTATGAAGACAGCAGAGAAGAAGGTTTAGAAGAAAGATTTTGGGCTTCTCAACTGACAGGTTTTCAAAACAGGATGCAAAAGCACTGGAGCACATGTAGAAGAAGTGGAGGGGCTGAGGACAGAAATTCATGTGGCTATACTACAGCTTTTCAACCTGCCCTGATTAGGAGGTAGCTCATAGCTTTTCCGCTCTACCACCAAACTGGAGAATGAACTGGGACTCAGGGCAGATCTAAACAATAGTTGTAAGATTAAGGCTTGGATCTGAATTTAGACCTCCTTGTAAAGAAGATCCCCAGGACAAGAATTTTCTCTCAAAGGCCAGCCATCCTAGTGACACAGTTTTTTTCTTCCCTTGAGAGAGTATTTTCAGTGTTTTTCATAAGAAGGTCTTCCCAGTTCAGATCAGTGATCTGGAATGGATTAGCCCAGAACTCCGAAAAGAAATTCTGTATCGCTGAAGGCCTGAGCCAAAACTTATTAAAATCAATGGAATTCTTTTAATTGAATTCAATGGCCTTTGGATCAAGCCCACGCTGAGGTAATTCTAAAGCTAATAATGTTGACTTCAGTGGCTTTTGGATCAAGCCCATACTGGGGTATTGCTCTGTCACATTTATTTTTTGATGCTCCATAATATAGAAATGTGTGTCTGAGTACACGCAGGCGTTACACTGAATGTCTGCCCTATCAACTTTCAGTGGCACTTCCTGTGCCTACCATGGTGACTATGGGTAATGGGGAATCAGAGTTTGATTCCAGAGAGGGAGCCTGAGAAACACCTACCACATCCAAGGAAGGCAGCCGGTATGCAAATTACCCACTCCTGACCCGGGGAGGTAGTGACAAAAAATAAGACAGGACTCTTTCAAGGCCCTGTAATTGGAATGAGTACACTTTAAATTCTTTAATGAGGATCCATTGGAGGACAAATCTGGTAATTCTGACTCCAATAGCATGTGTTAAAGTTGCTGCAGTTTAAAAGCTCATAGTTGGATCTTGGGAGCAAGCTGGAGGTCTGCCGTGAGGCGAGTCACTTAGCCGAGTATCTTAGCCATCGAGGGAGACTTCCCTTGGGTGGCTCCAGGAACCTCACCATGCACAAGCTGCCTAGCAGCATGTTCAGCACATCCTTTTATTGATTTGGGGTCAAGCCACATGATGCAGCTGGGCATGGGAAAGTTCTGGACTGCATGGTGTCTCTTGGAGAGAAAGGAGGGGATTTTGGGGACAGGACAAATTGTAAACAGCTGAAAAGAAGTTCCTCGGCCTCTCATACAAGCATGAGCCCCACCCACAGCCTAGCTGCCATGTGGTGGGTGTGGGGGGGGGGGGGCAGTGGCTGGCGCCAGGTAGTGCAGAATAAAAGGCAGCTAGCAGAGATAGACACAGAACCACAGACCCCATAACTATGCTAATAGCAAAGAAAGAAAGAAGTTTTTCAGCCTCTCATACAAGCATGACCCTACAGCCATGGGCTTCCAGGTGCCAAACTGAAGCAGTCTTCCTGTTACCTAATTTCTGTGCACCTAAGAGCAGTGGAGATGGAAGAAGCTGGAGGGGAGAACTGTGGGGCACATACAGGACATCTCTGGAAGCTAATTAATTTGATTTAAAGACATGGCGCTTCCACACTAGTCTTTATTTGGAATTTTAGACTTGACTTGAACAGTATACCCGTCAGGTTCTGATGATATTATGATATCGATATGATATCAATTTTAGTGCTCCATAAGTTGAGCTAATGGTATTTATAGTGAAGACAGGCACTTGGTACAATCACGCTAAATGCCTTAACTTCGATTTTATCTCATAGTGTAGATGCAGCCACCGAGAGGTAGCCATGTTAGTCTGTATCTTCACAAAACAAAAAAGCAGTCCTGTAGCACTATAACGACTAACAAAATAATTTATTAGGTGATGAGCTTTCGTGGGACAGACCCAGTTGTCCAGATCTGAAGTGAGTCTGTCCCACGAAAGCTCATCACCTAATAAATTATTTTGTTAGTCTTTAAGGTGCTACAGGACTACTTTTCTGTTTACTGAAAGTGAATGAGTTATCAGGGAGATATGTGAACAGAATGGATAGGGAAAGAGGTAATCCTAGCATGTGTTCTGCTGGTTTTGCGCCTAACCAAAATGTCCTTTAGAAACCAGCAGACAAGTAGAATATCCTGCACGTATTTAGAAAGAAAATAATTAAAAAAGTCCTGACATTCCATTATTACGAGGCTGTATTGGAACATTAAATTATTTGAAATTAGTCACTTTCCACTTGTGTTCCTCTTTAAAGGGCAAGGAATATATTTGAAGCTTTACTCTGGAGGGAGCACTACTTTTTCACCTCTATACTTCAAACACAAATGTTGACAAAACTTTTATGCCTGGCTTTATCTTTTTAAAATAGGTAATCATTACAGGGCTACCTTTTCAAAAGTAGTCTTATTAGCTAATTCAACCAGTGTGAAAAATTTAGGCTATTTGTAGTTAGTAAAAATACTTAATTAAAATAGCTGAACAACAAGCTGGTGTGTTTTGGGTGAAATAAGACAAGCCAACCACTGGTTTTGATCCATTTTATGTTGGTATATGATTGTGTGATGGATTGTGTGAAATGAGTTGGTGGCTTCAGTTCACTCCACAAAAGATAAATGTCCACATGGTTGAGAAGAAGCAATTGGCACCCTTGCTATCAGTCTCAACGAAAAAGACCAAAGAGTGTAATGGTCCTGAAATATCCTCTCATAGTGTAAAGTACTTCCTTCAGCCAAAGGATGAGACTGTTTTAGAGATATTTGCACTGTTGTAAATATTCTGATGAGTTCAGTTTCTGGAGCTTTCCATTTCTCACATTTCACTGGCTCTAAATACACATTAAAATGAAAAGCACATCAAATGCTCCTCATTACCAACCATGTTTATTTGTGGGACATTACGCTTTAGATATTATGATTGCACAAGCTTATATAGTGACTAAATGTAGGCCTTTATTGTGTACTACACTTTAGCAAATGTAAATTAGAAATAATGAAGTTAGATGTAAAGCAAAAATACTATTTACAAATGTATATTGCCCATTGCTATCCCAAACAAGGAGATAGTGCTGGTGTTGTGGTGTATCTTAAAGGTGACCTAATGACAAAATAATATACACCCTTGTTAGACTAAGGGAACACTTATCACAGAACATAAAATCAGCTTTTCATATTCCTTTTGGAGTCCCTCAAGGTCATACCATCTGGTTCCAGCAAAGAGTGAGGGCCTATATTTACTTCTGTATTTGCCTGACCTTTAGATATATTTACAAAATAGACTAAAAACGTGAAGCTCAATTACTTCTTTCTATGACATCGCAACACTTGAAATAGCTTGCTTTATTATGTAGCCAGTCCATAGGGACTCTTCTAAATAAATTGTTTTCCAAGAATATTTTTTTAAAATTTTGCTTATATATAGAATGCTTTTTAATATATTCCATATTAAACAGATCAGGAAAAAAAGTGGTTAATATGAGCCTCCACTGTGCTAACGCAGGGCCTGCTGGTTATCACGTCTAAAGGTGTGTTTTAGTTATGGGTATTTTTAGTGGAAGTCATGGTCAGGTTGTGGCAAATAAACAAAAATTCATGGCCTATGACCTATCCATGACTTGTGCTATATATCCCTAATTGAAATGGGATTGGGTGTGCTGTGAAAGAGGGAGCTCGAGGAAGCTGCATGTGTTGGTTGGGAGGACTGTGTATTGGTGCTGGGCCCAGGACTCTGACAGTTGCTGGGGTGGGCTCAGGGCAGGTGGGGCTGGATGGTTCCTACCTGGCTCTGCCAGCTCCTTGAAAATAGCTGGCATGCCCCTGCAGCTCTCAGGGGTAGGGTAGGCCTGATCGACTCTGCTGCTCCCACCACAAACGCTGGGTCCACAGCTTCCATTGAACAGGAATTGCAGCCAATAGGAGTGTCAGGGGCAGTGTGCAGGGAAGACCTCTTGGGCTTCCCTACCCTAGGAATTGTGGGGTTATGATGGCCACTCCTTGGAATCCCTCCCAAGGTAACTGCCACCCTGCACCTGACTCTGCTACACTAGTACTGAACCCCCCTCCTAACATCCTAACTGCCTCAGCAGAGGCCACTGTGGCTGGCCCAGGGGCTTTTTGAGCTGTACTAGCTGCTGCAGAAGTCACAAAAGTCACCAGAATCTGTGACTTGTGTGATAGACACACAGCTTTAATTATATCAATAAACAATTAATTTTGTGGTGTAACATATAGCATTGCTGGCTTATGGCATGACATCCTTTTAGAAGAAGAGAGCTAAAAATAAAGATTGAACTTCAAATCTTTTACATCTGATTGCTTAAAGTTTGGCTTCTAAATACATATTTTAGATATCTAAATAGATATACTCTGGTTTTCACAAGGTCTGAGAACAGCAGCTGCCATTGAATTCACCGGGAGTTGCAGGGATTGGTATCTTTCAAAATCTGTGTAGTGACAGAAGCTGCTACTACTACTACTAAAAAATTCTGTGTATGAAATAATTGCAGGAGTAGACATAACATATAACAAATATTTGTTACATAAATTCATAGGGAGAAGCAGCCTAAACCAAGCAGGCACTGGACTAGATGTTAGAAGACTTGGGGACTTTTTTCAGCGTGGCTATTGTTTTGCTTTGTGACATGACACTGAAACTCACGGGCTGTGTCTACACTAGCAAGTTCTTTTGAAAGATCCTGGGGAGCAGCTACACACAAAAAGCATTCTTTCAAAAGTACATCTAAAGGATGTGGTGCTCCTTTTGAAATCGCTCTTCCTTCCCCATTTCTGGAAGAGTATCCCCTTTCAAAAGCTTCTTTCCAAAGAAAATGTGTGTAGATGCTTTGTAAGCCCTTTTTTTAAAAAAAGCAGTAGTCCTCATTGGGCCTGATTTTTCAGTCTCTGGCCTGTTCTTTCAAAAGAGCAGGGTCTTTGTGGATGCTCTCTTTCTGAAGAGCAGATGACTCTTTTGATCCATTTTTTTGTGTGTGGATGCACTTTTTCAAAATATGTTCTTTTGGAGAACTTCTGGAAGGGCTTCTTTCGAAAAATCTCTGTAGTGTAGACATAGCTATTGTGCTTTAATTCAGTGGCTCTCAACATTTGCATATTACTGTAGCCCTTTCAAGAAACTGATTTTGTGTACTCCAAGTTTTGCTTCACTTAAAAACTATTTACTTATAAAAGCAGACTTATAAGTATCATAGCATGCTGTTAGTGAAAAATTGCTTACTCTCTTTTACCATATAAGTATAATATAAACCAATTGGAATATAAATATTGTACTTACATTTTAGTGTATAGTGTATAGAACAATATAAACAAGTCATTTGTACAAAATTTGTTTGTACTGACTTTGGTAAATTGATAAACTAAACAGTAATAAATCACCAGGATGATGGTATTCACCTAAGAGTTCTGAAGGAACTTAAATATGAAATAGCAGAACTACTACTGTCATTTAGATCAGCTTTTATACCAGATGACTTCAGGGCTACGTCTACATGAGCCCCAAACTTCAGCTCATAGGAATAAGGGGACTTCGATGTAGCCGGGGTCCTTTCGAAAAGGAGCCCTGTCAGGACGAGACGCGTGGCACGTCAATTTCGAAGTGCCGCGGCCACCCGCATGCTAATGAAGCGCTGAATATGCATTTCAGCGCTTCATTAGTAAACTTCAAAATGGCCATTTGCGTGACCATTTTGAAGTTTGGGGCTCGTGTAGACATGGCCCAGGACTGCTAATGTGACACCAGTTTTTTAAAAAAGGTTCCAGAGGCAATCCCAACTATAACAGACTTAACTTTGGTACTGGGCAAACTGTTTTAAGTTATAGTAAAGACTAGAATTATCAAAGGTGATTTATTGGGGGAAGGTTCTGCATGGTTTTTGTAAAGGGACATCCAGTCTTACGACCTTAGTCGAATTATTTAAGTGGATCAACCAACAAGTGGACAAGGGTGAACTGGGTTATACAGTGTACTTAGATTTTCAGAAAGGTCCCTCCCCAAAAGCAAAGCAAGTTTTCATGGAGTAAGAAGGAAAGTTCTCTGAAGGACTATGGCAACCTTTTTTGAAAGGACAGTGCTATGTGGAATTCTCTGTATTATAATAATAGTCAGCCAGGGAAAATTACCGTTAACTACACAAAAGATTGCTTCTAAAGTAGCATCTGCAAACAAGATTTCAGTGAGTTTTAAGTGTAAGTTGAAGTTAGAAACATCTAAATTATTCCCTTAAGATTGTTCTGGAGAAGGAAACCATGTTGAGGTTAAATTACAGGACTGATTTTTAGACCTTATTAACCCATTAGTTAACTGATGTAAATGCTAGGAAAAATAATAATTCAGTACTCCAAGACAAAGTGGATGAATCCCTGTTTTAAATGCAAAACTCAACTCAACCTTCTCTGTGGAACTGTGAACCATACTTTTGTAGGAACCTGTTCATATGAAGACAAAAATCAAGCACTCAGATGCTAAGTAAAACTCTATTGCTTTCACATAAGTTAATCAGGAAGTCCAAGTGATAAGGAAACACAGCTGTGGATTATGTGCCTTTCACACAGCATCACACAGCTGTTGCAGTCTCTGTGCAACTACTTCTAGGTGTTCCAAATAATAGGCTGCAAAAAGAGGGAGTGAGTCAGCTCAGGCCAGCAGTGGTAGAACAGCAGCTGTAATTTACATTTAAAGCTGATGCAGTTAATATGGCTAATTGCCATGTAAACAAAGTTGCTCTGAACAACATTAACTGTATAACCACACTCTATGAACTGTCAGATTGTACAAGACCAACAGTATCAAACGTTGAGTTTTAACTCCTATTTCAATTGTGTGCATAGTTAGTCTTAGACAGAAGACAAACAGGATAGTGCTTTTTAAATCTATGTGGCAACATTCTTCCCTTCTTCACAAAGAAGCATGCAAGGTAAAACTTTTCAAGGGAAGACTTTCACTTTCATTTTCTGATCTCACAGATCTCTTACATTCACCAAGGACAGGGCTTGTGGTACTACAGTGCGGCTTATGTGCCAACAGACATACATAGGTTGGAACTCTCTGGAAAATAACTGGCCTAACACCATGGATTTCTATCTGCTAGTTTTCCTCCCTGTAGGGGTCACAGCTTTCTCCACTGCACTGATAGAATGTCTTGTAGGTCATGCTGAGTTTAGCTCATGCCACCTGTGTGTATCATGTGACTCCAGAAGCAATCACCTGGTTCAAGTACAGCTGCTCAGCATTTAATTCTTCTGTTTTATTCCGACTGTTGAACTCAGTGGCACAAACAAGGTATCACAGTCAGATTTTGATTAATCTCTGGTGTGGGGTGAGCAAAACAGTTAATTTTAGTAAGATTTTCAGGAATGATCATACAAGCCAGGAAAGAGCAAAGAAGCTGGAAGCATTGGTTTCACTGGACCAGTGAGCAGTGCTTAAAATGAGTTAAGTGACTCAAGACCAACTAACTGAAAGCCAGAGATGAGAACTCCACCTGCTTGTTTTATGAGGATGCTGAGTGGGTACTGTATTGTATGCTGATCCAACAATGGCTAATGATAGCTTTGTCAGCCAGGATTCTGACCTCAGAATCTAGTATAGGACTGGAAAGGAGCCAGTAGGTGCTGGCTGAGACTTCTGAAGTGATTCTTATATTCACACTGGTCCCTAAACAGGCTTTGCTGCCAGAACAGCTGCAGCATATCTTGGAACCCTAGTTGAAGGAGCTTTTTGAGGCTCTCCCTTGGGAGGAGCAGCCTGCTGTGAAACTAGCAGCCACAACCCAAGAGGTAAAAGCAGCCCATGAGCCTGGTAAATTCCTGGCTCTGTGTTATCATTAATATAGGAATGGGAGGGATTTTGAAGTTATGCTCCAAAATTTATTACATGCTGCTAACAGCAATGTGTATTTGCTAATGGCAGATTATGTGTCAACATGTTGAAAGTGGAGACTGGAAAGCTCAAATAACAATGAAATAAGCCTTTAAACTTAATTTTTAAATCAAAACCCACACATTGTTACAAAGATTCACTGGGGTATCTAAAGAAAGAACCCATCATTTTAGTATGTCAGGACATAAAATGGGCCACATGACTACATCATGAGCCACCAGTAAACAGTGAACTGTACCGTCTGGTGGCAGGGAGTCTACATGTAGTTCCTGAGTGACAAAAATAATGTCCACAGTACAGCTGGAGAGTAATATGTATTCTAGAAATGTGCTGGTGAGTTTCTGGCTAGTTTTTTGAGGGTCCACGTTATTGTGTGTGAGTAGCTGTGTTCACAGTAAGCTGCATCAGAAACCAGAGGGAGGTAGTTATCTGTGTGGATGCTAATATAGCCTTTTCATTTCCCCAGGAATTACGAAACAATCCTGAGTCCTGATAGCTGCAAAATTCCTGTAGTAGGAATTTCAGATACATAGGCAAATTTTGGGGAAGAGCTCCTTTTTCCTGGTTCACCTCTCTAGGTTACTTGCCCATTCTTTTTGTAGATGTGGGGCACAGTCAATGACATTATCGTGGGTTTGAAAATCTCTGTGGCATGCAAGACTGGCTTGCTAACAGCAGGTTGGAATAAAAGGTTTCTTGCCATTCAAGAACCTCCAAAATTATGTCTTTCAGAAAGTGGAATTCCTGAAGGGATAGAGAAGGATTAAGTAGTAAGTTATCCTCTCCCCACCTTCAAAAATATCAAAAGTGAGGTGTAATTTTTAAAGAAGAAGAAACTGTAACTTTTAAGAACATAAGAACATAAGAATGGCCATACTGGGTCAGACCAAAGGTCCATCCAGCCCAGCATCCCATCTGCCGACGGTGGCCAATGCCAGGTGCCCCAGAGAAGGAGAACAGAAGACAATGATCAAGTGTTTTATCTCCTGCCATCCATCTCTGGCCCTTGTTCTGAAGGCTAGGGGCACCATACTTTATCCCTGGCTAATAGCCATTTATGGACCTAACCTGCAAAAATTTATCAAGCTCTTTTTTAAACCCTAATAGAGTCCTGGCCTTCACAGCCTCCTCGGGCAAGGAGTTCCACAGGTTGACTGTGCGCTGTGTGAAGAAAAATTTCCTTTTATTAGTTTTGAACCTACTACCCATCAATTTCATTTAGTGTCCCCTAGTTCTTGTATTATGGGAAAAGGTAAATAATTTTTCTATATTCACTTTCTCCACACCATTCATCATTTTATATACCTCTATCATATCGCCCCTCAATTGCCTCTTTTCCAAACTGAAAAGTCCCAGTCTCTCTAGCCTCTCCCCATATGGGACCCGTTCCAAGCCCCCAATCATCTTAGTCACCCTTTTCTGAACCTTTTCTAATGCCAATATATCTTTTTTGAGGTGAGGAGACCACATCTGCATGCAGTACTCAAGATGTGGGCGTACCATAGTTTTATATAGGGGAAGTATGATATCTTTTGTCTTATTATCGATCCCTTTTTTAATAATTCCTAACATCCTATTTGCCTTACTAACTGCCGCTGCACACTGCGTGGATGTCTTCAGAGAACTATCCACTATAACTCCAAGATCCCTTTCCTGATCTGTCGTAGCTAAATTTGACCCCATCATGTAGTACGTGTAATTTGGGTTATTTTTTCCAACATGCATTACCTTACACTTACCCACATTAAATTTCATTTGCCATTTTGCTGCCCAATCACTCAGTTTGCTGAGATCTTTTTGTAGTTCTTCACAATCTGTTTTGGTTTTGACTGTCCTGAACAACTTGTTGTCATCTGCAAACTTGGCCACCTCACTGCTTACCTCATTTTCTAGATCATTGATGAACAAGTTGAACAGGATCAGTCCCAGGACTGACCCCTGGGGAACACCACTAGTTACCCTCCTCCATTGTGAAAATTTACCATTTATTCCCACCCTTTGTTTTCTGTCTTTTAACCAATTCCCGATCCATGAAAGGATCTTTCCTCCTATCCCATGACCACCTAATTTACATAAAAGCCTTTGGTGTGGGACCGTGTCAAAGGCTTTCTGGAAATCTAGGTATATTATGTCCACTGGGTGCCCCTTGTCTGCATGTTTATTAACCCCTTCAAAGAATTCTAATAGATTAGTTAGACACGACTTCCCTCTGCAGAAACCATGCTGACTTTTGCCCAACAATTCGTGCTCTTCTACGTGCCTTGCGTGTTTATCATTGCTCATGCACTATGATTTTTCACTGGGATTAAACACAGTTGTTCTCATGGAGCTTTTGGAAATGGAAATGTTTACAGTATGGTGAATCTCAGTTTTATAACGTATTATTTTTTGGCTTTGAGATTCTACAAGGCAATTTTCCTTGTGGATGCACTGAAAATATTTTTAAGTACTGAGACAGTAATCCACTGTTTGATGCCTTCTTTTAGGACCTCCAGCTTCTGCTGGTTCTTCTCTCTCAGCTGCGTGGCCACACTCCAGCAGGTCCTTCGAATTTAGAACTGTCATGGACTGGTCCAAGTGGAATCATTTCCATGATATATTTATGGTGGACATCCTGGATATGGCCAAAAAAAGGGGCACTACCAAGGGGAGAAAGCAGAAAGGGCAAAATTACAATGTGTGAGGAGGCTTGTAGTGAAGTTTCTGATGCAGGAACATTGTCTGGGGAAAGAAGAGCACAGCAGAAGGACCCTGTTCACATATCTGCTTTTGCTTATGGCTGAAAGAGCACAGGCTTGTGTTGTAGCTGTACTGCATCCTGAGTCTCGTACACAGTATCATGTTCAGCCTTGGAGCCCTGAACAATTCCATGGCTGGCTGGCCCATGCAACCAGGACTCAGCAGCAGCTTCTGCATAGGGCAAATGTATCCCCTGTGTGCATCAACCCTGTATGCAGGCTTCAAACTCTTGCAGGCCTCCAAGTCTGTGCAGCAGTGCCAAGTATACACTAAATCAGTGGTTCCCACACTTTTCAGCATCACACCCCCTTTTTGGTTTTTGAGAAACCTTCACGGCCCCCGCCTCCTCTTTGCCATCGTCCAACCCCCCCGTTAGCAAAAAAGTCAATTCATACCCCTACAAGTTGAAAGGCAAAAATAAAATAATAAAAATCACATTTTGTGGTATGAAATTAGAAATTTAAACATTTTTTATGCAGTGGTCTTCAATCTTTTTATACCCAATCTTTTTATTCACTTTTTCAGTATCAGGGCAAGCCCCAAAATCCCACTACTTTCTTGAGGCGCTGCCCTCTCTGTTACCCTCCTCTCCATCATTTGCTGTCCCCAGCTCTTACTCACTCTCACTGGGTTGAGACAGGAGGTACAGTTCTGGGGTGGGAATGAGGGGTTTGGGTGTGGGAATGGGTGAAAGGTGCAAGGTCTGGGATTGAATTTGGATGCAGGAAGAGGTGGAGAAAGGCTGCTGGCTCAGGGTGAGGCTCCAGGCTGGAGAGTGTTGGGGTCAGGTGAAGTATTGGGGTGCTGAACAACCCACAGGCTTGTGGCTGTGAGGGTACAAGAGTTCAGGTTGGTGTGTATGAGGGGCTCAGGGCAGCGGGGGTGGGAGTATGATGCGCTCAGAACACAGATTTGCAGTGTGTGGATTATGCAGTAGTGTTGTGTCAGATGACTGGGGATGTGAGAGGCTCAGGACAGGTGGTTCTGGTGTATGAGGGGCTCAGGACTGAGGTGTGTGTGTGGATACAGGGGTGTTATGATGCTGTGGCCAGATGGGGGTTGGCCTCAATTGGGGGCTTGTTGTCAAGGCTTCGTTTTAAAATAAAATAGGTTCAACACAATCCTTTAAGCATTGTCTTTGTTTAGGGGAGGGGCAGGGAACCTGTTTTGGGCCAGGGGTCACTGACCCACAGAAAAATAAGTCAGGACCACATGAGTGAGATGCAAAGAAAAAAACAACAACAACCCTCCAAGGCCCTCCTAAGCCACACTAATATGACCTCAACTGAGACACCTCCCTCCCCTGGCACCCCAGTCCCACAGAGGGAGGGTAGGTAGGACTGAGGTTCAGTGCCTTAGGCCAGATTAATTCTTCTGTGGGTCCATGGTTAGTGGAATTTGTGGGCCCCTCTACACTCTGAGATGGGGCCAAAATGATGGATCCAGTATGTGAGACAGGGCTGCTGGTGAGTTGGTGCCAGCTCCAACTGGTCAGGCAGGGCGCAGGTGCCCTGGGGAGCAAGGAGCAGTTGGTGTGGACCTGGGGCTCCTCCCACCCTCACTCCCCATGCAGGAAGGCAGCAGGCAAAAGGAAATCTCCAGCAGGCAACAGACCCAGCTTTTCAGGCTGAATGGGGAAGGGACGCAGCGCACACAGTTCCAGAGACACTTGCTCTGGCATGCAGCAGATGGGAATAAGGGGACTTTGAAGTAGGCGTGGTCCTTTCAAAAAGGAGCGCCGTCTGGACGAGCCGTGTGGCGGCGAGCTGTGTCAATTTCGAAGTGCTGCGGCCGCCCGCATGCTAATGAGGCGCTGAAGAAGTATTTCAGTGCTTCATTAGTAAACTTCGAAATGGCCATTTGAATGGCCATTTCAAAGTTTGGGGCTAGTGTAGACACAGCCGTAGGGTTTTAGTGTGCTAAATGTACATTTAACTACCATTCTGTACCTGCTGAGTGTATGATTAAGCTTTCTTTAGAAAATTGAGATCACAAATACCTTTTTAACTAATTAATGGTATTTTCTGGTACTGTCTGTTTTAGCTGTGTGACACCATCAATTGTTACATGGGAAATGCAGATCTCTGATGTAGGTCTAGACAGAATTGATTTTAAATATGTATCAACTATTTTTGAGATGGCCCTAGATAACTTTATTTTAGTTTATTAATTGCATGTACTCCTCAAAAATATGCACGGGACACCAAACATGAGAACGATTGCAAGGACTTTAGAGAACTGGATTAGAGTTCAACATGCCCTTGATAAATCAGAGAATTGGTCTAAAATCATCAAGATGAAATTCAATAAAGACAAGTTGAAAGTACTATTTAGAAAGGAAAAAGTTAAATGGACAGATATAAAATGGACAATAACTGGTTAGCCATAGCACTGCTGAAAAAGATCTGAGAGTTGCAGGAGTTGAATGAGGCAACATGTTGCAGTTCCAAATGAGTCTAAAGTAATTCTGGGTGTATGAGAGTCAGAGTTCGTAGAGTTAGACTCTCTTTTGGCTTGCATAGGTTGAACTTCTCTAATCTGGACCTTTGTCATCTGGCAACCTCTGTAATCTGGCATGATTTTAGTTAGCTGGATGATGATTTATGGGTGTGTCTGAGTTTCCTGTGGGACCATAACATTTGTTTACAGCCTCCAGTCCTGACTCTTAGTTCTGTGCTGTTGTTTAGCTCTAATTTACCCCTACGGCCTGGCCTATGCTAGAGAACAAAGTTGATCCCAGATACACAATTCTAGTTATGCCATTAGAATAGCTACACTCAACGTATCAGGATCAACTTTGTTCCCTGGTATAGATCGGGGCTCTTCGGGCTTCACTATAGTGTGGAGTACCAGGTTCGATGGCCGAGCCCAGGGACATTGATTTACAGATGCAGCAAAATCAAACTCCAGGGGATCTATCGTGGCACGTTGAATGTGCCGTAATTATAGACGTACCCTAAATGTCTTCTAAAAGTCCTGTAAGCAGCGCAAGAGTTACTAATGTGCTGCATTCCATGGTCTGATAAATTCTTTTGTCTGGCACCAATCAGGTCCCAAGGGTGAGGTTCAACCTGTATTTAATGTTTTAATCGAATATGTTAACTTAAAAAGTAGTTACTTTAACATACAAGCTAACAGGGAAAAAATTAAAAAGATAGGCATTTTGAAGCATTGGGAAGTTAAAAAGTTCCAGTATGGAGTGGATGTTATCCAATATATGCTTGTGGAAAGATGAATTTTTAATTGGCCCGTTTTATGCATAAGATGGATGTTGAAGCCCAGAATTTTTGGAATTTTAGGTTTGTTTAATGTAGTGTTTGGATTTGCTTGAATTTGTTTTCATGGTAATCTTGAAGTAAAATTGGTTTGTGGCAGTCTTAGGCTATGTCTACACTATAATATAAAGTCTATTTTAAAGCACTTACCTCGATTTTACAATGTGACTGTCTGCATTGTGAATACCATTAGGTCGATTTTAAGGAGCACTAAGGTTGACATTCTTGTGTTGACCATCCAATGCGCCATAATGCCAAGTTTGAAATTAAAAGATCGGATTAATGGTAGTGCAGAAACAGCATTACTTTCAATCAATTTTATTGGCCTCCAGAGGCGTCCCAAAGGTATCCCACAATGCCCCACAGTTGTCTGTTCTAGCTGCTTTCACTTCCATTGCTCTCCAAGTATTCAGGAAGTAGGTAACAGGAAGCTTGGGAATTTAAATTAGGTAACAGGGATTTTAATTCATTTCCTTTCTGACCAGTGTGTATAGCATACCTCACGAGTGCAGCTCAGGAGCCATCCATCGCATTGCATCTAGCCATTGCATCTAGCCATCTTGCCATCACGAGTGCTCAGGGTTCTTCTGATCTGAGCTCTCAGGATCACAAGAGAGCTCCAGCATGGAGCCATAATGAGATCCTGGATCTCATTTCTGTTTGGGGAGAGGAATTTGAGCAAACTTGAGCAAACTGCAAGTCAGCAAGCAAAATGCTGACATTTATGACAAGATTTTGCGGGGGATGGTCACAGAAGATTATTCCCGGGATACTCAGCAATGCCAGGTAAAAGTAAAGGAGCTCCAGCAGCGCTATCATGAGGTCCAAGAAGCCAGCTAGGAATCTGGGTGATCTCCCAAAACATGTCAGTACTATGAGCAGCTGGACACCATTTTTGGGAGGGACTCAACCATAGTTCCCGATCTTAACTGTGACTCTTCAGGAGGCCATACTTAGGAGTGTGGTGGGATATGAGAAGGGGAGCAGGAGACAGAGGCCGATGAAGAGGAGGACACAGTCAGTCATCAGCAGGTGGCTGATGAAGCTGATTCTGGCAGCCCAGAGCTCTTCATCAACCTTGATCTTGAGCCAGTCTCCGCCTCATCGACACTTGAAGTTACAGCGTCTGGCAATGGTGCAGAAGGCTCTTCTGGTGAGTATTTTTTTAGAATGCTACAAGTGAGTTGCATCTGGGTTAAGGTATAGGTTTACTTCTGGGAGCACATTTTTTAAACTGCTACAACTGGGTTGTGGCTCAGGCGTGGTGGGTCTATGCCCTTTAGAATAGTTTGTTAGTATTTCTGGGGATGGAGCAGTTATCGTTTTTGGAGGTCTCCGTAAAGGTCTCAGCCAGGTACTCTTATTTTTTGCATGAGGTTTTTCTGGAGGCCTGAATTACTGTGGCTTCCACAGTAGGACACCTTTCCATGGTAGGCAGCCGGTAAGTAGTCTGGTATTCTGGTGCTACACAGCATTCTGGCAAATTTTCGAACCCTGTGCTCACACAGCATGAGCATATTTTCTTTTTCACTTTCTGTTATTCTTCAGAGGCAGATGTCTCTTATTGCAGCCTAGAAGCAGCACAGGAATTTTGATTAGACTTTTTTGCACTGTTTCCTGACCATTTACATTTCTAAAAGGACTGCCCTGCCACATCATGTGTCTGGTGGGCTCTCTATCTCCCACTTCTGCATGGCTAGCGGGCTCACCTGGCTTTCTCCCCTTCCACCATGCTGCTGGCTTTTTCCTGTCACAGGATTGCTGAGAAGGTGTAGAGAAACTTTTTTTGTGCACTTTACAGTTTACAGGGATGACCACCACTGAGTCCTCCGTGCATCTGGATGGATCGATCCCTCCTCCTCGCCATGTGGCTGCCGGGCAATGTAGATCCTGCTCCTGGACATGTCCAGCATGGGCGTTCCTCACTTTGAATGTCCACATTACAGGGATTTGTTTCAACCCCTCTCCCCATTCATAAACTGCCAAGATCTTACCATGTCCACAGTGAAATGGATAAGTAATAGCGTCTGTTCTGAAGAGGCTGATTTAATGTCATCCTTCAGAAGCCAAAAGTAGCCTTGGAAAACAAAAGTTGTGGTGATTGTCAAACAGAGACCCATTCATTCTATGAGTCAGCACTTTGTGTCAAATGTAAAAATTGTATCTATATTTTGACCTTCCCTATCTTCAGCAGGCAGTGTCAGTGGGTGAGATGAGTTTCCCACGAGGAGGAGGAAAAAAGATCTGAACAGGATGTTATTCTGAAGCAGCTGGAGAAGGCTGAGAGGGAGAGAGCCAGAGCTGCTTCCAATCAAAAGTGGACATAGCAATGGCGACAGAGCATCCTGCAGTGTCACCAAAGTGTGTTCAAATACAGGAAAGAGGACTCAGCAGAGCTCCTGATGACTGTCAGGGAGCAAACCGAGATCCTGTGTTCCTCACTGGAGCTGTGGAGAGACACCTTCTGCAGGACTCATTATGCAGACTCTACACCATGTTGCCCGGCCTCCCCTGGTTATGGCTTGACACACACACACACCCTTGTTGGGGACCCCAGACTCAGTGGGGTAGGTCAAATCTCTTGCACCACTTCCAATACCTCTCCATGCTGCAAAAGGCTCACATTCCACTACATGTGATGCCAGGATTCCCTTCTTTTTTCTACCCCTTAACCCTAACCCTCCCACCCCAAAATAAAAAGAATGTTTTCTTGAAAACCACAGTGGTATTTATTGGTTCACATAGGGTGGAGAGCACTTGGAGGTTCATTCATAAAGGTCAAGCACATATAAGGAATTGGAGTGGTGTCACAATATTTAAATGCACCAGAATCATGTGGCTGTCTGCTTATTCATATAGTTACTTTTCAAAGCCTCCTTAATTGCCATTGCTTCTGCGTGTACATTGGTGAATGCCCTTGTGTCCAGCTGTGCATAAGCCGTGCTCATGGAATCTGCCTCTTCAGTCCAGGCTGGCATGAAATTATCCCCCTTAGATTTGCATATGTTATGGAGAATACATTGTGCTGCAAACACGGTGGGGACATTGGTTTGGGAAAGGTCCAAATGGGTCAAGGGGCACTTGAATTTGGCTTTTAAATGGCCAAAGGTACATTCCACCACCATTCTGCACCTGCTTAGCCTGTAATTGAAGTGCTCCTGGCTGAGGTCCAGGCTGCCTGTGTATGGCCTCATTAGGCAAGGGAGCAGAGGGTAAGCGGGGTCACCAAGGGTCACTATAGGCGTGTCTACATTGCCAAACTTGATTTTCTGGTCTGGGAAGAAAGTCCAATGGAGGAGCTGGATTTCTAAAGATGCATGTTTCGTGCATCTTTTCCAACCATCCCACATAGATGTCTGTGTAAGGACCTTTGTGATGATCCACCAATGCCTGGAACACCAGGGAGAAGTACCCCTTGCGGTTAATGTATTCTGAAGCCAGGTGGTCTGGGGCTCTGGTGGGGATGTGTGTTCCGTCTATTGCCCCACCACAGTCAGGAAACCCCATGGCACGAAAGCCATCCACTATGTACTGGACTTTTCCAAGAGTCATAGTTTTCTGCATCAGATGGTGACACTTGGCATTGGCTATATCCATCACCATGGCCACCACTATAGATCTGCCTAGCCCGAATTGATTTCCCACTGACTGGTAGCTTTTGAGTGTTCCAAACTTCCACAGAGCAATTGCCACTCGCTTGTGGACAGTCAAAGAAGGTCTAATTCTGGTATCGTTGCACTTCAGGGAGGGGGACAGCAAATCACGAAGTTTCATGAAAGTGGCCTTGCACATGCCAAAATTCTGCAGCCCTTGCTGGTCTTCCTAGACTTCCAAAATAATGTGGGCCCACCCCTGTGAAGTGCTTTTACGTCTCCAGAAATGACATTCCACTGTAAGCAATACATCCAGGGAAGCCAGCAGTTCCACATTCCTGGTCTCCATTTCTTCAGTTTCATCATCAGATTCATCCTCTTCCTCCTCAGCTAACTCATCCTCCCTCTGACTTTGTCTAAATAAATACTCCATGATACTTCAGGAAGTGGTCATAACACACTGTGCAACAGCTGTAAGTTGTTGAGGATCCATGCTCGCGCCACATAGCAAAATGAGCCAGGGCCAGGATTTGGGAAAGTGGCCTGAAAAAAGCATGAAATCAATTGGGCCAGCTCTTTGTTTTCCAACAGGGGTGAGGGTGGATGCTTTGCGTTCTGGGATGGTAAGATCAGACACCCACAAACACTTGCGGCTCATTTTTTCTCACAAGTCACAGGCACAAAAAGCCAGAACGCAACAGGGTGACAGGCACTGTGGGATAGGAACCCACAATGCATTGCTCATGCAGTTGAACATAGGTAAGAGAATGGAGACATATTAAGTTGACTTTTTAAACATTTGTGGAAAGTAAAAGTTGACTTTTATAAAATCAGTTTTGTTTCGTAGTGTAGACATAGCCTTAGGAAAGAGTGACAATTGCTGGGCTGTTTCATTATCAAACATTTATACAGGAAGGTACTTGCTGGTATTTATTTTGGCTGCTAAAATGTAAACTGTCTAATGATGGGAATATTCTCATCCCACATAACCTATAAATCCGTTCTTTTTGAAAACCAGCACTCAGCCTTTTTTTGTGATCTAGTGAACATATTGAACTTCAACTGCTGAGGTTTGTGTTTAATTTGACTACATATTATGACAGGAATGCCTTTCTGAACAATTGAGGTGCAATCCAGACAATCCTTCCCATGCCAATATTACAGTAAACCCTCAAATGTGTGATTTTGAGTTGCTCTTATTTCGCATTAATGCGAGTTAAGCGCAACTCAAAATCCCACCCCCCACACAGCCCTGTCTCAACCCCCCACAGCTTCACAAGGCTCTGGTTTACTCCCCAGCCCCACTCATCACTAGCATAGGGCTTGGGCTAACCCGCCCCCACCCCCCATGCCTGGCTGTGGCTCTGGCTCACTACTCCTTAAGCATGACTCTGGCTCAATCCCTACACCCTGGCCCCAGTTCAAACCCCCTGCTGGCTCACCACCCAAGCATGGCTCCAGCTCACCACCCCCGCTTGCAGCTCTGGTTCTACCTCCCACCCTGCCCACAGCTCCAGTTCAACCCTCCCCCCCCAACTACACACGGCTTGGGCTCACCACCCCCATGCGCAACTCTGGTTCAGCCACCATGCCTTGGTTCAACCTGCTGCATGTGGCTCTGGCTCAATCCCCCTGCTTGCAGCCCCAGTTCAGCCCCTCTGGCCCCAGTTCAAACCCTGCTGTGGCCTGGCTCACTACCTGAGCACAGCTCTGGCTCACCATCACTGTGTGTGGCTCTAGATCAACCCCCGCCCCACCACCTCAGTTCAACCCCCAGCACATGACTCCTGCTCAACTCCACTCCCCAACCCAGGCTTATCCCCACACAGCCCCAACCCACTGCTAGGCTTAATTCTCCCCAACAGACCCTGCAAACCCAGGACTTACCTTTCAAAGGGAGCTCCAGGTGCTCCTGCTGCTTCTCCAGCTGCAGAATGTGGATTTCTTTGGACAAAAAAGCTGCCCCCGACTTATGTGAAATTCAAGTTATGTGAAGGTGTGTGGGAATGCAACCTGCATGTAAATTGAGGCACTACTGTACTTGAATGTCTTAGCTTTCATACTACTCAAACTTTCCAGACACTGAGGGTACTCAGCACCTGTATAGTTAAAAGAGGAAGGCATTTAGGCATTTAGAATTTTGTAGGAGGTGTGCAATAAAAGGTAAAGTTAGGCATATGTTACATTACAAAAATGGCAGCAGGCTGTTTAAAGATTCACAGCAACTTTATGCTTCACTTTAGGACATTAGGCTGGCATGCAGTTATTTGAGCTGTAATTTGGGTAGGATTTGGGAGGTCGGTAACAGCCTGACTCATACAAAAAGTACTATGAATAACTTAAAGCCAGGAGTTTAGCTTTTCCAAAGAAAGCAAAGGAATGGATGCCCCAGACTTCATTTGGGCACTGATGTAACTTCTAGAACAGTGGTTCCCAAAGTTTTTGACATCATGCCCCTCTTGATTTTTGAGAAACCCTCGTGTTCCCCCCACCTCTTCTTTACCATCATCCAACCCCATTTTTAACAAAAAATACAATTAATAATTTAAAGAAACACAAAAAACTTGATATAAAAATGTGATTAAAAATTAAAAATGAGCACAAATAGTTTTCTTGACCCCTTGCAGGTGCCTGGTGCAGCCCCAGTTGGCCAGCTGCCTGAGCCCCATGCCAGCCACCAGAGCTGCCTGCATCAGCAGCACACCCGCCTCAGACCTGCACTGCCAGAGCTGCCTGCCCAAGCCCTGCACCGCTGGGGCCAGCCACCCGCTCGCCCTCCAGGTGCTGGGGCCAGCTGCCCACCTGCCTGCCTGAGCCCCGCGCTGCTGGGACCAGCCTCCCACCTGCCAGCCTGAGCTGCCCGAGCCATGTGAATCCTGCAAGCCAGCTGTCTACCTGAGCCCTGTGAGCTGCCTACCTGAGCCCCTCCCCTCTCACAAAGCCAGGCACCACCAGCCCCCTGCTGTTACTCCATCCCCATCCCCTTACCTGAGCCAGGCACCCCCAGCCCCACCATCTAACTCGAACCTCCGCCTGCTGCCACCCTCCCCCTCAACCCACACTCAGTCACCTTAGCACGTAGGTCTTTGCCAGCTGCCTGCTTTCTATGGTGGTTGCACCAGGTCACCCATTTAAAATGGCGGGGGCTGAGAGCCAGAAGCAAAATGTGGGGGGAATAATGCATGGGGGCTGGGTTGTCTCACGCCTCCCACCCCAGGGTAGCACACTCCCCAGTTTGGGAAACCATGTTCTAGAATCACAGAACTGGCAGGAACCTCAAGTGGCCATCAAATCCAATCTGCTGCACCCATGGCAGGACCAAGCACCATCTAAACCATCACAGACAGATGTGTCTAACTTGAGCTTTAAAATCTCTAATAATGGAGATTTCACAACTTCCCTAAGCTATTTATTCCATTGCTTAACCACCTGACAGGAGATTTTCCTGATGTTCAACCTAAACCTCCATTCCTGTAAATTAAGCCCATTGCTTCTAGTCCTAACATCGGACAATAAGGAGAATAATTTTTCTTCCTCCTCCTTGAAACAGTTTTTAAGTACTTAAAAGATGTTATGTCCCCTATAAATTTTCCTTTCTCCAAATTAAACAAACACAATTAAACAATCTTCCCTGATAGGTCATATTTTCTAATAATTTTGTTGCTCTTTTCTGGACCTTCTCTAATTTGTTGACATAGTTCCTTAAATGTGCCACCCAGAACTGGGCACAATACTCCAGTTGAGGCCTAATCAGCGCAGAGTAGAGTGGAAGAATTACTTTCCTTGTCTTGTTTACAATACTCCTGATAATACATTCCAGAATGATCTTTTCTTTTCTTTTCTTTTCTTTTCTTTTCTTTTAAGCAACAGTATCACATTGTTGGCTCATATTTAGGTAGTGGTCTACTATGACCTGTAGATCCCTTTCTGCATTACTGCTTCCTAGTGGCTATTTTCCACTTCATGTGAAACTGATTGTTTCTTAGTAAGCGAGGTACTTTGCGTTTAATCATGTTGAATTTCAATCCTGTTTACCGCAGGCCACTGCTCAGCTGTGTTTACACGTGAATGCCCTTTTGAAAGGGCGAAAATCGAAGTTTGGCAGTCAAAATAGCGGCCATTGAAAGGGAGCACCCGCCACCATTTTTTTGGATTGGCACTTCGATCCACTCTTTTGAAGTGCCGTTAAGGTCTTTTGAAAGAGAACGTCCACACGGTTTCAAGCCCTCTTTCAAAAGAAGGGAGGCAGGAAACTCCACGGACGGGGTCCTGTGGCCAACAAGCCCTTCCGGGGCCGCAGCCAGCTGCCTCCTTTAAAGGGCCCCTCCCTCCGTCCTCCCTTCCGCATGAGCCACATGCTGCCTAGCCTTTCCCGGCCCAGCAGAGCCCACTCATGGGAGGCCCACTCATGGACGCCCTGATGGCAGTGCTGTACACCATCACCGCAGCTGCAACCGATTTCATCGGGTGGCTGGGCGGTCCCCCCGGGGCCTCAGGGCTCCCCCCTCACGGGGCACCGCCAGGCACCCCCCCCCGGGTGCCCCAATGCCTCTGGACCCACGCCAGCAGCACCTACTGGTGGGAGCACATTGTGCTAGGGGAGTGGGGCGAGGAAAGGTGGCTGCCTAACTTTCACATGTCAAGGCAGACCTTTGAGGAGATCTGCCACTGGCTTGCCCCCACGCTCTGGCACTAGGACACCTCCATATGGCCAGCCTTCACCCTGGAGAAATGGTTCATGATTGCCATCTGGAAGCTGGCCACCCTGGACTCCTATTGCTCTGTGAGACAGCGGTTCGGGGTGGGCAAGGCCACCGTCGGGGCTGTAGTTAATGGAGGTAAGGTGGGGCTGGGTGGGTGGGGGAGCTTGGGCAAGGGGAACCCTCCACTGCAAGGGGACAGATGGGGCAGGGGCTGGATGGGAGGGGGGGCAGGGGTCTGGATGGGGCGGGGTCTGGATGGGAGCGGGGCAGAACAGGCCCGAGGTGGGAGGAAATGGCTGCCACACCTGCACTAGAGCATGTATCCCCCTCCCCACTGCCGGTCGTCAGAGCCATCAACACGATGCTACTCCATAGGGTTGTCCACCTTGGGATCTGGACAACACCATCGCTGGCTTCCAGGACCTGGGCTTTCCGAACTGCATCAGTGCTTTGGATGGCACGCACATCCCCATCTGCACCACGACACACAGCGCCGGCCAGTACATCAGCTGAAACGGCTGCCATTTGGTGGTGCTCTAGGCCCTGGTAGACGTGAGGGGCCAGTTCACCAACCTCTATGTGGGCTGGGCCAGCCGCACCCAGGATGCCTGGGTCTTCCGAAACCTCGGCTTCTGCTGGCGCATGGGAGCCAGCACCTTTGTCCCCCAGTGGGAGATCCCGGTGGCGGAGGATGTCACCATGCCGCTCTGCATGGTGGCAGATGCGCTGTGCCCCCTGCAGCTGTGGCTCATGAGGCTGTACACGGGACACCTCGACCCCACCTGGGAGGCATTCAATAAGTGCCTCAACCACACCCGCAATGTGGTGGAACGGGCCTTTGGGCACCTAAAGGGGAAGTGGAGGTGCCTCCTCATGTGGCTGGAGGTCGGGGTCCTCCATGTGCCTCAGGTGGTGGATGCCTGTTCCATCCTCCACAATGTCGTGGAGGGAAAGTGGGATGCCTGTGTCCCTGGAGGGGGCCCTCCGGCCAGCGCTGGCTATGAGCAGCCGGGCACAGCCCCCATCCGCCAGGCCCACCAGGATGGCCACCACATCCGGGAGGCCCTCAGGCAGGCCTTTGCTGATGGCCACCTCTGACCCACATGTACATCCACCCCACGCACATCCACCACCCACCCCCACCAGCACTACACCCACACATCCCCCACCCACTGTCCCCCTGAGGAGCACAGCACGGAGTGGTGAACAATAAAAGAAACATTTATCTAACTATTTTTGTTGGTAACTATGTATGGGGGCAACCTAACTTGCGGGGGGGGCGAGGCGCTCATTCCGGGGCAGGGGTGGTGGGCTGCGAGCATGTCAGTAATGTGCCCTGGACGGAGGGAACCAGGCTGTGGCCCACCTGCCTGACCCCACTCCATGGGGTCGCCACCCCCCCCAAAGGATACTGACGCCCCAGGGTCACTGACCCGCCCCCCACAGGCTGGGCCTTCCAGCCTGGGGGTGCATCCAGGGGTCTCTCTTGCAGGTGGCTCTTTCCAGTCTGCGGTGTGCGGGCCCCAAGAGCTGTCCGGCACTGACCTCCGCCACCCCTGTGTGGCTTGCAGCGCTGTCCACTGAGGGTGGGTGCTGGGCATCACTGGTGCGCCACCGCGGGGTGCCGCATCCCATATGGGGGCTGGCCTGTGTGTGGCCGGGACCACCAGTCTTGTGTGTGGGCAACTAGCCGTTGCGTCGCCCCACCCTGTGGAGCAGGTGTGCACCCCTCCCTGTACATACCGGCGGGTCCCTCGGCAACGTCTGGGGATGTCTACCTCCTGGTCGCGCGGCTGGAGGAGTGGGAGGAGATAACGATCGTGAGGTCCCCCTCCTCACTCGACCACTCGGTGGTTCCTTCCCCTTCCCTCCCCTGTCTGGGCTGCTCCTCCTCCTCCTCCGCCAGCTGCAGCTCCTTGGCGGAGGTGTCCAGGAACACCAGGGGTGGGGAGGTCTCCTGGGGACCCAGGGTGCCCCAGAGCTCCCTATAGAAGGGGCATGTCACTGGAACTGCCCTGGAGTGTTCGGCCTGGTCCCTGGCCTGGGCATAGCCCTGGCGCAGCAATTTTACCTTGGAGCATACCTGCTCTGTGGTACACTGTGGGTGGCCCCTGGTGTGGAGGCCCTGCGCCAGGCAGCCGAAGGCAGCGGCATTGCACCGCTTGATCCCCATGTGGTGCAGGACCTCCTTGTCCTTCCAGAGGCCGAGGAGGTCCTGCAGCTCCCGCTCCATCCAAGAGGGTCCCCTTTTTTTCCTTCCCCTGGGAGCCCTGCGGGGCCTTAGAGGGGGGGGCCGTGGGGCTCGTGGGGGGGGGCTGGCTGCTGGCCATGCTGGTGCTAGAGTGTGCAGCTGGGGCACGTGGGGGAGCTGCTCCTAGCACGCTTTCAGCTTCCTGCCACAGGTTTCCTGCGTGCATGTGGCTTTAAGGCAGCCGAATGCAGGGACCATACACCCCCATGGCTGCCGGTTGGAGCGGCCCCACGCTCCAGCTGACCGGCACCATGGCAGACCTGTATTTCGAAAGAGCGGACTATGAAGCATCCACACATGTACTCTTTCGATTTAGTATTTTGAAAGGAAGCAATCTTCCTGATACAGGATCAGGGTTCAGATTTCGAAGTCCGCACCCCATTCTTTCGATTTTCTTTCAAAAGAGGGGTTTACACGTGTGGATGCTCCTCCTGCTCTTTAGAAAAAGGGCCACTTCTTTTGAATGTTTGTGCACGTGTAGACACGGCTCTCCAGTTTGTCCAGATCATTTTAAGTTATAATCTCATCCTCCAAAACACTTGCAACCCCTCCCCCATTGGTGTCACCCACAAACTTTGTAGTCCATTCTTTGTGCCATTATCTAAATTGGTGTTTCTTAAATTTTGAGAAAACAGAACACCAAACAATAATATTTTTTATCTGGAATATCTATGAAAATTTTCTGAAAAAATTATCAGACCAAAAAACCCCCCAAAAGAAAAAAATGAACAGCAACATATACAGCAAAACCATAATGAATTAACTTAGTTAGATATCATAGCAGTTTAGAAGTAACATTGTATCTGGTTTCAATAACAGAAAATATATACCATCAGTGTATTTTTCCAAACGCTCGTGGCCCGCCTGTAAGTTGTTCATGGAACACGGTTTTAGAAACACTGACCTAAATTGTTGATGATGATATTTAACCGAACCAGTCCCAAACTTGAACCCTGCTCCTTTTTCTTGGCCTCCAGCTTTGTGCTTGTGGCAGATCCAGGAGGCAAGCAAGGGAGCAGGGGTCCAGGTTTAACCCTAACAACATTGCTCTCTGAAGTAGCAGCAGGAAACTCAGCATTTCCTCCTACTTCCTGTGAGTAGGCACATGACAACAGGTTCACGAAGACTCCATTTACAAGTTGAGAGGCACAACCTGCTAAGCCACGGGGGTAGCATGAGGAAAGAGTCCAGCTTGTCTACTCTTGGGTTCAGGAAGATGAATCTATTCCCCACACGTTTGGAACAGATGGGAAGAAGCTGAAGGTATGAACTACCATCGTCCTATTGCTATGAGATGGCTTGTGAGAAATGAGACCTTAGGGCTACATCTGCACTACAGCAATCTGTTGACAAAAGTTACTGTCGGAAGATATCTTCTGACAAATCTTCTGTCAACAGATCATGGCCACACACAAAAGCAGATTGCTCTGTCAATCTGCTTTGTCTACAGAAGCCAACCAGAAGCACAACAGATGGGGCTGCCCGGTGACCTGGAAGCCCTGTATGTTGACAGAGGGGCCCCAAGGCGTCTACACAGTTTTTTTTTGTCGACAGATTTTGTCCAGAAAGGCGTTCTGCCTCATGGGGGAGAGACAGAAGGCTATCAACAAAAGTGCTGAGTTCTGTCGACAGTATCACTGGAGAATACTTAATCCTGGATTCTACAGAGGACAGGACAGAGAGCTGGGGGACACAAAGACAGTGGTGGAAGGGGAATGCACATTTATGATATAGTGTTAGCAGGGCTTTTGGAGGAATGGAACTGAGCTCATCCATGAAGCCGGTTTGATACTTTTGCTTATTTGGGGTCAAAATTATTCCTCTAGGGCACAGTGTTTCTTAAAGTGAACCACAGACCTGCTTTGGGAAAGCTTCTAGTGGGCCTGAGCTGCTTTGTTTTCCTAAATGTTCCATATCCCTGGAGCCTCGTGGTTCCCATTGGCTCCAGTTCACTGTTTCCAGCCAAAAGTTGCCCCAGGAAGCACAATTCCTAGAGGAGTAGTACAAACACCTCAGGGACACTTAACACATGGGGCTTGATTCTCCTCTGTCTTGCACCTTGTATAGCCATTTACATCTGCACAGATTGACTATAAAATGTTGTCATTATGATTTGGTTACATTCTATATCCCTTTTACACTCACTTTGTATAAATGACCTCACAAGCTGCCAAGCAGTGGAGAATCAGAGCCCTTGTTCCTTTAAACTCCCACAGAAAGACAGGATTTCTGTTACTGAATTAATATATGAGTTTCATTCTGCCATGAAGCACCATTTTTTTTTTTTGGTGGACAGATGGATGGTAATGTAACCGAGAGATGGGATATATTTCAAATTCTTGGAGACCTTCCTTTCTTTAGCTCCATACTCAGAAGAGAGGGAATCAAGTCTTCTACTTTCAACAATTAAAACAGCGAATGCTTTTAGCCAGTTCCCTGCTCCTCACCCCAGTCAGTCCCATGGCTGGATCTGCCAAGGTGCTGGTACTCAGTACTGGATAGTACTGGCACAAAAAAGCACTGCTTTTAGCTTGTCTCCAAATGTAGGTCAGGCCCAGTTTTCCTTCTAGCTGCCACTACTGATTATTGTTTTTAATTTTGTATTTTCTGCATAAGTTGTGGTGATGCATCAACTGATGTCAGTGAGAGCAGGATTACATTCATAATTTAAACTTTTGAACACATACATTTTCACCTTGAGATATTCCTAAATTGTTAGAGGTTAAAGTTTGTTTCATAAGCCATTGGAAAGGTAAGTTTCTGTTTGCATGTCAGAGCTCAGATACTCAATGAAGTCTTGTGGCCTTCATGTCATGTTAATTTTGCCCATTTTACCTCTACTACTAGGTAAGAAGTATAGACTACAGTCTCTAGATTTAGGTAGCATTTTAATGAAAGCAGTTTGTTTTAATTTTGTGAATAAATGACCAAGGGAAATGTCAGTTAAAACACCTGAATTTCTGAATCTTTTGACTCCATAAAACAGACTTGTTTAATGATTCATTTCTAGATACTGATCGAGCTTTAGTGCTTCTAGAGGAATATTGTAAAAAGCTGAAGACACCGGAAGAGCAACAACTGAAAAAAGCCATTAAAAAAGTGATGTGCATCTTTAAGAGCAGCTTATTCCAGGCACTAATAGGTAGGTACCTACGCATAATGCTTTATTTGCTACAGTTAGACTTATGCTTTTGGATGTTGAAAGCATAAGGTTGTTTCCATTACTGTGTCTTAGTTGACCACTGCCTGATTAACTCATACAAAATGATCTGACAAAGAGGTGAGAAACTGGAACTATTCTTTAAGAGTCTGACTGTAAGAAATTGTCTAAATATTATATACAAACACTTGCTCAATTACTAGAAAGGGAAGGTAAGCAGAAACTTCTTGAAATGTTGGAATGTATGTTTGTCATTGCCAAAATGAGTATATTTTCTTTTCTCAATTTGATTGGAGACTTTGAAAGAGTAGGGTATATTATATTTTTTTATAAAAGTTTAAGAAATGAAATTCTAGCCCACTGAAGTGCACAGCAAAATTCCCTCTGATTGTATGTAACTTGAAATCTCTTTGTGACCTTCATGTTTATTTTTAGCAGAAGAAAGTTGGTAATCAAATACATTAAGGAATAATTCAGGAAAAATACTAGATGAAACTGTGCTTCCTCTGCCTCAACACCAGTTACTTTTGGGGATCATCTGAAGAAGTGGGCCTGTTTAAAAGCCTTATTTTATTAATGTGAATCAAATAAGTCTGATATAGCACAATTATAATACGCTTGATGAGGCATCAGTATTTCCCTGACCAATGGACTTCAAGATCCGATACACTTGTAAATAAAAATAGTTACTGATTTAAGTGTATGATATGCTGATGTTCTTACAAAATGATTGAGAATGTAATAGCTTTATTCCTTTACAAGGAGCTACAGTATAGATCTCAATGTCCTGGCCAAGGCTGTGCAGTCATAGAAAGAATTGATGATTACACTGCAGGCCCACTGTGGAAATGTAGCTGATGGAGCTAGACTTCCCCAAAGGATGGAGATACTGGATAAAGGTTGCAGATTTGGCCCTATATATATATATATATATATATATATATATATATATATATATATATATATATATATATATATATATATATATATATATCCAGATTTTTCTGTTGATTGGAGGTTTGAGTCAGAGCCAAATCTAAGCTATAGCAATGTGTTGAGAGATAATTTATGATGGGAAAAGCCAAAACACACCACATAAACACCCTGCTCTGCAGGGTTTATACTCTATGTCAGTAATTTTGTTGCATTTATGAGAAGTACAGCACACACTGTTTTGCCAGTCTGTAAACTATTCTGCAAATGGCAATAATGATTGTGAAACTATAATAATTTTCAGTATTCTAGTGTCTCTCCCAAGTCTGTGGATTGGTCTTTCTTTATAACTTTCTCGTCCTTTTTAATGGATATATGTGTCATTAAAATATAAATAAAATCACACAAAATGTATATTACATGCCTTGAAAAAATATCAGTACGTATGAACTAAAGAACAAAGATTGTTGCGTAAATTTCCTCTTGTTTTTGTGTGGAAATAGTTAAGAATATACAAATGTCCACAGATTACATATTCAATTTGTTGGAACACTGTTTGTCTATTAATGAACACTTGAAATTGTTATTTCGAGAACCCTATACCTGCAGTGCTTCAAAATAATCCTTTAATGCTGTCTGTGTTTATGTTTTGTGGGGTGGCTATACTTTAATTTTGTAAGATGTTATGAATAGCCAACAAAAAACAGCACTTTGAACAAATGATTAAGTTACATTACTTTTCATATATGCAGAAGGAAAGTAGAAAGAAAACAGCTTAAGAAAACAGATTGAGCAATATTTCATAAGTAAAACCTGGTGTTTTAATTTTTATTACTTTCGACCCTTTTCCCTACCACCCAAATACTCTTTTTCCTCATTTCTTGACTGACAAAAATGTGATTTCCCATCAATATTTTAAAACCATAAGCACATATTATTATATAATCAGTAATAAGGTTTTTACATAATCAGTATATCACATAAAACCACTTTGATGACATCTGTTTTAGCCTCCTTTATCCATGCATTACATGGCATACAGTGAAACATCTAATGCAGACTCCAATTCTCTAGTTCTCTTCTCTGTTTTGCTGTGTTCACAGCTTCCTCGTAAGTCTGAAATAATTTTGCTATTGGCATGAATTTTCAAAAATGACAAATTATTTGGAATGGCTCTATTTTTGGGTACTCAACTTGAGACATCATACAGGAAGCTGATTTTTAGAGAGTTGGTGCTTAACACTTTCCAAATGTCAGTTTCCTTTAAGGTTCCTCAAGTTGAACATTTACAAAGTGAAGCACTTACTCACTTTTGAAAGTTTAGGGCGTAATAGATAAACCACAATAAAGTTTTCTTACTGAACTGTTAACCTGAACACTTCTGGACAGATGCAAACATTCACATGTGGAGTTCTACTATTAATAATTACTTGATGGGCCAAATCAGCAATATTTAAGCCCTACCAAGAGGGTGACCAGATGTCCCAGTTTTATAGGGACACTAGTTAATAAGAACAAAAAAGATTATATGGAGATATACCTATCTCATGGAGCTGGAAGGGACCTTGCAAGGTCATCTAGTACAGTCCCCTGCATTCCAATCCCCAGCAGGCTAGCGTGCAAACCTCTGAGCTATCCCTCTTTTTTAACTGGTATTTGAGCAACTGGAATGCTCAGATAACTGGCGTAACTGACAAACCCCAGCCATGATGCCGCTTTTTACTCTGAGTATTCAGAGAGCTGCTCCCTTCCCTGTTAGCTGCGCTACAAAGATGTCTGCAAGAGAGACCTCAGAGAGGTAGACATCGAGCTGGACAACTGGGAAGAACTAGCAGACGACCGCAGCAGATGGAGGCAGGGGTTACACAAGGGCCTTCAGAAGGGCGAGATGAGGATCAGACAGCTAGCAGAGGAGAAGCGAGCACACAGAAAGCACACTAAGGACTTGCCAGACACCCACCACATCTGCAAGAGATGCAGCAAGGACTGTCACTCTCGTATGGGTCTTCATAGTCACAGTAGATGCTGTAAATGAAGTGCTCAGTTGAAACTATAAAGGGCGCGATCCATAGTCTATTGCAGACTGAAGGATGCCTACTATTCAGAGAGCAGAACAGAGCCCATGAGCAGTGTTCTGCCGCTTGGGGCTGGCCTGCTTAGTGCCCACCCTGCATCCCTCCATGCTGCCTGTGTGTGCAGCCATCAGGCTCCTCTGCTTTCCTGCCCAGTGTCCACTGCCCAGAGCAGCTCCCTGTGCAGTGCAACAACCCCCTGGCATCATCTTCAACTGGCTCCATGCCATCCTCACCAACAAGGTAGGGGCAGCAGTTGAGTGGGAGCTGGCGGTAGGGTGCGGGCGGGGGAGCTGAACTTTGTTATTGGAGGGGGCCACTGACCCCCAGCTATGCCCCACCCCAGCTGCTCTCTATTAACCAGAATATTAGAATGTCTGGCAACTTCCCGGTTCCCAGGCTGCCAGATATGAAGAAGTTTACTGTGCACTACTTCAGAAAATCATGCTTATCTGTATTATGTAAGTACCCAAAATGGAGTAGGAATTGTATAGGCATGTAGGAATAAGTTGTTTTAGCTTCAAAGAGTGTTCAGTCTAAGAAGGTAATACATGGACAGAAAGTGGAGAGAAAGGCATGCAATCAAACTGGTTAGGGTAAGGAGGGATGTGTATTGCATGAGTCCCTCTGTGGGCTGTTATTTATCTCAGACTTAATTCATCCACAGACCCAGATTAATTATTGCATTCAGAACTTTTTATTTTATTTTTTCAGCCCCACTACAATCCTGGCTAAACTTGGCACCTGGCCTTATCCTGCCTTAACCCACCCTCCTTAGCTTTCCAGCTGAGAACCTTTCCCCTTTTTCCGAGAAAGTCTCTGATGTCAGTAACTGTGGAATTCAAGTCACTACAGATGTCAGAATAGTAACAGAGAGGAAGTCGTGCTAGTCTATACAGTATCAAAACAAAAAGCAGTCAAGTAGCACTTTAAAGACTAGCAAAATGGTTTATTAGGTGAGCTTTCGTGGGACAGACCCACTTCTTCAGACCATAACATCATATATGCCATCATGTGCCAACAATACCCAGATGCTTTGTATATTGGACAGACTTCTAACTTCCTTAGACAAAGGGTCAATGGGCACAAAACAGACATCCAAACACTCCAAATCCACAAACCAGTTAGTCAACATTTTAATGGAATGGGGCATTCTGTCAATGACCTAAAGGTATGTGTGTTACTGAAAAGGAATTATCGCACCTTTTTGGAAAGGGAAACAGCCGAGCTGGCTTTTATATTCAAATTCGGCACATTAACACATGGTTTAAATTGTGATGGAAACTTTCTGAGTCACTATAGGGGCTTGTCTGCATACGTGGCCCAGTCTAATTCTTGACCTCCCCCCCACACCCCTCCACTCTCTGATTTGCTCACCTTGATTATCTTTTTCTGATTTGTCCTCCTTGCTTACTGTTTTTGGTTCTCTGTGCCTTAAATATTGAGTCTGTTCTGGTCTGGCTATGGTCTGAAGAAGTGGGTCTGTCCCACGAAAGCTAACCTAATAAACTATTTTGCTAGTCTTTAAAGTGCTATTTGACTGCTTTTTGTTTTGATACAGATGTCAGAGGAATCCTTGTGGGGTGGTGCAGACCACCTTGCCTTCCCTGAGTCTACTGTGCTGCTGCCTGATAAACCTGTGGACTCTGGGCCTGCTCTTATTTGTGGAATCCTGCCCTATGTGCTGAGTGAAGGTGTGGGGTTCACTGTAATCTAGTGCTCCTGAGTTCTCCTGGAAGTGGGAGCAGGGATGGCCATGTCACAGTGATCTCTCCTGCTCCTGCCATGCATGCTTTGGCTAATGGATCTGCAGACAGTTTGAATCACCAAACTGCTACCTTACTGCTTTAGCCTCTCATTCATTTTCCCCTCTGCTTAGTGACCACTGTCTTCCTCCTTGTCTTCCTCCTCATACTTCCATCACCCAGCTGTCATACACCTAACCCCACAGAACAGTTCACAGAGAATAGAATGCCCAGCAGTAATGAGGCTCCTGAAGTTGTAAAGGCATCATCTCCGGTGTTGCTAAAATAGTACTGGGGACTGCTGGGACCACATGCCCCCACAAAGCCCTGACTGTTTGAGCACTGGAAGCCAAAGAAATGTTTTGCTTGACTCCCCTCTTTCCCAGCCACGAAACCTATACTGCATTGTCTCTAGTCTTTATCTTCAGCTGTAGCTCTTCATCTTTAACTGTAGATTGATTGTATCAACAGAAGGACCAAAGCCAAATGTTGTATTGTGCTTTTACAGATGGAAAATGCATATTTGGCACATACTGGCTACGTCTACACGTGAAGCCAACATCGAAATAGGCTATTTCGATGAATAACGTCTACACGTCCTCCAGGGCTGGCAACGTCGATGTTCAACTTTGACGTTGTGCGGCACCACATCAAAATAGGCGCTGCGAGGGTACGTCTACACGCCAAAGTAGCACACATCGAAATAAGGGTGCCAGGCACAGCTGCAGACAGGGTCACAGGGCTGACTCAACAGCAAGCCGCTCCCTTAAAGGGCCCCTCCCAGACACAGTTGCACTAAACAACACAAGATACACATAGCCGACAACTGGTTGCAGACCCTGTGCCTGCAGCATGGATCCCCAGCTGCCGCAGCAGCAGCCAGAAGCCCTGGGCAAAGGGCTGCTGCACACAGTGACCATAGAGCCCCGCAGGGGCTGGAGAGAGAGCATCTCTCAACCCCCCAGCTGATGGCCGCCATGGAGGACCCGGCAATTTCGACGTTGCGGGACGCGGATCGTCTACACGTTCCCTACTTCGATGTTGAACGTCGAAGTAGGGCGCTATTCCGATCCCCTCATGGGGTTAGCGACTTCGACGTCTCGCCGCCTAACGTCGAAGTTAACTTCGAAATAGCGCCCGACACGTGTAGCCGCGACGGGCGCTATTTCGAAGTTAGTGCCGCTACTTCGAAGTAGCGTGCACGTGTAGACACAGCTACTGTGTCCAGGTAGAATAGCTTATCTTTGTTTGACAGTCTTTTCTGTTTGTGAGTTGAAGTTTTTTAATTCAGAACTATTAAATCTAATCATCTGGCGATCTGAGACATCTTCCTGAACATTTTCTTGAATTTTATTCTTTGTGTTCTGTATCTGTTTTCATGATGCAGTACATACAATTTACTGCAAATTATTTCAAAAGACCTCTGTTGTACATTTATCAGGACTTCATTTCATTAGGAAAAGTGCATGATTTTATGGCTAAAAAGATTATTTGGGTGAATGAGAATAGATTGAAGAGGTTTATGAGAGCGGTTTTTTTTTGTTTTTTGTTTTTTTTTCTATTTTTTTTCTGGATTCATCTCTACGAAACATTATTTTGCTTCTATCAGGAATTAAAGCTCCACAAATAGCTGTAATCATCTTATGGAGTATTAAGTAAAAAGTAATCTCTAGGTTTTTCTAAAATGTGGATAAACCTGTCTTCTAGAGGAAGACACATTTCCTGGGGAATTTTATCTTGTGCCTCGTTGTTTTTGCTGCTGCTTGTGTAACTCTCCCTGCATTTTAAATTGGAGTGTTCTTAGCAATATTATAAGCTAAAATCTGCATTTTCTTTTATGACTGTTACAATGTTGTTACATAATAATATAGATGGTGTAACACTGCCTGTTTTAAAAGTTGCCGCTGTAGTACTATCCCAACAGTTACACAGTTTGCTGGTTATCTTTGACACAATCTACATCTCTAGGTTTAGTGTGGTTTGTTATTCTTTTAAAAAGAGAGGTTTTGCTATTTGCTTGACATTGTGCATCTTACTTTATTAGATGCTGTGATGAACAATCTTTCTTTTAAAGAACAACTGTGTCTATCTATGTACTCAGGATATAAAGGTGGTCAGATTTTGTCCTGCTGTAATTTTCCACTCCATCACAAGCACTTGTTTAATTTAAATGGCAGGTGTAATGTGGTTTTCTAGTCAATGGAGAACTGTTTTGTGATCATCCAGTAAATTATTTATTTTATGGCAGTCTTTTTATTTATGAGAAGGCTTGTGGGAGTCCTAGTATGGAAGGAGGGAAAATACATATGCACTGAGCATTCTAATGTGACTGTGAAATGCTTGTTTTAATTGAGGTTAAGTTAGGAAATTTTACAACATGAAAACATTTTATTTTTGAAACCGTAATCAAATCTCAAAATCAAGGATTTTATTTGGACTTTCGTAGGATTATTTTTTGTTTTGTTTTGTTTTTTGGAGAGGAATGGGGAGACAGGATCTTCATCTAAAGTCCAATCCTGAAAAAATTCAGATTAAAAGAGATTGAGAAAATTGTAAGTAGGTCTATGTCTAGACTAGAGAGTTTTGTCAACAAAATGGCCATTTTGTTGACAAAATCCGTGGAGCGTCCAGATTCCCAAGAGCCTTCTGTTGACAGTGGCTGTGTCTACACGTGCCCGAAACTTCGAAATGGCCATGCAAATGGCCATTTCGAAGTTTACTAATGAAGCGCTGAAGTGCATATTCAGCACTTCATTAGCATGCGGGCGGCAGCGGCTCTTCGAAATTGACGTGCCTTGCCACCGCGCGGCGCATCCAGACGGGGCTCCTTTTCGAAAGGACGCCACCTTCTTTGAAGTCCCCTTATTATGGGAATAAAGGGACTTCGAAATAGGCGGGGCCCTTTCGAAAAGGAGCCCCGTCTGGATGCGCCGCGCGGCGGCAAGGCTCGTCAATTTCGAAGCGCTGCTGCCGCCCGCATGCTAATGAAGCGCTGAATATGCATTTCAGCGCTTCATTAGTAAACTTCGAAATGGCCATTTGCATGGCCATTTCGAAGTTTGGGGCACGTGTAGACACAGCCAGTAAGTCGACAGAATGCAGTGCTTTTTTCGACAGCTGTTCCTCGCTACCCATGAGGAAGAACACAGCTGTTGACACAGATCTTTTGACAAAATGCCAGTCTGGAGATTCTGGTGGGCCTTCTGTCCACAGAAAAGGCCTCTAGGGCGCCGCACAGTTACCCCAGGGGACACCTTGTCCACAGCAATCAGTGCTGTATGGTTCCCGCTGTGGTCATTCTTAAAGCCTCAGAGAGGCTGGTAAACCCCATGACAGAAATCTGAGAGTGTAGAAGCAGACAAGCAGCATGCTGCAGTCCCCCACACCTTCACGGCCATACCCTCTCTAAAGCACAGCACCATGGCTGAGCAGCAGGCACCCTGCAATTCCCCTGGACCCTAGAAGGACCAGCCTGAGTGTTCCTAGGAGTCACCCTGAGGCAGCAAGAGGCAGGCCGCATCCTGCACCAGGGCTGAGATCCAGGCCCTTTTGAACCTGTAGGAGGAGGAGGAGGAGAAGCAGGAGACCCTCCAAGACCCCAAGGCCAAGCATCACAATGCCCTGGTATATACCCAGATGGCTATTACCCTGGCTGAAAAGGGCCACCCCCCACCACACCATGAAGTAGGTGTGGGCCAAGGTTAAGGAGCTTCACCAGGGCTATGTCTGGGCCCAGGATGCTGCCCTATGTTCTGGGGCACAACCTGCTATCTGCCGCTATTACCGTGAGCTCCACATCTTCTTGGTGGGGGAGGGGAGGAACACATGCCCACCAGACCACAGTGTGGACATGGCACTTGAGGCCCCACCGACTGCAGCAGGAGCATCCTCAGGAGGAAGAGGAGGAGGCTTCTGAGCCCCAAGCCCCTCTAGAGCCAGGCATGGAATTTGAGGCCAGCAGTAGCCTGAACCTGGTCCCTGCCAGCCAGGCCACGTCAAGGCATCTTCAGCGCTGGGCAAGGGTCCCTCTGGTGAGTACCCCATGCATCTCACACCCCAGGGCATGGGAGGCTGACACCGATGGTGCATGCTGTGAGCATCACCCAGCCGGCTCAGGTGGGACCTTGCACTGTGATCCCGGCACATGAAACCATGTGCAAGATAGTGCATGCCACCTGGACCCAGCAGACAGACCCCAGCCATGGGCGGTATCCTGCTGCCAGCCTTATGGAAGGCCATACAAACCCTGAACCCTGGGGAGAGGGAGTCTTCCTGTACCTGCCATGGCTGAAAGCAGGCTGGCCACAGGGGCACTTGCCCAACCCCAGACACACTGAGGGGTGTGATGCCCAGCACTTGAGCATGCTTTTGGGCAAGCAGCAGCACCTGCTTCTGTGGACATAGCTGCAATCCACAGGTGTGGAGTGGGGGGGGCCCGGGGAGGGCCAGACTGCTCCCGGCTCACCTGCCACTCCTGAGGGGACCTCTCTGTGGACAGACTCCCCCCTTGGCTGCTAGGCCATTGTCTGGGCAGGGTGTGTGTGTGTGTGCACTGTGGTCAGCATGGTCCCAGAGGCACTGAGGAGACCCCATGGGGCAGGGCTGACTGTGCAGGCCCCACATGCCAGTGCTCCCAGGAAATCCCCGTCATTTGGTCTGGTGGGGCGTTGGTTGCTGCTCATGGTCAAGGGACAGGGCGTTAGGGGCTGTGTTGTGTGAATGACTCACTGTCTCTCCTCATCTTCCTCACACTGTCTGAGGTCTGGGCCACCTGCACCTCACCACTGTTGGCACATGTATGAGGACCTCCAGTGGGACCACAATGCTGCCCTCTGGATCATGACGTGCATAACGGAGCGGTGGCTGTCAGACGACACAGAATGGCGCTTGGGGGCCAGGGACCAACTCATGTCGCAGTTTGACACTGACTCTGGCATCTGGTGGTACATTATGGCCTAGCCACCTGCATCCACCGACCTGCCCCTGCTGGCCATCCTGCAGGGTGTCCTGGACCTGCTCCAGTTGCTGAGGGCCACAGCTGTCCCCCTGTCCCGCAAATCCCCCCTGCCCACCCTGACCTTGCCACAGCCCTATTGCCTCTGTTTCTCCCCCGGGTCCTGGCCCCAATCTAGCCCTGATGGGGGCCCCAAATCCATGGTGGGAAGGGATCCCGAGTCAGTGTCCCTTGGGCTCCCACTCCCTCTCGGGTTTCTGGCATCCCAACCCTGTCCATGTTTTGAGTCCCTCCCGCACCCCCTGTCTCAAGCCCTGCCCCGCTTGTAAATAGTTCACTGCACTCGGGTTTGTTGTAAATAGCTTTGTATTGCACCATTTCTTTAGCACAATTGTTTTTCCTGTTCAGTACACCTATGTCCCTCTTTGTTGTGCAGGGGTCAGGGAAGGGTGAGGGGGATGAAGGGAAGAGTTGTGGTGGGGATGGGGTGGGGTTTCTGACACAATCCCTTTTATCTATACATAGCCTAGGTGGAAACAGGAATTCTTAATAATAATAAGCACTGATGTGTATGAATGTGGACAGGGAGCCATCAGAGGGCTTTGGACATGGAAGTTACATGAGCAAATGATGGGCAAGGAGGAAGACTTTCACTGCAGCTTTTCATGTAGGCTACAGGGGGCCTGGATGTTGGGTCCAGAGACAAGCATTTCAGATGTGCCAAGGCAGAATATATTGCATACCTGAAAAAGGGATGTAGCTGTGTGGGTGGAAAGAGAGGGATGAATCTCAGAAGTGTTGAAGGTGAAGTATTGGCACAATTTGGGTGTGGCCTGGCAATTCTTAGGGGCCCAGAACTCCTGGCCATGGCTACTGCTACTGTTGCTATAGGCCCTTTAAATTGCTGCCAGAGCACTGGAGCACCACTTCGCTCAGCTCAAAGTACTTGGAGTAGGCCCTGAGTTGCAGTCTGAGTGGCACTAAGGACTGTCTGCCTCCAGTCCCTCTGCTGTCTGAGGCTCCACTCTGTCTGGGGTACAGAGCTGGCCTTCCCCACATACTTTGTCTGGTGGCTTGTGAAAGCTGTGGTGCCTTCCCCCCCCCCAATCTGCAGAGTCCAGTGGTGACAAGATATCTCAAGCATTCAAATAATCACTTTGCCCTAAGAACATAATAAGCCAGGATTTCCAATAAACACCATATATCAGAACAAAATGAGAGAACCGGCAACACTTAGTTGTCAAGATGGAGAGGACGATGACCTTATGAAAGTGGTGGTGGTGAGAGCTGGTCAGAAATTTTCTGATGGAATGTGTTTTCATTGGAAAATTGCAACGTTGTCAAAATCTAAACAGTCAGAGGCTTCAGAACTTCTAGGCTCCTAGGTCCTTAGTCCACAGGGGAATCCCCTAGAATCAGGGCAGCTTCTCTGTTTTGTGTAGGAAAAAAACAGGTGGAAATGTCAGACTTTTTTTTTTAGACAAAAAAATTCAGAATTTCCTTTCTAAATTTTCTACTTTGCATTCTAAATTTGTATGTCAACGCAGTGTTAGCATTTTCTGTGGAATAGAATTTCCATCTTTCAACCAACGGTTGTCGTGACCCCAGCTGACACTGTAATGAGTAAGAAGCCAGAGAAACGCCTGGTCTACGCTACAGAGTGAAGTTAGCATAAGCTTCCTTATGTCAACCTAACTGTTCATGTGTCTACACTTGATTTGTCTCCCACTGATGTAAACAGACCTGTATAGTGATGTAGTAAAACCACCTCGCTAGGAGGAATTGAGCCTTGGTTGATGCGCAGAGGTTGATGCAGAGTGAGTGAAGATGGGGTGGGCAATAAGTTTTGATGTGGGTGGGCACTTGAAGAATTGGGTAAGTGCCACAAGGACCACACTCTTCCATGATATTAATGGAGGAGTTACGGGGTTTGGGATGGAAGTGAGGTGTAGAAGGGATTTTGAGATAAGGGGCTCAAGTGCAAGAGGGAATGTGGGATCTGAGAGGGAATTTGAATGAAGGAGGGGATTGTGACCTGAGGCAGGGGACTGGGGTGCAAGGTCCAGAAGGCAGTATGGATACAGGAAAGGATTCTGATGTAGAGAAGGGGTTTATCAGGAAGTGCAGAGTCTGGAAGGGGTTTTGACCTGGGTTGGGGGTGTAAGGGTTTGCGTTGTTACCAGGAGCAGGGAGCTGGGGTGAAAGGTCTGGGAGAGGTATGCGTGCACGAGAAAATTCTAACTTGGAAGAGGGTTTCATGAGGGAGTTCAAGTGTCTGGGAGGGGGTTGTCAACTGGGGAAGGGCAGGTGCAGGGTCTGGAAAGAGGTATGGAAACAGGAGCAGAGGTGCAAAGGGTTTGGGTTATATGGGGTAGGAGTACAGGAGGGGTGTGCAGCAGTTTGGGGTAAGAGAGGAACTGGGTTACCAGAGGCAGGCTCTGGCTGGGAGGTGCTTACCTCAGCAGCTCCTGGCTAGCAGCTCAGCAGGTACCTTAGCCAGAGTCCCTGCTCTGCATGCACCCACCTGTTCTCAGAGCTGCTTCAGGGCTATGTGTGGTGCTCTGAACTGAATGCCGTGAGCCCGGAGGAGGGGTACTTCATGTGCTGTCTATATGGGAAACCGGTCAATGGGATCCAATGGGGCAGTCTGAGAAGCCTTTTCCTTCTTTGGGCTTTCAGAATTCACAGATGCACACATGGCTCCACAGCTGGCTTTTCTGAGTGTCAGCTAGGGATGGAGCAGGCAGGGAGTCAACTGAGGCTCTTGTAGGCCAGATCCAGCCTTCAGGCCGTATTTTGCCCAGCCTGGTGTAATTACTGTTTTACCTGTGTTAATCAGAAATCCTCCAGCAGCTGTCTCACAATGCCTGACAATGACTGCTGTAGTCACAGTGATGAACTCCACTGCTCAAGGATCACACAGAGCAGACATTTCCACCCCTGTACTTTAAAGCACTGTAATTTTTGAAGTGTCTCAAATTGCAACATATCAAATTAAAACAGCACTTAAACTTTAATTCCAGATCAGCTTTCCTCTTGTCTGAATATAGCTATAACTGTTTTTATTCTTAAAATCCATTTCTCTTAGCAAAATAGTCTGCATTTTCTCACTAAGGGATTTAAAAAGTAGACGTGCTATACCTTATGAGCCGTGTCTACACGTGCACGCTATTTCGAAGTAGCGGCGCCGACTTCAAAATAGCGCCCGTCACGGCTACACGTGTTGGGCGCTATTTCAAAGTTGAAATCGATGTTAGGCGGCGAGATGTCGAAGTCGCTAACCCCATGAGGGGATGGGAATAGTGCCCTACTTCGACGTTCAACGTCGAAGTAGGGAACGTGTAGACGATCCGCGTCCCGCAACATCGAAATAGCGGGGTCCTCCATGGCGGCCATCAGCTGAGGGGTTGAGAGACGCTCTCTCTCCAGCCCTTGCGGGGCTCTATGGTCACCGTGTGCAGCAGCCCGTAGGCCAGGGCTTCTGGCTGCTGCTGCTGCAGCAGGGGATCCATGCTGCATGCACAGGGTCTGCAACTAGTTGTCGGCTCTGTGTATCTTGCGCTGTTTAGTGAAAGTGTGTCTGGGAGGGGCCCTTTAAGGGAGCAACTTGCTGTTGAGTCCGCCCTGTGACCCTGTCTGCAGCTGTGCCTGGCACCCTTATTTCGATGTGTGCTACTTTGGCATGTAGATGTTCCCTCGCAGGGCCTATTTGGATGTGGTGCTGCGCAACGTCGGTGTTGAACATCGACGTTGCCAGCCCTGGAGGATGTGTAGACGTTATTCATCGAAATAGGCTACTTCGATGTAGGGTTCACATGTAGACGTAGCCATGGATTATTTTAAGTTGTTTGATTTTTTTTTTATACGTTGCAGTTGGATTGCAGTGAGCTGATGGCACTATGGCTGCTCTCTGGCAGGTCTTCAGTTGAAGACTGGCATTATATAAAGATGCTGGAAAAATGCCCACTGAGATGTAGATTGTACCCAGCCATACATTTCCGTGGAAGAAAATGGGGAGAAAATAATGTCTTCCTACCCTAACAAAGACTGCGTCAGGGCCCTTTGAGTTACTGGGAACACTTCATGAGCAGGGCGTAGAAGGATGCTGAGCCATGGCTCTGGTCTCAGTGGTCCAGCTAACAATTCTAGCTGGCTATCGTATGTTATATATGTTCATGTTGCACTCATTAAAGGCACCACTAGTGATTCTCTCACCAGTGTGACTGTGGTGTTCCAGGAATCGTTGTCAATGCTTCCCATTGAGGTAATGCAGGTCCACCTAGCCCCCAAACGTAAGGGAGGCTCAAAGCCACAATCAAGCCCATGGCAAATATTAAATGAAAAGCACACCCCCAACCATAAAACCTAAGTAGTTGTACACAAAATGTAACTTTATTGAAACAGTCATTCCTTTTAAAAACTGTATTTTAAAAATCCATTCTTGTTTGCTAGGGTTAGTGGGAGCTGCCACAGCAAACGTCATTAAAGGCCATTTCTTTCCCATGCACACATGTATACTTCCGACATGTATATCTGAAGGCATTCTTAACCCCAAATATTTTATTTTTTTTAACAGTCTTGATGGAAGGATGGCTGCCTACAAGAGCTCAACCCACTACTGAGCTCTGCTATTCGAGCCCTGTGATGTGCACAGTGTCTCTCGAAGGGCCGTACCCCGGTCTAATAATGACTGTGGGTCCATGTAGCTCCCCGTTGTTTGTTCCCCTTTAGTAAAAAAGACTTCTACAATAAAAATTAAACTTGGTAAGGCCAGATTGAATTTGATAAAAAGTGGGATTTTAAATAAAGGGCTGAATGTTAAATAAAACACAGGTGCCTGCTCCTGTTCCACAAGTAAAGTAGCCTGGGGGATGTCTTAATGGAAGGTTTGCTTACCCATCCACTGCAGCGTGCCCCTGCCCAGTGATTCTAGGACAAGTGATTGTCTTAACCAAACGGGAGGATGATTTATTTGTGGGTCTGTAAGACCACAGTTTGATTTCACTACACTGAGTATTTGTTTGTATAGTTGTTACAGAGTATAAATAGTTACACTTGCATAGTTGTAGTTGATGTACATGCCATATGAAGTTGGCAAATAGCCAACAACCTCTTTTTTTCTGGATACAAAGTATGACAATATAGAAATACCAAGTGACAAGGCATGCCTTGTCCTTGTTTGGCCCCTGGCTTGCTAAACCTAGAAGCTTTAAAAATATTCTGGCTCAGGGCCCTGCTACCCTGGTCCGGTTAATCTAAAACAAAAACATCCAACAAGGGGTGCTACTCCCTTAGGAGGACAAAGGTTTATCTTTACTGAAAAAGATATATTTGTTTATATACCATATACTATTTTAAACAATGTAAATGGTTTTACTGAAATACAGTTAGTTAATATAAATTTGAGCTCACCAAACAGTGGTAAACAATAATTATAAATAAATTACTCTCTTAACTATCTTATACCTAACTAATTAAGTAACTACCTTATTAATTAATTAACTTACTTAATCTTAACTCTATACTAAACTCACTACTACTATACTAACTTAACATTAATGACTATATTAAAGCAATTGGTTTAACATGAAGTCCTTTCTTGTCAGCACTACAGGTAAGGAAAAATGAATTGGATTTATAAAATTGAAGAGCTGAAATCAATAATTGGTACACGCAGTTAATAAGAAGGATACGGCTGGTGACTGGGGCACAATTCTTTTGCTGCTGCCTCACAGTCTCTGTGCTGTAGATAATGTTGTCTCGTGCTCAGGTAAGGTAGTCTCGGCAACCGCAGGTAGTGTGGTGGTGTTAGTCTGGTTTTGCTAGAGGCTCCACTGCAACACACTGACTAGAGTGCAGTACCCCCTGAGGGGCCAGGTCGACCACTAGCCGTGAAAGCAGGGAGCACTGCTCAGGAAACGCTGCTGCCTGCTGGGAGCCACTCTGGGTTCTGTAGTCTCGCCGTCGTGGAGCCGCTGCTCGATGCTTGGTGGCTACCGGTGAGTGTCAGCTCAACAGAATCAGGGCAGGCGGAGGCTAGCTCGAGGCCGTTCACCCTGGTCCCTTCAGTGATTTTTGCTCTCTTTTAGCTTCACCCCTGGGGGCTACCAAAAGGGATTGGTCTTGTCTGTTAGGCGTGACCTTCCCAAAGGGCTTTGCCTGGCTTCTCTCTCTCCTTGTTGTGAAGCCTGTTCTTTTATAGGGCAGTCTTATGAATATTCATTAGTCCCAAAGTTCTGGTCAGTCATGGTTGAGAACCTCACCTTTTTGGTGCGAGGACTGCGGAACTTGCTAGAAACATGTCCATATATGGGCATACAGTGTCCGTTGGGTACCCCCAACGGTCTTTCCCTCAGTTTGAATGAATGGCTATGTATTGATTTTAAATAAAAACCACTATTCTAAGAAATTTCTGAGGTAAAACTTTGTGATTTATTAATGTATCAAGCACGACCTGTTGCCAAGGAGACCTCGCAGTACACCAGAGGCTGGGGGCATCCTGAAATCCTGCCAGGGGTTTTTCTGACAGGATTTCTTGACAAACAGTTGGGTTAGAGAAGGGCCAAAGCAGGGGGTATGAAAACTCAAGCTTGAGGAGGTTTAGATCCATTTCTGGACTTTGCAGTTGATTCCTTTCTGTAATGGGTCGAATCAGAAGTCAGGATCTGAACAAATACTTCAGAAAATGGTGACTTGAATCCCAAACCAAGTTTGTACTTTGAATCAAGACATACAAAATGAACAGATTACAGAATTGATATGTAACCCTTCTGTTAATGGTAGGTGACCGCCAGAAGGGCCAGGTTCAGTTCCTAGGGGATTCCCTCAATCCACCCAACGAGCTTGAGCGCCCACCCAGTAACCTGGGAAAATCGCACCTTACCTGCTGGGTGCCTGTAAGGTCAATTCTTCCCCTCTCACAAGCACAGTGTCTGAGATAGAAACAGCTTGGTTAATAACAGTAGCCTAACATAAATTTACGCAGTGGCACAAGCGATATGCCTAAACAAAGGAGAGGTAAACCCCATTAAGCAAGGCACTGTCCCCAGAGTGTGCTGAACCACATCTCTTGCTTAGGGTTCTTCATCTGCTCACCCCCACTAATAGAGTGTACCTCTGCCTCAGCTCTCCACTCTCAGTGCAGTCAGTCTGTACTAACCCAGAGTTCACAAGTGGAGACTCTTGCCACTCTGGCTATTTGCCTGCTGCGTTCCACTGGCCATCCCCTGTTCTCTGCTTGTCTGCTGCACACCACGAGCCACCCCTTGCCGGCTGCTTGTTTGCTGCTTTGTGAGTTTGGCTGTAGGCAAAACCCTGTGATTTCAGCTCTTTATGGCTTCAGCTGCTAGTGATTTCAGCTCTCAGCAATTTCAGCTCTGCGCCTAGCCACAAGAATCTCAGCATCTACCAGGGCAGATTTTCACAAAATAACTACAGACTCCATCATTGGTCAGGGCATTTAGTTCTGTCTTTAAACAGTGAACTGCTTATGGCTGCAAGGCCAGAAAGCCCCCAACTGGTTCAAGTAGTACCCACTTGCACTTTCTGCACCACAGGGCTCTGCTGAGAGGAGCCCTATATGATCCACATCTTACCCAGCAATAATGACTGTCCTGTATCCCCAAAATAATTTCAAAGATTGGTGATATTCCACAATTCTTACAGTGGGTGAAAACATGAATTTTGACTTTACAACAACAAGGTATTTATAATAGATGAAACACCTTGCTTCATGTGCTACTCTGCCGGTCTTGCAAAGAAAACAACTATTTGTTTGCATATACACACCCTGAACCTCTTCCCCTTCCATGTAAGTGATCTCTAAAGAACACATTCCTCAAATTCCTGCTTCCATATTCCTCTTACAGATACTATCATAAAATCACAGGGCTGGAAGGGACCTCAGGAGGTCATCTAGTCCAGCCCCCTGCTTCAAGCAGGATCAACCCCTACTAAGTCATCCCAGCCAGGACCTTGTCCAGCTGGGACTTAAAAACCTCAAGGGATGAAGAATCCACCACCTCTCTAGGCAACACATTCCAATGCTTCACCACCTGCCTGGTGAAGTAGTTTTTCCTAATATCTAACCTACGCCTTTCCCTCTTCAACTTCTGACCATTACTCCTTGTTCTGCCATCTGACACCACTGAGAACAGTTTCTCCCCCTCCTTTTTAGAGCTCCCCTTCAGGAAGTTGAAGGCTGCTATTATTACATATTACCTAAGTAATATGCAATCATCTGTAATCTTAACTCTATGCCCAGTTAATATTTGACTTCCTCCTGGCATGCATGTGCACAGTTACTGATTTGAATATGAGTGTTGACTTCCCATGTAGTTTTCAAATTGTAAAAACTAGACTAAACTAGACCTAGAAATGAAGTTGTCTGAGCATTCTTGACTGTCAGCAAAAAATAGTAATTAATAATCTATGAGCTCATGAGAATTTGATGTGAAATCATAACAAAACCCCTCATTTTGCCTCCTGGATATTTTCTAAAATAATATTTTTACCATATGGCAAAGTATGTCTAATTACAATTAATAAAATGTGCTTTCAGCAGCTGTTGTCCCAGCACACAGCTTGTCATCCTCATCACATTAGCTCAGTATATTCCTCTATTGTTTGCTTGGTGAAGAGAATTAAAGAGAATTTAAGTAATTTTTTGTTAATCCTACCTTACTTATGATATTATACATACCATTATACAAGACAAATGAATATTAAGACACACTAGTAACAATAATATAGCTATATTTTGAGTAATGTAGTAAGAGACAGCAGTCACATCCTGTTAATGTAGTTTGAATGTCTTCTAATAAAATGAAAGGGCAATCTAGAGCAAACTGGTATATCAGTAATCCTAATGTCTAGAGTTACCTTTGAAATAGCAGAGCTGCCTTCTAGGTATATATTTAATCTTTCAAAGTAATTTCAGAATAAATTACAAAGAATTTTTTATTAAGTGAATATTTATTTTAAAAAAGGTGTTGCTATTTTACAATGAATTAGCAGGAGGAATTTTTTCTGTATCTTTAATGGTAATTTAACTCTTTGTTCTTGAGAATTGGCCACATGTATTCATAGTCATTATTTTAATGACAAGTCTTTTGTTATCTTAATCACCATGCCTCTGTTCATAAATGAACTGCTTTCCCCAAAGGGCAGAAGTTGGGAGCAGCATAGCATTTATGACGTTCTCCACTCAAACTCTGTCTAGGATGTAGCTATCAGCAGATCACAGGTATGCAACTGTGGAGGGAGATGCAGTCAGCAAACACAATAGTTTGTGGGTGCTGATCATCCCATATTTTTTTGCCATGGATGCTTGAACGCAGGAGCACCCAAGGGGTTTGTACTGTGTTTATTGCCATCTTTAATACCATTCAAGACACTGTCAAATAAGGAGTTATTCCCTTCTAAAACTTTCATCAGCTACAGGAAAAGGGAACAAAAAGAAATGTTACAGCATTGTACAATACTTTACATTTCAAATGCTTTACCCATTTTTCCTTCTTTTCTTTGGCTACGTCTACACAAGAAGCATCTTTTGACAGAAGTGACTGTCAGAAGGGATTTCCCAGCAAAACTTCTGTTCACAGATTGCATCTACTCGTAAAAGCAGTTTGAAAGAGCAGTCCGCTTTGTTGATGGAGAGCAGCCAGACTGCCTGACTGTCTCTCGACAGAACAGCTGACCAGAAGCTCTGCAAACAGGGCTGCTCGGTGCCCTGTCCCAGAGCATCAACATGGCTATTTTATCAACAGGAAATTGTTGAGAAAGGAGTTGTACCTGAACATGAAAATGTTGAATACTGCTGGTGGTTTTGCTGAATTTTGTTGACAGACTGTCAATAAAGCACATTTTGTGTGTACACACTCTGTGGGTTTTTCTGACAAAAGCCCAGGTTTGCTGGAAAAGCTCTCTTGTGTAGATGTAGCCTTTATGTTTACCTAGATTTACCTGGTATGGCTTGGGTCCTTAATTCAAATAAGTTTTATTCTACTTTATTTAAATCATTGTTCCAGGGTGGGGTAGGGATGAGGGATTTAGTACGCAGTCTGCCCTGGGGAGAGAGGACGGTTTCAGCTTTCTCTCACCGCACCACTTTGGGCTCAGGTGAGAAGCGCCTCTCCATTGCCACTGACAAACAGACACACAGACAAACAGACACACAACATTTCTAAAATATATAGTAAATAAAAGGTTTTAATGGTTTCAATGGTGTGTTTGCCATGTCACTAAGCAGGCTGAAGTCTCTGTATCAAACCTTGTTTAATACTGTTTAATGTTACTCAGTGACAAGGTAATGTTAATACCTTTAGTCTATATATGCCACCTAAATCAAAGATAGGTTTTATCCCTGTTGTTCAAACAACTTGTTTAGTCCAGGATTATAAGGACTCACTCCTGCACTCACAGTGCCATTGATTTAAGTAGAACAGTCTGTATGGTGGCTTGTCCTTTTTCATTTTGTGTTTATTATCCTATGTAGTCATTCTCTTCTTTTTTTAAAGCCTGTAAAGGGCCCCTTTTGAGACACAACTTTGTGATTGTTTTAGGCCTGGTCTGTACTAGGAGATTAAGTCAAATTTGAGGGTCTAAGTTTAATTTTATAAACTATCTGTCTAAACACTGGTGCTCAATAGGTCAATTTTAAGGGGCTCTAAGATCGACCTTTGTAATGCTGACTTCCCCCTGAAATATCTCGAGAAGTCAAATTTTCAAAGTCAAACTATACATGTGGAGATGGAAGTGTTATGAAAATCAAATTTGTTAGCCTTCAAACTGTTGCGCAGTGCCCCTCGAAGTGTCCTTTCTGGTCATTGCTCCAGATCCACTGCTCTCCAGGTGAGACGGAAGTAGGTTACAGGAAGTGGTAGTCATCAGCCCGGGAATTTTGATTAGATTTCCTTTCCTTGCTGGCCAGTGTGGTGAGCAAACATGTGGATCACATCTCTGTAGCACACCTAACATTCCTTGTAGTCATGAGTTACAAAGATTGCAATAGGGCCCCAGCATGGAGCCAGCCGGTGATCTTGGACCACATTGCAGTGTGGAGGAAAGAAACTATTTTCCAACAGCTGAAAGCCAGCAAAAAGAATGCTGATATTTATGCCAAAATATTGCAAGGCATGATTGAGAAAGGTTATGGCAGGGATGTTCAGCAGTGCCATGTGAAGATTAAGGAGCTGAGGCAGAGCTACCAGAAATGCAAGCAAACCAATGGTCAATCTGGGACATCTCCCCAGAAATGCCAGTACTATGGTGAGCTTCATGCTGTTTTGGGTGCAGAAGCAACCTCTTTCCCCAGAAGATAAAGCAATTCCTCAGTGTTCCAGGGGACGATGAAGAAGCATGTCCTGATGTGGAAGGGGTGGATGGCAGCAGGGGTCCATTCCAGCACTGAACTAGATGCTGAAAGCCAGAAGTGTTTGTTGACTTGGAGCTTGTGGAGTCCATCCCTTTAATTTAGAAGGTGGTTTCAGAGAGAAACCCGGATCCTGGAGAGGTCACTTGTGATAAGTATGCTTTTTTTCCTACTAATAATAATATGTTGCAATTGTGGGATGGAGGATCTATGCCTCTTTGCCTTAGAACAGCTTGTTAATATATCTGGGGATATCTAGGGGTGTTAATATGTCTGGGGATGTCTGGGGATCTTGTCTGGACAAAAAGGTGAAGGTCTTAGACAGACACTTTTGGATTTTTCTCATGAGATTTTTGGGAGACCTGATTTGTTCCTGCTTCCATGGTAAGACACTTTATCATGCCAAGCCACCAGTAAGAGGTCTGGAATCATAGCTCCACCGACCATTCTTGCAAATTTTCCAGCATGGTACCTGGACAGAACGAGCAATCTCTCCTTATCCCATTTTCTTATTCAGATGAGGCTGATGTATTGTTTGGCAACCAAGAACACATGGGAAGTTTCACGAGTCACTAATGATTTTTTGCCTGTGAATTACCCAGTACAGAGCAAAACTCATGCATCTTGTGGAGCAGCTGCTTTAAAGTCCAGGTGCTGCTTTAAGCAGCACATGCTCCAGGCAACCCCACTACCCCCTGGGCCAGCAGGCAATTGGACACTGTCCTGTTTGATGTGCAGTGACTTTTTATGATTTCTTAACTCCTGCAGCAACTGCTTTAAAGTCCAGGTGCTGCTTTAAGCAGCACATGCTTCATACATCCCCTATTTCCTCCCAGGCCAGTGGGCTTTAAGAATGCCATGATGTAGCCATCCACTCCCCCATGGGCTGGCATCCCAGGGACACATGGCAGTTTCCCCACTCCCTGCATTACTTTAATTTTTTTTTGCTCGTGAACTGAAGATCGCTTACCATAGTGTTGAAGGTAAACCTCAGCTGTAGAAGAGCTGAAATCATTCTTTGCAATCCCTGCATCCTCGGTCTTAAGAGTCAGCAAAGTGACCTTGCAGTTGCAATATGCTCTTCCGTAGATACCGACAGCCATTCTTTCCATCAGTATGGTCATTGTACCGAGAAAAGATAAAAATGTTGCTGTTGCCAATGACATTGATATTTCTAAATTTATTTTATCAGGAAGTGACTTTGTTACAAGACAAAGAGGGCCAAGTCCAGCCGATAAGAGGTTGCCCCAAGTGTGGAGGAAGAAGACCCAGAATGAAGTGTTGGAAAATCCCTCAGCCACTCCACACACCATCATTTTAGACCCCCCTTGATCCAGTCAGTTCACTCTCCTTCTCCTGGCTCTGCATGCACTAGCCACTCCAAACGCCATCATTTTAGACCTCCCTCAACCTAGTCAACCCTCTCCCCTGCTCCTGACTTTTCTTCCCCTGTCCAGTTGATAGCCCCCCCATATCTCCTTCCTCCACACATTCAGCCCCCTCCTGTCATTGGGGACCCAGAACAAGGCAGGGAAGGCCACGGAGAGCCCTACTTGATAGCCCCACAAAGTCAACACCTACCAGAATGCTAACCTTTGACGAATAACCATGACCTCATTATCCTTCATTTCCCTATACCCAGCATTCTTCCATTAGTGCCCCCTAAGTAAAAAACATAATTTTTTAGAAAAAGAGTTTTGTTTATTGGTTAACATGCTTTGGGATTGGGTGGGTGGTGATGGTTGTCTTGCACTTGAGCCATGTCTACACGTGCACGCTACTTCAAAGTAGCAGCACTAACTTCGAAATAGCGCCCGTCACGGCTACACGTGTTGGGCGCTATTTCGATGTTAACATCGACGTTAGGCGGCGAGACGTCGAAGCCGCTAACCCTATGAGGGGATCGGAATAGCGCCCTACTTCGACGTTCAACGTCGAAGTAGGGACCATGTAGTCGTTGCGCATCCCGCAACTTCGAAATAGCGGGGTCCGCCATGGTGGCCATCAGCTGAGGGGTTGAGAGACGCTCTCTCTTCAGCCCCTGCGGGGCTCTATGGTCACTGTGTGCAGCAGCCCTTAGCCCAGGGCTTCTGGCTGCTGCTGCTGCAGCTGGGGATCCATGCTGCAGGCACAGGGTCTGCAACCAGTTGTCGGCTCTGTGTATCTTGTGTTGTTTAGTGCAACTGTGTCTGGGAGGGGCCCTTTAAGGGAGCAGCTTGCTGTTGAGTCCGCCCTGTGACCCTGTCTGCAGCTGTGCCTGGCACCCTTATTTCGATGTGTGCTACTTTGGCGTGTAGCCGTACCCTCGCAGCGCCTATTTTGATGTGGTGCTGCGCAACGTCGATGTTCAACATCGACGTTGCCAGCCCTGGAGGACGTGTAGACGTTATTCATCGAAATAGCCTATTTCGATGTCGTCACATCGAAATAATCTACTTCGATGTAGGCTTTACGTGTAGACGTAGCCTTGGAGTGGGATTTCATAAAGGGCAAGGAAACAGTGTGAGTGGAGGGTGGGGGTGCCAGTTAATGCCCTTCATGCTCATTCACAAACTTGGTTCTTCTTCGAGTGTCCCCGTGGGTGCTCCACCATAGGTGACGGCTTGGCCGGCGCCGCAGATCGGATCTTCCAAGCAGTTTCTGCCGGACCGCGCATGCGCCGGTACGCGCCGCTCCCTGGCGCGCTCCTGGCCATGTGCGCGATCCGGTCCCCGCCAGTTCCTCTCAACCGCCGTCGGCTGCAGACGGAATCCGACTAGGCTAAAGCCACATAGCGTATTCAACGACTTTATTTGTTTTTCTCTTTAAAGTTTTTCAGTTCTTAGGATACCATAAGTAACCGGTTGTTATTTTGCAAAAAAAAAAAAAAAACAAACAACAAACAAGCTAAGGAGGGACAGCTCAAGCCAGTCCCAGTAACCAGCGCCGGAGGCCGGGAGCTAGGGCCATCAGCCCTCCTGCGGAGGCAGGCCATCGGACGGGGAAACAGCACAAAGAAGTGCTAAGTACCCACAAGCAAACTCAAAGACTCACCAACAATGTCCGCCTCAGGCTTTAAAAAATGTGAGTCCTGCCGAGAGGCGATGCCAGTGTCCGATGGGCACAGTCTATGCATAAGGTGCCTGGGGGAGTCCCATGTGGCACAAAAATGCGCCTTCTGTGCAAAGTTAACGACCAGAGCACGGAGAGACAGGGAGATGAGAATTAAACTGCTGCTTCTTGACAAGGCCCTCCAGCCAGACGTGCCGGAGCGGCCGCAGCAGGAGGGACCCTCCGGGGCCCTTAGAAGGAAAGCTGCCTCCCTCACTCCATCTGTGCAAAAACGGAGGAAAGTTTCTCCAACCCGATCCCTGCCGGCAGTAACAGTGAGCGGGACGGGAGGAGCGAGCAGCCCCCAGCCGCAGCAACAGCTGATCGGCGGCGGCACGGAGAGCCACGTGGAAGCGGCTCAGCCTCCGATCATCAGCCAGCCGCCCCGCACCGCAGGCAGGGCGGCGGCTAAGCAAGCGCCGGTACCAGCGGCACCGCAGACAGCGGCACCGATCCCCGGGGAACCGGCGGTGCAGGGCGCGCAGGCACGTAGCCTGCAGGCGCACAAGGACTCCGCACGTGTGGCACCGCCCTCGAGCGTGCCTAGCACGGTGCCGACGGGGCCGGGATCCCCCGCCCATCAGGGGGCGGAGTTACCTCCTCAAGGGAGGGGGAAGGCTGCACACAAGAGGAGGCATTGCAGCCCCTCTCCAGACAGGGCTGTGGAGCTCTTCTCTCACAGCCCTCCGCTCATGTTGCAGACTCCAACCAGAAGGCAGGGGCCCCCCCTAGCCTACCCGGAGCCCCCTTCTCCTTTCCTGCAATCAGCCTCCCCATGGCTGGCACCCCCCTCGCCCTTCCTGGGATTTGAATCGCTGGACTATTATGCAAAATCGCTCTCTCCAGTGTCTCGACGATCCCCCTCTCCCAGACACACAGGGTACGTGCAAAGGGAATGGTCAAGGTCACCTTCCCAGGAACAGTGCCTATACTACCATGGTCGTCCCTTCCACGCGGGGCATGGACACCATCGGCAATCTACCAGGGGGAGATCCCCACATATTACCTCGTACCCCCGAGGGCAATCGCGATCGGGGACGGAGACTCAAGCATCCCAGGGGGGGCTGGCCGTGGACCCACGAGATTTTCCCTCGCAAACCTCCAGCGAGAGGGCGCACCATCACCATCAAGAACCGGAAGGGTCCAAAGAAATGTACCCCAGCGGTTCCTCGTTTTCCTCCCCGGATGAGGCCACGGCTTTAGGGGACGTCCATCCCAAGGACGATCTCAAACAGTTTCAGGAGCTGTTTAAGAGGGTAGCTTTCACGCAAGGCATCCAGACAGCACAAGTGCAAGAGAAACATCATAAGCTCCTTAAAAATTTGAGCTCCCCGGCCTCCTCCAGAGTAGCAATCCCGCTTGATGAAGCGATCTTGGAGTCCGCCACTACCATATGGCAGACCCCGGCAACTATTCCGCCTGTCCAAAAGAGAGCGGATAAGAAATACTTCGTGCCGGCGAAGGGCATGGAGTTCTTGTTTAGCCACCCCCAGCCAAACTCCTTGGTGGTGGAGTCCTCGCAGCAAAGATTAAAAACATCTCAATTTAAAACAGGGGGAATGGACAGAGATGCCAAGAAGCTAGAGCTGTTCGGCAGAAAGGTCTACTCCTCCTCCACTTTAACCTTGCGAATGGCAAATTATGCAGCGCACTTGGCGAACCATAATTTCGACAACTATGCCAGATTAACTTCCCTCATGGACTCGCTTCCAGAGGACAAAAAGCCGGTCCTCAAGGCCATAGTGCAAGAGGGCTACGCGGCTGCGAGGATGGAAGTTCAGATTGCTTTGGACGTTGCGGACACGGCAGCACGTTCCACAGCAACTGCAGTGGTGATGCGACGGGAGTCCTGGCTCCAGACCTCGGGCATACCGAGAGATCTGCAGGCGAAGATAATCGACCTTCCCTTCGACTTGCAGAAGCTGTTTGCTGAATCAACTGACTCGGTCCTTCATTCCAGTAAAGACTCAAGAGCCACACTCAGGACCCTGGGGATTTACACCCCTCCATACTCAAAGAAAAGGTACTACCCACAGCAAAGGCGGTACCAATACCAGCAACAGCGCCCCCAGTATCACAGGGGTTACGAGCAAGGGCGGCATCAGCAGCACCAGCAGTACAGAACCCCCAGGCGACGCTCACAACAGGGCCGTACGTCCTCGGGGCGGGGCCAAAGGCCACAAGTTTGACATACAAATCCAGGGCTGCGCCATCACCACCATTGCACAAGATCATCCGAAACGACTTTTTCACCATCGCCTCCGACCATTCTACGACCAGTGGCAAAGGATCACCACAGACAAATGGGTGCTGGAGATCATAGCCACGGGGTACGCCATCCCCTTCCAGTCGCTCCCGCCGCCGCGACCCCCGCCCAAGCCCCACCCCCAGGAGGCCTCCCATGTAGCCAGGCTCAGGCAGGAGGTGGCCCACCTAGAGTTCATAGGGGCGGTGGAAAAGGTGCCGGAGCAACTGCAAGGGAAAGGGTTCTACTCTCGGTATTTCCTGACGGAGAAAAAAACAGGAGGCTGGAGGCCCATCTTAGACCTTCGTGGCCTCAACAGGTATCTGCGCAAGCAACGTTTTCGGATGATCACTATTGCCTCCATCCTTACAGCACTGGACGATGGAGACTGGTTCGCAGCCCTCGATCTACAAGACGCGTACTTCCACATAACCATTCATCCGGCTCACCGACGTTTTCTCCGGTTCATGGTGGGCAACGAACACTTCCAATACAAGGTCCTGCCGTTTGGCCTTTCCTCGGCCCCCAGAGTCTTCACCAAGACCTTGGCAGTGGTGTCAGCCTACCTGCACAGACAGGGGGTGTTTATTTTCCCGTATCTGGACGACTGCCTGCTCAAAGGGACCTCGAAAAGGGAGGTTCTCCGCATGATACGCGTCACAGCAAACACGTTCTCCGCACTTGGCCTGGTTATCAATATGGCAAAATCAAAGATAGACCCCTCACAGGACATAGAGTTCATAGGGGCTCGCATAAACTCAGTCTCGGCGAGAGTATACCTTCCAGAGGCTCGCTTTCGAGCCATCGGTTCCCTCGTGCAGGTCATCACCTTCAGCCCTACGGTGCCGGTCTTGACGTGCTTGCAGCTGCTGGGCCACATGGCAGCGGCTACGTTTGTGGTACAGAACGCCAGGTTGCACATGCGCGGCATGCAACATTGGCTGGCAAGTGTATACAAGCCGGCAGTACACACCGTTCACAGGGTGGTGTCGCCCCCACCTGGGGTGCGCGAATCCCTGCAATGGTGGGTAAACCCCGGGAACTTGCTAACAGGGGTACCCTTCCATCAGCCGCAAATATCGGTTTTCCTCACTACGGATGCCTCCCTCATAGGGTGGGGAGCGCACATGGGCGAAGAGGTGGCTCAAGGACTGTGGTCACCCACGGAACAGTCTCTGCATATCAATGTTTTAGAGCTCAGAGCAGTGTTCAACGCCTGCAAACACTTTCGAGACCGTATACAAGGCAAAGTCGTCGGGATCAGTACAGACAATACCTCCACCATGTTTTACATAAACAGGCAAGGAGGAGCTCGATCCCGTACCTTATGCGCGGAAGCAATCCGCCTATGGAACTGGTGCATCGCCCACGATATAATCCTGAGAGCCTCCTACTTGCCGGGCACGCACAACGTGAAGGCAGACCAGTTGAGCAGACGTTTTGCGCTCACCCACGAGTGGCAGATCCGTCCCGATCTACTACGGCCTATTTTCCACGCATGGGGGTTTCCCCAAATAGATCTGTTTGCCACTCAGCACAACAAACAGTGCCCACGATTCTCCTCCAGAGCAGGGCTGGGCCGGGGGTCCCTGGGGGACGCGTTCGCGATCCCGTGGGGAGGCCCCCTGCTTTACGCGTTTCCCCCCGCAGTGCTGATCCACAAGGTTCTGCAAAAAGCCAGGAGAGACAAGGCTCGGATGATCCTGATAGTCCCAACATGGGATTGCCAACCATGGTTCCCCCTACTCCTGCGCCTGTCGGACCGCCCACCGATGCCTCTTCCGGTGGCGCCGGACCTGCTCACGCAAGCCCAGGGGTCCATAGTGCATCCGCACCCCCAAAGCCTGCGACTGCAAGCGTGGCTAATCCATGGCTCAGCTCCCTAGAGAGCACATGCACAGTGGAAGTACAGCAAGTCCTAGAAAGTAGCAGGAGGACTTCCACTAGGAAAACCTACAAGCAAAAATGGACTCGCTTCATGGCTTGGTGTTCTACCAAGCAGCTGGCCCCCCTTTCGGTGCCTATACCTACAATTCTAGAGTATTTACTGGACCTCAAGAGAGCAGGACTCTCGCTATCCTCGTTAAAGGTCCACCTGGCCGCCATCTCGGCGTTCAGACATGAGGAGGGAGGGCACACGGTGTTCGCCCACCCTATGGTTACCAGGTTCCTCAAAGGGTTGGTAAACCTATACCCCCCTCGGAAACCGATTCCACCTTCGTGGAGCTTGGACCTGGTGCTTACCACACTCATGGGACCACCGTTCGAGCCCTTGGCCACGGTTCCCCTTCGCCTCCTTACAGTAAAGACGACCTTTCTTCTTGCAATTACGTCAGCCCGTCGGGTGAGCGAGCTTGCGGCAGTCATGGCAACGCCACCCTGCACTGTCTTTTCCAAGGAGGCGGTAACCATACGGCTGCATCCAGCCTTTGTTCCCAAAGTTTCTTCCGAGTTTCACATCAATGAACCTATTGTTCTACCCTCGTTCTATCCAAAGCCTCATAACTCCAGCGAAGAGGCGCGCCTACACCTCCTGGATGTGAGGAGGGCGCTAGCCTTCTACGTAGACAGGACCAAGTCCTTCCGAAAATCGGATAGACTCCTGGTCTCCCTCGCTCCCAAATCTAAAGGAGAAGGTCTCTCATCGCAGAGAATCTCAAAGCACATTGTATCCTGCATAAAAATGTGCTACGAACTCAGAAAGACTCCTTTGTCGGCCACTCCCAGGGCTCATTCCACCAGGGCGGTGGCAGCATCAACAGCCTTTTTCAAGGGCGTTGCATTGAAAGACATTTGCAGAGCGGCGACCTGGTCATCCTACGACACGTTCGCCAAACATTACGCCCTTCACAGGGTATTCCAAGAGGATACCCGTCTCTCTGCAGCGGTCCTCTCGGGGACCAGCTGCACATAATCCGATTACCCACCACCTATCTGGGTTACTGCTGGGTAGTCACCTATGGTGGAGCACCCACGGGGACACTCGAAGAAGAAAGAGAAGTTACTCACCGTAGTAACGGTGGTTCTTCGAGATGTGTCCCCGTGGGTGCTCCACTTCCCGCCCATCCTCCCCGCTTCGGATCTCTGTTAGTGTTTTGCAGGGGCAACCGAGGCGGTTGGTCGAGGAACTGGCGGGGACCGGATCGCGCACATGGCCAGGAGCGCGCCAGGGAGCGGCGCGTACCGGCGCATGCGCGGTCCGGCAGAAACTGCTTGGAAGATCCGATCTGCGGCGCCGGCCAAGCCGTCACCTATGGTGGAGCACCCACGGGGACACATCTCGAAGAACCACCGTTACTACGGTGAGTAACTTCTCTTTTTTTAGGCATCCCTGATTCTCAGTGCCTCTTTTTGGGCTTTCCTGTTTTCCCATGGGGTCAGTTGCTGATAATTTCTTGCTAGGATCTCTACCTCAGTGCCCCCAGTGCAGGCATGAAACTTCCCCCCTTGCCTTGCAAATGTTAGGAAGAATACAGCAGGCCCAGTGACAAGGGTAATGTTTTCTTCATTGAGGTCGAAGCAGATCAGAAGGCACCTAATCAAAGGCTCATTTTACTGCCATTCTGCACTTGATCAGCCTATAGCTAAAAATCTCCTTATTGGAGTCCAGGGCACCTGTGCAGAGCTTCATGGGCCAAGGGAACAAAGGGAAAGAAGGGTCACCCAGAATCACTATGGGCATTTCCACTCCTTAAATGTTAATTTTCTCGTGTGCGAAGAAAGTTCCGTTCTGGAGCCATGTAAACAGACCAGAATTCCTAAGGATTCCCTCATTGTGCATCCTTCCTGACCACCCTACATTGATGTTGGTGAACTGAACTTTGTGATCCACAAGAGTGTGGAACACCATAGAGAAGTACCCTTGCAGTTAATGTACTCTGAGGCCTGGTGGTCTTGTGCCAGGATGGGGATATGCATTCCCGCTATAGCTGCCCTGCAGTTGGGGAACTGCAGGGCAGCAAATCTTTCCACTATCTCCTGCACATTCCCCAGTGTCACTATCTTCCACAGGAGAAGCCTGTTGATTGCCTTGACTACCTATATGACAACAGCCCCCACCATAGATTGGCCCACTCCAAACTGATTTCCCACTGACTAGTAGTTGTCTGGCATTGCACACTTCCAAAGAACAATTGCCACACACTTCTTTACTGTCAAAGCAAATCTCATTCTTGTATTGCTGCACTTCAGGGAGGGAGACAGCAGTTCACAAAGTTCCTTGAAAGTTGCCTCATGCATGCAGAAGTGTCACAGCCACTGCTGATTCTGTCATGACTACAGAGTGATGTGATTCCACCAGTCTGTGCTGGTTTTGTAGCTCCAGAACCAGCGCTTCGCACTGTACAGTTCCTCAAGTGCTTCAAGAAACTCTGCGATTCTTCTCTGCAGATCTTCACATCTATCAATGCCCTGTAGAAACAATGAGCTCATACTGCATGGGCATTATGTTCAGAAGATACTGCATTTCAGTGTGGTAACTGAGTACAAAAAGCTTCATCAAACTTTGAAGAGTATTGCGATCCATGTTAATGCCTGTAATGGCGACTGGTAGACAATATGAAAACTGAAAATATTGTGTTGTTCCACATGGAAAGTGGGGAGTGAGGGAAATGCATTCTGGGATGATGACATCAGAAAGCCAGACCCACTCGCAGCGACAAATTTCTATGTTTTTTGGATTCCTTTGGTAGTTCAGAGAACTGAGTGATGAAGATCTATATTCAGCAGCTGAATAGTTTCAACGAAAGTACAATAATGAAATTTTAAGAGCCCTCTGTGATGAGATCATCTTCCTGAAATGTATACAGTTCACCAGCTTTAAATCAGACAGCAAGCCAAAGGAACTGCTTCAAGAAATAATTTGCTCTTGGCCTGTATACTGTATTTCCTAATACCACAATTGTATTACAAATTTTTGTCAGTCTCCCCTGCATCAGTGTCTTCAAGCAAATGCACATTAACAGTGATATTGCATGCAAATTAGATTTTTTTTTCAATTTGTTCACAACAAAACCAGAAAAGCATTTCTAAAATGAAGAGTTTTGCTGGCAGTGGAAACTCACACTTGAAGTTAAATTTTTAATATACATGTTATTGGTATAATGACTTAATTGTTTATAAATAAATGTCTCAAGTGTTCATGTAAATATATTCTTTTGGTTTCCTGTGAATGAGAATTTAGCTTAATCATGGGTGCAGGCTGGGCCTGTAAACTCAAAGTAGCCTGGACCTCTGTCACTCTCTGAGAGGACCTGCCTGCACTCACCATGGTGGTAGGAGATGGAGCGACCTGGCAGCCTGCTCCACCCCACCACCCTCTTTCAGCCCACTGCATTCTGTTTTACCACAGTAGTGGGAAGTGGCGCACCTTTGGGCTTTGCTTCCTATAGCTATGGTTAATGGAGTGCAGAGGGCTGGGAGAGTGGGGCAGGATGGAGCGGAGCACGCTGCTGGGTTGCTCTGGCTCCTGCTGCTGTGGCAAGGCATTCTGACTCCTGCTTCCACCCCATGCCAGGCCCCTAGGTGGACCCCATACATAGGATGGTTGAGGTGGCCGCTGAGGGGTCCCCCAATGCGCAGGGCCTGGGATGGCTGCTCTGAACCATTCCATGGATGGGACAGATCTGATTATGGTAATGCATTATGACGCAGGCAGACACTACAGGATCACATACTATTTTCTCCACAGGACCACTGCCTCATTCATTTCCTCTCTTCTGGAGCTGATTCAGGGTTGTACAGTAACGGAGGCTGTTGTTTGTAGTACCCCTGCATCCCAGCACGTGGACAGATTTACTGTTTGCCTTCATCTTCCCATTTCCCACTACAGCTTCCTAGTCTTGTCTTCTTGTTCAGCAAGACCCAGGCTTCCTCTCCCCTCACCTCTGTATCTGATCTCAGTGTTCCTTATTCTCAGCCAGCTGGCTCTCAGTCACTTATCCCATTTCCCTGAACTACTCTGAGTCCAGTCTCCACCCATGACACCTAATCCCCGGCTTCCCTTCCTCACTGCAGCCTCTAGAGCCACTTCCAGTCTCTTTGCCCAACCAGTCCCAGCCTGCCTTCTCTCCTCTGAGCTTCCAGTCTCCTTGCCCAGTCCTGTCTTGCTCCTGCAGTCCTAGTCTCTCACCTCCAACTCCCAATGAAATTGTCTCTCCCCCAATTCCAGTCTCAGTCGCACTAGACTTCTTTTCCCAATCTGCTTGTTTCCTTTCCTCTGGTCCAGCCTTTTCCCCACAGGCATTTTAGTCAGACAGTTTTCTCCACCTCTACCAGCAAAGGGATTGTTAAGAGCACAGGAGAGACAGTATCCTTGCTCTCAGTTCTAGTGCCTGGTCCTGCCCTGGCTAGAAACTGCTGAGATGGGAGCAGACTTGACAAGAAAAGTCCTTTTGAGTCCCTATAGGTAGGGCCCTGTGACATTACTGGGTTCTCAAATTAAATATGAAAGCCATTTCTGTAACCATTGTATTAAGTTTGTATCACGTCTTGTGCCAAGTGGGCAAAGTGAGGCTTCTAGTGAAAGATGGTGGTGCACTCAATCTGTTTATACTGGTTGTATATCTGTACCATCTTTGTATATAAAGTTATGGATATTGGCTCTCTACCTGTATTAGAAATGTTTTAGAGCTGAGGTGTGATCACCTCCCTGGTCAGGTTACATGGGCATTAAAAAGGAACAGAGATTCAGATGTCAAATCCACATTTACTAAGAAATGCTGTCTAACGCAGTGGTCAATGGCAGAATGCCACAACAGGCAACCTGATCAGGTGAGCCTACATTGCCTGCGTGAAGAAGGGTTTTTCCCTCTGCATGGCAAGTTTATAAAGATATCTGTGGCTGTGACCATTTAGTTCTTCTGTCCTTGTGAGCTAGGACTGCATGGACTATGAACCATCCCTCAGGGGTTGTATTTTTAGAGACTTAAGAGCAGCAGCTGTATCCTGCATTAATAACTTTAATTGATGTATGGAATGTACCATTTTAACAATTTTTCTCTCTCACCCTATTCTTTCTTTATTAATAAACCTTCAGATTTCAGATTCTGAAGGATTCGGCTAGCATTCTGTCTTTGGTAAGATCTAAGTATATATTGACCTGGGATTGTGGTTAGGCCCTGTGGGGCCTGGAAGAATCTGTGTGGATTTCATGAAACAGATTTTCATTACCTCTCAGCTGTGTAAGGAGGGTTACTTGTTTGGACATTAGGAGCAGCTGGAGAATCCGTGGGTTTGCTTGTGTAGCTTCTGGGTGGACAGAGGAGCTGAGAGAGGTACTTTTGTGGTGGGTTTGGTTCGTCTTATTGAGAAAGAAATTCCAGATTGGGCTATAAGTGGCCTGGTTTTAAGCAATTTGCCCAGCATAGGTTCTCTCAGCTTGGCCCAGAAGCCCATCAAAATACTACCAGATTTATGGTCAATTTGGTCAAGTTCATGGTCATAGTAGTGATAGTAGTAGTAGTAGGCATCCTTCAGTCTACGTAGACTATGTATCGCGCCCTTCGTAGTTCCATTTGGGATCATCATTTGCAGCATTGACTGTGACTGTGAAGGCCCACACGAGAGTGACAGTCCTTGCTGCATCTTTTGTATGTGTAATGGGTGTCTGGCAGGTCCTTACTGTGCTTTCTGTGGGCTCACTTCTCCTCTGCTAGCTGTCTGATCCTCATCTCACCCTTCTGAAGGCCCTTGTGTAGTTTTTGCCTCCATCTGCTGCAATCGTCTGCCAGCTCCTCCCAGCTGTCCAGCTCGATGTCTACCTCCCTGAGGTCCCTCTTGCAAACATCTTTGTAGCGCAAATGGGGGCATCCGGGAGGTCTTTTGCCAGAGGCTAGCTCGCCATACAGGATGTCTTTTGGGATTCTTCCATCATTCATCCTGTGGACGTGGACAAGCCAGCGGAGCTGCCGCTGCCTGAGGAGGGTATGCATGGTTGGGATTCCAGCTTGCTCAAGGACAGCGCTGTTGGACACTCTGTCCTTCCACGATATTCCAAGGATGCGCCTGAGGCAGCTCAAGTGGAAGACGTTCAGCCTCTTTTCCTGGCAGGCGTACAGGGTCCAAGACTCAGTGCCGTAAAGGAGGGTGCTGAGGATGCAGGCTCTGTAGACTTGCACTTTGGTGTGGGTGTACAACTTGATGTTATTCCACACTCTCTCGCTGAGTCTGGACAGAGTTGTGGCTGCTTTTCCGATCCCCCTGTTTAGCTCAGTCTCCAATGACAGGGTGTCCGTGATGGTGGACCTGAGGTAAACGAACTCGTGGACGACCTCTAACGTATAGTTGTCAATGCTGATTGATGGAGAATCAGCAACGCCCTGAGCAAGTACATTTGTCTTCTTTAGGCTGATGGAGAGCCCGAAGTCCTTGCACGCTTTGGAGAACTGATCCAGCAGTTTCTGAAGCTGGACTTCTGTGTGTGACACTACAGCAGCGTCAATCTGCGAACAGCATATCTCTGATAAGGACATCCTGCACCTTAGATTTAGCTTTCAGCCTTGCAAGATTAAACAGTTTCCCGTCAGATCTTGTGTGCCAAAAGATGCCCTCTGTTGAAGATCCAAAGGCGTGCTTCAGGAGGAATGTGAAGAAGATCCTGAACAATGTCAGAGCAAGGACGCATCCTTGTTTGATGCTGCTCCTGATGCTGAAAACATCCGATAATGTGCCATAATATTGGATGGTTCCTCTCATGTCTTCGTGGAAAGACTGGATCATCTTGAGTAACCATGGCGGACAGCCTATCTTGTGGAGCAGTTTGAACAGTCCATCCCTGCTGACCAAGTCGAAGGCCTTGGTTAGGTCGTTGAAGGCAATATAGAGTGGCTTCCTCTGCTCCCTGCATTTCTCCTGCAGCTGCTTCAGAGAGAAGACCATGTCAATGATAGATCTCTCTGTGTGGAATCCGCACTGTGATTCAGGATACACCTTCTCAGCAATCTTCTGGAGTCTGACGAGGATGACAGGAGCGAACAGTTTACCAGTGATGCTTAGGAGGGAAATTCCACAGTAATTGTTGCAGTTGTTCTGTCTTGTTTGTTCTTATACAAGGTTAGAATGTTAGCGTCGCGTGTCCTGTAGAACCTCTCCCTCTCTCCAGCACAGGCACAGTAGCTCATGTAGGGGTTCCAGGAAGGTGTCCGTGGCACACTTGATTACCTCTGATGGTATACCGTCCTGGCCTGAGGCCTTTCCTACTGCAGTGCTGTTGATGGCTTTCTGCAGTTCATCCACAGTTGGTTCCTGATCCAGTTTGTCCATTACCGGTAGGAGCTCGACGGCATTGAGGGCTGTATCAACCACAATGTTCTCATGTGTGTACAGCTTGGAGTAGTGCTCGACCCAGTGCTCCATCTGTTTGGCTTTGTCAGTGATGACTTCACCAGATTTGGATTTCGGAGGTGTCATCTTGTTCTGGGTGGGTCCTAATGCCTTCTTGATGCCCTCATACATTCCCCTGAGATTACCAGACTCAGCACTGGTCTGGATGCTGCTGCATAGCTCAAGCCAGTAGTTGTTGGCACAGTGTGTGGCTGTCTGCTGTACTGTTTTTCTGGCGACTCTGAGTGCTTGCAGGGTACTCTGGCACGGTGAGCGTTTGTGCTCCAGGAGTGCAGCGCACTTCTTTTCGATGGCTGGAATCATCTCATCAGAGTTAGCTTCGAACCAGTCATTTGTGTTTCTAGCTCTTCTTCCAAACACCGACAAGGCCGTGTTGTAAATTGTATCCCTCAGATGCTGCCATCTGGATGTCACATCAGCACCCCCAGGGCTCCTGTGCAGATTCTCCTCAAGGGTCACTCTGAACTTTTCGGCTCTCTCTGAGTTTTCTGTCTTTCTGGCATCAATGCGAGGCCTTCCAGTTGGTTTAGAGTGGTCCAGCTTCTTGGGTCTCACCTTGAGTTTCGAGCAAACTAGTGAGTGATCTGTATCGCAGTCGGCACTATGATAGCTGCGTATCAGAAGGATGTTTTTGAGGTTATCACCTCTAGCGATGACCACGTCTAGTTGATGCCAGGTTTTCGAGTGTGGGTGTCTCCATGACACTCTGTGCTGTGGCTTGGTTTGGAAAAATGTGTTTGTGATGCACAGATTGTGGCACGTGCAGAGTTCAAGAAGACACTGTCCATTTTCATTCATTTTTACCACACTGAAGTGGCCTAAGCAGGAAGGCCATGAGTCACGATCGTCTCCAACTCTCGCATTGAAGTCACCCAAAATGTACAGTTGTTCGCGAGCAGGTATTTGCGCTATGGCAGCACTAAGCACATCATAGAACTTGTCTTTTACTTCTGGTGTGGCGTACAGGGTTGGAATGTAAGCGCTGATCAGGTGGACAGGACTGGCAAAAGTTTGAAGTATGACCTGAAGGAGTCTTTCTGATCCACCCATGACTAATTCCACCATTTGTAGAAGGGTGTTTCTGATGGCAAAGCCAACACCATGCTCCTTGGGTTCATCTTGGGCTTTCCCCTGCCAGAAAAAGGTGTAGTCCTTTTCCTTTAGAGAGCCCGAATCTGCAAGTCGCGTCTCTTGCAGGGCAGCAGTGTCAACTTGGAGCATCTTCATTTCCTCATTGATGACAGCAGCCTTTCGGGTGTCACTGATGTCCTGAAGATCTTCAGTCAAACCGGTCAGCATGGTCCGCACATTCCAGCAAGCAAGGTTAAAACTTGGATGGTTTCCTTTTCTTGTTGATTTTCTTATTGGTTTGCCTGGTGCTCAAATTTCAGTCACTTGTCAGGTTTGGGAACATGAAGTCTCACGCACCCAGTGAGGCAAGTGAACTGTGGTGGGACAGTGCCCTACTTGCTGGGAGCTGCCCAGCTTGAGGTGGGTGGTGACTGTCCAGTGAGATGCGATGATCTCTCCCACCGTCGAAGGCAACCCCTGGCGCTCGTTCTCTGTGCTAATCGAGCAAGAGCTTATAACCGGTATCTGTTTCCTCCCGTGTTGGTTCAATGCCGTTAAGCGATGCTGGAGTACCTGTCCAGGCACGAGCCTGGGCAATATTTTTTTGGGACCCTGGGTTGCCCAGATGCCAGTGTCCCCCTCTCGGGTTTACTGATATAGTCCAAAGAAGAAGATAACCTCTATATCTGGCACCAGCTCAGCTGCAGGACTTGCCGGGTCAATGCCAGAAGTTGGCACAGAACTGCCTTCGGACTCACCTCCGGATTTTCTGTCAGGGTTTACTCCTTTAGCCTTGCTTCTTCCCGGGATAACCCACGTGGCAGTGGGGCTTCATGGTCATAGGTTTTCAAAAATAATAGATTTCATTTGGCTACTGAAATCTGAAATTTCAAATTGTTGTAATTGTAGGGTCCCTGGCTCAAAAAGGAGTTGTGGGGCATTGCAAGGTTATTGTTGGGTTTGGGGGTTGTGTTACTGCTATCCTTATTTCTGTACTACTGCTGCTGGCAGTGCGGGCTTCAGAATCTGTCAAAGGCAGAGCAGCTGCTGCTGGCCAGGAGCCCAGTGCTGAAGACAAAGCCGCTGCCAGAAACAGTGCAACAGAATTAAGGATGGCATGGTTTGTAATTGCCACACTTACTTGTGCACTGCTGCCTGCTGAGATGGGCCCTCAGTCAGCAGCTGCCACTGTTTGGCCACGCAGTTCTGAGGGTAACACAGCAATAACAATGACCATACTGTGATCCTCCTAAAATAACCTACTGACCCTCCCTGCAACTCCTGTTGGATCAGGACCCCCAGTTTGAGAAATGTTGGTTTCACCCAGGAAATCTGCATAATTTAGTCAAAAGCACTCAAAATATCAGATTTCACAGTTTGCAATGCATTTTTCATGGTTGTGAATCTGAAAGGGCCCATCCTATAGCCTTGGGTTAGAACATGCTCAGTTTATCTATCAGGCTGGTGCACATTCAGTCTAGTCACATAGGGGTTGAGAGGAGCTGGAGCATGCCCAGTTCCTTGGTGGGCATGGCACACATGGTCAGTCAGGTCAGCACTAAGAATTGTGAGAAAATGAAGTGCTCTCAGAAACTTCAGAGATTTTTTTTGTTAAGTTCTATCAAGTCTCTGCTTCAGAGACATGCTTTAGAGCATGGGGCATGTGAGCATATTGTTATCAGAACCCTGGTCAGTGAGTTTGCTGTAGTTTTGTTCCACTGGGAAGAGAGCAGGCTTAATTGAAGACAATTATACACTTCCTACCGGGGGGACTGTCATCACTTGGATGTTAATCACTGAACTAATGATGTAATTAGGAGCTAAGTAGAAGGAACAGGATTCTCAGAAGGATGCTGTGAGGATGAGCCTGGGGCGAGGAATGAGGGCTGCAAGGAAGCATCTACTTGCTGTAGGTCTGCATTACACTGTGAGGATTTCTGAGAAAAGAATTAGTCTACAGTCCACCTGAAATATAGTAACCTGGTGTATGTTTGTGACTGTGAGCAGGCAATAAAGAACACTAGGTAGCAGTGGGGCATTCTGTGACAAGATACAAGAGAATTTCAAAGAAAAGATTGGCCAAAGACAATACACTCATCCCTCGCTCTACGAGCACAATTGGTTCCCAGCTTTGTACTCATAGGCAAAAACTTGTAAGAGGGACACTAAATTCTCATTAAAATACATGTAAAAGTCTCTGATTGATTCCTAGAGCTCGGCGAAGGAGTGGCAGCAGGTGGCGCTTCTTTTGAAAGTTAAGTGAACCTTGTGTTGTGGGGTTGGAAAAGGTGAAAGGCTGGAGGCAGTTTGGGGCCATGAGTTGGAGGGAGAGTTAAAATCTGGTGACTGGTTGGGTCCATGGGGTGGGTGTGGGGGGAGGTGGGGGGTGCAGGCTGCTGAAGGTTGGGTGTGTGGTCAGGAGTGCGGGTCAGGCTGCAGCAGGTTAGGTCTACCAGGCTGGCAGCAAGGGAAGGGTGTCAGGCTGCCTCAGGACTGTCAGGAGGGTGTCAGGCTGCCGCGGGGCTGGTGGGGGTGCGGGTCAGGCTGCAGCAGGTTAGGTCTACCAGGCTGGTGGCGAGGGAAGGGTGTCAGGCTGCCGCAGGACTGGCAGGGGGGTGTTGGGCTGCTGCGGCGCTGGTGCGGGTGGGTGTCAGGCTGCTGTGGGCCAGCAGAGGTTGGGGGGGTGAAGCTGCCATGGGGTGGCTTAGGTGCAGGGTCAGGCTGCTGCGGGGCTGGCGGAGGTTAGGAGTCAGGCTGCAGTGGGGTAGTGGAGGGCAGAGGGGGTCAGGCTGCCACAAGGCTGGTGGAGGGTGGGGGTTGTCAGGCTGCTGCAGGGCCAGCTTAGGTGCAGGGTCAGGCTGCTGCGGAGGGTGGGGGGTCAGGCTGCTGCGTGGCTGGGAGAGGGTGGGGGTTGTCAGGCTGCCCCAGGGTCAGCAGAGAGCCAGTGTGGGGGGAGTCAGGCTGCCACAGGGCTGGCGGGGGATGGGTGTCAGGTTGCCACAGGGCCAGTCTGCAGGCCCGCATATGGGTAAAGCCGCTGCAGATTGGGGCTGTGGGGCTGACAGCAGGGATCACGCTGCTGAGGGGGTGGGGGCAGGCTGTAGCGGGTGGAAGTTGCAGGGTGTGGGGGTCAGGCTGCGGCAGGTTGGAACCAAGGGGCGGGGGTAAGGCTCGTGTTAGCGGGGCAGTTCACTCGTAGAGTGAACAAAGGTAAGTAAATGTGTCTCTCCTTTAAGCGAATACTTGTAAGTAAGGTACTCGTTTAACGGGGGATGAGTGTATATTTTTCTCTAGTGATGTTTTTATAAAAGTCTCAACTGTTATGGCAAACATCCTGCCCAGTCAATGAATTAAAAAGTAATTCAGCCTGGAGCATGGAAAACTAGGCATGGTAAATCTCAACCCAAACAGTTAGGTCATGGCTACAGTTGGCTAAAATTTTGAAAGGGCCATGCTAATGGCCATATTGGTGAATACTAATGAGGTGTTTAAATGAATATTCAATGCCTTTTGAGAGATGAAACCCTAATAATTATTTGTGAGGCGGATTATATCTTTGTGGTGTTTTTTCCAGTTGTTAAGTGACTTGCTTTCACCATTGTAAATATACACTCGGAGGAAAGAAATATACTTTAGAATAAATCAGTAAATCATTTTGCAATGTTTACATTTACAGACAAGTCCTTGTGCTATATAAAGTTTAGAGTGACCTCTTGTGGTAACACTTCTTAAAAATATTCTTACAATCTTAGGGCAGGTCTGCAGTGGTGGAGCAAGTTGACTCAAGATATGAAACTCCAGCTATGTGAATAGCTGGAGTACACACACTTTAAACTGAATTTCTTCCTCGAGTGTCCCCGTGGGTGCTCCACGATAGGTGTTGGGCTCGCCCCGGCGCCGCAGATCGGATCTTTCCAGCAGTTTCTGCTGGACTGTGCATGCGCCGGCGCGCGCTGCTCCCCTGTGCGCTCCCGGCCACGTGCGCAATCCGGTCCCCGCCAGTTCCTTCTTAACCGCCATCGGCTGCAGACGGAATCTGCTCAGGCTGCGGCCAGAGTCAGCGTATGTAGAGGTTTTTTCAGAGTTTTAGAGTTCTCTTTCAGAGTTCTTAGTTAAATTGTTTGTTTCTTTATTGCAAAATAATAATAATAATAATAATAATAATAATAATTGTATATATATATATATATAAGTAGAACGTCTTAGAAACGAGAGGAGGAGCGGAGGCACCCCGGGGATGTGAAGGCCAGTAGGCCTCCTGCTGCAGCAGGCTGGAGTCCGTGAGAGGGGAACAGGCACAGAGAAGGTGCTGAGTACCCTATTAACAGCTCAAAGACTCACCGCAATGTCCTCTTCAGGATTCAAGAAGTGTGAGTCCTGCCGCGAAGCTATGCCGGCCTCTGATGGGCACAGTCAATGTATCAGATGCCTGGGGGAATCACACGTCACCCAGAAATGCTCCTTCTGTGCAAAGCTCACGGCCAGAGCCAGAAAGGACGGAGAAATGCGGCTGAAAATGCTGCTGTTTGATAAGGCCCTCCAGCCAGACGTGCCGGAGAAGCCTCAACCAGAGGGACCCACAGGGCTCCATAAAAGGAAGGCGGTGTCCCTCACCCCCTCAGTGCAAAAATGGAGGAAACTCTCACCAGCCCGATCCCTGCCGGCGGTCACAGCGAGCGCGACGGGCGTAGCTCATAGCCCCCAGCCGCAGTCACAAGCAAGTGGCAGCGCAGTGGCGCACGTGGCAGAGGCTGAGCCTCCGATTACTAAACAGCCGGCCCGCGCATTCAGAGTGGCGGCCAGGCAAGCGCTGGAACCGGCGGCACTGCTGCACGTGGCACAGACCCCCGCAGCACCAACGGTGCAGGGCCAACAGGTACGTAGCCTGCAGGCACCGGAAGAGACCACCCTTGCGGCACCGCAGATGAGCATGCCGAGTGTGGCGCCGACAGCGGGGCCGAGATCCCTGGCACGGAGAGGGGTGGAGCCAGCCCCGCAGGGGAAGGGCAAGGCAGCAGCGAAAACCCGGCGCTGCAGGGCTCCTCTCAACAAGTCCTCCCCTTATGCTGCGTACACCAACCAGGAGACATGGGTCTCCCCCAGCCTACCCAGAGCCTCCTTCCCCGTTCCTCCAACCAGCCTCACCATGGCTCGGGCCACCCTCGCCCTTTCTGAGATTTGACCCTCTGGAGTACTACCATAAACCAGTTTCACCATTGTCTCAATCGTCCAGACGATCTCGCTCCCCCAGACATTGCGGGTATACACCTCGAGAGTGTTCCAGGTCTCCATCCCAGGAACCGTGCCCGTGCTGCCACGGTCGTCCTTATCACGCCGGGCATAGACACCACAGGCATACACCCAGGGGCAGGTCCCCCTTGACCGCCCAGTACCCCCGTGGGCACTCACGGATGGGGACGGAAACACAGCTGTCTCAAGGGGAGCTGATTCTGGAACCCTGAGATTTTCCCTCACAAGCCTCTAGTGAGAGGGTGTACCACCGACAGCAGGACCCTGAGAGTTCAAGGGAGGTCTACCCTAGTGGTTCCTCCTTGTCCTCCCCAACAAGGCTATGGCCCCCGGGGATGTTGCCCCCCCGGACGACCTCAAACAGTTTCAGGAGCCGTTTAAAAGGGTGGCTTTCATGCAAGGCATCCAAACAGCAGAGGTGCAGGAGAAGCACCACAAGCTCCTCAAAAACCTGAGGCCTCCAGCCTTGTCCAAAATAGCTATCCCGCTCGACGAAGCAATCATAGAGTCTGCTACCACCATATGGCAGACCCCGGCTTCCGCTCCACCTATAAACAAGAGGGCGGATAAGAAATACTTCATCCCGGCGAAGGGCATGGAGTTCCTGTTTAGTCACCCACAACCAAATTCTCTGGTGGTAGAATCGTCTCAGCAGAGATCGAAGACTTCCTAGTACAAAGCGGGGGGAACAGACAGAGATGCCAAGAAGCTAGAGCTATTTGGCAGAAAGGTATACTCCTCCTCCACCCTGCTGCTGAGAATGGCTAATTATGCAGCACATCTAGCGAACCACAGTTTTGACAATTACTCCAGGCTTACTTCTCTCATGGATTCGCTTCCAGAAGATAAGAAGCCGGTGCTGAAGGCCATCGTGCAAGAGGGCTATTCAGCCTCAAGGACGGGAGTCCAGATCGCCCTGGACGTAGCGGACACGGCGGCACGCTCAACGGCTACGGCAGTGGTCATGCGCAAGGAATCCTGGCTCCAGACACCGGGTATCCCGAGGGATCTGCAGGCAAATATTGTCGATCTCCCTTTCGACACGCAGAAGTTGTTTGCAGAGTCAATTGATTCGGTCCTTCATTCCAGTAAAGACTCATGAGCTACACTCAGAACCCTGGGTATTTATACCCCTCCATACAGAAAGAAAAAGTATTACCCTCAACAATGGCGATACCCGTACCAGCCTCAGCGTGCTCAGTACCAACGGGGCTACGACCAAGGGCGGCATCAACAGCAACAACAGTATAGAACTCCCAGGCGACATTCCCAACAAGGCCGTGCATCCTCGGGACAGGCCCAAAGGCAACAAGTTTGACGGACAGATCGAGGGCTGCACTATTACTACCATCGCGTAATGTCATCCACAATTAATGTTCCATCATCACCTCTGACCGTTCCACTCACAATGGCAAAAGATCACCACAGACAAGTGGGTACTAGAGATCATAGCCACGGGTTACATGATCCCCTTTCAGTCGCTCCCACCGCCAAGACCTCCAGCCAGGCCTCATCTCAGGGATGCCTCCCACGAGGCGAAACTCAAGCACGAGGTGGACCACCTGATGCTTATAGGGGCGGTCGAAAGAGTGCCGGAGCGACTTCAAGGGAAAGGGTTTTATTCAAGATACTTCCTCACAGAGAAGAAAACAGGAGGCTGGAGGCCCATCTTAGATCTTCGAAGCCTCAACCGGTACTTGCGCAAACAACGCTTTCGGATGATCACAGTTGCCTCTATACTCACGGCACTGGATGATGGAGATTGGTTTGCAGCCCTCGACTTACACGATGCGTATTTTCATATAACGATCCACCCGGCTCACAGACGTTTTCTCCGGTAATGGTCGGCAAAGAACATTTCCAATACAAGGTTCTGCCGTTTGGCCTCTCCTCGGCCCCCAGAGACTTTGCCCCTTGAAGTGCCTATACCTGTCATACTAGAATACTTACTGGACCTCAAGAGAGGTGGGCTCTCCCTCTCCTCGTTGAAGGTCCATCTCGCCGCTATATCGGCTTTTCGGCATGAAGAAGAAGGGCCCACGGTGTTTGCCCATCCTATTGTTACCAGGTTCCTGAAGGGGTTGGTAAACCTGTATCCCCCTCGGAAACCGCTTCCACCATCGTGGAGCTTGGACCTGGTGCTCAGCGTGCTAACGGGACCACCCTTTGAACCCTTAGCCACGGTTTCCCTCCATCTCCTTATGATAAAGACAACCTTCCTTCTTGCAATCACGTCAGCTCGCAGGGTCAGTGAGCTCGCAGCAGTTATGGCAACGCTGCCCTGCATGGTATTCTCAAAGGAGGCGGTAACATTACGGCTGCACCCAGCCTTTGTTCCGAAAGTTTCTTCAGAGTTCCATCTTAACGAACCTATAGTTTTACCCTCGTTTTACCCGAAGCCTCATAGCTCCAACAAGGAGGCACGCCTGCACCTCCTGGACGTGAGGAGGGCGTTGGCTTTCTACATAGACAGAACTAAGTCCTTCCGGAAAACGGACAGACTCTTAGTCTCTCTCGCTCCCAGATCAAAAGGAGACGGTCTCTCTTCACAGAGAATCTCGAAGCACATTGTGTCCTGCATAAAGATGTGCTACAAACTTCAGAAGACTCCTTTACTGGCTCCGCCTAGGGCTCATTCCACCCAGGCGGTGGCGGCATCAACAGCCTTTTTCAAGGGCATCGCGCTAAAAGACGTCTGCCGAGCGGCGACCTGGTCATCCTATGACACCTTCACCAAGCATTATGCCCTACACCGGGTATTCCAAGAGGATACCCGCCTCTCGACAGCGGTCCTTTCGGGGGCAAGCTGCACATAACCCGATTACCCACCTCCTTTCTTGGGTTACTGCTGGGTAGTCACCTATCGTGGAGCACCCACGGGGACACTCGAGGAAGAAAGAGAAGTTACTCACCGTAGTAATGATGGTTCTTCGAGATGTGTCCCCGTGGGTGCTCTACCACCTGCCCATCCTCCCCGCTTCGGATCTCTGTTTGGTGTTTTTCAGGAGCATCCGAGGCGGTTGGTCAAGGAACTGGCGGGGACCGGATCGCGCACGTGGCTGGGAGCGCGCAGGGGAGCGGTGTGCGCCGGCGCATGCGCGGTCCAGCAGAAACTGCTGGAAAGATCCGATCTGCGGTGCCGGGGCGAGCCCGACACCTATCGTGGAGCACCCACGGGGACACATCTCAAAGAACCATCGTTACTATGGTGAGTAACTTCTCTTTCGTTGGCATCCCCACAGTGCGAGGTTGATGGGAGAAACTCTCCCATTGAAGTTCCCGACTTTTCTCAACCCTGTGAAGTATGGGGTTCCATGAGAGAGCCATAAGCAGTGGATTTAGTATGTCCCTCCTAGACCTACTAATTCAATCCCTGTCAGAGCTCTCTCTGGAGGATTGATCTCCTATTATGTGTAGACAAGCCCTCATTAGTTTAATTTAATTTTATTATATCAACATTAGTACTCATTTCCTTTTTTAAAATAGTATGGATTTTTGTTGTGACAGAAGTGCACAAAGAACTTTAAATATCTTATGATGTATCATAGATCACATTACTCTGTGATATAAGTGATGTTACTTTCTTTTTTTAGTATACTTTCTTTCTACTGGCAGCTGCACTCAGATATCACATGCATACCTGTGAGAAATCACATGAGTTCCCAGTGGCTTTAGCACCAACACAAGCTTATTTTGATGCTTTCCCAGCAATTGCACATGATCTCTGGGGTAGTTCTGGCTGCAGTGCAGATTACAATTTAAACAAGAGCTCAAGATTTCCTTTCAGCAGTACATCCATTCACTCCAATAGATCAGGCTTTGGAAATACCAGGGTCTATCTATCAATAACACTGTTAATTCACAGAAAGTGGAAGATGTTCAAATGAATAAATCCTGATATAGACACAGTGAACTATGGGACATAAAACCTGATCATCATTCAATAGATCTGCTTAACTTTAGTTGTAAAATATGTGATTAGCAAGACTGAGTACATACATTTTAAATTACTATTATGTGTATTGATGGAGCACCTACGAGCCTCAGGCTGCATCTACACTATGAGCTAAAATCAATTTTATTAAAATTGACTTATTAACACTTGGTTTTATCAATTAGATTTTGAGCATTCTTGCCTTCCCACATGCTCACCACAAAATTGGCTTATTGCTGCTACACACAAGTAGCTTAAACTGATTGTTGCCGCAATGTATTGTTACTCTTGGACTGGGTGAAAGGTACATACCCTCCTGAACCTGTGGGGTGAGGAGGATTTGTTCCAAGACCCCAAGATGAAGAGCTGTAATGCCCAAGCCTACGACAGATGACCACCAGCCTGGTGGAATGAGGCCACCCCCTTCTGCAGTATGGAGGTAAGAGGTAGGAGCAGGTGTAGAGCTGGCAAAGAAGACCCTCAGAATAAGAATTTTCATCTCCACAAGCCTTACTTGGAGAACTTTGAAGGCAATGTAGTAGCTCTAAAATTACCAATGGCCTTTGGAAAAAGACCACGACTTCCCCCCAATGGGAAAAAGACCCCTGACTATATCCAGTCCTGAAAATTGTGACCAAGCAGAAAGACTTTCCCCAGGTGGCTAACATACCCCCCAAGTACAGCCAGCCTTCAGGCCTTTGGATAAAACCCATACAAGAATTTCCTCTGAGAGGACAGCCACTCTAGTAATGAAGTATTATCTTGTCTTGCATGAAAATCATGTCCGCTGAGGGAGACGTCCCCCAACTACAGCCAGCCCTGAAAATTGTGACCACCCAGGGAGACTTTCCTGGGTGCATAAAGGACCCCGAAATTGCAGATAGCCCCAACAATAGCCAAGCTGCCGTGGGAGACTTCTTCTGGCCGGCTACAGGACCTCACCACATGCAAGCTGCCTGGCACCTTGCATAGCACATCTTTTTATTGGTTTGGGCTCAAGCCATGTGATACTGACGGGTGCAGGAAAGTTCCAGACTGTGTGGCGCCTCCAGTGGGAGGGATGGGAGGGGATCTGGGTTAAGGACACAATGTAAGCAGCTGAAAAGAAGTTTTTTGACCAAGCATGACCCCCAGCCTCAGACTAGCTGCCACGTGATGCAGGTGAGGGAAAATTCCAGAATGCATAGTGCCTCTCAGGGAGGGTAGGAAGGGGATGTGTGGGGCAGGACAATATGTAAACATCTGAAAAGAATTTCTTGTCCTATCATACAAGCATGACCCCCACCCACAGCCTAGCTTTCACATGGTATGGGGGGCAGTGGCTGGCGCCGGGCGGCACTGGAAAAAAAGGCAGATAGCAGAGGTAGACACAGAACCACAGGCCCCACAGCTGCACTAATAGCAAAGAAAGAAAGAAGATTTTTCAGCCTCTCATGACCCTACAGCCACAGGCTTCCAGGTGCCAAATTGAAATGTTATTCCTGTTGCCGAATTCCTCCTCTCCTGAGAGCAGTGGAGATGGAAGAGGATAGAACGTAGAACTGTGGGGCATTGTGGGACAAATACAGGACATGTCTAGTAGTAGTAGGCATCCTTCAGTCTGCATAGACTATGGATCGCGCCCTTTATAGTTTCAATTGAGGATTTTGTTTATAGCGTCTACTGTGACTATGAAGACCCACACGAGAGTGACAGTACTTGCTGCATCTCTTGCAGATGTGGTGGGTGTCTGGCAAGTCCTTATTGTGCTTTCTGTGTGCTCGCTTCTCCTCTGCTAGCTGTCTGATCCTCATCTCGCCCTTCTGAAGGCCCTTGTGTAACCCCTGCCTCCATCTGCTGCGGTCGTCTGCTAGTTCTTCCCAGTTGTCCAGCTTGATGTCTGCCTCTCTCAGGCCTCTGTTGCAGACATCTTTGTAGCGCAACTGGGGGCGTCCGGGAGGTCTTTTGCCAGAGGCTAGCTCACCATACAGGATGTCTTTTGGAATCCTTCCATCATTCATCCTGTGGACGTGGGCAAGCCAGTGGAGCTGACGCTGCCTGAGGAGGCTGTGCATGGTTGGGATTCCAGCTTATGTCTAGAGGCTAATGAATTTGATTTAAAGACATAGCGCTTCCTCACTACCCTTCATTTGGAATTTTAAATTCAAACTGAGTGCTACACCCATCAGGTCACTATGATATTATGATATTGATATTATGTTGATTTTAGTGCTCCATAAATTGAGCTAGGAATTTACAGTGAAGACAGGCACTTGCTAAAATCGGACTAAATTACTTAAAATCTATATTATCGTGTAACGTAGACATAGCCGCAGTCCTGGATCTAGAACACAAAGGCTACATCTACACTAGCATTCCTCCTTCAAAAGAGGCATGCAAATGAGGGAAATTGAAAATTCAAATGAGATGCAGATTTTCATATCTGGCACCTCATTTGCATATCTTCTTTTGAAAGAAGAAAATGCATTGTAGATGCTGCTCTTTCGAAAGTAATCCCCATCTTTGAAAGAACCCTTCCTCCTATTTTTTTTGGAAGAAGGGTTCTTTCAAAGATGAGGTTTACTTTTGAAAAAGCTGCATCTACACTGCTATTTCTTCTTTCGAAAGAAGAATATGCAAACAAGTTGCCAGATACGTAAATCTGCACCTCACATGCATTTTCAGATTCCCTCATTTGCATGCATCTTTTGAAAGAGGAATGCTAGTGTAGACACAGCCAAAGATTGCTTGCTTGGACTAGCTTTATATAATCTTTGCAATAGAAGGAAAACATGTTCGAGAGGGTTACGGAACCTCCAGCTGCAGGCTGAATCTGCCCTCCTCCCCCGCCTGCTTAATTTCATCTGGCCCATGGCAAGCCTCCATGCCAGAATCCCTGAGTCCCATCTCACCTCCCCACTAAGCAGGAGCTGCGAGTGCTGGCTCATGGCACTCACAGAAGCTCCACACACTGTTCTAACCTGCAGGTGTCACTCCTGCTGCTTTCATTGGCTAGGGACTGTGGCCAGTGGGAACTGGGAGGTGGCACCAGCAGGTGAGGGCAGCACGTGAAACCAAGTGTTTCTCCCCAGAGTCTTCAGGGACATGCCTTCCAGGAGCACCATGGGGACAAGGCAGGCAGGATTGGGTTTTGGTTCTTGACTAAAATTTTTACAAGTATTTACATCTCTGGAAGAATCACTTGAGATCATCCTACTTTGTTCGTTGTCTGTGCAGTGTCTGGCACCAGCCACTGTCAGAAGACATGGATCCTTGGGTTGATTTATGGTCATAGGACCAGACTTTAAAAGGCACTTAAGCATTTTAAAATGCAGCTGGACATCTAGGGCAGAGCTTCCCAAATTTCTTCCTCTCATGGAACAATTTTAAGATCCCAAACTTTTCATGATACACAAAAATTAAAAAAGTCAGAGGAAAATACTGCAAGAAATAACTCTTATTTCAAAATGAAACATATATGTATTACCATATTAATAAAATAATTGTGATTTTTTTATCCGAATGTTAATGTGAAATGTGAGCTTGTTTTAATGAACACAACCATTTAATATTTGGTTCAGTGGTGGAAGGAGCTACATGTATTCCTGATCCACACTTTTTAAACATCTTTTCTAATTTTTATAGGTGATAATGAAGAGAAACAAAGTTCACAAAGATAGGTTGTCAAAAATGGTAGTAGAACAATTATTGCTTGATTTGAAATCAATGGCTATTCATTTCCCACTTGTAGACAAAACTAATTATCTGGAATCTCTCTAAATGTGAGCTCAAGGGTGTGATCATTCCTGACATCCAAAAATTCTTCTTTTAAGGATTTCAAATCCAATCAAACTGCTTCACCCCAGATGTTCTGAAATAATACCCAAGCTTGTCCTGAAGCAAATTCAAATGTTGCTCCACAAGTGGGATTGTCCTTTCATCTTGATCTGAGCTAGAAGCTCACTTGAACATTTGGAGTGAACCATGACATGATTCTTCTTGCCAAAATTTAAGTTTTGATTGGAACCCATTTAACTTGTCTGTGTGTGTCAGTATATTCCGTTCCATCCTTGCAGCTTCCAGTTCAGTTAATTTAGGTGCTTAAATACATCAATCAAGTAGGCCAGTTTTTCCAGCCAGTATTTATCTTGCAATAGATTTTCATGCTGGATCTAACTCTATATAAATTGCTTCAGTTCTTCCCTCAGTTCATAAACTCTTGACAGAACTTTGCCTTTTGAAAGCAAGGAAACTCCAGTATGAACGAGATGTTCTGCTCCCATTTCTTCACATAAAATAGAAAAAAGGCACGACTGAAGCAGTCTGGATTTGATGGAATTTACTATTTTCACAACTTAATTTAGTGTGGATCTCAGCTCAGCTGGCAAGATATTTGATACAAGAGCCCTCCCTATGTAGAAAGCAGCGAGTGATTTGGACCTCTGGATTTTTACATTGTATTTTGGACACAAAGGTTTTTACATTCCCTGTCATTGCTACAGCACCACCTGTGCATGCGCTTATGCAATTTTTCCACAAAATTCTATTTATTTTTAAATATTCATCTGTCACTCTGAATATTTCCTCTCCTGTTATTTTCTGTGGAAATTCCTTGCAGAATAAATAATGCTCTCTCAAGTTGTCCTTCTCAGCAAGCTGAACAACTGCAATTAGCTGTGCACAACTGTCAATATCTGTAGATTCATCAATTTGCAGGGAAAATTTTCCTGCCTCTTTGATTTTCTTAGTGTTGGTTCTATATCCTTTGACATGTCTTCAGTCCATCTCCCAATAGTGTTATTGGAGAGGGGAACTCTCGCTACCTCATTTGCTGCTTCTGGACCTATCATAGTGTGGATAATTTCTTGGCAGGCTGGCAGATTCAGAGTTTCAGGAATAGTATGAGGCTTTTTGGATTTGGCAATCAATTTGGCAGCACTGAAGCTAGCCTGATGTGCAAGATCTGATAACTTCAGTGACGTTCTCATGAGATAGCTTTGTTTTGCATTTTTTTCTTGCAGCTGTTTAAAGTAACTGATGTCCTTTTGGAGGTAAGTTGGGTGTTTTATGGAGAGATGTACTATCAGCTTGCGTGGAACCATGGCTTCATTTGATAAATTGACCCAGAAAATAAGATGTTCAAGCAGAAGAGCAGCAATACCACCAAATGAAGTGAATCCAAATGCCAAGTAATTATCATGATATTATCTATTTTTTATTTAGCTTTTCTTTTTGGCAGATTTGTTATTTTGCAAATTCATCAGATCCTTTGATGCAATATCTCTTTTCAAAACTTTTTCCATTATCGTGGGTGAATTTCTGCAAGAAAACAGGGATTCAAAAATTTAAACAAATAACAGACAAAATGTAAACAAATTGAATTTTTAGTGTTTAAATGTGGTAAAAAAGTATGTGAATTTAAAAGAAGGAACAAAATTGAACAGAGTAAGAACATTCAAGTTGTTATGCATTCCAATTAAATACAGTGTAGTACAGGTACTAAATAAATACAATTGTGATTACTTTGAACTTGCATTAAAGCCGGTATTTTCCCTGCACTTGGCATGTGGCACTCTGGGACATATACCAACTGCACATGCAGCTCAGGAACCTGAGGTGCCTTGCAGATCCAGACAAACAGAACCTCTTTTGTTGGGCAAATTATATATACATGGCCAATAATATATAGATTGTAGCTGTTGCTTCATGCGTTATTAAAATACCTTGCTTTTAAGAGGAAAAGTAAGCTGCTGCTCTTGCTGTGAAATAAGCTTTTAAAACCAAATGCTGTGAAATTAACTTTTCTTATCAAGCTAAGTGCTGTGAAATCAAGACATGCCAGTATAAATCTCACACGAATATGTCATCAGAACTACTTCACGGTGCAGATTTTTACTGGTCAAAGGTGAGGCTCAGTATGAGAGCACTCTGAAAAAGGCAGGTTGAACCTCTCTAATCTGGCACCCTTTGGACCTCATCAAACAAGAGAATTTTCCAAATGAAGGGAGGTCAATATTGTCTAGCAGCATTAACAACACTTGCACTGATTACTGGGCTGTTAGAAGACATTTTGCGGTAAATTAGAACTAAGTAATAGCACAGAACAATGAGAGCCAGGACTCGGCGACTATAAACAAACTGTAGGGAACCACAGGAAACTTGACCACATGCATGTTAAATGGTCATCTAGCTAACTAAAGTCATGCCAGATTATGGATGGATGTTGCTGGATGAGAGTGTGATGAATTAGAGAGCTTCAACCTGTAATGTGTCAGGGAAAATATAAAAAACATTAAATCAAAATAACCTAATTGATAAAATATTTACTTTACTGAATAAAAATTCTCTTAATTTTGGCAAAATTTCTTTGGCACACTTAAAAACTCTCTGTGGCACAGCAATGTGTCGCAGCACAGTTTGGGAAGCACAAAAAAGGGGTACATCTACACAGTCAGAAGAGTGAACTTCAGAGCCCAGCCATGCAGGACTCGTGCTACAGTGCAAAAAATAGCAGTGTGGACATTGAGGCTCAGGCTGTAAAGCCCAAGGAGATGATTGGGCTTCAGAGCCGAAGTTCCAGCCCAAGCCTAAATATCTCCATGGATGTTTGTAGCACACAGCGTGTGCACTGCAAGGCTGTCTTTTGAGTCGTGCCCTCAGATGCACTGCCATAGGATCCCACTTGCTGTGTAGCTGCACCATAGTGGGATTTTCAAAAGTGTGCAGGTGCCTAGTTCCAGCTCAAAGGCAGTATGACAGACACTTGACTTAGACTAGCTCTAAAACATTTAGGCATATATTAAAAACATTTACCTTTATGCTTTCTTTTAAAAAAAAAAACTACCCCCCACCAAAGCCCTAAGCAATGGATCCATTCATTCCCCTTTCTAGCAGCACAAAAATGAGAGGCTGCTCACTTGGCATTATGGATCCCAGGCACATTTTGTTAGAATAAGGATGAAAACCCCAGTCTCTTGGCCAAATGTTTTATCAAATACATTCTGCCTGTGTGAAACCCCTCTGCAATTTCAGTTGGGTAAAGTGTTCTTCATTTTACCACAAGGCATGTTAAATATTCATAGGTAGTGTTAAACATACTGTGTCCCACCCAACAATAGGCTGCGTTTCAAAAGGAAATCAAGTGATCTGTATTTATATACCTGTGTTGTTGGCAGACACGTACCAGCTCACAACAAGGTTCCAGGTTTCACTGAACATTGACGAAAAGCAGTCTGGCTCATCTGTATGTTAGCATTGTTAGAATAGATGTTAAGTTGATATGAATGGCTATGTCTACACTAGCCAAAACCTTCGAAATGGCCATACAAATGGCCATTTCGAAGTTTACTAATGAAGCACTCAAATACATATTCAGTGCCTCATTAGCATGCGGGTGGCCGCGGCACTTCGAAACTGACACGGCTCGTCCAGATGAGGCTCCTTTTTGAAAGGACCCCACCTACTTCAAAGTCCCCTTATTCCTATGAGAAGATGGGAATTAGGGGACTTCGAAGTAGGCGGGGTCCTTTCAAAAAGGAGCCCCGTCTGGACGAGCCGCGTCAATTTCGAAGTGCTGCGGCCGCCTGCATGCTAATGAGGCGCTGAATATGTATTTCAGCACTTCATTAGTAAACTTTGAAATGGCCATTTGCATGGCCATTTCGAAGGTTTTGGCTAGTGTAGACATGGCGGCCAATGAGTTTAATGTTTAGATAATAAAATTCCTGTCAGAGTCTGCGTGTGTTGATCTTATTAAGAATTGCATTATAAACCCTATGTAACTCCTCAAATAGGAGAGAAGCCTTTATTAATTCAAATGTTGGCTTCTTACAGATGTTAGCTCCAGTCCAGCAAGTGAGGGCTTTTGAAAAGTCGTGAGCTATTATGAGACATCAGAGAGCAAAGACATTGTTAATTGCATTCTTCACCTCCTCCAAGAAGAGAAGACAGGTGAATGAACTCATACCATTAGCTTGGACTGTGGGGAGAAGGGGATAGAGATCTCAGACAGGGAGAAACTGGGTTCTTGTTTGCTGCTTGAACACTAAAGTGACAAGACTCACTAAATAGTTTCAGAGGGATAGCCATGTTAGTCTGTATCTTCACAAAACAAAGCAAGCAGCCCTGTAGCACCTTAAAGACTAACAATTTTATTTGTTAGGTAATGAGCTTCTGTGGGAAAGACCCACTTCTTCAGATTCTGGAGCAGAGCTGAGAAAGAACAGAGAATTCGGTGAAATATAAAAAGTAAGGAGTGTGGCGGGGGAGAAGAGAAAAGAGGGGAAAAAGGAGAAAAAAGAAAGAGAACCTCTGGAAAGAGTCTCAAAGAGGTAGCTGTGTTAGTCTCTATTTTCACAAAACAAAAAAAAAAAGGCAGTGCTGTAGCACCTTGAATACTAACAATATGGGCTGTGTCTACACGTGCCCCAAACTTCGAAATGGCCATGCAAATGGCCATTTCGAAGTTTACTAATGAAGCGCTGAAATGCATATTCAGCGCTTCATTAGCATGCGGGCGGCAGCCGCGCTTCGAAATTGACGCTCCTGGCCGCCGCGTGGCGCGTCCAGACGGGGCTCCTTTTCGAAAGGGCCCCGCCTACTTCAAAGTCCCCTTATTCCCATGAGCTCATGGGAATAAGGGGACTTCGAAGTAGGCGGGCCCCTTTCGAAAAGGAGCCCCGTCTGGACGCGCCGCGCGGCGGCCAGGAGCGTCAATTTCGAAGCGCGGCTGCCGCCCGCATGCTAATGAAGCGCTGAATATGCATTTCAGCGCTTCATTAGTAAACTTCGAAATGGCCATTTGCATGGCCATTTCGAAGTTTGGGGCACGTGTAGACATAGCCATGATGTATTAGATGATGAGCTTTCGTGGGAAAGACCCACTTCTTCCAATCTGGAGAGTAATTTACAACACTTATCTCCAAATCTGAAGTAGTGGGTCTTTCCCTTGAAAGCTCATCACCTAATAAATAATATTGTTTTGGTCTTGAAGTTGCTACAGGACTTCTTTTTTGTTCTCTGGGAAGAGTAAATTAAGTCAGAAGTCTGCCATCCTTGTGAATATCAAAGGTGGGGAAATTGTACTTGTAATGCGTAAGATAATTGAAATCCTTGTTGAGTCCCCATTGAAAGGTATCAGACTTGCAAATGAATTCCAGTTCAGATGTCTCCCTTTGTAATCTGGGGTTAAAATCATTTTGTCACGGTACAGAAACCTTAAAGTCCTTTATGGAGTGTCCTGCTAGATTAAAGTTCTCACTTACAGGATTATGTGTATTCAAATTCTTAATATCTTTCCCACAAAAGCTTGTTACCCAATAAATAAAATTGTTAGCATTAAAGTGCTACAGGACTCTTTGCTTTCTTTTGAAAGAATCACTAAGCATAAGGCAAATGGTCCTCAGCTTTTTTTTTTTGCTTGGATTAGCACTAAAAGACAGGTGGAGTTTATCCTTACTATAGAAAATTCTACTGTCTTTTGGGAATTAAGACTGTAACTCATTTGTGTGTGTGTACATTATGTGCTTTAACCGTGTCATTTCTTTTCTTAGTTAATATTTAGATAGTTAATGACAGAATTGGCTACAACTATTATCTTTGGTGAGAGATCTGTGGTGCACCAGTAAGAGATTGACTGTCTGGGGGCTGGGCTTTGGATGCTGTCAGTACCATAGGTTGTGAAGCCACCTATGCGCGCAGGCTCCAGCCTTGGTGCGTGGACAGTACTGTCCACGCTGTCCTGCTCAGATGTCTGGGCAGCGCATTCCCCACTGCCCTGAACAGCCCCAGTGCTCAGGTGGCTAGGCATTGCAGTCCCTGTTGCCCTAGGGATCCAGGAGCTGGGCAGCACAAAGGTGCACTCTCAGTCTTGAGCTCCTCCGCTGACCCTCAACCCCCTTTTCTGAGCCCCCCACACTCCGCAACCCTCTGCCTTGAGCTCCCCACACCTCCCAATCCACTACCCTGACTCCTGCACCTCCCACAAGCCACCCCATGTCCTGACTCCTGCACACCCCCACCTCAGCCCCTCCACATCGCCTGTCACTTCTCTTCAGCTCCCACATACTCACACACCCCAACCCTCTGACTGAACCCCCCATACTCCATCCCACACTTAAATTTCTTACAAGTACTGTCCTATTGCAATGCCTCCACCTCATCCTCCAATGAGGAATTGCAATAGGACAGTGCCTGTAGGAAATTAAAGTTACTTTAATCCCTGGTTATCTATTTGAGGTATTTATGTGATTCCCCCTGACTATAAGTACACCTAACATCTTTAATGACTGCACCCTTACAAGACCTACCTGGAGCAATGACATACAGTTATCCTCATTTATGTATGGGAAACTGAGGCACAAAGTGATTAAGTGAAGTATCCAATGCCACATAGGCAGTTTGTGAGAGAGCAAGGAGTTTAATCCATGTCTTCCAAGTCCTAGACTAGCAGCATAACCACTAGATTATCAAGGGTGGTCTGTTACGGGAGCTTCCAAAGGGAAAAGCCATCTTCAGATTGCAAGACATATCTATGTTAGCTGTATAATGCCCACATTGTGATAATGTGGAATAGATCTTTGAAATAGATACAGGGAACAGAATCATATCAAGTACCAATCCTAAAAAGATTTTTTTAGTGCATGGTACAAGGACTGAAAATGACTGGGGGGAAAAATCAAATTCCTTGGACATTTCTCCAGTGCCTTAAAGATAGGCAGTTACATATGTAGAATGGGACACAAAATTTAAATTCCAGATGATATTTCCTCAAGTCAGAAGTACTCTTTGGAGTGGAAAAATAGATCCATTAATGACTGCTTGTCTGAGAACATAACAATTCATAAATGTATCTAAAAATGATTATTACTATGAAGATAAGGGTTAGAATATTCAGTAATTTGATAAGACAGTCACTATCATACATCTGAAGAAACTACGGCAGAAATCTTCTACATTTCACTGTCTCATACTATACCACTTTAGTTATTATTATTAACATTAATTATTGTATTAATCTTTTCTAGTATTGCTTTGCAACATTATTCATATTTGCTACCATCAAGAGTTTTTGAGTAATTCATCCTTAATTCTTGCAGTCAGATGAATTATTTTGTTCACCCATTCTTGGCTTTAATTTATTTACTTTTGCAAAGCTATATGCATCAGCCTGGTTTATTAAGAACATCCCTAATCCAAAAAGTTCCCTGGCTGCCCTTATTATTCCACTAGCATCTTAATTTTTTCTCTGAGGGCCATCCCAAAGCTGTCTCTTAAATTTTTGATACAGCTTTCCAATTTGGCTTACTATCCATACCTTAAAATGCTTAAGACTCCATTGGGTATTATTAAGAATAATTGGGCTGCGGAACCATAGATTTTAATACAATGTGCTGTTTTCTTTTCAAGTTAAGGAAAGTTTTAAGTCACTCTCTTGTCCCGACTTTAAAAGTAGGACACTGGACAGGGAGGAAGCTAATCTGAGCTTTAGAACAGGGTATAGTTGTTGGTGCCCCACTGCCTTGTGGGTTATCCTGGGAAGGAGCAAGGCTAAGGGAGTAAACCCTGACCGAAAATCCAGAGGGGAGTCCTAAGGCGGTTCTGTGCCAACTTCTGGCATTGACCCGGCAAGTCCTGCAGCTGAGCTGGTACCAGACGTAGAGGTTATCCTCTCCTTTGGACTATATCAGTAAAGCCAAGAGGGGGACACTGGCATCTGGGCAACCCAGGGTCCCAAAAAAAAATTGCCCAGGCTCGTGCCTGGAGAGGTGCTCCAGCATCGCTTAACAGCGTTGAACCAACACAGGAGGTAACAGATACCAGTTATAAGCTCTTGCTCGATTGGCGTAGAGAACGAGCACCAGGGGTTGCCTTCGACGGTGGCAGAGGTCATCTCATCTCACTGGACAGTCACCACCTGCCTCCAGCTGGGCAGCTCCCAGCAAGTAGGGTACTGTCCCGCCACAGTTCACCTGCCTCACTGGGTGCGTGAGGCTTAAAGTTCCCAAACCTGACAAGTGACTGAAATTGGAGCACCAGGCAAACCAATAAGAAAATCAACAAGAAAAGGAAGCCATCAACGTTTTAAGCTTGCTTACCGGAATGTGCGGCCCATGCTGACCAGTTTGACTGAAGATCTTCAGAACATCAGCAACACCTGAAAGACTGCTGTCATCAATGAGGAACTGAAGATGTTCCAAGTTGACATTGCTGCTCTGCAAGAGACGCGACTCGCAGATTCGAGCTCTCTAAAAGAAAAGGACTACAGCTTTTTCTGGCAGGGTAAAGCCCAAGATGAACCCAGGGAGCATGGTGTTGGCTTTGACATCAGAAACACGCTTCTACAAATGGTGAGATCCAAGAAGCTGGACCACTCTAAACCAACTGGAAGGCCTTGCATTGATGCCAGAAAGACAGCAAACTCAGAGAGAATCGAAAAGTTCAGTGACCCTCGAGGAGAATCTGCACAAGAGCCCTGGGGGTGCTGATGTGACATCCAGATGGCAGCATCTGAGGGATACAATTTACAACACGGCCTTGTTGGTGTTTGGAAGAAGAGCTAGCAACAAAATGACTGGTTCGAAGCTAACTCTGATGAGACGATTGCAGCCATCGAAAAGAAGGACGCTGCACTCCTGGAGTACAAATGCTCACTGAGCCAGAGTACGCTGCAAGCACTCAGAGCCACCAGAAAAACAGTACAGCAGACAGCCAGACGCTGTGCCAAAAACTACTGGCTCGAGCTATGCAGCAGCATCCAGACCAGTGCTGAGTCTGGTAATCTCAGGGGAATGTACGAGAGCATCAAGAAGGCATTAGGACCCACCCAGAACAAGATGGCACCTCTGAAATCCAAATCTGGTGAAGTCATCACTGACAAAGCCAAACAGATGGAGCGCTGGGTCGAGCACTACTCCGAGCTGTACTCACGCAAGAATATTGTGGTTGATACAGCCCTCAATGCCGTCGAGCTCCTGCCAGTAAAGGACGAACTGGATCAGGAACCAACTGTGGACGAACTGAAGAAAGCCATCGGCAGCATTGCGGTAGGAAAGGCCCCAGGCCAGGATGGTATACCACCAGAGGTAATCAAGTGTGCCATGGACACCCTCCTGGAACCCCTACATGAGCTACTGTGCCTGTGCTGGAGAGAGGGAGAGGTTCCACAGGATATGCGCGACGCTAACATTGTAACCTTGTATAAGACCAAAGGAGACAGAAGCGACTGCAACAATTACCGTAGTAAACATCACTTTTAAACTGTTTGCTCGCGTCATCCTTAGCAGACTTCAGAAGATTGCTGAGAGGGTGTATCCCGAATCACAGTGCGGATTCCACGCAGAGAGATCTACCACTGACATGGTCTTCTCTCTGAGGCAGCTGCAGGATCAATGCAGGGAGCAGAGGAAGCCACTCTATATCGCCTTCATCGACTTGACTAAGGCCTTCGACTTGGTCAGCAGGGATGGACTGTTCAAACTGCTCCACAAGATAGGCTGTCCGCCATGGTTACTCAAGATGATCCAGTCTTTCCACGAAGACATGAGAGGAACCATCCAATATGATGGCACATTATCGGATGTTTTCAGAATCAGGAGCAGCATCAAACAAGGATGCGTCCTTGCTCTGACACTGTTCAGGATCTTCTTCGCACTCCTCCTGAAGCACGCCTTTGGATGTTCAACTGAGGGCATCTTTTGGCACACAAGATCTGACGGGAAACTGTTTAATCTTGCAAGGCTGAAAGCTAAATCTAAGGCGCAGGATGTCCTCATCAGAGATATGCTGTTCGCAGATGACGCTGCTGGTGTCACACACAGAAGACCAGCTTCAGAAACTGCTGGATCAGTTCTCCAAAGCATGCAAGGACTTCGGGCTTTCCATCAGCCTAAAGAAGACAAACGTACTTGGTCAGGATGTTGCTGGACCTCCATCAATCAGCATTGACAACTATACATTAGAGGTCGTCCACGAGTTCGTTTACCTCGGGTCCACCATCACTGACACCCTGTCACTGGAGAGTGAGCTAAATAGGAGGATGGGAAAAGTAGCCACAACTCTGTCCAGACTCAGCGAGAGAGTGTGGAATAACATCAAGTTGTACACCCACACCAAAGTGCAAGTCTACAGAGCCTGCATCCTCAGCACCCTCCTTTACGGCACTGAGTCTTGGACCCTGTACGCCCGCCAGTAAGAGGCTGAACGTCTTCCACTTGCACTGCCTCAGGCTCATCCTTGGAATATCGTGGAAGGACAGAGTGTCCAACAGCGCTGTCCTTGAGCAAGCTGGAATCCCAACCATGCATACCCTCCTCAGGCAGCGGCGGCTCTGCTGGCTTGGCCACGTGCACAGGATGAATGATGGAAGGATCCCAAAAGACATCCTGTATGGTGAGCTAGCTTCTGGCAAAAGACCTCTCGGATGTCCCCAGTCGGGCTACAAAGATGTTTGCAAGAGGGACCTCAGGGAGGTAGACATCGAGCTGGACAGCTGGGAGGAGCTGGCAGACGATCGCAGCAGATGGAGGCAGGAACTACACAGGGACCTTCAGAAGGGTGAGATGGGGATCAGACAGCTAGCAGAGGAGATGCGAGCCCAGAGAAAGCACAGTAAGGACCTGCCAGATACCCATTACACATGCAACAGATGCAGCAAGGACTGTCACTCTCGTGTGGGCCTTCATAGTTACTGTCGACGCTGCAAATGATGATTCCAAATGGAACTATGAAGGGCGCTATCCATAGTCTACGTTGACTGAAGGATGCCTACTACTACTACTACTACTACTACTACTAGTTGTTGGTGCTTCTCTTACAATAATAAGTTAAACTATCCTCCCTTGTTATTGCCTGTTTCACCACTTATTTTCTTTCCATTTCCTCATTATTGTTATCACATACAATCCTACATCCTTACATTTCAGTTTTGTAATAAGGAAAGATATATTCTTTTTATTAGTTGACCTTGATACTACTATTCAGTACTATTGCATACAAAAATTTTATTGTGCTCTGTTTTCAAGATTTGTGTTGTCAATACTGAAGCATTTTTCCATGTTCATATGCAAGAGGGAAGAAGACACGTTACACTTACAAACCCATTCAGCTGCTTTTGGTGGATGTAGAACAGTAAGGTTTAGTTTTTGTGTTTTAGGTCATAGAAATACATGATATATCTGCTGTTGGTTATTGTTTTGGCTTTCTGGTTTTTTTCCTTCCATGTATTATTGTTTTTTTTCCTTCCATGTGTTATTCTGGAAAAATTCAGTACATATTATTAGTAAAATAGAATGCGAATTTTACAATTGCTGTGTGTATTCCCAGGACATTCTCATTTTGTATATAGATCCATTTTAAGAGTATGCCAAAACTGAAGGATTTTTTTCTCATAATTAAGGATCTGCAATCTTCTCAGATAAATTTGGTGTGAAAAAGCCTAGAAGATTTTTCCTTTAATGTATTGCTTGTATGAGCATGGAGTACAGTGGTCACTGTCATGAAATGCTGAACCGTCATCCCCATAACTTTCAAAGGACCCACACATTGGACTTTCCCTAAATTGAGAACTTACTTGCAGAGTTCTGGTGTAAATTCTTAAGAATCTCCCTCATTTAAATTTCCAGCTGCCTCATTTTGTTTTACCCACAACAATATAGAAATACATGTTGAACCTTTCTAGTCTGAAACTCTCTCATCTGGCAAACTCCATAATATGCATGATTTTAGTTTGCTGGGTGAGTACATCTCATGGGTGTGGCTAAGTTTCCTGTGGTCACATGAAGTTTGTTTACAGCTACCAATCCTGGCTCTCTGTGTTCTGTGATATTCTTTAGCGGTAATTTACCCCTAAATGTCTTCTGAGAACCCAGCAAGCAGTGAAAGTGTTGGTAATGTGCTAGAAAATATTGACCTCCCATCATCTGGCAAATTCTCTCCTCCACCAATAGTCAGGTCCTAAGGGTACCAGATGAGAGAGGTTCAACCAGTACCAAACCAGCCAGCAGCAGCCTCAAATCATTATAGCAAATAGGCAAGCCAGTAGAACAAAACTCTTCTCCTTCTCTCCCAATATTCAGATGTGTAATTCCCATTTTCACTCCTTCCTGTTCCCATCTCTACTATTATGTTCACTCTAGTCACAATCTAATATCTCACAATAGTGTGATTGTAGTAATTTTGATGGAATACATGGGGCCAAAGAACTAAAGGTGGTAACAAGACCCTTTCCTGAAGGCTAAAAGCAAGACCTCCATGACCCCAATCATGGAGCACCAATACACATATGACAGCAAGGTTACTACGCTTTCTCCCGGAGCCCTTTAGACCATCTTAGGTGCCTTCACCAAAGCATATGATAATCTTGGCCTCACACTGAACATCAAAAAAACCCAGGTGCTCCCCCAACCCTTGCTGATGGAACAATATCTTTTACCTTCTATTGAAGTCAGCTGAGAACTACTGGAGAATGTGGAGCATTTACCATACCTTGGAAATCCTCTTTCCACTAAAGTCAACATTGATGCAGAAATCCAGCGTCTTCTGAGCACTGCAAGTTCTGCTTTTGCCTGCCTGAGACAAAGGGTCCCTGAAAACCAGGAGATCTCTGCCAGCACAAAGCTTCTTGTGTATCACACAGTGGTTATTCCAGAACTATTGTGCACATGTGAAACCTGGACAACACACATGCATTGTCTGAAAGCACTCAAATCAGATCATCCACACTGCCTCAGGAGAATCCTAAATATCTCTTGGGCAGATAGAGATACGAACACTAGCATCCTGGAAGAGTCGGATATGACCATCATTGAAGCCATCATTATTCACCAACAACTTTGTTGTACTGCTCACATGGTTCAGATGTCTGATCAGCACCTTCCAAAACAGATTCTGTTTTTGGAGTTAAAGGAAGGAGAGAGGAACGGGGGTCGAGGGTTGTGGGGGAGGGGCAGCTGTGGCAGCAGAGGAAGCAATATAAGGACAGACTGAAGACACACATGCAAAAGTGCATCCTCAGTGTCGACACTTGGGAGGGACCTTCTGAGTCCCCTTCCAGCCCTATGATTCTATGAACCTTGCCCAGAACCATCCCCAGTGGAGAGCAGTAATTGTGTGGGGGTGGCACAATTTGAGAGGTCCCAATGCAGTGCAGAGAACAAGTAATTATTGCTTCTGATGTGGTTTTTAGGATGTGACTTTCTAGGGCTGGATTTATACCATGTACATATTTATTTTTCTTCCCTGGTTTATATGTAGATTTACAACATGCCAGATTTGTGTCACCAGGTGGCACTATTTAACTGAAATTACAATTCTGCTAGGTGCCTGGAGTAGCCTATAAAAAGGCATTCTATTTTGTGTTCAGTATGAATGAAGTAAAAAAGATTGCTCATTTTTTTTCTTACTCCATTTCATAAATGTGCTATTTAAAGAATGGGTCAAATTCTCCTTCTCTTTACTGGCACAGTTAAAATTATTTCAATAGAATTGTACTAATGTACTCTGGTAGAGATTTTATCTTAAGTATATCTCATTTTTCTCCTTTCGTACAATACGTATAATATATAAATATTTCGCCTTCTAAAATATTCCTAAACATTTGAAAAATATTTGGTTCTGAAGCAATATATTACACATTTAGGCCATGTCTACACTAGCAAGGAACTTCGAAATTAATTTGGAAGTTAAGGCTTACTTTGAAATTAAGCCTGGATAATCTACACATTCTATACATTACTTCAAAATAGTGGTTGAAGTAAGGGGGACCACCAACTTTGAAGTCCTTATTCCATTCCCAAGATGGAAACAGGACGCACGTAGACGCTCTGCATCCTGTTACATCAAAGTAGGGGGTCCCCCATGGCAGTTGCCCACAGGAGCCCGGAGACACCCCACCCAGTCCAGATGGGGCTCCAATGTCACTGCTGGCCACGCATAAAGACATAGCTACCCACCAACTCCAGGCAGGAAGCTCAGAGCATGCTACAAGCAGGAGGAGCATGAGCTCACTGCACCATGACCTCTCCCTGACCACACTGCAGCGACAGCCACCCCCAGCCAGACAAGTCAGCCATCCAGCAGCCCTGTTCCCCTTCCCCCCGTCCCCCAGAGCCCACCAGTGAGCCCAGCCAGGGGTGCCAGCAGCCCAGCCAGTGCCAGCACAAATGGGGCACCTCCTGGATGGATGAAGAAGTCAAGGACCTCCTTGCGCTGTTGGGGGAGGAGGAGGTCCTGCTCCAAACTGGAGTCTGGTGATGGAACGGGGATGTGTTCGACCAGTTGGCCAGGGGTCTCACTTGCTGGGGGCACCCCCCCAGGAGCAGTGAACATGTGAGAACAAAAGTGAAGGAGCTCTGGCAGGCCTACTGCTGAGCCCAGGATGCCACCAGCCTGTCAGGAGTACGGCCCAGCTGGTGCCCCCTTTATGAAGATCTCCACTGCCTCCTGGGGCAGAAGGACGTGCAACCCCCAGAGCACCTCCTGGACAATGATGCGCCCACCACAGAGACCGAGAAGGAGCTGAAGGCGGTCACAGATGAGGAGCTGGGACCCTCAGATGCCACCAGCACCCACCCAGAGGATGAGGGCATCAAGGCCAGGAGCGAGGATGAGCGTTCCAGCAATGGGATCCTCATCATCGCCAACCCCTCTGGGACATCAAGCCTGAACACCTCCAGCTGGGCATCACCTGAGTTCATTGGGGTACCAGCTGGTAGGTATGGGGCATTTGGGATCTCTTGGGGCCTGGGGATAGGGATCCTGCTACAGGCAGCAGGGGGCCACAAGCCTGTGTGACACTAAGTGCCCAGCTGTGCACAGATCCAGAGTCCCCACGACTGGGTAAGGGTGTAGGCCACCGAACCCAGCCCAACCCTCACTGTGCAGGAACTCCTCTGCACCTGGGATCTCAGGAGGCCACCTGGGATATCTGATGGCAGGGAGGTGGGGTGGGGGCCAGTGGAGCAGGGGCCCTGGCCCCCAGGTCAGGACACAGGGCTCATGGGCCGTCTACCTGTCGCCTTCTGTCTTACAGGTTCTCCTTCCAGGAGCTGCCCCAGCCCTGTCTGGGACCAGCCTGCAGCCATGGAGGGCTGGAAGTCTGGCACCCCACCTGATTCCACATTCCTGTGTGGTTACCACTGGGCTGTGCGCTGCTGCCAATGGGATGAGGAGGCAGCTGCCAACAGAGCCATCCTGCGGGAGATGACCGCAGTGCTCTGGGACTGTCTGGCGATGGAGCAGAAGGTGTGGGTGTGAGTGGCAGACAGTCTGGAACCTCTGACCAACCTCCTGCTCCCTTTCCAGCCTGTACTGCAGCACCTCCTGCAACCCCTTCCACCGCTCTCAGTGTGGCCGCTGACCTTGGGGCCCTGTTCCTACCTGCCCTCCCACCTGTCGCTCACCTGGCACTTGGGCAGTGGCTGGTGGCCAGTGCCACCCAAGGTGAGAAGGCTCCTGTCTCCCCACTGGCTCCTCCTCCCCCCATGGCTTCTGTGGGCCCTGAGACCACTGTATCCCAACGCCTCTACCTTCCCATTGTCCCAGGCCCGACGGGGTCCCTGGACCCAGGGTGGAAAGGGGTCCTGCAGCCGCTGCAGCTCCTGGTCCTCCACCCCAGTGGACAAATGAGTCCTCACCCACCCCAGCTCCCTCCTCCAAGTTGGTTCCCTCCCCCATTGCCCCTGCTCAATCTCTCTTGCATATAGTTCCCCCCTTGTACATATTTGTAGGCACTCATTTGGTTTAGAGGTTTACAAACATGAATGTTTTATTTACAACAGTGAAGTTAACATTTGAATTCTACCCCTACTCCCACGTCCTTATTGTGTGGTGGGGGGTGGTGAGAGGTGGGGGTTGAAGGGGGCTGTATGGTCACGAGTTGGCTGGGGGAGGGTTATCGCAGGCCTCAGGTGAAGGCTTCCTGCAGGGCCTCCCTGACACTCACCCTGTCCCTGTGCGCCTGGTGGCACAGAGCTGTGGGTGACTGCTGGAATTTCCTAGCAGGCTCAGCAGCTCAGCCCTGAGCAAAGGGCTCACCTTTACTCTCCACAATATTGTGGAGAGCACAGCAGGACGCGACCACCACAGGGGCGTTCAGGAGGCTAATCTCCAGCCTTGTGACAAGGCATCTAAATCGTCCCTTCAGCCACCTGAAAGCCTGCTCAACAGTGTTCCTAGCATGGTTCAGACATGTTAAAAATGTCTTGGGATGGGTTGGTGCATCCTACATAGAGCCTTATGAGCCACGGGTGCAGGAGGTATGCAGCATCAGCCATGATGCAAGAGGGCATGGTGATGTCTCCTACCAGGAGCTCCCATGTGGGGAGGTAGGTGCCCTCCTACATTCTGCAGCCAAGACACAAGTTCCAAAACAAGTGGGTGTCATAGGCTCTGCCTGACCATCCTACACACACATCCGTGAACTGCCCCAGGTGTTGACAAGGGCCCGGAGGACCACATAGTGGTACCTCTTTTTGTTTATAAAGGCACCGGTGCTGTGTTCCAGGGCCTGGATGGCTATGTGTGTGCCGTCTAGCGTGCCAAAATAGTTGGGGAATCCCAGGTGTGCAAAGCCAGCGAGGAAAACATCCAGGTCCCTGATGGTGACCACCCGGAAGAGGAGAAGGGTGGCGACTGTGCAGACGATCTGCATGGGGTGCAAGACAAATGCATCCATGAGTGCGTGGCTGGGTGGTACTGGTCCCGGTGCAGGGCTCCCTTCCACGTCCCTATGCAGGGCTCTCCTCCCCATCCCCATGCAGGGCCCCCCTCTGCATCCCCATGCAGGGCCCCCTTCCCCAGGCAGGCTCCCCTCCCCATCTCTGTGCATGGCTACCCCTTGCAGGGCCCCCCCCCCCGATGGGTGCATCACCCCGGCCTGGCTTACCTCAATCAGGACTGCCCCGACAGTGGCCGTGCCCACCCTGAACTGATGATCGACAGAGTAGTAGCTGTCCAGGGTGGCAAGCTTCTAGAGGGCAAAGGCTATCCTCTTGTGTAGGGGGAGTGCAGGCCGCAGCCTGTTGTCCCAGTGTTGGAAGGGTTGGGCGAGCCAGTGGCAGAGCTCCTCGAAGGTCTGCCTGGTTATCCTGAAGTTGCATAGCCACCAGTTCTTGTTCCAGTCCCTCAGCACAAGGCAGTCCCAGCAGTCAGTGCTGCTGCGAAAGCCCCAGCATCGCTGGATCACCCTGGTGGGGCACAGCCACTGCCTCTGGCAGTGGGCCTGCAGGAGGGGGCCTTTGTGGCTGGCCCCGTGGTGCTGCTGGAGGATGGCCACCAGCAGCACTGTCAACTGGCTGGCCACAGCCTGGAGGAAATCCCCCTTGGGGAGCTGCTGAGGATCTATAATCGTATTCACAGTGGCTCAGCTCTGTGCAAGGGGTATGCTGTGCTGTGTAAAGCCTGGCAGCCCTGAGCACATGCAGGGTGTATGTGTTGGGAGGGGATCTTTAAAGGAGCGTCTGGCTGTGGGCCCCAGAAGGGCTTGTCAGCCATGCAGCCTCTGTCTGCGGCATTTCCAGGCCTCTTATTTGTAAATAGGGGCCATGGGTGTATTGATGCTTCCTTTTGAAGTGCCAGGCTGCTATTTTGAAATAGCAAATGGTGAATTCAATCTGCTTTGTGTGTGTGGATGCACATTTTCGAAGTTCATTACTATGAAGGTGGACTTAGAAATAAGTTTCTTCGAAATTGTGGTGTAATGTAGACTTGGCCTTGGAGTCAAATCTAATTATAACAGCAACGAAGGGTCCTGTGGCACCTTATAGACTAACAGAAAAGTTTTGAGCGTGAGCTTTCGTGAGCACAGACTCACTTCATCAGATGCTGGTCTTGGAAATCTGCAGGGCCAGGTATAAATAAGCCAGAGCAACGGTGGGGATAACAAGGTTAGCTCAGTCAGCAAGGGTGAGGCTTACTACCAGCAGTTGATTTGGAGGTGTGAACACCAAGGGAGGGGAAGCTGCTTTTGTGTTTAGCCAGCCATTCGCAGTCTTTGTTCAAGCCTGAGCTGAGGGCGTCGAATTTGGAGATGAATTGTAGCTCAGAAATTTCTCTTTGGAGTCTGGTCCTGAAACTTCTTTGCTGTAGGACAGCTATTTTTAAGTCTGCTACTGTGTGGCCTATACAACCCATCCTGGACAATGATCCCCCACTTTCACAGGCCTTGGGAGGCAGACCAGTTTTTGCCCACAGACAACCTGCCAACCTGAAGCAAATCATAACTAGCAACTATGCACCACACCACAGTCACTCTAACTCAGGGACCCATCCATGCAACAAACCTCGTTGCCAGCTCTGCCCACATATCTACACCAGCAACACCGTTACAGGACCTAACCAGATCAGCCACACCATCGTGGGTTCATTCAGCTGCACATCTACCAATATAATTTATGCCATCATGTGCCAGCAATGCCCCTCTGCTATATACATCAGACAAACTGAACAGTCTCTACGTAAAAGAATAAACGCACACAAATCAGATATCAGAAATGGCAATATACAAAAACCCGTAGGAGAGCACTTCCATCTCTCAGGCCACACAGTAGCAGACTTAAAAGTAGCTATCCTACAGCAAAGAAATTTCAGGACCAGACTCCAAAGAGAAATTTCTGAGCTACAATTCCTCTGCAAATTTGACGCCCTCAGCTCAGGCTTAAACAAAGACTGTGAATGGCTGGCTAAATAGAAAAGCAGCTTCCTCTCCCTTGGTGTTCACAGCTCCAGATCAACTGCTGGTAGTAAGCCTCACCCTTGCCGACTGAGCTAACCTTGTTATTGCCACCCTTGCTCTGGCTTATTTATATCTGGCCCTGCAGATTTCCAAGACCAGCATCTGATGAAGTGAGTCTGTTCTCATGAAAGCTCATGCTCAAAACTTTTCTGTTAGTCTATAAGGTGCCACAGGACCCTTCGTTGCTGTTATAGATCCAGAGTAACACGCCTACCCCTCCGAAATCTAATTATGTGAAATAAGATCAGAGAAATGCTGAATGGAAAACATACATCAAAATATTCTTCTTGATTATATTCAGCACCAATAATTTGAACCTAAAAGATAAGAAATAATCATTTCATTTGTTTAGTAGTCAATAGCAGTGTATTGTGAATACAAGTAGGCAAATTGCAGAGAAGATAATAAGTCTGATGTATCAGCCACATCAGTACTTGCAGTTCAGGGAGCTGAACAGCAGCCTCTCTCCTTGTCAAGACTGCAACAGCAAATATAAGTGTATTTGCTTCCCTTCTCAATACTCTTAAAAACCGTGCAGCTGTTCTGTGTCAAAGAAAGTACTAGGCTTTTCAAGTAACAGATGCTTAATTAGGTTAAGATAAAAATGATAGTTACAGTATATCAGGCCAAATATATGTCTGTAATGACTGCAGACTTTTACCAACATGGCTTCAAAATTATAATAGTATTGCCTTCTTTTTTTTTTTTCCTTTTTTTCCAAACAAGCACAAGTTTGTTAGGCAGATGAAGGCACGATTTGGGGTGCAAGGATTTGTTTCACTCACATATTAAAAGAACAAACCATTAACAAACTTCTCTTCTGGAGAAGATGGAGTACCTTAGTGCTATCAGCAAGTCAGGAATTGCCATATGAGATCTTTAACAGCACAGTTGTGAGATAGTGTTTTCTATCTAGCTTGTAAAATCCTGCTAGAAGTCTGTGCCCCCTGATCACTGTGCTTGCCAACCCCCTCTCTTCCTGGAGGGTCAAGGAGCTGCATGGCTAGCCCTGGCATTCCCTGGCCCTTCCCCCTATGCCCTAGCCCCTCCCATCTACCTACCTGCCTCAGCCTCTCTCCCCTCCGGCTCGTCTCCTGTCTGCTGCCCAGGACGGTGTAGGAGAAGTTGTTTTAGGCAGCTCCACTGGGGCAGTAAAGGAGGCAGGGCACAGCTGAACTGCCTCTGGCTGTGGGCAAAAAGAGAAGCTGGGAGCATTCGCCGTCACCAGGCTATGGTGGAGAGCAAAGGTGTCACTTGGAGCTGAGCTCCGTCTGCTATGACTGACTCCTGACACCCATGTCAGGCAGCAGGAAGCAGTTGCCCTGTCAGTAGGAGCAGGTGGAGCTTGGCTGTGAGTGGTGCCTTCCCTCTCCAGCAGAGGAGACATGAGGGCCTGTTCAGAGCCAAGCACCAGCTGCTGCTGCTGACAGGAGCCCAGGTGAGTCCCAGGGCCAGTGATGGGAAGGCAGGGAGAAGGTTCAGGGCAGGGGAGGGATGGGGGCAGACAGGGGGTCCAGGGTGGGGTGAGGAAGGCAGGCTCCAGGAAGGCGGGGAGGGAGGTGGGGAGAGGGCCCAGGGCCAGAGGGGCTGGGGCTGGAAGAAGGGGGAAAGGCAGTGGGAGGCCCCAGGAAGGCCTGGTCAGGGAGCTGCACGGCCCAGCCTGGCCTTCCTAGGAAGGTTGGGGAGCAGCACAGCCAGCTCCAGCCTATCCTTGTCAGGGTAGGGAGCCGTGTGGCCAGCCTCTTCAGTATCTCTATGATTCTTGGTGTATTACAATGTCAGATGACATTACTCTAAGTTGCAAACCCCGCTGTAATTAGGGCACACAAACTACGTATGTTTTCTTGCCTTGTTCACTTTTGAGATTAGCTTTGAGAAGACTGGCCAAACTAACAAGTGTCCGGCATCTGTTTAAGTGTCTCTGACCATAAAAGTCCAATAATACAGAAGGTATGGATCTCTCTGAATTATTCTGCTGAGCTTCCACTGGGATATGCAGAATTGTTGTAAAATATTTCTCTTGCTCACAATTATAAGGGAAGTATTCAGAACATCTGGACAAAAAAATTGCTTCCTTTGGGATTTGCACATCCGTTTTCTTTTTACTGATATTTGGCCATTATAATGTGAGAGCATACATAAAAAAATGCCAATTTTTCTTTTACCTCTAATGAAACTTTCAGTGTGCTTGGTTAAATAACAAGTATAATAGAGAAAACCTGGGCTTTACAGTATCTTATTTTAGGAAAAGAAATGTCTCATTAAAAACTTCCAGAAAAAGCTCAGTAATTTTGCATCTTTCAGTACTCACATGTCATTTTCCATTTATTTCCCATGAGCATATTGTGGAATTGTTAGCTTACACCTGGGACCTGAATGAGCTTTATAATTATTTGGCCATTTGAAAAGTCAAGGAGATATACATATGCATATGTTATAGAACTGGAAGGGACCTTGGGAGGTCATTGAGTCTAGTCCCCTGCACACACAGCCAGACCTGTCACCATCCTGATGAGATTTATTTATTTATAAACAAAGTATGTGTCTCTGATCCACACACGGCCTCCTCAAGGACTGAGCTCATAACTGAGGGTTTAGTAGGCCAGTGCAGAAGCTATTGAGCTATCCGTGGGCATAAACAGGAGTGTCATAACATCGTTGAAACTGACTGGGTGTATCATCAAGTTAGAATATTTAGAAGTTCGAATGAAGGCTGGTGTGGAAGTGCCATGTCTTTGAATCAAATTCATGAGCCCTCAGAGGCTGAGTGGCACTGCTGCATCTGTCTCCCAGGTCCCCACCAGTCAGGAGAGCCAGGAAACTGACTGGCATTGCTGCACCTGGCTCTCTGCTGCTCCTGGCTCCCTGCTCCAGTGAGCCAGGCACAGCAGTGCTAGTCAATTTCCTGTCTCCCCCCCGCCCCCGCCAAGCTGCAGTGACCTGGGAACCAGGCAGGAGAGTGAGTGCTACCAGAAGCAGGGGTGCAGCAGGCCCAGGGGGAGGGCGCAGAATGCAGGGCTGTGGGAACTGTGGAATAGGTTCTCACAATGCACTGCTGCAGCAGCTGATGTTTGGCCATTCAATGTGGCAGCACTAACTTGACTTCGTGTGGACTTTGTAGGGAAGTGAGGATACTCAAAATCAAATTTATAAAACGCAGTGTTATAATATTGAATTCAATGAAATCAAATTTATCTGGCAGTGTAGATGTAGCCTGAGGTGTTGTATGGCCCTTTATGTATTGCTCTGCGCTTGAGCCTACAGCTAGTCCTGCTACTGGCAGCATTCAGCTACCATTATTGTCTCTTTTCCCGTAGGTCTTCAGTAGGCTGAAATTCTTTCATAATTCCTGATTTATTAGAGAAAGTTTGCAAAGGACATGTATAATGAATAAACATCAGAAGGTAGGAATTGTAGAAAACTGGTAAAGGAAGCACAGGAACACAATGCAAAATCTATGGCCAGCTGAGTTAAATATAATAAATAGTGGTTACAGCAGAAACTAAAATAATCCTGACAATAGTATTGGTTCATTACTAGATAGAAATTATATTACTAATTCAGAAGTGATTAGTGCATATTTATGTTTGGTATTTGGAGACAAAAACAATGTAGTTATGCCATATGATAACAATCTTTTCATTTTACTCGCATCTCAGGAGCATGTTAACAGTTTCTACAAAAGTTAGACATTTAAAATCAGAGGATCTGAATAATTCAAAAGTTTCTAAATGTCTGGCTGAGGAACTCACTGGACCATTAATGCTTATTTTCAATAATTCTTGGAATACCTGAGGGTAAGAATATAGGAGGAAAGCTATTGAGCCAATACTTAAAAAAGGGTAAATGGGATGACCAGGGTAATTATACACCTGTGAGCAAGACATTGAGCTCAGTTAAGGTAATTGCTTGTCAGATATGGAACTCAAGTAATAAAGAATTAAAGGCTAATGTAAGTAAGGGTATCAGCGTGTTTATGAAAAATAGATTCTGTCAAACTAGCACGGTACTTTTCATGAGATTGTAAGTTTGGCTGATAAATATAATAATGGTGGTGTAAGGCATTTGTCTTGGTACCACATGACATTTTGATTAATAACCTTAGAACACTATAAAGTTAACATGGCACATTAAAAATGTAGTAAAAGTGGCTAACTGATGGGTCTCAAAATGTAATGTTAAATGGGGATTCATCATTAAGCTGATGCATTTCTAGTTGGGTCCTGCAGAGATTAGTTCTTGGCCTTACACTGTTCAACAATTTAACTAATGACGTGGAAGAAAACATAAAATTACTAATAAAGTTTATGTATGACCCCAAAATTAGAGTAGAGGATAAATAACAAAGATAGAACATTAATATAGATCACTGGCACCGTGTGGTATGGATCAGTTGACAAGCTGGTTGCAAGCAAACATTATATATTTTAACAAAGCTAAATGTAAATGTATACATTTTAGAACAAAGAGTGCACACCATACTTATGTGATGAAGGACTGTGTTCTGTGAAGTGGTGACTTGAAAAAGTTTTGGGGGGAGGGTGGATAACCATTTGAATGTGAGATGCCAATTTAATACTACTACTTAACCCTTGTACTCTGCGTAGAGCATAGGTCTTCTACAAGTCTTCTCCTGCAATCCTGCTCTGTCCTGGTCAGTCTCCACATACTTCTCAAACCGAGTATCTTGGTTTTCATCTACTGTTTGGCAACAACACGTGTATGTTTTTTTGCCAACAAATTGTTACTGAATAGCACTGAAATTAATTGAGTTACATGTGTCTTTGCGGGTGCCTCTCTGTGTGAGTGGGAGAATAGGGGTGCAGAATTGGTGAGTGTGCATGTGTGTTTGGATGGGAAAAGGGTGAGGCAGGAAGAAGGGGAAGCTGAATTTTACAAAATCAGTGGAACAAAGACCCCACTTTGGTTTGCATTAAAAAATGAACCCTAACTATTTTTCCCTTTATTTTTTGTCCGTCCTTGCACAGAATAAATTTTGTTATGTGCACCAAGGTATATGCAGATGTTCACCACCAATAGAAACGTATGCTGGCAGCTGTGGGAAGTTATGGGCACTCTACCATTCAGCAGCATGGCATTTGAATCTCTCCTGGGCTTCCACCCTAGCTCTCAGCTTACAGGGAACATTGACCCTAACACTGAGATTATAACTATCACCTCTATACTACAGGCTACTTCTGAATCTTTAGTTGATATGTTGAGTTGTCTGTTGCTATGGTAGACAGATGAATAACTAAATAAAGACCTGCTGGGCAGCATTCAGGCCTGTTCAGCTAGAGTTCTTTTCTCCATATTGTATTTAATGTAATAAAATGCTTTCTCTCTCAGGTTTTGTCCCTCCCACAGTACAAGGTCATTCAATACACTGCACATAACAGAGTTTATCAATGCAGAGGTATGAAATGACTTTGGGAATGATTTAGTGTGCGCTTCATTGAATAAGACTTTCTGACATGGATATATAAATTACGTTTTTTTAACCATTCATCCGTATCAGGGACTTTTTCCAGTGAGTGCTTAGGTGGTCCTAGTCAACTTATGAGATTGGGCTAAAAGAGATGAATAAGAATAAGCAAGCCAGAAAAAGCCTACTTGAGTAAGAAGTGACATTGTTCCTCTTCATTCTCATTGTTGATATTTCCATCTGGACGTTGGATACATCGGGATTTAAGAAACACCAAAAGGTACACAAGCAAAACAAAATAAAACAAATCTAAAATTCACTCCTATATGAAGAGCGTAATATTTCAAAAGGGAAATTGTGTTGATAATTACATCAGTGGCTTCTTGGAAGATGATGATAAAAGTTAAAAAAAAATAAAAACAAAAACCTCTTCGTTCCTAAGATATTTTCGCAGAGAAATCAACTCCCAGTCTTCAATGGCTTGGGCATTCCAGTCTATTTGATCGACATAAAACCCCCAGGCCCCAGGGCAATCCTTCAGCCTATGACCAAATTGTTGGTAAGTACATATTTTAATTAAATCCTACGACATTTTAGTACTAAACAGTGTCAGTATATGTTACAGTAATTACATTAATCATAATGTTTTTTCCTTTTATTAATTGTTATATATTTGGCAAAACTAAAGAAGGCTACCTGTAAGAAGAACATAAAAAGAATATATCAATTCAAGTACAAATACAATCAGATTGCCTAAAGATGTTTATCATTTACAATTGGGAAATGTTAATACTTTTTTTATTATTTCAGTTTCATGAAAATGAGAATCGGAAAAGAGGACTCCAAGGTCATAGACCATGCAGATTAGTAGGAACATCTGGCTTTTGAGGGGAAAAATTGCAGACCAGTTCTGTCATGTAGCAATATGTTAAGATCAACCAGAAAAAGGTATAATTTATTTTTTTTGCTAATTTTACATAGAAAGAATATTTGATGATAGGAACTTTCAGTGCACATCCTATTTTAATAGACTAATGACAACTGCAAGAGTTATGCAAAAATCATGCTAAATGCAAAAATGGGTGTAATGATGGTTTTAATGGGCTTGATTCAGCTACCACTCTGTAAACTTTTTCAGTAGTATTTCTGTTCTTTCTGACTAATGGACAGTAAACACCTTCAACACTCACGTTCTTTCTGTCTTGGATCTAAAATTTCCCAAGTATCATGTTCCCATTAATGTTCATTCATGGCAGAAGATTGGAAATTAGATCAGGTTTGGGCACCCAGATAGGGAGTAACAGAATATCAGGAGTAGGGTGGATTGGAAACAATCCTATTTTGAGATGTGTGAAGGCATGGGCTTGGTAGAGGTGAAAAACGGGGGATCAGCTGAACTCCAGTAGTCCAAAAATGTTAAATTTGCCTTACCATTATGTTGTACCACAAGCATTTAAATGAGAATTTTGCATTTTGTGGGACAAAGTCAAAATTGTGTGTGGACTCTGTTAAATGCAGAATCTCATGGCATCTGGTAATTAAGCTTATAAATCAATATTCTGTTCTGATGTGTGGGGAGAGTTCAGCCATCTCTTGGTGCTGTTTGTTGTTTGCTTCCATCTTTCTGGCTCTAGGTATAAGCAGGTAAACCCGCATCAGTTTAGATTGCCAAGACAATCTTCTCATTCAGAAACAAAATCACTTCATTTTCCCTTCAGTTCTCAAGAAGACAGTAAATCTGTTATTCTACCCTTTCTTCACTAATCTTGAAGGCAGATTTAATCACTTTCATATGCAGGTTTACTAAGGGACTGGAAAGAAAAAAATATTTCTGTAGAATGCCAGATGAGTGGGAAGAATCTTCATTATGCTTCGCTTATTAGAGAGAAGTCCCATTTCAAAAGCATAGGTGAACTCTCCCGTACATCAGAAAATGATGAATCATGAGACATAACGCTCATGAGAAAGTGCTCCCTGTTTTGATTTAGGTGAAATGCCTGAATACAACTGTTATGACTACTTATGAACCTGAACATTTACTGTAGCAGTCAACATCAGATATGCTGGAAGATGGACCCAAAGTGCATTCGATTTTGTAATTCTAATGTGTGACCAGTGAATCCCGATGGATTTAGTTGAGTCCCATAGAAAACATAATGTCTCATTACTTTCTTGAAGAAACTGAGAGGCACAGGATGAACAAATTTGCCTTTTCCATTGATTTGGTAAGACACATTGTATTTGCTCTTCCAACTTTTTTTCTAGTAATATAGAAGATTCAATAAGACAGATCTTCAAGTTTAATTTTCAAGGTGAAAACATGTGACTTTCTGAAAATACTTGGATGCAGGCTCTTAATCAGACATAGGTGCTGGTATTTAAAGACATCATCTCAATCTTGTGTGATTTAAAGCCTGTGATATCCTCTGGAATGATGAATGAAAATGTTTAGGAGATTAGGTCACTTTTGTCCTTGTGGCTTTCTTTCACCATAAATCCACAAGATCCTTTTTGGTTTATACATTTTTGTATTATTCTGATTAGTATTATGGTTTGTTCTGGTGTTCATTTTTAGTTTCCTTATTTCCTTGGGGGCATTGATAGAGCTGTTTGAAATTTTGCTGTTGTCAAAAGTCTATCTAGTTGCACTCTTCCATTTTGGGCATATCCCCATTAGACTAGTATTCATATTTGGCTGTTATAGGTAGGCACATCATGTGAACACACTCTCTTGACAGCATGTCTTGAGGGAGTGCCTTTTCTTTCGAAGACAGACCATCTGGAGAGTCCAGTAATTGATACAAGCAAGGGCAGCAACTGGTGTAAGGGTAGACCATGGTGGGGAAAACCAGGAAACAGACAGAGCCTGATGAGGGGAGGGAGAAATTATGGAGATTGGTTGTGAGGAGAGAGAGAGAGAGAGAGAGAGAGTGAGCAAGTGAGCAAGAGAGAGGTCAGAAGAACTGTGATTGGCAGAAAATGTTAGAGGTAGGGGTAGCTTAAAGAGGGAGAGACTGGAAAATAAGAGACAGAAATGGAAAGAGAACAGGAAAGAGCAGGACAAAAAGATGGAGGAAAGGGTCTGAGGGAGATTAAAAGAGAGAAATAGAATAAACAACTGAGGGTAAGGAGGCTGCATCTATACTACCTCTCCCTTCTGAAGGGACATGCAGTTTGCATATTTAGTGCATGATTTGCATAATGACAGCCACTCACTGTTCTGGAAGAGCTGCTTTTGAAATGCAAAATGGCCATGTAAATGGGGTTCCTTTGAAAGGAAGCCTCACTTTCAGAAGCACCCTTCTTCCTAAATTTTTCAGGAAGAAATGTGCTTTTTAAAGCAGGGCTTCCTGTCAAAGGAACCCCATCTACACAGCTGTTTTGCATTTTGAAAGCAGCTCTTCCAGAGCAACGAGTGGCCACCAATATACCAATGAGGTGCTGAATGTGCAAATTAGAGCCTTATTTGCATTTTCAATTGGCTGCATTTACATGCCCCTTTCAAAAGGAAAGGGTAGTGTAGACACAGCCGGAGAGAAAATAATAAAAGGGAACAAAAACAAGAAAAGAAAGAAAAAGAGAATGATATGGAGATTGAAATGGAGATTGGAAAACAAGAAGACAAGTCAGGAGAGAGAAAGAACCAACACAGAACTTTCAGTGTAGAGTTTTTTTACAATTTTTTTTTTGGAGGTAGGTTTATTTCCATTGAAGAATGTTTGGGATGGAAATTGTGTGAGCAGTTCAATTTAAGAACGAAGCATGTATGTCGATTACTCCTGGGGGAATTCTGTGCCAAAACATTAAAAATTCTACAAAAGATATTGCAAAATTCTGCATATTTTATGTGTCAAAATTACAGTATAATCATGCCACTTCTCAGTTTGGATAATTTATTTCAAAATATCTGTCAGTGAGTATGTCTGTAACAAATACAAACAACAAAAAAGATCCAGGAAATGTTCTCTGACAGATTCCTTACTTGGCATATTAATTCAGAACTTTGAGTAATAATTCATTTAAACTGCAATACAGAAACATTTTCTGCACCCCTCCGAAGCAGTGCAAAGGTTTTCCCTCAAAGGGAACAGAGAGGCTGAAGTAAGTAACAGAGAGGGAAGTAATTGCTTGGATGAAGCCTGCGATTGAACCTAGAGGGTTGTTGTGTGTAGATGGTGGAAGAATGGAACAGGTGTTTTTTGAGGGGGGAGGATTGTTAGGCCCCTCCTCTTCAGTCTGGCACATCTGTTCCTGTCCCCATGTGTCCCTGACCATCCACTCGCAGTTCAGCCATATATAGCTGCACATGTCCTGCTGTGGCCCTGAACCCCACTGTCACTCAGGCCTCTGTTGGTGCTTCCCTTCACCTCCTCATTAGCGTTGATTATTCTGAGGGGAAAATATCTGTGGGGGACATTAATTCTCAGCTTGCACAGTGGTGTATAATACCCACAGGGGCGTTGGATTTTCTAATTGGCTATGGCTGGAAGATGGATGAGAATAGCCTTCAGGCTAATTATGAACATAAGGGAGAGGGAACGTATTGGCTCTTCCTGCCCCAGTGTGAGTGGTGCTTTGCTGAGAGGGTGTGGAAGCCATGGAAGAGAAAATTTACAATTAAAATATTCTTTTATAGTTCACCAAGAAAATTCAGACTCTTCACTGTAAGGGTTTACATTGATTTACAGAAAGCAAAATATCATTTTCTTCTTCTTTGAAACTGACCGCTCTTGCTACCTGTCTCCAAGGCTGTGTCTGTACTACAAAAATAACTTGGAAGTTGCTCTGGACAGCAGGGCAGCACCATGCTTGGGATAGCACTGAAGGCTGGATGCCCCTATCTGCCTGAGGCCTCACTCCTGCTGCAGACATGGAGTTCTCCTTACCCTCCTCTTTCCCCTCCCACCCCACACACTTTGCCTGGTGGCCAGTGGAAGTTGTCAGTCTCTTGCCAAAAGCAGCATTTGGTCCAGTGCATCCAAATATTTGGGGCTCCATGTGATGTGCTTATGTTCAACATAAGCACCATGCAACTTAAGGCTACTGCTGGCATTTTTTTTTCTGTGAGGTGGGTGCACTGAATGCGCTGAACATTTCAGAATTGACATTTCTGATGATTTAGAGGGCTAGGGAAATCTGTGACTGTTTTATAGTTAATTGCTTACAACATATTCTGATTCTAGAAATTCCACCCACACATACATGCCCCACTGAGAGACGCAGAGCTCTTTTCAAAAAGCTGCTATTTTTCTTCTTGCTGCTACTGCTGCTGAATTTTGATGTGCGTGCTTTCTCTCTTTGTCTTGCTCCCTCATTCTGTTTGTAAGGTATGCCCACAAATATTTTAGTTACAATCTAAATTTATCTTTTTGCGTTTTATAGGGTGAGCTGTTCAAACAGCTAAGTGGTGACTCCCCCACTTTTCAAAAAAACTCTGCACTAATATATTCTGCTTGTGTACACCCCCACATCACTGTGCCAGATTGTACATTTGCAATCAGCTTAATTGAAAACAAATGGATTGGCACCTGCACATTTGCCAAGACTGTGAGAAATGCAGATTACTCACTTAAAATTTTAAAACTCAGAGCTAAACATTGCAACTTGTATCTGGAGTTGCCAAATTTCTGACCAAACAAAACAGAATACCTTTGCTCCCCTTCCCTAAAGCCTTTCCTTGCTCACTCCATCCTCTTCTCACATCATTTGCTCTCCTCCACCCTCACACATTCACTCCTTTTCACTGGGCTGGGAAGGATCCCTTTATGACCAAGTGATTGGATGAAAACTATTCACTTGGCAGCTTCCTGCAATGCTGATATGGGATGAATTGATTTACTGTGTGTTTTCCTGTAAAAGCAATTGAAAACATTCATAGTCACTATCCCAACCTCTTGTTTTTTATGTCCAAGTGTTGGAGACCTGCTGTTACCACCATAATTTCTGCTTGGAAATTTTTCCTCCCTTTTTTTCGTTTATTAGATGGACCATGTCCCCAGCAGTGGTGGGCTGTAAAAGGCAGAATGGGTGGTCTTTTAGGGCTGCAGCAGAAATCCCCATTCACCACTCCTCTGTTTCAGACTGAATTAACAAACATGCTTTTTATTATTTACAATTAAAAGGGATGAAAGAATTGGGATACTGATAATCTTCAAACCTGAGAAAAACTTATTTCAAAGTGAAGTTCAGGCTTCCTTTTTATAGGCCACATGGAATCCAGTGTTCTCCCAATATAGTCACACTGCCACCCTCTCAACAGCCTGGAATGTGGTAGCATGATTGACCAGTATCTGAAGTCTGCAGAGACCTGACCAGGAAACTTCGTCACTTGTGGAGCATAAGAATGAACATAAAAGATCAGACCAATGTTCCATATAGTCCAGCATGCTGTCTTAAAACAGTGACCAGTGGCAGATGCTTCAGAGGAAATGAAAAGAACAAATAATCATCAAGTAATCCATCCTGTCATCTGCTCCAACACTCAGAGCATGCAGTTGCAATTCGGACCATGTAGATAACTATAGCCATTGATGGACCTATCCTCCATGAACTTATCTATTTCTTTTTTTGAAATCTCCTATAGTTCTGGCCTTCACAAAATCTCCCGTGCTTATCTTGACCTGCTGCTCACAAACAGGGAGGAATTGGTAGGGGCGGTAGATGTGGATGGCAATCTGAGCAGCAGTGATCATAAGTTGGTTGAGTTCGAGTTCAGGATACTAACCAAAGGAAGAAAAGAGAGTAGCAAAATCCAGACCCCATACTTCAGAAGAGCAGACTTCAGCTCCCTCAGGGAACTGTTGGGCAGGATTGCCTAGGATGCTAACATTAAGGGAAAAGGAGTCCAGGAGAGCTGGCTGTATTTTAAAGAAGGCTTACTGAAGGCTCTGGAAGAAACTATTCAGAAGTGTAGTAAGAAAAGCAAATATGATATGCATCCAACTTGGCTTACCAATGAAATCTTTGGTTCATGTAAACACAAAAGTGAAGAAAACAACAAGAAGTCCTGTGGCACCTCCTAGACTAACAGATATTTTGGAGCATAAGCTTTCTTGGGCGAAGACCCGCTTTGTCAGATGCATGAGATTCATGCATCTGACAAAGCAGGTCTTCGCCCAAGAAAGCTTATGCTCCAAAATATCTGTTAGTCTAGGAGGTGCCACAGGACTTCTTGTTGTTTTTGAAGATACAGACTAACACAGCTACCTCTCTGATACAAATCTGAAGCTTACAAGAAACGGAAACTTGGACAGATGACAAGGGAAGTATATGAATATATTTTTCAAGCATGCGGCAGTGTAGGAAGGCCAGTGAGTAACTGGAATTGTAGCTAGCAAGGGATGTGAAAGGTAACATGAAAGGTGTCTACAGTTATGTTGGCAATAAGAAGGTGGCCAGGGAAGGTGTGCCATCTTCACTGAGTGAAGTAGGTGACCTGTGACAGTTGATATAGGATAAGAAGAAGTGTATGTTGTTATGGCCCCTTTTCATCTTGAAAGATGATGATTAGCAGCAGCAGTGGGGCTGTATGGGCAGTGTCTGAGTCTGCAGCTTACCTCATGGATTATCTGTCCAAGAAGTACTCAATGCTTTTTTTGCCTGTGTCTTCACAGACCAGGTCAGCTCCAAAACTGTTCCACTAAGTTGCCTACCTCCTTCCCATACTGTGTGTCCTCAGTGGGGAAACAACAGGTTAGGTACTATTTAGAAAAGCTGGACATGCACACATCAGTGGGGCCAGATCTAATGCAGCCAAGGGTGGTGGATGACACTAAGCTAAGGGGAAAAATAGATATACTGAGGTAGGGGTAGGGTCCAGCGTGACCCAGACAAATTGGAGGATTGGGCCAAAAGAAATTGGATGAGGTTCAACAAAGACAAGTTCAGAGTCCTGCACTTGGGACAGAAGAATCCCAATCACTGCTACAGGCTGGGGACTGACTGGCTAAGCAGCAATTCGGCATAAAAGGATCTGGGCATTACAGTGGGTGAGAAGCTGGATATGAGTCAACAGTGTGCCTGTATAGTCAAGAAGGCTAATGGCACAATGGGGTACAGTTGTCAGAGTATTGCCAGCATATCTAAGGAAGTGATTATTCCCCTATATTTAGCACTGGTGAGGCCACATATGGAGTATTGCATCCAATTCTGCACCCTCCTCCTTGGAACACAAAGGATGTGGATACACTGGAGAGAGTCCAGCAGAGGGCAACAAAAATGAATAAGGGGCTGGAGCATATGACTTACGAGGAGAGGTTAGGGGATTTGTTCTTATTTAATCTACAGAAGAAAAGAGTGAAGAGGGATTTGATAGCAGCCTGCAGCTACATGAAAAGGGGGTGGGCGGAGATCCTAAAGAGGATAATAGATGACAGAATGAGAAGGAATGGTTTAAAGTTCCAGTGCAGGAGGTCTAAGTTGTATAGTAGAAAAAAAACTGTTTCACTAAGGGTGATGAAGTACTCAGTGGGTTACCTACGTAAGTGGTAGAATCTCCATCACTATAGGTTTTTATGTCCTGGCTTGACAAAGCCCTGGCTGAGATGATTTAGTGGGGATTGCTCCTGCAGGGGATTGGACTTGATGACTTTCTGAGGTCCCTTCTAACCTTATGATTCTAATGACCTTATCTTTCATGAGGGCTCCACTAATTGTTAAACAGGATTCTTGCTTCTGGTGTACAGAAATGTTTTTTGCTGTTTTAAAGCACTTACAGCTGGCCAGTTTCCACATGAGCTGCGTCTACACGTGCACGCTACTTCGAAGTAGCGGCACCAACTTCGAAATAGCGCCCGTCGCGTCTACACGCGTCGGGCGCTATTTCGAAGTTAACTTCAACGTTAGGTGGCGAGACGTCGAAGTCGCTAACCTCATGAGGAGATAGGAATAGCGCCCTACTTCGACGTTCAACGTCGAAGTAGGGACCGTGTAGACGATCCACGTCCCGCAACGTCGAAATTGCTGGGTCCTCCATGGCGGCCATCAGCTGGGGGGTTGAGAGATGCTCTCTCTCCAGCCTCTGCGGGGCTCTATGGTCACCGTGGGCAGCAGCCCTTAGCCCAGGGCTTCTGGCTGCTTCTGCGGCAGCTGGGGATCTATGCTGCAGGCACAGGGTCTGCAACCAGTTGTCAGCTCTGTGTATCTTGTGTTGTTTAGTGCAACTGTGTCTGGGAGGGGCCCTTTAAGGGAGCGGCTTGCTGTTGAGTCCGCCCTGTGACCCTGTCTGCAGCTGTGCCTGGCATCCCTATTTCGATGTGTGCTACTTTGACATGTAGACGTTCCCTCGCTGCGCCTGTTTCGATGTTGGGCTGAGCAACGTCGAAGTTGAACATCGACGTTGCCGTCCCTGGAGGAAGTGTAGACGTTATTCATCGAAATAGCCTATTTTGATGTCGCAACATCGAAATAAGCTATTTCGATGTTGGCTGCACATGTAGACATAGCCATGTACTCCCACAACTATCTTCTTCCCACTGCTGACTTTAAAATACTTCCAATTTACCCAGTGGGTCCTCAAAGAGTCTTTAGGTGTCAAACTGCTATCCCAGTTCTTTTGTAGTCACCAGTTTTAGGCTAGCGTATTCTTACAGTTACCATCCAGTGGTGTTTGGGTTTACCATAATTTCCTGCTGTGTTCTAGATAATCAATAGCTATGGTAACTGTGAGGAAACAGTATGGTGCCATTTGGCAAATGTTGACTTTGAAATGCATCCTACTCTGGATCTCTTCAAATATTTCTTCTACATCTCATTCACCTGTGGCTGTAATGCTTGCTTAAGGATCATTTCATAAAATCTGTCAGTAATTATTACGTAATGCTTTTCACACCTCAGTGCTGTCAGACTTTAATGCCGAACATGTTAAATAGTAAAACTGTATTGAATTGAAGGTGTTCAAAAGTTATAACCAGATTAACCCCCTTCAAGTTTAGTAGCAAAGAATTCAATAAATAGAGGAGCTAGCATCACCAGCTGCTCCTGGGACTGTCTGTCATTCTTCCTTCCATTCCATAATTCTAGGAATACTAATGCTTTTGTTACTTCTAGTGACTCTCCATGTTTATATGTTGATATAAAAATTTTTAAATAGAACAGAGAGTGCCACGGGTTGCAGGTGAGTGAGCTACTGCGTCAGGTGCCATATTAGGACAGACCAAAAGGCACTGAGGCAAACAAATCAGGCATTTCATCCAACTTCCTGTCTTGAATGTTTCAATCTTTATTTTAATAATTCTTTGAACAACTAATTGCAGTCATGCAAGGTTATGAAAATGTATTTTATTCATTAAATAAGCTTCACAATGTTACATAAAGATCATTTATTTACCATTTAATTCCAGCAAACGCTGATGTGGTACTCAGTGGCAGTCCAATTCTTCTGTAGATAAAAACACAGTAAACACATGTCCCCATTGCTTAAGATGGTACTTCCTACTGACTTCCAGTTTGATTCTGGGATCAATGAAAGGTCTTGATCTGTCTAATATCATTAGTTCAGAAGAGGTCTCCATCAGATTTCTAGCCATAATTTTCCAACAGAATTGTACTCTACTGGGCCAACACAGCAAACAATGTCATGGATGTACTTGTTGAGAGCCAGAGAATATAGCATTCTCTCTGAAGAGCACTCAACTTTGGAATGAGCTAGCAGAAAAAAATGAGACTAAATCAAAGGCTGGTCATCTCTATAAAACATGTAGCATGATCCACTGTTTTTCAAAGCTTTCCTGCCACGGCAGAATATCAGAAAACATTAATATGGAGAAGCCATCCCAAAAACACCTTGGAACAAGTTCCTATAACTTGGAGAAGGCAAAAAGTGGAATCCATTGTGACATTTGCTTAAGACAACATAATATAGATCTAAATGATCTGCTAGGTGCATAGATAATATAGCGGTAGTTATTAGAGAAAGAACCATGATAGCTCTTCTATCAAAATGCACGATTTTTTAAAGACCACAAGTAGGTCAGGTTCTCAGTTTCATGCCACATCTGAGAAATGGCACCTTTAGTAGCAATGTGCTCCCTCAGAAGTAGTTCACTGTAGAATCAGAGGGAACAGTACCAGCTCCTGAAACACAACTGTAATATACAGGAGGTTTCTGGGCACTGTGAGAGAGACAAATCAAGGCAAATTGCTTAAAACCATGTCAAGACAGTGGGTCTTTCTATACAAGACACACCAAACCAGTCACAAAGAGAGCACCTCTTCTGCCTCTCTGGCCAGCCAGAAGTTACACAAGCCCCACCCTGAACCACTCCAACTTCCCTTGTGCCACAACCAGTATTCCTCCTAATGCAGATGAAAGATTATGAAAACAGTCTCATCCAAATCCACAAGGGACCAGCCATATTCCTACTTAGATCTTACCCAAAACAGCATGTTGTGCCAGTCCTTTATAATCTAAAGGTTATTTAAGAAAGAAAGAAAGAATAGGGTGAGAGAATTGTTAAACTGGTCAAATTACATATACCGATTATAAATCTTTCGATGCAGGCCACAGCAGATGGTAAAGGTTGCTATCTTATAAATCTCTGGAAATGCATCCTTTGGGGGAGGGGTCCACAGTCCATTCAGGCTCAGTTCATAGCAGGGATGTTTCTGCATACTGCTCACAAGATGGAGCCTGAGGACTGAGACTGCCGGGATGACTGCCAGGGTTCCGTTTATAGACTCAAACCATCTGGAGGGAAGTTCCCTGCTCCTGGTCATGTACTCAGTGGTGGACCACCTGATCAGGTCACCTGTCCTTCTCTTTTTGGGGGTTTCTGCCATTGGCAGACTCCCCAGTGACATGTCTCAGCCAAATTCCTGAGAGGTGGATTGGAGGCGCTGTTCCTTTGTTCAGCCCATGTGACCTGACTGGGAGGTGACCACACCTTTCATTGTGAAATCCAGCACAAAAACATTTTTAATACAAGTACAAAGCCAGTATTCATAACTTCACATACAAACACATTATAGACATATAAGCAGAATAAACAGATTCAGTGGATCACCATCTTTCATTCGACATCTCACATGGACCACTTGGCACAAGATTTGGTGTAAATTTAATACAGTGATTACAGAAATGGTTGTCATATTTATTTTAAAAATCCAGTAATGTCACAACAATCAGCACTTCCTGCCACACCCTGCCATTCCTTGAATGCTTAGAATTGATGTTCTGATCCAGCACACCCCTGCTGAGCTTGATCCCAGAAGGAATCACAAGACAAAGTACTACAGCTGCAGGGTAGATCAGTTGTAACTAATCTGATTATTAGCTTGCGGGGCACTTGCAAACAGGATGGTTGCTAACAGGAGGGAGTTTTGAGAGGGGCTGTCCTGGGGAAGGAGGGGGCAAACTACAGCACCTTCAGGTAAGTGGCTCTCTGGAGTGTGTGGGTGTCTGGGTTTGGGGGTTGTGGGCCTGTGTTTGTCTATTTGTTTGGTGTTTGGAGTCCTGAGCTGTCTGTTTGTTTGAAAGGCCGTGTGCTCAGGCTGGCAGTTGGAAGCTGTTAGCCTTGATTAGGTTTGAAATCTAAACTCTGAGTGCTGATTGGCTGAGTGGTAGCTAGAGGGAGGGGCTCTCAGGAAGGCCAGAGCTTTTTAAACCCTGCTGGCAAGCAATCAGGGAGCTTGCAAACAGGGTGGTTGTAAACAGGAGGGAGTTTTGAGAGGGGAGTTTAGAGGGGGAGCTTAGAGGGAGCTAGTTACTTCTACAGGGGTAAGGGGTGACTAGATGGTGATGGCAGCGGCATTCCCAACTGCTGGCCGGAGCTGAGGGACCTGCCACCCCCAGGGTGCAGCGCAGGCAGCGGGATGCAGGTGGGCTTGGGGGAGTGTGAGGGGGCGGGGGGCGAGACTGAGGGGTGTCGGTGGTGGGCATGTGGTTTGGGGGCGTGTGGTACAGCTGTGTGGATGGCAGTGCCCACGGAGGCTGGTGGTGGAGCACCCGGCTCAGATTGCCTGGGCTTTCAGGCCCAGTCCTGTGATCCCTGCATGCGTGGCCCACAGCAGCTCCGTGGGGCTCCGGGGGCAGCCGCAGCCAGAAGAAGAGTTGGAAGCTTTCACGGGGACCCAGGGTGCGCGTGGGCTGCGAGATCAGCACCTTCCTGGAGGACGTGGGCCTGCAGCAGCATGTGGCCGGGTGTGGAGAGGCTGGGGGAGGGGGGGCCTGGGGGCGATGAGAGCTGATGGGGGGCAGTGTGGTGAGGTGGGGGGACATGGGAGTAGATGGGGGGCAAGGGGGTGGGGAGGGAGGATCTGGGGGTGTTGGTAGGTGATGGGAGGCAGAGGGGTGGGGAGGAGGGTCCTGGGGAGGTGAGGAGGTCGTCAGGCCACAGGGAGCTATGGGGACACATGGTGCCAGGGAGTTGCAAGAGGTAGTGGGATCGTTACCCACATTCTCCATGCCCCACTGCCTTGTGGGTTATCGTGGGAAGGAGCAAGGCTAAGGGAGTAAACCCTGATAGAAAATCCGGAGGGGAGTCCTAAGGCGGTTCTGTGCCAACTTCTGGCATTGACCCGGCAAGTCCTGCAGCTGAGCTGGTACCAGACGTAGAAGTTATCCTCTCCTTTGGATTTTATCAGTAAAGCTGAGAGGGGGACACTGGCATCTGGGCAACCCAGGGTCCCAAAAAAAAATTGCCCAGGCTTGTGCCTGGACAGGTACTCCAGCATCGCTTAACGGTGTTGAACCAACACGGGAGGTAACAGATACCGGTTATAAGCTCTTGCTCAATTGGCATAGAGAACGAGCGCCAGGGGTTGCCTTCGATGGTGGGAGAGATCATCTCATCTCACTGGACAGTCACCACCCGCCTCAAGCTGGGCAGCCCCCAGCCAATAGGGTACTGTCCCGCCACAGTTCACCTGCCTCACTGGGTGCGTGAGGCTTAAGGTTCCCAAACCTGACAAGTGACTGAAATTGGAGCACCAGGCAAACCAATAAGAAAATCAACAAGAAAAGGAAGCCATAAACGTTTTAAGCTTGCTTACCGGAATGTGCGGCCCATGCTGACCGGTTTGACTGAAGATCTTCAGGACATCAGCGACACCCGAAAGACTGCTGTCATCAATGAGGAACTGAAGATGCTCCAAGCTGATATTGCTGCTCTGCAAGAGACGCGACTCACAGATTTGGGATCTCTAAAGGAAAAGGACTACACCTTTTTCTGGCAGGGTAAAGCCCAAGATGAACCCAGGGAGCATGGTGTTGGCTTTGCCATCAGAAACACGCTTCTACAAATGGTGGAATTAGTCATGAGTGCATCAGAAAGACTCCTTCAGGTCATACTTCAAACTTGCGCCAGTCCTATCCACCTGATCAGCACTTACGCTCCAACGCTGTACGCCACACCAGAAGTAAAAGACAAGTTCTATGATGTGCTTAGTGCTGCCATAGTGCAAATACCTGCTCATGAACAACTGTACATTTTGGGTGACTTCAGTGCGAGAGTTGGAGACGATCATGGCCTTCCTGCTTAGGCCACTTCAGTGTGGGAAAAATGAATGAAAATGGACAGCATCTTCTCAAACTTTGCACATGCCACAATCTGTGCATCACAAATACATTTTTCCAAACCAAGTCACAGCACAGAGTGTCATGGAGACACCCACACTCAAAAAACTGGCATCAACTAGACGTGGTCATCGCTAGACGTGATAACCTCAAAAATGTCCTTCTGACACGCAGCTATCATAGTGCCAACTGCGATACAGATCACTCGCTAGTTTGCTTGAAACTCAAGGTGAGACCCAAGAAGCTGGACCACTCTAAACCAACTGGAAGGCTCCGCATTGATGCCAGGAAGACAGTAAACTTAGAGAGGGCCGAAAAGTTCAGAGCGATCCTCGAGGAGAATCTGCGCAGGAGCCCTGGGGGTGCTGATGTGACATCCAGATGGCAGCATCTGAAGGATACAATTTATAACACGGCCTTGTCGGTGTTTGGAAGAAGAGCTAGCAACACAAATGACTGGTTCGAAGCTAACTCTGATGAGATGATTCCAGCCATCGAAAAGAAGCACACTGCACTCCTGGAGCACAAATGCTCACTGAGCCAGAGTACCCTGGAAGCACTCAGAGCAGCCAGAAAAACAGTACAGCAGACAGCCACACACTGTGCCAACAACTACTGGCTTGAGCTATGCAGCAGCATCCAGACCAGTGCTGAGTCTGGTAATCTCAGGGGAATGTACGAGGGCATCCAGAAGGCATTAGGACCCACCAAGAACAAGATGGCACCTCTGAAATCCAAATCTGGTGAAGTCATCACTGATAAAGCCAAACAGATGGAGCACTGGGTCGAGCACTACTCTGAGCTGTACTCACATGAGAATATTGTGGTTGATAAAGCCCTCAGTGCTGTCGAGCTCCTACCAGTAAAGGACGAACTGGATCAGGAACCAACTGTGGACGAACTGAAGAAAGCCATCGACAGCATTGCGGTAGGAAAGGCCCCAGGCCGGGATGGTCTACCACCAGAGGTAATCAAGTGTGCCACGGACACCCTCCTGAAACCCCTACATGAGCTACTGTGCCTGTGCTGGAGAGAGGGAGAGGTTACACAGGATATGCTTGATGCTAACATTGTAACCTTGTATAAGACCAAAGGAGACAGAAGCGATTGCAACAATTACCATGGAATCTCCCTCCTAAGCATCACTGGTAAAGTGTTTGCTCGCGTCATCCTCAGCAGACTCCAGAAGATTGCTGAGAGGGTGTATCCCGAATCACAGTGCGGATTCCACGCAGAGAGATCTACCATTGACACGGTCTTCTCTCTGAAGCAGCTGCAGGGGAAATGCAGGGAGCAGAGGAAGCCACTCTATATCGCCTTCATTGACCTGACCAAGGCCTTCGACTTGGTCAGCAGGGATGGACTGTTCAAACTGCTCCACAAGATAGGCTGTCTGCCACGGTTACTCAAAATGATGCAGTCTTTCCACGAAGACATGAGAGGAACCATCCAATAAGATGGCACATTATTGGATGTTTTCAGCATCAGGAGCAGCGTCAAACAAGCATGCGTCCTTGATCCGACATTGTTCGGGATCTTCTTCGCACTCCTCCTGACGCATGCCTTTGAATCTTCAACAGAGGGCATCTTTTTGCACACAAGATCTGATGGTCAACTGTTTAATCTTGCAAGGCTGAAAGCTAAATCTAAGGTGCAGGAAGTCCTCATCAGAGTTATGCTGTTCGCAGACAACGCTGCTGTAGTGTCAAACACAGAAGACCAGCTTCAGAAACTGCTGGATCAGTTCTAGAAAGCATGAAAGGACTTTGGGCTTTCCATCAGCCTAAAGAAGACAAACATACTTGGTCAGGACGTTGCTGAACCTCCATCAATCAGCATTGACAACTATACGTTGGAGGTCGTCCACGAGTTCGTTTACCTCGGGTCCACCATCACTGACACCCTGTCATTGGAGACTGAGCTAAATAGGAGGATCAGAAAAGCAGCCACAACTCTGTCCAGACTCAGCAAGAGTGTGGAATAACATCAAGTTGTACACCCACACCAAAATGCTGGTCTACAGAGCTTGTATCCTGAGCACCCTCCTTTATGGCAGCGAGTCTTGGACCCTGTGTGCCTGCCAGGAAAAGAGGCTGACTGTCTTCCACTTGCTCTGCCTCAAGCGCATCTTTGGAATATCATGGAAGGACAGAGTGACCAACACCGCCGTCCTCAAGCAAGCTGGAATCCCAACCCTGCACACTCTCCTCAGCCAGCGTCGGCTCCGCTGGCTTGACCGCGTACACAGGATGAATGATGGAAGGATCCCAAGAGACATCCTGTATGGCGAGCTAGCCTCTGGCAAAAGACCTCCCAGATGCCCCCAGTTGGCCTACAAAGATGTTAGCAAGAGGGACCTCAGGGAGGTAGACATCGAGCCACACAGCTGGGAGTAGCTGGCAAACGATCACAGTAGATGGTGGCAGGAACTGCACAAGGGCCTTCAGAAGGGTGAAATGAGGATCAGACGGCTAGCAGAGGAGAAGCGAGCCCACAGAAAGCACAGAAAGGACCTACCAGACACCCACTACACATGCAACAGATGCAGCAAGGAGTGTCACTCTCATGTGGGCCTTCACAGTCACAGTCGATGCTGCAAATGATGATTCCAAATGGAACTACGAAGGGCGCAATCTGTAGTCTCCGTAGACTGAAGGATGCCTACTATAATCTGATTATGAAGAACAAATGACACCTCACACTAAAAACCACAAAATCTAGAGAATGTTCTGCTTATGAATCATGTTTTCTGTTTGTTTTGTGCCTTGTGTTACTATTTCTTAGGACAGTAGCATGAAAATAGCAGAGAGGTAGCCATGTTAGTTTGTATTCTAATAAAACAAACAAGCAGTCATGTTGCACCTTAAATACTAACAAAATAATTTATTAGGTGATGAGCTTTTGTGGGAGAGACCCACTTCTTCAGATCTTCATGAAAGCTCATCACCTAATAAATTGTTTGCTTAGTCTTTAAGGTGCTACATGACTGCTTGTTTGTTTTGGCATGAAAATAGGACATTAGGCCTGTGTAGCACTCTTTATGCATCCCTGTCTGCATCGCTACTTCTTAAAGAGCAATGATTTTCTCATTTTTCTGTACTGTGATTAATACATTGAAACAAAAAAGCAGTCATGCAGCACTTTAAAGACTAACCAAATAATTTATTAGGTGATGAGCTTTCATGGGACAGATCCACTTGTTCAGATCATAGCCATACTAGAACAGACTCAATATATAAAGCGCAGAGGTCCAAAATTGTTATCAAGGTTGACAAATCAGAAGAATTGTTATTGTGGTTGGCAAATCAGAAGAGCAGAGGGGCAGTGGAACTGGGGTGTGGGGTAGGCAAGTTAAGAATTAGATAAAATATGTAAAAGAGTCCTTATAATGGGCCATATAATTGCTGTCCCCGTTCAAACCACATGTTAATGTGTCGAATTTGAATATAAATGACACTTCTGAGCATTCCCTCTGTAGATGGTTGTTAATGTTCCTTTTCAGTAAAACACAGACTTTCAGGTCATTAACAGAATGGCCCACTCCATTAAAGTGCAGGCTGACAGCTTTTTGTGTCTGGAGTCTTTTGGTGTGTGGTTTGTATCCATTCGTTCGTTGAAGAGTGTTTGCAGTCTGCCCTTATACATTGTGTGTGGACATTGTTGGCACATGATAGCATATATGATGTTAGCTGAGAAACAGGAGAATGTGCCTGTGATTTTATGATTAACACATTTAGGTCCAGTGATGGTATCTCCAGAATAGGTATGTGGACAAAGTTGGCAATGGGGCTTGTTGCAAGGAAAAGTTCCAGGATTAGTATTATTGTGGTATAACCTGTGGTTGCTAGTGAGAATCCTCATAAGGTTGGGAGGTTGTCTGTAGGAGAGAACAGGCCTGTCACCTAGGGCATTCTGGAGTGAGGCATTCTGATTTAGGATAGGCTTTAATGGTGCGTTGCAGTGGTTTGAGTTGGGGGGCTGTCGGTAATGACCATTGGTGTTCTGTTATGGCTTTTTAGGCCCATCTTGGAGTAGTTGGTTTCTGGGTATTCATCTGGCCCTGTCAATTTGTTTCAATTTGTTTTTTTTTTTACTTCTCCCAGTGGGTAATTCAGGTTTATGAATATTTGTAGTTTTTGGTCTGTGTCAGTAGGATCAGAGCAGATGTGATTGTATCTAAGGGCTTGACTGTAAATGATGGATCATGTCGTGTGCAGGATGGAAGCTAGAAGCGTGTAGGTAAGTATAGCAGTCAGTAGGTTTCCAGTAGTGTGTGGTATTGATCAGGCCATCATTGATTTGTACTTCAGTGTCCAGGAAATGTATCCCTCGTGTGGAGTGGTCAAGGCATAAGTTGATGGTGGGGTGCAGATTTTTAAAGTCTCTGTTGAATTCTTCTGGAGTCTTTTTGCCATGAGTCCAAATGATAAAGATGTCATCAATGTATCCTAAGTAAAGGACGGTTAATAGGGGACGAGAGCTGAGGAATCGTTGTTCCAAGTCAGGCATAAATATATTAGCACATTGTGGGACCATGCAGGTGCCCATAGCAGTGCCACTAATCTGGAGGTATAAGTTGTCCCCAAATCGGAAATAATTGTGGGTGAGAACAAAGTTACAGAGGTCAGACACCAGACTGGCTGTGGTAACATCAGGGATGATATTTCTGATTGCTTATAATCCATATTCATGTGGAGTATTAGTGTAGAGACCCTCTACATCCATGGTGGCAAGGATGGTGTTGCCAGGAAGTTTTTCAATGTTTTGTAATTTCCTCAGGAAGTCATTGGTATCTCGGAGATAGCTGGGAGTGTTGGCGGTGTAGGGTTTGAGGAGGGAGTCTACATAACTGGATAGTCCAGTGGTAAGGGTGCCATTATGTGAAATGATAGGGTGTCTGGGATTTCCAGGTTTGTGGATTTTGGGAAGTAAATAGAATAATCCAGGTTGGGGCTCAGATGGTATGTCTGAGTGAATAAGGTTCCGAGTAGAAGCAGGGAGTTCCTTAAGTAGTTGGTTTAGTTTCTTTTGGAATTCCAAAGTGGGATCAGAGGAGAGAGGTCTGTAAAATGTGGTGTTGGAGAGTTGTCTGGCTGCCTCCTGTTCATAATCAGACTTATTCATGATGACAACAGCAACCGCTTTGTCAGCTTGTTTGATTATAAGGTCTGGGTTATTTTTGGTACTCTGGACAGCAGAGTGTTCAGCATAGCTGAGATTGTGTCTCATTTGGTATTGTTTGCGTTCCCCAACCCACAACCCCTCCCACTGCCCATCTGCTCTTCTGGTTTGCCAACCTCGATAACAATTTTTCTGATTTGTCAACCTTAGTAACAATTTTTAGACCTCTGTGCTTTATATATTGAGTCTGTTCTGGTAAGCCTATGATCTGAAGAAGTGGGCCTGTCCCACGAAAGCTCATCACCTAATAAATAATTTGGTTAGTCTTTAAAGTGCTACATGACTGGTTTTTTTGATTTGATACAATACAGGCTGACATGGCTGTCTCTCTGTCACTAGTACATTGAGGTCCTGATTCATGACTGGGGATCCTAGATGTTATAATAAGACAATTAATAAGATAATAATAACCCACTTACTTTAACCTTTTGCTTGGCATTATTGTCCTAAGTCTTTTATTTTACATTTAATTAAACTGTGAATCATGTGAAGTTCATCTTATGCCCACAGGTGTGCATCCAGGAACTCCAGCTAAGTCAAGGAGAATTATGGGCATGTGTCTGACAGTAGAATTTGGTCCATTTTCTCCTTTTGTTCTATTTTCCAGAGTATGGCATTGCCTCTTAGTTTGGTATACTCCGCAAATCTGATCACCGTGGAAATGAGTTTATCATCCAGATCATTCATGAAAATAGAGTAACCTCCATGAAGTTGAAGCTGATAAATCTTCTCAACAAAAACCACAAACTGTATAATTTTTTATCTCCCCATTTATTTCACTTTCCAGTCTGGTATTATATCTGTAAAATGTGGGATAATAATACTGACCCATTTAGTTAGTACAGGTGTTGTAAGGATGAACTAGCTAATGCCTATAAATCTCTTGGGAAAGGTCAACTGTTACATGCCGTTACAGCTGTTTAAATATTTTCTTCCATTACTGCGAATGTAGGAAATAGTTGTTCAAAGTGGCTAGATTTTACCTACCTGTTAAAAAGTAAAAATAAATTTAACCCTCTACCTAATCTCTGTATGTAAGTGTGAAGGATAATTAGTTTTGCCTAGGAAGGAGCTTAGGTTTTGTTTGCATGAGCCCAAGTTCCCTCTCACTTCTGCAGAAGATAATGTCCACCATCAGGTATAAGGACTCCAAAGTCTGGTCCTATATGTTTGACTTTTAAGAGGTTTAGAAGCTGATTTTTTTTCCTTGTTTACTCTGTGCTTTTTCTCAGTACAGTAAGCCCTCGATTTATGCAGAAGTTGCATCATGAGCAACCTTCACATAAATCAAATTTCATGTAAATTGTGGAAGGTGGAGGGGCTGGGGAGATCCCCAGAATTTCCCTGTCTGGGAGAAGTGGGCGGTTGGAGCAGAGCCTCCAGCTGGCAACTCTTGCTCCCCTGTGGGCAGGCGAGAGCTGAGTTAGGGGAGGGGCATGGCACCTCCTGCTTCAGCCACTGGCCATGCAGAGCAGCCATGGCCCCCAGCATGGCAGGCTTGGCCCTGAGGCCGCTCTAGTGGCAGCAGTTCCAGCCGCGGTATGGCTTGCCCCTGGGGCTGCTCTGGCAATGGCATCTCCAGCCATGGTGGGCTTGGCCCCAGGGCTACTCTGGCAGCAGCAGCTCCACTGTGGCATGGCTTGGCCAGGAGCAGTGCTGGCTGTGCCTGCCCCTCTCCACCCCTGGTGTTGCAGCACGAGGCTGCTGCAAGGCGGGAGCTGCCTCCTAAGGAGCTCCTGAGCCGGCCGGCAGCGTGGGGATGAGTGGCGAGGAGGGGTACAATAAAGTAGGGTCCCCCTGGACTTCACTTCTGTTAATATCAAAATGTGTAAGTCGAGTCCATGCAAAATGAGAGTTCACTGTATTGGAAACTGATGAGCTATTTGCTGGCTCCTTCTTCCATTTTTTACACTTGTGTACGAGTAGGATGTTTGCTTTCCACCAGTTTTCTGCAACTTCCATGAGTTTTCAGACCTGACAGTTAGTGGTTCTGCATTTTCTTGCAGTAGTTACTACTACTAACTTATAGCCTGTGGATGTGTGTCATGCAGTTCCCTTGATGGTGTATGTAACAAGCAAGCAGGTGTCACCTTCCACTTATCGATCACTCAGCATGTTTTATCTTCATCTCTTTCCTCGCCTGATAGTTTATAGTAGATGCTGAGTATTAATATTCTTTTATTCCATTAACCTATAGCACTCATGTGTTAAGTATTTTACTGCTGGTGTACACTTCCATTACATTCCTCTTCCTTGTTCCTTCCAATCTAATTATAGCCTTCAGTACCAACATTCTAGCTGTGATTTATCTCAGCAATTTTTATACTGCCAGACAAACTGTAGCTCTTTGTTCATGTTTGTTTCCCAGGATCATGGTAATTGATACTTCAGAAAATGATTCTTCAGGTGCTTTCTGCAGTGTTCCTCTGATGTTCCCTTTCTCTCTTGATTTCCATTTGTTCTTTCTGCCACGTATGGATGTATGCTTCCCCATTATTTTCTGTTTTAAAACCCACTTGGGAAGTCTTGTCCAGTCTTGAACCCAGGTGCTTTGCTCTGCATCTGCTCAAGAGGAAGTTGTCATATCTGAACAGTCCCCTTGCACTAAAGTAGTATAACCAGTTCTCCATGAATTAAAAGACAGCCTGATGAGCAGAGCCATTGATATGCTGTGCTTGCTGAAGTGTATACACATCTAAAAAAAGCCCTGAAACAGTAACTTCAGAAAATGGGAGCAAGGTTCACAAGAGTAGTTAGACTCTCTATTTGTGAATTAAAATACAGCCTGTGGTACATTGTGCTTGCTAAAATGAATATATATATCCACAGGACACTCCAGTGGAATCTAGGTTTTTATCATCCCAGAATTATGGAAGCATCAGGGTAGATTCCTAGGGAAGTATTGGTGTGTTCTGCTTTAGGTATGTAACTTACTTACATTAACAACAAGCTGTACACTCACACCAAAATGCAAGTCTACAGAGCCTGCATCCTCAGCACCCTCCTTTATGGCAGCAAGACTTGGACCCTGTATGCCCGCCAGGAAAAGAGGCTGAATGTCTTCCACTTGCGCTGCCTCAGGCACATCCTTGGAATATCATGGAAGGACAGAGTGACCAACACCGCCGTCCTCGAGCAAGCTGGAATCCCAACCATGCACACCCTCTTCAGCCAGCATTGGCTCCGCTGGCTTGACCACGTCCACAGGATGAATGATGGCAGGATGCCAAAAGACATCCGGTATGGTGAGCTAGCCTCTGGCAAAAGACCTCCCAGACGCCCCCAATTGCGCTACAAAGATGTCTGCAAGAGGGACCTCAGAGAGGTAGACATCGAGCTGGACAACTGGGAAGAACTAGCAGACGACCGCAGCAGATGGAGGCAGGGGTTACACAAGGGCCTTCAGAAGAGTGAGGTGAGGATCAGACAGCTAGCAGAGGAGAAGCGAGTGCACAGAAAGCACACTAAGGACTTGCCAGACACCCACCACATCTGCAAGAGATGCATCAAGGACTGTCACTCTTGTGTGGGTCTTCATAGTCACAGTAGACGCTGTAAATGAAGTCCTCAATTGAAACTATAAAGGGCGCGATCCATAGTCTATGCAGACTGAAGGATGCCTACTACTTACTTACATTTTACTTTACAGAAGTTTGGGGTGCTGTTAGGAAACTTACAAGGACTGGTAATACTAGGGCTTGCAGGTCTTCCAACTTTCTTTCTTTATTGGGATGAGAAGAAAGATGTGCACTTTTAAAGTTGCTCCAAAAGGCTTTTGGAGATACTTTAACACATTGTATTAAGTCCACTAACCAAAGTCATTGCCACGTGATGGCTTTTCAGTTGTTGAATCAGAGTAAATTGGTAGTCTCACTCCAGCTCTTAATGATCATGTGCCCATGTCACAGAAGCAAAACTGGCACTAATTGGGATTTTTATGGCAGTCTACGCTGAGAAACCAAAGAACCAATAGTCACGGAAATTAATCTACATACTTTTCTTACTTGTTTCCTTCTAATTAAGTGTGAGTCACTTGAGCAGGTCAGTGTATGGACCTATTCCAATAACTGCTGAGCTGTTCTGTGGTCAAATGATTAATAATTTGCTTTTATAGTGTTTTTCATCAGATAGGATCTAAAATGCTTTATAAACTACACTCGTTCAGACCGTGGCATTGTGACTGCAGTTGGGCAGCCAGGTAGCAAATTCAAAGCATACTGCTCAATAACGTAAAGAGTTAACAAGGTGTTTTAAAAGAAACTCTACTTTCCTATATTCATCAATACCTGAGCTATGGTGTGATTGCACCCCATGAAAGAGTTGGTGTCTGATGTAAAAGGGTGGGAACATACTTTACTGTAGATCTCATTGACTTAATCAGTGCTTGGAGGAAAACACTGTCAGTAGTAAGAAGATGAAACTTAAAAAAAACTCCTGATTTTCAAATGTTTCAACTATTAACTGAAATTACTATAATATCCGATAGTACTTATTTGGGGTGCCAGATATGTCCAGTGTCTTAGGATATTGTACAGATGGGGACAGCCTGCTTAGAACAGAAGCAATATTGTTCCATTGCAAGAAGGTTCATAGCCTCTATTTGTCAGAAGCTGGGAAAGGATGACAGGGGATGGATCAGTTGATGAGTGCTCCGCTTTCTTCATTCATTCTGAATCACTTGGCATTGGCCTTTGTCAAAAGGCAGGAAACTGGGCTAGACGGACCATTGTTATGACCCAGTAAGGCTGTTCTTATGTTCTTGTATGATCTTATGAGGGTGGATAGTATTCAGAAACCTCATTGTGTTCAGGGTAGAACCCAGCACTCCTGGAGACCCTGTCACGCTGATGTGTAGCTGACATTGGAGTTTAGCATAGGTTGGTGCATTGAAAAAGAAAGGGAAGAGCCAGCATAACCTTTCTCTGCCATGTAGATTACTTCAGGATGTTTACAGACTATTCCAGGTCCCATGTTTCTGCTGCTGCCTTGTACTCTGCCAGGGATGCAGGTAGTCCTTTCCATCTCAGCTCCAAATCAATTCTCCAATACAAGGGTTAGCTGTGAAATGACGAACTCCTCCATTTAATTTTGAGCGCCCTTACCTACCATTGCAGCCAATAAGAATTAAGGGTACTCAGCAAATGGCAGGAGCTTCTCAGCACCTTATGAAGGTTACCTGTCATTAATAAGTTGGTACTCTGAATTGTTCTAATCATGTTCTCCTTTGAGTACTAATAATACTTTGATTACATGAGAATTTATTTTCATTAAGTTAATAGAATACTGTTTTAATTTTGAAATTAATTAACTATATTTATTCTTTTACAGATTGTTCCTCTGGTCTTGTATTTTTCTCACTACATGTTCCATCAGCACCTTGTGACTGATCACCACCACTGCAGTTTTTTACACCTTCAGCAGTACTCTAAATGCTCTTCAATAAGCAGGATACACCAATATCATCTGCTTTATAGATTGTGACATAGAAAAGCTTCCATCACTTGCTTCCTGTCATTTACATCCCTGCAATAAGTCTTGTTTTAGAAGAGAGTTGTGTTGTTGATCATCCTGCTGGACCATACCTCATTCACCAGTGGAAAGTGTTGCAGAAGGATTATCAGTAAAGAAAAGGTCTGGATGTTAGGGAAGGATGCACATCCTCTGCATGAATCAGAATCCTAGAGATGTCTGGGAGCAGACATTTACATGGTTCAGCTGAAGTGTGAAGGAGTGTAGCGTGGAAGTTTTTCCACAAAGTCAGTACTCTTTCCACGAAAAAGGAGTCCTGAATTACATAAGCTTATGAGTCTCTTCAGATGCTAATGGAAGGTGGAGAAAGTCTTGTCCATGAATTGTGGGCAATGAATAGCCGTTTAGGCTCAAATTAAAGCAATATTGCCTATCTTCAGACATTTATTTCAATACATAAAGATAATACAGTAACATTTCTGATTTCCATTTTCTTGATCAAATACTTTTGAATGTGATTTTAAAGAGTTGTGATTATGCAGTACTTTAAATTGTACTCATAAATGAAAAAGTTAAAGTTTAATATTTGATGTGTCAACACCTCTGTTATAAACAAAAGATATGCTTTCTTTTGGAATTAATTATTTTTATTATCTTGGACTCCAGCAGTTTGTTGTAAAACAGAATTAAAATATTTGAATTCATATGTATTTTAATGTGTCAAACATTAACATTAAAATTTTATATTTAAAAAAATAAAATATCTGGTTTTGGTTTAATTACATCTTGACTAACACCAGAAAATGGGGAATACTCAGCTATTTTTCTTAAGATGAAAAAAGGAATGAAAGTATATTTGTGCCTGTAGATTGAGGATATATGATCTTGTTTGCACATGCATCATTATATTCATCTGAATCATCTTGTATGAGGTCCATGGCACTCTGCACATGAGCATAAGTGTTTGTAGGACTGTGGCTTTTAGCAAAAAGACTAGTCTGCTCAGAAGCCCAAATACCTGATATATCTGCGGCTAGAGGGTAAGGTTATGTCTACATTATGAGATAAATTCGAATTTAAGGCAAGTAGCTCGATTGTACCAAGCGACTGTCTTCATTGTAAATACCATTAGCTCAATTTAAGGAGCACTAATATTCATAGCAAAATATCAGTGGATTCAGGTGGGTGTAACATCAAGTTCGAATTTAACAGTTCAAATGAAGCCTAGTGTGGAAGCTCCATATCTTTGAATCGAATTCATTAGCCGTCAGAGGTTGACTGGCATTGTTGTACCTGGCTCCCAGCTGCCTACCACTTGCATGAGCTGGGAAACTGAGGAGCACAGTAGCTCCTGCTGGTCCTCCTGAGGCAGGTGCAGCAGTGCTGGTCAGTTTTCTGGCTCCTCCAACCTATGGGGACCTGGGAACCAGGCATCAGGGTGAGCGCTGCCAGTGGCAGGGGTGCAGCAGGGCCGGGGGGCGGGTGGGGAAAGGCGCAGAATGCAGGGCTGAAGGAACTGTGGGACAATTTCCCACAATGCAGTGGTGCAACAGTCAATGCTAGGCCACCCTAGTGTGGCAGCACTAACTCGACTTTGTGGGAAGTGAGGATACTCAAAATTGAATTTATAAAACCCAGTGTTATAAAATCAAATTTAATACAATCAAATTTATGTGGGTAGTGTAGACATAGCCTAAGTGAGCACTGTGTGTTTCACACTACACTGATGCATGATGCTGGAGTAAAGGTCTGAAAGGTCTCAAGTCTCTTCCCATTTCTCCTACTGACTTATTTTATTACCCTCAACAAAGTACGTGACTTCTTTATGCATTCCCTGTCTGCAGTAAGAGGATGATAGGGTTTTATGCATTTATGCATTCCCTGTCTGTATTGTGAGATTAAAGTGTCTTGAGATTCTCTGCTGGAAGATGCCATAGAAATATTATTATTGCTCTTAATTCTCAAGTTCTTACCCATAAAGCAAGTGGGAGCTTCTCTGACTCCAGACAGTAAAAGGTCCCCAGAGAGGCTGTAGGGGGAGAGATGGCCCTGCAGTGACTCATTTTCCAATGGTCTGAGTTTTTTGGATTTATTTTAATTTCCTAGAACTAGTGAAGATCAGTTGTTTGCATTTGTGGCAGTATATCTGAGAATTGCATCAATTCATAAGAGCACAAGATCATAATAGCATAAGAATAGTCATACTGGGTCAAACCAAAAGTCCATTTTGCCCAGCGTCCTCTCTTCCAACAGTGGCCAATGCCAGGAGCTCTACAGAGAGTGAACAGGTGATCATCAGCTGATCCATTCTCTGTCACTTGTTCCCAGCTTCTGTCAAAATTAGGCTAGGGACACCATCCCTACCCATCCTAGCTAACAGCCATTGATGGACTTATCCCCCATGAATTTATCTAGTTGTTTTTTGAACCATGTTATAATTTTGGCCTTCACAATAGCCTCTGGCAAGGAGTTCCACAGGTTGACTGTGCATTGTGTGAAGAAATACTTTCTTTTGTTTGATTTGTACCTGCTGCCTATTAATTTCATACAGTGACCCCTAGTTCTTTTGTTATGAAGAGAAGTAAATTATACTTTCATTTATTTATATTCTTGGCACTGGTCATGATTTTATAGACCTCTAGCATAACCCCATTAGTTGTCTCTTTTACAAGCTTATTAATATCTCCTCATAAGCTATTCTGTAACCCCATCTTCAGAGCTGGTCTTAGGGACTGGCAAGCTGCATGGTCACCCAGGGCTGCCACTTTCAAGTAGCCGCCAAAAAGCTGGTCCAGTGTCTTGGGCTTGTCTGCTGTCGCTGCTTCCAGCTTTTCCCTGCCCTGCACACTCCCAACTTCAAAGTCTCTTAGACAAAGAGTTAATGGGCACAAAACAGACACAAACAACACTCTTGATCCACAAACCTGTCAGCCAGCATTTTAATGGAGTGGGCCATTCTGTTAATGACTTAAAAGTTTGCGTCTTACTGAAGAGGAATTTTCACAACAGTCTTGAAAGAGAGGCTGCTGAACTATCTTTTAAATTCAAATTCGACACATTAACACATGGTTTGAACCAGGATGTGAATTTTCTGGGTCATTATAGGGGCGTTTTTGCATACTTGGCTTAATCTAATTCTTGACACCTGCCCCTGCTTCTGCCCCCCTACTGTCTGATTTGCTTTCTCCTGATGAGACAGGAGAGTTTTGAGTGGGGGGAAAGGGAGCCGTTGCGTTTCATTTGAGGCAAGGGACCTGTTTTGTTTACTTGAAGGGGGAAGAATAATTGGGCTACCATCCATACTAATGGCCATTAAGAAAATGGAAGTGTTTTCTCTCACCCTTCTCACTGGGTCTGAGTATCTAAGTATCTTAAGCAGTGGAAAGGCCAGTGTAGCTATGTTTGGATGAGACCCAGACCATGTCTACATTAGCCCAGGCCTGTGAAGTGACCATACAAATACTAATGAGGCACTGAAATGCATATTCAGCACCTCATTAGCATGCTGCCAGCCACGGCTCTTCAAAATTGCCACGTTTCGCTGCCACACAGCTCGTCCAGATGGGGATCCTTTTTGAAAGGACCCCAGGAACTTTGAAACCCCTTATTCCTATCTGTTATCCTATCTGGTAGAATTCCTATCTGCTGTTAGAAATAAGGGGATTTCGAAGTTCCCAGGGTCCTTTTGAAAAGGAGCCCTGTCTGGTCGAGCCACGCGGCATGGAACTTGGTAATTTCGAAGAGCTGCAGCTGGCAGCATGCTAATGAGGCACTGAATATGCATTTCAGTGCCTTATTAGTAATCTTCAAAATGTCCATTTGGCTGGCCATTTTGAAGATTTGGGCTAGTGTAGACATAGCCCCAGGGTTTAGTTTAGGTCGTGGGGAGATGGCCAAGTGACAGGGTTGGCTTTGAGTATTCTTCCTCCTTTCCCTACTTGCATCATATCTTCAGTAAACACCTTTTAATAGGGTATCTCTTAATCTTCATCAACAGAGAGCTGAATCCATTTGGCAACTCTGGCTGCTACTGGTTCCCATTACTTCTTTGTTCTAGCATGGGGTGGCCATTAAGCTTGACACATTAAACCCACCTTTCTGGTGCTATCCTGTATCGATTAAACTTATTACCATATGTCATCTTTCTCCCACATGGGGATTTATTAAAATAAATGGCACAAGTGCTTTAGCAATTGTTAGCAGAATCAGAGCCTTACCACTTACACTGTCATCCTGCTGTTCATAGGATAAAGACTAAAATGACTCTCAGGGACAGATGGAGATTAGACTTTCCTCAAATTAGCCAGATAATTTAACAGACACAGTTTTAAAATAGAAAAAGTGTAGTTTGAGTTACTTCCTGCCAAAAAGAAACCATAGAAGGACAGAAGAGATAATGGCAAATGATGCAGTAGCTGATAGCGTAGAGGGTAAAAATAAGATATGGAAAAAAGCATTTGGGCACATTGTCAAAAGTGCATACAAAATGAAACCCTCAGAGAAAAGAGAAGCAGCAAGAAATTACAGAGCAACAAGCAGGTACAGAAATCATAATGTAGAACCCAAAAAGTAGAAAGAAGCTGTGGAAGATGAGTTAACGGTTTAGATACATTACTATCAGCAACAAACAGTGACCTTTTGTGGGGCAGGCGGGCAGTACAGTGCTTGTTTTATTTGAAATTTCATGCATTAAAGATCCATACCAAATAATTCTTCATTATTTCATTTATTTAATGTAAATGTGCTTCTGACACAAGATTGCACAAGTCTATCACATATGGGGGACAAGTTTATTATAAGGGGAATGCTGGCCTTTAATGTGAACGCACTTTATGGACAAAACTTTTTCTTGGTATACAGAAAGTTATCTCCTCATTAAAATGCTGCTGGGGACGCCACTGAAATTTATGAGCAAACCGTGTTCAATGTGGATGCCAGTTAACCATTCACATATAGTGACACACAAATTGCCATATTGGACAAGACCACTGGACCATCAAGTCTAGTATCCTGTTTCTGACAATGATCAATGCCAGCTACTTCACAGGAAGGCTCAAGAAAGCCTGTAGCAGGCAGCTGTCAGATAAACTCTTCTAGTGCAAGTTTTCTCCTAATCTCAAATAGTTGTGCCTTGAATCATGTGCATTTACATTATTTCCCTGCTTCTATTTTAATAAACTGGTACAGATATTCTCAGAGATGCAAATACTCCAAATATTCTTGTTTTCAAAACTAATATGTAGTGTTGTGTTGTATACTGTCAGGCTTTTGGTTTAAATAGTATCCTATGGTAATGAGTTCTGCTGGCTAATCATGCACTGTGTGAAGAAGTAGTTCTATCTATCAAGTTTTTAGAATTTGCTCCCCTCACATGGTGGTGAGACCCAGAGAGGTGGGTTGGTTGCAAGGCTAAGAGAATGGATGGGAAGGTGGAACCAACTGTGAAGTGTGTTCTGCAGGGTTATTGCATCCTTTATGCAATGGTACTAGGTTTATTGTGGGGGAAAGCTCTACTGGTGGTAGAGTACTCCTGTATCTGAGGAAGTCTACATTGTTTGCTACTATCTGGGAGACTCCATTTTTTGAGTCAGGTACTGATTATCCACAACCTGTTAGAGTAGGGACTGAAGTGCTATCAGACCTGCTCCAAGTTTGAGATTCTGTCCAACTTGGGAGCCAACCTTGGCCAATCTCTGCTTTGGAGGACTTAGACTGGAATAGGCCTACACTAGCTTGAAAAGATTTAACCCTAAGGAACCTACTTTAGCTGTGAGCTGAAATATTACAAAGCTGTCATGGGAATTTTTATAATGTAAGTTATATAAGTTTCTATGGGAAATTGAATTAAAGTATATTTCTAATGCTCCGGAGTCCATTTTATAGCTCTTTCCCTTTCATTGCATCTGAATCTATGAGATATAGTTCACCCAAATTGGATGTCTGTGTGACATTCAACTGGTTCTTGTATGACAAAGTGAATGGAACTGCCTCATCTACTGCCTCTGTTCCAGTCATTATTTTGTAAATGTTATGTTCCTTCTTACTCTTCTCAAAGATAAACAGCACTACACTTTTCAGCCTTTCCGTGTGAGCGTCTCTGAATCTGATTTTCTAACAGTGCTGTATTCTTGAGACTGGTGACCAGCCCTACAGACCATATTTCAGAAAAGGATGACCTATTGCTTTTCATACAAGCATTGTGATATTTTCAGGTACACGTCTAGTGTACTCCTGGGAAACTCACTTAGTTTCTTTGGATTTGAGACACCATCAATAAGAAAGAATTATGATGCTTTTGGAAGGGGTTGTAAATAACCCAACTGCTAATCTCTGTGGGTATATCTCGGTCTTTGAGGTTCAAGGTAGCAGTGCTTTAGCCCTCCAGCCAAGCCACAGTTCAGTCCCTTTCCCTCCTTCTTTAGACTAAAGAAAATAAGGATCAAAACAGGATCATCTAGCCAACCTTCAGGAAGACTCTACTCTTCTCTTCATGGCTTTTCTCCAAATAGCCTAAGCTTCTGCCAGGACTTATTGGTCCAATTTTCCTGCCTACCAGGAATTTCTCTAGCCAGCTAGTTTCTAGCTTACAGTGAAGATCTCTCCTTTCTAGGCAGCCCTGAGTCAGTATAGGTCTCTTTCTTTTAACTCCCTTCTCCACAATTGACATTGGCTGCAGGTGCAGTGGGATGGTGCCATGTTGGTCTACAATGGGGTCTTGTTAACTCACATTACCAGTGTGGGGCTTATCTACTCCATCATAATTTCTTTTATCTGGTTTATACCTGTACTTTGCATATTTACAGTACCTGAAGTAGTGGCTTTGATTTAATTAGGGCTATGAGATACTACTATCCTACAGATCATTCATCATAATAGAGGACCTAGTAATTTTCCCCATCTCTGAGGGCTGTTAATCAATGAGTCCAGAAACTAAAAGTTCAGAGAGAGCAGTGACCATCCAGTCTTTTTAAATTAGTGCAGATTTCATTAACATTTCTTTGTTTGATTATTAGATTTTTTTTGTTGTATAAAAATCAAACCATTAACTAAAATACCTTCTAATATTGCCTTTTGGCTTGGTGCTGATGTCAGGAGAAAAGAGACATTTTAGTTATTCAGAATGAGATCTTGCTTTTCTTAGGTTATTAATAATGTACTCCTGGTTCTGAATATCTGACACCTGAAATATGAGGGTTTCACCTGGCAATTTATGTTCTGTTTTCTCCCAGGAATCAGGAAGGTTTTTTTCAAAGCTTTAACATGGATACAGTCGTCCATCACATTAGCTGCAGAAGTAGATGGGTATTTCTTTTCAGAATCTTCCAGGAGTCCAGTCAGTTTTATATTGTTAATTCTAATTTTGTAGTGATGTTATGGTCTAGTCATCTGCGCATGGGACTGGTAGCTAGAAATGCTTCAGTTCTAATCTCAATTCAATATCTTATAGATGGCATTAAGATCATGTCTATATGGCCTCACTGTTTAGGTTACGGCTGGTGTGGGAATAGCAGTATGCGTTGAGTGACTACTGTAAGCATGAACAAAAAAGTTCCTAAATTTGTGTTATGGTAATCCTCTTCAGGCTGAACTCTGTTAATGAGAAGTAGGAACCTTTTAGTTAATGCCCACAATGTCCACATGGGAGAGTGACAGCATGGCATTGTGATGCACCCTACTATTCGCATGTCTGTGTTCCCAGCAGTGTTGAAAAGCCTTGTTTCTAATGCTAAACATTTTCAAAAAAAGCACAGATTTGGAGCATCTCAAATTTTAGGTGCTCAATTTGAGATTCTTTGGGCCTAATATTTTTGAGGAACGGCTCACTTTCAACTCATACTGAGCTTGGGGTTATTCAGAAACTCTTAGATTGGGTCTGTGATGGGGCACACCATCACCCAGACAAGAAAGGCTAATGAGCTCCTCTGAGCTGAACTGGAAAGCCAGCTTCACCAAGAGGAAGTAAACTAAATAGAGAGTTTTTCACAAGAAGGGTTAGGTTGTGCCCCATAGTTGATCCTTGCAGCAGAACTTCTGGGAGGTAACACCAAACCCCTCCATGAGACCAGGTGCAATCTGATTGCAGTAGTAAAGGGGTGAATACAAGGCCCTCATAATGGGAAGGAATGTAAGAGGGGGAAAGGTCTCTGGCCCTGTGCAAAGAGCTATCTATTTCATGCTGGCCATCCAAAATTAATAGGGTTCTTGGGTAATTTTGGCCTTAATCCCTCTGATTTATATCCCTTGCAACTTCACTGAAGGCAGTGGAATTACATGGATGTCCAGGAATAACTTGGTCCTTTGTGTCTCATTTTCCGCACTTATAAAATGATTATGAGACTTAGGATGTTGTGAGATGACAAAGATGTTGTGAGATGACAAAGTCAAACTGATACACAGCACTTTGAACTGATGCAAGTTTTTGAAGATTTAAACTCACCTTTATAGTATTACCCTTGTAAATGTTTAATACTGTTATTCCAAATACAGTGATGTTTGGGCTGCCCCCTTCACATAAAACAAAAACAAAAAACCCTAAATTCCCTAGTTAGTGAAGGTGGAAAAATATATACAAATAGCTGATGAACTGTAGGTGCATTCCTTTTCGACTGAATAGGGAGCAACAAAGTCATTGCCTTAAAAAACAAACCAGCCTCCCCTTCTCTTGTCTTCTTCCCTCCCTCCCTCTCTTCCAGAAAAGGGCTATCTGAACATTAGTAAGCACTGGCAACTCCCAGTGACCTTCATATGCCTTTGTGCATGAAAAACAAGCCCTGCTAGAGAAACTTGCACTCATGAAGTAAAATGTTTGATATGATATGTCACAGAACCATACCTGGAAAGTGAACGCTGACCTTGGCTGGAAGCACTGCCATGTGAATTCAAACAGAGGTGGAGGAAAGACAGCAGAGGAGGAAGTGATAAATGGGGAGGTGTCCTGATGAGATACCACTGGGATCTCTGCTAGGCTTATTTTTTACTGAACTGCTTTGCCACTGATCTGGAAAGAAGTGTAAGCAGGACATTAGTTAAGGGCAAGGGTCTTGCACTACAGGGGCTATTAGCATTGCATGTCTTTGGGGCTGTCATGTTCCCTTTCTCAAGGTAGGCAGGGAATGGATTTCATCCTCTGCTCCTTCCCAGCATGTGTTCCAGCAGAAGTTAAGAAACTTGGAAGGGAGGTAATTAGCTATTTATCTATAAATGGTAGCAGATTACTCTTTCCCTCCCATATCAGAGCAAAGGGGAAATGAGTTGTTGACTCTGTCACATAGTTTCATGAAAGAGACCTGTAACAGCAACGAAGGGTCCTGTGGCACCTTATAGACTAACAGAAAAGTTTTAAGCATGAGCTTTCGTGAGCACAGACTCACTTCATCAGATGCTCTGATGAAGATGAGCATCTGATGAAGTGAGTCTGTGCTCACGAAAGCTCATGCTCAAAACTTTTCTGTTTATCTATAAGGTGCCACAGGACCCTTTGTTGCTGTTACAGATCCAGACTAACACAGCTACCCCTCCGATACTTGACACCATGAAAGAGACCTGGAGATTGTAGTGGGAATCCACTTAAATCCAAGCTTGTTTTGGAAGTAGAAAGGATGATAAAAATGGATTGACAAAATGCTGAATATCATGGGCTAGAATTACTGTCTGCAAGTAACAGGAAGGGGGGAACCTAAGAGAAATAAATTATTTTGGGTCAATATAGATGTAACCTGAGGTGATAAAGGACTGCTTGTTATTTGTGAAGCTACAGATTAACATGGGTATCCTTCTGAGATCGTATATTATACAGGAATTATTATGAGAACAATAGAATATCGTTAGGGGAGTAAAAGATTAATATACAACATGCTTTACTGTAACATTAATCAGTAAATGATACCACTCCGATCTTTACTGGGTCATTCTGGATAAATTGGAGAAATGGTCTAAGGTAAACAGGATGAAGTTTAGTAAGGACAAATGCAAAGTGCTCCACTTGGGAAGGAACAATCAGTTTCACACGTACAGAATGGGGAGAGACTGGCTAGGAATGACTACAGCAGAAAGGGATCTAGGGGTTATAGTGGACCACAAGCTAAATATGAGTCAACAGTGTGATGCTGTTGCAAAAAAAGCAAACATGATTCTGGGATGCATTAACAGGTGTGTTGTGAACAAGACACGAGAAGTCATTCTGCTCTGCTCTGCGCTGGTTAGGCCTCAGCTGGAGTATTGTGTCTAGTTGTGGGCACCGCAGTTCAAGAAAGATGTGGAGAAATTAGAGAGGGTCCAGAAAAGAGCGACAAGAATGATTAAAGGTCTAGAGAATGTGACCTATGAAGAAAAGCTGAAAGAAATGGGCTTGTTTAGTTTGGCAAAGAGAAGATTGAGGGGTGACATGATAGCGGTTTTCAGGTATCTAAAAGGATGTCATAAGGAGGAGGGAGAAAACTTGTTCTTGGCCTCTGAGGATAGAACAAGAGGCAATGGACTTAAACTGCAGCAAGGGGGGTTTATGTTGGCCATTAGGAAAAAGTTCCTAACTGTCAGGGTGGTCAAACAGTGGAATAAATTACCAAGGGAGTTTGTGGAATCTCCATCGCTAGCAATATTTATGAACAGGTTTGATAGTTGTCTGTCAGGCATGGTTTAGACAGTACTTGGTCCTGCCATTGGGACAGGGGGCTGGATTCGATGGCCTCTCGAGGTCCCTTCCAGTGCTAGTGTTCTATGATTCTGTGATTCATTGGGCACAGTTTCTTCTTTTTCAGTTTCATTCAGTGAAGAAGAAAAAAACCATGAAGACTTGCTGATGCAGAAGGAAACTCTCTGTTGGCTTTAGCCAGTATGTCAAATTGTTAAAGTAGCTGAATTTTCAGAAGTGCTGAGCACCTGCAGCTTTCAGTGAGCCAAGTCAGAGGGGTAGGTTTCAGTACCCCTGAATTAAGCAGGCCCTATATTATGGCCAAAATTTCTAAACTTCTCTGATAAACTCCACCCACAGTATCTACCCTGGTGCACCAAAACACATAATTATAGACTCAATCTTGTTCCCATTAGAGGCCCATTGATTTCAGTGGGGCTGGATTGGGAACTACTGGCACAAAGGGTATTTCTGAATGCAAAATGACATATTTGGTTGATGTATGCAAAATCACCAATGTTAAACCCTTACCATTCTAATTCCCTACCTCACAACCTGCCATGCATTTATGGGGTTGAATTTGGATCTTAAGTGATTCAGATACAATTTATGTGGAGGTGAAAAACAAGAACACAAATATAAGTATACAAAAATATTGAACATTTAGAGTCAGAGCCTCAGCTGGTGCAAATTAGTTTGGCTCTGTTGACAGGGTTGGTAGCTCTTGGAGGTTGTTTGTTTGTTTCTTTTGCACGTCATGGGCTTTCAAAGTTCAGGTTGCAGCAAGTCTGGTGGTGAGAACTGCCAACAAAGTTCCTAATTTCAGCCTTGCCCAGAAGCAGCCACCTCTGATTGTTTGCCTTCCCCACTTGTCTACCTCCTGGGGAACTGCAGCCAATCAGAGCTGCTGTAGGAAGCGTGCAAAGCTCTTCTTCCAGCCCCTTACAACCCACACCATTCTCATATCGGGGAGGGAGCAGAAAGACCGCTTTAGCTATGGAGCTGAGAGGGGCTCTGTTTTTTTCCCCCCTTCCATTCCCATGATTCCCAGGCATGGGATGGTCCCTCTGCTCAACAGAGTAAAACTCAGCCTGTGGTGGAGGAGAGGTGACCTTACTAGTTACCAGTGCTGGCCTGGCAATGTGATGGAATCTCTGGAGCTTCAGGAGAAGCAGTGAGGAGGCTGAAGGGACAGAACAGATGTTGGGGGCTAGGGTTTTCAATTTCATTTGATGTATTCTTGGAGATTCTTCATATCACACAACCTTGAGATTAATCTTTATTCCTGGAGATGCCAAGCCAGTTCTGGAGGGTTGGCAACCCTGGGGAGGGAGTGCAGAAGGGTGGAAGGCAGAGTTAATTGCTGGATGAGCGGTGAGTACATATGAGGGTAAGCACTCCAGGATCAAAGGCCAAAACTTTTCCAAACATTCTGGAGAGCAGGCAACACTGATTGTATTTGTATGTCCCTGTCATACATACCGTTGGATAGAGGGGGTTCAAAAAACAAGACAGAGCAAACTACAATATAACTGCTTTAAAAAAGCCTCAAGACTTTTAGGCCAATCTAATGATTTTTAGGGGGCTGACATGAGTTTTTGAATCTTGGGCGGGCAATACTTCACGATCTGAAGAAATGGGTCTGCCCCACAAAGGCTCATCACGTAATAAATTATTTTGTTAGTCTTTAAAGTGCTATGTGACTGCTGGTTTGTTTTGTTTAATGAAGATGGGGGTATCACTTACTTTTTATACAACAATTGTAAATTGCAGGAATTGCATGGGCAATGTGGAATATATGCAACATGCAAGGCTACTATATGTGGACATAGATGTTCTGTTTGGATTCTTGTTGCTTGCAAAACACAGGATATAATGAGTTCCATTAGAAGGCTCAGTCTAGTTAAAGGGATGCTGCTCAATTCGTGTGCACTATCATAGTTACGCCAATTTACCATGGCTCATTAGCCTATTGTATTTTTTCACTGAATATGTGACAAATTGGAGTAACTGAGCCTGTGATATCCTGCTCCCATTTTTCATAGTTTTAGTCTTGAATTCTCCCTGCTTCCTTATTGGTACAAGGAGTTCCTAAAAGGTAGAATCATTGTAGATGTGTTGTATAGGATGTTTCAGCAGGGGTACATGGCACCTGCATGCAGTGAAGCTGAACTCTGCAGGGTCCTCTGCATAGTTGCACAAGTTTTTCCCTTGAAAGTAGGGCCAGAAAATTACAAAAAGCTGCTCCAGTCCCGATGTTTGAGTAGCAGCTGTAAAATGTCTCCCGTGCTGCTCTCATTAATGCAAGAAATGTGTTGGTAGAGCTGTAGCAGCACTATCCATCTGTCTCCAAGAAGTGTGGGAATGAAGTTTAGCGACCCCCACTCCCTTCTGTACTAGCAAGACTGCAGACCAGGCTGACTGCATGTTGCACCCACTTCAGAGGTGCTACAGAGCCAAGCTCGCTGTTATCACAGCAGATATTAAGGAAATCGCATTGTGTATATAGCTTCCATCCTACCTTTCGTGTGGGGCAATCACTATAAAAGAAGCTGCCTTTCAGCAGCCCTGTCGATATTTGCCATAAATGAGTAAGAGAACAAATTAGAATTCTTCTTGGAGTGGTCCCTGTGGGTGCTCCATGTTTGGTGTCAGGCCCGCTCCTGTGCCGCAGTTCAGAGATCTTCCAGCTGTAGTCAGCTGGATCACGCATGTGAAGGAGCGCACTGGGGTCTTTGTGCACTTTTGTTCACTTGCACGATCTGGTCCAAGCCAGTTCCTCTCAACTGCCAGCAGCTGCAGATGGACTTCGCTTGTGCTCCTCACGTGCTTGAAACAAAGGTAGACATATTGTCTGTAATTGTTTTTACCTCCTTTTCAAGTATTTTAAGAGTTTCTTGTTGCGTATAGTTTCAAAAAAAAGAAGGGAGGAAAGAGGAGTTCTGAAGTTAAAATTTATCTGTGAGTTGCTTAACAGTGGCTCTTATTGCCTGCTAAAGCCGTTGCAACTCCTAAATACTGTTACCTACTGTTTGCTATTAAAAATACACACACACACACACACGCACACATATGTGTATATATATTTAATAATATCACATATATATACTGTTGTTATTCAAAAAGAAGAAGGAGAAAAAAGAAGAAAAATAGAGAAAGAAAAATGCCTGTGACAGGGTTTAAAAAGTGTGTTTCGTGCCATGAAGCCATGCCAGCTTCTGATGGCCACAGCAAATTCATTTGCTGCCTGGGGGACACCCATATACCTCAGAAATGTCCCCATTGCTCTAAACTGACTGCAAGAGCCAGAAAAGACAGGGAGATGAGACTAAAGATAATCTTACTCAATAAAGCTCATCAGCCTACAACCTCTGAGCTCACTCCCTCCGAGGGTCCATCACTTCCACAAAAGTGCAAAGCAACCTCTTTGACTCCCTCTGGCCATAAGAAAAAGAAATCCTCTCCCACTTGATCCTTGCCGGTGTTACCGACAAGCAGGATGGGTGAGGTTGAAACCAGTGATCCCTCTACAGCTAAAAGGGACAAATGGCCTAGAGAGCAGGAACCAGTGAGTATACCAAAGGTGCTCAGGCAAACCTCTGTGTCGAGGAGTTTGCATACCTCAAAACGATTGGCACTGGAAGCTGCGGCACCGAGACAACCATCTCCAGCACTGAAAACAATGTCAGCACTGTGGCGACCTGGTGCATAAGACTATGGCACCTAAAATCTCTGTACCGTCGGAACCCATACTGAGAGCATTGGAACCGAGGTTGGTGCCGACAACATCAAAACAATTGGCACCGACAGACTCTGCACGGAGGCATACAGCACCAGGTGCGGTACTGACTATGTTGGCACTGGTTCCGTCGGCACCATACACTTCGACCTCGGGCATCTACACAGCCCAACAACCTACAAAGGCGCAGACAAAAACTTGCCACCCTAGTCTTTCTCCTGACTTGGTTATCATGTCATCGCCACCATCCCATAAATCTTCGAAGGAACCAATTGTACTAGAAGGGCCTCTAACGCCTCCATCACCATTCCTTAGACCTCCATCTCCTTTTCTCAGGCCTCCTTCGTCTTGGCTCAGACCTCCCTTTTTTTTTTTTTTTTTTGTGACCGGGTGCTTGCGAACAGGAGGGAGTTTTGAGAGGCTCTCCTGGAGGACGAGAAGGAAGGAGCAAACTAAAGCACCTTGGGGTAAGTGGCTGCTTGTGTTTGGGGGTTCTGGGCTTGTGTTTGTTTGTTTGTTTGGAGTTTGGAGTGCTGAGCTGAGTGTTTGTTTGAAAGGCCGTGTGCTCAGGCAGGCAGTTGGAAGCTGTGAGTCTTGATTAAGTTTGAATTGAAACACCATGTGCTAATTGGCTGAGCTGTAGGCAGAGGGAGGAGTTATCAGGGAGGGCGAAAACTTAAACCCCGCTAGTAAGCAACCAAGGAGCTTTGCGACTGGGTGCTTGCGGACAGGGTGAGTGCTAACAGGAGGGAGTTTTGAGAGGGGAGTTTAGAGGGGAAGCTTGGAGGGAGCCAGTGACTTCTATTGCCCTTAAACTTAAATCCTTATAACAACCTCTATCTGAAACATTTAATTAAACCATCATATATAATTAGAGTAGGAAATGGAGGCAGAAGCCCAGCAGCAGAGTGGGGGCTATCCTGCTTATTGTGTCGAGTGCAATATGTATGACTACCTACCCTGTGGGCAGGTGGCGTGTGTGTGCGCTCGATGCAAGGAGCTCCTGGCCCTCAGAGACCGAGTGCATGCTTTGGAGGCCAGGGTGGCTGAACTGGAGGAGCTAAGGAAGGCAGAGGTGTTTGTTGATGAGACTTTCTGGGACATAGTAGGGCTGTCCCACCTCCAATCTGACAGTCCTGATGCTGTTACGGAGGATGAAAGGCTCAGGAAAGGAGAGCAGTCAATGGGAGCAGAGGGAAACCATCCCATAGTTGGGACCCTCCTTCCAGAGGGTGCTATGGTATCCTCTCACACCGAGGATACTTCTCCAGGGGAAGGAGCACCAGCTGTTAGGAAGAAGCAGGTTTTAGTAGTGGGGGATTCGATCATTAGAAATATAGATAGTTGGGTTTGTGATGACCGGGTGAACCGTATGGTGACTTGCCTGCCTGGTGCGAAGGTTGCGGATCTCTCGAGGCATCTAGACAGACTTATGAGCAGTGCTGGGGAGGAGCCGGTGTTCGTGGTACATGTTGGTACTAATGACATAGGGAAGGGTAGAAGAGATGTTCTGGAGGCCAAATTTAGGTTACTAGGAAAGAGACTGAAATCCAGAACATCTATGGTGGCATTCTCTGAAATGCTTCCAGTTCCACGCACAGGGCCGGATAGACAGACAGAACTTCAGAGTCTCAATGCGTGGATGAGACGATGGTGTAACGAGGAAGGGTTTAGATTTATTAAGAACTGGGGACACTTTTAGGGTAGGGAGAGCCTATACAGGAATGATGGGCTCCACCTAAATCAAGGTGGATCCAGACTGCTGGCATTAAACATTAAAAAGGTCGTAGAGCAGTTTTTAAACTAAGAGGTGGGGGAAAGCCGATTGGTGCGGGGGAGCACGTGGATCGGACAGAGCCTTCTCTTACACGAGACTCCATAGATAGGGATTCCCTAGAAGTTAGTCAGATAGGGAACGTGGGAAATAATATATGGGCAAGATCAGATGCGAAACAATCGCATATAAAAAAATCCAAGGCGTCTGTGAAAGGCGGACATATAAATAGTGGTAGTTTTTTAAAGGGCTTTTACACAGATGCTAGGAGTCTGTCTAATAAGATGGGTGAACTGGAGTATCTCATATCAAAGGAGAAAGTTGACATAATAGGCATCACAGAAACATGGTGGAATGAGGACAATCAGTGGGACACTATCATACCGGGATATAAATTATATCGGAAAGACAGAACAGGTCGTGCGGGTGGCGGAGTGGTACTATATGTGAAGGATAATATAGAATCAAATGAAACAAAAATCCTAAAGGAATCAAAATGTTCCATAGAATCATTATGGATAACAATTCATTCCTCTAATATGAATATGGCATTAGGAATATATTACCGACCACCTAACCAGGACAGTGATAGTGATGCTGAAATGTTAAGGGAGATTAAAGAAGCTATCACAATAAAAAACACAGTAATAATAGGAGATTTCAATTATCCCCATGTTGATTGGGTACATGTCACCTCAGGACAGGATTCAGAGATTAAATTTCTTGATGCCTTAAATGACTGCTTCTTGGAGCAGCTAGTACAGGAACCCACAAGGAGAGAGTCAATTCTCGATCTAGTCCTGACTGGAACGCAGGATCTGGTCCAAGAGGTAACTGTTACTGGACCACTTGGAAATAGTGACCACAATATAATAACTTTTAATATTCCTGTGTTGGGAAGAACACCGCAGCGGTCAAACACTCCAGCATTTAATTTCAAAAAGGGGAATTATACTAAAATGAGGAAGCTAGTTAAACAGAAACTAAAAGGTAGAGTAACTAAACTAAAATCCCTGGAAGCTGCATGGAAACTGTTTAAAGACACCATACTAGAGGCCCAACTTAAATGTATACCCCAAATAAAAAAACACAGTAAGAGACCTAACAAAGAACCACCATGGCTTAACAGACATGTTAAAAAGGCAGTGAGAGAGAAAAGGGCAGCTTTTAAAAAGTGGAAGTCAAATCCTAGTGAGGAAAATAGAAAGGAGCATAAACACTCCCAAATTAAGTGTCATAATGTAGTAAGAAAAGCCAAAAAAGATTTTGAGGAACAGCTAGCCAAAAATTCAAAAAATGATAGTATAATGTTTTTTAAATACATTAGAAGCAGGAAGCCCGCTAAAAAAGCAGTGGGGCCCTTGGACGATAAAGATATAAAAGGAGCGACCAAGGAAGACAGTGCCATTGCAGAGCGATGAAATGATTTCTTTGCTTCAGTCTTTACGGCTGAAGATGTTACAGAAGTTCCTAAATCTGAGCCAGCCTTTTTAGGTGACAAATCTGAGGAACTCTCCCAGATGGAAGTGACATTAGAGGAGGTTTTGGAGTTAATTGATAAGCTGAATAGTAACAAGTCTCCAGGACCAGACGGTATTCACCCAAGGGTTCTGAAAGAACTCAAATGTGAAATTGCGGAGTTATTAACAGTGGTTTGTAACCTATCCTTGAAATCCGCTTTGGTACCCAATGACTGGAAGACGGCCAATATAATGCCAATATTTAAAAAAGGCTCCAGAGGAGACCCTGGCAATTATAGACCGATAAGTCTAACATCGGTACCAGGCAAATTAGTAGAAACAATAGTAAAGAATAAAATTGCAAGGCAAGTAGAAGAGCACGAATTGTTGGGCAAAAGTCAGCATGGTTTCTGCAGAGGGAAGTCGTGTCTAACTAATCTATTAGAATTCTTTGAAGGGGTTAATAAACATGCGGACAAGGGGCACCCAGTGGACATAATATACCTAGATTTCCAGAAAGCCTTTGACAGGTCCCACACCAAAGGCTTTTATGTAAATTAGGCGGTCATGGGATAGGAGGAAAGATCCTTTCATGGATCGGGAATTGGTTAAAAGACAGAAAACAAAGGGTTGGAATAAAAGGTAAATTTTCACAATGGAGGGGGGTAACTAGTGGTGTTCCCCAGGGGTCAGTCCTGGGACTGATCCTGTTCAACTTGTTCATCAATGATCTAGAAAATGAGGTAAGCAGTGAGGTGGCAAAGTTTGCAGATGACACCAAGTTGTTCAGGATAGTCAAAACCAAAAGGGATTGTGAAGAACTACAAAAAGATCTCAGCAAACTGAGTTATTGGGCAGCAAAATGGCAAATGAAATTTAATGTGGGTAAGTGTAAGGTAATGCACATTGGAAAAAATAACCCAAATTACACGTACAACATGATGGGGTCAAATTTAGCTACGACAGATCAGGAAAGGGATCTTGGAGTTATAGTGGATAGTTCTCTGAAGACATCCACGCAGTGTGCAGCGGCAGTTAATAAAGCAAATACGATGTTAGGAATTATTAAAAAAGGGATCGATAATAAGATAAAAGATATCATACTTCCCCTATATAAAACTATGGTACACCCACATCTTGAGTACTGTGTGCAGATGTGGTCTCCTCACCTCAAAAAAGATATATTGGCATTAGAAAAGGTTCAGAAAAGGGCGACCAAGATGATTAGGGGTTTGGAATGGGTCCCATATGGGGAGAGGCTAGAGAGACTGGGACTTTCCAGTCTGGAAAATAGGTGATTGAGGGGCGATATGATAGAGGTATATAAAATCATGAATGGTGTGGAGAAAGTGAATATAGAAAAATTATTTACCTTTCCCCATAATACAAGAACTAGGGGACACCAAATGAAATTGATGGGTAGTAGGTTCAAAACTAATAAAAGGAAATTTTTCTTCACACAGCGCACAGTCAACCTGTGGAACTCCTTGCCAGAGGAGGCTGTGAAGGCCAGGACTCTATTAGGGTTTAAAAAAGAGCTCGATAAATTTTTGCAGGTTAGGTCCATAAATGGCTATTAGCCAGGGGTAAAGTATGGTGCCCTAGCCTTCAGTACAAGGGCAGGAGATGGATGGCAGGAGATAAATCACTTGATCATTGTCTTCTGTTGTCCTTCTCTGGGGCACCCGGCATTGGCCACTGTCGGCAGATGGGATACTGGGCTGGATGGACCTTTGGTCTGACCCAGTATGGCCATTCTTATGTTCTTATGTTCTCCCTCTCCTACCTCACAACCACCACACAAGTTGCGTGAATACTCTCGTCAGATATCCCCGTCTCCTCCTCTGTCATTGAGTGGGTCTCACCTACCTTTCTCCTTCCACCACTATACCTACAGGAGACAGTCACGTTCCCCATCTTCCTCTCCAGGATCACATTTCTATTATTATTCGTGTCCATGTCATTGCGAAGACTACTATAGAAAACACTACTCTCACAGATCCAGGGACAGATCCCCAGACTCATGTCCCTCATATAGTCCCTCTATGTCTCCACCTCCAAAGAGGCATAGGCACTCCTCATCAAGGGAATGCCTAGAACCAATGGGCCCTGCTCCCCCAGAACCCATAGAGGAGCAGCCAGAAGAAATCGTGGAAGAGCTAACGGAGGCCTATCAAACTGATGTTTCTTCATCATCCCCAGACGAGGCTGTCATCCTGGGTGACATATCCCCTCCTGACAATCTTAGACAATTTCAGGAGCTCTTTAAGAGTGTCATACAGACACAGGACATACAAGTTGTGGAGGTACAAGAAAAGAAGCATAGGCTTAAGAATCTAAGACCTCCAATATCATCCAAGATAGCCATCGTGCTAGACAACACACATTGTGTGTGGAGGCTGTTCAACTGTGGAACTGGTGTACAGCAAACAGCATAGTCTTGAGAGCCTCATACTTCCCAGGTATCAGCAATGTTGTGGCAGATCTGTTGAACAGGTAGTTCACACCGGATTACGAGTAGGAGATCTGCCTGGATATACTCTGCCGCACCTTCTACATTTGGGGCTTCCCTCAAATAAACCTAATTGCAACCTACAACATCAGAAAATGCCCTCATTTTTGTTCCAGAGTGTGTCTTGGCCCAGGCTCATTAGGGAATGCTTTTTTCTCATACCATGGAAAGAACCCCTACTCTATGCTTTTTGCCCTCTGGTTCTCATTCACAAAGTTCTGGAAAAGGCGCGGCTAGAAAACGCCAATCTGATACTCATAGCACCTGCGTGGGACCATCAGTACTGGTTCCTACTGCTATAATGAATGTCATTTTGCCCTCCATGCCTGCTCCTCATCATTCTAGAATTTCTTACACAGAATCAGGGGACTTTCACCCACCCTCAACCACGAACTCTATGTCTTATGTCATGGATGAGTCCTGGTTCAACCCCTTTGAGAACTTATACTCTGAGCAGGCCAAGGAGGTACTGATATATAGCAGACGAACTTCACACAAAAAACTTACCTCTAAATGGAAACAGTTTATATCCTGGTGCTCCTCCAGACAATTACACCCACCGGAGACACCCATACCTACAATCCTAGATTATTTATTGGACCTCAAACAAGGAGGACTCCCGCTACTGTTCTTAAAGATCCACCTGGCAGCCATATCGACTTTTAGATGCTTTAGAAGTGTCAATGCTTTTTGCCCATCCAATCATGAACTGGTTCTTAAAAGACCTTGCAAACCACTAGCACCTCCATGGAGCTTGGACCTGGTGCTGGACATGCTGTCTAGACCACCTTTTGAACCTCTAGCCACCACATTGCTTCACTTAATTACCTTAAAGATGGGTTTTCTTCTCACTATAGCATCAGCCTGTAGAGTCAGCGAGTTGGCTGCAGCAATGGCGATTCCACCTTATACAACTTTTTCTAAGGATGCGGTGATATTACGCTTACATCCTGCATTCCTTCCCTAGGTCTCCTCAAAATTCCATATAAACAAACTGATAATATTAGCATCCTTCTATCTTAAGCCACATTCTTCAAGCAGAGAAGCAATGCTTCATGCATTTGACATAAGGAGGGCTATGGGCTTTTATATAGAGAGAACAAAACCATTCTGTAAAATGGACAGAATATTAGTGTCCCTCACGCAGAGATCAAAGGGTGAGGCACTATCATCATACAGGATCTCAAATATTATTACAACTTGCATTAAGATGTGCTATTCATTACATAAATCCACCTTATCGGCTCTGTCCAAAGCTCATTCTACCAGGCAAGTGGCAACTTCAACAGCCTTCTTCAGAGGAGTCTCCTTGAAGGACATTTGCAGAGCAGCAACATGGTCATCCTATGACATCTTCTCTGAACATTATGTGATATATAGCCATATGAAGGAAAATACACACCTTCTGGCAGAGGTGCTTTTTGTGGTGAGCAACACAACTCCAGTGCCTGCCTCCATGTTTCGGAAGGGTCACTGCTGTATAGTCACCTAACATGGAGCACCCACAGGGACCACTCGAAGAAGAAAGAGAAGTTACTCACTTGTGTAGTAACGATAGTTCTTCAAGATGTGTCCCTGTGGGTGCTCCACTACCCACCCATTGCTCCCTGCTTTGAAGGTCTGCTCTATGTTTTTCAGATGCTCCTGAGGCGGTCTTAGAGGAACTGGCTTGGACCGAATCAGCACGTGACCCAACACGTGTGAAGAGCCCGGTGCTCTCCTGCACATGCGCAGTCCGGCTAACTACAGCTTGAAGATCTCCAAACTGCGGTGCTAGGGCAGATCCGACACCTAACATGGAGCTCCCATGGGGACATGTGTTGAAGAAGCATTGTTACTACACAAGTGAATAACTGCTCTTTTTCCACTGCAAACTGGATGGGAAGTGGAGCAAAATAGATGTGTGCAACACAAAGAGCTTTCAGAAATTTCCTCTTCTGTGTTCTTGGCAAACCAACCAAGCTGTCCCTTGGCAATGGTATAAATAACCAATAGACTGTCCTCATCTTAATCAATGTTCATTCATGTTTATCTAGTTTTTTTTTCAATGTATTTGAGATCATTGTTGAAATATAAGTTGTGTGGGGTGGAGGTTTAAATTCATCTAAATAAGGAAAGGAAGCGTCTGAGACAAGTAAAATCTAGCTTTTATGATCATGTGCAGTGTCTGGAGAAAAATCTAATAAGTGGGCAGAAAGTGTCAAATTACATAAAAATGTGATAGGCACTGGGAAAGTTTCTTTGGTTTAACTATTTAAATCAATCACTTTTTAAACAAAGCTAGGATAACTGTGTTGCTTGGCTGTATGGTAATAACATATAAGTGATCCTGTATCTTAGTGGCAGTTGCACTGGGATAATAATGAGAATATCTGAGAGCTATGTAGTAGCTTCAACTAATTCTTCACGTGCTTGGCCACAAGGCCTAGGTAATTTCTCCAGCAACAGAACTTGGCGCAAGAGGATATGTTTAGCTGAATTGGTGTATATCCAGTTCTTCTAGTAGTGTCTCTGTGGATACTCAGCTTGGTGAATCTATGCCCCTGTGCTCCTCATTTGAGATGAGAAGGGACAAGGTAGTTAATTGTTAACTAACTGGGCTCTAAAAAACAAGTACTCTAAAGTTGAAAACTTAGGCTAAAGATAAAACTCAGAGCTGTTGCAGGTTGCTTGATCTCAAGCCACGGGCAGTAGAGAAGGAACCAAGGTTGGGTTGGTTGTGCAGAACTGTGGATTTTACCCACAAAAGCTCATAAATAAAAGTGTTAGTCTTTAAGGTGCTACAGGACTGCTTGATCATTATGTAATGATGAGGTCAGAGGTGGCATGCAACAGTGCATTGCCAACTGGGCACTGCCATGAAATCTTCTGATAAGAAACACAGGGGCACAGATTCACCTGAAGTGGAGTATCCATAAGGACAGGCATCTCGAAAAACCTCAGTTATTGCACAGAGTGGCCATAGCTACACAAGCCCCCAGCTTTCGAAAGGGGGATGCTAAGGAGCCACTTCGGCAGATGCTAATGAGGTGCTGCTGTGAATATGCAGTGCCTCATTAGCATAATGGAGTCCGCACACATTTTGGAAGTGCCGCTTTCGAAACTCACGCCGCCGGTGTAGATGGGGCCTTTCGAAAGGACCACGTGGATTTCAAAAGCCTCTTCTTCCCATTTGGTTTTGGGAAGAAGGGGCTTTTGAAATCGAGGAGGTCCTTTTGAAAGTCCTCATCTACACTGGCGGCGTGCGTTTTGAAAGTGTCTCTTCCGAAATGTTTGCAGCCACCATTATGCTAATATGGCACTGCATATGCATAGCAGCACCTCATTAGCATCTGCCGAAGTGGCTCCTTAGCATCCCCCTTTCGAAAGCGGGGGGCCCATGTAGCCACGGACAGTGAGTAATGTTCTCCTCTATGGCTTTCAAGCACATCTGGGAAATAGTTTAGTGGTAATAAAAAAGGAGTTGAAAGACAGGAGCAGTTGAACCATTGGCTTGTTCCTGTTTGATGGTTTCTGTTTTTATATCTTTATGTTTTGAAAATTGTTATAAACAGAGGAAGAAGTAATTTAATAAATGGTAATTGAAAAGCAGGAAAGAGTAGCAGTAATTGTTTAAAATATAGTATTATTGATAGACCTCTGTTCAAAGTGACAAAAGAGTTTTGTAGGACTTCTGGTTCCCAAAGGAATGGTCAACGCAGGCTTCTTGGCTCATTCTGAATTCTATTATATGTAATACGGGTTTTGCTATTTTTCAGCCATTTCCTACATTTTATTCCCTTTACTTTCTTGGTTATTTTAAACCTTGCATTTTAGGGTTGTGTGACCTTCTACTCTAGCTGTGGAGCAACTCGTATAATTAATTTCATATGCTTGCTGCCATGTGCAGTCTAGCAGAGCAACAGTGACCATGGCTTACAAAGTTGAACCAATTTAAGGCAAACATCGTGGCTATCCTTGTGCAATATTTACATATCTCTATGTATGTGTGTGTGTGTGTGTGTGTATAAAATCAGGCACTGGCTTTACAGGTTAACATTAGAGAGGGCTATAAACAGAAATTCTAGATCTGAACCTGTCAAACTTTGGGGAAAATTGTAACCTAAATTTTGCTTGATTCTAAAACTTAACTTCACATACAATCCTTGTCTGGCAATGAATCTCTTCTGCATCAAATCCTGGACAACTCCTTTAGACACCTAATTGTTCAATATATTGAAGTCAATGAAAGCAGTGAGAGCTCAAACATTCTGCAAAACAGGCTGCTTAAGTTCTTGAATATGGATTTAGGAAATAACTTCTGGCATCCTGTCTTGAAAATTTTGATCAATAATAAAAGTAGTACATTATAAGGTATTATTATTTATGTGCATAGAGCTGGATTCTGCAGTCATCAGAGTTCATGGAGTTCTTCTACCAGCTTCAATGAGAACACAATGAGGCCATTAGATGAAAACAAATTTTATGAAAATATATGCAGTTCTCCAAGAAAAAGTTTGCTGCCCCATATTTACACCAGATTTGCCAGTGAGTCTTCCACTAAAGTCAACAGGAACTGTTCATGTCATCATAGGTCAGTTAACCCTTAGTAAATAAACTATGAGGGCCACATTCTGCGCTCACACCTGTGCAATCCCATTGGTTCTAGTGGGGTTATGATGGGTGGGACTGGACTATCTCTGCTTGTGCAGGTCTAACTCAGATCGTTAATAGCATTGTATTGTGGAATAGTATTTCATATAGAAGTAGGATATAACTGTTCTTGCAAGACAAGACTGTGAAGCAGGGGTTCCACAGGGCTTAATGTCTTTCCTCCTTACAGCTGAGTGTAAAGCTTCCTGTGCTTTTGTTGTATGAGTGGATTCATAGATTCCAATGCAAGAAAATGCTGAACAGATTCAGCATTTAGGAGACTGACTGTGATGCCATTTGCGGGTATGGACTAGGAGTGAAGATGCAAAGGGCCTTGGCTTGCACACTTACGCCCTGTGGGGCTCACCTAGGTTTGCCAACAGTCCTTTATTTCAAGAGATGTCCATGGTTTTTCATCTTTCTACAAGATCAGGAGTTGCTGTGTGCTGCAAAAAGCAGCAAGAAATACACTGATTAATGTAGGCGGAATTGTTTATTATTATTGCTGATGATAATGAATAATATTAGGAACAGGGAGTAGAGGACTGCTAAGAAAACAGCCCCTGATTTTTTAAATAGAACATTGGCGACCCTAGGACTGCCACAATTTGGCCAGGAAGCAGGGGTCCTGCCTGCTCCACATGAACAGCTCTGCCAGAATAGTCACAGAGAGGTAGCCATCTTAGTCTGTATCTTCACAAAACAAAACAGTGGTCCTGTAGCACCTTAAAGACTAACAATATTATTTATTAGGTGATGAGCTTTTGTGGGACAGATCCACTTCTTCAGGTGTGAAAAATTCTGATTTCCGGATGTGAAGAAGTGGGTCTGTCCCACGAAAGCTCATCACCTTAATAAAATATTTTTAGTCTTTAAAATGGTGCAGGACTGTTTTTTGTTTAGCTCTGACAGAGTTAATCAGATGGATGGGGAGCATATGCAAAGGGTAGCAGCACTGCTGTTGCACCATGTGCTCCTACAAGCACCAGGTGGAATTCTGGCTCATTTGTCTCCCTCCTCAACTCTCAGAGGTAAGCCTTTAAACTACTGTGGACACTGATGTATAGCTTCACTGAAAACTCCCAGCAGGGAGCAGAACATAACCTTTTAGAGCGATGCTCAACTAGATGTGTAGGCTGTTAGCTGTGCAGTTCCTTCAGCCTTTAATGATTATAACAGGAGGCTAGCAATGAAAACCTAATGCATTAAATTTAAGGCAATGGACAATAATAAGGCTGGCTAATTGTAAATATCTGTCTTACTTAAGGCGTCATTTCTAATTGTCAGTTTTTGTTATAACAGTAAATTCTGTCTTATCCGGTATTCATTCAGCTGGAAGTCTCAAATAACTGGCATCACCCCTTGCTGGCTTGCTGCCGCCCCGCACCCCCTGGTTCTCCTGGCTGGGGCTGCCCCCTGTAACCCCCCGGGGTAGGAGCTGCTGGCAGGGATCTACCCCCTGCTGGCTCCCAGCCCTGGGGCTGCCAAGGTTAACTCATTTGGGTATCAGGGCTGGAACTGCCATCTCTCAGCCCTGGGGTTGCCAAGTTTCCCCTTGCGGGGCTGGAGCTGCGAGTGGAGCTCTGCTCCCCTTGTGGAGCTCCCCTTGCCCCAGGGCTGCTGGCAGAATTCCCCTGGCCCTGGGACTGCCAGAATTCCTCCAGCTCCAGTCAACTCCCTGAGTTCCACTGGCCCTGGGGCTGCTGGAATTCTTCAAGCTCCATCTGGCTCCCTGAGTTCCCATGACCCCGGGGTTGCTGGAGTTCCCCTGACCTTGGCCGGCTCCCTAGGCTGGAGTTGCTGGTGGGGTAGCTGGCCATGAGGTTCCCACCACTGGCCATGGATCCAGCAGCTGGGTCTGCTGGGGAGCTTCATGCTCCAGCATGCTCCCAGCCTCTGGGCAAGTGGGATACCCCACCCCCTGCTCAGTATCACACCTACACCTGCAAATTGAGGTTTAAATTCGAACTGATTGGAAAACTTTGTCAGAAATATTTTTTCTTCCTGTTTTCTGGCTAACTCTAAGTGCCTATTTCTAGTTTTATTGAACAGCTGTATAATCTTGTTGTAAAACAGTGTAGAATCAATTTCTTGCCTTAGATATCTGTGTTTGACTCCCATTGAAGTGAATAGACTCATCCTCTTTCAGTTCTAACACTCCATTGATGCCAGTAGGGCATCTTGCCTACAGAGTGCTACAAGTTCAGATACAATGGTATTTCACATGGATCTCTGAAGGGATAATTTGGATCTTGGTATAATTGCCATCGTGACTATTTTACACGTGACTGTTTAAAAATTCTACACGTTGAACAAGCAATTGAAAGACACTGTAAGCATAACTAGAATGCAGAGTTGGCTTTGACATACAGAAGAGTTTTTCTGCCGATTAGCTGACATAATTACTTAAGGAACTTGACTTTTACAGAATTACCGTACATCCTGTTATGTTTTACTTTACTTCTGAAGCATGGAAAACAGCTATTCTTAATTATCCTAAACTGTTATTATGAGGGCAGAATGTTGTTTTGTTTTGTGGGTGGGAATCATTAATGTCCAACAAAATTTGATGCCTTTACATGGTTTTTAAAATAACTTCTGCTTTCTAAATGGATTGACCACTTCTGTTCTTGTCTCCAGCCAACAGTTTGGAGACCTTGCTGAGATTGAATTTATGACAGCAGCACTACTATATCATGAGCAAAATCTAACAAGTACTTGCTCTCAGAAATTCCTATGAATTTTAGGATTGCAAGAGCTCAGCACTATTTAGAACGAAATGCAAAAAATGTGGTTTTATCTTTTGTATTTCTAAAACTAACTCAAGCCTCTAAGCTCATTTCCAATTGACTCATGCACTAATCTACAAATACAATATGCAGCATTCATAGACCATTCCTTTAGACAGCAAATATAGGACATGATCCAAAGTCTGCTGAAACAGAGGAACACCACTGACTTCAGTGAGTTTGGTATCTGGCTCATGAACAGCAACTACACTGTGGCAGCAAGTGGTACTGTCAGCGCTGCCAACTCTTACATTTTTATTGTGGTGCATGTGAAATTTGTTTTTTAAAAGACATGGAGCATGGAGTGGTATGAATACACGTGAATACATAGGCCTTTCAAAATATGTGGAAGGTTGTGGTCTCAGAATTTGATGAGCTAATTAGAGGAGAAAATTGCCAGAGACATAGACTTTTCCCTGAGAAACTTCACATCTAGCCCTCCAAAGTCTGTGGGTTTCATAAAATGACAGGAGCTTAAGTGAAACATTAACAATAAATAATTTGACAACAAGGAAAACACTGTGGTAGGTATTGCAACTTCAGCTATGCAATTTACATAGCTGAAGTCGACGATAGTAAAGATAAGTGTAGACAAGGCCATAGAAACCTGCTCATTTGTGATCCTTATGTGAAATCTATTCTTTCTTTGAGGGCTCCATGGTGCCCATGATGTCGAGATTTGGTCAAGGACACAAAGGCTACATTTACACTAGAGAGTTTTGTAGACAAAACCTGAAGTTTTGTGGACAAAACTCACAGAGCGTCTAAATACAAAAAAACGTTGACTGCTTTTTTGTTTTGATAGTATATAGACTAACATGGCTCCTTCTCTGTTATTACATACAAAATGTATTTTGTAGACAGAAACTGTTGACAAAAAAGCTGTGTAGATGCTCTGGGGCCCCTTTTGTCAATGGAGCAGATCAAAAGATTGATCTTCTATGTGTAGATGTGATCTGTCAACAGAAGTTTTATAGGAAGATCTCTTCCAACAGTAACTTTTGTGGACAGATGGTTCTAGTGTAGACATAGCTAAAGTGTTTTGCACTGTCCAAGAAGTGCCAATGGGTATAAATCTACATATATTGAACACAACACTAGGGCTTAGCAAAGTGTGAACCCCTGAGTCAGCTCATGCTTTCAGAGACATACATACAACTCTGCTTGACTTAAATTACATTGTGGAGGCAGCAAAATAATAGCACAAATGATTAAGACACAAAATGCAGTGAATGCTTCTTTGAGATTAGGAAGCTAACACCCTCCTTTTGTTCCTGATGGGGCATGTCATTCATTTTAATTATTTCAGCATTTGGAAATAGGAATTCTGCAAACTGGAGGTCAGGAAACTGAAATATTGATCAGCACTTTTTTGCCCCTACTGCCAATGCTGCTTGAGGCAATGAACATGTAGAAGGCTGGTAATTGAATGTTGACAGAAAAAGAAGAGTGTGGGTATCAGGGGTTGGGGGGAATGTGATCACACATTAATGCTTTATAAATTGGATGCCAGCATTTTTAAGTTCAGTGCATCTGCATATATATTGCCACTGCTTGCATACGGTACAATATTAATCAAGTCTGTGGATTAAAACACAATTAATACAAGCAGGTACTGTGCAAAACTGCTGCATAAGTCATAGCCCATGTTTTCAGATATACTTGGCTCAGCATTTCCACTGGTGATTTAATGTTTCTTTGCAGCAAGATGCTTATTTAGTCAAATATATTGAACCCCAAACTCCAGCTTGGCATTAGTAGGTAAGGAGGCTTCCCTCCATTTCACATAAATGATTCAAAATTGCTTTCCTTTATATTACATCCCACAGTTTTGTTTAAAAGGCTTAATTTAACCATCTTAAGAAAAAAAGCAGCTAGAACTGGGATGAAAAATAGCTGGATTTCTAGCAAATTAATACGGTTCCTTCACACTGGATACAATCCAATATTTACAGCGTATGTTGCATGTTCATTAGGCTCAATATTGGGTAACTGGCAGGGGGGGAATTTAATAGTCTGTGATATTTAGCAGGTCAGATTGTATGATATTGTAGGCCCTTCTAACCTTACACTCTAGAGCTATGTCTACACTGCACACCACCAGTGGCAGTGTGAAGGGTATGTGTTCCCTGCATGCCACAGTGAACAGTAAGCTGGGTTTATGTTGTAGTGTGTAGAAACACCTGTCAATAGAAAGCTCACACGAAGGGGAAATGGCAAGGAAAGGCTCTGGCAGCAGGATGCTATGCTGCTAAAAATGACCATGTAGCTGGAGGAGACTCTGTGCAAGTAAAGAGTCATGTAGGCAGGGCTGGCTGTGGACCAAATGGCTCTGCAGGTGCGGAGCATCTTTAGTACCCTCCCTTCATTTGCTGAACTTTTCGATGCCTTGTTTTTTATTGTATTTGTATCCCATTCCATGACTTTGGTGCACAATTTGCATGCATGATTTATTCCTGTTTCTTAAAATGATAGATTTTCATGCTATGATCTGTCAATCTGTATTTATTCATGCTATCGATAAGCAAATACAAATGAGTTTCCTCTAAGCCTATAGAAACTTTTTAATGTAAAAATAATTGACTACTCTAATGTCAAAAAATTGAACTGTGCACCAACAGTTATTAAATAGTATGACATTCTTATTAAATAGTAAGGTCACTCTTCTCTCCTTTGTCCTCACGAGTGAAAGCACTGGTTTGTGGCAATTTCAGCAATAAAATACCAAGTGTTGTCAGTGTCCTCTCAGCCATCATCAGACAAAGATATTCTTTAATGTGCCTGATTTTCAAAAAGCTATGTTCACCATTTACAACTGTGGTCAGCAACATGAACAGAATCTTCAAAGGTAAACCCACATTATGAAAAGTGTCTTTCAGCTAAGCGTCATGAATAAATTAGAGAACTTGGAGGGGAGCGTGGTTCCCATTTTGCAAAATGTGATGAATGTTATCTGATTGACATGGAGGTCTTTATCATTAATGTCTGAACATTTTCCATGTATCAGAATCTGGTGAAAGTCAATACAATCCTTCAAGAACATTTTCCTTTCTGCTGTCAGCTCAATAAGGTCATATAAAAACCCTCACGTCTTTCCAAATCTTTCTTCAATGTTTGAGCAGTGCCAATGAGTAAGCAAAAAACCTACCTCATGAATTTTTCTTTTGAGCTTCTCATCACCTCATCTCCCCTAGTAACCAAAGTGGATCTTCTTTGATGAATACAAGTTACACTGAAAAAAACTCAAGTTCTAAGTTTTCCACCATTTCTTTGGCAGCTGTGTTGCATCTTCTAATCTGTTATCTCTGAATCGACAACCAAATCAAGGCAGTTTCTCATCAAAGTGGTAGAGGTTGTGATGACCATTAACTGAGTATGTAATACCTTGTTTACATCATTTACCATAGCTGAGACCAGAAATTTGAAGTCAGTGTTTTCCAGGCCTTGTGACTCATGTTGTATTTTGGCCTTGGCTTTACTCAAATACACCAGTTCCATCAGGATGTCCTAAATCTCAGTCATTTATTCTGTCAATGTGTCTCTCTTCCAGCAAGTGTTAGTGGTTACGTGATCAGATTTGTGACATTGTCTGTGAGGATCTTCCACCTGACAGTAGATGCTGAAAAGAGAACGTATATACTTTGTAGTACTCCACAGAAAGATACTGTATCTAAAGGAGATGATGTTGCATCTGACACAGTCAGGGTAAGGGAATGGCAGCCACAAGGCACAAAGAAAGCTCTTGTATTAAGCGCAAAGATCCTTGCCTGCACGCCATTGTTTCTTCTTTTCCTGTTCCTGATGTTATAATAGCCTTGGGTGTGGCAGTCCTGAAGCTTTATTTTGTTCTCATTCAGATTATTCATAAACAGCTCTGTCACACCTTTTCCAGGAGACTTGCATACAGAGCAGAAACAAATAAAGCATTCTCCAAGTGACATCTTTGCACTTTGATTAATGTCAGGAGAGCAGTCCATTATTACAGTGTACTACTTCCATTTGCCATGCTGCATCAATGTTAAGAAGCACCTTCCTCACCTTCCTTGCCATAAAGTCAGTCAGTTCATTTACTTAACATGGTTACTTATGTCACTTTTTTTCCCTAAGGAACTCTACCAAATCAAAGAAATAACAATTATTTTCAGTGAGCAACTTTTCTGACTAGTCCCGGAAAGCCAAATTATGCTTTGTAAGCAAGAGTAAATGAGATCAGATGCTGAAGCGTGTTCCTCTAATGTTGGGTTTCATAACTAACAATGTACTGGTTTTCTGCTTCTATGCATTTAGTCAACCTGAGACTGGACTTGACCTCCCCATTTGGAATAGGCCATAAAATGAATAAGTGACTTTTCATGTCGCTTCAGAGTATCATAAGAACATAAGAATGACCATTACTGGGTCGCACCAAAGGTTCATCTAGCTCAGTATCCTGTCTGCCAATAGTAGCCAGTGCCAGGTGCCCCAGAGGGGTTGGCCCGACGACAATGATCAAGCGACTTGTCTCCTGCCATCCCTCTCCAGCCTTTGACAGAGGCCAGGGACACCATTCCTACCCCTGGCTAATAGCCTTTTATGGACCTAACCTCCATGAATTTATCTAGCTCTTCTTTGAACTCTGTTATGGTCCTAGCCTTCACAGCCTCCTCTGGCAAGGAGTTCCACAGGTTGACTGTGCACTCTGTAAAAGGAATTTTCTTTTATTAGCAATCTGTTGACAGAGTACTGTTGACAGAAGTGCAGTGTAGACACTTCTGTCGACAGAGAGGGCTTCCAGTTGCTGGGCAGCCCTCTTTGCAGAGCTGCCATTCTGCTTCCTGGCACCAGAGAGCAGTGCATTCTGGCAGTTCTCTGTCGACAGAGGAAGTTGTGTGTAGATGCAGTCTGTTGATAGAGGTTCTGTCGAGATTCGCTGTTGACAGTAACTTCTGTTGACAGAACAAAAAAGAAGTCAAGTAGCACTTTAAAGACTAACAAAATAATTTATTAGGTGAGCTTTCGTGGGACAGACCCACTTCTTCAGACCATAGCCATACCAGAACAGACTCAATATTTAAGGCACAGAGAACCAAAAACAGTAACCAAGGAGGACAAATCAGAAAAAAACGATCAAGGTGAGCAAGTCAGAGAGTAGTGGGGGGGAGGTCAAGAATTAGATTAAGCCAAGTATGCAAACGAGCCCCTGTAGTGACTTAGAAAATTCGCATCCCGGTTCAAACCCCGTGTTAATGTGCTGAATTTGAATATACTGTTTTTGGTTCTCTGTGTCTTAAATATTGAGTCTGTTCTGTTATGGGTATGGCCTGAAGAAGTGGGTCTGTCCCACAAAAGCTCACCTAATAAATTATTTTGTTAGCCTTTAAAGTGTTACTTGACTGCTTTTTTGTTTTGATAGTATATAGACTAGCACGGCTCCCTTTCTGTTGACAGATGCGTCTAGTGTAGACGTATCCTTAGTCTCTAAACAATGGCTTTATCCTCCTTGATTGCTCCTTTGGTATTTCGATCGTCTGGGGACCCCACTGTTTTTTAGCAGGCTTCCTGCTTCTAATGCACTTAAAAACATTTTGCTATTATTTTTTTGAGTTTTTGGCTAGCTGTTCCTCAAAATCTTTTTTGGCTTTTGTTATTAACTTTTTTACACTTAATTTGGCAGTGTTTAATGTTCTTTCCTATTTATCACAACTTCAGCCAAGTTATGTCTGTAATTGTATACAGAAAGCTGATAAGTATCAGAGAAGTAACCACGTTAGTCTGTATCTTCAAAAACAACAAGAAGTCCTATGGCACCTTCTAGACTAACATATTTTGGAGCATAAGCTTTTGGGGGCAAAGACCCTCTTCTTTGCCTATGAAAGCTTATGCTCCAAAATATTTGTCAGTCTGCAAGGTGCTACAGGTCGTTTTGTTGTTTTTGTATCCACAAAGTGGAATTTGGCAGTTATCAAATATTTTGCAATGAAAGCAGAATTCTTTGTGGCTACGTCTACACTGGCACATTACGTCGAAGTAGCCTATTTTGAAGTAAGAACATCGAAATAGGCTACTTCGACGATTATAGTCTACACGTCCTCCAGGGCTGGCAACATCGACGTTCAACGTCGAAGTAGCAACGGGGAACATCGAAAGGAGCCACCCTGGAAGGAAATGCAGATTGTCCACGCACACAAATACCCTCTTTCGAAATCAGGGGACAGGAAAGACCGCGGCCCATGTCACAGAGCACACTAGCCCTTCCGGGGCAGCTGCAAGCCGCTCCTTTAAAGGGCCCTTCCCAGACACACCCGGCCTGCCCAGCACAAGGTCTGCAGAGCAGTAGCCACTCTCGCAGACCAAGTCACAGCAGATATGGACACCCAGCAGCAGCTGCAGCAGCAGCAAGAGGAAGCGGAGTCCCTCCAGGTAGTCATCCAGGGGGCAAGCGCCCTGCTAGGTGCTGCCCGGGAGTCTGCCCAGTGGCTCCTGCCAGAAGAGCACCTCCCCCCAGAGGCAGACAGGGACGCCCCTCACCACCGGGCTCCCCTCTTCCTCCCTCACTGGCTGCTCCCCCGTCTCTGGAGCTACACCACCAGCTCTGAGTGGTGGGAGCAGCTCGTCATGCGGGACTGGGATGACGATATGTGGCTCCGGAACGTCCGCATGCACCGGCAGACCTTTCTCGAGCTCTGCCAGTGGCTCACCCCAGCACTGAGGCACCACAACACCCGGATGCTGCGCGCCCTCCCCGTCAAGAGGAGGGTTACAATAGCCGTCTGGAAGCTGGCCACTCCAGACAGCTATCGCTCCGTGTGACACCAGTTTGGAGTGGGAAAGGCCACGGTTAGGGCCGTCGTCATGGAGGTAAGGAGGCCCGGGCACGCACCCACTGGGGGGTGGGGGGGGCTGGGTGTGGGCTTGGGGTGGAAGGGAGGGAGGGGCCAGGTGTGGGGCTGGAAAGGGAGGGGTACCGGGGAGGGACGGGCTGGGCAAGTGGGGTACCCAGGGAGGTGCATGGGAGGGGGGCCTGGGGGAAGGGCCCTGGGGCACCCTGCACAGGCTCATGAGCACCTGTGTTCCCTCCCAACAGGTGGTCCATGTGCTTAACGCCATGTTGTTCCCGAGGGTCATCCGACTCAGGGACCTGGACGCAGCCGTCGCCGGATTTGCCTCCATGGGGTTCCCAAACTGCTCCGGGGCCCTGGATGGGACCCACATCCCCATCCGCGCCCCGGACCACAGCGGAGGAAGATACATCAACAGCAGGGGCTACCACTCCGTGGTCCTGCAGGCCATGGTGGACAGTTGGGGCCGCTTCCAGGATGTGTACGTGGGCTGGCCTGGATGCACACACGATGCCCGTGTTTTTAGGAACTCGGGCCTGTGCCGCCGGCTGGAGGCGGGGACCTACATCCCCCAGAGGGAGATCCCTCTGGGGGACACCATCATGCCCCTCTGCCTCGTGGTGGATGCGGCCTACCCCCTCCAGCCCTGGCTCATGCGCCCATACACCGGCCACCTCAACGCCAGCCAGGAGCGGTTCAATGCCCGCCTGAACCACTCCCACCAGGTGGTGGAGAGAACATTTGGTGGTCTGAAGGGCCGCTGGTGGTGCCTCCTTGCCTGACTGGATGTCAGCGTCCAGAACATCCCCCAGGTTGTGGGCGCATGCTGCATGCTCCACAACATCGTTGAGAGCAAGGGGGAGGATTTCATCCAGGGGTGGGCGGTTGATGCCGGCACGGGCTTCCCCCAGCCAGCTGCCGCACCCAGCCACCAGGCCCACCATGAGGAGGTACGGGTCCGCGAGGCCCTGCGGGCCCACTTTAATCAGGAAGACCCCTGAGCACCTCCTTGGCCTTCCCCAGAAGACCCCCCCCCACACAACAGCCTGCAATGCCCGCACACTGCCCCCAACACCCGCACGCCACCCCCCCAACAAGCACATGCCTCCAGCTTTTTGGAAAATAAAACCTTTTTTTTTTAATTGGATAACTTGTTTGATTCAACAAAGAAACTGCAACTAATCTACAAAAAGGGGGACAACTATATTCATGGTCCAACAGCCGAGCTGTCCGCCGGGCCCCCATCAGTCCAGGGTGGGGGTAGAGGGGTGCGAGCCCCGGCAGGTATGGCTCGCAACCCCCTGTGTCCGCAGTCCCCGGCGTAGCCGGCTGGTGGCTGGGAGGACCGACAGGTATGGCTGGGATGCCTCCACTGGCCGGTCTTCAGCCCTAGTGGGCTCTGTGGAGCTTGCCGGTGGTGAGGTGGGTGGGGCAGCAGGTGGGGCAGCAGGCGGTGAGGTGGGTGGAGCGGCAGGTGGGGCAGCAGGTGGTGAGGCGGGTGGAGCGGCAGGTGGGGCAGCAGATGGTGAGGCGGGTGGTGTGGCGGGGAGGGCGGCCCGGGGGGCAGTGGGGGGCGGGAGCCAGGAGACAGCCTCCCGGATCGACCTGGCTATGTCCCTGAAAACCACCATAAAGTCCTCCCATGCCGCCCACCGCGGGGTGGACTCCTCCCGCTCGAAATGGAGTCTTTCTTCCGCCACCTCCGTCTGCTGCCGGAGAGCTGCCAGGAGCTGAGGGTCCACCAGGGCCATTCCCAAAGTCTGGCGGTGGCAGGATCGTCCCGCTGGCCTTGGGGGTGTCTCCAGGCGCTGGTGGTGGCTGGCCTCCCGTGGGCTGTCGGGGACAACAGAGGGTGCCTGGCTGCCTGGGGCTTCAGATGCTGCAGCTGGAGAGAGGGAGAGAGGGAGGGGAAGGCTGTTAATACAGTGCCCTGGCCCGTGGCCCATTCTCCCCACCCCTTCTTGGGTGCTGGGTCTCCATCCCCATCGGTGGGTTTGATGTCCCTGTTGGTTGTTGCCATGGCATTGTCCCCCCGCCCCCAGGGTCAAGACTGAGTTCTGTCCATGGGTACAGGTGCTGATGGGCACTGATGGCCGTGTTGCTGTCCTGGGATTGTACTGTGGCTGGGCATTCGCGGGTTGGGGTCCGCTGGGGGTGTGTGAGGCTCCCGGTCATGGCTGGTGCCCCCGCCCTGTGGCCCATGGGTGTGTGCCCATGGATACGTACCTGACCGTCCATTGCCATGGTCAGGGGAAGCCCAGTGGGCGGATGCCTGGCTGGTGCTCCGGGAGAGGAGGTCGATGAGGAGCACCCCCCCCACTTGCTGCTGGACCCCTCCTCCGCTGTCGTGAGGGGGGGCTCCTCGGGTGGGCCCCGGGGTGCAGGGCTGGCCTCCGGGTCGGACTCTGGCTCCAAGGCCTGCTGGGGCTCGTCGGCCATGGTGTCAAGGGTGGCCAGGGGGAGGAGGTGTCCCGGAGGCCCAGGATAGCCCTGAGCTCCCTGTAATAGGGGCAAGTGGTGGGGGTAGCCCCAGACCGGCTGGCCGAGTCTCGAGCCCGGGCGTACCCCTGCCACAGATGCTTCACCTCACTCTGGACGTGATCTGGAGTGCAGGCAGGGTGACCCCCGGAGGCCAGGCCCTTGGCCAGTCGGGCGAATGCTTCTGTGTTCCACCACTTGCTCCCCATCACGTGGAGCACCTCCTTCTCGCCCCAGAGCCCCAGCAGGTCTCGGAGCTCGGCCTCTGACCAGGAGGGGCCTGCGTCCTTTTGGCCCCCCGCCTGGCTGCTGGGGGTGCCTGGGTCCCCTCAGGAGGGGAGCCCTGGGGGCACTTGGGGGGCTGGCTTGAGGCCATGGATGAAGGCAGTGGGGATTGGGGCCTCTGAGAAGCGTTCAGGGCTAGCACGTGCCTGTGCTGCTGCCTGCACGCTCTCAGCGTCCTGCCACAGGAAATCCGGGTCCGTGGTGCCTTTAAGGCTGCTGCGCGCGGGGACCATAGAGCCCTGCAGGGGCTGGACAGAGTGTCTCTCAACCCCTCAGCTGATGGCCGCCATGGAGGACCCTGCAATTTCGAAGTAGCGGGACATGGATTGTCTACACACACCCTACTTCGACGTTGAACGTCAAAGTAGGGCGCTATTCCCATCCGAGGATGGGAATAGTGATTTTGACGTCTCACTGCCTAACGTCGATTTCAACGTCGAAATAGCACCCGGCTCGTGTAGACGCGACGGGTGCTATTTCGATGTTGTGCTGTCTACTTCGAAGTAGCCGGCTAGTGTAGACGCACCCTGTCAGTTGATAGTGAGTAAACTAGGCAATACTGATTAAGTTTCTCATGACTCTTGAACACTCTCACAGTGCGACTGAGAAATGTTACTTCTGCACATGGAGAGGAAATGTCATATCCTCAAATTTGCCTGGCCTGTTCAAAATTGGTCAATCCATATTGACAAAGTTTAGGATTGCTGGCTGCAGAGCAGGATCTGATGTATCCATTTGTAGAGTGCTGTTTTTCTCACTGCTGTTTGTCATGATGAAAGCCTGATTTCTCTTTATCATTTTTCTTCTTTCCATGTAAAACATATTTTTGATCAATATTCTTTTTTCATGTGAGCCACATCATTCTTTATCATTGCTCTGTTTTATGCTATCAGGAAATTGAATTATTTTCCATTACCTTCCTCACATTTCTATTTCTTATCTTCAGGTAAATCTGCTAATTCTTTAGTAATAAGGCTTCCATCATTTATGCATTGTTCCTCAAGTTCTTCTGCATTGGGATGATTGACTCTACCAAAAGTCCAGTTCATGTTGTTCTGTTTCAAATATTTTCCCATAAAATTTGCCACTTGATGCAAACTAGATTATCATTAAGCTTTTCACTCCCTATACTGAGTTCCTGAAGGCTTCTTTGGGGACATTTTTTTCTTTTTCTATCGGGGAAAAGAGACAGTGTTAGGAAGAGCAAAAGTCTCTTCTGCAGTTGAAGAAAGTCATCAAACATTACTTGTTAAGCATTATAAAATAAGTAAACATTGTTTTCATGTTGTTTCATAGATTGGGGTTTGAGAGATTTCTGGTATCTCCTTTAATTCATGCTTTATTAATTGCTACTTACACTCTTATGTCTTAAAACACAAGAATATTTTCATAAGTATACAATAAAACAAAGTTCACAGTACCGCAGCTGTGCTCTCATTTAATCCTTACATCCCAGTGACTGACCATACCTCACCTCTTATACACCCATAAGGGCATGGCTGACAAAATTCTAGGCAGTTCAAGGACAATGTAGTTCTCAAAGTTTGGAAGTTTCCACAAAATTCAATGAAAGTCCAGAACATTTTTGGAAGTTAGTGAATAATGAATCCACATACAGAATACCTGAAACATTTTACTTCAAATACATTATTTTCTCTTTTGTCACAAACAACAAAAAGAGCATCCTGAGCTTGGTGCCCCCAAGCCTGGCACCCTAGCCAGACGCTTGTGTCACTTGCCCCTAAATCTGACTCTACATGTAGAGTACATACCTGGGTACACACCTGAAGGATTTAGACAAGTCTACACACTATTTATCTAAGTAGTGCCTTTCCAGCTGTGCTGCCATGGGGGAATGGACGGTGGGGTGGGAGCGAATGAGTGAGAAAGTTTGGGATATATATACGCTATGGCTACATCTACATGTGCCACTTCTTCTAGAAGCATCATGGTAATAAGCCGTCCGGAAGATGCTAATGGGGCGCTGATGTAAATTTCCTGTGCCTCATTAGCATATGGGCATGTGATTCAGAGTCCGGAAGAAGCCTTTCCGGACTCCAAAATGCACATGTGGACACATGGCCATGGGGATCTTCCAGAAAGAAACCCTCCTTCCAGAAGCCCCCTCTTCCTCAAAATTTTGAGGAGGAAGGGGCTTCTGGAAGAAGGGTTTCCTTTCGGAAGATCCTCACAGGCCTCGTGTCCTTGTGTCCAGAGGAAGCAGCACATGTAAATGTAGCCTATGTGCTGCCAAAAGGAATGTGCAATGTAGACATACCTTATAAACCAGCAAATTACCGGGGTAAATGCCAGAATTTTAATGCTCCCCTTTTAATAAACTCATCAATTCCTGCACCCATGGAACTCTGACAAAACCCAGAAAGACTCATCCCCTATCGGACCCCTACACCTTTTCCATTCCTGAATCCATGTTTTTGCTCCCAGGTGAGGCTACCTGCCCACTCTCAGGCCATTCTGGGAGGCAGCTGGCCAGTTGCCTGTTAGATGCATTCTGAAGTGACTCACTTCCGAGCTTGGGCCTGAGGGTCTGGACACCAAGATAGGTGTCTCAAATCATCGTCAAGTGCTGAGTACTTCTTTTTATCTCAGAGACAAAAACGTGGAATTCTCAGACCTGAAAATCATGGCATAATTAGTGCTTTGTCCCTGCTGTATTTAAGCGCAGTGTCTTTGCCAGGGTATGACACAGACCTCTTAAACTATGCTGAGATCTTCAGTGTCCTGCATGACATTAGACAGCAACTTTCCTCATGCTAGACCCCATGTCTCAGACACTCTTTCTAGTATAATAGAATTAGATTTCTCTTCAGATGAACTGGTCCAGGACATTGCCCTTAGCCTACCCCTTCTGTCAGCAGAGGTGCTGTAACCAAAAGAGAACTCTTACCCATGTTTTGTAATATCACTTAAGTGTAAAAATCTGTTGTAAGACATATATGATATGCAGGCAGAACTAGATGATATACTTGAGTGTTACCGCTTTTTCCATCCTCCTATTTGAGTTAGGGGAAAACTCATGTCTTCTGGGGAGCAACCAGTCAAAAAACGCCACAGAAGGCACAAAAAACAAGGAAAGGGAGTGGAGATAAGGGAGGGGAACAGAGGAGGCTTTCTGTGTGAATGACCCACTGATCTCAGAAGCTTTGCAGTTTTAGGGAGTGCAGGCCACACCTCCAAAGGAGATATTGAATCCTATTTGTGGGAGTCACAGATTTCAGTTCCCTTTGTGTAGATTTCCCTGTAAAGGGGATGATCTGCCTCTCTGCAGTGTTGCTTCATGATAAATTTTTGCTTTGCTCTCCAACATGCTCACTAAACTCTAATTTCATGAGTCATTGTTCAAAAGTAAGAACCTTTAATTACAGCCAAAATATAAGGAGTAAAAACTTGTGCAGAATTGCATTAAATGTGTGATGCTGTAGACGTCAAACAGTCGAGTGTACCTAAGATGACATTCAATATTATGAAGAGATTTTTATTCATTTCAGACCCTGAATGTTGTCTGATTTTAACAAGTGAGCCACTGATGACTAATTCTTTTGGTCAAGTACCCCTTCTCTCACCCATTAATTAGTGCTTTTCTGACCAGGATGCAAATAAACCTCCATTTTACTTTGTGTACAAAGACAAAAGCAAAAATGCTGAAATGTTAGAGTAATTATTAAATGGACATTACAGCATATTTTTTTTCTGGAGTGCTGGGAATTATTAGGAAATTATTTTATTTTATACATTTGTTTTTTTATTTCCAACAAAAGGCTTCAGACACTGATAATCTGATGAGATCAGACTACTTAGGCATTTTATCTCCTCCCCAGTTGTTGCTTATGCACCTGTTCTCATTGCTGGGCTGTCTTCTTTCTCAGCTCACAGTAAAAATAGTTCATTATTCTCCCCCCCCCCCACTTTGATGACAGTACAGTTGCTCCACTGCACGTGACACAACTAGGATGTTGTCAACACTGAGGGGGGGTCACTTACGATTACATTATTTCTTTCTTCCTGCAAACGTTTGACAATTAATTCTGCTGAAATAGGTTCAGACTGGTCATGAATTCCTCCAGACTGAGAGCTTGAGATGTTTATCCACCTGCAGGGCTCCCACAGAGGAAAATTTATTCTCTTGCTTTCCTGGGCGGTACCATCTGTTTTCCAATCCTTCATTCGTAGCTGATCTTACTTGTCTTGGGAGCAGTGTATTAAACTGCAGCAGCATGCTGATGAATCCATTCACTCTCACCATGTTTTGGATTTCTTACTAACTATCCCCGTCCCACCCCTACCTCCGTCTTTGCTGCCATTGAACCTTGCTGAGATTCCTCATGTTTTCCAGTCTTTTTACATGAAAAAGCTTACATTACTGTAAATTCAGAAGCCCAGTGGAAATATTTCCCTGAGGAATCAAACAGTCCAATGTTCAGGCTTTTGTTCCTATCCCCTTACTCTGGCCTTTTGAAAAGGAGGATGTGTAGGAAGCACTCTGTGTTACAAATGTGGAAAATTGTATAGAAACAGAGAAAATGTTAGTTTTCAGATGTGCAACCTATAAAGCTAATTAAGTGAGACATTTTCTCATAGAAAGTTAATGAGACTTCAATTTTTAAATCACTTGAGCACTCTTAAAAATTGCCTTCCACTCCTTAGTGGCCACAGAGGCCACTGGAGCAAATTAATCCCAGGTGTAATTCCACTGACTGTTAAGGAGCTGCACTGGAGAGGAATGTGTCACATTAACAGCCAGTAAATCTTACTAATTGTGGGGGTCAGGTGTTGGGTATGATTGTGACATTTTATTTTTCAGTGTCTTTACTTGTTGTAGCAGAAGCAAGCTGTACAGGTAGTTTGTAGACTGCATACTACGATAGATGTATTCAGTGAACAGGGTTACTTGTGTGAGTGAGCCAAGCAGAATTTGTCTTTGTGTACTTCCAGTTGTCTGCTTTGGTCTATCAGAGAAACTGGTATAGAAATAATGTTTGTAATGCCATGTTGGCATACATGATCTAATTGAGTTGGTTGCTTTTAAACTTTCTTTCTTCCCAGGGCTTATGTTCAAGACCCAGGAAGAATGTTGTTGTGAACTGCTGACTTATTAAAGGGAATATCTGTAATATTAGGATAGGAACCTGTAATATTAATACTTTAAGTATTAATGATTGTATTCCCTCAAAAAATCACACATGTACTATAGACCTGCTTTGATTTTGCGTATTCTGGAGCTAAACCAGGAGTAGATCCACTGGAGTCAGAGTTATACCAGTATAAAGAAGAGCTGGTTAGAGCAGACTCAAGTGCTGTGTACTGAACTGTTCATTAAAAGATCCCTGGTAATCATTTTAATTGTATAAAATTAAAGAAGTGTATTTTTGATACTAGACATATATTCTGCTGGGGTTTTGGTTTTGCCTCTTTGAGTCAATGTGACATGTTTTCAACGGGATGATTGACTCCACAAACTGAATTAGAAGTCAGCTGTCATGAAGGAGGGTTCTGCAATGTAAAAGGTTACTGGGTGTGATGGTGTGCACAAGAGGCTGCCTCAGGGATTAGAGTTGCTGGGAACAAAGACATTTGTATTTAGCAGTCTGGTTAACTTCAGCTCAGTCTTCTAAACATTTCCATGGAAACCAGGGAAGTTTTGGTTCACTGTAAGTGGCTTAATTTATTGTCTGTTTTGTGCTGAATATTAAAAACAAAAAAGAGACAAAACTAGCTTGTTTAAAAATTATTTAATCTGATTTTAGTCAGTTGTATTAAAAAACCATTGCATGGTTTACACTCTCATAGCTCCTTTCTTCAGTTACAAATGAATTGTTCATCAGCAAGGACATGTCCAAATTAAGATAAGGAAAACAATAGTGGAGAAGTTAGAGGGTTTAAAATTTTGTTTTGAGTAAAAGTCATGAGTGAGTGTGAGCATATGTGTGTGGGTGTGTTTATTCAGATGCAATATGAAAATTGAATGATTGGGCATGCTTAAATCTGGTAAACCATTGTTTTATAGGTAATGTATATGTTTTGATATAGCTGACAAGCACTTGTGTAGCAAGGGATATTGAAGTGTTTACAGGTAAAAGTATTATCAATGTATTTTGTTTTGTGCTGGAATAACTGCAGACAGGATTTTCTGAGATGTTTACTTTTATCTATTTCAGAATAAATAGGCACATTTTGGAAGTGATCTTGCAAAACTTAGGGATAAAAGCCTCAGGAAGTGAATCAGCAAAGTCAGTGATAGCATAACCCCATTCATGCTATTTGAGAGTCTGATTTAAAGTGCTTAGCTACCACTAAGTGCATGTGTACGGGATGGATTTAGATGTCTGGCTTAGTTGGTGTTTTCCAGCTCTAATATCTATGTGGTTCTGATTTCTGAAAATGCTAATGTGTGTGTGACAACCTTAAACAGTAACTCGGTAATCGGTGGCATGAATACCAATCACAAGGGAGTTAGAGATAAAAGGTGGGTGAAGTAATATCTGTTTATGAGGTGACCACGTTGCCCTATTTCAAATATGGACACCAGCCTTTGGGGAAGGGGGCTGCTGTCCTATATCACGGCTCCTGGGTGTTAGTGTCACACCATGAGGCAGTAGCCCCTGGAGATGGGGGCTCCACAGCCTGCCAATGAGAAGGCGTGGAGGATGGGGGCTCCACAAGCTCCTGGCGAGGGGTGGATGTGTACCAAATATAGGGACTCTGCAACCTCCTGGCAGGGGGGCCCAGGGAGTGCAGCAGCTGTCCTCTGGCGGGGTCCCTGGCAGCCATGCTGGGGAACAGGGTAGCTTCCCCACAGCAGGAGCTGCCTCCCCAAGGCACAGGATGACAGGGAATGAGGCAGCCACCTTGTGGTGGAGCTTGCCAGCAGAGGGAGCTGCTGCCATGGTATGCCAGGGAATAGGGCAGCTGCCTCACAGAGGAGCTCCCTTGCAGCAAGAGCTGCTGCCCCAACACACGGGGCACCAGGGAACTGGGCAGCTGCCTGTAGTGGAGGCTGCTGCCCCAAGACACCAGGTACTGGGGAACAGGAGCCCTGCAAAATGTAGGACAGTTTGCCCATTTGCTTTAAAGAAATCATGATGACGCCTGTCAGACAGCTTAAATAAAAGGACTGTCCTGGTAAGAACAGGACAGTTGGTCACCCTAATTTGTTATTGACCAAATTCTATTGGTGAGAGAAGCAAACTCTAGCTTACACAAAGCTGCTCTTCATTAGGTGCCTAAATAGCTTTGAGACTCTGGCCCATAGTCTGCTGTGAGAGGATGTAGCATGCCATATATTAAACTGATACTACAGCACAGTTCTTGCAAGAGAAAAGAAATAATACAGAATTTCAGCTTGCGCATAAAAATCACTATTGCTCTAAATGATTAGAACTTATTGCCACAGGTGGCTGTGTGCAGATCCATTTCATACCTCCCTGAAATAGAACTTGAGCAGCTGACAGCAAGCAGCTCTGTGTGTGTGTGTGTGTGTGTGTGTGTGTGTGTTTGCATGCTTGTTGTGAGCTTTGTCAGACGTGCCTGCAGCTGTGCCAGTGGTTTTATTTTAACAGCATAATCAAGTAAAATAGATTAAAAACAACCTGGCCAAAATACTTGCTGGTTAAGTAATAATCTTTTGGGGTTTAATAATATAAATACATTGAAGATATTTACAAATTATTTCAAGGCAGAAAAGCTGTAGAAATACAAGATTTGATTCTGTAATCACATATGTTTTCAGCAATGTTGGCAGCTCTCATTGCTTTTATCATGAATTTCTATTTACTGCTTTTATTAAAGCCCTAGCTGCTGGAGACAAGGGATTACATGTGATGTTGAACTTTAATTAAAACAAAAAGTAAAATTCTGTCCCTCAGATTTGCAGAAAAATAAATAAATATTATTAATAATAGGATAATAGTAATGTGTACACAGAATTAGTGCCTATGATTTTAAGGGATTCAAAAAAGAGATTTAAAGTGTCATACACTTCAAAACTACTAATTTTTGATGTGTGGCTACTTAATACTTGTTTCCTATTTTAAAGCTTTTTTACCTTTTGCAAACTGGGCTCTCAAGCAGACAATTCCTACTCACATCAGTGAAGAATAGGTTTGGACCCTATGGGCTTCTGCCACCAGATGAGCCTGTTTGGCTCCCCTGAAAGTAAATGGAAACCCAACCCTGCCACCCCATGAGTACGTGAGAGCAAAATCTGCCTATCAATGAGCATATACTGCAAAAATGTTGAGGAATAGGGTGTCTTCAGACTTGAATCTAATAACCTCCATTGATGGACAGCTCAACCAATAGAAAGAAATGTGCTTCTAAAATGACCCTAGTAGTTAGCAATCCCTGAAACAAAAAACAAATAGGCTGCCTGTATTTCAGTGTATGGTCAAAAGCAACCGCTTCTGGATTCATATACCACAATTTTGAAAAGAAGTTTCTGTTTCAACTTTCTTTGAGTACACTTCAAGCCCTTGCTAGTCCAACACCCTCAGGACTTGACTGGTACCAAATGAGAGAATTTGCTGGATTGCAGGAAGTCAGTATTGTCTGGCAGCATTACCCCCACTTCCACTTCTTATTGGACTCTTAGAAGATATTTAGGGGTAAATTGCAACTCAATAACAGCATGGAATACTGAGAGCCAGGACTGGTGCCTGTAAATAAACTCTATGGGATTATGGGAAATTTATACACACCCATGCATGATAAATGGTTGTCTGGCAAACTAAAATCACATCAGATTACAGACATTGCCGGACAAGACAGTGCCAGGTTAGTGAGGTTCAATCTGGGCAATCACATATATTTTGTATCATTCCTACTTCCCTTATGTATGTATATATTCCATTCTTGTGCTCATGCAACATATAATACTTCTGAACAATATAAAAGCCAGATTGTATGCTGGCTGGTATAGAGACATTGATGTAAGTAGAGCTACCTGTATTTATTCACCTGTGAATTTGGCCTAGACACAATTCTATTTTGTATGAGTGTGCTGATTAAAAAAATGGTCTGATCTTGCTGGCTTCTGTAGAAGCCAAATGGTGCTCAGCACATTGGAAAATCAGGCCAGTTATTTAGATAACTCGTTAAAAATTTAGAACCCAAACTTTATGCATTCAGGGGTAGGGCATCAACTGATGCCAACTGGAATAGCTCTGTTAACATCAATGGAGATATTCTGATGTATACTTTTTGAACATCTGACCCCCATTTTGGCAACTTTCTGCAACACTGGACAAAAATTGTCCCTTCATGTGTATATTTTGTTTTCTTCGATGCTTTACATAGCTATATATCAGTGCTAGAGGTAGTGTCCCTCTCTTCCCAGTTACCTGCTTTAACGCCAATTGCCTTACAGGTTTGATGATGCACCTGGGTTCATTTGGATCTCTTCTCTAGCTCAGCAGAGTGCAACTTCCTTATCTTCTTCCTGGGCACATTTACTTGGAAGTGCCTCCACCTTCATTTTGCTCCTTCCTGGTGGGATTGCCAAGACATTTTGGAAGGAAAACTCTGACTACAGGGTAACCCTGAGTTACTTGCCAGGTAGTTGGAGACTTCCAAGAGAGAACACAAAAACACACAATATGGTCAACCAAATAACTGGAGTAAACAGGAAACAACTATGATATCAGAGGGGAAAAACAAGGCTCCCAGTGCTGCCTTTCTCGCATTGATAATACTGATGATTTTACCCAGAAGTCCAGTCACATGACCTGAGATGGCAGAAAAACAATGTAGTGCCAAATGGGTTTCATTAATCCATGGAGACTTCTGAAGACCTCTGAAAAAGTCTGCTGTAGCAGTCATAAGCAGTTTGGTGGATTCAGTTCAGTAGAATCAAAGGACTATTAAGTCCCTCCACAGTTTTAATGCAGAGTAGATAATAACATTCCCAAATTCTTAACCTTTCCTCGGGCGGCCTCTGCATCTTGAGAGCACAGTTCAGGGAACAATTGTTTGACTATCTACCTCAAAGACCCTGGTCTTGCACCTGTGTAAATGATCCTCAGGTATAAGTCGAATTCAGACCCTTCAGCCTCTGGAGAGGGACTGATAATCTCAGTTATCAGAGATCCACTTCATACAGGAATCAGGCTGGCTCTAGTCCCTAGCTGACCCCTCAACATAAAAAGATTCAAGGATGCATTTGTACAGTAAGTATCTTAAAAATCCTAACTTAAATCTCTGATCATAGAAGTCAGATACTGTCACAGCAGGTTGGCAACCCTAACAAGCAGAAGGAGCAGTATTTGCCATGTGGCTACTAACTTATCTGGGGACCTGAACATAGGTTGCTGCAAGTAGGAATGATGGGGCTATGTTTGTCATCTCTCTTGGTTTTTTCAGGAATCTCCTGGAATTGGGCTGAGTGTCCTGGATGTTATTGATGCTAACCTGGGAGATTTGAAACTGCTAAGAGTCTGGTGGTGCAGCAGGACTAAAGCAAGCTCCCTGCCTGTCCTGGACCCACATGGCTCCAACAAATCTCTGCAACTCCTAGGCTGCAGGGAGCCAAATGTTCTCTTTATGCTGCACCTGCACGAAGTGGTGTTTTACAGCTCCCATTGGCCAATGATTAGACAGTTGGCAATACTGTTGTGTGTGCACATGCTGCAGTGTCCCTGATTGAGGGGGGAGGAAGGGATAAGAGAGGGCTGCCATGCCCCCTGCTTGAAGCAATTTCCATCATATAGAGGTTTACCGTTTAGTTTAATGGCTTCCAGCACCTCAAGTATACAAATTGTTCCAGCATCACTGGATCTGAAGAGCTAACTCAATCCTGACTGGGTAGGGAATTCTCCCAACACAACCTTATAAAAGGGGAATTACCATGAGTAGGGAAAGGAACAAGTGTAGAGATATTTCTTGCAGATATCCAGAAGCCAATCAGCTTCTCCACCCCATAGCATAGTGTAACTTCATAAGCGTAAATGCCTTGCAGATTAGGTAGTCAATTCAAATTACACAAAGTGATTGTAAAACAAAACTATTGGGTTAAATTGTCATCATTGATCACATTGTTCGTCTCTATTTTAAAAGTCCACATTTTCTTGAATTCCAGAGGTGATCTCTGATTATTGGTCTCTTCATTGTGCCTCTTGTGAGGGAAGAAGTCTTAATCCACATCCAAGAACATATGAATTCTACTTGGCTGGATATTCTCAGGAGTTTAGGATGCTCACTTACTCTGTTTCCAATATAACTTGTTTAAAGAATTTAAAAATCACATTTATTAATTTGCTACCCACTCTGGGATTGTCCAAGGAAAGAAAAAAAATCCAACAATTTATGCCTATGAAAGAGCAAAGCAGCCTATTGTGTCATCAGGTATCCCTTAATGTATCACTCAGTTCTAACTGGTGTGGAACACTAATGTCACAAAGCTTCATTTCCCTTCTTTGTTTTTAAAGTTGTATCTGCTTGTAGGAATCTAATCTCTGACATTAGTCAGAGACACATCTCTTTCAATTCCCCCACCACCTTTGGCATTATCAAACACATACAAGTGAACGGGTCTCTGAATAGGCAGAAAATAATCTTTCACAAAAGCAGAAAGTCATCTTCATACATTTCAATGATTTCTTTCAAACGTCGTTTAAATATTTTGAGCAATCCTTTAGAGGATTAATACAGGATGCAAGTATAGGAGCACTCAAATGCTTTAAATTTACTATACTTATATTCATTTCCAACTTCTCAATCTCTCGGTAGTTATTAAATATGGTGTCTAATTCATTTTTATTGTAGCCTGGAATGGGGACATTTGTGGCTAGATGCTGAGTTGTTGTAAGTTGGTTCAGCTCCATTGATTTCAATGCCAAGTTACATCATTTGATAATCTGAACCATTATTTCCGCTGCAGTTGAAAAGATACTTTTTCCAGCTTCAGAATTTTGAATTCAGCTGCATTAAGAGATGTGATCAAGATTGAGGTCTATGGAATTGACACAAACAAAAGTGCTGTTGTGTTAAGCAAGCACAATCCTTCAATTTCAGTTGCATTGCTAGGTTTGATAATAGTAAACCTGCCCCAGGAACATTAACAAAGGGTGTCTTTGGGTTTCCTTGTGTTCACCTATTTTTCAGACAGTACATGCTTTTGCCTTCAAAAGCCTTTTTGCCTTCTCCAGTTCCATGAAAAACAAAATGCCAAAGGGGTTCATCGTGTGGTCTTCTGCAAATTGGGCTAAAGCAAGAGCACTTCAGAAACGATTAACTTCGTCAGTGGGTGTATTTCAAAAAGCTGCATGTTTTACCTCAACCAAAAGGCATAGGTTTGGTGTTGAATCTCTTAGGCTATGTCTACACTAGAGTGTTTTGTGGACAGAACCCGGGGAGCATCCACATTTCCAAGATGTTCTGTCAACAGTAAATCAACAGAATGCCGCACTTCGGTCAACAGTGTTCTGCAGCTCACCCATGAGGCACAATGCCTCTGTCAACAGAGATCTGTCCACAGCAAACCAGTCTGGGGCTGGGGCTGCACTAGAGAGTTTTGTTGACAAAAGGGGTCTTCGTCGACATAACTCAGGGAGCGTCTACACACTTAAAGCGGTCTGTCAACAGAGTCTCGATAGAACTCTGCATTGTCCTCAACAGTGTTATCCCTCAAAAATTTGAGGTATAAGAAGTAACAGAGAGAAAGCCGTGCTAGTCTATATACTGTCAAAACAAAAAATCAGTCAAGTAGCACTTCAAGGACTAACACAATAATTTATTAGGTGAGCTTCGTGGGACAGACCCACTTCTTCAGACCATAGCTATACGTCACGATTGCCCTGTCGACAATGACTTCTGTCAACAGATGCTTCTAGTATAGACATAGCCTGGATGTTCTGTGGGGCCTTCTATCAACAGACAGGACTTCAAGCACACTGGGCAGCCCTGTCTGCTGTGCTTCTGGTTGGCCATTTTTCCAACAGAGCGCCCGGACCGCTGAAAAAGCGGATCACTCTTTCAATATGCTTGCAGTCTGACCACAATCTGTCAACAGATGTCTTGTTGGAAGGTATCTTCTGACAGTAACTTCTGTAAACAGATCACTCTACTGTAGAGTGAATTTCTGGAGCTTGTACATTTAGCAGGTCACACTAGGTCAGTGGTGTCCAAAATAAATTCACCACTCACCACACCCCACCACCCCAGCCAGGCACAGCCCCTGAGTCAGGCACCCTCTCACATGCAGGCATCCTTCCCCATTCAAACCCCACCCCCAGCCAGGCACCCTAACACCCCTGCTCCCAACAAAAAAGTCCCCAGGGCCACTGCTGGAGCTGCCCACCTGCTCCAAGCCATGTGAGCTGTCTGCGCTGCCCAGCCTCCTTGAGCCACGCTGCCTGCCCAGCCACCCAAGTCGTTCAGCGGTGCCACCTAGCTGACCTTCCCAAACTGTCCTGGCCCCAGCTAGCTGTAGGAGAAACTTCCTCGCCGCTGCTGCCACATGCTTGTCCCACCAAATGGTGGGGCACATGCACAGAGCAGCAGGAGGGATGTCCCATGTGTGTGGCATTCCTGAACCACATTCATCACATCCAGCTGTCCCGTTCACCACAAATGGTGAATGGACAGCATACTGGACATCTCTGTATTAGGTGATACATAACTGTTGCTTCTGGCCTTCCAATCTATGAATCTCTAGATGTACATTATATTAGCAATGATAGAAATGTCTCAGATTATGCTTTTGTGGGACAATTTAATTTTTGCTAAGACAACATGAAAGTTAAGTTGAAGCTTTGTTTGTATCAAACTGCCAACATTTTTGAGATTCCAGTAGGAAGCTAATATCAGTGAGAATAAAATGAGAAATCTAGACACCTCAAGCTTTGGGACTTCATTCCTAAACTTGTAGCAAAGTAGTCTGTCTTATTTGGTCAACTTTTATTTCTGTGTCAGTGGCGAGATGAAAATTCCCAAGGTGGTTGACAGTATTATTTAGATGTCCTCACAAATCTGCAGGTTTGGTGGGTTGTGCGTGAGTGCACATGTGCTTTGTGGAGATATAGTAATGAGCAGCAATATTCTGGTGTGGATCCAAATTTGGACAGAATTAAGTGGAGTCCAGATCTGAGACCCAGTTCTCGTCCCCTTTTTAATATGCTGGGATGCTCCTGCACCACTTAAACCAATGGATGTTTTGTCATTGACTTCAGAGGGACCACAACAACCTGAGATGCACAGAATGATCAGTGTAATGTAGTTTATCATAGGAAGACAGTTCCAGAAACAAATTTTCCCTGCCTCTGTAATTATGCGCAGATTATTATGTTTCTTTTGAACCCAGGGTTTGGTTTTAACTGCTTGATCTACCATGGGTTTAAATTAAGCTAATTATAAGTGGGTGCTTGATGTGTTTTATAGTGCAAGGCTTTGTTAGTGTATGTGTCTTCTGTTCATCTAGTGCTCATTAACATCTATCATTAATTGATCTAGAGTTTGCAGAATTGTTCACGTAAATGATTTTTAATCTGAATTTCCCTCATTGGGGCATCAGGCTAAATGCCAATTTAACAAGTATTTGTTAGCTATTATCACTGTAAAAGGAAACCCTATGCAGATGTTGACAGAAAGAGAAAAGTTTTTCTGCTTTTCCCTGACTAACTTGCTGAAATTTTATCCATGTAGCCCAATCCTTTTTTTGTGAACTAAGATGCAGTAATGGAAAGTATTAAGAGAGAATGAACTGAGGAGAAATAGGAGTTGATCATGTAAATTAAGCCAGGTTGGAGATCAAATGTCTGGTTATTGAAGCTAGGCTTTGCTTTTACTAGCAGTATTTTGTACTTTCTTCTAAAAGATGCCATTTTGGCAGTCTTGGACACTAAAATCTTCTCTGTATCTATAGATGAGCTACAATGCCAAGTTTTGCTAGGGAATGGAACCAGGCAACTTCATAAAGTTAAGGGCTGCATTGCCACAGCTTAAGCTAAACAACTGAACGCTGAAATGGCAGCAGGCATGAAGCCTCTCTGGATGGTGGCCACTGGGTAACACACACAAATTGGCAGATTATGCAAGCTTTCCAACCCCACACTCCCAGTACATCTCCATCTTAAATATGGTGTGAGGCTTCAGTTCAGTTTATGTGATCCTTTCAGTTGTTGGTACTTATATGTAGCATTCTAATCGGAGTGTCAGTTATCATGTACAATCTTATTATTAGCTCTTTGGGGGTAGGGCTTTTGTTCTGTTTGTCCAGCACCTATCATAATGGGGTGCTAGTCTATGATTGGTCTCCTAGGTACTACAGTAATACAAAAACAATCTTCCAAATATAAACTTCATACTGTGAGGGCTTTTTCTCTTACAACTGAGATTGGGCTATGTATTTCGTGAGAGCTGGCATTGTGAGTACAGTCAAGTCTGGTATCATACAGTGAAAAAATTCAAGTTTTACCTTCAGAACATCAAGTTCTTCTTTGAGTGGTTGTTCATGTGTATTCCAGTTACTTGTGTGCATGCATGTGCATGGTGGACAGAAATTTTTTTCCCATAATAGTATCTCTAGAGTTGGTCTAGGTGCCCCCACTTCTGCTTTGTCTTGCCAGCTCCTCTGACAGAGGTGTGGGTATTAGAATAGACATGAACAACACAACTCAAAGAACAACAGTTATGAGAAGGTACATAACCGTTTTTCTTCTTTCAATGATTGTTCTTGTGTATTCCAAGCCAATAATTAGCTGGTGGAGTTGGAGTAAACAGCTGATTGCAAAACTGCTCTACTAAAGTCTGCTTCACATCTGGCCTGTTGCGTATTGGCATAGTGTGCAGTGAACATATGAATTAAAAATTATGGAGCAGCCCTCTACATTTTATTAGAAGGGATCTAAGCTAAAAATGCCAGGGGGAAGCTTGTGTTCTAGTAGAATGAGCCATCAAGGGTGGAATGGGGATCTCAGCCTGGTTATAGCACTCTCTATGCAATGCAGGAGATAATCCATGAGGAGATATGCTGGGATGACACTGGGTGACCTTTTATTCCTTTCTGTCACCGCCACAAACAACTGGACAGATTTCCAAAATGATCTGGTCCTATCTATGTTGAACACTCATGCCCTATGTACGTCTAGGATATACAGGCTTTACTCCCTGGAAGTGGAGTGGGGCTTGGTACAAAACACCAGAAGGAAAATGTCCTGGCTGAAATGAAACTGGGATACCACCTTTAGGAGAAAGTTGGGATGTGGTCTAAGTTGTATGTTATCTTTAAATTAAACAGTATATTGCTTTCTGAAGTGAGGGCTCTCAACTCAAGGATTCTCCTAGCTGAAGTGATGGCCACCAGAAAGGCTACTTTGTAGGAGAGAGATAACAATGAAAAAGTAGCCATCAGTTCAAAGTGGAGACTCATAAGCTTACAAAAGATTAAGTTAAGATCACAAAATGGGACAGGTGGGTGAATATGTGGATAGAGTCTTTCGAGGACCTCGAGGAATCGAGTAACCATAAGATTCATGAATAAGGAGAGATTCTCAGATCCAGGGTGCCCACACACCTAATTGGAATAGACATGAGCAACACATTTTGAAGAACAACAGTTACAGGAAGGTATGTAACCATCTTCTATTGATTGGAAATGAATTGTTTGTCATGTCTAGTCTGGGACTTGGAAGACGTGAGAGAAGAACTGTCACCCGTGCTTATGGTAAATGACCTCTTAATGCCTTGATCCCTCTGTCTGTGCACAAACATACTTCCTCAAGTGCCCTGTAAAAGGATAGAATCATAGAATACTAGAACTGGAAGGAACCTTGGGATCAAGTCCAGATCTTTGCAAATGGTTTGCTTAATTATATGCTCCATTTTCTGTCCTGGCACAGAAGTTAAGATGACTGGTCTATAGTTTCCTGGTTTGTCATCTGGCAGGTATGTATTTAAAAACTGAAATGCCAAGACTTTGAGCACCTCCAAAATATAGTTGCTGGAACAAGAGTATTTCAGGGAGGGATTTAAAAAAAAACATGATGCTTACTGGATAGTTCCAGGCACAGAGGTCAGAATAGCTTTCTTTGACAGCATAACAAGTCTTGTGGGTAGGAGGGAAGCTTTAGATGTGATATATCTTGACTTTGGAAATGCCTTTGACATTTCCTTGCATGACCCCTTCATAAAGGAAAATACAACCTGGATGAATGACTGTAAGATGGGTGCATAACTGGTTGGAAAACTGTTCCAAGAGGGTAATTTTCAGCTGTTAACACTCAAGTTGGAAGGGCAGACTGAGCAGGGTTCCACACAGATCAGTTTTGGTCAATGTCTTTAGATAATGGATGTTTGCCCATGATACCAAATTGGGAGGGATTGCAATGGCTTAAAAGAGTAGGATTAAAATTTTGCAAACTGGAGAAATGGTTTGAAGGAAATAGAAAAAAATTTAAAAGGCTAAATGCAATGTAGTCCATGTAGAAAGAAAGAGTCAGATGCATACATAGAGAATGGAGATGATTGCTTAGGAAGTACTGCAGAAAGGGATCTGAGGAATCATAGAGGATTACAGGCTAAATATGAGTCAATAGCATAACACTGTTACAAAAAAAAAGCAAACGATTCTAGGATAGAACCAAAAATAGTAATCAAGGTTGACAAATCAGAAAAAAAAATTATCAAGGTGAGCAAATCAGACAGTAGGGGGTGAGAGAGTGGGGGCGTCAAGAATTTTCACACTACTTTGGAAAGAGAGGCTGCTGAGCTCTCTTTTATATTCAAATTTGACACATTAACACGTGGTTTGAACCAGAATGCGACTTTTCTGGGTCATTGTAGGGGCTCTTTTGCATACTTGGCTTAATCTAATTCCTGACTCCCCCCTTCAGCCCCTCTACTCTCTGATTTGCTCACCTTGATCATTTGTTTTCTGATTTGTCAACCTTGATTACTATTTTTGATTCTCAGTGCCTTAAATATTGAGTCTGTTCTGGTATGGCTATGATCTGAAGAAGTGGGTCTGTGCCATGAACGCTCACCTAATAAATTATTTTGTTAGTCTTTAAAGTGCTACTTTACTGCTTTTGTGTTTTGATAGTATAAAGACTAGCACGGTTTTCTCTCTGTTAATCATTCTAGGATGTATTAGCAAGCGTTTTGCAAGCAAGACACAAAGAATAATTCTTCCACTCTACTCCAGGCTGATTAGACTGCAGCTGGTGTATTGTCCAGTTCTGGGTGCCACATTCCAGGAAAGATGTAGACAAATTGGAGAAAGTCCAGAGAAGAGCAACAAAAATTATTAGAAAACATGACATAAGCACATGAAAGGTTGTTACAAAGAGGAGGGAGCTAAACTGTTCTCCATACCTCTAAGGATGGGATGTGAAACAGCGGGCGTATGTTGCAGCAAGGAAGCATTAGGTTGGACTTTAGGAAAAACTTCCAAACTGTCAGGTTGGTTAAGCACTGGAATAACTTGCCTAGGTAGGTTGTGAAATATCCATTATTGGTGATTTTTAAGAACAGGTTAGACTAACACCTGACAGGGATGATCTAGGTCAGTGGTGGGGATACATTTTTGTGTTGGGGACCACTGACCGACAGAAAAATCAGTTGGGAGCCACACAAAAGTGAGAAGCACAAAACAAAATGCCACCCACCCCTCATTGATGGTGCCTCTTGATTGAGACACCTCACTCCCCTGGCACTCCAGCCCCACAGCAGAGTAGGAGAGGGAGGGCTGAGGTCCAGGGCTAACTGGGGGCCCAGGGCTAGCAGATGTTATGCTGCCCTGGGTCAAAAGTGAGGGATTCAGTGTGTGGGAGGGAGCTGCTAACAGTGGGAGTCTGGGCAGAAGAGGGGTGCAAGAGCAGGCTGAGTGGGTGGGAGCAGCAAGCCCTGAGCCTTGTGGGCAAGATCCAGGCAAGCCACGGGCCATAGGTGCCTCACCCCTGGTCTAGACAATAGTTAGTTCTCTCACAAGCACAGGCAACTGAACTAGATGACTTGACAGGGTCCTTTCCAGATCTCTTATTCTTTGTAAGAAGGCATGAAGACAAGTCGGTAATACAAGAAGACCAATGGCATGGTCCAGTGGCATTCTGAGTGCCCTCAACTTCTATTTGCAGTAAAGGAAAGACTGGGGCACTTGGCACCCCATAGCACTGAGCTATAAAGGCATGAACCAACTCCTACTTGAGTCAATGGGGAAGAATTCCAATGGTTTGAATGAACTAAAAATGTAAATGAAACTGAATTATACTGCTCATTGTTTTCCCTAAGCTAACTAGTCTCATCCCCAAAGTGACACAGTCATTTGGGTTTTATTGACCAGTGTGTATGGAAGTTTTTGGTGACATTTTCTGTAATTAATACAACTGTTTTTTAGTGATGCATATACTTCTCAGTGAATCACAATTAACCATCATTACTTGGTATGATTAGCAGTGACTCTTTTATCCATTTCTGTTATGACTTCCAAGATACATGTGAAATGGAAGGTAAACAAACAGTGTTTTTTCTCTCCATTATCAGTTACTATCAGATGAAAATAAAAACCTATCAGTTATTTTCCAGATCTGAAGAAGTGAGTCTGTCCCATGAAAGCTCATGAACTGATAAATAATATTGCTTGTCTTTAAGAGTCTACAGGACTTTTTTGTTTTTGTTCTGCATGGCTACATCAACACTAGCCGAAAACTTCAAAATGGCCATGCAAATGGCCATTTTGAAGTTAACTAATGAAGCGCTAAAATACATATTCAGCGCCTCATTAGAATGTGGGCGGCCACGACACTTTGAAATTAACGTGGCTTGCTGCCGTGCCGCTAATTCAGATGGGGCTCCTTTTCGAAAGGATCCCAGCAACTTCGAAGTCCCTTTATTCCTATCTGCTTATAGGAATAAGGGGATTTCGAAGTTGTCGGGGTCCTTTTGAAAAGGAGCCCCGTCGGGACGAGCTGTGCGGTGGCGAGCCACATCAATTTCAAAGTGCTGTGGCTGCCCACATTCTAATGAGGCTCTGAATATGTATTTCATTGCTTCATTAGTAAACTTTGAAATGGCCATTTGCTTGGCCATTTCAAAGTTTTTGGCTAGTATATACATAGCCCATATGAGGAGTTCCATTGACTTTAATGGAAGTACTCATATGCACAAAGTTAAGTATGTTTATAAATGCAAATATATGCAGGATTAGGGCCATTTTCAAGATAGAAGTCTTTTTTGTATTACCTGAACAAGGAGCTTGGTCTAAATTAGAAAAGTTGCACCAGTTTAACTAAATTAATTTTAAATCAATCTGGTTAAATGAATGCAAACTTCTATTGTAGATACACTTAATCCAGTATATCTCTTGCTTAAATTGTTTTACCTTAATTTGGTGCCTGCTGAACCATTGAAAGCAAGTGTTAATTTCACTATTAGATTCATACATCCTTTATGTAAACAAGGTGAGTTTTTGTGCACAGCCAGATTAACAAGATGAAAATTTAGTTTCAAATGAAGTCTAGCCCTATGTAGGCTAGGGACAGCAGCAGTTCTTCAGCAGTGACATAATAATGAGAACTGTGAATGCAACTATAAAAGAAAAAATAATCGGAGTAATCCTTGCTCTCTGTGGGAAATGAAAATGGGTGCAAATAACTGAGGTCAGTTTTGCAGCTTTTTCTGAATGTTTCTATGATGATGGTGTGGAGAAAATATGGCCTGTGGGCTGGATTCAGTCCATGTAACATTTCTATCCACCCCACCATGACGCCTAGCAATTGACAGGGGTTGGCAATTTGCAGCTCTGTGGGTGCATGTGGTTCTTTGACTTCCCCTTTGCAATCTCTGTTTGGGTAAAAATCTAATGGCACAGCAGGGCTCAGGCAGGCTGCCTACCTGCCATGGCCCCATGGTGCTCTTGGAAGTGTCTGACTCCTGCTGCCGTGTCTCTACATACTGCGGTGGATGGGGGAAGCAGCTCCATGAACTGACCCCTGTCCCCAGAACCATCCTCACAACTCCCATTGGCTGGAAAATCCTCCTGCATCCAAACTCCCTCCCATATTCTAAACTCGCTTCTGCAACCCAAGCCTCTGCCCCAGCATGGAGCCCCATCCTGACCAAATTCCCTCCCACAACCCACACCATTTGCCTTCTCCTCCATCCCTGCACTCTACACCAGCCCAGAGCTTCCTCCTGTGCTCATATACCCTCCCTGGACTGCACCCCTCTTTTATTCCAACCCCTTGCCATAGCCTGGAGCTCCCTCCTGCACCTAAATTCCCTCACACGCCTGGCAACTCCCATTAACATAATAGAAATGTGTGGCTCATGATGACTTGTCAAAATTCATGGAATTACCCCCTGTGAAAATTATTTCCCATGCTTGTTTTATGAGGACAAAAGATTACTGGGGGATGGGTATAGCTCATCTGCCTTTTAGGATAAATGGATAATATCTATACACGTCCCGGAGGATTATGGACTCCATGGAAAAGTGTGACTCAAATTGATTATGTAGCTTTTACTGAAGCTATTAATTAAGGAAAAATTAAATGACGAGAATGAGTTCATGACATTTTTTTACCATTATCACAGAGCACAAGGTAAGTCTTTAAGCACAGCTGCCCCTTGATCTCTCTGCCTACATCTACACTAAAAGAGATCTGTCAACAAAACTGGGATTTTGTGGACAAAACTCTCTGGCCGTGTCTACATTAGCCCCAAACTTTGAAATGGCCATGTAAATGGCCATTTCGAAGTTTACTAATGAAGCACTGAAATACATATTCAGCTCCTCATTAGCATGTGGGCGGCCGCGGCACTTCGAAATTGACGCAGCTCGCCGCCGCGTGGCTCGTCCTGACAGGGCTCCTTTTCGAAAGGACCCCGCCTACTTCAAAGTCCCTTTATTCCTATGAGCAGATGCACTATGCACCTAAGGGCTAATCTATACTTATCAGACAATTGATCACAGCACGGTTGATCTTCCAGAGTTCGATTTTGCCACATGTGTTAAGATGTGGCAAAATCGATTTCTCTGTGCTCGGCTGTTGACCCTTGTACTCCACACTATAGTGTGGAGTAAGGGATGTCGATGTGAGCCTGAAGAGCTCTGGACTATTTTAAGTCAGGAAGTTGATTCTTACATGTTGATTCTAGCTACGCTTATGTAGAGTGACCATATTTCCCTACGAGAAATATGGGACACCTGGTAAATTGCTTGGAGTTAAGTGAGTTCAATGGCAATCCATGAGAACTATGAAGTACAAACATTCAAAATACTATTAAGTTGACCGAGCACCCGTTTAAAAGATATACTGCCTCATTATAATAAAAATAGTTAAAATTATAAATATACATGTACAATTGAGTGGTTATTTCTCTCTAAAAGTGCCTGCTTGTCCTAATCTTGCTGTTTTTCAGAGTGTGGGCTGGTAGTGTGAGAGACAGCATTGCAGGAGGCTGGGGCGTTGTGTGGGAGGGCTGGGGTATGTGAGTGAGCTTCTGCAAGTCAATGTGTGTGTGTGTGTACAGGAGGGCAGGAGTCAGGGTAGGAGGCTGGAAGTAGGGAGGAGACCTGGGGCTGGATTCTGGACCAATGTAAGCCATTTCATATTTATGCAGCAGTATAAAAAGAGAATGAAATCTACTAGGCCAGCCCCCCACTCCGCTCACCATTTAATTTCACTGGAGTCAGTGGATTTACAAAACAGATAAACCCTTAGCTTTCAGAGCTAAATAAGATATTATTCCATACCTGATACCTTTCAATACCTCAGCGTATTCAATACTGCACAGCATACATTCCAATATCCATACACACTATGCCAAGTCCATTGCCAAACCTTCTTACCTCTCACCAGTCTGTATACAGCAGAACTACATTCTAATACCCCACTCTGAAAACAGTATTTTCAGAGCTTGTAACTTAATAAGTCCCCATGAGAGGTTCAGCACTGAAAGGCTTGGAAATCCTCACCCCTTGTCTTGATGCTGCCTCCTGCCATCTCCTACTGAAATCTCCCATTATGTGTTTCTCTGTCCCAAACAGTGACCTGATCTCCCATCTAATCACTAGGCAGAGCTGCCCCTCTCCACTCCAGAGATACCCAGACTACACGGTGCCTGTTTGTTTCCAAGTTGCTGCCTGTGGGCCACCCCTTCCAAGAAGTGGATCTGTCCCACAAAAGCTCATAACCTAATAAATAATATTCTTAGTATTTAAGATGCTACAGCACTGCTTTTTTGTTTTGTGAAGATACAGAATAACACAGCTACATCTCTGAGACTCTCCCTCTTTCCCATCTGCAGTCCTGGCCTACCTAACTCCCTCATTTCCCCAGGGCAAGTCCAGATTAAGATAAGGGCAGCAGCCTAATGGGTCAAATACCCCTCCCAAACAAATGCTACAACTTGATGGAAATTCAAATATAATTGAAAAGCCAAATAAACAGGATCTATGGTAAAGTTCTTCCAGTTTTCAATTACCATGGACCAAATAGTAAAGTAACACAAAGTATTATTTTTAAATGATTGATCAGTTTCAGATAGGAATTTTGTCGCTAAAGAAATGTGTTGTAAAAATAATTCTTTCCTACCCCACCCTATTTCTCCCATCGCCTCACCTTTTTCCACCTCCTCTTGGAGGGTGTGGGTGGGGGGCTGTGGCTCTGGTCTGGAGGGAAGGCACAGGCAGAAAGAATGGAATGGGGTGGTGGGGGAGGTTAGCCTCCTCAAAGGGGGAATTCCACATGCCACACCTGTCTGAGCAATTTAAAAGGGTCTGGGACGTCCAGGTCATTTTAAATTGCCTTGGGTGCTGAGCACTTACCTCTTTGCCCCCATCTGTCAGTGGGCCAGTCTGAGCCCCCTCCCACCCTCCAAACTTCTGGGCCCCAGCCTGGAGCCACCTCCTGCACCACCCCAAACCTTTCATCTCAGGCCCTAATTCAAAACATGCATTTCTAGCTGAAGCACCTTCACTCCATCTCACACCCCATGTTTCTGGCCCAGCCTGGAGCAAACCCTTCCAGAGTCTGAACCCATGATTATTTTGCTCACTCCAGATCCTAGGGGGCTCCATGATGTCTAATAGCGCTGGCCTCCAGAAAAGTTAATCCAGCCCTACCAGCCTGCCTCAGGATTCACCTTCCTTGTCCCCTTTTTCCTGTCTCTGCGCTTTCCTGAGTCCTGTACCCAATCCTTCATGGGACCCATCCAAACCCATGACCCCACATCTAACCCTGGCCTGGGTCAAGCTTCCCTTTACTTCAGAGACTTACCTGTTTGCGCTGCCTGTGGGCTACCAAGCTAAGTGAAACCCCCTAGCAGCTGTTCCCACTTTTCCCCAAGTGGCTGCCCCGTGCCCCATTCCCTGCCATAGGAACAGCTGCCCCCCACCCCGTTCCCTGCCATAGGAGACTCTGCCCTCCCTAACCCAATCGTATTACCTGTCAGCAGTGTGTGTGTGTGTGTGTGTGTGTGCAGAACTATCTGAGGCACAGCTTTCTATGTCTTTCTTTGGAATGTGAGCAGAGAGCACAGCAGCCACACAGCCTGGCTCTGCCCCTTCTCTAACCCCCCATTTCTGTCTCCCCCCCACACCACCTGCTTAAGGAGCTGTCTCTTTAAAATTCAGGCCCCTGCTTTGCAACATATGGGACAATTAGCCTGCTTTTTAAAAAAAGTTGGGACACTCTCCAGGGAGCTAAAAAAGGGAGAGTCCCAGCTAAAATGGGATGGATGTACACCCTACATTAATGGTGTAGCTAGAATTGCGTAGCAGAAATCTACTTTCTACCCTACTGTAGATATACCCACAGCCAAGAAATTTTTGTAAGCCATGTCTCTTGACCTGTCTGTGTGTGGTACTTTCTTGATGCTCTGAACTGAGGGCAGAAAATGTGGTGTAGGTTGATTCCTCTCCAGTTCATTTTTACCACCACGTGTTCTGAGTCGGAATTGTCAGTGTCCTCAGCTCCTCTTCAGTGCATCGTTGCTAAAGGAAATTGCATATAGGGGTGTTTTTTAGTAATGTTTGTTGTTTTAGTTGCTTTGGTAGCAAAAGCGTGATATAGTGTGTTCTCCATTTCTTCTCCAACTTGGGACCTTTTTCCCCTCTAGGGGTCTGGGATTATGCCCAGGATCTGGCAGTTCCAAAACTGTTTGCTACTCTTCCTCCTTTTCAACAGAGCATCAACACTGTCTTCACTGCTTGACTGGGGCTCATATTTCTGCCAAATGTAGCTTCTGTGCTTTTTATTTAACCCTGAAATCACAAGGTCAGAAACAGAGCCTCAGAAGATATCTCATGGAGAAGGCAATGAAGCTCCAGTCAAATCAAGTGAACATTGCTCTTCCAAGCACAAACTGGGGAATGGAGACATAAGATTAAGGAGAAGGTTTCACATAAGAGCAAAGGGCATTTTCATAGACATAAGGGGAAGTCGTCTTCCCCTAAAGCTGCTTCACAGAGAAAAGATCCCTTTTTGACCCTGTCAAAGTTGGGAGCGCTAGCTCACAGTTTGTGACTACTATACGTACCTATGTGACTCCAGCTTTCACCCAGAATTCATCACACATTCCATTGTCTACAGCCAAGCCCAAAGATACAACTGCATTTGCTTTAATGCATTGGACAGAGACAAGTATGTACAGGATCACCATCAAGCATTCTCAAAACTACAGTACCCACCCAGGGAAGTGAAGAAAAGATTCAGAGTCAAGTTAGTTGGTACCCAGAAGTCACCTACTACAGGATAGGCCAAAAAAAAGAAAGAAACAGAATGCTACTCACCATTACATACAGTCCCCAGCTAAAACTTCCCTAGAACATCATCAAGGATCAAAAATCTATCCTAGGTGACAATCCCTCACTCTCATAGGCCTTGGGATGCAGGCCAGTCCTCGTTTATACATAGCCTCCCAACCTGAAACAACATAAACACTAACTCAGGATCCATCCCTACAATAAACACCATTACCAACTCTGGCCACACATCTACCCTAGTGACACTATCATAGGACCTAACCACATTAGCCTTACCATCAGAGACTCATTCTCCTGCACATCTACCAATGTGACATACGCTCTGCCATGTACACTGGACAAATGGGACTTTCTCTACATAAAAGAATAAATGGACACAAATCAGACATCAAGACTGGTACCATTGAAAAACCAGGAGGAGAATGCTTTAACCTCCCTGGACATTCAGTAACAGACCTGAAAGTTGACACACTGGAGCAAAAATCTTTCAAAAACAGACTGCATCATGAAACTGCAGAGCTGGAATTCTTATGCAAACTTGACACTATGTCTGCCTAGAGACTGGGAATGGCTAGCTGACTACAAAAAGTAATTTCCCTGTTTTGGTATGTATATATATCCCCACCAAACTGAAATTTCCACTTTATGCATCTGATGAAGTGGGCTCCAGCCCATCAAAGCTTGTGCTGAAATAAATGTACTAATTTTTAAGGTGCCACAGAACTCCTTGTTATTCCAGAACGCTATGGAGGTACTAAGGACAGAGGCCCCAGTAAATCTTTTTGACTGGAGAATAAGGTGCATGGGGGTACATATCCAACAGTTCTGACATAAGCTGTAATGGTGAAAAATTGAGATAAACACTCCTGGTGCTCACATTCATTTTTAGAGTCCATACGATATTGGTAGTGACACGGCCCAGGAAGGAGTCAGCTGCTTCAGTGACTAAGGAAGCTCCAGTTCTGATGGCATTGCCAGTTCACTCTCTCTTTTTAGCTCAAGATTACCTAAGATGTACATCTCTCAGGAGAACATCTCTGCACTTTCCTACCTGCATTCACCCTGCTGAGAGGATCATCTCTGTTCTGGGATGTTGTTACGCCAGAGGAACAGACTGGTAGGTGGGATTGGACAGTCATTCTCCCATCCCACCTGCCAGCCTTGAGGTGTAACCATTGTTTCCATTAGACCTAAGGGGTCCAGCTTTTTTTTTCAAATGAGCCTGAGGCCTTCCTGGAGTCTCTGTAGCATCAGGTGGAGGTGGAATGCGATAGGAGCCCCAGAATATTGGCCATATACAACAGGACAAGAGACAGGTGGTATCCTATGCCATGTGATCTCCTTATGATAGATTACCTATCCTGTGGATAATAGTGGTTACCACTGGAGACCTAACCTGGACACCCCAGATTAGTTCAGGAGTCCTGTTTGCCTTTGCCTGGATACCCACAATTGGCTCTGTTGGAATATTGAGAGGGGAAGGTGAGCTATATTTGTCAGTTCTGATGCTTCTGGGACAAATCATATCATATTTGCTGGATGTGATGGTTACTCCATTTTCTGCAAGCCCACCAGACAATTTTAAATAAAGTCAAGAATTCATGGATAAGGTGGCTGCAAAGCTACAGGTTCAACTTGAGGAAGTCCAGGAGCTTCAGCACAGATTACTAGACATTCTTCCATCTTCAAGTCCTAGCTAAGTGGTCGTCCCCATCAACAAGGCCATTATGGACTCAGAAAATATGCTTTGGCACAATCCTACCTGTGCTCCCACCTAGAAGAGGACTGAGTAGCACTGCATTGTTCTATCCTAGGGGAGTGAGTTTTTGTTTTCACCCAATGACTAACTTTGTCTACCAAATGATCCAAGCAACATCACCCAATGGCTAGTCTGATAGGGAAAAGCAACTCAGCCTTCTAGGGAGAAAGATCTCTTCCAACAGCTTATAGTATGGCATCTCAGATATGATTTTGCTTATTATAAGTTTCTGGAATCTAAGGAGAAGCTTCCTGAGGCAGGTAGGGTTCATTTCCAGGCTTTTGTGTATGAGGACATATTGGTGGCTAAAACTTCCCTACAATACACAGTTGACATGGCAGATACTGTATCTCAGTGGATGGCCACTACCATTGTTATAGAGAGAAACTTGTGTTTGCACTCCTCATGGTTCCCAAAGTTGGGCAGAGTGTCATCCAAGCTCTGCCCTTCAGTACTATCAGCCTATTATCTCCACTTCTTCAGAGGCTCAAGGTCAACATTTCATTTGCTTGGTACATATATTCTTGTCCGCGTAAGAGAGTACCGTAGATAGAGAGGTAGCTGTGTTAGTCTGTGTTCTAACAAAACAAAACAGCAGTAACATAGCACTTATTTTGTTAGTCTTTGAAGTGTTACCTTACTGCTGTTTTGTTTTACCGTAGACAGAGGTATAGGACAAGACCACCTCCTTAGTTATTTTAGCACACCATTCTCAGGAGTTATCACACAAGAGACAGAGGAGGTTTATAATCTGGGAACCCACCCTCTGCAACATCTACCACCACTTAGTGCTGTAACCCTCAAGCCAAGAGTTAATTTTAATAGGACTGTCAAGACCTCTATCTCTTTATTAATGCTGCTTCATTCCCCTTCTCTGATATTTGGAGGCCACTTTACCCAATTTGCCAAAAACTGGAAAGCCTTAACTACAAATAAATGTGCACTACAGATTATTCAGGTGGCTATCTCTGTGGGTTTTTGGTACCTTCTACCTATAGTTCCCCTTCCTGGTTTCTTTTGAGAGACTGCTCTCACAAAGGCATTCTGTAAAGAGGAGAACCACTCAACATGAAAGGAAGAAATTAAATTCCCCTACATTTTGATCCTCAAGAACAGGCCAGTTCTTGATCTCTGTTAGCTGAACAAGTTCATTCAAAAATTATAAGTGATGTCTTTGGTATCAATAATTCTCTTGCTAGACGAAGACACGCGGTTTATAGTTTGCAACAGGGAAGTGTGCGGCAGAGACTTTCAGAATGGATCTCTGGTTGTACTACACTTTGTTTCCAAATAGGTCTTATTCCCCTTCTGGAGGGGGTAAGGACTCATTCCACTAGATTGCAAGTTACTTCAGATGCATCTCTGAGAGTTGTACCTCTCCTTGAGGTATGTAAAGCAGCTACTTGGAACTCTTTGCCTACCTTCACATGACATCAACTATAGAGACAACAGTACTAGAGTCAGCTATCACTTATGCATCTTTGTACCCATCCTGACTCATTACTTCTTTTTATCTCCCCCACGTATAGAATACATGCAGGAATCACTACTCAAAGAAGAAATGGATGTTACTTACTAGTAACTGGACGTTCTTCGAGTTGTGTAGTCCTTCTCTGGATTCCATTACCCACCCTCTTTCCCCTGTATTATAGATTGTTTGAACTGCAATAGGAAAGGGGAGCTGGACCCTCAGTTCTGCACCCTCAGTTCAGAACATAAGGAAAGCTAAAGTGTATGTGCAGGCCAATGGACATTGTTTGCAAAAAATTCCAGTCTCACGTTTATGGTGCATGTCTGTAGTCCACATTTGAAATATAGTTACAGACCATACATCTTGAAAAACCTCTAGTTACCTTAAGTAAACTCCATTTATTTATAACTCATTCTTGTTTTGAGATTTCAAATGGACAGTTACTATATTCTAGTATCTCATGTTGTCTACCAGTTTTTAAGGGTCCTTCTCTTTTTTAGCTTTCCCTAATGCAAAATACCAATTTAAGAACATCCATTCTGAATGGAAGCTGCCTATAAACATTTGTTTTGAAAATAAAATTAACATAATGATATGCAAATCTCATCTTCTTTTTCTGTGGTGTGGGATCAGTGATATAATTGTATGCATGAGTATTTGAACTTGGTTTGAAAATGTCACACACATCTAATTAGGTTTATGGTAGCCTGCATTTTTATGTGTAATCTGTATGCTGCTCATGTGCAACCCCCATTCATTTGTTTTCAATGGCTAGTCCTTTATTACTGCAGTACTCACAGAAACTGGAGATATAAAACTTGCAAAACTGACCTCTCTCCTTCTCCTCTCAAAATTCTGTGAACCAAAACCAAGAAGAAATTAATAAAATCAATAACATCTCTAAAAACATATAACCCCCACCACCAACACATACGGGCAGAATGTTGACTTTGAAAAGAATAGCAGAAAGGCCATGAAATCCATTAAGGCTTTTGATATTTTGAATTTATATGGACATGTTGAGTGTATTTGCACACCAGAGTTATTCCTGAATACTGCCACTATTCTGAAATAACTTTGCAAGCATCTATACAATGAAATTGCTATTTCAAAATCATTTCAAAGTAGTGGACAGTTTATTTTGAATTTGGCTAACTTCATTCTGGCTACATCTACACTAGAGATTTTTCAAAAGAAGCTCTTCCAGAAGATCTCTTCCAAAAGAGCTTCTTTCGAAAGAGTGCATTCACACACAAAAAAGTGGATCAAAAGAGTGATATACTCTTTCAAGGGAAGAAGGGTTTTTTCAAAGTTGGGATTTACGTTCGAAAGAGCAGTGTCTGTACTGGTTTTCTTCTTTCAAAAGAAGCTATTTTGAAATAAGAACATGCAAATGAGGTGTCAGATACACAAAGCTACACCTCATTTGCATTCTCAATTTCCCTCATTTGCATACCTCTTTCAAAAAAGGAGTGGAAGTGTAGACCCAGCCTATGAGGAATAGCTCCTATTTCAAAACAGGTGTTTCAAAATAGGGGCTGTGTAGATGGGGAACAGGGGCTATTTTGAAATAAGCCACAATGCATTCAAGGGCTCTGTTTCAAAATAGAATCTGTTGTCTGCATGCCCTCTTTTGAGATAGATGAGTGCTATTTTGATAGGCATTTTGGCCGTGTCTACACTGGCACAAATCTTTGAAATAGCCATGCTAATGGGCATTTTGAAGATTACTAATGAGGCGCTGAATTGAATACTGAATTGTGCAGTATTTGGCCTGAGGCTGACCCTATTTCTGTTTCAAACAGTACTTTGTTAACATATACTGAGAACTTTTAGTGCATGCCGGCAGAGTCCACACAGATCAGTTAGCGTGTGACACAATAATGTGCACTAGAATTCACATTGTCCTGGTGTTCAAATGACATGTGCATCTGCCTAGCTAGCCAGAGATGGGTGTCTCCTTCTGCTCACATTCCACAGTCACAAACCCTCTCCCAGAGGTGGGCTTCTATCAGATCAACCTTTTGCTAGCAGCTGAAATCATCTTTGTCTCCTATTTCTTGCTGGAGCTTGATACTTCTCTCATGCTTTCCCTGTGATTTCCTTTGCTTGAGTTATTCTGTTGTGGGGATGTTGAGCAGCCAACCCCTCCACTTGCAAGTGGCTTGCATCTGGCCCTCTATCACCATAATCTGACAGAATTCAGGTCTCAGGGCACACCTACAAGGACACTATTGGCAAAATAGATGTCCCCTCTCTAGTTGGAGAAATCCACTTCAGGGCTTTAGCTTGATCTAGGTTCTACATTTCTTGTTAACTGTGGAGGAACGTCAGGCCTTAGGAACCTTTATGCATGCTGACCAGCAAAAACTGATGCTACAGGGACTTAGGTGTGGAGTTAGGCAGCAGCAGAATGTCAGCTTTGAAAATGACAGTGGCCTGAGATGCCTAAATACTTTAAGGATCTGGGCCTTGAATATTATTGTACGGGTGAGAATGGAAGAATAAAGCTATAAAAGAGATGGAGAGATAGATGTAATCTATTTTTCAGATGGTATAGCTTGGTCTCCAGGAGTCTATTTTCTGTATACGTCACTGACGAAATGCAGAAGTGTTTTTTAAAGAGATATGAAAATTATTTAGCTAAAACCTAAGATATTTTAAATTTAAATCCTCCCCCCCCCCCAGTTTGAAAGTAAATCAGTTACATAAATTCCATCATGTGTGAGACTGAAGCTCAGAGCAGCAAAGAGGCTTCAGGCATGCTAGCCCACATGTAATATATATACCGCTTCATCAGATGGAGGTCAGCAAATGTAAATGGATTTACAGAGAGTCGCTTCGCTGTTATGAAACCCATGAGAATATAAATGAAAGAAATTTAAGCATGAGCAATGCAATTTTTCTGTGTGTGTGGAAACCTACACTGCGAGGATAGACCCATTAGTGCTTTACCTATATTTTAAATATAGATGACTGAAATCAGGAAATAAAGTGATTCTTAAAATGTTGTTTATCTGAAATGTTAGTAACATAATTTATAACACCAAAGTGGACGAACTAATGGTCGTAATGGAAGCTGTGGAAAATGAGTTTGCAAGAAGGTCATAACCTAGAGTTTGTAACAGCACAAACTAGAATAATTTAAACTTCTATTGCATTATTCATCCAAGGATCTCCAAGTAATTTACAACTATTAATTAATGGACCCTGGCAATACCCTTGCGTGTTGCTGTGGTATCTTTATTTGACAAATAGTTAAGATGAAATCCAGAAAGAGGTTTGTTTAAGGTAACATAGCAACAAATCAGTGGAAGAACTGCAGCTAGTACCAGCAGTCCTAACTTCCATTACCCTGCTCTCACCACTGAGACCACAGTTCTTACCAGTAAAATGAGTAACTGAAAAAAGAATATAATGAAATCATTTTGATATGTTACTGTTTTGTGAATATTTTAGGCAATGTACCAGTGGAGGAGGAGGGTTTTAAAATCTATGGAGTTCAGCCAGTCTTTATCTAGAATCTTGCATTCAGTTTTTTAAGCAAATTTTGGAATATTTGCCCTCCTAAGAGCAGGGCTGTCCCTAAAGGGTGTGGGGCCCAGGGCAAGTCACCTGTATGTGTGTGTGTGTGGGGGATTCCCCTTTAATATTTTTTATACAGGTGAAATCTGGTTACAGTGAACCCACAGGGCATGTGCTACCTGCATGTTAACTATTGATAATGCTGTATAATTCTTATGGAGTTAAATCATAGCTTTTTAATAATTATAATAAAGTTCATGTAATTAAAAAGCCTCACTGATGATGACCAGCGTCACACCGCTTTCTCCTGAAATCCATCTTTCGCAACTTCCTTGCAGCAAACTCTGCTGTCAGATCATGGTAATCCAGGATTGATGCTACTTCCTTTTCAATAAACAGAATGGCAAGTCCACCCAGCCTCTCTTGAGACATAGCTGGCTGTAAACAGTGTTCCCTGTGAGTTCTGTACTTGTGTGGCCACTCAGGAGAGATTCAGATGTTGCCCTGCTGATTAACAGAGCATCCACAGTTAGGTTTTGTTTCTGTTGGTGGTGCACATTCACAGATGCCTCAGTGTACAGAAAAAATTATTCCACCCAGGGTTGGAAAAAATCCACGTGTATTGGAAAGATGAGGGTGAACATTGGCTTTAGGTAGGGAGTGCTTAATTTTTAATTTGGAAAATCTTTACTCCCCTGAAGCCACAGTGACTGAGAATGTCAATAAAATCCTGTCTGCTATTGCTGTGTTTGGGAAGGCATGATCAAGTTACTTAAAAAACTGAAGGGCTTGAAGGGCACTACTTGTTCCCCCAGGGATGAATTCTCGTAGCATCTGAAGCTGTGTTTTTTCCATTTGTCTCTGTGCTCTCTGTGCTGCTAGATGTTACAGGCTAGCCAGGGTATAGGTGTGTTGCAGTGCAGAGCTGGGGTGTACTGACTCTTGAGGAGCAGCAGAGTGCAGGCATGAGGAGCATTTGTGTCTAGGGGTACACTGGAAGAGCTGGGTTATACTATGTTGTCCTTACATGAACCCCCATCTTTCTCCCCTCCCTGCCCCCTATCCTCACTTATCTCCCTCCTCACAATCCCCTGGCCCCACACCACTCTCTCTCTAAATCTCCACTCCTCTGACTCCTAATACTGGTCTCTGTCCAGCAATCATTAACATTACTAATTCCTCCCTCTCCCTAAAACAGATTACATTCTCATCACAGTCAAATTGCCAGCACCCAGGATTTACAAATTATAGCACCCTACAGGCATCTGTTGAAAAACTCCTTTTGTTGCATAGGGTTGTAATTGACTTATCTGTTAACTGACAGTGGGGTGAGTACACACCATGTATCTCAATAAAATCTGTTTGTGATTCATCCAGACCTCACTCTCTAACAGAAGGAAACAGGTTGGGAGAGCAGTCTGTAACTCAATGGTCCCAAATTTAAAAACATAAGAACATAAGAACGGCCATACTGGGTCAGACCAAAGGTCCATCCAGCCCAGTATCTTGTCTGCCGACAGTGGCCAGTGCCAGGTGCCCCAGAGGAGGTGAACCGAAGACAATAATCAAGCGATTTGTCTTCTGCCATCTGTCTCCAGCCTTTGACTAAAGGCTAGGGGCACCATACTTTACCCTTGGCTAATAGCCATTTATGGACCTAACCTCCAAAAATTTATCAAGCTCTTTTTTAAACTCCGTTAGAGTGCTGGCCTTCACAGCCTCCTCTGGCAAGGAGTTCCACAGGTTGACTGTGCGCTGTGTGAAGAAAAATTTTCTTTTATTAGTTTTGAACCTACTACCCATTAATTTCATTTGGTGTCCTCTAGTTCTTGTATTATGGAAACAAGTAAATAACTTTCCAATATTCACTTTCTCCACACCATTCATGATTTTATATACCTCTATCATATCGCCCCTCAATCTTCTCTTTTCTAGACTGAAAAGTCCCAGTCTCTCTAGCCTCTCCTCATATGGGACCCTTTCCAAACCCTTAATCATTTTAGTTGCCCTTTTCTGAACTTTTTCTAATGCCAGTATATCTTTTTGAGGCGAGGAGACCACATCTGCATGCAGTACTTAAGATGGGGGCTTACCATAGTTTTATATAGGGGAAGTATGATATTCTTCGTCTTATTTTCTATCCCTTTTTTAATTATTCCTAACATCCTATTTGCTTTACTGACTGCCGCTGCACACTGCGTGGATGTTTTCAGAGAACTATCCACTATAATTCCAAGATCCCTTTCCTGATCTGTTGTATCTAAATTTGCCCCCATCACATTGTATTTATAATTGGGGTTATTTTTCCCAATGTTCATTACCTTACACTTACCCACATTAAATTTCATTTGCCATTTTGCTGCCCAATCACTCAGTTTGATGAGATCTTTTTGAATTTCTTCACAATCTACTTTGGGTTTGACTATCCTGAACAGCTTAGTATCATCTGCAAACTTTGCCACCTCACTGCTTACCCCTTTCTCTAGATCATTGATGAACGAGTTGAACAGGATTGGTCCCAGGACTGACCGTTGGGGAACACCACTAGTTAGCCCCCTCCATTGTGAAAATTTACCTTTTATTCCAACCCTTTGTTTCCTGCCTTTTAACCAGTTTCCAATCCATGAAAGGATCTTTCCTCCTATCCCATGACCACCTAATTTACATAAGAGCCTTTGGTGAGGGACCTTGTCAAAGGCTTTCTGGAAATCTAGGTATATTATGTCCACTGGATCCCCCCATCTGCATGTTTGTTAACCCCTTCAAAGAACTCTAATAGATTAGTAAGATGCGACTTCCCTCTACAGAAACCATGCTGACTTTTGCCCAACAAATCATGTTCTTCTACGTGTCTGACAATTTTATTCTTTACTATTGTTTCTACTAATTTGCCCGGTACTGACGTTAGACTTACCGGTCTGTAATTGCCAGGGTCTCCTCTAAAGCCCTTTTTAAATATTGGCGTTATATTAGCTGTCTTCCAGTCATTGGGTACCGAAGCTGATTTAAAGGATAGGTTACAAACCACCATTAATAGCTCTGCAATTTCACATTTGAGTTCTTTCAGAACCCTTGGGTGAATGCCATCTGGTCCTGGAGACTTGTTACTGTTTAGCTTATCAATTAGTTCCAAAACCTCTTCTACTGACACTTCAATCTGGGACAGTTCCTCAGATTTGTCACCTACAAAGGACGGCTCAGATTTGGGAACCTCTGTAATATCCTCAGCTGTGAAGACCGAAGCAAAGAAATCATTTCGTTTATCGGCAATGGCATTATCTTCCTTGATTGCTCCTTTTATATCTCTATCGTCCAGGGGTCCCACTGCTTTTTTAGTGGGCTTCCTGCTTCTAATGTACTTGAAAAACATTTTACTATTGTTTTTTGAATTTATGGCTAACTGTTCCTCAAAATCTTTTTTGGCTTTTCTTATTACATTTTTACACTTAATTTGGCAGTGTTTACGTTCCTTTCTATTTTGATCACTAGGATTTGACTTCCACTTTTTAAAAGATGCCTTTTTACCTCTCACTGCATCTTTTACATGGTTGTTAAGCCACCGTGGCTCTTTTTTAGGTCTCTTAGGCTATGCCTACACTAGCCAAAAACTTCGAAATGGCCATGCAAATGGCCATTTCGAAGTTTACTAATGAAGTGCTGAAATACATATTCAGTGCCTCATTAGCATGCGGGCAGCCGCAGCACTTCGAAATTGATGCGGCTTGCCGCCGCGCGACTCGTCCAGACAGGGCTCCTTTTCGAAAGGACCCCGCCTACTTCGAAGTCCCCTTATTCCTATGAGCAGATGGGAATAAGGGGACTTTGAAGTAGCCGGGGTCCTTTCAAAAAGGAGCCCCGTCTGAATGAACTGCGCGGCAGTGAGCTGCGTCAATTTCGAAGTGCCGCAGCTGCCCGCATGCTAATGAGGCACTGAATGTGTATTTCAGCGCTTCATTAGTAAACTTCGAAATGGCCATTTGCATGGCCATTTCGAAGTTTTTGGCTAATGTAGACACGGCCTTACTGTGTTTTTTAATTTGGGATATACATTTAAGTTGGGCCTCTAGTATGGCGTCCTTGAAAAGTTCCCATGCAGCCTGCAGGGATTTTACTTTAGTTACTCTACCTTTTAATTTCTGTTTAACTAACCTCCTCATTTTTGTATAATTCCCCTTTTTGAAATTAAATGCCAGAGTGTTTGACTGCTGCGGTGTTCTTCCCAACATGGGAATATTAAACGTTATTGTATTATGGTCACTATTCACAAGCAGTCCTGTAATAGTTACTTCTTGGACCAGATCCTGCGTTCCAGTCAGTACTAGATCGAGAATTGACTCTCCCCTTGTGGGTTCCTCTACCAGCTGCTCCAAGAAGCAGTCATTTAAGGCATCGAGAAGTTTTATCTCTGAATACCGTCCTGAGGTGACATGTACCCAGTCAATATGGGGATCATTGAAATCCCCTATTATTACTGAATTTTTTATTTTGATAGCCTCTCTAATCTCCCTTAACATCTCAGCATCACTATCACTGTCCTGGTTAGGTGTTCGATAATATATTCCTAGTGCCATAGTGCTATTAGAGGAAGGAATTGCTATCCATAATGATTCTATGGAACAATTTGATTCATTTAGGATTTTTACTTCATTTGAGTCTATATTATCTTTCACATATAGTACCACTCCACCACCCGCATGACCCGTTCTGTCTTTCCGATATATTTTATATCCTGGTATGATTGTGTCCCACTAATTGTCCTCATTCCACCAGGTTTCTGTGATGCCTATTATGTCAATCTCCTCCTTTGATATGAGGTACTCTAGTTCACCCATCTTATTAGACAGACTTCTAGCATTTGTGTAAAAGCACTTTAAAAAACTACCACTATCTGTATGTCTGCCCTTCACTGATGCGTTGGATTTTTTTTTATATGTGACTGTTTCTCATCTGATCTGGCCCATACTTTACCATCTCCCATCTTCTCTTTCTGACTGAGTTCTAGGGAATCTCTATCAATGGAGTCTCGTCTAAGAGAAGTCTCCGTCTGATCCACGTGCTCCCCTGCACCAATCGGCTTTCCCCCATCTCTTAGTTTAAAAACTGCTCTACGACCTTTTTAATGTTTAATGCCAGCAGTCTGGATCTACCTTGTTTTAGGTGGAGCCCATTGTTCCTATATAGGCTCCCCCCAACCCAAAAGTGTCTCCAGTTCCTAATAAATCTAAACCCTTCCTCGTTACACCATCGTCTCATCCACGCATTGGAGCTCTGAAGCTCTGCCTGTCTACCTGGCCCTGCACGTGGAACTGGAAGCATTTCTGAGAATGCCACCATAGAGGTCCTGGATTTCAGTCTCCTTCCTAGCAACCTAAATTTGGCTTCCAGGATATCTCTCCTACCCTTCCCTATGTCATGTACCACGACCACCAGCTCCTCCCCAGCACTGCATATAAGTCTATCTAGATGCCTCGAAAGATCCGCAACCTTCGCACCAGGCAGGCAAGTCACCATATGGTTCTCCCGGTCATCACAAACCCAACTATCTATATTTCTAATGATTGAATCCCCCACTATTAACATCTGCCTCTTCCTAACAACTGGCGTTTCCTCCCCCGGAGAGGTATCCTCGTCGCGAGAGGATACCATAGCACCCTCTGGAAGGAGGGTCCCAACTATGGGATGGTTTCCCTCTGCTCCCATTGACTGCTCTCCTTCCCCGAGCCTTTCATCCTCCTTAACAGCATCAGGGCTGTCAGATTGGAGGTGGGACAGCCCTGCTATGTCCCAGAAAGCCTCATCAACGTAGCTCTCTGCCTCCCTTAGCTCCTCCAGTTCAGCCACCCTGGCCTCCAAAGCCCGCACTCGGTCTCTGAGGGTCAGAAGCTCCTTGCATCGAGTGCACACATATGCCACCCGCCCACAGGGTAGGTAGTCATACATATTACAGTCGACACAATAAACAGGATAGCCCCTGCTGTGCTGCTGGGCTTCTGCCTCCATTGCCTGCTCTGATTTAATTTAATTTAATTATATATGGGGGTTTTAAGTAAATGCTTCAGATGGGGATTATTATAAGATTTATGTTTAAGGGAAAATGAATAACTAGCTCCCTCTAAGCTCCCCCTCTAAACTCCCCTCTCAAAGCTCCCTCTTGTTAGCAATCACCCTGTTCGCAAGCACCAGGTCGCCTGCCAGCAGGGTTTATATGCTCTGGCCTTCCTGATAGACCCTCCCTCTGATTACAGCTCAGCTCAGCCAATCAGCACAGAGTGTTCCGATTCAAACCTAATGAAGGCTAATAGATCACTAGTACTGCTCTGCATCCCCAGAAGGCAGATTTCCAAGCAGTCAAAGTAACATTTAGATTTAAGAGCACTTAGGTTGAAATATAAAGCTCATAAAATGGTGGAAACTGTCTGAAGTTTTTCGTAATTTGCCTTCCCTGGTGGGTGGTGATGGAGTTGTGGCAGGGTAGTGACCTGACAGGGATGGTCTAGAGCAGTGGTGGGCAACCTGTGGCTTGTGAGCTGCATGAAGCCCACCTGGGCTCCACCTGGGGCCAGTGGACCTCCTGGCTGCCCCCCACCTCCCACATACTTCTCAGGCACCAGTGCATCAGAAACCCACACTTCCTACTTCTCCTCCTCCCAACCAGGGCTATCAGAATGTGTATCCCTGGGACCCTGGCTTGGCCCAGCTATACCCTTTCCTGTGGATACTGGCCTTCCTGGGGAAAGAAGAAGATGACTGGAGATGGTAGGTGGGAGGAGCAGGACAGTACACAGGACAGAAAGTGATGTCTAGTGTGTTGACCTGGGCAGAATGAAAGTGAGGCAGTCCTCCTTGGGGAAGAAGATGATGTTAGTACCCATGTTCGGATGAAGCTTTGGAGATATGTGAGAGAAGAGATAGTATAGAGCAAGTGTTGTCAAACTGCATTGCACCACAACCCTCTTCTGACAACAAAAATGGCTACATGACCCCAAGGTGGGGACCTGAAGTCTGAGCATGCCTGACCTCTTTCACTGTGGGCAGGGAGCCAAAGTTCTAAGGCTTCAGTCCTGGAGTTTCTGCTTCAGCCTCATGCAGCAGGACTCAAGCCTCAGCCTTGGACCCTAGCAAGTCACGTATACAAAGAAAGTGTGACGGGGTGGCACTTCCCCTTAAGGGCTAAAGGAGAGGGGACTGGTTCTCCCAAAGGGTGAAAATATCAATTAGCATGCAAGTGATTTTTCATTTTTTTAAGTGGAGTGCTGCTAACACTGGGGAGCGTTTACACTGTGAGATGCCCTCACTCCCATCTGCATTTACCTTGGAACACACAACACTCACCCTCCCTGCAGCACCAGGGTATATGTACCCTAAACAATGCGAGGGATGTTGAATGCTTGGAACTAGCAGTTTTTAGGTTTCTATTTGTTCTGGTAGCATGAAGTTCTCAGGATGCATACGTTCTAAGCACTACAGCACTTTTACCAACCCCCAGACCCCAGACCAGTACCGTACAGAAAGCTCTAACAGTGACCTGACTTTGTGTATTAAGCACTTAGAGATGATGCACTTTCCATTTCGTGCTCCATTGTACACTCTTTTTCCTCCTGATGTGCTGTGGGAAATTGAGTTTACAGTTGGTTACCTTCTGGAATAAAGAAAGTAAATAATACAAAATCAGATTTCACTGAAGTAAAGCTTGCGCTATCACTTTTCTCTCAGAGATGAAAGGCGCTTATGACTTTTGTAATCATGTTTGAACAGTTTAATAAAACTTTAACAGCATCTTTTTATCCATTATGCTTAGTTAAAGGAAATTTTATGTTGTGTACTTTGAAGAGATAAAATCATACATATAAAATAATTGAAAAATACAAGGGCTAGTCAACACTATATGTACTCAAACTAAAGAAGTAATTAGTGACAAGAAAGTGCTATACATAGTTTCTGACTTTCTGAGATACTTTTGGAGAGCAGAAACATGACATGACAAACTGCTGGGCTGAGGACCTTATCCAAAGTCAAAGGAGTCTTTTCATTGAACAGAATGGATTTTGAATCCAGCTAATAGTTTTCTAACCTGTACAGTGAACTAGGCAGAGTCCCACAGGTATACTTTACTCAGCTCTCATATGTGATTTGAACTTGGTCTGGCATACATAGAGTAATATGTATGTACATATATCTAAGTTTATAGGAACAAGGTATGGTGTCTCAGCCTTATTTAAGATTGTTTTTCTGAGTATGTATCAAGGGTGGAACCGGGGTTGCATATGCAACCATAGCTGTCATTTTCTGACTTTTAAGTACATAACAGCATTCATTTAGCTCTCCGTTCACATAGTTTTTCTAATCGAAAAATGATGTAGCAGATCAGTGGTATTCTCTGGCAGCTCTGTGCTGCCTCTGAAATGCAAAAAGAGTTGCAAAGCTAAGTTTACAGCTGTTTTGCGTTGTTGGAGTGGTGCAAAGCATCCAGAGTGTATCAGTGAACCTGGTCCATTCATTAGGAAAGGGGACATGTGCAACACAGGCAGCAGTCATATTTGCGCACTTTGGGTAAATTTTTGTGTCTGTGCACCTTGCTATTGTGCACACACAGATGGAATTTCTAGTGTGCAGCAAGGACTTCATTTATTACTTGCTTTGCTGTAACTTAAAGCTCATCTAAAGTTTTGTTGTTCAGAATCAAAATTAGCAGATTTGGATACCATATTTGCTAATTTCACCCACTGTGTTGATTTTCAATTCAGGATTCTCTGCATTTGTTGGTCTTGTCTTTCCACACATTTGTGTCCATTTCTGTAGAAAACACATGCAAGTACACACAGTAACTATGATCAGTTTTTGATAGCATATTGTCATATCAAGGTTATATACATATAAATTTCAAGAAATAAGAACTCAGGTAATACAAAACAAGTAATGGTACTACATTCAGTATTGTAACCAGAGTCTTAAATGATGTTTCTGTTTCCCTAAAGTGTGGCTTCTAGATTGTACAGTAAACCCTTGAGATATGCAGGGGTTGTGTTCCTGCAGCCCCCATGTAACTCAAATTTTTGCACAAGTCAAGGGGAGATGTGAACCAGGCTGCTGCCTTGTTCCTGGCTCACCTGGTCTTTCAGGAGCTGGTCAGGGCTGGTCAGTTTCCTGGCTCACAAAGTGGCAGACAGCTGGGAACAAGGCTGCTGCGGTTCCCAGCTCCCCGCGGCTTAGGAGACCTGGAAAACTGATGAGCCATGGCTCCCCTCCCCTTACAGTGCGGAAAACTGACCAGGGCAGCAGCCTTGGTCAGTTTCCTGTCTCCAATCAGTGGAGGGGAACCAGGAGTCAGGTTCAGCCTGGCACCTGGCTCCCCTCCACTCCCTGGAGCCAGGAAACTGACCAGGGGTGCTTCCTTGGTCAGTTTCCTAGTTGTTCAAGCAGAGGGGAGTCAAGAGCCAGGCTGCTGCCTGGTTCCCAGCTCCCTGCCACTCAGGGAACTGGGAAATCGCTCCTGTCATGGGTGCAGCCAGGAGTCAGGCTACCACTTCTCACAGGAGCAGCTGCCGCCCCGACAGGAGCAGTTTCAGGGCAGCAGTTGCGTTAACCTGAGACACGTGCAACTTGGTGGTGCATATTTCGAGGGTTTCCTGTACTTTTTAGCACAAACTTTATTCATGTGAAAGGGGTGCTGGGGTTTCAGTAACATTTTCATCTTTCATTCTTGTTTTGCTGTGCTTGACATTCCTTGTTAATGCTGAATGTTTGATTCCTCATGTTCTTTTGGGTGGCTTTAGATGTAGGGGTTCTTGGCTGGGCATTGTGTATGGGGTCTGATTATTTTTTCATTACTCTGTTATATGTTGTACTGTTTTTGTATTATACAGCACCTACAAAAATAGAAAGATGCTTTAAATACCTAATAACTGCAGTGGAAGGTTTTTATAAGAGTATGTAGAATCCTTCAAAGGCTTCTTGAAACCTTATAATAATTATTATAGTTCCTTAAAATTAGTGTTATTACTGTGAAAGTGACTAGTGGTCCCAACTGACATAAGTATTTCATTACATTAATACTTTGTGCATATATCTCAAACAACTTTACCCCAGAGAGTTTAAAATCTGAATAAACAAGACAAAGGATGACAGTAGGAAATGGAAATGGAGAAGTGAAGTGACTAAGTCACTTCAATTTGTACAGTAGCAGAGGGAGAGAAAAAATTACAAATCAAGGAAGGACCTTTTTCCCAAATTAAATTTGAAACCCATCTTTGGAATCAGCAGATACTGTCACCTAACCGTCTAATTAGGTTGCAGTTTTCAAGGTGCTGGTCAGTCTTTTGATTCTAATGAGCTCACCCCTACTTCTCAGTAGTGCAATCCCCATTGCAGTAATAGCCAGAAATGCCATTGTTGTCATTTGTTCTTTTGTTTGACTGAGACCAGAGACCAGGGCATCCATCTTTAATCACCTCTACTGTGGACTAACATTCAGCTGCTCCAACAAGGCTACATCTACACTACAAGATAAGTTCAAATTTAAGGCAGTTAGCTCAATATTACCACAGGACTGTCTTCACTGTAAATACAATTAGCTTGATTTAGGGAGCAGTAACATTGATATAATATAATATCGTAGGAACTTGCTGCATGTAGTGTCAAGTTCAAATTTAAAAGTTTGAATAAAGGCCAGTGTGGAAGCACCATGCCTTAAAACCGAATTTATTAGCCTCCAGAGGTCCTGTATGTAAACCACAGTGCTCCTCAGTGCTCCATGCTGGCTACTGCTCTCCAGAGCCATGTCTACACGAGCCGGCTACTTTGAAGTAGCTGCGCCAACTTCGAAATAGCGCCCGCCACGTCTACACGTGGCGAGCTCTATTTCGAAGTTGAAATCGACGTAAGGCGGCGAGACGTCGAAGTTGCTATCCCCAACAGGAGATGGGAATAGCGCCCTACTTTGACGTTGAACGTCGAAGTAGGGCACATGTAGATGATCTGTGTCCCGCAACATCGAAATAGCGGGGTCTGCCATGGTGGCCATCAGCTGAGGGGTTGAGAGACGCTCTCTCCAGCCCCTGCGGGGCTCTATGGTCACCGTATGCAGCAGCCCTTAGCCCAGGGCTTTTGGCTGCTGCTGCTGCAGCTGGGGATCCATGCTGCATGCACAGAGTCTGCAACCAGTTGTCGGCTCTGTGGATCTTGTGCTGTTTAGTGCAAGTGTGTCTGGGAGGGGCCCTTTAAGGGAGCGGCTTGCTGTTTCCCCGGAAGTGCTAGTCCACCCTGTGACCCTGTCTGCAGCTGTTCCTGGCACCCTTATTTCGATGTGGGCTGCTTTGGTGTGTAGATGCTCCCCTGCAGTGCCTACTTTGATGTAGTGCTGCCCAATGTCGACGTTGAACATCGACGGCACCAGCCCTGGAGGACGTGTAGACGCTATTCATCGAAATAGCTTATTTCGATTTTGCTACATCGAAATAAGCTATTTTGACGTAGCATCCCTGTGTAGACATAGCTCAGATGTGCAGGAATTAGGTAACAGGAAGACTTTGAATTTCAATTCGGGACCAAGATGCCTGTGGCTGTGGGCACATGTGTATGAGAGTCTGAGCAATGTCTTTCTTTCTTTGCTATTAGTACTGTGTATGCATCTATCCATTACAAATAGCCCCAGCATGGAGTTTGTGATTCTGTCTTTACACTTGGTATTTTTTTCTGTGCTGCCTGGTGCCAGCTCCTGCCCCACCACACCATATGGCAGCAACGCTCTTGTGGGGGTCATGCTTGTATAAGAGGCTGAGAAACTTCTTCTTAGCAGTTTACATTTGTGCATGCTGCCTCCCTCCCCCACAGACACCACGCAGTCGTGGTCTTTCCTGTGTTCAGCCACATCACATAGTAAACAGCCCCATTCACTGAATAAAGATATGGAAAGAGCGTTGTGGTCTTTTTAGTGTCCTTATTCAATGAATGTTACTAATTCTAGTAAAGGTGCTGTGTTCAGCAGATGGGGCAGTGGCCTGGGAATCAGAGACCTTGGTTCTGCCACTGACCTCCTGGGATCTGCTACTTGGTTATTGCAGCAGATGACTGTTCTACTTATCCTCTGCACTTAGACTATGGCTGCAGGCTGCTGAATCTAACCCACCCATCCTATAATAGAATCATAGTCTCTGGCTGAGTTATTGAAGTTCTCATATCATGATTTAAAGACTTCAGGTTCCAGAGAATCCACCAGATTTAATCTGAAAACACATCTGTTCCCCTGACTTTATAACTTCTCTTTGTTTTGTAATTGCTATTGTCAGTGTTTTTTTTCTAGAAAATAAGGTGAGGAACTAAAGCCCCAAACTTCCCCCCCCACCCGCCAGTCCCCAGGCTTAATCAACCCCCTGCAGCCCCACATAGCCCCTAGGCTTAACCCGCCTGCAGCCCAAAACTGCCCCCAGGCTTAACCCCCACCCGCAGCCCCAAACTGCCCCCAGGCTTTAACACCCCCCTTGTGGCCCCAAACCACACCCAGGCTTTAAACATCCCCATGGCCCCAAACCACCCCCAGTCTTTAACCCCCCTGTGGCACCAAATCACCCCCAGCCTTTAAACGTCTGCATGGCCCCAAATCACCTCCCATGACTCCAAACCCAGGGTTCACTTACCTTACCCTGGAGCTCTGCATGCTGCTGCTCCTTCACTGGCCACCATCTTCTCTTCTGTGTGTCTGCGTGGCTTCTCCCAGCTCTCCAGTGCCCCCTACATACAGTGTGGCAGGGACAGCTCCCTGACCTGCTGCGCTGAAAGAGCAGGACTCAGTTTAATTGGTTTAATGACTCAATCCCTCCTGCCAGCCATTAAACCAAATTAAATCAAATCCTGCTTTTTCATTGCAGCAGGCAGGAAGCCAGAGGAGGAGCAGTGGCAAGTGGCTGCTTAAAGAGACACATGCGGTTCAGAACCATCCAGCTGCCTTTTAAAAATGGCAGTGCCAGGAAAAAAGGTGGTGGAATACAGTTCCTCTGCGTTCCACCAGAAAAAAAAGCCCTGGCTATTATATATAAAGCTTTTACTCCTACTTAATCTAGTTTGGATACATTTTGCATGAAAGACATGATCTACGAAGATTTGTTGTACAGAATGTGTTATCTAATCTCTTTTGGGAGCATTTTCATTGACAGCACCTTTAAAGGCCTCTCTTGGCAGGCTGATACATTCACTGATTGCTTCCCTGCTGCTTCTACACTGCAATCCATTTCTGGTTTTTGCTATTTGAATGGTATCTTATACTGTCCTCTTCCCTGTTCCAACCTAATAACTTAGACCAGATGGTTGAGGTTGACCTAGCACAATCTGCTCCGCAGGGTATAAATGATCCCATTTAGACATATGTTTCCTTAGCAAAGGAAAGTACTTGCATCAATAGCCTATAGCTATTTATTTTGATGATATAGTACTTCTAATCAATGCCCATACTCTGCTCTGGGTGCCCTTGTAATAAGTTAAAATAAACCCTATCACATACAGTCCTTAGCTGTAGTCAGACTGACTTCCCAGAATTACCTGGCAAGAAAAGAAGGCATGTTGGACGGACTCCACTTGTTATCTCCTCAGCCACTGATTCACCTCATCCCTGGAAGACAGATGGGCTGCGCAACATTAAGAAGTCAAGGTGGAAGGCAGATTCCAGAGCCAAAGGGCCCTCCACAAGATACTTTGCCAGCTGTTCCTTCCCTTGTATTTCAAAGGATATGTGGCTCTATTTCCTCTGTTTCAGGCTATGACAGGATGGCAGAGGGACAGCGTGGTCTTGGGTAGTTCAGTCTGAAACCATATTACAGAATCACAGAATCACAGGGCTGGAAGGGACCTCAGGAGGTCATCTAGTCCAGCCCCCTGCTTCAAGCAGGATCAACCCCTACTAAGTCCTCCCAGCCAGGACCTTGTCCAGCCGGGACTTAAAAACCTCAAGGGATGGAGAATCCACCACCTCTCTAGGCAATGCATTCCAATGCTTCACCACCCGCTTGGTGAAGTATCAGAGGGGTAGCTGCGTTAGTCTGGATCTGTAACATCAACGAAGGGTACTGTGGCACCCATTAGTCTATAAGGTGCCACAGGACCCTTCGTTGCTGGTGAAGTACTTTTTCCTAATATCTAACCTACACCTTTCCCTCTTCAACTTCTGACCATTACTCCTTGTTCTGCCATCTGACACCACTGAGAACAGTTTCTCACCCTCCTTTTTAGAGCTCCCCTTTAGGAAGTTGAAGGCTGCTATTAAATCACCTCTAAGTCTTCTCTTCTTGAAAGTACACAAGCCCAAATCCCTCAGCCTATCCTCATAGGTCTTGTGCTCCAGCCCCTTAATCATTTTTGTTGCCCTTTGCTGAACCTGCTCCAGCAAATCCACATCCTTTTTATACTGGGGGGACCAAAACTGGACACAATATTCCAGATGTGGCCTCACCAGTGCCAAATAAAGAGGAATAGCTACTTCTCTAGATCTGCTCAAAATGCTCCTCCTAATGCACCCCAGTATGCCGTTAGCCTTCTTGGCTACAAGGGCACACTGTTTACTCATATCCAGCCTTTCATCCACCATAACCCCTAGGTCTCTTTCCATCGTATTGCTGCTGAGCCAGTCGGTCCCCAGCCTGTAACGATGTTTGGGATTCTTCCGCCCCAGGTGTAGGACTCTACACTTCTCCTTATTGAACCGCATCAGATTTCTTTTGGCCCAGTCCTCCAATTTATCCGGGTCCCTCTGGATTCTCTCTCTACCCTCCAACATATCTAGCTCTCCCCCTAGATTTGTGTGATCCGCAAACTTGCTGAGGGTGCAACCCAGGGCCTCATCCAGGTCATTAATAAAGATGTTGAATAACACCGGCCCCAGAACTGAGCCTTGCGACACTCTGCTTGAAACAGACCACCATCCAGATATTGAGCCATTGACCACTACCCGTTAGGCCCAACCATCAAGCCAGCTTTCTATCCATCTTAAGCTGTGTCTACACGTGCATGCTACTTCGAAGTAGCGGCACTAACTTCGAAATAGCGCCCGTCGTGGCTACACGCGTCGGGCGCTATTTCGAAGTTAACTTCGACGTTAGGCGGCAAGACGTCGAAGTCGCTAACCTCATGAGGGGATCGGAATAGCGCCCTACTTCGACGTTCAACGTCGAAGTAGGGACCGTGTAGACGATCCGCGTCCCGCAACGTCGAAATTGTGGGGTCCTCCATGGCAGCCATCAGCTGGGGGGTTGAGAGAAGCTGTCTCTCCAGCCCGTGCGGGGCTCTATGGTCACCGTGTGCAGCAGCCCTTAGCCCAGGGCTTCTGGCTGCTGCTGCTGCAGCGGGGGATTCATGCTGCATGCACAGGGTCTGCAACTCGTTGTCGGCTCTGTGGATCTTGTGGTGTTTAGTGCAAGTGTGTCTGGGAGGGGCCCTTTAAGGGAGCAGCTGGCTGTTGAGTCCGCCGTGTGACCCTGTCTGCAGCTGTGCCTGGCACCCTTATTTCGATGTGTGCTACTGTGGCGTGTAGACGTTCCCTCACTGCGCCTATTTCGATGTGGTGCTGTGCAACGTCGATGTTGAAAATCGACGTTGCCAGCCCTGGAGGACGTGTAGACGTTATTCATCGAAATAGCCTATTTCGATGTCGCCACATCGAAATAGGCTACTTCGATGTAGGCTTCACGTGTAGACGTAGCCTTATAGTCCAAGGATCCAATCCATATTTCCTTAACTTATGGACAAGAATGTTCTGGGAGACCATATCAAAAGCCTTGCTGAAGTCATGGTATATCACATCCACTGACTTCCTTATGTCCACAGAGCTTGTTACCTTGTCATAGAAGCTAATCAGATTGGTGAGGCAGGACTTGCCCCTGGTGAATCCATGTTGGCTACTTTTGATCGCTTTCCCCTCTTCCAAGTGCTCCAAAATGGATTCCTTGAGGATTCCCTCCATTATTTTCCCAGGGATTGAGGTAAGGCTGATGGGTCTATAGTTCCCTGGATTGTCCTTCTTTCCTATTTTAAAGATGGGCGCTACGTTTGCCTTCTTCCAGTCGTTCGGTATCCCCCCCGGATGTGTATGTCAAGTGTAATTGTTCTCATATAAAATACAGAAGATATCAGGTAGACTGCACTCCAAAGAGTGTGCTGATGCTAATTGCCCCCTACTCCCACCTTTGCTTTGTAAATACAAGACAGAAAACAAAGGGTGGGAATAAATGGTAAATTTTCACAATGGAGGAGGGTAACTAGTGGTGTTCCCCAGGGGTCAGTCCTGGGACTGATCCTGTTCAACTTGTTCCTCAATGATCTAGAAAATGAGGTAAGCAGTGAGGTGGCAAAGTTTGCAGATGACACCAAGTTGTTCAGGACAGTCAAAACCAAAACAGATTGTGAAGAACTACAAAAAGATCTCAGCAAACTGAGTGATTGGGCAAAAAAATGGCAAATGAAATTTAATGTGGGTAAGTGTAAGGTAATGCATGTTGGAAAAAATAACCCAAATTACACGTACTACATGATGGGGTCAAATTTAGCTACGACAGATCAGGAAAGGGATCTTGGAGTTATAGTGGATAGTTCTCTGAAGACATCCACGCAGTGTGCAGCGGCAGTTAGTAAGGCAAATAGGATGTTAGGAATTATTAAAAAAGGTATCGATAATAAGACAAAAGATATCATACTTCCCCTATATAAAACTATGGTATGCCCACATCTTGAGTACTGCATGCAGATGTGGTCTCCTCACCTCAAAAAAGATATATTGGCATTAGAAAAGGTTCAGAAAATGGCGACTAAGATGATTGGGGGCTTGGAACGGGTCCCATATGGGGAGAGGCTAGAGAGACTGGGACTTTTCAGTTTGGAAAAGAGGCGATTGAGGGGCGATATGATACAGGTATATAAAATCATGAATGGTGTGGAGAAAGTGAATATAGAAAAATTATTTACCTTTTCCCATAATACAAGAACTAGGGGACACCAAATGAAATTGATGGGTAGTAGGTTCAAAACTAATAAAAGGAAATTTTTCTTCACACAGCGCATAGTCAACCTGTGGAACTCCTTGCCAGAGGAGGCTGTGAAGGCCAGGACTCTATTAGGGTTTAAAAAAGAGCTTGATAAATTTTTGCAGGTTAGGTCCATAAATGGCTAGTAGCCAGGGGTAAAGTATGGTGCCCTAGCCTTCAGAACAAGGGCAGGAGATGGATGGCAGGAGATAAATCACTTGATCATTGTCTTCTGTTCTCACTCTCTGGGGCACCTGGCATTGGCCACCGTCGGCAGATGGGATGCTGGGCTGGATGGACCTTTGGTCTGACCCAGTATGGCCATTCTTATGTTCTTATGTTCTTAAGACAGATAAAATAAGTTTTGGAAACTTTCTCTCCCCTTTCTGTGACTTCATACACGTCCTCCTGATTCTGATCCCAGTGTCACAGTTGTAAATCAGAAATAACTGAAGTGATTGGAGTTACATTGGTGTAAATATAGGGAGAATCAAGCTTCAGGAACTGTGATCTGTTTTTTTTTAAAGTATTGATATTTAGGGTTAAGAGGCATTGCTTTGAAGGAGAAGGAACGTAAAAAAGCATTCCAATAATTCTGGATTCATACCAATGACCTAAATAAGAATTCAAAAACATTTCAGAACCATGCTGTGTGGTTGACATAAGTTACCATGGTGCAGCATGCTATGCAACGGCAGAGAGACTTAAATTAGAACATTGTTTAGGGACTGAATACAGGGAAACTTTTCTCAATTGCTGCTGGCAATTTTTTTTCCAGGAAACAGTGAGAAAGTAAAAATATTTGTAAAATTGGCGGCCTCCTCTTAATACCTTTCCCTCTCCAGGAAAAGGTCGGAGAAAAACATACAGTGCAAGACATGTTTGAAAACCGGGTCCATAAAATACCAGACCATCTATGTAAAACCATTGGGTACATCCATGGAACTGCTCAGCTGCTGCTATCCATGTTATTGAAGTTACCCTGCTATTTATCCTTATGCTAGCTCAATGAGATTTTGTTTATATTTTGTACATTAGTAGGGAAATCACACTCTTACCTCATAGTATAGATGTAGCCTATGTGCTATAGGCTGGGTAGGGGGTACCACCTTCCTCCAGCTAATCACACTACTAATCTAGCACTCTCTAGCTCGTCAACATACATAATCTAGCATTATTTTAGTTAGTGGCATGACCACATATCATGAGTGTGGCTAAGTTTCCCGTGGTCCCATTTAGCTGTTATTTAGCTCCAATTCACCCCAAATGTCTTCTAAAAGCCCAATAAGCACTGAAAATGTTGGTAATGCTGCTTAACAATATTGACCTTCCATGGTTCAGCAAATTCTCTCATTCAGCACCAGTCAGGTCCTGAGGGTGGCGAACTAGGGAAGTTCAGCCTCTAGTTATACAGTGTTGGCTTCACTTAACCTGAAGAGGCTCACTGGTTAGTTGAAGATCTGACTTGCTTGATGCAAAGATAGAGCAATAGATGCAAGCACAGGGCAGAGAGCACAGGAGAATCTGATCTTGCCTTTGATGCCCAGTTGCCTGGTCAACTTACTACTCCTGCCTCGTAGCAGTTGTATGCTAAGAAACAAATATGTTGCTAATTGGCTCATTAACATGATGAAGAACAATGCCAGGTGACCAGGGTGAGGGGAGGTCTAACCAAGTGGTAGAAATGGGCATTCGATCTAGTGGTAGGAGCAGGTTTTGGGGGCTAAGTGTTAGGGCAAGGGCCAGAGTTGGAGGAAGAAGTCAGGAGCCAAAGCCAAGAGTGAAGTTGGAGGCCAGGATAACAGAGCCAAACCCAGGACAGGAGCCGGAGAGTTGAGATGAGGGCCAGAGCCAGAATTACCTGGAACAAGAAGGAAGAAGCAAGGTGGGGATCTCAGAAAAGAGAAGGGGCTGGGGCACCAGCAGCACAGTGATAGTCACTGTGGTGGGCATGAGCACCGAGCAGCTAGCAAGCTGCAGCTGCTGGTTTAAGAGCTCACCTGCTCACCCAGTTAGGTGCTGCTCCTAATCAGACAGCCTGTTTACAGGTCAGCTGTTCTTCTTAGATTGTCTGGAGCTCTGATTCCTGACAATTATATCCTCTCAGGCATGCTTCTTCTGCGCAGGCAGACTCTTTAACTGGACAAGGTGGATGTGTAATGGCCTCAAGTCTTACTCCTGTTCCCTTCAGGATACCATACCTGTCAATTAAACTTATTTACAGCTGTTCTCTGAATCATCTTCTATTTTTCAACATCCTTAGTAAATTGGTTACAGTATTCCAGTATTATATGCAGTGGCATTTAACTGTGTCAGTCTCAGGTCAAACTGGTTGAAGCTACAGTAAATAACAAAATTCTCATACATATAGATTGTAATTTGTTGGGGGAGAGTCAACATGTTTTTTTGAAGGGGAAATCATGCCTCACCAATCTACTAGGATTCTTTGAGGGGGTAAACAAACATGTGGACAAGGAGAATCCAGTGGATATAGTGTACCTAGATTTTCAGACAGCCTTTGACAAGGTCCTTCAACAGAAGTCTTAAGCAAAGTGAGCTGTTGTGGGATAAGAGGGAAGGTCCTCTCATGAACTGGTAGCTAGTTAAAAGATAGAAAACAAAGGGTAAGGATAAATGGTCAGTTTTCAGACTGGAAAGAGGTAAATAGTGATGTCCCCCAGGAGTCTGTACTGGGACCAGTCCTCTTCAACATATTCATAAATGATCTGGAAAAAAAAGAATAAACAGTGAAATGGCAAAATTTGAAGATGATACAAAACTACTCAAGATAGTTAAGTCCCAGGTGTACTACAAAGGCTCTCTCAAAACTGTGTGACTGGGCAGCAAAATGACAGATGAAGTTTAAAATTGATAAATGCAAATTAATGAACATTAGAAAACATAAAACAAGTAGGCATATAAAATGGAGTTTAAAGTAGCTGTTACAACTGAAGAAGGAGCTCTTGAAGTCACTGTTCCTGGTTCTCTGAAAACATCCACTCAATGTGCAGTGGTAGTCAAAAAAAGCAAACAGAACATTAGGAATCATTAGGAAAGGGATAGATAACAAGGCAGAAAATATATTGCCTCTGTGTAAATCTATGGAATGCCAGATGTGGTCACTTTATCTCCAAAAAGGAAATATTGGACTTGGAAAAGGTTTAGAAAAGGGCAACAAAAATCATCAGGGGCATGGAACACATTGCATTTGTGGCCATAGGCTTTCAACAAGGATATGTGAAATACTGGTGTATTCTGAGGGATGTGGCTAACTGAAGCTTCATGGTGCTTGGATTACTTGATTGATGGGCTATGATCTGAGGTGCCCGTGGGCCAGTTTACAACAGAGACGGTGCCATCATTTAGGGTGAGAGTCACACCTTTTGCCTGACATGAATCCTGGGCCTTCCCAGCACTGATAATACTTATAGTCCTCTTTAGCCTTGTCCAGGTATGCATTCAGTTGTTCTTAGACCTTGTGGGTCTGCAACACCCAATCGATGGCTGTGGGATTAGTGGAGTTGACCGGTTTGGCCATGTGGAGACAGGGCTGGAAGGCAGTATTGGTGTAGGTGTGGTTGGTGTTGTTATAAACAAACTTTGCTTGGAGTAGATGGTTGACCAATTGTCCTAATGGAAGTTTGTGAAGCAATGGAGAATTTATTCTAATAAACTCATCCCTTGTTTAACGAGTACTTTACTTATAAGTACTCAGTAAAACGGGGGACATACGTATATACCTTTGTTCACTAAAAGAGTGAGCTTCCCTGCTTATATGAGCCAGCTGCAGGGTCCCTGGCAGAGGCGGGGAGACCTTTAGCCCCACAGCTGGCTCTGCTCCAACTGTGGGGTCCCTGGCTGGGGGTGGGGAGACCCGCATTCCTGGCCTGGCCCACTCCCATTAACCCCAGCCTGCAACTCCCTGCGCACCCCACATCCCGGCCCACTCCCCACACCCACCCCACCCCGGTCCCCAAATCCCCTAGCCTGCCGCATTCCCCACAGGTACTGCTGATGCAGCCCAAGGAACAAGATGCCACCAGGTTTTAACCCTCCCTTCTGCTCATGGCCCCAAACTGCCCCCAGCCTTTAACCTTTTCTAACCCCACCCCCCACACCAAAGGTTCACTTACTTTTCAAAAGCAGCGCCGCATGCTGCCACTCCTTCCCCCCACTTAGGAGCATTAGGAACCAAAGAAAGACTTTGGGTGTGTCTACATTAGCCGGCTACTTCAAAGTAACTGGCACAACGTCAAAATAGCACGCGTCGTGTCTACACGCGCCGTGTGCTATTTCGATGTTCAAATCGACGTTAAGCAGCAAGACGTCGAAATCGCTATTCCCATCCGAAGATGGGAATAGCGCCCTACTTTGACATTCAGCATTGAAGCATGGTATGTGTAGACGATCCACGTCCCGCTACTTCAAAATAGCAGGGTCTGCCATGGTGACAATCAGCTGTTAGGAGGTGACATGGGCTGTGTCTACATGTGCCCCAAACTTCGAAATGGCCATGCAAATGGCCATTTCGAAGTTTACTAATGAAGCGCTGAAATGCATATTCAGCGCTTCATTAGCATGCGGGCGGCAGCGGCGCTTCGAAATTGACGCGCTTTGCCGCCGCGCAGCGCGTCCAGACGGGGCTCCTTTTCGAAAGTCCCCTTATTCCCATGAGCTCATGGCCCTTTCGAAAAGGAGCCCCGTCTGGACACGCCGCGCGGCGGCAAGGCGCGTCAATTTCGAAGTGCCGCTGCCGCCCGCATGCTAATGAAGCGCTGAATTTGCATTTCAGCGCTTCATTAGTAAACTTCGAAATGGCCATTTGCATGGCCATTTCGAAGTTTGGGGCACGTGTAGACACAGCCATGCTGTCCAGCCCCTGCGGGGCTCTATGATCTCTGCGCCCAGCAGTTCTTAAAGCTGCACGGACCCGGAAACCCCGTAGCAGGAAGCTGACACTGTGCAGGCAGCATCCATGCCATGAGGTGCCCCTGCACAGGCCAGACGGACATCATCATGGCAGCGAGCCAGCCTCCCGAGCGCCCCCAGAAGTCCCCCTCCGGGCCATCCCAGGGCTCCCAGGCCTCCAGCCGGTGGGTTAGGAAGCGGGGCCCCTCCTTGACTGACTCTGAGCTCTATGACCTGCTGGGGCTCTGGGGTGAGGAGGACGTGCTGCATATCATGGGGAGCAAGTGACGGAACACGGAGGCGTTTGCCCGGCTGGCCGAGGGCCTGGCTGCCTGGGGTCACCCTGCCTGCACTCCTGACCATGTCAGGAGTAAGGTCAAGGAGTTGCGGCAGGTTTACGCCCAGGCCTGGGACTCAGCCAGCCGGTCTGGGGCTGCCCCCTCTGCTTTCCCCTATTACCGGGAGCTCAGGGCTAACCTGGGCCCCCGAGGCACCTCCTCCCCACCACCCACCCTTGACACCATGGCCGACGAGCCCCAGCAGGCCTTGGAGCCAGGGTCAGGTCCGGAGGCCAGCCCTGCACCCCCCAGGCTACAGCCGGGACCCTCCACCCCGGCCACTGAGTGGTCCAGCGAGGAGGCAGAGCTCGTGCTGGACATCCCATTCCGTAGCTCCAGCCAGGTGTCTGCTAGATGGGCCTCTCCTGATCCTGGCAGTGCACCGTCAGGTACGTACTCCACAGGGCACAGACCCCCTGAGCATGGGGCGGGAGCACCACTTGATCAGGGGCCCCCCACATCCCCACAAGACTGCAGCCTGCCATGGCCCAGGCAGACCATGGCACAGGGATGGTGCCACAGCCACCAGTGCCCAGCAGCATCTCCACCCATGGACAGTGCCGTGCCCCACCCCCGGTGGGAGGTGAAAGGGGCGGACCAGTGGAAGTGGCCATCCACAGGATTACTGCACGCACCAATGGGGGATGGGGGGACCACAGGCCCCTGGGGGGATGGGGGGTGGGCCATGGGTCAGGGCTGGGTACTCATGGCCTCCCTTCCCCCTTTCCCCCTATTTGTGCAGCCACACCATCCGTGGTCCCGAGACCACTGGACCACCAACGCCCAGGGTCGCCGCCTGCACCGGGACGGGTCTGTCCCTTCTGGGGCCACCGCCGCAGCACACGTGACCCGGAGGTGACTGCCGCCCTCCGGCGCCAGGCGGACATCATGGAGCGGAGACTCCAATTTGAGGAGCAGGAGGCTGCCTGGCGCTGCGAGGCCTGGCAGGAATTTATGGCCACCTTCAACCGGGTGGCCAACACCTTTGAGGAGCTGGTGGCCCGTCTGCCGCCCCCCCGATGTCCTCTGTGCTGCCCTCCCCATTGCCCCGCCTGCTGTCCCGCCTGATGTCGCACCTGCTGTCCTGCCTGCTGTCCCGCCTGCTGCCCCATCCACCAGCTCTGCAGGGCAGGAGCCACCTGGGGCTGATGACTGGGCCAAGAACCCACCTCGGCCATACCTCCTGTCCCCCAGACAGCCTCGCCGGGGATCCCAGCTCAGGGGGGGACCAGCCACCCAAACGCGTCAGGGGTCTCACACTTCCACCCCCGCCACGGAATGATGGGTTGATGTGTGGCCTGCCCACGTCTCCCCCCGTATATAGTTGTCCCCGCCCTTGTATATAATTTATAGTTGACCCTCCTGTACATAGTTTATTATAGATGTCGTCACCTGTATATGGTTATTTTCAATTATTCTGTTTTATTTGGTTTATATATGCCAAAAAGAGGTGAAATTTTTGGTTATTTAAATAATGACAGTTTCATTTTTCAAAAAAACTGTGTCCCGTGTGCTTTTGGTGTGGGTGCTGGGGCGGGGTGCAGGGATGGCCTGGGCGTCACTCACTAGGCCCCCTGATCGAAGTATTCCATCAGGGCCTCCCGGACCCAGACCCTGTCCTCGTGGGCCTGGCAGCTCGGGGCAGTGGCTGGCTGGGGGTAGGCTGTTCCAGCCTCCAGTGCACAGCCCTGCACGAAGGCCTCCCCCTTGCTTTCCACCAGGTTGTGGAGCGTGCAGCAGGCACCCACACCCTGGGGGATGTTTTGGAGGCCCAGGTCTAGGAGTGCCAGGAGGCAACGCCAGCGGCCCTTCCGGCGCCCGAAGGCTCGCTCGACCACTTGGCGGGCATGGTTGAGTTGGGCGTTGTAGCGCTCCTGGCTAGCATTGAGGTGGTCTGTATAGGGCTGCATAAACCAGGGCTGGAGGGGGTAAGACGCATCCCCCACAATGCAGAGGGGTACGGTGGTGGTATCCCCCAGAGGGATCTTCCTCTGGGGGATGTAGGTCCCTGCCTGCAGTTGGTGGCATAGTCCTGAATTCTGGAAAACACGTGTGTCATGGGTTCAGCCGGACCACCCCACGTATACATCCTGGAAGCGGCCACGGCTGTCCACCATGGCCTGCAGGACCACAGAGTGGTAGCCCTTCCTGTTGATATCGTGGCCATCCCTGTGGTCTGGGGCATGGATGGGGATGTGGGTCCCATCGAGGGCTCCAAAGCAGTTGGGGAATCCCATGGTGGTGAATCCCTCGACAGCCACGTCCAGATACCCAACTCGGATGACCCTCTTCAGCAGTAGGGCTTTGAGTGCATGCACCACCTGTGGAGAGGGAACATGGGTGCCTGTGAGGGTTTGCAGAGTGTGACCCCCCCTCCTCGGGCCCCCCCTCACCCAGGCTCCCCCATCTGGGTCTCCCTCCTCAGGCCCCCCTCACCCGGGCCCCCCTCCCCAGGGGGTTCAGACCCAGGCCTCCTTACCTCCATCAGGACAGCCCCGACTGTGGCCTTTCCCACTCCAAACTGCTGTCCCATGGAGCAGTAGCTGTCTGGAGTGGCCAGCTTCCAGACAGCTATTGTGACCCTTTTCTCAATGGGGAGGGCGTGCCACATCCGGGTGTCCTGGTGCCTCAGTGCGGGGGTGAGCCACTGGCAGAGCTCCATGAAGGTCTGCCGGCTCATGCGGAAGTTCCGCAGCCACTGTTCATCATTCCATTCCCCGATAACCAGGTGCTCCCACCACGGGGTGCTGGAAGGGTAGCTCCAGAGTCAGCAGGGCACTCGGCGGGGGGCAGAGCAGGAGGGCCCGATGGTCTGCAGCGTCTCATGGTGCCCCTGGGGAGGGCTCCCACTCCAGAAGCTGCTGGGCAGCTGCCCAAGCAGCATCTAGAAGGGCGCCTGCTCTGCAGGAGGCAGCTTGGAGGGCTTCCAGCTGCTGCTGGACGTCCATGTCTGTGGGCTTGAGGTCTGCGAGGCTTGTATCACCAATGCAGGGCTGCTCGTGCAGTGCAGGCTGGTTGTGTCTGGGAAGGTTCCTTTAAGGGAGCAGCTTGCAGCTGCCCCGGAAGGGCTAGTCTGCTCTGTGACCCCGGCCACGGGCTTTCTTGGCCTCTTATTTCGAAAGAGAGGGATTGTGTGTGTGGACACTCCGCATTTCCTTCCAGGGCGGCTCCTTTTGACATCCCCTGGCGCTACTTCAACGTTGAACATCGATGTCACCAGCCCTGGAGGATGTGTAGACAATAATCGTTGGAGTAGCCTATTTCAATGTTCTTACTTTGAAATAGGCTACTTTGACATAGTGTCCTAGTGTAGACGTAGCCTTTAATGTGTATTTAATGGTAATTTAGTGCAATACATGCTTACTGCAGGATGTTCACAAACTTTTTACATATTCCATTCCTCACACTTTACATGGGTGTGTTTGTACCATTGTCTTCCTGACTTTCACTCCTGAACCATCTCTCTCTCTGGAGGATGCTAGGGGGAGTTATCCCACCTTTCAAGAACACGTAACATTTGCTATTTAGAAATAAGTTGTTCTTTTTGGGCTTTCAGATGTTCTCCATTTAGTGAAAATAATCAGGAGGTTACTTTGCAATTATAGCATTGGTAGCCATAAAACAGTCCTTAAAGAGCCACATGTGGCTCTGGAGCCTCAGGTTGCAGACCCTCGCACTGATCATCTGATGTTGTGCCCTCAAACTTATCTAGTATTTTTTAATATCTTCTGTAAATGCATAATGAAAAGCAAAGGTGATTCCATCCCCACTTCTCCTTGTCCCTCTTGAATCAGTTGCTTAATTTTCTACCAAGTTTTGTAACATTGTGTCATCATATATAGGAGAGATCTAAGCTGCAATTCCATATGATTTTGCTACTTTCCCTAATGCTCCCATCCAAGCAGAGTCTGATGCTTTCTGAAGTCAAAAATGGCAAACATCTTTAATCCTCATTTTCACTTATTTCCAGCAAATGTTAAAGTGTGAATTCCATGAAAATTCAGCCTAGTCTAACACTGCATTATTTCTAAACTGGTTGACAGCTTAAAGCCTTTTCTACGTTATTATTGACGATACAATTTCCAACTAGTATCTTTTTAAGGATTCCTAGTGCTCCTAATATAATTTTTAAAATATTTTAAAAAATTTCCTGCTTTCTTTAACTCTGCTTGTCATTGATTTCTCAATATCCTTTCTTGCATCCTTTTGCTTCCCTTATCAATTTTACACAATTTCTAGCTTCTATTTTATAATTATTATCTGTGTTGCCATTTCCATACCTGTCTATATATCTGTGTTTTCATTTCCACTCTATAGCATGTTGTTTTTTAATCAGAGTATAGTCATCTTCCTTCATTGTGAGATTATGAGAGCTACTTGGAAATGATAATTCTGTTCCATATTTTCTGTTAGTTGAACATGAAACATTTCACAGAAGTGAGTCAATTTTGTTAAAAGTTCAGTTGAAAAGAAAAAATTGAAATTGTTTTGATTGAAGGTTTCAATTTTCCATTTCAAAATGACCTTTTATTTCAAATTGTGAAATTTTATATTATGTGATATAAACATTTGAAATCACAATAAAAATTTATATTTGATCTGAAGTGGAAAACTTAAGTTGAAATAAATTGTTTTTGGGAATTTCAGTTGGACGGAAAGTTCTAAATATATATTTTTTCATTATATGACTGATGGAAAAACATTTTGAAATCGTGAAAATCCCCACTCACAAAAAAGAAGTTCCCATCCAGCCTAAATCACAAGCAGATGACTAACTGGTTTGAACTGGTGGATCCTGACCTTCTGCTACAGCTGAGAAGAATACTGCATATCTCAGGGTGCGTCTACACTAGCACGTACATTCGAAATCCAGATAGAAAGAGCAAGTTCTTTTGAAAGAACCCGTGGAGCATCTACACACACGGCGCTGTTTCGAAATTAACTTCGAAACAACTCCCCTGTTCTTTCAAAGTTGGTCCTCCCATCCCGGGATGGGACAAGTGCCTTTCTTCGAAGGAGTGGGTCCGCCATGGCTGTGATCAGCTGGCAGGTGGTGGTGCTGCTCCCAGCACAAGCGGAGCTATATGGTTCCAGCATCTCGCCATGTTTCAGGACGTAGGCTCCCAGAAGCCCTCAGGCAGAAAGCTGAGAGCATGCAGGCAGCAGGGAGCCCATGCTGCTTTACAGCCGCTCCCTGTCACGACGCTCCAGCCAGCCCTGAGCCCTCCTTAGCACCATGGCCAGCATCTCCGACCTCCGCCTACCCCAGGGACTCCCCAGAGAAACTGGGGAGCCCTCCCAGGAGGGGAGCCAGCCCCCCACAAGCGCCAGGTCCCCTCCTGGACCGACGCCAAGGTGCAGGACTTTCTTGCCCTCTGGGCAGATGAAGACATCCTGCACAAGATGGGGGTCCAGCGCAGGAACGTGGCGGCGTTCCAGCATCTCGCCACAGGCCTCACTGGCATGGGTCACCCCACCCTGACCCCGGACCAGGTGAGGTCTCAGGTGAAGGAGCTGCGCTAGGGATACTGTAGGGCCCAGGACATGGCCAGGCAGTCAGGGGCAGTGCCCACCAGCTCCCCTATTATGAAGACCTGGACCTCCTCCTTGGGCCCAAGGACGCAGGACCCCCAGCCATACTGCTGGACGCAACAGTCCTGGCATCAGAGCAGGAGATGGGGACAGAGGAGGACCATCCTGGACCTGCACCCAGCACCAAGTGCCCACGGAGGCTGGACATCACCACTGATGACGAGGGCTCAAACGAGGGGGCCCTCATCATCGACATCCCATCCAGGCCATCCAGCTGGACCCCATCTGTCCTTGCCTCACCCAACTTCCTGGAGGGACCACCGGTAGGTGGCCCGCACACCAGCTACCCCAGGACTGAGGAGGCTGCATCCGGTCTTGCCCAGAGTTGCCACAGCCCCCCCACGTGCCCACCACCCTGGGGCCTGTGGACTCCAGACAGCCACGTTCCACGGACCTGGACGGGGGGCCAGCATGCGGCGCTCAGCACCCCATGGGCGGGACAGCACCACAGACTGGTGGCTGTAGAGGGACCCAGGGGGAGCAGAATGGGGCAGCCTGTGCCCTTGGCACCCACGCAGGGAACTCTGGGACAGGGGCATCACAGGGCACCCGGTGGGGGGGGGGCAGGGGACACAAGGTTCAGTGCTTGGGACTCATGCCCCGCACCCCCGCTCTCCTCTTTTGTCTCCATAGCCAGCGGCTGGACCAGTCCCACCTCCGAGGGTGAGAGGGAGCTACCCGCACCCCACGCTGTCCCTGTGTGGGCCCACTGCTGGCACCACCTGAGTGGGCAGGAGGATACAGGGGAGGCGGCCCACACTGCAGCACTGTGGGACCTTTCCAGCATGCTGCAGGAGTGGCTGCAGATGGAGTGATGAGCCTGGGACCGGGTGGTGGCCAACCTTGACACCCTGACCCAGGCCATGTCCGGCCGCCCGGCCCTGACTACTGCCCCATCACCACCCACTCCCGCAGCTGCTCCCCACTTCCCCATCCCACCATCCCCCATCCGCCCATCACCCACCCGCCCCCATATCCCCCACTCAAAGGCCTGGCACAGGGCCTCCCGGATCCACACCCTGTCCTCTGGGCCAGGTGGCAGGGGGCTGCTCGTACCTGTGCCCCAGCTAGGTGGCCCACCCCTGCATGTAGGGCTCATTCTTGGCCTCAACAAGATTGTGCAGGGTGCAGCAGGCCCTGACCTCTGCTGGGATGTTGGCCAGGCCCACCTCCAGCCTCGTGAGGAGGCACCTGAAGCACCCCATGAGGTGGCCAAACACCCTCTCCACAGTATTGTGGGCCCGGTTCAGCCACTCATTAAAACAGTCCTGGCTCAGCTGGGTGTGCCCCGTGTATGGCCTTATGAGCCAGGGCTTCAGGGGGTAGGCCGCATCTGCCACGATACACGGCAGCATTGTCATGTCCCTGACGGGCAGCTCCCACTGGGGGAGGAAGGTTCCCCTCGGTCATGCTGCATCCCAGTCCCGAGTTCCTGAAAACCCTGGCATCATGGGCACAGCCAGCCCAGCCCACACAGATGTCCTGGAACCGGCCATTGGCATCAATGAGTGCCTGCACGACCACGGAGTGGTAGCCTTTCCGGTTCACATAGGCCCCGCGACTGTGCTCTGGGGCCCTGATGACAATGTGGGTGCCGGCCAAGGCCCCGAAGCAGTTGGGGAAACCCAGCTCCTGGAAGTCCTGCACAGCATCATCCAGGTCCCCAAAGCAGATCAACTGCTGCAGGAGTGCCTTGTTGATGGCACAGATGACCTGTGGGGAGGTGAGGGGGTGCACTCATGAGTGTGGCCTGGGCTGCATCCTGCACACCCACCCCCCACCACTCCCTGCCCCTGTCCCCGGCAGGGGATGCCCCACCACTCCCCGATAGGGCCCTTTGCTGGGGCACCCCCTGCTCCCCGCATATAGTGTGTATGTGACCCGGCCATAGCTTACCTCGATGAGGACGGCCCCAACAGTGGCCTTGCCCACCCTGAACTGGTGGCTGAAGGATCGGTGACTGTCCAGGGTGGCCAGCTTCCATAGTGCCATGGCCACTTTTTTCTATAGGGGGAGTGCCAGCCTCATGCGGGTGTCCCGGTGCTGGAGGACTGGGGTGAGCCAGTGGCACAGATCCAGGAATGTCCCCTTGGTCATCCTGAAGTTCTGTAGCCACCGGTCATCACTCCAGTCCTCCACCAGCATCCGGTCCCACCAGTCGCTGCTTGTGGGGAACTCCACAGGCAGCGGGTGACCTGGGGGACTGGCTGGGGACATCGCGCCCTGAGGACGGCCTCCGGGAGGGCAGCTAGCACAGTGGCCAGGACCATAGTCAGTGCGCTCGCCATGGCCTCAATGCTAGGGTGCTGCTGCTCGGGGTCCATGAGGGCCCAAGATTCCTGCTCTGCGCTCTCTCTCTCCTCTCTTTCTCTGCTCTGCCTGGAGACAGGCCTGTTGAGTGGGCCTTTTCAGGGGACAGCGGGCGGTGGACAGCAGACCCGGAAGGTCTCGTCTGCCATGCAACCCTGCCTGTGGCACTTCCTGCCCCTGCTCTTTCGAAAGAGCGTCCTGGTGTGTATGGATGCTCTCTTTCGAAATTGCGCTGGGGGGCCTTTTGAAATAATGGATCGAAACTTCGGTTCCCACTGACGTGTGTGGATGCGCCGTTTTGAAAGAACATCTTTCAATGTTCTCTTTCGAAAGATGTTCTTTTGAAACAGAGCTGTAGTGTAGACGCACACTCTGTGGAGGAGTGTAGAAAAAAGGTTTTATGTAATATAGTGTGGCTGTGTGATGTCTGATTTTGGGGGAAGTCTTGAACTTGAACTTACATCTATATGATATTAGCTGTTTAAAACTGTAGAAGTGGGCTTTTCTACATTGTAGCCTCAGGTTTCTTCCAAACTTGGGATGCATTCCCATGTGGGGTTTATAATGTTATATTTGAGGGCTTTATAATATTAAACAGTTGTTATATTTAAAACTTAAACTTTAACCCAGGTTATTCTCATGAATTTTATTTTGATTACACTTGTTAGAAGAGTAGATATATTGAGTTCTCTAGTACATGTCCCAGGGCAAGATTGTTCTTTTGAGAGTAATTCTAGAATAGTCTCCAGAAAAATTTTATGTCTCAAATGTCAGGCCTTCTGCAGCTTCTACGGGAAGATTAATCTGCTGTTTCATGGATCAAACGGTTAAGATTTTGTCCCCCCCAGTATTGATCCTAGTAGTTTTATCTTATTAGTCTCAGTTGTAGACACAGATTGATCCCTCACACTGATTATAACATTAAATATTTGTTGGTAGTTCACTGCCAGCATACACGATTAGGACAACGCAAAACTGGTGTTAAGGATTCAGTGTTTTGTTTCTGGCTGTGGCATAGACTTCTGTTATGAATTTTATGTCAGACTTTAACTTCCACTGGGAGTGCTAAGATGTTTTAAAGATGAGGTTCCAAGAATTTTTAAACATGACAGTACATTGTAGTTTCCCCCTTGCTTTCATCGTCTGCAATGGCTAAAACCTTTTTGTCTGTAATTTTCCAAAAATTGTGCCTAAGGAAGACGCTTGGAAAATTTCAGCCCAAATTGTTAAGGTTTGGCAAAGTTATAAGCAACTGAAAACAGGCACAACAGGGATCTTACAATGAGAAGTATTGGGCAATGACAAGCCCCACTTTTAGTAAGAGCCCAATTCTGCTCATCTTAACACTATTGTAAAACTGGGCTAAGTCAGTGTAGTTATACCTCCACAACCTAATATAAGTTAAAGGACAATTGAGTCCCTTGTGGATCTTGTAAGTTGTTTGGGAGAGTGTTTGTGAGCTATGAGAGAGATCATTATTGCTGTAGAAGGTCTCGTTAGACTAGATCAGGGATTCTCAAACTTCTTTTCATTGCAGTAACCTTCTGACAACACAAATTACTTCAGGCCACAGGAGGGGGACTGAAGCCTAAGCCCATCCAAGCCCTATTTCCTAGTTTGAAAGGGCCACACCCTGAGCCCCACCAGTCTGGGCAGGGGTGGCAAAGCTGAAGTTCGTGGTCTTCAGCCTCAGTCTAAGCCAGTTTCAGTGGCCCCATTCACAGAGGCACTTTGCGGTTTCGACCCACCATTTGAGAATGGCTGGACTAGATTTGTCACTGCACCATTTAATACATGGGTTAGTACATATGTGTCCATACACATTTGTAAAGCTAAAGAGATTCATTTTTCCGTGTTTTTGGACCACCTATACAACATTAAGTAACCAGGCTGAATACAGAAAATTTAAAGTCTGCAGGGCTCTTTTCACAGCTACTTAATATTAGAAAGTATAAGATCTATTGTAGTTGTATATTGTTTTGTGGTAAACATAACAAGCTATTCAAGCAATTTAAGAGAACAGAAAGTGCAAGTGAGGTAATTGACTATAGCAAGTCAGCCCAATCTTAACAAATAATTGACTATATTTAATTGGGCTGAGATAAATAAAATCCTGTGGGATCAAACATTCTTGAAACAGTCCTGAGTTTCTTCCTTGAGCAAGTGTTTCAGATTGGGAAATAGAGTACAACAGTTGCACTGGTACCAAAATGAGAGTGATTTTGTGTGTGTGCCATCATGGCCAGTATCAATATAGGCATTTCTGAGTAAAATTTGATCTTATAAATACCCGAGGCAGATTTCATTTGCATAAGCTTTTAAAAATTTGTCTCCATTTAGCTTGATATGTCACATCTGAAAAAAAGACTAGATTCTGATTATGCGAAATGGCAACCGCCATGCTGCTGCATCTGTTTTAAATATGGCCTCCTCACTCATCTCAGCCCCAGCTCTGTTGTTAGTCCAGTTGCTTCCATTCCCATCTTCAGCATTTCTGAAGGGGTTTACCTACTGTAACTGGAGGCAATTCCTATTAGGCCTAACTAGGATGGCATCTGTGCCCTGACCCACTTGAAAAGAGTTCCTGCTGAAGTGGTAGCTAAGATTAGGAACTACTCAACCACCTGAGAGAGATGTCAGGGAGAGCTGCTTTTTAAGTGGCTAACATCCATTTATTTCTAGTTTGTTCTCTAAGATGATTTGAACTGTTCTTTATCTCACATCATATCTTGGTTTATATATGTTATTCATTTGTTATGGACTAACAGAAATGTATGAGCATAAGCTTTCGTGGGCAAAGACCCACTTCATCAGATGCAGGTGCATCTGCATCAGACTAAGTGGGTCTTCGCCCACGAAAGCTTATGCTTATACATTTCTGTTAATCTGTAAGGTGCCACAGGACCCCTCATTGCTTTTGCAGATCCAGACTAACACAGCTACCCCTCTGATACTTGACGTTTATTTGTTATGGCAGTGTGTTCATTCTCAATCTTCTCTTAGCGGTTATTCATATAGTTCCTTGAAGTGATCAATGAAAGTTAGAACAGGAAAGTTTCTCAGAAATCTTGATGTTTCATTAAACTAATTTGTATATTGGCTTCTGCTAGATATGAAGTGCACTTGAACCTTTTCAAGCCATCAAATTTGGGAAGTAGGCTATGCCGAATTATGTAATTTTCTGGCCCATGTGTGTATATCATAAGAAAGGGTAAACAAAGCTTTTGTATGTAGAAAACATTATAGAGTATTATGTATGCATAACATGCCATAAGATAAATCTTCAATGCACTGTATTTAAACTGTTATTTTGTGTTTATCATATGTTGTTAATTAAGCAGAAAACTACTTACAAGTTACAAGTACAGTACAGTAGTCTCCCATTTTTCATGTTTTCAAGTTAAATTTGTGCTAGATAGTACACTATGTATATATGTGTACTTTTTATTTTGTTGCACTGTATTTAAACTTATTTTGTTTTTGTTATTGTTATGGCATTCCAGTCATTTCAGGGTCCAAACCATGGGTGTCCCTGGATCACAGACACCTGCATTAAGCAGTTTCAAGTGTATTATGTGTTTAGCATTATAACGTAGCTTCCAAAGTACGTAAATATGTACTGGTTATAGACATATCAAGGACTATTAAATCCAGCATATCAAATGAAGGTTTTTTTATTTATTTCTCCTTACTAACAGATATTCAAGAGTTTTATGAGGTTACATTGCTAAACTCGCAAAAGAGCTGTGAGGAAAAAACAGAAGAAGCAAATCAAGTTGCTGAGAAATGGGAGAAGACAAAATCTTCTGCCACGGGTCATGAAAGTCTGAAGAAAACCCAAGAGGTACCATAGGGGATAGTTGCTAGTATAATAATGAAGCAGATGGCTCAGGTGTTGGAAAATGCCATGTGGTAGCTTTGTAATGCAGGAAGAGGTTGTTTTGTGATTGAGATAGTGTACTAAGTCTCAGGAGATCTGCCTTCAAATCTAGACTCTGACACAGATAGTCTCTATGACCTTGTACAAGTAATTTAATCTCATGGTGCTTCAGCTCTCCATCTGTAAAATGGGGCATGCCATGCTTTCTTTTCTCTACTCTTTGTCTTATCTGATATTTTGTATTTGATTACATCACTTGCAAGTGGTTTGTCTTTGGTGAGAATAAGGGATCTGCAACTACTCATAAAAGATGAACCGCTTTAGCTCATGTGCTAGTGGCCTGTGCTGTTTGAATGTGAAAGACCACCAAACCAGACTTAGTTTTGAAAGAGTTGTCTAATAGCTGCTACCAAAACTTTCATATTTGTGAGCCTAAGATTAGACCTGATCTTTTTTTTTGTTTTTACATTTTTGACACTCACAGCTCCCACTGAACTCAAGCAAAGCCCTTGAAATATCAAGCACCGTAGATGACAAAATCTAAGCACTTTATTCTGCAGCTGGTGCAATGATTTAAACCTGTTTTTGACTCTGCTTGGTTCAAATCTGTTCCTGGCCAAAAACTGCTAGGCAGCCTACATAAATTAAACCAATAGTCTCAGTGCTGGACCTTGCTGCAAAAAACTAGTGAATTATTCTCACCTCAGCAGAGAAGCCAAAGACTGAGATGGAGTCCAAACTGCTCTCTCTTATCACCAGGTCAAGATCCAAGTACATTGACAAAAGACACAGGGTGGACATTTACATTATCACTGTGTATACTTGTTAAAAGAGAATATTTTAATTACCAAAGCTGTCAATCCAATATCTACTATAAACTTCAAATTCACTTGTAAGAACAAATCTAAACTAAAATAAAAAACTGAAACATTACAAAAGCAGTCAAGTAGCACTTTAAAGACTAACAAAATAATTTATTAGGTGAGCTTTCGTGGGACAGACCCACTTCGTCAGACCATAGCCAGACCAGAACAGACTCAATATTTAAGGCACAGAGAACCAAAAACAGTAAGCAAGGAGGACAAATCAGAAAAAAAATATCCAGGTGAGCAAATCAGAGAGTGGAGGGGTAGTGGGGAAGGTCAAGAATTAGATTAAGTCAAGTATGCAGACGAGCCCCTATAGTGACTCAGAACATTCCCATCCCGGTTCTCTGTGCCTTAAATATTGAGTCTGTTCTGGTATGGCTATGGTCTGAAGAAGTGGGTGTGTCCCACAAAAGCTCACCTAATACATTATTTTGGTAGTCTTTAAAGTGCTACTTGACGGCTTTTTGTTTTGATAATATATAGACTAGCATGGCTCCCTCTCTGTTACTATGAAACATTACAGTTACACATGGCATCTGTTATGGGATTGTTCCAAAAGCTAGGTTAGAACAATCATAGATGGCTAGTAAGATCTCTTATGATGTACAGCATTTGAAGGACCATTCAGATTTAATAAAAGATGCATTAAGATTTTGAGCAAAATCATAGTAAATGACACTAAACATTTTCTCAGGGAAATTTTCCATGAACAAATTAACACTAGAATTCGAGATGAAGGTACAGTTGGCTAACCATGTTAATTTAAGCATTTGTGACATGAAACGATACCACTTGAAGAAGTGAACATGAATTAGGTTTCAGTTTGGTATCTTTTGAAGTATCTGGCAAAGGCAGAGGACTGCTCTCCTGTCATTCTCCTAGGCCGCTGAAAGTATTTGATTGCCTGCCCCATCTTCCTGAACCATCTTTTCTCTAAAGGATAAGGTATTAGGCTATAACAAGGAAATGTAGCCCTAACATTCATGTTAATAGTAGATGTAAGAGATGGCAAAATCCAATTACATCAATCCTGAAAATAATATCCTAATTTACAAACAACCAATAAGAAATTAGTCTAAAAATTTCAAACCTGTGTATCTAAAGCTAGGCTCTGAAGTAAAAGTGGATTAATCTTCAGAGTTGCTGAGCATCCACAAATTCCACTGATGTCACTGGGAGCAAGAGATATTCAGCATCTTTACAAATTAGGCCTAAAAATAGATTTAGTCATCTATTTTTAGGCACCCAGGATTGAAAAGTCAGGCCTTGGCTTTTGTTTAAAATGTTAGTGCCTGTTAGTAAATACTAACACTTTTTGTTGTCTTCTCCTTGTATATTAATTTACATATTAACTATTCTCCCAACATCTTTGATATTAGAAAGAGTGTTTTTGAATTGTAAGGCCTGGAGCGTTGGTTCTTAACCCATGAGTGACCTGTATTCAGGAATTTTATGAGATTGATTATTGGCCTGTATCAAATTATCCTCAAAAACAGTGAGAAGTCCTGTGGCACCTTATAGACTAGCAGATTTTTGGAGCATAAGCTTTTGTGGGCAAAGATCCACTTCATCAGTTGCATCTAATGAAGTGGGTCTTTGCCAACGAAAGCTTATACTCCAAAAACTCTGTTAGTTTAAAAGGTGCCACAGGGCTTCTTGTTTGTGTGGATACAGACTAACACAAACCTCTCTGATACAAATTATCCTCCTCCTCATCAAGGTATGGGAATCCAGATATCCATGGAAAAGATCACAATACAAAAGTGTATATAGAAATAATACAAATTAGACTGGGTAATTGCTGAGAGATATTTACTATGGCAGATGCTTTTTCTTATGAACTTATTGATCAATAAGGAATATTTGTTATTAAAGATGGATTCTCTAATAGATGGAATAATGACCCTTTGAAAAGTGTTTGTAACTCATTAAAACCTGGTGGTTGATGCAATAGTAAGTAATGATGACTGGGTTAGAGATTTCTACTCATCAGTTAGGTAAACTGAGAATCATAAAAAAATTCCATTGGTAATTGCAAAACAGAATACATAATTAATTTTATTATGGAAAATTATTTTCCCTCCAAAAAGGTGTTTCTTGGTCTAATACCCCTTTTATGTATGGGAAGTTTAGGAATTACTGCAAATGAACACTATTAAGCACTCCACCAAGTACAGAAGAAAGAACCCAGCCACCTTCTCTTCACCATGAACAAGAGGTGGCAAAGTATCTCTTGTACCTGTATTCCGCACAGTTTCTTCCCTAAGTGGCAGCATTCCTCAAAAGATATCACAGAATCACAGAATCACAGGGCTGGAAGGAACCTCAGGAGGTCATCTAGTCTAGCCCCCTGCTTCAAGCAGGATCAACCCCCACTAAGTCATCCCAGCCAGGACCTTGTCCAGCCAGGAATTAAAAACCTCAAGGGATGGAGAATCCACCACCTGTCTAGGCAATGCATTCCAATGCTGCACCACCCTCCTGGTGAAGTAGTTTTTCCTAATATCTAACCTACACCTCTCCCTCTTCAGCTTCTGACCATTACTCCTTGTTCTGCCATCTGACACCACTGAGAACAGTTTCTCACCCTCCTTTTTAGAACTCCCCTTCAGGAAGTTGAAGGCTGCTATTAAATCACCCTGAGATATATCATTGAAGTACATCCATTTTTAGATTATTTGCTTCAGGGCTGTTCACAAAAGCAAGAAATGGATCACATATACACTCAGAGCCTTATGTCAAACTTACCTTCTCACAGTCAATATGAAGAAATCAAATTTAATTCCATCTCAAAAAGTAGGATTTGCTGGGCATTTGATGGATTCCAAGTAAACATCAGTGTATTTTCCTAAAAATAGGTCTGTCTACTTTCTCACTACTTAAGGTAAAAGGAACCTTTATAAAAACTATCTGAATGTGTCTCCCTCGAGGTACGGGAGGTTTGTGTTCCACGCATCCCTCACATACCTTGAATTTCACATAAGTAGGGGAGGGCTTTGGTAGGGGCCCTGGGAGGGGGCTAGAGGGTTAAGCCTGGGGTGGGTTAGGGCAGCAAGGGGGGTGGGAGGGTGCAGCTGAGCTTGGGCTTGAAGGGGGTTGGACCCTGGCAGCAGAGGGTTGAGGCGGGGGGTTGGGGCGGGGGTTGGGAGTCCCGGGCGCAGGTTGAAGCCGGAGCCCCACATGTTGGGGAATGTGAGCTGGGGCCATGGAGGAATGGGAGTGGGGGTTGAACAGGATGAACTGGGGCAGGGGGATTAGCTGGGGGGGTTAGAGCATCATCGCCTGCAGCAGCTGACAGCTGGAGCCCCACTTGTGCTGGCAGCTGACAACCCAGCAGACGCTGGGGGAGGGGTCAGCTGGGGCCATGGGGGTGCGTTGAGCTGGGCAGAGGGAGGATTGAACAGGGGTGAACTGGGACAGGGGTGGGTTGAGCTGGCAGGGGAGATAGAGCCCCTGTGCACACCGGTGGCGGCTGACAGTGGAAGCCCAAAGCGCAGGGGGGAGGGTGGGCTAGGAGAGAGAGGTTCAACCTGGTGCTGGGGAGGGGGTTAAATGGGGGGTGCAGTGGGGCAGGGTGATTGAGTGGCGTGGGGTTGGAGCCCCAGGCCTGGGTTGAAGTTGGAGCCCCATGCATGGGGGGTGAGCTGGGGCTGTTGGTGTGGGGAGTGGTTGAACAGGCTCTGGGAAGTAGGGGGAAGGGGCTCTTAGCCTGTGAAGCTGCCTGCAACTGTGGGAAGCTAGGCAGGCTGAGAGCCTAGCAGCTTCACATTGTGTGAACGTGAAGCTGCATGAAGCAAGTGTTCCTGTTGATTTTCATGAATACAGGGGGACTTGGAGCCCCAGGGAAGTGGCGGCTGATGGTGCTCCCTGCCCAAAGCCCTGGAGAAGTGGCGACTGCTGGCATTCCCCACCCTGGAGTCCTGTGGAAGTGGCAGTTGCTGGCGCTCCTACCCAGGGGCCCAGGGAAGCGGTGGCTGCCATGCTACTAGCCCCGGAGGCCTAGGGAAGCAGCAGCTTCCTGGGCTGCCTGCCCTGGAGCCCCAGGAAGTGGCTGCTGCTGGCGCTCCCCATCGGAGTCCTAGGAAGTGGCGGCCTCAAGCAGCCTCTGGGAAAAATTGAATTTGCAAACATTAATTTCGCAAATGTGGGGACCTTACAGTATTATGTAATTGGTCAGACAACCCGGTGATACAACCTGTGGTGGAGCAACACATAAATCGGTCTTTATGTAAGTCACTTCTGCGTGTTAAAAGAATGGAAGGCTTATAGGCAACTGCTCCATGAAAAAATGGCTACTTATCTTGTAGTAATTGAAGTTTTTCCAAATGTGTTAACTGTATATATTACACAGCCCACCTTCCTTTTCCACTCTTCCGAATTCTTACAAGATCAGCTGAAAAGCGGATGGTTTGCCCTATCCCTTTAGGCCCTCAGAAAAGTGGGGTGTATGAGGGCATTCAATGGACATGTTTAGAACAGAGCAATGGTTGCTAGGACAAAGTTCTGATCTGTGGTACCAAAGGGACACCGAAAGCCCCAAAATGCAAGACATGTTGACAACAAACCTCAAAGAACATCAGCTACTGCAAGTAATCTTTATTTTTTCTTCCAGATCTGAAACGCAAGTCTTGCTAGCATCACATTGTTATTGCATTGTACCAAAACGGCCTATGAGTGTTGATGTACCTGGCACTGCTGTAAATACTATTAATGTAAAGAATTTCAGCAGTATCAGATCTACATGAGATGCTTTTAAATTTAACAGGAATGTGTAGGTTGGAATGTCTTTTTTTTCAAGTGTGCATTTTGAGCAAGTATGAGAAGAACAGTCTGTGGAGGTGTCACACCATCCCTGTAGCAAATTGTCACTACCAATGATGAGACAATCCCAAATGTAAGAATTATTTAGGGGCTAATTTGAAAGGTATTAGACTTCTCTTAAAAATCTTTAATTTAAAGAAATAAAGTACCAAGATAAAGCTAAAAAAATAGATGCAGGATGCACCCTGTACAACTGATTGTTTTCTGCCCTTCTATTACATCAAGAAACTGGGCACTTCTTACCTGGGGATTTTGTGTTTCATTTTGCTTGTCACAAGTTTCCTTGGGAGCCAGGAGACAGTGGCAAAATTTGCTGCAGGTGTGACCATATCACCACAAATTCTTGGTTCCAGTGAAATATCCAATTTGCTGAGAAGGAAAATATTTTATTTAGACGTGTCTATAAGGAAATGTAATTCAAGAAGTGTGAAGTATTTTAGCCACTAAAACCACAAAAATCCTGCAGCATGGTACAATTCAATTACTCTTTGGAGTAGAGATGGTAACGTATCTTTTGGAGACCAGAGAAAAAGTCCAGTAGTTTGGGAATGAATCTGGGACTTGAGAAACCTGGGTTTAAATCTGTTGCATCACCACTGTGTTTGTCTGTGACCTTGTGTCATGGCCCCCCATGCTTTATGACAATTGGCATTTGAATATGTGTTAGGCAAAATGTGTCATGTAACATATTTTTCAAGTTATAGTCTATTGAGCATGTATATTCTGTTTTTTGTGCAGGTATCATCCTTGTATGTGAAGTTAGAAATATGAAGTGTGTATCTACTTATAATTCTAGCTGTGCTAATGAAGGCCATTACTGATGTTCTATAAACTTAATATCCCAGTGCTCAAGGTAAAAATCTATGAATGGTTTTGTTTTTCCTGTAAGCCTGGATTGTGGTTGCTCATGAAAGGACATGTGACCAGCCTACCTGGTACTGGAGTCCCTCTTCAATCTGGTATTTTTCCATGGGCATGGGGAGACTAAACAAAGTGTTCCTGCAGTGGGGAAAGTTTGCTTAAAGAATAGAAATCAATTAGGCTTTTGTCTTCAGCTGGCCTTTGAAACTGCTTTCTTACCTGAAGAGGATACCAGGGAAGCAGATAGACCCAGACAAGAGAAAAGATCGATCCTGGCCTTTAAAGAATTGCATCTGAGATAAGAAGTAGAGCGAGGAATATATTTTGTAACAACTTCTCTTAGGCTACGGTTACACTACAGCGATCTGTCAACACAATTCACTGTCAGAAGAGATTTCCCAACAAAACTTCTGTAGACAGGGTGCGGCCACACACAAAAGCCAATCAGAAGAGTGCTCTGCTCTGTTGAAGAGTGGCCAGACTGCCTGGCTGCTCTCTTGACAAAACAGGGACCTGGAGGCACAGCAGACAGGGCTGCCTCTTGTCTGGACACCCTGTCTGTTGCGAGAAGGCCCCCAGAACATCCATACAGTTTTACAAAAGGTTCTCTGCTTTATCTAGGAGAAGCAGAAGGTTGTCGGCAGGAGTGCTGACTTTTGTCGACATACTGTCAACAAAACACATTTTATATGGGGATGTTCCACCAGTTTTGTTGGCAAAACTTGCTAGTGTAGCCGTAGTCTTAGGGTATTAGGGTTAGCTGGTGTGTTTTTTAAATTTTGGCTTCATAAATTACTTTGATCTGTTTGATTTCACTGGCAATCATTTAAATTCTATTTTTATACTTAATAAAACACTTTTGTTTATTATAAGCCCAGTGTAACTATTTATTACAGTGCGGTGGGGGGAATCAATCACTGTGCATATCTCTCATTGAAAAAGAGGGCCAACCTGATGAGCTTTCTCTGTGTAAAATGTTTATACAGAGAAACATGGACTTATTGTGGGGTTTGGCCTCTTTTGAGGGATTAGGTTCATGGCTGAGCTTTTTTAGAGCTGAGCTGGTTAAGTGTCTGTGTCACTGTGCTGGGGACCATTACCCCAAATCAGCTTGGCTGGCAGAGACCAAAGCTTCTGGCCTAGCAGGACAGGGTGGTGGGTCACCCCAGAGGGTGGGTAGTTGGAAGTAGTGATATGAACAGCACACTGGGTGACAGTCTTCAAGGGATCCCAGTGCTAGAAGCTATCCTACATTTGGGCAAGTCATTTTTCCTCTATGTGCCTCAGCTTCTACTCTATAAAGTGGAATTTCAACACTTCCCTACCTCTCAGGGATTTTGTGAAGATAACTACTTTAGTAACTGAATAATTCAGATGCTATGCTAATGGGACCACATAACTATTGAGTGAGAGGTCTCCATCTGGTAAAATACAAATTAAATTGCTGTTTAGTTATGGCTGGAATAGGCTTGCCTTCAGCTACAGTGCTCATTAAAGGACAGAAATTCACCCTGGTTTTAACCTCTGTTTTCATTACCTTGGTCTCCCCTGCTACTTACCTTTACTCAGTCAGTGCTTCAGCTTTTAGGCAGAGAGCAAACTGAGGTGAAAGAAGGGAACTCACTACTGTCCATCTTCCATATGAGCCAGGTAGCCATAAGTTTGTTTGTCTCTGCAGCACAGCAAGAAAAGACTGTTAGTGCACAAGACATTTCATGGAGCAGATACTTGCAGCATATTGAAATGGAACCACTCACAGTGAATGTGAAAATTTGATCATCATAAATTGATTCATACATACAAAAACCACATTCAGCTCAGCATTGTACTGACCTCTGCTTTGACGTGTCCTCAGAGGTTCTTCGTCTTAAAGTTCATTTAATATCTGTTGCTGAATGCATTTCTGATGCTTAGAAGATCATTTTGCAAAGAAACCCAATTACAGTAGATGAAATATATGCTCTTGTTCCCATTTGTTTCAGGAATGCCTACTATCATTGCACCCAGCCATTACAAACATTGTACTTACTTCTTTGTCCTTAGTTTAAGTGCCTACTTGTTAAAGTTTGCAGTACTAAAACCTTTATTTAAGAAATCTTCTGCTTTGAATAGTTATCAACGCACTTATTTATTTTGTATCAGTAGCTTGTCTGAAAAACACAAAGCCATCTCCATACATTTATGAAATTTCAGTCAGTTTTTTATTTAATTTTTGTTAACTCTCTAGAAACAGCTATCATTCTTTAGGCTGAAGCTAATGGGAAATAAGTCTTGTTCTTTTTGAGCAATTACACAATCTATAAGAATCATTAGATTAGATTAATAATATTTCATTAGATAACATTCAAAATACTCAGTTTTGTCTGTGTTTTCCTGACTAAATTTAGCTCATTCAGAATATATTTGTCTGATCAACACAGCTCATTTCTGAGTCTAGATTTGGGGCAGAACCAGTTGACTTGTAATTAACATAACAATCTCCTGCTGAAAGGAAACATTCCTGGGGATGGCTTTACAGAATATGCTGCATCTTAGTTCTGTCTGTTACAGTTTTAACTCCTTTGAGCCCATGGATTTGTATCTCCTGTCATTTATATGTGCTCATCCTGAATCCTAATTTCAAAGATTATTTTTAGTGTACTTTATGCAATAATATGCATATTTGTTTTATTCTAAGAGATGATGTTGTATGCTTGCATCTGTCTTTTCACATTACTTGGCTAATGTTCAGAAAATTATATTGGCAAGCTTATTTTTAAATTAAATCCTGGTGTATGCTTAATTGGAAACAAATATCCTAACCATACTGTACAGTTGAGCCTCTGTTTTGGTATTTGTTCTACGGCCTGCCAGTAATCTGGGTGCTAGATTTTTTGTCCCAGGCATTTTAGTGCTTTTTGCATGTTTGAATGTAATTGAATAAATGATTCAATATTAAAGTACTAAGTTTTAGGTATTCAGTACAGGGAGGTGATGGGAGTGGGCTGGGCTGGACCGGGCTGGGGACTGCAGGGGGGGAGGGGGTACAGGCAGGGGGGTAATGGGAGTGGGCTGGGTGCAGGGCGGGGGCTGCCTGCAGGGGGGGGAAGCTCAGTGACAGGAGAGCAGGCGGTGGCAGGGAGGATCTAGCTGGCCCAATCCTCCCTGCCATTTGTCATACGTTATTTCTTCTTGCTCACATGGTCCTCCATGAGCCCCTAGCAGGGGCATCAGCAGAAGCACCAGCAGCCCACAGGCGCCACGCAGGCAGCACGAACCCCCACGTATGATGGCGGGTGGGCGGACTGAGTGGTTTCTGATGCCTCATTCTGCCTGAGATGAGGGTCTGGGATACTTGGGTCCCTGGATTATTTTGGATAATCCAAATGGTTTATGAACCATGATTTGGTCACCAGTATCCAAGGGAGCGTGATTCCTTGTGTCACCCCAGGGAAGACAACCCTGTCAGAAAATTCCCCACTGCTTCATAGGTAGGTTTGGGAGATCCAAAGGCTATGGGAGTAAACCCAGACAGAAAATCCAGAGTGGAGACCCTAAGGTGGTTAGCAGGGAGGATTCATCAAACCTGCTTTCTGGCATCTTCTTGCAGTCACCTCAGTTCCAAATGTATCAACTTCTGTCTTTCCTTTGGATTCAACTGTGGCAACCAAGATGTGGATAGTGCCACTTGGGCAATGCACTTGCTCCAAACACTAGCCCAGGCAATGCAGCGTGTAATGGTAGTCCATCGATCCAATGATGACAAATCTGTGCAGATCATCTGTTACTGGTCTCATGGTGTGCCCTCTGGTGACTGTATAAGCCAATTCTAGAGGTACACATTTTGCCACAGATGGTGCATGGGAAGTTTGCAGTCTGTGGGTTGTGCATTGTTGATGCTCTGTGACGTCGTTCACATGCCTCTTGTAGACGCTGGCAGCGGTCTTCCTCGAAGGCAATGCAGGTATTTCTGACTGTTGCACGCCACTGTGTTCTGTCACTGGCACGTCCTCAAGGTCCCTAGGTTTGATACTGCTGTACTGCAGATTGGCTTTGATGGTATCCTTGTAGGGTTTCCGTGGACGACCTATACGCTGGATGCCCTGGGAGAGTTCACCATACAGAAGCTGGCGAGGGATTCTGTTGGCATCCATGCGGCTAACATGACTGGTCCAACATAGTTGTGACTTCATAATCATCATTTCAATGCTTGTCATCTGGGCTCTCTTGAGGACCTCAAGATTGGGCACTTTGTCTTGCCAGTGGATCTTCATGATGTTACGGAGGCAGTGCATGTGGAATGCTTCGAGCTGCTTGATGTGATGCCTATATAGTGTCCATGTTTCGCACCCGTACAAAAGAGATGAGAGAACAACAGCTCTGTACACAAGCAGTTTTGTTGACATCTGGATGTTGTGGTGGTTTAGAACTATGACACGCAGACAGCCAAGTGCCTGGCTCGCTTTGGATATTGGTGCGTTGATCTCATTATCCAGTGATCCATCACTGGATATGACACTACCCAGGTATTTAAAGTTCTCCAGTAATTTAAGCTGAGTGCTGTCAATGGAGATACTCAGGACAGGAGCATTTGATCCAGGTGCAGGTTGATGGAGAACTTCTGTCTTTCCGAGGCTGGTAGTCCGAAAAGTTGCGAGGCCTCAGCAAACTTGTTGACAATGTGCTGAAGATCGTTTTCAGTGTGAGCCATAAGGGCACAGTTGTCGGCAAAGAGTGCCTCAGAAAGGAGTTTGTGCACTGTCTTAGTCTTTGCATTCAGGCGACAGAGGTCAAAAAGTGAACCATCATGCCGGTATTTCAAGTATATACCTCGGTCCAGATCTTTCATTGCATGGTTAAGGACACATGTAAAGAACAGGTTAAATAAGACAGGAGCGAGAAGACATCCCTGTTTCACGCTGTTGGTGACGTTGAAGAGGGCTCATGTGGCTCCATCAGACAGTACTTCACCTGTCATGTCCTCATGGAAAAGGCACATAATCTGGACAAATTTTCTTGGGCAGCCAAGTCATATTAGACTGGTCCAAAGGGCTTCCCTGTTGATGGTATCAAATGCCTTTGTCAGATCTATGAAGATAGCATACAGGTGCATGTTCTGTTCAATATACTTCTCTTGTATTTGTCTGACAGCAAACACCATATTGGCTGTGCTCCAGCCAGGTCAAAAAACGCATTGACTTTCAGGTAGATTTGCCTCAGAAATACTGGCTATTAGGCGGTTCAAGATGATGCGGGCGATGATCTTCCCTCCAACAGAGAGGAGGGATATGCCTCTGTAGTTTCCACATTCTGCTTTGCTGCCTTTATTCTTGAAAAGGGAGACAGTAATAGCATTGCGGAGGTCCTGTGGTATGTTTTCATCCTCCCAGATGCTGATGATCATGCTATGGAACGCTGCTAGAGCTGCTGGACTTGCCACTTTATATATCTCTGCTGGTATCCCATCTTTTCCAGGAGCTTTTCCTGAACTCATCTGGCTAACAGCTTTCTTAATCTCATCTATAGTGGTTGGAAAGTCAAGATCTGTCAGGATGAGTTGTGGAATTTCATTGAGGACATTATTATTTACAGTCGATGGTCTGTTAAAGAGGTTGCTAAAGTGTTCTTACCATCTTTTGTTGATGCCCTCTTTGTCTTTGACCAGTGTTGTGTTGTCTGATGAGAGCAATGGGGTAGTCCTTGGTTTAGAAGGTCCATAGACAGTCTTAACAGCACTAAAGAACATCTTTGAGTTGTGGGTCTCAGCATAGTGCTCAATTTCTTTGGCTTTGCTCTCCCACCAGCTGTCTTGTATCTGACGGAGGTCTTTCTGTGTTTTTCTCTGAAGGTGCTTGAAATGGTCGCGTTTGGAGGCTGAGGAGGGGTCATTCTGCCATTCAATAAAGGCTTTTCTCTTTACTTCCAGTGCTGAACATATTGCTTCTTGGTTCTCATCGAACCAATCCTGATGTATTTTTTTCTTTGGTCCAAGCGATGTTATTGCTGTGTAAGTCACTATCTGCTTGAACTGATCCCACTTTTCGGTTACAGTACCAATCAGTGGACTATGGGATGTTAATTTGTCATCAAGACTCTTCTGAAAATTGTTGAAACATTGGGCATCCTTCAGTTTGGCTATGTTAAAAGCAGGTCACACATGCTTACGGCATTTGTGCTGAGAGGGAGCGATGTAAAGTTGAAGAGACATCCTGACTAATCTGTGATCTGTCCAGCACTTTGCGCCTCGCATTACTCTGGTGATCAGTATGTCTCAGATGTCTCACCTTCTGACAATGGCATCATCTATCAGATGCCATTGTTTAGACCTAGGGTGCATCCACGGTGTTTTGTATTTATCCACTTGTCGGAACAGAGTGTTGGTAATAGTCAGGTCATTTTCAGAACAAAGGCTCAAAAGGAGTAGTCCATTGTTGTTCATTTTGCTTACACCATGTGGCCCGGTTACTCCTTTCCAGTTCTCATTGTCAGCTCCGACTCGGGCATTGAAATCTCCAAGTAGGAGTAGTTTGTCTGTTGCAGGTGTGGCTTTGATCAGTCTGTCGATATCTTCATAGAATTGTTCCTTTGAGTTGTCAAGGCATGTTAGAGTGGGTGCATATGCACTGATGATGGTGGCACGACGTTTGGCATTTAGTGGGAAGCGTAGTTTTGGCAATCTTTCATTGATACCCACTGGAAGGTCTGGGAGTTGACGCATCAATGAGGTTTTTATTGCCAGACCGACTCCATGTATTCTATCTCCTGCCTCAGTCTTACCCTTCCAGAAGAAGGTATAACCACTTCCTGGTTCACTCAAGAGACCTTCCCCAGCCAGCCTTGTTTCACTTAATGCTGCTATATTGATGTTACAGCGGGCTAGCTCACGAGCAACAGGAGCTGTCCTTCTCTCAGGTCTTGCAACAGCTTCTCTATCCATGAGAGTACGAACATTCCATACACCAATAGTAAGTTTTCTCAAATTTTTCTTTTGGTTTCGACCGCAAGTAGGCTTGAACTGCCAGCCGTGGTTTGCTGGCCAGTTATTGTTGTAAGGCAGGCAATTTTTAGGCCACCTTTTCAAGGCCCCTCCCTTACTAGGGTGAGCAGTGCTGTCCTAAAGAGGACTGCTCAGACACCTGGGATGCTGCCGGCTGTTGGATCTAAATGATCTCTTTCACCCAGTCCGCCGGAACTGACTTCATATGCTGGGTAGGCACATCCAAAAATTCACTGAGGGTTTGAGCCCCATCGGTTACACTCACCTGGTTCAGCCGGCCTGTCAAAGCCGTTGCCCAGGGTGTGGCCACTGCACATGCTGCAGCTACTTGGAGCCACAAGTGAGAACTGAGTGACAGGCAGGGACCAAAGTGGACAGACTACCCCCGCAGGGGTAAGACAGGTCCCTCCAACTGAGGTACTACCCCTCCCTGTACACCCCACACACCCCAATGCAGCGTGTAAGAGGGTGCCAAATGGAGAAAACACTCCATCCTTGCTGATAGCATGGAAACAACACAGGAAGTGGCACTTACAGGTTATAAGCCCTACTCAACTCATGAAGAGGAGGATGCCATGGGTCACTTCCATTGGTGGGAGGAGTCATCACACTCCACTGTGTGTGCCTCAAGCTGGGCAGCTCCTGGTCAATAAGGTGCTGACCGCCACATCTGCCTTCCTCATTGGGTGCATGGGGATAGACCAAGAACTGAAAAGTAGATGTAAATGACGTACCCGCCATCTTTGTTCCCATGAGTGTACAGTACAATCTGAACTTGACAACCTCATCCCACCTCTTCCAGAAATGTCTGGGCTGGATGTGGAGCCTATGGAGGAGGAACTTTCTCAAGCTCTTGATGCTGTCTCCAATGGAAAAGCACCAGGAAATGGCAGAATTCCAGCTGAAGTCCTGAAGGCAAACAAAGGTGTGCTCTTTCCCTTCCTCTTTTCCCTTTACTCCTAAAATTTTGGAGAGCAGATGATGTCCCACATGGCATGAAGGATGCAAACATCATCACTCTCTATAAAAACAAAAGCAACAAGGGGGACTGCAACAACTACAGCGGCATCTCATTACTGAACATGTCATTCTCAAACTCCTGCAAAAAGTCACAGATTGAGTCTACCCAGAAACACAATGTGGCTTCAGGGCTGGCAGATCAACAATGGACATGATTTTCTCACTTTGACAGCTACAGGAAAAATGCAGAGAACAAGGAAAGCTGTTATTCATAGCATTTGTGGGCTTAACAAAGGTGCTTGACACAGTCAGTAGATTCGGACTATACAGAGTATTAATCATCATTGGATGCCCACCGACCCTACTCAAGCTCATAACATCCTTTCAGGAAAACATGAAAACCACTGTGTGATATGATGGATCTACATTGGAACCATTTGCGATGAACAATGGAGTCAAACAAGGGTATGTTCTTGCCCATACCCTCTTTGGCATATTCCTCTCAGTTCTACTAAATTGTATATTTCAAAACTCACGCAGCGATGTATTTCTCCACACAAGATTAGATGGCTCTCTCTACAACCTGGCAAGACTCCAGGACAAAAGTAAGGTCAAGAAAGTCCTCATCAGGGAATTCCTCTTCGCAGATGATGCGGTTCTCATCGCTCATAATGAAGACATGCTACAGTCACTGATGGAGTCTCTATCCAGAGCCTGCAAATTGCTTCCCCTTGACATAAGCATGAAGAAAACTGTTATATTAACTCAAGGCATATCTCAGTGACCCAATGTCATTCTGGATCACAGCCCATTAGATGTGGTTCAACAATTCTGTTACCTTGGATCTACTGTCACCGCAAATCTTTCCATGGACGAAGACCTGAACATCAGAATTGGGAAGGCAGCTACGATTTTTGGCAGACTTACAAAATGATCATGGAACAGTCCTAAACTGACAGTGAAAATAAAGATACTAATCTACCAGGCATGTGTACAGAGTATCTTGCTGTATGCTTCTGAGGCATGGACCAACTACTCGAACTAGGATTAAAAATTGAACAACTTCCATCTTTGCTGTCTCTACAGAATTATGGATGTCAACTGACAAGATACAGTTTCAAATGCAGATGTTCTGTCAAGATCTGGCATACCCAGCCTCATAGCAGTCCTCAATAGCAGAAGATTACAGTGGCTTGGTCATGTGAGAAGAATGAGTGATGAACTCATTCATCAAAGAAACCCAAAGAAATTCAAAGAAATAATTTTTGGTGAACTGTCCTGTAGGTTAAGAACAAGAGGAAGACCAAAGCTAAGATTCAAGGATGCATGCAAAAATGCTGTGAAGAAATTCAGCATTGGTCCAAAATCCTGGGAATCTACATAATCAGATCGAAATACTGGCAACAATTGCTGTGACAGGGCACATCATCCTTTAATAGTATATATGCAAACCACACGAAAAAACTTCATCTTAGAAGGAAAATCTCTCAGACTCAGGAATTCGGAAATAGACTGACATGCAGTTATTGCAATCAACCATGCAAATCCAATATTGGACAGATAAGCCACCAGAGAAGCTGCAGACTCAAATACTGCCCATAGATCCTTACCACCGCTCCTAACCACTGTCTCTCGAGATGAAAAGGGGGCTGTGTAGTACTGTGCCATGCTAAGGACTGAATTGTGGCAACACACACAGTTCTGGCCTTCCAAACTCCAATTTCTTGGGGGAAAAAGGATTTTTTCATGGATGCCTAATTTTGAGCCTTAGGAGCCCTAAATTTTATTTTTACCTCAGCCATGCATTCTTTGTATTCTTTGGGCAAATCACATAGACTTAGGAGAGGGAAAAAAACAATTTGTGCATATTTTAGTTTTACACATTCTCTGATCCTTTGCAACTTATAGACACAGCACATGCATTTGAATAATCCTAGTGTTTATGTTATCAGACACACTGAATCTGATTCTCTGCTTACGTTGGAGAAATTTCATTGACTTCACTAGAATTGTTCCAGATTCACGTAGATATAACAGAGAGCAGAATTCAGCTGTATAATAAAGAAACGAGCAATATCTCTGGCTCAGATCACATGTACCAGAGCATGTTTGTTTGTTTCACATCTATATAATATGCCTATATAACACAGCCTCTGGGCAGTCTTCTGGTTTGGGATTTGCTATTACATCTGCAAATACATAGACCAAAACAGCTGTCTTGGACCAGAAACAAGTTCTCCCCAATGAAAAAATGTTTGCGTATTAATAAAAAGCATCCAGAATAAGCCACGCTTTTAATTAAGCAGTGGGTCCCCATTGTGACAGGGTCTGTGGTCAGACTATTGAGTGGATTTTATTCCAGATATAGTACGTACATCAAGGTCAAATAAAATGAAGTGATAGAAGCAGCAATAGTAGGGGAGACATCCTTACAGAAACATCATTTTAAAAAGATCTAATCATTTTAACATATTAAATCACATATCTTTTTCAAAATAATCCTTTTAAACAATGGCTGTTGGCATAGCAGAATAATCTAATGAGGAAAAAATCATATACTTAAAATATGTGAATATCTCAGCAGGGTTCTAGCATGAGTTGGTGTTTGTTGCAAAATGCATGTGATTTATTCATAGATTCTAATAACATTCTTGGAATTTATATTTTATCCATTTGGAAAAACAATCATATTCTGTCTCTTGTTAAAAATTACTTCTCTGCTCTCTGACACTCTAACACTTGTGTAAAATTGATATTCAATGTTGGATCTGATCTTCCTCAGGTTTTATTTTAAAAATATTTCAGAGCAGTTTGTCTCACTTACACATCCTTCGACTCTCATCATTTACCAATCTGAGCAGGTAGGTAAGAGAATTCACTGCCCTCCAAAGTCAAATGACACAGCACTCCACAGAGAGGTATGAGGAGCCCAAGCATATATCTTTCACCTACCAAAGATTCTCTACTGAAATGCTTCCTAAATAGTTCCCAGGAATGAAAAAGAAATTATCCCTAGGCTTCAGAATCATACAAAGATCATTGACTGAGGGAGTGACCTCTCAGATAGATATGTATAACTGCACTCAAGAAGACAAAAGGGGATATTATCATTACTCCTTTGTTCAGCTTCCTTACAAGCTAGGACAGCTACGCAAAGGATGTAGCAAATAGCAACCAAAACCATAAAGGTACCAACCAAGGAAAATAAATAGAAAGGAGACTGTCAACTTGGAAAATCACATTTCTCTTTCCTCATTTTGGATCTACTACACAGAAAGATGTATGTATGTGTATATTGTCTGGTTTTTTTCAGTTTGTCTACTTTGTGCATTTTAAAGCAATTAGCGTATAGTTTTCAGCTTTGTATAGATGGCTATGATGAAATTCACTTCTGTTTAGAGGACCAGTAAAGGCATATGTACCACTTTTGTTTAGCATAAGGTTTAGGTGGCAGATTACTGGTGCATGCCTCGAGATAATGAACTTCCAGAACTGTGGTGAATGTCACCCATTAGCCATTTTCTCCTTTGCTGAAAAGTCGTCTCTGAACAATGATCTTGTATGACATGACAAATGCAGTCCTGCCCTTCTTGCAACTATTGGAAATTCTGCTGCAGAGATCTTTTTCCTAGCTCATCACTTTGAGCAAATCACCTTTCTTTTTGCATGTCTCCACTGGCTTCCCCTTCTCTACCACATTGATTAAACCCATCTTTGTTTTCAAGGCCCTTCATGGCCTATTTCATAGTTTATATATAAAAATATATTTGGATACAATTCTTTGGTGGTATGCCCACATCTCATATATTGCTTTCAGTTCTGGTTGCCTATTAGTTTTCTCTCACACACTGTCAGAAGTAACAGAGAGGTAGCTATGTTAGTCTGAACTCAAACAAAACAAAACAGCAGAAATATAGCACTTTAAAGACTAACAAAATGATTTATTTGGTGATGAGTTTTCATGGGACAGACCCACTTCCTCAGATCCAAATCAGAAGTGGGTCTGTCCCACGAAAGCTCATCACCAAATAAATAATTTTGCTAGTCTTTAAGGTGCTACATTTCTGCTGTTTTACACTGTTAGAAGGTTGACTTCAGTTCTACTCTGCCAGTGAAGCTAGTGATTTTATTGTTGGCACTTTATCTTGGACATTTTAATACCCAATTATTAAACAATAAAATATTTTAGGTTTTCAATTTAAAAGTTGTGCCTCTTCTAATAGAGGATACCATGCCCAACAAAATACACTGTTGTTTATGTGCTACATCTTGTTATTTATTTGAACTATATAGCTTTTTATCTCATAGACTTCAAGATCAGAAGGGACCATCATGATCATCTATTCTTACGTCCTGTACTCGGTGGGCCACAAATCCTCACCTACACACTCCTGAAATAGACCCCCAACAACTAGCTGAGTTAATAAAGTCCTCAAAATATTGTTTAAAGACTCCAATTACCTAATAGTTTAAACTTGCAAGTGACCCATGCCCCATGCTGAAGAGGAAGGCAAAAAAAGCCCCAGGGTGTCTGAAAATCTGATCCCAGGGATAATTTCATCTCAATCCCAAATATGGTGATCAGGTTGACCTTGAGCATATAGGCAGGACCAACCAGGCCAAAACGTACCAAAGAATCACAGAAACTGGAGGGCTGGAAAGGACTTTGAAAGGTCAGTTAAGTCCAACCTTCTGCTCTGAGGCACAACCATCCAAATCCATGTTTGTCCAAACCGTTCTTAAAAGTAGGATTCCTTATCATCTCTGAATACGTCTTTTCCAAACCAGAAAGACATCTCAGTGGGCAGACGGCTTTGTTGCACATATGTAATGGACTTTCTTTTTCCAGAAATCTTGCAGAACTTCCTATTTCAGAGAACCTGATGTCCAGATTTCAACTGGTATACACTGGCGGAGCTCCACAGAGATCAAAGGAACTATACTGATTTATACTAGCACTGGATCTGGCCCATAATTTCTACACCAAAAAAAAATTTGGGTAGAATTCTTTAGTGGTTTGCCCACACCTGGAATACTGCCTGTATTTCTGATTGCCCTTTTCTCAGGAAAAAAAAAAGGATTGGAGAAAGTACAGAGATGGACTACAAACATGATTTGGGGAAAGGAACAACTTCCATATGAGGAGAGATTAAATAAACTGGGACTGTTGGTTTACAAAAGAAGGTTGATATGGTATAAGTTTTTAAAATAATGAATGGTGTGGAGAAGCTAAGTGGAGAAGTGTTAATTACTATATCACAACACACAAAAAACAGGGATTATGGCAAGGTCCCCCTTTTGTCTTGCTTCAGGAACCCCCGGCTCATCTCCTGACCAGGTTGCAGAACCTGGGTGGCAGCTTCGCTCCACCCTCAGTGCCAAAGCTGTTGGCCTGGATGTGGGGGAGGAGCACCAGCTCTCTTGTGGCTATGCTCTCCCTTCCTAAAAATGCTTCTGACATCTTCTTATCCTCCTCAGGATGTACATCTCACTCCTCCACACCCTCACTCTTCCTCCCCACTACTCTATTTGCCTGGCTGCTTTTAAGCTTGCTGGCAACCAACTCAGCTGGTCCTTGTTAATTAAGTGCCTGCTGCCTCATCCTATTGCCTCCACCTGGGAACTTAATTAACTCTTTGTGTTCTTCCTCTAGCCCAGGCTGGGCCCTGGGCTGCCTTCTACCCTTCCCCTGCGGTCCGCTGGCCTGACACTGTTTCAGGGTCAATAGATTAAATTAATTGGCAGCAGTTTCATGGGGATGAGACTTATTACTCTGATGTCTCCTTTTGGCCAGGTCTTCTCCCTTGATATCTGGGATGCTTGTGCTATAATGAGCAGTCCTTTATATATGGGGCTTGTGGGCCTGGTTGGCTGCTCTAGCAAGGCTTCCCCCTATTGGTGGGCTCACTTAGCTCTTTCCTCATCAGTGAGTTATGCACAGTTTCCTTGGTGCTGCTTTTAACCCTTTCTACTCCCTGTGTGGGGCAGCCACCACATCACAACCAGATTTAAATAAACGAAAGGAAGCACTTCACATAACATACAGTCAACTCATGGAACTTGTTGCCAAGGGGATATAGTGAAGACCTAAAAAGTAACTTGCTTCCAAAAAAATTAGATAAATTCATGGTGGATAGGTCCATCCATGGCTATTAGCCAAGATGTTCAGGTACCTGACCCTATGTTACGGCTGTCCTAAATCTCCAGCTGCCAGCAACTTGGATTGGATGACAAGCCATGGATCACTTGAAATTTCCTCTTAAGTTCATTCCCTCTGAAGCATCTAACACTAATCACTGTCAGAAGACACACTGTGCTACATGGCTCTTTGGTCTGATCCAGTATGACCATTCTCATATTCTTACAAACTAATCAACCATTTCACCTTCATAAGAGGGAGGCAGGAAGGAAGTTACCAGAAGAGTCTTCAAAAGGAGAATACCTTTTAGTGTTTTGGGGAATGTTCTAGGAGTGCTATTTGTATATGTATAAGATTGGATTTCCTGGATATCATGGAAGGGAAAGGTTGCTAAGAAGCCTACAGTAGCTGTTTGCAGGCTGTGCTCAAGGTTCTTATTTAGACATCTTCCGATCAAAGGGGTAAGAGCTACTTTTGTAGGGTCAAAAAGACCAGGCAATACAGGTATGAGTGCAAGATATTTAGGTCATGTTTCGGGCCTGATTACTGGATCTTGGACCCCTCAGGCATTGCCACAATAATCAAGGAACAAGGTAATCTCTTTGAAAAGATGGAGATGAATAAAAGAATTGGAAATTGATGGCATTGGTCATATCAAGTGTCTTTCTTTCCTGAAGTGCAGATAGTGGGACTAAAAGTCACTGTTCTTGGTTTGACTGATGGAGGCCCCTGACTGTGCAAATATGATAGGAATCTGATTGGATGACTCTGTGAGTCCACTTATTTCCATCTGACCATTGTGTTCAGCATAAAATGAGAGAGGACTGTGGAGGTTATATAGCTGTATTACTTGCAACTGAGCTAAAATTCTCATTTTTGAATGTGCTATAGAATGTATGATCGGTAGTCAAGTACTGAAACGTGGTTATAAGACTTCTATAGAGAGAATTCTTGGTTTCACCTGCATATTTACTCTGACTGGGAGGCCAAACCAACAGTGTGTGTATCTGATGAACCTGACTGAGCAGAAACAGGCACATGATTGAAGACGAGTGTGCAGGATAGTGGTTCTCAAACTCTGGCATGGGACTGCATTTTAATGGGTTTGCTGGGGCTGGCTTAGACTTTCTGTGGCCCCAGGCCAAAGCCTGAGGCCCACTGCCCAAAGCTGAATCATAAGGGTTTCAGCCCTGTGTATTGGTCACAGGCACCCTGCCTGGGGCTAACACTCTTGGGCTTCAGCTTTGCTCCCCTTCACACCTCTGTCAGGGGTAATGGGACTTAAGTGGGCTCAGGCTTTGGTTCTTCCTCAGAATGTGTAGTAATTTTTATTGTCAGAAGGAGGTTGCAGTGCATGAAGTTTGAGAACCTTGTTGTAGATGAATAATTCTTAGGTAAGAGAAGAGCAGTTAAAAGTTTTTGCCCATAGTGCTGTTGTGGTATCTGTTCATTTCATGCCAAAAAATCTCTCTCATAGCCAAGCGTCCTAATGGCAGCAACTTGAATTTATAAAGAAACTAGGTTATCACTTCTGATGTAATCCCATAAGGGATATTTGAGTGAATGTTTAATTAATGCCTGCACACAACTTTGAGAGAAAAAAAAACAACTTAAAGCAAAACCAATAAGTAAATATGAATTACATCCAGTTTATTTCTCATCAGAAACTTTTGCATTTGATCTTGTGAAACTGGTACCTTACCCAGCCTTTTCTAAAACACATTCCACACATTGTGGCTGCTTCTACACATACAGGATCATGTGAAAGAATGGCACCTTCTTCTGGAAGATCCATGGAGCGTCTACACGTGTAAGGTGCTCTTCCAGAAGAAATTCTGAAGAAGGCGCCCCATCTTCTGGATTCCATACTCCACTATGGAATCAGGAAGGCTGTTTCTACAAACAGCCCCACATATGCTAATGAGGCATGCATGCAAATTCTTGGCACCTCATTAGCACAAGGTCATGTGATTTGGAGTCCAGAAGAATGTCCTACCTCTAACTGGAAGATGTTCTTCCGGACTCCAAATCACGTGACCTTATGCTAATGAGGTGCCAGGAATTTGCATCTGTGCCTCATTAGCAAAGTTTGGGCTGTTTGTTAGCATGCCACTTTTGGATGAAAGTGGCATGTGTAGAAACAGCCGAAGAGGGCCTTCTTCTAGAAGATTCTTCTGGGAGAAGGCATATGTAAACGCTCCCAGACCACTTCTTCCGAAAGAAGTGGTCCACCATGGCAGCATCCCGCTGGAGAACGTGGATGCTCTAGGCGACCCCAACAGGCTTCTGTGGTCTACGTGTCTTGCAGCTTTTAAAGCTGCAAGGACCCAGAGATCCCATGGCAGGAAGCTGAGGGTGCGAGACAGGCACCTTGTGCAGGACTGCCTGCCACAGTCCCCTGAGGCCCTGCAGTGCTCACCAGCCCAGAGCCCAAGAGATGACAAGCAGGCCAGCACTCCGCACCACTCAGGGGAGCCCCAGGAACCCAGACAGGGACAGCCAAGACCGTGACTGGGCTCCAAAATGGAGAGCTCCCTTCTGGACTGAGCCAGAGCTCCAGGACCTCCTGGGGCTCTGGCACGATGAGGAGGTATGCCCCAGCCTTTGCCACCTAGTCGAGGGCCTGGCTGTCTGTGGCCACCCCACCCGGGCACCCGAGCAAGTGAGGTGCAAAGTGAAAGAACTGCGGCAAAGGTACATGTGGGCCCGTGACAGCACTTGCAAATCTGGCCATGCCCCAGCCAGCTGCCCCTTTTACCGGAAGCTTTGGGACCTCCTGGCAGTGGACGATGCCTCGCCACCCCACACCATGGTGGAGACAGCCGCACCTGACCCCCCCGCCACACTGGAGGACGAGGAGGGCCCCACCACTGTGGACATCCCATCTGACAGGGAGTCCTCAGCTGGATCCCTCGTGATTGTGCAGCCCTCCACCACCAGCAGCCCAGCCCCCTCCAATCAGGTATCACCCGACATATATGAGGCTACCTTGGGTAAGTGTGCACTGTGGCAAAGCCCCAGCTGGGAGGGACACACCTGGGCCCCAGCCCCTGGCCTTGAAGCCCTATAACCCATCTCTGGTCAGGGCTCAGGGTGCACCCATGCCTGCAAGTGGCACCCAGCTCCCTCCCCCTTGGAGTGCCCCCTGAGTGTGCCGAGGGTCCCCCCAGGCAGCACAACTGCTACCCCCCCGCACAGCTGTGCCCCCTCAGTGCACAGGCCCATTGCCAGGGTGGGCCACCACGGACAGCACCCCAGGCCCGGCACCATGCCCCAGGGGCCAGCATGGTGAAAGCACTCAGGCCCACATGACGGCATGCCCTGGTACTTGGCCGTCCTGTGGGTCTAGGGAGGGGACAACCCCCAGGGGACCAGGGCCATGCCACCCAGGTTCTAGATGTGACACTGACTCCCCCCTCCCTCTCTCTCTTACAATGGAACCATCCGAGGGCCGGGGAAGCTGGACAAGGAGCCCGAGGCTTGCCAGCCCTGTCCAGGCCAGAGGACCCAGCAGCCCACCAGCTGGGCCAGGACCAGCCCCCACAGCATGGTGGCCATGGGTGCACCGGACCAGGCGCTGGGTCCACAGGGATTAGGTCACAGCCTGCACCGCAGCCCTGCGCCACCAAAACGCCCTCGCTGAGAGGTGGCTGGCCCTCGATGAGGCCAAGCTGTGATGGAGGCTGGACACATGGAGGAAGGTGGTGGGGATGCTCTGCACTGTGTATGGGGCCCTTGCAAGCCAGGCCCTAGCCCCCCCCGCTGTGCCCCCCTGCTGCCCCCTCCCAAATTCCTCCCCATCTCCCCAAGACCCCACTGCTGCCCCCTCAAGGACCCCTCTGCTGCCCCCCGCCACTCCCACTAGCTGCTCCTGTTCCCCCAGCCCACGACCCTGAGGCCCTGGCCACCCTACTGCCCCTGGGCCTGCCTGCAGCTGCACTGAGGGTCCTGACAGCATGGATTGTGGCCACAGTGGGCCCCGTGGAGGGTTCCCCGAGCCATGACCTGGCTCCGCCTGGGCCCTCTGCTGAGGCTGGGCCAGGTGCCAGCCGGCCCTACCTGCCAGTGCTCCCGGCCCCATCAGTGCCCTGCAGGGGATCGTGCACTCAGGGTGGGAGGGGCACCTATGGTTGCTGGGGCTCACAGCCTTCTACCCATTTTCTTGTCTAGGGCCCCCACCATTCCTGTCACCATTCTCATCCAAGTTCAGATGCCCCTGCTCCCTTACCCCCATGTATATAGTTTGCTTGAGATTAGGTTTTTAAAAGTTGTTTTTATTATTTCCTATTTACTATTTGCATTGTGTTTTATTCTTCTATGTTGTGCTTTAATTACAGTTTTACATTTTGCATCCCCATTGTCCCTGATTGTTGTGGGGGAGGGTGGGGAATGGGAGTGTGTGGGATGTGCACATGAGGGTATGTAGGGGGGCATGTGGGGAAGGGTCGGGGGGTTAGTAGTCTCCCTGAGTGAATGCCTCCCAGAGCGTTTCCCAGATCCAGAGCCCATTGTGGTTGAGCCACCTGTTGGGGGCCACAGTGGGCTGCTGGTAGCGGGGGACCAGCTCTGCCATCCAGCCCTGGGGCAGGGTCCCTTCCTGTGCCTCGATGAGGTTGTGGAGCACACAGCAGGCAGCCATGACCTTTGGGACACTCTCCACCCCAACATCGAGGCATGTGAGGAGACACCTGAACCGTGCTGTCAGATGGCCAAAGGTGCACTCGATGGGGTACCAGGCCCGTGTGAGCCAGGTGTTAAACAGCTCCTGTGAGGATGTGCAGTGGCACGTGTATGGGCACATCAGCTAGGGCTGGAGTGAGTAGGCGGGGTTGCCCACGAGGCAGAGGGGCATCGCGATCTCCCCAGTGACGTGCTTCTGCCAGGGCGTGAATGTCCCGGCCTCCATCCTGCGGAACAGGGAGGAATTCTGCAGGATCTGCACATCGTGTGCCCTGCCTGGCCAGCCAATGTAAATGTCCATGAACTTCCCACAGACATCCACCACTGCTTGGAGCACAATGGAGTGGTACCCCTTGCGGTTGATGTATTGGCTGCCACTGTGGTCTGGGGCCCTGATGGGGATGTGCGGCCCATTGATCACCCCAGAGTACTGGGGGAACCCAAGTGTGATGAAGCCCTCGACTAGTTTGTCCAGGTCCCTGATGCGCACCAGCCGCTGCACCAGCACGTGGTTGCTGGCTCTCACAACCTGCAGGGGAATGGGAATGGGCACACTCATGGGCATATTCAGGGGGGTCCTTGCTCCCTTCCCATTCCCCCCTCTCCCTCCCTACTGGGCTCCCCCTGCTGAGGGACCCTTCCAGCAGTGGCCTATGTGGTATCCCCTCGGGGTTAGGCCTGCCCGCCCCTCAGCCTGGCCCCCTCCCAATCGGGGGGGAGCCTTCAGGGAGTCCTTCCCCACTGTTAGTCCATTAAATGGAAGGTTTACTGTACTAGTGGGGGCTGCTGTGCTGTCAGTTTCCCAGGTCCCCCAAGCTGCTGGACCCTGGAAACTGACAGCACTTCTGCAAATGGCTCCTGGCTCAGAATGCGGGGCTGAGGGAACTGTGGGATAGGTTCCCACAATGCACTGCTGCAAGAGTCAATGTTTGGTGATTTCAGTGTGAAAGCAATGTGTCAAATTTGTTGGGAGCAGGTGGGAAGTGAGGATACTCAAAATTGAATTAAAAACCAGCTTTATACAATCGATTTTAATAAATTTGAATTTATCTCATAGGTAGATATAACCTAAGTTTATTACAAACCTGCAGTCCTATTCAGTCTGAACTCAGCTAACTTGAGCCTAAGAAAGTTAGAGGGAAAAGAAACCTAAGACATATTATCTGCCAAATGCATTTCTATAACCTGAACTAATGAGGGAAGTCTGTCTTTAACAGTACTTAATTAGTTGAATGTTACCTCATCCAGGCTTCCATTTTCATGAACTGAGAGTATTTTGGTGTGTAGACTGTTCTTGAAATAAAGGAATACATCTATCAGCTGGTAGCTGTAGTGATCTCTTATCCTGTACATTAAGGGTCAGCAACCTTTCAGAGGTGGAGTGCCAAAATTTGACCTTTTGACCTACATGTACAATCTGAGTGCCAGTGATACCTTTTAAAGTCACTCATTGTCCTACTTACAACAGCTTCATAAATTAATAAAGATGCAGAGCTTTACTGTTTAGATGGTGGTTGGTAGCATTAGCCGGTGTTTTGTTAATCCACAGATGGCATATGACTTTGAACAAGTTCCCAGTTGCATGGAGGAAGAGGGGTAGGACTGAGCCCCCTCATTGCGTGCTGATGACAATCAGCTTGCATGTCACTCTTGGAACTTGAGCAGGGGTTGCTGACACCTGCTGTATATGAGCAATCCACGAGTTGGGGAGGAACAGCCCAGTTGTGTGAGCACTGGCCTGCTAAACTCAGGCTTGTGAGCTCAATTCTCGAGGAGGCCATGTAGGGATCTGGGGCAAAAAGATTTAAAAAAAAAATCTGTTAGGGATGGTGGTAGGTGCTGCTGTGAGGGCAGGGGACTGGACTTGATGATCTCTGAAGCTCCCTTCCAGTTCTAGGAGATAGTATATTTATGAAAGGAGGAGGGATAGCTCAGTGGTTTGAGCATTGGTTTGTGAGCTCAATTGTTGTGGGGGCCATTTAGGGATCTGAGGCAAATAGATTTAAAAAAAAAGAAGGGGAGATGGTGCTTGGTGCTCCCCAGAGGGCAGGGGACTGGACTCAATGACCTCCTGACCTCCTTTCCAATTCTTTGAGATGTGTATCTCCATATATTACATTATACATGTAAGACATCACACTCTTAGCTACAGTAGAACAGACTCCTTTATCACAGGAAGTTCATCCTTAGTGTGTGAAGTGCACAGAAATTTAAATCCCTGAAAGGTCCATTTTGTAGTATCCCTTCCTCACAGTTTGGTAGGGAGGATAATACCAGTGGCCTTCGATATATAAACAACGGATGCTACCACAATAACTCCTTTAGGCAGTACAGTAATAATGGTAATTCCTACCTTCTCTGTGGCCTTGACCATCTTGATACAATTGTGTTACAACAAAAATGCAATGGAAACAAATCTTTTCATAAAGCATGGAAGCAACATTTGTCTTGCCTCTTCCTTGTGTAGTCTTCTGTTTATTAGCATTTAGGGACAATATAATTGTTCCCAAAATAGTCTCCTGGTGAGTAAATCTAAGTCATTTTCCCATGGAATATTCCTTTCCCCTTTAAATTGTGATTATTGCTGCACAAAGCACTTTATAATGTTGTGAGTGATCAATGCTATATGAAAATAAACAGAATTCTTCTGATATTTTGTTTAGCAGACACATTTTTGTGTGTCAGCATGCTTATATATGATTGTGCAGCTCAGCTTTCAAGATTTGGCAAGGTGGTCTTGCCAGCATCTTGTGGCTACTTGCTGCCCTTCCCTTAATCCAGGTTAAATAAATATTCCTTATGCTGAAGTATAGAATTCAACTAGTGTTCCAACTGAACTGTTTTCTAGGACAAATAAAAGCTATTTCCAAGTGCTTGAAGATTGCTTTTATACTGACTTGGTACCTTGGCATCGCTGTAGAATGCCGTATCTCTCCCTAAGTAGCTCTTTATGGCATATCAACTTTATTCTCTAAATTGGACCAGCTTCATTATTGCTAGTGATGAGGCTGACTATTAAATTTCTGAATTCTGACAAGATCAGGCACAAAATGAGTTTCCGTTCATTTGTCCTGTGATGTGTGCGTTTTTCTCCTTTGTGATATTGCTGGAGGGAAACGCAACTCCCCATGACATAGCACAAAATAGGGAGTCTTGGTACGACTCTTGGCTCTGCCATGGACCTGATCTGTGACCGTGGGTAAATTAGTTTCCCCTCCTGCCCTTTGTCCTATTTAGATGTAAACAGCTCAGGGTAGGTGCTGCCTCCTACAATTTTTACAGTCTGTTGTGCAATGGGGAGTCTTGTGTTACAGTAATCCATATAATTGTAATAAGCTGTATAATAACTGCAATACAAAAAATGCAAGGGATATATCACATGTACCTTTACAAGTGTTAGGCTATACTCTGCCCTAAGTGTGTATAAATATACACTCTCATGTCATGCACTTTTTCCAATCTCCAGCCAAATGCAAGGAATATAGGCCCAGACCATTGTTTGTGGCCACGGGGTGCCCAGTTCCTGGGGAGGCAGATTGAGTTGCAAGCTATCACCACACTATCTTGCTGGCTACTGTTGAGAGCTAGCGGGCAGATCCTTGATATGTACAGTATAAGAACACATGAATGGCTATGTTGGGTCAGACCAATGGTTCATCTAGCTTAGTGTCCTGTCTTCTAACAGTGGACAATGCCAGGTGCCCCCGAGAGAATGAACAGAACAGGTGATTATCAAAGGATCCATCCCCTACTGCCCATTCCCAGCTTCCAGCAAACACAGGCTAGGGACACTTCAGAGCATGGTTTTGCATTTCTGCCCATTCTGGCTAATCTTGCCCACCATGGCTAATAGGCACTGATGGACCTATCATTCAGGAACCTATTTAGTTCTTTTCTGAATTCTGTTATAGTCCATAAATCATCACAGGTCTATTGATTTCATTGGAACTCTGACATTTGAAACTAGCTGAGGATCTACCCCTAGTATTCTGTACTGCCCACAGGATAGCTGTAGGAGTTGGCACAGTGAGCAACTACACTAGTTCTGTGTCGCCAATGGATCTTCTTAGATTCTCTGATGCCCTGTTCCCTTGTTTTAGGGTCACTTTGTACAGGCAAGGGGGCATAGAGTGACTGCAATGCAGTTGAGATCTTGTACTGTAAAATAAAGTACATTCCTTGTTAATTAATACACTCAGTATGGTTTTTAAATTGAACCAACTCAAACTGTGATATCAATAGCCCTGTTTCACAATGCACTTTGCTTTTGCCAAGTTCAAAAACAGGTGGGCCAAACCTGTTCCTGTTTAAGTCAAAAGGAGTTCAGATATTAATTTCAGTGACAGCAGGTTTAGCTGTAGATGATCATACTGCACCAATGTATAAAAAACACACTTGTTGCCATACAATGGCATGCAAACAAGAAAAGCAATTCATTCAGAGAGGGTATTGAGATTTACCTATGCAGGTTCTATCTCTGCGTTTAGGGTTTATGCCACTACTGTCAATGAGTTATTTCCAGATTCTGAAGGGGAATGAGATGCCCTTGGGGATGTACTATACTCTGTGTAGTATGCCCATATTCTGGGTAATAGTTCAGAAGGAAGTGCAGCCATTGTGGGGTCAATACTACAGCTTCTATGCAGATGGGTGGGGAGTGGATGGAATCCTGTGTCTGTTCCTCCCTTCTCCACTAATGCTTCTGGGTGGAGCAGTGCAGGAACCAGAGCCACAATCTACGCTCTACACCTACACAGTGCCCCTCATTGAGGACAAGCCCCCACCGGAGCTCTAGTTTTTGCTGAGATTCCCACACTGAGCTGGGAGGGCTCTTTGGGGAAGAAGAGCTAATTACCCATTTCCTGAAGAACAAAGTGTGAACAGAATAAATTTTTTTAAATGTGCTCTGTTATCATAGCAACCAAAGATTTTTTTCAGTTTTTAGTTTTTCTTAAAATGTGACGCGATAAAAAAATGACACAAGAGGACAAATGTATCAAGTTGTTATGGCAACTGCAGGACGTAGGTTGAAATTTATGTATCCAGAATAAAAAAAAGAATATTCTAAGCAGGAAAATAAATATTAACATTGGTAATTAGAATATCACTCAAGTGTTATTTAATTTAAAATCATTAGTCATAGTTTCTCTTTTAATTACTTGCTTTCTTCCTTTTATTTCCAGTTATTTGGGCTTCTGTATAATTTTGGTCACTTATATTTCATAGGCATAGTTGGACTTCTTTATTTTGGGGGGACAGCTCTAGTGAGACCAAAGGGGCCCATGTGTTTGGGAGGGAGCAGATTCCACACCTACCTGCAGCTTTCAGCTTACCCACCCCCTCCCTGCAAATATGCCTATTTTATATCTCTAGGCAGAGTCACATCTCATTTATACCAATCTGGAATAATTCAGCTGAAGCCAACGGTTTTATACAGTGACTTTTTTGTTTGTTTTTTTTAAAAAGGGAGCTGGTACTCAGCCATCTCCCCTCCCCAGCCAATCTCATGTTGAGGTGCCGGTACTTCAGTACTGGCAAGTGCCAGCACAAAAAAACCCACTGGTTTTGTGTATATATATATATATATATGCAGTGTGCTTTATTTATTTATTTATTTATTTATTTATTTTTGTGCTGGTACTTGCCAGTACTGAGTACCAGCACCTTGGCAGCCCCAGGAATGGGATTGGCTGGGGGTAGGGTAGGGAGCCTGCTGAGTACCAGTTCCTTTTTTTTTCTTTTATGAAACAGACGTTGTATATATGCATATACTGGTGTAATTGAGATCAAAATCTGCCCCGTTGTGTGTATGGGTTGTGCAGTAGCCAGTTCTAATTGTGTATTCTGTAATGATGCTTATCTTTTTTAATTTTTCTTGTCATATTTCTCCCTCCTTCAGACAAAGTCCATAATAATATCAGTTCTGTTTTGAGGAATTGATTTGAGTATTAAGATCTATCTTCCTGTTTCCTCATCTTATTTGGTCCTTGCGAAGTTCAAAGCGATAGGGCAAATGTGAGCAAACAGAAGAGATGGTTTGAGCCTATCTGATCTAAATGTATTTGTATGTTTAAACTTTCTACCAGACATCCTGGTCATGGTGGGAGTTAGACACATAAGTAACATAAATACCCTCGAGAGTCTGGGCCCTTGACATTTTCAGAGGTGATTGAAGACACCTTAGAAAGCTTTGCTGTATCCAGTTGTGTAAAAAGGTGGGACTATGTCTCTATCAGTTTATAAGACTAAGAGCTCAGCTGTACCTCTCATTTAGATGTACATATTATCACTCTTGGTGGAGCATGCTTTATAGTAGTTTTTACTTATTTGTATTGCATTAGCACATAGAAGTTCTGAGCATGATTAGGGCCACCTTGTGGTAGGTGCTGCATACACTCATAGTATGACAGTCCCTCTCTCAAAGAGTAGAAAGGTAAGACTACAGGCTAGGGAACGGGAGCACCATTGTTGTTAAGATTTTATTTTTAGTAAAAGTCATGGGTAGGTTGCGGCCCCAGGCAATAAACAACAATTAATTGGAGCTGTGACCTGTCTGTGTCTTTCACTAAAAGTAACCAGGGAGAAAGGCTGGCTGTGGGGGAATGACAGCAGGAGCCCATTTATTGGGGAACTGAGAACACCAGCCCCACCATCAAGAGGGAGAGCACAGACTTGGCTCCAACCATGCAGTGGGAGGGGTGGGGTGGAAGGGAAGGTGGCACACAGCTCAGGTTTCAGTCCTGGTTGAAGCCATGGAGCAGGGGGACACAGTAGTGGCTCTGGTCCTATCCCCAGCTGAAAGAGTAGGCGCTTAGGAGGGGATGTACCACCCAGTTCTCTCTGCAGCAGAAGAGGATGGTGAGGAGCTCACAGCTCTGACTCCAGCTGAAGTTGTAGTGCACTGGGTGCATGGCCCAGGCTCCACTCTTTCTCTGACAGATGAAGCTGAATTTACAGAGGTTTGGTAAAATCCTGGATTCTGTGGGCTCCATGACTATATTGTATCCTAATTATCCCAATTTTATAGATGGGAAATTGAAAGACAGAAAGAGAAAGCGACTTCCTTGTTTAAACATGGCCTCTCTGACATTTGGAAAAACATGTAGTGTTCTAAAAAGAGCTAACATAATTTTAAGCAGGACTCAGAACTTGTTTTAGGCAAGTCTTGTTTAAAAATATTTAAGATGGCCATGATGATCATCCCTGAAAGTGTGCCTGATTCCCAGAGGAGCTGTGTGTGCTATGCCTGCCGATAGAGAGATTAGTCTTTTAGTTTGTATTTGCTCCGGAGATACTACATTCAATCTCCATGGCAACATTGATGATTATTAGAGACACCCCCAAAAAAGAAAATATGTTCATGTTAGGTGACTTTAAATTTGGATTCAGCAAAATAACAAAGAAGGAAGGAGCACATATAAGTCCCATGTGAATTAGAAGCATGCACCTGACATGTTACGTACTTAGTAACATTCTCCTTTCATTACTGTTACCTGACATATAGATAGGGAGATGCTTGTACATTTAAAGATCATATTGCCAATCCCCAAAGTTAAAACTCATGAGACAGAGCCCCCAAAATTATAGTATTTTAATATAGTTTATCATATTTTTAGTTTGTCTTTTGTTTTTTAATTTCCCTGACCAGCCCTTGAGTGTTTGACAGTTGTGGTGATGTCAACTTCCACAAATTTGTAGTAAGTAAAGCAGGAGAGAACCCACCCATGATGGAGATGCCATTGTGCTAGAAACTGTGAAAACACAGAGGAAGAGACAGTCTCTGTCCTGACGACTTTACAATGTAATGAGAGCAGCATGGTGAGTCTGTGACACCGGAGCTGGAACTGGGACCCACAACTCAGCTCATGTGGGGACTATCAGGTATCTACTGGATGCCAGCAAATTTTAAACCATGCCAGACATGACTAAACCTGGTAATATAAATGTGAAAATCTCTGCAATTTATTAGCAGTGCCCTGACACATCAGTCCCATAATGTTATACGTTCAAGAATAAGACTTGCCTTCTGGCAAGGGATTTTTTTAAAATCAAGCTCTGACCTTTCTATAGCTTACGTGAGCAAAATCTGACACACTTTGATCTGAACCACTAACATACTCTGCCTCCATCCTGTTCTTCAATGGCCAGTTCCCATTAACTAAAATGCAAATATCAAAACTGCAACAGCTAAATAAAGATTAATACCACATCAAAATTCACTTCTAAATACAATAATTTGCAACCTAAAAGCATTCCAGCACTTTTTGTGTGATCTTTTCCACTAATCATACCTGTATATACATTTGTTTTCATGCACTGGGGTCATGAGCAGAGCTTGAATATCTAATCTTCAGAACAGGCATCTTCCACTTCATCTTAACAGTAATTAGGTGGGGAGGGACTAGAGAAAGCATGCTGTTATCCTTTAGGATGAAGACTCCAGATAGGGAAATAAAAATACACACAGTGACAGTGGGAGGCAGCTATGGAATGCTGAACATCATTATTCTTGGCTTCTGTTCCTGGCAGTGGGAGTAGAATGTGGTCAAGCCACGAGACAGAATAGCCACATGTAACAATGCCATTGTTATGGTTTTCTGGAAAGACTGAAGCTAGTATCACTTGAGGTAAAGCAAGCCTCCACTGCATCTCAACACTGCTATATGTGGTCTAATCACTAATGGGTGAGATTGAGCCACAGTTGTTTTGGTGTGTATTACAGAAGCCCCGAAGATCTAATTTTCTTAGAATTCTGAAGGTGTGTGACAAACTGGAGGAGGCTTGGTTCGGTTGTACTAGGGAGTCCAAGTGAAATCATTGCCTTACTGAATTCAATGACAAAGCACTCACTGACTGAAATAGGGGACTAGGATTTCCCTCCCAGTTTCTATTTCTCAAAGATACCTTGTGAAAGCTCTGTTATTTTGTCTGTGAAATTGGAGAATGATAGTTCCTGCCAAAAGTATGAGATTTTGGATAATAAAAGAAAGGGTAATGAAAGGTACCAAAATATTATCTCTGAAAGATCTGGGACTGGAGTGCAATTTAGTGCACTTTTCCCAGAGCTCATTTCTGCATCATAAGATTTCCTGCAGTAGAAGCCAAAACTAAGTTACTTGTTGTAAATTGGCATCACTTTTTAGATAAGAACAAAAACATTGCTGAATCATTGATGGAGAATTCATGGGCAGAGAAAACTTTTCTACTGCTGCTGGTTTGTGGACAACGTCACATATTGAATTCACATGGGCTATGGCTACACTAATGAGTTTTGCTGACAAAACCCTGGTTTTGTTGACAAAACTGGTGGCCCATTGACCCACAAAATGCTTCTGCCTCTCCCAGATGAGGAAGAGCGCCTTTTGTCCACAGGTTCTGTCAACAAATAATGTTGTGGTGGAGGGCCTTCTCTCAACAGACAGGGCATCCAGAACAACAGGCAACCCTGTCTGCTGTGCTTCCAGGTGGCTATTTTGTTGAGAGAGCAGCTGGGCAGTCTGGTCACTCTGTCAACAGAGCAGCATGTTCTTCTGATTGGCTTTGGTGTGGCTGCATGCTGTTGACAGAAGTTTTCTTGGGAAATCTCTTCCGACAGTGACTTCTTTTGACCGATTGCAGTAGTGTAACCGTAGCCATGTAGTCTGAGTAGAATCTTTCACATAGGTCTGCTAGATCTGTCTGTAACTCTATACACTGGTGTGAACCATTGTTTGCTAGCATCAGTGGCCTGCAGAACATCTGCTACTTCATTTTGGTCTGCTCTCTTTCTCTGGAATGGGTTTTAAATTAATTTATGTTAATACACCATGAAATGAGTAATTTCAGCATATGCTATAATGAATTTTACTTCCCCCCGTAGCTCTTTAAATGTTTTTAATGATTTGTAAAATGCTTATTTGCAAAAGTTAATTAAATAAAAGTCAATATCTCTCAGCACTGGGTATTCCTTGGAACCTTTGATTATCAGGATGATTGAGTTATTGACCTGTTTTTGTTTCCACTAGATTTAAACTACATATGTATTTTCCCACCTCCCACTACCACCCCACCTATTGCATCATAATCATTCATGAACAAATTGGCATCTTCCTATGACCTGCGTTGTTGTGACCTCCCCTTTCCTGTGGGGAATTTAGGATGGGATTTTACAACATGAAGCGTATTCTTCTCCAAGCAGCTTGGTGCAGAGAGAGTCTGTACTGCAGTGATGGGCAAACTAGGCTACTGAGTGGGCTGTGTGAATGGTCCTCCTTCATCTCAGTAGGTGGCAAGATTGTCATAACCAAGATGGTCTCCTGGGATAGGGTAGTTTTGCTAAATGTTCTTGCATACCTAGAAATTACAGGGTGTGCCAACTGAACCAGAACAGTGCTTTGATTGGAAGCAGAGTGAGCACACAGCTTTCACAGTAAAAGTTGCATTTAATCAGCACATACCTCACTTCACATGCCCTTACTTTATGTGCATGCCACTTTGGTAATACTGACAAGGGAAAACAAAAAAAACTGCAGCTGAAAACCAATGAAATCTACCAATGCGGCACATCGGCAACAGGAAATCAAACTGTCTTGTGGACCACACATAAAACACAGATATGGTGCATGTGGATTATGGACTGCAGGTTGCCCAGCACTTCTGTACAGAGTACACCCAGCTTTAAAATGGAGCAGAATATTAATCCTAGTGCACAAGTCTGCTTCTGAGATGGGTATGTGTGTGGAGCCATATCAAGAACAGAAAACCGGTTTAACAGGGTCAGAACAAAAGTCTATCTAACCTAGTATCCTGTTTTCCAATAGTGGCCACTGCCAGGTCCATAGGAAGAAATGAACAGAACAGGAGATCCATTCCCATCTTCTGGTAAAGAGAAGCTAGGGTTCTATTCCAGCCCACTGTGTCTAATAGCCATTGATGGACCTGTTCGCCATGAATTTATCTAGCTTTTTTAAACCCTGCTGTACTCTTAACCATCACAACATTCTCTGACAAACAGTTCCACAGGTTGAATACGTGTTGTGTGAAGAAATACTTTTTTGTTTTGTTTGTTTTAAAGCTGCTGCCTATTAATTTCATTGGGTTACCTCTAGTTCTTGTGTTACAAGAAAGCTTAAATAACACATCCTTATCTATTTTTCATGTACTAGTCATGATTTTATAGTCCTCATCTTATCCCCCCTTAGTCCTCTGTTTTCCAAGCTAAAAAGTCCCAAGTCTTATTAATCGCTCCTCGTATGGAACCCTACTAAATCATTAATAATTTATTTTTCCCTTTTCTGTAGCTTTTCCAATTCCCAAATACGTTTTTGAGATGGTGTGACCACATCTGCACACTTTATTCAAGATCTGGGCATAGTAATATAGAGATGCTCTGTCCAGCCCCTGCGGGGCTCTATGGTCACTGTGTGCAGCAGCCCTTAGCCCAGGGCTTCTGGCTGCTGCTGCTGCAGCTGGGTGTCAATGCTGCATGCACAGGGTCTGCAACTGGTTGTCGGCTCTGTGGATCTTGTGCTGTGCAGGGCAAGTGTGTCTGGGAGGGGCCCTTTAAGGGAGCGGCTTGGGGCTTTGCTGGCCCCTTATTTCGATGGTGAGCATGTGTGTGTGTGGACGCTCCACATTTCCTTCCAGGGCAGCTTCTTTCAATGTTCCCTGTCGCTACTTCGACATGGAACATTGACAGCACCAGCCCTGAAGGACGTGTAGACGATACACGTTGAAGTAGCCTATTTCGATGTCCTTACTTCAAAATAGGGTACTTCGATATAGTGTGCTAGTGTAGACGTAGCCAGGCTGTTTGCTGTAGGGAATGCAGCAGGACACTCTGGATCAGACAATGCAGGTCTATGGAGTAACCCATACAGGTCTCCTGTGCTGCTGTGTGTGTAGATTATATAATCTCTGAGATTGTTCCAACTGTCAGGTTGGAAGACAATGATGGAGTGAAATACTGGCTCCATTTATGTGCACTAGTTTATTTGGTCAAATGATAGAGAACCAGAGCTGGATCACATCCCGTAAAATAACTGTGCATGTGGTGACTATTGCAGATACCCACAAAATACCTCATCCTGCCATGTTATGGAAAAGAATCAAAATTATCTGCAATTGCAGGGTTATGTAGCAGGCTGGGGAACTCACCCATAATTATCACATGCACCTCCTCAGGAAAGTGCAGTTGTGTTGGGGAGCTCAAATCCTATAACTGTGCACAGGACTGGGTGCTGTTTCCAGTCCATTGTTGGAATGGATGACACAGGATTTCTACATTCCTTCCCATCACTGAAACACATTGTTTGGCAGAGGCCTAGCAGGTGACAGGTCTTCCATAAATCATCTTTGTGGGGTTTTGGTGAAATAATCACTTGCAAAAAATGCCAGTGGCAGCACTGTTGAGAAACAGGGTGATAAATGCTTCCCTATGCTGAATACAGAGTTCAGTGGCAATCAATCAGAACTATGCATTACAAATGTTCAAATTAACATCAAGTTGACTGAGTCACTGTTAAAAAGAAACACTGTGTAGCTGGATTCTTTATATTTGCCTTATCTTTATGGCTTTAGCTCTCACATGGAGAGAGGTGAGACACAGGGTGGGTGATTGATTAACCTGACCCTTCCTGGCTGCCCCTGGCCAGCACCTTGGGTAGGAGGTTCTTGGGTTTTCCTTGCATGCCAGCTCAGCCCATGGCTTTTGAAGAAGGAAGAAGCCTGCTGGCCAGGTTGTTGGTGAGCTAAGCACTGTAACCAGGAGCTGGTTGTCTGCATAGTACAGAGAGCAGGACATGCCACCACAGGGGGAATATGGAGGAGCATTAGAGCTGGGGGAGGTAGGGGTGGAATGGGCAAAGCAGGGATTGGATAGCAGGAGGGGGACCATGTTAAGGGCCAATGGATGTGCAGCGGCGGTAACACATGAATGGCTGGCACCTGCCCGTGCACACCAGCCACACAGCTTGTAGTGTGCAGCCAGTTCTGGCTGGAAATGGGGTGTGGTGTTGGAACCTGCTGGTAAAGAGCCAGTATGCAGTGGGGGCTGGGCTGCTGGACCAGCAGGGGGAGTGGCTGGTCTTGTACATTGTAGCTTTGCCCTGCCACCGGTCTCACATTTACTCTCCAGCATTGGCTGCTGGACCTCTCCACTCAATGCTGATAGGCAGGTGGCTGGCAAGCAAGGATCCTGTCAGCAGCAGGACCCACCAGTATTTATAGAAGACAGAAAATATGGGATTATTCACCCATTTTTTAAAAAAAGTCAGGACACTTGCAACAGGCCGTTTGATCACTCTCTTGATAAACAACAGTGATAATTGTCTGTGTCATGGCAAGGGTCAGGGTGGAGGGAAAAGGTGCTATGACCACAGTTAAGCCATAGATAGGTACTGTTGAAATTAAATACACAAATTGCTCATGTGACTATTCTTATTTTGCTCATAAACCTTTATATAGTGCCACACATTTACACAATGAAAAAGATACTGCTCTGAAGAAACTACCACCTAAATAGTCTGTGTTAATTATAACGTAAATAGATTTACCCATAAAAATTGTTTTCTGTGCTTTTTAGAATTCTCCTGGTTACTTGTCAGTGAACAGAGTTGCTGTTTTACATGATGAGCTGCTATTGCATCATTGGCTTTCCATATCTCTTCATCTGTCTTGTCTTTTCTTTTTGCTTACAAAATCAAATAGAAAAAGGTCTTATTTGCTGTTATATGAAGCCAGAGCAGTTCACAAACATCAGTCTGTATAATGAGAGAAGTAGTAAAAGGTTTAGTCTTGTGGGGATTTGTAAATGTAGAAGCATTATTTCCAAACTCTCCACAAATGGAAGTATGGGTACATGGGTCTGGGCTTCTGCTGATTTGCTGGAGTTGTACTGTTGCACACTAGTGCATAGCGTATCTGCTTGATAGGTAGGAGGGGTTACAAGCTCCCAGGGTGAGTGAACAGTTGCTCAGTGGCTCTTTTGTCCTGTGAGACTTCATAGTTCGCAGAAGCCTTGAGACAGCTTCTACAGACTGGATCTCAGTTACACCCATTGGAGGGGTAGCCGTCTTAGACTGGATCTGTAACAGCAACGAAGGGTCCTGTGGCACGAAAGCTCATGCTCAATACTTTTCTGTTAGTCTATAAGGTGCCACAGGACCCTTTGTTGCAGTTACACCCGTGCAATTCAAGAATAAGAGTGAGGAGGATCAGGCCGCGCATTTTCTCCTTTTAAAATCCCTTTTACAAAACACCATAGAGAGGCCCTGTTTTGCCAGGGTTTTCCACAGTTCAGCAATGTGTTTTCAAGTGTGACTAAGCTTAATATCTATTGTGTTCTAGGTAGATTGCTAATGTGTGTTTTGCACATCTTTGAAAACCGTGTAATTTTCTGCTAATGCATATTGACTTCTAATACAACATAGGGAGAGATGCTCAAAATTTATTGTTATTGCTGTCTTACTTTAGCTGTTAGTATCTTGAAGTCTGAGTACTGAGAAATCAACTGGGAGGGCTACTGTGAGGAGTAAGCCTTATCATGGGATGGGATAGAGCATCCTCTTGTGGATCAGTAACTGTTTAAAAGAGGAAATAAAGGGTCAGTTTTCACAATAGAGAGATAAAAAATAGAAAAATCCCAAGAATTTGTACTGGGACCAGCAACGTTTAACATATTCTGGCTAAACACTGAGGTATCAAAGCTTTCAGATGGTACAAAATTATTCAGTTGTCCAAAACCGACTGAAGAGTTATGGGGGTGGGGGAGTTCTCAAAAACCTGGATGACTAGGCAACAAAATAGTAGATGAAATTCAACATTGATAAGTGCAAAGTAATACATATGAGAAAAATAATCCCAGCTGCACATATATAATGATGGGTTCCTCTTCAAGTGGTTGAATGTGTACATTCCATTCTTACTGTTTGTGTGCCCAGAGCACAGCTGTTGGGAATGTTTTCCATCAGTGATAATGGTCATTTGTCTTGAGACTTCTTTACTGCAATATACCACTGAATGGAAGTATAAAGATCAGAACTGCCCCTAACCCCTTCAATTCTTTCAGTGGTTTTAAAAGACATTTGCTTGTTTTGTTTTTTTCCAGTTGCAGGGTCTTGTTGCCAGTACCAAGGCATGGTTTGGTATTGGGCTTCAAGCTATGTGCTTCCTGTGAGTAACCTATACTGCAGTAATCTCCAAGCTTGGGCAACATGCATGTGAAGGACTGGTGGCAGATTTTTCAGGACTTCAAATTTAGTATAAATCTCTTCCACCTGCTAATGGAGGTGGTGCTGAGATCACCTTTGGAGCCATACCAGTTTGAGTCAGTGCTGCTGTTAGAATCCCTGCACTGATTATCCTCACCTGTTCCTACAGAGAAGCACAAGCCTTCCACAAAGGCCCCAGTCCCACAGGAAGATTCCACCCTCCAACCCTGTAAAGCAGGTGGAAAGGAGTCAAGTAAAATGCAATCAAGATTGAGACACCTCTCCAAGTGGGGGCCTAAGAAGTACTTAATTTGTAATGAAACATATACCAGGGCACAAGCAATTTTCTGTAAGCATAACTGATGCAGCAACCCCACATGAGCTGAGGCTCAGCCCTGGAAAGCGCTGGCACTGGAACTTCTACTACTTTGCAGGAGTGGATGCCATCGAGTCTGATGCCAGATGCGGCACCATCAACTTCAGCAACGTTGCATCAACCAGATCAGATGTTGTTGCCCACTATACATGAGATATTTGCAACAGCAAGGAATTTACTTTTTAGTGCTGCCATATCCAGTGGTACAAATATCAGCTCCCTCTGTTTCATTAGACCACATGGCACCAACATCTGTGATGCAGGTCCCACACTAGCTACCTAGTGCCTGGACAGTCTACCTATCCATCAGTACAAAAAGGTAGCAACAGTTGTGAATTTTTCATCTGCAAATTCAGTTATTCATGAGCGGCTGGGGGAGTCAGTTTCATTTTCTGTGCTGGGCTCAGCGGGCAGAGCGAGCTTCTGAAGTGCTCTTCTTCTAACCCACTGGCCGTGGTTACTATTGCAGGGACCCAAGTGGTGTCACTGATGTGGTGGGGGGGCAGAAACAGGATACCCCCCCACACACACTGGGCTGGGGATCCCGCACCCCCACAGGGCTACAGGTGGAGTGGATCAGGGCAGGGGCAAGGCCGAGGTATGGGGCCACATGGTACGTGTGCTGAAAGTTGGCCTAACCTATGTAGAAGAGGGCACTCAGCCCTACCTCCACCTAGGGGCCGGTTCAACCACTGAGTGGCTCCCCACAACCATGCTGCTGGTCTCCGCCCCACCCCTCCACTGCTGCCTATAGCTGCCCACAGCACCAGAGCCCAGGATCTTACTGAATTTCACTCCCCCAGCCTCCCACGCCTGTGGGGAGAGAGCAGTGCTGGGTGGCACTGGGAGCAGCCCAAGCCTCACCTTCCTATATAGGTGGACAGGTCTGACCAATGTATATATATGTGCATTTCCTCTGCCAGCCTGAAGCCAATACTAACATTAATGATGGACTGTTCTGCCTTTGGCTGGAAGGGTCCCTTTCCAAGTTCTCTACAGATTAAGGGACAATGATCTGCAGAGGATTTAAGTTTATACGCCAACTTCAATGAGCTGAAAGCAATCAGATTTGCAGGGCATGTTTTTCTGCTACAGAACAAGGGAGAAAGCCTGTTAATCTCCACAGACAGAAAATGGCAATGTTATATCTCATCACGCAGGGAGGAGCTCACTCTTCTCACCTCTGTCAAAAGGCAACTCTGAGAGTTTTGCATTGCTCATTCAGTAGAGCTAGAAGCTTATTGCCCACTGGCTGTCCAAAATGACCTTGTCGACATCCTGAGCAGAATGTTTGTGTCACCTTGAGTGGTCTTTTTCAGTAGATGCAGCCAAATACATCTTCCTGCATTGAGGAGGGTCTCCCAAAGTAGACCTGCTTGCCAAAAGATCCACAGAATGCCAACAGCTCTCTTACTGTGAGGTCACAGCCATTAGGCCCTTCCAGATGTGGTTCTAATACCATACACCTAGACAAAGTGCATCCTCATGTGCACGATCCTGTTCCCCAGTGGGATGTTGTCAAAGCATATGGGTCTCCCATTTGAACTTTGGGTACTTACTATTTTCTGCTGCCCCTATCGGGGGAGTGGCATTTGGTTGCCTTCATCTCAGCCAGAAAGGTAGGAGAGCTGCCTGTGTCAAAGAATGGGTCTTCCAATACTATCTTAAAGAAGATTTGCCTGTGCCCTCATTTGAGGTTTGGCTGGTGATGTCCTCATTCCATGTCAACCAGCCAGTTTACTTGCTGGCATTTTTCGTGAAACCACACTTGAGCTGGGAAGGGAAATGTTTGCACACTGTGGAAGTCAGAAGAGCTCCGGTGTTTTTCCTTGACAGAATCAAGAAGTTCTGCAAGTCCTCTCAACTGTTCATCGTCACTGCAGATAGAATGAAAGGGAAATCATTCTCTCCTCACAGAATTTCTTCTTGGGTAGTCTCATGTATATGCAAATGGTATGGCCTATCTAATGTCACCCTGTTGAGCAGAATCACAGCTCATTTAATGAGATCACAATTGGCCTCTGCAGCTTTTCTGACATGTGTTCTAATACTGGACATTTGTAGAGAGGCAACTTAGTCCACAGTTCACACATTTCCTTCTCATTATGCCTTCTCTCAGGGTAAGGTATGGTGCCTAGCCTTTTGTTGAAGGCGGGAGATGGATGGCAGGAGACAAATGGCTTGATCATTGTCTTCAGTTCACCTCCTCTGGGGCACCTGGCATTGGCTACAGTCGGCAGACAGGATACTGGGCTAGATGGACCTTTGTCCTGACTCAGTATGGCTGTTCTTATGTTCTTATGACTCTAGGGGTGATGCTATAATTGGACGAGTTATCTTCATTCAGAAAGAGTTCTGCCTCCTATTTCACATCTTGTGAGTCACCAAGAGTGCGATGCATGGGTGCAACCACTTCAAGAAGAAAAATCTGTAACTAACCTCTTCCACAACTGATGTACATGTCCGTTTTCTGACCTGTCTTCCCAGCCCTCTGCAGTGGAGTACCAGCAAGAAGGAGCGGAGGGGACTTGGGAGTGATTCCGTGCTTGATACATGTATGTTGTGGTGCATGGCAGGCAAGGGCACTTGAGCAGCATGATGGGCACTCTGAGGGGGAAAAGCTTCCAACTGCTGGAGGCTGTGGACACAGGCACCAAGGGGGGAATGGCCATGTGCCACACCTCTTGAAGAATAAACTTTAATAAGAAACAGAACAAATACATAATATTTTTTCTAATTTAGGCATTAGTGTTCAAAACCCATCATGCACATTTTCCTGAAAATTCCATCTTAATGCATAGCAGCAGTTCACAAAGATAATTAAATGTTAGGAACTGTTAAGAAAGGGGTTGTAAATAAGATATGTGGCATTATGATATTTTCTAAGTTCCCTGTAAGATGGGTGAATGCACAGCAGGCTATCAGGGGCCGCACAGGTGCACAATCACAGGGGTCTGTAGGGCAGAGAGGTAGGGGTGTGCAGGGACCAAGGGGTATGCGGGGCTGTGGAGGGGAAAGATGCCTCTCCTTTGGCCTCAGACTCAGCTCTGTTGTGTGCTGGGAGATGTGGGGACAGATGCTATCCTCTCTCCTCACTGCAGACCTGGGTGAGTCTGCATCCCAACCCACTCATCCCCAGCCACATCCCAGAGCCTGCACCCCAAACAAGAGCCCTCCCCCTGCACCTTCTGCCCCAGCCCTGAGTCCCCTCTCACACTCCCAAACCCCTTGACCCCATCCCTGCCACACATCACCTCCATATTGGTGCACGTAACAGTTCATTCCATGCATTCCAGACGATCAAGGGTTTGGAATCACTTCCATATGAGAAGAGAATAAAATGACTAGGGCTGTTCAGCTTAGAAGAGAGATAAAAAAGGAATACTATAGAAGTTTACAAATGCAAAAATGGGTTGGCAAAAGGGAATAAAGTGCTTTTAGCCTTTCCAACAATACCTAAATCATGGGTCACCTGATGAAATTAATAGTCATAAGTAGGTTTGATAGAAACAGAAATTACTATTTCATACAATGTAAAATTAACTTATGGAACCCATTATTCTGGGATGCTTTGATGACCAAAAGTATGAATGGGTTCAGAAAAAAAGAACTGGATCAGTTCAAGGGGGATAGGCCTAACAATGGCTGCTAGCTAAAATGGTGAAGGATGCAACCCCAGACTCTCTGACTACTTGGTGGGATGAGGATTATCAGTGGGACACAGTAATACTAGGGTACAAAATATATCAGAAGGGCAGGAGGGGGTCATGCTGGAAGGGGAATGGCACCATATGTGAAAGAGTAGAATCTACCGAAGTAAAAACTTTAATGAACCAAACTGTACCAGAAAATCCTTATGGGTAGGAATTCCATTCTCCAATAATAAGAATATAGTGGTAGGTATATGATACTGGCTACCTGATGAGGATGGTGATAGTGACTGTGAAATGCTCAGGGAGATAAGAGAAGCTAGAAAAATAAAAATAGCCCCTCATTAATACGGAAGGATTTCAACTCCCCCCATATTGACTGAGTGGATATTTGTCACCTCAGGAAGGGATGCAAATGTAAGGTTTCTTGACACCTTAAATGACTGCTTCTTGGAGTAGCTAGTCCTGGAACCCACAAGAAGAGAAGAAATTGCTGATTTACTCCTAAGTGTAATACAGGATCTTGTCCAAGAGGTGAATATTGCTGGACCACTTGGTAATAGTGACCAGAACATAATTAAATTCACATTTTGGTGGTGAGAAAAACACAACAAGAGCCCAACAATGTAGCATTTAATTTCAAAAAGGGGAACTATGCAAAAATGAGTATGTTAGATAAACAGAAATTAAACTGTACAGTGCTATGAACAGAATCTCTGCAAGCTTCATGGAAACTTTTTAAATACACCATAATACAAGGGGTTTCAAACTTTGGGTGACAGCTTGTAAAGGTAAGCTACTGGCTGACTGGGAGATGCTTTGTTTAACTGAGCATCAGCAGATACAGCTATTCATGGCTTCCAGTGGTTGTAGTTCACCATTCCTAGCCAATGGGAGCTGCACGAAGAGGTATGGGCTATTTACTGTTGATAAATGCAAAGTAATGCACATTGGAAATCATAATGCAAAGTATACATATAAAATGATGAGCTCTAAATTAGTAGTTACCACTCAAGAAAGAGATCTTGGAGTCACTGAGGATATTTCTCTGAAATCATCCACTCAGTGTGAAGCAGTAGTCAAAAAGTGAACTGAATGTTGGGAATCATTAAAAAAGGGGTAGAAAATACGACAATATCATATTGCCTTTATATAAATCCATGACATGCCTACATCTTAAATATTGCATGCAGATGGTGATCACCCCATCTTAGAAAAGATATATTGGAACCAGAAAAGATTCTGAAAAGGGCAACAAAATGATTAGGGGGCATGGAACAGCTTCCCTAAAGGAGAAAATAATAAGACTGGGACTTTTCAGCGTAGAAAAGAGATAGGTAAAGTGGGATATGATAGGAGTCTATAAAATTATGATGGGTATGGAGAAGGTAAATAAGGAAGTGCTATTTACTTCTCATAACACAAGAACTAGGGGTCACTCCATGAAATTAATAGGCAGCAGGTTTCAAATAAACAAAAGGAAGCATTCCTTCACACAATGCAGTCAACTTGTGGAACTCTGTCACAGAATGTTGTGAAGGTCAAGACTAAACGGGGTTCCAAAGGAGCTGTCAGCCAGGGTGGGCAGGGATGGTGTCCTGAGTCTCTGTTTGCCAGAGTCTGGAAATGGGTGACAGGATATGGGGTAAAGACTACCTGTATTGCTCATTCCTTTTGGAGTATTTGGAACTGGTCACTTTTGGAAGACAGGATACTGGTCTAGATGGACCTTTGATCTGATCCAGTCTGGATGTTTTTATGTTCTTATGACTACCAGAAACCAGGAGATATAAACAGATATAAACAAATTCTTCAGAATGTCCCTATTTTATACACTCATGCTGATGGTTTGCCCGGGGTGGTGAGTTTGATCCTTAGGGCCTGTCAAGGTTCTGGGGCAAGATATTTAAAAAAAAAAAAACTGTGAGAGATGGCGATAGGTCCTGCTGTGAGTGCAGGGGACTGGACTCCATGGCCTCTCAAGATTCTTGCCAGTTCTATGAGATATGTATATCTCCATGATACGTCTGATACTGGACACTGTTGGATATAGAATACTGGGCTAACTGGACCATTGACCTACTCTAGTAGGGGAATTATTGCGTGTTTATTCAGTTGACTTTAAGGCAAGCAGGATAGTCCAATAATTAGAATACTGACAGACTCTAAGAGGTCTGCGTTCCATTCTTGATTTTCTCATTCATTTAGTCTCTCTGCCTCAGTTCTCACATTATAAAATGAGGATAATATCATAATAAACTACTGAGGCATAGATGACCTACTTGGTGGTTGGAGCTGGCCTTTCTCTAGTGGTTGGTGGCACTTTGCAATAGTGGTGTGCAGTGCTTTTTTTGTGAAAAACAAGGAGCTGGTACTCAGCTGGCTCCTCGCCCTCCTTGCCCCATGCTGGGGTTCCCATCATGGGATTGGTGGCAGGACTACACTACCCAGCCAGCTCCCAACCATGGGACTCACAGGGTCCCCCCACCACTGGGCCATGGATCCTGTGGCTGGGGCTGCTGACGTGCCAGTATGGAGTACCGGCCTATAATGACTTAAAAAAAAAAAAGCACTGGTGGTTAGCATAGATTCAGGGATCAAGTATTTGACTGTGGTTGGAGCTGGAGTCAGGACTGAGAAGCCAAGCCACTGGTTGGAACCAGCTCCAGGATCAAAAGGGTGTTGAACACTAGAGCAGAGCAGGGAGTTGGCAGACTAGGGCTGAAACAAAGACTGGCAAGGACAACTAGTGGCCTGGCATTTGTTGAGCAACTGTTGTGGTGCTGCTGGAGAAAGGTTAAAGTAGCAGGTGACATGGTCTCCTGCCCAATGAGGAATGCTGACCATTTGGAAGAGTTTGCCTAGTGACCTGTCTGGGAGCCAGCTGTGCTCCTGGCAATCACTGCCTCTCCTCACAGGGATGTTGTGAGGATGAAAGCAGTAAGGATTGTGATAATGGTATGAACACCTTAGATGGAGTCTGGGGTCCTCAAGCGTCATGCCGTGTAGCATTAAGTAGTCAGACCTTTATCCAGCCTATTTTAAAGCATGCATCTAGTCTCACTGGATTCAGTGAAGGCAGTCATATGATTAACTATTTTGCTGGATAGGTGCCATGCTGCTCAGTACGTTATTGGACTGAGTCCTGAACAAACAAGTTAGCATCAGAACATGTGGATCTGATTTGGGCCATTCTTTTGGCACTTGCCCATTGTTTTCTAAAGGGAGTTGGCAGTAGCTGACTTATTTTAAATGCTGATAATTGCTTGCCTGTTGTGTTAAAACTGACTGCTCCCAGTAAATGGTCTAATCATGGTGGCTTTACATCACTCCTGATTTCTGTGGCAGTCAACACCATGTGGGACAGAACAGAGTGCTGCTTGATTCCACGTCTCTTCCCTGTTCATGTTCTTGAAAAGCTATTCATATTAATAAATGCAAAAAATGGTTTGCATGTTTAGTAGGAAGACCACAAGCAACTAAATACTTTGCCTATAATCTATAAATAAAGAAATTCACAGAAAATGGTTTACATGAGAAGATCAGTCATAAATTAATGCCAAATGCGGAACCATTGGCCTTTTTCTGTCTTTTGGTATTGCAGGTAGTTTGAAAGAAGGCTTGTATTTTGTGATGGCTTTTTGCAGACATAAAATGGAATGCTATGTAAACAAAACAAAACAACTTGCCTACCCCATTGTATTTAAAAATATTTGCAGACATGACATTTTACACAAATGTTGAGCGCTTTCAAAAATATGCAACTTAGATAATTTTGTGCAGTAACCAAGAACTGAGACAATTGTGGATAGTTATACACAACACAGTTACAGGGCCCATTTCTGCAGTTGCTCTGAGCGAAATCCAGACTGCAGATAAAGTCAGTGGAAGTTTTGCTAGTCAGCCAGGACTTTTCCCTCCTTGCTAGATGCTGAGTGCCCTCAGTTCCATGAGAGTTGAGGATGTTCAGCACTTTGCAGGACTAGGCCACTGGCTTCAATTACAGAAACTGACAAATGATAACCAATTGAGAACCAAATCTGGTTCATCAGCCCTGACTGTGGCTTAGACACAAGATTGCACTCCTGCATGTCCAAACTCATGCTTCTCAGTAGAAGTAATGGTTTCTGCTGTAAATTTAATTTGGTTTACTTGAACTTTTTTTCCCTGTAGTCTGCCGTTTCCGATGGATCAGATGGATCGGCATTATGTGATGAACGTAATAAAGAGAATCAGTCTTTAGAAAATCATTCTGTAGACACGACGACAAAGGTAAGAGCTCTGGTTATTTTTATTGCACAATGAAATACATTGTTGACCCTTGTTGCAATTTCTTTGGAGATTAAATGTACAGAGTATAAATGTATAGAGAGGATAGCACAGATTGACTTTTCGGTTCCCATAATAATCTCTTGCTGTTTAATAAATTTATGTTGTTGGAAAGGTTTGGATCACTTTTATAACAGCAGTTTATTGATATGTTGCTAATTGTGTGGATTTAATTTATCAGGATTATAGGTCTATTTCATGGGTATAAATGCCATGGATGTTAGGGAGACATTTGAGGGCTTTTGTGTTGATTTTGCGATACATTTAAAGTTTAATCAATGTCCATTGTGCAGGGTATTCCTTTTTCCTTAGTTAAGAGTTATTTAAGGCTTTATTAGTTCCTCAGTATAACCTGTAAATTAATTTTGTGGTAGCTACATAAAAAATTAGTAAGGCAGAATGTGAATGTGAATGTATCAGCCGATGAGATCATTTTTGTATCGACAAACTAAGGATAGTTGTGGTAGTATAAGTGTACATGGTATAGTAAATGAAACAGCATGACAACTAGGTTACAGTGCTACTTACAACAGTCATACAGTTTGCAGCGATGGAGGTAAGGGTGTTTGAGTGTTCCAGTTACAACATATATTGTATTTTCGTATGCTCACAACTTGGCTGTAATAGTTCTTTCTGGACTAAATATTACCAGAGAAGGTTTCAACTCTGAAGTTATTAATTTTTTTCCAAATTAAATAAAAAGATTTGGATTTTTAATAGCAGCAAGTTGAAAATAAGAGGTTACCTGGATTAGTAAAATTAGTTAATCTCTGAAGAACTTTGTTTCTTTAACATTGAAGATTTGCAGGTTATTTATTACTTCTTGTCTAAGACCTTTCCACTGGCTATGTGTTAACTTCTATATTGGCTCTATCATTTATTAACTCCTTAAAATGTCTAACTGTAGTGCTCCAGCATATCTTCCTGATCTTTCTCTTGCCACTATGTGCCAAGTCAATCTGCAATCCCTGCTAATGCTGAGTGATACCTAAATTGCAGAATTGGGTCCTGAGAGCTGCTAGTAATGTAGCCTGTTCCTGGAAAGTTGCTAAACACCCTTAATTTCATTGTAGTCTATAGGAAATGAGGGCATTCAGCGATCTGCAGGATCAGGACCTGTATATTGTGCAACCAATAGCGAGGTGAAATAGTGAGACAACCCATTGATTTCAATGAGCATTACATGTGCTCAGCACCATATAGAATTTGACCCATTATGCTTATAGATGAAGTTTCAGGCTTGGATATTACCCCCAGGACAAGAGATTATCTTGGGTGCTGGTATAAGCAATAAACATGGTCCAAATAGTTTTCTTGATGTCGTAGGACAGGGCATAGGATGTGACATTCCACATTTACCAATTAGGCAGCACAGCATCAGTTGAACTAACTCTGTGTCCACTGACATAAATGTCTTTCCCAGAGCAATATCCAAAGGAAAAGTGCTACATGACACATCTCTTCACTCAAAAGTCACAGGGACTGCAATCTTTTTGACCCCAGAAAGAAACTATCTGTCCCACTCACAAACAAAAGTCTGCATAGAAAAGATAACATTGGCCTTGTTTTCAGCACTACAAAAATGCATAACTAAAATCAAACATTTCAGTTTCACCATGAGATTAACAGTTACACACCAATGCTTGGTCATGGAGGGTCTACGTTGTAGTAAAACCAAGTTCCTAGTTTCCACTGTGTTTTTCCTTGCATGTTAGTTACCCAGAGCCCCTGTCATGGAGACTTTGAGAGCCCAAATATATGCTGAATACACTGGGTTAGAATTCTGTCATCCTGCCCAGCATTTCCGAGAATAAGAAAATTAGAGCTGCAACTAACACTTTCTGGAGTTCCTGAAACTATGGGAATTTTCTACCACTTCAGAAGTTTTATTTTAATTTTCTGACATTTGCTAGTTGTGTCACTTTATGAGAAACAGGCATTTTGTCTAGGTGACTGTACTTGAATGCCAATAATGCTATGTCAGTGACACACAGCTGTTTAGGCCCAGCTATGTATTTAAACATACACACCAAACTTTTCACGTGGTGATGATTGAGTGTATGTTAATTTCATGAGGCAGAATGGCTGTGTTATTCAAATTAAATCCTGGTAACACTGTGGAACGTGAAAGCTGAGAGACACTTTAGGAAGCATTACCCTTGTGCTTTTACTGCTGGGTGTGCCACCCACATATCCTAGCGTTGCATATTTAACTGAAGCACTTCTGTTTCATTCTGAATAAGAGATTTGTGGGTGTTGAGATAAAACAGTTATGTCACTATATGAAAAATAATAGTTATGTAAAACATTAAACATGAGTTGTGAGTTATAAAGGCATAGTGCTTTCTAAAGGCTTGATTATCCATGGGCTTTGCAGGGCTGAGTGGATATCTCAAAGAACCTCCCTTATCCTGTGCTCTGCACCAGAGGAATGCCTCACTTTCTCTTATAGCAGATCTTTCTGTCTCTGGGCTCTGTGGTCCCTTCACTCCTTACCTCAGGGAGTTTCACCCCACCTTCCTCAGCGGCTGGTAGGAGAAACATCACTCTAACTTCAGCTCTCCAGGACAAGGACCCTGTACCTGTCCCAGGTTTGCTTCCTTACACGTGTGCTTCCTTACATGCCATACTTTCAGCAAAACTGGGTGCTATACATGGAAAAGCAGAACCACATGCCACAACTGGGCTCTACATGGCTAGTTCTCCAAAGTGGGTGTGTACTGTCCATTAGAAAATGTATATTTAACTTGCTGCATGTTTAGATGTATTGACTTTGTAAATACATCAATAGACTTATGCAAAATGGAGCTCCCCAGGGGCAGCCTGAATAACAGTTGTAAGTGGGGATCTTCAGAGGGTGTGGCAGTGAAGGAGTCTTCCCCCACAGGTTCTGGAGCAGAAGACATGCCACGCTGCAGCTCCAGAGCTGCAGTAAACCCGGCATCCTCAACCTGAGGTGCAAAGTTCTGTACAATTGTGCTTACCTGTGGGTTGTGGTGTAATGACCCAGCTGAGCTCTGTGGTGTGGTGAGAGGTAGTGTATCACACATAGGCCATGAAAGTGTTAATATTGACCTGAGAAGTCAGTTACCAGGACAGAGAGCAAAGCTTAACTAAATGAGAAGCCCAGCTGGGAGGACAGAAAAGAGAGGTAGTGATTCAGGAAGGCAGACCTGGGCCAAGTACAGGGTCTTTGACCTGGAAAGCTGAGGTTAGGGTGGAGTTTTTCCAACCAGCTACTGAGGAGGTAGGGTGGAACTCCCTGAGGTAAGAAGTGAAAGGACCACAGAGCCCAGTGACAGAATGAAAACCTGCAATACGATTATTGGAGTGAAGCTTGGTCAGACTTATCTGCCACCAAGAAGGAATGGACTAAAGCCCAAGTGGCTGGAGAACCGTGTTGCAGAAAAAAACATTAAAGCAATGGAGCAATCACTGTCAGGGGTCACCATATGGAGACACAGCTGCTATGCAGATCCTGGCCACAAGGAGGTGCTCCTGTGATGAGTAGGTTCACAGTGAAAAAATTACCCTTGTAGAAGTGCAGGAGATCTACTCTGGGGGGAGGCTGCTGCAGCCATAAGAGGCAAAATTGCATTTCTGTTCAGCTTCACCTTTTACTTTTAGATCCCAAGTCTCAAGCTATCAATTTAATTTTTCCCCGTTTTACATTTTGTTGGGGGTTTAGCTTGTAATTTAAAAAAAAACAATCAGGAAGGATAACAGGAAGGAAACAACTAAATTAGGAATTCTTGAACTTTTACATAGCATGGATCATCTCTTAACACAGACATCTCTCCTCCCAGACATGGTGGTTCAGATTCCCTTCCTCCCCATGGTGACAAATGCATCATAACCCACATTAAATAGTACTAACTGGATACGCACAGATGAAACTTGACAGGAAGGGTTGTTCCATTATGGCAAATACATCAATTTCTTTCATGAAAAAGATGTGTGTAAGTTATTTTTAGCTTATCTGAATGCAGTTTAGCAGCAGGAAACAAGGGAGAGGATCTAGCGCTATGCATCCAGCCCCAATTTACATGTCACCAACAGATGCTCTCAAGTCCAAAATCTGAGCTCTACCAAATTAAGCAAATTCCTCTCCACATTTGTAAACACCTTTACGTGTGCATTTTTGTACGATGCTTGGAGTTCTGGGCAAGCATTTGGAAATTTAACAAACAAGGTGTCAACACTATTAGGGTGCAGACTGATGGATGTCATGAAATGCGTAAGCCACAGATTTTTAAAAATGAGTGCCTGATGTTACGTTTCTAAATAAGTGGTTTGCTGTTCAAAACTGCTGAACTTCCAGTGACTTCTACTTCCTTTTTCCCCCATTCAGATTTAGCAATAATTCCCATATCAATTTTTGTTTGTAGCCAATTTAGCTTTGAAATTCTTCGTGGTGTTAGGTTTTCATTTCCAAAATTTCAGAAGATTCTCAAAAACACTATTTTAATAGAATACAAATTTAAAAACCATAGAAACCTTCTCTTGGTTTCATGTTGTACTATACCTTTTATTATAAGATGGAGATTTTAGGATTTGCAAGCCAGGTCCCCAAATATAATTGCTTAATTAAAAATTGTACTTGAACTGTACAAGTACAAAACATTTCTGAATAATTAAATCCATAGATTTTAAAGTCAGGACTAACTATTAGATCATCTAGTTGGACCTCCTTTGTGACACAGGCTATACAATTTCACAATTTTACACTCCACTGAAGCCGTACAGGATTATTTTGACTTGTCATTCTTTAAAATGGACACCTCAAAATATTTAAAATAGAGATAGCTGGGGCAAGTTATCTAGCAAAATATTTGTCATATTGTGATGTGCAGTGCTGCTTCTGTGGAAAGTAGCAGTCAGGCTTCAAGCAGTGGGGCGGCTTGCTAGTGGTAGTTCAGGCTGGGACTTATTTTAGGATCTCCACAGAATGTTTTTACCAACTAAATTAACCACAGGATCAACTAAAATAGTGTCATTTCTTCCTAGGTTGCTGCTTCATTGCTTTGTTGTATCACGTGTCCCATAGTGTAATTCAGTCATGATCATATTTATAGTTGACATGAAAACTGAAGAGGTGGAGAACGTACAGGAAGATGGAATTCCATTGCAAAATGACCTATGGAAAATGTAATAGTGGGGGATGCTGGCATCATAGGGAGAGTATAAAATCATACATTAGGGGGAAAATAAACAGCAAAGGTCTAGTTGTGGAAGGGCATAATGAAGCAGCTGAACCCATCGTAGTAAAGCAAATATGCTTTCATCTTGTCTCCTTAATATTCCCTAATATTGCTTGTATGCTTAATGCATCTGAACAGTATAGTTGCTGGAGGGTACTTTTGAGATAGGGATTGAGAAGTTGCATGGACATGGGGCATGAGATTTACCTATTGAAAGAAAAAACTGAGAGCCACTGAATCAGTTTCCCTGCCAATGCAGCACTGGCTTTATCTTCTTCATGTGTGAGGAACAAATGGGGATCTCATACATAAAGACACCACGGTCATCAGAGTGGATCAATCTGGGCCCTATAGCCACCAAAGTACAGCTCTGTTCTGCTTTAAATTAAAGGAGGATGATTGTGACATTATCACACACCAAGCTCATACATTCTGCAAGCAAATCCCACACTTTTGCATTCACACCCTGGACAATTTTACACATGGAGCTGATAGTTTGTGTACTGGATTTGCACAAACTGGAGCACAGATGAAAGCTACGGACCACTTTACGCACACAAGTAGCCTCACAGATTTCCATCCATCCAATTTTCATGTAGTTATCTGTAAATAGGATTGTGAGTTCAATCGGACTATTCACAGGAATAGAGTTGTTCACGAGTGTTTGCAGACCAGACCTTAGAAACTTGTTTGGAAACCGTCCTGGTATGCCATGTTTAAGTACGGAGTGAATTCGTACAGATAAGTCATTCAGTACTTTGTGTAATAGAAGCAGTTCACACAATTTTACTGTAATAGATCAAATGCAACAGGTAAAGGAGCAGAAAGGAAATCAATGAAAGTGTTGTGAATGTGGATGTCAAATCCCTCCCTGTTTTAGAGTTTATATGATTCCCATTTACCCTGCCCTGCCCAGATTACAGACAAGACGTTGGTGAATCTGGCCCTTCAGTGGCACGTGGACCAGGACATGGGTCTGCAACCTGTAGCTCTGGAGCCGTATGCAGCTCTTTAAGGACTTTCTTGGCTCCCAATGCTATAATTGCAAATTAAAAAAAAAATAAAACAAACCCTCTCCTGATTATTTTTGATAAACAGTGAATATCTCAAAGCCCAGCAATAAACAACTCATATCCAAATAGCAAATTATATGTGCTCTCAAAATGTTAGATAACCCTTTAATATGTGCAGTGCATTGTGGGATATGATACTGTATCTGTGTTTTGTGTTGCTAATGAAGTCTTGATTTTGAAAAGGAAAAGGGAGCTTGTAGCATGCCTGCTGTGAATGGCAACACACATTTTAAGAAAAAACTGAAATTACACATGAAGTAAAACTGGCATAATTAAAGTGAATTTGGGAGGGAAAGTCAGCAAGACAGTAGTACAAACACACGCATGTAAAGTGTGAGGAAATACATTATGTAGAAATATTGTGAACATCCTGCAGCAAACAGGTATCGCATTACAAACAATTGTGTGTGCGTGCTGCTCTTAAAATAGGGGTTACAAAAGGTATGGTTTGATGTTATTTATTACAAGGACTGTCTTGTATTCACATGCATTGCAGCTCTTGAATTACTGAGTTTTTTACTGAATTTGGGAAAAAAATGGTTTTTCTTGCTACTTTGGTTGCTGACTCCAGGGCCAGGGGATGCTAGAATTATTAAGTATTTTTTAAAGCCAGTCCTTAAATAAAAAGGTTAAATGTTGAATAATGGCATACACAATAATATGGATTAAATGTGCAGGCTCCAGTGTGTTATCTTCAAAAAATCCAGTTTGCTGCACAAACAGAGCTGTTGTTCAGAAGAAATTAAAGTGTCTTCAAAGTTCTAAAGAGCCTCTTCTTAAGACTTTATATCCTGTTAAACTTTTATAGCCTGTGGGTATTTTTCTTTTGGTTGCTCTCTGATTCTGACCACATGTCTGATTTGCTATGGATTTTTTGCAATCTTTGGTAGCAGTGACCTCATTTTGGGAAAATAATAGTGTGTCATTTCCTGAGCGTCTTGCTTCTTTAGCAATCACGAGTGTATTATGGTTATAACCTTAATAATTTATGGAAGGGAGATGACTTTTAAATGTTTCTTTTTTCTTGGAAAAGTTTTTTCTTTCTTATAATTGAAAACATAACTTCAGCTCTGAGTGAGAACGAGAGATTCTCAGCATAGCACCCATGGGAAAGTGTGCTGTCCGATAGGTTGAAAAGGTGAATTGTAACGTATGGGTGTCTAGACATTTCCTCTTGTTGCTGTCAACAGTCCAGTTGGCTGTATTTTTTTTTCCAGTGAATAGGAGGCATTGATTTTTCCTCTCTCTTCAGCCAGAGCTTTCATTTTACGTATCTTTTCCCTTCTTTCACTGTAAGAGGGGAAGACTTTAAGAACTGACAGCGAGCTTTCTTACTCGGCATGATTCATGTCAGACACCTCAAAGGCAAGCTCTACACCAACATTGCTGCAAGAAAGGTAGGAGCTTTGGGACTATCCTGGTTTTTATGGGAGATTGCAGGACTGCTTGTTGTGCATATGGGACATGAAATGAGCAGATTAAGCCTCTGATTGTGACAATGATAGAGGGGAAAGTTTGGGAAAGAATTTGAGGAGTTTTGAAAGTGTTCTTTGGGAGAGGTAATTTTAATTAAAAACTTAGATGTGTTCTTCATAACTTAAAAAACGTCCCTTTAGTTTTAAGGAATGTATAAAGATGGTTCTTTTTCCTTGTGCAGTAAACTATAATTATTTCAACATTGCACCCATGGCATTGCGTGGCTATGCAAACATACAATTAAGTTCTTTTCTAACCTGATTTTGTTAGATGTTCTGAAGTTTTTATCATTCTGCTGTTACATTCACTTCCCAAATCAGAATCACCTCTAGTAACTTTGAATGACGCATGAACCAGCATGTATACCTTAGTGTTTCAATCAGGCATCTCAACTGTATGAGTTCATAGGAATCAAAGCTCTAATAAAAACCTTTACCCCCAACGGCAGTTGTTTCAGGCAGTGATGTGACACCACTTTGATAGATATGCACGGTGGTTGTGTATTTTGTGCTTATCCAGAATTAGCAAAACAAAGAGAGAGAGAAAGACTGGGTAAAGGAAATCTTATGAGATACTAGAACAGCAGATCAGAACAGTGAAATCAGAGCCAGAGCTGAAATGTGATGCTTTTGCTCTTTTGTGCTTGTTGTGGTTCTCGTATTCCCAGTTAGAATCCTGCATGCTATTGAGCAAAATATTTTGATCATAGATTGAACAATGCCGCAATCAAGCTTAATAAGCCACCTGGAAGTTTTGCTTGAGATGATTTCTAGTGGATTTTCAGATTCCGGTGAGAATCATGACTGCCTTTAGCATTGTGGAGGAGGACTCGAGTTTCTTATGAGGGCCCCACTTGGAAAAGCAGGCTGTGCAGATTCAAGTCTACGGTTCTGTTCAGGCTGTTTCAAAAGCCTTTCCTCATTCTTGCTGATTGATGATTTACATACACTCCTGTGGAGATTTGCAGAATGGATTGTCTGTGCATTGTTACAACCAAGGTAGGACTGGAAACATTACTGTTTGGGGTGCATATCTTTCTGCTATTATTCTATTCCTGTATTTGAGCTGATTGGGTATGTAGTGTCTCAGGTTGCAAGATAAAGGGATAACTAAGCCTTACCTCAATGGGCATTTTATTCTGTTTATCTGAGGGTTACATTTTTGTTTCCATCCCAAATGATGTAGTGGTGTTTTTTAACTGTAAAAGAAAAATGATTTGATATTTTACCTTAGTCTTTGCCAGTGTCTATTAATATCTGCAGTAGTACTGGAGCAGTTTCAAAATAGATGTTATAATACATGTTGTCTCAACATATCATGACAGCTTATTCTCGAAATGTGGAAACAGGAACTCATGTTCTTTATTTTATAAAAAATTAGCATTATATGTCCTAACATTTTGGAGAAGCCAATCAGAGGTAGTTTAGATAGTAACAACATTTGTGATTGGAGACGAGCAAGCTCTTGTAGTTTATGTGGCTTTCTTGGGCAAAACATAGCTTTGCTTTGCATCTCTAAGGCCTTAAAGATCAAAATGCATTGGTCTGAATTCTACTTTGTTACAGCAGCCGGAGAGCCAACCTTCGCATTTTTGAATGGGCCTTCTAAATAATTCCCTCCCCCCCATATATATTTAAGTGACTCCTCATGTTTACTATTATCACACTTCTATGTATGTGACTAATCTGAGGATTTGAGGAGCGGGCTAAGGAAAAAGATTTTTTAGGATCTCCTCAAACTTAGTGGACAAATATAATACAAAATGATAGATATTTTTAGGTTACTACTGGTATTTTGCAGCAGAAGAGGTGGAATTTAAATGTTGGTTGTGGTGTTCATACGTTGTACCTGGATGTGTAAAGGAGAGTTGTCTGCATAATCTGGGGTTCTGTGAATCCCCTGTCTGACAGTAGTTTGAGGTGAATTCTGGTGAATGTCAGTGTTGTGTAGTGTTTTACAGAGTGCTTTTGCTGCTTGAGATGACTAGAACACTTTGAGTATTGTGTAACTAGTAAGACTTGTTTGTTTCCTGGTAACACGTAAGGGTCCCCATCACAGGTCAGCATCCCATTGTGTTAGGTGCTGTACAAACTGTAGCCCATAGAGTTGGTTTTTGTTCCAAAGACCATGTAAAGTAAATAAAAGAGGGATATCAGATGGATATAGCAAAGAGGTGGGGAACCACAAGATAGCAATGATGATAGCCAGCATGAAGGGCAATGATCTCAATATATCAGCCATAACGATATGCCCAAGAACAACAGTCCATTATTGACCATCATAGTCACCCTTGTGCATTAGGTAGGGATGGTTCCCCCTCTCTTGCAGATGGAGAAAGTAATGGTATGTCTATACTTACTGCAGGTTCAATGTACTGTGATCAAGCTGTGGGAGTTCAATTTTGCCACCTCTTCAGTATTCTCTCAGGGCTCAGCCGTTGACTCTGGTAGTCCATGATGTTGTGTGGAATAAGGGACGTTGGTGAGAGCCCAAAGAGTCCTGATCTACACCAGGGTACAAAGTTGATCCTTATATATTCATTCTAGCTACACTGATTGTATGGCTAGAACTGCATATCTTGCATCAACTGTGATCCTTAATGTAGACCAGGCCTCAGACAGAGAGATAAAGTGACTTTTTGATTTAGGCCACAGAAGTAGCTGAACTCAGTGCTGGGATTAGAAAGCAAGAATCCTTTGCCTTCAGAAAAGCCTCCTATCTCATGCCATATGCTCCTCCCTATAGCCAGAGTTCACACATACAGCTTAGCTAATGAGACAGATTAACAACATTTAGCAGATGAGATGGTGCCAGTGCCAACTCTCCTGTCATTAACAGGAACCTAGGTAGGATTGTCCTGCAGACACATAATCGAGGGACCTTTAGCTACTGATTTCATGGAACTCAAAGGCCAACGTTTGGCAGCTATGTCAGCGTTTTAGAATAACTCTAGTATCTTTATAAAATATTCAGTGTCATGCTTTCAGCCCCAACATCCAGATTACATTTTTAAAGCTGCCCTTGTAAGGAAAATGGTTAGCCACTGCTTTAAAATCTTGGATTAGCCCTGACATTTCTAGGTCTCCAGGTGGGGAATTGCAGCTGTAGGTTTTGACAGCCCCTAAGGTTGGTGCTGACACATACAATAAATAACTTTGCGGACTGCACTGGACTTAGTCTGCATTTGTTGTAATTGAGAGCAGAATCTGGCCTTCCTTTTATTAACAAGTTGCTTCGGACATAATTGCTGTATGAACTGGTAATTAACATGTGAACTGAGAGAATCCTCCTTTCCATGTGGACTGGTGGGTAGTAACATACATTAGCTGTGTCTACACGTGCACGCTACTTCGAAGTAGCGGCACCAACTTCGACCTTAGGCGGCGAGACGTCGAAGTCGCTAACCTCATGGGCTGCGTCTACACGTGCACGCTACTTCGAAGTAGCGGCACCAACTTCGAAATAGCGCCCGTCGCGTCTACACGCATCGGGCGCTATTTCGAAGTTAACTTCGACATTAGGCGGCGAGACGTCGAAGGCGCTAACCTCATAAGGAGATAGGAATAGCGCCCTACTTTGACGTTCAACGTCGAAGTAGGGACCGTGTAGACGATCCGCGTCCCGCAACGTCAAAATTGCTGGGTCCTCCATGGCGGCCATCAGCTGGGGGGTTGAGAGATGCTCTCTCTCCAGCCCCTGCGGGGCTCTATGGTCACCGTGGGCAGCAGCCCTTAGCCCAGGGCTTCTGGCTGCTTCTGCGGCAGCTGGGGATCTATGCTGCAGGCACAGGGTCTGCAACCAGTTGTCAGCTCTGTGTATCTTGTGTTGTTTAGTGCAGCTGTGTCTGGGAGGGGCCCTTTAAGGGAGCGGCTGGCTGTTGAGTCCGCCCTGTGACCCTGTCTGCAGCTGTGCCTGGCATCCCTATTTCGATGTGTGCTACTTTGACGTGTAGACGTTCCCTCGCTGCGCCTATTTCGATGTTGGGCTGAGCAACGTCGAAGTTGAACATCGACGTTGCTGGCCCTGGAGGATGTGTAGACGTTACTCATCGAAATAGACTATTTCGATGTCGCAACATCGAAATAAGCTATTTCGATGTTGGCTGCACGTGTAGACGTAGCCATTGAGTCACAACCCTTTCACTCCTCCCACAAGACCTATGTCCTGCATGTCCTACCGCATTGACTCTACTGGTAGATACCTGAACCACCAAGTCAAGCACTCAAGGTGAAATGATCAGGGGACGGCCGCTAGGATATCCAGTCTCTAGCCTCAGGTCACTGGTGATGGAGTTAGATGGAATCATAGAGAGGAAGTGGGCCTCAATCAGGAGTGTGTGTCTGCGCTCTTTGGAGCAGTGAGAGACTACTGCAGAAATGAAAAGCTTCTACATCTTTAAAAAGCTGCAGTAAGTTGGAGATACATACTTTATCAATGTTTGCCCTGTGCTTTTTTCTGTACAGTAATCAAAAAGTTATGTTGATGGTTTTAGCCTATACTGGCCCAAATTCTGGTAATGTCTACATCACTGTGTGTCTGGAGTAACTCCATTGACTTCAAAATTGTAAAGCTTTCACAGCTTCAGTAGATTTATTACTAATTTTCACCAGGATTCATTGCAGCCGAATTTGGCTCAGTGTCTTTGACATTTGTTAGTATTGCTTGCACGCACATTATATTTACAAAACTTGCACTTATGTCTCGAAATGGTCATGGTTAGCTTAAAATCAGTTAATTGCACATATTTAGGCATCCATTAACCTAATTTCTGTGTGCAACTGTCATGGGCCCCTTTGGAGATGTGTATCTTCATATGAACAGATAGTAAATATTTAGTTGTTTTTCTCCTTTAGCTTTTATAAATAATACAAAGAGAATATAAATGCACTTCAAGAGCTATTAAAAAGACAACACATTATAGTTAAATTTACTGTGGTATTTGCAGCAGTTCCAGTTTATAAAACATACTGTAAACAGAGTGGTCAAGTCAATAGTGGTGCAATAAACACGCATTTCAAAATGCCATGTAATATACTTAAAGGTATTATTATACCCTTACAAATGCAACAACCCAACAGTTCTGACTATGTTCCAGCCGTATTTTATTTTGTTAGTGTCCCCACATACTTACCAAGCACACAAGGCAGACAAAAGCTGAATCAGTCCATCAGGGCTTTTTTATGGGCTTTTTGTTTACAGTATTTTAATTGTCTAAGTCTTTCCTTTAGTGTATTTTCTGCTGATACATAAGGCACATGTATTTATGGTACTATTATGTCAATAGATTTCCATAAAAATAGAAGGACAGGGCTGGAGCTCAGGTTCTTAAGCCACTCTAGCTTGCTAGGCTTGAGAGCCCAAGCTGCAGTTCCCACATTGCTAATTTTAGTACATTATCTCAAGTTCTGCCAGTACAGTGATGTCCAAAACAAAGGAAATGGCTTGCTACAGCCCTACGCCCCCCACCAGGTGCCACACCCCCAGCCAGTCTCCTCCCCCATTACTCACAGGAGCCACCCCGGGGCTGAAGCCATGCCACGTGAGCCACCCCTCAACTGGAGCCTGCCGGGCCAGGGGAGCTGCCTCCACTCCTGCAGCCACTTGCTTGTTCCCCTCATGTGGTGAGGTGCATGCACAGAGCATTTGGAGGTGTGCCCCATGTTTGTCGCACTCCACTGCCCCATTCACCATATGTGGCTAACAGGGAGCATATTGGACACTGCAGTGCTAACATGAGTCTGTCTCCATGAGCTGAGAGGCTTGCTTCACTCAGTGTGGCTCTTGGAAGCAGCTGCGTGTCCCCACTCCAGATTCTACATGTAGCGCCAGCTCGGGGGCTCTGCACACTGGCCTTATCCCAAATGCCATCTCTGCAGCTCCCTTTGGCTCGGAACCATGACCAATGAGAGCTATGGTGGCAGCGCTTATGGATGGGGCAGAAGTCAGATCCTCCTAGTCATGTCTCCACCTTGGAGCTGGATGGCAGACATACTGCTGCGTTTGGGTGCTGCTTGAGGATGTCCTCCAGGTGCCTCAACTCCTGCGCTAGCCCTGATCCCCCTCCTGACCTCCGAACCCCTGAGTCCCAGCTCAGAGCCCTCTGCTGCATCCCAAGTCCCTCATCCATGGCCTCATCACAAAGTCCGTGCCTCCTATTGGAGCCTCTGCCACAGCTCTGGTCCTACTCCTTCCCTCCAAACCCCTCAATCCCAGCTTGGAACACCCTCCTGTATCCCAGATTCCTCATTCCTGGCCCCATCCCAGAGCCCGCACACCCATCTGGAACCCTCACTCCCTTCCACACCATCATCCTCATTCAACATCCATGGGCTCAGCGCTCGTTGGTGTCTGATGCCTCCCTTACTATTTTCTTCCATCTTTCCCTGTCCAGTGCAGAGAGGCTTTGTTTCTGTAGACTACCTCTGCACCAATCTATTATATCATGTACCCATTATCTGTGGGGTCTGCCTCTTTTATTTGAACCATCTATTATGCGGAATACCAAGGTCTTGACTTTTTACTCATCATTCATTCTACAGATATGCCTGAATAGCTGTAGCTTCCATTGTATAACCTTCTGCAGTGGGTTCTCTTTAGATTGTATCTTCCTATACAGTTCCTCATTGGTGACCTTCTGCATCCATCCTATTCTGAGGATCTTTCTATAACAACTCCTCATGAATGCCAATATCCTTCTCTTTGAATCTTTTGTTTTTGCCCATGTCTCTCATCAGTACAACATGGTGCTGCATATGCACATTTTCAAGGTGTTCAGCTTCATTCCTAAGCTAATCACTTTGCTTTTCCAGATCTTATCTATTGCTTTCAAGTTTGCTCTTGCTTTCACTGTTGTAGTTGCTATTTCCTTCTTACAATCTAGATCATACATCATGTTGCTCCCAGATATATGAACTTCTCTATGTTCTCTAGTTTGATCCCACCTATATTGATCTTCCTTCCTATTTCCTTATCTCCAAAAGCCATTGTCTTTGTTTTATCAAAATTTGTAATCAGTCCACACCATTTCCCTTTCTCATTTAATACCTTCACTGTTCTCACTAGCTTCTCTTCATCTTCCTTGATGATAACTATATCATCCACGAACCTCAAGTTGTTAATTCTCTTCCTGTGCACCAATATCCCTTCTACTTCATCCTTGATCTTATCCATCACTCTCTCTAGGTGTGTGATGAAGATACTCAGCAATATCAGATCTCCTTGTGTCATCCCTCTACTCGTTCTAAACTAACTTCCCAACTCTCCACGCATTCCAGCTGCTGCCTCTGCATTGTCATTGATATCCTTCAACAACCGTATCAGTCTGCTATCCACTCTGTACAACTCCAATACCACCAAGTCACTTTCTGGGCTATACTGTCAAATGCCTTCTGAAAATCAATGAAGCAGTTGTAGATCTCATGTTTTTTCATCAAGCTTTCTCCGTACACCATCCCAACCCCAATTTTGTGAGCCTTCATGGCCTGCCATACAATTTACCTACTGAGATATGGCGCGTGGACCAAAATTCCCCCCTGCCCTCTTTTATTCTTATGAGTGGGTTGCATGGAGCTGTTACATCCCTGAGGGGGCACCATGGTTTGTAGAGAGCATAAGAATAGGCCTATTCTGCCGCCTCTTAGGAAAATGCAGCATATACTCCTCTCTGCTTCCTACAAGATTTGTGTCCATCTATTATGCCTTTGGAGGACAGTTCATGCTGTAGCAGATTCATCGGTATCTACTCAATATATTAAAGGCAAGATGGCAGGAAGTTTCCACCTTTTGCTCTCTTCCTTTTGTGAGACAGACAAAGGGCTGCAGACAGGACAGGATAGAATGTGTAATATACACTATTTTTTTTCTAAAGAAGAAAGTAAAAATTGTGTTGAAAATATCAAACCCTCTGTGACTATTACTCCTGCAGTGAGGTCTGACTGTCAACTTCAACAGGAATAATGTGTTAATCCTGGAATGCAGAATGCATTGGCTGCACATTCATTTAAGTAAATGTTTACTTCAGAAATGTGATTCGTGTCATGGCAGAGCATTTAAATCAGTCAGGAGGTTGTTTAAAATTCTTGATGTTAGGGGGAAAATGACCCTGTGTGGTTGGTGAACTGTGTGCAGTGAGTGTGAAGGTCTTAGTGCATTTCCTAATTGATAGGTGTGCACATCACAAAACCTGCTATCACACAACTTTGACAGTCCTAGGAGGGAGCCTAAGGGCTGAATCCGTACTGGAAATTTCTTCAACAGGGCTATATGGAGAATATTATATTGCTGCAGTCCAGTTCTGTAAATTAACAAAACTTCTCTATCTAAAGCTGTCAATCTAAGCAACTTTTACAAGGGCTTAATTCATTCAAGTCTTTAAAAGGAAGAAGTGGTGGAAAAAACAATATCTCTTAATGTTGACAAGCAGTAGTTTCATATGCTTATTTGAGGTAATCAATACCAAATGTTTATCACATGACATCTAGACTTGCAGAGTCTGACTGGTCAAATACTATGTTTCTCTCTCGTTGTGTTAGCACCTGGTGATCAGGGAATATATTTATAAGAGGGAGCAACAATAAACATAATTAGGGCAAAATTGTGCCTTCTCTCAAGCAGGTGGTGTCAGAGTTCCAAGAGTGGATAACTGCACAGGGTGCCTTTTTCACACAGATACAGGAACCTGACAGAATGATGAGATGCTGCTCTCTTAATTGCCACCCCAAGGGTTGGCTTGTGTGTTGATTATTCCATGATTTCACAGTAGCATAGCCAGTCGATAAGGGGGTCTGTTCAGGCCTTTCCTACTCTTCCCCCAGTGCTTGTACGGGCACTCTGTAGCAGGTGTTGGAGTGAGCAAATACAGAAGCAGAAATGAGGAGTACTACAAGACACACCACTTCTAGGCACTTCATTCTTTAGCAACAGCACTCCTTTCTCAGCTAGCACTGCTTGGAGAGGAACAGCTTGGAAGTGAACTTTCTATCAGCATCCTTGTAAGGATGAACAAGTAGATTCCTTGCTTGGGCTAGTACATTTTCAAGTAGCAAACATGCTATCATGCTATGATGATACCTATTTCTATTAGGCCATACTTGGCAATGTGAAGCCAGATTTTATACCCCATCAGTTTGCGGGTGGTTTTTCAGTGGAATCATTGAGAGCTATAAAGTTAACACAGCTGGATCCCATTTCTAGCCCACCCAATGGAAGGGTGTTTTGGGAGCATGAGAGGGAACATGGCGGGATTATGGTTGGTATGCACCATCCCCTGACAATCCTCTGATAGTAGCATGACCACAGGGGACTGTTCCAGATGGCATACCACACAGAAATCCCTTAGGTTGCTCTAAATTGTAACAGGGGCCGGGTGGGCTCCTGGTTGCCATCAGGAGAGAGGAGCGGTGAACTAGAGTCACCTCTTGTCCCCTCTTTGAGTCATCTGTCAGAGCTAATTATTAGGCTCATAAAATGCAGGCTAAGATTCTGGTAATAAATCAGTGACTAATTAATGAAAAGAACCAACCCTGCAGTCATTCATGTGGGTATAGTTACTCCATTAAGGGTATAAATATGATTTTCCTCTTCCATACATTGGTATAAATATGTAGTAACTACATACAGAGGTGTAAAGCTGATGTAAGTACAAGTCAGTTTATCCTATTTTCTTCAGTGAGACTTCCTGCAGTACCACCTACATACCTGTGAGTGTTGTTTGCAGGATCAAATGCAAAATTAAGAAGTGACAAGAGAAGGAAAAATCACATAGAATAATTAATATATACATGTGAGTTATTCTATTGGGGCTCATAAAATAAGGTTGAAGTAAAGAAGTGAATTCAGTGTAGCTGTGGGTCAGCTGAGGATCTCGCTCATTATTATTAATAATTTATAAATAACTCTAAATTTATCTGGGCATTAATAAACACACCTTTGCTTACTTGTGAGGAGACTTCATAACAGTGCTAACATCATCAGTCCAATGTTTTTTGGCTTCTCTTTGCAGGAGTTCAAGTGAATATTTTGTTGGATTGCAATACCCACAAGTCTGCATCCTGTACATTCACAACTGAGTTTCTGGCATAAATAAATATACAATCTCAATTTTAAACCAGAACATGCTCTGCTGACGATTTTTGTGCCGAACTAGAAATCTAGCACAAAACCTCAAACAAAGCAAATTTCATGGGTTTTGTTCAGTTTGTCAAAGATTCGAATTTAGATAAAACTGAACTATATTCTAAAGCCATTATTAGGTCCTAATGAGCATTTCAAACTGGGAGTTTTCCTGCCAGATCTTAAAAATTTAATAGTTCTGATTTACATGCAATTTACTCAATTCTAAACTGAAGTGCTGGTAGAGGGAAGCTTAAACTACTATTGATTGACTGTTGGCCACTTTATGCAATCTTAGAAAAAGAGGAAAACTCTTCTCATTGATTACCATTTATCTTAGTTACTGAATATATTCAAAGATGTGAGACAGATGGGGCATATAATTGAGCGTTTATTTCAAATTTTTATTTACTAGTGTTAAATTTTGGCAGAATTATACTAGTTTTTTTTCTTTAATGCTTGAATTGTGAGCATTACAAATGTAAACTGATGAAGCACATGTTGCGTTTTCTAGAAAAAAAACCCTTTTCTTCCTTTTGGGAACTTCAAGAAAATTACACAGAGCAAACCAATGTGCATTGTACACATCTTGTAATTATATCTTGTCAAAAGCTCAACTTTTTTCTCTTTTATTCTTTAGAAATATGGTAATTGTCTCTTTTCCCTTGCAGTTAATTATAAATTTCAGGAAGAATTAAGTCGGTTAAATCTCTTCTTTTTTTTCTTGGTCTCCATGGTAGCAGCAAGAATAGAAGTGAATTACTTTGATCTCCATTTCTGAGTGGCATTTTGTTTCTTCGAAGCATTGACCTTGTTTAGTGTAACTGAAATTTTCAATAGATATCATTAGCTTATAATTTGCTGATCTCAGGGAGATGTCTTTACAAGACCAATTTAACTATGGAAGAAGGTGATGTTATTTCATAACTATCAACAGCTGCTTAAAATAAGGAAGAAAATGTTCAATTATCTGCTGACGTAGTTGCAGTTAGCATTTAATATTACTCAGCATTGGGAAGCTACACGTCTAAATGCAAAGTAGAAAGTGATGAACAGGACAGGGAATACAGGGGAGCCTGCTCTTGCATTGAGTGCTGCTCCATGCCCAGGAGGTGTCCAGTTTCACATAATCTGAGGTGCATTACTGGAAACAGTTGATAAGATGACACCTCCTCGCCGCAAGTGATGCTGTGTTCTGTTGTGGATTTCAACCACCCAAGACTGGTTACATTGTTCACCATCTCATAAAGACCTTTTGGGTATGTCTTGCATGGTCAGTACAGCAACTGAGAAGAAGGGTCTCTGGGCTGCTAACAAAGCATGAGAATAGGTTTGAAGAAATTATGTGTGTATTAATTTGTTTGCCTCTGTCATGCGTCTCCTCTCGTCATCTGGCATAAAGCCTTTGAGAACCATGGGCAAGAAGAAGGAATTAGGTATTTATGGGTGAATCATTATGTTAATAATTCCAGCAAGTGTGTGGTCATAACTTGCCAGGTCTGAGACTCTTTGTCAGTAGGCTAATTTTGAATTACCCTCTTTCTTCACCAATAATATTAATATCTGGGAAGAAGTTTTGTCACAATATGTGAATAAGGACACCATGCGCTGGCCTAAACCATACCACTTTACCTGTATTCAGTTTTTCCATGTTTCGGGAAGCCCTGCATCTCCTTACAGGAAATGTGACCCACCACCTTCAATGAATGGTTTTGACTTTTGGTGAGCAACTGTGGCCCCTTTTGAATGAGATTTACTTCTTCAAATCAGGGATTGGCATTCTAACTTCCACCTTAAAGCGTGCTATAATCCAGCCAGCCCTAAGTAAACCTTCTGTAGAAATAAAAACATGTGCAACTACTGTTTGGTGTCAGATCTTCTCTTTGTTTCTCAGTTACTTTGCAAAGTCAAAGACACATCTTTCCACAGTTACTATTCTAGAGACTTTCCGGTTTCCTTTCAGGACAGGATTCAGCAGACCCTCTCAGAAAATGACAGAGGCCCAGCCCACTTTGAGTTTAGAGGCTCCAGCCCAACCCCAGCCCCAAGCCCCTGATGTATCTAAATTCTTATCCACTGAGTCACATTAAAACCAAAAGAATATCTGAAAATGAACTCTTGAGACATTTATTTATTAACAATTGTCATTATACCAAGAGCATGTAACTTTAATTGTGAGTTTCCACTCCAAGCAAAACTCTTCATTTTTGGAATGCTTTTCTGGCTCTGTTGTGTGCAAACTCATTTATAATTGAAGAAAAATCTACTTTACATGCAAGATCATTGTTAACATTAAGCATCGCAAGCCCATTCAAACATTCATGTCCCATTGTAGAATGATGATAGTTCTTTACTTGTTTTAACACGTTGAATGCGCATACACCTGAAGCTTCTGATACAGGGAGACTGACAAAAATATGTTATGCAATTGCGATATTAGGAAATGTAGTTGACAGGCCAAGGATGAATATTTCTTGATGCAGAGATCACTAGTGTAGATGTAGCCCTAATGTAGCATTGCATGCTTCAATTACAAGGTTAGGTTTGCAAATCATTTTTAGCAGCTTCATCCACATTGCCGACATTAAAATGCATTTACATTTGACTTAAATTCACTGAGCCTGTGCTGTGAGATTAAGAGATTCATGTTCACTTAAAGCCTTGCTCACAGGCTTTGTCTACATTTGCATTCCTCTTTCAAAAGAGGCATGCAAATGAGGGGAATTGAAAATGCAAATGATGTGCAGATTTACATATGTGATGTCTAATTTGCATATTCAAATTTCAAAAGAGCTTCTTTTGAAACAAGAAAACCAGTGTATACGCTGCTCTTTCGAAAGTAAACTCCATCTTCGAAAGAACCCTTCTTTCCATAAAAAAAGGGAAGAAGGAATCTTTTGAAGATGGGGTTTACTTTCAAAAGAGCAGTGTCTACACTGGTTTTCTTCTTTTGAAAGAAGCTCTTTTGAAATTATATATGCAAATGAGGTGCCAGATATGCAAATCTGCACCTCATTTGTATGTTCAATTTCTCTCATTTTCATACCTCTTTTGAAAGAGGAATGCAAGTGTAGACATAGCCACAGTGTCCAAGTGCTGTGCAACTGGTTTAAAGCCATCAATTTGTGCTGACCATCTCGTTGTCGACATGCTGTGAAGGGAAACAGGAAGATACTGCTTCAGAGTTTCCCACTTTCAAGGGCTTCTACTGAAGAGCTTGTACAATTTGTAGATTGTTCCAAAATATGTGATTGATTCCTTGCATGATTCAGCACAGTCAACACTGAAAAAGATTTAGTGTGTGGTTGCCACAACTGGAGAAAATACAGTTGGATTTTGTTCAATATGGACTGCTTGTACTTCGCTGTATTTCCCAGCCATATTGGATCCATTGTCATAGGCTTGGCCAATGCAGACTTGAAAATTGAATTTAAAGCCTTACCGAAATTTCTAATACACAAACAGCAATTTCTAGCCTTTTTTTATGTGAAATTATTGAACTGCATTTCCTGCAGTTTTAACGTATCAAACAACTAAAATCATCTGTTCTTTATGAGAACAGTTTGGAGTTGCATCAGTAATAATTAAAAGTACTTTGTGTGTCATATCTCTTCAAGACTTGTTTGCACAAATGTTCCACACAGCTCAATAAGCAAGTTTTGTATTATGTTAGACGGATTATGGACTTCCATGCATTTTTGCTCTCTTGCAATTCACGAACCATCTTAACATAGCCTGATGTGGGTCATACTTGCTATGAAACTCAAGTATGCCAAGAAAGTTTCCATTTTAGGGTTACCAATACGTTGACTGGAACCAGCCAAAACCAATCCCTATTCAGAAAGAAAAAGAATGACGTTCAATATGCGCTCAAGGAGTTTTTTTTCCCAGTTGTCAGTTGCTATGTTTATTTCACTCAGGAGTAAGTTTTCAATTTAACTGTCAGCTCACGCTGCTCTACTAGCTAACTTCCATGTAACATAGTTATCTTTATGCAATAATGTAGTTTCATGTGCAGGTATTTAGACTTTCAACTTCCTCCAACCTCTTCTGATGCTCCAACCAGATAGATCAGACAATACTGATGTGTTTGAAGTATTACTGTTAAAAATGAGATAGGGTACACTGTACAGAGCCTGCTTTTCCATGCTCCTGGAACGGCAGTCTCTTTTGTGGACCCCTCCATTTGGAAGAGATTTTGTCAGCAGATGAGAAGGAAAATCATGTTTTTCAGCATCTTTTGGTATATTATTTGGAATCTGAAAAAAAAAAAACCTTTGAGAAACGACTGCATTTGAATAACATTGTTCTTATCAAGAAGTTCCATATCTGTTTTTACACTGTGGCCACTGTTTTCACACTGTGGCTGCATCTAAACTATGAGTTAAAATTGAATTTAAACAACTTATCTCAACCTTAAGATGTCACTGTCTTCACTGTCACTGTCATTAGGTTGATCTAATCTGCCCTAATGTTAATAATAAAATATCAGTATTAAGGGATGGGTATAGCGCCAATCTTCATTTTAGAATCTTAAATGCAGGCTAGTGTGGGAGCGCAATATCTGTAATTAGAATTCATCAGCTTCCAGAGGTGTCCCGTATTAGCCCACAAAACTACACAGTGACCGTTTTTGTATGTCCACTTCCATACCAGTGTGGACGAAGAGGTTCACAGTTTGATTTCATGTCTGCATTGACCAGTGCTGCACCTGTAGAGGATGCGTGCAACATAACATATGTCTATTACATTTCACCCCAGCGGTATCAATTGCATTGATACCTATCTGCATACTCTTAATACTGTTATATTTTTGCTGAGATTTTATCCAAATAATTTTCATACAGTACATATGTAATGTGTGTTCAAGGTTGTTTTTTTACAAAGAATCTTTCTGGCTATATACTTTTAAATTTCATCATACTTTTGTGATTTCATAATGAGCTGCAACGGGGACTCCTCAGGAATAAAGTTCCCACACCGTGTTGCAGCTAGGCAGTTTAAGAGTCATTCTTGCATAATAACAATAGAAACCTCTTTCCATTTGCACTTTGTCCTGCACCCCTCACACCCCTTGCTTCCATCCTCGAGAGGCTTTGCATTATGGGATTCAGACATTGAACACCCACAGGCAACCGGTACTAAGGCACTGTGGGATAGGTGCGCAGAATGCATTGCTCATGAGGTCCAAATTGGATAAGGAAATGAGGACGCAGAAACTCGATATGGAGACATGTTGGGTCAATTTTCTAGAACATTTGAAGATACTTGAATTGAAATTATAAAAACAAATTTAAACAATCGCTGCTCATAAATATCAATTTTAACTTGTAGTCTAGACACAGCCTGTGTCCAGTGCTCGTCACAAATTCTTGTTCTTGCTGCGCAGCATCTCCAGGTTCCTCATTTTTCACTTTCACAGTCTGTAAATCAAGTGTACATTATACATCTATCACTACTGTTGGCGTTTCCATCTCTTGATTAATGACCTCCTCATTCTGAGGCACTGGCTTCAAAATGTCATTTGTGGGTACAAAGTTTTCATTGTCAGAACTGAAAGTGTCACTGTCAGTATGGTCATCATCTAATGGCTGATGTGTCTTTTCTGCAGGAAACATTATTGACTTTAAACTCTTAACTGCTGCTTCACTCTGTTGCTTTTGCCATCTCTTATTGCATCACTTTCAAATCTTGCTTCATTTTTATAAAGGGTTCTTTTAAAACACAGTGACACACAAGAAATTAATTTGCTAAAGGCTATTGTATATACTTTGCAATGAATCTATACTATTATAAAAGGAGAAGCATGCGTTTGTCTTCCATCCATCCATCCATCCATCCCACCTCAGCCAGGTCTCCGGGACTGGAGCAGCCAGCAGAGCTCCGCATTCCAGCCACCTCCCAACCCCAGGGTTGCTGCAGTTCCCTTGGCCCTGACTGGGTCCCCAGTGCTAGAGGTGCTGGTGGAGCTCTGTACGCTCACTGGCTCCTGGCCCTGGGGCTGACGAGATTGCTCTGGCCCCAGGTGAATCCTCAGGGCTGGAGCTGCTGGGGTTCTCTTGGCCCGGTCCCCATGGCTGGAGCTGCTGGCGGGATTCCACTCCCTGGCTGGCTTCCTCCGTGCCTGGGCTGGCTCCCAGTTTTGGTGTTCCTCTGGCCCTGGCCAGATCCCTGGCCCCAGAACTACTGGCAGAGCTCTGTGCCCCTGCCAACATCCATACCCAAGGCTGCCAGGGTTCCCCAGGCTGGAGCTGGCAGCAGAGCTCCATGCTTTTTCTGGCTCCTGGCTTCAGGACTGCTGGAGTTCTCCTGGCCCTGGCTGGATCCCCAGGCTGGTGTTGCCCGTCTTACCCCATGTTAGTGTTGTGTGTACTGGGGCTCTGCACCCTGGCCAGTTTCCATCCCTGGGGCTGCCAGGCTTGGCAGCAGTACACACAACACTAACACATAGATGATACTTCAGCAATGGGCTGAGACCAATGTATTGAAGAGAAGTTTGTTAATTCCATCTTGATGGTATTTAACTTCAATATGTATCTTTATCAAAGAGCTCACTACTATGGTGTGGTCTTCTCTAGTGGATGTTCTGCCCAGAAATTATCAAGGTAATTTATGGTACAGGGCTTCGAATGGACTCCTTATTGATTTGAGACTTGCAAATCAGTACCTTCAGGAAACACATTCTACTGCATCCAGCTCCCTAGAACTTTAGTGTTGATCACAGCCTGGTGTTAATCATGCATGAATTCAATGCTTTCTAACGAGATTATTCCAGTGCAGTTTTCCTGAGTTTGAAAATATCAGCTCCAAACAAACTGCAACTGATGCAAAAATCAGCAGTGAGAGCAAATAACTCCTTATGTGCTCTATTGGCTCCTTGTATGATACTAAGGTAAGCTTAAAATGTCATTCCATATTTGTAAGGCTCTAAACAGATGGGAGCCTGGTCACCTAAAGGATCATCCATCTTCTGGGACAATAGCAACGCCTTAAAAACAGTGTAATGAATGAAGGATGTGTACAGGAGACAGGCCTTCCTTACGTGGAGGCTGAACAAAGATTGTGAACTTCATTCTTGCACAAATTAATAAGAAACTCAAACCTTACCACTTTCTAGTCCAAATAGAAAGTTCACTTATTTAAACTTGCTTTCCTGCATAACAACACAACAGGGTATGAGTTTAATCTATATTAAAATTAATAATGAATATATAAATTAAACAACACACATTTTTCCTCCTTTGGTGAATATGGAACAGGCAGAATTAAACATCTTTGGGTTTTTCATTACCTTATTTATGTTTACCTTTGGAAAGTGGTTAGTGTTCAAATGATGCTGCAGTCCCTATGTTAGCTTCCATGGAAGTGCAGTACTATTAGCTGTGGTTAAGACTGCAGAACAAGTTCCATTATTTCTGAGTGCTTGTTCATGTAAACCACTTTCTGGAACATTTGTCTTTGGGGGATGAGATCTTCCTTAGTAGGTTTCTGCCCAACAGGTATTTTTAAGTCTTTAGCTTCTAAAAACAAGGTTTTGTAATAGACACTGTTTTGCAACTTAACTGCATGTATCTGTTTTATTTGAGTATATAAAATAAAATACATGTACATTACTGTAAAACATTCTGGTGATATTTTTCTTTGTAATGAAGGTGCAAGAATAACAAAAGTTTGAAAGTTACATTTGGCATGATGTCTCACTGTAGAGAGTTATGGTCTTGAGCCCTGATCCTGCAGAGGCAGATCCTCCTAAGATGATGAATAGTAACAGAGAGGGAGCCGTGCTAGTCTATACACTATCAAAACAAAAAGCAGTCAAGTAGCACTTTAAAGACTAGCAAAATAGTTTATTAGGTGAGCTTTCGTGGGACAGACCCACTTCTTCTGGTCTGGCTATGGTCTGAAGAAGTGGGTCTGTCCCACGAAAGCTCACCTAATAAACTATTTTGCTAGTCTTTAAAGTGCTACTTGACTGCTTTTTGCTAAGATGATGAGTTACTGTATGGATGTCTCCCTTTGCAATTTTAGAAACTTCAGCTAGAAAAAATGGGTTTGTTTTTTGAAATATATGTATATCAGAAAGTTGTGTGTTGAGCAAGTCATCATCATTGTTCTTGCATTTGCCTCTGTAGGAACCAAAGAATCAAGACCTTCAACTTTTAAAAAGGATTCCCCTTGCCAAAAAAAAAAAACAAAAACAAGAAACAACAAAAACCTTTGACAATATTTCTAATCAATCAGATACAGAAAAGTCTATTTGCGGCTTTATGCTTTTTTACTAGGTTACATAATGTGCTATTACATTCATACTTCTACTTTCGGTAGTTAAAAACACAGCCATAAGCTATTACTGCTGTCATACTGGTGACTTTTCAGCTTCCACAAAAGCATATTTTTCAGAGCTTTTTTAAAATGACAAATAGCCTTTCTGGCAATCTGTAACTCTTTTTTTATATGCCTTCAAGGTATATGTGAAAATATAGAAACCAATATTCAACAGGTTTGAGATTTGAGGAATACTTATAAGAAACGGGGATTTGTACTTCTTTGCTTGACATGTAGTTATTATTCTAACACTTTTATTATTTGTAGGTACAGAACAGAATACAGTTCCTAATATACCACAATTAGTTAATGTGCTCACATCAGGCTCAAAGCTGAAAACCACATGAAGTCTAACTCACTTAATGCCAACCGAGATTCTGTTCTCCTGCATTCTCAGTGTGAAAAAATTATGTTTAACTGCTTGCAGTATGCCTGGCTTTTAGCTGTAAATGAAAGGAAATTTTATTATGCATTGTATCTGTATCTCTGTGTTTCCGTAACTCACATAATTACATGGGCCCTCTGATTTAAACAGATAAGTAATAGCTGGATTCCTGTATGAAAAGGAAAGACTAGAGGTGAGAGATCCCAAAATTTTTCTGAAATTTTCTTCCAGGGCTCTGACCCAAGCTACTGTGTGATTAGTTTTAATTCGCTTGCTAGGGTGTGGAACCGTAGGTAAAGTGTAACTGAATCACAACAAATGCAAGAAAAATTACAGGGATTGCTGTCCAAAGTCCTGGTGATAGATTGGATTGCTGCGTGGGAAACCATTTTAAAGTCACTCCTAATTCTTTTGTCCCTGCTGTGGGACTTTAGGGAGTTGTGGGAATGGCACATCATAGGGACTCTGTGATAGAGTTCCTTTGTTCTTTTTTCATAGCATTGCCCTCCAGACAGTTTGTTTTCTGCAGACCCACACAACAAGCCCTTAGAGAAAGTGGTATAGAGACACTTCCACTGGAAAGTTAGGTGGTGATGTTGGTTCATGCTGGAATTACCACTGGTAAAAAGAATATGGATTTACATGGGGAGACGTGCAGCCTATTGTGAAGAAAGGAGTTAAAAGTTGAACACTAACTACCGCCTAATGCATGTGTCCTTGTTCTTTGAAGGGTTTCAGTACTGAGGGGTGCTAGGTGGCCATTGTGTGGGGTTCAGAGTGGATGAAGCATCTATCTCCCCTCAAAACTGTGAAATACATAGAAAACTAATGGGTAGAATGTCAGTGTTTTTTAAATAATGGCAACTACATGTCTGTTTTCCCATGTATGGCCCTGACATATCACTCTGAGGGGTTTTCTGTGATTTAGCAAATGCTGGAATATGCAGATTGATGCTCCATTGTTAATGGAGCTCCTTGTGCATAAGGGTTGCAGCAGGTATTGTATTGTGTATAATGCCATTTTCACTTATTTGCAGCAGAGCCATGGCAGATGCCCTTCCCACAAATGCTCAGTTGAAGCACCTGCCTGGATACCCATTCAACACTCTACCGTAAGTTTGATACTTATGATACAAAGATTTGAGAGACTGAAGGGTAAGTCTCTGTGCTTGGAGCAGTGCCAATGTGCAACGAGATTCTGAGAACTGTAGAAAAAAAGAAATACATTTGTAAGATCAGAATGAACAGCTTTGGAAATTAGACTGCTGAAACACTGGTCTGCTAGGGATTATTTATACAGGTTGAACCGGTCGAGTCAGGCACTCTCTGGACCTGACCTGTGCCAAACAAGAGAATTTGCCAAGCTATGGGAGGTCCAACACTTCCACTGCTTTCTGGGCTCTTAGAAGACATTTGGGGTAAATCTTAGCTAAATAACAGAACACTGAGAGCCAGGACTGGTGGCTGTAAACAAACTTTACAGGATCATGGGAAACTTGGCCACACCCATGATAAGTGGTCATCTGGCTAACTGAAATCATGCTGGATTATGGATGTTGCTGGATGTCAGAGTGCCGGATTAGAGAGTTCAACCTGTGTTTCTTTTGATGTACAGAACTGGCTGGACTTTAATTTACTATATGCTAGTGTTTGGCTGCAACTTGCATTCCTTTTTCAAATGCTCTGGGGGTGATACCTAGGCACTGTGTCAGGACGCGTTATTCATTTTAGTGCTGCCACAGGTGTTTGCACTGTGTGGTCATTCTTGGTGTGCTGACAGGCACTGCATTACTCTGCCTGGTCTACAGGCAAAGCTAAAGGATAATTAATTAGCATGCTTCACTCATGGTCTAGCAGAAAATGATACATTAGCCAGCAGGCCTTCCACAGGCTTGGTGCTTATGCTGGTCATGGGAAAAGAGTTTTTTACTTTCTGCAGCCCAGGAGAAGAGATATAGGAGTCATTGTAACACTGTAGCCCCTCTCTGGAGAAAAGTATTCTCCCAGAGCTGACAATGTATCGAAGGTACTTATGCGGCCACCAATCACCAGAATATCTAAGCTCCTCTTTAATGCATTTATTTTCTCACCACCTGTGTAAAATAGGGAAGTGCTATTATGCCCATTTTAGAGACAGAAAGCTGAAGCATGAAGAAGCTAAGTGGCAGAGCTGGTACAGTTACTTCTTCATCCATATATCTGATTTGTCAGGTATGTCTTATGAATGTTAGGCTCTCCTGCTGTTTAAGTTTTTCATTTATCTGTATTAATTAAACTAAATTAAATATTGGGAATCAAATGTAAACAGTTTAGAAATATAAAAACAGGGCAAGCTTAACATATTAATTGGCCGGTGTTTTCTGTCCACAACTTTGAGGGGTGCTCATTACCACATAGCACTTGCTAAAGAACAGTGTTTTTGAAACGTCATCATTTAGAACTAAACACGCTTTAGCGAAAATAATACAAAAGTGCAAGTGGTTCAACAAACTCCGTTAACTACTGTGTAGACCTGGAAGGGACAGATCAGCAAAGGAGAATAAGCCTTAGCATTGCTGAACATGATGTATTGCAAGCTATTCCTCAAGTAGACGTTGTGTTGTTGGGTCTCAGCTGAGCAAACCATAGGGAAGAAGAATTAAAAACAATGAAGGAATAGAGAAGTGGGGGTGAAGAGGATGTGTCTTCCTTATTTGTGTTAGCTACATTAGTCAGAATGGCATGTATTCTGTTTTGTCTTTGTCTTTCCCGGCAGTTTTTATGAAAAACATAGTGTCATCTGTGAGATGTTTCCCAATATATTGTATCTTACAGTTGATCTGGCAGCATTATTGGTATGTAATTGATTGCCTTCCTTGCTTCACACAATTACACGTCCTTTTTGAATTTGCTTATTCTTGGATTTTAGACTTTTCATTGTGTTTGGCAACTCATCATCTGCAGAGACAAGGGTGGAAGTGAACACTGATTTTCTGTGACTTCACAATGTCCTTAATAGACTCTTTTTAAAGCCGATAATCTTAATTATGGGAATTACCAAAAGGTGGCTATGGCTGAACTCTCGCTTTATCATTTCTTTCAAAGGGCTTGCAGTGTTTGACTGTAAAATACACTAAAAGGAGTTCCCTGTAGAGCAGTAAAGTCAACCTTATCGTCACTGGACTCATTTTCTAGCTATATTCGAATATAAAGATCACAAAGTATCATGTACTGTTGGGCACCTTGTGCAGTAAAAATTATTTGGGGCTCTCTCCCTCTCTCTCCTTCCCTCCCTGAAATGTCAACAGCTCCTCTTGAGTTTGCCTTCCCCATTGTGAAGCTGTAGGAGAGCCCCTATGCTTTTTCCTCTCAGGCAGTCCACAGTGTCCCTTGACCTTTTGTGCTCATAACAAAAATCCCCTTTCTGTGACTCCTGCCATTCTGAAGTAGCAAGATGTGTGGGGGCGTGGCCATGTGGGCACCAAAAGCAGTGGCACTGGTGCATGCCCTTGCATTCTGTGAGGCATTTTACTCAGTCTGTGCTATGACACTGGATGGGGGAGAAGAAGGGTTGATTTATTGTTCAGGATTTTGAAAGAAGGGGAATCTAATGGATCAGAAGACTTTGCATAGGAGGAACAGCAGCTGCCACAGGCACTACTAAAACCTACGGGATTGTGGTAGAGCTGTAGACCTGCATCAGAGGTACTCTCACCTTTTTTGAATTCAGTGGAAGCTAGGGATTTTCAGCATCTGCGAAAACCTGCCCTCAACCGCTTTACCCCTGTTTCCCCATGTGTGTAACATGAGGGCTGTGGCCACACTACCCCTCCCTTTCAAATAGGAAGAAGGGGCTTTTGAAGTCGGGGAGTCCTTTTGAAAGGTCCCCGGCTACATGGGCGTCGCGTGTTCCGAAAGTGGCCCTTTCGAATCGCATGCGGCTGCTATTATGCTAATGAGGCACTGCATATTCATGTCAATGCCTCATTAGCATCTTCCAAACTGCCCCGTTAACATGCCCCTTTTGAAAGGGAGGGGTTGTGTGGCCGCAGCCAGGGAGAATCATGCTCACTCACCTTTGTGAAACACTCTGAGGCTATATCTACACAGCAAAGTTATTTCAAAATAACCATCATTTTGAAATAACTTTGTCAGCATCTATACTACACACATGCTATTTTGAAATAAATTCAAAGTTGCCAGCACATTATTTCAAATTTGGGAAACCTCACTGCAGGAAGAATAATGCTTCTTTCAAAATAGGTATTTTAATATAGGTGCTGCTAAGACACAGAATATCGCTATTCAGAAATAAGCCATAAGGGCATCCACTGCTACTATTTCAAAATAGGCTCCATGTGTCCGGACATGTTACTTTGTAATAGCTGGGTGCTAGTTTGAAATGCATTCTTGTGTGTAGCTGTGTTATTTTGAAATAACCTAGAATGAATTATTTCAAAATGAACTATTTCAAAATAACACTGCTGTGTGGACATAGTCTGAGAGCTCTACAAGGACTCTGAATATTATTCTATTTAATTGGGATAGGTAAAACCCTTAGAACACTGGGGCTTCACATGTCTCTCTCTTCAGTTCATCTGTAGGAGTGCATCTACACTAGCTGGCTACTTCGAAGTAGCTGGCACAATGTCGAAATAGTATGCATCGCGTCTACACGTGCCGTGAGCTATTTCGATGTTGAAATCGACATTAGGCGGCGAGATGTCGAAATCGCTATTCCTATCTGAAGATGGGAATAGCACCCTACTTTGACATTCAACGTTGAAGTAGGGCGTGTGTAGACGATCCGCATCCTGCTACATCAAAATAACGGGGTCCTCCATGGTGGCCATCAGCTGAGGGGTTGAGAGACGCTCCGTCCAGCCCCTGCAGGGCTCTATGGTCGCCGCATGCATCAGCCCTTAGCCCAGGGCTTCTGGCTGCTGCTGCTGCTGCTGCAGCTGGAGGTCCACGCTGCATGCATGGGGTCTGCAACCGGTTGTTGGCTCTGTGGATCTCGTGCTGTGCAGGCTGAGTGTGTCTGGGAGGGGTCATTTAAGGGAGCGGCTTGGGGCTTTGCTGGCCCCTTATTTTGACGGGGAGCGCTTGTGTGTGTGGATGCTCTGCACTTCCTTCTGGGGGAGGTCCTTTCAACATTCTCCATTGCTACTTCGACGTTGAACGTCGATGGCACCAGCCCTGGAGGATGTGTAGACGATACTCTTCAAAGTAGCCTATTTCGATATCCTTACGTCAAAATAGGCTACTTCGACGTACTGTGCTAGTGTAGAGGGATAATTTGTAACAAAGTGGCAAATCCAGACAAACACCCATTTTCCTGGATATTCCTGTGCATTGGATAAAGAGTCTCTGTGTTGGCAAAGACAAACATTTCTGGCTGGGAACTAATCCAGATATTTGTTTTCAGATTTACTTTACTGGAAGTGGTTTGAATGAAGTGTACACTAGTTTATCATCTACACTACAGAGCTTTATAGACTGGGGTTTTGTTGACTGGGGTTTTGTTGACAACACTTGCAGAGCATCTACCTACATAATGCGTTTTGTCAACAGAAACTGTTGACAAAAAAGCTGTGGAGGTGCTTTGGGGGGCCCTTTTGTCAACAGAGTGTGTCAAAAGATCGATCTCCTTTTATGTGTAGATGCGATCTGTTGATGAGCTTTGTTGGAACATCTCTTCCTACAGTAACTTCTGTAGACAGATGCTTCTAGTGTCGACGCATGGTGTAGATGTGGCCTTAGAGATAACGTCTCACATATTTTTATGTTCTGTGAACAGTTATTTTCAAAATAGCATGTGTTTTGATGGAGCTGAAATGTACATATTCTGGGTTGATCTGAAGCTGTAAGTCCTAGAACAGTTTTTTCTGAAATTAATCTTTCTGTTTTAACATTAAAAAATAAATGGCCCTGTTTAGAGGTAGCTGTCCTCTCCTGAGGTTTCTTTTTTTGATCAATAAGTGTATCTCTTTCTCTCTTGTGCAGACACACACTATAAAATAAATAGTTCAGCACACCATGAAGTGGGTTCTGCAGGGTCTCTCTCTCTCTCTTTCTGAATTTAAAGCCTTTTTCTGTGAATAAAACCCCATTGATGAATAGATTCCACAGGCAATCCAGGTGGCAGGGAATGTTCCTTGTGGCTAATATTTGATTCTTCCCTCCCTGCCTTCTATGTTTCTTCTCTGGGATAATGTTAATGGTGATTTAAAAAAAAATTGAGTTCAGATTCATTTTTGTAGGTTGCTTTAATTTAATGTTGTTTATTTTTTGCTGTGTAACTAAATTCCTGCAGCTCCTCATGAGCTCCAAAGCTGTCTTTGCCCTTACTAAATTAATTATATGCATATTTTATTGCTCCGGCAGGAAAGACCATCATTCTAATGTAATCAGTGATTACTCTCTCCCTTCTCCTTCCAAATCCTAGGGTGTCCCATGGGAAAAAATCATAGTATGGAATGTTTTCCACAGCTTTCTAGAAAATGGCTTATCATTTTTTTTAAATTAATGACAGACATATTTAAGATTAAGATCCTTCTCTCATTACAACTGATATTGCCAAATGGGAGCAAGAATAGAACACTAAGATTACAAAGCAATCTTGGAGACCTTTAAGCAAAGACCATAATTCAGGTGTTAGTAAAATATATGTTACATTATCTACAGTTTGGTCTATATCAGTGGTGGGCAATATGTGGCCCATAGGGCCTGTGTGTGTGGCTCATGAAAAATGTTGGTAGCTGTGCAGGCAGTGTTGTCAGAGTCCACCAGTTTCCACCTAAGTACTTTTTTTTTTTTTTTTTTTGCTGTGAGACTGTACGCTCCTTCTGTGTCCAATCAAAATGCTGCTGTGGTCAGTTGGCACACCTGGAAAATTCTGGGTATGTAAGCACAGTTAGCAAAACTATACTATCCCAGGAGACTATCCTTGCTTATGACAATGTTGCAACCCACTGAGAGGAAGGAGGGCCACTTGCTCAGTAGCGTCTATATATTTATTTAACATTAGTATTTTCCCAGAAAATATTTCACTTGAGATATTCAAACGGGGGGAAAAAAAGTTTAAGTGCTCATGAGAGAGGGATCGAGAAGAATTTCTGTCTTTAGAACTACATTTACATTATCAAAAGCATCACTATTACTACAGCAGTACCAGTCTCACTGTTGTACTTAAGGTTGTCTCAGCACTTTCATTAAGAACAAGAATTCATAACTTAGCTGTTGAAATTCGCTCTAGGCTGAAACTTGATATTCAAGTCTTTATCCAAAGGTAGTTTTTTAAACGCAGCTTATAACAATAAATATTGTTACAACTGCATAGGATTGTTATGACTATTTGAGACTTGTTGGATTCCTGCCTTTTTAAAGTATAACCATTTATCCTCTATCCACAGTTGTGTGATTCTTTTCAATACTAAAAAATAACCATATAAAATTGAAATTTTATAATTCTTATTTATTATTTCTGGATAAAACTTTGTTGAACTGGACTTCAGGTTGAGAACTTACCAGTAATTTCACAGAATCACCGAATCATAGGGCTGGGAGGGACCTCAGAAGGTCACCTAGTCCAGCCCCCTGCTTCAAGCAGGATCAACCCCCCACTAAGTCATCACAGCCAGGACCTTGTCCAGCTGGGACTTAAAACCTCAAGGGATGGAGAATCCACCACCTTTCTAGGCAACGCATTCCAAGGCTTCACCACCCTTCTGGTGAAGTAGTTTTTCCTAATATCTAACCGACACCTCTCCCTCTTCAACTTCAGACCATTACTCCTTGTTCTGCCATCTGACACTATTGAGAACAGTTTCTCACCTTCCTCTTTAGAGCTCCCCTTCAGGAAGCTGAAGGCTGCTATTAGATTACCTCTAAGTCTTCTCTTCTGTAAACTAAACAATCCCAAATCCTTCAGCCTATCCTCATAGATCTTATGCTCCAGCCCCTTAATAATTTTTTTGCCCTCCGCTGAACCTGCTCCAGCAAATCTACATCCTTTTTATGATGGGGGGCCCAAAACTGTACACAATATTCAAGATGTGGCTTCACTAGTGCCGAATAGAGGGGAATAACTACTTCTCTAGATCTGCTTGAAATGCTCCTCCTAATGCACCCTAGTATGCCGTTAGCCTCCTTGGCTACAAGGGCACACTGTTTACACATATCCAGCCTTTCATCCACCATAACCCCTAGGTCCCTTTCCCTCATACTGCTGCTGAGCCAGTCGGTCCCTAGCCTGTAACAATGTTTGGGATTCTTCCGCCCCAGGTGCAGGACTCTACACTTCTCCTTGTTGAACCACATAAGCTTTCTTTTGGCCCTGTCCTCCAATTTATCCAGGTCACTCTGGAGTCCCTCTCTACCCTCCAACGTATCTACTTCTCCCCCTAGTTTAAGGGTTAAGCATCACAGTGGTGTAGAATTATCCCCCAAACAAGCATTATAAACCTAGGATATTCCAAATTAAGGTTAAATGTAGAGATTCTAACATTTCCAACATATGGAAATGTACGGTTAATCCAAACAAGCTAACTAACCCTGCTTTCTGTAATGACACCAGGCAATAACATACAGTTATTATTTGTGCATATTAGTGTTTATAATCCTGGTTCAGATTACACTGATTTTAAAGAGGTTATTTTCCCATTATTTTCTTCAGGCCAATTACTTAGTCGTCAGAGTCAGTAGAGCTAATGGTGTCATTTGGGAGCAGGGATACCATGTATTCTTCATATGTAATAAAGTAGTTGAATCCCAGCTGTAATACTATTGGAAAAATTAACCATGGAACTTCAGTCATACATGGAGGCTGCAACTGAGATCAGAGATTCATTGTGCTAAGCCCTGTGCAAACATAACAAAAAATTTCTGTGCTCACCTCTGAATAGACAAGACAAAAAGTAGCCTTGTCCCCCTTTCACAGCTGAGGAAGAGTTAATTGGCCTGGGTTAAAAGGGAAACACATAGTCAATTTGAGAAGAGAACTTAGCTCTAGTGAGTTCTACACCACTGTCTTAGTCTGAAGAGCATGCTTCCTTTCTAATGTTCATTATTAATATCAACTAATAATATAAAGAATCACAGATAAAGTATTCTTATACAAGTGATTATCTGCCAGTGACAAAATCTCAGGGCCAGATCCTAATCTGGGATAAGTACGTACAGCTGACACTGATTTCCACAGGGCTTGCAAAGACATATACTTGTATAGAGACTTGCCCATAACTGTGTTATGTCCTACCAGCCAACTTTTCCTTAATGCCCAGGAAGAAGTTATGTGGTCATAATAGTCCATATTTTATATATTGTTGTAATTCATATATTTAGATTTCAAGCCCTGTTATGCATTCAGGACATACCATACAATTCCTTTATATTTACAGTGCCATAGCCATTATTAATAGCTAGCTAAAAGGCAGTGAATAACTTATTGGTACATGCATTCTGTTTGCAAGGTGCTGACTGTCTTCCGTGACATATTTGAATACCCACCTTCACCTTGCAGGACTGGGTTTGCGATGTGCATTCAAGTATAAGTGGGTGGTGAATGGAAATTTCTTAGTAAGTGAATATAACAAATGTTTTCAAAGCCTAATGTAAATTATTTTCCCCTGTAGAGTACTTATAACTGTTTTATTTGGTTTTGGGTAATTGGGAACAATGAAAGTGCAAATTAGGACTTTTTTTTTCTTCCTCTAGCAAGGTAAATTACATAGACTTAATTTTAAAAGGATTTATGTGTTATAGCGTATCTTCAGTAAACTCAAGGAAGGGCGAAGGGCCAAATTCTGCTGTCTGTTACCAGGATGTTAATCTGGATGTACACTGGTATCAAAGGACAGTATCAGATCCACCACTTCCATACAAATAGTTACTTGCAGAGTTTTAATAAGAAGCAATTAACTAAAATCTCCCATGTCTTTATATTCTCATTAGCAGCTTGTTGACTAAATTCTGCAAACTCTTGGGGTTAAATCCAATCTCCATTCAAGTCAATGGAAATTTTTCTTTTTATCTTCAATGATGCTGGGTTTTCACTCTTTTTCTTTCGGAGGTAGTGATGCGGAATTATACTGTAGCTATTCCTTTCATCTGTTTAGTTTCTGGATAATATAAATTTATAAAAATTGCTGATTAAAAACACAGAGGCTGTATTTACACTACAAAAATAACTTGAAAGTTGAGCATCTACACACATCCTACTTCGAAGTTAAACTTCAAAATAGGGCACGACTCCATTCCTGGGAATGGAGTAAGGACTTAGAAGTTGGGCTCTGTACTTCAAAGTTAACTTTGAAATAAGGGAAAAATTGTGTGCAGACTCTCTGCTAGCTACTTTGAAGTAGTGCCTAACTTCATAGTTAACTTTGAAGTTAGTTCCTAGTGTAGCTGCACTCAGAATGAGTCTGCCTGATCCCAGGCTATTTTACATAGTTTTAATTGGAATTACAGTTTATAAAGATGATGGACTTTTTAATTGAAAAAAGCTTAAAAATTTAAAATAGTCTTTAATTAATTTACTTGATCAGTTTTATTGTTTTGAATTTCTTAACAGACTTTCCTGCACATCTGTTTCCCTATGAAAACAGGAATGTGGGACCTGTATAACAAGCACAAATGATGTTCACAATCTTAGGAGAAGGGAAAAGAATAATTGAGAGGGGTAGGGATGGCAGGAGAGGACAGGGAAGCAAGTTCAGAAAACACTTTGCTCCTGGTCTTCAATGAGTTTGTCTCACAAAGGACCACACATGTTCTATAGCCTTTTACATGTTGAGCTAGCTTGAGCTTCAGTGTGTGAATGTGGTCCTAGATTTCAAACTTACTATTTAAAAATAGTGGGAAAGTGATAAAAGAATAAAGTATGTAGAAAAATGTCTTGGTAACACTTCCTTTTATCAGTTCTCTGCAGTAGTAATGTAAGCTTATACTTCATGTGTATGCTTATCAGTTTTCCACTGTAGTGTATGAGCTTATACTTCCAAAGTATAAGATAATCATATATAAATTCTTCTTCCTAGGATAAGAACATGAATCGTGCTGTTAGAGAGTCCTAAAAAATGAGATTTGAGTGGTTTTTAATCATTACACAGTACATAGTCTGAACCTCTCTAATCCAGAACTTTTTTGTCTGGCAACATCCATAATCCAGTATGATTTTAGTTAGCCAGATGACCACTTATCATGAGTGTGGTCAAGTTTCCTATGGTCCTGTAAAGTTTGTTTACAGCCACCAGTCTTGGCTCTCAGTGTTCTATGCAGTGGAAGTAGACAGTATTGACCTCCTGTGATTCAGCAAATTCTCTTGCCCAGCACTGGTCAGGTCCCAAGGTGCTGGCAAGAACTGTGCAACCTGTGTGTGTGTGTGTGTGTGTGTGTGTGTTTACTTTTTTCTTGTATCTTTTTTGAAATTCAAATTGCAGTTGTCTTTCTGGAACACCGTCTCTATTAAAACTTAGGACATGTTAAACTGAAAAATGTCTGAATAGATCTTTTTATTTTGATGTAGTGGTTCTCCCTTGCTCTTTCAGTGTTATTCTGTTATTTGTGCATTTGACAAACATATAAGCTGACCCTAGAAGGTGCTTAGGTCCAGGTCTTTAAAGGTATTTAACCCAGGCTGACACCTGCATATATTCAGAGTCCTCTCTGTTTATTTTGCTGACTTGAAAAAGCTTTTAGTGTGTTATTTTTGTTTGTTCTTGATAACTCTGTGAAACCAACACAGGTTTGGGAGACAGTGATCTGGATTGCATTCTGGTTCATGTGTCCTTGACAGAATTTCTGAATTAAGAAATGTTTATAACTTTTTATTGTTTATGTAGTCATAGCCTTACAGAATCCACCTTGATTTGACACATCAGGTTGGGACTTGGCTCTTGGTCTTATTTACCACTCTGCCACTGGTTTGCTGAGTGCCCTTGGGCAAGTCATCATAATTCCAGGGTCTCCATTTCTTCCTCTGGAAGCTGATAATAGGATAGTGACACATGGTACCTTAGTAAAGCCGGCTTGGGAGTTCCTTGTTGTTTGTGGTGAGATATGGTTCTGAGTGTACATTTGGTTTGCCAAAACATTGTATTAATATTTAAAATAGTTATATGAAAGGAATGTTTTCAGTAATAAACTTCTACCTATTTTCACAATGTTTAAAACACCATTGTTTTAAAATAACTGTGGAGCCAAGGGACTCTCTAAGCTCCTGGGCAAGGTGGGAAGGGGCCAGCTCTGTGCCCCCAGAAGGATTAGGGCTGAGGTTGGTCTCCCTCAGGCAGTTCTCAGTGCGGCCTGGGGAGCAGTGCCTGGGGCTCTGGCTGCTGACACTGAAGCAGTAGCAGCAGCTGTGTCTGGGAGCCCCAGGCCATTTTGAATTGCTGGGCTCTGGAGCAACTGCTCCCTTTGTGGCACCATGTTGGCAAGCCTGAAAACAATGTAGCTTTAAAGCCCTGTGAATGTAGTATTTAATTTCACTGATAATCAGCAGTTCTTTCACCTGTTTATTTTCTACTTTCTTCTTTTGGTTCCTGTACTTGGGTTTTCCATATTTCATTGTATTTTCTGTTTGTTCTTCAACTGGGGGAGAAAATAGTTGCACCTGTGGAAGGTCAAACGCATCCTCTTGCTTTCTGAACAGAAGCTAAGAAGCTGTCACAGCATCTCAGAAGGTCACCTACTAACAACCACCTACAGCTGTTTGGCAAGTGGACAGAGATACCACGGAATGCTGTCTCTAATTGCAAGTCTCTGAGATGGGAATGTGTCTGAGTGTTCTTAAGTCTATTCTGCATTTAGCAAGTGTGAAACAGCAGCAATATTGATGAGAATGTGCAATTTACCTTATGAATAGGGGGATGGGAAAGTCACTAATGCAGTAGATTCATTTAAAATTGAGTTGAGAAACATCTTAGGAGTTAGACCAATGAACCTCACCCTGAGCCCAATGAAAATGATTCAGAATGTAATCCTAGCTAGATCATCTTAATATTTAGCTATGTGTCTACCTGACAACATCAAACCAGCGTACCTTCACTGAGGTAAAATTGTGTCTTACTAAATAGGAAAAGTTTTCTTTACATAATTTAATAAAACATCAGATAAAGGTGTGAGTGGAGAACTTAGTGGATTTGGATTTTTTAAAAATGGGGTAGGCCTAAATCCTTACTGAATTGTGTCAAGGTGAGCACTTGCTTCTCAGCATAAAGAATAATTAAAAGTAGCTAAAAGTGGAGGTATGTCTGATGCTTCTGCAGACGTTTGGTTTTGATGTAGTGTGTGTGTGTGCATGTTTGTAAATTTGACTATGGCTTAAGTAGTTAGCCAATATTCAGGAGCCTGCATGGTTGCTCCTGTGAAGATGAGAAATTGTTGTTGAGTCAGTAAATCCCAGGTGTTATCTTATAGATTTAAAAATATGTACAACTCTGTTTAACTGCACACGGTAAAATAAATCAATCAGCAGGCAGCTTCCTTGTTTGGAAATCCACAACTGAGTCATTCTCTTGAGTCCTGTGCCTGATAATTCTGTGCTACGTCCCTCTGCTTTCTCAAAGGATCACATTCTCACTTCTTTTCCTGGCTTAGTGCATCCAATGTACACAACCTATAGCCACATGCTACTCCCTGTGTTAAGATTACCAACTTTCTAATTGACAACTGGACCCCCTGCTTCGTCTTGTCCCTTGAGCCTCTGTCCACTGTTCTGCCTCTTCCCACTGACCCTGCCATCTGCTCTGCCTCTTTGCACAAGAGCCTGCCCCTGCTCTGTCTCTGACTCCACTTGCTTCTCTCCTTCTGTCCTCCATTGTTTTCTGCTCTTCCCTCTCCCTTTTCTTAGTCTCTGGATTCTTTCCATCTCCCTCCCTGACCTGATCTGGGCTCCCTCTTCACTGGAGATGCAGCCTGAAGCAGAGCCTGCCTGCCCGTGAGATGCACATGAGAGGTGCCGTAACTGAGCATGGGCTCTTGCAAGTTGATGAGCCCATGCCTACCCCACCCACAATGACCAGACTTCAGGTATCCTTACAGGTCCCCTTTTTCACCAGACTTTACAGTCGAAAACTGGGCACCAGACTACTTTACCTTTTGGAACCTCTCAGTCCACATAGGTTAGCTCAGGCCTGTGGTGTGGCCTAATGCTTTGAGAGAAAGCTCCACAGCTTTCAGGAGTTTTAACTGTATAATGGGGCTTGACTACTTTTTCTGGTGAGCCTGAAAGAGTGTGTGGCATACCTACTGGCTTTAGTGAAGTCTGTGATTGTCTGTAAATTCTAGACATTTCTGGTGGCAACCAATAACATTTTTCAGCATAACAGGATCTTGGTTAGGGTTGAAGTATTTGGTTCTTTTCAGGGTTTCAGGCATCTCCTTGAGTAATGTGTTTTTTGCATTTCATAGAGCACTTACAGCCTGATCATGCTAGTTGTTTAGTGCCTCAGTTTCTAGTGCACCTGAACAGATGTAAATGGAAATAATAGCAAGAAACTCAAAGTTTTGTTATTATAAGTAGTCTTTTTGTATATTAAGTCATTGCTAAAAATGAAAAAAAGCTAGTTAAGGTTTCTGGTAAGATTAGGTTGTTTTGCTTAGTAAAAAAAACATTACAAGAGTGAAATGATCTAGATGGATTTAACCGCTTGGGCAGCATGATAGCAAATAGAATTTAACTCAGATAGATGTAAGGTCATGCCCTTTGGCAAAAATAGTGTAAATGTCTCACATACCACGATCATCTTTCAACTTGACGGATTTGCTCAGGGAAATGATTTACAAGTGATTGTGGGCAACTCTTTATAAATTTGACTTCTATGCCTAGTACAATAATTGCACAAATATTGAAAAAGAAATTACGAGAAATCCAGAGGGTAATAGATAAGCAACAAGCAGCATGTTTTTCATAAAGAACAAATCATGCAAGACAAACTTGATTGCTCTTCTTGACAGAATTACAAAATTACTGACTGCATCTTATATTTTTAGGGGCAGACTTTCAAAGGGTAAAAGGGCTACCAACTTCCACCTAGTTTTAGGAAACCATTTGATAAGGTATCACATGAAGTGTTAATAACAATGATAATTCAAATTGGCTTACAGCTGAGTCCTGTTACATGGATTTATAACTGGTTGATATTATGGATATTATGGTTAATGAGCATGCATCCAATGGTAGGGAGATGTTTTGTGGTGTTTCCAGGGCTACCAGGTGTCCGGCCTTATTTAATATCTTTATTAATGACCTAGAATTGGGGTCTACAGTGCAGAGATTCTTTAAGTTATCACCTTTTGTGTGTTCTTTCATCTGCCGAATGGCACACCTGCCATGGCAGATGCTCTGGCTTCATTCTTAATGCATGTCCCAGATATTTCATCTTCTTTTCTGGATAGCTTTGGAGGTGAGGGATTGAAAAACTGACAAATGTCAGCCTTTGTTATAAATTCGTTCCATAATTTAAGTAATAGGCATTTGGAATTGGTTACATAACGTAGGAGGGCCTACACACTGACTGAGGGTGGGCAAAGAGGGCAGCTAGCACAGGATCCAGTGATTTGAAAGGACCCAGGGCTCCTGGACACCACAGCTACTTCAAAAACAATGGTAGTGGACAGAGCCCTAGTTCCTTGAAATTGCTGCCAGGACCATGAGCAGTGCTGAAGGGCTGGATGGGAGAGGCTATCTCCCAGTCTTGCCCCGTCCATCCAAAGCCTCACCTCATCTGGGCACCCACACCTGGCTCTCTCACCTTGCTCAGAGTCTGGCAAATCTGTTGGCCACTCTGCCACATGGAACAATACAGAAATTGACACTGGACACAGGCAGTATGACCAATGTTGTCCATTTGAACTTGCAAACAACACAGGGACCGAATAGATCGAAGAAGTGGCAAGTCCAGCAGACTAAGATTCAGAGCAAAAAAAAAATGTCTTTACAGGAACCTTCACTGTGAATTTTGGGTAGGTTTTTATAGCAGTAGTGATGGGAAGTGAGCTCATGAACCAAAAGAAAAAAAAATCTTAGCTGCATTTTATTGCCAAGCCCAATAAACCAGATAATGGAATTTCCAATATTATCAACAGTGTGCCATGTGCTTCTCATAATGAACCCCTAGATGCCATGTGACAATAAGGCAATTAAATCACCATGTAAATGTGATGACTTGACAAGTACAATACTTCTGAATGGATAAATGATAAATAAAAGAGTGCAGTTATAGCCCATAAAATCTGTATTTACATGGCAGGTGCATTGTGGAAATCATTGAGAAATGTTTTAATTGTCTTGTTGCAGGCATTTGCCTGGAACAAAAAAGGTACAGATCAGAAGTGAAGAAATAATTATTTTCTCTAGTGACAGAATTTGTCATGCTGGACCAAGTTGCTGGTATATCTTGGCCAGAATGGCTATACACTAAATACAAATTGAAACCAATTGTACTTTTGTCAAGTAATGTTTTCAGGTTTAGCCTTATGAACATTGGCCAATTTGGGGAAAAGAGGAAGAAAAAGCTGCATTGAGCCAACTGAGCAATGACTTATCTTGAAGGCAGACTTGCTTCTTGATTCCCGTGGGCAGTCAATTTATCCCAGGAGGCATAACTTTTAACACTGGCTCAATGTTTTGCCCTTGGATAAGTGCAATGGCCCAGACCAGAAGATTCACTTTGGCTTAGGGTGGAGCCTGGATCCTGAAAACTGGTGAATGGGATAAGTCTCTGACCTCAAGCCTGAGTAGGAATGTCTAAGATGCAGTGTTTAACCTTGCATCCTGAGCCCCATGAACCTGAGTGAATTCACTTTGACTCTGAGATTTGGTGCTGTGGATTTTTTATTGTAGTGTAGACATACCCACAGTCTCTTGGCTTCCAGCCCCATGCTGTCAGTACTTAGACCAATGTATATTTTGGTGGACAAAGTAGGATCCCTATCAGCATACATTCTGTCGATATCTCTGAGTCATTTAAAACTAGTTATCCAGAATTGTTGTATTATGTTCAGTAGACCTGAGCACATGTGCAGGGCAGTCTAACTGGAGCTGCAGTATAAATAGTGATTTCCCATAGTTTATAACTTAGGCAAATGTGGTCTGATTTTTTGGGGACAACATAAGGCACCTCTCCAGCATCAGCACTAGCCACACTTATGATGTTCCTCTTCCATGCTTGTGAAGGTAATCTTCCAAAAAAGAGGTAATAATTGCAGTCAAAGTAATTGTTGTCTTCACAACTTCAGAGAGCCTGACACAATGACTGGTAGGTGTAAACTTCATTCTCATAATCTGATTACCCAAATCTATAACCAAATTATAGCTCTTTAAAGTCCACCATGAGATTTTAATTGCTGATTATTTTAGTGGCTCCGAAGTGGAGGGAGGATAGAGAGAGAATGCTATCTTCATCCTCCCCTCCTTCCCCCACCCAAGTGGGATTAACATCCAAGAGCAGCCAGAGCATCCCCAGGCACCCGTCTCTCCCAGACATTTACCTCTCTTCTCTGCTGGCCAAAAATACCTACCTGAGCTGCCATGGAGGGGTGAGTGAGCATTGGTGTGATGCAACTTCCATTTTCTTCAAGGAAGCAAAAGGAATCTAGGGGAGGAAAGGGGAGAAGGGCATTTTTCTACTGCACCGCAGCGGACTGCCTGCTTTAGGCAGGAGGCTGAATTAGATGACCTCCTAAGGTCCTTTCTAGCCTGCAGATTCTATGATTCTATGGCACAGAATTTCCTTAGGAGTAATAAATATTTAATTCTTGTGACTTTTCTTTACAGAGGTTAATCCCAGAAACACTTTAATTGCTTGTGGTACACCTTTGGTATACTCACTAGTGTGTCTACATCTTTCTGGCATTATGATTGCTCAGATTTAACAACCAACCAGTGTCAAATAGAGAGAAACTGTTGTGGCTTGGGTCTGACATGGATGTATGCAATCCAAACTGCATTATATATATTTAAATTGATGCTTTAGAGGTCTTGTTGCAAGTCCAGATAGGAAAAATCTCATTGCAGAAGTACCTAAAAATTGCTTTATGGAAATAGACAATCGCTTATGTCTTCTCACAGAAAACTAAATCCCAACAGGTTCTGAGTTTTGTCTTTATGGTGCGACTGTACTAGTGTGTGCTATAAGGAGAAGGGCTTTGGTGTTGCGTTGACTGTATGTGCATTACCTCCTACATCTGGTTATTACGTCCTATATTTTAACAAGGAAGACATACTACAAAAAACACAGGCCACGTACTCAAATCACAAGCATGTTTGGAACTAGACACACTTTTCTTTTCTCTCTCTTAATTGATGCTAAGCCTGCAAATGCAAGACAGTATCCCGGGATGTGCTTTTATAGTAAACACTTGTGCACAAGTCCCTTATGTCTTCCAAGAGAAAAAAAAGGACTTATGTAACCACAGCAAAAGCTGTGCTGTAGAAAGACACTTCACCAAAACCAGAAATCTTTTATAAAACTTTCCAGGAATTATAGCAACTTTTTTCTTTGTACCTATAGTGCACTTTTCATGCAGAGAGTTCAAAACACAACAGATGTTGCATGTCCAAACCTCACTACCCCTGCATGAAGAATATATAAATTGAGGCTTGGAGTGTAAGTGACTTCTTCAAGTATTTGCAGTGAGACAGTGGCAGAGCCAGCAGCAAAACCCACAGAGCCTGATTTATAGCTATATTGTATAAATACTTACTTCTGAGACCAGCTAGCTCCTATGTCACTGTGAATCTCTTTCTTGCCTAGCCCTGGTTTGTCTGCTGTTGGCACAGGAGCTCCACACATCCTTATGAAAGTAAACTAATTGAAGTTCTCAAAACTTTAGATTAGCCACTTAATGTACCGTGACTCTTAAAAAGCAAGCCAGTAAACATTCTGTCCCAGTCTTCCATGACTTATTACGGGAGCCACTCCTCTTGAGGGACCACAGAGCACTACTTTGTGCCAGAGAAAACAAAATAGAGTTGTAAAAGAACTGAAGACTAGACTATACTTACCAGCGGCTACTAAGTAGGGAATGAGAAGCCAGAAGTGCTTTTACTAATGGAATAAGAAGAGAGAGAGAGAGCTCTCCCCAGCTACTTTATTGCAACTCCCTGAAAAGATTCCTGGAAAAGAGCCTTTTTAAAAATAAATTATACATCAGATGTGGGTAACCATATTCATTTGAGTTTCCTACACAGTCTAGTTGGATTCTGGAAAAGGAGCTTTTTCTCTCTTCTAGGCCTTGCAAATTTCTCTTTCATCTGCTGACACCACTGTTCTTCACCTCACAGAGAAGAGGGGCAAAGCAGGCTCACAAGCAGAGCAGTAACAGTTTGTGCGTTTCATCCTCAAAACACTTCACAAACACTAACTGCTTCTTCATCACAACAACAGGTTAATGTTAGTATTGTCCCCATGTTTTACAAAGGAGGCCTAGTAAGACATAGAAGCTGAATGTCTTGCCCAGGGCACAGGAAGGAATCATCCTGAAGTTGGATTATAAATCAGGCATCTTTGGTTTCCAGGTCTGTGGTCAAACCGCCAGCCCTCTCTTTGCATGTTGGTGGTAGTCGTGAGTAAATGCGGTTTGATAAAGTGAACAATTTTCTTTTCCCTATTCCTTTCTGAATAGGGTATATTGGACAGACTGGTCAACAGATAGATTATATGCCAATCACTCACCTGAACCTCTGACAAAGGCCGTTTAGATTTTCCTCTCCCCAGAATTTCCAAATCCTTGTGCTCTCCCATATCCCTAACAATATCTGCCACTTCTAAAAATTGCAAGTCTCTGTTTTCACATAACAATACTAAATTTACAAATGTGGGGCCAGATTCAATATCAGGCAATGTTTTGATTTCATGATTAACGAACAAGAGATCCAACTGGTAATTCCAGCTAGATGAATAAAAGATTGTTACAAGGAGAAATTAAAAAAATGTCTTAACCTCTGAGGGTAAGACAAGAAGCAATGGCCTTTAATTGCAACAAGGGAGGTTTAGGTTGGACATCAGGAAAAACATCCTGACTTTCAGGGTGGTTATAGCCACTGGAATAAATTGTCTAGGGAAGTAATGGAATATCCATCACTGCAAAATTTAAGTACAGATTGAAAAAAACATCCCCCAGGGATAGACTAACTAAGCACATCTCAAACTTTAGTTGCCTAAGGACCCCTATTTTGATTTAATTTTTTCAGGGACCCCCAAGTCCTCCCCTTCTCCGCACTTGCCCGTATGGTTCACCGAGGCCTCTTCTGCCCTTTTTCTGAGGCCCTGCCCACATTCACTCTCTCCCTCCTTCCTCCATGGCTCACTTTCCTGCACGTTTGCTCATTTTCACCAGGCTATGTAGGGTTCAGGCTCTGGGAGGATATTGGAGTGCGGGGAGGTTTTGGGGCATGGATTTTGAGAAAGTGTTTGGGTGCAGGCTGTGGGAGAGAGTTTCATTGTGGGGTGTGGGCTCTGGGCTAGAGCAGGGTTTTGGGGAAGGGGGGTGAAGCCTTTGGCTGTGCAGAGCTTATCTTGGGCTGCTCATGAAAATGACCAGCATGTCTCAGCCCCTGGGAACTGTGGAGCCTGGAGGCAGAATGTGGAGCCTGCATTCCCTCACTCCATCAGGTGCTGCAGGGATTTTCCAGCTGTTTCCAGGAGCAGTGAGGAGAAAGGACAGGTAGAAAACTTGCCTTAGCCCTGCTTTACTTCTGGACTTTTAGCATGCAGGAGGCATTGGGCTGTCTGTTTGAAAGGCCGTGTGCTCAGGCTGGCAGTTGGAAGCTGTGAGTCTTGAATAGGTTTGAAATCTAAACCTCTGTGCTGATTGGCTGAACTGTAGCCAGAGGGAGGGGCTATCAGGAAGGCCAGAGCCTTTTAAACCCTGCTGGCAAGTGACCAGGGCGCTTGCGACCGGGGCTCTTGCAAACAGGCCAACTGCTAAGAGGTGGGAGTTTTGGGAGGGAGCTTAGAGGGAGCTAGTTACTTCTAATGTCCTTACATCTTTTATAACATCCCAATCTGAAACTTTTACTTAAGAACCCCATATAGAATTAAATTAAATCAGAGGAGGAAGTGGAGGCAGAAGACCAGCAGCAGAGTGGGGGCTATCCTGTTTATTGCGTTGAGTGTAATATGTATGATTACCTACCCTGTGGGCAGGTGGCTTATGTGTGCACTCGATGCAAGGAGCTCCTGGCCCTCAGAGACTGAGTGCGGGCTTTGGAGACCAGGGTGGCTGCACTGGAGGAGCTAAGGGAGGCAGACAGCTATGTTGATGAGGCATTCCGGGACATAGTAGGGCTGTCCCACCTCCAATCTGACAGCCCCAATGCTGTTAAGGAGGATGAAAGGCTCAGGGAAGGAGAGAAGTCAATGAGGGCAGAGGGAAACCATCCCATAGTTGGGACCCTCCTTCCAGAGGGTGCTATGGTATCCTCTCGCGCCGAGGATACCTCTCTGGGGGAGAGAATGCCAGTTGTTAGGAAGAGGCAGGTTTAGTAGTGGGTGATTCAATCATTAGAAATATAGATAGTTGGGTTTGTGATGACCAGGAGAACCGTATGGTGACTTGCCTGCCTGGTGCGAAGGTTGCGGATCTTTCAAGGCAGCTAGACAGACATATGTGCAGTAGTGGGGAGGAGCCGGTGGTCGTGGTACATGTAGGTACCAATGACATAGGGAAAGGTAGGAGAGATGTCCTGGAGGCCAACTTTAGGTTGCTAGGAAGGAGACTGAAATCCAGGACCTCTACGGTGGCATTCTCAGAAATGCTTCCAGTTCCACACGCAGGGCCAGGTAGGCAGGCAGAACTTCAGAGTCTCAATGTGTGGATCAGACGATGGTGTAAGGAAGAAGGGTTTAGATTTATTAGGAACTGGGGACACTTTTGGGGTTGGGGGAGCCTGTACAGGAAGGATCAAGTCAAGTAGCATCCTTCAGTCTACGTAGACTATGGATCGCACCCTTCGTAGTTCCATTTGGGATCATCATTTGCAGCGTCGACTGTGACTGTGAAGGTCCACATGAGAGTGACAGTCCTTGCTGCATCTGTTGCATGTGTAGTGGGTGTCTGGCAGGTCCTTTCTGTGCTTTCTGTGGGCTCGCTTCTCCTCTGCTAGCTGTCTGATCCTCATCTCACCCTTCTGAAGGCCCTTGTGTAGTTCCTGCCTCCATCTGCTGCGGTCGTCTGCCAGCTCCTCCCAACTGTCTGGCTCAATGTCTACCTCCCTGAGGTCCCTCTTGCAAACATCTTTGTAGCGCAACTGGGGGCGTCCGGGAGGTCTTTTGCCAGAGGCTAGCTCTCCATACAGGATGTCTTTTGGGATCCTTCCATCATTCATCCTGTGGACGTGGCCAAGCCAGTGGAGCCTCTGCTGCCTGAGGAGGGTGTGCATGGTTGGGGTTCCAGCTTGCTCAACGACGGCAGTGTTAGACACTCTGTGCTTCCACGATATTCCAATGATGCGCCTGAGGCAGCACAAGTGGAAGACGTTCAGCCTCTTTTCCTGGTGGGAGTACAGGGTCCAAGACTCGCTGCCGTAAAGGAGGGTGCTGAGGATGCAAGCTCTGTAGACTTGCATTTTGGTGTAGGTGTACAATTTGATGTTATTCCACACTCTCTCGCTGAGTCTGGACAGAGTTGTGGCTGCTTTTCCGATCCTCCTATTTAGCTCAGACTCCAATGACAGGGTGTCAGTGATGGTGGACCCGAGGTAAACGAACTCGTGGATGACCTCTAACGAATAGATGTCAATGCTGATTGATGGAGGTTCAGTAACATCCTGAGCAAGTACATTCGTCTTCTTTAGGCTGATGGAAAGCTCGAAGTCCTTGCATACTTTGGAGAACCAATCCAGCAGCTTCTGAAGCTGGTCTTCTGTGTGTGACACGACAGCAGTGTCATCTGCGAACAGCAAATCTCTGATGAGGACTTCCCACACGTTGGATTTAACTTTCAGCCTTGCAAGATTAAACAGTTTCCCATCAGATCTTATGTGCAAAAAGATGCCCTCTGTTGAAGATCCAAAGGTGTGCTTCAGGAGGAGCGCGAAGACGATCCCAAACAATGTCGGAGCAAGGATTCATCCTTGTTTGACACCACTCCTGATGCTGAAAACATCCGATAATGTGCTGTCATATTGGATGGTTCCTGTCATGTCTTCGTGGAAAGACTGGATCATCTTGAGTAACCGTGGCGGACAGCCTATCTTGTGGAGCAGTTTGAACAGTCCATCTCTGCTGACCAAGTCGAAGGCCTTGGTCAGGTTGATGAAGGCAATATAGAGTGGCTTCCTCTGCTCCCTGCATTTCTCCTGCAGCTGCTTCAGAGAGAAGACCATGTCAACGATAGATCTCTCTGCGCGGAATCCGCAATGTGATTCGGGATACACCCTCTCAGCAATCTTCTGAAGTCTGCTAAGGATGACGCGAGCAAACAGTTTACCAGTGATGTTTACTACGGTAATTGTTGCAGTCGCTTCTGTCTCCTTTGGTCTTATACAAGGTTACAATGTTAGCGTCGTGCACATCCTGTGGAACCTCTCCCTCTCTCCAGCACAGGCACAGTAGCTCATGTAGGGGTTCCAGGAGGGTGTCCATGGCACACTTGATTACCTCTGGTGGTATACCATCCTGGCCTGGGGCGTTTCCTACTACAATGCTGTGAATGACTTTCTTCAGTTCATCCACAGTTGGTTCCTGGTCCAGTTCGTCCATTACTGGTAGGAGCTTGACGGCATCGAGGGCTGTATCAGCCACAATGTTCTTGCGTGAGTACAGCTTGGAGTAGTGCTTGACCCAGCGCTCCATCTGTTTGGCTTTGTCAGTGATGACTTCACCAGATTTGGATTTCAGAGGTGCCATCTTGTTCTGGGTGGGTCCTAATGCCTTCTTGATGCCCTTGTACATTCCCCTGAGATTACCAAAGCCAGCACTGGTCTGGATGCTGCTGCATAGCTCGAGCCAGTAGTTGTTGGCACAGCGCCTGGCCATCTGCTGTACTGTTTTTCTGGCTGCTCTGAGTGCTTGCAGGGTACTCTTGCTTGGTGAGTGTTTGTACTCCAGGAGTACAGCAAGGATGGGTTCCACCTAAACCAAGGTGGATCCAGGCTGCTGGCATTAAACATTAAAAAGGCATAGAGCAGTGTTTAAACTAAGAGATGGGGGAAAGCCAATTGGTGCAGAGAAGCACGTGGATTGGACGGAGACTTCTCTTAGGCGAGACTCCATTGATAGAGATTCTCTAGAATTCAGTCAGAAAGAGAAGAAGGGAGATGATAGAGTATGGGCCAGATCAGATGAGAAAAAAATCACACGTAAAAGAATCCAATACGTCAGGGAAGGGCAGGCATATGAATAGTGGTAGTTTTTTAAAGTGCTTTTACACAAATGCTAGAAGTCTGTCTAATAAGATGGGTGAATTAGAGTACCTTATATCAAAGGAGAAGATTGACATAATAGGCATCACGGAAACCTGGTGGAATAAGGACAATCAGTGGGACACTATCATACCGGGATATAAAATATATTGGAAGGACAGAATGGGTCGAGCGGGTGGCGGAGTGGTACTGTATGTGAAAGATAATATAGAATCAAATGAAATAAAAATCCTAAATGAATCAAAATGTTCCATAGAATCACTATGGATAGCAATTCCTTCCTCTGATGGGATATAGCACTAGGGACATATTATCGACCACCTGACCAGGACAGTGATAGTGATGCTGAAATGCTAAGGGAGATTAGAGAGGCTATCAATATAAAAAACTTACTAATAATGGGGGATTTCAATTATCCCCATATTGACTGGGTACATGTCACCTCAGGAAGGGATTCAGAGAGAAAATTTCTTGATGCCTTAAATGACTGCTTCTTGGAGCAGCTGGTACAGGAACCCACAAGGGGAGAGGCAATTCTTGATTTAGTACTGAGTGGAACACAGGATCTGGTCCAAGAGTTAACTATTACAGGACCACTTAGAAATAGTGACCATAATATAATAACATTTAATATTTCTGTGTTGGGAAGAACACCGCAACAGTCCAGCGCTCTGGTATTTAATTTCAAAAAGGGGAATTACACAAAAATGAGGAGGTTAGTTAAGCAGAAATTAAAAGGTACAGTAACTAAAATAAAATCCCTACAAGCTGCGTGGAAACTTTTCAAAGATACCATATTAGAGGCCCAACTTAAATGTATACCCCAAATTAAAAAACACAGTAAGAGACCTAAAAAAAGAGCCACCATGGCTTAACAACCATGTAAAAGAGGCAGCGAGAGATAAAAAGGCATCTTTTAAAAGGTGGAAGTCAAATCCTAGTGATCAAAATAGAAAGGAACATAAACACTGCCAAATTAAATGTAAAAACGTAATAAGAAAAGCCAAAAAAGATTTTGAGGAACAGTTAGCCATAAATTCAAAAAACAATAGTAAAATATTTTTAAGTACATTAGAAGCAGGAAGCCTGCTAAAAAAGCAGTGGGACCCCTGGACGATAGAGACATAAAAGGTGCAATCAAGGAAGATAATGCCATTGCTGAAAAACTAAATGATTTCTTTGCTTTCGTCTTCACAGCTGAGGATGTTAGAGAGATTCCCAAATCTGAGCCGTCCTTTATAGGTGACAAATCTGAGGAACTGTCCCAGACTGAAGTGTCATTAGAGGAGGTTTTGGAACTAATTGATAAGCTAAACAGTCACAAGTCTCCGGGACTGGATGGTATTCACCCAAGGGTTCTGAAAGAACTCAAATGTGAAATTGCGGAACTATTAACCGTGGTTTGTGTCCTATCCTTTAAATCAGCTTCCGTACCCAATGATTGGAAGACAGCTAATATAACACCAATATTTAAAAAGGGCTCTAAAGGAGATCCTAGCAATTATAGACCGGTAAGTCTAACGTCAGTACTGGGCAAATTAGTAGAAACAATAGTAAAGAATAAAATTGTCAGACACATGGAGGAACATGATTTGGTGAGCAAAAGTCAATGTGGTTTCTGTAAAGGGAAGTTGTGTCTTACTAATCTATCAGAGTTCTTTGAAAGGGTTAACAAGCATGCGGACAGGGGGGATCTAGTATACTTAGATTTCCAGAAAGCCTTTGACACGGGCCCTCACCAAAGGCTCTTATGTAAATTAGGTGGTCATGGGATAGAAGGAAAGATCCTTTCATGGATTGGAAACTGGTTAAAAGACAGGAAACAAAGGGTTGGAATAAATGGTAAATTTTCACCATGGAAGGGGGTAACTAGTGGCATTTCCCAATGGTCAGTCCTGGGACCAATTTTGTTCAACTTATTCGTCAGTGATCTAGAGAAAGGGGTAATCAGTGAGGTGGCAAAGTTTGCAGATGACACCAAACTGTTCAGGGCAGTCAAAACCAAAGCAGAGTGTGAAGAACTTCAAAAAGATCTCAGCAAACGGAGTGATTGGGCAGGAAAATGGCAAATGAAATTTAATGTGGGTAAGTGTAAGGTAATGCACATTGGGAAAAATCACCCCAATTATACATACAATATGATGGGGGCAAATATAGCTACAACAGATCAGGAAAGGGATCTTGGAATTATAGTGGATAGTTCTCTGAAAACATCCACGCAGTGTGCAGCGGCAGTCAGTAAAGCAAATGGGATGTTAGGAATAATTAAAAAAGAGATAGAAAATAAGATGAAGAATATCTTACTTCCCCTATATAAAACTATGGTACGCCCACATCTTGAGTACTATGTGCAGATGTGGTCTCCTCACCTGAAAAAAGATACATTGGCGTTAGAAAAGGTTCAGAAAAGGGCAACTAAAATGATTAAGGGTTTGGAACGGGTCCCATATGAGGAGAGGCTAGAGAAACCGGGACTTTTCAGTCTAGAAGAGAGGAGACTGAGGGGCAATATGATAGAGGTAAATAAATCATGAATGGTGTGGAGAAAGTGAATACAGAAAAGTTATTTACTTGTTTCCATAATATAAGAACTAGAGGACACCAAATGAAATTCATGGGTAACAGGTTCAAAACTAATAAAAGAAAGTTTTTCTTCACACAGCGCACAGTCAACCTGTGGAACTCCGTACCAGAGGACGCTGTGAAGGCCAGGACTCTAACAGAGTTTAAAAAAAGAGCTCGATAAATATTTGGAGGTTTGGTCCATAGATGGCTATTAGCAAGGGGTAAGGTATGGTGGCTAGCCTTTTGTCGAAGGCGGGAGATGGATGGCAGGAGATAAATCGCTTGATCATTGTCTTCGGTTCACCTCCTCTGGGGCATCTGGCATTGGCTACTGTTGGCAGACAGGTTACTGGGCTAGATGGACCTTTGGTCTGACCCAGTATGGCCGTTCTTATGTTAGAAGGAGCAGTTGAATTATGGGATCTGCAAACCCCCTGGGATATCCTCAGGGACCTCCAGTTTCAGGAAAAACTGGTCTAGATAATATTTAGTCCTGTCATGAGTTCAGGGACTGTACTAGATGACTCTTGAGGTCCCTTCCAGTCCTGTGACTCCAAGAATCAGTTTCTAAAATTTTAAAATTCTGTGAGGAATCAAGGTTTCCAATTTGGATGCACAAAATATACTTTTACAGGGCCCGAGGGAAAAAGAGGTAAAAAGGTGCCTGAATGTGTACTTAGTGGCTATAGCCTGATTTTTCAAAAGTGCAGAATACCTTTACCTCCCCTGGACTTCAGTGGGATTCATTAGTCATCAGCAACTTGAAATCATACTCACTGTCAGCTGCACAAACTGAGCCCACACCCAGGGTGCCATAGCAAGGGGGCACAGCAAGGGATTCAGACTTCTCTTCCCTTGCTGTGACACAGACTCCTATCTGGCCACTTCCCTTAGCTGGGCCAGCAGGTTTCTCCCTCCCTGTGCACTTTCTACTCAGGTGGTAGGCTGAGGGCTTCGGTTCTACCCAGCCTTCCATCTCTGGCAGGCTGAAGGTGCATGAAGTGAATCCCTCTCGACCTGTGCTGCTCAGTTCCTCATAGGGGTGGGCCTCACAGGAGCAGTTAGGGCCAGGAGCATTTGATTTTAGTGAGTGGGGAGCCAGCTGGAACAAGCGTGTCCTGCACTTGGGATGGAAGAATCCCAATCATTGTTACAGGCAGGGTGCCAACTGGCCAAGTAGCACTGCAGCAGAAAAGGACCTAGGGATTACGATGGAAGAGAAGCTGGATATGAGTCAACAGTGTGCCCTTGTAGCCAAGAAGGCTAATGACTTATTGGGGTGCGTTAGGAGGAGCGTTGCCAGCAGATCTAGAGAAATTATTATTCCCTTCTATTCGGCCCTGGTGAGGCCACATCTGGAGTATTGCATCCAATTCTGGGCCCCGCAGTATAGTAAAGATGTGGATGCATTGGAGTAGGTCCAGTGGAGGGCAATGAAAATGACTAGGGGGCTGGAACACAGGACCTCTGATGATAGGCTGAGGGACTTGGGCTTATTTAGTTTGCAGAATAGAAGACTGAGGGGTGATTTGATAGCAGCCTTCAACTTCCTGAAGGGAGGGAGGGGGTCTAAAGAGGATGGAGAGAGGCTGTTGTCAGTAGTGACAGATGGCAGAACAAGGAGCAATGGTCTTAAGTTACAGAAGGAGAGGTATAGATTGGGTATTAAGAAACACTACTTCACCAGGAGGGTGGTGAAGCACTGGAATGTGTTACCTAGAGAGGTGGTGGAATCTCCATCCTTAGAGGTTTTTCAGTCCTGGCTTGACAAAGTTCTGGATGGGATGATTTAGTTAGGGTTGATCCTCCTTCAAGCAGGGGACTGGATTAGATGACCTCCTTAGGTCCCTTCCAGCCCTAGGATTCTAAGTGGGGGGTGGACAAGGCTGGGAACAGAGTGACGTGATAACTGGAGAATAGAAAGGAAGTGAGGGATTGAGTTTAGGGGCTAGAAGTGATCACAGGACTTGAAGGAGTAGGAGGAACCAGGCTGTGGGGATGGAAGTAGGGAAAAGAGCAGGGAGGGAATTTGTCTTGCTCAATGAGCTAGCAGTGAATGAATGTGTTAGTGCCTCCTGGGGCACAGGCTGTTCGCCCATAGGGAAGAGAAGTTGTTCTGAGCTTCCCCAGGCATCAGCTGTCCCCTCTGCTGTGGGCATTTCCCTGCAATTTCTCTAGTCTTCTTGTCACTCTGCTCAAAAGTTTAAGCCCAGACACCAAGGATGCAGCACATTTTCCCTCACCCTTGGGAAAGCTCTTTAAAAACTACCTTAAATAACCCAAAGCAAGTGCCACAGTTTAATTGAGGCTTGACTGGCTTATGGCACCAGCCCCTTTGTTGAAGCATTTTTGAAACTGTGTGCTGAGTTATATCCAGTATAATCCCACTGAGCTGATGGTGGAAACCAGATATATAAATCAGGGCAAAAATAACAACAGGCTTAGAGGGAAATGTTCTATTTTAGGGTGCTGAATACTTTCAAGAATATGGAGGCAGGACATTGGTAGGGGAACTAGCTGGTGTGAGGGGATTGGTGGGTAGAAGGGCATTGGGCATAGGGACCTGTAGTGGTGATCTCTGGGTGAGGGGCAACTGGGTATGGTGGTTGCTGGGCCTAAGGGGGTGGGAAGTAGTGGGCGGGGAGTCTGTGTGGTATGCACACTAGCATTGCAGGACTGGAGTTGGTGGCACAGGTTGAGGGGGAAGTGCAGGGCTTAGGAGTGAAGGTGGGACTGCCTGATTGGGGTGAAAATCAAGGTTGTAGAGGTTAATGGCAAAGGGGGCACAGAATGAGGAGTGCAGAGTTTGGGGAGACTGTGGAAGCCAACGTAAATGAGGGGTGCCAAAATACAAGCTTGTCCAGGGAACCATTTTCCCTAAGGCCATCCCTGGTCAGACTATTGGTTGCTTATATAGGTATTCAAATGGGTATTTAGATGCTTAACTTCAGAGAGTTTGAGTGCTGAGTTCATGTTTCTCTACTGCACTGCGGAATTACAAAAATTTACATCAGAAACGATTTTGGCCCACTATGTTTAGAAAACTAATTTTATAACCACTGGCTTGTGCTAGTTTCTCCCTCTATGGCCGTGTCTACACTAGCCAAAAACTTCCAAATGGCCATTTCGAAGTTTACTAATGAAGCGCTGAAATACAAATTCAGCGCTTCATGAGCATGTGGGCAGCCACAGCACTTCGAAATTGACGCGGCTCGCCGCCGCGCGTCTCGTCCAGACGGGGGTCCTTTTCAAAAGGACCCCACCTACTTCGAAGTCCCCTTATTCCCATCTGCTCATAGGAATGGCTATGGCAAATGGCCATGGCAAATGGCCATTTTGAAGTTTTTGGCTAGTATAGACATAGCCTCTGTCTTTAAATCTGCTTTAACATGTTTATATATTTGTTTGCAGATCTCTGTGTAAGCTCAAAAGCTTCTCTTTCATCAAAAGAATCAGTTCAGTAAGAGGATTAATTTACCCACCTTGTCTCTCTCTCTTTCATTTTATTTATTTTGTGTTTTCTATGAACTGATCTCCAACATCTTGTACTAAGATTTAACAAACATATATTTAAAATACCACAAACAATTGACAACATAATGTAAATACTGATTAGCTGTCTGTAATTATTATCCATCACCTTGTGAAAACAAAAAATCCCTGGATTATATTTTAATCTCCTCCCTAAACATCTGGGGGAAAGATGAGCCCACAGTTTTATTAGTAAGGTTAATAAATAATCACACAACTAAGTAAGTTGTTTGGCAGACCGCAAGTGACCTTGGAAAAGTCCTATGATCCCCACAGAGACTGTTGTGCCAGCAATCCCATCTCATGTAAACTGGGAGGGCTCCAATATGAGTGATTCCTATGATCGTTAGGTTCAAATCTGAAAGATTAGAGGTCAGAAATGTAAATGGAACTAAAGGATTACACCACATTTCCTTGTAGCTGAGATAGCTCCATAGTCCCCATTTATCAGAATACCTGAGCACCTCACAATCTTTACTACACTCACAAGCTGCAGGGGAGTAATATTATTTGCATTTTACACATCAGGAACTGAGGCCCAGACCCTTAAAGGAATTAGGGTGTCAAACTCCCATTAACTGATGTTATGGAAATTAACCTAACCATGAACTGGAGGGAGTGTTAAATTGGCTGTGATCCCACAGGAAGTCTGTGATAGAGTAGGGACTTTAACCTAGTTCTCTCAGGTTCTAGGTTAATATGCTCACCACTGGAGCATCCTCCTTTGTTCTTGGGTTTTTCTTTTTTTCATTAGCAATTTTTATGTAGTAGTTTTTCTCAGGGTAAAAAATAGTGCATAAATTAAAAACAAAAGTAAGCCAAGCTAGTTCCAGGTTATCACAAAGACTGTGCATTACTGTGCTATTCTTGTGTGTAAATAGAAGCATGTAATTTATTCTTTACAGTTTGGAAAGCCAAAAATATCTACCTGTTATAGCTTTGACTCTCGGCTGTATCTTCTCCATCTATAAACAATTCTTCCACTTCTGATATATAAAATGACAGTGTCAGACAGCTGTTATTTTTGTTATGATTCCTAAAAGTAACCTAGATAAGCAGTTGCTGTAAGATTTGTCTTTAATCCAAAAGGAAGGTTCTTATTTGTAATTCATTGTAGCATTCTACAGTATAATGTAATGCGCTGTGTCGAAGTCTGACATGAAGTGACATGGATATACCATGGCATGATGTGGTGTTAAGAGTCTGAAGTTGAAAATGCTGCTGTTACATTGGAGTTTACATGCTAATTACGAAACTTTACCCTGTGATGCATGAGTAATTCGGTGGGCAGACTGCTTCTTACCACCCAACTACACCCACTCTTTAACATGGTAGGATTCCAGTTTGATGGCTGGGATGCAGCTAAAGAGCTGGCCAGTAGACCATGGATGAAATCTCGGTCCCAGTGAAGTCAGGAAAATTATTGACTTCAGTGGGGCGAGAATTTCATTTCTTGGCCCTAAAGAAAAGTGTCTCGTTTCTTTTTAAGGTATCATACAGAATGGATCTCTTAGAATTCCAGAGCCAACAAGCCCTGCGCCACGGAGGTGCCCCTGTGATTGTTCCATGAGGCTCTCATCTGCATCTTATATTGTATGTGCAGATGTATTGAAATTGCGGAGGGATAGCTTTGTGGTTTGAGCATTGGCCTGCTAAAACCAGGGTTGTAAGCTCAGTCCTTGAGGGGCCAGTTAGGGATGTGGGGCAAGAAGATTTTTAATAATTAAAAAAGAGAGATGATGTTTGATCCTGCCAAAAGGGCAGGGGACTGGGCTCAATGACTTCCTGAGGTCCTTTCCAGTCCTATGGGAGGTGTGTGTGTATCAAAAAGCAACCTAAATGCAGGGGGAGTTGTACAAAGTGTGAATCAGGGCTGAATACAGAAACTTGCATGTGCCATTTTTAAAAAACAAACCCTTTAAGTGAGTCTATGCTCATGAAAGCTCATGCTCAAAACTTTTCTATTAGTCTATAAGGTGCCACAGGACCCTTTGTTGCTGTTACAGATCCAGACTAACATGGCTACCCCTCCGATCCTTTAAGAAAATTGTGTTGTGCTTGAAATAAAGCCGGCCAGGGTTAGAGGATCCTCTTTTCTTCTTCCCTTTGGAAGCAGAGTGTTCAGAGGATGAGAGATTATATTTGAGAACTTTTTCATCGTCTCAGTGGAACATCACAGGAGCGGAGCAGGAATGACAATTTATATGTGTCGTTTTAAGTACAAAAGTATATGTGGGTGACGGCAAAATGGTGAAGGGAATTCACAGGCTGCAAGCACACTCTAATCACTGGAATCCACAAAGTTTAAATTGCTTCTGAAATTGGAGTTTAAGGTATGTCTGTCTCCCACTATGCTTGACTGATGGGTAGAGGCATAGACTTGTGCTTGGAATGCTTTTACTAGACCTGAGTTCTTTTGACAAAACCTATTATCTTATTTGAGGTGGCCCATTAAAATGTTACTTAAAATGTAATTATTGCCACAAATACAACCTAAAATTGAGGCAGGGATACCCAATGTATCATTCCAGTGCTGGTGGGGAGTGGGGGAGGGATGAGTCATGTAGCTCTAGTATATATTGAAATAATTACAGATGATAAAAAAGGGAGAGATTGGGAGAAAAGGGCAGTGAAAGTGGGCTGGGGAGAAAGCAGCTGTGGTGGACAACAGAGGAAATAGAGAAAGAATAGTGAAGACAGGCAAGTGGGACAGGGAGAGAGAAGTTACTGTTACTAACCTATGCATCTAAAGTGAGAGAAATACTTGCCATTTCCCTGCTCTAGCCCTGTAAATTGACACCTGCACTACAAGTGCTATAATTGACATTCTGTCAAGGTTCCAATTTTAGAAAGATTTATTTGTTTTAAGTGTAAACCCGGGATACAGGTATTCAGTTTTAAACTGAGGGAAGATGGAACTGTCTGTGAGCCATAGGTTATCTTACATGTTTATTTTTAAACATATTGGCTACGTCTACACGTGCACGCTACATCGAAATAAGCTATTTCGATGAATAACGTCTACACGTCCTCCAGGGCTGGCAATGTCGACGTTCAACTTCGACGTTGGGCAGCACCACATCGAAATAGGCGCTGCAAGGGAACGTCTACACACCAAAGTAGCACACATTGAAATAAGGGTGCCAGGAACAGCTGCAGACAGGGTCACAGGGCGGACTCAACAGCAAGCCGCTCCCTTAAAGGGCCCCTCCCAGACACACTTGCACTAAACAACACAAGATCCACAGAGCCGACAACTGGTTGCAGACCCAGTGCCTGCAGCATGGATCCCCAGCTGCGGCAGCAGCAGCCAGAAGCCCTGGGCTAAGGGCTGCTGCCCACGGTGACCATAGAGCCCCGCAGGGGCTGGAGAGAGAGCGTCTCTCAACCCCTCAGCTGATGGCTGCCATGGCGGACCCCGCTATTTTGATGTTGCGGGATGCGGATCAGCTACACGTGCCCTACTTGGACGTTCAGCTTCGAAGTAGGGCACTATTCCCATCCCCTCATGGGGTTAGCGACTTCGACGTCTTGCCGCCTAACATCGATTTCAACTTCGAAATAGCGCCCAACACGTGTAGCCGTGACGGCCGCTATTTCGAAGTTGGCGCCGCTACTTCGAAGTAGTGTGCACGTGTAGATGCGGCCATTGAGTGCTTTAGAAGCCTCCTCCAAAAGTGTCATTGTGCTGTGCAAACTCTTAGAGGGGGAGCTGTGTTAGTCTGTAGCTTCACAAACATGTGAAGGTCTTTAAGGTCTTTAAGGTCTGTGGCACCTTAAAGACTAACAGATTTATTAGGTAGTCTCTAAGGTGTCACAGGACTGCTTATTAATTGCACTACACAGTGTTTTATTGAAGGCAAAGCTACATTTATCTAAGGTTGAGCCACACCTTCCATTATAAGATCCTGTATTCAATTGCTAATAGCTTTGCCAAACATTAATTTTAACTGAAATTTTCCATACCAGATGTTTGTCTCAGGCTGATTTTTTTAAAGATTCAGCTAAAGTGGTACAGCCAATTCTAAGCGTAAGATTAGGGTAAAATATGCCAATGTGAAAAAAAATACTGTCATTTCATGAAGATGCTCTGGTGCCTCCAGGGTTCAGAACAAAGACTGCAGATATGACCGAGATATATCTTGTGCCGTCCCTGTGAATATCCTCCCATATTTTTGTAGTTATACGCCACAAGAAAAAGCCAGCCACTGAGGAGTTTGCTTCCTTCACAGCTACTGTATGCTAAATGCATTTGTACAAGCACCATCATCCAGAGTAAGTGAACTTGTTCCCACACATGGCTGCTGAGACTAAGCTGGACTTTTCCTGCACCTGCTCTTCCTTCTTGGGGCTGCTGTGGTGCCTTGTGCAGGAACTGAGACCAGAGAGACTATCTGACTTATGCTCTTAATGCTGCCCTGTTGGCTCCTAAGTATTCAGAAAAAAATTAGACTCTTAGGCAATGGTTAAAGTACAGCTATCTGTTGACAGAAGTCACTGTCAGGAGATCTTTCTCAACAAAACTTCTGTTGACAGACTGCAGCCACACACAAAAGCAAATTGGGAGAGTGCTCCACTCTGTCAACAGAGCAGCCAGACTGCCCGGCTGCTCTCTCCACAAAACAGACATCCAGAAGCATGACAGACAGGGCTGCCCATTGTTCTGGATGCCTGTTCTGTTGAGAAAGGCTCCCTGGGGGCATTTACACAGATGTTTTGTCAACGGCAGCATTATGCCTCAAAGTTTTGAGGCAGAACACTCTCAGCAAAAGTGCTGAGTTTTGCCAACATACTGTTAACAAAATCCATTTTGTGTGTAAACGCTACATGAGTTTTGTCAAAAAAAAGGGGGGTTTGCTGGCAAAACTTGGTAGTGTAACTGTAGTTTTAGTGTCTCAGACTGGTTACTGAAAATTAGGAGACACTTCTGACAATTTTGACCATGACTTCTCTTTCTCTCGGTCCTCCATGTGTCAAATGGAAATTATAGTATTATCTCTCCTCAAAAGGATGTTTTGAAGTTAAATTCATCAACATTTGCAAAGCACCACAGAATAGCCCATGAGGTAATGAATAACTTTGAATTCAGTTTGGATCATGTAGGGTAACTAAGACCAGTGGCCACATTGACTGAAGAATCTAAAAAAACCTGTTCATGAGGCAGGGGTCCCACAAAAACAAAAGCATGTGATTGCACAAAAACTGTGTCTTAACGCATGCACGCAAGAGGGTGGAACTGAGGTTTCATGGGCCACTTGGGCTCAGGCATTCCCTAACTTCTAAATGCTTAAGTTTACAGTCATTCTTTCAACATAATATTTTATGTAATGTAGTATCTATGTAGGTCTAAAATACCTGTTTCTTAGTTTCTTCCCTCTACTTTCTGAAACAAAAAGTTGTTCCTAATACATTCCATGAATTTATTGGCCATTTTGTATTTTTGCCATATAACTTTTCCAACAGATGTCTGGCTACAGTTTCATTAGCAAGTTTTGCCAGCAAAACCTCAATTTTGTCAACAAAACTCACAGAGCGTGCACACACAGAATGGGATTTGTTGAAAGCATCTCAACAAAACTCAGCACTTTTGCCGGCAGCATTCTGCCGTATCTGCTGTGCTTTTAGTGCCTGATTTGTCAAGAGGGCATCTGGGCAGTCTGGCTGCTCTATCGACAGAATGGAGCTCTCTTCTTATTGGCTTTTGAGTGTGGCCACACTCTGTTGACAGAAGTTTTGTCCGAAAATCTCTTCAAACAGTGACTTCTGTTGACAGAGTGCTGTAGTGTAACGGAGGCCTCAGAGTAGTTAAATTCCTCTATTACTATCAGGTTTTGTGTTTTGGATGTTTCTGATATATTTTCTAGAAATGGCTTATCTGCCTCCTTTTCCTGGTGCTTTTTCTAATCCTAACTCATGATGTAACTCTGAACACACGCAGAAATACGGTGTTAGCTGGGTGCCTTTTTGAGTTCCCAGTGGAATATGATGCTGTTTTTCCAAGATGCAAAAGAAATGAAGTCACTGAAGGTCTGAGGTATGCTTTGTTTGAAATGGGACAAAATGGAAAGATACCCTGTCAATTGAAATCAATGGTACTAACAGCACTAGCTGTAACACAGTAACTGAGTGCTGTGATAGGGTTGTGTGGATCATCCATCTTTCACTTTCTACTCATAAAACATAATTTTGTATGGACTAAAATCTCTCTGTACTGTAAACTTCAAAAGCATGATGGACCGGACCGAGGGCAGGGTGGCTGCAGTCTTGAAGCACTTGCAATGAGAAGAGATTCCTAGAGAGAATGACTCCAAATGGTAGTAAAAGAGCATTTTTGTTAAGGAGGTTAATTACATAGAATAGTATTTCTCTAGCCTCTTGATATCAGGGACCAGGTTGCTGCCTTACTAAACTGTGCGAAGGAGATCTCAAGGACTGGTGTTTTTCCACAGACTGGTCCTTGAGAAACACTTGGATAGAAGACCAGTTATTTTATACTCCAGGCTGTGTACTGATCATAAATATTATCAAGAAACTGGAAAAGGCAGAATACAAACAATCAGGAAAAACACAGCAATCTTGTTCTAGGTAAATTAGAAAAATGTGGATTTATTTGGTGACATGCCTTAATCTTTCCTCACTTGCTCACATCCCAAGAAATGTGATTCATTATTGTAAGTGTCAAGAACTAGATTAAGTACTCTAAAGCAGACCGCAAATCTAATTTTGAAATTTAATTTCCATTGCAGTGGGAATAGACTTGATTCGATATGTTGTCAAAAATTTAGTGGCAATTCACACAGTGCTCCAAGACATGATTTTTAAGCACTTGCAACTTGGTTATTACTTTCACGTAAGTTTTCCTCAAACATCAACAGCTCTTGTTTTCACTGAGTACCAAATCTCTGGCTAGTTTGAAATTTTAAAATAATTTTAATTAACCAATTCCCAGAAGTAAGAGTGCCAGTCTCTTAGGGGAACATCTCCCCCCGCCCTTGTCTTCCACTGCAGAGCTCATTTGGCTGTGGAACCATTGTAGTTCTGCTGCATACCAGAAAAATGGGAGTTGTGTATTATATGGATTTGTCATAGTGAGCAGCTCAGAGTCAGGCTCCTTAGCTCAAGTTGTAGAGACTCAAGCTTTTAGTCATCCATCAAGAATTGTGTCTGCACATCTGGCATGTGTTGTTATCTCATCCTGTTCTCAGTGGCAGAAGTTGGCGCAGTGGAGTGTGCCTCATTTTGTTTGTTTAGTACACCTATTGCTACAGGTATTAGAGAAGGTAAGGCAAAAAAAATGTACCTTTCATTGGAGTACAAGTTGGGAAGAGTTGTAACTGGTCTTCAGTTTCTGGAGGTTTCTCCCTGACTCTTGCAGTGCCCATGGAGAAAGTTTTGTTTCTCATGTAGGTGAGCTGTGTGGAGATATCCTTTGTGCTGAAAGAGTGTAGTTGTCAAACATGGTCTTCATCCAGGAGCTTTAGACTGTTTAGCTATCCTAGGCTCAGGTCAGGGAGATTGAGATCATCTTAAACTTGATTTGAAATTCTATGGAAAGCCAGTATAGACAGTGGCAGAGAGATCTGATATGTTTTCAGTGGCTTTTGCTGCTGAGGAGACATGCTGCAACTTTCTGAAGTAGTTGGAATTTCCTGAATGCTAAAGGCTTGATATCCTGGTAATTGCCATAATCTAACTGAATGGTGACAAAGGCATGAATAATTGAGGCCATGTCTCCCTCTGCCAGGATTGGATGGGATTTCTTAGCTATGTGGAAAGGGTAGAAAGTGTTACTCACAGATCTATTGTTTAAAGTTTAATGTCAGTTAGGAATCCAGGAGTACTGGTGAACTACAAAATGAATCAGTTGTGCTGTGTATCTGCAGCCAACAGAGCCTGCACTGTAACTGCAAGCTCTTCAGAATACTTTCCTCTTCCTGCCTCTGTTTTACTCAGCTTCAGCTTTATCCAGCTTGTGACACTGCACCCCATTTTCTTCATAGTGATATTATTATTTATATGATTATGGCAAAATAAGAATGCATTTTATGCAAGATGAATCATGTAAGATGTTACTGAAAAAGTTATGTTTTGCTGAATATGATTGTCCTATTTGTATGCATGTATCATTTCTCTATCTAACATTAGTGTAATGCTGACAGACCTGGGTTGCTGGCACCAGGAATAGAACCTGTGAGCATAGGGTCTACAGCTGGGCACTCTACCACATGAGCTAAAGACCAGCTGGCACTCAGCCAAGGCTGTAGAGTAGAAACTTCACTCACGCCAGATGAGGGCTCAGTGCCTCTGGGTACTACACGCTTTGCTGGGCTGAGGAAGTGCACCCCAAGCTTCTGAGACCTTCTAGCAGTTCTTCCCAGCCAATGCACCAGTTATAACACTGACAGACCCAGGTTGCTGGCACCAGGGATAGCACCTGCAAGCATAGGGTCTAAAGCCCTGCACTCTACCATGTCAGGTGAAAGCCAGCTGGCTCTCAGCCAAGGCTGTAGAGCAGAGACTTCACTCACCCCAGATGAGGTCTCAGTGTCTCTGGGTACTACATTACGAATACTGACTATATATCTATATTTCAACCATTTTTAATCAGGGTGACACCTATACCGAGCCTAACCTTTGTGTGAACATTTTGGTCAGCCTGTAAGCAATGGCTGCTATAACACTGCAAAGGCATGTGACCACATGTCTCTGGACTCCATCTTGGGATGTCAGTATTTTTCCACAAACTGGTCTGGGAACCAAGGTTTGAAACAAAGGGTAACTATGATATGCTAAAGCTATATAAGGCAGGGAGTGACATTGTCTGGGGTTCTTCACTTTCCACACAAGTAGATTCCTAGAAGCACCTGAGGAACAAATACTAAATGTATGAAAGACCTGGGGCTTTCCAAGCTGTAAAGCAAGTGTGTTTGTCCCTTCAGAATCTGCAGGCCTCCTTGTACTATCTCCCATGGTGACAATTTTTTAATTCATATCTTATCTTTGTGATATCTTAAGCTTGGTTTGTGTTTTTGTTTATTTGCTAGGTAATATGCTTTGATCTGTTCACTGTCATTTACAATCACTTAAAATCTATCTTTCATAGTTAATAAACTTTTTGACTTTGTCTAAACTAGTGAGTTGGAGCAAAGTCTATGGGTAATCATAGGTCAAGGGACAAAGATTATTGCATATTCCTATTCATATTGAGGAAGGTGAACTCTACGAGCTTATGTTGTACAGTTCCCTGTGCAAGGTATAATTTGCAGTTTATGCGGCAGAGAGGGTACGTGCCTGGAGAGCTGAGTGTTACCTTGGTTTTAGCTTTTCTCTTATTGGTTTGTGCAGTGTCTCATCAGAGAACCTGCATGTAATTGCAGCTGGGTATATCCCTACTGTACAAATGCTGATGGAAGTGTAAGAGCAAGAGCATATCTGCAACTTATCAGAACAGTAGAGTGTGAAAAGTTGCCCACAGTGGTCAGTCAGAGGAATCGATGGTATTCGAGTTCCAGGTGGCAATCTGAAAGGAACCTGTCATACAGGTATTCTCCATCTAAAAGCTGATATTATCCAAATATTGGGCCATCTTGGTAGCAGTGGTGTGGGTGTGTATGGTAGAGGATAGGTACAGCTCCATACTGCTGGCATTTGAGTCCATATAAGTTGATTAGGTTGCACAGAGATCTGGAAAGGATCAGAGTAATTTGAACCATGTAGAACTCCACAGGTGAGAACATCTAGTGATGGAGGGGCAGTTTCCCACCACTGGTGGTTGGTGCCTCCCTCCTAGGACTCAGTTTGGCCATTACCCTGGACTTAGAGCATGTCTCTCAGTTGAGAGAGCAGAATCTCATCAACGATGCTGAGTGCTACGGAGCGGATGAGAATGAATGTCTGTTCTCTATCCATTGAAAGGAGGAGATTAGTGCTGCTTAAGCAGTATTAGTTCTGTGTTTGGCATGAATTTACATTTTGCAGAGTACAGACTATTAGCTTCAATTGAGTGAGATTGTAGTTAGTCCTGAACTTGCTCAGGAATGGGTGGTAACAGTAGGATTGGAGTATCCCGTGTGGGTTTCTTCAGTGTTGGCTGGAATGTTGTATATCTGAAGGAGGAAGAGAATATTCCTTCTCTGAATGAGACATTGGCTATTTCAATCAGAAGTTACACCATTTGTTCATGACTCTTTCACAAGCCAAAACAATTATGGGATCAGATACATAACTCTTGGGTCTAAGTTATTTGAAGGTATACAAAACTTCTTGATGAGTAAAATACTGATTTTGGGATTACAGGTGGGATGTTGATTGGTGGGTAAAGGTGGGGAGATCCAGAGGATTTTTGGCTTTTTCTGTGGTAGGGAAATGATTTGTTCTAAGTGTCATTTTGTTCTCTGTTTGCCAGAGATTGATGTCCACACATAAGTCCTCAAAAAAACTTGATTTCAGTCTGCCCTGATCTAATGACAGTATGGATAGATATTATGTTACAGTAACAGAAAGGTTCAAAATAGTCTTGTCCTTCTGGGTCAGATCTTTGGTGGCCTTTCAAAAATCTCACAGAACCACTGCAACTGTGTACTATAGGGTACGTGCTGAGAAGGCATTGTGGCTGAAACAGTTTCAATCACCTTTAATAATGTGGAATCAACATTGCAGCAATGTTGATTGTGACTATGACTAGTGTGTCCACACTGACCTGTACTTAATTTTTTTCTATCTGTGACATAATTAATTTGAAAAAGGTTCATTTTTCTAATATACAGATTTTTTCAAAAATATAAATATATGCTTACTATCTATAAGTGCCTTTAATAATTTCCCTAACAAATCCTTGATTCTTTTGATTGACAAAAGCAACAAGAATATAAATTCATGGTATTTTAATTTGAGCCAAACTAGGGTACATAATATTTATTTCTGTTTTTGGAGAATTTTTATGCATTTATCTCATCTAAACAAGCTGTAAACTCCATGGACATCATTGTTGTTCTCACCATGAATTCCGAAGTTGCCTGATTGTTGTCTACTAAGTTATGCATCTTTTGCCTTTTTCTTGGTCTTTTCTGAATCCAGAAACTTTTTATCATCTTCCAGACACATTGATTTTCAGTCATGCAAGTAAACGTGCTCAATTTGTTCTTCCTGAATGAACACGTGTCAGTATGTGCAGACCAGTCTGCCACATCCTTTATTTGTTGATCAGCATGTCCTCTCAGCTGGCATTCAATATCCTGTTGTTAACTGGTCCTCACCAGTTCTCTTAAGCCTATACCCACAAATGACCTTTTTTGGACAATCAGACTAGACCTCAGTTTGCCAGTGGATGTTCTGACATCTCATCTGAATTCTCTTCTTTAGCAGAATTTTGTTTGCATCCAGGGATTGGAGACACTTCCTCATTTGACTCTGCTTGCAACAGTTAAATCAAGTAATTTTCCAAGATATTTAAATGAACTAGAAATGTATGCTAGTTAAGCAAGAGTTTATTGCAAGTGAAAGGTATAAAAAGTTTGTGAATACTCATTTGTATTCATCATTCTGCATTCACATTTAAGTAAATAATTATTGATGGGATAAAAGTGGCATTTTGGGCTCACTTGCAAGAGCTGGGACATGATGGGAATTTCACATGCTGTAACTTGTTTAAAGCATAGCATGGATTGAGACTTTGACATTGAAAACTGTTCTTCTTCAAGGTGCAGTGGTGCTTGACTGTTTCACTTAATCATTGTTGCATTAATGATGCTGCTGGGTGAAAGGCTTCAAACTGGTGTTTGGGCTGTAAACCTACAGATATATAGTGATATTTTGGAACTCCATACAAAGCTGTTCCCAACTGCATAAAATGCCAGGTTATTGCATCAATAGTTATTTAGGACTAGATTGAGATTTTACAGTTAGCCTTTTGTAAAGAGCAGTGTATAGCTGTAGTGCTCCAGGGACAGCCCAAGTAAGAAATGTAACTGGGAAACGTCCCTGCTTGTTTCTTGCTGTAGGGAGAAGCGAGTTCCTGCAGCCCCATAATGGGTGCAGTAAATTCTCTCTTATCATGAACAACAAGAAGTCCTGTGGCACCTTATAGACTCACAGATATTTTGGAGCATAAGCTCACATAGGTTTACCCACGAAAGATTGTGATCCAAAATATCTGTTAGTCTATAGGTGCCACAGGACTCCTTGTTGTTTTTGAAGATACAGACTAACATGGCTACCGCTCTGCCTCTTACCATGATGACTAAATTCAATAAGCGAGTGCATTGGGTGGAAGAGTGCTAAGTCAAGGCTCTGCCTATTCCCTCACTCCTCCTCCCTATCGCAAGGCGACAGAATAGTGTCTCTTTGAAGTTTCAATAGTAGCTAATTCCGTGCAGGGCTCAGGGGAATGGGATCCTTTACTCTCCTTCATCAAGTATGGCTATGTTATCATCTAAGATCGCTTCTACACTACTACTTATGTCAGCAAAACTGATGTTGCTTGGGCTGTGTAAAAACATCTCCCTTCTCAGGTGATACAAGTTTCACCAGCAGAAGTGGTAGTTCACACGGCGCTGTACAACATAGCTACAGCAACTTGTTGCAGGTGATTTAATTTATGATTTAATTTGCGTCATTTATGATTTAATTTATGATTTAATTATGTCACCGTGACTGCTTTCTCCTGTTGGCATTCAGCAGCTACACAAGAGATCTCACCGCAACAAAGCTGCTGCAGTACAGCTGTGCTGCTGTAAGGTCACTGATTGTAGACATAGCCTAAGTCTTAAAAGGCTAGGGACCTGATCCACCACTATGTTGCACCTTTTATAGTCACTTATACCTTGTGCAAAGTGGGTGCAAAATAGTTTGGGCCAGATTTGGAATTTATTTTCACCATTGTAAACCTGAGGACTTCAGAAGAGTTATTTTAGGTTTGTGCTGGGTGGCTGAGAACAGAATATTTCTATGCCATTCTGTTCTGGCAGTGCTTTGTACAGAGCAAAGGTATACATAATGCACATGACAATAGACATTTGCTTTCTCCTACCTCTCCTCCCCAAATCAAGCCATCACTAACGTAAAGTGCAGCACCCTCACCACCTCCATCGACAGGGAAGGTGAAAATGGCTGCAGTGACTCAGACGGTTGGAGAAGGGAGATAACCTTGGGAATGTAGTGGAGGTGCTGAATGCACTGATCATTACAACACCTTTTATACCCAGCATCCAGCCACCTTCCCCATTGTTCATGCAGGTACTCTATCACCCAGCCACTTTCAATCTTTGAGATTCCTCATCCAGGGATCTCTGTTGGTCTTCCTAAATCAAGATCTTTCCTTCTGAATTCCTCCAAAAAAACAAGTGCCATTTCTTGCCTTCTGATAGAATAGCAGCCTGAGAATATGGTGATTGTTTCCCCTTTCTTGTGCCTACCCAACATGGGGAGATGGGCCCAGGTCCAGAGCATGGTGGCTCAGTCAGTAGGTCTTACAGGACTCAGTAGAGGCATCTAACAGTGTCTAAGCTAGCATCAGGAGCTTCTGGCAACATGTGAGATGTATGGGGAGTGGGGGGAACAAGCCAAGAAGATTAAGTTGGAGGAGCCGCATGTGCAGTACCTGCTGTGACTTACAACATAACAAGATATTTAAGATGCAGGAGAGGACCCAAAGCCTCCCATAGTCACCTGTCCGTCTCACCGCTAGAGGCAGCCCTCCTTCTGTGTACCTGGTGCTCCTTTATATATCATAGAGAGGGAAGAAGAAAATGGCTGCAATAGACCAGGCTGTTGAAGAGGGGTAATACCCTTGGGATTATCAGAACAAGTTGAGGAACAACCACTCTAGGAAACATGGTCCCTCTTACATGAACTTATTCCCACACATGAGTAAAGGTTCAGTTTTAATGGCACTTGGAACAGGATGGACTTCTCCATGAGCTGAGATGCTCTTGTTGTGACGGGGGATGTAGAAGAATCTAATTAGATTCCCCGCTAGCATCTGATCCCCATTGGAGAGTCACAGAATGCAGCTCTCCCCACAGTCCAGGGGCTTATAGCTGCATAGTTATCAAGTTAACTTTGCTGTTGTCCGTGGACTAAGGAGGGCTGAGCAAAACAAACTCCCTGTGGACTCTTTCTGGTTATGTCTCTTGCCTTTGTCACACTGTTCCTGGGTTTGCTGAGCAGGTGGTGCAGCGGATGCATTCCCACAGCTCTGCTGGGGGTTGATCAACTGTCTTCTGCTGCATGATTACACAGTAGGGAATTATGGAGCCCTGTGATAGGAGATTAATAGAGCAAAGCATTGCTTCAGACATTAATGATGGTTGCCATAAGGTCTGCTAGCGTTTGTTTTTTCCTCAATAAGTGGAATATTTGTAAGGGCTTATTTTTTGTTAAGAGAATTTTGAACATTTCATGAAATGTCATTTAAAATGAGGCTTGTATGCTCCGTCTGGTTAATAGGTTACCCAGTGTCATATCTGAGGAGAGGACATGCAGTGCTGCCTCACATGACATCACATGGGATCTTTTAGCAAAGAAATAAAAAAGAGACAAAAACAAAAACCCAAACCAATCCCCAGCCTGTTACCCTCCGTTTTAAATAAAGTGAACACAATCCACAATATATGGCATATTTCATAGCATATCTGAAATATTTAATGTAGGTCAGAGACAAGATGGGTAAAGTAATGGCTTTTATTGGAACATTTTCTGTTGGTGCAGGAGACAAGCTTTCGAGCCAGGCAGAGCTCTTCTTCAGATCTGAGGAAGGTCACTTCTAAAGGCAAGACACCTGGGTAATGGACAGTATAAGTTGACCTTGAATGGTCTTAGAATATGTGCAAATTACTTAAGGCAAACAATGTGTTCCACCTTGCATTTAGCTGTGATAGTTGAAATACCTCTCCCAGACCTGACAAAGAGCTCCGCATGGCTCAAAAGCTTGTCTCTCTCATCAACAGAAGTGGGCCTAATACAAATGTGACAGGTTCCCCAGTGTACAAATTGGAGCTGTGGAACTATTGTCACCTCTCCAGCCTGTGCTGTTTGAAACAGTTGCACGCCACTAATCCCCTCCAGGGACTGTTATCACTGGGCCATCAGCATGTGGATCCCTACACTCAGGCCTAGTAATGGAAGCAAGAAAGGGGCAACTGCCCAGGGCCCCAGTAATTTAAAAGAGCCTGGGGGTTCCAGTCACCGCTGCTGTAAATCTGTGTCTCTTGATTGAAAGATGCTTTTGATATGCACCATTCAGGGTTACTCAGCCCTGAAACCTGCATGGGGCATATCCAAAGTGTCTTTCAATCAAGAAATGTTGTGGCAACTTTCCCCAGAGCAGGCACGTTGGGGCTGGGAAAGGTAGAGGAGGCACAATGCAGGTATTAAGGGGCTCATTCCACAAGGTGGGGGATGGGGATGGACTGGTTCAGGAATTCTCTCGCTGGGAGGGGGGTGGATTTTTTGGAGCGGACTTTTGGCCCGGTTGGAGGGGTGGGGGGGCAGCTGCCTAACACTCAGCAGCTGAATAGGAAGAGAAAAGAAGAGAAGAGATCCTCAGCATGAAGAATAACTCAATCAGCAGCCAACAGCCAGTAGGTCTCAAGAAGAGCAAAATGTATCCCACCCTGCTTTGCCCCCATGTGATGTAAGCCTGGTGAGTATGATCTGCCAAGGGGCCATATCCTCCTGCTTATTTTCCCACCCATTTTTAGCTGGAGTTTGGCAGTACCTCAAACCCGTTGTTACTGTGTTGTCAGGTGCTGCCTGCTTGTCTTTGACTGTTAGATTTACATAAGAGGCTGACAGTGTTTATCAAGTTGTGGAAGAGTTAAGTGCATTTGACTGCCTTCCTGAGGATGGCTCATTCTCTTCACCTGTAAAATAGTAACAGAGGAAGCCGTGCTAGTCTATACACTATCAAAACAAAAAGCAGTCAAGTAGCACTTTAAAGACTAGCAAAATAGTTTATTAGGTGAGCTTTCGTGGGACAGAAGTGGGTCTGTCCCACGAAAGCTCACCTAATAAACTATTTTGCTAGTCTTTAAAGTGCTACTTGACTGCTTTTTGTCTTCACCTGTAAGAAAGGGCAGTGGGAGGGCTTTCTAAGGAGGAGGTGTGAATTGATTGGTGGTGAAGTTGGATCTGTGAGTGTCCCCCACCAGCCTTAAGCAGTGCCTAGAGGAAGCCCTGCCTGGTTCTGGTGACAATTAAAGGGACTAAGGCTGTGGATGCTGCTGGGAGCCCTGGGACCTTTTGGATTGCTTGGCCCTGGAGCAGTTTCCACTTTTGCTCCCTCACACCCTGCAGGCCTGATACAATTGATCAGGGTGTAACATGGTTGACTAATTTTGTCTCAAAGTTTTGATGCTGCATTTGCTACTTGTAGTGAGCTGTGTATCTTAAATATTCCACTGAGGTTGTGTTAGACAGTATGCTCCCCACATACCTTTCCTGCCACATTCATTTTTTGGTGGGTATGATTCACTTGCGCTGCTACTGTATTTACCTTAGAAATTCTCAGTGGCTGTACATTTGCAATCTGTCTCACTGCAGGCAGAAGAGCTTGACTTAGTGGTTCAAGTACAGTCCAATGTGACTGTAGTAACTACCTTGTATTTTGATAGCAATTAGTTCACTGCTTAACTTTTCTTACAGGATTGTGCCATCAGCTTACTATTGCTGAAGCAACAACATTTTTAAAGGTGGCTCCTACAAAATTTTGTATGTGATAGATGTACTCAAACAGTTTTGTTAACTTTCTTCTTACTAACAAAGAATGGCAAAATCACTTCAAGCTAACTTAACCCGAAGTGGTTTAGAACTGTAAACAAAAAGGAACAAATATCAACCCATGAAAAACAAATTGATGGAAAGCCAGCTTGGAAAAATGCATTTCTGAGATGGAATATTTGCATAAGCCCTTAACAAGGAATATGATTTTTAATTAATAATAAGTGGGCTATATAGCTCTAAGAGAAAGCAGTTTGTTTTACAGGTAGAATGTCTCTAATCTGGAACTCTCACATCCAGCAAACTCGATAACCTGGCATGGTTTTAGTTAGCTGGATGACCTCTTATCATGGGTGTGGCCACATTTCCTGTGGTACCATAAAGTTTGTTTACAGCTACCAATCCTGGCTCTCAGTGTTCCATGCTGTTATTTAGCTGTAATTTACCTCAAAATGTCTTCTAAGAGCCCAGTAAGCAATGGAAGTGTTGTCAACATGCTAGACATTATTGACCTCCCCATTGTCTGGGGAATTCTCTTTTCTGGCACCAGCCAGGTCCCAAGGGTACCAGATTAGAGAGGTTCAACCTGTATTAAGAAAACTAGCTTTGTTCTTAACCGAATAATGCATTGTGGCAAGGCACCTCCTTGCCTAGTTGTCCTGAGCATGTCTTCTTCTGGTTGTGAGGGCCTAAAATTCACCAATTTCACTCCAGAGGGTTTTACATCTCACTTCTCAATTTTTCAATATTTAAAAGGCCCACATAGAACTCCCAAACCCAATAAACACATAATTCAAAAAAAGGAGTGTCTTCTGCCTCTTCTCTGGGATGTTGCCTTAGTAAGCTGGCAGCCAGTCCTTCCCCTAATAGCAGTTAGTTGGATTGCTTTCCCATGTAAGGGGGAGGCCAGCATTGCAACCAGAAAAAGCCTTTCCTTATGCAGCTTCTCAGCTCAGAACCAAAGTTTATCCACTATGTATAAACAAATAGTTATTGGGAGAGAAGGAGAAGGAGAGAGACTATAAATGAGTTCACTCCAAAAGAGAATTCCCAGCTGTGGATCACAAGCAGAGATAGGTTTCTTGATGAAGTCCAAAGTTTGTCATGAAATTCCTCAAAAGGGCCAGGATTTAGGAGTCCTATGTTGTTCCAGTGACATTTCCAGGCACTTAAAAGTGAAATGTTTTAACACTGATCCTTGCAAAGGCTAGCTTTCTTTGAAGATCCACATCTAAGGCACTCTTGAAAACTTTACCAATAGTCTTCTCAGTGAGAAAACTATCATCCTGCAAAGCAAAAGGTTCCAAAATATTTGTTGAAATCTAACTGGTAAACCTAACTACAATGGAATGCAGTTAGGTTCTTCCCTTTGGGCTTGTCTATACTACCTCCTTCCTTCGAAGGAAGGATGGTAGTTAGGGTGTTGGGAGTTTACTAATGAAGTGCTGCTGTGCATAGGCAGAACTTCATTAAGCAAATTCCTCCCTCATGGCAACTCTGAAGTTTTAAACTTCGAAGTACTGACATGCGTCTAGCCGCGGCTCACCCACTGGTACTTTGGAGTGCCAGGGCAACTTTGAAGTCCCCTTACTCCTCAAAACTTCGGAGTTGCCGCAGGGGGAATTTGCTTAATGAAGTGCTGCCTATGCACAGCAGCACTTCATTAGTCAACTCCCAACACCCTAATCACCATCCTTCCTCCGAAGGAAGGTGGTAGTGTAGACACAACCAAAGGCTTTGTCACCAAACAATTTGAAGAAAAAAGTGCTATTGAATACAGATAGTCTTCTAAATAGGGACTAGGTGCCTGGGCTAGCTTGCTGCCTCTTGGCCTTGTCCTCACAATGAACCAAAGATCTATAATTATGGCACCACACAGCATATCCTGTCATGCGTTCTGCAAAAACTGGTGTACATCAGAAACAACAAGAAGTCCTGTGACACCTTATAGACTAAGAGATATTTTGGAGCATAAGCTTTCATGGGCGAAGACCCACTTTGTCAGATGCATGACATCAGGTGTACGCCAGAGTTATTTTTCCACAACTTTAATACCATTTTGCTAGACTTTTTATAACCATATAAACTACTTATTCTCTTGCTTTAAAAATGCTAGTTTCCATATTAACACATAATGATGCAGTCAACAGCAGGAGTGAAAAGCATTTAGCACCAGAGCCCAAGAACAGGAAAAAAAAGAAAGTGGAAAATATCCAATGTAAGATATTTAGAGCTTCAGTGGGAATTCTCTATAAATGATTCCATCTCCTCATAGTATTTGTAATCCTACTTTCTAATTGATTGCAGTGATAAAATCCTGGACACTTGGGGAGCAATAAGTATCGTCCAAAGCCTGTCTTCTTCATGCTCTGAAACAATGTAACTTGAGGCAGTGATTTACATATTTTGTTTGTATAACAAAAAAAAAGATTCTGTATAAAATTTTTAAATGAATTACTGTTTTTATTGTTTTCTTTCTAAGAGTTGAACTCTTTTCATTTAGCACTCTGAAAAGGTTTGTCGTCATGAGAGAAAAAAATAAGCAATAACTAGGAAAATATATGTTGTAAAATACCAGAATGAGTAGCAAAATGAAAAGATGAGCATGAATGCCAGATATTTAGTCTTTGTCTATATAGAATACACTATTCTGAAAGAGATTTTTTTAAGAGTGGTGTAATTGGCACAACTCACCACCCTGGCATGTCCTGCAGGTCACATGGAAATTAGCTCTTCCAGCTTCTGGAGCACCCATGTTGTGCCCAGTGTCTCATACACTGTTGCTTATCTGTTTGTTCGCCATCTTATATCAGGACTCATGTCCCTCACTGGCCAGGGAGCTCTTCCTTCAGGGTATTGCCCTGTCAGAGTGCTCCACACTCTGGGGTCCTTCCCACCTGGGGAACCCCAACCCCCCTATACCCACCTTGCAATAGTGAACTACTGCCAGTCTTCATTTAGCCCCTTAGCTGAGGGGAAAACTGCAGTCTGGAATGGCCACTCATCATTAGTAAGAGGTTGGACCTGCTGTCTTCAGCTGCCCTTCCTGCCTCTCTGTTGCCCTTGTACCCCCAAGGCCTTATTTCACACCCTGCCTTTCTCCAGTACCATTCTTGTCCATGGTATCCCACTCTAGCAGGAAGCTCTCTCCAGGGCTGGAACAAGAATGTGCTTACTCCAGCCAGCCATCTCTTTTATACTGCCCTTCTGGGCTTTGATTAGCTGTCCCAATCCTTCCTGCTGATTGGCTCCCAGGACAGCCCTCTCCCGTGGCTGTTTTTAACCCTTTCCATACCATGGCAGGGCAACTGTCCTGTCACAGTGGGAACTGTGATTTTTACCCTCTGGTGTGAGACTGAACCAGTTGGTATGTGGTCTGAGATTTGCTGCTGTTGGTTTTTTCATCATTTCAGGGTTTTTTTTGATATATATAAATAAAATATCTTGCCTGTAGTCTTTGATTCTCATCAACCTCAGAAACCCTCTCCTTTGTCGGCAGCCTCTTAGGACTGATTTCTTCCAGGCATAAGAGGCTGCTGACAAAGGGGGAGGGGCTTACCAGCAGAACCACATTTACACAGCTTCTTTTGTGCCAGCAGCAGTGTCTGCTGGTGAGCAAATGTGCAAATAAGTAGCCATTTGTATCTTCAAGACTGCCAATTTGCACACTGCTGCTGGCAGTTTGCGTCAGCATAACCGTAGCCTAGGACTTTGTTGAATAGGAAATTTAGAGTTAATGTGTCTTACCAATTGCTCTCATAATGGTGTGATTATTTTTGAAGTGTGGTATCTTGGAATCTTCCAGCTTTTGAACAAAGTCCATATGCTCCAATGCATAACTTGGAATCTCTGGTTTCCAAAACTGCCTGCTGGATTATGAGAAATCAAGCCATGGTACACTGTAAACTATCAAATGCATTTTTCAAATGCTGACCACTTAAATACTGTCATATTATTATTATTACATCACTGACAGACAATGTTGTATGTACCCAGAAGACACATTAGACTGTTGTTTGTGCTTTGTCAACCATATCATGAGTAGATAATTATTTGGGCATTTGCCAGCAGGATTCAGCAAGCACCTGGTGGAGAATGCTTATTTGTGTCATTTAGCCGTTCCACATAAATGTTACACAACCTTACTTGCTTTATGTCAGAGAGAAATGTTAATATTCAAATATAATTGTATCCAAAATGTTGTAGGTGAATTTGTCCCTATATCTTTAATGGGATTCCCAATTTAATCTACAGGTAAAATTTTGAAAAGTGGCTAAATACCATTTTCATAAGTGATTTAAATACTCAGGACCCAACCTTTCAATGATTTTCACTGGGATTTAAACTTCTAAGTCACTTGGGCATTTTAAAAATGTTAGCTTGTATCTATGTTTCTTATGTCACCTTTGATAACGTGAAATGTTAGATTGCTGAAAGTCAAGCTGAGTGAATATTTCAAAATGGTATTTATGGAAGTTCCTGATAATGAACAGCCAGTTGGCTTGATTATGAGCATGCCTTTAATATATATCTTTTGTGCATGAATATTCATGCAAAAGTTTATATTCATGTGAAGTTTGGTGAATGGCTTTCTTCATCTGTATACCCAGATTTGCATGTAACTAGGCTGTCTGTTGTTGGCTATTGACTATTTATCTTTGAATGGTTCATGTTATATAGGAGGTCAGGCTACATTGTTATAATGGTTCCTTCTGACCTTAAAAACTTACAAGCTTTCTGGTCTAAAATGTGACACCATGAATAGGGAATGCATAGTGAGTTATAAGGTTAATCATATGTACAATGACCACAGGATGAAATCTATAGACACAATTAACAAGTTATTCAATAAAAGAAATCTATATCTGTTCTTTAGTAACTTGTCCAGAGAGAACAGAGCTAAATTCTTTGAAGAAATCATTGTCAGTGAAAAACTTAGCCAACTCTGATCCCAGCAAGTATTTTCAAAGAATGTCCCGTATAACAAAAAGAAATGTGATCATGCAAAGCACTTGTTGGTGCCTCAGTCAAGTGACAGTGTCACCGAAGGTGTTGCAGATGTTGGAGCAGGTGTTGAGTTTTTTGAAGGAGAAGAGCACACATCACAAACCTGCTTTCCAGCTGTGCTGTGCTAGCTGGTGACATGCAGTTGAAAACAGTAACAGAGGGATAGCCAGATTAGCCTGTATTCTAACAAAACAAAACAAAACAGTAGTCACGTAGCATTTTAAAGACTAACAAAATGATTAATTAGGTGATGAGCTTTCATGGGACAGACCCACTTCTTCAAGTCTGAAGAAGTGGGTCTGTCCCATGAAAGCTCGTCACCTAATTAATCATTTTGCGAGTTGAAAAACAGCTGTGTTGTGTCACATGCATGCATGCCATGTACTGCTATGGGATCTCCAAACTGTGGACATGTCCCCGTTGGTGGGGCATAGAGGAATTGTCTGGAGGCAGTAGGACAGGGACAGAGCCTGTCACTGCCCCAAAGGTCAGAAAGGGAACAACTTCTAGCCCTGCTTTTCCTCCAGCTCACCTGCAGCATTGCGCTGCAGCTCCCAATTGCAGCCCCACTCCTGGCCCCAGTTCCCAAACTTGTATCCAGCCCCGTTCCTGTCTCTGGCTCCAGCTCCCAGCAGTGAGGGGAGTATGGACAGATTGAATTGTGGGTAAAGGGGGGCTTGACAGAAAAAGTTTAGGGACCACTATGCTACTTGGTATTGCAACGCTTTGTCACAATGTGGTTACACTGTTTCAGTCTTCTGCCAAAGCTTGCTCTCCTTGGCTCAGAGGGAGCTACTTTTATTAACATATGTAAATGAGAGCAGATTTTAGCCACATGGTGTTCAAATAGAGAAGAGTGAAATGTGAGAATGAGGTCAAATAAATTATTACTGTGTGATTTCATATTTTTATTTATATTAGGATTTACTTTTAAGGTGATCCTGGCTCTGTATTAACCAACATTAATACAGTAATCTACTTAATGAGTCTCTTAGCATTAACCATATGCATTTCTTTAACATCAAAATGAATTATATCTCTCCCCTCTGCCCCCCAAAGAAGCCTGACAGTCTCTATCCAGCTATTCTTTTCCAGAAATAGTTCCTCTTGGGTTATTAAACCCCTTTTTCTTCTGGACTGAGGCCGATTATTTTCATTGGCATGTGAAGATATGGTCCCGAATAGGCCCTATTCTGATTTCCTAGTGACAGCAGCTGTGCAGGTGAAGTCAGCCACTTTTTAGACAAATAAAACAAACCAGCAGTCATGTAGCACTTTAAAGACTAAAAATAATTTATTAGGTGATGAGCTTCTGTGGGGCAGACCCATTTTCTCAGAAAGCTCATCACCTAATAAAGTATTTTGTTAGTCTTTAAAGTGCTACATAACTGCTGGTTTGGTTTGTTAGAATACAGAGTAACACAGCTACCACTCTGTTACTATTCACTTTTTAGGCAGGTAAAATAGCATCATTTGGTGTACCAGCAAGAAGAGGTTGCTGAGACACCACCGTTACACATTTTCCCAAGAGCCCAAGTGTCTTCTACCTATTAGCTCTTGCATGAGGCTGCCTCCACCTGAGTGTGTGCCTGACACTTTTTTGCTTGTGCTGCATTTTCTTTGCATTCTATTTGTGTAAGGCAGTGACTTATTATGAAGGAAACTGGAAGGCTTAAAATAACCTCCACCTACTCTCACATTGTTGGTGCTGCTGGAAACAACAATAAAATAATGGGTAGGCTCTAATTTTAATGTAATAAATTGAACAAATCCTGCTTCCCTATATTAGAATTTCATACTGCTCACAGAGATGCACCCTTTAGCTCTAATTCACATCGCAAGATTTTTGGCATAATGATACAGACACAGTAAAAATAATTAAATAAGGCATTTCCTCATACTCCCATTAACATACACTGCCCCCTGAAACTTCTGTAGCTGTTTATGTGGGAGTCACATGGGCAGTATTGTCTGAAGACAACATTTTTTTATTCTTTATGCAGACTATTTTTCAGCCGTTCTAGATTTTTAAGAAATAAAAACAGTGAATCATGTGGCATGTACTCAGTTTGCAAATTCATCCTCTTAGCATCAATTTTTTTTTTATCAGTCACTGTTAAATTTTTGCCTAAAACAGAGGATGCATAAGGAAATAAAAATGTTTTATGAAGATGTGCTGGTGTAAATTTGTACTGTCTTATGAAGAGCACAGGATCCTCAGTCTGAGATTGGCTTAAGACATCACTACTATGAAATAATGGAGTTAGAGCTTCAGGTAATTTAGATGACAAATCAAGACTGACCAAATTAAAAGCCTTTCCTAAATCAATAAAAATTGCTCCAGAGATATTTTGCTCATAAAAGATAGTGGTTTACAATAAAATCTCTTTGCATGCATTGCTTTGAAATAAATCTTTTCTTAAATGGGGAAACTACACTTAGAACACATTTTTCAGACTAGAACATATAATAATGCCCAGAACCTAGACCAAAAGAAGAGCTCTATGCAGCTAAAAAGCTGGTCTCTCTTACCAACAAAATTTGGTCCAAGTTATTACTTTATCCTCCTTGTGTCTTTTTAATATCCTGGGACCAGCACGGCTACAATAGTACTGCAGACTTAAGGTACAGAACAGTACAAATAATTATTTAGGTGTTTATTAATTACCTGCTTTGCATGCTTTGTCAGTGCTTTGAGCAGCCATATGTGGAATATGGACATTCACTTAAGGCACCCTTTTATCTGAATTTAGCTCTGAGTCTTCAAGAGAGTTTATTATATACATTAATGGATAGTATGCGCACATGTGTACAAGCCCACTCTGATTTACCAACTAAACACTACAAAAATGAGGGACCTTTGTATTTCATATAACCTACATTTCCTGATCCAAATAACACAGTGGCACGTGAGTCAGGGTTTAAAAATGGAACTTTATTTATGTGCATGTATGGGAGTATGCCCACTGCTGAGAGCAAATTTGGCCTATGTCACACTTATGGCCTGACTTAAATTGCACCCCATTTTATTAATCCATAGGGGCTACTGCACGGGGAACAGCCCTGCTTTGGCCATCATTCTGGCTCTTTTTTCCGTGACCAGGAGTGTCCTTTTACCTGGAGAGACTCTTGCAGACATCTATGCTGGTGAAACATGGAATGGAAGATATTACCCCAGGAAGCTAAGCCACCAGGGAACCACTGGACAAATAATATGCTAAAGGAGCACTCAGAGACAATAATGCCATTATGGAGAAACTAAATAATTCTTTGCATTGGTCTTCAAGGCTGAGGACATTAGGGAGAATCCCAAATCATAGCCATTCTTTTAATGTGACAAATCTAAGCAACTGTCTGAGATCGAGGTGTCATTAAAGGACATTTTGCCACAAATTGATCAATTAAACAGTAATAAGTCACCTGGAACAGACGGTATTCACCCAAGTGTTTTGAAGGAACTCTAATACGACACTGCAGAACTACTAACTATAGTCTGTAACCTGTCATTTATGCCAGCTTTTGTTGAAAATGATCAGAAAAATCGCAAATGTGACACCAATTTTTAAAAAGGGCTCCAGAGGTGGTCCTGACAATCACAGGCTGATTAGCTTGACTTCTGTGGTATCTAACTAAAACTATAGAGAAGAAGAAAATTGTCAGACACACATATGAACATAATTTATTGGAGAAGAGTCAATATGGTTTTGTGAACGGAAATCATTCCTCACCAATCTACTAGAATTCTTTAAGTGGGTTAACAAACGTTGGACAAGGGTTGTCCAATGGCTATAGTGTATTTAGATTTTCAGAGAGCCTTTGACAAGGTTTCTCAGCAAATGTCTTAAGCAAAACAAGCTGCCATGGAGTAAGAGGGAAGGTTCTCTCATGGATTGGTAACTAGTTAAAAGATTGGAAACAAAGGGCAGGAAGAAATGGTCAGTTTTCAGAATGGAGAGAGGTAAATAGTGGTGCCGTCAGGGGTCTGTACTGTGACCATGCCTATTCAAGATATTCAGAATGATCTGGAAAAAGAGGTAAGCAATGAGGTGGCCAGATTTGCAGGTCATAGAAAACTAGTCAAGATAGTTAAATCCCAGGCAGACTGTGAAGGACTACAAATGGATCTCTCAGAATGGTGTGACTAGGCAAATAAATGACAGGTGAAATTCAATGTTCATAAAAGTAAAGTAGTACACATTAGAAAAATACAATACAACCTATAAATATAAAATGATGAGATCTAAATTAGCTGTCATCACTCAAGAAAGAAATCTCGGAGTCATTGTGGATAGTTCTCTGAAAACATCCACTCAAATTTGTTGCAGCAGTCAGAAAAGCAAACAATGTTGAAAACATTATAAAAAAGATAATATGAGAAAAATATCATTGCCTGTGTTTAAATGAATGGATTGCCCATACCTTGAATACTGTGTGCAAATATGGTCACCTCATTTAAAAAAAAAGATATATTGGAATTATAAAATGTTAAGAAAAGGGCAAAAATGAGTAGGAGTCTGGATTGTTTTCCATATGAGGAAAGATTACTAAGACTGTGGGTTTTCAGCCTGGAAAAAGAGATGACTGAGGGAAGGTTTGGTGGAGCTCTATAAAATCATGACTGACGTAGATATGGAAGTGCAGTTTATGCCTTCTGGTAACACAGACCCTAGAGGGTCAACCTGATTAAATTAATAGACAACAGGTTTAAAATAAAAGGAAATGCACAATCAATCTGTGGAACCTCTTGCCAGAGGATGTTGTGAAGGCCAAATCTACAACAGAGTTCAGAAAAAGAACAGATAAATTCATGGAGGATAGGCTGGTAAACGAGGAGGCAGGGATGGTGTCTATTGCCTCTGTTTGCCAAAAGCTGGGAAAGAGTGACAGGGAATGGATCACTTTTGATGTACCTGGCCCTGGCCACTGTCAGAACACAGGATACTGGGGTAGATGGACCTTTGGGCTGACCCAGCATGGCTGTTCTTATGTTCTTGTGATGGCAGCTTCTTGTTCACGTTGGTGGACAACTATCTGCCATTGCGTACACTAGGGCCATGTTCATAGCACTGATGCTCATAGACTGCTGTTCATAGTCAGTTGCTTCCGCAGCTTGTTTCTGATAACTTTCGAATACCTCAGTGTATGCAAATATGTATTGTATGTACTCCTTTATTGCCTGTCTTTTCCGGTACGTCCTATTGCAGCAGATAGATTTGGCTATGGTGATTTTGCTAATGGGTCCTGCCATAAACTTTCCGGGATCATCCAAAGAACATCCTCTCACCTACAAAGGGTTAATGTGCTGACAAAGCAAAAAAGTATGTGGGCAAACTTCATGGCCAGATGTTAAATTTACCTTTTTCTTAAACCCTTTACTTATTAGCCCTGCGATAGGGTATATTTCAGATTGTCAGAGCAATTCAAGTGATGTCATATTTTGTATTTTTTTTTCTTAATTTACTCTTGGAAACCCAAAATGAAAGCAGCTGTTAAAATCAGTCAGTGAAATATTAGGAAGAAAACGGCTTAGGCTGGTTATTATATTGTCTTAATTAAGAGTATTTTACTGCTTACCTTACTTGTTTATGCAGAGTAAATTTTAAATGGAGTCAGATGTCCAGCTGGAGTACCTAGAATTCTCCACTTCAGGGCTAATTTCTCTAATTTTTCCAGGAGAACTTTATAACATTTACAGATTCTTTAGCATATTTCAGGTAAGGTGGAAATATATTTGTATGTTTGTGTGTATTCTGGTATATTTGTGCAGTTATCCAAGGTATTGATTCCAAAGGCCATGAATCACTGGCAATCAAGTGCGCATTAAGCTGTAAGTTCATTTTGATAGACAGTCCATGTCAAATGAAATTGACTATCTTCCTGCGTTACCACTATCCTTCAAAATGGAAAAATAGTGTAGAAAGTGCAGCCATGGACTCTGAATGTGCCTGTTTTTTCCAGCTGAGTTAATGAACATTAGTAACAGCATACCACTTTCTTAGGATGATTAAAAGTGAGGCTGTCCTTCACATTTCTCTGTTTCCTTGTCTCCAAATAAGGTTTTTGTGAACTAGCAGTTGATTAGCTTTTTAAATCTGTTATTTCCTATGGTCTTTAACTGTTATATGTAGTACCTGGCTATTAAAGTGATGGGCACTTAAAATAATACATTAAGAAGTCCATTTATTGTGCCACTGAAGTCAGTAGAAGCTTCGCTATTGTTTTCAACAGACTAGGATCGGGCCCAAAAACATACTATTGTAACCTTCCATGTGTAGCCTTTTATTCTATTTAATGTTAATTATATTAAAGTGACTGTGTCTACACTTGCATTCCTCTTTCGAAAGAGGCATGAAAATGAGGGAAATGGAAAATGCAAATGAGGTGCAGATTTACATATCTGGTACCTCATTTGCATATTCTTATTTCAAAATACCTTCTTTTGAACGAACAAAACCAGTGTAGACACTGCTTTTGCGAAAGTAAACCCCATCTTCGAAAGAATGCTTCTTCCCATAAAAAAGGGAAGAAAGATTCTTTTGAAGATGGGGTTTACTTTCAAAAGAGCAGTGCTGGTCTTCTGCTTTCAAAAGAAGCTATTTCAAAATAAGGATATGCAAATGAGGTACCAGATATGTAGATCTCCACCTCATTTGCATTTTCAATTTCCCTTATTTGCATGCCTTTTTCAAAAGAGGAATGCAAGTGTAGACAAAGCCAGTGTGTTTAGCACTGGCAGCTACAGTCTCAAGTTCACACATGGAACCTTAGGCAAGTAACACATACAAGCATAAGAACAAGGTCCACTATCTTTTAGTAATTTTTTAACATTTTCAACAAATTTATAAATGTCTCACATCATATACAAGTCCCCAAGATAAGTACCATGTATCAGTTGTACCTACAGACATACACATATCCTCCTAGATGGTGTTAGTCTGTTGGCCTTCTCATGAATTGATCATCAATACGGGGGTGGTTCTTGTTGTTTTCCATAGGAAGCTCAGTTTCAAGTTCTGTGAATCCCTTTCCAGGCTGTTTGTGTCTATACCTGCATTCTGCACATGCATATGGAAGTGTCAGTCTTTCCTTTCTTATTGTCCTGTGTACCCTAAGAACACAAGGGACCTCAAATTCTATAGGCCGTGTAGGTGTTCATTAGCATTGGTGTACCACCTTTATCTCATGATTAAGACATGTATTAGAGATGGCATTTACTGTCACAGAATTTTAAAATTTAATCTTTCCAGATAAACTTTCTCAGTATTACCAGTTGGTACCTCTTCTCCCATTAACTTTCTGGCTATTTCTCTGTCTTTGACTTATGTCATCATTTCTTGTTGTCAAAGCCTAAAATTGCTCAGCTAAAGTTTTTCAGGCCTCAGCTTAGGGTTCTTGTGTTTCAACTTGCCTCTCTTGAGACTAATACTTGTTTCCTCTAAATACTGATCAGTCATATTGATTTATAATAGAAAAATTAACTCTAATTAGCATACAATGAATATGTGGGATATAATAAGTTTATTAATCATAGCATGACAGAATGGGTATGTCTACACAGGAGTTTTATTCTGAAGTCAGTTATTTCAGAATAGCGATTCCAAAATAACTTATTTCAAAATAATGCTGCTCCACACAAAACTACATTTTGAAATAGCATGTAGCTATTTTGAAATACATCATCTAAACACATCGGCTGTGTCTATATTGAGCCCTACTGCTGACAGTTTGATGCAAATATACAGTCTTGAAAATGCAAAATGGTGGTTCATTTGCATATTCATGTGGCTAATGTGAATATTCATGACGACTGTTTGCATATTCACGGCAGGACTCAAGCAGTGTAGATATGGCTCTCCTGGCAAAAACCCACTATGTCGGCAGCCCCTTATGCCTAGAAAAAATCACGGACAAGGGGCTGCTGACAAAGGGTTTTTTTTTTGCAGGCAGAATCACATCTACACGGCTTGATTTCTGCCTCAAATTTACAAATCACCTTTATGAATATGTGCATTAGCCATGTGACTATGCAAATGAACCACCATTTTGCATTTTCAATAGTGCTTGTTTGCATGAAACTGTAGGCACTACAGCTCAGTGTAGACATAGCCATAGGCTGCATGTATGCTACATTCCATTTTCAGAAGGGGAATACAAATGGAACTGATTGGAAATGCAAATGTGGTACTGGTTTACATATCACATGTGTCATTTGCATAATGGCAGCCACTTGCTGTTCCAGAAGTACAGTTTTTGGAAAAAAAAAAAAGCAGTGTAGACTGAGTTCATTCAAAAGGAAGCCGTGGTTTTGAAAGCACCCTTCTTCCTAAAAATTATGAGGAAGAGGGGTGCTTTCAAAACTGGGGTTTCCTTTCAAATGAACCCTGTCTACAGTGCTTTTCTTTTTCCGAAAACCACACTGCCAGAACAGCAAGTAGCTGTCATTATGCAAATGAGGCATGCAATATGTTAATCAGCACCTTATTTGCATTTCCATTCAAACACATTTGCATTCCCCTTCCAAAAGGGGAATAGTAGTGTAGACACAGCCGTAGAGCCTATTTCAAAATAGAGCCAGTGGACACATCACGGCTTATGTCTAAATAGACACTATTCCCTGTGGCTGTGGCCACACTAGCCCCTCCTTTCACAGGGGCAATGGTAATGAGGCAGTTTGGCAGATGCTAATAAGGTGCTACCATGAATATGCAGCACCTCATTAGCATAATGGTGGCCACATGTACTTCGAAAGTGCCACTTTTGAAACATATGCCGCCCCTGTAGCTGGGACCTTTTGAAACAACCTCCTGATTTCGAAAGCCCCTTCTTCCCAAAAACAAATGGAAAGAAGGGGCTTTCGAAATCAAGGGGTCGTTTCGAAAGGCCCCTGTCTGCATGGGTGGAATGTGTTTAGAAAGTGGCACTTTTGAATCATGTGTGGCTGCCATTATGCTAATGAAGGACTGCATAGTCATAGCAGCGCCTCAGTAACATCTGCCTAAGTGCCTCATTACCATAGCCTCTGAAAGGAGGGGCTAGTTTGGCCAAAGCCTGTTTTAACAGCACATATTTCAAAATAGCTATTTTGAAATAGGCACTATTCCTTGTGAAATTAGGTTTACCAATTTCGAAATAAGATGGCTACTATTTTGAATTTATTTCAAAATAGCGATTGTGCCTTGTAGAAATAGCAGCTGTTATTTCAAAATAAATGTGCTATGTAGACCTACCCAATAAATGGATAATAAATTAAAATAATTTGCTACACATGTTAAAATCTGCTGGAAGATGGACAGATATCAGATGGAATATTGGGAGGTTCACCCCAATTCAAGAAAGATGTGGAGAAATTAGAGAAGGTCCAGAGAAGAGCAACTAGAATGATAAAAGGTCTGGAGAACATGACTTATGAAGAAAGGCTGAAAGAATTGGGCTTGTTTAGCTTGGAAAAAAGAAGATTGAGGGGGGACATGATAGCGGTTTTCAGATATCTTAAAGGGTGTCATAAGGAGGAGGGAGAAAACTTGTTCTTCTTGGCCTCTGAGGAGAGAACAAGAGGCAATGGACTTAAGCTGCAGCAAGGGAAGTTTAGGTTGGGCATTAGGAAAAAGTTCCTAACTGTCAGGGTGGTCACGTACTGGAATAAGTTGCCGAGGGAGGTTGTGGAATCTCCCTCGCTGGAGATATTTAAGAACAGATTAGATAGATGTCTATCAGGGATGGTGTAGATAGTGGTCGGCCCTGCCGTCGGGGCAGGGGACTGGACTCGATGGCCTCTCGAGGCCCCTTCTGCTCCTAGTGTTCTATGATTCTATGATTCTATGATATACCTCCTTTTAAAACTCTCCCCTGCTGTGATGGTGACAAACATTTGGCAGTTATAAGGCAGCTGATGTTTTGTGACCACTACTTATCACATTGATTACAATTGTCTTACTGCTGCTGCCTTCTACTCTCCCCCATCTCTCTGTTGTATCTGTATGTTATCTTTTGTTCTATACTTAGATTAAATGGTGTCTGGGGCAAACACTGCCTTTTTGTTATGTTCATGTAGGGCCTTATACAATGGGGAGGTGGACACTACATATAATTGTTAATAAAGCGAGACTCAGTATATCTGTACAACACATTTAAGTCAACCTATGTTAGATTGATTTACAACCACTGTACTAAGTGGCCCTGCCTTCGTTCATGTCCACACTGGCCTCGTTCTGTCCATAATGTATGTCCTCACCAGAAGCACTTTCACCAAAATGAGAGAGAGAGAGAGAGAGAGAGAGAGAGAGGAGGGGAACTGAGTGCCAGCTCTTTGCTGACTGCCTGTCTGTCCTTTCTTTTTCTCCCCACTTCTGGCTCTGAATTTCCTGCCCACCAGGATCTGTCCATCCCGCTGGGAGCACAGCAGCCCCATAAGGCACTTAGCTCTCTGCTCCTGGCTGCCAATCCCCTCAGGCTCTCAGCTCCCCACACTCCCTCATGCTCTCGATTCCTCACTTAGCGACCAGGTGTATAAATGTGCCCAGTTTTAGAGAGCTCCTGGCACCCTTCTAGGAATGTGAAAGTTGCCCATGCTGCTGGCTACTCACTCCCAACCAGGTTACCAGCAAGACCTCTGACTCCCAGCAGCAACCTGCCTGGGAGCAGAGAGATGGGGTACCTGTCAGCAACCTGGCTGGGAATGAGGAGCCAGGAGCCCTGATCACAGTGCACTGGAGAGTGAGGGGTCAGAGTCTGGTGGGCACAACCTGGCGGGTGCAGGAAGCCTGGATGCAGCTGGGCTTTAGCTGAACATCCACACCGTGTGTTAGAGTCTGTCTTTTTTGTCAGTTTCATCACTCCAGCATAGGGCCTTGCATTTGGCAAGAATGATGGACAGCAGGTGATCTCAGTTAGCCAGAATATCTACACTGATACTACCTCACCCTAAATACACTTATACCTTGCTTGGAGTGGAGTTATTAAGTTGGTATAATAGGACATTTACATTGGTGGGAGTAAAGCTGTAGTGTTTACACCAACACCCTAATTAGATTGACGTAAACTGATTTACATTGACCTAACTCTACAACAAGCCTCAGTACTCCACTTTTTTCTGTGCTCATAAACCGTTGTTGCAGGACATCTGCAGCTAATTTTGCAATGACCAATGTTAGGCTTACACATATTAAATTTAAAATATAAACAGACTTAGAATCATAGAATATTAGGATTGGAAGGGACCTCGAGAGGTCATCGAGTCCAGCTGCCTGCCCTCATGGCAGGACCAAGTACTGTCTAGACCATCCCTGATAGACATTTATCTAACCTGTTCTTAAATACCTCCACAGATAGAGATTCCACAACCTCCCTAGGCAATGTATTCCAGTGTTTGACCACCCTGACAGTTAGGAACTTTTTCCTAATGTCCAATCTAAACCTCCCTTGTGCAGGTTAAGCCCATTGCCTCTTGTTCTATCCTCAGAGGCCAAGAAGAACAAGTTTGCTCCTTCTTCCTTATGAGACCCTTTTAGGTACCTGAAAACTGCCATCATGTCCCTGCTCAATCTTCTTTTTTCCAAACTGAACAATCCCAATTCTTTCAGCCTTTCTTCATAGGTCATGTTCTCTAGACCTTTGATCATTCATGCTGCTTTTTTCTGGACCCTTTTCAATTTCTCCACATCTTTCTTAAAATGCGGTGCCCAGAACTGGACACAATACTCCAGCTGAGGCCTAACCAGCACAGAGTAGAATGACTTCTTGTGTCTTGCTCACAACACACCTGCAAATAAATAGATTTGGTAGCTACAGCTCAGCAATATACCATTCCTTATCTTAAAGGTGGACTGCTGAAACAGTTTCTCTATATAGCTACACAACAATTTCTGATGATATGTAGCTATTAAAGCATAATCAGTATGTTACATGGTTCTAAACCTAGACTTCAAAGAAAAAATTCAAGCCATTATAAAACATTACACAACAACATCCCACATTTAGTTTATATCCTCCATGTTTTACAATATTTCTGTTTTTACAGTGCTTTTTACAGTTTTTCTGATCAGACTCACTTCTTTGATGGTTACTGGTAGGCTATTATACCAGTGTTCTGAGGAAAAGGCTGTCTGAAATGTATAGATCAACATTAGTAAAGAGCTTGAATGAAATCCTGTTTTGTGGTGGGCTTTTTAATTTATTTTCATTCTTTGGGTGGATGATACCAAATTTTTCCAAAATTCCTTGGCTAAACATGAGACTAAGTAGAAGCAGTGAGTTTATGATGTAGTCTTATAGATACTTCTTCACAGGTGAGTAGGCCAGTAAATCAGGTGAATGACTTTGCTACATTTTAAATTATGTTTTTGTTCATAGTGTTGCACTCAGGGTGCCTTTGATTATTGTTTTTTTTTCACCTCACAATTATGGAAACAAGGTAAAATGCTTGAAATATAAATTGGGTCATTTTACTCATAAGCGCCCACTAGCCTGTTGGTAGATCTGTCTGCCAACATTAGAGGTTTCAGTGTGTATTTTGGTTATCCCATGCTGTCAGACTTATGTAATGGTGGTGAGAACTTGGAAGGTATTTTGAAACCCATGAATATAACATAGATTATAATGTTTGGCAGTGAATGAATAGTTTGAAAGCTTAATTTTCATTTTGTAGGAAGCTGAAAGGAAGCTTTATACACATGAAAATAGCAGTGTGAAACTCTGAAAATACAAAATAATTCCAACCAGTAAAGAGGATCATTATTTATTTCTACTATCTCTTTGTTCTCTCCTGCTATTTCTCTCCCTCTTTCTTTGCTTATTCACTATTTTCTCCTAGATGTTAGATAGTGAGCCCACTGGGGCAGAGACTATTGTTGTTTCTACAAGTTGGGTTCCTGTTCTTCTTTAAAGTCCTTAAGTACTACTACAACAGAAATAATAAATTAAGCAATAAGCTTAAATTACAGCATATGGAATTTACAGTCTAACTGGGACAAATGTGGCACATTTAAATACAGTTTAAGTTGAGAAGGACAAGGACTCTTCTTGTGAAGTGATCAGCGTAAGAAGGCTCAGTGCAGGTAATAGGTTTCAAGATAAATGTGACTTGATGCTGATGTTGCTTAATGCACAGGGCTGAGAGCAGGGCTGACAGACAACACAGGCCCCAGGCCAAGGTGGGAGCCAGGGTCATCTCTGCACCTCTGGAAGGGGCAAGGCCAATTGCACAAGGAGGTGGGGCCAAGGGCACCTGGACCATGGCGCTGGAACCCCACAGCCATGCAGAGCAGTGCAGCAGTGTTGCTGTGACACTTCAAAGTGGCCAGGAGCTCTAGCTGCTGCTGCTGCTGCCAACACACCAGCTTGTGGGGCAGCTTCCCTTTTCATTCCCACCCCCCTGTCAGTGGACCTGACTACTGAGTATGGCATTGTACTTTAAACAAAGTTACGATCAGGAAACTTAAAGACACAGCCAAGACACTTAACATCTCCTACCCCTCACCCACCTCTTTCAGTCCTATGTATTTGATTTGTCAGTTTTTAATGCATTTTTTTTTACCTCTGTACTGTATAACTGTCAGTCTATACTGGAACTGCTATTGATCTGAAGAAGTAGGTCTTTCCCACGGAAGCTCATCACCCAATAAATCATTTTGTTAGTCTTTAAAGTGCTACATGACTGGTGTGTTGTTTTCTCACAGAAGAAATAAGTCTTCCAGGCCATGTCTACACTAGCCCAAAACTTTGAAATGGCCATGCAAATGGCCATTTTGAAGTTTACTAATGAAGCACTGAAATATATATTCAGCGCTTCATTAGCATGCGGGCGGCCATGGCACTTTGAAATTGACGTGGCTCGCCGCCGCGCGGCTTGTCCCAACAAGGCTCCTTTTCGAAAGGACCCCAGCTACTTCGAAGTCCCCTTATTCCTATGAGCAGATGGCAATAAGGGGACTTCGAAGTAGGTGGGGTCCTTTCGAAAAGGAGCCCCATCTGGACGAGCTGCGCGGCGACGAGCCGCATCAATTTCAAAGTGCCACGGCCACCTGCATGCTAATGAGGCACTGAATATGTATTTCAGCGCTTCATTAGTAAACTTTGAAATGGCCATTTGAATGGCCATTTCGAAGTTTTGGGCTAGTGTAGACATAGCCCCAGAGAGACAAAAATAGAGAGAGGCAATCAGAATAAGAAAAAGAACTGTATGTATAGCAGGTATGGGAAAAATGGATGAAACTGTTTCTGGGAGAAGCACACTAACAAGATATTAAAGAAGAACATAAGAACAGCCATCTTGGGTTAGACCAAAAGTCCATCTAGCCCAGTATCCTGTCCTCCAACAGTGGCCAATAGCAGATGTCCCAGAGCAGGGGTCTGTAACCTGCAGCTCTGGAGCCATATGTGGCTCTTTCAAGACTTCTTTGTGGCTCCTGACACTATGCAGAGTAAAAATAAAAACAACAAAAAAGAACCCTCTTCTGATTATTTTTGATATTTCAGTGAACCTCTAAAAGCCCAACAATGAACAATTCATGTCTAAATAGCAAACGATATGTGATCTCAAAATGTTGGAATGGGGCATTCTGTCAATGACCTCAAGGTATGTGTGTTACTGAAAAGAAATTATCGCTCCTTTGTAGAAAGGGAAGCGGACGAACTGACATTTATATTCAAATTCGGAACATTAACACATGGTTTAAATCGTGATGTGAACTTTCTGAGTCACTATAGGGGCTCATCTGCATACTTAACTCAATCTAATTCTTGATCTTCCCCCCCACCCCTCCACTCTCTGATTTGCTCACTTTGATTATCTTTTTCTGATTTGTCCTCCTTGCTTACTGTTTTTGGTTCTCTGTGTCTTAAATATTGAGTCTGTTCTGGTCTGGATATGGTCTGAAGAAGTGGGTCTGTCCCACGAAAGCTCACCTAATAAACTATTTTGCTCGTCTTTAAAGTGCTACTTGACTGCTTTTTGTTTTGATTGTGTATAGACTAGCACGGCTTGCTCTCTGTTACCATCCCCCTTTAATATGTGCAGTGCATTGTGGGATACGTATGTGTTCTGTTCTTAAAATATAGATTACAAAGAGTATGGTTTGACGTTATTTATTAAGGACTGTCTCATATTGACATGCATTGCAGCTCTTAAATGACTGAGCTTGCTCATTTGGTTGCCAACCCCTGTCTCAGAGTGATTGAAGAAAACAGGTAATCATCAAGTGATCTCTCCAAAGTCACCCATTTCTGATAGAGGCTAGGGACACCATTCCTATGCATCCCAGCTCATAAGTTTTGATGGCTTTATCCTCCATGAATTTATCTAGTTCTTTTTTTAACCCTGTTAAAGTAGGTTGGCAATTTGGGCTTTTGGTCAGAAGAACAAAAATAGTTTTGAATCTTTGGGTATTCAATAAAATAGCATGATTTTGCCATGTTCTGCACTAGAATACTGTTGTGCATCACTTGTTGTTCATTCTTTGTTCCCTTGTCTCCAAGTGGTAATTTACATGAAAAGTGAAATAAATATTTTAAGAAGAGCAAGGCACAAACTGGAGCCATAATCAAAGAGACCCTATCCTTTCCAATATTTTTAGGTGTTCTTTGATTAACTTTTAAAACAAAGCAAAAAAGAACAAGCTTGTCTAATGGATTTTATAAATCAACGTAGTTGGTTTTGTTGATTAGAATGCTAATTATTATCTGTGATTAATCCCACTCTTGCTTTAAAAGTTGTTACACCAGGTTATGTCATTATGCCTTTGTTGTTTCTTCATGTGTAATTTAATTTGACAACAGCTTCAACTGTTGAAAATAAAATGAAGAGCCTTGTCTCAAGCGCTTTCTTATTGGGTCATTTTGTCTTTGGAAGATGGAGGATTGATTGGACATGCTTTGATGGAGACATTAAATCTCACCACTCACTGAGTGAGAGTTGTGGTAATTAGCAAAGCCTAGTGCTGTAGGGTACAGGTACTCACTACGGGTATACCTAATTCAGGGTTTATGGAGTGAGAACTTCAGTTATTTCTGCTTTCTTTAGTTTGAAGGCTGCCTGGTAATCTGTTTATCATGTTATATATGCTCTGCATAATCTATACAACTCCCATTATAGGACTGGGACTCACACAGTTATTGTGTCAAAATGTGTTTGTCCAGAAACAGTAAAAGTTCAAGTGCTCATCATTGTGACTGTTACGTTGCTTTCCGGAGGGTCAGCAATGGTCAGAACTTTGAAAGTAATGCTGTGATTGAAGTGATTTGGTAAAAGGTTTAGGGGAAACACAGGAGTGTAGAAGAAACTCACCTTAGTGACCAGAGAATCAAATATTTCTACACACAAATTTAGAGGAGGCTGTAGGTGTATGAACAGGAAAGAAGCCAGAGGTAAGGCCTGCAGTGCAACAGCTGGGTGGGAGGTTAAGCCACTGCTGCAGACTACTTACATGGGCTGTGCAATAAGGACATTCCTATTATTGCTCATGGTGACCTAAAATCAGTCACTGTTGCTTGCAGAGCTAGATGAGACAACCAGTTGCCAAGGCCATTGGTTTGGAATGGGTGCACACTAAGGAGTTAAGTGGGTGCACACTAAAGAGTTCACTGAGTCGTTCCATGAGCTGTAGCATGTTGACTTTTCTCTGATGAAAGAGATGGACACTCATTTCCAATTCATGCTGGTCACAACTCATAATTTCCATTCTGCAGGGAAGTCCAACATTTTGAAATTGCCTTTTATCATACAACAGAAGGCTGAAATCTTGTAATATTGCTATGACACAAAATGAACCAAAACATTTTATTTTGGAAATATTGACCTTACAACTTCATGTAGATGTTCCCACTCTAGGCATCTATTGCTCTAAAAGTTGTCATGATAAAGTTGAAATTAGGCATCTCATCCTTGTTGAAACGGAACATTTCAATAATTTTTTGCGGAAATTTTTGATGAGATTATGTTCCCACTGAATATTTTTATATAGTCAAATCAACATTTTCTGATGGAAAACTGTGCTGTTGGAAGATTTTTTTTCACCATTTGTAACAGTTGCATATTTCCAAATCTTGCTTAAGTGTCTCCGTGACATAGGTGTTGGTTATTAGAACAGTATCAGAGGGGTAGCCGTGTTAGTCTGGATCTGTAGCAGCAACGAAGGGTCTGAAGCAGCATCTGAAGCAGCATCTGAAGAAGTGAGTTAACTCACGAAAGCTCATGCTCTAAACTTTTCTGTTAGTCTATAAGGTGCCACAGGACCCTTCGTTGCGGTTATTAGAACAGTTGTTTTACATGGCATATTTGTGAAGCTACCTTACTGGCATCTGGTAATAGCTCCCCCAGCTCTCATGTGCTATGAAGATAATTGCCAAAATATACCAACTAAAAGCAACTATCTGATAAAAACACACATGCTAAACTCTTACCATGAGCTACAGATCTAAGATTAGCATTGTGCTGATTCTGTGCATCTTTGGTGAGTTTCCTAATAGGCAGATACTCATATATTTATCTAGACTGTTTGCATGAGAGGAATCAGCAATGGGGCTCAGACTTGCTTTATTCTATAAGATTTTTCTTGCATGCTGGAGTAAGTCCTCATCTTGATGAAGAGTATTCCACTGGGTCATCTTGAGAATTAACTTTTGAGATGCGAGTGGGTATCTATTTAACAAATGTAATAACTGAGTGAGAAACGACGTTTCATACTAGTACACCTGGTTTATTTAGGGCTTGATTGTGCTAATAGCAATTAACTCAAAGTAAGTGATGGTATGACATTGTAGTTCTCCAAAGGGAGCACAGAAAGTGCAATTTTCTACATTTCTTTAATGCAGAATGTATCCTAGTTCCTGGCTGGCCTGATTCACTTGAAGGTTGACATGGAGCTATTACTGTGCCTGATTTGAGCTCCTTTTATTGGCCAAGTTGAGGAGCATCTCAGCAGCAGGGTCTGTGCTCCCCTCTATACATGGTAGCAGTTTGTCCAGCCCTTACGTATGAGTGGAGCAGATGAGTGTCCTCACTCCTTTTCGTCATCTTCCAGCTGAACAGTCATTTAGGGTACATGTAAATAAGCCATAGCAGTGAGTCCCCTGAGCACAGATCAACAGACTGAGGCTTGTGGGGCTTCTGCTAGCACTCTAGAAATAGCTATATAGATAGCATGTGGAAGTTATCAGAGGGATAGATGCATTAGTCTGTATCTGCAAAAACAAGACATCTTCTGCCACCTTATAGACTAAAGTATTTTTTTGGTGCATAAGCTTTCATGGGCAAAGGCCCACTTCATCATTTGCATGTCTGATGAAGCAGATCTTTCCCCATGAAAGTTTATGCTTCAAAAAAATCTGTTAGTCTATAAGGTGCCACAGGACTTCTGGTTGTTCATGTGAAAGTTGTGACCAAGCTGCAGCCTAAGACTCAGTTTCAAAGCACTGTCTATCCAACTACTTTTGGCGCTCTACTGTGAACCACACTACCTTTAGTTTGTCAGGCCAAGCTGGAACACACAGTGCCTGGTACTGAGTAGAAACTCTCTTAATGGTTAGCCATTACCAAACCCTCTGTCCAAACAATTCATCTTTTAAGAGCTGGAAAGTAGTTACAGGCATTTTTGAGGAACTTAATAGTAGATGAAGAGGTGATTTGATTACCATGTCTAAATACCATCATACTAATGGTCTCTCTAAACTAAAGGAGAAGGGCATAGCAAAAAACAACTTTTGGAGGTTAGCGAGATAATCAGTTTAGAAATATGGAACTTTTTCCATTTTTTAACAGTGATGATGATTAGCCGTTGGAAAAAACGAAAAGGGAAAATGTTGGATTTTCCGTATCTTGACCTTTTCAGATTTCAGCTCAAGACCATATGCCTTCTCTGGAAGATAGGATTTAGCTTAACACAAGTTATTGGGTATGAGTGAAATTCTGTGGCCTGTGTTCGACAGGAGGTTAGATTAGAAGATCATTGGGTCCCATATGGCCTTAAACACTATGAATCTATAAAAGAACTTTTTACATGATTGTAGTAAGATGAGGGCCTGAAACTTAAGCCCATATATCCTTGGCCTGGTGTGAGGCCTGAGGTAAAAGTGGTCAAGACTGATAATAAAAAGCAAAGTTAAGGTGTGAGCCAGAGGCAAGCTCTGCTCACAGCATTTGGCAAGAGCGAGGATAATATTGCAGAAGCACACACACCTAAGAGGCACTAGGGACAGGACATAAACACATTTCAGAGGCATGATAACAGAACGCTTTGGTAGGAGACACCTTGATCAACATGCTCCCCACACATAACAGAAACATACCAACCCTGGTTCAGAATAGGGACTAAGATGACAGCACTGTGGATAGCGATCTTTTGATAGAACCACCATGTATAAGGTAAGGGGTCATAGGTATTTAGGTAACGTCAGAGGGTGGCAACCTGGATACATCAGCACTGATATGTAGTTTGTTTGTACCTAGATATAAGAATACATCTCAGAGGGGTTGTGTTTTTCCAGTATTGGGGAAGTGGAAAATCCTGCCACTGATTGAGCCGAGTCTGTTGTCAGAGGGCACATATGTGAAGTGGTTCACTACAGTTTTCTGAACACTATTAATGTGTTTTCTTTGGCAATAAACCTGGCTGAGTGCCTTCATCCCTTATCTGATTATGTGGTCTTTCGGGTTTCTAGCGGAGTCTGCTGTGCTGGCTGCCTGTGCAGAGCCAGTGTAACACACAGTGGGAGTACCCATTTGAGCCAGATAGATATCACTGTTAGACAGAGCAAGGTACTTCTCAAGACAGCACACCAGTGATTTCTGACCACAATGATCACTTTGAGGCGCTTTAAATATACTAGTGTAGGAACTGATTAATTTATGTTTTAACAGAAAATATTGGTATTATATATAACTCATCAAGGAGCTTCAGAGATAATTTTAGATTTTTAAAAATAAACGCTACTTTGAAATAACAAATAACAAAAGAGGGTGATACGGATTGGTGAGGATTTCATACTTACCTTTCCCAGGTAGTTAACCTATACACTAGTGAATTTCTTAAATGTTAACACTGACATCTGAAAACTTTCTGTTTACAATTGTTAGCCGGTGGCCAGGTAATGTGCGATGAGGTACTCCCCTGGGTCCTAAACAACCCAGTTTTTTACTGTTAGAGCAGGCAGCTCCTAGTACTCTCACCCACGGCCAGGCTGTAGTAACCAAACGGTTAAAATTCTTTTTGTTGTGCCGGCTGTGTTGCAGTGACAAAAGGATAACCGGGTCAGGCTCAGAGCTTAACTAGTTACAAGTTTATTAAGCTACAGTTATAAGCGTGTGGTTACAAAAGGCTATTGTTTACTTCTTATATGCTAGCAAAGTACAGGTGTTAACAAGTTACGTTACAATCCAATACAAAGATATCTGTTACCATCTAACACAATGATATCTTGACACAACGACATCTAGTTACAGAGCTCTAATTCTTTAGCTGTGCACAAAAAAGTCGGTGACCTAGCATGGGTGTATTTTACCCTCTCTGCGTCTCTCGATACTAGCGTAGCCAAGCTGGATCGGTCACTCAATTCCGCGGAAAGACGAATACAAGGTTGGGCATCCCCAGTTGTGGACCTCGGGAGGCAATCACCTGACCCGACCAGCAGGTAGTTGGTGGAATGCACTCAAAGTTAGAGTTCTGCTGGGCCCACCTTTTATACCCCTTTTGGGTTACGTATTCTCTTTCTTATCTAAGGTGCCAGATCATACTGGTCTGTCTTTGTGACGCCAGTTTGTTACAAGGGCATTTCTTACTTAATTTGCACTTGTAAGACAGGAGATAAGCAATTTAGGAGTACAGGACATTCTTTTTGTGTGGGCGGGGCACTTCCCCTTCTGGGATGGTTGTGTGGTCATCATATCCATCAATGCCATCTGGGGTGATTTCTTGAGGGTCCCCCCCGCCTCATGTTGACAGTTTGGCCTGTTAGCCTTCTATCTGTACTTTCTGCTTCTCAGGGTCACGATGAGCTAGCACATCTGGGCCTCAATGAGGGCATCAAAGACTGTGCTGTCAGCAGCCGTTTCCGTGCCCTGTGTGCTTCTCAGGGGGGGCAGGGGCAGCGAGCAAGCTGGCTTGTAAGGGGGAGACTTTGTCTGGCTACAACAATGCAGTCCCTTGTTTCAGCGGCTATGCTTCTTGAGGCTAAGAATGAAATAAAGTTGAAGAAAAGCATGACTGCATTTAAAGCTAAATTCTGCTCTCAGTTGCCCTGTTGTAAATATGGTATAATTCTGTAAAAGTCAGTGGTGTTCCCCAAGATTTACAACTGTACTTCAGAGAGGATTCTGTTCCTTTCCCGTATCATCTGGCTTCTTGCTTGCTTAGTTTGGAAAACAGTAGAAAACAATTGTTATATGGAAATGCAGAGTTAAATCCTAAAGAGACCCTGGATATTTATCTGATCTAATGAACAATGCAAGTATTTGAAAAATAGTAACTTTTCCCATTAATTTTTTAGAATTTGTTTCATGCTGAACTAATCGTTTATTTTTAAAGTTTTAAGTCTAATTATATTGGTGTTTTTGTAATTCTTAGTGTAGGTGAATTGAACAGGAAACTCAAATAATTCAGGCAGCAGTAACCTCTTGCTCATTGTAAGTGATGTTCCTGGCTAACAAGCTCAATCAGCTGTGGTTTTTTTCATCTGATGGAACAAAAGAGCCTCAGTTACTTAGTTTGCCTCGCTTTAGGTTTATGTCCATCTATAGCACTGTGACGCGCAGCCTCTGAGTGTATTTCTGTAATGGTATATATGTAACATGAAAAGCCAAATCATACAATATGTCTTAAATTCTGCTCTGTGCATTTTCCCAGCTATGGCATCCCTACAGCCTTGTGTATAAAAAAGTGTTGTCCTGTGTTTGTTCTGAGTGGAAGTAATTAATGCACTGAATGAAGAAAGGCTGGGAGCTTAGTTAAAGTTAATTCTATCAAAATAACATCCTGCTTCAATGATGGGACAGATTTTGATATCTCAGGAAAAATCTTCAGTTTAAGGAAAATTACTTTTATTAGCTGTTCTCTTTTTACTTACAAAACAAAATGCTGCATTCTTTCTTTCACAGATTGTTACTCAAAAGAGTCTGTCTGGCATTATGATTTCATAAATCTTGGTTTAAAAACATTGGATTCCACCCAGTACCCACTGAAACTGAAAAATGCTATTGACTTCAAAGATGCAGGACCAGACCGATTATGTGTGACAAGGTGCACATAGATGAAATTCTTAACTATGCAGTGGGCCAGCACAAGATGTAATGGGGCTATAATAGGACAAAACTGGTGCATGGGCTTCATGCTAGTATCTTATTTTGGAAATGGGAGAATATGCATAGGGAATGAGATGGTCAAAGGAGCTCAGCTCACTGGGCGTGGAATTCTATCTGGCCATACGAGTTACAGTCAAAGCTGCTGGATGCTAAACACTTTAGAGAATTTGGTCTTAATTGTGGGAGCTTGTGCAAAGTCTGGCTGTAGGGTAGAAAAACAAGTGATAAGTAATTCTCTCTGAAGTCGATGGGAATTGCTCCTATCACACCGTGGGTGGATCAGACACAGGTATGGAAATCCTTTTAGGTTCATGCTAAACATGCATTTTTAAAGGGACATGTTAACGGCTGCCATCCATTTCCTTCTTCAGATGGAGGAACAGAGTGAGATGGTTTATAAGAAAAGCAGAATGTGTATGGCATTTTACTACATTTGCAAAAATGTGCAAAACATTTTACTTTACTGTTTAGCTCTCCCAGCAGCAAAGCCTGACAATAATAATTCAAATATCCACCTCTTTATTGTATTTTCCGCTGTGCCTGTGTAATTTGTTCTTTGTCTTCCCATAGCTATTGAAGATACTGTATGTATGCTATTATTTACTCCTTTTCATAAACAAGAACCACAGGTCACCCAATGAAATAAAAAGGCAGAGGCTTTCAAACTAACACAAGTAAGTACTTCATCACATGGTGTGGTCAGCATGTGAAGCTTGTTGCCAGGGGATGCTGTGAAGGTCCAAAGTATAACTGGGTTCAAAAAAAGAATCAGATAAGTTCATGGCAGATGATTCCATCAATGGCTATTGGCCAAGATAATTAGGAATGCAACCCCATGCTCTGGATGTTCCTAAACCTCTAACTGCGAGAAGATGGAATTGAAGGAGAGGAGCCTAATGAAGTGCTGCATATTCAACACACGACTTCATTAGTAATCTCTTGTCGCCCTGATTAAAATGCCCCCTTCGAAGTTGGGGGCAAGTGTAGACAAGCCCGTTCAGTTCCATGGAGAAGATGAAGCATGGGAATAGAGAGAGAAGTAATCAAGATTTATTTCTGATTCACAAGTGTGTTTCTAGAGGGGTTTGTGAATGACTTGATGTAGCTTGGTGCTGAATAGCACTTCCTTTGTGTCCAAAAGCCACTGACTACACAGAGAATTGAGGAGATGAAGCATACGGTAAGAGGAAGCCCTCAAATAACTTACCATATTTATTTATTTATTTATTTGTTTGTTCATGCAACTATGTAGCGAGCAACTATAGGCGTATGCAAAGCTCATAAATATAGGACCGTATAGTTCCATGCTTTCTCCTTTTATTCAGTTAACTAAGAGAACTTTGAGCCTGGTCTGTTTTCTTTACACACCCAAAACCTCCTCTGATGTTTAGCCAGGTGTTGACGAACAAGTATTTCCATGATGGGCACTCTCACAAAGATAGAAATAGGCACATTAATCACCCATCGTGAAACGAGACCCACCTGACCTGTTATTAGTGAAGGCTAGTCTTAACACAGTCCTTTTCTCTCTGGGATTGTCTTTATTGCAGTTTGAGAGTTCCCCTTATCTCCACTCCTTTCTATGCACACATGCCCTTTACTTGAGTATAGTGATGCTTTCAGCCTAAATAGGCTGGCATGTGAGGACATGGTATGAACTTAAGCTTGAGTGAATGTTGTAGACAAACACAGAAATGCCATCTACTTGAGTGTGCCTCCACTCAGTGCCAGGACCTGCAGTGCTCCGTTCGAAGCATAGTTCTCCTCTGATTGCAAGGGAAATATGGATGGCTGGTTGCCTCTCTTTGTCTCTCTTCACTCTACCCTGGATCAGGGTTTGGGGAGGCAGTTGGGAGGAAAGAATTGAGCTTTCTTTACCACCCTCTTCTTCTAGCTCCTCTTGCTGGCTGAGCATTCACTTCACAATTGAGGAGAACAAGGAGCAGCTTCTTTAAATGCAAAAGACTTGAAATTATCCTGTGTGCTTATTTATTTCTGCTCCCCCATGTCAGTATTCCTGTGTGCCCCACATTCCTCTCTTTCCTCCTGCCAGGCTCCCCCATTCTACCCACTATCAGCTGCTGTGTTTACATCCCATTCCCTCTCCCCTTCTCTCCCTGTATTCCCCTAACTCCTCATTCGCCTGCCCATTTCAGGGGCCCTATGTATACATACACACACCCACACCCCTTCTTACTCTCTGGTAGGTAAGTTCTTTAGAGTCAACATTTTAATGGATATTGGGATTAATGAGTGGAACTGAGATGGGAGGAAATGTTATGCTGGAAGGTGTTAATGGCTGCTATTAACCATTCTTTGATATAGAGACAATTACAGGAGTATTTGAAGCTGTTGGCACTGCTAACCAGATGCTGGTTACTCTGTGTGTCCCCATTTCTCCCTTTATTTTCTGATTTTATTTTCTGATTTCTGTAAATTTATTTAATAGGAAGAAGGATTCTTTTGAAGATGGGGTTTACTTTCAAAAGAGCAGCATCTACACTGGTTTTCTTCTTTCGAAAGAAGATCTTTTGAAATAACAATATGCAAATGAGGTGCCAAATATGCAAATATGCACATCATTTGCATTTTTATTTACCTCATTTGCACACCTCTTTTGAAAGAGGAATGCAAGTGCAGACGCACCCATGGTGAATGGTCCCCAGGTATCTTCTGTCCCTCCTGCAGGCTGGTGGGTGTGGTAGTTGTTCTCTGGCATTGCCCATAAAATGAATGGGCTGTTGGCCATTCTCCTCCATCTCCTTTCCCAGCCAAGGCAGCAGGACAAATGGGACTGGGAAGGGGCTGGGATGCTCCTAGCATCTTCAGTAGTCACTCCGATCAGCAGTGACTCACAGTACCACAAAGCAGGATGCCCTGGATACTCATACTTCTCCATCTCCACACACTGCACCAGGAGCCTGTCCACTGGGGAACTATCTCTATTAGCTTTTTATCTTGTAACACTCTTTTAACTTCTAGGCACCCTAGAATGCCAGAAACTGGAAAATTGGACCACTGGTTCCCTAAATAGCCCCAGACATTTCAGACTGGATTGGATGCAGCCTTCAGGAGGTATCATGTTACATTCAAACAGAGAAATGTCACCAAGTTAAATGGAGAGGGTTTTGGTTTGCTCAGACATAAGTACCTTGAGGCAGAGTCAGCTCAAATTTATCCAAGTTTGTGTTGGTGCTGGGCTAGAGGGGCAGGAGGAGACAACAGAAACTTGAAGAGTATTCAACCTTCTCTGCAGAGACTCAGCACAGCCTGCAGAGTGGAGCAGCAGTAGCCAGGGAGCATGGACAATGATTCAGCTATCTTCCTCCTTTAGGGTCCCAGCCAGAAAATGATGAAACAACCCAAGGGAGCTTGGTGGATGGCAAGAGTATACGGCCTCTCTTGGGCATGAATCCCTACTGGTGTGCAGCAGGATTAGCTAGGACAGGAAGGTGTAATTTACAGTTGCTTGCAAGCAGGTCAAATCAATCTGACCCACCATCTAGAAAATAAATTATAGCATGGCAAGTCAGCTAGGGATGAGCCAGACAACTCTGCTTGCATTTTAAGAAAACCAAACCCTCCTTTGACTATGCAGAGCCATCCCTTCTCTTATGCATTATTTAGAAAAAACTCTAACTTGCCTTTTAAATTTGTTTCTGCTTTATTGTTTCCCGGAGCTTTTTGTATATTTTTTTAACTTACAGGTAATCCAATTTCAGCTCACCATATAATCTTTTTGTTTTGCAGAGGGATTTGCGATAGGCATGCCATGGGCACAGCAGATCAAACCCTTCACCTCCTATTTCTGTGTGTTTTTCAACAGCTGGCATTTGTAGAGCAGTGCATAATATATCCAGATACTCTTAAAAAACCTAGGGTAAGGCTAGCTTCCTGAATCACCTTAAAGTATGCATATAATACAGTGGCAGAAGAGTTATTTCAAAAATAACTAATTGCTTTTTAATATTGCTTATTTTTAAATGGAAAATAAATTTGGTAATTTGGGATTATTCACAGTGGTAAAACTCTTTCTGAAGGTGTCTTTGTTCTGTTGGTAGGGCTATGTCTATGCTACAGCTACCTGTTGACAGAAGTTACCATTGGAAGAGATCTTCTGACAAAACTTCTGTCCACAGATCGTGGCCACACATGAAAGCAGATTGCTCTGTCAATCTGTTCTGTCGACAGAAAGTGGCCAGACTGCCCGGCCACTCTCTCGACAGAATAGCCAACTGGAAACACAGCAGACAGGGCTACCCAGTGACCCAGAGGTCCTATCTGTTGATGGGGGTTCCCTGGAGCATCCATAGGCTTTTTTTGTTGAAAGATTCTGTCAAGAAGGTCATTCTGCCTTGTAGGGGAGAGGCAGAAGTCTGTTGACCAAAGTGTATGGGGTGTCAACAGAACGCATTTTTAGTGTGGATGCCCCATGAGTTTTGTTGACAAAACCCTGATTTGTCGACAAAACTCTTTAATGTAGCCATAGCTTATTATAGGATAAATCCATTGTGTTCCACAATGAAATGGTCGTTCCAAATTGGGTAAATTAGACTATTCAGCTATTGCATGTTCATGTAAACAAGCCATTATCTTTACTTGGTTAAATCCTCATTAAGCTGTAGATACAAATATGTCTTTTGGTGCTCTAAGGATTTGTATACAGTGTCCAGAAGCATTGAGGCATTTAAATTGGTGGCTGAGGAATCATACATGAAGGACAGTCACATCTGCTGAGCTCCAGCAGCCCCTGATTCCATCTCAAAGATAGGATCTAGCTGGGTCATTGTGACATCATCTATTTCCCTTAGTTCTGTGATTTCCTTGAAATAAATGAAAAGGTTTTAAAGTTATGCTTTGCTCAAAGGAAGATGTATTTAAGGGCCACAATATACTGAATACTTTACATATAAGCTTTCAGGAAGAAGGGTGCTTTCGAAAGGGGAGTTTCCTTTTGAAGGAACTCCAGCCACACGACTGCTTTGGCTTCCAAAAATGGCTCTTCAGGAGGCCAGATCACATGGGAATATGGAAATGAGGCATGAGCTATTTAAATCTGCATCTCATTTGCATTTTTGATCAGCTGTATTTGCATGCCCCTTCCAAAAGTGAGGGGCCTTGTAGACACAGCTATAGTGAGGACAGCAGGCCAACCCTTCCTAAGGATTTTGAAATATAAGAATACGTATGGCAGAGGTTAAGAAAATGTGCAAGTATGTTGGTCATAATGCTACTTGTCTGCATCTTGGCAAAATAACATTAATGTTTACGTATACATGCCAATTACTTGGATTTCCATAGTGTTTAGAGAGGACTGATAAAAGTCAAAGATATAGAATGTAGATGAACTCAGGAAGAGTGTTGCATGCTACAGTGCAGTATGGAAGTAAGATTCTGGCAAATGACTGTTGAGAATTTGCACCAATTGGAAAGCTAAGAGGCGAAACGATACAGGGCAGATTAGCAGGAACAGAACGGTGTAGAGGTTTGAAGGCAGTGACAAGAGGCCTGAATATAAGGCAACAGCAGAAAGGGAGCTAGTAGAAGGACTCCAGAAGTGTGCAATGTGATCAGAACAAAAGGCAAACTGGAGCAGACTGATGAATTAAACAGTAATAAGTCACTAGTACTAGATGGAATTCGCCTGAGAGCTCTGAGGGAACTTGGATATCCAACTGCTGAATTACAAACTGGGGTATCAAACCTGTCACTTAAACCACAGCCTCTGCAACATATGGCTGGGGCAGGGGTCAGCAACCAAAATAGCAAGAAGAGACATTCTTTTCAAATTGGTAAAAAACTCAATAATTCAAGAGCCGCAATGCATGTGATTCGAGATGGTCCTTAATAAATAATGTCAAACCATACTTTTTTGTAATGCCAATTTTAAGAACAGGGCACACACAATGATTTGTAATGTGACACATATTTACTGTAGGACATTCACAAACTTTTTACATAGTCTATTCCCTCATACTTTACATGTGCGTTTGTACTACTGTCTTCCTGACTTTCACTCCTAAACATTCTGTCTGTTTGGAGGATGTTAGGGAGAGTTATCCAACATTTCAAGATCACGTATAGTTTGCTGTTTACATATGAGTTGTTCACTTTGGGGCTTTTAAATGTTCACCATATACTGAAAATAACGAGTAGGAGTGGTTTTTTTTGTTTTGTTTTAGTTTGGTTTTTATCTTTGCAATTACAAATTCAAGAGCCACAAAGAAGTCCTTAAAGAGCTGCGTGTGGCACTGGAGTCACAGGTTGCAGACCCCGGGGCTAGGTGATACCTATATGCAACCTGTTTTTCAAAGGCTCCAGAGGCCATCTTGTCAATTACTGGCTGATAAGCTTCTCTTTTTACCAGGCAAATTGATTGAAACAATAGTAAAGAACAGAATTATGAGACTCATAAATGAACCTGGTATGTTTGGATAGAGTCAATGCAGTTTTTGTAAAGAGACGTCAGGCCTCACCAATCTACAGGCTGAACCTGTCTAATCTGGAACTCTGTTGTCCAACAAACTCCATAATCTGGCATAATTGTAGTTAGTTGGATGACTATTTATCATGGGTGTGGCCAAGTTTACCAGGGTCCCATAAAATTTGTTTACAGACACCAGTCCAGGCTCTCAGTCTTCTGTGTTGTCATTTAACTGTAATATACCCTATATGTTTTCTGAGAGCCCAATAGGCAGTAGCAGTGTTGGTAATGTGCTAGAAAATATTGACCTCTCGTCCTCTGGCAAATTCTCTCCTCCAGCACTGGTCAGGTCCCAAGGGTGAAGGATGAGAGAGGTTCAACCTGTATTAGAATTCTTTTGAAGTAGTCAGCAAACTTGTGGACAAGAGTGATCTACTGGATCAAGAATACTTATACTTCAAGAAACCCTTTGACAAGGCCCCTTCAACAAAGGCTTGTAATTCTCACTTCTAAACCAATCTCTCTCTCTATACTCTAGGTTTTGTGGGGCTAAATTTAGGATAAATCTGCCTTTCTCTATCTTAGTAATGTTGTGTTATAAAATCCTAAATGTTCAAGGGTATGTTTTCTGTGGTATAGAAACCGCACATCTTTTCTCCAGTTTCATGCTGAATCTGAATAAATAATCCCAGAATTTCAGAATCATAGGGCTGGAAGGGACCTCAGGAGATCATCTAGTCCAGCCGCCTGTTTCAAGCAGGATCAACCCCCACTAAGTCATCACAGCCAGGACCTCGTCAAGCTGGGACTTAAAAACCTCAAGGGATGGAGAATCTACCACCTCTCTAGGCAACGCATTTGTTTTAAAATTTGTTAGGAACAGGAAAGAGGTAGAGCTAGAGGTTTTCCAGGTGGATTCCAGTAAATGAGAAAGCTGAAATATGGGTTTGATTAAATTGTCTGAATTGGTTCTGCCACCCCGTCGTGCATGAGACATGGAAAGAACAGTGCTATTTATGTTTCCTTGTAACTATCCAATCACAATTGCCATTCTTAGGATTTAGTAATAAAAAGGCAATAGATTAGCCTATAATGTGCCAATCTAGCTCACCCATAGGAGCTTTAAAATAATACTAATTTTGCCTTGCTGGAAAAGAAAGAAAAGAAAAGTCCACCATGTTTTGAAGTTTCTAATGAGGCAAAGGTATAATGATTACTTTAGCAGATATTCTTGTTTATACTCAAAAAGTCCCAGTCATTGTTTTATGAGGTTACCTATGTCCAGTTCGTGCACATTTTTAATCAAAAATCTGCCTGCCTGCTTGCCTGTCTTCCTGTCTACCTATAAAAATTTTAACTTTTAAAATAAACTTGAATTCCGTGTATATAGCACAATACAGATTACAGTAATCCTTTGAAAAGCACAATTTTGAGTTGCACTTAACTTGCATTAATGCAAATTAAGCACAACGCGAAATCCCACTCCCCTGGCCCATCCCCACCCCCGTGCGGCCCCAGTTCACTCTCACCCCGAATGGCTCTGACTCGCCAACCCCCATGCCCAGCTCCAGCTCAACCTGCACCCCAGTGCATGGCTCCAGCTTCAGCTCACCACCCTGCCCAGTTCCATCTCTCCCCCACTGCATGGCTCTGGCTCACCCCCGTAGCACTGTGCAGCCCCAGCTCACCACCTCCCCGCCCCCTCTGCAGCCCTAATGCACCCCAGGCTTAGCCCCCCTGCTTCCCTCCCCTGGCCCCAACCCACTGCCAGGCTTAACCCTCCTTTACTGGCCCCCCAACCCGGGACTAACCTTTCAAAAGAAGCTTGAGGTGCTCCTGCTGCATCCCTGGCTGGAGAATGTTCATTCCACTTGGGGAAAAAGCCACTGCCCGATTTACACAAAATTTGAGTTACATGAGGGTGCATGGGAATGCAATCCTCGCATAACTCGAGGGACTACTGTAATTGAATACATTCCTTAACTAGCAGGGCTTAGGTAACAAAGTATCATCTTCTCATCTCGTTTCAGTATTTCTAAATCTCTGTACATGTTATCAGATTTCTCAGTAGGCCTTTAATATTACTACAGAATTATTTTTATATTTAATCTCTTTGGCACAAAGAATGTGCATTGCAGTCCATAACATGAAGGATCCAAGGCTACTGAAGACAAAACCCTTTTTTAGGATAGCCTCTCTTTTAAAAGTAACTAAATACATTTTATGAAACCTTACTTCTTTCTCAATTTGCATTTATTCATTTATTCATTTATTTATTATTTCTATTATGGTAATGCCTAGAGGGTCCTAACCAATATCAGTACCGTGTTTGTTACCTACTGTACAAATCCACAGTAGCCCATAGAACTCACAGTCTAAGTTGGAAAGACATAACAATGGTGGGAGAAAAGGATGAACTCTTGTTAGTTCAGTGTTGTTTTGTGGTGGCTTTTTAAATTGTATTGAGGGAGCCACAGAATGTTGGGGGAAATGTAAGATGGGGAGAATTAATATAAATGAGGGAGTGATAAAAACAAAGGAAAGAAAAGTTGGTGAGAAGCATAGAGGGCAAGAAGTATAGGGACAGTTAGCGCTGGGACAGGCAGAGATCAGAACTAATAAACAGTCAGAAAACGGGTATGTGTATTTACAACAATAGTACGTGTTGACTTGCTGCTTTTTTAATGTGGACACAGAGGTTATGTCCAGTAATCTGTCGACAGAAGTTACTGTCGGAAGAGATCTACTGGCAAAACTTCTGTTGACAAATTGCGTCTACACATAAGCTGATCAATAGAGCAATCCACGCTGTCGACAGAGAGGAGCCAGACTGCCCAGCCCTCTCTTGACAGAATGGCTGACCAGAAGCTCTGCAAACAGGGCTGACTGGTGAACTGGAAGACCTGTCTGTTGACAAAAGGGCTCTGGAGCGTCTACACTGCACTTTTGTCAACAAAACTCTGATGACAGAAGTGTTAGTCCTGAACCCAGAGAGAGATAACATTGTCAGGGAAAGTGCTCTGTTTTGTCAAGACTCTGTCAACAAACACACGTTTTGTGTGTAAATGCTCCCTGAGTTTTGTTGACGAAAGCCCAGTTTTGTCGACAAAACTCTGTAGTGTAGACACAGCCAGAGAGGACAGACAAGCACAAGCAGCAGGCTGCCATTTTATTAAATTTTAACACAGACTTTCTTGTATCAAGACATGTATTTGGTTCCTATGTGGGGGTTACAGGGCACCTTGCTATACAACCTATAACGAGTCCCAGAGTTTCATGTCCATTTAACCCATAGCATGGGGTGGACTCTTCTCAGCCTGCTACCTGGAACTCAGCTCTCTTTAGCTACGTCTACACGTGAATGCTACATCGAAATAGCTTATTTCGATGTAGCGACATCGAAATAAGCTATTTCAATGAATAACGTCTACACGTCCTCCAGGGCTGGTGCCGTCGACGTTCAATGTCGATGTTGGGCAGCACTACATCGAAGTAGGCGCTGCAGGGGAGTGTCTACACACCAAAGCGGCCCACATCGAAATAAGGGTGCCAGGAACAGCTGCAGACAGGGTCACAGGGCGGACTCAACAGCAAGCCGCTCCCTTAAAGGGCCCCTCCCAGACACACTTGCACTAAACAACACAAGATCCACAGAGACGACAACTGGTTGCAGACCCTGTGCATACAGCATGGATCCCCAGCTGCAGCAGCAGCAGCCAGAAGCCCTGGGCTAAGGGCTGCTGCCCACGGTGACCATAGAGCCCCGCAGGGGCTGGAGAGAGCGCGTCTGTCAACCCCTCAGCTGATGGCCGCTGTGGCGGACTCCGCTATTTTGATGTTGCGGGACGCGGATCGGCTACACGTGCCCTACTTCGATGTTCAATTTCGAAGTAGGGCGCTATTCCCATCTCCTCATGAGGATAGCGACTTCGACGTCTCACCGCCTTATGTCGATTTCAACTTCGAAATAGCGCTCGACACGTGTAGACATGGCGGGCGCTATTTCGAAGTTGGTGCGGCTACTTTGAAGTAGCCGGCACGTGTAGACGTGGATTTTGACCCCTGGCACCTTCCTCTACTTCAGGGGGGACAGAACATGAAGCCAGGGTAGAGACCTTATCCTAAAAGGACAACAAGGTTTTACCTCCTCCCATGGGCTACGTCTACACGTGAAGCCAACATCGTAGCAACATCAAAATAGGCTATTTCGATGAATAACGTCTACACGTCCTCCAGGGCTGGCAACGTCGATGTTCAACTTTGACGTTGCGCGGCACCACATCGAAATAGGCACTGCGAGGGTACGTCTACACGCCAAAGTAGCACACATCGAAATAAGGGTGCCAGGCACAGCTGCAGACAGGGTCACAGGGCAGACTCAACAGCAAGCCGCTCCCTTAAAGGGCCCCTCCTAGACACACTTGCACTAAACAACACATGATCCACAGAGCCGACAACTGGTTGCAGACCCTGTGCCTGCAGCATGGATCCCCAGCTGCCGCAGCAGCAGCCAGAAGCCCTGGGCTAAGGGCTGCTGCCCACAGTGACCATAGAGCCCCGCAGGGGCTGGAGAGAGAGCATCTCTCAACCCCCCAGCTGACGGCCGCCATGGAGGACCCGGCAATTTTGACGTTGCGGGACGCGGATCGTCTACACGGTCCCTACTTCGACGTTGAACGGCGAAGTAGGGCGCTATTCCGATCCCCTCATGAGGTTAGCGACTTCGACGTCTCGCCGCCTAACGTCGAAGTTAACTTCGAAATAGCGCCCGACGTGTGTAGCCGTGACGGGCGCTATTTTGAAGTTAGTGCCGCTACTTCGAAGTAGCGTGCACGTGTAGACACAGCTATGAACCCAAGACCCATCACCAACATCCCATCTTTCACCACTGGGAACTTTTCATTTTATTTTCTTAATTGCCCTGAAAACTGACCCCAGAAGCCTCAACTACTAACTTGTTCACTTTCTCCATTCTCACCTCACCCTTCTCCAATGACATGATCTCACAATTACTGTCCAGTGCATTCCCTCACACCATGTAGTCATATGCCAGCACCTCCACCTGACAAATGTACACCAGCATCCCCAAAAACTTCTGGACAATTGTAATGAATGTCCCTATGCACCACTGAACCTACTGTGTCCAGTAATATCTTGGTGACTTTTCACTTTCTAGCTTTGCATGTGTGGTCTGGGTCTGTGGTTTACTGTCAGACCAGGCCTGTGAGTATTTCTGATCATTCTAACCCCATCTCTGGTCATGACTGCCACATTGATACCTGCCTGGAAGATGAGTTCAGCCTGTGAGAAGGAGACCTGTTTCTGCCTTCTATTGAGTGATGGACAGCGTGGAGGGAGGAGAGGAAAAATCAGAGAGGTCTTGGGACAGAGCATGGATGGGACCACTGGGGAGGGACATGGGCATGGGCACAGCCTTGGGGTAGAGGGTCAGACAGGGGTGGGCCATAAGCTGGGCACCAGTGGCCCCCCATTTCTATGGATCTTCCAACATGCCAGTAGCCTCCCCAAATGAAGAACGCGTGTGCTGCCTATGACTGGAACAAAGTCTAGAGAGGCTCCACATGACTTCCAAGGCAAGTTAAATCCTCAGAACTGGGGAATGTTGGCCATCAGTACCCTTCCCTCCCAGTTGATCAATTGGTGTCAGAGAGCCTTCGTGGGAGGAGCTAGCTATTTCCCATCATGACTGCATCTTCCCTTGCCACTAAGGTTGCCTCCTTTTCACAGTCAGCTGCATCAAGTTTCCCACTGTTGATATAGCTGGATGGCATTTGTGAATAACCTCTTATTAACAGCCACACTGTGAATTAACATTCAGGTGCCTGTCTCTTTTGCTTCAAGATAGGATAAGCACTTGAACTGGCTTATTGGTGTTCTGGGGATTCTAGCAATGAGCACCACTGATGAATCTAAATGATATTTTAGCTATTGCCAGTGATCTTGAGGACCTTTCCAAATTATGAACTACAAGTTTTTAAGAAAATGGTTAACATTCAAGAACTGTAAATGCTAGCCCTTAGCAATGATAACTACAAAAACTAGCATTTAAGAATGTGAGGGTTTGTGTGATAACTTTTTCTGCTTAGTCTGAACTCTAGGGCAGGCTTATTCTCCTTTTAGGGTTGAGAAGGGGCCATTAGAGTTGCTCAGTGTCAGAACAAGGAATTGGGAGTTGATTGTCCTGCTTATCACTTTATAGCCACTCTTCAGCTACCCTTAGGCAGAATGATATTTAGCCTGTTTATTTTGGCTATCCATGCTCTCAAGAAAAAAAGAAATGGTGTTAAAGAATGGTTCTGTTTGAAAGTCTCCCCTGCCATGACATGAATAAGTTAATGTTTATACAACACTTTGAAGATATAAAACAATATGTAAATTACTTATTCATAATAATGCATGACTATGATTTACCGTTATTGAAGGGTTATTAGGATTGGGGATACCGTAACTTACTGCTATGCTTTATTCTTCTCAGATATAGAACACAGTTAAGGAAAATATTGCAGTCAGGCTCAGACTTGTTTAGCAATAAGATAAGCATTCTCAGCTCCAAGTACTTTTCACTTTAAATTTAAGCAGGAGATTGAACAATTTCCCCGCCCCTTTCTCCTCCTCCTCTTGGAGAAAGCTTAGATTGGTATTATTATGATAGGAAAGGGTGGAGAAGACTGTCTTTCCAATTGCTTATGTAATTTCACTGATGCTCCACTATCCCAGTGATTAAAACTAATTAGCTAGACAAGTAGACATTCCCAGCTAGTATATTGGAGTAGAAACTTCAAACTACATGAAGGATAGTTAAATTTGGTTTTAAATCTCCCTTTTCCCCATTCCTACTAAAATTCATTTCTGAAATGAAAAAAGTGATTCGTAGGGTTGTGCATCTCACCATACGTACCTTGTCCAGAAAACACTGGGATTCTTACAGAAGGTGAAATTTACATCATGGACTCCATGGGTAACTCTGTAGAACTCTTGCCTAGTATTATCATTTAGGTTTACATCTGTGAATTCCATAGACTATAGAAGGACACCCCTTTTTAGGGAGTGTGGGGAAGGAATCCAGATACAGAATGTTGTCTTACTTGTTGTGACGCCATCCTTTTTTAACAGGAGGCAGCCTACTCTAATATATTTCTAGCAGCCAGAGAGTCTCAACTGCTAACCCCTCACAAACAATTTTTATTGTAATCTCTTAGGTGAGGAGTCAAAGAGGATTTTAAAGCAGATTGTGGAAGCCTAGAAATCCAGTTATTCTTGTGGGAAAATGAGAAACTTTCATCTTTTTGTGAACTCTTTTCTATTCCATACTCTCCTCCCTCCACTTTAGCATACTGCAGGAGATGTGCTCCCAGCTCCCACAAAGCACAGAATCAACGAAACACATGCTTATACCTTTACCCTTCAGTTGTTTCCTAAGTTGTTTGGCTAGGTGCCTAAATCAATATCCTTGTGGAAATATGTCCGTATTTTGTTATCTCTATTGGATTGTTAATTGCTCTCTTCTCCATTATTCATAAATATGGCAGCTGTCCCAATGGGTCTGACCTAAGGGGGATTTTATTCCTTTTTCAGGAGCAGTTCCTGAAATTTTATTTTTTAATTTTATTCCTTTTTCAGGAGCAATATCTGAAGCTTGTATGTAATAAAAGTGGTCCAAATGCAACCTGAAGTAAGGCATAAGTAGCCATTCTGAGCAAGGGACTAGTAGTAGTTGTAGGTAGTCCATCGTGTCCAACGATGCCATCTTGAGCTTGCACAGGCTCAGCGGTTGTGGACTTGCATGGGGCTGAGGAGTCCAAGCTTTGAACAGCATGGTCGTTCACATTCAGGGCAAGGGAAATGTCCTGGCTCTGTTGGTGCGGCTGCTGCTGTTGCTTTCTTCCTTTCATGAGCATCAATGAGATGTACACATTGCTGCTCTTCAAAGTTGTCATACATGTGTTGTACAAGAGTATGCCAGTCTGTTTGGTCTTTTGCATGCTGCTCTAGCTGATCTGGTTTTAAACCAGCATGAGCAATGTTGGCCTTCACGCAGTTTTATATCTCTTGCGAGGCCTACCTTGATTCCTTTTGCCTTGGGAGAGTTCACCGTAGAGGAGTTGCTTAGGGATTCTCGACTCCTCCATTCATATGACATGCCCTGGCCAGCAAAGCTGGGCTTTCAGAATCATAGCTTTGATGCTTTTGGTTCCTGCTCTGTCCAGGACTTCCAGGTTTGTAACTCCGTCCAGCCATTGAATGTGCAGTGTTGACCTCAGGCTGTGTGTGTGGAAGCGCTCCAGAAGTTTTATATGTTTTCTGTACAAGGTCCAGGTTCCACAGCCATACAGGAGACTGGTCAGGACTACAGCCTTGTACACTTTCAGATTAGTGAATTGTCAGATATTGTGCTGATTCAACACTTGCGCTCTCAGATGTCCTAGTGCCCAGCTGGCCTGGCAGATTCTGGCATTGATTTCTTTGTCAAGGGAGCCATCATTGGCTATCACACCGCCAACGTACTTGAACTCCTCTACTGTTTTAAACTCTGTTCCTTCAATAAAGATTGAAGAGGGGAGAGCAGCAGATCCTGGAGCAGGTTGAAACAGTACCTCGGTCTTTCCTAGGCTGGTGGTCAAACCAAATAGGCGAGTGGCATCAGCAAACTTGTTGACGATGAGCTGGAGATTAGATTTCTTTTGTGCCATAAGTGCACAGTCATCAGCAAAAACGGCTTCAAGGATGAGCCTCTCAAGCATCTTGGTTTTAGCATTCAGATGACGAAGGTTGAAAAGTGACCCATCAAGTGACCCTGAGCAAGGGACTATGCAGCTAATAAATTGCATTCAATAGCTACTTCATTATTTGCCTATGTTGACTTGTCTTAGAAATGTTATTACATCTGGAAAGGGCTCTTTCTCAGATGAACCTGAGAGTCTGGGAGCATACACAATGGCTTTTCTTTTTAAGACTGGTCCTTGCCAGCCAGTATATTTTATTCTTATTGGCCACCACTGATGACATAAGATGGTGGTGCCTTTAGCAAAATTACCCATTTTCAGAGCTACAGTATTAATAGAATCATAGAATCATAGAATATTAGGACTAGAAGGGACCTCAAGAGGCCATCAAGTCCAGCCCCCTGCCCTCATGGCAGGACCAACTACTGTCTAAACCATCCCTGACAGACATCAATCTAACCTGTTCTTAAATATCTCTACAACCTCCCGTGGCAATTTATTCCACTGTTTGACCACCCTGACAGTTAGGAACTTTTTCCTAATGCCCAACCTAAACCTCCCTTGCTGCAGTTTAAGTCCATTGCCTCTTGTTTTATCCTCAGAGGCCAAAAAGAAAGTTTTCTCCCTCCTCCTTATGACACCCTTTTAGATACCTGTAAACCGCTATCATGTCCCCCTTAATCTTCTCTTTTCCAAACTAAACAAACCCAATTCTTTCAGACTTTCTTTATAGGTCACATTCTCTAGATCTTTAATCATTCTTGCTGCTCTTTTCTGGACCCTCTCTAATTTCTCCACATCTTTCTTGAACTGTGGTGCCCAGAACTGGACACAATGCTCCAGCTGAGGCCTAACCAGCGCAGAGTAGAGCGGAAGAATGACTTCTTCTTCGAGTGGTCCCCGTGGGTGCTCCACAATAGGTGTCAGGCTCGCCTGGCGCTGCAGATCGGAATTCTTCCAGCAGTTTCTCCTGCATCGCGCATGCGCCGGCGAATGCCGCTCCCCGCGCGCCCCCGGCCACGTGCGCGATCCGGTCCCCGCCAGTTCCTTCTCATCCGCCATCGGCTGCAGACGGAATCCGCTCAGGTAAGGCCAGAGTCAGATAAGATAGCTGTTTTTCGTGTAATTTGTTGTTTTTGTCGCTAAAAAAAGGAAAAGAAAACAAGGACAAAGAGAATATCAGCAAAAAAAAAAAAATAGAGAGGAGCGAAGGAGAGAGGAGCGGACGAGAAGGCCACTTAGGCCACCCGCTGCCCCGCAGGCCGGCGATCGCTATTTGGGGTGAAAAGGCACTGATTACGTGCTAAGTACCCTATTAACAGTAAAGGACTCACTGCGATGGCCTCCTCAGGTTTTAAAAAGTGTGAGTCATGCCGCGAAGCTATGCTGGCCTCCGATGGGCATAGTGAATGCATCCGCTGCTTGGGGGAATCACGTTACCCAGAAGTGTTCTCACTGTGCTAAGCTCACAGCCAGGGCCAGGAAAGACAGAGAGATGAGGCTTAAAATGCTCTTGTTTGATAAGGCTCTCCAGCTGGAGTTGCCGGAGAAGCCTCATCCAGAAGGGCCCTCTGGGTTGCATAAGAGGAAGGCAGCGTCTCTGACCCCCTCGGTGCAGAAAAGGAGGAAACTCTCCCCGGCTCGATCCTTGCCGGCAAGTTCAGCGAGCAGGACGAGCGGCGCACAGAGCCCCCAGCTGCGAGCTCAGGGAAGTGGCAGCGCGGCAGCGCACGTGGCAGAGGCTGAGCCTCCGATTACACAACAGCCGGCATGCAGGGCGCCGAGGGCGCCAGCAAGGCATGCACCGGAATCGGCTGCACCGCCGCAGGCGGCACCGGCCCCCACGGCACCAACGGCGCAGGGACACCTGGCACGGAGCCTGCAGGCACTGGAGGAAACTACCCACGCGGCACCACAGCTGAGTGTGCCGAGCGCGGCACCAACAGTGGGGCTGAGATCCCCGGCACGGGAGGGGGCGGTGCTGGCCCCACAGGGGAGGGGCAAGGCTAAAGCAAAAACCCGGCACCACAGCCCATCTCCGGACAGGGCTGCGCTGCCTTTAGCACCAAGCCCTCCCCCCGTGATACACACGCCGCACCGAAGGCCTGTGACTCCATCGGCTTATCCAGAACCTCCCTCTCTGTTCCTCCAACCAATGTCACCATGGCTTGGGCCACCTTCACCATTTCTGGGAATGGATCCCCTGGAGTACTATCACAAGCCAGTTTCGCCTCTGTCTGTGTCGTCATGGAGGTCTCGCTCTCCCAGACATCGGGGGTACACTCTCCGTGCGTGGTCCAGGTCTCCATCCCGGGGTCCTTGCCCATGCTGCTATTCAAAAGAGTGGCTTTCACGCAAGATATTCAAACGGCAGAGGTGCAGGAGAAACATCACAAACTCCTGAAAAATTTGAGACCCCCGGCTTCATCCAAAATTGCTATTCTGCTGGACGAAGCCATTATGGAGTCAGCCACTACCATATGGCAGATTCCGGCGTCTATCCCGCCTACGAACAAGAGAGCGGATAAGAAGTATTTCGTCCCGGCAAAGAGCATGGAGTTCCTTTTTAGTCAACCACAACCGAATTCTTTGGTGGTCAAATCGTCCCAGCAGAGGTCAAAGGCCTCTCAGTACAAATCAGGGGGATCAGACAAAGATGCTAAGAAGCTAGAGCTGTTTGGTAGGAAGGTATATTCCTCCTCTACCCTGCTATTGAGAATGGCAAATTACGCGGCACACCTAGCAAACCACAACTTTGATAATTACTCCAGGCTTACTCCCCTCATGGATTCACTCCCGGAAGACAAGAAGCCAGTGTTAAAGGTGATTGTTCAAGAGGGCTACGCAGCATCGCGGACGGGAGTACAGATTGCCCTGGACGTGGCGGACACAGCGGCACATTCAGCAGCTACAGCAGTGGTCATGCGTAGAGAATCCTGGCTCCAGACTTCTGGTATCCCCAGAGACCTGTAGGCGAAGATCGTGAATCTTCCCTTTGATACACAAAAGCTGTTTGCAGACTCCACTGACTCGGTCCTCCATTCCAGTAAGGACTTGAGAGCCACACTTAGAACCTTGGGCATTTATACTCCCCCATACAGGAAGAAAAAATTTTACCCTCAGCAAAGATGCTACGCTTATCAACCACAGCATGCTCAATAGCAACGAGGCTACAACCAGGGGCGCCATCAACAGCAGCAGCAGTACAGAACTCCCAGGCGACGTTCTCAACAAAGCCGTATGCCTTCGGGGCAGGCCCAAAGGCAACAAGTTTGACGGGTATGTTGGGGGCTGCACTATCAATACCATCGCTCAATGCCACTCTCATCTCATGTTCCATCGTCGCCTCAGACCGTTCCACTCCCAATGGCAAAAGATCACCACAGACAAATGGGTGCTGGAGATCATAGCCACGGGTTACACGATCCCCTTCCAGTCACTCCCACCGACGAAGCCTCCTGCCAGGCCTCACCTCAGAGACGCTGCCCACGAGGCGAGGCTCAAGCAGGAGGTGGATCACCTTATATTCATAGGCGCGGTGGAAAGAGTGCTGGAAAAATTCCAGGGGAAAGGTTTTTATTCAGGCTACTTCCTAACAGAGAAGAAAACAGGAGGCTGGAGACCCATCTTAGATCTTCGGGGCCTCAACCGTTACTTGCGCAAGCAACGTTTTTGGATGATCACAGTTGCCTCTATACTCACGGCACTGGATGATGGAGACTGGTTTGCAGCCCTCGACTTGCAAGATGCTTACTTTCATATAACAATCCACCCGGCACACAGACGCTTCCTCCGCTTCACGGTCGGCAAGGAGCACTTCCAGTACAGGGTTCTTCTGTTCGGCCTTTCTTCGGCTCCCAGAGTCTTTACCGAAACCCTGGCAGTGGTGTCAGCCTACGTGCACAGACAGGGGGTGTTTATTTTCCCGTATCTGGATGACTGCCTGCTGAAGGGGGCCTCGAAGGCAGAGGTCTTACTCATGATATACGTCACAGTGGACACGTTTTCTTCGCTGGGCCTAGTTATCAACCTCGCAAAGTCAAAGACCGAACCCACACAAGATATAGAGTTCATAGGGACACGCATAAACTCTTTCACAGCAAGAGTATACCTGCCCGATGCCCGCTTCCGCGCCATCAGTGCGCTGGTGCAGGTCATCACATACAGCCCCACGGTGCCGGTCTTAACGTGCCTACAGCTATTGGGCCACATGGCAGCAGCGACGTTTGTGGTACAGAATGCCAGGTTACACATGTGAAGCCTGCAGCATTGGCTGGCGAGCATTTACAAACCAGCATCCCATACTGTCCACAGGGTGGTGTCGCCCACGACAGAGGTGTGCAGATCCCTGGCGTGGTGGGAAAATCCCAAGAATCTGCTAGTGGGGGTGCCCTTTCACCAACCACAAATTTCTATTTTTCATACTACCGACGCCTCCCGCATAGGATGGGGAGCGCACATCGGCGACAAGGTGACACAAGGGCTATGGTCCCCTGTGGAACAGACGCTGCACATAAACATACTGGAGCTCACAGCAGTGTTCAATGCCTGCAAACATTTTCGAGATTACCTGCACGGCAAAGTAGTTGGGATCAATACCGACAATACCTCCACTATGTTTTACATCAATCGACAAGGAGGAGCACGATCCCGTGCTCTATGTGCGGAAGCAGTTCGATTGTGGAACTGGTGCATCGCCAACAACATAACGTTGAAAGCCTCATACTTGCCGGGCGCTCACAACGCGAAAGCAGATCAGCTGAGCAGGCGCTTTACACTCACGCACGAATGGCAGATCCATTCCAATCTGCTATGGCGCATTTTTCGTACATGGGGGTTTCCCCAGATCGATCTGTTTGCCACCCAGTACACCAAGAAATGTCCCCAATACTGCTCCAGGGCAGGAGTGGGACGGGGGTCCCTGGGGGAAGCATTCATGATTTCATGGAGGGGCCCTCTACTTTAGGCATTTCCCCCCACAGCGCTTATCCACAAGGTTCTGCAGAAAGCCAGAAGGGACAGAGCTTGCATGACACTCATAGTCCCAACTTGGGATCGGCAGCAATGGTTTCCTTTGCTTCTGCACATGTCGGACCGCCCACTGCTTCCTCTACCGGTGGCGCCAGACTTACTCATGCAGGCTCAGGGGTTCATAGTGCACCCGCACCCTCAGGGTCTGCGTCTGCAAGCATGGTTAATCCATGGCTCAGCTCCTTAGAGAGCATGTGTACAGAGGGAGTACAACAAGTCCTGGAATGTAGCCGAAGGACCTCCACCAGGAGGACTTACAAGCAGAAATGGACTTGATTTACAGCCTGGTGTTCCACCAAGCAGTTAGCTCCCCTTGACGTGCCTATACCTGTAATACTAGAATACTTATTGTACCTCAAAAGAGGCGGGTTTTCTCTATCCTCGCTAAAGGTCCACCTAGCTGCTATATCAGCCTTTCGGCATACAGAGGAAGGGCCCACTGTATTCGCCCATCCTATCGTCACAAGGTTCTTGAAGGGGCTGGTAAACCTGTACCCCCCTCGGAAACCGCTTCCACCATCATGGAGTCTGGACTTGGTGCTCAGCATGCTATTGGGTCCACCTTTCAAACCATTAGCCACAGTTCCCCTCCGTCTCCTTACAATGAAAACAACCTTCCTCCTTGCGATTACATCAGCCCGCAGGGTGAGCGAGCTCGCAGCAGTGATGGCAACGCTGCCCTGCACAGTATCCTCAAAGGAGGCAGTAACCTTAAGGTTGCACCCAGCCTTAGTTCCAAAAGTTTCTTCGGAGTTCCATCTTAACAAACCAATAGTTTTACCCTCGTTTTACCCGAAGCCTCACAGCTCCAGCAAGGAGGCATGCCTGCATCTCCTGGATGTGAGGAGGGCGTTGGCCTTCTACATAGACAGAACTAAGTCCTTCCGGAAAACGGACAGGCTTCTAGTCTCTCTTGCTCCCAGGTCAAAAGGAGAAGGTCTCTCTTCACAGAGAATCTCAAAGCACATTGTGTCCTGTATAAAAATGTGCTACGAGCTTCGAAAGACCCCTTTGCTGGCCCCACCTAGGGCTCACTCCACCAGGGCAGTGGCGGCGTCAACAGCCTTCTTCAAGGGCATCGCATTAAAAGACATCTGTAGAGCGGCGACCTGGTCATCCTACGACAACTTCGCCAAGCATTATGCCCTACATCGGGTATTCCAAGAGGATACCTGTCTATCAACAGCAATCCTCTCAGGGGCAAGCTGCACATGAACTGATTACCCACCTCCTTACTTGGGTTACTGCTGGGTAGTCACCTATTGTGGAGCACCCATGGGGACCACTCGAAGAAAGAGAAGTTACTCACCTATAGTAACGATGGTTCTTCGAGGTGTGTCCCCGTGGGTGCTCCAGCACCCGCCCATCCTCCCCGCTTCGGATCTCTGTCTGGTGTTTTTCAGGAGCATTCGAGGCGGTTGGTCAAGGAACTGGCGGAGACTGGATCACGCACGTGGCTGGGGGTGTGTGGGGAGCGGCGTGCGCCAGCGCATGCGCGATCCAGGAGAAACTGCTGGAAGAATTCCTATCTGCAGCGCCGGGCGAGCCCGACACCTATTGTGGAGCACCCACAAGGACACATCTTGAAGAACCATCGATACTACAGGTGAGTAACTTCTCTTTCTTGTGTCTTGATTTAGAAATAGAAACAATAGAAACAATTCTCCTCTGTTGTTTGTCACAGCACTGAGTTAGCTTTACAGTTACAGTACAATTTTAATGTACTATTTAATTCATTAACCTGCATTGGAACAAGGGCCAAATTATACTCTGATGCCACATGGAACAGGACTAACTCCTTTCAAGGCAATGGATGTTGTGTAATTGACAGAAGAATTAGGAGCCCCAGAGGATACTTTTAGACCAGAGCACCTAGTTTGGAAAACATGCACAGAGAAAGGCATTTAACTCAGTCATTCTGGAAGGAAGAGGATGTGGAAAAATAAAAGGAAAGAACAGCAAACCAGAAAGGGAAAAAGCAAAGACTTCACTAGAGAGAAGAGGGAAAAATAAGGGGGAAGGAAGAGAGAATGCAAATAAGGAAGGAAGGAAATTGTTCTGGCTTGAGGTAAAAAAATTCTGATGAAAGAAGTGAAACGTGGGGATAGATAATAAAGAAGAAAGTAAAGCAGATAGCAAAGAGAAGAAAGAAAAAGTGAGTGAGAGACTGAAAAGCAAGTAAAAATAGTGAAGAAAAAGCAAAAGAAAGCAGCTGGCTTTCAGGTAAGTGAAGTGTAATCTGTTCCTCTACCTTTATACAGTTTCGTTTTAGCACTCTGGAAAACATCCCATTAATTTTAGAAAGAATTGTCTGCACTGCTAGGCCATGTAATTAAATTAACAGGCAGTCCTTTTAAAATCAGTATAAATCAGCAGGAGATATTTTTTTCCTCCTGAATTTCATGGAAACTGTCTTCTGAGCTAACACTGGGTTCCTAGAGTGTCGGAATAACTTTCTGTCATTATTCTGGCTGTCAACAGGAGGCTCATCATGAAAGCATCTAAATTCAGTTCTCAAAATATGTATGGCAAGAAATGTTTCTCTTTCTCACCATATCAACTGCCAGAATTGTATGCTGAACAAAATGGGATTGGTGTTCTCTTAATGACCACTCTTTCAGAAATTCATTGGTTCCTCTTTCTCTCTCATTTTAATTGCCAGAGTGATTTTTCCTGATTGCCATTTAGTTCTTGTGAATGAATTGAGATCTGTGTCTGAAAACTTCAGAAGTGCTCAGATACTATGGTAATAGGGTCTATATAAATGCGTACCTATGTTTTATGTTCTTCTATTGCCATTATTTATTCATAAGAGAGAGTACTTCTCAGAACAGCTTTAAATTTGATTTCAAAGCATGAGTTTCATGTGTGTCTAGCCTGTGTCCAAAACCTCACACTAAATCAGAATATTTTCTACAGTCTTTGAATGTTCATAGAGTAAACATGATTTATTTATTTGGAACTGAGACTTGCAGCTTTGTGAAAGAGTTTTTATTTGTTTGGGTCCGTAAAATGAATAAGACTGCTTCCCAGGGTTCAGTTAACAGGTATGTAAAAGCATATCTGGCAGAGACTGACATGGCAGAGACTCATTCAAGGGACCAGGCTGACTTGGGGATTGGAGAGCAGACTTAATTGGTGGTCAGAGAATGGGCATCTGTGGGTGTGAGTGCCTTTAACAGAGGCCAGAATCAGGCCCACTGATAGGGGGCCAAAACAGAGATCTACCCCAGGGCCCAGTGATCCAAAAGAGCCCAGGGCTCCTGACCACCATCACCATTACTGGGGGCTGGAGCCCCAAGCCCTTTAAATTGCTGCTGCAGCCCTACGCTGTGTGCATTGGTCAGAGCCAACGGCTGGCTGGGGGTGGGGAGTGCTGTGTTCCAGGCAGCCTGAGCCGTGCCCCTTCTTCCTGAGGCAAAGGGTTACCCTGTGGATTTAAAGAGCACAACTCTTCTGATGACCGGTGGGGTGGAGTGGGGTGTGGGGGTTGGAGTCAAAATGGTTCTTTATGATGGAAGGTTTTTTTGTTTTTTTTTTAAAGTGCTAAAGTTATTTTAAGTGGCTTACGCGGAAAAAAATACAGTATGGTTATGTTATGAAAGACTGTTTCTTAGGAAGGTGTCAGCTGATGGCTGGGTACGGGTGCCCCAAGAGTCTGTTCCGTGGAGGCAGCATGACTCAGCACCCAGCTTTTACTGCACCTTACCACTGACCAGGCTGAATATAGCCAAACCAGCTAAGGTTCTTTGTGTTTGGCCAAGTTGCAGCAACTAGAAGGAGTCAGGATGAAGCTTAAACATGGTTACTATTTATTACAAAGCAGAAATGAAAATCTTAATGGTTACGGAATTATATAAAATCTTGATGGTTACAGTTGCAGGAAATAGATAAAAATCTTAATGGTTACACTGTTATTGCTCTATTTGCTTAGCTACTATAGTAGGATGATAAAATTACATGTCAATTAGAGAAAGTTACCCATTTGAGGACCAGATGCCTCAGACTAAAGAGCTCTTACTACTAAATGTGCACAAAAAAAACAACATTGCAGGTATAATTCTCACCCCTGCTTCCTTCGACTCCGGCGTGGCCAAGGTCGTTCACTGAATCCCTTGGGAAGAACAGACGAGGAGAGCGTCCTCTAAGTCCTTGGGAGGCTATGACCTTACCTGAGCGGCAGGCACAGGAAATTGGAGCTCAGTTAGAGTAGGCTGCTGGGCCCTCTTTATATCTCCTTGGGGCACGTAGGTTCTTCCTTATCTCCAGGTACCAATTGTGCTGGTTCGTCTTTGTGATGCCAGCGCTTACAAGGCAGTTACAGTTGTAAGGACAGAGATAATTAAATTTATAGAAACGGGGCAAACTTTCACAAGGGCAGTAAAGTTCCCCTGCTGGGACCAAGTGTGGGCGGATCAACTATTGATGCGAGCCAAGGGCAGCTTGAAGCCCCGAGGCCGACAGCTAGCGTCTTAGCCCCCTTATCTGTATTCTTCAGTCCAAGGTCATGCTGACATAGCACATCTGTGTTTCTGAGGCACCAGACAGTGTGCTCTCAAAACATTCAAAGACTGTGCCGTCTCTTTGTGCTGTGTGCTCTGAGGCACCTAAGAGCGGCAGGCAAGATGGAGTAGAGCAGGGGGATTCTGTCTGGCTATATTCCACCCCCTTGATACGCCACACCATGTCCCAGGACACAAGGTGGTGGTGATGCCAGCCCCTCTTGCCCTCCTTGGAGGAAGTTAAAAGTGCCCTATAAGTATGGCCTCATTAGATGACTTACAATCAAGGGATTAGTTAGGATCATTTTCCAACGCCATATATTGAACGTGCGCAGAGGATACAGCTACATAAACTAGGCGTTTAGCAATACATAGAATTATACAACAAGCAATTACAATGATTAAAATGGTTAATACAGTAGTTATAATGGAATGAAGAAATGGAGTAAGAGAAAATCCTAATTGTTGAGCTAGCCATTCTAACCAGGAGATGTTTCCATTCTTAGTTACAGCATGTAAGATTTTAACTGCATCTTTGATGGCAGATACATCCTGTTCAATCTGCCCTGTGTGGTTTACATAAAAGCAGCAAGATTGGTTAATTACAGTACAAACTCCTCCTTGTTGTGCTAGGACTGCATCCAAAGCTATTTGGTTTTGCAGGGCAAAGCGGGCTATTGACTGCACTTGTTCATTGAGCAGTCCCAGAGCATTGGCAGTATGGTTAAGGGGTATCTCTAATTGCCCAGAAACATTTACCACAGCTTGTTCAAGCTCAGCTACCCCAAGCCAGGGCAGAAGTGCACAGGTAAACCAATGGAAGCCTGTAGGACTTTCTATAAGGGGGTTAAGGGTAACCTTCCTTTTTAACTGATGCAGGAAACTTCTGAGGTTGGTAATACCCAGAGCTGTGATATGTGGGTGCATAGTTAGTCCTCCAAGGACAGCGTGTGCAAGTGAACATCGCCCCTTCCAGCCTACTGGTAGATATTTGTAGGCTTTTTCCACACAAATAAAGCATAGCCCTGGTTCATTGCTAAGGATAGGGGAATAGGGTCCTTTATACCATCCGTTCCCAGTAGGCCTTTTCTTTGAAGCATGATAGGGGGCACAATAGCTGTAGCTATTGTTAATAGCTGTGCATTGCAGAGCAACCAACAAGTCCCGTAAAATTTGGTCTGCCCGAAATAAATTTGCTTTGGCACACTGGTTTGGGAGTAGGGTGTCGCTGGTTACCAGTGTAGGATTATATATATGCACTGTGTTAGGAATCATGAATAAGGAATTGTCATACCAGGCATTGCTTTCAGGGTACTGACTAAGATCTAGAGGTATAATGGTAGCATTACCAATGCCAAATAGAAGCTGGTGACCAAGGGAAATGTTAATAATATTCCCCCAACAAATCAAGGATCCCCAGTGTGTGTGATTATCATGGTCAGAATAGATGTCCCAGGATCCCAATTTCTTATTAAAGACTACAATATAGGTGCACTGGTGATCTTCCAAATGACCTAATCTGGGTCCAGTACCATCCTGATTCTCAAAGCAAATGGGGTACTTTTCCCGAGTGGTTCTCGTTATATATTCTACTGGTTAACTCCACATCATGGGTCGCCATTGTCCCTGTTTTCCCCGGTCCCTCCCCCCAGAGTTAATTTGAGGGTCCTGGTGGTAGAGCTCGCTGTCATCGAGCCTGGCAGGTCCCCACCGGAAGATGTCGCTCTTGTTCCACCAATCATTCAGGTTCAGAGGGACAAACTCAATCCCCAGTCCAGTAGAGGAGTTCAGCAGGGTACACATCCAGCAATCTGTGGCACCGGCAGCGGAGATGATGGATTGGATGGCGTTCTTGAGGGGATGCTCAGGTGTGGCAGAGGTCAGCGAGGTAGTCAGGCAAATGATGAGGAGTTGATGTGCCATGCTGTCACCTGGGTTGAAGGTAGCTACAACACAACTAGGTCTATAACAATTACTAAAAGTCTATTAGAATTAATATGGCATGTAGCAGCATGCGTATATTATGTACATTAAAGTTCCTTGGTTGCCTTGCCTTGCTCCCAGGTGTGTATTCCAGGTTGTTTCTCCTTTCCTGGAGAGAAAGCACAAGGTCAGCCGGTCTTGGATGTTATTCAAGCCTCGGTAATGCTTATTGGTACCCTTTCAGAATTTAAGGCAGTCCACACCCCTTTCCCTTTATAGGCATGTAGGACACATGTTCATGTTCCCAGGCTGGGATGTTTGATTACAACGGTATCTCCAGGAGCATATTTGGAATCCTTAAGTGGTGCAGCTGGGGTTGAGAGAATTTTCTCTGTAGGGAAGAATCCCTTGCTGATTGGACTGCCTGCAGGGGTCTGCCGATTGTTTAGCCGTTGCACCACTATATCTAGTCTGTCTCCCCACATACCATCAGTGGGCTTCAGGTGATTCTTTAACAGCCCATTCCAGCGCTCGACCATGCCATTAGACTGGGGTTGATATGGAAGGTGAAAGGTCCACTGGACTCCTTGATGGAGGGCCCACTCTTTTACAAGCTTGTTCTTAAAATGTGAGCCATTATCAGATTGAATTTCTTGGGGTACTGGGACAATTGCTGTTAAGCGGTTTAGTCCCATAATCGTGGACAGTCCTGTTGCCAATCGAGTTGGGTATGCAAAACCAATTCCTGAAACAACTTCCACTCCAGTCAGGATGTACTTCCACCTTTGCCTCGTGGTAGGTAGTGGGCCAATGTAATCAGCCTGCCAGGTTGACCATAGTGTTTTGCCATCTCTTAGTCTAGCAAACTGCTGTCCTTCAGCTATATGTTTTCGGATTTCAGCACAGATAGTACAGGCTTGTACCAGGTGTCTGGCCTGTTGGTGGGTGATAGGCCACCCCCTGATATGTGCTTGCCGCACCAGCTCATCACTCCTTGTATGTCCCAAGGCCTCGTGTAGCCATAAGTACAGACGTTCCCAATCTACTTGGGTGGCAGAGATCTGGGCTGCTGCATCTGCCAGGTTATTTAGCTGTGCAGTGGGGGTGTTATTCCTCTGGTGGCTGACACATGTCCTATACTTCGGGGTTGCTGGGTGGCATGCTGGTGTATCCACTTCCAGTATTCCAGTCCCCATATCGGCTTCCCTCCTATCTCCCAGTGGTTGTTTTTCCATTTAGTTATCCACTGGGTGGCACCTGCCCACGCTGCATAGGAGTCAGTGTAAATGACATCAGCCCCTGCCTCACAGGCCAGCTTAATTGCGGCCAGTTCTGCAAGCTGGGCTGTCCCTTCAATGTCAGTAGTCAGAGTTGCAGCAGAGGTATCTGCAGGGACTGCTGCAGCCTTTCCCTTCCATTTTTCCTTTACCAACTTGGCACTGCCATCTGTAAACCATACCCCTTCAGGGCGAGATGGATCAAACGGGGCAGCGTCTCAAATAGGAGACGGTTGTGGGGGCAGGTGATATTCATCAGGCATTTCCACCTTCCACAGTAATTCTTTAATCATGGTGGGCTTTTGTGCAGTATCCGCACCACCTACCCTGCGATGGATGTAAAGTGCCCATCTTTGGGTGGTCATTCTCTGGGCTACACAGCTCCTAAATGGGGAAAGCTGGCTAAGTGACAATACAGAAGAAAAGGATTTCGGAGTTACAATGGGGAGTTTAAGAGGGAGGAGAGCAAGTGAGCCTGCCGCTGAAGAAGCTACCAGGTGAGAGTGCTGATCTCTGGGTGAGTGAGCGTGTGCTTTAACTGCTGGCATTTGAACTGCCATTTTGATTCCAGGTAGGAGGAGTTTCAGTTTCAGTGGCAGTTGGGACTGCCTGCCTGACCTTTTGCTCCCTTGATCAGCCTTCCGCTGTGTGACTCATAGGGGGAGGGCCTGAGAGAGGCCAGCAGGCTTAAAAGCCAGAGGCAGGAGCGACCAGGGGAGCGAAGGGGACAGGGAGCTGCAGACAGGGCAGTTTAAGAGGGAGTTTGACAGAGCGAGTGTGACAGAGAGGACTGTGATGGTTAGGAAGACCCGCAACACCTGTGCCAGCACTACTGCTGCCTCCTCCACTTGTGCCTGTAGCCAGACAGACTGCCTGACCATGGATGTTTCTACCTAGATCCTGGTGTGGTTCTGCAAGGACTGTGACTTGCCGTTCCCACTTACTGATACCCAGGCTGAGGGGAATATTCAGTGTGAAAGGTGCCTGCTGGTGGAATCTCTCAGGTGGCAGGTGGGGGAGCTACAGGAGGAGGTGGCCAGGTTGAGGAGTATCCGAGTCCATGAGCAGTTCCTGGATAGTATTCAGGTGGAGACTGCGGAGGTAACTGTCCCAGTGCACAGGACAGCTGATAAACCACTGGAGCAGGTGGACCAGGGTGGACACTGGCAGCTGGTTACTTCTCCCACCGTGGTACTGGAAAACCGTTATGCTGTACTCGATACAGGAGACCAAGAATTACCCCATACAGAAGAGGAGAAGCCTCGTACCCCCAAGGCTGGGAAGTCTACTGCCACCCCTGCAAGAAGGAAACTTAGAGTAGTGGTGGTTGGAGACTCTCTTCTGAGGGGCACGGAGGCTCCCATCTGTCGCCCTGACATTTCCTCTCGAGAGGTGTGCTGCCTGCCGGGGGCCCCTATCCGAGACGTTATGCAGGCATTGTCGAGGATTATCCGGCCCTCTGACTACTATCCCATGCTTCTCATCCATATGGGCACTAATGATACTGCGAGGTGTGATGCTGAGCAGGTCAAGAGTGACTTCAGGGCTCTGGGGGCACGGATCAGAGAGTTTGGGGCGCAGGTGGTATTCTCTTCAATCCTGCCTGTCAGAGGTAGCGGCCAGGCAGAGACAGGTGTATCCTGGAGGTGAATGCTTGGTTGCGTAGATGGTGTCGCCAGGAAGGCTTTGGTTTCTTTGACCATGGGGTCCTTTTCCAGGAAGGACTGCTAGGCAGAGATGGTGCTCACATTTCGAGGAGGGGGAAGACCATATTCGGACACAGACTGGCTAACCTAGTGAGGAGGGCTTTAAACTAGGTTCGACGGGGCAGGGGAGCAAAGCCTGCAGGTAAGTGGAGAGCATGGATACCTGGGAGATGAACTTAAAATGGGAGGGAGTATGGGCTACACTATGAGAGTAAAAAGAGGGCCAGGGCAAAACTGGGAGGCAAGACCAAATCAATGTCTGAGATGCCTACATACAAATGCAAGAAGTATGGGAAATAAACAAGAAGAATTGGAAGTACTAATAAACGAATACAACTATGATATCGTTGGCATCACAGAAACTTAGTGGGATAATACTAAGTGGAATGTTGGTATTGAAGGGTGCAGCCTGCTTAGGAAGGACAGACAGGAAAAGAAGGGAGGAGGTGTTGCCTTGTATATTAAAAATGTACACACTTGGACAGAGGTGGAGATGGACGTAGGAGATGGACGGGTTGAAAGTCTCTGGGTTAGACTCAGCGGAGTAAAAAACAAGGATGAGGTCCTACTAGGAGTCTACTACAGGCCCCCTAGCCAGGTGGAAGAGGTGGATGAGGCTTTCTTTAAACAGCTGACAAAATCATCCAGGGCCCAGAATTTGGTGGTGATGGGGGACTTCAACTATCCAGGTATATGTTGGGAAACTAATACAGCAGGGGACAGACTGTCCAATAAATTCTTGGATTGCATTGCAGACAACATTTTATTCCAAAAGGTTGAAAAAGCTACCGGGGGGAAGCTGTTCTAGATTTAATTTTAACAAATAGGGAGGAAATTGAGAATTTGAAAGTGGAAGGATGCTTGGGTGAAAGTGATCATGAAATCATAGAGTTCACAATTCTAAGGAAGGGTAGAAGGGAAAACAGTACAATAGAGATGGATTTCAGGAAGGCAGATTTTGGTAAACTCAGACAGCTGGTAGGCAAGGTCCCATGGGAAGCTAAACTGAGGGGAAAAACGGCTGAGGAGATTTGGCAGTTTTTCAAAGGGACATTATTAAGGGCCCAAAAGCAAGCTATCCCGCTGCATGGGAAAGATAGAAAACATGGCAAAAGACTGCCTTGGCTTAACCAGGAGATCTTGCATGAGCTCAAACTAAAAAAGGAATCGTATAAGAAATGGAAACTAGGACAAATTAAAAAGGACGAATATAGGCAAACAACACGAGCATGCAGGAGCAAGATTAGGAAGGCTAAGGCACAAAATGAGCTCAAACTAGCTACAAGAATAAAGGGAAGCAAGAAGGCTTTTTTCAAATACATTGGTAACAAGAGGAAGACCAAGGAGAGGGCAGGTGATATTCATCAGGCATTCCCACCTTGCACAGTAATTCTTTAATCATGGTGGGGTTTTGTGCAGTATCTGCACCACCTACCCTGTGATGGATGTAAAGTGCCCATCTTTGGGTGGTCATTCTCTGGGGTACACAGCTCCTAAATGGGGAAAGCTGGCTAAGTGACAATACAGAAGAAAAGGATTTCGGAGTTACAATGGGGAGTTTAAGAGGGAGGAGAGCAAGTGAGCCTGCCGCTGAAGAAGCTACCAGGTGAGAGTGCTGATCTCTGGGTGAGTGAGTGTGTGCTCACTGGTCCCATTGGTCAGTGATGAGGGAGAAACAGTAACATGGAATTTGGAAATGGCAGAGATGTTTAATGATTTCTTTGTTTCGGTCTTCACTGAGAAATCTGAAGGAATGCCTGACACAGAGAATGCTAGTGAAAAAAGGGTAGGTTTAGAAGTTGAAATGAGAAAAGAACAAATTAAAATTTACTCAGAAAAATTAGATGTCTGCAAATCACCAGGGCCTGATGAAATGCATCCTAGAATCCTCAAGGAGCTGATAGAAGAGGTATCTGAGCCTTTAGCAATCATTTTTGGAAAATCGTGGGAGACGGGAGAGATTCCAGAAGACTGGAAAAGAACAAATATAGTACCCATTTATATAAAGGGGAACAAGAATAACCCGGGAAACTACAGGCCAGTCAGCTTAACTTCTGTGCCAGGAAAGATAATGGAGCAGGTAGTTAAAGAAATCATCTGCAAGCAATTGGAAGGTGGTAAGGTGATAGGGAACAGCCAGCATGGTTTTGTTCAAAACAGATCATGTCAAACCAATCTGATAGCTTTCTTTGATACAATAACGAGCCTTGTGGATAAGGGAGAAGCGGTGGATGTGGTATAGCTAGACTTCAGTAAAGCATTTGACACGGTCTCACATAATACACTTATCAATAAACTACGCAAATACAACTTAGATGGGGCTACTATAAGGTGGGTGAACAACTGGCTGGATAACCGTACCCCGAGAGTAGTTATTAATGGTTTTCAATCCTGCTGGAGAAGTATAACTAGTGGGGTTCCGCAGGGGTCTGTTTTAGGACCGGCTCTGTTCAATATCTTCATTAACGATTTAGATATTGAAATAGAAAGTACATTTATTAAGTTTGCAGATGATACCAAGCTGGGAGGGGTTGCAACTTCTTTGGAGGACAGGGTCATAATTCAAAAGGATCTGGATAAACTGGAGAAATGAGCTGAGGTAAACAGGATGAAGTTTAATAAGGACAAATGCAAAGTGCTCCACTTAGGAAGGAAAAATCAGTGTCACACATACAGAATGGGAAAGGACTGCCTAGGAATGTGTACAGCAGAAAGGGATCTAGGGGTTATAGTGGACCACAAGCTAAATATGAGTGAACAGTGTGATGCTGTTGCAAAAAAAGCAAACATGATTCTAGGATTCATTAACGGGTGTGTTGTGAACAAGACACGAAAAGTCATTCTCCCGCTCTACTCTGCGCTGGTTAGGCCTCAGCTGGAGTATTGTGTCCAGTTCCGGGCACCGCAGTTCAGGAAGGATGTGGAGAAGTTGGAAAGGGTCCAGAGGAGAGCAACGAGAATGATCAAAGGTCTAGAGAACATGACCTATGCAGAAAGGCTGAAAGAATTGGGCTTGTTTAGTTTGGAAAAGAGAAGATTGAGGGGGGACATGATAGCAGTTTTCAGGTATCTGAAAGGGTGTCATAAGGCAGAGGGAGGGAACTTGTTCTTCCTTGCCTCTGAGGATAGAACAAGAGGCAATGGACTTAAATTGCAGCAGGTGAGGTTCAGGTTGGACATTAGGAAAAAGTTCCTAACTGTCAGGGGCTATGTCTACACGTGCCCCAAACTTCGAAATGGCCATGCAAATGGCCATTTCGAAGTTTACTAATGAAGCGCTGAAATGCATATTCAGTGCTTCATTAGCATGCGGGCGGCAGCGGCGCTTCGAAATTGACGAGCCTTGCCGCCGCGCGGCGCGTCCAGACGGGGCTCCTTTTCGAAAGGACGCCACCTTCTTCGAAGTCCCCTTATTCCCATGAGCTCATGGGAATAAGGGGACTTCGAAGTAGGCGGGGCCCTTTCGAAAAGGAGCCCCATCTGGACGCGCCGCGCGGCTGCAAGGCTCGTCAATTTCGAAGCGCCGCTGCTGCCCGCATGCTAATGAAGCGCTGAATATGCATTTCAGCGCTTCATTAGTAAACTTCGAAATGGCCATTTGCATGGCCATTTCGAAGTTTGGGGCACGTGTAGACACAGCCAGGGTGATCAAACACTGGAACGAATTGCCAAGGGAGGTGGTAGAATCTCCATCACTGGAGATATTTAAGAAGAGGTTAGATAGATGGCTTTCAGGGATGGTCTAGAAAGTGCTTGGTCCTGCCATGAGGGCAGGGGGCTGGACTTGATGGCCTCTTGAGGTCCCTTCTAGTCCTACTCTTCTATGATTCTATGATAACACATTGAATTGTCTATGGTGAAAAGAAAATGGGGCATGGGGCTTAATAGTCTTCTTCCAGGAGAAATAATCTGTTTTAATATGCCTATTAGAATTTTCGACTTTTGTTGAATGAAAATGAGAAGTGCTTTTGATCTTTTTTTATGAAGGAAAAGCTGAAACATTGGGAAACTTTGAGCATTGTACAAGTAGACTTCTGAGCATACAGGATATGTGTTCTTTATACTGACTTCTTTAAGGTTTTAAGGGGAAAATTCTACCACTCCCATCAGTGCAGCATTTGGAAGTTTTACATGATGACAAGCTCTTTGTGCCAGGCATAAATGTAAGATTTTCTCAAAAATGTGTTTTCAGAAGCTACTATAGTGGATGAATATATAGTCTACTAAAGCTTTCCAAAGTCTCCTAGTGCTCTTTGTGCTCAAACTATGCTGCAAGAGGTCCATATTTTGTGTCATAATCAGGCCTCATGTCTTCACAGTGGGGTTAATTTGGCTGTGCTCTTCCAAGTAATAAGAGCAGCAGAAGACCCCATTCTCTTCAGCAGTGCAATGAGCTGGCTGCAAATGACTGCTCCTCCCTCTTCTCTTCCTAAAAGATAAAAACACTTTGCAGATTTAAAATGTGGAGCTACTTTGGAAGCAGACACCTCAGGCTAAATTCTCTGCTTGTGTAAACTCCACCAAAGTCAGTGGAGCTGCACCAGTTTACACCAGTCGAGAATATATTCCCATTTCCTATGTTTCATAATTCTTAATTATTGGGTTCTTCAGTGTCTTTGCCTATGGCTGTAAACATAGCAGGAGATAATCTGATTGAGTTGATCTAGAGTCAGATAATTCTTGTCAAATATTTGTGTGAAATGCCTTATTTGCCATTCCACAGACACAGAAGAGGGGAAGGTTTCCCTTTAGAATAGATGTTATCGTGTATCCCTGCAGAGCCTGGAGGTCTTTGCAGCTGTCATGGGCTACTGAAACTAAAACAAGGTTTGTCTAGAGTTTAATCTTGAAACATTGGGAGTGTAAGAACGTAAGTAAATAAGAACATAAGAGCAGCCATACTGGGTCAGACCATAGGTCCATAAATCCCAGTATCCTGTCTTACTACAGTGATCAATGCCAGGTGCCCCACAGGGAATGAACAGAACAGGTAATCATCAAGGCTACGTCTACACGTGCAGCCAACATCGAAATAGTCTATTTCGATGAATAACGTCTACACGTCCTCCAGGGCCGGCAACGTCGATGTTCAACTTCGACGTTGCTCAGCCCAACATCGAAATAGGCGCAGCGAGGGAACGTCTACACGTCAAAGTAGCACACATCGAAATAGGGATGCCAGGCACAGCTGCAGACAGGGTCACAGGGCAGACTCAACAGCCAGCTGCTCCCTTAAAGGGCCCCTCCCAGACACAGTTGCACTAAACAACACAAGATACACAGAGCTGACAACTGGTTGCAGACCCTGTGCCTGCAGCATAGATCCCCAGCTGCCGCAGAAGCAGCCAGAAGCCCTGGGCTAAGGGCTGCTGCCCACGGTGACCATAGAGCCCCGCAGGGGCTGGAGAGAGAGCATATCTCAACCCCCCAGCTGATGGCCGCCATGGAGGACCCAGCAATTTCGACGTTGCGGGACGCGGATCGTCTACACGGTCCCTACTTCGACGTTGAACGTCGAAGTAGGGTGCTATTCCTATCTCCTCATGAGGTTAGCGACTTCGACGTCTTGCCGCCTAACGTCGAAGTTAACTTCGGAATAGCGCCCGACGCGTGTAGACGCGACGGGCGCTATTTCGAAGTTGGTGCTGCTACTTCGAAGTAGCGTGCACGTGTAGACGCAGCTCAAGTGATCAATTCCCTATGGTGCATTTCCATTCTCTGGCAAACAGAGGCTAGGAACACCCTCCATGCCCATCCTAGCTAATAGCCATCAATGGACCTATCCTCTATTAATTTATCTAGTGCTTTTTTAAACTCTGCTGTAGTCCTGGCCTTCACAACATCCTCTGGCAAGAAGTTCCACAGGTTAACTGTGCGTTGTGTGAAGAAATATTTCCTATTGTTTGTTTTTAAACATGCGGCCTATTAATTTCACTTGGTGACCCCTAGTTCTTTTGTTGTGAGGAGGAGTAAATAACATTTTCTTATTTACTTTCTCCACACCAGTCATGATTTTATATACCTCTATCATATCCCCCTTTATTGTCTTTTTTCCAAGCTAAAAAGTCCCAATCTTATTACTCTCTCCTCACATGGCAGACGTTCCGTACCCTTAATAATTTTTGTTGCCCTTTTCTGAACCTTTTCCAGTTCTGATATATCTTTTTTGAGATGGGGCAACCACATTTGCACACAGTATTCCAGATGTGAGCATACAATGGATTTATATAGAGGTAATATGACATTTTCTGTCTTATTAACTATTTCTTTCGTAATGATTCCCAATATTTTGTTAGCTTTTTTGACTGCTGCTGTGCCTTGAGTGGATGTTTTCAGAGAACTATCCATAATGACTCCAAGATTTCTTTCTTGAGTGACAAGTATCAGAGAGGTAGCCGTGTTAGTCTGTAGCTTCGAGAACAACAAGAAGTCTATAAGGTGCCACAAGACTTGTTTTTCTTGAGTTGTAACAGCAAAGTCAGACTCCATCATTTTATATGTATACTTGGGATTATATTTTCCAATGTGGATTACTTTTCATTTATCAACATTGAATTTCATCTGCCATTTTGTTGCCCAGTCACCCAATTTATTAAGATCCTTTTGTAGCTCTTCACAGTCTGGTTGGGACTTAACTATTTGGAGTAGTTTTGTGTCACCTGCAAATTTTGCTACCTCAGTGTTTATGCCTTTTTCCAGATCATTTACAAATATGTTGAATGGGACTGGTCCCAGTACAGACTCGTGGGGGACACCACTATTTACCTCTCTCCATTCTGAAAGCTATCCCTTTATTCCTACCCTTTGTTTCTGATCTTATAACCAGTTACCAATTCAAGAGAGGACCCTCCCCCTTATCCCAGGACTGTTAACTTTGCTTAAGAGCCTTTGGTGAGGGACCTTGTCAAAGGCATTCTGAAAATGTAAGTACACTATATCCACATGATCCCCCTTGACCATATGCTTGCTGACCCTTTCAAAAAATTCCAATAGATTGGTGAGGCACGACTTCACTTTACAAAAGCTGTGTTGACTCTTCCCCAACAAATTATATTCATCCATGTGTCTGACTGTTCTCTTTTTTACTAGCGTTTCAACCAGTTTTCTCAGTACTGAAGTCAGAGTGGCTGGCCTGTAGTTGCCAGGATCACCTCTGGAACCCTTTTTAGAGATTGGCATCCCATTAGCTATCCTCCAGTCATCTGGAACAGAAGCTGAATTAAATGACAGGTTACAAACTACAGTTAGTAGTTTTGCAATTTCACATTTGAGTTCCTTCAGAACTCTTGGGTGAATGCCATCTGGTCCTGGTCTGGTCCGTGAATACTGATGCAGAGAAATCATTTGGTTTCTCTGCAATGGCCTTATCATCCTTGAGAGCTCCTATAGCATCTCAATCATCCAGGACCCCAGTGGTTGTTCAGTGGGCTTCCTACTTCTGATGTACTTACAATTTTTTTTGCTATTACTTTTTGACTTTCTGGCTAGCCGTTCTTCAAATTCTTTTTTGGCCTTCCTAAATATATTTTTATACATCACTTGGCAGAGTTTATGTTCCTTTCTATTTTCCTCACTAACTTCCATTTTTTAAAGATGCCTTTTGTCTCTCACTGCCTCTTTTACTTTATTGTTTAACCATGGTGGCACTTTTTTGGTTTTCTTACCACATCTCCTAAATTGGGGTGTACATTTAAGTTGAGCCTCTATTATTGTGTTTTTAAAAGTTTCTATGCAGCTGGCAGGGATTTCACTTTAGGTACTGTACCTTTTAATTTCTGTTTAACTAGCTTCCTCATTTTTGTGTAGTCCCCCTTTCTGAACCTAAATACTACAGTCTTGGGCCACTGTAATATTTTCCCAGCCACAGGAATGTTAAATTTAAATATATTATGGTCACTCTTACCCAGAGGTCCAGACATATTCACCCCTTTGACCAGATCCTGTGCTTTACTAAGGACTAAATCAAGAATTGCCTCTCCTCTTATGGGTTCCAGGACTAGCTGCTGCAAGAAGCAGTCATTTAAGGTGTCAAGAAACTTTATCTCAGCTTCCTGTTCTGAGGTGACATGTACCCAGTGTGTATGGAGATAGTTGAAGTCCCCCATTATTACTGGATTTTTTATTTTGATAGCCTCTCTAATCTCCCTGAGCATTTCACAGTCACTGTCACCATCCTGGTCAGGTGGTCAGTTATGCATCCCTTCCATTATTATTCAAGCATGGGATTACTATCCAGAGAGATTCTATGGTACAGTTTGGTTAATTTATGATTTTTACTTCATTTGATTCTATACTTTCTTTAATGTATAGTGCCACCCCTCCTCCAGCACAAGCTGTTCTTTCCTTCTGATAAATTTTGTACCCTGGTATTACTGCGTCCCACTAATTATCCTCATTTCACCAAGTTCCTGTGATACCTATTATATTGATATCTTCATTTAACACAAGGCACTTTAGCTCACCCATCTTATTATTTAGACTTCTAGCATTTGTATATAAGCACTTCAAAAACTTGTCACTCTTTAGCTGCCTGCCATTACATGATGTAATTGAAATGGACTCTGTTTTACTTGAATGTTCCTCGTCAGATACTACCTGTGTTTTATCATGTTTATCATATTTCATCCTCTCCTCCTTACTAGGATATAGAGAATCACCCATAAGAGATACCTTAAGGGATGCCACTGCCCAAACCACATGTGCCTCTGCACCTGTCGGCTTTTCCCCAGCCCTTAGTTTAAAAGCTGCTCTATGACCTTTTTAATTTTAAGTGCCAGCAATTTGGTTCCATTTTGGTTTAGGTGGAGCCCATCCATCATGTGTAGGCTCCCCCTTTTCCAAAAGTTGCCCCAGTTCCTTATAAACCTAAACCACTCCCTCCTACCCCATCGTCTCATCCAGGCATTGAAACCCTGCAGTTCTGCCTGGCTAACTGGCCCTGCACGTGGAACTGGGAGCAGTTCAGAGAATGCTACTGTGGCGGTCCTGGACTTCAATCTCCTAACTAGCAGCCTAAATTTGGCCTTCAGGACCTCCCTCCAATCCTTCCCTATGTCATTGGTACAAACGTGCCACGACCACCAGCTTCTCCCCAACACTACACATAAGTCTGTCTAGATGTCTTGCGACATCCACAATGCTCACACTGGGCAGGCAAGTCACCTTGTGGTTTTCCCAGTTGTCATAAAACCAGCTATTACGTTCCTAATGATTGAATTGCCCATAACTAAAACCTGTCTCTTCCTAATAACTGGAATTCCCTCACCTGGAGAGGTATCCTCAGTGCGAGAAGATACTTTCACACCATCTGGATGGCTACAGGATTATTTTCCTCTGCTCCAGATAGATGTTCTCCTTCCATGAGACTTTCATCCTCCTCAACAGCACCGAGGCTGTCAGACTGGAGGTGGGACCATTCTACTATGTCCTGAAAAGTCTCATTTATGTATCTCTCTGTCTCTCTCAGCTCCTCCAGTTCTGCCACGCTGGCCTTGAAAGCACGTACACGGTCTCTGAGGGCCAGGAGCTCCTTGTACCGGATGTACACATAGGCCGCCTGCCTAGAGGGCAGGTAATCATACATGCTGCACTGGGTGCAATAAACTGGAAAGCTCCCACCTTGTTGCTGGGCTTGTGTCTGCATTGTCTTATTAAACCTGAAGTTAGGTTGTTATTGGCTTTAAATTCAAGTTGGATGATTTAAGTGTCTCTAGTCCCCCCTCACACTACCCATCTACATTCCTTTGCAAAATTCCCATTAGCTGCTCCTGTTCACTAGCTCCTATGGTCGCTTAGGGGCAGGCTTTATAAAGCCCTGGCCTGGCCTGCCCTGCCCTGCCCTGCCTGAATAGCCCTGTCTCCTCGTTAAGGGCTCAGGGGTATAATCCAGACTCTACTGTGATCAGTGGGACTTTTGCCATTAACTGCAATGAGGCCAGGATTTCATTCCAGAAAATTGCTTTTATTTTTAAAATAGTTTTTAAACTATTTTTAAAATAGTTATTTAAGATGATGTAATTAAGCTTTAGTTGCAGGGAACCCATATCTGAAGGAGTCTACGTGCTTACCAAAACATAAATCCATGGGGACTTTTAAAAACAAGGAAGCTATTATGAACTGGATCCTGAAATGAAAGAGTCACTGGAGGTGTTTGGAGTAATACTGATGTGACCACACTACGTTATGTGTTAGAAGGACGACAATGAAATTGTAGATGTGCTGAGATCTAGAGGCTACAGAGAAAGAGAAAATGGCATGAATTAAGATTTCTTTGAGCGTGGGATACAGACAGCAGCACACGCAAGAAATGCTGGCAGCGTTACCATGGTGTATATATATATATGGGAGGAGGAGAAAGAGAAGGAAAGCTCAGAGTCAAAGCCAGCACTAGCATACAGACAAAAGAGGCAAATGGGAGACCTGTGTCAGAAGGGGAGACTTAGCCAAGTTACACTCACCACCAAGACTGAATTCCCAGTGAAATCAGATCTTACATTATACTAAGATTATATTTTGTATCCAGTTCCAATACAGTATTGTGCTACTGCGAGGGTATGGCAATATTAGTAAGATCATTCAGGTGTCGAAATGGGAGTCCTGTCTGTCATTTCTGTCTGTATTCTTAGACTGTAAATTGTGATTGGGGACTCCTTGGAAGGTGGGTTCCCTGCCATTGGTTGTTCTGTGGCAGCAGCCCCACTTACTGTGTGTAGGCCACAGAGGCAGCTCTGTGTAAAAGTTAGAGACCACAGTGGTAGGAGTAGAGGTAGGGAAGCCCGGCCCACCACTATACTAGGTTTTGACCCATTGGCTGTCTTACGTACTACAGGGATAGCATCTGCCAGATGTCTGCTCATTCCTCCACCCTTCTGCAGAGCCAGGCACCTTGAGCCCCCCCATCCCCCATTCTAACTCGATACTGGAGGCTCACCAGAGCTGCCACCACCTCTTCTGCCCCAGAGCTGCTACTTCCAGCACCACTGCTGCTGCCATAGAGCTGCTACTGCCACTGAAGCATGTCCAGCAAGCCCACTGGGGTGAGGTTTCAAGGGCCCAGAGCTGTTCTTGTACCCCGTCTCTGTTAACACAGGGTTTGTCCACCCCCGTCATGAGCCCCAGGTGTTACTAATTAAAATAAAAAATAATAATCCCATTGTGTTTTTGGAAAGAGATAATGAATAAATTTGTCATCCTGGCCAACATTCCAACCTTAATTAAAACAACGTCTAAAGCCAAACCTTGGGTGGGAGCTATTGAACACTTTATAACAGCTAAGATCGTCTCATTAGTGTGCAGGGTATGTGGAGCTACTTTGAGTGTGATGTGCTGTACAAATACAGTAAACCCTCGAAATGCACAATTTCGAGTTGCACTTAACTGACATTAATGCAAATTAAGCGCACCTCAAAAATCTCTCTCCCAGCCCTGGTGCAACCCCACCCCGTGCAGCCCTGGTTCAATGCCCCCCAGCCCCGCTCACCACCCATGCAAGTCTCTGGCTCAACCCCCACCTCCGTGCCCGGCTCTGGCTCCAGCTCACCGGCCCTCACCCGTGGCTCCAGCCCATCCCCCCTCTCCCAAGTTCAAACCTACCTCTGGTTCTCCACCCAAGCATAGCTCCAGCTCACCACCCCTGCATGCAGCTCCAGCTCAATCCTGCCCCGCCACTCCCTGTTTCAAACCTGCTGTGCATGGTCCCTGTTCAACCCCCTCCAGCCCCAGCTCAAACTCTCCACAGCCCAGCTCACCATCTGAGCATGGCTCCAGCTCACCCCCTCCTCCGCCTGACTCTAGCTCAACACCCCCACTCCAATTCAACCACCCCCCACACGGCTGTGGCTCAGTTCTACGTCCCACCCCCCTGCAGCCCTATCCCACCCCAGGCTTAGTCCCCCTGTCTCCCTCCCATGGCCCCAATCCAATGCCAAGCTTAACCCTCCCCAACTGCCTCCCCGCCCCCGAAACCCCAGGACTTACCTTCAAAAGGAGTTTCAGTGCTCCTGCTGCTTCCCCAGCTGTAGAATGTGCAATACACTGGGAGAAAATGTTGCCCCCTGACTTTCACGAAACTCGAGTTACATGAGGGTGCATGGGAACACAACCCTCGCATAAATTGAGGCACTACTGTAAATTTTTTTTAGTCATAATACTAAAATGTGTTGAAACAGCATGAGAAATCTGTGTCACAATATTCAAGGTCCATGTACAGTGTCTGTAGTGGCTTTGTAACTCTATTACTATGAAAAGATAGATGAACAAACCATCAACATTGGAGCCATATGCCAGTGTTAGGGTTGTCATCTGCTGAAGCCCAGATTCGCAAAGACTTACGCATGTGTTTAATGTTGCATATTGTGAGTACTGTTGATGAGACTACTTGCAGAGTGTGAAGATAAACGTGTTTGTAAAGTTTTTGCATGATCAGGGCCTAAGGTGATGCCACTAACAGCTGTCAATCTACTCGGATGCCATTATCACAAGAGATATTTATTAGGGTGTAAAATCAACTGAGATTTTATAAACAGATAGCCTGTTACCTCTGTGATTAATTTTGAGGTTTTAGTTTGGACCTACAGTTTCAAAGAGGAAAAAATTATGTGAATATCATGGTACAGATTGAACCTCATTTGCTGGCACCCTCGGGACCTGACCAGTGCTGAATGAGAGAATTTGCCAGACCATGGGAGGTCAATATTGTCTAGCAGCATTACCAACATTTCTACCATTTATTGGGCTCTTAGAAGACATTTAAGGGGTAAATTATAGCTAAATAAGAGAACACTGAGAGCCAGGACTGGTGTCTGTAAACTAACTTTGTTGGACCATGGGAAATGACTACACTCATGATAAGTGGTCATTTGGCTAAGTAAAATCATACCAGATTACAGATGTTGCTGGATGATAGAGTTTCTGATTAGAGTGATTCAACCTGTATTTTTAGTAGCCATCTTTGATAAACCTAACTGTTTGGAAGTACCATCATTACTACACATAATATAGCTGAAAATCATTTGGCTGGCTGCAAAAAAAGGCTTGTAAGAGATCACATAGGTATAATTTTAAGTATCTCATGAGGTCTGTAGAATAAATATACTCAGATTCATAGGAACTTTGATACAGGAATTATGAAGGCTTTCTTCATGACTAGGGCAAACATGGCTTTATTTAATACAAGCTTTTACTTGGACAAACCCATGGAGATACAAGTACTTTGTTCAGATGAGCTTTCTGTAAGCAGCATCTGATTTGTACAGCAAAGTCAAGCAATATGTAACCAAAAAGACTTGAGCAATTGCATGCTAAATTTAAATACTCCAATGTGGCCCACGTGGAGAGTAAAAATCTCATAGGAGACCTGGGATTGAATAGTGACTTGTCCAACTAACGGAGGTATCTAACTCTCACTAATTGTCGATTCTGTTTATTCAAAAAATGGAAGTGGGATTGTATGGGGCAAGGAGGCTTACTGTTTTATGTAAGACATAAAAATAGTTCCAGTTAGTAAATTTTGAACTGATGTGCTGGAACATTGTTAAAAAGACTCTGATCTGCTTATAGCTACATATATCCTCTGCTGATCAGTTGTCCTGGATGGGAGCTGCTTACATGAAAAAAGGGTAATTTACAGGGAAGAAGAGGAAGCTAGTGCATATAATAACAATTTACTGCAGTTGCCTGTGTGGTACCAAAATACTAAGGATATTCAGAGGCCTTTTTTTTCTCTCTCACAAATATTAAATGGATAAAACTACACTGAGCAAAAGATCAGGCAGTTTAATTAGTTAATGCTTCTGTAGCGCTTCTAAGATGAAAAGTTATGTAAGTGCCATGTATTTTTAATTGATATTAATATTATTCAGAAATTGAAGTGTTCAAACTAATTCCACTGTTCATGTGCATAAATGAGCGTTTAATATTACCACTTCTTCTTCTTCTACTACTACTACTACTACTTCTACTACCACCAATAATATTTTTTCTGGAAGTTTTGGCATTGCCCGTTGGAAGTGAGACTCTCGTAAAACAGTTAGTTTCCATGATGGTCATCATCATGATCTCTAAATATCCTTTGTATGGCATAACATTTCCATATAATGTAGTAAAGAACATAAGTCATAGAAGTAAAGGAATATAGCAGCAGTTAACACCAGAGGCTGTGCTCTGATTTCAGAACTGTTGGGGAAATTTTGAAAAAAAAGTCCCTTTTTTTATTTGGATAAAGCAGGAAACCAGGAGAAGATTGTTAAGAATTTCAGGTGTCTGTTTTCCCTAGTACTAAGGAATGTCAATGAATTTCATCATGCAATTTCTTTTGTATTCTTATATTGAGAATGTAGAGTCAGGAAGATGTAATTTGCCTCCTAGCAGAAAAAATCTGGGTTTAACTTCACCCTAAATTGAATACGTGAGGATTCTAGTCTACTGTACATAGGGTCTTAGCCTCATTGAACACCTTAGAGCAGTGTATTAAGTACATGACTAACATATGTCATATGTGATTCATTCTTTCTCTAGTGCTCTCACTAGAATTATATGTAGTATAGTGCTTTGACTAGACTTTTACCCTGTGTCTACCCGTGCCCCTTCCTTTCAAAAGGGGCATGTTAATGAGTAGGTTTGAAAGATGCTAATGAGGCACTGCAATGAATATGCAGCGCCTCATTAGCATAATGGTGACTGCGGCAATTCGAAAGTACGGCTTTTTGAATCGCACGCCGCCCGTGGAGAGGGGACCTTCCAAAAGGACCACCCCAGTTTTCAAAAGCCCTTCTTCCAATCACCAGATAGGAAGAAGGGCTTTCAAAAACTGGGTGGGGGGGTCCTTTTGGAAGGTCCTGTCTCCATGGGCAGCACGCGATTCGAAAAGCTGCATTTTCAAATCGCCGTGGCTGCCATTATGCAGCATATTCATTGCAGCGCCTCATTAGCATCTTCTGAACCCCGCTCATTAACATGCCCCATTCAAAAGGAAGGGGCATGTGTAGACCCAGCCTTAACGCATACACCACTATTTGTTTATATTAAAACAGGTCAAAAATTCACCTTGATCCTGAAAAATAAGATAGTGAAGCTTGTGATGGTCCTTCACTTCTGAGAGCATTTGTTTCAGTGTATGGGACTAGCTAAGTAGGAAGCTTGGACTGCCACACAGATGAGTTTTACTTTTTCTTTTGTTGAAAGTTCCAGTGTGCTTGAGGAGCAAAGGGGTTGATCAGGGCCCTCATTCTGGGGTTTTAGTAGGTATTTTCAACAGTATGGGCCCAGGCCAATGTGGCTACATCCATACACAAATAACGTCAAGACCCCATGGCATGGGTGTAGCTGGCCTGGGTTGGCTGACTCAGGTTTGTGGGGTAAAAATTGCTGTGCAGACTTTCAGGCTCAGACTGGAGCCTGGGATCTGGAACCATTCCAGCCTATGAGGTCCTAGAGCTCAGGCTCCAGCCCAAACCCAGACATCTGGACAGCAATTTTACAGGCCTGTGGCCTGAGTCCCACAAGCCTGAGTCAGCTAACCCAAGACAGCAGTGAGTGTTCACTGTGGGAGATGTACTTTGTGGCCCTGAAGTTAAGGACAAAGATCTTGAACTTGATTCAGTGTTCTGTGGGAAGCTAGTGTAGAAAGTGGAAAATGGGTTGGTTGTGCTTGTGATAGCATATGTTGCTGAGGAGATGTGCTGCAATGCTTGGTGTGTGAGTTTTCTGAGCACTGCTGGCTTCATATAAATGTATGCTGGGTTGTTGTAGTCCAGACAAGTGGAGAAAAAAGCTTGTACAACTGAGGCCAGATCATTGTCTGTCAGAACGGGCAACTATTTTAGAACCCCCTCCCCGAGCACCACCTCGAACCTCACCCTGTGCAGCACAGAGAGAGAAGCAGGTTAAGGTGCTACACAGCCTTGTGCTGCTCTGCTCAATAGTTTGTGTGTCTGTTTGAGAACCTGGTGATGGTCCCTGGCCCCTCCCGCTTCACCCATTCCCATCACTCCACTCCAAATCTTCAAAGGCTGAATCTCAGGGCATCTTGTGGAGTATATTGACAAGCTGGCACTCTCATGTTCTATGTCCTGAGTTGATATACAGTCCACCCTTTGCTCATGGACGAGCCATTAGGGACCTTAGTCTGGCACAGAGTTTGATGTGTAATTACCATTGCTTTTAATGCATAGACTATTTACATTTCCCTTATGTTTTGCGCTATCAGGAATATTTGGAGAAACCAGCACACAAATAAGATTATTAATAGAATTTGTAAACAGCTGAATCTAGGGATTGTGCTCATTCAGTCAGTAAACAGAAGAATTTTCAGCCACAGCTACCACTTCTCAAATATCAAAGATTAGCGGAAGACAGCTCAAAACTCTATGTAGACCAAGAATTATTAGTGCCATGTATATTTTGAAAAAAAAAATTAGCAAATAGCAACAGCTGCTGGTAGACACGTGGATAACAAAAAAAAACATATTAATGAATCAGATGAAGGTGGAAGGGAGAAATAAAGTATAGAGCCTTGCAAACTGGCACAAACCAACACCAGTGAAAGTCTGTGTAGCAGGCTGTAAGATACTTTTTCCAGGCTGCAGCTACATGTTGCCTTCAGCTGAGCATGTCAAAAGAAACTTTTGGTATATCAAGCATAATTGGAAAAAAGCATCTGGCTTCCCTTGAGTCTGGTAATATGAACTTCAGGAGACAGAGAGAGGGAACAAGAATGCACTGCGAGTATGAGGAAAACCAAACCACTCAGATCTTTAATCTGCTGCATGATTTGACTCTGAGATATAGAAACTATTTGGTTTGTTTGCACCCTGGCTGATGAAAACCTTAATTTTATCCTGGACCACATAAAAAAGGGTTCAATTTTGTTAGTTTCTAAAAGTATGCCTACACATCAGCGTTATTTCTAAATAAGCTATCCTGGAAGAGATTTTCCAGAATAGCATATTTCCAAATAACACTGTTACACACAAAACACATTTTGAAATAGCCCTCAGCTTAGAGCTTCTAAACACAATGGCCGTGTCTACACTAGCCAAAAACTTCAAAATGGCCATGCAAATGGCCATTTCGAAGTTTACTAATGAAGCGCTGAAATACATATTTCAGCGCCTCATTAGCATGTGGGCGGCCATGGCACTTCAAAATTGACGTGGCTTGCCGCAGCACGGCTCGTCCAGACAGGGCTCCTTTTTGAAAGGACCCTGCCTACTTCAAAGTCCCCTTATTCCCATCTGCTCATAGGAATAAGGGGACTTAGAAGTAGCTGGGGTCCTTTCGAAAAGGAGCCCTGTCTGGACGAGTCACGTGGCAGCAAGCCACGTCAATTTCAAAGTGCCGCAGTCGCCTGCATACTAATGAGGCGCTGGCCATTTGGAAGTTTTTGGCTAGTGTAGACATAGCCATTGGAGCCTATTTCAAAATAGAGCTATTGGATGCACTATGGCTTATTTTGAAATAGGCTCTATTCCCTGGCTCCCTCTACATACAAGATAAATTCAAATTTATTGATATTGATTTTGTAATTCTGGAATTTATAATTTCAAATTTGACCATCCTCACTTCCCGCGTGCTCCTCACAAAGTCGACTCATTGCTGCCACACTTGTATTGGCAAACATTGACTGTTGCTGTAGTGCATTGTGGGAACCTATGTCACAGTTCCCTCTGGGTGTGCTTGCTGGTCTTTAACATCATCTTCCCACACTGCATTTTCCTACTTCTCCTCCTGTGCTAAGCAAATGTCCATTTTTTTTCCATTGGAAGGAAGGAAAAGTAGGGCATCCACACAGATGGCAAAAAAGGTTTCAGAAATATCTTTCTCCTATAGCTGAATTCTCAACTGGCCATCCGCTGAGTGTCCCCCCTCCTGTGATTGCATCCGATCCCTGAAAATAATAGGGACCCTGACTGTGTTCTCAAAGTTAAAAGAAAGAGGATAGAAAAGTCTAGGAAAAAACGTTTTCTGACTTTATTGAAAATAATACAGAGACCCGGAAAAGCATGAAGACAGAGAAGATAGGAACGTTTTTCAGAAAAGAGAGTTGTTGATGGGGAGAGTCTTTGGCTTTCAGGTGCACTATTAGGCTCCTGTGCAACAGCTGTGTTCTCAACTGGCCATCACTGAGTGTCCCACCTCCTGTCATTGCATGTGATCCCTGAAAATAATACAGGGGCCTGGACTGTATTGTAAGGTTAGCAGGAAGAGGATAGAAAAGTCAGATATTGCCAACACAGGTGATGTCAGTGAAATATCATACACTGACCTTATAACGCAAACAGGAATCTCAGTTAGTCCCCCCGCCCCATGTTTCTGAGGGCATCAAAACATGAAGACAGACAGCAGATATTAGCAAAAAGATTTTATAACCAAACTACAAAATCAGCAGCTGTCTGCAATGGACAGCAAGCTCCCAAAAATATTTTTGGTGGGGCATGGGGGGTGCTGTGCGCTGCAGCTGCTGAAGTAGCTGAAGTAGTCTCCCCCACCTATGTTATTAGCCACTGGGGGACACTTCCCCCCAGTGGCAGCAAGCCCCAGTGGTCCCTTGCCATGGGTGTGGGGGGTTTCAGTGGGGAGCAAGCTGAAGTGGTCCTCCCTGAGTATCTTAGCTGCCAGGGGAGTCTTGCCCCTGGTGGCAGCAAAACCCTCAGTAATTTAGGCGCTGGGGGAGACTTCCTCCGGGCAGCAGCAAGCCCCGCTATGAGCATGGGAGGGTTCAGTGTGAGGCCAGTTGAGATGGTCCTTCCTGAGTATCTTAGCCACTGGCAGCAGACTTCCCTATGGCGGGTGCAAGCCCCTGAATATCTTTCCCACCCTTGGAGCCCTAAATACATGCAATCTATGATATGGTGCTGCCTGGCAGCATGGTCAGCACCAAACAGCAAGCACATCCTTTTATTGGGTTGGGGGCTACCCACGTGATATGGCAGAGTGCAGGAAGGATGCAGACTGCATGGTGCTTGTGCGGGAGGAAGGGGGTTCACAGACAAATGTAAACCACTGAAAAAGTTTCTCAGTGTGTTATGCAAGCACAACTCCCACCACAGCCTTGTTACCACACAGTGCGGAGGGGCAGCGGCTGGCACCAGGCAGTGCAGAAAAAAATAACAAGTGTAGAGACAGAAGCACAAACTCCCTGCAGGGGCTATTTGTAATGGGTAGATGTGCTCACAGCGCTAATAGCAAAGAAAGAAAGACATGTCTCAGGTTCTCACACAGCCATGAGCCCACTGCCAAAGGCTTGCTGCTCTTGCTTTGAAATTCAGTCTTCCTGTTATTGGACAGCAGTTGCCAGAGTGGAGCAGTGAGGGGCATTGTCCGTTACATATTGGACACCTCTGGAGGCTAATAAATTCAATTTTAGGATGTGGCACTTCCACACTGGCCTTTAATCGAATTTCTGAATTCGAGCTTGACACTATACCTGTGAGGTAAGTGTGATATTGTAATCTCAATATTAGTGTTCCCTAAATCGAGCTAATGGTATTTAACGTGAAAACAGTCCTGTGGTAATATCAAGCTAACTGCCTCAAATTCGAATTTATCTCATAGTATAGATGCAGCCCCTGTCTACACAGCTCCTATTTCGAAATAGATATTTCAGAATAGGCTCTATTCCTCGAGGTTTGCCTATTTTGAATTAAGCTAACCCCTATTTTGAAATTATTCAAAATAATGATTGCATTGTGTATACTCTAGCAAAATTATTTTGATACAAGGCTATTTCAAAATAACTTTGTTGTGTAGACATACCCTGAATGATTATGAGGACTCCTTTTGTTTCTCAATGTAGTATAAAAACACTAGTAGGCTCATAACAGACTGATGTATCTTTTTTTTTAAATGGCCTAGATTTTGTTTATCTGTGCCATGACTTTTCTTTACATAGCCCCAGATGCCACAAGATACTCAAGCACATCTAACTTAAAGCATGTGTGAAGGCCTTTGACTTCAAAAATTAAGTACCTCTTAGTGTATTCTGCTGAAAACTTCGTCAGATAATCCTCAAAAACTGGATTCAACCTCTTACTTATGTTTACTATGTTAATATTTGATGTGTGTTCTTAGATTGACAGTTTAATTTATTTATACATTTTTACTTAGTCATTAGTTTACACAATACCTATTGCAAGTGCTTTCCATTCAACATCTGACTTGTTCCTAGAATCATCAGATGTGGCTTCAGGTGATATGGTGCTGGTGTAGTGGCTCAACGACTTTCCATCTACTGGCACCACATACCAGAGTGACTGTGTGCTCAGGCAATTTGCAGCCACCAAAACTGTCTGTCTGGTCAACAGTGGATAACCAGTTGTCATTTGGAGCAGCCCAAAGGCTGCTGTTACACTAGAGGTCAACACAACCCTTGGACACCTTCATAGTCAGGGAGGCAAATGGTTGAAGTAGTCATTTTCACTCTTCTCTTCAGACTTGCACTGGGTACAAAGTGACCAGACCCAAGAATCAAGGTGTCTCACCTTGGTGGATTACCAGAGGAATTAATTGCAAAGACCTTCAATGACAATTTAGTGAACCAAAATGCATAATGCTGTCAGTATGGAACATGAAGAGAGGGATGATCTCTTGGGTGGCTAAGTCCTAAGTGATAACCAGTATGATCTAATGCTTAGAAGTTAGAATTGGAAATTAGGAGTCCTTCATTGTAGTTGTGTGCCCTTAGGCAAATCATTTAACTACTCTGTGCCTCAATATCCCCACCTGTAAAATACAGATAATGATATTCTCCTAGTGTTGTGGGCTGCTTTAAGATTGGCAGAAGAGGACTAGTACATAAGTGCCAAGTATTTCTATTAGACAACTTTAAAAAGTATCAATGACAGGTCAGTTTGTACTCAAAATAAAAGTGGTGCAATTTAAGGTGTGAAAGTAAAGGAGTAGTGCAAGAAACAAGTAAAATGTTCTCTGCTTAACGTTCACCAATCAGTAGAGTGCTTTGCTCTGCCATTTTAGCTAAACATTGGGAAGTGAAATGCTACGTTCTACACTTACTGAAATTTTTCTGGAGTTTGCTAAGTGGAGAGCAATACAGTAAGTAATCTTGCATAAAATGCACTTTAACTGATATGACCAAGAATAATATAGTTAAATAATTGAAAAATTGCTTTGTATACATTAATTTCAGACAATATGCCCTTTGTTTTAGAAACCTCCCAGTTTCAGAAAAGTAGATTACATGGAAGATTATACCGCACAGAGATGAATGATGTTTCTTTCTCCTTTTGACGTGTACAAAAAATAGACATTGGAAAAATGTAAAGTCAACTGACATTTGAATGATGACTTATGAAATCTCACAAGTGCCCCAGATAGATAATACCTACAAACTAATTTCCAGGCTGTGGGCATGATGATTGGGATATTGCCCTAACAATTTCTGGTGCTGGGAAGCTAGGCAAGCCTGAGACTGCTAGTAATTCCCACTTGCATTCCCCTTTGGAGGAGTGTTGCATTCACCTAATTGCAGTTGGCATCTGAGTTTGATAGGCAAGTATTTCAGTCTATCACAAATCCGTGACTTGGTGTATTTCTGTTTGCTGTTCCAAGAGTTTATGATGGGCTGGAAGCTCACAGATGATCAGATTTCAATTTCTGTGGCTACCATCCCTTTATTCAAGTCCATTCACTAGTACCTGTCACAATTTTGTCTTTCAGGACTTCAGTCCTCCTTATCAGTTCTTTTTCTAAATCATTGAGCTCTAAACCTTACCAGTTGATCATAAGGTTTTCTATTTTCAGACTTTGCTATATACAAACTCATTTCCCTGTAGGTCTTTTCCCCTCACCTGCCTTATCTATCTTAGTTATTTCCTTTCAAGGTTATGCTATTTCAGGTTACACACTGGCTGTGAGGAGGAGATTCAGTTCTTCTGCATTGTGGGTATGCAGGAGTTCTTTATATCATCCATCCTTTTTGTTGCTCTTAGATACAAATGCAAAGACAATGAACAACATTTATAGGTAGTCTGTGTACAAATGGACTTTAAGGTTTATTTACCTTCCCTGTGCACATGTGAATCCTGGGTCTTTGTAGCCTTACAACAGGAACTGTGGCTTCACATACAGCCTGCATTTATCTAGTGCACTTGAAGGAGATTTACTGAGCTGCTTTGTTCATACTATCCAAAACATTATTTGGGTTTGTAGTCTATATACAGAGTAGCTGAATAATGCTGCTGTCTATGGTTTATGCCATATAAATAAATAGGAAAGAATAATTCCATAACATAGTTTCCACTAGTTGATCTCTGTGATAGTATCTGAGTGCCTTATAATCGTCAATGAATTCACCATGAAAACGCCCTGTGAGGAACTGCTGTTTTCTCCATTTTACGTGTAGGCACTGAGGCACACAGTAGATTAATCAACTTGCTTTGGATCTCACAGGAAGTGGCAGAGCAGGAAATTGAACGTTGGTCTGCCAAAGTCTCAAGCATGGCTTTACCCACTGGATCACCCTTCTTCTATTGCAGGGGGGTGAGGTAAGCAAACAGTTTACATCGGGCCACACTTTTTATCCCTGCAATTAACAGGGCTCCTCATCCTGTCTAACGTAATCAAAACCAGTGGGAAATTTCAGTTATGTTCATTTTAAAAAAAAAAAGGGAAGCCTTTTGGCACATGTAAGAAAATAAGTATATAGAATGTAAAAACTTTATTAATCAGTATATGAATGAGAATACACGTACATAAAAACTGTAACATATTTCAACATTTTAATGACATGGATGAGCCTCACACTTAGCAGCCGATCATGTTGTAAAACCCCTTATGAAATTATAAGCCCCTCAAAGGAACCCCCTCCCACACTTTGTGTACCCCTGCCCAATATCACTCAGTTAAGTGGCCAGCAATCCTAGGCAACGATTTTTCATGCATAAGTCACCCTCTTCTCCCTGAAGAAAAGGGATCTTCTTCCAGTTGTTTCCTTATGTCTCATTGCAGCAGTATTGGAAGTTAGAATGTCAGGGCTCTGTCCCTGGGTGTGATGGATGACCTAGAAAAGACAGATTGCATTAAAAAGACAGCTGTAATCAATCAAGAGTTGAAACTACTTAATGTTGATATTGCAGGCTTAAAGGAGACTAGACTGATTGATACAGGTTCCATCATGTAAAAAAAATTTACATTCTCTTGGAAAGCAAAATAGCTTTATGAAAAAAAGAGAATATGGAGGAAGGTTTTGCGGTGAAGAATACCCTTTTGAGAGTGATACAGGTACCACTAGCCAAGTCTCAGAGGATTGCTATTATGTGACTCCATACCTTTTGTGGATAAGCTAGCACAGTTGTTTATGTACCAACTTTAAATAATTATCCTGATTCTAAGGATCTTTTCTATAGCAGTCTTCATGAAACATTGGATTCAATCCCAAGACAAGATAAGGTTTTTCTGCTCGGTGATTTTAACACCAGAGTTGGTTCTAGCCATAAAGCCTGGCTTTCTTGTGTAGGACACCATGGAACAGGAAAAGTGAAGCAAAATGGCCAGTGGCTTCTAGACTTGTGTGTTGTATATCAACTTTACATTACAAATATATATTTTTGTGGAAAATATCAGCTCGAAGTATCCTGATGGCATCCAAGATCTGCCCACTGGCACCAGCTCAGCATGATGCTGCTGCCCTAAAAATGTGGTTTTCAGTGTGCTGATGACACTCACTCCTGTTATAGCACAGATGGTGATACAGACCACTCATTGACAGAGAGAGAGCCGTGTTAGTCTGTATTCTATCAAATAAAAAAGCCATCATGTAGCACTTTAAAGACTAACGAAATAATTTATTCGATGATGAGCTTTCGTGGGACAGGCCCACTTCTTCAGATCATAGCCTTACCAGCACAGACTCAATATATAAAGCACAGAGGTCCAAACATTGTTATCAAGGTTGATAAATCAGAAAAATATTTACCAAGGTTGGCAGACCAGTCATTGATTGTTAGCAGAGTAAAAATATACCCTAAATTAATATATAAAGCAAAGAAGAAAGGTTGTATTTGAACAAACATTTTGACAAGGTATGATCCTAAACTGTGTGCAGAATTTAACAAATCCATCACTCAGTGACTGTCTAAAAATACTGATGATTATGCAGAAAAATGTGGAAATCTCTGCAGAAAAAAATTATGAAAATGGACTTAATATATTTGGTCCTAAAAAAAAAGCCAAGTCCTCAAAAAAGCCAAGAAACAAGTATTGTTTGAAACTTAACAAAAAGGAGTTGCAAACATTCATTCACCCAAACATACCAAGAATCCAATGCCTTTAACTTTAGGAAACCTGTGAAAAGAAATAGGGTCATTACAGAAAGCTGCAAGAAAATGTGCTAATGAATTCTGGATATTGTATGCAATCGTATACAAAATTTAGCAGATGCTGGACATCTGCAAACCAGATATGATGACGTTACAAGAGCACTTGATCCAGCAATATCCAAAGTAGTGCCTATCAAATCTAACGATGGTCACAACTTGACAGACAAATCACAGCAGCAAGATAAAATCATAAACAGAGAAGTGCTAATGAGAACACAAATCTCTATCCTGACAGCTATTTTCAATCATATATGGTGAGTTAAAAGCGGGTCAAAGACAGAAAGGGTGCCCAGAACTTAGGATTCAGGATGCCTGCAGGAGAGATCTAAAATGCTCTGGTATTCAGCTACAGACTTGGGAAGCTCAAGCGAAAGATGGTTCAAGTTGGCTGGCAACAGGAATCCCAGAATGTGATAGATGGTGGCTCTCTACATTTACAAAAAATAAAAAAAAAAAAAAGTGAAAAACCAAGCAGCTAGCCATTGTCAGCAGGAAAACACCTTTCATTCCACTCAATGTGATAAAAATGTGTATCCAGAAATGACTTTTATGATCAGTAAAAAGCTGCAACACCCAATTGTGACTTCACATCCACAGCCAGTAACCAAAGATCTGCAAAGACAAATGCAGCCATTATATGCTACAGCAATTGTATCAGCCAACATCTTTTTGAGGGTCTGTCTTCTTCAAGCTTCCCATAGCTCTGGAGTCCTCTTGGGATATCCAATAAATCCCTTTGATATTGACTGATGAAAAGCACAAGCTGAGCTATGCATTATTATTATAGGAACAGATGACACCCAAAAACTTCTTTCGGAAACTGAGATGAAAGGGCAAAAAATTTCCCATGTCTTTGCTCTCCTTCAACCCTCCATCTTGGGTCCATTCTGTGTGGAGTGCTTTCACCCACTGCAGTAGCCAGGCTAGGCAGAATGAGCACTGGAAGCAGTGGTGGATCATGTGCTTGCAGAGGGATGTGCTTAGTCTCCCAGCTCACTCCTATTCTATTTTTCCACAAGGAGGGGCACCTTATTAAATCAGTTGCTTGTTTATGGAGCCCTCTATCATTTGCTGGCAAAGGTGGCCCTGTGCTTTTGACATGTGAAAGATATGTTGCAGTTCAAACAGGAATGGTCTGTGTTATGCAGGAGTCAGACTAGATCAGGATGGGTAAAATCAACCCTGGGGGTGGGATCTGGCCCACCAAGCATTTCTCTCCAGCTTGAGCAGCTGATTAGCAGTGTGAATACTTACTAGCCAGCAGCATGTATTCAGCCGCCCCTCTCCCCGCCTTGTAAGTCTGCAGACGAACTGCTCCTAGGATTCTCCTGCTAGCTGTGCAAAGGGAAGGGGTGGAGGGGAGAGGGTAGTGCTGAAGTCAGGGTGTTCCCCTGCTACTGTACCCCATCTCGGCAGAGCAGGGATCAAGGAGAAGGAGAGACACAAGGGAGCTGCTCCAATCTGAAGCCTGAATGTTAAGTGAATCACTCAGGACTGCAGAGCCGGGGGGCCGGAGTCAACAGAGAAAGACAGATTTCCCTTAAAGTGGCAGAGGACAGCTTCTCTCAGAAATTTACCCAGTAGTAGATAGCAGAATGTTCTGCGTCACTGTCATGTATACACACTGTGTGCTGCACACACTCAGTCTGTGTCACAAAGTCTGTCTCTAATACACAAAGTGTTTCACTTTCATACACACACTCTTTGTCTCTCTGTAGCCCCAGCCCCAACCCTTCTGCCCAAAGCCCTGCCACTTCCAGAAAGTGGAAAGGGGTGGCAAAGGGGAAAGCCAGCTCATGACAATTGCTTTAATAATTTTTGCATAGTTCAAAACCAACAAGAAGTCCTGTGCTACCTTATAGATTACAAGATGTTTTGGAGCATAAGCTTTTGTGGGCAAAGACCTGGTGTGATCTTGTTGTTTTTGAAGTATAACACTCATAGACCCAGACTGTGAGCAGCAGAGATTGAACCTTCACTCACAGGGGCTAAAGCCCTGTGCTCTACTGCATGAGCTAAAGGCCAGGGGGCTCTCAGCCATGGCTCTAGAGCTGAGACTTCACTCACCCTAGTATGGTGTCTCAGTGCTTGTGAGTACTACATGATACAGACTAACAGATACCAACTAACTCAGCTACCACTCTGATACTGTTGCATACTTGGCGATCTAATGTAAGATATTAAGTCATATTTTGTGAAACAAATCGCACAAATGCATGTCAGAGCCTGAGGCTCGATAAAAGAAACATTGAGGCTCCAGTCCTGGGAAGAGTTAAGCGTGTATTTAACAATACCCTTACTATCTACATCATTGTGGGATGACTCACAGAACATAAAGTTAAGCATGTGCTTAAGTCTTTGCAGTACTGAAGCCTTATGCTCTAAATTAAGTCACATACAGCATTGTCACAAAGCAAGTATATTTGGCTGAAGTGCAGCTGTGTTTGGTTGAGCCACCTTTTGCCATGTTGGTGGAGAATTTGTGTAACTCCCACCCAATCACCTGCTTTGGTCCCACCCCACTTGCTGTCTCCTGGGTTTACAAGGCCTGCTACACAGCTCCCTGCTGCCCTACTGTCCTGGCCCATGCTGCCACAAGGGCAGCTGCAGGGATCTGGCCTTGTGTTGCTGGGGACCTCTGGCCCCAGCCCAGCAGAGCTGCAGCTCCAGCCTCAGCCTCAGCCTCCACACTGCGGGCTCTGGTCTGCCACATTTGTGGGGCTCCAGCCCTGCCCCAGGGCTCCCTGGGGCTGCTGTGGTGCTCCAGTCCACCCCATGCATGGGGATCCAGCCCTGGTTCTAGGCTCTCTGGGGCTGCAGGGGTCTCCTGCCTAGCCCACGCTGCCATGGGGCTCCATCCCTGACAGGGTTCCAGCCCCATCTCTGCACTCCCAGGGCTCTGGTCTGCTCTGCAGTCCTGGGGCTTCAGTCCCTGCCTGAACTTCCCCAGGCTGAAGCAGGGCTCTGTCCCCTGGCCCCTGAAAGGCTCTGGTTTTGGCCTTCTGATGGTTTGGTCCATGTCCCCTCTGGGGCTCAACTTCAGCCTCCACTGGGCTCTGGCTTCTACCCTGGCCTCAGACTGCTGCCACCTGGGCTGTGGTCCTGGCCCCTTGCTGCTACGGGCTGCCATAGGGCCCTGTTCCCAGGCTGCCCACCTCCTTGCAGCCTTCCCTTCCGCTCCCAGGCTCTCTGATCCAGGAGCATCCGTGGTCCTGCCATATCACAGATGTTGCTGGAACAAAGAGTACCAGTTTTTGGAGGTTTGCAAACTGTAATCTCCCAGTCCCCACCTCTAGCTGGTACTGATGACACTCCTACTGTTATATGTATAAATTTTTAATGTGCACACAAAAACTGCATTAACATGATTTAAAGGGTTTTCCTGACTGTCACAAAAACCTGGAAATGAAAAGTTGTGTGTAGAACTCTTTCGTCAATATTTCTTTGTCTCAAGCGTGCCATGGCTCTCATAATAAGGGATAATTATACATGACTGAACTGTATACTGCAGTTTGTAGGCACAACATGCAGCTTATAAGAGCTTCAATCTTTGCTCTGATTTTAAAATAAAGCACTGACTTTGTTAGTTTTGTGACTAAATGTTCAGTTACAAACGTGGGTGTTAGAGGTTCCCAATAATAGGAATATGTTGCCATAGACACATCTTTTAAGTACGCCAGCAGAGCATTGTTGCATAATGGGAAGAACCTCAGTAAAGTTGTATTTCACAAAGGCCTGAGATTATCCTGTTGGGAAAAGTTAATTACAAATTTGGATTTCAGTGAGTAAGAGGTCCTGTGACATTGATTTTTAAATGTCTGGCACATTGTGGAAATGATTTAGTGCAGAGAGCTATCAGAAGGTAGAGATTTTTTTCTTTATTTATGGGTCATCAAAGGCATAATAAGCAACTTTCAAAAAAATGTTAATTTTAGCAAATGGCCAACATTCCTAGTAATTATTTACCTACTTTTGTATTTTACCAACTTTAGTCACAATTGCAGGATTTCTATATCTAAAAAAGTTTGCATCAAATTTCTGTGTTTACAAAGAAGCTTAAAGCAAAAAGTCGATAATAACACAAATCAAGATTTATGCAATGGTATTTTCTATGCAAGTAACAACTAATAAATGAGAGGCAAATCCAGCATGTTTCACTGCTGTGATTTGTCATTTGATTTGGCATAAGATTTGCATATATTTTAAGGTCTGTTGCCTAATCCTTTAGTGGTCATCGATTCCATTTGATTGCAATTAATCACCAGTGTAAAGAGCATGGCATGGTAAGGTGCTATTAGCAGAATCAGATGTGAGAGAATCAAGATGATCAAGTTCAGTATTGGGTTAGGAACCTCAGTGTGCACAATGATGACAGTCTCACTAAGGGCAAAGCAAAGCTTTAACTACTTTTATTAGCACAGTTAGTGAAGAGTTAAGGTAGTAGCTTGTACTGTTCCTCATATATACTCACACCCTTTCTTGATAATCGAGTGCAGGGGTCTGCAACCGAAACGGCGAGAAGAGCCATTTTTTCAAATTCAGTTACAAAATCAATACTTCAGGAGCCGCAATGCATATGAATAAGAGACAGTCCTTAATAAATAACATCAAATCATACTTTTTATCACCCTTATTTTAAGACCAGTGCAGACACATTGATTTGTAGCAGTTAGAAAGTTATCCCCATCTCCAGGCTTAACCTGCCTCAGCTTTCAAATCTGTTCCCCTATGCCCAAGCTTTACCTCCATCCCTCAAACCCACCCCCCAACCCCAGGTTTAACCCCTCTCATCCCCAAACTGCCCCCTCATCTACAGGATCAACCTGCCTCAGCCCTAACCTCCATCCCCAGGATTAATGAGCCTCAATACATGCAGCTTCTCTGTGGCTGTTGCCTCCCCCCACCACTGCTGCCCACAGCCTCCTCCTCCTTCTTGGTGAAGCTGCACAGCTCCAGCAGTGACAGGCTTGACCACCCCTCCCCACCAGCTCTTCTGCAGGTTTAGCCCTTCCCCCCGGCTCCCGTGCAGTGCAGGCAGCTCCCTGCCCTGCTGCAGCTTTGTTCTCCTGCCACTTCCTGCCACAACTGACTGCTCAGCAGCTCCAGAGGCTGCTGCCACATTAAAAGGAAAAAAAATTAAAACAAAAAACAAAAAACAAACCTAAATTCAGTTGGTTAAACGGCAGGCAACATTTGTTTCACTTTTTAAGTGGTGTCAGCCTCTGGAGGCACAAGAAGAGTCAGTGGCGGCAGCACTTGGAGCTACAAGTGGCTCCTGAAAGAGCCTCATTCAGCTCCAGAGCTGCAGGTTGCCAACTCCAATCTAGTGGAAAGAGACAGTGAATGAACCCAGTGGTCCAGAACACTTTTTCCCTGCTGGGCTGGCCTATTATAGAGCACAGGGACTGTCATGAATATAGAAATGCCAAACCTCCCTTCTCCATAGCTGACGAAGGGTGTCTTTATCACATAGGTTAGTATATTAATATTTTTAGTTTATTACCATATACATAAATAAGTTGCTAAGTGAAGTTTGTGGTTAATCAACTGCCAACATTTTATCCTAGACTGTCCCAGCCTGGTATCAGTTCAACATTCTTACAGTCCTACAATGATATAATTTTGTACAGACTCTCCCCTTAAACAAACTATCCCAGTTTCCCAAACTTAGGAGCCACATTTACATGAGCAGCTTTTCCTAGCAAAACTGAGATTTTGCAAGAAAAAACTGTGGGGCGTCTACACAGCAAATGTACTTTCTCAACAGTTTGTTGAGAAAACCCAGCACATCCACAGGTAGTGTTATACCTCTCTGCATTCAGGTATAATGCCTTTCTTGACAGTATTCTGTCAACAGAACATCAGTGTAGATGCTCTGGGGCCTTTTTGTTGACCTACAGGGCTTCCAGTTCACTCAGCAGCCCTGTTTGCAAAGCTTCTGGGCAGCTGTTCTGTTGAGAGAGGGCTGGGCAGTCTGCCTGCTGTCTGCTGACAAAGCCGATTGCTCTTTTAATCTGCTTTTATGTGTAGATGCAATATGTTGACAGAAGTTTTTCCAGGAAATCCCTTCCGACAGTAACTTCTGTCTACAGAGGCCTCTCGTGTAGATGTGTTCAGGGTGACTGTTGGGCAAGCTATTAGTGCCAGAGTTCATAGGCCTCAAAGCTTTATGCTAACTGCTTAAGTTAATTCCTTATAGTTTAAAGGCTATAAGTGCCTTGAATTCCTGCTAAGAAAAAGAAAGTGCTAAAGCTATCTCTATGGGCTACAAGGCAGAAAGGACCATTACTCTTTTCTATTCTGAACTCCTGCCTAACAGAAGTCATAAAATGTCATGCCATTTTTCTATATCTAGCCAAATAACTTTCAATTGAATGAGACAGTATCATTTACAAAGGTGTGCACTCTTGACTTAAGGACTCTTGACCTATGGTGGCAACTCAGTGGTACAAGACTAAGGCCATGTCTACACAGGCAGCTTCTGTCGACAGCCATTTTGTCAACAAACTCACTGAGTGTCTACACAGCTAAAGTGCTCTGTTGAGAGTTTGTTGACAAAACTCAGCTGTTCAGTTGGCAGTGTTATCCCTGTTCCCGGTCAGGAATAGCATCTCTATTGACAGTGTTTTGTCAACAGAGTGCCCGTATAGATAGTTCTGTCAACAGAGAGGGCTTTCAGTTCCCTGGGCAGCCCTGTTTGCAGAGCTTCCAGTCAGCTGTTCTTTCGAGAGAGGGCAGGGCAGTGTGGCTGCTCTATGTCAACAGAGCGGATTGCTCTTTCAATCTGCTTTTATGTGTAGATGCAGTCTGTTGACAGAGGTACTGCCAAGGTATCTCTGTTGACAGTGGCTGCTGCTACACTATCATTCTTCCGTCAGAGGTGCCATGGTAATGAGGCAATTTGAAGCAGGCTAATGAGGTGCTAACATGAATATTCAGCATCTTATTAGCATAATGGCAGCTGCGCAAACAGACTTTGAATTGCAGATTGACAGTAAAGATGGGGGCAGCTTCAAAATAAGTGCCCCAATTTGACATTCCCTTACTCCAATCTAGTTCTGTGGGTGTAAGGGAAAGTTGAAGTGGGGCACTTATTTCGAAGCTGCCCCTGTCTTCACTGCCAATCTGTAATTTGAAGTCTGTTTGTGCAGCTGCCATTATACTAATGAGCCACTGAATATGCACATTAGCACTTCATTAGCCTGCTTTGAATTGCCTCATTACCATGGCACCTCTGATGTGAGAAAAGTAGTGTAACAGCAGCAGTGACTTCTGTCAACATAGGCTACCCATGTAGAAATAGCCTAAGAGGTTATCCGTGCCGTGCAATTGTCTCTTTGGATAAGAAACAGTAATTGCATTTAGTGGACAAAGATCCCGGGTCCTGATCCTACAATGGGTAGTATACTGGCAAAACGAAATGTACTCACATTGAAATCAGAAGGGAATATAGCAGGATCAACCTAATTCTCTTGAAACTGTTTTTCAGGAGCATTGTACAAAACATTGTTTATTAACAAGTACATTTTGGAATCATTATTTAGAAAAATATATTCTTACAACCATTTTACACACACACACACGCACACACACACAGAATCATGATTAATAATTTAATTGAATATTTTCTACATCGTGTGCTTTTTGGAAGTCAAGGGTCAGAAGAACTCCACTGCTATTTTGGTTAGGTAGAAAAAAATTTCCCCGTGGTGTGTATGTGGGTGTGTGTTCATTTATGTATATATTTATTTATTTAACTTATTGGGTCTCTTATGACTCAGAATCAAAATGAGCAGGCTTCAGAATTACCAGCTGTGTTCTGTCTCTTCCAGTGCAGAGAAACTGTCACAAATTTACTCCTCAGTTTTCTAGACATGATTCATCTCTCACAACAGATCCTCCAAACTTCTCTATTTCTGTAAACGAAGAAACCTTTTTATAGTCCCAAGAGGCATGGCCTGTAAGGTCACTAAGAAACCATTTATTGTCCTTTTCCCCAGTCAGTGTAGCTAAACATAAGTGGGAAGATCTCCTGCTCTTCAGCTATCAGAGACCCACACAATCTAGCTATCATCTAGATCAGGATCAAACTTTCTGAGAGGAAAAGTTGGTTTTGTGGGCAGCCACCAGTAACCTGTATATTAAACTTATGTAGAGAAATCAGGGGTGTGATGAATCTCTTAGTTGGATTAGTTTTGCACAATAATACATACTGAGCACAACTGGAATTGTTTAGATAGCTTTCTGAAAAAAAAAACAAAACATTATCTGATAATTATGTGACATCCTGATGAAATAACATATCCAAATGGTCCTGGTCCTTTGATCGAACAACAAATATTCTTCTTTTCCTGTCCACAGGGATAAGAAGAACAATTACTATCCTTTCTATAACATTAGACGTACTTGAAGACTCTTTTATGTCTTTAGTTTTCTCTTTTCCACAAACCCACTGTTTTCAAGCTTGTCATGTTGTCTAGACCTTCAGTTTTTTTTTAAATTTTCCTCAGATTGGCCATGTCTACTTCAAGTTAGGTGTCCAGAAATGGACACATTACTCTAGGTGAGGCCTTATCAATGTTGAGTTGAGTGGATGAATTACTTCACTTATATCGGTTACAAAACTAATACATCTCAAAATGGTGTTCTTTTATTTTCAACAGGGTTATATTGGTCACTCGTATTTAGTTTGTGATTCAATATAACCCTGAGGACATTTTCTTCAGTACTTCTTCTTAGGTAGTCATTTCCATTTTCTATTTGTGCAATTGATTATTTGTTCGTGTGTAGCATTCTGCATTAATTCTTACTGAATTTCATCCTATGTATTTTAGATCACTTCTCCAGTTTGTCATGATTATTTTGAATTCTAATTCTGCCCTCCAAAATGCTTTCAACCCCACCCATCTTGGTATCATCCACAGTCTTTGTATGTGTACTCTCTCATTATTCAACTCATTTATGAAGATATTAAATAGAACTGGATCCAGGACAGATTCCCTTGGGACTCTCTCAATATGCCCTTCCAGCTTGATTGTGAAACAATGATTACTGGTTGGAAAACAATGCTTAGTGAAAAGCTGTTCCCCCAGCTTATAGTAGGCTCATGTTGTCCATATTTCCCTGGGGTGTTCATGAGAAGATCATATGATATAGTATCAAAAGCCTCACTAAAGTTGAAATATATCAGAGCTGCTGCTTCCTCCTATCCATAAGGCTTGCCACCCAATCAAGGTTTGACATTATTTATTGTTGACAAATTCATCTTGACTGTTATTAATCACACCATTATCTTCCAGGTACTTACAAATTGCTTGTTTATTTGTTCCCGTTATCTTTTCTATTATTTTTCTGGGTGCCAATGTCTATAATTTCCTGGGTTGCCCTTATTACCCATTTTAGGGATACTTGCCCTTTCCAGTCCTCTGGGATCTCTCCTGTCTGCCACTAGTTTTCAAGGACAATCACTCATGGCTTAGAGATCTCTTTAGCCAGTTCCTTAATTATTATAGGGTATAGTTCACTATGTTGGCCTGCTTAAACAAGACATCTAACATATCTTGGTAATTCTGAACTTATTTCCCTATTTAGTCTCAGATCCTACACTTTTTACACTGATATTCACTACATTAGTTGTCTAACTACGGCTAACCTTTTTGGTGAAAACTGAAACAAAATGTAATTTAACACTTCAGCAATTAATGCATTTTTTTCATTCCCTTCCCTGCTTGTTTTGTAATGGACTATCTCTCTCTCACTCTCTGTCCTTGGGCTTCCTCTATTGTATTCTATTATACTGGCAAAATATTTTCTTGGTACTCTTTATATCCTTATGTAGTTTACTCTTGTTTCTGCTTTCCCCTTTAAAATTTTGTTCCTAGATGTTTGTGTTGTAGTAAACTTTAGTCCATCCTTAGACATTAATTTATCCTGTGCTTTTGAGCACATTGGGCTACCCACATTTCCATGTTTGCTTATCAGTTGCCATGTGACCTAAGTTCTCCCATTTCAAATTATTTTTTCTATATCATTGAATATTATACACTTCCAAGTCATCCTACATCTACACTTTCCTTGTTGGATATTCTGGCTTCCAACTGAGAGACATAATACGTATTTGATTTAAGAGCCATTCATAACATATGCTCTAGCCACTGGTGTCCTTTCTTACAACTTGTGTGACAGAGATCTCGCTTTAGCCATTGTTCTGACATCATTGTTCATTTTTCTTTCCTCACAGCTTACTCCTAATATTCTCTGCAAATACTTACGATGAAATGCATCTAACTTCTGAGCATCTGTTTTCTTAAGTTGCCAGGTTTCACTGCCGTAGGTTGCCATGGCTACAATGACAGCTAAGTAAACCCTTAGTTTTTATGTAAAGATATGGTATTAAGTTTCCAAATGTTCTTAAGTATACCAAAGGCTGTGTTTGCTTTGTCAATCCTTATTCTTACTTCCTCAGAGCATGTACCATCTTGGCTTATTGTGCTTCCAAGATATTTTAATTGATCTACGCTCTCTAGCTCTTCATCATCAATTTTGATGTTTTAATCTGTATCTCCAATTACCATGGTTTCACATTTCTTTACATTGAATCACAGTTCTACCTTCTCTGTAATTTCTTTAACTTCATTTGTCCATGCTTGAAGTTCTTCAGCATTTTCATGTAGAAGAGCAATCTCATGAGCTACATCTTGTTCAAATAATCATGAATGATTCCATCTTAAGCCATATTCCGTATTCTCACATTGCTTGAGGCTTTCATCAATCACAAGCAAGAACAAGAATCGAGACAGGGTGCACTCTTAGTTTACCTGCCTTGATTTCAAATTACTTAATCCTTAGCCCAGTTTAATACATTTGAAATTCATGTAAATACCTTCATTACATTGATAAGTTTAAGCAGAATTCCATATTGCTCAACAGTTTTCCACATCACATCCCTTTTTACACTATTAAATGGTATTTGAAAGTCTATGAAATTAATACCAAGAGTCCCTTGAAATTAATTTGCATTTTCAGTAACCTTTCCTAAGGTGAAAATTGTATCTGTGCATGAATGACTTCACATAAAACTAGATTGTTCCTTGTGAGGAATGGTATCCACCTTTCCTTTTATTCTGTTTAAAGCAATCATAGCTAAAACTTTTCCAGTGAGGGAAAGAAGTGTCAGTCCTCTCCAGTTCAAGCAGTCATTTAATGCTCCAATATTTGGAAGCTTGATTATAATACAAACTGTCTATTCTCCTGGAACTTTTTCTTCTCTCCATATTTTATTGCATAATAAGCATACTTCTGTTGCTAACTCTTCACCTGCTAAGCAGATCGCAAATAATGCAAAGTGCAACAAAATGACTGGCTATTTCATGTCTAACATGAAAAAAGCAAGTGGAAATTGGACACCCTCAACACCATCAAGATAAGCTGCAAAAGATTGTCTGGGAGCAGTGAATTTTGTAAAATAGAAGTCCTGCTCCAAAGCACATTATCACAGACATTTGTTTTAAAATTGCATTTTTAATGTGACATCTTGTCCCCATTGAAGTCAAAGGGATTCTTTTGTCATTTATGTCAGGGGAAACAGGATTTCATACAATATATATTATTTTATTTTTAGGGTGGTGAATACTGTGTCCAGACTCTTACATTGAGGTGGAACTATAGTAACCCCATTGAAGTCAAATCAGTTACTCATGTTGTGACTGAGAATTGATTTTGGACAAGTTTTCCTGGGTTTTTTCTTTCTTTTGCTACTATATGAAGTGAGTATGCAGTTACTTCTTTTGGTCAAAGAGCATGTTAGCAATTAGACTTAGACATTAAGGAAATGGGAATGTTTTCCTTGCATATTTGCATGCACTCATTCCCCAATCTTGTCCTGCATGGTTATGTCTACTCAGCAGGGTTCTGGAATAGCTTACTCTGAAATAGTGAAGCTACCCACAAAATTCATTTAGAAATAGGGCTGAGCTATTTTGAAATAGAGCATCTACACACAATAGAGCCTGTTTTGAAATAGAACCATTGAACGCACAATGGCTCATTTTGAAATAGGCTCTGTTCCCTGACTACACTATCCCTATTCTGAAATAGATACTATTCCTCATACAATGAGGCCGTGTCCACACTAGCAAATTCTTTCGAAAGATTTTTCAAAAGATGGGGGCTCTTTTGAAAGATCTTGCATTGTGTCTACATACAAAAAGCATTTTTTCAAAAGTAAATTGGAAGACTGCGGTGCTCCTTTTGAAAGTGTCTTCCACTCCCACTTCAGGAAGAGCACCTTCTTCTGAAAGAAAGCATGTGTAGACACTTTGCAGGGCCCTTCTTTCAAAAGAGGAGTCCTCATTAGTGCCTGACATACTGCATTTAAACAGATTAGGATACTAAACTTGAGAAGAATATAGATCTCACAGAATTTTGCCTATGAAGTAATAAACTATTCACAGGTATTCTTGCAACAAAATAGGTTACCAAATGTACTGAGGATTTGTTAGAGGTTGAGGGAGAGAGAATTATTAAAGCTGGTCAACTAGAGTAAAATGTCATTAGGGTTTAGTAATAATCTGAAGTTTAACGATCAGCGAGATAGCCACGTTAGTCTGTATCTTCGAGAACAACAGAAAGTCCTGTGGCAACTTATAGCTTATATCCATTTGTCTATCAGGTGCCACAGGACTTGTTGTTCTTCTTGAAGTTTAAAGAGTATTTTAATTCCATATTTTCCTTGATGTTATCTGATCTTTATCCTTCTTCCATTTAAACCTCGAAAATACTAGAAGCGAGATTGGGCCACTAGGGCTGTGGCCACACTACAGATCAATGTCAAAATGCGAACTTTCAAGAGCTACCATACGAAAGCTCACCTTTCGAAAGAGGGTGGCTACACACAAAAAGCAGATTGAGGTGTTGATCCACCTTTTTGAAAGAGCCCTATGTCCTTTCAAAAGCGAGTGGCTACGCAGCCCTGGGCTCTCTTTAAAAAGAACAAAGCACGAAATGTTGCAAATGGGGTCACATGACTGACAAATCTTTCCTGGAAGCACAGCCAGCTGCTCCCTTAAAGGGCCCCTCCCCAACACCCTCACCATGCACAAGTTGAGGGCTGCCAGGCTGTCTGCAGCACAGGCCACCATGAGCATGGAATGGAGTGCAGCAGAGCCACTGCAGAGATATGCATGGGTCCCCACCTGCTCCCCGACAGGGAACTCCTGGATGCTGTCCCCAGCCTGCTGGCCACACTGCTCGTGGCTATCCTGCAGTGGCTCTGGATGGCCAGCCACCTAGCTGCCTTCTTGCAGCCCTCCCCGTATTGCAAGGTGCACGCCCCCTCCCCAAGGTCAGACAGCATCTGTGGAGGTACCCCACGAGTGCCAAGTGGTGGGACCGGCTTGTCGTGGAGGACTGGGACGATGACCTCTGGCTCCAGAATTTCTGAATGATGAAGGGCACATTTCTGGACCTATGTCACTGTCTGGCCCCTGCCTTTGAGCACCAGGACACTGGGATGCAGCCTGCGCTCCCCCTAGAGAAAAAGGGTTGCGATCACAGTGTGGAACCTGGCCACCCCAGACAGCAACCTGTTGATCAGGCACCAGTTTGGGGTGGGTAAGGCCACTGTCAGGTTCATCCTCATGAAAGTAAGCTGGCCAGAGTCACACACCTGCCACAGGGACAGACAGGGGAGGGCCCCCCCCGGGAGGAGAAAGTAGGTCCAGAGCACCCCATCACATGCTCAGGGGCCCTTTTGCCCTCCATCCCATGCAGGTCATCACGGTGATAAACCATTTCCTCCTGTGCTGGCTCATTTATGTTGGGGACCTTGATGCTGCCATTGCCGGATTCACCAAGCTGGGATTCCCCAACTGCTTTGGTATACTGGATGTGATCCACATAGTGATCTGGTCCCCACAACCCAGCACAGGTGGCTACATCAACCAGCAGGGATACCACTCGGTGGTACTCCAGGCCCTCCTCGATGCTAATGGATGGTTCATGGACATCTTTGTGGGCTGGTTGGGCCAGCCCCCAATGCCCACATCTTCAGAAACTCGTGCCTGGGTGCAGGATGGAAGAAGGGACCTTCATCCCCCACATGGGAGCTTCCAACTGGGGACACAACCTGTCCCCATGCATAGTGGCTGACACCACCTCCCCTGTGCACCTGTGGCTCATGCAGCCACACACAGGCCACACAGACCCCAGTGAGGACCTGTTCAATGCCTGCCTCAACTAGGCACGCAACACTATTGATCAGGCTTCCAGTGTCTCCTGATGCAGCTGGAGGTTGGCCTGCAGAGTGTGCCCACCATCATGGGGACATGTTGCACTCTCCACAATATTGTGGAGAGCAAGCAGGAGGTGTTCATCCAGCAGTGGGCAGCTGAGGCTGTACCCCACTTTGAGCAGCTGGCCACTGCCCCATACCACCAGCTGTATCAGGACAAAGTACACATGAGGGTGGGGGCCTCAGTGACCCTCTCTCAGGCACCCCCCACTGCCACCACCTCCCGCACACCCACCACTCCCCCACCATTCTCACGGGACACTGGGGTGGTGAACAATATCACTTTTACTGAAACCACAAACAAGTGGCAACATAGTTATTCCAAAGTAACTATATAGACTGGGGACAGGAGATGGGGTTTGAACTATAAACAATGGGGACTAGAGATAAGGCTTGAGGGAGTGGATTCTCCATCCCTAGAGGTTTTTGAGTCCTGGCTTGACAATGTCCTGGCTGTGATGACTTAGATGGGGTTGATCCTGCATGAAGCAGGGGGCTGGACTAGATGACCTCCTGAGGTCCCTTCCAGCCCTATGATTCTATATAAAATGGGGACTGGGGATGGGATGGGGGGGCTTATTTGTCTGCCAGGGTGGGGGGCTGTGAGCTGCGGTAGCTGTGGGTGCTCCTGCCACCCTGGGTCCAGGGTCCACTGTTGGGCTGGGCTGGAGCCAGGACCACATGGAGATAGCAGCATGGTGGGGGTGCGGTGACTTTGGCCTTGGCAGGGTGCATGGGGGGGTGAAGGGAGCTGTCTTAGGGGTGGCCACACTGGCCATCAGCCACCGCCTGAGTTCCAGCTGGGCTGCTGGGGCGGGAGCAGGGCAGAGGTTCCATGAAGGGCTGCTGAGGATATGCGGGAGGGACTTTGTGGAGGGGGCAGCTGCAGGAGGGGCTGGCACTGGAGCAGGCATCTGGGCCAGGTAGGTGGTGATGGCCTGGGTGAGGGTGTCAAGGGCACCTGCAACCCAACCCCAGGCTGCTCATTCTATTGTCATCCATTCCTGCAGTATCTGATTTTGTTCCCACCACATAGTTGTCTGGGTGGTGGTGGCCTCCTCTTCCTGGGAGTGGGGGTATGTCCTCTCCCCGTGGCACACATTCCTCAGCACAGGGGGTGCCTTGGCTCCCTTACCAGTTGCTGCGGGGCTCCCCAAAATGTCGACAGGGCTGGCCCAGCCCCAGGTGCCAAAGCTGTGGAGACAGAAGGGAAGAGAGAGGTGACCCATCAGTCTCATGACCTAGCCACAGGGGGGGTGTGCCCCCCATCCCTGGTACCCAGCCCTCCCTGCCCTCTGCCCATTGGTCCAGGGGCCCTGGGGCATCCTGCACGCCGAGGGGTCCTAGCATGGGTGGGGTGCATGCTGGCCATGGTCCGCCCCACCCTTCCCACCCAGGCCATGTGCCCTGTAGTGCTTTCCATGGGATTGGGTGCTGATGGCAATGCTCAGGCCTCCCCTGGGGCTGGGGAACGTCCGCCCCCCCGACATGCCCTGGGGTGTTTGAAATGCTCAGGTTCCACCAGAGAGTCCCTTGAGGAGCTTGAGGGAGGCCTGGGTGTAGGTGGCCTGGCTGGAGGACTTGGTCAGAATGGCGATCACCAGGGTCCCGTTTCTTGACCTTTCCCCATTGCTGTCTGGCTCCAGCTTGTGGTCCAGGTCATGCAGGGGGGCATGCTCTGGGGTCCCAGCTCTTCCTCTTCAGCCTTCTGGGGTTCATCCTCTGGCACTGTGGTTTCGAGGGACTCTTCGGGGGGGGGCGCTTCCTTCACCCAAGGAGGCAGTCGAGGTCCTCGTAATAGAGGCAGATTGCAGGCACTGCCTCTGCGCAGCCTGCTGCATCCCTGGCCTTGCAATGGGCCTGCCACATCTCATTCACCTTTGACCTCACTTGCTCCAGGGTATGTGGGGGTGCTCTGAGGAGGTGAGTCCTGCAGACAGGCAGATGAAGGCTGTGGTGTTCCTTCAGCATGCCGTGGTCTGCAGCATGACCTCTTTGTCCCCCCACAGGCTAAGGAGGTCCCTCAGCTACAGCTCAGACCAGAACAGGGCCCTTTTCTTATTGTCCTGGCTGGAATCTTGGGAGTCCTTGCCCAGGGTGATGTTGGATCCCTGGGGCTTGCGGGGCTCCTGGCTGCTGGCCATGGCTGGCTCAGCTGTGTTTGGCTCCTTGATGCTGTGGTGGAGGGTGTGCAGCTTCAGACTCTTGCTGTCCCTGCTGCCAGTATGCTCTCAGCTTCTTTCCACGGGGTTTCTGGGTCTGTGAGACGTTAAACGCCACCGGACTCAGGGAGCATAGAGCTCCTCTGGAGCTGGCCAAGGAGTCTCTACGCTCTGGGGGGCTGGCACTGTGAAGGACCCTCTCTTTTGAAAGAAGGCCCCATGAAGTAGCTACACACATTTTCTTTTGAAATTATTTTTGAAAGAAGGTGCTCTTCCTAACATGGGAAGGGAAGAGAGATTTCGAAAGGCGGATCATGTTCTTTCAAAAGTAATTTCTAAGGAGAGCTGTTTGTGTCTAGCTGCTAGATTGAAGAGCCTATTGTTATTGTTATATATATAACCCCAAAAGGTCTGCTATTATACAACTATAAGCTGAAGCTAGACAAATTCAGATGGGAACAAAGGCACAATTTTTTAACTGGGAGTGTAGCTAATCCCTAGAACAACATACCAAGAGTCATGATGGAGTCTCCATCCCTGATAATTTTAAAATCATGATTTTTTTAAATATATACTGTAGAAATTGTTTTTGGGGAAGTGCCATAAGGGAGAGCAGAATTGTTGATCACCGTGGTCCCTTCTGGCCTCAGAACCTATGAATCTAAGAAGCTCCTCAACATGACCTGTCACTTCGTTTTAATGAAGACCAAGGAGATCAGTTGAAGAATTTAAAAAGTTCAACAAAAATTATACTTATTTAAACTATTAGTATCCTGGCAAAAAGTTTTTTTTTTAAATTTCAATGTATATAAAATATATAAATATCTGTACTTATATAAAAATCCAATATATGTATTGTTAAATATTTGTTTACCGTCTAATATATAATTTAACCTTTTCTTTGTTATGGTAAATATCTTAAGCTCCTGACACCAATCGGTACAAGTTCATTTCTTACCCATGTGGATAATTTAAACAATATAAAAAATAGCTATGTTTAATAGGTTTAAGGCTGTTAGACCATCTAGTTTGAGTTTCTGTATCTCACAGACTATTATAATTTTGCCCAGTTACCATTATATTGAGCTCAATAACTTGGCTTTTTCTAAAGTGTGTCATCCAGACAAGCATTCAATCTTGACTCGAGGACTTCAAGAGATGGAAAATCCACCACTTCCCTTTGTAGTTTATTCCACTAGTTAATAACCTGAAAGTTAAAATGATGCATAGCTGGTGGAGAGCAAGGGAGAGGCCTTCTTCCAGGGCTGGGCTGTGGAGGCTGGCAGGGCCGACATCCAGCCACCCGCTGCCCCCAGTCACCAGGTCGACCCTGAGGGGATCTGGGTCTGGGAGGCCCTGCAGGCCCATTTTGACCAGGCTGCAGGGTGAACGCTGACAGGGCCTGCTGCGGGTGAGCCACCCACTGCACGCCCCCATCCTCCACAACACTCCCTGCTCCCATGTCCACACCACAGAGAACCCGAGAGCACACCCCCACACTTCTGTGCAATAAAATGGAATTTTATTTAAACAAAACCCTGCAACCTTGCTATAATTATTAAAACAGAAGAAGAAGGGGGGAACTATGTATATCGGGGGGCAGGTACAAAACAGGGGTAGAACAAAAACTATTTACAAAGATGGGGGGAATAAGTCCAAAGGAGGGAGCCTTGGGGGGGCAACGTCCTCGGCCACGCACCCCCTATTGTGCTGCGCCTGGTGTTGGGGGGGGGCACGACCCACGTCTCAGCCGGAGGCCCAGTCGAGGCTGCGTGGAGGCCCGGAGAACCGGCAGATAGGGCCGGGCGGAGCCTGGAGGCCCATGGTCCCCCTCGGTGGCAGGCCCCAGGATGGCTGATGGTGGAGGGATGGCAGGTGGAGCAGCGGGCAGAGCGGCGGGGGGGCCAAGTGCAGCGCGATGGCATCGAAGGTGCGCATGACGGCCCCCCAAGCCTCCTGGTCCCAGGCCAGCACTCGCTCCTGGAGATGGAGCCACTGCTCCTCCACCTGCAGGTGCTGCTCGGACACCTCCAGCTGACGCCGGAGGGTGGCGAGCAGCTGGGGGTCCGTGGACACCCGCAGATGGCTCTGCCACTGTCGGGCTCATCCTGGGGCTGGTCCATGCTCCGCCGAGGGGCTGGCCTGGTGGGATGGCCCCGGTGGGCTCTCCAGGACCACAGACAGCGCGCCGGTGCTCTCCAGGCCCTCCGATGGTGCAGCTGCGGAACAGAGGGGGGAAGAAGAGTGGAGACAGCCATTAGTCTGGGCCCTGACCTTGGCCCTTTTCCCCCCACCCCTCTGCTGCTGGTTCCCCATCCCCGTCCCCCAGTGATGCTGCTGATGATGATGATGGGTGTCCAACCCCCGCCCCCCCCGGGGACCCTAGGTTCCGCTCCCCTCATCCCCAGGGATGGGGCATGGTGCTGTCCTGCTGGGGGGCAGGGGCTGATGGACTCTTCTGAGGGACATGCCACTGCTGTCCTCGGGGCCATGGTCATCTGGGTGTGTGGAGGGCCCTGGTCATGTCTCTTGTCCCCGCCCCTTAACCCCGGGAGTGTGCACCAGGGGGTACATACCTGATGCTCCGCTCCCATGGTTGGGGGACACCCATCGGGCGGATGCCCTGCTGGAGCTGCGGGAGGGGAGGTCGATCTGGAGCCCTCCGTCGCTGGAGCCCCCCTCCTCCTCCTCTGGTGTCCCAGGGGTGGAGTCCTGGGGGGGGGCCCTGGGGTGCAGGGCTGGCCTCCGGGGCGGACTCCATCTCCAGGGCCTGCTGGGGCTCATCGCCCGATGTGTCAAGGGTGGCCGGGGGGGAGGAGGTGTACCGGGGGCCCAGGATGGCCCTGAGCTCCCTGTAAAAGGGGCAAGCGGCAGGGGCGGCCCCAGATCAGCTGGCCGTGTCCTGGGCCTGGGCGTAACCTTGCCGCAGCTCCTTTACCTTACTCCTGAGGTGGTCAGGAGTGCGGGCAGGGTGACCCCAGGCAGCCAGGCCCTCGGCCAGCCGAGCGAATGCATCCACATTCCGCCTCTTGCTCCCCATTACCTGGAGCACCTCCTCCTTGCCCGAGAGCCTCAGCAGGTCCCATATCTCGGCCTCTGTCCAGGAGGGGCCCCACTGCCTCTTCCCCCGCTGGCTGGCAGGCTGGGAGCCCTGGGTCCCCTTTGTGGGGGGGTGCCCTGTGGGTGCTTGGGGGGCTGGCTGGATGCCATGGGGTGCAGGGTGTTGGGTTGGGGCTGCCGAGGGACGTGTAGGCTGGGCACGTGGCTGTGCTGCTGCCTGCATGAACTCTCAGCTTCCTGGACAGGAAATAAGGGGGTGGGGAGCTTTAAGGGGCTGCTGCACACGGCGACCATAGAGCTCAGGGGCTGGAGAGAGCGTCTCTCAACCCCTCAGCTTATGGCCGCCATGGAGGACCCCGCTATTTCGATGTTGCGGGACGCGGATCGTCTACATGTGCCCTACTTTGACGTTCAACGTCAAAGTAGGGCACTATTCCCATCTCCTGATGAGGAGAGCGACTTTGACGTATCGCCGCCTTACATCGATTTCAACTTCGAAATAGCGCTTGGTGCGTGTAGACGCGGTGGGCACTTTTTTGAAGTTGGCATGGCTACTTCGAAATAGCCAGCTAGTGTAGATGCGGCTATAATGACCTAAAAAATTCCCATCCTGGTTCAAACCTCGTGTTAATGTGTTGAAGTTGAATATAAAAGAGATTTCAGCAGCCTCTCTTTCCAAAGTGTTGTGAAAATTCCTCTTCAATAAGATGCAAACTTTCAGGTCATTAACAGAATGGCCCATTCCATTAAAGTGACAAGTATCAGAGAGGTAGCCAAGTTAGTCTGTATCTTAGAGAACAACAAGAAGTTCTGTGGCGCCTTATAGACTAACAGATGTTTTGGAGCATAAGCTTTCATGGGCAAAGACCCGCTTCATCAGATGTATCTGTTAGTCTATAAGGTGCCACAGGACTTCTTGTTCTCCATTAAAGTGGTGACTCACCAGTTTGTGAATCAGGAGTGTTTTTTGTCTGTTTTATGCACATTAATTCTTTGTCTAAGAGAGTTTGAAGTCTGTCCAATATACAAAGCATCTGGGCATTGCTGGCACATGATGGCATGTATGATGTTAGATGAGGAACATGAAAATGTGCCCGTGATTCTGTGAATTACCTGGTTAGGTCCAGTGATGGTATCTCCAGAATAGACATGACCTACAACCACAGTTTATACCTCAGGAACACCAGTTCTGGAACTTTTCCTTGCAACAAAGCCCGTTGCCAACTTTGTTCACATATCTATTCTGGAGATAACATCACTGGACCTAACCAGGTTATTCACAGAATCTTGCTCAATCTTGCGTCTTACTGAAGAGGAATTTTCACAACACTTTGGAAAGAGAGGCTGCTGAACTCTTTTTTATATTCAAATTCGACACATTAACACATGGTTTGAACCGGATGGGAATTTTTTAGGTCATTGTAAGGGCTCTTTTGCATACTTGGCTTAATCTAATTCTTGACTCCCCCCACCCCCTTCTGCCCCTCTACTCTCTGATTTGCTCACCTTGATAATATTTTTCTGATTTGTCAACCTTGATTACTATTTTTGGTTCTCTGAGCCTTAAATATTGAGTCTTTTCTGGTATGGCTATGATCTGAAGAAGTTGGTCTGTCCCACGAAAGCTCACCTAATATATTATTTTGTTAATCTTTAAAGTGCTACTGGACTGCTCTTTTGTTTTGATAGTATATAGACTACCACGGCTTTCTCTCTGTTACCTTTAATACTGACAAATGGATTACAGCATTACTGGTATATACTAGCTGGCCATTTCTACATAGGCCACTTTCTTTGAAAGTGGCAGTGTAATACACGGCCCGGAATATGCTAATGAGGCATAGATGCAAATTCCCCACACCTCATTAGCATACAGTCATGTGATTTGGAGTCTGGAAGACCATTCTTCTGGACTCCAAAATACCATTCAGAAGCGTGGCCCCTGGTGGGGGGGTGTCTTCCAAAAGGAAGTCCTTCTTCCGGAGGCCCCTTCTTCCCAAAAATTTTTGGGAAGAAGGGGCCTCTGGAAGAAGGACTTCCTTCCCGAAGACTGCCCCCTCATCCCTGGGGGCCGTGCTTCTAAATGGTGTTTTGGAGTCCGGAAGGACGGTCTTCCAGACTCCAAATCACGTGACCGTATGCTAATGAGGCTCAGGGAATTTGCAACCATGCCTTATTAGCATATTTCAGGCTGTGTATTACCCTGCCACTTTCGAAGAAAGTGGCCTCTGTAGAAACGGCTGCTGTGTCTACACTTGTCGTTATTCTTTCAAAAGAGGAATGCAAATGAGAGAAATTGAAAATGCAAATGAGGCACTGATTTACATATCTTGTCCTTAATTTACATGATCTCTTTTTGGAAGAGGTTGTTTCGAAAAAAAAGCAGTGTAAACAGGGCTCTTTCAAAAATAAACCCCATCTTTGAAAGAAACTTTCTTCCTATTTTGTTTCAGGAAGAATGGTTCTTTCAAAGAGGGGTTTATTTTACTAAGAGCCTCATCAACACTGCTTTTTTTTCCCCAAAAGAATCACTTCTGAAAAGAGATTATGCAAATGAAGCATAAGATATGTAAATCAGTGTCTCATTTGCATTTTCAATTTCCCTCATTTGCATTCCTCTTTCGAAAGAGGAATGCAAGTGTAGACACAGCCACTGAGGGCAAAATGGGGCTGGCTGTAAGTTAGTTACAGAAGCCTCAGGTGCCTTCTGAAGCCTTCTGCTACCCTTTCATTCTGGGTCTCTATTCCTTCTTTTTCATTGTTATGTTTTATAGCCAGCTGATCCTAAGAGCAGCCCATTTCTGCAAAGTGCAGGAAAGTGGAAGATAATCACAAAGGCTTAGATAAAAAAAAAACTTATGTTTTCTAGAGAAAAGAAATTGTTTGTAAGTAAGTTTTACCTTTTTCTCAGATGTCCCATCAAACTCTTTCCTTTATACAACCATAGAGGACTGATCAAGAATGAGATACTAAGTACTATACAATCAAACAATTGTGCATTTATGAGATTCCAGAGATGGGGGAAAAGACTCAGTTACTATCAGGAAAGGCTGGTGCTAAAGTTAAACTTGCTCTGGGAAAAAAAAGTCTTAATTATTTACTGGCCTGAAATGCAAGAAAATATTTCCTATAGCAAGCATCACATAATAATGGCAGGGTATCATGGATGCCTTTATATTACTGAAGGGGTAGTCCATGAATAATCTATTTAGTCTCTCTCATTCTTTGTCTCTCTCTGGAAATTTCAAGATACCCTCAGTTCAAAACACTGTTTTATCACCGCTGCTTTTCACCATTTCCCTTGCTTCACAATGGATTTCTAACAGAGAATCTAAATGCCTTGCCCTGTAAACACTTAGGCTGCGTCTACACTGGCAAGTTCTTTCAGAAAATCAGGCCCCTTTTCAAAAGAACACGCACAAAATACTCTTTTGATCCAAAATCGAAAGAATGTGGCTCTTTTTCAGAAGCCTCGTTTCAAAAGCTTCTTTAGAAGAAAAGCATGTGTAGATGCTCCACATTCCTCATGGCGCCAGATTTTTCAATCCCTGGCCCATTCTTTCAAAAGAGATGGGTCTTTGTGGACACTGTCTGTCGAAAGAGCATATCATCTTTCGAAAGATCGCTGTAGAGTAGACGGTGTCTTAGGCTTCCTCTGCACTACAGAGTTATTTTGAAATAACAGCTGTTATTCTGAAATAACTTTGGCTGTGGCTACACTACATTCCCCTTTCAGAAGGGGAATGCAAATGTAGCCCATCGGAAAGGCAGATGAGGTGCTGATTTATGTATGGTGTACCTCATTTGCATAATGGTGGCCACTCACTCTTCTGGAAGTGCTGTTTTTCAGAATAAAAACAAGCAGTGTAGATGGGGTTCCTTTTTGAAAACAAAACCCGTTTTTGAAAGAACCCTTCTGAAAAATATGAGTAAGAAGGGTGCTTTCGAAAGCAGGGTTTACTTTTGAATGAACCCCATCCACACTGTTTGTTTTTTTCCCCAAAAACAGCACTTCCGGAACAGTGAGTGGCTGCCATTATGCAAATGAGTCAATACGTAAATCAGTATCTCATTTGCATTTCCAATTGACTGCATTTGCATTCCCCTTCCGAAATTCCCACCTAGTTGTTGGAGAGTAAAGGAATTTCGAAGTGGGGCACTTACTTCGAAGCTGCCTGCATCTACACTGTCAATCTGCATTTAGAACTCTGCATTTTGAAATTCGTATGGCTGCCATTGTGCTAATGAGGTGCTGAACATGCAAGGTAGCACCTCATCAGCCTGCTTCGAATTGCCTCATTACCGTGCCCCCGCTGACGGGAGGGGGCGAGCGTAGAAGCAGCCTCAAAGAGCGTGGCTTATTTAGCCTAAGCAAAAGCAGGCTGAGAGGAGATACAATTGATCTCCAAAAATACATCAGAGTGATAAATACTGGGAAAGGAGAGGATTTGCTTAACTTAAGCCCTACTGTGGACAGAAGAAGAAATGAACATAAACTGGCTGTGAAAGAAATTACAGCTGAAAATCAGATGAAGGTTTCTAACTACTAGAGTATTGAACTTCTAAAAAACTCTTCCAGGAGGAGCAGTGGGGAAAAAAAAAAACCAAAGTGGCTTCAAGACTAAGCTTGATAGTTTTGTGGAGGGGATTGTATGTTGAGATGGCCTACAATGACATGTGGCCCACTGCCCATAGCAAAACTTCCCAGTGGCTGGAGACAGGACACTCAAGGGGACAGCTCTCAGTTATCACAGAGAATTCTTTTCCAGACATCTCTTCAAGGTCACACTGATTGCTGTATTTGGGGTTTCGAAAGAACTTTTCCCTGGGTCAGATGGGCACAGTTTTCATTTTCCTCTGGAGCAAAGGTTCTGGGTCACTTGCACATTTAAATGAGCATAAATGGTGAATTCTTTGTAATTTTAAGTTTTTAAACCAGGGGTCGCAAACTCACAGCTTGTGGGCCTTTGGTGGCTGGAGTAGTTGTGCAGTCCAGCCTGGAAATACTAACAAGATGGGGGTTTAAGGAGGGGGCGGTCCATTCCTATGCCCAAAGCCCCACCCTTTCCTGCCACTGCCCTGCCACCTTCCCCCAGTGCATCCCATACCCAGAGATGCAGCTTTGGGAATTACAAAGGGTGGGAGGGAGTTGGCCTGGGGTGGTAGCAACGGTCAACAGTGAGTGCATTCCAGTTCCCCACAGTGGCCAGAGCTACAGGAGTGCAGGAAGGCCCAACCACTGATGCAGCCCTGTGCCAGGACCCACCATAATCCCTGAGGTGGTAGCCTTGGGGGAAAGGGTGCAAAGGGGAGAGGAGGCAATGTAGTGGCAAAAAGGCAGGGGCTTGGGACACAGAAGTGGACATGTACCCCTCCCCCCAGGCTCACTGGTACTCAAATGCCAGATTGCACAACTGCTCCAGCCAGGGAAGGCCTGCAGGCTGAAAGTTTGAGCCCTGCTTTAAACCATGAGCTGAGGACTTCAATAACCCAGCCAGAGTTTGAAGGTCTATTATAGGCTGGGTGAGGTTCTATGGTCTGCATGGTGCAGGAGATCAAAGTAGATAATTACAATGGTCCCTAATGACTTTAATGTCTGTAAGTCTAAAAGACAGAAAACATAAAATAATGGGGAAGGACGATCAGCATTTGCATCCATAGTTTTGCGGTTGTCACTTCTGATACTTGTGGGAGCTATCTGGCTAAATCTCGTGGTGGACCTTAAATAATCTCCACCATTATAACTAACTGTATGCTTGCATGGTAGCAGAGAGCATCTCCTTATTCATGCTCTGTTCTTTTTGGGGAAGGGTGCTATTGCTTTCCCTGTTTTGAAGAAAAGGGTGAGGGCATCTCTTTTTGGTTTCCTCCTCTCCTCTCTCCTCTGGGTTTCCCTGTGGACTGTTTCTTGGACCTGGTAGCTCCCAAACTGTGTATTGATGGTGTTCCTGGATCTTGGGTGAAATTCAGTCCATTCCAGAGAACTCTTTTGGAAGGCCATTCATCATGCTTAATGCAGGGGTTTGTACTTAAGTGGCATGGAAGCAAAAGAACGGAAAGCCTTACAGCGCCAGTTACACCAGGTTTGCCTCACAATCATCTAATGACAGTGGAACATGCTTAGAAGCTCACAAAATCCAGCAGTCACTCAAAGAAATTTTTTCTCCTTCTGCTTAAGTCCACACAGAGCAACTACAGTGTCAGGCAGAGTCCCTCCCTTTTCCCTTCTGACTGGTGTATGGACATATAATAATGGCAACACTCCACAACCAAAGATAATTTTGCCATAGCCTCAGAAAATGCAGGACTCTTCACGTAGTATCTCTGTTTAAAAGGAATTTATATCAGATACAGATACTTCTGTGGCTTTTTGGACTGCTAACTTCAAGTGGGGCTCTTTTCTATGGCCTTGTGTTTAATGTAGCCTTGAAGGCTTCAACTGAATTATGGCAGGTCTCGCAGGACCTCTGCACCTAGAGATTTAACCCCTTTTGTGGATTTACTGTTATCAGTTTTGTGTGGACAGTCATTATAACCTTGGTTAGATGCTCCAGATAGATTTATCAAATATGGTTCACTTCTGGAAGACAGCAATGCCTAAAAAATTAGGTTGTCTGGATTAAGAAATACACAGGACAAAAAAGCTACAGTTTGTCTAGTTTACGTGATCCAGCTAACCTGGTGTTGGCTTGTTTGAAGGTTTTGATTCTCTAGCTACCACTCAAACACTTCATTCTTCATGTACCAGTTGGCTACCACAGGAGCAAGAGTCTCCTCTGTATAAAGGTTAGGGTCTTGCCATTTCCTGGAAGACTTTGCAGTCCCTAGTATCTGAAGGCAATGGGAGTTTTCTGTCTGTAAAGATTTGGAGACAGGACTTTGTATTATTTGCCATTTCCCTAAATCTCTGTGATTCAAGTGATCATTTAGCAGTCATGCAAGATGCATTTTTATATCTATATTGTTCTGTTTTCTTTTTGTAAGATTGCTATTTTCTCTTGTTATTTGTTATAAGTCTCTTGTTATTTTTGAAATGTTTACCTTTTAAGACATTGTGGCATAAGGATGGTTCAGAGACTTTCCTCAGTGAAGTCCTCAGTAATCCATTTGGCAGAAACAAAGCATCTGTCCTGGCCTAAACTTGATTTTCATATGGATTTACATGCTTGCCTGATCCTTGCTTAAGAGCAGCCTCAGGTTCATGCATCTTTGCTTTTTGGAGTCACATTCTTCTGGTGAATCACAATTTCCCAAGATCTGTGATTTTTTTCAATGAATTAGATGCTTAATTGTAATTGTTAATGTACTGTACTGAGAAATAAGCTGTGATTTCTTTCCCTCTTTATTCACTTGAAAAGTGAAGTAGAAAATCATCAATTAAATCTCCCATATTTTTTGCTGAGCAACGTGTTACTGTGTTGTCGCTCATTTATTGGCAATTGTTGCAGCAGAAGTGTGTGAGCTACTTTATATTTGGGATGTGATAACGATATTGATCAGGACACCTAGATTACTATTTAATTACTATTAAAAATTGTAAATAAGATTTTTGTTCCCAAAGTCATTACTAATGCTTGTTGTTGTGATTAGTAGTTACCTAGATTTTTATGACAGAGAGAAATGGGAATCAAATTAAGTAACTGTTTTAAAATATGTTATAGAGCATTATTTAGCTTTAAAACCATTGCCTTTTGCATTCCTAATAGAAGATGCAAACAAACAATGACAGACTAAAAATAGCTGTTCACTAGGAATTAATGACAGTTTTATAGTGCCTGTCATTATGGAGAGGCTGAAAAACCTGCTGTATTTCCCCTTCCTCTAGTAGTTGTTCTTTAAATGCATATCTTTTTGTTTAAGCTTCTTCACCTCATTGCCCACAAAAATACTCCCAGGCTTTGGCAGAGGTTCAGCATCTCTGCAGGTTTCTGTAGGACTTATGTAAAGCATAATTTTTAAAAATCCTAAAAGTCACTGAAGATTTTTCCATTAAGTTATGCTTATCCTACACAAATTGCTCTGTGCTGATAGGGAAGGTGGTAGTAAAGCCTTTACCACTCTTTTCCTCCCACAGTTATCTGCTGCAGTGGGGAGGGAGGGGGCTGGCGGGAGGAAAGTCTTTTCTGGTTTTATTTCTGAAGACTGCTTCTTAATGCAGTGTGAATGTTAGTGGTTTCTAGTGATGGAAATAAAGAGTTGGATCCTTGTTTTGGACTTCATGTCCTTTCAGTCCAGTAAATAATCAGTTAATTGGTAGCATCCTGTGGTTGACAGGAATGATCTTATTTCTGTGCTTGTGAATTAAGGTTTAGCCTTCTGGCTAGATTCTTGGTTTCGTTTTTCTGGAAGATATCTGAATATCATGCATTCAGAGTTACTAGTTGCAAAATGAGAAGTACAGTCCTCACTAGGATTCTCTGCTTTCATTTTAATTTTTCTCTGTCTCCAATCCCAGGCAGACAGGAAAACATAGCTTTTAAAGCTGATGGTCTGTGTTCTTAGCTAGGAGCACAAGGAGATTCATGATTTTTATAACTTGTTCACTGCATTTTTATTAGATGAGGGTGAAGGAGTAGGTGAGACATTTTAGCCATTTAAATATAGATTTACACTGTGGACTGAACTTGCATTTGAGGAAACATTAATAAGCCAGCCAGCCATTGTCCCTAATCAGAGACTGTATTTATAAGTAGAACATGTTGAATCTGTAATGGTTGATGACGTTGTCTTTGTTAAAAGGGATGCTGCATCTTTAACAAGACCAGACAGAAACGTTGCAGAGTCTACAGTAAATCTCAGAACAGAGACTTCTTTCTTCATTTCCCACATGTAAAATTTACTCCATTGGTAAAATATTTAAAAGAAAACATCAAAGACATACGAAAATATTAGTAACTGGTTAAATTTTAATTCCTCACCTTTCCCCTCTGAGTGAGTCTTTGCCCCCTCCTCCCTTTTATATTCTCCCAGAATTTAAAATGCTGGGAGGAAAAGCAACTGAGGTCTTAAGTTTCAGATGCAGAATTGTCTGCTAATTGAAATTACTGGGCATAATGCTATATATAGCCGATGAAGAGCTATATAGCTTTCACTCAGTGCCTTCAAGACATGTCTTTTTCTAGTCAGAAAAACAGAGATCAATGCATTTTCAAACTGACAGAGGGAACGGATGCTCCTTAGTAGCACATGCTCAGGATCGTGTGTGTACCGTTTGTGCAGAGCAGAGAAGCTGAATACTGGTCCATATGCTCCTTGTTTACTGCAATGTTTTTTGCATGTTACTGTGCACTCCGGACTAACGTGAAGGTAAGAAGAGATGAGACAACAATTTGGCAGAAATGTACATGTAAAACCAGCTGCAGAAAATGTCTACCTTGTTTTGCACAGTACTTTGGAATTGCTAGCTGAACAGGCATATTATTACAGGTGGTTGGGAAGGCTTTGTTTTATTGTGTCTGTGTAGCTTAATGAGAGAAGCATGTTTTAATTTTGCACTGTTGTGACCTTCAGTTATAATTGTTTGTAGTTCAGGTCCTACTTTTATCTGCTGTGATAAAAATGTTTTGGTAATGTCCAGGTAGGCCAGAAACAAGAATCAGAAGGCTGTTTGTGGAAGGCAACATAGAATTCAAATACTCTCCCCTCAACCCCTCACCCTCCCCTTACTCTCAAAGTGATACATCTGCATGTTTTCTTGGTGATTACTTGTCTGAGAGCCAGGGGTCTTGCTGTAGCTGTTTTCATATCAAGATTTGTTTTTAACTAGTCACCAAATTCATACAAACAAATGATAATAAATGTCTTGGGAATTAAAAATAAATATTATCACTCAACAAAAAGCTAAGGAAAACAGCTAGCAACATCAATCTCATGGTCACTGTTAACAAGCTTTTGTCACTTATGTTAGTATTTTTCTGCTCTGTTAATTAGCCTTAAAACTTCAATATAAGTTGCTAGATTTATTCCCTTGACAGCATTCAGGAAAATATTAGTAGAAAGGATCACTGACACTGTACTCATATCTGAGCCAAGCAAGTGGGCCAGCTGTGGGAATCCAATTGCTTAATTTAAATGAATTACAGTCTCCTGTCACCATATTAGGGAGATACTATTGGCATTCCGATTGTGTCAGGCACAGTGGAGTGTTTCTGTCTGGAAAGGAAAACACTGTAAAAGAAAAAGTAATTAACATATTTAACTGACAAGAATATGAGAGTTTTAGATTGCTGTGAATAGAAGTAAGCTTTCTGTGTGTAGGCTTGGTATGAACAACAGAATTGAGAGTGAAATGACGTAATTGATATTGTTTATTAAATCTGAAGGAATTTTTGTCATTAGATATTATTAAAGGTAACATTTTGTCAACAACTTGCATTGTGATAACATAGTCCTATAAATGTAATCGAAGTGTGTGCTGCAGATAGTTTTAATGACTTGTCAGTATTCACTTTTTAATTAACTTTTATAATCCACTTTCTTCCCCATTTCTGACAGGGGAAACAAAATAAATTACAAATTATCTTTGACTACTTGGAAAGCAAGCCAACACGTACACCTAATAACTTTGAGTGTCATCGTCATATTAAAAATAGTTACTTTTTTCTTGTGGTTTTTCCGAAAATGTTTCTGGCAGTAAATTATAACAACTTTATGTGCTCTGTATTCTATGCAGTGCATTGTCAATAAATGATAAAAATGTTCAGAGACCAATATGCTCTATTGTTTAAGATCACCACATTTCTCATAAACGTAGAACTGTACTGAAAGTATTCTGCTAAAATGGTAGTAATATTGAGAAATGACTTCCGTATCTATTGTTATTTAAACTGAAAAGTCTCAGTAAAATTCTATCTCTGTTTATTTCACAAGGTAGGTATCTTATAAGTAAGCACTATGGTAACTATTAGTCTCACTCATTTAGCTATAGAAATGTCTGTTCTGGATTCACAGAGATGGGGAAAAAAACTGATCAAATCTTGGTGTGTGTTTAGATAAGTACTATTTAATTAGTGTGAATTTCTTTAGCTGCTAATTAGCTAGGTTAATGTATTTGCTGTACAATACCAACATTCTGAATATATGTATATATGCTATTATTTTGAATAAATCAACTTCAGGTGTTTCCATTTTTCCTGTAGCACATTAGTTTTCAAGTTATCTTTTTGCGAAAATTGTATAGAAAGCTGCAAAAAGTTCCCAGATCACTGGGGTAACTGATCAAGTGGCAGTAATTGCCACTTACATGTGCAGTAATTCCTATTTTATTTTCCTGACATAAGAAATTACTTATTAAATTGGGTTTTAGTGAAAGGCACCACACCATGCTTATAAAATATAGTATAGAGAGTTTCTGCAAAATTCATGTATCGTTAAATTGGTATTAGTAACATGATCTACTACAGCTTTAATGGTGGCCAAAATGATTGAAATATGTTATAAAACATCTGTTTCAGGATTTATATGTTTTTCTCTGTTAATGAGATGGAAGAATGCTAGTGGTTCTCAAATATTTTACTCTATAAGTCACAATACAACATTAAATTGTAAGTACAGACTGTTACAGAAGTAGACTAGCTTGCATTAAAAAGTGAAGAGGTTGGCTCTACTTCTGGAAGCAGAGTTTATAATGCTCGAAGTATAAGGTTTTTAAGTTGAAGTCAGGATTCATGGTTTCTGATCGCAAATCTGACTGAGCCCCTCAGCATGAACTTATTTGAAGTAGGTAAATTAGTAAAGGGGAAAATAGGCATCCTCTTGCATTGTCATTCAAAATACATTTTTGCAGCTGACTAAAGGACAGTATTGACTAGGGACGTCTAACTTCTCATATGAATAACCACTCCTCTTTGCCCTATGCAGTAGTGAAGCAGAAACTCTTAATATATATGGAAGAATGATGTGAGAAAAGCTTAGTGAAAAAATCTTTATTTTTAGGAAAATTTTCAGAAAAATTTACTTCAGGTAAAAACATACCAGTTTGAATTTTGAAATGAAAAGAATCAACAAAGTTGTGTTGATGAATTCAAACTTAGTGCTTCTAAAATATAAATCCTTGTGGTTATGTATATATGATATTTTGTTGTAAGAGGAAAGTTTAGTGCTTAGGGCAAGTATTTCTAAAGATAGAAACTTATAGTGGTCATCGTAAGAAGGCTTGCCAACGTAGCTGCAACATTTTCCATACAGAACATTGTTCAACCAACATTTCCCAACCAAAATGTAATGCACAACACAGGTGTTGTATGGGCATTAATGTTTATGGCTAGAATTGAGCCTGTTGTATAATGGTCACCCTTGAAATCTTTCCATTCTTGACTTCGGTAACTAGTGTACATTTCCTCAGTATTTAGAGTATTCTCTGTATAATGTAGGGAGCATTTCAGATAGTGATGCCACATTATATAAAACAAGACTAAAATATTTTTTACAGGTGATGTTTGTCTGTGTCTTATGTTATTTTGCTGAAGTTTGGGGAAAAAATTCCTGCCCTGTTGAAGTCAGTTGGAGTTTTTGTAATGGTGCTCTTGGCCCTTTACTGAAATTTAGTGTATTGTTTTCATTTTATGTTTAGTAAGCCCTCCCCCAGTATCAGGAAACAGAGCAAGGGCTGAAAGGGACCAGGATCCTGGATCTAATGGTTTCCTAGTACCAATGGGGAGATGCCATCACCTAAGTCAGTTAGGCCAGTGAGGGAATTAGGAGTCCAGGGCTCAGTCTCTGTGTGAGCTGGGGCTACCACTGCTAGGAGACAGTAAGGCAAAGCCAGAGAGAGGGTAGGTCTATGCTAGGGAAGTAAGTCAATTTGTGGAATTTGTGTAGTTAGAGTTGACACATCAGAATCCACTTATTTCTCTAGTGTGGACATAGCCTCTATACTCTCCCATTGACAGCAGTAGCATGGAGTACAGGAGTTGACTACTGACACCAGAGAGATCAATTTTGCCACATCCATATCAGACTCCAACCCTGACTGGGTTGAGCCTCTGCTTAGTATAGACAATCCTAGAGTTTAGTAGCCTAAAGCTAAGGAGAAGAGCTAAAGCAACACCCCAGAGGCTAAGCTGAGTTGGAGGACAGTCTGATCTCTCTCTTTAAGATAACGGATTTTTTAGACAAAATACATGCAATAGAGTTAACCTGGAGTTCAGTCAAAATTTGAGAACATTCCACATGGGAGTTTGTTAGTTAATTTGGAGAAGATGGTAATTAATATGAGAATTGAAGGATGGATAACAAACTGGTGAAAGGGGACACTACAATAGGTCATATTGAAATTTGAACTGTCAGGATGGAGGAAGGTCACTGGTGGAGTTCCTCAGTGATTAGTCTCAGGACAAATCTTATTTAACATTTTCAGTAATGACACTGGCACAAAAATGGGATTTCCCAAATAACATGAGCAGATGCCAATATGGGAGGTATTACAAATATGAAGGAAGTCCAGAATATCATACAAGAAGATCTTGATGACCTTGAAAACTGGAGTGATAAAAATGGGATAAAATTTAATAGAGCCAAGTGCAAGATCAAAAATTTAGGGACTAAAAAATATTTTCTATAATCTGCAGATAAATCTGTTGGAAGCTACAGAAGATGAGAAAGACCTTGGAGTATTACTTGATCACAGGATGACTGAAATGCCTGTGTGACGTGGCTTTCTCAAGTAACAAGATATGGGTGGGAGACCATCAAGATGACATTTTCCATTTGAAGCACGTCTGTACAGAATTCATTCATTAGAGTAGTAAGCTGTGACTTGAATTTAGGGCATGATGTAATCCACATAATTTTTTTTTGAAAATTCAGAGACCTATAATACAAAGTAGCTAGTTCTCTTAAGAGGTGATGAAGGCCCCTTAATTCTAAATTAGGCTGGCCGGGAGTTGAGGGAGTGACACAGAGGTCATTGTTAGTCCTGACATGATATACCTAATGCACTGTAAGTATGATATATACGCAAAAGATAGCATATCATATATAACTGGAAAACTTCTAAGTCAACTGAGCAATAATTGTATCGTGTATGTATGGTGTGTGCACAAAGAGTTATAAATATGTGCTAAACTTACGCTTTCAAAATATTTTTGGCATGCAAAGCATAAGACCAGTCTGCTGTAGACAAAGGAACGTATTGGCTTGCCAGACTAGCCTGTTTCTCAGGCAGAAAAAATTAACATACATTTAAGTGTATATATATATATATATATGTATACACACACACACACACACATACACACACACACACGGGAGTGACAGCCACTTAATTGTAAAGATAAGAATCTGAACCTCAAATCGTAAGTAATGAAACATCTGATTGTATAAAATATTACTGTATTTATAAAAGTGTATTGAGTAAGATCTTACAGAAGCCTGTGACCCACTGGGAATTAATATCATTGTGAAATATATACATTAATTCTCTATGACGAATTACTCATTGATATTATGCTTTAAATTCTGTGATGAAAAACAGTAAGAAACAACAACAAAGGGTCCTGTGGCACCTTATAGAGTAACAGAAAAGTTTTGAGCATGAGCTTTCGTGAGCACAGTCTCACTTCATCAGATGTAGCATCTGATGAAGTGAGTCTGTGCTCACGAAAGCTCATGCTCAAAACTTTTCTGTTACTCTGTAAGGTGCCACAGGACCCTTCGTTGCTATTACAGATCCAGACTAACACGGCTACCCCTCCGATACTTGACACCAAGTAAGAAACAAGTTTCTTAAAAAAGAGTGTCGATGAACTTTGGGAAGACAGCATGCTATACAAACCCAGAAGGAGAGAGAAGCGATGTCTGGGCTTACTCTTCAGAAAATGTGTTTCAGAAGTTTACTGGACTAGCAAAAGAAAGGGGTAATACACCTAGTTATCCATCACTTAGGGGATTAAAGAGGCTAGAGTTCTTGAAAACAAAGAACATTGGATCCTTCAAACCAAATGGCTTGAAGTCTCTGGGACAGAGTTTAGGTGAGAAGCCTACTTAGGCAGAGGCTATAACTTACTGAACTTAGGTTTTACTGTTAGGCTATGTCTACACTACAATTTAAATTTGATCTTATAATGCTGGGCTTTATAAATTCGATTTTGATTATCCTCACATCCCCACAAAGTCGAGTTAGTGCTGTCATAATGAATTGCCAAACATTGACTGTTCCAGCAGTGTATTGTGGGAACCTATCCCACAGTTCCCTAAGCCCAGAAACATTTTTTTTTTGCTGGTACAGTATGGGAAAAAAATGCCCCACAAGTGGCTGTGGGTATGTGATGTCATCTTCCCACATTGCATTGCCCTCCTTTTTTAGAAGGAAAGAAGGAAAAAGTAGGGATCCCAGATGAAAGCAAACCAAACAGGCAGCTTTAGAAGGTGACTGAACCACATAAACAGGTTTGTCAGCTGCTTTCCCCTGCCCCCCGTAGAAAGAACACCTTTAGGTACAACTTTTGCCTGATCAGCAAACTAGTGTGCCAAGAAGGAGACCGTCAGACCCACATGCCAGAGTGACTCTGTGCCATCTCAACTGCCCCCCCCCCCCCACCCACAGCCACCCACCCTCCCCGAAACCAGAAACATTCTCCCTGAAAATATTACAGGAACAGATTACAACTGGCTTCCCCCACATTCGATGAGGGATGTCATAGGTGAAACTCGTTGAAGGGCCAGTTGACGGGGTCCCATCAGAGGGTCTCTCTGGTGGAGGGGGGCCAGCCCTGACTGCCAATGACTGTGGGAGTCAGCCCCCACATTCAGTGAGGGATGTCGGGGGGAAATTGGTTGAAGGGCCAGTTGAGATGTTCCTCTTGGTGACAGCCAGCCCCTGAAATCTTTGCCGGTGGGAGGAGACTCCCCCCACCCCCCAGCAACAACCAGCCTCCAGAACTCTTTACCCTGGGAGGAAGACTTCCCCCTGGCGACAGCCAGCCTCCAACATCTTTGCTGGCGGGCGGGGGAAGACCTACCTTGATGACAGGTAGTCCCTGAAAATCTTAGTGGTAGTGAGGGAGAGACAGCACAACAGTACAGCAGACAGCCAGGCGCTGTGCCAACAACCACTGGCTCCAGCTATGCAGCAGCATCCAGACCTGTGCTGACTTTGGTAATCTCAGAGGAATGTATGAGGGTATGAAGAAGGCATTAGGACCCACCCAGAACAAGATGGCACCTCTGAAATCCAAATCTGGTGAAGTCATCGCTGACAAAGCCAAACAGATGGAGCGCTGGGTTGAGCACTACTCCGAGCTGTACTCACGCGAGAACGTTGTGGTTGACGCATCCTTCGATGCCGTTGAACTCCGACCAATAATGGATGAACTGGATCAAGAACCGACTGTGGATGAACTGAAGAGAGCCATCGACAGCATTGCAGCAGGAAAGGCCCCTGGCCAGGATGGTATAGCACCAGAGGTAATCAAGTGTGCTGCAGACACACTCCTGGAACCCCTACATGAGCTACTGTGCCTGTGCTGGAAAGAGGGTGTGGTTCCACAGGGTATGCGCAACGCGAACATTGTAACGTTGCATAAGAACAAAGGAGACAGAAGCGACTGCAACAACTACCGTGGAATCTCCCTCCTAAGCGTCACTGGTAAACTGTTCGCTCGCGTCATCCTTGGCAGACTCCAGAAGATTGCTGAGAGGGTGTACCCCGAATCGCAGAGCGGATTCTGCGCAGAGAGGTCTACTGTTGACATGGTCTTCTCTCTAAGGCAGCTGCAGGAGAAGTGCAGGGAGCAGAGGAAGCCACTCTACATAGCCTTCATCGACCTGACCAAGGCCTTTGACTTGGTCAGCAGGGATGGTCTGTTCAAGCTGCTCCACAAGATAGGCTGTCCTCCACAGTTACTCAAGATGATCCACTCGTTCCACGAAGACATGAGAGGAACTATCCAATATGACGGCGCATTATCGGATGCTTTCAGAATCAGGAGCGGTGTCAAACAAGGATGCATGCTTGCTCTGACATTGTTTGGGATCTTCTTTGCACTCCTCCTGAAGCATGCCTTTGGATCTACAACAGAGGGCAGCTTGCTGCACACAAGATCTGATGGGAAACTGTTCAACCTTGCAAGGCTGAAAGCTAAGTCTAAGGTGTGGGAAGTCCTCATGAGAGACATGCTGTTCACAGACGATGCTGCTGTAGTGTCTCACACAGAAGACCAGCTTCAAAAACTGCTGGATCAGTTCTCCAAAGCGTGCAAGGACTTTGGGCTTACCATCAGCCTAAAGAAGACAAACGTCCTCGGTCAGGATGTTGCTGAATCCCCATCAATCAGCATTGACAACTATATGTTAGAGGTCGTCCATGAGTTTGTGTACCTCAGGTCCACCATCACTGACACCCTGTCACTGGAGAGTGAGCTAAATAGGAGGATGGGAAAAGCAGCCACAACTCTGTCCAGACTCAGCAAGAGAGTGTGGAATAACAACAAGCTGTACACTCACACCAAAATGCAAGTCTACAGAGCCTGCATCTTCAGCACCCTCCTTTATGGCAGTGAGACTTGGACCCTGTATGCCCGCCAGGAAAAGAGGCTGAACGTCTTCCACTTGCGCTGCCTCAGGCGCATCCTTGGAATATCATGGAAGGACAGAGTGACCAACACCGCCATCCTCGAGCAAGCTGGAATCCCAACCGTGCACACCCTCCTCAGGCAGCGTCGGCTCCGCTGGCTTGGCCACGTCCACAGGATGAATGATGGCAGGATTCCAAAAGACATCCTGTATGGTGAGCTAGCCTCTGGCAAAAGACCTCCTGGACGCCCCCAGTTGCGCTACAAAGATGTCTGCAAGAGAGACCTCAGAGAGGTAGACATCGAGCTGGACATCTGGGAAGAGCTAGCAGACGACTGGAGCAGATGGAGGCAGGGCTTACACAAGGGCCTTCAGAAGGGCGAGATGAGGATCAGACAGCTAGCAGAGGAGAAGCGAGCACACAGAAAGCACGCTAAGGACTTGCCAGACACCCACCACATCTGCAAGAGATGCAGCAAGGACTGTCACTCTCGTGTGGGTCTTCATAGTCATAGTAGACGCTGTAAATGAAGTCCTCAATTGAAACTATAAAGGGCGTGATCCATAGTCTATGCAGACTGAAGGATGCCTACCTTTAGTGAGGGAGAGACTTCCCCCCAAAGACAGGCAGCCCCAGAGAATCTTTCCTGCCTTTGGAGCCTTCACCTCGCACAAGCCAGGACATGGTAATGTCTGGTAGCATAGTCAGCACTGCACCACAGGCACATGCTTTTACTGGTGCTAGTCATGTGCTGTGGTTGGGCAGTGGATAGGTCCCTTGACTGCATGGGGCCTGTGGAGGGGGGGTGTGTGGCCTGCCCCTGTAAAAGGTGAACCACAGAAAAGAAGTTTCTTGGCCTCTCATACAAGTATGACACCTACAGCCTGGCCACCATGTGGCGCAGTGGGCTGGGGGCTGGCACCAATGCAGGAAAAAAAAAGACCCCGAGACTCTCCTGTTATATGCTGTGCTGGGAAGAAGCCACCTCTCTGTGGCAAGGCTATTTTTTTATGGGTAAATGTGATCGCCATGCTGATAATAAAGAAATTAATTCAAAATGGGCTCAGGTGCCCACCTCAATTCCTTGGGTGTCCAGGTGCCAATTTCAAATTTGCGGTCTTCCTGTTACCTATTTCCTGTGCACCTGGAGAACAGCAGAGATGGAAGCGGCCAGAGCACACAATCTTAGAGCAATGTGGGATACTTGAACTTGATGCTAGGTTGAATTGCTTTGTGCATGTAAAAATATTGACCTTAGTACTCCCTAGAATTGATCTAATGACATTCACAGTGAGGACAGTGACATTGTATAATTGAGCTAACTGCCTCAAAATCAACTTTATGATGTGGCCATACCCTTAGAAGTTCATTGTTACTTTTGTTTGCTTATAGCCCTTGATATCTTTATTCCTTATACTTAGTATCACTTAATCCAATGTCTTCTTGTTAAATAAACTTTACTAAACTACTTCTGTGCCCTGACTGAAGAGAAGGGTGTATGAAACCCAATTAATGTAACAGATTGCAGTGCATTGCCTCTTTAAACAAGAAATGACATTAACAACATCTTTAAGGCTACGTCTACACGTGCACCCAACTTCGAAATAGCTTATTTCGATGTTGCGACATTGAAATAGGCTATTTCGATGAATAACGTCTACACGTCCTCCAGGGCTGGCAACGTCGATGTTCAACTTCGACGTTGCTCAGCCCAACATCGAAATAGGCACAGCGAGGGAACGTCTACACGGCAAAGTAGCACACATCGAAATAAGGGAGCCAGGCACAGCTGCAGACAGGGTCACGGAGCGGACTCAACAGCAAGTCACTCCCTTAAAGGGCCCCTCCCAGACACACTTTCATTAAACAGTGCAAGATACACAGAGCCAACAACTAGTTGCAGACCCTGTATATGCAGCACGGACCCCCAGCTGCAGCAGCAGCAGCCAGAAGCCCTGGGCTAAGGGCTGCTGCCCACGGTGACCACAGAGCCCCGCAAGGGCTGGAGAGAGAGTATCTCTCAACCCCCCAGCTGATGGCCGCCATGGAGGACCCCGCTATTTCGATGTTGCGGGACGCGGATCGTCTACACGTCCCTACTTCGATGTTGAACGTCGAAGTAGGGCGCTATTCCCATCCCCTCATGGGGTTAGCGACTTCGACGTCTCGCCGCCTAACGTCGATTTCAACTTTGAAATAGCGCCCGACGCGTGTAGACGTGACGGGCGCTATTTCGAAGTTAGTGCCGCTACTTCGAAGTAACGTGCACGTGTAGACGCAGCTTAAGTGTTTCAGTAAGGGGGCTGGATGCTGCAGGGAGACGTTTCTGAAGAACTCTGAAGTTGAGGTTCATTCTTTGTTATCTGCATAACTAGGTTGGATGTAAGAGTCTTGAAAAATTTGTGGCAAACAGACAGGCTGATGTGTGAAGGAGCTGTCACACAGCTGAGCAGTAGCCAAACCATCACTTGAGAGAGGTAACACAGTAATTCACAGTTCTGGCATCCTCAGCAAATTATCACATTGTAGGATAGCTTGGGGGTTAATGGGACTAGGAAGGTATTATTACAAATGTGGTAAAAAGTCTCAGGGGGTTGTCATGTTAGTCTGTAGCTTCAGAACAAAAGTATTCCTGCAGTACCTCAAAGATTAACAAATATATTTTTTAGTCCATAAGATGCTACAGGACTGCTTGGTTTTTGGATGGTGAAAGACAGGGTGTAACCTGTATGGTTGTAGGCTGACTATTTGTGTGACTTTGCTTAGCACTAAAAGCAATCAGCGCTGGAGGGAAGATAACACAACAGTTCATTGGTCTCAACTGAATCCCAGAGTGTCAAAGTGCACTCAGTATCTTACTGGAGGTGCTGTGGACATGGCAGGACTGATCATTGGTTTTCTAAGTATTTTCTTTGTTAATGGGTGTTAACAGGGGTAGAGATGGAGGCTGTTTTTCATTTTTAACATTAACTACTTAGGTGTACTCGCTTCAAGATGGGATCATTACTTACTGTCACCCCTTGACATAGGCTGATGCAATTTATGGGGCACATTGTGACTTATGAGACAGAATGAACCTCTATAGTCTGGCACCTTATAAACGTGACCCAGTGCCAAACCAGAGAATTTGCTGAACCATGCAAAGTCAATATTGTCTGGCAGCATTACCAACACTTCCACTGCTTACTTGGCCCTTAGAAGAGGGGATAAATTAGAGCTAAATTACAGCACAGAACACTGAAAGCTGGGACTGGTGACTATAAACAAACTTTATGGGGCCACACCTATGATAAGTGGACATTCAGCTAATTAAAATCATGCCAGACCACAGAAGTTGCTGGACCAGACAGTGACTGACTAGAGAGGACGAACCTGTATGGAAGCCTCCATGGTGCAAAAGGTGGCTGGAGAGTCTCCAAATATAAAGGGATCCCTGCTAGGTATGAGCACCTAGCCCCACTGCAGGAGCAGGAGGCTGCTTAAAGTTAGGGTAAAGTTAGGTACTTTTCCTGGCTTTGCTCTCCCTCCCCATAGCATTTATATTTTAATATAAATGTCCTAATGTAACCAATCAATTTGCAATTTAAGCACATAATTACTAAAGGAATAAGCACAATAATATTTCTTTATTGCCAACAACTATGCAACATCACTGTCAGTATGAAATCCATGTGACTCACCACTTTTTGAGGTGCATGTATATAACACACACCTCACAAATGTGATAATCATATCCGTAAGAATTCATTACATGATCAAATACCCTGGACTCTCTTGCCTGACGGCTACTCACTAATCCATCTGTGACAGGAATTAGGGATTAAATCCACATTTTTTAAATGAACCAAAAGGAGTCAGGCTTCATATGCCCAAGAAAACCCAGTCTTCGTCTGTGATTTGCAAAGCAAAATGTCACATTCATTTTACCACCTCATGACATACAGCAGTATATCTGACAAAGTGGGTCTTTGCCTACAAAAGCTTATGCTCCAGAATATCTATTAGTCTATAAAATGCCCCAGGACTTCTTGTTTTTGCAGCATATCTCTTTCCCTTAAAATGTCACAGGAAAATACACTAAATGGCCCAGTAGAAGGTAGGCCTGTACTTCCATCAACATTAATGATTTAATGAAATCACTAAATCTGAGATTTACTACCCAGCTCTATCTTTGTGCATGGATGAATGTATAATAAGAAGAATAAATCGATATGCTAGGAATGGGTAATAATGAAGAAATCTTCCTTGTAGATCTTTAAACTAAAAAAAATGGGGTAAAAACAGGACTGGTAGCAGTATTCTCAGCTGTATGCACAAAAGCAAATAACATATGCATGGCAGCACTTCATTAGTATCTGCCAAAGTGGCTCATTATCATCCTCTTTTCAAAAGGGGGTGCTAGTGTAGCCACGGCCACAATGTTGAATAACATCAACTTTAGTATATTATTTTTATTTAAATGTCTATAGCACCTAATTTTGAATTGGAAAGGTAGAACACTCTTTGGCTCAAATACTACAAACATTTCCACACGTGAGTAACTTTATTCACTTGAGTAGTTTCATTTGAAATCAGTCTGTCTACTCCCATGCATAAAGGTAATCATGTTGTGTAAATGTTTGCACAATCTGGTCTTTACTGTTTGCAGGACTGGCCCATAGTTGTAAATACAACAAAATATCTCATTTAAAACAGTTAGGCATTGGAACAAAGACTCAGTTTCTGATATTTATGTTGTTGCATACCACTTTACTTCATAAGTATTACAGTTCACTTCAGTGGTGTTATATAGTAAAGACCTGGAAACAGGATTTAGGTGTTAGGGCACCAAGCATCAGCGTCAACTTGCTGTATTGATGGCCCCCTCCCCAATTTAGGCAACAAAACACCTATCTTTCATGCTTTATTATCCTTGGGTTCAGGAAGGTGTCTTTCCACCTCGGGGGATACAATCATGCACAGGGCTAAGAGGCAGAAATATAATTGCCTTGTCAGTGTGGGCACTGTGTGAGTTTAGGCACATACAAGGTTTCAGTGTGAGTCTTTTTTCATTGCAGTGGAGCCTAAAACTGGGGCTTAGGGTTTTAATGGTGTTCCTTTGTACTTTTCTGTGTCTTCTACAGGTAGTACAGCTGTTATCACAAAACAAAAAACAGTCATGTAGCACTTTAACAAAATAATTTATTAGGTGGTGAGCTTTCATGGGGCAGACCCACTTCTTCAGAGCTGGAAATAGTCTGACTACAGTTGTTATCTAAGCATGTTGAGGGGAGAGAGAGCTCGTTCATTTGAGCATTGGCCTTGTGAACCCACAGTTGTGAGCTCAGTCCAAATTTTGTAAAAATAAGTCAAAGAAACCTAGGCACAAGCATTCTTCCTCTTAGTCTCTTTCATAGACTAAAGCTCTCTAATTCCAGATTGGAGGTCACTGAAGAAGAGACCTAAGGAAGATTTTAGTCTGGGGGATTAATATGACAATATGGTTAAGAGCGTATTTAAAACCCTACAACAGAAGGATAAAAAGCAAAAAGTAAAAACATTTTTCTAACTTCCTGGAAGAGTGGGGAAAGTGCCACTTAACTTTGACAAACTTTATGTGCTAGGTTTCCAGAAATGGCCAGCAGCTACAAACTAGTCTAGGATTTCATTTGCGCTGATTTCTTATTTAGGCACAAAATAAGTGGCCAGATTGTCACACATTGGAGGCACCTATTTTGTTTCATGAAGAAGGGTTCTTTAAAAAAATGTTTTTCTGAAGGAACCCTATCTACACAGATGTTTTTGCTTTCAGAAAAGTCTCTTCCAGAAACACAATCACATGAGATTATTCAAATTAAGTGAGAGATTTGTATTTTTGATCTCCCTCATTTGCATTCCACTTCTAAATGTGGAACATAGTATAGACATTACCTCTATGTCTCAACGACCTCATCTGTTACATGGAAATAAGAATATTGTATTAACTAAAGTACCTCATGGATATTTTGTGAGGCTTCATTAACAAATATTTGTACAGTTTCTTATGGATTCTTTTACTGAAGATTTATTTGCTGATCCAAGAGCAGTGACTAACAGGTGGTATAAAATTGGCTGCCAATTCCAGCTTTGCAGGATAATTTTAAACATTACAGAAGTTGTTGCAGACTAGTTACCAGGAGAGAGTTGGAGTTTTAATCACTAGCCATCTGACTGAGGATAGATAATTTGATTCTCAGATTATTGCTTAATTAATTTAAAAAACAGATACTCTTCTGAATGGATCAAATTCACAAATGTTAACACTTAAGAGTTACTGTGTGAGGACACAGCACATTTTCATTTTGGAAAAATATGATCCTTTAACAGTGTTAATCTCAGCATTTGATTTTATCAATTGAATATGTAGTTACTATATCCCAAGTTTTTGTGTTATTAAACAATTGGAAAAATATTTACCCTTTTAGTCTTTTACAGGATCAATACATTAAGTACACAAAATTATCTAAAATTATTTCTGGGACTTGACAGTTTACTGATTTATGAATTGTCTTCCCTGTCTTTGAATTTCATTTAAGAAACTCCAGGTATTTAAGGAAAGGTAGTTCTAATCAATCTGCCAAATTACTGAACATGCAAATTCCTTTGTCACCAAAAAACAGAACCCTTAGTTCCTCCAACTGTCTCTGCACAGAACCATTTGTACTATTGAAATCATAGTCACTATCGTTCCCATATAGACTTTTCTCATCTGCTGATAATACTAATCCCGCTGAAAGGGTTCTCATATTACTTAATTTACCTTGGTCTCACTGTTCATCTCTTTGGGGTTCATTGTGCCTAAATTACACACCAAACACCCTTCTTCTACTTTAAAGATACGTAATCTCTTCACCGATGACATCTAGTTATTCACTCTGGCTATGTGTACACTGCAGAGATCCTTCAAAAGAAGTTCTTCTGGAAGATATCTTCCGAAAAAACTCCTTTCGAAAGAGCGTGTCCACACAAAAAATGGATTGAAATATCAATCTTCTCTTTCAAAAGAATGGTCCAGGAATCAAAAAAATCCAGCAGCATGCAGACTCCTCTTTTGAAAGAAGGGCCCTGCGGAGCATCTCCATATGCTTTCTTTTATAAGAAGTCTTTAGAAAGGAGTGCCACATTCTTTCCATTTACTTTTGAAAGAATGCTTTTTGTGCAGCAACACTCTGCAGGATCTTTCGAAAGAGCCCGGTGGTGGGGTCTCCTGCCCCGCCTTGCTCCCGAGGGCTCCTCAGTCACCCTCAGGGCTCTACAGCCTGATCCAGCCTCAGCAGCCTAGTCCCAGTCCTCAGGGCCTCACAGCCCAATCAGGTCTCTGTGGTCTAGTCCCAGTCCTCAGGGCCTCAAGCCTGATCAGGCCTCTGCAGTCTAGTTCCTATTCACAGGCCTTACAGCCCAGTCAGGCCTCTGTGGCCTAGTCTCAGTTTATAGGCCTTACAGACTAGCCAGGTTTCAGCAACCTAAGTCCTCCCTGCCATAGGGTCACAGGGGGGTGGGGGTAGGGGAGCTTGGGCCCTCCCGCTCCACCAAGCTCCAGCCCAGGGCCCTGTTGGTAGTGGGTGGGTGACCCTAGCCACAGCTCAGTGAGGATCCTCACCACAATACACTGAGCACAGTGGTAACTTTCCCAGTTCCCCCACCTTGGGCTACTTCCTACCCTGTTCCTGGAGCAGTCCACCATCTTCACTCTGGCTGCATTTCCTCCAGCCACTCCTGGTGTGGACTGCTCCTTCGGTGGGGGCTGCCACCACTGGCGCTGCTGCTCCATGGGTGGTGGTGGTGGTACCACCAGCGGCGATGATGGCGGCAGCTCAGGCAGCAGTGGCTCCTGGGCTTCCGCAGGAGCTCCTTCCCCCCTGCTGGCCAGCCCCAATTGCCAGGCCTCCTCAGCCTTTATACCTGGCGTACAGCTGGAGCATGCCCAGCAGGGCCTTGGGGGTGGGGCCTTTTCTGTCCAATAGGCATGGCTCTCACCCCCCTCCTCAGTGCAGGGTTGCTTCACACTATCACAAGCCCCTTTCTTTCAACAAACCTTTCGAAAGAACTTGCCAGTATAGATGCTGCCTCTGTCTTTTGCATTGTGCTCCTCTCCACCCTTCCAAGCGCTTCCTGACATCATGTTACCACCAATGAATGGTTAGTGACTGATTTGTTTAGATCTTCCAGTGGAAATGCTGTTAGCAGTTTCTCTTAGCAGTTTATAGCAATCTGGGCATCATGTGGAATGTTTCTGTAAACTGGCATGTTTAGTTGTCAAAGTGCGCCTGTACCTTTGTCCCAGTATTTTTCAGAAGTTCTTTCCTTTCCAGCTCTTTCCTTGCTGCCATGCTCAACTTATGCTGTAAAGCTTACTACCATGTCAGTTTCCTGCCATAAACTTTCTGCACACTGTGGGTCTGATTCAGGATTTCCCTGTTCCTGTGTAATAAATCACACTAGCAAGATGGGTGTAAAATTAGTATGTTACAATGTCAGCATTTTGTAGTCGTGTAAATGATTACACATGGGGTAAGTCTACTGTGATGTAAGTCTTTTCTTTCTGTGTTTTTTTCATATACACAGCAATTTTTCATCTCAGCCAATCAAACTCATTTGCTAAATACATCGCATGCTTTATCAGAGGGAATTTAATTTCATTCAATTTCATCAGTCTTGCAGGGGCAAAAGTAATTGTTTTCATTTTCATAACAGTCAGTGGTGATTCTACAGTAGATTTAATAAAATAAAGGAATACCTTCACTTGACTAGTTTGCTATTGAATCTGAAGTCTTCTCACCCTAAAGCAAGAATAAACCTTTAATATAATCTGGGCATTTATCAGTCTTTGTTAACTGAAGGTCACTCATGATTAGAGGCATAAGGATATTTCCAAGATGAGAGTTTTAAAAGATTAGTGCTGTGTAATTTAGAAAGGAGAAAAATAAGAGATATGATGGAGGTACAAAGAGTGGTGAATACTAGAAAGCAACTAAGTCAGAGTCTTCTATTCATTTTTTTCAGCTAGTACAAGAAGAAGGGGACATTACCTGGAATGAAAAGGCCACCAATTTAAAACTGATAAAAGAACACAGTACGGTATCTAGTAAACAGTTCACTGGTGCAGCCATAAGATATTACTGAGGCCAAGAGTTTAGGGGGATTAAAAATGTTTAGAAAGTTAAGTAGGTTTTAAAAACAATTGTGAAGGATATAACCCTTATGTTCAGGATGTAGACCTAGCGCTAGTGTCAGTTAGGAAGGAATTTCTTTTATTTACTATTATTCCATTATTGTTGACTCCAGGGTTTTTGCACCTTCTGCCAAAGCAGCTTGTGAGAGATGGAATAGTGAGACTAGATGGTTTGTGGTGCAGCAGTCCCTGTGTCTTAGGCTATGCTAAATTAAATCTTTGGGCATAGGAGCTATGCTGGATTTGAATCGCTCAACAAATTTAGAAAGAAATTAAGATGTCAGATGTGAAGAGCGAAATCTGTTCTGGTATCCATTTCTGTAGGGAAATTTTAACCTCTGGTAAATTTGGCTGGAGTTTACATCCATGCTCTTATTATATGAAGGAGTGGCATAAGGCTTCTGAGGTTTTTTGCTTATCTGTAAGAACTCTTACTAGGAGAAAAAACAGCCTCAATGGCATCAGGAAAATGTTGAGCCAATGCCTGTAAGAACACAGATGAAATTTAAGCAGTAATACATATTTCCCAAAATATGTGTGGATTTGCCCAAAGTTGGATTACTTATGGAGAATCATCTCTTTGGGAATAACACAGTACATTAGCAGTAAATACATCAGGCACAGCTAGCTTTATACATAAGACCAGACCAAATTCTTCGTCCAATTTTCATAAATTTTAGTCATAGCATTTTAAAAATCTTCAATTTCAATTCAGATGTTTAAATCTTAAATTTCACAGTAGTGTAACAAAACATGAGTACGTTAAAACACAAATTATAAACATGTAAAGCCATATCCATTACATCAGCATTTCTCATAATGGGGCTCCTGACCAAAAGGGGATTGGAAGGCTATTGTAAGGGTGTCCTTATATTGCCACCCTTACGACTGCATTGCCTTCTGAACTGGGTGCCTATATCTGAAGTCAGTGCCACTGCTAGCAGCAGCACAAAAGTAAAGATAGCAGTACTGTGCCCCCTCCCACATGGTAGCCTTTGCAACCCCCTTACTGGGACTCCCAGTCTAAAACCATGGTGTACTTTTGTGTACTTTTACCTTATATTGTCGGGTACTTTTATAGTATAGAGTAAAAGTACACAAAAGACAAGATTTCATGGTCTGTGACATTTTTATGGCTGTGAATTTGGTAGAGCCCTACTTATATACAGTAATCCCTTGATTCGTGTGGAGTTTGCATCCTGGGCAACATCTGCATAAATCAAATTTCGCGTAAATTGGTCAGGGGATCGGGAAGGTCCCCATCATTCCTCTGTCTGGTGAATGGGGAGCTGGGAAAAGTGGGAGCATGCAGCCATGTAGCTCCAGGCTTCTTCCAGCTGGGGAGCGCACAGCTGCTTGCAGCGCGGTTTCTCCCAGCTGAGAGAAACCATGCCACAAGCAGCTGTCTACACACCAGGCTCCTCAGCTGGGAGCCAAAGTTTAAGCTGGACACATTAGCTGTGTCTACACGTGCACGCTACTTCGAAGTAGCGGCACTAACTTCGAAATAGCGCCCGTCGCGGCTACACGCGTCGGGCACTATTTCGAAGTTAACTTCGATGTTAGGCGGCGAGACGTCGAAGTCGCTAACCTCATGAGGGGATCGGAATAGCGCCCTACTTCGACGTTCAACGTCGAAGTAGGGACCGTGTAGACGATCCGCGTCCTGCAACGTCGAAATTGCCGGGTCCTCCATGGTGGCCATCAGCTGGGGGGTTGAGAGATGCTCTCTCTCCAGCCCCTGTGGGGCTCTATGGTCACTGTGGGCAGCAGCCCTTAGCCCAGGGCTTCTGGCTGCTGCTGCGGCAGCTGGGGATCCATGCCGCAGGCACAGGGTCTGCAACCAGTTGTCAGCTCTGTGTATCTTGTGTTGTTTAGTGCAACTGTGTCTGGGAGGGGCCCTTCAAGGGAGCGGCTTGCTGTTGAGTCTGCCCTGTGACCCTGTCTGCAGCTGTGCCTGGCACCCTTATTTCGATGTGTGCTACTTTGGCGTGTAGACGTACCCTCGCAGCGCCTATTTCGATGTGGTGCCGTGCAATGTCGAAGTTGAACATCGACGTTGCCAGCCCTGGAGGACGTGTAGATGTTATTCATCGAAATAGCCTATTTCGATGTTGCTACATCGAAATAAGCTATTTCGATGTTGGCTTCATGTGTAGACGTAGCGATTGTGAAACATTTTTTCCCAGGCTTAATGATACTACATGATATGAGAGGTTTGAGAAGACTTATTGTTCTGTGAGTGCTGATTTCTATGTGTATTACACAAGTAGGTATGAACTTGCACTATGCACCAGAGTCTGCAAATTCTTCAAAGTGGTGTCCATTCACCCATACATGCACAGAAGCTTCCTTGGTTCTGTGAGTTCACTGTACATGTCCCAAGTTAGAATCCTGCCCTTTATTAGTGGATAACCTGTAAAGTAAACTCTTTGTAAATGATTTAGTAGTGATATTTAATATAGAGCTAGCGCAGGATAGTTCCTCCATTCCACATTTGGAGGAAATCTTCTTCGGTGTCCAGGATCCAAGAATTGCATCTCCTGCCAACTCTCCTCCTGACAGGGACAAGCTTCAGGTGTCTATATTGCCAAAGTAAAGTACACATCCCTACAAAGTGCTGTATTTGTCAGTGTTTCCCACCCAGAACTAGAGAGGCTCAAGAACTCCAACTTAAAAATTTCCTGATGGTGAAAGCTACAAGGCTGCACTCTGACCCAGGCCCAGGAGATCCCCTGTGTACCTCAACCTGAGCTGACTGGCAACATCCCTCCTTCAACTAGTTCACATTTTTAAATTAAAAGGCAGATTAGTCCCTTCATTTTAAGGAACTCAAGAACCACTCTGTGATCCTGGGGATTTACAGCCTCCAGCAGTTCCATTTCTGTTTCCTAGACTGCTGAAACCTCTGCTTATGCCCAACGTCAGGCCAAGGACCATTTTTGACAGGCGGGTTGAGACCTACACACCTCTGCTGACACTACTTCTGCCTTCCCCTGTTAACTTTATAGACCACCTTACTTTCTTCACCTGGAACAACCTCACCACAGACAGTAATGATCTAGAGATAATTCATCAGAGATACTCAGTAACATGTCTTTCCTTCCCTCCTCACTCCAGGGCCACCTCTCTTGAAGTTCCAGTCAGTAACAAACAACCTTAGAGATCCCCCTCCAGGGTCCCCACTCTCATCAAGAGATTCTCCAACAAAAGGCTCTGTCTCAGTTCCAAAGGAGAGGGTTCTACTCCCCTCAAAAGATGTAGGATGGAGACCCACCCTGGATCTGTGGCAATTTATCTTTATTCCAAAACTGAAATTCAGTATGACATCTGCAATCCCCTTTGTTTTGGGGTGAAATATGGTTTGTGGCTCTTAACACAAAGAATTGATATTTCCACATAGCTGTTCGTGCATTACACAGAACATTCCTGTACTTCATGGCTGGCCAACAGTTTTGTGTCATCCTTTTTGGGCCTGCTATGGCACCGCAGGTTATTCATGAATCTTTTTGCTGTGGTAGCAGCCCAGATGCAATGCCACAGCTATACAGTGTTTCCATGTCTGGTTGACTGGCTACTTGTAAGTCACTCTTGCCAGGAAGTCATGTCAGCAACAGATTTTCTTTATCACCTTTCTATAACCTTAGATATTTCCTTCCGTTCATAGGGCTTGTCTACACTTGCCCCGAACTTCGAAGGAGGCATGGTAATCAGGGCCATGGGAAATTACTGATGAAGTGCTGCGGTGAATACACAGCACTTCATTAGGCTAATTTCCCTCAGCAGCAACTTAGAAGCTTCAAACTTTGAAGTGCTGGCATGCATGTAGCCATGGGCACTTTGAAGTGCCTGTGCTACTTTGAAGTCCCTTTACTCCTCAAAACTTTGAAGTGCCCCTGGATACGTGCATGTCAGCACTTTGAAATTTGAAGCTTCAAAGTTGCCGCGGGGGAAAATTAGCCTTGTGAAGTGCTGCATATTCACCTCAGCCCTTCATTAGTAGTCTCCTGTGGCCCTGATTAACATGCCCCCTTTGAAGTTGGGGGCAAGTTTAGACCCAGCCATGTTGTCCTTCCTTATGCAGGTAGTGTCAGATAATATCAACACAGTGGTTTATATGAACAAACACAGGGGAACAAGATTTCATACTCTCTGCCAGGAAGCGATCAGACTTTGGACCTTGAGTCTTAAAAACCACGTTATGATACAAGGCGCATACCTTCTGGGTATCCACATCTGCCTGATGGACAAGCTGAACAGTTGTTTAGCTGCAGACCACAAATGGGAGATATACAGCACTGCTCTAGCTGGCATATTTGTGCAATGAAGCATTCCTCTATGAGACTTCCACACATCCAAGGTGGAATGTTCCAAAGGTGAACAGGAATCTCATTTGTTTTTTCAGAGATGCCATATATCATGATTCCCCAGGTAAGCTCTTCTGGATAGAGGGTCATTAAGTGATTCATCACTTGTTGCTCATTACTAGCCTGACAGAGGCTAGAGACATTGATGGACCTACTCTCAATGAATTTATCTAGATCTTTTTGAACCTTGGTAAAGTTGTGAACTTCACAACATCCTCTGACAAGGAGTTCCAAGAGTTGACTGCATTGTATGAAGAAATACGTCCTTTTCTTTGTTTTAAACCTGTTGCCTATTAGTTTTATTGGGTGACCCCAAGTTCTTCTGTTGTGGGAAAGAGTAAGTAACTTTTCCTAATTTACTTTCTCCAATCAGTCATGATTTCATAGATATCTATCATATGCCCTGTCTTAGTTTTCTCTTTTCCAGGCTAAGTACCAATCCTATTAATCTCTCTTCATGTGGTAGCCACCCCATACACCTAATAATGTTAGTTGCCCCTTACTGAACGTGTTACCAGCTGTGTTATTGATTATGTATCCTTAGGAGAGTCACATAAGGTTTCTAGGCTTTAGTTTCCACAACTTTAAATACCTTTCATTCGAACAGGATCAGGAGAGAACAGAGTCCAAAGTCCATAAGGCCAACTAAAATAAAACCCTGGGCCCAACTCCACAAAAGGATTTACTACATTATCTTCAGTGGGAGCTAGACAACTAAGGACCTTTGCAGAACTCGGCCCTAATTCTTAACTAAATGGTAGCCTGTCACAGAGAATATAATATGTAAAAAAGCAAAGACACAACCCCCCTCAATAAAAACAGACAAACAAATGAACTTCTCCCCCTAAGTGCTCAATACAGACAGCAGCTGTGATGTTTTTCAGTTGAGGATTTTTATTTGGAGACAAAGTCTATCCATACAGATGGTTGAAACAGGGTCCAAGAAATGCAGTAATGAACTCAATGTGAGAAATAACTAGTGCTTACAATTCCTCAAGAAGAAGCAGAAGCAATTCAACCACAATACAGAACCTCAAGTTTTACGGTGAACAATAGAGGCACACACAAAAAAACTCAAGTGATATTAATGGCTTACGGTAAGAGCTATTGAGCTGGATTCAAAGCAAATAGCAATACATTGCAAGGAGTCTCCAACAGAAGAAAGGTGGGGACCTTAACGGTTTGTTACACCATGGGATTTGGTATTCAACAGAAATGATGACCGCCCATTGCTTTTCAGAGCTGAACCTGAAGATATTGTATTACAGAAGAGGAATTACCATGTAAATAAAAGGAAATGTTAACCAGATTTTTCTAGGGTTATTTTTGTCTAAAGCAGTTGTTTTCAACCTGTAATCCGTGGACCTCTAGGGTTCATGCCTCTGTTTGAAATTGTTTAGGGGTGTGCAGATAAAGAGGTTGAAAACCACTAATCTAAATATAGCAGTTAAAAATACTTTAATGTACAACCTGAACATCTTAGAGTGAGAATGTTGAGTGAGATCCTTATCACAGCTTGGCCTGTTTGTGTCTTATAAAAGGGACTCTGAAATCTTTGTATGCGGCTGCAGGAAGATTCCCCACTTAGGCACTGCATAAGACAGCTGTAAAGTTACTTCCTCGAGACAAAGTGCTGAATGTACTGTGTGAAGGGCTATAACAGACAGCACCAGAGAGCTTCTAGACAGTGCAGGTAGTCTGCCAAAAGTTAAACAGGCCCCAAAACTAAGTTACAGCATGGCCTTTCTAGACATAGAGTAGCTCAGGTTCGGAAGGGCACCTAGGTAGTTTAATGGCACCATATGCCCCTTTTTGTCCTGGACATCAAGTTCTGTGCTTCATGACTTAAAATCATACTTATATGTGTAATGAACTGTCAATGCAACCATATCATTACATAATCTGTAATACTTTTCAACAGGTCTCCGCTTCACATCCTTTCATGTACAATGTCAGACGGACCCAAGTACTAGTGTTCTAATAATTGAGAATGGTACTGCAGCACATCCTCTCCTTTGTTTCCTAACCTGGGTTTGAAATTTGCTGCACTGTGAAATACAGAAATATTCTGTGTTTTAATTCTGGGGCTCCCAGAACTACCTTCAGAAATGACTGTAACAGAATAATAGAAGAGAGCCATGATATCATCTATGGTAATTCTGATGGATCTTGTTCTCTCACTTGAAAAAGATTTATTCGAGTTCTTTTCTATTCCAAATATCTGTGATTTTAAGTTCAAGAAGCAGACTCCAAATATGATGTGGCTGTGTATTCATGTCAATGCACGTTCTTGTTATCCATGGGGTCTTTCTATTCCTCTTAACTGTGGTTAGAAAAGAAAGTGAGATTCTGTTCAGAAAGTTGACTGTGTTAATGCTGTACTCTTGAATTCTACAGATCCATTACTTTTATGTATTCTGAATTTGATGTGCTCGCTTCAATGGCAAAGGTATTGTTTACTACCTTGTTTGCCTATTAGCCCTGCGAACCAGGGCAGGTGTAGGGGAGTTAGGTGAGCTTTTTTGCTCCATTTTGTGCATTATCAACAGAAATGTTTCCTATAAGTTCCAATCAGTAACAACTTTGCAAACCTACTGAAAGCAATGAGGTTTGCAGAGGTGTTTTTGAAAACACAGTTTGAACTCTGTGGGCTAGCACATGTGTCAATGAGGACCTAATTTAGCTTGCAGAACATATAAATGTCTGTGGAATAGATGTCCACTTGTGTCTCAGAGCCCTGCCTGAGCTGGTGAGGCAGGATGGCTGACAATACATTTTCCCCCTAGCAAATGGAATATGTTATTTGGAGTTACTGAAAGACAATAAACATGGGACCCAGAAATGGAATTTTTTTAAAGTAGAATAATTTTTCTCTGCTTAAGACGATAATCTCTTCCTGTCTGAAATCAATGTATCAAAAGTCTCCAGTTTTAAAACTTATATTACGCTGTAAAGTTAGCATACACTAATTTGGTTTGTAGCATGATTTATACAAGTTGTTTGCCAGCTGAGTAAATTGAGGTGGATAACCATGAATAGCGAGCAGAATGAGAAGTGGTGACTGTTAGTGATAAGGCAAACACAATCCTGTTTATCCACCATTTATGCCAGATGCAGTCTCATATATTTCAAAATAACACTCAGCTGTTTCAAAATGCATTGTCTAAATACAGAGCCTATTTTGAAACAGAGCCATTGGATGCACTATGGCTTATTTCAAAATAGAAGTTATTCCCTGTTTTAACAGTGCATATTGCAGAATAGCTATTTTGAAATAAGTGCTATTCCTCGTGAAATTAGGTTTATCAACTTAAAAATAAGTCAACCAGTATTTTGAATGTGTGTTGAAATAGCACTTGTGTCATGCATATGCTAAGATAGGTATTTCAAAATAACAGAGGTTATTTCAAAATAACTTTGCTGTGTCAGCCTACCCTTAGAGTGAAGTAAAGTCAAGAACTCTTATAACTAAAGAATTTGGAGGTGATAGTCCCCTACTGAAATCAGCAGATGGCATGCTCACCTGCAATATGAGTGGGATGGTGCCTCCAGCTGTCTGGATTTTTTTGTCCTATGAAAGGATGGAGCCTCAACCTACATTCATACTATGTGTCAAAGGGTTAAGTTGCTGAGCCACAAGTGAGCATCTTGTGAAATGATCTCTTCAGAGAAGCAGAATGAAAAGGTTCGTAGCTTTCACCTTCTGTTTGATGTTGTATTTGCTACCGGAGACTAAATCTGCAACATTCGTTGCTTATTAAATGATTTGGTTAAAAAATATTTTAGAAAAAATAAGCACTTTTGGCTTTCAACAAGTAAATGAATATTCATGTGTTTTCACAGTTCTATAGGGCCACACCTATACAGGCAGCTTCTGTCTACAGAACAGCCCTTTTGTCAACAATACTTGCTGAGCGTCTACATGGCTAAAGAACTTTGTCAAAAGTTTGTCGACAAAACTCAGCTGTTCAGTTGGCAGTGTTATCCCTGTTCCCGATCAGGAATAGCACCTCTGTTGATGGTGTTTTATCGACAGAGTGCCCATGTAGACAGCTGTATCAACAGAGAGAGCTTCTGGTTCCCAGGGCAGCCGTGTTTGCAGAGCTTCCAGTCAGCTATTCTGTCTAGGGCAGGGCAGTCTGGCTGTTCTCTGTCAACAGAGCGAATTGCTCTTTCGATCTGATTTTATGTGTAGATGCAATCTGTTGACAGAGGTACTGCCAAGGTTCCTCTGTTGACAGTGACTTCTGTCAACAGAGGTTGCCCCTGTAGATGTAGCCTAGCAGTGTAATATGCTGCAGCCTAAAAATGTGGAACCAGGCTGCACTCTTTTGCTTACAGCAGCTTCTTAACATCTAGTTTAAGAATACATTAGTTACAAGCTCGCTTGAATAAGACTGTAGAGTGGGATAGCTAGGAACTTCATTCCTCATTGTCAAAGACTAAAGATCAGTTTTTTTCCCTCCTTTGCTTTGGATACAGATGAGGTCTTGACACACTAGAAATAGCCTTATTTCTATAAATTACTGGAATTCAATAAAACTGTTGAAAATTCTACACATTCCAGAAAGCCAACACATTCTTTAATCAGCTTGATCTTTTAGCAAAAGTCACCTAGGTTGTTTAATGGAAAGCAGCATTTTAAGAATGACATTTAGGTAATGCAACTCTTAATTGGCTTGTCATTAGTATGACATAAAATTTTAGGATGCTTCCTTGTGTCTGCATATATTAGGTGTGTATGTGAAATGAATAATGCATTATGAATAGTTTGGTAACCTGAACTTTGCTTCAGAATGAGAATGTCATAGGGCTTTCTTAACATACAAATCTGGAAATGGGTGGATGTGAATGATAATAATTGACAGGGGATGAATATGGATAAACCGTCAATAAGGCCAAGGTTAAAAGAGTGGGAGCTTAATGCTGGATGCCATTTAAATTGGACACATGAAAGACAAGGAGCAAACACTCAGCCAATAAAAGCCACCTCATTCCTCTATTTTAGTTTTAATATGGTTGTTTTCATTTGATGTCTTTCTGGGCCATGGTGTTGATTAGCTGTGGTAAGCAGGAAAATATATTTAAAAATGAAGGAAGATAAAGCCTCAGGATGATAGAAGCACACGAAGGTAGCAATGACTGTACTGAACTTTCATCTAGTAACCCTGTTAAACCTTTAGATCTTATTTGCCAAGGTGATCTTAATTTTTTGTACAGCATTTGTTAGATTCTGGGTATAACAGGACTTCCAGCATAGGTTTATGGAAGGCATAGAAGAGAGCATTCCTTAGACTGGACTTCTAGCATCAGTGTTGAAATTATACCACAGCATTTGTACACTACAGGGGTCTAATGATTATCATGGTCAGATAACCAGCTTAGTTCCTGAAATACATTTTAAGGCATAGTAAGTGAAGTGGTGTGTTTCTCATGAAGTGTTATTTAGTGTGTGGACAAAGAGGATTAATAGGAAGGATTTGCGTTTGAATTATTTTCTTTGCATTATAAAGGCAGCATGCCTTGAGGTCCACAAGCATGTATTTCAGATAAGCAGCTTAACTGAAGGCTTCTTTTGGCTAAAGTGTGTAATTGCAGCTCCACAAACTTTTCCATATGCCAAGGGCTACGTCTACACTACTGCCATCTGTCGACAGAAGTTACTGTTTGAAGGTGTCTTCTGACAAAAAGTCTGTCGACAGCTTGCAGCCAGACAGCAAAGCGGATTTTAAAAAATGATCTGCTCTGTCAACAGAGCATCTGGACTGCCCTGCCACTCTCTTGACAGAACAGCCGACTGGAAGCACAGCAGACAGGTCTGCTCAGTGACCCAAAACTCTTGTCTGTTGACAGAGGGAACACCCCCCCTCCCCCGCAGCCCTGGAGTGTCCACATTTTTTTTTTTTGGTCAACAGATTGTGTCGAGAAAGGTATTCTGCCTTGGGGGGGAGAGGCTAAATGCTGCCGACAAAAGTGCTGCATCCTGTTGATTTACTGATGACAGAATGCATTTTTAGTGTTGACGCTCCAAGAGTTTTGTTGACAAAACCGGCGTTTTGTCATCAAAACTCTCTATTGTAGATGTTGCGAAAGTGTTTCACTGAAGCTGTGCTGCTTCCCACTCAGTTAGTCCTATAGTTGAAGGTTCAAGCCTTTTCAGCTAGAGGGCCAACCAACATTGTTCCAAAAAAGCCAAGTCAACACTTTGGGATAGATTCACTGCATTCTACTGCTCTCTTTACACTAATCAGTCTGAGAAGCTGAAGGGAAGGGACAGCAGCTACTCAGAGCATTTGTTGCAGATTCTAAGGCTCCAGAGGAGGCATTTCTTCCTTCCTGCCATAGTAAGCTGATTAAAACAACTCTGTGGAAAAGTTGCACAGAGCACACTTTCAATTCAGAATCAAACACACATTTTCTGAGACAGTCACTACCGTCTAGAGCCCCAGAGACCAGAGATTAGAGATCCTACAGCTAATAGGTTCGAAAAGGAGGGGAGGGTTCAGGGATTAGCCAGTAAAAAGTAGTTTTTCAGTAGAAAGGACTATGCAATCAGATATCAATTTGATACGGGGAAAACAGGTGAAAAAATTACTCCAAATTTAAGATGGGGAAAGTTATATGCTCTCTTTTTACGTGAATTTCTGCAAATTAAGCCTCATCACTGTTCTGCAATTATTCATCAATGTTCACTATTTCTAGTGAATTAACATTTATTCTTTCAAAATGGGGGGGACACGCAACACTTTGAACGAAAGCCTCCATTTTGCTGATGTTGAGATTGGTGCCCAATTCCCTACTTCCTTCTTACCCTGTTTGGCTGTTCATACTGGGTGCAAAGTGAGTATAAAACACTGCCCAATCTTGGCAAGGTGCAAAGGAAAACTCATGGTAATAGACTAACAAGAATCTGGCCCTGGCTATCTTTGTATTGGTTATGAGAAGTGATGTAAGTATTAACATAATATTCAGTGTTATCTCCCTCTGAGCTCCAGATTGCCACCACAAGAGAAAGTCTAATGGCTACAGCTGGCAGGAGAACCCCTAACACGGTAGTTCTGTGAGGAACTAGAGGGGCTGTTGGGAGCTGTTGCCACAGTAGTGGATATCTCCTCTTCTGATCTTATGACATTGGCTAGTTTAGATGCCTGAATACACTATTGTTTGCAGCAATGGTCAACTTCTGTGTTCAGCCACTGTAACCTCACTGATCCCAATTCTCTTTTTGCTGCTGCATCTCGAATATTCATTTCCCCCTTGCAAAGAGAATATAAACCACTCTTTTTAATTTGGTAGTGCTTTGATACTTGTTGGCATTCCCTTGCAGTGATGGGAATGACTACATGACAGTCAGGGTTAAGAGAAACTAGGCTGCTGTCCTTCCTTTTTGGGAATAATAACCTGCTGGGGGCTGATGGGACTCGTATCTTGTGAAAGGCTACCTTGTAATTTGAGGATAGACTGGATTTTACATTGGCACACAAGGAACTGGGGTAAAATTACTGCTGATGAAATGTAACCAAAAGTGCAAAGAAAATATTACCCTTAAAAGGAACCTTACCTGTTTTTCTTCAGAGTAAATTTGTTTTGATTATGGTGTTCTGGATACAGTAAGGGGAAAAGAGAAGGTTTGCATTTGCTTTGCTTTTAAGTACAGCAAGCTATGTTTCTCAGGTCAGGGTATGACGATCAGCCTCTTGCTGTTGTTCTTAGTAAGACAAAAGTGAAGTAATTGCAAATACTCATATTGCGGTCGTTCACACTGGTTAGGTATCCATTTGCCATTAATTGGTGTTTCTGAGCTCTATCTGAGCTAGCTTGTGCCTGCCTCCTGCCTGAGGTTATGTATGATATGCCTGACAGACAGCAAACCCAAGCTGGGAAGCAGATGACAATTTTATATGGTCCTCACTAGCTCCTATCTTTTGTTTTGCTAAAGTGTGTTTCACTGCTTTTGTTAGTTAAGATTAAAACATAGTTCATATATCTTGCAGGTTTTTTAAACATGTCGTGATCTTATCAGGGTTTTTATCATTTTCGGTGAGTAAAAGCTTTCTGCGCCAATACTATTGGCATTTTTCATCACATGTCAATCAGTTGCTGTGTAACTTTGCTGTAAAACTTCTATGGTGTACTGCTGAGCTGTTATGATGACCTTAGGTTTTTGACCAATTAGGTTTGCATACCAAGTAGTGTTCATGAACTGTAATGTTACTTTTTCTTATTTCTCTTGACTATCTGTGTAGGACACATGTATGCCACACGCCCTCTTCAGTGCATATTAGTCTTACAGGCTTATACACCCATCTTTCATCCTCCAAACACTTTTATCACACCCATTTTAACAGAATTGTTGAAAGAAAATCTATTGCAAGAGAGAGCAAGCCTACTGAATTCTCTTTCCAACCCTAAATCAGTGTATCATTTCATTTGTAGCTCAGACTGCTGACTGTTGACTGCTATACAGGTTCTGAAATAATCCATTTAGATGACCTGGGATTTTGATGTCTTCATGTTCCATCAATGCTTTGCTATCCACCACCTTGGTGACATCACGGTTGGGAGTGACTGATGTTTTTGGTGAGTTCTTCTACAAGTTGAAAACCAAAAATCTCTTTGCATTCTCTCTCTTTCGGTGATTCTCTAATTCTGCCCTCTATTGATTGACATATTCCTGCTTATTGTCTCCTGTTGTATTTCTTGATCAGGATTCTGGTGTGCCTCTTGTGCAGTCTCATTGTGATGTCTCCTTAATGTAAGTACTTGTACTCTCTATAATTAGTTGCTGTGGCATCCATCTTCATTCACTGCTGCTTATCTATGTCAGCTTTGTTCCAAACCATTCATACTGTGGTTTTTTTTCTGGTGTGCCATTTTTTTGAACATTACAAAATATATATTTGTTCTTCTACTCAGGAGATAACAGCATCATCTCTGAATCATGATTTTTCTATTCTGTATCAGTTGGAGCAAAGTATTTTAGGTTTCATGTTTTCTTCAGTTGTGTACTGTCCATCAGACCAATTTAGCAATGTTACTTGCAGTGGAGTGGTTAAGGCAGCTAACAGATTTCTGTATCTGCAATATATAGTGAGTGGCTTCTATGGCCCCTGTTAAGTTAGTTAAACCCTCATTGTTATTTCAGTCTCCATATTAGATAAACATGCTGCTAGTGAATTTGCCAGGTTCTGAGGTGAATTTTATTATTATAGTGGTTGCTGATTGATTGAATCAGTCTGAAAGCTTAACTTCAGAAGTGAATGAAGAACAGCTTTAACATCAACCCTAAAATCATGGCCTTTGAAGTTGCTACTAAACTTTCTATTTACATTTACAGTTTTTCATCCTCTTTCACACTCCTTAGTTGTGAATGCTGATCTGAGATCAGGACACTCACTTTTTCAACAGTGCTTTTAGGACTAACCAACCATTTCTGTAAGAGGACTGCATCAGCATACAGACTTGACTATGTCAGCTCAGTTTTATACAAAATCAATAAGAGCTGTTGTAGCTGGAGGGCCAACATTTATTTTGTATACACTTATTGGTATTGTAAGGCTTTCTTGACATTTATTGTTTTGCACATAATACATTGTATACATCTTGGATTTACTGGGCAAAAATTCTGCTTGGGTGTAAACCCTTGAAACCCTAGTGAAGATAGTGGAATAACAGAGGTTCAAATGAAAGCATAACTGCCTTGGCTTCACTGGCTTCGGAGATTTGCCCATAGTAAATAGCACCTTTAATCTCAATGGATCTCTGAAGTAGTTAAACATTTTTTGTGTTCATGTGTCTATAAGAGAGAGAAAGAAAATCATACAATATTAAATATCTACTTCTGTGATCCCTTTAGCTGAAGACTTACATGGGGCTCTTTGAGTTATCACTGGCAGCTGCCCTGGAGATCAGGCATCTGATTGCATCTTGTATTGTGCCTGGTTTTAGGCTGAATACAGGTCATCACATAAATGCCCCAGCAATGCCTTCTGTGTAACTTTAGCACCGTCATGGCCAAAATAGAGTCTTGTCTGCAGGCAGCTCTGACCGACCAGGTGCATGCAGAAATGCAGCAAGGAAATGTCTTTCCATCTCAGAGGCACCTGTTTCCAATCCTTGCAGAGTGAACACACACACACACACACACACTCATTTAGTACAATGACTAGAGGAAAGGGAAATGTTTATTCATACAAGGATGAATGGAGAAAAACAAAGGGGGGCAAATGGGGAGTGGTAAACCAGGGTTAATTGCACATTATTCTTCACAGTCCAGTGATACAGTCTGAAAAGTCAGGCATCAAAAAACGTCCGCACACAGAGTTCAGGAGTCCTGGACACAGTTCCAGTCCCATGGGGAGTCTTGTGTACTCCTGGTTTTCTTCAGTACCAGTATACTTCCCCAGCAAAGCCTCTGATGCCCTCTTCTCTTGTCCTCTGCAGACCAACAGAACTACAAACTCCACATCTAGCTTGCTACAACCTTCCTTTTTGTTCCCAATGTGAAGTCACAAGCCCCTGTGTGCACAGCTCTAGGCAGCAGTGACACTGGATCCAGCTCCAGTTTATCCTTTTTGGGGATCTGTTCCCAGCACACAGTTCCTCCTGGCTGATGTGTTGGGATGTCTGCAACCTGTTGATCTGTCTCTCCCTGGCTTCAGGCAGGTTCTTGGTTGCTTCACTCTGAGACCCTGCTTGCTACAGCCCTTCTGTCTAGAGCTCCAGATGCACACCAGTGTCCCTTCTCTTTCTCTGTTCCCTCTGCCCCCAACAGGACTTCCTTCTTCTGATAGAATCAGCACTCCCTCCCACTCAGAAAGAAGATTTTAAGGTGCATTGCTCTAACCCCAAAGGGGTTACACTTGAAAAGGTGTGATAAATTCAGCACTGACTAGGGAATACTCAGGAACTATATCAGCACTGCCAGGATCCTTTTCCATCACTCTCAGAAGGGGAGAGGAGAAACTCCCTATCTCTCAGCAGTCTGGAATGGCACTTAAAGGGAAAGACACTCCCTCTCTGCACCCAGAAAAGGGGCAAAGGACAAACCCTGTCTTCCTGCCTATCTGTTGGGCAAAAAGAAATGGGGAAAATACAGAGTCAAATAGAATCTGAGAGGGGTAGGGAGAATAATCACTATGTGATGACCTGGTATTACTTTGAAATCATTTAATCATGATGCAGCACTAATGTGGAATGACATTGGATCATTGTAACAGGGTGTGAATCACCATCATGGCACCTCCTGCTGTTCATTCAGAAATTGACTCAACTCAGCCAACAGAGTGCCCTCTTCCAGCCAGTGTCTTGCCTGCTGTTACCTGTCTGTTCTCCAACACCTTTTCTCAGGGCCCATGTTCCAGCCTGACCAAGGTGCACTACTCTCAGAATACTGCCCCACGGCAGTGCCCTACACTCTGGGTTCTCCCTTCCCCAGAACACCAACCCCCCATACCCATTTTGTCCCAGTGACCTACTGCCAGTCACCATCTAGTCCCTTACCTTGGGGTAAACTGTATTCTAGAATGGCCAATCATCATCTGCAAGGGATTTTGGACCTGCTGCCTTCTCCTACCTTGGCTGCCTCCCAGCAGCCCTAGTACCCTCAGGCCTTGTCTCAGACTCTGCTGCTTGGATGTGGGATCAGGCCAGAGCTCTCCCAGCTCTGCCTGCCTTCCCCACCACTACTGTGTCTAAGGAAGCCTCTGTAGCTTCCCTGGCAGCCATGTTCCTCCTGCTCCACAGCTCAGGCAAGAGTCCTCTCTCTTCCTTTGCTGGCATTCCTATTGATACAATTACAACTGAGCCCTAATTGGCAGCTAATTGCCTCAGCTGCTTGCTCCTCAGCCTCAGCTCTCTTCCATGGCTGGGTTTAACTCTTGCTAGTTAAGTATGGGGCACACATCCTGTCACAGTCATGAAGATTTAGTGTAATACACAGCAAATGTTAGAATATAAAATAAGGATGTTCAATTACTCTATCATTTTGCATTTTCTTCCATTAACATGAATGCTTTCCAAGGCTTAGTGCTGACGGCTAAAATGACGCACCATAGGAGTGTCCAGAAAGGTAAATACAAAACCAATCAATGCAGATACCTCAAATGCACACACTGAGACAGGTTTTATTTCTAACTGTTAACCATATCAAGAATACTTACAATATAGTCAAAATATAAGCCATAGCTTGCAGGAATTTGTAATGATAGTAAAATGGGAAAGGGCAGTAGGAAATATAAATATGAATAATAGTTGTGCTTTTATTATTCTTTTTACAGACACTTTTGTCTCTACATGAATTCTCTTTGGGGACATGTGAATACTGAAAACAAATAATATTAGCCAACATGAAGCACACAAACTCAGCAATAACAACAGGGTGAATTTTAGATGACTGTACACGTAAATGTTATTGGAGATAATTCCATTCGTCTTTCTATTTAAAATAACCTAAGTCGGAGCCATTATACCCTTTCCTGCTGAACCCATCTATGTAATTTCATGCTGTTACTTTAAATAGTTTATCACCTAACAGCTTTGTGTATGCAAACAAAATAAAGTTACAATAAAAAAGCTAAACAAGAGAAAAAAGAAAAAAACACAAACCCCTACAACTAAGCACTTGCAAGACAGTAAATATAAAATAAGGGAAAACTGAAAAATATTCTGATCTCTTCACTGTTCATATAATCCACTCAATCTACAGGAGTAGATGCACACCCATTGCACTGCACAGCCTCAAAATAGCTTTGACTCTATCCATATGTTTTTGTCAGCCTCAGCCTTTAGACAAGGAACATTCTTAAACTTTACTACCAACTATAGACTCCAAACCCAACCACAAACGATTTTGCAGATCACCTTCTTGTTATGATCAGAATCAAGCAATATCCTCTTCAACATCCTGTTGATTTCAGTGGATTCAGTCTTGCATATCATGTGTAAGTAAATCAAATTCTGACCCTAAACAGACAAGGCCTTTGTGAGTTATTTAAGAATTTCTCTTATCCCCATTTTACAGTTGGAAAAATGAGTCAGGGTGATTGTGACCTGCTTAAATTTATACAGTAACTAATTGGCCAATAGAGCTTAGGAGGGACAGGCAAAATCTTTCAGATTAATAGTTTATTTGATGAATTTTGTAGTTTCATTCAAACAGAAACTATTTACGCATTTAACCTGATTTATTTTGATTGGGAAAATGTTTTTCAGAGGCAGCTTCAGAAAATTCCATTGGGGTGCCATCTTATTACCTTCAGTGCAATGATCAGAGTGTGTGAGACACATATTTAAATACCCATTCTAGGCCAGCAACTCAAATTCATATCATCATTCTCTCAGGAGAGCATCCTAGCCATAAGGCTACTGTTTGTTCTGGGATGGTTGTTCTCAGTCCCTCTTGTTGAAACTGTTCCACTTCATATAAATATGTAAAAGCAACAAGAAGACCTGTGGCACCTTATAGACTAGCAGATATTTTGGAGCATAAGCTTTCATGGGCAAAGATCTGCTTTGTCAGATGTTTATGCTCCAAAGTATCTGTTAGTCTATAAGGTACCACAGGTCTTCTTGCTGCTTTTCAAGATACAGACTAACTGGGCTACCCCTCTGATATCAATATATAAACATTCATTGGGCCGGAAAGAGAGAGAAAAACTACTCTATAAGTTGGTGATTAAGGCACTCATATGGGAGATAGGAGATGTGGATTCTTGTCTTCTCTGCCTGGTTTAGAAGAGACAGATGCACACAGTTTACAGAAGCTGACTGGAATGCTAAAGACTTTTCCAACTGTTGACATATTGCAAACATTTTTGGAAGCAAGTCAAATATTTGTTTCTGATTTTTTTTCAATTTACTGGTTAAACTGAAAAAAACAGTTATTCACTCAGGTTTATTTGGGAGTTCCTGACTACAATGTCCAAGCTAAAGCTCCCTCTAAGTAGTAGTGAATAGTCACTAAGCACTAGATATTCTTTAACATAGGGTACTAGAGTAGTCACACATACACACACCCTACACCTTTGGAGAAAATTGTTGTAGAACATCTTATTTTAGTGAAACCATATAAAGATGCCATGATTTATCATAGATCTCTACGCCTGGAAGGGGTATTGAGCGGTCAGGGGCTGGACCAAGTAAACCTAGACCAGGGGTCTGCAACCTGTGGCTCCGGAGCCACATGCAGCTCTTTAAGGACTTCTTTGTGGCTCACAATGCTATAATTGCAAAGTTGTTTTTTTTAATTCTCCTTATTATTTTTAATAAATGGTGAACATCTAAAAGACCACCAATGAACAACTCATACGTAAATAGCAAACTATATGTGTATCATCCAGGTAGGATGAGAAACAGGATTGAGATTCACAAGTGAAATAAAGGCACCTGACACCAAATCTAGTTGAAAAACATTTATTTGAGGCCATCAGCACCCCAAGGTAAATTTCCCAACCCTAAACAGCAAGAAGCATTGATCTTACATTGCTTCAGCAGTTGGGGACCCCAGAATGACTGCAGGTGTCCCCAAGGAAGTCAAGTGGAAACAGCACCTGGTCCAACAGAGGAGTCCAATATGTTACCCAGCTGTGTGGCTTTTATACTTTTACTAGCACAAACATGCCTCACATACAGAGGTGCCCTAACTTGCTGAGTCATGATTTAACTGTTCATTCAATTACTCCACCAGATCTTGCTTTATCTGTTCATGCAGTGCTCAAGTTACATATCACACATTGTTCACATGCACAGGGTAGCCAGGCTGTTCTCCCCAGGTCACGACATGATAAAGGGACTCTCCCCTAGTTCTGTGCATACAATATTCTCCTGCTTTGGTTCCTTAAAATATGTGATCTCCAAACATTGGATAACCACCCCCCCTTTAATATGTGCACTGCATTGCGGGATATGATACTGCATCTGTGTTTTGATTGTGTTGCTAATAAAGTCTTGTTCACATGCACTGCGGCTCTTGAGTTATTGAGTGTTCTACTGAATTTGAAAAGAAAAAAACCAAAACAGCTCTTCATGATTTATTGGTTGCTGATCCCTGACCTGGACCATCCCCAACAAGTATTTGTCCAACTGTTCTTAAATAAACCTCCAGTGATGAGGATTTCATAACATCCCTGGGAAGCCTATTTCAGGACAGTACTATCCTTACAGTTGGCGAGAATTCCCTAATATCTAATTGGAATCTCCCTTGGTTCAGTTTAAGCCATTACTTTCTGTCCTGCCTTCAGTGAACTGTTGATTCCTGTCCTCTTTAACAAAATTGAAGAGGCTGATCCTGTCAGCCCTCAGACATCCATTCTCGAGACTAAACACACCCAGTTTTTGTAACCTTTCCTCATACACCAGGTTTTCTGAACTGTTTGTTGTTCTCTGGACTCTCTCCAATTTGTCTATATCTTTCTCACAGTCTGGCATACAGAACTGAACACAGTACAGGTTGCACCTCCCTGGTCTGGCACCCTTAGGACCTCAGTGGGTCTGAACAAGGGATTTTTCTGGATGAGGACAGGTTAATGACTCCCCTTGTCTCTGGCTGCTCCCCTGCTTGCCCTAAAGCTGTGGCTCCCCACCTCTCTGGTCACAGCTTCCACTGCGGCTGGCCCCCTAGCCCCAGCTCTGGTGCTCTATCTCCAAGGGGTTGCTGGGGGAAGCCAGCACTCTAATCCCAATCCCCAGCCCCATACTGCTGCTGGGGGAAGCCAGCACTCTGGCCCTGGTCCCCAGCCCTGTGTGGTTTTGCCAGGGGGAAGCTGGTGCTCTAGCCCCAGTCTCCAGCCCTACAATGGGCTGCCCAGGGAAGCTAGCACTCTGGCCCCAGTCCTCCACAGATCTGAAGGGGTACATCACCTCCAGCCCTGATCTCACTGCCAGCTGCTTGCCCTCCTGCCCTGTTTATCTTTGCCAGGAACATCTCTGGTCCTGCCAGATGAGGAATGTTGCTGGACCAGAGAGTGCCAGTTTTAGGAAGTGCAACCTGCACTCCAAATGGGCCCTTACTAGTGCTGAGCAGAGTGGGACTATTATCTCCCATGTCTTAAATATGACATTCCTGTCAATACACCCCACAATGATCTCAAAACAAAAAGCAGTCCAGTAGTGCTTTAAAGACTAACAAAATAATTTATTAGGTGATGAGCTTTCATGGGACAGACCCACTTCTTCACATCATAGCCATACCAGAACAGACTCAATATTTAAGGCATAGAGAACCAAAAATAGTAATCAAGGTTGACAAATCAGAAAAATTATTATCAAGGTGAGCAAATCAGAGAGCAGAGGGGCAGAAGCGGGGTGGGGGAGTCAAGAATTAGATAAAGCAAAGTATGTAAAAGAGTCCCTATAATGAGCTAGAAAATTGCCATCCTGGTTCAAACCATCCTTTGCACATCTACTAATATAATATATGCCATCGTGTGCCAGCAATGCCCCGCTGCAATTTATATTGGCCAAACTGGACAGTCTCAACGTAAAAGAATAAATGAACATAAATCAGGAATCAGGAACAGTAATGTACAGAAGCCTGTGGGGGTACACTTCAGTCTCCCTGGAAACTCAGTAGCAGATTTAAGGGTGGCAATCCTGAAACAAAGAAATTTCAAATATCAGATGGAGGGAGAAATCTCTGAGCTGCAATTTATTTGCAAATTTGACTCCATTAACCAAGGATTAAACAGAGACTGGGAGTGGCTCGCACCTTACAAAAGCAGCTTCTCTGCCCTGGGTGTTAATATCTCCCCATTGGACTCTGACAATGGGTCATATCCCCGTGTCTGATCTGACTTGTTTTTAACTCTTTTGATATGTACTATTGATAATGAGCCATTTCCACCTTGCTGAAGAGACCTTGTCAGCTCTCGCCCTCCATTTTACTGGGACCCCACTCTTTAAATACCCCTCTGAAGCCACCCCCCACCCCACTCATGCATCTGATGAAGTGGGTCTTTGCCCACAAAAACTTATGCTCCAAAATATCTGTTAGTCTATAAGGTGCCACAGGACTGCTTGTTGTTCTTGTTCTATATAGTTAGTAGTGACCTTAATATTAGATTAGTGCTAGTTATATTGGTTTTATTTTCCTAGGTGATGTCCTCACTGGGGTTTAAACATTGTCCTTCATGTGGGGGAGTGATCTCCAACAGTGATCCCCTCACATGGTGCTTTCTCTGTCATGGCAAGACCCATGTTAAAGACCATTGTGAAATCTACCATTCATTCAAGAAATGAGTTCAGTTGGCTCTGGAACCTACTGAAGCCTTTTTCAGTCTGGAGATTGACCCCAGGTTCCGAGAGTGTGGAATGCACATTTGCATCACATTTTGAAGAATCACAGTTACAATAAGTCACTGTTTCTTCATTATATGTAAAGTTAGATACAAACTCTGGTTTCATATACATTGGAGTCATTTAAAAATACAGAAGTGGAAAGACAAGTGAGTATTTCTATTCTTGATTCTAGCTATGGCTTTTTCTATACTGTTCAACAATTCATGCAGGAAAACTGAATCCTTTGTTTTCTAAATTTTGGCCACTAAAGATCTGATCCAAACCCATAGATTTCAGTGGGATTCATTCTGTCAGCTTCAATAGGTTTGATCAGACTGTGACATTCTTCACCACTATGTTTACCCCTTTTAGAGTCTTATGCTAAAACTTGCACAAAAGTAAGCTTTGTGAGGTATCCTTTGCAAACTCATAATTTGCTGATCGTTGTTGTCTTATAAAATATATGTGGTAACATTGTATGTAGAGTTATAAGATTCCACTATGGCATATTACTCAGTCATGTTCTAAAATATTTGACAGTCACAAACCAGTTCTGACTCTTCATAATAAGATCAAATGTCAGTAAGATCAACTGGACCATCTCCTGATTAAATGGCCACCCTTTGGCAGGAGAGAGGAGTACAATAGGCATTTTGACAAAGAAGCAGCGTGAGGTTCCTGCCCACATAGATTTTGTCACCTGAACTTCAGCTGGAGATAATTCTTGAATAAGAGAAGTGGTTATAAAAGGAAGAGCAAATGCCCAAGCCTTCACTCCTTTTCTCTCTACTCCCAGCAACAACAGCATTTGAAGAACAAAGGAAGTGACATTGGCCTGGGGAGCTATATTCACTGAAAGATTTAGCTAGGAAGACTGTGTCTGCATTAGCACTTTTGTCTGTAAAACTTTTGTGAATCAGAAGTGTGAATTTTCACCACTGGTATGGACAGTGCCATGGTGGCAGGAGAGGCTGTCCTACAACATACCTAACCCTGTTCGTTTGGGTTGGCTCCTGCTCGCAGAGAGCATTTACACAGGAGACCTTATCGTGGTGCAGCTGTAGTGGTACAGCTGTACTGCTGTATGGTCCTTAGTATAAATATAGCTTTAGACTGCTAGAACTCATGGTGAGAGAGACCTTTGTTTTGAATGCACGTATATTGGTTAAATTAGATATTGCATGTTACTATTTTATTTTTTATAACCAGGTGTGAGTTTCATGGCTCATTACTTGCAATCACTGAAAAGTTGTCATGCTGTGGTTGATAAATTTGTTTTATAGTTTTATCTAAACCAGTGCGTTTACATTGTAGTGCTTGGGAACATTCTTTGGGGATAACAAGATTCGTGGTTATTGTTGGCTGTTCATGAAATGACAGATTTTGTATTAGCTTATATTGTCCCAGAGGGTGCCAGGCAGAACAAGCCACATATATCTGGGATAAAAGTCTGGGGCTAGTGTTACCCTGCAGTCTAATTGGAGAGGCTGGCTATGGAACACATGCAGTATAACTGTGTGTCATTTACATGCTGGAATCTGTATGTGAGCAGATCAGGAGAGGTTGCTCTTCTGGCCAACCATGGTGTTAAAGGCATTCCAGGTTGGAGAACTGAGGGATACAACTGTTCATCAGACCAGTTGTACTCTGGATAACATCACACAGGCCCCAAGCTCTTTAGAACAACAAATGTTGAGTTAAGTCTCTTGAAAAGTCCTCTAGGGGCTGCAAGTGCATCCCAGCTTCCAATTCTACCAAAAACCCCTCCTTGGCAATGAATGGAAACTTAGATTCTTCAAGCCTACTGAATGGTGCACTTTCTACTTACAAAATATGGCCCTCCTCGCTGTAGGATGTAAGTGTATAAAGTAGTCAGACTAAGTGACCATGGGTTCTGTAGGATCTTTTGCAGACTCTAATACGATGAAAAATCAAGAGAATCCTCCTGGTAATACTAAATACTGGAGTTTGATTTTCATGTGCTCAGAAGAGACTTGTACTTTCTTTCATCGTGTACAAAAATAATTTGCAGGCAGGAGTGGTATTTACACCAAAAATATTTAATGAAAAGCTAAAAATATCCTTTTTCTTTTCTTACACCATAATTGTGCATGGAGATACACAGTGGAAGGCAGGAGCAGCCCATGACAGGGAGGCACGAGTTCTTGAATCCATGGTTTTTAGTTGGACTCTTGCCTTGTGTGAGTCACCGAACCTCTCTTTATCTATTATTTATTAGGTAATGAGTTTTGGTGGGAAAGATCCACTTCTTAAGTCTTTCCCTCCAAAGCTTATTATCAAATAAATAACATTGTTAGTCTTTAAGATGCTACAGGATTGCTTGCTTTGTTTTGTGAAGATACAGACTAACACGGCTACCTCTCTGCAACTACTCTCTGTCTCTGTTTTGCACATCTTTAAAATTTGTCAGTAGTATAAGCTAGTTAATGACAATAAAGGCCTAGAAAGATACTTGCTACTATATATGAGTGCTAACTATAGTGAAAGCTTTTTAATGAACAAACAAAACTGAGTAAAACTTCCCTCACTTTCCTGAAATGTTGCATGTGTGCAGACCTTGTGTGAATTAAGGAGCACACTTTCAGTTCTGTTGTTCTGCTGTCAAATCTGTAATTATTTTGCCAGCCTGAATGTGTTCTATGGAAAAGGCTTGGCACACAATCTAAGCAATTTATGTACATGTTCTTGATTTTGTCTTAAGAAAGAATCTGTGTAGCCTGGGGAATGAAATTACTGACTTTGGTATTAAAAATGTGAGATAAATTAATCTCTCTATTATATCAGTGCAGACCACACTGATTTCCTAGGCATTGCATGAGTGTAGCAGAGGAGCTTGTGGGCTTGCATACTGCAAATCTGATTTGATTATTGTTGTGATAGTCTCATTCAAAAACTTTATTAATAGCTGTGCTCTCTGTATGATATGGATGAATACTTCCTCATTAATTATTATCCTAAACAAAATAATTATCTGATCCACAATATATATAGAGCAGCTCATAGAAAGCCAAGTTATTTTAGAACAGCTTTGCTAACCTTATGTCATCATCGGCTTATAATGAGGGCACTCTATTGTGGCTTTTGCAACCAGAGCTGTGGCGCAGCAGATAGGGGAGCAGAGTGTCTCGGATAGCCTTACACTGCCTTTTTAGGTCTTTATTTCAGAGTTGGCCTTTGTACTCTCGTTGGTTTCTGCATATGAATGGGGGCAATGGCTCCATTCTCAGTTTACACAGCCACCAGTGTACCCCTCCAACCACTCCCTCTTTGGTGCTTTCAGGGTGAATATCATTTCACATGGATGACACCTGTACATTTGGCTCTGTGTGGTAGAGTGTAAGGAGGATGAAGTGGTGAAATTCATTCACCTTATCCAGGACAAACCTGAGGATCTACCACACAGTTCCTCTTCCCCACTTTTAGTGCCAGCTATTGCAGCCTGAAGTCTGGGTCAGCAGCCACAGCCCCTCTTTGCCAGTTGCCTTCATTCACTTGGATCGTCTCTGACCTGCCCCTACACTGAGGCCCAGTGTCAGCCCCACATAGACCAAGTCCACTCATGGGATTAAACTGTGGGACTGGGAATGAGGAGACGGGGAAGTTTCTGATTCTGCCACTAATTTCCTGTGTGACCTTAAGCAAGTCACCTGGACATTCAGTGCTTTAATTTGCTTATCTACTACATGGAAGTGATACCTGCCTATCTCACTGGCATGCTGAGGATTATTTCTTTAGATCTTGATGCAGTGATGGTTACTCACATTCAGTGGGACTTCTCAAGTGTGTGCATAACCCAGCCACAAATCTCAGAATCAGGTGCTTTCTGCTTCCTTTTCAAGGAAGATAACTGCAGCTGCAGGATACTGGGCTTCGTTGAATGATTTAATTCTTATGATGCTAAACAAATAAAAAGACTTTGCAGAGAAGAACCCATATCTTTGTTGCACAGAGGATCCAACCTCACTTAATCAGTCATGCATACTTGCATTTATTTATCGCATTTGCAGTGAACCAGAATCTTTTTCCCTTCAAAGTCATCTTTTTATTTTATTCCATAGCTGGGGTTACTCTCACCTGTGATTTTGATGATAGTCATTTCTACAGCGAGCAATATTGATATCACAAAGAGGATTTGGATTTCAAAAGAAGGATAGATAGGAGCAGAAGCTGAACTAATAGAAGAAGAGGATGTTGGCCACATTATGTACACATAGTTGCTCATAAACATTAGTGTATGTCTAACGTGTGTGCAAATATCCAATGTGCATGCATATATCAGTCATTTGTACATGCATAGGGCCATTTAGGATCTCAGTACTCCTTACACTAAGTGGCTGTGTACTTGTGAGAATGGCAGTTGCGTAAGCTCCTAAGGTTTAGTAGTAGTAGTAGGCATCCTTCAGTCTGCATAGACTATGGATCGCACCCTTTAAAGTTTCAATTGAGGACTTCATTTACAGCGTCTATTGTGACTATGAAGACCCACACGAGAGTGACAGTCCTTGCTGCATCTCTTGCAGATGTAGTGGGTGTCTGGCAAGTCCTTATTGTGCTTTCTGCGCGCTCGCTTCTCCTCTACTAGCTGTCTGATCTTCATCTCGCCCTTCTGAAGACCCTTGTGTAACCCCTGCCTCCATCTGCTGCGGTCGTCTGCTAGTTCTTCCCAGTTGTCCAGCTTGATGTCTACCTCTCTGAGGTCTCTCTTGCAGACATCTTTGTAGCGCAACTGCGGGCGTCCGGGAGGTCTTTTGCCAGAGGCTAGCTCACCATACAGGGTGACCTTTGGAATCCTTCCAACATTCATCCTGTGGACGTGGCCAAGCTAGCGGAGTCGATGCTGCCTGAGGAGGGTGTGCGTGGTTGGGATTCCAGCTTGCTTGAGGACGGCAGTGTTGGTCACTCTGTCCTTCCATGATATTCCAAGGATGTGCCTGAGGCAGCGCAAGTGGAAGACGTTCAGCCTCTTTTCCTGGTGGGCATACAGGGTCCAAGTCTCGCTGCCATAAAGGAGGGTGCTGAGGATGCAGGCTCTGTAGACTTGCATTTTGGTGTGAGTGTACAGCTTGTTGTTATTCCACACTCTCTTGCTGAGTCTGGACAGAGTTGTGGCTGCTTTTCCCATCCTCCTATTTAGCTCACTCTCCAGTGACAGGGTGTCAGTGATGATGGACCCGAGGTAAACGAACTCGTGGACGACCTCTAACGTACATTTGTCAGTGCTGATTGATGGGGATTCAGCAACATCCTGACCGAGTACGTTTGTCTTCTTTAGGCTGATGGTAAGCCCAAAGTCCTTGCACGCTTTGGAGAACTGATCCAGCAGTTTTTGAAGCTGGTCTTCCGTGTGAGACACTACAGCAGCATCGTCTGCGAACAGCATGTCTCTCATGAGGACTTCTCGCACCTTAGACTTAGCTTTCAGCTTTGCAAGGTTAAACAGTTTCCCATCAGATCTTGTGTGCAGCAAGATGCCCTCTGTTGAAGATCCAAAGGCATGCTTCAGGAGGAGTACAAAGAAGGTCCCGAACAATGTCGGAGCCAGCACGCATCCTTGTTTGACACCGCTCTTGATTCTGAAAGCATCCGATAATGCGCCGTCGTATTGGATGGTTCCTCTCTGTCTTCGTGGAACGACTGGATCATCTTGAGTAACCGTCGAGGATGGCCTATCTTGTGGAGCAGTTTGAACAGACCATCCCTGCTGACCAAGTCACAGGCCTTGGTCAGGTCGATGAAGGCTATGTAGAGTGGCTTCCTCTGCTCCCTGCACTTCTCCTGCAGCTGCCTTAGAGAGAAGACCATGTCAACGGTAGACCTCTCTGCGCAGAATCCGCTCTGCGATTCAGGGTACACCCTGTCAGCAATCTTCTGGAGTCTGGCAAGGATGGCGTGACCGAACAGTTTACCAGTGACGCTTAGGAGGGATATTCCACGGTAGTTGTTTCAGTCACTTCTGTCTCCTTTGTTCTTATACAACGTTACAATGTTAGCATCGCGCATATCCTGTGGAACTTCACCCTCTTTCCAGCACAGGCACAGTAGCTCATGTAGGGGTTCCAGGAGTGTGTCCGCAGTACATTTGATTACCTCTGGTGGTATACCATCCTGACCGGGGCCTTTCCTGCTGCAATGCTGTCGATGGCTCTCTTCAGTTCATCCACAGTCGGTTCTTGATCCAGTTCGTCCATTACTGGTAAGAGCTCGATGGCATCGAGGGCTGCGTCAACCACAATGTTCTTGTGTGAGTACAGCTCGGAGTAGTGCTCAACCCAGCGAAGAACTGTACATCTTGGGTGACTTCAATGCAAGAGCTGGAGCTGATTGGGCCTCATGGCCTTCCTGCTTAGGACACTTCAGTGTGGGAAAAATGAATGACAATGGACAGCGTCTCCTTGAACTGTGCACGTACCATAATCTGTGCATCACAAACACATTCTTCCGAACGAAGCCACAGCACAGAGTGTTGTGGAGACACCCACACTCGGAGGACTGGTATCAACTAGATGTGGTCATCACTAGGCGTAATAACCTCAAAAACGTCCTTCTGACACGCAGCTATCATAGTGCTGACTGTGATACAGATCACTCGCTAATTTGCTCCAAGCTCAAGCTGAGACCCAAGAAGCTGTACCGCTCTAAATCTGCTGGAAGGCCCCGCATTGACGCCAGAAAGACGGCAAACTCAGAGAAAGCTGAAAAGTTCAGAGAGACCCTCCAGGAAAATCTGCACAGCGGCCCTGGGGGCGCTGATGCGACATCCAAATGGCAACATCTGAGGGATACAGTTTTTACAACATGGCCTTGTTGGTGTTTGGAAGAAGAGCTAGAAACACGAACGACTGGTTCGAAGCTAACTCCGATGAGATGACTCCAGTCATTGAAAATAAGCGCGCTGCACTCCTGGAGTACAAACGCTCACCAAGCCAGAGTACCCAGCAAGCACTTAGAGAGGCCAGAAGAACAGTACAGCAGACAGCCAGGCACTGTGCCAACAACCACTGGCTCCAGCTATGCAGCAGCATCCAGACCTGTGCCGACTTTGGTAATCTCAGAGGAATGTATAAGGGTATGAGGAAGGCATTAGGACCCACCCAGAACAAGATGGCACCTCTGAAATCCAAATCTGGTGAAGTCATTGCTGACAAAGCCCAAGGTTTATGTCTAAAGTTACTATCCTGCTCTGGTTGATGCATTGTGAAGGATCACAAATGTTGCTTGGTACACTGTTCTTTGGAACAGGAGTATTGTACACCCCTCCCGCCTGCGGCTTCCACCCACTGGTTGCTTTCAATGCCCATTTAAGTGCCAACCAACTGCAAGACTAGACCTATCCCTTTACTCCACATAACCAGCCTTCGGTGGGGCCTGGCATACAGAGGGATGAATGAGCTAATGACACTTAACATGCTGATGTCTGGCAGCTTGTGTGGAGAGAGAAGAGCCACCTGCACTTGCCAGTCAAGAGTTTTGATCAGATAGTAAAGTTTCTTAAGCAGTGAAAATTCTGTAACCTCAGAGCTGTGAAAAGCCCTCAGGATTTCCAAGACTGGAGAGAGATGAAGACAACTTCACACTACTCTTTTCACACAAGACTTCAATGGCCACAATAATGGGCTAGCCTTAAAGTAACTGTTTAGGAAGATGTTCAGTGTCATCAGGTCTGTTATGTGTTAGCACTTCACTGTTGCAGGTGGCAGTGCAAAATGAAGTAGAAAGAAACTGTGTGCCCTTAATAGCATGTATTTGACACTTTTGGAAAACTAGCTTTTGGGCCCTTAGTGCCTTTCGCGTTCTGTAGTACCAGCCCCGGTTATGGCATGATATCCTATAACTGGCTATGTGGCATCACCTATACCGCTGATGTCATATACCAGTGCAAATACTGGTGGCTTTGGAACTGTGTAGAGTAGGCAGCATAAGAGCATGTTGGCTGGCAGTGTATTCTACCAGTATGGAGTTGTGGCACTTTGAAGTTATAACCATATCAGAAGTGATGCAGAATTATTTGCAGAGAAACTGACTCTGAAGCTAAGAAGTATTTCACAAACGCGGGAAAAAAAATAACGTGCCTGCTAAGTGAACTGAAACTGCTCTGTTGTCAAAAAATAAAATAAACATCACAGTAGGCTATATCATCAGACTGTTGCATAAGGAATTAAACAAACAAATCTTGTTATGGCTTATTAGTACTAGGCATCCTTCAGTCTATGTAGACTATGGATCGTGCCCTTCGTAGTTCCATTTGGGATCATCATTTGCGGCATTGACTGTGACTGTGAAGGCCCACACGAGAGTGACAGTCCTTGCTGCATCTATTGCATGTGTAGTGGGTGTCTGGCAGGTCCTTACTGTGCTTTCTGTGGGCTCGCTTCTCCTCTGCTAGCTGTCTGATCCTCATCTCACCCTTCTGAAGGCCCTTGTATAGTTCCTGCCTCCATCTGCAGTGATCGTCTGCCAGCTCCTCCCAGCTGTCCGGCTCAGTGTCTACCTCCCTGAGGTCTCTCTTGCTAACATCTTTGTAGCACGACTGGGGGCATCTGGGAGGTCTTTTGCCAGAGACTAGCTCGCCAAACAGGATGTCTTTTGGGATCCTTCCATCATTCATCCTGTGGATGTGGCCAAGCCAGCGGAGCCACCACTGCCTGAGGAGGGTGTGCATGGTTGGGATTCCAGCTTGCTCAAGGATGGCGGTGTTGGACACTGTCCTTCCATGATATTCCAAGGATGTGCCTGAGGCAGCGCAAGTGGAACACATTCAGCCTCTTTTCCTGGTGGGTGTACAGGGTCCAAGACTCACTGCCGTAAAGGAAGATGCTGAGGATGCAGGCTCTGTAGACTTGCATTTTGGTGTGGGTGTACAACTTGATGTTATTCCACACTCTCTTGCTGAGTCTGGACAGAGTTGTGACTGCTTTTCTGATCCTCCTATTTAGCTCAGTCTTCAGTGACAGGGTGTCAGAGATGGTGGGCCTGAGGTAAACGAACTTGTGGACGACCTCTAACGAATAGTTGTCAATGCTGATTGATGGAGGTTCAGCTACGTCCTGACCAAGTACATTTGTCTTCTTTAGGCTGATGGAAAGCCCAAAGTCCTTGCATGCTTTGCAGAACTGATCCAGCAGTTTCTGAAGCTGGTCTTCTGTGTGTGACACTACAGCAGCATCATCTGGGAACAGCATATCTCTGATGAGGACTTCCCGCACCTTACACTTAGCTTTCAGCCTTGCAAGGTTAAACAGTTTCCCATCAGATCTTGTGTGCAAAAAGATTCCCTCTGTTGAAGATCCAAAGGCGTGCTTCAGGAGGAGCGCAAAGAAGATCCCGAACAATGTTGGAGCAAGGATGCATCCTTGTTTGATGCCACTCCCGATGCTGAAAACATCCGATAATGTGCCGTTATATTGGATGGTTCCTCTCATGTCTTTGTGGAAAGACTGGATCATCTTGAGTAACCGTGGTGGACAGCCTATCTTGTGGAGCAGTTTGAACAGTCCATCCCTGCTGACCAATTCGAAGGCCTTGGTCAGGTCAATGAAGGCAATGTAGAGTGGCTTCCTCTGCTCCCTGCATTTCTCCTGCAGCTGACTCCGAGAGAAGGCCATGTCAATGGTAGTATGGCTTATTAGCCTTTCAAATATGTATAAAAGACCAGACTGGGCTTTTAACGTGATTTGAGTTGTTATCAACTTGACTGACTTGACTTAAATCCTTGTACTCTGAGTGGAGCATAGGTCATCTACACGTCTCCTCCACTTCACTCTGTCTAGAGACATAACTTCTAGATGACACCAGGAGTACTCCAGTTGTTGTCCTTTAGTCTCAGTAGATCCTCTCCATGTTGTCCAAGGTCTTCCTCTTTTGTGTTTTCCACAGGTTCCATGTGAGAGCTAGACAGACTATGCTGGGTGGTGATTTTCTGAGAGTGAGGCCTAGCCATCCCCACTTCCTTCTCTTTATTTGAACATCAAGTGGTTCTTGTCCTGCTCTGTTCAAAAGCTCCTTATTTGTGACAAAGTCTTGCTGTTTGATGTGAACGATGTACCTTAGGCATCTATTTATGAATATCTGTATCCTGTGATTTGAAGACTTTTCAGTACGCCGGGTCTCACATCCATACAAGAGCACAGTCTTCAAATTTGTGCCCAAGATCATAGAATCATGGAATCCTAGGGCTAGAAGGGACCTCAGGAGGTCATCTAGTCCACCTCCTGCTTCAAGCAGGATCAACCCCCACTAAGTCGTCCCAGCCAGGACCATGTCAAGCTGGGACTTAAAAACCTCGAGGGATGGAGAATCCACCATCTCTAGGCAATGCATTCCAATGCTTCACCACCATCCTGGTGAAGTAGTTTTTCCTAATATCTAACCTACATCTCTCCCTCTTCACCTTCAGACCATTAGTCCTTGTTCTGCCATCTGACTCCACTGAGGACAGCTTCTCACCCTCCTCTTTAGAGCTCCCCTTCAGGAAGTCAAAGGCTGCTATTAAATCACCCCTAAGTCTTCTCTTCTGTAAACTAAACAAGCCCAAATCCCTCAGCCTATGCTCATAGGTCGTGTTCTCCAGCCCCTTAATCATTTTTGTTGCATGCTGCTGAACCTCGTCCAGCACATCCACATCCTTTTCATACTGGGGAGTCCAAAACTGGACACAATATTCCAGATGCAGCCTCACCAGTGCTGAATAGAGGGGAATAACTGCTTCTCTAGATCTGCTCAAAATGCTCCTCCTAATGCACCCTAGTATGCCATTAGCCTTCTTGGCTACAAGGGCACACTGTTTACTCATATCCAGCCTTTCATCCACCATAACCCCTAGGTCCCTTTCTGTTGTACTGCTGCTAAGCCAGTCGCTCCCCAGCCTGTAACCATGCTTGGGATTCTTCTGCCCCAGGTGCAGGACTCTACACTTCTTGTTGAACCGCATCAGATTTCTTTTGACCCAGTCCTCCAATTTATCCAGGCCACTCTGGATTCTCTCTCTACCCTCCAACATATCTATCTTTCCCCCTAGTTTTGTGTCATCCACAAACTTGGTGAGGGTACAATCCAGTCCCTCATCCAGGTTATTAATAAAGATGTTGAAGAACACCAGCTCCAGAACTGAGCATTGCAGCACTCTGCTTGAAACCAACCACCATCCAGATACTGAGACATTGACCACTACTGTTTGGGCTCGACCATCAAGCCAGCTTTCTACCCATCTTATAGTCCAAGGATCCAAACCATATTTCTTTAACTTATGGACTAGAATGTTGTGGGAGACAGTATCAAAAGCTTTGCTGAAGTCAAGGTATATCACATCCACTGACTTCCGCATGTCCACAGAGCCTGTTACCTCATCATAGAAGTTTATCGGATTGTTCAGGCAGAACTTGCCCCTGGTGAATCCATGTTGGCTACTTTTGATCACTTTCCCCTCTTCCATGTGCTCCAAAATGGATTCCTTGAGGATCCCCTCCATTATTTTCCCAGGGATTGAGGTAAGGCTGACTGGTCTATAGTTCCCTGGATTGTCCTTCTTTCCTTTTTTAAAGATGGGCACTACGTTTGCCTTTTTCCAGTCATCCAGCATCTCCCCCGATGTCCAAGAGTCTTCAAAGGTAATGTCCAAAGGTTCAGCAATGACATCTGCTAATTCCCTCAGTACTGTTGGGTGCATTAAATCCAGACCTATGGATTTATGTACATCTAGTTTTTCTAGATAGCTCAGAACTTGTTCCTTTCCATGTGGCATTGTCCAGGATCATTGTGTGGGAGTTGACTTTGTCCATGAAGACTGAGGCAAAAAAAGCATTGAGTACTTCAGCTTTTCCTACATCATCTGTCACTAGCTTACCTCCCTGTTGTGAGTCGGTATGGCCTCCTGCTGACTCAGAGGCAGAGGAGGCTGCGCAGAGGCCCTGGTGCGCAGGCCCAGAGCCAGAACACCAGTGACCTACCCCTCACAGGGCGGGGCCTAGGGCTAGAAGGGCCAAGGGCAGGGCTCGGGACCCATTAAAGCCTGGGCCTCTGGGCAGGGAGGAGGCGCGTGCATGGGCTCCCCGGTGCCAGGGGCAGAGGGTTCGCCGCCGCCCGGCTGGGCCGGAGGAACAAGCCGCCAGCGATCCAGAGCAACCACGGATCCAGATGCCCCAGGGGACTACCTGGACTTCCCAGACCTGCCAGGACCCTCACGCCGATGGAGACCCCCCGTCTTGGAGGAAACCCCAGACGCGGCCAGACTGGTGAGGGTGAGCGACCACGAGGCCCCAGGAGTGGCCTGCCCCGGAGTCCCGGCGGACCCCTGCAGCCCCCAGGCCCAGGATCACCTCGGGCCCACCGTGCTACCGCCTCCAGACTACCCCAATGAGGTGGACATGAGTGACGGGCCGGAGCCCCCAAAGGTGGACGATCTGGAGGGGGCCGACCCCGCGGGACCCCCTGACCAGATGGACTGGGATCTTCCCCCGGTGGAGGTAGAGGTAGGAAGTGGCCCGGGTAATGACGGTCCCAAACCCATGGCGGTGTGTTGTGGCCTGGATCCCCACCGCCGTGGTCGTGTGTGAGCGACCCCCAGGGCCCTGGGCCGGGTCGCAGTGGAGTGGGAGGGCCTGCGACCCCCTATCCCCTCCTTGACGGGGCAAGCCCATGCTGGGCCTGCGCTCCAAATCCTTGTGCTGCTGCCCCGCCCCAGACTGAGGGCTGGGCCTGTGCTCAAACCCTTGTGCTTCCGCGCGCCCCCAAACTGAGGGCTGGGCTGGGCTTGCCTTACAAACTGTGAACTGCTGCTCCCCCCTGGACTGAGGGCTGGGCCGGGATTGTATTATAAACTGTGAACTGCTGCCCCACCCTGGACTGAGGGCTGGGCCGGGCTTGTAGTATACACTGTGTGGTACCCCCTTTTTGTTGCTGCGCTGCCCTGAACCAAGGACTGGGCTTCCCAGGACCGCCGGTGTGGCTGCGGTCCCCTCCGGAGCTACAGGCCTGCCCTAGCTCCGGACTTCTACACTCCCTTATCCAGTAACAGCCCCACACCTTCTCTGATAACCCATTTATTGTTAACATGCCTGTAGAAACCCTTCTTGTTACTCTTCACATCCCTTGCCAGCTGCAGTTCCAATCGTGCTTTTGCTTTCCTGATTACGCCCCGGGATTCTCCAGCCGTATGTTTATACTCTTCCTTAGTCAATTGTCCACGTTTCCATTTTTGGTATGCATCCTTTTTGGGTTTAAACTGACTATGGATTTTTCTGTTAAGCCAAGCTGGTTGCCTACCCTGTTTGCATTTCTTACTATGCAGGGGGATGGTTTGTTCCTGTGCCTTCAGCAAGACTTTAAAAATAAGATCCACAGTTTCGTCTTCGCAGGTGTAATTTGTGAATTCCATATAGGATAAAGAGTCTTGAATGCAGCTGCTGCTTTCCCTATACTGACATTGATATTGTTGACTGTCCCTCCATCTCTGCCCATAATATTCCCCAAGTAAGTGAACTGCCCCACACCTTCCAGGTCATCCCCTCCCAGTGTGATGGTGTTGTTGGGCTGGTTGATCTTCATTGTCTTGGTCTATCCCTTGTTAATGCTCAGTCCAGTCACTGAAGCAGTTTTATCTAGTATTGTACCTTTTCTTAAATGCTTTTATGTCGGTGTGAAAGGAAGGTGACATCATCAGCAAAATCAATGTCCGCTAGCTGTTTCAAAAGTATCCTCTGAATGCCCCATTGATGGCCATCTGTTGTGCTGCTCATAATCCAGTCCATTGTGACCAAGAACAGGAATGGTGGCCATAGACACCCTTGTTGCATTCCTGAGAGTATGCTGAAGGCTTCTTTCAAGATACCATTGCACATAACTTGGCATGTCAAAGGGTTGTACATTGAACAGATCAGGTTAATAATTTTGGATGGGATGCCACGGTGTTGTAGCAATTTCTACAAAGTGTCTCTATCAACACTGTTGAGGGCTTTTTTGAAGTCTGTGAAGATTATGTACAGCAGCAAGTTCCACTCAGGCCAGCTTCCAAAGTGAGAGCTCTCGTAATGACAACATAGCAACTCCCAGAGTGATCATAGAACAGTCGCATGAGTGGAACTCCCCCCTGAGTTCTTATTAACACTTCGGTAAAAGGTCTCAACAGATTGCGGAATATGTCTGTGTACTTTCTGGATCTTTCATTATATCAGCATTTTTACAGTTATTAATACTGGGTAGCAGGACTTCCCTTAGCATTTTTGCAGAATATTTATGCTTAGAAAGGTCCTAGAGGATAGTAGCTAGCTAGCTATATTCTCTTTCCTACACACCCCCTGTATAATCTCACCTAAATATTGTATTTAATAACATTAATATATGTAAATTACAATTAGCTGATTAGTTGTCTGTGGTGCCTTGAGCTATGTCAATATCCCAAGAGAGACATTTAACTATCTTAATTTGTCTCTTTGAGTAGGGTTAAAGTGTTAACATAAGCTTCAATTTACTTAGCTGTCATTTCATTGAACAAGCATTTTTATTAATCATCTGAAAGGTGATTACTATGTGAAACCTATTTACTTTTCTCTTACTTCAGTCCAAAGCCATTGAAACATTGGTGTCAAGTCAGCTCTAACCTACTACTTTTAGTGCATTGGCTTGGTTCTTGGGCATATATGCACACGTAATACTGTTTCTTTCTCTTTCTTCTTTTGAGCCACCAATACCTCTGATGTGGCATATGCAATAAATACATTGTTTTAGTATGTATGCCTGTCTCCCTCTTATTGCTAAATCCCAGCTTGCTAAAAGAACTAATGGATTTACTCCATTAGGTCGTGTGTCAAGAGTCTGATGCTGAAGATCCTGGGTTTAGTACTGCTGATGGCTCTTGCTCCACAGAGATTGGCTCTGGAATGAAGACCAGGTGTGCCAGCAGCAGAGTGGCATGCACAGAAAATTATACCTATAGCCATACAGTCACAAGTAAAATAAGCCATATTTGAACCTGTAGCAGATTTGCTAATGCAAAAATGTAAAATGTGCTCCTCTATTTATGCAAATGTAGTTGAAAGACCTCCCACTTGTATATTCCAATATGTTGGTCCTCCTTCAAGCACATAATGTGGTTAAAATGGTGACAGTTCTGCCTATACCATCTTTGTAGCTCTCAGCGCCATAATTGCAAAGTAAAAAACAAATCCAGAAACAAACAAAAAACTCCTGATTATGTGTGATAAATGGTGAATGTCTGGAAGCCCAAAAATGAACAACTCATATCTACATAGCAAGCGATATGTGATCTTGAAACATTGGTAACTCCCCTTAGCATCTTGCAGGGTGAGAGGCGGTTCAGGAGTGAAATCAGGAAGACAGTGGTACAAACAAACAGGTAAAGTGTGAGGAAATAGAATATGTAAAACGTTTGTGAACGTCCTGCAGTAAATATGTATCACATTACAAATCGTGTGTTCTTAAAATAGGAGTTAGAAAAAGTATGCTTTGACATTATTTATTAAAGACAGTCTCATATTCACATCCATTGCAGCTCTAGAATTATTGAAATTTTTTGCCAAATTGCAAAAAGGAATGGCTCTTCTTCTTATTTTGGTTGACAACCCGCGGGCCTACAAAGCACAACAGAGCTGGTCTTGAAAATGCCCTCTTGTGATCAAGGCTGTTGGAACAAAGTCTGGACACCATGTATGAAGCAAACAGGAGGTTTATTACACACAGCGCGGGTGGAGTGCCAGTTCCCCTGTCAGGACTCAGTGAAGCACTGCCAGACAATAGATTACAATTGATTACATAGATTATTGATGGGCGGGGGGAAAGTATGACATGGGTGTCACCCACGCCTGGATAGGTTCTAGCAGGAAGACAAAATGAGCACAGCAACGAAGGGTCCTGTGGTACCTTATAGACTAACAGAAAAGGTTTGAGCATGAGCTTTCCTGAGCACAGGCTCACTTCATCAGATGCTGGTCTTGGAAATCTGCAGGGCCAGGTATAAATAAGCCAGAGCAAGGGTGGGGATAACAAGGTTGGAACAAAGTGCGGACCTGTAACAAGGTTATTCTTGTTATCCCCACCCTTGCTCTGGCTTATTTATACCTGGCCCTGCAGATTTCCAAGACCAGCATCTGATGAAGTGAGTCTGTGCTCACGAAAGCTCATGCTCAAAACTTTTCTGTCAGTCTGTAAGGTGCCACAGAACCCTTTGTTGCTGTTACAGATCCAGACTAACACGGCTACCCGTCCGATACTTGACAAAATGAGCACAGTAAGCCAATAATCTAAAAAGGTTACAGAGTATCCCCACCCATAGCTTATCTCTAGTACATGTGGTTTCCTTTACATATTTACCAAAACAGATATATAATAACCAGTTTGTGTCAAGATAGGGATAGAGAATGTGGTGATGTCTCCACACTGGCACCTCCTGGGGGTGTTATCTAGAAGATTTAAAGCACAAGTCATTAAAAGCCATTAACAGCATACAGCACTAACAATTGGTTTCTACATGCAGGGCCTCTCCTTGGAATGTAGTTGCTGAAGCAGCTATTCCTCCCTTCAAACTTCAAGGCCCTTCCTGCCCTTCTTTGGGTATTATGAGGGAGATAAGGGGGCCCAGGGAGGTATCTGGTGAGAGAGATAAGGAAGAAGGGGTCCCAGCGAGGTATTTTTCCGCTCATTCTATATTATAGGCCTACTCCAGACTTTAAGAATTGCATAGGGGATCTTTAGCACAAACCATGGCCTGCCTGAGGAATTTGCACCCGACAAAGGCTTTGCTGTCTTGTTTTGCTGAGGATATGAAGTGATTCAGCTCACCTACACGGTCTAGATAAAGTTAATTTGGTCATAACCAACTTCAGGCTGTGCTTGACCATTTGGAGTGGATGTTTTGAGAGTATTAATTTGAGGCCATTTATGCTAATCTTAAAAAGAAAATCCTCATCAGCTCTTAGTACTAACTCTCAATCTAATCAGCCTCTTCATTTGGATAACTTAAGTTTCTTCTTCTTTCTGATATTGCCTAAAATTCACGTGGCCTCTCACAGCTAAGTAATTACAATTATAAATTATACATCTGATACATCTCAGAATTACTCTTCAATTTTCTGTATGTACAGTAAATTGGTTGGCAGATCAGATTTTTTTTACTATACATTGAAACTATAGATAGTTACTTTCAATTCTGTAATGCCATATGTAGCATTCTGGGAAGGTACAGTATAATATCCTTAAGTAGACTGATAGGCTGTATGTCCTGCCTTTCAGAGTGAGTGAGAGCTGCCAGAGAGTGATGGTAGTCACTACAAAATTGATAGGTGTTATCTCTATAAAAGAAGGGAAGTTAAGTAAATGTATGGTACAAGCAGGGATGAAAATGATGCTTAGTAAATACCTAGCAATTTCATAGCGTAATGTGGTATTTCGAGTCAATATAAGGACATTGTTTTATTTCCTGTCTTTCACGTGTGCTTTCTCAGTGGTTTTCACAGCCATGTTGTTGTTTTTAGCTTTTTACACATATTTATTGGGCCATCTTGTCAATCCCAGTTCCAGATCTGCTGGCTATTCCAAAAATAATGAATTTTGGGGTTACATTATAGGCTCAAGTGAAGGGTAGTCGGCTGAATAAACCAGCACATACAATTCTGCTAAATTTGGATGGTAAGGGAGCCCTTTCACTGAGTTACTATGGAAACAGAATTCTTCTTGTCTTCAGAAAGATATTCCCTCTAGGTTTAATAGTGTGAAAAAAATCCCCACTATTGAAGCTGAGCAACATCTTCCTTGCCCCTATCCCCTTCCTTTCCTGGTGCCTCAACCCCTCAGATAAGGGTGTAAAGATTACATTTTGATTTTTTTTCACTTAATATTCATTTTTTCCAAATAATTTTGTCACTGTTTTCCATCAGTGAAAAAGCAGTAAATTTACCTCAAACTTGCTGGTACACTTGTATGTATCATTGCAGATTATTTATAGACAGTGTGTGTGTACAACATAGAAACCATTGGTGTATAACTTGGTGTAACGAAATCATTTGCATATAACTGGGTATAAAGATAAGAAACAAGCTCTCTCTGAAGTCCTGTAGCAAAACCATGAAAAATATCTGGGATAAAATCCTCACAACATTGAATTCAATGAGAGTTTTGCTATTAGAAACATAATTTCTTACTCAAAAATCCATGACTCAGAGATCTTGCCATATAACCCGGTCTAATACGATTCATGAATGCTCAGCCTTTGGGAATGACCACAGTGTTCAAATCTTGTGCAGATCAGATAGCGGCATTGGAAGGACTATATTTCTGAGATGAGATCAGTAGACAGTTTGGGGTTTGAGGAGTAGTTTTGAGGGGGAAGGAGGTAATTGCCATAGTGAGAGTGGGTTATTTTAAATATGAAAGAGCTGGCATGAATCAGGGAGTGCAAGGAAATAAAAGAAGCAGTTGGCAGAAGGGATGTAGAAGAGGCAAGTAATTGAGAGGCCAGGTGGGAGGAGTTGAGAGTACAGATGTTAGCAAAAAAACATGGCACGGAGTCTTGAAGTAAAAGCCATTGAGCCTGCATTTCATGTAGGAGAAAACAGAGCAGGAAGATTAATTCCCAGAGGCTGGGAAGCTTAGTTCCATTTGCAGACAGACATCTAGTTGGAAGGCAGTGTAAAACAGTCTCCAGATCAACCTCTCAAGGGGGGGGTGTCAAAAGCTGATACTTGGGAAGATCCATAAACCCCCTCCCTCTTTAAAATTGTACTCCAAGGGGGAGAGAAATAGGAGACTTAGTTTCCTCTCTCCAACCATCTTAATTTTAGCACTGACTGAACCAGCCATAACTTCTGAAGGCTACCAGTGTTGGCAAAACTTTATATGCATATGTACATAGACAGTAGAACCTCAGATGTATGGACACCTTGGCAATGGAGACTGTTCAGAAAACTTTGAAATGTTGATAACTCTGAACAAAGCCGTCTAGGCTCCAGATCCAGTGGCTGACACTCCAGGCTAGGCTTCAGCAGCAGCTAAACTCCCTACTTAGCACTGGGATGAGTTTGCAAGCTTGTCCCTGTCTCAGTGTGTGTGTGTGTTAATGGCATGTCCAAAGAGTACATCTCTCTCCCAGCTGGGGAAGGGGAAGTAAAAGGAGCACATTCCCCTTCCAGTGGAGGAGGGAAAGGAGCCTTGAGCCAGCAGCTCCAACATCTTGCTGGAAAGAGCTGCTCCATATGTGGGAACAGCCACCCAGATATGTCTACTTTTAAGACACAAGTACAGCATAATATTTGCATTATTATTTCTGGTTTCATGTGGTGTCCAGCTGACTAGTCAATTGGCAGCTGGTGTTTGTATCTTTGAGGTTCTACTGTAAATTCATTAACTCCTTGCATGTCCTCTCAAAATTATCTGTGCTCCTGTTGATCATCACCAAATAGATTTTTTTAAGAAGGGTTTTCTTCAAACAGTGATGAAAATGTAGTAGAAAAGCATTTAAAGGCTCTGTATGTAGTTCAAGTGATATTTAACAACAATTCATTATTCTGGTTTTAAAATGCTAGGTTTGTAAGGTCATGCAGAGAAAAAAGGAATTGAGATAATTGCAGTCTTATACTCCATGAATAATTTCTATTCATTTCCACAGATACAAAGCAAATTTACAATCCTTCCACAACATTTCTTTAAGTCCTTAATAGCACAGAGCTGTGCTGCAGCCTTGGCAGAATATTTACTCAATTTTTTGAATAGGGAAGGGAAGCTTAGGGGTTTCCCTATGTCATAAAGGAGTGGAGGAACACAAAAGACCATATTATTTTGTTCTCTGCATACTTCCCCACATTCCCATATTTCATAGAACTGTCCTGCTTTGACAGTGGGTGAAAATTTCCTGCACTCGGGGTTAGCCATGCCATCTGTCCATCTCCATGTGGGGATGGGCCTAATTAGAGTGCTCTTCTATATGTGCTAGTTACTTTACACAAGTAGCAGCAATCAGAGCATCTCTGTGACTGGGAGTCCTAGGACTGAGGAGATGCCATTGGCTCTATGTGCTCACAGTTCTTCAAGACATCCAAGCACAGCTTCAGACATAACGGAGAAACGGCCTCACTCTCTAGGGTTACAGCTACACAACACAACCGCTATTTCAAAATAGCGAGCATCTTATTTTGAAATTGGTAAACGTCATTTCACAGATTGTGTCTACACTTGTATTCCTCTTTTGAACGAGAAATGCAAATGAGGAAATTTGAAAATGCAAATGAGGCACTGATTTACATATCATTTGCTTAATTTGCATACTATCTTTTCAAAATAGCGTTTTTGAAAGAAAAAGAGCAGTGTAAATGGGATTCTTTTGAAAATAAACCCCATCTTTGAAATAACCCTTTTTTTCCTGAATTGGAATAAAAATATTGTACTTACATTTCAGTGTAAGGCATATGAAGGAGTAGGAACAAGTCATTGTCTGAATGAACTTTTTGTTTGTACTGACATTACTAGTGTTTTGTGTAGCCTGTTGTAACGCTTGGCAAATATCTAGATGAGTTGATGTATCCCATGGAAAACTTCAGTGTACCCCCAAGGGTACATGTATCCCTGATGGAGAAATACTGGTTTAGACAATGTATTTTGAAATAGCTAAGTGGTATTTTGAAATGCATTTTTGTGTGTAGCATCGTTATTTTGAAATAATCTATTTCTGAATAGCTGTTCTGGAATATCTGATTTTGGAATAAGGCTGCTGTGTAGACATACCCTACAAGTCCACTTTGAGAAGTTAACTTCCTTTAACGAAATCATGTACTCAGTCTGGTAGTCTTGCATTCTCATTCCACACCATTTCTTTGTAGCCTGCTTGTGGTCGACTTCTGTGGGTGAGCTAGAAGATTGCCAGCTGCCTCAGTTTTGACAAGGAAATGTGTTGGTGAGTGAATGCTGCCCCCAGCTCCTCCCAACAATTTGGAACTTTTAAAAGCTTGGAGAGATTTAAAAAGTAGATGCCAAAGTCTCATTTAGTGTCATTACTAAAGTAAATGAGAGGTTGGCAGTTACTTTCCTCCATATGTGTCTTTTAAAATGCACCTCTTTTAGTCTTTGAAGAACTTTGTACCAGCTTGTATCTTCAGGACATCCAGCTTGGAAACTTTTCGCACTGTGTGGATAGCTGAATCAGCAGATATGAAGAGATTCTTCCACCTTTACTCAGAAGGGAGGTTGTGCTTGTGCTGCAAGGACATAATCACTCTCAGTATTTGAATTTGTTGATCCACATAGTGGAAAGAGTTTCCACGTGGGATGTCACGTAGGATACAAACATCTGTTTATTATCTCAGAGCTAATCAGTGGCTCCAGTAGAAAATTCTAGACTTTTGCTAAATTTAATTTTCTTTGGATGACAAAAGCATTTGGATCCAACTGATGTTACAGAGATCATAAAATCATTGAATTCTAGAGCTGGAAGGGACCTTAGGAGATCATCTAGTCCAACCCCTTACCTAAAGCAACCCTAACTAAATCATCCACATCACAATCACCTGATGTTATCTTCCTAGAAACATAGAGCAATGTTGCATATAGTTTGGGAAAGACCAGACTTATGATGCCAGTTTAGTAAGCAATAAGAAAAGGACACAAGGGTTACAAATTGCAGACTTTGAATCAATCCTCCTTACGGAGTTTTTCAACTGCTGATTCAAATGCAGGCTTTGCTACTATAAGATAGATGTAAGAGTTCCTGCTGGTTCCTCCCTCAAGACATGGGAGAACTTGATTGTGCCCAGTTATGTACGGTGGGTGTTCCCAACACAGACCCCATTTCCTTACTCTTTTTGAGGGAGGATGGGGTCTGTCCTTCATGGGCCACCTTAAGTCTTTCCAGCAGGGAATCAAAATTAAAATCACAACCACCACACACACATTCAGAGGCACTCCCTCTCTGAGGTCTCAGCAAAGCAGGGGGTGGCAAGTTTACAGTGCTGCCAGTGATCCACTCCCAGTGTAAGGAGTTTGGAGAAATGTCTCTGGCTTTATCTCTTGAAACAGACTCAACATATCTTACCCTAGAAACAGGACAGAGAGTGGGACAAGGGTACCTATATATGTGTGATTAGACTGTTGTCAGCCATATCTACCTCTGGATCATCATGAAGGTCACCTGCCTAGAAATTCCCTGCACAGCTTCAGAAGTCTCTTCTGTAGTGTGCTGCTAAGGTTTGTTCCGCTCCACTTCCCTTCCCCTGCCACATCTGACAACAGGTTCCTCCCTTTTAAAGGTGTCCATGCTATCATGCATGATTGACAAGGCTGGAGGAATGGGGTTAACCCTAATATAGGGGCTTCACTGGCCCCTTCTTCATCCATGTGGAGCTATATACCCATCACAGTAGATCTTGTGGGTTGTGAAACTAGAAAAAAAGGAAGTAGTAAATTTGCTTACATTAATAATTACACTGCTGTGTTTTTTTGAAATATCATGTACACTAAATTGACTTTTGAAATTAATTTCAGGGATGTTAGCTTTCATTAAGCACTTAATTTAATTTTAAATCAAGAGAATGTTGACATCACCAGGCCAAACTTGAGAGAAGGTTGTATCATGATTTTATAAGACAGAATGAAGCTTTACAAAGCTTTCAGGAGTCTGCAGAGTTCAGGACATTGTAATTCTTACTTTATAGTTACACTGTTACATAAGCAACACAGGACATGCTGTCTGCTATCATTTGTTCATATGATAGGAAAAGCATATTTTTCTCTCAGTGGAAAAAAAAGTAACCTGGTCCCACAGGCCTTTTTGCATGACAATTTTTATTCAAGTCCTTACTTACAATGACGACAATGAGAGTGCAACTGTGGATAAAAATTGTAAAGCAAAACTATTTTGGGACAGGGGGTCTGTATCTTTGCATCACTGCACAATTTCGAGTAGCCATTAAAACAATATTGTTGTATCCATTCATTAGCAAAATGTGCTGCCTTATATGGTTAACTGCAGATCTGCAGATCTGACCTGGAAAACCAAGTGATTTTGAACTTAAACTGAATGTGTGGTTTCAGAGGGGTAGCTGTGTTAGTCTGTATCCACAAGAACAAAAAGAAATCTTGTGGCACCTTAAAGACTAACAAATTTTATTAGATCATAAGCTTTTGTGGGCACAGACGTGCTTCGTCAGATGCATGTATCATGCATGTGTGGTGTGGCAATTAGAGTACACAGCCTACCCTTCTGGAGGACCATACAGACCCCGAGGTCTGAGAGTGAGAGAGTGAAACAACATGCTCAAGATAATTTGGGAAGTCTGTGCCAGAGAAGGGGCAAGAGCACAGATCCTAAGGCCCAATCCAAAGACCAGTGAGGTCAGTGGACAGATGCCTACTGACTTCAGGATGCTGTGGATCAGTACCTGAATCCCATTCCAGTGCCTTAACCGCAATAGTCATTCCTTCTAAGACACTTGTCAGTCTGAATAGTAACAGAGAATAGCCATGTTAGTCTATATTCTATCAAAATGAAAAAGCAGTTCAGTAGTGCTTTAAAGACTAACAAAATAATTTATCTGGTTTACAAATGGTCTTTAGTTTATTACGCAAATGTTTCTGGCCTTTTGGGAACACTGTCTTTCGGCTAGATGTACTAAAATCAAGTAAAACTTGCTCAGCAAAACTGAAACTCAGTGGGCTGATCACTTATGTTGCATACTGCAGGCTTGTTCCCACTACTGTATTATTGCAATTTTATGTTGGTGCAATTTCACTGAGTTAAGCATGAGTGCTGCACTTTTAGAAAGCTTTTAGGACAGTTTCCCCCTACCATGAGTGAGGATTGGTCCATTTATTTGAAAAACTAAGTATGTGTACTCAGTAGGGACCCAATACAGTATTCTCTTTGTTATCCTGAGCTTTACTAACTGGAATTCTAGGTTAACCAGAAAATTTCATAAATGGCAGTACACATTTTTTTCTTTATTGACGGGAAGAAACTACAAAAATTATCCAGAACTCATTTTCAGTTGTAGTGTTTAGGGTATAAATGTTACCTTATGAGGTGATATGCGGCACATTTAACTAGCAGTAAGGGAGAATATCATGTGTAGTACATTTGGGATTGGTCATTGAGGCTATGTGCATGAAATCAGAATAAAGTTGCATGTACATGTTCAAATTGCCAGTTACGTGTAATGTGTGAAAATTTCTGTCCAATAGGTATATCTCTGTGTTGACCAGAAAATTTGATTACATTTCCAGATAACAAAGAGTATATTGTATTAAGAGTTTATTATTGACCTGCACTTGATGCATTCATTTCTTTGACAGTCTCTGTAAGTTCCAAACTTAACATCTGTGGTTCTGCAAAGAGAACAAAACCTAGTTTTATGCTGTTCTAAATGTTATTGCATGCTTTGTGTGTGTATGTGTGTTCCTTTGCTGTTTAAACAAAATTGCAGTCCCTTGTTTTATCCTTGAAGATTTGCTAGGTGGGTATGTAAAAGCTGCAAAAGTGGATAGTGTCCCAAACCTGAGCCATTTATTGTTCCAGACAGCATTCACATTGAGGCTTGGACAAAATGGCCTTCCTCTCAAATCTGGAAAGTTGTTTCAAGCCAACACTACATTTCCCCCATTTCAAACCATAACCAAACATCATTATGTGTCTCCTAACACTGGTACATTTTGTGTCTAAAGAAATGTGTGCTCTTTTCATTATGTGAACTTGTGTTACTGATTTGTGCTTCCATGCCTCAGAAGAAGGAGAGGAATCTGAGCTTCCCTTGGCATAAGAGTGAGCATTTTTACTGGCCACAGTTTCATGAACACTGATTGGAAAGCTTTGCGGAAATACTCCAGTTAAAAAAACCAAAGGGCTACAAATGAAAAATGATGCTGGTAAAAGGAGCACTGAAATTGTTGAAGGACACCAAAAATGTTCACTTTACATATCTCAGAAGTAAAAGCCAACCATGTAATATGTATTAACCATTCTCAAGGACATTGGTTTTAGTCCCTCTCTCCACAGATTAAATTGTGGTTACAACTAGACTGTTGTTTCTGATGAGGAAAATGCATTATCATCTCTGCAAAGGGTTTTGTTTCATTAAAGGGAACATTTTTGGTGGTGGAACTTGGCTAAAAATGTTAAGAAAATAAGGAAATTGGAAAATCTGTACTTCTTTTTTCAAGGCATGGACTATGGGCTTGCCCACATTCAAAAGTTGTGCATACAGTAGAAATGCATACTCCTGTGGGGAAGAGGTGTAGATGTGTCTACACTAGGCGTTGTAACTCTTTTGATAAAAACAGCAACATAACAAAAATAGACACCCTTATACAACAGGGATAGAAAACCTGTGGCTTTAGGTTTGAGCAGATCTTGCTTGTAAGGCTTTGGGCTCCACTCCACCCCCCCCTACAGCAGGGTGAGCTGGTGCTGGTGGTCCAACCACATGGGGAAGCCTGGGCTGGAGCACAAGTGTAACTACTTAGTTGGAGGCCATGCCCATGAGATGGGTGTTAGGTTTTTTTGTGTGCTTTTCACTTGTGAGTGGCCCCCAACTGATTTTTGTGTGACTCAGTGGTCTCTAACTCAAAAAGGTGCCTTTCCCTGTGATACAAGAACAGCATATAGATTAGCCCTGTGTCTTTCACTGTTGTGTATTAGCCTATCCTTGAATGCTGAAAAATATAATTATAACACACGGTGGCTGTGTCTACACTACAAAAATAACTTTGAAGTTGCTTACTTCGGCATACGACTTCGAAGTGAGCAACTTTGAAGCTGAGCATGTACACACACCCTACTTTTAAGTTAAACTTCAAAGTAGGGCACTACTCCATTCTCGGGAATGGAGTAAAGACTTCAAAGTTGGAAGTAGGGGAAAATGTGTGTAGACTCTTTGGTGGCTACTTTGAAGTAGTGCTTAACTTCAAATTTAACTTCGAAGTTAGTTCCTAGTGTAGGTGTGCCCTATCAGGTCAGTCTCTAGTTGCTCTCATTTTCACAAACGGTATGCACAATTTCCTGCATTTCTATTTGCATTTCAAGTATTTTTATTTGTTGATTTTTACGAGCCTTAAAGAATACACAGTGGAGTCATATCACCCTAAGATATGGCTGTATTGTGATATTACCTGGACAATATCAGCTCTCATTTTGGTTTTGTTTCATGAAAATTACAAACACCAAGATACTCCAAATCCAAGTGCATGATAGCTTAATTCTTCTTTTTAGAATCTACCTTCATCGGTGCATAACATCTGTGATGCAAACTCAACATTTGGTGTGATGTAGGGTGCTTGTGCAAACTTTGCTTTAATGAGCTGTATATTGGGTTAATATCCTGTTTGAAAAATAAGTAGTACAGCATTAGATCTGAGCTTCTTGAGCCCAACACTGTATGAAGAATTCGCCCATGTCCCAAAGAGGTTATAGTCTAACAAAGGATGAGCTGGAGGGGAGCTAGCCATGCTGAAATGAAATAACTCAACCCCATCCGCATGATACATCAGCAGTAGAGCTAGGAATAGATTCCAGGTGTCCTAAGTCCCAGTCAAGTGCCTACCCACAGCCTCATACTGTCTCTCACCAAACAGTTTATTTGTGCAAAAGCTCTGTGAACTCTGGCAATGTAAACATTGAATGCTTTAATCCTAACACAAATACCATAATTTGCACAGTTTCAGACTGAGTGCAGATGAGTCACATTGTTTCATCAGGGAAGGACGTGCTACAAAGCCCCCTTTCAGTACAGAAAATGCCCTTTCCATGAGGATGAAATCCTCCCACAAAGCATCCAGAATGTTTTAGAAATTTTTATCAGCTGGCAACTATGCTGCTTATTTTGTCAGTTAATTTCAACTGCCTGTAAAGGAAAATACAAAGCATTAGCACTGTTAGTCAATATTTTTGTGTGGCAAATGGAATTTATTACACCATTTTTCTCTGTTGAGTTGCAGTTTCTATCATGTGCTGTGTGACTTGCTAGAATATAACTGGACTATGGTAAATGTTTCCCATTCACTTTAGACTACAAATTTTTCAGGCATAAACTGTAGCTTTGTATGTGTTTATACAGCACCTAGCACAATCATAGAATCATAGAACACTAGAATTAGAAGGGACCTCAAGAGGTCATTGAGTCCAGTTCCCTCCCCTCTTGGCAGGACCAAACACCATCTAGATCATCCACAATAGGTGTCTATCTAACCTGCTTTAAATATCTCCAGTGATGGAGATTCCACAACCTCCTTAGGTAACTTATTCCAGTGTTCAACCACCATGACAGTTAAGAAGTTTTTCTAATGTCTAATCTAAAACTCCCTTGCTGCAGTTTAAGCCCATTACTCCTTGTCCTATCCTCAGAGTCCAAGGAGAACAAATTTTCTCCCTCCTCCTTGTAACCTTTTCTGAGGTACTAGAGAACGGCTATCATGCCCCCTCTAAATCTTCTCTTTTCTAAACTAAACAAGCCCAGTTCTTTTAGTCTTCCCTCATAGCTCATGTTCTCTGGACCTTTAATCATTCATGTTGCTCTTCTCTGGACCTTTTCCAGTTTCTCCACATCTTTCTTGAAATGTGGTGCCCAGAACTGCACACAATACTACAATTGAGGCTTAATGAGCACTGAGAAGAGTGGAAGAATGACTTCTTGTGTCGTACTCACAACACTCCTGGTCATACATCCCAGAATCATGTTTGCTTTTTTGGCAACAGCATCACACTGTTGACTCATATTTAGTTTGTTGTGCACTATTACCCCTAAATCACTTTCTGCGATACCCCTTCCTAGACAGTCGCTTCCCACTCTATAGCTGCGTCTACACGTGCACGCTACTTCGAAGTAGCGGCACCAACTTCGAAATAGCGCCCGTCGCGTCTACACGCGTCGGGCGCTATTTCGAAGTTAACTTCGACGTTAGGTGGCGACACGTCGAAGTCGCTAACCTCATGAGGAGATAGGAATAGCGCCCTACTTCGACGTTCAATGTCGAAGTAGGGACCGTGTAGACGATCCGCGTCCCGCAACGTCGAAATTGCTGGGTCCTCCATGGCGGCCATCAGCTGGGGGGTTGAGAGATGCTCTCTCTCCAGCCCCTGCGGGGCTCTATGGTCACCGTGGGCAGCAGCCCTTAGCCCAGGGCTTCTGGCTGCTTCTGCGGCAGCTGGGGATCTATGCTGCAGGCACAGGGTCTGCAACCAGTTGTCAGCTCTGTGTATCTTGTGTTGTTTAGTGCAACTGTGTCTGGGAGGGGCCCTTTAAGGGAGCGGCTTGCTGTTGAGTCCGCCCTGTGACCCTGTCTGCAGCTGTGCCTGGCATCCCTATTTTGATGTGTGCTACTTTGACGTGTAGACGTTCCCTCGCTGCGCCTATTTCGATGTTGGGCTGAGCAACGTCGAAGTTGAACATCGACGTTGCTGGCCCTGGAGGACGTGTAGACGTTATTCATCGAAATAGACTATTTCGATGTCGCAACATCGAAATAAGCTATTTCGATGTTGGCTGCACGTGTAGACGTAGCCTATATGTATGCAGCTGATTGTTGCTTCCTAAGTGGAGTACTTTGCACTTGTCCTTTTTAAACTTCATCCTATTTACCTCAGACCATTTCTCCAGTTTGTCCAGATTATTCTGAATTATGATCCTATCCTTCAAAGCAATTGCAACCCCTTCCAGCTTGGTATCATCTGCAAACTTAATAAGAATACTCTCTATGCCAGTATCTAGGTTGTTGATAAGGATATTGAATAGAACTCATCCCCAAACAGACCCCTGTGGAACTCCACTTGTTATGCCCTTCCAGTGTGACTGTGAACCATTAATAACTACTCTCTGACAGTGGTTATCCAGCCAGTTAAGCATCCACCTTATAGTGGCCCCATCTAAGTTGTATTTGCTTATTTTTTTATAACAAAATCATGCGAGACCATGTCAAATGCCTTACTAAAGTGTAGATATATCACATCCACCACCTGTCCCTTATCAACAAGACTTGTTATCTTGTCAAAAAAATAAGCTATCAGATTGGTCTGGCATTTGTTCTTTATAAATCCGTGCTGGCTGTTACCTATCACCTCATTTTCATCCAGATGTTTGCAGATGAATTCCTTAATTATTTGCTTCATCCCAGCACGGAAGTTAACTGACTTGCCTGTAGTTTCCTGGGTTGTTCTTTTTTCCCTTTTTACAGAGGGGCACTATGTTTGCCCTTTTCCAGTCTTCTGGAATCTCTCCTGACTTCCAGGACTTTTCAAAGATGATAGCTAAAGTCTCAGAAACCTCCTCTATCAGCTCCTTAAGTATTCTAGGGTACATTTCATTAGGCCATAGTGACTTGGACACATCTAATTTTTCTAAGTAATTTTTAACTAATTCTTTATGTATTTTATCCTCTAAGCCTCCCCTTTCCCAGTAGCATATATTATGTTAGGCATTTCTGCATCTGCCTTCTTGGTGAAGACCAAAACAAAGAAGTCATTAAGAACCTCTGCCATTTCCAAGTTTCTTGATATTATGTCTCCCTCCTCACTGAGTAGTGGGCCTACCCTGTCCTTGGTCTTCCTCTTGCTTCTAATATATTTATAGTTAATTTAAGCTTGTTCTGTGTGTTGGCCTTTCTAATCTTGTCCCTGCATACATCCATTGTTTGCTTATATATATCCTTTGTAATTTCTCCTACTTTCCACTTTGCATATGACTCCTTTTTGATTTTGAGATCATGCAAAATCTCCTGGCTAAGCCAAGGCAATCTTTTACCATACTTTCTAGCTTTCCTATGCAGCAGTATAGTTTGCTTTTGGGCCCTTAATAACGTCCCTTTGAGAAACTGCCAACTCTCCTCAGTTGTTTTGTCTCTTACTCTTGCTTCCCACAGGATCTTACGTACCAGCTCTCTGAGTTTACCAAAATTTGCTTTCCTGAAATCCATTGTCTCTATTTTGCTGTTCTCCCTTTCACTATTGCTTGGAATCATGAACTCTGTGATGTCACAGTCACTTTCTCCCAAGCTACCTTCCACTTTCAAATTCTCAACAAGTTCCTCCCTATTTGTTAAAATCAAATCTAGAACTACTTCCCCCAGTAGCTTCATCCACCTTTTGAAATAAAAAATTGTCATTCATGCAGTCCAAAAATTCTCTGGATATTCTGTGCCTCACTGTGTTAGTTTCCCAACATATGTCTGGATACTCGAAGCCCCCATCACCACCAAATCCTGTGTTTTGAATAATTTTTTAATTGTTTAGAGAAAAATCTCATCTACCTCTTCTACCTGGCTAGGTGGTCTGTAGTAGACCCCTATCACAACATCACTCTTGTTTTGTACCCCTTTTAACTTAACCCAGAGACTCTCAGCATGTCTGTTTCTTGCATCCATCTCCACCTCAGTCCAGATGTGCACATTTTTGATATATAAAGCAATACCTCCTCCCTGTTTACCCTTCCTATCCTTCCTGAGTAAATTGTACCCTTCTATATCAATATTCCAATCATGCGTATTATCCCACCCAGTTTCTGTGATACCAATTATATCATAGTTGTGTTTGTTTATTAGGATTTCAAGTTTTTCTGGCTTACCCATATTTCTAGCATTTGTATACAGGCATCTAAGATACTGATTTCCTTTTGCCCCCCAGTTCTTTCTAGTCCCTCTTTTTTCTCTGCTATTATAGCCCATGATCCCTCCCATTTCCAACACAACTCACAGGTCTCCAGGTTTTTTACTTACCCGTGGCTTTGGTCACCTGTCCTCATCAAACCGAGTTTAAAGCCTCCTCACTAGGTTACCCAGTCTCGATCCAAATACATCCTTCCTGTTCCTCTAAAGGAATTCCATACCTGCTTAGCAATCCTTCATAGAACGGCATACCATGATCGAGGAAGTCAAAGCGCTCCTGACAACACCATCCTGAGAGCCACGCATTCATCTGTCTTTGCCTGGGCTCCTACCCTGGGCAAGAAGGATTGAGGAAAACACCACCTGCACTCCCAACTCCTTCACCCAGACTGCCAGAGCCCTGTAGTCATGCTTGATCTACTCAAGGTTACACCTTACAGTATCATTTGTGCCCACATGGATGCATAGCATGAGGTAGTAGTCAGTAGGCTGGATAATCCTCGACAGTGCCTCTGTAACATGTCGGATACAGGCTCCTGGCAGGCAGCATACCTCCCTGGATGACATTTTAGGGAGACAGATGGGTATCTCCGTGCCCCTCAGAAGAGAGTATCCTACCACTACTCCCTTACATTTCTTTCTCAAAGTGGTGGCAGCAGACCTCCCAGCCTTGGGGTTTCAAGGCTTCTTTGATTCACCTGTAGTGGGTGATTCCTTATCTCCTGTATCTCCCACATCCAGAAGAGCGTAACGATTTCCCAGTACCACAGTGGGAGGATTGGGAGCAGGAGTAGAGCACAGCCCACTGCTGGAATTGACCCGGTGCCAGTTTCCCCCCGAGCCATCTCCACCTCCAGTGATGGCGTGTCAGCACTCTTTTGTGGTGGGACAGCTATCTTAACCTCAGCTGTCTCCACATGAATACTGTCCAGGAATTACTCATGCAGTCTAATAGTCCTAAGCCTAGCTACCTCCTCCTGTAGTTCCACTACCTGCTTCCTGAGAGCTTCTATCAGAAGACACCTTGCACATTGGATGGTTTCTCCAGCCTGGACTTCAGTAGGTGGGAATTGCAAGACACAGTCCCTGCAAAACCACACCAGGGTCTGGGTAGAGACATCCCTGGTCAGAAGGTCAGTCTGACTACAAGTGCAGGTGGAGGAGACAGAAGCAGTGCTGGCATATGTGTTGCGGGTCTTCCTAACCATAGTGAAACCCCTCTGTCAAACTCTCTCTTAAAACTGACCTGTCTGGAGCCTCCTGCCCGCTTTGGTCCCCTGATTGCCCTGACTCTGGCTTTTAAAGCCTGCAAACCTCAGTCAGGCCTCCCCGTCATTAGTCACACAGGGAAAAGCTGATCCTGAGGCTGGTCAAGAGCAATTAAGGGAACAAGAGATCAAAAAGTTTCCAACCCTCCTAGTCATGCACTCCCAACTGCCACAGTAACTGAAACTGAAATCATCTGCAATCAGAAATCAAAATGTAAACAGTCAGGCAAACTGGACGTGGTAGTTCGGGATATAGTTTTTTGTATAAACGTTTGAGACAATGCAAAAACAGAACTAGCTCCCCTCTCAACTCCTCTAAACTCACTTCTCAAAAACTCCCTCCTGTTTGCAATCTTCATTTTGCAATGGAGTCCATATTTTCAAAATAAGATTTCTGTATACCCATTGCACCAAATGGGTTTTAAAAAAAAGAAAGGAGAGAGGATGGGAGTTTTAAACACATTGCAAACCCTGCCTAAGAATGGGGATCAAATTCTAAAATGGTCTGAAGTAGCACAACTTCAATGAAGTCTCTTCATCAACTCATGCTGTACAAGTAAAACCTCCTCCCCAATCCCAGGTCATGTGTTTTGGACCTTGGAAACCTGAAATACAGCTCCCTGTTCAACTTCTTAAAACAACAATCCTCTGTATTAGTACAGCCGTCTCTGTACTGGTACAGGCTAGATGCAGTGGATTCTCTTTGTGCATATTTAGTTTTGCTGTTGTGTACATAGTCATTTTCACTTCATTTTCAAACACTGACATGGTATTGTTAGGAGCTGGGTGAAACCTTGTTATGAGTTGAGTTAAAACCCCGGTGTGATTTCTAGATGTGAACTCAATTAACATAACTATAAGCATAAAGCCCAACTAAGACAAAAGGTGTATGTGAAACCTCCCAGAAGCTTTGGGCTGAGTATTGTTTAGGGTAGAGAGAGAAAGAGAAGAGTGTGTGTGTGTGTGAGAGAGAGAGAGAGAGAGAAGCGGGAAAGATAGAACAGAAAAGAATAGGTAAAGAGAGGCAAGAAAGCCAAACAGGAGCCTGTGAACACATTGTGAACCTGCAGAAAGCTGAATGAGAACTTTCAGATCTGGTGTTGGCTGAACAGACTTTGGGGCAGGATGATAGAGAAAGAGCTCCTTTTGTTCTTGGTTCTGTCTTTGTTCAATGATACAGGCTTTGTACGTTTCTTATAAACATGTTTGCCTCAAAGAAAATACTGGATTCCATCAATATCTTCTTCCAACCGGAACATCCCCAGAGCACCAAACTTTGGATAGCTATTTGGTTGAAAAGGGGGAACAGTGTTGTCATTCATATGGACTGTGGGAAGTCCTGATTTCCACTAGAGGAAAGCTGACATGACTCAACCCAGCCACCGCACTTAGCAGCATTAGAGAGTTGGCTGACAAGCTTTAAAATGTTGAGATTGAACTGAATCTATTTCAAAATTCAATTTGAGATTATAAGAATTTATACACAGAAGGACTTGGGCAGGGAAGGGAAAAGTTTCTAATTTAAACTGTGCATAATCCAAAAAGAAGTCATCTTCTCAGGAAATCTTTGTTCCTGGCCCTTACACCAGTTAGTTCACTTTTAACCTCTTTACAGGTTAAACCTCTCTAGTCTGGCATTCTTGGGATATGACCAGTGTGGAACAATAGAATTTGCTGGACCACAGGAGGTCAATATTGTCTTGCAGCATTACCAACACTTCCACTGCTTACAGCTCTTACCAGACATTTAGGGGTAAATTACAGCTAAATAACAGCACACAACAGTGAGAGCCAGGACTAGTGGCTGTAAACAAACTTTGATGTTCATAGTTATCTCAGGCAAGACACTTAACATCCCCTGCTCCTCACCCTCCTTCTTCAGTTCTATGTATTTGATTTGTCAGTTTTTATTACGATTTTTTGGACCTGTGTACTATATAAATGTCAATCTGTACTGGAAGTGCTATTGATTGGAAAAAGTGGGTCTGTCCCATGAAAGCTCATCACCTAATACATTATTTTGTTAGTCTTTAAAGTGCTACATGACTGCTGTTTTGTTTTGTTAGACTAACAGACTAACATGGCTACCTCTCTGTTTTTACGGGACCATAGGAAGCTTGGCCACACCCATGACAAGTGGTTGTTTGGCTAACTAAAATCATTCAGGATTATAAGATACTACTGGACAAGAGAGTGCCAGACTAGAGAGGTTTAACCTGTATTATAAAAACTGAATTAGAAGCTTGATTCACTTTTACAATCAAAAGTGACAGCCATCAAAATCAGCCATTAGCCAAAACAGCAGAGTTGAAATGGTAGCCAGGCTTATGTGGCCAGTGGGAAGGACAAAGGGCCCAGTGAGTGCAAGGACTCTTTAAAAAAATATGAGAGAAAAAAATCAGACTAATAAGTAGCCTAAACGGTAAACAAAAGAAAACCCACAGAAATCAACTCCATTGCTTAGTGTTAATATTAGAGGGATGTGTTGCTAAAATCCCAGAAAAATTGTTTTTAACATCCTTTTTGACAGACATTTAGAACTAAGATGTCATATTCTGGTATCCAAATATCCTACACCAGAAATATAATAGGCTGCTAGTGCATGTTTCAGGTAGATGAAGCATGCACCACAAAGCATGTTTCTCAAGCACAGCCAGTCCACCCCACTAGCAGTGCAGGGCTGATTAAATGATTCTGTAATACTATATATCCTGTACAATACACCTTGAAGCTTGACCTCATGAATCATGATTATACTGCAGGGGTGAGTAGAATGTAAATAGCTCCTCAAGGAGCAGAGCTAGGAAAGGTCTAGGTAATGGTCAGGAAATAGGCAAGTGGAGATTGTGAAAAAAGTGGTGGTTGCTAAGAGAGGCCTTGGGAGATTAGGGAGATAGTGAAAGGAGAGCCTTGGAGCCAGGAGGAAATCACTAGGACCCGCTCTTCTACCTATACGCTTAGCAATCAGAGTTGGCTCCATTTCTCAGAGATTCTTTAAGAGGGATTTTCAGTGACAAGTGGAGGGCACCATAAAATAGGTGTGGCACGAAAGAGTAGAGATGAATATGTGAGCTCAGGGAGTGGTAAGAAGGGGCTAGAAGGAGAAGAGAGTGAATGGCTATTCACTATGACTGATATTCAGACTATGGCTTGGTAGGAAAATGAGTATATAAAGCCAGCATCCCCTTTTACTCAACATGTCTACTGCATGTTCATTTAGTATCAGATCTGCTATTCATCCAAAAGAAATGTGGTTTATTGTAATCCTTCCTACAGGCTCACTTCTCTCATGCTTCCAGAAAACACCCACTCAAAAGCAGGGAAGCAGCTGATGTGCTGAACCTTTCTCTTTTTACACTAATCACAGTACTCTTTTGTGCTCTCTCTCTCTCACTCTGTTGTTGTGTCCAGCTCTTGGCATAGCTATTGTAAGATCTGTGGAGAATGCACAATGTTTTCAGGCTTCCAATTGTTACCACAATATAAATAAGTAATAAGTAGGGCTTTGATCCTGTTATCACTGAGAAGCAGAAACAGAAAAATACCCAAAAAGCTACTTGAGTAAAAGTGCAGCTGCCTTAATTTCTGGATACTTGAGTACAATCCAGGGCTATGCCTACTCTAGAAGGTTTTGTCAACAAACCCCAGGGAGCATCCAGATTACCAAGCGCATTCTGTCAACAGAACACGGCACTTTGTTGACAGCCATTCTCTGCTCCCCACAAGGAAAAATGCCTCTATCAACAGACAGCCATCCACAAAAACTGGGTCTCGACATTTGGTGGTGGTGGTGGGGAGCGGGGGAGTGGGTAGCATCTGTCGACAGAAAAAGCCTCCAGCATGCCACACAGGTGCCATGGGGGGACACTCTGTCCACAACAATCAGCTCTCTTTTTCTGGCCTCTGGCTGTTCTTAAAGCCACAGGGAGCCCGGGAAAACCCATGGCAGGCAGTGGAGAGTGTGTGAACAGCAGAGCAGCACACTGCTTGTTCCCATGCCATCAGAGCCACAACTGAGCTGAGATGGCTGAAGGATAAACACCCTGCGCCTCCCCTGGGCCCTTGAGAGACCAGCCCAAGGGGTCCCAGGAGCGACTCTGGGGCTTGAAGAGGCAGGCCCCTTCCTGGACCAGAGCTGAGGTCCAGGCCGTCTTGGATTTGTAGGGAAGGAGTACATACTGCAGGACCGCAGTGCGAAGTGCCACAAGGCCCCTGCCTATTCCCAGATAGCCACCACCCTGGCAGAATGGGGCAACCCCCCACCCTCACCCCCAATCTATGGAGCAGGTCTGGGCTAAAATATAAGAGCTGAGGCAGGGCTATGTCTGGGCCTGGAATGCTGCCCTATGCTCTGGGGCAGGACCCGCCACCCCCCCATTACAAGGAGCTTCATGATATCCTGGGGCAGGGGGGCACATCCCTGCCACACCACAGCATAGACACAACACTGGAAGCCCCCCACCACAGCAGGAGCCCCCAGAGATGGAGGCCTCCGAGCTGCAACCCCTGCCAGAGCCAGAGCTGGACATAGTGTCAGAGGACAGCAGCAGCCTGTTCATCGTGCTGGGCTCGGTCTCCCCCTCCCCCCAGCCAGGCCACCTCCCGGGCTTCATCGGTGCTGGGCGAGGGTCCCTCTGGTAAGTACGCTGCGTGTCATGCATCCCAGAGCATGGGAAGTAGGAGCAGATGGGGTGTGCTTCGAGAGTTGCCCGGCCAGCTGAAGCAGGACCTCACATTGTGGTCCCAGCATGTGAACTATGTGCAAAGTACATCTGGCCACCCTCTGTCAACACAGCCGATCAAAAGAGTGATTTGCTTTGTGCTCTGGATGTGATCCATCGACAGATGTTTTATTGGAAGATACTCTGCTCCCCAGGCCCCTCCTACTCCCCCTGCCCACCCAGACCCTGCTGCAGCCCCACGACCTGCATATAGCCCCCTGGCACCGCTCCGACCCAGCCCTGAAGGGGGGCCCAAACCCACAGCGGGAGGGATTCACGAGGCCGATGCTGCTGTAATCTATCGCTCTAATCTAGACATAGCCTGCTCTAATTGCTCTAATCTAGACATAGCCGAGCTCTGACATGCATGTGTGTGTGTGCTTTTACTCACGTAGTTTTCCAGAGGTACACCAATAACGTGCACTTAAGCACACACACGCACACACACACACACACACACATATGCAAAGTAGCTGTGCTTTTACTCAAGTAAAACTCAACTTTTTGGGTACATTTTCCAAGCCAATATAACACTGCCAGAGTAAAGATGATTCTTCTCTTCTTTCTGCATCATCATAATTCTGATCACCATCATTTGACTGCATACCTTTTAATCCTGGTGGTGATAAATGGATTCAGAAGAACACATTTGGCTCCTGGATTCCTGGTTTATTTCATATTAAAAAAACCTCTTTTTATTTTAAATAGGTGAGTCAAGAGAGGTGACAAAAATGGAAGCTCCCAATTTATTTTCAAAGTAAAGCCGTGCTTTAAAACTATGTGGCAGCATTAACTTAAAATGCAGTGCAAAATAATATTCTCATGATTGTCCTAAAATGTAAAACAGTTTTATTAGAGAGACTTGCTCTTAATAATTATAGTACTCAGAAAAAAAGTTTATAGCAACGAGAGAGATCAAAGGACAAATATTACATTGTCTGTGAACCAATATTAATCACAATTCATGGGCTGCTTGAAATTATTTTTGTATCCTGTAGGTGCATTTCTCATATGCAATTGTTTCTTTAAATGAGAAAAAGTGTGTAACCTATGATATTCGATGAATTTCTTGCATAGTAAGACCAGGACACAGTAATATTTTTTATTTTTGATCAATATTGGGCATGTTTATAATTTAATTTCATAAACTGGAATTTACATTTCAAATAAACCCATTTATAAAAAAAACATGGTAAGAAGTATATGCATATTCAAATACAAAGTCATGGAAGGTAGGGGGTTGAGGGTTTTTTTATTGCAAGCTGTTTACCTTTTGGAGGTCAAGTCTTGGAGAAGACTGAATAATAACAAATGATTCAGCTTGAAAATACATCTGTGCAGGCTTAACAAAATTCCAATATTATAAAGAAATATAAGAAACATTCTATTTTGCTTTAAATTATCACATGCAGCTGGACTGTCAGTGGTCAGTGAGTGAACTAAAGAAGAAGCTTTCACCTCCTCACCTTTACACCATTCAAAGGTTAGAACTACTGTTAGGGTGTCCAGGTGCACGTTTTTTTGATCAGAAAGTCTGGTTGAAAAGGGAACGGACAGTGTCCAGTCAGATCTAATGACACCAACATTCTGATCGCTGTGGGTGGGGGAGGCAGGGAGGCATCTGTTCGGTTAGGGCAGCCTTCTACCTGCATTTGTGGCAGCTGCTCCTGAATCCTCAGGCATGTACCTTCTGGTACAGGTGGCCAGGAAGTGGTGAAGCATGGCAAGGAATAAGGGTGGGGTCTGGCGGAGGAGGCAAGGCAGGGGTGGGACTTCAGTGGGTAGAGCTTGGGAGGGAAGAGGCAGAGTGGGGTGAGATTCCAGCACTCCTGCTGGAGAGTCTGATTTTTAAATATTACCAAGCTGGCAACTCTAGCTAGGGTCAAGAGGGGTTCCTCTGTTTGGGGGACCATAGGGGCTGTTTCTTCTGTAGCCCCTAAGGAGTCTGAACTGCTGTTCTGGCTCGCAGATCTGGCCAGGTGTGACAAGGTGGCAGTTCCAAGGAAAGGCAGAATGTTGCATGGTGCTCTGTCAGAGGTCTTGGACCAGTTTATTAATCAGTTGCAGCTGAGGAGGGACAGATGTTCCCTATAAAAAGCTAAGCTGTCAGTAATTTTGTATGAGCAGGAAAAGCAGGGATTTCCCTGAGTGGGAACCTGCTGAGAAAACAAGCCCTCCAGGAAGGTAGTGCTCAATTAAAAAGGCAAGGAAGAAACCTGTAGTGGACCCTGAAGCAGGAGGAACTGAGAGGGGCAAAGGAGGAAACTCCTCTGGAGCTGTAACCCAAGGAAGACTGAGGATTTTGCCTGTCTTTAGAAAATAAAATTACTTGCAAAAGGGACTCAGTTGGTGGCAGTGGGTGTTTGGAGGAGTGGTGATAAACCTGTACTTGACATGGAACTTGTGCATTCCTCCTACATGATAGGAGGCTGGGGAAGGGAATGTGCTTCTCTGGGGTGTTCTCCTTTCCAGAGCTTCCTCTGACTGGTGTTGCCCTGTGGTACCCCCAGTGTGGGTCTGTGGTTAAATATCAGACTCCAATCCTTGATAAACATAAGTTAATAGGAAGCAGCAGGAAAATGCCAAATGGTTCTTCATAGCCTCTGCTTTTGATACACCCACAATTTTAGCTCAAGGATACGTATTCCCCTGGCATATCACCAATAAACTTTTGTCTCCTCATTTCCCTGGATGCAAAAATATTTGTATTTGTTATTCATAGTGATGCATAGCAGTTTATCCTCATGCATGTCAGCCAATACACCAAGTAATAGCTGGCAGTAATTTTGTTCCTTGGAGTGTTTGAGCATTTCCTTTTATCCATTCAATCAGTGCCAGGCTGCTATTTAACAATCTTTTGATTCTCTTTTCATAAGTTGCTTGTAAAATGATGCGATCAGCTTGAAAAGTTCCAGAAGCATACACAGATGCACTTACTGTTATCACCTATAATGTAGGAACTCCTGGGGATATTGAAAATTAGAAGAAACAATGCAAGAAATCTATTTATTTTGTGAATTTGACTTCTTTATGTATTGTCAGTTTTCAGTATTGCCCATCACAAGCATTTGAAAATTGTCACGCTCACCTAACCATAAAACATTAAAGATAACAGATGTGTAGATTTTATTTCCTTCTGGTTTGTGAGCCTGTAGTATACACTGGGATCTCTCTTGAAAGCTTTTCTTCGCAGTCAATGAGAAGGGAAAACTTTTTTTTTTTGAATGGTGAGAGATGAAGTTTAAATTAAAGATAAAATTGCACAAGTTGAGGGGAACACTGAGTTGTTACAGAATACGACATTAGATTGCTACAGAACCATTGGGCACTGCTGCAGCATTTACAGTCAATGTGCTGTATACTTTTGCTCTGGATGCTATGAGCCAGAAAGCAGATGTGGTTGATTCAAGAGACGGGAAAGAGAAGTGTTCATGAGGAGATAGATGAGTGAAATGGAGGAAAAGGGCTGGATAATCAGAGGCTCAAAATGCTGTGGTAGTGTATGTAGACTAGAAGTGGGTGCATAATTGATGTTTCAGTTTGTAAATGAAATGAAAAGCCAAGAAAAAAAACATTTATTTCACATCAAACACAATTAATTTTTTTCTGTTTTTCTCATTTTGGATGGAATGTTTCACCTGACAAACAAAACATATTTCAGTTTTTGTTTTTCATTTTAAAGTGATGTTTTTACTCTGTAACCATGTAAACCTATAAAAGAAATATCATTCTGAAGTGAAAAATTGTAATGCAAACATTTGTGGAAGAAGGGTCTTCTAGACAGGGAATTTCCTTCGGAAGCACCCCCCACCCCATGTCCTTCTGAAGGCGCTCCATCTACATGGCAGCTTTACTTCTGGAAGGGGATCTTCTGGAAGCGAGAGCTCATGGGGATATGCTAATAAGGTGTGAGATATTTTAATCCATTTTTCATTAGCATCTTCTGAACCACTCATTACCATGCCCCTTCCGGAAGGGGTGGGGTGGGGGAAAGTGTAGATGTGGCCTAGGTTGCGGTAATAATCTTGCACTTGAACATCTGCTGATGTTATTATCGCAAAATACCCAAACTCATGTCAACTGATTTCATGCCATTAGCTGCCAGCAGTAAGCATACATGCTTATCACACCAGTATTTCTTGCATTGCCTGGTAACTTAAGGTCACTTCTCGTTAATTTATTTATGGTGAGGCTTGGAGACCTCATAGCTTTATGCTAATGTTAAGCCAATATCTTACAGATTTGAGACTGTAAGTCTCTTACATTACTGCTTTACCCTTACATCCTATATCTTTTCAAAAAGGGCTGACTTTGTTAAACAAACAATTGTCTCTGAATAGTTTGACAAATTCTAAGCCTATCAGGCAAAATGCAAAAGCCAGCTCTAGTGCTAAATTTTATTAATTATATTTATTTAGGAAAGTATTGAGAGGAAACTGTGCTACACTTTTAAAATGGTGATAAAACAGGAGGTATTAATTTGGTAAAAGCCTGGGGGAAGCTTCAGTTATCTCTAGGTTAATTGTGAATTATGTCCAAGAGTTTGTAAATTCTTTCTATATGACAAATCCTTTATTGTTGTTAAGGAACTTTTTAAAGCTATACTTGCAGCATATCCTGTCCCAATGTGTATTTTTCTAGAGGCTATAATCAATCAGTTCTTGTATATCTACCTACTATGTATGTGCAAAACATGAGTGTAATCCTCATAGGTGCAGAAAGTAGGAGTGTGAAAGGTGCTACATTATCCCCAGGTTTCATGCAGGGCTCCACTCCTGGGTCAACATGAGGGATCCCAGATCTTGGCCATGTGCCTGGGCTCCACTCCTTGCCCTGCATATGGGCTTGTGATTTCACCTGGGGCTGTGCAGCTGGCCCTGTGCCTGGGGATCTGTTTCTGGCCCTGCAGCTGCAGTCACAATTGTTGGCTCCAGCCTTGACCCCCTTACACCTGTCACTAACTTGGACCTCACTTCCTAGAGACATGATCTGCTCAAGACCTCAGCTCTGGGGGAGGTGCACAGATTGGTGTAAGGGGGCTAGTTTTCAGCACCCAACCATTAAACATGTTTCAATGTCACTGGTTGCCCTTATCTGTAAGATTGTTTAATTATCCATCCTCTCCCGCTAGTCAATTGGAAAATTATTCCACTGTTTAGCATTCTAATGGAATTGCCTAAAATGTTCCTAGCTGACCTGCTGCAAATACTGCAAATACAGCACATTTGGAAATTAATCACAGTTCCTAGGGAAACCTCCTGTAAGTCTACTCTACAGATGGTCTTGAAATGATTAAGTATTGCATGAAGGATTCCTGATGTCTTCACTTCGGGCTTTCCTGTTAAATTAGCTCTGTTGTTTTAACACTTCCCATACTGGGTTGTAATAGTAGATAGATGCACTATTCACAGCTGAAGTAGGAACCACAGGCATTGCAATAACAAGTCTGTTTCAAATTCTTTATTAGATACTCAGCACAGGAACCAAAACTTTGATTTAGTTTGCGTATTACTTCCTATCAAATTAAACTTTGATTTGTATATAGCACCAGCACTACTGGCAGTTGAAGGATTTATTTTTATAGCTTCCTTGAAGATGAAAAACAGAGATGATACCTCTAGAAACCTTCCTTGGTTCAGCCCTGGGGAAAAGTTACAAACAGTATTATCAACGAAGGGTCCAGCTGTGCCCTCATAAGCAGTTCAATTCCACTTTTACTGACAGAAATAGTTGCTTCTGCCATTGTGAATTTACCCTAATTTGATTACTCTAGAAACTGGGTAACAGTCATCAGACAGCCTGAAGGGCAAATGATTGTTTTAGCACTGAAAATGTGACTTGGCAATATGTCTGCATTCTCTCACTGTCTTATATCTGTGCTAAGCTCATGATTAAGATGGCATGGGCCATCTATGAAAAGTATGCATGACTTGGCAATGGGAGGGCCAAAAGTTACCTTGTTATTCCCACCTTTCACATACAGAATAAAGAAATTATTAGATAATATCAGTGTTGGTTTTAGGTATTATATTCCCATGTATAAAATTTCAGATTATGACAGCTGGTTGATATCCCAGTGGAACAAATGGACTGTAGTAATTATCTACTCTTTGGTGAAAGGTAACGGAAACAGATTTTAGAGATCCTAAGACAATGGCTGTGACTCAAGAAATTGTTCCTTTGTGGAGAAAATGATGGAGACATGTACAAGGAATCTGTCCATTACCATTAATATTTTTATAAATAATCAAAACTTGTAAGGTGTCTAAAGACATCTCTCATCTAAAAATGATAATCTACGTACTTATATAAATAATAATAATAATAATTAATAATAATGCAAGACTTTTTTCAATTACTGGAGTGTGAGAATTCAAATTTCAGAGTAGCCTGAAACAACTCAGAGTGCTCAATCATCTTCATCATAGTAATCACAGCAATTTCTGTCCATGAGGATCATCTTGAAATGCAAGAAAATTTGTGTTTAATGGAATAGTTTCTGACAACATAAATGTTACGCAGTAAATTTGCATCAAAGAGGTCCATATAGTACAAGTTTATCTGGGGGATACACTGAGAGACTTAGGTCCTTTTTTCATACTTTTAAATAGATAATTTTATTATTAGAATGACCTATAAATACAGTTATTACCAACTTGTCTTGCAAAGAGTGAAAAGTGATAGGACTTTATGAATGGAGGACTATATACAGTTTTCCTTGGAACTTTCATATAGCATACACTGCATGGGAAAGAAATGGTTTACATGGATCATCCTTTGGTGCCAGTTCTCATATTGGTGCCTTTTTATTTTTTTTAAGCAAAAGGACTCTGTTCAAACCATCATTTGATTTATGCAGTTTCTGCTCTTGGGCTTTCCTGGCCTGGCTCATTTCCCATGGAGCTTAGTCCTGCATGCAAAGGTTATTTGGCACTGCCCCAAGGATTTCCTTTCTCTGGGCTGTGCCAAAACCACAAGTGCTCTGGCAGAAGAAGTCGAAGTTTTCCACATACACATAGCTGGCAAATTGCCCACCTGTGTGTGTGTGAGACTGACTAATCTGAGATTGCACAGAGAGAACTGACATTTTAATGAGCATTCTCATTGAATAGCATGTGACAGCATTAGAGAATAGCCTTAAAAGAAACCATTATAGCTCTGCTTTTCTGACTGATAGTTATGAGTGACTTTCTGGTAAAATCCAGGTCACCTCAGTATCGAATAATCTACATCTATTTCACTGTCAGAGTCTTGGTGGTTTTTGTGTCTCTTTATTTTTATCAATGGTCAAAGTAAAAGGAATTGGTTTAAGTGCAGAGCTGGCTAAATAGTAATACTGATTCATAAATATTTTAGTGAATAGGGGGTTTAAGTTTGGGTTGCTAAGATTTACAAATAGTATTTGTTCAACCTGACTATTCCGAAACCCCCTGGCTGCACATGATGACGTATACTCCTTCTGAAAGTTCTAATTTCATCACAAATTCACCCACTAATTAAAACTAGAGACACATTTATAGCTATTTGTCTGGCCAGTAAGAGTCGTGCAATAACAAGGACCTAATTCTTGCAGAACTGGATCTGGTGTCCTTATTCACCCTCTCCACTCCTGTCATAATTTTATATACCTCTATCATGTCTCCACTCAGTCTCCTCTTTTCTAAACTGAAAAGTCCCAATCTTTTAGCCTCTCCTCATACGGGACCTGTTCCAAGCTCCTAATCATTTTAGTTGCCCTTTTCTGAACCTTTTCCAGTGCCAGGATATCTTTCTTTAGGTGAGGAGACCACGTTTGTACACAGTATTCAAGATGTGGGCATACCATAGATTTATATAGGGGCAGTAAGATACTCCTTGTCTTATTTTCTATCCCTTTTTTAATAATACCAAACATCCTATTTGCCTTTTTGACTGCCTCTGCACACTGTGTGGATGTTTTCAAGGTCTTATCCACAATAACTCCAAGATCTCTTTCCTGATTAGTTATAGCTAAATTAGCCCCCATCATATTGTAAGTATAGTTGGGGTTATTTTTTCCAGTGTGCCTTACCTTACACTTATCCACATTAAATTTCATTTGCCATTTTGTTGCCCAGTCACTCAGTTTGATGACATCTTTTTGAAGTTCTTCACAGTCTGCCTTTGTCTTGACTATCTTGAACAGTTTAGTTTCATCTGCAAACTTTGCCACCTCCCTGCTCACCCCCTATGTACAATCCGCCCTATGTCCTCTGCATTTAGGCCCTTCTCTCAAAAAAATCCCCTGGCTGCAGTAGGTGGAGGGGACCCACACCCACCCACTCCACTAAGTTCCAACTCAAGACCTGAACTAGTCCTTCCAAGTTCCTTGCTGCTTCACAAGGTACTTCCTACCTCTCCCCCACTTTAAGCTTCCCCAGTCATTTGTAACAAGTCTTCTGGAGGGATCTCCTGTGCAACTCTGCCAGCTTCTCTGCCCTCCTGCCTTTCAGCCCTTTTATCCTCATTGCTTCAGCAGGGCTGCCAACCTGCACTGGCTGAACAAGCAGGTAGCTGATTCATGAAGCCTGTGGCTGCTGAATCAGCATGTGATGTGTAGATCCCATGATGGTGACCCTACCCCAAATACAATACGGATAGTGAAGCGTTGGATGAGGTATTTTGTTTGTTTATTTTACTGAATAGGTTATTAAATGAAAACTGCAGTTGTGGTAGACCAGAAACTCTTTATGACAAATCGTTTCACGAACAATTTGTCAGTTGACAAATAATTTTGAGCATAGTAGAAAAATCTAAAAAAAAAATCTAAAGGCTTTGAGGTTAAATACAACTCCCCTTAAAAACTCAGCTCACCCTGCAACAATCAGTTATCAAGTTATTCTAGTTATTTCACTGTTGATCAAAACAGCTGACTCTCATGTTTATCCCATAAATTCAAATTGCTTCCCACAAATCCCCAGGTGCCGAACGTCCCAAACATCTCCCAGCTAATTATCAAAGCCTCCAACTTCCCCTGACAAATTCTAATTGTGTTAATGCATTTTTAATTTTTTAAAATATCTGTAGCCTATTAAAAATTAATAGTTTAGGGACAATATAAACTAAATGGAATTTAATATCAAATTATATAAGAGAGCGGATATTGTGTTATTTATATTTAATGAAAGAAAGCATATTTTCCTAATTTATCTGAAGCTGACCTAGAATGTCCTACCTGCTGCAGTGTAGTCATGCAGAATTTATGCCAAGCATGCCAAAGAGTAAATAAGCCCTTGCCAGTAATCATATTGAATAGTTCATGATGAACATTCCATAATCTTGACATCAGTCAACAGAATTATAACATTATTATTAATTTGTATTGCAGAAACACTTATTATTAATTTGTATTGCCCCAGTGAGGAAGTCCGGGCTTAATGTGTATGAATAACTAAATGAAAGCCCTTACCTCAGAAATGTTACAATCTATGAATATGTCAAGAGATAACAGGTGGATGCAACAAACATACATGAAATTCACAAGATGGAAAACAGAGAAAATAAAATTAGTTCACATTCCATTCACAACTATAATTTGGTTGACTGTTGTAATAATTTGACCAGTTCAAGTTGTGTCTTGCTCTGAATTCTAAAAGGTGTTTCTGTGGAAGAATAAATGTGCGTCTGTACTCTGTACCAAAATCATGCTCATACTGTAGTTGATTAGTCAAGAATTCTTGTTTCTGGACACAAATGCAAAACTGATGCCTTTGCAGCTGTTACATTTACACCTTTATAACTGAATTTTCCACTGAAACTTATAGTATATATTATGGGATAATGATCAGAGACAAGCAGGGACAGCTGATTGCCTATGATTTGTTGTACGTGTTTTGACACCCTTAAGTTATCTTAATTAAATCAGCTTCTGCAAGGTGGTGGATCAGATGATGCACCAAAAGGCCACTTCCAGCCCATTTAGCATGTTTACCATTCATTGCCTGCAGTGCAGTATGCTATTCTGAGATTTCAGTAGAAACTTTTCAGGATATGGTTCCCACCTGCCATTGAAGGCATGTGGTCCAATTTGAATGTTCTCTACACGTAGTTGACTAGATACCATCAGATTGTAAAAATGCCTTCTTTTCTCTCTAGATTAGTAGGAAACTTTTCCCCTTCCTACTGGGCAAGGCCCTAGACACTCTAATCCATTCAGCTATCATCACTAGACTGGGTTACTCTAATTTGTTATATGTGAACCTAAATGTGAAGACAGAACACATGTCCAGCTAGTACAGATTATTTCTGCTTGTTTTCTCCACGGATTATGTCTGTGTGAGCAGATCCGGCCTGTGATCAAGTCACTCGCATTCAACTTTCAGTGCCATTTTGAGGCTTTGGCCGTTATTTTCAAAGTGATAAGAAGCTCAAGCCCCGGCTATACCAAGGACCAAATTTTGATTATGATCCATTCCAACAGTTGTGCTTCTCTGGGACAATGTAGATCCCAGATCCCAGGAGAAAGCATGTGAAAGCTGGGGACAAAGCGTTTCTATCAAAAGTACCCAGCATGGAACAAACTGCCATAGAAGAATCAATCAAATCTAGAGTCTTCTAAAAAGAAGGCGACTCTGGATAGCTTCCAGGACCAGAAAGGAAAATTGTGATCATCTAGTCTGTGTAATACAGGTCATAAAATCAGAGAGGTAGCCAAGTTAGTCTGTATCTTCAAAAACAACAAGAAGTCCTGTGGAACCTTATAGAGTAACAGGTATTTTGGAGCATAAGCTTTCATGGGCAAAGACCCACTACAGCAGATGCATGAGTGAGTGGGTTTCAGAGGAGAATTTAAAGACAGAGTCTCAGTCAAGGGGAGGACCGGAGCTCACAAGGTCTATTCAGTCAGGGTGGATGTGGCCCATTATCAGCAGCAAATGTGGAGGTGTGCACATGAAGAGTGGAAAAACTGCTTTTGTAGTGGGCCAGCCACTCTCAGTTGCTGTTCAATCCTTGCTTGATGCAGTCAAATTTGTAAATTAATTGCCACTCTGAAATTTCTCTTTGCAGTTTATTTTTGAATTTTCGTTGTTGTTGTTGTAGGACTGCTACTTTTAAATCTGTTACCGAGTGTCCAGGGAGGCTGAAGTGTTCTACTCCAGGTTTTTGTATGTTACCATTACTAATATCTGATTTATGTCTATTTATTCTTTTATGTAGTGATTATCCAGTTTGGCCAATGTAAATTGCAGTGGGGCACTGCTAGCAAATGATGCCATATATTATATTAGTAGATGTGCAGGCGAAAGAGCTCCTGATGGCATGGTTGATGTTAGGTCCTGTGATAATATTGCTGGTGTAGATATGTGAGCAGAGTTGGCAGCGAGGTTTGTTGCAGGGATTGGTTCAAGGTTTAGAGTTACTGTGTTGTGGTCTGTAGCTGCTGGTGAGAATTTGTTTAAGTTTGGCAGGCTGTCTGTAGACAAGGACAGGCCTGCCTTCCAAGGTCTGTGAGAGTGAAGGATTGTTGTCCAGAATGGGTTGTGGATCACTGATGATGTGCTGGAGAGGCTTTAACAGGGTGCTGTGTGTGACGGCCAGTGATGTTCTGTTGTTTTCCTTGTTGGGCCTGTTTTGTTGCAGGTGGCTTCTGGGTACATGTCTGGCTCTGTCACTCTGTTTCTTCACTTACTTAGGTGGATATTGTAGTTTCAGGAAAGTGTGGTGAAGGTCTTGTAGATATTTGTCTACATCGTAGGGATTGGAGCAAATGCAGTTGTACCTTAGTGCCTGGCTATATACAATGGATCGTGTAGTGTGCCCTGGATGGAAGCTGGAGGCATGTAGGTAAGCACAGCAGTCTGTGGGATTTTGGTATAGGGTGGTACTTATGTGACTATTCCTTATTTGCACAGTAGTGTCCAGAAAGTGGGTCCCTTGTGTGGACTGGTCCAGGCTGAGGCTGATGGTGGGGTGGAAACTGTTGAAATCACAGTGGAATTCTTCAAGAGCCTGTTTCCCATGGGTCCAGATGATGAAGATGTCATCAATGTAGTGGAAGGAGAAGAGGGACGCTAAGGTTCAAGACCTGATGAAGCGTTTTTCCAGGTCAGTCATAAAAATGTTGGCATACTGTGGGGCCATGCAGGTGCCCATAGCAGTGCCACTGAGCTGAGGGTATAAATTGTCCTCAGATCTGAAATAGTTGTGGGTGAGGACAAAGTCACAAAGCTCCACTACCATTTGTGCCTCGTTCCCATCAGGGATAATGTTCCTAACAGCTTGAAGTCCATCTTCATGTGGGTTATTTGTGTAAAGGGCCTCTCTGTCCATGGTGGCCAGGATGGTGTTTTCAGGAAGGTCACCAATGAATTGTAGTTTCCTAAGAAAGTCAGTAGTATCTCGAAGAAAGCTGGGAGCACTGGTAACATAAGGTCTGAGTAGAGAGTCCACATATCCGGGCAATCCTGTAGTAAGAGTGCCAATGCCTGAGATGATGGAGCGTTCTGGATTCCCAGGTTTATGGATCTTGGGTAGTAGGTAGAATAAACATGGCTGGGGTTGTAGGTATGTGTCTGTGTGGATTTGTTCCTGTGTTTTTATAGGGAGGGTCTTGAGCAGATGCTGTAGTTTCTTTGTGTACTCCTCAGTGGGATCCTGGGACAGTGGCTTGTAGAATGAGGCACTGGAGAGTTGCCTGGCAGCCTCCTTTTGGTAGGCTGTCCTATTCGTGATGCCAACAGCACCTCCTTTGTTACCTTCTTGGATGACAATGTCAGAGATGTTTCGGAGGATGCTGACAGCATTGCGTTCTGCACAGCTGAGGTTATGGGCTAAGCGATGCTGCTGTTCCACAATTTCTGCCTGTGCACATCGGTGGAAGCATTCTATGTATAGGTCCAATTTGTCATTTTGGCCATCGGGGGAGTCCATGAAGAATTCTTTTTCTTGTACTGTAGGTGGGAAGGTACCTGTGGGTCAGTGCACTGTTCAGTGTCATGTTGGAAGTATTCATTGAGTCGGAGATGGCAAAACTAAACTTCCAGATACCCAGAGAACTGTATCAAGTTTTTGGGTGTGGTGGGGCAAAAAGAGAGTCCCTGAGAGTCCTGGAGCACTTTAGCTGTGTAGACGCTCTGCGGGTTTTGTAGACAAAAGCCCACTTTTTTTAGGAGAAGATGCCCATGTACACATGGTCAGTGAGAGGCAGATATGATTGAAGCATGTATTGGCAATGATTCAATGCTGCAATGATTCAATACCGACACAGAAATAAGTGTTATCCTCTGAGGCTGCTGAACTAAATTCTTGTTAAGAAACATCTGAGTTCCAAATCCTTCCTGCACAAAGCCAGTAGCTGTCGTGCTTCCATCTGTCTCAATTTTGTCACCTGTTCTGCAGGTTGTGCCCTCTAATAGGGCTCTCTGCTGCTTCTCCTCCTTCCACCACCATCTCTGGGAAAGGGATTCCTGGCTGCGCTCACCATTTCACAAGCAGTGGAGATGGGACTTTTTCTAGCCTCTCCCCTCTGCTCCACAACAAATAAGGTTGGTTTAGTGAATTGTGAAAGCCTGCTTGGCTAGATTTCTAGAGAGGAACATGCTGACTTGCTTGCTTGCAGTGAGGGGAACCTGAAGAAGTTCAGCCCCTTGCTACATCACACTTTTTGGACCCTATGCCCTCTGGAAAGGATCTCGCCAACTTGAAATCGTTCACCTATGTCATATTAACAGGATGGGCAATGGAGCATTCAGACCCATTGTGAATGCTGAAGGCATTACTCACAGCTGACTATCTCTAAACACCTGTGCTTATGGTTAGAAGAGATATGCCCCACTATTTCATTTCTAAGCTCAAGTAACTTTCAGAATAAAAGAATACCCTCCATGGCTGCCTGAGGTAATGTTTTTTGGCCAAAGCAGAATGTTGAGCAGGAAGAGATATTGAATTTCTCTCTCTCTCTTCTCCTGATTTCTATACTGAAATAGGTTAACAGAATGTGGAGATGTACAGAAGTCTCTCTCTCGAATTGCACCCAGGGGTACGGTGGTGACATGATTCCCCTTTGTGGTCCTTCTAAAGTATAGCCAATGCACTAATGTGTAATATTTTAAATTGTCACTTCAGTCTAGGTAGGTCTGGAGCTTTGTCTGAGTGAGGCAGGAGGCTAAAAGCTGTGCAATAATAGCTTCATGGTACCTTCCTTGTCAGCACTGTAAACAGGACAGTTTCTATTCCCAGTTGGTCCAGTTTCAACCTACGCATGATTCCACCGAAACAGGTAGATTGGGGGTATACAGCAGGATGGATGGTCCCATGACAGAATGAAGTCCAGCTGTCCTGTTTGAGATCTCCAGGTTGAGCCAGTTGAGGGAGGTGGGGCTGCACTTGGGCTATTGAAGCTCACAGGGATCTCAATGAGGACAATGCTAGAAGGGGGAAATGAAGAGTGAAGATACAGAGCAAGGGGGTCTCCTGCAGAGGTCTCTGAAAAAGGGAGCTGGCTGCTCAGACAGCAAAATGAAACAATATCTGAGGAACGAGTGGCTCTGCCCACCTTAATGCTGCGAGGAATACTTGTGTTTATACATCCATTATTGGAATTTTGTGTTAATAAAGAAAATGGATTCCAGGGGAGCTGCAAGTGGATGAATAAGTCTCTGTGGAACTCTCTGTGGAGCCCTGAAATAGGAGGCATCTGGGGTAGGGCCCTGCATAGGCATGCCTGGCCAGCAGCATGCACTCAGGTGGGAGCCCATTCTGTTTCTGGATGACTTTGGGGTGTTAGGTTAAACCAAGACAGGGGAACAGGGTGAATATGTAGTAACATTCCTTTTTATTTTCTATTTACCCATTTAACTTCCTCAGCCATGATGATTTGCCTCTCATCTCCTGTGGTGCGGGCCACATATAGGTTGTAACAAGTTAATGCACAGATTTGACATCACCAAGGAAACCTGTTCAGGAATCAGAATGTGGTTTGGATAATCCACCTCAGATTTTCAAGTCTCAATGGTTCACATTCAATACTTAATGTACCATATTTAGCCACTTAAAGTGGCTTTTTTCAGAGATGCTGAGCACCTGTAGACCCCATTTAATTGACTGGAAGCTGTGGATGCTTTATACTTCCAAAGTTTAAACCACTTATTTATTTGCTTAAATATGAATTTAGATGTTTAACTATGGTGAAGCTTAAGTATTTTAGGGAAGTGTGAAGGCATTTAGATTTTTATACAGTTGTATATGCATATTTAAAAATACATTCCCTCACTCTCGGGTGGCTTATGCAATGTCTGCTGAATAGGTTGCTATGGTTGGTATATCCTTTGGGTGAACGCTATGGTAACTAGTCACATATGGCATTGTGTCAGAACTGTGAACAGGTTTTGCATATCTAATTGTAGCTCCAAGTACAGAATGCATTCTTTGAATAATGGATGTACCATTAACTGGGCATACAAGTGAAGTTTCTACTTCATGCATCTGACAAAGTGGGCTTGAGTCCACAAAAGCTCATGCCCAACTAATTGTGTTCATCTCTTAGGTGCCACAGGAATCCTCATAGTTTTTGCTGAATCAGACTAACATGAATATCCCTCTGAAACTTGAATCAAACTATAAAACCTGTATAAAATGGAAATCACTTCAAGGCAGGGGGCTTGGTAGCATCCCTAGTTCCAGCATGTCTGGATGAAATCCTAGAGACTGGAAAAGGGCAAACTGAGTGCCTGTCTTTAAAAAGTGGAGCAGTGAGGATATAGGAAATTATAGATGAGTCATCCTTATTCTGAGACCTGGAAAGATATTGGAATAAATTATTGAACAATCAGTTTATAAGCATCTAGAGAGTATTAAAGTTATAGGGAGTAGCCAGTGTGATATGGTCAAGAGCACATCATGCCAAGCCAACCTTGTTTTTTTTTTCTCTAGGGTTACTGACCTAGTGGATGGTGGGAAGTTGTAGGTGTTATATATCTTGATTTTAGTAAGGCTTTTGATGCGCAATCCTACATGACCTACTGAATGCAAATTTGAGAAATGTAGTGTAAATGAAATCACTAGAAGTAGCTCTCAGTGGTTCTCTGTCAAACTGAAAGGCTTATCTAGTGGGGTCCTGCAAGAGTCAGTCGTGTGAGTGTTACTTTGCAATATTTTCATTAACAACTGAGATAAAGTTGTGGAAATTATGCCCATAAATCTGTGGATGACAGCAGCCTGGGAAGAGTTCAAAGAACTTTGGAGGACAGACTTAGAATTCAAAGCAACTTTGCAAAGTAAGGGATTTCATCTGAAATCAACAAAATTACATCCAATAAAGATAAATTCAAAGTATTACACTTAGGTAGGAAAAAAAATCAAATATAGAACTATGGAATTGTCTAGGTGAACTGAAAAGGATCTGGGCTATCAAAATCAATAATGCGTGACAGCTGTAAAAAGGTAAATATTCTGGGGTGTGTTAAAAAGAATGTTTCATATAAGATATGGGAGGGAACTCTTACTCTGTACTCACAACTAGTGAGGCCTCAGAGGGAGTACTGTGTTCAGTTCTGTATGTCACACTTTGAGAAGGATGTGAACATATTAGAGAGAATGCAGAAGACAGCAATAGAAAAGTTTGTCAGATTTTCTGTGTGGAAAAGTTAAAAAACTTGGCAAATTTATGTGACACAAGAACCTCTTAATTCCAAGTGGCAAGAGATTACAGGCAAGTTACCGAAGTCTCTTGATTCTGGTAAGTAAACAGATCAACCAAAAATGTTATATGAGGTCTTAAATCAAAACTAATCTCATACTGGACATCAACATCATGGTGACATGTATGGTCAGACACCATGTAAAGAGTTGTATACATTTACCAAAATGTGTTATTAAAGCCTGGATCAAGATTTTGGTTACTAGCAAAGGTGAAAAACAGGCTCTCTGTCAGATATTACAGTTTTAGCCATTTGTTTATATGTAAGTTGAATATTGGTTTGTTCAGTGGGCTACATCTACACGAGAAGCATCTGGCAACAGTAAAGTCTGTCAGCAGAAACAGGTGATCAGAAAGCTCTGCAGACAGGGCTGCCCATGAACCGGAAGCCATCTCTGGTGACAGAGTGTTATTCCTCAAATTTTTGAAGGATAACATTGTTGATACAAATGCAGAGCTCTGTCAAGACTGTAGACAGAATGCTTTATGTGTGTAGATGCTCCCTGAGTTATGTTGACAGAAGGCCCTTTCTGTCGACAAAACACTCTAGTGTAGACACAGCCTAGGTGTCCTATCACCAGCCTGACCTGAATGCAGATGAAGGACTGTAAAAAAGAACTTCAGAAAGAACATAACAGGGAGAGTAACACAGCAGGAGGGGAGACCCTTGTGTTGAGATGCATTTCAGAGGTGTGTTTTACTGTATTTGGGGGCAGAGAAGACATCTGGACACTTTCAATGAGGAATTAAAAGGAGAGATTTTGCTATATGAAAAAGACATTTTAATCAGGCTTGTTTGAAATGCTGGAGAGAACTTTGGGTGGGATAAGCTTTCTTTGGACAAAGAGTAATTTGTTAGTTCAGTTCTAGAATGTATTTTGTACGTAACCATTTTGTGCCAGGTTTTAGAGGGGTAGCCTAGTTAATCTGTTTCCACAAAATCAGTGAGGAATCTTGTGGCACTTTAAAGATTAATGCATTTATTTGGGCATAGGCTTTCCTGGGCTGGAGCCTTCTTCATCAGTGTTCAGTGAATAAAATGCAGGATGCTGCAGGGAATATTTGGGAGTAAGTGTGTGTCTATTGATACCTGCACAGGAAGGTTAAATCCTCTATGGCTGTGGATGGTAGTGCTTTGCTGCCAGATACCTTTGGCTTCAGGGAACTAATCAGTGGTGAAAGTTAAACTAATTTATTCCCAGTATGGGAGGGGGCATGTAAGCAAAACAGGGACTCACATGACCCTCCACAATATTCTGTCACATCCCTAGCCTGGGGCATCCACTAACACCCTATTCCATAAACTTTAGAGTGACCATATTTCCCTGTGTCAAATACAGGGCTGGGGGAGGGTGTGGCTCCCTGGCTGTGGCTGCCAAACGAATGCAGCTGCTTGGCCGCCCCGTGCCATGGAGCAATGGAATGGGGGCTGCCACTCCATGGGGGAGCTCCTCAGTTGCAGGGGAGGTTGCCCTGAGGAAGTGGGGGTGGAGGATTTGCTGGCTGCTCCAAGCCACCGGGCTCTGGGAATTCTACAGGGATGTTTCTGGCTTCAGTGGGGGCTGACCTGTGGGGGCTGCTGCCATCCAAGGGGTGGGACACTCCCTGGCTGTAGGGAGCAGTGCTGGCTCCTGGCTGCCCAACTCCTTCAGGCACCGGGAATGGAGCTGCCACCCTGCTGGGGTCTCTCCCTGGCTTCCCCATGCATCAGAGCACCGGGAATGGGGTTACTGCCCTGTGGGAGACGTCCCCAGCTGTCCCACATCTTCAAGCACCAGGAATGCAGCTGCTACCCCGCAGGAGAGCTCCCCATGCTTTGAAGTGCCGGCAACAGTGCTGCCACCCCATGGGAGAGCTCCCTAGCTGTGGGGGCTCCCTAGCTGCAGAGGTGGCTGCCTTGCGGGTGGGGGAGTGGCTACATGGGAGGCTGTCCTGCAGCAGTGATTGGGCTACCTTCTTGCAGTGATCTCCCCATCTGCAGTGGCAGCTGCCCCACAAAGGGGCAGCCCAGTACTGCTGGGGCACTAGATACCCCTCAAAATCTTAGACGGGGGACAAAGCACACTAGCCTACCCCCAACATACCCTACCTTACCTCTATGACAGGGCTCCTGGCTCCCTCTCCTGCTGCTGCCTGTACCGACTGGGGAAAGGGCTGTCTGGCCAGCCCCTGACTGATTTTACCTGCAGCTGCAGCTGTGCTGACTTGGAGAAAGGACACCTCAGCAGTGGGGAGTGACTATACAGGACAATTAGCATTTGTGTTTAAAAACAAAAAAAGTGAGATGCCTGCCTAAAATACAGGACTGTCCTAGTGAAAATGGGACTGATGGTCACAGTCCTGTGCTTCCCAGGAGCTTCTTCTCCTCTAGCCCCATACAAGGGCAGCCCTGCCAGAGGACAGGGCAGGGGTTCTGCTCCTTTTTCTTCTGTGAGGGGCAGCAGCATGCGGGGCAAGGAGCAGAAAGCTGGCAGCCAGTCCAACTCTTATGCTGCTCCCAGTTTACCCTCCCTCAGTTCTGTTCTCCTGACTGGCAGCTCCCTGGAGAGGCTGAGGTAGTACAGTGTCTTGCCAGTATGCTGTACTGGCTATAAATAGCTAGGTGGTATGCTGGACCAGACAGTAATTGCTTGGCTTCAGCCACTTTCTTAGCAGTACTCTGTACTGATCCACACCAGCTTACTTTCACCTCTGAAACTAATCCCCAGCAGGAGCATGCAAGAGTGCTGCAAGGTCTAGGCAGGAAGATGTGAGGTGCCCCACAACACTGGGTGCTCTGGGGAGACAGTGGGGGTCTCATAGCTGTCCTCAAATATTATAAGGGCTGTGCCACAGAGTATGATGATCGGTTGTTTTTAATGTCAGTTGAATTAGGTAAAAAAATAATGGACTTCCTCTGGTCTAGGTTGGACATTACGGAAAACTTTCTCATTCTAAGGGTAGTTAAGCTTGTAAGGGAGGTATCGGAATCCCCATCACCACAGATGTTTTTAAGGACGGGTTAGACAAACACCTGTCAGGGATGCTGTACAGTAACTTGGCCCTGCCTCAGGGCAAGGGGCTGGACTTGATGATCTCTCTCACTTCCAATGTTTCTATAATTGTGTGATAATTAATAGCAGAGTTAAAGAAATAGATACTTCATAGAAAGACTTTTCAGAATTTAAGCTTTCTTAATATATTTATTTTTAAGAAGAAAACATTCGAAGAGTAAACTAGTATAATATCTTTGGTCTTGAGTCAGTAACCTGAGAAAATTTAAAATAAAGCTTGAAGACAAATGTGAACTGTGCAGTTTCCAGTAATACTGCCCAAAGATTTATTGGAAAAGACTTAAGCAAGGATAGTATGTGCCCCTAAAACTACCATTATTATTTCTAAGGACCCTGTGGTAGCAATGGTCAGGAAACTGCTCTGTGTGAAACACCTAGGCCATGTCTACACTACAAAAATAACTGCATTTGCTTACTTCGAAGTAACAGACTTTGAAGTTGAACATCTACACACACCCTCCTTTGAAGTTAAACTTTGAAGTAGGGCACTACTCCATTCCCAGAGATGGTGTGAGGACTTCGAAGTTGGGCTCCATTACGTCAAAGTTAACTTTGAAGTAAGGGAAAATGTGTGTTGACTCTGCAGGCTACTTCGAAGTTAACTTCAAAGTTAGTTCCTAGTGTAGACACACCCCTAGTGTAGTTAAAATCAAATTAGCTTTTACAATGTCTCCAAACAGAATCTTGTATATGAATTACATAAACCATATATAATGTAGCATATTAATAATACTGGAGAAATTCTAGCCGTATTTTTGTGCATTTGACTCAAACCCGTATTAAAAACCTTCATTTTACCATAGTTTTTCTCTTCCCATCTTTCTCCTATTTTAGGGGCATTAGAGCTGTAAGAACCAATGAAAAATACTTTTTGAAAACTTGCAGTGATTCAAAAGTACTGAAATGTATTTTGTTTCAATGCCTTCTGCAGTTATCACCACACTAAGTCTCATCACTGTCAGAAGAATGCAAGATAACTGACCTTGGTGCCTGCTGTTTGCCCTTCAGTTGGGGCACATAATTCATATCTTGGTCAATTATCTCACTCTAGAGCCTGTAGCAAAGGGGACTGTTTCTTAAAGCAACTTTTTTTATCATGCATGCACACGTGTGTAACTGGAACTAACTATACTTACATTTCTGTAAAGGGTGAAAACCCATCTGACTCCAAGTAAAAGTACAATGAATAAGAATAAAAGGCACCATCCTGGAGTCTGGATTAAGTAACAAAAAGGTAACTCTAAAATAATGTGACATGTAACACCAGTTTTTTGTCCTCTGGCTTGTCTACCCTCATGGCTATTCTACCCGAACCTAATCATTCTCCCCAGGCTCAACAGCCAATTGGTATACAGCCAATAGGAGCTGAGAGATTTTCTTGGGGATGGGGACAGAGCATGAAGCCCTTCCTTCAGCACAGAGAGCCATATGGAATAGCCAGTGGGCTGGGGCTACTGGCTGGGAGCTGCTTAGGTAAGCACCTCATGACCAGTGCCTGCCTTTGGCACTGCACTCCAACACCCTCCCAGACCCTGCAGCCCCATCTACATACCTTCCCTAAGCCAACATTCTGTCCTGCACCTGTACACTTCACTGGACCCTGAAACCGAATACCCTGCCTCAGGTCACAATCCCCTCCTTCACCAAAATTCTCTCCCAGACCCCACTCCCTATCCTGCACCCCAGTTCCCTACTCCAAGCTCCCTTCTGCACCCATCTCCATCCCAGACCCCACACCCCCGCCATAGAAAAGTGTGGCCCTTGACTACTTACCAAAATGTTAGAGTGGCCCCCCCATCAAGAATGATTGCCCACCCCTGACCTAGGCACATGTTTTAGTAGTTTTGGAGTCAATAGGACTAAAGCATAGCGGTGCCAATTGCTGGAACAAAGTCTGGACGCAGTGTAAGAAGCAAGCAGGAGGGTTTATTACACACAGTGCTGGTGAAGTGCCACTTGGTCCAGCAGGACTCAGTGGAGCACTGCCAGACTGTAGATTACAATTGATTATATAGATTATTTGTGGGTGGGGGGAAACTACAGCATGGGTGTCACCAATGCCTGGATAGGTCCTAGCAGCAAGACAAAATGAGCACAATAAGCCAATAATCCGAGAACGTTACATAGTACCCCCACCCATTGTTTGTAGAACATTTTGTCTCTAGTACAAGTGATTTTGCTTAACAAGTTACTTAAACAAAGCAGACGTGCAGTAACATCTATGTGTCTAATTGGATGGATGATGCATCTACAAGAGTAATTATGGCACCTTTACATGGGCACATTCAGGGGGCTTATCTAAAAGATTAAAGCAAAAGAGACAGTAACAGCATAAAGCAATAACACATTTGTTTTGAGTACCAGCCTGGGATAGCAAATGTGATGGTGCTATATCCTGGTTCTCACTTGCATGGCCTCTTCTTGGAATGCGGTTGCTGGGGCAACTATCCCTCCCTCCAAACTCCAGGGCCCTGTCCAAGCTGGGACGACCTTCCCTGGGTCTTGTGAATGAGACAAGGGGTGGCCAAGTGGGGATAACCTTTCATTCATGCTAACTTGGTTTCTGAACTGTAGGATTATAGGCCTACTCCAGACTTTAGGATTCCAATAGGAGGTCTTTAGCAGAATACCATAACGTGCCTTAGAAATTTCCATCCTACACCAATTCTTTTGATTTTTCCCCACAAGTAACAAGATTTTGGGTAGACTGGCAAGAATCTCCAGATTGCTAGTGATTTTGAGCCTCACCCAGGATAAAATCCCCTCTGATTGGCTGCTTTGCCTGACTCCTGGAGTCAACCAACCAATCACAGCTGCCATAGGAAGACCTCTGTCATTCTCCTGCCCACCCTCAGCACTCAAAGCCATTTTTTCTTGAGAAGAAGGAGATTTAGAGACCAGCAGGTCAGGCAGCTTTGCTCCCTTCTCTTCTGAGCAATAGGGGTGGTACTGTGCTTCTGCTCTTTCTTCCTCCCCTCCTGTGAACAAAGAGACCGGGACAGTTGCTCTGCTCCTGGCTCCCAGCAACACCCAGTCTTGAAAGTGGGGAGAGAGAACTCTTTCCACAGCCACCTTCCAAAAGGAGCAGAGGTGAGGCCATGATGTGGGGTGAAATGATGGGGGCCGAACTGATGTGAAGACTAGGAGCACAGGGTTGGTTTGGCATTTGTGGGCAGGATTAATTGCTGAACAGGGGAGGCAGAATCACACTACACAACACATAGAGTGGACAACACCCATTGTCTCACCCACACACACTAGGGGTGGGCAGGGGACTAACAAAAACTTGTTTAATAGGATATTTTGGGTCAAACTCGTTTTAAAGGTCTGACGCATGATTTTTGATACCTTGTGGTTGGGAGTACTGTGAATTAAGCACATCTCCAAGTGCTTTCCTAAGTAGTGATGGACTTATGACCATGTGTCATAGAACTAATTGAGCTTTAGGTTGGTAACAGAAGAATAGGGCATGTCATTTGCTGCATGAACATCCACAGAATCATCCTCTATGTCATGGTAGGGGAGACTCACTGTCCCCCGCTCCCTTCTTCCAGCCCCAGATCCTCTGATGGGTGGAAATGTTGATAATACACTGTTGTTGGCTGTGGTTCAAGTCCACTGTCATTTGAAAGGGTATTGTCTCACAAACACACTGGTAGCAAATGTGACAAGCCAGGAACAATTATATGACTATACATTTGAGAAACATGTTTAAAAGTCAACATTTTGAATTACACTGAAGACAGGGAAGAATTGTTTACATAAGAAACAATGCCACACTGATCTTTGGTAATAGTAGGGTAATGTGTCTTGACATATAGACTGAAAACATTTATTGAACCAAGTCATCAACAGTGTCATCCTCATGTAGGCAACTACTGCTTGATACTTTGTCACACTGAGCTGTATCCGCACAGCATTTTCACATCTCTACAAGGCAGGAGGCTGGCCTTTGCAGGTGATAAGCGCTGCTCTTTGCATATGAACTTTGATTAGCTGAAGGATTGAGGGGGTGTACACAGTATTTTACACATAACTGGTTCGATCAGTCCATCTGGAGGGGTGGGGAGGTCTGAGAGCTCTCAGCCATCTCAGCTATTCTATTGCTTGATAATTGCTCTTTTGATTATTCTTGTTGATGGCAGTATTTCTGTGTCTTGGAAGACATCCACCAATGTAGCTCTGCAAAGGTCACAATGTTGGCCTTCAAATGGTTAACACAACATATGACTGACTTCGGTACATTTATGACCTTTTCAGGGACTGTCTCAGCCATTCTGAGCACTCTCAGAATTAGGGGCAAGTCTTTGGAGCTGAATCAAACGCCTTTTAATAAAGTCTTTCCAGCCGGTATTCCAGTCATGTCAGATCCTGAATCTGGTCCTGGCAGAGTGGCAGCATTTAATAGTCCAACTGATAGGAACACATTTCTGAGGAAGATACAGTGATTCTGTTCCCCAGTAGAAGGCACAAGAAAGGGACTCTCATGAGCATTTTGGGTGGCATCTCACAAAGAGCACTAGAACATCTGAGTCTCATGAAGAAATCCAGAGTTGTTCAGAAATTCGCTCTGTAGCATTGGTGACATGCAAGGTAGCTTCTTCATTGTGCTAGTGGAGGCATTTGTGCCATCAATAATCTTGTGCTGGATCGGTGAAAGTCTTTGAACTCTCACTTTCCTGGGAATATTTTCAACTGATTCCTCTGCATGTGTCAAACACTTACTGTATTTTTTCTTTAGCTTCATAATAAAGTGTTCAGCCAAATCTTAGTACATACAGTAAACTCTTTTGTATCCGATATTCTTTCATCTGGAATTCTGAGATAACCAGCATTTTAACCATAAGTAAATGTTAGTTACATTTTCCATAAGTACAGTACAGTGAAAGTAACTACAAATAAATACAGCAAATACAGTATATGTTTACAGTATACATTACTACTGTTGTTGGGAAATAAAGTACTCTGCATACATTTCTGTTTATTTCTTAATCTGTAATCTTGGTTTTTGTTAGTGTTATGCACTTCTAGGTATACCTTTCTGTCATCCAAAATACTTGAATATCCAGCAACCTCCCAGTCCTGGGGCTGCTGATTATGAAAGAGTTTACTGTATTAACAGTCTGGGCTGTTCCTAGGGGGCATGGAGCCAGGGGCAATTCCCCCCATCTGGAGCCTGGGGCCACCCTCCATGTCAGTTTCTGCCACCACACCTGCTTTGCACCCGCTTCACCCCTTCCCCAAGCCCTATCCCTTCACCCTCACCTGCCTCTTCCTGCCCTCTCCTGTCCCCATTGCACGCCTTTCCCAAAGTCCCCTCCACACAAGAGATGTGACCTGGGGGTTTCCTGGGCGGCCTGACATGGGGCAGGCAATGAAAGCCCTAGGAAGTGGAGCATCCCATCAGCCTTCTCTCCCCTGCCATCTCCCAGCTGGATTGCTCGCTTGAGGCTTGCATCACTTGGGGGAGCAGAGCAGGCTGCAGTCCAGGCCAGGACTGAGAGATGGTGGTAAAGTAAATGCTCTTTTTTCCACAGCTTCTGTTGCTGCAGTAAGTATGGGGAGGTCTGACACCCTGTTGCCAGCCCTGGTGCCCCCATCCCCTATAGTTTGCAGTGGCCTTCTGGGTAACAGGAATATGTGGGACCATCCCATCCATAGAGTAGTTGAGGAAGTTACCATGTGGCCTGAGGCAGCTGCCCTGAACTGTTCAATTGATGGAATGGCTCTGTTAAAAGTTCCTGGTTTATCAAGAGCTTGTGCATCAGCCATGCTAAACTGAAAAGTTTTGCTGCCATAAGGTACTGGTTACATTTTCAGTAGGTGCAGACTAAGGGTATGTCTATACTTACAGGGAGAGGGGGGGCAGCGTGCCGCAGTCAATCTTCTGGGGATTGATTTTGCTGTGGGTGTGAAGATGTGGCAAAATCAATCTCTTTGGGATTGGTCGTTAATCCTAGTACTCCATGCTACCGTGTGGAACAAGGAATGTAGATGCAAGCCTGAAGAGGCCCCTATCTACACCAGGAAAGAAAGTCGATCCTGGTATGTCGATTATAGCCACACAAATGGCATGGCTAGAATTGGGTATCTGAGATCACCTTTGATCCTTTTTGTAGACCAGGCCTTCTGAAGAAAATATAAGATGGGCTTCAGCTTTTGTTTGCTTTTTTGTGAGCTCCAGCTGAGTTGTGCAGTTTGGCCTAGTAAAATCAGTATTTGTTTCTTTCATTTTATCTTTTGAAGCAACGTTTCATAGTTCTTTGTGTAGTACTAATGGGATATACAGTGTCATATGCGTGGGTGTCTTTTGGCCCAGTGCTCCCACTTAGTGTTACTTTCCATTCCGTGTTTCTACTAAGAATAACTGCTTAATACAGTTTCTTACCTGTCTCACATATTGCAACTGTGCTTAACGGTTGCCTTTAGGCTTCTGGCCTGAGCAGGTGTCCTCAAAATGCATGCAAGTTTAATGTGAGGTTTACCTACAGATGACACTTATCCCAGCATCTTCATCTTTTTCCTGATGCCCACCGTGTTTTCTTTCTAACCTTGCCAAATTCAGGGTGTGCATTTCTCATAGCATATAAGGTGCCCGATGACACTTGTGTTTAATCAGATCCTCCACAGCGGTATTCTCCAAAGGTTCAGCTACTAGTTAGTATTCTTCAGTTCCCCAATGATGCCTAAAAATGCAGACCAAAGTGGATTTCATAATGAATTTCTTTGTGATTAATATCTGAGGAGTAGCTGTGTAAGTCTGTATCCACAAAAACAATGAGAAGTCCTGTGGCACCTGACAGACTAACAGATTTTTTGAGCCTAAGCTTTCATGAGCAAAGACCCACTTCGTCAGATGCATGGGATTGTAATTATCTCTCTGATGCCATCCAGTGCATCTCTGCCAGTCCAAGTACATCGTATCGGTATCTCTCCATCTCCTTCCAAAACAGCACTAATTTTCCAATCACCCATGGTGTTCTGACATTCCGTGTTCCAATTGATAGTGTATTCGTTAGTTGTAATTTTCTTTTGTTAGCCAACTTATCGACCAAACCCTGATCACTCGATTGGTGTCACGGACCTTGTTTATTCATGTGATGTCCGAGCTAGCATCTTGTATCATTTAGTCATGCTGGTGTAATGCTGACAAACCTGGGTTGCCGGCCCCCAGGATAGAATCTGTGCGCATAGGGTCTAAAGCCCTGCACTCTACCACATGAGCTAAAGGCTAGCTGGCTCTCAGCCAAGGCTGTAGAGAAGACACTTCACTCACCCCAGATGAGGTCTCAGTGCCTCTGGGTACTACACTGGCATCAGATTTCATTTGTACTGTTGTTTCACAGTTAGCGCATCATCACGCATATGACCAACCCTCCTTCTTTATTTAAGCTTGGGACAGCATGGAACCCCTAGAGGCTTCATGGCGGAGTTTACCCATTATTGACAGTGTTGTATTATCAAGCTTTCTGCCAGCAGGAGGACTTGAAACTTGGAGCCAAAGAATTGGTGAGCCCCCCTGTCCCTGCCATGCTGCCGAGGGTGACACCACTGGAATTCATGATGATTCTGTATTTTTTTAAAAAATCAAAGGACACCTGCTTTAACTTTCTGTCATTAATTTGCCCAGGGAATTATTCATGCTCCAAGAGTATGAGTTTATTCAGGTGTGTCAGTCAACAGCTTCCCTCGCTAGTTCAGCATGCACACCCTTTTTTAACAGCAGTTTCTTTTTGGCTGGGGATCTCCCATGGCTTCAGCCCTTAATGGTGGGGGAAAAAATCTCTTAACTTCATCTATCTCTTCAACGTGTTCATTGCTCTACACAGTAGGGTCATTCAGCATTAACTAATCCTTTGATTGTTCTGTAGCTGTTTTCAAAGAGAAGTATGAGATGTGGTCTGGTCTTTATCAGCCAAGGGGTGATTCCATAGACCTAACAGTTAGAGTGATATGTAGAGTTTATAAAATCAATCAGAATTCATATATATTGCGCATAGAGAGATGCCTCAAACTGTCACACCATGTTTGTGTGCTTTGCTACACCATGACCAACATTTGCACATGACATCATGTTCTGTGAGGTGCATGCCACACTTTCCTGCAGAGATTTGAACTGGAGAGAGAGAGAGAGAGAGAATAACAATCATACACCTAAATAAACATAGGATCATGAAATTGGAAGTTGAATGAATAGCCAGAATCAACAGTAATGAAAACTTGTATTGTCCTGTCAACTATCCGTAGTGGTTTCTTTTGCATATCTAACATTGCACCCTCTTGTGGCTATTAAAAAGAACGAATGGACATTTCAGTGTGTGTGTGTGTTTTTTTTCCCAACTTGGTTATTGCAAAATCCTATTTCTCAAAATACGATTACTTTTCAAGAGATAATTACATACATTCCTATAGGCCTGTTATCTAAATTTTCTTCTTTATGTCCTCTAAGGCAATTCGGGATATTATTAAAAATAAATCCTTCTCTTTATCCAATCTTTCTCCTCCTCCTTCACTTCTTTTTTGTTTCATTTATTCTTCTTCCTCCTCCTCTTTTCTTTCTTTTTAATAATGCAGAAGTGGGAAAGCTACATTATGCAAGTGAGTTTTACTCTTTAGACTTGTGCCCGATTGTGTCTCCTCAATTAATTAGTTCCAAATTGTTGGTCTGCTGCCAAGATACTCCTGTCTCCTACTCTAAGGCAATGTCTACACTAGAGAGTTTTGTCAACAAAATGCATGGAGTGTCCACGTTCCCAAGGCGTTCTGTTGACAGTAAATCGACAGAACGTGGTACTTCTGTTAACAGCATTCTGCTGCTCCCCCATGAGGCAGAAAGCCTGTGTTAACAGATTTTTTTTAACAGAAAGCAGGTTTGGATATTCCAGAGTGCCCTCTGTTGACAGACAAGGCTTCCAGGACACTGGGCAAACCAGTCTGTTGTGCTTCCAGTTGGCCATTTTGCTGAGAGAGCAGCTGGACAGTCTGGCTGCTCTCTGTCAACAGAGAGGATTGCTCTTTTGATCTGCTTGGCAGTCTAGCCAGTCTGTCGACAGAGGTACCTTCGGACAGAAACTTCTGTCAACAGATCATTCTAGGGTAGACATAGCCAAATATTCACCTCTGAGACTGACAGCTTCTTAGTTTTACAGCACTTTGCTGTTGGGAATCGTCAGTTTCAATGAGCGAGACACCCACTGAAATATCTTGGAGGCATCATGAAAGACACTGAAGAGTAACATCCAGACCTTGAATCTGACCTGGCATTTTGAGGGGATTCAGAATAATGAGCAAAAGTTCTATCTGGAAGTCCTCTCAGGGCCTATGTTTTGCTGAGGAAGTGAGGTAGAATAATAGAATACTAGAACTGGAATGGACCTTGAAAGGCCATCAAGTCCCAGCAGGACCAAGCACCATTTATATCATTACTGACAGACATTTTTCTAACATCGTCTGAAATGTCTCCAGTGATGGAGAGTCTACAGCCTCCCTAGCCAATTAATGCCAGGTGATCTCATCTGCATGCAATGAGTTGCGGTAGTCCAGACTGGAAGTGACAAAGAGCTGGATTGCTCTTCCCATGTCTTTATGATGTGGGGCACATTCTTCTGGCTAACTGTAGATATGCAGTAGATCACCTTTGGAGAGGGAATGAGGCAGACCTATGTATGCATCCAGCAGCAGAAAGAAATCCAGGAGGGGTCCTTAAATGCAAACCATTTTGACAGTCTGGGACTAGATCCCAGCAGTGGAAAGTGAGATGATAGTGGTTGCTACGGGCATCTCAACAGTACTGGCTAGGTTGATCTAACTTTCATAATTCCAGGTTGTGAAAGCCCCCTTCCCTCTGTGCCCAAAAGCAACACAAGTGTCACGCTGTCCACTGTAGTGCTATGGTGGCAGGAGCCTGAGTTGGTGCAATTATATCTTCCCCAGACATGGTGCAGCTGCAGTGATGTAGCACTTTAGGGTAGACTTACCTGCGGGGACTGGGACAATTCCCACCTGGTGCCCAAGGCATGCAGTCCCAGGCAACCCTCTACCCTGAGCTGCAAGTCCCATCCATTCCCCACTCCATCCCCACCGTGCCACCTTACCCCCTCCCTGACCACTTGGCCTGGGAATTACCTGGGACAGGGTGTGTCAACAGCAGCAGCAGGGGCTCAACTCCCCTGCCCCCCCCCACATATTTACACAGTGCGAGTGGCAGCATGCACCTCTACACTCCACTCTGCTACAGCACACCACACCCTGCACTGCTAGGGAGTGTCAGGGCTCTGCAGAGTAGGAGGGCATGGCACTGCAGAGAGAAGCAGAGCAGGCTGCTGATTGTGCTACATGGTGAGAGTAGGGGTGGCAAGGGGAGAGAACTTCTTGCTGCTGCTGCTGCCTCCGCCCACCACCAGACTCTGTCTCAGGTAATCCTCCCACCACCAATCCATAGGATGGTGGAGGCAGCTGCTGGAGGGCTCCCAAAAGCACATGGCCTGAGGCAGCCACCCCATCTGCTCACCTAAAGTCTTCAGCATGTTTGTCTTTCAAAATCACTTCCATCTTGTATATGAGTTCTCTTCTCTCCAGTCCGGGGGACAGGCTGCAGTGGCAGGGCAACACAGCATAGGAAGCGGGTTACAAATAGAATAACTATTACGAGCCCTGTTGTTTCCAAGCAAGGAGATGATGACTTGAACAACAGGGAAGCTGCAAAGGAAAGTCAGTCAGAGGAGGGGCAGCTTGCCCTTCCTCGGTTTCTTTTCCCAGGTAGCAAGAGACTGGCCATGGTATCAGAACAATAGCAAGAGAATACAGCATGATTTTATCATTATAAATTCTTTTCAGTAATTTCTCATGGTTCTATGATTTCCTTGAGATGTATAAACTTTCTCTTTGGTAGGGATTCTCAAACTTCACGTATTTTAGTAGGGATTGCTGTAAAATGTACTGGATAGTCTTGGTGGTCACTCAATAATGAGGACATCTTCATGTCACCCTTCTATTTGTGAGTCCATTGATAGTTGATCAGCCCAGTTCTGGAGGTGCAGGTCTTATCACAAAAGGGACGGGCATTGGCATCTGTTGGAGGGGCACAGCGTAGTTTTTGATGCTCTTTTCTTCATCTCCACCTCTCTTCGTCTGCACTGTGGTGGCACCCCTCAAATTGCACCACCCCCTCACTGTTCTCCACTGAGGACAGTCTTGGGCAAGGTTCTCCCACGTGTTGACACCGAATTAGTGTACAGTAATTCCCTGGTGTTCTGTATTTTGTGCTTAGTTTGCTTTTTGTTTTTCTTTATTTAAGGTCAATATTCCCTGTAAACTTTTCCATCCATATACAGGTTTTTTCCATCCTTGGGCAGAATAATTTTTTTATGTGCAAACAAGACGTGTGCAAATGTGCAGCACCACTAGAAAGAAAACGTAGACATTAGTGCTCTGCTAATCAGCTGGGTGGCATATGAATCTCTCCTGAATGGTTGCACAAGCGCCTGGATGACAGGGAATGCTGCTTTTTTTCTCTCTTTTTCAGATCAGAATAAACTTATCTAATAAGCAAAATGGTAACTCAATTTAAAACAGAAACATATGGCTATTATAAGACATTAAAGAAATAAACTTTTGCTTGGTGGTTTGTGCCAGTACCTCTAATAATGCTTTTATAGTCTGTGTTACAATTTATTGACTAATTACTGGTTTTAATGGGTTGTGTTCACAGTTATTCCAGATATTGAATGATTTTATATAAAAATACAACAGATTTCCTACATGCATCACTAAAATGATCACACTGTAGGGTTTGTGATTGTATTGTGTTATTTTACTACAATAATTCCCGACTAGAGATGCAAAACCTGAGTTCAGTAGAGCAGATGGTTGGCTCAAATTTTGTACTTCCTATATCCACTATTCTGTTCTTTGGAAGGACTACAATTACACCAATATATTCTTAATGTAATCCTATCCTTGGTGCTGCTTCTTTGGCCCTCATGGTTTAGAGAAGCAACATTGAAAACATGAAGACTAGCGGTAAAAATTCCCAAGTGACCTGGACACTTAAGTCTCATTGCAAGTTGGTGGGGCGTAGGCCATGAGGTCTGGCTGAGCAAAAGGAGTGCAGCATCCAATCTGTGTTTTAGGCACCTAAGTCCCATTTCCAGACCACTCCGGTGCACAAAACTCCTGATGACTGTTGTAGACACCTAAACACAGCCGTTAACATCTCAGAGTAAAAGTTCCGTCAGAACCTCAGTTTTTGCCCCTGAGCATACATAGTGCTGTCTCACTGGAGGTGTCTGGACACCTAACCTGCCATGAAGCCCCAGAATGATTCACAAACCAAGGATGGTACTGAATGGAACTAGGGGAAGAGGGAGTTTGCCATTTGGCATCCATATAAAAGATGTAAAATCTTATTAATCAGTGTCTAGTGATGGTTCAGCACAAATAAGGGCAACTTAGCTTTTGTTTTCTGAGGTGTGGCAGTGACAGCAGCTGTTTGTGCACTGGATAGTCATAGGTATCCATTGGGAAAGGGATCCCTGAAGAAACAAACTTAGATGTGCTTCAGGGAGACTCATTGCATCCATCAGAATTGTAGTCTCCGTATAATCAGTCTTTGAAGTCCTACATCCTTTCTTTAAAAAAATAAATAAATAAACATGACAAAGCATAGCTCTTCGGGGATGCGGGGGAGGAGGGGAGGGGGAAATCCCAGTAAGACTGTGATTTTTAAAGATGAGCTGACTCATTCATTTCAGAAGTGATGAATGACTAAATCCCCTAGTCAGCTTTGAAAATGTCAACCTTGATCAGCAACGAAGGGTCCTGTGGCACCTTATAGACTAACAGAAAAGTTTTGAGCATGAGCTTTTGTGAGCACAGACTCACTTCATCAGATGCTGGTCTTGGAAGTCTGCAGTGCCAGGTATAAATAAGCCAGGTCTGTCTGAGTTTGTGCAAGCTTCCTTGTGAGGTTGATAGATTTCCATTCCATATGGCTAAATGCAGTGCCTTGCATGGTGTCAAGTATCGGAGGGGTAGCCGTGTTAGTCTGGATTTGTAACAACAACGAAGGGTCCTGTGGCACCTTATAGACTAACAGAAAAGTTTTGAGCGTGAGCTTTCGTGAGCACAGACTCACTTCATCAGATGCTGGTCTTGGAAATCTGCAGGGCCAGGTATAAATAAGCCAGGTCTGTCTGAGTTTGTGCAAGCTTCCTTGTGAGGTTGATAGATTTCCATTCCATACGGCTAAATGCAGTGCCTTTCATGGTGTCAAGTATCGAGGCATCTTCCAACACAAAGGATCTTCCTGTGAAGTCAGATTACTCTAGTGACCTTTAATCTTTACAAACATGTTTTTAGCATTGCTCCAAAGTCAAATTCTAGGAAAGCTCACCAAATTTTCCTCCTCAGGTGTCACTTGAATACTATAGTGTCAAAAAACAAGGACTGGAAATCTTATGTTTTACAGAAAAGCAAAACAGCCATTAAGCCTATGTCACCAGTAAAGAGAGAATGGCTTTTATTTCAAGTACTTCCTGATGTGTTAGATCACCATAACCAGCAGGACTACAGCTAGTTTGGCTCTCACACCATTTGGCTCAAGAAAAGTTGAAAACAATAGGCCTAATTCTAATTTTCGCTACAACAGCTTAACGCCCCATAGTCCGTGGACTTAAATCTGAATAACAGTAGTATAAGTGAAAGTACAACTTGGTTCATTGGCCTATATCCTCAAAGCTCTTAGGTGCCTAAAGGTAGGGGGACCATCCATACCATATTGGGCGGGACAGTCCCATATTTGGGACATCAGAAAGTTGTCCCGACTTATTTTTCAAAAGGGACTCATTTTCCTGTATTTGGGCCAACCCCCCACAACCTTTTCCTCCAGCAGCTGCGCAGGCACAGCTGCTGGTTGGAGTCACGTCCCTGAGCCTCCGGAAAGCTGGGAGAGGGCCAGCAGCTGTCGCTTTCCCTTGGCTCTGGGGGATCACCAGCGGCTGCTGCTTCCCTGGGGCTCTGGGGGATCACCAGCAGCTGCTGCTTTCCCTGGGCTTTGGGGGATTGCCATCAGCTGCTGCTTTCCCTGAGCTCTGCGGGATCGCCGGCAGCTGCTGCTTTCCCTGGGCTCTGGGGGATCGTCGGCAGCTGCTGCTTTCCCTGGGCTCTGGGGGATTGCCAGCAGCTGCTGTTTTCCCAGGGCTCTGGGGGATCACCAGCGGCTACTGCTTTCCTGGGGTTCTGGGGGATCGCCAGCAGCTTCCACTTCCCCAGGTCTCTGGAGGATCACTGGCAGCTGCCACTTTCCCAGGGCTCTGGGGGGTCTGGGGGATCACTGGCAGCTGCCGCTTTCCCAGGGCTCTGGGGGATCGCTGATAGCTGCCACCTCCTTCCTGGCTCCCAGGGGCTTGGAGGAGCCACCCCTCCCCCACATATCTATCTCCCTATCCTTTATTTGGGACAGGGAGATATGGTCGCCCTACTTAAAGGCCAATGGGAGTTAGAGGCCTAAATACCTGAGGCTGTAGGCCTCTGTCTCTAGGGTCATTTTTGTTTCTCAGCTTGGAATTAGAGAAGGGGTATCAACTTCAGGAAGTGACTCACATTTCTGACAAGAAAACAGGCCTTTTGAACATATGTTGGTGCTGAGTGCTTTTGCCACGTTGTCACAGCATATTTACAGAGAACGGAGGGGCAGGGCTTCATGTTCTACTACCTTGGTACTGTACTGTCTAAGCTGTGGGAAAAGAAGGGCGCTTCCTGTATGGTGAGGGAATCCCTGGAAGGAGGAGTCTTCTAGGTGCTTTCTGCTCCCCAGGGTCCACTTGGGGATTGTAAAAGGAAGTAAACAAGATGGAGAAACTGCCCCTTAAGAACTGAGTGTGGTCTTTTGACATTTTTGTAATGCATTGGGAATCTGTCTGAAAAGACAGAGGAGGTCAAAGGAGGCAGTTGCACCAGGGCCCAGCAATTTAAAGTGACCTGGGGCTACCGGCTGCCACTGCACCAAGTGCAACAGAGGCAGTGGCTGGGGCCCAGAGTCCTTTGATTTGCCACTGGAGTGCTGCACTGTGCACAGCTCTGAGGGCTGCAGAGGGGCTCAGCACCTCAAATGCAGGTGCACTAAGGGCTGGCTGCCTGGGTACTGCCCCTTCTGCCTGAGACCATGCCACTTCTGAGGGCCCAGAAACAGCAGAAGCTGGTTCGGGCCCATTTTACTTGAGTGATTTGTTAGAATGAATTGGTTGCTGGATTTAAATTGTGTGCTGTGAGTTAGCAAATTTTTCTGTGGTAATATCATGACTTGAGCCAAGTATCAGCCAGAGTTTAGGTAAATTTAGAAAAGAAATATTACAAAATTGCCAGTGCAATCTGTTTGGAAAAGACTAGTGGGACCTGCTTTTTTTTTTTTTTTTTTTTGTATTTTCTACAATGCAGTCCGAGTTAAGTAGTTGCCATCTAGTGGCAGAAAAGTAAAATTTAACAGTAAAAATTTCTATTCCTTTTACCTGCCGTTGCTGCTGCTGAGCCAGTCACGGGAGCTAATGCAGTAAAACTGCATAACAAAGTAACATTATTATTTAATGCTCAGTTGGGAATTTGAAGTGTAAACTCTCTGGGACTTTTTTTTTATCATGAATATAATGTCCTTTTATCACGGGTAGCTGTGTTAGTCTGTATCCACAAAAACCATGACAAGTCCTGTGACACCTTATAGACTAACAGATTTTATGGAAAACAAGTTTTCGTGGGCAAAGACCCACTTCATCAGATGTATGCGTCTTTGCCCATGTATGCGTCTTATGCGAAAGCTTATGCTCCAAAAAATGTTAGTCTATAAGATGCCAAATGTCCTTTTGACTCTTTCATAGGCCGCGTCTACACGTGCACGCTACTTCGAAGTAGCGGCACCAACTTCGAAATAGCGCCCGTCACGGCTGCATGTGTTGGGCGCTATTTCAAAGTTGAAATCGACGTTAGGTGGCGAGACGTCGAAGTCGCTAACCCCATGAGGGGATGGGAATAGCGCCCTACTTCAAAGTTGAACGTCGAAGTAGGGCACATGTAGCCGATCCACATCCCGCAACATCGAAATAGCGGGGTCCGCCATGGTGGCCATCAGCTGAGGGGTTGAGAGACGCTCTCTCTCCAGCCCCTGTGGGACTCTATGGTCACCTTGTGCAGCAGCCCTTAGCCCATGGTTTCTGGCTGCTGCTGCGGCAGCTGGGGATCCATGCTGCATGCACAGGGTCTGCAACCAGTTGTCAGCTCTGTGGATCTTGTGTTGTTTAGTGCAAGTGTGTCTGGGAGGGGCCCTTTAAGGGAGCGGCTTGCTGTTGAGTCCGCCCTGTGACCCTGTCTGCAGCTGTTCCTGGCACCCTTATTTCGATGTGTGCTACTTTGGCGTGTAGATGTTCCCTCGCAGCGCCTATTTCGATGTGGTGCTGCCCAAAGTCGAAGTTGAACGTCGACATTGCCAGCCCTGGAGGACGTGCAGACGTTATTCATCGAAATAGACTATTTCGATGTAGCGTGCACATGTAGATGTAGCCATTGATTCCAAGGCCAGATCATCTAGTCTGACCTCCTATATATAGACCCCTATGTGGATACAAAATTTATATCCAGAAATATGAACTGCAGATATTCACATCCATATCCACAGATGCAGATATCTGCAGATATAAAGCAGATATTCACAGATTTGCAGGGATCTATCTATATATCACAGGCTGTAGAACTTCCCCAAAATGATTCCTTTTGAACCAAGGCATATCTTTTAAAAACTCATTCATTCCTGATTTTAAAATTGCCTGTAATGAAGAATTCACCTTAGTAAATGGTGTGAAAGGTTAATTACTCTCTCTATGAAAAATTTCCAGTCTGAATTTGTCTGGCTTCAGCTTCCAGCCATTGGATCTTGTCATACTTTTTACTGCTAGATTGAAGAGCCCGTTATCAAGCCCCTTCCCCCCCGTGTACATATGTATAAACAGTGATCAAGTTGTATCTTCATCTTCTGTTTATTAAACTAAGTAGATTGGGCTCCTGAAATGTGTCCCTCTAAGGCAAGGGTTAGCAAACTTTCCAAGGAGGAGTGCTGAAATTTGCCTTACATTTGCATAACAGGTATACAGAAGAAAACTCTTGTGTACTCAGATCTCATGTTTGAAGAACTTGTGGTTGGGGAGGGATTGCTGTATGTAGAAGAGGGTAGGATCCCTTTAAATAGATTGTGCGTGTACCTTGCATTCACTGGCTGTTTATAGAGATGCTACCCTGTTCCTGTACACGTACATGTGTCAATGATCTCTGCACCTTTGGATTCACCATTTCAGGGCTGATCAATTATACCCTGACCTCCTTTATTACCTATACTAATTGTCATGCCATCTATGTGCTTCTTTCCTCACTTGCTCTGAAACAGTGTTTCTCAGCCAGGGGTATGTGTACTCTTTTTTGGGGGGGGGTTGTACACTGATGTCTTTCAGGGGTACATCAACTCATCTAGCTATTTGCCTACTTTTATAACAGGCGCCATAAAAACACTAGTAAAGTCAGTGCAGTCTAAAAGTTCATTCAGACAATGACTAGTTTCTATGGCTTCATAGGCCTTATGCTGAAATGTAAGTACAATAATTCTATTTCAATCCATTTGTTTGATAATAAGATGGTAGAAAGTCAGCCAGTTTTCAATAGTAGTCTTCTGTGATAGTTTTGCACGTTTTTGTAAGAAAGTAATTTGTAAGTCAGGTGTAAATTGGTGATATGCAAAAAAATCTGACTCCTGAAAAGGGTACAGTAATCTGGAAAGATTGACCAGCATTTGTTTCAAGACCTGAGATTGTCTTAGGACCATGTTTCTCAACTGGTGGTACGTGTGTACTTAGGGCGTATGCAAGAGAAGTCTGGGGGGACTTATAATTTTTTTTGACAAAGGGGAACCTTATAAAATAAAGGTTGAGAAACACTGTGCTAAAACACTGTCTGCACTCTGAAAGGTCAAACTGTTCCCTTTCCCAGGGTTTGGCTTTATTAAGAAAGTAAAGAAACAGAAGAATAAAGGAGATAGGTAAACTCCATCTCCCCTCCCAGTCTTAGCTGTTCCTAGAGTTTCTCCCTAAGGGCTGTTGAATCCATGGACTGGCTGTATCCTCTCTTTCTCCAGTGAGGTTATGAGTCACCTGTCTCACTCAGTTAGCAAAATCCATCAAACCTTTTTCTGGCAGGGTCAGTGTTTGCTGTTGAAGTGGAATATTTCAGGAAAACACTGCCAGTCTGTTACACTGCTTTTTCTTGATTTTTGTCCCTTCTTTCTCCACTTTCCCAGCCTGAGGCCCACCCCCGCTTTTACCACAGATTTTTCTGCGATGGAAGGAAAAGATGGAGAAAAAGGCAGAAACTGTTCGTATTTTGCCACCCTCTGCAGGGCCCAATTTGCTTGGAAACATGGGCTGAGATTACTACCTCTCCAAAAGGGTGACATTTCCCATCCTCTGGATATGTGGCTAGCAGGGAAGATGAATACCAAACTAGTGTGAGCATCAAAACAGAACATCAGTTTCAATGGATACTTGATCATCACAGTATGGATAACTGGAGTGTCCACTGTCTCTGAAGAAGCCAGATTCTCTGGGTTGTTTTTTTGAGTTTGTAGGACTAGTTTCTGGTATTTTCTCCACTTCTGGTATGTAGCGTGCAATGTGACTGAGCATGCTTGCATGCAGTATGGACAGGAAGTATTGAATGGTAGAGACAAGTCCACCAAGACACCAATATTACACATCTCTCTACCCTTTTTTCATAAACCTAATTTTTTACCTGCTGTCATCGTTAGGTGTTTTTCAGGGTCATTGCTTCAAAAGTCTTGGGGCTTACTCTTCTCTTTAAGCCTATTCAAATTAATTGTTTCAATTCAAGTGCAGGTACTGAGGAGTTCTAGGGTTCTTTCTCACTGATTTTCACATCATATACCCATAGTAAAAATAGTACAAGCTGACCCAGCCACCTGGATCCAATCTCACAGCTCCAATCTGAGCCATGTCCACACAGATGTTTTTAATATGCTAGCTAAAGGAAAGCTATCTGGGCTTGAAGGCATGCCTCCAACTGCAGTGCAGTCCTACCCACAGGAGAAAACTGAAATTAGATGATGCTTTGGTCCTTTGTTTTGTTGTTTTTGAGTATCACACATGAGAGTTCAGTGAAACACAGTAACTACTATAGGTTGAACTGCTCAAATCTGGCACTCTCTCATCTGGCAACATTCGTAGTCCAGCACGATTTTAGTTAGCCACATATCCACTTATCAGAAGTGTGGCCAAGTTTCCCATGGTCCCATACAGTTTGTTTACAGCCATCAGTCCTGGCTGTAAGTGCTGTTATTTAGCTCTAATGTATCCCTAAACGTCTTCTAAACACCCAAGCTGCGTCTACATGTGCACGCTACTTCGAAGTAGCGGCACCAACTTTGAAATAGCGCCCGTCACGTCTACACGCGTCGGGCGCTATTTCGAAGTTGAAATCGACGTTAGGCGGCGAGACGTCGAAGTCGCTAACCCCATGAGCGGATGGGAATAGCGCCCTACTTCGACGTTCAACGTCGAAGTAGGGACAGTGTAGACGATCCGCGTCCCGCAACGTCGAAATTGACGGGTCCTCCATGGCGCCCATCAGCTGGGGGGTTGAGAGACGCTCTCTCCAGCCCCGCAGCTCACTGGTGGCCGCGTGGAGCGGCCCCTTAAAGGGCCCCTCCCCCGCCCTGACTGCAGGAGGCTGAGGGAACGTGCAGGCTCCTGTCTGCACACGCGGTGCAGAGCCTGCCCAGCCCTCAGCCCCTGCAGCAGCCATGGCTGCCCAGCAGCCCCCCCAGCGCCCCCAGGGGACCCCCCCCAAGGGCAGCCAGGGCAGCCAGCAGAGCCAGAGGACCAAGCAGTCTGGGAAGCGGCAGCGGGGCCCCTCCTGGACGGAGGCCGAGCTGCGGGACCTGCTGGGGCTCTGGAGCGAGGAGGAGGTGCTCCAGGTAGTGGGGAGCAAGAGACGGAACGCGGATGCGTTCGCTCGGCTGGCCGATGGCCTGGCTGCCCGGGGGCACCCTGCCCGCACTCCTGACCATGTCCGCAGCAAGGTGAAGGAGCTGCGGCAGGGTTACTCCCGGGCCCGGGATGTGGCCAGCCGATCTGGGGCCGCCCCAGTCACTTGCCCCTTTTACAGGGAGCTCAGGGACATCCTGGGCTCCCGGCACACCTCCCCCCCTCTGGCCACCCTTGACACTTCGGCTGACGAGCCCCAGCAGGCCCTGCAGCCGGGCTCCAGCCCGGAGGTAAGCCCCGCACCCCGGGGGTCCCCCCTGGAGGCCATCCCCGGGACATCACGGCAGGGGGAGGAGGAGGAGGAGGAGGGGGGCTCCTCCTCCACTGATTCCAGCCTGCAGATCCTCCTCCTGCCATCCCGGAGCAGCAGCAGGGCCTCCGACCCCCGGGGATCTCCGGACCATGGGAGCGGACCCACAGGTAGGTACCCCTCTCTGGTGGATACCCCGGGGCTGGAGGGGCGGGGGGAACAGAGATGTGTCCAGGGCCCCCCACACGCTCACATGGCCATGGCCCCAAGGACACCAGGGACAGGGCCCTCACAGCACTGCAGCCAGCAGCCCCTGCCCCCCGCCACCCTGCATGACAGTGCCTTGCCCCATCCCCAGGCCAGGGGGGAGCGGAACCTCGAGGGGCCCCCGGGCGGAGGGGGTGGGACACCCCGCAGCAGCAGCATGCGATGGAGTGGGGGGAGTGCCAAAGGGAGACCCAGGCTACAGATGAGCCACCCGAGCCAAGGAGCTCCCAGGGCCAAAGGAGGATCCTGGCGCTACAGCTGGCAGGTGACACCTCTGCCCTGAACAAACAGGAGGGAGGAGCCGAGCTGGCTTGGAATTGGGGGGCGAGGGCGGGGGCCACAGGTAGAGGCTAGGGGAAGGGAGAGCTGGTAGGCAGCCAGCCAGAGGAGGGGGAAAGCTGCATCGCAGAGGGGCCCCCCCTTGGGGTCTTCTCCCCACGATGAGTTGGAAGGACTGTCTCTTCCGACAGCTGGTGCTGTCACTCCTGCCAGAAACTGGCCAGCTGTGGCCTAAGAAACCTCTCCTGCTCTCAGACCCTGCGGGCTGAAGTGAGAGTCGCTCCCACCAGGGGACGGGCTGCAGGGCAGGGGGACCCCTGAACCCCATCCATCACAGCAGCATCTCCCGGGGACGGGGATGGGGAACCTGCAGCACAGGGCGGGGGGGACAAAGGCCACGGCTCGGGGACGACACTAACGCCTGTCTCCATTCTTCTTTCCCCCCTCCTCTCCTGTGTCCTGCACCTGCACCGGCACCATCCGAAGGACCGGAAGAGAGCGCCGGCGAGGCGTCGGTCGTCCCGGAGAGTCCTCCGGGACCCTCGCTCCAGGGAAGCCCCCCGGCCGAGGAACCACCGGCCCCGCGGAGGGCAAGACGGCGGACCCCGCGCCTACTGCCGGCGGTGGCCACAGACCCCCAGCTGCTGGCCATCCATCGCCGGCAGCTGGAGGTGTCGGAGCGGCAGCTGGAGGTGTCGGAGCGGCAGCTGGAGGTGTCGCAGCACTACATCCGGCTGCAGGAGCAGGCGCTGGCCTGGCGCCGCGAGTCATGGGGGGCCCTGGTGGACACTGTCAACCGCCTGGTTGATTTCCTGGCCCCCCATGCCGCGCCAGCCGCGCCACCGCCCGCCATGGCCGCTTCTGCAGCCCCACCACCAGCTGCTGCAGCCGCCGCCGGCCCGTCCGCCGTCGCCCCACCACCTCCCCGCGAGGGCCACCGCGCCGAGGGACCCCTGGAGCCACCCGAGACTCGCCGGCGCCGATATCTTCTGGTGGAGCCCGCTCCCACCCAGCCGCGGACCAGACTGCAGGCCCGCCGGAGCTCCCGGCCGGGAACGCCCACTGGGGGCCTGTAGGGGGTGAGGGGCCCGGGACGTGGCCCCCCCCCCGATGGACAGACTTTGGGGACTGGGTGGGTGGGTACTGCCCCTGCTTGCCCCGTCCCCCCTGTAAATAGTTCTCCCCGTTCTCCTCCCTGCTTTTTGGTTTCCTTTTGTGGATGGCGCACCCTGCTTGGAGTTTATTGTTGTACATAGTTTTATTTGTGCCCATCTTGCTTTTGTTACATGTTTGTCCCTCCTTTTTGCTTTCCCTTTCACATGTGTATATTTTTCTATTTCAAAAAAAAAAAAGGTTCAGCCAAAGAAAACATTTACGTTCACCCACAAGTTCGATCTGTCGTTTCTCCTGGACAAGGGGGGGGGGGCGGTGGGGTGCCCCATGGTGGTGTGGGCGTTGAGGCAGGAGTGTGGGGGAGGAAGGGGCGGGCAGTCGGGGGCCTGGGCAGAGTTCACCCCGCGGCCTGGTTGTCGAAGTGGGCCCGCAGGGCCTCCCGGACCCGGGTCCCCTCTGGGTCCACCTGCCGACTGGGGGCAGCAGGTGGCTGGAGGTGTGCCCTGCCGGCCTCGGCGGCCCAGCCCTGAAGGAAGGTCTCCCCCTTGCTCTCGACAAGGTTGTGCAGGGCGCAGCAGGCACCCACAATCTGGGGGATGTTGTTGGGGCTGGCATCCAGGCGGGTGAGGAGACATCTCCATCGTCCCTTGAGGCGGCCGAAGGAGCGCTCCACCACCTGGCGCGCACGGTTCAGGCGCGCGTTGAAGCGCTCCTGGCTGGCGGAGAGGTGGCCCGTGTAGGGGTGCATAAGCCACGGCCGGAGGGGGTAGGCCGCATCCGCAATCATGCAGAAGGGCATGGTGGTGTCCCCCAGAGGGATCTCCCGCTGGGGGATGTAGGTCCCCGCCTCCAGCCGGCGGCACAGGCCCGAGTTGCGGAAAACCCGGGCGTCGTGGGTGCTGCCAGGCCAGCCCACGTAAATGTCCTGGAACCGTCCCCGGCTGTCCACCAAGGCCTGCAGGACGACTGAATGGTAGCCCTTCCGGTTCACGTATCGGCCTCCGCTGTGGTCCGGGGCGCGGATGGGGATGTGGGTCCCATCCAGAGCCCCGAAGCAGTTGGGGAAGCCCAGGGTGGCAAAGGCGGCAATGGTGGCATCTGGGTCCCCCAGCCTCACGAGTCTGTGCAGGAGCATGGAGTTGATGGCACGCACGACCTGCAGGGAAAGCACATGGGACAGCCTCAATGAGGGGTGAGCAGGGTGTGCATGGCCCTGCCCTGGCCCCCCCGGCCCCCCCTGGCCTGCCCTGCTCTGCCCTGGCCCCCCTGGCCTGCCCTGCTCTGCCCTGGCCCCCCTGCTCTGCCCTGCCCTGCCCTGGCCCCCCTGGCCTGCCCTGCCCTGCCCTGGCCCCCCTGCTCTGCCCTGCTCTGCCCTGGCCCCCCTGGCCTGCCCTGCTCTGCCCTGGCTCCCCTGCTCTGCCCTGCTCTGCCCTGGCCCCCCTGCTCTGCCCTGGCCCCCCTGCTCTGCCCTGCTCTGCCCTGGCCCCCCTGGCCTGCCCTGCCCTGCCCTGGCCCCCCTGCTCTGCCCTGGCCCCCCTGGCCTGCCCTGCTCTGCCCTGGCCCCCCTGCTCTGCCCTGCCCTGCCCTGGCCCCCCTGCCCTGCCCTGCTCTGCCCTGGCCCCCCTGCTCTGCCCTGGCCCCCCTGGCCTGCCCTGCTCTGCCCTGGCCCCCCTGCTCTGCCCTGGCCCCCCTGGCCTGCCCTGCTCTGCCCTGGCCCCCCTGCTCTGCCCTGCTCTGCCCTGGCCCCCCTGCTCTGCCCTGGCCCCCCTGCTCTGCCCTGGCCTCCCCCTGTGGGTTCTCTTACCTCCATGAAGACGGCCCCGACAGTGGCCTTTCCGACGCCAAACTCCTGCCCCACGGATCGGTAGCTGTCCGGAGTGGCCAGCTTCCAGACAGCGATGCCGACCCGTTTCTCCACGCTGAGGGCACGCCGCATGGCAGTGTCCCGGTGCCTGAGTGCGGGGGTGAGCCACTGGCACAGCTCCAGGAATGTCTGTCGGGTCATCCTGAAGTTGCGGACCCAGTGCTCGTCGTCCCACTCCCCAAGCACCAGGCGCTCCCACCAGTCGGTGCTGGTGGGGTGGCTCCACAGCCGCCGGCGTGTGAGGCGGGGGGTGGAGCGGGGTGCTGCAGGGGTAGGGGCTAAGCCCTGCTGCCCCGGGGGCATCTCCTCCCCTGGGGCAGGAAGGTGCTCAGCTGCCCCCAACATGACAAGAGCCAGGGCAAGCCCTGCTCCTGCCAGGAGGGCTGGCTGGACCTCTAGCTGCTGCTGCTGCGGCTGCTGCTGCTGCTGCTGCTGCTGGGGGTCCATAACTGCGGCACTCGGGGTCTGTGTGCCTATCTGGCTCGTCAGACCGCGTGCTGTGCAGGCTGAGTGTATGTGGGAGGGGCCCTTTAAGGGAGCGGCTAGCTGTTGCCCCGGAAGCGCTAGCCTGCCCTGTGACCCTGTGTGCAGCTGTGCCTGGCATCCCTATTTCGATGTGTGGTACTTTGACGTGTAGACGTTCCCTCGCTGCGCCTATTTCGATGTCGGGCTGCGCAACGTCGAAGTTGAACATCGACGTTGCCGGCCCTGGAGGACGTGTAGACGTTATTCGTCGAAATAGTCTATTTCGATGTCGCAACATCGAAATAAGCTATTTCGAAGTAGCGTGCACGTGTAGACGTAGCCCCAGTGAGCAGTGGAAGTGTTGATAATGCTGCTAGACAATATTGACCTCTCATGGTTTGGCAAATTCTCTAGTTTGGCACCAGTCAGGTCTGGAGTGTGCCAGACTAAAGTGGGGCAGCCTTTATTTGTAATTTGTAAAGACATCTGCAGAATCCTCATAAAACCAAGAGGTTAGTCTTGAACAAAAGCCCACTGTGTTACACATAACTGTACAACTATCAGGTTTATCCCAATAGATTTGTTAATGATCCTACGAGAAGTTGATCACCTCCAGCTAAGACATAAGTGCTCTCAACATCTACTGATTGCATTTATCCCCCTGTCAGTACCTGGGCCTCAAAAGTAATGGTACTGTGCAAAAATATTACTAAGCAATATATAGCATAGGAAAGATTTCAAAAACCACAAAAATGTAGCTACATTTTCTGACTCTCATTACAGTTACATAGGACATATGGAAGTGATGTTAAAGTTGAAGAACACACATGCTACTCTAAAATATTCCTGTGCCAATTGTAACTTCTGAAGGAAAGTTTGCAGTGGATTCACAAGAACTAGACTAAAAAAATTGGCAAGCATTGCAGAAGATTATGTCAAAAGAAAGAGACAGAATTATAATCTAAGAAAGGGCATGCTCTGGAAGTGTCAGAAAAATGGAAACATGTTTTACTGCTGCCTTAATAGAAGAGTGAAGCAGAAAGTGAGGTTTAAAATACAAAATGAGGATCAGGTACAACTGTGAAAGGAATGAGAGACACTGGGAACTATGACTGAGATTTTCAACGTGGTAAGAATTTTGGAGACACAATGTCCATTGGTAAATTATGGTAAATTGCACCCACTTTGAAACACTGTTATATTATTGAAACAATGTGTCTCTTGGTGTAATTGGGAATCATGTTCACACTGTGTGTAATGTAGTGACCATTGGCAAATATATTTATGGACACTTTAATCGGGTCATATCCATAAGCAAACAGTCCAATTGTGTGAACTTAAACTTCCTTTCTCTTTTTATTGTCTGCATGCATACGAAAGAGACAGTGATAAAAATGACCAGTTTTCCAGCTTGACTGCCTAAAGTTCTGCCTACACTACGGAGACTCTAAGTTGTATAGAACTATACCGCCATGCCTATGCCAGGATAACCACAGACAGTAATTCCTACACTGGGGGGAAGAGCTATTTTCTTTGTCTACGTCTATATGGAAGAGTTTTGTAGACAAAACTCCTGGAGTGTCTACACACAAAATGTGTTTTGTCGACAGAAACTGTTGACAAAAAAAGCTGTGTAGCCAGTGCAGGGGTCCCTTTTGTCAACAATGTGAATCAAAACATTGATCCACTTTTATGTATAGATGCAATCTGCCAACAAAAGTTTTGTCGTAACATCTCTTCCTAGAGTAACTTGTGTAGACAGCAACGAAGGGTCCTGTGGCACCTTATAGACTAACAGAAAAGTTTAGAGCATGAGCTTTCGTGAGTTAACTCACTTCTTCAGATGCAGTTAACTCATGAAAGCTCATGCTCTAAACTTTTCTGTTAGTCTATAAGGTGCCACAGGACCCTTCGTTGCTGCTACAGATCCAGACTAACACGGCTACCCCTCTGATACTTGTGTAGACAGATGCTTCTAGTGTAGATGTAGCCTTTCAGTGTAGGAATAACAACTCCTCGAAACATGGAAGCTCTGTCAATGTTGGCATTGTTCCATCTGTATCAATGTATCTGACACTGGTGATAGGTTTGTTTTGCTATGTCAGTCAGGACTGTACTTTCACACCCAAGCAGTAGAACTATTTTAATCTAACTTTTCAGGACAGGCCACACCTAAGATTAGGTGATCCTGCACACACTCATAAACTGAGTGGGCCAATTCTTAGTGCCTAAATTTAGGTATCCAAGTTTAAAAATCAAACTTGTAGTTAACACTGTAATGAATGTACTGAGAAGAAACCACGCCCCCCACATCTTTATTGTTTTCTACAGAGGTTGATGAATTTTTATGTTATGGGGGGTTGATAGCTTTGAAACAAACTTATATATGAGATCGTAACACCAGTATTAGACATGCATCTCTAAATTGGCTAGTTCCATATCTTTTAGGATTTCAAGAAGTAAGCATCCTTTGATCCCAAGGGATCATGGGTTTGCGCCCCAGTTGGACTGATTCGAGCAGCATCTTCTGTGGCTGTGCAATCCAATCTGGGAGTGGCAGTCCCTTCCGCACTGTGAGCAGCAGTAGGCAGATGTCACTCTGGTATCACGGGCATGGATCTTCCTGAGGTCTCTCCTATCTTCTGCTTCCTTCACCAAGGTAGTTTCATACATAACAAGAGCTTCTTTCACTCCCTGTTTCCAGGCATGCCGTCTGAGGCAAGCGAATGCCAGGTGTTCACACTGATAGAGAGAGTGCTGAGGTCACGCTTGCACGTGTCCTTGTAGCGCAATTTAGGTTGACCTTTCGACCTCTTTCCAGATGCCAGTTCGCCAAAGAGGAAGTCTTTCAGTATTCGGCCATCTGTCATGCGTGAGACATGGCCCATCCAGCGCATACGCCTCTGTTTGAGAAGGGTGAACATGGAGGCGGTGCCTGCCCTCTCAAGCACTGCACTATTGGGGACCTTGTCCTGCCATGAGATACCTAGTATGCACCTAAGGCAGCGCATGTGGAACGTGTTGAGCCGCTGCTCTTGTTTTGAGCGCAAAGTCCATGTTTCACTGGCATACAGCAGTGTGCTCAAAACACAGGCTGTGTAGACCTGCACCTTGGTGTGTACAGTGAGCTTATTGTTAGCCCATACTCTCTTCGTCAGCCTGGAGAACATTGTGGCGGCTTTTCCAATGCTCTTGTTGATCTCGCTATCAAGTGACAAGTTGTCCGAGATCCTCGAGCCTAGGTACACGAACTCATGGACGACTTCCAGTTCGTAGTCTAGCATGTTGATAGATGGCTCGTTACCCACGTTTTGGCCCATCACCTGGGTCTTCTTTAAGCTGATTGTGAGGCCAAATTCCATACATGCATCTGCAAAGTGAGTTATGAGTGACTGCAGTTCCTGCTGAGTGTGAGCAGCAATAGCTGCATCATCGGCAAAAAGGAACTCCCTTAGACGCTTCGTAAGCACCCTGGTCTTCGCTCTAAGCCTCGACAGTTTGAAGAGGTTGCCATCCATTCTCATGCGGAGAGAGATGCCCTTTGTAGCAGTTCCGAAGGCATATTTGAGCAAAACTGCAAAGAAGATGCTGAACAGCGTTGGAGCAGCACATACCCCTGCTTCACTCCGCTGAGAATCTCAGAGGGTTTGGATATGGATCCGTCGTATACGACAGTCCCCTTCATGCCTTCATGGAGGGCTCTAATAATGCTGAGCAGAGTTGGGGGACAGACGATCTTAGCCAGAATCGCGAACAGACCTTTTCTGCTGACGAGGTCAAATGCCTTGGTCAGGTCGATGAAGGCAATATACAGAGGTTTGTTCTGCTCCCTGCAGGGAACAGCAGGATTTAAAGAAGACTTATCTGAAATTAAACCCGCCTACCTAGGGGAGTACCAAGAATTTACGTAAGTTGTATGAAACTCTGGGCCCAGCCTTGTGAGTTCTATGTTTAAGGAAATTTAAAAAAAAAAAACAAAAAACAGTTATTGTATTTCAGCCCCCTTTCAGATTCCCTAAAATATCAATGCAGCTATGTAGCTAGTGGAGGAAGTGTGCACCTATGTCCAGTACTTCTAGTTACTGCCCTATATCCACTATACTTCAGCTTTTCTTTTACATTTAACGTTGGCAGTTGGCCATGCTCAGGCTGAGCAGGAAAGCAACAACAGAGTTATCAACAATCTAGCCAGCCTGGCATGCATCCCCTTTTCAAGCTAGAGGTTGAGAGGTGTTGCTAATCTGAGAGAACAGAGAGCAGAGTGAGGAGGTGAGGCTCCCAGAAGGTGGTAGGATCAGTATGGGGAAGGAAGCTTTTTTGGTGTTGGAAAATCTGGGAAGCAGAAGCAGTAGCTGGAAGGAGAAAGCAGGGCTAGTGCATGTCTCATCTCTCAGCAGCAGTATCTAGTGTCTCTGATTTGTGTTTCAATTTATCTTTGCATATAGCTCATAGACTCATTTCATTCCCTCTCCAGGAGTTCTCAAAAATTCCTGTCAAGTAGACCGAGTGGCTGTGAAGACTGGTGATGGTATTTGGACTTCTCAATGGTCCAAACTTGGTCCACATCACTAGCAACAAAGTCATGTCTCCCAGTTACCATTTAGCACAGTAGTTTGCTGAGCTCAGTGTTCTGTGGAGGGCTTTGATGAGTTGCCATCTCAGTGATGGAGAGAATGTACCATTGAGATCAGTGGGCTTCAGCTGACCTTAAAAGTTTAAATAGCATGCTGCAATAGTTTTCAGGTGATGACATCCCTGCCAGCTGTAGCTCTGTCTGAAACATGGTAAAGAAGGGCATTTAATATTATATACCAATACCAAATATCATAATATCAATATTAATTTGCCAATTTAAAATATCAGTTTATCAATTAAAATATCAATGTAACATCATACAACAATAACAAAACAAAAGACAAGCCCCTCTCTATGCTGCATTTTCGTATCATAACGTGGAACATGAAGGAAGGAGAATGGCTGTAAAATGGTGTTACTAGTATTGCACTCAGAGCATGGCTTGGTTTTATTCCCTACCCAGGAGGGGTGACATAGACGGCAGTTGTCCAGGGGCCTGGCAATTGCACTTTAAAATCACTGACTGATGCTTGTGTGCAACAGCCTGGGTAACACTGAGGGCTGAGTGGGGGAACGCTAACCCTTCTACCCAAGGCCCCACCGTTTCTAGGGAGGCAGGAACTGAACACTCCCTCCACACCTTGCCTTGCAAAATCTATTGCTAGCTGTGTCTGCTACAGCAGGCCCTTGTGAAAAACTGGCATATGGGGAGTCTTAGGAGATCTTTATTTTAAGTGCTGTCATTTCTGAATGGCAGGGTTCCCATTTATAGCAAGCCCTCAAGACAGGGCAAGGTGTGGGCTCATGGCTGGGAAGTTGAGCGAGCAGGTAAAATTACATTGAATAAAAAGTTTGTGGTACCGAGTCTGCAGAATGTGTCTTGGATTTTACCATTCTCAAAAAAAAAAAAAGCACCTCTCCTTTTCTGTTTGGGACTGTGTACTCTCAACAATGAAACAGTCTCTCCTGCACTGCCTCACTGGTAGTTGAATTAGTATATATTCTCAACTCTGGAACTGATTCTGCTCCCACTGAAATTTTGCCTCCCATGAGAATTTTGTCAAGGACTTCAATACAAGAAGGATTGGACATAAAAGATTCTAGTTCTCCACCCTTACTGCCACTGTAATAAAAGAGGAAAGAGTGCAACAAATTCCATCTTAGCCATGGTCCTGCCTCCTTTTATTTTGTTTAGTTCTTATTTAGAGTATTTTCCTATAACTTGTGCCCACAGCTGTTCCTTATGTGACCTCTTTTTTATTTCCTATTTGAATTTAAATGTTAACCTTTCTGGTTTATAAGTGTTTTCATTTTCCTTGTGGCAATGTTTTTTCTTTCTGTCAGGGCCCTGTGGCTTTTTCCATTGTATTCTGTCTTTGCTCACACCAATGAATAGGCTGCAAAAAAGTCAATGACGTCTCTGATTCCAGAAGTGCGCAGAAAAAGGATCCTTTTGTCCAGTTTTGCCACCTTGATTCTGAAATGAGCATGGCAGCTCTCTGTAGGCAGTAGGCCCAAAGCTGCATGTCTCCAAAGCAAATTTTAAAAGTTAGTAAAAACTCATGCTGGTTTTGATACAATCAAAGGTAGCAGTGTTAGAAAATATTTAGGTGTCTCTGTTTTGGTAGCTTTTTAGATTATTTTGTCATATTTTTAGATTATTTTCCTTCTTTAAATTTGTGTGTGGTGGAATAATTATGCAATCAGCTGACAAATCAAGAATTCACTGCATAATTTGGCAATAGTCTTCTGTATATAGTGTCCATATTTACCTAAGCTGCATATTTACATTAGGTGCAATTGATCAGAACTAGGCAATACAAAGGTTCAAATTAACATCAAGTTGGCTGAGTCCATGTTAAACAGAAATACTGCATAGCTGGAGTCTTAATTTACCTTCTTTTCTTTAAGGTTTGCATGGGAAGAACTCTCTCTCTCTCTCTCTCTCTCTCTCTCTGTCATACACGACTCTTACATGGGGATGGGCATGTCTGGCTGACCTGACCTGACCCAACCCTCCCTGCCCAGTACTCTCCACCCTCCATGCCTGGATGCCCACCAGAAAGGTGGAGGGAGATAGGTTGCCATGGGGCATGCTCCCTCTCTCTGGCTTCCTGTGAGCTAACAATCTTCACCACGTTGTATTTTATTTGTTATGTCTTATACAATCTCAGAGAGGTAGCTCTATTAGTCTGTGTCTTTGCAATACAAAGCAAGCAGTCCTGTAGCACCTTAAAGACTAACCATTTTATTTCTTAGACAATGAGCCTTCATGGGAAAGACTGAGTTTTTCAGATTCTGCTGCAGGATTGCTTGCTTTGTTTTGTGTGTCTTATACAGCATCATGTCCCTTCCCCATAAGGCGTATCCCAAGTTAGACATACCCTCTTAGCCCAGGCTCAAGAGGGTGGTGCAGGGAGAAGAGTGGTGTCACCTTTCTGAGACGCTGAGTTTCTTTCTAATTCCTTCCAGTTTTCATCTTTAACTTCATCTTCATGTCTCCCATTTTACAGTCCCCATCTTATGAGTTGAATCTTCTCATTAACTGGTTAACCACCCACCCCTAACCAATTAACTCCCCCTGGGGCCTGTGCAGTCACATTTGCAAAGTGAACAGAGTAGTGAACCAGCCCTAGCTCTTACCACTGTGTCATGGCAGTATAAAGGTGGCTTCAATGCAGCCACTCTTCCTTCCTTCCACAAGCACTGTTGAGTGTGCTGCTCAGTCAAGAGTGCTGGAAGGGCTAGAGCATGCCCCCTTCTGGTGTCAGGCTGCAGATTAACAGATCATACAGGAATTTGTATGCCTAACTACTAATGGAGAACTCACCTCAGCTCCACAACAGAAGCTTGTTTTCTTAGAGCTAGGAGACTGGGCTTTCAGTGCTGTCTGGGCAGGTATATGCAGTTTCATTAGGGAGACCATAATTAAGGTTACAGAAATGGCTTTGTTATGGGGCTCATGGAAGTCGTTTATTCTGCACACTTGCAGCATGGGAGACATTTGAGCTGAAAGAATAAAATGAAGCTTTTAGCAGTAGTAAAGCTTTTAACATCTGCCACAAGTATATGTGCACTGTAGGTATTTAGTAACAATGTAAATTCATGGGATTTAGACTTCTGTACAGTTGGTCTAATGCTTTAGGGTTTAAAATAGGCTCTCAATTTCATCCTAATCTCTGAATGCTATTCTGTGGAGTAGATTATCTCTCAGCTTTCTATTGCAAGTCTCTTCCTTGGAAGTATCTGATGCTGGCCATTGTTGGAGTACATATTCCTCAGGTCTGCTCCAGTATGACAATTCCTATGTTCCTAAATCACTTAGGTGCAATGATAGGCTGTTTATTACTTTGGCAACCACAGCAAAGCTCAAGAATGACTTCAACTAGGGAGACTGAATTTGAGTGATGGAACAATATCGGAAATTAATATCCATCCCCACAACATCTGAGGTAAAGTGCTACAAGGGCTATTCTGGAGTCAGTTTGCCAGCATGTGGAGTAAGTTGATGGACATAGTAAAGCATCTAGTGGAGAAGTGTCCATGTCACAGAAAGCCTTTGGTACTTCCTGAGTCCACTGTTGGCAGGCTCAGCTGAGAGGCAGTGGAGCAAATGGGGAAGAAGCATGAATTACCCTGTAACAACCAGGCCTCACCTCCACGGTAAGCACTGAAACTCAGTGGAGGGGTGAAGAAGCTTGAATTGCTGCTGCCTCTTCTGTAACTCTGATATAGGTACATATGGCACTTAATTTCTCCCAGACTGTTGTGTTAATACCACCCCTCTTGAATGGCGTTAAGAAGGCTCATTTATTCAGTCCAATTCAGGGGAAAAGAGAAAAATGACCCATTATTCCTATCAATCTTACCTTGAAGTCATAACTGTAGGTTATAATGGAATAGATGAAGTAGGCAAATATACATACGACATTTAGAATTCAGTGACAACTTTAAATGTAGCAAATGGATTCTGTCAGGTTTGGGAATGGCTCTGAATATCACCAGGCTTTATTTTTTTTTAAAATGTGTCACAGGTCAAATTATATTTAACATATCAGCTATGGTAATGGAAAGTGAATGGCTCATCCATTATATCCTTTTACAGCATTTACAGTGCATTAGTCAAATATGTTTTTACTCTTCTTTAAAAAAATAATGTTTTAGCACTCTCAGATTTTCTTAACTGTATTTGTACTATAACATTTCAATACTGTCTGTGATGCCAGGTAGCCCTTAGAAACATTTGCCACTGAAGCTAGTGACAGTCTTTTTGAAAGGGATAAATTTCATCATGGGGTAGTTCATCCAGCATTCTCAACTGTAAATCAGAGCAATGGAAATCAATATTAAATCCTCCTTTGCCTGCAGGAGCTCACTGCGAGGAGCTGGGTCTGGGTGCAGTGGCTACATTTGCAACACTAGACTATACAGGAAGCCTTTAGCTCATAACTGTTGCCCTGTCAGAGGGCCATATTGGTGCACTTGGAGTGGAATTCAGGAAACTAGTCCTGGTTACTAAACAGATAATGGATCAGTAGTTAACGATATTAGTCCCAATTCTCCAATAGCTACAAAATGCTGTTCAGATTCTTCACTGTAAGTGAAATGTTCCTATTAGTACCTCCTACCACATCACACAAGCTTCACAGCACTCGTGGCAAAGTTGGGGTTTGCCAGCATGTAGAGGAATGTGAAAGGTAGGCATTTGGAGGCTTTCATTGGCAAGGAATCTCATACTGAGGGTACAGAAGAATTATGTATCAGAGAGGTAGCTGTGTTAGTCTGTAGCTTCGAGAACAACAAGAAGTCTTGTGGCATCTTATAGACTAACAGATATTTTGGAGCATAAGCTTTCGTGGGCAAAGACACGCTTCATCAGATGCATGAGTGGCGAAGGGGGGGGGTGGTTTCAGAGGGGTACTTAAAGAGTGGGGTCTCAGTAAAAGGGAGGGCCAGAGCTGACAAGGTCTATTTAGCAAGGTGGAAATGTCCCAGTATCAACAGTACTTATCAAAACAGGAAAAAAACAAGTCAGATCAGAAAGGGGGATGTGAACCTTTGTCAGCGTCTAATGGGGAGATACTAACACCCAGAGCAGAGAAGCTGTCTTTGTAAGTTGTGAGCCACTCCCAGTCTCTGTTTAATCCATGGTTAATGGAGTCAAATTTGCAAATAAATTGCAGCTCAGAGATTTCTCTCTCCATTTGAAATTTGACTTCATTAACCATGGATTAAACAGGGACTGGGAGTGGCTCACAGCAGACAAAGACAGCTTCTCTGCTCTGGGTGTTAATATCTCCCCATTAGAAGCTGACGAAGGCTCACATCTCCCTGTCTGATTTGACTTGTTTTTTCCTCTTTTGATAAGTACTGTTGATACTGGGCTAGTTCCACCTTGCTGAATAGACTTTGTTAGCTCTGGTCCTCCCTTATACTGGGACCCCACACTTTAAATGCCCCTCTGAACCCCCACCCCCACTCAGGCATCTGATGAAGTGGGTCTTTGCCCACAAAAGCTTATGCTCCAAAATATCTGTTAGTCTGTAAGGTGACACAAAACTTCTTGTTGTTCTAGAAGAATTATGGTAATTTATCCAGTCTATGTGCTAGGGAAGCGGTCATGGAAGACTTCTGAAACTTTCCCTCTGACTGGGGGTTGATTTCTCTCCTTTCAACACTTGTTTAGTTCCCAGTGCAAAACCTGTCTCAGGGCTCGGTTCAGGTAACAGAACTGAATGTCACCCGTGATGACTACGTACCATTTGTTTTGAAATCTCTCATTGATGTCTGGGATATACACACAGGTGTATAGATGTCTTGTGCACTGATGGAATATTTGACTCCATGAATATCTTGAAACCGTGAGGCACTGCACAAAATCTCTTCATGTACATTGATTCTGGTGTGCTAAATTATTTGAATGCATTGGTAGGTGTAAAGTTGCAGTGAGTGGGATGAAACTGAAGGCAGATATTTATTTCTCACCTGAAGTACTGTGTGCAGAGTATATTTGTCTTGCCAGGTATTAATAAATTAAGAAGCCTGTGACTTGTGGCTAAGAATTTCTTTGCTTATTCTTTGCTCAAACTGTAAAATAGTATGTAAACTGGCTTAACTCAAGAGAGCAGTGTAATTTTCAGGTAAGCAGCTGTCCAATTACACTAAAAGCTCTATTATCTGGCACCTCTGGGAAACTGGGGTTGCCAGATAATTAAATGTGCCAGATATTTCACCAGGGACGCTGGCCCTGTTCCACCAACCTCACTGCCACCTCCGCCAGTTGGACAGCCAGCCCCTGGCCCCTGTTGCCACTGGCACAGGCAGGACACCCAGACCACGGCCCTGGCAGTCAGCCTTGCAGACACAGCCCACCACTTGGTAGCCAGCCACGCCAGCCCCATGGCAACTGGCCCTGCTCTGCTGGCCCTGGCCAGGTGGCCACCAGCTATGCAGGTGATAGTTAACTGAGCATGCCAGTTATCCAAATTCCGAATACCTTGGATTTTACTGTATAGCTCTGACAAATAATGTAACTATAGCTCCTTCCTATGGTTGGAAATGGAGTAGCCTAAAATGGATGCTGCTGTTTAATGTGCTTAAGAAAATAGTCACAAACATCTGTTCATGCCTATCATTTCACATTCAGCTTGTTCAGAAAAAAAGTTTCTTATTGAGTGAACAAGATCTAATATTTTTATTAACTGTCTGGAAGTGGAATTTAACAAAGTGTTGATTAAATTCAGAGCTGAATTTTATTCTGTCCAACTCCTCATGGGTTGTATCTTTCAAAGATAAACAAAGAGATGGTATTTAATTTTTTAAATTTTATGTATATTTTTTAGGTTTCCCAAGTAATTTCTTTTTAAAGTCCAGCTTTGATTGTAAGTTCCTTGCAGCTGTAATTGTCTTTGTATTTACTGTGCACAGAAGAACACACTATTGGCACTCAGTAAATAATATTAAGAGATCACATACAGCAATTTAGGTGGACAAATAAAATGAATCATCTTTAAGAAATACAAATTTGGGAGAATAATCTGAAGTACATATTTAATGTAAGGAAGAAATCTGGAAAGCAATAATGCAAAATATATGTATCGATAGAACAAGATGAAATGGAAATCACAATCCTGCAAATTCCTGGTCATGTGTATAAGTGTTGGCATGATCAGATGCTGCTGATGGTGGCTATAAAAAGGAGAGCAGTGTGTTGGGGGTTGCCAGGATGTTTCAAAGGGTTGTATGGCAGCTCCTGTGTCTCCTGTCCTATAGGGCTGCGCAAGTTCACCTCTGTTCTCCAAGCACTTCACCCTCTGGGGTCCCAGCACCCATTAGGTTTTAACCCAGCTGTAGTCTGCGTAAGCCAAATTTGAGTAAGTGGCATTGCAAACCCAAGAGCCAGGTCAACTTCCATGTTACATAAATTTGGGCAAGTCAGTGGGTTGGGGCCAAACCTGAACAGCGGTGCGCCCCCAAAGGCTGCAACACCCGGAATATAGAACCAAGCCCAGACAGCCCTAGAGGACAGGAGCTGCCATTATAGCCTATGTGTTAGGCAGAACCCAGCTTCCCCATTGCGTGGGATCTGAGGATGTCCTCCCCAGGCTATTTACTGGGTCGTGACAGACTATAAATATTTACAAAAGGTGCTGCATTAAAAATGGCCAAGAACCATTGGACTAAGTGGATCAAACACTGCACAGGGACTCAGGAAATGTACGATCTATTCTTGGCTGTTCTGTTGGCCTGTAGAATGATCTTGGGCTGACTGTGACTTCATGTCTCTTTGCCTCAGTTTCTCCATTTACAGAAATTATTGTGACACTGGCAGGCTGGTCAACTTGAGTATCACCTATAACAACTCAACAGGAGGCATTGAAATGTCACGATAATATGTGTGTGAAATTGAAAGAGATATACTAGATCAACAACCATTAATCCATTTACTTGTAGTAACAAATATCAAGGGTAGACACCAGGGCTATGGTTACATTACAGCAATCTGTTGACAGAAGTCACTATCAGAAGAGATATCCCAACAAAACTTCTGTCAACGGAATGTGGCTACACACACAAACCAATCAGAAGAGCGCTCAGCTCTGTCGACAGAGTGGCTGGACTGCCTGTTTGCTGTCTCGATAAAACAGGCACTCAGAAGCACAGCAGATAGGGCTGCCAGTTGTTCTAGATGCCCTGTCTGTTAAGACAAGTGCCTCCCAGAATGTTCTCACCATTTTTTTGTTGACAGAATCTGTTGACAGCAGCGTAATGCCTCATGGCTGAAAGGCAGAATGCTGCTGGTAAAAGTGCTGAGTTTTGTTGACAAACTGTCAACAAAATGCATTCGTGTGTGGACATTCCACCAGTTTAGTTGACAAAACCATTTTTTTTCCTGCAAGACTCACTGGTGTAACCACAGCCTAGGTGTATTTTTCTGTTATTACCTATATCTTGTTGAAGTTTAACAACGTAATCATAATGATTTGTAATTTCTAACTCCCTTTCATGTTTTAATTGTCTTATATTATGCATGTGGATGAATCAGTTAACCTTAAGATCAAAGATGTAAAATAATGGAGGAAACTCATAAGCTGTGTCTACACTAGCCAAAAACTTCAAAATGGCCATTCAAATGGCCATTTCAAAGTTTACTAATGAAGCACTGAAATGCATATTCAGTACCTCATTAGCATGCGGGCAGCTGCAGCACTTCGAAATTGATGCAGCTCGCCGCTGCACAGCTCATCCAGATGGGGCTCCTTTTCGAAAGGACCCCAGCTACTTCGAAGTCCCCTTATTCCTATGAGCAGATGGGAATAAGGGGACTTCGAAGTAGCTGGGGTCCTTTTGAAAAGGAACCCTGTCTGGATGAGCCATGCGGCGGCGAGCTGCATCAATTTCGAAGTGCTGCGGCCGCCCGCATAAAGAGGCGCTGAATATGCATGGCCATTTCGAAGTTTTTGGCTAGTGTAGACGTAGCCATAATGTTATTTACATTGTCTTCAGTTTATCTATCTATGCAATAATGTGTACTGGCTAATTGCCTTATGAGAAGAAATGCAATTACTTTACCTGTGTATGCTTAACAAATAGAAGATTAGTTTTAAAGCAAGAATCTGCACTGCCTCTTCTTCCTCAGTGGCAGGACTGCTGTGACAAGAGGCATGAGCTGGCTAGGAAGCTAAGAACATAAGAATAGCCATTACTGGGTCAGACCAAAGGTTCATCTAGCCCAGCATCCTGTCTGCCAACAGTGGCCAGTGCCAGGTGCCCCAGAGGGCGTGGACTAAAGACAACGATCAAGCAACTTGTCTCCTGCCATCCATCTTCACCCTCTGACAAACTGAGGCCAGGGACACCATTCCTACCCCCTGGCTAACAGCCTTTTATGGACCTAAACTTCATTAATTTATCTAGCTCTTCTTTGGACTCTCTTATAGTCGTAACCTTCGCTGCCTCCTCTGGCAAGGAGTTCTACAGGTTGACTGTGCACTGTGTGAAAAAGAACTTTCTTTTATTAGTTTTAAACATGCTACCCATTAATTTTTTCTTTATTCACCCTCTCCACACTGCTCATGATTTTATGTACCTCTATCATATCCCCCATCAGTCTCCTCTGTTCTAAACTGAAAGTCTCATTCTCTTTAACCTCTCCTCATATGGGACCCATTCCAAACCCGTAATCATCTTAGTTGCCCTTTTTGAAATTTTTCTCATGCAAAAATATCTTTTTTGAGGTGAGGAGACCACATCTGTACACAGTATTCAATATGTGGTAATACCATAGTTTTATAAAGTGGCAGTAAAATATTCTTTGTCTTATTTTCTGTCCCTTTTTTCATAATTCCTAACATCCTATTTGCTTTTTTCACTGCTGCTGCACACTGCGTGGATGTTTTCAGACAACTATCCATGATAACCCCAACATCTCTTTCCTGACTAGTTGTAGCTAAATTAGCCCCCATCGTATTGTATGTATACTTGGGGTTATTTTTTCCAATGTGCATTGCTTTACACTTATCCACATTAAATTTCATTTGCCATTTTGTTGCCCAATCACTCTGCTTGGGAGATCTTTCTGCAGCTCTTCAATCTGCTTTTGTCTTGGCTATTTTGAACAGTTTAGTATCGTCTGCAAACTTTACCACGTCACTTCTTACCCCTTTCTCTCGATCATTTATGGAAGAGCTGAATAGGATTGGTCCTAGGACTGACCCTTGGGGAACACCACTCATTACCCTTCTCCATTCAGAAAATTTACCATTTATTCCTATCCTTTGTTTCCTGTCTTTTAACCGGTTCTCAATCCATGAAAGGATCTTCTCTCTTATCCCATGACAACCTAATTTACAAAAGAGCCTTTGTTGAGGGACTTTGTGAAAGGCTTTCTGGAAATCTAAGTATACTCTATCTACTGGATCCCCCTTGTCTGCATATTTGTTACCCCTTCAATGAATTCCAATACTTTAGTAAGACATGATTTCCATTTAGAGAAACCATGTTGGCTTTTGCCCAACAAATTATGTTCTTTTACGTGTCTGACAATTTTATTCTTCACTATTGTTTCTACTAATTTGCCAGGTACTAATGTTAAACTTACGTAATTGCCAGAGTCACCTCTCGAGCCCTTTTTAAATATTGGCGTTATGTTGGCTGTCTTCCAGTCCTTGGGTACAGAAGCTGATTTAAAAGACAGATTAGAAATCACAGTTAATAATTCCACAATTTCACATTTGAGTTCTTTCAGAACCTTTGGGTGACTACCATCCAGTCCTGGTGATTTTTACTAAGTTTTTTCTATTTGTTCCAAAACCTCCTCTAATGATACTTCAATCTGAAACAGTTCCTCAGATTCATCACCCACAAAGGACGGTGCAGGTTTAGGAATCTCCCTAACATCCTCAGCCACGAAGACTGAAGCAAAGAAATCATTTAGTCTCTCCACAATGGCTCTATTGTCCTTGATTGCTCTTTTTGTATCTCAATTATCTCGGTATCTTCTATGGTTGTTTAGCAGGCTTCCTGCTTCTAATATACTTAAAAAACATTTTGCTACTACTTTTTGAGTTTTTGGCTCACTGCTCCTCAAAATCTTTTTTTGGCTTTTCTTATTACATTTTTATACATAATTTTTGGTGTGTTTATGTTCCTTCTTACATACCTCACTAGGATTGGACTTCCACTTTTTAAAAGATGCCTTTTTTTATCTCTCATTGCTTCTTTTACATGGCTGTTAAGCCACAGTGGCTCTTTTTTAGGTCTCTTTGTATGTTTTTTTTTTTAATTTGGGGTATACATTTAAGTTGGGCCTTTACTATGGTGTCCTTGAAAATTTTCCATGCAGCTTGCAGGGATTTTACTCTTGTCACTGTATCTTTTAATTTCTGTTTAACTAACCTCCTCATTTTTGTGTAATTCCCCTTTTTGAAATTAAATGTCAGAGTGTTGGACTGCTGAGGTGTTCTTCCCACTACAGGAATGTTAAATGTTATTATATTATGATGACTATTCCCAAGCAGTCCTATAATAGTTATCTCCTGGAGCAGATCCTGTGTTCCACTCAGTACTAGATTGAGAATTGCCTCTCCTCTGGTGAGTTCCTGTACCAACTTCTCCAAGAAGCAGTCATTTAAGGCATCGAAAAACTTTATCTCTGCATCTCGTCCTGAGGTGACATGCACCCAGTCAATATGGGGATGATTGCAATCCCCTGTTATAACTGAGTTTTTATTTTGATAGCCTCTCTAATCTCCCTTAACATTTCAAAGTCACTATCACTGGCCTGGTCAGGTGGTGGATAATATATCCTACTGTTATATTCTTAGTAGAGAATGGAATTACTATCCATGGTGATTCTATGGAACATTTTGATTCATTTAAGAGTTTTACTTCATTTGATTCTACATTATCTTTCACATACAATGCCACTCCACCACTTGCATAACCTGTTCTGTGTTTCCGATATATTTTATGTCCCAGTATGATTGGGTCCCACTGATTGTCTTCATTCCACCAGGTTTCTGTGATGCCTATTGTGTCAATCTCCTCCTTTAATACGAGGTACTCTAGAACACCCAGCTTATTAGTTAGACTTCTAGCATTTGTGTAGAAGCACTTTAAAAAATTGCCACCTTTTATTTGTCTGCCCTTCTGTGATGTATTAGATTCTTTTATATGTGAGTGTTTCCTGTCTGATCTGGTGCATATTATATCATCTCTCTTCCTCTCTTTTTGACTAAAACCTAGAGAATCTCTGTCAATGGACTCTCCTCTAAGAGAAGTCTCTGTCCAATCCATGTGCTCCTCTGCACCAATCGAGAACAACAAGAAGTCCTGTGGTACCTTATAGACTAACAGATATTTTGGAACATAAGCTTTCAGGGGCAAAGACCTTCTTCATCAGATGCGTGAAGCAGATCTTTGCCCATGAAAGCTTATGCTCCAAAATATCTGTTAGTTTATAAGGTGCCCCAGGACTTGTTGTTCTCGATACAGAATAACATGGTTACATCTCTGATAGCAGACATGGTGAGGCTGATGAATTGTAAACGTTTTTTCTGGAATCAACTTAAAAGATTATAGTCCAACAGGCAGCCCAAGTCTGATGAAGCGGGTCTTCGCCCACGAAAGCTTATGCTCCAAAATATCTGTTAGTCTATAAGATGCCACAGGACTTCTTGTTCATCTCTGCTATGAAACTGACTTAAGGACTTTATGCATATTTGTGTGGCTGGATAACTGTACTCAGAGAGTAGTTATAGATGGTTCTCAATCCTGCTGGAAAGGTATAACAAGTGGAGTTCTGCAGGGGTCTGTACTGGGACTGGTTCTGTTCAATATCATCAATGATTTAGATATTGGCATAGACAATATGCTAATTAAGTTTGCAGATGAGACCAAGCTAGGAGGGGTTGCAACTGCTTTGGATGATAGTGTCAAAATTCAAAATGATCTGGACAAATTGGAGAAATGGTCTGAAGTAAACCGGATGAAGTTTAATAAAGATGAATGCAAAGTGTTCCACTTAGGAAGGAGCAATCAGTTTCACACATAGGCTGGTTCTACATGTTCCCCTTCCTTTCGAAAGGGGCATGTTAATGAGCAGGTTCAAATATGCTAATGAGGCACTGCAATGAATATGCAGCACCTCATTAGCATAATGGCAGCCGTGGCGATTCGGAAGTGCGGCTTTTCAAATCGCGCGCCGCCTGTGGAGACGGGACCTTCCGAAAGGACACCTCCCCAGTTTTTGAAAGTCATTCTTCCTATCTGTGATCGGAAAAAGGGCTTTTGAAAACTGGGGGGGTCCTTTCGGAAGGTCCTGTCTCCACGGGCAGTGCGTGATTCGAAAAGCTGCACTTTTGAATCGCCGCGGCCACCATTATGCTAATGAGGTGCTGCATATTCATTGCATCACCTCATTAGCGTATTTCGAACCTGCTCATTAACATGCCCCTTTCGAAAGGAAGGGGCACATGTAGACTGAGCCATACAGAATGGGAAGCAACTGTCTAGGAAGGAGTATGACTGAAAGGGACCTAGGGGTTATAGTGGACCACAAGTTAAATATGAGTCAACAGTGTGATGCTGTTGCAAAAAAAGCAAACATGATTCTGGGATGCATTAACAGGTGTGTTGTGAACAAGACATGAGAAGTCATTCTTCCACTCTACTCTGCACTGGTTAGGCCTTAGTTGGAGTATTGTGTCCAGTTCTGGGCGCTGCATTGCAAGAAAGATGTAGAGAAATTGGAAAGGGTCCAGAAAAGAGCAACGAGAATGATCAAAGGTCTAGAAAACATGACCTATGAAGAAAGGCTGAAAGATTTGGTCTTGTTTAGTTTGGAGAAAAGAAGATTAAGGGGGGACATGACAGCGGTTTTCAGGTATCTAAACAGGTGTCATGAGGAGGGAGAAAACTTGTTCTTCTTGGCCTCTGAGGATAGAACAAGAAGCAATGGGCTTAAACTGCGACAAGGTAGGTTTAGGTTGGACAGTAGGAAAAAGTTCCTGACTGTCAGGGTGGTCAAACACTGGAATAAATTGCCTAGGAAGGTTGTGGAATCTCAGTCTGTGGAGGTATTTAAGAACAGGTTAGGGAAATATCTGTCAGGTATGCTCTAGACAGTACTTGGTCCTGCCACGAGGGCAGGGGGCTGGACTTGATGACCTCTCAAGATCCAGTCCTAGCATTCTACGATTCTATTATATTGATCTTTTAAACTTTGGCAACTCTTTTCTTCCCTTTCCTTTTATTATTAAAAGGTTGGGTTTAGTTATTAAAGATTGGCATCAGTTTCTTGGTGACCGAGGTAGTTTTACTGCTGTCTTGGTGAATCTAAATGTAGACTAAACCACCAGGCTGGTGAATTGTTTGTCATATTTCTTGTGGTCTGTCATGAGCCTAGCATTTTCAGTGTCATGCATCCAAGCCATCAGTCACACAGGGACAATGAGCCACACTTTATAAAGTACTTTGAGAGCTATAAATGAAAAACTGTATTTAAAATCTGTGTAGAGGTGTTGTTATTTGTCACTCCCAGACCACTGTGATTCCAAGTCTCATGATTTTATCAAGAGTCTTGCAAAAATTGGTGCTTTTCTAAAAGCCTTGTCTACATAAACTTTCTAGCCCTCAGGATTACAGGGAGAAAAACCCCAAACAAACAAACAAACAACCCCCCCCCTTGAAACTATCACCCAAGTGTACCACAGAGGCTCATTAATCAGAAAGCAAACAGAAAGAACCCACAATTCATTATTAATTTTTTTCTCACAGTTTTAGGGGCCTGACTTGTGATCTTTGAATGTTGGGTTTGGCAGTTTTGAGATGATAGCATCCTGTCACCGTCCAGGCAGGTGAACATGCTTGCTTACTGCTCTGTTGAGATCACAAATGGATGTTAATAAACCGGAGAGAGTTCAAAGAAAGGTAACAATTGTAATGGAAAGATTGGCTGGTCTGACTTATAGGAGAAAAGCGTTAAAGCATCTGTACTTAAAGAAAAGTAACCTAGAACAGGAGGGATTTTAAAGAGTTGTAATTCAACCCATGATTTATGGCTAAAACTTGCAATAAACTATCCCACCTCAACACCTTTGGATTAGTCTCTGTAATGAATTGAAAGAATCTTGATAACTTAAATAACTGGAGGAGCTTAAGTCTGCTTTTGTTAACACCTATTTAATAACTAGATAGGATGTTCCTGATATTGTAAGGGCTTACATACACAAGGTGTTGTGAAATTCCACAAATGGTCAACACTTAAATTGTGCAATACATGTGTTCATGTATGCAATGATTCCAGAATAGCTTGCTGCCCTGAATAACACAACATGTAAGCAAACCCTAATGTAAAAGACAAATACATTAAAAATAAACAACCTTGCAAGTCTTCTTTTGCTGATTCCTTTTGAGTCTTGAGTGCAATGCACACTGAAGTCCATGACATTTGCAGATGAGGAATTAGACTCTCTGAGGAGCAGTAGGGTAAGAACTTTGGTGAGGGTGAGTTTCTTGTCAGAATTAAAAAAATATCAATACTGAAAGCCAAGAGTTTCAGATTGCAGGAGTCATTGCCTTAAGAAAAATTCTAAATTAACACAGGATTCAAGATTAAAAAAAAATCCCTAGAATTGTCCACACTGTGCATACAATGCACTAGGGAAGCAAAATGTAACTTCACCCTAACAAAGATTCAGGTTAATGCCTTTTACCTTGATCTAGCTAGCTGGGGTTGACTCAGGGCCAGTTAACATGTTAACTAACCTTGATGTAACCTTAACCACTTTTCATAATCTAAACAATTTCTGTGAGTCTCCATCGAGACAAACCCATTAGTGAATGTATATTATCTATCCCTCTGTACCTGATGCACAAAAGGACATGGGTCTGTTAGTGGTAGCTTGAGATTTGAGATGTTAGCATAAGTGGTATAGACATATGCTTTCAGTTCTGATGGTCCCTGATGTTGGCCATTATGCTTATTGCTTGTAGCTCCCATTGCATCTTTGGGTACAAATAGGGACTACTTTGGAAAAATCTCCTATTTTGAATCTCTTCTCTGTTTCATTCAGAATTATTCAAAAATTCATTTCACAATCATTGCCATCATAATACAGTAAAAGGAGGAAGAAAAATCCTGAAAATATATTGTTTAACTTTATATAAATCTTTCTCTGTTTTTGAGATGCTAAAGCATTTTCACTTCAGAGTGTGTAGCCCAGTCTCCACAGCAAAGTGATAATTGGTACTAAAGACTAAGCAGATTATCAGAGAGAGCTTTCCTTGACAGGCATTTAACATCTGGTAGGCATCCTTCACTCTGCATAGACTATGGATCGCGCCCTTTAAAGTTTCAATTGAGGACTTCATTTACAGCGTCTATTGTGACTATGAAGACCCACACGAGAGTGACAGTCCTTGCTGCATCTCTTGCAGATGTGGTGGGTGTTTGGCAAGTCCTTAGTGTGCTTTCTGTGTGCTCGCTTCTCCTCTGCTAGCTGTCTGATCCTCTTCTCGCCCTTCTGAAGGCCCTTGTGTAACCCCTGCCTCCATCTGCTGCGGTCGTCTGCTAGTTCTTCCCAGTTGTCCAGCTCGATGTCTACCTCTCTGAGGTCTCTCTTGCAGACATCTTTGTAGCGCAACTGGGGGCATCCAGGAGGTCCTTTGCCAGAGGCTAGCTCACCATACAGGATGTCTTTTGGAATCCTTCCATCATTCATCCTGTGGACGTGGCCAAGCCAGCGGAGCCGACGCTGCCTGAGGAGGGTGTGCACGGTTGGAATTCCAGCTTGCTCGAGGACGGCGGTGTTGGTCACTCTGTCCTTCCATGATATTCCAAGGATGTGCCTGAGGCAGCGCAAGTGGAAGCCGTTCAGCCTCTTTTCCTGGCGGGCATACAGGGTCCAAGTCTCGCTGCCATAAAGGAGGGTACTGAGGATGCAGGCTCTGTAGACTTGCATTTTTGTGTGAGTGTACAGCTTGTTGTTATTCCATACTCTCTTGCTGAGTCTGGACAGAGTTGTGGCCGCTTTTCCGATCCTCCTATTTAGCTCAGTGTCCAATGACAGGGTGTCAGTGATGGTGGACCCGAGGTAAATGAACTCGTGGACGACCTCTAACGTATAGTTGTCAATGCTGATTGAAGGGGATTCAGCAACATCCTGACCGAGTACGTTTGTCTTCTTTAGGCTGATGTTAAGCCCAAAGTCCTTGCACGCTTTGGAGAACTGATCCAGCAGTTTTTGAAGCTGGTCTTCTGTGTCAGACACTACAGCAGCATCGTCTGTGAACAGCATGTCTCTGATGAGGACTTCTTGCACCTTAGACTTAGCTTTCAGCCTTGCAAGGTTAAACAGTTTCCCATCAGATCTTGTGTGCAGCAAGATGCCCTCTGTTGAAGAGCCAAAGGAATGCTTCAGGAGGAGTGCGAAGAAGATCCCAAACAATGTCAGAGTAAGCACGCATCCTTGTTTGACGCCGCTCCTGATTCTGAAAGCATCGGTTAAGGGTACAAATTATGAGCTTCTGCTGGGCAATCTGCCTGCTCTCTGCATTGTGATAGATGTTTGCAATTGGTGCTAGGACCAGAGCACTGGTGAGTCCCTTGGAAGTCTGATCTCTTCCCCCACAAGTTTCTTGATAGGTTGGGCCAGTAATAGCCCCAAGGGGAATGGAGGCTCCACAAAGATGTCCTGCTGAGTCACCAAATCTTCAGAAGTGTCTTCACTATGGAAAATATACTGGCATAACTATGTTACCATGCTTACACCAACCATAGTGCAGCCACAGCCCAAAGTGATGGAAGGGATTTTCCATCATTATAGGAATTCCTGAACAGTGGCAACTACATTGACAGAAGCATTGTTCTTCCCACATAGTTGCAGCTACAATGTGAGTTAGGTTGATATAGCTACATCACTTAAGAGTGTGGGTTTTTTTGCACCTCTGTCCAATGTAATTATACCAATCCAACTTTACATATACACAAGGTGCATATTTGAGCATCTGGGAGAGAAAAAGCAGCCCCTTAGCCTTGTTATTTCCTCTCTCCCATAAATATATGATAGCCTGTGCAGAAGGAGTAGCCTAAAAATTAGTTTGTGGGGTGTGACAGTGAAGAGCAAGATGTACTTCTGAGGCACTCAGCCCCTTGACAGCTATGTGTACTCATGCGCTCTTGCTCAGCTACTGGTTAGCTATGCAGCACTAATTTTGTCCTATCAGGCTGTCAGCCAGATTCTGGAAGGAAGTCTGCATTTCCCAGCCCCTGTTTTGACTGGGTATTTGGTCACTCACACAGTATGTGAGAAGAGGAGGAAAACAGATTAGGTTTCTTGTCAATGGGTCATTAGGAGATAGGTCCAAAACTCTGCAAATAAGTGACAGAACAATTAGTGTGAAGGTCCTGCTCTATTATTGTGTATTTCTTTGTATTATAATTATAAGCCAATGAGAAAAATAAAAGTGATTTTTCTCACTTAGTCAACTATAGGAGAAATGCACAGAACAAGGAAAGCCATTATTCATAGCATTTGTGGACTTAACAAAGGCATTTGACACAGATCAGGACTATACAGAATATTAACCAAGATTGGCTGCCCACCAACCCTACTCAAGCTCATAACAGCCTTTCATGAAAACATGAAAGCAACAGTGATATATGATGGATCTACACCAAAACCATTTGCAATAAACAGCAGAGTCAAACAAGGGTGTGTTCTTGCCCCCACCTTCTTTGGCATATTCTTCTCATTTCTACTGAATTGTCAAAACGAAAAAAGCCGTCAAGTAGCAATTTAAAGACTAACAAAATAATTTATTATGTGAGCTTTCATGGGACAGACCCACTTCTTCAGACCATAGCCATACCAGAACAGACTCAATATTTGTGCCTGAAATATTGAGTCTGTTCTGGTATGGCTATGGTCTGAAGAAGTAGGTCTGTGCCATGAAAGCTCACATAATAGATTATTTTGTTAGTCTTTAAAGTGCTACTTGACTGCTTTTTTGTTTTGATAGTATGTAGACTAGCACAGCTCACTCTCTGTTACTACTAAATTGTGCATTTCAAAACCCACGCTGCGATTTATTTTTCCACACGAGATTAGATGTCTCTCTCTCCAATCTGGCAAGACTCAGGGCCAAAACAAAGGTCAAGAAAGTCCTCATTAGGGAACTCCTCTTTGCAGATGATGCAGTCTCGCCACTCATAATGAAGCCACGCTACAGTCACTAATGGATTCTCTGTCCAGAGCATGCAAGTTGTTTTCCCTTGACATAAGCATGAAGAAAACTGTTGTATTCACTCAAGGTGTACCTCAGTGATCCAATGTCAATCTGGATAACAGCCCATTAGATGCGGTTCAACAATTCTGTTACCTTGGATCTACTGTCACCACAAACGTATCCATGGACGAAGAACTGAACATGAGAATCAGGAAGGCATATACTATTTTTGGCAGACTGGCATGGAACAATCCTAAGATGACAGTGAAAACAAAGATATTAATCTACCAGGCATGTATATTGAGTATCCTGCCATATGGTTCTGAGATATGGACCACCTATTTGAACTAGGAGAAAAAAATTGAACAGCTTCCGCCTTCGCTGTCTCTGCAGAATTATGAATATCAACTGGCAAGATAAAGTTTCAAATGCAGATGTCCTGTCAAGATCTGGCATACCCAGCCTTGTAGCGATCCTCAACAGCAAAAAACAATGATGGCTTGGTCATGTGAGAAGCATGGGTGATGTACGTCTTCCCAAAGCAATCCGCTTCAGCGAACTGTCATGTCGGTTGAGAACAAGAGGAAGACCAAAGCTATGATTCAAGGATACATGCAAAAACACCATGAAAAAATTCAATATTGATTCAAAATTCTGGGAATCTATATCATCAGATCAAAATACCTGGCAACAATTGCTACAACAGGGCACATCATCCGTTGGTAGTATAAGTGCAAGCCAAGTATAATAACTTCTGAGAAGGAAAAGCTCTCAGACTCAAGAACTGGGAAATAGACTGACATGCGATTATTGCAATCAACTGTGCAAATCCAATATTGGACAGATAAGCCATGAGAGAAACTGCAGACTCAAACACTGCCCATAGATCCTCAGTGCCACTGCTAACCACTGTCTCTTGAGACAAAAGGGGGCCACAGTAGTATAGTAATTACAAGCCCCTGTGTGACTGGCAGGAGGAGGGTGGGCTTGGAGGGCCAAGTATCCTAGTGGTTGTTATGAAGTTCCCATTTCTTTGAGGTGTCTCTGTCTTCAAGGGGTGGGGGTGTTAAGGGACCTTAGCACTTCCTCTCGACCTGGTACCAGCCCTGGGTCCTGTATGAGTCAATCCCTGAGTAGGGAACCTCACAGTAGAGACTCTGACTCCATTGTCCTGAGCTGATATCTATTATTTCCCCTTCAGTTTGGGGCATGGCTCTACAGTCCAAGTGGCTATGGTGGTTCATCAGGGCATCATTCTCCTTCAGTCTGAGTTTCATCTGGTCAGGACAGCTACAAGTTTGGCAGAACTGGAGCTCCACAAAGTCTCTGTGCATCGGTCACCTACTTATATTTTAGGCCAGGGGCTCCTAAGTCTCTTCCCCAGTCTTAGCCAGGGAGACAGAACTTACTTACTGGTGACTGCCTTGAGCAGACTAGTGACCTGCCCTCTTCCCCTCAGGTAGGGAGGCAGGTAACTCCTGACTCTTTGTTAGTCAGCCCCAAGCTAAGTCAGGTGCTCTCCTTTTCTCTCCCTTCCATCCTGGCGTTGGCTGCAGGGATTATGAGATGCAGCTAGCTTGCCTTACAGGTTTTCCTTAATCTCTTTTGTGTTGGCAGGCAGTGTCTCCTCTTCATCATACCCAGTTGTTCATCAGGACCCCATTGTGCAAGGTACTGTACAAATACTGGCTGCCACTTCTTTCTTTCTTTCTTTCTTTCTTTCCATCCGTCCATCCATCCATTGGCTCTGGGAAGATTCTCCTCTTTCCTCCCTCATATTCTCCACATACACTTTTCCAATAGAAGCATCAGAAGCCAATGTTGGCCCAGCTCTTGGCTGACAAAGGAGATCATTCAAAGAGAGACGCTTAGGATTTTTTTTCCTGGGAATAAGAATGAAAAGGTAATATTTGCCAAAGTTCCAAAGAGAGAATTCAGTTTAAAAACAACTCTTCATTTATTATTATTATTATTATTATTATTCAATATTAAAATAAAGAACTGATGACAATCTCAATCATACCATTATCTCTCTGGTAGGGCCATAATCTAAGTCAATTACATTTTTAGGGGATGGTGACATGGAATTTTAAAATATAAGAATTACCATTCTAGGTCAGACCAATGGTCCAGGTAGCCCAGTATCCTGCCTTCTGACAGTGGCCAATGTTAGGTGCTTGAGAGGGTATGACTAGAGCAGGGCAATTTATTTAGTAATCCATCCCTTCTGATCTACTCCCATTTTTTGGCTGCTTGAAGTTAGATACTCTCTGAGTATTAAACTACATGCCTGACCATCTTGGCTAATAGCCATTGATGGACCTATTTTCTGTGAATGTCCCTAATTCTTTTATGCACTGTTATAGTTTTGGCCTTCACTGCGTGCCCTGGAAATGAGTTCCACAGGTTGACTGTTGTAAAACTGCTGCCTAGTAATGTAATTGAGTGACTCCTGGTTCTTATGTTACATGAAGAGATAAATAACTCATCCTTATTCACTTTCTCCACACTGCCCATGATTTTATAGGCACCTCCTAAGTCATCTCTTTTCTATGCTGCACAGTCCCAGTCTTTTTAATATCTCCTCACAAGGAAGCTGTTTATGACACCCTTATTTATTTTTGTTGCCCTTGTCTTCACCTTTTCCAGTTCTAATATATCTTTTTTTGAGACAGGAGAACCAGAAGTGCACACAGGATTCAAGGGGTGGGTGTACCATGGATTTATATAGCGGCATTTATATATTTTCTGTTTTATTTCCTAATGGTTCCTAACATTCTGTTCGCTTTTTTGATGCCAATTGCATGTTGAGCAGGTGTATCCACAATGACTTCAATATTTCTTTCTGGAGTGCTAACAGCTAATTTAGACGCCCATCATTTTTTGTGACCATTGAATTTCATTAGCCATTTTAATGCCCTCTTACTCACTTTTTTAGAGTTCCCTTTGTAAATCTTCACAGTCAGCTTTGGACTCAACTATCTGGAGTAACTTTGTATCATCTGCAAACATTGCCACCTCATTGTTAACCCCCTTTCCCAGATGATTTATGAATCATCATTTTGATACAGGATCAGGATCTGACTGACTTTTCCACAGAGTCAGGCTACAGGCATACCTCAAAGCAATTAAATTTCATGGCAAGTAACCGAGTACTATAACAGGTGGATTGTAACATAAATTTAAGACCAATTTTTTTATTCTCGTGAATGAAAGAGCATTCCCCCTGACTGAACAGGAACATATGGAAATAGGCAAGATGATGACTCACAGGTGTAAATTGCTCACATGCATAATGCTCATGGGATCATACGTCTTGTTCGCACTGATCCATCCTGCCAGTTTCCCCATTCCCACACACATTTGATAGATGTTTTGGTCCAAACAATGAGCAGGTGGGAATAAGAAAGAAAGAGAACTGTGCAGACCCAAAGACGATAAGCACGCCAGTCTTTAATGTTAAGTGATAGGTTGCCTGGCCCTTGTTTGTGAAGGGGTGGGGCTTGAGTTGTTCTTGTTAAAGCAGCTTTTAAAATTACAGATTTAATAAACACTGTGACCACCAAAATTTAGGCAGCATGTGCTGAACTTTGGATCTGAGTTCAGATGGTGGTAAAGGCTAGTGGAGCCTGCCTGTGCTAGAGGAGCTCAGAGGAGTCAATCCAGCCAGCACAATTGCTTTGTGAAACATACATAAACCAAGGCTGGCTCCTTTGTCACACACAGCAAGCCAGGCAGGGCTAGGATGTCTGTTTTTCCTTTATTTTCAATTTACAAAGTATGCTGGTCAGCAGGCTCCTGCAGGGCTTGCATAATAAAACCAATACATCAGTTAAATTGCAGTCGTTTACATTATTGATACAGCACCTCTTGAAGGACTCAGACTACTCCTCTCTCTCTCCCCTGCCTCATGTTCTCTGAGGCTAATTCTACACTGGTGGTGTACTTTGATGCAACTTGCTGGCTCAGGGGTATGAAAAAACACCCCACTCGCCAAGTGTAGCAAGTTACAGTGCTATCAAGCACCATTGTGAGCCAGGTACTCCTCTCTTGGTGGTGGTTTACATAAAGCGCTGGAAGCTGTGGCCACCCTTTCAGTTTAAAGTGCTGCTGCAGCTGCCCATTAAATGTTCAAGTGAAGACAGGGCCATCCCCAAGGGCCACAAAAGATGGAGGAACTACCTCCCTACCGCACCAGGCCCTGCCCCCAGCCACATCTACTCCCCACTGTGCCAGAGCTGGAGAAAGGGTTTGCAGGGAAGAGTGTTGGCTTTTATGGGTCACATTCTAAGGTGCCTTTCTCATCTCATCTATAGTATAATGAGCCCTGGGCCCTTAACTCCACCTGTGGATTGTACTGTACTGTGATTTGCTATGCGCCTTTGTGATGTTCAGCTTTGTGATCTCTAAGTCCCTTTGTGCATCCCACCCCTAAACATGCTGATAAACAGCAAGTGAGACTTTCAATAGTGCTTAGGGGCCTGCCGTTGTAAATCCCACTAGGCACCTAGCTGCATATTTAAGTGCTTAAACAGCTTTAAAGATATGGTTTTATTACTTCAAGTCCTTCAGCAGATTGTAATTGCAGCAGCATCATGGAGGGAGGGAGGCAGGCAGGCACACTCAGGTCTGTTTTATGTGCATCTGATAGACACACTAGAATTAACAATGTTGAATTCAGAGCGGCAAAGTAACAGAAATACTCACCAATTAAAAACAGAGTGCATTAAATATAGACAGGAAACTTTTTACTAAGGAAATATGTCATACCACCCGTCTAGGGGCCCAGTCCTGTAGTGAGCACCTTATGGGTGAGCCCCTCACACCCACAGGAAGCTTATCCAAGTCATAGGAACTTCATCCAGGTACAGAGGTCTGTGAACACAGCATTCAAGGCCACACACATCAAACCTGTCCTATCTAGTGGTATTATACATGAAACTGATACAGAACTGTAACCAGCCTTCTAGTACTTGCAGTTTAATCAAAGAATGTGATTCACCCATGGTGTCACTTGCAATTGTGAGTGCTTTGCTCAGCTGAAATCAGCTGGTGCTCAAGCTAGTCTCTACCCATGACAATCAGACCCAGAGTTGTTGTTTTGTTTTTACATTGGGAACTCAGAAAGCACTGGGTACTTTTTAAAATGTTAGCACTCGCTCTGTTTCCCACCTGTAAAATGGGGGTAATGATACTTAACGATCTAGTCCAGAGAGGACTTCATGAGGATTAATTAGCTAATACTGTAAAGTGCTTTGCACACATACAGCGCTGTTTTAGAGCAGCAGTATTATTGCTGGCCATGCTCAGTCGAAGCACTGTTGCTTTAACAAGGGAGCTTGTCCAAGCTCTTTCCTCCACTGGATCTAAGATGGATGCTCCTGCTGCAGCACAGTCTCTCAGCAGACTTTGTACTGCCTGCTTCTTTTGTTTTTCCTGGAAGCTCGCGCCAGACAGGTCAGCAGTCCTGCAGATTCAGCAGGAACATGAGGGTTGCTCTCCTCAGGTAAGTTACTACTAACACAATGCTGCTCTTTCGCACACCTGTATGGCGATAACATCAGGGATACTGACATACTGAGAATTATGGTCCGCTCCTTATTTGTCTCTAGCTGGCTCTGAGAACCTAGCTCTCAACGACGAAATAGACAACTTCAGGCCTCTGGATAACTGAAATTCATACAGCTGTTATGAGGGGGCAGTAGGGGATGCTTCTGGTGCAGGGCCTGATTCTGATCTCTCTTACCCTGATTTTACCCTGGTGTAACTTCCAGGGATTTACTCCTGATTTATACTAGAATAAGTATGATTAGAATGTGCCCTGACATTTCCAAGAGCCTTATTGCCATACATAGTATTGTAGCATTCTCACCTCCCTTCAGGAAGGAGGTGGTATTCTGTCACTACAGAGGGACTAGGGCCTTCTGAACTTTCTGAGCCAGGAACTACAGAGGCTAGTTTTAAGTCCATTGGTTTCTTTGCCTCTTTCCCAAATAATTCCCCTCTTTTTAAGCGTAAGTAGTATTGTGCTTAGTGGGATGTAGTAAAAGGAGCATCCCAGTAACTTTGCAGAGTCTTAATTTTCTTCTCATTTTGTTATCCCAATAGACATTTATGGGGTAGGGATTCCTCTTGTGAATTAGTTTTTTCAAAAGCTTTTTTTTTGTGTGTGTGTGGGGGGGGGGGGGCGATTTTAATAAAATAGAGATGAAATTAATAGTACTTTAAACACTTTGATCACTGACATTGCTCTGGGAATAGTGCATGTTGCTTAACTGCTGCTGCTGATTCACCAGGAGGAAGGATAAAGCACTTTGGGTGAGATTCTCTTCTTTGCCATTATATGCTGCTCTGGGGCCATAAAGGTGCCTGTGGACATTTCCCCAATGCAGGAGCAGAGTAGGACTGTTATAATCAGTTTGATGCCAATCCCTTTCCAAGGCCCAGGCTAGGAAGTATGAGGAACAAGTGTGTATGTCCAGATTAGATGTGGTGTGAGTGGGTCCCTCGGGGTGCTGCTGTAAGTTAGAGCAGTTGCTATAATTTACAGTAAGGGCCATTTTAGCCCTCAGAACACCTGAGAAATGTACTTTGCACCTCCCCATTCACCTAGGCTGCCCCTTTTTTATTTCTGCTGCTCAGCACCTGCAACACCGAATCTAGTCCTGTTTTTGCAAATCTCACCTTTTGCATTTTAATTTTCAACTTCTTGGTGTGGTTGGAGTGATTAACTTGGGGATATGAGAGGAGATCAGTGTTGCCTGTAAACTGTGCACTTGTGTGGCTGCTCAAGAGAGTTTCAGATGCTGCCCAGCTGATTAGCAAAATGCCAGCAGGTAGTGTTTTTGTTTCTACTGATGGTACACATTTACACAAGTCTTGGTGCACAAATATATTGCTTGGCACATGGAAAAAATCAGCTCATGGATGGAAAAGTTTAGAGGTAACTTTGGAGGTGATATGTTTAGAGTGTGGAAAAGTTGCCACATTACACTATATTTTAAAGCCTGGAACTTTAGCTTTTATTGAGCAATATGACCAGTTTTTCCTTGGAAAAAAGTAGGCAGGATACAATGGTGCACATACAGGGACGGTTTTGGTGTGGGGAGATGGCCATGGGAATGCTTTGGGAGAGGGAACTGGGGCAAGAATACAGTTTGGCCATGCATCTGTCAAGCTGCACCCTCTTGTTTTCTTCTCTTTAGACTGTGTGCAGGTGACCACTAGTTTGGGGACTCACTGAGATATTCAATGGTCCTTTAGGTCCATTTTTGCTCAGCTGTCTTTTTGGCTCAATTGGCTGGTGGTGCCTCCCTACTGTCAGGGGCTGCATACAAACTTACAATTTTTTTTAAAGTTGATAGGAACAGTAGGACAGGTGCTGAGAAGATGGACACTTTTAAGATCAATGGTGCGTCATTAGCAAGCTTTTAAAGCATTGTTCAATTAACTTTTCTCTCTAGAAATTCCCTCTCTGTTAACAGAGCAACAGAGGATAGAAGAATCAGTCACTGCAGTCCTATAGCTTCTACTTTCATATAAAGCTTTCTCTTCAGAGTTACTTGTAAAACTTTCCAAAGAATTTAGTTTCACATTTGCTTTCTACTGATGTTTTGTGAGTGAAGTTCTGTTGATTAGTAGAAAATGAATTTTGGAACCAATGCGAAAATGTCGTTTAAAAGAAGATGTTAAAAAAGGCAATGTTTGCCAAAAGAAGCATAAAATTTTCTGTTCTTACTATAAGGAAAACCTCTGCCAATCTCAGTCTGTTGGAGTATGATTTCTGGAAAAAGCTGGCTTTAACAACTGGCTTAAGAAGTGGGAATTTTATAGCTTTCGACAAATAAGTTGTGCCTTAGAAATCCAAATTAAGTTTTTCCTCCTCTACATATGGTACGGATTGCAGCAGAGATGAAACAGTACAAGCCTGCAGTTGTGGGCTGGTGTGAGACAAGATGAACACAATCTGGGCAGCTATGCCTGGCAACAGGTGAAATCCTCATCTACACAGGACGTGAAGAAGAGGGCACACTGCACACAGAAGGAGTGGTCTTGATGTTATCAAGAGAGGTATCTAGTGCTTTAGTGGAGTGGACAGCAGTATCATCATGCATCATCACAGCCAGATTCTACACCAAAGTGTGGAAGGTACTAATCGTGCAAGGTTATGCACCAACCAATGAAGCAGCTGAGAAATGTAAAACAGATTTCTGTGATAAACTACAAAGTGTTATGAACCAGAAAGCAAAGAAGGATATCTTGATTTTGATAGGCGACTTCAGTGCAAAAACTGGAAGCATAAAAATAGGCAGAGAACATTAGTAGTAGTAGGCATCCTTCAGTCTGCATAGACTATGGGAAAAGAAGGCCTAGGTAATGAATGAAAATGGAGAGTGCTTCAGTGACTTTTGTTCCTTCAATTGTTTGGTTATAGGTGGTGGTGTTTTTCCACACAAAAGGATCCATAAGGTCACTTTGGTTTCACTGGACCATCAGTCAGAAAACCAGATTGATCACGTGTCTCCGCAGTTCTTTCAGAGGATCGATGCAGGACATCCACACTAGAAGAGGAGTAGATGTAGGTTAAGGCTACCTGAACTCAAGTTCAGGCTCAAAATGTACACCACAGAAGTGACCAAGTGGGGATTGAGATTCAACATGGAGCAGCTGAAGGATTTAGAGACAAGAGCTGGTTTCCAAGTGGAGCTGTCCAATAGGTGTGCACTTCTGACAAACCTTATCCTGGAAGATGCTACAATGGAACAAATTTGGAAACACACCAAACCAGCTTGGAAAGAGACTTGTGATAAAACACTGGGAAAGAGGACAAGGCATTACAAAGAATGGATCAAAGTAAGAACTCAGAGAAAAGTGAAAGAATGAAAGGACAGAAAAGCAGCAATCAACAGCAGCAAAACAAGAGCAGCCAAAGCAGAAATTCAGAGACTGTATTCAGAAGCCAACAGGGAAGTTAAAAAGGCTTTTAAATGGGACAAGAAGAACTTAGTGGAAAACCTTGCACAATAAGTGGAACAAGCTGCAAGATGGAGAAACTTGAAAGAGCTGTATGACATCACATGGTAGCTAGCGGGGTTGCAGTGTGCAGTGGATCAGCCAGTATGGGATAAGGAGGGGCGTGTGCTAACCAACTCAAGTGAGCAGGTTAGTAGATGGAAGGAGCACTTTGAAGAGCTATTGAACCACCCTGTCTTCATGGAATCTCCCAAGTTACCAACTGTAAAAATACCACTGCAAATTAAAAGCGGCAGACCTACAAAAGAAGAAATCAGAAAAGCCATTGCCCATCTGAAAAGTGGAAAAGCAGCTGGTCCAGACAACATCCTTGCTGAAGCCATCATGGCAGGTAGTGAGGCATCAGTCAACATGACGTATAATATGTTTGGGACACTGAGGAGATCCCACAAGACTGGAACATGGCTACCTTATCAAGCTTCTAAAGAAAGGCAACCTGAAGGCATGCAAGAACTGGAGGGGCATCACATTACCGTCCATTCCAGGAAAAAATGTTCAATAGGATTCACTTGGAGAGAATGAAGACAAGTTGATAGACAGCTCAGGGAAGAACAGGCTGGCTTCCAAAGTGGGACATCTTGTATTGACTAAACAGCAACTCCAAGTGATCAAAGACCAGTTGCTCCAGTGGAACTCCCCACTGTACATAACCTTGAGAGACTTCGAAAAAGCCTTCAACAGCATTGATAGAGACACTTTGTGGAAATTGCTGCAACACTGTGGCATCCCATCCAAAATTATTAACCTGATCCATTCAACGTACGAACCCTCAACATGTCAAGTTGTTCACAATGGTGTCTCGACAGAATCCTTTAGCATAGTGTCGGAGTGCGACAAGGGTGCCTATTGTCACCTTTCCTGTTCTTGATCCAAAGGACTGGATTATGAGCAGGACAACAGATGGCCATCAATGGGACATTCAGTGGACACTTTTCAAACAGCTAGAGGACATTGAAAGGAAAGCACCATCATCAGCAAAGTCACATTAACATCAAAGCATGAAAGAAAAGGTCACAAGAGTAGACAAAACCATCTCAGTGACTGGACTGAGTATTAACAAGGGAAAGACCAAGATAATGAGGATCAACCAGTCCAGTAATGATACCATCGCACTGGGAGGGGATGACCTGGAAGATGTGGAGCAGTTCACCTACTTAGGGAGTATTATGAGCAGAGATGAAGGAACTGATAAGGATGTCAAAGCCAGGATATGGAAACAACAGCTGCAGTCAAGACTCTTCATGCCATATGGAGTTCACAAATAATATCTCTGAAGACGAAACTGTGGCTCTTCAACACAACTGTGAAGAGTGTGCTCTTGTATGGATGTGAGTCTAGGGCTGTGTCTACACTAGCACAAAACTTCAAAATGGCCATGCTAATGGCCATTTCGAAAATTACTAATGAGGCACTGGAATGCATATTCAGCACCTCATTAGCATGCTGCCAGCCACGGCTCTTCAAAATTGCTGTTTTTTGCTGTTGCGCGGCTCATCCAGATGGGGGGTCCATTTCGAAAGGACCCCGCCAACTTCAAAATCCCCTTATTTCTATCTACTGAGTCACTTGGAAGTCACTTAGCAAACCAAAAATTTAATCACCCTCTGCATAAAAAGGTCATAAAAGCTCAGGGTTCAAGTAGGAAATATGTCATCATCATCGTCATCATCAACAATAACCATGGGCTCAGCACCCCTTGGTGTGTGATGCCTCTCTCACTATTCCTTTCCATTGTTCCCTGTCCAGTGCCAATCTGCTATATCATCTACCCTTTCTCTGTGGGGTCTGCCTCTCTTATTCGAACTATGTATTATGCCAAATACCAGGGTCTTGATTTTTTTGTTCATCGTTCATTCTGCAAATATGCCCAAATAGTTGTAGCTTCCATTTTATAACCTTCTGCAGCAGGCTCTCTTTTAGCTGTATCTTTCTGTATAATTCCTCATTGGTGACCTTCTGCATCCATCTTATTCTCAGAATCTTTCTATAGCAACTCCTTTCGAATGCCAATATTCTTCTTTTCGAATCTTTCATTATCACCCACGTCTCACATCTGTACACCATGCTGCTGAATACAAATGTTTTCAAGACTCTCAGCTTTGTTCCTAAACCAATCACTTTGCTTTTCCAGATTTTATCTGTTGCCTTCAAACTCACTCTTGCTTTCGCTATTCTAGTTGCTATTTCCTTCTTACAGTCTAGATTATACATTATGTTGCTCCTCAGATATGTGAACTTCTCTACATTTTCTAGTGCAATACCATCTACACTGATCTTACTTCCTATTTCCTTATCTCCAAATACCATTGTTGTTGTTTTATTGATTGTTCATAATCAGTCCATACCTCTTCCCTTCTTCATTTATCAGCTGCACCCTTTTCACTAGCTTCTCCTCATCTTCCTCAATGAAAACTACATCATCTGCGAACCTCAAGTTGTTAATTCTTTTCCCATGCACAGATATCCCTTCTACCTTTTCCTTGATCTTGTCAATCGCTCTCTCCAGGTATGTGATGAAAATACTTAGTGATATTGATGAAAGCTTGACAAAAGAACAAGAATGTATATGCTTGTTTCGTCGATTTTTCAAAAGGCGTTTGACAGTATAGATCAGAAAATGACCTGGGCGGTGTTGGAGTCATATGGAGTGGATAGCAGACGGATACAGTAGTTGAAGGATATCAATGAGAATGTGGAGGCAACGGTGAGAACATTCAGGGAGTTGGGAAGTTGGTTTAAAACAAGTAGAGGTACAAGACAAGGAGATCCAATAGGAAATATGTGATTATTGCTAATCTATCACTTCTGGTCTTTAACTGGATTAGATTAAATCCAGTGAGATTAGACACTATGAAACAAGATTTAGATTCAACTTCAGAAAGACTAAAAGCAAAAAAAATCATTATTTTGATTTTTAAACTGCTTTAATGATATTTTAGAATAAATGTTTTAAGGGTTTAATATAAAAAAAAGTTATAGGCAAGGTGATGATTTCTCAAAGACTCCAGAAAGGATATGTTTCCAATGAGCTCACATGTATCATTGGTTTATTTTCACTTCTGCTTTCATTATGTATTTTTCCCCCAGTACCTTGATTAATTTTTAAATTGATGGGTGCCCACAACATGAAAGGTGAAGGGAGGTTTGTAATGGTTCCTCACTGCTCTGTGTGGCAGGAACACAAACTCTACTGCATGAATGATTGTGGATACGCTGGATATATTCACAAACCTGTGAGCACATCATCTGATAACTGGAGTCCTTGCTCTTTTGGCTGCTGTGTGTGGAATGCCATCAGCAAATGGCCTTAGAAAAGCAGAGGTTGGATCCACGAGAACAGGTTCTTTTATTCGTTCCTCCAGACTTCCAAATCTGAACTTTGATTCTAGCAATATTTGAAACTTAGTCTTTTCAAGTACATTTGCTAGTTTCTGTTGTTCTGTCACAATCATGCTTGAGTTTCCTACGGGACAGTTATCAGACTACAACATAATCCATCCTCTGGATCTCATGTGCTTCCAAAGCCAGCTGGGTCTGAGCAGAAGCCAGGTGCTATCTCCATCCTTGGGCCACTCAGGTACACTCCTGAGTACAGATTCCCTTTCTGTAACCCTTTGTTGGGACATGTGATTCTGCAATTCAACAACCCCAGGGCCCGCTACCAGTGCTGAGTCTCCACCATCACTTATGCATTCCCCAGCCAGACTTTACCTCAATTAAAATGTAGTTCTAAGGCACCAATGGTTTGGAAGGCAAAGTAAGGAAAATGGGCTTTGCTCTGGAAATTCTTGAATATACACATTCATTATCCTTGTCAAGGAGAGTTACAGATCAAGGGATAACAATTAACTCCTGGTGGTAATCAACACTTGAAGTCCTCACCGTGCCTGAGAACCTTTGTGGGGAGGCAAAGCCCAGTTAATTCCCATTCCCCCATCTGTCTTCTCTTCCTATCAATGAATTATCTCCTTCCTTAGCGACCGTGGTTACTTTTAAAAACAGTCTGTGACAATTTTCCCTTTTCTCCCTGCCACCATCACCGGGATTTTTTTCACCACTCTTGGTTGCTGAGCAGAGGATCCTTAAAAGAAAATATCTCTACTGAAGGTTACCCCATTATCCTACCAGAATAAATCTATTCAATTATCAATGGACCCATTTCACTTTCCCTGCTTAAAGGCTGTTCCTGTTACCAATGGATGCTCTAATTCACATTAAAGGTTACAATTATAAGTGTCATTCATAACACAGGAATTCATAAGTTAACACACATAGGCTACGTCTACACGTGCAGCCAACATCGAAAGAGCTTATTTCGATGTTGCGACATCGAAATAGTCTATTTCGATGAATAACGTCTACACGTCCTCCAGGGCCAGCAACATCGATGTTCAACTTCGACGTTGCTCAGCCCAACATCGAAATAGGCGCAGCGAGGGAACGTCTACACGTCAAAGTAGCACACATCGAAATAGGGATGCCAGGCACAGCTGCAGACAGGGTCACAGGGCGGACTCAACAGCAAGCCGCTCCCTTAAAGGGCCCCTCCCAGACACAGTTGCACTAAACAACACAAGATACACAGAGCTGACAACTGGTTGCAGACCCTGTGCCTGCAGCATAGATCCCCAGCTGCCGCAGAAGCAGCCAGAAGCCCTGGGCTAAGGGCTGCTGCCCACGGTGACCATAGAGCCCCACAGAGGCTGGAGAGAGAGCATCTCTCAACCCCCCAGCTGATGGCCGCCATGGAGGACCCAGCAATTTCGACGTTGTGGGACGCGGATCGTCTACACGGTCCCTACTTCGACGTTCAACGTCGAAGTAGGGCGCTATTCCTACCTCCTCATGAGGTTAGCGACTTCGACGTCTCGCCGCCTAACGTCGAAGTTAACTTCGAAATAGCGCCCGACGCGTGTAGACGCGACGGGCGCTATTTCGAAGTTGGTGCTGCTACTTCGAAGTAGCGTGCACGTGTAGACGCAGCTATAGTCTTCAAACTGTCACACACTCAAACTGTTAATTGTTTTAATACTGGATCCATTTTTCAAAAGCTGACTACTGAATATAATATTCCTGCTGTGAGTAGTCCAGTTACCTAGAAGGGAAAGGAACTACTTTCTGAACTGGGCAAGATAAAAGCCAGATTTCTTTTTCCACATACTTTGTTACCAGCTCATGAAGAACCATAGTGGATAAATGGAACTATATGTGCTTGAGGTACAGCACAGAGGTCTTGGCCTGTAGTCAGTCATGTAGGTTTGCAGGATAAGACCTATTGTTTCTGCTTTATTTGTTGTGAAAAATCTTCAACAAAAGCAAAGCAGAACATCCCTTTTAATAAAGGATTTTCAAAACAAACTGAATTGTTTTATGGCTATGAGAACTTGCAGTAATGCTCCTGTTTATCCCCTTTGTGCTGACTCCTTAGGCTGAGTAAATGGGTTTTTAGCTCCCTTGTTTCTCTTTTCATTTGCAGCTGGCTGAAAGATATAAATAAGCTCATTGCTTTGGGGTTTTTTATCATCCACTGTACAAAACACCCAGGTGGAGGTTGGTTTTCTCCCTCCATGTGTCTCTCTTCAGCTTCTATTATTAATTTATTTTACTTTAACCTTTCACGTGTGTTTAGCAAGTGAAGGAAAAATGTTTCATGCTCAACAGTATTAATTTTCTGTGTAATTCTGGGAAGATGTTTGAACTCTTATTTTATGTAAAGTTAAATTTTAAATTATGCAGGGAGAGTGTGGCAAATCCAGGCTTTATAAGCTAAATTCTGAAACTTTTATTTGACATATTGTTTGGAATTGCCACAGTGAATTCCAGTAACATGAGCAAATGACCTGTTGAACAGAAATGTGTATGTTTCCAGGATGGAGTGGTGTGTGCAAGAAATATCTCATGAGGCACGTGTTTGGTAGAGACCTGCTTAGAGTAACACATACAAATAAAAAAAGAGGCAGTGCAGGGTCGGATGGTTTATCTGGGTGAAGTGCAGTCCTGAGAATGTTGCAGGTAAGAGACCAACAGATCAAAATTGAAGGAAGAAGACAGAGGCTGACCCAAGAAGTGAGGCATGTTAGTATAAGTTGCGTTGGAGGAGATGGCATTGAACAGAGAAGTATCATTCAGAGGGATGATCCTATGTGATGGAATTAATATGAGAGAGAAGAATACCACCAATTGATCATTCACTCTGAAAATTTTACTGCACAATCTGTTGTGTGCTCATTTCTGTTAACCAACCAGATGCCACCTCCTACATACTGATTAGGGCTAGAAATGCTTGTGTGCTGCCATCTTCAAAATTTAAATCCAGGCCAGTAAAGTTATTCTACTAATGTATGTATGTAACTTCTCAAATAATCCCAGTGATTGAAAGGTCATTGTTTGCATGTGGAAGTTATGCACGTGTGTTTTGCAGGAATGGACCCCCTACTATGCAGAGCACTGGATTAAATATATGCAGTGCCACAAATATGGGCTGCATCCACACTAGCAAGTTCTTTCAAAAGATTTTTTGAAAGAAGCGTGCCCTTTCGAAAGATCCCATGGAACATCTACAGACAAAAAGTGTTCTTTCAAAAGTAAACCAAAACAACGTGGCACTCTTTCCGAAAGCACTCTTCCTTTCCCATTTCAGGAAGAATGCCTTCTTTTGAAAGTTTCTTTTGAAAGAAAATGTGTGCAGACACTCCACAGGGCCCTTCTTTCAAAAGAGCAGTCCTCCTGATACCTGATTTTTCAAACCCTGGCCCATTTTTTCAAAAGAGCAGTGTGTGTGTGTACGCTCTCTTTCGAAGGAGCAGATCACTCTTTTGATCTGCGTTTTCATGTGTGGAGCCACTCTTTTGAAAAAAGTTCTTTTGGAAGAGATCTTCCAGAAGGTCTTCTTTTGAAAGACCTCTGTAGTGTAAATGTAGCCATGATGTGTGGGGTCTCTGTTTTCTTCCAGCTGTACCATTTGAAAGCTATTCCTCATGTCCATTTTGCGTACAGTATTTACATACAAATGATAAATGGCGGTAGGCACTTCTGTACCCCCTTTAATAAGAGGAAGTCTTAGGGCAGTACAAAAAACGGGGGAAATCCTGGCCTTACTGAACTGAATGGGAGAATTGTTATTGCTGTTTTAATGGGCCATGATTTAACTTCATATTAACTAAGCCTCACAACGCACTAAACGGAAGATACTTCCATTCAACAACTATGCAAACAGACACAAGACACTATCAAAACTTAATTTGAAACATCTGTTGGATTTTCAGAGGTGTCAAGCACCACCCCCAGATTTCATGACTTCAGTGTTCTCTAGTAATTCTGTGTTTCACAGGGTGTGGGGAATGTGCAACAATGCTGAAAATCTGGTTCTCCCAGTTTGGAGTCCAAAGTTGTCTCACCCAAAGTTACTGGACAATGTTGAAAATATAGTTCCAGGGTGACTTGTCCAGAGTTCATGATGTTAGACTGAACATTAGACTGGACATACTGGATTAGAGCAAAGGCCCATGTAGCCCAGTATTCTGTCTTCTGACCATGGCCAAAGCCAGCTGCTCCAGAGGGAATGAATCAAATAGGTAGTCATCAAGTAATCCATCCACTTTCACTCATTCCCACCTTCTAACAGATGCTACAGACACCATCCCTTCCCATTCTGGCTAATAGCCATTTTTGAACCTATCCTCCCTGAATTTATCTAGTTCCTTTTTAAACCCTGGCAAGGAGTTCTGCAGGGTGACTGTGTGCTGTGTGAAAATGCACATTCTTAATTTCCTTTAAACCTGCTACCTATTAATTTCCTTTGGTAACCGCTAGATCTTCTGTTACAAAAAAGAGTAAATAATTATTCTTTATTCACTTTCTCCATATCAGTTATGAGTTTATAAGTGTCTATCATATCTCCCCTTAGTCATCTCTTATCAAGCTGAAAAAGTTCTACTCCTGTTAAACTCTCCTGTATGGCCGCCACTCCATAACCTAATCATTTTTTGCCCTTTTATGATTTTTTTCCAATGCCAATTTTTTTTTCTCTTTGAGATGAAGTGACTGCATTTGCACACAGTACTCCAGATATGGGCGTGCCCTGGATTCATATAGTGCTGATAAAATATGCCCTATTCCTTTCTTAATGATTCCCAACATTGTTTATATTTTTCTTTGATTGCTACTGCACATTGAGTAGAAGTTTTCAGAGAAGTATCTGCAATGACTTCAAGATCTCTCCATGAGTGGTAAAAGATAACTTTAGTCCCTAACATTTTCTTCAGTTTGTTGTGTTTTGGGTTTTCTTTTTCTTTTTTTTTTTTTAAGAGGAGCTGGTACTCATCTCGCTCCCCACCCCCACACTGCCTGGGTTCTTGCAGCTGGGGCTGCTGGCAGAGCTCTGTGCCCAGCCCGCTCTCAGCCGCAAGGCTGGTAGGGTCCCCACCATGACCTGGCTGGGGTTCCTGCAGCTGTGGCTACTGAGGTGCCAGTGTTCAATACCAGCACAAAAATAAGCACTCATTGTATATGTATAGTTAGGATTATGTTTTCCAATATGCATTACTTTGCATTTATCAACATTGAATTTCATCTGCCATTTTGTGGCCCATCACCTATTTTTGTGAGATCCATCTGAGGCTCTTCGCAGTCTGGTATGCTTTTATGTATCTTGGACAGTTTTGTATATCATTTGCAAATGTTACCATCTCCCTCTTTACTCCTTTATCCAAATAATTTCTTAATATGTTGAATAGGATTGGTCCCAGTAAGGTGCCCTGGGAGACAGCGCTAGTTACCGCTCTTCATTCTGAAAACTGACCATTTATTCCTATTCTTTAACCAGTTATCAATCCATGGAAGTACCTTCCCTTATATTCCAGGATAGCTTAATTTGCTTAAGAGCCTTTGGTGTTGATGGACCTTATCAAAGGCTTTTTTGGAAATCTAAGTACACTCTATCCACTGTGTCCCCCTACCCAAAATGTGTCTATACTCTTTCAAAAGAGGAAGGCAAATGAAGGAATTTCAAAATGCAAATGAGACACTGATTTACATATTGGGAACGTCATTTCCATATTCTCTTTTCAAAGGAGCTTCTGTCGAAAGAAAGAAAGCAGTGTAGATGGGGCACTTTCGAAAATACACCCCATCTTCAAAAGCACCCTTCTTCCTGAAACAAACTGCTGTCAACAGGTGTTTCTAGTATAGACATAGCACCCAGGTAAATACCTGGAAATGCTTTGTGAATTAGCCCTGGGTTTTTCTAGGACTCAGTACAACATAGCATGGAAGTACCTTTGCTAAATCTGGGCTGAGATATGATCTTCAGTTGATCAGGATTAGGTACAGGCACTTGTCACTGGGGGTTGGCAGGGCAAGAGGACTTTACACACTTGCTGGACTGGGTGGGGACTGCTTCACAGTGCACAGATTTCCTTGCAATTGCCCAAAGTGGCATTTTTTTCCCAAATGTTACTGTAGCACAAGCTCATGCATCCTGCTTCTTATAAGAACCAGATGGCCTCCACCTTCTCCACCCACTGTTAGCTCTGTAGCTGCCTCTGTAACACTATCCTCCACAGCTCTTTAAAAATATTTCATCCATGCCTTCTGTTATCTATATTATCAAACTGTGCTTTGCTGTACTATGCTAGGTAACACTAGCACCCAGGGTTCTATACACTGAAGGGCCTCTTGTCTGGACAGTGCTTAATGGACTGTGGGAATGTTGACTCTTTGGCAAGTTGGAGGTGAGGCAGTGAAGATTCTAAACAGAAGCTCTTGCAGTGAAGCAGGAAAAGAAAGTAACTTTGTGCATGATCTTTTATTTATTCCAATAAAATTCCTGGTTGAACATTCGAAGACACTGAGAATATCTCTCATTCATTCCTGTAGTTGGATGACCCAGCACATTTTGTCAGTGCATGTTTTTAAGTCATCAAAATGATAAGGGTACTGATATCTTCTTTCAGTACTCCTGATGGTCTTTTCCAGTAGTGATCTTAACCATTGCTTAATGTGCAGTATATACACCCCATTTTCTGCACTGCTAGAATGAACATTTTCTTCTTGCCTTCTGCCACTTCTGGATCTGTTAGCAGTGAACAGAATGAGAGCAAATGGTGATTTTAGAAGGGAAGGCTCTGAAGATGGAAAAGGCAAGAAGAAACACCGAATTAAAAAAAAAATATTGGGAAAAAGAAGCACATATCTCCACGGCAGCATGTGCACAGATCCTAGGCTCTACTGCACATGTACAGCATGAGGCAAAGAATCTTGTTCTAAAAGCTAAAATAGGTAAAAGAGAATCTCTGTTAGCTGGCTCCAGGACTCCCCAGCTGTTAGCAGAGTAGTGTACAGACCTGAAGCATGAAGAGGGGCCTCTCTTCACCACCACAAATGGTATTTTGGGTTAACCCTAAGAGGAGGAGAATGACTGACTGTCTTGGGGAGGAAGCTCAAACTATGGCATTGAATGCCTATTCAGCAATCTGACAGCTGCTGTATATCTTGACTGGCTGGGACCAATAATAGCAAATCAGAAAGGTGCACTTCATTATAGTGTGAAATGCAAATAGATTCATTCCATGCACTATGGATCATGATGTTATTTTTGGGTGGAGGAGGGTTGCAAAATGCAGTAGGGGGGAACTTATCAGTGGTAACATCTGCAATATATAGTCATACATTAATCTTTTCAAAGAATTTTTTTTCAAGAAACTTTGCTCCTGCAATCTGGCTTTGACTTAAAATCCTTTCCTCACAATTAGCAATTTATTTCTGTTTCACTAATGGGTACAACTCAAAAATAAAAATAGAAGAGGCTTTTTGGGCAATTGTGTCTATATGGCAACTTGCTAGAGGTGGTTGTCACCTAATCCTAATTGAAACGAATTTCTTGGCTGTTTGTGATGTGAATTATTATTCCAATTTGTCGCTAGAATGAGTCTCCTTCTAGCTAGGTTAGGGGATATTTTTCCGTGACTTTCCCAAAAGACTGTGCAGCAGATTTTTAAAAAAGTGTTTTTGTTTTTCCTTTAGATGAAGGAGCAGTTAGATTTAATGAAGGGCAATATTTCTTGTGCTGTGGAAGTCTGGTATGATTGCTGTTTGAAACATCTTAACACTAAATAAAATCACATGTGAAATCTGTTTTGCTTAGAAGTCTGTTACATTTTTTTAAGATGGGAAACATTAAATGGGGAGGCAGGTTGAAAAAAATCAGTGTTCTCTTTCCTGAAAACTTAAGCAAACAGATCCAGTATTTCCCCCCGAAAGACTAGTAAATGGCCTCCCTTTCACCTCTCCACTACTACCAATTTGAAAGTAAATGCTGGCAATTTCAACTAGGTTCCATGCAAATTAATTGAAGATCTTGTTTGTGTGATTGTGGATCTATTTTAAATGGAGATGCCATGTCTAAAATACTTAATGATGCAGATGCAATGTGCTCTTTCTAAAAGGAAATAACTATTGGGAAGCATTCAGAGCGTTGCGGATCATTGAAATATCACAATTCAATGAGTACCAGAACCGTTAAAATAAATACATTATTTTCTGAAATTCTGTAGTAGTGTCTCCTCCTAAAAAGATTGCCAGCTTAGTGCTTATCAGCCCAGTAACGCAGTATGCTCACACTTTCAGGTAACAGTGTGATTTTTTTTTTTTTTTTTTTAAATGATAGTGGTTGCTGGCTGTAACTATGGAATGTATTGTCATGGAAACCACGCTTTTCTAAATTTATGCCAGTGCTGGTGATAAGAAAGACAGGACTTGAAAGAAAATCTGTTTAATAATGAGACAGCCAGGCTGGGAATAAACAAATCAGAAATTCAGATATTTTCATGAGCATTTGTCATAACAAGTATTGTAAATATGATCAAGCAATACTTCATAAGCTAACCTTCAGGACAAGTTGGAAAGAAGTCATGGTTACTCTGAAATAACAGGTCAAACAGAGTGATGTTTGGTCAAATAGCAGCTTTATAAAAATCCCCTGTGATCTTATGTAGCATATATAACACATTTCAAGGTTCTGTAGAATCAAACACTGGCCAGAGTGGATTGAGGACAGTCAACTTTTAGAATCTGTCACTTGCAAAAAATCTTTTAAAAATTAGGGTTTACAGTGGGAAGTGGATTGTAATTTTAACTATGAAGCAAGTGATGCTGCTGCATAATACATTCTCTCTGATCAATTTTTTTTATCTATGCACTTTTAATACACACTACTGTAGTATCTAGGTTCCCTGTATGCAACCTATCCTTAAGGAATCCAAACTAATAAATGTAAAATGTTATTGTATCAAATCACGGTTTTTCTATGTGAAAAAACTTCTAAAGAAATTTAGTGATCTAGAATATTAAAACAAAATCCATACTGTTTAAGAAACTAAATCCTTTTGTATCACAGAGGTAGCCGTGTTAGTCTGTATGTTCGAGAACAACAAGAAGTCCTGTGGCACCTTATAGACTAACAGATATTTTGGAGCATAAACTTTTGTGGGCAAAGACCCACTTCATCAGATGCATGAGTGGTGGGGGTGGGGGGGTGTTCAGATGAGTGTTTAAAGAATGGGGTCCCAGTAAAAGGGAGGGCCAGAGCTGACAAGGTCTATTCAGTCAGGGTGGAAATGGCCCATTATCAGCAGCATAGATCAAGAAAGGAGAAAAAACAAGTCAGATCAGTCGGGGGGATGAGGCCTATTGTCACATTCTAATGTGGAGATGTGGACTTCCAGCACAGAGAAGCTGATTTTTGTAAGGGGCCGGCCACTCCCAGTCTCTGTTTAATCCTTGGTTGATGGAGTCAACTTTGCAAATGAATTGCAGCTCAGAGATTTCTCTCCATTTTATTTTTCAATTTTTTTTGTTTTAGGACTGCTTCTTATAAATCTGTTACTGAGTGTCCAAGGAGATTGAAATGTTCTCCTATAGGTTTGTGTATGTTGCCATTCCTGATATCTGATTTATGTCCATTTATTCTTTTACGTAGAGACTGTCCAGGTTGACCAATGTAAATTGTAGTGGGGCATTGCTGGCACATGATGGCATATATTATATTAGTAGATGTGCAGATAAAAGAGCCCCTGATGGTATAGTTGATGTTAGGTCCTGTGATAATATTGCTGGTGTAGATATGTGAGTGGACGTAGTAGCGATGTTTGTTGTAGGGATTGGTTCCAGGTTTAGAGTTACTGTGTTGTGGTCTATAGTTGCTGGTGAGAATTTGTTTAAGGTTGGCAGGCTGTCTGTAGGTGAGGACAGGCCTGCCTCCCAAGGTCTGTGAGAGTGAAGGATCATTGTCCAGGATGGGTTGCAGATCACTGATAATGCATTAAAGAGGTGTTAGCTGGTGGCTGTATGTGATGGCCAGTGGTGTTCTCTTATTTTCCTTGCAAGTCCTGTCTTGTAAATCTTTTTGTTCACCAGTGTTTTGCTGAACCCAAAGCTTTTGGTAACTTTACTCTTTGGTTACATCTACATTACAGAGATCTTTCGAAGAAAGCCCTTCGGGGAGATCTCTTCTGAAAGAAATTCTTTCGAAACAGTGCATCCACACACAACAAAGCAGATCAAAAGAGCAATCTGTTCTTTTGAAAGAGAGCGTCCACATAGCCTCCACTCTTTTGTAAGAATGGGCCAGGGGTCGAAAAATCAGGCGCCATCAAGTCTGCTCTTTTGAGGGGGGGAAAAAAGTGGCCTGTGGAGTGTCTACACACATTTTCTTTGGAAAGACTCTCTCAAAAGGGGGAGCTCTTCCTGAAACAGGAAGGGAAGAGCGATTTCAAAAGGAGTGATGCATTCTTTCTATTTACCTTCAAAAGAACAATTTTGGTGTGTAGACTCTCCACTGGATCTTTTGAAAGAACCCCCTTCTTTCGAAAGAACTTGCTAGAGTAGACACTGCCTTTGGGAGGTGGTGTCAGGAAATAAATCTAAGTGGACACATCTGTCCCGCCAATAGCTGATACAAGCAGGCAAAAAAAGTGCTTTCACTCAAAGATTCTACCGTAGTATCCAGCACTTACACATCCTTGAAACAGGTTAGCAGAGCACCGTAATACACCTCCAGATTCGAATTTATATCCAAGTGTATGAATACCCAGCAGCGTCATTTTGAAATAAGCTGTTCTAGAAGAGCTTATTTTGAAATAACACTGCTACACAAAAATGCATTTAGAAATAGCACTTAGCTATTTCGAAACACAGTGCCTAAACGTTGGACACACTATGGCTTATTCTGAAATAGGCCCTATTCCCTGTCTAAACAGACCCTATTTTAAAATAACCTGAACGAGGAATAGCCCCTATTTCAAAATAGCTATGTCTACACTAGCACCCCCCTTTCAAAAGGGGGATGCTAATGAGACACATTAGGATATGCTAATGAGTCACTGCAATGAATATGCAGCACCTCATTAGCATAATGGCGGCTGCGACACTTCAAAAGTGGCTTGTCTACAGGGGATCCTTTTCAAAAGGACCTCACAGATTTCAAAATCCCCTTATTCCCTATTTGGTTATAGGAATAAGGGAATTTTGACATCTACAGGTTCCTTTCGTAAAGGACCCTGTGTAGACGAGCCATGCACGATCGAAAGTGGTACTTTTGAAGGGCTGCAGCTGCCATTATGCTAATGAGGTGCTGCAATGCCTCATTAGCATATTCCGATGTGTCTCATTAACATCCCCCTTTCGAAAGGGGGGGTGCTAGTATAGACATAGCCTTAGTGAGGTTTACTAATTTTGAAATAAGCAAACCACTATTCTGAAATTATTTTGAAATAGCAGTTGCATTGTATAGACTGTTATTTTGAAATAACTTTGCTGTGTATACCTACCCCAAGTGTCCTCAAGCTTAAATTTCTTCCTCTTTGTGTATTCTGTACTTACTGCGCAGCAGGGGTTTTGTATTTTTTTTGATGAGTATGCCAAGTTAAGGTTGAAGGTTGCTCGCCTAAGATTTAGAGAAATTGCCATCAGTCAGGCAGAGGAACTTTCACTCAGTTAGTCAGCTGTATAGCAATAGTTAACTACAAGCTTTGGAGGTATAAATCAAGTCAGGAAGTCACAGGACCATTCATGTTCTCTCCTCAAGGTTACTCTCACTTTACTCCACCTTCTTGGTCTGGTAGCTGTACTACAGTTTTAGAAAAGCCCCCTTTTAGCTACTTTCAGAAATAATAACTATTGGCATTCCAGCTAGTGATAATGATTGAAGCATGGTTCTGAGCCATCAAAAATCTGCACCTATGCTTTCAGATTTTGAAAAGGGTGAGTAAATTGCAGAGAAAAGATCCAATTTTGTATTTATTTATGTGCAGTGACTGTACAACTCCCTTTACATCGTGTCCTCCAGTCAGCACACAGAGATAGACTGAAATATAGTCTAGTTACAAATTCTCTAACATTTACCTTGAGAATTCTTTGAAGTGCAATTCATATGTGTACCCTAATTTACCATGAGTATTTCTATGGTCTGTTGTGGAGCATATTCTGTGCTCACTTTAGCTCTGGTCCCTTGTGGATAATATTCCAATCATCTCTTCAGAATACGCTGACAATTGTCAGGGAGACAAACTGCTCTCATTTAGTCAGAAGGAACTCAGAGTTTGATGAGCAGAGCCTCACGAGTTACAAATGATAAGGTCAAGTCACTATTTTAACAACTGCTGGGATTATTTCACTGTCAGCTGTGAAAGTGTTTAAATTGCCCCATTCTCCCCCCCGCCCAGCACTTTTGTCCTCTTTCTTGCGTTTTGTATTTGTAGCTTTACTCATTGAGCTTCTAACACAAAGTTCAAAAATTGCAGCTACCAAATAGATCATCCACATGCTTCATTATACATTTTGATCTCTCACTCCTGAAATTGAGGAAGGATTACCACTGTTTGCTATTATGGAAACCAAAATATTATAGTCCCCCCGCCCAAACTCCTGTAATGATTAAATTCCTGACCTACTGGAAGCTAATGTGTAGAATGTGTTTAAAGGCTACACTATTGAATTATATAGCTACCTATTCTGTAGGCATAGTACTTCAAACAGAGTTTAAAGGGTTGTTTGGGTTCTTGAGCTTCATACTGGTTCATTTTTTTTCCATGTAGCTTCATAGATTTTTTTTCCCATGTCTCCTGTAATCCATCAGACTGTCTATTTGCAAATTTGTGCCTGGAGAAAACTCACATGTGGCAGGCGAGGATTGGGTAAATGCTACATGTAACAGCATTTTTTCTCATTGCAAACTCCAGCAGCTGAGATTTTCAGCTTTTAGTACAGTTTGTTTCATGCTGAGATTCATCTTTTTGGAGAAGGAAAAGGTCGTAGCTTCTGTGGAGTTGCAATTCAACAGATCTTTTTTCTGGGGGGTTACAGGAGAGGGAAATCTTATTGGAATGTATATTGATAAAGGTAGAAGAATCTGTCTTGTTAGATAAGTAAGGTTTTTTTTTCTTTCCCCTCCCTACAATGACTATGTATTGCAGCAACTCACTGGCTTTTTACCAAATCAGGAGCTGCAGTATTTTTCTTCCGATGGAATAATTTCAGCCCACTTGAGCTAGCATGACAATCTTATGTGATTGTTATGAGTAGGCGTTTATATCCTTTTACATGCTAATGTTGCCACACCTGCTATTCCTCCTCATTTCCATTTTTTTTTCCCTTCAATGTAAAAACTAGTTTCCCAGTGGAAAGGGAAACCCTGAGATTCATGATCAATGCTGCATCATTGATTCATCAACAAGGAAGGGGATGGCTGAATGGGACACAGGTAGAGATTCAAGCAGACTGCTTCTGACTAGCAAGAGAAAAGATAGCTGTTGAGCAGCGTATGTTGCCACTCCATGTGCCGTATCAGCTACTTGTTTTTATTATTCAGAGGGCTGCTACTACTGCAGCACTAAAGGAATGTGCCCTATTGTTAAAAATCCTGACTGCTTTACACCAATGATTTGCCACTGCAAAGTTGCATGCACCAACAACACTTTATCGTTGATGTTTGGATGCAAGGTAGGACATGGTTAATATACATAAATGTATGCTGTAACTCCTTTGATTATCTGTGTTTTGTTTTTGTTTTTCTAATTTAATGAGCAAATTGGAATATGTTGACTATATAGTAGGGCTTACCGTACTGGTACATTTCAGATGTTTTAGGAAATCCAGAGTAAGCCAAGGTTTCATTTGTTTTTGTACTAGTACAAGTGCAGATTTACATAGGATAACAAACTGGACTATAGAATTTGTTTTAGACTTAGCTAAATATGTAACTAACAAAAGTAACTATATTATGAATCTCTCATTGTCTAGTTTTATTGTCTTTGAAATGTATACCTGGAATTCTGAAACCCTGAACTAAGTAGAAATGTATCTACTGTTCTCCTATATATTCGTGATTGGTGCTAGCACTGAGACTAAAGATGTAGTATGCAACACTGCACTTTTGCATAAGCCCCTAAAACCTTTAAAAGTCTGCAGGAGGTGACAACTGCATATTTAAAGAAACATTTTCTTTTTAGGGCTGGACAATCTATTACATTTTAGGAAAGAGATTCAATCAAAAGGTGGCGTAGTAATCCAGAGAAGTTTGGTTTTGGCTGTATAAAAGTATCCCACCTCTAATGTTGTAAGGAAGATGTTGGGCTAGGCTTTTAATGTTTTGCTTAAATTTTTATATATTCTTGTACAACTTTTTGCTCATGATTCTTTTACTAAAATAATGTAATAGAGCTGTCTGGTTAACACAACTTGTTAGCTTTGGAAAAATAGGTTTTGTTTCTTGGATCATCCGCCACAAAATTGTAAGCTGTGCAGAATTTTTTTTGCCAGTTCCTAGGCACAGCTGTTTGTGCTAATAATTAAGCAAAGAGAGTTAAAGTGTTTCTATTAATGTAAAAATGAGAGTGTTTAACTACTCACTGCTACCAAAAAGAGTTAAGATCATAGTTCAAGAATGATTACACCTGCAGGGTTTTTTTAAATTCTCATAAATGTCCGTGTCCATTGAAATATGCCAGTTCAACAAATCTCATGTAGAGCAGGGACATGTTACTTTGGAGTTACCATGAAATATCAAAAAATGTCCTGAAATACTAGGTGATCTCCACAGAATGCTGTCATAATATACATAACCTAGTATTTCTAAATGTAAACCAAATGTTAAAGACAGCTTACGTAAAGGTTAAGGATGCTGTATCAAGCATGATGTAGTTGAATAAAATAATTGCCATTTATATGTGTTGCTGTGTCTACTTTTCCACCTCCATACATGTTCTCTAGGTACTCAAATTGTTGCCCAGCATAGAAAAAACATGGTCACTCTGTTCTTGTTCCAGACAAAACTAAAAAGACAAAAAGGTGTTCTAATTTTAATTGCTGTGTCATGATGCCACTAATGATGTGAACAGCGCTGAGAGTCTAACTATTTATAAGCTTCTTTAAATTTCTTCATAAAAGCAGATAATGTTTCTTTTTCATTTGAACATCAAAACTGATTGTAAGTGTTAAATCATAATTAATAAAGGTGAATTATTAGTTGAGGGAAATTAAGTGCAAGCCACCAATCTAATAAGGTAGGCCACTGGCTTAGGGACCAGTATCCAATTTCTATTCCTGCCCGTAAGCATGAATTTCTCTGATGCACTTTCCTGATTTTTTTCAGACCTGTTATGAAGAAGCAGGAGAATAAAATTATTAAATTTTATGTTATTTGTTTAGAGCTGCAGGCTCATTAAGTTCATCACAGTGTGGTGCTTTTACTTTAAGAAACCATATCATGAATGCAATAACTTTTAGGGATAGACTTAGAGAGAGGAGGGTGACTATTCTTGTAAGAACGATCCTAAAAACATGTAGAATGACTTGTGTTGAACTCACCCTAGGCAAGTCTTGACACTTACTTGACACTGTTCCCAGACAGTGTGTAATATAATGGCAGACAGAAAGCAGAGCCAGTGATATCACAGCAAAGACCCCATAACATAGGTGCTGAAACTAGACATGTGCAGTGTGTTGCAGTGCCCTGTGGCTTGAAGTGGTTCCAGTGGTTCTCAGCACCCCACTGAAAAATTGTGCTAGCACTCCTGCCCTGTAAAGTCCCCAGTGTACAAAAGCAGGCCATTTCACTGCTCTCTGGGCATATTGTACCGTTTTAATGGCAGCTCATTTTAAAAATTTTGAATGGTTGGATTTTTTCATAAGAGTTAGATATTGCTGATCTACTGTATTTAAAATAACCCTCTGCCTGTCTCATTGGGCTTCATGATAAGGCTAGGACGCTAGTAATCAGATGAGAGAACTCCTATTGGATCATCAGATCAGTTTTTCATCTGGTATAGTCCCTGTGAGAGGACATACCATATCAGCACTTAAAAGCATGGCTGGAAATTGTCACGTTACTTACGTTTATGGTCTGCATTTTCTTCTAGAGCTAAAAGAACAAGGGAACTAAAGTAGGGTTGCTGGATTTTCAGAATGCTTGTATGGCACATTTAAAAAATTGAAAAGAAGTTATGATTTAAAACAATTAACTGACCAAAACTATTCATATTTTCACTGCTTTTGATGTTTTTTCTAAACTGAAGCCTCATCCTGAGATTTCAAATATGACTGAAATTCATTATGGCTACGTCTACACTAGCATTCCTGTTTTGAAAGAGACACGCAAATGAGGGTAATCGAAAAATACAAATGAGGCATAGATTTACATATATGGTGCCTCATTTGCATATTATTATTTCTAAAGAGCTTCTTTCAAAAGAATAATATGCAAATGAGGTCCCAGATATGCAAATCTACATCTCATTTGCATTTTATTTCGAAAGTAAACCCCATCTTCAAAAGAACACTTCCTCCTATTCGTCTTTCAAAAGAATATGCAAATGAGGTGCTGAATATGTAAATCTGTACCTCATTTGCATTTTCAGTTTCCCTCATTTGCATGCCTCTTCCGAAAGAGAAGAGCTAGTCTAGACACAGCTTACAAATCATGGCAAAGTTTTGTTTAATCATAACTTTGGCTTACAAATTTTCAATGAGCAATCTGTTTCTGTCACCGTTTGTGATGGCTGCAAGCTCTGGTGATAACTGACACTATCTCAAAGGCTGGCTTCTTGCTCAATGGCTACCTTTCAACTATTGGACTACAGCCAGGTCAGGTGATCCCTTCTAGGTGCCTGCATCACTCTGCCATACTCTAGCAGCTGCATCACACCCAGTCAAGTAGTTTCATAGATACCAAACATATCACAATTCAGTAATTTTATTGCAGGACAGTTTGGAGTAAATGTGGGAAGCAGGGCTTCTGGCTGAAATGTGGGACTGTCCTGCAGATTGCAGTATGTCTGACAACCCTACACTAAAGGAGAAAAAGCAGTTCTGTAGTGCTTTAACGACTAACACAATGATTTATTAGTTTTAAAGTGCTACAGGACTGCTTTTTTGTTTTGTAAAGATACAGACTAACACGGCTACTTCCCTGTGACTACAGAAAAAAGATAACCTAAAGCCCCATCCCACACTCTGAACCACTTGGCCGCATCCCTTAGCCCCACTCCTGTACCCAAACCTACTGCATCCTAAATCCCTCCCCACCCCTGCCATGAACAAAGATTCAACTGCCTCTTTTGCACCAAAGCTGCTCCTCCCCTTCCTTTTGTTTTCCAGCCTGCCTCTAGATGTCAGCTGTCTTTTCAAGTCACTTTGCTGTGGGCTTATGGTTTTAAAGACACTCCTAGTTCTTCATATTTAAGGGTATGGATTGTTGCCATCTCCAACTGACCTGGCTTTTGGAAAAGTATTCACTTATGGAGCTGCTCCAGATTTATGTACCATAAGAATCTAGCATTAGGGATGTAAAAAATGGTCTCGTCTGGGAGAACATGATTAATCAGCTTACAGCAAAAGGTAAAATCCCTGACTCAAATTGTGTATGTGTGTGGGGAAAAATGGTTTTTCATTATCTCACAGTCATAAAGAAACCCTCAGTACTCAGTGTATGCTATTTTTATCAGGAAGCAAATCAAAGTTCAGAGAAATATATCCATGCTGTAAAATAAGCAGGTCAGAAAGCAAATCAGACTCTAGCAAATATATAGTGACAAATAAAAATATTTTCTCTGACCGCGCAAGTTTGAAAAACTAGAATGTTCCTAACACTCTCCGTTTATAACTTTGTATCTTTATGTGAGTGGGGAAATGACCTGCTGTAGTGGGGAACTTTCTGTGTTTATGTAGCATTGTGGTGGAATTAGCTGGTGAAGGGATCTAAGTCCTGGCTCCTGCTCCTTTTACACAGAGGTCTGCCTCTCCTCAAGGACTCTGCTTCCACTTTCCTGCGAGGCAGAGTCTTTGTAACCCTGACAAGGCTGGGCCCAGTATTCCCCAATGTTGTTATGGTCATTTAGGACCAGGGTTAGGGTATCCCCACTCTGAGGTATGCTCTCCACTCCAGACGCATCCCTAACCCACTGATCATTGCATACAGTTCAAGCAAATACAATTTATTAAATAGCAATTAATTTTAAAAAAATGTGGCAGAAACTGGAAAAAGTTAAAGGAAAATGCACAACCATCTGCTGTAGCATGGAGACCTCACAAACTGTAATTTCTGGAATTTAAAGGAATTTCCCCAGATATGCCAGGCCTTCCCCTCCAGTGTGCTGGCTGTGCTGCAGGGACGCTATGTGTTAGACACTTACTCTGGCAGTGGCTAATGCCATCACGCTGTAGGTGACAGGACCCTTCCTTCCAGCACCAGGCTCCTCCTGTTGGAGTAATGATCCCCCTCCAAGGGCTGATGGAGTCTCCTTGTGCTGAGCCCTCTGCCCACGGCTCACCCATGGCAACATTTCAACTGGAGAGAACAGCTTTCTGACTGCAGAAAACTGAGCTGCTTGACCTGTCTCTGCCCCTCCTCTGACTCCCTGTCCCACATCACTCCGTGGGTGTGTGTGGATGGGCTTCAGCCCACCCACTTACTATCCAGGCCCACATGCCCCCAGCCCTGGTTCTGCTCCCACCAGGGTACATGGGCTGCCCCTTTCTGCCTGGTGCTAGAGTCAGGCCCTGGGAGCAGGGTTGGGGGCTTGGATTTTTCTGTTTGTCGGGCACTCCTGCCAGGGCATGAATCTGGGGAGCTTGCAAGCACCTGCATCCTGATCCCACTCCCTGGCAGGCTCAGTTGGTGGGCAGAGCAGGGCAAGCCACTGCCCGCAATCCCAATCTGTGGTGGGAAGGCCAAATAGGTGGGGAACAGGGCAAGCCCCGTGCCCCAAATCCCCTGGGAGCACTGAATGTGTGGAGCAGAGCAGCCCTTGATTCCCACCTGCTGTGTCTAGGAGCCACAGAGACATGCAGGTCTCTTCTAAGAGCTGCCTAAAGCTGGCCACTGTGGCCAAGCACACATTTAATGGCCTGCTCAGCAGTGCTGACTCAAATCACCACAGGCCCCTTTATGACTGGGCATTCTGGTCACAAACCAGACTCCTGACAGCCTTGATCAGTGGCTCCCTGCACCTGGCTTTGGACTATCTTAGCCTCTGTCTTAGCTCCACTCTGCCACAGGACTACAGCTGCTCTGCACCCAGCAAACCCTGCTGGGCAGCTATTTCAGCCTCTCTGCCTGCTGCCACTCTCACCTTAGCTGACCACCACTTCTTGGAGAAAGGGTAGGGTGTGGCTGCTGGTGTACTTTGAGACCATGGCCATGTCTACACTAGCCAAAAACTTCGAAATGGCCATGCAAATGGCCATTTCGAAGTTTACTAATGAAGTGCTGAAGTACATATTCAGCGCTTCATTAGCATGTGGGCGGCTGCGGCACTTTGAAAATTGACGGGGCTCACCGCCGCGCGGCTCATCCAGACGGGGCTCCTTTTCGAAAGGACCCCACCTACTTCGAAGTCCCCTTATTCCCATCAGCTCATTGGAATAAGGGGATTTCGAAGTAGCCGGGGTCATTTCGAAAAGGAGCCCCATCTGGACAAGCCGCGAGGCAGCGAACTGCATCAATTTCGAAGTGCCGTGGCTGCCCGCATGCTAATGAAGCGCTGAATATGTATTTCAGCTCTTCATTAGTAAACTTCGAAATGGCCATTTGAATGGCCATTTCGAAGTTTTTGGCTAGTAGACATAGCCCATATGTGCAACGGTTGATCTATACCATATGTGGCATGAATATTCCATTCTCAAGAATTATCTGTGGGGCATGCCAGACAGTATTGCTTCTGGTGCTCTTTTCATGGAAGTACGTAGTCTGTATTTGGCCAGTCTTGTAGACTCTTAATTTCAAAATGCAGAAGGGTTCAACGTAATGTAATTTGAAAGGTGGGACAGTTCTGTGTCTATATTGTTCCTCTGAACTCTCCTCAGTCTTCACTTTGTTTATCCTCAGAAGGTTTCTGTAAAGTAGGAAAGTCACTATATAGACAGACAGGGATCTGAATCACAGAGAGATTGTGCACCAGATTTTTACTGGTGTTCAGGAGCTAAAACGAGCACACCAGTACCTAAGGGGATTCTCAGAAATGGCTCAGTATCTAACTTGCATGGTCTCTCACACAGAGTTTAATAGAGCAGGACACTGAACTTTGTAAATTCAGACTTAAGTGTCAGAAGGGACCATTGTGATCATCTAGTTTGACTTCCTGCATGCTGTAGGCTATCAAAGCTCACTCACCCTCTCCTGCAACAGACCCCTAACCTCTGGCTGAATTACTGAAGTCCTCAAATCATGGTTTAATGACTTCAAGTAACAGAAAAATCACCATTTGTCTTAGTTTTAACCTGCAAGAAACACATGCCCCATGCTGCAGAGGAAGTCAAATAACCCCCACATCTCTTCCCAACCCTAAATATGGTGGTCAGTTAAATCTTGATCAAAACTCACCAAGCAAGACACAAGGGAAAGAATTCTCTGTAGTAACTGAGACCCCTCCCCACACATTGCCCCATCTCCAGCCGTTGGAGATATGGGCTGCTAGTAGTGGCAGATTGGCTACATGCCATTATGGGCAGTTGCCTCATAAACTTACCTCCATACCATCCCCTCCATAAACTTACCTGTGTCTCTCAAGTCCTAGGGCAGCACCTTAATCATGGCATCCTAATTCTCCTACAGTTCAAATGACTGTTATTGTTTAAGAGAAGATGGCTTGTGCCTCAATTCAGCAAAGTGCTGAAGCATATACGTAAATCAATGGAACTTAAGCACACGCTTAATTGTAAGTATTGGCTGCAGTACCTTGCTGAACTATGGTATTTAATAAGTAGTTTAATGTGGATGTGCTATTACCTCAGGCCTCTTAACATCTGCTAATTTTGTTTTAATGAGGAGTGCCGGTAATTATTTCTGTTTTGAGATGCTTCTTATGCTCATTTCAGTTACTTCTTTTGACTCTTATACACAGGTGATGTTTTCCTTCTTTACTTGTTCCCCTGTATCGTGTAAGGAAATGTATTGGAAATAACAGGAAAAGGTGCATGTGGGCCTCTGATTAGCTGTGTTAGCTGAGTTCAATGGGAACTTTGAGGAATTGCTCCTCTCATGCCCATGCAAATTTGTTTCTTGCATCTGTCTGTGAGACTGGTTGTGTCAAGTCATAGTTCACGTGTTTTGTTTTGCACCACTGCTCACTCAGCAGAAATGTCCCGCTAATCCCAAACTCTTGTTCCTCGAGAGGTGTGAAAGTGTCAACTCTCTTCAACTGCCAAAATGTCCAGCTTCACCCCGACAACTTCTCTCTTTCTTTTGTTTATTGTCAATTCAAATACCTTTTGGTAGGTTTCAAAAGTAAAAGACACTGTAAAATTGAAGATGATATCAAAATAAATGACCCATCAATTGTATTCATTATATTATTTTGTTTTCTTTTTCAATTCCTAAAATTCCTTTTTTAATTGAAACAAGGCCACTGAAGGATTGCCAGTTCACTGCTCCCGTGTGCCACTAAACTCAGGACCTCTGTCACAGGTTGTATTTGTCTTATGGCGCACACAAGACTACAACTGTACATGCCTCATGAACAAAATCCTATGTGTTTTTGGCTTACAATGAGACTAACTTTTCTGGCTGTATGTTATACAACTAGAAAAGTTACTCAAGCTGTCAATAAATTTCTTCTGTAACTTTGGCCTGATCAGACATTAGGCCAGTTTATGTGCAAAGACTCACATATGCCTAGTCTTAAACATGAGTAGTCAAATCTAACTGTGGCCTTTGATTTCCCACAACATTGTGCACTCAGTATTTTCTTCCTGATCAGGAAACTGATAGTATAACCCACTACTAATATATTTAAACAAACTTAATGTAGTGGTGTAACACATGCCATTGATCTGTAAATCTGAAATTTCAAGCTTCTCTTAGAAGAAGGCTTTTTGTTTAGTGCAGGACCACAACCTGGTTGACTCAAGACTATCATAATAATGGATTATAAAGGCACAGCTTAAATAGCTGAATAAGGTTTTGATTTATGGAATGTCTTGGAACAATCCCAGGTGACTTAAGAATCAATTTTTACTTGTGAATACGTTTCAGTTCTGATTTTGGGTTGTGACTGGAAATGGGGTGGTATGTGAACAGATGTTCATGGTCACACCTCCTTCTGTGCTCCGCTATGGGAGACTGATAGATAACATTTGATTCTAGAATGCTTTGAGGTAGTTTACTGCCTAGTCTTAGGCTATCAACAGAATAAGTGAAGTGGATCACAGTTATTTTGCATAGCAAATAATAGACAAAGTGGTACCTGAATGCCTCCTTCCACATATCAACTTTGTTTGGTCAGCATGGTTTTAAAAAATTGCTCATCAACAGAGGTAGGGGAGAAAGAAGGATTGCCCATGGTAGAAGGCTGACTGTGATCAGCTGTGTCAGAAGATTTTGTGCATTCACATGCAGTAGCAGTGCTAAAGGCAGACAGTTTTCTGTATAGTGTGGCCTGCATGAAAGCTAAACTTGGGTCAAAATCCCAAATAGTCTCAGTTGGCTATATCCCTTTCTATGAAGTATGGTTGAATTTTCTTAGCTAATGGCAACTGGATTCAGACTGAGGTGGTATTTAATTGTAGACATGTAGAAAGGGATGCCTATCTCCTAACATAACTTTAAAATCCATTGTTAGTGTAGGAGCACAGTTCAAGATAAAGTGAGCCAGGCAGCATAAGTACTCAAACGCCCATACCGGGTGAAAATTTCCCTCCCACTTTTGAATGCCTGCAGGGAAAAGATGAGCTTTATGGGGCACCCTGAAAGTTAAGAGGCTCAGGCTCTCTCAGACTGTGGGGGTGAGGGGGAGGAGTGAATTCCAAAGTCACAGGGCCCACACAGGCTGTTGGCAGTTTGTTCTCTCTTGTCATACAACAAGGCCTCCAGTGTGAGTGCCTGTGCCAATACAGTTTAGGCAGAGACAATTGTTCAGGTCCTAAGCCACTAATGGCTGTAAAGAGCAAACTCAACCCCTCATACACCACTGAGAAAGCCATGTGAAGCCAATGTGGGTTGTGGCATGCTGGTTTATGATCAGTGTGGGGAGACAAAGGAGGCCACTGTGTTTTTTGTGCCTGCTTCTGTGGCTGGGTAGGTTTAAGGTAAGTGCCATGCAGACTGCATGTGCTATCTAATCTTGAGGTGAACAAAGCATTCCTTACAGTTTCAGCTTCTGCATCCACCAGCTACTGGACATGCATAAATGGTAAAACGGCTGATCTGACTTATACTTTCTGCTGCCTGCTCTCCTAGTAGCAGTTCCACCAGACCCCCAGATAATGAATCAATGATCAACAAATACTAGAAAAGCTCCATTAAGCAAAGAGACACATAATTCATGCCACAATATCTGGTTGGTTTCCTCTACCATCTACAGTCTTGTCTGGATTGAGCTGAATCTCCTGGCTCTCAATCAAAAGCCAGTTTTGCCCAGGGATCAATTAAGATTGATTATTTTGGCTGAGTCTGGTGAAATGAAGGTGTAAAACTAGGTGTTGTTGACATATTGTACGAAAATGCTGCCACCCATCTCCTCTCACTGTTCTGGGTACATGTAAATAAGAGGGATGACTAGCTAGAACCCTGTAAAATGCCAAATGAGAGCACCCTCAGAGAGAAGAGCAGTGTCCAATCAGTACCTTCTTGAGCAGGTTCACAAGGAATAGCCACTAAAGCATCCCCATGTACCCCACTGCGTCCCATAGGCAAGTCAACAACACCTCATGAATAATGGTGACACATGGCCACTGTGGTGAGCCAGGGAGGTCGGGGGGTGGGAGTGGATAGAGAAAGAAAAACTGAACTGTAGTACCACATACCAGAGTAGCACCATTGACTCACATGTACAGTAACTTGTGGTTCTGAATGCTTGGAGTTAGCAATCTTGCCTGCCTCAGAATAATTCAAGATAATTCAATAATTCTGTCATCCCTATGCTCAAATACATCAAATTCTGTTTGAAGTCCACCTGTCATTTGTAGATACAGATGAACACCACCTCCAGTGTGACGTGGGGTACTGAGAACACACATCCGAGCACAAGTCTCTGCTTCTGTCTGTAACTCATTTTGTTGCTGATTACTTGGGGGCAGGAAGACATGGGAATTGTTTGAAAGGTGGCTTCCTGAGGGTCTGCCTTTCACTATCTATTCCATCCTAGAGGACACAATTGGCTGTGAGCTTCAGAGTCATGAGGCTGATTCTTACGTTTGAACAGGCTGTAGCCAGCATCATTTTCAGCTAAAACCTCTTTTTTGCTTTCAGAACTTAGTCCTTGGAAGCCACTTGGTAGAGAGTTTCAGAGCACAGTGAGGCCCATTTATTTGTCCAGATGTTTTGGTTTTGTTCTTATGAATCTGTGGTTTTAATCTCTAACCAATTTCCTAGCTGCCACAGCAGAAGGCACCATTGAAATTTTGACTTAAATGTCAAAGATTTTGTAGTGTCAGAAACTTACAGAATCATAGGGCTGGAAGGGACCTCCAGAGGTCATTGAGTCCAGCCCCCTGATTCAAGCAGGATCAACCCCCACTAAGCCATTTGGGGGGGGGGAGGGATAGCTCAGTGGTTTGAGCATTGGCCTGCTAAACCCAGTGTTGTGAGCTCAATCCTTGAGGAGGCCAGTCAGGGATTGGAGCAAGTAGATGTCAGGGATGGCAATTGGTCCTGGCAAGGGGGCAGGGGACTGGACTAGATGACCTCCTGAGGTCCCTTCTGACAATGTGCCAACCTATTTCGGGTCCTGTGGGTGCACGTGGGGGTTGATACAGCTGAGGGGTAGATGGCCGGGAACGACCACCCCACTTCTATGGCAGCCTTATATAGTGTAGCAGCAATATGGGATACAAGCCACGTCTACACGTGCACGCTACTTCGAAGTAGCGGCGCCAACTTCGAAATAGCGCCCGTCATGGCTACACGTCTTGGGCGCTATTTTGAAGTTAACATCGACGTTAGGCGGCGAGACGTCGAAGTTGCTAACCCCATGAGGGGATAGGAATAGCGCCCTACTTCGATGTTCAACGTCGAAGTAGGGAATGTGTAGTCGTTGCGCATCCCGCAACATCGAAATTGCGGGGTTCTCCATGGTGGCCATCAGCTGAGGGGTTGAGAGATGCTCTCTCCAGCCCCTGAGCTCGATGGTGCCCACGTGGAGAGGCCTCTTAAAGCTCCCCGCCCCCTCCCTTCCTGTGCAGGAAGCTGAGAGAACGTGCAGGCGGCAGCCCAGACACGCGGCCAGTCTGCACGTCCCTCAGCCGCGACAGACACCCCCCCCCAGCTGCGATGGCCACACGCCAGCCCCCTAAGTGCCCCCAGGGCACCCCCCCCACCAAGGGGAGCCAGGGCTCCCAGCCCAGCAGCCAGGCGGGGAAGCGGCAGCGGGGCCCCTCCTGGACGGAGGCCGAGCTTCGGGACCTGCTGGGGCTCTGGAGCGAGGAGGAGGTGTTCCGGGTAATGGGGAGCAAGAGGCGGAACGCGGATGCGTTCGCTCGGCTGGCCGAGGGCCTGGCCGCCCGGGGTCACCCTGCCCGCACTCCGGACCATGCCCGGAGTGAAGTCAAGGAGCTGCGGCAGGGTTATGCCCAGGCCCGGGTTGCGGCCGGCCGATCTGAGGCCGCCTCCATCACTTGCCCCTTTTACAGGGAGCTCAGGGACATCCTGGGCCCCTGGCACACCTCCTCCCCTCCGGACACTCTCTTGATACCTCGGCCGAGGAGCCCCAGCAGGCTCTGGAGCTGGAGTCTGCCCCAGAGGCAAGCCCCGCACCCCGGGGGCCCACCCAGGAACCCACCCCTGGGGCACCAGAGGAGGAGGAGGAGGAGGGGGAGTCCTCCTCCAGCGACGCCAGCCTGAGGATCGTCCTGCCATCCAGGAGCTCCAGCCGGGCGTCTGCCCCCTGGGTGTCCCCCGACCGTGGGAGTGGACCATCAGGTATGTACCCCCCAGTGCACACCCCCGGGGTTGAGGGGCGGGAGTAATAGATATGACCAGGGCCCTCCAGATGCCCAGATGACCATGGACAGCAGTGGCATGTCCCTCAGAAGAGTGCATCAGCCCCTGCCCCCCCCCAGCACGACAGTGCCATGCCCCATCCCCGGGGCTGGGGCGAGCGGAACCTCTAGGGTCCCCCGGGAGGAGGGGGTGGGACACCCAGCAGCAGCAGCAGCAGCATGTGATGGAGTGGGGGGAGTGCAAATGTGAGACTCAGGCTACATATGAGAAACAAACAGAATAGCTCCCAGTGGCTAAGGATGACTCTAGGGCTACAACTGGCAGGTTACACCTCTGCCCTGAACAAAGAGGAGGGAGGAGCCGAGCTGGGTTTGAATCGGGGGCGGCAGTTAGAGGCTAGGGGAAGGGAGAGCTAGAAGGCAGCCAGCCTGAGGAGGGGGAAAGCTACACCCCAGAGGGGCACCCCTCGGGGTCTTCTCCCCAGGACGTGTTGGAAGGACTGTCTCTGACTGCTGTACTGTCGCTTCTGTGAGAAACTGGGCATCTGTTGCCTAATAAACCTCCTGTTGTACCTGCTGAGTGAGAATCACTCCTGCCAGCGGATGGGGTGCAGTGCAGGTGGACCCCTGAACCCCATCACAGCAGCATCTCCCGGGGACGGGGATGGCAAACCTGCAGCAGAGGGGTGGGGGGACAAGGGCCACTGCTCGGGGCCCACGCTGACGGCTGTCTCCACTCTTCTTCCCCCCCCTCCTGTGTTCCACAGCTGCACCATCGGAAGGACCAGAGAGCACCAGTGAGGCATCAGTGGTCCCGGACAGCCCTCCGGGGCCATCACTCTAGGCCAGCCCCTCGGCGGAGGACCGACCAGCCCCACGGCGGGGAAGACGGCGGACCCAGCACCACCAGCCGACGGCGACGGACCCCCAGCTGCTGGCCCTCCACCGTTGGCAGCTGGAGGTCACCGAGCAGTGGCTGCGGGTGGAGGAACACTGCCTCCAGCTGCAGGAGCGGGCACTGGCCTGGCGCCAGGAGGCATGGGGGGCCTACATGCACACCTTCAACCATATTGCAGACTACCTGGCCCCCCGTGCTGCGCCGGCTGCCGCTGCGCCCGCCCTGCCTGCTCCACCTGCTGCTCCACCCGGTGCTCCACCTGCTGCGCTGTCTGCCGTCGCACCGCCACCCGCCACCAAGGGCTCTTCCGCCGAGGGGAACCTGGGGCCAGCTGACACTCGCCGGCCGTATCTCCCGGTCCGCCCGGCCCCCAGCCAGCCCCGGCCAGGGCTGAGGCCGAGGCGGGGATCCCGGCCGCCCACTCCCAGCGCTGGACTTTAGGGGTGTGGGGCCCAGGACGTGCCCCCCCCCTTTGTATATATTCCCCCCAGTTTTAAGTTAGTTTGTTGTAAATAGTTTGTATGTTTGACCCATTACAATGCTGATCCTTACCCCGCCATGTAACTAGTTCTCCCCTTCCTTGTCTTCCCCTTTATCTTATCCCTATTTATTATATATATATATATATATATATATATATATATATATATATATATATATATATATATATATATATAAGTTAGATTTTCCCTGTAAATAGTTAGTCTTGTTGATAATAATAATAATGAGTTCTAAAGATATTTGAGTTGACGAACAACTGTCTGCTTTTATTTACAAGAAAAGTGGGGGGGTGCTCTTGGGGGCTCTGTGGTGTGGGTGTAGGGGCAGGGAGTGTTGTGGAGGATAGGGGAGCAGTGGGGGGCCTGCCAGCGTTCACCCCACGGCCTCATTGAACTGGGCCCGCAGGGCCTCCCGGACCCGGGTCCCTTCAGGGTCCACCTGGCAACTAGGGGCAGCGGGCGGCTGCACATTGGCCCTGCCGGCCTCCACAGCCCAGCCCTGAAAGAAGGCCTCCCCCTTGCTCTCCACGAGGTTGTGGAGGGCGCTGCACATGCCCACAATCTGGGGGATGTTGGCGGGGCCCGCATCAAGGCGGGTGAGGAGACACCTCCAGCGCCCTTTGAGGCACCCAAATGTGCGCTCCACCACCTGGCGCGCGTGGTTCAGGCGCTGGTTGAAGCGCTCCTGGCTGGCAGACAGACGGCCCATGTACGGGTGCATGAGCCAGGGCCGGAGGGGGCATGCTGCATCTGCGATGACGCAGAGGGGCATGGTGGTGTCCCCCACAGGGATCTCCCGCTGGGGGATGTAGGTCCCCGCCTCCAGCCAGTGGCACAGGCCCGAGTTCCAGAATACCCGGGTGTCGTGGGTGCTGCCAGGCCAGCCCACATAAATGTCCAGGAAACAGCCCCGGCTGTCCACCAAGGCCTGGAGGACCACTGAGTGGAAGCCCTTCCTGTTTAAGTAGCGTCCTCCACTGTGTTCTGGGGCGCGGATGGGGATGTGAGTCCCACCCAGAGCCCCGAAGCAATTGGGGAAGCCCAGGGTGGCAAAGCCCATGATGGCGGCATCCGGGTCCCCAAACCTCACGAGCCTGTGGAGGAGCAGGGCGTTGATGGCGCGGACGACCTGCAGGGGAAGCACATGGGAGAGCACCAATGAGGGGTTTGCAGGGTGTTTGTGGCCCTCCCCTGCCAGGGCCCCCCTCCCCTCCCCTCCCCTTCCCCTGCCAGGGCCCCCCTCCCGCCCCCCGCAAGGGCTGCCTCCCCCCCACTCCCCTGCCAGGGCTTCCTCCCCCTCCCCCTCCCCCCGTGTGTCCTCTTACCTCCATGAGGAGAGCCCTGATGGTGGCCTTGCCGACGCCAAACTGCTGGCCCATGGATCGGTAGCTGTCTGGAGTGGCCAGCTTCCAGACAGCGATGCCGACCCGTTTCTCCACAGTGAGGGCACGCCGCATGGCAGTGTCCTGGTGCCTGAGTGCGGGGGTGAGCCACTGGCATAGCTCCAGAAATGTCTGCCAGCTCATGCAAAAGTTCTGGAGCCAGCAGTCGTCGTCCCACTCTCCGAGCACCAGCTGCTCCCACCAGTCGGTGCTCGTGGGGTAGCTCCACAGCCGGTGGCGTGTGCAGCGGTTGGGGGGCAGGGTGCTGCAGGGTTGGGGGTTGCGTCCTCCTCCCCTGCGGGCAGGTCCTCCTCTGTGGCAACGAGGTGCTCAGCTGCCTCCTGCATGGCATGGAGCAGGGTGAGCACTGCTCCTGCAGGGGCGGCTGGGTGGACCTCTGGCTGCGGTTGCTGCTGCTGCTGCTGGGGGTCCATGACTGCGTCGCTCGAGGTGTGTGTGCCTATGGCTCTGCAGACCGTCTGCTGTGCAGGCTGCGTGTGTCTGGGAGGGGCCCTTTAAGGGAGCGGCTAGCTGTTGCCCTGGAAGCGCTAGTCAGCCCTGTGACCCTGTCTGCAGCTGTTCCTGGCACCCTTATTTCGATGTGTGCTACTTTGGCGTGTAGACGTTCCCTCTCAGCGCCTATTTCGATGTGGTGCTGTGCAACGTCGACGTTGCCAGCCCTGGAGAACGTGTAGACATTATTCATTGAAATAGCCCATTTCGATGTCGCTACATCGAAATAAGCTACTTCGATGTAGCGTTCACGTGTAGATGTAGCCACAGTGTATCTACTTTAAAACCTGGGTTTCTACAGTATTATGAGTACCAGGAACAATAACAATCCGATTGTGAACACCACAATGCCCTGTGGCTGTTCTAAGTCCCAATAATTCTCTATACAGACCCAGCTAGTCCAGCTAGTGGTATTTACTGATAATGACTGGTTCATCTATTCGTAACTCCAACTACTTAACACTTGTCTTAAATATATTTATTTATTTGGCATAGACTAAACACTAGGTTACATATAGCTGTATACAATTGCATGTGACTTACCAATAAGATCCAATGCTCCCACATCTTACCAACAACTACGTTACAGGGGCCCTTCAAGTCAGAGATAAGTCTTGGTTGGGACCTTTCATGGTGGTGACGTCCAGGTGATCAGGCCAGGGTCTGCTGTCTGGACTGGAAGTTGCTAGCCTCTGCCTGGTGTCCAGGAGCCCATACCCTTGTCCCTGCTAAATCACCTTTTATACTGTTTCTTACTTGGGGTTCAATACCTGGCCAATTAAAGCGTTTGTTACCCAATTTGGACTTTCTATCCTCCCAGCCTGTCAGAACATGTTATAAGATTTCCTCTCTCCTTGGTAAATTTCCGAACCTCCCCCTGGGACCCTCTGATATCCCACAACCAGGATGTTCTCTTTGGAGGGCTTCCAGCTACTTGTCCTAGATGTTCTCTTTGGGGACTTACGATCTACTTGTCAGGATGTTTTTCTTTGGGACTCTCCAACTACTTGTCAACTTTCTGATTTCTTTCTCCTGGCCTGGTTTCAGACCACCCCGCCGTTATATGGTAGCGTTCCAGGATGGAGTGTATGGTCATTCTGCCTTGCAAGTGAGGCCCAGCACCAGGTGCTCATGCTCCCACACCTTCCAGTTCCAGGAGATGTGTATCTCCAATTATATCTATCTATCTTTATATCTAAGTCATCCCACCCAGGACTTTGTGAAGCCAGGACTTAAAAACCTCAAGGGATGGAGAATCCACCACCTCTCTAGGCAACACATTCCAATGCTTCACCATCCTCCTGGTAAAGTAGCTTTTCCTAATATCTAATCTACACCTCTCCCTCTTTAACTTCAGACCATTACTCCTTGACACCACTGAGAACAGTTTCTCACCCTCCTCTTTAGAGCTCCCCTTGAGGAAGTTGAAGGCTGCTATTAAATCACGCCTAAGTCTCCTCTTCTGTAAACTAAACAAGCCCAAATCCCTCAGCCTATGCTCGTAGGTCTTGTGCTCCAGCCCCTTAATCACTTTTGTTGCCCTCTGCTGAACCTGGTCCAGCACGCCCACATCCTTTTTATACTAGGGGGCCCAAAACTGGACACAATATTCCAGATGTGGCCTCATCAGTGCCAAACAGAGGGGAACAACCACTTATCTAGATCTGCTCAAAATGCTCCTCCTAATGCACCCTAATATGCCTTTAGCCTTCTTGGCTGCAAGGGCACAGTGTTGACTCACATCCAGCCTTTCATCCACCATAACCCCTAGGTCCCTTTCCATCGTACTGCTGCTGAACCAGTCGGTCCCCAGCCTATAACAGTGCTTGGGATTCTTCTGCCCCAGGTGCAGGACTCTACATTTCTCCTTGTTGAACCACATCAGATTTCTTTTGGTTCAGTCCTCCAATTTATCCAGGTCACTCTGGATTCTCTCTCTACCCTCCAACATATCTATCTCTCCCCCTTGCATACTCCCCTTAAATGAATAGAACATAAGAACGGCCACACAGGGTCAGACCAAAGGCCCATCTAGCCCAGTATCCTGTGGTCTGACAGTGGACAGTGCCAGGTGCCCCAGAGGGAGTGAACAGAATAGGTAACTGTCAAGTGATCTATCCCATGTTGTCTCTTGAAAGCTTCTGAAAACCAAAATCTAGGGACGCCATTCCTGCTCATCGGCTACGTCTACACAAGCCCCAAACTTTGAAATGGCCACGCAAATGGCCATTTCAAAGTTTACTAATGAAGCGCTGAAATGCATATTCAGCGCTTCATTAGCACGCGGGTGGCCGCGGCACTTCGAAATTGACACGTCTTGCCGCCGCATGTCTCGTCCCGACGGGGCTCCTTTTCGAAAGGACCCCACCTACTTCGAAGTCCCCTTATTCCCTGATGGGGAATAAGTCCTTATGCAGCTGATGGGAATAAGGGGACTTCGAAGTAGGCGGGGTCCTTTCGAAAAGGAGCCCCGTCGGGACGAGACGCGCGGCGGCGAGGCACGTCAATTTCGAAGTGCCGCGGCCACCCGCGTGCTAATGAAGCGCTGAATATGCATTTCAGCGCTTCATTAGTAAACTTCGAAATGGCCACTTGCGTGGCCATTTTGAAGTTTGGGGCTCATGTAGACATGGCCATCCTGAGTAATACCCATTGATGGACCTATCCTCTATGAATTTATCTAGCTCCTTTTTGAACCCTGTTATAGTCTTGGATATCACAACATTTTCTGGCAAAGAGTTTCTCAGGCTAACTGCATATTGTGTGAAGAAGTATTTTCATTCGTTAGTTTTTGTCATTTTCCTCTTCGCAATTTTACTTGTTTCACTGTAAAAACAAACTACTAATAGATGGGAGTGAGACAAAAACTTCTTCAATAAGAAGCTTATTCCAAAATTGTCTCCCTTGGAACTTCTTGCACCTTTCTTTGAAGATAGCTGATGTTGGTCACTGTTGAAAATAAGAGATTAATGTGGCTGGACCACAAGTTAGATAGTGTTTAAATTTTGTGTGCAGCAAGCACACATATTGGCAGTCTCAGCGTTGCAATCTGATTCTTCTAGTCTCCTCACCCAAGTGCTAAACACTCACAAATTCTGTTGAATCAGGAGGAGCGGAGTACTCTGTGTACAGCACTTCTTAAATATAAATTCCCTCCTTGATGCAGGAGTAGTTATCAAACAACTGCACATCTATGTTTTTCTTGGGATGCAGAATGTTAGTGACTTCCTGTGATCTTTCATACTGACTTTGTTCCTGTTCTCCTTAATTTTAAAATAATCCAGAAAATTGTGGCATTTGGATAGACGTTTTATAAATGCAAAAATTCAGTTGAGGGCTAAAAGTGGATTAGTCAATTGGTTCATATGAGCCATGCTGCAACATTCAAACTAAACCTATAGCTGAGGTACAGCAGATGGCCATGTGATTATGATTATGACACTTGAATGGGACTTGTGCAGTCCTGGATTTTGAGTCTCACTCTGGCCTATGTTTCCTCTGTGGCTTTAGGCTAGTTGACTATGCTGCATGTTTCCAGCACTGGCTATAGCAACGCCAAACTTGATCTCACACTACTTTCAGCCAAAGCAGAAACAAGAAACTGGAGGCAGTTTATTTTCACAAAATCACCACCCCACTTCAAATGAACTGTCAACGTTTGAATAGTTCAGTTAATAATATAGTGAATGTGACACCACTGTGCGCAGAGGCGACTGCCTATCACCCTGACCAACATTGTCCCATTGTCTATTGTGCTTTCCTGGGAGATTGCAGTCTATCTTTGCTTTATGATTTTACAGCATCTACCTCAATGAGGTCCTGCTCCATGACTGGGATTTCTAGGTGCTGTGATAGGGCAAATGAATAATAATTTTTGAATACTGAGATGCACTAATTTTATGAACATTGTACGCAACCTGGTTAGTAGGTGAAGTTACCATACTTGAGGTAATAAAACTTCCCTGTATGAATATATTGATGGGTGGTTGGAAGAACAATCTTGAAAGCAAGAAAATAGCAATGAATAAGCAAACCTCATAACAAACACTGGGGGGAAGGGATACAGCTACAGAGCAATGGCACACTAGGCTCCAGTCAGAAGAGACAGCTGTTTTGCTAGGCTGGGACATTAGAGATCAAAAGGACCTGCAGCTTCTCTTACAACACCAAAGACAACCTGGTGTATATGCCCTAGCAGGAGAGAGAAACTTTATCTCTGGTTACAATTCAGAAAAATATCTTTCAAAAGTTTACTGGGCTAGAAAAAACAGGAACCCTAACCTCAAATAATAAACAGTTGCTCAACAAAATCACTGTTTTTGAAAAAGTATAGCAAATAAAGTATTTTATGAAAACCTGTGACACATAGCTGACCAACATTATGAAGTGTATGTATTAATACTACATAGCCGTGTCTATACTAGTCAAAAACTTCAAAATGGCCATTCAGATGGCCATTTCAAAGTTTACTAATGAAGCGCTGAAATACATATTCAGCGCCTCATTAGCATGCGGGCGGCCGCGGCACTTTGAAATTGATGCGGCTTGCTGCCGCGCGGCTCGTCCAGACGGGGCCCCTTTTTGAAAGGACACCGGCTACTTCAAAGTCTCCTTATTCCCATCTGCTCACAGGAATAAGGGGACTTCGAAGTAGGCGGGGTCCTTTTGAAAAGGAGCCCCATCTGGACGAACTGTGCAGTGGCGAGCCACGTCAATTTCGAAGTGCCGCGACCGCCCAAATACTAACGAGGCGCTGAATATGTATTTCAGCACTTCATTAGTAAACTTCAAAATGGCCATTTACATGGCCATTTCGAAGTTTGGGGCTAGTGTAGACACGGCCCATGTGGCACTCTGGTGGTGATTTAAAAGGGCCTAGGGCTCCAGCTGCTGTTCCTCCTGTGGTAGTGGCAGTAGTGCCTGGGAGTCCTAGGCCCTTTTGAATTGCCAGGCTGCCTCCTTCCCCTCTACTTCTCTTTGCTGCTGTCCCCCCGATTGGTGAGCCTGTTAGGTGGGAAACCTGCTTAGGCAAAGATTGTGACTTACTGAGAGTAAGTTTTAGTTTTAGAAGCATATGTTCACTTTTGTTTGCTTGTAACGCCGCCTTCATTCTTTATGCTCAGCCTCACTTAATCCTATGCCCTCTGTTTAAATAAACCCACGTTATTTTCACTCCAGACCAGTTAAGCACTTTGATTGAAATAAGTGCTTTGTCAAACCCCTGTGAGATTAATGAGCTGCAGTGTATTGCCTCAAAGGAAGGGAGGCAGTCCCTGTAATGAGTGAGATAACTGTTGTGTTTGTTCATAACAAGTGTTAATGTGCCAAATTTGAATATGAAGCCCAGTTCACAAATCTCCCTGTGTAATCTGTTTTTAAAGTCTCTTTGTTGTAGGATGCAATATTCTCAGGTCTTTAACAGAATGGCCCACTCCACTGAAATGCTCAACAACCAGTTTAAGTGTATTGAGATTCCTGATGTCTGCTCTTTGTCCATTCATTCTTTGGTGAAGTGTTTGCCCGTTTTGTCCAATGTCCATTGTAGCAGACACTGATGGCATGTAATGGCATATATAATATTGGTCAAGGTACAGGAGAATGAGCCCTGATCTTCTCACGTAGCTCAACCAATATTATATATGCCATTTTGTGCCACCAATGCCCCGCTACTGCTTCCCTTCCTCTGATGTTCGTAATGGTCTCAGGCAAAACACTGAACATTTCCCACCCCTCGTCCCCCTCCTTCAGTTCATGCGTTTGATTTGTCAGTTTTTATTGCAATTTTTTAGACCTCTGTACTATATATCTGGGTCTGGACTGGAAATTCTATAGATCTGAAGAAGTAGGTCTGTCCCATGAAAGCTCATCATCTAATAAATCATGTTCTTTAAAGTGCCACATGGTTGCTGTTTTGTTTTACACCAAAGTATAATTAACATATTCATCATGGCCTCTATTTTGTGAAGAGACTTATGAGTACAGACTCTTATTTCTGCCTGGGATTTCTGTTGATTCAGTGTCCTCTGCGGGAAAAGGGTCTTGTTTGTGGATCTTTTTGGAAAATTACACCTACAGAGATGGCGGGGGGTGGGGGGGTAGAGAGAGGGAAGAAAAACATCTTGTGGTTAAGACAGGGGTGAGCAAACTTTTTGCATTGAGCCCCCCTTTTTGTCCCTGCAATTAGCAGGAGCCCCCCCCAAGAGCCCTGGAAGTGAGCAGAACTCTCCCAGAACAGACGTGCCATGCTTCCATAGCAGTCACGGGAGTGGTGATGGTGGAGACAGTGGAGGCTATGGGGGAGGGAGGCTGATTGCACTGCCACCCCTTATGAAATTTTATGCCTCTCCCCTTTGCACACCCCTGCATCATGTTAAGCAGGGCTCGTACTGCAGGGATGTCTCCTAAAAGAGGCAGGACACTGCCTAACTGAAGCATAGGTTGAACACATGTTCCAAGCTTTTGTAAAGAAGTGGCTGGCTGGGGTCCCTCACACACTCCCCCAAGCACAACTGGGGTTCACACCCTACCCCTGCTGACTGCTGCCTTAGCCTCTGCACACTCCTTCCACACTATCCCCAAGCCCAGTGCTTGCACCTTCATCCCCTAGCATCTCTTCACAGGACACCCAGAGAAGCCCTGGCAAAGTTGGGTAGAAAGTTCAAGGGTCTCTCCCTGGGTTGGGGGGACCAGCAGTGAGGGTGGAGCAGAGCAAGGCAGCAGTGGAGTTGTTCAACTCATTTAGACTAGGTCTACACTAGCTGTGGAAGATCGAATGCTAAGGTTTTATCTTCCGGGGTGCTGTTTTGTGCATGCATGAAACGGCACATGCTGGGGTCAATGTCAACCCCAGAACTCCTTGCGAGCCACAAGGATTAAGGAATGCTGATGGGAGGAGCGATCCCATCAGCATTCTGCAGTGGGGACAGGGATGAATATTGATGGCTGCAAAATTGATTTTTGGTACGCAGTTGGCCCTGGGAGACAGTGGAGGCCATGAGAGAAGGAGGCCAATTGCTCTGCACCCCTCTTTTGAAGCTTCACACACCCCTGGGTTAAGTTATTGGAACAGGTCTCAAGAGGGCACTTTTGATGACTTTAACCTTAGATCGTGTGTGTGATCTTAAATAAGAATTTCACTGTGTGATGGGATGTCTGCACCACACAGGACTGGAAGGGGTTAAGGTGGCCTGGGTAGGCCTATTAACTCCACAGGCTGCACCTGGAAGAAGAGCCAGAGAGCAGGCATTGATTGCAAGCAAACTCAGTTTGGCAGGAAGAGATGGGGCCTATAAAGCCAGGAAGCTAGCAATGGAGCAACAGTCACTCTATAGAAAGAAGGGGAAGGGTTTGCAGCTGTATACCCAGAAAAAAGGCACTAGAAGGATTGGTAGCAGTCCATGGAAGGAGCTGTGAGAGTTGTGAGGGAGAAAAAGCCCAGAACTGCTGGTTTTGAGGGTCTCAGGACTGGAACCTTAGAAATGGATTGGAGGGCCAAGGTTCCCCTACCAGACACTGAAGGAGTGACACCTCAGGCAATCAATGGGAAGATGGCCTAGGACTGCTGAAGGAAAGACTTTCTGATATACCTCAGAAAGGGATGATTGCTGTATGCCCTGGCTGGAGAGCCAAGTCATGAATAGGATGCTGCTGTTCCTGGAGCCCTGAGAAAAAGATGGAGTAATGGTGTCTGGCAGCATTCCCCTTGTTGAGCTAATCCACAGAATGATCAGGAGGAAGTGCCATACCTGGTGAGTGGAGTGCACCTTCATGCTGGGTGTCTGTGCCCCATCTGTAAAATGAAGATAACAATACTTCCCAGCCTCCATAGGTGCCATGAGGCTAAAGTGCTTCAACAATTCAGAATAATAGAAAAGACTGTAAAAAACAAACAGAATTAACCTGGAAGTTGCATTCTGATTTGATGTGAGATGGATTTTGGCCATATTCTCTCCTCTGACCTCAGTGGTGGTGTACTCAATTTATTAACTGGTTGAAGAATGTGGAGCTTGTCACTCAGACATAGCTCCCCCCCTCCTTTTTTTTTAAAGAACGAGGAGTTGTAAGTTCAATGAATTAGACTTTTACAGAGCCAATTAGGGGAGGGAGAGAGAGGGGGCAGAAGGAGCATTTGGCTTTGGCCTCAAGCTCAAAGAGGGCCTCAAATTTAGATGTTTACATTTTTTTGGCATTTGATAAGCTTCACAACTTTCCGTTATGCGCACTCTCACTGTACCTAACTGTGACACATTCTCAACTTACAGCTGCAAACTTAAACAAATAAGAGATGTGATTTGGTAAGAGACTTTTTTGTGAACTGATATAACTTGTCACATTAACTAGTTAAAATGTTCACAAATATTAATCATATTTGCACTGATGGCACAAGACTAGACTGTTACTATTGCTAGGGGCCTCAAAAGATGGAAGTAGCCCAGGGAGAGGGCCTGGACTTCTATTTAAAAAATAATTACCATTATTCACCATATGATTGAGTGACTGGTATATTCAGTGTAAGTCCTTTTCTTTCCTCCCTGGGATACTCGGGAGCAGGCGGCACTCACTTGTGTGCCTGAGCACCTGATGGGTTTAATATTAAAGGAGATCCTGAGTGTCCCAGTGGCGGTGATGGCTATTTGGGCCTCCCCTTTCTACTCAAGTTCTAAAGGTCTGTAAAATGGGGGTGCCTCCACCTGGCTGACCCTGTACACGCTTAATGGTGTGCCTTGGGAATCTCCAGGAATACTTATTCCAGTTATAATCTGGGTTTAACTCCCAAGCAACAATTATAATTTAAGGAAACAGGGTTACAGACTAAACATGAATAAAATGAATTAACACTGTACACAGAAATAAATGAAACCTATAACAAGCATGTGCACTGCCATCAGTTCTCCCACCCCAGAGTGTACACTGTTCAGTTACCAAAGTTCCAGTTACTTGCTTTTGTTAGCATGCAGCTGTTGTTCCACTGGATTGCAGCCAGGTTAGTAAGGTTCTGTGCATTGGTCCCTGCAAGGCAACAAACTGACCTGGAGCTAGCCTCTGCAGCACTTTGACGGACACAGATAAAGTTCCTTCCCTGCAGGGTGTCTCATTAGCAGGTTGTAGTTCCCCAAAGCAGTTCCTGGCTCAGGGAAAATGCCACACATGCCCTGAAGTAGCCTGTCTGATGAGCCTTAACTCTCCAAAAACAGGGAAGCTGATATTTTCTTCCCCCAGCCTAGTCAAAAAGCCCCACTTTTCCTTCCCTTTTTCCCCTAAAACCTCATGGGAGTTGTAGTCTCCAGGGCCAGGTTGCAGCACACAGGATCTTCCCCATAACAGTCAGCAGGTCCTATATACAGAGGGCCCTAAATCAGTCTCTTACAACAGATTTCCCAGGAGTATTGTCATCTGGTAATAAAATTCCAGGAGATGTTTAGAGAGGACTGTCCTGACTCATGTTAAACATTGTTGGTTTTTTTTTTTTTTAAACTATTTACGAAAGGTAATTGTTGGAGAAAAGTCTCCTGGGGTGGGGGGTGGGGTGGAGGTGGAGAAAGCAGTGTTGCCTCGTTACAGGACAGGAAGTCAGGAGTTCTTGAATTCTGTTCTTGGCTCTTTAAGTAACCCCCTCATTTGTCTTTGAGCAAATTCTGCCTTACTTCCTGTCTCTATCTGGAAATGTGGGTTGCTGCTGTTTACCTCACAGTGTGTTGTGAAGATTAATGGTGGTTGTACAGCGCTTTGAGAAGAGCAAAATCAGTACTATGTGGTGTTGGTTTAAATTTTTTAAACCAAAATATAAATGTCGAGTAGGGTGGGAGGAGTATGTTAGAGTGGGGATTTGGGTGGGAAGTGTCAAGCACTCAGCATCTTCACCCAATCTGCCTGCTAAATAGTGTATATAATTTAGCTATAACATGAAAGTTCCTGTTCTGGGGCTCTTTAAAAGCCCTTACATCTAGGCCTGAGACCTTGCATGTTGATGTTTGCCCACAGCAAATTGTCATGGTTAAATCCTAAATCCTTGGAAAAAGAGTTTGAAATGAAAATGCTTGATGGGCTTTTATCTGCACCAGTGCAAACAGTGCTACGGAGATCTGTTTTACTGGATTCTCTGGCTAAATGGGAAGATACACTCTGGAATGTGAATTTTTATTTTGAAATTTGCTTAAATAACCATAGGGTGACAAATCAAAGAGAGAGTTGACAAACAGATGAACATCCAGCTGTTGCAAGGTGCTAAAGTAATAGTTACATTACACAACTTGGTTCAGCGACCTGTTCCTCAGAAGGAACCCTTCGTCCAGTGCAGTGCCATTTGAACTGTACATTGAAGCCACTTCTCTGTCCAAGTGCACTGAACTTCTGTATTGGGATAGAAAGGCTCTGAAACATGGGACATTTTGTCTTAGGTATATATTTGTACAACCCCTAGATATAAAGACACTAACACAGGATTGTAAGCTTAACAGGGGCTGGTCCAATGTTTCTTTTTCTTTTAAGGGCCTTCACGTAGTCTTGCTCACCAGCTAAATTTATTTGTAGCATGTTGCCCAGGTACAGCAGTTTGTGATAACAACTGCAGAATTATTTTAAGACACAACATCAACATTTTTTTAATATAAAGATTCAATTTCTGAGCAACATAGGGCTTTTCTGTATGGCAAACCAGTGTGCAGAAAGCTATTGCATGCATGCACTGTTTATTTTTGGACCTCAGTGCCATGCTCCAAAAGTTGTACAGTATAATTTGACATTACTCTTTTGAACTATCTAAGAGTATTAACAAGGTAATATTGAGGTATTTAATATCCAACACTCAGAGTTGTAGAAAACAAAAACCTAAGTGATGTGTTCCTGCCCCAAAGAACTTAGTCTAAACTGGAAGCAAATATAAAGGGAGTGTAGTGTAGTGGTTAGAGCAAGGGCCTGGCTGTTAGAAGTTCTAGGTGTTCTTCCCTAGTTTCCCATTGATCCATTGTGACATTTTTAGGAAACTCAAATACATGGCCATGATTTCACCACATTTAAAGTGAGTTTTGCCAATGAGTGGCCCAGTATTTCACCCTTTATTCATTAGGTAATAAAAGAGAAGTATTTTGTGAGGCTTAAAGACTTTTAAGCTTCCTCCAGTGTTCCCTCTACTCAGCCCCTGGGCTCTGCCTCATTGCTCTCTTCATTTTCCTTTTCACGCTGATCTTTGTATCTTCTTCCATGCTACTGCTTCCCATTTCAAACTCATAGTCCTCTGGCCCAGGAGTGTGGACACACAAAACTCCCTGCTTGACCTATATTATGGCAATATTTCCATTTTTATTGTTATGATAATGGATGATTCTAGGACCTTGAAATGTGAGTTGGGAATGAATATTGCTCATCGTAGCAGTGGAAGTATGTCTGCAGGTATCACATCTGTTCTGCAAGGATGCAGTGCTTTGAGGTTGGTGGGTCCTGGTCTGGGGAGAGCTGGCTTCTGATTCGCAGTTTAGAGAAGCTGGGAGGGGCCATGTTTGGAAGGCCAAAAGAGGGGGTTCACAAATAATTTTTTTCAGGGATGTGGAAGTAATTGTTACTTCATAGAGGTTTGTGACAGAGATTTACCTTTTTAGAGAAGATGCAAGTTGGAAAATCTGATTTCTTTTGGCTGAAGAGTGAGATGACAAATAACACCTTTGATGGTATATGCTTGTTAATGTTCTGTCTTGTTTTCTAGCCCCTCTGTAACAAATCATTCTTGCCTGATTGTTTTGTTCATCAAAGATTTAGAACTTGATCTGATAGCCAAAGAAATGAGAATAAACAGATCTGAGAACTGGCAGCACAGCTTTTCATTGTCCTTAGTCCTGTGCACAAAAGGATGCAGAGAGGAATGATGAGGAGTGACTGATGCCGAATCATTCACTTTTAGTCAAAAGGGCCAGAGTATGTTATCAAATTAATTCAGAAAATTCAGCTATTTAGGTTTCATTAACTGAGAGTCAGGAATCTAGGGTGTTTTAAAATGCCTTTTTTTACTTACACATTGAGAGACATGCACAGTAGATCCCTTAACTTTTTCAAGGACTGTTATTTTCAAATATACAAACTTAATGCAGATGTAATGCTGTTAAAATTTAGTGGGGTGCTTAGAGTATTAAGACACTTCAGATATCCATCACAATATTAGTGATTAGCTGCTGAGCATAACAAGTCAGGGAACAGTGTACACACACTATTTACTGAAAGTGGGGAAGTGCTGAACACTGGAAGTTGGGATGAGCTGGAGATATACTGAATTCTATTTTTTTTAAAGTTTTCTTTCAAAATACCTTTCATTTGCCCACTAGCTACAGAAGGAGAAAAAACAGCAGTAGAAATAAGTCAAATAAGAAAACAAACAAACAAATAAAAACCTAACTTTTCATTGAAAAGCAACATAAAGGGTTTTCTCCACCATCACCTTTTGACTGGACAAGTAAATTTACAGCTAGTAGAAACGATTAAAGGAGGAACCAGTATGCCTGTATTCATCTTGTTGGCTATCCTGACTTGTTTCCTGGCTGGAAGAGTCCAGTCTTGCCAGGATGGTGAACAGTGTTCTTGCTGGTTTTGCTTCTTGCTAGAGCTGCTTTGATCATTATTTTGGTTGCGGATAACTACTTTGCCTTGTCTCCACAGCTGATGAAAACAGAAATCCTGAACAGCTTGCTACTTGGTTCCCAACTGACTTCTTAATGACATGGTGATTCAGTATCAAGCTCCAACTCTCACATGCACTTCTATGCCGACAGAGTATGTCCAGTGGATTGTTTAAAATGCAGTGCTATGTTAAAGGTCTTGCTTTAGCACCAAGAAGCACTGCCCAAGTGACACATGGTTGTGATTTAGGATACTTTTAGGAAGACCATGATGAGTGCAGTTTGTTCCTTCTTTGAATGTTTGTAGGGGTTTTGTTTTTTGAAGTATTATTCACATTTGCACTATGTTTTGGGCAGCCTCACTGACAGTTATTTTGGGTCCCAGGGCACAACAGTAAGTAGGCTCCCATGCAGGCATGGGTTTCGCCTGAGCAGATGCAATCTGCCTGATCTTTGGGCAGTCCTAGGGCAAGGGGATAGGATGCAGGAGCAGGGTGCAGGCTCTGGGATGAAGTTTAGGTGTGGGAGGGAGTAAGGGGCTGGGGTTTGAAAGTGGGTTCTGGGCTGGTGTAGGGGGTTAAGGCACAAAATCTAGGAGGGATAGGGTGGGGACAGGAGGTGGGGATAGGAGGGGTTGGTGCTTATCTTAGAAGGCTCCCAAAAGCGAATGGCACACCTGTCTGGCAGCTACCCACAGGCACCATCCCCATAGCTCCCATTGGCCATTGTTCCCAGCCAATAGGTGCTGTGAAGTTGATGCCTGGGGTGAGGGCAGCTTAGATACCCTGCAAAGAGGCTACGCTACAGGGACAAAGCTGGACACCTTCAAGAGCAGCTCTGAGCGAGGGTCGGTTGGAAGCCTGCCTTAGCTCTGGTGAGTTTGGTAGTAGCTGCTTGGTGTCTCTGGGACCTTTTAAATTACCTGGGCAGGTGTCCCATACTCCTCCACCCCCATCAGCAAGCCAGAGGTTGGGACACACTGAGTTGAGCTGTGACAGCCCTTGTGGTTGGCCACCTCTGGAAAATATAGGCGTTTGACAAATGTAGGGCACAGGCTGAACAAGCCCCTTGAGATAGGGTGGCAAAATAGGAATTGCTGATCTTCAGGTCTTGTTCCTCTGTATTTCAGTGCAAACAAACCCTGAAGATGGAAGGTCTGTTTAGGACCTTTATTTATTTTTATCCACAATTTTTCATTTGGTGACTGTCTTAGATACAGCCCACTAGGAGGCAGGGCTTTGTTTACCAAGCAAGATGGCTGCACTTGGTGTCAGTTCTAACCCCTCAAAATTTCTTCTTTAAGTAGAAAAAAAGGAGTTGCATTCTTACTTAAAGTCTGGACCTAAACCTGGCTAGGGAGGGGAGAGCTAAGCTTACCTTATATTGTGACTTCTCTTTCACACTTTAAAAATTGTACATTTCTCTTTGTATTCCTTAAACTTGAAAGCTTAGACGTAATCATATAGGGGAGAAAATGGAACTGGTGTTCTTTTTACTGAGGACTTGCTGTACCCTTTCCATCATAACTAGATCCTCTTCTGCACAGAGCTGTGTTTTTGTTTAAATTTGGAAAAGTCAATGGTGTCCATCTGCCTCCTGTGTCAAAGAAGCCTCTCCTCATGTGCATGCACTTGATTTGTCAAGGACTTGGCTGGATACTCAAGAACAATATAGCTGCTGATTGTGGTGTTCAGCCTATCATTAGTAAGGTCTTCATTTGTTTTGTTTTAACTTCAAAAATGACCTAACCAGTGATGTGGAACTCTAATCTTTTCCATATTAACATACCAGATTAACCCATTCCTCAAGGAGAGGATAAAGCACTGGAATGAATTGAGAGTTCTACTATTTGCTATGTCACAGCTTTTCTTTTGGGCATTTACCATATGGTCTGGCAGTATATAAACCTGCAAAGTAATTTGGGGGGTTATTTGTTCTTATTGCTGTCCGGTCCAGTTGTCAGTATTGCCTCTGATGCTTGCAGACAATCCCTTTATTACTGAGTTCAAAAAAAGGATTAGCAGAACTTTCAGGGTGCACAGATCTGGCTTTCGATGTCTACATTAACTAGGCTACCTACTGGAAGTGCAAAATGTTATTGCAGCCCAATCAGTGACAGAACTGGGAATAGAATAAATGCAGGACTACTCCAGTGCTTCCAAAGAGCCCTTGTAAGATTTCTATCCCCCGGTTTGTAACCTTCCTCTTCCTCACCTTACTAAAAATAAGAAGGCTGATTTATCAGTTCAAGGGAAATATGCTAAGAGGCATGATTTAATTAATGTACCTCAGTCTAAGCTTAGACGCCCACAGCACCTCTTATATAACCCAAACAGTTGAGTTCTAATTATACTATTATAATTTAACATTTGGTAAATGGTGTCATTTTAGGGAGGGGTTCTTCTCTGCTGTACTGTGGAACACTCAGAATGAGGTCCCTTACCAGCTCTGGCCTATATGACAGTTGCCTAAAAGCATGATGTCTGTCTGCTACATTGGCAACAAAACTAATGCACTCTATAATGTCCGTCAGATAAAACTTAAAACTACCATGTTTGGCACTGTTGCTACAGTTGGTTGAATGATGCATACAACCCCTGCAAGAATGCAAGTAACATTTGTGAATGCAGAGTCCTTGAAAGGTCTGTCTGTATCTTAACAAAACAAAACAGCTGTCAAGTAGCACTTTAAAGACTAACAAAATAATTTATTAGGTGATGGTGAGCTTTTGTGGGGCAGACCCACTTTTTCAGATCTGTAGATAGTACTGAAAGTGAATTGGCCTGATGATTATATGACAGATACGAACAAAAAAATTGAAATGAAAGCTGACAAATCAGGTACTTAAGACAGGAGGAGGAGAAAATTACTCACTGTAAGTGTCTATTAAGAGCCTTGCCTGAGAGCACTACGAATGTCAAAGATGGGGAAGCTGTCTTTGTAATGCATAAGGTTGTGGCTATCTCTGTTGAAGCCAAGAAGCAATGTATTGAATTTGAGCATAAACTCTGGTTCAGATATTTCCCTGTGTACTCTGGTGTTAAAGCCTCTTTGTTTTAAGATGCAAAAGATATAAAAGCCTCTTTGTTTAACAGTATGGCCCACTCCACTGAAGTGCGCACTGACAGGTTAATGTGTACTCAGATTCCTAATGTCTGCTTTGTGTCCATTCATTCTTTGGTGAAATGATTGTCCAGTCTGTACAATATACGTGGCAGAGGGACATTGCTGGCACATGATGACATATGTAACATAGGCTGAGGTACAGGTTTGGTTGAAGTACAGGAATATGAGCCCCGATCCTGTAACTGGCATGGTTAGGTCCAGTGATGGTGTTGCCAGAATAAATATGTGGACAAAGCTGGCAATGGGGTTTGTCGGAAGGCAAAGTTCCAGGATTAGTATTACTATGGTATGGCCTGTGGTTGCTAGTGAGAATTTCCTTGAGGTTAGGTGGCTGTCTGTAGGCAAGAACAAGCCTCTCACCCATAGCCTCTCAGAGTGTAGCAGCATGTTCCAGTGTTGGTTGTAGGTTATTGCTCATGTGCTGGAGGGGTTTGAGCTGGGAGCTATAGGTAATGACAAGTGGTGACCAAAAGCATGACACCTTTTTGTTTTATTCTAGAGGGCAATTCTCATCTGCAAGAGATTCTTGCAGTTTGGGTAAAAGTTCTGAGGAGGAGTTAGATGAAAAATCCTTGTACAGTCAACCCTCAATTTAATGGACTAATAGGGGAAGGGGTGTCCGTTAATGCCAAAAGTCCATTATGTCCAAATGGTTATGCTGTATAATGATGCACTGACCTTCCCGGCCTGTCACTGACTCCTGTCCTCTGCCCCCCTCCCCCAGTCTTCCCTTCACCCCTCCTGCCCTATTCTTCCTCTCACACCTCCATTTCCCTCTACCAATTACCAGGAGAGGAACTGAATGCCAGCCTGTCTCCGTCCACTTCCTGCCACTCTCAGTGCTGCAACTCCTACAGCCCCGAGCTCTGAGCCACTTGCATGGAGATAGAGCATGACCTGACACCAGGGCTGCTGCTCCACACCATTGCAGGCATCAGTGACCGGGTGCTGCCATGCTCCATGCAGATGGCGCCGGGGGAGGAGAGCTCCTGTACCCCACCACAGCTTCCACCCCTGGCTTCTCTGGCCCTGACAGCCCCAGCTGTTCTGGCAGCTCCTGCAGCCCTGGCTCTGGTGAGTCTCTCACATTTATTTAAGGGTGTAGGAGCTAGCAGACAGCGTCCATTATTTCTGAAGTCCCTTATCAGGGTCCATTAAATCAAGGGCTTACTGTACTTGAGTTGCTCATTGTATTGTCAGAGGATGGTGAAGGGATTAATGTGCAACATTCTATCTCACTGCTTTTGTCAGATCCTATGGATGTACTCTTCCAATAATATACCACATAAGTATTAGTGTAATTTTCCAAACTTCAGTCTCTCTTCCCTAGTTGTCTTTGAGCCTGTCACTTTGAGTGACATTGGTTGACACAATACTTGAAAGGAAATAGTGATAGTTCCTCACTAAAAATACACAATTTCATTGTGTGAAATGTCATTATTGTTAGTGAATCATCAAGTGTCCATAACCAAATATCAAGACAGTATTTTTCTGTGTTGCTCTTCTGTACCTGGCATTTGTTTACTGACCTAGAAGTGGTAGACTGATGTTAACTAACTCTAAATGTAATAGTGTACACATGTAAAGGTATTTTTTAGGATTTTGGTGTTTTCATTTCAAAAGCATAAATGTGTAAAGAATGCATAGAGGTTTATCTGCACAACACAAGATTTTGCTTAAGGGAGATGTTCACAATGGATCTGTAGGGGAAAAAATATTCCTGTGGTAGTTTGGTGGATTGTACGTTAGAAAGGTTGACTTTGGGGCTCATTTTATTCAGTAACACTTTAGCTAAATTAGTGAAAACTAGCCTTCTGAGATGGAACAGTAGCATCTATTTAAACCCAGCAATTTTCACTGTGAATCCTGTGGCCAACATGTAATTTTCAACATGCTTGTGACTGGGTAGGCTGCCCAGTAAGGACCGTACATCCTAATGGTCAGTCCATGCTATTATCTGGCATAGCTTTTCCAGAACTAATCCTGGTCAAGATGGCTTCAAAAACCCTGTTTAAACCTGCCTACTTGTTAAACTGAGTTCAGCCTGGCTTTAATTGCACCTACTGCTGGCATCCATTATCAGGAACAGGTAACCTTGCTAATGCAAACATGGCTAGGAGCATAAGAGGCACCAATGAGCAAAAGCTTGGAAGTGTTCACTTAGCTTGAATGTTTCTCGTGGTTTTTTTTTTAACTACTAGGGAAACAATTTTTCTGTGGCTATTTATTGCTTCATACACAATGTTCTTGGAAACCATTCTGAATTTAACAGTAGCTGAATCCATCTGTTCTTCTGAATTTTTGTTCTGTTCAGCTACTTTGTGTCTTGAAGATCATAGTTGGACTTCACAACAATTAAAAGTTTTTTTTAATAATAGTAATTTTAATTTGACTAACTTTTAAAGCGGGTGATAAAAATGAACTAAATTCTGAAGGGAATTGGTAGTGCAGTGTACATTTTAACCTAATTAATGGATTTTGTTGTTGTTGTTGCCTGATGCAATTAAAGGACTAATATTGGGTCTGGGTGAAAGACAGTAGCTTGTCAAAGTGGATCATAATGTTGTATTGCAGCTCATTTGATTAATAAAAGAGTGAGTAAGGGCTCACTCTGTAAATGTGTGTCAACAGTAGAATGGAGGTAACTTCTGCAAAAGTCACTAGCACACCCAAATTATGTGGACAGGCATCAGTATAAAACCATAAGTGGATAAACAGTGTGGAGTAAGTTACAATGCTACTTAAAAATAAGGCAGTGAAATCATTGTACTTGCAGGAATTGAAATACGTTGTACAGTGTCTTGCAATCATCCAAGTGAAGTTTGTTTTCCAGTAATGCAGCTCTTAACTGAAATGTCTCTTCTGGGCTACGTCTACACGTGAAGCCAGCATCGAAATAGTTTATTTCGATGTAGCAACATCGAAATAGCCTATTTCGATGAATAACGTCTACACGTCCTCCAGGGCTGGCAACGTCGATGTTCAACTTTGACGTTGCGCGGCACCACATCGAAATAGGCGTTGCGAGGGTACGTCTACACGCCAAAGTAGCACACATCGAAATAAGGGTGCCAGGCACAGCTGCAGACAGGGTCACAGGGCGGACTCAACAGCAAGCTGCTCCCTTAAAGGGCCCCTCCCAGACACAGTTGCACTAAACAACACAAGATACACAGAGCCGACAACTGGTTGCAGACCCTGTGCCTGCAGCATGGATCCCCAGCTGCCGCAGCAGCAGCCAGAAGCCCTGGGCTAAGGGCTGCTGCCCACGGTGACCATAGAGCCCCGCAGGGGCTGGAGAGAGAGCGTCTCTCAACCCCCCAGCTGATGGCCACCATGGTGGACCCCGCTATTTTGAAGTTGCAGGACGCGCAACGACTACACAGTCCCTACTTCGACGTTGAATGTCGAAGTAGGGCGCTATTCCTATCCCCTCATGGGGTTAGTGACTTCGACGTCTCGCCACCTAACGTCGAAGTTAACTTCGAAATAGCGCCCGGCGTGTGTAGCCATGACGGGCGCTATTTCAAAGTTAGTGCCGCTACTTCGAAGTAGCATGCACGTGTAGACACGGCTCTGGAGTCTCTGGTTTTACTTGAGGTTTTTTCACTGTATGTACCTTCCCATTCTTTGGGAGGGATGGGTGAGTTGGTTAGTTTCAAGTGTGGTTCTGGGGAGAGGAATTTTTTGTTTGGATAGATGAGGATGGTAATGTTGTGATTCTTGCTGTGGTGGCAAGTTTCTTTAAAAAAATGGTTGTGCAGAATTTCTAAAAGATGGTCAGACTCTGGGCTCATCTAATTTCCTCTGAAATCTTGTTTGGTAGTCAAGAAGTGGGAGCTGTATTCTCTGCTGGGAATAGTTTGTCCCTATCGCTCATGCATTTTTTTTTTCCCTGAGATGTTTTTGTAATGTGCACTCTCAGGCTGCCAGAGGAGACAATTGTAGTTTTCTTGGTGTTTCCGATATCAACCCCTGGTCTTTGGCTGAAGTTTGGTCCTAATCTTCAAAATGGATCAAGACCTTAAATTGACATCAGAAACTGACTAGGAGCCATGTCAATACAATGTCATTAACAGGAAAATAAATTGTATAAAAAAGGAGACATTTTTGTTCTCATGGTACCTATTTAGCAGTTAGTGATGCCTACAGAGGATAATGCTTTTAAATTATCCTCCTTACCCAATCTCCCTTTAAAAACCAGTGACAAACGTCGCATTGTGCGAGTTATTAGGAAAGCCAGTAATGTTAATTTGAAAGCAGGTATGTTCTTCAACCCCAAGGAAGATGGTTATTGCTGAAATGGTGACAAGCTATGTTGGGCAGGGGGCTGGACTCGATGGCTTTTAAGGTCTCTTCCAGCAATATTGTTCTATGATTCTATGTTTTCCGTTTAAAATAGCTGAAATTATTGGGGAAGTGGGGAAAGTGTTGCAACATGATGGATTTTGTAGTTCGCATAAGGGATTGCTTAGGAAGGCACCACAGGTATGCACTTAAGGTAGTTTATGTGCACTTTAAAGAGAGGGGAAGTGTGAACTGTATACCTGATGTTGGATTGAGGTTTTATAGTCCTAGATTCGCAGGTAACCTGTGGTATATGGGAGGTCAGACTAGATGATCTGGGGTCTCTTCTGGCCCTAAACTCTAGAATGCTACTATATGCTATGAAATAGGATCAGTTGTTGTTTCTTAGATATAGGGGCCTTTCTAAAATACTTCATGCCATTTAAGGCTGTGGCTGCATTGTAATTCATATGATTTACTAGAAACAGTGAACAAAATGTTTCACTGCATGGAAATCTAATGGAAGGCTGAGACTGAGGTTATGGATATAGTGGGAAACAAAAGCAGATACCAGTTGGAATCCTTCACTTGTGTAAATTCACATATGGCTGAATCTTGTGACTAGTAGGAAGCTTTGTGCTTGCCCTGAATAATGCCATTTAAATTCACCTTGTGGATAAAGGTATACCTGCTGCTAACAGCTCCATTTATTATTATCACTGGGTAACTGTTGACTGATTTAGAAGGTAAATATTAATCTGGATTATATGGGTTAGAGGCTCACCAGTTACTCTAATCCTAAAATAAGCTTCTTGTACCAAAATCAGGCTACACAGAGTGTGCAAAGGACCCTTAAGGTATGATAGGGCACTCAGACTGAGACTAATATAGTCTTTATCTCAATAAAAGTCTTACAGAGTAATCAAGTGGTGAAACAAATAGGGGCTACAGATGCAGTACCGTACTAGTATTCTAAAGATGCATATGGTATTGCATTATGTAAAGCTTTCAGTTAATATATTCTCAGCCTTCCTGGATAATCTAATGGTAACAAAGAACCAGCCTTAGTCTGACATGGCAAGAGAGTTCAGATCCAGGTTTCTCAGCTGTTGAGTGGGAGGTACAAAGCTTAGAAGCTAAAAGTAAGAGCTATTGAATCTGCTTTCATTTTACTCAAGTGACTTAATATTAACGTTAACAGACTAATAAACTAAGAATCTTAGAAACTAGCTCTGAAAACAAACTCTGAAAACCAAGCTCCTCTGCCAAGGTGCCTTCTTAAAGGTGCTTGGACCCTCCTTCTTTGTCCAAACTTATTTTCCACTCCTACAGGAAGGAGGGCTATACGTTTTGATGGTATGATGAAAGCCCAGCCATCGGATGCTGCCACAGGGCAGTCAGCCCAGTTCTAATAACCAGCACATGTTATCTGGCATCCTCAGTTCCCTGGGGATGCTGGATTATAAGACTTTTACTGTATATACCTACATATTGTTGACATTAGATCATCCTCGTGTCTACTTTTGTCCTCCCCATTCTTCCCGTATGGTATACCCGTTAAGTCTGAGGGTATAAACTTAGAAAGCCCCTATATCAACCTGCTTAAACACACCCTTCATCTACCTATGTTAAATGTCACAGTCAGATAGAAACGTTATGCTTTAGCTCATCACCACCTGTCCAAGTGAAAGGTCCTAGACAGATGTATACTAATTTTGCTTTTAATCAACAAACAGGAGCTGGCCTGTATGTCTTTTGGGTTTCAGCCAAGCTACTTTAATATAAACCTGTTATAATAAAAACAAATCAACCACAAGGCAATAAGGAAAGATATACAAGCAAGCAGATTAGCTTTATCAGCTACATGTGAACTGCCTAGCAACTTTGAAGATTGTCATTCAAAATAAAGAACTTTGTAGCTAAAGCACTTACACTCCTTAAGTGTACTAAGAACAGGCATTGATCACGGGCACATTCTCCTGTTCCTCAATTAATGTCATATATGCCATCATGTACCAGCAATGCCCACACACCAGTTATATAGGACAGACTGCAAACATTCTTCAACGAAGAATAAATGGACATAGCACGGATGCCAAAAATCTCCAAATACACAAACCTGTCAGCCAGCACTTTAATGGAGTGGACCATTCTGTTAAAGACCTGAAAGTCTGTGTTCTACTGTAAAGGGACTTTAACAACCTTCTACAGAAAGAATGCTCGGAACTAACATTCATATTCAAATTCAACACATTAACTCATTGCTTGAACAGGGACAGCAAGTACCTGACCCATTATCAGGATTCTTTTACACACTTTGATGTTCTAACTCTTAACTTTCTCACCTCCGAACCGCTGTCCCTCTGCTCTTCTGATTTGCCAACTTGATAACAATTTTTGGACCTCTGTGCTTTATATATTGAGTCTGTTCTGGTAAGGCTATGATATGAAGAAGTGGGTCTGTCCCACAAAAGCTCATCACCTAATAAATTATTTTGTTAGTCTTTAAAGAGCTACATGACTGCTTTTTTGTTCTTTTTTAAAAAAGAGGTGGTATTGTCACTCTGTTTTGCCCAATAGGGTCTTGCAGTGATGACATGATGCTGACTCTGACATGTCAATGTTATTTCAACAGCAACTGTGGAGTAGTGAGTTAAAACAATAGATTTATTTTTCCCCTGTGGGTAGACAACCTGGTTCTATATCTGTAGTTAAGTCTGAGGATACTACTACTGAAGTAAACAGAAGAAAATCCATAGTAGGGAGCCTAGCATGTTTTTGGATACTAGGATATTATTTCATATTAGTGTAGCACTTGACGATCAAACCAAGATCACAGCCCCATTGTGCTAGGTATTATACAGACAAATAGGGAAGGGACTCTCTCTTACTAAGAGGTTATAGTTTAAATAGGCATATTGTGTTGGGAGGGTAAACAAAGGCACAGACAGAAAAAATGAATTGTTCAGTGTCACAAAGCAAATTGATTATGAAGTTGGAACCTCAGTCCAACTCCAGCACCCTATCTGCTGAACTAGATTATTTCTGTGATACAGTATGTGATGAGGGAGTGGAAGGTTTGTCAGTGATCAGACTGTGGAATAGAGATGTCTTGGCGAAACTTGGGCCTGATTTGGCAGGTATTTTTAATGAAATTAATCATAAATGGTGGGGTCTGCAAATGGGCTTTTATGTGAGCAACACTGGGATGGTCACAGAAGAATTGCATGTTGTTATGCTATGTGGACTGAATTCTCCACTAACTTTGATTTGTAATCATTTCTTTCTCTTTCTACAAAGTGGGGATTAGGTCAGATTTTCCACCCGCCTTGTGTGCACTCTGTATGGGTATAGATGACTACCTGAGATATAAGGCCAGGTAGAACCAGGCCCCATAGAATCAGGATTTAATCCTTATCCTCAGAATTTAGCTAACCCTGCGCAAACAACTTTTTTGTGTTTGAACCTCACCCTGAGGAGCTGTGGTAACTTATGTGATCTTAAAACAACAATTCCTGCCTATACACAGTGATAAGTCATTGTTTAACATCATGGAAGTTACCACGGCTCCTAAATGTAGCCAAGTCCTGGGTTCAGAACTGGATTTGATAGTCCGTCTCAAGGACCTGTCAATTCTTGATCTCTCAGGCTGCATCTACATTAGCAAGCCCTTTCTTTAAAACAAAAACCAAAAAAAGGTGTGTGGGGTGGGGCGCTTTTCTGAAAGAAGGTACAGAGTGGCTATGCACAATATGCGTTATTTTGACCTGAAATAGAAAGAACACAGCACTTTTTCAAGTGACCTTCTTCCTCTTCCAGATGAGGAAGAGTGCATTTTTTCAAAAGATTCTTTTTGTGTTTTGTTTTTTTGTTTTTAAACAGTGTGCAGACACCCTGGGGGCCCTTTTTTGAAAGAAGAGTCCTCATGATGCCAGCTTTTTCGATCCCCAGCCCATTCTTTTGAAAGAGCGGGGGCTGTATGGCTGCTCCCTTTTGAAAGAGCTGATCAGTTTTTTTGAACTTTTTTGTGTGTGGATGACATCTTTCAAAAAAGATTTTTCATGAGAGCTCTTCTGGAAGAACTTCTTTCAAAAGATTGCTGTAGTGTAGACATAAGCCTCAGTCTGGAACAGTATTAGAATAGTGGGGTCTCAAGTGGATGGTAGCTGGTACACCACTTCCTCTTATTATGTCCAGCTCAAATATGTTTTTCTAGTTTAAGCTTTATAACCATCAATTTTGCTCATAAACCGATTCAATGCTGAAGCTCTGAGCAAGCATTTAAAATATAGCTAAAATATCAGTCACTTAACAATGAAGAGAGCTTCTCATGCATGGTTTAGACACTTCAAGGATGAAAGGAGATGATGCATGAACTGTAAGAGTACTTTCACCGGTGCACACTGAACTGAACACATAACAGAAATTAGTTCATTTTTTATAAATCTAGAAGTAATAGAGAGGCAGGTGCAAATCGAAGCACATGAAGAACTCTTCTTAAAGTAAAATATCTTCCCCTGAATAGAACAGCTGTACAATTGGTTAATATTTTCTAGTAACTTGCAAAGCTCTCCGTGGGCCAGGTTCTGACCTCTATTACATCAGTGTGAAATACAGAGCAACTTCATTGCAATCAGCAAATATATTCTAGTTTTTCATGAGTGTTACAGGAATTTGATTCTGGCCTAACATGTTTGATTATTACATTTAGTTCTTTGACACTAATTTTGGAAAACAGAATTAGATGCAAACACTATAGTTCAGTTTCCCCTACCTCTATTGCGATGCAATTCCTTCTCACTTTATGGTTCTATATGAACTTTGCAAGTAATGCATTTTAAAAATCTTTGGCATTCCATGTTTCTTACTACCAACGCTAGCGTTCTGGAGAAAACTCACTTAAAAGTAGTTCATTCTGCCTCTCCCTCTTTTCTCTTCACTGCACCCCACTCACCATTGCCCTTGGTCAGTGGAGACCCAGAGCTTAGAGGTGCTTTTGCATGAGTTCACTTCTTGCCCTGGAGTAGAATGGAGAAGGCACCATGTGCCTGCTCCAGCTGTTGTTGTTCATCATTCACTTCATTGCTCCCATTGCTCCACTGCTGATGGCCTTGTTCCTTCACCTTCTGCTACAGCCTGTTGTCCCCTTTTGTGAGTTGGATGGAACCTTAAGAGACCATCTCTCGATGGGGGACTTTGTGGAATAGAGGCTGCATAGCCTGCACTACAGGAATGCTGTGCAGCAAAACATCCAAGCACTTCGTCATGATTAGCAGTGATTTCAGCTCTAGTGGCCACTTGGAAAACCAAAGGGGTCTCAAAGCAGCCGGATCAGCACTCTCATCACACAGTGGAGGAGGCAGGTCAACAGATGCCCCTGACTCTTGGGCACAGCCCACAGCACCAGGAAAAACATTTGTCCCACCTTCTCCTTCTCACCTGAGCTCTGGCATCAGAACACCCCTTGCTTTATTCTGGTCAGCTGAAGGGGATTACCCCTCAGTAAGGACAGGCCAAGTACAGTTCTTCTGCCCTTTACTTCTCCACGTCCAACAGTAAAGTGGTGTGTAACCCAACACCAAGCCAAATTGACTGCTTTGGTCATGCAACTATGTTTGACAAAGCAAGTGTATACCTAGGCAAAATGAGTTTGTTGTGTTTCCAGCCCCAGCTCATCACTAGTTGTCTGGATAGAGCACATTCAGACCTTGTTTATAGATCATAATTTGTAATTATTAGATCATCCAACGTCATGGAAACAAATGCACCAACATTGTTATAAACACAGTTGTCTGAGGATGTTAGTTTTTGTCCACACTTTTTCAAACCTACATGTTTAAACCTCTCTCATTCAGCATTCTCTTGTCTGTCAACATCCATGATCTGTCATCATTTTAGTTAGTCAGATAGCCACATATCATGGGTGTAACCAAGTTTCCCATGGTCCCATAAAATTAGTTTCCGGTCTCCAGATCTGTATCTTTATTCTGTGCTGTTGTTTAGCTCTAAGTTACTCCTACATGTCTTCTAAGAGCTCCTTAAGCAGTGGAAGTGCTGTTAATGCTGCTAAACAACATTGACCATCTGTGGCTCAGCAAATTCTCTTGTTTGGCACTGGTCAGGTCCTGAAGGTGCCAGACAGGAGAGATTCAACCGGTATTATAGTTTTTCAGGCACAAGTTTTTTATGGGTGGAGGATCGGGGGTGTGTATTTTGGTTTTGATTTCAAGTCAAGTTTCCAACCAACAAAAGAATTTTTTCCAGCTATTGTGTTAAAATATACATCTAGTTGGAAAACAACAAAAGTGGCAGCACTGCACAATATAATTAGTTAACCATTGGCAGGAAGGAGGAGTTTGGAGGGTATAGGGAAATCGTTGATAGGGATCTCCCCATCTTTGGTTATGTTTGTGCAGAACACAATGGGATTTTGGCACACCACTGGGGTACCTAGATACTAAATTAGTAGTTCTAATGGTGGGCTAACTGTTTCTAAATGACAACATTGCAATGGAAATATGAGAGTGTGCACAGCTTGTGTAGATCATTATTTTGTTTATACAGATAATTTAAAACACTGGAGTCCCTTTATAAATGTTTATCTGAAGTTTCACTTTACATTCAGATCTGTTTTACTGACATGCTTTGGCTCTTTACTAAATCTACACTGTCAAAAGAACAATTTTTTGCAGTATATAACCAGTGTGGGGATTATAGTTCTGTGCATATCTAATATCAGCAGCACATCATATTGTAAAAGCAATACAAGACCCTGAATTTTTGGTTATAAATCTGAGAACGATCTTTGTCTTTTTTACTCTGGATATAAACATTTGTTCTTTGAACAAATAATTTCAGTGTAGAACAATAAGGGAAAACAGTACTCAGATCTGTGCTTTCAGAAATGAGCTTTTTACATCAAATTCTCTCTCTCCATTTCCCATTCAGGACTCCAGTTTATCCTTTCTCCTTTGATGTATGAATTAATTACTCCTAAATAAAGATCCCCACCAACTACTGCAATGCAACATGTACCTTCACTGTGAAACTTAGTCGAAGTTTCCTGTTTTGTCAATGTTAGTCTTTCCTTGGACCCATTAATGATAAGAAATTAAAATAGGGCAGGTGTAGCACACACCACCTGCTTTTCCTGGCATGTCAATTGACCCCTCTCAGGGTCCAAGGCAATTTAGTGGGATCAGTTTGACTTCTGAAGGGTCTCCTATTGCTGTAACTATTCCACATGCTATCTTAATCTTCCTGTGTATTCTCCGTTTATTTACACATATGAATGAATTCTTCATACAGTTATACTGGAGTGATTTGAGAGTAATGCTGCTGCCATCAGTGGTGTTGCTGGAGAGCTGGTCTTGTCTGAAGTCAGAAGTAGGTCTACATAAATTTTAGTACAGCCGGTGATATTTCTAGGGGTTTTCTCGGGCCTGGGGCAGAAATGGTGAAAATATTCAGCATATCAGCTTGCAGGGTTTGGTGCTATTATCCTGATTAGCTGGACCGTAGGGATGGCTCTGAGTGCAACACCCTGTGGAAACCCATTTCATGTAAGTTCACAAGCTGTAGCACTTCCTGATTGTATGTGGTGGTGGTCTATTTGGATACTATATTCCTCTAAGGCTACGTCTACACGTGCACCCAACTTCGAAATAGCTTATTTCGATGTTGCGACATCGAAATAGGCTATTTCGATGAATAACGTCTACACGTCCTCCAGGGCTGGCAACGTCGATGTTCAACTTCGACGTTGCTCAGCCCAACATCGAAATAGGCACAGCGAGGGAACGTCTACACGCCAAAGTAGCACACATCGAAATAAGGGAGCCAGGCACAGCTGCAGACAGGGTCACGGGGCGGACTCAACAGCAAGTCGCTCCCTTAAAGGGCCCCTCCCAGACACACTTTCATTAAACAGTGCAAGATACACAGAGCCAACAACTAGTTGCAGACCCTGTATATGCAGCACGGACCCCCAGCTGCAGCAGCAGCAGCCAGAAGCCCTGGGCTAAGGGCTGCTGCCCACGGTGACCACAGAGCCCCGCAAGGGCTGGAGAGAGAGTATCTCTCAACCCCGCAGCTGATGGCCGCCATGGAGGACCCCGCTATTTCGATGTTGCGGGACGCGGATCGTCTACACGTCCCTACTTCGATGTTGAACGTCGAAGTAGGGCGCTATTCCCATCCGCTCATGGGGTTAGCGACTTCGACGTCTCGCCGCCTAACGTCGATTTCAACTTCGAAATAGCGCCCAACACGTGTAGACGTGACGGGCGCTATTTCGAAGTTACTGCCGCTACTTCGAAGTAGCGTGCACGTGTAGACGCAGCCTAAATGTGCTACCCTGGAAGACCTCTGCTGGTTGTGAACATATTTTACACAAAATTTGAATTCTGCACTAAGGAACTGAATTGACAGTGCTTGGTTATCATGACTGTCATCTTGGCTGTGTATGGTGGTAGAAAATGAGAGAGCAATACTAAATTACTTTTAAGTTTTCAAAATTTCACAAGGATGTTAACATACAACTAAAAACCACTGCAACTCCTGGCAAATACAGCACTTTACTAAATACTAACCAGTGTATCAGCTGAAACACTAGACTGCATCGCTCTAGGCATAGCATTTTAAACTCCACACACACATCTTCTCCCCCTCCATCCCAGAGCTCTTCTTATTCTGGCATGGCTCTTTCACCTCACTGCCTGACAAGGAGTCATGTGTTTGCTGCAGTGACATTGACTCAGTCCCAGCAGGACACTGAATTTAATTGCACTGTGTAGCAAAGAGCCCAACACAATAAAGGCCGATGAGTTCTAAATACAAATGAACTGTCTCCTATTCCTACAGCTTCACAGATTACAAGAGAAATTAGAGTACTTCTTGAAAGTCATGAATAAAAAAATAAACTATTCAGAGGGTTACTTTTACTGTTTTCTTGTAGCTTGGTTTATTCATTGTTACTCAGGATTGGCAGATCTTCTAGTATATGGATTTTTGTAATCCAGTTTCCTTTGATATTTTTCACCAAATAAGAGAAAATTATTTATAATCAATATATTTAAGTACTTTGAAAATTGTACAATATCACTTACATTTAATTTATGGGCACTTAAACTAGAAGGTCTCTGGGCATCAACGTATATAAACACAATTTTAACACTGTGTGCCCAGATGAATTTCCAGGATAGAAACAAAATCTGAGTCATGTTATAGGACTACATAATCAAATATGACATACAAACTATAAAACCAGGTCTGAAGCAGAACCTTGCTGGAAGCTACTCCTGGAAAAGTTAAAGGATAGCGAGAACTCCATCCATGAGCCTCCAGCCACCATCCTCTTCAGATTATGGGGTAACTATAGATTTGTTTAGACATGTAGACCATGTTGAACCCTTTCCCTGTAGTTGAAGAGTCTGAAACATATATGAAGGCCGTGAAAATAGCCACTGAACGCTCACAAATAGGCTTGGAAATGAAGCAGCAACCTAGCAGCTAAACAATTTTCTTATGGTGCTGCCTGTTTCTCCCTTACACCAAAAGCTTCCATAACTCCATTAAAACACTCATGACAGTGAAGAGACTGATCAATACCAGGGTGCATGAATAAATATAACTGGGAACAAAATTCCAGAACACACTAGGAATTCTGTGACTGCTTTCATGTTAACTAAAAGAGAGCTGGCTAGAAAGCAGCAATTCTTTCTCAAAACACTTAATGGTTTCAAAATCTTGGTTTTGTTCCCACATATTTCCATTTCTGACAAGAGCTGCCACCCTTGACTCAAGAATCCTTTCCAAATGTTAAAATGGGATTTTTTTTAAATCAAATGTTTCAAACAAAGCAACTTCATTTTTGTACGTGTTTTGCTTTAAAATAAAACGTTGTATCATTCATCCAATTACTATAATAGCCTCTGATTTCATATTGTTTATATTTAAAAGTTAGGAGGTGGTTATGCGTCCACACTCACATTTTCAGTGCAGATGTTTGGATTGATAATGTTCAACTACTTTGTAGAAGTTAGCAAGGGAGCATAGCAGGAGCAGGGAAAGCCAGATATCTTGCTAGTGGGTAGTTCAATGTTTTTGGTACATCAGGAGGAAAAGGAGACTGGATAATCTTGTTAGTTAGATCTTTGTTACAGTGATCGAGCATGATACAGTTAGCAGGTTTTGATATCCCTGTATTTCTGGGTTAGTACAGACAGCAGCTTTCCAGGTAAGCTTAATGCCAAATTTCTCTTTGGTAAAAAGAGTTTTTCTCACTCATAGGTATCACACCTCTTTGTTTCTGTTTTAGCACAGAACCGGTTTTTAATACTTGTCCTACTACCTGTTTTGGTTTTATTTTTCATACTCTGACTGAGGTGAAGTTGAACACAAATGACTAGTATCAGAGAGGTAGCCATGTTAGTCTGTATCTTTGAGAACAAGAAGAAGTCCTGTGGCACCTTATAGACTAACAGGTATTTTGGGGCATAACTTTTCATGGGTAAAGACCCGCTTCATCAGATGCCCACAAAAGCTTATGCTCCAAAATATCTGTTAGTCTATAAGGTGCCACAGGACTTCTCTTTCACAAATGACTAGGTTTGTTTAGGAGGGGTACACAACCTGGCAGAAAGTCACTTCACCAAAAGATTTATGTGGAGCACTGGGAGACTCAGGGTCTCCAACGTCTTTAAAGAGAGGGAAAGGTGAGTGTTATCATCAGCAACGAGTGCCGTTGGGCCAGCTGGGACTACAGCAGTTCCATGGACAGCTCAGTGCTTTCAGTGACTAAAGCAAGGATGAGCGCTCCTGGATGGTTGCTGGGCCTGAACTTTAAAAAAAAAAAAAAACCTCTGTGGTAAGTGTGAAGCTTCTGGTGGTTCAGGGATGTGGTCCGGAAAATTATCTTGTTTTTTATCCATTAATCGTAAGGAAATGAGAGAGTCAGCTTCAGTCTAGCCCTTATGTATCATCAACACAATTGCCTACTGGATAATTTAACAGTTGCTAACACATGTACAAAAATGTGGTGAATGTATTGCACAGGCTTTAAAAATCCAGTTTGAAATTGGTAGAAGTGCTTTTTTCAAAAGCATAAAAAGACTATGACTCTTTTTACTTGTGCAAAAAAGCGAATGTTGTATTGAAAATCAAGGGGTTTTAGTACCTGGTTGTTTTTAAAAGTCCATTTCAAAACCTGAGTAATGGACGCTTCAAAACTTCTTGAAATAAAAAGACAAGCACTAGTGTAAAGTAAAACACACAGCAGCTCTGGAATTTTACTTTAGTTATAAACCATGTTCAAGTGCAGGTGACAGAGATACCACGGGTAGAACAAACGTAAAATGCCACAATATTTTACCAAGTTGCTTTCCAGAATAGAATCTTAATTTAAAATAGAATAGAAGTGTTTAACTGGAGTGAGGAGTGGGGAGAGCCAAGTTCACTGAGAATCAAGAAAATACCCATGTGTGAAATTGCTCTGGTGGTTCAGTGCTTACTGAGTTTACCAATACAGAGAATAATTTTAAATATTTTAGTCTGACACATGATAAAGCATTCAGAGTTGCAATGTTTTATGGGCCCTTTAACCTTTGATAGCTGTAAATAGGGGGGAAAGAGCAACTATTACTTCTATTCACAAGTGTACGTAGCTTCTTTTTCAATGCATTACACTTTAACAGAGCTGTTTATTTTTCTTTCTCGGGTTCATCAGGATGGGTAATAGTCTCTCCAAGAGGCTCTGTCAGACCGTATACAATTTTCCCTACCTGTGCTGCTAAACTATTGGGCTATGGATACACTACAGTGACCTTTTGAAAGAAATTCCTTTCAGAAGATCTCTTCCAAAAGAACTTTATTTGAAAGAATGCATGCGCGTGCACGCACACACGCACACGCACACGCGCACACACACACACACACACACACACACACACACACACAGAGTGATCTGCTCTTTCAAAAGAGAGCATCTACACAGCCCCTGCTCTTTTGAAAGAATAGGCCAGGGATCAAAAAATCAGGTTCCATGAGGACTGCTCTTTCGGGGCGGAAGGGCAGAGGGAGAACCTGCGAAGAAGCTTTCAAAGAAGATGCTTTCAGAAGAAGGTGCTCTTCCTGAATTGGGAGTGGAAGACACTTTCAAAAGGAGCGCTGCATTCTTTTGATTTAATTTTGAAAGAATGCTTTTTGTGTGTACATGCTCTGCTGGGTATTTTGAAAGAGCCCCTTCTTTTCAAAAATATTTCAAAAGAACTTGCTAGTGTATATGTGGCCTTGTTATCCTGTACCGTTGTGCTGATGTGGTTTGTTTTTTAGGTTTTTGCTTTAGGTGAAGAGGTTGGGAGGTTTGTCCCCCTAGTGTTTTGGTTCTCCTAGTGGTGTCTGGGAGATACTGCTTAGGTATCGGTGGTCAGCTTACTGTTGTGCAGCTGTTGGTTCAGCTGCATGTACTAGGTGAAAACCTGATTTCATTGAAAATCAGCTGCAAAACTCCCACTGACTTCTCTGAAATCAGATTTTATCTAGTAGTTCTAGATGAATAAATTTTTACAAGGATATGCACTAAATAAGGGGCTGATTTACAAAAGCTTGAAACTAGCTGTACCAACCTCTTGACCTAAATGCTACTGACAACTTGACATCTTTCAGAAAGGAGCTAAACATATTGAAGAAGAACGTCTTAGCTTGGTGATGGATTTTTAAAGTAATTTAGAATGTAATTGTGAATTTTCCTCTGAAGCGGCGGTTCACACTTCATTGTGCTGTGTCCACCTTCTGACAAGAAAAATCACTACCTAACCCCAGAAGGGGAACTGGAGTCTGAAACTGCAAGAGTCCACTGCTTTAAGTGGGGCAGTGCCTGAGCTCTGCCATCCTGACCAGGGTGTCAAAGCCCAAGGACTTCAGCCTCAAGTGGAGGGCCTGCATAATCCCCACGTCTCAGGGCTGAAGCTTTGATATGACAGTGGGGCTTGGGCATGGGCTCCAACAAGTCCACTGCCAGCCCTGGGAAGCCCATTAAAATGGGGTTGTGACCTACTTTAGTGTCCCAACTCCTAGTTTGAGAACAACTGCTCTATAGTCTATGGTAGCTTCTGTTAAAATAGTTGCATCTGATCTTCACAAGTGATAGACACATAACAATGCATTCCCTCCTTTTTCTTTGTAGGGTTAATTAAACAAACAATACAATTTTAAAAGTTCAGATGTGCAAATTATGTTAAAATGACAGATTTCTTCATGCTGTTTGCTTGGCTGGGACAATTACATTCAAGCTGCCAAGTACTGTTGATCCTGAAATTGAGCCATGTAACGGGGGGTTTACAAACCCCACAATCACCAGGGTACGGTTAATAAGCTGCTGCAGGATGAATCAGTCATTCCCACTTCACTTACAGAAGCCATTAGGTTTGGAGGAGGCAGTTAAAAGGAGAGAGCCGGCTCAGTTGAGAGGCAGATGGGAGGGAGAACAGAAGTCTCATATCAGCAGGAAGGGCTGATGGCTGGGCCAGGTTCTAGTCAGTCTGCTAGATGCCAGAGCATCCCTGAAACCAAGTCTATCTACAGACCTACATCTGCAGAACTCCATCACTCCCACAGGTGGAAAAATTCTGGTTATGCCAATCTAACCCCCCAGGTAAACAGCGCTATGTCAACAGGAACATCTCCTGTCAACATAACTACCACTTGTTGGGGGAAGTGGCTTAACTATGCTGATGGGAGAAGTTCACTTTTTGGCATAGACAATGTGTCTTTACTTAAACTCTGTGGCACAGCTATGCTGGTACATCATTTTTTTAAGCATAGATTTTGTGTGTGACTACTGTGTTCCCTTCTCTGTCTGCAGCAGGGGCGGGCAATAATTTCTGAAGGGGTGGAAGAGGTCTCCAAGATTTTGGCACTTTTCTATGGAAGAGGTGTGGGGTTTGGGATGAGGTAGTGTACAGAAGGGAGCTCAGGGTAGGAGAATAGGGTGAAGGAGAGTGTCATGGGCCTGCAAGGGAGTTTGGGTGAAGGAGGTGGTTGTGACATGGGGCAGGGTATTGGAGTGTGGAGTCCAGGAGGAGGTATGGGTGCAGGAGAGACTTCTGGCCTGGGAAGAGCTGTAGGAACAGGTAGAGGGTATGAGAGGGAGTTGTGACCTGAGGCAGTTGGGAGGAGAGTGCAGAGGGTTTGGTTTGGTGACCTAAGACAAGGTCTTGGAGTGCGGGGTCCAGGAGGGAGCATGGGTTCCAGAGAGGTTTCTGGCCTGAAGGAAGGGGTACAGGGGCATGGCAGAGGCAAGCTCTGGCTGGCAGTCACCTGAGCAGCTCCTGAGCAGAAGCACTCTCAGGCAAGCTTCCACGCTTGCTAGCAACCCCAGACCACACCATGTGGCTCTCTGTGCTGCTGAGGAGTCTACCTCTGCTGTCTCCACTGCAGCAAACTTTCAGATCCTATTGATCAGAAACCAGGTAATGGGAGCTGAGGAATTGGGCTGCACTGCCCCATACCCAGCAAAATCTCTCAGCTTCCATTGGCCATTTTCCAGCCTATGGAGTTGAGAGATTTTGCTGGGAGAAAGGCAGTGTGAGAAGCCCTCACCCCAAAGTGCATGGGTGGATCAGATGAAAAGGCCTGGTGGACCAGATCCAGCCTGTGGGGTGTAACTTGTTGGCCATGTTCTACAGTGTTTGTTTACATAGGTATGTGTGTTCTACCTGGGGCCAGAGTTATGGGCTGAGAGACCATCAAAGTTGGTTCCCTAAATCTCCTTGGCTCCAGAAGTGGACAACTGCCTTCAATACACTTCTATGGGTTTGCCTCTTACTGAAGTGTGTGTTGGGATGTCACAAGACCTAAAGCAAGATGGTCAAAGCCATACAGAAACCCAACAACAGTGGTTGTTTCCAGTACAGTACTATTGGAAGCAAAAATAAAGTAGCATAATGGTTTTTAATCTTCAACTAATCCTCAATCTTCCCATGTGTAATTGTCTAACATTACTACCGTGGGGGGTAGGGAGGGGGAGAGTGAGAGAAAGTTTGAAACAAGTACCCTGGTATAAGGCCTGAACTAAAGTCCAGCCTTGCTGATATAAAACAAATATCCACAAGAGTCTACCCTTTATGAATAGGTGCCAATGTCCAGTCCTTGAACTTGTTAAAAACAGAGCTGTCATTGCAAAACTGTAAGTATTCACATCAACACATTCCAGAAGCCTTGTATTAGAACACTGTGATACAATGTTATAGAATAAACTTCCTGAAGATGGTTCACTGACACACTGACCCCTCTCAAGCATAAGGTTAGGATGACAGGATAATGAATAGAAATGTTTTGATCAAACCAGTAGGTGCAAGGTGTAGGGTTGTAACTAACCACTTCAGAGGGACAACATGTCACTTGTTTCTATCTGTGTGTTTAAAAAAAAAAGTCGCAAAGGAGTATCTTTGGCTGGCCGAGGAGAGACTGAGCTAGTTCACTCTAATAATCATAGATATGTTAGCATATCTACAGAATATACATAGGGCACTCAGGTCATGCTTCATGAACAATAAACCTGGCCAAGTACATTAGTCATTGAACTGAGTCTATTTTCTTGGGTAATTAGATCACTCTGCTGTACTGCCTATTCGTCCAGAGCTAGAAAGAGAACACGACCAACAACAGCCACATTTAGTACATGAGAAGTGAGTGGCAGAAGGGTTGAGGCACTTGCCCAAGGAAATCCAGAAAGTCAGTGATGACATCAGTGTTATGAATTTGTCCCTTTCTAGTTGGGGTATAGTGAAAACTTAAGCTGCTGATGAAATTTTAAATTCTGTTTCTTGACCTCTGTGCTTGTGACCATAATGTACTTGGTACTATGTGCCCTATGTACAGCAAAATGATGATCTGGGTTTAAATGCTGAATGGAAATGAAAGAGGTTGCTCTGATTTTAATTGTTGCTGTGACCTACTCCTTCCCCACCCTGAAAGTTCCACAGACATTTGTCAGAAAAATCTCTTGTTAATTATAATTGTGCCTGCTAGTACTGGGTCAGTTGTCATTTTCCATTACAGAAACCTTAAATTTAGGACTCTTTTAGTTCAGTTATTTTAAATAGCCTTACACTGAAAAAGGCTGGTGGCTGGATGAAACTGAATTTTCTAGAAAGATGACTTTGTCTCTTAATCTGTCTACAGAAATGCTTGTATTTTATTTTTGTCTTTTGTGGGAGTGGGAAGGAGCATTGCAGCTTCAGACATTTGGCTCTTGCCAATGTAGATTTATTTGGCTCCATTTCCATTTTTGTCCTACAGACATTTGTTTATTCATGAAGAAAATGGAATTTATTCTTCATAGAAGCCAATAAAATCTACCTAACAATTATCTCCTCCTTTGACAAAGGGCCAGATTCCACTCTGATGGAACTCCAGAGCTATACGAGTAACTCTGCTGTGGTTCAAATGTAAATGGAAATAGAATTTGGCTCAAATAGAATACAAAGAATGCCTGGGTCCTTAATTGTGTAGAACACAATATGTTCAAGAGTAGAGTTGCCTTCCTATTTTTATTATCCACAGGTGTCAATGGTCACATCTTCCGTCTTTGCTATGTCAGTTAGCTCGTGCATTTGGGAAGCCTGAACTTCCTTACACAGTTAATTTCAAGGGCACTTGGAGACCTAATCTTTGAACCGTGCTAATAGAGGCAGCTTCTTCTAAGCAACTGCCAGATGTTTCCATTAGTGCTGAAAACTAAACTAAGTGGTTAATTTTTTTCTTAAACATTTTTCTTCACATTTTAACTAGGCAACTGTGTTCCAATCCCATATAAAATCTGGGTTACATATAGATTTTTTCAGCTAAATAATCCAGAGATTCTTCTGGGAATTGCCTGTTTCTAGGCACAGCTTGTCAGTTTGTTCAATTCCCACTCAGCATACCTGTTGAGGAACAAGAAACATAACTTCATTCTTATCGGATTTAAGGCTCGCTGATTACTGACACATGTTCAGTAGTCCTCACATCTTTAAGGATTTTTTTTTCATTGCTAGATGCTGTTAGTTTGAAAATAAAAATAGTACAGGTTGAACCTCTCTAATCTGGAACCCTCTCATCCAGCCAACTCCATAATCTGACATGATTTTAGTTAGCCAGATGACCACTTATCATGGGTGTGGCCAAGTTTCCCATGGTCCAGTAAAGTTTCTTTACAGCCATCAGTTCTGACTCTTTGTTCTGTGTTGTTTATTTGGCAGTAATTTACCCCTAAGTGTCTTCTAAGAGCCCAGTAAGCAGTGTAAGTATTGGTAATATGCTAGAAAATATTGACCTCCTTCCATCTGGCACCGGTCAGGTCCCGAGGGGCCGGATGAGAGAAGTTCAGCTCATGCTGAAAAACACTGACTGGTTACTAGGCTAGATTAACACAGTTTTAATTGCTGAAATCACATTTAATGCTGTACTTGATTTTTGTTTGCCTGCAAGTAACTGTGTTTGAACTCAGGTGGTTTGACCTTAGCCTGCTGTAATCGGCTGTTGGCTATGAGACAACCAAGGAACACCTAACTGCTGCAGAAATGAGTGGCTGTTTAGATGTTACTAAATTAGGGTTGACCTGCCAGTGCACCAGTATGGAGTTGAAGCTTTGTTGCTTGGTATATCAGATTCAAACTAAAACCAAAGCCTTGACTATTTGCAGTGACTGTCCTGGCCAAGTCTCGTAGTTCTTGTATGAAGCTGTACTGCTGTTTGGTGGTGGTGAATGTATGCTGCATTTCACATGGTTGCATTTCACTACAGGTGGTAGAGTAGTCCATGCCCTGTGTATTATTTGTCTCATGGAGGGAGAGGGGGTCTCAGACTTATATTATATGCATTTATGACCTTGCATGAAAGACCATGTTAATACTTTGCACTATTTTAAATATGATGGTGGTAGGGTGACCAGCCATCCTGTAGTGGGCATGATGGTCCCGTATTTATTTTTTAAAAGGGACACATAGTCCCAGATTTGGGCCATCCCCCACGAACCTTTTGTGCCAGCAGCTGCACAGGGGCTTGGTGGAGCAGGGAGGAGCCACTCCTCCCCCATATATCTCCCTGTCCCATATTTGGGAGAGGGAGATATAGTCACCCTAATGGGTAATGAAGGTGCGTGCTGTCAGTGAGCATCAGTGTTTTTTTTCCATGTTCAAACTGTGCTCAGTCTTACAATGTCAGATATTGTTTAGTTTCAGGCTTTGCTCTTCTTGTTTGCAACATGCTCATAACGTTTCACTTTTTTTTGGTGTGAAATTAATTCTGGATTGGGAAACTGTGGTGGGGGGCACTTTGCCTCCATTGCTGAGGTCAAAGTAAACATCTATGATTTGTAGATCATGATTTTGCCAGGTGCTGAGCACCTTGCAACGGGAGGTGTAGGTGCTTGCTTCTTGTCACAACGAAGAGGAGGATTCTGTTGAGGAAACCAAAATGGAGACACCAAAAACTTTGAAACTTTTTTGTCCAATATAATCATAATGACATAATCGACAAACTAGGACTAGAACCAAGAAGTCTTAATTCACAAACCTGAGCTTCTTACTACCTCCCTACTTCCTTCCATCTCTTCTCATCCTCCTTCCAAAATGTTGTTGCTAAAAGAAATAGCCTTTAAATAGCCTGAAATAAGTGTCCATATGACATCCCAGCACAGAATCCTTATCAAACTAAAATTGGGTCTGCTTTTTTAATCTCAGAAAATCTGGATAATGCTTTACAGTTTTACCTTTATTTTTTTTCTTTTTAATTTATTTATTTAGTCTTTCAAGCTCTGAATGTAGCTCAGAAAGCACAAGTGTACTCATTTCATTTCTGGTTTTTAGTTACTGTTTCTCAATCTTCCTATGGAGCACGATGTTCTTGTGTATCTCTCCTATGTATGCAAAGTGCTGCCTCTTTCAAACTGTTTCATAAAATTTTTTGCTTCATTTAGTCCCACATTGTAAACTTTGCTTATAACACTTGAGTTATCTTCTCTTTGCTTCTTGTGCTCAACATGGAAACCTTCATCACTTGAGAAGCACAAATAATGTGAAGTTTGAATTCTGTGAACTGCCTTTAATCTTACCAGAAATGTGTATTTCCTGTGGATAGCCCAAGGCCCTTATAACTGCTAGCACACAGTTCATAGGAGATACCCAGATATTAATAGAATTTTTCTAGTATGCTGTTTGAAAGAGTATTTCCTATGGCAACGGTGATAACAAAAAATTATACCTTTTCAATATAGCACTAATGTCAAAGAATCTCATATTAAATTTAATATCTTCTTCATATGGTACAAGGCTGGTGCTTTTAATGTTTCATTAGTTAAGGGCATATTTTGTCTATCTATATTCCACCTTTTTTCTTTCTTTATACTAAATATATAAAATTAGGACGCAGCAGGAGGAATTTCATAAGATGAATTAAATAGTGGAGGATAGGCAGCTGTCCCAGAATGTTTGAATTCATATGTTGCACCCATCGCTTTCGTGTCTGAATTGTTGTGGCAGATGGCCACACAGAAAAAAACATTTTGGACAAGAAAAATAAATAACGCTTGTAATGGATGTTACTTGTGTGCTTGCAAAAATTTGTTGTTCACATTTGATATGGGTAATGACTGAACTTAATGAAATCTATGTATAAAATGAGTTATTAATTTGAGACATTAAAGTACTATTGAATCCTTCAGGCTGCAAAATTAGCATACCTTTTTTTATGCTTAATATGCTCCTTATTCCCCTCTGATTAAAACAGAAGCAGTTACTTGTTAAGTTGGAGGGGAGGTATTTTTATGCTTTGGCCTATATGCAATCTAAGTAATGTGCCTTGGCTAGGAGTGCATGACTTTATTTCTACATAGCCTTAAGTAATGCTTCTCATTTTAATTAATCAGTGGATGTCTTGATTTAGAGCAGGAGTGCACAATACCTTTTGCTGGGCAGGGGTACTCCATGAATTTTGGAAAGGTGTCAGAGGCCACATATTTCTTAATGAAATTACTCATGTATTGCAGGGGCAAGCAACATACAGCCCGCGGGCTGGATCCAGCCATGGGCTGTATCTGGCCTGCATATTTTTTATAACCCACTGCTGAGGTAGCTGCAGGGGCTGGGAGCTGAGCATCTGGAGCCCTTTAAATGGGTAGTACTGGTACATAAATGGCTTCTGGCCCCCATCGCTACCATGGTAGTGGGACATAAGTAGCAAGTGGGCTGGATCTGGCCTGTGGGCCATATCTCACTGGGTGTTTATTTAGAACTTCCAACACTAAGCTGTAATATATTTTCTGCATCTAAGGAAATTTCCCTCCCTCCCCACCCTTTTTTTTTTTTCCACTGAAAGGGACTCAACAGATTTCTTTTAACCTTGACCAAACTTCTAAGACTCTATATTCATAAGATCGTAGATTCTAGGTTCCAAGGCCAGAAGGGACCATTCTAACCATCTAGTCTTGCCTCAGGTATACTGCAATCTATAGTACTTCCTCAAAATAATTACCAGAATGTACCTGCTAGACAAACATCCCATCTTGGCTTTAAAAATTGCCAGTGATGGAGAATCCTTGATAAATTGTTCCAGTGGCGAACAGTGTTATTTCCAGTCTTCAGTTTGTCTTGTCTCAACTTCCAGCTATTGGGTCAGGCTGTGACTTTTTTTTCTGCTCGATTGAAGACCCTCTTACCTAATATTTGTTCCCTTTGCAGGTAGTTAATCTAATCAAGTCACTCTTTAATCTTTTTTGTTAAGGTACACAGAATGAGCTCCTTCAGTCTGCCACTATGTCATGCCTTCTAATCCTTTTATCATTCTCCTGCCTCTTTTCTGAATCCTCTACAGTTAATCAACCTCAGTCCCGAGTAGTCAACACCAGACCTAGACACCGTATTTCAGCCATAATTGCACTTGTGCCAAAGCGTGATAAAAATAACTTCTCTAGTCCTATTCAGGAGTCAAGGACTTGAATTCTAGCCTTCGCTTCCTAAATGCCATTGTTCACATTATGTTGTTTTTTAGTCTCTTCTAGTTTTTCCTCTGTCCAGTTTCATCCCACAACTATTCAGACCACCCCAAACAATTCTTCTTCATGGCTCCATTTCCTCCAGTGCACCTTCAGCCAGGTTCACAGTAGAAGTGCTAGTCAGTATAGTAATATTGGGAAGGGTATGACTTTTTTTTTCCTAATCCTTTTTATGCTATCAAACAACCTGTAGTGTAGGTGCAGTTGTAACAGCAAAAAGCTCATTTAAGGTATAGCTTATTTTTTTGGGCAATGGCATAAGTTGTAGTACCAAAAACAACTCCCTCCCCAGCTGCATCTTCACCAGGAATGTTTTTGCTGGTTGTAGCTGTACCAGCAAGCCTTTTCTAGTCTGGACAAGGCAAGTTTTGTAGTCTTGATATACTTGCCAGATCTTGAAAAATCAGTTCACTTGCTTTCATGAAAAGGGAGTGGGAAGAATGTAGTGAAACATTTTTTACAAGAGGGAAGTTAAGCATATACAAGGGTGGGTGGGTAGGTAGCTGTGTGACTATCACTTAGGAATGGTAGTCAGGGCCCAGGATCCTATTGTGTTAGTACAGTACAAACAAAAAAGATGTTCCCTGACCCAAGGAGCTTACAGTGTTACTTATGAAAGACAACAGGTGGATTCAGATATAGGGGTGTAGTTGTTAGCTTTCATCAAAAATGTTAGTAGTGATTGACTATCTAACCAAGTGAAAGCCAGGGAAGTGAGGAAGTATCAAAGGCTAAAAGAGAGAAAGGAAACCTAGAGGTCTTCAGTTCACTGGAGCCTGACAAAATACATCCTAGAATATTCACGCAGTTGATGGGGTGATACCAGAGTTATTAATGACTATCTTATAAAGTTGGCGGGGGGGGAGGTGGAAGAGATTCCAGAGGACTGGAAGAGGGCAAATACAGTGTGTATCTACAAAAACAAGAAATAAAGATAACCTGAAAATTATAGACCACTCACCTTAACTTCAATACTTGGAAAGGTAATGGAGGAAAATAAAAGTTAATCAGGTTACAAACACCAGGAAAATAACAAGGTGATAAGGGACAATCATCATGGATTAGCCACAAACCTCTTTTTTTTTCTTTTTCTTGTCCTGAAAGTTTTTTTTTTTTTTTCTGACAGACTCACAAGCCTTATGGATAGGATTCAGGGAAGTGATGGATGTCAATATCAAAAACCTTACTAAAATCTAGATACATCTTGCATGATCTACTCATGGTTTCAAGGGTTGTCATAGCCGGGGGTGGTAGCGGGAATAAGCTCCCACAATCTATAAAATGCTCCCATGGCATGCGTCTCCAATAGCCTCTGACAACTGAAGTCCAGCTCCTGGCCTTCACGTGTGGCTTAGTTTCTAAGCCCAGCAAAACTGTTTGCACTGACAGGAGAAGGGGTGAAGGCGGGTGACTGGCGCCTTCAAACCAGCTGCTTCGGGCAGATGGGGCTCGTCAGCCTGGGAAGACCACCCACCTAGGAGAAGGAAACTCTGATCTAAAACCTCTGCTGCCTTGCGGTGATACCTAGTCATGGGAAAGGCTTCAGGAGTAAACCCTGAGGAAAAATCTGGAGATGGAGCCCCTAAGGCAGTTTGAGGTGTTGTGCTCAGTCTCACTCTGGCAGCTCCTGCGACGACATTGGTGCCAAGCTGTACTGGCTTCCGCCTTTCCCTTGGATTACATCAGTGGCGTGGAGAGGGGGAACCTGCTGCTGGGCATCAGCTGGTTCTTCAAACTTACTTGCCCAGGCCTGCGCCCTGGAGAGGACACTCCGGCATCGCTTTCTGAGCGGTGACACAACACGGGAAGCAGCAGTTACCAGTATTAAGCCACTGCACTCAATTGGCATAGAGTGAGGCGCCAGGGGTTGCTTCCGATGGTGGAAGAGGTCTTCGGATCTCATTGGGCAGCTACCACCCGCCTCAAGCTGGGCAGCCCCCAGCCAAGTAGGTGCTGCCTCGCCACGGTCCACTTGCTCCACTGGGTGTGTGGGGCTTAGGGAATCACCGACAGGTGGATCATTAACCTTACACCAGGCAAAGCAAACAAGCAACAAAATAATCCAGCCTTCAGGCTGGGCCCATGGAATGTAAGGACCATGACTCCGGGCCTTATGGAAGACCTACAGAGCATTAGTAACCCCCAGAAGACAGCAATCATTAACAACAAGCTGAGAAGACTGCGGATGGACATTGTGGCCCTCCAGGAAACAAGGCTATTGTCCTCTGGATGTCTCAGGGAGAAGGACTTTTCCTTTTTCTGGCATGGGAAGCCTCCAGAAGAGACCAGGGAACACGGTGTTGGCTTCGCAATCAGAAACAGCCTAGTTGGCTCAGTCATTCCACCAAATGTGGGAACTGAGAGAATGCTGAAAATCCAGCTTCAAACACCAGTGGGCATGGTCAACATCTTCAGCGTGTATACGCCTACTTTAACTTCTGCCCAGGAAGCTAAGGACAAGTTCTATGATGAACTTAGCATTGCCATCAGTGAGGTACCTTCCCATGAGCCGCTATTCATCCTTGGGGACTTCAACGCCAGAGTTGGCAGCGACCACCACAGCTAGCCATCCTGTCTGGGACAGTTTGGAACAGGGAAGATGAATGAAAATGGACAGCACCTCCTTGAACTCTGCTCCCAACATGACCTCTGCATAACCAATACCTTCTTCAACGTCAAACCCCAGCACAAAGTTTTGTAGCGACACCCAAGATCGAAACATTGGCACCAGCTTGACCTCGTCCTCACCAAACGCAGCCATTTAGGTAATGTCAGGGTGACACGTAGCTACCACAGTGCAGACTGTGACACTGACCATTTGCTCTTGTGTAGTAAGGTGCATATCCAGCCGTGAAGATTCTTTTGTTCCAAAAAGGAAGGGAGGCCGCGCATTGACACTGGCAAGACTCATGACCCTTCAAAAGTATGTGAGTTTGTCCAAGCACTTGAAGAGGCCTTGCCCCGCCCAGATGACACTGATATCAGCAAGAGATGGGAGCAACTACGGGACACTATCTATAATACTGCGATATCTACCTTTGGGAAGAAGACAGTCAAGTCTGCTGATTGGTTTGAAGCCCACACTGAAGTGCTGATGCCCCGATTGAGAAGAAGAGACAGGCACTGGCTGCATACAGGTCCTCTCCCAGTGAGGTGAACCTGCAGGCGCTCCGGTCTGCTCGGAGTCAAGTGCAGCAGGTTGCTTGGCGGTGTGCCAACGATTACTGGCTCCAACTCTGCTCCAAGATTCAGCAGGCTGCGGACACTGGTTACATGCGAGGAATGTATGATGGGATCAAGCAGGCCATTGGTCCATCACAAAGACTGCCCCACTTAAGTTGGCCACAGGCGAGGTCTTGAAGGACAGAACCAAGCAGATGGAACGCTGGGTGAAACACTACTCACAGTTGTACGCTAGAGAGACCATAGTTACAGAGAGAGCCCTGAATGCTATCGAGCCTCTGCCCACCATGACTGAACTCGATGCTGAGCCCACCTTGGAGGAACTCAGCAATGCGCTAAAAGCACTCTCTTCTGGAAAAGCCCCAGGGAAAGACGGTATTCCCTCAGAAATCCTCAAATGTGCCAACAGTACCCTAGTTTCAGAGCTTCATGGAATACTTTGCCAATGCTGGAGAGAAGGCAGCGTACCGCAAGATATGAAGGATGCTAACGTCATGACTGTCTACAAGAACAAGGGTGACAAAAGCGATTGTAACAACTATTGTGGCATCGCCCTTCTCAGTATCGTGGGGAAGCTATTTGCACGTGTTGTTCTGAAGAGGTTCAATGTTCTTGCGGAGGGAGTCTACCCTGAGTCTCAGTGTGGGTTCAGAACTGAACGGTCCACCACAGACATGGTTTTCTCTGTTAGGCAACTACAAGAAAAGTGCAGGGAGCAGAACAAACCTCTGTATATTGCCTTCATCGACCTGACCAAGGCATTTGACCTCGTCAGCAGAAAAGGTCTGTTTGTGATTCTGGCTAAGATTGGCTGTCCCCCAACTCTGCTCAGCATTATTAGGGCCTTCCATGAAGGGGACTGTCATGTATAACGGATCCACATCCGAACCCTTTGAGATTCTCAGCGGAGTGAAGCAGGGGTGTGTGCTGGCTCCAACGCTGTTTGGCATCTTCTTTGCAGTTTTGCTCAAATATGTCTTTGGAACTGCTACAGAGGGCATCTCTCTCCACATGAGAACAGATGGCAACCTCTTCAAACTGTCGAGGCTTAGAGTGAAGACCAGGGTGCTTACGAAGAGTCTAATTGAGTTCCTTTTTGCTGACGATACAGCTATTGCTGCTCACACTCAGCAGGAACTGCAGTCACTCATAACTCGCTTTGCGGATGCATGTATGGAATTTAGCCTCACAATCAGCTTAAAGAAGACCCAGGTGATGGGCCAAAATGTGGGTAATGAGCCATCTATCAACATGCTAGACTACGAACTGGAAGTCGTCCATGAGTTCGTGTACCTAGGCTCGAGGATCTCGGACAGCTTGTCACTTGATAGTGAGATCAACAAGCGCATTGGAAAAGCCGCCACAACTTTCTCCAGGCTGACGAAGAGAGTATGGGCTAACAATAAGCTCACTGTACATACCAAGGTGCAGGTCTACACAGCCTGTGTTTTGAGCACATTGATGTACACCAGTGAAACATGGACTTTGCTCTCAAAACAAGAGCAGCAGCTCTACACATTTCACATGCGCTGCCTTAGGCGCATACTCGGTATCTCATGGCAGGACAAGGTCCCCAATAGCGCAGTGCTTGAGAGGGCAGGCACCTCCTCCATGTTGACCCTTCTCGAACAGAGGCGTATGTGCTGGCTGGGCCATGTCTCACGCATGACAGATGGCCGAATACCTCCTCTTCAGCAAACTGGCGTCTGGAAAGTGGCCAAAAGGGCGACCTAAATTGCGCTACAAGGACATGTGCAAGCGTGACCTCAGCGCTCTCTCTATCAGTGTGAACACCTGGCATTCGCTCGCCTCAGCCAGGCACGCCTGGAAACAGGGAGTGAAGGAAGCTCTTGTTATGTATGAAACTACCTTGGTGAAGGAAGCAGAAGACATGAGAGCCCTCAGAAAGATCCATGCCCGTGATACCAGAGTGACATCTGCCTACTGCTGCTCACAGTGCAGAAAGGACTGCCACTCCCACATTGGATTGCACAGCCACAGAAGACATTGCTCGAATCAGTCCAACTGGGGCGCCAAACCTATGATCCCTCGGGATTGAAGAATGACTACTACTGATCTACTCATGAACAAAGTAGACAAATACAACGTAGAGGGAGCTACTGTAAGGTGGGTGCATCACTGGTTGGGGAAACGATTCCCAGAGAGTAGTTATCAATGGTTCACAGTCATGCTGGAAGGGCATAGCGAGTGGAGTCCTGCAGGGATCAGTTCTGGGTCTGATTCTATTCAATACCTTCATGGGTGATTTACATAATAGTGTGAAGAGTACACTCTTAAAGCTGGGAGGGATTGCAAGTACTTTATTAAAATGATCCAGACAAATGGGAAATGGTCTGAAGTGAACATTTTTGGGGCCTTGGCTGGCCTCCTGGGAACCCCCTGTTGGCTTGGGGAGGGGCCTCTGAGGGATTCCTGGCCACTGACCATGGGAGTAGTAGAGTGGCTTGTGTTGCTGGAGCGTTGGCAGGAGGACATGCTGCAGGAGGCTCTTGTCTTCCCTGCTGCTAGCATGTTCTCATCTTCCTGCCGCAGGGTTTTGGGGTCCATGTGTCTTGAAATGTAGTCAGGCGCTGACACCATAGTGCCCTGATGGTGCTGGCAGGGGCATCTTTGTGCTCCAGCTGGCCGGTGCTATGGAGGACGACTCTTTTGACAGAGCGGCCCGTGGAGTGTCTACATATGCTTTCTTTCAAAAGAGTCTTTTGAAAGAAGGTACTCTTCCTTACACTGGAATGGAAAGGCACTTTTGAAAGGCAGGCCACATTCTTTCAAAAGCACTTTCAAAGGACTGTTTTGTGTGTAGCTGCTCCTCAGTCTGTTTTGAAAGAGCCACATCTTTCAAAAGATTTTTCTAAAGTACTTGCTAGGATAGATGCAGCCAGGGAATAAAATGGGGGTGGGGGTGAGAAGAAGAAGAAACAAACTGGGAATGTGTTGGTAAAGGAGTGTCTGTGAAATAGTGGCTATGGTATGTTAGGTGGCTAACCTTTTCATTTCGTTGCTTTTGTGGCTTTGTCACGTTTTTAACAATTAAGTGGAACTGTATACTTAACTCTTGGTGTTCTGTGAAATTTCAAATCTGGGGTGATGTGTTCCCTTGTGACTTTAAAGTGTGACTCTGCTTGTCGTGATTCTGGTTGAATCCCACAATGTATTCATTAACCAAGAACTTGACAGTAGTAGTCACTGCATGGCTTACTCATTAGCTAGGTGTTGAAGAACCAAATATAGTTTTATTTTATCTCCTTAACAATGCTTTCTGCTGCCCTGACAATCTGATTGCTGCACTTGCATTTACATCAATGCATATGCCATAAAAGTGGGAGGAAAAGGGGCATTCACACTGTATCCTTAATTTATAATCAATAAAATATACTTAGATTATGAGATATTGATTTTCTTCACAAGGCATTTCCAGTTGCTTTTTATACCATTGGAGTCTTGAAAGCAAAAATTGAAATAAGGCACAGTTGTGGAACAACGTCCTGTACTCTCAGTATTTTAGGGAAACCTTTGTGGTTCCCAAGGGGACCTTGAATATCAATTGGCATTTTCTTGCCTTTGGCACAGCAAAATAGGATAGAGTGAAACTTACAAATCAGTGAATAAAAATAGTTTCATACCTTATGTTGAACATTGGATTAGACAATGGAAAATGATGTAACATCAAGAGATCGTGAACCTACCTGGTATAAAATATTATACTTCAGTGGCAGGTGAATTCTTGTAGGTTGGTTTTGAAAATGTAATTTGAACTGACTTGGGGGCTTGATCTCTTTGAACTCTAATTCCAGGGGGTCTGCAACCCCCAGCATGGGTGCCAAGAGTTGCACATGAGCTCATTTTTCACTGGCACTGGAGGCAGCAGCTCAGCCCTTTCCCCTCCTCCCCTATGCAGCTGGGAGCTTGCTCAAAGTCATGCCCCCTGTGGTTTAACAAAAGACCAGCTAATGCTACCAACCACCAACTAAATGGTAAAGCTCTTCATCTTAATGTATTTATTAATGAAGTTGTTGTAATAGGAATATTAGTGATTTAAAAACTACCACCAGCACTCAGATGGTACATAGAGGTGAAAAGGTCAAATTTTGGCACTCTGCCTCAAAAGATTGCTGACCCTTGCTCTAACCGATATGCATAATTTAATTTGAGGCCCGAGATATTTATTTAATATATTTAATATTTATAATATTATAAATAAATTAAAATATAAATATACTCCTATTTAATATACATTTTCCATACAACTTTTGTAGCTATGAAATAGTCTAAAAATTTGAATATATTTAATTAGTGCAAGAAGTCCTCATCAGAGACATGCTGTTTGCAGACGATGCTGCTGTAGTGTCTCACACAGAAGACCAGCTTCAAAAACTGCTGGATCAGTTCTCCAAAGCGTGCAAGGACTTTGGGCTTACCATCAGCCTAAAGAAGACAAACGTACTCGGTCAGGATGTTGCTGAATCCCCATCAATCAGCATTGACAACTATACGTTAGAGGTCGTCCACAAGTTCGTTTACCTCGGGTCCACCATCGCTGACACCCTGTCGTTGGACACTGAGCTAAATAGGAGGATTGGAAAAGCAGCCACAACTCTGTCCAGACTCAGCAAGAGAGTGTGGAATAACAACAAGCTGTACGCTCACACCAAAATGCAAGTCTACAGAGCCTGCATCCTCAGCACCCTCCTTTATGGCAGCGAGACTTGGACCCTGTCTGCCCGCCAGGAAAAGAGGCTGAACGTCTTCCACTTGCGCTGCCTCAGGTACATCCTTGGAATATCATGGAAGGACAGAGTGACCAACACCGCCGTCCTCGAGCAAGCTGGAATCCCAACCATGCACACCCTCCTCAGGCAGCGTCAACTCTGCTGGCTTGGCCACGTCCACAGGATGAATGATGGAAGGATTCCAAAAGACATCCTGTATGGTGAGCTAGCCTCTGGCAAAAGACCTCCCGGACACCCCCAGTTGCGCTACAAAGATGTCTGCAAGAGAGACCTCAGAGAGGTAGACATCGAGCTGGACAACTGGGAAGAACTAGCAGACGACCGCAGCAGATGGAGGCAGGGGTTACACAAGGGCCTTCAGAAGGGCGAGATGAAGATCAGACAGCTAGCAGAGGAGAAGCGAGCGCACAAAAAGCACAATAAGGACTTGCCAGACACCCACTACATCTGCAAGAGATGCAGGAAGGACTGTCACTCTCGTGTGGGTCTTCATCGTCACAATAGACGCTGTAAATGAAGTCCTCAATTGAAACTTCAAAGGGCGCGATCCATAGTCTATGCAGACTGAAGGATGCCTACTACTACTTTCTTGATATCCTTTATTTAAAAGAGAAACGAAATCCTTGTTAAAGATATGTGTACTAGCTGGGCTGCTAATCTTTGGATAAAAAAAATAAAAAGTCTGCCTACCTGTAGTAATTTTCAAGCAGAAGTTGAGTGGCTTGTTTGTTGTTTGAAATGGAGAAACATGGCATTTATGACACATACATATGTAAAGAAAAAAGACAGTTCTGCTGCCTTGAAGAGCTATCTAACTCAAATACGCTACTTTAATACAATAGTTCTAAAGCACAGGTTTAAGAGGAGGTGAGTCAAGTCCCCATGAAAATCCATAAACTTTGTGAAAAAAGTGGGCTATGTATTTTTGGGAATCACCTTTTTAAGAGTGCTGAGAGTCTATGAAACAGGACAAAACTGAGTGATAGTGATATAAAAGCAACTAGGTACCCAGTACCTTTGGTGATGTATGTTGAGATCAGAGCTACACAAAAGTCTGATAGCTTCTCAGCGACTGGTAATCCTTTTTTTAAAAAAACAAACAAACAATAAAACCCTTCAGATTTTGAACATTTTTGTTTAACTTTTAAAATTTAAAATTTAGAAACAATCATTTTAAACTGAATCACTTTGAAACAAAACATTTAGGGTGGTTTCTTCCATCTGAATTTTTCATTTGACCCAAACAACTTCTGGAAAAATTGACTCTCACTCATGAAATGGTTGTTTCATAGGAAATATTAATTGAAAAGCTTTGTCCACCTTTTGTTGCAGATGTTGGGAATGGAATATTGTGCCATGTCAAATCTGATCCACACGTAAAGGGAACTGACCACCTCAGACATTTTATTGATTTGAAAATGAAACATTTTCCCTTCACTCAAGGGTTGTGACCGTTTTCTTGAGCCCCTGAGCAAGATGTGTGGAGGGGATCCGGCTGTGCCCCTGGATGGGATGAGGCCTCAGGGGGAAAGCGCAGAGCTGGGGGCATCCAGTTTTTAGCATTGCATGGACAGTGGTGCTTGCCCAACTCCCCTGCCTCCCCACCAACCCCAGTGGTCCGAGCTGTACAGACCGTAAGGTATGGCACTCCAGTGGTGATTTCAAAGGGGCTGGGACTCCAGCCACCATAGCAAGGTGGTGTTTGGGAGCCCTTGGCCCCTTCAAATTCCCAGGGCCTGGGGCAGTTTCCCTGTTTGCCCCTTGCTCCCATGTCAGCAGGCCTGCTTTCACCATTTGGGCCTGTAAAGGCTGGCAGGATTTCTGTACAGTTTATGACCCTGCCTACTTATCATAAAGCTAAGCATCTGAGGCATAACAGGCATCTGAGGTTTGACATAAGTGATACCTCTTGCTGATGATGAGGATTTCAATTTAGCCTCTTTTAAAATCATACTGCCTAGGTGTGTGTCCTATGTGCAGATGCATGAATGATCTATAGATTAAAGCCATATTTTTTTTGGCAATTGAGTATCATATGGGCCAGAGACTATAAATAGTCAGAACATTTCTTTAGTAGTAAAAGCACAAATTTTACAAGGTGCACTAAATTGGAACCAGGGCAGTGTTGCTTAATGCTGCTGATGTTTCATTTTTAATCTATAAATCCCTCACTTAAAATTAGATGTCACTGTCACAAAGCTTAAATATTTCGTAATGTACTCTGTAGAAAAAAGATTAAGGTCTTCCACTTGTTGGCCACTTTTTCTTACCTGGCATTAATACACTCACATAATTTGTTCCATTAGATTGCTTCACAATAGTAGACTTCAATATTTAGCTAATACTTAGTGCACTTTTACTGTTCCTGTTCAGTGTGATCCTTCTCCAATATCCTTTAAAGAAATAGTATAACATTAAACACCCCGGCATAATTCAGTACTTAGACACGTCTAAAACAGCTGTAGAACTCTAACATTCTGACTCACTACTAGTGCTTTTATACCATTTTTCAGTAGTCCAAGGTAATGAAGAATCTTCTTCCCTGCCCTGCACATTCTGTTGCTACAGATAAATCAATTGAATGTCATTAACTCCAACTGAGACAAATTTGTTTTATACAACTTTGGTGCTTTATGGTGTCTGTTTTAACTGAAAGAACAATCTGACCCTATATCTGGAATTATTTTGGGAATAATTATTTTGGGAATTTTTTTGTAATAGAGATAATCAAGGAAAGCCAAGAAGTCGTAATGGTCTGTTATGGCAGGGGTGTGGAAAGTGGTGGCGGGTTCCCTTGGGGTGGCATAAAATTTTGTTAAGGGGGGTACAGTACAATTAGCTTCTGGGTCTCAGGCTCATCCATCTCATTAAAAATGTTGAAACATGTTATTGTTTTATGTATGTAAATTCACATTTATATACCAGTTAATAAAACTATTATTTTCTACATATCTTCTTATACATACTGAAAAGGGTCTTTTTTTTTTTATTAAGAACATAACCAAAATTCCCAGCAGTTTGGATTACATTAGACAGGTTGCAGAGGAGGGTGGGAGTTGGGGGGCACTGCTAATTGCGGGGATGAAAAGTGGGGCCCAACATAAAAAGTTTGCTCTGCTGTGTTATGGGATGTACTGCTCCCTATCAGGCCCCCTGCTGGAGGCATTGCCTGGAAAAAGAGCAGTGAATGTCTTCCAGGCCTGCCTGGAATAATTGCTTCTCCACATCCAATCAGAGTGCAGTATGGTCAGTTAAGAGGCATTACTAGGTTAATATTGTATGCTCCAGGTAGTCATCCACTGGGAAAAAAACTATGGTAAGTGGTTGGAAGGAGGAAAACAAAACTCTCTTCCATAGAGCTCCCAGATAATGCCATGAGATGGGGGCCACAATGAAATACAATTCTGGCCCAAGAAGTCTGCAAATATCAAACCAAATTTCTTGTTACTTCTCATTTAAATTCTTGGTTTCCATGATGCAACAAAAGTTGGATTTTTCTTTCTCTGTTTTCCGAATGGTCTTAGAAACTGAAGAAAAAACACTTCCCAATAAATTGGTCAAATGTGGAATCATCATCATCATCAATAACTGTGGGCTCAGCGCCCATTGGTGTCTGATGCTTCTCTCACTATTCCTTTCCATCTTTTCCTGTCCAGTGCAGAGTGGCTTAGTTTCTGTAAGCTAGTTCTGCACTGATTTACTATATCATCTACCATTCTCTGAGGGGTCTGCCTCTCCTATTCGAACTGTCCATTATGCTGGATACCAGGGTCTTGATTTTTCATTATCTTCATTCTGCAAATATGCCCAAATAGTTGTAGCTTCCATTTTATAACCTTCTGCAGAAGGTTGTCTTTCGGCTGTATCTTTCTATATAATTCCTCATTGGTGACCTTCTACATCCATCCTATTCTCAGAATCTTTCTATAACAACTCATTTCAAACGCCAATATTCTTCTTTTCGAATCTTTTGTTATCACCTATGTCCACATCTGTACAACATGCTGCTGAATACATACATTTTCAAGAGACTCAGCTTCATTCCTAAGCTAATCACTTTGCTTTTCCAGATCTTATCCATCGCCTTCAAACTCGCTCTTGCTTTCACTGTTCTAGTTGCTATTTCCTTCTTACAGCGTAGATCATACATTATGTTGCTCCCCAGGTATGTGAACTTCTCCACATTTTCTAGTTCAATACCATCTAGACTGATCTTCCTTCCTATTTCCTTATCTCCAAATACCATTGTTTTTGTTTTATCAATTTTCATAATCAGTCCATACTGCATTTCTTCTTCATTTAATACCTGCACAATTTTCGTTAGTTTCTCCTCATCTTCCTCGGTGATAACTATATCATCCAAAAACCTCAGGTTGTTAATTCTTTTCCCATGCACAGATATCCCTTCTACGTCTTCCTTGATCTTGTCCATCGCTTTCTCTAAATGCATGATGAAGATACACGGTGATATTGGATCTCCTTGTATCATACCACTACTTGTTTTAAACCAACTTCCCAGCTCCCTGCATGTTCTCACCACTGCCTCCGCATTGTCATTGATATCCTTCAACAAATATGGAAGGTTTCTTTATGTAAAGTAATCTGGGGAATTTCTAAGTAACTGAAGAAGTATGGAAGTTGAGATGAAACTGAAGATAGTGTTCAGCCCTAACGATAAGAGTCTCTGTACTGCACCAGCTATATTATGTATGAGACTGTATGATTATATAGCTCTATTTCCCTCAAGTGCTTGTTTGCCTTATACTTCTGCTAAACATTCCCCAGATGTTAGTGCATCATATACAATCTGCACCTGTTTTCGTTGATGTATACCAATTACAGATGTGTACGTCTGTCTCTAGTACACTATAGTTGCTATTATGATGCTGACCCATGAGGAGTCAGCTCATGCCAAGGCCCCTAACCTCATTTAACACTGATAAATTAATAGCTGGAAACCAGTCTGGCTTATCTGTCTTAGCATTGTTAAAATAGATCTCTATTTTATAAGAATATGTTTAATGTTTGGACTTCATGAAATGTTTGAGCTGCTGTTTGCATTAATATCACTTATAATATCTGTGTCTCATGTTAAAGGTGGTTAACTGTTTGGAGGCGGAGGGGTGTTCCAGTTTCATAGCAGGGTTGGGAGAAGCATTGCCGTATGTGAAATACCAGCTGACTGTGAGGCATTCACTCCTATCTAACAAAAGAAGACCTAAAGGCACCAGATGAACTACTGTGTAATGTCCACAGAAAAAGGAAACCTTCCCCCAGCCTCCCACAACCCATGAAGAGGGGATATACACAAACCCTCGTTGCATTACAGTTTGAACTCTGGAGGAAGGGAATAAAAAATCCCTGAGAAGAAGAAACTGTGTCACACTTGTACTTGAAATCTGGAAAGGACAATAGTTCTAAATTTAAAGCAAGGGATTCCAAGGTGCATAGTTTGGATGAGCTTTAAAAGGCACATGGAGCTTGCATTGCTTTATCAGCTTTGATTGCCTTTTGGAACCTAGCACTGTACTTCGTTTGTGTTTACCTATTTTAACTTTAAATAAAAACTCATTCACAAGGAATGAGTAAAAAATTGTAAAAATCTTCCCTAATGCTTGCATCTGTGGTGAGCAGGTCCCTTCAGGCAGTTTGACAACTGTATTTTTTTGCTCTTAATCTCATTACATAAGACTTACCACACTGGGTCAGAGCAATCATCCATCTAAACTAGTAGCCCACCTTCTGACTGGTAGGTACTAGACTCTGGCAGTCAGACTTAGGGACACCCAGAGCTGAACCCTGATCATTTTCGGTCACCATTGATGGACTGAGCCTCTCTTATTTATTTATTTTTTTTAGACAGTTGTAATTTTGGCCTTCACAGTAGGCCTAGAAGCCGTTTCCAGAGGCTTGCTGTGTGCTGAAGTGCTTCCTTATTTTTTAAAGATGCTACCTGTTAATTTCATTGGGTAACCCCTGCTTCTTGGCATTACGCAAAGTGGTAAATAACACTTTCTCCTCACCATTCATGATTTATAGACCTCTATTATAACTGCTCTTATTCATCTTTTTCCTAAAATGAAGAGTCCCAGTTTTCTTACTTTTTCCCCATATAGAAGCTGTGATGTACCTCTAATTAATTATTTTTATTGTCCTTCTCTGTACTTTGCTAGGCGGGGAAGGATTGCACTGGGAGTGGGGGACTGCCCTGCACTTCCCCCACTACTGTGCCGTCATTTTATAATTCTCAAATGGGGTTTTTAAAAGGCTGCTGAAATAGGAGTCAGTAAATACTAATCCAATTGAAAGAATATTGGCACTGCAGAAGGGAAGAGCTCTGGAGAAACCAGCTTTTAGGGGAATAAACTGTACCTCTAACTCTTCTGAAACTACTCTATCTTCTTCCAATTAGACAAAATCAAGAGGGAAGCCCTGGGAAAAATAAAATGGGGTGGATATGTTTTTTTCGTGAACTCTTTCAGTGCCATACATTGTTCAGTAGGGGAGTGTCTTGTGGATGCCAGTAGGGATGCAGTGGCTGGGCTTGGCCCAGTTTATCTCATGTGAAACCAGTGGGATTTTTGAGTACTGTGCACTTCTGAATATGAAGCCACTTGAATGTAGATTTAAGTGCTGAAATTTATGACTGCAAATTGGCCCTATGCTTTCAAATACATGCACTAGTAAATGCTAAGGGCTTCATTCTCCTGTCACGTACACTGATCTAGCTCTATTAACTTCAGTAATTATCCATTCTGCACTAGTCTAAGTAAGAATGTAATGAGGACTAGCCTAGTGGACTGTTTTGCATTGCTACAAGGAAAAATAATGATTTTTTGTCCACTACCCCATAAAGTCCCTGACTTCTCAAAGTTGAATGGGATTCAGTGCTTTCAAGAGTGTTATGGCTAGTGAGAATTGCTCATTGCTGGCAGACAGCTGGTATTAACTTCATTGTCACCTGTAAGAGTGGGTGTAGTCAGCTGTAGTGCTCTCCCAGGGTGGGAGTTATAGAATGTTGCAGAGCAAAAGAAGAGATTTTTCCCCTTGTGTGGAAAACCCTGGCCGACAGTGAATCTTCCCCGCCCTCAGAGATGAGCCATTTGTAGTGCCAGAACATTCACCTGGGATGCGGGACACTCCATATTTTTCAACAAAAGAACCTAAAGAAACTACAATTCAAGATTGTGAAGTTTTCACTCTTCTTCTTGAGTTATCCCCACCCAGGAAAGAAACTGGGTCCCATGCGGTCTTCATGGCCCTATATCCAGAAGAGCTCCATGACATTCATGTTCTGAAGGGGTCATAGTAACATAGTAACTTAATCTTTTAAATTCAGATTCTTTGAAGGTTGAATGATAGGAGAATAAATCCAGACTAGGCAACATGAGACAGATGGAAGAAACTGTTACTTGACAGAATTTTTTTTCTCTTCCATAACTTTTCCTATAGCTGTCATAACTACATAGCCCATAAATTTAGCTGTTACCCTATTCACAGGTGTCTCTTGTTAAGTTTTTTTTCCCTACTATGGTATTTAATCTCTATGTTCAAATGTTCCTTTCTAGTTGATGATTGCTTCGCTCTTAGCAATATCTGGAACAGACTTGTATATATGGAAAATCCTTTTATTTTCCTCCTCTTTCCTCACAGTAAGTCTTTTTGAAGTGTGCTTGTTCCCTTAACACTTGGCCATCTGTTACTGGGATGACATTTCATCAGGGAGTCTATTTAAGCAGTTTTGGAAAAGGAAAAAATACATGCCTAAACTCAGCTGTAGGCTGCCACTACATCTTGTAGCTGTAGTACAAACCATCTTGCATGCATGCATGCATGCATATTCTGCTCATCTCTGTGGAAGACCACAGAGAAATCAAGCTCACGGTTTAATAGAGGTTAAGACCAGAAGGAACCATTAGATCAGCAGCGCTCAAACTTTAGCAAACCAAGGACCCCATTTCTGATTTAACATTTTGAGGGACCCCCTGCTCTGCTCCCCATTAGCGCTCTTGCTGTCTCTCCCACATCCTTCCTCACTTTCACAAGGCTGAAGGAGGTAACTGAGAGGTGTACAGACAAACACTGGCTAGGAGTTTGGGCTAGGACTGAGGGAGCCGGCGTGCATGAGGGGTTCCAGGCTGGAGTAGAAGTTTAAGGTGTTGGGGATGTGGGCTATGGAAGGGAATTTGGGTGTGAGAGGGAAATCTGGGGTGGTACAAGAAGGCATGTGGGGTGCCAGCAGCACTTAAAATGGATTCTGGAAGCAGCCACAAAATCTTGTGGCCCCTAGGTGTCTGGGTAGCTAGGGAGGTTCTTTGTGCTTTATCTAGAGCTATGTTTGCTCCCTTTCAAATATGGGCCTTCCGACTGCAGGAGGAAGGAATAGGTCTCTTCTGGAGCTGATACAGGAATAGCTATATAGAAACTACATGCAGTAAATACAGTCAGTGCTTCCTTTTTGGATATAATTGTACAGATATCTTCAGGTTTCAGAGGTGTTCTCATCTTTTGTGACTACTTTTAGATATCATTGCAGATTGAGTTTGACAAATTCTTTTGAACACTTTTTATTTTGGAGAAAATGCTCAAACAATTACTTATACTTGGTCTCTCATTTGATTCATTATCTTGTACATTTTCTTTTAATCACCCTTGTTCTGGAACTGGCAATTTTAATTGCTGGGCATTGAATTTTATTAAGCCCTAATTATGTTCTTTTAAAACCTACAGTATTTCAGTGAGCTGACGGATATGAGCTGCTTTTGAGTTCATTTTGCCTGAAAGATCTAACATTTTTGGTAGTGAAATGTTTTATACCTGCAACAATTGACCTTTTTATCTACAAACAGGAGAGGTGTGTGTATGTGTGCGCGCGCGTGTGTGTGTGTATTAATATACCTGGCAAATCAAACTCCATGCCCCTTTCATTTGACACTCTGAACGTTTACTTTTCATTAATTCTTTTCTGTATTTGTTGACCAGATAAAATTGCTGTTTGTTTTGTCTAGACTTATTTATAAAAATGGCCATAATGGGTCAGATGAATAGTCCAGCTTGCCCAGTATTGTCTTCACACATTGGCTGTTGCCAGATGCTTCAGAGGAAATGAACAGAAAAAGGAAGTTACTACGTGATCCCTCCCTCATTTTCTGGATCCAGCATCAAGCAATCAGAGACATAGGGGTGCCTGAAGAACAGGGTTGCACACCTGACTATCTAGTCTAATAGCCCTTGATAGATCTATCTTCCGTAATTTTATCTAATCTGACTTTTTGAACCCACTCACACTTTTAGCCTTCACCACATTCTCTGGAAACAAGTTCCACAAGTTCATGTGTGTTTTGTAGTGAAAAGTACTTCTATTTTGTTTTAAAGCTGAGCTATATTAATTTAATTGGTTCTTGTGTCATGTGAAAAGGAGAATACTTCCTTATTCACTTTCTCTACACTATTCATGATTTTATAGGCAATATCTTCGCTTAGTTACCTCTTTTCTAAGTGGAAAATCTTGTGAGTCTCCCTATATGCAAGCTGTTCCATATCCTTAAACGTTTGCTTGGTTTCTTTGATATGGCATGACCAAAAATGCATGCTCTAGTCAAAGTGCGGGTGCACCATAAGTTTACCTAGTGACTTTGTGGTAATCCCCTGTTAGCTTGTTTGACTCCCACAGTACATTGAACAGAAGCTTTCTTCAGAGAACTAATCACAAACGCCCTAAGATCTCTCTTGAGTCATAATAGCTAATTGAAACCTTATTATTTTGTATGTATATTTAAGATTGTTTTCAAACATGTATTGCTTTTTTCATTTATTGACATTGAATTATCGACCATTTTGTTGCCAAGACAGTCAGTTTTGTGAGGTCCCTGTGTAACACTTTCCAGTCATCTCTCGATTTCATTATCGGGAACAATTGTGTATTGTTTGCAGACTTTGCCATCTCACCATATATCCCTTTTTTCCCCAAGTTTAAAACACGTGTACATATTAAAAAATCAACGGAATCAAACACATCCTTTTTTTGTCTCTTACGTTGTCAGCTTGACTGACTTTGAAACTGGACACTTTCTCTTCCATATATACAGTGTTGCCAGTTCTTGTAATTTTTAGCACAAATTCTGTGATACTGTTGTTTTTAATTAAAGCTTTAGTTCACTGAGTCCTGTGAAGACACTGAGAACATCAGCTTTCATTAGAAAAGTAAGTGACTAATTTTCAGAGCTCTAGAGAAGAGCTTGGAAAGTTCAGGCAATAATATTTCTACTTGCCTCAAGTGTTGCAACATATTTTTTTTCTATGTGTTAACCCTTGTTGTTCTAATGGGTTCAACAACCCCTGAATAGCCCTGCAAGTCCTTAGAAGCCCTTAAGATTGTGGTGCTGGCTTTGTCAAAAGAAGCATTTTGTCTGACGCTCTTGACCTAGCCCTTTGCCTAAACCTAATTTTGCCTCCTATCTCACTTTAGAAGTTACCTAAACATGTAGTTTTGTCTCCAGTGACTCCTTCTGCTTTTTATTTAGTAGAACCAGTAGGAAAAAAAATGACCAATTCTGCATTTTTTTGTCAGAAAACACTTTCCGAAAAAAATATTTCCCATTTTCTAATCAGCTGTAGTAGCTAATCCTCTAGCTGAGTAATTTAGTGTAATATAATAAAGCATTCATTGTTTCTATTGCGCTATACTATGACTTTCCATAGTGTAGTTAAATTAGCTTTGGGTCAAAAGAGGATTTTTGGTGGCTTATAAAGGACAGTATTACAGTCATGAAAGAGAAACTGTTCTGAAATCAAACTCATTTTAATGGCTTTAACTAGATCTAGTCAACAGAAACTTGAGTTATTTTTGTTTTGTATTGCAGGGAGACTGCTGATAGCTGGGGCTACAAAAACGGCTTTCATAGCATTCAAAGCCCTCCCTCCTGGTTGGGTTGCAAGTGGATAATGAGCAGGAATGGAAAATAAAACCAAGGATACATATACACTATTTTTAGCAACACCTGTAGCAGTGAGTTTCTGGGCCTAGTTCTATACACTTCGGTTTGCAGGACTCGTGCTACGGCACTAAAATGCTATCGGTTTTGCCAGGTTTTAGAGCCCCAGCTGCAACCTGAGTGGAAGCCATCTATATTACTCTTGTTAACACTGTAACATGAGCCTGTAGAACTCAAGATTCACTGATTGGAAATTCAGAATTTCCAGATCTGAAGAAGTGGGTCTGCCCCATGAATGCTTATCACCTAATAAATCATTTTGTTAGTCTTAAAAGTGCTGCATGATTGCTTTTTTGTCTTTTTTCTCTCAGGTATCCTTTTTTACACTGGCTTGAGCTGTGTGGTGGTAATGAAGCAATCACCCAAGCTTTGCTGAAACCTAGGGACTTCAAACTGTAGTTCACTGGTCCATGGTGGTTTTTGTTTTGATGTATCTTGAATCATAGGCACTGACTCAGTAAGTCTATGTGGAGCCCAAGTGTCCTAGGGAAAAAATAGTAACAGAGAGGGAGCCGTGTTTATACACTATCAAAACAAAAAGCAGTCAAGTAGCACTTTAAAGACTAGCAAAATAGTTTATTAGGTGAGCTTTCGTGGGACAGACCCACTTCTTCAGACCATAGCCAGACCAGAACAGACTCAATAGTGAGTGTTCAGCACCCAGCAGCCAGAGCTGGAATGTGAGTAAGAGCCCTGTCCAGCTTAAAAACTTCTGCTCTAGGTACAGGAAGTTTGTTTTTAAACAGAGATGAGATAATTAAGATAGCAAGAGACTTGTCATTACCTTGCATTAAGGAGCCTGAGATCATCATGAAAACATTGCCAGGCACCCCAGTTAGAAGATGGGAAACAGAGGGAAGGAATAAATGGCCCATTATTCAGAATAGGGAGAGGTAAATAGTGGGCTGTCCCAGAAGCCTATACTGGAACCAGGGTTGATCAATATGTTCATATATGATATGCATTATATAAACAGTGAGGTGACAAAGTTTGCAGACAATACAAGGTCACTCAAGAGAGTTAAATCCAAAGGGAACTGCAAAAAGTTACAAAGGGATCTCCCAGAACTGGGTGACTTGGCAAACAAAATCACAGATGAAATTCAATGTTAAATGCAGAATAATCCACATGGGGAAAATATCCCAACTACGTATAGAGAATGATGGTGCTTAAATTAACTGTAAGCCTTTCAGAACTAGATCTTTGAGTCATTTGCAGCAGTCTAAAAGCACTGTTACCACAGTACTGCAAATTTGTAAAAATTCTTCTCAGTGTATGTAAACAAAATTGCCAAGAGTTTCATCCAGCTACCTGCAGTGAGACAAAATGTCTATTAACTGGGACATTAGTGAAGACAGCTTGTAGGTAATTGAAATTATTTTAATGTAGTGTAATTCAAGATGTAATTATGTAGGTCATGTCAATTTAATCACTATCAAAATAGTAAAGATACCAATGATAGATGCATTCAATCACTAGAATATGGAAAGTGATTGAATATGGAAAGTGAATTGAAACAGGCTGAAAATCTCCTCCTCCCACAAATTGTCAGTGTGTTCCCTCCCCCTCCAAACACAGATACTTCTTCAAAAGCCTCCACTAGGGAAAATAAGCCAGTGCCCATGCCTTGAATGTTGTACAATGCTGGCTTTAGTGGCCTTTGTGGTCTCTAGTTTTGGTTTGCTTTTTGTCTTTTGGGCAAACTAAATAGTTTTGCTGGCTCATATCATTACACAGGTTGTCTTTAATTCTGGTTTAGATTTCTGACTGTGCAGGCCAATGTACACAGTTGGTGCTTTATAAACAAGCAGGTAATCGTTCTTTAAACATGTGATCCTGAACACCATGTTCCTGTGGTTTTATGTGGCAGTTGGATTAGTCTCTGTGTTTAGGTATGTTGGGCAAATATACTCCTTTTGATTTGATGTAATCAATAACTGTAGTTAGTGCCTCATTTCTAAAGATAATTGCTACTTAATTTGTCTGACTGAACAATAAACTTGTTTGATAACTTAGCTAGCTGAATTCTGTAATATCTAAATGGAGCCATGGTAGAGTTGTGATAGTGCTAGATTTCAGGCATCATCCTTTGTTTAAAAAGAAGTTAAAATTTAACTCCCTGTAAATGTAATAAAGTATGTCTTCACCCTCGGCATCTGTTGTTGCTTTCACTTCTACTAACCTTTTGTATTATATGGAAAGTGGAAGTGTGGTTGTTGCAATAATGGGAAATGAGCTGCAGATCTTCAAAGCCATGTACATAGCTTAAAGAGCCAGGATTGCTAATGGGCCTGATATATAGCCACATGTGGTGGAGGTGGAGCATAGTGAGGTATGTAACAAACACTGACTGGAGGCCATGCAAAAACCTGGTGGATCGGGCTCATTCACTTCACTCTATGGTAATACATGCTGAGAAATCTTAATTACATTCATCCAAGAGAAAAGCACAAGATTTGCCTTACAAATATTTGACATCTCACTGTTTTCTCACAGGTGATTTCATCTCGATTGGAGAAGCAGTGATACAAAACTCTTCTGCTCATTAATTTGACCTTGTTTTGTCCAGGGAGTAGTAAAAACACTTTTTCTGTGAAACTGGGTAGTCTATTTTACATAATTCTTTCTGATAGAGACTATGCTTTTCCTGTGTCTCCAGTTCACATTTTGGTTTATACTTAAGGGAGGTAGCTAAAGTAAATATGTTTTACAACAGGACTACTGAAAATTTTAAAATACAAAGCTTTCAGGTGGCTTAGCCTAGTTGACTTCTAATTCATCTCTCAATGACTGAACGCTACACACTCTTTTTAATTTCTAGCTCAATATTATTCGGTGTCCTGTGCTACCATACCACACTTTGCAATAAAAAAAAAAAAAGAATACTTGTACACTTCTGTAAGAGGCAATTCAGTTGATGGAGTGTTGCTACCATTAACTGTCACTGTAAATCAGAAAAAGAAATTGTGAGTGCAGTAGTGCAGCGACATGGAAAGTTTTTCTGGCTATGGCTGAACACACAAACTTCATTACATTGACTTGTCCAACAGATAACAACTGAAATGAGAAGGAGAAAGAAAGTGTTTGCCCTGCAGTGTAAAAAGGAAGCATTTGAAATGCTTCCTTTCATTAAAATGTGAAAGGGCACCAAGAGTTGGTTATATTTTCTGAAGAGAAAAAATGCATAGGCATATTATATAGATTTACAAATTAGAGTCTAATGTGGGTATTAAGTGATATATTGTTGAGTATAACTTTCTCCCTTTGTAACTACCCACTGCTGAAGTGAGTGCAGGGACTAATAGGCCACATCTACACAAGAAGCCTCTGTCAACAGAAGTCACTGTCAGAAGCAAATTCCCGGCAAAACTCCTGTTGACAGATCATGTCTATACTCACAAGTGGATTGAAAGAGCTATTTGTTCTGTTGACAGAGAGCAGCCAGATTGCCTGGACCTCCCACAACAGAATGGCTGACCAGAAGTTCTGCAAACTGGGCTGTATGGTGAACCAGAAGCCCTGTCTGTCAACAAAAGGGGCCCAAAGCATCTACACTGCTGTTTTGTCGACAGAAAACTGTTGAGAGGGGTGTTATTCCTGAACGGGGAGAGGTATAATGCTGCCTGCAGATGTGCCGAGTTTTTTCAACAAAGCACATTTGATGTGTAGATGTTCTACTTTTTTTCCAGCAAAAATCCAGTTTTGCTGGGAAAAGCTGCTCATGTAGACATGGCCATAGAGTTTTGGAAGCCTTGGAACAATGGAACAACCCAATTTTTTTATGCAAAGCTGTTGATCTTGAATAGTGATATGGAAGCTGGTGTTGTTACAGTTGCTGTTTTTTTATTGAGTATCATGGCCACACATGGTGCTTTACAGACAAAATCACAATCCATGGCCCTGAGGAATTTATTGTTTTAACTTATTATACAGTACAGTATTTGTATTAGAGGGTTTTTGGAGGGGGGGTCTCATTATGCAGGTGCTGCACAAACATTCATTGCCCCCTAAAGTATTTTTAAAAGAGAAAGTGAGTATAAACCCCCTGGAAGTTGTCTACTCTAGAGTTTGTGAGGAGCAACTGTTTAAATTCCAGTAAACAAACAATTTTCTAAATACTAGCCTAAAGAATCCGTTAGACTTTGTTTGAAGATAAAGTCCTGAGGAAAACCACAAATGTTTGTTCTGGAATAAACAGTGGTGGATGGTTGTGACTAGTGTTTAAAATCATATAGTTAACACCAGTTAATGGGCAAATAATTAAAAAAGCACCCATAAACTGTAGTCTAGACCAGGGTTGAGCAAACATTTTATGTCGGGGTCCCCACATTTGGTCCCTGCAGCTGCCCCCCAACTTGTATAATGTAACCCAACCAATGGAAATTTTGGTTATGTTTATATGGGGGGAAAAGAAAACCTTTGGGCACATGTAACGAAGTAAGCGTGTAGAACTTAAAAACTTTATTAATGGGTATATAAATACGAACACACATACATAAAACAATAACATTTCAATATTTTTAATGATGGCTGAACCTGAGACCCAGCAGCTGATCATGGTGTGCTCCACCCCCATGAAATTTCTGCCCCTCCCCCAGGGGACCTGCCCCCCCCACTTTGCACACCTCTGGTCTAGACATAACCTTAAACTTAGTGGATGAAATTCAGGGGTGGTGTATAGATGTAGGAAGTCATGTTATGGGTTGTATATGAATCTGTAGTTCAAAGGCATATTGGGATACGTGAGCATGCCTTTTGAAAGGGCTGTAGGAGGATTGAAAGGATATTCTAGATATCCTTTCAATTCAATATCTTCTAAATTGGGTTAAGAGCATAAATTATTTCAGATATACTTTGCCTGCATATAAGACGACTGTAGAAGAAGTTTGTTAAAATCCAAACTAAAATTAGTATTTGCAGAAAAGGAAAGATCCCAGCTATGCACCATGTCTGCATCTTTTAGACACAATGGCCATGTCTACACGTGCCCCAAACTTCGAAATGGCCAAGCAAATGGCCATTTCAAAGTTTACTAATGAAGCGCTGAAATGCATATTCAGCGCTTCATTAGCATGCGAGCGGCCGCGGCACTTTCAAATTGACGCGCCTCACCGCCGCGCGGCTCGTCCCGACGGGGCTCCTTTTCGAAAAGTGGAATAAGGGGACTTCGAAGTAGGCGGCGTCCTTTCGAAAAGGAGCCCCGTCTGGACGAGCCGCTCGGCGGTGAGGCGCGTCAATTTCAAAGTGCCGCGGCCGCTCGCATGCTAATGAAGCGCTGAATATGCATTTCAGTGCTTCATTAGTAAACTTCGAAATGGCCATTTGCGTGGCCATTTCGAAATGTGGGGCACGTGTAGACGTAGCCAATGTGATGAGTGGTAAAGAAGTTGGCATTCAGTGCAAACAAAGGAAACTATTGCAAACACATGCAGGCTGCATCTACACTAGCAAGTTCTTCGAAAGCTTCTGCTGAAAGAAAATGTGTGCGGACTCTCTGCAGGGCCCTTCTTTTGAAATAACAGTTTTCATTTTCGATCCCTGCACTGTTCTTTTGAAAGAGCTGAGACTGCATGAACATTCTCTTTGGAAAGAGCAGATTACTCTTTTGATCCATTTTGTTTGTTTGTTTCTTGTTTGTTTGTTTGTTTTTGTGTGTGGATGCAGTCTTTCGAAAGAAGAGCTGGAAGAGCTTCTTTCAAAAGATCTCTGTGCTGTAGCCGAAGTGACGATATTGTCTTTGGACCCATGGATTCTGCAGTGCAAGTTCTGCCATTTTTTGACATTTTGGAATGACTCATCCTATATGGAGGCATGAGCACATGATCTCTCCTTCAAAATGTACATTTTTAATAACTCTTGTTCATAACATTTTGGTGGCTCCATCATGTGACTTAACAACAGATATAGTAAATTCATCAGTAGTGCTGATGATAGAGCTCATAAGACACATGAGTGAGAACTTGGGTAAGAAAAGGAGGTGATCACATTGCACAACAATATCATAGCTCTGGAAGTATCCTAAAATAAAACAAACAAAAACCCCTCCTCTTTTACTGACTGAGAGTCAAATATTGCTCTCTGAACTCCAGCTTATTCAGCACTTACTCAGAGTTGCTAAATATAACCAGAGAAGAATAATTCCTGTATTTTGTACCTGTGCAAAACCTCAGGTAGATTTAGGATTTTTGTTTTCCTTCTTGGTGGCAGTGGCCCAAGGATTTAATTTTCTATTTCAGTATTTGTTTGTATTGCAGTAACATCTGTGAGCCCTAGTCACAGAACACAAACACACTGTATCAAATCCTGGGCAAACACCAACAAAAGACATTGCCCCTTCCTGAAAGGATTTCTACTCCGATTGTAAAACAATAGGTGGTACACGCTGGTGGGGTGGGCCTTCTGCTGCTCTCTTCCCATTCATAACCAATAACATACTGCAGGCAGCACATGTGCAACTACTACATAAATCACAACCTGAAAAGTTAGGACTAGAACCCTGTTCACTCTTGCCAAAATACACAGCTCACCCAAGCTGAAGTGAAACTCTACACTTTCTCCTTCCTGTGGGGCAGACACCAGAGGGCACAATGACTCTCCAATGAAAATGCACAGCTAGACTATCTGCCTTAGTGTCTCTATGTAGGTACAGGGCTGGGCTTGAATAAAGCTCAGCTTCATAGAATCCCTCCTGTATCTCACTCACCCTGCCCTGTCTGCTCCACTGCAGCTGTGATGCAGGCAAGTGTTTTAATTATAAGGGTTTTCTCCTCCCACCCCCATTTTTATTGATGGACACTATTCTCTTCTATGTTTTTAAAAATGCTTCTGTTCCTCCTCCTTTCCTTTCCTCTCTCTGACTGTGTAGCACAAATACTTAACACACATATCAAGAGCTACGTCTACACGGGGATGCTACATCGAAATAGCTTATTTCAATGTAGCGAAATCGAAATAAGCTATTACAATGAATAGCGTCTATACGTCCTCCAGGGCTGGTGCCGTTGACATTCAACGTCGATGTTGGGCAGCACCACATCGAAGTAGGTGCTGCAGGGGAGCGTCTATACACCAAAGCGGCCCACATCGAAATAAGGGTGCCAGGAACAGCTGCAGACAGGGTCACAGGGCAGACTAGCACTTCCAGGGCAACAGCAAGCCACTCCCTTAAAGGGCCCCTCCCAGACACACTTGCACTAAACAGCACAAGATCCACAGAGCCGACAACTGGTTGCAGACCCTGTGCATGCAGCATGGATCCCCAGCTGCAGCAGCAGCCAGAAGCCCTGGGCTAAGGGCTGCTGCACACGGTGACCATAGAGCCCCACAGGGGCTGGAGAGAGCGTCTCTCAACCCCTCAGCTGATGGCCACCATGGCAGACCCCACTATTTCGATGTTGTGGGACACGGATCGTCTACACATGCCCTACTTCAACGTTCAACGTCGAAGTAGGGCGCTATTCCCATCTCCTGTTGGGGATAGTGACTTCGACATCTCGCTGCCTTACATCGATTTCAACTTCGAAATAGTGCTCGCCACCTGTAGACGTGGCGGGTGCTATTTCGAAGTTGGCATGGCTACTTCGAAGTAGCCGGATCGTGTAGACGTGGCTAAGGTCTGCTAACATGGAACTAACTGGACTGGTGTTATGTTTAGGGCTTCTCCCATCCCTTTCATAATCCATGTCACCAAGAGGTAATAGGCAGAGAAGAATTGCAGCACTGTCTGCACCAGCAGTTAAGTTGATATACCTACTTTTCTCAGGGGTGTGGATTTTTCTGAGAGAGAGAGCTATACTGAGCATAGCCCAGGCCTACATACATTTTGCCCAACCAGGAGAAGAACTGTGTGCAGCTCAAAAGCTGGTTTCTCTCACAAACAAAAGTTGTTCCAATAATAGACTTTACCTCAGTCACCTCATCTTTAAGGTTATTTCTATAGTGCAGCCTATGATGCAATAGTTTTTTGCTTATAAGTGGTTAAAAAAACATCCCCAGAGCTATACATTACTCTACCATAAGTACTCAGAGCTTCAGCTTCTTGTGGAGGATGGATTTATTATACCAACAGGAAAGCTCTCACCTGTCAGCTTAGTGTGTGTGTACAAGATGCATGTCAGTGGCACAACTGTGTCGGTACAACTCTGCCACTGCAGCACTGTACGTATGGATGTGGCCTAATGTGTTGGGACCAATATGGCTGCTATCACAACCCATCTGTCCCACGTTTCACTTACATCTGTTTGAAGATATCTAATGTCACCCTCTTTATTGCTGGGGATTGTCAAGGTGTTCTCTTGCTTTAACATCACTTCATATATGTTACTGGAAAGGTGTGTGTGCCATCCTCCACCTTAAAAGATCTGTTGCTGCTTAACAAGAATGCAAGTACCACATTTTTTAACATGGAACTGGAGTGTCTCTTTTATGTCTGTGTTCTGCTATCTTTTAAAACACTGGCTGAATATTAGGAAGGCATTCAAATGAGGTTGAATTTCTTTTATGTGGGGTAAAACCTGTGGTCTATAAGACAGTATTTAAACAGCTCAAATGTGATAGTTAGCCTTTGGGAAAGACTAGATAGAATTCAGGAGCTCCAATTATCTTTGAGAACATACAGAAGGTGGAAACAATTCCAAAGGACTAGAAGAGGGAAAATAAATACCTAACTTGTTTAATTGTTGTTCTTTCCCTGTGTATAGCCTCTGATACTGTCCCACTAATATAATGTGTATTATCTTGGTCCTCCAATTTTATCTCATTTTAATCCTTTTTCCTTGGCACTCATTTCAAAGTAAGAACACCTGCATCTTTCCAGAAATGGTCAGTGGCATCAGCAGTTTAGGGAAAAAACATGTGTAGAAAGTTCTTAATTTTCACAGTCAGGTACTTAAAATCTTAAAACTTAGATGAGGCTGGCAGCACCTCCTATTATTAGGTTGCAACACTTTCCATTCTGAAATCTTGCTTTCACGTACTTATAACTGTGCCAAGCTTTAACGGTTTGGGCTATAATTTTCCATAGTGGTATATCTAAAGCCATGTTTAGGTGGAGGGAATTTCAGCCAAAACAGTTCATCTATTTCTGACAAGTATGCTAGGGAGAAATACTGTTTTAGCCAAGTTAAAATAGTTGTGTAACTTTTACTTTGAGCAGGATTAGTGCTCTCCTATTTTGGGACTTGAAATTTGAGAGGGGTAAGGAGGCTGGGCTCTGTCAGGCATATACATCTCTTGGAGATATACTTGTCTCATAGAGCTGGAAGGGACCTAGAGAGGTCATCAAGTCCAGCCCCCTGTCCTCATGGCAGCACCAAGCAACCTCACTGTAGCCAACCAGGCTCAGGTTCCCCAAAGACGAGGCTGCACCCAGAAGGCGAGTGCTATATTTGGTTTATTGAAAGTGCGCGACACCCGCGGTGGGAGCCCTGGAGACACCACAGTCACCAGTGGGGGAAAACCTGATACGTCGCCGCTTCGCTCGGGGAGAGGCTCTGTAACAGGCCTCCTAACACTAGCTGATAAAGCTGAACTCATTAACATAAGATTGGCTAAAATTGCCTATGCATTTGTTATCACTATCTCTTGTGGCCTACTGCCAACGTAGCCTTGAAGTCTTGGCAAGCGCCCCTTGTTCTGCAGTAGTTCCTGTGGCAGTTATTTTGCAGCTTTTCACCTTGCACAGACTGGTCTGTTTAGATTCTCCTGAGGATTCACAGAGGGGTCGGACTGCACTCGTGACCTTTACAATGTCTTCTCGCACCCTACACTCGCTGATAGATTTTTTTTCTTTTAAATCTAGTTGTCCCAGACCCCTAAATGGCCTGCAAGGATTGAACTCTCACAACCCTGGGTTATGCAGGCCAATGATCTCACCACTGAGAGGGATGTGCCTTATGCTATTCCCCTGAAAAACTATGACAAGTTGGCCAAGTTATAAATAAACCTTTGGGGGTAAATATTTCTGAGACTGATTTCCTAGTGGATTCTATTTAGCACAGGGTATGCAACCTGATGCTAAGCAGGCCTTCCGTGCGTAGGTCATGCTGGGTCTGGGCATCTGAACTGAAAATAGTGAGAGTCTCTTTCACCTGATCCCCTGTGTTCTCAATGATTCCCCCACCCTACCTCTAGTCTTGGGAAGTCTGGAGAAGGGAAGCTTCCTCTGACTGCAGAGGGGACCAAGAGCCATGCCCCCATAACACTGAGAATATTTTGGGAGAAGAAACAGAGGAAGACTGGGAGAGAAGAGAAACCATGACTGAGAGTTAGATGAAGAGACTGGGACTTGGTGGGCAAGCAGTGAGGGCCAGGGAACTGGGAAAGGAACTCTGTTCTGGTAAGGCTATGATCTGAAGAAGTGGGTCTGTCCCACGAAAGCTCATCACCTAAAAATTATTTTGTTAGTCTTTAAATTGCTATATGACTTCTTTTGTGTTTTGATAGAATGAAGACTAACATGTCTACCTCTCTGTTAGTAGAAAGCAGTAAGTGGAAGTGGTCAAAACAAAAATCCAGTTAAGGAGGGTTGGAGGAGAATGGTATGAGGACAAGACAAGACAATGGGCAAGAAGATGGGATTGAATTAATAGAATGGGGAAAAGGAGGCCAGGTAATGGGGAGACTGATCTAACTAGGGCTTAGGGAGTGGGAGAAGAACTGACAATGGCTGGGGGTCCAGGTCAAGGATTCAGTCTCATGAGGAAAGACTGTGAACCAGTGAACATGGGAGAACTGAACACCAGGGGCAAGAGATTGGATGATGAATCAGGACAGGAGGGAGAGCTGGGACTGGCTGCATAAGGACTAGGATGGGGAGGCTGGCTGAGTGAAGCTAGATGCATATTGATGTTTAGGCTGGAAGGGACCATTGTGATCCTATAGGTCTCCTGTAGAACATAAGACAACTAGTGCACAGGAGAAATACCTGGGTGGAAATTTTGAAGACTGCTTGTCTGCACCAATCTTTACAAATCTAAACTTCTTCTGACTTTTTAAAAAAATACCTCCTAACATCTCATTTATGTGTGTGCATGTGTGGTTCTGCCTCTCTTAGTTGAGGATCTATCATATCAACATTTTCTTGCAAAATATTAAGACACTGTTCCAAGGTATTTCATAGACTATGATAATGAAATTCCTCATATAGAAGGATGCAAAGAATTATTATGGATTATTGGTAAAGTGTTCAGTAATTTGGTTTGTATAGGCAGTAATTCTGGAGGATCTGGAGTTGTGTTAAAGTCCACATTTTATCCTCTGATGTACAAGGATTTTATCCTCTGATGTGCTTCTGCTTCTGACTGGAGTCAAATTCTCAGCCATTCTAAATCTTTATGAATGAAATGCCATGATTTTTTAAAAAACATTTTAGGAATATGCTGTACCACTCCAGCTCCTGAAAATTATTCCCTATCCCACATAATTTATTAAACAATCCAATTAGCAAAGCTTCTTGCTGTGTCTTCCAGTGAGGACATAAATAAGATTTTGCACATCTTCTATATCACTTTAAAGCATTTTTCGAATATTAAACCAGTCACTCACTATTGTTCAGGTTGTCAGCTGACCTCTTCTATGGAAACTTAGAGAGAATCAACTTTCTATTTTGTGATTTTTTTTCCCTTTTCACCCATTTCTTTTTATAGATCTTAGGAACAGTTTGGTAAAATCAATAAATCCGAACATCTTTCATTCCAGTCTATCAATCCAATTTAACTGACTTCTTTCTTTCCTTGATAAGAGAAGTGAAGATGATACCAAATGAAAAAAATTCTCTGAAGTCATGCTGGAGAGGACTGTTATTTCTATAAAATTTAATGCACAGAAAAGCAACTATAAATTGCGAATCATTATGCTGCAAAGTGCAGTTATTTTTCTGTACCACAGAGTGTTGACAATAGAGTCCTTATTATAGTGATTAAGTTCTATAAAATCTCTTTCTTCTGAAGCCAAGCTGTAGAGCAGTAAATGTAGGTGCTGAATATAAGGGCTGGATGGAAAATAAGAATTACATTTTTTGAAAAATACCAATTTTTTTAACATTTATTTTTGACATAAGGCAGAACAAAACCAGGACATTTCCTTTTGTGTGTGTGTGTGTGTGTGTGTGTGTGTGTGTGTGTGTGAAAAAATGATGCCAACACTCCTATTCAAATAGCTGGAAGGTTGTTGGGTACCAGGGCATCCTCCTGGCATGTGGGAAATCCAGGTTCTTACTCTGCAGGAGTTTTCCTGAAAAATTCCCAACCAGGTCTGCTGAATACCATTTGTTGCCTCACACTACACATTGGATAATTGTCTTTCCCCACCCCACCTTTAACCATTCAGAAGCTGTAGTTTTAAATCTTCTAAACAGATTCCCTCAGTTTGCAAACACTTTTTTGTTTGTTCCTGTGCAGGGAGGTGTGTAGGTGAAATTATATATCAGCACAAAAAAACTTGTCAGTCAGAGGCAAGTGGCTGGCACAAGTCAATCACTCTGGCTACATCTACACTAGGGGAAAACTTCAAAATAGCCATGCTAATGGCCAAATCAGAGAATACTAATGTGGCGCTGAAATCAATATTCATGACCTCATTAGCATGATGCCGGCCACTGCACTTCGAAAGTGCTGTGTTTCGCTCACGCATGGCTCATCTACATGGGGGCCCTTTTCAAAAGGGCCCTGCAAACATCAAAATACCCTTATTTCTGTCAGCTGATTGGAATAAGGGGATTTTGATGTTTGCAGGGTCCTTTGTAGACAAGCCATGCGCGAGTGAAACGTGGCACTTTCAAAGTGCCTTAGCTGGCAGCATGCTAATGAGGCACTGAATATTCATTTCAGTGCCTCATTAGTATTCTCTGATTTGGCTATTACCATGGCCATTTTGAAGTTTTTTGCAAGTGTAGGCGTAGCCTCTGTGTAGGTGTGAGAGAACTGGGCAAACTAATGTCAGTGTCGCTTCCTGGCCAGTTTAGGTTACAATTAGTAATCCTCACAAACAAGTAAACTATGGTAATACCCTACCCTGAAAGCAAGGTCTCTCAACATCTGAAACAGGTTCTGATTTCATTTTATTCTATGATTGTGATTCCAATTTTCTCAGTGGAGACGACTAGTGTAAAAGTGCTGTAAGTGAAGTCAGAATCTGGCCAAGACTCCACATTTGTGTTACTATCATTGGTTGGGATTGACAGCCTCTCATTCTTCTTAACTATTGGCACTGTTAAGATAAGCCAACATTGTTCCCCCTATGAAATTGATAATGCTTGTAAAAATAGCATGAGAAGTGTATTTATTAAAGGTTTATTTGCAGAAATCCATTAATTGAAGCATTGTATGTGACATGCCTACAGGAGTAAGGCTAAAAGGGTATACAGTATGTTCTAGTTAAATATTTTTGTCCCATATTCAGTATGTTGATGACATGTTAATAATAGAACCCTGTTGGAACTTTCAAACCAGTTTTGTAAGACCACTAATGGCAGGTCTACACTAAAAGATAGAATCTATTTTAGACATGCAAATCTAGCTACGAGAATTGAATAGCTGGAGCTTATGGATCTAAAATGGATTTTTTTTGCTGTCCCCACAGCGGGAGGTTGATAACAGAAACTCTCCCATCAACTTCTCTTACTCCTCACGACTGCCAGAAATACAAGGGTCGATAGCAGTGCCATGACGGTTCAATTTAGTGCAGCCTCACTAGGCACGCTAAATCAAACCCCTCAATCTTCCAATAAGTATAGACATACACTTAGTGTCTCTCCTAATATGTAGCTTTTTTGTCAGTTTGATTTTTCACATCTTGTTACGATACCCTACGGGAGATAAAATAGAAAATGGTCGAAACAAAGGTTTTATCAGCTTAATAAAGCTACTCACCCCCATTTTTCCCTAGCATAGCTCTAATAGGATTCTGTATGTGATTTTTTGTTAGCAGTATAATGAGAAATCAGATGGCCTTTTTCCAGATCTCCCTTTGACAATAGCTTGAAAACTTTGGGGGTCAAGAGGCATCTTCAATCAGACACACTGTCAATGTATTTTAACTTTGGACTTCTTAATGTTACAAATCACTTCTAAACAAATTGACTTTGCTCTTAATTTTGGAGTGCTGCATTTCTTTTCTGGTTGGCCTATATGTGGTAATACACTTCACTGATCTGTGGTGTTGTCTTTTTATATCAGGAAGAAATCTTTATGGTTATGTTGTAATTGTTCAGGCTCCAAATTCTTTCACTAGTTTTCTCTGAACTACCTAGTCTGACTTAAAAAAGGACAGCAAAGTTCACATTTCTCTAGGGCAGATTGGGTGACTTGTCCCCCCAGCCCCTCATCAGAGGACTAGAACAGGGCTCATGTCCCAGTTATGGCCTTTCCATAAGAGTGACTTTCACCAAATAGAATGTGCTGCCCTGGGTGTCTTTGTAAATAAAACATTGTGGCTGCTGCTACACTACCATTCTCCAGTCAGAGGTGCCATGGTAATGAGACAACTCAGAGCAGGCTAATGAGGCACTAATGTGCATATTCAGTGCCTCAGTAGCATAATGGCAGCTGCACATACAGACTTTGAATTATAGATTGACAGTGAAGATGGGGGCAGCTTCAAAATAAGCGCCACACTTTGATGTTCCCTCACTCCCACAAAACTAAATTGGAGTAAGGGAGTGTCAAAGTGCTGTGCTTATTTTGAAGCTGCCCCCATTTTCACCGTCAATCTGCAATTCGAAGTCTACACTTTGAAATTCGCACAGCAGCCACTATGCTAATGAGGTGCTGAATATGCACTTTAGTGCCTCATTAGCCTATTTTGAATTGCCTCATTTCCATGGCTCCTCTGACAGGAGAGTGGTAGTGTAGCAGCTGCATGTGATGTTGTAGAGTTAAAGCCAGTACTTTTTTTTTTCCGCACTGCCATTAAACAGTGTGAAAATTCAGCTATAGAAATAGAAATCTGACCTAGTCCAATAAAGAGAATAGACTCACTTATGAAATCCATATTTGAATCTTGGCTCCCTTAAGGCTGGGTGGGGGTGAAGCTGGATCGGGGGTGGGGCGTGGACGCTTGGTTTGCTTCTATTTCTAATTTTTCTCTGCTTTCAGAATCTGAGCCTGTAGCTCAAGGTGTATTTCTGGGTCAGTGAAGCTTGCATACTTTAATGGGTATGTATTGAGAGAGGAATTTTTTTCATATCTGATTTTTGCACAATAAAATCCTTTTAGCATAGGATTTCATGACTTTTTTTTTTAAAGTATGTAAGTCACAAGGAGACTCTCTAGGACTCTGGGACTCCATGTGCTGGCAGCTCATGGAGAGGCATGCTATCCCTGTAAGAAGAGGGAGCCAAGGGCAGACTTGAACTCTGTCGGGTAACTGAGAGAGTGCCCCTCTTTAGAGCAACAGGGGCTGTTGTCTTGTGAGGAGAAGGGGAAGGACCATAGCAACAGCTCAGAGATGGAGACAGAGTCAGATGATTGACAAATGAAAGCTAACCTCACCGATAAGAAGTTGAGTTGGAGGAGAGGAGCCATTTTGAGCAGCCTGGAGCCAAAGTCCTACATGAACAGAACACCTGCCTGCAGTGATCATGTTCTCTTTTTTTAGTGACTGAGAAGTCCAGATTAATCTCTGATTATCAAGATCCATCACAGAGTTAGCTAAGTTAGTGAGTTGGTTTGTGAGAGCCTTCCTACTCCCTCACACCAGAGGGTATGTTTTGGGGTTGTATTACCTGTTGACTATTAAACCAGCGCAAGGGACTTACCACCTTTTCCACTGCTGAGTCTTTTGGAGTGTACTGAACCCAGTTAACCACAGTAACTGCTAAACAGAAAATCTCATGGTCACAGCTCATCAAGGGCCCCTACTAAGTACACCTATCCGCGGGATATTAATTTTTACATTTGCTATATTACCTTAACTGACGGGGGCAATGCCTGGGTAAATTCAGCAGGGGCTCTGGTGACCCTGACAATAGTGTTTTGAATCTACTATGAATATTTTTTTCAGGTGTGTGTCTGCGGGGTCTTACGCACATGCTGAGGGTTTAAACTAAAGGAAATCCACTGTTAACTTGAAATTTCAAAATCATGCGAGTGCTTCAGTATCTTAGCCAGAGGTTATGTTATTACAGAAGATGGTGGGTGAGGTTCTTTGGCCTGCGACGTACACAAGATCAGACTGAATGATCCTAGCGGTGTCTGCTAGCCTTAAACATTTGAATCTGTGGAGGAGTGAGAGTGAGCAGTTGAGAGCAGGATTAACATTCAAAATAGATCAAACCTAGCACACAGCAAGGTAAATGAAGAGCAGCTTCTTCACACAATCTTAGAAGAAAGTGGCCCTTGGCTGGAACATTGATCCCTTTGTAGGAATATCTGTGTGTGCAAGAAGTACCCAAAAAGAACACCATATGATTTTATTTTTAAAAAATGTCATCACTTGTGGTTATATAACTTCCACAATCTTTGAATTCTTGTTGTTGTCAAGCAATCTTGGGGTTGTAGATGTGTGTTCATTATGTTGTGACAACCAAAAGTACTGGATTAAAAAAAGAATTCAGTAAATTCATGAAGGATAGGTTCATAAATGGCTGTTATGCCAAGATGATCAGCGATGAAACCCTATGTGCTGGATGTCCATATCCACTCTCAGCTTCTGGCACTCAGAGGATGTCAGGATCACTTGATGACTGCCTGTTGTGTTCATTCTCAAAAACTATCAACTGTTACTTATTTCTTCAATGATTATTTACTTTTAAAATATAAATAGCACAATGACATCCATCTGCACAATGTTAACAGAGGTAAATGGTGAAGTGTTAAAAGTAATAAAAATAGCACTGACAAAATAAATAATGAGAAGGTGGGAACCATTTAAAATGGATTAAAAGTCTGTAGTCCATAGCTTCACAAATAACAAGCAGTCCTGGAGCACCTTAAAGACTAACAAATGTATCTATTCAGTAATGGGCTTTACCCACAACAGCTCATTACCTAATACATTTATTTATAACCCCAGAAGCACTGAGACCACATACTAGGGAGAATGAAGTCTCTGCTCTACAGTTTTAGCAGAGGGCCCTCTGGCTTTTAGCACATGTGGTAGAGCACAGGGCTTTAGCCCTAAGGTCGCAGGTTCAATGACACAGGTCCGTCGGCTTTACATCTGTCAGGTGGTACAAGACTGCTTCTTGCTTAAGAAAGAGAGTGCAATGTGGGGAAGCACAGCAGCAGATAAGACAAATTCATGAACTGTGGTGAGATACTTTTAGTGGTCCATGTGAAATGTGTTGGTTTCCATATTGATAACACCTTGCCCCTGAAACTCATGACAATTTGAAAAGGATGAATCCATATGACATGAAGTAAACTATTGGCTTTTTTTCAAATGTTCTGGGCACCCATAAATGCGACTGAATTACTTCAAATACCAGTGGCGAGTCAAAGGGTTGGATGAGCCACAGACACTAAGATATCTTCAAATCTTTGAGATCCACGTAACATCTTGATGACAGTTGTACTCCCAGGAGAGTTCCTGTTCATAATAGAGTTTAAGTGCAGAAAATAGGTAAGCTTCTTAGTGCCCTGTATAGCTGTGACTGGTCTGTCCTGGGCTTCCGTATGTCCCAACAGGAATATTATCCCAGAAAACAAAAGACTGCATCTTTGAATGCACATGAAGTGTGGCATCTCTACATGATGCTTAAACACAACCTGTCTTGATCAGCTTATTAAGCTGTTTTAGTAATTTTTCCCAATTTGGTGCATTTCAAATCCTCTCTCTGGGTAGGTCCTTGTCTGTACAATTCACCATATTCCCACAAAGGTTTTTCAAATAATTTATGTCCCTGTGAATAAAATTATACCTTAAGTCTGAATTTGTCTAGCTTTAACTTCTAGCCTTTTGATCATGGTGTACCTTTCTCTCCTCGAGTCAGGAGCCCATTATTAAATATATTTTCCTCATAGAGTCACTTCTAGACCATAATCAAGTCACTCCTTAATCTTCTCTTGGTAAAGCATGAAGATGTTTTGCCAGAGGTTGAGGCTGCAGCGAAGGTCTGGAGCCACTAACAGTCTGCACTGCAGAGCCTATGCCACTAGAGCAGACACAGCTTACACTGACAGAAGGAATTTTTTTTTTTGCTGGACTAAGGTCACTGCTGTGATGAAGTAGGGTTTGTGAGTTTTATTCCCCTTGTTGTGTTGCATGTGTTTCCTACTGTCCTGTAGTAACTCCATGTGGTGCCTCTGTTTTCCTAGGCACAGCATCTGTGCATAGTTGGTGATGGGAGTTTCAGATGTGATGACTTCTCACACATCCTCAATAGCCAGGCCCTTTGTGTCCTGGGTGCCCAGGTGGGCACCTTTTGCCTGGGAAGCAGAACAAAGGCTGGTGTAGGAGCCTGCTGGTTGCAGTTTGAACTGAGCAGTTGGGAGTAAAACAGTCTTGGCTGGCTGGGGAAGAAGAAGGAAGGGCCAGGGCTCTGGCTCAGGGACCCCTTCTGAGCCCCCTGTCCCAAAGATCCATTGGACTGACTGCTTCTGGTTTCTCTGCTAACATGTCTATTCTCCACTGTGTGCCTGTCACCTAATAAACCTGCTCTCTCTGGTGAATGAGAGTCATGTCTAACTGCAGATCGGTGTGTAGGGCCTGGTGACCCTTATGCTCCATGATATCTACCTCTTCCTTGCATAAGATTAGCTATGCCCACACAGGCGCTCAGTGATGCAGCTTCTTCCATGCTGGGGGATTTTTCCAGCACAGCTACATCACTGGAAGCATATTTTTCCACATCCCTGACAAACATCATAGATACAAAAGATATCATAAAATCAAGAGGTCTTTTGAGTCCAGTCCCTTGCAGTCAAGTACTCTCCAGAGCACCATATTATTTTACATAACTATGCCATTATCAGTATTAAGTGAAGAGCAGGCACAGCAGGAAACAGTAAAAGTAGGACTGGCAGATAAAATAAACATCAGACAAAGTTTGCCGAGGTGTGGGATATTTAGTTCCTATGAGCTGTCCACCACGACACATCTGAGCAGATTCCTGCACATGCTCTCAGTGCAAGAGCAACTCCTCTGAACTGCACTCAGCAGAGTGTGCAACCCCCTGTCATACCAGAACTGGAATAAAATGCTCAAAATCACTCTGCTGTTTAGCCACAGAGTTGCTATATCATGATACAAATGTACATTTGTATCCTGGAATAGCAACTATAGTGTATTCATAGCCTTACTTAGTCTTGTGGTTCTTCGCTGAACCTTCTCCAGTTTTATCAATATTCTACTTCATTTGTGGTCCCCAGAACTGTGCACAGTAGTTTAGCAGTGTTCACACCAGAATCAAATACAGGGGTAAAATTAACCACCTAAGACCAATTCCTTCACTATATACATATATACACACTCTGGATTCAGATAATCCCATTGGTGTTAGGATATCAGAGACTACTTGTCTCATGAGGAAAGTTGTACAGTTTAGCCAAGTCCACACTTTACCTGTTAGCTATTACTGTTGGTATTCCATGATGTACAAATATATATTTAATATGCTTAACAACTGATGCTTCAAATGATGACTTCTTGGAAATCAATGAAGTGATCGACTGTAACCAGATGATCATGTCTCCTCAAGTGGAACATGAAATTCCATGGAAAAAAGTTAGACTTGACAGGTTGTTTATGCATTACCATGGTTGTTTTTTCAGCTCGGGATCTCTATTTTTCATACATTCCACACGAGGTCACAATTTTTTCAATGACCCTATTAATCTATGGCCAGAATACAGCTTTACTAGCTCTTTTTTGTTTGGGTATTCCCAGGTGTTTGTGTATTTGTTCATTGATTATCTTTTCATTACTGTGTGAACCACAATTGCAGATCTCATCAAGATTTGTTCTGAAATCACTTAATGCACATTTTTCCCCATTAGTGTGGATATACTGGTGGGAAATGTTTGGGTTTTTTTCACTTCCTTTAATGCTTGTATCATTTTGTTTGCAGCATTTCATCTTCAGCCATTTTTTTTGTCTCCCATTCATCTCATATGCCAAGAGATATGGTATGTGAACTTTTAAATCCCATTCACATGAAAGTTTACTGCTCCTTTCAGCTCATCAGGCTGTGTAGTCAGATGGAGTGTATGTTCTTGAGTGTCTCACATTATGGATTAGCTTTTATGGTGGAAGGTTACATCATATTTCTGTGTTTCTAAAAGTAGTTATTTTTCATGGTGCTTCTCCAAATTAGTTTTTGTGTATGCAGTCAGTAGTTTGTGAGCCCTTCTGCTTTAAAGCTGAAACCATCAGAAAAGTCATGAAAACTTGTGTATCCATAAACATTCCTAGGGTGTGGCTTTCAATTTTTGTGTACAGCTTCCTTGCAGAGATCATACCCTAAATGCATACAATATGTGTAAACTGTTCCAGGATGCTGTATTAGTACTACTTCCAGACCCCTACTGAAGTTATCTTTGCAGAGTTTGACTTTCAAGGGGGCAAACAATTGCAGAATTGGAACTGATGTCAGATTAACAAAAAACAAGCTGTCCTGTAGCACCTGAAAGACTATCACATTTATCTCAGATTAGAATCTGAAGTGTATTTTACCCTTCAGTGAGGTAATGAGCTTTCTTGGGTAAATTACACTTCTTCAGATTCTAATCTGAAATAAATGTGTTAGTTTTTTAAGGTGCTACTGGACAGCTTGTGTTTTGTGAAGCTACAAACTAACACCGCTACCCCTTTGAGACTGATTTCACGTTGTGTTTATAAATCATTGAACCCTGATTCAAGCTCTAGTATCTTTGGGCATTTGGTGACCCTGTGGCAGAGGCGCTGTGAGTTCTCTGAGCTGCACAGTTGTGTATAAATATGACACAATTCAGTGTGTTAAGTAGCCTTTGAATTTCATTTTTATCTTCAGGTTTCAGTGTGTTTCATATTGCCTGAATATTGGATGTGTCAGGCAAGATTCCCTGGGTCTGTCAGTCCCACTGCTCCCACGTATGTTGTTGGAAGCTGACTTTTGAATGCACTTAGTTTAAGGCTTTTAGATGTCAGTTTGCAGTACATCCTGCAGTCATTCCTCTTGTTCAGTGATAGTGTTGCCCTCAAATTATTATTTAATTCATTTACATTTTCATGCCTAGTCTAGCATCTGGCTCACTCTAAGGTAAAATACTTCTGGAGCTGAGAGATAGGTTTAGGAAGTAATGTCTGCCAGCTGTTGTGTTTGAAAGTGTAAAATTCAGAGTTTCCAGTGTCCAGGAGGATCTGGATTAAAAATCCATCTCATTCATCTAGTTTGCTGAAGAATTTGGGTTCTGCCATTTCAGATAACTGTTTACTGCTTGTGGACAAGTAGAAGTGTTATTTTTGTTTTGTTTTGTTTTGTTTTGTTTTGTTTTGTTTTAATACAGATCTTTTGATTCTGTGCATCTGGGTTGTTTTTAAGGGAACATGGAGACTGAGACAATTCCCCCATGCCAGTTCCCCAGACATGGGTCCAGGACAACCATTCTGTTGCAGCCTACGCCCAGCCATGCTTCTGCTCCACTTCTGCCACCAAGCTCTGTCCCATCCTTTCTTACATGGTTCAACCCCCTTATGTGAAGCCCTCTCCCCTGAGAGACATAAGCTTGGGGATTACTGGTGTGTCGGGCGGACTGGCACAGGTGGCAGCAGAGGTTAGATGGTGAGAATTGGAGAAACCCAGAAGTCACCTCTGTGCCACTCCGCTGCCCATCTCCCAGCTTGCTGTGTTTGGCTTCATTGGGTGTCCTGCTTCCCACTGTGGTGGTGAGTATAGTAGGCTGATCTCTGCTACCATCCCATGCCTATCCCCCCAGATAATCCTCCATGTTAGTCTGTGCCCCATGGGTCCTGTCTATAGGATGGTTGAGGCAGCTGCTGTGGGGGCCCCAAAATGCAGGGCCTGGGCTGGCTGTCCTTCCTATGGACAGGATAGCACTGCTGTCCGTAGCTGTAGTCCCCAACTTTTTTTTCTCTGTAATTACTAAGGAGTGAAACCAGTCAGTTAGTTCCTCTTTTTTCCAAATTATAGTATTTGCTGTATTTTGCAGCTTTCTTTTAACTTCTTTCCTTAGGCTTGTGTAAGCTTTTTATGTGCCACAAGCTTTCCTTCTTTTCCTAAACGTGTTACTGGGACATACCCTGTCCTGTGACTGTTTTCATATGATGCTAATAATTCTTTCATGTCTGGTTCTGTATTTTATGTGCCTTCTGGAGCATATCCTCTTAATGAGGATACTTCACACTTATCTAGGCTCAAGCCTGTTTGCTTACCTCTGTGGGCCACTGCAAACTCTTTTTAATCATTATCCTTTTATAATTGCCAGCATGCATGCTGCTGAAACTGGAATTGTTCGTTTAATAAAATCTTTTATGATACTTCTGACTCTTTCAATATCATGTGCTGCTTAAGTCTTTCATTTTCTCTTTTATTATTGTGCCCCACTGCCTAGAAGGTACGAGTAGAACTTGGAAAGGGAACTTGTGGTTGTTTCCAAATTTTGATTTTATCAAATTTTGCTTTAATTTATACAACTTCAGATTGTCACTCATTATCTGGATGTACATTTATACCAGGGTAACGGATAAAATAGAAGTGGTAAATGCCTAAGTTACCATGTTGTGGGGCATTAGGAAGGTCTTCCACAGTAATCGCTGCCTTCTCTAATCCTTTGGTTTGATTCTTCAGTCCCAATCTTCAGATTCTGGATCAGTGTTTCTCCAGTTTGGGCCCATGTTCATTTAGATTTCCTATGCATTTCTACATTAAAGATTAAGTAGTCTATAGACAAATGGATTGTAGCACACCAAGTCTTAGGATTTAGGTAACCTAAACATTATACATTCAGGCTCCAGTTATCTGTATTTTTCCAGCTGATTTTGCAGTTTCTGCATCATGGGATTTTTTTAAAGTCATTACATGTTTGTATAGCTTTCAAACATCTTCCAACATAATACTTTTGTTCTCTCAGTAAGATTATTCAAGTAGATTAACAATTCTATGTAAAAGGAAAATTGGTGTGCCACAAAGGAGTTGGCCTCAGTATTATATCATTTGCGTTCATTCACTATACACAGCTATCTTTTTAATTATTTGTAATTTATTTTTGTGTTCTAAATCAGTACATGTTCTGTGCTACAGCTTCATTTATTAGAAAGGGGATGGAGAGTTATGGAGAACATGATTTTTTAATGTCAGCATTTTTTATGTTCTTTAAATACGGGATTTACATGCAAATGTCAGTTTTGTTTGTGAATCATCGCAAACAAACTTCATTAGAAATTTTCCTATGAATGTATTTGTGGTGGGGGTGTATCTCAGTTCTGGGGCCTTGATATTTAGTTTGTTTTTAATAGTCCCCCACCATGTGTTACTTGTGTGCCACTTGTGAACATTTTAATTAGCCAGTCTTTTGAGTTTTCAGCCCTCTCTGTTACTGTCCTTAACAGCTGCTCCTCATCACTTGAGATGCCCTTTTTGCACTTAATATTGTGCACTTTTGCTTGCATTTTAGCATAACGATTTACTACATTCACTACAGTTTTTGTACATTTTCCTGAGTACTAGGCAATTCCTATACTCATGTTGGTTGCTACATCACTGGCATTATTTTCTGCTGTCCTTGAACAATTGAATTTCTTTGAATCTTTGCATTGCTAATTCAGACATAGGCACAGAGCAGATGACTGTGCACTTTCTCTATGTTATTTTTATCTGCATGTGTTCTGCTTTTTTTGATATTGTCACAAATGAATTCCTGTAAAGAGTTAAACCTAGGGATAGTGGGTTCTCTGTAGGCAAGCAGCAAGATGAACCAATGGGAAGAGAAAGGGATATTTGACTTGAACCAGTTATCTGTGGAGAGGAGGGATGTGTGGTGCGGCTGAAGCAGAGAGACAGATGTTTAATCCTGAGCATGCTTAATTAATCCAGTAAGTATTCAGGCCACAACACGAGCTGGACATACAGATATGAAAGTAGAAAGGAAGTGTTTAATCAGATGCGATCAGTGTTTCTTTTTTTTTAGGGGGGAGGGGGGGTTTGATGCAGGACTACTTAGGCTGGCTGATGTCCACCCCACCTCAACCCATGTACACTGTAGCTTCTAAACTGAATCCTAGGGAAATAATTCTCTGTGCTTTTATCTACCTTTTTTTAAGTTGCTCTATAACACCCAGCAACCAAGTATGCTTTATCACTTTATTTGTGTACTTTATCTTTTGTTTACTTAATAAATTACTTCTTTAAGGCAATTATTTGATACCTGTGTCCTAGAGAATTGTCTGTGTATATGCATGCCTAAGACTGAAAGGTCAGTTATCAGATTGCTCTTTGTTTTCAAGCTCTCTCCTAAGGGAGGTTTAAGAGCTTGGGGTTACTCCACATGGAGACATCCCAAGTGTGTCTTCCTCGGTTTTAAAGGGGGGTGTTTCTCACTTGAGTGGAGGCAGCAACTTCCTGGAGTCAGTGAATCTGTGACCTTGGGAAGCTTGTAAGCAGAAGCCTATAGGGGAAAGGTATTCTTAAAGTCTCTTGAGGACCCTTACCTTTTGCATTTGGAGTGTCGCAGTGGGGATCAGCGTTGACAGAGATCTAGAACTAGAAAGGGCAATACATATATATATCTTCCTTAGTGTAACCAGTCACAACTTTTTTTAAATTTTCCATCCTGGAACAATCTGGTTTAAAATGAGACTTCTAATTCATTTTCACAAAGGCTGACCCTTTTTTTAATTTTAAGTATGTGACAGATTCCTCTCAGCCTCATCTTCATTTTGTATTCCTGAAAATGTCTTTCATAACATTCTCTTATATACACAGTCGTCCTTTATCATTTCCAGTGTTTCTACAAAGCTTTCTCTCTTCCCTACCACCATCATCAACGAATATATAGTATACACCTCAGGCACTCGTATTGCTCACTGTTAAGGAACAATCTGCTGCTCATTCTCCAGTTTATTTGCCCATGTGGTTTCCATATACAGCTCAAAATGCTGTTTGAACCTTTTTTAGGCATCTTCATTCAGCATTTCCTCTGAATCTCAGAGCTGATGGAAAAGATACCAGCAGTTATTTCTGTTTTAATTACTTGTATATTGTGAAGGGCAGTGTGCTGTTGATTTTTCAGTTTGCTTGTCCACTATGACTATGCTTTAGCATTTCACTTTTATAATCCTCCTGGAGTTTTGGTGCTGAAAATAAAGAATTCTAGTGGAATCAAGGATACAGCACAGAACAAGAAAGGTCTGATTAATAGAAGAGACTGATAGTTGAGGGGAGAAGGTGAGAGGAGTGCCACATCCTCTAGTAACTAGAGTTAAGTTACTTAGCCCTATCAACACTGCTTTTGGTCTTTTCTGGGTTGAGTCTGTCAGCTTGATACTCCAAGCATTTCAGTGCACCTGGATACTCTAAGGCTTCATCAACATTAAGAAAATAAGTCTATTTCAGATATGCAAGTCTAGCTGTGACAATTGGGTAGCTAGAATCAACTTATCTGAAATTGACTTACCTGGCCATCCTCATTGAGGAAGGTCGATGGAAGAGTCGAGTGCTGGTCCTGATAAGTGGATTTCATACTTCCCTGCCAGATGTGTGAAACTGAACCCCAGAATATTGACTCTGAGTGGGTTGGTCTTCTGGGTAATGTAGATATGGCCTAAGCTAGATGAAGTGGGTGGGAGAGAAAGTGGTTACACTTGTGGTAGATCTAATTCCTGGTCCTCAATGACTTACCTAAATTACCAGTGTAGTAATTTCAGTGAAGGTGTTATAAAAAATTTTGATGTATCCATGAGGAGAATTGCACCTCCTAAATCCAGGAAGGGGCTTTAGATAGCTAGCTTTATTTTTTCTTTTTAATGATGCTAACAATTTGGTCAGTACTTCATAATATTTAATAGAAGATTTTCAAAGGTGTCTGGAAACTCTCATTTCATACATTAAAAGACTACAAAATATAGTAAACCACCATGCACTGGTAGAAGGACGGAATAAATGACCCAATAGGTCCTTTTCATCTCTAACTTACCTGATAAAACTCCATGGCTGTGTCTAAACTAGCCCCCAACTTCAAAGGGAGCAAGGTAATCAGGGTGTTGGGAGTTTACTGATGAAGTGCTATGGTGCATATGCAGCACTTCCTTAGGCTAAATCTCTCCCACAGCAACTTCAAAGTGTGAAGGCTGACCCACAGCTACATGCAAGATGGCACTTTGAAGTTTCACACTTTGAAGTTGCCATGGGGGAGATTTAGCCTAATGAAGTGCTGCATATGAGCCACAAGCAATTCATTAGTAATCTGCCAACACCCTAATTACCATGCCCTCTTCAAAGCTGGGGGCTAGTCTAGACACAGCCCATATGTCTTTAATTTCATCACATCAGGCTGTGTTGGAGTTAGAATTTTTGATCCTTTAATTTGCTTGGTACTTAAGTTTTGTCAAAACTTACATCATTTATACAGTTTTCTTTTCTCCTACAAGGTTGCATCTCCTAAAACTCTCACTCTCGGGTTCAGCAACATCCTTCATTGGGCAGAACCAGGGATGCTCCTGGACCAGAGAGCTGGGTAAGGAGGGCAAGCTGATGCGGCATCCCCTGGCAGTCCTGCTGGAGGCCAGGGCTGGAACACTGGGGAACCGCAGCTGAATGACCAGCATAGGCAGCCAAAGATGGGGGGGCATTAACCCCCCCCCCACCGCTCCAGCAAAATCTTTCATTTGGGACCACTGAGGTCCTGAGGATTCTGGACCAGGGAGGTGCAACATATATTTAATTTTCTGTAAATTGCTTGTCTGAAGAAACAGTTTCCACTTAGCAGTGACAGACTTGCGTAGCAGAGGGTGAGGAAACACTGTATAAATTTGGGTTTGGTGCAGTAATTTGTAGCATGGCAGCTTCCAAATGTAAAATCTTTAAAAGAAGGCTGCCTTCAGATATCTTCAAATGCAAGGAAGCTTTTAACTAAAACTGAATGGTCCTCAGTGCAGAGTAATATTGGAGGAACCAATACCTGACAGATTAATATAGGAGGAACAAATGCACAATCATGTGCATAAGCAAATGTCCAGTGTTCTGTGCATATGATATGAAGTTCTTTTCACTGAGGGTAAAAATAAGTAAGCCAAATAATGCCCTTGGCTCCCATTGTACTCAGTGGCAGCTGTACACTCTCATCTGTGAGGGCAATGTTAGGGCTGTTGGCCGTATTTTTGTTGATTCAAATCTAGTTACAGTAATTCTATAACTCCAGGAACATATTTTAAAGCTTCTTAAGTCCATCAGTTAAAATAGATAATTTGCTCTTAAACCCAATGGATGTACTCATTATATGTTGGCCACAAAAAGGGAGAGGGGCAGAGAATTAACCTTAGACAGGTGTTTCCATTGTCTGAGATATCTGCAGATTTTTTTTTGCCTATAAATTATTTCTATTTCCATCTCCCTCCATAAGAAGAACTCCATGATATTGTGAAAATGCATTGCTGAGACTCCCAGCATGACGTGCCAACAGCAAACACCATTCTAATTATCTTTAGGGTAAGATGCATACTGATTACCTGTAAAATAACAGAGTAGTTAATGTGCCATCACTTAGTCACTAAATGTATGCAATAATTCATGTATGATAAATTAAGGGAAAAGATCTCAGTTTTAGTCATTAAAGCTACAACATTCCCTGCTAGTAAGTGGAGATTATTCCCCTAAAAGAGTGTGTTTTTTTTTTACTTTCAAATTCATGTGTAAACATCTCTATTTTTCTCCAAGTACCTGCTAAGCATCTACAAGTGATATCTAGTGCCTTTCCATAGTGCATTAAACATGTAACTACAGCATCAGATTATGATTCTTTCCATCTTCCTGCTACTAGGGGAAACCTGCAGGTGGCTTTTCATATATTTATTTCTGTTTGCTCTGCTGTATGCTTGTACTGGTGACGGCAAGGCAGGAAGCGTGGGGAAAAATTGAAGGAGATGTTAGAATCCTCCGGTTGGCTAAACAGGCTACATTCCTTGTAGTCCAAAAGTTCAGTCTGCTGGGCAAATTGGCAGGTGGAATACTAATTCCTTATACCCCCAAAATGGAGTTCTTGACTAAAAGGTATTTATCTTACAACCGGTTTAGGTGACTTTTTCAGTATCTCAGGCCTAGGCCACCAACCGTCTAAAGATAAGTAGTGATACCTTGAATCCGAGATGCTACTCTAGGGAGAGCTAGTATAGTTTAGTGGAGGTTTGCTGTTAGGGATGTGAATGGTTAACTGGTAAACCTCATCCCAAATGGATTAGGGTTAACAATGAAAGTTAACCATTGGGGGCTGCAGCATCTTTCTTCCCCAATCCTCATCCATGGGCAGGAGGCTGTTCCAGCCCTGTGGAGCCTGCTGTGGGAGCTGAATATGCTCCAGTATCAGCCCCTGTCCATGGCGGGCCTGGCCCACGCATGCTGCTTGCAGGGGTGCTCCAGCCAGGCTGGAGCTGCTTTAGTCTGTGGCAGGCCTGGAGCACACTGGGCAGTTGCTCTCCAGCTTGGCCAGAGCAGACCCCATCCACGGCTGCTGGTGGGGAGGGCATCTCAGACTCCCCAGCCATTCCTCTGTTTACTTGGTTAACCAGTTAAACTTAACTTTTAAACTATTAACTAATAAAGTGGATGTAACATCCCTAGTATCTGTCACGTGTGCCTCTAGCTTATGTTACTTGGTATGTGCACTGCTGCATGTAGCACTGGTTGCTTTCTGAGGGCTGCTGGATTCAAAACAAGATTGTTGCCATATGCATCTGACAAACTGGGCCCTGAGTTTACTACAGACATTGGCTGGATCATGAAATGTGGCCTGATCATGCTTCTCAACATTTAGAGAAATGAACACAATGAAAATAACCTTTTTAGCAAGTTCAGATGCAAATTCATTTCTAATATGATGTAGTGCAGAAAAAGTGGTATTACTCTATTATATTGTGTCTATGATATATTAGTGATCTACAATATGTGAAAATAATTGATCGAATGTAAATTGATAGTAGCAGGAAATAAGTTCCCAGTTAAGGCTCCATAATACTAAAACTTAACAAAATTGAGCTACAAAGTTGAATATTGCATCTATTGAATAATGTGAATTCCTGAATACAATTACATCTATACTATTGTTACCGATAGGTGCTCATTTATGATCCTTACACTCTAGTGGAGGACATGGGGGTGGGATACAAAATGAGCAGCAATGCTGTGAAGTCTTCAGTGTTCAAAAATCCATGAAACTGACTTCAAAATCACAAGGTACAATAAATAATCAGAATCTTATTTGACAGAGCATTCAGGATTCATGTTTCAAAGCTCTTCTCTGCATCCAGGAGATGCAGACATTTACTTTCATTCTGATGAATGTGGGATTCTCAAGTAATGAGCTGAATCTAGAAGGTTGGGCTTAAAACATCAAATATAATGAGACACACAGTAAAATCATGAGCGTTGGCTATGCTGTGTACATGCGCAACAGCAGATGTCTATTTCCAAATATAGGGTTGAATCATGTATTCCTTTTCAAGCTCTTTAGTTCAGCATAGTTCATCAGCATTTTACAGGAGCAATAGATTTACTGTACATGTATTCTATTTATGGTTTTCTTGTAAATTGCCTCTAGTTATACTGTGAAAATTGGTGCTATTGACCTCTAGTGGTGAAAAATACAATTGCTGATTTTTTCCTCACCTTCCAAATGCTATATTCCTGTTTCCTACAAATAAGCCTGTCACAGCCTCTTTTAGTACTGATTATTAAACTCACATCTTGAGGCAGTTTTCTACGTCTACTGGAAAAAAAGAAAATGTATTCAGATATTATTGATTTTATATTCTCTAGAAGGCATAGTCAGGTAGATTAAGGACCCATTGTGCTAGGTGCTGTACGAACACAAAGCAAATAGTTCCCACCCAAAGAGCATCTTATAAAGGACAAGAGACAACAGATGAATATGGAGATATAGGGAATACAAAGAAACAATGAAACAATGAGACAATATTAGTTAGGCACCAAGAGCTTAACCACTGTCACTCTGAGCTTGTTTACACTTGCTGCCTAGTTGGTGTGCCAGAGGTCCATCTTTTGGGGTTTGATTTAGCAACTTTAGTGTGGACTTACTAATTCAAAAGCTGAGGACACCTCATTTGACCCTGGTGCGCTTCACAGTGCCAACCTGTGATCCTCATGTGCCTTTGGACTCTGGGCTGGATTTAAACAGCACTTTAAGGTGCCACCCCCCTCTGACCCTGGGTTCAGCACATCCCTATCCTCACCTTCACACCACAACTATTCTGCTAGTAGCCCACATGAAGAGCAAACCCTGGAGGATTTTTGGCACTGCAGAGGTCTACAAGAAGCATTCCTGCAAAGTGAATGAGGAAGCCAAAAACAACACCCCCCAGGGTGTAGTGTCAGGAGAGAGAACCAGCCAGCTTAACTATGAAAGGTATTTTCAGGTAGTAACCATACAAGGGGAGCCAAACAAACAAAACAGTTACAATATTAAATCTAACTTAAATCTAATTAGAAAAGTTAGGACTAGCAAACCATAACTGATCACACAAGGAAGAGCCAGAAGGCTGTACCTAGAAATAGAAAGATCTTGCCATTCCATGAAGGTTGGCCCGATCAGAGATCCCAGGTGGTATGATAGCTGGGTTTCCAGACCACTGGAGTCAAGTCAGAGTAGAGCCCCAGCGCAATTATTCTGGAGAATATAGTCTCAGTGGAACTGATGCAGAATTTAGATCCAGGCATCAGAGCACTTGAGTGTGGGTAGGGGTTTGTGTAGGGAAAAAGGGGACAAGGGACCAAGAAGGAACAATAGATTTGTTTATGGATAAACTGATGGTTCAAGGAAGTATTTCAAAGTTGTTGTATTTAGGCTAGACAATAGGAATTTACCATTCCTGGCTGTTGTTCCTTCAAAGGGAGCTCAAAATGCAATTAGGAAACTTCAGTATGTAGACACCAGTAGAGAATTTATTACTAAAATTGGTCTGATAATTACTAATCTGGATGAGTACAGGCATGGGCTCATCTCATCAGCATCTTGAGCAGAGATTTCCCATCAGGCAATGCTTTTCTGCTTTGTGCCCCAGTGTTGAGTGCAGTTCTTGCCTTAGAATTGTTGCTCTCGATTGTGTATGCCCAGAACTGGATACAGTATTCCAGCTGTAGCCTCACCAGTGTTGAATATAGGGGAATAATTACTTCAGTACATCTGCTGGCAATGCTTTTACTTATGTAGCCCAATGCGCCATTAACCTTACATAAGAACATAAGAATGGCCATACTGGGTCAGACCAAAGGTCCATCCAGCCCAGCATCCCATCTGCCGACGGTGGCCAATGCCAGGTGCCCCAGAGAAGGAGAACAGAAGACAATGATCAAGTGATTTATCTCCTGCCATCCATCTCCTGCCCTTGTTCTGAAGGCTAGGGCACCATACTTTATCCCTGGCTAATAGCCATTTATGGACCTAACCTGCAAAAATTTATCAAGCTGTTTTTTAAACCCTAATAGAGTCCTGGCCTTCACAGCCTCCTCAGGCAAGGAGTTCCACAGGTTGACTGTGCGCTGTGTGAAGAAAAATTTCCTTTTATTAGTTGTGAACCTACTACCCAACAATTTCATTTGGTGTCCCCTAGTTCTTGTATTATGGGAAAAGGTAAATAATTTTTCTATATTCACTTTCTCCACACCATTCATGATTTTATATACCTCTATCATATCGCCCCTCAATCGCCTCTTTTCCAAACTGAAAAGTCCCAGTCTCTCTAGCCTCTCCCCATATGGGACCCGTTCCAAGCCCCTAATCATCTTAGTTGCCCTTTTCTGAACCTTTTCTAATGCCAATATATCTTTTTTGAGGTGAGGAGACCACATCTGCACGCAGTACTCAAGATGTGGGCGTACCATAGTTTTATATAGGGGAAGTATGATATCTTTTGTCTTATTATCGATCCCTTTTTTAATAATTCCTAACATCCTATTTGCCTTACTAACTGCCGCTGCACACTGCGTGGATGTCTTCAGAGAACTATCCACTATAACTCCAAGATCCCTTTCCTGATCTGTTGTAGCTAAATTTGACCCCATCATGTAGTACGTGTAATTTGGGTTATTTTTTCCAACATGCATTACCTTACACTTACCCACATTAAATTTCATTTGCCATTTTGCTGCCCAATCACTCAGTTTGCTGAGATCTTTTTGTAGTTCTTCACAATCTGTTTTGGTTTTGACTGTCCTGAACAACTTGGTGTCATCTGCAAACTTTGCCACCTCACTGCTTACCTCATTTTCTAGATCATTGATGAACAAGTTGAACAGGATCGGTCCCAGGACTGACCCCTGGGGAACACCACTAGTTACCCTCCTCCATTGTGAAAATTTACCATTTATTCCCACCCTTTGTTTTCTGTCTTTTAACCAATTCCCGATCCATGAAAGGATCTTTCCTCCTATCCCATGACCACCTAATTTACATAAAAGCCTTTGGTGTGGGACCGTGTCAAAGGCTTTCTGGAAATCTAGGTATATTATGTCCACTGGGTGCCCCTTGTCCGCATGTTTATTAACCCCTTCAAAGAATTCTAATAGATTAGTTAGACACGACTTCCCTCTGCAGAAACCATGCTGACTTTTGCCCAACAATTTGTGCTCTTCTACGTGCCTTGCAATTTTATTCTTTACTAGTGTTTCTACTAATTTGCCTGGTACTGATGTTAAACTTATCGGTCTATAATTGCCAGGGTCTCCTCTAGAGCCTTTTTTAAATATTGGCGTTATATTGGCCGTCTTCCAGTCATTTGGTACCAAAGTGGATTTAAAGGATAGGTTACAAACCACTGTTAATAACTCCGCAATTTCACATTTGAGTTCTTTCAGAACCCTTGGGTGAATACCGTCTGGTCCTGGAGACTTGTTACTATTTAGCTTATCAATTAATTGCAAAACCTCCTCTAATGTCACTTCAATGTGAGTGTGTTCCTCAGATTTGTCACCTAAAAAGGCTGGCTCAGATTTAGGAACCTCTGTAACATCCTCAGCCGTGAAGACTGAAGCAAAGAAATCATTTAATCGCTCCGCAATGGCACTGGCTAACCTTCTTAGCTATAAGGGCATATTGTTGACTCATGTCGAGCTTCTCATCCAATGTAATGCCCTAATCCTTCTCTTCAGAACTGCTGCTTAGCCAGTTGGTACCTAACCTGTGACAGTGTTTGGGATTCTTATGTCCTAAGTGCAGGACACGGCACTTGTCCTTGTTAAACCTCATCAGATTTCTCTTGGCTCAATCCGTCAATTTATCAAGGTCACTCTGGACATTATCCCTACTCTCCAGCATATCAACCTCTCCCCCTAGCTTAGTGTCATCCATAAACTTGCTGTGGGTGCATTACATCCCCTTGTCCAGGTCATTAATGAAGATGTAAAACAAAACTGGCCCCAGGACTGACCTTTGGGGGGACTCTGCTTGATACCGATCACCAACCATTGATCACAACCCATTGAACCCAAGGATCTAATCATCTTCCTATCCAACTTACAGTCCATTTATCCAATCCATACTTCAGCTTGCTAACAAGACTCTGAGACAATGTCAAAAGCTTTGCTAAAGTGCAGGCGTATCACACAGTCTTCCCTATATCCACAGGGTCAGTGAACTTCTTTCATAGAAAGCAATCAGATTGGTCAGGCATGATTTGCTTTTCGTAAATCCATGTTGACTATTCCTGATCAGTTTTCTCTCTTTCAAGTGCTTCTGTCATGATTTTATAACAACTAGGGACATTATCATCCCCGTGGGCCAGGGAATACACGCCTTTAGCTATGAAAAATCAGTGCAGGCACATGAAAAATCCAAAGTCTCACAGGCTGCCATTTGGCAACATTACCAACGGTCACTTTTTGACAGTTGGTTTCCCTGGTAATCTGAACTCATGAATTATTCATGACAAGGTGTTTGAATTCTAGGCCTCTGATTGGGCAGAGGTGAGAACTTCTAGCATCTTCCAAGCCCCAGAGGACCTAATTGAAAACTGCAGGTAGAATCATGAATATTCAAATCATCTCATGAATTATGTATGGACTTCCTGCATATAAGCAGGTGCCTCAGGCCATTCTGTGGTGTGGGGAGCGCAGACAGGGACTCTGTGCCCCTGTATAGGGAGGCGTTGGCTGCGTATCTGCGGCGTCTGCTGAGCCCTTAGGTCAGCCCAAGCGGCGAAGACAGCTGAATCACATCTTGAGCTGTAAAATCACTGCGGTGCTGAGTGGCTTGAGCACTGCCAGCGCTCTCAAGCGGCAGCACTCCCAAGCAGTGCAGGCAGCAAGTGGCCTCTGTGGGGCAGCGGCCAGGTGTCGAACTGGCCTGCCGCAAGGCAGGTACTGAGCTCCTGGCTGCCAAACCCAGAGGCCGCCATCTTTAACATCTCTGCCATCACTTCACCTGCGGTGCCGCCATTTTGAACTCCTGCCTTCACCTGACAATGACGTCTACTGGACACGACTCATTCTACTGGACTGGACTCCTAGACATGTAAAACTATCTACCTGAACTGACCTTTCACACACACACACACATATATATATATAGCTACTACACAACTTACCTGGGACATCGGGGCCCCCATTGGGGGAGCAGGGGTCGTGCCCCTGCCAGTGCACTTCTTTGACGGGGGTAGCGCAGGACCCGAGGGCCTGACCCTCAGGGCCGGGCCTATGAGCCCAGGATTCAAAACTTACAGCACATTTAATTATTAATTGTTAATTATTTATATTATTAGTGTTGTCGTTATAGTACATATTGAAGTATTTATTAATATTTAGGAAGGTATTAGCCCTCACCCTGTTTTACCTATATATTCATCCATTTATATATAATTGTGAGTGAAGACTCGGCCTCCTCACCTCCCACAGGCTGCCAACACAGTGCTTCCTAGAGGAGAGCTAAGGCCTCCCAGGAGCAACTTATAAATAAAGCCCACAGAGGGAAACAGAAGGCCTCCCACAAATAGGGGAGACAACCTTGACCGGCCCTGGGTTTATATTTTGGGGCAGGTGTAGCGCCCTGCCCCCGTTCAGGAGCTGGGATTAGCACCCCTCACTCCACCTGTATAAATTGGCAGCAAGGATCTTAAACTTCTAATCCTTTATACCTTTCCCTCCTCAATAACAAATTAATTTTTGCCTTCCGGTTCAATAAAATCTTATAACTGCATTCAGGAACCATCACTTCAACAATGTATCTAGTAAGTTTATAGTTATTATTAAGGGTTTTAAGTAAGGTTAGCTTGTTGTTTTGATAGTTAGATTAATAAAATAATTACTTTGTTTCACTCACTTGTGCCTTGTCCTTGGTCTCGCCTTTCCTTGCCAGCCACTCCCCGCTGGGAGGCTTGGGCGGGGTCTAGTGTACACTGGGGTGGGGCTCTCCTGCCTGGATTTGCAGCAGGGAACTGATCGGATCCTGGGATCTGTGCTAAGGAGGCTTGTGACCTCCTTCTAAGGGCTTATTTTAAATTACCACCTGTCCAGAAAAAAGCCCAGCAGCTTCAAAATAGATTCCTTTAGTATCCTCTCCATGATTTTTCCAGGGACTGAGATGAATCTGACAGATCTGTAGTTCTCTAAATTCTCCTCTTTCCTTTTTTTTTTTAAAGATGGGCACTACCATTGTCTTTTTTTCCAGTCATCCAGAAACTGCCCCCATGCGATTGGCAGGAGTTTTCAGAGGTCGTGGCCAATGGCTCTGAAACTATATTGGCCAACTCCCTCAGCACCCTCAGATGCATTAGATACAACCCCATTGATTTGTGTATGTCCAGCTTTTCTAAATAATTCTTAACTTGTTCTTTCCCCACTGAGCACTTCCCACCTCCTCCTCATACTGTGCTGCCCAGTGCCGCAATCTGGGAGCTGCCCTGGTCTGTGAGGACATGGAAGAACAACACTGAGTACTTCAGCTTTCAGAGGACTTTCAAGAGTACTATGCTCTGTCTCTGCCAGACCACAGAGCTACTAGGTAACATAGACAAGGAAGAGATTAAGCACCTCTTTGGTAGCATGTACATCTGCACTTCCCCTGCTGCAGCAGCCCTCCACTACTGTGTTTTTGGCCTCTAGCACCTGAGTTGTCTGCCATGAGTCCAATTCATTTTGGGCTCAAAATCTGATGGGATGGGACTGCAAAGGAATTTTTGAATGATGTAACATGGATTTCCCTTTGAAATTGATAGAGGTTCTGAGCAGAGTGTGTTTCCATTTCTATACCCCTCTCTTGGCTGGCAATGTTTAAATAATGAAGCTACAGTCCCTATTGCGCAGAGCATATTATTTATTAGAATGGAAAGTATTTAATGGTGGAGAGTTATACTATTTATGTAGCCCTTAAAATACCTTTTCTCTGCATTCCTTTGTACAATTTTATTTAAAGGCTTTAAATGAATAGCAACCTACCCGTGTTCTTTGCTAATAATTTCCTTGTTCACATTTAAATGGTAGGGTAGTGGCTGTAATTACATCCCTTGTACTGTTCATGAGAAAGTAAAGTCTAACTAGATTTTGAAGAAAATAAAATGCAGTGGCCAGTGTTTAAAGTATCAGCCAACTTCACTTTCTTGGAATTTTTTAACAAAAAAACCCGGCTTGATGCTTATTGCCAAACCGACAGAGATATGTGGTTGGATGGACTTGAATCTAGATGTGAAGACACCACATTGATGAAGCTGTTGTAGTGTACTAACGGTCTTGTGCCTGTGGAACTTCTAGAGCACTTCTCACCATAGCACCTTTTGTTTCTTGCAGTGCTTCTTCCCCTCTAACAGAGAAATAGTGTCTAGTGCAATGTGACTACACTTGTTTGTGTTCTGAAGGCTAACGTCCTGCATTTCTGAGTGGCATGTGTGTTAGGTCGCACTTCAGGTAGTCATCTCCTCATGTGAGCATGAGACAAAAGGCGGTATTTAGTTCATTGGTTAAGGCTGTAGCTTAGAACTTAGGAAAACCCATTCTCAGTTCTTTGCCCAGCCATAGGCTTTCTGTGTGATCTTGAGCAGATCACTTGAGGCATGTCTACACTACAGAGTTTTTCCAAAATGGCTTATTCTGGAGTTATTACAAAATAAACTATTCTGGAACAATGCATCCACGTTACAGGGAAGCCCCAAAATAAGCATTATTCTGAGATAGGCTGTATTGTGTGTGGGCAAACTATTTCATATTAGATAAGGAAGCACATAAAAGATAGGCAATTGCAACCAGTGTTCTATGTCTACACAGCAGACTAGCTTATTTTGAAATAGCCCCTTTTCCTGGTCTACACATCTCCTATTCCAAAATATCTATTTTGGAATAGGTGCTATTCCTTGCAGAACGGAGTTTACAGAATTTGAAATAAGTGGTCCACTGTTTCAAAATTATTTTGAAATAGTAGTTTTGCTGTGTGCACATGCTCAGTTATTTCAGAATAATGGCTGCTATGCTGAAATAACTTTGCTGTGGATATACCCTTAGGCTGTGTTTACACTACCAGATAAAATCAAATTTAAATGAGTTAGCTCGATTTTTACCATGTGACTCTCTTCATTGTAAAGACCATTAGCTCAATTTTGGGTGCACTAATCTTGAGTGTGCAAAATTGCAGTTACCTGACAGGTATTGCATCAACCTCAAATTCAGAAGTTCAATTAAAGGCCAGTGTGGAAGTGCCACATCTTAAAAGCAAATTTATTAGCCTTCAGAAGTGTCCCATTTGTAACCCGTAATGCCCCTCTCAGTGCTTCATTTTGGCCTCTGCTCTCCAGTAACAGGAAGAGCGTGAATTTCCAAGCGGAAGCAGCGAGTCTTTAGCTGTGGGCTCTTGTTAGTCTGGCAGGCATCCGTCAGTCCCGGAGGACTATGGTGTGTTGTTGCACCTGGGGTTGGATCGACAGCAGTGTCTAGTGTGGCTGTAAAGTCTGATTCTTGAGTGACAGTCTTTTCCGCACAGGGTACAGGAGAACACTGAGCCCTGGTTGATGGACTGGGGGTGGGACTTCCTCAGGGTTCTTTTCTCTTCTGCTTGTTGCCTGAGGTTGCCTTCATACTGGGACAGCCTGAGAAATGACAGCTTGAGAAAAGGCTTCTTTCTTTCTCTGCTATTAGTGCTGTGAATGCATCTACCCATTCAAATAGCCCCTGCAGGGAGTTCGCAGCATTGTCTGTACACTTGCTATTTTTTTCTGTGCTGACTGGTACTGGCCCCAACCTGCTGTAACACCTGTCAACAAGGCTGTGCTGGGGGTCGTGGTTGCATACTACACCAAGAAATTCTTCTCCAGCAGTTAACATTTGTGTGTGAACCCCCCTTTCCTTCCCCACAGGCGCCACATAGTCTGGGTCTTTCCTGCGCACAGCCACATTACATGATAGCCCCCAACACAACCCAATAAAAGGATGTGCCTGCTGTTTGTTGTTGACCATGCTGCCAGTCATGCTTTTAGGGCTCCAAGGGCAGGAAGGATATTCTGGGCTTTGCTACTGCTGTGGTGATGTCTCCCCTGGTGATTAAGATACTGGGGGCTTTGCTGCTGCCATGGGGAAGGACCACATCAACTGCCCCCCCAACTACTGAACCCCCCTCCCTTCGCCCATACCAGGCCTCGCTGCTGCTGGGGAAATGTCTCCCTGAGCAGCTAAAGGGCTTGCTACTGCCAGGGAAGGACCACTTCAACTGGTCCTCCACTGAACCCCACACCCTTGGCCCATACTGGGGCTTGCTGCTGCCCTGGAAAAGGTCTCCCCCAGTGGCTAAGGGGCTTGCTGCTGCCACTGGGGAAAAGGTCTCCACCGGTGGCTAAGGGGCTTGGTGCCACCAGGGAAGGACCACTTCAACTGGTCCCGCACTGCCCCTCCCTTCACCCATATTGGGCTTACTGACACCAGGGAGAAAACAAACATTCTTTTTTTTCCTGCACTTTTCTATCTTCTTTCTTCTAACTTTAAAAAATAGTCCAGGACCCCGCATTAAGACTCTCCCCAATACCAATATAGTTTATGGGGAAACCAAAATTTCTTTCTTCCTATATTCTTCTCAATATAAGAAATGTTCTGGGGCCCTGCATTATTTTCAGGGATCACATTTCTGCAATGATGGGAGGTGGGACACTCAGTGGAGAGCCAGCTGAGAATACGGTCACTGCACCTATGTTGGCAGTAAAATTTGTGGGGAAACCAAAAATTCTTTCTTCTAACTTCAAGGGTCCCTGCATTATTTCCAGGGATTGACATATTTTCAGGGATGAGGAGAGGAATGATGAAAATGCAATGGGGAAGATGGCATCAAGACCAGCTAGCATATCCAGAGTGCCATGGGGATGAAGGAACTGTGGGATAGCTTCCCACAATGCACTGCTGCAACAGTTGATGTTAGCCAATGAGAGTGTGACAGCAATGACTCGACTTTGTGGGGAGCCCAGTGGAAGTGAGGATGGTCAAAATCACACTTATAAATTCCAATATTAGAAAATCAATATAAATAAACTTGATTTTTATCTCGTAGTGTAGATGTAGCCTTAGTCTCTGCCATGGTCCCCCTTCTGTGCAATGGGGAGATGTTACTTCTGTTAAGCTTAAATGGATTGTGATGTGTTGGGCTATCGGGGCAACATAGTCCAAAAAAGTCCTTGCTTAGGTAAGTGCTGAACTCTGAGGTGCTTGAGCCAAGTCGGCATTGTTCTTGATATAATAAGAGAGATCGGGCAGCAGACCTTTCTTAATAGGGGCCTGTGGCTTTAAAACTCACTTTGGCTCTGGTGAACCAAGGTGGAAATATTTACAACCTGCAGCATACACCTGTTCCGTGCAATTTCTTTGAAGATAATGTTAGGGCAGCAGAACAACAAAAGGCGATGGTGGCTTACAGAGTGCAGGAAGCCGGGGGCTTATTTTGTGCAATGAAGATTGTGCTACACGGGCAGGCTTTTCAAAAGCCTGACATCTTTGGCAATTTTGCTTTTAGATTTTTATGCTTGTGGAATTGTGGTTTTCACATTACTGTCATGTGCTTACCATGGGAGAAAAGTCCAATGCACACAGTCACAAATGGGTTTTAATAATGGGAAACATTTACCAAGCCAGGGCTACTAACTGAGAGGGAGATGGCTCCCTGTTCTGCAGCCAGCAATGTAATGCGCATATATGAGATTTCAAATAGTCACATGGGAAAAATTCTCAGTCTCCATTCCCTAAATATTCATGAATAGTAGTGTCAGAGCAGTGCCTTTCTAACAGCGAGAGACCGGCTGAGAGAATAGCCTGAATTAAGGTCAAATTAATGAGGAATTTTTTAAAATTAAACCAAAGATGTTTGTCTTGGCAAAGCAGATCTCTTTGTCAGCTTGTACTCCTGGGGCAAGTCTGTTCCCCTGTGCAATGCAGAATTTTGTTGAAATAACTTTTGTGTGTGTAGAAATGGGTGGCAGTGTTGCTAGCTGCCATTGGGGCAGGTTGGACCCAGCAGAGCCCTGCTCTCATGTGGAAGACATTGCCAAGGGGAGGAGGTGGAACCTAGAGGGTTTCTGGCAGCTGCAGTTCCCCACATGCCCTCAGTGGAGGAGACAGCAGCACTCAGGAAGCTTCTGACAAGCCTAGGATAGGTTCCGGAACGGAGCTCGGGAGTGGGAAGGAGCTCCTGGTTAGTGCAGGGGTTGGAATGTGGGGTGGGAGTACAAAATAGGAGGTGTGGGACAGGGCTCAAGGTGGGGCAGAGGGTTGTGATGTGGGAGGGGGTGTGGACTCTGGGAAGGGGTGTGGTACAGAAAGGAGTTCTAGAGCAGGAGGTAAGGGTGCAGGAGGGCATATGAGCTCTGGGAGGTGGTTTGGGTATGGGAGGGAACTCAGGACTGGGATTCAGAGTGCGGGTGGTGGTCATCTCAGGTAGCTCGCATAAGCATGTCCCTCTGGGTCCTTGGGCACAGGTGGCTTGGCACTTAGCTCCCATCTGATGGTCCTTGGGTCCAGGTGGCTTGGCACTTTGCTCCCATCTGCTGGCTGCCCCTGCAGTGCTTATTGGCCGCAAGACAATGGGAGCTGTGTAGCCAGAACCTGGGCAGAGTAGGCAGAGCCTCGCTGGTTGCTTCTGCCCCTGGCTGCTTCCAGGAGCAAAGTTGGGCAAACCTGCACTGCTGACTGGACTTCCAATGGTCCTGACTGGACATTCCAGGATTCCTTTTCATTTGTCTGTTCTGGTCAAAAAAACCTGACACCTAGCATGCCCAGCCTGGGACCAGCATCAGGCTTTTTCTCCCTATGGCTCTGGGAGAAAGGTGGGCATGCGAGAGGTGGTGTCTGGTCTCTGCAGAGGAGAGGGATGTAGATATTTGGGCAAGAGAAGGCAGTAGAGCTGCAGGGGAGGTTTGGTTGTATTGATTAGGGGGCACACTGTGTCTGGGCTTTGCAGGTGAAGAAGGCAGAGGAACAGGAAATGTGTTTTCATAGGGGTTTCTTTAACTTTCTACCCCGGGGGGATTTTAGTTTCTATATCATTACAGACCTACTTGCTGATAGGTATTTCAGTTATTTTTGATAAATTTAAAACTGGCATGATTATGTGATGTTTTAACCAAAAGAAGTCGAAGAATTTTAAAATGTGTGCAGAATTTTAAATTTTTTGGGGTCAGAATGCTCCCAGGAGTAAGCTTGTTATAACTTGTGTACACCAGGTAGTCAGAATACCTATCCTATTGCAGTTTGTGACATCTACGAACAAGTCAGCTCCATTCAGATATCTATATCCTGGAGACATTTTCAGTGAATTGTGTAGTTTTGGGTTTTAATAATGCAGCTGTGGATGCTGAAGTATACTAAAATAAAGCTAAAACATGGTTTATAATATCTTTCACATAAAGAGTTCTGTTTGTTAAACTGTCCGTTTATCTTTTCAGTAATTCACAGTTTCATTACCAAGCTGTTTCACATCAACAAATTGTTCAGGGGATGTTCCATTGTGAAATAAAATAGACTGCTTTACTGGTAAAATGGGAGCATTGGGTCATTATCCTCGCACTCAGCTAACTTCTAGCCAGTTGTTGTCTGCATTAGGGTTTCAAATGCCAGTATTTCTTTTCATTACGAAGAACAGGAAAATATCTTTTGAAACCATTTTTTTGCTCTTCCATATGTATATTTTTTTTTTCTGCTCAAGAAGACTATGAATCACTAACTAAAATTGCTGGTGACATTCCCAGTGGCTTTTCTTTCAGACTAATAGTTGCACTCTCTGGCATCATTTTAAAGCCTTTTATGACTCTGTGTGTGTGAAGCATTGGTAAGATTTTTATAACTTATTGCAATAAAATTTGTTCAGACATCGGAACTTGGTATGCTGCTGTATATACACATTAGTGTTATTCAACTTTCTTGAATCCTATTTATGAAATCTCATTGCCCATTCTGTCTTGCCAAGCACATTCAGTTGTGATAACTTAGTTTCCTTGTTCTACTTATGGTATTGAGATATTTCCAGTCCTGCATTGCCTCCACCCATCTTTTTAGGGTGTTGTTATAGGAGTAAGCCTTTAAACACTTAAACCTAGAAGTACTGCAGTGCCCCAGTAATCATTCATGAGGCAGATGCATACCCCTCAAGAAAAAAGAAAGCTATTTAAAGCCACATAGTGGCTGTGTCTACATCAGCAAATTTTCAGAAAATTTGGCCCTTTTTCGAAAGAACACGCAGAGTGTCTACATGCAAAATATGCTCTTTCGATCCAAAATCAGAAGAATGCGGCTCTTCTTCTGGAAGCCCTCTTCCACTCCAGGAACAAGAAAAGTGCCTTCTTTCAAAAGCTTCATTCAAAAAAAAAGCATGTGTAGAAACTCCACAGGCCCTTTTTTTCAAAAGAGCAGTCCTTATGGCACCGGATTTTTTTGATCTGTGGTCTGTTCTTTCAAAAGAGCTGGGGCTGTGTGGATGCTCTTTATCTAAAGAGCAGATCAATCTTTCGATTCACTTTTTGTGAGGACGCAGTCTTTCAAAAGAAGTGTTTTGGGACAGGGTCTTCCAGAAGAATTTCTTGTGAATCAGTCCCTTTTCCAGTTCTCAGTATGTGCTGTGTAGAGGGTTACACACACCCAAATTTTTGGAATACAATGATTTTTGGCACTCACTTCAGGAGCTCTTTCTGCCTGTGTGATTGTAGAGTGCTTCCACTTTCTCCCTAAGTCCCCAGATTCTAATTTAGTGAACTTTGTGCTCCAGCATATCTTCCACTTGCTCCTTAGTGCAAGTCTGAGCCTCCTACAGCATCAGTGGTTCTTGGTTATCTCTCCCCCAAGCCTGCAGGGCAGCTGCAGTGAGCTTCCCCTTTTCCATGAGGTTTGGGAGGGGGTGGCACAAGGTAGTGTTCACAGCCCACTCCCCCTTCCCTGGCTCGATGTTTCAGGGATGAAGGCAGGTTGTAAAGCAGAGTGCAGACTGACCAACTGATCAACAGAGAGGAGATGGGTGTGGAGTTCCTTGAGACATTAACCTTTCTTTTCCTCCTTTCTCTTGTGACAGTATCATTAGCAGCTCTGTCTCCTACCCAAAAGCTTTCTGGGCTCTGATGGATGGTGGCAAAGTTCTATGTACCTCTCAAAATAGGCCTACTCCACTTTCCCAGTGAGTGAGAGAAGCCAATCAGAGGGGTATTTCTCATGGGCTGGGTGGGATCTCTCTCAAGAAGGCTGGAGCCCCTTATCAGGAGAGTGGCTCCCACAGGGGCAAATAGGATAGTTGTTGATTAAATTGTGAGTGTTGACAATGCTGAGATGATTTTCAAACCAGGAGCAAGTACCTTCTTTCCACCTGACTGACCATTTTTGCAAATAGTCTCATTTGTGAGCACTCAGGGTGAAGTTTCCAAAAGTGCTGATTATAAACTTACTGTTTTTTTTGTTTGTTTTTGAGCATAAGCTTTTGTAGGCAAAGACCCACTTGGTCACATACATGCATGCACAAAAGCTTATGCTCCAAAAATCTTAGTTTGTAAGGTGCCACAGGACTTCTCGTTGTTTTTGCAACTAGCACGGCTACCCCTCTGAAAAGTGCTGATGTGAGTTAAAGAGTGTAAGTTCTACTGAGAACCAAAGTACAATTTATTCAATGATATAGTCCGTTTTAAGGAGAGTCTCATTCTTTGAGACACCCTCATTTGCATTTGATAAAATCACTTACTTTGTGTCCTACTGATGAATTGTACAAAGTGTCCTATTTTTGGTGGCAGCATATGCATGTACTTTGCTCATGAGTGCAGGTTTCTATGAGACTTGAAACACCATTCATTCTGAACTGCTTTCAGCTCTTTTGGTTTGTTAGCCTCTCATTCAGCGCTTTTGGTGGATGGAATAGATTTTTTTTTTAAGTACTTCGTTTCACCTAATTAATTTGTACTGTGCCGTCTCCAGCAAATCATCCCCTAAAAGACTGAATGGCAACAGTTAATTTTTAAACATGTGCATCTCATCTTAGAATTTAAAAGTTCTCAAAAATTGGACAGGAGTATTCTAACGGTATACAAAAGAGCACCAAAATGGTATATAAACCTTTCAAAATATCCCTACTCAACATGCTGTTTGGAAATACTTGGAGGCTTAAGTAACCTCTTAAGATGTAGGCAGGTCCTCTGTAAAATTGTTTCCCCCTTGAATAAAGGCATTACTAAACTAGGGCAGACTAGTGCTCCAATCTGTAAGCTTTAGAGCCTTTCATGGGGACAGTGACCAGTAACTGCTGCTTCCAAGGAAGGAACAAGAAATACTTACTAATTACAGAAACGTGCTCAGATACTACCACCATGGCTATAATATGTTGCGGGGTGGGCAATAGTGTTTGCAGAAGGGCCACTCCATGAATTTTGGTACCGCTTGCAGACTGGTCCTGGGACCTGGGAAGGGGCAGGGCTTCAGGCAGAAGGGGCGGGACTGGGGTCTACACAGAGGCCAAAGTGTGTGAAGTTTGAGACTTCGTGAGATTAAGGGTGTGCTGCAGTTTGTCTGTTGGGTGGGGGACACAGACTGGGTATGTGTGACAGGGGCCCAGAATGTGTGGTGGCTGCCGCTGGGTAAGTTTCTGAGAAAAGTCACCCTCTGTCTCAAGGCAGTGGTGTCCAATTGAAATTTACCCTATTGCCTCCGGCACCGCCACCACAGACAGGGACACGCATCTTCCCAGCTAGATTACTCATATAGCACAAGTTGTGCCAAGGCCACTGCAGCCATGTGAGCTTCCTGGAGCCAGAGGAACCACCTCTGCCACTACTGCCACATGCTTGTTCCACCATGTGGTGGGACGCATGCGCGGAGCGGCTGGAGGGATGCCCCACGTGTGTGGCTCTCCTGAGCCACATTCGCCACACTACATTGCTCTATTCGCTACATGTGGCAAACATGAAACATATTGGACAGCGTGGCCTTAGGGGAAAGCTGTCCTGCTCTGTTGTCTTCCACCTCCCCTGCTCAGCACTCCTGAGTGAGTCATTTACCATCCATACTTCAGACTGGAGTAACTCAGCTGTGTGTCTCCATCTCCCCGAAACCAGCTCTGCAGAGATGGGGCACCAGGGTAGGGGAACAGCCTGACTTCTGCACTATCCTCTCCCCTGCCCCTTGACACACGAGCAGGAGAATCCTATGAGCAGCTCAGCTGTAACCTGAATAAGGTGAGGGGAGGGGCAGCTGAACACATGCTGCTGGTTGTGAGTATGCCTGCTCTGCTAATCAGCTGGGCAGGCTGGAGAGAAATGCTTAGTGGGCTACGTGTGGCTTCTGGGCATGACTTTGTCCACCCATGGTACACAGACTGGAATCCTGTCTAAACTCTTTAACCCAATGAATGTGTGCACAGCAATAAGATGTTCATGGCTACATGGTGTCAGCTCCCTTAGGCTCACAGGACTTGAACTGCAGGGCTATAAAACTGCAGAGGAGACATTCAGGCTTGGGTTTGAGCCCAACATCTGGGATCTTCTCCCTCATGAGGTATCCCAGAATGTGCCCCAAATACCAGGGGTGGTGTAATCTATGGAAATCATGGTGTTTGATGTAAAAGAATGACCCCTTACAATGTGCCGTCAGTGAATCAGAAGGGCATCAGGAAGTTTTGAGAGGGGATAGAGTAAAAGGTTAAATGTTGTTTTGTGTTAAAGTAACAAGACTGACGGAGACATGCAATAGAGAAATCTGAACATAAGTTAGTTCTTGACTTTTAAAGGTTACTGTTTAAAAAAAAAAGTGGGCACACTCAGTTCCATTTCCTTAGGATGATTTAGAATGACTCAATCCTCTTTAAAGTGAATATTGAAAAAACTGTTTTAAAATACTTTGTGTATGTAAAATGAGAAGAAATACCCATATAAGCTACAAACAGAAACATACTCTACTGTCCAAATTGTGCTGTGGTTGTCTGGAATTTACTTTTAAGGGACTGGAAATTCGAGCAGCCCAAAACCTTTATGATGAAAGCAAAACCCACTTGATTTTTTATTACTAAGTATAAACATGATTTATTAATATTGTGATATTCATGGAGTTCTTTTGCAAATTGGACCGGTCCTGGTTTCAGATGAAACCATGTAAAGAACATTTGTATGCAACTTTCCGGGAGTGGTTATTTCTCCACTGGAAACTTGCTGAGTCAGTGAAATCAAGGCATTTTATGGGACTGTGCTAATTTTGCCATGACTATGTTTAGGAAGATTTAAAAAATATCAAATATTTCTCAATCTCTTTCTCTATAGAAATTACTTCATTTTAGTACAGCACAAATCTGAAACTGAAATGTTTTGGTTAGAAATTTAATTTAATTTATTGCAAAAATTCTGAACTCAAATGCTTCTTTACAGTTCAAAATTAAAGAAAAATGCAGTTTTCGACTTTCCCTCATAATATTGTAATCCCTTTTGATACTCTCTGGTTGGCAGCAGTGTGAGTGAGTTATGATGTTTCTTCACTTGTGAATCTTACGAAAAGTATGTGTTAATATACCAGATTCTCAGTTATTTCACTTGTAAACTGTCATCGCAAAAGTGAGATGTCACACTAAATTTTTCAGAAAAAAATTACATGGTCTAACAATTACTTAGCTGTAAAGGAGACTCTGTGACCCATTACCTGCCACAACCAGTTGTTAAATGCATTTATAAAAGGCCACATTTTAATATATAATGGAGAAAAAGCTGTATAAGGGCATGGAAGATTAGGGTCAATATTAGTGAGACCTGAGAGATCTAAGTACCAGTATATTCAGCTTTCAGCCTAATAGTTTGTTCTCTAGCAAGGGAAATTAGATGATATATTCTGTCTCTCGGGAACTGAAAAGAACCAAGCTAAGTGAGCACCACTTGGATAATCACTAGGTTTTAAAAATACAGCTGTCTCTTTGTACAAGACTGTGGTAATACACATAGGCAGCATAGTTGTAACTAAAGCTTAATCATGTAACACTTGGAATAAAATATATAACCTTTGGCTGTGTAAACAGAAGTTCGTCTGTGTGAGCTAATGCATCTCCATTTCCTGAGCTACCAGATAGAAAACAGAAGCAGCATGTAATATGTGATGTATTCACACCATATTTAATATTTGTGGGAGTGACACTCATATATTGAAGTTCAATTAATAGTAAAAATGGTTTTAATGGGAAGGGATAGTTTGGAATTGGTAATACTATAGAAGAACCATTGGTTTTAAATCAGTGGTTCAGTTGTGTCTTAAGTCAACACTGAGCAAAAGGCATAACCATATGGGTTGTAGCTCTCTGCTTAGTTCCCAATGGTCAGTTTTTCCACAATAGTCTCACAAGGCTGTCATCTAATTCTCAACAAAGATGTCAACGACTGACTGAATGTGAAGATCAAATTACTCTTATGCAATAGAGGTGTTTTTTACAGAACAAAGTTTAGAAATGCATGTGAGGAAGCTTTCACAGTTACTGTAAACTTTGTAAATCAGAGGATTCAAGGCTGTAGGCTGCGAATTTGACCCTTTCTAAAATAAAATAAAAATCAGTTTTTAAACAAACTAGATTAGATTACTCTGCTGAATTGACATTAGCTAAAGGTTTGGGCCACTGTGGTAGGGTGATCGTATCCCCCTGTCCCGAATACGAGACAGGGAGATATTGCAGGGGGGCAGGGGTGGCTCCTCCAAGCCCTGGCGAGCTGGGAAGGAGGCGGCAGCTGCCGGTGCTCCCCAGTAGCCCTGGGGAAGCTGGCCAGTGCTTCCTGGGAGACCCAGGGAAGCAGCAGCCACTGGTGCACCATGAGAGCCCCGGGGAAGCCGCAGCTGCCCATGCTCTCCCAACTTCCCTGCAGCTGGGGGTGGGGGCAAATACATGACAATGAGTCCCTTTTAAGAAAAGAGTCAGGATGCCTTTTTGATGTCCAAATACAGGACTGTCTCACTCAATATGGGACAGATGGTCACCTTACACTGTGGTGATATAACTATTTAGTCCAGTTGTAGGACTGAACTGCAGTAGTCTTGATAAATAATAAAAAGAAAAAAATTAAAACTGCAGCACCTTGCTTAAACTATTGCTGGGAGGGTTTGTGGGTTTTTTAAACTTTTGTATTTCTGAGTGAACTTATGATCTGGGATAAATCTAGTTTTACCTAGGATGAGTTTTGATTTGTCCTCATTTTCAAAAAATTAAGAAAAACAGGATGCATAGCATCACACTGTTAAGCAGGCAGGCATCTGTACAACCTTTTTATGAAGCTGGTCATAAGATTGAAGGAATTTGCATTTGATAAGGATGCTCATGGTCCTCTTTACAAGAAATGTATTTACCTCAGCTGAAGATGGAATGAGATTAGAGAAGGTATTAGTGTGTATCTAGTAAACAGAAGTAATTTTCCTTGTTATGCTTTAAGTTATGAAAAAGACATACCAGTAAATAAAGTATGTTCAGATCAGCCTGGCAAGGACAGCTTTTTTTTGGTCTTCTTTGCATATTATAATAAAAGTTCATATAGTGCTGTGCAGTTCAACAAGAAAGGGAACATAAGACAGATGAAACCCTAGACTCATCTTAAGATCAGAATTACATGTAGAAGATATAAATCTACTTGAACCACAACAATATTGTCTGATATGAGGTACAAGAAGATTTTTAAAGTCTGACTAGGATTCTTGAATGCCTAATTTGAGACACCATAAAGTGCATAACTCTGTGCAATGCAGGGGATTTCTAAGGCTGGGATTCACAAAACCCAGCATTCCCAGTAGTGAGGTTTCTCTAAGCTAATAAAATAAAAGTATATGGAGATACACATCTCATAGAGCTGGAAGGGATTGGGAGGTCATCACGTCTAGTCATCTGTGCTCTGGGCAGGACTGAGCACCATCCCTCTTTTTTTTTTTTAGATCCATTTGCTCTAGAGCTCTGAATGGCCCCCTCAAAGATTGAGCTCACAACCCTGGGTTTAACTCTCAAACCACCGAGCTATCCCTCCCTCATTAGCTAGCTAATAGGAAAGCCAAGGAAAGGGGTGTGCTCCCCAAAGGCATTTAGGTAGTTAAACTGGGTCAGTTAGAGGCATTTCTCTTCAGTTATGATACACAGATATGGACCTCCTCCAGGAATTAGGTGCTTGTCAGGTGTTTTGTGCAATGCTCAGAGCAGGAGGGGATAGTGAACACGTCTTGAAAACCTTCAGACCCTAGCTGTGGGAGATCTGACTTCAAATCTCCCATCTGCTCAATGTAGAGCAGTGATTTGAATTGGAGTCTGTCATGCTTGGGTCCATTTCAGAACAATAAGTGGTTGAGGTGATAGCTTGCAATGTTTTGTCTGTCGCACATGTATCTTTGCCTCCCTCTCTTTCTCTGGAAGCTTAAGCCAGGTAGAAGCATGCAGTTCACAATAAGGGATTGTCTGCACTTCCAGGAAGATCAACCCCTTCTGGGTTGATCTTCCAGAGTTTGATTTCAAGCATCTGGTAAAGACATGTGAAACTGATCTGTCTGGGATTGGCAGTTGACCCCTGTATTCCTTGCTATTGTGAGGAGTATGGGAGGTCGACAGGAGAAATGCTCCCATTGACCTTCTTTAACTGAAACAAAGCAAGCAGTCCTGTAGCATCCTAAAAAGACTATTATTTATTAAGTAATGAGCTTTGGTGGGAAAAACTCAGTGCTTCAGATTCTGGAACAGAAATGTTCTGTTCCAGAATCTGAGTGGGTCTTTCTCATCAATGCTTATTCCTTAGTAAATACTATTGCTAGTCTTTAAGGAGCTACAGGACTGCTTGCTTTGTTTTGTGAAGATACTAACATGGCTACTGAGACTATCTTTACTTCGTGAAGACAGTCACAAAAAGTCTATTTCTGATATGTCTAGTCTAGCTACACAATTGTCATAGCTACATTTGTGTATCTGAAATTGACTTTCAGGTTTAGTGTTTAAGTGTCTGTGGTTCCCCATTGGGTAGGGTGACTGTCTGCCCTGTTTTGGGCAGGACAGCCCCGTGTTTTGTGTGCCATCCCAGTGTCCTAATTTATTTTGCCAAAGGGGCTAATTACCCCATCTTCCTCTTTTTTACTAGCATAGATGGCTGCTGCCTGATTTTCCCTGGTTAGGGGTGAGCTGGGAGCTGGACCTGTGAGGCTGCGTGGCTGCCGCTCAACTTTTCCCCGGCCTTGGGGGAGCTGGGAGCTTTGGTGGCATGGTGGCAGCCTAGTTCCCGGTGCCTCAAGTCATGGGGCAGCCACAAGCTACAGCTGCCTCCACATCCTCTCAGTAACATGGCAGCCCTCCGCAGGACAGCCACCGCCTAACTACCAGGTAGGGTGACATCCATTCCATTTTGGCCAGGATGATGTCATTCCTCTGTGTCCCATATTTGGCTGGGGGAGATATGGTCACCCTACCATTGGGATACGTAAAGATTTACTGAGACACATCAGCTCATCTACATGTTTGCATAATTTTACAACAAGCTACGTTAAAAAAAAACTCCGCCATGAAGCCTCTACGAGCTCCATGCCAGTCCCAGGCCTGGATGAAGGAGGAGGGTTGGTCAGATGAGTGTTGATGCACTGACCATCAAACAACAATACAAATGAAATCTGATGCCAGTACAACTAAATGATAAAAGATGCTGGCTCAGATGTCACCCGGATAAACAAGGTCTGTGATACCAATCGAGCAATCAGGGTTGGGTCGATAAGTTGGCTACCGAAAGAAGATTACAACTAACACATATGATATCCATTGGAACATGGAACCTCTGAACACTGTGAACACCTGGAAAATTAGAGCTGCTTTGGAAGGAGATGGAGAGATACCAATGCGATATACTTGGACTGGCAGAGATGCATTGGATGGCATCAGGAGAGATATACGGTTGCGAAGTCATTTGGTCAGGAAACAAAATGAAGCATGAAATAGGAGTCAGATTCTTTCTTAGCAAAACAGCCAGAAGAGCATTATTAGGATACAAACCAGTGAGTGCAAGAGTGATGGTAGTGAGATTTGAAGCAAAACTGTTCACCATCTCAGTCGTTCAGGTGTATGCACGCATATCAGACAGTATGGAGGAAGAGATTGGTTTATTCTATAAAGACTTGACAAAGATGGTAGAGGAAATACAGAAGAAAGATGTGCTGATCATCAGATTAGATTGGAATGCGAAGGTTGGAACAGATAACGAAGGTTGGGAGAGAGTCATGGGAAGGTTTGGATATGGAGAAAGAAATGAGCGAGGTGAGAAACTATTAGAGTTTGCTACAGAGCATGAGATGCTGATCTGCAACACAAGATTTAGATTTATTAGGAACTGGGGACACTTTTGGGGTAGGGGGAGCCTATACAGGAAGGATGGGCTCCACCTAAATCAAGGTGGATCCAGACTGCTGGCATTAAACATTAAAAAGGACATAGAGCAGTTTTTAAACTAAGAGGTGGGGGAAAGCCGATTGGTGCGGGGGAGCACCTGGATCGGACGGAGACTTCTCTTACACGAGGCTCCATAGACAGGGATTCCCTAGAAGTTAGTCAGATAGGGAACGTGGGAAATAATATATGGGCAAGATCAGATGTGAAACAATCGTGCATAAAAAAATCCACCACGTCTGTGAAAGGCGGACATATAAATAGTGGTAGTTTTCTAACATGCTTTTACACTAATGCTAGGAGTCTGTCTAATAAGATGGGTGAACTGGAGTACCTCATATCAAAGGAGGAAGTTGACATAATAGGCATCTCAGAAACATGGTGGAATGAGGACAATCAGTGGGACACTATCATACCGGGATATAAATTATATCGGAAAGACAGAACAGGTCGTGCGGGTGGCGGAGTGGTACTATATGTGAAGGATAATATAGAATCAAATGAAGTAAAAATCCTAAAGGAATCAAAATGTTCCATAGAATCATTATGGATAACAATTCATTCCTCTAATATGAATATGGCATTAGGAATATATTACCGACCACCTAACCAGGACAGTGATAGTGATGCTGAAATGTTAAGGGAGATTAGAGAGGCTATCAAAATAAAAAACACAGTAATAATAGGAGATTTCAATTATCCCCATATTGATTGGGTGCATGTCACCTCAGGACGGGATTCAGAGATTAAATTTCTTGATGCCTTAAATGACTGCTTCTTGGAGCAGCTAGTACAGGAACCCACAAGGGGAGAGTCGATTCTCGATCTAGTCTTGACTGGAACGCAGGATCTGGTCCAAGAGGTAACTGTTACTGGACCGCTTGGAAATAGTGACCACAATATAATAACTTTTAATATTCCTGTGTTGGGAAGAACACCGCAGCGGTCAAACACTCTGGCATTTAATTTCAAAAAGGGGAATTACACTAAAATGAGGAAGCTAGTTAAACAGAAACTAAAAGGTAGAGTAATTAAACTAAAATCCCTGGAAGCTGCATGGAAACTGTTTAAAGACACCATACTAGAGGCCCAACTTAAATGTATACCCCAAATAAAAAAACACAGTAAGAGACCTAACAAAGAACCACCATGGCTAAACAGCCATGTTAAAAAGGCAGTGAGAGAGAAAAGGGCAGCTTTTAAAAAGTGGAAGTCAAATCCTAGTGAGGAAAATAGAAAGGAACATAAACACTCCCAAATTAACTGTCATAATGTAGTAAGAAAAGCCAAAAAAGAGTTTGAGGAACAGCTAGCCAAAAATTCAAAAAACAATAGTAAAATGTTTTTTAAATACATTAGAAGCAGGAAGCCTGCTAAAAAAGCAGTGGGGCCCTTGGATGATAAAGATATAAAAGGAGCGATCAAGGAAGACAGTGCCATTGCGGAGCGATTAAATGATTTCTTTGCTTCAGTCTTCACGGCTGAAGATGTTACAGAGGTTCCTAAATCTGAGCCAGCCTTCTTAGGCGACAAATCTGAGGAACTCACTCAGATTGAAGTGACATTAGAGGAGGTTTTGGAATTAATTGATAAGCTGAATAGTAACAAGTCTCCAGGACCAGATGGCATTCACCCAAGGGTTCTGAAAGAACTCAAATGTGAAATTGCGGAGTTATTAACAGTGGTTTGTAACCTATCCTTTAAATCCACTTTGGTACCAAATGACTGGAAGACGGCCAATATAACACCAATATTTAAAAAAGGCTCTAGAGGAGATCCTGGCAATTATAGACCGATAAGTTTAACATCAGTACCAGGTAAATTAGTAGAAACACTAGTAAAGAGTAAAATTGCAAGGCACATAGAAGAGCACGAATTGTTGGGCAAAAGTCAGCATGGTTTCTGCAGAGGGAAGTCGTGTCTGTCTAATCTATTAGAATTCTTTGAAGGGGTTAATAAACATGCGGACAAGGGGCACCCAGTGGACATAATATACCTAGATTTCCAGAAAGCCTTTGACACGGTCCCACACCAAAGGCTTTTATGTAAATTAGGTGGTCATGGGATAGGAGGAAAGGTCCTTTCATGGATCGGGAATTGGTTAAAAGACAGAAAACAAAGGGTTGGAATAAATGGTAAATTTTCACAATGGAGGGGGGTAACTAGTGGTGTTCCCCAGGGCTCAGTCCTGGGACCAATCCTGTTCAACTTGTTCATCAATGATCTAGAAAATGAGGTAAGCAGTGAGGTGGCAAAGTTTGCAGATGACACCAAGTTGTTCAGGACAGTCAAAAGCAAAAGGGATTGTGAAGAACTACAAAAAGATCTCAGCAAACTGAGTGATTGGGCAGCAAAATGGCAAATGAAATTTAATGTGGGTAAGTGTAAGGTAATGCATGTTGGAAAAAATAACCCAAATTACACGTACTACATGATGGGGTCAAATTTAGCTACGACAGATCAGGAAAGGGATCTTGGAGTTATAGTGGATAGTTCTCTGAAGACATCCACGCAGTGTGCAGCGGCAGTTAGTAAGGCAAATAGGATGTTAGGAATTATTAAAAAAGGGATCGATAATAAGACAAAAGATATCATACTTCCCCTATATAAAACTATGGTACGCCCACATCTCGAGTACTGCGTGCAGATGTGGTCTCCTCACCTCAAAAAAGATATATTGGCATTAGAAAAGGTTCAGAAAAGGGCGACTAAGATGATTAGGGGCTTGGAAAGGGTCCCATATGGGGAGAGGCTAGAGAGACTGGGACTTTTCAGTTTGGAAAAGAGGCGATTGAGGGGCGATATGATAGAGGTATATAAAATCATGAATGGTGTGGAGAAAGTGAATATAGAAAAATTATCTACCTTTTCCCATAATACAAGAACTAGGGGACACCAAATGAAATTGATGGGTAGTAGGTTCAAAACTAATAAAAGGAAATTTTTCTTCACACAGCGCACAGTCAACCTGTGGAACTCCTTGCCCGAGGAGGCTGTGAAGGCCAGGACTCTATTAGGGTTTAAAAAAGAGCTTGATAAATTTTTGCAGGTCAGGTCCATAAATGGCTATTAGCCAGGGATAAAGTATGGTGCCCTAGCCTTCATAACAAGGGCAGGAGATGGATGGCAGGAGATAAATCACTTGTCTTCTGTTCTCCTTCTCTGGGGCACCTGGCATTGGCCACCGTCGGCAGATGGGATGCTGGGCTTGATGGACCTTTGGTCTGACCCAGTATGGCCATTCTTATGTTCTTATGTTCTTATGTTCTTAAGATTCCAACAAAAGGACTGTAGGAAGTGGACATGACGGGAAGTCCAAGAACATGATAGATATGGTTTTGATAAGAAGAAGATCGATAACATCAGTACAGCAGTCCCAGACTTTCCAAGGAGTGGACATAGACTCAGACCACAGTCTAGTGATAGCAAACATCAAGGTAAAACTCAAAAGAAAATGTAAGATACAGTTTAAGAAAAGAAGAGACATGGTAGGGCTATGTGAGGAAGAAACAGGGAATGCATACAGAGCAGTGCTCGAAGAGAAGATTAAGATTAAGAAAGATTAAGAACAATTGCCCTAATGAGTCATCTAGGCAAGGTGCTGGTGATGATACTGATGGAGAGACTAAGATCGCAAATAGAAGAACATATAGCAGATGAACAAGGGGAGTTCAGAAAAGCCAGAAGTACCATACACCAGATATTGGAACTAAGACTGATAGCAGAGAAAGCTTGACGAAAGAACAAAAACATATACACTTGCTTCATCGAATTTCAACAGGCATTTGACAGGAAAGATCAGCAAGTGACTTGGGCAGTGTTGGAGTCATACGGAATGGATAGCAGACTGATATGGTTGTTGAAGGATATCAGTGACAATGCGGAGGCAGCGGTGAGAACATGCGTGGAGTTGAGAAGCTAATTTAAAACAAGTAGAGGTATGAGACGAGGAGACCCAATATCGCCAAGTATCTTCATCGCACATCTGGAGGAAGCAATGGACAAGATCAAGGAACAGGTAGAAGGGATATCTGTGTGCAAGGCAAAAGAATTAACAACTTGAGATTCATGGATGATATAGTTATCATTGAAGAAGATGAGGAGAAGCTAGCGAGAATGATGCAGGTGCTAAACGAAGAAGGGAAGTGGTACAGACTAGTTATGAACATTGATGAGACAAAACAATGGTATTTGGAGATTAGAAAATAGGAAGGAAGATCAGTGTAGATGGTATTGAACTAGAAAACGTAGAGAAGTTCACATATCTGGGGAGCGATATGATCGAGACTGTAAGAAGAAAATAGCGACTAAAATAGTGAAAGCAAGAGCGAGTTTGAAGGTGATGGATAAGATCTGGAAAAGCAAAGCAATTAGCTTAGGAAAGAAGCTGAGCGGCTTGAAAATGTGTGTATTCATCAGCATGTTGTACGGATGTGAGACATGGGTGATAACGAAAGATTCAAAAAGAAGAATACTGGCGTTCGAAAGGAGTTGTTATAGAAAGATTCTGAGAATAGGATGGATGCAGATGGTCACCAATGAAGAATTATATAGAAAGATACATCCGAAAGAGAACCTGCTGCAGAAGGTTTTAAAATGGAAGCTACAACTATTTGGGCATATTTGCAGAATAAATGATGTATGAAAAATCAAGACCCTGATATTCGGCATAATAGATGGCTGGAATAGGAGAGGCAGACCCCAGAGAGAATGGATAGACGATATAGTAGATTGGTATGGAGCTAGTCTACAGGAACTAAGCCATTCTGCACTGTACAGGGAAAGATGGAAGGAAATAGCAAGAGAGGCGTCAGACACCCATGGTTATTGATGATGATGATGATGATACATGAAAAAAGCAAAGTCAGCACAAAAAATTGTAATAAAGTTAATTAGTATATAGAGTAATATAAACATATGCTCCATAAGTACAATATTTATGTTCCAGTTGATTTCATAAATTATACTAGCAGCTTTACTCAGTATTACTCAGGTCCTTAACTCAACTTTTTTGGGGGGGAGTAAAAGGAAAATGTACATGCTTTATTTAAACAATTACATTTTTCAAATATGGTGTTTTTATCAATTTAATTTTTATTTCAGCTGTCTTAGCAGGATTGTTAAAATTTGTTCTCTACTAATATATTTTAAAATAGGGATTTATTTTAATTAAACTTCTTAATCATGCAGGCCACTCCTTCACACTTATATTTTACAGAAGGATAATCTTGGGCACAGAGGGGTTCAAGTCCACTTGTTTTTGGAAAATTATTCTTTACTTTTGGGGCTCTAACTTTATTTGAATACCCAGCTTCAGATAATTGATGATTAACTTTCAGAAAGTATCAGGGAGTAGCCGTGTTAGTCTGGATCTGCAAAAGCAATGAGGGGTCCTGTGGCACCTTATAGATGAACAGAAATGTATGAGAATTAGCTTTCGTGGGCAAAGACCCACTTCGTCAGACCTGCATCTGACAAAGTGGGTCTTTGCCCACAAAAGCGTATGCTCATACATTTCTGTTCATCTATAAGGTGCCACACGACCTCTCGTTGCTTTAACTTTCAGAAGTGTCACACACCCATGATTGCCACCCATGATTAATGGGTAGCAGGTTCAAAACTAATAAAAGAAAGTTTCTCTTCACACAGCGCACAGTCAGCCTGTGGAACTCCTTACCAGAGGGCGCTGTGAAGGCCAGGACTCTAACAGAGTTTAAAAAAGAGCTCGATAAATATTTGGAGGTTAGGTCCATAGATGGCTATTAGCAAGGGGTAAGGTATGGTGCCTAGCCTTTTGTTGAAGGCGGGAGATGGATGGCAGGAGACAAATCGCTTGATCATTGTCTTCAGTTCACCTCCTCTGGGGCACCAGGCATTGGCTACTGTCAGCAGACAGGATACTGGGCTAGGTGGACCTTTGGTCTGACCCAGTATGGCTGTTCTTATGTTCTTATATCCCGGCACACTGTGCATTGTTAAAATGCATTAATTCCACCTTGTCTCAAAGGTTGTGAAAATTTTGATAATTAGTGGAAAATGTTTATATCTGGCACTTCTAATATCTTTTCCAGCAGAGATGAAGCTTGGTTCTGTAGCGAAATAATTTAACTTCAGAGAAAATGGCCTGGATTCATCAGAGTTATAATGGATAGATATTTCTAATTTGTGCACATAATAGTTCACTTGTGTAGATATGGAGATACATATCTCATAGAACTGGAAGGGACCTCGGGAGGTCATCGAGTCCAGTCCCCTGCCCTCTTGGCAGGGCCAAGCACCATCTCTCTCCCTCTTCTTCAATCTGTTTGCCCCAGACCCCTAAATGACCTCCTCAAGGATTGGACTCTCAAACCTGGGGTGTACAATGATAGTCTTACGCATTGAAATAGACATTGGGATAATTACTGAATTTGAGTTTGAGTGTCTAAGTGCATTTTATTAAAATAAGCAGTTACGTAGCACCTTAGAAACTAACAAATTTATTAGGTCATGAGCTTTTGTGGGTGAGATTATTTACCACCCAAGGCACTTCATTAAAATAGCATCCTTAACATGTTAATGAACTAAGTCAAGTACTCAGAAGCTGTGAATTAATTAAGTCTGGACAGCCTTAATTTCACCCACTTATATGCATGGATTGCTAGTCTCTATGGCCCCTTCTACACATGCACGATCTTCTGGAAGACTGGCCCCTTCTTCTGGAAGATCCATGGAGCATCTACACATGTAAGGCACTCTTCTGGAAGGAATCCCAAAGCAGGTGCCTCATCTTCTGGATTCTGCGCTCCACTGCAGAACCAGGAAGAACACCTTCTTCTGGAAGAATCTTCCAGAAGAAAGCATGTGTAAATGCTCGCAGACTGCTTCTTCCAGAAGAAGCAATCCGGCATGGCGGTGGCCTGCCAGAGATTGAAGATGCTCTAGGTGACCTCAGCAGGGCTCTTTGGTCTCTGGGTCCTGCAGCTTTTAAAGCTGCAAGAACCTGGACAACCCATGGCAGGAAGCTGAGAGTGTGGAGACTGGCAGCATGTGCCAGCCACACTCCTCCGGGGCCCTGCATCACAGACTGACCCTGACCCTGAGAGATGGCCAGCAGGCCAGCACCCTGCACCACCCAGGGGAGCCCTGGGAACCTGGACAAGGGCAGCCAGGACCCCCACTCGGCTCCCAAATGGAGGGGCACCTCACGGACAGAGCCAGAGCTCCGGGACCTCCTGAGGCTCTGGCATGCTGAAGATGTGAAAGAAATAGAAGTGGGTGGCAACCTGGGCTGTAGCAACCATGAGATGGTAGAGTTCAGGATCCTGACAAAAGGAAGAAAGGTGAGCAGTAATATACAGACTCTTGATTTGAAAAGAGCAGACTTTGACTCCCTGAGAGAACTGATAGGCAGGATCCCCTGGGAAACGATGACAAGGGGGAAAAGAGTTCAAGAGAACTGACAGTCTTACTGAAGGCATAGGAACAAATCATCCCACAGCATAGTAGGAAATGCAAATATGGTAGGCAACCAGCTTGGCAACAGTAAGAGGGAGGGCCGGAGCTGACAAGGTCTATTCAGCAAGGTGGAAATGGCCCAGTATCAACAGCACTTATCAAAAGAGGAAAAAACAAGTCAGATCAGACAGGGGGATTCGAACCTTTGTCAGAGTACCCAATGCTAACATCTCCCCATTAGACTCTGACAAAGGCTCACATCCCCCTGTCTGAGCTGACTTGTTTTTCCCTCTTCTGATAACTGCTGTTGATACTGGGCCATTTCCACCTTGCTGAATAGACCTTGTCAGCTCCGGCCCTCCCTCTTACCTGGACCCCACTCTTTAAATACCCCTCTGAAACCACCCCACCTCACTCATGCATCTGATGAAGAAGGTCTTTGCCCATGAAAGCTTATGCTCCAAAATATCTGTTAGTCTATAAGGTACCACAAGACTTCTTGTTCTCGAAGCGACAGACTAACATGGCTACCTCTCTGATAAAATGATTAAGGGGCTGGAGCACATGACCTATGAGGAGAGCCTGAGGGATTTGGGCCTATTTAGTTTACAGAAGAGAAGACTGAGGGGTGATTTAATAGCAGTCTTCAACTTCCTGAAGGGGAGCTCTGAAGAGAATGGAAACTGTTCTCAGCGGTGACATATAGCAGAACAAGGAGCAATGGTCTGAAGTTACAGAAGGAGAGGAGCAGGTTGGATATAAGGAAAAACTACTTTACCAGGAGGGTGGTGAAGCACTGGAATGCGTTGCCTAGAAAAGTGGTGGATTCTTCATCCCTAGAGGTTTTTACATCCTGGCTTGACAAGGTCTTGACTGGGATGACTCAGTAGGGGTTGATCCTGCTTGTAGAGGGAGCTGGACTAGATGACCTCCTGAGGTTCCTGCCAGCCCTATTATTTTATGACACCAGTGGGCACCAGAGGAATGCCCCTGCCTTTGCCTACCTTGCACAGGGCCTGGATGCTCATGGCCACCCCTCTCAGACCCCTGAGCAGGTCCAATACAAGGTAAAGGAGCTGTGGGAGGAGTACATGTGGGCCTGACATAGTGCCCGTAGGTCTAGCCATGCCCCAGCCAGCTGCCCCTTCTATCGGGAGCTGCGGGACATCCCAGCTACCAATGAGGCCTCGCCACCCCAGGTCACATGGAGGGTTCCTTGAGCCACAATTCTGTACCCCCTGCTGAGGCTGGGCCTGCTGTGGACCACATGTACCTGCCAGTGCTCCTGGTCCCATCAGCGCCCCGCAAGACTGGGTGCCCAGGGCGGAATGGGTGCCCGTGGGCACCAGGGCTCACGGCCCTCCACACCCTCCCTCAACTAGGGCCCCCACCATCCCTGTCCCAGGTCCCATCCCAGTTCATATGCCTCTGTTCCCTGACTCCCATGTATATAGTTAAGCAGTTTTTGGTTCATATAAGTTTGTTTTATTGTTTCATAGATACTATTTACATAAAGATGTTCTCTATTTCTATGTTCAGAGTTAAATAAGTACATTTTACACACCTCATGTCCCTGATTTACCAGCTTCAAAAACTGCTCGATCAGTTCTCCAAAGCGTGCAAAGACTTTGGGCTTACCATCAGCCTAAAGAAGACGAACGTACTCGGTCAGGATGTTGCTGAATTCCCATCAATCAGCATTGACAACTATACGTTAGAGGTCGTCCACGAGTTCGTTTACCTAGGGTCCGCCATCACTGACACCCTGTCGTTGGACACTGAGCTAAATAGGAGGATCGGAAAAGCGGCCACAACTCTGTCCAGACTCAGCAAGAGAGTGTGGAATAACAACAAGCTGTACACTCACACCAAAATGCAAGTCTAGAGAGCCTGCATCCTCAGCACCCTCCTTTATGGCAGCAAGACTTGGACCCTGTATGCTCCCCATGAAAAGAGGCTGAACGTCTTCCACTTGCGCTGCCTCAGGTGCATCCTTGGAATATCATGGAAGGACAGAGTGACCAACACCGCCGTCCTCGAGCAAGCTGGAATCCCAATCATGCACACCCTCCTCAGGCAGCGTCGACTCCGCTGGCTTGGCCACGTCCACAGGATGAATGATGGAAGGATTCCAAAAGACATCCTGTATGGTGAGCTAGCCTCTGGCAAAAGACCTCCCGGATGCCCCCAGTTACGTTACAAATATGTCTGCAAGAGAGACCTCAGAGAGGTAGACATCGAGCTGGAGAGTTGGGAAGAACTAGCAGATGACCGTAGCAGATGGAGGCAGGGGTTACACAAGGGCCTTCAGAAGGGCGAGGTGAGGATCAGACAGCTAGCAGAGGAGAAGCGAGCGCACAGAAAGCACAATAAGGACTTGCCAGACACCCACTACATCTGCAAGAGATGCAGCAAGGACTGTCACTCTCGTGTGGGTCTTTATAGTCACAATAGACGCTGTAAATGAAGTCCTCAATTGAAACTTTAAAGGGCGCGATCCATAGTCTATGCAGACTGAAGGATGCCTACCTACTGTCCCTGATTATTGGGGGGTAGTGTAGGGGGCTGGAGGGGTGCTGGGGAGAGTGGGGGGGTTAGTAGCTCCCCCCAGGTGAATGCCTCCCGCATGTGGACTCTGTCACTGTTCAGCCACCTGTTGGGGGCTGCGGTGGGTTGCTGGTACTGGGAGACTGGCTCCACCATCCAGGTCTGTGGCAGGATCCCTTGACATGCCTTGATGAGGTTGTGGAGGGCACAGCAGGTGGCCACAACCTGTGGAACGTTCTGCAACCCCACATCAAGGCACGTGAGGAGACATCTGAACTGCACCTTCAGATGACCCAAGGCACACTCGACCAGGTATCGGGCACATGTGGAGAAGGCATTGAACAGCTCCTGGGAGGGTGTGAGGTGGCCCATGTATGGGTGCATCAACCAGGGCTGGAGGGGGTAGGCCAGGTTGCCCATGAGGCAGAGGGGCATGGCAACTTCTCTGATGACTCACTTCTGTCAGGGCATGAATGTTCTGGTCTCCATCCTGATAAACAGGACGGAATTCCGCAGGATGCTTGCAGTTGGCATAGTGGCCACCGCTGTGGTACGGAGCCCTGATGGGGATATGCATCCCGTCGATTGCCCCAAAGCACTGGGGGAAACCAAGCTCCATGAAGCCCTCAATGAGTGCATCCAGGTTCCAATGAACACCAGCTGCCACACCAGCATGTAGTTGATGGCCCTCATGACCTGCAGGGGAATGAGAGTGGGCAAACTCATGGGCATGCACAGGGGTGTCCCTGCTCCCTTCCCTGTCTTCCCCCTCCCTCCCTCCCTACTGGGTCCTCCCCATCCCGCTCGGGAACCCCTCCGGCAGCAGGCATGTGGTATGCCCCTTGGGCAAAGCCTACCTCCCCCTGGTCTGGCCCTCCACCCTCCTGGCCCCCAGGGTCCTCCAGGCCAGCCACCCCTCACCCTCCCCCCTGGCCAGGGTGAAGCCCAGGGCAAGGCTTCCCTCTAGTATGACGGCCCCGACGGTGGATCTGCCCATCCCAAACTGCTGCGCAATGGACCGGTAGCTGTCCGGGATAGACAGTTGCCATATTGCAATGGCCATGCGCCTCTCCACGCAGAGGGTCAGCCTCACCCAGGTGTCCTCGCATCGGAGCACGTGGGTGAGCCAGCTGCAGATATCCAGGAAGATCTCCTTCTTCATCTGGAGATTCTGCAGCCAGCAGTCATTGTCCCTCTCCCCCGTGACAACCCTGTCCCACCAGTCTGTGCTGGTGGCATGGGTCCAGACATGCTGGACAGACCAGGAGGAGCCTGGTAGGGGCAGTGTGGGGTCAGGACCCACAGGCCTGGGTCTCTGTCACCACAGGAGGCCAAGGAGGGTGGCCAAGAGGATGGCCAGCCTGTGGATCAGGGCAAGACTGCTGGCCTGCGGCTGCTGGGGTCCATGCCTGCTGGTTGGGCCACGCAGGACAGGGACCTGGGTCTGACCTGCTGCAAGCAGCTGAGCATGCCTCAGCTGCATGTGCAGGGAAGGGCTGTTTGGGTGGGGGCCTTTAAAGGGCCATGTTGCTGGCATCCCTGAAACGACTTTCCGGCCATGCAACCCCATCTGTGCCATTTCCTGCCTTGTTCTTCTGGAAGAGTGCATCTACCCATGCAAAGGCACTCTTCTGGAAGAATGGGAGACTCTTTCTGGGGTGCATTTAATGTGTAGGCACACTCTTCCAGATGACCATCCTACAGAAGATGTCTTCCAGAGGATCATCTTCCGGAAGATTGTGCACGTGTAGAAGAGGCCGATATGAACAGCTCCCCCTGGCTACCCCACCCGAACCCAGGCTCATTCAATGAATGTGGAGTAAGTTCTCATTTCTAGTTCCCACATTCAGTTACAAAATTCAGTTACAAAAGCAGTTTCTCTGATCTTGATGTTTACACCTCTACATTAGCTACTGATAATGGGCCACGTCCTCCCTGGCTGAACTGACTTGATTTTTCCTCTCTTGATGTTCACAGCTCCACATTAACTGCCAATAATGGGCCACATCTTCTGTGACTGAACAGACCTTGTCAACTCTGTTCCTCCCTTTGACTGAGACTCCCTCTTTAAACCCTCTTCTGGAACCCCCCCTCCACTCATGCATCTGACAAAGTAGGTCTTTGCCCACGAAAGCTTATGCTCCAAAATATCTGATAGTCTATAATGTGCCACAGGACTTCTTGTTGTTTTTAAAGATCCAGACTAACTCGGCTAGCTCTCTGATAAGCATTCAATGTGTGGCCCCAATGCTGTACTTTAAACCCTTGTCAGATATAATAATTTTCTGTGGGGATCTCCCCCTCCCTTTGCCCCTTATACGTGGAGAACTGAGACACAGCAAGATTAAGGTCCAAAGCATCCCTTAAATTTTGGCTTCTTAATTTGAAACATGTAGGGCCTCATTTTTCAGAGTGCTTAGTCTTTCTGGCCCTACTGAACTACAGTTCAGTTCTACAACAAGTCAGGCCCCGGTGTCTCAAGTCTGGCACATAGGAACGGTTATCAGAGAAGGTGTGGCGCCATTACTGGATCAGGGAGGTAACCTAGTGACAGATGATGCAGGAAAAGCTGAAGTACTGAATGCTTTTTTTGCCTCAGTCTTCACGGACAAAGTCAACTTCCCAATGACGGTCCTAGATGATGCAGTATGGGAAGGTGGAAGGCAGCCATCTGTGGGGAAGGAACAAGTTCTGAGCTACCTAGAAAAACTAGATGTGCACGAGTCCATGGGTCTGGATTTAATGCACCCCAGGGTACTGAGGGAATTGGCAGAGGTCATTGCTGAACCTTTGGCCATTATCCTTGAAGACTCTTGGAGATCGGGGGAGATACCGGATGACTGGAAGAAGGCAAATGTAGTGCCCATCTTTAGAAAAGGAAAGAAGGACAATCCAGGGAACTATAGACCCGTCAGCCTTACCTCAATCCCTGGGAAAATAATGGAGGTAGTCCTCAAGGAATCCATTTTGAAGCACTTGGAAGAGGGGAAAGTGATCAAAGGTAGCCAACATGGATTCACCAGGGGCAAGTCCTGCCTCACCAATCTGATCAGCTTCTATGATGAGGTAATAAGCTCTGTGTACATGAGGAAGTCAGTGGATGTGACATACCTTGACTTCAGCAAGGCTTTTGATACGGTCTCCCACAACATTCTTGCCCATAAGTTAAGGAAATATGGATTGGATCCTTGGACTATAAGATGGATAGAAATCTGGCTTGATGGTCGGGCCCAACGGGTAGTGGTCAATGGCTCAATATCTGGATGGCAGTCTGTTTCAAGTGGAGTGCCGCAAGGCTCGGTTCTGGGGCCGGTGTTATTCAACAACTTTATTAATGACCTGGATGAGGGACTGGGTTGCACCCTCAGCAAGTTTGCAGATGACACAAAACTAGGGGGAGAGGTAGATATGTTGGAAGGTAGAGAGAGAATCCAGAGGGACCTGGATAAATTGGAGGACTGGGCCAAAAGAAATCTGATGTGGTTCAATAAGGAGAAGTGTAGAGTCCTGCACCTGGGGCGGAAGAATCCCAAACATTGTTACAGGCTGGGGACCGACTGGTTCAGCAGCAGTACGATGGAAAGGGACCTAGGGGTTATGGTGGATGAAAGGCTGGATATGAGTAAACAGTGTGCCCTTGTAGCCAAGAAAGCTAACGGCATAGTGGGGTGCATTAGGAGGAGCATTTTGAGCAGATCTAGAGAAGTAGTTATTCCTCTTCATTCGGCACTGGTGAGGCCACATCTGGAATATTGTGTCCAGTTTTGGGCCCCCCCAGTATAAAAAGGATGTGGATTTGCTAGAGCAGGTTCAGCGAAGGGCCACAAAAATGATTAAGGGTCTGGAGCACAAGACCTATGAGGATAGGCTGAGGGATTTGGACTTGTTTAGTTTACAGAAGAGAAGACTCAGAGGTGATTTAATAGCAGCCTTCGACTTCCTCAAGGGGAGCTCTAAAAAGGAGGGTGAGAAACTGTTCTCAGTGTTGTCAGATGGCAGAACAAGGAGTAATGGTCAGAAGTTGAAGAGGGAGAGGTGTAGGTTAGATATTAGGAAAAACTTCTTCACCAGGCGGGTGGTGAAGCATTGGAATGAGTTGCCTAGAGAGGTGGTGGATTCTCCTTCCCTTGAGGTTTTTAAGTCCCGGCTGGACAAGGTCCTGGCTGGGATGACTTAGTAGGGGTTGATCCTGCTTGAAGCAGGGGGCTGGACTAGATGACCTCCTGAGGTCCCTTCCAGCCCTATGATTCTGTGATTCTGTGAACCAAGGAGAGCAGTGAACATTTGATTCGTGCATGGCTGCCATTATGCGAATGAGATGCCGCATATTCATGCTGGTGCCTCATTAGCATCTTCCAAACTGCCTAATTAACATGCCCTCTCCAAAAGGAGGTGGCATGTGTAGACACAGCCAAAATGTGTTTTGAAAGAGCACCCAGCCCTTTTGAAATAGGTTTTCTGGACCCATAGTATTATTTTGAAATAGTGTTATTGGGCACCATTATGGCTTATTTTGAAATGGTGATATTCCATGTCTTAATAGCGCCTATTTTGAAATATCAGTTTTGAAATAGGCACCATTCTTCCGGCAGTGAGTGTTACCAATTTCAAAATAACACACCCACTGTTTTGAATTTATTTTAAAATAGCACATGTGTAGTGTAGACATTAGCAAAGTTATCTCAAAATAACTCTGTAGCATAGACATAGCCTAGAAGTGCCCACTAATCTGGTATCTCACCCCTTCCAGGGTTAATAACATCCCTCAGCTGGCATATCTGCCACCATGGCCAACTGTTACCCCAAAATCTAGCTCTTTGGCTCATGGGGCAAGTTGAAGTCAATAAAAGCCATGCTCTGTGGTGGCTGGATGTGGTGTAAGGTGGGCTGGGTCCTATGCTGGGTCCCAACCCAGGGATGCTTTGGCAGCAGCTTTGCCCTCTCCTTCAGCCCCCTCATCTTTTACTACGCACACTCACAGGGCCACTTTCTTATAAAACATTGCACCTGTTTGGCCCTTGTGTCCAGGACACAGCCTGGCAAGTATCCAACAAGATCTCTCTCTCTCTCTCTCTCTCTCTCTCTCCCTCCCTGCTGCACCCAACATGTTCCTCCTCCTTTTGGGAGCCACTCCTACACCCTGACTGCTCAGGACCCAACTGCTCACTTCTCTTCTGAGCAGTTCCTTGTAACAGGGCGGCCTCACCAAGCTGCTGTTCGATTGGTTACTGTCCTGTCAGTCATTGTCCTGATTGGCTGAGACTCTGCACAGGCTCCCTCCAATTTCTTTAACTCCTGGCTGTAGTCAGACAGCGGCCCCACTACTCCTGCGCATGGAGGAAAGCGGGGCTGTTCTCTGTCTTGTCAGTATGTTGCATTTATAACATCCCATGCTCAAGTAGTCTGCAAGTAATAAAACCTGCCACCTATGCACTGCTGGACTAAACTCAGGCAGGAGTTAAGTTTGATTTGGGACCCTTGTTAACCTGTCTGTTAGTACACCTCACATTGGTTATCTGATGCACTAGCTGGGGAATTAAACCTCTCAACCTAAAGCAAGGTCAGTGGCCCAAGTGTCTAGAAAGCTTCCTTTTTCATTGACTTGCTGCAGCTGTATGACTGTGAAAGAAATGTCCCAGCCTTGGACAGTGGTAGTGGGCTGCTTGTATATTAGGGCTTTATATTTTGTTTATTTTAAGTCTGTTAAATACTTTGTTCAACAATAAGGAAAATTGAGGCAGAGTCTTCAATTAGAATACAGAGTATCAGCTGTCATTTGTGCTGGTGAAATCTGGTCTAGATAACATATTATCGGACTAGTCTTGTGTGAACAAATTAATGGCAAGTTCTCATAATTTTCTAGGAGAGGAAACTATAATATAGTATTTCAAGGTAAAGATATTTTAATCATGTTACTTTTATATAAATCCTATGGCTTCAGATAAGACTCATGGTTTTGAATGCTTGGGTTTGGCAATACTGTAGATAAACTATCTTTAATATTTTGGGCATTTAAACTATATGTATATGTTTAATAATCAATAGCCACACTCACTGTTTCCTGCCCAAAACCCACCCTTTTGAATTCTCTCTCGTTACAATCATGTGTGAAATTTGAAACCAAATATCTACTTAAAATTATTCAGTAGTAAGTAGCAATCTCCAAGGGGAAAAACAGAGGCACTTAATGAGTCCAAAATAAGATGCAGCATATGGAGCTGAATACGTCCTTCTACATATTCACAGACACTTTTTTAACTAGGACTTACAAATTCCTTGAGGAATGCAGGGTTCAGAGCCGTTCTCAGGACTGATGATACAGCGTATTTGAACTTATTATCCTCTGAAAAATCAGTAGGTTCCTACTCAGTCATAGTACTTGGTACATGTACAAATTGTCGCAGTTCCTCCAGCTTCAAGCTTTGAATAAGATTCCTGTAAGTATTCCTGTATTTTTAACAGCAACATCTCAAATAAATGAATACATTAAAATGCTGTGACCATATCTATCAGGTTCATTCACAATAAAAGTCATCTGAAGATTTATGACCTTTCTCAGCTACTCTTTTTCTCCCAAATGATTTTCATATACACATTTGGATGTGAGCATCTTTTAATATGATGGTTATAGCTCCATCTTGTGACCTACAGGTGTAATTGCAGCCACATACTAAATAGAAGTAGTTTAAGCTAATTTAGGAGACAAGGTGGAAGAGGGTTTTGAGATTATACAGACCTTTTCTTCAAATCTTGGAAATGTACTCAAGCTAGACACAAAGTGGAACAGATTGCTTGCTATAAATACTTAACGCATTTCAAGGGAACATTCAGGGTGAAGTGGTCCATTCATACCTTTCCCATGATAGGGGGAAAATAAGGATGGAGGGAGAAGTCAATGGTTGTAGTAAGCTAAGAATCTAGTGTAACAAATTGGGTAGTGTAATACTGTTCATCAAGTCAATTTATGTTGGTGATAAAAGTCTATGATCTTCAGGTTTGGGAACACTGTATACCTTGAAATATGTAACTACTTACATTAAACAATCTGATCTACCTTGTACTGAGTACATTTTCCAGACCAGTGAAAGCTCCAAAGTGTGTCTCCGACCAAAATAATCTGGTTCAATAAAAGTTGCTATCTCAACTTCTCCCTGTCTCTCTGATATCCTGGGGCCAACATGGCTACAGCAACACTGCAGTACACTAATAGGCTAATGGAGAGTTCAAAAATATATATGTTTCATCATCCTATCCTTTTACTGTGCAAAAGGAAACTGGTTTGAAGTTCATGAAGTCGCTTTGGGATATGCTGTAAAACACTGGGGTTTTTCATTGTCTGGATTTTTTTTCTTTTTACTAAATGGATAGGTGAGACCTAAAACTACCTTACTATTTTACTATTAAAAACAAACATACCAATCCAGTGGTGTTTCTTTTCCTGAGCAGTTATAATTTTTGCTGCACTACATAGGAAAAATACACATGCTGCTGCTCAATGTCATGTGAGGGTTCCCTCCTCCAAAGGGCTCTGTCAGAATTCTTGCCCTCCACAAAACCTAACTTAACTAGAAACCAGTATCTTTAGTTCTCACTCTGCAAAAGGAACATTGTTGCTGGTTATAACTTACACAGAGGTATCCAAATTATGCCAAGTACTGAGCAAGCCTATGGGCAAATATGAAACCTTCCCAGTTCACTATTTTTATAATCCTTGTCAAAAAACTAGCTGAAAATTGAGAGCATTCTCCAAAAATTAATTACATATTTCATTTTGTTGTGTAGTGCACAATGGTTGCTTTGCCAGTGGTTAGAACAGCAGCTGAGGAATTAGCCTACTGGGTTATTAATTGATTAAATGTGTGATGGGTTGAACTTCTCTGGACCCTATTTTCTCAGTCATAAATATCCATTTCAACATGGTGTAGTTAGACTTCGCTAATGTCTGTAAAAGTTCTTTGTGATATTTTTTTCTGGAAGGGAGGTGGGAGGGGTGAAAGGTACTGCAATAATAAGATTCCAGGCCTATTAAAAATGCATTAGATAGAGAAGACAATGAGTAATTCATGCTTAAAGCTGGGCAGGAAACAGTTTTCTTATTCCAGACATTTTTTTTTCAGATTTTTGCCATTTGTGTTTGTCACAAAACTAAAATGGGGCTCGCAAACTAAGGCTTATGGGCTGCATCCATCCAATCAGCTGTTTTTAATCTGGCTCTTGAGCTCCCACAGGGGAATGGAATCTGAGGCTTGTGATGCTCCTCATGTGCTGTAGCTCCATGCAGTTTCTGGAAGCAGCTGCTTGTCTCTCCTCTGGGTACTATGCTTAGGGGTATCCATATGTTATGGCTCCTTCCCCACTCTAGCAAGATAAATGCAGAAGTGGGGGCCAGCAACAGTACCTCCAAAACCTTATCTACCAGGTTTTGGTATAAACTCCCCTCCCAAAATCCTAAAAAACCCTTAGATTTTGGGGATAAAATTCGCTGCCACCACCCAAATAATAATAAGGAAACAAGGGAGAGACTACTTGGGAAATCTCAGCCCCAAAAGTGAAAACCAGGACACAAACATTAACCAATACCAAGTTAATAAAAAGAAAAAGAGAGAACTTTTATTATTACAACAATATTCGTGTTGCAAGCCTCATGACTAGATGGAAGAGTCACAAAGTAAAACACATGGGGAGTCTCCACCATGGGCCTAGAACTTAGTTACAAGGAGAGTAAAAGAACATTTCTAAAAAGTGCACAGACATCAGATCCCACTTCCCAAACCATAAAACAATAAAGCCTAACGGAGTTATCTAAACTTTTCCCTACTTACAGAAGATTGGAGGGCCTGTTCTTGGAGGGAGATATGCTGTGTCTCTCTCCCTCATGGCTGGAAAGAAGAAGAAAGACCAGAGGACAGAAAAAGGGAGGAGCCAAAAAATTCAATTCTTACCTACATTCCTATAGGCCAACCCCACCTGCCAAAGGAGGTTAACCCTTTTACTCCCAGGCTGCTGACTAACACTCATGATCATGACACCATAGCACTCCATGTACTGCCACTGCCCCCAATGCAGTTCTCATTGGCTCAGGGCTGTGGCCAGTGGGAGTTGAAGGTGTGACACCTACAGACTGAGGGGCAGCACACATAGCTGCCCAGCTGCACCACCACGTCTGACCTGGCTGGAAGGGAGACATGCTTGACAAGGTAAGTGTATCTTGGATCCTGCACCCCTCAACCTCCCTCCAGCCTTCTGCCCAATTCCCCTCCTGTCCTTCAAACTCCAGTTCAGAGCCCATGCCTGCCCCCCAAGCACCTCATCCACATCCGGAGTGCATGTGTGCTCACTCACTTGCTTGCTCACACTCTCTCTCTCTCTCACTCACACACACACACACACACACACACACACACACACTGGCACTTCACCCCTGTCCCAGTCCAGATCCCCCTCCTTCATTCCAGGCCCCAGCCCAGAGCCCTCACCATGCCCTCTATACTCCTACCCTCTGTCCCAGCCTGGAGCCCCTCCTGCACCTAAACCCCCTCATTTCTGGTCCGCCCCAAATCCTGAATCCCCTTCCATACCCCAACTTTAATTTTATGAACATTCATGGTCCTTCAAACCATTGCCATACCCTGATGTGGCCCTTAGGTCAAAAAGACCCGAACTCTTTGAATTTTTTCATTAAAAATAGAGGGACACTCCAGAATAACCACCTGGTTAGAGCACTCATAATCAACTTCCTGCTCTGAATGAGACATAGCAGAGTCTTGAAACTTGGACTGCAATCTCAGCACTATTACCACCAGGCTACAAAGTTAGTCGTCTCTCATTTTGGTCTTTTTCCACATCAGCTGAGGAAACTGTCATTGAACCTGACCTTTTGCATAGAAAGACAAAACATTGTCCATAATAAAACATTGTGTCAAAGTTCACCTCCTTGCCATATTCAGTGATTTCAATTTCCTAACCTGCCCCCACATTCTTGGCAAGCAGATGTGATTTCTTCCAGTTTTTATTTTTCTACTTACCTATTGATTTGCAGCTATTTAAAAGTGAAGTTGCTCAGTTGCAATTGATTGGATAAATATTATGGTATTATTTCAGTTCCCTGATTACATGAGTGAGCAAACACTTTAGCTACATCTATACTAGAAACCTCTGTTGACAGTACCATCTGTTGACAGAGTTGTGCATCTCCACATGAAAGCAGATCAACAGAGCAATACGCTATGTCGACAGAGAGCAGCCAGACTTCCCTGCCCTCTGTTGACAGAACTGCTGACCAGAAGCTTTGCAAACAGGGCAGCCTGGTGAACTGGAAGCTCTTTGTCAATGAAGTGTCTACACTGCACTTCTGTCAACATAATTCTGTCAACAGGAGCGTAATTCCTAAAATTTTTGAGGGATAACACTATCGAAACAAACGCAAAAGCTTTATGTGTGTAGACGCTGCCTGAGTTATGTTGACAGAAGGCCCCTTCTGTCGCGAAAACTCTCTGATGTAGACACAGTCTTTGTGGGCAAAAATATATTTTCTCATTATGCTCTCATGTGAAACTGGAAATAGTTTCACATTGAACAATTGTGTCAGTACAAACACAACAGATTCAGTATTTTGCACACAAAAAGTGAACACAAAAGTAGGGCAAGCATGGCTGTAAGGAATTCATTTAAAAACTTGAATATTCATGACACATTTTATATGATTTGCCCCACTGCAGTGTTAACTATTCTTAAGTGCTTCTTTTTAAAAAGGCAGAAGTGTTTTTCACTCTGAATAAGTCTCTGTTGAATTGTACAATCAATAAAGTTGCTTGCTTCTGTAGTTGTTTCATGGCATTTACTTCATTAGTAATTAGCATTAGATTAAATACTGTTGTTTTTTGACTAAAACAAGTAGCATTACTGAGCTCTTCTTTTGGCCACAACATTGTTCTAATGCCCAAAGATGGAACTGCATGCTAGGAAGCAATGAAGAGTGGGCTTACCACTAGCACAGATAGTGTCATCTGTGCTATGCTTTGATACCTTTATCTTTTCATAAAAGCTTGTTAGCTGTGTTTACCATATGGGAATTAAATTACATCTGAGAAACCTTACTTCTTACTCAGATTCCATCCTGTATAAAATCCCTGTGTGAAATTTGAATATTTTCAAAGGTGGTTCGATCCAAAATTGTGAGGGGGAAAAAAGTTGAAATATTTTTCCATAGAACTGAGACTTGAAAAATTCTGATTTAGAAATATTGAAACACTTTGAGATTGGCTAATTGAAATGTTTTGGTTTTTACTTCATCCTTTAATCTGAGCCCCCGACTCAGGTGCAGTGATGACTCACAGGAGTTGTAGTCTGAGCCCTGTGTGACTACAGCTTTTATGGTGTATTGTGTCTGTGTGATTTGTAAGATGTACCCTGTTGCTTCAGTTGGAGGCGAAACCAGGGTATAGCAGGAAATGTTGGACAGTAAACAATGAAGGCATAGGGCAGTCTAAGAAATAGTATCATGGCAGATCAGGACCCGTGTTAATGCTGAACTAACCCAAACGTTTTTTAGATTTTTCCGAATCCAAAATGTCATAATCTTTTTTAAACTTATGAAAGTTTACAGCAAATGCATTTTCCATTAATACATAATTTCCAACTAGGTCCATCACCTACTAGACAGTCAGAGTTCAATTAATAGATTCAATGAGTAGAATATGAAAACCACACCATTTCCCCACAGAGTAACTTGTCAAATGATGAATGTCTCACTGTCTTTCTCCTTTGTGCATCAGAACTGGCTGGTGCCTAACTCCAAAACTTCAACAGATACTCTGTGCTGTGTCCAGGTCCTGCTTTCTGACTAGCCAACAATTCCCTTGCAAACAGAACTTCAAATCAACAACAAAAAAAAAAACAACCCGAAAACCTTCCCTTGCAGTAAAGTGAGGTGGCAGTGTCACTTTATAGCAATAATCTCACAATGATCAGTTATTAAAAGAGCAAGTTCACATTAAATTCACACCAGCACACTCCACTCCTCCATTATAAGTAATTACATGGGATTTTAAATATCTGATGCTTGCTGGCAGCCTACAATACCCTGTGAGCAGCAGGCACTGATTTGTAATTTAATTATCATAAGCCATCCACCTGTTCTTTTGTCAAAAGAGGAGCAGCATTTCTGTGCATTTGTTTTCCTTCCAGAAATTTAAATTAACCCCTTGAGAAAAGGCCAGGGACCTAGCTGTTTGTCAGGAAAGTCTGCAGGCCCACAAGATGGAACAATGCTAGAGAGGAATGAGGATCTCTGGGTGGAAGGAGGGGAGTAATAACTGTTTGTTCCCTGGCACCTCTCGCTACTCCACAACTTTCCCAGAAACCCTCCATTATCACTGGCTTGTACTCATGACATGGCATTAGGCTGGGAACCAGCAGTAAGCAGCAATTCATATGAGTACTCGGGCTCAGCCAGCTCCCAGCTCTTTACTGGTTCTCGTCAAATATCAATGACTATATTATTAAAAAGTTTGATATGAATCTTGAATAACAGATTAATAATGTATTAAAATCTTGAAATAGCAAATATAATTAATTGTACAGAAGGTTTTTCTTCTTTACTATCAGAAAACAACCCATTTTCATTAAAATCCTAAATGAAGATTTTTATTGATTTTTGCGGTGTGGGATTTTAATGTGAGATTGAGTGAGTACTTTGTTGTAATTTTTTTTACAAAATCTCAAGCATATGCTTCTGTTAAGTAATGCAGGAACTAAAATCATGGGGTAGAATGGCTTCTGTGCAGAAGCTAATAAAAGTTGCAAAGGTTTTCTATATTACTTAGGCTACATCTACACTAGCATTCCTCTTTTGAAACAGGCATGCAAAAGAGAGAAATCAGAAATGAAAATGAGGTGCAGATTTACATATCTGGCACCTCAGTTGCATATTCTTTCGAAAGAACTTCTTTTGAAAGAAGAAAAGCAGTGTAGATGTGGCTCTTTCAAAATTAATCCCCGTCTTCGGAAGAACGCTTCTTCCTAATTTTCTTAGGGTTCTTTTGAAGATGGGGGTTACTTTCAAAAGAGGTGCATCTACCCTGGTTGTTTTCTTTTGAAAAATATGCAAATGAGGTGCCAGATATGTACATCTGTGCCTCATTTGCATTTTTGATTTCCCTCATTTTCATGCCTCTTTTGAAAGAGGAATGCTAGTGTAGACACAGCCTTACTGTAGTCCTAAGCCTTTGTAGCTATAGATACACAGCAGCTGTGTTTCAAAATAAGCTGTTCTGGAAGGCCATTTCTACACATGCCACTTTCGCCAAAGGTGGCATGCTAATAAATGGCCTGAAATACACTAATGAGGCACGGATATAAACTTCTGACACCTCATTAGAATAAGATTACATGATTTGGAGTCTGGAAGAAGCCCCTTCTTCCCAAAAGATCCCCCGAGGCCATGCTTCTACACGCTGTCTTGGAGTCCGGAAGACCCTAGGCTAATGAGGCGTCGGAAAATTACATCCATGCCTCATTAGCATATTTCAGGCTGTTTATTAGCATGTCACTTTTTCAGAAAGTGGCATGTGTAGAAAGGGCCAAAGAGATTTTCCAAAGTAGTTTATTGCAAAATAATGCTGCTATACACACTAGGACTATGTCTGCACTACAGAGATCTTTCAAAAGAAGCCATTCCAAAAGATCTCTTCCAAAAGAGCTTCTTTTGACAGAGTGTGTCCACATGCAAAAAAGCAGATCAAAAGAGTGATCTGCTCTTTCAAAAGAGAGCCTCCACACAGCCCTGGCTCTTTCAAAAGAGCAAGCCAGGGATCAAAAATGAGGACTGCTCTTTTGAAAGAAGGCCATGTGGAGTGTCCACAGATGTTTTCTTTCAAGAGAAGCTTTCAAAAGGGGGCATTCTTTCTGAAACAGGAAAGGATGAGCGATTTCGAAATGAGCACCGCATTCTTTTGCTTTACGTTTGAAACAACACTTTTTGTGTGTAGACACTCCATAGTGAAACAGCCCCATTCTTAAGCACTTGCTAGTGTAGACGTAGCCAAGGAGTTTTGAAATAGCTGAGTGCTATTTCAAAATAGAGTGTTCACACACAACGGAGCCTATTTTGAAACAAGCCATAGTGCATCCAATGGCAGTATTTCGAAACAGGCTCTATTCTCTGTCTATACAGCCCCTATTTCGAAACAGCTATTTCAAAATAGGTGCTATTCATCTTACAGGCTATGTCTACACTAGCCCCCACCTTTCAAAAGGAGGATGCTAATGAGAAACTTTGGGACATGCTAATGAGGTGCACCATGAATATGCAGAGCCTCATTAGCATAATGGCGGCTGCACAATATTTGAAAGTGCCGATTTCTAATCGCACGTCGCCGGAGTAGATGGGGGCCTTTCAAAACGACCTCCCAGTCCTTGAAAGCCCCTTATTCCTAAAACTAAATAGGAAAAAGGGGCTTTTGAAGTCTGGGGAGTCCTTTCAAAAGGCTTCCATTTACATGGGCGGTGTGAGATTTGAAAGTATTGCTTTTGAATTGTGTGTGGCTGCCATTATGCTAATTAGGCACTGCAAATTCATGGCAGCACCTCATTAGCATCTTCCTAACTTGTTCATTACCATGCCCCTTCCAAAAGGTAGGGACTAGTGTAGACGCAGCCACCCTGTGTGAGCTCCACATAAGTTGCAGACATTAGTGCTCCAAGATTGGTGGATGAAGAACATTTTCTAGAGGATTGTAGATATCATCCCCTTTTCTTGGTGTAGATGTGAATTTTCCAAGATGATAATGTCAGTGATACCACCAGCAATAGAACTGTGGTCTACTGACTGAGGCTGTGCTGTCTACATTGCCTAGGACTAATGTTTGTGTATGTTTATTTTTTTCCAGCAACACTGCATTAGCTCTTATAATTACTGTATGCATGTTTGTGCTACCTGGACCAACAGCTCATACCTAGTCTTCAGCTGACTTGTTCTAGTGCAGCATACCTGTTGCCAGCTCTTTAAAGAAGTAATCTTTCTATCATTTACATTTTTGACCCTTCAATTGTCCCTCACCATTCAAAAGAGGAAACAAAGAATTAGAATATGGAAAACTTCCGTGGAAAATTTCAGTTTGGAAACATCTAAATAGTTGGTTAAAATGGAACATTCGGTGTTCTGACACATATTGAATCATTTAGATTAAACTAACAGAGCAACTGGAGAATATAGTCTTCCCCCACAGAACACTTGTTGAATTCAAGGTAAATGTAAAACTGGTCAGAAAGTCAGCACTGGTTCCAGTGTTTTCTGTGAGTCATAAATTAGGACCAAACTTCAGTCTATTCTGAGAGTTCCTATGCTCCAAGAAGCATGCTGTACCTGATCCATATTTCCGTAATAGTCTTTGCTACAGTACCTGATCATATTTCTCAAAGTAGTGTGGCCTCCCTGAAAACAGTGTCATGGAGATATGTATAGACCAAGAACCTTGAACTGGATCCAGCAGTGCTCTTTCTGGGCAAACTTATAATGTAATGATGGCCTTGTTTGGAGAGTTTGGAGAACTCATTTAACCCTTCTGTGCCATGGTTTCCTCATTTGTAATATTGTGACCAGTCATATACCACTGCAGTGACCTGCCTGAAAAGGTTGTGAGCCTAACTCATGTTTCTGAGGCATTTTCAGATCTTTTGATGGAAAATGTTACAAAAGCATAAAGCACTATTAGGCTACGTCTACACATGTCTACATTTGAATGGCCATTTCGAAGTTTACTAATGAAATGCTGAAATGCATATTCAGCGCTTCATTAGCATGCGGGCAGCCGCGGCGCTTCGAAATTGACGCGGCTTGCCGCCGCGCGTCTCGTCCAGACGGGGCTCCTTTTTGAAAGAACGCCGCCTACTTCAAAGTCCCCTTATTCCTACGAGCAGATGGGAATAAGGGGACTTCGAAGTAGGTGGCGTCCTTTCGAAAAGGAGCCCCGTCTGGACGAGACGCGCGGCGGCAAGCCACGTCAATTTCGAAGCACCATGGCTGCCTGCATGCTAATGAAGCACTGAATATGCATTTCAGCACTTCATTAGTAAACTTCAAAATGGCCATTTGAATGGCCATTTCGAAGTTTGGGGCACGTGTAGGCACGGCCTTATTCTGATGGTGTTGGGATGTAGAGAAATCTCAACTAGAGACTAGGATAAGACCAATAATTGTCTTTCACTTATGGCCCACATGGGATTTCAACTCAAGTCTTTGAAGGTAAAGGTGTAGTTCATCAGTGGAGTCTACTACTAATTAATATACGTGTTGTATTCACAGATGCTTATTATTTTTGTTTTCTTCCTAGAAGTATCGCTATCAAGATGAAGATGCGCTACATGATCATACCTTACCTCGCTTAACCCATGAAGTAAGAGGGCCAGAACTTGTGCACATATCAGAAAAGAACTTATCTCAGATAGAAAATGTCCACGGATACGTCTTACAATCACACATTTCTCCTTTGAAGGTAAGATGCATATTCTTTATGTTTTTGGTCTTGGAACAGGTGAGATCACTGGTCCCCTGGTACTTGTCCCAAGGGCAAGATGCTATTTGAAATGCCTCTGTGCAGTTTTGATTGTTTTGTGGCAGGTCTTCTTCAAGTCTTAGTAAATACAGTAGGGTAACTAACTATTGCTTCACTGGCACAACTTTATATTAGAGCTGTGAGAACTTGCAAAAAGGTAAAAGATTGATCTATGTGTCATCTACAAGAGGTCATCTCCTTTTCTTAAAGAGTCAACCCTGATGCCTTCAAAGGCCAGAGTGCCTCATCCCAACATGGTGCTAATATGGTGATGGTAGTAGGCAAGTTCAGTGTGATGAGGTGAGTGGAGGAGGGCAATAGCCCCAGATCTGTTGAGCTTCTATTTAATGAGTTTTGTGCAATGAGGGATGCAAGGCGGAGAGGAGTTATGCAACATCACTGCTTGTATGCCAATGCTGATTGCCAGTCTTCCTCCAGTTCTGTTAAAGGATCTTTGACTCTGCCCTTTCAGATTTTCTCTTCACTAGACACTTACCCCCACCTTCCACATAAACATGTAAATGTTGTGACAGACCTCTTGACAGTCCCTAAAGGGTCCTGCACTTCCAGGCAGGTCCTTGTGGGCCTCAGAGACACAGGGAGGTCCCCCTCTTTGCCCCGTGTCAAAGTTAGTCTCGAGACTCACATTTTTCTGAATGTATTAGCAGAGCAGCTTTGCTAATAAACAGAGTCGTCTGACAAATTGTGAGTCTCGAGTCAAAGATAGACTTGAGACTCACAATTTGTCACCTGGGACTTCCTGGAGGCCAGGGTCTCCCTTCACTGAGCCATGTTCGTCATAGGTCAGTCTCAATTTGGGGTGGAGGAGGTTCCCTCCTCCTCCTGCCTTGAGCTGCTCCAGCCCTATCCCTGCTGATCAGCCCTGCCAGGGAGAGTGGTGGGGGGAGTCCAGTCCCACCAACTGTCCTGGACTCCGGCTCAGGGACCCTAGACAAGGAGGGAGCCAGTGGAGCTTTTTGCCCCTGCCCAATGACAGCTCTCTTTCCCTGGGCCTCTTCACTCACCAATAACCTCTGGGGTCTTTCCCCCCTGTACCATGCTGCTGTGCTGTGCTTGTTCTGCACTGCGCTGTACTCGGGTCGGGTTGGGTCTGGTCTGGTCTCCACTCTCCACACCTCCAGCCTCATTCTCTCTGGGCACCAGACCCCTCTTTTCCTGCTGCCTGGGGAAAGCCTTTTATAAAAAAGCCTGAAGGCCTTTATTGGTCGCAGGTGCTTCAACTACAGCCTGATGCTGGCTGACCCTTGATGAGCCCCAGATGCCTGTGCCTCCTGCAAGACTGTGTTCTCTGGGAACTTACAGGGGGGACAAAAGGGTTCCCTCCAATGCCCAGAATGTTCTCCCTCCCTCAGGTACCTGTCAGCTGCAGACTGTGATCTGCCACACATGCGCATGTCTTTTGCTGGCTTCTAAACATTGACACTTTCCTGGTCTGTGTCTGTATTTAAACTGTGTCCGTTAAGTGTAAGAAAGATATGGAAGGTCAGAGCAACACATTGAATGGACCCATAGTATTCTGGTTCTCTGACAGAAATGGCTGTCCGCCTCTTGTCCTAAATGTTGTTTCTTAGCCCTGACTCGAATGCCTATTCACCTGTTTCCACATAGGGATCTGAATGCAGGACTAGCATCATCTTGAACTTCTCAACAGAGTAACTCTCTCCTCTTGGTTACAATATTTCTATATTCAGATTAATTCTTTTCATGATTTCTTTCAGAATATCCTCTTCTTTCTCTTCTCCCCCATCCCTGCCAGGTTCTCAGAGATGCTGTGTATACTAAATGTGATGGATTGCTCTCCCTCTCTCTCTCTCTCAAGCCAAGATTGCGATCCATGTGTGTGTGACAGCTGTCATATTGGCTGATAAACTGGAGACCTCCAGAACTACAAGGCTGTCAAGGCTCTGTAGCAGGGGACTATAATAATTCATATGCTTTGTGGATAGGCACAGAGAATGATCTGAAATGGATCACGTGTTTCTAGAGAGGCAATAAATATCTCCTTATCAATGTATGGAGGTGAAGTTGTGACTATTGTATAAATATTTATTTTTGCTCTTATAAGTTGTGGAAACTTTGAAGTATTTCCTTACCAAGTAGAAGTCTAAGAACTGGAGTCTTGATAGAGCCTGTCTGCTGCTATGTTAGGAGCAGGAAACTGCTGACAACTGTAGTTGTATAAATTGGCAGAAGAGTCCTCAGAATTTCTTTCACTGAAAGTTTGGTCATCCTGACTAATTTTTCTGAATGCAGGACAGAACATTTAGTGAAAAGGAAAAAGGTGTAAAAGAAAAATATGTAACACAAACACAAATTCACCACATCCGGGAGGCTTACATTTGACACACAATCAAACTGGAATGCATGAAGCACAGGTGCTATGGTGTTTGCTAGATAAAGGGTAAAATACTTAACTAATAGCCTTAAATCACAATGGGGTCTCTTGCCCCAGAGTGAATGTTTAATTTGAATTATTTGGCTGTTTTTAGTCAAATAAAACAAGTCTTTCATGTGATAAGCTTGGCAAATCATCCTATTTTCTTTTGAATGGAGAACCCTGAATGATATATGCGAAGTATGGGATTGATTTCATTCAGCAGTGAACACAAGAAAGTGGATTTTGTTATCACAGAACCTTTGTCAATTTCTGACAAAGCTGGAAGAACTGAGTTGAGAGGAGGAACTCTCATCTTTGCACCCATTACTTTTGTTATTCTTTTGTGGAAGAAGTCTGCCATGATTATTTGAGCTGAAAATTGCTTCCTGCTGAAATATCCCCATGTGGTTTGTTTGAGTTTGATGTTTAATACTGTGCCTCTGTGCACTTGAGGACAGATTGTCAAAAGAGCTCAGCTCTAGTTTTGGCACCAAAATAAGTAGCCAGATCTGCTATGTGTCCTAATTGTGGCGGTGATGCATTTTTGAAAATCTGTCTGTTATGCAAGAGATTGAATGGAAGCAAAGTTCTATTTGAAAATCTGGTCCCAATTGTAGGTGCTGAACACTCAGAAATTTTGGCATTGAGCCCTGTTGAAAATCTGTCCCCCTAAGTTCCTTGTCAGAAGTAATGAATTCTGTATTGGAACTGCTGCCTACTGCCTTTCATTGGTTAGATTTCATTTAAGTATCTAGGGTCTAGTTTGCTTGAGCTGGCACTTGCTACATGTTGGAAGAAAGTAAAAAAGGCAATTCAAACAGTATGTTGAAATTCATAACTTCCGCACTGCCCTGTAAGGCTACATCTACACTACAGCGATCTGTCGACGGAAGTTACTGTCACAAGAGATCTTCCACTAAAACTTCTGTCAACAGAGTGCATCCACACACAAAACTACAAAGTGGCCAGACTGCCTGGCCTTCTCTTGACAGAATGTCTGACTGGAAGCATAGCAGATAGGGTTGCCTGGTGACACGACAACCGTGTCTGTTGACAGAGCCCCCCAACTCCAACCCCCCGAGCTTCCGCATGGCTTTTTTGTTGACAGATTTTATCTAGAAAAGGTGTTCTGTTGTCTAGGGGGAGAGGCAGAGGGCTGACAACAAAAGTGCCGAGTTCTGTCACCAGTATGTCGATAGAATGCATTTTTAGTGTGAATGTGCTGGGGGTTTTATCAACAAAACACCTGTTTCATCAAAAAACCTCTAGATGTAGCCTAACTCTGCCTTTTTAACGGTACTTCCTTTACGTTTAACAATGTACATAATGTTTTGGGATATGTAACTTAATTATTTTTATATGCCGAAAACAATAAGAAATGCATGATTTGAACAGCTTTTATTTTCCACTCTTTGCAAGGAAAATGTACCTTCAAGTAGCACAAATTTGCTTTCACTGTTTACCATTATGCTCCCATTTCATTGTGTCTCTAGCTCTGCCTCAATTTCTTAACATGAACTTTGCTCCTAGGTTCATCTGTAGAGTGTGTATTCACCTATGTGATGCTATTGATACTGTTAGCTTAAAAACTTAAAAGTGCTAAGGATGCACAGAAATAGTAAAACAAGGACAATATTAAAGGCTGCATGAGCAACTTTAATTCCATTAATGGAGAAGCTTAAAGAAACTTCCACAAACTGTTGCTTTTGAGTACTCACAGTGAAGGAGGCACTTTTACATACTGATATTGTGGAAATATGTTTTGGGTTTAGCAAATTGTTAATTCCCTAGCTTGTATCAGAAAAACGGGAAATGAAAAGGTCTTAGTTGAAAATCCTCCTCTTGTACTTTTCTTCATTTGACACTAGGTGGTGGAATTTGCTGTAAATCCTTTGATCTGGGACAGCAGGTCTTCTGTAACTAGTTATTGAGAAGCTTTTCAGCACAAGGGGTGGGAAGTGCTTGGTTAATAGAATTGTAAGTAATGGTTTGTTCAAGATTTATTGTATATAGTTGCCTTTTGAATCCATTCACTCTTGAGAAATCCTTTAGTTAGAAACATGTTTCACAACTGTAGTCTGGTATCTGAAATTATATATTCTCTTTAACTGAAATACGTCACTTAAAAAAAAATTACCTGGGACAAGACCCAACAGGTATTCATAAAATGAGTGTCAAAGTTAATAAATCTACTTTGATTCTGCCTTTGTCATTTTTCATAAGTGAGTTGCTGATTACAGATTGAAAATCTTTGTGGCATCTTATTTATATGCCTATTTTAGATGCCAGGTTTTCCCAGTTCTACCCTTTACTTCCTGATTTTAAAGCAAGAGCTGATTGTTACCTTCTGGTGGCATTTGAAGCAGAATCGAGTGTCAACTGTTTTTCTTGACAGTCCCACATGCTAGAAGAAGAGGGGAACTACAACCTTAATGCACATATTTTATGGTGCAGGTGTGAGGTACTGTCCTCAATCTTAACGCATGTTTTTGAGTTGCCTGCCTCTGAGGATTGTCCTGGAGTCTCCAGGAATTGAAACTACGTAAATGTCATGTGATGAAAGCACCATCCAAAATTGGCCATCCTACAGCCTTTGAACACAGAGAACCAGGGGACATTTGTGATGATGAAGAAAAGATAAAAAGGGTCCTGACTGGAAGCAGTCCTAGAATTGTGTGTTTGTGAGACTGAGAGTCCTGGAAATAACATAAAGCCAGTGCATATGGGTTGTCTGTAGGAGCAAAAACCTGTGACCTTAGTGGCTGAAGTTATGTGTTCTACTGCATCAGCTGACAGACAGGTGATTCTCAGTGTAGCCAGACAGAGTCTCCCCCTTACAAGCCAGCTTGCTCGTTGCCCCCCCCCACTGAGGAGCACACAGGGCACGGAAATGGCTGCTGACAGCACAGTCTTTGATGCCCTCATTGAGGCCCAGATATGCTGGCTTATCGTGACCCTGAGAAGCAGAAAGTACAGCTAGAAGGCTAACAGGCCAGACTGTCAACAAGAGGGGGGGGGACCCTCAGAAATCACCCCAGCTGGCATTGATCAATATGATGCACACACACAATCACCCAGAAGGGGACGTGCCCCGCCCGCACAAAAGAATGTCCTGTACTCCTAAATTGTTTATCTCTTGCCTTACAAGTGCAAACTAAGTAGAAATGCCCTTGTAACAAACTGGAGTCACAAAGACAGACCAGTATGATCTGGCACCATAGATAAGAAAGAGAATACGTAACCCAAAAGGGGGTATAAAAGATGGGTCCAGCAGAACTCTAACTTTGAGTGCATTCCACCAACTTCCTGCTGGTCGGGTCAGGTGATTGCCTCCCGAGGTCCACTACTGGGGATGCCCAACCTCGTATTCGTCTTTCCGCGGAATTGAGTGACCGATCCGGCTTGGCTACGCTGGTATCGAGAGACGCAGAGAGGGTAAGATACACCCATGCTAGGTCGCTGACTTTTTTTGTGCCCAGCTAAAGAATTAGAGCTCTGTAACTAGATGTCATCGTGCCAAGATATCATTGTGTTAGATGGTAACTGATATCTTTGTATTGGATTGTAACGTAACTTGTTAACACCTGTACTTTGCTAGCATATAAGAAGTAAACAATAGCCTTTTGTAACCGCACGCTTATAACTGTAGCTTAAATAAACTTGTAACTAGTTAAGCTCTGAGCCTAACCATTTTGTTAACCCTTTTGTCACTGCAACACAGCCGGCACAACAAAAGAACTTTAACCGTTTGGTTACTACAGCCTGGCCGTGGGTGAGTGTGCTAGGAGCTGCCTGCTCTAACAGTAAAAAACTGGGTTGCTTAGGACCCAGGGGAGTACCTCACCGCACATTACCTGGCCACCAGCTAACACTCAGCTAAGGGCATAGAACAGAGACTTCACTCTCCCTTGTCAGTGGTCTCAGTGCCTTCGGGGTTACAACAGGGACAGAGAAAATGAGCCTCAAGCTGTGAATTTGAGGAACAGCAACCTAGTGACAGGCCAGCTGCTTCTCATGAAGTTAGAAATAAGAGATGGGATGTTGCAGCTACTAGCAAAGTCAGTTCTCCTGTACACCAGGCAACCTACTCCGATTCCATTGCCTGCTTTCCCTTTGTGGTGGTAATAGGTAGAGCCTTGCTGTGAGGCTGGAATCCTGCAGTATAGCAGGAACAGGTAAGAGTGGGTATTGTGGGGTAGGACAGGAGCATGATTAAAAATAGTCTTGCTCAGGGCTATACTTTTGGGTTTCCTGTCCCTTACTCCTTAGAACCTGCTACTATCACCAGGGAAGAGGCAGTATCATGTGGCAGTAATTATTCTGGGCCTTTTCACAAATACCTGACCTGCTTCACTGCTTTCATTCACCATAGTAAGATGCACGTAGTGATTTCCCAAAACCACCTTAACAGCTAAAGGCAGAAAATCTCCTAGTAAAACCCAGGGCTTGCCTAGTTTCTTGTTCAGATGTCAGTTTTGTTTGCTGTAGAGCATTTCATTGGAATATGAGCTCATTTTCACCCTGTGAAATCTGTTGCTTGGATAAATGGGTACAGATCTGGTAAATTAATCACTGTGCTAAAGTGTATCTTATGATTGTCGCATGTTGCATAATGAAAAATTCTGACAGAAAATGCAGGGAAAGGATAGCATAGGAAATGTTTTCATTTAACAGGAATCATTCTTTCTCTTCTGTATAGTAACAGAGAGGAAGCCGTGCTAGTCTATACACTATCAAAACAAAAAGCAGTCAAGTAGCACTTTAAAAACTAGCAAAATAGTTTATTAGGTGAGCTTTCGTGGGACAGACCCACTTCTTCAGACCATAGCCAGACCAGAACAGACTCAATATTGGACACTAACTTTTGCTCTAGTCCTTAAATGACACGGGTGCATGAGGGAGAGCATTTTCATTAATGGAATTGCAACTGTGGGCAACCTTCTAGGAGATTGAAGTGATTCCAACTCCGGTCCCGTCCAAGTCTAAGTGCAAGTCCAACCTCTGTAATAATGAAAAAGGGCCTTAACAGGAGTTCTGACTGCTCAGAATCTCAGAATTCCAAAGCGTGGGCGGGGGGATTCCTGTGAAGACCTTTGAGGTAGCTCAGATTGTGCCAAATTGCCTTTGCAATCAGGATTCAAACTTCTTCAAGGACTAAACTAGCAACTATAAGACTAATGGAGGCAATATAGAAGATAAATGGGAGATTTGTGCATGGCTGAATAAATTAGCTGCATATGGTCCAATCTGGTGTCCGTTTCTGTGTCTTCAAACAAATTTTAGTCAAAAGTTTCTCAAGTGATTATCTATCTCTCTGTGAGTCAAGTGATGGATTAGCAGAGTACCAGTAGTCTCCATAATAAGGTCTTGGATCTCTGTCCTGATACTGTCTTAGTTTTGTATTTTGTTTTTCCTTTCCTTTTTTAGATAGAGTCATTGACAAAGCACTGCTTTTGACACATCTTGGAATCTGTATCTGCATTCGTTGAATATTCACATTTTGCTTAATTAAATAGGATACAAGGCATTTTATAAGTTTGACTGTACCAGTCTCCTTTCAAGTCCTGCTGTACTAGGGTTAGGTGTATACCATTAATCTGTATCTTTGACCTATTGCTTTAAATATAAAAATTCAAATTTTATTTTAAACCCCCACACATTGGTTAAGCCTGTTTTTACTTTTCTTCACAGAAGTAGCTCAGATGTTTTAAATTCTGTTCCAAGGCGAGACAAACAGCTAGCTAGTAAATCAAATCAATAGTATGATGAATAAAACCTTTCTCACTTAATTACCTTAATGTGGGTCGGAGTATTTCCAAGTTTTGCTAACCCTGTTTTATTAATTCTTTGAGCAGAGCAATATAGAAAATGGTGCTAAATCTTGATGTCCTTGTCCTGCTGAAGAATAGCTGGTATTTCCATTAACATTTCTGATGTAGCCCCTAGTTCCATGCATTTGATTTTTGTTCTGGGCTATTAAATAATGTCATCTGCTATGATTTATGTTGTGTAGACAGTGTCTTGTTATCTTTCCAACTTCTGCCAGAGTTTTAAAAAGAAGCCTAATAAAATTGCTTCTGTCAGTGGGTAATTTAATTGGCGAAACTTTAGCAATTTAACGTAAACCACAGGAATTGTAGCTTGTTTTTGTACAAAATAAATGATAGCTTATGATGAGCAATAGCAAGGCAAATTCTGACAGTTTCAGAACACTACTAACCCATCATATATTGTAAGATTTGCCTGGAGAACTGATAAAAGAAGTTTTATTTTCATCTCTGAGGAAAATACTTTCAGGCTGTGGACACTGTTCATTTTATAAATGGCCTTCCAAGTATTAAAGGTCTTTTCATATATTTATCTGAACATACAGTTTCAGATGATTTGTTTTTTCTGGGTACTATATTTATTAGGGCTAATTAGCTTTGCTACTTTATTGTTTTGTCAGATATTTGATTTCTCTTTTTAAATCTGTGCCCTAGGACTTTCTTTATTGTTGATATTTAGTCTTTCCTCTCTCTGCCTATGCTTATTTGCTATAGAATTTTGTACAAAGCTATCACTGTAGAATTTCTATTAGCTTTTTTTTTTTTTTTTTGTAATTCACTGAACGGTTCTTTATTTTGTAAAAGTTAGTCATGTGACTGCATATGGAGTGCAGAATATTTAGGGAATATATTACATGAGTAACATACTAGCTGGAATACATAAAATACATCTGTTGAACATCCCTTTATTCCTTTTTTAATGGATGGGAACTGTTACAAACATCAAACTTGTATGTTCCTTCAATTCCCTATTTGTATCTCAGAGTAGCATTGCTAGCAAAAGGGTATTTATACATCACAGAGGCTGGCTTTCTGAATGGTCAGGCACCCAAACTCTTGAAACAGGATCTGCAGAGGAGAATGAGCCAACCCAAATCCTCCTGTGGATGGTAGTTTGGTTAAGGAGCTCAGTGGAAATTATCTCAGGAACACCTGATCAGGAGCCTAGAACAGAGAGAGGTACCTCAGGAATGGGTAGGGGTTGTTGGTGGAAAGAGTTTGCCAGAGGAGCTGGGTATAAAGCTATTCTCACTTGTGTCTTCCTGAAGAAGAATGTGTATTGGGGAGAGAAAGAGCTCTTAAGATATGCACTCACACATACACAGCCCTGTAGAGAAGATAGACTACTAAGCTTTCTTAGCAGGGAGAGACCGAAACCATAAGTTATCAATAGAGACTCCAGTGCTCCAAGAAGTGGAGAATGCTGGGGACTTAAAGCAGAGGGCTTGTTTATATTACCTGTTGGGTAGTTGGTTTAAATAAACTAGACTGATTGAAGACCATTGCTCGCTCAGTGCAAGTCTCATTGAAAGTCTACTAGGGGAAAATGAGATAGCCATTGGCAATCTGGTGTGGAACTTTTGTGTCATGTCTCTATTACCTTATAATATATAATACTGGTACTTTCCTTCATTGTGAAATACTTTGAAATCTGGTTATATAAAAGCTATACAATAGCCAGGTATTTTGGGGCAAATTGGAACATGACAAATTTTTCTCCAGTGAGTCAGCTACCCCTACTGTCATTTGTTTCCCTGAATAAGAATGTAGAAATGATCTCCCAGGGTCCTGGGCTACATAGTCTCTAGAGGTCCCTTCCAGTCCTATGATTCTGTGGTCTTTTCAGAGCTCTTCTACTATAGAGACTTTATCAGTCTGTGTGTTGTACTGAAAAGCTGTGCACCAATAAGTCATGGTCATAAGCAGAGATCCTAGAAATCCTTTTGCCATGGAATAATATGGAATTTGCATTTTTAGAGTTTTTTAGGTCTTTGCATTTTGTGAAACAAGCAAAAACATACACAGTAGGACCCCATTTATCTTAGCCTCCACTATCCAGCACTCCATATTTACTGAACCACTTGCTGTCCAGGGCTGAATCCCTGAGCTCCACTACTATTAGCCTTCGGTGGCTGGTGGTTTGATTAATGTGGAGAGCTGGACAATGGAGGTTTGGAAAAATGGGGCTTGTCTGTATATCAATAAAATATTGTGTTCAACAGATACACATAAGTAGATATATATTTTGGCTAGGGAAACTAGTTCAGCATTTCAATTTAACTGCAGATAACTATGGATTTTTATTTTTACCAAGAGATTTTTGAGTCTTTATGTCATGGAAAACTAGGATCCTGGGCCATAAGAGTACACTTACAATTTTTCATCAATAGAATACATTTATACCTTCATAAATAAGACCTGTATACCAAAAATGTTCTGTAATTTCCCAAAGAAAAATACAGTTTGAGGAAAGGATAGAACAAATTATAACAAACCACAATTCCAGTGATTTGTGAGGGACAACACAACTGCCTCTAATAGGTAAAAGCCAGGTTGTTTACTCAAACTTAATTGAGAATGTACTGCTCAATATTTTTTCTTCTTTTGTTTCCATGTACTACCTCATCAACCTTCTACTTCTTGTGATGCTTACTTTAATCACACAGTTGCAAAAAAACCAGATGAAGCTCGGACTACAATTGTCATCATTTAGTTCTTAAAAACAAAGGAAATCTACATTTGAGCTTCAAGATATTCTTTAGCTGGCTAGTGTACAAAAGTGAATTTCATAATCCATCCAGATAATTATTGCAGGCATTATTCTGCTAGACCTGATTGTTGTGGATATTGCTCACTTGCATTTCTTGAAATGCTTCTCAAGATGTGAATTTCACAAAGGCTTCAAAAACTAGACAATTGCCCCATGTAGTTGGGCTCCTAAAATATATCACGTATGTAACTAATCACCTGTCCATTAGGGCATGAATTGGTGTCCTCAGCCACTTAAAAACACCCATGGCAGACATCATACTTTTATCAAGAGACAGCCGAAGAAGAGAAAAAAAGATAACTTATTGCTGCATCTGGTAGAATAGTAGTAAACAATATACATCATGAATGTCAGTATACTTGTTAACTAACTAGAAAAATTATCTAGAACACATTTCTGGTTGCTGTGTTTAGTGCATCTGCATCCTCAGCACCCTCCTTTATAGCAGCGATACTTGGACCCTGTATGCCCGCCAGGAAAAGAGGCTGAACGTCTTCCACTTGCGCTGTCTCAGGTGCATCCTTGGAATATCATGGAAGGACAGAGTGACCAACACTGCCGTCCTCGAGCAAGCTGGAATCCCAACCATGCACACCCTCCTCAGGCAGTGTCGGCTCCGCTGACTTGGCCACATCCACAGGATGAATGATGGAAAAATTCCAAAAGACATCCTGTATGGTGAGCTAGCCTCTGGCAAAAGACCTCCCGGATGCCCCCAGTTGCGCTACAAAGATGTCTGCAAGAGAGACCTCAAAGAGGTAGACATCGAGCTGGAGAGTTGGGAAGAACTAGCAGACGACCGCAGCAGATGGAGGCAGGGGTTACACAAGGGCCTTCAGAAGGGCGAGATGAGGATCAGACAGCTAGCAGAGGAGAAGCGAGTGCACAGAAAGCACACTAACGACTTGCCAGACACCCACCATATCTGCAAGAGATGCAGCAAGGACTGTCACTCTCGTGTGGGTCTTCATAGTCACAGTAGACGCTGTAAATGAAGTCCTCAATTGAAACTATAAAGGGCGCAATCCATAGTCTATGCAGACTGAAGGATGCCTACTACTACTACTACTTCTACTACTGCTTAGTGTATAAAGGTTAGCTTATGGGGTTATATACAGCATGTTTAACTAGCAACAAAGAGAATGTCATGTAAAGCTCACATAGAGGTCAGAGTAGGGAGATTAAAGTCATGTTTGCACATCTGCTCAAAAATTAGAAATAATTCAGCAGCTTGAAAGCATGAGTAAAGTACAGTAGAAGTTTGTGTATACATTCATTGTGTATAGAAGTATATATAATGCCTTAAATAAAGTGCTAAATTATAATGCAATAATACATGAAGACAACCATCACTATACATGTAAGTGAAAATTTAGTGTTGTGTGGTTTGTTCAAATTGCCAACTACATTTTGTATGAAAATTTCTGACCAGTAGTATACCCTCTGTTAACCAAAATTTTTGATTAACCAGAATCCCCCGTTCTCTGACATTTCCAGATAAACGGTATGCTGTATTTGACATGCACTGATCACATAGCATAATTATGGAATAATACTTTACCATCGGTAGAGCTTGTTGAGAATCACAACGTGTGTATCATAACTTTGACATGCTGGTGAAATTAATCTGATGATGTCTTTGTCAAGTGTTGTAGTAGTTGGTTAGCTCTACTCTTTCCTGGGACTTTACTTTTTCCTCCCCTTCCTTTCTCCGCTATATTCCACTCTTTTTCCCCCGCCTTTTTGCTATGTTAAGTGATGATTCATTCTTTTCCAAGTTGCCTTGAATGGCCCATTTCTGCCCTCCTCCTATGACCCATCTTACTTTGCCTCACCATTACCCTGACTCATAGCTACTGGTGTATCCACACTCAGATCTTGCAGATCATGGCAAGTTTATTAGCTATCTAACACTGGTAAACCAGCTAGCCAGAGATAGACAGACCGTCCCTCACCCACCCACACATGCCCCTCCCCTCTAGTTCTAGTTGTTTAGAATAACTGTACTCTACGCATCCCTTCACATTCTGGCTGATACAAGATGATATTTCTGCTTGTCTCTCCTGTTGCTCTTCCACTCCCACAAACCACAACAAAGTAAACGACCTCAAACTTCCCAGTGTCACAGCTTTATCCTGGAAAAAATGGTAGCTCTGAACAGCAGCAGAGACAAGAGTTGGCAGAAACAAGCAAACAGTTCCTTACTGGTTGTTTTGTGCTTGGAAGGTATCTCTTACACTGGGAAGGGTTAGAAATTAATGGCATTTGCTAAGTAAAGTTTCCTACCAGTTGTGATTGGACTTGCCAAGGTCTGTCACTAGTATTTATAATAAGCACATGTGCTATACTTTAGCTTTGAATTTGGAAAATCTTCAGTGGTTGACATTTGTGATTTCAAACTTAAAATAATCACTACAACTTGTTAATTGACTTAATAAAACACTTCTCACTGATGGCACTAAGGCAAAAAGGGTGACAGTGATGTTGTTTTCTACCCACAAACAAATTTCCACTTTGAAGTCTGTCATAAATCATGACTTTGATCAATAGGTAATCAGCTGTCACCCAGAAAGCCAAATTACTTAATGATGGTAAATGGTGCAAGGTGATAAAGTGATGTTAATTAGTGGGAAGTGGCCAGAATAATACAAAATTAGCCAAGGGTGTGCAAGTAGGGGAATTTGCAGTGAGCAGGTTTCGAAAACCACATTCTCCTCTGATTCTAAGGCTTAAACTACTTCTGTTCTTTCTAGCAGTTTTTGTAAATGGTTGGTGCTCTTTTGGGGGCAAAAGTCTTATACATATCTGAGCTGAATTAATGGTTGTGGCTGAAGCCTCTCTTCCTCAATTTAAAATCTGAATTTACTTTGAATAGGTAATGTGTGTAATTATACTTCCTTCTCTGTGGAGCCTTACTAATCTTACAGAATCCTTGAAATGCCAGTGTTCTTCTATTGATGGAATTGAAAAGGCATGGTGCTTGTTGACAAGTTTTATTCTGCAAACATAATTTGTGACTAGTAAGATTCATCATGAAAGAGCTTCTGAAAACCAGGTGTAAGGTGTGTTGAGAAGGGAACCCCATAACAATGTGTCCACTTGTCAAAATTTTGAACATAGTGGTTAAAGCAGAGGGACTGGTGGTTGAGAGGACTGGATTTTATTTCTGCTTTGTCACCCTGTCCTCACTATCCTGTGAAATGAACTGTTTCAGTGTGTGCCTCAGCAATAAAGCAGAGTATTGTGGGGTTAAACATTGCTCAGTACATTTCTCAACAGCTGAGATTTAAATCCTGCTGAAACCATGTTGAGTACAGCTTGTTCTTGTCTCCACTGTGTTTTGCTAGATCCAGTCCTGACATTCATGGCTACAGTGGGTTTCCTAAGTTAAATGAGGACTTTGTAACCTGGGACAAATCACATAACTTCCTCCTGCCTCCATTCCTCAATGTGAAGAATGGCATAAAAATTCTTTTCTTACCAACCTGTTTTGAGCTGCTTTGGTGAAAGGTGTTAAATACAAAGCACTGCTGTTGGTACATCTATCCTATTTTGAATGTTGGGTTTCCTTTAGTCTTTAAACAGCTAGTCATTTCCGGATTGTCATTCTCATGAACTCTTGGTGAGGAGGGGCATGTTTAAGGGAAGTACACCTTTCGTTTGAAGAGACCCCCAGCAAAACAGTCTTTCATGCTATAGCTGCAAATGAGTGGAATAAAGATAGATTTACCTGCCAGACCAGAATGCCAATAGCAATGTGTATTTAATAACTTGCCATAAATTTTAGGATTCATTTAATATAAATGCACTGTCACAATTTGATAAGAGGAAGGTTTTAAAGTTTGACACCATCTTTTGCTGCCCTGCTTTCTTATTACGATGGATTGAATCAGTGATACAGTTTCTGGGCCACATTAGCCGTGTCTACACGTGCACGCTACTTCGAAGTAGCGGCACTAACTTTGAAATAGCGCCCGTCACGGCTACACGTGTTGGGCGCTATTTCGATGTTAACATCGACGTTAAGCGGCGAGACGTCGAAACCGCTAACCCCATGAGGGGATAGGAATAGCGCCCTACTTCGACATTCAACGTCGAAGTAGGGACCGTGTAGTCATTGCGCGTCCCGCAACATCGAAATTGTGGGGTCCTCCATGGTGGCCATCAGCTGAGGGGTTGAGAGACGCTCTCTCTCCAGCCCCTGCGGGGCTTTATGGTCACCGTGTGCAGTAGCCCTTAGCCCAGGGCTTCTGGCTGCTGCTGCTGCAGCTGGGGATCCATGCTGCATGCACAGGGTCTGCAACCAGTTGTCGGCTCTGTGGATCTTGTATTATTTAGTGCAACTGTGTCTGGGAGGGGCCCTTTAAGGGAGCAGCTTGCTGTTGAGTCCGCCCTGTGACCTTGTCTGCAGCTGTGCCTGGCACCCTTATTTCGATGTGTGTTACTGTGGTGTGTAGACGTTCCCTCGCTGCGCCTATTTCGATGTTGGGCTGAGCCTTATATATAGCCTTCGATTATAGCGCCTCTAAGCCACTTGCCTTAGGTGCTGAGGCCCCTGGGTTCCCGAAGTATAGAAAATGGGTACTCCTTAGCTTCCTCCCTTAGCAGCCTTTAATGACTGACTATGCCAGACTTGTTCAGAGAGCTTTGTTGGTACAACTTCTTCCCATCCACCCCCCAATGATTATTTGTATTGCAGTTGAACCTTGAGTCTGTATTGTTGATCTGGGTTTCAATGTGATAAGTGCTGTACAAATGCATTGCAGGGCTCAAAATGCTGCAGAGCACAATTTATCACAGCAAAGTTCCACTAAGTTTGGTAGGGATAAAATAATAGGGCTTGATAGACAGATAGAAATTAACCTAAATCCCTTTAACATGACCTTCCCTAGTAAATTCTTTCCACAGGTTATTTTGAACTTTCCTATAGAATTCTAGAGCTGGGATAAGATTTTCTGTTCGGGTTTGTAGGATGTTTGTTTAAAAAAAAAAAAAAAAAGAAAAGAAAAAAGAAAACCCATATAGAAAGACAATCTTTTAATGTTAAATCGTACAGGATCTTTTGCATAAAGGATGTGCTGATCCTGTGCATCTGCAATGTACAAATATAAATCATTGTGATAAGGAATTGGAAGTAAATTGAAGAAAGCACCAAGAATCCAGCCCCTTTTGAAAGAGAGGAATCATTAGGTTATTCATTACCAAAGATCAACCCTTAGCTAATGTGATATTTAATTCATAGCATTCGTTTAATTCTGTACTTGTGTTGCTCTGGCTAGGTGAATGTAAGCTATAGCTTCCAGCAGGTAGGCTTTTCAACACAATCTGCATGACGCTGCCTACCAGCAATTTATTTTCTTACTGTTTTATTATTGCGTGGCGTCTGGGTTAAGTATTCTGGTGCAATCAGACTGAACAAACTACTGGCAGGTAGTGGTGGAGGAAGGTGAGTTGCTGGGTATGTGTAATTTAATTACACAGGCCATGCAAAATCATACCACAGCATCTCTGGGTTTGTAATGACATTTGAATCAATAATTAAAAACACTTCATTTTAATAAAATGAGAAATGGCTCATTACATAGAGTAAGAGGGGAATAAACAATATGACTAAATTTGAGGTTAAAATCCAGAATTCAGTGGAGTGCTCGTAATCTAGTCATTAGATTGTCATTTCCCTAGTTCAGTGCTCTATCTACTGTCTGTTCCAGAGTATGGCATGACTTTGTATTTATTTTGGAAGGGCATACTTTAAAACCATATCTTGCCAACACAGTTCTCTCCCAACCCCTCATTCTGAAAGTGCATTGCGATCATTAGATGGGTTTACATAACATGTTTATTGTAAAATATAAACTTTATAAAAGTGGCAAAAGATCAAGTCTAATGGGAATGGACTTTATTTTAAAAGCTATGGATGTTATTAGTGGTGCTGGTGTTTCTCGCATTTGAATTAGTAATGTTGGAATATAGATTCCTTGATCACAAGGACATAGGGACCATCTAGTCTGATCTCCTATATAATGGGCCCTAAAATTTCCCCTGAATAATTGCAGGAGCAAATCTTTTTGGAAGAATATTATTCAATCTTGATTGAAAAAAATGTCTGTGACTGAAAATCCACTGCATGTCTTAGAAAGTTGTCTCGATAGTTAATTACTCTTATATTTTAATAGTAAGTCTTATTTCTAATTTGACTTTATCCAGCTGCAACTTCTAGCTATTGGTTCATATTATCCACTTTTATATGTAGATGCAATCTGTCAACAGAAGTTTTGTAAGATCATCTCTTGCGACAGTTACTTCTGTAGATGGATGCTTCTAGTGTAGGTGCAGCCTTTGATTTATATTTTCTAATCGTTATATAATTCTTCTCTGGACCATCCAATTTAGCAACCACCTTCAGCGGCTAATACCAGAGCTGACACAGTATTCTGTCAGTGGTCACATTGATGCCAAATACAGAGACAAAATAACCTCCCTCCTCCTCTTCCTACCCCCATTCCCCAATGTGTAGAATGGAATAAAAATTTCCTGTCCTCATATTGTGTTTTGAGCAAATTGCATTAGATCTTACTACTGAATAACTCCGAGAGTTCATGTTCAGCTAATTGTCCACCATGACTCCCTCATCTTTTTTTTTTCCCAAGCTACAACCTGTAATTATGGCCTCTATGAATTGTTCCTTGATCTATATGTTTAAATTTAACCATATTAAAATGCATATGGTTTGCTGGGACATCTGGGCACAATGAGTCTGGAAGATATGTTTTCTTTGTCCCAAGTCATTAATAAAAAATGTTAAATTGCACAGGGCCAAGAACCCCTGTGGACCCTCACTGGAAATGCTCCTTTTAGATGTTGTTTCCCTGTGTGATATTTTGGAGACTTATTAGTATTACGTCTTCTAATGCATTTAATGGGTGTCAGGTTAATTTTATGTCTTCCTTTTTTTTTCTTTAAATAAAATGTCATGTGGTACCAAGTAAAATACCTTACAGAAGTCTAATTATATTACATAACATGATTCCCTTTATCAATCAAACTTTTACTGTTTCCACATGTCTGTAATTACTATGGACATTTCGTTTGCCCTTTTAAAATATGAGGCACAATGCTGTGTTTCTTAAAATCTTCTGGAGCTCCACTGGTGTTCCACAATGTACTGAAAGTCTAATCTTTTTGGGCGTCTAAAACTGTTTACCATTTCCAAATTATCACACATTTTTTCTGATTAAGTTTTTTCTCTGAGCTGACTTCGTTCATGATCATTTTCACTTTTGTGAAAGTTGTCCCCTTTAAAGCATCAGGTATATATGCCACCAGTTTGGATTTGAATCTGTGTCCACAGTATAATTGTGATAGAGTTCTGATAGAGTTCATCATTGATGAACAAGTTGAACAGGATCGGTCCCAGGACCGACCCCTGGGGAACACCACTAGTTACCCTCCTCCATTGTGAAAATTTACCATTTATTCCCACCCTTTGTTTTCTGTCTTTTAACCAATTCCCGATCCATGAAAGGTAATGCATGTTGGAAAAAATAACCCAAATTACACGTACTACATGATGGGGTCAAATTTAGCTACGACAGATCAGGAAAGGGATCTTGGAGTTATAGTGGATAGTTCTCTGAAGACATCCACACAGTGTGCAGCGGCAGTTAGTAAGGCAAATAGGATGTTAGGAATTATTAAAAAAGGGATCGATAATAAGACAAAAGATATCATACTTCCCCTATATAAAACTATGGTACGCCCACATCTTGAGTACTGCGTGCAGATGTGGTCTCCTCACCTCAAAAAAGATATATTGGCATTAGAAAAGGTTCAGAAAAGGGCGACTAAGATGATTAGGGGCTTGGAAAGGGTCCCATATGGGGAGAGGCTAGAGAGACTGGGACTTTTCAGTTTGGAAAAGAGGCGATTGAGGGGCGATATGATAGAGGTATATAAAATCATGAATGGTGTGGAGAAAGTGAATATAGAAAAATTATTTACCTTTTCCCATAATACAGGAACTAGGGGACACCAAATGAAATTGATGGGTAGTAGGTTCAAAACTAATAAAAGGAAATTTTTCTTCACACAGCGCACAGTCAACCTGTGGAACTCCTTGCCCGAGGAGGCTGTGAAGGCCAGGACTCTATTAGGGTTTAAAAAACAGCTTGATAAATTTTTGCAGGTTAGGTCCATAAATGGCTATTAGCCAGGGATAAAGTATGGTGCCCTAGCCTTCAGAACAAGGGCAGGAGATGGATGGCAGGAGATAAATCACTTGATCATTGTCTTCTGTTCTCCTTCTCTGGGGCACCTGGCATTGGCCACCGTCGGCAGATGGGATGCTGGGCTCGATGGACCTTTGGTCTGACCCAGTATGGCCATTCTTATGTTCTTATGTTCTTATGATCATGTACATCTAAGTTATTAATTCTCTGCTCTTTGAATATGTCCTGATTGAGTCTTCTGTAGAATTCTCCTGTGCTGGATGCAGTGTTTTTCCAGAAGTAAGAATTAGTTCAGGTAACTTCCATGCATTTGGATGTTTACCTGAGGCACAGGGGCTCCCCTGCAGCTCTTCCTTTCCATTGCTGGCAGCACAGTGGTGCATGCTGAGGAGGCAAACCCAAGCCTCTCCTTTCAGTGGCAGAGTTATAGGGAGTAACAGCTTAAAAAATGAGAGAGGTTGTGGGAGGGAGTTTCTCCTCTGCCCCAGGCAACCCTTTCCTAGCACTTCTCACAGCCCATCCAATACAGCAGCTCACTTTTCTTCCCACTTTCGTGGCACCTTTTTCATTCTTGCTTGAACTTCAGGAACAATTGTTGCACCAAGATACAATATACTTGGCAGCTGTACAAACATTGTTTTTTCTTCATACACGCCAGTGTTCACTTCAGGGAAATGAGGTTTATTCTGAAGCTTGGTAAACTAAACTAAGGAGCCTTCCCAATCACTTGTGGGTAGTGTGGGCTGCTAGCAATATGATAAACATTGTATTACACTTGTAATGACTTATTCTCCTGCTGTGAATTGTTCTCCATAGTCCATCACTAGTTATTCTAGAACACTGAAGGAAGCAAATGTGCACTGCAGTTTTTTCAATAACACTGGAAGGTATTAAGTCTTTCAAGTCCATGATTTCTGTGTGCTTGGAAGAACAGTCTACTGTGACTACGTAATATCCTCTTGGATTTGCATAAATCTGCAGATAGTTGTTTCTTTCCAGCGTCTCTCTTTTAGGGGTATTTTGTACACTGTACTGTTCAGCATTCTCTTGGGCTGCTTTGTACTGGATCTTCTTTAAAATGTCTCTAAAATAATCAAATCCTCCAACTTCTTCCATCATGGCTACCACACTAGCTGTGAAATTTTGTTGGTCTTTGATCAAGCGCATTCAGGATGCATAGCTTCTCTCTTTGTCATTTGTTTCTGTAGTGAATGGCCCATGAAGTTCTACGTACCATCAGGGCTTGTCAGGGCTGTGTTAGGATCACTTCAGCTCTAAAGAGATTGAAGGTGACTGCAAGTCCCTTCGGAAGCTTGGTTTCCATCAGTGTCTCTCAACCTTCCTGGACAACTGCATCACTTTCAGGAGTCTGTATTGATTTGCATACCACCAAGTTTCAATTGACTTGAACTATTTTGCTCAAGAAGTCAGATGTAAAATACAAGTGTAGTTAGTGAAAATTCCTTTCTCATTTTTACCATATTAAATACACTGGAATATAAATACTGTACTTAGGTAACTCACACCTATTCTGTCTCATCTTTTGGCACTGAAACCACTTATAGGCTATGTCTACACTAGAAGCATCTGTCAGCAGAAGTTACTGTCGACAGATTGCATCTACACACAACTTGCTCTGTCAACAGAGAGCAGCCAGAATGCACTGCCCCCTGGTGCCAGAAAGCGGAATGGCAGCTCTGCAAAGAGGGCTGCCAGGCAATCGGAAGCCCTCTCTGTCGGCAGAAGTGTCTACACTACACTTTTGTTGACAGTACGTTGTCCAGAGATTGCTATACCTCAAATTTTTAAGGGATAATACAGTCGAGGAAAATGCAGAGTTCTGTTGAGACTTGGTCGACAGAATGCTTTAAGCGTGTGGACGCTCCCTGAGTTATGTCGACAGAAGGCCCATTCTGTTGACAAAACTCTGTAGTGTAGACCCAGCCATAGAGTAATTAGATTGTTCTTCTACAGCCTTATCTAAGGGCCCAAGTGGCTTTTAGCTCATGTAATAGACACTCTTGCATTTAGGTCCAGAGACACTGGTTTCTATCCAGTCTGCTGACAACCAGGGTTTGTCAATGTTACACTTAATTTTCAGAGTACATACAGCAGTATAAAACAAGTCATTGTCTTTATTAAATCCTAGTTTATACTGATCTCACTAGTGCTTTTTAGATTGTAAAACTCAGCAAATACCTCGATGTTATTACCCATGAAAGATCTTTGAGTACCCCCCCCAGGGATACGCGTATCTTTGGTTAAGAACCTCTTGTTTACATGACAAATTATGTCTGTATCATTACATTGCTCAGGGGTGTGGAGTGATATAGTTACCAACCTAGTCCCTGGTATATACAATGCTATGCTGATGAGGCCTTCTTCCATAGAGATTGGCCTTGTCTGCACTGCCTGTTGTCAGATGACCTAAGTTATGCTACTCCAGCTATATGACTTGGAGTTGTCCAGGGCCCAAAGACTTAAAAAGGCCTGGGGCTCCTGACTGCTGATATGGTGGTACATGGAAACATGGGCCCTTGAAATCACCACTGGAGCCCTGTGCTGCGTGATCAGCTCCAGACCACGTTCCTTTTGAGGGCTCAGTTCCAGTTGCCCCTCACCTTGACCAGGGGTCCAGTGACTCTGTTTGCCCCACTTTGAAGCCCTAAGATGGTGAGGAGGTCAGTTGCTGAATCGATTTTAAAGTCAATAGTCCTTCTGAGAATATTCATTTTCCTTCTCCAGGAAGATTCTGTGTCATCACCAGAAACAGTGGCTCTTGATTGTCTGAAATATGAGTCAATTTCCAGACTGCTGAAATGTGGCAAACAACCGCAAAGTGTTCATATTTCAAGTATAATGCAAAATGCCTGTGGCTGGGCATGCATCATGTCTTGGGATATGGCTTTTTCTTCTCCTTGAGCATGTGGGCTGGAATTTGTCCCTCTTACCCTGGGAGTTCTCTCTCCTTGCCTGGGGGATCTGATGGCAATTGTTTTTAGCACTCATGCTGCATCTGTAAACAGCTTCTAAGCTAGTTTCTTGTATGGTAGGGGGGAGTGTTTGGTTATTTTTCATTTTTGATTTGATGAATTGCTTTTGGTTTTGCTGTCTCACCAGCTCACACTGCTTTGTTGCTTGAATTGCTGTGTTTTAATTTATTTATTTTTTAAATTGGAACTGCTAGGAAATGTTTTTATCTTTTAACCCAATAACTAGCTTCTGATATTTTTATATTTTGCATTCCTCAAATCAGATTTTCAGCCAGTGAGTGCAGCACTCTCATAGAACATGCCCCATCTTCCCCTGGTTATTGAATTCTCTGGTGGAAACATATTCTTTTATAAACCACATTTTTAAGGCACAAAGTATGTGTTAAGCCTAGCCACGACCCTTTCATATACATCTTTGTGATTGTCTTTGGTAAAGTAAAAGGACTTAAAGATATGCTTTGCTTCTTTCCTCATAGCATAAATTAGATACTTTTATCTCTCGTTGGCTTGTAGAGTTTTTTTGCAGTTTGAAATCTTACAACAAGTGCTTCCAGCATGTCCATTTGAAGATTTGTGAAAGCTGAAGTTCTCTGAGAATGCTGGAGTGGCATGTTGATGACATCTTGGAAACCTTATTGCTCTTTTTACTTCTTTTTCTTCTTCTTAGTTAACTTTTGATTCTGTGCCATGCTCCTGTACCAGATGTGGACAGGTCACAGAGCTTGCGTATACAGACCAGAACTGTTCAGGGAAAGATCTTTTCATGGCCTGTGAGGTATGGCTAAAGTTAGCACTAAGGAAAGTATTTTACACAAATACCACCCAGAGGCACAATAGTAAAATATAGTTCAGTGTTCCTTTTCTGTTGTCAATGAGTCATTTAAGTCAACAAATCTATGTGGTACCTTTAAAGAGAGAGAAAGTGAGCAACACATTCCTTACTTTGGAGAGCTAACTATCCAAGCCACCAGTCTGGCAACTGCTTACATACACGCTTAACTTTGTACATTTGATTAGCAACATTAGTCAATTGACTTCTCCTGTACATGTGCAACTAGTCCCAGAGTTTCCCGTTATCTTCAACTACGTCATTAAAATGAAGTGGCTGAGCAGATAACCAAAATCTGCAATTTGTTGAATATGATAATTTACAGTATCAGATTGCAGCAAGTTAGATACTGCCTTGAAAGAGTCAGCAGGCATGATATGAGGAGTTACATACTCATCCTTCATTAAACGAGTGCTTCACTTACGAGTGCTCGCTTAAACAAGGGACACTTATACCTACCTTTGTTCACTGGACGAGTGAACTCCCTCCACTAATACAAGCCTTATCCCTTCCTGGCAGCTCCAAACTACTGCAGTCTTAACCCCCCAGCTGGCCCTGTAGACCCCAGACCGCCACAGCCTTAACCCCCACCCTCCACCAGCCCTGCGCACCCAAACCACCACAGCCTTAACCTCCCATCTGCTGGCCCCCAGGCCCCAAACCACTGCTGCAGCCTTAACCCACTTGCTGCGCCCGAGCACCCAAACCACTGCAGCATTAACCCCCACCCGCCAGTCTCCAGGCCCCGAACCTCTGCAGCCTTAATCCCCCCCGCCCCCCCACTGGCCCCATGTGCTGAAGCTGCCCCAACCTTAATGCCCCCCGGCTTCCATAAAGGAAAACAACATTCCTTTTAATGTATTATTTTCAGAGATTGCATTCCTGATAGTGGAAAATAGTGAGCAAAGATGCTGTGATTTATTTGGACCTTGTCAAAGGTATTTAATAAGTCCCTCTTTCTTAAGTTCTTAAGAAAACAAATGGTAACAAAGATAAAATACTGTCATAAATTAACACCTGTCTAAGGCTGTGTCTATACTACAGTGATCTATTGATAGAAGTTATGGTCCGAAGATACCTTCCAACAAAACTTCTGCCGACAGATTGCAGCCAGACAGCAAAGTGGATTGAAAAAGTGATTTGCTCTCTGACAGACAGCAGCCAGACTACCCGGCTACTCTCTCAACTGAATGGCCAACAAGAAGCACAGCAGACAGAGCTGCCTGGTGACCCTAAAGCCCTGTCTGTTGACAGAGGACCACCGGAGTGTCCACACATTTTGACAGATCATGTTGAGAAAGGTGTTCTGCTTTGTGGGGGAGAGGCAGAAGGCTGTCAACATTAGTGCTGAGTTCTGTTGAATGCATCTTTAGTGTGGATGCTCTGACTTTTGTTGACAATACTCTCTAGTGTAGACATAGTTTGAGACCAGAAATAAATGGCCAGTCTGCAATGTTGCAACAGAGTAACAGGTTCTAAACTAAGACCTTGATCCTGTGTAATACTGTCCATCTGTGTAACATTAATACTCTTGAGGTTTGACCTAGTCAACAATGTCTAGTATCTTTGTTAATTACTTGGAAAAAAGGCAGGTGGAAAATTTTGGCTTGACACATGAAGACTTTGGTTAGTGAAGATAACAGTGAAAGGAAAGTCAGAGAGATTTAACACAACTACGAGAATGGGTTGAATGATAAATGAAAATAATGTAGATCTGAAGGAATAATTTCAACTACTCATTCCCAATGTGTGTCTGTGAGAGTGAGAGAAACCTCATTACTTCTGTCAACAGCTCAGTAATAACCTATTCATAGGAGTGACTGAAAGACACAAAGAAAATGAAGGAATGGACCACAAGTGGGATTAAAAAGAAAAAAGCACAAATATTTGAGTGCCACAATGTAACTAAGTGGCATATGCTCACCTGTAATATTGTGACATGTTCCGGACTATATTTTTGATGAATAACAAATACAGATGGGGGGGGGAGTGGTCAGAGGCGGATGCCTAAAATGCAAGGGAAGATTCACATGAAGAGAGAACATGACAAATCAGTTGTTTAGAAGGATGAATAAACCAGGAAATAGGATCACACTTTTGTATGGTTCTTGCCTTTATAATGCCACAAGAGGGGCAGGAGTTACACTCTGTGGTGGTCAGCAGGAGTCTCTAACTGCCACTAGGTGTCCTTCCCCTGACTTTGGCAGAACAGGAACAGCAGGATGTGTGAGACTCATGGAATCTGCGGGAGCTGCAGAGAGGGAACAGAACATTCTATGGCAGACTGCCAGGGAGTTTCAGTGCATTGTCTTTATTTTTTTCCACTTGCTCCATGTTGCTGACCTCTTAGGTTATCTGTATGTTGCTATGTAAAACTGCACATACAACCAAATGAAAAACGACTAAAATATGCCACATATGATTATGCAACTTGAATTTTAACTTGCCTTTTCTCACTCTTGATTTTTGTTGGTGTTCAATCTCAATCCAGTCTGTTACTGTAACTTGTGTTAAGTGATGGAGTTACTGAGAGGTTTGTACTCAGGACAGTTTTCCAATGGCGATGTCTGTCTCACCTGATTCCCCCTGCAAAGCTCAATGCAGACCTGGGACTGAAAGGAAGATGGAGCCAGTTGGGGAGCTGGAAGAGTCCCAGAGAAGCCAGGGGTGGGGAGGGGGAAGGTTGAATAACTCTCAGAGCCCATCCTGTTCCTGTCTTCCCCTCCCTATGGCTGGTATGTAGTGTTATAAACCACTGCCCATCAGTAATACTGCTTTGCTAGTACTGAACATGCTTGCGTGAATTGAGGATGATCAGGTAACATCTGCTGAAGCTGTTACCCTGACTGTCTCCTTATGTCCTCTCTGCTGTTGAGTGGTAGAAGGGAAATCCTTGGGATTAGGGGGGCAGAGGAGACAATTTATTGCAAATAGGGTGAACCACAAGCAGTGGCTACAAACAAAAGTGGTATGAGAGGAGGACTTTTTCCCCCATGCAGGATGGTGCATCTTAGCTCGTGCTTCCTTGTCTGTGGTACGATGTTTTGAGCTGCTAAGGGAAACTTTCTTCAGAGAGAACCTATTTCACTTCCCCTCTAAAAATTATAATTGTCAAGATTTAAATATCTCTGTTCAGTTTGTGTCTGGAATTAAACCATATCACTGACAAATTTGTCTTGTCTGTTCTGATTGCCTGAACTGGATTGCCTTTGCCTTGCAATCTACTGTCAATGGAGTTTCACTACTTTTATGTTTGCTTCTTTAAACGTTAACATTTTATTTACCTTTCGTTAACATTCTTCAGATAAATGTCATGCTGTTCAATATTTTAACAGAAGTAATTACTTAAAATATTAATAGTAGCTAAGGGCTTCATTAGTCATATCTCACTCACTATTTCTAATATAGTACTTCCTGTTTTTATTGTGACAGTTTTTAATTCTGTTTTTTACATTTTTTTTCAAATACACATTTATTCATTGGGATGATATGTTATCAAGGATGACTTCTCTTTTTGCTGCTGTCAAAACTGTGACGGTTTTCCTTTAATCCATCAGTGGGGATTGCCTTGCAAACTGATGGTTTTTGTCACTTTTCAGCACCTTCCTCTTTCTTAAATATCACCGTGTGTGTAGGATTTGGTTCCCAAATGGTCATGACAGACCAGATTTTTAAAGGCTGAAAGGATGGTCTGTGTTAGTCTTGTCAGTTGGCTATTGTGAATCCCACTCTGAGGTGCTTAGGCACCTAAAGGGATTTGTGAATTTTGGTGATGTTCCTGTGAATTTTTTATTGCTTACAAGCTTGGTGATATGAAGTGTAGTAATGCCTAAGTCCCCTTGTGAGTTTAGCCCTTAGATCATTTCTTCATTGCTAAAAAGGGTGTGTGTGTGATTTTTGGTTTTATTTACTTTGGGGTAACTAAGGTGTTGGGGGCTATGCTGAGGGAACATGCACAATGAGGGCATGGCAGTTTGGCTTTAGCAGTGGAGAAAAGGCCTGTGTAAAAGCCTCTGGAATAGGATTATGTGGCAATGTAGTAGATATCTGTTCCAAAGCATAGACCTGCAAATCCTGTTCTGGAAACTGGATCAATGAGTGTAACAGTAACAATGGTGAAAGGGCAGAGTGAGTCTGTGTAAAGAAAAATGGTAGATTTTCTGCCTAATAGTTTGTTTAAAACATATTTATGAATATTTCAAGTAGTGTTGATGCTGCCTTATGCTAGTTTCATTATTTTTGTGCATTAAAGGCCAGTCAATTTCTATTGTACAAAGCAAACATACTAATAAAGACAAAACAAATGCCTTCATTCAGGTTTTATATTCAAAACCTGCAGCACCAAAGTCTGAAACTGGTAAGTCAGGCCCCTGCACTTTTCTACCTGGTCTCAGTCTGCAGCATTACTGGGAAGAAGCTGACCTGCCTCTGAGCCCCACTCAGGCATAGCACTGGCACATGCTGGATCAGAGGATGCCCTGCAAGAGAGGGAGAGGAACCACCTGGCAGGGGAGCATAAGTCTGGAGACACTAATACGGGACTTTAGTCTGGCCTAGCAGACATCAGTTATTTGTTCCTGCTTCCTATGGGGGATCTGCTGTAAAGGGGCCCCTGCTACCGTACTCAATATGGTCTTGTGTTCCTGGCAACTCTGCACTTTGTTTCCTGGCTGCCAGATTGCCCCTTTCCCTCCCCATTGCAGAACATCTTCCAAGCCATGTGGAAGTTAGTGTTTGTGACAAGTGTCTTGAAAATCTAGTGCCGGATACATCACAATGTCCTCAATCACCGGGGGGCTTGTTTACTACTATCACTGCATTGATATCCTTCTGGTCAATGAACATCCAGATAGTCCTCATGTTCTTTAGTCACTGCTATCAAATTATATGTATTTCTCTTTTCAGTTACCAATGCTTGCAAAAATTCTTCTAATTGCTCAGCTAAGAGTTGATTCTGCAAGATAGTGAGTCCTGCTCCTTAGTTCACTAAGGACTATTCTTAATGCCTGCTATAACAGCATGACTCACTATCTTTAGCTTTTATGTGAGTTCCTTCCTTTGTTTTTCGTAGTCCCTCCTTTGAATGGATGATACAAAGAGTAGATGAGAAAGGAACTAATTAATTGCTACAGATTTTAAATTTCTGGATAAAAACAAAATCTGTATCTAGAAACACCCACAATCCACATAAGCAATTTTGTTAGTAATGACAATTGCAAGAGAACAGACTGTAAATTGTATTTTACGATCTGACAATCAGACAATAGAGACAACTGAGGTAACTGAGTATTTTCAAGAAACTAATACAGCCGACCCGATAGTTTGGAGCATTTTTTATCTTGATTTATGGAGATGTACAGTGAAGATTAGCTTCCCACCTTCGACTTCAGGATTTGGTTTCCGAGCTGAGCACTGTGTGTTCTAGACTAGCAAGGCCTTTCAGTGTAATCATGAATCATGCATGATTGACTTTGACAAAATATTCAGGTTTGCCACATAAATATTCTAATACTATTCCATTCTTGGCAGACTATGTTGGGTTTTTTGCCAAACGTTTGTGAGACCCTTAAAACAATAGGAGGATTATTTCTGCTTGCACTGAGATTTAAATCTCTTTCTGGATATATGCTAATGTCAAATCACCATTGGTTATATTGAAAAAGCCAAGCATGTCTCTCTGGCATGTGCTTCTTTCCAGTACATAGCCCAGAGGACATGGCCTGGATGGGAGTCAACAAGGGTTTATTGCTGGCTTTGTTAATGAGCTGCTGTGTGACCTTCAGCAGATTATGTAATTTCATTTCCTCTGTAAATGAGAGATAATATTGCTTACCCAGCTACGGAAAACACTTTAACATTTACGGGTGTAAAGTGTGACCAGCCAAAATTTTCAGAAGCTAGTGTTGTGTGTTCTGTGATGCCTCAATCTTCAGTTCCTGGAGGCATTTTAGAGGGATCTGCTCTGACTTTGTCAACACGCTGTTCACTTACCTCTGAAGGGAAGAGATGGCTCCCTTTATGAGTGCCATGTTAGACTCCCAGAAATCAGTTCACTTTTGAAAATCTTAGCTAAAATACATGCTGTGTGTAATAATAATCCTAATAATGCACTTCAACCCTTTGTTATAACCTCCTATTTCAATGTTTTCCTTTCTAGATGCAATTCATGTGCCTTTGTTTTTCTGCAATAAGATCTTGTAGTGATCTCCATCAGAGCCAGAATCAGAACTGTAAATGCTGTGATCACTTTATTAATCTATTTAGTATGGCTATAGTCAATAGTCTCTTAAATATATTTACAGTGCCTTACAACTACTCCACAAGTTACCCAGGCTTTAAAGTGGATTCTATTTTTCGTCTTGCATCTATCTAATGGACTTTTTAGTGGTTTGTAGTCTACCTTTGTTAATTACTGAGAATGTAGACAACATACTAATGGGTAAAAATTTTAAAGGTACTTAAATAATTTCAGGTGGTTTTTGAACATTTTACTCATATTCTAAGTGGGTCAGTCACTTTCAAAAAATGGGAAATAAGCTCTTAGGTCATTTGGCTGTTCTTTAAACAAAGCTTATCTGAATTGTGCTGGATTCTTATTTAATTTGTATCTCTAGTGTTGCAATGGCATTTATCTCAGCATGGGGAGAGTCCTAGATTTGAGAATAATCTTCAAGGCAAAACATAAGCCTTGTACAGTGAGAAAGAATAGACTTTTTGATTTCTGAACAACGAATTATGAAATAAAAAGAAAGGAAAGCGTCCATACCAAAGCTTTTACAACTGTGAATATGTGCATAAATGTTGTTGGGTATGCCATGCCATTGCTCTTTAAGCACTGCTCCTTATTTAAATCACTGCAATCTGTCTGGAGTATTTTACCAAATGGCATCAGTATATGCTTTTTTTAAATTAAACAGCAGATATAAGCAGAAAAATATTTTAACAATGCTTTACTGATAACCATTTTTTTCTTAACCAAAAAGCTATGGCACAGAAGAGTTAACTGTGCTTACAGTGTTTTGTTTTGCTGCCTTTTATTTTACATAGAGCTGGGGGAAAATGGTGTTTGAAGTTAGGTTGTCAGGTTGATAATACTTGAGGATTCTAGCTAAGGTTCTTTTAAAGATTTTTTGACACTTGGAGTATAATTGATTTGAAGAATAAAACGAAGCACCTTTATATATTTCAGCTTTATCTCTTTCAGCATCCTGCCCAGGTTGATGCCTTATGTGTATGAATTCACTGAATTTAAACTATTAAGCTTTTCTGGAATGTCATGATGTTCAATTGGATGCATAATTTAACTTTACTTTTTGAGATAGTTGTAGGCATTGGGGGAAGGGGGTCTCAATTCAGCACATTTTATCTCACTGGCCCCTTGCTCAGGAAGACTCAAAGGCAGGGGACAGTACTAAATTTTTATTTTGTAAGAGTTGAAACATTTTGGGGTACTTTGGGGGGAAGGGTTGTTGATTTTTACTTACTTAAAAAAGAAAGCAATAGGGAATCTCTCCTTCCTACTGCTTTCAAATTATCCATAGCTTTCTTCTCATTGTAATGCCATGCATGTTTTCTTCAGCTAAAGCAGCTAGACAAGTGTCTTGTGGGAGAAATTTAGAAAATATATTTTAGCAGAGTAAATACTGGAGAAAAAATAAGTGAGAGCGATAGATAACACCCAAAGGGAAATAAGAACACAAATAAAAAAATAGACTGAAGAGAAACCAAGGCATGTCTAGATAAAGGATTGAAATGTCTAGGGCATATAAGGGGGAAAAAAATCTTGTGTCGATAAAGATATGAGAGCAAGTGAAAAAACAAGAAGGGAAAATGTACTGTTGCATACTAATCCAGTGCTGCCTACTTCCCCTATCTTCAACCTCCGATCTAAAACATCTTGAGCTTCACTTTGAGAGGATGCCAGACTTTATCTACTGTAACCCTTGCTCATCTCTTCCATTTCTTCTTCTCTTTGGTGGATGACAGCTAAAAGAATGGAAGATATCTCCTGTAGGCCTGAAGCACTGCAAAAAATACTGCCAGGTGTTAACTTTAGGTACTGTAAGTGGTCACCTTCTACTCATTGGGACTATCCTAGGCTGGGTATTTTAAAATCAAAACTATAAGTCTTTGCGGGAACAGGCCCTTAATTACAAGTGGTTCAAGAAAAGACCATGCCTTTTTTTTGTGTTTCTCTAAGATACCATATTTGTGGTGCTGTATAAGAATTAAATAATAATCTGTGAATTTAGGGGTAGCTTAACTTCTAGGCAAGTAGTCTGTGCCATGATAAGAACATAAGGTTGGCTATACTGCTCAAATCAGTAGTCCACCTACCTCAGCATTCTGTCTTCTGACTGTGGCCAATGTGATGCTTCAAAGAAAATGAACAGAACAGTGTAATTATGAAATCACAGAATCACAGGGCTGGAAGGGACCTCAGGAAGTCATCTAGTCCAGCCCCCTGCTTCAAGCAGGATCAACCCCCACTAAGTCATCCCAGCCAGGACCTAGTCCAGCTGGGACTTAAAAACCTCAAGGGATGGAGAATCCACCACCTGTCTAGGCAATGCATTCCAATGCTTCACCACCCGCCTGGTGAAGTAGTTTTTCCTAATATCTAACCTACACCTTTCCCTTTTCAACTTCTGACCATTACTCCTTGTTCTGCCATCTGACACCGCTGAGAACAGTTTCTCACTCTCCTTTTTAGAGCTCCCCTTGAGGAAGTTGAAGGCTGCTATTAGATCACCTCTAAGTCTTCTCTTCTGCAAACTAAACAAGCCGAAATCCCTCAGCCTGTCCTCATAGGTCTTGTGCTCCAGACACTTAATACTTTTTGTTGCCCTTTGCTGAACCTGCTCCAGCAAATCCACATCCTTTTTATACTGGGGGGCCCAAAACTGGACACAGTATTCCAGATGTGGCCTCACCAGTGCCAAATGAAGAGGAATAACTACTTTAGATCTGCTCAAAATGCTCCTCCTAATGCACCCTAGTATGCCGTTAGCCTTCTTGGCTACAAGGACACACTGTTTACTCATATCCAGCCTTTCATCCACCATAACCCATAGGTCTGCTGCGGAGTTATGCAATGTTTAGAGAGCACATATTGTTTGCTATTTAGATGAGAGTTCATTGTTGGGCTTTTAGATTTCTACCTTTCATTGAAAATACTCAGGTTTTTTAGTTTACTTTGCAATTATAGAGTTGAGAGCCACAAAGAAGTTCTTAAAGAGCCACATGCAGCTCCAGAGCTGCAGGTTACAGGTCCCTGTTCTGGAGGCTTGAGGCGGGAGGGGGCAAGAGTGCTCAGGCTCCACCAAGTCTTCAGGGAGGACTCCTCTGCTTCTGGGGCAGTACCTTGCTACAGGTTAAAGAAGTGCTTTTTGAAGACACAGATTTCTTACTGGCTAATAATCCTAGCAATATCCTCGAGGTGTGTAAATTCTAATTCTTCCCCTTCCTCCCCCACACTGCTCCTCCAGTTCCCTAGGTGAAGGAGGGTTTGGCACCACCAAAAAAAGTTAAATGGCTTGCTCAATACCACAGAAATAAACTAAGTAGAAACCAAGGTTACATTAGTTCCTGGCTACCAGGACTGTGCTCCAACTACTACATCATACAGCCTCCCTTGTGATTAACTTGATATACTGATAAAAGTGTGCCAGGCATTTGCAGTCAAATATAAATATGAATTCCATTGCTGTCTGCCCCAAAACCAAACATTCCCCCCAGCCCTCATCTACAGATTTATGGTGGTAACCTTGGAGAAGATGAATCTCCCCTAAAAGTGTCAGCGCACCCCACACATTAAGAGGCAGCTAGATTAATTTCTTCTCACACCTTGAACCTGTGGGTCAGACGTAATTCTGAATAGAGTATTTTGAGCTAGTAATGATGTCTTATGACTGGTCAATTTGGAATGTGATCTTTAACTTTTTTCTATAGCATCTGTAATTGCCTTTGGAAATGTATAGCTACTGATGCCAAAGATCCAGATTAAGATTGATTAACAATTCTATGAATTTTGCCCAACAGCTATAATCATTGGTTGCCTTAGCAACTTGGTAGATGAAATCACAGGATAAGGTCTTTTAAAAATTCTTGCTAAAATTCAAATTATTTATTGTGGACTGAAATGCTCATTTATATGATACGTACTCAGAAATCTTTCTCAAAAATTCCTATCTCAGCATTATCATTTTAAGTCTTTTTTTCCTGATAATTCTGTACAGATAAAATAATGAATGCAGCTATATTCAGCACACATGTTCCTTCTTAAGCTAACACACAAGAAATCCTTATATTTTCATTATGTAGCAAGGTGACTAAGAGACTCAATATTACATTGCCGAGGAGAAAAGTTTCTCCTTTTTCAAAAAGAGGTTTGTGATGGGATCCTGAGGAAACAACTAAGGAATGCAGGATGGTTGTGCACCCTTAACTCTCCAGATTGGGAGGGTGCTCTCAATGCTTTGCCAGGGATAAGCAACAAACCTCTCCAGGCACTGTTACTGCTCACCCAAAGAGATTCAGGAACACAACGAGCTAAGTTGCATGAATGCTCTGCTTCACTCATGAGTTAGAGAGAAACCAATAAATCCCCCCAGCCTTGAACTTCAGAAATGAACCATCTCTCATTGCTCCAGGCTTTCTCTTGAACAGTGCCAGCTCATTTATTATTTCACATTGAAGAAAAGTGGATATGTGACCATCTTTATTTCCCTGTTTTAAAGTCTATCTTCCAAATGATCTTACAGGTGTTGAGATGGGGAAGGAGAGAGAGGAAATTGGTGAGGTCAAAGCCCATTTTCTTGACCTTCCTTCCAGAAAGATCATCTCCTTCTTGTACATGCCCTCTGAGGAGTCTCTTTAATGGCTAGTGGAGGAGTGTATTGCCCTTAATTGGACCTGTCTTGTCAGTTGTTCCTTTATTGCTGCTGGAAGGCTAGAAGTGGGTATCTCTCATATTACGATATGTAACTCCAAAGGCACTGAGACCACTGACGAGGGAGAGTGAACTTTGCTCTACATCCTTAGCTGAAGGTCAGCTGACTTTTAGCTGATGCTGTGGAGGCACTGGCTTCACTCTCCTTCCTCAGTGGCCTCAGTGCATCTGGTAATAAACAAATATTTCAGGAACAAACATTATAGCAGTACTTCATAACTGCAATAGCAAGCGATCAAGGCCTTTTTGGGCAAGGCATGCATTGCCAAAAGCTTCTCATCCTCATCCCCTAGTGGTAAATATGGAGATTCTAGAATGGTATTTTGAAGTAGAGAATGTCACAAGAGTATACATCACCTTACTGTTTATAACTAGGCCCAATTTAGGTATATTTAGGCTACGTCTACGCTTAGAGAAATTTTCAAAATAGCCATGCTAATGGCCATTTTGAAGAATACTAATGAGGCACTGAAATGCACATTCAGGGCTCATCATCATGCCGCCGGCCACAGCACTTCGAAATTGCCACTTTTTGCTCCCACACAGCTCGTCCAGATGGGGGTCCTTTTCGAAAGGACCCTGCCAGCCTCGAAATCCCCTTTTTCCTATCTGCTGATCCCCTTATTCCTATGTGCTGAAGAGTGGCAATTTCGAAGTGCCACGGCCGGTGTCAGCTAATGAGGCACTGAATATGCATTTCAGCACCTCATTAATATTCTTCGAAATGGCCATTAGCATAGTTATTTCAAAGAATTCTCTAAGTGTAGACACGGCCTTATTGAGAGAAATTCAGGGTATTGGTAATGAGGTATGCAGCTAATTTACAACTCTGACTCAGCAAAGTGATCTTTGCTATTGGCTCACTACGTCCTTGTGGAGCCCTTTGGCTCTAGTCCACCTTTGTGAATATGACAGAGGCAGATTATTGCTGACTCCACAATCTATTGCAGCTCTTTTTTGGATCCTCTCTGCTTTTTGCCTGCCCCAATCCCCTGGGCGTTTCCTCCTCTTGTTCTACACTCTCAATCAATTCTAAAATATCAGCTTCTATTTGCTTTGTGTGGCTACACCTTTCCCACATCACTACCGTGCCAGTTGCACCATTCCACAGCTTCTTGTACAAATACATCTGCCTTTCTACAGAAAGACACTCCAACCCCCAATGCATTCTGAACATGGTTTGTTGTGGATGCTGCTCTCACCAAAATGTCACCTTTTCTACCCTCCTCACCAAAAAGGAGAGTCAGATCAATTATTTTGTCATCCTGCTGATCAGGACTTGGCCCCTTCTTCCTCGTTCATTCCTACAAGGCTGAATGTACTTTAGCCTTGACAAGGAAGCAACTAGAATGACCACATTAATTCTAAACAAGCCTGAAGGAAATACAGAAGCTATTTTAAACAAATTTCTACCATTCTGTCCCTCCAACCTGTCTTTAATGGCTTAGCACTTTTTATTCCTCAGTGTGTGGCAGTGACCTTCTCACAGGCAAGGATGAAAGAGTGAGACTTCCTGGAAGAGAAATGCTCTTCTTCAAAGGCAGAAAGGGACAATTAGACAGAAATGAGAATAATAGAGAGATCCCTTGGATGTGTCAAACATTGAAGGAGGAAAAGGGTATTAAAGATGGTAGGAACAGGAAGAATAGACTCAGAATTTACACTGGTAAATGCAACATATTTATGTTCCTTTATTATTTGCTAAATCTGGCTGTCTTACTACTAATTGAGCTGGCTACTGTGGTGCTCTCAGGTTAAAATATAATCCTCTTTTCCTTCTTCCCCCTGTCCCCACCAGCAAAAAAAAAAAAAAAGTCCCACACAGAACATCTAGAATTCACTGCAGTGTTCATGTGACTCTGTTGGGTAGAAGACTTGAAGCTCCATCTGAAAACTGCCCCTTGAAACATTATTTATAATGTTGACAGCTGTACCACAATCTTCAGCCCAAAGCAACTGTGGTTGATTTCTCCTCCAGAGTGAGATACTTTGGCACCAATCTATCTCCCTCTACCTCTCTTTTATAATAAATATGACAGTGGGATTGAAGTACCCTATTACTCTTCTCCCCACATTCCTAGGGAAATTCTGTTTAGGACTATGATGCTGCAAAGCAGAATACCCACCCCTTCACTTCACCCTTTTGTTTTTAAACTGATAAATGTAATGTACAATGAGGAAAGATGGGGGAAAAGGTTGAGGTTTTTTTTTTTGTTTTTGTTTGGTTTTGGGGGTGCGGGGGGTGCAAGGTCTGAAAATTTGTTGGGTATTCCAGAGATTATCTTCAAATGTTTTGTACGATTGTGGCAGAGTTGCATCTAAGGAACATTCATTTAACACTTCATGGACTGATCATGTACTTAGGCCTTGTCCATACACCAATGTCTAGGATTACTCACAGTGCATACATTTTTGTAGGGTTGGAGTCAGTTAATGAGTTTTGGGATGAGAATAACTTTGATCAGAACAAGTTGCTGAATTTGGCCTGGAGTAAATAAAAACATACTTACATCTAAAAATGTAGTTCTGGAAAAGTTAATGGAAAGAGGGACCTGATACAAGTGGAAGAAACTGGCCAATTTCCTGTTCTGAAAGAAGTTTACTGTCACAGGGCTAGCTGCAAATCTTTGCCCCTTCAGGTCTCTCTGTGTATGGGTACTCTGCAATTAAAAACCCATGTCAGTGGGCTCAGAATAAGGGGCTATTTAATTGTGATATAAGTATTTGGGCTCGGGTTGTGGCTTAGTGGGAGGGGCCTAGGGCATAGACTGCAATTTGAGCCCAAATGTCTCTCCACTGCAATTGAACAGCACCTTAGACCCAGCACTGCAAGCCCAAGTCAGCTGGCATGGGCCACTCATGGATGTCTAATGGCTAGTTTTGACTTATCCTCTGTGTGTGGCCGTCTCAGGTCTTGGGTCTCTTGCCTTTACCTGTCTCAGGATAGGATTTGAGTCTACTGCCTGGTGCTCACCCATTGGCCATCACCCTACAAAATCTACAAAGTTTTAGACACCTGCATTTCCTCCCATTGAGATTAAGCCATGACTTTTTTTTGGTGGGGGTCATATTTTTATTTATTAGATGGAACAAAGAATGTGGAAGGTAAAGATTTTTAAAACACTGTACAAATAGTTGACTTTGCCTTTTAGGCTTCATTACAAACTGTGCTAAAAAGGCCCTCCTGTTCAATTCCTGGCAATCAGCAGAGCCCATGTATGTTCTCCTATGGAAGCCTAGATCTTCCTGAGTGTTTGTGTGACTCAGTCTGACCAGCCCCATTTAAGATGGCTTTGGTGCTCCTTAAGGTGAATTGAAGCCACTAAGCTTCTTCCTCGAGTGTCCCCGTGGGTGCTCCACAATAGGTGTCAGGCTCGCCCCGGCGCCGCAGATCGGATCCTTCCAGCAGTTTCTGCTGGACCACGCATGTGCCGGCGCGCGCCGCTCCCTTGCGCGCTCCCGGCCATGTGCGCGATCCGGTCCCCGCCAGTTCCTTCTTAACCACCATCGGCTGCAGACGGAATCTGCTCAGGCTGCAGCCAGAGTCAGCGTATTTAATGTTTTAAGTGTTTTTAGAGTTTCTTTTCAGTCTTTCAGTCTTTAAGTTAGCTTGTTATTTTTCTTATTGCAGAAGAAAAAAAAAAGTATATAAAAGCCTTAGTAACAAGAGGAGCAGCGGAGGCACGGGGACGTAAGGCCATTAGGCCTCCTGCTGCGGCAGGCTGGGTCCAAGAGGGGAACACGCACAGAAAAGGTGCTAAGTACCCGATTAACAACTCAAAGACTCACCTCAATGTCCTCTTCAAGATTCAAGAAGTGTGAGTCATGCCGCGAAGCTATGCCGGCCTCCGATGGGCACAGTGAGTGTATTAGGTGCCTGGGGGAATCTCACATCACCCAAAAATGCTCCTTCTGCGCAAAGCTCACAGCTAGAGCAAAGAAGGACAGAGAAATGCGGCTAAAAATGCTGCTCTTTGACAAGGCCCTCCAGCCAGACGTGCCAGAGCGGCCCCAACAAGAGGGACCCGCCGGGGCCCATAAAAGGAAGGCGGCTTCCCTTACCCCGTCAGTGCAGAAACGGAGGAAAATCTCGCCAACCTGATCCCTGCTGGCAGCCACAGCGAGCGGGATGGGTACAGCACGTAGCCCCCAGCCGCAATCACAGACGAGCGGCGGCGGCGTGGAAGCGCACGTGGCAGAGGCTGAGCCTCCGATAATCAAACAGCTGGCCCGCACTGCGGGCAGAGCGGCAGCCAGGAAAGAGCCGGAACCGGCGGCACCGCAGCTAGCGGCACAGACCCCCGGGGCGCCAACAGTGCAGAGCTCGCAGGCACGCGGCCTGCAGGCGCCGGGGGAGACCACCCGCACGGCACTGCAGCGAAGCGTGCCGAGCGTGGCGCCGACAGCGGCGCCGAGATCCCCAGCGCGGAAAGGGGTGGAGTCAGCCCCACAGGGGAGGGGAAAGGCTGCAGAGAAAACCCGACACCGCAGCCCTTCTCCAGACAGGGCTGCAGGGCTGCTCTCTCTAAGCCCTCCCCTTATGCTGCGAACTCCAACAAGGAGGCAGGGGTCTCCCCCAGTCTACCCTGAGCCTCCCTCCCCGTTCCTCCAGCCAACCTCACCATGGCTTGGGCCACCCTCGCCTTTTCTGGGATTTGACCCCCTGGAGTACTATCACAAATCAGTCTCACCATTGTCTCAATCACCCAGGCGATCTCGCTCCCCCAGACGCCGGGGGTATGCGCCTTGAGAGTGGTCCAGGTCTCCATCCCAGGAACCGTGCCTGTGTTGCCATGGTCGCCCCTATCATGCGGGGCATAGACACCATAGGCATTCCCTGGTTCACTATCCCTGAGGGCAATCGCAGACGGGGACGGAAACGCAAATATCTCAGGGGGAGTTGATTCTGGAACCCCGAGATTTCCCCTCTCAAGCCTCCAGCGAGAAGATGTATCACAGTCAACAGGACCCAGAGGGATCCAGAGAGGCTTACCCTAGTGGTTCCTCTCTATCCTCCCCCGACGAGGCTACGGCACCAGGGGACGTCCACCCCCCGGACGATCTCAAACAGTTCCAAGAGCTGTTTAAAAGGGTGGCCTTTACGCAAGGCATCCAAACAGCAGAGGTGCAGGAGAAGCACCATAAGCTCCTCAAAAACTTGAGACCTCTGGCCTCTTCCAAAATAGCTATTCCGCTCGACGAAGCAATTATGGAGTCCGCTACCACGATATGGCAGACCCCTGCGTCCGCTCCGCCTATAAACAAGAGAGCGGATAAGAAATACTTTGTCCCGGCGAAAGGCATGGAGTTCCTGTTCAGTCACCCACAACCAAATTCTCTGGTGGTGGAATTGTCTCAACAGAGGTCGAAAACTTCTCAGTACAAGACAGGGGGAACAGACAAAGATGCCAAGAAGCTAGAGTTATTCGGCAGAAAGGTCTACTCCTCCTCTACCCTACTGTTGAGAATGGCAAATTATGCAGCACATTTAGCGAACCATAACTTTGACAATTACTCCAGGCTGACTTCCCTCATGGACTCGCTTCCAGAGGATAAGAAGCCGGTGCTGAAGGCCATCGTGCAGGAAGGCTACGCAGCCTCGAGGACGGGAGTTCAGATCGCCCTGGACGTAGCAGATACGGCGGCACGCTCAACGGCTAAGGCAGTGGTCATGTGCAGGGAATCCTGGCTTCAGACATCAGGTATCCCAAGGGATCTGCAGGCGAAGATCGTTGATCTCCCCTTTGACACACAGAAGTTGTTTGCTGAATCAACTGATTCGGTCCTTCATTCCAGTAAGGACTCAAGGGCTACTCTCAGAACCTTGGGGATTTATACCCCTCCATACAGGAAGAAAAAGTATTACCCTCAGCAAAGACGATACCCGTATCAACCCCAGCGTGCTCACTACCAAAGGGGCTACGAGCAAGGGCGGCATCAACAGCACCAACAGTACAGAACTCCCAGGCGACGTTCCCAACAGAGCCGTGCCTCCTCGGGGCAGGGCCAAAGGCAACAAGTTTGATGGACAGATCGAGGGCTGCACTATCACTACCATCGCGCAATGTCATCCAAAGCTAATTTTCCATCATCGCCTCCGACCATTCTACGCCCAGTGGCAAAAGATCACCACAGACAAATGGGTACTGGAGATCATAGCCACGGGTTACGCGATCCCCTTCCAGTCGCTCCCACCGCTACGACCTCCACCCAGGCCCCATCTAAAGGATGCCTCCCACAAAGTGAGACTCAAGCAGGAGGTGGACCATCTTATGCTTATAGGGGCAGTGGAAAGAGTGCCAGAGCAACTCCAAGGGAAAGGGTTCTATTCAAGATACTTCCTTACAGAGAAGAAAACAGGAGGCTGGAGGCCCATCCTAGATCTTCGAGGCCTCAACTGGTACTTGCGCAAATAACGCTTTCGGATGATCACAGTCGCCTCTATACTTACGGCACTGGACGATGGAGATTGGTTCGCAGCCCTCGACTTACAAGACACGTATTTCCATATAACAATCCACCCGGCTCACAGACGTTTTCTCCGGTTTATGGTCGGCAAAGAACATTTCCAATACAAGGTTCTGCCGTTTGGCCTCTCCTCGGCCCCCAGAGTATTTACCAAGACCCTGGCAGTGGTGTCAGCCTACCTGCAGACAGGGGGTGTTTATATTCCCATATCTGGACGACTGCCTACTGAAAGGGGCCTCGAAGGAAGAGGTACTACGCATGATACGCGTTACAGCAGGCACGTTCTCTTCGCTGGGCCTGGTCATCAACCTGGTGAAGTCAAAGATCGACCCCACACAGGACATAGAGTTCATAGGGGCACGCATAAACTCCATCACAGCAAGGGTTTATCTACCAGATGCCTGCTTTCGCGCCATTGGTTCCCTCATACAAGTCATCACCTTCAGCTCCACGGTGCCGGTTCTAACGTGCTTGCAGCAGCAACATTCGTAGTACAGAACGCCACATTGCATATGCGCAGCATGAAGCACTGGCTGGCGAGCGTCTACAAACCGGCAGCACACATCGTCCGCAGGGTGATGTCGCCCACGACAGAGGTGCGCAGATCCCTGCAATGGTGGGTGAACCCCAAGAACATGCTAAGAGGGGTACCCTTTCATCAACCACAAATATCTATCTTTCTCACCACCGACGCCTCCCACATAGGGTGGGGAGCACACATGGGCGAAAAGGTGACGCAGGGACTGTGGTCCCCTACGGAACAGTTGCTGCACATAAATATACTGGAGCTCAGAGCAGTGTTCAACGCCTGCAAACACTTTCGAGACCATATACAAGGCAAAGTAGTCGGGATCAATACAGACAATACCTCCACCAAGTTTTATATAAATCGACAAGGAGGAGCTCGGTCCCATGCCTTATGTGCGGAAGCAGTCCGCCTGTGGAACTGGTGCATCGCCAACAATATAACTTCGAAAGCCTCGTATTTACCAGGTGTTCACAACGTGCAGGCAGACCAGTTGAGCAGGCACTTCGCACTCACACACGAGTGGCAGATCCGTTCCGATCTGCTACGACCGATTTTTCATGCATGGGGGTTTCCCCAGATAGACCTGTTTGCCACTCATCGCAACAAGAAGTGCCCACAATACTGCTCCAGGGCAGGACTGGGACGGGGGTCCCTGGGGGACGCATTCGCAATCTCGTGGAAGGGCCCCCTGCTCTACGCATTTCCTCCCACAGTGCTCATCCACAAGGTCTTGCAGAAAGCCAGGAGAGAGAGAGCCCGCATGATCCTAGTAGTCCCAACTTGGGATCGACAGCAATGGTTCCCCTCACTCCTGCGCATGTCGGACCGCTCACCGATGCCCCTTCCGGTGGCGCCAGACCTGCTCACACAAGCCCAGGGGTCTATAGTGCACCCACACCCCGGAGGCCTGCGACTGCAAGCATGGTTAATCCATGGCTCAGCTCCCTAGAGAGCACATGTACGGAGGGAGTGCAACAAGTCTTAGAAAGTAGCAGAAGGACTTCCACCAGGAAGACCTACAAACAGAAATGGACTCGATTCACTGCATGGTGTTCTACCAAGCAATTAGCTCCCCTTGCTGTGCCTATACCTGTAATATTAGAATACTTACTGGACCTCGAGAGGCGGACTCTCCCTATCCTCATTGAAGGTCCACCTTGCCGCTGTATCGGCTTTCTGACACGAAGAGGAAGGGCCCATGGTGTTCGCCCATCCCATGGTTACCAGGTTCCTGAAGGGGCTGGTAAACCTGTACCCCCCTCGGAAACCGCTTCCACCTTCGTGGAGCTTGGACCTGGTGCTTAAAGCGCTAACGGGACCACCGTTTGAACCCTTAGCCACGGCTTCCCTCCGTCTCATTAGGATAAAGACGACCTTCCTTCTTGCAATCACATCAGCTCGCAGGGTGAGCGAGCTCGTGGCAGTTATGGCAACGCCACCCTGCACAGTATTTTCGAAGGAGGCGGTAACCTTACGGCTGCATCCAGCCTTTGTTCCGAAAGTTTCTTCAGAGTTTCATATTAACGAACCTATAGTCTTACCCTCGTTTTATCCAAAGCCTCATAACTCCAACAAAGAGGCGCACCTATACCTCCTGGACGTGAGGAGGGCGCTGGCTTTTTATATAGACAGGACTAAGTCCTTCCGAAAAACAGATAGACTCCTAGTCTCTCTCGCTCCCAGATCAAAAGGAGAAGGTCTCTCTTCGCAGAGAATCTCGAAGCACATCGTATCCTGTATAAAAATGTGCTACGAACTTAGAAAGACTCCTTTACTGGCCCCGCCTAGGGCTCACTCCACCAGGGCGGTGGCAGCATCAACAGCCTTTTTCAAGGGCATTGTGCTAAAAGACATCTGCAGAGTGGCGACATGGTCATCCTATGACACCTTCGCCAAGCATTATGCCCTACACAGGGTATTCCAAGAGGATACCCGTCTCTCAACAGCGGTCCTTTCGGGGGCAAGCTGCACATAACCTGATTACCCACCTCCTTTCTTGGGTTACTGCTGGGTAGTCACCTATCATGGAGCACCCACGGGGACACTCGAGGAAGAAAGAGAAGTTACTCGCTGTAGTAACGATGGTTCTTCGAGATGTGTCCCTGTGGGTGCTCCACCACCCGCCCATCCTCCCCGCTTCGGATCTCTGTTTAGTGTTTTTCAGGAGCATCCGAGGCGGTTGGTCAAGGAACTGGCAGGGACCGGATCGCGCACGTGGCCGGGAGTGCGCAAGGGACCGGCGCGCGCCGGCGCATGCACGGTCCGGCAGAAACTGCTGAAAAGATGCGATCTGCGGCGCTGGGGCGAGCCTGACACCTATCGTGGAGCACCCACGGGGACACATCTCGAAGAACCATCGTTACTACGGTGAATAACTTCTCTTTACTCATTTTGATGTAGCCTCTCAATGTGCTTAAGTGTAAATATATCCTTGGTGACTACTTAAAAAGATTTGCTCCCTCTTCCAAGGTAGGTGGGCTCCTCTACATGATCAGTCCTGTCTGGAGAAATACCCGTTTCCATATGTAGTATAGAAATACCATATGACTAACTGTTCCAGATAGATTCTGTATGTGATAAATGTGGAGGTGTTTTTGAATTATTATAGTCTGAGTTAAGGCTTCATCATATGTAAACACTTCAGTACAGATGGATACAATAGAGTCAGTACTGCAGTCTTCACAGTGTATTATTGCTATACAATTCAGACTGCTAGAAAGAGACCTTGGAATTGCTAGTGGTGGAACATACTAAATTATCAAGACATAAAAATAATCTTTACTTATTAGGGCACTGGGGGGTGGGAAATCAACACTTGTCCTGAATGACTAGTCAGCGGAGGGACTTGATCCTAGTTACTATGCATGTTTTTGACTGCCTCAGAACCAATGGTAAAAACAAACAAACCCTACCCACCCACTGTGGAATATGACTACCCAGTTCTTTCAGTGTCTTGTAGCATTTTAGTGCCCAATTTACCTCAGAATTTCAATATGCATTGAGAGAGTTCTTTTTTGCTTCACATTTATGCCTTCTTTGCCTTGTGGTTTTTATTTGACAGATTGTTTCTGAGAACACCTACTTTGTGGTCCTTCTAAAAATGTGTGCTTTCTGATGCTGTATATGAAATAACTTCTGTTATTGTGGGCTATAGTGTGGTGCAAATCCAAAACCTGCTGGAAACAAGAGTTGTGTGCAGTACTACAGGAGCAAAGCTCTCATGGATTCTACCTGCTGTGTGTGTCCTTCTACTTCATATAGATTAATACACAGAAAAGACTGAGAGAGCCTATTACAGGGGTGTAAAACCAAAATATTGAGAAGAGCCATTTTTCCAAATTTGGTTGCAGTATCAATACTTCAGGAGCTGCAGTGCACATGAGAACGAGACAGTACTTAATAAATAACGTCAAACTATACTTCTTGCAACCCTTATTTTAAGATCAGCGCGCAAACAATTTGTAATGTGATACACGTTTACTGCAGGATGTTCACAACCTTTTTATGTATTCTTTTTCCTCTTGCTTTACATGGGTGTGCGCCACTGTTTTTCCTGACTTTCTCTCCCCAAACCACTTTAATTCTGCCAATTTTACTTCACATTTGATTTCAGTTTTTTCTTAAAATGAATGCTGCCCTTCAGAGCAGGAATGCTGCAAGCTTGCTTTTCCTTTTCAGAATCAAGATTTTATTAGCAATGTGGTCAAAACTCATACAATATCATATTCCACAATACACTGCACATATTAAAGGGGGAGTTATCCAATGTTTTAAGATCCCATATTATTTGCTATTTAGACATGAGTTGTTCAGAATTTAACAGAACTTTTAAGCTAATCATCAATATTTAATTATATTGAATCAGTAGGGGCTCCTCAGGGCCGTTCCCTGCTGTGATGGGGCAGGGAGTCAGGCTGGGGAGGCATCAGATTTGAGCACATGCTCCCCCTTCGCCCAGACTATCATGCGCTTCTGTGAGCTCTGCAGCTGGGCCTTGCCCGGAAGGCGCTTGTTGTCTGTGACAGAGGCAGGTAGATGGGCAGGTGGCAACTACGTCGAAGTCCCCTGAAAGACACCCATCAGCCCAATTCCCCCTGCATTCTCTCCCCCCATGCCCATTCTGCCTTCCGTTCCCCTCTCAGGCCCTAGATCTGCCAGCCTTACCAGACACCCCACTGCTGACCTGCACCAGGCGGAGAGAGGGAGGGAGCTGGCCAATGTGAAAGATGGAGGTTGGGGGCAGGAGGATGCAGAACAGCACCCCCTAGTTCCTCCTCCCCCGCCCCCCGACCTGGGGCCAGACAGACTGCTGTCTCCCAGGGCTTATGGAGTCATGCTGCATGCTGCCACTGCTGCTTCCTCCGTGGCTGCCTGGCCATTGCTGTGGCTTTCTCTGGGATGCCACAGCCCCTGTCACAGCTTTCTCTGGGGCTCCCTGTACCCAGCGCAGGCCCCTGGTGCAACTTTATTCGGAGGTCCCCCTGCTGTGGCTTTCCCCAAGACTCCCCAGCCCCTGTCGTAGCTTTCTCTGGGGCTCCCTGTACCCACTGCTGACCCCCGGTCCCCAGTGCAACTTTCTCCAGAGCTCCCCCTTCTGCGGCTTTCTCTGGGCTCACTGCCCTGCCACAGCTGACTCCTCTTGTGGCTCCCTTCTTCCCACCGCTTAAACAAAAAACTAAATTAGTTTAGGTTTTTTTTTTTTTGTTTAAGAGGCAGCAGAGGAGGGAGCCACGAGGAATCATCAGCAGCAACCTCTAGAGCCACAACTGACATGTTAAAGAGCCGCAGATTGCTGACCCCAGCCTATTAGGAGGAGGAAATGAGTTTCCTTTCTTGGTTTCCTTCTCTGAGAATTAAATTAGAGCCTTTAAAGAAGGAAAATTTGAAGGAGAAATGTCTTCAAAATATTCTTAGATATAAAAGGAAATGTTCATGTTTCTTTTACATTTCTGAAAAAGAAATAGGTAAGACAGAAGACACTGTATTTAATTCTTTTCATTCAGATATTTCAAAATCCTTTACAGTGGATGGTCCTGTTTACAGGATGGGAAGGTGGGTCATGGGAAAGAATGAGGCTTGGTCCAGGTCAGCCAACCAAACAAACTAGCATCCGACACAGAAAGTAAAGGCAGTTTAACAGTCTCACATTACTGCTAGAATCATTGTGTTCTGTAAAACTTTCTTTTCATTCCTAACTAAAGAACTTGTAACAATTATAAAGAACAGATCTGAGGTGTTAGAGGGGAAGCAGGACTTAAAAATGTAATTTATAAATTATTGTACAACACTCTTTAATAGAATCCCATCTGTCCCCATGCCAGCTGCCAGATACTGTTGGGATAGCCTGTGATTTACTGCAGCCATTCTAGGAGTTGTAAATGAGAGAAAATATGATAGATTTATTTAAAAACATATAAGAGTTTTTCTAATTGTAAATTTAAATGTGGATTACCAAATACAATAGTGGGTCAGAGGATTGCTCTTGTATGTACACCTGCCAAAATGAAGAATAGACTGGTTCGTAATACAAAGGAGCTGGAATCCTAAAACCGGCTACATGCAGGAATTTGAGAAAATGCACACTGAAATGGTACTGCATATTGATTAAACTGCCTTACTCTGCAGAGAGTCAGTAGTCTGCTGGGAAGACTAGAGCACGAAAGGACTGCAGTACCACACTCTGCCAATAGAAGTCACTCAGGTTGAGCAGTCACCATTACAGCACTGCCTTGTTGGCCTATCAACATAGCACCTGACCCAAAACCTATTGGATAATACTGTGTGGAGATCAAGAACACTTTGTAAGTTGTGGTGGTATTGAGACTTTAATGAAGAGGTGAATATGTGGAGAAACATTAAGAGGCATTAGATTTGAGAAGTGGGATGGAAAGGAACATGCCTTCAAAGTGTGCTGTGGACTTTAGTCTCCTTCTGAGAACAGCAACTGCTGAAGATGAATCTCATCATCGTCAATAACTGTGGGCTCAGCACCCATTGGTGTCTGATGCCTCTCTCACTATTTCTTTCTATCTTTCCCTGTCCAATGCAGAGTGGCTTAGTTTCTGTAGACTAGCTCTGCACCAATCTACTATGTCATCTATCCATTCTCTGTGGGGTCTGCCTCTCCTATTCGACCCGTCAATTATGCCAAATACCAGGGTCTTGATTTTTCTTTTGTTGTTCATTCTGCAAATATGCCCAAATAGTTGTAGCTTCCATGTTATAATGTTCTGCAGCAGGTTATTTTTCAGCTGTATCTTTCTATATAATTCCTCATTGGTGTCCTTCTGCATCCATTCTATTTTCAGAATCTTTTTATAATAACTCCTTTCGAATGCCAATATTTTTTTTGAATCTTTCATTATCACCCAGGTCTCACATCCATGCAACACATGCTGCTGAATACCACATTTTCAGGATGCTCAGCTTCGTTCCTAACCTAATTGCTTTGCTTTTCCAGATCTTATCCATCACCTTCAAACTCACTCTTGCTTTCACTATTCTAGTCACTATTTCCTTTTTACAGTCTAGATCATATGTTATGTTGCTCCCCAGATATGTGAACTTCTCTACATTTTCTAGTTCAATATCTGCAGTACGCTATTTGCCATAGTTACTTGGTTTGGTGATTTTAAGTGAGGTGACCATATTTTATCTTCTGGAGCAAGAGTGGTAAGTGGGGAAGTTTTGTTGTTTGCCAAGATTGCTATGTGACAAATGTGCAGGAGAGCAAAAGCCACAGCTAGATTTTTGGATGTCCATGGCTACGTCTACACTAGCCCCAAACTTCAAAATGGCCACGCAAATGGCCATTTTGAAGTTTACTAAGGAAGCGCTGCAATACATATTCAGCGCTTCATTAGCATGCGGGCGGCCGCGGCACTTCAAAATTGACACACCTTGCCGCCATGTGGCTCGTCCCGACGGGGCTCCTTTTCAAAAGGACCCCAGCTACTTCGAAGTCCCCCCCTATTCCCATCTGCTCATAGGAATATGGGGACTTCGAAGTAGGCGGGGTCCTTTCGAAAAGGAGCCCCGTCGGGACGAGCCGCCCGGTGGTGAGGCGCATCAATTTCGAAGTGCCGCGGCCGCCTGCATGCTAATGAAGCACTGAATATGTATTTCAGTGCTTCATTAGTAAACTTCGAAATGGCCATTTGCGTGGCCATTTCAAAGTTTGGGGCTAGTGTAGACACGGCCCATGTGTGTTTAAAAAAAATAAATGGGGGCGGGGTGTTGAGGAAGGACCATTCTCAGGTCTCTGGTTAAATGTGAGCTGAGACTGCCAGAGCTACTGTCTAGGATGAGAGATAATTACGATCTACTGGGCATTGGGATAGGGTAGCCAGGACAGAATGTTTCCAATGTCTGTTACCAATGTAAGGGGGTTCTCTTGGGCCTAGATGGAATTCTCTTTAAACGCACTAGGATACTAAATTCAAAAGTGCACCAAGAAATTAACATTTGGGGATTGAAAAATCAGAGATGGGCAAGAGACCAGTTTTATATTGTCCTCCAGTGAATAACATATGACGACAACACAGGCTAAGGCAAACAAAAGAGCCTGTGTTGGTAATGCAAATTATTTCCCCCAAATACAGCTGGTATATTCTTGTCTATGTTGTCTGGAGGAAAAATTATGTAATTTCTCTAAACTATAATTCACACTTCCCTGAGCTAGCCTTACTAGAAGCCTCAAGAATTAAAGGTATGCCTGACAGTGACCCCAGTTTAGTGAAGTATAATTTTAGACCTTTCACCACTAATCCTGATCAGCTGCAGTGCAATGTGTTGGTGGAAAACAATATCAAAATGACAGATTACCTATTGAAAAAGGTTTCAGAGTCTGACTTGGAGCCATGTTTAGGAATGTTACACTACAGAATAGCGCAAATGACGCATCTCTTGTCACTTGCTGACATCTTATTCAATGTACAATTGACAACAAGAATACTTTCACTATTAGAAACTAATCGTGGAGTCACCTTGGGACTAGCAGATGTATGAAGAGGAGATGCATAAGGAAAAACAAAAGTGTCAATAGGGTTCAGGGTCATGAGAGCTGTCAGTGTTTCATGGAAAATGTTGATGTGTGACTCTGCTGGAAACAATGTCTGCAAACAGCAGTGGCAGGTGAAGATATGTTTCCAGTCATATGAGGTTGTCACCCGAAACAGACATGCATGATGAAAAAATCGGTGATGTGTTCTTCGAATCACAGAATGAAGGAAGATAAAGAGCTTTGTGTATGCCATTTTTCCCGAGAAGGTTTCAGATAATCAGTTGCCCTGCCCTTAAGTTTTTTTAATGGTTAATTACTCTGTTAAAAAATTTACACTAAATTTCAAGTATCAATATGTTTAGGTTTGGCATCTAGCCATTGGATTGTGTTATATATCATCTCTGCTGTATAAAGAGACTTATTAAATATTTGCTCCCTATTGAGGTACTGATAGAGTACAATCATCACCCGCCCCCACCTTCTCTTGGGTAAGCTAAACAGATTTTGCTCCTTGAGTTCTGTAACTATACATCATGTTTTTAATCCTTTTTTCATTCTTGTGACTTTTCTCCAAGCCTCTACAATTTATCAATAGCTTTCTTGAAGTTTGTGCACTAAAGTTCAATGTGATACTCCAGTAGTGATCACAGCAGAGCTGTATACACAAAATAAAATCTCTTCTATTCAAGATTCCCCTGTTTCTTCATTCAAGGATTGCATTAGCTCTTGCCTAGATCATTGCACTGAGAACCCATGTTCAGGTAAGTTACAAGCTCTGAATGATTGCTTCCCAGGATAGAGTCATGCATCTTTAAGTATGGGCTATCAACATTTGTTCCTATCTTTTTACATTAAGCTATATTAAAATACGTGCTGTTTCCCTTGTACTCAGTTTACCAGTTGACCCCCACTGTGCGATATGTCAGTGACCTGTCTTCATTATTTTCCACTCTCCCAATGGTGGGTTTGTTTTCTTCTGAGTCATTAATAAAATGTAAAATAGCAAAGAACTCCTGAGGCACTCTACTGGGAGCACTCATATGATGATTCCCTGTTTATAGTTACATTTGGAGACCTCTTGGTATTCAATATTTTAATGAATTTAATATGTGAAATGTTCATTTTTTTAATTTCTAGATTCTTCTCATTAACATGTCATGGGATACCCACTTAAATGCCTCTCAGAAGTCTAACTTATTACATCACACTTAATTTTTTGACCAAACCTGCAATCTCATAAAAAATCAAATTAGTTTGAGAGGATCTATTTTCTATAGCCCCCTGTTGAATGACATTAATTACATAACCCTCCTTTAATTCTTTATCAACTGAGTCCTATCTTAGTCATTCCATAATCTTTCCCTTGATCAACATCAGGCTACTGCTATAATTAGTTGAATTAGAACACAAGAACAGCTATACTGGGTCAGACCAAAGATCGATCTAGCCATAGGCAAGGGGACATGCTGCTTTACCAAAACTGCCTATGCCTTCTGGCCAGCTAGGAGAGTGCAGGGTCTCTGGCTGGCTGGGAGGAGGGAAGTTTGTGGAAGGGTTGGGGGCTGGAGCTTGCCTTCCTCAGCTGGGCCTTAACACACTGCCCATGTTTCTAGCCTTTCCTGTTCTCTGACAGTGGCCAAGGCTAGGTGCCACTGAGGGAATAAATAGAACAGGTAGTCATTAAGTGATCCCATCGTATGTCACCTCTTCCCAGCTTCTGACAAACAGAGGTGAGAGGCACCACCCCACGCATCAATAGCTATTAGCCAGAGTGGGCCTATCCTCATTAATGTAAGTAGCTCTTTTGGAATCCTGTTAATCTTGGCTTTGGTATCCTCTGGCAAGTTGTTCCACAAGTTGATTATGGTGAGTGAAGAAATATTCACTTTAGTTTGTTTTAAACCTGATGCCTTTTAATTTCATTTGGTGATCTCTAGTTTTTGTATTATGGGAAGGAGTAAAGCACTGTTCTTAATTCACTTTCTCCACACCAGTCATGATTTTGTAGGCTTTTTGTCATTTCCACACACACACCCTGTACTTATCTCTTAATACTTAACATTTTTCTTATTGATCTCCCCTCACCTGGCAGGCATTCCCTACCCCTAATTATCCTGTCTATTCTTTCTAAAGAGTGTCACAATGTTAGTTTTCTTCCAGGCTCCTAGATCTTGCTTAGTGTTCCAAAATTTATTGAAAATCAACATTCAGGGTAAATCTCTTGGATAGACATTATTTTCAAAACATCTAGCTTTGGTAACTGCTATTTAATATTCTCAAGATATTCTAGTAGAATAGAAGTGTGTTATACAATGACAACATTATCTGTTTATTTTCTCCTAATATAGAACAGAAACATTATTGAGAGTTCTACCGTTTCTAGCTAGTAATGGATCAACTCCATAGCTGATGATCTAAGGATGCTTTGGACAGACACAAATGACAGGATAGGGGTCCTCAAATACTAACTGAACATTGCTGGCATGTTTAGCCATTCAATGGGAAACAAGTGTTTTAATTTTGTAAATGTTAAGGTTTATATTGGAAGGGAAAATGTGGGATTGGGTACTGTGCCTTTCAGAGAATCTGGACAGAGCCCTGTGAAGCTCCTGTTAGGCATGTCTGGTTGGAACCAAATGCAGAATAAAGTTCTCTTGACATAGGTTGATATCCATCCCATTTTTGGTGGGACAGTCCCATATTTGGGATGCCAAAAAGGTGTCACTTCTTATTTTAGAAAAGGGACTAATTGTCCTGTATTTACCACCAGCTGCCGCTGGCTGGAGAGCAGGGAGCCCGCAGGTTAGCCTACATTCCCTTTCCCTGGGCTTGGGGAAGTTGGGGGAGCATGGAAGGCTGCCCCACCCGCATTAGTTCCCTGGGGCTTGTGGAAGGTGTAGGTGGGGGAAGCACTGTGGCTGCCCTGTCCCTGCCACTGAGGCTCAGGGAAGGTGGTGCAGGGGGGTTGGAAAGCGCAGTGGCTGCTGAGGTTTGGGGAGGGCGAGTAGCTGCCACCCGCTTTCCAGATCCCTGGAGCTTGGAGAAGCTGAGAGGAGCCACCCTACCCGTGTATCTCTCTCTCCTGTATTTGGGACAGGGAGATATGATGACCCTACCTTGATAGCATCCTAAGCACTGAGTGATCACTGAATAGTACACAGTCTATTAGTGTCCTGACCTTCCCATGTATAGCTTACCATAGGGCAGTCTAACAGCAGAAAAACATAGTTTTCAAGGAATGATGCTGCAGTGACTCAGAATGAAGATGACTTACTTGAGTTATATGACTGAAGCACTGCAGTGTGAACTCCCCACATTGGAAATGTGAAATGTATCCTTGGCATTAGTGTTTTCTAAGATTTTGAGCTTGCAGTATACACGAGAAAGCACTATAGGCATTATTCTGCTTAGTGGGGGAAAAAAGTCTTATGAAATTTTAAAATGATACATTTGGAGACATTAGATGAGCCTGGCAGCACATTCATCTTTACAAGGGTTGGCAGTCCCTGACGGGAAATGGATGATAACCTTCCATCTTTTTAAATCACTCAGAATTGTATGAAGCAGAGGAAAGATGCTGAATGTTTAAGTTGCTGAGTTTTTGTGGAACTTATTCCTAAACACTGTGACCAGGGACTGACTTTAAATGGGTTGAAGTTGAATACTGTAGAGCATTATCTTGGAGTGTGTGATTAATCTTGTTAGCCAGCAGTACCTAAAACAAATACACGGGCCCGAGGATATGACTTTCTTCACCAACAAGGATAAATAGTTGTGTAGACAAGGCCAGAAATAGGAAGTACTTCCTCTGCTGAGAGACTTACGGGGAAACACTACAGAATGGCACATAATGTTGTTAGCATAGCTATTGCATCAAAGAATTTAAGGCTAGTATAGATATTTACTTACAGTGCTTAAAATATGTATATCAAAAAGTACCTGTTTTCCAATGGACTAGATCAGTGGCTCTCAATCTGTTCACTTTTGTGGCATGTGACATCTTTATGGTATTGGAATTTTATTTTCACTTTTCTATAGAGTATTTTAAAAAAAGAGACCCAGCAAAAGCAAAGCTTCACTAGTAAGAGCCTTGTCAAGGTAAGCGCTACCTAGGGAAGCCAAACCAGTACAGGGAGTCTTGGGCACACACCCAGCATATCAGGGACATGACTTGATGGCTGCTCTTGGGCCTTGTGGCACTTCTCCAAGGGCAGGTGGAGGGTTTGGGGCTTCCCACAGTATCCCAGACTCCTTGAGTGGCTCTTATCACAGGCTAGGGTGCCCAGGTATCCTGTATTGGCCAGAACAGTCCCCTTTCTCAGCTCTGCAATAGATGTCCTGACTGACTGTTTTGGCGATTGGTTGGCGAGAGCAATTTGGATAAATGTCCAGTTTGGCCAAAAAAGGGCTTCTGACAGGGCAAGCAGCAGGGCTCATGCAGCCCCACAAAGTGGAAAAAGAGCAGTTCAGGTCAGCATCACGTGGGGGTTCGGAAGCTCAGGCTGCCTCCACCTGTTGGAGTGGTGGGGGCTTGGGCCAGCTCTTTGGGCAGGGAATGGAGGAAGAATATGGGCAAATTATCACAGCCTGGCTCCTGGCCTGGCTAGGGGTGTGCCTCAGAGGAAGAGGAATAGGGTGGTAGTGAGGTATTTAGGAAGGAAAGAGGTGGAAGGCAGTGGGACCACAGTACTGGTGGCCTTCCCCCTACTTTTGTACAGGTTTTGATGTTCCTGTGGGGGCACCCAAAATGGCCAGGGATCCTGGCATGGGCTGGTGCTTTAGTCTGCTACTGCTCCTGGCATGTTCAGCTTCAATGCTGACTAGATTGAACTTTGCAAGGATCGGTGGGAGAGGTAGCTATAAACCTCTCAAGGTAATACCCCAGTGAGAAGACCGTCTGGGAAACTGGTTGTGTTTTCAACTGCAAACTTGTCTTGCATTGGAGTGTGCCTGCTAAAGACAGAACTCCTACTTTGGATAGGCAGGGGCAGGCAGAATGCACACATAGTTCACAGCATGTTAGTGCTGTGGAGGTAGTGCAGGTTGTTACAGCTTTTTTTTCTTTCTTTTTCTTTATAATGCATCAGCAGCACTTGGAAGCCCTCAATCAGATCAGAGGCTCTTTGTACAGTTTATTACATAATAATGCTTTGGGGTGGGTCCTCTGTAAGGGCTTGTCTCTATGTACAGCGCTGCTGTGGTATAGCTGTACCATGTAGGAAAGCTGCTATCCATGCTGAGGACAGAGCTTCTCCCATAGGCATAAGAATTCCACCTTCCCAACAGTCAATAGCTATGTCAAGAGGAGAAGCCTTCCTATTAACATAGCTCTATCTACATGGGAGTTTAGTTTGGGATTTTCCTTGCTCCTAAGTGATGTAATTACATGGACATATCTATGTAGCATAGATCAAACCTCAGATTAACATACAACAGGCTGGGGAACTAACAATTTAAGGCTGGTGGGGAGAGAAGTGGTGTCGTAGTAACACAAGCCTGATTTTTGCATAATCCAGCTATGTGCATGATATAAAGGTACAGAGGATGATGTGGTCTTGTTCATTTTCTAGTACTCATCACTTTATTAGTGGCTGCATATCTTTCCTGTTGCAGAACTTCTGGTTGTGTTTTCAGCTGCTGTGGTAGTTGCATTTTGAGTAAGTGTGCTACAGAATTAGAATCTGTGGCATTCACAAACAGGCAACTTGGAAAGCTTCTGACTTTTAAGCTCATTCTGAAGTGATTTTCCTGGTTGTCACTTGGTATACTAGACCCTCCATCTAGTAATCCTGTGCAAAAGGTTGTGACTATCTGTTCTTGTGCAGTAACTTCAATAATAATATGAGTTACAATTGCATGTCTGGCACACCTGTCACTGGCAATTTCTTTACCAATCTCATTTCCCTTGTTATCTTGCCAGCTTCTGTAAAATTGGCTTGGGCTCAGGCTGCTGTTCTAGACCAGCTCAGCTGCTTTGTTTCCTTCATACTCTCACACATTGGTATTCTTTTTTAAAAAATGCCGGATAAAATTTACAGCAATTGTGTGACAAGATCCACATGTGAGACTTTCTTTCTTTCTCTCTGTGTAATATACATAAATCAATACGCTGATGGAACACATGCAGTGCTTCACTGAAAGGGGCAGTAAGAATCAAGTAAAACTAGATTGTATAAGGATAATCTGTGCAACCTCGGTTCAGTGTTAAGCCATGATGGGAATGTGGATGGGGATGTTAGGACATACACAAAGAGTGCTTGGTATACATGGAGAGAGTTGTAATGAATGCTCTGCCTAAGAATGTAATAAGCCAGTTGAAAAGTGAAGTATAGAAGATCATGATTAGTCCAGACATGGTATATGGGTTGGAATGCTGGCCAGTGAGGAAGTGAGAAGAACTGCTACTTCACACTGCTGCCATGAAGAAAGTTCAGGTGGAAGCTGGTTAAGAGAAGAACTGATGTGCTGACCTCTGGTGTAGCCTATCTTTTATGTTGGGCCCTGCTTTTCAGCCCTGCAATTAGCTGGAGGCCACCCAACCTCTGGGATGACCACAAGAAGGGATGTGGGAGGGGCACTCAGGAAGAGAGTGGGATACTTGGGAAGGGTGCTGGGAGGCTCCAGGGGTTGCCCTGAAGTGGGAGGGGTCCTTGGGGGAGGACCCCAGGAGTGTACCTCATCAAGTCAGGGACTTGCTGGTTTCTCCTGCTGCTTGACTCAGGGCTTCTGTGCATTCTGATTGGCCCAATGGTGGCAGCGGAGGGGGTTGTTCCCTTGGGAACAGCAGCACTAGAGGCCACACGGAAGAAAGCAAAGGGCTGGTGAAGCAGCAGAACCCTTGTGGCAGGACAACCAATCGTGCTGTGCCTCCCTTACAAAATGTCACCCCACACTTCTGGGGGGTGCACCCCCACTTCGTGCACCCCTGGGCTACACAGTGAAACAATACAAGCAACTATACCAGTAACCGCCATAATGGAAAAGCTGAGAATGTCCTGATTGTGGTGGCTTGGCCCTGTGAGACAGTGAGAAGTGCATTTATATTGTCTAAAGTAGTGGTTCCCAGCCTTTTCAGTAACAGGGCACACTTCAATGAGACAGTTCCATGGCACACCTACTTTTTACTCAGGGGAATGACGGAAGGATGTGTGAGCATTTAAACTATGTCTCAGAGCCAAAAGACTCTCGCTGTCTCTCACTCCCCACTTACTACAACAGGGAGCAGGGACAGGCTACCTACCAGCCCACTTGGAGCAGGAAGCAGCATTTTAACTCCCTTCCAGCATGTATAGGCTCCTGTGGGGTCAGTATGTCCCTCATAGTGGCTCTGGGGAAACTGACAAACCCTGCACCAGCTGGGACTCAGATAGCCTTGCTGCTTGAGCCCCGACTGGTATGGGTCATCAGTGTACCACACCCTTCCCCCTACACCCCTGCAGTGGCTCTGCAAAGAGCAATAATGAGGGGAAAGTAACAAAAATCAAAATTTCATGGCACACTTGGACAGTTCTCATGGCACACTGGTTGAAAACCACCGGTCTAGAGAGCACAAGAGCTAATAGTTATCAGACAAAGATTACAAAGAAGACTTAGAAAAATGTGGCTCAAGATTCCAGAGGAGGACATGAAAGTGATGTTGGCTTGGAGGATGCAGTTGACAGCAATGCTTGGATAGTAAGAACAAGAGCTGCAGACTCTATCAGGACAAGAAGAATATTGTAGTGAAGCATCAACCCACTTGCTGGCATACCAGCCACTTAAGAAAATGTGGTGATTCCTGAATTGGAAATATGCAGTTAAAGTGTTATCAGGCCTGTTTGAAAGCATGGGGAGTTCTAGGGGGGCTCCAGGCTGAGGCACAGGAGTGAGACGTGAGTGGGCTGGTGGTGGAGCCAGAAACAAGAGGTTCAGAGTACAGGAGCGGGTTTGAGGCTGAGGTGAGGCTCCGGTGAGGGCTCTGGTTAGGGTGTAGGATGAGGATGTGGCATGGAGTTTGGGCTCAGGGAGGGAGTTTGTGTGCGAGAGGAGGCTCAGGGCTGTGCCCAAAGTGTTCAGAATACAGGAGGGCATGTGGCATGGAGAGGGAATTTGAGCACAGGAAAGCTCTTGGAGCCAGAGTTTAGGGCACAGGAGGGGTTTTGGGGTAACGGGTCTGGGGTGTGCTCACCTCGGGTGTCTCAAGAGCTAGGTAGGGAGCCTGCTCATTGCCCCAACAACCGGATTATAAACTAGCCTTGCAATGAATATTGGAAGTGCTGGTTTATAGAGCTTTCCAGTAGATACAGGGCTAGATAGCACAGCTTTTACTGTATTCAACAGCCTAACAGTATTTATAATAAAATTCTGTATTTCTCAGTGTGTGGCCTCATAAAATGTTTCTGTGAGACTATGCCCTTTGCTCAAGAGATTTTCACCAGCTGTTAAGCAGGCCAGATGAGCAGTTCTGCTCAGTTGCAATGTAATTAAAGTTATGCACTTACTGAAATTTTTGCATTTCAAATCCTGAATGGATACTCCACTCTACTCCAGTACAGCATAAAAATAGATATAGAATATATTTCAGCTATATGCAATCATTCTTCAATCTCCGTGGAAGAATTAACATGCTGTTAAATTATACTAATATGCTTCACAAAACAAAGTGGAAATTGTTTAATCACAAATACATAATGCAAAATTTTATGAAAAAAATCATAGAGTGGATTATTAAAGCAGTGCCTGGTCCTGTCTGCTAACCAAAAAATAAATTGCTATTTCTTGCATAATCTCTTTTTTCATCTGTGTAGGATTAGATTTCAGTTGTGTGTGTTATATTCTAACATCAGTATTTATTTATAAACCAGCATGGATCTTTTCTGTATGTCAATTTGTATTTTTCTGATCTGTGGGGCATTTCAAAAATATTTTCACATGTTATCACAAGCCTAATAAGAGAAAATGATATCTCTTTTGGAAAATGTTCTCAAATATTTTAGGGTTTATTTTATTATGCTTAGTGGTTTACATATATTAAGTGTACAAGCTCTCTGCCTCCACCAAGCTTACAGGAGTGATGGCCAACTGTATGCAGCCCATCAGGATTCTGTGTGGGCTGGTGAGAGCTTTGGTTTACCATTGCACCCACACATGGTTGCCATCTCCTACTGGTTTCCATCTGTGTGATATTTTTCCTGCCAGTATTGCTAATACAATGAACACACACAAAGCAAGGGCACATAAAGTGAGGTGCATGCTAATTGCATACAACATAGACTACATAATTGCTAATTGCATACAACATAGACTACAAGAGCTGTGTTCTCCCTTTGCACCCAATCCAAGTGCTGCTAGGGTTCAGTTGGTACACCCTACAAATTCTAGGTACACAAGTCGAGCTAACAAAACTACCCTCTTGCTGAGTGGTTAAGAACATTTTGGTTGCAATCTGACTTAACTGTGACATGAATTCAGGAAAAAAACAAGCATTCCCGTAACACCTTAAAGACTAAAAAAAATATTTATTAGGTAATGAGATTTCATGGGTAAGAAGTAGGTCTTACTCATGAAAGCTCATTGCCTAATAAATAATTTTGTTAGTCTTTAAGGTGCTACACGGCTGCTTGTTTTTTGTGACGCTACAGACTAACACAGCTACTGCCCCTCTGAGGCTATAAGTGCAGAAATTTTCACCAGGAAAAACTCCCATTCAAGTCAATAGGAGTTTCACTTAAAAAAAAATCCTTCTAGCCAAATACCATTTAAGTGAAATGTCCTAAAAACATTAAAGCTGAATTCATCTCTCATGTAGCTCTGTTCATTTCAGTAGAATTACCTCAGGGATATGTTTAGGTATATCATATCAATCAGCTACAAATCTTATGGTAATAAGGTACATGTTACCAACATCTGGAAGTTTAAACTTGGTTATAGTTCCTTCAGATGGTAATTTTAAAACCATATTTTATTTATATCCTATACAAATAGGCACAAGGAAGACATATGGGTAAAGACAGTTTTATATATATATATATATATATATATATATATATATATATATATATATATATATTCCATAATGTTTTGAGCATGCACTTGGTTGCTCTTACAAGAGCTTATCAATGTCCATAAGGCAAGCCGGCCATGCTTTTAAAATATTATCATAAATCAGATTACAGTATGTCAGGCTTCACATTTAGGCCACTATAGGTGGAGAAGTATGCAAAAATTACCTTCTCTTATGAAGCCCACAGCTTAGTGTGAATGGGTTGTAAGTCATTTCATTGGCCTGGATATTAAGATGGAATAAGACTTTATATAATTTTTGGGCCTGGTGTTATTAAAATAGATTAGTTTGTTTGTTTATGTATTCATAATATTGTGTTTTTTCTCTGTTTCTTAGCTGTTTGTGACTGTAATTTAGTATGCCTTGCCAGTGCTTCTCCACCTCCAGCACTGATATAATTGAAAATGAAACCTTTTGTCTTCAGTGAGGTGAGATCAGGCACTCCTAAATGTATTAAAAGTGAAGGCGATGAAGACCAAAACAGATTGTATGCCTTTTCCAAGAAACAGCTGGGGACACAACTCCTACTGGCATGCTGTTTAATGTTCAGTGCCCTCTCTCAAAGGGTAAAGAGATACATGAGACTTAGCATACGCTGTTTCTTCATGATAACAGTACCTTCATGTGCACTGTGCCCACAGTGGGTGGGCCGGAGGCAATGAATTCATCTGCCCTTTTCCACATTAGAGACAGAAATATATGGGGACAGCGTGTTCATTTTTGAGTCATTTCCTAGAAGCATGCTGACTGTAATGCTTTATGTAAGAATTCTGTTGTCATGTTAGGTCTTATGCTTTAGTAGTGACTTCTTAATATTAGAAGAGCTGTTCAGTTTTTTTTTTAAGTTGCCATCAGGTTAAAACTGAGGTTTAAAGATTGTGCCATCTGTTTCTCTTGCAAATACCCCATCACTTGGGGTCAACACATCAGCACTGCAATGCAAGCCTCTTGGTAGACATATCCATAGCTCTGCTGCTCTATCCTTACCTTCTTACCTAGAACCATGGTGAGTTGTAGCACCCCAGCCTCCAGTCTTTTCACTGCATGGCATGGAGACTCCAAGGCTAAAGGCTTGAGAGCTTCAATGCTCAGACTCGATTAGAGAGGTCCTGCTAGGTAGCAGGAAGCCATCCAATAGGGCTACATACATAGTTAAATGGAAATGCTTCTCTTTGGTCTCTCCAGAAGGGGATTCAGTGTAAGGAGGCCACTATAGCCTTGGACTTCAACTATCTTTTACCCCTAAAACAGCAAGGCCTGGCCATCATTAACACACCTGTTGGAATGGATGTGAGCGGCATATCTCTAAGAACAACAGCTACAAAGCTAAATAACCCAGTTGTCAGTGTTTCAAGAAGCAGGTTTATGGTATTTCTCAAATAACTTTTCTAGACAATATTTGTAGAAAGAACCAGGCTCATGCAAAAGCTGTTCCAGGCTGTTCTTGAAACTTAATGTATTCAGAAGCACAAATAACCTGGAGGTATGAGTGAAGCGGTTGAAATCATAACTAGTACATGTCCTGTAGCCTGAATGGTGAAAACAAATACTGTGGGAAATGTAGCATATTGAGTGGCCAGTGTGTTATGGGCAATGACCCTTCATGATCACACTACTATACATATACATAGAGAAGAAATCAACTGCTCTTGCCCCCTTCTGTTGTTATGCTGTCCCATCTCCAACGTCTGCTTCTTGCTGGCAGGGAATATTCCCTCTTGGAAAGGAATAATCTCGTTCATGCATGTGTTTTATATCCTCAGTGAAATTCCTATGTACCTGTTCCTAGTCCATCACCTACATAGGTAAATAGTCTCTTCTAGGACTGGTTTCTGAGAATGATAGTTGAATAATCTGTGACTCATATCACAGGATAGTGTGGAAAAGTTCATGCTCCAAAGAGCACAGAAAAAATCTGTCCATGGTATCTGAGAGGCTTTAGTGCCACCATTTAAGATGGGTGAAAAGAAACTTTTTATGTACCCACTTGACCATATATGTCCTTGCAACTGCTGCACACAAGCTGTTCCTTAAGGGATATTACTCATGACTAGTACATCAGAACCATTCATATTAGCATTGCTAACTTTCCCAGCCAGATGCCATTGCTGTGAATGGCATCCAGTCAGGAAAGTTGGCAACCATAACTCATGTCAGTTTAAGTCTGAATCCAGCAAAATGAACCAGGGCTCCTTTGTTTAGTGTTGCCTTCCACTAAAATAAAAGATAAGATGGTGTCTTCTCCCATCTGATCTGTGTAGGTGGCATCTGCAAAGGTGATATATGTACTTGATCTGGATTTTCACCTTCAAACATGATTGAAAAACTAGAAATATATCTAGTCTTGAAGGCTACTGTGTTTGTTAATTCACATCTTATGAAACTAACACTTGATTTCTGATCATGGCTGTGATTAAACACATTTGCTATGGCTACACTAGCTAGTTTTTGCCAACAAAACCCCAGTTTCGTCGACAAAACTGGTGGAATACCTACATACAAAATGTGTTTTGTCAACAGTAAGTCAACATAAAACAACGTGTGTAGGTGGGGGTCTGTCAACCAAAATCTCTCTGTCAACAGCCTCTTATTCCTCATTTTTGTCAGGGATAAGGGGGTGTTAACAAGGGGAGTTTTGGTCGACAGACCCCTGTCTACATGGCTTGTTTTGTTGCAAAAAAAGCTGAGACAGTGATCCTATGAGGGTATGCAAATGAGATATGTGATTTGTAAATTAGTGCCTCATTTGTCCTGTCAAGTGCCCTCATTTGCATGAGCCTGCCGGCAGCAGCACTCTGGGTAGATGTAGTCATACAGATTAAGGGATTAAAATATGTTATCAAGATTAGATTATGGCAAGCCAAGTATTTCTAATTCAAAATGTGTCCACGCAGGGTCAAACTGTCCCTTCTCTGTTTTTGCATTCTGCTTTGACAACAGCTGCATGTGGAAAGTGAAAAACTGGTGTGATATTGCCAGAGTGGTGATGAATCAGGGACCAATTACCTGCTTTAGTGATAGTTTTTCCTCCTTCCCAGGGTCTTTTCCCATTGATTTGGAGGGTTGTGAGGTCATTCCACTGTTTCCATTTCAGCACATTAATGCATCCTGCGAAGAGTGTTGAAGTGTCTGAAGTGACAGTAGTTGATGTAGCAAAGGGAAGAAGGTGGATTGCTCAACTGTGAAATTTAGAAATAAAAAGTAAATTAGTGCCGGAAAAACCATCATAGAGCAGACTGGGTGCGCTTTTTTGAAAATTCCATAGGCCTGGATCCCAGCTGAAGGATAAGAGACCATACATGTTAGATGATAAGTGAGCATTAGAGTTGATTAAATGTTCTGATATTTTTATGGTGAAGAAAGCTTGACAAATAACTTGATAATTTCAGTAACCAATATAATCATCATATTTTGGACCAGCGAAAGTTTTGTTATATTCATTTTTTATATGCAATGCAATTTGATGCTTTCTTAGGGAGAGTTTGAATGAGGAAAGAAAGGTAACCTCATAAATAGGTACACATTGATTTTTATGGCATCTACACCGGCCCCTATTTTTCTGGTTTGATCAGAGTCTTTACATGTTATCATACTGTTCTGCTTGTTGTTTTCCTTGTAGATGATACAATGAGGTCATTTCTATGCTAATATTTACATCAGAAAAAAATTATTACTCGAGTATGTAAGAAAACAACTCTGCAAGAGGCATAAGTTTTTTGCCAGCATAGGCCTCACGTGAGCAGTGCTGTGTTGGCAGGAGATGCTCACCTGCAAATGAAACTACTATGGCTTGCTGAGCTGGTTTGTTAATGTTGACAGGAGAGCCTAACCCTTCTACATGAGCAACCTTACAGTGGTACTGTTTTATCCATATGACTGTGCTGCTCTAAGCTTATGAATATAGGTATGGCTCAAGAGTAAATTGGAGCGTAACTGCAAGGATTAGTACATTAATTTAGGGTTCCACAGACCTGCTGTGTTACAGACATATTGTGGGACTTTAGGTAAGTCCCTTAGGCCCTCTGGGTATGTTTACACTGCCCAGCTGCTGTGCACTATCTAACAAAGGTTGATGCTAAAAGAGCACTGGGTTTGTAGCAATATAGACCGAGATTTGGGCTACCTGCCTGTATGCAGTCCCACCTGCTCCTCACCCCCCTCACCCTGTCAGTGAGCCCAAGTGGTCATCTCTACTGCTCTGGCAACAGCACTGTTCTTAGGCATTAGCCTGACAGAACCAACACATGTAACAAACCTATGCTGGTTTTACACCTCCCAGCTGTTTTGAGGATATAGCATCAATGCCCCAGTTCTCCACCTCTGTAAGAGGGAAATAACCCTGTTTTAACTCATGGTTGTTAGAATAAATGTCAAAGGTTGTAGGACATTCTGATATTTCTGTGATGGGTGCCATATAAGTTCCAACACAGATATGTAGATAAGAGTGTGAGCCATCTCCTCCTACTGAAATTAATTGCATTCTGTTCAAGTTTATGTGTGGCACTCATCACCATTGTCTGAACGCTTTCCAAGAAGTGCCCTAGCAACATATGTAACTAACATCTGCTGTGTGCGTTTTGTATGTCCCTCTTTCTCTCCTCAAGGATAAAGTGTTCCAGGTTTTATTAATTTTATTTCTTTGCCACACAAATACAAATCTGATACTCCTTGATTTCATTTGTTGCAAGAATTTGAGTGGCTCAATGGTAAATTAGTGTTCTTCAGGGCCACTTGAGTTTTATACTGTTAACTACCAAGAGAAACTTCAAAAATTTCTAACAGAGGAACTTTCAGTTATTTGGGTACTTCTGAAAAATTTACCCTGAACCATGGGCAAAGGTAAGAACAAACCTGGCATTGCAAACTTTTAACAAACTTTCAATAAAACTTGAGTAATGTGAATTGTGTGGCTCACTATGGTTTCGCGTGCACCAGCAGAAATTAGACTGGAAAAATCAATCTCTAAAATCAAAATTAAGTACCACAGTTAAGTCTGCCTCCATTTCAAGGCTTAACAAAATAAAAGAGAAAAGAAGAGAAAGCTGGCTACATTTAAAAGTTTCCTTGTTCTCTCAGGCTGTGTCTACACCAGCACCCCTCTTTTGAAAGGGGGATGTTAATGAGACACTTCAGGATATGCTAATGAGGCACTGCAATGAATGTGCAGCACCTTGTTAGAATAATGGTAGCCACAATACTTCAAAAGTGCCACTTTCGATCGTGCATGGCTTGTCTGCAGGGTCCTTTCAAAAAGGACCCCATGTAAATGAGCCACGTGGAATTGAAAGCAGCACTTTCAAAGTGCTGCAGCCACTATTATGCTAATAATGTGCTTCCTATTCATTGCAGTGCCTCATTAGCATATCCCGAAGTGTCTCATTAGCATCCCCCTTTTGAAAGAGGGGTGCTAGTGTAGACACGCTCTTAGGCTATTATGCTACATAGTGCCCGAAAAACAAATTGCAAGCATCAGCTGTCCATAATCTAAGGGTTACATTAGAGCCAGGGACAACTGTTTGTTGCAGTTGAGTTTCAGAAGGGAGACCGTCTAGGGGAAAGTAACTTGGAACAAGGGAAGGGCTATAAGAGTTAGAGCCAGGAAAAAGGGAGGAAAAATGGGCCTTCTTCCTCATATGCCCTTTCATCTTTCTTCACTTTTTGTTTCTTGCTTCAGTTTTCCTTTCATCTGTTTTTCCTTCTCCTGTCATGGAGTCACAGGCCTGCTCTGGAACTACTTTGTATGAAGCCGACAGAACTTGGGGGTGCAAGCCTCCTCTTGAACTGCTGTCTAGTGCAAAAAAAAGGCTCCTCTCCTTTGGCCTTTTTGGGTCTAACCTCAGAGCATAGAATCATAGGGCTGGAAGGGACCTCAAGAAGTCATCGAGTCCAGCCCCCTGCTTCAAGCAGGATCAGCTCCAACTCAATGATCCCAGCCATGACTATGTCAAGTCAGGACTTAAAAACCTCTAGGGATGGAGAATCCACCACCTCTCTAGGCAATGCATTCCAGTGCTTCACCACCCGCCTGGTGAAGTAGTTTTTCCTAATATCCAACCTACTCCTCTCCTTCAGTAACTTCCAGCTATTACTCCTTGTTCTGCTGTCTGTCACCACTGAGAACAGTTTCTCTCCATACGTTTTAGAGCACCCCTTCAGGAAGTTGAAGGCTGCAATCAAATCACCCCTCGGTATTCTCTTCTGCAAACTAAATAAGCCCATATCTCTCAGCCTCTCCTCACAGCTCATGTGCTCCATCCCCTTAATCATTTTTGTTGCCCTCCGCTGAACCTGCTCCAGCACATCCACATCCTTTCTATACTGGGGGACCCCAAACTGGATACAGTATTCCAGATGTGGCCTTACCAGTGACAAATAGAGGGGAACTACAGCTTCTCTAGATCTGCTCGAAATGCTCCTCCTAATGCAGTCCAATATGCCATTGGCCCTTTTGGCTACAAGGGCACACTGTTTACTCAGATCCAGCCTTTCAGCCACCATAAACCCTAGGTCCCTTTCTGCTGTACTGCTGCTTAGCAAGTCAGTCCACAGCCTAAAAGAGTGCTTGGGATTCTTCAATCCCAGGAGCCGGACTCTACACTTTGTTGAACTGCATCAGATTTCTTTTGGCGCAATCCTTCAGTTTATCCAGATCTTGCTGGATCTTATCTCTACTGTCCCATGTATCTACCTCTCATCCAGCATTGCTCTGCTCACTCTGTACTTCCTGCAGCAATCCACCTGAATGAGACCCCTGAGGAAGCCAGGGGAGCCCTGCACCCCAACTCTTCAGTCAGCGGGGGTTTGTCAGCATGTACAATGGATGGGTTTAATAGTTGAGAGGATGCAGCATAGAGCAGAATTTGTTAGCACAGATTTCAAGAATTTCCAGCAAAGCCTGTCTTGTATCCAGGATGTGGAGCCTCTGCACTACCCCTTCCAGGTCCCAAACAGGAGACGGGACTGGATCCTTCTCCCAGACCTTGCCTTGCTTCCTGAACCAACTGTCACATGACCACCCCTCTTCCCTGGTCTCAGGTTATGAAGGGCATTGTCCTCTGCTGATATGACCCCTTGCCTCCGAAGGCCTCAGCAAAAGTGGCACATTGTTATTCACACTACCTCGGTCCATGGTGTTCAATATGCTTCCCTTTCATCACATGTGGCAAATGCTGGTACAGTGGCTTGTATGGCGGCCTGGTGACTTGTGCATTGGCTTGGGAATTCACGTCGTGGTGGCAGCTCGGGAGCTTGAGCGCTGCATGGCTGGCTCAGGAGCCACGTAGTTGGCATGGCGCATCCTCGGGTGCTCTGCTGCTGGAGCTGCGCAGCCCCAAAAGCCACGTGGTGTGGTGCCTGAGGAGCCGCCACCCCACATTGTAGCCCCTGAGTCAGCCATGGGACACCCGAGCTCCCAAGCCGCCACCTCCATATTGTGCCCAGGGACCCACCATGCTGCTGCCCAAGCCACTGCACCACTGTTGGGGCTGGGTGGCTCCAGTGGTGCAGTTCTGGTGGCATGGCTCTGGAGGTGGCTATGGTGAGTCACCAGGAGCAGGGGGGTAGGGTGCCTGGCTGTGGGGATGGTGGCTAGGGGACCTGGCTTGTGGGGAACAGAGCGATTGGGTGTCTTCCTTTGGGACACCACTGACCTAGGCTTTGGTGCACTGCACAGGGAGACTGACGTACAAAGAGTGTTTGTGCAAAACAGTAATACTGACATACCACATAACAGGAGAAATTCCACTTTATCACACCCTCCTTGTTCAATTCAGTTGGAACAATCAGAACTCCTGGACAATAGTCCCAACTCTGCCACTGACTTGTTACATCACCTATGGTGAATCTTGTAACTTAGGAAATACTGATTTTTTACATCTGTAAAATACCAATCCTATTGTGACAAAGTTTATGGAACTTTTGAGCTCCTCTGGTGAAAGACTTTACAGATCTGCAAATATTACTGCAATATTAATCATTGTTCTGTCTTCTGGCTCAGGAGGAAATTAGAAGTTTTATAGATAAGCTGGAGGTGCGTATTAGCAAGTGCTGAAGCATACAGCGTCATGGGCATGTCTAGGAAAAAGGTGATGTTTATAGTAAAAAGAAAGGGTCATTCTAGGAGAACCCTATATATAGCAATGAAATCAGACTGGCCGCTTCTACACATGCATGATCTTCCGGAAGAGGGATGGCTTCTTCTGGAAGATCCATGGAGCATCAGCACATGAAAGGTGTTCTTCCGGAAGAAATCCAGAAGAACAGGCATCTTCCAGAGTCCATACTCAGCTCCCAAACAAGGAAGAGGGCCTTCTGGAAGATGGCTTATGTAGATGCTTGTGGACTGCTTCTTTCGGAAGAAGTGGTCCCCCAAAGCGGCAGTCAGATGAAGAGTGGACATGCTCCAGGCAGCCCCAGTGGGGCTCTATGGCCTTTGGGTCCCGACACTTTTAAACCTGCAAGGAACCCGAGAACCTGTGTCAGGAAGCAGAGTGTGGAGGCAGGCATCACATGCTGGGCTGTCAGCCACACTCCCCCAAGGTCTTCTGTTCCCCACTGAGCACCGAGCCCTAGAGATGGCCAGCAGACCAGCACCCCATACGCCTCAGGGCAGCCTCCAGGGAGCCAGCTGAGGGCAAGCAAGACCTTGGCTGGGCTCCAAAATGGAGATCCTCATCCTGGACTGAGCCAGAGCTCCAGGACCTCCTGGGGCTCTGGAGGGACAAAGAAGTGCTGTAGCCTAAGTAGCCTCTGGGCCTGGATTGTAGCCATGGCATGTCCCTTGGAGGGCTCCCCACCCCATGAACTCTCCCCCCTGCTGAGGCTGAGCCTGTGGCTTACCGCCTCTACCTCCCAGTACTCCTGGCCCCAGCAGCACCCCTACAGGAACCGCATGTCCAGGGCAGAAGGAGCACCCATGGGGACCAGGGGTCACTGACCTCCAGGCCATCCTTTGAGTAGGGCCCCATCCATCCCTGTCCCAGTCCCCATCCAAGTTGTTATTCCCTGTACCCTGACCCCCGTGTATGTAGTTTGTTTCCTAACTATTATTTACAATTGTTGTCTAATGTTCTAAGGTTTGGTTTAAAAGCAGTTTGATGTTTGCAACCCCCATGTCCTTGATTATTGTGGGTAAATGGTAGGGGGTGAGGAGGGCCTGTGGGGCAGGGCTCAGTTGGGGGCCAGTACACCCCATGGGCGAATGCCTCAATAAACACCTCCTGGATGTTGACCCCGTCGCGGTTGAGCTGCCTGTCAGGGGCTGCGATGGGCTGCTTGTACCTGGGGCCAGCTCTGCAATCCAGCCCTGGGGGAGGGTCCCCTCACATGCCTTGATGAGGTTGTGGAGGGTGCAGCAGGCACCCACAACCTGGGGGACTTTCTCCATCCCCACATTGAGGTATATGAGGAGGCATCTATACCTCGCTGAAGGCACACTCGACAGAATACCGGGCCTGTGTGAGCCAGGCATTGAACAGCTCCTGGGAGGGGGTGAGGTGGCCAATATATGGGTGCCAGGGCTGCAGGGGATAGGCCGGGTCACCCATGAGGCAGAGCGGCATGGTGATCTCCCTGACGGCATGTTCCACTGGGGGATGTAGTTTCCATGATGCCTCTGGCAGAACAGGACAGAGTTGCAGAGGATTGTGTGCGTTGTGTGACCTGCCCGGCCAGCCCACATAGATGTTAGTGAACCTCCCCTGTGAGTCCACCACCACCTGGAGCATGATGGAGTGGTACCTCTTATGGTTTATGTAGCAGCCGCCTCTGTGTGATGGGGCCCTGATGTGTATGCATGTCCTGTCAATCACCCTGAAGCACCGGGGGAACCTGAGCTCAGCGAAGCCCTTGATGAACCGTGTGCAGATCTCCGAAGTACACCAGCCCCCTCACCAGGACATCGATGTTTCCCATGACCTGCAGGGGACAGAGGGCAGGCTCTCTCGTGGGTGTGCATGGGGGTGCCCCTACCCCTTCCCTGCCCCTTCCTCCATATTTCCCTACAGGGCCCTTACCACCCCTACCCCCCTGCTGGGGCACCCCTCTGGCAGCAGCAGTGCGTTGGTCCCCCGAGGCTAAGCCTACCTGCCCCCTGGTCCAGGCCCGCATCCTCTCCACCCCTGAGGGTCCCCCATGCCTGCCATTCCCCTCCATCCCCTCCCCAGCCAGGCTGGGACCTGGAGCAGGGCTTACCTCTGGGACAATGGCCCTGACGGTGGACATGCCCACCCTGAACTGCTGCCGGATGGACCAGTAGCTGTCTAGGGTGGTGATGACAATGTGCTTTTTGACAGAGAGGGCTGGCCACATCCCGGTATCCTACCTTCGAAGAATGCGATGCGAGCCAGCTGTAGATCTCCACAAAGGTCATCTTCATAATCTGGAGATTCTGCAGCCAGCACTCGTTGTTCCACTCCCCCATAACTACCCTGTTCCACCAGTTGGTGCTGGTGGCGTGGGTCCAGATGCACAGGACAGTCTGTGAGGGGGCTGGCAGGAGCTTTGTGGGGTTGGGACCCATGGGTTTGGGCCTGGCCTCCATCTCCACAGGAGGCTGAGGAAAGTGGCCAGGAGGACAGCCAGCATCCGGGTCAGGGCTGCAGCTGTTGGGGGTCCATGACTGGTGGTTGGGGATGTCAGGACCGGAGACTGGCTCAGCTGTGAGCAGCGCAGCAGGCCTCAGTAGCTTGTGCAGGGAGGGGCTGTTTGGGAGGGGCCCTTTAATGGGCCACGTGGCTGGCGGCCCCGGAGTGGCTCTCTGCCCATGCAACCCCATCTGCAGCATTTCCTTTCCCGTTCTTCCAAAATAGCATCCATGCATGTGTATACGCGATCTTCCGGAAGAAGGAGCAGCTCTTTTGGACCATGTTTTATGTTTGGATGTGATCTGCTGGAAGCCTGTACTCCGGAAGCTATCTTCTGGAGGATACTCTTCTGGAAGACCGTGCATGTGTAGAAGTGGCCACTCTGAAAAGTGCCTTCCAGAGTTGCTGGTCTACATTTCAGTGGTTCACCACCCTCCTGTTGAAATAGTTTTTCCTAATATCCAACCTAGACTTCCCCCAAAACTTGAGACCAGTGCTTCTCATTCTGTCATCTGGCACCACTGACAGCCTCTGTCCATCCTCTTTGGAATTCTCCTTCACATAGGTGAAGGCTGCTATCAGATCACCCCTCACTCTTATGGAGACTAAATCAGCCTACATACCTCAGCCTCTCTTCATAATTCATATGCTCCAGCTCCTTAAGCATTTTTGTTGCCCTCTGCTGGTCTCTCTCCAAGGCACTCACATCCTTTTTGTAATGGGGGCAGAGGGAGCCAGAACCGGACACAGTATTCCAGATTGACACTGGTTAGGCACTAAGATCACTTGCCTAGATCTGCTGGAAATGCTTCTACTAATGCAGACCAATATGCTGTTAGCCTTCTTGGCTACAAAGGCACATGGTTTTCTCATGTCCAGCTTCTCATCCTTTTCTGTAGAACTACTGCTCAGCCAGCAGGTTCCCAGCCTGTATTAGTATCTGGTATTTTTATGTTCCAAGTGCAGGACTCTGCACTTTTCCTTGTTAAACCTCATCAGATTTCTCTTGGATCAACCCTCCCAATTTGTCTAGGTCACTCTGTATCTACTTCCCCCTGCAGCTTAGTGCTAGCTGTGAAGTTGCTGAGGGCACAATCCATCCCCTTGTCCATCCCCTTGCCCAGGTCATTAATGAAAATGTTGAATAAAACCAGCCCCATTACTGACCCTTGGGGGACTCTGCTTGATAATGATTACCACCTAGACACTGAGCCATTGATCACAAACTGTTGAGCCTGATGATCTAATCAGCTTCCTATCCACCTTACAGTCCTTTTATCCAATCCATGTTTCTTCTTGTTGCAGGCAAGAATGCTTAACCTATACAGTTCTTAACCTTTTCTTTCCCCACTGAGGGCTGCCCGACTCTTCACTTCTGTGCTGCCTGATGCAGCAGTCTGCAATCCGACCTTGTCTGAAGACAAAATCCAAAAAATCATTGAGTGTTTTAGCTTTTTCCATGTTTGTCACAAGGTTACCATCCCAATTCAGTAACAGTCTTCACTGACCACCATCTTATTGCTAACATGCCCATAGAAACCTTTCTTGTTACCTTGCACATCCCTTGTTAGCTTCAACTCCAAGGCCATGTCTACACTAGCCCCCTTCTTTGAAGGGGACATGGAAATGACAGGGAACGGGGAATATCAGTGAGGTGCTGCCATGCATATGCAGTGCCTTATTAGCATAATGTAATGGCGGCCCTGTGGATTTCAGAGTGCTGACAGAAAGTCTAGACACAGGCGCTTTGAAATACGTGCCCAACTTCGAAATTCCCTTACTCCCAAAATGAATTGGGAATAAGGGAATTTTGAAGTTGGGTGTGTATTTTGAAGCCCTGTGTCTAGACTGCCTGTCAGCACTTCAAAGTTCGCAGCTTCAAAATTCACGTGGCTGCAATTATGCTAATGAGGTACTGCATATGCATGGGGGCACTTCACTGATATTCCCTAATCTGTGTCATTTTCATGCCCCCTTCAAAGAAGGGGGCTAGTGTAGACACGACTCAATTGTGCCTTTGCCTTCCTGATTGCACTCCTGCATGTTTGAGGAATATACTTGTACTCTTTCCTACTCATCTGTCCAAGTTGCCACTTCTTGTAAGCTGCTTTTTTGTATGTAAGCTCATCAAAGATTTACTGCACATTGGGGTGGTGGGTTCCTGCACCTCTGTAGGACTTCTTTAAAATTCAGCCAGCTTTCCTGTGCTTTCTCCCTCATATTAGCTTCCCAGGGGGAACTGAGGAGGTTAAGTTTTGGCTAAGCTAATTAGCAGATTAATTATCTACTTTATCTCTGATGTATATGCACTTTGTCTAGTTTGTGTGTGTGTCTATTCAAACACACTGGCAGGAGCACAGGAGGCTGTTTTTTACATCACATGCCCACGCACTTACTGCAGCAATGACATCCATCTTCACCACTGAGGGGATGACACCACCGCTTGTGCATCCTTTAACAAATGAAGATTAATTCCTGTCTCTGAAGCTAAGCTGCACTGCTTTATATGTGCTATTTAAGTACAACAGCACTATTAAAAATGAAAAAAAGAGGCTGTCAGTCACAGTGACACAGGAAGTATACAAACAAATACCAGGGTGTTTGAAATAATTGTCTGTTTCAATATTTTGAGTATTGCTTGAAATTTATTCCAGTAGCACAGGTGATGTCATGAGAATATTAGGAGTTTATTTGAGGCAGCAATCAAACACTTCCTTCTGTTTGTCCACCCGCAGATTTGTCTACAAACTAACTCTACTCATGCAATCTTGATAACCCTATTTAATACATAGTACACATGTGAAAACATGATTGAAAGCATCTGCTCATGCCCATCTAAAAGCCCCTTGTAAAATTTCCTCTTAACTTATTATTTCCTATTGCAATTGTAGTCTTAAACAGACACATCCATCTGTCTGTCCTTGGACACAGCACTTCACTGATCAACCTAGAGTACTTATTTCTCCTGTGAACAGACTACAGCTGTGAGCTCCAATTTTCTAAAGCAGGACTGCTTGTAACATCTCTCTTAAACGAAGCATTGTTATAGTTGCAGTAAAAAAAAAGGTACAAATGCCATTAAGCCTGCTTTTGACTGTTTCTGAACGCTTAGTTTATGAAGGAACTGTAATTAAATCATTTATAATCTGTTTCTTTAGTGTACCTTTTGGGATATACATGGCTTTGAGTTGTAGAAATACATTTATAATTCTTTCACTTCTTTTACCTGCCATTGCCTATAATGCATTGGGTAGGTGGAGTAAATGATCGTTCTACTATTCTGTCTTTCCCCCCCACTTCATTAAATAATTTGTGTTTCTTTCAGTGCAATTTTGGCTTTTTATTTACTTCATATTTTGCTGAATAACACATCTGTAATGGCACTAATGGTGCCAGTGGCAACACATGAAAATAAGACCTGTCTTTGAATTTGGATTTCCTCTGTTGACTGGCTCTTAAGTAGCTGAGCATACAGAAGGATAATACTGTAAATTCTATATCAATCATGGCTTTTCTGCTTCTCCCATAAAAATACAAAGAAATATATTGACATGGAATAATACTCAACCAATTGCAAGGGATACTTTTTTATGCCTAAATCTTAGGGGAGGGAGAGGAAAAATGATGTTCCATTAACGTGTATATATGCAAGTAGGGTTATCATTTGCATGAAAATCTCTAGTGTTGTTTAAAAGAACAGCAGAGTGACATGGCGGTTTTCTTCTCTCTATTTTTCTCATCCATGGCTACTCCTTTTTAAAGATTAGGTCATCAGTTTTCTAATACTGAATATTCCCAGGTATTGTTATTTTGATGAACTTTAACAATCCTTTCTAGGAAATCACTTGCAATTCATACCCCCACCCTTGAAGCCAGGTCATGCTAATTGGTCTCTGGCCCCTGAGGTTCTGCCTGCTGCTTCTGTGGGGCAGGGGCAGAGAGGATCAATAGGAGAAGTGATTACAGGGGGCAGAGAGGAGCAGGTGGCAGGAAGGGCCTTGGGGGAAGAAGCTGAGTGTAAGGCAGGGTAGAGCATGGACATTCTGAACAATGGGGAACTTTCTGAATGAGATAACAGTGCTATTGTAAACCCAGTTCTGGAATCTAATCAACCTTTGCACCTTGGAGACACAGCTGTTCTTTCCTTAGAGTTCTGCAGGTGGCGGAGAGAGGTGAATGGTACCATTGGACTTGCAAAACCCTTTCAACAGATCTGCCAGCTTTTGCTGCATCTTCTTGATGGAACTGGCTTGTAATGTTGGGACTGACAGGAGTAACTAAGTATTAATGAAGTTAGTTAGAACTGGTTGGCAATAAGTAAAAAATGTTTCCCTCAAGATTTCATTACACTAAAATTTTTAGTTGTAATTTTTCAGGCTTTTATAAAAATTCTTTAAAAATATTGCCAAAACCAGAGCGGTTTGTGTGGAAAGTTCTGTTTAGTCAAAATTGTTCACTGACATAATACATAGAAAATGGTGTTCTCTGCAAAATGCTTTCAGATCTATAGATAAATTTGTATTACTATTTCCATTTTTCATGTGGCAAACCTCAGGCACGGGGAGTTAAAAGGACTTATCCATAGTCACCCAGCATTCTAGTGTTCTCTTTTGTACAGAATTTTTTTGGCCAGCCATTTTGGACACCAGCATGCAGCTGGTGTAGCTGGGCTACGTGTGGGAGTCTTAAACTGAGAAGGAGTCCTTTCCTTGCAAACTGTTAGGTCCTGAAGCCTTAGTAAAGCCTTATCCATGGATGCTCTTGTGTCTTAATTTCAAAGAGCACAGTAACTTCAGGATCTATGTAGCAGTGGGTTTACTGACCAGTCACTACTAAACATAAATTGCCCCAACCCTTTTGGTGGTGAAGAATTAATTCCTGGATCTGGGCTCAACAAATTCTATCCCTGCATTGTAGAAGATCCCTGGTTCTATTACTTCTAATCAATTATATAGTGTTGGGAAAGGGAGGACCAGGGACAGGATTTTTCTATGATGCTAATCAGTATCAAATGCAAAACACTGCTGGAAAACCTATAAGTTTATGGCTTGAAAACTGTCATTGGTGGGAGGTTGTTACTCTTCAACTTGCTACCAGAAAGGATAGATTTGTGCTTACTACTTAGCAGAGAATTTCATGGCAAAGCAAATGGAAGGGTAAAAGTTCAGTTACGGAGCAAAAGGAAGGCAACAGATTGCTGTTTCGTTGTCAAAATAAGCATTCACAATCATTTCATCGCTCCATGTAAAAGAGCTAGTGATTGAAGGAAGAGGAGCAAACAGAGCTAGATAAGGGAGAACTTAGAGGAAATATAAGAATGAGAGTTTCTTGTTTGATGATGAATGTGTTTGTATAGCGAAATCCTCTTAGAGCTCTGTTTGGTTTCAGTAAATGAACTGAATGGCTGTGATGCTTCTTTTGAAGTTGTCAGCTGAAAAACCTGAGAGAAATATACACCACTTATGTTATCAGTGAATCAGCCCACTCATTTCTCTTTCATATTTTAATTGCATCTGGCCATATAAAGCACTGTCCCTTCCTGTTCTATTGTCACTTCTGCCCCTTTTGATTTACCTGTGGTACTGTGTATCTTGCATTTAAACGGTTGTCCCTGTCACTGCATACAAGCAAAGGAAAAACAATCAAAGAGTTAAATTTCAGAACCTAAGAAGCAGGAGGTGAGGCTGTCTGCTACACTAGTTTACTGCGGCTTCCTTTCATACTGACACACATGTAGTTTGTGGTGACAGTGCTAAAGAACTGCAGACAAGCACTTAGCAGACTGGATGTGAGCTGGATGCAAAGATGCCTCACCCTGGACCTCCTGCTGGCAGTATGTAAATACACCTGCAGACTGGCCATACAGGGTTTTTCAGAAACCACTATGAGACGATCTGAGAAAGCAGCAGCATAGCAGTGAGACCTTTCCCAACATTAAACCTGTATTTCAGCTCTGGTGGAAGTTTATTGTGCTGCATATCCAGGCTGAAATCTGAACAATCACCACAATGTTTGCTTCTATTTGGTATGCCAAGAAGCTGGGACGCAGGTTTGTGCATAATGCCAGGAAAGCAAAGATAGAGAAGGTATGTTCTTGGTGGGAATATTAGCCTTGCCTCTCGTGTAAGCTGCCTGTTACGTACTGTAGTATATCTGTTTAGGCTTTTTTTAACAAACTGAAAATGACCTATGAGTATTTATGTGATTTCTTGCAAACATTCTTGATTTATGCTTCTTTTCTCGTTAATTTGTTTAAATGCTAAAAATATAATCATTTCCTAAGTCTTTATGGTCCTTTCATTTTGCAAAATAAACAGCTGTACATCTGGTATCTTGCGTGTTCAGGGAACACTCCAGTAAACTTGTTGCTGTGCTGAATTATTTTTATGAGTACAACATTAGATTCTGAGACAACCATTGTGTTTTGCTGCCTGTATGTATTTATCTAACATGGAATCAATCACAATGTAATATGTTAAGTATTAAAATGGTTGGGGATTGTATTTTATGGTACTTGTTGAAATGTATTGCAGCTTTGATCTTTCCTATTTAAAAGACAAGGAGATATATTAAAATAAATGGCTAAAATCTTACCCATTAGTCATTGGTACCTGGCATTATTTCTTACCCTGTTTTTATATCAGTCATAAGATCATTTTTTTTATAAAAATGCTTGTGACAGTTCAACCAGCTGTTCTCTGCAAGTCCTCATACCTAAGATGCCTCTGTCTTCTTTTTCTGAAGATCAAAACTTAAAATGTGTAAGAATTTGTAGGTAGCAGCAGTGGGAATAAGTCTTCCATTTTGATTTAAAGGTGATAGTTATAAGATCAGTAGTCCATTTTTGTGTTGAACTAATAGAATCATAGACACTATTTTTAAAACTGGACAATTTCACCAAAAGTGGAACTTTGAGCACTAGATTGGAGAAAACGTTGAACTATGCAGCTGTAAAGTGATCTTCATTATTCTGATGAGACAGCTGCCTTCATTTCTTTAGTCTTTGTAACAAAAAGAGCCATGAAGAGGTTTATTAGTATTTCTTTGGCATTTCTTTGTGGTATGATCACTGATCCAGTGCACAATCTCTCCTTCATCTGATTTCATTGATAGCTGAAAATGCTCTTTACTTAGGCCAGGTAATAACCATAAGTAAACAGTTTTATGATTCTAGGGGGAAAGGATCTCTTTTGAAGGTTCCAGGTGATGAAAATGTGGTACATTGTACCTGAAATATTAATATCCTGAAAATTATACATGTTTTTTTAGCCATTATTATGGGAGTGCATTCCATTGTCTTTAATGTGGGAGTTATTTACTTTTTTTGTTAATCTCATGACAGTAACCATCTCTGGTACCATAAATACTCCCACACTAGGTGCGTTGTGTTGTAGGAGAGGGAGGGAGGAAAAAAGCAACACTTAAACCTTTATCACCACCACTTCCTATGAAAGCTTTCCCCATCCCTCACCCTAAAATGGTAGCTGAGGGGTTAACTATTCATTGGACAATGGCACGTTCAGAAGTTTTTTAAAGCTGGTCTAGAATGCATTATATAAAACAAGTGTGTATATGGGTTTCTTTTTTAATCATATCCAACTCCTATGGAAAAGCACAACTGAATTTAATAGAAAATCATCTTCCTGCTACAAAAATTGGAAATGTGTTTTAATATTTTTAAACTATCACTGCCTATTAAATTATTTATAGAATAGTTTTCTAGAAACCTGTTTGATTAATCCCTGTTCAGTTCTATAAGACTTCCATTGGGCATTTATGACCTCAGCTGAGTTCAGCAGTATTCATATTTGATAGTTATTATACAGGATTTTGAGGGGAAATGTTTACACAAGTTTTGGTAAGGTATGTAAATAGGCCATTCTGTAGTGGAATTTCATAAGAACCAAAATTTACTACCATGTTTGAGTTCAGATATAGTTTATTTTTATTTTCCTTTGGTCTCCTTATTGTCATCTATGGGACTCATCCTTTAGGCTTCATTCCATACTGCTTCCAGTGACTTGTAACTCTTGTTATAAATCACCATGAAATACCAGTGGCAGGAGAAAATCCACGACTTAAGATGGCACATGCTGATGATCGCAAAATGATAAACACTGACCTCTGTAGTCCAGTAAAGTAGTAGCAGGAAAAATTTGAAAATGTGGTTGACAAAAAGTAAATAGGGGGTGGGGAGAGGATTTAACTGTTTTGTGAGGTCCATGTTACTGGCATTGGTTAGTTGAGTAATCAGTGTAATTATTAGCTTGTTTTGCCTTGTTAAAAGATTTTTTACCTGAAAGTAGAGTTGACCTTTTGCTGTGTGAAAGCATGATTTTAAATTAGATATAATTTAAGTAATAGGCTACTGCAAAAAAGTATGCAGGAAAGAGAATTGTTTGTAGTTTAAGCCCAGACACTAAAAATCTAGGAGGATTGGGCTCCATGCCTGTCTTTGCCAACGTTTCAGATGTCCAATTTAACCTCTCTGAACCTCAGTTTTCCTGTAGGTAACAACGGGAATGGTCCTTGTCTACCTCCAGTGCTGGCCTTTAAAATGTTCCAATTTCTTCTTAAAGAGAGGAATTTTGCAATATTGTAATACCTGATTGTATTTTTTGTCTATAAACTTCTTTGGAGATGAACTGAATTTTTTTTATGTATGAACAGCACCTAGCACAGTGTGAACACAATTCTAATTGGGACTTCTTGACAATACATTACTACTGCTAGTGCTGCTATGAAGTCCTTACAGGTAAAATAGGGAAGACCGTCAATAATGAGAAAGAGTTACTTAAAACAATTGTTTTGCCTGTGAGAGCTGTATAATTAAAGTTGGTATAGTGCTTTAAGATTGTATTGTCCAAACCCTGCTGGTTCACTTTCACCTTATTGTGTTTGAAACAGTAGTACATAAAGTGCATGAGGGAATGTTTATTGTGCCCCAGCAGGTTCTACATAGACCTATTAATTAATGTGCAATATGTTAGAGCACTTTGGAAATCACACCCCCATAGAGCTTGTTACTCTGACAGGTAGATAAGCCCTTTGATTGATCACTTGAATTTTCCTCATTAAACTGCAATCAAGCAAAAATCAAGAGATGATAACATCATGTGGTTAAATTGTAAAAATTAGTATAGTAAATGATTGGAAGTGGTGCAGAAAGATAACTGAGCAATTAATCAATTTGATTTCAGAAGGAAAATTAAAGATCAGCACAGAGTGGAATGGAAGATACCCTGATTGTCAAACTAGATGTTTTAAAAGTGGGATCTGTTATGGTAGTAGTTACGGTGACTTTCTTCAATGGGTAGTAAATTTGCTGAAAATGCAGCTTTTGGTACATCAAAACTGTTTCAGTTGATTTCAGTGTACAGTTTTGGCCCAACAAGAAAAAAACCCTAATAATTCACAAAAATTTAAATGTTGAAACAGTTGATTTCAGTAATTTCAAAATGAAAAAAGCCATATTTCAAGTCAAAGGGACAATTTAGAAAGAAAATATTGTTTCAGAACAACATTTTAAACATGAAGTATTGATACAAATTGATGTCGCTAATTGAAATGTAATCTAAATTTGTGTGGGATTTTTATTTTGGTGAGGAAAAATCAAAACAAAATTTGTTAGAAGCATATTTTTCTAGTTTTTTTGGTTCAATCATCAAACCAGAAAAATCAATTATTCTCCTAACTGTATGCATAAAGTAATTTTTTTCATAAAAATGCAGTAAAAACAAGTATTTGTTTCAAGTGACCTGTACTTTGCTTTTTCTTATGTTGAAGTGATCTTATTTACTGCCTTTGCACTTCTAAGAACATCTCTCATGAAGTGTCTCGTATGGTGAACTACAGGAGGCTGCTTCATAATTTCACAAAGACAGAAGAGTTTTCCTTTATAAACATATATTAAATGCATAGTGTTGGATTTAGAAATTCTGAAAATAACAGCTGCTTTGTGATGGGTAACAATATAAATGAAAATGATATTCAGATTCTGAACATTACAAATCCACATTAAAGTAAGTAGTTTTAAGTGGGGCTATTTAAAAAAAAACGAAATGGTGAGATTAAATACAGTCACAGTTAATCACATTTTTGATCACACTGTTAAACAATCGAATACCAATTCAAATTTGTTTTGTGGAAACATATCCTCTGGGAAGGTGGTAAAAGCATGAAGGAGCATATGGATATTTAGTATATCTGGCATGGAAATACATTAGAAATAGGCAGTTTTATCTCCTGAAACAAACAAACTTCTTCATCTTAGCGATTGGTTGAACAAATAGTAGGACTGAATGGTTGTGCGATTGTAAGATGCACTTTCATGAAAAAGATAGTACCACAGTATTTTATGAGGTTATTTAGAAAATACAATTTCATTATCTTTTTATAGTGAATATATTTGTAAAAATGTAAAGTGAGCATTTTACCTTGTATATTCTATGTTGTAACTGAAATAAATATTTGTAGGAAAAAAATTAGCTGTCAAGTGTGAAGCAGCTGGGATGCAGATCAGGACCTGCAAATTGGATGTCCTTCTCCTTTCCTGGAACAAAGTATGCTTCTTTTTCTAGGTGTGGGGTTGGTGGTGGGGGAAGAAGCTGCTGTTAGTGGATGCATTCAGATATCTAGGGGTCTTGTTCACAAGCCACTAACTGATCACTGGTTTAGGGTGGAGGCGGCAGTAATGTAGGAACTGTATCAACAGGAACTGAACTATTTGATGAAGCTCTTGATTTAGAGAATGGAGAGAAAGATCAACCTAAATGATGGTCATGAACTTTGGGTAATGATCAAGAGGATGAGACTGCCAGTACAAACGGTGGAAGTGTGGTTTCTCGGCAGAGTAGCTGGGCATACACTCAGAAAAAGATTGAAGGACTTTGCAAATGGGGAATTTTGAAATAGAGCCACTTCTCTTTGGATTGAGAGGAGCCAGTTGAGGTGGTCTGGGCAACAGATAAAGATGCCCTGGAGAGCTTCCTTTGTAACTCTACCAGGCACATCACACTGAGAGGAGGCCCTGGGGCCAGGCCAGGATGACTGGAGATCATGTCTCCTGATTGGCCTGAGATTGCTGGGGAATCCTCCATGAGAGGCTGGATCCTGTTACAGGGGAATGGTAAATCTGGTCCTCCCTAGCCTCCATGTTGCTGATGTGACCCTCACCAGGCAAGGTGGCATGAAAGAAAAAAAATCCAAAAAATATTTACAATAAATTAAAATAGATAAAATGTAAAAGCACAAATAAAACTGCAATTCATTGCAAATAGCCCTTCAAAAATCTAGTTAATTGGTTTTGCTTTAATTGCTTGAGTTAACTGTGATAAATTTACAGCTCTAGTTTTAAGTAAGGCACTCAAAACCTGATCTAAGCACATTGTGGGTAATAAGTGCCTTCTAGATCACTTTCATGGGCTTAACAGGCCCTTGGTATTGAAGTATGATGATGTATTTGGTATTGGCAGTACTTTTTGCTCTTTTGGAGGATAAGGATCGGCTATAAAACCAAAACATATAGCTTTTTATTAAAAGACAGAAAAATGTTTCCTCAAAAAGGGCTGACAAAGCTAGAATGAGTGATTAGTGCACTTTTCTAGAAGTACACTGGCAGTCTTTGGAAGTGTTTATACTGTGCAATCTGTAGTATGACTAAATAGTGATTCACTGATTCCAAGGCCAGAAAAGACCATTCTGATCATGTAATTTGACTTTCTATATCACACAGGCCACAGAAGTTCCTCAGAATATTTCCTTGTGAAGTAGAAACCATCTTAGTACGCAGTCTTGATTTAAAAATTGCCGATGTCCACTACAACTTTTGGTAATTGATATGTGGTTAACATTTAAGAATGTCAGAGTTCCTTTCTGAATTTTTGTACCTTTAGTTTCCAGCTGTTGTATTGTTATACCTTTCTCTACTAGCATGAAGAGCCCACTATGAAGTATTGTTCTCCATGTAGGTACTTGGACTGTAATCAAGTCACCCCATTATCTTTCTCTTTTTGGTAAGCTAAATATATTGAGCAATTTGAGACAATGCCAATAAAGTATCTTGTCTAATTCTTTACTGATCCTTATGGCTCTGCCTAGTCAATTCATTAGCATCCTTCTTGAATTGTGGGCACCCGAAATGGATGTGGTATTCCAGCACGAGTCACACCAATGCTCTATTTCTTCATGGAAAAAAACTGTGTTTGCTGCTTTGGCCAGTGTCACCCCTCCAAAACTTGTTTCAGTGTCACTGCTTCTAAGGATGGCTTACACTCTTTGTTCCTGGATTTACACATTTACATTCAACTGTATTAAAATGCATATAGTTTGCTTGCGCCGAACTTACCAAATGATCTGTATTGACCTGTGCTAGTGATAGTGTCTTCATTATTTTTCACTCCCTCCATTTTTGTGACCTCTCCGAACTTCCATGTTATTAATACAACATTAAATCTTGTAGGGCCAAGAACAGATTCATGCAGGATTCCAGTAAAAACATAGCTAAATTCCCCATTTCATTTTGAGATCTATCAGATATCCAGCTTTGCCTCCATTTAATATGTACGATGTTAATTTTATATCTTTCCAGGTTTTTTAATGAAAATGTCATAGGGTACCAAGACAAATACCTTACAGTAATCTAAGCACATTACATCAGTTGTATTATCTTTATCAACTGATTTTTCAAGGTAGAGTGCACATCATTAATGTCTCCTGTGTTTCTATTTTTCATATAACTTTCCTAGCATTAAAACAAATTAGGGGAATGCAACTTCCTTTAACCCTTTTTATTTGCAGAGAGCTTTCCTGTTAGTCAAATTGAACGAAAGGAGAGATTCATTCAGACCAATATTTACTCACAACAAATGAAAGAAATCATACCAGAAATATGGAAAACCATATCAGATGAACAAAATTCTTAAAACATTAACCTAGGACATACAATACTAATTACATATAAGAGAACCAATGTCTTCAACATGCAGCTACTTTTTTGTACATTTTTCTTACTTGAACCTTCCAGTAGTTGTGCAGTCCTCAGTAAATATTGTTATAATTTTAAAACTAAACTGGTCACTTGTTTAAAAAAATCTGATTTGTCAAAACCTAATCGGCCATGGGAAAGGGTCAGTTCGGATAAAATTTTGTCAGGAAGTGCTTCTTGGATCCAGGATGGAATTTCTAGTCAAAATCAGAGACAGGCAGAGAGCTCTCCCTCTCCAAAAATAACCAGGAGTTGGAGGCTTGCGTACGCTTCATTCAACACATCTGGCTTTGCTACATCCCACGTGAGTGCCCTGATTGTTGGCTATTCTTTACTTGCTCAGACTCTTTTGCTCTACTTTTTGTGAAAAACTTTGCAGATTGGGGGGAAAAATCTTTGTAGAATGGGAACAAGATTTTTTGCTCAGCTGAGTTCACTAGAGTTCCGAAGGAGCAGCAGAACCCACAGAAAACCAGTGCCTTTCTTTAGAACAGTGTGCTGAAGACAAAACATTATCTTTTACTTTGCTACAGTCAGTCGTCTATATAACACTAACCTTTATAACAAATCCACCTCCCCCTTTTAAAACTTCTTCACTAAAGGGTACCTCAGATAGTTTCCACAAGCCTTTAACAAAGGAAAGAATGCAGTTGTACTCTTCTAGAGCAGGCTAGGGAACATACTGTAACTTACTCATGACTGAATTTCAGAAGGGTAGACATGTTAGTCTGTAGCTTCACAAATAACAAGCTGTCCTGTAGCACCCATAAAAACTAACACATTTATTAGGTTTGTGGAAGAAAATCTTCCAGTAATCTGAAGAAGTGGGTCTTACCCACAAAAGCTGATGACCTGATTAGTTAGCCTTTAAGGTACTTTGGGACTGCTTGTCACTCATGACTGAACATCTGGAGTTCTGTATCTGAAGAAGTGGATCTCTCCCACAAAACCTCATCACTCAATAAATCAATTTGTTAGTCTTTACAGTGCTACATAACTGCTGTTTTGTTTTGTTAGAATACAGATGAACACAGCTACCTCTCTGTCACTATCTGGAGTGAGGGGAAGGAAGAATTGCCCTACTGATTCATGTCGTCATTTGAATGGCAGATACCAGCTTTATCACGTTCAAGTAGAACGGCGTTTGAAATATGCTTTGCATGCATTGTATTTTATGGATTGGAGTAGATGCTCCCTTCTCCATAGAAAAGGGTTTCTGTACCTAATTCTTCATGTGAAGAGTGTTATTACCATGGTATTCACTCATTGGTGTACTTTGTGCTTCAGCTCTATAGTATTAGTTGGGCAGGGGTGAAGTTTTGATTTGCAGTTGTGGGTGGGTGTCATGGCTTTTTGGAATCAGTTATAAATTTTTTTCTTGTTTTTGAGCTTTACTTCAGATCCATATGGCAACTAAATTTGTGGATTTTAGGGTTTTTTGTTTTGTTTTGTTTTTGTTTTTGTTTATAAGAAAGTGTACATGATTACTAATACATATGGATAGGAGATACCTCTTAGGTAGAGGTGAGTTAGTCAGAATTGTGAATGAATTCAAGTAATCCTCCGAAAATACAAGAGTAAATTGTGCTTTATTATGCATCCATGTCTTCACAGAATCACAGAATCACAGGGCTGGAAAGGATCTCAGGAGGTCATCTAGTCCAGCCCTCTGCTTCAAGCAGGATCAACCCCCACTAAGTCATCCCAGCCAGGACCTTGTCTAGCAGGGACTTAAAAACCTGAAGGGATAGAGAATCCACCACCTTTCTAGGCAACGCATTCCAATGCTTCACCACCCTCCTGGTGAAGTTGTTTTTCCTAATATCTAACCTACACCTCTGCCTCTTCAACTTCAGGCCATTACTCCTTGTTCTGCCATCCGACACGACTGAGAACAGTTTCTCACTCTCCTTTTTAGAGCTCCCCTTCAGGAAGTTGAAGGCTGCTATTAAATCACCTCTAAGTCTTCTCTTCTGTAAACTAAACAAGCCCAAATCCCTCAGCCTGTCCTCATAGGTCTTGTGCTCCAGACCCTTAATAATTTTTGTTGCCCTTTTCTGAACCTGCTCCAGCAAATCCACATCATTTTTATACGGGGGGGGGGGGGGGGGCAAAACTGGACACAATATTTCAGATGTGGCCTGACCAGTGCCAAATAAAGAGGAATAACTACTTCTCTAGATCTGCTCGAAATGCTCCTCCTAATGCACCCTAGCATGCTGGTAGCCTTCTTGGCTACAAAGGCACACTGTTTACTCATATCCAGCCTTTCATCCACCATAACCCCTTGGTCCCTTTCCATCGTACTGCTCCTGAGCCAGTTGGTCGCCAGCCTGTAAAAATGCTTGGGATTCTTCTGTCCCAGGTGCGGAACTCTACACTTCTCCTTATTGAACCACATCAAAATTCTTTTGGCCCAGTCCTCCAATTTATTCAGGTCCCTCTGGATTCTCTCTCTACCCTCCAATGAATCTACCTCTCCCCCTAGTTTTGTTTCATCTGCAAACTTGCTGAGGGTGCAACCCACTCCCTCATCCAGGTCATTAATAAAGATGTTGAATAACACCAGCCCCAGAACTGGGCCTTGTGGCACTTGGCTTGAAACAGACCACCATACAGATACTGAGCCATTGACCACGACCTTTTGGGCCCAACCATCAAGCCAGCTTTCTATCCATCTTATAGTCCAAGGATCCAATCCATATTTCCTTAACTTATGGACAAGAATGTTGTGGGAGACCATATCAAAAGCCTTGTTAAAGTCAAGGTATATCACATCCACTGACTTCCCCAAGTCCACAGAGCTTGTTACCTCATCACAGAAGCTAATCAGATTGGTCAGGCAGAACTTGCCCCTGGTGAATTCATGTTGGCTACTTTTGATTGCTTTCCCCTCTTCCAAGTCCTCCAAAATGGATTCCTTGAGGATTCCCTCCGTTATTTTCCCAGCGATTGAGGTAAGGCTGACCGGTCTATAGTTCTCTGGATTGTCCTTCTTTCCTTTTTTAAAGATGGGCACTACGTTTGCCTTCTTCCAGTCATCCGGTATCTCCCCCGATTTCCAAGAGTCTTCAAGGATAATGGCCAAAGGTTCAGCAATGACCTCTGCCAATTTCCTCAGTACCCTGGGGTGCATTAAATCCAGACCCATGGACTTGTGCACATCTAGTTTTTCTAGATAGCTCAGAACTTGTTCCTTCCCCACAGATGGCTGCCCTCCACCTTCCCATACTGCATTGCCTAGGATCGTCATGTGGAAGTTGACTTTGTCCGTGAAGACTGAGGCAAAAAAAGCATTGAGTACTTTAGCTTTTCCTGCATCATCTGTCACTAGGTTACCTCCCTCATCCAGTAATGGCTCCACACGTTCTCTGATAACCTGTTTATTGTTCACATGCCTGTAGAAACCCTTCTTGTTACTCTTCACATCCCTTGCCAGCTGCAGTTCCAATTTTGCTTTCGCTTTCCTGATTACTGCCCGGCATTCTCCAGCTGTATGTTTATACTCCTCCTTAATCAACTGTCCATGTTTCCATTTCTTGTATGCATCCTTTCTGAATTTAAGCTAAGTAAGGATTTCCCTGTTAAGCCAAGCTGGTTGCCTACCATGTTTGCATTTCTTACTATGCAGCGGGATTGTTTGTTCCTGTGCCTTCAGTAAGACTTCTTTAAAATACTGCCAGTTCTCTTAAACTCTTTTTCCCTTCATCTTCATTTCCCAAGAGATCATACTCATCCATTCTCTCAGGGAGTCAAAGTCTGCTCTTCTGAAATCAAGGGTCTGTATGTTACTGCTCACCTTTCTTACTTTTGTCCGGATCATGAAATCTACAATCTCATGGTCGCTGCAGCCCAGGTTCCCTCGTACTTCTATTTCTTCTACTAGTTCTTCCCTGTTTGTGAGCAGCAGGTCAAGTTGTGCACAGCTCCTGGTCGGTTCCTTCAGCACTTGTACCAAGAAGTTATCCCCAATGTTCTCCAAAAACTTCCTGGATTCTCTGTGTGCTGCTGTATTGGTCTCCCAACAAATGTCTGGATGATTAAAGTCTCCCATGAAAACCAGGGCCTGTGATTTGGAAGCTTCACTTAGCTGCCTGAAGAAAGCCTCCTCTATCTCATCTCCCTGATCTGGCGGTCTATAACAGACACCAACTACAACATCACCTCTGTTACTTCCACCTCTAAGCTCAACCTCTAAGCTTGGAGTTAATCCCCTGCAATCCTTTATGTCCCTTGTGAATTTAATATAGGAGTGTGTGTGTTTGTGTGTGTGTGCATGTGTGCACATGGACGTGCATCCTGAGTGGATTCTTCATGTATTGCTCTGTTTCCACCTGAAAGGTGCTCCACTTCATAGCCACTGTCTTCCTAACAAAGGGGAAGTAGAGGGCAGGAGTGGCAGGCTTGGAATTATTTTCAGCACCATCGAAAATTATACGAGTCCCCCCTCCCTTGTAAGTTGATATGTTTACATTTCTAAAATAAAGTAAACATGGATTGGAAACTGTCCCTCTCCCCCTCCCCCAATACACAACAACAAGACTCCCTACACTCAGAGCACTTCACACCTGGGCTGTGCTTATGCATCAGCAACTGCATTCTCCTCCCTTTCCCTGTGTACCTCCTTGGTGAAAGTGCAATAGTCCAGCGTAGGAGTGAGCAGCAATGCCAGATGGGTCAGTTTTCCCATGTGGTTGCAGTAAGGGGTGGAGGAGGTGCCAGGGATAGGCTTGAAGGGGCACAGGTGGGAGGCGCAGGGGACAGGAGTATGGTAGGGGTTGGGGCATAGGAGGGAGGCACAGGCATTAGAGGCAAAGGGAGCATAGTGCAAGGGTTGTGGGGAGGTGTCTATGGGGGACTGGGGCAATGGGGGGGCATCACAGCCATGGGAGCTAGGCACACCAAAATGCAAATTTGACCAGGGTGATATTTTCCCTAAGGTCAGCTCTATGCAAGACACTAACTGAAGAAGCCCACTCTTCCAGCAGCCAAGTGCAAAGTCTATCTTCTCCTCTTGCTCTATACTCCAGGAAGACAAGTCCTGACTCTTGGGGGAGGACTGGGGGCTAGGAGAAGGGAGTCATGTCACATCCTCCTTGCTTCTGCAGGGGCGGAGAAGCCAGGGATCACCTGCTGCCTCAGGCACTGATAGTTGACAGGTTCTTTGCAGCTCTACATGAAGTAGCTTTCAAACTCTTGAGAGACCTGGGTGCAGAAGCTAATTTCAGATGGGGTAGCAGTGTTAGTCTGTAGCTTCATAAACAAGCAGTCCTTTAGCACTTTAAAGACTAACATTTATTTTTCGGTGATGAGCTTTCATGGGAGAGGCTGGAGCTGAGCACCAAGCCGTGCATATTCATGGGGGTGGAGCACCAGCAGCCCATATAACTCCCTGCCCGAGGTGGAGGGAATTCTTGTTAAAATCAATCTGTATTTCTCCTTCACTGTCTAAATTAGTTTCTGTTAAGCAACTATTGGCATACCTTTGCTATGGACTGGAGCGCCTCTGCCCATCTCCAGTTGGTCTAGGTGACTACCATCAGCAATTGATGCTAGCTGGGTGTTTCATAAGATAGTGGCATTACAACTCTGCCACCAAGACTGCTCTGAAAACTCTGATCTTTGTGTAATATATAACAATGCCTTTTTTAAATTTATAATCAAGGTGATCAATATCTTGGTATCTTAGAGTAACAGAGAGGTAGCTGTGTTAGTCTGTACTCCAACTAAACAAAACAGCAGAAACGTAGCACTTTAAAGACTAAAAAATTATTTATTCAGTGATGAGCTTTGTGGGACTATTTTTTTTTTGTCCTCTGTACTTATAAATGTCAGTCTGTATTGGAAATTAGATTGATCTGACAAAGTGGGTCTGTCCCACGAAAGCTCATCACCGAATAAACCATTTTGTTAGTCTTTAAAGTGCTACATTTCTGCTGTTTTGTTTTATTGATATCTTATAAATAGCTTAGTGTTCTGAATCTTTCAAAAATAGTACCTCTCTTTTTTCTACTTAACTTTCTTTTTTGTTTTTAGGCGACTGAAGTGAAACAGGATGGCATTTGGAAAACAACTTCCATGCCAATGCCTGCCTTAATTGCTACTTTGGGTACTCATGCTGTGACTTGAATAGAGTCAGTCTTGATCTGTTTCTAATGAATAACCAGCTTCATTGCCACCAACGACAGGAGACTGTGTTTTTCTAAAAGGAAGACAAAATAATTTTCTGTTTGTGTTCTATAAATAACTTTTTTAATGTTTATCACCTTTGAAAATAAAGCATAATGAACTGTATTTGAAATGTAGTAGGTTTTTTTTTCCTTCCTGGTTGATAGCTATATCAAGTTCATTTAAATCCCAATATGTAGCCTTGTGAATATAATGTTTAATTCAAATTTCCCATTATTTATTAAACTTTGTTTTTTATTTGCATATTTCTGCAATTTGCAAACGCATTATGAAAATGACTTGTGTAATACACAAGTGTGAACATCATTGGCCTCAGTTGCTTCTTTTGTGTCCTGAATAAGCAATGCAAAATATAGTCTAATAAAATACTTGTTTGACTTGGGTTTTGTATTACTTTTGGGATCAATAACAGGTATTCAGATATAGATCAGGTTTCTATATTGAGAAGGAATGCTGTCTAGTGGAGTCAAAGCCTTCTGAGAAACTGATTTGAGAATTCTAACTGTGGTTTCTAAATTAATTATATTGGGTCTGATTCTCATTTATACCAATGCTGTTTTACACCAACTTGACAGTGGTGGGAGTAAATGTAATTTGCACATAATCTGAGGTATCTTTGTTCTGCCAGAGAAGTACAAAAAAGGATTTGGTGAAGATGAGATTTGGGCTTATTATGATCTGTGACTCTAGGTAATTTTTTTTATTCTAATGCTGAAATATTGTTGTTTTAATAGTGCATCTGTACTTGGGGAGTAGGGGGAGAGAAGTGTAAAAGTGTTCACTTGCTATGTAGGAAATAAAATGAACCAAAACCCTAGTCAACACAAGACAGATGTAGTTTTAATACATTCGCTGTACTCAGTAAACATTCTGGGGAGCCTAGGGCTTAGCTAGTGTGATGATAAACCAGTTTTCTAGTGAACACCACAGTCCTAGGTTTGCATGTGAAATCTTACCTTGACACATCTGCCCTGAACTTTTTGTCTTTACCGCATATCACATGTAACTGAAGAAAGAGCTGAGCTAGCTGCCCCTCTGTTCTTTGTCTCAATCTTGTTCTGGTGTGAACACATCTAGGTATAGGGAAAATAGTCACCAGAGTTTGTATAGGCCTCGGCTCCTCTTCTGAAACTATCTGTGAGGATGTCACAGAGGTAGCTGTGTTAGTCTGTATCTTCATTAAATAAATAAAAAAAAGCAGGCTTGTAGCGCCTTCAAGACTAACAGTATTATTTATTAGGTGATGAGCTTTCATGGGTAAGACCCACTTCTTCAGATGTGGAGAACATGAGGATGTTTTATGAGGATGTCAGTTACAATAGACCTTCAGAGTTACGAATATAAGAGTTATGAACTGACTGGTCAAATACATGCCTCATTTGGAACCTGAAGTAACAATCAGGCAGCAGCAGGGTGGGGGATGGTGAAGCTCATACAGTATCGTATTCTGTTAAACATAAAGAAACATAAACTACTGTGAAAACAAAGGGAAAGTTTTTTTTTTAAATATTTGACAAGGGAGAGAGAAACTCGTTCTGTGCTTGCTTCCTTTAAGACAAATAAAAGCAGCATTTTTACTTCTGTGTGGTAAAGTTGCACTGCTGTAGTAAATCAGTGTTCAGTTGTAAACTTGTGAAAGCACAGTCATAACATTTTGTTTGGTTACAAACCAGCTTGCATTCCCAAGGTGTTTGTAACTCTGAGGTTCTACTCTAATGCTACATTAGGCAGCCCTTTATATGAAGTAGACACCTGTGCTGTATGTAGTTGTCTATGACCATGCTCCTTGCCCATAGTTCAACACTGCAATAATTTTGTCATTATCAACCTGTGCTCGATTTGAATGGCTGATCTGCATGGAATAAGTTCTGTGCTTCAGTACCAGTCCTTAAGCATATAGTCATCTACCTTTCATTCACTGGTTCTCCCACAGTATGGACAAGTATGGATATAAAATAATCCCTCCAAAGGTGGAAATGTTTTTGTCATGCAATACACTGGTGTGGACATTAAGTAAAGGAAGCCCTGGTCTCTGTGTTTGCATTTGTAAAATATTTTATTCGTGAAATACTATTTTGTCAGGTGCTTGGGAGATGGGACATCACATCATTATTATAGGGACTCTAATGGAAAAGCAGAGATCTGTAAAAAAGAAAAAAAACCACTTATTGATGTTTTGTACTGAAATCATATTAAAAAAAAAAGTATCTCTAAAGCAATGAAAATCCACTCAAGGCAATTATTTGAGATAGAATAATGAAGACATGGTGGGATTCAAATGCTAAAATTTGTGCTAAGATTTTCTATTGGTCTGTACTGTACAGCCTTTCTATATTGTTAGCTTCTTGAGGGAAGGCACTGGATTCCCTCCTTTTTCACAATAATGGGGACTCAATATTAACTTTTCTTATGAGGAAAAAAACCTTTATATTTTGCATTGTACTTTTTAAGAGTAGTTTAAGTAGGACAGAAATTATTGATAAGGTTTATTTGGTTTCTGAAGCTTTCCTACCTTCCCTGTGTAATGTCATGAATGTTTTCTATCTAATCCATTTTTGCAAACTGATGTAGGTCTTCTATTTTCCATGAATTGGTAATCTAGTCATACCAGCCTATATTTTCTTAATCTTCAAACTATTTTATTTGTTTTCTTTGTCTATTTTTTACCTCTGCTCATACATGTAAAAATTTGTTTTCTCCATCCTCTTCCCAGAGCCCTGCTACCTGAGTCAGTGAAACGTACAAGAAAGGACAGGGTTAAACACCCAACTACTGATTTATTGATTTTAGCACAGAATATGTATCTAGGAATTTTACGCCAGTTCTTTCTCTTTTACTGTTATGTTTTGTGTATATGTCATCCTGACTTGCTTCATGCCCCATGAGGTCTGATGCAATCAGGTTATCCTGAGGAGAGGAAAAATCTAATATCTATATCATGTTTGTTCAAGATGCTCAAAAATTGGAGACATACCCTACTGGTAGGTAAAACTTTCAAAGTGCCCACATACCCTTTTCAAAATTGAATTGGGTGCTAAGATGCTTTACTCTTCGCTATTGAAAAAACCTAAGGCCATGTCTTCACAGCTCTTGCATTTTGAACAGCAGTGTTCATCAGAATGTTGCACTCTACCTCTCCTGTGTTGGTGCTGTGGATGTAAAATTGAAGGCCATGAGTTCACTGCATTTTAGTCTTCTATGAAGTGTATACACACCCTTAGCTGGAGTCTTGTTTTGTACGTGAAGTGCATTATCTTGTTCAGTAATATAGAATGGCATTTCAAACCTCTTTGTGTTAAAGTTACTCTGGGGATTTCAGGTAGCAGTAAGTAGCAGACCAAATTACGCAGCTGATGCAGTGTGTTGCAAAGTGTATGGTCCTTTGCTTCAGTGGTAAGGAAGAACATGCAAACAGGAGGATGTTTCCTACTGCTTTTTTTCATAAATTTGCCATCACTGCACACCATACAATTAAGCCTTTTGTCATTAAGAAAAGGATTTAATTTCAATACAGCACTTTCAGCTTTGCTACAATTAGTAATTAAATATTTAGTTGTAGAGTAAATTAGGCATGTCATGTGATCCCTGGAAAGTGGGCTCTTCATTTACTGCTGCATAAATGTTTTACAAGATGCTGTATTGTTTCTAGTAAATTAATAATGAAGATTTAGATTTTAACTGATTAATAAAGGTGAAAGAATTAAATTCTGAACTGGAGATAAAATTGAAATGAATGTCTTTGGCAATGATACCGGCTGTACTGGGAATCATGTATCAGGCACCGATTGAGAAGGAGGGAATCAGAAAAATTGGAAACTTTGAAATGAGAAATATTTTCATCTCAAGGTTGCAAATGTCTTATGAGCTGCAATATACTTTTGTGATGTGGCCATGACAGTTAACAGTGTAGAGAGCAAATTATCGGGTTTCTCCAAGACATTAAAGAGATGTGAATTATAGAAAGCAAAGAAATTTAGTAACTGGGTTATTAAGTGTTGTTTTTCTCATTTATTATAAAATTCCTTACCACAGGGTATATTTTTTTTCAATGATGGCTTTCTAGCTTTTGGTAAAATCTGGGAATGTAATCTGTTTATCTGCCTCTGCTGCCACTAATTTAAAATTTGAGCTTGGGATTGTGTTTCCTGGTTCCCATAGATACGTTATCCCCAATACCTGTGCTCAAGTTTGTTAAAATAAGTGTGTCCATAGGGGCTCAGGCTAGCTACCTGTTTGATATGTACCCAGGGGGCAGGCAGGATTGTATGTGGGGTGGCTAGCCTTGGAGCTGCCTATGCTTCTATGGCCACATCTACACAGCATTCCTCTTGCGAAAGAGGAATGCAAATAAGGGAACTTGATATTGCAAATGAAGTGGTGATTTACAAATCGCACACTTCATTTGGAACTTCATTGGCGTAATCTCACATGATTGCATTGTTGGGAGAGATTTTGGCAAAAACCCCCCCACAGCTGTGTAGACGGGGGTCTGTCAGCAAGCCCCCCCACCCTTTTTCAACAGAACCTTTATCCCTGGGGAAAAAAAAATGTGATGTAAGGGGTCTGTCAAAAAAGGGTTTTTTGCCAACAGAACCTCGTCTAGACGGCTGGTTTTTTTTTCACCAAAATCTCTCCAGAAAACACGATTGCATGAGATTATGCAAATGAAGTGCAAGATTTGTAAATCAGCACGTCATTTGCATTGATGAGTTCCTTCATTTGCATTCTTCTTTGGTGAGAGGAATGCCGTGTAGATGTGGCCTATAGATATATTGCTGATTTTAAGCATCAGCTTGAGCACAGGTAGCACAAGAATATCTATGACTGGTATAAAGCATATGGTATTACTCAAATGGAGACATGCCCTCAAGGTGAATCCAGGATTAATAGAACTCGAGTTAGCAGACCCTGTGTTTAACATTAGAAGACTTGTCTATATAAACTCTTTCTTTACTCAGTTTAGGAATTGCTTAACTCAAGGGCACTAACATCTACACTATCTTTTACAGGCTTAGTTGAACCACCCATATTTCAGACTTGCTAGAGCTCTGGCAAAATTTAGCCTCTCCAGCCCTTTGTTCATGATGCAGTGTGGGAAAACTTGAATGTCCACTAAACTTGACTATCGAGAAAACCAAAAAATCAATTTGATGAGATTGGGAGAAACTTGTGGACTCCTAGAGCACAAGTCCAGTGGGGCTTCTTCTAGGCTGGAAAGCAACAGGAAACCTGGGTTTTGGCTTGAATCAGGCTCATAACCTCCCTCTCTGGAGGGGCGGGATTGCTGGGACCCTGGATCTGAGCCCTGGTTTTGCAAAATTTGTGTTACGCAGAAGGGAAGTTAGCACAAGCCTGATTTCAAATCCTGGGCTCACATTTCAGACATGACCCGGTTACACTGATTTAAATGGAGTTAAAGTTCTGTAACAAAGATTGAAATCTGGCCCATAATGTCTCCATTGAAATAAGGTTATATCAACTGAGTGGAGGGAGATTATTTTAATTGACATAATTAACTTTTCTTGTGATTATCTTGGTTTGAAAATGCATTTGATTCTTCCCTAATTACAGCATCTTCACTGATAGAGCCAAACATGCCGTGTGTAATAATGAGGGTGGTTTTGGAAGGTCTTAATGTACATAATTGGAAACTGAGGTGAGGTAGCTGCCTGTTTACAGTCCTGTTCTTCTCACTATCTGCATAATTGGAGTAGAGTGTAATGGGATTGCCTACCAACTTTAAACATTGAGTTCATTAAGGGAAATAATAAGCATATTTATTAAATGTAGTGCCTGGTTGGGAAAATATTTGCTAGTATGAAAAAGCTTTTTTAATTAAGTTGGAATATAAAAAATGCATTGAGAACACTAAATCAGTTTCTGTAAAATGCTTTTTTGCATAAAATTTCACTAAAATAAATAGCTGCTACACCAAAGTCAGTTAAGCATGTACTGCTTAGAAACTGCTAAAAATGTAATAGTCATTGTAAATCCTGTTATATTTCTTCAGCAGCTGAAAGGTCAAAAGAACAGTCTTGGACACTCTTAAAAATGTTTACCCTTTTGAAATACTTTCCCAGTTCTTCTGGCTCACACAGTTTAGTTTCGCTGTTCGTATAACTGGCATCTTTCTAAAAGATAGGGTGATCTAGATAAAACGAAAGCTGGTGCAGGAATAACTGGATCCACTTTTGTGCACTGTTATGAAAGAGATCTGACTAGATCATAATGGTTCCGTCCAGGTTCAGAGATTTGCATAAACTAGTAAACATTGTGAAACTGCTTGAAAAATTGTGAGTACTATTGGAATCAGTGCCAATACTGGAATATAATCTGAATGACCTTCTGAAGGTTCCTTCATTCCTTTCTAGCATTGAAAACCATATAGGTTTGCCAATTTTGATTTGACATATTCCTGGAGGTTTCATCATAGGACACAATTTTTAAAGATTAATTCTTAACTCCTGGATTACTCAGGAAGGTTGGCGACCTTAAAACCATGTCTGATGTTGAGGAAATTTCTTATTCTGTCTTTGGCCTGGTCTAGTCAGGATATCTTTTTCAACATACAGAGGGTGGGAGACCGGTGGTAACATGGCAGATCCTCACATACCAGGAGTCAGGGGTGAGAGCCATGATAAATCTTATTTCTTTCTGTCCATCTGTCTCAGTGTATTTTAGTGATGCTCTTCCCACAGAGAAGGGGTGGCAACCTCATTCTCTTAAAATGAATTTTAATTATTCAGATCTTTGACTTCAGCAGAAACCTTGACGATCAAGCAATGTGCACAGGCTTTTAATGGTAGTGATAAAAAAGGTTGAATTTTGATTGTGGGGGAAGAGCCAAATTACTCAAAGATGGCTGATCTGGATGTTAGAATTCACAGTAGAGCAGTAGAAAAGTGTGGTGCAGGTGGAGTTGGTCCATTTTTGTAAGGATGTGGGGTTTGGCTTCAGTATCCAAAACTCATCCACCATTTTGGAAGGTATGACTTTGGGCTGCAAGAACCAGATTGGATGATGACAATTTGTAGTTTATTTTGGTTCATGTGATACTTAAAATAATTGTTCAATATCAGCTGTCATTGCTTTAAGGAAAAAAAAACAACACAGGCAGGAGGCTATTGACTAGGATTATGGGTGAGGAGTTTATTTTATAATAGCATTTTAGATGGTAACAGGATATCCAGAGGGAGGCTATCCATGCTAATTTGATAAACAACCAGGTGGGGCCAGTGGATGATCAAAATGCCAAGAGAGCACTCAAAGGTGGGGCCATTGTGGAGAAACTTAATCAATTCTGTGCTTTGATCTTCACCGCTGAGGATGTTATGTACATTCCCAAACCTGAGCCAGGTGACCCATCTGAGGATTTGTCCAATATTGGGGTGTCCTTAGAGGAGGTTTTATAACAAAAGTCACCAGGACCAGATAGCATTCACCCAAGAGTTCTGAAGGAACTCAGATGTGAAATTGTGCAACTATTAATTGTCATTTGTAATTTATCCTTTAAATCAGCTTCTGTACTTATTGACTGGAATATAGCTAGTGTAATCCTGATATTTAGAAAGGGCTCCAGAGGTGATCCCAGCAATTACATATCAGTAAGTCTACCATCAGTACTGGGCAAATTAGTTGAAGCTATAGTAAAGAATAAAATTGTCAGACATGTAGATGAGCATAGCTTGTTGGGGAAAAGTCAGTGTGGTTTCTGTAAAGGGAGATCATGCCTTACTAATCCACTAGAGTTCTTTCAGGAGGTCAATAAGCATGTGGACAAGTGAGATGCAGTGGATATAGTGTACTTAGATTTCCAATAAGCCTTTGGTAAGGTCCTTCACCAAAGGCTCTTAAGTAAAGTTAAATTGTCGTGGGATAAGAGGGAAGGTCCTCTCATGGACTGAAAACTTGTTAAAAGACAGGAAACAGAGGGTAGGAATAAATGGTAAGTTCTCAGAATGGAGAGAGGTAACTAGTGGGACTATATTGGGATCAATGCTAAGCAACCTATTTATAAATGATCTTAAAAAAGGAGAAAACAGTGAGGTGGCAACATTTGCTGATGATATTAAACTGTTCAAAATAGTTAAGAACAAAGCAGACTGTGAAGGGCTTCAAAAAGATCTCACAAAACCAAGTGATTTTCCAGAAAATGTGAAGTGAATTTTAATGTTGATAGCACATTGGAAAAAATATGCCAACTATACATCCAACATGAGGGGGACAAATTTAGCCACTCAAGAGAGCTCTTGGCATCATCGTGGATAATCCTCTGGAGTCATTGTAGATAGTTCTCTGAAAACATTGACTCAATGTGCTGCCGCAGTCAAAAAGGCAAACAGAAAGCTAGGAATCATTTAAAAAGGCATAGAGAATAAGAGAGAGAATATCTTATTGTTTCTGTATAAATCCATGGCACTCCCACGTCTTGAATATTGCATACAGATCTGGTCGTCTCATCTTAAACAAGATATAACGGCATTGGAAAAGGTTCAGAAAAAGGCAACAAAAATGGTTAAGATTTTGGAATGGGTGCCATATGAAGAAATATTAAAAAGACTGGGACTTTTCAGCTTAGGGAAAAAGAGAAGACTAAGGGGGAAATATGATAGAGGTATATAAAATCATGACTGGCGTGGAAAAAGTGAATAAGGAAAAGTTATTTACTTGTTCTTCATAACAAAAGAACTAGGGGCACCAAATGAAATTAATGGTAGCAGGTTTAAAACTAACAAAAGGAAGTTTTTCTTCACATAGCGCATTGTAGGCCTGTGGAACTCCTTGCCAGAGTGGGGTGTGAAGACCAAGACTTTAACAGGGTTCAAAAAAGAACTAGATAAATTCATGGAGGTTAGGACCGTCAATGGATATAAGCCAGGATAAATAGAATGGTGTCCCTAGCCTCTGTTTGTCAGAGGTTGGAAACAGATGTCAGGAGAGGAATCACTTCCATGATTATCAGTTCTGTTCATTCCCTCCCAGGAATCGGGCATTGGCCTCTGTTGGAAGACAGGATACTGGGCTAAGATGAACCTTTGGTCTGACCCAGTATGGCCGTTCTTATGACCAACACGGCATGGAAAAGGATAAATTGTGTGTGTGTGTGCGCGCGCGTGTGTGTGTGAGAGAGAGAGAGAGAGAGAGAAAACAAATTCCTTGAGGAATGTGGACAACTGGAAGAGGGAGGAACAGGGAGTGGAACACAGAGTATCTGGGAAAAGTTCTTCTTAGATTTAGATAGGTGGAGCTCCTTAGGGACATTGATGAAGGCAAAAGGATCTTACACTGGAGAATATCAAGGTGGAAGCTGGGAAAGTAAACGATAACAAGCATAAACAGCATGGCTCAAGTTTTTGGATACATGTTTTATGCAGTTTGCAATCCTGTCTTCATTTTGCATAATCAAATTAAACACTTGCTGTTGACATTTTACCAGAAAACTAGATTTTAATATTTTGCAAAATATAGGATTGGCATTACTGATTCATTACTCACACATACTTGTTTTCCTCCAAAAGATTATGATAACTCAAAAGGAGGTCTTAGAGTCCTAAAGAGAGAAAAACACATATATTAATATAACTATGAATAATGAGGTATATAATTTACATTTGTTATGCACAGCAAAATACATAATTAAACAATATTCCATCACAGATTGAGGCATGAAACTCTCAGGATGCAAAAGATATAATTCCCAGTAGCAGAACTAAGTTCTTGAGAGTGAGGGAGGTGGTGTTCCTGATTATTCCCGTTTGGCTTCCTCGGTGTATAAGTTGAATCTTCACTGGACCCAATATTAATTACTGTTAAACTTATGGTTTGAGACCAACTAATGAATGTTCAATTTTTGTTTTTACTTCCTTATTATGACCAAATAAAAAACAGTCACAAAATACAAGATGAAAACTATTTTCAGTTAAATTGTTGTCTGTCAAAAATACCATTTTCTGCTGAAATCAGAGCGTTTCACAGCAACGTTTCACAGCTACATACCTGTTCTGACAAAATTTTCAACAAGAAGAATTCCTGAACACAGAATGAGAGGAGAGAGGAGACAAACACCAACTCCTGTAATGATCTGGTGGCTAGGGCACCAACTTGGGATGCGATGAGCTATGTTGAAGGCTGGGGCCCTAACCATTGGGATTGTAGTAAAGGTGGGTCTCTTTCTTGCTTGCTTCCTGTCACAAATACTGTAGAGAGGTCTTGTTTTCATCTATACCACAAGGGTGGGGGGCTTTTTTTCTGTCATGGGCCATTGATTTTTTTTCCATGGCTCAATCGCAGGTCGAGGATATGAGGTTCCAGACTTACCCTGCAGCAGGGTAAATGCAGAGGCTCCACCCCTGTGGGAGTGTGGCACTAGAATGTGACTGCTGAAAGTCAGTGGTCCCCACACATTTTACCTGCCAACCTGGCTCCCCCTTTTAAGCCCTCTTTATGCCCTCTCTCCCTAGAACTGGGCTGTGGCTTTTGGTGGGGAGGTGGGATTGACGTGGACAGAGGTAAGAGGGCTGAGGCTAGGATCAGAGCAGGGCGTAGGAGCAGATTCCCAGGCAGGGGTCCTCTGGCAGCCTGGGTGCAGGACTGGCGGCTGGGAGTCTCTACAAAACCTGGAGGTGCTGCAGCACTCCCTGCATCACTAGGTCCTTTGTCTCTGAATGGAGGCTTGGAACTTCTCTTTTGTGGTGGTGTAAGCACCCCAGGAGAGATGAAATTTAGCAATGGGCTGGGTCTGTTCCATGGACCATAGCTTTCCTACTCCTGTGAACTCAGAATATTTCAAATAAGTATGGAAGAATACTCTTTTCACATTGGCTTGAATGGCTTATAAGCATGAGTATGTACCTTAGGACAGTTTTAAAACTAGGCAGATACCCCAAACTAGGTTTGATTAGATTTTACCAATCTGTAACAAATGTGAACTCCTCGATCTCTGTCGCAGTCAGAATCAGTCCCTTAAATTTTTCAGTCTCTCTTGCCACCTAGACAAACTGGACTTAATAAATGGTCTCCTACATGAAAAATCAGATAATAGTCAGGTTGCTTCCAGTCCTAAGAGACCAATAACTTTCATCAGATCAGTGGGTATCCTAGAGCTTACAGCAAAGACAACTCCTTGTAGCCAATTCTGAAATAAACTGTCTAAAGATTTGTTAACTAGGAAATAGACTATAAATAACTTTTTCAAAAACAAGCAAATATGTACAGAGAATTGAGTTATCTGAATCCCAGAAATGACAGCGCTTGAACTGCCTGATCTTTACAAATGTGTCTCAGATTGGACCTACGGTATAATTCCTGAGGATCTATGTGGTCAGTTTGATTTTTCTGGCCCTGTGAGAGTTCAAACACCAAACAGATGAAAAATTTTCACAGCAATTATTTTTATTTCCTTCTTCCAGCCTTCAGAATAATTGGATAAGAGCTCCCATATGAACTTCTCCAGAGATGAAGCAGGGTCATCCTCTTGTGTTTGTGATTTTTACCTGATTTCTCATCAGATGTTGATAGTTCTTCTGGACATGGGGGGGCGGCGGGAGGGGCGGGATAGTTCCAATACTTCCATTCACGAGTTCAGAGTAAACATTTTTAGAAGTTTTGTTCTGCAATACTTGTACATTTTTGTTATTGCTTAGAATACAAACATCACTTCATAGAATTGAAACAATAAATACTTTTTTTTATAATGCCAATACAGGTTGAAGATCTTGAGTCCAGCACCCTTGAAACCTGACCAATGCTGAACTAGAGAATTTGCCAGATCAATAGGTCAATATTGTCCAGCAGTGTTACCAACACTTTCACTGCATACTGGGCTCTTAAAAGACATTTATTGGTAAAATTAGTGCAAAATAACAGCACAAGACATTGAGAGCCAGGATTCTAAACAAACTTCACAGGACCATGGAATACCTGGCCACACCCATGATAAATGAACAACTGGCTAACTAAAATCAGGCCAAACCATGGATGTTGCTTCACTAGATAGTGATTGACTAGAAAGATTCAGCCTGCACTTACTGTCAACAAAACTATCATACAGATCAACTGGTCTGGTCTCTGTCTGAGTTTGTCAGTTCTTAGAATCATAGGGCTAGAAGGGACCTCAGGAGGTCATGGATTCCGGCCCCCTGCCCAGTTCTTAGCTTGGGTGCCTGCACCAGTGCTGTAAATACTTACCAGGAATAGTTGTCAATGTAAAATGTGCCAGGGGGTAGCCATGTTAGTCTGTAGCCTCATAATCAACAAGCTCTCTTGTTGCACCTTAAAGACTGTTTTATTCGATAGGTAATGAGCTTTTGTGGGAAAGACCCACTTCATCAGATTTGGAGCAGATAAAAGGAATCCAGGGTTTATACACCAGGGAGTAAGAGAGTATGGAGGAGGAGGAGGAGGGAAAAAAATGTAGAATGAGGTGCCACCGTGAGTGGGTATCCTAGTATGTCCTGCATCACCATCTGACTCAGTGTTTTATGGACATTTTTGCAGTGTTTTGTGAACCAACAATTCACCCAGGGATTTCTGGGAGATAAGTGAAAAGTTCCCTTCATCCCATAACTTCCAAATCCCATAATTCTTATGTCATTTTTTAAAAAGTACCATAGTCCCACATGGTGGTGGTGGTGGCGGTGTTTCCACCATCTCTTACAGAAATGTGAGCCCTGCCTAGCTCAGCACAATTTGCATCAGAACTGCTAATATGGGCAGCTGGAGTTCATGGAGTCCTCCACTCTGTGAATTGCCATGAAATGAGCACAGATTTGTGGGATTGCATTGGGATTTGGGATGATGAGCAGTATTTTCTGCTCCCCAGAACTGTGACTCTTGCTGATGTAGGGGAAATAGTGGATGGATTTACAACAATGGGTTCCCAATCTGCAGAGGGACCATAGACAGTACATATTCTATGTGTGTGTATGTGTACACACACACACACACACACCATTATAGGCTGGGGACCAACTGGCTAAGTAGCAGTGCAGCAGAAAAGAACCTGGGGATTACAGTGGATGAGAGGCTGGATATAAATGAACAGTGTGCCTTGTAGCCAAGAAGGGTAATGGCATATGGGGGTGCATTAGGAAAAACATTTCCAGCAGATCTGGAGAAGTTATTAGTCCCCTATACTTGGCACTAGTGAGGCCTCATCTGGAGTATTGTGTCCAGTTCTGGGCCCTCCAGTACAGAAAGGATGTGGATGCATTGAAGCAGGTATGGCAGAGGGCAGTGAAAATGATTAGGGGTCTGGAGCACATGAGCTATGAGGAGAGGCTGAGGGATTTGGGCTTAGTTTGCAGAAGAGAAGACTGAGGGATGATTTGATAGCAGTCTTTAGCTTTATGAAAGGGGGCTCTAAAGAGGATGGAGAGACACTATTCTCAATGGTGACAGATGACAGAACAAGGAGCAAAGGTCTGCAGTTACAGGAAGAAGTGTAGTTGGATATTAGGAAAAACTATTTCACCAGGATGGTGGTGAAGGACTGGAGTGTGTTACCGAGATAGGTGGTGGAATCTCCATCCCTAGAGATTTTTACGGCTTTAGGCAGGGGGCTGGACTAGATGAACTCCTGAGGGCCTGTCCAGCCCTAAAATTCTACGATTCTGACACCAGTCTACTTTGCAAGTGAATACAACAACGGAAAGGGATACATTCTTACATTATGCAAAGTGCTAGTGGCTCCCCCATGGTACTTCACTGATATCCCTATGTGGGTTAGTCAGGGAAGGTGCATGATATTTAGGGTAGCCATATCTCCCTGTCCCAAATATAGGACAAGGAGATATGAGGCAAGGGATGGTTCCTCCTGGCTTCACCAAGCCCCAGGAAGCCAGGAAGGAGGTGGCAGGTACCAGCCTGCCCCAGGGAAGCAGCAGGGGCACAGCAGCTGCCCACACTCTCCCTGTTTCCCCGAGGCTCTGAGAGGTGACCTATATGGCCTCTGGCCAGAAACAGTCAGCAGAGGAAGGGCCCAAATACAGGACAATTACTCCCTTTTTAAAAATATTTAGGGACACCATTTTGGTATCCTAAATATGGGATGGTCCTGCCAAAGGTGGGACGGAAGGTCACCCTAATGATATTTCATCTTTACGGACACAGGAATTTTTTGAAAAGGTGTAATCACGAACATTTTTACCCAACTGGTGGATAATGTTGAAATATTAGTAATGATTCGGGGGCATGCCACCTGCTCCTTATTTCCCTGGCCCATGAAGCTTTGCACTTAACCATCCTGACAGCACCAAAGATTCAGTTACTGACTTAGCTGGTGGAGAATGCCTGTTGGCTGTGCTTTTGGAAGATCAAAGGGGTTCTGTGTGTGCATTAGACCATATGCAGTCAGAAAAACCAATGATTATAGCTGCAGATGACCACTAAAACTGCTGGTTATTCTAATATTTAGATTTGCCAATCCAGCAACTAATAAGCTTCTACAGTATCTTTCTGGTCTGAAGCGGGAAAAAAAAATACCCAGTGAGTTACTTGAGTAAAAGCACAGCTGCTGGGTTTGGGGTGCAGTCTACTTAAGGACAAGTCTCCAATGTCCTTCTGGAAAACTACTTGAGTAAAAGTATACTTGTGTGCATGCACACACGTCACATCTTGATAGTACTCAGATATCTAGAATACTTGTACATTTTTGTTATTGCGCTCACAGGGAGGGTTTATCAAGTATCCAGAAGTGAAAACAGCTGCACTTTTATATGAATAACTTTTTGGGTACTTCTCCCACCTCTGTTTTTGGTTACCCAAAGCTAAAAACACATCTCCCTTAAATTAATCTAACCTAGGGCTCCCACCCAGATAGCCATGTTAGATATAGTCAGGATTACTTAAAATCTTATTCACCATAAATAAAGTTCTATCAGTCCCAGAATATTTCAGATCTTACCCAACTACATGATTATGGATAATTCTTGTTAACTAAATGAAGATTGAATCTTAAAAAACAGAGTATTTTGGTTAAAATATAATATATACAAATAGGAATAAAGTTCTTAATCACTTTCATAGTAGAGCTGGTGAATTGCAAAAAGGTCTTTTTGGAATCAAAGTTCATTGGGTTATAGTTCAAATAGGCAGTTCATGTCAAATATCACGGTAATCCAGACTGGAGCTGGAGACCTATGTCTTTTGACTCAAAACCTTTACTGATAAGGTTCAAGCAAACTTGAGGTAACAGGATTGGCAACTGCTCTTTTATAGATCTCTGGTAGGCTGTGTTAACCTCTTGACAGCAGTTAATACATCAGACATTTAATGGATGAAGAATAGGTAATATACATTTTGGCTTTGCAGTCAATTCTATTTCTGATGTATACACCAATAACCTAATAGTATTAATTCAACTGGTAACTGTATTATGTTAAACTGTCAAGGCATTCTATTATGCCACAGACAGTTGAAACTATGCCAATCTAAAGTAATATTACTTCTGCAGTATCTTATGTCTTTGATCTTAAGGTTAACTGGATTATCTGCAAGCATAGTGTAATTAACGCTATGTCTACCTGGGAACATGGTTTACATCTAACAAGGTATAGGTAAATACATACAATACAATTAATCTTTAGCTTTAATTCTCTAACAATATGGTTTTTTATTCCAAAGCTTAGGTCTGCCCAACATGGCTTTGTTAGCTATTTACAAGGAAAGGCCTATTACTGTCACTGAGGCGACGTTCAGATGCATAGCTCCAGGGTTCGTTCTTCTAATTGCCCTGGTTTCTGCCTGAAGAATTAGATAGCCTGTTCACCTTATCTCCAATCATAGAAATGTTTTTTCTGCCTTTGTCTCTGTGACACTGAGTCAGAAAGGGTTAAGCAAGTAGCAGTCTAAATTCAACAAATTCAGTGTTTAAAGGCATAGTAGAAAAATAATGTTGTTTGATGCTTTTTATGAACTAGAGTCTCTCTTGTACTTACTGGTTATGTCTGTGCTACAGAGTTCTTTTAAAAAAAAGCCCTGCAGAAAGATCTCTTCTGAAAGAACCTATTTTGAAGGAGTGCATCCACATACAAAATAGTGGATCAAAAGAGTGACCTGCTCTGTTGAAAAGAGAGCATCAACACAGCCCCCACTCTTTCCAAAGAATGGGCCAGGGATTGAAAAAATCAGGCCCCACAAGGACTGCTCTTTCGGGGTGAGGGGGGTGAGGTGAGGGCCTTTGGAGCATCTACACACATTTTCTTTCAACGGGAGCTTTCGAAAGGGGCTGCTCTTTCTGAAATGGGAAAGGAAGTGCAATTTTGAAAGGAGCGCCACATTCTTTCAATTTACTTTGGAAAGAACACTTTTTGTGTGTAGACACTCCACAGGATCTTTCAAAAGAGCCCCCTTCTTTCAAAAAATCTTTCAAAAGAACTTTTTAGTGTAGACGCAGCCACTGAGATTAAGTACATGTCTCTCTCACTTGGAATTGTCATATGCGGTGTAATAAAGATACTCCAGGCTTCCAAAAATAGAACTTGATAATGCACAAAGAAATGCACAATGAATTTAAGGTACAAAAAATAATTCACTGTTACTGAGACTGTGATAAGGTTGTTGAAAATCCCAAGTAAATATCAAGGTAAACGGAGTATTTATGTCCATGTATCTGCAATTTACTACAGTGTAGTAAGTTGAGGCTACAAATACACCAATATGTGGCTTTCACAGGTCAGTATTTGTGGAGTTATGCTCTTTGATGTCTGGTGTGCAGTGGCTAGTGGTTAGGATGTACATGATGCTGCTACATGGTATGTTTAGGGGTGTAGGGAACAGTGAACATGTAGCTTACTCCAAAGATTGGAAAGACTGCTTACTCCAGTGTCTTTGGACATCTGTGCCAAGAGTGCTCTGCAGTATCTGAGTTTGTTGCCTGAGCAACCCATGGTATCTGATACATTTTCTGCTGCATATCTGTCTTTTTTGGCTGCTTCTGCAACCAGTGTGCTCTCTCTTTCTGAGATTATGTTCACTTAGGCTCTGGAATCATGAATGCTGGGCTTGGAAACCATTCTCCAGTCTCACAGAATATATCCTCACTAGTCTTCTTTCTTCTCCTTTTCAGGGTCAGGTATTCTACAGAATATCCCACAGGAGCCTGCTGTTTAAAATAAGACACGATATCCATGATATTTAAAGCCACAACAGAAAGAGGCTCATCTGTGCTTGCCTGTCAGGGTGGTGTGACACAGAATAATTCCAAACTATTGTTGTCTCCGCATGGTTTGAGTCACTTGCCATGCTCCTTTCTTCCCTGGGTCCCTCTTTTCGAAGTTCACAGCAGAAGGTTCCGCTTTGAGGTATCTGAGCTGCTAGGTGTGCTCATCAAGGCATATAATCACAAAAAGGCAAATTAAAACCACATCTGGTATGTTACAGGGGTGGGAAGTGAGCTTCCAGTCCTGTGACTCCCGCTCAGTAGAAATCAAATTTGTGACCAGAGCAGTCAGTCACAGGGACGGGAGCTTTGTAGGAGAGCAGCTGGGGAACTTATGGTGTTCATAATTAATGCATCATCTACACTTGCACTGTCTTGACTTAAGTCAGCTTGAAGATCATGGTGCTGGGTCCCTTGGGCCGATGATGTTCTATAACACAGCACTCACATTGGTAGGAGACAAATTTTGCAACAGAGATATGTGTAGCTAGGTCAATACAAATCATCCTATGTTGACCTACCTTTGTAATGTACTTAATACCTTATCCAGATCAATGTTTGTATTCAGTTGACGAAAACAATGTTCCTTCAAGCCTGTTGTGCATTTAAGAGCAGTCACTTGAGCTTTTGTGGTTAAGCGGGGTGAGTCCTTGCCTCCTTATGTGGTAGACTTTCTTTTGTATTTAGAGCGGATAAAACTAACTGAAGGAATAGCACCTAACAGCCTTCATAACTGGAAGGGAAAGTTTAATTTGATCTGTGTTTTAAACATTACATATTTGGGGACCTGGTTACAATTTTGCTGTGCCTCAAAGTGATTAAAGTTTAAGTCCCTTGCTGGTTCTGTGATGCTTGTGTTGTCCAGCACAAAGAATGTGTTGAGTGCTTTACTAATCTATTCCAGAGTCCTGTGTCTCATATGTAAACCCCGTTGAAAATTGTTTGGTCGATGTGTCCAGTCAAGAATGAACTCTGCACGGTGGCCCAGAGACAACTTCCCTTCCCCTCCCCCTGCATGCTCTGGATTGCAACCGTGCTCAACCTTCAGATTTTATCCTCTGCTTTGGGAGTGTAGGTGGGTGATAGGAGCTAGTGAAGCTGTGGGATGACTGCCGAAAATGACCAGTGAGTGGCCAAAAAAGTCATGAGTGGTGGGGTTTGGATTAGGGTGAGCTATTAGTGAGGCAAGGGAAGCCTGTGGGGTAGGGTTGTGCAGTGAAGGTATGGAAGTGTAATAGGCAACATGGCCACTAACCTATTCTTGCACCAGGTCCTTCTGGGACCTTGTTAAGCCATTCTTTTAGGTATCCAGAAACTGAGATATCTGAGATTATTGGACTGTTCTGAGAATCTTGGTCATGCATAATATTCTTTAGCATGAAGCTAGCAGGCAGTCTGAGGGATGCAATGCTGCACTTTAAATAAAAACAAGCATGCTACATCCACAGCTTTTAAGCTACAGATGATGCATCTATTTCTAATGAATGAATGAAAATTGCTTCTAATGAAAAAAGCAAACCACAAATCTTTCTCCATCAAGCTGTGTGTTAGCCTTAACTGCGTCCCCAGTCCTATTGTAAATGCTCTTGCCTTTCTGCTCTTTAGTGTATTAACTTCTGCATTGTGAGGTCCCTGGGACAGTTTTGAGTGCACTGAATACTGTAACTAGTAACAAATACTGCAATCAAATTGACATTGCGCAACGACAGCATCCAAGCCCTAATCCTCCTTAAGAAATGATACTATGCACATATACGATATCATAACACAATAAATTTAGTATGTTATGAATATACAAACTGATGATATTATAGCTGTGAGAGAAAAAGCTAAATTAGTTTAATTGATTTAGGTACTTTAAATATTTAAAGGAAACTTATTCTACAAATAGGCACCTTTTCTTAATGTGCATTTTCATTATGTGTGTGCATCAAGGTGAAAATAAACACATGAATTTAAAAAAACAGACAGTAAGACTGTCAGTTTTCATGCTGTCATTCTGAATAGAACTACTTTTTTAAAATGCTTTCATACCTTTTTTTCTGTCCACTCACTATTCAATGTGGAAAAATCAACCACTCAGTACGTTTTCCATCTCTGTGATCATCAGTAAGTCCTTAAAACTCTGTTTCCAAGAAGGCCTTTTCAAATATAAAGTTATTCAATTCCTGAGTCAAAACAATTTCCAATAAACAGGAACCTGAATTAATCTGAATAATAGTAATGGTTGGCACATACTAGCATTGTTTCAAATAAAGATTGTGGTTCTTTTCTGTGGATTTCTAACATGAAAATTGTATTTAAGATTCTTATCTAGTTCATTAAAAGAATGTATCAAAATATTCCAATCCCATTCAGCTCCTTTATTGATTCATTTTAAAAAATGCAGTTCTCCTGTTAACCTTGCACCAATAAACTACTTGATATGGGATTAAATATAAATGCCACTCAGCTTTATAAAACAAAGAGCTAGTCAACAAAGTCTATTCTTCTTCAAAAATATCAACATATACAAAGTGCCCATACATAAAAGAGACAACAACAAAACCTAACCAAAACAAAATACAGGTTGAACCTTTCTAATCCAGAAATGCGTCTGGTGAACTCCACAATCTGGCATGATTTTAGTTAGCTGGACAACCATTTATGGGTATGTCCAAGTTTCCTGTGGTCCCATGAAGTTTCTTTACAGCCACCAGTCCTGGCTCTGTGTTGTGTGCTGTTACTTACCTGTAATTTACCCCTGATGTATTCTAAGAGCCCAGTAAGCAGTGGAAGTGTTGGTAATGTGCTAGAAAATATTGAAACACACACCTGCCTCTGTTATCATCCAGCACCGTCAGGACCTGAGGGTGCTGGATGAGAGAGGTTCAACATGTACTCCACTGCACATACAGTTTCCCCAAAGAAAGACTCATGCTACTTAATTTCCTACTGGAAGGCACTCGAATATTACAGCAATGAGTGCAATATAAGACCCTATATAGAACACACCTGTAACACTATTAATAATGTAGTAAAGCTATTAACAGCCATTAAAGGAGATGATATTTCTCTGACAATTTTCTGAGGTGGTGACATAACACATCATGACTGATATGTGGAATTTTTGAGAAATTTTGTTTATGAGTAATTAGTTCTGAAAAATGCATTGCTGTGCATGCAAGACTAAGAAGCACTGAGTCAGAAAAGTGGTTTTGAGCAGTTTTAAAGCACCTTGTCAGCAAAAGAGATTTAGGTTGGATGCTTGGGGGAAGAAAACTTCCTAACTGTCAGGGTAGTTAAGCACAGGAACAAGTTGCTTTGAGAGGTCGTGGAATCTGTCATCTGTAGTTTTAAAGAATGGGTTAGACAAACTCCTATCACGATTGGTCTAGCTGTTACTTAGCTCTTCCTTGAGCACAGGGGACTGGACTAGGTGACATCTGTAAAGGTGTGTCTACACTTGCATTCCTCTTTCAAAAGAGGCATGCAAATGAGGCAAATCAAAATTGCAAATGTATAAAATTGCATATTCAGCACCTCATTTGAATATTCTAATTTCGAAAGAGCTTCTTTTGAAGGAAGAAAGCCAGTGTAGACGCTGCTCTTTTGAAAGTAAACCCCATCTTCGAAAGAATCCTTCTTCCCATTAAATAAAGGGAAGAAGGATTCTTTTGAAGATGAGGTTTACTTTCAAAAGAGCAGCATCTACACTGGCTTTCTTCTTTTGAAAGAAGATCTTTCAAAATCAGAATATGCAAATGAGGTGCTGAATATGCAAATTTATACCTCTTTTGCATTTTCGATTTGCCTTATTTGCATGCCTCTTTTCAAAGAAGACAGCAAGTGTTGACACACTCTCAGTCTCTACCAGTTCTACAGTCTATGATTTAATCATTCAAAGTGGAAGTAAGATTGCTAATGGGAGGTGGTATTATGAGATTCCTTGGTCCATGCAGCATGTCTTTCATTTTGTCAGAAAATACTTCCTGTTTAAACAAATTTTAGAAATCATATTCAAAATATGCATATTTATGTGCTTAACAGTGCCTGACAAGAATGCAATAAATGAGCAATTCCTTAGTCTCAATATTGTATTTATAGGTAAGACAGATAGTGAGATAGAACATTTTTGCTTTATTCCAAGGAACTTGTTGGTATTACTGTTTCCTTGTCCACTCTGTCTTCCATTACCTTTATCTACCTGTTGCATTATAAATTAGATAATGGGCTCTTTAGAGGTGGACATAATGTCTTTAAAGTGACTACCTAATGGCATCTGGTTGCTTGCATGGTACCTGTAGACATTTGTCAGTGCAACTAATCATGCTGATGAGGTGGATGGGTGTATACAGACCTATATGCTGTGTGGGCATGAATGTACATTTCAGACGCCATTCACTGAGTTTATATTTAATGTACATTTTATAGAATATAGAGGAAGATAAGTTTATATGTTCTCTGCACATAGATACGGTTTTAAGTCGCACATAGATGGTGTTCCGCCAGACGTACTGCATAAGGCTAATGTTCAAACTTTACTGACTGTCCATTAAAAAATAAATAGCAAGGATGCCTCCTCATCTGGACCTATTTTACTGGATTGACATGATAAACTTATAAGTAGAGACCTGTTCAAATACAAGACACAGCTCTGGGTTAAATATTGGTGATATTTATCAGGGGCCAGAAGCAGTATGGAAACTTCATCCTCAGTATAACCTACTTCAAAAAAAGTGGGAAAATTATGCACCGAAAAACATATTGTCCTAGACTGTATGGTTGGATGCCTACTGCATACATTTTCTATCTTTCAGAAAGAGTTCAATGCTTATGTATGATATGAATGCAAATGTCAGTGTGCCTCAGAATTTGTCCTTCATAAATCATACAACATTAGATCTTCCTGGTGATCCACAAGGATGTGTGCTCAGGTCTCCAGAGGACAGAGCCATAATTCTGCAATTTATTCAGTGCATTTCTCTAGTCATTTAGTCTCCTAAACCAATAAAAGGAAAAACATAGCAACTATTATGGCAGAAAATGAGAACCTCAGATGAGCAGGTGCTAACTTTAATAGCAAAAGTGCTGTGGGTACAAATATTGCTTTTCCTCCTGAGTCCATAGTTTGTGATTTCGGAGAGTGTTTGTTTAGATCCCAAATAAAACAAAGATCATTATTTCACTCAGTGTTTCTCCATCAGTTCAGAAATTGAAATTGAATTGAAATAGTAAAATAATATTGAAATAGATGATATCAAATACAAAATCTGCTTTACCTACTCTGTTTTATGTGACTGGCCTATTGTAGGCAGATGCTTCTTCACAGTTTTTCCTTGTGCTCTTAAAGAGATTGAAGTACCGTGGAGACATGCATATGTTTATTCATTTTTAAAAAGAGCACAAATAGCAGTTTTGTTGGTAGCAATTGTTTAATATTAATGTTTATACTTGTCTCTTTGTCAAAAAGTTTTGGAATCAGCATTTTTGATCCTTGGACGACATAAAGAAGTGGGAAGAAAAATTCGACACAACTTATGTAGTAGTCATTCCCATGTGTAAGGTGTTTTCTTTTTTAAGTTATCTGAATACTGAAGATAGATCTATGAACAGCTTATAATCAAATTTATACTTTTTCCCCATTGTTGTGCTTGGTGTAAAGTGTTCCACTATAGATAAGTTATACCAGTATTTCAGTAGTAACAGAGAGGTAGCCATATTAGTCTGTACTCCAACAAAACAAAACAGCAGAAATGTAGCACTTTAAAGACTAACAAAATGATTTATTCAGTGATGAACTTTCATGGGACAGACCTACTTCATCAGATCCAGTATTTCAGTTAAGCTTCTATCCATTACTAAATAAATTCTTGGTTCTCATTATGTGGCTGGCCCATTCAGCAGTGCTGGCTCCATCCAACCCTGCCTCTGACTGACTTCACCTCCCTAGATGAAGGGGAATATGCAAAATCACATGATAGTCAAGTCTCAAATGAGGCCTTACCAGATAGAGGCTACGTCTACACTAGCACACTACACCGAAGTAGCCTATTTCAAAGTAAGAACATCGAAATAGGATACTTCGATGTGTATCGTCTACACATCATCTGGGGCTGGTGCCATCAATGTTCAACGTCGAAGTAGTGACGGGGAACGTTGACAGGAGCCACCCCAGAAGGAAATGCAGAGCGTCCACACACACAAGCGCTCCCCGTCAAAATAAGGGGCCAGCAAAGCCTCCGGATGGGGTCACAGGCTGAACTAGCCCTTCTGGGGCAACAGCAAGCTGCTCTCTTAAAGGGCCCCTCCCAGACACACTCGGCCTGCACAGCACGAGGTACGCAGATCCAACAACCAGTTGCAGACCCCCTGTACACAGCATGGATCCCCAGATGCAGCAGCAGCAGCAGCCAGAAGCCCTGAGCTAAGGGCTGCTGCACATGGTGACCACAGAGCTCCGCAGGAGCTGAGCAGAGTGTCTCTCAACCCCTCAGCTGATGGCCACCATGGAGGACCCCACTATTTTGATGTAGCAGGACGCGGATCGTCTACACATGCCCTACTTCGACATTGAATGTCAAAGTAGGGCACTGTTCCCATCTTCGGATAGGAATAGCGATTTTGACGTCTCACCACCTAATGTTGATTTCAACGTTGAAATAGTACACGGTGCGTGTAGATGTGACGCGTACAATTTCGATGTTGTGCCAGCTACTTCGAAGTAGCTGGCTAATGTAGACGCATCCAGAGAGAAAAACACAAGCTCCTGCAGAGCCCAAAGCTGATGTCTGCAGAACCTTATAAAGGGGGCTTATGGAATCTCTTAACCAGCAGGTACAGTTTGGGTCTGCAGAACTTAATATATGATGACAAATGTCATTTATTTCATAAACAGCCCATTGGGTCAGTTAGTCACAACTTTTAGAAATCTCAAATATGAATTTGTTTCCACTTCATGAGTGCTGCACAAATCATTAAATATATTTTGCCTATCCTTTGAATGAGCAGTTACAACATGGCTTCTCTTCTCCTCTCCTCTGTTTATCCAGGAAGAGATTTCATGGTATAACTTAAATACAAAGTTGGGACTGACTCCAAGGAGAACATTATTCACTTGCAACATCCAGGTAGCAGTCTTATATTTTTGTAAATTAAAGTGTCTCCCTCTTCCTACATCCTCTGCAGCTGCTAGTCCATCTATTTGTAGTACCCAGAGGCACTGAGACCTTATCTGGGATGAGTGAAGTCTCTGCTCTACAGGCTTGGCTGCAAGCCAGCTGGTCTTTAGCTCATGTGGTAGAGTGCAGGGCTTTAGACTCTCTGGTTGCAGGTTCTATCCCTGGAGCCAGCAACCCAGGTCTGTCAGCATTATATATGCAAACTGGCTCTTCTTAACCAAGAACAGTCTGGTGCTTCCCAGAGCATCCTTTTTCTCCACCCCATTTCTTTTTTGATAATCACCGGTCTGACGACTTAAGTGCTTGGTCCCATGTAGCCACAGATCAATCAGTACTAAGCTTGGTGGAATTGGGAAACACTCCTCAGTTTTTCTTTCCTTTCTAATCCCTTTTCCTTTTCGCTTTCCCTCTTCAGGGATCACTCGCACAAGTGCGTTGCGCTTCAGGATTTCCGTTTGCTCCTCATGGGGGCCATACAGATATCGTAGAGGAACACTGTTTCTGCCTGGTTTTGAACCAGATACCTTGTGCATATAAAACAAATGTGATAACCATTAAACTTCAGAAACCACCCTGAAAAAATAATGGGCAGGAGAGGGTGTTCTTGAAAGCCTGAGGGCATGCGGCAAAAAGCAAGAGAGGCTGCCTTGCCTGACCAGAGATTTCAACCCTAGTCCCTCAGACTGAGTCGGATTCTCTACTAACTGAGCAACTAGGCTGTCAGAGTTCTCAGAGGGAAGGGATTTTATTCACAATACTTTCCAATTCTTCTTTGAGTGATTGTTCATGTGCATTGCAATGCAGGTGTACGTGCGCGCTGAGTAGGTCACAGATAGATGCTTTCCTTCTACCCTTGTCTAAAGGCCTACTGTATACCTGCTCTCCAGTACAGCTCTTGTCCAAAATCTTATGCAAGGTCAAGCAAGATTCCACTCACCTTACTCTAACAGCCCCAGCATTGTTCCATTAACACTTATAACATCTACTCAAGGCTACAATGTCATAGATGTCATCCTGACCTGACATCCTTCCCCCTCTTCCCCTTCTTTCTCTCTCCTCCCTGCTCTCTGAAGTTGCATAGTCAATGCTATTAAGCATACAGTGATGATTTTTCACCATTAATGTGGTAAAGTAACTCCATTACCCAGTGCAGGGGAAACCAGGCCAGGAATTGGCGGAGCATCCCCACTGTGTTATACAAATTGTAGGATGAGTATGAACAAATTCTTGAATGTTTCACTTTATGTATTCTACTCCTTTGATAGCTGATCTGTCACCTGCTGTGATCCTCCTCTTTGCAATGGATGAGTCCAAGTCTATTAAATGTTTTGTCATATTCCTTGCTTAGAATTTATAATCTGAATTGGAACATTTTTATTTTCTCTTATCTCTACAGTATAAAATTGGTTGAACTTCTTAGTGGATGGAAGATTTTACTTTCAGACTGTACCTGAATCACTCTATGCTGTCAACATCAGAGTACTTAATGAAAAATCACAACAAATACTGTAACTGCAGTTTTCAGTGATGTGCTGGGATAACACAGGAAGCTTACTCAGGATAATTGCCCTGCTATCTTATCTAAACTTACCTCTAGGATTTCTTCCACTCATTTCTGAAATGTCAGATTACACTTTGCGTTCATACATGCAGTTACTCAAGAAAAATGCTAGCATCCTGTTTTGAAATAAAGTGTGTGTACACAGCAGCACAGACACAAGCTTCTGTCCCTAGGGCAAGGTAGAAGGGGAGTCTGGCTATGTGTCCCAGAAAGGGTGGGGCCAAGGGCAGTAGGAACATGGCCACGGGCAGTTACCTGTCAGCACCACCCAGCCAGTGATGCTGGGGCTTCCCCATTCTCTTGGAGCCACATGCACTCACTGCAGTGCTGTCATGCATTTCAAAGGGGCCAAGATCTCTAGCCACTACTGCAGCCAAAGTAGCAGTGTCAGCGACTGGAGTTCTGGGCCCCATTGAAATTCTGGGCCTGGGGCAACTGCCCTCCTTGTGCCCCTACATCCCCCACCCCATTGGTGGTCTGTGTGTATATTAGAATATCATCTAAAATATTGATGAATTATAGAAATTTATGTCCAGAGTTACCGGAGTCCCTTACTCGGGTTATTTTTACTGGAGGCATCTTAACAATAAAAGTCCAATGACACTATAGCTATTTCATCCCCTAGCTATCTACTTGAAGCACTGCACCAATACAGATTTGGTCTCTATATGCACATTGGGAGATGCTATAAAGGAACACCATGATCCTTTAGACTAGTTCATTATATAAATGTCTTAAAAGGGACTTTAATATGCATATGATCTACTTAGATTTTAATTATGTGTTAATCTGGTTTTCATGCCTTTAAAAGTGTTTATGGAGAGTTTGACTAGTATTGTTTGCACAAATGGTATTGTCTAATAAGTTTATGCTGTGTTTTTAAGCCAAAATAGTGCAACATACCCCTGTAAATTAATATTAGTTAGCTTATAATGTACATGCATTTGGGAGTGAATTCACAGTGAATCCCCAACAGGCTAACTAGAATAATAATGGGCAGTGCTGTGGCATCTTAAAGACCAACACATTTATTAGGACATGAGTTTTCATGGGTAAAATCCACTTCCTCATATGAAAGGGGTTTTACCCATGGAAGCTCATGACTACATAGATGTGTTGGGCTCTAGGATGTCACGACTCCTTGTAATTTGTGAAGTTATAGACTAACTCAGCTATGCCTCTGAGACTAGAATTACAATTAAACTATTGTCCCATCCTTAGCTAGAAATATATGGTCCCATGGCCTTTAAGACAGATTCTGTGGAGAACTTCAGAGTTTTTCCAGGCACGCAGTAGTCATCCCCTTGTACTTTAACAAAAATTCCAGTTTCTGTAGTTTCCTGAGCATTTAGAGGGAAGGGATATGCTGAATTAGTGTAATCCAATAGGAAAGACTTCATAAAAGGCCAAAGTCTGTCTTATATGTACACATTCATCTAATCTGGAGATCAGGAGTTTCTGAATTGTATATGTATGTGTAACTCTGCCATAAAGCCTCTGGGGGTTCCATTCCAGTCGCAAGCCTGGATGAAGGAGGAGGGTTGGTCAGATGAGTGATGATGCGCTGATTGTGAAACAACAGTGCAAATGAAATCTGACAGAGACTAATGATACTAACGAAGATACTAAGGTCACAGATACAAAAACATCTAGCAGATGAGCAAGCAGGGTTCAGGAAAGATAGAAGTACCACACAGCAGATGTTGGCACTAATATTGATAGTGGAGAAAGCTCGATGAAAGAACAAGAACATCTACACTTGATTCGTTGATTTTCAGAAAGCATTTGACAGTAGAGATCAGAATGTGACTTGAGTGGTGTTGGAGTCATACAGAGTGGTAACAGACTGATACGGTTGTTGAAGGATATCAGTGACTATGCAGAGGCAGCGTAAGAGTGTGCGGGGAGTTGGGAAGTTGGTTTAGAATGAGTAGAGGTATGAGAAAAGGAGATCCAATGTAGCCAAGTATCTTCATCAAGCATCTAGTGAGAGTGATGAACAAGATCAAGGAAGAGGTAGAAGGGATATCTGTGTATGGGATAAGTATTAACAGCTTGAGGTTCGCGGATGATATCACTATCATTGAGCAAGATGAGGAGAAGCTAGCAAAAATGGTGCAGGTGCTAAATGAGGAAGGGAAGCAGTACAGACTGATTATGAACATTGATAAAACAAAAACAATGGTATTTGGAGATAAGAAAATGGGAAAGAAGATCAGTGAGGATGGGATTGAACTAGAGAATGTAGAGAAGTTCATGTATCTGGGGAGCAACCTAACATATGATCTAGACTGTAAGAAGGAAATAGTGACTAGAGTAGCAAAAGCAAGAGCGAGTTTGAAAGTGATGGATAAGATCTGGAAAAGCAAAGTGATAAGCTCAGGAATGACACTGAACATCTTGAAAATGTGTGTGTTCAGCTACGTGTTGTATGGATGTTAGACATGGGTGATAATGAAAGATTTGAAAAGAGGAATATTATCATTCAAGAGGAGTTGTTATAGAAAGTTCCTGAGAATAAGATGGATGCAGAAGGTCACCAATGAGGAATTATATAGGAAGATAGAGCTGAAAGAGAACCTACTGCAGAAGGTTATACAACCCAAGTTACAGCTATTCAGGCATATATACAGAATGAACAATGAACATAAAATCAAGACCCTGGTATTCGTCATAATGAATGGTTCGAATAGGAGAGGCAGACCCCACAGAGAACGGGTAGAAGAAATAGTAGATTGGTGTGGAGCTAGTTTACAGAAACTAAGCCACTCTGTCCTGAAAAGGGAAAGATGGAAGGAAATAGTGAGAGAGGCATCAGACACCAATGGGCGCTGAGCCCATGGTTGATGATGATAGGTATACGTGGACTATAACAGGCAAATAGACATGCCTCCTTATAAGGGGAAACAATTTTTTAAACATTTCAGTTTGTCTGAAATGTTGTTAAACAGAAGCCTTAATGCTAGCTTCGCAGAGGCCACATGGTCAGTGAACAAGGCTCTGGACTGAAGTGAGGAAATGTGGACTTCATTCCAAGTTCTGCCACTGGGTTGCTTTGTGATTTCTGGAAGTAATTTATGTCTTGTTTCCTGTTTCACCCTTGGTCAGTCTTGGTTATTAAGACTGTGAACTTTTCAGTGAAGAGTATGTTTGTACAGTGTCTAGCACAGAGGTCAGCAACCTTTCCAAGATGGTGTGCTAAAATTTGACCTTTTGATCTCTATGTACAGTAGAAGTCACCAATAGTCCAACAGCTTCATAAATAAATACATTAAATAAATAAAGATGCAGAGCTTTACCATTTAGGTGATGGTTGGTAGCATTACCTGGTCACAGCAAGCTCCTTTGAGCAAGCTCCTGGCAAAATTGGGGGAGAAAGGATGGGGCTGAGCTCTCGCCTTGCGTACTGATGAAAGTGGGCTCTTAGTATCCATGCTGTGGTTCGCTGACCCCTGGTCTAACATAATGGGCCTCATATTCGTGCTTAGGTTCTGGCATGCTTCTGTAGTGCAAATAAATTGCAATGTGAGTACAAATAAAATGGAATGTAACCATTTGCAAAAGCTATTGGCATTTTCTATTAGCACCTAGTGTTAAAGCTTGGATTAGAAAAGGCAAAATGTGTGAATTTTATCAGACGTCTAGAAACCTACACTACTATTCATGGGTGAAATTCTGCTCGGTTATGCTAGTATAAATCCAAACAAGCCCCATTGACTTCAGTGAACTTAATCTGTATTTACGCTGATGTAATAGAGCAGGGTACAGCCCTCTGTTTTAACTAAACTTATTTAAGCAAGTCCAGTATACTTCTGAACATTGAACATCATGTTGTTTGGGACTATTGCTTTCATCTGCATTTTCCATCCAAGTCATGGATTCATTTAAGTGATTGCTTTAAGTTTGAAGACATGGCTGTAATATCTGTGCAGGGCTTTAGGTATCCTGCTATTAATATTGATGAGAGTTTCAGAGCTAAAACCCTGAATGTAGAGTTGAGAGCCTTCCCCAGAAATTCAGACTTTACTCCATGGATTTCTGGGGTGTAGGTGTATGGATTCTAATAGGTGCTGAATTGAGCATTTTCTTCTGGCTCGGCATGACAAAATGAAACATGGTGCAAGGACTGAGAAGGAGGAGTTCAAAGCCTGATAATATCTCCTTGATGCATTTGTTGCTTCAGATAATCATCTAGTAAAGGAAACTGTGGAGAGGTTGGCAGAGGCACAAAACAACAAAAAACAACCCACAGTGTTCTTTGAATTGGGGAAAAAAATACAAACAAACCCTCTGCAAACAGCTTCATCGGAGAGAGGAAGATACGAAGCTGTGAATTAAAATGCAGCTGTTCGATTGTGTAACTGTCTCTACCACTCTGAATATCAGACTAATCTGACTTTAATCTGTTTTATGTAAAAGGAGAAACTGTTAGCCTGACTTTGGTAAATTCAATGAGATGTCTTTTGTGGACCTAGTACAGCAGATCGCAATGTATTGCATATGGGACCCTCCTCTTACCTAGCTGAGAACTACTCTCCTGATCAGTAGTAAGAACTGGGTGATTCAGAATCTCCATGTTAAAAACTTCTGACCTGGAGAGCCTGTGTGGCTTGCCCCTGTCCTACAATGTTGTAGTACCTTCAAGGCTGTAGTTCAATGTTGAAAAAGTGGCTAGATAAAGTTGACACAGACAACAATTTGGCTTCTTGAAATTACTCTATTTTGCAATAGCATGTTCTTAGGGTTCTCTGTCTATTCATCCTCCCTTACAGAGAAACAGACCATACTACATTGCACATTTTATAATAGACACGTTGTTACCATTCCCTGTGTTATGTAAACCATCTGTTTAAACTAAGAACCTGTCCTACTTTCCATTGTTCAGCTGCCTTTATTCTTGCAGCTTGCAATAAGAAATACAGCAACTTGTATTGTTTGACATTCAACTCCTGTTGTAGCCCAATAGAGCTATCGCCATACTGAGTTCATCATTATCTACTCTGGATGTTGTATATGTACCTTAATACTTTGGGTAGTCCAGAACATTTCTCTCAACTCTCTCTTATAATGGTAGTTAGACTTTCTTTTGTAGATTTTATATAATCTGTTTGGTATACAGAATGTTGTACTGAATGTTGGTTTTTGTTTTCATTATTTATGTGAGGGGGTGGACTATGTTTTTTCCATCAGTTACAGTTGACTTTTCCTAGGACCCTCTGACTTGCCAGTTTGGATCTTTATCCTGTACTATTGTGTGGCTTTAGTGTTAGTTGGGCTTTATAGTGTTCAGTTGCTCCCTCATGCATCCATTGTAGCTGTCACCTTGCATCCTTTTGTATGCCTAAACGATCATCTACTTGTGGATGTGCTAGGAGAGAAAAAACTATTGCAAGGAAGGGAACTCTGAAATGCGGTAAGATTGGTAAAGCTTTTAATCTAAATTCTTGTTTTGATCTCTCGTATAGACATCCACTTTCCACATGTGAATGATCTCTTTGCTCAGTCTTTGCTTAGATTTTACTTGTATTGATCTGGAGTGACCTACATACTTAATGTATTTCTGATATTAAACATGTGTGACAAGGTCTTTGTCAATCCCCTAAGGGCCCTGTGTTTCCTGGCAGTTTCTTGTGGGCCTCAGAGACTCACGGTGGCCCCTTTTGCTGTCTTGGGTCTTCCCAAAGGCAAGGGTCTCTGCTTACCAAGCCATTCTCATCACGGGCAAGTCCTGAGTGGGGGTGAAACAGCCCCCCTACAGGACTTGGGCTGCTCTGGTTTTCTAGTGATAGGCTGGGGGGAGTCCAGGCCTGCCCATTCCTCTGCACTCCAGCATAGGGATCATAGGGAAGAGGGGCTGGTGGGGCATTTACCCCTGTCCTGATGCAGCAGCAACCTTTCCCTGGGCCACTGCACCCATCACTTCCCTTCAGTACTTTCCCCCCTGTACCTGGGTGCTTTGCTCTGCTCTTCCCTGTTCTCAAACCTCCAGCCCTTTCATCCTTTCACACATCTCCAATGCTTTTCCCTTCTGCCTGGAGGGGAAGTGAAGCATCAGGCTTACCTTGGCAGCAGGTGCCTGATTGGCCTAGTACTTCAGGCTGGTCCTTAACAAGCCCCAGCTCTGAGTCTAGCTAGGGAATAGCAAGGCATTGACCCAGTTCCCCGTGTACATGCCTTCTATTAGTCTCTTGCAGCCTGCAGGCTGTGGTCTGTCATGCATGGAAGAGTTAAAAATTGTTATCCTCATCTCTTTTCAGAACTTCCTAGTGTGACAAAGTAAAAAAGAGTTGATTTTAATAGGACGTGTGCAAAGAGAAGCAAACCCTGTCTTGAAACTTTCGTTATTGCCATACCACTTTAAAACATGTATAGAATATCCTTACAAAAACCCCCACACATTAGTTACATTTTATTTGTCTGACATGGGCTACGTCTACACATGAAGCCTACATCGAAGTAGCCTATTTTGATGTGGCGACATCGAAATAGGCTATTTCGATGAATAGGGTCTACACGTCCTCCAGGGCTGGCAACGTCGATGTTCAACTTCGACGTTGCGCAGCCCAACATCGAAATAGGCGCAGCGAGGGAACGTCTACACGCCCAAGTAGCACACATCGAAATAGGGATGCCAGGCACAGCTGCAGACAGGGTCACAGGGCGGACTAGCGCTTCCGGGGCAACAGCTAGCCGCTCCCTTAAAGGGCCCCTCCCAGACACACTCTTGCAGCCTGCAGGCTGTGGTCTGTCATGCATGGAAGAGTTAAAAATTGTTATCCTCATCTCTGTGTGCCATAGGCACACAGACCCCGGGCGCCGCAGTCATGGACCCCCAGCAGCAGCAGCAGCAGCAGCAGCAGCTAGAGGTCCACCCAGCCCTCTCGGCAGGAGCAGGGCTTGCCCTGACCCATGCCGTGCGGGAGGCAGCTGAGCACCTCCTTGCCCCAGGGGAGGAGATGCCCCCAGGGCAGCAGGGCTCAACCCCTACCCCTGCAGCACCCCGCCCCACCCCCCGCCTCACATGCCGGCAGCGGTGGAGCTACCCCACCAGCACCGACTGGTGGGAGCGGCTGGTGCTTGGGGAGTGGGACGACGACCACTGGCTCAGGAACTTCAGGATGACCCGGCAGACATTCCTGGAGCTGTGCCAGTGGCTCACCCCCGCACTCAGGCACCAGGACACTGCCATGCGGCGTGCCCTCACAGTGCAGAAACGGGTCGGCATCGCTGTCTGGAAGCTGGCCACTCCGGACAGCTACCGATCCGTGGGCCAGCAGTTTGGTGTCGGCAAGGCCACCGTCGGGGCTGTCTTCATGGAGGTAAGCAAACCCACGGAGGGAGGGCAGGGCAGGGGAGGGGAGGCCAGGGCAGGGCAGGGCAGGGCATGGGGGCCAGGGCAGGGGGGCCAGAGCAGGGCAGGGCAGGGCATGGGGGCTAGGGCAGGGGGGCCACGGCAGGGCAGGGCAGGGCAGAGCAGGGCCACGCACACCCTGCTCACCCCTCATTGGTGCTGTCCCATGTGCTTTCTCTGCAGGTTGTGCGTGCCATCAACGCCATGCTCCTGCACAGGCTCGTGAGGCTGGGGGACCCAGACGCCACCATCGCGGCCTTTGCCACCCTGGGCTTCCCCAACTGCTTTGGGGCTCTGGATGGGACTCACATCCCCATCCGCGCCCCGCATCACAGTGGCGGACGATACCTCAATCGAAAGGGCTACCATTCTGTCGTCCTGCAGGCCTTGGTGGACAGCCGGGGACGTTTCCAGGACATTTACGTGGGCTGGCCTGGCAGCACCCACGACGCCCAGGTTTTCCGGAACTCGGGCCTGTGCCGCTGGCTGGAGGCGGGGACCTACATCCCCCAGCGGGAGATCCCTCTGGGGGACACCACCATGCCCTTCTGCGTCATCGCAGATGCGGCCTACCCCCTCCGGCCATGGCTCATGCACCCCTACACGGGCCATCTCTCCGCTAGCCAGGAGCGCTTCAACGAGCGCCTGAACCACGCGCGCCAGGTGGTGGAGCGCTCATTTGGCCACCTGAAGGGACGCTGGAGATGTCTCCTGACCCGCCTGGATGCGGGCCCCAACAACATCCCCCAGATTGTGGGTGCCTGCTGCGCCCTGCACAATTTGGTGGAGAGCAAGGGGGAGACCTTTTTCCAGGGCTGGGCTGCGGAGGCCGGCAGGGCACACGTCCAGCCACCTGCTGCCCCCAGTCGGCAGGTGGACCCCGAGGGGACCCGGGTCCGGGAGGCCCTGCAGGCCCACTTCGAGGAACAGGCCGCAGGGTGAACTCTGCCCAGGCCCCCTACTGCCCGCCGCTTCCTCCCCCACACTCCTGCCCCAACGCCCACACCATGGAGCACCCCACCGCCCCCCGCCCCACTTGTCCTGGACAAATGACAGCACGCACTTGTGGCTGAACGTAAACTTTTTTTTTTTCTTGCCGAAGCTTTTTTTTTCTTTCCGAAACTTTTTTTTTTTTATGTAAATAAATATGTGAACCACAAACCAAAAACTAGGTGCAAACGTTCAACAAAAGCAATATGTACAAAAATAAAACAATACAAAGAAACAACTGTCCGCCATAATAAAAAGAAAACCAGGGAGGATAAAGGGGAGAACTATTTACATGGGGGGGACGGGGCAAAAGGGGGGCCGAAAACAACAGGGTCCAACTATATACAAGGGGGGGGCCCATGTCCCGGGCCCCTCGCCCCTATAGCCCAGCACTGGGTGTTGCCGGCCGGGAGCCCCGCCGCGCTCGCAGCCTGGTCCGTGGCTGGGTGGGAGCAGGCTGGACCGGAAGGTATGGTGGCCGGCGAGTGTCAGGTGGCTCCAGGGGTCCCTCGGCGCCCTGGCCCTCGCCGGTGAGTGACGGGACGGCGACGGGTGGAGCAGCTGGTGGTGGGGCTGCAGGAGCAGGCAGGGCGGGGGATGTTGCGGCCGGCGTGGCATGGGGGGCCAGGTAGTCCACCAGGCGATTAAATGTGTCCATGTAGGCCCCCCATGCCTCCTGGTGCCAGGCCAGCACCCGCTCCTGCAGCTGGAGGTGCTGCTCCGCGACCTCCAGCTGCCGACGGTGGATGGCCAGCAGCTGGGGGTCCGTCGCCGTCGGCGGTTGGAGGCGCGGGGTCCGCCGTCTAGCCCGCCGTGGGGCCAGTCAGTCCTCGGCTGAGGGGCTGCCCTGGAGCGATGGTCCCGGAGGGCTCTCTGGGATGAGAGAGCGCCTCGCCGGCGCTCTCTTCCAGTCCTTCTGATGGTGCAGGTGCAGGACACAGGAGAGGAGGGGGGGAAGAAGAATGGAGACAGGTGTTAGTGTGGGCCCCGAGCCGTGGCCTTTGTCCCCCCAGCCCTGTGCTGCAGGTTCCCCATCCCCGTCCCCGGGAGGTGCTGCTGTGATGGATGGGGTTCAGGGGTCCCCCTGCCCTGCACCCCGTCCCCTGGTGGGAGCGACTTTCACTTCACCCCGCAGGGTCTGAGAGCAGGAGAGCTTTCTTAGGCCACAGATGCCCAGTTTCTGCCAGGAGTGACAGCACCAGTTGTCGGAAGAGACAGTCCTTCCAACCCCTCGTGGGGAGAAGACCCCAAGGGGTGCCCCTCGGGGATGCAGCTTTCCCCCTCCTCAGGCTGGCTGCCTTCCAGCTCTCCCTTCCCCTAGCCTCTACGTGTGGGCCCCGCCCTCGCCCCCCAATTCCAAGCCAGCTCGGCTCCTTCCTCCTGTTTGTTCAGGGCAGAGGTGTCACCTGCCAGCTGTAGCCCCAGGATCCTCCTTGCCCCTGGGAGCTATTCAGCTCTTGTTGCTCATATGTAGCCTGAGTCTCCCTTTGGCACTCCCCCCACTCCATCACATGCTGCTGCTGCGGGGTGTCCCACCCCCTCCTCCCGGGGGACCCTCGAGGTTCCGCTCCCCCCTGGCCCGGGGATGGGGCATGGCACTGTCAGGCGGGGTGGGGGCGGGCAGGGGCTGATGGCTGCAGTGCTGTGAGGGCCATGGCCCTGGTGTCCTTGGGGCCATGGCCATGTGAGCATGTGGGGGGCCCTGGACACATATCTCTTACCCCCGCCCCTCAAGCCCAGGGGTGTCCACCAGAGGGGGGTACCTACCTGTCGGTCCGCTCCCACAGTCCGGAGATCCCCGGGGGGCAGAGGCCCTGCTGCTGCTCCGGGATGGCAGGAGGAGGATCTGCAGGCTGGATTCTGCGGAGGAGGAGCCCCCCTCCTCCTCCTCCTGCCACGATGTCCCGGGGGTGGCCTCCGGGGGGGGCCCCGGGGTGCGGGGCTTGCCTCTGGCACGGACTCCGTCTGCAGGGCCTGCTGGGGCTCATCAGCCGAGGTTTCAAGGGTGGCCGGAGGAGAGGAGGTGTGCCGGGAGCCCAGGATGTCCCTGAGCTCCCTGTAAAAGGGGCAAGTGACGGGGGTGGCCCCAGATCGGCTGGCTGCATCCCGGGCCCGGGAGTAACCCTGCCGCAGCTCCTTGACCTTACTCCTGACGTGGTCAGGAGTGCGGGCAGGGTGACCCCGGGCAGCCAGGCCGTCGGCCAGCCGAGCGAACGCATCCACGTTCCGCCTCTTGCTCCCCATTACCTGGAGCACCTCCTTCTTGCTCCAGAGCCCCAGCAGGTCCCGCAGCTCGGCCTCCATCCAGGAGGGGCCCCGCTGCCGCTTCCCAGCCTGGCTGCCCTTCTGGCTGGGCTGGCTGCCCTGGCTCCCCTTGTGGGGGGTCCCCTGGGGGCGCTGGGGGGGCTGCCGGGTAGCCATCGCAGCTCTGTGGGGCTGAGGGTGGTGCAGGCTGGCCGCGTGTGCAGGCTGTAGCCTGCACGTTCCCTCAGCTTCCTGCAGAGGAAGGGAGGGGGAGGGGACCTTTAAGGGGCCGCTCCACGCGGCCACCAGTGAGCTGAGGGGCTGGAGAGAGCGTCTCTCAACCCCCCAGCTGATGGCCGCCATGGAGGACCCGGCAATGTCGACATTGCGGGACGCGGATCGTCTACACGGTCCCTACTTCGACGCTGAACGTCGAAGTAGGGCGCTATTCCGATCCCCTCATAAGGTTAGGGACTTCCACGTCTCGCCGCCTAACGTCGAAGTTAACTTCGAAATAGCGCCCGACGCGTGTAGCCGCGACGGGCGCTATTTCGAAGTTAGTGCCGCTACTTCGAAGTAGCGTGCACGTGTAGACACAGCTATGAAGAGGTATATTGTTGTGACCAATGAATCCACTGATGCCAGCTGGTAGGAGGCATGTGTGGTCCTAGATCTTTAGGGAACCCCTGGGTCTTATATATGCATAGTAATTCACTAAAGGGTGACATGTGAGCTCTCTGAGACTATGTCTACATTAGAGGGTTTTGTCAACACACTGGAGTTTAGTTGACAAAACCCGGGGAGCCTCCAGATTCCCAAGGCGTTCTGTCAACAATAAGGTTACAGAACGCAGCACTTTTGTTGACAGCCGTATGCCACTCCCCATGAGGAATAATGCCTTTGTTGACAGACAGGGCTTCCGGACATGGACAGCCCTGTCTGTTGTGCTTCCAGTTGGCCGTTTTGTCAAGAGAGTGGCCAGGCAGTCCGGACGCTCTCTGACAGAGTGGATCAAAAGAGCAATCCACTTTGCAGTCTGGCAGTAATCTGTCAACAGAAGTTTGTGGGAAGATATCTTCTGACAAAAACTTCTGCCAACGTATTGCACTAATCTAGAAATAGTCTGAGTCATAGTCCACTAGTTGTCATGTTCTCTTGAAATGTATGCACAGTTACTGTTCAAAGAGTTATGGGCAGGTAAGCAGAAGATGATACGTCTTGGACAGGTGTCCAGCAAAAGGTAACAGTGTTATCTCTCTCTGGTAATGAGTGTACTGGGCATTCACACAGAATCACAGAATCATAGGGCTGGAAGGGACCTCAGGAGGTCATCTAGTCCAACCCCCTGCTTCAAGCAGGATCAACCCCTACTAAGTCATCCCAGCCAGGACCTTGTCCAGCTGGGACTTAAAATAGAGACTTGTTTGCATAATGAGCAAAATTATAGTAAAACATTGCAAAGTCTTTGAGGGGAAGTTTACAGGAAGAAGGAAACAGGAGGAGGAGGAGGAGATCCTCCTTAAAAGTAAAGATAATATATTGTTAAGATAACTCCGGGTTTGCGGAGGTATACTCCTTTTCCTTTGCTGAAGAGGAAAGCTAACAGCATATTTGTTTTCAGAATGTTGGGTCACAGTTAAGTGTGGCTGGTAAACTGTCAAAAAATATGGTGGTTGAGCATTGCTCTGTATGACATAAAAGTATCTAGTTAAGTAAGTCTAGTTTCTAGAATACATATGACTTTATTTTATGTATAGCTATTAGTTTCCAATAATTCTACTTGTCACTTGAATCTCCATGCTCTTGTTAAACTTCTATTTGTTTTCACTGCACTACATATCTAAGTTCTGTGTGGCAATCAGATTGGTGATCTGAGGTGGACCTGATAAACTGGCATGTACTATTCCTTTGGAAGCAGAAAATCTGTGATCATCATGAGTTTGTGGTGGAGTGGGGGCTGGACACCCCTTGGAGTCTGATAGCAGTTTCCTGATTTGGAGTGTACGAGATGGTGGGAGAGGTGAGACAGTGAATGTGTGGTGGTGGGGAGAGAGGAAACTGGCTGCACAGGCCTGGTGGGGAGTGCTTTTGCTGCCTGTTAATGGAGTCAGACAGCTGACCCGCAGTTGGGCACTGAGAAGGCTGACTCATGCAAAGGGCAGGTGGTAGCAAGGAGCCCCTCAGCCCTGGGTACATCTGGGAAGTGTCGCAATGAGATTTGCTTTACGTTGTTATGGAAAAGTCATAATAAGCTATATAAGGAATTTAAAGTCCAGGTGCCAAGGGACCCAAAGTGGAATATCTAGTCAGATACAAAGTTTCGTAAGTGTCTGATATTGTGGTTAATTATTACTAAACAGAGCTACAATTTCTATTATTTCACATTATCTGTAGGTGATTGAGTAATACATCTGTGTACGTACATACTTACTACTGTCTGCTGTGAATTTGTTTGCAGAAATATCTTTATATAGTAGTGCTCATCTCAAAGGAGTCTAAAATGTAGGACTAAAAAGGCTCTCGTCATTTGAACCACAGCCATTATGGGACAGAACAGCTACAGCAACTTTCAGTGCACAGCATGACTATAGCACTGAGTAGGACAAGAAGTGAGGAAATGTGCTGTAGCTCATTTAAACTGCAGTAGGAACACTTCATGCTTCAAGGTTTGAACTAATCAATAGCTATTAGGGATCTGAGTGAGATTATCCCACATCTGCTTAGTGGGGTAGGTGGCTTTAGGGGTTCCTGTATCCTAAGGGTTCCTCAGGAGTTCCTCAGGCCCTAATGTCATAAAAAATTGTAATATGTGCTGCTTATATAAAATCACATGACCTAGATACCAGGACTGAGGCAGTGGACCATTAATGGCTGCAAAATCAGGACCTCCTTATTATTTTATATTGTGTGTCATTTTAAAACTTGACTTTTCGAGACACAGTTCTCCCCTACAGTGTACTCAGTTTGATAAAAGAATAAGGATAAAAAAGGAGGGCTTTAAACTAGGTTCGTTGGGGGATGGTACAAAGTAGGATTCCTGAGTGAACATGAGTGAGTGGGCCTGTCTCTAAGGTGCTTGTACACAAATGCAAGAAGCCTGAGAAACAGGAGGAACTAGAGGCCCTGGCAGATTCTAAGAAGTGTGAAGTGGTTAGAATAACAGAGCATTGTTGGAATGATTCACATAACTGGACCATGGTCATGGAAGGGTATAAACTGTTTAGGAAGGACAAGGAGGGGAAAAAGAAAGAGGAGGTACTCTCTATGGCTACGTCTACACGTGCAGCCAACATCGAAATAGCCTATTTCGATGTTGCGACATCAAAATAGTCTATTTCAATGAATAACGTCTACACGTCCTCCAGGGCCGGCAATGTCGATGTTCAACTTCGACGTTGCTCAGCCCAACATCGAAATAGGCGCAGCGAGGGAACGTCTACACGTCAAAGTAGCACACATCGAAATAGGGATGCCAGGCACAGCTGCAGACAGGGTCACAGGGCGGACTCAACAGCCAGCCGCTCCCTTAAAGGGCCCCTCCCAGACACAGTTGCACTAAACAACACAAGATACACAGAGCTGACAACTGGTTGCAGACCCTGTGCCTGCAGCATGGATCCCCAGCTGCGGCAGCAGCAGCCAGAAGCCCTGGGCTAAGGGCTGCTGCCCACGGTGACCATAGAGCCCCGCAGGGGCTGGAGAGAGAGCATCTCTCAACCCCCCAGCTGATGGACGCCATGGAGGACCCAGCAATTTCGACGTTGCGGGACGCGGATCGTCTACACGGTCCCTACTTCGACGTTGAACGTCGAAGTAGGGCGCTATTCCTATCTCCTCATGAGGTTAGTGACTTCGACGTCTCGCCGCCTAACGTTGAAGTTAACTTCGAAATAGCGCCCGACGCGTGTAGACGTGACGGGCGCTATTTCGAAGTTGGTGCCGCTACTTCGAAGTAGCGTGCACGTGTAGACGCAGCTTATGTGAGGGAGCATTGGATTGCTCAGAGCTCTAGTATAAGGAGGGATAAAAGCCAGTTGAGTGTCTTTGGGTTAAGCTTAGATGTGGAAGCAATAAAGGTGATGTTGTAGTTGGTGTCTGCTGTTGGCTGCCAGATCAGGGAGGTGAGGTAGATGAGGATTTCTTCAGAGAACTAAGAGAAGCTAACAAATAACACGCCCTGGTTCTCATGGGAGACTTTAATCATCTAGATATTTGTTGGGAGACCAATACAGCAGCACATAGACAATCCAGGAAGTTTTTGGAGAATGTTGAGCATAACTTCTTGGTACAACTGCTGATGGAACTGACCAGGGGCCCTGCACAACTTGACTTGTTGCTCACAAATAGGCAAGAACTAGGAGGAGAAATAAAAGTGGGTGGCAACCTGGGCTGCAGTGATCATTAAATGGTAGATTTCAGGATCCTTACAAAAGGAAGAAAGGTGAGTGGTAGTATACACACACTTGATTTCAAAAGAGCAGACTTTGACTCCCTGAGAGTACTGATGGGCAGAATCCCCTGGGAAATGAAGATGAATGGGGAAAGAGTTCAGGAGAATTGGCAGTATTTTAGAGAAGTCTTGCTGAAGGAACAGGGACAAACCATCCTGCTGCATAGTAAAAAACGCAGGTATGGTAGGCAGCCAGCTTGGCTTAACAGGGAAAACCTTGGTCAGCTTAAACTCAAAAAGGATGTGTATAAGAAGTGGAGGGTGGTAAAATTCTGGAATGCATTGCCTAGAAAATTGGTGGAATCTCCACCCCCAGAGGTTTTTAAGTCCTGGCTTAACATAGTCATTGCTGGGATGACTTAGTTGGAGTTGATCCTGCTTGAAGCAGAGGGCTGGACTTGATGACCTCCTGAGGTCCTTTCCAGCCCTATGATTCTATGACACTTACTGATTTACTAACCACGTTTTTTGACATAGCTATGTTTACCTTTGAGGTCCCCTGTCCACGCACTAGTCGTATTAACCAGATACAAGCTTTGTGACAGAGATGGATATTGTGCCTGCAGCCTTTGTGCCGTTCAACGACCATTATGTCATTTAGTTATATTAAAAACAATGCATCGTGTTTAACTTGTAGATCTATGGTATATGCAACTACAGCATGACATATCATTAATAGTCCGTCTGAAATATCAAGGTTTCTGGGAAAAAGAAAAGGCCACAAATAGGCACCTCAGATGTTGAACACATTAGAATATTTGTTGGAAATATCAGATTTTAGTCTCTGGGTTAGAATTTGCACATTTAAATCTAATCTGACATGAAATACTATTGAGAGAGTTTTCTGTTTCTGGAATAAATCTAGCAAGAACATTTGTTCTCACGAGACATTAATCTAAAACAGATGCAGTTTCATGACAGCAGCTATGAAAAATTATAGTACCATCAAATCTAAACGCAAATAGTCCTGATTCATACTATGTCAAACTCTTCCTATCTGTAGTTCCTGCATTTGTAACTCCATAATTTTGTACAAATGGTTTTTAATGACCATTGTGTTTTTTGAATTAGAAGTAAATCTATTTATGATAGCACTTGGAACCTCTGTAATACTGTTCATTTATATATTTCAAAGTTGTGTAAATATTATTCCCTTCTTGCAGATGTGTGAAAATGAGGCAGAGTTTTAAAGCTATAAAATATTTTGAGCTGAAAGCAGTCCAGAATTTTTTTTTTTTTATAATACTCAAGAAAAGTTCTGTTTAAGATTACTTTTTTTTAGGAACCTGTAAGTCAAAGGAACTTTGAGTCTTGATTTGATGTGTAGCGATGAAGAGCAATGTGTTAATACTCTGATCCTACAAAGCACAAAAGAAGTTGGCTATCAGAATGGTGTTGATTATGTTTCACAGCTGCTTATCTGATTTTAAATGAAGACAGAAGTGTGAAATTTATTCAGAATGATAAAATTGGCTGTCCTACCACCTTCTAATGTCTGTTATAAACAGAAGGGCTGTCAAGAATACAAATGTTTAAATTGTGGGTAAATTGAACTGAATATGAATAAATGTTTTAATTATATTGTAAGTAAAGTACATGCTTACTTATAACAGTCATGAGCATTAAAAAAATTTCAAAAAGATAATTTAATGCACTTTAAATGTTGATACAACAAAATCACATCAGGATGAGGCCACCAGTCATAAAGGGAGACAGCATTCAAGTGAAGTTATAGAGTTACTAATTTTGAAGTGCTTGTTTGTAACCCTGGCTTTTCTTGTGGCAGTAGGTAATTTCATTTGTACATCTCTTTGCCCATTGAGAAAACAGGAATAACATCTTTCTGCTTTACAGGATGTTGTAAGGATGAATTAGAGTTTGTATAGCACTTTTAAAGTATTCTTTAAATGCTAATTGTTATTGCAGTAACAATTGCATTTTGCATGAGAGGTAAAAATAATACATGTATAAATCAGCAATTACAAGTATGACTAAGATAATCTGCAAAAATCTTTTATTATGCTGAGAATTTTAGCATCCTCTTGTATTTATAAGGCTCACAGTTCCATGTTTGGTCTTGTTACGTAGGGTTCACTTGATGAACAGAATCCAGAAGTAGCACCCATTTCTATAGTTTGTTCTTCATTTTCCCCTGAGTGCATATTACGAGCTTGCTTAGGATGCACATTTGGAGGGAAACAGTGCTTTATTATATCTGTGCATGCAAGCTTGCACAAGGTCTAACTGGAAAACAAAATATGCAATTTAAGTTCTTCAGCATGGATTGATGGAGTCATTAAGATATGCAGTAATAATTGCACTTCCATACAATGCAATGCTTCACATTTAAGATGGCATAGTAATTCAGGCAGAGTGCATTTGTGAAACATTTAGCTGCATGGTATATGACTGGCAGAGTAGAATGTGTTTGTGTTTCTGGCCTGGAAAACTAATGACCCACTGATTAGTTGGACAGAATCTTCTGTTCTGTCCATTGAACCAAAAAATGCTCCCTCCTGAGAGAGTGATGGAAAATCCATGGGTTCAAATTGCCAGTGTATCCAGTGCCCTGTCCAGCAGGATGCTCTGACCCAAGAAGTTGCAGGAAGCATTGATATTGGTGTCCTAAGAACCTCTTGATGTCAGATGATGAGGGGTATGGGTATCTCCTGGTCCTGATATAATATTATTCTGCTTCACCAAACAATATAATGTTTAGTGTCAAATGAAAGCTGGCATTTCACTTGTCCTCAGTACCATGAAATGTATGTACTGGTTCTATGCAAGGAGTTATGTATTTGTAGCAGAAAATTACTTTCTTGAGAGTAAAGGTAACAGTAGGTCCCCAAAAGGTAACATTCCTTAGTCCAGTTCATCCCGGTATAAGTTAAGAAATATGTGTATCTCTGTCAGGAACTACATTAGGCATTGTAAGCTAACACAATGGATGTCAAATGTTAATTAAGAGATATGAAGTCAACAGGAAAGGGAAGCACATGGAAGAAAACAAGTGTGTCTGTGTGTCTGTCTGTCTGTCTGGGGCACACAAACAGGGTTACCTTTCCATCCCTCCCACAAAGAGTGGAAAGCAAAATGCTGGTCTTAGGTTGAAATTTACAAGCTGGTATGTATTGTTCCTTTGGCAACAGCAAACCTGGTCATTTATGTGAGTGTTCAGATGATAATGAGCTTGACACTGCACAAAACATTGTGAGGATTGGGACTTGTTAGTAATAGGCACACAACCTACGGAGAGAGAGCCCCATCCATTGAGGCTTGAAAGGTTTGTGCTGCCAGAGGCTGTTGGGATCAAGATGCTGATCTACACCACAAACAAGACTCCTTGGCTATGTGTACACTGCCCCACCCTTTCAAAAGGGGGATGCCAATGAGACACTTCAGGATATGCTAATGAGGCACTGCAATGAATATGCAGAGCCTCATTAGCATAATGGCAGCCGCCGCACTTCGACAGTGACACTTTCTGTTGCAAGTGGCTTCTCTACATGGGGTCCTTTTTGAAAGGACTGTGCATACTTCAAAAGCCCCTTATTCCTATTTGGTTATATAGACCAGCTGCGTGCGATTGAAAGCGGCACTTTCAAAGTGCCGTGGCCACCATTATGCTAATGAGGTGCTGCATATTTATTGCAGCACCTCATTAGCATATCTGAAGTGTCTCATTAGTGTCTCCATTTTGAAAAGGGGGGGCTAGTGTAAACATAGCCCTTCAGATTTAAAAGTAGGTAGTGGTAAGGTACCTCACTATGAAGGGTGCCCTTCGGAGCACCACCCACTATATCTGTAGTTTTGTGATGACTCTAGAGTTTATAGCAGAATTCTAATACTGGGTGTGCAGGTACAAAGCTCTTGCCAGCAATTGCCTGTGTGATCTTCTTCAGTTGGCACAGGTTGAACCTCTCTAATTCAGAACATTCTTGCCTGGCAACATCCAAAATCCAGCATGATTTTAGTTAGCAAGATGACCACTTATCAAGGGTATCACCAAGTTTTCTGTAGTCCCATGAAGTTTGTTTACAGCCACCAGTCCTGGATCTCAATGTTCTGTGCTGTTATTTAGCTGTAATTTACCTCTAGATGTCTTCTAAGAGCCCAGTAAGCCATGGAAGTGTCTAGCATCATTACCAATATTATTGATCTCCTGGGGTCTGGGAAATTCTCTTGTTTGGCACTGGTCAGGTTCTGAAGATGCCAGACTAGAGAGGTTCAACCTGTCTGGAAAAGAGGCAATTCAGGGGCGATATGATAGAGGTATATAAAATTATGAATGGTGTGGAGAAAGTGAATATAGAAAAATTATTTACCTTTTCCCATAATACAAGAACTAGGGGACACCAAATGAAATTGATGGGTAGTAGGTTCAAAACTAATAAAAGGAAATTTTTCTTCACACAGCACACAGTCAACCTGTGGAACTCCTTGCCGGAGGAGGCTGTGAAGGCCAGGACTCTATTAGGGTTTAAAAAAGAGCTCGCTAAATTTTTGCAGGTTAGGTCCATAAATGGCTATTAGCCAGGGGTAAAGTATGGTGCCCTAGCCTTCAGTACAAGGGCAGGAGATGGATGGCAGGAGATAAATCACTTGATCATTGTCTTCTGTTCTCCTTCTCTGGGGCACCTGGCATTGGCCACTGTCGGCAGATGGGATACTAGGCTGGATGGACCTTTGGTCTGACCCAGTATGGCCATTCTTATGTTCTTATGTACTTAAGGAGGACAGGGATCAGTTCAGATATCGTAGGGTGGATAAAGAATTGGCTCATGGACTGGAGGAAGGTTACTAATAAAGTTTCCTCAAGGATTTATCTTGAAACCAATCTTATTCAATATTTTTAATATCCTGTGCTAATGAAATCTGCTGAAATTTAGTAGAGTTGGGAAGCACTGTTAAGACTGGCGAGTACTGAAATAATGTACAGGTTGATTTATGACCTTGAAGGCTGAATGCTATGAAATTCAGTAGTACTAATTTCAAGTTTCTGCACTTGAAATCTAATAACAACTTCTACCACAACCTGGGGACTCATCAGTTGGAACTAATAGTGTAAGAGAGACCTGGGTGTGTGGGTTGATCACCACATGACTGAGCTACCAATGTGATTTGGTTGTAAAAAAAATCAAATGTGATTCTAGGATGTACTAGCCAAGCCCATTCCAGTACAAAAAAAGAAGTGTTAATGCTTTTGTACAAAGCATTAGCAAGATGTTGCCTGGAACAGTATGTACAACTCTGATCACCGATGTTCAAGAAAGATGAATGTAAATGGGAACAGGTGCAAAGAAGGTTCTGTATGCCCTGATCATTTTAATAGTTCTTTCTTCAGAGAGAAGTTTGAAAGACTTTTTTCTTTTTAGATTTTTTTTGAAGAAGGCTAAGAACACACTCCATAATTATATTAGGAGGTCAAATACCAGGGAAGATGAAGATTTATTTAAGTTGCAGTATAATGGCACAAGAACAAATGGATATAAACTGGCCAAGAACAAATTCACACTGGAAATGAGAAAGTTCTGATTCAGGGTTGAGGTTCTAGAACAGCTTCCTAATGGAAGTTCTGGGAGCAAACACCTGACTTAGATTTGAGAGAGCACTGGACAGGTTTATTACTGGAATTATATGATGAGGTCACTTATGGGGTGCATCTACACTAGCCAGCTACTTCAAAGTAGCCAGCACAACATCGAAATAGCATGCATTGCGTCTACACACGCCGTGTGCTATTTCAACGTTGAAATCAACGTTAGGCGGTGAGAAGTAGAAATTGCTATTCCGATCCGAAGATGGGAATAGCGCCCTACTTTGATGTTCAGCGTCAAAGTAGGGTGTGTGTAGATGATCCGCATCCTGCTACATCGAAATAGCTGGGTCCTCCATGGTGGCCATCAGCTGAGGGGTTGAGAGACGCTCTGTCCAGACCCTGCAGAGCTCTATGGTCACCACGTGCAGCAGCCCTTAGCCCAGGGCTTCTGGCTGCTGCTGCTGCAGCTGGGGGTCCATGCTGCATGCACAGGGTCTGCAACTGGTTGTTGGTTCTGTGGATCTCGTGCTGTGCAGGGAAAATGTGTCTGGGAGGGCCCCTTTAAGGGAGCGGCTTGGGGCTTTGCTGGCCCCTTATTTCGACTGGGAGCGCTTGTGTGTGTGGACACTCCACATTTCCTTCTGGGGCGGCTCCTTTCGATGTTCCCTGTTGCTACTTCGACGTGGAATGTCGACGGCACCAGCCCTGGAGGATGTGTAGACGATACACGTCAAAGTAGCCTATTTCGATGTCCTTACTTCGAAATAGGCTACTTCGACGTAGTGTGCTAGTGTAGATGTAGCCTCGATGATGGGGAACAGGGATCAGCAGTCCTGGGTCTCACTTACAGTTTGTGTCATGTGTTCCCAAACTTGTGTTTCAGGGTTTAAGCTGCTAAATGGTAAAGGTGAAGAAGGGTTTTGTAACCTGCGATGTAATTTGGGAAACATCTTTTTTTCTCTAATACATCAGGAATGGTAGTGGCTGGTGATGATACACTGAGTTAGGAGACCCAGTGATCTTAAGTGACACTAAGCATTCTTTCTTGAAGTGCAGTTGGGTCAATAAAGAACTTTTGCATAGTGAGACTGGTAGTAACCATGGGGTATTTTCACTTTCCTCTGCAGAGGGTGTATGCAGTTACTTGCCAGGATTATTTGAGTATATCTCAATTAGGCTACGTCTATACTACATTTCCCTTTCGAAGGGGAATGCAAATAAGCAAGATTGGAAATGCAAATGAGGGGCAGATTTACATATCTCACACCTCATTTGCTTACTCTCACATGACCTTGCTTCTTAAAGAGCCTTTTCTGGAAGCAAAAACAGCTGTGTAGTTGGGCTTCCTTCAAAAACAGACCCCCATTTTTGAAAGAACCTTTCTTCTGGAAACGGATTCGGAAGAAGGGTTCTGTCAAAAACAAGGCGTGTTCTTTGAAGGAACCCCACCTACATGGCTGGTTTTGCTTCCAGAAAAGGCTCTTCCAGAAGCGAGATTGTGCAAGACTATGCAAATGAGGTGTGAGATATGTATATGCATGCCTCATTTGCATTTCCAATCTCACTCATTTGAATTCCCCTTTTGAAAGAGGAATGGAGTGTAGACTTAGCCTTAGAATATGTCTATGCAGCAGCCTTATTTCAAAATAAATTATTCTGGAAAAGGGGTTCCGGAATAGCTTCTTTAGAATAACGCTGCTGCACACAAAATGCATTTAGAAATAGCCCTCAGCTATTTTAACAGAAAAGCTATTTATATACTGGCCCCTCCCATTTGAAAAGGGTATGCAAGCATGGTGGCTTAAATGTAAATGAGGCACTAATTTGCATATTCAATTCATTTTTTGCATAACGGTGGCCACTCACCAGACCAGCAGACCTGCATTTGAAATGCAGAACAGCCACGTAGATGGGGTTTCTTCAAAAAGAAGCCCCACTTTTGAAAGTAGCATTCTTCCTAACTCTTTTCAGGAAGAATGGTGCTCCCTGTCTACATGGCTGCTTTGCATTATGAAAGCAGCTCTTCCAGACCAGCAAGTTGTTGCCATTATGTAAATGAATACTGAATATGCAAATTAGCACATTGCTTGCATTTTTGATCCATAACATTTGCATGGCCCTCTTGAAAGGGAGGGGCCAGTGTAGATGTAGCCAAAGTGTCTACACACAAGAGGCAATTTTGAAATAAAGCCGTTGTATGCACTACGGCTTATTTTGAAACAGGCTCTATTCCCTGTCTACACAGCCCTTATTTTGAAATAGGCACTATTCCTCATGGAATGGTTTGCCTATTTTGCAATAAGCCAACTCCTATTTTGAAATTATTTTGAAATAGCTATTGTGTTGTATAAACCGTAGCAAAGATATTTTGAAACAAGGGCTATTATTGTGAAATAATTTAGCTGTGTATACATACCCTTAGTCATTTCCAGGCCATTGTGAAGCTTTGGGTACCATTGAATCTCTTTTCCTCTTTCTCTTTATTTCATGATAATCTAGCCTCTTATGGATCTCATTTATTTTGGGGTCATTTCTTGTACTGCTTTCATTGACTGGGTACTGAGTGGTATTGTTCTGTGATATAGAGAAGATCAGTCTAAATGACCTAGTGGTTTCTTCTGATGTTAAGCTCTGTGGCTGTGATATTAAGAGAAGATACAAGCTATTGAAACTGGCATCATTTTACATTGTGAAGTGGATGGGAATGGCACAATGAAAGACTATGAATAAAATATTTAAAATTGCCCAAGTGAGTTTGGGGTCTAAATCCTATTTTATGGAAAGTCTACACCATGGGTGTCCAACCTTTTGGCTTGTCTGGACCTCATTGAGTGAAGAGGTATTGTTTTGGGCCGCATATAAAATATATAATATAGTTAATGTATATAAATAACAAACTTCCCTTTTTTATATTTTTATTATAACATTAAAACAAAAGAGGGCAATCTAAACATAAAACTAGTGGGATATTTGAGCTTGTTTTTGTGAAGCCAATGCATCAATGTCTGGTTCGATGGAAGTGGTTGCAATTCTTAGTGAGTTCTCAAGGTGCTCGTCAGAAAATTTTGATCTAATTTTACTCTTCGTTTGCTTCATCCTTGAAAAAAGTTGTTCACAAATGGACGTACTGCCAAAAAGCGATGACATGAATAAGGCGTGATTGTGGAGCGAGGGATATTTTTCTCTGGAAAGATAGGACTTATAAAAGTCTAGTAAAGAGACATGATCAAATTTTTCTTTGAGTTGACTGTCTGATTGCAACTCTATACATTCCATTTGAAAATTCGCAGGTAATGTATTTATGTTGACTGAAAATGGAGTTGCAAATATACCAAAAAATTGATGATTTTTTCAAAAATCTTGAAACCTATAATCAAATTCCTGTATCAAAATGGAAAGCAAGGCTGCATATTTTTCACTGTTCACAGGACTGTGTTTAGCCAACATATCAAAATGCATAAAATTATTTTCCATAACTTGAGCTAGCCATAATTTAAGTTTAATTTCGAAAGCTGTTATGGTTTGAAACATAGCACAGATAAGTTGATTTTCACCTTGAAGACGCATGTTTAACTCATTTAAATGAGCGGTCAAATCCACCAAAAATGCTAAATCTGTGAGCCATTTTTCATCTTTAAATTCTGGCACAAATTTTCCTTTTGATTCCATAAATGACTTGATTTCATTTAGCAAATTATAAAATCTTTTCAACATTTTACCCCAACTTAGCCACCTTACTTCAGAAAAGTAAATGATGTTCCCATAATCAGCATCCATACTTTTAAGGAACTCCTGGAATTGGTGATGATTCAATCCCCTGGATTTTATGAAATTCACAGCTTTGATGACAATTTGCATGACATCATCCATTTTTGAAGCTTTCGCGCATAAATTTTCTTGATGTATGATGCAGTGATATTTCATCAAACGTGAGTTGCCAGCGGCAATCGCACCATCTTCTATTAGTTTTATAAGTCCCTTTTTTTTACCAACCATAGCCGGGGTGCCATCAGTAGCTATACCAGATATGTTGGCAAAGGTTAAAGAAAATCACTTTAATGTAATTTTTACTGCTTCATACAAATCAAGAGATTTAGTTGTGTCTTTTAATGGCACCAAAGAAGCCATTTCTTCAGTGTGATTGTGTTCGTTCTCAATACCCCTAATAAAAATGGCAAGCTGAGCCGTATCTGTAGCATCCGTACTTTCATCTATCGCCAAAGCATAAAATTTGAAATTAGCAGCTTTACTCTCCAAATCTCTTTTGACAGATTTTCCTATTTCTTCAATTCGCCTGGCTATAGTCTGGCGAGACAAACTGATTTTAGAAAAATCCGTTTTGTTATCAGGACAAATTATATCTGCCACGCTTTCCATACATTGCTTAATAAACTCACCATCAGTAAATGGTTTTGATTTTTTTGCAATCAGATTTGCTACCACATAACTAGCTTTCACAATAGAGTCTGTTTGAGTTGTAATTTTTAAAAAAAAAAATTGTTGAGATGACAGACTTTTTTTCAGTTCTGCTATTTTGTCTTTACGAAACATTCCTTGATATGTATCGAATTTGGCAGCATGTTTTTGCATATAATGTCTTTTCAAATTGTAATCTTTGAAAACTGACACGGTTTCCCTACAAATTAAGCATAGTGCCTTATTATTTTTCTCGACAAAAAAGTATTCATCTGTCCATTTTTCGTTGAACACTCTTCCTTCATCCACGATTTTTCTTTTTTTGGGTTCTGTTTTCTTTTGACACAACGCTGAAGCGATGCTCAGATAAACAAATTAATAAATAAGCAACCATTTATTTTTCTAGTATTAGCGATGTTGTATATGTAATTATATCAATATCATGCGCAAAAAACTATTTGATTCATTTTTGTACTTACTCCACCACAGATGCTAAAAAACTATTTTAACTTATTTTAACTTATTAAATTATTTTACGAAGTAATACAACAAGCCCGAGTGCAATAATTAAGTAAGAAAACTTACATGTCTGCTTCCCAGCAAAAAGACTTCGCGTTTGTTTGCTGGGTTAATAACAATAAACGCCTGTCTTCACAGGCACACACACGTCGTATTATCACATACATATTATCGGTAATCGTTGCGTTTTACTCGCCAACTCGCACAAGCACATATAACGTCTGACACACGCAGGTTTCAATTCGACTGACTGTGTGTGGTGGGCACAGGAGGCGAAGTTAGCACTGCCCTGCGCCCTCCCCTACACAGCGTTCCATTGTAGCCTCTGCAGTCCGCGCTCGAGTACCGCGCAATCGAGTCATGAAAAATATCACTAAAAATCCCATAATAATGTTAAAAGTTTATGATCTTGTGGGGCCGTATTACTACCTGTCCAGGGCCGCATGCGGCCCACGGGCCGCGGGTTGGACACGCCTGGTCTACACCATATCAGCTATAATAAGAGAATAGAGGGTGGTATGTGGTTATCGGGTGTCCAGATTTCTACCGGAAGGTCTGATTGACAAGGGAATCTGGCACTTTCTGCTCAGCAGTGCTGACTGGAAACTAAAGGCCTGGTTACCTGCTGTAATCAGCCTCTGCCACCAGGGGGTTGGGAAAAGCAGCAGCTGCTGCTGGAGCCTAGAGGATCACTCACCAAGAGTTTTGGTGGTGAGCAGTACTGTCAGCTTCTCCATCCTGCCCTACACAACACCTTTGTTCCTGGAATGTGGCTTCCCCTCCCAAGCCAACCCGCCTCATGCCCAAACTCCAGAATGCAGTTCTCCTACCCCAGTCACCCTCCATCCCCTATCTTGCCCCAGTTGCTCACCTCTAGAACCCAGTCACCTTCCATCCATAGAATTGTGCTTAGCTGGCCGGGGAGAGTGGTGGAGACAGCAGTGAGTGACATTGGAGGGGAACAGTGAGGGTAGGACCTAGAAGAAAGCAGTGTAGCAAGGGATAAACCTTGGGAGAAGAGGCAGAGATGGGGATAGGGGAGATTCTGTCATTCTACATCTGGTTTCACAGATTAGAAAGTTGGTCACTCTACTTAGCAGGGTCTAAAAAATGAGGAAAATAATCTTTTCACTGATGCCTTGAAGAAAGACAGACAGCTGACTCGTTCAGAAATGAACACTTTAAAAGACATATTTGCTGTTCAAAGACCTTGAAGTTTAATTCTCCTTTTTAGGGTTTGAAGAGACCTCAGGAAGTCATCTAGTCCAACCCCTCCTGCTCAAAGCAGGATCAACCCCAACTAAATCCTTCCTCCTGGGGCTTTGTTAAGCCTGGCTTTAAAAATCCAAGGAAGGAAATTCCACCACATCGGTAGGCAGCCCATTCCAGTGCTTCATCAACCTCCTTAGGTGTGTTTAGACTATGGTTGCTATTTCAGGATATAAATGAACATTTGTATCCTGAAATAGCAACTCTGTGGCTATTCCCTGTGCTCAAAATAGGAATGCTATTTTGAGTGTGGTATTCTGGTTTTGCTACCTCTTGTCATGAGAAGGGTAGTGGAAATCTCGAAGTAGGCACTTATTTTGAACTTCGGTGTCGTTTGGATGCACTAAGTTCAAAATAAGGCATCTGGAAATAATTGATGCACTTTACCTTGTGCAAACTGTGTAAATTATTTTGCATTAGAACCACAGTCTAGACATAGCCCTAGGGAAATAGTTATTCCTCTCCAACCTAGACCACACTGCAAGTCGAGATCATTGCTTCTTGTCCTGGCTATTTCTCACAAGTTTTCTTTGAGCTGCTTGAAGTTAACCAGATGTTAAAGGTATTTTTTCCTGAAGGAGGAAATGCAGGAGTTTATAGTTTGCCTTCCTTTGCATGAGTGTCCTCCCTTGTTGTCTCAGTGTGATGTGCTGAATCTGGGAAGTGCATTTACAAGAACAAATATGTGCATTGCATGATGTAATAGAGCAATGGAATCATCTTAACAGAAGTTAGATATTTCCTGGGATATTTTTTTTAAAGTTACTGGATTCCATCGTGTCCACACTGAGTTCTTTCTAGAGTAAAATTATAGTGTAGGATAACGTACAATATATTTAATATGCCTGAAATTCTAAATTTATGCGGCAAAGGAGATGATTTGCAGTGTTCAAATAACCAGACTAATGAGCCCATGAGCCCCACGACAAACGGTTAAAATGGGTGCTGATTTAAAATGTGTTCTCCAGATTGTGACTTGCGTCCATAGCCGCATTGTTCATCATCCCTCCTCTTCCAGAGGTGTGCAGAATGACAATAGCCAGTAGTAGGCTGAGTTAATTTTAACTGTGAATCTGTTGTGTAAAGGAAGTTGATAGTAAAATGGGCAGATGTTGAGTTTGCAACATTATTAATTCCTTTTACTCAATGTATTTATGGCTAAGGTTAACCCATGCATTACTATGTTGCATCCAAAACTAGTTAAGCAGTATGAGATTCCTCTTGTAGCAATGTAGAAAATAGCTTTTGTTTCCTGATGGATGTGTCAGCTTGGATTTCTCTGCAAAATTAAGTTGATGTATAAAAATTGAATGGAAATTTTCCGATTTCTAGTATGGATGTTTATTTGGGCAGGGGAAGGGGTTGCACTGGCAGGCTTCCCCAACTTGGATTTTTGTTATTGCCTTTCACTTCTTGTTTTAGTGAAAAGAGGTGTGTGCCCTTGCATGGGCTCATTCCTAGGTGATTGATTAAAACAAAACAAAATCTAGTTCAGCTCATCCAGCCAAACTCCTTGCCCTTTAGCATTTAATTACATAGCTCTGCAAATTATGTTCCAAGAAGTTTTTTTTTTGTTTTGCTGTTGTTTTTTCCAAGAGTACTGCCTCTCGATTGGCTAAACTGAATATATGTCAGTGGAGTAGTTTTCCATTATGTGTTCCTACTGCATGATTGCACTGATATGATCTGCTTTTGGCAACTGTTAAATAGAAAAGGGTACCACTATTACAATAAGAGAATCACAGCACAGAGGGCAAAATTCAGGGACCTGCTACCAACTTCAAAGTCGTTGAGAAAGAAGTTTGACACTCTCTGAGGCTGTCAGATGACTGAAATATAAACTGTAATTGATTTCCTGGTGAAAGCAGAAGAAAAACTGTTTGTGGTAATTAAATTAGCAGTGTCAGGTTAACCACAAACAACTGACTTAATTTATACACAAATCACTTGTCAGGATATAGCTGGCTGCTGAGCAAAGGAATGTTACCATGTACTGAAATCCAAAATAGTGCTTCATAAAGTTATGAAGGAATTTTTTGTTCGTTTTCTATGTTGAAATAGAGGACTGAAAATAGAGGCATTCTGAAGACAAGAGGGGGAAAATGAATTTCATAGCAGTGAATAACTCAGGCTTGTTGAACCACAGAGGAAGTGTACCTAATATTGGAGCTACATCCCATGAGAGTTTGCATCCACATTACCAGAAAAGGTGTTCTTTGGATGTACAGAGAGAAAAAAAACAAGACGCTAGCCAGATCAAGTGGCCATCTCTTCTTACAGTATTCAGATGGCGACAGAGTTTGGAAGAACGCATTATGAAGAAGCGCAAAACTAGTTTGAATTGTTTTCAGGTAATATATTGGTCAGGGGTATCTTTAGTACAATTATAAGGAAGTTAAAGTTAAATATAACCATTACATGTGTTTATTCGGCATATGATATCAATAATATATTAGTAACAGCAACGAAGGGTCCTGTGGCACTTTATAGACTAACAGAAAAGTTTTGAGTATGAGCTTTCTTGATCACAGACTCACTTCCAGCACATCAAAAATGTTGCTAATTTGTGTTAATGATTGGAAGATGCAATGTGAATAAAATAAACTTTCAGATAATCAAGTAAAGGAATAAAAATAAATTCAACAAATTGCAAAGTACACTTTATTCAAATTTAAATATCTGTTAGTTCTAACATATGTTTTACAAACATCAGCAAATTTAATTTAATGTGTTTTGTAAAAAATATTCTCCGTTATTGATACATCTTCTGTATGCACTCTGCTAATAATTCTTTGCTGGAAAAAGAGGAAAATCCCTTGTTAAAATGCAAATTTGAGTTGTGTGAGTTAAATTTCATATATTGGGAAAATAAAAAGAAAATAATGTAGCAATGACAGCAAAATGGTAACAGTTTTTGAAGCGCACTGCCAGTTACATGAGCGTTCTGTTTTCCATCAAAATTAGTAAACTACCATTTTTAACCCACTCCATAAATTATGTTAAATGGATGTGATTAAAGAATTGACAGATTAAAAAAGAGATGGGATTTATTTTAATATGATTCATATAGTGAAATCCCTGGCAAAATTGCTATTGAATTTCATGGTACTGGGATTTTATTCCTAATCTTTAAAATACAATTTTAGGACAATTATTATAGGCATTATGAAAATTAAGGCAACATTGTGTGAATACATAAATAATTTTGTGAATATAATTATAGCTTTGTGTCAAAGGATTTCTACTCATTTAGTTTTTGAATTTTAAAAGCTTATAAACTAACTGGGTGAAAAGAATTTAAAGCTTGTTTGAAGAATGGTAAAATTATAACTCGGTGTGACTGGATTTATAATATTTAATGGCTAATCGTAGTCATTCACAAATCAGTTTTTTTCAGAAGTAGCCATTTTTTAAAATTGATACTTTGAATGCTGTTCAGATAGAAGATTACTTGAAAAATTCCTATTATGTTCATATTTTAAATAACCACTTATAAAGCATACATTATTCTCCTATTTGACCATTTAAGTAGCACAAAGAAAATCCTCTTGCTGGTATTTTTATCTTCTTTCTGTGCTTCTTTCTCTGCCAAACTGATTCAAAGCCTATTTTATCTTATAGGATTAGAGTTTAATATTCCATAAAATAAAAATATTTATATTGGATTATGATAAATCAGGTAGATAATTCTGCAGCTTTATCATCATTAGTGTATGCCAGGAAGGGTAAAAATCATTGAAGGATGGTAAATTTAAATGGTGAGCTGTAAAATGTTTTTATACTTAAGTAGAGACCTATGCATTGAACTGTGGATTTGTATTGCCAAGATTTTTTGTTTACTTTGATCAAAAGCACCTTAAAAACAGGTTGCAATGCTTGTATATCTATATATGTGTTTGTGGTTTAAAAAAAAAGTAGAATTTATTTATGTATGCTCTGTTGAGACAATAGAAAATGCAGGATATGGTTGCAGACTTCTGTACTGTTATGACTGAGATTCATATAATTTATTGGATATTATATTATAGATAGAAATGTGTTGTGTAAATTAATTAAATCATATTTAATTCAAAAGAAGAAAATGGAAAAAGCAGCCCTCTAACTGAATTGAAATATGCAGTTCTATATTTCACTGCATAAGTAGTTTTAACCTTAGGTTCGGATGAAAAAGTGTATTGCTGCATAAACTGATGAAAAAACTTTCCTCGGCTACTGTGCTGCTCAGGTCAAGATTTTCTTTCACATGTCACATCTCTGCTGACAGTGGCTTTAGCTAATTCAGTGAGCATGCTATATTTATTAGTGCCTTTTATACCTTGTTTGCTTTTCTCGCACCCAAAGTCACTATTATTTCTATTAGTTCATTTGCATCTTAAGGAGTTCCAGTCCTGCTGTTGAACTGAAACTCACTGCTAAGGATCCTGTGATTATATTTTTTACAGAACTGAAACTTTGTAAGCAATTTTCCTTTACATTGTTTAATTTGCACTTGGTTGCTTCTAGCATAATTTCCAACCCATCATAAACACAGAATTCATACGCTTTTGTAGCACAGTATAATGGTTGAAAGTGGCCTGAAATATTGGACCTTCTTTCCCTGTATTACAGTTTATTCAATGGCAATGCTGCTTCTTGGTTTCTGTTTTCCACATTTATTAAAGACCTGAACTGAATTCAAAATTATTTCACTGTCATCAGACAGGGAAAGGAAAATTCTTTATAAAACTGTTCCATTGCATAAATATTTCATGTCTGTAATTAATGTTTGAGAGAGAATCCTGTTCATCTCACTCCTCTACAGTATCTTCATCTTCCCTTTAGTTTTTTTTCCCAAGTCCCAAAGTGGAGGGACTTCAATAGTAAAGAACATTGGGCAATAGAAACACTATTCTTCCATACTGCATGTACTTGCTCCTCCATTGGATGCTGGAGGCAGTAACTGTCAGTGTTTGGTTGCTGCATTTGATTGTCCAGAATATAGGATTCTTTGACTACAGATCGCTTATTAAATCTAGATCTGTCTATGTAGATACCCTTCATCCTCCTCACACATGTTCCAGACTTTCTCTCTGTGTAACATGATAATGAATTCTGATGGGTGTGGCTGCCCATAGATGAGAAATAACACAATCATAGTGATGTAAATAATGAGAAAAACAATGCCAATATGATCTAAATTATATAGGAATTGTCAAATGTTCCTTTTATCCTATAATAAAGTTATGCTGTTGGGTTTAAAATCAAGAAATAAAATGTTGCCAAATAATGTATTCATTTCTATTAAGGGAACTAGAGAATGGCTTTGCTAGCTGTAATAGGGTTCAGGGTCCCCAAGCACTGCACACCATCTGCAGACAGAAGTGACTCTCCCTCAGCAGGTAGGACAGGAAGTTTTATTCAACAGAGACACAGTGTAGTACAGAGGTGTCATTACATCAGGCAGAGACGGTCATTCCAATCCATCTTGGGAAGAGGAGGCCCGAGGGGTGCCACCATCTACGGTCTAGCCCCCGCTCGGCACAGGCTAACTGCCTTCCAACTCTTCCCTCACCTCCTCACTGCCCACTTCCAATTGAAGAGCAGCTGGGCTCCTCCCTGCTCTTTGTTCAGAGACAGAGGTGTTACCTGCCAGCCTAGGTGACAGACAGCAGGGGTCATCCCCAGCCTCTGTGAGCTACTCAGCCTGTCATTCACACACATCCCATCTCTTCACATACATCACATCTCTTCCCCATTCCAGACTGAACTGAACAGGATCGTTTAGCCAGTGACCTGGGGAAGTTTGGGGCCCCACCAGGTAGAGCATAGTCTATAACATCGGCACTCCCCTTTGCTTGGGCCTGCTGCAGCGATGCCCTGCTGGAGCCAGCTCCATTTTTTGTCCCTAATTTAAACTAGAATGCAGCCTTCTCAATGTCAGAAGAGAGACTGAAGTTGCATAATATGTTAAGATAATCTTTGGAGATACTGAAATTTAATCTGAACTATGGCAGAAGGAAATCTGTGAATTGCATCTGTATTTTATTGGTACCTTTTCTCACCTGTGGGAAAATACAAGAATGGTTATAGTGGGAGCAGGTTGTAGAGGCAGATAACTTTGGTGAGGGTATCAGAAAGGCTCACAGAGTGGTTTTGGCAATTAGAGATACAAATGACTTGTGCTGTGGAGAGAACAAAGGATCACAATGTGATAGATCAGGTGATGGACAGCTCTTGAGCCAACCATGCATGGAATTCTGCAGCCCACTGGCTGGCGACGACATTGTGCAGGAGGTTACAGAAACAGGACAAAACTTTGAGTCTTTAAAAACTGATGCAAAGGCCCTGAAAAATGTCCTTTATTTTTAAGAGCACAAAGTCACCTTATTCTCTTCCACTTATTCCTTCTTATTGCATGCCACATATAGGGATTGTCTACACTACCACTTCCTTGGAAGGAAGGATGGTAATTAGGGTGTTTGAGGAGTAAGGGGACTTTGAAGTTGCCCCAGCACTTTGTAGTACTGGCGGGTGAGCCGTGACTAGACGTGTGCTGGTACTTCAAACTTTAAAACTTCGAAGTTGGTGTGGGGGGCAAGTTGCTTAATGAAGTGCTGTGCATACACTGCAGCACTTCATTAGTAAACTCCCAACACTCTAATTACCATCTCCTTTGAAGGAAGGTGTTAGTGTAGACAAGCCCATACAGGTGTATACCATATATATGGATTATACAATCAGTATGTAAGGGTTCCTACAGCATAAGAGGGTTATAAGTTATGGAAAAGTCATATCAAACAAACATAATGTCTCTGCTGTCCTTGTGCAGCTGTTCTCAACCAGGAGTCTAGGATACATTGGGGTGCTGTGGGCAGGTTTCAGGCAGTCTGCCAAGCATAGATGGCATTAGGCTCAATAGGTGCCAGGGCAGAAACACCAAAGCACTGCAGCACAGGACTGAAACCTGAGTCGCTGAGACCCACCATCCAGGACTGACACAAATCCTGAGTAACTTTGTTTCGTGGTGCCCCCTGTTGCATTGGTCATTTGCTCTGTGTGCTATGACTTAACATTGTCCCTAGCTTTTATGTGCAGAAAACAGTTGCTGTGGCACAAGTGCCCTGTGGAGCTTTCATAGCATTTGAGGAGCGGGGAGCATCCTCAGGTGAAAAAAAGATTAAGAGCCTTTGGCCAAGTGGGTTGGGGACAGCTGTAGATGTGATATATTTGATTTTAGTAAGGTGTCATACATGGTATTCCCACAAGCAAAGTAGGGAAATGTGGTCTAGATTACATTACTAATGTACAAATAATTGAAATACTGTACCTAAAGGAAGTAGTCAGTTGTTCACTGACAAACTGGATGTATATATCTCCTGTGGTCCCACAAGAGGTTTGTCTTAAGTCTTGTAACAGTCAGTATTTTCATTCATGACTCAAATAATGGAGTGGGGAGTATGCTGATAAAATCTGCAGCTGGGTGGAATTGCTAACACTTTGTAAGATAGGGTTAGAATTCAAAACCACCTGGACATTTGGACTGAGGTGGAGATGGACATAGGAAACGGCTGTGTTGAGAGCCTTTGGATTAAGCTAAAAGGGGTTAAAAACAAGGGTGATGTCCTGCTAGGAGTCAACTACAGGCCACCTACCCAGGTGGAAGAGGTGGATGAGACTTTTTTTTAAACAACAAACAAAGTCATCCAGAGCCCAGGATTTGGTGGTGATGGGGGACTTCAACTATCCAGATATATGTTGATACACAACATAAATATCCAGATACACAGCAACACACAGACTCTCCAGTATGTTCTTGGAGTGCATTGGAGACAACTTTTTATTTCAGAAGTTTGAAAAACCTACCAGAGGGAAGCTGTCCTAGATTTGATTTTAACAAATAGGGAGGAACTGATTGAGAATCTGAAAGTGAAAGGCAGCTTGGGTGAAAGTGATCATGAAATCATAGCGTTCACAGTTTTAAGGAAGGGTATAAGGGAGAAAAGCAAAATAGAGCAAATGGATTTCAGGAAGGTGGATTTTGGTAAACTCAGAGAGCTAGCAGGTAGGGTCCCATGGGAGGCAAGACAGAGGAAAAACAATGGAGGAGAGTTGGCAATTTTTCAAAGGGACATTATTAAGGGCCCAAAAGCAAGCTATTCCGCTGCGTAGGAAAGACAGAAAATATGGCAAAAGACTGCCGTGGCTGAACCAGGAGATCTTGCATGATCCCAAAATAGAAAAGGAATCATATACAAAATGGAAACTAGGACAAATTACAAAGGATGGATATAGGCGAACAACACAGGAATGCAGGGGCAAGATTAGAAAGGCAAAGGCACAAACTGAGCTCAAATTAGCTACGGGTATAAAGGGAAACAAGAAGACTTTTTATAAATACATTAAAAGCAAGAGGAAGACCAAGAATAGAGTAGGCCCATTGCTCAGTGAGGAGAGAGAAACAATAACAGGAAACTTGGAAATGGCAGAGATGCTCAATGACTTCTTTGTTTCGGTCTTCACTGAGAAATCTGAAGAAGGAATGTGTAACATAGTGAATGCTAGTGAGAAAGGGGTAGGTTTAGATGATAAAATAAAAAAAGAACAAGTTAAAAATCACTTAGGAAAGTTAGATGTCTGCAAGTCACCAGGGTCTGATGAAATGCATCCTAGAATACTCAAGGAGCTGATGGAGGAGGTATCTGAGCCATTAGCTATCACTTTGAAAAATCATGGGAGACAGGAGAGATTCCAGAAGATTGGAAAAAAGGCAAATAAAGTGCCCATCTATAAAAAGGGGAATAAGAACAATGCAGGAAACTACAGACCAGTCAGTTTAACTTCTGTGCCAGGAAAGATAATGGAACAAGTAATAATCATCTGCAAACACTTGGAAGGTGGTAAGCTGACAGGGAACAGACAGCATGGATTTGCAAAGAACAAATGTCAAACCAATCTGATAGCTTTCTTTGATAGGATAACGAGCCTTGTGGATAAGGGAGAAGCTGTGGATGTGGTATACCTAGACTTTAGTAAGGCATTTGATATGGTCTCGCATGATATTCTTATCAATAAACTAGGCAAATACAACTTAGATGGGGCTGCTATAAGGTGGGTGCAAAACTGGCTGCATAACCATACTCAGAGAGTAAATATTAATGGTTCTCAATCCTGCTGGAAAGGTATAACAAGTGGGGTTCCACCGGGGTCTGTATTGGGACCGGTTCTGTTCAATACCTTCATCAGTGATTTAGATATTGGCATAGAAAGTATGCTTATTAAGTCTGCAGGTGATACCAACCTAGGAGGGGTTGCAACTGCTTTGGAGAATAGGGTCAAAATTCAAAATGATCTGGACAAATTGGAGAAATGGTCTGAAGTAAACAGGATGGTGCTTAATAAAGACAAATGCAAAGTGCTCCACTTAGGAAGGAACAATCAGTTTCACACATACAGAATGGGAAGCAACTGTCTCAAGGAAGCAGTATGGCAGAAAGGGATCTAGGGGTTATAGTGGACCACAAATTAAATATGAGTCAACAGTGTGATGCTGTTGCAAAAAAAGCAAATGTGATTCTGGGATGCATTAACAGGTGTGTTGTGAACAAGATATGAGAAGTCTTTCTTCTGCTCTACTCTGTGCTGGTTAGGCCTCAGTTGGAGTATTGTGTCCAGTTCTGGGTGCCACATTTCAATGAAGATGTGGAGAAATTGGAAAGGTCCAGAAAAGAGCAACATGAATGATCAAAGGTCTAGAGAACATGACCTATGAAGGAAGACTGAAAGCGTTGGGCTTGTAAAAAGGAGATTAAGGGGGAACATGATAGCGGTTTTCAGGTATCTAAAAGGGTGTCATAAGGAGGAGGGACAAAACTTATTCTTCTTGGCTTCTGAGGATAAAACAAGAGGCAATGGGCTTAAACTGCAACAAGGGAGGTTTAGGTTGGACATTAGAAAAAAGTTCTTGTCAGGGTGGTCAAACACTGGAATAAATTGCCTGGGGAGGTTGTGGAATCTCCATCTGTGGAGGTATTTAAGAGCAGGTTAGATAAATGTCTGTCAGGTATGGTCTAGACAGTACTTGGTCCTGCCATGAGGGCAGGGGGCTGGACTCGATGACCTCTCAGGGTCCCTTCCAGTCCTAACATTCTATGATTCTATGATTTTATGATTTTGGAGAATTGGTCTGATATCAACAAGATGGAATTCAGTAAACACAACTGCAAAGTAGTAAACTTATGAAGGAGAACCAAATCCAAATGCACAGCTACAAAAAGGTGAATAACTGTCTGTGTGGTAGTACTGGTGAAAAGGGCTTGTAGGTTTGCAGTGAATCACAGATTGAACATTCATTAGCACAGTGTGATAGCTGGGAAAAAAAGACAAAGGCATTCTGATTTATTCGCAGCAAAACCTATTGTAAGACTAAGAGGGTCTTGCTTTCAGGTGGAGTACTATGTCAGTTCTATGTATCATACTTCAAAAATATATAAACAAATTGGAGAGAGTCCAGAGAACAGCATCAAAAATGACAAAAGGTTTAGAAAATGGGATCTATGAGACAAGTTAACAAAAACCAAACAAACTGAGGCTGCTTGACTGTGGAAAAAAAAAAGCCAGAAATGGGACATAAGCCTTCAAATAGATTAAGGGTTTTTAGAGAGAGGAGAGTGACCAATTATTCTCCATGTCTATTTCACTTAGTGCAAGAAGTAATGGGTTTAATCTGTTACTAGGAAATTTGGAGCAGATATTAAGGAACACCTCCCTCAGGGGGAGGTATAGCTCAGTGGTTTGAGCATTGCCCTCCACCCCAAACTCAGGGTTGTAAGCTCAATCCTTGAGGAGTCCATTTAGGGACTGGGGAAAATAGATGTCAGGGGTGGTACTTGGTCCTACCACAAAGGCAGGGGACTGGACAAGATGACCTCCCAAGTTCCCTTTTTAGTTCTAGGAGATGTATATCTTTAATTATAAGAATAGTAAAATTCTGGAACAAGCTTCCAAAGATAGAATCCCCATCACCACATATTTTAAAAAACAGACTGGACAAACACCTGTTTGGGATATAGTAGGGCTAGTTGGTCCTGCTTCAGTTTAGGAGGTGGGACCAGATGGTCTCAAGTCCTTCAAGCCCTCTATTTAAGATTCTGTTTTGAAAACATTTTGGAATACTTTAGGGGAGGCATGTCCAACCTGCGGCCCACAGGCTGCATGTGGCCCTGGACAGCTAGTAATGCGGCCCCACAAGATCGTAAGCTTTTAACATTATTATGTGATTTATATACATTAACTATATTATATATTTTGTATGCGGCCCAAGACTATCTTCACTCAATGAGGCCCAGGCAAGCCAAAAGGTTGGACACCCATGTTTTAGGGTGAAAGGTTCTACATATATGTAAGATGTCATTGTCCTTGCTAAATCATAAGTCCAGGTTGGTAAGAATAAAGATATGGGAACCTGAGATGCCTTAACCCCCATATGTGGACTGTTGATTCAACAGCAACTCAGTCCTATTAATATAATGAACTCTTTATGAATCATAGGAACAGTAACAAAGAGATAGCCATGTTAGTCTGTATTCTATCAAAACAAAAAAGCAATCGTAGCACTTTACAGACTAACAAAATAATGTGTTAAGTGATGAACTTTCATGGGACAGACCCACTTCTCCAGATCTATAGCCTTACCAGAACAGACTCAATATATAAAGCACAGAGGTCCAAAAATTGTTATCAAGGTTGACAAATCCAGAATTATTGTTATCATTGTTGACAAATCAGATAGAAGAGCAGAGAGAGGGGGATGAGGGGAGGGAAAGTGTTAGGTCAAACATCAACATACTTTAGTTTGTCTTCAAAGTGCTACATGACTGCTTTATTGTCATGATAGAACACTTTTTTCCTCCTCCCTTGGTCACTGTCTTATTATTTGCTTGGAGAAATAACCCATTTTTATTAATCAAACTTACTTTTTATGGTAGAGGACAATATTGAAATTGTTTAAATGAATAAATTAATTCCTGTAGTAGTTTTAATGGGTAGACAATAGAGAATCTTTGGAAGCAGACATAGAAAGTAGCAATAAATCTTTAGGGAAAACATGGTCAAAATTATTAATAGTTTTTTGTAATAAAATATAAAATGAAAGTTATTTGCCCACACCTCAGCAGGAACTTTTTTTCTAGTCAGAATTGACTCATTCTAAGGGGTGTGCCTCTGCCAAGCTGACTAATTGGTTCCTTTCTTCAAGGACAAGTGTTCAGCGCAGAGCCCTGTCAATCCTCTCATGAAGCTTCCCCATGGCGAAAGGTGTGAATCTATGAATCAGGGGTCAATACAGGATGTATCCAGCACTGTGGTATTTTCCCCAAAGGTGCTCATGTTACCTCAAACAATTTAAGGCCAAAAAGGATCACGAAATGGTGGTCCCACATCACAGGCCACCAAGAACATCTGTCAACCACACATTGACATCAACAGTCAAAATTACACCAAAATAGGCCACAGTACCTCTCCAAAGTTTCAGAGGAATGAGATTAAAAAACAAAACCAGAAGATACAGGAGGGAAAACGTGCCTTCCTGACTACTCCAGGTAGCCAACTGAAATCCTGAAGCATGAGGTGTAAGGAACAGAAGACATGAATGGAAAGGAGTGCAAGGGCTGTTGATCCTTCCCTCCACCATCATAAGCAATCCCATGATACAGTTGTGCTCATAAATTCATGCAGCTGTCTTACAACTAATCCAATTTACTTGCCCAAACAACTCCTGTTAGAAGGTGACACAATTCAAACAACTCCACGTTTCTCTGTAGAGCAATTTGTCAGGGGAGTGCACTTGCTCTGGGCAAGGCAGGCCACAGTACCTCTCCAGAGTCTAAGCATTGCCTGATCTTGGGCAGATGTCAGTCTGTATGGGGTCCAGTCCTCCTTAATGGGGTGGCAGGCAGGTAACGTATGTGCCCAGGCCCTGGATGGGGCCAGCTGCAGTCCAAACAAGCAGTCAGTGTATGAGCCCCGGCCCTAACTCAGGGTGGAGCCACAATCAGTTAGTCATGTTCATCCCCAGCAGCAGGGCAGACCAGTGCAAACATTCCCCAAGCCTTGACCCTGGGGCAGGGCAAGGCAACAGTCAAGGAGGCTCAGCACAGGGTTGTTCGGATGGGGCCACAAACAGTAAATAGGGCTTGGCTTGGAACAGGGTGGGGCAGTGGGGTTAAGGCTCATCGCCTTTAGCAGGGCAGAGCAGTATAAACAGTCTACAAGCCTTTACCCAGGAGCAGGGTAAGGCAGCAGTCAAGGAGGTTCAGTTCGGGGTTGCTAGGCTGAGCCCACAAGCAGTACGTAAGCCATGTAGCCTGGGATGCAGGAGGTGTGGGGGGGGCACCAGGGTGAGGCTCAGTGCCTTGTGAGCAGGGCTGAGCAGTCCAACTGTACCTCAGGGCTATGCCCCAGCACAGGGCAAGGGAACAGCCACTCAAGCAAAGCAGTGGGAATTGGGAGAGGTGAGGGGCTGCCTCTCTTGGGGGGTAGGAGTACAGGGGTGCAGGCCCATGCACTCCACTGTGCCCCAGCCCAGGGCCCTAACAACACCTCCCACCAAAACCAGTCAGTGGGGATCCCAACTGCAACACACCAACATGGGTTCTCGCAGAACATCTCCAGGGCCAGTTCCTACCTCAACCTCCATCAGAGCCAGTTCCCATTCATCATCTTCCAGGAGACCGGGTAAGGCACCATCCTCTGGGTATGTGGCTCTGGGCAGGTCTGGCCAGTCTGTCAACTCCACGTCATTAAGGTAGTGGGCTGGAGGCAGGACTGTAGGCTTCAGCAGGTCCGAGGGCTCTGTGTCACTGGTGGTGGGTAGGCTCCCAGGCTCGGTCCAGTCCTGGTCCTTGGGGTAACTGGCAGCAGGGAGACTCACTGATACTGGCAGGTCTGGGTCCTTGGGGTAGCCAGCAGCAGGTAGGCTCTTGACTAGGGCTGGTCCTCAGCATACGGGGCCCGTCATGGGCCAGAGGTCCCAGATAGATCCGGGAACTCCTGGTACCAGACAAAGGCAGGCATGATTGTGGCTATGTGGTTTGGTCCAGGCACCTGACTGGTTGGTTGGGCCAGTCTGTCTGTCTGGCTGGCTGGCGTGGGCCTTTCGGGTCCAGCTTACAGGAGCCCAGCTAGAAGACTCCGCTCAGCTTGGAGGCCAGCCTGGGCCCCACATCTGGCACTTCTGGTTCCAGGTGCCACTCGTTGAGGGGTGACGCACAGGTGCTCTAGGTCCACCACCAGGGTTTCAGAGAGGTCTTCTCTGCCTCAAAGTTGAGGAGAGGCCAATACTCCTCACTACCTTCCCCTTCCATAATCCAGCAAGGGTACCCACTCAAAGATTCTGCCTCCTCATTTGCAACCTCACTTTCTCTGAGAAACTTGTCTCTCTATTTCTTGACCAGGATTTCTCCAGGCTGCACGGTTCCATCCCTACTTATGGCTATTTGCACTTCTTATGCTGACAGTTCTGTCCAGAGAGGCTCTTCCGATGTTTGGCCTCTCCACATGGGGCTGTATGTCAGAAAACCCCCCTTTTGTCGAGACATCCCTTTTTTCTCGTGGAATGAGGCTTTCAGAGATGCGGACAGAATGCTCCCATCTGGCAGATCTCTGTCAACAGATCTGCAGTCTGGACTTGAGCTCTGTCAACAAAACTTCTGTCAACAGAAGCCTGCAGTGTAGACACAGCCTATGAGTTCCTCAAATCATTTGGCATAAGCAGGCCTGTTTTATGCTTTCTCTCCAGAGACTGTAAAGAACATAATTGCCCACAATGAAGTCACCTTCCACTCCTCTTCTGTCTTGACAACGCCTCAGAAACGTGTATCAGTAAATCTCGTTAGTGCATATGTCCTTTTTGTGCCAAAGTTATTACTAACCAATACACTGAATAAGATTAATTCCAAGACGGATCCTTGAGGAGCCACTAGTAACCTTTTAAGCCGATGGTTGAGCACTGAACCTTCTCCTTCAGCCAGTTCCTTATCTACCTTTACGTGCTTGTACTGATTCCCATCTTCCTTAATTTAACTAATTATCAGGATTTGTATATCTGATTAATTTTCTTAAATGTAGTTGATGTTCTATAAGTTTTATTTTATCTGGTATTAAATAGGCACTCTATCTGCTGAAATGTGCCAGTCACTCTGCTGCAGCCAGTTGCTATTTCAAGACTTACATATCTGCTCTTTGGAGCTGGAGGTGATAGCTGTTAAGTCCCCCGGGGAGCCTGAATATCCTCCTCCTGAAATTTGAAATGCAAGACTTACAGCAGTGAACCACTAAATGTTACAGAACAGTTCACAGAGGAGAGGTTTTCATATCTGAAGCGATACTAGAAATAATAAAGTAAAGCTGCAGTTGCTTATCTGACTGTTATGATCTTTTGTTTTGCTGTAATGAGCAGCGAACAATGAATGTGCCATCTTGTGGTTTCTAGAGCTTCTGCAATTATTTGAAAAAGAAAGCTCATGAAGCCCTACTGTGTTGAAAGTGTGGAGGCTTGTGCATTGCACTTTGTATGACTTAATGAATTGCAGCCATGCTTTGTTTGTGAAAAAAATGGAGTTGGAACTCTCTCTGGGGAAGGAGAACACTAAAGGGAAGTGGAACTGCCTGGAGGTGCAGAGTGGGAGTTGATATTTTTTCTGGAGACTTGTCTTGTGCTTATTTTATTTCATCCTTCTGCGTTCCTTGACCTTTAAAGCAATCTAATATAATTGTTCTTTTGAGCATCTAAACATAATATTTTTCAACTCACAGTGTTTTCTTATTCTATTTGTATATTTTTCTCACAGTTCACAATTTGAGAAAATAATACATCGACTCCATTGTTTTACAGATGAACATTTTCAGCAGTGCACATGCTCTAGATCACAGTTCATTCAATCATGATTTGAAGTGTGTGTAGAACGCATCATTTTAACTGAACTAGCCTTGACATAGCCAACTGTATTAAAAGCTGTGTTCTCAATTGTAAACAAGCAGACAGTTGTGAGTGGCTTGCTGCCTTTACCCTGATCAGTAATGAAAACAATGGTCTACCATTAAGGATCATGTTTGTGAGAAATCTTTGTGCCAATTACATTCAGTCTTTGTGGAAGCTCCTTGGCAAAATCCTAGAACAAATCTCCTCCTGCATGGTTTAAATAATTTCACTCATCAAAAGCACAAGTTTATAACCTTCAGGAACTTTGCTGTGTAGGGGGTAGGTGAAATATGCAATTCACATTGGAACATAGAATTTGCTTTATTTTTAAATGTAATTCTTTTTTATCTTACTCCACCAAATAGGACCCCCATGTCTAGTTCACCTGGCATTTCATCTTTAGAGGTCTCACAAAATTCTGCTACAGAAACCTGGTGGTTCCTCATGGCTGTAGTATCATGCTCTCTTTATTTGGCAAACTGCTGCTCCCTGTCCCACCATGATGCCACGTAATCACAGGTGATACCAAACTTGGAGGGGTTATGGCTGCTTTGGAGGATAGGGGCAAAATTCAAAAGGATCTGGACAAATTGGAGAAATGGTCTGAGGTAAACAGGATGAATTTTAGTAAAGAGAAATGCAAAGTGCTGCATTTAGGAAGGAACAATCAGTTTCACACATACAGAATGGGAAGTGACTTTCTAGGAAGGAGTATGGCAGAAAATCTAGGGGTTATAGTGGACCACAAACTAAATATGAGTCAACAGTGTGATGCTGTTGCAAAAAAAGCAGACATGATTCTGGGATGCATTAACAGGTGCGTTGTGAAAAAGACATGAGAAATCATTCTTCCGCTCTACTCTGTGCTGCTTAGGCTTCAGTTGCAGTATTGTGTTCAGTTTTGGGCTCCACATTTCAAGAAAGAGGTGGAGAAATTGGAAAGGATCTAGAGAAGAGCAGCAAGAATGATCAAAGGTCTAGAGAACATGACCTATGAAGGAAGGCTGAAAGAATTGCGCTTGTTTAGCTTGGAAAAAAGAAGATGGTGGGGGGAACATGATAGCGGTTTTCAGGTATCTAAAAGGGTGTCATAAGGAGGAGAGAGAAAACTTGTTCTTCTTGGCCTCTGAAAATAGAACAAGAAGCAATGGGCTTAAACTGCAACAGGGAGGTTTAGGTTGGACATTAGGAAAAAGTTCCTGTCAGGGTGGTCAAACACTGGAATAAATTGCCTGGGGAGGTTGTGGAATCATCATCTCTGGAGATATTTAAGAACAGGTTAGATAAATGTCTGTCAGGGATGGTCTAGACAGTACTTGGTCCTGCCATGAGGGAAGGGGGCTGGACTCGATGGCCTCTTGGGGTTCCTTCCAGTCCTAGTAATCTATGATTCTACGAGTGTACATTTTGCAGACTACAGAAGTTTAGGGAGGTAGGGGACACACTATAGCTCTCATGACCATGACAGAGCTGTCCTAAATGGCGCTTCACAGAACCCATGCCCAAAAGCAGGGAGCGCTCAGCATCTGGTTTCTGTGCCGAGACTGGAGATTGCAGCAATGGCAATAGTTTGATTATTTCCTCCAGTTGGAGCTAGGACATGCCATTGCCTGAAGGAACTATTTTGATCAGCCCTTTAGATGAATAAAATCACTGTGTTTCTAAGTGTCTGAAGAGAAGATGCTGAAACCACAAACTTTGTAGGATTTGCTAATGCCACCATCCTACCATTCAAGTTGTAGGTGTTATTTTCTCCATCCAGTTTCATTCTGTAAGTCACCCTGGTTCACAGATGACCTGAAATGAATAAAGTGGGATATGAAACATCAAGAATGTATCTCCACACCAACTAGACAAACACATCTGGACTGTGCCAGCTGACTCAGTCTTGTGGGGCTCAGACAGTGGGGATCTTTCATTCCTCTGTAGATTACTGTGTTCGCACTAAGACCCAATGAGGTGGGAAACTGGAATGGGTCAGCCACAGGTTTTTCTCTGCTCTGGAGACAAAACCTTGGAAGGGCTGTTAAAGAAATCTTATTCTGATTCAGACCTCCTGTGATGCATTTCATTTTTGCAGTCTTAGGTGCTGCATTTTTTGAGATCTTGGGCTGTGAGAAAGGTAATTTCTCCTCCCACATAGAAACTGCAAAGCCTTGAAGAGCAGCACTGCTCCAAATAGTGGAAAACCTAATCCTGTCTCTCTGCTTGGTTACAGAGTAACTTGATTCTGAAGATTTTTTCAATAGATTCTTGAGTAAGCATCTCTGCTGTTACTTTGTGGGGACTCTGAGACCACAGATGTCAGACCTCAGCCTTTACTATATTGGGTTTGGAATTCTAAAATTCACCCATGCTCACAGACAAGGTTGTAGCTACAGGCCGCGATACCAATCATGCATAATATAATTCAGCACGTCCAACTGGACACAGCCAGGGTTTCTTTTGGGACTGTGACAACATCCTTTTGCAAAGAGAAGCAAACAGCTATTTCACAAAAGAGCATAACTTACGTTTGCCCAAATAGTTACATAGATCTTAAAGAAGTGGACTTAAAAACAGATGTAAATCCATATTTCTTTATCTAATCTTAGCCTTTCTATCTACAGCTCAGGTGGTATCTGGCTTGTTCCTCATTTTTGTTGTGAGAACCCGCTTACACCCTGTGCTTTTTTTTTTCCTGAGAGACTTGGCTTATTCACTGACATATCCTAGCCACTTGTCGGCTCATCCCCTCCCTCACAAAAAGCCTCCATATTTGCCAAAGTCTTTGAGGGATTAGGTTTCCTTTGATCCCAAGTTTAACTTGGATAGCACCAAATAGGAGAATGCTCCACCAACTGACTAGCCCAGCCATTGTTACCTAAATCCTTTTGAAGTTGCATACATGAGGGAATGTATGTGTCATTTCCTCTGTTTTTCTGATTTCCTTCACTCTCCATTTACTGCCTCGTTTGATTTAACTCACTCCTGTCAGTCAGGCTGCAATGTAAAACTTGAACAAAGGAATCAAGTCATATATAATACTCTTAAAATTGTGTTCCAATTTTCCTCCATTTCTCACAACTTCCACATAAAAGTCACTCATATCCAGACTTAGCTGTGGAGTAGACTGTCTCTCTAGGCAAATTCTAGGTTTTCTTCAGTTTCAGCCTCAGTCACTCAGTTCATGGAGAAATTAGATAAATGATGTCCAGACTTTTTCTATCACACACCCCCTTTAGCAGTAATGGAAACTGTTCACATTGTCCCACTCCATTATTGCATGGCCCAGGCTTCCTCAACAGATGAGCTTAGGAGGAGAGGGTAGCTGAGCTGAGCTCAGAACTGACAATAGGAGAGAGCTGGGGTTAAAGGCAGAGCTAACCTGAGGGTGGAGTGAGAATGAGGGCATAGCTGAGTTGAGGCAAAGTTGAGATGGGGCTGGGCCTGTCACTGAGCTGGTGTGGAGCAGGGGTGTGGCAAAGTGGAGTTGTGACTGGGGACAGAGCAGAGTTGGATGGTGCTCTCTGTCCTTTCCCCCATGTGGGCTGGCTAAGGTACCAGCATGTGCCTACATTAATGTGAAGGTGTGATCCTGTTTTTCATGGAACAAGCCACACTTTCAGCCATTCCCTGCAATAAGGGGAGCAGAATGTACCCCTGAACTGACCGTTATTGTCCAAAAATCCATTGTTACTACTTGTAAACAATATGCCTCCTGCTGGTTTTTCCTTCTGTAAATTTAGCTTCTGGAAGTGCTCTCAATCCCTTCATTAGGGATTAGTATGTGGCTCAGACTGTATATGGAGGCATCCACTGTGAACCATACAACACTCAGATTACATGTAGCCAGACAGATAAGTATTTCATCCCTGAATGAGAAATATTATCACCTTTTGTTGACCAGCCCCAAATCACAGAAATTAACCACACAATTTTTAGGATAGAGAAATAACTCCTTAAGTGTTCTCCCTTTAGACATTTTTAAATAGTTACGAGGATTAGTGTGGCATAAGCTTTCAGTAGACTTGGTGAACCAGTCTGTAGATTCAAGAAGCAGGGGATTTCTTCAGCCTTTATGCTTCCTGGTGTCCTATGCCAGCTGGCACTATTGGGTTCCTCAATCACAAGGAGTTCACCTGGCATATCTGAAGGACTGACACCAAAGTATGCAGCATGTTTAAGTCGTTTGGCATACAGTAAACCCTTGAGACATGTGCAACTGGTTTCTCAGTGGTTTCCCAGTCCCAGGGGTGGCAGGGACCTGGGAACCAGGCAACAGCCTGGCTCCTAGCTCCCCTCCACTGGCTGGAGCCAGGAAACTGGCCAAGGTTGTTTGCAGGAGCTGGGAGCAAGGGGAAGCCTGGTTCCTGTCTCCCAGTAGTTGCAGAACTCAGGAAACTGACCAACCATGAACAGGTCAGTTTTCTGGCTTTGTAAGGGAAGGGGAGCTGGAAGCCAGGCTGCTGCCTGGTTCTTAGCTCCCCGCCACTTGGGGGACCTTGGAAACTGACCAGCTCATGGCTGGTCAGTTTCCCAGATCCCCCCAAGTGGCAGGAGATGAGAATCAGGCTTCTCCCTTGTCCCGGCTCCTGCAAATCCAGGGGAACCAAGAACCAGGCTGCAGTCTGGCTCCCATCTCCCTCTGACTTGTGCAAAAATTTGAGTTACACGGGGGTTTCAGGCACGCAACCCCCATGTAACTTGAGGATATATTGTATGCTATTTTCTAGGCCCCACTTCCTAGCTTTTTGTAAACTAATTGTCTGTGGGTTTTTTTCCCCATTCTTTTACCAGATTGGGACTGATTCCTTTATGTCTGGTGTGGCTTGCCTGATGGCTTTTGAGTTTCAATTTGTCATACTTTATTATTATTATTATTATTATTACCTCCTAACAGTTTGTGTTTGGCTGCTTGGGTCTCTCCCTTCTGTTATGTTTTTTTTCTGGAAACAATTGTAGTATAGTTATTCTGGTGAACTTCTATGAGCTGTGTTAGACAGGTGGGCAACTAGGTGATAAGTGGACCCTTTTGGCCATGAAATCCATGAAATGGAGGGATTCGGACTGTGCTGAATTTATATATATATAGTGTTAGTGATTAAACAGGAGTTAATATGCACACCGGTTTTAATCCATACAATTCAAGTTTGCACATTTAAATTCACTGAAACATTCACTTCAACATGCCTGATCTCATGGATGGCTATCCGTAAGTTCTCGATAAATATTCAGTAGTTGAAAAGAAGAAGTTAAAAGGTTGAAAACAAAAATAGATGAAATCACATACATTAGTAATGAGATTTTTCTAGAGTTGTTGCATACGTAAAAAGGTCACAACAAACTAATCCTTGAACCACAACAAAAACATGGATTTTTTTTAAAAAAGTATGCAAATACATCTTGGGGTTCTCTTTGTTCTACAGCTATACAAGCAATATTTCAAAACTGCAGAGTTCCTGCACTAAAACATAATGGAGATATTTTTTTCAGAAAAGATTTAGAAGTAGAAGTCAATATCACCTTTTAAAAACCTTGAAAATCAACAGCTACTTTTAAAACGCTCTTCCAAAATAAAATAGTATACTTATCCTGATATTCTGTTGCATACTGTCAATTGGATCTCCAATTTTTTTTTTCCAAAACTCAAGAACATTTGTGAATTTTTCCATAGAAATTGATAGCTTAATGTGAAACTCAGAACTGTATCTTTTCTGATTCTTGCTATTCTGGCCAAATGGAAAGAGGCAAAAACTCAAGGAGGAATTGTACATCTTGCTAGTTCATAAAAAGCATGCTGCCATCAGTGTCCAAAGAGGAATAGAAGGAAAGTATAGAAGGATAAAGCTATCATCACCAGTACTGCAACTTAATCCATTATATTTAATTATATTTACTTACTGCCACAGGCAAAATGGTCTGCACAAATTACATTTTACATCAGATAGGATTCATTTCAGCTCCCACTAAGATCTAATTATTTCAGCAGGGGAAGGATCAAATTCCCAGCGAGTTGGTCTGTTTCATACCAGTGAGAATAAATTGTTAGGATATGTCTAATGAGCTACCATAGACCTAACACTGATGAAGGGAATATATAACTCCAGAAACCTTCGTTGCCCCATAGGTACATCTGTATCTGCCACCTAGGTTGTAGACATTGTAATAAAATGTGTTCTCTCGAAAAAACTATTGTAAGCTGCCTTATTTCTTTATTTTGAAGCACATCTGTCTTAGCACAAGGGTATGTTTGTTAGTTGGTTTTTATATGTTTGTAACTTAAGATGTAAGCTAGTTTTCACTGTGGCAGTGAATACATCTACTACCCTATACAGGTCCATGGGTGTGGAAGAAATTATATTACAAAAAGGGATTATTAACAAGGAGACATGCTTATGATATTTAAGAAATCAAATAAAAAGAGAACAAACACTACTCTTGGAGTATTTGTGTTATCATCCTAACACACTGAAATGCATGTTATCCACATGTAGCTCAACTTTAACATGCCAAACAAACCTATCAGTCAATTGGAAATACGCAAAAGTGTGTGCTGGAGTGTGAGAGGCAGAGGTCAGTGGGCAGGGGTTGTGGGTGCAGGATTCAGGACTGGGGTTTGTGAGGTGCTTATGGTACAGAATTGAAGATTGTAGAGGATACAGAAGTTAGGACAGGGTGCTGGGGACATGGAGGTATAGAAATAAGGGTTAGGCTGTATGAGGGGCTGGTGAGGGGTTGCAATCTGTGGGGATACAGAAGTTAGGGTAGGTGCTGGAGATGTCATGGGTTCAGCATTATGGGCTGGGGCATGTCAGGGGCCCAGAGCAAGGCACCAGGGTTCATAAGGAGCTCATGGCATGGTGTCGTGTTGGAGGGGGTTACAGGAGACCAGGCAGAGGTCTGGGTGTGGGGGTTAGCGTGCACTGTGTGTGGAAGGGGGAGATGAGGCTGGGGCTGGGTTATTTTATCTAGCTGCTGATTTGAGATCAGTGTGGTCTTTTGAAGAATTTATTTTAAACTTTCTGAAGATCCAAGCAAGTAAGACTAAAGCTGAATACTCAGAATGTGCATGTAAAAAGCTATGAAAGGATGTTTTAGAGACATGATTTTAGAAGCTTCAGCCACAAACCAATGAAATATTTAAAGCAAATTTTAAGCTAAGGTCCTGTGGACATAATGCACAACTGTTTTTGTCAGTAAATCCATGGTTGTCACATGACTGTTAAATGCTTTTAATTACCACTTCATGTCTCTTTCATAGCTAGTATGTCCAGCAAGATGGAAGAGTTTTCACTTTTAAGTTAACAGAGCTACTTTCATGGGAGGAGTCAAGAGTCTGCAAGTTGCTGCTGTTTGAGCCTTCAGGAATCATCAGCAAAAGGATAGGAAGAGCGAGCAGTTGAGCGCTAAGAGCCAGGGGAGGAACTGCCTCCCATTGCCTCTTATACCTGCCACCCATGCCTGGGAGTGATGCATTTTCACCCTTGGTGCACATACCCCTGCCCATTGGTCTACTATGACTAAACCACTCAAACAAACCAAACTACCTCCTCAGTGGTGTGGCTAGAAACACAAAATCTGTGTTACATTGGGAGTTCAGTTCTGATCTCATGGACATAAATTTAGTTTTGCAGGGCTGAGATTTCATCTCCCATTACAGAGATCGTTCAAGGCACAGGTAGTGATCTTTAAAATCCTGAGATGGCCCAACTGTTCCGATGCTGATACAGATGAAAACTTCAGCAAAGATTAGGGTATTGAGCTGCTCTTCTTGTTCTTTCTCAAATTACTGTTAACACTAACCATCCCGAAACCTTAATGAAAGACCAGGGAAGAACCTTGCTATGCACAAATCTCAAACCCAATGTGAAGAAAGATTGACAGTCCTCCCAGGGACTATAAATAGTGCATTTTAGAAAGAATATTTTTGTTCAGTGATTGATTTTTTTAAAAGCAAAGATGCAGAAGTCTTCAGCTTAAATAAGAATCTGTTCTCTGGTCAGTGTGTAAGGCTACAGCCACACCACAGTGGAAGATCAACCTGTGGAGGACTCATTCTGCTGGGGTTTCATTTTGTGCATGCATGAAATGATGGTTCCAGAGGTTAACCTTGAACCCTGTACTGTGGCAATATGTGAGGAATAAGGAAGGTCGACAGGAGAAAGCTGTGTGAACAGACATGGAAGTTGACTGCAGATAAAACAATTTTAGCTAAAATTAGATATCGGTGGTCTACTTCTATGCCTGGTATAGACATAACCTAAAGCTTGATACTTGTCCTAATCAAGATTAAAGTGAAAAAATGGAGGGAGTGAAACCCCTAGTGTGCCAAATCTTTGTTTTGTTTGTTATTCCCATTACTAGAATATTCCTCAGCAACTTCCTAAACTGTTATATCATAGGAAAATATTAAAGTCATTTTAAAACTGTGAGTATCAAATCATCTTTAGTTGTGGAAAGGGCTGAGAGAAGAAAATAGGAAAGAAGCACAAAAGAAGCTTAAATAAAAAGAGAAGTCATTTGATATTTATTTTTTTAAGAAAAATGGGATCATGGTAAGGATTCCTTTTTAGTAAACAATGCTATGTTCCAGAACTTCAAAATCATACTTTTGTCGTCTGAAACAATTCTCCATAAACCTTTTATCCATGTTTCAGTAACGCTTTATTCTACAAAGAAAAATTACTTTGACAAAGTAACAACGTTGTTATCCCATAATGCATTAAAACTACTTCAGGGCAGTATTTTCCCTCTAGAAATGCACATGGAAATGAATGGAAATAATTAGGAATTTTTTCTAATGGCATGTAGATTTGCATTTAAATAAGATTAATTTAAATGTAAATACATTTTGTGGAAATGTTAGAGGGCTTAGCAGTAGTTTTTCTGCTAGAATTCATTGCCTGTAATAGAAAGGGTTAAAAGATAATTCCCATGTTAGATGTTAACAGTTAATGAGAATCAGCAAAACAACTCTGAAAAGAAGCCTTCAATTTGAGGTGCTTCTGTATTTCATTTGCATAAGGTCTTGGGCACATGATATGAGGGGTAAAACTAAATGTTTGTGCTGTAGGCATGGATCGTGAAGCAGATAATATTTTGCCATTGTAATTTATCTCTGTGACTGTGAGATGAGTAATCCTCAGTGCTGAGGACGCAGGCTGAGCACTTCAGTTTCAAATGGCATGTTTGGGTCCCTGTGTAAAGCATTAATTGTTAGGGCTGCTTCTACATAGAGTTTTGTCGCTAAAACTGGGGTTTTGTCAACAAAGCTCATGGAGCATCTACACTACAAATGTGTTCTGTCAAGAAACTGTTGATGTAACACACAAGTTTTCTCAGGAGAGCTAAGTGATTCCTGCATGAGGCATAATGCCTCTGTCAAGAAAAAAATAGTATTAACACTCCTGGGGGGGCCGCTCTGTCGACAGAGGGGGCTTCTGATTCACCAGCAGCCCTGTTTGCAGAGCTTCCAGTTGTCTATTCTGTCGACAGAGGGGTGGGCAGACTGGCTACTGTCTGTCAACAGAGGGTGTTGACAGGGGGAACCTCTGTTAGGTGTGGATGCATACCATTGGGAAATATGTCCTGACAGTAACTTCTATTGACGAAACTCTGTTGTGTAGACACAGCCTAGGAGTTTTCAATGTTTTCTGCCCTTTGACTTTCATGGTTTGATTTATGGAATAGAAGTAATTTGTTAAGAATTAAATAATTTTCTCACTGTTTTAAAAATCTTTGTCTTATCTGGAAGATTTCCACCCTTTGAATGAAGCCTGCGGATATTAAAACTCCCACTGACGTTTATTGCTCTTTTGTCCTCTCTGAAAACTGTGTTTCAATATTATAAAAATTAGTGTGTTCAGAACAAAAATTGTCACATTTTTGCCAGGGTTGGGATTTCATTGAGATTCACTGTTTAACCTGAAAATGAGTGCTCAGTGGCTATGTCTGCACTACAGAGGTCTTTCAAAAGAAGCTGTTCTGGAAGATCTCTTCCTAAAGAACTTTTTTCAAAAGAGTGCATCCACACACAAGAAAGCATATCAAAAGAGTGATCTGCTCTTTCAGAAAAACATGTTTTCTTTCAAAAAAGTGCTTTTCCTGAAACAGGAAAGGAAGAGTGATTTTGAAAGGAGAGCCGCATTCTTTCAATTTACTTTTGAAAGAATGTTTTTTGTGTGTAGACGCTCCATGGGCTCTTTCAAAAGAGACCACTTCTTTCAAAAAATCTCTTGAAAGAACTTGCTAGTGTAAACATAGCCACTATGTGAAACACAGACTTCCATTTGGAAACCCTTATTAGAATCAACAAAAGCTATAAATGAAACAATACAAGAAAATGACATGAGGCACTATCATTTTGAATGCCTTCCTCCTTGACACAGTATTCTTGAAACAATATAGTATACAAGTTACAATGGAAGGAAAGACATAAGGGCAATGTCATGCTAGCAGTCTACCAATGACCACCTAACCAGGAAGAAGAGGTGGTTAAGACTTTTTAAAAACAATTACCATAATCATCCAAGGCATAGAACCTGATAGTGATGGGGAACTTTCATTAGTCAGACATCTGCTGGGAAGATAACACAGTAGGGCACAGATTTTCCAACAAGTTCTTGGAATATAATAAAGTACATTTTTATTTCAGAAGGTGGAGAGAGCTACTAAGAGAGAAATTGCTCAAGATTTGATTTTAACAAAGAGGGAGGAACTGGTTGAGAATTTGAAAGTGGAAGGCAGATTGAATGAAAGTGATCATGAAATGGTAAAATTCTTGATTCTAAGGAATGGTAGGGGGGAACAGAAAAATGAAAAGAATGGATTTCAAGAAGGCAGACTTCAGCAAGCTATAGAATTTTGTATGTTAACTCCCCTGGGAAGCAAGTCTAAGGGAAAAACAATTAAAGACGGTTGGTGTGACACATTCTTAAGGAAGTCCGGTTGAACTTATTATTAGGGTCAAAATCTCTGGCCGTGGCTACACTTGCATCCCCCCTTTCAAAAGCGGGATGCTAATGAGCCACTTCAGCAGATACTAAGGAGGTGCTGCCATGCATATGCAGTGCCACATTAGCATAATGGTGGCCGTGCAATTTCTAAAGTGACGCTTTCGAAACGCACGCTGCTGGTGTAGACGGGGGCCTTTTGAAAGGACTCCCTGGACTTCAAAAGCCCCTCTTTCCCATTTGGTTTTGGGAAGAAGGGGCTTTTGAAATCCAGGGGGGTCCTTTCAAAAGGCCCCCGTCTACAGTGGTGGCGTGCATTTCGAAAGCGGCACTTTCGAAATATGTGTGGCTGCTATTATGCTAATGAGGCACTGCATATGCATGGCAGTGCCTCATCAGCATCTGCCGAAGTGGCTCATTAGCATCCCCCTTTTGCAAGGAGGGTGCTAGTGTAGCCACGGCTTCTCTAAGTAGGTCAGTTAGAAAGTATGGCAAGAGCCACTCCTGTTTTAACCAGGAGATCTTTAATCATCTAAAAATTAAAAAAGAAGTTCTACAAAAAGTGGAAACTATATCAAGTTACAAAGGATGAATATAAACAAATACCACAAATATTTAGGGGCAAAATTTGAAAGGCCAAGGCACAATTTGAGATCAAACTAGCAAGAGACTGAGGCCATGTCTACACTGCAGTTCTGTTGACAAAACCCATGAAGCGTCCACATTCCCAAGGTGTTCTGTGAACAGCAAAAGCAGCATTTTTGTCGACATCATTCTGCCACTCCCCCATGATGCAGAATGCTTCTGTTAACGAAAAGCCAGTTTGGACATTCCAGGGTGCCTTCTGCCAACAGACAGGGCTTCTGGGACACCGGGCAGCCCTATTTGCTGTCCATCTGGTTGGCCATTTCTCTGAGAGAGTGGCCGGGCAGCCTAGCTGTGCTTTGTTGACAGAGCAGATTGCTCTTTCGATCCCCTTTGCAATCTGGCCACAGTCTGTCAACAGAAGTTTTGTCAGATGATATCTTCCAACAGTAACTTCTGTCAACAGATTGCTCTAATGTAGACATAGCCACAAAGGGTAACAAGAAGACATTCTGTGGGAATCTTTTGACAGGGTAAGGCTGGGGGAGTGAGTACAGGAGGGAGAAGCAGGGCTGGCAAACAAATGGAGTCGGAGCAACTGGGGAGGAGGCTGCCCTGGGTCAACTGGGGCCAGCTGGTCCCACTTAAGACTGCCTTTAAAAAACCCTTTGCCCAGTGGGAGGCAAGGGTGATTGAGGAGAGCATAGGAGGCAAGTGGAGAGAAGCAAGGGGAGTTTTCCAGGAACAGCAGAGGAGGGGAGGAGTACTTAGCAGCTAGGAGCTAAGGTCCCTGTCCAGGTGGACCTGAAATTTGATGTGAGTCAGACAGGAAAGAGCTGATCACTTGGGGGGAGCCAGTCCAGGAGGGGGAATGTGCTGCTGCTGCCAGTACCTGGAGGAGGTGCAGGGGGTATCATCTGGGGAAGTGGCCCAGGGAGAAGAGTTGTGGTGTCTCGGGTGAAGGGAGCTCTTCCCCACCAGTAGCAGCCACACAGAGTCCATGGGCTGGAACCCGGAATGAGTGGGTGGGGCCTGGGTTCCTCACCAGATGACCATTTCTCCCCTCTCCCCATCTCAAGAAGTGTAACAGTATCCTGGCCGTGAGGCTAGTGGACTCAACAGAGGCCCAGAGCCCAGGAACGAGGTTAGCCATACCACAGCCTTTACATTGATTTCATGCTGCTGCTGCTGCTGCTCTGTTGTAGTTATGCTAGAATAGGATAAACCATGAATATTGTGGTTAAAAACATATATGGTAAAAGCTCGATTATCTGGCACCAGATAACTGGCACATTCAGATAACTGGCATGCTGCCGGTCAGCTGCCCAATGACTAGGGGGACAGAGCCGTAGTTGAGGAGTATATTCAAAGACATACATTTAAATTCTGGCTGCTGCCCAGCTGGTAGAGGTGGGTTGGGGTCAGAACAGGGCTGGATGCCGGCCCCAGCTTGAATATCCAGAACATTGTATTATCTGGCATCAGTGGTTCCCTGAGGATGATAAATAATACAGCTTTTACTGTACCATGGAGAGATGAGCGAGGAATATTTAATGTTTAGCTTATTTTAATAGTCACTATTATAAAATCTTTAGGCAGTGGACTACTAGGGCACATTTAAAGGCAGTGGGTGAAATCCAGGTGTCATTAAAGTCCTTTGCAAAGCCCCAAGGATTTCTTCTAGTGTGATTGAGAACATTTTAGTATTCACACATCACTGGTTCTGCTTCTACATGTAGTAGTTTCCTCTTTGTATCTGTACAACTCTGACCAAAGCATTGCATGTTCTTTTGACCAGAAATGCATTGCCTATCATGGCTGCTATTTTTGATATGGTTAGGAAATTTTTCCAGTGTAATGATTTTGTTAGTGACAATGCCTAAGAGTCTCTTAACAGACAGAATGTTGTTCTTGAGTTGTTCACAGTAAGTGCCTGATGTTGCTCTAATGTGGAATCACTTGGGTTTTGCAATGTCTCTGTTCTTATCTAGATATCCATCATAGTGTCTGAGTGAGTAAGAAGGCAAAGGAAGCAGGATTGGAAAATTAGTCTATATTATGTCATTTATGTATGTTGCTGGTACTGAATAATAGCCATGGTATAATAAGTGGATATCTAAAGCAGACTTATGAAAAGAGGTATCATTTTTTCTCATACTGATAATATCATAATAAGCAAGTAGTCAGTAAATCAAACAATAAAAATTTTCTTTTGTGAATACAAAGTTATGTAAGGTGATCTGGGAGCTAGCTGAAAGTAGAAAAAAGGGATCAAGGTAGCTTAGAAATAAGAAAGAAAAGGAAAATTGTGTAGGAGTGTGACAAATATATCAAATATTACTGCATATTATGCAGCAGACTACTGCAGGTATGTATCTGGTATCTTTAACTTGGAAATTTACATATGTAATAATTGGAAAGGGCTGTGCTGGACTTCAGGAAGTTTTTTAGTGTTTTCAGTGGCAGTTGTTTTCAAATCAGCAGCTATATGAGCTGTGACAATACAAGAACATATTAAGCATTCAGAGCTTGGCTGTAGGAAATAAATAGCCTCTTGGTGGCTGAGATTTTCATTCACCTACTGTATATATCAAGTGGAAATATGCTTGTATTTTTGTTTGTGTGTATGGATAATAATTTTTGCTTCAGGTGATCACTATGTAAATTAATTGTGATTAGGATTTTTAATATACTAGCAAAATGTCATTTGTGTTCAAAACTGTGTCATATTATTTTCCTTGAATATTTGTGACTTTTTAGCTAGGTCTATAGATGTCATTGGTTTTCTTACATCACCTAAGCAGTTTATATTTCGGGAATCCAGCTAACATTTTTATAAGATGTGTGTGAGGCACCCTGGGCCGGGTAGTGGGGACTGATGAATGAATGTCTGGCTGAAAGGACCATGTGACAGATTATTACATTTCTATCTGTTTGTTCCTACATGAACAATAATGAAACCCATTTTTCTAATGTCAGAAATCAGTGACTTGCTTTGAAGCAAAAAGGAGTTACTTGTATCCTTGTGGGGAGGATGTGGTAATGTCATTTGTACAAATCACACATGCAGAAAAGCACAATCTGATCTGCCTGCAGCCGAATATAGTGAGAGCTAGTATTTATATGTAGGGAATACAGATTACTTAGACCTTTGCATTCATACCCCATTTTGAGAATTAGTATTGAAGAAAAAGATGTCATACTTTAAAAATCATGATCAATCTAGAGATACCAAAATATTTTGATGAAGGTGTTCATCATATATGTATTATATATCCTTGCTTTGTACTTTAGTGAGCCTCAAGTTTTATTGTCCTTATTTGCATATAATTATAATTAGTTCTACTTCCCAGTATTAATTTTCACTTTCATTAAGTTCATTTCTGCTCAGTATTTCATCAAGAACACAATCTGAAGTAGTTTCTTGTAGGTGGGAAGGCATAGTCAAAAGTAGATACCCAAGTAAAATTTCTGGCAAACAGTTCTATATCTAGAAGTTATTATTCATATAAAGAAACTGATTTTTCCCCCAGACCTGCAAGTAACTGGGCTATATAAAATGCTAGCCCCCAGGCTTCATGGAAGACAAGGAGAAAGAAGCATGATATGACAGCAGCAAGATGGGGGTGCCTGCTCGAGTTACACTGACATAATCAGAAATTTCCCGAAGTACAAATTTTTTCCTCTGGTGTGTTTTTTAAAGAGATAGGGTGTTACTATATATTTCTATTATTACGTAGCCTTAAAACAGCTGAATTTTCCAGTCACCAGAATCAGAACTACAGAAATGTAGGGCTGTTCGTAATCTCAGGAGGTCATCTAGTCAAGTGCCCACCTGCAGGACTGTAACACGTCCCGTGACGCCCAGCCCCTTGGTCTGGGGCGGGTGGCAACAAAAGGGGGTTAGAGCACCAGCCCATACTCAGTTCGGGCAGTCAGCGGCTCACCGCTACCACCATCCAGGCCCCAGCCCTCAGTCTAGGGCGGGGCAGCAGTTCACAAGAGTTGTATAGTTCTGGGCCCAGCCCTCAGTCCAGGGCAGGGCAGCAGTCCCAAGTAATAATACAGTTCTGGGCCCGGCCCTCAGTCCAGGGCAGGGCAGCAGTTCACCAGGGTTAAGCACCGGCCCAGGCCTCAGTTTGGGGCGGGGCAGCAACACAAGGGTTAAACACCGACCCAGCCCTCAGTTTGGGGCGGGGCAGCAACCCAAGGGTTTAAACACAAGCCCAGCCCTCAGTTTGGGGCGGGGCAGCAACACAAGGGGTTTAAGCGCAGGCCCAGCACAGGCTGGCCCTGGCAGGGAGGGGGGTAGGGGGTCGCAGGCCCTCCCACTCCACTGCGACCCAGCCCGGGGCCCTGGGGGTCGCTCACATGCCACCCCAGCAGTGGGGATCCAGACCGTAACACACTGCCATGGGTTCATGAGCGTCGTTCCCCGGGCCACTTCCTACCTCACCCTCTGCTGGCGGAAGGTCCCAGTCCATCTGGCCGAGGGGTCCCCCTAGGTCAGTCTCCTCCGGGTCATCCACCCTCAGGGGCTCCGGCCAGTCGTCCATAACAATGTCGTTAGGGTAGTCAGGCGGTGGCAATACAGGAGACGCAAGGCGGTCCTGGGTCTGCGTGCTGTAAGGATCCGCCGGGACTCTGGGGCAGCCCGCTCCTGGTGCCTCTTCCAAGGCGGGGGGTCTCCGCCAGCGTGAAGGTCCTGGTAGGTCTGGGAAGTCCAGGTAGTCTCCTTGGGGCATATGGACCCAGGGTTGCTTGGAGCCTCTGGGGGCCTGCTCCTCTGGCCTGGCTGGGCGGCCGCAGGCCCTCTCCCTTTGGTGCCGAGGAGCTCGTGCAGGCACGTCCTCCCTGCCCGGAGGCCCAGGCCCAAATGGGTCCTGAGTCCCGCCTTTGGCTCTTCTAGCCCTTGGCCCCGCCCTCTGAGGGGCAGGCCTCTGGTCTCCTGACTCCGGCCCCGCCCACCAGGGCCTCTGCATAGCTTCCCCTGCCTCCGGGTCTGCAGGAGGCCATACTGACTCACTACAAGGACCAAGAATACCAACCATCCTTGACAAGTATTCATGTAATCAGATAATAAAAATCTTCAGTGATACAGATTCCGCAATCTTTCTTGGAAGCCTGTTCTAGTGCTTAACTTTTTTTTTCTTTGTAGTTAAAAGGGTTTTCTAATGTATAACCTAAGGGCAGTGCTTTTTTTGTGCAGGTACTTGCCAGCTGAGTACCGCCCCCTGTTCTTTTACAAACAGATCAAACCAAAAAAAAGCGCAGCTTACAAGTATGTCTACCCAGCACCTTATTTCAAGTAAGTTTTTCTGGAAGAGCTATTCCAGAATAGCTTGTTTCAAAATAACACTGCTACACACATATATGCATTTTGAAATAGCACTTAGCTGTTTCAAAATACAGCTTCTACACACAGAGAGCCTATTTTGAAATAGAACCATTACACACACTGTGGCTTATTTTGAAATAAGCTCTATTCCCTGTGGCTGTGGTTTTGGGGAGAAGGGACTTTCAGAATCCAGGGGTCCTTTCGAAAGGCCCCATCTACACCGGCTGTGTGCGTTTTGAAAACTGCACTTTCAAGTGAGCACAGCCACCATTATGCTAATGAGGCACTGCATATGCACGTACTACATGATGGGGTCAAATTTAGCTACGACAGATCAGGAAACGGATCTTGGAGTTATAGTGGATAGTTCTCTGAAGACATCCACGCAGTGTGCAGCGGCAGTTAGTAAGGCAAATAGGATGTTAGGAATTATTAAAAAAGGGATCGATAATAAGACAAAAGATATCATACTTCCCCTATATAAAACTATGGTACGCCCACATCTCGAGTACTGCGTGCAGATGTGGTCTCCTCACCTCAAAAAAGATATATTGGCATTAGAAAAAGTTCAGAAAAGGGCGACTAAGATGATTAGGGGCTTGGAAAGGGTCCCATATGGGGAGAGGCTAGAGAGACTGGGACTTTTCAGTTTGGAAAAAAGGCGATTGAGGGGCGATATGATAGAGGTATATAAAATCATGAATGGTGTGGAGAAAGTGAATATAGAAAATTATTTACCTTTTCCCATAATACAAGAACTAGGGGACACCAAATGAAATTGATGGGTAGTAGGTTCAAAACTAATAAAAGGAAATTTTTCTTCACACAGCGCACAATCAACCTGTGGAACTCCTTGCCTGAGGAGGCTGTGAAGGCCAGGACTCTATTAGGGTTTAAAAAAGAGCTTGATAAATTTTTGCAGGTTAGGTCCATAAATGGCTATTAGCCAGGGATAAAGTATGGTGCCCTAGCCTTCATAACAAGGGCAGGAGATGGATGGCAGGAGATAAATCACTTGATCATTGTCTTCTGTTCTCCTTCTCTGGGGCACCTGGCATTGGCCACCGTCGGCAGATGGGATGCTGGGCTTGATGGACCTTTGGTCTGACCCAGTATGGCCTTTCTTATGTTCTTATGTTCTTATGGCAGTGCCTCATTAGCACCTGCCGAAGTGGCTCTTTAGCATCCCCCTTTCTACAGGTGGGGGCTAGTGTATCCATGGCCCATCTTAACAGCACCTGTTTCAAAATAGTCGCTATTCCTCATAGAATGGGGTTTATCTATTTTGAAATAAGCCTACTGCTATTTAGAAATTATTTCAAAATAGCGATTATGTTGTGTAGACGATAGAATAGCTCAAAATAATGGCTGTTATTTTGAAATAACTTTGCTGTGTAGACCTATTCCGAGTCTCCCTTGCTGCAGATTAAGCCTGTTGCTTTTTGTCCTACCTTTAGTAGACAAGGAGAAAAACTGATCACAATGTTCTTCATAATATTGCATTATGTTTTTGAACACCCATAATCAGTGCCACCCATATTCTTATTTCCCAGGACTGCCCATTTCTTGTAACTCTCCTCAGGTTAACATTTCTAAAAAATTTGGCTATCTCCTCTTACCAGGGCCAATCAAGAGGAGCCAGGTGGGAGCAGGAGGGCCATTTGGCCTTGGGTTCAAGCTCAAAGAGGGCCTCAAATTTGGACACTTGTTAATTTTTTGGCATTTGATAAGTTTTACAACTTATTCTTATTGCATGTGTCAATAGTTAGTGCATTTGTACAGAAAAAGGCTAGAAAAACAATTTTTAAATAAAAATATTCAACTTATGTCTCACTCTTTTTTGGTGCCTGATTTTGTTATGTGTAATTATCTTTTATTTTTATTATGACTAGGGGGCTACGTCTACACTAGCCAAAAACTTCGAAATTGCCATTTTGAAGTTTACTAATGAAGCACTGAAATACATATTCAGCACCTCATTAGCATGGGGGTGGCCGCAGCACTTTGAAATTGACGTGGCTTGCCGCCATGCGGCTCGTCCAGATGGGGCTCCTTTTCAAAAGGACCCCACCTACTTTGAAGTCCCCTTATTCCTATGAGCAGATGGGAATAAGGGGACTTCAAAGTAGGCGGGGTCCTTTTGAAAAGGAGTCCCGTCTGGATGAGCCGCATCAATTTTGAAGTGCCGTGGCCGCCCCCATGCTAATGAGGTGCTGAATATGTATTTCAGTGCTTCATTAGTAAACTTCGAAATGGCCATTTGCATGGCCATTTCGAAGTTTTTGGCTAGTGTAGACGTGGCCGGGGACACAAAAGTTTGAAGAAGCCTGGATCTCTCTAGACCTCTGTGAGCACCTGCCACTTGACTCTCTACAGTTTGTTTACATCGTCCTTACAATTTGGTACCCAGACCTAGTCATAGTATTCTATTAATGGCCTCATTAGTGGTGAGTGCAATAGGGCAGTTACCTCTCCAGTCTTACATACAGCTACCATAAATACACCCCAGAATATTAGCCCTTTTTGCATCCGCATCACATTGTTGATTCCTCTGTGATCTACCATAACCGCTGGATGCCACTGCCTAGCCAGTTATTTAAGTATTTAGTATTCTCCTGATTGAAATTCATCTAGTTGATTTCAGACACATGCTCTCATTTTTCACTGTCATTTTGAATTCTAATCACATCCTTCAAAGTCCTCACAACCCCTGTGGGTGGTTTTATGTTTGTATTGCAAACAAGCATCCAGATTTAAAAACCTTTAATATTGGTAAGACACACACACACACACACACACACACACACACACACACACACACACAAAATAGTGGTGCTTGGTTTATTAGTCTTGGGATTCTGAGCACAAAGATAAATTTATAGAAAAAATATAGTTGTGTTGAGATTGCGGCACTATAAGGAGTTTATCATCTCTAGTTTATTTGACCAAAAGTGAATACCATGCAATAATCATTTTCCATTGGACAGGCATTCATGACTTGTAACCCCTGCCAATCCTGATGCTTGCAAGCATCCTGGGTGGCTGTCACAGCAGAGGGGCCAAAGACTGAGTATAGAAATGCCTGTTCTCTCTCAGAGGAGGCACATTGGGGGTTAAGGGAAGTCTACGCTATCTTTTCACGTCTACTGGTTTTTCATATCCATTTATTAAATGAAAAAGCACAGAATTAATAAGGATGTAAGTCATCAACTTCCAAGAGGGAAAATAATTATTTAATAAGTTTATATACTCAGAATTTCACCAGGGAATTCAGAGGAGAGTTAGGCAGCATTAAAGTGATTGCTAAGCATTATTTGTTCTCTGTGCCAAGGACTGGTTTTTTTCATTACATTTGTCACTTACAAACATATTACCTTGATTACATCTAGCTGGTATTCAGAGGAACTGTGACACTGATGCAAATCAAGAGCAGTAGAATAGTTGTGTGCTCCTTTTTTCCTGTTGTAATCAGAGTATTAAAGAGATTTTTCTAAAGCACCCCAGATTCACGTATTTGATACAGGTCCTTTTAAGATACAATTTCATAAGCACTTAGGAATAAGTACCACAGAAGTGACTATCACAAACTAAATATGAACTGTAAGGTAACAAACCTATTTTTAATTCAAACTTGATAGGAAGATAGCAGAAGAAAATCAGTGAGGACTTCAGACCTGGTTTAGTGTTCAAAAATTACTTGTGAACCCCTTGACATTTGTTTGAATGTAGTTTTATTTTTTTTTTAAAAAATGTTTGTGGTATTTCAGAATAGCTGTTTGTAACAGGGACTAATACAAGATGCTTCAGACAGAAGGCAAAAAACTGCATTATTTTTGAATTATCCACCAATAGGATTTTCTTTCCAACACACTTCAGAAGATAGTTTTTGTCTTATGCCCTGAATTTAGAGGTTAGTATCCTTTAATTAGAGGAAAAAAAGGGTGTGTGTGTTCAGGGGAAGGGCAGGAAGAACAGCTCTCAAATATCCAGCAGTTCTCCTAATCCATCTGTTGCAGTGGTTCCCAACAGGGGGTCTGTGAGGGTATTGCAAGGGGTTCTGTGGTGGGGCAGGGGGAGAGATAAAAGTGTTCAGAGAAAATAAGTTTTAAATAAATTGCAAACTTACAATCAATTATTATTTTTAAATTAAATAGCTTCCAGTAATGTTATTAATTGCTGTCCACAAGTTGATATTGTGGTTTCCTTTTTCATTGAATGAAGTGCACATAGTAGCTAGCACTGGCTTTGGGTGTCCACACATGGTTTTGTGGGGGTGTGACTGGGGGTCCACAACTGCAAACAATGCCACAAACAACTTGTTGGGGGGATGATTTGGGGTCTGCACTAGTGAAAAGCTTGGGAACCACTGATCTATCTAAAAAATAATCCAAACTACCGGTTTCAGTGAAATCTCGTGGCAATGAGTTCCATGAATTAATGAATTATTATAGAAGAGTATTCCTTTTATGACTTTTAAATTTGCTATCTTTCAGTTTCATTAACACCCTCTTATATTGTGTGAAGAAAAGGTAAATGATTTTTCTTCTTCTACACCATTTTATTCTGTTTACTCCTTACACCCACCACATCTGCAAGAGATGCAGCAAGGACTGTCACTCTTGTGTGGGTCTTCATAGTCACAGTAGATGCTGTAAATGAAGCCCTCGATTGAAACTATAAAGGGTACGATCCATAGTCTATGCAGACTGAAGGATGCCTACTAATCTTATTTACCTTTTATCTTGAATCTTGATAACTTTAGTCTCTGTGGAAACTACGACCCTTATTGTGCAGTAACTTTATTGTATCATGAAGCAAAACATGCTATTGATACTCTGGTGAAAATATTAGCAATAGAGCTTTTATTGTGTAATACTATCTTCAGTGACCTGTGCAGACTTTTTATGTTGAAAGGAGTGATGGGCTGTGAACAGTAATAGTTAAAATAAACTGGGGGATGTTTGAAAATTTTGAAATTTGGGATTTTAATATCTAAAGTATTCCACTCAGTTTCTAATATCTATGTAATAAAAAGGCTACAATAATTGCATGAAAAGGCAACTCATCAGCGCTTAAGAAATAACTCATATTTTTCCTCCATCAGTTACTTGACAATTCACAGAAATGCAATTGTTTGAAGAAAAATGTTTACAAGTATCCAAGTTCTTTACCGTGGCATACTGGTAAATTTTAGTCCTGCGAGAAATTCTTTTGGGGAAGGTAGGTTTAGATTATACAAGTTTCTGGCTAGAGGGAGCTGTGCAAACAACTGGACTTCTCTGCCTTGGTTTCTCAGTCAGTTCTGGAGGCATAATTGCTCCATGGACACAGGAGCTCATGCTGGGCTGGAGATTATTGAACAGAGGATTTCTTTGCCTGCTTTTTGGCCATCTTGTTTCAGGACTGATGAGCGTGTTTAACCATAAATAAATAAATAAATAAATAAATAAAAAGTTGTGCTTAATATAGATCTAGACTCCACAACAGTGATTATTCCTTCACTAAGCACCTGACCTGAGTCCTGTGCCTGTGCCACTGCTTGTCAGAGAAGAGGTGCTAGTTTAGAATGGGACATTGATGTCTAGAGAACGGGCAATGACACCTATTCTGTCACACACATAAGGAGTATTTTTATATGTGAAAGTTGTGGGAGTGTAGTGAGAATATTTTCATTGGTAAGAGGTTGCTAGAGTGGAGCTGGTATTTAACTTTGTTCAGTGTCTTAGATTACCATGGATGGAGTTCACTTTTAGAATCACACTCTAATGCTTACTGATAACCAGTGAACATGTTTTGCATAGGGATGATACTAGATATACTTGCATGTCTGGCATCTTGATGTATTGTGGAGAATTCATTTAAATCATGATGTATCAGAATATTAAAATATAGTAGGGATAATCACTTTCTGTGCTTCTTGAAATGCATATGTAATAATGCAAGTAAGAATTTGTGAAATGTGCAAGATAGTAAGCGAAAGCACCTTCTACTCTCTCAAACATATGGTATAATATATGAAGAGTGGAAGTAAAAATATTGATTAGGAAGCATTAATATGCCTTTTTTAGTGTCTGCCAATTCTAAAAGCAGAGCAGCAAAACAATAAACGGTGAAAGAAATGTTTTGTGATGGAAGTAATACTTATGAACAACACACTTACACGACAGATTGTCAATATTGCTACTTATTTTTCTTTTAGAAAGTAACTTTACTTTGCCTTAGATTTAGTGTTTGTTGCACTGTAACTCATACAATCACCACCCTAGTCCATAGATGTCACCTTCTTTAATTGTGAGCAGCATTCCATGTGAGCTATGCACTTGTGTGGCCACTCAGGAGAAGTACAAATGTTGCCTAACTCATTAGCAGAGCACCCACAGCTAGGTCTTGTGTAGCTATTTGCACATGCCTTGGTGCACATGCAATTTATTACACACATGGATGGAAAAATCTGCAGATGGATGGAAAAGATTAGAGGGAACACTGGGTATGAGCTAGTCACACTAAGATGCTGAAGAATAAAAATGAATTGGTTTGATTCGGCCATCTTCTGTATGTTACCTTTAAAATTAATGCAATGCATGGTAATCGTAATTAAATTGACTAATTTGACACTCTATTCTTCCATGCATGATTTATTTGAGGCTGAGCTCTGTTGGATGTCTCCAGTCTCTCAATCTAAAATATAAATGGTTGGTCTTCTGTATGCTTTGCATGCTCTGTAACTTGTCCTGTAGATAGCTGATTTATTACTTAGACCAGTGGTTTACAACTGGTGTGCCGTGACACACTGGTGTGCTGTGAGAAGTGTCAAAGTGTGCCATGAAATTTTCTCCATTTCCCCTTGCCATGGCTTTTTGCAGAGCAGCTGTGAAGGGAAATGCTAACCCTTCAGGAGTTCCCTGACCCCTGCCGTGGCAAGGGGAGAGGGAGGGAGCCTGTTGGCTTGTAAAAACTACAGATGACCATCCATACCTACTAACACAGCTTTTACTGTAGTATCTGACATTCAGGTAACTGGCACACTCTGTTAACCAGCATCAGCCAGTAGCCCTGTTCCAATAACTGACACATTTGATTATCCAGCAACCCCTGTTTTCCAGCGCTACCAGATAACAAAATGTACTCTTCTAATAGAAATTCAGGGCTTCTTCAAGAGAGACAGACCTACCAACCACAGAAAAATGCAGTTGTATGAATGTAGACAGAAGTACTTACATTCACTTGTGCTATTAAATTTGTGTACCAGAAAATAAGAGGAAGAAATGTTTTATTCTAGTTCAAAAATAATAATCCATAGGGTGACTTTATTTGACCACAGCTCCAAATTAAACAAAATAGGGTGTTGTCATTTCACCTAGCCGAACTGGGAGAAGATTGCCCTGTGGTAATAATACTATGGCATTAGCACAGCTCTCATCAATAACCAGCTGGCAGATAACTACACTTTCACCCTTAGCTACAGAGTTATTCTTAAATATCTTATTTTGGAGTTATTCCAAAATAAACTATTCTGGAACAGTGTGTATACACTACAGGGAAACCCCAAATAAGGAAAGCTTATTCCAAAATAGTGTGTGCACACACAATGCAGCCAATTTCATATTACAGCCTGCTCCCCTAGGCTCTAATCCAAAATACCATGTCTACACAGCAACTTTATTTTGAAATAAACTATTCTGGAATAGTTTATTTCAAAATAGCCCCTATTACTATATATCTATATCTATATTTCAAAATATCTTTTGTGAAATAGGTGCTATTCCTCATGTAATGAGGTTTTCCAATTTTGAAATAAACTGACCACGGTTTCAAATTATTTTGAAATAACTAACTTTGCTGTGTTCACATACTACAGTGGTCCACTTAGTCCAGTATCTTGTCTCCCAGGAGTGGCCAATGGAAGGTACTAAATAAGGAATGAACAGAATAGGAATTTGTCAGGTAACTTGTGCCTTGTCCTGTCACAGAATTAGTCAGAAAGCATGGGTGGCATCTCTGACCTTGTTGGCAGATGGCCATTCATGTACCTGTTCCCCATGATTTTTTTCACTTTTGAACCTAGCTGCAGTTTTGGTATTCATGACATACCCTGGCAGTAATTTTCACTGGATTGTGGGAGGAAGTACTTCCTTCTGTTTGTGTTTAACCTGCTACGTATGAATTGCAGTGTTGACCCCAGTACTGTGGTATATGAAGGAGTAAATAACATTTCCTTATTCACTTTCCCCACACCATTCTTGTTTTATAGACCTCTATCATATCCTCCTTAGTCATCTCTTTTTCAAGCTAAAAAGTCACAGCCTTTTTTAATCTCTACTTATATAGAAAGCATTCCATACCCGTAGTTAATTTTATTGCCCTTCTTTTTGCCTTCTCCAATTCTAATATAGTTTTTTTATAGATAGGATGACCAGAACTTCATATGGCATTCAACGAGAGAGCATAGAATACAATTATGTATCGGTGTTAGGATTCTTTCTGTCTTTCCATGTCTGTTAACTTTTTTAACTGCCAGTGCAAATTGAGTAAATATTTTCAGAGAACATGTAACAATGACTCTAAGGCCTTTCTTTTGTATGGTACAGTTAATTTAAATCCCATTATTTTGTATGTTTAGTTGGGATTACACAATTTCATATCCAGTTTCCTTCAGAACTCCTGGGTGAATACCATCTGGTCCTGGTGACTTACTGCTGTTTAAATTTATCCATTTGTTTCCAAACCTCCTTGACTGGCATCTCAATCTGGGACAGTTCCTCAGTTTTGTCTCTTCAAACAAATGCGTCAGGTACAGGAATCTCAGTGGTTCAGACAGATGCGAAGAATTCATTTCGATTCGTTGTAGTTACCTTGTCTTCTGTGAGTGTTTCTTTAGGACTTTGAGAACAAGAAGTCCTGTGGCACCTTATAGACTAACAGATAAGAGCCGTGTCTACACGTGCACGCTATTTCGAAGTAGCGGTGCCAACTTCGAAATAGCGCCCATCACGGCTACACGTGTTGGGCGCTATTTCAAAGTTGAAATCGACGTTAGGCGGCGAGACGTCGAAGTCGCTAACCCCATGAGGGGATGGGAATAGCACCCTACTTCGACATTCAACGTTGAAGTAGGGAACGTGTAGACGATCCGCGTCCCGCAACATCGAAATAGTGGGGTCCTCCATGGCGGCCATCAGCTGGGGGGTTGAGAGACGCTCTTTCTCCAGCCCTTGTGGGGCTCTATGGTCACCGTGTGCAGCAGCCTGTAGGCCAGGGCTTCTGGCTGCTGCTGCTGCACCTGGGGATCCATGCTGCATGCACAGGGTCTGCAACTAGTTGTCGACTCTGTGTATCTTGCGCTGTTTAGTGGAAGTGTGTCTGGGAGGGGCCCTTTAAGGGAGCGACTTGCTGTTGAGTCCGCCCTGTGACCTTGTCTGCAGCTGTGCCTGGCACCCTTATTTCGATGTGTGCTACTTTGGCGTGTAGACGTTCCCTCGCAGGGCCTATTTCGATGTGGTGCTGTGCAACGTCGATGTTGAACATCGATGTTGCCAGCCCTGGAGGACGTTTAGATGTTATTCATCGAAATAGCCTATTTCGATGTCACCACATCGAAATAGGCTACTTCGATGTAGGGTTCACGTGTAGACGTAGCCAAGGTGCCACAGGACTTCTTGTTGTTCTCGAAGATACAGATTAACATGGCTACCTCTCTGATCTTTAGGATTTTGATCATCCAGCGGCGCCACCAATGATTTGATGGGCTTCTTGCTTCTGATGTTCTTAAATTTTTAATTTTTGCTGTTTATTTTTGAGTCTTTTGCTAATTGCTCTTTTTTTTTGTAATTTAACTTTCAATTTTTAAAGAATGCCTTTTCCCACTGCTTTTTTTACATTGTTGTTTAGCCATGGTGATACTGTTTTTGCCATTTATTTATATGCATATATATATTGAATTAGGCATGCATATTTTATTTGAGCCTCTGTTAGGGTAGTTTTTAAAAAAATCATGCAACTTACAGGCATTTATCTTATTGCACTATATCTTTTAATTTCCATTGAACAAGCTTGTGATTCCCTTCTTTGTTTTTATTCAGAGACTTCCCTTTTCAGCTTGTAGTATCACAGTTTGGAGCAATAGGTGATCACTCATGTTAGTAAGAACCTGAATGTGAAACTAGTGCAAAGGTTCCATTCCTGCTCGTGAAAGAATCAGAGACTTTGACAAACATGGTTTAGGCTGTTTGTAAGCATATGAAGTCATTGTTTCCGTTCCTGGCTTCAAGACTGCTTTTTCTGCCAGTTCAGGATCTTGGTCACAACCTTCAAACAGGTATGTGAGAGTCAGCATTTCAACTTATCAGCTGGCAAGAGATGTTGACTCCTTTAGTGTTACCAGCCTTTTTTTTTTCCCTCTAATCCAAAGGTCTTGGTAACTACCCTTTGAGAGAGTGTCAGAAAATAAAGAGCTGGGGACACAGGACATCTACGTGATAAATGATTGGTATAAATGAGTGCTTTCACTTAAAGCTTTTATTTAGTTAGTCTCAAACACATATACCTATACCCAGTAGGTAAGAGCACCCCAAATCCATGGTTACCCAAAGTCTGGCGTGGTCTTTGAGTAGTCAGCAACAGATTTCCAGTGGTCAGCCTTCTTGAGGTCACCAAATGAGTCCACTCAACTCAGATATTTTACCATTTTTATGCTTGTGTTACAGTAGCGGCTCAGTCTAGCCATCCCTCCCCCCCATCCTAAAGCTGATAAGGAAGCAATTTCAGGCCATTAGTTGTGCAGCTGTGTTTCTACATACCAGCAATCAAATATAGCTAGACTTCCTGTTTGCTTAACATGCATATATCTGCAGTTTAAAAGAAAAGCCTAACAGGATGGCATGGGGTCATGTTCAATCTTTGTAGTCACCCCCACCCACCAGGCTAGCCTAGTTATGCTAAATCTGCTCCAAAGGCCATAAAGCTGCTTTTGGAAATGAGCATGATAATCAATATTCTAGTTCCTGATAGTGGCTTAGGCATTTTGCTGGGCGACCATTATATCTCCCCTAACACTGAGGTGATGATCACAAAGTCCTAAATGAAAAATGTTAGTTGAGAGCTGCAATTTTCACTGATCACCAGCATCTTTTCCACTGTGCTAGGGATTTAGATATTGCCAATCTAATGTGGGAAGTGTTCCGATGTCCTTTTGATCAGCAGCAGTGCAAAACTGCAAACTAGAGAAACTCAGGGAAGAGATTTTATGGAACAGTTGGCAGTGGCAGCGGCTTGGTCTTTAAGATCTCTAATATGTGTGGTTCTAGTTGTCAAATCTTGGACAATCTGAAGCAATAAAACGAAGCGTTATCTGTCTTCTGGGGATTGAATTTATGAACTGTGTAACATCTGTAGTTTTTGCTGGCCTGAAGTCCACAAGTACTATAGGAAATATTCCGCATTGGCAGGGAATGTACTAGGCCAGGGCAGGCAAAATACACCCTGCTAAAATTCATATCTGCCTTACCATGACCCTTTGGTCCTCCAACATCTTGTGGGCCAGTGCTCCCTACCTGCCACACCCCTCCATGCTGCTTAGAGTGGCTACCGGCTGGGGCCAGTGTGTGTGTGTCTCGCTGTGCAGTGGCCCCACCTCCAGCACCATCCTTACAGCACCCAAAGGCTGGAAATTGGCTAGTGGGAGTTCCCTAGTTGTGCTTGTGGATGCAAGTTGCTTGTGGAGCCCCCTTCTTACCATGGCATGCATCACTAGAGGCAGATAGGCTGGCCCTGCAGCTGACTGCTTTCAGCAGCAGTTGGGAGAGCAGCAGGCAGGGAGTCTGCCAGAGAGTCCTGATGTTCTGCTTGCTGGGAAATGCCTAGGGCAAGTGTCTTCTGGCCAGAGCCTGCACCTGGCACCCCATCCCAGTCCAGACCCAACTCCCTCCCCATGTAACAGCCAAAACCCTCTACTCTTTCTTGCACTCCTGCTCCAGGTTACAACCTAAATCCTGTGCACTTCCTCCTGTACCCTGCCTCCAGTCACAACCCAAACCTTCTGCACCCCTCCTGCATTCCTGCTCCAGGCTGTGACTCAAGGTTTCTGGTCTCCTACAGAGTTCACAACCCAAACCACTTCCCCAGGCCACAACCCAAACCTGCTTCACCCCTGCTCCTGGTCACAACTCCTTCCCACATCCTGCACCTTCTTCCACACTCCTTCCCCAGGTCACTACCCACTCCTTCTCTCAAACTCCCTCTGAGACCCCACACCCCTTCCTGCACCTTGGTCTCTTACCCTGAGCTCTGTTCTGCATCCAACCTTTGACCGAGACCCCACACCCCATCTATCAATATCATTGGAAAGTGTGGCCCATGACCCCTTACCAAATCCTAGTAGTAGCAGCCCCCCCTCAAAAAAAAATTCTGGCCACCCCTGTACTGGATGACGTAAGCAGTATTTTCACTACTAACTTCTATGATTCTGATACTTGTTCACATGAAATATGTAAACCTAATGCTCTGTTTTGCACCACAGGCTAACTTGATTTGATATAATTAACTTTGACATAATCACCCTAGTTGAGAGGTTTGTTTGTTCCATAGATGTGATAACTCCTCCTTTGCTTTAACTGGTCTTTCATAATATCTTCTAAATTATCAATCATTATGCTTGACTTTAGGGCATGCACCATGCATCTTGAGGGTGGGTACATGTGTATGTGTATATGCTATGCTTCCTGTAGCTGCCCTTAGGAAGCAGTGAGCTTGGACATGCAGAGGGACACATGAAATGCAAAGGGCTAAATATGGAATAACTGTTTGAGACCTTCAAATCTGAGGTCCATCAGCTCTTGGCCAACACACAGCATGCCACAGAACTGCCAATAAAAATACAGATTTGTTGTGGGGGACTTTGGACAAATTTTCCAACTATTTGCTTTGAACTTGTTTTCTGCTAGGCTGGGTACTTTCAAATCAAAAGTGCATGTAGCCTTATGTCAATCTCATGTGGAGAGGTCAGGCCTAGAGTAGAACCCCAGTCTTTCTTCTCTAAAGCAGCAAGTCTAGATCACTTGTGCTTGGGGGAAATATTGCTTAAAGGAAGCATTGCCCCCATTTTATAAATGGTGGACCCAAGACTCAAAGACCAAGAGACTTGCCCAAGGTCACATAGGAAGTCTATGGTAGAGCCAAAAATTGAGCCCACTTCACCTGTGTCTGTCTAGTAGTGCCTTAATCAGAAACCATCCTTGTGCCCCTCGTCCTTCACTTAGACTGTACTTTCTTTAGAAAGAAAAGAAAAAGTATGTTTGGCTAACTGAAGACACAATGTCATGTTGATTACTTCTCTTGTTATTTTTCTATCAAAATATTTTTAGAGGCTGTAGAACCAAAAAGACTTGTAAATATTATTTCAATCTATGGTCTGTCTAGAATTTATTATAGTTCTTCCACTGTGTATTTTTATGGGTTGCATAATGTTGCACACTTGGTTGGAGGGGAAAATCTGTTCCTACATCTAAATCATCTTCACCCATGCTTCAAGCTTCCCTTTCCAAACTCTGTTGTTTGTTTTTTGTTTCGTGCATGTACAGGTTTGCCCAAAGCAAATTCTTCTCTGTTTATTTTTGGTGTATGTGCAGATTGGGAATAGCCCAATTTTAAGTACTATCAACTAAACATTTTCAATCCATTTGTTAAACTGTCTTAATGTCTCTAAACCCAAATGAATGATATTTTCTTTGTAATCAGTCCTGGGTCAAACTCTTTTCAGTTTGCATATCTAGTTTTGTTTTGTAGACCAGTTGTTTTCATTACATTAGTATAATAGTTGCACATGTGTGTTTGAACAGTGCTAATCCATGTCCTTCCAGAAATGCCTATCATCCCATGTTTAAGACCATGGTTCAGTTACAGCTGATGGAATTAAATACTTCAATTAGTGGATTTATCTTGTCTGGTTGTCAAGCAGTTTGTTGTGTAGGAATATGTAAATATGCCTATCTCAAACATGCAGTGACAACATCTATCTTTGGGAGAGGATAGGAAAATGCTTTTTCTTCACTGGTTAAATAGTTCATGCATGTATACCTAATTTACATAAATATTTTTGAGAAGTATAACAATAACATAGAGGCCCTCAATTATTTTAAATAAGCAAATTTGTAATATCAAATGATATTTGCAAATGTCCTCTTTTATATGAAATAATCTGAAACTAGAGGACCCACTGCAGCTCCACTTGCAAGCAGAAGGTGGGGGAAGAAAACTCGAGACCCAAACTTGTTGTAATACATGTCCAAAGTTTTTTTATCATCACAAAGCGAAAAAAAGAAAAAAAAAATTGGAGCAGCATTCACAAAATTTTATAATAGATTGTGTTCAGTCATTGTCTACACTGCAAAGTGGAATTGCTAATGTGTGAAGACAGGGTCCTGTAGGTAGATACCAACTCTCTGTAGTGTCTGCCCCTGAGCTTTGTTTATGGTAATGCCAAATGTGAGCTGGGCTGGGAATTGACATCTCAGCCACACAAACAGAAACATGTTGTCTGTTGGTAGGAGTGTGATGTGTGGAAAAAGTGCAATAATTGCCTCCTGGAGCTGTCCATTCACACCTGATTCACCAAAGATGGGTGCCATTGCAGACATCATCATGTGGTGCTAAGTTCCGTAACAGCATGCTTATCATCCCTGGTTTGAAATGTATGATGTTCTAGAACATAAAGAATTTGGTAGAATCATGTGGAGCTTTGTAGGATGTCATAGAATTTTCAAGATTCTGGTGGGAAGAACATGGTAGAACCTTGCCCAGATGGAGGGACACAGCATAAGTAATACATATGATGATAGCGTATTGAATTACAGTGTATTGGTAACAAAGACTTGTGTAGAAAATTTAGCAATTTTAAATTTTCTTGGGGATTACCTGTATGATTTACGCAGCTGTATAGCTAAAATCACTGCCAAGTGCTTTAAAATGCAGGGATTAGGTTTTTTGTCTTGTTCGGTTTTTCATAGCTATATTTGTAAATTAGTTATCATAATGTCCTTTCTGAGATGGTTTTTACCATTTTTCATAGAATCATAGAACTCTAGAACTGGAAGGGATCTTCAGAGGTCATGGAGTCCAGTCCCCTGCTCTCATGGCAGGACCAAGCACCACCCTGATCATCTGTGATAGATGTCTATCTGACCTACTCTTACATATCTCCAGTGATGGAGACCTGCTCATTTTTACAAACAAATGTTTCTGATTTCCTTAATGCTAGTCCAAATGATTCTAAACACTTTTATTGGTAACAAGCTGTATAAAATGTAGAATCAGGCTAAAGAACTAAATGTATTGTGCTGCAAATTAGGTATATTGTTGCATCATACCATGCCACCAACTGACTTGACAGTGAAGCATATTCTGATCTTAACCATGCCACTGTGAATCGAGTGATTCCAGACTTGAGATAGTGTAAATTAGATCAGAATTTGTCCATGGTTGTGGCGTTGCTTTTTTCCTCCCTGTTCCTAAAAGTGTTTCCATCTGAACTGGTATATATGAACAGAACAGGTAGTCATTGAAGCTATGTCTACATGAGAGTTATCTGTTACAGAATTTTACTGTTGGAGGAGCTCTTCCAAGAAAACATCTGTTGACATAGTGCATCCACACACAAAAGCAGATCAGAAAAGCAGTTGGCTCTGTCGACAGTCAGCTTGACCACACTCTTAACAGAACAGGTCCTAGAACTTCATCAGACAGGGTCACATGGTCATCAGTCCCTTTCAAGAGCCCTGGCCAAGCATGCCCTAAAAGAGACCCCCCCCCCGACACCATTCCCTACCCATGCTGAGGCTTGTCTACCTCCATGAGGGACAGCACAGCTACTGCAGGGCTTGCACACTTTCTGTAACATAGTTTGCACCATCCAGATAGCCATGGTGCCACAGCATCCCCTGGGCTTGCAGGGGCCCTACACCCACTTGTTGAGCTGCTGCTCATGCTGATCTCAGTTGTCCTCTGCCTCTTCTGGGGGCACACTGGAATTAAGGAGCATGCCCTTGGTGCCCCAGGGCCCCACCTTTGTTTTCCCCCTTGGTTAATCAAGCAGCTCTGGAGGTACAACATCAGTGCCGACTGGTGAGACTGGCTGGTCATGAGGTAGTGGGATGACCAGCAGTGGCTCCAGAACTTCTGAATGTGGAAAGACACCTTTCTGGAGCTCTAAACCTGGCTCACCCTTGCTCTCAACTGATAGGACACCCATATGTGGCCCGGCACCCTCCTGGAGAAGTGGGTGACATGGATGTGCCATTTTGCATGGTGGAGAATGCCACTTACCACCTCATGCCATGGCTCATGAGACCCTACACCAGCCACCTGGACCCAACCCAGGACCTGTTTAATGCCCAACTCACCTGAGCATGTAACCAAGTTGAGTGTGCCTTCGGACACCTGAAGGGACAGTTTAGGTGTCTCTTGACCCAGCTGGACATGGGGGAGCACAGTGTCCCCCAACTGGTGGCCACCTGTTGTGTCCTCCACAGCATCATGGATGGGAAGGGGGATCGGGTTGGCCACCATGCCTCTTCTGCCCTCCTGCTCTATGGGCTAGTGGCCAAGGGTGGGGGGAGAGGTCCAGCCACCGATGGGTCCCCATATGGGTGGCAGGTGAACCAGGCACAGCCCAACCCTCCCGGCCCCCTGTCCCCACACACATGCAGTTTACAGCACTGTCCATTGGAGTGGGTGCTCTCTGTTGCTTGCAGGCATACCCATGAATTGAGAGCCCTACCCCTCTGTGGTGTGTCTGGGTTCAGGCTGTTGCCCCTCATGGCTGGCCCACGTTGAGCTGTGGCAGGGGAAGATAGTCCCCGCTTAGGGCCCTAGTGCTTGTGTGGCTTCCCATGGGCCTGGCAGCACCTGGGTGGTGCCTGCTTGGACTGGGTGGATCAAGCTGCCTTGCACATGGTTGCATGGGCTGAGAGTGCAGCATGAGGTCCTGCCTCAGATGGCCTGGCAGGGCTTGTGGCACACCCCATCAGTGCCTGCCCCCAACCGCCTGGAGCGCATGATGCGTTGATTTGTTACCAGAGGGTCCTTCAAAGTGGTCCAGGGACACCCTAGACATTGCCTAACTGGAGGAGCCTGAGTTCAAGGTGATGATGACCACACCCTTGCTTGAGCTGGTGTCTGACTCCAGCTCCAGCAGGGTTCCAGGCTGCTCCTCCTCTGACTTCTCTTGAATATAACCTCTTTTTCTTCCACTTTGGCTGCTAGGAAGGGAGTGTTGTTCCCCCCTCTGCTAGTACCTGAAGATGCATGGCTATTCACACATCTTTGAGGCTGCATCAACACAACAAGATAGATTTGAATGTAAGGCAGTTAGCTCAATATTACCATGACTGTCTTCACTTTAAACGCTATTAGCTTGATTTTGGGAGCACTGATACCGAGAATGGAATGTCGCCATTATCTGATGGGAATAGCATCAAGCTCAAATTCAGAAGTTTGATTAAGGCCACTGGGGAAGTGCCACATCTTAAAATTGAATTTATTAGCCTCCAAGTGTCCTGTGTGTAACCCATAATGGCCCTCAGTGCTCAGCTCTGTCTGCTGTTCTCCAGGTGTGCCAGAATTAGGTAACAGGAAGACCATGAATTTCAAAGCGGGAGCAGCAAGCCTGTGGCTGTGGGCTCCTGTGTGTATGACAGCCTGAGAAATGTCTTTCTTTCTTTGCAGTTAGTGCTGTGAGCAGATCTACCCATTACAAATATCCCCTGCAGGGAGTTTGTGGTTCTGTCTCTACACCTGTTTTTTTGTGCGCTGCCTGCTGCCCCTCTGCCAATTGCTGCCCTGCTGCACCACATGGCAACAAAGTCTGTTGTGGGGGTCATGCTTGCAAAAATGCTGAGAATCTTCTTCTCAGTGGTTTACATTTGTGCATGAACCCTCTTCTTTCCCCCCACAGGCACCACACAGTTGGGGCCTTTTCCGCATTCAGTTATATCATGTGAGTAGCCCCAGACCCAATTAAAGGATGTGGCTGCTGTTCGGTGCTGACTATTCTGCCAGGCAGCACCATGTCCTAGCTTGTGTCTGTTTAAGGTTACAAGGGCAGGAAAGCTATTCAGGAACTTGCAGCCTTCGGGGACAGTCTCCCTGAGCGACTAAGATATTTGAGGACTTGCCAGCCACTGGAGGGCTCCCAGCAGCTAAGATATTTGGAGTCTTGCTGCTGCTGGAATGGAAGTCTCCCCTGGCAGCTAAGATAGTCAGGGGGACTACTTCAGCTACTTCAACATTCCAAGCAGCTCTGCAGCTGCAGACCACAGTACCCACTCTGCCTCCCCACACCCAACCAAAAATATTTTTAAGGGCTTGCTGTCCATTGCAGATACCTGCTGGCTTGATATTTTGGTTACAAAATCATTTTGCTAACATGTTCTCACTGTTTGACGCCCTCAGAAACATGGGGGTAGGGGAGGTAGTTGAGATTCTTGATTGCGTTATAAGTTCAATGTATGATATTTCACTGCCATCACCTGTATTGGCAATATCTGTGCAGTGAAGGGGAAAGCCAAGAATCTTTTTTCCTTGACTTTTCTGTCTTGTTTCTTCTAACTTTGAGAATACAGTCCGGGCCCCCGTATTATTTTCAGAGATCGGATGCAATGATGGGAGGGGCCAGTTGAGAATTCAGCTACAGAAGAAAGACATTTCTGGAAACTTTTTTCCCATCTCTCTGGATGCCCTACGTTTCCTTCCTTCCAACGGGAAAAATGGATGTTTGCTTACCATGGGAGGGGAATGAGGACAGTGCAATGTGGGAAAACAATTTGAAAGATCAGTGAGCTTACCCAGAATGCTACAGGGATGAGGGAACTAGGGGGTAAGTTCCCCCAATGCACTACTGCAACAGTCGATGTTTGTCAATTGAGTGTGGCAACAAGTCGACTCTGTGAGGAGTACGTGGGGTGGTGAGGATAGTCAAATTCAAACTTATTAATTCCACAATTACAAAATTGATATTAATACATTTGAATTTATCTCATACTTTAGACGCAGTCTGAGAGTGCAAACCTTACATTTCTTTGTCTTTATTCCATTGTAGTCCATGCTGCCTCTTTTCTCAGTGCAATGGTTATGTGTATGATTTTCACTCTTCACTTTTTCTGTGCGCAGTGCTTTTCTGATCTTCTAGCTGAATTCTGGGACTCAAAAAGCCATACACTGTTTAAACTCCAACTATGCCAGTGTGTAACTCTATGTACATGAGTACAAATTGAGGTAAACAGAGCTTTCCCAGCTTCTGCCAGTTGAAGATTTTGTCAGTTGAGTCTACACTTGTGCATGTGTGTCAAAACAAGAATTTTGATAAGCTACATACAAAAGGCTTTAAGCAACTTTATACATTTTCTTATGTGTCAAATATAATGTCCAAAGAGATTTGTCATGTGTTGTGACTCAGAAAAAACTGCCACTATTGATAAAGAGGTGTCAGTCTCATTTTAGCCCCTAAAAACAGTGTTTTGAGTCACTTTGCTGATAAAATATTGTTTTTCTTTAAAAACAGTGGTATCAATTTTTACTGATGACTCATTGGCTAACTAAATCAAAATCTCTTTTGTAAGGAGCTATGTTTTAATGTAGAAAACTAAAATCGGTTATGTTTAAAAGCATTCCATGACACAGTGCAGTACGTGTAATGAAAATCTTTAACTTTGTCTGGTAAAAATTAGAAAGAATTTGAGATAAGGCCTACAGCAAAAATTTCTAAAGCCCATAAGTTCCATTTTTCAAAGTGACATAGTCCCCTAAGTCCCACTGACTTTTAATTAGCTCCTAAAGGACTAAGGCACATTTAAAACTCAACTTTGTCTCCTAATCACTTGGGTGCTTTTGAAAATTTTACTCCAGATCTCCTGTTGTTTAACCTTTTTGACTTCAGTGGATTTTTTTCTGCTTTACACTGCTTTTATTGATAACACAATTAGGTTTAAAATGCTGAGAACTCAGCTCTAAAGTGACAAGAACATTTCAATAAGCAACACTCAGCAATTCATTTAATAATAATACCTTATTTTCCTATTTGAAGTGAATTCACAAACAATGAAGGACATAATTTTCCTTCCTTATCTATTGTAGTACATGTGCTGCTGAAGCTCTGCATGGCCATTTTATAATACTTTACTAAAAGTTTCAAGTAAAGACCTTTAATTTTGCCTTTTAACCTTAGGTGCCTTTTATAAACAATATAATATGTTTCTTACAGTGTAGTATTTAGTGTACATAGTATTCCTTAAGAACTCATTATCTATGTCCTCTCCTGATGTAATTTTGTAAAAAGAGTCTTATGTTTGTTATTGTGTGTCATTCATCAGAAATGTATATTATAAAATATTTTGTTACTCTTATTTTTAGATGCTAACTGATTCAGGGGGAAGCATCTTTCTTGTAAAGGTTACATGTATATCTGCTTCAGTACATGCCTGTGTGTTGCCAGTATAGGCTAGGAAAATGCTAAATTAAAATGAAAATTGCAAGCCTGTTTTTCCACTATGGTTTGTCATCCTGCGATGGGTTTGTAACAGAGTGTACAGCCTTGTATCCCAGCTGTGTGGAGCATTGATTGCTTCTGCCTGAAGCAGGGATGCTGTCAAGTTGCTCTGAGAGTTGAGTCATCTATTGACAAAGAGCTACCAGCCAGCAGATAATGCTGTGCAGCTCTGCTCTCTGTGCTCCCACGATGCACTGCTTATAACAGCTGTCAAAGGTACTGAAGGGTTCACAAAAAAGGACTTTACGTCTGCTAAGAAGAGAAAAGCTTTGATCAAAGCTGGCCAAGGGAAACACTAGACATCAGTGCAGCATGAATGCATACCTTACTAAGCAACACAGCTGCTGCAGGGGGTCTGATGGGATGGATGCTGGCAGAAGTTTGCCTTCATTGATGAGGGATGCCCACTGCACCTGTGGTTGGCAACAGAACAGCCAGGGGCTCTATTATAATTCTCAGACTGTGCCCTCTTCAGGACCTTTGAGCCTGAACCAGAACAGGAGTAAGTGCATTACTATGTGGGACAGTGTGCGGAAGAGCCCCCATAAAACTCTGGCTAAGCCAAAAGGGACCACAGGGGAGAGGTCGGAGTGCAGTTGTCCCCATACCTGGTGCAACGCAGTACAGGTGAGCCTATTCTTATAAGTCTAAATGAGTTAGAAGACTCTCAAACAACAAAAAATAGGATTTGCCACTGTCGGCAGCTTTCCACGCTGGGTCTTGATTATTATTTAATGGTGTCTTCTGGAAGAATTTATGGAAGGCAGTGTGTTAGGTTTTATGTCTGTCTTTACAGTTATGCTTTTATACAGTCTTTGTAATTCTGGGGGTTTTCTGAGTAGAGTTTCCTTTTGATGCATTGTCTTTATGTATGTATACAACTTCTCTAAACTTTCTATTTGATTGATTGTTTACAAGTTTGGTCTACCTTAGGTTTACAAGTATTATATTGTGCATGCTTCTGTGGAGATTTTGTTGTCATTTGCTTTTTCAAATTAAATTATCATATGGCTTTTAAGATGGGGAAAAGAATTTACATGTTTAAAAATTCATATAGAAGGTACCGCCTGCCTGCAATATGTGTTTCAAATTTAAATACATATGGAGTAATTGACTTTACCCTTCATTTTTATGTTGATTTAATTTTTCAAATGGCAAAGTAGTTTTATTTGAAGTTTTAAAATATATTAGTGTGCAGATTTTGTACAGTTACTTGAGCGTAATTATTTTTACTCATAATTGCTTTCAAGAAAACAAAGCACTGTGCAATGAAATTCAGTGACACTCAGATGGTTCATATTAAAAAGCATTAATGCTTTCTCCATTCATGCATGCATTTTCATGTCTGCATCAGACATTTTAATCTCATTCAAAAGCTTTTCTTTATACCAACACCAACCACTCTCATTTTGTCATACAGTAGCATTTTTTTTATACTCTGGTTTTCCTTTTGAGTTAAACATTGAAATGAAATACCCTACTACTTTTATTAGGTAAAGCTTATAACATAGTCTAACCGTTCTTAATATTTAATGAAATATTGCTCTGTTTGGAGAACAAATCATGTATCTGATGGAAATGGTTTTAATATGTTAAACATATTTAGTTTTAAAGTAATTTTATATTAAAAGACAAAGATTGTTTGCTTTTGGATTTTTTTCAGAAGTGATCAAAAGTTATATGGTTCTAAAAATATATTGTAAATTCTTCTCAGGAATTTTATATACCAAATTTATATGAACGTTGTATACAGTATAAGCCAAGCTGAAAAAAATTTAAATGCAGTTATCAATAGAAATCAGTGCCCTTATTTTTCAGAAAGAATATTGATTTTCTTTTAATTTCCTTCAGTGAGCAAGGAATTTTATTTTTCATTTTTTTTTTCTAAAATGGAAAAAATCCTCTCTCATACTTAGGAACCAGTTTTGGCTATGCGAGATACAGAATGGGCGAAGAGGGCAAAAATGCCGTATGTTATTATTGTAATTTTTAAAAGGTACCTTACTGGTCACACTTAAACGATCACTCCAGTACTTCAGCTGTATCCAGTTTATGTAGGCACAGTTACATCTGCATATTTTCAAACCATGAAATGAAGATAACACATTTAAAGCTTTGCTCAAATAGGCCTTTGCTTTTGAACTACATCTTATAAACTTCATCTTGCACACATTCTTATTGTTTGAACATGCATTTTTGTCTTTGTTGTGTTTAGCAGAGCATCCTCAGCAATATTCACCTGCAGTCTTCTTAATGCTTTTTAGAGAAAAAAATTCTAGAGCAAAGTAGTGTTTTGTTCCAACATGCAACTGAAACCGATTAATACAGTCCTAGGAAGGAGTAATATCTCAGTCCTGTGTGTTCCTTTGTATCATACCATCTCTGGACCATTTCCTGTGACCATCTCACCCTTTCTCATTCAAATAATAGTCTAGTTACTTCTATTTCCTCTGTCTAAAGTGAGCATTGTGAAGCTAGTAAGAAGAGAAGAGACAGAATACGTAAACACATTAGGGGTATATTTACACAACAGCAAGATGCCCACAGCTCAGTCATGCCAGCTGACTTAGGCTCCTGAGATTTGGGCAGCAGGTCTGTTTCATTGCTGTGTAGACTTCCAGACTGGGATTGGAACCTGAGCATGTCCATCCTCCCACCTTACATCCTCCCACCCCTCCCTCCTAGAACCAGTCCAGGAAGTGAAACAGCCTCACAGTCCAAGACCCATGACCCTAAGTTGTCTAGCACTGGCTGCTACACATTTTTCTCTGTTGTGTAAATGTATTCTGGGAAGGCTTGCTTTCAGAACAATGTTGAGATGGTACAGGTTGAATCTCTCTAATCCAGCATCCTTGGGACCTGACCCATGCTGAAGGAGAAAATTTGCTGGACCAAGGGAGATCAATATTCTCTAGCAGCATTATCAACACTCCACTGCTTACAGAGCTCTTAGAAGATACTTAGGGGCAAATTAGAGCTAAATAACAGTACAGAACACTAAGAGCCAGAACTGGTAGCTGTAAACAAACTTTTTGGGAACATGGGAAACTTGGCCACACCCATGATAAGTGGATATCTAGCTAACTAAAATCATGCTGGATTAAGGACGTTGCCATATGAGAGTGTGATGGGCTAAGAGGAGTGCAACCTGTAATAGTGTTTGTAAGTGTTGTAAAAAGCTGGTGGGATGGGGTATCAGCCATGATATAACTTCTTCCTGGAAGATCAGCTGCATTTCTTATGAGTAAGAGATGCAAAGGACTACAATTTAATAGCTAGTTAGAGTGACTGCTGTTTTTCTCTCATCTTTAAATTGCCCCTACTGTAAGGGTGCAGATTTAAAAACTATAGGTGTCTTTTGGTGGATTCGCTTACCACACTGTCCTTAGATTTGGAATATAATCTCATTTTGTCCATTTAAAAAAAGACAGTACCTTTTTAGCAGCAATAAATTCATGTTTGCATCAATAATTTTTCACAAATAAAAATAAAATGAGAATTATAAGGAGCATAATTAGAATAAAAAGTAAATGTTTCTAAGTTCAATCCTCATATATAAAATGCTAGGGAGAAGATATTTCTAAAATGGCTAATATACGTTGGCATTCTTAAACATAGATTGCTTTAAAGGTAGATAATGGGAACCTACACTTCAGAGTGGATGAAATTAGATCAATTGGAAGAAGTAAATGTGTAGCAAAAAGTTAGGGAGCTGACCACCCTGTCTGTCAATAGAAGTTATTAGAAGGTGACCACTGACTTCAGATGGAATTGAAAACATCTAATGCCTCACAGGTTCCTCTGCATTATGGTAATAACCAACACAATGCCAGGTCATTGGTTCTTTAATGATACATTAGACCTCTTTTAGAATTTGTCAGAGATTCAAAGGGAACCTGAAATGATAAATCTATAAATTTTGTAGTGCAGAAAAAAGCAATAAATGGCTCTTTGCTGAAGTATTTGTGCTAAACTCAGCAGTTTGTCTTCTCCAGATTTTCTGTGAGCATTTTCTCTTGGTTTTGCATTGAGTTTTGGACTGAAAACTCCCTATCTCAAACAGGTTTATGTAAAATTAACAAAATTCACTTCAATTTCAAAACCATGCTAAATTAAAATTATTCAGGCTAATGCTAAATCTATGTGTGAACAAACACTGGTGTTAATAAGCCAGAGGGGTCTTTTCCAAGACCTCCTGACCCTTCTTCTGATGAAAAAGAGTGCTTTGTTATAAATGTGTATCAGAAGCTACGAAGAGTAGAAAATGTATAAGGGTAGAAAAGGGACACAAAATAGTACATATGGCCAGCAGAGTTAAGGTAAATAAGTAGTTTTCTTAACTGTATTAAGAACAAAATTAATGGTGTTGACCCATTACTAGATGGAAAAGTAAAATTATCCTTTATAATGGAGAAAAGGCATATGTTCAATAAATATTTCTGTTCTTTAGTTGAATAACAGAGTATGTGTTCTTACACAACACATTTTCCATTCCACTGAAGATTGAACCTCTCTACTCTGATACCCTTGGGACCTGACTGGTGCTGAACGAGAGACTTGCCAGACTACAGGAGGTCAATATTGTCTAGCAAAATTACCAATGCTTCCTCTACTAACTGGGCTCTGTAGGTGTTTCTACACAGCAAAGTTATTTCAGAATAATGGCTGTTATTCCGAAATAGCTTTGTGAGCAGCTGTACAGCAAGACTGCTATTTGAAATAATTTCAAAATAGTGGATGACTTATTTTGAATTCTGTAAACATCATTTTGTGAGGAATAGTTCCTGTTCCAAAATATGTATTTCAGAACAGGGGCGGTATAGACAGGGAATAGGAGCTATTTCGAAATAAAATATTCCAGATTATGTTAGTCTGAAATAATGCTGTTGTGTAGACATAGTATTTGAATTAGAGCCCCTGGAAGCAGTACTTTCAGGAGCTTTAATTGAAACTATGCTTTTTTATGTGTGGACACACTATTGCAGAATATTTTTTGCTTATTTGGGCGTGCCCTGCACTGTGAGTGCATTATTCCAGAATAATTCATTTTCAAATAATTCCAGAATAAGATATTCCAGAATAACTCTGTAGTGTAGACATACCCTTAGAAAACATTTAGGGGGTAAATTACAGCTAAGTAAAAAACCTGCAGAACTTCCACATACCCAAGGCATTCTGTCAACATCAGGTGGACAGAACACAGCACTTCTGTTGACAGCGTTCTGCCACTCCCCTATGAGGCAGAATGCCTCTGTTGACAGAAAGCTTGTCTGCATGTTCAGGGGTGGGGGAGGCTTTGTTGACAGACAGGGCTTCTGGGACACCGGGCAGCCCTGTCTGCTGTGCTTCTGGTTAGTCATTGTGTCAAGAGAGTGACTGGTCATCCAAGAATTTTAGAAGAGCTCTTTGAGGAGCACACTGGAAAATCTATGTAGATTTTATATACATTTTGGAGCACTAGGAAAGTTCCAGAAGACTAGAAGAATGCTAATATTGTGACAATATTTTAAAAGAGTAAAAGAATGATCCAGGTAATTATAGGTCTATCAATCTAACATTGATAAGATAATGGAGCAGCTGACACAAAGCTCAATACAAAACAAAGGAGACTGATATAATTATTACCAATCCACATGGGTTTATGGAAAATAGAGCCTCTTAAACTAACCTGATATCTTTCTTTGAAGAGATTACATGTTTGATTAAGTGAATAGTGTGGATGTATTAGTCTTAGTCTTATAAGATATTTGATTTGGTACTTCAAAATGTCTAGATTAAAAAACTAGAATGATATACAAGTGACATGGGAGACATTACATGGATTAAAGCTAGCTGATAGGTCTAAAAATGTGATTGTGAATGAAGATCCTCACCAAACTCCTGTGTTTCCAGTTGGGTCCCACAGAGACTGATTCTTGGCACTACACTGTTAAACATCATAGAATCACAACACCATAGAACACTAGGACCGGAAGGGGCCTCGAGAGGCCATCGAGTCCAGTCCCCTGCCCCGACGGCAGGACCGACCACTATCTACACCATCCCTGATAGACATCTATCTAATCTGTTCTCAAATATCTCCAGCGAGGGAGATTCCACAACCTCCCTTGGCAACTTATTCCAGTACTTGACCACGTTTGTTTATGAGCTGAAAGAAAAAAGAAATCACTCAAGGTTTGCAGATCACCCCAAAATGGGAGAGTAAAGAAAAAGGTTAATAAAGTAATAAGGTAAATAATAATGTTAAGGCAGGTCAATGATATGCACAGTCCAGATTCTTTGACAATTTGGGTGCATGTAAGCAATATGCCTTGTAATATAGTCAAATACATGCATATAAAAGAAAGAATATAGGCACATTTAAAGGATTCAGGACTCTGTCACTGGAAGCAGTGTCCCTGGAAAAGATTAAGGGATTGTGGCGAATAATCTGCTTAACACGAGCAATGCCATGCTGTTTTCAAAAAGACTAATGGACCTTTGGAATCTTTAATAGGGGAATCTCGGAGAGTAGAGAGGTTATTTTACCTCTAATATTTGGATCTAGCACAATTGCTATTGCAATCTTGTGTCCAATTCTGGTGCCCACAATTAGAATCATAGGATCATAGAATATAAGGACTGGAAGGGACCTCGAGAGGCCATCGAGTCCAGCCCCCTGCCCCAATGGCAGGACCAAGTACTGTCTAAACCATCACGGATAGACATCTATCTAACCTGTTCTTAAAAATCTCCAGCGATGGAGATTCCACAACCTCCCTTGGCAACTTATTCCAGTGTTTGCCCACCCTGACAGTTAGGAACTTTTTCCTAATGTCCAACCTCAATCTCCCTTGCTGCAGTTTAAGTCCATTGCCTCTTGTTCTATCCTCAGAAGCCAAAAAGAACAAGTTTTCTCCCTCTTCCTTATGACACCCTTTTAGATACCTGAAAACCGCTATCATGTCCCCCCTCAATCTTCTCTTTTCCAAACTAAACAAGCCCAATTCTTTCAGCCTTTCTTCATAAGTCACATTCTCCAGACCTTTAATCATTCTTGTTGCTCTTTTCTGTATCCTCTGTAATTTCTCCACATCTTTCGTGAACTGTGGTGCCCAGAACTGGACACAATACTCCAGCCGAGGCCTAACCAGTGCAGAATAGAGTGGAAGAATGACTTCTCGTGTCTTGTTCACAACAAGGCAGAGAAAGAAGATAGATAGAGAAGGAAGTTGATGAATTGAAAAAGGTCCAGAGAAGATCCATGAGAATGATTTGAAAGATTAGAAAACCTGCCTAATAGTGATAGACTCAAGGAGCTCAATCTATTTAGTTTAACAAAGTGCATGCTGGGGCGTGACTTGATTATAGTGTATAAGTAAGCACACTGGAACCAAATATTTAAGAGTGGGCTCTTTTGTCTAGCAGAAAAAGGTGTAATGTGATCCAAAAGCTGGACGTTGAAGCTAAATAAATTCAGAATGGAAATAAGTTGTACATTATTAGCAGGGCAACTAATCACTGGAAAAATATAAAAGTCTGCTATTCTCCATTGCTGCCATTTTTAAAATCAAGAATGGAGCTTTTTCTAAAAGGTATACTGCTAAGAATTATTTTGGGGAAATACTATTATCTCTGTTGTATAAGAGGTCCAATGGGGTGATCTCACTGGTCCCTTCTGGCCTTGAAGTCTATGAATCCATGAAGCTGGACCTTGAAAACTTACACTGTTTCCTTTAGGGACGAAGATTCCAGAATGAAACTGGCAATAGTGCTATCAATTACCTTCAGGCTTGGAATGCCATTTTTTTTAATAAAAGGAAATAATTTCTCTCAAAATTACTATTTTTTTTTACTATCTCATTAATATAGTGGATGACGTCTAAGACTAATACTAGCTGACTTTATCTGTTACTTTCTAAAAGGCTTTAACAAAGTTCCTCCATGAAAAGCTATTATGAAAACTTAAATAGTCAGGGGGTAAAAGGGACAATATCTGACATGGACCAGATTCTGGCTCAGAGGGAGAAAACAAAGAGGCCATGTGTGTACACAGAGCCTACACAGGATAAGGGGTTGCCGACAAAGTGGGTTTTTGCTGACAGAACCATGTCTGTCTGGCTTGTTTTCTGCCAGTAGCAGCCTCTGCCAGCAGGGCACTCTCACAGGATTCTGCAAATTAGCCATGAGCATATGCAAATGGGCATCCATTTGCATTTTTGAGAGCCCTCACTTGCATCACGCTTGTGGCAGCAGCAGGGCTCCATGTAGATGTGGCCAGAAAAAATATATCATCCCTTTTTAACACAACAAAAAAATTTAATGAGGTAATCCGTAATCTGTGATGTGTAATACAGGTTGAAACTCTCTGTGCTTTCCATCCATTACAAATTAAACTTCTCTATTCTGGCGCCCTGGGGACCTTACCGAAGCCAAACAAGAGAATTTGTCCGACCATAGGAAGTCAGTATTGTCTAGCTGCATTACCAATGCTCCCAATTCCTATGGGGCTCTTAGAAGACATTTAGGGACAAATTAGAGTTAAATAACAGCATGGAACTCTGAGAGCCAGGAGTGGGGTCTGTAAGCAAACTTTATGGGACCACAGGAAATGTGGCCACATTCATAATAAGAGGACAGACAAAAAATTAAAATCATGGTGGATGCCAGATGTTGCTGGACTAGAGATTCAACTTGTACTATCAGAGATGTAGCCAAGTTAGTCTGTATCTTCAAAAACAAAAAGAAGTCCCGTGGCACCTTATAGACTAGCAGGTATTTTGGAGCATAAGCTTTTGTGGGCAAAGACCCGCTTCATCAGATGTATTATGTATTATACCTGTACTGTGCATTTTGTGTGTGTGTGTGTGTGTGTGAGAGAGAGAGACAGAGAGAGAGAGAGAGAGAGAGATTCCAACTACCAATTGAGGATGATTAATAATCACCTCTGTCAGAGGCAAGATATTGAACTAGATAGATCCCTGCATGATGATTATGTTCTAAATACTGTTCCCATCATTCTTCCATAGTGCCTTCTGATATCAGCTGCACTGATTTCTCAGTGAGCAAAAAGATGCAAGAGGAGCCAATATTTTCTTTTGTGGGCTGATTAAGGTTGTTCTATAATGTTTAGGGTTTTTTTTGTTTGTTTGTGTTTCTAAGGCCAGGAGACATCATTAACATCTTCTAGCCTAATCTCCTGTAAGAAATGAGCTGAAGAATCACCGAGTGATTCCTAACTGAAGTGTTGATTAGTAAACCGAGAATGTTCTCTCCTGTATAAACAAATGAAGGAGAGAAAAAAAGAAGATAAAATCTGTTTGTACCCATAATCCTTCTGTGAAAATTTGGCACGCTGATTTGCATTTGGCATTGGTTCTTGATAGTTGCCATAGACAATGAACTTTTACATAGGCTTTCAGCTAAACATTATTGCTAATATTTAGTTAATGTTACTTAGTTTCTATTATGTGAAAATGGAACGAGTTTAGGGGCAATCATTGTCTGGTGGTTACCTTTAAGAACTAAGAATTTGGAATAAGTAACCACGTTTAACACTACCTCTAACACTAGGATTTTCCCCTACAGGTGGTGACATTAGAAAAACCTTGGTATCTCTTAGAAGCGGGGAGAGGTAGGCAACAAACAGCTGTGGGTTGTATGCCGTTCATTAGGGTGAGCCCCCGGCAGATTGCCAGATGCTTTATTTACCTCAGCATCTGATGGTATGGCCACTCACAACTCCCGTTGTCCATGGCTTGCCTTTTCTAGCCAATGAGAGCTATGGGAAGTGGCAGCCCAGCCCACACCAGTTCCCGCACCTCCCATTTGCTGGGAATGGAAGACGATAGCCAATGGCAGTTGTAAGTGGCCATACTGCACATGTGCAGGCAAATAAAGTATCTAGTGATCTTCTAGGGGCTCACTCTACTGATTGTCGTCCTTCCATTGGGCAGGCCCATCAACAAGGGCAGGCAAAGGGGACAGTTGCCTCCAGGCCCAGCATTTCAAAAGGGCCTGGAGCTGTGGCCACTGCTGCTGCCAATATAGTGGGGGTGGCGGCTGGAGCTCCAGGCACCTTTTAAACACTGTGGAGCGCTGTGTTGCAGCTTGGAATGGGACTCCGAGGAAGTGTAAGGGGAGCCTCAGGGCTGACTGGTCTAAGCCCTACTCCTTTCACCCTTGGTTCTACCCCTTTCAGGCACAGAGCGGGGTCTCCCACCTTGCCCTGGGCCTGTGGTGGCTATTGACTTCTTTGCCCATGCCCTACCTTAGCAAATTCTGACTTTTCAACGCAATAATTATTTCTGGGTTTGGATTTTGGAAAGAGAACACTGCTTTGTGAAGAGACACTGAGGATGAGGAAACGAAACATACTGAATTACACTGATTCTGTCTCCAAAGTTTCAGTAACTGTCTCAATCTCTCTCTGTAAAACATAAACAAAATAAATGTTCTAACCGATGGAAGCCTGAGATCTGCTAATGAGCTCAGATTTGTCATCATGTCTACTCAGAGCGCACAGCAAAACCCGTGCCAAGAACAATGTTCTAATCTACCATTATTTATTATTAGATGGCACTGGGAGTCCATGAACAGTGCATACGCCTTCTCTTCATGGTTAATACTCTATTTCCTTCTGTCACTTGGTATCTAGTCTCCTTTTATTGCTAAACCCTTTGATGACATAGAACTAGAGAAGGCAGCAAAGACATCTGAGACGCAGGCATTACAGGCATGATTACACAGATCACGAAAGCATTTATGCATGAGATACTCTGCATGTATTCATATACAAAAAACAGGCTATGCAAGATACTGCACTCCCATGGTACTAGTAAATCATTCATGGATAATCTACACAAAGTTTGGCTTTTTTGACTGTTCAGTCATTAATGTGTTACTATTGTGAGTACTTGATTACATGGCACTCTGGTTTTTAAGATGCAGGCATCTTCCAGAAATGTAGCACTCTTGTTTAGTGTTATTGGAGAAAATATGTGCATGATAATGCTTTTTTATAGCTTTATGTTTAACATTGTTTATGGTTGATGGAACTTCTTTCCAGTGCATTGAAATGGCCTGGAGAACTAACTCTAAACCAGAGATATCATCTGAAGTATTTTCCTTGTGCTTTGTAACTGGACACTTCAGTCAGTTCAGGGTTTGAGCCTTTCTGTGTGGGTGGGTGTGATTTCAGCTCACATAGAATGCTGCTGGTATTAATTGTGAGAATCTTAGACTTCAGAGTGGCTAAGGAGATGTTGGTTGCAGCAATAGCAATTTTTCATCGGAGTACTGAGCTTCTGCATTTCCCGACCTGCTGGGTACTAATATTTCTCAGTTTTAGCATGATACTAGTGCTAGGTGGGCTTCATTGGAGACACATGGAGGAAGTAAAATTGCAGAAAACATCCAGTGTCTCTCTTGTTAAGGGCACATTTGTTTTGACTTATGCTTAAGAGTTACAACATAGTTTTAAAATCAAATAACAGTTTATTCATCCTCCTTATATAAGTTATTTTCCTAAATTATAAAAGACTATAACATAGGTTAGCTTAACATCAGTCTACCATGAAGACTTGAAATATTGAATCCTGAGTGTTTTTTTACTGGTTAAAGGAAGGGATGTGGGCATCTTAAACAAGCATTAAATACCTCTATTAGTAAAAGTCCAATTTAAGTATCAGCTTGTTTTCTTTGGGGACAGCCAGAACAGTAATATGAATATATATCCTTGCAAAATTAATTTTTCTTTGAGAAAGGTATTGTCTGTTTACATTTAGTATTACTGTTGCAAGAAATATTTCTACAAGAGAAACAATTTATTTCAATAGCGGAAATTAGTCTAATTATGGATCTTCAAGCTAGTGATTTTTCATTATCTATTTGAAATTCTTAAGCTTAGTACCAAAGATTTCCAGCTGCTGCTGTCACACACAGCAGCTGTGCTACATTAACACATCAGAAAAGTTTAATCGGGTATTTTTAACATTCTTTTTTTAAAATTGAGAGTTGATTAGCATTTCACCTCTCAAATTTTTTATGGTACTTTAACAACCACTGTCACCAAACCCTTGTCTAGCTCTAAGTCTGTTCCTCTGTCTAGTTTCTAAGTCCATTTCCTGATGTCAAGCACACAAATATTAAAGTGAACTCAAGAATAAACACTTCTATCCCCCCTCCTTCTGGAAAGGCTGTTTCTTAAATATATGTTATGTGTAGGGATTCCAAGGGAGGGCTCAGCCTAAGAAATAGGTTTCATTATTTCTTCTTTGTTTCATGGTCATTCTTGTGGCCCTCATGCTGCTTAATAAAAGGAGGACAGTCATTGTTGCTAGGATCTTGTGACTTAGTTTTACATTTTACTCTTTTGTGTTCAGAACATTTACCCAATTACCCTGACATTGATCCGATCAAATCAACATGATATCTTTGTTTCAAATAAAATTACAAGTTTGGTTAATAGAGGTAACAGTGTTGATATCATATATTTAGACTTTGAAGAAGTTTTTGACTTGTCCTGCATGACATTTTGATTACAAACTAGACTGATATTAAATTAATATTGCACACATGACATGGATGGAAAACTGGTCACATTGATGAATCTCAAAATGTAAGTAAAACTGGGGCATCATCACCAAATGGACCTATTTCCAATGTGATCTACAGAGAGTGGGTCTTGGCTCTACTTATTTCACATTTTATCTGTGACCTGGAAGAAAACATAATGTCATCATTGATAAAATTGGCACATAGCACAGAAAATGGAAGAGTAATAAATAACGAAGAGGACAAACCACTGATACAAAGTGATATGGATCACTTGGTAAGCTGAGCACACATAAGCAATATTCATTTTAAGACAGATAATTGTAAATGTAAGAATGAAGAATGTTGGCTATACTTAGATGATGTAGGATTGTATTCTGAGAGTCAGGCACTCTGAAAAAGATGTGGCGGGTTTTGGTGGGTAATAACATGAGCTCTCAATGACATTCTGGCCAAAAAAAGTCTAAGGCAACCCTTGAATATTTAAACAGTAGAATCTCAAATAGCAATAGAGAGGTTATTTTACCTCTACATTTGGAATACCTTTATAGCTGCTGGAATACTGTGTCCAGCTCTGATCCCAACACTTCAAGAAGGAAGTGGTACATTGAAAAGATGTACAGAGATGATCCACGAGAATGATTAAAGGATTAGAAAACCTGCCTTGTAGAGAAAGACTCAAGGAGCTCAATGTATTTAATTTAATGTGGAGCTTAAAGGGTGGGTTGATTACTTTCTTCATGGATTTCAACTACTTGGCAATGAGCTCTTCAATCTAGCAGAAAAAGGCTGAACATAATCCAATCGTTAGAAGTTGAAGCTTGACAAACTCCAACTCAAATGGTGATTAAATTTTTAACAGTGAGGTAATAAATCAATTGGAATAACTTCCCAGCGGTCATTGGGGATTCTAAAATATATGTTCTGGGTATTGTTTTGGGGAAACTCTGAGGCCTGGGTTATATGGGAGGCCAGACAAGATGATAAAAATGGGTCCTTCACAGAATTTGAATCTAGGGGTATTGCCCCTGAGAGTGGGAATGAATAAATGCTTCCCACAACTCACCTGTTCTCTTGTGCTTTATAGAGTCAGCACATGTGCTAATTTTATCAGTTACATTTTGTACAATGCCTGCTACACAAGAGCTCTGTCTCAAGGCATAAAGGAGATAAAAGCCATGGAAAATAATATTTTTAAGTATTGAAATATCCTTCTGCTGCAGACCCAAATGTAAATCTCTGATGCAGTTATGAGTGTATGGAAGGTGTGGGTGGGTTAATATCATTATTGGACCATCTTCTATAGGTGAGAGAGATGAGTTTTTATTGAACCAACAGAAGTTGGTCTGATCAAAGATACTATCTGATCCACTTTGTGTCTCTAATATTCTGGGACCAACAAGACTACAAGTGAATTGCATAGTCACAAAGTGATTTTTTTAAAGCCATCTGGCACTGGCATTTCCACTGAAAATCTAACTCCTATAGGCAGATTCATAGATATGAAAAATGTAGTAGTAAGTGCATATTTTCATGAGACATGCCATACCCTTATCTGTGTACTTAATAATACTTTTTATCATCTGATCAGTTTAGCAGCAGTATGTAATGTTTTATACAACAACATGCTGATCAAAACAGGGCAAGTATTTAGGTCACTTATTTCCAGTGAAGGCTGTAATACTGTTGGGTAAAGGTATTTTACAATGGAACCATATCCCTCCGTAATTTGTCTTGGTGGGATGAGAAGCAACCCATCTCTCACTGGCCCGTATACCCAGAGAAATAGGCTGGGTTTGTTTCCCTGCATCTGGGGCTGTGTCTACATTATGAGATTAATTTAAATTTAAGGCAGTTAGCTCAACATTACCAGGTGACTCTTGTCTTCACTGAAAATACCATTAGCTCTATTTAGGGTCCACTAATCTTGAGATTACAAATTGGCAGTTGCCTGACAGCTATAGTGTCAAGCTTGAATTCAGAAGTTCAGTTAAAGGCCAGTGTGGTAGCAACACATACTAAAATTGAATTTATTAACCTCCAGAGGTGTCCCCTATTTATCTCACAAAGCTATGCATGTTGCACTTGGCTCGCAGATTCCTGCTACTACTGGGAGCTGGGAAACTGACCAGGCTGCTGCACTCCTGTGGTTGGAGCCAGGCACCTTGTGGCCAGGCTGATGGAGCCAGTGCAGAGCCAGACAACCCTGGCCGGGCATATCCTGCCGCAGGGGCCCAGATGCCCATGGGCAGGCACACACCCCGCAGGTGCCCTTGGCCGCCTGCAAGCAGGCACCCCCAGCTGGAAGGCTAGGCTCCAGCATCTTTGCCACCAGAGCCAGTGAGTGGCAGGGTTTTGGGTTTTTTGGAGAGGGCTTTTTTTTAGGGGGGAGCAGGGGGCAGGTTGGGTGTTGTTTGAGGGGGGGAGGTTTTCAGAAGGCTTTTTGGGGGGAAAGTTGGGGTGGGACTGGGGCTGAGGGAGACTGCGGGGAGGGGAAGTAAACCCTCACATTTAAGGAACTATGGGAACGAACAGACAGCCCTATAAGGACATTGTATGGAGGGTTTACTATACTAGTGAGAGCCAGGAAATTGACAGGGGCTGCTGTGCTCTCAGTTTCTTGGCTCCCCCAAGCTGCTGGACCCAGGAAACTGAGAGTGCTGCTGCTCCTGGCTCAGAATGCTGGGCTGAGGGAACTGTGGGATAGGTGCCCCCAATGCACGGCTGCAACAGTCAATGTTTGGTGATTGCAGTGTGGAAGCAATGTGTCAAATTTGTTGGGAGCCTGTGGGAAGTGAGAATACTCAAAATCGAATTTAGAAAAAATGGCGTTATAAAATCGATTTTAATCAATTTGAATTTAGCTTCTAGTGTAGATGTAGCCCGGGTATTGATGAAACACTCTAAACTCTGGGGGTCTGCCTTCCCCAACGGCAGCTTAGTACGGTTACACCAGTAGGGACTTGCCCACTGGGTCCTCCAAATACTCTGGATTGGCTTTAAAGTTGCAATGCAGTTACAGTTACCCTTCTTCTTGAGGAACATCTCAGCTGTTTGCAAGACCCTGAGACAGAGCCCGAGCATTGGAAGCTGTGATTAAGAGGTTTCAGATCATCTTATCCTCTCATCATAGTAGCTCCTCTCCAGTTGCTCCTCTTGCCGCGATCAGATCCATCTGTGATATGGGGAGCTACCATCTTGTTATTAGATTCAAAATAATTAATATACCCCTGCCTGGGTAGTTGCATTTATCTTTATCTAGACTGCTTGAAAGGATGCACACACATACATCACTAAGTCAAATTTACCTGCTTCCACATATGCCTAAAAGTGGGGGAGAACCTGCATGGCCCAAGGCCTCTGCAGAACTGGGACCAGTTTCCCTGCAGGACTCCCTTATTCCCTGCTGGTTCAGGGGCTGCTGTGAGCTCCTCAGGCTTGTGCTTGTTTCAGCTTTCTGCATGGGTGGGCTCAGAGCAGTATGGGTGTGGGTTACTGGCCTTCCACAGCTTGGCTCCATCCTTTCTCCATTCACTCTCCTTAACTGGGGTCTCTGTAACTCTTGTTCCTGTAGATCATCTCTGATTCCCCAGCCTTCCCTGCTCTATTTGGGGCAGCTGTTAGCTGTGTTCTGTGTGGTCCTTCCTGGTTGGTTGTCACTTTATGGTGGGTTTCTTCTCTTTGCACTGGGCACCTCGTGAACCGGCTCCCTCACACTGGTTGCTGTCTTTTTTGGAGGCTCCCCTGGCCTTCCTTATTGTAAGTCTGTAATTCTCCCCCTGGCTCCTGGCCACAGCTCCCCCTGGCTCCTGGCCACAGCTCCTGCACTTGCTGGCCCTCTTCTGTCAGTGCACATGGAAATCGGGAACTGAGTTGGGGCTCACACTTGACGAGGCAGCCAGGCCAATCAGAGTGGCTGGAATGCTGGCTGCTTCCCATTGGCCCTGCTGTGGCACTCTAGCCAGAGGCCTTGTCAATCACAAGGTCATGGCAACTCCATCCTGGCATGGGGCTAGATAGGGCAACTGTCCCCTTACATGTGTAGAGATATTATTTTAAAATTGCTACAGTAATGAGTTCATATATATATATATATATATATATATATATATATATATAAAAACGTGAGCATAGCTTAACTGGCATAAACAACTTGGTTTTTTGTTTGTTTGTTTGTTTTTAAAAAAAAGACTATTCCCCTGGCAAGAGAAACCATGGCTCTCCCAGGCTGTCTCTCAGCAAGACTCTGGTGTACTTCTTAGTACTAGTTCCTATACACAGAGAAGAGACCTAACAAACATGGAAAACACAGACAAACTGTATAGCTGAAGTGTCACATTTATGGGTAAAATACGGATTGCACTGAAATCCATATTTGTTTGGCCATTGACTTCATATGTCATGTGTGCATGTGTGAGAGAGGAAGAAATAACTTCACCGAGGCATCTGTTCATAGTACTTTATATTGCATTATTGGTACTTACCTGGTTTGTGCCCACTAATTCTTATTTTTTGTAGGACTGTTTCTCACATTGCAAATCTTTGGGTAGGATAAAGAAGTTAAGATTTCTGCTAATTAGAGCATGCCTAATTTCATACATCATTAAGGTACCTGATTTTCAAAGAGCATTTAGAATTTATCCATTTAGGTATCCCATAATTGAGGCATGCATAATCACTACACAGTATTTAAAATTGTGGTCTTTAAGAAAACCAACCAACCAAACACTCTTAAAACGAAAAGCTAAGCACATAGGGGCTATTATATTCATTGATTACAATTTGTTTTTCTCTCTTATTTGGATTATTATTTTTAAATAAAAAAAAGGAGATAACTCAAATCCATTCAGTTTTCTGCTGAATCACCAAACAAAAATCCACCCTTCCTTTCAACTAATCACTAAATTCCATCTTGATGTAGTCATGGCTGGGATGCTTTAGTTGGCAGAGGGCTAGACTAGATGACCTCCTGAGGTCCCTTCCACACCTTGAATTCTATGATTTTATGACTTCTGAGTTCTTGTTTTTTCTAGTGGCTTCAATAGCCTTTGTCTGACCAGAAGACCATAAGATCACCTCACCAAAAGTCTTTCTAATGGAGGATCTTGCTTTTGGGGTTGTAAAAGAGCAAGTCATGTTTCTCACATGCTATTTTTGAATCATCCTATTATTTTACAATAATTTGTCCTGTAACTCATCTGTCACATATTTCAGGAGGTATGCCACATCTGTAGAAGCACTGCTGAGTCCACCTTTCTGATCTTTGGCTCGCTTCCAGAGGAGGAGTCCTATTTCTTGCAGTTATTTTTCTGGGATCTGTCCTATGATGTTAACACCTTTAATGTACATTCTACTAATTTTTGTTTCATCACATTGCCTCATGCACTGAGGGTTCAGCAAAGCTGACAAAACAGTGGGATGGGAAGGGAAACAAGACCGCTGGGTCAGAGTACATGGATTTTGAATACAAGTGCACTTATCAAAAGTGAAAACTTGAAGAATGATCCTTGGTTACAGTATATAGGAAAAACAGCATAGAAAGGAACAGTGGAGTGGAATGTAAAGAAAGAGGGAAGACATTGTCACCCACAGTTTTGCCATAGAAAAATTGTTATGGCTTCTGGGTGCAAAAGTGAACCTATCTGTGAATATTTTAAAGAAATTCATTCTGCGGGTGAAAAAGGAATATCTGTTGCGTGTAAGCAGTGCAAGATGATGCAGGGCCTAGCTGCAAGAAAGAAACAACAAAAACCGTTTATTTGGAGAAGATCATGCGGATGAAGATGTGGATATGTCTGAAGAACAACGTATATCAACCTTGTAGTGCATCACTCTTCAAGATCCTCTCTATGCCTTTTAGTGTAAGTATTATTTAACAAGTAAATTCCCAAGCTGTTTGCTATGTGGGTGTTGCTAGAAAAAATGCTTATCATAGAAACCGAGGTCTGGAAGGAACCTCAGGAGGTCATCAAGTCCAGCCCCCTACCTAAAGCAGGATCAACCATGTCTAAATCATCCCAACCAAGATTTTGTCAAGCCAGGACTTAAAAACCTCCAGGGATGGAGATTCCACCACCGCTCTAGGTAATGAATTCTAATGCTTCACCACCCTCCTAGTGAAATAGTTTTTCCTAATATCGAACCTACATCTCCCTCTCTCTAACTTGAGACCATTGCTCCTTATTCTGCCATCCATCACTACTTACAATAACTTCTCTCCATCTTCTTTAGAGCCTCACTTTAGGAAGTTGAAGGCTGCTATATAATCACCCCTGTTTTCTCTTCTGCAAACTAAATAAACACAAATCCCTGAGGCTCTCCTCATAGGTCAATCTTGCGTAATCATTATGACTTGTTTAATTAGTTAACTTGGTTTAGAATCTATTCCCCAAATATAAAATAGGGAAAGCTTCAGTAAGAGAAATCTAGAGTTGCCAGTGTCATTTTCTTGTGTTACATTACATAATACATCCCTTCTATTTTGGAACATCCCGGTGATCCATAATGTTGATGTCATAAATCTATTCCGTATTTTACTTTAGCTTACTCCAAAATTCTCACTCTCTGGATCGTGATAAATATTAGAGTGGTAGCTGTGTTTAGTTTGTATCCACAAAAGCAATGAGAAGTCCTGTGGCACTTTATAGATTAACAGATTTTTGAAGCATAAGCTTTCATGGGCATCCCCAGTCCCCACCATGCTGTGAGCAGGGGCACCCCAGCCACCCCCCATCGGTTTAATCAGTTAACCGGTTAATCTTAGCTTCTAACCAGTTAACCAATTAAATTGGATTTTCCATCTCTAGTTTCGGTGGGAGGTAGGGTGTTGGAGAAGGCTGGGAGCGGAAGTCTGGCTGGGAGTGGGGGTGCAGGAGCTGACCAGGGTCGAGAGAGCTGGGTGCGAGGCTCAGGACTCCCCATCCCAGCGTATACACTGTTTTTGAATGAAAAGGTGTTGATGTAGCTTTTAAAAGGCTTCTTCATTGGTAGAGTCATTGTGCTTATTTTATTTTTTTTTAAGTCACTGCATGACAGTTGGATGCTTCATGCATGTGGCTGTGCTTTAGCCAATCAGAATGCTGGTTTGGGCAAGTGTCAATGGAGTGATGAAGTACCGAGTAACTAACTGCTTCCAGAAATGGTAGCGGAGTAAAAAGTACAATATTTTCTTTCAAAATACTTGAGCTAAAGTCGAAGTTTCACAAAACTAAATTACTTGAGAAAAGTACAAATGCCAGAAACTTCATACTTGAATACTGTAACTAAGAATTTCTATTCTGTTCTTTTCCAGCTCTGGTTTTTAGTGCATGCAATTGTCTCTTTGGTTGTTGTATGAAATAAATACATATACTTTGCAAGAAAAATTAACATTTTAAACAAATCTGAGCTCATATTAGCGTTCAGAAAATATTTTTAAAATCAAGATGTTTTCAAAATAGAGCTGTTCAAACACACACAAACTAACTTTGTTTTTCTCTATCATGTGACTTGAAACTCCAAAACCTATTAAAACCATTCTTCAGTGGGGATGTGGGTGGGACTTATTTTTTCAGATGATTACTTCCACACAGGTTTCTATCCATGGTATCCTATGTTGAAACTAGTAGAGTTACAAACCCATGAAAAATATTTAATGGTGTAGCACCTGAACTTTAACTGTTGCTGCCTTAATGGGAAATGTTAGACTGAAATAGGTTTGGAGCTGACCTGAATGGGTTGTAAGGTTATGTAGAGATTCTTGCTGAAGTTTTATACTTTCACATTGGACTTATTTAATGCTTTGGTGTTCCTAAGTGCTTTCCACCGGCTAGCTTATCTTCTCGGCAATCAAGGTGTGGGAGCTGTGGCTTATCCTGGTTTGCACATGGAGAATCTGAGACAGTGAGCTGTAGTGAAACCGAGATTGGTGTACAGGAATTCTTGGCTCCCAGTATTGTATTGAAACCCCTAAACTGTGATTTCTCCTCTTTTCAGTTTTAATAAATACATTTCATATTGTGGATTTTGTGACTTCCCATAACTGTTTTAAAACATTCAAAAATGCATTATTGCATTGTTGATTGGTTTTTACAATTTGAAATTACTCAGTTAATTTAAATCTTCTATTTTAATACACCAGAGGGTTTTTTTTAACCTCATTAAACATTTTTCAAAAAAGCCTTATGGAAGTTAATATCTGCCAGAACTTTTAAAATTACACTGGAGTGACATTTTAATATTTCACAGAGAAGCAGTTATCCATCAGATAGATGAAAGGTACAAGAATGAAGTAGCAGTTAAGTAATTTATCAAATACCCTGTTGGAGACTGGCGAAGTAGATATGTGGCACTGTATTATAACAAGTAATCCTTCATGTTTTGTGCTTTAGAGCAACATGTACTATTAGTAGTCAGGCAAATGTACCTGCAAAACACATGAAGGTATGTTGTTCCTTGGTGTATACAAGTATGAATATTCAGTCATCAGAAATTGGAGCAATATTTTTTCTTGCCATAGTAGTGGTTATATAAACTGATGCCTGGATTTGATACAGAGCTGCCGTACTTCAGTAACTATGCAGATACATATTCAATGTGTAAGCGAGAGTTTGAGTTGTAGGATGGACAATCTTCTGGTACAAAATAAGCAATTTTTTCCCAAATGTCAAAGCTTTTCTGTATACTCATATCCTGTATTTCTGAGGAAAATAGTTACCTCACTAAACAGTGTAAAATGTGTGTGATGGTCTCTTTGCACACATCCTTTCCAGATTGTAGTTCCTTTTGTTGATGGTTATGGGAGAGTAGAAGAAATGTGTGATTACTGTTACACTGGAGTTCCTCCTCATGAAGTTTTGTAGGAGGCAGTGGTGTACGAATTTCGAAGCATATACATCCAATCTTCTCTTGTACTCCAATATTCTGCTTCCCACTTATGTTTTATAGTCCGTGGCTTGTCCATTTCCATTGTATGTAGAGTGGAATTAAAAGTAGCAAATTGTCCTTTTGATCTGCCCATTGTGTTGGAATCTTTGAGATTAATTTTGAAACTCAGACCTGGGTTTCTGTGTGGCTACCTTGGCTGTGCTTTGGAGCAGTAAATAAGACTTCCATGTATTTTATCAAATCTGGGCCTTGAAAGGTCATGTTGCTGGGCAAATACCTCTTCTACTAAAATGAATTCCAAATGGAATGGTTGCATGGGGCATTTCCTGTAAGCTGAGTGTTTGGGTGGCCACCCAGGAGAGAGTCAGGTGCCACCCAGCTGATTAGAAGTGTGCCCACAACTCTCAGCATGTGTTTTTATGGTGGTACACATCTGCACTTGCCTCGGTGCACATAAAATTTATTTCACCCATGGACAGAAAAAAATTAGAGGGAACATTGGTGGCATGTTGAACAAAAGAGGAAGCATGTAGGCATGTTTTATGCAGCCTTAGCTATAATTGCTTTCAAAATGGAGGTTCTAAACTCTCAAGTTTTAGAACATAAATCAACTACTTACTTTACTGAGTGGAGAAGAAACTTCATATGGGCAGTTTGTTCTATAATAATCCACTTATTCTTCCATCTTCCTTTGTAGCAACTGGAACTAGTCAATTTGAGGTAGGATAAGCCCTAGATGAGCCGCAATGATATGGTAATTCTTATGTTTCTGTGAACCTACACCAATTTTTAATCACTGGTTCATCTAACTTTAAGCAATATGTTATTTCCCTGAACTGTAACCGGAAGCAGCTTAGGACTAAATAGCAAAAGAAAGGTTTATTTAGGGCTCGAGGAACTGTGCAATATTTTGACTGGTGTTGTATGGAAACAAATATCAGCTTGTACCAATAAGTAAGGGAGAAAGACAACTATGCAGAGGGAGGAATATTGAACATGTTCACCTTTTTCTTCCCCACCACACAAAGGTTCTCCTCTGAAGACTAGCTTCCCACCTCTCTGTGCAGTTATGTTGGTGTGAGTGGTGGGGAGATCCAGGAGACTGAAATGTCTGCCTTGCTTCTTGTTTCCATTGCACACACATGTTTGTAGGAGCATTTAGCCCCATCAGTGACTGGCTGCCAGTTAATAGACTAGAAACACAGCAGTTAATCAGATGCAGAAAAATAAGAGCAGGATGTTGGTGGGAGGGGACTGGGAATGGAAGGGTATAACATCTGCAGATATCATGGCCATTCTGGTTATCCCAAAGTAGCCAGGGATTCTTTGTACCTTTGTGCCCAAATTATTACAATAGTGTGTAGGGTGTGTACCTCGGTTTCATAACAGTTTTCTATAAAATGTGCCTGATGAGGTATTGCTTGAAATTCAATAACTTACCAGTCAATAATAGCAAGGTGAGGTATATGTAGGAAGATATGTAAACCTTGAATTTCTCTTGTATGGTATTACTAGCATATGTTCAAACCAGACAGCCATCTGAAGGAAAACGTTACATGCATCTGTCCTAAACAGACCTGTCCTAAACAAAAAGATGCATTTTACCTCAGTTGACATATAAAAAGTAAACAGGGTCTTTGACAGAATGGTGAAAGAGTGCAGGAAACAGAACAATATGAAGTTTAACAAACACAAGTGGGGGAAGAAATATGGAGCCTCCTTTGCTACCAGACTACGGCTACGTCTACACGTGCACCCAACTTCGAAATAGCTTATTTCGATGTTGCGACATCGAAATAGTCTATTTCGATGAATAACGTCTACACGTCCTCCAGGGCTGGCAACGTCGATGTTCAACTTCGACGTTGCTCAGCCCAACATCGAAATAGGCACAGCGAGGGAACGTCTACACGCCAAAGTAGCACACATCGAAATAAGGGAGCCAGGCACAGCTGCAGACAGGGTCACGGGGCGGACTCAACAGCAAGTCGCTCCCTTAAAGGGCCCCTCCCAGACACACTTTCATTAAACAGTGCAAGATACACAGAGCCAACAACTAGTTGCAGACCCTGTATATGCAGCACGGACCCCCAGCTGCAGCAGCAGCAGCCAGAAGCCCTGGGCTAAGGGCTGCTGCCCACGGTGACCACAGAGCCCCGCAAGGGCTGGAGAGAGAGTATCTCTCAACCCCCCAGCTGATGGCCGCCATGGAGGACCCCGCTATTTCGATGTTGCGGGACGCGGATCGTCTACACGTCCCTACTTCGATGTTGAACGTCGAAGTAGGGCGCTATTCCCATCCCCTCATGGGGTTAGCGACTTCGACGTCTCGCCGCCTAACGTCGATTTCAACTTCGAAATAGCGCCCGACGCGTGTAGACGCGACGGGCGCTATTTCGAAGTTACTGCCGCTACTTCGAAGTAGCGTGCACGTGTAGACGCAGCTTACATGTTGCATCTTTGATTGCTTTACATTGAAGCATAACCCACAGAAAAATCTACTTCAGAGGTTTACTGAACTATAAAAGAAAGGGGCAGAGATCCCTAATTTGTCTGTTTCAATTAAGAAGGCACGTTTAGCCCAGTCAACATCTTGCCGGAAGACTGTGGGTGAGAAAGTCCACCTCTTTAAAAGAAAAAAAAAAGCCTTGAGTCAAAAATATCACTAGATTAAGTTTTAGACTTTCAGATGTGTTCACTTTTGTTTGCTTGTAGCTATTTTTAACTTGCTCGTACTTGAATGTACTTAAAATCCCATTTTATTTTGTTAGCCATTATTTAATCTCAGCCAATCCCGGGCTGTGTTTAAAAATACAACTATCTGGTAACTTTAGGTAAACTCACAAACGGCTGATTATTGGCTTTTTATAGGAGCCATGAACCTTAACATCTGAACTGTCCAGGAGAGGACTGGGCATTGCATACCGCACATTTTGGGGGAAAATCTGGAAGAGTGTGTTGTGGCTAGTAATAATCAAGGCTGGTTAAAGTAGAAGTGGAAATGCAGACATGCTGCTGTGGTCAGAGTTGTTGAATTCAAAATAAGGTTTACAGAATTCAAAATAAGCTGTCCGCTAATTTAAAATTATTTTGAAATTATTTCAAAATAGCAGTTTGGCTGTGTAGATGCTCACAAAGTTATTTTGGAATAGCGTACAGTGTAGACGCTAAGTAGACACAGACAATTGTCTGGTTATCCTGACCCAATTGAAATGAATGGGGATTGTTCTGCTGGCTCCTCTGGGGTCTGGATTTCATCTTGGGTGAAGTAGTTACTAATTCCACAGCCAGTCTGATGAAATTGAAGTGTGAAATAATATTGTCTGTGATTTTTGCATCCTCTGCCACCTCAGTGTCTTCCAGGCCCACTGATGGCGGGGCAAACAGGACAGTTGCCCCGGGCCTAGTATTGCAAAAGACCTAGAGCTCCAGCTGCTAATACTTTAGCAGGATTGGTAGCTGGAGCTCCGGGCCCTTTGAATTGCTGCAGCAGTGCTGCTGTGTCATAATGCATGGCTGTGAGAGCATGGGGGAGGAGGTCAGGCAACAGACTGAGTAGCACTGAAAGCCAATTTCCCTAGGCCCCCCTCCCACCTTGACCCAGGGCCCACTGACATCTTCCCAGAGGACCACCATTTGTTGGGGAAATAGGAGGTGGCAAGACAGAACCTTGCCGTTTCTTTGTTGAGCTGGGGAAGATTCTTGAGATCAAAATCATACATCACTCTGGCTCTAGGAGTAAATTTGTCTTGATCTGAGTCTGAGTAAACAACTGCATTAGCTTTATTCTTGTAGTTTGTCACCAGAAGTCTCTGTGACAGTCTTTCATGTTCATTTCTACCTATCTTTTGTTTTTTGCCTCCTCTGAACATATTTCATTTAAGATTTCCAAAGGGGGCTATGGGTATCCACATCTCATTGATACCTGCGAGGAGATGGAGACTATAAGGTGCTTTTCAAAATCCTGGTCATATTATACAAAGAGGGCACTTTCTATTTTCACTCATTTTATTTTTCAGTCTTCAGTAGCAGAGCAAAATTCAGGAAGGTGATTGTCTGATTATCCTAAAGCAAAACATCTGTCTTGACTCTAATCTTGCTCGATTATCCTTCCAATGAGGCATTCTGATTAACTTGGCATTTTTAAGAAAGCAATTTGTGTCACAGATCTAATTAAGGAGTTTATGTAACACATAAAGTCTTTTACCTTGTGTGTGTGTGTGTGTATGCAGTTCCATCTCACCTCTGTTCCAATACTACAAGCTTTCGGTATGCAGCAATCAGGCAGTTACTATTTCTTCCTGAAAACAGTTTCTTCCCTTAAGAAATGTGAACAACGGTCACATCATTCCTTTGTCCTGGTAAGGAGAATGTCCATCTTTATATTGCTACATCTTTTTATACCAGCGTCTCTAAGTTTTGCAAAATAGTAATTATAGATTCATAGAACACTCAAACTGGTGTACTAGAATACTATTGAACTGGAGAGATCATCAAGTCCAGTTCCCTCCACTCATGGCTGGACTCAGCATCATATAGATTTTTGATTACACTTGTTGGACTTTTTTTTTTTCTTTTGGTTAGTTTGAGGAAGGGAAAGCTGGTGTTTCAGTTGGACTGGGGATTCTGTCCACATTTTGTTTGGATGATTGTGGTCCATATGGAATGAAGAGTGTAAGTGGGCTGGAAGTCTTTAAAAGGGAGTTGGTGGCTTCTTGGGGAGAAAACATACTGTATACATTGTGACAGATACTTAATTCTTCCTGAAACTGACTATTTTGGAAACAAGAGTGAATTCTGTTAAATGTGGCTACTTTTCTCAGAGGTATGCATGGTAGAGGCATTGTCACCAAGCTACATATAATATCAAGCTAACTATGGTGTGTGGCATGCATTGAAGGAAAATGGTTACCTTAATTTAAACTAGAGACCACCCCAGGGTTACATTCACATGTGTTTTATTAAATAACACTATTAGATTAAAAAAAAGGAGGGAATTAGCTTTCAAGCACACACCCACAAACTCATGCTGTCCTGCACTTATGCAGATGAACTCACACAGGTGAAGAGTTGCATAGGAACTGTGGAGGAAGCCAAGATGTAGTGCAGCCAGTAGCTGTGTCTACACTTGCATTTCTTTTTCGAAAGAGGCATGAAAATGAAGGAAAGTGAAAATGCAAATAAGGCACTGATTTATATATCTGACACCTCACTTGCATATTCTCCTCTTGAAAGAGCTTCTTTCGAAAGAAAAAAGCAGTGTAGGTGGGGCTCTTTCAATAAGAAACCCCATCTTCAAAAGAGCCCTTCATCCTATTTTGTTTCAGGAAGAAGGGTTCTTTCGAAGATGGAGCTTATTTTCAAAAGAGCCCCTTCTACTCTGCTTTTTTTCTTTCAAAAAAAGCTCGTTTGAAAGGAGAATACATAAATGAGGTACCAGTTATGTAAATCTGCACCTCATTTGCATTTTTATTTCCTTCATTTGCATACCTCTTTCAAAAGGGGAATGCAAGTGTAGACACAATTAGTGTGTCTGTCTGCAGTCCTGAATCGAGGGCGGTGAGCTGATTGTAGGACCCCTATGTCAGATTTCCTTCAGGAGCAGTCAGGACCATCCATCCTGGGAAGACGGGAAGGGGCCAAGGGCCCTGGGCCTCTTACTGCCCCTCCCCACAGCCAAGACTCACTTCTGTAGTGTTTGAGAATAGGTTGAGATTGTTTCGGCCCCAAGACCTCTAATCATTCGCTTTACCAGATAAAACTGCGGAGGTGGACGAGCGCCAGCTATCCTGAGGGAAACTTTGGAGGGAACCAGCTACTAGATTGTTCAATTAGTCTTTCACCCCAATACCCTGATCGGACAACCTCTTTGCACCTCAGGACCGCTACAGACCTCCACCAGAGTTTTCTCTGGCTTCGCCCTGCCCAGGCATAGTTCACCATCTTTCAGAATGGTGATGGTAATAAGAAAGCAGGGGAAAAGAGCTTCTATAGCTTTTCCCCATCTTTTATAAGGTTCAGTCCAGTCCCACTGCCCCAGGATGCTGTACGACCGAGTCATCACCACTGGCCCAGAATTCTCTATGACCATGAGTCATCTGCTAACAGCAGATGGGACTTTGTTCTTCTTTTGATGGGCCTTCTTTGTCTTGCAGTGCTTAGCTCTTATTACTCTCTGGCCAGCAAGATGTTGTCAGCTTGTTGTCCAGACAGGCTGGCTTCAGGGACTGATTCTATTACACAGACAACACACAATCACACTTTCCTCACTCACACAAAAGCTCACTTCAGAAAGAAAGAAATTTATTTTGCTAAAGGAATAATCAGAATTTCTTACAAGAGTTATGGCATGCATAAATGATTTCTTACAAACGTATGATACTCCATACAGACCTAGAAGCTGCTGCAAAAAAAAAAAAAGCTTATGAAACAAAATACTACCATAGAGAATAAAGCTACGTATAGAAAATAGAGTTACCATTACAAAGCTTACAGAAAGTTACAGGACTTAAAACCAGCAATCGCTCAAATTTTTTGCTCTTCGCTCTTTCAACAAAAGCAAGATTCCTAAAAGTTTTGTTGAATCCCACCCCACAAAGCACAGGTGCTGGTATTAGCTGGGACCTCAACCTAACCCTTGATTGCCTTATGAAACATCATTTTGAGTCAGAACTACGTGTTCTTTATTAGATTTTTTTCAGAAGGCCACCTTCTTGGTAGTTTTTGCTTCATCCTGAAGAGTTAGAGAATCGGAGCCTTTAATAACAGATTTCCCATTTACAGTATTCATCAGAGAGAAGTATTGATAGAGATCCATCGAAGATGTTTACCTAAATTATCCTCAGAATTTCATGTAAATCAGATCATTCATCTTCTTATTTTTCCCCAAAAAACTACTTGTGATGTCACATTCCACAGTCTCAATGCCAGGAATATTTGTACCTATTGTGGATGGAAAATAGAGTTTGGCAAAATGCTTGTCCAGGGCTATGTTTACACTTACAAAAAAACTTTGAAATAGCCATGCTAATGGCCAAATCGAAGGATACTAATGAGGCGCTGAAATGAATATTCAGTGCCTCATTAGCATGCCGCCGGCCATGGCACTTCGAAAGTGCTGCAGTTCGCTCACCCATGCCTCATCTATATGGGGGTCCTTTTCAAAAGGACCCTGCCAACATTGAAATCCCCTTATTCCTATCACCTCAGAGCAAGCTGACAAAGACAAGTAGACATGGCCTAGATGTATTAAGGTCTGTTAAAGCCAAATTCATGTTCATCCTTCTTCCAGGGTGATAACACATTCCAGAAGAACACTATCTACTTCTGAAACCTTTTTTAAGAGTATAGTAGTTACAGGTAGAAGAAGAGTGGCAAATTGGTGCTCTGTCCATACCTAAAATTATGCACTTGTCTTTTCTCTAATGGACTCTGGTTCCAAACCCCACTCCTTTGATGGGGTGTTGCTCATAAGTCACCCAGAATGGATATATCTGATCAGTATGAATAACCTCACTTTTTGTTGAGGAAACAGAGCAAAGCTTTCAAACAAAGTAAAGTTTGAGTTTGTTACATAATTGGATTTGCTGAATTATTATCCAGCTAAAGATATGACAGAGCCAGTATTGTTACTCACATTTGATTGATTCCTCTTATAGTGGTATAGTCCAAGGACCAGTGCATTTTAGTCCCAGCCCTGGGAACTACAAGTTGTGAACTACAAACTGCAGCATGATGGGAAGCTCCCTAGTCCCTGCCAGGATGTGCACACTGCCCCATCAGGGTCTCAGCAGAGACTGAGCTGAAGCAGCGTGTAGGCTGCAGACAGAGGAGTGGAGCTGCTGAACTGTGATCCTGTTTTGTGTTTTTCTGCAGAATAAAGCCCATCCTTGGGGGTTTGTCTGAGTGGGTCTGGTCTGAGGTACACATACATTAATACACAAGGAGGGAGCTGTGCTAGTCTATATACTATCAAAACAAAAAAGCAGTCAAGTAGCACTTTAAAGACTAACCAAATAATTTATTAGGTGAGCTTTCGTGGGACAGACCCACTTCTTCAGACCATAGCCATACCAGAACAGACTCAATATTTCACAGTATATTAATACACAACACGGAGCACACCAAGGAACCTCAGGCCTAATCTCCCATGCTATGCAAGAAATTGGAAGGCTTCCCTTTGCTGACTAACATCACTCTGGGCTAGTGAACAGAAGGGGCTACAGTAAGAACTGCTGATTCCCTTAGGCATCTCATTTGTAGAAATGTATTACTATGGTTTGGCCCAAAAATAGGTCTTAAACATGCTAACTTTACACAGTCACCGGTGATCTGTTTTAGATAAAAAATAAAATAAGATAGAAGAGATTTTTTTTCACATTTCCTAACTTCTAAATCAGGAGTGGCCAAATTTGAGCCGCCAGACTGCATGTGAAAATCTTGACAAAGGCTCTGGTCTTTGTCCCAGCTCCTCCTGAAGCCCCAAACCTCGGCAGATGTGCTCAGTAGGACAGAAGTCATGAGACCTCACCAACCTTCTGCAAATCAGAGGTTTTGAGCTCCCAGTCTGGGAGAATGATCCATAAAACCTCATTTTAATTGTAAAAAAGCTGCATGTGGCTCACAAGCCAAACTTTCTCCACCTTTATTACAGTAGACCCCTGATTTAATGGATATCAGAAATAATGGAACTTCCCTAAAATAAATAAATAAATTCCGGTGACTCACAAGAGCCCTGGTGGCTGCTCTGCTGAGTTGCCGGAATTTATCTGGGGGTGGGGGGAGGGAAGAACTGTGGGGAGTACTGTACATTACAGTAAACCATTTGGATTTCATGGACTTTCAGCGTTAATGGACACCCCTTCCCCTATTAGTCTGTTAAATCAAGGGTTTACTGTATAGGCTTTTCTATCAGCCTCATTCCAGTGTTATCAAATGTTACTGGGTTTATACTTAACTCAAGGAAGAATAACAAAAAGTCCTGTGGCACCTTATAGACTAACATTTGGAGCATAAGCTTTTGTGGGCAAAGACCCGCTTTGGCAGATGAAGGAAGAATGTGCCAGAGCTAGGAATAAAATCAAATGTCCTGAATTTATTTCCCAAAGTCCCATAACTACCAAACTAGGCTTTCCTAAGCAGTTTATCCACCCACACTAATAGCTTAATTCAAAACTCTGAACCTTACTGAGATACAATTAGATTAATTTCTAATCTTGCTCACTCCCACAAATCCTGTTAAGAGGATTGATTGTTTATTCTAAATTTCATTCCTGTGCCTAGCTTGAATCCTGTATTTTATATTTTCAGATTTCTGCAAAGATTGACAAATTATGGAGCGGAAATTCCAAATTATTTAACACTGATTTCATTCTCTAATTTAGGAAAACAGCCTTCTTAAATCATTCCAGAAACCAGACAATTATGCAGTTTTCCCTTCTAGCTAGTTCCCCACTGGGGCTAGTTTTGCCCTTAAATAGCTACGTCTACACGTGTATGCTACATCGAAATAGCTTATTTCGATGTAGCAACATCCAAATAAGCTATTTTGATGAATAGCGTCTACACGTCCTCCAGGGCTGGTGCCGTTGACGTTCAACGTCGACGTAGGGCAGCACCACATCGAAGTAGGCGCTGCAGGGGAGCGTTTACACGCCAAAGTGGCCCACATCGAAATAAGGGTTCCAGGAACAGCTGCAGACAGGGTCACAGGGTGGACTAGCACTTCCGGGGCAACAGCTAGCCGCTCCCTTAAAGGGCCCCTCCCAAACACACTCAGCCTGCACAGCATGCGGTCTGCAGAGCCACAGGCATGCACACCTGTCGCAGCAGTATGGACCCCCAGCAGCAGCAGCAGCAGCAGCAGCAGCAGCAGCAGCCAGAGGTCCACACAGCCACCCCTGCAGGAGCAGTGCTTGCCATGCTCAATGCTATGCAGGAGGCAGCTGATCACCTTTTAGTCAAAAAAGAAGAGGAGCTGCCCCCAGGGGAGGAGGAAGCAGCCCCAGACCCTGCTGTCCTCCGCCCCGCCCCCGCCCCGCCGCACATGCCGCCGGCTGTGGAGCTACCCCATGAGCACCGACTGGTGGGAGCGGCTGGTGCTCGGTGAGTGGGACAACGACTGCTGGCTCCAGAACTTTCGTATGAGCCGGCAGACATTCCTGGAGCTCTGCCAGTGGCTCACCCCCGCACTGAGGCACCAGGACACCTTCATGTGGTGTGCCCTCAGCATCGAGAAACAGGTCGGCATCGCTGTCTGGAAGCTGGCCACTCCAGACAGCTACTGACCTGTGGGGCAGCAGTTTGGTGTGGGCAAGGCCACCGTTCGGGCTGTCCTCATGGAGGTAAGAGGACCCACGGGGGGGGGGGGGAGCCCTGGGGGTGGAGGGAGCCCTGTGGTGGGGAGGGCCAGACACACCCTGCACACCCCTCACTGGTGCTCTCCCATGTCCTTCCCCTGCAGGTCGTCCGTGCCATCAATGCCCTGCTCCTGCACAGGCTCTTGTGGCTTGGTGACCCGGATGCCGCCATCGCGGGGTTTGCCAGCCTGGGCTTCCCAAATTGCTTTGGGGCTCTGGATGGGACCCACATCCCCATCTGTGCTCCGGAGCACAGTGGAGGATGCTTCCTGAACAGGAAGGGCTACCATTCGGTGGTCCTCCAGGCCTTGGTGGACAGCCGAGGCCGCCTCTTGGACATTTATGTTGGCTGGCCTGGCAGCACCCACGGCGCCAGGATGTTCAGGAATTCGGGCCTGTGCTGCCGGCTGGAGGCAGGGACCTACATCCCCCAGCGGGAGATCCCTGTGGGGGGCACCACCATGCCCCTCTGCGTCATCGCAGACGCAGAGTACCCCCTCTGGCCCTGGCTCATGCACCCTTACATGGGCCATCTGTCAGCCAGCCAAGAGCGCTTCAACACGTGCCTGAACCATGCATGCCAGGTGGTTGAGCGCACTTTTGGCCACCTCAAAGGGCGCTGGAGGTGTCTCCTCACCCGCCTTGATGCAGGCCCCACCAACATCCCCCAGATTGTGGGTGCATGCAGCGCACTCCACAACCTGGTCGAGACAAAGGGGGAGGCATTCTTTCAGGGCTGGGCTGTGGAGTCTGGCAGGGCTGACATGCAGCCACCCGCTGCCCCCAATCGCCAGGTGGACCCTGAGGGGATCCGGGTCTGGGAGGCCCTGCGGGCCCATTTCGACCAAGCCGCAGGGTGAACACTGGCAGGCCCCCCACTGCACCCCCCCCCATCCTCCACAATGCTCCCTGCCCCCACGCCCACACCACAGAGCACCCAAGAGCACCCCCCCCACACTTTTCTTGCAAATAAAAATAGACCTGTTGTTTTTCAAACCCAAACAAAACAGTGATTTCTCTTATATTAAAATACTAACAATATATATATATAGTGAGAGCAAAAGAGAGGAACTATTTACATGGGGGGGCAGGTACCATAAAAGAACAGGGGTCTAACACAAACTATATACACAAATATTATATGATGGGGGATATGTACAAAGGGGGAGGGGGGGTCCACGTCCTGGGCCCCGCACCCCCTACTGTCCGGCACCCGGGGTTGGTGGGCGTGACCCTCGCCTTGACCTCAGCCCTGGCCGAGGCTGGCTGGGGGCCAGGTGAACCAGCAGGTATGGCCGGCGGGTGTCAGCAGGCCCCAGGTCCCCCTCGGCGGAAGGCCCCGGGGTGGCGGACGGCGGTGGGAGAGTGGTCGGAGCAGTGGGTGGAGCAGCTGGCAGGGTGGGCAGGGCGGGCAGAGCGGCGGGCGGCATGCCATGGGGGGCCAGGTAGTCCGCTATGCTCTCAAAAGTGCGCATAAAGGCCCCCCATGCCTCCTGGCGCCAGGCCAGCGCCCGCTCCTGCAATTCCAGCCGCCGCTTGTCCACCCGCAGGTGCCGCTCCAACACCTCCAGCTGCCACCGGAGGGTTGCGAGCAGCTGGGGGTCCGTCGCTGTCCTTGGATGGTGGTGGCTCCACTGTTGGCCCCACCCTGGGGCTGGTTGGTGCTCCGCCAAAGGGCTGGCCTGCAGTGATGGCCCCAGTGGGCACTCCGGGACCACTGACACCTCGCCGGTGCTCTCTGGGCCCTCCAATGGTGCAGCTGCGGAACACGAGGGCGGGGGAAGAAGAGTGGAGACAGCCGTTAGTGTGGCCCCTGAGCTGTCCCCCCACCCCTCTGCTGCTGGTTCCCCATCCCCGTCCCCAGGAGATGCTGCTGATGATGATGGGTGTCCCACCCCCCCCCCCGGGGGACCCTAGGTTCCGCTCCCCCCATCCCCAGGGATGGGGCCTGGCACTGTCGTGCTGGGGGGCAGGGGCTGATGCACTCTTCTGAGGGACATGCCACTGCTGTCCTTGGGGCCATGGTCATCTGGGCATGTGGAGGGCCCTGGTCATGTCTCTTGTCCCCGCCCCTCAACCCCTGGGGTGTGCACCAGGGGGGATACATACCTGACAGTCCGCTCCCACAGTCGGGGGACACCTCCTGGGCGGACGCCCTGCTAGAGCTCTGGGACGGCAGGACGATCCGCAGCCCCCTGTCGCTGGAGGAGGATTCCCCCTCCTCCGGTGTCCCAGGGGTGGGCTCCTGCGGGGACCCCTGGGGTGTGGGGCTTGCCTCCGGGGCAGACTCCACCTCCGGGGCCTGCTGGGGCTCATTGGCCGAGGTGTCAAGAGCAGCCGGCGGGGAGGAGGTGTACCGGGGGGCCCAGGATTTCCCTGAGCTCCCTGTAAAAGGGGCAAGTGGTGGGGGTGGCCCCAGATCGGCTGGTCACATCCCGGGCCTGGGCGTAACCCTGCTGCAGCTCCTCAACCTTACTCCTGACGTGGTCAGGAGTGCGGGCAGGGTGACCCCGGGTGGCCAGGCCCTCGGCCAGCCAAGCAAACACATCCGCGTTCCGCCTCTTGCTCCCCATTACATGGAGCACCTCCACCTCACTCCAGAGCCCCAGCAGGTCCCGGATCTTGGCCTCCGTCCAGGAGGGGCCCTGCTGTCTTTTCCCAGGCTGGCTGCCAGGCTGGGAGCCCTGGCTCCCCTTGGGGCGGGTGCCCTGGGGGTGCTTGGGGAGCTGGCGGGCGGCCATCGCAGTGGGGGTGTGTCTTGGGGCTGCAGGGAGGCGTGCAGGCTAGCCGCGTGTTACTGCTGCTGCCTGCATGCGCTCTCAGCTTCCTGCACAGGAAGGCAGGGGGCGGGGAGCTTTAAGGGGCCGCTGCACACGGCGACCATAGAGGTCAGGGGCTGGAGAGAGCGTCTCTCAACTCCTCAGCTGATGGCCGCCATGGCGGACCCCGCTCTTTCGATGTTGCGGGACGCAGATCAGGGATAGCGACTTCGATGTCTCGCCGCCTTACGTCGATGTCAACTTCAAAATAGCGTTTGCCCCGTGTAGACGTGGCGGGCGCTATTTCGAAGTTGGCGCGGATACTTCGAAGTAGCCGGCATGTGTAGACGCGGCTAATATGTAAAGTTCAGCTGAGGTGTCACACCTGAAGAATTTGATAACAAGTATGAAAAAGCTTCATAACAATATTTGATGTCATTCATGAGTTTACAGAGACAGAAATTATTCCAGTTACCTTGATTCAAGATCATTTTCTTCCAGTTATTAATGGTAGGCTATAACATTCATTTAAGTCAATTTGAGCTTGTCAGTGTTGTGTGATGGGAATAAGAACTCATGCTTAGTTTTTCCACATATCATTATTAAATTGGTGAGAAAAATTCTGGATAACCTTTTTGTTAAGGTCTGTGTAAAGATATGAAAGCGATGACTGAATTCTCTCAAGTTATTTAGGTGTTCTGTGTGCTGTGTATTGATGTAGTTCTACATTAGTACTCATAATGTGAGACAAGTGTGCCACTCCTTTTACAGAAATTATCCTAGATATTCCTCTCTCTCTCTCTCTCGTTTGGGCTGTATATTTGCTTTGTTCAAACCACTACTATATTGTTAAAATCTTGTAGTAGACAGTGCTGGCTGGCTGTTTGCTCTTCATCCTGAGGAAGAGATTGAATTTCCAAAAATCTTCATTAGGCACACTCATGGGGGTGGGCAAAAGGAGACAATTGACCAAGGGCCCAGGTGATTTAAAAGGGCCTGGGGGTCCCAGCCATCACTACAGCAGGGCTATGGTCTCAGGGAAGGGGAAAGTCAGGGGACAGGGTAAAGGTCTTTGAGTTGCATGATTAGACAGTTGACAGCCATACTGGATGGGAATGCTACAAAAGCACACCCAAGAATGCAGCCAGCAGGTCACTGCACACCAGCCATAAAATCAAAACACTTTCTATTTGTTCCTGTCCAGGGCAACTTGACTTTGAATCTTCAGCAGATATTTTAAGTCCATGCTTAATAAGTTCAGCAGTTACCTATTATTATGCCTTAAATATCCATTCAGTAGGTTAAGTGAAAAGCATGTTGCAAAATTGCTTTACATCTATATAGCTAACCAGAAGAGGGGAGTTAGCATGACCTTCCTTTTGGATGTACATACCCTGGGTTTTTTTGGGGTTTTTTTTCCAATGGGCTGCCTAGTACTGCTTATTACTGATGTGAACTGCATACTACTCATTCTTTTGCTTGGAAAATTTTGTAAAATTCTTTCCATTCTAAAATCTACCCCCTTCTGCATTCTTATTTCTTCCTTTCAATCTGCTTTCTCAGATGCTGCACCACTTGTGGTGACTTAAAATAAGCTCCATTCTCTAAGGCAGGTTGAGGAACCTTTCTTCTGTCAGGGGCCATTGATCCCTGCAAAATATCATTCACGGGCCACACAAAGGCTTAGGAATTCCCCTAGGCTCTGGAGTGTGGCCAGAAGTTAGCATTTCAGAGTTTGGGAGGGGGCCCAATGCAGGGACAGTGGGTTGAGGTGCAGGAGGAGGTGAAGGCTCCAGCTGGGGGTGGTGCTCTGGGGTGGGGTTTAGGATGAGGGGCTTGTGGCTGGGGTGGGGGTTAGGATGTGGGGGGGGCTCCAAGATGGGGTGAGCAATAGGCCAGGTTGGGGTGCAGGAGGATATTTGGAATGCAGGCTCAAGATTGGGGTGCGGGGTCTGGGAGGGAGTTAGGGCATGGGTGGAGATTCTGACCCAAGTCAAGAGGTTGTGGTGTGGATGGAGGGGCTGTTAGGCACCATGGGCCCTTGGAAAAGGTGGGAGACTAGCCTGACTCTGTGCCCACAGAAAGGGCTGGTGTCAAGGGTGGAAGGGGCAAGGCCTAGGGCAGTCAACCCTTAGCACTGCTGGGTTCCTGGCACTGGCACCCCTCTCTCAGAGATGCATGGAGTGGGGGGATCAGCACTGCTGTGGCACTTCAAAGAGGCCCGGAGCTCCCACCACCACTGCTGCCAAAGTAGCAGAGGTAGTGGCTGGAGCGCTAGGCCCCTTTGAAATGCCGGGCCCAAGGGCAACCATCGTTGGGCCTGGGTATGGACTCTGGCCAGGTGGCACTTACCTCAGGCAGCTTCCTGTTAGCAGTGCAGTGGAGCTAAAGCAGGCTTCCTGCCTGCCCACCCTGGATCTGCACTCCTGGAAGCAGCAGCCTTGTTTGGCCCGTAGTCAGAGGGGGCAAGATGGGAGCTGTGGAGCGAGCCCTGGGGGTGGGGGCAACATGTGGAGCTTCCCTTGTTGCCCCTTTGCCTAGGGGATGCAAGGACATGCTAGTGACCTGCTGTTTCTGGCTCTGCGATTCTTGCCTGCAGTGTGGTGACTTGCTGTGGGTTGGATGAAATAAAGTTGTGAGCAGGATCCAGGCCATGGTCCAAAGTTTCCCTACGCTGCTCTAAAGCTTGAAGTTAATGCCAAGAACAAGTCACCTCTAACTGGCATTAGTTCAGTTCTTGTGTTCTTTCTGGTTTGCTGTGTATGAAGTACAATGTAACTGATTGGACACTGAAAGCAGGTATGGTTTTAGCTTTTTAATTTCTATTCTATTGTTATAAATCCTCTAATAGATCCTAATTCTGTAAGTCATTTGCCTATTTCACTTTCACATTTGCATTTCCTTTTCTTTATTATTCAACCTTGATTTGAAGCAAATTCTTCTTTCATCAGCATGAAATTCCTATTAGTAAAGGAATAAAGGTGACACTTAATCTCCAGGTATTTCAGGCTTTGAAAAATACAGCAAAGTAGTATGTTGGATTATTGCTTTGTATGCCTGGTACACCATTACTTTTAAAGATTACCAGAAAAAAGTAATGCCATGGGCGATGCAACTTTTGATTTTGAAGAGATGACATGAGTAGAATGACTGGAGGCAGGGGCAAGGTTTCTTAAGGCAGAAGTTTTTACCTTCATTCACTGCAAGGCAGATGAATGCACTGGTATCTGATCCAGGTGCATACTGAATAAATAAATGAGTACGCAATTTGTCACTGAGGTTTCTTTTTTGTTCATAACTTTGATATAATTTCTGTTGAATGAGTAAAATATGACACACACTGTAACAGAGAAGGCATTTAACAAGGGTATAAAAAGTAGACTGAAAAAAAAACCCATAAAGAGTAGAATCCAGAGGTAAAATCCTGGCTCCACTGAAGTCAATTGGAGTTTTCTTTTTAACTTCAGTAAGAATGATTTTCACCAAAAAGCATTGCATCAGCGAGTTACATATTTCAGTTTGCATTAGAATAAGCAGGAAAGAGTCTGAAAACAAACTGCAGTTCTTTAAAAGCTGACCTGAACTTCCTTGAGGACACCAGGCATCATATGATAGTCTTAAAAAGGTGATTCTATTAACGAAACAAAGAAGGCATGCTGGGTAAGTATACTTTGGGTTGTTAGGTGCTACAGAGGAACTAGAAAATATAGATAAAAAGACAAGGAATTGTTTCCCTGGATTCAATTTAAAAGTTACAATGCACCATCCCCTTCTGCCAGCACAGAGCCAGGCCTCCCTGCCACCTTGCCATCAACCAGTCTGAGAACTTCCAGAAACCAAATCCAAAATAAATAATAAAAAGATTAAAAATTCCCATTTTAAATTTCCTACCTGGTTCCTGGCTCCAGGCCTGCTGGTGGAGAAGTGGGGGAGGGGGAGTAAAAAGAGCAGTTGCCCCCTGGCCCGGCATTTCAAAGGGGCCCACTGCCACTAATTTGGCAGTAGCAATGGCCGGAGCTATCGGCCCCTATGAAATGGTGCCACAGCACTGCTCTAACTGTGTATAGTTGTGAGGCAAGGAGGGGAGGGACAGTCCCCAGTGCCATGGTCTGGGTGGTGTTCAGAGCTGACTGCTCTTGGCTCTGCCCTTTCCACTCTTGCCACCCTCCCATCCTGCCCCAGGACCAGTGGCAGTTGTTGGTACTACTGCCTGGCTCATTTCACCTTGGTAGGTCGCCTCTGGCCACACAAAGGACTTACCCAGCAGATAACTGGTTCAGTTAAAAAAATCTTCCTCTCTTGCCATTGACTCACCTGGCTGCTTGGCAACACTTCCTGGAGATTTTCAAGGACCAACTATCTCTGGGTTTAGCCCTTTACAGGCAATTTCGTTTACTGAATACTGAGATGTCTGGAAAAGGGGTACAGCAAGAAGTCCTGTGGCACCCTATAGACTAACAGATGTTTTGGAGCATAAGCTTTCACGGGCAAAGACCCACTTCATCAGATGCATGAGTGGGGGGGAGGGTTTCCAGAGGGCTATGTAAAGAGGGGGGTCTCAGAAAAAGGAATGGCCAGAGCTGAAACCTTCTGTTCAGCAAGGTGGAAATGGCCCATTATCAGTAGTTTGTATCAAAAGAGGAAAAAGCAAGTCAGATCAGACAGGGGGATGTGGGCCCACTGTCAGAGTCTAAAGGGAAGATATTAATACCCAGGACAGAGAAGCTGCTTTTGTAATGGGCGAGCCACTCCCAGTCCCTGCTTAATCCTTGGTTAATGGAGTCAAATTTGCAAATAAATTGCAGTTCAGAGATTTCTCTCTCCATTTGATTTTTGCAATTTCTTTGTTTTACTGTGTCAAGTATCGGAGGGGTAGCCGTGGTTAGTCTGTTTTACTGCTACTTTTAAATCTGAGTGTCCAGGGAGATTGAAGTGCTCTCCCACAGTTTTCTGTACATTACCGTTCCTGATATCTGATTTACTTCCATTATTCTTTTACCTAGAGACTGTCCAGTTTAGCCAATGTAAATTGCAGTGGGGCATTGCTGTCACATGATGGCATATATTATATTAGTAAATGTGCAGGTAAAGGAGCCCCTGGTGGTATGGTTGATGTTAGGTCCTGTGATGTTACAACTGTTATAGATATGTGAGCAGAGTTGGCAGCGAGGTTTGTTGCAGGGATTGGTTCCAGGTTTAGAATTACTGTGTTGTGGTCTATAGTTGCTGGTGAGAATTTAAGGTTGGCAGGCTGTCTGTAAGCGAGGACAGGCCTGCCCCCAACTATCTGTGAGAGTGAAGGAACATTGTCCAGGATGGGTTGCAGACCACTGATGATGCGCTGGAGAGGCCTTAGATGGGGGCTGTATGTGATGGTCAGTGGTGTTCTCTTGTTTTCCTTGTGAGGCCTGTCTGGTAGCAGGTGGCTATGAGGGGTAGTAGCCCTCCTATCCATCACAGCATTCTTCCTGTATGACATAATTTGCTGTCTTGCAATGAGGATGCACAAATTTGGAATTATCTCCGAACTGTGCCTCTAATTGTTAAAAACCTGGTAGTTTTCAGCAAGTGAACATAAAATGCATATTATATATATACACAAGCATACCAGAAGTATTACTAAATCTGTAAGGCATTGTCCATAAGCATCCTGCAAAAAATACAATAGGTGGTGGGGGTTTGAGCTATCTCGCCCAATTCTGGATCCTCTAACAACCAATGGAGAAGTCACTCTATGGGACTTTCACTATCTAAAAGCCTTGTGATGCATTTACATAGCAAGTGGCAGCATGCCTTCCAGTGCAGGTAGAGAGCCTCTCTCTAGGCATACTGGAGCTAACATAAAAATAACATTGTGGACATTTATGGCTCCAGCAGAGACTCAGGTTAGCCACCTGAGATCAGACTCAGAGGCTATGTCTAGATTACATGGATTTGTCGACAGAGGTTTTTGCCGGAAGATATCTCCCAACAAAACGTGTGTCAACAGGTGGGGCCAGACAGCAAAGCGGATCACTCTGTCAATCCACTCTGTCGAATGAGAGCAGCTGGACAGCCCGGCTGCTGTCTTTACAAAATGGCCACCTCGATCACCATCAGACAGGGTCACATGGCTGGCAATCCTTTCTGGGAGCCTCAGAAAAATGCACCCTTAAACCTTGGCACAGTGCCCTCGATGCCTGGGAGGTGGCCTGGCTGGTGGGGACTGACTCCACCATGATCACCAGGCTGCCGCTGTCCTCTGAGGCTGGGTCTGCCTCAAGCTCCAGTGGGGTTTGGGACTTGGAGGCCTGCTCCTCTTCCTTCTCTGGGGGCTCCAGCTGCAGCAGTGGTGGAGGGAGGAGCTCCAGTGCCATGTCAATGGGGCACGTGGGTGGTCATGAGTTCCCCCTCCTGTGGCGGGTCTTACCCTGGAGTGTGGGGCTGCTTCCCGGACCAGGCACAGCGTAATGAAGTTTTTTACCCTTTGCCCAGACCTGCTCTGTGCTGTGGGTGGCGTGGCCCCTTTCCACAAGGGCAGTGGCCATCCCAGTGTAAGCGGGAGCATTGCACCTCAAGCCAAGTCCAGGAGGGGGTCCTGCTGCTTGGTGCCCCAGGGTGGCTGCTGGGACCCCTCCACCTGGTCCCTCGAGGGCCACAGGAGGTCTCAGGGTGCCTGGGTGTCTGCCATCTGGAATGCCTTGATGCAAAGGAGTGGATGTGAGGGCACGGGGGAGCACAGATTGTGCCTCTGCGGCTTCCATGCTCTCAGCTTCCTGTCACAGGATTTCCTGGGCTCCCTGTGGCTTTTAGAGGGGCCCACGGCAGGAACCATAGATTGATGATTGCTGTGGACAGGATATCCTCCGGAGCACCTGAATAGAGCCCTGGAAGCCTTTTCTGTTGACAGAAGGTCCCTGGGAACGTACAGACTGTCTTTCTGTTGACAGATCAGTCGAGAGGCATTATGCTTTGGGGGAGCGGGATAAGACTCTTGACAAAAGTTCTGTGTTCTGTCAATTTACTGTTGACAGAATGCCTTGGGAATCTGGATGCTCCCTGGGTTTTGTCAACAAAATGCCAAAAGCTCTCTAGTGTAGGCATAGCTAGAGGATTGTGTGGACTTGGGTCAAAAGATCAAACATATTGGAGCTGCAACTTCCACACTACTAATGTTAGCATGTTAGCTTGAGCAAAACTGGTTACGACTCAATGAGTGTCTGGGAAGCTGGAGGAGCAGCTGGGCCAGATTTGAGTGAGTGGTGGTGTGACTCTGTTTGCCTTCTGACAGTGCCATTCACCTGAATGAGTGAAGTTCTTTTAATTTACATGCAAATTCAGATAGGAGGGGTTATTATTATTATTATTATTATTACGTGGGCCCTAGTTGTGTGTCTAGTTTGCCTCTGTGAATCTGGTTCTGAAACTAGTGCAAGTTTATCTACACCAACTTGGAGCCATATTGCAGTGTAAACATACCCTAGAAATCAGAGGGCTGAGGCCTGAATATTGTGTGACTTTCAGCTTGAAACCCTGCACAAGCATATGTATCACTTAAACCTTACTGTGAACTCTTAAATGTGTCATAGACTTTGTGTTTGCTATATACCCAGGTGTTAACTTTCCACACTGTACTGGTTTTAGCCCTGATTTGTGGCTTCAGAACGCTTGTAGGTCTCTTCTGGCTGCAGTTAATACCTAACCTCACATTTCTCAGCAAAAACAAGCCCAAATCAGAATAATTTTTGAGGGCATGAGAGTTTGACAGGCAGAAACTCATTATGTTTCTCTAGACACAAGGACTGCAATATATACTGTTTAGACACAAGGACTGCAAACATGTATGCTGCGGTCAGAAGTTGATGTTCACAGTTTAATTTTTCAGGGTAACATTAGTTCATGAACACAGCCAGTACTCACCAAGGAAGGTACAGGGAAAGTAGTTGGTACATTCTGGAGATTTTAGGGGAAAAGATGTATATGGCAACAATTGGGATTAGACTGTTATAACACATTGGTCTTGTTAATATTTTATTTACAATACATTTCTAGTTAAAACAAAATTATTCAAAATTAGTTTTTAAACTTTATTTTTCTGACATCTCTTAATAAGAATAATTTACATTAAATTCACTCAAACACCACCATTATAACTTGTTGAAAAAGCTAAAAACACTTTTAACAAAGGAGATATTATTTTTGTAATTTATACAGTGAAAATGTATGTTACATCTACTTTTAATATACAGTAAGGCTGTGTCTAGACTACAAAAACAACTTTGAAGTAAGGACCTTTGAACTGCAGTGTCTACACACACCCTACTTTGAAGTTAAACTTCGAAGTAGCGCACTAGTCCATTCCCAGGAATGGAGTAAGGACTTTGAAGTTAGGCTCCCTACTTCGAAGTTAACTCTCTGCTGGCTGCTTTGGTGTAGTGCCTAACTTCGAAGTTAGTTCCTAGTGTAGATGCACCCTAAGGCTATTTCTACACAGGCCACTTCCTTCGGAAATGGCATGCTAATACACGGAGCGAAAGATGCTAATGAGGTGTGGATGCAAATTCCCCACACCTCACTGGCATAACGTCATGTGATTTGGAGTCCAGAAGATCATTCTTCCAGATTCCAAAACTCTGTGTAGAAGCTCAGCCCCGGAGGGTGCTTCCAGCAGGAAGTCCTCCTTCCGGAGGCCTCTTCTTCCCAAAAATTTTTGGGAAGAAGGGGCTCCTGGAAGAAGGACTTCCTTCCGGAAGCCCCCTCAGGGCCGTGCTTCTACACAGCATTTTGGAGTCCGGAAGAACGATCTTCCGGACTCCAAATCATGTGACATTATGCTAATGAGGCACGGGGAATTTGCATCCGTGCCTCATTAGCTTCTTTCACTCCAAGTATTAGCTAAGTGTCACTATGGCCATGTCTACACTACAGAAATAACTTCTAAGTTGCTTACTTCGAAGTACATCTATACATACCCTACATCGAAGTTAAACTATTACATTCCTGGGAATGGAGTAAGGATTTTGAAGTTGGGCTCCTTACTTTGAAGTAAGGGAAAATGTATGTAGACTCTCTACAGGCTACTTTGAAGTAGCTCCTAACTTTGAAGTTAACTTCAAAGTTAGTTCCTAGTGTAGATGCACCCTATGGTATATTAATTCGATGTGCTCTTCTGTAAAATGCATTTCTATTGCCTGAACTATTAATAAAAACATAGAAACAATGAAATAAAATTCTAAAGTCACCAGCTTTAAGATTATATTAATGGATTTGTCAATTTTGATTACTGTGTTGAGATTTAGATGACATCTTCCAGTAGGTTTTTTTTTCCACAATAATATTTGTAGAGCCAGACCAGATTTTTTTTCCAGCCTATACCATCGTGCAGTAATTTTTATAAACTGCATGAAAGCTCCAACTTCATCAGATGTCAAGATTTTTGAAGTGGTACTTCTCTAAAGAAACCCTATTACGTGGCTTCTTGCTCTGTAACCCTGAGATCACAGGTTCCTGGATAAAAGTGTAACCCACGCACTTGTGTGTGTGGTTAACTGTCGTATGTACTGGACCACATCACAGACAAAGAATGTGTCCTCTCCAGCCTAAGCTGAGAGCCAGCTGGCCTTTAGCTCAAGCTGTAGAGGCTCCTCCACTAAGCTGCAGAGACTCTAGGTTTGAGTCTGCCTGTGGGCAGTTATAAGCAGGGGGTCTGTTTGCTACTGCAGTTGGGTGCCTGAAGCTTAGGTTATGCTTTCTCAGCTAGGGGAAGTATATAACCCTCACACCTCTGTGTGGTTAGTTGTCCCATGTATTGGGACCTAAACCACTTCACAGAGGAAAAATAAGTGTCCTCAACAGCATAAGCTGAGAGCTAGCTGGCCATCAGTTCACACTGTAGCAGTACTTCCACTGAGGTCCCAGGTTTGAGCCTGCCTGAGGGTAGTTACAAAAGCAAGTTACTACAGAGGTGCTTATATTTAACCATTCTTGTGGTTAAGTACCATTGGTTTTTCAAAAGCAGTTGAGCATGCTGCAATTCAAAGTTCAGCATGTGTTTAAGCAACCTTCCTGACTAGATCCCCAGTTATGTGGGATCATGGCCTAAGGATGCTTTTGTAAATTGAGATCCTAGTGTAAGACCAATTAAATCAATTTCTCTTACACGAGTCAAATGAGACCAAATAGTCAAAAAACAGTGTTATTTTTCACTTCTGGGTTTTACTGAAGCTCTCTAACTTGCATTGGATGGCTCCAGTCTTCTGTGTACCTAGGCTGATACCTTAGGTCAAATCAGTTCTGAATTGTTGATTATCTTGAGCAGAATTATAGACCTTTGATGATATGTCCTATTCTCAGCACTTCTTCTTTTGACATTTTTATGCTCTTCACTTATTCAGATGTTGGATATAAAATCACTGCTATTGTGTTGACCATTGCTAAGGATGCTTTTATCAAGTAACATAAGAAGAGAGAGACTTTAAATATATAGTAGGTTGTTTTTGTGAGAAACTATTTCTATTGACAACTTGTTGAACCAGATGCGGATGTCAGTTTCTCCTCAGATACAAATTTGTTCTTGTTAAAAATAGTCAGAGGAAATAGCTTTTGGAAAAATGTATTTAAAATAATTAAAAATTGAAATAAAGTCCAAATAGACACATTCTATAACTCTGAGATAAATTATTTAGTCTAAATTGTAATGGCTTTACATGGCGGCTTAAAAACATAGAATCGTACATTCTGGAGGTTTTAGGGGAAAAGATGTATATGGCAACAATTGGGATTAGACTGTTTTAACACATTGGTCTTGTTAATATTTTATTCACAGTACATTTCTAGTTAAAACAAAATTATTCAAAATTAGTTTTTAAACTTTATTTTTCTGACATCTCTTAATAAGAATAATTTACATTAAATTCACTCAAACACCACCATTATAACTTGTTGAAAAAGCTAAAAACACTTTTAACAAAGGGGATATTATTTTTGTAATTTATACAGTGAAAATGTATGTTACATCTGCTTTTAATATACAGTAAGGCTATGTTACGTCTACTTTTAATATACAGTAAGGCTGTGTCTATACTACAAAAATAACTTCAATGTAAGGAACACTTTATGTTTAGTAAAAGAAAGGTCTTGAGACTTTCTTGTGGTACTGTTCTTCTAGTCTGCATTGGTTCCCATTGTGTTGGCATCCATTTGACTATGAGGGATTGTACAGCCTGTCATGTAGATGGTTTGCACTATCTCATATGGCTTGAATAGTTCAATTCTAGATTTGCATGATCTTTGGCATTTTTTGCAAATATAGATATTTTGGATGGGAACTGCTTGCTTCCTTTGGGTTCTTTGCTCTTAAAATTATCGGAGTCATCACCTTCATGAATTCTGAAGCCGTGATGGAGATAATGGCACCACTTGTTACAATCACTTGCTAAAGGTTTCCCATCATTCTGGATCAATTCCAAATTCCTTCATATCTTGCTTGTATGTGTCTTTATAGTGATGCCTGAGTCTTTCTGCTGTTCTTTGCCCTTTGAAGAAACTCTGCCTTCCTGACATTATCTTGTCATTTAGTATTGGGCATGCAGCATAAACAGTGTAGGTAGAAATTGTTTAATTTTCTCACCTGATGAGAGTAAGTTCTCCATGTTTCCCCCCAACCCCACCCCACAAATGAATGCTGAGGGTGCAAGCTTGGTCTTAGCATTTCAGTCTTGTTTGTAAGCTTTGAGTTGTCCCATATTCTTTTAGTTAGTCTGCAAAATATGGGGCCAGCCTCTTTCCAATGTGAATGTTTAGTTCTTCATCCAGAGAGAGGTTGGTGGCCACTATGGAACTTAAATAGCTGCTTGATAGCAATCACTAGTGATATTTTTTCTGTTTCCCATCTAGGTGTAGAATGGAGCCCTGTTTGATGGGAAGTTGTTCTTTAATTCCTCAAGGGATGTCTGTGTCTGTCTTTTTAGTTTCATTTTATATAGAAGTAATTTTAATATAGTTTCAAACTTGATGAAAAATGAGCTTCATTAAATGCAGTGGTGGATAAGACTAAGCAACTTTGTATTATGTAATTTTTATGGCCTCACAATTTAGGTCAGAGGTGGCCAATCAGTTAGCGACTAAGAACCAAAATATCTGTGGATAAAGTGCAAAGATCCATGTATTATAGATTATTTTTATCAATCTATCTTTAGATTCATAGACAGAGCAATAAAAATAATATCTAATATGTGGCTCAACGCCCTCCCCCTTCCCAGAGCTGGACACTCACAGTGTCCCCTTTCCCACTGCTCTAACCCAAGCCCCGACCCCTCCTTCAGAGCCAGGAACTCCCAGCTCTAACCCAATCCTCCTTCCCCCCACTCTAACCCAATGCCTGGGACTCACCGGTGCTGCTGCTGCCTAGTGCTTCTGCCTCCAAGTGCTGGGGCAGATGTGCAGAGCAGTGGTGAGAAGCCCCTGTGCGCAGCTCTGAGCAAGATCCACATTTCACTGATCAAAGAGGTGCATGTGCCATGAGAGCCAAAGGTTGGCCACCCCGGCTTAGGTTCTGTAGCTCAATTCTGTTGCAAACAGTCTGGGTAAACTCAAAATACATTTTAATTTGAAATTTTAGGTTCTGGAATGCTTATATGTATATGTAAACTAGAATTTTGTGTGTGTGGCAGTGTGTTCTCACACAAGTAATTCTCTGTGCATGTGCTTGCTTGCATTCTCTCTCTCTCTCTTAGGCTACGTCTACACGTGCACGCTACATCGAAATAGCTTATTTCGATGTAGCGACATCGAAATAGTCTATTTCGATGAATAACGTCTACACATCCTCCAGGGCTGGCAACGTCGACGTTCAACTTCAACGTTGGGCAGCACCACATTGAAATAGGTGCTGCAAGGGAACGTCTACATGCCAAAGTAGCACACATCGAAATAAGGGTGCCAGGAACAGCTGCAGACAGGGTCACAGGGCGGACTCAACAGCAAGCCGCTCCCTTAAAGGGCCCCTCCCAGACACAGTTGCACTAAACAACACAAGATCCACAGAGCTGACAACTGGTTGCAGACCCTGTGCATGCAGCATGGATCTCCAGCTGCAGCAGCAGCAGCCAGAAGCCCTGGGCTAAGGGCTGCTGCCCACGGTGACCATAGAGCCCCGCAGGGGCTGGAGAGAGAGCATCTCTCAACCCCTCAGCTGATGGCCACCATGGCGGACCCCACTATTTCGATGTTGCGGGACGCGGATCGTCTACACGTGCCCTACTTCGACGTTCAACTTCGAAGTAGGGCGCTATTCCCATCCCCTCATGGGGTTAGCGACTTCGATGTCTTGCCGCCTAACGTTGATTTCAACTTCGAAATAGCGCCCAACACGTGTAGCCGTGACGGGCACTATTTCGAAGTTGGCACCACTACTTTGAAGTAGCGTGCACGTGTAGACGCGGCCTTACAGTGTTTGTTAGTATTTTTAGCTCTTATAGTTCTGAGAAAAACCTTGAGAAAGTGAATTGAGTTGAAACTAATGCAGTGTTGTCTTTGAGGCTTCAAACAGCCTGAAGCAATAAACCTGAGAGGCACAAAGTGTCCAATTCATCTCAGTGATTTGCTGGTTCTGATACCTAATCATAACTGTATATTCACTTGTCCCGAATGCAGTTGCCAAAATGTGATCTTCCTTTCCTGTTTCTTCCATGTAAAATTTAAGCATGGATCACTGAAAATTCTGCAACATACTAGAAAATGACTGTGCACCAGCAGTGGGAAATACATATTGGGAATATTGCTCTCACTGTATATAGGGAGAGAGGAAAGTAAACAGAAAATGAAGCTTCCCAGAATATTCATTATCACCAAAGTGCCATAAAGTTTAGGTCAGTTCACTCTGGAATACGCAAGTCCTTAAATGCAACTTCAACTACTGGTTTAAATAGTGAGCAGTTGGCTTTTTTTTTTTGTCTACTCAGAGACTGAGAAACTACCTACGCACACCAGTATCCTTATCCTATTTCCAGTTCCACTATCAAATTTTTAGTGCAGTACTTCAGAAGTTGTCTAATCAGTCATATTTCTGTTTGAACTCCTCAAATAACATGTAGTCATGTTGCACCTCAGAGGCTAACAAATGTATGAGTTTTGTGTGTAAGACCCATATTTTTTCTCATCTTTGGATTTAAATATCTTGAGTAATTTTAGAAAAGAGGAATAGAGGAGGAGAATCAAATCCTTTTTGGAAAGATGTGGGTTTAATTTTTCGCAATCCCCAGAGTCAATTCAACATGCCCCTCTGTCACTCTCTCTACCAAGAACCCTGGACCCCCAATATTCCATCTTTCCCAAAGGAGTCCCTGTTCTGCTTTAACTCATTCTGCTGAGCAAGAGATTGCCAATAGAACAAGAGGATTTTTAGAACTCCAGGACTGCTTACTATTAAAATACTGTATTATAGTTCTTATTAGCACCTACTTACTACTTGAAATTTATTGATCTCAAAAAATCTTTCAAAGGCAAATAAGAATCACAAGATCCATCTTATAACCTAGAAAACCCAGGCAGAGTGAGTAAGTGATTTGCCCAAGGTCATACAGCAAGTCAAGTGGCAGAATTGGGAATAGACCCAAATATTCCTTGTTCCCCGTCTCAAGTCTGGTCTGTTTGACAACACTGGAGGAATGAGCATTTTGCAAGATGACATTCTCTTCCTCCTATTAGCAGCATTTGTGAAGCTGAAGCACCTATCAACAGAAGTCTGAGTTCCTAAAACAGAGCCAAACATGTTCTCTGATTACCTCAGCTTCTCTCAGTGTGACTGTCACCAAAAGGAATAAGGCCTTCCTACAATACCAAGAAGATTGTCCGTAGTTCTTGAAACAACATAGCCTCTCATTTGAAGGCAAGTTTTATGTTTGGACATGTTCCATTGTCATTACAAGTTACATGGTTACAGATGCAATTGAGGAATTCTGCAAAGAAAGTCAACATCCTTAACCAGTTTTATTTTATAATATCTCTATGATGCTTCCATCATGTGCATTGTTTTCCTGCTGAGAAGCTTCTGAAAAGTATGCTATTCTGACTTACATGCTTCCAGTTTCCATCCAAGACACATCACACCATTGTTAGTGTGCAGCCAAGCCACAGGATACAACCATATCTTCTCCAGTTCCACTGACAGAGACAAAAACCTGCAAAATCTGTATCACCTGGTGAAGTAAAGAAACAGATTGACAGAGCCAGATGAGCACCCAGAAGTCACCTACTTCGTGATAGGCCCAACAAGGAAAACAACAGAACACGTCATGTCATCACCTGTAGCCCCCAGCTTAAACCCCTCCAGTGCGTCACTGACAACATGCATCCTACACTGCAACATGATCCCTCACTCTTACAGGCCTTGGGTAACAGGCCAGTCCTCTCCTTACAGGCAGCTGCATAAACTCAAGAAAATGCTGAAAAGTAGACACATACTGTACCACAGAAACACTAACCCAGGAACCTATCTCTGCAACAAACCCTGTTGCCAGCTCTGTCCATGTGGCCGGACAAGCGACACCATCACAGGACCTAACCACATCAGTCACACCATTAGGGGCTCATACACCTGCACAGCCACTAATGTAATGTACACCATCATGTGCCAGCCATACCCCTCTGCCATGTACATTGAACAAACCAGAAAGTCTCTGTGCCAAAGAATGACTGGACGTAAATCTGACATTAGGTATTGGAATACACATAAACCTATAGGGGAACACTTTAACTTCCCTAGACATTCAATAATGGATTTAAAAGTAGCCACCTTCTCCAAAAGAATTTTACCAGAAGATTACAGAGGGAGACATCTGAAATGGAATTCGTTTGTAAATTTGACATGTGAACTAGGCCTTAACTGAGCTCTCAACTTTCTTATGCGTTACAAGGGCAATTCCCCCACCTTTTTGATATTCACAGGAATGGGACACATCATACTTAATTTGCTTCATCTATGGGTCCTACTAAAGGCTGGTGACCCTTTTTTCCTCCTCCTCCTCCCACCTCCCCCACAGCTCCCCTGCTATATAAACCCTGGATTCTATTTGTCTACTCCAGTCATCTGAATAAGTAGGTTTTAGCCATGAAAGCTCACAACCTAATGAATTTGTTAGTCTCTAAGATGCTACAGGACTGCTTGTTATTTGTGTAGCTACAAATTAACACAGCTAGCCCTGTAAGCCTAAAATTATTGATTTTTTTTTTAAAATTAGGGACTTGAGTTATCTGTGAAAGTGGAGAAATCATGAAACAGGCTGCTGCTTAATTCAATTTGTGCAGAAGTAAAACCAGGATTTAAATGAGATCTAGAGGCTAACATCAGTATTGTCTTGAAAAACATCTTCTTTGTATCAATAATATAGACAAAACCATTGATACATTCACAAAAGCTGAAATGAAATTGCAGGTAGATGTGGAAGGTCTCTACTTTTAAATGCGGCAGTTACATATTATAAATCTTACCTACATGGCCTATATCTGAAACTATAGTAATCTAAATAAAAACAAGATTCTGAAACTTGTATATATTACTTTAAGATGCTTAAAAGTACAGCGGGCCACTGAGGATAACTGTATGGAAGATGGGAAAAGTTATACTCTTTTCTGATATTGAAAACTTGTTTTTCAATGCCAAACCATACAATACTGTAACAGATAAAGACACATCATCAGCTAAATTGAACCAACTTCAGAGTATCCAAATCTGTGTTGTTCTCAGTGTATTCCATCTGATTGGATAATTGTGTAAAATGAAATAATTCTAGCAAATGTTAAATGTGATTGCATATAACCTACAACTTCTCCTTAGATAGAAGTTATTCTCCTACATCATGAAATTGAAAGGCTAGAAACCATGTGATTACACGAAAGCACTCAAATTTACTACATCAAGGCCCCTTTCTTGCAGATGGCAATGGTGGGGGTTGCTGCTTTCTGGGCTATGATATGCTTGGCTAAAAATAGTGACTTAATAGTAGAAGCGTGTTCAGTGCTTCGAGTGAAACTTAAAACTTCTTGAAACTTGCCTGATTGTGGGCTATTTGAAATATTCCTGAATCTTTGCAAATCTGATCCAAATTTTAAAGCGAGCTTTTTTGGATCAAACCATGGAGGATGTGCAGGGATTTTTTTTCAGATTTTTTGTGTAAAAACTGATGACTTTGGGAGTGTTTATGCAGTGTTTTGCTAGGCAATCTTTGATTTACTCAGATGCAAGACTGGGAGATTGTATATCATTGGGAACTGAAACAAACCAACTCAAGTTTACACAGTCCTGTGACCCAAGAACTCCTGTTTCCTATTGCACTAACCCGTAAATGTGTGCTACTTGTGCATTTAGTGCCTAATTCAAAGAGCTTTGAAGTTAGTGGAAAGATTCGTAATGACTTGGTGAATGTTGGATCAAGCTCTTAAGGCCTGATCCTGCAAGGTACTGAATAGTTCCCACTGACCTCAAATGCCACTGAATTCAGCAATACCCAAGGCATGCACCATTGTTTCTTATGAGTTTTGTGGGAGGTAAGAGGGCTTGCTCTGAATTTCACAATAGTGTGGGTTCAATATTTAATCATTTCAAATATTTAAAGTGTTTTTCCCCTTTCTTTTTTTCTCAGGCTAGTCCTGCCCCTATAATCGTCAACACAGACACGTTGGACACAATTCCCTATGTGAGTATGACTTTTTTCTTTATATGGCTGACGTTACAGTGTGATCTACCTTGATTTCCTCCACTAGTAAAATTCACTTCACTGCATTATCAGATAAATAGAAGGCTAGTTAAATGTATACAGACAGGCCATGTCTACACTACAGTAATCTGTTGACAGAAGTCACAGTCAGAAGAGATCTACTGACAAAAGTTGACAGATTACGTCTACACATAAAAGCAGATCGAAAGAACAATCCACTCTTTTGACAGAGAGCAGCCAGACTGCCCAGCCCTCTCTCAACAGAACAACTGACTCTAAGTCCTGCCTGTCAACAAAAGGGCCCCAGAGTGTCTACACTGCAATTTTATCGACAGACTCTATCGAGAGAAGCGTTACTCCTCAGTGTAGAGAGGGATAACACTGTCGGGGAAAGTGTTCTGTTCTGTTGAAACTCTTGACAAAATGCCTTTTTGTGTATAGACACTCCCTGAGAGAATGAGGGGCCAAGGAAAGTCGTAGGGGACATGTGCATTGTAAAGCTGGAATATCTCTGCTGTATTCCAGAGATAGGTGGGTGATGGTAAGCCGGCAGAAGCACCTGATCATTTGGAGCAGGTGTGGTGGGGAGACTGGTTGCAACACAGAGAGGGCTCATTCACAGCAGGGAACTACTAAAGCCCAAGTCTCCCACGCCCTAAGCAAGTGCTGTAGCTACCTGCTCTTGAGTCCATATCTCTCTGGAGCAATGAATATTTTAGTTCTATACAGAGTTGAGCAGCTCTAAAAGAAGAGGCAGAGAAAGGAAGCCAGGACTGACTGTATTCCATTTTTCAATACATTCACTTGGGCTTGCAAATACCATGTTTTGACTAAGCCCCAGTCTCCTTGAGTTCAGGAGGGATGATACACACAGGGTGACCAGGTTCAATCACAATCTTAGGCCTGGTTTACACTGGGGATCAAAGTTGATCCCAGCTACGCAATTCTAGCCAAACCATCAGCACAGCTAGAATCAACGAGTCTGGATTGACTTTGTTCCCTAGTGTAGATTAGGGCTTTTTGGACTCATGCTGATGTCCCTTACTCCATGCGGTAGCGTGGAGAACCATGGTCGACAGCTGAGCCCACAGAGATCGATCATGGCGTGTTGAACCCCTCATAAGTATAGACACGTGCTTACTGTTATTTCTCAAAGGGAATTTGAGGTTCATATGGATCCTAGGGCTTTATATAGGAGTCTGCTGAGCATGGCAGCAGTGTATACTGTGGTTTCTGCTATTTTATGCTTATTCTTGCCTGAAGTACTTACAAGAGAACTGCAGGAAGAGCCTGGGTCTCCTTAATGGACCTTATCCTGCAATCAACTCAAGCATTGTTTTCAGTCTGATTTTAATGTGCACTTCAGAGCAGGAAAGCTGAGTAATTTATTTTTTTGGTTTGGAGTTTGAACTGAAAAACCTTACATGTATAAAACTGAAACCAGATTTTTATATTTGTTTTTGCTGAAATGAAATCAAAAAATCTTATTCAGATAAAAACATTTCTAGTGTTGATTTGAAATTAAACATTAAATTGAAACGATGCTTTAAAATAAAATGTCATTTCAATTCCACATTTGGTATGGAAAATGTCATTCAGTTCAACATTTTGATTCTTTTTAAATATACCACTTCAACATTTCTAAAATTTTTGTTTTCATTTTTTTCTGGGGGATGAGGGGATGGGAAAGAAGGGATTGGCCAAAACTTTAACTTTTCACAGACTTTGTTGCAAGAAGCTTCAGATGCCACCCCAAAGGCACTTCTTCTGCAATTTTACTGTTGTGTGAAAACAAAACAAAGAACAACAAAACTCTAAGCTGTGGGTGGTGTTAATTTATTTTTGTTTACTTTACGAAATTGAAACCTATTTCCAGAGTTCTCACAAAATATGTAGCTATATCTAATTAACCAATTTTATATAAAAAAATTCCCTTACATTTAGCTCTGTTCTTAGTAAATATTTTAAAACATATACATTCTTGTTTTCTACTGTAATTATGTAAACTTTGGGAAAGATACCCAATCTTCCTGATCCCTAACACTAGTTTAAGGAATGTGAATAGCTTAAGAGTGACTACATTTTCCATGTTATTCCATAGATTTTTTGGAAACATTAGAGCTTTAATACTTTTAGGCTTGTTTAGCACAACATAATTGGGCTGATTCTCTTCACTTATGAATGATGTCTGCATACTGGATCTGAGGTTCCATTCGTTAGTAAATGTTAGTACCTGTTAAATTTTATGTGTGGTGCTTTTTGGCACTGGGAAATGGGAACAGGAAGCCTATTTTCTTTATCTATGCCCCTCACTATATTTGGTGACACGTTTTATAAGGAGGTTTCATTCAGTTTGTTTTGTGAAAGTTTGATATGCACATTTAGTTTTAATGGTTTCCTTCTCCTAGGAGTTGGGCTTCATCTGGGCATGGACTGTGACAGGGGTTCTGAAGCTTTTTCTTTCAGAAGCCTGAGCAATATGCTTTTAAAAAGTCTGTGGCTCACCAACCCAACTGTTTTTCTGCATATCAAAGTCAGGCTGGCATTAGGAGCAAGGCAGTTGCCCTGGGTCCCAGCGTACAGAGGGTCCTACAAAGGTCAATTGCGTAGTCTTTGGCTTCAGCCCCAGGCAGCAGCACTCCATGGAGTCAGAGCTTCATCCCCTGCTGGGCTCGGGGGCAGCAGAATTTCAGCTCCTGCTTCACTCTTGGCTTTAATCCTGGGCCCCAGAAAATCTCATAGCTGACCTCCTTGGCAGCTCCTTCCCACTCCAATGTAATTGTGGACCCACGGAGGCTACAGAACACAGTTGAGAACCATTAAATAAGGAGCTAGGGAGGGGGATGAAGATGGAAATAGTGCTCTTCTGGCCTCCAGCTCATCAGGAGATTGGCCCTCCTGTTTGAGTGCTCTGGCAGCACTACAGTCTGCTTTTCTACAGAATGTGGTCTAATTTCACTTCTTCAGATACCCTGATGCTACAATATTATATGTGTCATACATATCAGCAGATAAGGAAATGTAACTTCTGTGGCAGCAGAATTTAGATTTCTCAAATTATATGCCAGCTTTTAGGTAAAGTGCTTTTTGAAAGAAAGAGTCTTTGTTTTAGCATGAGTGAAACATTGGTAGAAGTGAAGATCATGCAGGATAATTACCAGTGATAAAGAACACACCTAAAGAGTCTTCTATTTTGGCTGTAGTTCAGTAAGTTACTTAAGCACATGCCAAAATTAAACATGCAACTAGTACCCTAGTCAGTAGGCATATTCTTTTGTGACTTGATGAAGTGGAGCCTTTGTGCCAAATGTAACATTGCAAAATTTAAACACCAACACAATTGCCATTTCTTGTTGGCCATTTCTCATTTAGTATAACTTCTGGCCTTTTAAGTCTTATAGGGTTCCCAGAAAATGATCAGGAATCTATTGTGTAAGATACTGGAAAATGTAGTAATGAGAAAAAAAATTTAGGGGCCATATCCTTCAAATATTTACATGTATGAGTACTTTAATTGAGAAAATATTTATTCAAAAATGTTTGTCCTCCAGCTTGACAGTATATAGTTACTTGTCCACAATGATTTTTTTAAAAGCCCCTCATTTTTGCAAGGAGCTTGGTGGTATCCAAAGCCTTAATCAAAGTGTATTTCTACTACTTTTGTTTCGTTGAGGTGTAACACTTGTAAAGGCCTCACATGATGTATTTGGAATCAGTGAGAACACTCCATTAGACTTTTGATCAGACCCAAAACTCACGAGAACACTTTTTTTATTTTACCTGGAGTATTTCCCAGGGCAATAAGAACTAATGAGCTGACCAGAAGCAGACTTTGTCTTTTTACCCAACGTGACAATGACTGAAATAGGGAGAGAAACCTCTAGGAGATGAGATAGTATTCCTCCAAAACATCTTTGCCCTGAAACACAGATAGGTTCTTTTTATAGCTTCCTTATTGTCACTGTAAAAAATGTTGCAAATGAGACTTCCTCTTTCAAACTGTTTATAGCAGCATATTGTCAGAGGGTAGTGAAATGCACGTGACCGATAGTGAATGAACATCTCTTGTAGCAATTACTGTGGAACATGAAAAGAATTTTGAGGGACTTGTACAGTTTGATATGAGCAGTGTTCAGGAGGTGGGAAGAGATATGGCAGTTTTACCATAAGAAGACTTCAGAAGCTTTAAGTTTAATTATTTTAACAACAGTTTTATCATTCAGATACATGAGCTATGCAGTCTGTCAGTTAAGTTACTAGTTGACAAAAAAGTACAAATATTTAATCTCTTCTTCCTCCATATAGAGTTAAATCCTAATATTCTAGTGATGCTTCCCAGTATTGTCTTGTCATGTCCTTATGACCTGTCCATCCCCAGTCTGTAGGCATCTATCTATTATCCCTATTTTGTTTGCAGAGCACCTAGTATGCTGGGGTCAAGGAGTATGAGAAAGGATTCTCGGTGTTACAGTAATACAAATAAATAACAATTTAGGTGTTTATATCTGACCAAGCACCTATAATTCTGGAAGGGGAATTGCAATAGTATACTAGGGGGCTGTATCCCCCCTGTTCACTAAGCTTGCCAACACCCCTGTCTTCCCAGGGGGTCAGAGATCTCTGTGGCTAGCTCCAGACTTCTCAGAAGGGTGGGAGTCATAAGGCCAACCTTGGCCTTTCTGGAGCCACCCCTCCCCAGCCCCACTCCACTTCTTCACCACCCCGCCCCCGGGGAGCAGACATGTAATAATGTTGTTCTGTTGCGTTGGAGACAAAAATAAATTATATAGAGAAGGAGATAATTGGTATTTTCAGATAGTTATCTCTGTTCTTACAAGTTTTCTTCCTATGGTTTTTCTGGAGAAAATGATTCAAAGGCCTAGGGATTGTTTGTAGGTAGATACTGCTAAAGACATAGGTATTAAATTCCACATGAACTGAGAGAAAACTGGGTACTTTGGTGTTCATACCATGTGCCATCTTCTTTGATGTCATTGAAAATGTTGTTCACCCATTTAACTGTGATCTATGGACTTTCCATGTGGTCTTCACTCATATTGCTTGGGAATTCTGTTTCCAACAGAGGAAACATAGAAATTACCCTGAAATACTTAAGTAGCTGCTTTCTCTATTCCCCCTCCCCCTCCTCCACCAACAAAGACTGATATCTGTATATGGAACTTGCCTAAACACTGAAATAGGAAGCGTTTCTTATTTACTGTTAGCTCCCAATTTGGAGATTCGTGTCCCACATAACCCTCCACCATGGAGTTAGGAGTGTGACATTATTCTCTGTATTGCTTTCATTACAATAATGCCTAGATTCTCTGCCTAGTATCAGGGCACCATTATGCTAATATATTTTCCTCATCTATTCATCACTCTTCCTACAAACAGGACCACTGGTACAAGTTCATTAAGGAGAGGAATGATTTTTATTTATATTGTTTTAAAACTTTAATTTGCTGTTAACTCTTATTTAACTAAAGAGCTTTAAAAGAACAAAAAAATACACCCAAGAATCTAAGCAACTTTTAGCCCAAATTTCTGGGTTTTTATGTATAGCATGACTAGGAAAAGTTGAGGAAAGAAAAAATTAAATATCAGAAAATTTATAATAAAGAAGCACTAAAGGACATTTCACAATGGTTTCCACTTCAGATTGCCTGTATACAGAATCTGTGTTTGCCTCATACAACTGACAACTAACTCTTGATCAATAGGAGTTGAAACTTTTCACTAAGGCTGTGTCTACACTAGCAAGTCCTTCTGGAAAATCAGGCCCTCTTTTAAAAGAACAAGCGGTGTGTCCACACAAAAATTCACTTTTTCAAATTCCTTTTGAAAGAATGCAGCTCATTTTCTGGAGGCCCTCTTCCTCTCTCAAATGAGGAAGAGCACCTTCTGAGAGATTCTTTCAGAAAAAAGCATTTGTAGATGCTCCATGGGCCCTTTTTTCGAAAGAGCAGTCCTTATGGTGCCAGATTTTTTGATCTCTTGCCCATTCTTTAGAAAGAGCAGATTGCTCTTTAGATCCACTTTTTGTGTGTGGATGTGCTCTTTCAAAAGAAGATCTTCCAGAAGAGTTTACTTTCATATTAGATTTTAAAAAGACACCATGTTATTAAACTACATTATCTTTCATTATTTAAAACATACTGTTTATGCCAGAGGAACCATAACATTTGATGAAAATATTAACCATATTAAGATTTTACCAAGGTGTGTGTAATTTAGTGTTTCGCTCAAGGGTAAAATACCCTTCAGAGCAAGAAAGAATAATGATATGACATTTGGAATGGATGCAATGAATGTGTGATGTGAATTTGGATGAAGAACTAATGGAGGAGAGGAAGAAAGGCCAAGATAATAAAAATAATACTGAACTCTCAAAAGGAAAAAATGGACAGGAACTTAAATCATTAATATTTGCTCCAAAGTGTGATTGAGAAGTCTTAAAAAAATCATTTGCTTCCACACAGTCGTTCTGAGATGCAAAAGAATGACTGTCTATTACCATAACTTCTCACTCTGGCGCACTTTTTTCATGTCAAATCCATAATAGTTTTAGAAAGACATATATAGTTGACAAGATAGTGCAATGTGTTAATTAGGTGGTAACATGAAGACACTAATTGTATACTCATACTGCCACTAACTTCTTCCAAGAAAACCTGTCCTGAGTTAGTAGAAAGTGAGTTTAGATATAAACTTCTGAAATTCTATTACAGGTGATCACACATTAATTCATTCTCTGCTTTGCTGATTTAACATCGGCTCCAAATATATTTATTGATTTAGGCTTCAGTCCCGGAAACTAGCATATGCATGACTGTGGCCTTAATAACCTTGAAAACAATACATTAAAGAGATACAATTTTTGGCTTTCACTCCAGTCATCATGATTCTGATGGAACTCCCTGTTTTTAAAATAATGCTAAGAGGATACTATGGGTATAAAAAAACCAAAAGGATCCCAAAACACAGAAAGGATTTTGATTCAGATTTATTTTAGTTCTCTGATGCCTGTTATTTTTTTCTATCTCACTATGTCATACTTCTTTCTTCTTTTAAAAATATAGCACCTTGAAGAGGAGACTTTAAAAAAAATCCAATGAGTCAATTTTCAAAGGTAACCATATATATACCCCACTGATTTTTTTTCCATAAGGTTTGTGCTTCTAGGTGGTTTATTCACCCTCAATAAATGTGCCCAAACTAAGAAAAATGTTAAACAAATTAAATAACCACTTGTTAGAGGTGTTCAGTCTAACCCTGAGTCTGACTGTACTAACATCAAAAGATAAGCCACTTTTCAACAGCCTTTCTCCAAACACATACATTTTAATTGTAACAAAACAAAACAGCAGAAATGTAACAAAACGATTTATTCAGTGATGAGCTTTTTTTTCCAGTACTCTGTATTTGTAAATGTCAGTCTATGTTGGAAATGAGATTGATTTGATGAAGTGGGTCTGTCCCACAAAAGCTCATTACTGAATAAACCATTTTGTTAGTCTTTAAAGTGCTACATTTCTGCTGTTTCATTTTGTTGGAGTGCAGTCTAAACGGCTATCTCGCTGTTACTATTCTAATTGTAAGCTCATCCGTAAGTGTTTCCTTTGGGAACAGGATATGCCAGTGCCAAGTGCACAAAAACTCAACATCCCTTGTCAAGAATCACTAGATTGATTTAGAAATCATCGTTTATTTTTTTTAAATGTGGCTGTATGTTTCCCTTCCTGTGGCTTGCAGGCATTAGGGATCAGGAAGGGATTTTTCCCCCCTCCACTATATTCTGAGCTGTGGGTTTATGTTGTGTCCTTTCTCTGAAGCATCAGAGTGGGCCACAGCTGGAGAAGGGGGTGGTCTGCTGTTCTGAACTGGGGCCAAGCATTCCCCTTACCAAGTGATTGGCTGGATGGCTCTTGTTCATATGCTCAGGGTCTAACTGATCATTATGCATGGGGTCAGGAAGGAATTCTCCTTTGGGTCATACTGACAGTGACATTTGGGAGTTTTTACATTCCGCTGAAGCATGGGGTGCATACCGCTTGCTGGGGGTGTCTGGATACATCTCGCCCATTTTCCTGCCACTGCATGGGCCTCAGACACTGCGGTACCTCAGTGCCTTCTATTCTCTGCCTACGATACATAATAGACTAGTATCCTGTGGGCTAATTTGTCCTAACTTAACTTGTTGCATTGTGTGCAGGTGCAGAGTGTCATTGCACAGTGTGATGCTGTTGCAAAAAAAGCAAACATGATTCTGGGATGCATTAACAGGTGTGTTGTGAACAAGACACGAGAAGTCATTCTTCCGCTCTACTCTGCGCTGGTTAGGCCTCAGCTGGAGTATTGTGTCCAGTTCTGGGCACTGCACTTCAAAAAAGATGTGGAGAAACTAGAGAGGGTCCAGAAAAGAGTGACAAGAATGATTAAAGGTCTAGAGAATGTGACCTATGAAAAAAGGTTGAAAGAATTGGGCTTGTTTAGTTTGGAAAAGAGAAGATTGAGGGGAGACATGATAGCGGTTTTCAGGTATCTAAAAGGGAGTCATAAGGAGGAAGGAGAAAAGTTGTTCTTCTTGGCCTCTGAGGATAGAACAAGAGGCGATGGGCTTAAACTGCAGCAAGGGAGGTTTAGGTTGGACATTAGGAAAAAGTTCCTAACTGTCAGGGCGGTCAAACAGTGGAATAAATTGCCAAGGGAGGTTGTGGACTCTCCATCGCTGGAGATATTTAAGAACAGGTTAGATAGATGTCTATCAGGGATGGTTTAGATAGTACTTGGTCCTGCCATTGGGGCAGGGGGCTGGACTCGATGGCCTCTCGAGGTCCCTTCCAGTCCTAGTGTTCTATGATTCTATGATTCTATGATTGGTTGTCAGATGCCGAGATCAGACCACGTGATGTGGTAGAGACTTCAGGCCTTAAATTTTATTATTCTGTTCCCAAACAGACACTGCTAAGAGGGCTGAAAATGCCTATTAAAATAAATAAATTCAATCTGGGGTTTTCCTCTCATCATGTGATTCTAAGAACTGTGGCTTTAAGAGAAAACACCCAAATGCATGAGTCAAAATCATCAGAACTGGAAATACCACATATGCACATACACACATGCACACACAGAGGGCGTAGCATGAGGTAGTACTAATTATTGAATTTCATTACAAATCATATTCAATATATTATAGAAAGTTAGGGTTTCATAAAGGAATTCTGCTATTTTTCACTTATTTTAAAATTTTAATAAATATAAAAACTTGGTAAGTACAGGTTGAACCTCTTCAGTCTTGCACCCTCAGGACCTGGCTGGTGCTGGATGAGAGAATTTGCTGGACAGTGGGAGGTCAATATTTTCTACCATATTATCAACACTTCCACTGCTTTCTGGGCTCTTAAAGATATTTAGGGGTAACTTATAGCAAATAACAGCACAGAATACTGAGAGCCAGGACTGGGGACTGTAAACAAAGTTCATGGGACTGTGGGAATTTAGCCCCAACCAGAATAAATCATCTGGCTGTTCTGGGAGTAATAGGTGTTCACTGGATGAATGGTGGATGGAGATGAGACAAGCAGTGAGCATAAAAAAGCTTTATTAAGGATGGGTTAATCAATGTTATGAGGGAAATTAAGAGGGGATACCTAGCATGCTCTAGCTGTCTACCCCAACGCAATATCGGGTGACGGACAGCGGAAGGCCTGTATTTACGGGGTGGTTACCAAACTGCAGATGGTGAGCAGAGCCCACACCAACATCTAGCCAGAAGGGTCCGGATTTTTGGTGGGAGGGACAAGTGACTCGGGCCGGCTGATGGACTTGTCAAGATACACACGTCTCCAATTTGAGAGCGGGGAAGTTGATCTTTTATCAGGGTTTAGACATGGAAACAACCCACTGGGCCAATGCAATGTGTCCCCTTTAGGAACTGTCCTTTTTAGGAGTTGCCCTTTCTAGGAGTTTCTAATGCTTGGTGAGGCAGTGGTCTTGCTTCCGTGTATGTATGACGAAGCCCCTAGCTGGCCCCACTTCCACGTATGTGACTAAGCCCTTAGTGCCTTGGATGGCTCTGTCAATACATGCTGGCATGTCAGGTTCTGATTGGATAGTGCAGCCTTGATCATGCATGGGTGCATGCAGGCCGCTGTTTGCAACACTGTCATGGTCACGCCACAAACGGCTGTGCCCACACTGGCTAACTAAAACCATGCCAGATTACAGGAGTGTCAGATCAGAGAGGTTCAACTTCTACTAAATGAAAAAACACACACATACACACAAAAAAAACAACAAAAATCCCTGCAAAACTAGATATTGGGGTCAGCAGCCTTTCTGCGGTAGAGTGTCAAAATTTGACCTTTTAGCCTTTACGTACAGTCTGAATGCTGGTGATACTTTTTAAAGTCGTTAAGGGTGCATCTACACCAGGAACTACCTTTGAAGTTAACTTCGAAGTAGGGAGCCCAACTTCAAAGTCCTTATTCCATTCCCGGAGAAGTAAAGAGACTTCGAAGTTGCCCAGGCACTTCAAAGTACCAGCGGGTTAGCTGCGGCTACACGTGAGCTGGCACTTCAGAGTTCAACACTTCGAAGTTGCCATGGGGGAGAATTAGCTTAATGAAGTGCTGCATATGCACTCCCAACAGCTTACTTACCATCCTCCCTTCGAAGTATGGAACTAGTGTAGACAAGACCATAGTGGAGCATCTCCTAGGTACATCTAACCTGTCCCCTGATACTTGATTCTGAAAAAATGGAATCATTTCTAACTTAAATTATAAATGAATACCCCCAGCATTCAGATTCAGGCAAGAAACACTTTATTCAGATGCTTAACAGAGAGATTTCCATTAACACATAGGTAGGAGAGTAGATTACTGAACTGCAAAAAGAGCATAGTTTACAAAGAGGGAGCTGCTCTACTGTTTAAATAAACCACAGGGTAGGAAATGCATATGTGATGTTTTATGCTTTTCTGCTTTGTCCTACAACGTTCTTCAGGGCCCTGTGCCAATCAATAGTTACATTCTGTTTTACCATGTCGAGGAGAACTTGATTCTATTGAATGTGCAGGTTAGCATGAGCTCCAACATGCAGAGCAGAAGTTACCTGTGTTTGGGGATTTTGTTAAACCCACTGGAGACTGGAGCCAGCCTAGAAGTTCAGACATGGATCTGACATAAGTTCATGGAAGTTTGGATCAATTTTTTTTTCATGCTTTTAATCATTTTCTGGTGTCATATCTGCTTTGGATGACTTAATAAGCTTGTTGTCAATATTTCAGGGCTCTCAATGAGTCTCTTGGAGTCAGGGGATACGAAGTGTCCAGTTGCAAACAGGGACCATATAAAGACAGCATATGTTACACTATCGGAAGACTCAGCCCACCAAAGGCATTTTTATGAGTTTGTTTTTGTTCCTCAAGCGATAAGTGTGCAATTGCAAAGCATATGACATCAAGATGGATGGCACTCCTGGAGTATACATGGGTTAAGTTTGTCCAGGCTATAACTTTATTTTAAAGTCCTCTGCCATATGATTACTTTTAATTGAATTTGATAGCAGATGGTTATAGTTAAGTGCAGGTAAATAATGACTTTAGCTACATACTTAGTTTTAATGTGATTTGGGAAAGAGCTGTTTACTATATTTCAACAGCAACAATGCAGTATTAAAGTCTGTAATACTGGAGCTTGGCAGAAATGGGCTTAGGGTGGTAATTTCGTCGTGTTCGAAAGGTACTCCCCCAGCCTCAAACATTGGCTGCAGCTGCTTCTGCTGGCTGGAAATTCATATAGCTCCATTGGCTTCTGCAGCAGTTTACCCCAGCTGAAAAAATCTGCCCTTCTGATGTTGGAAAGCTCTTGGAGGATGTTGGTGACCATCCTGACTGATTCTGGAATGTTTTATTGTACTCTTAGAAAGGTTAGCTACCCATTGCAGAGAACAGATGAATCAGTGCTCCTGGCAGCCTATATGATAAATGTTACTTTTATTCCATGTTCAGGCAGCTTCGGTTTGTATGTGGGAAATCTTACAGAGAAAAGAAGAAAAACCTACATGGATGTACCAGTTGTCTGAGTTTCATGAACATCTGATTTGGTATTTTTTTACAGTAGAATGACTATTTGAAACTAATAGAATTCCAAGCAGCCTGTATATGGTAATTTGGCACATAGTGGAGATTGCTATTAATGAGAAACTGCCATTGAGGTGTACTGTTTGTGTATCCTATGCTAATGTACTCAACCTCCTGCCCATGTTTTATTCCTATAATTCATCTTGAGTCAAGATGGCAATATCTTTGGTTCTCTTTACTTCAGTCCTGACTGACAAACAGTGTTCTGCTTCAGCTGAACAGAAAACTTCCCATTTTGTTTCTGCTGAAGTGCTATGTTTTGCTTTATTGCGCACTCAGTTTTATTGGGCAATAATGTGATCAGAACAAAATTAGTGTTGGGGTGCTTGGGTCTCAATTCAGCTGAGGTACTCTGGATTTAAGGTGTGGTAACTGAAAAGCATGGCTACTCTGGGTTTGTATTGGAGGAGCTTCGTTACAGTTTGGCAAGAAAGGTACAGAGAAGTTTAAGGTCAGTTTTATTCTATCCATGCAACTGGAGGGATTTTTGTGTGTTGTCGTACTCCCTCAGAATGATCTTTTCCTACCATGGAAGCAGATTGATGCTGTTTTGATGGTGCTTTCTCATTCTCTGCAAAAGATAAAAGTGCTGATCCATATGCCCTGTCTCAGCCTTTCTAGAAAAGACAAACATAATTTGCTGTTGAATAGTAACAGAGAGGAAGCTGTGCTAGTGTATACACTATCAAAACAAAAAGCAGTTAAGTAGCACTTTAAAGACTAGCAAAATAGTTTATTGGGTGAGCTTTCATGGGACAGACCCACTTCTCCAATCTCCCAGGCCACACAGTAGCAGACTTAAAAGTAGCTATCCTACAGCAAAGAAATTTCAGGACGAGACTCCAAAGAGAAATTTCTGAGCTACAATTCATCTGCAAATTCGACGCCCTCAGCTCAGACTTAAACAAAGTCTGTGAATGGCTGGCTAAATACAAAAGCAGTTTCCCCTCCCTTGGTGTTCACACCTCCAGATCAACTGCTGGTAGTAAGCCTCACCCTTGCTGACTGAGCTAACCTTGTTATCCCCACCCTTGCTCTGGCTTATTTATACCTGGCCCTGCAGATTTCCAAGACCAGCATCTGATGAAGTGAGTCTGTGCTCATGAAAGCTCATGCTCAAAACTTTTCTGTTAGTCTATAAGGTGCCACAGGATCCTTCGTTGCTGTTTTCAGTTATAGTTTTCTATAATTCTGTGATTCTATAATTATCAGCTATATGCATAGCCATTTGTTCTTGCTTCTATAGAAAGCTCAGTTCATGTGTCCTGCTCACAGTGTTAAGATGTGTTCAGTTTGTTTCCAAACTGGAGACCAAAATCTGCCACAATATTCCTGACTTCAGTGGGATGATTATTTTGAATAAAACAAGTTGGATTTGGCTTTAGGGCTCTAATAGGCCTGTTGTGTAATCTGATCTATTTATTAAAACCCTTCCCCATGCAGAGAGACCCATTGAAATAAATGTTATACTTGCATCTCTATCTAGATAATTTTGTTTACCTTTGAGGTTTGTTCAGCTTTATTATAGTACACCTTTGCATTTCCTGGTTTAGTGATGAAAAACAGAAGTGCAGAAATTTACTATAATGAACCCTAACAAACCTCTAAAGTTCATTAAACTTTTTCCAGCTTCATTCATAACTTTGTATTTTGGACTCTGACACGGAAACATTCCTTAGTTATATTGTGCAAGTATGAATTCTTGTTTTAGTGTAAAGCCCTGACAGCCTAAGATGAGTTAAAAATAAATCTAACAAAATATTACAAACAGATTTTTTTCTAAAATGCTAGTTCTGAAATCTTTGTGGCTTTGTGGAGGTGTATGGGACCAACCAAGGGGAGCCAGTTGCAGACCTGGAATCTTTATATTTCCATGTCTCAGTGATTCATCTGTTAATTGTGGAATTAAACTCCTTTCTCACATTTCCTTGTCTTTTTTATTTTTCTCCAGTATGAACTGAAAATTCTTTGTGGCAGAGACTTTTTTTTTTTCCTGATGAGTACTGTGGGACTCAACATTTAGTTAGGAAAATCAGTGTAACTAGTCCTGGGGTCTTCAGCACATTTTATGTCAGAATGTTATTTACAAAAGAGTCAGAAATGACCTTGAAGCCCTGTTATATGAATTTAGATGGAATATATTGGTCCAAGGTGTTAAATGTGTTTATATAATCAGCTTTAGCCAGTCTTAAGTAATGCTTGGAGTTCGGGGTATAGAGACTTCTGCCCACTTAGTATTGTGGCAAACACACCAGGAAATTCATGCCAAGAGACAGAAATGTATTGATTGATAACACACAAAGGCTACATCTACACGTGCACGCTACATCAAAATAGCTTATTTCGATGTAGCGACATTGAAATAAGCTATTTCGATGAATAGCGTCTACACGTCCTCCAGGGCTGGCAATGTCGACGTTCAACGTCGACGTTGGGCAGCACCACATCAAAATAGACGCAGCGAGGGAACGTCTACACGCCAAAGTAGCACACATCGAAATAAGGGTGCCAGGAGCAGCTGCAGACAGGGTCACAGGGCGGACTTAACAGCAAGCCGCTCCCTTAAAGGGCCCCTCCCAGACACACTTGCACTAAACAGCACAAGATACACAGAGCCGACAACTAGTTGCAGACCCTGTGCATGCAGCATGGATCCCCAGCTGCAGCAGCAGCAGCCAGAAGCCCTGGGCTAAGGGCTGCTGCCCACGGTGACCATAGAGCCCCGCAGGGGCTGGAGAGAGAGCGTCTCTCAACCCCTCAGCTGATGGCCGCCATGGAGGACCCCGCTATTTCGATGTTGCGGGACGCGGATCGTCTACACGTTCCCTACTTCGACGTTGAACGTCGAAGTAGGGCGCTATTCCCATCCCCTCATGGGGTTAGCGACTTCGATGTCTCGCCGCCTAACGTCGAAGTTAACTTCGAAATAGCGCCCAACATGTGTAGCCATGACGGGCGCTATTTCAAAGCTGGCGCCGCTACTTCGAAGTAGCGTGCACGTGTAGACGTGGCTACAAGGAAAAGAACCAAGGTAAGGTAAAGAGCATTGAAGTGGATTGTTTTTTCCAAACTCAGTCAAAACCCATCAAAGTCCCTCTTTGGAACTGGAATGGTGATTCAAATCTCTTATTTAGCCAGATAGTCTCTTTTGATGGTCAAGAACATGTTAGTTCTGATGTTTAATTCTGAATTGGGATTACGGTCACTTTCCTGCTTTAAGCAAGATAGAGAAAAGAGAGGATAGTAAACATGGGGAAGCTCAGCTTTTGATGGTGTTCTCAAGATACAGGGTGGCTGATCAGTTATGGATGGATGCTTTGTATTTGCAGATTGAACATGATAGCTGTTGCTCTGGGCCTGGCTCATTTTCCAGTCAGGACTTTATCTGGTTAGTTTGGTTAGGTCCTTTTGCAGGCCAAGCAGAACTGGATGGGCCATTTTGTCTCACCATGCTGTCATGGTGCAGTACAGCTGATTTCAGGATCAGCTGAAAAATCAGAAAGAGAGAACGGGGGTGTGGAAAGGAGCACATGAGGGAGAGGAAGACAGAGTAGATGCTCACATATGTCAGGCTAGAGTCCTCCCTGGCAGTGATGATGATCAAGCATCCACCCCGAAACACCGAGTTCTGGTATCTTGGCAACAGTCTTCTGCTGGAGGAGTTGTGGTGAGGGAAAATATCTTTCTGTCTTTCCAAAGTCTCTTTTTAAGGCCCTCAAAGGCAATGGATGGAATAATCCTTTTTTGTTGTTGTTTAAATTAACTCAATCTTTGTCTCCTTTTGACATCTTTGCTGGAGCAATTTTATATAACTGTTCATTGTAACACATCATAACCATTACCCATATTTCTCTAATAGAAAGCAGTCCCGTAGCACCTTGGAGGCTACAGATAATGAGCTTTCATGGGTAAGACCTACTTCCTCAGATCATGAAAGCTCATTGGCTAATAACTTTGTTAGTCTTTAAGGTGCTACAGGACTGCTTGTTATTCGTGAAGCTACAAACTAACCTATCTACCCCTCTGAGACTGTTAACCACCTTTCACTAGTTAAGATAATTAAAAACCCACTACAGTTGGGCCCAACGGGTAGTGATCAATGGCTCAGTATCTGGATGGTGGTCGGTTTCAAGTGGAGTGCTGCAAGGCTCAGCTCTGGGGCTGGTGTTGTTCAACATCTTTATTAATGACCTGGGTGAGGGACTGGATTGCATCCTCAGCAAGTTTGGGGATGACACAAAGCTAGGGGGAGAGGTAGATACTTTGGAGGGTAAAGATAGGATCCACAGTGACCTGGATAAATTGGAGGATTGGGCCAAAAGAAATCTGATGCAGTTCAACAAGAGGTGTAGATTCCTGCACTTGGGATGGAAGAATCCTAAGGATTGTTATAGGCTGGGGACCAACTAGCTATAAGCAGCAGTACAGCGGAAAGGGACCTAGGGGTTATGGTGGATGAGAGGCTGGATATGAGTAAACAGTGTGCCCTTGTAATCAAGAAGGCTAATGGCATATTAGAGTGCATTAGGAGGAGCATTTCAAGCAGATATTGAGAAGTAGTTGTTCCCCTCTATTTGGCACTGGTGAGGCCACATCTGGAATATTGCGTTCAGTTTAGGGGCTCCCCAGTATAAAAAGGATGTGGATGTGATGGAGCAGGTTCAGCAGAAGACAACAAAAATGATTAAGGGGCTGGAGCACATGACCTATGAGGAGAGGCTGAGAGTTTTGGGGTTGTTTAGTTTACAGAAGAGAAGACTGAGGGGTGATTTAATAGCAGCCTTCAACTTCATGAAGGGGAGCACTAAAGAGAATGGTGGGAAACTGTTCTCAGTGGTGTCAGTGGAACAAGGAGCGATGGTCTGAAGTTACAGAAGGAGAGGAGTAGGTTGGATATTAGGAAAAACTACTGCACCAGGAGAGTGGTGAAACATGGGAATTCCTTGTCTGGAGAGGTGATGGATTCTCCATTCCCAGAAGTTTTCAAGTCCTGGCTTGACGAGGTCCTTGATGAGATGACTCAGTTGGGATTGATCCTTCTTGAAGCAGAGGATTGGACTAGATGACCTCCTGAGATCCCTTCTAGCCCTACAATTCTATGATTCTGTGATACACCTCAATTATTAAAATAGCTCACAATAGTATAAAATGACTTGGAATGGTTATTCAAATTGGTATTCTTCCAGACAGAAGCAGAAGGTTGTCCATATCTTTGCTACCTTTTATTTTACAGGTTAGATATGGAAAGGCTGAGATTTAATATTAAATGCCCTCTGGAGAAATTCCCAAAGATACCTGAACCCTATGCAGAGTTATAAAAACCTATTCCATACTACTATGCTAATGTTTCCTAAATGTGTTATTTCTCTTTTTCAACATTAGAAGTTTGTTCTGTGGGTGTGGGTGTGGGTGTGTGCGTGTGCGCATGTGTGTGTGTATTGTAACACAGTGTTCCTTGCGGTAGCGTAATGCATTTAAGTGGCTTCTGGTTTTCAGCTGCAGCATGTACCAAAAGCTGTTTTGACTGGATTCAGAAGTCATTCAGATCTTTTTATTTATTGAAGTATTGTTATAGAGATACAATGATGATTCAAAGTAACCTAAACATAAAATACCATTTTCAGAATATCAAGACCATTGCAGTGGAATAATATTTATATGTAATTTTCAAGCTGAGCTTTCAAGTTTTTTGTGATATGGTTATAACACTTCTTACTTTGCCTTCATTTTGTGAAGACAGAAATACAAGTAGAACTGGGCAACATAATTACTCAACACTTGTCTGGCTTTGAATACATGAAGTGTTATGAAAAACTGAAATTTCTCAGCAAGTTAGTGTGAAGAATATTTTCCTTCAGGGAAGACTCAAATATTTGGGACAGAGTTCTGAGCAGGGTTGGTTGTAACTAGTGAGGTACAATAAATGTAAGCTCTTTAGACCTGGGGCAGTGCCTTATTCAGGTCAGAGCAAGCATTTTGTCAGTACTTAACACCAGTGGTATTGGTTTTGTTTTCCTGATTGGCTAAGAAGGGTCCCTAACAGAAGGCCTTGAATTTAACTTGGTTTTTTAAATTGCATCCATTTTCTGAGACAAAATGGAGTGGACATGAGAGAATTGCTCTGTGCTACTGCCGATCCAGTATGTTGCCCACACATATACAAAAGAGCCATGCAACATTTTGCGGGGGCAGGAACAGTGGCCTTGCCTTACTTGACGGCTTTAAAGACTCTGGTTAGGAGAAAAATTCATCCAGCCCTCCATGGTGTCCTGTTACAAGCCCTGGTAAGGGTACAGGAGAAATGTGCGTGAGAAAAGATTGGGGACAGGTTCATATGTTTTGGATAAGCTTCCAAACTCCAGTGTGTTTGGTATTCCCATCCTAGATTGACACAAAATGTTGCTATGCTGATGCTAGTTTACAGCAAAGTTTGGAATGTGGCTTGGCTTTGTTAATTCTGGTGTTTCCATATGTTGTTCCCCTTCTGGTCCTGAATTCCACTGAAGTCAAACACTCCCACTGACTTTATCAAATGCAAAATCGGTTACATTTGTGCAAGCCCAGTGAAACAAATGGGAACTTCATAGGTACCATTAAGGGTATGCTGTTGCCCTTCAGGACCTGTTTTACAGTTGACGAGGCTTAAGAAGGAAAGAGGTGGCTTCTTGGATCCTATTTGAATTTTCAGGCCTAGCAATTAAAAAAAAAATCCTTAGATTTATTTGCACAATGGAGCACCTTGGATTTGGAAATAGTGGACAGAACAAATAAGTTGAAGCTTTTCAGGGTCATCTTTTTAGTTAAGATTCACTACAACACACAATGGCTACGTCTACACGTGCAGCCAACATCGAAATAGTCTATTTCAATGAATAACGTCTACACGTCCTCCAGGGCCGGCAACGTCGATGTTCAACTTCGACGTTGCTCAGCCCAACATCGAAATAGGCGCAGCAAGGGAACGTCTACACGTCAAAGTAGCACACATCGAAATAGGGATGCCAGGCACAGCTGCAGACAGGGTCACAGGGCGGACTCAACAGCCAGCCGCTCCCTTAAAGGGCCCCTCCCAGACACAGTTGCACTAAACAACACAAGATACACAGAGCTGACAACTGGTTGCAGACCCTGTGCCTGCAGCATAGATCCCCAGCTGCCGCGGAAGCAGCCAGAAGCCCTGGGCTAAGGGCTGCTGCCCACGGTGACCGTAGAGCCCCGCAGGGGCTGGAGAGAGAGCATCTCTCAACCCCCCAGCTGATGGCCGCCATGGAGGACCCAGCAATTTCGACGTTGCGGGACGCGGATCGTCTACACGGTCCCTACTTTGACGTTGAACGTCGAAGTAGGGCGCTATTCCTATCTCCTCATGAGGTTAGCGACTTCGACGTCTCGCCGCCTAACGTCGAAGTTAACTTCGACATAGCGCCCGATGCGTGTAGACGCGACGGGCGCTATTTCGAAGTTGGTGCCGCTACTTCAAAGTAGCGTGCACGTGTAGACGCAGCTAATATATGCAACTACACTTATTCATAAAATTAGCTTCTTGCACAAGTTTGCATTACCTTTTTAAAGGTATTTATGAATAAGTAGTTGCAAACCATGTTTCTGACGTACAATCAGAATAGTATAATAAAGTGGTTAAGTAGCTCATATGCAGCAGCCACTGCTCTACTTGCTGAGGATAGTCCTGTACACATCCCCTCCCTCAGTCAGTCTGTCATATCGTGTTTCATCTTTCCAATTAAACTTACTTTATTTTAGGTAGGGAGCATCTTCTTGTTCTCTGTGTGTACAGTGCGTTGTGTGCCCTGGCCTCATGACACCATCATAATATGATTAAACAATAATACAAACGACAACAACAGCAACAAACTTCTTCAAAGACGTAGCTGTTTTTAACTTAGAGAGGAAAATAATTTCTCCTTCTGTTCATTATTTCTATAAACCCTCATCATTGCTCTGTGTCCAAGGCTACGTCTACACGTGAACGCTACATCGAAATAGCCTATTTCGATGAATAACATCCCCACGTCCTCCAGGGCTGGCAACGTCGACGTTGGGCAGCACCACATCGAAATAGGCGCTGCGAGGGAACGTCTACATGCCAAAGTAGCATGCATCGAGATAAGGGTGCCAGGAACAGCTGCAGACAGGGTCATAGGGCGGACCAGCGCTTCCGGGGCAACAGCTAGCCACTCCCTTAAAGGGCCCCTCCCAGACACACACAGCCTGCACAGCACGCGGTCTGCAGAGCCACAGGCATGCACACCTTGAGCGACGCAGGCATGGACCCCCAGCAGCAGCAGCAGCAGCAGCCAGAGGTCCACCCAGCCACCCCTGCAGGAGCAGTGCTCGCCCTGCTCCATGCCATGCAGGAGGCAACTGAGCACCTCCTTGCCACAGAGGAGGAGCTGCCCGCAGGGGAGGAGGATGCAACCCCCAACCCTGCAGCACCCCTCCCACCTCGCTGCACACGCCACCGGCTGTGGAGCTACACCACGAGCACCGACTGGTGGGAGAAGCTGGTGCTTGGAGAGTGGGACGACGACCGCTGGCTCCAGAACTTTCGCATGAGCCGGCAGACATTTCTGGAGCTATGCCAGTGGCTCACCCCTGCACAGAGGCACCAGGACACTGCCATGCAGCGTGCCCTCAGCGTCGAGAAAGGGGTTGGCATCGCTGTCTGGAAGCTGGCCACTCCAGACAGCTACTGATCCGTGGGCCAGCAGTTTGGCGTTGGCAAGGCCACCGTCGGGGCTGTCCTCATGGAGGTAAGAGGACCCACGGGGAGCTGGGGGAGGCAGCCCTGGCAGGGGCGGGGGGAGCGGAGCCCTGGCAGGGGAGGGGAGGGGGGCCCTGGGAGGGGAGGGCCACACACACCCTGCAAACCCCTCATTGGTGCTCTCCCATCTGCTTCCCCTGCAGGTCGTCCACGCCATCAATGCCGTGCTCCTCCACAGGCTCGTGAGGCTTGGGGACCCGGATGCCGCCATCGCAGGCTTTGCCACCCTGGGCTTCCCCAATTGCTTCGGGGCTCTGGATGGGACTCACATCGCCATCCAGAACACAGTGGAGGACGCTACTTAAACAGGAAGGGCTACCACTCAGTGGTCCTCCAGGCCTTGGTGGACAGCCGGGGCCATTTCCTGGACATATACGTGGGCTGGCCTGGCAGCACCCATGACGCCCGGGTATTCCGGAACTCGGGCCTGTGCTGCCGGCTGGAGTCAGGGACCTACATCCCCCAGCGGGAGATCCCTGTGGGGGACACCACCATGCCCCTCTGCATCATCGCAGATGCGGCATACCCCCTCCGGCCCTGGATCATGCACCCGTACACGGGCCATCTGTCAGCCAGCCAGGAGCGCTTCAACCAGCGCCTGAACCACGCGCCAGGTGGTGGAGCACACATTTGGCCGCCTCAAAGGGCGCTGGAGGTGTCTCCTCACCCACCTTGATGCAGGCCCCCCCAACATCCCCCAGATTGTGGGCACGTGCAGCGCCCTTCATAAACTGGTGGAGAGCAAGGGGGAGGCCTTCTTTCAGGGCTGGGCTGTGGAGGCCGGCAGGAATGATGTGCAGCCACCCGCTGCCCCCAGTCGCCAGGTGGACCCCGAAGGGACCCGGGTCCGGGACGCCCTGCGGGCCCAGTTCGATGAGGCCGCGGGGTGAACGCTGTCAGGCCCCCCACTGCACCCCCCCATCCTCCACAACACTCCCTGTCCCTACGCCCACACCACAGAGCACCCAAGAGCACCCCCCCCCACCTTTCTTGTAAATAAAAGCAGACAGTTGTTCGTCAGCTCAAATATCTGTAGAACTCTTATTATTATTATCAACAAGACTAACTATTTACAGGCAAAATGTAACATATATATATGTATTATAAATAGGGATAAGATGAAAGGGGAAGACAAGGAAGGGGAGAACTATGTACATGGGGGGCAAGGATCAGCATAGTAACAGGGGTCAAATATACAAACTATTTACAAAAGAACATAACACTGGGGGGAATATATACAAAGGGGGAGGGGGAGGCCACGTCCTGGGCCCCACACCCCCTAATGTCCAGTGCTGGGAGTGGGCGGCCGGGATCTCCACCTCGGCCTCAGCCCTGGCCGGGGCTGGCTGGGGGCCGGGCGGACCAGTAGATACGGCCGGCGGGTGTCAGCTGGCCCCAGGTCACCCTCAGCGGAAGGGCCCTCGGTTGCAGGTGGTGGTGCGACGGCGGACGGCACAGCAGCTGGAGCAGTGGGTGGAGCAGGCAGGGCGGGCACAGCGGTGGCCAGCGCGGCATGGGGGGCCAGGTAGTCGGTGATACGATCGAATGTCCACATGAAGGCCCCCCATGCCTCCTGGCGCCAGGCCAGCTCCCGCTCCTGCAGCTGGAGGCGGCACTCCTCTACCTGCAGCCGCTGCTCGGCGACCTCCAGCTGCTGATGGTGGAGGGCCAGCAGCTGGGGGTCCGTCGCCGTCAGGTGGTGGTGATGGGTCCGCGATCTTCCCCACCGTGGGGCTGGTCGGTCCTCCGCCGAGGGGATGGCCTGGAGTGATGGCCCCGGTGGGCTGTCCGGGACCACTGACACCTCGCTGGCGCTCTCCGGTCCTTCCGATGGTGCAGCTGCGGAACACAGGAGGGGGGGAAGAAGAGTGGAGACAGCCGTTAGTGTGGGCCCCTAGCAGTGGCCCTTGTCCCCCCACCCCTCTGCTGCAGGTTCCCCATCCCCGTCCCTGGGAGATGCTGCTGTGATGGGGTTCAGGGGTCCCCCTGCACTGCACCCCATCCGCTGGCAGGAGTGACTCTCACTCAGCTGGTACAACAGGAGGTTTATTAGGCAACGGATGCCCAGTTTCTCACAGAAGCGACAGTACAGCAGTCAGAGACAGTCCTTCCAACCCGTCCTGGGGAGAAGACCCCGAGGGGTGCCCCTCTGGGGTGTAGCTTTCCCCCTCCTCAGGCTGGCTGCCTTCTATCTCTCCCTTCCCCTAGCCTCTAACTGCCACACCTGATTCAAACCCAGCTCGGCTCCTCCCTCCTCTTTGTTCAGGGCAGAGGTGTAACCTGCCAGTTGTAGCCCCAGGGTCATCCTTAGCCACTGGGAGCTATTCTGCTTGTTTCTCATATGTAGCCTGAGTCTCGCATTTGCACTCCCCCAACTCCATCACATGCTGCTGCTGCTGCTGGGTGTCCCAATCTCCCCCCGGGGGACCCTAGAGGTTCCACTCCCCCCATCCCCAGGGATGGGGCATGGCACTGTCCTGCTGGTGGGGTAGGGGCTGATGCACTCTTCTGAGGGACATGCCACTACTGTCCTTGGGGCCATGGTCATCTGGGCATGTGGAGGGCCCTGGTCATATCTATTACCCCCGCCCCTCAACCCCAGGGGTGTGCACTGGGGGGGTACATACCTGATGTTCCACTCCCACGGTCGGGGGACACCCTGGGGGCGGACGCCCGGCTGGAGCTCCTGGATGGCAGGACGATCCTCAGGCCGGTGTCGCTGGAGGAGGACTCCCCCTCCTCCTCCTCCTCCTCCTCCGGTGCCCCGGGGGTGGGCTCCTGGGGGGGCCCTCGGGGTGCGAGGCTTGCCTCCGGGGCGGACTCCGCCTCCGGGGCCTGCTGGGGCTCCTCGGCCGAGGTATCAAGCGTGGCCAGAGGGGAGGAGGTGTGCCAGGGGCCCAGGATGTCCCTGAGCTCCCTGTAAAAGGGGCAAGTGACGTGGGCGGCCCCAGATCGACCGGCCGCATCCTGGGCCCGGGCGTAACCCTGCCGCAGCTCCTTCACTTTTCTCCGGATATGGTCCGGAGTGCGGGCAGGGTGACCCCGGGTGGCCAGGCCCTCGGCCAGCCGAGCGAACGCATCCACGTTCCGCCTCTTGCTCCCCATTACCTGGAGCACCTCCTCCTCGCTCCAGAGCCCCAGCAGGTCCCGAAGCTCGGCCTCCGTCCAGGAGGGGCCCCGCTGCTGCTTCCCTGCCTGGCTGCTGGGCTGGGAGCCCTGGCTCCCCTTGGGGGGGGTCCCCTGGGGGTGCTTAGGGGGCTGGCAGGCGGCCATTGCGTTGGGTGTGGGTGTCTGTGGCTGCGGAGGAGCCTGCAGGCTAGCCGCTTGGCAATGCGGCTGCCTGAACGCTCTCTCAGCTTCCTGCACAGGAAGGCAGGGGGCGGGAAGCTTTAAGGGGCCGCTCCACGCGGCCACCATCGAGCTCAGGGGCTGGAGAGGACATCTCTCAACCCCTCAGCTGATGGCCGCCATGGAGGTCCCCACTATTTCGATGTTGCGGGACGCGCAACGACTACACGTTCCCTACTTCAACGTTGAACGTCGAAGTAGGGCGCTATTCCCATCCCCTCATGGGGTTAGCGACTTCGACGTCTCGCCGCCTAACGTCAACGTTAACTTCGAAATAGCGCCCAAGATGTGTAGCCGTGACGGGTGCTATTTCGAAGTTGGCGCTGCTTCTTCGAAGTAGGCGGCACGTGTAGACGTGGCTCAAATGTGTTAGTGTCATCTCTATAGTCCTATTAAAATGACTCACTTTTCTCTCTGGAATGGAGCTAGATTACAGACAATGTTTGCCTTTTGTATATTCACATAGGGAGATGCCAAAATTTGATCTCTGTGTATGCTGAATTTTGATTGGGTTGTTTATAGTAACTCTGTGCTGGCAAGTTTAGCAGAAGTTTCTGTGCACAAATGACAGTTTGTTCATAAACCCAATACCAGAATGTAAATTGCCTCCATGCATTCCAGGTTTATAAGTTCTGTGACTTTCTAGTTGCCATGTTCTTATTTTGAAGTGATTATTTGTCAAATCAATAGTGGTTTCTTTTTTTCGATTTAGCCATTACTGAATGCTCGAAACTTAATTTTTTGTCCAATATTCTTTAGTCTGCTTGCTAGCCTCCCAAGGCTTTTGCTTTCATTAAAGACTATTGTGAATGATGAGAGGTTTAAACAGTGTATTGGTCAAACCAGTTCCGTTGCAATGATAATATTGGGCACATGTAAAAATGTTAAATCTTCAACATGCTTCACAGTAGTTAATTTGCACTGCATCTATGTGAATGTGGCCAATAAGTGTTGTTGTTCCCATTAGATGAAATTGAGGTAAGGATATTGTGAGTTGCTCAAGACTTTGGATATGATAACGCAGACATGTTATAATGATGGGTAAGGGGAGGTAAATTAAACAAAAGAAGGTTTGGGATGGGGATTAGGAGTATTTTAGCAACAGTAACATCTTTATATTGTGGACTAACTACCCAAGGAAAGCAAAATCAGTGCCATCAGTTGAGTTATTTCTAAAATAAGATTTGGCAAAGCACTTGAAGACCACAAAAAGCACTCAAGGGAACAACTTTGCATTGGTCATGGTTTTCTAGAATTGGGGCTTATTATTCTTTATGTAGTAACAGAGAGGTAGTTGTTTCAGTCTATATCCTAACAAAACAAAAAAGCAGTCACGTAGCACTTTATAAGACTAACAAAATAATTTATTAGGTGATGAGCTTTTGTGAGGCAGACCCACTTCAGATATTGAGATAGTGCTGTACTTGAAATGTTACTGAAAGTGAATTGGCATGATGATTTTATAATACAAAGGCTACATTTATACTACAAGAGAAATTCAAAATTATTAAAAATCAATTTTATAATGCCATTTTTTAAATTTAGTTTTGAGTATCCCCCCATCCCACAGGCTCCCAACAAATTTGACATATTGCTTCCACCCTGAAATCACCAAACATTGACTGTTGCAGCAGTGCATTGTGGGAACCTATCCCCCAATTCCCTAAGCCCTGCATTCTGAGCTGGGAATCAGGTGCAGCAGTGCTGTCAGTTTTTTGGGTGCCTGCAGCTTGGGGTACCTGGGAAACTGACAGTGCAACAGCCCTGGTCAATTTCCTGACTTCCCCAAGCTGTAAGACCTGGGAAAGGACAGCGCAACTGCCCTGGTCAATTTTCTGGCACCCCCAAGCTGTGGAACCTGGAAAACTGGCAGTGCAGCAGCCCTGGTCAATTTCTGAGCTCTCCCAAGCCATGGGACCTGGAAAACTGACAATGCAGCATCCCTGGTCAGTTTTCTGCCTCCCAGTAGTAGCAGGGAGCTGGGAGCCAGGTGCAGCACATAGCCTTGTGGGATACATATGGGACACTTGTGGAGGCTAATAAATTTGAATAAAGGATGTGATGTTTCCACACTAGCCTTTATTCAACATTGTAAACTTGAGATTGACGCTATACCCCTCCATTAATATCAACATTTTGTTATCAATATTAGGGCAGACTAAATCAAGCTAATGACATTTACAGTGAAGACAGTGACATTTTAATGTTGCGCTAACTCCTTTAAATTCAGTTTTATCTCGTAGTGTAGATGCAGCTAGACATCATCAAAAATAGAAATAAAAACTGACAAATCAGATACATATGATAGAAGGGAGTTCGAAATGCGGGGGAGAGGAGAGAATAGCCAAATAAGCCCAAGAATACTACCTACTTTGCACTCTTTGTAGATGAAGCAAGGTAGTTGAAACAGTAGCAACTCCTGTTTAGTATTTTGTACATAGATTGTGATCTTAAAATGCTGAAGTACTTCCAGAAATGTATGTGTGAATAACCTAAAAAACTGATGAATAGTTCTCTAAGGTTCGTGATGGATGCTGATATACTGAACTTTATGCTTAATCTAACATTGAAGACATCAGTAATATCAGAAGTACAGAACAGAGTGTAGGAAACTAAGTGAAGACTGTTATGATGCTGTCTGGTAAGCCCAATGAATAGCACACAAGAGGAACTTGGTGACACTGAAGTCATTTACTTGATACTTCATTTTTACTATGAAAGTTCTGAATACATTTCCAAGGCCAAAAGTCATTGAAAGAAAACTAGTACCCAGTTCTGCTGAACATACTTTGGGAAAAGGTCCCTGCTGCTTGCGTACTGAATGAGGTGATTGTGGAAACAAATCTGTTTCTGTTCCATTTGGAAGAAAAATGTAGTGATCATTGTGCATTTTAATACTCAACCCTGACTATTATCAAGTAAGTTAAAGATGTCCCACAGAGGAGCTTAAAGGTAGAGGGATATTGGGGATTTCAGAAAATCCAAACAAAATGCATTAAGTGATATTTCAGTGGCATAAGCCTGTGTAATAGACTATGATGTGAGTACCCACATAGTTTCCTTCAGCTGGACAAAATGTGACTACATACTTTTGGGTTGCAGAGAAAACTCTTAAGGATGCAGTCACCATAAGGCTGCAAGTTAAATTCTTCTTCGTCATTTTATACAATATTCAGTTGTACTGTACATGAGGCACACACATCATCTATAGTGTCTTACAATCTATACAATATAGACGCTGAAGACAAGACAAAAATCAAGGTAATAACTGATGAAGTGCAGAGTATTGGAGTAACCTGAATTAAAGGGAAGTCTTCATACATCAAGTAAGAGACTTATTCAGTCAGAGACAGCTTAAAACTGAGAATGGAAATAGTCCAAAGAAAGGTGATTGTGAGGAGGGTGGGCAATAGAAAGACCAAGATGCAATGAGAATACAGATATTCACAGATTGGGTTAAGATTTGGGTGAAATTAAGTTAGAGAAGGGATGCAAGGTGGGGAGGAGATGTAGTTACAATGACTTCAGTAGAGTTATGAGATAAAATGTTGTTGGAAGTATTGGATAGAGGAAGAAGTGAGAAGCTGGCGGCTCAGAAGGGTGAAGAATCCTGTAATCAGAGCTAGTGATTTGACTGAAGGATAATAAGAAAAAGGAGGATTTGGCAGTGATTGAGGAGGATGAGGCAAGAAGACATAAGTCAAGGCATGATGTGAAAAGGAATGAAAAGTCAAAGTACAGAAATTGTGAAACTGAGTTGTGGAGGGTGCAAAGAAAAGGAGCTACATGAGGGCTAGGAAGAGAAATACATTTAGGTATGTTAAAAATAAGTTTGAGATTGCAGCAGAGCATCCAGGAGATGTAAGAGACATTCAGAAATGTGAGAATGGTTAAGAAGAGGGTGGTTGGGGAAAGAGACGAATGTGAGAATTAACTGCATAGTGGTTGTACCAATCACTTATAAACTATTTTGCTAGTCTTTAAAGTGCTACTTGACTGCTTTTTGTTTTGACTTTGTGAATGGATGAGGTTTCCAGAGTGAAGAGGTGGGTGGCATAGGGTTGCAAGATAATGAGGAAAGACAAATGAAGAAGAAAGAATGGTCAGCTGAAAAAGGCTTAACTTTCATTTGACACATGGAGGAGGTCACACATGGGCAGCAGCAAATCATTAGATTGTTGACTAACAGTTGGAACTTCGGTGAAACCTCCTACCTTTACAATGAGATCAACAGTGAACTCTTCCATAACTGATATGTGTAAACTGACTTGTTCTGTATGCACTGTAGCCTTTTGGCTGCTCAGTGGAATACTCAAGTATCATTTTTATTTAGCTTGGAGGAGGCTGTGGAGTTCATGATTGTCATTACCAGGCAGATGCGTTTTCGTGGAGGAAGCTTGTGAGAGCTCTACACTTGGTGTCATAGGTAGTGGGTATTTCTTTTCTTTTCTTTTTTCTTTTCTTTTAATTCCACTCCATTCCTGTGTCTTTACAGAACAGCTTGTCTTGTGGTTTTACAGGCAAGAAAATTCTTAACATATGTAATTAAGTCTTCCAGTCAAGACGATTAACAAATTGCCTCTTTGTTTCCTAAAGGCAATATGGGGAGGGGGAGGATCTGGAATGTTACATGCCGAGATTAAAAAGAAATGCCTGGAATCTTGCATAAAAATGTACTTAGTCTGTCTTTGAAAATAAGGATTGATCTGACAACATTCTGGCAAGATCTCTATAGTACTTGGAAGAAGCAAATTTCTATTTAAAAATTGTTTTTTTCCTCAATAAAATTATCAAAGATTTAGTAGACTATTTTCAATATGTTTGTGGATAGAGACAAAGACACTTCACAAAAAAGTGATGAAAAGAGATTTACAAATTTCTTACTAACCATAAAGTAGTTCTGAAGAATAATGAAGAACTGCAGCCAAAGAAAAAGGGTAACTGAAGGAATATTTTGACCCCTTTTCAGAAATCAAGAAGGACATTTTAATTTTCATTGCTAAAGTTGTGTAAAAATGTCTCTGATGCTGCAAGTTAGAACTGTGAATTTCAGAAAGATTATGCAGGCAAAATGAACACTTCTTAAAGAGCAAACATGCCCAATGATCACTTCCCTAGTATGAATCTGGCAGTCCTATAGAGCAGTGGTTCCCAACCTTTTCAGTAACAGAGCGCACTTCAATGAGACAAACTTCCACAGCACACCCACTTTTTTCAGCTGAATTGATTGCTCAGAAATCTTGCCTTTACTATGGTTACAGTCTTACTAGAGAGGTTTGCAGTATAGTAGTACATATAACAAGCTAAACAAGGATCAGGTGCTTAAATGTTTCAAATCTACCACAGAATACACTGTCTTAGACAATGAGCACATACACGTTTTCAAAATCTGCTCAACACCATGCTAGAGTAACCACTGAAAGCAGGCTCCCTTTACTTCCAGCCTGTTGGAGCCAGGGCATGGCATTTAAACTGGGTCCCAGCTTCAACAGGCTCCCACCCTCCCTTTCTCTCCCTTGTCACAGCAGGGAGTGGAGGCGGGCTCCTCTCCAGCTCCTTTGAGCCAGGAAGAAGCATTTCAGCTGCCTGCCCGTGTGAACAGGATCCTGTGTGGGTCCGCATTGTCCCTCATGCAGGAGGTGTAGGGGGGGATTGATGAATGCTGCTTCAGCTGGGACTCAGGTAGCCTTGCTGCTTGAGCCCCAGCTGGTGCAGGGTCATCAATTTCCCATCCCCCACAAACCGGGGTGTCAGTGCAAAGAGCCACCGTTAGGGTAAAGTGACAGAATTTCCTGGCACACTTGGACAGTTCTCACAGCACACCACTGTTATAGATTATAAGGCCACATGGCAGCCAATCAGGGTTCTATGTGCAGCCTGCAAGACATTTTGTTTACTGTTGTTCATGCTCAGGTTTGTCAGATTCCACTTGTTTCTGTTCAGGTCATTTTTTTCACATCAGTATTACTGAAGTGACACACGTAAAGTAAAGGCACATGAAATAAGGTGAATGCTGATTGCACACCACATTGACTGTAAAAGCTGTGCGGTTCCTCTGCATTCAGTCAAAGCACTGCTGTGGTTTAATCGGCACACCCTGCAACTTCTAAGTATGCAAGCACAGTTAACAAAACAACATTATCCTGGGAACCAGGAGACCATCTTGATTTACGACTGTCTTGCCACCCACTGAGATGAAGGAGGGCCACTCATGAGGTCCCCTGACTAGCCTGGAATAAAGGATAAGGTTCAAAGACAACTACTAAGACCATGCAGGCAAAAGAAACAGAATTACACCACAGATTAAAGCTGGGATCTAAGTGTTGTTGAGGACTAGTCTTCTGATTGGTAATAACTAATGGCCAAAAAAAGCCAATAAAAGTACTCCTCATGCATGATAGTCAATCTGACAGTGTTTTTTCAACTATCTAAAAACTGAAGGTTAAATTCTAACAAAAGTCTTCAGACTTGCTCATGCTCTAACCAAAAAAATGTCCTCTGGAAAATAAGACTAAACATAACAGGAAACTTTGATTTATGTCAATATTGATAGAAAGACAGAGGCAAATCATAAGTATAGCAGTCTCAATATATCAATATCGCTTTACAGAATTCCAAGAGCATGTTTTTGAAATCACTTTTTTCATATGTGTTTTTATCCACAGTATATGAGAACATCCTTATTTTTTACCGTCCCAGTGGTAGGGTATTTTAGTTAATTAATTTAAAAAAATAAGCAGAACATGGCTGGGTGATAATAAGCATCCCTTGTTTAATACAATAAAGCACAAAACTAGGAGACTTTTGCCATTATAGAAGTGCAATAGATGTGCTACTTTACTACCATGAATTTTTTTTGCACAAAACATTTTTGAGTCCTTTGAATCTTAGGTCCTTGGAAGAGTGGATTGAAAGTGATTTCCATTGAATTAGAAATTTTAGAATAATCTACTAAAACACGGGTAATTCCTGATAAATGAATAATCCATCCACTTCCTGAACATACTATATTAGCCCAAATAGTCTTGTGTTTGCATTTGACTGGAATTACTTCCATGATGGTGTGTGCATTTTGAAAATCATCTGCCCAAGAGTCACTTATCTGTGCTGCTAGGATATACTAGTTCTTATTTTCCTTTGATATGCCAGGACTTATCTAGTTTTGCTCTCTTCAGAAACACTGAGAGAATTTGTCCATTAAGTTTTCATTTTTGGAGTCTTAAACAATTCATGTTCAAACCTGGGGACAAGTTGATTTGTCTGCTCAATCTGTTTCTTTGTGGCAGCAAAACTGAAGTTGCAGATATGTTTATGGATGTCTGGTCTTTGAAGGTCATAGTGTGTTCAAATGTTTGCTTTCTAAAGTCTAAGGCTTTAGGCAAAAAAAGATTATACTGCAACATGATGGTTTTTTGACATAGTTTGATGGCCCTCTAAATGTTAATTTCACAATAATGGTGGTGTAACATATCTCTTAGTAACTGTTTAACAATAATATACACACCATAGATAAGAAGAAAGCAATTGGTTTCCAACCAAACTTATGTAGTACAGACAGGTCTCCCAGTGAGTGGGGAGAATGCAAAGGGGAAAGCTGACCCATGGCCAAGCAATTCAAAGGTGCCCAGGGCTCAATGACATTGCCACTGCAGCAGTGGTGGTGGCCACAGCACCAGGCCCTTTAACTTGCCACCAGAGTGCCACTCCACACAGCTTTGAAGGGAGACCAGTGCCATGGTACAAGCAGGGTTGATCCCACCCATTTTGCCTGAGGCCCTTCCCCTTGAATCACATACACACACCTTGCCCAGGATCAGTGGAAGCTTTTAATCCTTCTGAATGTAGACCATGGTGGTCTTCACACTTACAAGGACCCAATCAGTTCCCACATGTGCAAATCAATACTCATCTCACATCAAGTCCTGTCTAAAGCCTAATGAAATCCTTGCATTTCCAGATTCACAAATGCCCTTATCACTCAGTTTTGTGTATTCCATCACACTGCTTCCATTTACTAAAGCTAAATGTTAAGAAATTAAATTAGAAGAACATATATCATGTCAGATTTTGTTATAAATCCAAAACTCTGTCCAGTTTAACTGAGCCAGAACAATTTCCGGGGGGAGAAGCCACCTTATAGTTTTGAATTATTTACATCCACCTGAAATCAGGTAGAACTCGGTAGTATATTTTGCTCTGTGTTTCTATTGAAATCTGAGCCTTAAATCTGAATTCAGATTGTGAAAACTCGTGTATTCAGACTGGAAAAGACATTCATAATAACCTCCTGCAAATGAAACCCCCCTGCAGTGAGACCCCAAAATCTGAGCCAGCATGGAAAGGATGAGATACTCTGGAGCTCTCCACTGCTGTTGCAGGGGGATTCCAGATGCTGTTGCAGGACAGGGGATCACTGCAGCTTTGTGGACAGTGTTGTGGGGCAGGGAGAGCACCTGAGCTCCCCAATGCTACAGGGGAATCCCAGGCCCTTGAGTCCCCACAGGTGGTGAGAGCCCTTGAGCAGCAGCCCAGCCCTTTCCCATTTTATCATGGCTATTTTCAGTAAAAGTCAAGACAGATCATGGGATTCCATGAATCTTTTCTTTATTGCCCATGACCTGTCCTTGAATTTTACTTACTACATCCATAACAAAATCTCAGCCTTCTGTATTACTTGCATTCCTGTAGCACTCGCAGCCCTAGTTATGAACAAGGACCCCACTTGGGTGAGGTGCTATTCAAAGACGGCATAAATAGTCCCTGCTCTAAAGTGCTGATAATCCAAGTACAAGACTGGAGACAAGAAAAGGATACAGACAGATGGTACTATACAAGACTCTGTCAGCCTCTTCAGGCAGCTGTGACTGACTTATTTTGTGTAAAATAAAAAATAGTTTAGACAATGATTAGCCGTATACTTGACCTTCACTGTTACAGAAATTCAGGTTAGCTATGAGACTCGTGCTTTAAGGAGATCTGAACTGAGGACATTTTATTGTTCTGTTTACATTGTGGCTGATACAATTCAGTCCCCTTAAGCTGTCATAAGGATCCTACTTGTGTGAAAATTCTGGCAAGTATTAAGAGTGTGGGTATTTTTCATTCATTTTTATACAAAGGATAGTTTATTTTTAAAAACCTTCTGCCCCACTCCCTCCACTCCATTTTGCTGCATTAATAAGATTTTAATGCAAAGGACAAGCAACTGTAAGCAGTGAAGCAAAGAAAAGCCTTACGGAGCGAGACTGATACATTGAAGACATAGACCAGATTTCCCTGCATGCCTAAATAATCTAACATAAAAGAAATATTCATCAAAATGTAGACATTCAGACAGCTTTGATTTTACTACTGTTAGTCAAAAAGAACAAAACCTAAGAATAGCTATTAACTCTTCTGTGTCAGTATGCTGCCTGTGCAAGAGTGGAGCAACACCTTTAGGTGGAAAACTTCTCATAAGAATGCGTCTGTTAATACTTCCACATATTGTAATGTGATTAGTAGATTAAATCCTGTAATAGCAAGTATTAGATGTATAAGTAAACACAACACCCTATATGTCTGAAGCAGTTGATTCTTTCATGGTATATTAGCTTCTACTGGTGGTTTTCAGTTTTTTAATCTAATGTTTTTGTTTTTTGATTGATGTCATTTATTTTGGGGGATGGGGGGAGTTTCTGGGGTTGAACATCTATATTATTGCATTCATAATTTAAAAAGTAAAAGCTTTCCAATACCTCAGATTATTGCCTAATCCTGAGGCCAATATGTGTTATGTTACTGAAAATAAATTAAACCAAGTGAAATATTTTAGAGTAAAGCATAAGATTTTGTTTAGTAGTCTTGTAAATCTGATAGCAAAGTTCACATTAAAAGTACCTAAATGCATGAGAACAGTGGCTCTCAAACAGGCACATGAAGGTCTTCCAGGGGGTGCACCAGCTCATCTAGATATTTGGCGAGTTTTATAACAGGCTACAGGAAAAAGCACTAGAGAAGTCAGTAAAAACTAAAATTTCATACAGACAATGGCTGGCTTATGCTCACCAATATATTATATACTGAAATATAAGTAAAATATTTATATTCCAGCTGATTTATTATATAACTATATGGTAAAACTGAAAAATTGCTTGCTTATTAAGTGTGCTGTGAGACTTTTGTATTTTTATTTGATTTTGTAAGCAAGTAGTTTTAAGTGAGGTATAAGATCGGGGTGTGTAAGACAATTCAGAGTGCTGAAAGCGATACAGTAGTCTAGAATGTTTGAGAGCCATTGCACTGGAAAATGCTACAGGGTACTTGAATTCTCTATCTTCTCATTCCATCCTGACCAAATAAAAACACTAACTACAGGAAGCAAATAGTAAAGCTGCAGTAGGATACAGTTTTCCCATCCAATAAAATATTTTGAGCTTTTAATATTTTTATGAGAAGTCAAAATTTCAATTTTTTGTGACGTGATAATCTCCCTCCACAACTTTGGTTTTAATCAATCACATTATTTAATATAATTAATTTAGAGATGTTTGTTTTGATTATGACCTCTTAATTTTTTTTAACTTTTCATTTATATAAATTAAGTAAAGTTCAAAAATAAAATGTTGCTTCAGACAGAAAATCAAAACTATCAATTTATAAACTATCTGAACAGAACATTGCAACTTTTTTAAGACAGATCGACATGTTTTGAATTGGGAGGATTCTCCAAACTGTCCCCTCCCTGCAAGCAGTTTTGGCTTCAACAAACTGGAATTTTCTGACTCCTATCCTTAATTCCTCCAAAAAGTTGAGGAAGAAAATCCCCAGTCAACTGTAGTTATCAATCACTTTCTTGATTTCCGTGTAATAGACCTAGAATTAGAAAACATTGTTCTTTGAAGAGATTATTTATTATAATTTTTTATACTTTATACTTAAAACACTTACCTAACTTGTATTATTCTGCACAACCACAGGACATTATTTCCATTTAACAGATAAGGAAGAGAAGTTATGTGGGCTTCCATAAGGCTGTGGAGAAAATGCATGTTTTAGTTTAATAGTAACAAAGAGGAAGTCATGCTAGTCTATACACTATCAAACCAAAAAGCAGTCAAGTAGCACTTTAAAGACTAGCAAAATGGTTTATTAGGTGAGCTTTCGTGGGACAGACCAACTTCTTCAGACCATAGCCAGACCAGAACAGACTCAATATTTAAGGCACAGAGAACCAAAAACAGTAAGCAAGGAGGACAAATCAGAAAAAGATAATCAAGGTGAGCAAATCAGAGAGTGGAGGGGTGGGGGGGAAGGTCAAGAATTAGATTGAGCCAAGTATGCAGACAATCCCCTATAGTGACTCAGAAAATTCCCATCACGATTTAAACCATGTGTTAATGTGCCGAATTTGAATATAAAAGCCAGCTCAGATGTTTCTCTTTCCAAAACGGTGCGATAATTCCTTTTCAGTAACACACATACCTTTAGGTCATTGACAGAATGCCCCATTCCATTAAAATGTTGACTAACTGGTTTGTGGATCTGGAGTGTTTGGATGTCTGTTTTGTGCCCATTGACCCTTTGTCTAAGGGAGTTAGAAGTCTGTCCAATATACAAAGCATCTGGGCATTGTTGGCACATGATGGCATATATGATGTTAGTAGAGGAGCATGAGAAAGTGCCCGTGATTCTGTGAGTAACCAGGTTAGGTCCAGTGATGGTATTTCCAGAGAAGATATGTGGACAAAGCTGGCAGCGGGCTTTGTTGCAGGGAAAGGTTCCAGGACTGGTATTCCTGGGGTATAGACTGTGGCTGTTAGTGAGGATGCTCACGAGGTTGGGAGGTTGTCTGTAGGAGAGAACAGGCATGTCACCCAGGGCCTTCTGGAGTGTGGCATCCTGGCAGCTCCCCACCTCTGTATTTCCCTGTGCCTCCATGGGTGTCAGGTGATCACAGCTCTCATTGGCTGAGGATCGCCATTTGTGGTCAGTGGGAGCAGCAGGAAGTGGACTACCACTGAAGTGGACTCTTAATGTGTACACTCAAATGATGTACATGCGCATCTCAGTAACCTGTCTTTCAGGTAATCAGTGTACAGAACTGCCATTGATTTTGGTCTTTCTGGTGTTGGTCCTGCACCAGTCAAATCAATAGGAGTTTCCCAGAGATGTTAAACAGATGGCATATCAAGTATCTGAGTGTGAAAGGCTTGCAAGACTAGGCCTTTTAGTGTGGAAAAATGCATTTCAGCATTTCAGCAAAGTAATGAGACTTAAGTGTATATATTGAAGAGTAAAGATATAGTTTATTGCCTAATTACCTTGAATGCATTGCTAATAGATTTTCTGTTACATGCTTTTAGGTCAATGGAACAGAAATCGAATATGAATTTGAAGAAATTACACTGGAGAGGGTAAGTGTGAATTTGTTTTTGTATTCTAGAAGCCATGAAGATTTTATTTTCAACAGCCCAAATAAGACAATTATCAGCAAATTATGTCATTAAAGGTCATGTGCTAAATTTCTTAGATAACAGTTTCCATTTTAAGTGAGGGCTTTGGGATTTGTCCTGTAGTTTGAAAATATAAGTAATTGAACAGAGTCAGCCTTTCACATGTATGCATGTCAGGTCTGGAATAGTTTTCCTATTCATACATATTACATAAATTTGATGTCTGAGTACTAGGAAAAGACCATCAGGTGACTGTATATCTGTGTTCAGAGATTTGCTTCTTTGTTCTTTTCAAGCTGGAAGTATGGAAAGCTTTTCTCTTTTTTAGCCTCCTGGATGTTCTTGCGTGCTCATGAGGCAAGATGTTTAGCAAAGATAGGTGCTTTGTGGAGAGATGGTTAACGGCCTGTCAATTTTTTTTGTGTGAAATTAGGGTCCTGTATGTATAAATGTTTAAAAACATGGAAAGTATTTCTATGACTTATTTTTATACGTAGTAATTCTGGGTAGTGTTAGAATTTGAAGCCTTGTGGTGTTAGCTATGCAATTTAAACATGCCTTAAGAAAAAGGCAAGATTTAGGAGTCACAGTGCATCAGGTCTTCCTAGCTTCTGTAATGTGTGTTTGGTTGCTGGTTGTGTAACCTTTTTTAATACTGAAGAAGTAGACTACAGACCTCCTTTAATTATCTTTAGTATTAACTCACTTCAGTATTCCTAAATAGCTAGTAAGGCTTGGCAACATGGGGAGCCTGAACTGTGTTAAATCAAATTAATTTTGTTGGAAAACATGCAGGTACACATGAGACGATTCATTGTACAGGTTGCATCTCCCGTGTCCAGCACACTCAGGATCTGACGAGTCCCAAAGAAGGGAATTTGATGGATGCAGAGACATCCCCTGCTTCTGGCCCTGCAGCCTGCTGCCCCTCCTGGCTGCTGGCTCCACGACCCACTGGTGCCCCTGCCTCTGGCTCTGCCACCACTAACCCCAGTGCCCCCCTCACCTCTGACGCAGCCTCTGGTCCCTCCTGGGCTGATGCTGGTCAAAGCTGCCAGCCCCAGAACTCTGATGTGGCTGGGCCGTTGGATGTGGTTCCCGGCCTTGTCGGGCTGCTGGCAGTAGACCTGGCTGGGCTGCCAGAGGCATCCCTGGCCCTACAGGTGCTGGCTCCAGCCCTGGTCAGGTTTCTGGGTGTGGTCCTATGGTCATCAACCCAGGAAACAAGCTCTGCCAGGTTCCCTCCTAACAGTCTCCCCAGCCTTGGGTTCTAAGGTCCAGTAACATTCATGGTCCTGCTAGATCACAGATGTTGCCAGACCAGAGAATCCTGGTTTGGGGATTTACTGGTAATGCACTGACTCTGTATTTGTCACAAATTCTAGAGTGCTCTTGCAAAGTGAACTCACTTTGTTGCAGTTCTAGTTAGGCTGGTCTGTTGTGCACATGTATGCAGTGTTGCTGCAGACCACAGACTGAAACTCTCTAGTCCAGTGCTCTCTCCTCCAGCAACATCCTGCTGATAGTTCTGTCAGGAGAGGCTTTGACGACATTTGGCCTGGCCACATGGTGCCAAATGTCAGGGAAAAAATCCCTCTGCTGAGACATCCCTGTCTTCTTCACTCCACAAGGAAGAAAGAATGTTGGCAGAATGCTCGCCACATGGCCAACTTCTGTCAGGAGACCTTTGGGATACTGACAGAAGCCTGCAATTTAGACATAGCCTGACTCTGGCCAGGTACAAGGACAGCCAAGTTTCTGCTCTGAAACAACCAACCCCAGTTCCTAGGCAGCAAGCCAGACAGGTTCCAAGGAGTTTGATACCATGGATGGAAGCTCAGCCTGTCCGGTTTTATTACTGATTCTTAAAAAATTAAAACTTATATTGCCATGCTAGCTTCTATCCCAGGTGTTCCATGGCTACAGCCATTGTGGGTAGATGTGACCTTAACAGACTTTGAGTTGGAGGTCTCAGTCTCCCTTCCTCCTTTTGTCCTCAACTGTCCATTAGTTGTCTCACCACTGTACACCTTTCCAAAATGATGGTTACTACAGTGGTGCATTGGCATATAGCTCACACGAAAGCCTTGACTACTGACTCTTTTTAGCCTCTCTCTTGAGAAGGCATTTGCCTGTATACCTAATGCTTCTTTCCTCTTCCTTCAGCTGCCCTATGTGGTGAACACCCATACACGCCAAAACCCCACTCACCAGCTCAAAATGTCAGCCATGGCTTCTAACCTATTCACTTCCAAGGGAGATTCACACAATGCAAACATGCTTTTGTGCAAAATGTGAAAGTATATTGAGACAGTGGTGAAAGGAAAGGCAATTTTGTTACTGATCTCACTTTCCAGAAGGTAGATATTAACCTTGCAGGCCTGGAGACTGCAAGCTTGGTACAACAGTCTGCTGAGGTTTTTTGTGGGTTTATATAAAGAACGAATTGTAACAATGAATGCTTCAGGAAGTCATTGCAGAGAAAAATAGGATTTTGCACTTTCACCATGCAAGTGAAGGGGGGAGAAGCCAAAATTGAAGAGTGACAAGATTCATGCTCTGAGTGCTAAGGGCAGCAGCTGGTTCCTGGAACACTAGTTCCATGTCAGTTTTCATCAAGAGATTGGGGTGTGTCCGCACAGTCATTTCCCACCTGTGTTGGTTGTGACTCCCTTGTACTTCTGCAGGTGTTCTGGCAGTGATCCTGGTGAATAACCTGACATCTTGCCAGCCTGAACTTTGCTATTTTTTTAAAACCAAAGTCATTCTGTGCCTCTTTTATATATGGCTATATCACTATCACAGATTTTCTAGAATATGCACAACAACTGCTTATGAATGGTTTTACTACTCTCCCACACGCAGCACCTGTGTGAATTGGAACATCAAGGATGGGATCTTGATAAAGATAGCAGCTGGTAAACCTGAGGGAGAGAAAACAGAAAACTCATGATGAAATGTTCACAGATATTTCAGAGTGCTTCCTCAGAAATGTGAAGAGTTGGATGGGATATTGGAGGGCAGAGAGGAAACCAGATAAGATGCTCTTCAGGGGTTATTGTAGTGAACAAGAACATAACGGTGGCTTCTAGGGAAATCGTTACATGGGCCAAAGATAGTGGCTGTGTCTACATATGCCACTTCTTCACGAAGCAGCATGGTAGTGAGTTGTCCAGAAGATGCTAATAAGGTGTGGATATAAATTTCCTGCGCCTCATGAGCTTATGGGCGTGTGGTTTGGAGTCTGGAAGAAGCTCTTCTGGACTCCAGAATACACATGCAGATATGTGGCCTGTGGGGACCTCCTGGAAGGAAACCTCCTTCTGGAAGCCCCTTCTTCCTCAAAATTTTGAGGAAGAGAGGGCTTCTGGAAGGAGTGTTTCCTTGTGGAAGATCCCTGTGGGCCGCATGTCTGCATATGTATTTTGGAGTCCAGAAGAGCTTCTTCCAGACTCCGAACCACGTGCCCGTAAGCTCATAGAATCACAGAATCATAGAACACTAGGACTGGAAGGGACTTCAAGAGGCCTTTGAGTCCAGCCCCCTGCCCCAATGGCAGGACCAAGTACTATCTAAACCATCCCTGATAGACATCTATCTAACCTGTTCTTAAATATCTCCAGCAATGGAGATTCCACAACCTCCCTTGGCAATTTATTCCACTGTTTGACCGCCCTGACAGTTAGGAACTTTTTCCTAATGTCCAACCTAAACCTCCTTTGCTGCAGTTTAAGCCCATTGCCTCTTGTTCTATCCTCAGAGGCCAAGAAGAACAAGTTTTATCCTTCCTCCTTATGACTCCCTTTTAGGTACCTGAAAACCGCTATCATATCTCCCCTCAATCTTCTCTTTTCCAAACTAAACAAGCCCAATTTTTTCAACCTTTTTTCATAGGTCACATTCTCTAGACCTTTAATCATTCCTGTCGCTCTTTTCCGGACCCTCTCTAGTTTCTCCACATCTTTTTTGAAGTGCGGTGCCCAGAACTGGACACAATATTCCAGCTGAGGCCTAACCAGTGCAGAGTAGAGCGGAAGAATGACTTCTCATGTCTTGTTCACAACACACTTGTTAATGCATCCCAGAATCATGTTTGATTTTTTTGCAACAGCATCACACTGTTGACTCATATTTAGCTTGTGGTCCACTATAATCCCTAGATCCCTTTCTGCTGTAGTCATTCCTAGACAGTCTCTCCCCATTCTGTATGTGTGAAACTGATTGTTCCTTCCCAACTGGAGCACTTTGCATTTGTCCTTATTAAACTTCATCCTGTTTACCTCAGACCATTTCTCCAATTTATCCAGAGCATTTTGAATTATGACCCTATCCTCCAAAGTAGTCGCAACCCCTCCCAACTTGGTATCATCTGCAGACTTAATAAGCGTACTTTCTATGCCAATATCTAAATCATTGATGAAGACATTGAACAGAACCGGTCCTAACACAGACCCCTGCGGAACCCCACTTTTTATACTTTTCCAGCAGGATTGAGAACTATTAAGAACTACTCTCTGGGTACGGTTATCCATCCAGTTATGCACCCACCTTATACTAGCCTCATCTAAATTGTATTTGCCTAGTTTTTTGATAAGAATATCATGAGAGACCGTATCAAATGCTTTACTAAAGTCTAGGTAGACCACATCTACCGCTTCTCCCCTATCCACAAGGCTCGTTTTCCTATCAAAGAAAGCTATCGGATTAGTTTGACAAGATTTATTCTTTACAAACCCATGCTGGCTGTTTCCTATTACCTTACCACCTTCCAAGTGCTTGCAGATGATTTCTTTAATTACTTGCTCCGTTATTTTCCTGGCACTGAAGTTAAGCTGACTGGCCTGTATTTCCCTTTTTATAGATGGGCACTATATTTGCCCTTTTCCAGTCTTCTGGAATCTCTCCTGTCTCCCATGATTTTCCAAAGATGATAGATAAAGGCTCAGATAGCTCCTCTATCAGCTCCTTGAGTATTATAGCATACATTTCATCAGGCCCTGGTGACTTGCAGACATCTAATTTTCCTAAGTGATTTTTAACTTGTTCTTTTTTTATTTCAGCTTCTAACCCTACCCCTTTCCCACTAGCATTCGCTATGTTGGGCACTCTTTCATCAGACTTCTCAGTGAAGACCGAAACAAAGAAGTCATTGAGCATCACTGTCATTTCCAAGTTCCCTGTTACTGTTTCTCCCTCCTCACTGAGCAATGGCCCTACCCTGTCCCTGGTCTTCCTCTTGTTTCTAATATATTTATAAAAAAGCCTTCTTGTTTCCCGTTATGCCTGTAGCTAGTTTAAGCTCATTTTGTGCTTTAGCCTTTCTAATCTTTCTCCTGCATTCTTGTGTTGTTTGCCTGTATTCATCCTTTGTAATTTTTCCTTGTTTCCATTTTTTGTACAATTCCTTTTTTATTTTGAGATCGTGCAAGATCTCCTGGGTAAGCCAAGGTGGTCTTTTTCAATATTTTCTATCTTTCCTACACAGCAGGATAGCTTGCTTTTGGGCCCTTAATAATGTCCCTTTGAAAAACTGCCAACTCTCCTCAGCTGTTTTTCCCCTCAGCTTTGCTTCCCATGGGACCTTACCTACCAGCTCTCTGAGTTTACCAAAATCTGCCCTCCTGAAATCCATTATCTCTATTTTGCTGTTTTCTGTTCTACCCTTCCTTAGGATTGTGAACTCTATGATTTCGTGATCACTTTCACCCAAACTGCCTTCCACCTTCAAGTTCTCTACCAGTTCCTCCCTATTTGTTAAAATCAAATCTAAAACAGCTTCTCCCCGGTAGCTTTTTCAACCTTTTGGAATAAAAAATTGTCTCCAATACAATCCAAGAACTTACTGGATAGTGTGTGCCCCGCTGTATTAGTTTCCCAACATATGTCTGGATAGTTGAAGCCCCCATCACCACCAAATCTGGGGCCCTGCTTAACTTTGTTAGTTGTTTGAAAAAAGTCTCATCCACCTCTTCCACCTGGCTAGGCGGCCTGTAGTAGACGCCTATCAGGACATCACCCTTGTTTTTTACCCCTCTTAGTCTAACCCAGAGACTCTCAACCCATCCATCTCCTATGTCCATCTCCACCTCAGTCCAAGTGTATACATTTTTAATATATAAGACAACACCTCCCCCCTTTCTTCCCTGTCTATCCTTCCTAAGCAGGCTGTACCCTTCAATACCAACATTCCAATCATGTGTATTATCCCACCAAGTTTCTGTGATGCCAACAATGTCATAGTTATATTTATTTACTAGCACTTCCAGTTCTTCCTGCTTATTACCCATACTTCTTGCATTTGTATACAGGCATCTAAGATATTGATTCGATCTTGCCTCCCTGTTTTGCTCTGATCCTGTTTTTACTCTGACATTGTTGCCCGTGCTGACTCCCATTTCTGACCCATCACCCAGGTTTCCATGTTCTCCACTTACCTGTGGGCTTGGCTCCCCTGCCCCCGTCGAACCTAGTTTAAAGCCCTGCTCACTAGGTTAGCCAGTCTGTGTCCAAACACGGTCTTTCCCCTCCTCGAAAGGTGAACACCATCCCTGCCCAGCAGTCCTTCCTGGAATAGCATCCCGTGGTCAAGGTAGCCAAAGCCTTCCTGGCAACACCGTCTTCGAAGCCAGGCATTCAACTCTAGGATGCACCTGTCTCTGCCTGGGCCCCTACCACTGACAGGCAGGATTGAGGAGAATGCCCCTGTGCCCCAAACTCCTTCACCCATGCCCCCAGAACCCTGAAGTCACTCTTGACCTGCTCAGCGTCATACCTCACAGTATCATTAGTGCCCACATAGATGAGAAGCATGGGATAGTAGTCAGAGGGCCTGATAATCCTCTACAATGCCTCCGTAACATCTCGGGTACGGGCCCCAGGCAGGCAGCATACCTCCTGAGATGAAATGTCAGGGCAACAGATGGGCGCCTCCGTCCCCCTCAGAAGAGAGTCCCCGACCACCACTAGTCTACGTTTCCTCTTCGTAGTGGTGGCAGCAGGCTTCCCAGCCTTGTGGGTAGAAGGCTTCTCCTCTGCTGTACGGGGCGATTCTTTGTCTCCTGTATCACGTACAGCGTAATGGTTTCCCAGTACCACAGTGGGAGGGTTCTGAGCAGGGGTGGAACACTGGCCTGCTGCCAGAAGTAACAAGCTGCCAGTGTCCACCCTGATGTATCTCCTCCTCCACCACTGGTTTATCAGCTGTCCTGTGTACTGGGACAGTTATCTCAGCTGTCTCCACATGAATACTGTCCAGGAACTGCTCATGGAGTTGGATACTCCTCAACCTGGCTACCTCTGCCTGTAGCTCCTCCACCTGTCGCTTGAGAGATTCCACCAGCAGGCACATTTCACACTGGATGGTCCCCCCATCCTGGATATCAGTGAGTGGGAATTGCAAGCTACAGTCCCTGCAAAGCCACACCAGGATCTGGGTAGAGGCATCCATGGTCAGGCAGTCTGTCTGGCTACAGGCACAGGAGGAGGAGACAGCAGTAGTGCTGGCACAGGAGTTGTGGGTCTTCCTAACCATCGTAGGCCTCCCTCTGTCTAACTCCCTCTTAAGCTCCCCTGTCTGCAGCTCCCTGTCCCCTTCGCTCCCCTGGTCGCCCGTGCCTCTGGCTTTTAAAGCCTCCTGGCCTGGGTCAGATCCTCCCCCTGTGAGTCACACAGGGGAAGGCCAATCAGGGGAACAAAGGTCAGGCAGGCAGTCCCAGCTGCCACAGAAACTGAAACTGAAACTGACCCACCTGAAATCAAAATGGCAGTTCAAATTCAAATTGATTCAAACAGTTAAGCACACTCACTCACCCCAAAAAGCCAGCGCTCTCACCTGGTAGCTTCTGCAGCAGCAGGATCACTTGCTCTCCCTCCTAAACTCCCCTTTCTGCAGCTCCCTGTCGTGAGGCATGGGAAATTTACATCAGCACATCATTAGCATCTTCCAGATGGCTCATTACCAAGCCGCTTCTGGAAGAAGTGGCATGTGTGAATTCAACCACTATGGAAAAGACAGGGGAATGGATTGATAATTCCTAGAGGCAATACAGAGTCAAAATACCCTGTTGCAGTGCATGTTACTGATAGAGCAGTAGGTAATGCAGGACTGTAAACCAATTCTCAGCCACGCAGCTCCTGGACAGTACAGATTATGGACAAATCTTCCTCATTCTACCCTCCATCCCCACCTGCAGCAGGGACTCTAGAGACCATTATTACAGACCCAGTTGAGGGCCCAGAGAACCCTGGCCTCTGTAGGCCCAAGGTTTTTGAGTAATATGAGCCACTTCCCACCAGATGTATCATGCACAAGAAGTGGTGGAGCCAAGATGCATATTCACCTGCAATTTTGCATTACTCTGCACAGTGCATTCTCGCACTGTCTTGGATTGTTTCTCATCTGTTTTAATGAAAGCACTCATCATTTGTAATCTATTGTTTTATTAGTGTTTCAGTTAAAGGTTCATTTGTGTTTAGATTGTTTAATAACAAAAAGGTTGAAAAAACCTATTGACAAAGAGTTAACAGCTCTGATGGAGGGGCAGAGACAACAGGGGAAAAAACAGGTATTCAGATCCCACAAGTTGTCCCAGTACAGTTTGGGAAGCCTGTGTGTATGTACAAAGCCATCAACAACTACAGCTGCATTACTGAGCTGAATAACATTACTTTTTTCCATACGACAATACCTCTGGATGGCAGTGGCTCCAATGGTTGATCTCTCCACACCATATTGGTTCACTGTTGTTAGAAAGTAGCATTCTGGGCTGGGCAGCTTCCAGCAACTCTCAGAACTTATCTGTACAGGGATTTTAACTCTCAGCTTTGTATGGGTACACTGGTTGTCCATAGGTGTATGGCACTGCATATAGGTACAGTGTCATCATAGCTCTGGGGTTAGTTCCGCACATCTCTTTGAAAAGACTGTCTTCCATGTTCTGAAATTCTCTCATCACAGCTGGTCATTCCAGTGCTGCTGAACAACCTCTTTTCACTAATTCACGCTGGTTTACTGAGCCCAGAAAATGTGCTAGAAGCTATGAAGCTGCTCCAAGAACTGGTCCTCCATTTTGACTTGCTGGATATCTTTGTTCTCTTCCTTATCTATCACCGAGTCCCACAGCTGCTAAAAACCCTTCTGTTACTGGAGGAGCTTCTGCTGCTGCCACATCATCTACTTGATAGTGCGACTGGCACAGTTGTAAAGCGAATTCATCTGACTTTCAGTGCCGAAATACAGCTCTCAGTGTCTGTATGTTTGAGTCTTCCAACATAATGGCATGAAGAAATATTGCTGGTTGGCAGCAATTCAAAAATGGAAGTAGCCCTCTCAGAAGAAAGCATGGGGTTGATGCAGATGAATATGGGAAATTTAATGAATTTTAACTAGCCTGGCTTCCGCTGTGCATTTCACAATGCACAGCAAAAAAAATCCCAAAACGCACACCAGTCAGCAGTGAAGAAAAGGACAATAGACTATTATCAGAATATGCAATGCCCTCAGTTTGCAAGAGACCACTGCTGTGTATAACCAGGATGCTCGTTGACAGAGGACACGTATCCTGTGCACACACTATTGCTGGTACATGTTTCCTGGCACACATACAAAGCTGAGGGTTAAACTCTGTATATAGACAAGCCTTTGGTGTAACTGATGCTTAGTCCTTTTGCATTTTGTACATGTTGAACCTCTCTTATCTGGCACCCTCAGGACCTGACCAGTGCCAAATGAGAGAATTTGCCGGACCACAGGAGGTCAATATTGTCTAGCAACATTACCAACACTTCCACTTCTTACTGGGCTCTCAGAAGACATTTAGGGGTAAATTGCAGCTAAATAACAGCACAGAACACTGAGAGCCAGGGCTGGTGGCTGTAAATAAATGTTATGGGATCACAGGAAGGTTGGTCACATCCATTATAAGTGTTAGTCCGGCTACCTAAAATCATGCCAGTTTATGGAAGTTGCTGGATGAGAGAATTCCAGATTAGAGAGATTCAACCTGTACTTCTAATTATCTAGGAGCATGAATATCGTAACCATTTACACATGTAAGGAATACAGGCTTACGTTTGTATTTGTGAGTTTTCTTGTAAGCTTTAAAGGAAATCACAGAGAGAGACACCCTGTACCATCGCAGTGAAATGTGTAATAGTTACAGGCTTTTTTATCTATGGTTTCCCAAATTATTTGGGTGTCTCTAGGTATTTACTATAGTTTCCAAAGACTGCTGAAGAGAACACATGCCTCCTAGGTAGTAGTTCGAGTACCACTTCATTTATAATAAATGTGAAAAGTTATCAGTTTGCATAACACAGAAACTAGTGTGGTTTTTCTCAGTGCTAGCATAGATAATTATTCCTAATATACTTTAAATGTTAAGAATTTGCACACACAGTCACAGTTTCTAATGGAGCATACTTGGAATGCTTTCTGACAGCAGCAGACTCTGTGGCTAGTTGTTATTACTACTAGAAATGTGCAGTCACAGTTATCACCCATTTCTCAGGAATGGGGAGGATAAAGGATCTGTGTCTGTTCTTGTGAGAGAGATAAAATGCAAATTATTGCCTTGAAATGGCTGTTATCTATTTTGCAGTGACAGTGTTTTTAGAAGAGGTGAGAGATAATGCACATTAATTATCCATTTTCTTCGACAAAGAGACCTAGAAATTAGATTACAAAAATCTTCTCCATTTAATTCCAAAGCTGCAAAAACATATTAGGTCAGTGGTTTGAGATTCAAAAACTATCCTACACCAATAGCAAACAACAAGCTTCCTATCTCAGTGCTGATAGCAGAGCTACAGTAATTTAAAAGTCATCAGATATTTACTTCATTTATGATACATTCCTAAACTTGTAATTGCCAGCTTGCTCCTATATCCCTAAACCGTAGCTGCAAGATAATTTAGGATTACCAGACAAAAAATAAAATGGATTGCTGTCCCCTGGGGTCACTCTATTTTTCCACACTTTAATTGTAACAATTAAAGGAACAGAGATTGGGTACTGAGTGCAGTGCAACGTTACATCCTCCTGTGAGGAAAATCTACAGGGAACGATGTATATATAGACAGAGAGTAGTGCCAAAGCCAAGTGTTGAAAAAAATCCTACGTCAGACATAAATATTTAATGGTGTCGTAATTAATCATTGGAATAACTTTACCAGGTGTTGCCATGGATTCTCAATTCCTGACCATTTTAAAATTGAGTCTGGATGTTTTTCTAGAAGTTATGGTCTGGGAGCTATTTGAGGGAAGTTCTATAACCTGGCTTACACAAGGAGTGAAACTAGATGATCACAATGGTCCCTTCTGGCCTTCGAATCTTCCCTCCCCACAAGTATGATATTGGTTCTTCTTTTTTATTTGCCCTCTGTCTTTTATGTTTTAAATTGCATATGCATATTATCAAACTTTTCTGTGTAACCAGAAATGCCACAAACTGACTTTGGTTGGTTGTGGGGTTTTTGGGTTGTTTTGGTAAATGAAAGCTGAGATTCTCACACATAATCGCAGGAATCCAAGAGCTGGGACTTTTTAAGAGAAATATTATGATACTAGTAATGAAAATTGTGAAAATGGTTATGCTGTGAAAACTGTTGAACTGAAGAGTTGAGGGCAGGTACAATAATAGCAAAAGAGTACAGTCAGTGTCCTCCCATGCACTGGTGGAGAATCCTGTATATCTCAGCATTGGACTCTGACAAGTTCCCCTCCTTCAGAGACTTGGGTTGGGGCAGCAAGTGCAGGAGTTCAGAGTGAGGAGCCAGCCACAGAAACACAGAAATGTTCCTCTTTGGCACCTTCGGGCAATGCTCCTTCTTCAGCGGCGCTAAACATGCCCTGGCTAGTATCTTGACTCCGTCCCACAGCATGTATGTATTACCCTGCTTGTGCATACTGATGGAAGAAAATGGCCTTAATAGGAACCAAACATATGTTCAAAAAAGGTACATGCTTAAAATGCTTCAGGCACCTTAGAGGTCATTTGATTTTTCTCTGCTAAGTTATGGACATAAAATAGAGATCCAACAATAATATAGTGCTTGGTAGGTTGCAAAAACCTGCAATGCCCCAAAGGACACTTAGATAGTATTCTTTAAAATAGGCCATTACTTTTCAGTAATAAAAATACACCGTAAAAAAGAAATGCTGTACAGAATGACTTGCATTAGTGTAGTGGAGTTAGGCTTCCATTATTTCAGGGCTTCAGAAATGCATCAGATGCCTGCTAGGCAAGGGGACTACACATGAGCCAAAGGTAAAAGCCAGAATGGGTGGCCCTAGCAAGGTGCAGGGGGAAGACATGGTAAAGTACTGTGAAAGTGCCCACTGCAAGAATTCACAGTAGGATTTTGCACCTACGCTTGGAGGATCGTCTCTTCTGTTTATATGTGGGTAATCAGGTAAACAAGGAACTCTTCCTTCTGCATGCAGGAATTCTCTCCCCAAGTTAAGTCAGAGTCTCCTGGTTATTGGTAGGGCAGTTGGCATTTCACAGCTGTGGAAAACATGTCATGGACCGTGAGGTATGCCCTTCCCTTTGAAATCTGATCTCCCCAAAATCAGTCCAACTGGGGAAGGACAGGGCTAACCCTTTCCTTGCATGACTGTTATCAGAGAGAGCTCAGACACATTTTATAGGCAGTGCACTGCAGTAGAACTTGAGCTGGGGTCTGAGCTCCCACCCCCAGGCTCTTGCCAGTCTTGGGGCATGGGGCTCAGGGCACTCAGTCTGGGGGCATCAGATATGACCATCAACTGTGGTTCTTTCTCACATACTGTGGCTTCTGCTGGGACAGAGTGGACCACCCAGGCTCCATCTGGGGCTTGGGATTTCCTGTGGCTCCTGTCTAGTCTCAGAGACTATGTGTCACCTCCTGCAGCTCCAGCCGCTGCAGTTCCCATCCAACTTTCCCTCACAACTCTTGCCTTGTCTCTTGGTGCTCAAGCTTCAGTGCTCCCTCTGCCCAAGTTTACAGCTGCTATCCCCTGCTCAGATCCTATCTGGGCTTGGGAACCAGGTCTAGGGGCCACCACCCCCAGCAGCTCCATCTGGGATTTGGAATCCTTCTACAGTCCCCTTTTAGATCAGGACCGTATAATTACACCACCATGAAATTTCAGATGTAAACATCTGAAATTGTGAAACTGACCAATTTTAAGGCCCTGTGGCCATGAAATTGACCAAAATGAACCAAGAGTTTGCTGGGCCCTAGGTGTTGGGGAAAGGGGGCAGACTTGAGCATACACAGTTCACAAGTCAAGCACCAAATGAATTATGTTTTGGACAAATCTCATTATTTTTTAAAAAACTTGGCTTCTGGTTTTTGAGCCTTTAGGGTTCATGTTTCCCAAGTTTCTGTGCAGCCAGTATGGCAAGGGACTAACTTTGATATTCCAACTTGAAACTTCAAGAAAAACACCAGATGTTGGGAGATTAATGATATGAGAGTCAACAACATGGAGAAAGGGACCTCTATTTTGTCCTTTGCCACCCCAGACCCAAGCTCTCCATTTCCGAGTCACCATCAGCCCACTCCAGCCCAGTAAAGGGTAACACGTTACAATGAGTCAGTAGTGCACATCTCCCTGGCCTCTGACCACTGACCCCCCATCCTCTTCTCACAAGGCATTACTTCTATGAGTGATAAAACACAAGACTAATCAGTCCACTCTCCTCTAACTAGCATCTCCCTTCTCTGTACTTAGGTGGTCCTCCTCTCCCATACTGCTCTCTGAGGAGAAACTCATTCTGTTCTGCTTAGCCCCTACCTCACTGCAGTCCCTGAATCACCTGGTGTATTGGATACACTACAGCATATCCACAACAACTGCCGTCCTCTTCTCCCTGGCAGTAGTGCTTAACATCACTCAACTCACCCTCAGCAGGCCAATAGAAAACTTGACACTTTTATTAGCCTAGGTAGCACTTGGATTTGTCCCAGGTTTCTGTAAAATATGATTTTTCCCAGACAGGTAACTGATAAGGTAATGAATGCCAGACCTGCTGAGGAAATCATGTGGGTTTTCCATGCATATCAGCAAATATCAGAAAGGGACCTTGAAGGCAGAGGAGGGGGGGTTGGAGAAAGGCAGGAAGTTATTGGAGAAACCTTTAAAATAGTCCATGACCAGCTCAGGGCTTGGGGTGAAACCTTTTGATTCTTTTATGATTTAGTTAAAATATACGAACAGCTGATTGGGTCAGAAGAAAGGTCCATCTAGTCATCAAGTATCCTAACTTCTGATAGTGGCCAATGCCAGGTGCCCCACAAGGAATGAGCAGCACAGGTAAGCATCAAGTGATCCATTTCCTGTCACTCATTCCCAACCTGTATCAAACAGAGGCTAGGGACACTGTCCCTGCCCATTCTGGCTAATAGCCATTGATGGACCTATCTTCCATGAATGCATCTAGTTCTTTTTTTTTTAAAACCCTGTTATAGTCTTGGCCTTTCCAACATCCTCTCGTAAGGAGTTCCGTAGGCTGACTGTGCATTGCATGGAGAAATACTTCCTTTCATTTAAACAAAAAAGCAGTCAAGTAGCACTTTAAAGACTAAAAAAGTAATTTATTAGGTGAGCTTTCGTGGGACAAACCCACTTCTTCAGACCATAGCCAGACCAGAACAGACTCAATATTTAAGGCACAGAGAACCATAAACAATAATCAAGGAGGACAAATCAGAAAAAATGATCAAGGTGAGCAAGGTAGCTCTACTCTCTGATTTGCTCACCTTGATCATTTTTTTCTGATTTGTCCTCCTTGATTATTGTTTATGGTCCTTTGTGCCTTAAATATGGAGTCTGTTCTGGTCTGGCTATGGTCTGAAGAAGTGGGTTTGTCCCACGAAAGCTCACCTAATAAACTATTTTGTTATTCTTTAAAGTGCAACTTGACTGCTTTTTTGTTTTGATAGTATATAGACTAGCACGGCTCCCTCTCTGTTCTTTTTATTTGTTTTAAATCTGCTGCTTTTTAATGTCATTGGGTGACCACTCGTTCTTGTGTTATGGGATGGAGTAATTTTGAGGAGTAAGGGGACTTGGAAGTTGCCCTGGCACTTTGAAGTACTGGCGGGTGAGCCTCGGCTAGACGCGTGCTGATACTTCAAAGTTTAAAACTTCGAAGTTGCCGTTGGGGGGAATTTGCTTAATGAAGTGCTGCGTATGCACCACAGTACTTCATTAGTAAACTCCCAACGCCCTAATTACCATCCTTCCTTCAAAGGAAGGTGGTAGTGTAGACAAGCCCATAGAGAAGCTTTAATTACACTGCTAGGCCTTATAAAATGATAGGCTATGATGCACAGTCTCTATGTATACAGTGGGAAAGTAAATAAGCCAGCAAAACCACTTAAAATGAAGGGGTGATACACAGGAGGACTTGGCTAGAGGCCACTATTTATTTTCCTTTTCCAGCCATGTCTTCATGCAGAGTTAATACAAGGTTATATTCCTGTCATGTGCCTCTGCTGGTTAATGTTTTTCCGATGAAGATGATTGTAAGAGACTAGGGATGGAGGTGAGCAATGAGTTATGGAAGTGACTTTCTAAAAATGTCCTGAAGTTCCTTCTAAGTGTACAATGGGAGGATGAGAGTCTTGGCTCTGGATATGTGAGTTTTAAGGAGGCTTTCCTTGCTGTCTTTCTTCTTAGCTTGTTTAACGGTATTACTGGTCTTTGCCGCTGTCTGAGGTGCCATGGAGATCAACTGTCTTCCCAGTAACAACTGCACCTCACAGTGGATAGATACTAGCAGGAGAAGAAGCTGAAGGAACCTTCTGTTTGGGGCTTTCTGTCAATCCCACAATCCTTGCATTAAGATACTCTGACCAAGATGTTCAGTGATTTTGATGCCTCAGTTTTTAGTTGCTAAACTTGACACCCTGAAAAGGCCTGGCTTGCAAAAAGTGCAGAACATCTCAATGCAGTCTCAAGTGGTACAAACACAGCACTTGAAAATCTTACCTTCCATTCTTACCCTGTGAGGCAGCAGTGGTCACATTGAAACTACTGGTGGTTGGGTTGAGTTGTCATCCTTCTGGGAGTCTGTCTAGTTAATGCTGGATGCTTCCAGAACACTTATCACTTTTGAATGTAAACATGCCCGCCAATGAGTGGTGGGGGATGGTTGTCCTCAGGCCTGGCTTTTCAAAGTGGCCCAGAGCTCTGGCCACTGGGGCGGCCCAAGTAGCAGTTAGGGGTTTGAAAAACCATGGACCACTGTGCTGCTGCTCCACACGTGACTCTGATGGAGTATGGGGGCAGAGCTGGCTGTCTGACCCCCACCTCTTTCCATACTTGACCAGTCCGCCCTGGGCCCACATTGGCTGTTACCCCACTGAATGTAAGTGCTGAAAGGTGGACAACTTGGGGCAGCAGAGATGGAGCTACCATGGAGAAGAAAGGGGGCTGTGCTTATTGGCTTGTTTGCATTCATGCTTCACATACAACACCTGGGCTACGTCTACACGTGCACGCTACATCAAAATAGCTTATTTCGATGGAGCGACATCGAAATAGGCTATTTCGATGAATAACGTCTACACGTCCTCCAGGGCTGGCAATGTCGACGTTGAACGTCGACGTTGGGCAGCACCACATCGAAATAGGCGCTGTGAGGGAACGTCTACACGCCAAAGTAGCACACATCGAAATAAGGGTGCCAGGAACAGCTGCAGACAGGGTCACAGGGCGGACTAGCACTTCCGGGGCAACAGCTAGCCACTCCCTTAAAGGGCCCCTCCCAGACACACACAGCCTGCACAGCACGCGGTCTGCAGAGCCATAGGCATGCACACCTCGGGCAACACAGTCATGGACCCCCAGCAGCAGCAGCAGCAGCAGCAGCAGCCAGAGGTCCACCCAGCCGCCCCTGCAGGAGCAGTGCTCGCCCTGCTCCATGCGATGCAGGAGGCAGCTGAGCACCTCCTTGCCACAGAGGAGGAGCTGCCCGTAGAGGAGGAGGACGCAACCCCCAACCCTGCAGCACCCCGCCCCCTCCACCGCACACTCCGCCGGCTGTGGAGCTACCCCACCAGCACTGACTGGTGGGAGCGGCTGGTGCTCGGAGAGTGGGACGACGACCACTGGCTCCAGAACTTTCGGATGAGCCGGCAGACATTTCTGGAGCTATGCCAGTGGCTCAACCCCGCACTGAGGCACCAGGACACCGCCATGCGGTATGCCCTCAGCGTCGAGAAAAAGGTCGGCATCGCTGTCTGGAAACTGGCCACTCCAGACAGCTACCGATCCGTGGGACAGCAGTTTGGCGTCGGCAAGGCCACCGTCAGGGCTGTCCTCATGGAGGTAAGAGAACCCACGGGGGGAGGGGGAGGGGGAGGGGGAGGCAGCCCTGGCAGGGGAGGGGGGCCCTGGCAGGGGAGAGGGGGGAGGGGGGCCCTGACAGGGGAGGCGAGGGGAGGGGAGGGGGGCCTGGCAGAGGAGGGCCACACACACCCTGCACACCCCTCATTGGTGCTCTCCCATGTGCTTCCCCTGCAGGTCGTCCACGCCATCAACGCCCTGCTCCTCCACAGGCTCATGAGGCTTCGGGGCCTGAATGCCACCATCGCGGGCTTTGCCACCCTGGGCTTCCCCAATTGCTTCAGGGCTCTGGATGGGACCCACATCCCCATCCGCGCCCCGGAACACAGTGGAGGACGCTACTTAAACAGGAAGGGCTACCACTCAGTGGTCCTCCAGGCCTTGGTGGACAGCCGGGGCCGTTTCCTGGACATTTATGTGGGCTGGCCTGGCAGCACCCATGACGTCCGGGTATTCCGGAACTCGGGCCTGTGCCGCTGGCTGGAGGCGGGGACCTACATCCCCCAGCGCGAGATCCCTGGGGGGGACACCACCATGGCCCTCTGCATCATCGCAGATGTGGCATACCCCCTCCGGCCCTGGATCATGCACCCATACACGGGCCATCTGTCTGCCAGCCAGGAGCGCTTCAACCAGTGCCTGAGCCACGCGCATCAGGTGGTGGAGCGCACATTTGGCCGCCTCAAAGGGTGCTGGAGGTGTCTCCTCACCCGCCTTGATGCGGGCCCCATCAACATCCCCCAGATTGTGGGCACGTGCAGCACCCTCCACAACCTGGTGGAGAGCAAGGGGGAGGCCTTCTTTTAGGGCTGGGCTATGGAGGCTGGCAGGGCTGATGTGCAGCCACCCGCTGCCCCCAGTTGCCAGGTGGACCCCGAAGGGATCCAGGTCCAGGAGGCCCTGCGGGCCCATTTCGACGAGGCCACGGGGTGAACGCTGTCAGGCCACCCATTGCCCCACCCATCCTCCACAACACTCCCTGTCCCTACGCCCACACCACAGAGCACCCAAGAGCACACCCCCCGGCACCTTTCTTGTAAATAAAAGCAGACAGTTGTTCGTCAACTCAAATATCTGTAGAACTCGTATTATTATTATCAACAAGACTAACTATTTACAGGCAAAATGTAACATATATATATGTATTATAAATAGGGATAAGATGAAAGGGGAAGACAAGGAAGGGGAGAACTATTTACATGGGGGGGTAAGGATCAGCATAGTAACAGGGGTCAAATATACAAACTATTTACAAACTAACATCAAACTGGGGGGAATATATACAAAGGAGGAGGGGGGGGCCATGTCCTGGGCCCCACACCCCCTAATGTCCAGCGCTGGGGGTGGGCGGCCGGGATCCCCGCCTCAGCCTCAGCCCTGGCTGGGGCTGGCTGGGGGCCGGGCGGACCGGTAGATACGGCCGGCGGGTGTCAGCTAGCCCCAGCTCCCCCTCGGCGGAAGGGCCCTCGGTGACGGATGGCGGTGCGATGGCGGACGGCTCAGCAGGTGGAGCAGCGGGTGGAGCAGCAGGTGGAGCAGGCAGGACGGGCGCAGCGGCGGCCGGCACGGCATGGGGGGCCAGGTAGTCCGCAATATGGTTGAAGGTCCACATGTAGGCCCCCCATGCCTCCTGGCGCCAGGCCAGCGCCTGCTCCTGCAGCTGGAGGCGGCGCTCCTCCACCCGCAGCTGCTGCTCGGCGACCTCCAGCTGCCGATGGTGGAGGGCTAGCAGCTGGGGGTCCGTCGCCGTTGGCTGGTGGTGCTGGGTCCACCGTCTTCCCTGCCATGAGGTTGGCCTGGAGTGATGGCCCGGGAGGGCTGTCTGGGACAACTGACGCCTCACCGGCACTCTCTGGTCCTTCCGATGGTGAAGCTGCGGAACACAGGAGGCGGGGAAGAAGAGTGGAGACAGCGGTTAGTGTGGGCCCCGAGCCATGGCCCTTGTCCCCCCACCCCTCTGCTGCAGGTTCCCCATCCCCGTCCCCGGGAGATGCTGCTGTGATGGGGTTCAGGGTTCCCCCTGCACTGCACCCCCTCCGCTGGCAGGAGTGACTCTCACTCAGCAGGTACAACAGGAGGTTTATTAGGCAACAGATGCCCAGTTTCTCACAGAAGCGACAGTACAGCAGCCAGAGACGGTCCTTCCAACCCGTCCTGGGGAGAAGACCCCAAGGGGTGCCCCTCTGGGGTGTAGCTTTCCCCCTCCTCAGGCTGGCTGCCTTCTAGCTCTCCCTTCCCCTAGCCTCTAACTGCCACGCCTGATTCAAACCCAGCTCGGCTCCTCCCTCCTCTTTGTTCAGGGCAGAGGTGTAACCTGCCAGTTGTAGCCCCGGGATCATCCTTAGCCACTGGGAGCTATTCTGTTTGTTCCTCATTTGCACTCCCCCAACTCCATCACATGCTGCTGCTGCTGCTGCTGCTGCTGGGTGTCCCACCCCCTCCCCCGGGGAACCCTAGAGGTTCCGCTTCCCCCAGCCCTGGGGATGGGGCATGGCACTGTCGTGCTGGGCAGGTGCAGGGGCTGATGCACTCTTCTGAGGGACATGCCACTACTGTCCTTGGGACCATGGTCATCTGGGCATGTGGAGGGCCCTGGTCATATCTATTACCCCCACCCCTCAACCCTGGGGATGTGCACTGGGGGGGTACATACCTGACGGTCCATTCCCACGGTCAGGGAACACCCGGGAGGCGGACGCCCGGCTGGAGCTCCTGGATGGCAGGACGATGTGCAGGCCGGCGTCGCTGGAGGAGGACTCCCCCTCCTCCTCCTCCTGCTCCGGTGCCCCGGGGGTGGGCTCCAGGGGGGGCCCCCGGGGTGCGGGGCTTGCCTCCGGGGTGGACTCCACCTCCGGGGCCTGCAGGGGATCCTCGGCCAAGGTATCAAGCGTGGCCGGAGGGGAGGAGGTGTGCCGGGGGCCCAGGATGTCCCTGAGCTCCCTGTAAAAGGGGCAAGTGACGGGGGCGGCCCCAGATCGGCCGGCCGCATCCCGGGCCCGGGCGTAACCCTGCCGCAGCTCCTTCACTTTACTCTGGACATGATCCGGAGTGCAGGCAGGGTGACCCCGGGCAGCCAGGCCCTCGGCCAGCCAAGCAAACGCATCCGTGTTCTGCCTCTTGCTCCCCATTACCTGGAGCACCTCCTCCTCACTCCAGAGCCCCAGCAGGTCCCGAAGCTCGGCCTCCGTCCAGGAGGGGCCCCACTGCCGCTTCCCCACCTGGCTGCTGGGCTGGGAGCCCTGGCTTCCCTTGGGGGGGGTCCCCTGGGGGCACTTGGGGGGCTGGCGGGCGGCCATTGCGTTGGGTGTGGGTGTCTGTGGCTGCGGAGGAGCGTGCAGGCTAGCCGCGTGGCAATGCTGCTGCCTGCACGCTCTCTCAGCTTCCTGCACAGGAAGGCAGGGGGCGGGGAGCTTTAAGCGGCCACTACACGCGGCGACCATCGAGCTCAGGGGCTGGAGAGAGCGTCTCTCAACCCCTCAGCTGATGGGCGCCATGGAGGACCCCGCAATTTTGATGTTGCGGGACGCGCAACGACTACACGTTCCCTATTTCGACGTTGAATGTCGAAGTAGGGTGCTATTCCCATCCCCTCATGGGGTTAGCGACTTCGACATCTCGCTGCCTAATGTCGATGTTAACTTTGAAATGATGCCCAACACGTGTAGCTGTGACGGGCGCTATTTCGAAGTTGGCGCCGCTATTTTGAAGTAGGCGGCACGTGTAGACGCGGCTCTGGAGTTTGAAAATTAGCTGTCCCACATTCATATCCCATTTCAGATTGCTGACATGAGCAGCTAAAGACTGGCTTTAAGTAATTCTCAAAACTTTCTTATTTATGCTATTGTTGTTAACAGTTATTGAATTGGGAGGAAGGTGAGGAAGAGTTTAGATAACTTGCCCAAAGTTGTATTGCAAAACTGTCACAGAATTTGGACTGGTATCCAGGACTCCTGAACAGCCTCATGATGTGCTCCCTCTCAGAATAAGCATAACAGAGACACGCTTCAGTACCTGTCACTTCAGATGGAAGCAATTGTGCAATGCTGGGGAAATGCTTGCGAAGCATGACTGTGTATCTAGTATCTACTTACAAGGAAGACTTGGCCAGTATTTAAGCCTCTTTACAGCTGAAAATTGGTTACATTAATTCCAAAATTGGGTGGTTAGAGAACTCCAGGGCCCTCTCTGTCTGAAAAACAAAACCTCATCATTGCTGATAAGGAGAGAAAAAGCAAATGCCAAGGGACTGCTGGGGAAAAAAATTTAGAACAGTTGGAGTTTTATCGCCACTGGAAAACTGAGGGGCGGGGGAAACTGAAAATAATCTCATATTTAGTTCTCTCTCAGCAGCTGTCAAAGAAATCTTTATTTTCATATTGTTACTTTAAAGGCTTGTGTTTAAATCTAAGCACCTTAATGACTCCCTGACCAACAGCTGTACCCAGTCAGAGTGTTTTAGCTCCTTGAATTTGTCACTGCTCTCTAGCAGAATGTCACTTAAAAAACTTCTCTGAGGGGCCCTATCTCAGGCTACATCTATACGATGAAATAAAGTCAAATTTATTGAAGTTGATTTTTTACTATTAGATTTTATAAGGCCAAAGGTGAGTGCCCACACATGTCCAGAAATTTGAATTAGTGTGTCTCCATTGCTTTAGTTAGGTTCAACTTTGTCAGCAGTGTATCGTGGGTACCTATCCCACAGTGCCTCCAGCCCCATTGCATTCTGGATTTTTGTGCCAGTGTGTTATGGGAAAAAATGCACCACAAGTTCTTGTGCATTTCTGATGTATCATCCCAGAGTGTCATGCCACCCCCACCCCCATCAAGGAATCCTGCACCATTTTTCCAACGCCTTACCCTGGTTCACACCAGAGCATGGCAGTAGCATGCATCCTGAACAGCTTAGAGCTGTTGCACAGTGTGTTTTGGCCACTTCCCAAGGTGTCATGTGGTATTTTATTAGACAACGCCAGTGGGAGGAGAAGGTGGATGCAGACCTTGATTCAGATGATATTGAAGGACTGGAGACCAGGAATGCACAGCTGCTGGCTGCTCTGGATGCATTGCATGCAGTGGAGTGCAAATTCTGGAGATATGAAATCGGCACACACTGGTGGGACTTCATCCTTTTGGGGGTCTGGGACGCCCAGCAGTGGCTGTAGAACTTCTGCATGTGCAAGGCCACTTTCATGGAACTTTGTGATTTGTTGTCCTGCACTTTCCCATCGCTCTGAAGCACTGTGAGACCAGAATTACACCTGCTTTTACAATTCACAAGAGAGTGGCAATTGCTCTGTGGAAATTTGCAATGCCTGGTAGCTGCCAGTCAGTGGGAAATCAATTTAGGGTGGGCAGAACTACAGTTGGGGCTGCAGTGATCCAGGCAGCCAAAGCAACTGATGCCCTTCTGCTGCAAAAGACTGTGACTCTGGGAAACATACACAACATAGTGGACGGCTTTGCTGTCATGGGACTTCCTAAGAATGGTGGAGTGATAGATGGAATGCATATCCTTATTCTGGCCCCAGACCACCTGGCCTCAGAGTACGTAAACCGCAACAGGTATTTCTCCATGGTGTTGTAGGCATTGGTGGATCACCAACATCTACATGGGATGGCTGGGAAAGATGCACAATGCACGCATCTTTAGAAATTCAGGTCTGTACAGAAAGGTCCCCGATAGGACTTTCTTCTCTGACCAGAAAATCAAGACTGACAATGTGGAGATGCTAAGGGTGATACTGGGTGACCCTGCTTACCTTCTGTTCCCTCGGCTTATGAAGCCATACACAGACACCCTAGACCTCAGCAAGGAACACTTCAACTAGGGGCTAACCAAGTGCAGAATGGTGGTGGAATGTGCCATTAGCCATTTAAAAGTCAGATTTGGGTGCCTTTTGACCCGTTTGGACTTCTGGGAAGCCAATATTCCTACCATGGTTTCAGCATGCTGTATTTTCCATAGTACTTGAGAATCAAAAAGGGGAAAATTTCATGCCCAACAGGGTGGCAGAGGCAGGTGCCCTGGGCAGTGTTTATGAACAGCCAGACACAAGGGCAATTACTAGTCCACAGACAGAAGCAAAGAACATCAAGGAGGCTTTGAGAAATAGCTCCATGGATGAGCAGACAACCACATGAATCTGCTACATTTAACTGTTGTGATACCACCCCCATCCTCCAAAATGATGTGTGCTTGACCTTTATGAAAGCAACTCATCTGTAATCACACCCCCATGTGAACCAGTGAATGACAATGTGGTTTTCACAGTTTGGAGGGGGGTGAGGGTTAAGGGGTAGGAAGAAAAAGAGAATCCTGCTGTCATATGTGGGGGGAATTTAAGCCTTTTGCAGTGTGGAGAGGTCTCAGGGATGGACTGTGAGATTGTCCTTGCCTTCTCCTCTTGCATTTGGGGCTGCCAGTGAGGGAAGGTCTGTCAACATTGACAGCTTCTTAAGGATGACAATGAATCAACCTCTGCAGAACAGAATAACTTCTCCAGATCATTTCATTGCAGACCTAGTAAAATCCTGGCAGCTAAGAGGATGCAGATTTGAAGCAAAGCCCTGTAAAATGTAAAGCATAGAAAAAAACATTCTTGGTGTCTTTTTCCTGTGTGTGGAAAATTCATTTAAAGCGGAAAAAGCCTGTGCTGGGCATGCTGGTGTCTGGAATAAGGATCTGCACAGCTCAGCAGCTGGGGGCAGGAGGGGTCAAACCCACTGGCTACATGGCAGGCTGGAAGGGTGGCAGCCCTGTAAAATAGAAAGCATAGATAAATGTTCTTGGTGGCTCCTCATAAATCCTTTGCAGTCATGTGGTTGCAGAGGAGGGATCGGGAGGGACCCAGGGAGCCCACCAACAGTGTGGTGGGAGGGTGCCAGGAGAACCCGTCAGCTGCATGGAGGAGGGAGACTGAGAGCCTGCCAGCCACGTAATGTGGTAGAGCAGTCCTGGGAAATTTAAATGGACAGGGAGAAGTGCAATGTTAAAGGGACCAAGTTCAATGAAACTCCCTGTACTGCTTCTACATTGCAAAAAGAGACATCAGCATCCTAAGAATAATAGAGAGTGAAATAGAAAATATGCTCATACTCTGTGAGCACAGAGCTGGCAAATTTGCAAGAATGCTGTATGGTGCCATGATGCCAGGTTACTAAGTGGTGGCTTGGCGTGGCAAGGTGTGCTATTGTGGAAGCCTGAATAAATCAGGCCTCCCCAAAAAACTATGTGCAAAAAATGAAAGAGTACCTGGCTGAGACCTTTATGAAGATCTCCAAAAGGGATAAGTGCTCCATCCTCAGAAATATTAACAAGCTGTTCTAGGGGCATAGATCCACCTCACCCCTCTGCAACCTGCTTGTAACAGTTAAAAAAATATGCTTAGCAGAAGTAAACCTCTACCTCAACCCAGCCACAACCTGCATATAGCAGTTTAAACAATATACTCACTAGAAGAGCCCTCTCCAGCATTGCTGGACTCTGGAGCATCTGGCACTGATGAGGGGACTGGATCCAGGGTGAAGAAGAGCTCCTGGCTATCAGGAGCTCTTCTTCACCAATCTGTTGAATTTCTTCACTAGCATCTTCATCCTTATTGGCCTTCATCTCTTCATTACCCTTGCAGCTCTCACCGGAGAGCCAAGCATTGTTTCCTGAGGAGTCCATGCAATTCTTGGTGACTGTGGTTGAGTCCTTCCCAAGAATCACATCAAGCTGCTCCTAAAAGCAGCATATTTTGGGAGATGCCCCAGATCACCTATTGGCTTCTTTCACCTTTTGATAATTCTGCCTGAGCTGCTTGATTTTGACCTGGCATTACTGAGTGTCCATGATGTACGCTATCTCCATCATGCCCTGGGAAATCTTCATAAATGTCCGCATTTTTTTTTTTGCTGGCTTGCAGTTTGCTCAGCACAGATTCATGACCCCACACATAAATGAGATCCTGGATCCCCTGTTGGCTCCATGCTGGGCTCTTTTGCAACCCTGAGCACTCTGATGAGAACTAGAACCTTGAGAACTTGTGATGGCTAGATGCAATCACTCCTTAGTTACATGCTCCTGAGGTATTCTATCTATGCTGGTAAGAAAGAAAATGAATTCAAGTTCCTGGGCTTCCTCTTACCCACTTCCTGCTCATCTGGAGATCAGCGGAGGAGAAAGCATCCAGAACAGACATGTGGAGAATTGTGGGATACCTCTGGAGGCCAATAAAATCAATTTAAAGTAACACTGTTTCCACACTAGCATTAATTTGACCTTTTACATATGAACTTGGCTGAGCCTGGGAGATCCTGGGAGGGGCATGGAGAGAAAGCTGACCTTAGCACCCTATAAAGTCAGCCTAATGGTATTCACAGCGAAGACAGTCACATTGGAAAATCAAGCTAAGTGCCTTAAAATCGACTTTATGCTATAGTGTAGACAAAGTCTCAGTCACCACCTAGAGAAATGAATGTCCACTCCCACATACACACAAATTAATATTTCATGTTAGAATAACCTATGTTTTAGTTCACATTTGAGGTTTTAGCACTCTTTAGGAGAACAGATACTTTAGTACTGTTCAATTACTGCTTTTTAATCTATTTTTATGATCTAAATATTTTCAATACTTTTAATAACTTGCAAAAGTTGACTAGAGCAGGTTCTGTATTTTTATGGGGGAAATTTAGTGAGTCAGCTAGTCAGACTGAAATAGAGGGGGATGTTTTTACTTCGGATAAGCTGTGCTATAGTAGATTGGAGGGTAGGGTATAAAAAAGTCTTTATTTGTGTGTGGAAAACTGTTATCCAGAGACTAGTGTTAAGATTTTAAAATGACTGTAAACATTCTTGTATATTAAAATAGTATATCAGGTCAATAAAGGTGCTAAGCCATGTTAGTGTTTTATTAATCCTTTTGACATTTTCAAGGATGCTGTAGAGAGGAAGAAACCTATTTACTTAGAGTAGTCTGTCTGATAAATAATTTGAAATTCAAGATCAGGGAGTCTTAACATGAATGATTCCACCACTCTGGTTTTGTGTGTGTGTGACCTAAACATGACCTTTACTTCAGATGCAACTTTTCAGAATAGAACACTTGATTTATTGGCCTTTCTGTGGTTGATGGGCACAGGAATACTTAGTCTGACACAGATTATGCAGTCTCCAAAAGGAATGTTTTAAATGCTGGCAGATCTTTTTTTATCTTGGAGGTAATAAAAATACTGGTTTAAGTGCCCTCTCTTGGAGTTTTAGATCTAATCCTACAAGCTGATCCATGGAGGCAGACTTCTGCCCCCCTGTTTAGACCTGTTTACTTCAGTGGAGCTCCACCCATTCAGATTAATTCATTGGATCAAGGCCGAGGTTGGTTTCAGGGTTTAATGTGAACAGAGAGTTGTTCCCAGAGTCCCTGCTACTTATCCACATTTTCAGTAAGTAATAAATAAGCATCAAAGTCCATCCAGTTCTAATCCAGTGTAAGAAGCTGATGAACAGGAAGGAATCCAGAAGCCTGTTTGTCACTGTCTGCGCAATTACAGTTTAAATCAAATAGTATCAGCCGGTACCAAATGGAGGAGAAAGCACAAGTCTTTTTTTAAGTAGGCACTATATGTTCCCAAATGCACTTTGCAGTTCTAAAATAGCCACTGCAGCATTGCTGCAAGGAAGTGCTTTGGTAAGAAGAAATAACGCAAGAATATGTTGCTTTTGATGCCTGGGATCTGATTGTATAAGAAGGTGTATCTTTAGGGACTTTTTTGGTAGGATGGGAAATAGTCTTTCAGACATTAAGCAAGGGATACTGAGGACTATTATCCTTAGAAGCCGTGTGTGCATTTGGCATCTCAATAGGCATAACTGCATAATATAATACAAGGAAAAGAAAAACATTAATTTATGAATACAAAAATGAGACTCAATCTAATGTTGATAGTAATCTTCCAATAACAAGGATGGTCATTTTCTAGACTGACCTTTCAAAAAATATCTTTGAAAAATTGTATTTGCCTTATAAGGTAAAATGAATTTTTGCATTATAGAAAAAATGGCTTCCATTTCTATTGTTGATTCCAGTCGTACTCCACCTTGAAGAGGGGGAGAGCTGGTGCAGCAGTGAATGGTATCAAAGAGAAAGAAAAAGCAATCCCCTCATATCATGAGCCTGTTTTGCATATTTTTTGTTTGTTTTTTGGTGTATCACATTGTGCTGATAAAGCTCAGTTAAAAAAATAGTAACCCACTGCCAGGATGTAACACCACAGTTATTTTCTGCTCTTCTGCAGTGCCATTTGACACAATCAATAGGTCATCTTTTTGTCTTTAGTACCATGACTCAGGGTATGTCTACACAGCAGACTTATTCTGAAATAAGCTATTCCAGCACAGCTATTCTGAATTAGCTTATTTTGAAGTAACGCTGCTACACACAAAAATTCATTTTGAAATAGCATCTACACACACAGATCCTAGTTCAAAATAGAGCCATTGGATGCACTATGGCTTATTGCAAAATAGGCTCAGTCCCCTGTTTTAAGAGTGCGTATTTTGAAACTGCTATTTCCAAATAGGTTTTATTCCTCATAGAGGAAGGGGCATGTAAATTATGGCCATTCAAAAATGCAAATGAGGGCCTGATATGAATATTCAGCCCCTCATTTGCATAATGGCAGCCATCCAGCCCGTCAAAAGTTCTGATTTTAAGCTAAAAATAGCTGGGTAGCCCGGCTTCCTTTGAAAGGGTGCCCTGATATCCCCCCAAAAAATGTAGTTAGAAATCAGCACTTTTGACAGGCTGACTGGCAGCTATTATGCAAAAGAGATGCTGAATATTCATAGCATCACCTCATTTGCATTTTAAATGGTCATAATTTACATGCCCCTTCCGAAAGGGAGGGGTAGTGTAGCCACGGCCAGAATGAGGCTTACCAATTTTGAAATAAGGCACTAGGATAGGAGTAGACACTAGGATAGTTATTTCAAAATAACAGCTGTTATTTCCTAATAACTTTACTGCGTAGACCTACCCTCAGGCTCCTTTCTCTGGTTCTTGGTGAAGAAAGGGAAAAATATAGACAGCTTCCAATTCTCTTTCACTAATAAAGAGTGTCTGTGTGGATGTGGGCCCTTGGGCCCAGGTTCAGGATCCTGGCATTCTTAAACCATGTGTGTATGTGTAGAATATAATCAAGTCACCACCTAACTTTCTATTTGTTAGGCACAGGGAGCCTGATCTATTTAGCTTATCTCAAGTTGCCATGTGCCCTGCTTTCCACTGGAACAACCGGTTGAAAAGGATCATGGCCATTAAAAGTCTGGTCAGCAGTGCAGTGCAGCAGTGGCAAGCTCCCTGCCTGGTCTGTCTCCATGTGGCTCCAACAAGCATCCAGCATTTTTTGTACCTTCTAAATGGAGGTATGGTTGTGGGGGGTCTGCATGCTGCCCATGACTGCAAGCACCAGCTCCATAGCTCCCATTGCCTAGGAACAGCAGCCTTTGGGAGTTGTGGGGTGGTGCCTGTGGATGGCAGCAGTTAATATGCAAGAAGAGATGTGGAGTTCAGGTTCTGGGCTGCACTTACCTTAGGCAGCTCCTGGAAGCAGTCAGTCTCTCTCTCCACTTCCTAGACGTTATGGGTGTGCCTACATTTGCATTCCTCTTTCGAAAGAGGCATGCAAATGAGGAAAATTGAAAATGCAAATGAGGTGTGGCTTTACTTATCTGGCATCTCATTTGCATATTCTTCTTTTGAAAGAGCTTATTTTGAAAGAAGAAAAGCAACGTAGACACTGCTCTTTTGAAAGTAAACCCCATCTTCAAAAAAACCCTTCTTCCCTTTTTTATGGGAAGAAGGATTCTTTCAAAGATGGGGTTTACTTTTGAAAGAGAAGTGTCTACACTGCTTCTCTTCTTTTGAAATAAGAATATGCAAATTAGATGCCAGATATGTAAATCTGCACCTCATTTGCATTTTCAGTTTCCCTCATTTGCATGCCTCTTTCAAAAGAGGAATGCAAGTGTAGACACACCCTATCAGTTTGCAGTCAAATGTAGAGTCACTCAATAGGAAGGATAAATAATTATTTCACAGTGTGGGTACAGATATTCCTGTAAATTAGTTTAGTTTTGGAAGAGTAAATAGAAGAAGTGATTTACAGGGAGGGATGAGGGGAGAGTCAAAGTGATTGCACTAGAAGACAGAGGGTGTTTGAAATTGAGAGGATGGGAAAGAAAGATACACAGGTGAGAGGGAGTGAAACTGAGGCATGTGGTTACAAAGGAAGTTTGTGGTATGACAGGGGTATACATGAATCTGGATATCTGAAATCTAAAATACCAGGCTAGTGTTATGAGCTTTGGATCTTCTCTTGGTAATGTGCTGCCCCTTATAGCCCCCAAAAGTTTGCTGACACTACTATCCAGAACGCTGTGTCAGGTGGCTGAATTTTCAAGTCCTAGTCTGTTCAAAAACTAACCCTACATCTGCATTATAGCTGAGAACTGTTAGATCAATAAGCTAGCTGGACAGGGTTCAATGAAAAATTTAACAGATGGTTTAGGACTATTTTTACTTTTAGATTTTAGACCAGAGCACATTTGTGTGAATTTTCTCAAATTAATTGTTGAGTTTTGGTGGTATGCAAAATGCTCATGGGGAATTGAGTTCTTGGTAACAAACAACTGATCTATCATTTTCCTGCAATAAACGAGCCTTTTAAAAATTTACTATAAAGCATTTCAGGGATTTGAAGGTCATGTTTGTTATACTGCTGAAAAGTGTGTATGCTTTAAAAGAAAATGCTCCAAGGAAGGTATGTGTAAGAGTAATGTAATGAAAAGGGCAGCATACTGCCATCGTAAAACATTTTACAGTTTACCAGAGTGGCTTGCAAAAGCCAATCATTAGCTGTTTGTTGTCTAATTGATTGGTGGTAACAGTGATGTCAACATCAATGTAAGGAGAGTGCTGCAGAAACAGCAGCTGGTTTTGTAAATCTTCCTTGTGGTTTTTGAATGAACATCTATAATCTTCAGGCTAAAGTCGTTATTCCAGATACTGCTGCTGGGAAATATGTTTGAAGGCATTAGACACAGGCAACATTGACTTGAAAAGTAAGTTACCCTTAAGTCAGAGGGTTATTAAAATTAATTGGGAAGGTCATGCATCTTTCCTGAGATCTTGAAAGAGGAAATTCGATGGTAATCCAGTTTACTTATGTAGTGTATAATTTATAGCTGTATGCAAATATAAGCATGTGGGGGAACCATTCTTTCTAATTTCATTCTGGTGTCAAAGTACACCCAAGACCTGTTTGCCTTTTGTCCCTTGCTTCACCCCTTTGTTGTTGTTTACGTCTGTGTATCATATCAAGTAAAACAAGTGGCTTCTGTGGTTACTAAGAGAGAAGCTCACATATACATATACATATACATATACATATACATATTCTTTTGTTGGCCACCACTGTAGAACCATGATTGAAGAGACAGGAGGAAAGAGACCTCTGCAGCCTGAAATTGTAAGAAAAAAGACAACAGGGAAGGTAGCACTCACATTTCTTGCACTTTGTCATTATGATCAAGAACAGAAATGGCATCGTAATGGATGAAAGGGAAAATGAATGCATCCACTAGAAACTACAAAGGAGTTGTTAGAGAATAGGACTCACCAGCAGAGGAGAAAGCAAACAACACTATGACCTTGCTCCAGGCACGTGGATAAGCACGATCCAAAACTCATTTGAGGCAATGGGAGTTTTCAGTGAGTTTAATGGGCTTTGGATCAGGCCCTTAAGAAGAGGCAAGTGATTTGGACTGATTGTTTCTTTCTCTGATGGTGAGCTTGTAAATGTAGCTGAATTCCATAAATACAAAGAAGTAAAAAGACTAACAAAATCTTTAGTTGAATCCAAGCTAAGGAAATGTTAAGCACCATTAGGAAAGGGATTGATAATAGGATGCTGCTATATAAATCCATGAAAAAGCCACTCCTTGCACACTGCATGTAGTTCTGGTCACCCGGTCTCAAAAAAGCTATGCTGGAATTGGAAAAGGGATAGAGAACAGCAATAAAATGATTATTATGAAAGAACCTCCATGACAGAGGAGATTAAGAAGGGTGGGAGTGCTCAGTTTAGGAAAGAGATGACTGGGATGAAGGGAGGGATATGATAGAGGTCTGTAAAATCATGGTGTGAAGAAAGGTAACAGGAAAGTGTTATTTACCCATTCACATAAGATCCAGGGATCACCTAATTGAATTAATAAGCAGCAGGTTCAAAATAAACATAGTTAATTATTTTACACAATGCACAGTCAACCGATGAAATTAATTGCCAACTCATGTTGTAAGGGCCAAAATTACAACTGATCTAAAAAAAGCATTAGGTAAGTTTTATAGAGGATAGGTCCATCAGTTGCTATTAACCAGAATAGTCAATGATGCAACCCATGCTCCAGGTTTCCCTAAACCTCTGATTGCTGAAGTTGGGACTGAATAACAGGGATCCTATTTATTCCCTCTAAAGCATCTGGCAATGATCACTGTTTGAGACAAGATACTGGGCTAGATGGATTAGACTAGAGTCTGACCCTGTGTTCTTAATGTCTATCTAGGGCACAGCTCATAAAAACTAGAAGGAAAGTGTCCTTTTTCCTGAGATCTCCCTCCAACCTGAACATACTATTATGTGCTTGTTTTTCATGAGTGTCACAACAATGCTGTAGACCAGGATGAAAGCACATTAATGGCAAAGACAACAGACAAAATTTGGTCCAATGAGTTTATTTTGTTTTCACAAGTGTATCTTCAACAGTTTCCAATATAATAGACTCGTAATGAAAGTGATGGGCAGCCTAACACATTTGTCATTGTAAAATACTGGGGTCTTTGTATCAACTAATTCTTTATTCAAAGAACCTCTGTGGAGGTTTCAATTTTTATTTTCCAGAATAGAGAAAGTGGTGGTGGTGTGCGTGTGTGTGGGAGGTGGGGGTTGGTTTTGTTTTCTTTGATCTCAGAGTCAGCTGGATCAATTTCACACAAACATTTGGAGGGACATCACCAGCAGATGGAGCAATCCTCCAAAATTTCAGCTGAGGAGAGAATTTTGAAAAGCTGTGTGTAAGAACCCAAATAAATCCTTTTGCAACCTTACCCATGCTTGCTGCTGCAGCTCCTACTGTAGTAATGTTTGAGATAATGCTAGTGCTCCCATTCTGTTGTGATGGGTGTGGTGTAAAAACCTTACTGCCCAGATAGGCATAGCCAGTGTATAGTCTACATCTTCAATGGCATGCAGAGTGAACCATGGATTTAATTAATCATTGAGGGCTAGATTGTGGTTTGAAATACGCTCACATGTAGGGAAATAAGAACTGTTCATTTCATCTCTCTTCAGGCTGCTGGCCTTGAGTTACTGCTCTCCTTGTCTCCTGGAGCAGGTGGATATGAATGGAAAAAGGCAAAGCCTTCTGTTGTGCTGAGCAGTGCAGTTAAACTGTCAGGCTGTGCCTAGACTGTGGGGAACTATTGGCAAAAGATACACAAAATGCACACTGTAATTCGTGTATCTCTTGCAGACAGTTCAATTGGGAGAGGCTTTTCCAGTATTTGGCCTGTATGCAAAGGGTCAAATGTTGGAAAAAAACCCTCTACTGAAACCTCCTTTTTCGTCCCTTTGGAGTGACATGTACAGAGATGTTGACAGCATGCTCCCGACCAGCAGATCTCTTTCGAGAGTTCTGCGATCTGGACACATACTCTGTTGATAAAACTGTTTTGTTGACAGAAGCCTGCAGTCCAAACATAGGCTCAGAGTGTTTTTTTCCCCCCACAGGTAGAGTAGCAAGAGGAATGCATGAAGGGAACATGTCTGAGCGTAATGTTACTACTAGCCCAATCTAGCTTTAAAGCTACATTACAGTGCAAATTGCTCAGAAACAATTCATTAATATGTTGTAACTTTTTTGGGACTGCCTTTTGTTTTTGTTTGTGTGATGCCTACTAAAATAGGGTCTTAGTCTGTGATGAGATTCCCTAGGTGCTGCTGTGATGCAAATAATGAAGTTATGATAACAAGTGAGTTCATGGCTTAAGCATACTAGAATAATGTGGTTAGGTTAAAGGGTTCTGGAGTATGTTTAAGTTTAGTTTTTAGTGTTTTATAAAATATACTCTTGGTCTGATTTTGCTACTACTACTCATGTTGTTAGTACTTGACTGCACAACTATTCCATTTAAGTGAAATGGTAATACTCATAGAATAAGTATTGCAGAATTGGGCCTTTTGATCTCATTAAAGAAAGGCTGATGGGCTTCACAGCAGGAAAATTATCCCAGGAGTCAAGTTGTAAAAGTAGCAGAAATAATTAAAACAAAATGCATTTGTTGGGCTTGAAGGAGATGAGTAGTGGAGGCTTTCTCTGTCTAGCATTTTGTTACTAGATATAAAATTGATACACTGTTTAGTTTACTCTTCATTTATGGAAGTTTTGCTGCATTTAGAAAATCCAATAACGTGTGTGCCCACACACAGTAAGCGAGAGACCTAATCAATTTAGGCTATCGATCATTCTGCCCCTCTCAGTATTTTGAAGCAAGCGTCTCCGGAACTCTGCTGATTTGAATCCTCTCTCTCTCTTTCTGTCTCTCAAAGCATTGCTTATTTATTTCAAATGGAGGTTTCATTCCTTTCTTTGTCCACCATTAGGCACCCCAGAGATGCGTCTTTATCCTGACTAGATCCTCTTCTTTTATGAACATGCTTTCCCTCCTTCATGATATCTTATTCCTGCGTTCACCTTTGATTGTTTATACTCCTCCTTCCTCAATTTGCTGTCTCATATTGCATGTTTTGGAGCATAAGCTCTTGTGGACAAAGACCCACTTCATGTGATGCATGCATCTTTGCCCACAAGAGCTCATGCTCCAAAATAATCTGTTAGCCTGTAAGGTGCAACAGGATGTCTTGTTTTTGTGAATATGGACTAACACGGCTACCCCTCTAATACTTGTCATCTGGCATTGTAATTTTATATATTTATAGGTGTTATGTAGAATAACGCACGTAATTATTATTGCTGACATTTTCAAATGAGTTTTAGAGGAGTTGGGTGCCCATACCCCACTGAATTTTGGTAGCATGCAGGCACCTATCTTCCTTTGATTTTTTTCATTATTTATTATTGAAAGTAAAATTCTTCTGATGGCTTTTGTGGGATACACTGGAATCTGGAGGCTTCTTCAGCTCTTTCTAAAAATTAATGATTCCTCTCTCTAATTAGTCCCCGACCAAACTGTATATGTTGGATAAGAAGCCAGAATTCAGATACTAGACCAGGTTCAGAATTTTTTTAAAGTAAAGGGGTGTTGGGAAGCCAGTTGCAGCTGGTCTAAAGTGGCATGGCCGCCCTTATGTCAGCAAAACTAAGCTGATTTATGTAAGTTGAGGATCTGAGCCAAGACGTTTTCATTACAGATTTCAAGTTATTACAAAATGTTTACACACACACAAGGAAAGCTTGCTTTAAATAATATAAAATACTTTATTAAATATTAATTACAGCTATCCAACACTGAATGCTCTGATTTAATTTGTAAAAAAGCATGGTGACTAAGCAAGTGCCCTCAGCCAGGTTCTTCATGTTAAACTACCTTTGTTGTCCTTCAGGTCCCATTTTAGAACTTGTCTTTGCCATGATGCCACAAAAAATTAACTAAGGTTAGGCAGCTGGTCCACTGAGACTGCTGCCTGTCATGGTGGCCAGCACTGTACCATTGTTTCCTTGTGTGCCCTCATCAGTCTATCGGTATCTACTTGTTTGCTTTTATTTTATCATTACACTGTAAACATGTGGAATCTTCTTTTTTGTTCTCTTTGGCCGTGTCTACACGAGCCCCAAACTTCGAAATGGCCACGCAAATGGCCATTTCGAAGTTTACTAATGAAGCGCTGAAATGCATATTCCGCGCTTCATTAGCATGCGGGAGGCCGTGGCACTTCGAAATTGACGCGGCTTGCTGCCACGCGTCTCGTCCAGATGGGGCTCCTTTTCGAAAGGACCCCACCTACTTCAAAGTCCCCTTATTCCCATGAGCTCATAGGAATAAGGGGACTTCGAAGTAGCCGGAGTCCTTTTGAAAAGGAGCCCCGTCTGGGCGAGACGCGTGGCGGCAAGCTGCGTCAATTTCGAAGTGCCGCGGCCTCCTGCATGCTAATGAAGCGCTGAATATGCATTTCAGCACTTCATTAGTAAACTTCGAAATGGCCATTTGCATGGCCATTTCGAAGTTTGGGGCTTGTGTAGACGTAGCCTTTGTGTAGCACCTCGTGGAATATAATCCATGACTAAGACTCCTAAGCTCTACCACAATATAAATAATAAATAATGGTGATACAAAAATTTACTACTTTGTGTATGTGTGGAAGCAGAATTGATCCTTCCCTGAAATGAAAAGACAAACAACTCCCCCCAAATCTGTTCTAACTCAGCACATAGGGAACAGGTTTGAGGTACACTACTGAGCCCTAAATTGATTGTAATTACTTCAGGAAGGGAATAAATAATGAAAGAAAATCTTCCACTTTCCAATTAACAACTGCAGATCATGCCTATTTCATGGACTTTTACATGGGCAGTAGAAATATGGTAGCAAAGATATTAAATGTTGCTAAATTAATAGTGGTTTAAGGAGCAGAGGAGGTTGATTGGCATTTACTTTCTTTAAAATGATAGCTACATATGAAAGTTCTGTGTTCATGTTCTGTATACACGTTTTAATAGATTTGGCTGTCCCCTCCCTCAGCTGCTGCTTCTTGCCTTGATTGCTTCCTCAATATTAACTGACCTAATTTTTGTGGCCTGATCCAAAGAGTGGCTGGGCAGACAGTAATCAGTTCAAGTCAGGGTTAGGGGTGTGGTTTACTTTGTTGTGGTAACATGTGGAAGCTGGAACCCTTGTGAAATGCCTTTCTCCTTCCTACCCCATTAGTGTATCTGTCTCTTCCCATCTTCCTTCATCGTCATCAACACCAATAGGCTCAGCGCCCATTGGTGTCTGATGCCTCCTTCACTATTTCCTTACATTGTTCCCTGTCTAGTGCAGAGTGGCTTAATTTCTGTAGACTAGCTCTGCACTAATCTAGTGTATCATCTATCCATTCTCTGTGCAGTTTGCCTCTACTATTTGAACTGTGTATTGTACCAAATACCAGGGTCTTGACTTTTCGCTTGTTGTTTGTTCTGTAGATATGCCTGAATAGCTGTAACTTCCATTGTATAACCTTCTGCAGTAGGTTCTCTTTTATTTGTATCTTCCTATATGACTCCTCATTGATGACGTTCTGCATCCATCCTATTCTCAGGATCTTTCTATAACAACTCCTCTCAAATGCCAATATCCTTCTCTTTGAATCTTTTGTTATCACGCATGTCTCACATCTGCACAACATGCTGCTGAATGCACGTTTTCAAGACACTCAGCTTCGTTCCAAACCGAATCACTTTGCTTTTTCAGATTTTATCTATTGCTTTCAAACTCACTCTTGCTTTTGCTATTCTAATCACTATTTCCTTCATACCATCTAGGCCATATGTCCTGTTGCTCCCCAGATATGTGAATTTATCTGTATTCTCTAGTTCGATCCCATCTACACTGATCTTTCAGCCTATTTTCTTACCTTTAAATACCATTGTCTTTGTCATAATCAGTCCATACCACTTCCCTTCCTCATTTACCTGCACCGTTCTCACTAGCTTCTCTTCATCTTCCTCAGTGATAACTATAGCGTCTGTGAACCTCAAGTTGCTAATTCTCATCCAGTGCACCGACATTCCTTCTACCTCTTACTTGATATTATCCATCGCTCTCCCTAGTTGCGTGATGAAGATACTCAGCAACATTGGATCTCCTTGTCTCATACCTCTACTCATTCTAAACCAACTCCCCAACTCTCCACCCATTCTCACTGCTGCCTCTGCATTGTCATTGATATTCTTCAACAACTGTATCAGTCTGCTATCCACTCCCTATAACTCCAAAACTGCCCAAGTCACTTTCTGATCTATACCATCAAATGCCTTCTGAAAATTGACAAAGCAATTGTAGATGTTATTGTTCTTTCCTCGAGCTTTCCCTCCTTTCCATGCTATATTACATTGTATTTTACTGTATTTGTACATTACTGTATTTTCTGAATCATACTTTCTCCCATGATCTTATCATTTCCAGGACTCTTGTTGCTCTTTAACAGTTTCACTGCTCTTTCTACTTCCTTCTTCAAAATATGTCTCACTCTTGATGCTCGGCTGTGATATCTCCTTCAGTTCTTCTATCAGTCTCTCTGAGACACTGGGGTCCAATTGTGCTTTGTACAGATCGGTGTGATATCTCGTCCTTCTCTGCACAACCTTCTCCTTTTTTTATAGAATCATAGAATTCCAGGGCTGGAGGGGACCTCAGGAGGTCATCTAGTCCAGCTCCCTGCCTAAAGTAGGATCAACCCAACTAAATCATTCCAGCCATGACTATTTCAAGCTGGGACTTAAAAACCTGTAGGGATTGAGATTCCACGATCTCTCTTGGTAATGCATTCCAGTGCTTCAACACTCTCCTGGTGAAACAGTAACAGAGAGGTAGCTGTGTTAGTCTGTACTCCAACAAAACAAAGCATCAGAAATGTAGCACTTTAAAGACTACCAAAATGATTTATTCCGTGATGAGCTTTCATGGGACAGACCCACTTCTTCAGACGAATTTCATTTCCAATACAAGTATCGGAGGGGCAGCCGTGTTAGTCTGGATCTGTAACAGCAACAAAGGGTCCTGTGGCACCTTATAGACTAACAGAAAAGTTTTGAGCATGAGTTTTTGTGAGCACAGACTCACTTCATCAGATGCTTCATCTGATGAAGTGAGTCTGTGCTCACGAAAGCTCATGCTCAAAACTTTTCTGTTAGTCTATAAGGTGCCACAGGACCCTTCGTTGCTGTTACATTTCCAATACAGACTGACATACATAAGTACAGAGTATATGTCAGTCTGCATTGGAAATGCAATTCATCTGAAGAAGTGGGTCTGTCCCATGAGAGCTCATCACCGAATAAATCATTTTGTTAGTCTTCAAAGTGCTATATTTCTGCTGCTTTGTTTTGGTGAAATAGTTGTTCCTAATACGTAACCTACATCTGTCCCTCTGTAACTTCAACCCATTACTTCTTGTTCTGCCATCTGTCACCACTGAGAGCAGTCTCTCTCCATCCTCTGTAGTGCCCCCTTTCAAGAAGTTGAAAGCTACTATCAAATCGCCCCTCAGTCTTCTCTTCTGCAAACTAAATAAGCCAAAATCTCTCAGCCTCTCCTCATAGGTCATGTGCTCCAGCCCCTTAATCATTTTTGTTGCCCTCCACTGAACCCTCTCCAATTCATCCACATCCTTTCTATACTGGGGGGCCCAGAACTGGACACAATACTCCAAATGTGGTTTCACCAGTGCCGAGTAGAGGGGCATAATAACGTCTCTAGATCTGCTGGAAGTGCTTATCTTAATGCACCCCAATATGCCATTAGCCTTCTTGGCTACAAGGGCACACTGTTAACTCATAACCAGCCTCTCATCCACTGTATTCCCCAGGTCCTTTTCTGCTGAACTGCTACTTACCCAGTTGGTCCCCAGCCTATAACAATGCTTGGGATTCTTCCATCCAAAGTGCAGTACTCTGCACTTCTCCTGGTTGAGCCTCATCAAATTTCTTTTGGTCCAATCCTCTAATTTGTGTAGGTCACTCTGGAACCTATCACTACCCTCCAATGTATCTACCTGACCCCCAGCTTAGTGTCATCTGCAAATTTGCTGAGGGTATAATCCATTCCCTCCTACAGGTCATTAATAAAGATACTGAACAGCACTGGCCCTAGAACTGATCCCTGGGGCACTCCACTTGAAACCGACTGCCAACCAGGCATTGAGGCATTGACCACTAGCTGTTGGGCTCATCCATCGAGCCAGCTTTCTATCCATCTTACAGTCCATGTGTCCAAACCATAATTCCTTAACTTGTGGGTAAGAATGTTGTGGGAGACTGCATCAAAAGCTTTGCTAAAATCAAGGTATATCACATCCATTGACCTACCCGTGTCCACAGAGCCAGTTCCCTCATCATAGAAGCTAATCAGATTGGTTAGGCACAACTTCCCCTTGGTGAATCCATGTTAACTACTCTTGATCAGTTTCCCCTCTTCCAAGTACTCCAAAATGGATTCCTTGAGAATCCCCTCCATGATTTTTCTGGGGACTGAGGTAAGGCTGGCTAGTCTATAGTTCCCTGGATTGTCCTTCTTTTCTTTGTTAAAGATGGGCAATACATTTACCTTTTTCCAGTCATCAGGGATGTCTCCCAATCTCTATGAATTTTCAGAGATAATAGCCAAAGGCTCTGCAATGACATCTGCTAATTCCCTCAGTACCCTTAGATGCATTAAATCTGGACCCATGGATTTGTGTGCATCTAGGTTTTCTAAATAGCTCTTAACCTATTTTTTCCCCACCAAGAAGTGCCCACCTCCTTCCCATAATGCATTGCCTTGTGCTGTAGTTGGGGAGCTGACCTTATCGCTGAACATTGAGGCAAAAAAAGCATTGAGTACTTCAGCCTTTCCCACATCATCTGTCACCAGGTTACCTCCTGTGTCCAGTAATGGTCCCACACCCTCCCTGACAATTCTGTTATTGTTAAGATGCCTGGAGAAACTCTTCTAATTGCCCTTCACCTTCTTTGCTAGCTGCAATTCTAATTGTACCTTCACTTTCCTAATTACCCCTCTGGCATTCTCCAGCCATATGTTTATACTCCTTCTTAGTCATCTTTCCAAGTTTCCACTTCTTTTCTTACTGCACATCCTGTGACTTCAATTAGACTTTAAAATACTGCCGCTTCTCCTGAACTACTTTCCCCTTCATATTAGCTCCCCAGGGGATCCTCCCCATCAGGTCTCTCAAAAAGTTAAAGTCTGCTCTTCTGAATTTTGTCAAAATCCTGTTCATGAGCACCTCATCATTCTCATCTTCAATTGCCATCTCATTCAGCTGCCACTGCCTATTAATATCTGTGATCATTTTGTACACCTTCCTGGTCTTACACTCGCCATAATGCCTCTGTATCTTCACACTGCTCCTCTAACCATTTCACCTTATCTCTTCTGGCCACTTTTCTTACCTCATTGCATTTCGCTCTATATTGCAGCTCCATCCTCTCTGATCCCTTCAGATCTTCAATGCTCTCTTCATTGGCATCAATTAAATAGAAAAGCAGTTCTTGCTTAACTTTTCCATCCTCTGTTTTCTCCTTCTAGAATCTAAAATACTGTTGGGGTGCTTTACATATGTTGCTAATGGGGGCTTGGTAGACAGCCATAAATACAGAGGTTAAAAACAGAGCAACCAAAGGTTGTGCAAGCTTCTCAGCAGTGCCTCAGATGTGTGCCCTGGCATTGGCTTGAAAGATCCATGTCTAGATGAGGGAAGAAAGTTCAGTATACCGCTTGTTTGTGATTAGGGGGTCAGTCAGAGCCAACTGTATTATTATTACTAATTTAATAGGCATATTATAGTAGTTCCCAGAGGCCTATCAGGATTGCTAGGCACTCTCTAGCTGTAGATCTCTTCCTTATCTCAAACGAGTGCCATTGCTGACCACTCTTCTTCACTCTTGCTTCTCCCCTCCTTACTGAAAGGTGGTCTGCTTTCACCTATTACCAACCTCTTCTTAAGAAACTCAACTCCCAACCTTTCCCAGGTTCCTTGTTCTACCTCTTCAGCTGATCAGCGTCAACCTAGTGCTTCCCACCACTTCTCTAATGAACCTCTGTCACCCAATTAAGTGATTGTCATGGACTAGCTCTCTCTCCTTCCCTGACCTGCCCTGTGTCACTCACATTTCTAAGTGTGTATAGAAACAACAACTGTAACAAAGATTTTCTCAATCTTCTCCTACAGATTGAGCTATCAATATCCAAACCTCTGACACACCTGCTCTTCCTCCTCACACCTTCACTGAATCAATGGGATTGCATTGATTTAAGTGAGGACAGAATTTGGCCTGGGAGTTTAAAACAGGAAATATAAATGTTTAACCAGCTGTGTCAAAAACTGATTAACTAGATCCAGTGTTATGCTCCTTTACATTTCTTGCTCATTAAATTAGTCAAGAAGTGCAGTTTCTTACATTATTTTAACACTGGATGAAGCTAGAATACATTAAGTTCAAGTTCAGTCAGCACAAGAAACCAAAGAAGAGCAATGACAGCACAAGTTTAAGAGGGTTAGTGGGTGAAAGAGAGGGTGAGAGGGGAAATGAATAAATGCAGTGATGAACTGCACAAATGTATGCAGGAGGGTAGAACAAATGAGTAAAAACCAGGGAAAATAATCAAGAGTGAAAGCAGTGAAGTAGCAAATAGTACCATGGATCATAAGCAAAGATACAGTGTAAAAGGTAAATAGGAAGATAGTATGGAGACACACATTGTTGCAGAAGCAAGTGAAAAGAAATTCAATTGCTGCGAAGAAGCATTTAAATCAATCCTCTCACGGCAGCAGAAGACTAGACATGAGCCAATACTGTGGTCAGATTACGTGGCTGTGCCACTCCTGAGGGCCCTGCAAGGTTCTGGTGTGAATGGCTATGCCTCATTAGGAGCTGCTCTTCAGCCAGTTACCCTCTTTAGCTTCTGTTGCCAAACTATCCTCAGCTGCCTCCGCTCCAGTCCCATCTTCTTCAGACTTCTGTTTCAGTCACCCAGTCGCTCTTGGCCTCTTGATGCTTCATTCCTACTGTGTGCCCCACCTCTTCCTCCTGGCTGCTGTTCAAGCATTCCTCCACTAACCTTTACAGCTGCTGGAGCTAGGGGTGCTGATGCTACCATCAACCTTGACCTGAAGTTGTTTACATTATATACACATTTCACAGTTTTCTTCAGTCTCTCAGCAGTATACAAATGGGTGAGGAATCTGAATCCAGTGTAGATGTTCCAGCTCACACCAACTAAAGCACTCTTTGAGAGGTCTGGCATGCTTTGATGGATCCCCAATGCCAACGCAGGCCTCGTGGCATTTTTGAGAAGGCTTTGCTTCAACCTCAAGTCCATGGCTACCACCATCTACTTTCTAAAAGACTTAAAGATGATTGAAATTCTTTGGAATTGATTTTACTGCCATAGTGAGCATCAAAGTAACTGCACCAAAGGTTATATAGTCACAGCCCTTACTAGACCTCTTAGGGATATGTCTTTACTAATGCAAAGATCCACACACTATCAGCCTTGTGGGATCTATGAAATCAGCCTTGTTAGAAAAGAGTAGATCAGATACAGATTAGTACTGAGTTCTCTCTCTCCAATCTTTGTTGATTACATTTACCTGTCTCTATATTATCAGAACTGATGATGTTTTAGCTGGCTGTTTTGAGGTACTGAAGACTTGCTTGATGGTGAGATTGAGACATGATCTGCTAAAGTGACTTAGGAGTAGTAATTAATTTTCTTTCCTCAAGAGGTTTGCTCAAGCTATGACTTTTAGGTTATAATTTTGCTTTTATGTTTTCTTGATTCATAGTGAAGGTTAAATACTATACAGGACTTTCCAGTAGTCACTAGTTAGATTAATGGCAGTGAAGAGGTAAAGCAGGCAGTGATACTTTTGCAAAAAAAAATGGAACTGATGATGGTGTTTCTCAGTTCTTCAGTCGGGGGGTAACTGCTCCTTTTATTCTGTTTATGATAAGACTACAGAATAGTTCACTTGTTACTAAAAGAGTGTAACAACTTTCTGCTCCTATATTTTGTTAAAAAGTTAGTGATTGTCATCCATAGTATCATCATATGCTTTCAACATTTTCCTGATTACTTTGAAATTGCTGCTACAATGTCTTGTCTGTTAGCCTTCTATCAATTTTCTTAGTGCTTTTTTGTGGTTTTGTTTTTCTTCAATTTTATCTTCAATCTCACCATACACAAACCATGATAAATTGTGATGTCAGCTTGTCTATATACTCTGATATCCTGGAGAGTTAACTTAAATTTCCTTCCAATATGTAGTCAGTCAGTTTTGGTCTGGTGAAACCGTCTGAGGAATTCCACATTACTTTACAGATACCCTTTTGTTAGAATAGTATTCCACCAATTTTAAGTCCTGATGACAAAAGTAGTCGTTAAATAAAAAGGAAATTGCTGTTCTTTTGTTTTACAGTATCTGTCCCAAATGACAGTGAATAACGTTGCATTGATTCATAAAACATAAGTAATAAATCTATATAAAGGCATATATGAGCATGCAAAATAAAAATTGCTATGCAGAACAGCATCTATGGATTTTACACTTTGTTGACAAGAAAATAGAGCAACCAAGTGGGCCATGCATGAACATATATTTGGCTCTAGTGTAAGTTTACACAGGTGCACAATCAGATATGGGAATAAAGAAATGTTTTATGATCAGAATAATCATCCTTTTGGGTTGAGTAGGAACATGAAAAGAGAAATGCATTAAAATTCCTGCCAGCCCTGTACTTCCTACTATAATACATACACTGTTGTAAGTCCATCGGAAGCTTACTGGCTGATATTATTTAATATTAATGGCTAATACCTACTGCATTTGCACTGGATCCCAAGAAGAGATCTTGGGAAAAGCCGGAGAAGATGTCAAATACAAACTCCCCAAATAATTCCTACTTTTGTTGTGTCCTGCAGCACTGATACATGTTCCTTCTCTATTACATGGCACAGCCTAATGTTACTTTGTCTGTGAGGTTCAATTTCCTCTATTTCAGATTTCCTGTACCTCAGTTCCCCTGATTTTAAAAGGATGATAGTACTTTCTTATCTTATAGGATTCTTGTGAGTAAAAATTCATTAAAATTGGAAGACACCCAGGTACTGTTACAGTAAGAACGTTACGTCGTGCCTAAGATGGATGGACATGGCAAAATAAGAGATGAGTATTATCAGGGATATTTGCAGATGATGTTTTTTCCTTTTTCACTTCCTTCCCTGTGGGTACTTGGGACTGCCCAAGGAAATGGTCAGTTTAAGAAGTGATACTGCTGTGAAGGAGTTGCTGTTATTTTTCTGTGACTGTATTTTATGTAACAATTCTGTCGGAAGGAGTTGGCAGGAACTAGGGCCGGGTTCAACATCTAGGGGTTCCTTTTCATCCATCTCACATAGAACCAGCTCGAGCCCCGACCCAGTAGCCTGGGAAATTCACACACCCCTTGGTGCCTTGGAGATGCAGTGATTCCCCACTCTCAAGCACAGAGTCTGAGTGTAGAAAATAAGCTTTTAATGAAAGACGTAGAAAAGTCACATGGCATAAGCTTGGGAAAATACCACACCCAGAGTTCATAACAAACCCTCAAGTAACTGTCCCAGCTCAAATGGACTGAACAGCGTCCTTTGCCTCTCAGGCTCACTAGTTCAATACTGTAAACAGCCAATTCACACACCCAAACTTCCTGTATACCCGACTTCAAATGCCCCATTTACAACTCTGTCCAGTCCATGCAGGTCCTTACACATTGCCCTGATGCATTACCTCATTGAACGTGAGGCAATGCCACCTTTGTGCTGGTCCAGCATTCTGCTTGCCTCCTTGTCAGCTGCCCCACTGGCCACCTGCTGCTTCTCCTGCTGGCCATACAGCGGTCACACCTGTCAGCCACCCGCTGCTTCCCTTACTCGCTGTACAGCAGTCACACCTGCTGGCCACCTGCTGCTTCTCCTACCAGCCATCTGCTGGTCACACCTGCTGGCTGGCTGCTGCTCCTCCTACTGGCCAGCTGCTTCTCCTCCTACCAGCTGTCCACCAGTTGCTCCTACCAGCCATCTGCTGCTTCTCCTACCGGCTGGCTGCCAGTTGCCCATTGCTGTCTTGTGGGTTTTGCTGTAGGCAAAGCCCTATGATTCCAGCTCTCTGTAGCTTCAGCTACCAGTGATTTCAGCTCATAGTGGCATTCAGCTCTGGGCCTAGCCACAGCATCTCAGTATCCACCAAGGTGGATTCTCACAGAATAACTATAGACCTATCTTTAGGTCTGCCTTTGAACAGTGGGGGGAGAACTAGTCAAACCAGTCTTACAGCTGTATAGACAAAAGGCTTCCAGCCAGCTGGTTCAACCATTATACCTCCCCCTCCTCTTTTCACCTCATAATGCTTAGATGGAGAGAGCCCTGTGCAATCCATATCTTACACAGCAGTGGTGACTGCCCTGTACTGCCACAACAACTTCAAGCATTAGTGAGACTCCACAATTCTTACACTGGGTGATAGCATAAATTGTGACTTTACAACATGTTTGTTACAGTAGACAAAATCGCATTGTTTTACCTGCTCCCATCAGGCTTTGTTTAAAAGGCATTACATATGCATACCTTTGCATTTTCATGCAAATGATCTCTGAAGGACACATTCCCCAGCTCCTTCAGCAGTAATGAGCTCCTGCTGGTGTATTCCTTACAGTTACAAGCAGAATTTTAAACCACTTACATCACTGAAGTACACACAGAATGTGTTCTAACTTGTGCTGATAAGCTACTTCATTTTTCCCCCTTTCCGAATGGCAAGTGTGGAATGCATCTCAGTAAGACAGTAGAATTGTCCAATTTTTAATGGGAGATGCCAAAGTGTAGCTTGGGGTAGTCTTGAGGTGAACTCCTAAAGTGAATCCAGACACAAGGGTTTGGGGACCAAAGCTGTTTGAAATGTATTATGATAATGGTTGTTTGGGGAACCAAGGCCTGAAGTGAGAAACATGATGGGATTTTTGAAACGATTCCTTCGAAGCTTTAGTGCTGCTACTGACATGAATGAGAATTTTACCATACTTTCCCACTTTGGATAAGTGAGTCATTGGAGCAAGGAGATTACACCATGGGTTTCCATGTCATGCTCATTTGTTCTTCCCCAACCAGTGATTCTTTACGTATTTACTAGCAAATTGACCCAGTGTTGCTCAGGTATTTAAGTGAAATAAGACTTTTATTTCTGTTTGGAATATAAAAGAAAAATGTATCTGGTTTATGCAAATGATGGCATTTTTGTGGGGAGACATAGCTCAGTGGTTTGCACATTAGCCTGCTAAACCCAGGGTCATGAGTCCAAGCCTTGAGGAGGCCATTTAGGGATTGGGGCAAATAGATGTCATGGATAGTGCTTGGCCCTGCTAAGAGGACAGGGGACTGGACCAGATGACCTCCCAAGGTCCCTTCCAGTTCTATGAGGTGTGTATCTCCAATTATTTATTTTATTTTATTTAAAATAAAGGGGAAAAGTTTGTATTACTAAGCCTGAGAGTGATTCAAAGATTCCATAGAGTTTGTTGGCAGACAACATTTCCTGTCTTCCTGTCTTTTTCTAGAAGAAATACAGGCAGTAGGTGAGTTCTGGGGTGTGGGAGGGCTGGCTGCAGGAGGTGGGTGGTGTAGGAGTGAGAGCAGGGGGCTAGGAGAGTTGGGGGAATCTGGGGAGTGGAGGGTGCTGTGGTGAGGACTTGGGTTGGGGTAAGGGCAGAGGTCTTGTGTGGTGGAGCTAAGGCTAGCGGGTGGGAGTACAGAAGTGAGATCAGGCGTTTGGCATGGGGGAATCAGGATGGGGTTGAGGGAGTGAGAGCATGTTGGCGCGGACTCAGAGAACAGCGTTTGGTCTGAGTGAGGGGGGTCTGGGTAGGGGTTGGGGGTGTAGATATCAGCAGAGGTTTTGGTTTTGGGGAAGCTTAGGGCAAATGTGGTGTGTGACAAAGGGCAGGGGCTGCAGGACTGAGGGTTTGGTGGGAAGCTTAGAAGCAGTGTTAGACTGTAGGGGTGGGTTGTGGTTATGGGGTCGAAGAATGCAGGAAATCGGAGGGTCTTAGTGGAGGGGGTGGGGTTGGAGGGGTGAGAGTAGGGGCTGGGGATGAGGCAGAGGGTTCAGTGTGTGTGAAGGGTCAGGGCAGAGGGTGGGGGTACAGATCAAGGGGCTTATGGTGGGGTATGGGTGGTGTTAGGGTGCTTGCTTGAGGTGGCCACAACAGTGAAGGTGGAGCTGGCCCTTCATGCGGTGGGGGTGTGCTGCCCAGCATCTGCTCCTGGGGCTTGGGATCATAGATCCTGCCCCCAGTGTCTCCGTGGTAGGGCTGGGCTGGGCTAGGCTTGCTTCTCTAGCCCCAGCCATAGCTAATGGGGGAGGTGTCTTCTCACACTCTGGAAGAAGCTAGGGCTGGGTTTGGGGGCATGGGGGTGGCTTCCCATGGGCCAGCATGAATTGGGGGGCGTGGGGCTTCCCATGGCCCAGCATGACCTGGGGAGCATTCTGGAACAGGATCCAGGGCTCTTTTCCCTGGCCTTGGCAGAGGAAGACCAGGTGGGTGGGGGGCATGTCCATGTGTTTTTTCGGCATACCCTGGCCCATCGGCAGTGGAGGGCTGGGGCTGGAGCTGCAGCAGCAGCATTTTTCCCTGGCCGTGGCCCAGCAGCAGCAGTGAGGTTGGGTTTGAGACTGGGGCTTTTAGAGCTGGATGGCCAGATAGTGGCAGCTGCCAGCTGAAGGCTTAGCTGGGTGAGTGGCAATGCAATACTGTGCCATCCTTACTTCTGCACTGCTGGTGGTGGCAGCAATGCTCTCAGAGCTGGGTTCCCAGACAGCAGTCACTACTCTCTGGTTGCCCACCTCTGAAGGCAGAGCCTACACCAACAGCAGCACAGAAGGAAGGGTCGCAATACCATGAGACACTGCCCCATCCCACAATACCATTTTGGATCAGGACCCCTACAGTTACAACACCAGGCAGTTTCAACTTTAAGGAGAGATAGCTCAGTGGTGCCGGCAGTGGCCTGTTAAGTCCAGGGTTGTGAGTTCAATCTTGAAAGAGGACATTTAGGGGTCTGGGGCACAGTTTGTTGTTTGCTTCAAGTCTATCAGGAACAGTGCTTGGTCTTGCCAAGAGGGCAGGGGACTGGACTCAATGACCTCCTGAGGTCCATTCTGTGTGTTGTGTTTTGCCATATATAAGTTTACCATTTTTAAAATCCTGTGACCATGAAATTGACCAAAATGGGCCATGAATTTGGTAAGGTCCTAGTTATAAAGCTTTAACTATTTGAATCTCAGTGCCTATTGTCATTGAATTGTCTAATCTCTTCCTCCCTTCCCCTCTCCTCCCTCCCGCCAAGTTCCTGAAAGTGTTAAAAATTTACTACTACTAGTACTGCTACTAAAAATTTAATAGAGAAAAATAAAGCTTAAACCCCATTTTTGTGAGAACATAAATTTAAAAAGTCTTAAAATGAATATATTTAATTTATCAAAACTATAACAAACAAAAATGAATTTTGCCCTCCTGAGATGTACGCTAGGACAGGCAGGGCATCTAGTAGGCAATACTTCTCATTTGAGATTGGCCAGGCTGAAGAGCCCTCCCCTACTTCTGCTCCCACCCTCCCAAAATCACTGCAGACAGTTATGAGTGTGGTTAATATAGTCGATGCATATATTTGTAATATAACAAAATCATGATGCATGATTTTCAAAGTACTGTAGTCTGTAGTTGAAATTCATGAGAGTTAGATGATGAAAACCTCATGCATTTATCCACTCATCACATGTACATTTGTAAATATCTTTTGGGGGGGATTTCTTATTTAAAGAAATTAAATATCATGCAAAATAGCTATGGAACACCTGAAGCTTCAGTTGCAATGCTGTTGAACCCCACTTCCCTTGCAACTAAGCTGACAACTTTGAAAACTTACCTTCATTTATTTGGATTTTCTATGTAAGTGAAACAAAATAAGCTTTTAAATTAAGGCTTGGTAATAGCAATAAGGTAGGGTTGGCTCAGAGTCAGGAAAAATCAAGAGGTTTTGATATATATTTATAGAAGACAATATGGTCCCAACCATTCATTTTATATACTATCCACATTTTACTGAGACCAGATGCACTTCTGAGCATGACTGTTGGGGAAGAAAATTACACACATTTTTTTTTGGATTGAACATGTCACATAGTAAAATGTCAGGTGTTAGCAAATTCCATAGACCTGTACTGCCAAGTTCTGCATGCCAAGTAGCTAGACAAACAGGATGATGGAAAACTGCATAAATAAAATAGCAGGAATATTCAGTCATTCTCCCTTAGCATTTGTGTTTGACCTTGAAGGCCCTAACAGTCTTTTTTAATCCTTTCACTTTTTTTCAGCTCTGTGTACATTTAGACCAGGTGCTCCAAAGATTCCCTTCGGGAAAAAGGAAGTGAATGCATTGTGTCTAGAAAAATAGCAACTGTACAGATAGTTTCACCCCTTGGTTACCTCTGGTTTTGGAGCAAGATTTGAGTAAAAAGTCTGAGGGAAGAAACAGCACAATACCTTAGAACAGAATTATATGGCTCTGGATTCTAAACCATCTGGTTGCTCATATTTATTTGCGAGAGGAAGAAGTGCATGCACTCACTTGAACAGGAAAATACAGTTTCATCAAGAGACAAGGGATGACATCGTACATATTTGTTACTTTATTTGTAGATACGGATGTCAAAGGGGAAAGAACCGTAAAAGCCTATGGTTTGCCTTATACAGCTTGCACTTGTGTTTGTATAGCACCTTTCATACTCCAGGTTTCTCAAATTCCCCGAAGTGCTTTTTCAGAGCACTGAGTTAGTAATACTGTAGTCTACACAGGAAAACCCATTATGCAGTCAGCAGTATCTGACACAGTCTGGAACTACAGAACTAGATTAACGGAGGCTATGTCTACACTAAGAACTAAAGTTGAATTTATTAAAGTCGACTTTATACCACTGTATTTTATAAAGTCAATGGTGATGTCCACACATATTTAGAAAGTTGACAAAGCGTGTCCCCATTACCTTTGCTGAGTTCAAATGTGTCGGCAGTGTATTGTGGGTACCTAATCCACAATTCCTGCACTCCCATTGCAGTCTGGGTTTCTGTGCCAGTGTGTTATGAGAAATAAATGCACCTCAAATGGTTGTGGGTGTCTCATGTCATCATCCCAGAGTGCATTGCCCTCACTCCCCCCTCCTACCGAAAACAAACTGCCAAATGCAATTCTGTGCCACTTTTCTACAAGCCAGCCGCTGGCACACGCCGTTACAAGGCTAGCAGGCCAGTCCTGAAAAATCTAAAATGCAGAAATAAAAATCTGAACAGTTTTTTTTTCAACTTGGAGCTATTGAAAAGTTATGTTTTGTTATTGCTAAAATATTTCCTTTTGACCTAGCATCTGTGTTCAGTGGTGGGGCAGCTGCATGGTATGGAGGGCAGCCGGAGAGCCCAGCAGCCACTGGTTTAGGGGGCAGCCGCATGGAGAGGAGTTGAGCCAGAGAGCCTGGCAGCTTTCTGTTTCCTGCTTCCTACTTCCTGGTCAGCTGGAGAGCAGAGGAGGTGAAAGCCGTGATCAAAAAGGATACATTTGGAGTATTGTGGGATACTTCTGGAGGGCAATAAAATCAAATTAAATAACAGTGTGTCTACATTAGCATTAAGTCAATCTTCTAGTCTGACCTGCTGCATATGAGAGGCCACAGAACTTCAGACACCCACTCTTGTAATAAACTGCTAGCCTCTAGGTGAGTTACTGTAGTCCTCAGCTTCAAGGCACAGAGAGTTCATCAGTCATACTAGATTAAACTTTCAAGTGACCAGTCCTCCATGCTTCAGAGGAAGACAAAAATACCCCAGGGTCTCTGCCAATCTGCCATAGGGAAAATCCTTTGTGCCCTCAAATTCTGTGATCAGTGACATCCTGAGCATGTGGGGAGACCCACTAGCCAAACACCTGGGAAAGAATTCTCTGTAGTAGCTCCAAGTTGTTACCTCTAATCTTTTCCATCCATGTGCAGAATATGTTTATGTGCATATGCACCACTAATGGAAACAAAAATCTAATTGTGAGTGTCCTGCTAATCACCTGAGTGACATTTGACTCGCTCCTGAGTGGCCCCACAAGCACCCAACTCACAGGGAACACTGACTGAGTCCTCCACCTCTACTGTCCCATCATGATTGGAGCCAGGATTTTTCCTTGTGAGTTCTGGTGTACCATGTGGGTAACTTTAAATCCATGACATTATAGCCCAGATGCAAGCACTATGGCAGCCTCTTCATAGTTTGCAGATAATAGCATTGTAAACTCTTTAATGAAAATATTATTAAGCTTTTAAAGGTAGCTAGTACACATCTATGGACTAACCAGCATAGCCTTTCTAATGGCTGGATATGCCTAGATATCCTGTGGCTAGGTGGCTCTTAGTCTGTTTTCCTCATATTTAATGGTGCAGTCATGGGAATAGTAAGGCCCTTCAAGCCAAGTAGAAAAATCCAGTGCAGACCATAAGTGGCACAAACTTGCCAACTTATAGCGAAATATTGTTTTTCAGGTAAGGGCTCCTGAAAGTTACCTTTTTCTAAAATTCCCTCCGATCTTCCTTCCTTCCTTTCTTTCTCGTTAAACTTCAGCCACCATATTTTGTACCATTTTTCCTTGCTCTTATTTTTCTGCAAGAGACAGAGCAGATATTACTTCCTCAGGCAAAGAGTGACTTGGAGAATGCAAATACCTAGCAGGAGAATGAAAGGCATATTGAAGTGGAAAACAGCCATATTTGGATGTCACAGCTCAGGACAGTGCCTATGGGTTGATGGAGGTAGAGGGATGATGGTAGTGTTGTTGTTGACAAAGGTATTTTTAACTCAACCCTATTCTCTGGAGCTTTAGTCTAGGGCTTTTTTTTTTTCTTGTTAGTCCTTGTTTTCTGCATCATGTAAGTGGAGATAAGAGGTGCAGCATCTTTTTAATCAGGGAATTGTGTGATTTCTGTAACTAGAAAAGCTGCTAGAGTGTGCTGGGAACTTCTAGTTCTGGCTTAGAAACCAGATTTGAAGGGTCTTCTCTTGCATAAACTGGACTGGATACTGCCAGAATCTGATGGTGAGTGAACTGGCATTTTGCCCCTTTCTGAAGGAATGCCTTATTTTGGTGGCTGGTTTAGCTCATTCTTTTAGACATGCTGTTTAAATTTTCATTTTTACATGTTTAACAGGGAAAAAACAATCCCCTCATGCTGGCGTAAAACTCTCTCTGCTGAAGTCATGCATCTCCCCCAGAAAGGCTTGGGAGTTAAACCCCCCTCTATATTTAGGAAATGAGAAAAAACATTAAAATGCATGTAGTCATCTGAATTATGGCTATGTAGTGAATGTTCTGAATCTGATAAGGGTCTTGAAAACAACAACAAATGACAGTGGCAGATGGAAATAAGCACCATATGGAGCATAATAATATAACTACAGAATCTCAAAACTCCAACTCCAGGGAACCCACCAGCTGATGTGGGAGTAGTGTGAATTTCATGAATTACGTTACTCTTGAGTAGAGCTAAAAGTACAAATGACTTCAACAGCCTACTGGTAAATATGCAAATAGTTTCGTTCCCTGAACTAGAGGACACGGAGGCAACTTTGCAGGTTTATGAAACTTGACCTCTGAGGAAAATATAATGAAAGCAAAAATGATGCATGTTAGAGAGAGAGAGAGAGAGAGAGAGAGAGAGAGCGTACGTACATAGGTGCATATATGCTGTAGTTATTTACATCTATGATCTCATTGTAGTACCCATCACATACTGAACAGGGTCAAAAGCAGTTAGTGTTAGAATGGGAGGTGGCCAAGGAACTTCAATGATTATGGGATTAAGTAAAAATCAAGCCAGTTGTGATGAAGGCATCAGGGTAATGCCTTTTTCTGGACATTCCAGCCATTCATGTAACAGTATGGAATGTGCCAGCAGGAGCTCAATACTGCTGAAGGGTTTGGGGAATGTGTCCTTTAGAGATCATTTGCATGAAAACGCAAAGGTGTGCATATGTAATGTCTTGTAAGCAAAGCCTGATGGGAGCCAGTGAAGCAATGAGTTTTGTCTATCATAAACAGCATGTTGTTGTAAAGTCACGATTTATGCTATCACCCAAAATTGTGGAGTCTCACCAATGCTTGAAATTGTGGAAGTACAGGGCAGTCATCTCTGCTGTGTAAAATATGGATTACACAGATCTTTTTCCTCCATCTAAGCATTGTGAGGTGAAAGTGGTGAGGGATAGTGGTTGAACCAGGTGGCTGGAAGCCTTTTGGCCATACAGCTGTAAGATTGGTTTGACCAGTTCTCCCCATCTCCCAACTGTTCCAAGTTAGATTTCAAGATGCGTCTATAGTTATTCTGTGAGAATCCACCTTTGTGGATACTGAGATGATGTGGTGAGGCGCGGAGCTGAATGCCACTCTCAGCTGAAGCCACAGAGAGCTAGAATCATGGGGTTTTGCCTATATCAAAACCCACAAGACAGCAGATGGGCCACTGGTGAGAGAAACAGCCAGCAGGAGCGACCGGAGGCCGGCTGGTAGGAGAATCAGCGGGAGGCCAGCAGGAATGACTGACGGGTGGCTGGTAGGAGAAGCAGCAGGTGACCAGTGGGAGTGACCAGTGGGCAGCCAGTAAGAGTGACTGGTGGGCAGCTGGCAGGCATGACTGACAGGCAGCCAGTAGGAGAAGCAGCAGGCAGCTGACAGGAGTGACTAGCATGCAGCCTGTAAGAGAAGAAGCAGGTGAACAGTGGGCGGCCAGTGGGGCAGCTGGCAGGGGCAAGCGGAATGCCAGACCAGCACAAGGGTGGCATTGCCTCAGGTTCAATGAGGGAATGCATCAGGGCAATGTGTAAGGGCCTGCACATACTAGACAGAGTTGTAAGTGGGGCATTTGATGGCGGGGGTATGGAGAAAATTTGGGTGTGTGGATTGGCTCTTTACAGTATTAGACTGGTCAGCCTGAGAGGCAAAGGACACTGCTCGATCCATTTGAGCTGGGACAGTTACTTGAGGGTTGGTTATGAACTGTGGGTGTGGTATTTTCCCGAGCTTATGCCATATGATTTTTCTGCCTCTTTCATTATGTTTCTTTTCTACACTCAGATTCTGTGCTTGCAAGTGGGGAATCATTGCCTCTCCAAGGCACGCAGGGGTGTGTGAATTTCCAAGGCAGCTGGGTTGGGGCTCAAGCCGGTTCTATGTGAGATGGATGAAAAGGAACCCCTAGATGTTGAACCAGGCCCTGGTTGATGCCGACTCCTTTGGGCTGAAGGGTTACATAACTAATGTCTTTCTCAGTAGTTAACATTTGGGACCTAGCCCTAATTGTCTTGCTTGTAAGGGTTAAAACAAAATACAGGAACTCCTAGAGAGTCCCCTGAAATTCTAGGGTAGCAGGAAATGAGTTGGCAGGACGCCGTGAGATCTAGTGGAAACAGAGTGGGGGCTTTTGAATTGGAAGGAGTGGACTTCCTGTACCAATTGTTATGTAAGCAAAGCAGTAACTTGGAGGGTATGAAATAAGCCATGGAGCCAGGCTTAGAGAATCCAGCGACATCTGTGCGTAGGGAAGGACAATGTCTTGAAACTCCAGATATGTAGGTAGAACAAGGAATATTTAGTCAGATGCAGTCAGGTTCATTTCTTTATTTTTGGGTTTCTTGGACTTCTCTGTGCTGAGTACCCCCTTGCATTGTCCAGTTCTGAGTCCCACAGTATAGAAAGGATGGGGATGCATTGGAATGGGTTCAGCAAAGGGCAATGAAAATGATTAGGGGCTGGAGCATATGACCTATGAGGAGAGGTTGAGGGACCTGGGCTTGTTTAGTCTGCAGGAGAGAAGAGTGAGGGGTGATTTGATAGAAGCCTTCAACTTCCTGAAGGGGGGCTCTAAAGAGGATGGACAGAAGCTGTTCTCTAGAATGGCAGATGGAGAGATGTAGGTTGGATATTAGGAAAAACTGTTTCCCCAGGAGAGTGGTGAAGCATTGGAATGCATTACCTAGAAAGGTGGTGGAATTTCCACCCCTAAAGATTTTTAAGTCTCAGCTTGAGAAAGTCCTGGTTGGGATGACTTAGTTGGGGTTGATCCTACTTTAGGCATGGGGCTGGAATTGATAATCTCCTGAGGTCCCTTCCAGCCCCAGGATTCTATGATTGTAATTTTTTTCCAAATAAGTCCCAGGGAAACAATTCTCTGTGTTTTAATTTTTTTTTTTTTTGGTGGGAGGTAAATTGCTGTGTAACACCTAGCAACCAAGTAGTGTTTCACTGCGTGTGTTCTTTTTTGTTGTTGTTAGTAAAAATCACCCTTTTAAGATCATGATCTGATTCCTGTGCCCTTAAAGGCAGGAGGTTCTGTGGGCATGTGCCTAAGACTGCAAAGCCAAATGCCAAGAAAAATAGGGTTAAAAGAGGGAAGTTTAAAAGAACTCGAGGGTGCCTCACAAGAAGGAATTCCCAAGTGTGTTTTCCTGGGTTCTCACTTTTGGTCACTGGCAGGAGCGGCAGTCATGTTAACCTGAGACATGCAACTCAGTTGTGCGTATCTCTGGGGTTTACTGTATTTTAATGATGGGAGAAGCAATTCGTGTACCTCTCATCTTTCATGTGAGTGAAAAACATTTTGTGATACTTGGCTGAGAAGGTCTATGTACCTAAAAGTATTATTGAGCCAAATCAGGTACCGTAATCCTTTGATTTATGGGGATGTTGTGTCCTGGACAACCTCCAAGTAAATCTAAATTTACATAAACTGGTGCGGGGTTGGGGCGATCCCTGGAATTCCCCTGGCTGGGGGGAACGGACAGCTGGAAACTTTGCAGAGCTCTGCTGCTCCCTGACTTCCCCAGTTCCACCGCTATTACAGCTGCCCACTTCCCCTGGCTGGGAGAAATGGCATGGCTACTGGATTCAGCTGCCAGCCAATGGGGGGCAGCCATGTGGCCCCCAGTTTCTCCCAACCAGGGTGCACACAGCTGCTTGCTGTACAGTTTGTTTCCGCTGAGAGAAACTGCGCCACAAGTAGCTGTGTGCCCGCTGGCCTCTTCCAGCTGGGGGAGCCAGGGGCTGGAGGGGGACAGTTTTGATTTGCACTTAACTTGTGTTAATGCAAGTTAAACGCAAATTGAAATCACACTTCTTGAGGGTTTACTGTAAAGTGAACAGTCTCTAGTCTTCTGAGAGTCTCAGATGCTCACGCTCTGTCAGCATTTGGGTTATTATTTATGCTATCTGTATCTATATTTATATCTATACCAATATCTATATCAATCACAATGGGCCAGCGCGTGCGCGCGCACACACACACACACACACACACACACACACACGATGGTTCTTTAATCAGGACTGGGACATTTTTAAATCCAAAAATAAAACGGTTTAATATTTATGGTCTCTACATCTTTTCTCACTTAGGCAACAGTTTCCTTTTTCTCACCTTTTTCTAAAGGTGATCTCCAGATGACTAGGGTGAAGTTGATGGGCTAATGCTATTAATGATAATTTCTCCCTCTCCTCCACCATCCTACTACTTTGAACAACTCTCCTTTCCTTTCCTCTTTCCTTTCCCTTCCCTCTGATACTTCCCTTTCATGTTGCTGTCATCTAGTGACCACTCAATTTCTTTTTTCCCATGCTCATCTCTGACCTTGATATTCACCTCATTCTTTATGACTTCAGCCATAATATTTATATCTCATCTAGCCCCTTGACTGCCTTCTTGATTTCATCACCTCTGTTGTTTCTAGGTATCACTGTAAAACCTTCATTTTTTTTTTGGATTTAAGGTCTTCTCGTGCTATTAAACAAAAATGATAATATTCAACGAAACCGTGGGATGTTAGTCTTTGTTCCTGTCTATCATTCTGAAAGCCTTCTCTTGATTAAACTTGTTTCTGACAAAAATAGAAACTTTCTTCAATAGTTCATACATTAATGCAATTTGTGAGGAAGTGAAAGAGAAGAGTAAGGAGTAGGAGTAAGTCTGTGAAGAACAGAATATGATATGAGGCAAAAAAGCAAGAAGTCAAGATAAAATTATGAAGAATTAAGGTAGAAGTTAAGAATAAAGCAAGCTGTCAATTTCAAAGAATAGGGAAATCAGTACAAAGATAAAGAATCCATGTGACTTTTCAAAAAACATATATTAGGTGAAGGAAACATTTAGGAAGCCATAGAATACTTTGGAAGGAAAGAACAATATCAGGATACCATAAAACCCAGATTTAGAGTAATTAATATTCCTATATTTATTTATATTTTAACAACTATCATCTAAAATGCCAAAAGTATTTTACATGTGTGTATTATATTTATTTCACAAATAGAGAAACCAGAGTAGAGAGGGATGAAGTAACCAGGGGACTGGATTCAATGACCTCATGAGGTCCCGTCTAGTACTAGTGTTCTATGATTCTATAAACAATTTAAGGCCACAAAGGAGCCAGTTACAAGACCACTGGTTCTGAGCTCCGTGGTCTAGGTAACTGATCTGGATGCTTTATTCAGAAACTTATGGTTAGGGCCCTATCACATTCATGGTCCATTTTGTTCAGTTTCAGTCACAGGAATTTAAAATAGTGAGTTTCATGATTTCAGGTATTTAAATGTGAAATTTCCTGGTGTTGTAACTGTAGAGACCATGGCCCAAAAAGCAGCTGTAGTGAGTCGCAAGATTATTTTAGGGAGGTGGGAGGGATAGCTCAGATGCACAGTCAGGCTCGAACAGTCAGGAGAAATCCACCTGGTGGAAAGTCCAACCTAGTCCTTGGTTAAACCTGTTTCTTTCTGACTGTTTTGAAATTATGTCTGTTTCTTCCCCCCCCCCCCCACCAACCCAGCATGCTTGTGAACTGCACAACATGAGCCTGACTGTACATCTCAATTTTCTTTCATTAAAATGAAGCACGTTATGTCCTAACATTTTTTTAAAGAAGGTTTTTTCCCCAACTTCTTTTGCCTCCCCTGGACCTACCTGGAAGTGATATGAATGTTTGCTAGTAGTGAACAGGAGGGAAAGCTTTGAGGGATAGTAATGTGTTTCAAAGGAGACTAGATTGTTCTCAAGCGTGCTTAGAAATTTTTGTATGAGTTTTTTTGTGTTTGTTTTTTTGTTTGTTTGTGTTTTAAAGAACCTCTTATAGTCAGCTTTACAAGGGTTTAGGATTCTGGTTGACCAGGCCACAAACAATCAACAACCAAGGACTGTCTCCTTTATCACACTCACTGAATATCCAAAACTCAATTGGCAAATGTCTCAAGCCCAACTGTGTGCCATACAGAACAGTACAGAAGTACAAGGATAGTTTGCCCTGCTGCCTTTAACAAAGGGTTACGTAGAGTTAGCCTAGTGAGACTGTTGGTCCATAGAGGAGGATGTGGGCATGGAAGGGTGAACTATAGCTCCCATGACGCCTGAACTAATAAAACAAGATAACTTTTAGAGATTTTAGGTGTTCAGTTTTTCAATAAAAAGTTGAAATTTTCAAGAGAAAATAGATATTTAATAAAAATACCAATTTTTCCATCAAAAAGCAGTTTTGATCAAAACTTACTAAGAAACCCTTCTCCATACATGAAATTAAAGCTACTTGTGTACCCATAGTATTTATAGAATGGGGTCCTGAAGTGGAATATGTGGTAAAAATAATGAAGGAAGGGCTTGTGTAATTAGTGTAATTGTAGCTCTAGAAGGAGAGGTTTATTTACAATAGCAGGCTTACAAACTTAGAGGTGGAAAATAGAGTAATAGGATAAATATGCAGAGGATCTGCATGGGTAAGAATTCTAGTTGTCTTTCAGACATAGAAAATGAAATCACAAAGGTTAAAATTAACTGTCATTGAAAGTCTATTATTTTAACTAGTGCCTGATTTGCAAGACAGTAGGAATGAATTTATTTTATCTTTTGTCTTAGGCTATATCTACACAGCACACCACTGTCAGTGACATGCCAGGGTACTTGTATTTACATAGCAGTAGGAGAAAAATAAGAAGAGGATCTAGTTATGGAATCCAAGGGAGGATAAAATTTCAGAAATAGGTGCATGGTTGACTGCTGACAGGTCAACTGGGGAGGAAGTGGGTGAATATGGAGAAATTTGATGTTCAGAACTTTGGCTAGAAAGAGGACGTTAGAGACTTTGGCGAGAATGGTTTCACTGAAGTGCGGGGTGGAAGATGTACTGGAGAAGGTCTGAAGTCATCATGGACAATGACCGTAAACAGCTTGATCATTGAGTTTAGAGGTGAAAAGGAGATGAAACAGTCATTGGAGAGGCAGGTGGAATGAATGCGTGGTGTGTTTTTTTTTAAGATGGGGGAGATTAAAGCATGCTTGTACCCTGAGGGAGAAAGAGAGTGGAGCGTGAGATGTAAGGCCAGAAGTGGGGTAGGCATGACAGAGGTCAGGAAGGGGGTTAGAATAATTGGGAGGAGTAGAGGGGTTAGAGGAAGAAAGTAGCTGAGAAACTTTTGTGTCTGAATAGGGACAAGAATGAGAGAGATATAGAAGGGAAAGTGAGGGAAGGGAAGGCAAGGTGGGGAGGGAGAAGGTGACATCATATTTTATCAGATTTCTCTTGGAAGAAATGGGCAAGATCCTGTGCAGAGAGAGAATTTATCTCTTTTGGCAACTCAGATCACAGTAATAATTTGAGAATCACAAAGAAGAAATGGCTATACTAATTAACTTGCATTTCCAAACTTAATTTGTTGTGTAAGAATGTATATACAATAAGTGCAAGCTCAGCTTGCAGATCCTGTTAATCAGGTCAAGGATTGCAACCAGATTAATTACTAGCAATGTTCTGGATCTGAGAGTGTCAACAAAGGGTGCTGCCCTATTCTTTGGAAAGGTTGCTCCAAAGGGCAGAATCAGAAGAGTCTTGCAATACCACTGACATACAGCTGCGGGTAAATGTCAGGGTCTGGCAGTGATTCGCTTGGAAAGCCTGCAGCAGTTTACCATATTATTACTTAGAGTGAGCATTGCTGTTATTTAATGCTGAGGAGAATGTGGTTGAGATGGGAAAGAGCGGGGTGGGAGGGAGAGTATGCTGAAGGTCTGAAACCTTTTCCAAATAATTTCCTGCTGAGAATTTCAACGAACCTGTGGTGTGAGCTGTGGCAGCTAGACATACCCCACAAAACAAGCTAGTTTCATTATTTTATAAAAGCTCTTCAAGTATGGTATTATCTTAGCCACTTCTGCTGCATATCCAGCTACAGATTCCTTCCCAATGCTTTTTTGATAAGCGCCCCTCCCTTTTTCTTTGTCCTTGAGAGTAGGTTTTAGGTGCTAAGATTAAATCTGTTGAAAACCAAAGGATGTTGGGCTCATCTTAAAAATTAGACCTGACACTTGACAGAAAAGCAGCGTTCACTTTCTGTCTTAGCAGTGCTTTAAAGCAGCTACTGTGATGCTGCATCCAAATTGGGGTGCCTGCATTTCAAAAGTGAGTGGTCTAACAGCCTTCTGTGATCTTCATGAAATCTTTCCTTTGAAGATTCAGCAGAACATTCACTGACAGTATGTCATTAGGAAACCTCTTAGGGAAGGTATTCTTAAAGTACTATCAAAGGGGGAGCCTGGGTTGATTGGATTGTGTGATCCAGCATATTATAAAAGATATGGAAAGTAAAATGGGCTGGATCTGATCCTAAGGAGTAAAAAACTAAATCACAGATTTATTGTGCCAACTTAGAAAGATTTAGTAACTCTTGGTAGAATGTCCATACAGTGATTCAGTGCTGTACCATTTCCACTATTACAGCTAGCTGAATAGTATGACAATAGCTCTATCCCACAATCCTTTTTGTCTATTGTTTAGTGTAATACTGCAGAATTATTCCTGATCACATAATTACACTGGACTTGCAGATTTTATTAGAATGCCTTAAGAAATAATAATTGAAATCTGACCTGTTCATGACTGTGAATTGGTGTGTTGTACACAAATTACGTATTAACTTCCCTGCAAAGCTCTACCCATCTGTCTCATTTCTGACCTCTCAAATGAATTGCATTTTAAGGGAGAGGAGTTGAGATGTGGTAATAGAAGTAGTTTTGCATGGGTTTGATTAGCAGTACTCTCTCCTCAATCAGATTGAAGTAGCCAGTTACCTGTGCTGGCAAGAGATTCCTCAAATGCGGGGAGACTAACGGGGCACTGTTACTTTGTATATTATCAGGCTTCAGAAGAATGTCTGTGACCACAAGTATTTTAAACTTTAAAATAATAATCAGTACATAATTCTAAAAGAGATTCTGAAATTGCTGGCAAGTGTATAGTGTGAGAGAGGATTGGTACACTAAATGGTGGGTGTGGGCAAGTAAAGATGCATATGATAATAAATAGTAACAGAGAGAAAGCCGTGCTAGTCTTTATACTACCAAAACAAAAAAGCAGTCAAGTAGCACTTTACAGACTAACAACATAATTTATTTGGCCACAAAAGCTCACCCAATAAATTATTTTGTTAGTCTTTAAAGTGTTACTTGACTGCTTTTTTGTTTTGATAATAATGAATGATTGTTTAATACATGTTAATGGCTACTCCAAATAACTATATGCTCTTTCAGATATGCAGAAAATGTGCCAAAAATTGCTCTGTTAAAAATCGTTTGGTTAGGAGTAGTAGTTGCTTTTCAGAATAAAATTATATATTTTAACTTTTTTTCCTCCTCCTACACCCTGAGGTACAAATTTCAGTCTGTGTAGCAATGGTTTTATTTCTTAGGCATTGTGTCTTGGTCTCTGAAATGTCTTAGGCACGTTTAAAAATGTATCTTTAGACTGTTAGATTTGAGCTTGATCCTAGTTTCCACAGAAGTTTGAGGTTTTTTTTTCAATGAGCCCAGGAACTCTTTATGTACTTTTCTAGCCTGCCTTGGTTTAGCTGACGGTGAATTTTTTTTGGCTGAGTCATATACACCTGGAAGTATGGCACTGCTAAATAAAAAAGAGGCAAGGAGACAATGCTCACCCACAGCAGCTAAACTCTCTAGAATTTTAGCAGGAGATAAGTTTTTCTTTTCTCTTTTCCCAGGGTAATTCTGGCCTGGGGTTCAGTATTGCTGGAGGAACAGACAACCCTCATATTGGGGACGATCCTGGGATATTTATTACTAAGATTATACCAGGAGGAGCTGCAGCAGAGGATGGAAGACTCAGGTAAAAACTTACTGCATTACTAAATGTACCATCATTCATTTTTATAATGCTCAAATATGTGCTGGGTGTTGACAGAAGACAGAGATGCAGGGCTGAATTCTCCTCTTTGCTATGCCTGCACAAGGAGTGTGAAATGGCCAGAGAAAGCTACAGAAGAACCTCCTCAGTGTGGGGTAATTCCCTGCTGGCCTAAAGCTTCCAGAGGTGGCTCTGCCTCAGCCATCCCAGTTGTCTCAAGAGGGCATTGTCTGGGCAGGACAGGGACGGGGCATAGCAGGGGCATGCCTAATACCAACACACCTGAGGAACCTTATTCTAGTGACACAGGTTAAGGCTTTCCCTGTACAGCCCTGATGTCACAGGTGGGCAGCACTGAATTAAGGTTCCACAACCAGCTTCCTGCAGCTTCCCTTTACACTCCCTCTTACCAGTGCTTGTGCTTCCCATTCATCTGTTGACTGAATTCAAAGTCCTGGTCCTAATCTGCAGGGCCCTCAGCATGCTAGGTATTCAGTTATCTCCATGCATGCCTCATCATCTGCCAGCCACTGAGCATATGTCTACATTGCAGTTAAAAACCTGTGCCTGTCCCCTGCCTGCTGGCTTGGGCTGATGAGGCTCAGGCTGCAAGGTGATTTAATTGCAGAATAGATTTCTGTACTTGGGCTGCATCACAAGCTCAGGGACCCTTACACTTTTCATGGACCGAGAGCCTGAGCTCCAACCTGAGAAGAGATGTCTATACTGGAATTAAAGAGCACTGCAGCCCAAGCCCTGCCAGCCTAAATCAGCGGGCACAGACCAACCGTAGGTGTGTAATTGCAATGTACATATACTCTAAGAAAGTGATTCTCAACCAGGGATATGTGTATCCCTGGGGTATGCAGAAGTCTTCCTCGGGATACATCAGCTCATCTAGGTATTTCGCTAGTTTTACAACAGGCTACATAAAAAGCACTAATGAAGTCAGAACAAACCAAAATTTCATACAGGATGTGACTTGTTTTGTGATGCTGTATGTACTGTACTCTGAAATGTAAGTACAATATTTATATTCCAATCTATTTATTTTATTATTATATGAATTCAAATTCACAGTCCACTTTGGTTAATTTCACCATCATTTGATTTTAAAAATCATAAATTTCTTTATTTCATCTATTTACATCTGAAATTTCACACTGTGTTGTAATTGTAGGGGTCATGACAAAAAGTCAATTGTGTGGAGAAGGTTGTAAGGTTTTTGTAGGGAAGAACGTGGTACTGCTACCCTTACTTCTGCATCATTTTGGATAGTGCTGGCTTCAGAGCTGGGCAGCTGGAGGGCCGGACCACTGGATAGGAGCCGAGCTTTGCTGGCAGAGCTACTGCCTACTGAACTGAGCTTTCAGGCAGCAGTTGCAGCTCTCTGAAGGCAGCACAGAAGTAAGGGAGCAATTCTACAACCCCCTAAAATAATGTTGCAGACCCCCTGCAACTCACTTATGGGTTAGGATCCACATTTACTAAACACTGGTCTGCCCTGTGAAATCTGTATAATATGGGGTAAAAACACACACAAACATATTTCTTGTGTGGGGGAGACACCGTTCATGGTGGCTGATACATTTTTCATTCCAGTGAATTTGGTTGGTCCCTAATTATGTGGTGAAAATGAGGAATTAAGCAGTATTTCAGTAGTGCGCTGTGGCACCTTGGCATTTTGTTATCTGATTTTGTAGGCAAGTAGTTTTTAAGTGAGGTTAAACTTGGGGTGTACAAGACAAATCAGATTCTTGAAAATAGTCTAGAAAGGTGCAGACCCACAGTCTTGAGACTTCTGATGCACTAGATAAAAATGTATTTTGGGAAGGCCCAGGGTAAAAGTTAGTCTGTGTAGGTACAGTGTTCAAGTCTGAATTGTGAGAATTCCTTCCAAAAATGCACCAAACGAGCTTAAACCACACTACATTGGAAACATACGGTAAGAAGCATTTTTCCCAAGGCTTTTTTTACTAATAAGAAAGTAGAATCATGGGTAGATGAAGAGTTTCAAGCAACTTTTGGATATTTCTTATGCTACATCAGTAGCTGCGTTTGGCACTATTACTGCTGGGGCTGCTTGTTAATTATTTGTATTATGGTAGCACTATGGGGCCATTGTGCCAGGCACTGCATAAACATAACAGAGTGTTCCTGTCCTGAAGAGCTTATAAGTTACATGCAAAAGCGTAGCTAGTGGGTGGGTGTAAGGAACAGATGGGAGCACAAGTGCATGGTGGCACTTGGATATCATGATAATAGGCACTCAAGATTTTAGTTACAGTGCCTAGTGTGACTGGGCCTTCACCTCTAGGTATTACTTCACTAGAAATTGTAAGACAGCCAAACAGAAATTATATATTAGCAGTTGAATTACCAAATAGAGCTATTAGTGAAGATGTTTAACCATTTTAACATGCTGTTTTAGCTTTTTAAGCATTTGCTATGGGCAGAGCCACTGAAATTTTTCTTTAATGTATCTTTGTATAAAAATATGTATTTAGTAGTTTACTGCTTCACTAATTAATGACCATGGACTCATCTCACGATTACTTAGTAGTAGCTGTGTTGTAAGATACTTGGCAACATTTTAAAACCACAAAAAATAGCGTATAAAGGCAGCTCTTAATCCATATTAAAAACATACTGACAACCTCCATCTGCAGCTCAGCAAAAGTTTAATAGTAGAGATAGTGTAAGTTACCTTGCTACTTAGGCATTATTTTTACAAAACATACTGCATAATAATACGTAGTAACATATTGTGAAATGCGTTAGCATAAATAGTTCAAATTAATTGTAGCTTTAAAAATAAATGATAAAAGTGAAAGTGGCCATGTTATTTCTCATTAATTTGGAAGCCTCATTCATGCGTAATGTTTCTGTCAGTCATTAGTGTAAATTACCTAGATGCAACTGCAGTTGCAATTTAATCTGAAGGGCAAGCAAGTGTACTGTTTTCTCTAAAACTCTGTCTTTCCTCACTGGGAATTATTACATATATTTATTTGGGCTTCTTGTGGCTTGGAAAGAAGAGGAAAGGATTTTTATTGAAATTGGCCATATGTAAAACCTGTGAAAATCTGAGCAATTTTAAAGGAACACCCAGTACTAAGAACACTGCTATGGATTTTTCAAAGCTATTCCATAGCCCCCTAATTAGACTTCTCTCCCAAGAAATTGCCCAGTTTCTTCCCACTTGTATTCCCAACAAACTTTTATAATTTCATAATTTGTAATAATTATCTCTCACACACATACTGCACTGTTGTCTTGTTAATATAATGTGTTTAGGGATTTTTTTAGAAACTTCACATGTAGAAGCCAATTTTCAACTAAAAATCTGGGCAGAACACAAGATTTTTTTATTTTTATTTATTTATTTTTTTGGTACATAAACACTATTTTCTCCATGTTTTTGGGGTGGTGGGTTGGGAACATTTCTTGTATTTCACAATTCTGGTTTTCATGCGAGCATTTAAAATCTGAACTAGTGTTTTTATTTGTAGAAGCGGATCACTGATAAATCCCCTCTTTTTCATATTCCTCTACTCTGCTCTGTATTGTACTGCTAGTGAGAGGCATGGATTCTGTTCATCTTTTAGGGAGACCTAAGAGTTACTTCATTAAAGATTTCCTGGGCAGCTTTTTGTTGTCTCATCCTCAGACTGCTCCTGCTCTTTTGAGGCATAATTCTGTTTTTCTGTCTGAATGGTAACAGTAATTAGCTAGAATGCCAGGAATCACTACTGTGTCACTGAAGGCATGAGTTATCTTGTGGTTGTCTCCACTGTCATATACAGTAATGCCATTTTATATAGCAGTGTATTTATCAGTTGTACCCTCTCTGCAGGAACAAAACAAAAAGAACATGCAGCAACAGCCAACAATGATGTCCCTGTGCCAAATACACAACTTAAAAACAATTTAGAACACTCTGGCTCCATCTAAACTAGAACACTACATTGAAGTAGCTTATTTCGAAGCAGTGACATTGAAATAAGCTACTTCGATGCATAGCGTCCACACATCCTCTGGGGCTGGCACCATTGACATTCAATGTTGATGTAGTGATGTGTAGCATCGAAAGGGGCCCCTCAGGAGCGTGTCTACACACAAAAGCTGCCCCTTTTGAAATAAAGGGCCAAGAAAGCCTGTGGACGGGGTCAGAGGGTGGACTAGCCCTTCTGGGGCAACAGCAAGCCGCTCCCTTAAAAGGCCCCTCCTGAATACACTTGGCCTGAATGGCACGAGGTCTGTGGAACTGACACCAGAGTCGCAGACCATGTGCTCGCAGCTATGGACCCCCAGAAGCAGCAGCAGCAGCAGCCAGAAGCCCTCAGGGCTGTCACTGAGGCAGGGGCCGCCCTGCTCTGGGCTGTGCAGGAGGGCACGCAGCACCTCCTGGAAGGTGAGCCCTCCTCGGGGGACGAAGGGGCTGCCCCAGACCATGAGGCCCTCCTGGTCTTCCCCTGTGCCAGGTGCTCTGCTGGCTATGGAGATACCCCACCACCACAGAGTGGTGGGAGTGCCTGGTCCTGGTGGAGTGGCACAGTGACCACTGGCTCCAGAATTTCTGGATGAGCTGGCAGACATTCCTTGAGCTCTGCCAGTGGCACACCCCTGCCCTGAGGCACCATGACACCCGTATGCAGCGCACCCTCACCATCAAGAAATGGGTTGGCATCACTGTCTGAAAGATGGCCACTCCAGACAGCTACCGATACATAGAACACCAGTTTGGTGTGGGCAAGGCCACTGTTGGGGCTGTCGTCATGGAGGTAAGGAGGCCTGGGCGGGGAGGAGTTCAGGGGAGGGGGAAATCCAGGGGGAGGCAGAGGGGGGGCAGGCACACCCTGCACTCCCTCATGGGTGCCCATGTCTTTCCCCCGCAGGTGGTGGTCCGTGTGCTGAACGCCCTCCTGCTCCACCGACTCACGTGGCTTGGGGACCTGAACACAGCCATCACAGAGTTCACTGGCATGGGGTTCCCCAACTGCTTTGGGGCCCTGGATGGGACCTATATCCATATCTGCACCACAGATCACAGTGGAGAACACTTCATAAACAGGAAAGGCTACCACTTGGTGGTCCTCCAGTCCATGGTGGGCAGCCAGGGCCACTTCCAGGGCATATATGTAGGCTGGCCTGGCAGCACCCATGACACCTGCATTTTCAGGAACTTGGGCCTGTGCCACTGTCTGGAGGCTGGGACCTACATCCCCCAGAGGGAGATCCCCCTGGGGGACACCACCATGCCCCTCTGCCTCATGGCAGATGCAGACTACCTCCTCCAGCTCTGGCTTATGCAGCCATACAAGGGCCACCTCAGTGCCAACCAGGAGGGGTTCAACACTTGCCTGAACCATGCCCGCCAGGTGGTTGAGCAGGTTTTTGGCCTCCTCAGAGGCTGCTGGCGCTGCTTCCTTGCCCACCTGCACGTGGGCCTCTCCAACATCTCTCAGGTTGTGGGCGCGTGCTGCATGCTCCACAACCTGGTAGAGAGCAACGAAGAGACCTTCATGCAGGGGTGGGCTGGGGAGGCCAGCATGGCCTACACCCAGCCTGCTGCCACCCCGAGCCGCCAGGTCCACCACGAAGGGATCCAGGTCTGGGAGTCCCTGTGGGCCCATTTTGACCAGGCTGTGGAGTGAGCTCCATCATGGCCATTCCTGGTGGGCCTTTCTCACACTGCCCCCACCACCTGCACCCTGCCCCCAACTACCACACACTGCGCCACTAAGGAGCACATGACACATTTTAAAAAATAAACCTGTGAAATAATATTTACAAACCCAAACGTGTTAGCCAATTATTTACAGAAACGAACACCCATGGGGAAGCTATGTACATGGGGGGACAGCTACCTAAAGGGCGGTGAGCCACAACTATTTACAACAGAGGTGGGGAGGGACTATGTACAGTCAAGGGGGTCCTGTGTGGCCCAGTCTTTGGTCCCTCACAGCCCCTTGTCAGGTGTGCAGGAATGTGACCCACACCTGGTCTGGGGTCCCCGTCAAGGCTGTGTGGGAGCTGGGAGGACTGGCAGATAGGGGCAGGCTGGCTCTGGAGGCCCGCGGTCCCCTTTGGTGGGCTCTAGTGCAGGACGGCTGCTGGGAGGGATGGCAGCAGGAACAGCGGGGGGTGGCAGCCAGTCCACGATCCACTTGAGGGTTCTCGCGATGCAGTGTAATGTCCTCATGAAGGACCCCAGGCCTCCTGGTGCCAGGCTGCTGCCAGCTCCTGCTGTTGGAGGTGGTGCTCTGCCAACTTAACCTGGCACCAGAGGGCTGGCGCTGGTCCCTGCCCAGGCTGGCTGCCACAGTATGGCATCCCCATCAGGCTGTCTGACATCATGGATGCCTCAGTGCTATCATATCCCTTGGATGGTGCAGCTGCCAAAAGAGCAGGGAAGAGAGAGGACAGCCATTAGTACTGGGCCCTGGCCTGTGGCCCATGCCCCCCGTCCCCCCATGGGTGCCAGGTCCCCGTCCCCTGTCCTCTGGCCCTGAGCACATCATCCCTGTGGGCAGTCCCCTTCAGGGGTTCAGACCCCCCTACTCCCCAGGATGGGACGTGGCGCTGTCCATGGGGGCAGGTGCTGATAGGCCCTGGGGGCCATGTCACTGTCCCGGGAACATGGTCTGGCTGGGCCATGGTGGGCCTGAGCCAGCTGGGTGTGTGGAGGGGCCCTGGTTGTGTCCGGTGCTCCCACTCCATAACCCAGGGGTGTGCGCCCTGTGAGGTACATACCAGACGGTCCACTCTCGCAATTGGGGGACACCCCTTGGGCACATGCCCTGCTGGAGCTGCGGGAGGGAAGGCTGATCAGGAGCTCTCCATTACTGGATCCCTCCTTCACTGTCCCAGGGACAGGCTCCTCCAGGGGCCCCTGGGTTGCAGGGCTGGCCTGCGGGCTGGACTCTAGCTCTGAGGTCTGCTGGGTCTCCTCAGATGCAGTGTCGAGGGTGACCACAGTGAGGAGTTGTACTGGGGTCCCAAGATTTCATTGAGCTCCACTTGCTCCCCATTACCTGTAGCATCTCCTCCTTGGCCGAGAGCCCCACCAGGTCTTGGAGCTCGGTGTCCATCCAGGAGGAGCCCTGCTGCCTCTTCTCCCCCAGCTGGATGTCTGGGGACCCTGGGTCCCCTTGTGGGAGTGCCCTGGGGGCACTCAGGCGGCTGGCTGGCTGCCATGGGTGCTCGGTAGTTGAATCAGGGCCTCTGGAGGGTGTGCAGGGCGAGCACGTGTGGCTGCTGCTACCTGCACGCTCTCAGCTTCCTGCCACAGGATATCCAGGTCGGTGGTGCTTTAAGGGCTGCTGCGTGCAGCGACCATAGAACCCCTCAGGGGCTGCACAGCACGTCTCAACCCCTCAGCTGATTGCTGCCATGGAGGACCCCGCTATTTCTACACACGCCCTACTTCGACGTTAAATGTTGAACTAGGGGGCTGTTTCAATCTTCTGATGGGGATAGTGATTTCAACATCTCGCTACCTAACGTCAATTTCAACTTCGAAGTAGCACACAGTGTGTGTAGACGTGACACGCGCTATTTCGAAGTTGGGCCGGGTACTTCGATATAGCCAGCTAGTGTAGCCGTGGCTTCTGAGTAAGAGTTTGTGATCATGGATAAGAAATGAAATATTTGCCTATGTCCATATCAACCCCACAATCTTCTGTCTTCAGGTAGTTGGGAATATGTAGAAGAGTTCATTTTGTGAAGAGGGAGCTCAATTTGCTGTCTGTTTTTAATAGGGTGACTGTCCATCCCATTTTGGGCAGGACAGCACCATCATTCGGGTGTCAGGAAGGTGCCCCGATTTATTTGAACAAATGGGCTAATTGTTCCCTAATCAGTCCCCTGCTGGCTGACCTTTCCCCCCATCAGCATGCAGGCGCAGCTGCTAGCCAGAGAGCATGTGGAGAGCACATACTCGTGCTCTTCAGCAACACCAAGAGGAAGCCAGCAGAGGGCCCTGCAAAGTTAAGGGTAGGTTGGGGCACAGGGAGGTGGCTGCTGCCCAGTTCCTGCCCCCCTGCGCCTCGAGGGAGCTGGAGGAGCACCGGTGCAGCTGTGTCCCAGCTCCCTGTGGTCCGGGGGAGCTGGGAGCCAGACCACTGCAGCTGCCACATAGTTCTTGGCTCCCAACGCCTTGGGGAAGCTGGGAACACACTGGTGCAGCTGCCACCCCATTCTCAGCACCCCAACGTGTGGGGTGGCCCAGAAGGTGCCCCAGGGGGCAGCCCTTGGCGGCCACAGCTGGAGATCTGCACCCATCCCTGTCCCATATTTGGGATAGGAAGGTATGGCCACCCAAGTTCTTAAATCCCAGAAGTCTGTCATTTCCCTTACTTCTGTTTTCTTTTGGGTTTTTTTAGTAGGAGCAATTCTGAGCTGATTGATTTGAATAAAGACTACTCAATGGCAGGATTTTAAAAGTGGCCTCCAGTTTGTGGAACCTGTTCTTGCAAACTTCTCTGACTCTTGTTTACCTTTCTGTATGCAATTAGTCCTATGGACTTCAGTGAGACTACGTGTGTGTGTAATTAAGTACAAATGTAACTATTTTCAGGATTGGTCCCAAGATGACGCATTATTTTTATACAGGGACACAATGATTTTAGTGACAGTGTACAGCGCTCAGTGTAGCTTTGTGCTATTGCAGTGCTCATGGAAACACACCTTTTAAAAACAAACAGCCATTTCATATTAGATTCATTTCAACAGTGATTAATTAATGTAGATTCCTCCCCTGCCTCCCCCCCACCTCCGCCCTCTGGAAAATCCCAAGTATTTTACAGCTATTATTTTTGCACACACTATCACTGAAATTTAACCATCTCTGGAGTTAAGGATAGAAGCCAAGCAGTGCACATCACAGTGTGCAGCGTCTAGTGGATCTAGCCTATTTTGTCCAAGGGCATTAAGAAAAACCCCCTAATCTTACAAAAGCCATGGGATTTTTAACAATGTCCAGAGAGAAAAGACCTCTGTTCCTCATATTTTCTCTGATTGATGGGGAATTTGAGATATTAACTTGTTAATGTCAGGTTGAATTTTGTTCTCGTGACCTTATTGCCCATTTATAAATATTGTCAACAACAAGAAAACACGACAAAAAACCCCGATGCCACCTAATAGTTGCTACTGTGCTGTGCACTGTGGGCTCTCAGAGCTTCGTTGCAACCACAGGGACATCCTGCTTGGGAAGCACAAGTCTTGAGCCTTAAATTTGTGGGAGAAATTGCCGTTTGTGTCACATAGGCTGTGTTTACACTACAAAAATAACTTCGAAGTACAAATTCAAGGTGAGCAAATTTGAAGTTGAGTGCCTACACGTACCCTGCTTCCAAGTTAAACTTCAGGGGAGGGCACTACTCCATTTGCACAGAGGACTTTGAAGTTGAAGGAGTAAGGACTTTGAAGATGGAGTCAAAGTAAGGAAAAATGTGTGTAGACTCTCTGCTGGCTACTTCGAAGTAGTGCCTAACTTTGAAGTTAGTTCCTACTGTAGGTGCACCCACAGTGCTTCTTCCATCCACTAGACAGCAGTGTCACACGTGCAATCCATTTGCTTCATTGCAATCTTTTCTATAGAAATCATAAGTTTAGACTCAATACTCAAACTAGAATTTGCAATAATTTACTTTTTTCCTTGTGTTCTTTTTGTTAGGAAAAAACAAATACTGTAGATCTTTTTAATGAGTCACTTGGTCTACGGTAACTGAGATTCCTGCTTTACACAAGCAACCTATGTTTAACACACGCATTGTTCTATGTGAAAACTGTGGTGACCAGATTACAGGCCCAGGAACTCCCTGCATTAACATGACTTAATTAGCAAAGACCTCAGAAAAGGAATTCGGAAAAGCAGCTGATTAGGATAAACCATAAACAGCTTATTTTGCACATGCACTTAAACACACACACACACACACACACACACACACACACACACAGAGCTGAGCTGTACAGGAGCTGAGAATGCTTCAGGCATCGCTAAAAGTACACGTGAAGTAAAGATGAAGTGTAAAGTAGTTTGCAGTAATGATGAACCAAAACTGATAGAAAATAAAAACACCCTTCTGTATATTGTTGCCAGCTCCCACTATTTTATTTCCATTCTTCTGCTATTCGATCTTTCCCTTAAAACTCCAGCTGCAGCGGTGATATGGCTACATGGGAGTCCCAGCTCTCATTTAAGGGAGAAGAGGATATTCTGGCTCTTATGTTTACTGAGAAAACCTTAAAAATGTGAATCATATAAAGGGTCAAAACACAGAAGGCAAATTAGAGATCCCCGAATTTATCATTTTAAAAATGTTAAGCTTTTTGTAAGCTAGTCTCATGCTTTTGGGAGCCTTATTCATGATTTCTGAATGCTGCCTGTTGGCACTACTGCATGACTCCACATGGGTTTCTTTCAAAGAATATGGGTTAGATACATGAAGTGGTTTGGGTTATAATTAAAGCCTGTGCTGCACTAGGTTGGTGGTGGGGCAGAGTGGGAGAGATGGTTAGTGGTGATACCTACAGGTGCATTCCAGCTGAGGTTCAATGGACACTGGTATGTCTTTTGAAAAGATGTAGCATGTAGTTCCTACAGTGTGCCCTTTCAGGTGTGCTGCTGGGTGTCCTAGCCATAATTCCCCATCCCTTCCATATGCATTTAGGGCTGTACATATTGTCCTTTGTCCATGTAGCACTGTCAGATGTATTATAACTACTGCCTTGGCAGAGGAGCTAGGTTAGGGGATCATCAAAGGCTTCTGTTTAAGAGGTATTGCTGTGGAATCATAATAAAATGTATCTGGACTGGTTTTCTTCCTTAGATCTTTAAGCACTTCTCTGTGGGATAGTATTATTATACAGATTGGCAAAGACAGGAAGCAAGAACTGAAATGACTCACCAACAGCAAAGAACAAATTAGTGGTAGCTCTGAGAACAGAACCTAGATCCCTCCTGACTTCTGTTTTGGTCTGAGTGTAAAATAGGAAAGAGTTTAAGAAAACAATGCCAGTATTCTCTGTACACTTCTTAGACAAACCACTGGGGTGTATCAGGATTATAATTTTTTTCCTATGGATAAGCTGTAGAAAGAAAGGATCTCTGAAGAAGTTAATACCATTTTTATACAAATATATTTGATAAGAAGAAAGAATATACAAAAATGTTGGAGAGAGAGACAATTATATCCATTTGGAAAGCTACCTTAATGTTCTTGTAGTGGACTTGAAATGGACCAGTGGATAGCTAAAATTGATTCCATTGTGATCCAAGCTTGAGGATTTAAATTCAAAAAGCATGAAACTTAACTTCCTTCTACAGCATAGCCATAGAATAATAAGTTGCTTTTTAGTCATGTCCATTTTCAGTATTGGATGCACCACTGGGGGATAGTTTGTTCAATTATTAGAGAAGTATTTGGGGTCAATGTAGACCCCTGTGGAGAGTTATTACAAGTAACACACAGGTTTTTCAGTAATGAGCTGAGAGAAGTTCCAAACAAACTGGGGTTTGTGTCCATCCTTTATCTGTATCGCTGATCAAAGCACAAGAGAAGAGAGTACACACTTTGTGAGCTACTCTCAAGGATCAGTCACTGTTCTGTTTTATTCTATAAAGGTTTTTCATACCATTTTTATGATAGTATCTGAGCACCTTCCGGTATTGCATTAAGCATGTGTTACATATTGTATTTTCTATCTTCGTTGGTTATGTAAGTTTTGGTTTTGAATTTAGGACATCAGTACCAATATTTAATACATTATAGAATAAAGTCTTCCCAAGACGTTACCAATAATTACAGTACTGCTGCAATACATTGATTCATATCTGCTCTATTTACAGACCTCTGATGATGCTATTAGTTCAGTACATAATTTAGTAGTAAGTTAATCAGGAAACATTCACCCCATTAAACAAAACATGCTTGTTCTGCAGATGACCGTAAATTAGAGCATGAATTATTGACTGCTCTGTCCTGGTTTGTGTTAGGAAGTTTATGAACTCATTAGCTTTGATCATTTTGGATATATTTATGTGTATTTTTTACACTGCCATTAAAGAAAATATATTTGTTGATAAGCCATTTTAGGAAGACTTTTGAACTTTGTAAGAAACATACCTGGAAAAATTGTGTATAACATAAATTATCTGTGTATAAACACAAACCAAAGGTGTCCCATACTCTCAAAGATCCATGCATTATATTATTTCAAATGTTATTTCGTTCATATGAGCTTATAACCACACTCACTGAGACGAAAACATTCAAAAGTATCAGTTTTTCCTACCCCTCTGTTCCATGTGAAAAACTGTAGGCAAACAGTTTTCCTTTCCGCTTTTCAGCACATTGTGTTTCCCTCACTGGTTCTCTGTGCTGTCTTCCTCTTTTCCCATATATCATTGGAGCTTCTTATCCTGAGCTATAACACTCTGCAAATCTCAAGCCTTGTCTGTATATCTTCTTGGTAATGTTCTAGAAAATATTGACCTCCCATTTTCTGGCAAAGGCTCTCAGCCAGAACGAGTCAGGTCTCAAGGGTGCTGGACGAGAGAGGTTCAACCTATACCTATCTACATGAAAACTCCTAGGGGTATTTATTTGATTTTCCATTTCTTTGGAAATGCTAACATTAAGTCATTTATTTTTTGTCCCCAAACTGAAATATCATAGTTTATTTCTGGATTGGAAATGCCAAACATTTTTCATTTAGAAAAGTTTGAATATTTACATTGTGTGATTGAAATGAAACATTTCGACATCCCAAAATCAAAATACAGAATTTCATTACAAGTTGTTGAACTGTCCCAAAAGCTTAATTTCAAATTACTTCAATATTAAAATGCATTTCCAGTAGTAATACATTGCCTTATGAAATCGGTAATTTAGGAATTAAAATAGTGGACCAGTTCTTTGCTATGGACCAGGCTCCCTGGCTGAACTATACTTCCCATAATACACCCATGGTCTTCTGATTTGCAGCTCAAATCTGCTTTGCATTGTGGGAGTTGTAGTCCACCGTGGAATCCAGTCTGTAAGAGGGTATGGAGATACAAGCAATGGCTACCAAAAGCTGATGTACTGACATGGAAATACAGTGTTGTGTTGAATGGATTAAAACAAAATATATTGGGCCAAATAAAAATAAAAAAAAGAATATTCCAATTTTGGTCAGGTCAACTCAAAATAAATTTAATTATTGACAGAAAAATTCCAATTAGCTTTAGACCAGAGGGTGGTCAAAGGGAGCCTGGGCTGGCTTTTCTCTACAACCTGGAGGTGTGGGTTCCTGACTTGTATTTTACCTCCAAGAGAGAAGGTTGGGGGTGGGAGGGAAAGAAGGAATGGGCCCTAGGCACCATGTAAACCATCTTTCTCTTCCTGCTTCTCTCCTGGGAACTAGGAGATATTATAAGATACAAAGATGGTCCTTAAAAACCAGTGTATAAGGGGTTACAAGGAGGACTCTAGCTCCTTGCTTATCAGGTGCTTGATCTGGGATGGAGCTGTGAAGTTGCAGAGAAGCAGCTGCAGCTGCTTTAGGGAAAAATGTGTTGGGGGAGGCCTCTGGTGGTTGTTACAGTGTTCTGAGTTGCTTTGCTTTGTTTTGAATCTTCTCTGTGTTAAAGTAAAGCTCAGTGGACCAGGATTAGAATTGAACTAGAGTGTGGTGTTTTATTTTTCAGTTATCAGCTGGCATATATACACACTGGCTCAAGCCCCATCTGGTGCCACTCAAGCAAAGGACACAATGCAAAGGCAATGTGTCAGACTTAGGAGTTGTTGTCAAAGGGGAAGGTTGGCCTAGATTTCTCCAGATGTCTGATCCCATTACAGTTTTGGTAACTTCCTGATGTACACAAGACAGCTGGCTGGAGAGTGACAATTCTGTTTCAGAACAGCTTTTCAAATTTTGAATGTTTTTGTTCTGCATTGAATCAAAAACAATGAACCTGCGGAACATTTCTATGAAATGGAACTGTTTTAAAACATACATGTGCAGGTTAGAAACATCACTTTTTTATTTGTCTCTCTTTGTAGTCAGAAGTGACTGGAAGTATGCCGTGAGCCTAAGGAGCCTTCCCACTGAAAAAAATTATCAAAATCTGAAACATTATGGCTTCAGTGTCCAAACAAATAAAAAATAAAACTGACCATATGTCCAGATGTTTGTGTTAAGTTTTTATTTTTGCAGGCTGAAAAATTTTCACTGAGTGATGCAAGTGATGAAAGGGAAATAGTAATTTTTAACAGTTGAGCTCCAGCTAAACCAGAACAGAATTTCATGTCACCAAAAAAACCCAACCATCCCCACCTCCTCAGCATTCTCTAGCCAGATGGCTTTTTCACAGCTCAATTTCAAAGGCCTTCTGCAAAACAAACCTGAAAGGGTGTGTCAACACTTGTATTCCTCTTTCAAAATAGGTATGCAACTGCAGTAATTCAAAAATGCAAATGAGGTATGAATTTGCATATGTGACACCTCATTTGCATATTATGGTTTCGAAAGAGCTTCTTTCAAAAGAAGAAAGCCAGTGTAGACGCTGCTCTTTCGAAAGTAAACCCATCTTTGAAAGAATCTTTCTTCCCTTTATTTAATGGGAAGAATTCTCCCGAAGATGGGGTTTGCTTTTGAAAGAGCAGCGTCTACAATGGTTTGCTTCTTTCAAAAGAAGCTCTTTTGAAATAAGAATATGCAAATGAGGTACCATACATGCAAATATGCATCTCATTTGCATTTTCAATTTCCCTCATTCGCATACCTATTTCGAAAAAGGAATGCAAGTGTAGACTCACCCAAAGTGTTTAAGAATGAAAGAAGAAAAAAGGCGGTTGCAGGAAACTTATGTAATGGAAAGGGTTAAGCACTGCGTAAGAAGATTGCTACCTCTTGACCCTCCACAACTTTTAAACCTTTTCCCTACCAATCTCTACTGCTGCATCTGATTAAACATATCAACATAACTTGAAGTTCAGACACACTGAAGTTACGTTACATGCCATCTAACTATTTCATCCTACAGTACTGAAGAGGTTAACAAATCTCTCTCAGCAACATGTGTTCAATACCATATCCTTGTAAATTACAGTAATAGCTTGAGAATGCTGCCACAGCAGAATGGTGCCATAAGCCCAAACCTAAGTGCTTGTTTCATCAGCATCTCTGTGCACTGCTATTGCAATTACAAGTATTAAATAGCTCAATAATCACTTGGTGGAGGAAAAGGCTTCTGTGATTATCTAGTGGGAAATCATCAGGTCCTTAGAGAGGCTATTGTTACTGAAAAATATTACACATCTGGTACCATATAAAACAGGCTTAGTGCTGTTTTCCTCTGAGGCTCTTCAGAACTCTTAGCATCTTTCAGTTTTTTCCCATTTTCCACCAAATACGAGAATGATGGTTTGGCTTAATTTGAGTCCTCATTCAACATTCAAACTAAAACAATGCCCCTTTTTTGAGAGAAAATATTCTTTTTTTTAAGGGTTTTATTTTCACTCATTTTGTTACTTCCCAGATCTCACCAGAAGAGGAAGTGCCAAAATACTAACAGACAGGTGGTTTATGTGTTATTTCTCACCCTAGAATAAATCTCCTCTGGGGTTAGGACAAGTTTTTAAACTTGGGGAAGTTAGCTCAGGGGTGCACAAAGTGGGGTTGGGCTCCTTTAGGGGGGTATGTAATTTCATAAGTGGGGAGGATAGCACGGTCAGCTGCTGGGTCTCAGGCTCATTCATTTCATTAAAAATGTTGAAATTAGTTACTGTTTTATGAATGCGTATTCACATTTGTACACTAATCAATAAGGGTTTTATGTTCAACACTTATTTTCTTACACATGCCAAAAGGGTTTTGTGTTTTATTTCATCTGAACATAACTGAAATTTCCATCTGTTTCAGTAACGGACTGGGGGGCCCTGCTAATTGCAGAGATGAAAAGTGGGGTCTGATGTAAGAAGTTTGCTTACCCCTGGCTTAGCTGAGCCAAGAGAAGAGCATTGGGATTTAGTGTATCATGGCATGAAAATCATTAATCTCAAAGTCACATCACACACAGTGACTTACTGCTTGATAATTTTGCTGTGACTTGCTGCTTGCTAGTTTTTCATGTCATACCCAAAAAGCAAAGCTTGCTTTTCACTTAACTAATTTGCATGGTCCTAAAAGAGGGAGGCCCTGGTGTTCCTTTTGGGAGTATTTTCTACATTAGTGTAGCACTCTTTAGTTCTGTCCTCAGCTTGCTAGATGTTTTTGGCAAGATTTTAATTTCTCTGTGCAGAATTTTCTCCCATTGTGAAATAGGTATAATGATTATTATCTCCTGTGCCTTGTGGGGCTGTTGTGCAGCTTGCTTCTTTAATGTTTGCAAAGCATGTGGAGAGCTCAAGATGAAAGATGCTTTTAAAAATACCAACTGCAGAATAATCACCTGGGTTTTCTGTTGAAACTGGTTTTCCTGCACAAACTTGTATATGTTCCCATGTCCTGATTAGAAGGATTTTAACTAAGGAGCCTATGTTACATCTGGTAGCTGCAACACATCTTTAACCAAAGACAAGTTTCCTATGCGTTCCTCAGAGGGACCCAAAGGGTATAATCTACATTGCTATTAAAAACCCATGGCTGGTCTGTGCCAGCTGAATTGGGCTTGGGGTGTTTTCATTGCAAGTTCGATTTACTGGCTTGTGTTGGAGCCCAGGCTCTAGGATCTTGTAGGGTGGGAGAGGCCTTGAGCTAGGGCTGCACTCTGAGCTGAAATGTCTACACCCCAGTTAAACAGCCCTGCTGCCTGAGCCAAAGTCAGCTGGTGAAGGCCTGACCTGCCTCTCCACGGTATTAGCATCAATATTGCACTTTACCAGGCTGTGCTTAAGGAGGTCCTGTGCCCACCATCAGACCTCACCCCAACCTCAGCTGAGCATAGAGAATTTGTTTAGGCAGATATGTATCAGCATCCTGACCACATGATCAGACCATGGTAGCTGCCTGTAGGAGTCAGCTTCTGTAAGATGCTAATGTTGGTCCACCAGTCTTTCCATGTGACGTGCAATATTCTACTCAGTACCTTTGGTGGAATTTCTTCATATCTTTTATATGACATCTGTCGAGATTCCAAGCTTTAGCTCCACACAGCAATATTGGAATGACTATGGCATTGTAGATGTTGATCTTGGTCTGCGTCTTAATGTCATGGTTGTCAAACACTTTCTTGCGTAGACGTTCATAGCTGCACTGACACTGGAGATTCAGTGGTAGATTTCATCAGGAATGTCAGCATTGCTGGAGAGAGAGCTTCCAAAATAGGGGAAATCTGTTAACATTTTCCAGCACTTTGTCATCTGCCATGATGGTTCAGGTAATTGTAAGGTGGATGTTGGCTGAAGAGAACTTTGGTCTTTTGTGTATTGTGTATACTGAGTTTGGAGTGCATTTAGCATATATTGGATATTAAAGCAGCACTGATAACTAAAATTTATGGATGAGTGACCATGTTTGTTTATTGCCCATACTCCTGTCTGATATATCTGTAGCATGAATTCTCCTCATTCTTACACCTGTTACCCAGTGGCTTAACTCCACTGATTTAGACAAAGTTATTCTAGATTTAGGAGGCAGGAGCCTCATGATTTCTAAGTCTAGATTTACATTTCATACCTAGCAAAAGTTCTGTGATTTGGCATTTTACATTAGTGCATCTAGCAAAGGGCAGAAGTGGCAATGGTTCTAAAGAGACAATTTTAACTCTACTTTTGTCTGTGTAACAGCCATAACATTTCCTGGACATACTGTATATATTTAGAATTTTTGTTTGTCAGAGGGTTTTTTTTAAATAAAGTGATATGAAAGATTATAAAAATGTACATTATGTACCTCTGTATGAATCATAATGAGACATTCTATTATATTAATTAATGATGCTAGGAGATTCTTAATACATGCTCAACAAGAAGATAAAAAAGACCATATTGGGTCAAACCTGTAGGCCATCTAGCCCAGTATCTTGTCTTACATCTGTGACCAGTGTCATATGCTTCAGTGGGAATAAACAGAATGATTTAACAAGTGATCCATCCCGTTATACAGTCCTAGCTTCTGCAGTCAGAGTTTGGGAACATCCTGACCATCTTGGCGAACAGTTGTTGATGGATTTATCTTCCATGAACTTACCTGTTCTTTTTTGAACTAGAAAGTCATTCTATGAAGTACTATATGGTTTGGGTCTTGATTTTCTGAGAACTTGCTTTGGGAAGTAATGCAAATTACAGGCTGTTTTGTTTTGCGCCTTACTTGTTTTGAACTGTTAGGCACTCAAAGTTTCGTATTTCAGATAACATGATGAGCATGAAAATCTGTTAGAAAATGGTTCAGACAAAGTCCTTGCCATTTTTTGACATGAATAATTTAAATTTTTATGCAAAAAATGCATTAAAGATGAGTAAATTGTTTATGAATACAAAAGTGACCATTTTAAAAGATTTTTACAGGGGGAAAAAAACCTTTTCGTGAGTTTAACTAAGAATTTTACTAAAGGTTCCTTTTCTTTGAGAGTTTCTCCAGAAGTGATAACCAATGCCTCATAAGAACAACCATTGCCTTACAGCATCAGGCCTAAAAATATTTTAAAACCCCAAATATATCCCTTTTAACGCTACAAAAGTAACAGAGACAGGTGTTCCTCTTACTGTATTGGTATAACAGCCTTAGTACAGGCTGAATTTTTAGGGATAAATGTTAATTTGAGCACATCCCTGAAAAGCACTGTACACAGACAGAAAAACTAGGATATAAAGATCCCAAGATCTTTTCCCGGGATGTTGACAGTAGCTGCATCGCAGCACAAGGAAGTTCCTAATTCCCATCTGTATTCAGACCACTGTTTGTTTTTTTTTTGTGCAAGTACAGGCTGGTACATTGTATGGGCACCACAGCAGCTCCAGCCAGGATTCCCAGCTGGGTGGCAGGAGGACCCCACCAGCCCCCAGACTGGGAGCTGGCTGGGGTGCAGAGCCTTGACGGCAGCCCTGGGGACCTGGCTGGGCTGAGCACCCCCACAGCACTAGGGCTGGGATCTCGCTATGGCTCTGAAGTACTCTGGCAACTCCAGCCCCCAGCACCCGGCTGGGGCTGGGGGAACACTGGTAGCCCTGGGCCTGGGAGCTGGCAGGTCATGGAGTCCTGCTGTCAGGTCCAGCCCTGGGGAGCTGGTTGAGGCTAGGGCAACCCTGGCAGCCCCAGGGCTGGGAGCCCCACTGGTAGCTCCAGCCCTGAGGAACTGGCTGGTGGGGAAGGGGTCCCTTGCAGCCCCAGGGTGGGAAGCCAACTGAGGTGTGGAGCCCCGTTGGCAGCCTCAGCTGTGGGAACCCTGTTTTGGGAGGGAGGCAGGAGACAGGGAGCCGGCTCAGTGCTACTACTACTATTACTACTACTATTACTACCACTTAACCCTTGTACTCAGAGTGGCTTGGTCCAGGAGTATCCCAGTTACTGTCCTTCAGTCTCAGTAGATCTTTTCCCTATTGTCCGAGGTCTTCCTCTTTTGCATTTTCCCTGCAGGTTCCATGTGAGAGCTTGGACTATTCTGGATGATGGTTTTTTGAGAGTGTGGCCTAGCCATCCCCACTTTCTTCTCTTGATTTAAATGTCAATTGGTTCTTGTCCTGCTCTGTTCCAAAGCTCTTCATTTGTGACAAAGTCTTGCCATATGTACCTCAGGCATCATCTCTCTATGAATGTCTGTAGCTTGTGATTTGAAGATTTTCTAGTATGCTGGGTCTTGCATCCATGCAAGATCATACTCTTCACATTCGTGTTGAAGATCTGCAGTTTCATCTTCACAGATATTATTTGTGACCTCCGTATGGGATTAAGAGTCTTGAATGCATCTGTTGCTTTCCCTTTCCTAGCATTAATATCCTGGTCTGTTCCTCCATCTCTGTTCATAATACTCCCCAGGTGGGTGAATTGCTCCACATCTTCCAGGTCATCCTGTCCCACTGTGATGGTGATGGTGTTGGATTGGTTGATCCTCATTGTCTTTGTCTTTTCCTTGTTAATGCTAATAAGGACATTTTGAAGCATGGAGTTTATTTCAAAGTGCTTGTGTCTAGACAGCCAGTCTGTGTTTCAAAAGCAGCACTTTCAAAACACGACTGGACACATTATGCTAACGAGGCATTGAGGGGTACTAAGTGACAGGGGTGAATGCTTCCCAAAGAAGAACCATTGTAAGTTTCAGGTGTAGGAAGGTGTGATGGGGCATCTGCCCCATGCTGGTTGAATAGGGATTAAAATCAGTCCTGACAAGGCTCTGTGGCAGGCAGCCAATCAGAGAAGGGCTGAGGGGAGCTGCCCATCAGGTCAAAGCAGACCCTTATATAAAGAGGGCTAAAAGGCAGAGGAGTCAATTCTGCCGTGGGAGCCCAGGGTGGTAGGGAAGGGTCCTTGAAGTGCTAAGAGAACCACCAGGACTTGGTGCAGGACCAGTGAGACAAAGAGGGAACTCCAGACTGATGACTGCCAGACTAAGTCTTGACACATGCACAGGAGAGGTCTGTGACTACAGGGAAGTGGCCCAGGGAAGGAGACAGTGGAGTAGTGGGGAGGCCGAGGCCTGATTTTTACCGCCACTTCCCACTGAGGGGAATGGCCAATACAAGGGCTGCTATTTGCCTCTGAGGCAAGTGGCTAAGACCAGAAATGCCACTGGTCCCTATGGCAAGCAGTTGGCCAGCAGATTGCTGTTCCACTAGAAGTGCGGAGAATAGAGTGAGGCACAGCTAGAGGACTATGTCCTGAAGAGGGCTCTGGGATTCTTCATGTGACACGGGGTCCTGCAGCAGAAATGTCAGTGGGCAAGATACCACTCAAAGAGGGTGCATGAACTGCCTGTGATGAATTAATTCCCAGGACAATAAGCAAGAGGTACCAGAGTAGTGAGTACACCCCATTACAAGAAGTTTGAGGACTGAGTGAATATTGATGTTCTAATCCTCTAATACGCAATGTGTGTTTAGTGACAGTCCTCACAGGATTGTTCATGCATATCAGCTGCTTAAGTATTGTCAGTCATCATCAACTGCTGCAGGCAACTTAATGTGTCTAAAATATATATTTCAACCAGAGCCAAATTTATTTATCCTATAAATTCATAGAATACTACTAGGACTGGAAGGGACCTCGAGAGGCCATCGAGTCCAGCCCCCTGCCCCGATGGCAGGACCAAGTACGGTCTAAACCATCCCTGACAGACATCTATCTAACGTGTTCTTAAATATTTCCAGTGATGGAGATTCCACAACCTCCCGTGGCAATTTATTCCACTGTTTGACCACCCTGACAGTTAGGAACTTTTTCCTAATGTCCAACCTAAACCTCCCTTGCTGCAGTTTAAGTCCATTGCTTCTTGTTCTATCCTCAAAGGCCAAAAAGAACAAGTTTTCTTCCTCCTCCTTATGACACCCTTTTAGATACCTGAAAACCGCTATCATGTCTCCCCTCAATTTTCTCTTTTCCAAACTAAACAAGCCCAATTCTTTCAGCCTTTCTTCATAGGCCATGTTCTCTAGAACTTTAATCATTCTAGTTGCTCTTTTCTGGACCCTCTCTAATTTCTCCACATCTTTCTTGAACTGCGGTGCCCAGAGCTGGACACAATACTCCAGCTGAGGCCCAACCAGTGCAGAGTAGAGTGGAAGAATGACTTCTCGTGTCTTGTTCACAACACACCTGTTAATGCATCCCAGAATCACGTTTGCTTTTTTACGACAGTATCACCCTGTTGACTCATATTTAGCTTGTGGTCCACTATAGCCCCTAGATCCCTTTCTGCTGTAGTCATTCCTGGATAGTGTCTCCCCATTCTGTATGTGTGAAACTGATTGTTCCTTCCCAAGTGGAGCACTTTGCATTTGTCCTTATTAAACTTCATCCAAGTCAATATATTTAAATATGACACACCTGTTTAAAAGGGCCAGGACAAACACACCTGCTTAAGTGATTTTTTTTTCTTCTGAAAAGGTATGGGATTACTCCAGGGCATAAAGGCTTTGTTGTTAAGTATATGCTGTACTTAAATACTTCATTGAGGTCTAGGAAGAAAATGTGAGGGATTCTCTCTTTAAGGAAACTTAAACCCAAAATGATGTCTTCTATTCAGGTTATTTAGCAGGGAGGCATTTTATCTTTTGAATTATGAGAATATATTTTCAAAAGCCATCTGCTATTGTTCTGCATGAATCCATGGTGCCTGCAGTGTCTGAAATATTTCTAACTGTGCATTGCTTTTACTGAAAAAAAATCTCTTTATCAGTAAGAAAGTAATTTTGACAGAAGCTTCTTGACTCTGCAGCATGTGCTCTGATGAGGTTAGATTATTAGATCTTAATAATTAAAGTTATACATCTTAAGAATATTTTGAGAGTTCTTATTGTCTAGGATTTCTTATGAATTCATTATTGTAAAAGAGTATTAGGAGTAGCTTAGAGAAAAAAATCCCTTGTGCTTTCTTTCTAGGTCAGTACTTCTGACAGATAACTTTATGAACTGGTGTTTATTGAGGAAATACAGAAGAGATTATGATTTCCCTCTACTATAATGGTGGCAGTAACAATTTAAAAATACTGAGTTTATTAGGAAAGGACTTTAGTGTTCAGAAATTTGTCTGTGATGGCTCATTGTGGAAACAAGAAATCATTTTGAACAATTCCTTCCCAACTTGAATTTCTGTGGTGGAATTAGTATCAGTCTTGATTTCAAAGCCCAGTAGCCTTATTTTGTTTGGTTGGATCTGTGCATTCCTGTCTTAGATTATGCTGTATATTCCTTCTTGACTCAATGTGTACACTCTGCCTGTTCCTTGACCTTCAAATGCACCACCTCTAATAAGCATGTAGAAAGGCTTTAGCTTTGTGCAATACAGATTTGCGATGTGGTCATCAGTAACATGATGGAGGGAGATATTTGAAAGAAGCAATGACTGCCTTAGGTATATTTAAATAACTGATTTCCTTAGTAACTGATAACATAGCATGAGCTCCTTACCAAAGTTACATTATTAAAATCAGACTTCCTTATTAGAATAGAGCTGGAATTGGCCTACCTTTAAGCAAAGGGAGCCAGAGAAGAAATGTATTACTCATTTGGGCTGGATCTACACGTGCACCTTTCTTTTGAAAGGGGCATGTTAATGAGCAGGTTTGAAATATGCTAATGAGGCACTGCAATGAATATGCAGCACCTCGTTAGCATAATGGCAGCCTGCGGCAATTCGAAAGTGCGGCTTTTCGAATCATGCGCCGCCCGTGGAGATGGGACCTTCCGAAAGGACCCCCCCAGTTTTCGAAAGCCCTTCTTCTGATCACAGAGAGGAAGAAGGGCTTTCAAAAACTGGAGGGGGTCCTTTCGGAAGGTCCCGTTTCCACGGGTGGCGCACGATTCGAAAAGCCGCACTTTTGAATTGCCGTGGACGCCATTATGCTAATGAGTTGTTGCATATTCATTGCAGTGTCTCATTAGCATATTTCAAACCTGCTCATTAACATGCCCCTTTCGAAAGGAAGGGGCATGTGTAGACCCAGCCTTGTTTTCCACGAGCATCTAAAAGTGCCAGTCATGGACCAGGCCCCCCATTGCACTAGGTGCTGTACAAAAACAGAAAAGAAGACATTTGATTTCCTGAAGGAACTTATGCTCATAAGCAGGCATTCATACCTATAAATTATCAAACAGGCTGGCAGATACTCACATGTGTCATTTCAGGGGACTAGGTGTGCCATTTTCTGACAGTTAATCAGTGAAATTGCATCACTCTGAATCCATGACCTGACACTCTAATTTACCAATGATCATTTTATGATCATTCTGCTGAAGCACATTCTGCTCCATTTCAAAACAGCAAATGCAATTCTCTCTCAATCTGTTTTTCCTTTCCTTGCAGGGTCAACGATTGTATCTTGCGGGTGAATGAGGTTGATGTGTCAGAGGTCTCTCACAGCAAAGCAGTGGAAGCACTAAAAGAAGCTGGTTCTATTGTACGATTATATGTTCGTCGAAGGAGACCTATTCTGGAGACTGTCGTAGAAATCAAATTGTTCAAAGGCCCTAAAGGTAAATACATAAAAGAGACACCCGCATTTTGACATTTCATTCTTACTGCAAAACTAACTCTTCAGGATAGTGTAATTGGTACCTCAGCCTGATGTTGTGGAGTCTGGGTGTGTTGCTGTATGTCGAGCACTAAAATGAAATGCTTTGGACTGCCACTGTCTGAGGTCAGCTGCCTGTTTCCTCTGCATCTGTTGATGAGAGCACTGGAATCTAGTGTTCAGTATATAAGCAGTTTGGGCAGCTGCTCTGTTTTAATGTTAATAAGAGCACAGATAGCTCAGTGCTAGCAAAGGAAGGGCAAGAAAAGTGACAGCCTGTGAGCTGTTAGGCAACCCTCCTTCTTCCAAACCTCCCTCTCAGCTCCAGCATGTGCCTTTCATTTAGCATGCAGTTGGATATGGAGTTTCTGATTGGCCTTCTTTCAAAAGACCATATGACCACCCTCTGTCTTCTCCTTCCAGGTTTTCTTCTAGGCTTCTCTCTTCCAAAGCTACTGCTGAAAGGGTAAGAGAGAGAACAGACTGTCCGAGAAAGATAGCTCACTCGCTTGTCCTTCAATAGGCTATTGTTTTCTTTATCAAGTTGTCATGGAAATGCAACATGAAACCTTCCCTGCACACAGGCTTAAATCCACTTTGTCTTCACTAGCTAAACCCACTGGAGGCATCCTCTGGATGCTGTGAAGACTTCAGTGTAAATTGCAGGATTTTGTGGAAACCCTGATATTAAAATAATTCTTTAACACAATTCTCCTTATATGAAATACACTTTAACCTCCTTACTCCAGGTTTCCCTAGTGTGGGAACACCTGTCATAAGGAGGAGGAAGTGGCTCAGCAGTGAGCTTTCCCTAAGGGGTTTCCCTCTGCTGCCACAAAGGTGTGGGGGTGGTCCCTGGGTGTGGCAGGGGGCACAGAGCCACATGTGCCGCTCAGAATGAGTGAGGCACCAGGTAAGTTCCCTACCCCAACCTCCTTATCCCCAAACCCTGCAGCACCCTCCTTGGGATGGCAAATTCTTTCATCTGACATACACTGTTTCCCAGGGTTGCTGGATTAAAGCGATCCAGGTGTACTTTCAGTATTACTCTTTCCCCTTCCTCTTATCAAATGTATTTGCATGAAAACAAGACGTTCATTTCTTAACAGCTCATTTGATTGTAATGTTTATTCCAACCTAATATAACTTTTTTGAAACTACTTTATTTTCCATAGTTACTAATATCACAGACACAACCATTGCCTTTGGTTGGGGGACCAGGCATCAACTGATACCAATGAACCCTTACTCAGTAAAGGACCTAATTCTCTTCTGGGACAGCTCCCCTCACTTCAGTGGAGATTTTCCATCAGACCTTATGACTCCAGGGTTGTTTCTTTATGTAGACATCTGTAGTAATAATGAATGCATCTGGCGAAACAAAACTAATATACTCATTGAGTAGTTTGTAAATATAGTGATTTTCCATTGGCTTTCATTAGGGTTTCATCTCATCTTTAAAGAGCCCATACTTGGGAAGCTGTTATGACAATAGTATTTGATATTTTTTGTTCACTAAGATAGTTTGTAATGTACAGTAAAAAATGGCACAGAGTCTTGCATGTTATATCTCTCTCTGTTATGAATACCACAAGTATTTGATACTCAGACTTCAACACTATATGATTCATCACCTACTATTGCCAACCACTAACGTACATTTAAATGTGCATCTGAGGGAATAACTTAGCACTGAGAGTCCAGAAGATTATAATACAAAATTGACTTTCAGATGCAAAACCATCTATGCTGGGAGACTTTCTGTGACATATTAAATTGGAACAGTGCAGTGCAACTGTAATTTTGGGTAACCTAAGGCTAAAGAAACTAAACATATCCTTTAAACTTTGATGAGGCAGCAAAACATAACTTAACTTGAGTTACCAATGGCTACACTGTTATTAAAATTCCTACAATATTTTCATTTTAGTTGTGTGCTTGCAACAATTTTGTTTTACTACTGTTACAGAACAGAGTCAAAATAAGCGTCATTGGCTCTTACAGCCAGTGAAGAACTTTTTATCTCTTAGTATTTCAAATATTGATTAGATAGTTCTAGTTTATGAACAGAAAATTTACTGCAGACTTATATTCTAGCTATTGAATGTTATTGTTAAACAAGATGCCTGTTAAATTTCCATGTTAGCATTACTGAAAGTAAGCTAACGGAAAGGAGAGTTGAAAAATTTAAATAATCAGCTTCTGGCAAAACATGTCTTTATGCCCTGTGTCTAGACTAGCCCCCAACTTCAAAGGAGGCATGGCAATTGGAGTATTAGGACATTACTAATGAAGTGCTGCAGTGCTGCGGTTCATATGCAGCACTTCATTAGGCTAAATCTCCCCCACGGCAACTTCGAAGTGTAAAACTTCGAAGTGTTGGCTTGCGAGTAACCATGGAGGAGTAAAGGGACTTTGAAATAGCACTGGCACTTCGAAGTACCCATGGCTGACCTGCAGCTACATGCAAGCCAGCACGTCGAAGTTTCACACTTCAAAGTTGCCACTATGGAGATCTAGCCTAATGAAGTGCTGCATATGCACTGTAGCACTTCATTTGTAATCTCCCAACACCCTAATTACCATGCCCCCTTCGAAGTTGGGGGCTAGTCTAGACACAGTCTGTGTTTTATTAAGCTGTAAGTGATGAGCTCCTATACTTCATATGTATTACAGAGGGATGGGACAGAAGGAAAATAGGGGCAATAATATGTTTATGCAGGTTAAACATTTAAATTAGTATTAATTTTCATATAATTGCAATTTTAATTTATTTCAAATTCTCGTATCAACAATCAGTTGGACTTTGTGAGTTAGCTGTGGTTCACTGTTATGTCCATTGTGCAGATGAGTAAGTACAAGGACCCCAGGAAGCATATTACCTGCAAAGGCAGAAACTAAGGCTGCTGGCTTGTAGGCTTCAGCTTTAACCTGTAGCCATGGCACTGCATTCAATCCATTCACATTGAAAAGAGTTTATAAATTTCTCTCTCTTATCATTTCTTTAAACTATTTTAAAGGTATTTATAGTCATTTATCTGATTTTCAGCAAGGAAAAATTGATAGTTCTTCAACAAGAAAGCTGTTCTGATGCCAAAACTACTGGGGCAAAGATGTTTAAAAATTCCCCTTTCGATTCTCTTTGTGTCAGTATACTGCTGACTTCATTACGTACTGAGATGAGAATGCTCCAAATAAAGCTGAATCGTATCCTCCATAGCATCACCTGCATTGAATGATTAACTCCTCTGCTTGTGTGTGCATGTGCATGTGTCGTACTTGTCAGGGTTTGGAAGATATTAATAGGGAACATTGATAGTGGTTGAAAGCTATGAATAGGGCGAATACATGCATTCATTTTCATATGACGTACACAGGACCCTGAGAAATGTTTTGGGCGCATTTAAATGTTTTACCAAAGTTTATCTAACTAGGAATGATTGGCACATAAATTGTCTGTAGAATTGTGTGTTTTACGTAGAGGACAGAATGGCAAGTGGCATATTGCAACTATACTATGAATGCAAAAGAGCTAAGTGTTCCCCAAGTATAATTTGAAGCAGTGCAACTCTTCAGTTTGACTACGTTGAACCTCTCTACTCCAGCATCTTTGGAACCTGACTGCTGCCGAATGAGAGAATTTGCTGGACCATGGGAGGTCAGTGTTGTCTAGCAGCATTACCCAACACTTCCACTGTTTACTGGGCTCTTAGAAGGCATTTAGGGGTAAATTACAGCTAAATAACAGCACAGAACACTGAGAGCCAGGAATGGTGTCTGTGAAAAAAAAACTTTAAGGGGCTGTGGGAAACTTGGCCCACTTGATAAGTGGTCATCCAGCTAACTAAACTCATGCTGGATAACAGATGCTTCTGGAGGAGAGAGTTCTGGACTAGAGTGGTTCAACCTATATTTGTGAAAGAGAGGAGTAAGGGTACCTCTGAACTGTTTAACCTAGCTTCAAGATTCTGAGGCTAGTCTGGCCTTCTTCACCACACTGGCCACAGAACTTCCCCAAAGTGATTCCTAGAGCAGATCTTTTAAGAAGACATCCAAGATTGATTGTAAATCTAGAAAGGGAGAATGTACCACAACATTTACTGAGTTGTTGCAGTGGTTAAGTATCTATTAAGTAGCATCAGTTTCCAGCCACTAAATTGTGATATATGTTTATCTGCTAAACTGATGAGTGTGTTATCAAGTATTTGTTCCTTGTGTAGATGCTTACAGAACATGATCACGTCACCCTTGCACCTTCTCTATTTTAAGGTTGTGTGAGGTTCTTGAATCTCATGATAAGGTCTAGTTTTAAATCCTTTTATCATGTATTTAGCATGATCTAATTAACATGGACCTGTTGAAAAAGTTGGACATACGAAGTTACATAAGACTGTGTGCATTAAGAAGTTTGCCACCTCGCTCTTGGAAAATATTGGTTAGAAAGCCAAATCATTACAGAATCTCTTCTTTATTGTATATTAGGGAATTGTCTGTAATTCGTATATCAAATATGCAATGTACTATCATTGGAAATGGAGACCAGCTATTTATGAAGTGTTATGCAAGTGCATTCCCTATTGGTTTGTTTCAGAATTCTTCCTTTGCCTACAGTTGAGCAACCAGTTGCTTCACAGTTGCTCCAGCCTGCTACAGAGCAGATGCATTCAATATGCCCACTCACACCAGGGCTGTTTCTGATTGACAGTCAATGGAATTAGGCACCTACAGAATGTAGATGTCTTTGAAAATTCTCTCCCTGGATTGAAAGTATGTTTCCTCTAATGACAAAGAGAATGGATATTTTTTAATACTATCGATTGTACCTCCCTTGTCCAACACTCTTGGGACCTGAATGGTCTTGGGTGAGGGGAGGTCAGGCTGGCTGCCTGGCAAGGGATGGGGCACTCCTGCAGGGCCCGCCGCGAAGGCTGTCCCCGCTGCCATCCAGCAGGTGTCACCATGGCTGGAGCTGCCGACAGGGCTCCACAGCCCAGCAAGCTCCCAGGTGTGGGGCTGCAAGGGTTCCCCAGTTTCCTGGCCAGCATTCCTGTGGCTGGGTCTGCTGGCGGGGCTCGCAGCTGGTGTTCCTCCAGATGGGTTCCCTGAAGCTATGATGCTGCCAGCGGGTCTTCACACCCCAGACAGCTCCCAGCCATGGGCCATGCCCTCTGGTCAAGCAATCGCTGTTGTCCTGCTGGACGAGGAATGTTTCGGATGAGAGACTGCTGGATGATGGAGTTTGAACCTATAGTGTCAAATCTGTGTAAACATAATGTTGATATCAATTGTAAGCAATTTGTCAAAGATGGTACTTGGTCAGCCTTTTTTAATTTTACATGTAAATACCTTTCTATGAGACCTTGTAATAGGATGATTATTTTTATGATGAATGTATTGCATGCTTTAGCAGCATTCTGCTTTGCACAGTCTGTTAAAATTATAGTATGTAAACCCATTTATTCATAGGTGCTGAGCACCCAATGTCAGCCCCCCCACAGGTCAGCCCCCGAGCATCTCTTGCCTGCCAGTGGGCACCACATATCAGTACCTCTCCCTCTCTCCCTGTGCCTCTCATCCACCATGAGCAACTGTTTTGCACCATGCAGACAGGAGACTGTGAGGAGGAGGGAGGAGCGAGGATGTGTTGCACTTGGCCAAGCGGGTAGAACTGGGAGGGAAGACAGAGGATTGGGTGAGGCCTTGGGAGAACGGGTGGAGTTGGGGGGGTGGGTTCTGAGGTAGAACTGGGGGTCGAGCACTATCTGGCACTTTGGGAAGTTGACACCTGTGCATTTACTTACAACTGAGTAAAGCTTTTTGCAGCAAGGGAGTCCTGTGGACCTTTGGGTTATTCTGGATTTTTGTTATTTTGTTCATTCAACACAATTTATATTTTGTTAAAAATCAAACATGTTTTGTGTGGTTCATCTATGGTAACAGTTTAATTTGATGACGTATGGGTTTATGGGAAAGGCTGAGCTGTGTAATTAACATGGGTATACACAGATATGGATTCCTATGAAGCATGCATTAGTTCCAATGAACCTATAAAAGCAAGCAAAGAGTAAAATTCCACTGTGGATATAAAGGATGGGGCTGCACTGAAATAAAACAGCCTTCACTGGTCCAAGTGAGCTGACTCAGGCTGCAAGGCTATAAAATGACAGCATAGATGTTTGGGCTTCTGCTGGGGCACTTGCTCTGGGACCCAGCATGGAATATTACTTTTGTACGTAAAACCCACCACCTTGTCACATGAGAAAATTCAGAAATATTGAGAACATATTTCTCCTCTCCAGTTTTCACTGTAGATTTTCTGTCTTCAGAGGCTCTACTTATTCTGTGATTCTTGTTTTGTAGGCATAGCTCCCATGGACCAAGTGGGAGTATTGGAAACACAAATATTGCAGAGTAGTGCATTTATTTATGTAGAGATTCCCCCAGATAAAGTCAGGGTAAGGTGAAAAAAGACAAGAACTTTGTTCAAATAAACCTTTTTTCATAGTGAAATTTTAAGGTTCCCAAAACCTGGGCTCCTGCCGAAGTGTGAATATTTACACTGCATATTTTATAGCCCTGCAATTCAAGTCAGCTGAAGCCAGCTGCAGGTGTTTTATTGTAGTTTAGACATACCCACAGTGTAATAGATGGAAGCCACTGTTTTAGCCAGGGCATTATGGGCTCACTTCACTCTATGTAAATATGTAATATAGAAAACTGCAAAAAGTGCAAGCATGCCATTTTCATTTTTTCCCACAAGACCTTTTAAACTAGGATACCAATAATGATCTCCCCTTATATTAATAAATGTAGTACAAATGCTTTTATGAAGTGATGTGATCACACATAGGCCAAATGGCTATCAAAATACATGAACATTTAAGAAGTTCATGCCAAAGCTTTTTGTCCAAGTGTGATGGTAGCTGATTAAACTATGACCATAAAAGCCATTGTTGCTAACATTGTTACACAATTGTAACAAAGCTTATGTATAACACAGGCCTAAAAGGGTTAAGAATCCTGAAGGCCAAACTGACTGAGTCAACCTGTAAAGAATCTGAAGAAGTGGGTCTTACCCATGAAAGCTCATTACATAACAAATAAGTTTGTTGGTTTTTAAGGTGCTACAGGACTGCTTGTTTTTTGTGACACTGCAGACTAACATGCCTACTCCTCTGTGACTGTAGAGACAACACCTGGATTTTAGCAAAGCTTATGATATGGTCTGTCACAGTATTCTTGCCAGCAAGTTAGAGAATTATGGATTGGATAAATGAACTGTATGTCTCAAAGGGTTGTGATCAATGCCTTGATGTTTGGTTGGCAATTGGTATCAAGCAGAGTCCCCCAGGGTTGGTCCTGGGGCCAGTTTTGTTCAACATCTTCATTAATGGCTTGAAAGAGGGGATGGAATGCACCCTCAGCAAGTTCATGGGTGACACTAAACTAAGGGGAGAAGTAGATAATCTGGAGGGTAGGGATATGGTCCAGAGTGACCTAGATAATTTAGAAGATTGGTCCAAGAAAAATCTGATGAGGTTTTGCAAGGAGAAGTACAGGGTGTGCTGCACTTCATAATAATCCCAAACACTGCTACAGATTTGGGGCTGACTGGCTAAGTAACAGTTCTGCAGAAAAAGACCTGGGCATTACAGTGGATGAGAAGCTGGATAGGAGTCAACAATATGCCCTGTAGTCAAGAAGACTAACAACATGTTGTGCTGCATTAGTAGGAGAATTTCCAGCGGCCACATCTGGAATATTGTGTGCAGTTCTGGGCCCCCCATTACAAAAAGGATGTGGACGCATTGGAAAGAGTCCAACAGAAGGCAATAAAAATGATTAGGGGCCTGGAGCACATGATTTATGAGGAGAGTCTGAAGAATTTAGGCTTATTTAGTCTACAGAAGAGAAGAGTGAAGAGGGATTTTATAGCAGCCTTCAACTACCTGAAGGTGTGTTTCAAAGAGAATAGAGAGAGCCTGTTTTCCATGGGGATGGTTGACAGAATGAGGGGCAATTATCTCAATTTGCAGTTGGAAATGTCTAGGTTGGATATTAGAAAAAAATTATTTCACCAGGACGGGGGTGAAGCACTGGAACAGGTTGTCTAGAGAGGTGGTAGAATCTCCATCCTAGAGGTTTTTAAGTCCCAGCTTGACAAAGCCCTGACTGGGATGATTTAGTTGGGAATGGTCCTGCTTTGAGCAGGAGGTTGTATTTGATGACTTCCATAGGTCTCTTCCAACCCTATGATTCTAAGTTAGAAAGGTATGGACATGGTAATTAGGGCCATTCAGTGCTAGATAGGCTAGGACTTTGAAATGCAAACCAATGTTGTTAGAAGTATGTCTAATTGTTTGTGTTTACTTATAAATGATAGCTATGTAAACAAACCAAAAGGGAATATTTAGATGAATCTTGGGTGAAATAATGTCATTACGTGTATGTCTCTTTGAAGTTTGTGATAGGCTGCCTAGTAGAGTGGTTTTCAAACTCTTAGGCAAGATAGGCAGGACTGAGGTGTTCAGGGTGCAGGAGGGAGCTCAGGGCTACAGCAGAGGGTTGGAAAGCATAGTCTGTTTGTCAGGGCTCTGGCTGGGGATACAGGCACAAAGGTGTGGCCAGGTATGAGGAGTTTGGAGTGCAGGCAGGCTGCCCCAGGTCTGAGAGGATGCACTCTAGCCATCCCTCTACCAGCATTAGCTAGGCACCAGGGGAAGAACTTCTTTCTGCCTGCCACATGCCGCACTGAGCTCTAAGAGAAGGGGCCATCTCTCTCTCCCCAGCAGGCAGCATGGAGGTCTGGGAGAAGGGCTCCTTATTCCCGGACAGTGGCAGCAAGCTCTGGAGCCAGGGGAGAGGCCTGAAGTAGCCCTGCAGTCCTCAGCTTGCTCCCCTCCTCATTTCCCACCCACTACCTCTCTCCTCTCCAGTCCCTACTGCACAGCCCTTTAGAGCTGATGCACAGCAGCGATCATTATAATTTGAATCAGGGAGGTGACCTAATGCCTGACCTTCTGCAACCCAGCACTGGGTTGTAGCTGGTACTTGGAATACCACTGGCCTAACTGATAAATTGCCCTGTGTAAACTTGTGTAATTAATTACTGGTGGTATTTAGAAAACAGAAAGTTACCTCAAAAGCCTATTGTTTACCGACGACTGTATGGTCAAGTGGAATGCTAGAACGTTGTATAAAAAACCCTTGGATCTGATCCTGTCATCACTGATCTGCTTCAGGTTTTGTGCAGGGGAAGCCTAAGCCATAAGGATTTGGATCCCATTCCTAAAATGGATCACCCCGAATTCAAGGTTAGACATTGGATTGTGTTACCTATGGACTAAATTCTGCAACAGCGCTTTGCAGCTACAAAACTTACCATCTCTGCTATGAATCTGAGCCTCAGGAATTGCATTCATGTCTGTACGGAGACTGATCTTTTGACCAAGACACCCTCTCTTCTTTTTAAATACATTTTAATTTAGATAATCAGAGTTGATTATAAGCATGTATTTTGATGAGATCTGGACTATTCTTTAACCTGTGAGGTAATATGTCCAATACTTTAGGGCTGGTAGAACTTTCTTATATAAAGAATAAGGTCTTCAGTGATCCTCATCATATTTGAATAAGATGTGTGGCTTGCTTTAAGGAAGCTTGTGGCTTCAGGGTAATCAGTAAGGTATCATAGAAGCTGTTTTGTGCTGGCTTGCTAAACTAAGTATTGGAATAGCCACCAGCTTTGAGGAATGGGTCCCCCCTTGTTTGCAGTTTGCTCTAATTGAGAGACCTCAGTTGACTCCTCTCGGACACCAGTCACACCTAGACACATACTTCCAGCTTCCTTTCTTTACAGAGCCTTTCAATCCAATAAAAAATAACCCTGAGAATCTTTTATTTATAGATGGTAGTATTCTGCCAGTGTTAAGCTGACAGTTGGTAGCCTTGTTATGCATAGAGATCATGTCAGAGCATATATGACAAGGAGCTTGATTGATAGCTTAAGCCCATCTCTTGTATACTAGAAAAAGTCAATTTAAACCCAGAAAATAGTTTCAGTAACTATGGCATTGTGGAAAAATACATTTTTGTTTGTTTTTTTAAACAAATTTTCAGGAGCATGATAAACTCTTGACCTCACTTTCGTAGCAAATGAGACATTTAGAACATAGCACAGCTGCAACAAAGATGCTTGGATAATGAAAAACAGATGAGATCGGGAAACCTGAGCAGAGAAATAGCCGATTAAAAATAGCAAGTAAGAAACACATGTAAAACACAAGTAATTATGCCATCTGGAAATTCTGGTGACATGATCCTCTGCTCTTTATTTTAATTCACCTCTGATACTATATCTTATTGCAATGGAAACCAGGAGTTCAAGTCAGGGATCAAGTTGCCCTTATGCTAGACGCTGTACAAACACAGGACAGAACACTTCTCCCTGCACCCACACCCATCAAGAGCTTAAAATCTAAGTGTAAGATAATAAAATAAGAGACTTGTTTTACTAGTGAGCTAGGATACAAGGGCACACCTCCTTCTAGAAACTGTACATTGGCTTAAAAATCTCAAAACTGATAATATGAAGTTCTGTAGGTAAACATTTCAACTAAATATCTGAATCTTAACTTTTAATATATGGTATAAAAGAGTAGAGAAACAGGGTCAACTCCCCTCAATGTTTATGAGTACATAATATTAATTACCCAAGGGGTACTCTAATTGGGGATGACAGAATGTTGACAATATAGCCTAACAGCTGCCTTCTGAGTCACTATCTTAGACAGAAAAGTACAGACCACTGAAAAGTAGGATCCCAGCTGGCCAAAGTCCAGGTCTATTACCCCTTCCTATTGGCTCTGATAATGGATTGTTCCCATTATGTGTGAATTTGACCAACAAAATCATTTAATTAATCTCCCAAGTAAGTTGTTAAGTGTGTATAAATAAACGGGTTGTATATGCCTTTATTTTTCTTAGGGTATGTTTATGTAGCCTCCTTATTTCGTAATAAGCTATTCTGGAAGTGATTTCTTCTTCTTCTTTTGAAATAATGCTGCTACACACAAAATGCCTTTTAAAATATTGGTCAGCTATTTCAAAATGAAGAGGCTACACACAATAGAGCCTATTTCAAAACAGAACCATTCATAGAATCATAGGGCTGGAAAGGACCACAGGAGGTCATTGAGTCCAGCCCCCCTGCCTAAAGCAGGATCAACCCTAACTAAATCATCCCAGCCAGGCCTTTGTCAAGCCAGGACTTAAAAACCTTTAGGAATGGAGATTACACCACCTCTCTAGGTAACTCTCCTGGTGAAATAGTTTTTCCTAATATCCAACCTACACCTCCCACTTCTGTAACTTGAGACCATTGCTCTTTGTTTTGCCATTTGTCACTACTGAAAACAGCCTCTCTCCATCCTCTTCAGAGCCCAAAGCTGCTATAAAATTGCCCCTCACTCTTCTCTTCTGCAAACTAATCATAGAATCGTAGAACATAGAACACTGGCACTGGAAGGGACCTCAAGTAGTCATCGAATCTAGTTCCCTGCCATCTTGGGCATATTGGTCTTAGCTTAGTAAAACTAAATAAGCCCAAGTTCCTCAGCCTCTCCTCATAGATCTTGTGCTCCAGCCCCCTAATGATTTTTGTTGCTCTCTGCTGTACGTGCTCCAATGCATCCACATCCTTCCTTTATTGGGGGGGCCCAGAACTGGACAAAATACTCCAGATGTGGCCTCACCAGTGCCAAATAAAAGGGAACAATAACTTCTCTAGATCTGGTGGAAATCCTCCTCCTAATGCACCCCAATGTGCCATTAGCCTTCTTGGCTACAAGGGCACACTGTTGACTCATATCCAGCCTCTCATCCACTGTAATCCCCAGGTCCTTTTCTGCTGTACTGCTACTTAACTAGTTGGTCCCCATCCTGTAACAATGCACCTGTCCTTGTTGAACCTGATCAGATTACTTTTGGCCAATTCTCCAATTTATCTGGGTTATTCTGGACCTTATCCCTATGCTCCAACATATCTACCTGTCCCCCTAGCTGAGTATCGTCCATAAATTTGCTGAGGGTGCAATCCATCTCTTCATCCAGCTCATCAATGAAGATGTTGAACAATACCAGCCCTAGAACTGATCCTTGGGGCACTCCACTTGAAAGTGATCGCCAACCAGCCATTGATCACTACCCGTTGGGTCTGACCTTCTAACCAGCTTTCTATCCAGTGGCCAGCAGGAGCGGGACATGCAGTTATACTAAAGCCATGGGCAGGAGGAGGTGTTCAGAGGCGATTAGACCCAAGAGGTTCAGGTTTTTTCAGAGTTGATCTGCATCTGACACTTATAGCAGGGTCCATTCAGATTCAGATTTGGTTACACGGCTTTTAAATCAATATGCCCCTTTAAGTTTGGGCATTTTTGCACTAATCCTTTTTTTCTCTGAACAGAAAATTGGGGGAAGGGAGTGAAGTGTGCTAATTCTCTTATACAATCCAATGCAAATAAAAATTGTGAAATAAGAGTTTAGGTAGTAGTTCTGGTGAGTGTAAAACTGTGGAATAGGTAACTGGGGGAAAGAACTTCAGGGAGCTTAAAAATGGCCAAAAATAGCTTTTCCAGAACACCTAAACTGTTCATGAATTCAGGTCAAATTTGACTAATAGTTCTGCTAAAAAGAGGAAAAGAAAACATGAACCCAAAAAGTATCTAAAGAAAGTCAGTGCTCACCAAAGCACTGACTTGCACTTGCAACTTAATATTTAATAGGTCACATTCTCTTTTTCTAAAATGTTATTTAATTCCTTTGTTTCCTCTTCCTTTTACTCATGATATAGAAGTGGTGTTATTCCAGACAGTTTAGGCACCTTCATCTTTATATATCAAATTCCTTCCCTCCCCTCTTGCCCCAGATGGTGATGTGCTACTGCAGTGTGCTCTCTTTTTCTGTGTTTAGGCACTGGGAATGTATGTTAGTCTCTCTCTTCATTTTCTGTTGTTTGGTCTTTGACCTCTATTTGTTGATTAGCTTTTCGTTGTTTGGCTCATTCAGTGTTGCTTGCTGTTAATACACCCATTTTCATTTGTTCTCTCTAAGCAATGAGATTTTACTAACTTTTTTTGAAGTCACATTATATTTTTTTATTTGTTTTATTTGTGTATGGTATATATGGCATGGATCCAATCTCTAGCTACACAGTAGAGTTTCTTTTCTGTAGACTTTCCTTAAATGTGCATTCAATAGTTTTTTTTTTTTCCTTTCCAGTATTCTTTCTGGATGATCTGTTAAACTAGTATGACCCCTTTTAAGTGGTCTTCTACTCATTCTGAGTGGCAGACCATAGAAAATTGAATAAAACATAGGTCTCTTCTAATTTTCCTCCCTGTTCCCCTAGGGCTATTTGCTTCTGTTAGAGCACATTCCCTGGATGGTGTACTTGTGATAGATTTATTTTGTGGAAGAAAAGAAATCCTTTGATGGCTTAGGATCTTTCTGTTGTAGGACTGTCTCTCCTAAACTTATTTCTGCATAAATGAAGGGTTGTATGGAATTACATTGAGTGTTGCGCTCCTTTGCTAAGATGCGTTTTGTAGTTTAAAGACTGTGTGCTCAGAGTACACAGCATACTGTAGAAAACTGTTGAGTGTTCCTGCTGTGGCGTGAAAATAAATGTACTACTAATGTGCTGTGAGACTATATCTTTGCAGCCATAACTAAGGCACGGCTCCCATCATTTAAAGGTTTGTTTCTGTAAGACCTGATGGACTGGGCCTTTTTTTTTGCGGCGGGGGGGGGTTGGGGGGAGTGGAGTCTGGCAGCAGCGGGGAATGCAACAGTATGTTAAAAAGAGGGAAATCGTGTCGTTTTTATCTATTGAGCAAGATTCAAAGGGTATTCTTGCTGTATCTCAGATAGCGACAGATACCGTGGTCAACAAAAAAATGTCAACACCATTACCCCATAGTTATTCCCTCTTCAAAGTCAGTTGTAGGTGGAGTAGTACCGGGCACTGAATGCAGCTTAGTAACCCTGAGAAGTTTTAGTTTGGAAGGTGGTGTATGAATAGATATATAATGCTAAACTTAGCTTTTAATTTCAGGTTGAAAACCAGGTTTACATGGCTTTGTTGAAATCATTTGAAACAATGAACTTTTGCAGTTTTGAACAAAACGCTAAACTTTTGCTCATAGGCTACATCTGCACAGGTGGCCTCTGTCAACAAAGAAACTTCGGCAGTACCTCTGTCGACAGATTGCATCTATACATAAAAGCGGCTTGAAAAAGCAAACTTCTGTGTTAACAGAAAGCAGCTGGACTGCCCTGCCTTCTGTCGACAGAACTGCTGACAGGAAGCTCTGCAAACAGGGCTGTCTGGGGAACTGGAAACCTTCTCTGTCGACAGAACTGTCTGCATGGGTACTCTGTCGACAAAATACTGTTGTCAGAGTCATTATACCTGTTTGGGGAGCTGTATAACACTGCTGGCTGAACAGCTGAGTTTTGTTGACAAACTCTCGAGAGAGTGCTTTAACCGTGTAGAGACTAAGTGAGTTTTGTTAACAAAAGCCCAGTTTTGTCGACAGAGGCTGCCAATGTAGATGTAGCCACAGACTATAAAGAGGATTGGGGTTTGAGTCTTATGAGTAAGGCACTAAATTGAGACACCAGAGAGATGAGTGTTTTTATTTTAAGTGATTTATAATGTGTCAGGGAGATGCCAGGAAACCCACTGGGGATCTATGGTGGTTCTGAGAGCACAGTTTGAGAATGGTTTCCTTGAGAAAGTATACTTCTTAACATCCTTAATTTCATCAGGAGAGACAGTGAACATGTAGGAGGAACCATCACAGTTCTATGTTCTTCCCTGTGATAACCCATTGCTTATGATGTTTAAGTTTCCTTTGCAGCTCTTTGTTTTCCAGAATATCAGAAGGGTGAATGTCAGCTGAAGAGTAACTGAAAATACCATGGTTCCATTGTCATTGCAAAGTTTTGTGTTCTGTCTTGTTGTGGGTGCCTCACTGTTAGCACTGTAAAGTAGTATGTCTGGGAAAAGAGGGGATACTGCATTATAAAAGGAAAAGTAGGCCATAATCAGAGTTTTCCCTCCTCCCTACCTCTCCGCCCTCTGCCAAATTATCAATTACACATCCATCTGCATGGTGGCCCACCTCCATCCAAAACCCCTGTGGGTCCTGGTGCACCAGGTTTATGGTTTTCTTCTTATCATTATAGCCTTATTTTGTATTATTTTATTGTTTGATATATTTTATTAGTATCGCCTTGTCTATAGCCATTGTTTTGCATTTGGATATAGTTCATTGCTGTGGACTTGCTAGAATTCATTGTTTCATCATTGACGTGTATTCTGTCCTGATGAGTAAGTGTTATGAATTTGGAAGGTTTGGAAATTGTCATGGCAATTAAAATACTGGCATGAATAAGCAGAGGCATTCTTTCCGCCTGTGGCTGGTCACTGTGAATTGGGTGGCCAAGGGGCAGGATATGTATAATATTGTACACTCACTGCAGTACAATGCGGATATAAGTCCTGTAACTTTCTGTAAGCTTTGTTTTGTAACAGCTGCTGGGTCTATGTTAAATATTATAAGCTAATAAGAAATTGTTTATAGATACCATAAGTCTGCAAGAAATCAGGGCTGTAGGATAGTTGAGTGTGTCCACAATTTCATTTAGAAGTATGAATGTGTCTGTGTGTACACAATGGAATCAGTCTCTGAAGCCAGCCTGTGCGGTTAGCTGATGACTCATGGTCATACAGTATCCTGGCACAGTGGGACAAGACAAGAGTTATTGGACTGTAATGTATAAAAAGATGGGTGCAAAGCTATCAGGGAGTTCTTGCCATCACCAGTCTATAGGAGTTAGTCTCAGCTGGCTGATGAGACAGGAGGAGGCCCAGGGTGCTAGGCGTGAGACCCACCCCCTCTCCCATGGATGGATGGTACTTGACTGCTTCAGTACTACACTGACAAGAAAGAGTGCTAGCTGACAAGGGGTCATACAAACAGCTCACCGCCCCAGATTAATGACTGCAGCCAGACACATTGGACCCGCTATGCCTTGGCTCCCTCCCCTCTCTCTATGCAACTCTTCACTGGAATGAGCTTGCCTGGGTAAGTGTATGAGTGCAGGAGGGTATGAGTATGTGTGGATGTGTGCTTGAAAGCTTGTTCTTCTTTTTCTTCTTTAATCAAACTCTGGCAGTTAATAAAATGCGTATGAATGTAACCCTGGGGTGGTCTCTCATGTGAAATAAGGTAACAATTTCCCATTAGTTCTTGGTATTATAAAAATATAACAATTGGAAAGTGGAAAAGTGCTACTTAAGGCATAGAGCTACAGCATTTGGATATGGAATTTCATTACTTTAATGGATCCCAATTTAATACAAGCAAGAACAAATGTTCCTGCAAGTCATATTACAGAATTTTCCAGTTTTAGTATATCAGTTCAGCACTATCGCCTGGAACTGTATTTCAGTGACAAATACGGCTTCTTGCAAGATAGAAAACCCTAATGGGAGAAGTCATGCCTGTCATTGCTGGTTATCTTCTGCCGGTGGCACTGAAATGATATCTCTAAGTTGAGAGTCTCTTTAATAGAACCAGTAATTTTGCTATTTTAATAAACAATTGCACCTAGTGAGTAGTGGGAATAAAAGAGGGGAGTGATATATGTTCATTTGTTTTCCTGAGACTTAAAATCCTATCTCCAAGTTTGATTACTGATACTGACTTACTCCTATTCTTTTCATTATGCAATGTCTAATTGAACAAAAAATTCGTTCACCTTATTATCTCCTTTGGCACCAGTGTGTTACGCAGACTGTTTCAAATGTGGAAGACTTCCATATTTTCAAAGAGCGTGGACATTCTTCCAGTCTATGAAGAAAACGAACACTTGTTTGTTATGATTGCAACTGGAAAATAGCTTTTTGATTATAGAGGACACCTTTGCTCTAGCACTCTAGCTTGTGGCTGAGTACTTTCTGTCCACAATGGAGAAATGAAGCAGGCTTACCACACAGTTTGGTATAGAAACAGTCAAGTGGTTTGAAGAATATATGCTTTTTAGAGAGTGTGAAGGTTTTCTAGGAGACTAAAGTGTCCCATGTGCTGGGAAAGCAATAGTGTTGCTTGGCCAAGAGAAAGGTCAAGCTATCCGTTGTATTACTGCAACGAAGGGTCCTGTGGCTCCTTATAGACTAACAGAAAAGTTTTGAGCATGAGCTTTTGTGAGCACAGACTCACTTCTTCAGATGCTGGATGTTGTATTACTGTCTTAGATGATAGACAGTCTTCTTGGTTCTTCATAAAAACTACATGCTTTCCAAAAATAAGTGTCATGCTATATATTGTTTCGTCTTCGTCAAACACAGAATTGTGTACGGTACATTTGGAAAGGAGAATGATTTTGATTAGGGAATATGAAATAGCTCTGGTGTTTGCCATATTTCAACACCACAGCTTTTTTTCTCTCCATCCCAGTGCAGAAAGATACTTCAGGCTGTCACTTTTTGAGTGTGTCCTTGCCATCAGAACATAGTGATTGTGTAGCATTATGCAAACAGTGTGTGGGGATGCAATTCACAAGTTATTATATTTGGCCAAATTTAACTGTAATACTACTTAGCCCTAGTACTCCATGTGAAACATAGGTCATCTACAGGTCTCCTCCACTTCACTCTGTCTTGGGACAAAACGTCTAGCTGGCTCCAGGAGTACCCCAGTTGTTGTCCTTCAGTCTTAGTAGACCTTCTCCACATTGTCTGAGGTCTTTCTCTTTTGCATTTTCCTTGTGGGTTCCATGTGAGAGCTTGACAGACTGTGAAGGATGATGGTTTTCTGATAGTGTGGCCTAGCCATCCTTACTTTCTTCTCTCTTGATTTCAATGTCAATTGGTTCTTGTCCTGCTCTGTTCCAAAACTCCTCATTTGTGATGAAGTCTTGCCATTCAATGTGAAGGACACTGATTCGTTCAATGTATGAACCCTCGACATGCCAAGTTGTTCACAATGGTGTCTTGACAGAATCCTTCAGCATAATGTTGGGAGTGTGACAGGGGGTGCCTATTGTCACCTTTCTTGTTCTTGATCACGATGGACTGGATTATGAACAGGACGACAGATGGCCATCAATGAGACATTCAGGGGACACTTTCCAAGTAGCTAGAGGACATTGATTTTGCTGATGATGTCCCCTGCTTTCACAGGAACATGAAAGCGCGAAAGAAAAGGTCAGAACACTAGACAAAACTGCCTCAGTGACTGGACTGAGCATTAACAAGGGCAAGACCAAGACAATGAGGATCAACCAGTCCAATAACATCACCATCATACTGGGAGGGATGACTTGGAAGATATGAAGCAGTTTACCTAAATGGGGAACATTATGGGCATAGATGAAGGAACAGATAAGGATATCAATGACAGAATGGGGAAAGCAACAGCTTCATTCAAGACTTTCCGCGCCATGTGGGATTCAGAAATAGTATCTGTGAAAATGAAACTGTGGATCTTCATCACAAATGTGAAGAGTGTGCTGTGCTCTTGTATGGATGTGAGACCTGACATACTAAAAAGTCTTCAAATCACAAGCTGGAAACCAGTTTAATTCTGCTTGTGAGCAATTATTAATCAGTTTCAGAGGGTAGCTGTGTTAGTCTGTTTCACTGAAAACAACAAGGAGCCTGGTGGCACCTTAAAGAGTGACAAATTTAGTTGGGCATATTCAGGTGGAGGGGTAGCTCAGTGGTTTGAGCATTAGCCTGCTGACCCCAGGGTTGTGAGCACAATCCTTGAGAAGGCCATTTAGAAATTGGGGCAAATAGATATCACAGAGGATGCTTGAGAGGGCTAAGGGACTGGACTAGATGACCTCCACAGGTCCCTTCCAGTTCTAGGAGATGTGCACCTTTGATTACTTTTTTTTTTAACAGGTTAGATAGATGTCTATCAGGCATGGTTTGGACAGTACTTGGTCCTGCCATTAGGGCAGGGGGCTGGACTTGATGGCCTCTTGAGGTCCCTTCCAGTCCTAGTATTCTATGATTCTGTGACTCTTTGGGCTGGAGCCCACTTCATCAGGCTATAACCCACAAAATTTTATGCCCAAATAAATTTGTTAGTCTTTAATGTGCCACATGGCTCCATGTTGTTTTTATTAATCAGTTGATTTCAGGGGAGTTTTTCCTGCTTGCAGAACTTACAGAACTGCGGATGTCCTGTGGGTTTCAAGATCTTCTTTTGATAGTAAGATGTTGTTTAAATACAAGTGGCAAACGTAAAAGGTGATATTGTCCTCTTTTCATTTTTCAGTAGAATAAAATCTTAGAGATCATACTAACTTGTAGAATGTAATTAATTTATTGGAATAGTGTAAATAACTCTTTCATCAAAAGCAGGACTCAATTTCTCAGTAAATCTCCCTCCCACCCTCTCTCCATTCCTCCCCGAATAACATGCAAAACAAGAAGTTAATGCAAAGATAAATATACAACATGTCCTGTTGGTGGCTGTGCTGTCTATACTGGTCACTACAATACATCCACAGTAATGGAGCGAAAACTGTGCAGCAAACTCTGATCTTTGGTAATAATTTTTAAAATTATCTAATTCTTAATTATTCTCTTCACAATTATTAACTTCCTGGAATAATATTCTAAAGTAGCATATATAAATTATAACCATCTGTTTTCATAAATCATTTATGAAGCACAAAGTTTCTACTGAAATTAAACCAGTCTCTGCACCCTCATCATTGTAAGTATTTCTGAAGTGGTGCTGCAGCAATTTTCAAGTGCAATGCTGTATTTTAATGGATGAAATAGTTGTAAAAATACAACTGTGAGCATCAAGATCATTACTACACTGCTGCAGGAATACTTGTGGAAGAGGCAGACCCACCAGAATGCTATTCATCTTAACGAACTGTGTTTGCAACAGGGTAGAAGGCAGCAGGGTTGGGAAAGAAGAATTTGCAGATCTGATGGGAAGCAAAAGAGCTTTGAAAAAACAAATTGTTTTAATAAAAACAGTTGAAAACCTTGAATGGGTTTTTGCTGTGTCTCACAGCAATCTCTTCTCACAAAACCCTCACGTCCCCTGGTTTTGTCATTCTTTCTGCAGCTCTGTGAATACTGGGGGATTTTTCATCCTGTGTTTGCAATCCACAGTCCAACAGAGCAGCACTCCATGTAATAGTGTGTGTTCCAGGTTTATGACAGAGGTCGTGGACACCAAGAAGTGCCATGTTGGGTTCAAGGACTTTTTAATGTACAAAAATTATAGGAAAGGGATAGCAGCATGAGATGGGTGAAGCTACATGGTGGGAACTTGGTCCCTTGCTCCTGTGTATTCCTTGTGAATCGTTTCTTTCCTACCATGTACTGGCAAGACTTCTGAAAAGTCAGCACGCCAGATGATGGCAAGTCACACACTGGATACTTACTTGTGGTGCACCATCAAGCACTCCCAGTGACTAAACACATTGCTGAGTGAATGAGTCAAGTGTGCATATTCAAAAGGAATAGACTGACTGCAATGCTTTTATGCTGACCTAATTTTCATTGAGCATGGACATGGCTTGAGGCATGTGAACATGAAATGTGGGAAAAGCTAATTTCCAAATTTGGGGTCATATTTAATACCTTGGCTGGCTCTGTGATATCTCTGTCTGTATCATGTAAACCCCCCACAAAAACAAAGAAACAAAAGTTTGGTTCCTTCACCCGCCTCAAGACCTAGAACAATTTCTTTGTTTGTTACCACCACCTTTCTTCCTTTTTTAATCTGCCCTTCTCAGTAAAAATCATCTGTTTTGGAAGGTTTACCAGATATATTGTAAGCAGGATGAATGCTGTTCTTGTCACATTGAATGCTAGTTAATAGTCTTTGGCCCAGGGAAAGCAAATGAGAATGATTCTCTAGCTGTGTGGGAGACTCTAGTCCCTGTTCAAAGGACTGTTTTATTATTTATGGAAAGTGGGACAGCTTCCATAGGAGAGGCCGAGACAGCCCCATACCAACATATCCCAGTGGCTAGGGCCCCCTTCTGCACCATGAGAGACCCAAATTCAAATCCTTTTTCAACATCAGGCAAATGGGGGAATTCCACTCAGGCATCCCACATTACAGGTGAATTGTCTAATCCAGGGATCTCAAACTCCCAGTCTACATACCATTTCTGGTCAGAACAATTAAGCACTCAGCTCGTGTAGTCGCTCTGCTTCTCTGTGGTTCCTGCTGCCATGGAGTGTGTCGGAGAGCCTGGCTGCTGCTGCTGTGACAGGTCCCAACCACCCCAGAGGCTGCGTCCCTGGGAGAAGGTGTGCCATGGGTGAAGAGATGGTGTGGTAGCAGACAAGGATGGGGCTTGGGGACCTTAACAGACTGCTCCAGCCGGGGATGGCTCCAGGCAGGAGTTTGAGATCTCTGCTCTAATCAGTGCGTTAAAAGCTGCAAGGAATGTTAGCTGAATATGTCAGTCTTCACCATTTCTCAGGCCCCAATCTATTGAGAGAAGTTGGTGGTCTGAATGTAAAACAGAGCAAAAATAAAACAGGACTGGGATTTTCTTTCTTTTTTTTCATACACAATAGATTTTGTGGGTTATCAATAATGTGTTATGAATTCAGTACCTTTCCTGAGATGCTAGTGTTGGAGAGACCAACGTGATTCCAGTGAAATACTGCATCACCATGAAATGTACCTCCAAAAGGATTAATTGTATTTAATTAAAACCTTTTTTGGAGCTATAGTTTATTATTTTTAATATGCATGCAAGTTCTTCAAGATGGAACACTCATATTGGCAGTCAGTCTGGATCCCTTGACCTTTTGCAAAAGAGTCAAAGTCAGATTCAGAATATCTCAGAAACGTATCTCAGAAACTTTTGGGGTAGCGGGAGCCTATACAGGAATGATGGGCTCCACCTAAATCAAGGTGGATCCAGACTGCTGGCATTAAACATTAAAAAGGTCATAGAGCAGTTTTTAAACTAAGAGGTGGGGGAAAGCCGATTGGTGCGGGGGAGTACGTGGATCGGACGGAGACTTCTCTTACACGAGGCTCCATAGATAGGGACTCCCTAGAAGTTAGTCAGACAGGGAACGTGGGAAATAATATATGGACAAGATCAGATGTGAAACAATCGCATATAAAAAAATCCAAGGCGTCTGTGAAAGGCGGACATATAAATAGTGGTAGTTTTTTAAAGTGCTTTTCCACAGATGCTCGGAGTCTGTCTAATAAGATGGGTGAACTGGAGTACCTCATATCAAAGGAGGAAGTTGACATAATAGGCATCACAGAAACATGGTGGAATGAGGACAATCAGTGGGACACTATCATACCGGGATATAAATTATATCGGAAAGACAGAACAGGTCGTGCGGGTGGCGGAGTGGTACTATATGTGAAGGATAATATAGAATCAAATGAAACAAAAATCCAAAAGGAATCAAAATGTTCCATAGAATCATTATGGATAACAGTTCATTCCTCTAATATGAATATGGCATTAGGAATATATTACCAACCACCTAACCAGGACAGTGATAGTGATGCTGAAATGTTAAGGGAGATTAAAGAGGCTATCACAATAAAAAACACAGTAATAATAGGAGATTTCAGTTATCCCCATATTGATTGGGTACATGTCACCTCAGGACGGGATTCAGAGATTAAATTTCTTGATGCCTTAAATGACTGCTTCTTGGAGCAGCTAGTACAGGAACCCACAAGGGGAGAGTCAATTCTCGATCTAGTCCTGACTGGAACGCAGGATCTGGTCCAAGAGGTAACTGTTACTGGACCGCTTGGAAATAGTGACCACAATATAATAACTTTTAATATTCCTCTGTTGGGAAGAACACCGCAGCGGTCAAACACTCTGGCATTTAATTTCAAAAAGGGGAATTACACTAAAATGAGGAAGCTAGTTAAACAGAAACTAAAAGGTAGAGTAACTAAATTAAAATCCCTGGAAGCTGCATGGAAACTGTTTAAAGACACCATACTAGAGGCCCAACTTAAATGTATACCCCAAATAAAAAAACACAGTAAGAGACCTAACAAAGAACCACCATGGCTTAACAGCCATGTTAAAAAGGCAGTGAGAGAGAAAAGGGCAGCTTTTAAAAAGTGGAAGTCAAATCCTAGTGAGGAAAATAGAAAGGAACATAAACACTCCCAAATTAAGTGTCATAATGTAGTAAGAAAAGCCAAAAAAGATTTTGAGGAACAGCTAGCCAAAAATTCAAAAAATGATAGTAAAATGTTTTTTAAATACATTAGAAGCAGGAAGCCCGCTAAAAAAGCAGTGGGGCCCTTGGACGATAAAGATATAAAAGGAGCGATCAAGGAAGACGGTGCCATTGCGGAGCGATTAAATGATTTCTTTGCTTCAGTCTTCACGGCTGAGGATGTTACAGAGGTTCCTAAATCTGAGCCAGCCTTTTTAGGTGACAAATCTGAGGAACTCTCCCAGATTGAAGTGACATTAGAGGAGGTTTGGGAGTTAATTGATAAGCTGAATAGTAACAAGTCTCCAGGACCAGACGGTATTCACCCAAGGGTTCTGAAAGAACTCAAATGTGAAATTGCGGAGTTATTAACAGTGGTTTGTAACCTATACTTTAAATCCGCTTCGGTACCCAATGACTGGAAGACGGCCAATATAACGCCAATATTTAAAAAAGGCTCCAGAGGAGACTCTGGCAATTATAGACCAATAAGTCTAACATCAGTACCAGGCAAATTAGTAGAAACACTAGTAAAGAATAAAATTGGAAGGCACGTAGAAGAGCACGAATTGTTGGGCAAAAGTCAGCATGGTTTCTGCAGAGGGAAGTTGTGTCTAACTAATCTATTAGAATTCTTTGAAGGGGTTAATAAACATGCGGACAAGGGGCATCCAGTGGACATAATATACCTAGATTTCCAGAAAGCCTTTGACACGGTCCCACACCAAAGGCTTTTATGTAAATTAGGCGGTCACGGGATAGGAGGAAAGATCCTTTCATGGATCCGTAATTGGTTAAAAGACAGAAAACAAAGGGTGGGAATAAATGGTAAATTTTCACAATGGAGGGGGGTAACTAGTGGTGTTCCCCAGGGGTCAGTCCTGGGACCGATCCTGTTCAACTTGTTCATCAATGATCTAGAAAATGAGGTAAGCAGTGAGGTGGCAAAGTTTGCAGATGACACCAAGTTGTTCAGGACATTCAAAACCAAAAGGGATTGTGAAGAACTACAAAAAGATCTCAGCAAACTGAGTGATTGGGCAGCAAAATGGCAAATGAAATTTAATGTGGGTAAGTGTAAGGTAATGCACATTGGAAAAAATAACCCAAATTACACGTACAACATGATGGGGTCAAATTTAGCTACGACAGATCAGGAAAGGGATCTTGGAGTTATAGTGGATAGTTCTCTGAAGACATCCATGCAGTGTGCAGCGGCAGTTAGTAAAGCAAATAGGATGTTAGGAATTATTAAAAAAGGGATAGATAATAAGGCAAAAGATATCATACTTCCCCTATATAAAACTATGGTACGCCCACATCTTGAGTACTGTGTGCAGATGTGGTCTCCTCACCTCAAAAAAGATATATTGGCATTAGAAAAGGTTCAGAAAAGGGCGACTAAGATGTTTTGGGGTTTGGAACGGGTCCCATATGGGGAGAGGCTAGAGAGACTGGGACTTTTCAGTCTGGAAAAGAGGCGATTGAGGGGCAATATGATAGAGGTATATAAAATCATGAATGGTGTGGAGAAAGTGAATATAGAAAAATTATTTACCTTTCCCCATAATACAAGAACTAGGGGACACCAAATGAAATTGATGGGTAGTAGGTTCAAAACTAATAAAAGGAAATTTTTCTTCACACAGCGCACAATCAACCTGTGGAACTCCTTGCCGGAGGAGGCTGTGAAGGCCAGGACTCTATTAGGGTTTAAAAAAGAGCTCGCTAAATTTTTGCAGGTTAGGTCCATAAATGGCTATTAGCCAGGGGTAAAGTATGGTGCCCTAGCCTTCAGTACAAGGGCAGGAGATGGATGGCAGAAGATAAATCACTTGATCATTGTCTTCTGTTCTCCTTCTCTGGGGCACCTGGCATTGGCCACTGTCGGCAGACGGGATATTGGGCTGGATGGACCTTTGGTCTGACCCAGTATGGCCATTCTTATGTTCTTACGTTCTTAATGTAAGTGCTGATTAGGCAATAATCTACCTTTCATTTTTAAAGATGAAACGAGGATGCTGATGGAAATATTTATCAGCATACCTAAAGAAAATAGATGGTGACTATCATTCCTTTGCTTGGCTTCTGTTGTCTGAAACAAGGAGAAAATAGATAAATAAAAAAATAAATAAATGGTTTTCAGGAATGTATAAGAGGAATATTCGGTTCAGTTAGAATGCGGCTACCAAAATAATGGTGCAGGGAGTGTGGAACGGCCATTTACATTTAATCTGAACGTTCGTTTTGCTGTTCCAGGTTTCTCCAATGGCTCTGTCACTCCTTCTGTATCTTCACTATTCTAAAGCTTTCTTTGTAACTGCAGCACATTTTAATGAAAATGAGCTTATGGTTCCTATCTGGAATTTTCCATCAATGGGTATGATGCACAACGTGGGAGATATACATCTGCTTTTTGTTTTAATTTGGTTTCATTTCTCATTGTTTTCAGTCCAGTTTCCCAACAACTTTGCACAGTTGCTTTTCCTTTTTTTTCCTTTCTGACTTCTCTGTTAATTATTCTGAGTTCACAGCCTTTCTTTATTTAACAGATGTGCTTTGGATGGGCTACCACTTCTATTTTAAGAGAATTCCTTTATTAGCTGTCATTTCAATCTATTAGTTCCACAAGGATGATGATTTGGATGTGTAATGTATTCTCCCACCTGCCAGCTGGTAAATGATGACATTAGGAGGAAGGTCTGCTTTCCGTTTACTTGCCTTCCATTGCAGAGAGGTTGCCTTAAGATCCTTTCAGGACAGAAATTCTCTCTTATGCTGGTAGCAGGGAGGCTGTTTTTTTCTCTCTCCGTGGAGGATTTTGTTACTTTTCAGATGGATTGCAATACAATATCAATTCTATCTTGGGACTTGTAACATAGCACCTTTTTATAAGAATTGAAAACTATTTTTAAAAGTAAAGTAGGAGACTTGATCTTTTACCAATAAGCCTATCACTCCGGAAATGAATCGCAGCTTTGAGACCACTACAGACGGAAAGCCTCTGGCTGGTAGTTTGCTGTGTCATGTAGAAATCAGCTGATATTTATGTTGTGCTTCACAAACATGAAGTCCTGTATATTGTACACATTGATGTAAGCTTTTATATTTTGAACTAAGATCTGTGGGGCCCATTATGGAGCCTCTTTGATGCATTCTACAACTAGTTCTCTCTAATCTCTTGCCTTCAGTAGAGACAACAGTTGCAATGCAGGGTCTCCAGAGAGCAAGATGATGATAAAAATCAGAATTAATGACAAGGAATTATTTTGAATTCATGCAGGAATGCACACACATCCTTGCCTAACCAAAAGAGCCAATTTCCTTGTGATATTTCAGGAGGCTTTTCTTTGGGACGTGGAAGCCACACACATGAGGTCAGTTTGTTGTTGCTGCAAATTTTCTGTTGTTATTTTGCAGTCCTCAGTGAAGTGCTATGAGTTTAACAGAACAAAGGGAAATCCAGTTTCCCACTGTTATGGTTGTCTCCTGACTGCTCTGGGGTTTAGCTCCATTCGGGTCCAATGCCAGTGTCCTTGCCCTAGGTACCTCACTCTCAGTCATGAGAGTACACCTTCTTCATGACTCGGCCTTCCAGCTAGGTCACTGCACAGTCCTCCCCTTCTGGGTTGTCAGAGTCCCACTGGATCAGCAGCCCACTTGCTGTTACAGTCTGTCTCCCAGTCCAAGACTAGGGCAATGATGCTTTCCCTGCAGCTGGTAGTGGACACAGCCCTATCTGTTGCTTCAGGTTATACTTTAGAGCCTTCTATCTGGTTACTATGGCATGCTTTCCCTCAGGCACTGTTGCTGTTTCCTTGCACTCCTTTCTACATCTTCTGGTTCCCCTCTCTTTGGGTGTACCTGCTCAAACTCCCTCCTCCCAGTGGGTAACTTCAAACTACTGAATTCCATAACTTCAAACACCCCTCCCTAATCCAAGAGTGGCTGCAACCTGCTTCCTTTCTAGCTCTTTTCTTCTACCAGTATCCTGTCTTTATACCAGACTTTGCTTTTCCTTCTCAGCCAGGCTCCATTTTGTATCAGTTCCTCAATCCCTGGTCATCACCAGGTGCAGCCTATCGGGTTGATTAAGTTCACTGTACCGGATTGTGTGGGGTGGATGCTCCATTGCACCCACCCTAACAGTGCAAGGGAATATGGATAGAGTGAGACAAGATGAAGATTTAGATGTAGATAACTTTAGAGAATGAAATCCTATGAAGCAGTGATGTCTGGCATGGTGTGAGTTGTAGGAAATGTCTTTCGCAATGCACTAACTATATTCCTTTCTCTGAATGTGCTGTCCTGACAAAATTCAACTCAACCAAAACCGACTTAGTCACAGTTAATTATTAGTAAACAAATCCACATTCCAGAGCAGTGGTTCTCAACCTGAGGTCACGCAGAGGTCTTCTTGGGTACATCAACTCATCTAGATACATGCCTGGTTTACAGAAGACTACAAAAAAAGCACTAGTGAAGTCAGTACAAACTAAAATTTCATAGCCGCTAAATGAATAAGTAAGCAATTTTTCAGTTGCAGTACTGTAACATTTTTTTTTTCATTTTTATGTCTGATTTTATAAGCAAGTAGTTTTTCAGTGAGGTGAAACTTGGGGATCTGCAAAACAAATCTAACTCCTGAAGGGGGTACAGTAGTCTGGAAAGATTGAGACCCAATAATCTATAGCAGGGGTGTACAAACTGGGAGGCACGTCCCTTTAAGGGGTGTGAAATTTCATCACAGTGTGATCAGACTTCACTGTTTCCCCCGGCCTCTGCTGGTTTCTCTACGTCTGCTGCTTCCATCACTGATGGAGCATGGCATGTCATTTCTGGGAGACTGCCACTCACTCCCAGACAGGTTGTGGGGGCCCTGCTAATTTTAGGAATGAAAAGTGGGGCCTGCTGTAAAAGTTCCTCACACTTGGTTTTGAAAACCTCTCTCTGTTTTGTTGCGGTGTCTCTAGGGGTCCCTGCTTTCTTCAACTGCTTCATTTCAATTCACTTACAGTTAGAGTACTCCATAAACTCTTCATCTAAATTGTGTCCATCAACCCTTAACTTCTAGGACTTGCAGTCTTTCTGTTTTTACTTCATTGTCAATTTCTTAGAGGCAGCCTGGCATAGGGCTGCCCTTCTGTTATCCCAGGCATTTCTACCTCCCTTCTCTCGTTTCCTCCTTTGGGGGCTGCATGCCTCCAAAGGTGGCAGTTCTGGTGGCTTTGTGGTGGCCAATTCAATGTGATTACCTGTATTGACAGGAGACTCTGCCTATGCTCAGTGTATGGTTTTAAACCCCAGTACACCCTCTCACTAAACATATAATCACAGTTGCTTTTGTGGATTAATGACAAATTATTGATAATCATCAAGAAGAAAGAATATGGCAGATGTGATATTGATCCATAGTTTAGACGTACTGCGAGTAGTAGTCATACCTGCTAAAAATCAGCAAACATATGAGCTAGCATCTTAAAAATTGGTTCTCCTGTGCTTGAAAAGTTACTACAGATTCTACAATAGCAGGTGCCATTCACTCCGTGATGTGATAGAAGTAGCTGTAATTTGTTTATGCACTGTGACCACCCAGAGAATCTTGAAATGAGGGATGCTTTTGTGAGGAGGATTACGTAGATAATGATACAAATTACCCTTGCTCAAAAAGCATGAAAGACAAACATTGAGAAGAAGAAAATAGCCAAGCCATACAGCTGTGGAAGTAACTGGTGCAACTACAAAGAATAAGTATAAACAATTTTCTTTGCTTGTCCTTGACAGTAATTTTGTATTTTTGGTTTCCTTCTATTTGCTTTATTTCTATCTAGGAGACGTAGGAGACATTATTGAAATAGAATCCTCTCCATGTCTGTAAGCATTAACGAATATGTGAACAGAGTATTGCCTCAGACTGCACTGATGTTCAGTTAGATACAGTATGACCTATGTATTTTTGGAACATCTTGATTATTAAAAATAGGATCATATCCCTCCAGGACATGCAGTTTGGGCAGACAGCTGGTAGCCTTTCCCTGGCCCTTTCCCCAGTGATGTAGGTCCTGCACCAGCTCTTTGACTCCGTGGTCGTGCTTGACCACGGATGTCGCTGGGTGAGAGAATACCAGATTTATGAGATTGAACCTGTACTAGAAGTTGCTATGAGTTCTTGCAGGTCTTTGCTAACTCCTAAGATTATGCGACTCAAGCAGGTCTGCAACTTCATAAGACTCTATGTCATCAAAGCCTTCACTGCCCAAACATTTTGAAGTTTTTAAAATTTCCTCCTCAACTGCAGGAGCACCAGTGGAATTGTTCACTGCCTCCTTCCAAAGTTTCCATCACACAGCATTAAAGGTAAACTCTTTTATGTCATCCAGGCATTCTTTTATTGTGATTATTGCAGCTGTGATGGAGTACCTTTTTCATGCATCTTTCACTAGGATCTGTGGGTTATTTCAATGTTCTCTTCAATGTGGTAGAACATGCATCTGGTACAATAAATCTTGAATGTTTTTAATACACCCTTATCCATGGGTTGAGGGAATGAGGTGGTGTTGTGGGGAAGGAAGATAATTTCAACTTGTTTGGGCAAATAGCCCTTTTCAATCAGTTTGTTCATGTAGTTGGGAAATTGAGCTGCTACTTCATGATCAGCTGATGCTGCCTAACCCACCAATTTCACGTTATGCAAGTTATAGCACTTGTTAAATTTATCAAACCGGTGCTTGCTGGCCTCAAACTTTTCCGCATCTCCCTCCCCCGCACTTTCAATGAGAAACTGGTAAATTTGTTTGGCTTTATTACAAATGACATGTACTAAGGGCTATTTGGTTCTGGTCTTCCATCCAAACATTCAATGCCTTTTCCATTTTTTTTTTCTATAATAGGACCACATGGAATTTAAGACTCTTTTAAAGATGTTGGTCTGCCACTTACAACCCTGGCCCTAATAGCATCCTCATTGTTTCTTTATCTTATGAAATGTGGATTTGTTAACACCAAAGAAATGCCCAACAGCTCAATTACTTTCACCTTGGGCAAGCTTTTCAAGAACTGTCAATTTATCTTCAAAAAAAAATCTCACTTCTTTGCCCTCTTGAAAATATTGGAAGCACTTTAATTGCTCACACACTTGATCACATGCTTTGAGGGCATTTTTAAATTATTTATTTAGTTGATTACTGTATTCAGTTAATTATTCATTAACTGTCACTGATTTGTACACAAAATGAAACAAGATGTGCACAAATATAGGTTGAACCTCTCTAATCCGGCACTCTCTTGTCCAGGAGCTTCCATAATTCACGATGATTTTAGTTAGCCAAACAATCACTTACCAGAGGCCCAAGTTTCCTGAGGTCCCATAAAGTTTGTTTATAGCCACCAGTCCTGGCTCTGAGTGCTCTGTGCTGTAATTTAGCTGTGATTTACCCCAAATGTGTTTTAAGAACCCATGAAGTGTTGGTAATACTGCTAGACCTCCCATGGTCTGGCAAATTCTCTTGTTCGGCATGAATCAGGTCCTGAGGGTGCCAGATTAGAGAGGTTCAGCTATACTGTAATGTTGAAAGCACAAAGACAAAATGTAAGTTTCTTTGACTGAATGCCGTAGCAGTAAAGTGAAGAGGAACGGAGAAAGAAGAGGCTTCTCATTTCCAGGCACATCAACCATTCTCACTAGAGTCTGCAAGACAATATGGTGGAAGCTAACCATGTGTATACGCAAAGTTTGAATGTTTGGGTTGTGATGGCTCATGGTGACTCAGGTATGCTCAAGGCAGTTGGCTTTGCATTTACAGAACAGGTATATGACACAAGACTCATGTACTCAAATCTCACATTTGAGGTATTCTCAGTTGGGCAGGGGTTGCTGTATTTTTGTTTCACCTTCTCTCACAGAGAATTGTGGATGAGTCTGCCTGTCATATGCGCAATAACAGGCTGACGCACAGCTTCATAGAAATGCAGAGAAAAGAACCAAACCAAGAACCTGTTGTTCCTGAACAGGGAATCTGAAGTCAGTGCTGATGCTCAGTCAATATTATTTCCATCTGTTGTTCAGAGCATTGCCAAACACGAGAGCTGTAACTTTTAACAGTGGCAGTTTCAGAATCTTCCAGCACAAAAATAAAGTTGTTTAATCCATGTCTCACTCTCTTATAAGGCAAAGGTAACAAAATGAATCACAAGTTATTCCTGAATGGCAGGTTTTCAAGAAAATATTTCCATTTAGATGGATTCTGCTTTACTACTGGAATAAGGGGATCACTGCTAAAAATTTTTCATCAGATAGGTGAGGAACAAAAATAACTGATATCTCGCTCCCTGACAGAATCATTTGTGGTAGGTAAGCAAATAGTGTGACAGATTGCTCTTTTACTTCCATTTAATTGGTAACAGATCATTAAATATTTTATCAGAACAGCCATCTAAACTTAAGAAGCACTGTCCTCACAATATGTACATTAGAAATATAAATCATCTTCCTAATCTCTGATAATGTGATGCACAGCAAATCATTTAAAAAATAAATCACAGATAGACATTGTCTTCCTGTGAGTCAGGTTTGTGTGCTCTGTGCTTGGATTTCAGTCCGTACAAAGAGATTTGCCAGATTCTGTGAGAGTGCTTGCCATGTTTCGTGAGTGGTATTACATAAAAAATTGTAATCATATTAAATCATATTGATCCTGCAATCACTGATATACGTTTGCGCTGTTAAATGTGTCCATTCTGTGAGGCATTGGAGTAATATTTCATATTTGAAGGCAAACAGTAGCAATTAATTACCAAGAAATGGAACTGTTTTTACGGGATTTTCTTTTGTTATTATATGACTCATTGCTTATGCTACATCATCTCCTGAAGAGTTTCAGGGTGGTGAGGTACCTAGCCTTGAATTCACTGAGGTTCCAGTGGATGGAAAGTGGTGGATGGAGACCATGGTAGGATCTGGGTTTTAGTAATTTATGTATTTAGTAAAACCAGTATGAAGTTAATAGATTACTTAGGGACCAGTGATAGCAGGGAGTGATGTGGAGGAGCTACTGGAGGGGGAAAAAGAACACCTCAGCTCTTAGATTGCATTTAAATTGTTTGGGAGCAGGAGGCAGATTGACAGGTCTTCATTTACCATTACACACCTGCAGATCCTGCTCCAAATTCCGTAGAGCCCCAGGCAATCATAAGGAAGCATTGCTAAGTAATCCCAGTCTTCCTGAATCCTCTTTATACCTGAAAGATGGCATTCCACCAGGCAGGATAGCATGAATTGCTGCATGGGGCACGTCTCCCGTCTGTATCTTCCATGGGGTGTTTTTACAAGGCTGGAATCACTTTTGCTTGGTTAAGAGCAGGGAGGAAATCTGGGCCAAAATATATCCTCTTTGCTATATGTACAACTACTTCTGTTGCATTACATTTTCAAGAAAATGTATTGATTTTAAGTATTTATTATTAAATACAGGTAACATGCTTGTATTAAATACATGCTTTCCTTGTTTGTCAGTTATTAGAAGTGACTCAATAAATTCCAGTAGCTTATATAGTTCTAAGCAGTTTTTGACCAGTAACAAGTAAATGTATTATTGGGATTAGTCTTTAAAATTGGTAAATGCTTTTCTTTTTGGGTGGAAAAATTGGGATACTTGGCTAAGACCATAGAGAAAATAAATGTTGTAGCCAATAATAGGGAAGGTCAAATGTAAGAATTTTTAACCTTCATTTTTTTGCTCTAAATCTTCTTGGTCCAATATTGTAATTTAAGAGAAGAGAGCAATAAAAGCAAATGTTAGAAAGTACGTTAATTGTTGGGTTAACCAACAGGGATTTCTCAGTCTCCTGCATCCTCAAGATTCATAAACTGAAATTTTGAATATCTGAATCTGAGGGGTAGAGATGGTGAAATGAGGCCTCCTTAGCCTCGGGAGTTTGAGATCGAAGGCCCATCCATATTCTTACGTAGGCATTAAAATGCACATGCAAGGAGCCAAATTGCATACACAATTGCAATGTAAAGTGTTTGTGGGTAGGCACATATATTTAAGAGGAAAAATCTGCATGAAACTTTAGACCACATCTTTCACAGAATGGGGCCCTAATGGGCTATTAATTTGTTTTTATGTGATTTATCTTGCAGATATGTTCTCCCCCTACCCCAAATAAATTTTTCCATGTGAAACGTGTGGGATCAATATGATATGATAGTGCTACATTGACTCACAGAGTGAAAATAATAGTCAGGCTTGAAATTATTTTCGTTTTTTGTAGTATTTGTGTTAGTGGAAAAATATGACAGTATGTTTTGATGTAAGGCTTTTAGTGAGATGCAAGTAGTTATTAATTATCCTTCTTTTCAAAATCAGCTAATTGTGAATAATTAGGATCACTGCTTTCCTGTTTATACCCACAAGAGTTTTAAAATATGCTTTAAAGTGGCTGAGTAGTTCAAAAGAAAATAGAGTTTTGTATTCTGTTTTCAAATCTGTTTAGACAAGTGTAAATTATGGAGAATGTACAATAGTTGATGAAAAATGTCATACATGTCTTAAAATTATTTTAATCCTGTTGCAAACAGTATCTAAAGGGATGTAGCCTTCTCTGATCTTTTTTGATAAGTATATGCATATAAAAATCCATTATAGGAAATATTCTTTAGAAGTCTTCACAGCAAAAGTGAATGCAAAACAGCACATAAAAAATATTAGTTATGGGTGTTGAACATTTACTTTTTCAACAGAATAATGTAACTATGTATTTTCTGGCCTTTATCAGGATCACAGAAAGATTAGCCTTCATTGTGATAATGCAAATACTACACATTTTTGCCATATCTGTATTCTTATTGTTTACTTCACAGATTCTCACTATCGTATTTGAAGATATATCAGAATTTGTGTCATAGTGCTTCCTTCCAAATCCCAGTGGTGCATTTAAATCAAATGCAAACATTTGTTCTAGGCCAAATTGCAAATAAATCTTTGCTCTGAACAAATTCCTTTCTGTCTGTTGTAACCCACATCCAGTTTGCTGCAGCATTTGATATTTACATCAAGAGGCGGGGAGAAAAGCAGTGAGGAGGGATGGTCTTGCTCGAATTGTTTGTGTGCACATTCAAGCCGTGTCTACACGTGTACGCTACTTCGAAGTAGCAGCACTAACTTCGAAATAGCGCCCGTCACGGCTACACGCGTCGGGCGCTATTTCGAAGTTAACTTCGACGTTAGGCGGCGAGACGTCGAAGTCGCTAACCCCATGAGGGGATAGGAATAGCGCCCTACTTCGACGTTCAACGTCGAAGTAGGGACCGTGTAGTCGTTGCGCGTCCCGCAACTTCGAAATAGCGGGGTCCGCCATGGCAGCCATCAGCTGAGGGGTTGAGAGATGCTCTCTCTCCAGCCCCTGCGGGGCTCTATGGTCACCATGGGCAGCAGCCCTTAGCCCAGGGCTTCTGGCTGCTGCTGCTGAAGCTGGGGATCCATGCTGCAGGCACAGGATCTGCAACCAGTTGTCGGCTCCGTGTATCTTGTGTTGTTTAGTGCAACTGTGTCTGGGAGGGGCCCTTTAAGGGAGCGGCTTGCTGTTGAGTCCGCCCTGTGACCCTGTCTGCAGCTGTGCCTGGCACCCTTATTTCGATGTGTGCTACTTTGGCATGTAGACGTTCCCTCGCAGCGCCTATTTCGATGTGGTGCTGCTCAACGTCGAAGTTGAACATCTACGTTGCCAGCCCTGGAGGACGTGTAGACGTTACTCATCGAAATAGCCTATTTCGATGTTGCTACATCGAAATAAGCTATTTCGATGTAGGCTTCACGTGTAGACGTAGCCTCAGACAGCAAAGGAGAGAAACTGACCTAGAAATGCCCAGTGATATTCAAAACGTTGTCACATATGAGAGGGCTCATCCAGGATTTGAAGTGTCATGGGCCTTGGATACTAAAGATGAGATTCTTGTTCCCAGAAGTATGTAACACACTGGTTAGCACGTGTAATCTGTCTGCCTCTGATCCACACAGGATACACTAGAGCTGTCAAAGGAAGAAACGCCACTTAGCAAGCAGCACAGATATAAGAAGACATGTCAGGGAGAGGGCACTGCAAAAGTCTGGCCTTGAGGTGCTGAAAGCATAGCTAAAAATTCAGGGTCTGCATCTGAAATGCAGAACAGACAACTTCACAGTAGGTATGACAGGATGTTTTCATGACAGCTGGGAATCAACCAGATTGCTCCCAGATTGTGAGCTCCCCTCAGTCATCATCCTGTCATGTCTTCTGGTTGCTTACTCAGTCAGAGACATCGCCGCAGTCTTAGCTGGCTCAGCCAGCCAGTCCTTTTCCAGACTAGAAGTAATGCAATTGACAACTCGTCTGGTCAAAATATAAAGCTGTCTCATCAGCCTACTGAATACACAGCAAACATGTTCAAGTTACATATAAACCCATGGGATTAAGGTGCGCTGACCAGAGGAATTCTCTTAGGATAGATGTAGAACACTCACCTCAAGAAGAATCTGGGCTCTTGAGAGTTCTGTTAATTCTTTAAAAAATGCTTTCTGCACTGCCTCTGCTGTCCAGATGCAGCTGCAGAAGTGGCCATAGTGGCATAACCTGGCTGGCCGTGCCCAATGGTTCAAACTATTGCAGTTGTTTGCTTAAAATTCTTCTCTGAGTGTCCTTGGGGGTGTGCCAACTTTAGGTGTGTCAGCACCACTGCACCCACTGGCCAAAGATTTGTGTGTAGCAGTGTCCCTGCTGTCCCCCACTCCCCAGCTGCCCACGGCTACGGCTACACGTGAATGCTACATCGAAATAGCTTATTTCGATGAATAACGTCTACACGTCCTCCAGGGCTGGTGCCGTCGATGTTCGACGTCGACGTTGGGCAGCACCACATCGAAGTAGGCGCTGCGGGGGAGCGTCTACATGCCAAAGTAGCACACATCGAAATAAGGGTGCCAGGAACAGCTGCAGACAGTGTCACAGGGCGGACTAGCACTTCCGGGGCAACAGCTAGCCGCTCCCTTAAGGGGCCCCTCTCAGACACACTCAGCCTGCACAGCACGCGGTTTGCAGAGCCATAGGCACACACACCTCGGTGACGCAGTCATGGACCCCCAGCAGCAGCAGCAGCAGCAGCAGCAGCAGCAGCAGCCAGAGGTCCACCCAGCAGCCCCTGTAGGAGCAGTACTCACCCTGCTCAATGCCATGCAGGAGGCAGCTGATCACATCCTAGCCACAGAGGAGGAGCTGCACGCAGGGGAGGAGGAAGCAACCCCAGACCCTGCAGCCCCCCGCCGCACATGCCGCCAGCTGTGGAGCTACCCCACGAGCACCGACTGGTGGGAGCGGCTGGTGCTCGGTGAGTGGGACGACGACCACTGGCTCCAGAACTTTCGGATGAGCCGGCAGACATTCCTGGAGCTCTGCCAGTGGCTCACCCCCGCACTGAGGCACCAGGACACCTTCATGCGGTGTGCCCTCAGTGTGGAGAAACGGGTCAGCATAGCTGTCTGGAAGCTGGCCACTCCAGACAGCTACCGATCCGTGGCCAGCAGTTTGGTGTTGGCAAGGCCACCATCGGGGCTGTCCTCATGGAGGTAAGAGGACCCATGGGGAGTGGGGGAGGGAGCCCTGGGGTGGGGGAGGGGAGCCTTGGCAGGGGAGGGCCACACACACCCTGCACACCCCTCATTGGTGGTCTCCCATGTGCTTCCCCTGCAGGTCATCCGCGCCATCAACGCCCTGCTCCTCCACAGGCTCGTGCGGCTTGGGGACCAGATGCCGCCATCGTGGGGTTTGCCATCCTGGGCTTCCCCAGTTGCTTCGGGGCTCTGGATGGGACCCACATCCCCATCCGTGCCCCGGAGCACAGTGGAGGACGCTACTTAAACAGGAAGGGCTTCCACTCAGTGGTCCTCCAGGCCTTGGTGGACAGCCGGGGCTGCTTCCTGGACATATATGTGGGCTGGCCTGGCAGCACCCATGACGCCCGGGTATTCTGGAATTCGGGCCTGTGCCGCTGGCTGGAGGCGGGGACCTACATCCCCCAGAGGAAGATCCCTGTGGGGGACACCACCATGCCCCTCTGCGTCATCACAGACGCAGCATACCCCCTCCAGCCCTGGCTCATGCACCCTTACACAGGCCACCTGTCAGCCAGCCAGGAGTGCTTCAACATGTGCCTGAGCCACGTGCGCCAGGTGGTGGAGCACACATTTGGCCGCCTCAAAGGGCGCTGGAGGTGTCTCCTCACCTGCCTTGATGCGGGCCCCACCAACATCCCCCATATTGTGGGCGCGTGCAGCGCCCTCCACAACCTGGTCGAGAGCAAGGGGGAGGCATTCTTTCAGGGTTGGGCTGTGGAGGCTGGCAGGGCCGATGTGCAGCCACCTGCTGCCCCCAGTCGCCAGGTGGACCCCGAAGGGACCCAGGTCCGGGAGGCCTTGCGGGCCCAGTTCGACGAGGCCGCAGGGTGAACGCTGGCAGGCCCCCCACTGCACCCCCCCATCCTCCACAACACTGCCTGCCCCTACGCCCACACCACAGAGCACCCAAGAGCACACCCCTCCCCACTTTTCTTGTAAATAAAAACAGACATGTTGTTCGTCGAAGCAGAATATGTTGAACTCTTATTATAATCATACTATTTACAGCCAAAATAAATATTATATATATATGTATTATAAGATGACAGGAAAAAAAAGGGGAAGACAAGGAAGGGGAGAACTATTTACATGGGGGGGCAGGTATCATCATAACATAACAGGGGTCTAATACAAACTATTTACAATAGACAAGTGAAGGGGATATATACAAGGGGGAGGGCCATGTCCTGGGCCCCACACCCCCTATTGTCCAGCGCTGGGGGTGGGCAGCTGCGACCCACGCCTCGGCCTCAGCCCTGGCTGGGGCTGGCTGGGGGCCGGGCGGACCAGGAGATATGGCCGGCAGGTGTCAGCAGGCCCCAGGTCCCCCTCGGCGGAAGGGCCCTCGGTGGCGGATGGCGGTGTGATGGCGGGTGGAGCGGCGGGTGGAGCAGGCAGGGCGGGCAGAGCGGCAGCCATTGCAGCATGTGGGGCCAGGTAGTCCGCGATGCGCTTGAACGTGCGCATAAAGGCCCCCCATGCCTCCTGGCGCCAGGCCAGCGCCCGCTCCTGCAGTTTGAGGCACCGCTCCTCCACCTGCAGGCACTGCTCTGAGACCTCCAGCTGCCACTGGAGGATTGCCAGCAGCTGGGGGGATCCGCTGCTCTCCGGGAGTGCTGGCTCCACCGTTGTCCCTGCCCTGGGGCCGGTCGGTGCTCCGCCGAGGGGCTGGCCTGAACTGATGGCCACGGTGGGCTCTCCAGGACCACTGACACCTCGCCGGTGCTCTCCAGTCCCTCTGATGGTGCAGCTGAGGAACACGGGGGGGAAGAAGAGTGGAGACAGCTGTTAGTGTGGGCCCTGAGCCGTGGCCCTTGTCCCCCCACCCCTCTGCTGCTGGTTCCCGATCCCTGTCCCCGGGAGATGCTGCTGCTGCTGATGGGTGTCCCACCCCCTCCCCCCAGGGGACCCTAGGTTCCGCTTCCCGCATCCCCAAGTATGGGGCATGGCACTGTCGTGCTGGGGGGGGCAGGGGCTGATGCACTCTTCTGAGGGACATGCCACTGCTGTCCTTGCGGCCATGGTCATCTGGGCATGTGGAGGGCCCTGGTCATGTCTGTTACCCCCACCCCTCAACCCCGGGGGTGTGCACCGGGGGGGTACATACCTGATGGTCTGCTCCCACGGTCGGGGGACATCCGGTGGGCGGACGCCTGCTGGAGCTCCAGGACGGGATGTCGATCCGGAGCCCCCCATCACTGGAGAAGGATCCCCCCTCCTCCTCCTCCTCTGGTGCCCCGGGGGTGGGCTCCTAGGGGGGGCCCTGGGGTGTGGGGCTTACCTCCAGGGCGGACTCCGCCTCTGGGGCCTGCTGGGGCTCGTCGGCCGAGGTATCAAGAGTGGCCGGAGGGGAGGAGGTGTGCCAGGGGCCCAGGATGGACCTGAGCTCCCTGTAAAAGGGGCAAGTGACGGGGGCAGCCCCAGATCGGCCGGCTGCATCCCAGGCCCGGGCGTAACCCTGCCGCAGCTCCTTCACCTTACTCCTGACATGGTCAGGAGTGCGGGCAGCGTGACCCCGGGCAGCCAGGCCCTTGGCCAGCTGAGCGAACGCATCCGCGTTCCGCCTCTTGCTCCCCAGTACCTGGAGCACCTCCTCCTCACTCCAGAGCCCCAGCAGGTCCCGAAGCTCGGCCTCCATCGAGGAGGGGCCCCGCTGCCTGTTGCCAGGCTGGCTGTCAGGCTGGGAGCCCTGGCTCCCCTTGGGGGGGGTGCCCTGGGGGCGCTTGGGGGGCTGGCGGGTGGCCATCGCAGCGGGGGTGTGTGTCTGTGGCTGCAGAGGGGCGTGCAGGCTGGCCACGTGGCTGGGCTGCCGCCTGCATAGTCTCTCAGCTTCCTGCACAGGAAGGCAGGGGGCGGGGACCTTTAAGGGGCCACTGCACACGGCGACCATCGAGCTCAGGGGCTGGAGAGAGCGTCTCTCAACTCCTCAGCTGATGGCCGCCATGGCGGACCCCTCTATTTCGATGTTGCGGGATGCGCAACGGCTACATGTGCCCTACTTCGACGTTGAACGTCGAAGTAGGGCGCTGTTCCCATCCCCTCATGAGGTTAGCGACTTCGATGTCTCGCCTCCTTAAGTCGATGTCAACTTCAAAATAGCGCCCGCCACGTGTAGCTGTGACAGGTGCTATTTCGAAGTTGGCGCAGCTACTTTGAAGTAGCCGGCACGTGTAGACGTGGCTCACATGTGCAGGGCACAGGCACAAGATGCCTGTGACACGTACTGCGTATGCGTGGGCAGCCGGCTCCTCAGGTCTCCAATTGCTGCCGGCTTCGGTCACAAGAGCAGCCCCTCCCTCAGTTACCTGAAAAAAAAATCAAAATCTGAACAACTTATCTTTAAATAACAACTAAATAGAACAAGATGAAAAGACAATGAGGGAAAGTGGCGTCCGCAACTTCTCCTAAGTGGCTCTAGCCACTTTCAGCAGCTCCACTTCATAGCTCAGCCAGTCTCAGCAGTTTCACTCATGCCCGGCTCGCTGGGTTTTAAAGAGTGCTCCACTTGTGGCTTGTCCATTTTAGTTTCTGACAGCCCCCCTTTCTGCAAAGTGTCTGGGTCAGCCCCACAACACAGAAGACTGCCCTCACTGTAGGAAATTGACAAAACAGTCCAGGAGAGTGAGGCAACAGCAGGTCTGTATCTGGCAGATGGAGCAGGCACTCACACCTATGGACCACAATGACTTCCCCCCAGGGATAGTCCACAGGGGGTTGAGATTATTGACAGGGCTACTGACATGCCCTGGAGACAAGGGAAAATCCCCTGGAGCTAAGAGAAGGTCTCATACTTCCTCTGGGTCTGTCTCCTTGATGGTGAAATTGATCAGCTCCAAGCACCATGCTGTCACCGTCCTTGCTATTAAGGTGGCTGGCTTGAGTGCTTACCTGAGAAGGCAACAAAAGGAGAGGGCTCACCCTGTCACAAAACGGGTGCTGCTGCACAGTTGATCAGGCTGTGTCTTGTCAGCCTACTGAATACATAGCAGCCCAGATAAGAACCCAGAAAATGATTAGTTTCCACAGCAGAAGTTATTTTATTGAATGCACCTATGGTAACAGTTTAAAAACCATCTTTAAAATGAATAGTTAACAAGTAGAAGGTATGTCAAAAGTAATGTGTATCTTGAATGGTTAATGGTCTAATTTATCCCAATTTAACAGCCCAATTAAGTGCATACACCCTCATATAAACCCATGCACACATGCTCACCCTCTGAGGCTGGCCAGATCCCAGGTAATGTGGGTTAGTTGATTGAGGTGAGAGTCTGATGTGCACATCACCCTATTATGCCGAATTGATGGACTCTGACTTATGTGGCAGCTGCTAATGCAGACCGGCTGGCACTGGCAAAGTGTGCAAAAGCACTTAATGCAGCTACACCTGCTTCTGTCCTCTTGGTACTGGCAGTGTAGGGGTCCCGATACTGATGCCCGCTCCACCTTTTATGCTGCAATATACCACTGCAGGGGAGTTCTCTGTTACCTCGGCACTGGGCACTTCACTGCTGAGCAAAGGGTCTTTACGTAGCTCAAGTCTGTTGCATTCACTCACTCCAGCTGCTGATCCAGCAAGGGCCTCTGACTCAGATGATGACATTTCTCCTTAGAGAACAGCGAGGAAATTTTCATCCAAGCCAGTAGAATTGCAACAGTTGTAGCAGCAGTGGGTGCCCCCTCCCAGGCCACCTACCTGGCCTTACTGGGATCCAAGGGTGGTTTTTCAAGACGTGCCCCTTCCCCAGCCATTACGTCAACTTCTACCAACAAATAGACCCCGACCCACTAATATCCGGTCACTGAACAGATCAGAGATTTCAGAGGTCGAGGACTATGGGACTTACAGTAAGGGAGATGATTGATCAGATTCTCCCCTCCCATCACAGTTTTCTCCCTCATCACCCTCTGCAGCCTCAGTCATGAAAGCACCCACCTCCCTCTTGGGTTATGACTCCCTGATCTTTTAAGACCTCTTCAGGAGGATCTTGGACAGACTTGAGATATCCCTCTTGACCCCAAGGGACAAGCATCACAAGCTGACTAATATCTTACACTTGTCCACCCAGAACAGAATGGCAATAACAATTAATGAAGCCCTTCTGGATCCAGCCAGGCTTCCACGGAGCAGTCCAGCCTCCATTCCACCCACATCAAAGAGGTTGGATTGAAAGTCGTATGTGGCCTCGAAGGGGGATGAATTTCTCTTCTCTCACCCAGCCTCTGACTCACTGATGTAGAGGCTGTGAGTCAGTGGGGTAGACAGCAGAATAACAGATTTACCCTGGAATACACAAGGTGGAAAAGGCTAGATGCGACGGGGAAAAGGTTGTACTCATCAGCCAGCCTACAATTTCATATTGCCAATTATGTGGCACTAATTGCAAAATATACACATTACATCTTTGGTCAACTTCACACCTTCATTGAAACAATTCCAGATAACAAAAGATGACAATACAAAGCCTTCATGGGAGCGGGCTCATTCATTTCAAGGACAGCTTTACGATCAGCTCTGGATGCAGCAGACACAGCCACTGGGTCCATAACATCAACAGTGGTCATGTCCTGGCTACAACTCTCCAGTTTTCCTAGGGATGTCCAAACCACCACTGAGGATATTCACTTCAAAATGTCTTAACACTTCACTAAAAACACTAACAAGATGCTTTGCTCCTTCAAAGATTCATGGGTCACCTTACATACCCTGGGCATCCAAACGGTTGCTGCAAAACGTAAACAAAACAGACAATTTAGTTACAAGTACAAACCATCTCCATTCAGCAACAGATTACAATAACAGACAACGTCAGAAACAACTTAGGAGGAGACAAATCACAGACCAGTCTCTGACCTAGCAGGATCTGCCCTGTCAGTCATTTTGAAGATTTGGTCAAGAGTCAGATGGCCCTCATAGCTTTCAGGCCTCAGGCCAAGCCACACACCACCTTTGGCTCAAGGCTAGCAGCATTCTATCCACACAGCGAGCCATCGCCACGGACAAGTGGGTCTTAGAGATTGTGCACATCAGTTGCATCATCCTGTTCATCTCCAAACCTCAACCCCCATCCCTGTCCATTTTCAGGAATCTCTCTCACGAGTCTGTGCTCATGCAAGAGGCACAAGATCTTCTACTGCTGGGAGCCATAGAGGAGGTAACCACTGAGCACAGAGGAAGGGGCTTCTACTCATGCTACTTCCTCACAAAGAAAAAAAGAGGGGGTTGGAGACCCATACTAGATCTCAGAAATCTAAACCAGTATGTGCTTTGCCAAAGATTCAGGATGCTGACTTCAACCACAATCAGATTCATTATAGCAAAGTGACTCTTCTGATACAGGGTGCTACCCTTTGGCCTGTCCACAGCACCAAGGGTCTTTTCAAAGGTCCTAGCAGCGGTCACCGCATATCTAAGACATATGCACATATCTAAGGACAAAAGGACCATCTTTCTCTACCTAGATGACTGCTTAATAAGGGGCCACTCTTCAGCTCAGAACCAACAGGCGACAGCTTTGACCAGAAAGCTGTTCTCCAATCTGAGTCTAGTATAAACCTGCCAGAGTGCATCCTGACACTAACTCGCACACTCTAGTCCATAGGGGCACTTTTGGATTGCCAGACCGCCACAGCCTTGCTGCCACTACACAGACTGCCGGCAGTCCGAGATCTCATCCTCATGCTGCAGGTCAGCCCCACCATAACTGCCAGGCAATGTCTATATCTCCTTGGCCACATGGCAACAGCAGTCTTGGTCCTGGCCCCTGCATGCCTCTGGATTTGACCAGTTCAGTCTGGTTCAGAGCAGAGTTCAGGCTCCATATTCACATGGCCCAGACAGATCTGGTTCTCCAAACCTCTACAGCTGTCCATACATCACCCATATCATCTTGCTCCCATCTCCTTGTTCTTAAAGAAGCAGAATGGGTCCGTTCACCACCCAGCCATCTACCGCATTCACCTCCATGTGTGGTTTATGTTTGGCTGACAGATTCAGAGCTGCATTTTCCACCTCAGGCCCAAACAATCCTTGAGAACAGCAGGCAAACTGCAACGAGGAAGACCTACTCACAAAGGCTACGTCTACACGTGAAGCCTACTTCGAAGTAGCCTATTTCGATGTGGAGACATCGAAATAGGCTATTTCGATGAATAATGTCTACACATCCTCCAGGGCTGGCAACGTCGATGTTCAACATCGACGTTGCACAGCACCACATCGAAATAGGCACAGTGAGGGAACGTCTACACGCCACGGTAGCACACATCGAAATAAGGGTGCCAGGCACAGCTGCAGACAGGGTCACAGGGCGGACTCAACAGCAAGCCGCTCCCTTAAAGGGCCCCTCCCAGACACACTTGCACTAAACAGCACAAGATACACAGAGCCGACAACGAGTTGCAGACCCTGTGCATGCAGCATGAATCCCCTGCTGCAGCAGCAGCAGCCAGAAGCCCTGGCCTACAGGCTGCTGCACACGGTGACCATAGAGCCCTGCATGGGCTGGAGAGACAGCGTCTCTCAACCCCCCAGCTGATGGCCGCCATGGAGGACCCCACAATTTCGATGTTGCGGGACGCGCAATGACTACACGGTCCCTACTTCGACGTTGAACGTCGAAGTAGGGCGCTGTTCCCATCCCCTCATGGGGTTAGCGGCTTCGACGTCTCACCGCCTAACGTCGATGTTAACATCGAAATAGCGCCCAACACGTGTAGCCGTGACGGGCGCTATTTCGAAGTTCGTGCCGCTACTTCGAAGTAGCGTGCACGTGTAGACACAGCTAAAAATGGCAACGCTTCATATTCTGCTGCCTCTGCCAACCATGTGATCTCATGCACACAGGCATCCCACATATACTCACTTAGCTACTTCACCTTCAGCAAACAAATCTATTGATCAGCACTATTAGGGTCCACCTGGCAGCCATATTGGCTTTCCACCCTTCTATCCAAGACTGCTCAGTCTTCACTCACTTGTCCATCAAGCAGTTCCTTAAGGGCCTCCACAACACCTTCCCTCCAATCAGAGATCCAACACCTGCATGGGATCTGAATTCGGTCCCTTGGGGCCCTAACTGGCAAACCCCTTGAGCCAATAGCCACCTGCTCTTTGCTGCAAATGTCCATGAAAGGAGCTTGCCTTATGGCAATCACCTGCATTAAGGATAGGGAAGATCAGTGCACTGATGTCTGAACCTTCATATGCAGTCTTTCAAAAGGACAAAGTGGTCTTTTGCACCCTCCCTAAATTACTCCCTAATGTACTTACCTCTTTCCACTGCAATGAACCAGAACCAGTGTACTCACCTGTATTCCTCCTTAAACCACATACCGATGATCTTTCCTCTAAGTGGATACCAAATTTAATTAAATTATGTTTATGGAACTCTTATTGTAATAAAAAATACCACACAAGTGGGGACAGGAAGAGATTCATTAGAACTCGCTCAAAGGGCAGTTTAAACATACCTCTCCAGCACAAGGACCAAGACACAATGACTGAGGTTAGTAGTTTCCCAAGAATTAATGTGTGAATCTCAGTGGATGAAAAATGAAAATCTCTGTGGAGAAGAATTAGTCTGTAAACTGGATGTTGTAAAAGAATAAGACTCGCGTTGAACTTAATTTATTTTAAAAATTGAATTAATTTTGTACTTTAATTCATTTTTCACAATCAGCCCCTCCAGGATGAAATAGCTAGCGGAACCAAAAAATCAGCACACATGTCAATAATATAGTCAGAAGAAATACAGTAATTGCAAACCAACCATGCCCTATCCCACCACTGTTAGTGTGCTGCTAAGTATGGCATTTCTCTTGTCACAACAACATGGATTGAGGCAGCCACTGGTAGTTGAATGAAAGGGTCAAGGGAAATAGTAAATGAGGATTTATTTTTTCCTTTTTCTGCAGCACCCTGTTTAGAATTAGACATGCCTCTGTGGCTCCTGTTATTTGTGTTGCTTCCGTAACTGTGGTATCTGTCAAATTTAATCAGTCAAATGGTATTAATCAAATTACCTCATGTTAGTTTATCTCTGTTTCTTTCTTCATTTAAGTGGGATTTGATAAACTAGAAGCCCATCTTATAAAAATACATCACACTAATGTTGACAGCTTAATTGATGTGTGACTGATATAACTATGCTTTTCGGAACAAGCAATTGAATATAGAATGATGAAATTCCGCAAGCTTAGCGTGATTAGGTGGAGGATAGCTCTTGAGTATATTCTCAGCAGTGCTTTTGGGAACTGGGTGCAGGTGTATTGAGTTGTCTCTGGTCTGAAGGGGATTAGCTCCATATCAGATTCCTTCTCCCTTTCTACATCTGCTCCTGGGGAGGACTTTGAGGGTGGCTTCTTTTGACACAGATGAGGGAGAGTGCCTATGAGAAGCCAAGCTAAATTCTATAACCTGGGCTGGCTTGGATCCTGATCTTGAAGTGTTTTTTAATTTTTACTTGTGTTCACTTATTTCACTGTCTGGTCCAGTTTTACAGGTGAAGAATGGATGCATGGCTGATGAAACATCCTCAGTTTGGCAACTTTAGGCTCTACCCCCTTTCCACTCCACTCTCCACAGTCTTTCTCTTATGGTAGTCAGAAAAACATGTACTCAGAGAACTAGAAGAAGAGATGGAATAAAAAAATGCACTGCTTACCATAACAGTATTCATGCGACACTGGCAATGGGCAATTTAGGCTAGTGAGTGGACCTCATGAGTGGCCCTCCTTCATCTCAGTGGGGCACAAGGTTGTCATGACCAAGAAGGACTCCCAGGAAAGGGTAGTTTTGCTAACTTGCGTGCCTAGAATTTGCAAGGTGGAATGACTGAACTGGAACACCACTTTGACTGGATGCAGAGGGCATACATGGCTCTTACAGTTAATGCTGCATGCAATTAGAATGGCCCTCAGTTCACTTGTCCTTTATTACATGCATGTCACTTCTGTGATAGTAGTAGTTTAAAAAAAAACCTACATGGATGGAAGCCAGCAGAATCTAACAACCCTGCACATGGGCAATGGCAAACAAAATGTCTCACGGGTCACACGTAGAATCCTGCTGGGCTTAATGGAGCCCAAGGGTTGCAGGTGCCCACCACTGTCATACAATAGCAGGTTCCCTCTACTGTGCATGTGATTAGGGGTGTTGATGGTAAATTAACAGGGAAGCATCTGTGTTTCCAGAGCTGCTTATTCACACTCTTCCTTTGTTCATGAGAGTAGCTTAGTTATATTTTCAGATTCTGTGTAGAGCTGGGCAATAATTTTTCAAACAAATAATTTATTTCAACCTGTGGTTCACAGATCCCTGGGAACCTGCAGACTAAGTCTAAGATTTTCAAAGGGGTCTGTGCCTCCACTTGAAATTTTTTTTGGTTGTATTTACAAATGAAAAAAGGTTGAAAACCACTAGTTTAAGTGATCCACAAAATGGCTGCAGGATGTGGAAGGCTAAAGGTGGTGGTCCTTCTGCCATTGTTCTCTGCGGTAGTAGTGGTTAAGGGCACTCACTTTAGAATGTGGAAGTCAAGTCCCAGCTTAAAAGCCCTCCCTTAGAAATGGACTTTTTCCACTTCTCACTCATCATCTTAATCACTACACTTTTATGCCCAGCACTTAATTGGTTCCATTGGGTGTTTACAGGGCTCCTTACCGTACAACCCATAATGCAGGAAAGACATTCCTTCCCCTTCCATTCCTCCACAGGATTCAGCTCTCTGAGTCCTAGCACCCTCCTGTCCTCCCTAATCCCTGTGATGGGGACAGAGGATGCAGTAGGGTGGGGACTTCAGCTGGAGAGTGCAACAAGATCTGACCTTGGCCGTGAAAGCCACAACATTTTACCCAATCATATGAGCTCAGGTGTTTTTCTGCTGGGACCATTGATTTTATTCTCTTAACAGCACTGGAAACAGGTCACAAGTTGCAACAAATAAGCAACTCCGCCTCAGTACAGTAGTTAAGTACTAAGCACATTTCTGCTCCACACACTGTGGCTTGAAAGTGCTGCAAGGAAGGCAAAAAGCTCCCTGTTTCTCTGCCAATTGGCCGTCAGGGAAGATTCCTGCCTGACCCTTTAAAAGGATGGTTGGCTAGACCACAGTGCCTGTCAGACCATGTTCCCATTCCTAGCTTGAGTTGGAGGGTGGGCTTCCAGACAAGAGACAAAAGAAGCTTCACATATCCTTGCACCGTGCTAAATCCTGGCAAATAGGCAGCTGGCCAATCAGCATCCCTGTGCACCAGCTAGCCAATAGTGTCAGAGACACCTAGGCAGAGGATCTACCCATTACCCTTACTAGTGTCTCCCTCCCTTAGGGAATGTTGGCCTTTCAATGCTGGCCCCATCAGGTTCCCCCACCAATGATGGGTGTGGCGTTAATGAGCTTAACTAAGCTTGTCTGCACCTGATTTCTTCAATGAGTGAGGCTTCCATCTCAGAAACTGTTGCCAGACTTTATCCCCATGCCTCAAACACGCACACACACACACACACAATTCATTAGCTCAAAGGAGCTGCTTTCTCCTGGATCTGGGCACCACTGTGACGAGGTACAGCAGTGTGCAATACTCCTCCCACAAGGCAGCAAATGGCCTATAGCCCCTATTCCCCCCCCCAGCCCACTTTATCTTCTGCATTATATGGGGGCAAGCTGCCTTTCCCCAGCACGTATCCTCACTTGCCCTCTTTATTTTTTGTATTGTATGGAGACAAGCTAAAAATATCTGTAGTTAATAAAGCACCATTTAAGCAGCCAGTAAAAATGGGCCCAGCATTGCCAAGCTTTATAATGAAATCTAAGTATGATCACAATATATATTCTTGCTAACACACTAAATACACTTGAAACATGTATCCAGATATTGCCTTCATGAACACATCATACAAAATAAATGTACATGCCGGTTTAGCTAAAACTAGAGATGCATTAAAATTATTGGTTGTTTTTAGTAACAGCACTTATGCTGTATACTCAAATTATTTATGAATTGAAAATGTTCAAGGGTAAGAGGTTCTGTGAGCAGCTGTTGTGATATTATCAATTAAGCTTACATTTGCCAGAATATTGCCAGCTAAGTTCTTATAAGGTTGTCATAAAGGTCTTCCTTTTGACAGAAATCGATTTACATGGTTATCAATTTAGACCCCCAGAAAAGCAAAAGGGGCGGGGAGGGAGGATATGTGAGTGATGACAAATTTACAGCTGTCACTTGCTCATGATGAACAATCTTTGTATATCATTTTGTCCTGTCACTGCTGTCCAGATATTGTTCTCCAGACTTTCAACTGTTGTTTTTTATGACAGTTGCTTTTACAGATCATTATTGCTAACTCAGTTTTGTTCCAACTCTTATATCATAGTCACAATTTATTTTAAACCCCAGGACACTGTGCAATCCTTTTATCCCCCATCTTCATCAGAAAAGCAATGGCAGAAATGAAACACTGACTTTGAATTGCTCAGCTTTCAGACAATTATTATTACTATGTTGGCTTTCTTGAAATTAATCATTGTCCTAATATTGCAGAAAGAAATACAAGACACTAGAAATTTGATGTAACTAGGCTACATCTTTGTTAATTTGCACACCTGAGAATTATCTGTAAATTACTTATCCTGCACAGGTCATCCTTCCTTTCATAACCCGTACTGCAGGGAAGGGAACTCTGCCCTTAGCTCCATTGGTCTTTGTCCCACAAGAATTGGGGGGCTGCTTTCACATTCTGTGTTTTATGTCATTAATCTGATGCTATTTCCATTACTGAGTCCCTGGTGTCTTCCCCTCTCATGGTTTGAGCAGAAGGGATTGTTGTCTCGTGGGACTTAGGGCTATGTCTACACAGCAGCCCTGTTTTGAATTAAGCTATTCTACTTCTAAATGAGCTATAATTATTTCAAAAAAGCTCTTAGCTATTTCAAAATACATAGTCTGCACACATAGTGCGTATTTTGAAATACCTGTTTTCAAATATGTGCTGTTAAGACAGGGAATAGCGATTATTTCAAAATGAGCACTAGCCCATGTTTTATTTTAGCACCTTTTTCAAAAAAGTTATTTTTAAATAGGTGGTATTCCTCCTGCAGTGAGGTTTACAGGTTTTGAAATAATATATCCACTATTTTGAATTTATTTTGAAATAGCTTGTACGTAGTGAGTCATTGTGCTAGGTAGCAGGCTGTAATCAGGAAGCAAGAGTCAGTGTCAAAGCCAGGCTGGAGTCAGGAGACTGAGGATTAGAGATAGTATCAGGCTGCAGACAGGAGGCAAGAGTCAAGGTTAGAGTCAGGATGGGATCTGAAATCCGATGAGGTGAGGTCAGGAGTGACAGCAGGCCTGAAGTATCTGTGGTTGCTGAGACAAATTTTGGGGGCACCCTCAATGGTTAAATAGGATGCTTGAGAGGGCTGCAAGGTACTGTTTCTCTCTCTCTCTCTCGCTGCTGGTATGCCTTGTGGCATCCACTCTTTGCAGCATTCCCTATAGAACACTGAGAATGTCAGCTGTTCCAGGATCTGCAGACCTAGGTTTCAATCCCTAATATTTATGGCACCAGTCATTGGGTTTTTTTCACCCAGAGTGTAATAAATAAGTATTCAAAAGAGACAATAGCTCAAGTTTAGCTCTTTTGAGGCAGAATCCTTGAGTTTTTGCTACTTACATCTCTTAAAGACTTTCCTTTGCCTGTTTCATTGTGTCTCCTGGATGATAAAGAAATGATTCAGGACAATAAAACACATTCCCCTCCTCCCTCAAACAGCCCTTATTGTCAAAGAGTATTCAGGAATTAGATGCAGCTTAATATTAATTGTCCCCAAAATTTAAATTAATTTTACATTCATTATTATCTATCATAATTAGTTCATGTAAAGTTTGTTGGATCTCAAGTATTATTCCAGAGGTTTCTCTTTGTAATTTATCATTTTGCAAGCCCCCGCTAATTAGCCTATTATGTTTTCTAATACCATGTTTCTCTAAAGAGAAAAATAATTCTTGAAAATACCAGAAGTGAAAACCCATAATTTCTTTTTCAACAGGTTTAATTCATTACAAATCTTCATCTCTATAATCAGGTTGACGACAAAGCCCATTAGTATGCTTGAGCATTAGGGCTGGTGAAAATCAACCATTGCTAAATATCAGAGAGCAAGTCTTTTTCTATTGCCTCTCTCCAGGCCAAGTTCCATCATCACTAAAATGTTTATTTCTATACTCACTGAATGCAACACATTTTGAAAATGAAATTAGAGCTGTATTAATATTAGACACAATTGCATTTAGTGTCCTTGTTGCAGCAGAAGTTACCCTTGGGTTAACTCTGTATCTCACCTTATGAACAACGTGCTTGAAAGTTTTCATTAGTCATGTGCCTAAGAAAAGTAAACAATCGTTATGAATTTTTGGGGAGCCTATAATAGATTTTTATCATAACACACAATAAGCAGATATTACCATACAGGATTCGGAAATGGGAAATAACATTTTAGTACTAATGAGATCAATGATAAGTGTGAATGTGTAACAATAATAGTAGCGAGAAGATAGGTAAACTGTAAAGCCTGAAGTCTGATGTTTGTTTATTTCCCTTCCTATTCTATATATTTTATGTAGTTTGCATTGTCATTTCCTACTCATATTACAATGCATTTTTGACATCACTCCAGAACTTTGGGATTTTTGTATAGTTCTTCATATAGCAATTTCGCAGGTCACTAAAGAGCAGTCAGGTATATCTGTCTTATTTCTCATGCACCCATGATAACTGAGTGCTAATAATTATGCAAAACAGAATTACATTCAAAGGACTGCATTCCTCATCTCTGCCCACCTAAGCTATTCTAAGCTTTTCACTATGGTAACTGAACAGTTTATGCATTCTACAAGGGATCTCTACTTCTTTCTTTCCATCCCTAGAGAAATGTCTGCACAGCTGTCTTATTTTGACATAAGCTATTCCAGAAGAGCTATTCTGAAATAGCCTATTTTGAAATAACACAGCTACATTAACCCCCTCCTTTTGGAAGGGGCTCAGTAATCAGGGATTTCAGCAGATGCTAAAGAGGTGCTTCGATGAATATGCAGTGCCTCATTAGCATAATGGCATCTGTGCACAATTTGAAAGTGCTTCTTTCAGAATGCATGCTGCCCATGTGGATGGAGGCCTTTCAAAAGGATCCCCTGATTTCAAAAGTCCCTTCTTCCCATTTGGTTTTGGGAAGAAGGGGCCTTTGAAATGAGGGGGCCCTTTTTAAAAGCTCCAGTCTATACAGGCGTTGTGCATTCCAAAAGTGGCACTTTTGAATCGCATGTGGATGCCATTATGCTAATGAGGTGCTGCATTGTCATGGCATCACCACATTAGCATCTGCCATAATCTCTCATTATTATGCTGCTTCCGAAAGGAGGGGGCTAGTGTAGAAGCAACCTTAGCTATTTTGAAATACATCACCTGCATGAATAGAACCTACTTCGAAATAGAGTGATAGGACACATGATGGCTTATTTCGAAAGAGGATCTATTCCCTGTCTTAGCTGCACTTATTTTGAAACAGGTGCTATTACTTGTAGAATGAGGTTTACCCATTTCAAAATGAAGCAAACACTATTTTGAAATTATTTCTAAATAGCAGTGGTGTAGTATAGACACTAGGGGCTTGTCTACACTACCTCCCTACTTCAAAGGGAGGATGGTAAGTAGGGTGTTGGAAGTTTATTAATGAAGTGCTGCAGTGCATGTGCAGCACTTCATTAAGCAAATTCTCCCTTGCAGGAAGTTCGAAGTGTTAAATTTCAAAGTGCCGGCTTGTGTCTAGCAACAGCTCACGCGCTGGTACTTTAAAGTGCCCGGGGTACTCTGAAGTCCCTTTACTCCTGAGGATTTTTTCTCCAATCATAAGTAAACTAGCTAACTAACTAACTACTGAGGAGTAAAGGGACTTCGAAGTACCTTGGGCACTTTGAAGTACTGGTGGGTGAGCCATGGCTAGATGCGAGCCGGCACTTTGAGGTTTAATACTTCGAAGTTGCTGCGGGAGCGTGGAATGTGCTTAATGAAGTACTGCATATGCACGGCAGCACTTCATTACTAAACTGCCAACACCTAGTAGGGAGGTAGTGTAGACAAGCCCTAGGATAGTTACTTTGAAATAAATGCAGTACATGCTTAACCTTTATTTTGCTAAGTTGTTGATAGGGACAACAAAAATATTGTGTTTTATTTCTGTGGGGTCGGGTTGCACAACAAAAATTATGACAGTTTTGAAGGGCTAAAACCCCATGATTCACAACATAACTCAAATTATACTTATGATTGGGGGAAAAAAATCTTTGCCTGATGGCAGGTTATAATTTAAATGCCCAGCATAGGATTTGTTCCACTTGCTGCTACTGGCCACTGTCAGAGACAAGATACTGGTTTAGGTGCACTACTGGTCATCTTATTAGCATATATGCAATATGCCTCAAGTAACCCATGACTGGGATTCATCACCAGATCTGGTCTACTGGTTGGATCATTAGCTTTGCAAGACTGGGTACTGATGGGGAATGTGATGTAAATGCTGAGCTTTGCCACTGGTCTTGATATGATATGGTAGTATGTTCTTAACCTATTTCTGTGACTGATCACCCAGGAAATGTCAGTTCCTAATACTATTTACTGTTCGTGAATACCATAATAGCTTTCCAAAAAGATAATGGAAATACATATTGCCCTTGCATTCTTCTTTAATGGAAAATTTGGTATTCTTAACATTATTAATATGCATTCTTTCCTTTTCTTCTCCAGGTCTAGGCTTCAGTATTGCAGGAGGTGTGGGAAACCAACACATTGCTGGAGACAATAGCATTTATGTTACTAAAATTATTGATGGAGGAGCTGCACAAAAAGATGGAAGGTTGCAAGTTGGAGACAGACTTCTTATGGTGAGACTGATAAACTAGAACTATATTTGAAGCTACAGAAATCTGTTTCAAAAGGTTACTTTTGCAGTGGAGGTGTAGTAGTAGAATTGTGATTAATACTGTTAAATTTTAATATTTTTCATTGAACGTATATGTTGGAAAATGCAGTTGTATGGAAAACCCCACTTGTTTTTATGAAGAGGAGCCAAAGAGTCTCTTTAATTTGGTATATGTACCCATTGCAGTTATAGTAAATATTTTATTTTCTACATTTGGTTTCTTGATAATACCAGGTCAAATCTTCTGGAGAAGTTTAGACTAAAGTTCTAGATTAAAGTGAAAAAAAGCCTTTATTGTCCTGGGTCAGTTCTACTTTTCAATTCTCTTAAAATGATGGAAGTTTGTTAGTTTTTAAAGATTGCCTTTTTGAAATCAAGGACCTCAGTTGCAGATCTAGTTTCATTTAATCTTCCATTTAGTTCCTAATGAATTAGTTCATGGTCACTCAAACTACAATTGTCTCTGACAGCCAGATCTTCTATGAGGGCCTTACTACTCACCAAGTCTAAAGTGGCATCAACTTTTGTTGGTTCAGCAACTATTTGATGAAGAATTTGTCAGTTATCAGATCCAGGAAAATCTGGGCTCTACTATTATTAGTAGCACTTGTCCTCCAGCCTATATCTGGGAAATTAAAGTCTCCCATAATCACACAATTTCCAGTAGTATTTATTTCATTAAAATCATTAAAGAAGTCCCTATCCATATCTTGATTGGATCCCAGGGGTCTCTGGTCTCTACTGCACCCCAAACACTATCCCACTGGAATCTCTAATAGCTGTTGCCCCCAAAGTGATTTTGACTCAAACAGACTCTGTCTTATCTAGTCCATCACTTCTAAGTTATTTAGTGTCTCCTTCATCATTAATATACAATACTATCCCACCACCATTGCCTTCATATATATCTTTCCTAAGTATTGTGTACCCTTCAGTACCTGTGCTCCAGGCATGACTACTGTTCCACCATGTTTCTGTAACCTCTGTAGTACCTAGTTTCACTTCCTGTGCCAGTAGATCTAGTTTCTCCATTTTGTTACCCAGGCTCCTTAAATAGGTATAAAGACATCTTAGTTGTTTTTCCATGGATTCATACACATTCCTCTCCTGACTGAGTGCAGTCATTCTACTGTCAGTGTCGCCTACCTACCTTTAACATCACTGGCATGCTGTTAATTTCAATTCTCCTACCCCCTGATGTTCCTTTCTCTGTTGCTGTATCCTTCCTTACTTAATTTTCCTCCTGCTCCAGGTTAGAACGTGTCTGCCCTCCTAAAGTTTGCCAGACAGTCTCAGATTGACTGATTCCCTTTCCCTTCATGCCGCCTCCTTCTTAGGGCATGTCTGTAGTTAGCAACAGATAGATGTGCTGGCAGTCAGTCTTCTGGAATTCAGTTTAGCATGCCTAGTGGGGCCGCACTAATTTGAATGATCAGGGCTCTGCTGTCAACCCCAGTACTCTTCACAGTCACAAAGTGTAAGAGAAGTCAGCAAGAGTTTCTCCCACTGACCTTCTACTCTGGGGATAGTGACAAAAACTGATTTACAGTAAACTCTTTTGTATCTGGCAACCCTGTGACCAAGTGGTGGCAAGATGTTCAAATATTCTGGTTAATAGAGGGCAGCTGGAGGGAGGCATAGGCAGGGGTCAGTGTCCACCCCCCCCAAAAAAAAAGTTCAGCTCCTCCCACAACGCCAGCCCTGGCTTCCACTCAACTGCTGACCCATTTACCTTGTTGGTGGAGATGATGTGGAGCTGCTTGCCGGGCTCCTACATGGCCATGCTGTGTGGGGAGCTGTTCACAGGGCTTGCACATGGTTGTGCTTCACAGGAGCCATTGGCAGGGCTTGCACATGACCATGCCCCACGGGAAGCTGCTCTGTGTGGCAGACACCAGGCAGGAGAGCAGAGGAGCCCACCGGCTTCACACACATACAGCACGGGAGGGACACAGGGAAGGCAGAGTAAGAAGGGGAAGTTGCATCATGGCTCAGGGTTTGCCTGAGTTATGCCAGTTATTTGAGGGCTCCAGTTGATGAAATACCAGATAAAACAGAGTTTAGTGTAAGTTACATGGATTCCAGCACCATAATTCTCATAGCTGGAGTTGCATATCTTAAATTGATTTTTCCCCTAGTGTAGATGTGGCCATAGTCCTGACTAGTTAATTCTGTATCCACTAGTTCTGTCTTAGATGTTAGCAGTGAGGAAAATATTGGACATATAAAATCTAAAAGATCTGTATTTCACTCGATCATCTCTTGATCATTTTGTAATATGTTTCTATATTTTCAGTTAATTGATTATGTCCTTTATTTCTTAGAATCAGCGCCCCCCTTTTTAAAATATTATCAGCCCATCTGCCTCTTATCACACCCTCAGGTTTCTGATGCCAATATGTTTTCACTCTTTACATGTTTTCATTTCTTTATAAGATGTTGTGGAAGTTCCTGATCACTTTCAATATTTTTCCTTTGGCAAATATGTCAGTTTATCATCTCTCACCCTCCTTTGTGAAAAATGAGTGAAAGATTCATTACTTTCCTTCAGCAGTTTTATCACTTCTGTCGATAGAAAATTACCCTTGTCATATCTTTCATTGATCTCGTTTCTTATATACTCAAACACTTTTTTATATGTTTCTACTCCGTTGTATGTTCATTGTCTGTTTGCAACTCCCAGAATTTCTTTTTGCAGCTTCTTAGAGTCTATAATCAGGTTTTGGGGATGAGGGCCTTGTCTACCTACAAACGTTTTACCACCTGAACTATACCACTGTACTTAAAGTGATATAATGATACTGATATAAAGATACTTGGCATAGATGTAAATAGTCCCATGCAGGAAAGGGAATAAACTCTCTTGGTATAAGACACTGTTATGTAGCTTGTATGTCACTAATACCATTGTACTAGTAAAAGTATTTCTGTATCATAATAAAAAACATGCGCCTCATCATAACAGTTATAGGGCTTGTCTAGACTACCACCTTCCTTCGAAGGAAGGATGGTAATTAGGATATTGGGAGTTTACTAATGAAGTGCTGCTGTGCACGGGCAGCACTTCATTAAGCAAATTCCCCCCTGCGGCAACTTCGAAGTTTTAAACTTCAAAGTACCAGTGCGCATCTAGCTGCAGCGCTCCTGCCGGTACTTCGAAGTGCCGGGGCAACGTCAAAGTCCCTTTACTCCTCAAAATTTTGTGTTCAGTATTCAGTTCAGTATTTCCCTTGCAGGGTTTCTTGGTCCTAGCCCTTAATCTGGTCTATACGGAGATTTTTGTATCGGTATGGGCTTGTCTACACTACTACCTTCTTTCAAAGTTGCTGTGGGGGGGTGGGGCGGTGAATTTGCTTAATGAAGTGCTGCCTATGCACCACAGCACTTCATTGGTAAACTCCCAACAACCTAATTACTGTCCTTCCTTCGAAGGAAGGTGGTAGTGTAGAAGTGTAGACAAGCCCATACTGATACAAAAATCTCTGTATAGACCAGGATTAAGGGCTAGGACCAAGATATCCTCCAAGGGAAATATGGAACTAGAGGATTGGCGAGACTTTTAGTTTTGTGTTCCCACTTAATAAAAGAGCCACTTCCTATACCCAGGAAGGATATAAGTTTGGACCATACCAAATACTTTGCCCCTCAACCTGAGCAGTTAGCCAATATTTGGGGGCCAGGATGGATTGTTTCCATTAGGAAGAGTAATTGATTACATGGATCAGGTATTTTTGTGGTGTAATCCTGTTTACTTATTGTGAATATACACAAAGTTCTGTGTCCCTGAACACAGCAGCAACAAATAAGTGGAGGTGGGCTTTTTTGTTCATATGTGCAAGCCTGCTTTCTAGCCAGTCCTGTACCCACATAAAGTACTCGCTCAGCTTCTTCCCAGGGACACACTCACTGCTTTTTGGCTTTCTGCTAGTTTTTTTGGTCTTGTCTGCATCTCACACATGCACAGCTCCACACCACTGCACCATTGAATGCCCCCACCCCATTACCAACACTTCTGCTGCTTACTGGGCTTTTAGAAGACAATTACGGATAGATTAGAGCTAAATAACAGCACAGAACATTGAGAGCCAGGACTGTAAACAAACTTTACGGGACCTCAGGAGACTTGGGCCACACTCAGGATGAGTGGATATCTGGCTACTTAAAATGCCAGAGCATGGATGTTGCCGAACGTGAGAGTGCCAGACTAGAGAGGTTCAACCCGTATTCTTTACTTGTGCCTTTCTCATCATCCAGACTAACGGATGTACTCATCCCTCATACAGATGTTATCAGATGTTCCCTCTTGATATGTCCTTCCTATTCCTAGTTAAACTTTTGCCTTGTAAGGGATATATCAAGCTGTCATTTAAAAATAACCCCAATTAAAACCGTTATAGAGCATAACTAAAAATCATATTGCACCATCAGCTCTGAACTGTTGTGTTATATAAGCTGATGGTCTAATATATCCCTAATTGGCTTCTAAGAGCCCAGTAAGCAGCAGAAGTGTTGGTAATGGGTTTGGGGCATTCCATGGTGCAGTGGTGTGGAGCTGTGTATGTGTGAGATGCAGACGAGGCCAAAAAACTTCAAAAGGAGGATGGTAAGTAGGTGTGTCAATGGGTAGAAGTTCTTCCACTGACATAGTGCTGTCTATGTTGTGGGGGTTAGGTAGGTATAAGCTCAGGGTTGTGGTGTGACATAGTTATATTAATATAGGTCTATAATATAGATCTCACTAAAGCACCAACTATGAAGTACTTGGAAACAGCCAAACTCTCCCCTGTTTCAAACCCTGGTCTTTTGGGCTCATAGCCTCTGATAAACTAAGCAAACAAAAGTAAAAGGGAGCAAAAGACAATGAAGCGCCATTTAATTACAGGCAGTCAGTTAAACACTCCTTCTCTCTAAACATAGTGAGCACCAGCTGTAGTCCAATTAACTACGTAGTTAATGAGATGCTAGAGAGGCAATTAACCCAAACAAATTCACTTTCTTTAAATCAGTTTTAGGACTTGAGCACAAAAAATATATTTTCTCTTTTTAGGTCTCTTTAAATCATTATTGAGCTTTAAAAAGTCCATGAACATCCATCAGCAGCAAAAGACCAATTACGTCCAACAGCTCACAGATGTTCACAGGAAAGTACGCAAGATATCACTGCAATACAATCTACTTCCTGGAGAAAATAACCTGAAAAGTATTTACACAAAGGCAGATGTAACCACAAGGATCAGCATCATGTCCCTCTAGATCCCTAAATACAACTCAATAAAATCTCAATAAACCCAAGTCAATAGATAAAAAAGAACAATTTTACCTTAAAAAAGGGAAAACAACTAAACCAAATATGTTCCTCTGGAACTCTTATTTTGCATCCACTTACTCTTTTATGACTTTCCTAATAGGTGACTTTCTAGGATGCTTGTAAGGTCAATTTGAAGAACCAAACTATTACTATAGCTCATATAAAATCCCTCACAATATTTCAAGATGAAACCAAAATTTTTCAAATTAAACAGCAACAGATGTTAAATATGAAAAAATAGCCTCTGCAGAAGGGACGTTGCAGTGGTTGCTAAATATAGAATGGAATTTTTTCCAACTTCTCTCCTTTGTAACTTGGTTAGTGCTACACTCACCCCTAGTGCCGGCAGCTTGATGCAAATGAGCAGTCTCAAAAATGCAAAATGGCAGCTCATTTGCATCAGCCTGCCAGCACTAGGGGTGAGTGTAGCACTAGCCTTTAAATATTTATGTCTCCCGTCATTATCTCCTTTGATTGGACTTGTCGCCTTCCTTTAGTCTCTTCTTTTTTGCTATTTTATTCCATCTTCTGTCATTGCTAATCTGCTAAAAGGGTAGTTCAGTAAACAAAGAATAAAACAATTATCAGAATTCCCAAAATGACAATACAACAGTAGTTTGAATTTTACGTACAGGAAACAAAGGAAAAAAAGATAAAGGAAAAAATGGTAACTTGAATAATAAAATAGCAGCAGTACCTTGAACTCCCGACCGCCCAACATTTACAATGGATCCAAACCATCTAGTTCCCTCACAGGACCTGCATAGGCAAAATGTGAGTTGAGAAGAAGTTCTTTACTCGGGGATACACTGGTATTAATTGTTGGTCAGCATAAAACTCACAAGCAAAACCAATAGACAGGATTTCTTACAAGGCCTTTGCCCTAGGGTAGAATCATCCTGAGGCACACTGATCTGGAGCCTAACAGAAAATTAGATTGATTCTTGGTAGCCTGAGCTGGAAGTGGTCTGTAGTCTCCTAGGTTGCTAATCTTATCTCCAACATGGATCTGGGTATCCAAAGAATAGTTCCTTCCTGGGTTTGACCCAGGTTCCTTTCTGGTAACTCATTTATCTGTTTCTGTAAGGTGAAAGGGTCCACCCTAGAGAAACTGCTGTAGTTTTTCAGGAAACACTTTTACGGAAATCTTCCCAGTATAGCTTAGACCTGCTACCCATCAGAGGACATAGACACAAGCTTCCAATATAACTGATTGACACTGTGGCCATATTCTTTCAAAACAGTGTTTTCTTTATTTAGTGCAAGCAGTTTTCCCTGATACAATAAGTTGAAACAGAAATCAAAAACATAGAAGTACATCCATTAGCACAATCCTTGGATACAGGTACTTGAACTGTAAATGTGAAGTGAGAGCATACTAAATGGTGGCATTCTGCTAGTAGTGATCAGTTGCCTGCAGTTTCTGACAGCAGTCTTCAGTTTTATATATATATATATATATATATATATATATATATAGTAGGCATCCTTCAGTCTGCATAGACTATGGATCACGCCCTTTATAGTTTCAATTGAGGACTTCATTTACAGTGTCTACTGTGACTATGAAGACCCACACGAGAGTGGCAGTCCTTGCTGCATCTCTTGCAGATGTGGTGGGTGTCTGGCAAGTCCTTAGTGTGCTTTCTGTGCGCTTGCTTCTCCTCTGCTAGCTGTCTGATCCTCATCTCCCCCTTCTGAAGGCCCTTGTGTAACCCCTGCCTCCATCTGCCGTGGTCGTCTGCTAGTTCTTCCCACTTGTCCAGCTCGATGTCCACCTCTCTGAGGTCTCTCTTGCAGACATCTTTGTAGCGCAACTGGGGGAGTCCGGGAGGTCTTTTGCCAGAGGCTAGCTCACCATACAGGATGTCTTTTGGAATCTTTCCATCATTCATCCTGTGGACTTGGCCAAGCCAGCGGAGCTGATGCTGCCTGAGGAGGATGTGCATGGTTGGGATTCCAGCTTGCTCAAGGACGGCGGCGTTGGTCACTCTGTCCTTCCATGATATTCCAAGGATACGCCTGAGGCAGTGCAAGTGGAAGACGTTCAGCCTCTTTTCCTGGCGGGCGTACAGGGTCCAAGTCTCGCTGCCATAAAGGAGGGTGCTGAGGATGCAGGCTCTGTAGACTTGCATTTTGGTGTGAGTGTACAGCTTGTTGTTATTCCACACTCTCTTGCTGAGTCTGGACAGAGTTGTGGCCGCTTTTCCGATCCTCCTATTTAGCTCAGTGTCCAACGACAGGGTGTCAGTGATGGTGGACCCGAGGTAAACGAACTCGTGGACGACCTCTAACGTATAGTTGTCAATGCTGATTGATGGGGATTCAGCAACATCGTGACCGAGTACGTTTGTCTTCTTAGGCTGATGGTAAGCCCAAATTCCTTGCACGCTTTGGAAAACTGATCCAGCAGTTTTTGAAGCTGGTCTTCTGTGTGAGACACTACAGCAGCATCGTCTGCGAACAGCATGTCTCTGACGAGGACTTCCCACACCTTAGACTTAGCTTTCAGCCTTGCAAGATTAAAGAGTTTCCCATCAGATCTTGTGTGCAGCAAGATGCCCTCTGTTGAAGATCCAAAGGCATGCTTCAGGAGGAGTGCGAAGAAGATCCCGAACAATGTCGGAGCAAGCACGCATCCTTGTTTGACGCCGCTCCTGATTCTGAAAGCATCCGATAAAGCGCCGTCATATTGGATGGTTCCTCTCATGTCTTTGTGGAACGACTGGATCATCTTGAGTAACCGTGGAGGACAGCCTATCTTGTGCAGCAGTTTGAACAGACCATCCCTGCTGACCAAGTCAAAGGACTTGGTCAGGTCAATGAAGGCTATGTAGAGTGGCTTCCTCTGCTCCCTGCATTTCTCCTGCAGCTGCCTTAGAGAGAAGACCATGTCAACGGTAGACCTCTCTGCGCGGAATCCACACTGCGATTCGTGGTACACCCTCTCAGCAATCTTCTGGAGTCTGCCAAGGATGATGCGAGCGAACAAGTTACCAGTGACGCTTAGGAGGGAGATTCCACGGTAGTTGTTGCAGTCACTTCTGTCTCCTTTGTTCTTATACAATGTTACAATGTTAGCGTCGCGCATATCCTGTGGAACCTCACCCTCTTTCCAGCACAGGCACAGTAGCTCATGTAGGGGTTCCAGGAGCGTGTCCGCGGCACACTTGATTACCTCTGGTGGTATACCATCCTGGCCAGGGGCCTTTCCTGCTGCAATGCTGTCGATGGCTCTCTTCAGTTCATCCACAGTCGGTTCCTGATCCAGTTCGTCCATTACTGGTAGGAGCTCGACGGCATTGAGGGCTGCGTCAACCACAACGTTCTCGCGTGAGTACAGCTTGGAGTAGTGCTCAACCCAGCACTCCATCTGTTTGGCTTTGTCAGCGATGACTTCACCAGATTTGGATTTCAGAGGTGCCATCTTGTTCTGGGTGGGTCCTAATGCCTTCTTCATACCCTCATACATTCCTCTGAGATTACCAAAGCACAGGTCTGGATGCTGCTGCATAGCTGGAGCCAGTTGTTGTTGGCACAGCGCCTGGCTGTCTGCTGTACTGTTCTTCTGGCCGCTCTGAGTGCTTGCTGGGTACTCTGGCTCGGTGAGTGTTTGTACTCCAGGAGTGCAGCACGCTTCTTTTCAATGACTGGAATCATCTCATCAGAGTTAGCTTCGAACCAGTCATTCATGTTTCTAGCTCTTCTTCCAAATACCGACAAGGCCGTGTTGTAAACTGTATCCCTCAGATGTTGCCATTTGGATGTCACATCGGCGCCCCCAGGGCCGCTGCGCAGATTTAGCTGGAGGGTCTCTTTGAACTTTTCAGCTTTCTCCAAGTTTGCCGTCTTTCTGGCGTCAATGCGGGGCCTTCCAGCAGGTTTAGAGCGGTACAGCTTCTTGGGTCTCAGCTTGAGCTTGGAGCAAACTAGCAAGTGATCTGTATCACAGTCAGCACTATGATAGCTGCATGTCAGAAGGACGTTATTGAGGTTATTACACCTAATGATGACCACGTCTATTTGATGCCAGTGCTTCGAGCGTGGGTGTCTCCACGACACTCTGTGCTGGGGCTTCATTTGGAAGAATGTGTTTGTGATGCACAGATTGTGGTGCGTACACAGTTCAAGGAGACGCTGCCCATTGTCATTCATTTTCCCACACCAAAGTGTCCTAAGCAGGAAGGCCATGAGGCCCAATCAGCTCCCACTCTTGCATTGAAGTCACCCAAGATGTACAGTTGTTCACGAGCAGGTATTTGCGCTACAGCAGCACTAAGCACGTCATAGAACTTGTCTTTCACTTCTGTGTGGTGTACAGGTTTGGAGCATAAGCGCTGATCAGGTGGACGGGACCTGTGCAAGTTTGAAGTGTGATCCGAAGAAGTCTTTCTGACTCGCCCATGACTAATTCCACCATTTGTAGAAGGGTGTTTCTGACAGCAAAGCCAACACCATGCTCTCTGGGTTCTTCTTGGGCTTTACCCTGCCAGAAAAAGGTGTAGTCCTTTTCCTTTAGAGATCCCGAATCTGCGAGTCGCATCTCTTGCAGTGCAGCGATATGAACTCGGAGCCTCTTCAGTTCCTTGTTGATGACAGTGGTCTTTCGGGTGTCACTGATGGCCTGAAGATCTTCAGTCAAGCTGGTCAGCATGGTCTGCACATTCCAGCAAGCAAGCTTAAATTGTTGACATTTCTCATTTCTTGTTGATTTTCTTATTGGTTTGCCTGGTGCCCAAATTTCAGTCACTTATCAGGTTCAGGAACCTTAAGCCTCACACACCCAGCGAGGCAGATGAACTGTGGCGGGACAGTACCCTATTGGCTGGGGGCTGCCCAGCTTGAGGCTGGCGGTGACTGTCCAGTGAGATGCGAGGATCTCTCCCACCGTCGAAGGCAACCCCTGGCGCTCGTTCTCTACGCCAATCGAGCAAGAGCTTATAACCGGTATCTGTTGCCTCCTGTGTTGACGCAACGCTGTTCAGCGATGTCGGAGTACCTCTCCGGGCGCGAGCCTGGGCACTTATTATGGAGACTCTGGGTTGCCCAGACACCAGTGTCCCCCTCTCGGCTTTACTGATATAGTCCAAAAGAGAGGATAACCTCCACGTCTGGTACCAGCTCAGCTGCAGGAGTTGCCGGGACAGTGCCAGAAGTTGACACCGAACCGCCTTCGGACTCCACTCTGGATTTTCTGTCAGGGTTTACTCCCTTAGCCTCTCTCCTTCCCAGGATAACCCAGAAGGCAGTGGGGTGTGGAGAATGTGGTTAAGGATCCCACTACTTCATGCCTCCCTGTCACCACGAGTCACCATAGCTCCCTGTGGAGCAATGACCTCATATCCCTGGGACCCTCCTCCCCACCTTTTGCCCCATCCCCAGCTACCATCGCCATAGGACCCTCCCGAACCACTACCCCCATCTGCTCCCATGTCTGCCCTCCTCACTGCACTGGCCCCTCTCCCCCACAGCTGCTCTCAGTGCCCCCAGGTCCACCTTCCCCCATCGCTCGTCAAGCTCTTCTCTTCAGAGACTGCTTTTCTTGATCGTGCTGCCTTGCAGGGCACAGGTGGAACACCATACCTGAACAGGTCAACAAACACGGGGCTCCTCCCTCGGCGAACTCCCAGAGACAAACTCCCTTCCCTGTTAGCTGCTGCCCCCTGGTCGCTGCTCACAGTGTTTGCTGAGAGCTCCCTTCTTATAGGGAGTGCTGCTAGCTTGTTAGGCCTGGCTCAGAGCCTTGCCTGCAGGCTAATCAGCCCTTGAAGGTTCACCTGGCAGGAAACTCCCCCAATTCACACCTAGCAAACTGCTCCTCTCTGCACCACACAAACTCAGGCACACAGGCAGCTGATCAAACTGCCCTTCTCTGTTACTTTGCAGATATATATATATATATTTATATTTAACAATGTTTTATATATACATATATATATATATATAACAATGAAACTTTCCCAACACAGACCCCTTTTTATTAACTCAGACATGTAGACACATATTCACTAATCCTGTTTGTATCAATATTTTATTATATAGCTTGCATACTTGCTCTCCACAGTCTTCTCTCCCTCTGTAATGTCACAGTCCTTTCCTGCTGGCACCCAGTGGTTGCTTCTTCTGATTCTGTTTCTCACTTCTCATTCTTCTCCTCCTCCTCCTAACTTTCTGCCTTTTGCCTTTGGATTCTATATTTTATACAGGTTTTGATTTGTTTTGTTTGGCCATCCTTTAAATCCTTCCTTTTTCCTTCAAAACCAATGGTCTGTTCTTATAGTCCATTCAAAACTGGTTAATCTGGGTATCAATCAAAGCTGTTACATAAGAAGTCCGAGTGTTATAGGCTCTTTACTATTATGGTCTGGTGACCCTCAGCTAGTTTGGGGCTCAGTGGGCCTTACTGACCTTTTCCTGAAGTACTGTGGTGACCTTTATGTGATTCTAGATTACCTCTTTACTTGCCATCATACCACTAGATACTGGACTGAAAACTGCCAACTCACCCTTCTTGACTTTGTTCCCACATTGTCTTTGCCAAATTACCAAACTATAAACAACTACCTTCTCCTTCTCCTTCAATTCTTATTTTAATTTTATGGTCTGCTGTCTTCACCCTATTTCTTACCAGTGTAATAAATCCTGTTTTAGTTCTTTCACTATTTTCAGTTAATGGTGGCCAGGCAAAGCTTTCGGTGTTATACTTAGGAAACAGAATAATGCAGCTCAGAACTCTCCTATGTCAGTCTTTGCTGGACTGACAACTTTTAATGATCTAGTAATGACCAACAGAGTTGTTCACCTTTGGTTAGGAATAGGAAGTTTAACATGAACTTCCCAGGCTGTGATGCTTCGCTCTGGCTAGGTCTACACATGCCCCTTCCTTTCGAAAGGTGCCTTGGGGCACTCCACTAGAAACTGACCGCCATCCCGACATCAAGCCGTTGATCACTACTCTCTGGGCCCGACCTTCTAGTCAGCTTTCTATCCATCTTACCGTCCATTTATCCAATCCACATTCCTTTAACTTGCCGACAAGAATATTGTAGGAGACCAGATCAAAAGCTTTGCTAAAGTCCAGATAAATCACACCCATTGATTTTCCCCGACCCACACAGCCACTTATCTCAGGCATGACTTGCCCTTCGTGAATCCATGCTGACTATTCCTGATCACTCTCCCCTCCTCTAAGTGCCTCAGAATGGTGTCCTTTAGGAGCCCCTCCATGATTTTTCCAGGGACTGATGTAAGACTGACCGGCCTATAGTTCCCTGGATCATCCTTCTTCCCTTTTTAAAGATGGGCACTACATTTGCCTTTTTCCAATCATCCGGGATCTCTCTTGATCTCCACGACTTTTCAAAGATAATGGCCAAGGGCTCATCAACAACATACGCCAACTCCCTCAAAACCCTAGGATGAATTAGGTCCAGGCCCATCGATTTATGTACATTTAGCCTTTTAAGATAGCTCCTAACCTGTTCTTTCCCCACCAAAGGCTGTCCACCTTCATCCCACAATGCATCACTTATTGCATTAGTCCGGGAGCTGTCTTTGTCCGTGAAGACAGAGGCAAAAAAAGCATTAAGTACTTCAGCTTTCCCTACATCATCTGTCACTGGGTTATCTCCCTCATCCAGTAGGGGCCCCATGCCCTCTCTGATCATCTTCTTCTTGTTAACGTGTCTGTAGAAACTTTTCTTGTTATCCTTCACATTCCTCGTGAGTCGCAATTCCAGTTGCGCTTTCGCCTTCCTGATAACTGCTCTACATTCTCGAGCTATACGTTTATACCCCTCCCTAGACATCTGTCTCAGTTTCCACTTTTTGTAAGCTCCCTTTTTGTGCCTAAGTTTTCCAAGGATTTCCCCATTAAGCCAGACTGGTCTCCTACCATATTTACTTCTCTTGCTGCGCATCAGGACAGTTTCTTTCTGCGCCTTCAATAGGGCTTCCTTAAAATACTGCCAGTTTTCTTAGACTCCTTTTCCCTTCATGGTAGCATCCCAGGGGATTCTGCCCATCAGGTTCCTGAAGGAGTCAAAGTCTGTTTTTCTGAAGTCCAAGGTGTGTAATTTGCTGCTCTCTTTAGCCGCGTCTACACGTGTACGCTACTTCGAAGTAGTGGCGCCAACTACGAAATAGCGCCCGTCACGGCTACACGTGTTGGGCGCTATTTCAAAGTTAATCTCAATGTTAAGCGGTGAGACGTCGAAGTTGCTAACCCCATGAGGGGATGGGAATAGCGCCCTACTTCGATGTTCAACGTTGAACGTCGAAGTAGGGAACGTGTAGACAATCTGCGTCCCGCAACATCGAAATAGCGGGGTCCTCCATGGCGGCCATCAGCTGAGGGGCTGAGAGACGCTCTCTCTCCAGCCCCTGCGGGGCTCTATGGTCACCGTGTGCAGCAGCCCTTAGCCCAGGGCTTCTGTCTCCTGCTGCTGCAGCTGGGGATCCATGCTGCATGCACAGGGTCTGCAACTAGTTGTCGGCTCTGTGTATCTTGTGCTGTTTAGTGCAAGTGTGTCTGGGAGGGGCCCTTTAAGGGAGCGGCTTGCTGTTGAGTCCGCCCTGTGACCCTGTCTGCAGCTGTTCCTGGCACCCTTATTTCGATGTGTGCTACTTTGGCGTGCAGATGTTCCTTCGCAGCGCCTATTTCGATGTGGTGCTGCCCAACGTTGACGATGAACGTCGACATTGCCAGCCCTGGAGGACGTGTAGACGTTATTCATCGAAATAGACTATTTCGATGTAGCGTGCATGTATAGACGTAGCCTTTCCTTCCTTTGGTCAGAATCCTGAAGTCTACCATCTCATGATCACTGCTTCCCAGGTTGTCCCCTACCTCTGCCTTCCCTATTATTTCCTCCCTGTTTGTAAGCAGCAGGTCGAGCCGCACACGACTTCTGGTTGGGACCTTTAGCACTTGTACCAAGAAGTGATCCCTAACATTCTCCAGAAATTTCCTGGACTGCTTGTGTACCGCCGTATTGGTCTCCCAACAGATGTCATGGTAATTGAAGTCCCCCACGATAACTAGCACCCCCGATCTGGAAACTTCTCTCAGTTGTCCAAAAAAAGCCTCATCTACCTCATCATCCTGATTTGGTGGCCTGTAGCAGATACCAACCACCACATCTCCAGTGCTGCCTACACCGCTAAGCTTGACCCATAGATTCTCAACAGGCTTTTCTTCCTCTGTGTACTGGAGTTCCAAGCAGTCATAGTGCTCTCTTAGATAGAATGCAACTCCTCTTCCTTTTCTCCCTTGCCTGTTCTTCCTGAACAGTTTATACTCTTTCATGGCAGCGCTCCAGTCATGCGAGTCATCCCACCAAGTCTCTGTTATTCCAATCAAGTCGTAGTTCTGGACTGAGCCAGGGCTTCTAATTCCTACTGCTTCTTACCCAGGCTTCTGGCATTGGTGTACAAACACCTTAGATAACCAGTTGATCTCCCCACCCTTACTACCTGAACCAAGGGTCCACTTTTGTTGTACATGCCTCTTTGACTTTCTTCCCGGCCTCCAAGTTCCTTTCTACCCACAGGGTTTCAGTCACCGTCCCCCAGCGAACCTAGTGTAAAGCTCTCCTCACTAAGTTTGCAAGCCTACTTGCGAAAATGCTCCTTCCTCTCTTGGTTAGGTGGACCCCATCTCTTCACACATTTTATCACTGGAGCCTGTCAAGTTCTAGGTATTCTTTCCCTCTTCAAGCTTCCACAGGAACTCACTTCTTTGTTGCTAATAAAATTAATTTTAATAAGAGTTTTGTTGTTAACTAGTCTTCTGTTACTCACTCACTTCCATTCATCTGTTCAGCATCTGATAGCTACTCAGATAATCTCCTTTATGTTAGTGTTCACCCAATTTCTTCCTCTCTCACTTGCTGTCTCACTTCAACTGGCTATCTGGAGTACATGGATATCCCCACTTAGATGGCATGATAACCATCTGCACAAATGTTTCAGTGCTTCATAGACTATCATACACTTTTCACTTTCTTATTTGTTCATGGTTCCCTATCAATCTCCTGTACTGCCAATTTGTACACCTCAAAGCTCATTTTCCACTGAGACTACTTCAGTGTGAAAGTTTCATTATTGTGCATTGCCTCTGCCACCACCATTGGAGCACAGGCAAATGACCTTGGTGGTAATTGAAATGCTGTCTAAATAAGGTACATTGTGCTTTTGGATAAGGAATGGTGGCAAGATCGTTTTCCCGTAGAGAGCGGGAGGAGTGAGATAAGGAAGGAAGAGAGGGAGATATCCCTTTTTATTAATCTGTTAATCTAATTGTAAAAAAAAAATAAAAAAATAAGAAACGAAAAACAAATTCTAACCTTTTTAATAAGTTATATTTCCCATATTACATTCTTTTTTGTGAAAACTGAAGGTGGATATGCACTCTTGAATAGTGGTTAAGAAGTCAGAAAACACGATGTTTTAATGCATGCATATTTTCATGCTTGTGAAGAGTAAGATCTATTCAAGTTCATTGTTTCATTGTTGTTTTACATGTAGTAAGAATAGAAAAGTTATCTGAATAGATTTTGTGTTACAAATGCATGGTGTCACAGGAAGGTGGATGCTCAGACTCAGCTTTCCAGGTCGTATGCTGTGTGTGAACAGCCTTGGACTAAGGCTTTCCTAGATAAAAAGGGTTTGAGGGAGGAAAAAGTTGCTCAGAATACAAGTCATGAGGCCCTGGAGAGAAAGACAGAAGCACAAGGGCAGGACATAATAATACCTGGCTTAAAGTTTCTGCAAGAGGGAGTTGCCTGTGTGCTGTTACTATCCTTGTGAGAGGAAATAAAACTTACCTATATTTTGTAAAACTAAAGTGCACTGTGAAACTAACAGACAGGGCAACACCAATTTCTGCTTCAAACCAGAAACTGACAAGCCCTAAAAGTCTGCTAGCATTCGGCAGAAGGGCTGCACACTCTCTCATGCCTCCCCTCCCCCCAGCTTCACTACAGTTCAGTAATCTTAGATGCTGGGATTGATACACTTCTGTGGGCAGAATAGGTCTGAGATGGTGGCAGAAAAAAAACAAGAAGCAATTTCCAGTGCACACTAATGGTACGAATTTGATGTGATGATAATTTTTTGTCTCAGAGAGGGCCAGAGCTGTTTAATGCAAGAGAAGACTGACCTGATTGAAGTGGAGTCCTTTTTAGTTTCCTTGCTGATCTTACCCAGTAGTCATAGCAAAAGGCCACACATCTCTTTGGATTTCATCATTCTGCAATTGGAGAAAAAGAGCTTTTCTCCAATCTGAAACAGACCATTAGTCTATACAGTGAATGAAGAACTTATTGTCTGTGCCAAACACATAATGGACAGAGCTGAGTAAATTTGAAGCACCTTAAAAAGACAGTTTTCAATTTTTTATTTTGTACCTTTGGTATAGATGGCTATTAGGCACAGAGAGTACTGCTGGGAGACTGGCTGTGTTAGCACTAGCTGCGTCTACACGTGCACGCTACTTCGAAGTAGCGGCACCAACTTCGAAATAGCGCCCGTCACGTCTACACGCGTCGGGCGCTATTTCGAAGTTAACTTCGATTTTAGGCGGCAAGACGTCGAAGTCGCTAACCTCATGAGGAGATAGGAATAGCGCCCTACTTCGACGTTCAACGTCGAAGTAGGGACCGTGTAGACGATCCGCGTCCCGCAACGTCGAAATTGCTGGGTCCTCCATGGCAGCCATCAGCTGGGGGGTTGAGAGATGCTCTCTCTCCAGCCCCTGCGGGGCTCTATGGTCACCGTGGGCAGCAGCCCTTAGCCCAGGGCTTCTGGCTGCTTCTGCGGCAGCTGGGGATCTATGCTGCAGGCACAGGGTCTGCAACCAGTTGTCAGCTCTGTGTATCTTGTGTTGTTTAGTGCAACTGTGTCTGGGAGGGGCCCTTTAAGGGAGCGGCTTGCTGTTGAGTCCGCCCTGTGACCCTGTCTGCAGCTGTGCCTGGCATCCCTATTTCGATGTGTGCTACTTTGACGTGTAGACGTTCCCTCGCTGTGCCTATTTCGATGTTGGGCTGAGCAACGTCGAAGTTGAACATCGACGTTGCCGGCCCTGGAGGACGTGTAGATGTTATTCATCGAAATAGACTATTTCGATGTCGCAACATCGAAATAAGCTATTTTGATGTTGGCTGCACGTGTAGACGTAGCCACTGTGAGCTAGGCCTGTGATTTCCAGCTCTCATGTATGTCCATGCTAGGCTAGGCTGGCTAAATTAAAACTAGTATAAATGGCAGTGTAACCATTGGGGTCCATAACTTGCTGCCCATGATTTATATGTGTTCTTGCTCTCATTGAGCTGGCACAATACAGGTATGTGAGCTAGGAATCATGCCCCTAGTTAACAGTGTAGACATAGTCTTTGGCCTAATGGATGGGATGGTATATTGGCTGATTTCAGTCTCTTACAAGCTTTTTTCATTTTTCAAGCACTGTTAGTGAGTGTTCTAAGCATGCCTATCTGAACAGTCCTTTCCTCCTACCTCCCGCTATTTAAACCCTGAATTCTATTTTCAACTCAATTTTTCATCTGAACAAGTGGGGCTTACCCACAAAAGCACATGACCTAATAAATGTATTAGTCCCTAAGGTGCTGCAGGACTGTTTGTTATTTATGAAGCTACAGACTAACATGACTCCCTTCTTCCACCACTTAATTTCCCAATTATCCGTTTCAGCTAATGGGCAGATTTTAGGTTGTCACTCATTTATGGGGTCCCATTAGGACCTTTTCATTGTGTGCAACATCATCAAGTATCCAAGTAGCTAATCAGGATGTGGGTTTGGACTTTCACTGCCAACTACCTCATGCTGATAGTCAGTATCTCAAACGGCTGCTGTGATGTATACATGTTCCCTAAGCTTGTGATGCACAGTTAACTATTAAGCTCTTTCAGTTTCTTATTACATTTTATGCTAATGGTGACCCTGGTAGTAGTGTTGTACTAGAGCAGACATAATGGCACATCCAGCACTTCAAATTGAGCTATGATCTTACAGCTTGAGGATTGTCAAAGCTAGGACATAGATAAGCCAAGAAAATGCCTTAATCTATTTTTTCTTCTTTATTGTATAATAATGTTACTATTCTTACTCTGCAGCACGTTTTGTCTATAATTCTTAATCCATCATTGATAATTGTATAGATAATATGAATAGTGCTTCTGTACGTACCCAGGCTTACTCATCTTTCCAATTTCTCCTTCAAGGTAAATAATTACAGTTTAGAAGAAGTAACTCATGAAGAGGCAGTAGCGATACTGAAGAACACGTCAGATGTAGTTTATCTAAAAGTTGGAAAACCCACTACCATTTACATGACTGACCCTTATGGCCCACCAGATATTACCCACTGTAAGTGATTCATTGCATGTGATTTTATGTGTGATATCACATTTCAAGTGATCATTCAGACTTTTCAAATCCAAAACAATAGAAGTACATTAGTGATACAAGGGTTAAGAAGGCTAAAAAATAGAACTGATAGTTAAATATTATACTGTCATTATATGTTATATTTGAAATAATAGTTCTCAAATATAGTACAGTTAGTTGGTCTTCTCCTTCAACAACTAACGAGATAACTGTGCCACCAAGTCATTCCAGAATGATATCATTGAACTTTTAGCAGGCAAATTGTACCTCTAAGGTGAAATTATTTTTATGGCAATACAATCACTTGAGAGCCCCTAGATGAACAGATGTGAAGTCCTCAGTGCACAGGACAGATACAGCACAGGCAACTAAAGACCTGCCTACAAGGATTTACCAAACAAAATAGCCTGAGGAAAATTGACATGTTCTTTTCAGTTAACTGACTTACAATTTACACATTTGCATATGCCATAAAATGATTGTTCACCTGCATAATTGCCCTCCAAATCTGTCAGTTACATCCTCACACATCAGCATAATAATTCCACCTGCTCCCATTCTGTCCACTCCCTTGTGTGTATCCATCCTTTGCTTCTCAATTTAGCAGTGCAGCAATGTTTCCCTTGGCTCCAGTGCATCTCTGCCTAATGTTCAAGTAATTCTACCCTCCCCGGCACCCCCATCTTTGGAATGGCACTTTGTCGTTGGTGCTCCCAGCCCCTTTCCCAGCAGGCAGGACTAATCCATGTCACCGTGGTGTGTCTTGCTGGCCTGCTGTTGATTTCTTCCTTTTGTAAATTAGTCAGTGAATGCTCCCTGCTCTGGGCTTTAGTGAAGTAGCACATGCTGGGAGGCAGTGCTGCCTAATGGATGGAGTGCTTGAGTGGTTGTCATTCCAAGCTATGTCACTGACCTGCTGGGTTCACTTGGATATGTCACATCACTGTTCTGTGCCTCAGTTTTCCTATCTGTAAAATGAAGATAATGATACCATCCTCCTTTTTAAAAGTGCTTTGAGATCTACTGAGCAAAAAATTGCTGTGTAAGAGCTAGACTTTATTATTAGTGATCAGGATTTCCAACAGGTGGAGGAAGCTTGAAAAGGCTTTCAGTAATTGGTGGGCATATACTAGTTTGTCCTGTCATAAGACCTATATGTGCAAAATATCTCTTTGTAAGGAATGACCTTTCCCTATAGAAACATTTGGTCTTAAAATACTTAATATTTTAGCATTAAAGAATGAATTGTAGCTGTCACCTGAAAGTTTAAACTACTCCATTTTGTAAGGAAGTTAATCACAAGTCTAAGCAAAAGCATTGTTTTTTCCTTTAAGTATTTCCTTTCCTCTGATTACACAGGCTAGAGATTTGGTTACAGCCATTATTACATATTGCCATCCATCACCTTTATTGTAAGACCCAAAGCAAAATACAATCAATCCTTATTGGACTGTCTTAGTTAATCACTAGCATATATCATATCTATTTTAGCTTTCACTCTTCTTAACCACCTTTCCTAAGATCTAAATTACAGTGTGATCCAAACTGGCAAAGAAAGTTCTGCTTTCGTAGGATGTGAGACCCTAACTTTTCTATCAGAGAGGTAGCCGTGTTAGTCTGTATCTTCAAAAAAAAAGAAGTCCTATGGCTAACTTTTCTAGGATCCTTGGAATAATCCCTGCCCTCATTTATAATCAGGCCTTGTCTTCAAATAGCTACATTCTCCCTGATTTATTTCTCTAAACTGGTCTCTTTTTATATTGCTGCTGGGTGCTCCAAAACTGATGATATAAGGCAGTTGTGGGCAACCTGTAGCTCGGGAGTAATATGCAAACCATGAGATATTTTGCTGACATTGACATCCACAGGTACTACCCCCGGCAGCTGTCAGTGCCTGCAGTTCTCTGTTCCCGACCAATAGGAGCTGTGGAGACAGCACCTGCAGATGAAGAGATAACAGGGACCAGACAGCTGCCACTTGCCACAGCTTCCATTGGCCAGGAACAGAAAACCACAGCCACTAGGAACTGTGGGGAGAAGTGTCTGCAGATGGTCAATATCAGCAAAATGTCTGAGGGCCTGCAGTCAGATTAACCTGGCAAGGCTTAGTACCCCTTTCATTTACTTATCCCTACAACCATTACATTCCTTTTTGCATTCATGAACTTCTGCATGAAATGCTTTGCTGCTTTCTGTCTCCCAAGCTATCCCCTTCTCATCCAAATCCCCCCTGAAGAGTTTCTCATTCTGTAATCTGCACACAGAGTAAGCAAAATCTCAGACATTCATTCCTTCACTGCCTTGTTTAGATTTCATATGCTTTCAGGCAAGAACTGTTTGGGTTTTTTTGCATCTTCTATAGCACCAAATACATTATTGGCACTTAAATGAAAACAATACCAGCACAACCAAATCAGAAGTGAATATCACTAACTACAATTGCTTATTTTAACCATCAGCTTATTCTCCACCAATGGAAAATCATATACTCACTTCTGGCAACAACGGCACTTTAGAGTATAAGGCGTCTCTGGCACCTATTTCACCAGGAAGATACTCACCTATTCCAAAGCACATGCTTGTAGAGGACGACTATACCAGGTCAGATATCTTTCCTTATATATTGCCTTTGATAATGTATTAGCAACAAGTGGGAAAGAATACAAGCAAAAAGAGAGAATGGGTTCAACAATATAAGTTAGATGTATTCAAGTCGGCAGAGCCTGATGAAACTCATCCTGAGGTACTTAAGGAACTAAGCCAAAACAATCTTGGAACCATTGAAAATGACATTTGGGAACTCATGGAGAACAGATGAAGTCCCAGAGGACTGGAGAAGAGCAAACATAGCCCGCATATTTAAAAAGGGGGAATTATTGACCAGTCAGCCTGTGATAGGATGGGACTTCTGGGCACAGCTAGAGAAATCAATGCAGGTTGTCTTTGCTTAAAAACTGGGGTACTTACAACCCCAGGTTGGGATTTCCTTCTCACTAAGGCAAATCCAACCAGCCACAACAGCACCCCTGCCAGCTCCACTGGCCAGCCAGAAGCCAAACAAGCAAACCCACAGACTTCTCAGCTGCTAGCCCAGACCAACAACCTCAAACTAAAGTGAAAGGTTATTAAACAAGTTTCACCCAACACCACACAGATTCTTCCAGACCCCAAAGGTCCCAGCCACAGTCCCCGGTCAATATATACCTGGGTCTTACCCTAATCACCATGCTCACTAATCCTTTAGATCTACATATCTAAGGATTTATTAATAAAAAAGAGCAGGGTTAGAGAGAAGAATTGTTAAAGCAATACTTTACATACATCAATTTCAGTTATCGATGCAGGCCATCAGTACTTCCTGATTCTTGAATGTCTCTGAAAGTTCATTGCAGGTTACATAGATTCAGTTATTGGAGCATGCTGGGACATGGACCCTTGGAGACCGAAAGATCCAAGATGGACTCTGCCAAGTCCAGATAGGCTTGACTCAAAGTACCTGCCAGGACCCATCTTATAGTTTTTCATATGCAGAGGGAAAATTCCATTCTTCTGACATAGGTCTTGGCTTACTACCTAACCCAGTGGGTCACTGTGCTATGTTTCCATTTGTTGCAGTCCCAAAAGGAGAACCACGCCTTCACAAAATGGGTGTTGGCTGAGTGGGCCTTTGCTTAATCTATTATCCAGGCTGGGGTAGAGAACCATCTCCCATTGTGAACCTCAGCACTGAAACATTTCTAATACAGCTGCAGAGCTCAAATCTATAACTTTACATACAAACTTGATACAGACAGGCAGTGGTCATAGATCCAGGGCATCATTAGTTTTCATTAGATATATCATAGCCCCAGCACAATATTTGGGGCTAATAGCCATGCTAAGCGTTAAAATGGCTTCCAGACCCAATAGAAAAATCAGTCTTATGACACAGCCTAGCGTTGATGCCTGGAAAAATACTAGAACAAATTACTAAACAATCAATTTGTAGTGATGCAGAGGTTCTTATGAAGAGGATGGTGGTCAATTGTTTACCATGTCCACTGAAGGCAAGATAAGAAATAATCCACATAATCTTCTGCAAGGGAGATTTTGGTAGAGAGAAGGAAAAGTTTTCTAACCCTAAAATGATTCTGTGGTTAATAACAATAACAGAGTATTTGGTGCATTAAATGGACTGAGCTTATAGGTGGAAATGAGCTGGCAGATCTTTGCCTATTAAATTATTTTGAAGTAGATGGGGTGGGCACATTTTTTTCCATCTGTATTTCAGCTAAGTATTGTTGATGAGATAGTTTGTATTTCATTCATATTTGAAGGGTGGTTAGACTATTGGTCACCCTGCCATCCTCAGTAAGGGCAGAGATGAAGTATATTAAATGGTTCTCATTGGCTATGTCTACACTTAGTAAAAACTTCGAAATGGCCATGCCAATGATCAGATCAAAGAATACTAATAAGGTGCTGAAATGCATATTCAGCACCTCCTTAGCATGCTTGCGGTGGTGGCACTTCGAAAGTGCTACAGTTTGCTCCCACGCAGCTCATCTACACTGGGGTTCTTTTCGAAAGGACCCCACCACTTCAAAATCCCCTTATTCCTATGAGCTCATAGGAATAAGGGGATTTCGGTGTTGGTGGGGTCCTTTCGAAAAGGACCCCTGTGTAGGCAAGCTGCGCAGGAGTGAACCACAGCACTGGTCACCAGCATGCTAAGGAGGTGCTGAATATGCATTTCAGCACCTCATTAGTATTCTTCGATCTGGCCATTAGCATAGCCATTTCAAAATTCTTACTATGTGTAGACACAGCCATTATATGATATAATGGGACAGAATGAAAATTGTACTTGTTTCCTTCAATGTTCTTCTATTTAATGGTTTCGTAACATTTCAGGCTAAATGGGAAAACTACGGCTGACCTTCATAGCACAGGATAATAACCTCCTTCCAGTAATTCCTGCATGAAGGCCTAACTTCTTTTGCTTTCTGTGTGTTTGCTGTTCTATTTCTGTAAGGTTCCTTAAGTTACATGATTTTTTTATGGCAAGTGTATTCGAAGGATTTCATGGTATTTGTGATGGATTGCCCCCAGACAGTATTCACCCAAGGGTTCTGAAACAACTCAAATGTGAAATTGCGGAGTTATTAACAGTGGTTTGTAACCTATCCTTTAAATCCGCTTCGGTACCCAATGACTGGAAGACAGCCAATATAACACCAAAATTTAAAAAAGGCTCTAGAGGAGACCCTAGCAAGTATAGACCGATAAGTTTAACATCAGTACCAGGCAAATTAGTAGAAACACTAGTAAAGAATAAAATTGCAAGGCACGTAGAAGAGCACGAATTGTTGGGCAAAAGTCAGCATGGTTTCTGCAGAGGGAAGTCGTGTCTAACTAATCTATTAGAATTCTTTGAAGGGGTTAATAAACATGCGGACAAGGGGCACCCAGTGGACATAATATACCTAGATTTCCAGAAAGCCTTTGACACGGTCCCACACCAAAGGCTTTTATGTAAATTAGGCGGTCATGGGATAGGAGGAAAGATCCTTTCATGGATAGGGAATTGGTTAAAAGACAGAAAACAAAGGATTGGAATAAATGGTAAATTTTCACAATGGAGGGGGGTAACTAGTGGTGTTCCCCGGGGTCAGTCCTGGGACTGATCCTGTTCAACTTGTTCATCAATGATCTAGAAAATGAGGTAAGCAGTGGGGTGGCAAAGTTTGCAAATGACACCAAGTTGTTCAGGACAGTCAAAACCAAAAGGGATTGTGAAGAACTACAAAAAGATCTCAGCAAACTGAGTGATTGGGCAGCAAAATGGCAAATGAAATTTAATGTGGGTAAGTGTAAGGTAATGCACATTGGAAAAAATAACCCAAATTACACGTACTACATGATGGGATCAAATTTAGCTACGACAGATCAGGAAAGGGATCTTGGAGTTATAGTGGATAGTTCTCTGAAGACATCCACGCAGTGTGCAGTGGCAGTTAATAAAGCAAATAGGATGTTACGAATTATTAAAAAAGGGATAGATAATAAGACAAAAGATATCACACTTCCCCTATATAAAACTATGGTACGCCCACATCTTGAGTACTGTGTGCAGATGTGGTCTCCTCACCTCAAAAAAGATATATTGGCATTAGAAAAGGTTCAGAAAAGGGCGACTAAGATGATTAGGGGTTTGAAATGGGTCCCATATGGGGAGAGGCTAGAGAGACTGGGACTTTTCAGTTTGGAAAAGAGGCGATTGAGGGGCAATATGATAAAGGTATATAAAATCATGAATGGTGTGGAGAAAGTGAATACAGAAAAATTATTTACCTTTTCCCATAATACAAGAACTAGGGGACACCAAATGAAATTGATGGGTAGTAGGTTCAAAACTAATAAAAGGAAATTTTTCTTCACACAGCACACAGTCAACCTGTAGAACTCCTTGCCGGAGGAGGCTGTGAAGGCCAGGACTCTACTAGGGTTTAAAAAAGAGCTCGCTAAATTTTTGCAGGTTAGGTCCATAAATGGCTATTAGCCAGGGGTAAAGTATGGTGCCCTAGCCTTCAGTACAAGGGCAGGAGATGGATGGCAGGAGATAAATCACTTGATCATTGTCTTCTGTTCTCCTTCTCTGGGGCACCTGGCATTGGCCACTGTTGGCAGATGGGATACTGGGCTGGATGGACCTTTGGTGTGACGCAGTATGGCCATTCTTATGTTCTTATTCTTATGTTCTTTGAAATACCAAATGATGTCCCAAGAATCCACTGAACCCACCTGTTATGCTGTCATGGGCACTCTTTCAGCCTCATTTTCTGGGTAAAGCTAGTGAGCTGCCTCCAGCACACATGGAGTCAGGGCCACACCCAACTGCAGAATGATAGAGACACTGAGCTCAAGTCTGGGAAAGCTCAGGTAAAGGGACTTGACCTAGTCCTCAGGTGCCCACCTCCCCTGAAGGGCAAACCCAAAGTTATATGAAATTTGCCCCCTCTCTTAATGGAGAGGAAGATATGCACAACTTCTAGCCTTGCCCAGTAAGAATTACATAAACTGGATTGTATTATAAACAAGAAATAAGCTTCCTAACTACAACAGTTGAATTTTAAGTGATAAAAAGGTAGCAAGCAGAACAAAACAGATTACCAAGAAAATAAATCACAGTATTCAAACTAAGCTAGATTTGCTAAAGAAATTGGCTACACTTAATAATTTCTCACCTTAAATATTGTTTTATGTAAATTCCTTGACAGACCAGATATCTTTCCAGTCTAGGTTAAGTGTTTCTTCCTCTGGTTCACAGTTCTTGTTATCAGGTATTTTTCAGTGTCTTTTTGGCTATGTCTACACTATAGTAATCTTTCAAAAGAAGTTCTTTTGGAAGATCTCTTCTGAAGAAAACGTCTTTTGAAAAAGAGCATCTACACACAAAAAGAGGATAAAAATATAGAGCTGCTCTTTTGATAGAGAGCATCCACATAGCCCCCAGTCTTTCGAAAAAACTGGCCAGGGGTCAAAAAATCTGCTTCCATGAGCACTGGGCATGTGGAGCATCTACACATGCTTTTTTTTGAAAGAGGCTTTTGAAAGGAGGCGCTCTTCCTGACCTGGGAGCGGAAGAGGGCCTGCAGAAGAAGACCTGAATTCTTTCGATTTCTGATCAAAAGAGTGCATTTTGTGTCTGGACACTCCGCATGTTCTTTTGAAAAAGGGCCTGATTTTCTGAAATAACTTGCTAGTGTAGACATGGTCTTTGGGTGTGAAGGCAGAGGAGAAATTACCTGAACATTTTATAGTATTTCTTCCTGCACCCTATATAGAATTTCCATTATGTGGGACTCCTTTGTTTGATTCCTCCACATCCTGATGGAAACCCTCAGTAGGCTCAGGTGACCAGGTCACTTGACTCTGTAATATCACAGTGTCCATGAGTGAATGGCAGTATGGAGATGTGCAGGAAGACCAAGTTTTTTCACAATCCATTGTCGTCACTGACAATCCTCAGCACTGTTTAACTTTTCCATTGTTTCAAAGGGGTAGACGTGTTAATCTGTGGCTTCACAAAAAACAAGCAGTCCTGTAACACCTTAGAGACTAACAAATTTATTTATTAGGTAATGAGCTTTCATGGGTAACCCTAACCCTAACCCTACATATATATATTCTAACTGTCTACTCCAATCTGAAAATCTGAAGAAGTGGGTAACCCTAACCCTATATATTCTATATATAGTTGGGGGAGGGAAAGGAAAGGAAAGGAAGGAGGAGGAAAGCAGGGGGCACCTGTCACTGATAGGGCCAGTGGAAGAAGTATGTTAAGTGGGATGTGTGCCATTACTGTGAATGTCAAAAGTATGGAAATTTCTCTTATAATGCATAAGATAACTGAGATCTCTGCTAAACCCAACGTAGAATGTGTCAAACCTGCAAAAGAATTAATTCAAATGTCTCCATCTGTAATCTTGTGGTAAAATCCTTTTGTAGAAGAATGGCTACTCTCAAATCCTTTATTGAGTTTCCAGGGATGCTTAAGTGTTCCCCTATAGGTTTATGTGTATTCCAAATCCTCACATTGCATTTATATCCATTCATCCTTTGGTGCAGAGATTGTCCGGTTTGTGTTCTTAGAATCAAGAGTGAGGTGCAACCTGCATTTTGTATTCTTTGGGAAATGCAACTGCTACAAACAAGGTAGCTTGTCTGCTTAGCAACAAAGATTGCCATGTCAGAGCACACCAGTGGTGTTTTCTTTATACTGGATCCTGAACTGAATAGTGTTCAGTTTGAGTCTGGCACCAAAGCCCTCTTTGGTATTGGCATTAGCAACCTGAGAGATCAGTGCTCTTCTGGAAAAATGACCTCCCATCACATGCAAACTTATTGGAACCATAAACCTGTCATCCAGTAGGGAAAGATTTATGAGTCTGACAGAATCAATCCAACAGACAATATCTTAATGGCAGTCACGCAATTCCTCTTACCTGCTAGAAGGGAGGAAGATAACATTGCCTTTTTTAAAATAATGGTGCTGATGCTACTGTGATGGTCAACAGTTTGTGAGCTTGAAAACTGTTGCACAGTGCTCAGGGATAGTTCAGTGGCCTACTAAACCCAGGGTTGTGAGTTCAGTCCTTGAGGTGGCCTTTCAAGGATCTGTAGCAGGGCAAATTTTCAAGGAGGGATAGCTCAGTGCCTTGATCATAGGCTTTATGAAACCTGAGGTTGTGAGCTCAATTCTTGAGGTGGCCATCTAGAGCAAGTAGATAAAAAATGAATATGTTGGGGGTGGTGTATGGTCCTGGCAGGAGACTGGACTCAATGGTACCTCAAGGTCCCTTTCAGCTCTGTGTAATATGTATATCTCCATATATGTAGAGCTGTGCTGGGAAGTTTTTGATCAGCAAATGCTGATTCACAGAAATTAAACTTTTTTCAGTAATGTACCAATTTCAGCTGTTTTCTCAGGTCCAGGACTGAACTGAGAGAAAGATGCACCATTCCAGGCCCAGACTGACCAATGTACACTCCATGAACTTGCAGAGGGCCCCCAATCTCAGGGGGACTGTCACTGCCTGACTTTTTTAAAAAACTAAGCTAGATAGTTTTTCCTCCTGTGTTGCTGCTTTGCATCATTATGTTGTTCTCTCCACATGTAATTTACAAGTCACAAGTAGGAAAATATCCTACCATGTTGCAACTGGCAAGCATTGCTGTGCATACACGTCAGACACTCATGTACTGCTTCTGACCTCAGGATTGACAAAGCTTCTTGCACTGGGATGCTTAGTACCAATGAGACTGCTTCCATCAGTAACACTGCTTTCTGCCTCGTGCTGCACAGTGGATTAATCAGACAAGTTACTCCTTCTCTCTGGTCTCCCTCCACTCATAGTCCTGGGATCCTAGGGCTCCTCAGTGTCTGAGCTGGGACCATATCCTCTCATTGCCAGACCTGCATTAGAGATTATTGATGGATCATTACAGGTACTAGAGTTAGAAGTCATCTTCTGGTTGGGACGGAAGGTGCCTGTCATAACATCTACTGGCTACCATCCCTTATCTATGCCAGTAGCCTCCATGGAATCTGTGGGTTGCTCTTCAGTAACAGAGGTCTTACTCTTTATCTTATTTGAAGAAGAGATTGTTGGCAATGGCTATGGTGGTGATCATCGATCCACTGCAGGTTTGGCTACTGGCTGTCATTCCCCATGAAGAGCCTCCAGAGTCCCCACCCACATCCAGGTCCATCAACCATTGAACAGATTCTGGCTTTGGCCAGTTAAAGCCTTCATCTCTGTCTCCAGATGATTTTGTGCAGCCTAGTCCATCTTTCCCTTTGGTAACTGAGGATTTTAAGTTTTGCCAAGATACTTTGCAGTACCTTGCTGATATCTTTGGTATCCAAGCAGTGTTCTTGCAAAAAAACACCCACCAAATTAGTGGTTATCCTGAAGACATCTACTCTGTGAGACTCAAGCTCCCTATCAGTGTTGGCCTGCTGGAGAACACTGACTTTGATAGCACTTCTGGCTAAGTGCATGGAAAACTGCTATTTCATTCCCAGGATGGGATTTGAGAGATTTTACTCCCATCTTGCCCCAAATTCCCTAGTTGTAACTGTAGTGAGCAACACAGTTCAGCAACGTAGTTTTGAGTCCCCACGGATAGAGATTCTAAATGAATAATTGTCATGGGCAAGATGATATACTTACAATGTTGCCAAAACCAAGCAATTATCAGATAAAACCTAAGAAGTCATTAGATGTAACTATTTAATCACTCAAGAGTAAAAAATGTCACTAAACAACATTTCCAGAGAATTCAATGGAGAATTAATTATACATTACTGTTAGACAATAATAGAATACAGTTTATTTGCATATTTTGGATGTTTTCTACATTTGCAAATATATTTATTTCAATTACAACACACAATAAAAGCATACAGAGCTTCCTTTATGTTGATTTTATTCCAAATATTTGCACTGTAAAAACAAAACAAAAAAAATTCCAGTTCCTCTAATAAAAATACTGTAGTGCAATTACTTTACTGTGAAAATTGAACTTACAAATGTACTCTTATGTACAAAAACTACTCAAAAACTAAACAACATAAAAACTTTAGAACCTACAAATCCACTCAGTCCTACTTTATTTCAGCCAGTCGTGCAGACACACAAGTTTACATTTTTAGGAAATAATGCTGACTGCTTCTTTTTTTACAATCCAAAAGGAAAACAGGCATTTGCATGGCTTGGTTCCAGGCAGCACTGCAAAATGTTTACATGTCATATTGGTGGCAGGCTCAGCTTGACAATGATCTAGAGCAGTGAGGATTGAGATGTTTAGTTTTCATCACCTGAGCCAGATGCCACCAGCCAAAGCTTGATTTTCCTTTTTGGTTGTTCTGAATCTGTAGTTTTGGCATCACAGTGTTGCTCTTTTAAGACTTCTGACTTCACATCTGGTCCCTCTGAAATTTTGGAAGTCACATTGGTACTTTCTTTGTGTTATGTTAAATCTGTAGTGAAAGTGTTCTTAAAATAAATGCATTGGATTATCATTTGAGACTGCTGTAACATGAAATGTACGACAGAATATGAGTAAATCAGAGCAGGAGGCATACTATTCTTCCCACGAGCTCAGTAACAAATTTAATTAACACCTTACTTTTTTAACAAGCATCGTCAACATGTAACAATGTCCTGTGGAATAGTGGCCGAACCATGAAGGGGCATACAAAATGTTATGTAAATACCTTGCAATGCCAGTTGCAGGAATGCAAAGTGACATTATAAATAAGTGGTAGCATTATCTTCCATAAATATAAACAAACTTGTTTGTCTTAGTCCTTAATTGACCAAGAAGTAGTACTGAGTGAATTTGTAGGCTCTAAACTTTTACATTGTTTTGTTTTTGAGTGTAGTTATGTATCAAAATAATCTACATTTCCAGGTTGCACTTCCACAATAAGAAAATGGTAGTACTGTACTTGTAAATTGAAAACTTCTGTTTCTTTTATTATGTTGTTTCTTTTATTATTTTACAATGAAAATGTATATTAAAATGTCACATAATAAAGTGAGCACTGTACAGTTTGTATTCTGTGTTGTAACTGGAATGAATATATTTGGATAAGAAGGAAAACATCCAAAATATTTAATAAATATCAATTAGTATTCTGTTATTTAACTGTGTGTATAAAACTGGGATTAATAGTGATGAAAATTTTTAAAATCACATTTTTTTAGATAATCATGTGAGTTAATGGTGATTAATTGGCAGGTCCGAATACACACACACACACACACACACACACACACACACACACGCAAACTTGTACACACTAGTGCTGCCAAGGCAAGTAGTCACAAAATCATTCACATTCAGCTCAGGGGTTTGTCTTCTTTTGGTGTTCCTGGACTCCTTGCAGTGGCAGACACATCCAGAGAATGTTCCCAAGGTCTTTCTGATGTCTCCCTGATGGTTTAGAGGGCACACTTGGGGTTGCTGAGCATATACAGGGGCTGTGGCCATGGCCAGAGCAGGAGGCCTCATTCTGTAGCATCATGTTGGAGCTTCAGGCCCTCTACAATGCATGTCATGATTTTTGGGACTGTCAGAGACTCAAATGTTCACATATTTAACATAGTGGCATCATGATGTATTATGTGAACATACAAGTGGGGGGGGGCAAATTTCAGGTTGCTCTGAGAGACAATCAAATGGTGGCAGTTCTGCACTGAGGAGAACATTACTCTGATAGTCATTTACTTGACTGGGTTCAGAATCATCTCAAGGGCCATCTCAGCAGGTATTTTTCCCTGGGTTGTGATTGGTCTGTGAAGACAAGTGTCCTTTGAATCATCTTGGGGAATTCTGACAATTAATCTGATGCTACAAGGGACATCTGCTCTTGAAAGGAACCTCAGTCTAGACTTCCTGGGTGATGCTTTCCACCACAGTGGGCAGCCGGCTCCCCTGCACACCTTTTCCTTGATCTCTGTCATCTCTCATGTCCAGGTGAAATGGGCCAAACTCATTCTCGTTGGCCCAGCAAGGCCAAGCTCGTTCTCATGGGCCCACCTAGCCAATAGTCTTACACTGTTCAGCCTGCCATATTGTTTCTTCTCCAACCTAACTTCCTTGGAATGATGACCACACCTTACAACCTGTGCTCAACTCCTGGCATCTCTCATCATGGTTATGGAGTGGCTGAATGCATAGGAAAAGCAGTGTTTTGCAGCTGTCCAACAGGTCTCCATGAACAGTAGAATATCCATTGCCAGGATGTCCTATTCAGCTAAACTGAAGCCTTTTTCAATGTGATTGTTAACCCTCAGAAACCCACCAGTGTTGGCCTCTATCCAGGACATTTTGAAGTACCTGCTGCACTGTCAGTCATCAGAGCTTATGTTTAGCTCATTGAAAATACGTCTACGTCTACACGTGTATGCTACATCGAAATAGCTTATTTTGATGTAACGACATCGAAATAGGCTATTTCGATGAATAACGTCTACACGTCCTCCAGGGCTGGTGCCATCGACGTTCAACGTCGATGTTGTGCAGCACCACATCGAAGTAGGCGCTGTGGGGGAGCGTCTACACGCCAAAGTAGCACACATCGAAATAAGGGTGCCAGGAACAGCTGCAGACAGGGTCACAGGGTGGACTAGCACTTCCGGGGCAACAGCTAGCCGCTCCCTTAAAGGGCCCCGCCCAGACACACTCAGCCTGCACAGCACATGGTTTGCAGAGCCATAGGCACGCACACCTCGGCGACGCAGTTATGGGCCCCCAGCAGCAGCAGCAGCAGCAGCAGCAGCAGCAGCACCCAGAGGTCCACTCAGCCGCCCCTGCAGGAGCAGTGCTCACCCTGCTCTATGCCATGCAGGAGGCAGCTGATCACATTCTAGCCACAGAAGAGGAGCTGCCCCCAAGGGAGGAGGAAGCAACCCCAGACCCTGCATCCCCCCCGCAGCCTCCCCCGCCGCACACACCGCCGGCTGTGGCGCTACACCACAAGCACCAACTGGTGGGAGCAGCTGGTGCTCGGCGAGTGGGACGACAACCGCTGGCTCCAGAACTTTCATATGAGCTGGCAGACATTTTTGGAGCTCTGCCAGTGGCTCACCCCCTCACTGAGGCACCAGGACACCGCCATGCAGCGTGCCCTCAGCATAGAGAAACGGGTCGGCATCGCTGTCTGGAAGCTGGCCACTCCAGACAGCTACCGATCCGTGGGGCAGCAGTTTGGCGTCAGGAAGGCCACCGTCGGGGCTGTCCTCATGGAGGTAAGAGGACCCACGGAGAGGGGGAGGCAGCCCTGGGGGTGGAGGGGAGCCCTGGCAGGGGAGGGCCAGACACACCCTGCACACCCCTCATTGGTGGTCTCCCATGTGCTTCCCCTGCAGGTCGTCTGCGCCATCAATGCCCCACTCCTCCACAGGCTCGTGCGGCTTGGCGACCCGGATGCCGCCATCGCGGGGTTTGCCACCCTGGGCTTCCCCAATTGCTTCAGGGCTCTGGATGGGACCCAAATCCCCATCCGTGCCCTGGAGCACAGTGGAGGATGCTTCTTAAACAGGAAGGGCTACCACTCAGTGGTACTCCAGGCCTTGGTGGACAGCCGGGGCCACTTCCTGGACATATATGTTGGCTGGCCTGGCAGCACTCACAACGCCTGGGTATTCCGGAATTCGGGCCTGTGCCGCCGGCTGGAGGCAGGGACCTACATCCCCCAGCGGGAGATCCCTGTGGGGGACACCACCATGCCCCTCTGCGTCATCGCAGACGCAGCATACCCCCTCTGGCCCTGGCTCATGCACCCTTACATGGGCCATCTCACAGCCAGCCAGGAGCGCTTCAACATGCACCTGAACCACACGCACCAGGTGGTTGAGCGCACATTTGGCCACCTCAAAGGGCGCTGGAGGTGTCTCCTCACCCGCGTTGATGCGGGCCCCACGAACATCCCCCAGATTGTGGGCGCGTATAGCGCCCTCCACAACCTGGTGGAGAGCAAGGGGATTCATTCTTTCAGGGCTGGGCTGTGGAGGCTGGCAGGGCCGACGTGCAGCCACCCGCTGCCCCCAGTCGCCAGGTGGAGCCTGAGGGGATCCAGGTCGAGGAGGCCCTGCGGGCCCACTTCGACCAGGCCGCAGGGTGAACGCTGGCAGGTCCCCCACTGCTCCCCCCATACTCCACAACACTCCCTGCCCCTACGCCCACAACACAGAGCACCCAACAGCACCCCCCCACACTTTTCTTGCAAATAAAAATAGACCTGTTGTTTGTGAAACTACCAAATGTTGAACTCTTATTATTATTATATTATTTACAACAAATATAAATATTATATATATTATAATGATGATTAAGCCAAAAAAAGTGGAAGACAAGGAAGGGGAGAACTATTTACATGGGGGGGCAGGTATCATAAAATAATAGGGGTCTAATACAAAGTATATACAAAACACAAGTAAAAGGGGATATGTACAAGGGGGGGGGCGGGGCACGTCCTGGGCCCCACACCCCGTAATGTCCAGCACTGGGGGTGGGCGGCCGCGACCCGCGCCTTGGCCTCAGCCCTGGCCGGGGCAGGCTGAGGGCCGGGTGGACCAGCAGATATGGCTGGTGGGTGTCAGCAGGCCCCAGGTCCCCCTCGGCGGAAGGGCCCTCGGTGGCGGATGGTGGTGTGATGGCGGGTGGAGCAGGCAGGGCGGGCAGAGTGGCGGCCAGCGCGGCATGGGGGGCCAGGTAGTCGGCTATGCGCTCGAAAGTACACATAAAGGCCCCCCATGCCTCCTGGCACCAGGCCAGCGCCCACTCCTGCAGATGGAGCCGCCACTCCTTCACCCGCAGACGCTGCTCCCAGACCTCCAGCTGCCACCGGAGGATCGCCAGCAGCTGGGGGGTCCGTTGCCGTCCATGGGTGGTGCTGGCTCCACCGTCATCCCTGCCCTGGGGCTGGTCGGTGCTCCGCCGAGGGTCTGGCCTGGACTGATGGCCCCGGTGGGCTCTCCAGGACCACTGACACCTCGCCGGTGCTCTCCAGTCCCTCCGATGGTGCAACTGCGGAACACGGGGGGAAGAAGAGTGGAGACAGCCGTTAGTGTGGCCCCCGAGCTGTGGCCCATGTCCCCGCACCCCTCTGCTGCTGGTTCCCCATCCCCGTCCCCAGGAGATGCTGCTGCTGCTGATGGGTGTCCCACCCCCTCCCCCGGGGGACCCTAGGTTCCACTCCCCCCATCCCCAGGGATGGGACATGGCACTGTCGTGCTGGGGGGCCAGGGGCTGATGCACTCTTCTGAGGGACATGCCACTGCTGTCCTTGGGGCCATGGTCATCTGGGCATGTGGAGGGCCCTGGTCATGTCTGTTGCCCCCACCCCTCAACCCTGGGGGTGTGCACCGAAGGGGTACATACCTGATGGTCCACTCCCACGGTCAGGGGACACCCGGTGGGCGGACGCCCTGCTGGAGTTCCGGGACGGCAGCGCAATGTGGAGCCCCCCATCACTGGAGGAGCATTCCACCCTCCTCCTCCTCCTCCCCCGGTGTCCCAGGGATGGGCTCCTGGGGGGGGCCCTGGGGTGCGGTGCTTACCTCCGGGGCGGATTCCACCTCCGGGGCCTGCTGGGGCTCGTCGGCCGAGGTGTCACGAGTGGCCGGAGGGGAGGAGGTGTGCCGGGGACCCAGGATTTCCTTGCGCTTCCTGTAAAAGGGGCAAGTGATGGGGGCGGCCCCAGATCAGCTGGCCGCATCCCGGGCCTGGGCGTAACCCTGCCGCAGCTCCATAACCTTACTCCTGACGTGGTCAGGAGTGCGGGCAGGGTGACCCCGGGCGGCCAGGCCCTCGGCCAGCTGAACGAACGCATCCGCGTTCCACCTGTTGCTCCCCATTACCTGGAGCACCTCCTCCTTGCTCCAGAGCCCCAGCAGGTCCCGAAGCTTGGCCTCCATCCAGGAGGGGCCCCGCTGCCTCTTCCCGGGCTGGCTGCCAGCCTGGGAGCCCTGGCTCCCCTTGCGGGGGGTGCCCTGGGGTCGCTTGGGGGGCTGGCGAGCGGCCATCGCAGCGGGGCGGGGGTGTGTCTCTGGGCTGCTGTGAGACGTGCAGGCTGGCCGCGTGGCTGTGCTGCCCCCTGCATGCTCTCTCAGCTTCCTGCACAGGAAGGCCGGTGGCGGGGAGCTTTAAGGTGCCGCTGCATGCGGCGACCGTCGAGCTCAGGGGCTGGAGAGAGCATCTCTCAACCCCTCAGCTGATGGCTGCCATGGCGGAGCCCGCTATTTCGATGTTGCAGGACGCACATCGGCTACACAGGCCCTACTTCGATGTTCAGTGTCGAAGTAGGGTGCTATTCCCATCTCCTGATGGGGATAGCGACTTCGACGTCTCGCTGCCTTACGTCGATGTCAAATTCAAAATAGCGCCTGCCAGTGTAGTCGTGGCGGGCGCTATTTCGAAGTTGGCGCGGCTACTTCAAAGTAGCCGGCACGTGTAGACGCGGCTTACATCTGGTGGTGATACAAGCACTTCAGCGCCCTGTTCAAGGGAGATCAAATCTTCTCCAAAGTCATAGTAGCAAGAGCCAATTCCTCTGTGGGACCTGAACTAGTGTCTTTATGTGGCCCTCCAGTCAAGCCCCTGACACCTTGTCCCCTCCTGCTCATGTCAGAAAACTGCACTCCTGCTGGCAATAACATCTTCAAGTAGAGTGTGTGAGTTTCAGTCTCAGATGTCACTCTCCTCACACTCAGTTTTCCAAAAACAAAGTGACTTGATGACCCTGTCCATCTTTTTTTCTAAAGTGGTTTCTCAGTTTAATTTGAACAGGGTGGTATGTTTATCTGTATTCTTTCATAAGTTGGTTCATTTCCAGACCAGCAGTGTCTCCAGATGACATCAGGTACTGCCTAACTTTTCATATGAACAGGATGAAACCTTTTCATCTTTCACTTCATTTTTCTGTGGAACATGCTGATCATATGAAGGGTCAAGCAGTCTCTTCACAGATAGTCTTGAAATGGGTAACATCCTGCATTGAGACCACATATGAAATATCTTTAGCTAAGCCCCCTTAGTGAGTGAGAGCTAATTCAATGAAGAAGCACATCTCCACATTTTACTTGCACAGGGGCAGCTGTGTGGTTGCTGATACGTATATTCAGAAACCATTATGCCATAACCACGTCTTCCAGGGCAGACGCAAACTTTGGTAGATCAGTCCTTGTTTAGGTAGTCTCCCAGCTGCACCTCCTGGGCGATTACTGCTTGACAATCACCAGTGTGGAATACAGAGCTGAATCTGCTCAAAAAGGAAGAAATAGATACTTGCTATAATTGTTGTTTTTCAAGATGTGATACAAGCATGTATTGCTTGACCCATACTTTGTCCCGTCTGCAGCCAAGTCTTGTTTCTGGTATTCTGTGAGAAGGAACTAAGGATCAAGCTGCATTGTCTCATGTAGCTATGGGTGAAGCTATGACCACAAGACGTATACTCTACCAGTACTGCAAGTCATATTTCTCAGGTTCTGGTGCACTGGAGGCACACACACCTATGTGGAATACATGTCTGCATCAAATCTTGAATAACCATAAGCACAGTAAGTACAGCAAAATCGCAACATTCGCGAGTTTAACATTTGTGATCTCAATTATTCGCAGACGCCAGACCACCTGTGTGGTACTGGCAGAGGAAGGTGTCTTACCTGGCCCCTCCATCAGGGTCCACCGAAGCCCCCTGCTGGCACTCACTTCAGATGGGGGTCCCCCTCCAGCAGCCATGGAAGCTCTGGCAGCACCAACACACCCTACACCACAGAATTGGCTGCCAGCCTTGGCCTGGCCTATACAGAGCAGGGCTGCCAACCCTGCTTCCAGCCAGGGGCCCGGCCTGGCCACTAGCCAACTCCCCATGGCCCTGCTGCCAGGCTTCTCCTCCCCACCACTGCTACCCAGAGTTGCCTGGGAACTCACCAAGTTCCACTCTCCCAGCTGGGGTAAAAGGGGATAAAATGATATTCACAAAATGATATTCGCAAGATTCAACATTCACGAGGGTTCTCAAAACTGAACCCTCACAAATGTTGCAACCTTAGTGTAACTGTTTCTTTTTCTCCTTCTCACTGTCATAATTTTTCTGTTGTATGTGTTTCATAGTTTGGTATTTAAAGTTGTTTGATTTGTCCCCCTTTTTGTGGGCTCTTCCAGGTTTGGCTGACGTATACTGTTCTTTTGGACACCACATATTTTTTGTTGAAATTTGCATTTAAATGGCATGATTGTTAAACACTTAAGTCAGAAAAGTTAGTGTTCGCTTTTTTTCTTAATACAAATATAGCAACAAATTAGCTTTGCTACAGTGCATGGTGAATAAAGCTACAGCATAGGTCACCCTGCTCTACCGGTGTTATGATGTTGAAAGTTTTCCTTTCACTGTGTTTTTGGCCTCAATTAAGACACAGTTTTATTTAACACATATTCTCATTGGACACTAAATAGTAAATATTGCCAGCAGTGGTGACTTTGCAGTTCTGTTCCTGCATATTTTGTCCTTTAAGTTATCATTGTCATATTTTTAGACTTTAATAAATGAACACTGTTTTGGGTTGGTGGACTATGTGACCAGAAGTAAATAAGACACATACCAAAATCTTTGACTACCAATACAATCTTTAATATCCTGTAAATAGGTTGCTCTTTAAGAATGCTTCTATAAAGCTGAAAGAAAACACACAGTCTGGGTTTTTTTTGTTTTCTTTTTGTTTGTTTGGGGTTTTTTTTGGTTATTAATTAGTTCAAGGGAGCTTTCTAGCCTCCATGTTTTTAGAAAACTGAAAGTCCATTCTAATAAATCCTCGAGAACAACACAAAGTCCTGTGGCACCTTATAGACTAACAGATATTTTGGAGCATAGGCTTTCGTGGGCAAAGACCTGCTTCATCATGCATCTGATGAAGCAGGTCTTTGCCCACAAAAGCCTATGCTCCAAAATATCTGTTGTCTATAAGGTGCCACAGGACTTCTTGTTGTTCTCGAAGATACAGAATAACACGGCTACCTTTCTGATCGTAATAAATCCTGTAATTCTCAGATGTTGTCTTTTCCTGCCTTTTACTAAGAGAAACAGGCAAAGGAGTCAAGAAGAATAAAGAACTATTATGGCGTGTTGTCCCCTTTTTCTTTTTTTTTTAAACTTTTGGTCCTCTGTACTTATAAATGTCAGTCTGTATCAGAAATGAGATTGATCTGATGAAATGGGTTTATCCCATGAAAGCTCATCACCGAATAAATCATTTTGTTAGTCTTTAAAGTGCTACATTTATGCTGTTTTATTTTTCCTGAAAACCAGTGCATTAACCTGCTGTGCTGCAGCTGACGTAAGATTCACTTGAGTGCAGTTTACCATGGCAATTAATAATTCATTTAAAAAGCCATCTGAGTTATCTGTTTTGCTGTGAAATGCATGTTTGTTTTCATTTTATATGTAACTTTGTATGATAACATCTTTGTGACTCAGGGAATCCTGGTTGGGGTTGGGGAAGGAACATAGTATTGAAGGTTCCAGGGAATTTTTCTCTTTATTGAGAATGGCATTGCACAACCATTTCTTGTTTCCTTACGTAAGCTACATGACATAATTTATCAAACTGTCTTGTAGAAACAACTTTCATGCTGTTTTAATGCACAGGTTTGATTGTTCATAATTAAAACATTATCACTAAATGTGTGATAGAAAATCTGTCATGTAACTATTTTCTGGCAATGTTTAGTAGAGCACAAAAACAAAGCAGGAAGAAAAGACTTGAGGATTTCAGTAATGAGAATCTGCAAATTGTTCCTTGGGGATCTTTAATGAGTTGACTTAGCGAATCTATTGACAAAGCACTGCACACATTTTTGAAGGGTATATAAGGCTGAGGAGAGTTAGCTGTTTGCTGTTAGCATTAACATTATTTTTAAAGAAGCGCAATAAAAATTCATATTTCCTAGGTGAATCTGATCCAGGTGTAATGTAGACAGTGTTTTTATGCAAAGAATTCTGTAACATTTTGACCTGCTCTTGCAATATGATGAATTAAAAAAACGAATAGACTTAAACTGACGGTTATACAAATATTATGCATATTCGGTACCTTTGAAGAACCAGTGTAGGACAGTCTGAAGTATCTTTTTGTCTGTCTGAAATGCTGCATGTCACCTTTCCCAAACAGTGCGGTAAACTATGTATCACTCCACATATAGGTGGGATTGGCAGCACTGGCTAATAAGAAGGTTGCCTGACACTTCAAGTTATAAAACCAGATGATGTGTTTCTTATGACTGAGTCAAAATGTTTGGACTGAAATTTTCCATTCCAGGATGCTGCCTCTGACTGGTTTGTTGTTTTTTTTAATTTCAGCTAAAAAAGTTCAGCCATTTCAGAGAAATGGGGATAAGGTGAAATGTATAATTTTATCCATGTTAAAAATATGATGGCGACTTTTTCTTTGCTCCCATACTTTGTGCTCCCATACTTTGGACTACATGGACATGAAGTTTGGCAAGAGAGTGACCTTTGTTTCAAGGATATGCCCCTTGACATTCCTCTGTAAATCCATCCAGATTTGGCTTTTGAATTGTAATTTGCACATTCTCAGGAGAGACTAGTTCAATTTTAGCAGTTATAATCATTGAATAATTGTCTTTACTGAGCAAGCTGATGCCTCTCACAGCTCCCACTGATGACCTTCCTGTACATGCAGCATTCCGATAGAATAAATGATCATCCTCAGTCCCAGAGTTACCAAGGCGAAGATGGACTTTACCTTTTATTGTTGCTGCCCAGCTGCTGTCCCTTTAGGTAGGACCAGACACTGGAATTGAGAGCAGGGACACCACGACTAGCTGTGAAAGGAGATGAAAACTGGGAAAAGGAGGTAGAAGTGGGGAAGAGACAGGACAAGGTGAGAATAGAAGGGATCAGAATTGGTGAGTACTGGTAGAAGCCTGTGTTCTCCAAACATGGTCCTCTACAGAGCCTGGAATGTAATCTGTGGTTCCTGTGTTTCACCATTCTTCTTTCAGCAGTTGGTGGTTAAACCCACTGGTAAAGTATGTGTTCCATTCCCCTCTAGCACTGGTACACACAGAGGATGACAACTACTGTCACTATCAGTTACTTTGTTAATTTAAGAGACAGAGATTTGTATAGTGGGTCTACAGATTCAAACCTTGCTGATGCCCCTTGTGGGTTGTTAATATGATTCCGCATGATGACATTTCTGGGGTTTTTTTCAGTTTTCGTTTTAAATACCTCAGAAAATACACACAAAAATGTTTCATTAAAAGATCTGTGTTATTAAGGCTGCCAAGTCAAGCATTGAAAAGATAGGAAATGCCAGAATTAACATTGCTTTTGCAACTTTAATTCAGCCCCATTGTGCTTGTGAATTTTAATAGCCTATATTTAACTAAAAAAATGACTGCTTATATTTCTTAACATTGTCTTAGAATTCAGTTCCTCCAATGAAGCATGAAATTATTATGTAAGTGTTTTACAAGATTTTATATATTTAAATCTCAAGAATTATCTTGAACTATTGAATTATTTCTTTGTCATGGGATTTCATTGCCAAACCCAAATGATTTCAGTTCATAATTGTTAAAAGTGAATTACTCTCCCTTCCCAAGGAATCAAACTCTCAGGCTGTGTCTACACTAGCCCCCTTCTTAGAAGGGAGCATGGTAATAAGCCCGAGTGGGGAATAATAATGAGGTGCTGTGATGCATATGCAGCACCTCATTAGGCTGATTCTTGCCATGGGAACTTCGAAGTTGCAAACTTCGAAGCACTGGCATGCCATGTAGCTGCAGGCATTTTGAAGTACCCATGCAACTTTGAAGTGCCCTTACTCCCAAAAAACAGCATCTTGTTATTATTCCCCACTTGGGCTGCTTACCATATCCCCTTCAAAGAACGGGGCTACTGTAGACACAGCCTCAGTGTTCCAAATTAATCAATATAGTTTTAAAAATTTAAGCCAAAAACTTTGGGAGTAAAATACTTTGGGAGTAAGGGCACTTGGAAGTTGCGCAGGTACTTCAAAGCGCCCATGCCTACATGGCGTGCCGGCACTTTGAAGTCTGCAACTTTGAAGTTCCCGCGGCAAGAATTAGCCTAATGATGTGCTGCATATGCATTGCAGCACCTCATTATTATTCCCCGCTCAGGCTGATTACCAAGCTCCTGTCAAAGATGGAGGCTAGTGTAGACACAGCCTGAGGGTTTGATTCATTGGAAATGACTGAATGTCCTTGATAATTTGGGAAGGGAGAATAATTCACATTTAACAATTATGAACTGAAATAAGAACATAAGAACATAAGAATGGCCATACTGGGTCAGACCAAAGGTCCATCAAGCCCAGCATCCCATCTGCCGACGGTGGCCAATGCGAGGTGCCCCAGAGAAGGAGAACAGAAGACAAGTGATTTATCTCCTGCCATCCATCTCCTGCCCTTGTTATGAAGGCTAGGGCACCATACTTTATCCCTGGCTAATAGCCATTTATGGACCTGACCTGCAAAAATTTATCAAGCTCTTTTTTAAACCCTAATAGAGTCCTGGCCTTCACAGCCTCCTCGGGCAAGGAGTTCCACAGGTTGACTGTGCGCTGTGTGAAGAAAAATTTCCTTTTATTAGTTTTGAACCTACTACCCATCAATTTCATTTGGTGTCCCCTAGTTCTTGTATTATGGGAAAAGGTAAATAATTTTTCTATATTCACTTTCTCCACACCATTCATGATTTTATATACCTCTATCATATCGCCCCTCAATCGCCTCTTTTCCAAACTGAAAAGTCCCAGTCTCTCTAGCCTCTCCCCATATGGGACCCTTTCCAAGCCCCTAATCATCTTAGTCGCCCTTTTCTGAACCTTTTCTAATGCCAATATATCTTTTTTGAGGTGAGGAGACCACATCTGCACGCAGTACTCGAGATGTGGGCGTACCATAGTTTTATATAGGGGAAGTATGATATCTTTTGTCTTATTATCGATCCCTTTTTTAATAATTCCTAACATCCTATTTGCCTTACTAACTGCCGCTGCACACTGCGTGGATGTCTTCAGAGAACTATCCACTATAACTCCAAGATCCCTTTCCTGATCTGTCGTAGCTAAATTTGACCCCATCATGTAGTACGTGTAATTTGGGTTATTTTTTCCAACATGCATTACCTTACACTTACCCACATTAAATTTCATTTGCCATTTTGCTGCCCAATCACTCAGTTTGCTGAGATCTCCTTGTAGTTCTTCACAATCCCTTTTGCTTTTGACTGTCCTGAACAACTTGGTGTCATCTGCAAACTTTGCCACCTCACTGCTTACCTCATTTTCTAGATCATTGATGAACAAGTTGAACAGGATCGGTCCCAGGACTGAGCCCTGGGGAACACCACTAGTTACCCCCCTCCATTGTGAAAATTTACCATTTATTCCAACCCTTTGTTTTCTGTCTTTTAACCAATTTCCGATCCATGAAAGGACCTTTCCTCCTATCCCATGACCACCTAATTTACATAAAAGCCTTTGGTGTGGGACCGTGTCAAAGGCTTTCTGGAAATCTAGGTATATTATGTCCACTGGGTGCCCCTTGTCCGCATGTTTATTAACCCCTTCAAAGAATTCTAATAGATTAGACAGACACGACTTCCCTCTGCAGAAACCATGCTGACTTTTGCCCAACAATTCGTGCTCTTCTATGTGCCTTGCAATTTTACTCTTTACTAGTGTTTCTACTAATTTACCTGGTACTGATGTTAAACTTATCGGTCTATAATTGCCAGGATCTCCTCTAGAGCCTTTTTTAAATATTGGTGTTATATTGGCCGTCTTCCAGTCATTTGGTACCAAAGTGGATTTAAAGGATAGGTTACAAACCACTGTTAATAACTCCGCAATTTCACATTTGAGTTCTTTCAGAACCCTTGGGTGAATGCCATCTGGTCCTGGAGACTTGTTACTATTCAGCTTATCAATTAATTCCAAAACCTCCTCTAATGTCACTTCAATCTGAGTGAGTTCCTCAGATTTGTCGCCTAAAAAGGCTGGCTCAGATTTAGGAACCTCTGTAACATCTTCAGCCGTGAAGACTGAAGCAAAGAAATCATTTAATCGCTCCGCAATGGCACTGTCTTCCTTGATCGCTCCTTTTATATCTTTATCATCCAAGGGCCCCACTGCTTTTTTAGCAGGCTTCCTGCTTCTAATGTATTTAAAAAACATTTTACTATTGTTTTTTGAATTTTTGGCTAGCTGTTCCTCAAACTCTTTTTTGGCTTTTCTTACTACATTATGACAGTTAATTTGGGAGTGTTTATGTTCCTTTCTATTTTCCTCACTAGGATTTGACTTCCACTTTTTAAAAGCTGCCCTTTTCTCTCTCACTGCCTTTTTAACATGGCTGTTTAGCCATGGTGGTTCTTTGTTAGGTCTCTTACTGTGTTTTTTTATTTGGGGTATACATTTAAGTTGGGCCTCTAGTATGGTGTCTTTAAACAGTTTCCATGCAGCTTCCAGGGATTTTAGTTTAATTACTCTACCTTTTAGTTTCTGTTTAACTAGCTTCCTCATTTTAGTGTAATTCCCCTTTTTGAAATTAAATGCCAGAGTGTTTGACCGCTGCGGTGTTCTTCCCAACACAGGAATATTAAAAGTTATTATATTGTGGTCACTATTTCCAAGCGGTCCAGTAACAGTTACCTCTTGGACCAGATCCTGCGTTCCAGTTAAGACTAGATCGAGAACCGACTCTCCCCTTGTGGGTTCCTGTACTAGCTGCTCCAAGAAGCAGTCATTTAAGGCATCAAGAAATTTAATCTCTGAATCCCGTCCTGAGGTGACATGCACCCAATCAATATGGGGATAATTGAAATCTCCTATTATTACTGTGTTTTTTATTTTGATAGCCTCTCTAATCTCCCTTAACATTTCAGCATCACTATCACTGTCCTGGTTAGGTGGTCGGTAATATATTCCTAATGCCATATTCATATTAGAGAAATGAATTGTTATCCATAATGATTCTATGGAACATTTTGATTCCTTTAGGATTTTTACTTCATTTGATTCTATATTATCCTTCACATATAGTACCACTCCGCCACCCGCACGACCTGTTCTGTCTTTCCGATATAATTTATATCCCGGTATGATAGTGTCCCACTGATTGTCCTCATTCCACCATGTTTCTGAGATGCCTATTATGTCAACTTCCTCCTTTGATATGAGGTACTCCAGTTCACCCATCTTATTAGACAGACTCCTAGCATTAGTGTAAAAGCATGTTAGAAAACTACCACTATTTATATGTCCGCCTTTCACAGACACGGTGGATTTTTTTATGCATGATTGTTTTACATCTGATCTTGCCCATATATTATTTCCCACGTTCCCTATCTGACTAACTTCTAGGGAATCCCTGTCTATGGAGCCTCGTGTAAGAGAAGTCTCCGTCCGATCCAGGTGCTCCCCCGCACCAATCGGCTTTCCCCCACCTCTTAGTTTAAAAACTGCTCTATGTCCTTTTTAATGTTTAATGCCAGCAGTCTGGATCCACCTTGATTTAGGTGGAGCCCATCCTTCCTGTATAGGCTCCCCCTACCCCAAAAGTGTCCCCAGTTCCTAATAAATCTAAACCCCTCCTCCCTACACCATCGTCTCATCCACGCATTGAGACTCTGAAGTTCTGCCTGTCTATCTGGCCCTGCGCGTGGAACTGGAAGCATTTCAGAGAATGCCACCAAAGATGTTCTGGATTTCAGTCTCTTTCCTAGTAACCTAAATTTGGCCTCCAGAACATCTCTTCTACCCTTCCCTATGTCATTGGTACCAACATGTACCACGACGACCGGCTCCTCCCCAGCACTGCCCATAAGTCTGTCTAGATGCCTCGAGAGATCCGCAACCTTCGCACCAGGCAGGCAAGTCACCATACGGTTCTCCCGGTCATCACAAACCCAACTATCTATATTTCTAATGATCGAATCCCCCACTACTAAAACCTGCTTCTTCCTAACAGCTGGCGCTCCCTCCCCCGGAGAAGTATCCTCGGCACGAGAGGATACAACATCACCCTCTGGAAGGAGGGTCCCAACTACGGGATGGTTTCCCTCTGCTCCCCTTGACTGCTCTCCTTCCCTGAGCCTTTCATCCTCCGTAACAGCCTCAGGACTGTCAGATTGGAGGTGGGACAGCCCTACTATGTCCCGGAAAGTCTCATCCACAAACACCTCTGCCTTCCTTAGCTCCTCCAGTTCAGCCACCCTGGCCTCCAAAGCACGCACTCGGTCTCTGAGGGCCAGGAGCTCCTTGCATCGAGCGCACACATACGCCACCCGCCCACAGGGTAGGTAGTCATACATACTGCACTCGACACAATAAACAGGATAGCCCCCACTCTGCTGCTGGGCTTCTGCCTCCATTTCCTACTCTAGTTATATATGAGGGTTAATTAAATGTTTCAGATAGAGGTTGTTATAAAGGATTTAGTTTAAGGGCAACAGAAGTCACTGGCTCCCTCCAAGCTCCCCCTCTAAACTCCCCTCTCCAAACTCCCTCCTGTTAGCACACACCCTGTTTGCCAGCACCCGGTCGCAAAGCTCCCTGGTCGCTTACTAGCAGGGTTTAAGTGCTCGGCCTCCCTGATAGCTCCTCCCTCTGCCTACAGCTCAGCCAATCAGCACACGGTGTTTCAATTCAAACCTAATCAGCTTCCAACTGCCTGCCTGCCTGCCTGAGCACACGGCCTTTCAAACAAACAAACACACACACTCAGCTCAGCACTCCAAACAAACAAACTCCAAACTCCAAACAAACACACAAGCCCAAAACCTCCAAATATAAGCAGCCACTTACCCCAAGGTGCTTTTAGTTTGCTCCTTCCTTCTCCTCCTCCAGGAGAGCCTCTCCAAACTCCCTCCTGTTAGCACACACCCTGTTTGCCAGCACCCGGTCGCAAAGCTCCCTGGTCGCTTACTAGCAGGGTTTAAGTGCTCGGCCTCCCTGATAGCTCCTCCCTCTGCCTACATTTCACATTTCTCTGCAGTGTGGTCACTCACAAGTGGAAACTAATGTAAATAAATCGTGAGCTCTTCGTAACTTAGAGTTTTTAAATAATTATTTGAGGGATTCCCCTCTAACCTTTGGCTGGGTTACTGTATTTCAAGCTGAGTGAGTGAGGTTCTGTAGCCTGCAATGTGCAAGAGGTCCAATTAGAAGCTAATGGTGTTCCTTTCTGACCTTGAAAGGGTATACTAATAAGACTATTGTTTTCTTTGCAGTCCCTAATGAATTAGCTGGCAAATTGTGTCAGAGACTAGTGAATTTGAAGCTGTAACCAGCTAGAAGTTTTGTCTCAAGACAGAGTGAAGTGGAGGAGACTTGTAGATAACCTGTGCTACACATGGAGTACAAGGGTTAAGTAGTAGTAGTAGTAGTAGTAGTAGTAGTAATCTTTACCATTCCTCTTAGTTCCTTCTGGCTTCTAAATCACAACCACTTTATTTCCTCTATTTTTAAATGGTCTTTGTCAATAATTTGTCTTAGGATGGGAAATTCTGGCCAGGACACTAGCATAGATCTCTGTTCTGAAGTGCAGAACTGATGAAACTCGGTTTTTAAGAGCTCAGTTGAAACCTACTTATATGGTACATTTCTCACATTTTCTAGCTTCTCATGATTAAGGGCTATATCAGAACCAATGGGATTTGAACATGTGGTTGTTTAGATGGTTGAAACCTGTTGTGCAGACCACTAAGCTTTCTCCCTGCAGAGTAGGTAATGCTGGTTGAATCACAGAAAATTATACATGGGAGAATAAATCTGCCCACAGCCTTTGGATAAATATGTGCAGTTTATCAATATGAATAAATATCTCTGTTGAAAACTGGAAGAAATCTAAATGCAGAAAGTGTTTAAATGGTCTTTATAACAGGAGTGAGGCATCCCGTCTATTCTACAAAACACAAAACATTGCTTCTCACTTAAGTATATGATTATAACTGTGGTAAAAATTATAGCCTCATGAAAATATGAGATTATAATAGGAAAGCTGACAAGCTCTTATATGAGTGTTTTCAGAAAAAATAGCAAAATACACATTTTTTGGTATTTTCCTTTTCTGATTCTCTAACACTTTCTATAATTTTTTTCTCTTTCTATAACTGAAATAAACATACAGTTTTGTTTGTCTCAATTCCCAGTATGTAAACTGTGAAACGTAATGAACGCAGAACTTTACATTGATGTAATCTGTATTGTGCTGCTAATGGTTCAAATATAATTGAATGACAACAGAAGATAGATAATATATACAAACTACCACTTATTTCAAGTGGAGAATTCTTGAACTTTTTAGGATTAAATTGATGGTGATATTTGTACAATGACATATTCTAAATGTGAAGTCAGAGGTTAATTTCTTACTTATCTTCAACCTAGTTAACTAGTACTACTTTATTAATCTGTATTAGTGAATTTAAATACAAATGGCTAGCCTGTTGGTGTGCTGAGATCACTTAACGTCATGTTGATCTGCATAGTTGCACTGTTCCTTTGTGTGTTCCTCTTCCTCATCCCATTGATCTGTCCATATCTGTATCCAGTTTCTTGTCACTTGGGGTAAGAGTCTTTGTATTTTCACAGTGACTAGCACAACGAAGTCATTGTGATACATGAATGAAGTTCCTAAGCACTAAAATAATACCAGGAATAAATAGAATATAATTAAAATATTTACATTCAAATTTGATTTAAAAATGTGATCTTCTCAATATGGATTTTGGTATGGACAGAGCTCTTACAGGCATGACCTTCCTAGCCCCTCAGCTTCAGGAAAAGCGCCAACTTTGCTATAGCTTTTGAATCTAAGTTGTGAGAATCTCTGGAAACACTTGTCCATGTTTCGAATGGGTGAGCTGCAAAGTTTATTTCTGCCATTCAGATTTTCCATGACATTCCATGAGGGTCAAGGTAGTGAAAAATAGTGAGGTATCTGATTCCTGATGACCAGTACACTAAGCAAGGCTATTTGCTGGCTCCTGTACTCTTTGGCATCCTCTTTTTGCTTCTGGCTGTGCTTAGTGATGCATTCTGTGACATTGACAGAAAAGTATTTATCCAGTTCCACACTGATGAGAAGTAGTTCAGTCTACAAAACTGCAGTGCTCACATACAAGTGGCAGATTTCATCATTATGGAGCTTTTGGTTGGTGATGATTGTGGGCAGGTTGGGCACTCAGTCTATGACATTCACTTTGCTCATGCAGTTATTTTGGTTTTATAATCAGCCTAAAGAAAACCTGTGCCAGCGGGTATGCCTGTCTTTCCACTTAAGATCAGAAGTGCACCTCTCAAGTCTTTGAAGTATTTTTGCCTCAGGACCAGACTGTCAGACAATGCCACACTTGATGATGAAATTACCCATCACATAGCTAAGACCAGCTCTGCATCTGGAATGCTCTCTCATCACTTCAGAAGAATGAGGCATCAAAATAAGCATGAAGCAAAATGTCTGTTGAGCGGGTCATGCTTACAAGCCCTCTGTATGTTTGTGAGAAAAGGATAACAGCTCCACCAATCAGTTCCATATGTGTTCTTTTTGACCTGTTTGCAGTGTCAGATAGTAAGCGAGGATTCCCAATATGAAAATTCTTATTCATTATTGGAAGTCTGGAATTCAAAGCATGCTGTAAAATCTAAGCTGTGTTGGTCTGAGCATCTTATTACCATGGCCCACTGGAGAATACACAAAGACGTATTTTATGGTCAGCTAGAATAAAGCTCCCTTTTTTCATGCTGACCATTGCAAATCATATAAAGACATACTGGAATATGAAAGTGTGCCAAGGTGACCCCAGCAAATGGAAAGCAACAGCTATGATAGATCAAGATGTAGGTAGATTTGCCATATCATCCGTAATCACTTTGAAGCAAGGTACATTAACAGCATGTGTGAAATATGCAAACATGACAGAAGTAAGGATAAACGAACCTGTGATGCTTATGGGTAATCTTGTCTTTCCCATACGTACCGTTGCGGTTCCTGAATGTAAATGACTGTGAAAATGGCATTTTTGGGTGGTGTGTTTATTTTTTGGCAGACAGAATGTGGTATTTTCTGTCTGCAATCCTGCAAACCCAACGTACTTTATGAGCTAAGCTGAGTTCTTTTTATCTCACTCATCGTAAAGACTCACACCCCAAATTATGCCTCCCATGACACCTGTGCAGGCAGATTGTTTTGTGTGAATTTGTGCAGGTGTAGTTGGTTCAGTTTGATAAACAAGTCTGTTGATCATGCACAAGAACAAAGAATCTTACCCCTACAACCTCTTTTCAGCTTAACTGGCTCCTCAAAGCTGCTGAGTAGAGTAAAAGTAAAATATAAAGTATTTATGAAGTACACAGTTACTACTTTGAAAGCTCAAATGGAGCCAATATGTTGAACAAGAAGATGTCAGTTTTTCTTAGTCATTTTCCCAAATAAAGCTGCATGAAAGGGTATATTTTCCTTCTGATGCTATAATTCTCAGTAATGACTATTGCTTAGAATACAGGGGCATTGTTAATGGAGTACCAAATGGACTGGTATGGGGTCCATGACAGCTCAAAGGAATACATAAAACATTCATGAAGGGGTTGTCTTAATTGATATGATAGGCCTATGAATTTGCTCATGTTATGAGATAGCTTTATCTTTATGTCCTTCAGAAGATCTTGGGTTGTGGGGAAGGAGAGGTGAATATGTGTGAGGTATTTTTCTTGCACTACGTAAACTTCCAGGCAGTTTTCTGAGCTCCCACACCCCAAAACATTTTTCATCTTGTGTTTAAAAAGCTCTTATGAGCATGATATTGAACTCAATAAAAATAGGAACAATACTAAAGCATCTACTTTTTAAATTCTTAAATAGTGTTATATAACATAAAGACTTCTTGGTGGTCTGAAAATTTCAAGAAAGCTGGTTAGTTTAATTATGTCTGCCATTGTGCCAAATTAAACAGGGGTACATAGCTATTTCAATTATAGTAACAGGTTCTATAATTTTAATGTGAAAGGTATATTTCATATAAATGTAAATGCTGTATTACTGAAGATGTTTTCAGAACAGAAAGAAAATGTTACATTTTGAAGATTATATATTTTCCAGAAATATTTATGTAACCAATACCTAGAAAATTTGTGGAGTCTTTAAAATGATTGATAAGTACAAGATTGTTTTACAGAAGAGCATGACAAAACAGTAGTAATTCATAGATGCAAAGTAGGTGATAGCCAGAAAAGAACAACAGGTCATGTAGTATGATTTCCTGTGTAACAAAGGCTATTATCTTTCCTACGGTTACCTTTATTTTGACCCCAGTAATATGTTTTAGTAAAAATATGTAGTCCACTGATGTCTGACACAGATGGCATATATTATTTCTTTTCTAAACCTGGCTTCTGATCACAAGTGCAGATGACCAGAAGCCAGTTTTTTCCACACTTATAAAGGCACATTTAAGCTTGCAAGTGAATCTATTCCATTAGTGATACGGAATTCAGTATGCAGGCCCTCCTGAGATACGATGTAAACAGCTCTCCAAATGGGATTTTGTGACAGAGCATACACTGCTATCACACGATTCAAGTACCCACACAAAATAATGATAAGATAATCATGCCACAAATGCTTCACTTTGCTAAAGGAAAAACATTTGGCTAATTTCATGTTTTGAGTCTTCCAGGTCTGTTGATGTCTTCAAGTAGTTACTTTAAAAAGTTTCATTATTTTTAGGGCTCCCATACCTTACTGGCTATGTCTACACTATTGAGATCTTTAGAAAGAAGCCCTTCTGGAAGATCTCTTCGAAAAGAACCTCTTTCAAAAGAACATGTCAACACACAAAAAAGCAAATCAAAAGAGTGATCTGTTCTTTCAAAAGTGAGTGTCCACACATCTCCCACTCTTTCAAAAGAATGAGCCAGGGATCAAAATGGGGAAGGAAGAGCATTTTCAAAAGGAACACTGCATTCTTTCAATTTACTTTCAAAAGAATGCTTTTTGTGTGTAGACGCTCTGTGGGATCTTTTGAGAAAGCCCCATTCTTTTCAAAAACTCGCTTGTGTGCACTTAGCCACTCTGTACAGGTTAGTTATGAAAGTTTCCTGGAGCGGCTCTGTTGGTGTCACTGCCAACAGGAAGACTTGAATTTGAACATGGGAAGAAGGGGCTTTTGAAATCAGGGGGTTGTTTCGAAAGGCCTCTGGCTACATGGGCAGTGTGCATTTCAAAACTGGCAGTTTTGAAGTGTGCACAGCTGCCATTGTACTGATGAGGCACTGCATATTCATGGGAGTGCCTCATTAGCATCTTCCAAAGTGCCACATTACCATACCCCTTCTGAAAGGAGGGGCTAGTATGGCCACAGCCAAAGTGTGTGTTTAGTATACAAGCCTCCTGCAATCAGCACTCTGTCAGTAGAGTGATAGCTAACTAGCAGAGCCCCACAGTGGAGAAGGGAGAAGAGCTAAGACATGGATGCAGTGAATCCATGCATTTTCTGAGGGTCTTTTGCTGGCAAGGTCAGAAGGACCTTTAGCTGTCTGTTTTCCCCTGGGATTAGTGAAAGTTTTACCCTCCCACCAAGTATGACTGGTTCCACTAGTGCAGCTGCCCTGCTGGGCAACTTTCTTACCCTATGTCTGCATGGTTTATCAGGTATATAGTAAAATCCATCACTGTTCTGATACTTCATGCTCACAGATTCAGGATCTTGATGCCAAACTAACTTGAAAATATGTTAATATTAATTTAGAATATCAGTGGTTTTGAGGTTCAAGCCTCACTATTGCAGAATATGTCTACAGAAGAAATACCTGTTAATAATAATTATATGCAGCATGTAACAGAATAGTATGATGTGTGTATCTCCCTTTATGTGCTGAAGTGACCTGTGTTGGCACATCTTGACTATAGTTATACCTGGAAGGTCTTTCCTTCTGAAGTCCATGAGCTTGATGTTTTCACACACACAAAAAAGAATGCTTCAGCTGTACATTTAAGAAAAAGAAAATAAGTATTTTTTGATGTATACCAGACTGGAGCCCATAAACTTTCTTCTGCCATAGTGAGTATGGATGCAACACTTCATTGATACGGGACACATTTGTGTGTGTGTGTGTGTATTGTTTGTTAATTTGTATAAAGAAGAGATCCATTGGGAAAATACGCCATTGAGCTTTACATGGCAAGACATGCTCATTTAGTCAGAGCCACAGACAATGTGACAATTTTGTCATGTGTATTTCATTGTCATCCTTTTATGCACCAGATTCAGATGCAACCTCACTGTTTAATCAAGTTCCAATTTCTGAGTTAACAGCACTTTCTACTGACCAAAAGTTCTCCTGAAAATTTTGATGGGTTTTCTTTGCATGCTTTGAAATGCTGATTTTTATATAATCTCTGTGTTCTTGCACATTACTACACATCTAATTTTTTACTCTTGTCTCTGTATCACCAGGCCTCCTGAACCTGTTTACAGCACTGTGAACAAACTGTGTGATAAACCACCTTCTCCTAGGCACTATTCCCCTGTCGAGTGTGACAAAAGCTTCCTTCTTACAGCTCCCTATCCCCACTACCACATAGGCCTGCTCCCTGACTCTGAGATCACAAGGTACTGCATGTGTTTCTACCTCACTTCCTTTACTGGATTGCATGACCATCACTTGAGTGGTTTGGTAGTCACCATCCTTGCTTTAAAGCTCCCTCTTCTAAGGCTTGCACATGTGTTTATCCTGGCTTCCATCTCTGCAACGTTGAACAGAGGGAGATATATGCTACCTCACTAAAATGTTGGCTGGCAGTCAAGGGCTAAGGGGAATAAAGGCATTGTTTGTATTCACAGGAATGTTGCTTTAAGTGTTTCACATGTTGCATATTCCATGCTATAGCCTAACCTAGCATTTATCTTCAGAGCTGAAAAGTGACTAAGAGTTCACTGTAACTTGTAGGCATTGGGATAGATGCCATAATTTTTTTTTCTAATCCACTTGTATGTATTTTGATTTGAGAGGTAAAAATCATAGATCATTTAAAATAACTTGAACATGGATTAATTTTCCTTCCAAGCCAAATACTAGCTGGTTCAGTATCTTAACTGCCAAACTCAAAATGATAAAAATGATCATAATCAAAGAGTTGAACATAAGTTATGGTGTAATGTTAGCTGGGACTTTAGACAGATGTTAAACCAGGAAAAACATATTCAGGCCAAAGTTCTCTTTATAAATACTCTTTGAAACTGTATCCATGCATAACTCAATAACTATAAGCAAACAGATTTATGCTTAAATTTTTTGAAGTTACTAATGATTTTTGCATGACCTAATTTTTTTGGTTGCCCAACTTGAGACAACTTAAAGGAGCTTGATCCTCAGAAAATGCTGAGCAGTCATTCTCAGAAAATCAAGATCCCTTTAAGGTATCACAGATTAGTGATTTTGGGTTTCTCAGTGCTTGGATGCCCCAATCTCTTACACCAGTCTTAATAATTGGGTCAAAAAGTTTTTTTTTAGAAGTCTATGTTGCAAATGTAAAATAACCGAACATACCTAGTACTTGAACTAAAAGTTACTAACCTTAAATCCATGGGTTAGAAAGGGCAACGTAGCAAGGCAATTGAGTATGTTGCCTTTATGTTACGCCTTTATGTATGATGTCTTTATATTATCTAAAGGATGAACACGATGCTTCCAACACTGTGTTCAAAACATCTTTTAAATCAAACCATGTGAAAGAGGGGCTTGTTTGTTTGTTTGGTGAATGTAAGTTTTGAATCTAGCTAGTCAACTATACTATGAGTAGTGATGGTCTCCCGAAAACCAGTTTAAAGAAAAGTTAGCTATTTTGTAATAAACTATTAATTTAGACAGCATGTGTAGAGTGACTAGATATAATAATATGTTATAGTTATTAATACAGAATAAACTCTGGAATCTTAGATATTCCGAGGATCAATATTGGCTTGTAACCTATCTTTCCATCCTTCAGATCTCTCTTCAACCCCTACTTTTGCTACAAGAAATCCAGCAATCAAACATAGTTTGGTTGGGCACCAGTTTCGCAGAGCTGTGTTTATGAATTAAAAATAAAATGGGCAAACAGTCCAATGTTTGGAACCACTGGGAAAGAGTCATTCATGCAATAGCCATCTAATACACCAATCTGAATTTATCTTAGTTATTCTAATAACTCTCCACTTCTTCCCCTTTTTTTACATCATGTTTCAGTTTAGATTATAAGCTCCTCAGACCATAATTTTCTATAAATTTGCAATATAAATATGAGTTAATTGGATTTTAAGCTGTTGGGGGCAGGGCCTGTCTTTTTGTTTTGTGTTTGTGCAGCTTCTATCATGATGGGATTTTGGTCTGTTAGGCTATAGCCACACAGCAAAGTTATTCTGCGATAGCAGCCATTATTTTGAAATAACTTTGCATCAAGTCTATATTATGCACATGCTATTTCGAAATAAATTTGAAATAGCCAGCTCATTATTGTGAATTTCATAAACCTCATTGTAGGAGGAATAACACCTGTTTGGAAATAGCTATTTTGAAATAGGCATTGTTAAGACATGAAATATTAGTATTTTGAAAGAAGCCATAATGGCATCCAATGGCAGTATTTCAAAACAGGCACTATTATGTGTCCAGATATGTTATTTCAAAATGCATTCTTGTGTGTGCCCATGTTATTTCAAAATAAACTATGTCAGAATAGCTATTCCAGAACAGATTATTTTGAAATAATGCTGCTGTGTAAACATAGCCTTACTGGGGCTCTAAAGCATTATTACGATGTGAAAAAAGAAATACTAGAACAGAGTTGGCAATAAAGCCCTTCAGTCACAGTCTGTGGCTCATGCTATTAAGGCATTCTGGTGCTAATGTTCCAGTAAGGTGATCCAAATTGCCAAAGCAATTTGTATAGAACAAACTTTATCTTAAATAACTTCAGCTGGAAATAGCAAATGCAGGTTTGACCACAGAACATTCTGTAGAAACAGGGCTGTGAAGGAAAAGGCAAACACAGGACAAGGGGAGGAGGACAACAGAAGTGTTAAAGAGGAAAGTAAATGATAGATTAATACCTGCAGCAGTTATAAGAAAGAAACACTGAGGATTAAGAAACCCAGATATGAAATATGTCGTAGTTCTAAGCTGCATTTATCACTGCAACAGTGTCAGATTCAGTTATCCCTTGGCTGTGGCTGCACTTGGCCAAGAATTTGAAATGGCCATGCTAATGGCCAAATCGAAGAATACTAATGAGGTGCTGAATTGATTATTCAGCACCTCATTAGCATTCGCATGTTTCCAGCCACGGCACTTCAAAAGTGGCGCTTTCAAACACACGCAGCTCAGTGCAAGTACATGGGGGGTCCTTTTCGAAAGGACCCCACACATTTCAAAATCCCCTTATTCCCATCAGCTGAATAAGCCAAAGCGTGCGAATGCTAATGAGGTGCTGAATATTCAGCACCTCTTTAGTATTCTTCAATTTGGACATAAGCATGGACATTTCAAAATTTTGGCCAAGTGTGAGCACAGCCCCTATGTGCAGCAGAAGACAGAAGAAGGACTGCTGTGGTCTTTTGATGCCCACATCCTTGGGTTCCTAATAAATAAGTAGGAAGTGTAACAGGAGGATGGGCTCTGGGTAACCTCTGGCCCAGAAGAGTCTCTATGTCAGCTCTGCATCATATGAAAATAAACTGCTGGATCCCACTGGACCCTGGATGTAGGCAGCTGCATATCATTCCTAATAAAAAGGTCTGAAAAGAAAAGGCAGTATCTGTAGGATACAGCTACCATGGAATATGTTCTTTAGCTCTTCCTCAGGCTGAATGAATCTGATCAAGGAGCTCCTGGAAGTAAAGCCTCATACACTGTGGGTCACATTGTGCCAGATGCTGTGAATCAGCAGCACTCTAGGGCAGTCAACGGTGCTACACCAATTTATGCCAACTGAAAGTTTAGCCTGTACATTGTTTTGCTTATTGTTTATTTGAATAGCCTTTGAAATTTCTCATCTCACTTTCACTGTGAAGCGTAGCATCAAAAATAAAAAAACAAGCTCCAGCTTGTCAGAACTGCTTAGCATCCACACACTGAAAAATAGCCGGATTTTTAAAATTGCTTAGTATTAAATGCCTTTGAAATTCTGACCCTAAGACTCCAAAGGGAGCTGCTGAGTGCTGAGCATTTTTGAAAAAGTAGCCCTTGTTTAGGTGTCTAAATGGGAACTGTCTTTAAAATCTGGTCCAAATGTGAGTGCAGAATATCTGACCCAAAATTACATCTGTTTCTGAGAAGATTCAGGCTCCTCTGTTGTTCCATAACCATCTCCACTATTCTGAACCCTCTCTGCAAATCACTCCAGAAAGGCAGACTCTGTGATCAAAGAGCTCTAACTCCTGCACCTCCCTTAGTTCACCTGAAATCCACATTCCACCATCTGTTAAGAAAAACCTCCTCACCCCTACTTCACCCCATTCTGTGCCAGAGCAAATACAGAATACCCTCTCCCCATACATGTGCAAACACACAAGGCCTGCTATACTGTAGCTGCCTCAGTCTTAGATTTTTTCTCTGTAGCATCAATCACCCTAATATCTAAGCACTTTCCCTGAGGAGAATCTTCTGCTGGACTGCAGAAAATTGAAAGTTACAGTTACCTCATCCACAGGAGGGAATGAGATGTCATCCTGTGTGATTCTCCCTCGTTGGACAGCTGCCAATGAAGTCATCCCTTGCCCCCAAACTTCTCATTGCCACTATAGATAAAATGGGAAGCGGTGTTTACCTGGGTTTCAGGTGACTATTTTGTCAAGATTCATCTACATTATGGGTTCGGAGACCTCGTAAGTCAGTACCTTATCACCAGAGGTGGGGAAAATACCCAAAAAGTTACTTGAGTAAAAGTGCAGCTGCTTTCACTTCTGGATACTTAAGTACAATCAAGATGTGACGTGTATTTATACTCATGTAGTTTTCCAGAGGGACACTAGTGATTCGTACTTAAGCTCATGTCCCCCCAGTAATGATACTTTTACTCAAGTAGCTTTTTGGGTTCTTTTTTCCACCTCTGCTTATCACTCTTCTTAAACTCAGTTAAATAGCCTTTTTAAAATATATATCTATAGATAGATAGATAGATAGATAATGATCAAAACAAAAAGCAGTCGAGTAGCACTTTAAAGACTAGCAAAATAGTTTATTAGGTGAGCTTTCGTGGGACAGTCTGTCCCATGAAAGCTCACCTAATAAACTATTTTGCTAGTCTTTAAAGTGCTACTTGACTGCCTTTTGTTTTGATAGGTATAGACTAGCACAGCTTCCTCTCTGTTACTATATAAAATGATGTGTCCTACCTTTTGAGAAGTAATAAAGGTTTGAAGTTTTTGAGCTATATTCTCTCATTTTAGGGTACAAGTAATTCTTCTTGTGCCTTGTCCTCAGCTGGTGCACATTGGGATAGCTCCACTGATGTATGCATTTTTTTAAATTCTTAGATTTTTAAATCCAACCTCCTGGTTTTATGAACCATTTTTAAGATGACTGTCTGTGTGGGGTTGGCAGTACTTGGTCTGGTACTGGGCAGAGTCCCATACAGTGAACTGTATGAAAATGGATCTCCTGCAGAAGAGCAAAGAACTGGTTTCAAGGACTCTTAGGCTGTGTCTACATTACCACCTTATGCTTTGTCTACATTACCTGCCGTGTATAGGCAGCACTTCATTAAGCAAATTCCCCCCCGCGGCAACTCCAACGTTTTAAACTTCGAAATAGTGGCGCGCATCTAGGCGCGGCACTCCCGCTGATACTTTGAAGTGCCGGGGCATGGGTTTCAAAGATGTCTCGGCAGTTCAAAGTACCAGCGGGAGCGCAGCAGCTAGATGCGCACTGGTACTTCGAAGTTTAGAAGTTTGGGATTGCTGCAGGGGGGAATTTGCTTAATGAAGTGCTGCCTGTGCATGGCAACACTTCATTAGTAAACTTCAAACAGCCTCATTACCATCCTTCCTTTGAAGGAAAGCGGTAATGTAGACACAGCCTTAGTGATTCATCTACTGAACTTTACCTGAGAAGGGCTGAATCCCCACGACTCTCATTGACTACCATGAGAGTTATAGGAGTTCAGACCTTCACAGGACCAGGCCATAGAGGTTTAGAATGCTAAGCACTACCGTGTCTCCTTATAAATTATTTGTGCTGCTTTTTTAATTCCAGCAGGTTTCTGAAGACAAGTTTGTTGTTAAGCTGATGCATGTAACTTGCCTTCCTCTGTATTTAGTGTGCATTCCAAAAGAATTCTTCTGATCTTACTGAAGTCCACATAGCAAAGCAGCATCCACTCCTTTTTCCTCATTACGAGTTGTTTAATATGATAATTAAATCTCAGAGAACACATCTAACCACATCCCAAGCTATTTGAAATCCCTGACAACTTGCAGGCAGGACCCATCACAGCTACATGATTATGAATTTCAGTCTGGGCTCTGCCTCTAGATAGCCACAATCTTATCTTTATTGAATTTAAAACTGATTTAAGCATTTCATTGCTTTTTAAATCATACTAATTTATACTTTATGTAGGTCGATTGTAAAAAAGGATAACCTATTTGGGAATAATTCTGTTTGGTTTTGGTGCCTTAAGGTCCAATTAATTTAAATTTAAAGGCAAACACTTCACAAAGGAGGAAAATTTGGAATTTTCATCACCTTTATATTGTGGGATAAATTTCTGGATTAACTTGCATCTTGGCTAATGCAACTGGAGTCAGCAATACTGTGGTCTATTCTTACACCTAATTTGTGCCACAAGATCATTTAACATTTTTTAAGTGGCAATAGTATCAAAGATTATCGTGCACCAATCCCATTTTATTTTTGTTTAAAAGAGAAATAAATACTCTTCAGGTGTGAATCAGAGCAGTTGTATGCTACTCACGTTAAATAAACATTCAGTCCTAATGTCAGATGACTAAGGAAAATGATTTGTTTAAAATAAGTCACAATATACCAGAGGTGACATTTTCAAAAGCACCTAAGTGACTTAGATTCCTATGATCCATTTTCAAATTTTATTTTTGGGATACGTTTTTAAAAGTATATTGACACATACAAATGTTCATATAGGCCTTGTGGGATTTTGAAAATCACATTATATGACTTCTGCATCTCTAGGGGCTTGTCTACACTAGCCTACTCCTTCAAAGGGGGCATGTAAATGAGCCCTAGCAGAGAATAGCAAAGCGGTGCTGCTCTGCATATGCTCACGCTAATTCCCGCCACGGGAACTACAAAGTTGCAAACTTCGAAGCACTGGCAAGCTGTGTAACCATGGCACTTTGAAGTACTCATTTTGGGAATAAGGGCACTTCGAAGTTGTTCGGGTATTTCAGAGTGTCCGCAGCTACATGGCTTGCCTGTGCTTCGAAGTTTGCAACTTCATAGCTCCCGTGGTGAGAATTAGCCTAATGAGGTATGTCATATGCATTTACATGCCCCCTTTGAAGGAGGGGGTTAGTGTAGACTAGCCCTAGGTGTCTGAAAGACTTTTAAAGCTCTGGCTTATAGTCACTGTAGAGCAAAAGTCCCATTGACTTTCAGATTTACAAAGATATTTAAGTGTCTAAAGATGCAGAGAGGTATAGGGTTGATTTTATCAAAAGGCCTAAATGCCTAAAGGCAGCTAATCCCACTGAAATGTGCTTTGGTGTTCATGAAAATCCACCTGGTGTCTTTTAGATGAATAAATACCTTTGTAAATCTGAGCTGAAAAACTTTGGGTATGTCTACACAGCAGTCTTATTCGAAAATAAGGGCTTATCTGTACTAAGCGGAAGATCAACTCGGCCAGGGACGATCTTCTGGAGTTCAATTCTGCGCTTCTGGTGAAGAGATGGCAAAATCGATCGCTCTAGGCTGGACAATCAACCCCCGTACTCCATGTTACCATGTGGAGTAAGGGAGGTTGACGGGAGTATAGAGGCTAGGTCTATATTAAGGAAATAATTCAATTCTGATCCGTCAATTCTAGCTACACGATGCCGTAGCTAGAATTGCATATCTGAAATTGACTTATTTGCCTAGTATAGATTTAGCCTAAACTATTCCACAATAGCTATTCTGAAATAGCGTATACTGCTACAGACAAAAATGCATTTCAAAATAGCCCTTAGCTGTTTTGAAATACATCGTCTAAGCACATAGAGCCTATTTCAAAATAGAGCCATTGGATGCACTATGGTTTATTCCAGAATAGGTGCAATTCCCTGTCTTAACAGCACCTATTTCAAAATAATTATTTTGAAATAGTTCTATTCCTCCTGGCTACATCTACACATGCGCCTCCCTTTCAGAAGGGGCATGTAAAATGATGTGGGTCGAAAATGCTAATGAGGCACTAATATGAATATTCAGCACCTCATTTGCATAATGGCAGCCACCCAGAGCATTGAAAGTTCTGATTTTGAATTTTTTGGGGGAAGGGGTGTTTTCAAAATTGGGATTTCCTTTCAAAGAAATCCCAACTATGCAGCTAGTTTGCAATTTGAAAGCAGCACTTTTGACACTTCCAGTGTCCTCCATTGTGCAAATAGTCACCAGATATTTATATCAGCACCTCATTAGCATTTTCAACCCACTTAATTTCCCTTCAGAAAGGGAGCGGCATGTGTAGACATAGCCCATGAAGGCTACGTCTGCTCTACAGTGATCTTTTGAAAGAAGTCCTTCAGGAAGATCTCTTGCCAAAGAACTTCTTTCAAAACAGTGTGTCCACACACAAAAAAGTGGATCAAAAGAGTGATCTACTCTTTCAAAAGAGAGCATCCACACAGCCCTGCTCTTTTGAAAGAATGAGCAAGGGATTGAAAAATCAGGTGCCTATTGAAAAAAAGGGCCTGTGGAGCATCTACACACATTTTCTTTTGCAAGAAGTCACTCTTTCTGAAACAGGAGTGGAAGAGTACTTTCGAAAGGAGCACCGTGTTCTTTCGATTTAATTTCAAAAGAATGCCTTTTGTGTGTAAACTCTCCACTGGATATTTTGAAAGAGCCCCTTCTTTCTAAAAATATTTTGAAAGAAATTGCTAATGTAGATACACCCGAAGTGAGGTTTACCAGTTTTGAAATAAGATGTCCTCTATTTCAAATTTATTTCATGGTAACTGCTGGTATTTCAAAATAACTTTCATGTGTAGCCCTACCCTTAGGAATCTAAGTCATGCAGGGCCTTGTGACAGTGTTACCCAGGATTCTGTATTACTGTATTCTTTTATTCCTTGCGTTAACTTTCATTAATATTCATGCAAAATATAAAATCTTACCTGGAATAGGAATTTCTTTTCCTTTCATTTGTTTTTAATTTTAATTTTAGACAAGTGTTGACTTGTTCGTTAAGTAAATGTTCTAATTGTACCACAACCAGTTGTTCATGAAAAAGAAAAGACACTGCTTCGTACTGTCATGCTTTCGTAGTGTTTTGTATAAACAAATCATTTATTTTGTATAAACAAATTATTTATTCATATAATAAGCATATACTTAACACACATTCCAGTAGATGCACATCATTCTTTTTGTTGGCAAAGATATTCTGATTTGGAGTTGACTAACTGAAACTGAGGGAAAGAGATCTTTTCAGAACTGGCGGGATCATTGCAGAGGAATGTTTGAACTTACACATTTCAAGTCATTTTTGTAATCAAGCGTACAGCATTACAGCATCCTCTTGTATAAAACTTCTACTCAATCCAGTTCAATGCAGATGTAAGTTTGGTAACTTTCAGTCATGACTGGTTCTAAGTCCTGTAAGCTTTATTTTCTAGCAGCTGCTAGGTCTATATTAAGTATTGTAAATTAGTAAGAAATTGTTTATAGATACCAATAGTCTGTAAGAAGTCCTGGCTGTTCCTTTGTAAAAGAAATTGCTCTCTCTGAAGTGAACTTTCATTTGCACAGGTGAGGAAAGTGTGAAAGCGGGTGTGCAATGAACTCTGTCCCTGAAATCAGCCTGTCTAGACGACCAGCTGCCAGGAGGCCTTTGATGGCCAGAGAATAATAGGTGCTGAGCCCTGCAAAATAACTCACCCAGGAAAGAAAAAAAGGCGTCATCAAGAGAAGATCAAAGTCCCATCTGTTAGCTGATGATTCAGACACTGGAGCTGTGTCTACAGTAGCATTCCTCTTTCGAAAGAGGCGTGCAAATGAGGGAAATCGAAAATGCAAAAATTACATATCTGGCACCTCATTTGCATATTCTTCTTTCAAAAGAAGAATGACAGTGTAGACGTGGCTCTTTCAAAATAAACCCTGTCTTCAAAAGAACCCTTCTTCCCATAAAACAGAACTTGCTAGTGTAGAAACGTCTAATATTTTATGCAAAGCTTACTACTGTAGCTGTATACTTAAAGGAAAATAGATATCCGTTAGCTCTCATTAGGAAAGAATCTGTGAATTATTCTTGTTTGAAATAAGTCTGTTGTTATGGTTACAGATTATATAACACAAAAAATTGTCAGTGTCTATCACCTTTGTTTGACCCATTTTTTTCTTACATATTTCATCTCCTTTCTCAGTTGTGGAATATACTTTTCGGGCTTGTCTACATTGTCACCTTCCTTCAAAGGAAGGATGGTAATTAGAGTGTTGGGAGTTTACTAATGAAGTGCTGCCATGTATAGGCAGCACTTCATTAAGCAAATATCCCCCCCGCCCTGGTGCCAACTTTGAATTTTTAAACTTTTGAGGAATAAGGGGACTTGGAAGTTGCCTCGGCACTTTGAAGTACCAGCGGCTGAGCTGCGGCTAGACGCGTGCCAATACTTCGAAGTTTAAAACTTCGAAGTTGCTGTGGGGGGAAATGTGCTTAATGAAGTGCTGCCTATGCACAGCAGCACTTCATTAGTAAACTCCCAACACCCTAATTACCACCCTTCCTTCGAAGGAAGGTGGTAGCGGAGACAAAGTCTTCTAGTCTGTGAAAGTTTTGCCCTCTAATAATTCCCTGAATCCACATTTGCAGAGAAAACAATTGACTTGAAGGTTTCTGCTTTATGTCAGAAGTGGACTGAAGGCAGATCCAAACATTTCCCAACTTCAGGAAGGTTCAAACCCAAATTTTCTGTAGTGACCACACAAGAAAATCACTTGCTAGAGAATAGGCTCCCAGCATTGTTACAATAATTATAGTGGAGCCATTCACTCTTTCAGATCTAGCTTGCTGTTGGTGCCACTTAAAGTAAATCACACTTGGACAGCTGTCTGATGGCTTCTGTCTCTGTCTAGTTCCTGATGGACATGTTTCCACATCATAAAATTGCCACCATAAAAATAACTGAATGTCTGATGAGAGATACCAAAGACTGAACAAACATGGAAAATGAGCTAATCTTTCACCCCCAGAAGGAAGTCAGAAGAGAGGCATGTTACTCTGAGCAGGATAAACAAGACTGCACTGTGTCTAATTGTGGTATACCCCTTCTGAGAATAAATAACTTTCAGGGCTATAAAATCACATATTTTTCTTATGAACATTTGTTTGACCACAGCAGAAGTTGCCTTCAAAGAGAAGAAGCAAAGCCCAGTGATTACCACAGCAGATTAAGGACTGGGAGGCTGACTATATCACAGACTTTTTTGCCTTTGGGCAAATTCATTAGACTCTCGTTCATTTTCCCCATTTCTGAAATATACAACATGCATACACATGCACGCACTGACAGCCACACACACAGTTATTGGAGAACAGGTACACATATGCCTGAAATTTGTTCTATGACAAAAATGAGTAAAGAATAAGAGAAACTATGATGATGATTATGTGTTATGATCATTACTATGAAATGGAGTTACAGGAACATAAGCTGAAAGTGGAATAGCCTTGTAACTGAGTGTATATAATTTACAGTGCTGTAGAATAATACTAATAATTTCTAGAATAATTAATAATAAGCTTGACTGAGCCCTGGATTGGTCTAGTTTATGCCACTATAATTTCATTGGTTTCAGTGGAATTATATTTACATAAAACTGGAGTAATTCATGGGGTGAATCAGACCTCAGAATTGCACTGCTGCTAAGTAATATTATTTACAGTTCATAGTTATTTGCTTATATTCTACAGCTATATTACATCCTGCAGTGAGTCTGCTGACTTTCTCCCCAAAATACATAGGTGTTACAGAAAATAGTGTGAGTGAATGAGTAGGTTATACTTTTCCCCTTGAGTCAGCAAGCAGCCAACACCCCAGTGTGCTGATAGGAGAGGATTTTGCCAATAAGTGGAACTGGTTGGAACAGATTCTACTATTTCTGAGTTTTTAATAGGATGTACAATTGTCTTTGTGAACAAGTAACAGCAACGAAGGGTCCTGTGGCACCTTATAGATTAAAAGAAAAATTTCGAGCATGAGCTTTCATGAGCACAGACTCACTTCGTCAGATGCTGCTAATGGAAATCTGCAGGGCCAGGTATAAATAAGCCAAAGCAAGGCTGGGGATGACAAGGTTAGCTCAGTCAGGAAGGGTGAGGCTTACTACCAGCAGTTGATCTGGAGGTGTGAACACCAAGGGAGGGGAAGCTGCTTTTGTATTTAGCCAGCCATTCACAGTCTTTGTTTAAGCCTGAGCTGAGGGTGTCGAATTTGCAGATGAATTGTAGCTCAGCAATTTCTCTTTGGAGTCTGGTCCTGAAATGTTTTTGCTGTAGGATAGCTACTTTTAAGTCTGCTACTGTGTGGCCCGGGAGATTGAAGTGCTCTCCTACAGGTTTTTGTATATTGCCATTTCTGATATCTGATTTGTTATCCCCAGCCTTGTTCCAGCTTATTTATACCTGGCCCTGCAGATTTCCATTAGCAGCATCTGATGAAGTGAGTCTGTGCTCACGAAAGCTCATGCTCAAAATTTTTCTGTTAGTCTATAAGGTGCCACAGGACCCTTTGTTGCTGTTACAGATCCAGACTAACACGGCTACCCCTCCGATACTTTGAGAACAAGTGTAACCAAAGACCAGTGATCTTCTTTATCACAATTGCAACACTAGTTTATCAGTATTGGTCCCTTTTCTAATCCAATAAAGTATTTCCTGCTCTGTGGAATGTTTACTTTATGATCAGAGCTACCTGATTTCAGTGCATTATAAGTAATAACCAGCAAACCGTAAAATCATAGAATCATAGAATACTAAGACTGGAAGGGACCTCGAGAGGCCATCGAGTCCAGCCCCCTGCCCCAATGGCAGGACCAAGTACTGTCTAAACCATCCCTGATAGACATCTATCTAACCTTTAAGTCCCAAACTTGCTTTTGTGTTAAATTCTTTACAGCTTTTGTCAGCCCATGCTTTAGCTCTAATTAAAATGTCCTAATTTTGGTTTGTTTTTCTCTGCTTTTCTCATCAGCATCAGAGATGTGAGAAATGGCAGCTCTGTCTTCTAGGCTGAATACTTCTAAGCAATTATTGCACTTCTCGTGTGGTTGGAATTACTAGGTGGTTGCTGATCTCAGGTATACAGTAATTACCTAGAAATGCAGAGTCTCTTGTTTCTTTCTGGAGAAACAGTAAACTTGTAATGATGTAGCCCGTGGTAGAACCTAAAGATGAACTAAAAAGCTTTTGAAAAAATACATTTCAAAAACCTGTTTGTTTCCACCTGAATAAAAGACTACATGTCAGAGAGTAAGGATGCAGGGGGTTTAGGTTGGACATTAGGGAAAACTTCCTAACTGTCAGGGTGGTTAAACACTGCAATAAATCGTCTAGAGAGGTTGTGGGAGCAGAGGATTGGACTTAATTACCTCTTCAAGTCCCTTCCAGTTGTAGTATTCTATGATTCTAAGGTTTTTGTTTTTTTAATTAAAGCATGAAGCTGGGATTCTGATGACCTATGTTCAGTTCTGAATTAACTACATAGCTCATGTGTCAGTTAGGCACAGATTTTTAAATGTATTTAAATGTTGCTCCAATCGCACTTGAAAGACTACATGATTTAGCAGATTAAGAGCTTCTCTATGTGGGCACTGTGATGGGGTTCACCTCACAATTGCAGAGCCTCCTGCTAGCTGCCCTAGGAATTAGCTTTGCTAGCCAGTGTGCCTTCTTCTGATGCTCTCTCTCTCTGCTGCCTCTTCTGCTCTAGGATTCATGTTGCTCCAAGGACTGTGGAGTCCTTTTTGTGACACAGTCCTTCACTTGTGCCACATTCTGTGCTCCCCACTTCCAGAGGAACTTCAGTCTGCTGTCCAGCCACTTCCTTCAGTGGCAGCTGTAGCCCATTGTATGACCACTTCCTCAGTGACCGGGGTGTGGGAGACACCAGGGCGCACTCACTATTGCAGTCCCAGCCCAGGTACCCTAAAGAAGGCTGACAGTTTCTGCATTCCTTCCACCTTCTTAGTCTACCCCGGGCCACTTCCCCATGGTTCCAGAACTGTCTCCTCTCTTATCCCAAGGCCTCAGTATACAGGCTCAACTAGCCAGCCAGAAACTCACTCTCACTCCCCTGAACCTGTCTGCTCAGTTCCAGGTGCTGACTCTGTTCCTCCAAGGCAACCTAGCCTCCATCCTTGAGGTCCAGAGAACAACAGAAGCTGCCCTGCCCTGCAACCCTTCTTATATGGGCATGCTCAATCCTCACTGACTGCTCCTTGCAGCCTACCAAGGGTGCCTTTAATTCTTTATAGGTCAGTTTGAGGGTGCGTGTCCCATCACAGGCAGTCAAAAAAAAATCTGAATTAACTACGTGTGAACTCAGTTGGGGCTAAGATTCTCCCTGCCTGGTTTCTTGCATAGATGTGAAGCATGATAATCAATATTCGAATTATGAGTAGTGGTCCAGGTTTTTGGCTGATCTGCCACATACCCCCATACAATCTAAGTGCCTAGATTTGCAAATGTCCTCAATATATGAACTTAAAATTATCATTACATTTTAAAACAAAAAAATATTCTTCTGAACATCAAAGTTCAGGATTCTCCGAAAGTCTTAGTTGACAGTAGTCCCCTGAAAGGATGGCTGTTTTTGGAGGCATGGGGGAAGGAGTTTAGAGTAATCTGCAGGAATTGCCCAAACTGTCACAGTATTCTTATTGTAAATGTAGTGTTTTGGACATGTATTACAGCACTTAAAGGGAATTGCCTGTTTATTGTCACCTTTTGTAGGGGAAATGCAGGATCTTGAATTTGGGCCTGAGAGGTGAGATGTAGCAGAAAGTGAACAAACAAAACTGATACTAATAGAGGGGTGTTAGAGCCACTTCACAACTTTAGGTAAAAGTGATGCTGCAGTTGCATGAAACCAGAGTGAACAAAAAGTGCTGAATCAATAATAAGTAATATTTATCATATTTATCATATCTATCATTGGGAGTTTCTTGAACCCTGGTTTTTGGACTCCGACTACACTACAGATCGTTTGAAACAGTTATTTTGAAATATTTTATTTTGAAATAACACAACATCGCACAAAATATATTTTGAAATGGCATCCAGCTATTTCAAAATAACATTTCAGCTGTGTCTTTCAAAAGAGGCATGCAAATGAGGGAAATCAAAAATGCAAATGAGGTGCAGACTTACATGTCTGATGCCTCATTTGCATATTTTTATTTTGAAAGCGCTTCTTTCAAAAGACGAAAAGCAGTGTAGATGTGGCTCTTTCAAATGTAAACCCCATCCTTGAAAGAAAAAATGGGAAGAAGGTTCTTTCGAAGATGGGGATTACTTTCAAAAGAGCTGCATTTACACTGCTTTTCTTCTTTTGAAAGAAGAGTATGCAAACGAGGCACCAGATATGTAAATCTATACCTCATTTGCATTTTCGATTTCCCCAATTTGCATGCCACTTTCGAAAGAGGAATGCAAGTATAGACACAGCCTTCTGGATGCAGAGAGCTATTTCAAAATAGTGCAATTGGACACTATTATGGTTTACATAAACATAGAGCTTTTGTGTTACCATTATGGCCTATTTCAAAGTACCAATGTTGAAGTAGGCGTTATCCCTCCTGCGACAGCTTATTAATTTTGAAATAATGCACCCACTATTTTAGATTTGTTTCAAAATAGAGTGTGCATAGTGTAGATATTAGCAAACTTATTTCAAAATAATGGCTGTTACTTTGAAACAACTCTGTTGTGTAGATATAGCATTGGAAAGCAAGTAGAGAGCTTCATATCAGCTATGTGTGGAAGGGCACAACCCAAAACCCTAGATCTTAGTGGCCCTGAATAGTTCAGTTCTAGAATTGATCTTTCTTTGTTTGGATCTCAGTTTAAATAATATGCCTCCTTGTTAGTGTTTTAGACTCTTAAACTGTTTTTTTAAATTATTTCAGATTTATTTTTAATGAATTAGAGTGGAAGCAGCCAATGCATATGATTTTTTTCCTCTGAACTAAGCCTAATAGTGCTTAAATTCTGTATCATAGCTCAGTAGAAAGCAAGATTCTTGAGGGTTTTATCATATTAGTGGCAAAATGAGGGGAAGGAGATATTTTTATTTGCCAAATTCAAATTACTAAAAAACATGGTTAAAATAGGAGGTTGAAAAGAAATATTAACATCCCCCGGGAAGTGCATAACAAAATTCTCATAAGACAAAATATCTAAATTGACAAGCTATATGCAGGAATGAATAGCTCCATAAACAATCGGACTGGTGTGCTTCACCTTTGTGTGGTGAAGATGTTGAACTTGTTTTTTGTGATGTAGAATCATTTAGCTAATACTTTTGGGAGTTTAAAATGTGTTACTCCTGCAATATGAGAATACATATGACTTTTATGTTGACACACACAGAGCTAATTCCATTTTTAATCAAACTGATTTTTGACAAGTCTGACATTGTGGCTATACCCGTAAATAAAAACAGGCCTCTTGGTCACATGAACATGGTGGTTCTTTGAGTGAGGTGCTCTGTGTGTATTCTGCATGTGGTACATATGTGCACCATACTCTTAACTTCAGATTTTTCTTGCAAGTAACGTCTTTTGATCCAGATATATGCCCCACAACTCTCCACGTGCACTAAGCCATAGAATTAAAAAGCAGTGTAAATGGATGCCTCTCCAGTTCCATGGAATCTTGAGTGTCCTCAGCTCCTTTTTTAAGGCACCCTGGTGGTAGATATAGTTTAAATAGTTCTGGGTTAGAGTTATTGTGACATCGTGTTCTGAGAGAGGTGTTTTGCCTCTTACCACCCCCCAGTGAATTCCACCTTCCCCCGGAGAGGGTTTGGGATTCAAAATCTGTTTCCCGCCCTTGTTGCTTTTCTGGGAGCTGTGAACATCAGTGCTGCCACTACTGTCTGGATGAGGCTCAGATCTCAGCCAAGTGTAGTTCACATTTTGTGGGCTTGCTCCTTAAAGCCAAAGTCATCTGACAGAGTGCACGGCACTTACTGCAATGCAGTATTCCAGATGTATTGTGTTTTCTGCGACATGGTGTCATAAATTCAAGTCTACAGAAGCCCATTGAAGCTGGGTTCCTCACATGACCTGGAAGGTAAATCTGTTTGCTCTTGGCTTACCCTATCTAGCCAGCCTGAGATGCTGTCAGATAATAAAACCTATGAATATATTACTACTATACAGAAACATAGTTCTTAATAATCGCCAGTAGAGAAAAATGGATCTTCTTATAAGGGTTGGCATAGAACCAGCAACAAAAAAATCTTTTTAAAGACACCTGCATAAAATCTGTCATAGGGTCGATTTTACCTTAGCAACTCCACATGTGGTGGGGGAGGAAAGGCTGGTACAGGGCAGCCAAACTTGTCAGGCCCTTGCACTTTATGGGACATCCCCTGGAATGGGGAGGCGGTCAGCTGAGAGGCATTAGGGCATGGCACAGAATCAGTCCTTGCGGTGAGCGGCCAGCTGGGGACAATGAGAGCATAGCATGGGGGGTTGGCCCCAGGAGGGGTGGCCAGCCAGTGGCAATAGGGTTGGAGGGAGGGGAAGCTGTCAGTCCTGGGAGCAAGTGGCCAGCCAGGGACAGTGAGGACAGCAGTGAGTCCCAGGAGTGAGTACCTGGCTGGAAACAATCGAGCATGGCTTTTGTGAGTTGTGGGTCAGTCCTGGCTCTCTAGGACTAACGGGGTATGGTGCTGGGGGTATGTTAGTCCTGGGATCAAGTAGTTGGCCTGGGTCATTGGGGCATGATGCAGAGGGGCCAGGATCTTTATCTGTCTGCTGGAGCTGAAGTGAGAACTACTCCTGGGGCATCTTGGGTTACTAAGCCTGACCAAACATTGTCTGGTCCCTGGGCAGGTGATGCCTCCCTCTTCATTTCCATTAACATGTTAATTTTTTTTCAGTTAATTGCAAACATTAGCCACCATTAATTGACAAGCCCAGTATTTACATTTATATTCCCTGTGAAGCAGGGAATTGCTAGGATCCACATTTTTACAGCTTGAGAACTGTGATACACAGAGTTTAAGTGATTTGTCCCATGTCAAACATAAAAGCCTATGGAGGAGCAGGTAAATTTCAAACCTGCTTATTAAAAAGAACTACAAAGAAAACACAACTTAAAAAGAAGTCTTTGCAATTCATATTGCAGCACAGCCTATATGTAAAAAATCTAGGCTTCCACTACACTGACTGCATCTTGAAGCAAAAACAAAATCAATATGATGTCACTGGACTGTAAAATATTTCCAGAGGGAAGCATTAGTAACTCCATATTTTGTTCTGAGTCTGGGGAAAGAGCTAAAACACAAGAATTTAGCCAGATTATAAAAGGAGCAATTCTTTAGATGAGGGACAAGAACATACAATGCTGTTATAATTAGTGCTAAAAATATTTAAAAGAGATATGAAGCCTCATGCTTCAGAATTTAACTCAGTTTCTAAATGCAAGAGATCAGGATAAGATTCCAGCGTAGGAGGCAGATTATCGCACATCTGCTTATTGCAGCAAATTAAAACTCGATTAGATGCCTCAGATATATGCAATGGCTTAAAACCTGGTGTTGGGCCATGAGGAAATAGGCAAACTGTACCACTTAACTTGGTATGGGAATCAGAATTTTATACCCAGAAGAAGCAACTGATGAATGACTCATCTGTTGGGTTTCTTGTCTTTGTTTACTCAGACTTGTTCTGTTTGCAGTCCTCTGTTGTTTGAGAATAAGGTTATTTAAGCATAGTGTTATTTTCAAAGTGGAATTTCATAATTAGTAGGGACAAGCAAATCAGATACCACAGAAACTGGAATTACAACACAAACCCGTTGTAGCAAGTTTTACCACCACTCTTGCAGATGTAACATCTGGAAATTTGTATGAGCAGCCAAACTCCTTGGCACATCTTTACAGCAGTCATCAGTTTTTGCATTGCAAGTGATTTATAAATGTATTATTTGTGAAGTGTTTAATATTAGTTGATTGGAGGGATTTGCTGTGGAACTGCTTCAGCCACAAAATTAAAATGCAGAGAATTGACACCAAAGGCTCTAAGAATAATCTAGGAAGTGTTAACCCAGTTGTTGCATCTTCATATAGATCTCTTCTGCATGACTTCCCTTTGGGGCTGTGTCATGTGAATTGAAATCTGGTAATGGCCCTGGCTGAGAAGAGGATATTTTCTTGGTATAAATTCACCTGTAATTACATTTGTTGATAACTCCTAATCTGAGGTGCAACAAGCACACAGAAGAATAGGACCACAGTGAAAAGATGCATGAAGAGGCAGGTGCGTTTTCTACTGCAGAGACCAAGCGGAGATTTTAGCCTAATAAAGGTAAAGCACTTTGCCCAAAGAGAGGAGACTGGAGCCTTGACTCATCACGCAAAGTAAATGTATTTATTTAAATCAATACCTTAATTAATTAAATACAAAAAAATCTTCCAAATGATTCCAGGAAGATGTATCCATGAGAGGAACCCAGTCATAAGAAGTGGTTGATGTGCTGGAAGAAAAAGTCTGAGAAAACTCAGACTCCGTGTGTAAACTTCCCAGGATGTTTCCTGCTAATTCAACAGCATTATATCTATTCCCAGGTGTGTTACACATTAGCTGTTTATCATCTCACTTACAAATTTATAGTACCACTTATTTATCAGAAAACTTTCAACCTCAGCTTTTCTCCCTCCTTCATCCACCTTCCTCCAATACAGTTTTACTCAATTGATTTATCCCATTAGATTTACAATTGTTCAATTTACTGAGCAACAAGGACTCCAATAAAATGTTTTCTTTTCAAATATTATAGAATCATAGAATCATAGAACACTAGGACCGGAAGAGGCCTCGAGAGGCCATCGAGTCCAGTCCCCTGCCCCAACAGCAGGACCGACCACTATCTACACCATCCCTGATATCTATCTAATCTGTTCTTAAATATCTCCAGCGAGGGAGATTCCACAACCTCCCTTGGCAACTTATTCCAGTACTTGACCACCCTGACAGTTAGGAGCTTTTTCCTAATGTCCAACCTAAACTTCCCTTGCTGCAGCTTAAGTCCATTGCCTCTTGTTCTCAGAGGCCAAGAAGAACAAGTTTTCTCCCTCCTCCTTATGACACCCTTTAAGATATCTGAAAACCGCTATCATGCCCCCCCTCAATCTTCTCTTTTCCAAGCTAAACAAGCCCAATTCTTTCAGCCTTTCTTCATAAGTCATGTTCTCCAGACCTTTTATCATTCTAGTTGCTCTTCTCTGGACCTTCTCTAATTTCTCCACATCTTTCTTGAATTGGGGTACCCAGAACTGGACACAATATTCCAGCTGAGGCCTAACCAGCGCAGAGTAGAGCGGAAGAATGACTTCTCGTGTCTTGTTCACAACACACCTGCTAATGCATCCCAGAATCATGTTTGCTTTTTTTGCAACAGCATCACTCAGTTGACTCATATTTAACTTGTGATCTACTAGAACCCCTAGATCCCTTTCTGCTGTACTCCTTCCTAGACAGTCTTTTCCCATTCTGTATGTGTGAAACAGATTATTCCTTCCTAAGTGCAACACCTTACATTTATCTTTATTAAACTTCATCCTGTTTACTTCAGACCATTTCTCCAATTTATCTAGATCATTCTGAATTATGACCCTATCCTCCAAGGTAGTTGCAACCCCTCCCAGCTTGATATCATCTGCAAACTTAATAAGCGTACTTTCTATGCCAATATCCAAATCATTAATGAAGATATTGAACAGAACTGGTCCCAAAACAGACCCCTGCGGAACCCCACTTGTTATGCTTTTCCAGCAGGATTGAGCACCATTAACAACTACTCTCTGGGTATGATTAGCCAGCCAGTTATGCACCCACCTTATTGCAGCCCCATTTAAGTTGGACTTGCCTAGTTTGTCGATAAGAATATTACGTGAGACTGTATCAAATGCTTTACTAAAGTCTAGGTATACCACATCCACTGCTTCTCCCTTATCTACAAGTCTCGTTATTGTGTCAAAAAAAGCTATCGGGTTGGTTTGACATGATTTGTTTTTTACAAAACCATGCTGGCTGTTCCCTATCACTTTACTACCTTCCAAGTGCTTGCAGATGACTTCCTTAACTACCTGCTCCATTACCTTTCCTGGCACAGAAGTTAAGCTGACTGGCCTGTAATTTCCTGGGTTGTTCTTGTTCCCCTTTTTGTAGATGGGCACTATATTTGCCCTCTTCCAGTCTTCTGGAATCTCTCCTGTCTCCCATGACTTTCCAAAAATGAGAGCTAACGGCTCAGCTACCTCTTCTATCAGCTCCTTGAGGATTCTAGGATGCATTTCATCAGGCCCTGGTGACTTGCAGACATCTAATTTTTCCAAATGGTTTTTAACTTGTTCTTTTTTTATTTCAAAAACTAACTCTACCCCTTTTCCACCAGCATTCACTATGTCAGGCAATCCTTCAGACTTCTCTGTGAAGACCGAAACAAAGAAGTCATTAAGCATCTCTGCCATTTCCAAGTTCCCCATTACTGTTTCTCCCTCCTCACTGAGCAATGGCCCTACCCTGTCCTTGGTCTTCCTCTTGTTTCTAATATATTTGTAAAAGGCCTTCTTGTTACCCTTTATGCCTGTAGCTAGTTGGAGCTCATTTTGTGCCTTAGCCTTTCTAATTTTACTCCTGCATTCCTGTGTTATTTGCCTATGTTCATTGTTTGTAATTTGTCCTAGTTTCCATTTTTATAGGATTCCTTTTTTAGTTTGAGATCGTGCAGGATCTCCTTGTTAAGCCAAGGTGGTCTTTGCCCATATTTACTATCTTTCCTACATAGGGGAATAGCTTGTTTTTGGGCCCTTAGTAAGGTCTCTTTGAAAAACTGCCAGCTCTCCTCAGTTGTTTTTACCCTCAGTTTTTCCTCCCATGGGATCTTACCTACCAGCTCTCTGAGTTTACCGAAATCTGCCTTCCTGAAATCCATCATCTCTATTGTGCTGTTTTCCCTTCTACCAGTCCTTAGAATTGTGAATTCTGTGATTTCATGATCACTTTCACCCAAGCAGCCTCCCACATTCAAATTCTCGACCAAGTCCTCCTTATTTGTTAAAATCAAATCCAGAACAGTTTCTCCCCTGGTGGCTTTTTCAACTTTTTGGAATAAAAAATTGTCTCCAATGCAGTCTAAGAACTTATTGGATAGTCTGTGCCCTGCTGTATTAGTGTCCCAGCATATATATGGATAGTTAAAGTCCCCCATCACCACCAAATCCTGGGCTCTGGATGATTTTGTTAGTTGTTTAAAAAAAGCATCATCCACCTCTTCCACCTGGTTAGGTGGCCTGTAGTAGACTCCTAACAGGACATCACCCTTGTTTTTTACCCCTCTTAAACTAACCCACAGACTCTCAACACGTCCATCTCCTATGTCCATCTCCACTTCAGTCCAAGTGTGTACATTTTTTATATATAAGGCAACACCTCCCCGCTTTTTTCCCTGTCTATCTTTCCTAACCAGGCTGTAGCCTTCAATACCAACATTCCAATCATGTGTATTATCCCACCAAGTTTCTGTGATGCCAATGATATCATAGTTGTATTTATTTATTAGCACTTCCAGTTCTTCCTGCTTATTACCCATACTTCTTGCATTGGTATATAGGCATCTTAGATATTGATTTGAACTTTCCCCCCAGTTTTTTCCTGGCCCTCTTTTTACTCTGACATTGTTGCCCATGCTCCCTCCTACTTCCGACCCATCTGCCAGGTTTCCATGTTCTCCACTTACCTGCGAGCTTTGCTCCCCTGTCCCCGGCAAACCTAGTTTAAAGCCCTCCTCACCAGGTTAGCAAGTCTGTGTCCGAATATGGTCTTTCCCCTCCTCAAAAGGTGAACGCCATCTCTGCCTAGCAGTCCTTCCTGAAATAGCATCCCGTGGTCGAAGAAACCGAAGCCTTCCCGGCGACACCATCCATGCAGCCAGGCATTGAATGTGCTGTAATGAGTTTCATTAAATGAGTGCTGTCCAGGCATATTTTTTGTAGGGACATAACAATTTCCATCATGGAACATACAAATGATCCATCTAGATTAGTAACAGAGAGGTAACTGTGTTAGCCTGTACTCCAACAAAACAAAACATCAGAAATGTAGCACTTTAAAGACTAACAAAATGATTTATTCAGTGATGAGCTTTCGTGCGTCTGACAGGCCCACGAAAGCCCATCACTGAATAAATCATTTTGTTAGTCTTTAAAGTGCTACATGTCCACCTAGATTAGTCTTCTTCCAAGGCTACGTCTACACGTGAAGCCTACATCGAAGTAGCTTATTTCGATGTAGCGACATCAAAATAGGCTATTTCGATGAATAACATCTACACGTCCTCCAGGGCTGGCAACGTCAACGTTCAACATCAAAGTTGCGCAGCACCACATCGAAATAGGCGCTGCGAGGGAACATCTACACGCCAAAGTAGCACACATCGAAATAAGGGTGCCAGGCACAGCTGCAGACAGGGTCACAGGGCAGACTCAACAGCAAGCCGCTCCCTTAAAGGGCCCCTCCCAGACACAGTTGCACTAAACAACACAAGATCCACAGAGCCGACAACTGGTTGCAGACCCTGTGCATGCAGCATGGATCCCCAGCTTCAGCAGCAGCAGCCAGAAGCCCTGGGCTAAGGGCTGCTGCACACGGTGACCATAGAGCCCCACAGGGGCTGGAGAGAGAGCGTCTCTCAACCCCTCAGCTGATGGCCGTCATGGAGGACCCCGCTATTTCGATGTTGCGGGACACGGATTGGCTACACGTGCCCTACTTCGATGTTCAACTTCGAAGTAGGGCGCTATTCCCATCCCCTCATGGGGTTAGCAGCTTCGATGTCTCTCCGCCTAACGTCGATGTTAACATCAAAATAGCGCCCAACACGTGTAGCCGTGATGGGCGCTATTTCAAAGTTAGTGCCGCTACTTCGAAGTAGCGTGCACGTGTAGACACAGCTCAAGTGTGATATCTGGCCTATACCAGGGGAAAGCAAAAAAAAATAGCTAATGCATTTGGACAGTACTTCAGAGCTGTACCACCAGGATGTATTTATTTGTGACCCTATGATGTAAGCCTCTTACACCCAGAAATATGTAGATAATATTCATTGAAATGTCTTCCTAGCTGCTTTAACTGTATTCCCCTTTTAAAGCCTTATCCTGGAAAATGTAGACTGTATTAAAATGTTTACTGCCACCTAGAAGAGATTGGAGATGGCACATCTTAAGATACTGTATTCATTTGCCATTCACCTTGCACTTTGATGGTGTGTTCGTTGGTACCTCTGGTCTATTTTCTGGTTAACATTATCCAGCTCATATGTGTGGTTTTATTCTGTATGGTATGTGCTGTTTCTGATTTGTTTTTACCGACTTGTATTACTGAGGGATGTGCATTTGAGAAATTCCATGTTTATCCTTTTTGTTACCTACTTCTCTCACATACACCCCCTGCCCAGTGGGCCCATTCCTATATTCACTGACATCAATGACAGCAAATAAGTTCCTGTCCAAATTACCTTATGTGTGTGTGTGTGTGTGTGTGAGAGACCCTTGGCCTTCTGAGTGGTTCATCCGTCCAGAGACCTTTCAAAGAAAAGGGCAAGCATTCAATTCACACCCAAAAATATCATCCCTAGGGGTAAAACACACACAAATAAGCTATTATTCAGAAAGTACCACACAAGTGTTTGTGAACATATTGTTAATGCAGAAGGTAACAAGTGAACATGTGTCGTGAAGACTGTGTCTACACTACCACCTTCCTTTGAAGGAAGGATAGTAAGTAGGGTGTTGGGAGTTTACTAATTAAGTGCTGCACTGCATACGCAGCACTTCATGAAGCAAATTCCGCCCCCCCCCCCCCCCCCCCCCGTGGCAACTTCGAAGTTTTAAACTTCGAAGTACTGGCTTGCGTCTAACTGCTACTCACGCGCTGGTACTTCGAAGTGTGGGAGCAACTTTGAAGTCCCTTTACTCCTCAAAATTTGAAGTCAAAATTTTGAGGACTAAAGGGACTTTGAAGTTGCCCCTGCACTTCGAAGTACCGGCAGGTGAGCCTCAGTTAGACGCAAGCTGGTACTTCAAAGTTAAAAACTTCGAAGTTGCCGTGCAGCAGAAAGAATGTAGCTAGTCAAATTTAAGCTAGAGTACTTAGTCAAGAAATGGTGTAGAAAGCTGCAGGCTGTTGGGTACTTTTCCTGGTTTAGAATCTCACATTGCATTAAATAGTTGTGAAGTAAGTTGGAGACTTATCTGTGTACTAAGAATTTGGTATTAATGTTTTTATTGTTATTAAGTTGCCTTAATTGATTTTCAGCAAATGCTTTCTTCTGAACAAGCAAAATTCAGTGCAAGGATCTATCATGAGCAGAATTATCTGGATCTATTTCTGTTTGCATTGCAACACTTATAAACATTTGCAACTGGTTTTGTTAATACTCCACTAACTGAGTACTATTAATAGTTATTTATCTTTTCATCCCTACATCACTAAAGACAGAAGTAGGCATAGGTATTTTGTACATTGCTTTGTGAAGTTTTTTTTCCACTGGTCCAAAGCAACTTTAAGAGCAAAACAGGTTAGAAAAGTAAAATGTTCTCTGTTACTCCTCAAGCATCTCTTAAAGGGAAAATAAGCAAAGCCAAGCTGTGTTAAGTAATGAGTATCACTTTTGTGAAAATACTATTAACCTAAGATTCTGTATGGCAAACCTACTGTTAGAAACTGCTGAGCTAAAATCATGTAAACCATTTGCGTTTTCTGGACTTGTAAGATGGAATTGGTCTCTCGTACCATGAGAAAACCTGATGCTTTAGGCTTTTAACCACCCAGCTCCCTAATGGGAAACTTAATTTTGTGAACATGTAGCTGTCAGTAAGGTTCCAAGTAAGTATGGAAATTGAGATTGCTGCCCCACAGAGTGAACACTAATCACAAACCAGCTGAAAATGGAAGGCCTCTTTCCAGCTCCTTCCAGCTTTTGTTGGTTTGTCGGAAATTTATTTATATAATCATGTGTTCTTATTTACACTATCATGGGCTACAATGATGATCAAAATTGTCTATTGATAAAGATTAACACAGTCTGTACATTCTGATTATTAGATTTTCTGAAGTTCAAACACACATCATATGATAGGATCAGGATAGACATTTTCCTGCATGGGTTTACAGTATTTCATAATATTGTACAGTAAACCCTTTGATTGCCTCAGAAGCAACTACAAGTCTCTCTTTAATCAGTAATTGGGGATTTTTACCCCAAAAATCTCATAACAATTATATTTGCCTAAATGCCTCACTCTGGTAGTCTTGCACATGAATAAGACTTTCTCATTAGGCAATAGGAATGCTTAAGTGTATAGTTATACCATTATTAAGTAATGCAGCTGACATATATTTGTGCTATTTTGGGATCACAGAGTTTTATGCTACTGGGTTTAGCTTTGAATTGTAACCATTCAGCTTCCCCTTCTTCCTTTCTGAAACTATAATGGGTCAGATTTGCTTCAAAAAACCAACAACAGAACACTACTGGTCATTACGTACAGCCCCCAACTCAAACCACTGCAACACATAATTAAAGACCTACAACCCATCCTTGATCAGGAAGCCACACTCCAGAAGGCCCTAGGTGACAGACCTATTCTCTCCTACAGACACCCCCCCACAAACTTATGAGGATTCTCATCAGGACCACAGGCGATACCATAATAATACCAATCCTGGAACTTTTCCTTGCAACAAGCCCCATTGCCAGCTTTGTCCACATATCTATTCTGGAAATACCATCACTGGACCTAACCAGGTTATTCACAGAATCATGGGCACACTCTTATGTTCCTCTACTAACATCACATATGCCATCATGTGCCAACAATGCCCACATACTTTGTGTATAGGACGAATGGTAAACACGCTTCAACAAAGAATGAATGCTCTTAACTCACAAGCCAGAACTTTAATGGAGTGGACCGTTCTGTTAATAACCTGAAGGTCTGTGTTTTACTGAAAAGGAACTTTAACAATTCCTGCAAAGAGAGAGTGCCGAGCTCTCATTTATATTCAAATTTGACACTTTAACATGTGGTTTTAACCGGGACACCAGTTACCTAGCCCATTCTAAGGACTCTTTTACATACTTTGTTTTATCTGACTTCTCCACCTCCTACCACCCCTCTTCTCTTCTGATTTGCCCACCTTGATTCCAAATTTTCTGATTTGTCAAACTTGATTACTATTTTTGGTTCTCTGTGCCTTAAATATTGAGTCTGTTCTGGTCTGGCTATGGTCTGAAGAAGTGGGTCTATCCCACGAAAGCTCACCACCTAATAAATCATTTTGTTAGTCTTTAAAGTGCTACTGGACTGCTTTTTTTTAATACAGCTTGAAACTTGACTGTGTGGAAGAAAAGTGATGCTTTTAACCAGCATAATTTAAAAGAGACAAGAACAGAAACTATTTCCTTACCTTGTCAAAACATTTAAAGATCCTTTATTTTAGTTGTTTACATTTAACACTGTACTTTGTCGTAGACTATTTGCCTTTTATGTGTGTGTTTGTGTGTGTGTATCTCTACTGCTTGACTGTGTTTCAAATGAGGTGAGTGCTTGACTGGTCAGCCCGTAACTCTGGTGTTTGTTAGTCTGAGATTCTCCTTCAGCGAGGAAAAAAGCATACAAGATACAAGAACAATGAGTCTGTGCTTCAAACTGGGCAGCTGCTCGGATCAGATGGTAAATACGTACTAAGTGATTAAAACTGTACTTTTAATTACATGTGTTCAGTGTGACATTTTAGAAAATATAAAGTTTATAATGAGAATCAAATCTTGGCAATGACAGAAAAAGAAATCAAAGAGACAAGTGAGGTAATCTCTTCTATTGGAGCAACTTCTGGTGGTGAAAGAGAGCAACTTTCAAACTACGTAGAGCTCTTTTGAGACCCACAGCTGAAGACTAGCTCTATATAAACTTAAAAGCTTGTCTCTTTCACCAGTGGAAGTTTGTCCAATAAAAGATACTGTACCACAATACCTCATTAACCTTGTCTCTCTGATATCCTGGGATTAATACTGTAAATAATAAAAAAAACAACAGATTTCACTAATATAAAGCATTTAGAGAAAAAAATAGTCACTTGAAAAGTTTCGCATGAAATGGATACCATCGCAGTCTATGGTTGGGAAAGCATTTCTAATGAGTATATTATTAGAACTATGAGGACTTCTCATAAGGGATGACTAAGGAAAAACATACTTCCTCCAAGTGTACATAATAAGGATACAATACCACTGAGGGGTACTGATGACATCAGCAGCACAAGTGGTTTGTTAGTTTTAGCAAAGCACAGAGGTGAAATTACATCTATCCACCATGCTTGTTATGTGGTCACATAATTCAATATTGTGTCTGCTTCATAAACAGCAATATCCTAGTCTAGCCTTCCCCCCACCCCCACTCCATCCATTTAATACGTCTTTTTTGCCATCCCCTTCTCCCTTTTATATACCTGTCCTTTTTCCTCATTTCTTACAGGTGTTCTTGTGGTTTACCTAATTTTATTGTGCTACTGGACACATACATCATCAACTGCACAGCAGTTCTAGTGTAAATTCTAAAGCTAATGACCAAGATTTTGGAGAAGGCTATTGATTTTGGGCTCTTCAGTTTTTGAGTACCCAATATTTAATAACTATGAAGGAGCCTAATTTTCTTAACTTGGTGAGCATCCATGCATGGTAAATCAGGAATCGTTAAGAAGTTTCAAGGTGGGAACCCAAAAACTGAGATATTTGAAATTTCTAGGAACTTTGGGCAAGTTTTTCAATTATCCATTCCCTGCTTTCTGGCTGCATCTACACTAGCAAGTTCTTTCAAAAGATTTTTCAAAAGAAGGGGCGCCTTTGGACGTTTCTACACAGGCCACTTCCTTCAGAAGTGGCATGCTGATACACAGAGCAAAAGATGCTAATGAGGTGCAGATGCAAATTCCCTGTGCCTCATTAGCATACCATCACGTGATTTGGAGTCCAGAAGACTGTTCTTCCGGACTCCAAAACACCAGGTAGAAGCATGGCCCTGGGGAGGGCTTCTGGAAGGAAGTCCTTCTTCCGAAGGCCCCTTCTTCCCCAAAATTTTTCAGATATTTAAAAGGATGTCATAAGGAAGAGGGAGAAAACTTTTCTTCTTAGCCTCTGAGGTTAGAGCAAGAGGCAATGGACTTCAACTGCAGCAAGGGAGGTTTAGGTTGTGCATTAGGAAAAAGTTCCTAACTCTGAGGGTGGTCAAACAGTGGAATAAATTGCCAAGGGAGGTTGTGGAATCTCCATCGCTGGAAATATGTAAGAACAGGTTAGATAGTTGTCTATCAGGGATGGCTTAGACAGTACTTGTTCCTGCCATTGGAGGAGGGGGCTGGACTTGATGGCCTCTCGAGGTCCCTTCCAGTCCTAGTATTCTATGATTCTATGATTCTTCCGGAATTCAAATCACATGACATTATGCTAATGAGGTGCATGGAATTTGCATCCACGCCTCATTAGCATCTTTCGCTCCATGTGTTAGCATGCCACTTCTGAAGGAAGTGGCCTGTGTAGAAACTGCCTTTGGAAGATCCAGAGGAGCGTCTACACACAAAAAGTGTTCTTTAGAAAGTAAATTGGAAGAATATGGCACTCCTTTTGAAATTGCTCTTCTATTCCTTTTTCAGCAAGAGTGCCCCCTTTCGACAGCTTCTTTCAAAGAAAAACGTGTGTATACATTCCACAGACCCTTTTTTTCTAAAGGGCAGCCCCCGTGGGAACTGATTTTTAGATCCCTGGACCTTTCTTTCAAAAGATCGGGGACTGTGTGGATGGTCTCTTTCAAAAGAGCAGATCACTCTTTCGATCCACTTTTTTGTGTGTGGATGAGTTATTTCAAAATAAGTTCTTTTGGAAGAGATAGTCTGGAAGGGCTTCCTTCAGAAGATCTCTGTAGTATAGACATAGCCTCTGTGTTTTCCCCTTATAAAAGTTTAAATTTAGTCCCAGCTTTTAAGGTATTTAGGAATTACTGCTGAGCTAAGTAAAGGTCTGTACTGATCATAAAGATAGAGACTGGTCCCTGGACATATGCTATTGCTTATAGAGGTAAATGAAACACTGTAAGGTCCTTGGCACAAGCTTTATGTCTTCCCCTGAGTTTTCGTACATCAGCAAGTAACTACTAACCAATGGCCAACACTTCTAGTAACAGCACTCTACTTCAGTTCTTCATTAACATAAAAAACATTTTCTTTAATACTGTAAGGGCCAAATGAATAAATGAAGATGTAATTCTTATACTTATTTCTCCAGTGTTAAAAATATTTAGAACTTGATTTGCCAAAGCTCGTGTTATCCTTTAGCTTTTGTACAAAATAGCCTCTATGAAATATTAATGCTCACGATCAGTGTGAATTCAGCAGTGTAGATGAGATTTTACTGCTTCATTGGAAACTTGGACTTTTGCTCTAAGATGATGATCAGCTGGTCCCTTTCTTCATTTTGACCCTTTTAGAGTTGAGGCACTGATTCACAACTCTGAATTTATTCATTTACTGAATCAGCTTAAGTCTCATTATGTTCACTTTTGGACATCTAAGACCAGGTCATCATTAGCTCAAATACATTTGTCACTATGAATTGGCACATGTTTTCAGAACAACTTCTTTTAACAACTTTATGGTTTGATGATGAGCAGTTTGCTATTGTAATCATATTATTACTGTATGTTGGAATTTTTGCAGCACTAAGCACTGGTCTAACTGTGCTTGTATTGAAATAAATGGGAGTTTAACTATGACTTCACTCATAGCAGAGGTGGGCCAGTGCTGATTGCTTTTGAAAGCCCCACTTTCAGAATTAAAGCTGTGTTGATTCATTGTGAATGGACACAAGGGTTCCTCTTCTGATTGAAAGTGTCAGCTGTGTTTCTTTCAATAATGAAGGTGGCTTGGAATAGTGACTGGTGGTTAAAATATCTTGGAGAGAGGTGCCAGACCAGATTGTCTTTTGGGGCTAGATGTTGCTATGATGACATTCCTAGAAAAACTAGGATTCTTGTAGGATTGACTAGGTCAATCGAGACTTTAATTTTCTTTTGTCAGTAACTCAGATTGAAAAGTATGTGGTCAAATATCAGACGCCTTCAGTTACTTCTATGCCATCATTCTAGCAGTGGGTTTTGAGAAACCTTTTCTTCCCAGTGTTTAAGCATGGGTCTCAAGTTCTGTTTCTTGAGTGGTAACAGCTAATTTAAACTGCATCATTTTGCATGCATGGTTGGGTTTATGTTTTCCATTGTGCATTTGTTTGCATTTATCAACATTGAATTCTATATCCCATTTTTCTGCCCAGTAACCCAGTTTTGTGAGATCCCTTTGCAACTTTTCATAGTGTGCTTTGGACTGTCCTGAGTAATGTTTTACATCTGCAAATTTGGCCATCTCACTGTTTATCCCTTTTTCCAAATCACTTATGAATGTTATAGGTCAAGTACAGATCTCTGTGAGACACCTCTATTTATGTGTCTCCATTCTGAAAATTGACCATTTATTCCTAGTTCTATTTACCACTTCACAACATCCACTAAAGACGAAAGTAGTGTGAAGCACTATCTATTGGAAATACAACTGGGGAGCAAGTGTATTCCACAGTACTGTATGTTACACCTTCGTTGCTGAATAGCTAGAGAAAGTACATTGTTTATTGAACAGTGTTCTCCATAAAACAGCATACATTGATTTGGCAGCAAAATGAAATGAACAGTAAAATGTGTGTGGTGCTCACCAGTGCTGAACATCGCAGTTTGTAATGAAAATAACATGGAGCATATAATCCTAACAGACTGTCATAGTTGTTCAATAACTATAATGCTTTTATAGCAACAGGCAAAAACTGTAACTTAGTGGATCAATGATATGTAATAGCATTAATGTTTTTTTTCGTACAAAATGCAGTAGAACCAAAACATATAATGTAGCGTGTAATTTAACCTAATCACAATACATCCCTGTGTAATTTCTACTGCCTTTTACTGCTACCGCAGTAGCCAGTGGGAATCTTTCCACTCGATTTGTGTCAACCTCAGAGCAGAACTAGTTCAGGTACCAATGTTCCAAGTTCTTTGGTGCTTGACTGAAGTGACTGTGTGCTGCTGTCCCCATTAGTGCATGTGCACAACACGTAACACATTAACAGTTGTTAGATTCTGCCATCAGTCATTATTTCATACGAGACAAGCCACTTCAGCTGCTCAGAAATTTTCTGTGGAATGATTTTCCAGTGGATATTGCAACTTCTGAAAAATCAAAAATTTCCTCAGGAAAATTTAAATTTTGTCAGAAAAACTTGATCTTTCCTTCAGGAATATTGAAATGAGCTCTCCAGCTCTCCAGCTTCTTCACAGTTCACCAGCCTAGCCTGCTCCCTGTTTCATCAGCAACTCAAAGAACTGGGTGGCTAACTACCCAGCTGGATGGCTCCCTTGACTGTCGTCCTCCTCTGCCAGTTGCCTCCACAGGCAGCTGACTCTTGATCAGCCAGACAGATATCCCATCAGGTGGACAGTCATCAAGGTCAAAAATTCTATTTTAGTTCTCCAGAATTATATATTTCTTGAAGCGCCTTCCTGAAAGAAAAAAATCATGTTTTTGACTTTTTGCCCTGATTCATGCAGAGGGAGAAATATTTCACAGCAAGAGGGTTTCCATTTTCTGGCCAGTTCTAGAAACCATAGCTTGAGGATTACCCAGGAAGGTTTCTAGTTATGTGTCATATTTAGGCTGCTAACCATTTCACTATTTATAGGCAAGCACTGCAATTGTTGGTGAGTCAATAATTATATCTGCTACTACAGGAGGGGCATTAACATTTCATGAGAAGATTTTGCTTTTAAAATGATGTAATAATTCTATGCAGTTTTGACAGCCAAAATATCTGTTATTGCTAACTTATCTCCTTCCCCCAGTTCTCCTGATATTTATTGTTCAATTTAATGTCAAACCCAACACTACTGCTGCTGCTCAACTATTCTCATTTCAGTGGTGCTAGTCAGCTCACACTGGGGATGAATAATTGCCTTTATTATCATACTAATTTCAAATAAAAGCTATAGCCCTGTTTCTGTTTATACCGTGTATCCACTGTTTGGTTTGTGCTGAAAATTATTTGGTTTTCAAACAGTAGCTATTAACAGTAAATGTCTGCAATAATCAGTATCTCCCTTCATCTAAAATCTATTGGAAAAAAATGTCCATTGTTAAAAGTTAGTAAGATGGATTTCAAATTCTGCCTTGCAAATAATAAAAAATTAGCATAGTGAACTATGATAACAGTACTTTGATTTCATTTCACAGTTGTTCTACTGCTACACTTTGTATAAATAACAATTAGCATCTGAGTTGTTTCTAAAAAGTATTTTATATTTAAAAATGTATTTTGTATTTAAAAATGTTTGTATTGAAAAATGCAATCTGTTGCAGTCATACATTTTTGAAAAGATGTCTCCTTCCCAATCTGTCTAGTTATAATCTGCTTTTAATGAGAATAACATTAATCAGGAGACAAGGTTATTGGTTTCTTTTCCTTATAATCCAAAGAGAGAGAGCAAAGGGGGTCAGTTTGTGTGAGAGATGCACGGGGATACTTCACACTAATTTCAGTAATCTGGTAATTATGTCTGTGTTATCCATTATATCTTAATTGTGGCTACCCATTACAGTAAGAACAAGGGAATCAGCATGTAGAGTCTCATTTCTGTAACCAAAAACTTCTCTTTGTTCTTCCTTGTCTATACAGTCACTCTCAGCACAGCACTGCAACGCGCCCACCCACAATGAGCTTACAACGAACCATTTCTCTGGAAGGGTAAGTTTGCTCTCTGTCCCTAGAGCTGCTTAATATGGAAGCTCTTTCTCCCTGTGGCTGTCTCTCTCCACACCCATAAGCTGCCATGGCTACCAGATTGAAGGAAAGCAAATCTATCTCACCTAGTACTAAACACTGAGGCTGGGTCTACACGTGCCCCTTCCTTTCAAAAGGGGGATAGAATCATAGAATCATAGAACAATAGAGCTGGAAGAGACCTAAAAAAGCTGTCAAGTCCAGCCCCCTGCCTTAGGCAGGACCAAACCCATCAGATCAGCCCAGTCAGGGCTTTGTCAAGGTGAGATTTAAACACATCCAGGGATGGTGACTCCACTGCTTCCCTGGGTAGACCATTTCAATGCTTCACCACCCTCCTCGTGAAAAAGTTTTTCCTAATGTTCAACGTGGACCTTTCCAACCACAACTTGAGACCATTGTTCCATATTTTGCCATCCATGACCACTGTGAACATTCTCTCTCCAGCCTCTTTGCAACCTCCCTTCAGTAAGTTGAAGGCTGTTATCAAGTCCCCCCTCAGTCTTCTCTTCTGCAAACTAAACAGTCTCAGTTCCCTCAACCTTTCTTCATAGGTCATATGCTCCAGCCCCCTAATTATTTTGGTCACCCTCCTCTGGACACTCTTCAGTGTATCCAGTGTATCCTATAATTGCGGGCCCAGAACTGGACATAGTACTCCAGATGCAGCCTCACCAAAGCTGAATAAAGTGGAATATTCACTTCTCTGGATCTACTGGCAACACTCCTCTTGATGCAACCTAATATGCCATTAGCCTTCTTGGCTACAGTGGCACACTGTTGTTTCATGTCCTGCTTCTCATCCACTACAACTCCCAGGTCCTTTTCTGCAGAACTACTACTGAGCCAGTCAGACCCCATCCTGTAACAATGCTTGGGATTCTTCCGGCCCAAGTGCAGGACTCTGCACTTGTCCTAATTGAACCTCATCAGATTTCTTGCAGCCCAGTCTTCTAATTTGTCTAAGTCACTCTGGACCCTAGCCCTACCCTCCAGCATATCTACCTCTCCCCGTAGCTTAGTGTCATCCACAAACTTGCTGAGGGTGCAATCCAACCCCTCATCCAGGTCATTGATAAATATGTTGAACAGAACAGGACCCAGAACCAAACCTTGGGGCACTCCACTAGAAACTGACCACCATCCCAACATTGAGCCGTTGGTCACTATCTGCTGGGCCCGACCTTCTAGCCAGCTTTCTATCCATCTTACCATCCATTTATCCAATCCACATTTCTTTAATTTGCTGACAAGAGTATTGTGGGAGACTGTATCAAAAGCTTTGCTAAAGTCAAGATAAATCACACCATTGATTTTCCCCTATACACAGAGCCAGTTATCTCATGGTAGAAACTAATCAGATTGGTCAGGCATGACTTGCCCTTCATGAATCCATGCTGACTATTCCTGATCACTTTCCCCCCGTCCAAGTGCCTCAAAATGACTTCCTTGAGGAGCCCCTCCATGATTTTTCCAGGGACTGATGTAAGACTGACCAGCCTATAGCTCCCTGGATCATCCTTCTTCCCTTTTTTAAAGATGGGCACTACATTTGCCTTTTTCCAATAACTCGGGATCTCTCCTGATCTCCATTACTTTTCAAAGATAACAGCCAAGGGCTTGTCTGGTGATAGGAAGAAGGTTTTTCAAAAACTGGGGGGGGTCCTTTCAGAAGGTCCCATCTCCACAGGCGGCGCGTGATTCCAAAAGCCGTGCTTTCAAATCTCTGCAGCTGCGATTATGCTAATGAGGCACTGCATATTCATTACAGCACCTCATTAGCATGTTTTGAACCTGCTCATTAACATGCCCCTTTCGAAAGGAAGGGGCACGTGTAGACACAGGGTGAGTGAAATATCTTAATGTTGAAAGATATGGCATTCCCCTTTTGCTCCCTCCCACAGGGATCCACCAGGAGTCATATGGGGTTTAGAATGCAAGAACAAACCTATTGTGCATTTTTGGAATCTTTTTGCAGTGAAGAAGAAGCTTGATGGTGCATTGTGTTAAACTCTTTAACAGCGTGCCTTTCCCTCTCAGCCATCCAAACTCAGTCAACAGGACTTTAATGCAGGCAACATGAAGTGTTATTGTGGATTTCTGGACCCCAGTCACAGGTGCAAATATCCCCAGTAGCCTCCCCTCATGGCTGAGATAGATGAGTGGGTTGTCCAGACTGTCAGAACCAGAATAGCATTGCTCAGGAGGGCAAAGGTCTTCTGTAGATGTCATAGAAATTTGAAGGTCTTGGAGGATCTGCAAAAAAGCATTAAGAAAAGTATTGGTAAAAGCACTGATACGTGACAAAAAGTACAGTTTTGTGGTGCTTTTACTGAGGGCCTTTGAACCTCTCAAACTGGAGTGGATCAGACAGTGGCAGTTTCCACTTGCCAAAGTGTAACATGACAGGCAAGTCTGAGTTGCCTGCATGTATGTTTTAATTATTATTGATAATCATGTTTATCACACTAGTGCCTAAGGACCAGCCAATGTCTGGTGTCCTTTGTGCTAGCCATTGTAGAGCTACAGAGTAGCAGACAGTCCTTGTCTTGATAAACTAATCTCACATACAAGACAGATACAGTGTGTGAGGAAGGGATAGAACATAAATAAAGAGTGAACAGTGTGGTGGCAGTAAATAGCATGTTAGCACCAAGGGACTTACTTGTTTTGGTTTATTGGCAGGTGAGGTTGGGTGTAGTTTTCAGGGATTGTTAAGGGATCATTTTCTATTTTTTGTATGGTCCATTTAATTTTTCCCCCAATTGTTTTGTTCTTACTAATGGGCTAGAGAGATTATTTTGAATACCATTGCTGCAGTGAAATGATGCATAGAAAAAAAAGCCCATATATTTATTTTAAAATTTAGTGAAGTGTAAATGAAGACTTTTTGACTGATTAGATATAGCGAGCATCAATATGTAATCTGAGTGCCATCACTTGAGTTCATGTTACTTACCTAGAATTAATATTTACATGCAGAAACAGAAGAATATTTCACACTAACTATGGAAATTCTTACTGATATCTGATTTGAATCCATGTCAGCCATATTAATATATGGGTGTTTTTCTCTCAATGTATCAAAGTATGCCCAAATCTGGAGGTAAAACAAAAGCTGTTGACGTAGAAGAATCATGTAGTCCATGTATGTGTAATTCATTTGTAAAAATGCAAATTTGCACATGTAGGTGGCTAAATCCTGGATTTGGGTTGTACTGATTTATTTCAGAGGCTTAGTTTTAATTTCAGTTTTGAGTCACCCTTCTTGATTCGTTGTGTATAAAATTCCATTACTGCATAAAAGGCCTAGAGCAAAAATTATAGCATGGCCCAAGAAGCAATCAATGCTTGGTATCGCTCTCTCTCTCTCTTCTATACTTTCATAATTAATTCTATGTCAGACTAGGGGAGCTAGGGGGCCTTGCTATTTCCTCCTCCTCTCATTCCCCCATTCAGTATCACTTCCTTTCTCCATATCATGCATACACAAATCAACATTTATTTTAGATTTAGGTACAAAACAGTGCTCTAATTAGCATAGGATTAAGGGAAGGCTATTTGATACTAAGCACTGAGCTGGATCAAGATAATCTGGAATCCTAGGTGAAATAGAATACAGGATTTGCACTGGTTTCACCCCACAATTACAATGTCAGTGTCTCAGCCCCTCCCAGAAGGGTGCAAGTAGCAGAATGATCCTCCCTTCTCCTTCCCCTGCTTTTTGTCTAGAGGATACAGAGGATTTTCCAAACTTAATGAACTATTGAACATGATAATGGCCAGACAGGGTCAGACCAATGGTCTGTCTCACCTAGTATGCTGTCTTGTGACAGTGGCCAGTGCCAGGTGCTTCACAGGAAATTAACAGAACGGGTAATCATGAAATGAGCCATCCATTGTTGTCAGTTCCCAGCTTCTGGAAAACAGAAGCTAGGAACACCATCCCTGCCTATGCTGGCTAATAGCCATTCTTGGACCTATCCTCTATAAAGTCATCTACTACTTTTCTGAACCCTGCTATAATCTTGGCCTTCACAACAATCTCTAGCAAAGCATTCCATGGGTTGTTTGTGAAAATATAGTTACACAATCATGGAACATCAGGGTTGGAAGAGACCTCAGGAGGTCATATAGTCCAACACCCTGCTCAAAAGAGGACCAATGCCAGCTGTGAAATATGAATGTGGGAAATAAACAGGAAGAATTGGGAGTATTAGTACATAAGCTCAACTTTGTGTTAAGTGGCATCACAAAGATATGGTGTCATAGAGGTGTTTAGCTTGTTCAGAAAGGACAAGCTGGGGAAAAAAGGAGGTGTTGCATTGTATGTTCAGATATATACAGTTGTTTAGTAGTCCAAAAGGAGGTGAGATGCAGACCAACTAAAAACCTTTGGGTGAAAATAATAGGGGAAAAATGGAGATGCTCTAGTTGGGGTTTACTGCAGGCCACCCAATGAGGAGAAGGCAGTAAATGAGGCATTTCTATAATAAATTACAGATATTTTCAAAACACAAGGGCCACATCTACATGGGCAGCTTCTGTTGACAGTTGTTGACAGAACTCCCTGAGCATCGAGACGGCTAAAGTGCTCTGTCCAAGAGTACGTCAACAAAATTCAGCTGTTCAGTTGGCAGCTTTATCGCTGTTCCCAACTGGGACTAGCACCTCTATCAACAGTGGTTTGTCAACAGAGTAGCCATGTAGACAATTCTGTCAACAGAGAGGGCTTCCAGTTCCCCAGCATCCCTGTTTGCAGAGCTTCTAGTCAGCCATTCCATTGAGAGAGAGCAGGGCAGTGTGGCTGCTCTCTGTCAACAGAGCAGATTTTTCTTTCAGTCTGCTTTTATGTGTAGACACAATCTCTTGACAGAAGTATTGCTGAGGTTTCTCTGTTGGCAGTGACGTCTGTCAACAGAGGCTGCCCGTGTAGAAGTAGCCAAGATTTGTTTTTAACCTCCTATTTTTAGATTCTCTCATAGCTATTGAGTACATTTATCCATCCTCTGGTGGCTGATAACAATCTTCAAGTATATTAAGGGCTGTTATAATGTGGACTGTGATCCATTGTTCTCCATAACAGCGGAAGGGAGGAAAAGAAGTATTGGGCCTAATCTGTAGCAGCTGTGCTTTAGTTCAGTGACATGGTGATTCTCGGGGAGGAAGCTAGAAAAATCAAGAAAGTGGACTGGCCAGGCAATACCTTTTGCCTTCTGAATAGACTAGATATCACGTAGCTATTTCTAGTAGTAAAAGATTTCAAATCTGGGTGCTTAATGCTCAATAGGCTTCTAAATCTACATTTAAATGCCAAAGTATAAGGGGCCTGATTGTCAGAAGTGCTGGAGTCATGCTGGAGCTCAGCCTGTTTGAAACACAAATGATCTGAACTCTCTTGTGTGTGCCGCTGCACACAGATTGAAGCCATGAGGAAGCAATGTGGTCTCCAAAAAGTAAAGAGACCCTGTTGTTTCATTTAGGCTGGCTCTTATCAGCTGCCCATCACCATAATATCTGATCACATCCCAAATGATCATTTATGCAGACAAGGACCAGATTTCTCCCTCTTTTATGGAAGGTTCTGAAGTGGCAGAAAAGGGGTTTTCCAGCTTTTATTCTTTCAGATAGATGTTCAAGGGCTGGACCAATTTTGTGACATCTGCCTGAATCTACAGGTAGACAGAAACTTAGTGTTCTGAGAGTTCTGAACTGTGTCATGCACTTCAGCTGGGTGTTACCTCCAAGTTCCCCTGCTCCAGGGCGCCCAGTCAGTGCCATTCCGGCAATGAACTGTGTATGGCAAGAGGGCAAGAATACAGTGGGTCCACCCAACCCACCCATACCGTTACATCCCACATGCTGAGGAAAGTGCTGGGAGCACCTTTGCCCACTAATCCTGACTCTTTGAGGTAGAGGGAGAGGGAACTCTGCTACTCCCCATAAGGTAGCAAATTGTGAAATACTCTGCAATATCCGTACAAAAAGCTTACAAAAAGCTTATGGTTCGTGAGCACCAGAAAGCTGCAATTGATAGCGCGGGTGTCCAGCTGTTTGACAGGTAGAAGAATGATGTGGCATATAATTATTATGATTGAATGTATAGGAACTCGTGTTTCATTATACATGGAAATGTGAGTCTCAAGCAGTATTTCCGTTAGTTTAGTAATGATTTTGTGAAAGCCATCATCCCAGTATATGTATAATTAGTACTGTTTAATTTGAGAGCAAAACACAGCTACTTTTTCTTTTATGTAGCTTTGTACATGTAGCTTTCCAGCCTGGATTTCCTATTAAAGTCACAGTTATTTAAGAGATTCACAATATTGCTTTTGAAAGAAGCTTTGTTTATGGTTGTTTCACCCCAAGGCTTTCTGTCAGGCAATCAGCTATGTGACTGACACACCAGTTTTTGTAGTTGATGTGTAATTGTATAGGTATTTAAGTGAGAGAATGAACAGGGCCTGTGAAGTAAGGTTTGATTAGTGAGAGGAAAATGTAAGAGGATTTTGAGTCAGCTTGCCATTTATTCCTTTTCCATTAATCCACCATTATACAACAGTTTAGCCTTCCAGAACAATAGATAAAAGAATTCTTTTGAACATTTTGTATTGGGATACGAGTTCATACTTAAAATCTTGGGTATGCCATTGTTGTTCTTTTCACGAGTGTTTCGTAGAGTTGCATATTTATTATGAAACTAGGCATGAAGTTGAAGAATCAAGAGGTCTAACATTTAATCAAACCCAAGAGTACACTGTTTCTTGATGCGAAATGTGCCCCTGGAATGAACAGTTTTGCCCAGTTTATTATATGAGTCCTGATTTTCAGAGGTGCTGCATTCATGTGGAGCTGCGAATGCTCAGCATCTCGGAGGCTATAATCAGTGCATTAACATTGTTCTTTCAAAAATCAGTTTCTACATATGTATCAGACACTTGTCCCCATTGAATATTAAAAATTTTTTGGTGACAAATGAAATAGTTTTGGCTGAAAAATGAAAAACTAATTTAGAAATTCTGGCACAGCATCTCTCATGAGAGTTGTAGTTTGTGTGTTCCAAGCTCCCTTTTCCTCTACAGGCTGCATTTCCCATGATATGTCACAGTGCCCCTTTGTACCAAGCTCCCACAGTGTTTCCTGGGATTCCTATGGCTCTGGTGCATCACCAGAGAAGTGGAAGCACGGTGAGTGGAGAAAATGGGGGCATGAGGCATCTGGCCCACAGCTTCCAGAAGACATTATGAAAGCACTTCTTAATCAAAAATTTCAGTTTTCAAAGTAAAACATTTTTGGAATTTTGACCAAAAATGATAAACTTTTTTTCATTGGATGTTCTGGGTTTTATTTAATTTAGATAGATTTTTCTTTTGTGGAAAACAGACATTTTTTGCACAATGGATTTTTTTAGTTGAAACTCCAAATTTCCATTAATTTGTGGTGGCAAATTTTGTCCAGCCCTAGTCATGACTAATCATAACATGAAACTATTTCAAAAATATTCAATAAAATATACTAAAACATTTTAAACCCCTGTTTGAGGTGAGATGAAGGATAAGAAATTTCATTCTAAGCAGGAGACATTCTACAGAATGATTTGTTTTTAAAAAGTGGCTTATGTGCGGTAATTTGCACATGTTCTCTAGCTCATTATTGTGTTGATGATATTTTAAAACATACTGTAGAGCACCAGTATTTTTAGATACTCCCTTAGTCTTGTAAGATTTCTTGTTTCCTACAAAAGTGAATCAGCTTCCCTGATCACGCGCAGTTTGACATCCTCTCTTCAGTTCATGGCAAAGTTTGCGGAGTGGAAGCCAAGGTGTGCTTAATTAAAATACCAAAACAAAAACCCCAAGACCTTGAGAATATTAATTTATAGTGAAGTAAAATTTAAAACTTAACTAATAATGAATACTAATACAATAATATAAACAACTTCCATCTTTCAGTATGAAAAACAACCTTTATGGTGCCAGTTTTGACACACTCTGGAAAAGATCTGCTTGGCAAAATTACAGTGCTGGAGTGCAATAATGAATCTGGCAGCAATCAATAAGGAAGAGGTTTATCTTTATCTTATCTCTTAGTAGTATTCAGAGGTCTCAGTCCGTGAAGCCGATAAACTGGAAGAGGAGCGCTGCAGAAAGAGATAACAGTGAGATGAATACATTCAGCAAAGCATCCAGCAGCCCCCATTGCCATCTGCTTAACCTTTGTTACACTGTTGTGATGCTTACAGTAACAGAGTGGTAGCCGTGTTAGTCTGTACTCCAACAAAACAAAACAGCAAAAATGTGGCACTTTAAAGACTAACAAAATGATTTATTCGGTCATGAGCTTTCGTGGGACAGACCCACTTCATCAGATCAATCTCATTTCCAATACAGACTGACATTTATAAGTACAGAGGACCCAAAAAATTGCCACAACAGGACATTGATTTTGGTATTCTTGTGAAACAAATAAAAATATAATAATTTCCTTATGGGTTTTCTGTGGTGGTCATTACCATAGTATCTGAGCATCACATATATTAATAGATTGGTCCTCTCAACACCACTGTGAGGTAAGTGGCTTAATACCAACACAAACAATGAGGAGTCCCCTGGAACCTTAACTCCTTATTGTTCTGAAAGAGACTAACATGGCTGCCTCCTGAAACTTATTTACCAGCAGACATTGAGGCAGAGAAAGAACAAGGACAAATTTCTTAGAAGTCTATTAATTTCAGTGACATTCTTGATAGTAACAGAAAGGTAGCCGTGTTAGTCTGTATACTAACAAAACAAAAAAAACCCAGTCATGTAGCACTTTAAAGGCTAACATAATTTATTAGGTGATAAGCTTCATGGGGCAGACCCTTTTCTTCAGATCTGGAGATATAGGTCTAGGTAGGGTTGCCAACCCTCCGGGATTGGCTTGTAGACTCCAGACATTAAAAATAAATTAGGGTTACCATGTTTGAACTTTCAAAAAAGAGGACACTACTGAGAGGGAGTGTATCTGTATCAGTGTTTCCAAACTAATGGGCTACATCTACACTAGCCAAAAACTTTGAAATGGCCATGCAAATGGCCATTTCGAAGTTTACTAATGAAGCATACATATTCAGTGCCTCATTAGCGTGTATGTGGCCACGGCACTTCGAAATTGACACGGCTCGCCGCCGCGCAGCTCATCCAGACGGGGCTCCTTTTCGAAAGGACCCCAACTACTTCAAAGTCCCCTTATTCCTATCTGCTCATAAGAATAAAGGGATTTCAAAGTAGCCAGGGTCCTTTCGAAAAGGAGCCCCATCTGGATGAGCCATGCGACGGCGAGCTGAGTCAATGTCAAAGTGCCGTGGCCGCCCACATACTAATGAGGCACTGAATTTGTATTTCAGCGCTTCACTAGTAAACTTCAAAATGGCCATTTGCATGGCCATTTCGAAGTTTTTGGCTAGTATAGACATGGCCGTGTTGTATTATAGTTTAGTGTAATAGTATAGTATTTATAGCACATTAATACAATGTGAGTTGGGAGATATTGATACAAATACACTCCCTCTTATGGGTGTCCTCTTTTTGAAAGGTCAAATATGATACCCAATCTTTAATTACAGATTATGTCATATGATGAGATTTTTAGGAATACATTTAATCAAAGTTGGCAACCCTAGTGGCCTACAGCATGACTTTTCAAAGTGTTTAGTGTTTTTAACACCTTTTTGAATGTTTAAAATATTGCCAATTAACTAATACTCTCAACATTCCTGAGAGGTAGGTACATAAATATTAAAATATTATTACAAAGTACTATTAAAAAAAAGCAGCCCTGAAGCTGGCACTATACAAAATGTGTGACCAAATGTGCAATATAAGTAAATTCAAAACAGAGAAACATTTTTCACTAACTTTTGTTCGTTAAAATCATCCTTAAAAGTTACTTGTGTTCATAGTAGTATACATATCTTCCCAAATTTTTCACCTCTGGTTTTTAATCTATTCTTGCTATGAAGTGAACTACCTGTGGTAAATACATTTGTGAGGACTCTCAGATTTTTGAACATCGTTGTGTTTACTATCATAAGAGAGTAGTATGATGTTTGAAATATGGTACGTGCAAACATTTCAGATGGAAGGGTGATTTTTTTCAAATTGTTGATGCCTCTTTGATAGAAAAGCAAAAGTAAAAAAAGAAAAACGTTTGCCCTGCTAATTTATTCATGTGTTTATATCAAATCCATTATTTACTTAGTAATTGTGTTCTCCTAAAATTTTATGCTGTATAAGGACCTATTGGGATTTAGGCTCCTGAATCATTGGGACACTTTAAAATTTTACTAGCAGCAAATTATTACTATTCATTTATTTTAAAATATATAATACTAACTTCTCATTTAGCCCTGCAAATTTATACAGTGCTTTACAAAACACTGATATGACACATTCCCTCTTTTGAATATCTAATTAGTCTTTTCAGCTATCTAAAATACACAAGGAAGAAGGGGCCTCCGGAAGGAGGACTTCCTTCCAGAAGACACCCTGGGGGCTGCACTTCTACATGCCATTTTGGAGTCCAGAAGAGCATCTTCCAGACTCCAAATCATGTGACCTTATGCTAATGAGGCACCGGGAATTTACATCCACACCTCATTATCATATTTCGGGCTGTTTATTAGCATGCCACTTTCGGAGAAGAGGCATGTTTAGAAACAGCCAAATGGAAGAGTGCTTTTGAAAGGAGTTTTGTTCTTTTGATTTACTTTCAAAAGAATGCTTTTTATGTGTAGGCACTCCATGGGAGCTTTCGAAAGAGGCCCCTTTTTTGAAAAATCTTTTGAAAGAACTTGCTGGTGTAGACGCAACCTAGAAGAAATGCTTTCATTCATTTGAGGATCATAGAATCCTAGGGCACTAGAACTTGAAGGGACCTCAAGATGTCATTGAGTGCAGTCACCTGCCCTCCTGGCAAGACCAAGCATCTCTAGACCATCCTTCATAGATGTCTAGATGTCTACAATAATATAACAAATGTTTGTTGTTATAACAACTGTAGTTGTAACAGGATGAAGATGGTTTGCTTGGCTATTCCTCCCCATCACGATTTCTTTCCATCTTGTTGTGACCCATTGTTTCCTCCCTCTGCACCTGCTCCTTTTGTCTTTTCCTCCTTTTTCCTTTTTCTTTTCTTTCCAATCTCTCCTATACCAATTCTTTTATCCAGTTCTCTCTTCTCAGTCCTTCATTGCCTTTCTCTCTCGTTTTTAACTTCCTTCTCTGATTGTGATTGTTTTTTCTTCATTTTCTCTGCATAATTCCTGTATGGCATCTTTGCTTTTCTGCACCAACCAGAGTCAGCAACTTTCTAACTAAACAAAATGGCACCACCCCTGCTCCTTCTCCAAGGGTCTGCCCCTTCTTTGAGGCACCACACCTTATTGCTTGCTCTCCCTTACTTTCACTGGACTGGGGCAGGGGTTGCAATGCCAGGGCTGAGGGCTCCAGCTAGAAGTGGCGGGCTCCAGGTGGGGATAGAAATGAGGGAGTCAGTGCTGCAGTGGGCTCCTTGGTGGGTCAGGAGGTAGGGGTGGGGGTTCTGTGCTACGGCTGGGTGTGAAGTCTGGGGTGGGGCTGGGACTAGTGGAGTGCAGGGGGTGGCCCCCACTGGCACAGGGAATTGGCATGAGGGGTGCCAGTGTTGCTTATGGTGGCTCCTAGGACATCGTTACCAGGTCCCTAGGGCCCCTAGGTGCATGGGCGGCCCTGGAGGCTCTGCACACACTGCCCTCCTGTCCACAGGTACCTTCCGCAGATCCCACGGGTTGGGTTTCTTGCTGTGGAGCTGACAGCAGGGTGGGGTCAGTGCGTGGAGGCTCTCTGCACCAAGGGGCCACATGGACCTGGCAGCTGTTTTCAGAAACTGCACTGATGCAGAGCAGGTAGGGAGCTTGCTTGAGCCCTGGGACCCCACTGTGCCACTGACCGGACTTTTAATGGCTCAGTTGGTGGTGCTGACCAGTGCTTCCACTGTCCCTCTTTGGGCATTCCACTCAAAAACCACTTGGCACCCTAACTGTCTGTATTTTGGTACAAAGTACCAGCAGGGCAGACAACAGGCAAAATACTGAAGCTGCATTGGCACCAGGAAGTCCACTTTCAGACTCATTTATCTAAAAAAAATTTTTTTCATATCACATCGAGCTGAAAAGAGAGGAAGGTATTTAAAAAAAATTGAAAAGGCATCTCATTTTTTGAGTGTCCCTTTACAATGGCTGGATAGCCCCATCTAGTGTTTGAATATAACAAGATTTTTAAAAAATCAGTCCATGACTTGAAATTACTGTCCTGTGCTTTGCTTTGTCATTGTGTTTCTGTAGGCAAATTGTACTTTCTACTCCGCTTGCTTCCTATGGGAAAGCTTGCTATTTTCAAATTACTGTTTAATATTTCAGTTCAGTAAAAATCCATTACTTGTTGCTTACTTGCCAGCACAATAGCCTCTTGACTTGTTTCATTCTTTGAGAATCTCCATTACTTAATATGAAGCAAAAACCTGCTTTCCCTTTGATTCTGTTTGAATTTTGTTCTTATAAAATTTTAATAGAAGAAAGAGAGAGAGAAGTTTTCCTTTTGTCATTTTCCACATTTCCCTAGTCCTCTTTGGACCATGACAAATGCAACTCCTATTCCCAGTTATCTTTAACCATCATTTTAAAAAAAAAACCCTCCAAATCAAGCAATTTCTATGCCAGATGAACAGCTAAATATGCCCGAAGTCAATCTTTAGTTCTTTCATATTTAACTCTTTGAAACTTGAGTAAAGTATTGCTAGACAAGTCCCTTCTCACACATTATTAGTAGCAGGTAATCTCAAGCACGTATTGAAAGGTAATATCTGCTTGGTGCCTGGGATGTGGTCTGATGGTTAAAGCACAGAAGTGAATTTAAGGTGCAGTTTCCCATTCTGTGACTGGCTCATTCATGCCTGTATTTATTTAACTTTGCACAAGTCACACATTCTTCTGCCCCAGTTTAACTACTTCAGAGGAGTTGCACTGAGGATTAATTTGTTATTGTTATGAATGTGCCTCGTTGTCATCAGATAAAACACAATGTGTAGGTGTCATGTATTCTTATTTCCTAAATCCATAATATCTACTAGGTGCTTGTGATAGTGGAAAATTGGTTAGTGTCCTTCATTTACCGTGATTTTTCTGATATCAGTGTTACCACTGAATTTTCCCTAGGTAAAGTGAGTATAGAACTTGCTAGATGAGGTTGCTTTATTATTGAGCCCTTCTGTAGGACTCTGCAAGATGTACTGAAATAGCACAGTATGGATTATGCTTAAAACTGGGAGCCAAGAGCTCCTGTGTTCTAATCGCAGCTCCTGACATTTTACCCATTAATGTTTGAGCTTCCTCAGAAGATAATCACCCAGGAACAAAATGTGAATTGTGCTGTCAAGAGGCCAGAATTACAAAACGCTGCTGTCAGGGTTTCAAGCATGAAGATGCTGACTTGGTCAGATGGTGTAGATTATTAACAGAGACAGCTCTTTGTCAAGCCGTATAGCTTAGTAAATACCCTGCTATATTGACCTACTTTTGTCTATAGTGTTGGGTGTTCACTTTTGGATCCCCAGACTGCCTGTCCTATTCAGTAATACTCAACTAAAGAGGGACTGTGAGTCTGATTTTTCACCAGGATACTGTATAGAAATGTTTATTCAGCTTTCACTGCATTTTTCTGCATCTTAAATGTCCAAATAAAGAGTAACGCCCAGTTCTTATAGTAGTACTTTTCATCTAAGGAGGTATCAGTGTTCTGCAAGGGAAGTAAATACTATCATCCCTGTTTCACAGATTGGGAAACTGAGGCACCAAGATAATCAAGTAGGACTGGCATTTGAGTTGGAACTAAATAGCTGGTCTTCCGAGATCTAACTCAGTGTTCTAGCCATTAGCCAACACTGTCTGTATAAATACCTAATTTGTCAATCCACTGTGCCCAGAAGACTGAATTATGTGCAATCTGATCTTCACATGACCACGGAAATGCTCAAGTCATTCCTGTGTAACAAATTAATGTCAAGTATGAGAGGGGTAGCCAAGTTAGTCTGTATCTTCAAAAACAACAAGAAGTCCTGTGGCACCTCATAGACTAACAGATATTTTGTTGCATATGCTTTCTTGGGAAAAGACTCACTTCTTCAGATGTCAGCCACCCAAGAGAGAAAAACTGTATTCTTTGTTAGAAATGCTTAGCCTTTAGTGTATAAACAATCCCCAGGACTTAAAAACAAACTGAATAAGATGTAGCTTTTCCCAGAGCTCTGTTTTGTGATTCGTTCTCTTACTACCCACAATAAAGAAAGGTGGAAATTGTGAGGCAGCAGAGTATGATTAATACCTGCCAGCAAAGGTTGAGTTTCCTTTATATAACGAAATTACAAAAAGTGCTCCTTTATTTTGGGTTGGGGTTCTTTTCAGTGTAATGCAAGAATCAATCCGCAGGGAGACAGATTACTTGAAAATTATCATGAGACTAAGGTCACTCTTCTATTTCAATATTTACAGGACTAGGGATAGATTGCAGTTTTCATCCTTTGGGCCAGTATACTTGATACACTAAGTTCTGAAAAATTTTGAGGACTACAAGTTGAATCCCTCTCACCCAGCACCTTCAGGACCTGACAGGATGAGACAATTTGCCAGAAAACTGGAGGCCAATATTGCCTAGCACATTACCAACACTTCCACTGCTTACTGGGCTCTTAGAACACATTTAGGGGTAAATTAGAGCTAATAACAGAACAGAACCCTGAGAGCCAGGACTGGTGGTTGTAAACAAAATTAGATGGGACCATGGTAAACTTGGATACACCCACGATAAGTGGTCATCTAGCTAACTAAAATCACGACAGATTACAGAGTTTGCCAATTGAGGGAGTTCCAGATTAGAGAACTTCAACCTGTAGTCAATTAGTAGATTAAGTTTATTATCAGGTTTTGGAAGGAAATGCTTCCACTGAATTTTACAAACTTAGTCATCTGCAGGATTTTCTTTTCTACTTCATATCATAAGTAGCATATCAGAATTCTAGTCCTAAATTTGGTTTAGTAGCCAGATCAAGGGAGCAAGTGATTACATAAGACTGAGCAGATGCAGCAGGCTTTAGGCAAATTACAGTGTGGATGCAATGGTGTGGACTAAGCACTGATGCCCTCTAGAGAAGGCCAGAGGCTTTGCCACACCCCATCCCTGTAGGGAGCAGACAAGAGGTCCTCCAGGGAAGATGGAGCAGCTATCTCTGCTGCAGCTGATCAGGGCCCAGCAAACCAATATAAAAAAAGCTGCTGGACTAGGGCCAGGCATTTCCATTGAGGAGCACCACCCAGACAGATCCCTGTGCTGTCTGGGAACCCCAGTAGCATTTGGACAGCTCTGAGTCAGAGTTCAGCTTTGACCTGGGCAAGACCCATTCCCGGTGGCCAGAGATTAGCCACAAACCTAGGAAAGGACCTGACAGCACCCTGGACAGCACCCTGGACAGGGTGAGTGAGGTCTCACCCTCAGGTCCCAGAAGGCAATGGACAGGACTGTACGAGATACCCTTGACCACAGAGGGATGCTCGAGAGCAGGTCAGCCCTTTTACTGTGGACTACATTTTCAGTGACTGTGTTTGTTACTGTACTGCAGGCAGCCTTTAGGATTAATGCTTAGATTAGGTGAATCACAGATAACTGCACAGAGTAGAGAGCTGATAAAGGAAACTGGAGCCTTTTGTCTGTGCAAACTATACGTGTTTGGTGATGTGACATTCTATACCAGATCTTCTGAGACCTGCCCCTCCAACCCATCTCCCCACTGGAGGCCTAAGGGCCCTGACCCACCATTCCCCAGAAAAGGGCAGTGGAAAGCTGCCTAGAATGGCTGTGAGGGACATAGCCAATCAGGGCCCGGTCAGCTAAGTACAATAGGAGCTGTAGGACCAGAGTGAAAGCAGTTCCTTGCTGGAGCTGGAGGAATGTGGATTGGTGTGCCTGGCAAGCTGAGGGATCTCAGTTAGTGTAGTGCAGGCAGAAGCTGGAGGGAGCAAGAAGGAGCCTTGGGCCAGTTGCTTGTACTGAACGAGGGCAAGGCCCTAAGGTAAACATAAAAGAGATGTGGGACTGTGAGGAAGTGGGCCAGGGAATTAGAACAATAGCACAGCTTAGATAAAGGGTCATGGCAGATCACTGCTATTTCAGGATCCCTGGGCTGGAACCTAAATAGTGGGTGGTCCTGAGTCTTCCCCATTAGCCCCTGCATGAAGTGGCCTGGACTTAGAGACTTTCCAGTAGAGGAACTGAACCCTTTAGTGGCCTAGTAGGAGAGCTGGGGCCTAAAAGGACCAGAGGGGACAATAACATTGCTTTTAGGGGGAAAGCCCTGGAGTATGGTGCGTTACCAGGAACAAGAACATTGATAGAATACATGACTAATTAAGGACCTAAGCCCAGGAGGTCTACTTGGAGACAAAGTGCAGGCATGCACATGCTTGACCAGGCAGTGCTCAGGAGAAGTGAGTACACTCCATCACGGGGAGTAAACAGAGAATATAAATTTCCAGGCCATTCACTCTAACAGCTTTCTCCAGCCACTTTCACAGAATGATGGAAATAATCAAAATAAGTATCTGGGTCAGGATCAAGGGTCAAGTTGCATTTCACAATACTGAGAGCAACTACTTCTTTCACAGACTCGGATAGTTTTGGGATTTGATACTTCATGTTCCCTTTTGTATCCTTCAGTATTACTGATTTAATAATATCAAGAAAACACATATGTAAAAAGTCACCAGTTGTTGGACTTGGGAATTCCTATAAGTGCATTCTACAGTTGTAGAGAACATTGCATCTGAAGGGAAGATGGAAATAACAGGTCTGCCCAATAGCTGTTCTGATCCTTTCTAAAGCAGAGCTCTGTAACTGTAGATCATTGCCAGCTGGGGTGAATTAGCTGATCACACAGTATTTTCCTGTGAAAGAAATTGGACAGATGGGGAAGAGCAAAAGTAGCCAGTGGGTAAAATTTTCAGAAGCATATAAGTACCTTAGGAGACCTCTTTGAGGGGTATCTCAGTGATTTGAGTATTGGCTTTGTAAACTCAGGGTTGTGAGCTTTGTCCTTGAGGAGGCCATTTAGGGGTTGGTGGCAAATAGATATTTAAAAAAAAAAGTCAGTCAGGGCTGGTGCTTGGTACTGCTGAGAGGGCAGGGGTCTGGACCTGACAACTTCTCAAAGTCCCCTCCAGTTTTCTGTGATGTATGTATTTCCATATATAATTGCCTGAAACTTTCATGAAAAAGTATTAGCATCCCATTAACTGGGTGCAGTGTATGTGTTTTGGGTAATCTTGGATACAACTGTCTGGAAGATGCATTTTATTTTTCAATGAAATGTTAGGCTGACTTTTAAGGAATGGAGTTCCTTTTAATATGGTTATACATGTTCCATTAATACAGCATTCTGCACTAGCTTCTGTAAGGTATTGAGTACCATTTAATAAAATATTTGTGTGTGTATGTGTCTGTCTGTCTGTCTAGAGTGTGTGGACTAGTGGATGGAGATACAGCTTCCAGTTCTGACTCTGGTCTGCTGTGCATAATTTCACTGTACTATGCCTTGGTTTCCCCTCTGAAAAAGGAGCATAATGATTCTGACCTCCTTTGTAAATTGCTTTGAGCTCTATTTATGGAATGTAGAGCTTGGTATACTTGATCACATAATTTTGTGCAACTTTTTGAAAGCAGTAAAAATATGCCTAGTCCCCTTTGGTGATAAAATACTTATGTGTGCTCACAGTTGTATATTTCTGACAAAGTCAAACCAGACTTGTAAGATTCATTGCTTTCAACTTAATGAAATAAAACATGGCTGTTACTTGATCCAGCCATAGCAGAGTGGAACAAATCTCCTTTTGTTATCTACTGGGTGTTTTTTCTCTTTGTTTTAGGGTTTTTTTTAACATGACTGAGAGCATACAAGATGACACACTATAAAAATGTAGATAGTTTACCAATACTATTAATAGTATTGGTGTAAATACATGTCTCATGCCTTAAAATGTCTTATCACAGAAATCTACCATTTAACTTAGTGGAATCTGCTATAATAAGGGTACATTAGTAGAAATGTTCAGTTATCATCTTGAGGAAATTTTTAAAAAGGACTTTACACTTATTCCCAGATGAATAGATCTGTCTCATTTATTAAATGGTTTTATTACATATGTATTACGTATTTTATTGTAAAGAAAAAGTCAAGTGACAGATGCTAAGTGGTGCATATAGACTACAGTGCTTTTGAATGGGTAAGTAATGCCATTTTGTTTCTGTACAGAGAGCCTCGAAAAGTCATCCTGCACAAAGGCTCCACAGGACTTGGTTTTAACATTGTGGGAGGAGAAGATGGGGAAGGCATTTTCGTATCATTCATCCTAGCAGGTGGGCCAGCGGATCTCAGTGGAGAGTTGCAGAGAGGAGATCAAATTTTATCTGTGAGTATAAAATTTGCTATCCAGTTACTGGTTCTTGTTGGTTGTCCTTTCATGTGTTGGGAAAACATAACTTGGCTTTACAGTCATTATTTGACCCACAGAATACCAGAACAGTATTAAAATGTTTGAAAAATAACTCTTGTATTCTATAGACCCCATGACCTACAGCATACAGAATATAAGGTGGTGATGGCACATTTACATACATACAGAATACAATACATTGCATTTACAAACAGCATACAGAATACAAGGTGGTGATGGCACATTTCAACTATCCAGACATTGAATATTCCAGACTATTAAAATTCCAGAAATAGAAAAAAGTTAGAAATAGAGCTTATTTTAAAAAACAAAAGTAAAACAAAAAATATTGGCACAGACTATCCAATAAGTTCTTGGATTACATTAAAGACAGTTTTTTATTTGAGGAGGTAGAAAAAGCTACCGGGAAGGAAGCTGTTCTAGATTTGATTTTAACAAATAAGGAGGAACTGGTTGAGAATTTGAAAGTGGAAGGCAGATTGGGAGAAAGTGACCATGAAATCATAGAGTTCATAATTCGAAGGAATGGTAGAAGGGAGAGCAGCAAAACAGACAGTGGATTTCAGGAAGGCAGATTTTGGTAAACTCAGGCTACGTCTACAAGTGCACGCTACATGGAAATAGCTTATTCCATCGAAATAGAAATAGCGTCTACACGTCCTCCAGGGCTGGCAACGTCGACGTTCAACGTCGATGTTGGGCAGCACCACATCGAAATAGGCGCTGCAAGGGAACGTCTACACGCCAAAGTAGCACACATCGAAATAAGGGTGCCAGGAACAGCTGCAGACAGGGTCACAGGGCAGACTCAACAGCAAGCCGCTCCCTTAAAGGGCCCCTCCCAGACATACTTGCACTAAACAGCACAAGATACACAGAGCCAACAACTAGTTGCAGACCCTGTGCATGCAACATGGATCCCCAGCTGCAGCAGCAGCAGCCAGAAGCCCTGGGCTAAGGGCTGCTGCCCACGGTGACCATAGAGCCCCGCAGGGGCTGGAGAGAGAGCGTCTCTCAACCCCTCAGCTGATGGCCGCCATGGCGGACCCCGCTATTTCGATGTTGTGGGATGCGGATTGTCTACACATTCCCTACTTCGATGTTGAACGTCAAAGTAGGGCGCTATTCCCATCCCCTCATGGAGTTAGCGACTTTGACGTCTCGCCGCCTAACGTCAAAGTTAACTTCGAAATAGCACCCAATACGTGTAGCTGTGACAGGCGCTATTTCGAAGTTGGCGCCGCTACTTCGAAGTAGCATGCACGTGTAGACGCGGCTTCAGAGAGCTGGCAGGTAAGGTCCCAGAGGATGCGAAGCTGAGAAGGAAAACAACTGAAAAGAGTTGGCAGTTTTTCAAAGAGACATTATTAAGGACCTAAGAGCAAGCTATTCTGCCACATAGAGAACACAGAAAGTATGGCAAAAGACAACCTTGGCTTAACCAGAAGATCTTGCATGATCTCAAAATTAAAAAAGGAGTCACATAAAAAGTGGAAACTAGGACAAATTGCAAAGGATGAATGTAAGCAAACAGTACAGGTATACAGGGGTAAGATTAGAAAGGCAAAGGCACAAAACAAGCTCATACTAGCTACAGACCTAAAGAGTATCAAGAAGACCTTCTATAAATATATTAGGAGCAAGAGGAAGACCAAGGACAGGGTAGGACCACTGCTCAGAGGGAGAAACGATATCAGGAAAGTTGGAAATAGCAGAGGTGCTTAATGACTTCTTTGTTTCAGTTTTCACCAAGAAGTCTGATGATGAAGGAATGCGTAACATCTTGAATGCTAGTGGGAAGGGGGTAGGTTCAGAAGATAAAAGAGAACAAGTTAAAAATTACTTACAAAAGTTAGATGTCTGCAATTTGTCAGGGCCTGATGAAATGCATCCTAGAATACTCAAGGAGATTATGGAGGTATCTGAGCTCTAGCTATCATCTTTGAAAAGTCATGGAAGTCAGTAGAGATTCCAGAAGATTGGAAAAGGGCAAATTTACTGTCCATCTTTTTAAAGGGAAGTAAGAACAACTCAGGAAACTACAGACCAGTCAGTTTAACTTCTGTGCCAGGAAAGATAATGGAGCAAGTAATTAAGGTCAACTGCTAACACTGGAAGAAAACAATGTGATAGGTAACCACCAGTATGGATTTGTAAAGAACAAATCGCCTGAAAGCAATCTGATAATTGTATTTGATAGGATAACAAGTCTTGTGGATAAGGGAGAAGCAGTGGACGTGATACATAGTCTTACGTGATCTTCTTAACAATAAACTAGGCAAATACAGCTTAGGTGGGGCTACTATAAGGTGGGTACATAACAGGTTGGATAACCATTCTCAGAGAGTAGTTATTAATGGTTTGCAATCATGCTGGAGGGTCATAACAAATGGGATTCCACAGGGGTCTGTTTTCAGACCAGTTCCATCCAATATCTTCATCAACAATTTAGGTATCGGTAGAGAGGGTATGGTTATTAAGTTTGTAAATGATACCAAGTTGGGAGAGGTTGCAACTGCTTTGTAGGATAGGTTCGTAATTCAAAACAATCTGGACAAACTGGAGAAATGGTCTGAGGAAAATAGGATGAAGTTTAATAGGGATAAATGCAAAGTACTCCACTTAGGAAGGAACAATCAGTTTCACACATACAGAATGGGAAGCAAATGTCTAGGAAGGAGTACTGCAGAAAGGGATGGAGGAGTCATAGTGAACCACAAGCTAAATATGAGTCAACAGGATGAAACTGTCGCCAAAAAAAGCATACATGATTCTGGGATGCATTAACAGGAGTGTGATGAGCAAGACACGAGAAGTCATTCTTCTGCTCTACTCTGTGGTGATTAAGCCTTAATTAGAGTATTGTGTCCATTCTGAGGACCACATTTCAAGAAAGATGTGGAGAAATTGGATAAGGTCCAGAGAAGAGCTACAAAAATGATAAAAGATATAGGGAACATGAGCTATGAGGGAAGACTGAAATAATTGGGCTTGATTAGTTTAGAAAAGAGAAGACTGAGAAGGGGACATGATAACAATTTTCAAGTACTTAAAATAGTGTTATAAGGAGGAGGGAGAAAAAATGTTCTCCTTGGCCTCTGAGGATAGGACAAAAAGCAATGGACTTAAACTGTGGCAGGTGAGGTTTAGGTTGGGCATTAGGAAAAACTTTCTGTCAGGGTGGCTAAACACTGGAATAAATTGCCTAGGAAGATTGTGGAATCTCCATCACCGGAGATATTTAAGAGCTGAGTAGATAGACATCTCTCTGGGATGGTCTAGAAGGTGCATGGTCCTGCTGTGAGGGCAGAGGACTGGACTCCATGACCTCTTGAGGTGCCTTCCAGTACGAGTGTTCTATGATTCCACACATTGTAAAAGATTTAGTAGCACTCGTAAGCCTGTATAACTCACTCAGCTCTCTGCCACCATAGAGTAATGTGATCCTTCCAAATCCATTCCAAATCCAAAGCAAGGGTAGGAAACCTTTTTAGGGTCAGGGACATGGGGCCAAAGAAAAATCAATTAAAATCAGTTGGGGGCCTCATAAAAGTGAGAATCCAAAAAAAAAAAAAGCTACAAAACCCTCCACTGATGTGGCCCCTGACTGAGACTCCTCACTCCCCTCTCACTCCAGCACCATGGCCAGAGGGGCGAAGAAGGGACTGAAGATCAGGATTTCTCCCAGGCCAGATTCACTCTTCTGGCGGGCTTGGAGTGGAACCAAAAATGGGGGGTTCAGAGTTCAGTGTGTGGGAGGGGGCTGCCAGGGAGCAGGTGCCGGGTCTGGGTGGGAGGGAGGGATCAGGAACAAGAGAAAGATGGGTAGTCTAGGTAGGAGAGAGGGTACAGGAGTGGGCTGGGGTTGGGGATGCTGAGTGAGAGGTAACATGTATAAGTGGGCTGGGAGCAGCAGTGATTGTGGCGGGAGAATGGTGGGTGTGGGAGGGTTTAGGTGGGAGTCAGGTTGGAGGTGGCAGAATCTGGGTGGGAGGAGGGTGCAGGAGGAGGCAGTGGGTGGGGTCTGTGTGATTTGAGGGTGGCGCTTTCCTCAACATGCCACCATTGCCGTCTCCTCCCTACCAGCTAGGGGAACACCAGTGCAGAGAAACAATCCCTCGACAGGCTTTTCTTCCACCACTCTCAGGAACCATCTCCTGCTGCTCTGCCCTAGGCATCATCTACAGATGCTCTGATTGAATAGACTTTCAGCCAATCACAGCAGTGGGGAAAGCCTCAGCTCTGGGAGGGGGAGGAGAACCAGCAGCAGTGCACAACAGTGTTTTCTGCCCCATCTAGGCAGAGCCTATGGGTTAGATTCAGCCCTGGCTTGTCTGACTCCAGCCTGCAAAGCTTGGTGCTCCCCACCCCTTATCCGCTGGGGGCCAGATGCTGAGAAGGGGAGCCCTGAGCCTCGGGGGCTGGATTGAAGCAAATGGCAGTCTGGATGCAGACTGCAGGCCAGGGGTTCTCCACCCCTCTAATAAATCCTTAGATCACACTGTGTTCATGTGTGTGAAAGAGGCTATAGAACTAATAACCTGGTGGGCCCATGGATTAAGAAAGTGATGGATATGAGTGAATAAGATTTTCAAACCAGGCCAGCTCCTATCTAGACAACCAGACTTTATCTACTTTACGAGATAGGGTAAGACTCCGTTGCTTGCATTCACAAACTTGTGCCAGCTCTCATCAATTTAACATGGATATTAATAAATAACAGAGTAGGCACAACAGCATAGGCGGTGGCAGCAAAGACATGGTTTGACTGTCCAGAGTACAAACTAGCCCATACCCCCGAGCACCAACTTGACACGTTGCCATTAGCTGGCTACCAAGGCTATGCTGCTAGTTATACTCAAGTTAGTGTGTCATAACTGAGAGGATGTATATGGGAGTAGGGGAATTATCTCTCAAACTCACACTATAGATGTAGCCTCAAGAAAGGGCCCACTTTTCAAAAGCACCCAGACACAGGTGGGGAGTTATATGGGCTGCTGGTGCCCGAGCACTCCATGAATATTCATGGCTCAGTGCTCAGCTCCAGCAATGTTTGGAGACCCAGGTCTCTGAGTATGAAAGCTGCTTCATACAGAGCTGCAACAGATTAATGCTTGAGGCAGCAGATTCACCGGAGATGAGCCCTGGTTTCTGTACCTGTGCCCACAGGAGTGGGTGGGGAGGATGTGATGTCATTCGCAGCCACCTGCTCCCAGCAACCCCGCCCCCTGCCCAGGAGTGAGGAGCTGGAGCTTCCTGGAATGTAGAGCAGGAGAATAGGATAGACCTTGCACCTGACCAGCTGCCTGAGGGGGCTTCTTGAGTGTCTAGCACAGAGCTGGCCTTACGGAAAATGTGACCTTGGGCAAATCTGCATTTTGGTGTGCCTGGCTCTGTGTTTGTGTGCCCCACTTTGTCCCTGGTTCCCCCCACAGGGTCACTAGTCTCTCCACTCTCCTCTCCCCCAGCTCCTGTACCTCCTTCCCTGCATTAGGCCCTCTTTGCCCTTTATGCCTGCACCTCCCTCCTGTGCCCCAGACCCTTCACTCCTACCCCCTGCTCCTTTACTCCTATTCCAGACCCCTGCACCTCCCTCCTGTACCAGTAACACCTGCCCTTTGCCCCTTTACTCCCATCCCTTGCACCTCTTCCTCCTTCTCCTCCTACAACCACATGGGGAAACTGACCGTTTGGTACTGGCATTTGGTAATCTAGACCATGGACGCCATCTAGTGTATACTGAGGTAATCAGCATATGCATGTGTCCAATACAAAAAGAGGTTAAGCTATATTGTGATCATTATTTCTGTGCTTGTAATGAATTCAGTGATAACTCTGCAGTTCATTTGCAGATTTTGAGAGATAAAAGCTTTTGTGGCTTTGGGCTATATTTGGCTTACGTAGGCTACGTCTACACGTGCACCCAACTTCGAAATAGCTTATTTCGATGTTGCGACATCGAAATAGGCTATTTCGATGAATAACGTCTACACGTCCTCCAGGGCTGGCAACGTCGATGTTCAACTTCGACGTTGCTCAGCCCAACATCGAAATAGGCACAGCGAGGGAACGTCTACACGCCAAAGTAGCACACATCGAAATAAGGGAGCCAGGCACAGCTGCAGACAGGGTCACGGGGCGGACTCAACAGCAAGTCGCTCCCTTAAAGGGCCCCTCCCAGACACACTTTCATTAAACAGTGCAAGATACACAGAGCCAACAACTAGTTGCAGACCCTGTATATGCAGCACGGACCCCCAGCTGCAGCAGCAGCAGCCAGAAGCCCTGGGCTAAGGGCTGCTGCCCACGGTGACCACAGAGCCCCGCAAGGGCTGGAGAGAGAGTATCTCTCAACCCCCCAGCTGATGGCCGCCATGGAGGACCCCGCTATTTCGATGTTGCGGGACGCGGATCGTCTACACGTCCCTACTTCGATGTTGAACGTCGAAGTAGGGCGCTATTCCCATCCCCTCATGGGGTTAGCGACTTCGACGTCTCGCCGCCTAACGTCGATTTCAACTTCGAAATAGCGCCCAACACGTGTAGACGTGACGGGCGCTATTTCGAAGTTACTGCCGCTACTTCGAAGTAGCGTGCACGTGTAGACGCAGCTGTAGTCTCTTAACATCCTTACAATTCTCTTTTGTGTATATATTGATAGTGAGCAGTTAGAAATAGAGACTTTGTATTTCATGGTCTGCACAGTAATAAGTGAACATACAAGTTGAGTGTTTTACATGAAGAGGATTTTAAATTGCAATATGTCCATAAAGTATCCCCCTGGAATGGTTGAAAAGACAGTGCAATCTCAGGCCCTGATTCTATGTAAATGTAAGATTGTATTTGGCCTTCATCACTATCCCGAGCCCGTAAAGGTGACCTGGCTACGTCACATATTTTATACAGCCCCATTACTATAGGACCTGACTACATACTCATCTTTAATATACTTACACTCACAGTACCTCTGTGAGGGAAGGAAGTGCCATTATCCCCATTTAACACATGGGGACCTGAGACACACAGCAAGTGACTTGTCCAAGATCGCACAAGAAGCCTGTGGCAGCATGGGAATTTAACCCAGGTCTTTAGAGTTCTTGGCTAGCTCCCTAATTACTGGATCATCCTTCGTCTTAGAGGTTTTTGGGTGTGATTCTCTAGACTTCAATGAGAATACCACGCAAACCGCTCAGTCACAATCAAGTTAGAGTTATCAGATATAGTAATCCCTCAAAATATGCAAGTTAACACAAGTTAATCACAGCTCAAAATCCTGCTGTCCCCCAGCCCTGGCTCAACACGCCCCCCCGCCCCCGCCAGCCTTGCGCGGCCCCAGTTCAAACACCCCTGAGCCCTGGTTCACACTGCCCCCACACAGCTAAAGCTCAACCTCCAGCACAGCTGCGTGGTGCTTGCTCAATTCCACCCCCATGTCCCCCCCTGCAGCTCTAACCCCCCTCCAAGCTTAACTTCTCTACCCCCCCTCCCATAGCCCCAACCCACCACCAGGCCCAACTGCCCCCCACAACCCCAGGACTTACCTTTCAAAAGGAGCTCCAGGTACTCCTGCTGCATCCCCGCCTGCATAACATGTGTCCACTGGGGAAAAAAGCCACCTGCCTGACTCATGTGAAATTCTAGTTATGTGAGGGTGCATGGGAACGCAACCCTTGCATAACCCGAGCGACTACTGTCTAGGAATCTCTTTGTTCTTCATTGCTTGTGAAAATTTATAATAGATGATAGAAAGAGAGCAGGGCCAGCCTTTGTGGGAAGCTGGCATATCCTTCTGGTTGGTACCAGGCAAATGAACTTTGCAACTATAGTGGGATCATCTTTAACATACCACAATCCTGGTGATGATTTACATGCAGATAATGCTTGTCATACAGAAGGATCTCATATGCTTTGTAAACTAAATATGTCACATGGTGTGTAAATGAAGATTTTTTTTCCAAATTGGAATTACCAGGGGATTAAAACTGTCAAAGTGATTATCCAACAGGGAAATAGGCCAGGCATGCTATTCTGCGGGGAGGGGACAGTGAAAGCTATATGATTGTTTCTTGACCTGAAGTAGTAAGGGCCACAGTGTTATACTTCATCCATGCTGTCAGTTGACAGAATATAACCATCTTTCAAAAGCAAGCTGATTTTTGGTTTCCTGCTTTTTCTCATCTCTCTCTCTTTTTATTTTTTTTATTTTATTTTGGATCTCTTATCTGTTCATGTTGCCCATACATTTTAAGGTTGAGATAAAGGCGGTGGAGAATGGGGCAATGATTACTTTGACCTGCTAACTTGTGTTAAACCTGCAGACTGGCATGTCTTGACTAGGATTTTACCTTGTGTTGGGTACCATGTCTTAGCTAACATCATAAACATGTCCATACAGTGTTGATGGTTGCTCTGTCATAGATTCCCATAGGTATGCACTCTGTCAACCAGAATTCAGGTTCCTGCTATGTAATGAATGCTTAATGGTGCATTCAAAAAGGAGTTTGGAATACCATGTGGTATTCAGACATGGAACTCCTGATGACACACACATTCTCTCCAGCCTTTCACAAGGGATAATAGCGTGTTCCTGTGAGGCAGGGAACTTGCAAGAGTTAAATGCATTAAAGAATGTGAAATGCATAGGTAATATGAAAACAGGGGGCCATATATGTGTCTAAGGTAGATACGCCGTTGTTTTACAAGCAATCCTGTTACTGTTGGAAAGACCCAATACTGAAGAAATATTTCTCTAATCTGGTCCAGTGACAATCATTTTACTTGTAAGTAGCAGGCACAATTTTTCAGGCAGATATGTGGGTGGGCTGACTTTACAATTTGGAAGATGCCCGCTTCCAGTCGTGTGTAGCCGAGTTTTGCACATGTTGAAAGATTCTTGCATATTTATGATAATTTTCAGTCTACTGCTCTTTTATTTTAATGATTCTGGCAAGCCCAGGATATATGCGTTTAACCTTCACAAAATGTGCACGTATTTAATAGCACTTTCCCACTGAGATTCAGGCTTATTCTTGAGTCATGTCTCAACTGGATCATATTGTATCAGTTTCTTGGTTGCTCTTCTTGGTTCATCTGTCATAGGTTTCCAGTCTATTTAAATTTTCGTGAGACATTTGTTCCACATCTCTGTATTATCTTGTCACCTTTGCAGCAATTACTTTGGTTGTCCATGCATCTGAGGATGAGATTTGAATTAATGGTGTTATATTTTATACTACTTAGTGCTTCAGTCCTCCCATATTTGAATAGCTTAATTTAAATAAGAAAACAAATAAAGGGTGTGAATAAGTAGCTAGACTTTGTTACTAAGATCCTGTTCCAACCATGCTTGCTGCTTCCTTGGCCATAGGAGACAAACAGAACTCTTGTAACATAAACAGCCCAAGGCTAGAATTAGGGCTTTCAGTCCTCACTGGCTTTTAAAAAAAGTCATAAACATTTAAATGTTCTTTAAATATATTGTCTCTTTGGTTAGCTAAATTATCTGGAGCCTGCAAAAGCAGATATGAGATGAGAGTTTTTCCCAATATGTTCTGTTCACAACTTCTGCACATCAGACACAACTCAGGAAAGTATCTTTGGCATTTATATTTATTTTTAAATAGGCTTAAAAATAGGCTATGGTGCTACAGCAGTGGAATTTTTAAATTTGATTTGTGCATGTTTCACAGGAGTGAAACATGCTTAGAAGTGCCCATTAAATATATTATCATTGCTTTGGCATTTACTTGGCATGCAAAGGTAGCTGGTTCTTTCCCTCAGCCTCATGGGATGGAAATAACTACCAAATTAGAATTAATGGATTTTCCCAGGCAACCATAAAGCAAGGCAGTGCTGAGTGACTTGGTCACAAATATAACTATTATAAATCCATTTGCCCTAGTCAAGCCAAGCAAAGTTCCTGCCACATTGCACAAGCCACTTCCAGAGGTGACTGATGTTAGACCATTGTTGATACAGAGTCCCAGACAACTTAATGTCAGTGGAGCATCAAAGATTCAGCCAATCCCCCTTTCCTGGTATTCTTAGTTGTCACAAACCCCCTCACAAACACCCTTCCCTATCTGAAGATGAAAGAAAAGTGTTTTAAACCAAACACAACAACCCTGGTTTACTGAATGACTAACTGAAGTTTGGCATTTTCTTCAGAAAAGAATGGTGTTCCCTTGATTTAGGGCCCTATACTGAAACTTGTGAGACCAGGATTCGAGTTTTCCAGAGACTTTGGTGTAACTTGAGGCAAATCACATAGCCTTGCCGTGCCCCAATTTGCCTTCTGCAGATTGGAAGTAACACCACTTTGCCATGTCACAGATGTATTGGGAAGGTAAATACATTAAAGATTGTGAGGTGCTTTGGTACTGGGTGATGGGAGCTATATGAGTACCTAAAGGCTGGTCTGCAATGAAAATTGACATCAACATACTGATGTCTCTTGTGGCATGAGGACATAGCTGTACTGACCTAGGGGTAGATACCACTAGGTCAGTGGAAGAATTTATTTATTCTGGATTAAATAAAACTACCTGTGATATATGAGTTAGCTTTAAATGCAAAACATGGTTTAATAACTTTCTTTCTTATATATCCAGCATGTTTAGGGCAGTTTTATTTAATCAGAAAGAAAGAAATTCTTCCACTGACCTAGCAGCTGCCGCTCAGGGACGTAGACTGGCCACAGCAGGAGAAGAGCCTGCCAGATAAACTCCATGTCTTGTGGTGGGCCTGTATTCCACATATGAGTATCTGTGGCTCTTACAAATGGGAGAGCTTATTTTAAGAGGTGCCTGCTTTCATGATTTGTTCAAGTGGTCCTCTCTGCAAAGGTGATTTGTGTTGTCTCTCCTGTGTACCAGGGTGGGTGGAGTACCTTGGGATGCAGTCTTTGGAAAGCCATCAAATAGGACATACTATCCTATCTTATTCAATCACCTTAAATGTATATGATCTGGTGGTGATGGTGGTGGTGCTGAGTTTTTTGTGGGTTTTTTTTTGGAGGGGAAGGAATGTCTTACAGACGGAGAGCTAACTTTTGTCCTTATTTGCACCCCATATATCCCCTCTGCATGGGATTTCATCAATGTATGAGACAGCAAAATTTGGCCCTGATATATAAATTATACAGAGGATTCACCTCTGAAATGAAGCCACCTCTGAGGTGAAGCAAGGCTCTTGCTTACACTGCAGAACAGCTCAACAATTTAGGACAAGGAGTGGGTATGCCTGTATTTGTCTGAAAATGAAAATGAATTAAAGGAGACAGATTGTAATTATTTTATCTGGATTTGGCCAGGAAATTGGGAATTAATGCCTCCTATTGTTGCAGAAAATGCTGTTGGATATGGCAAGAGGAACAATGGTTTAAGGGAGAGTTAATTCAGCGAGTCTACCATTATGACAGGCCAGTAGACCTGAGGTCACAAGAGGAGCTTGGTGATGAAAGTGGGTCAGGGTGGATAAAAATCAGTGATTTTAAGTAAGATTTTAAATATGAATTTGGTAGCCTGTGTTGACATATAAACTTATCTGTTAAATCATTTTAATTAAATTAAAAAAATAGTAAGTTACTGCACATCTGCCACTGTGAAATCAACGCACTGAATTGCTAGAAACTACTGCCTGAGTACTTGGAAATGGGTTTCTGGAAGTGCCACTCCTATTTTTGACAGCAGGTGTAGAGAGGATGTTGTCTTCATTTCGGTTAATTCAACAAGTTCAGTACAGTGACTAGTTCATTCAAATCTAAGAAACCAATTGAGAGATGAAAAAGCTGGAAAGCATCTTTTTCTTCTCCAATCTATGATCAAAAACATGACTATAATTGATTTTAATAGTGTAATATATTGAGAGGCTGAGACCTACTAGGTCTAAAAGCTCAACAAATGTGGTGTCCAGAAATAATCAGCTCAATTTACCACCTACAACAAACAGTTCATTTATTTAATGCATCTGTTAACTTTAAATGTAAAACATTGTTTGATAACCTTTTTTCTTATGTATCTAGAACATTTAAGGAAGTTTTATTTAATCAATAGTGAGCAAGTAACATGTTTTGTGCATAGCTAATGGAATTTGCATTTCCATGCGAATAGAGCTTGAAACAAATTATGTGTGAAATAATCATTAGTAAATAAGAAATGCATCTTTCACCATTTTCTAACCTAATAAAACTACATTTTAGATTCTTAAGTCAAACTATGTAATAAATGTGTGTGTACATATAGTATATTTACCAGGTTATCAAAATGAAGCATCAAATTTAGTGTAAAGGCTACATTTTAGGTGCAAATCATTTAAGTGGTTACCAAATACAGAGATTCAGTTTCTCTAGGAAATAAAGTACAAATGAAAAGCGTGATTTAAATTGAGGTTTCCTCTTTGCTGATTAAAATAATGATGAGAATTGGTTATGTAAATCACTTTGATGTAAATCAATCATTCCTGCTGTGTAGGGGCAGAGGGGAGTTATTAACCTGTCCTTCCCTTATTGCTAAATGAGAGGATGTATAGTCAGGATATGGAAAGGTAGGGAGAGGGTCTCAAAAAGAAAACGTTTGAGAACTCCTGCTCCATGAAGACTCCAGAGATAGTAAAGAGGAATGAAGATGGAGGCAAGTACATCTCCCACTTCTTTTTCTCTTGTCTACCCAGGGAACCCAATATTTCTTCCCCATTGTCTCACTCTCCAGGCACCAGATGCTGTTTCCATTTTTAGTATTACCCAGGCAGCACAGATCTCCCAGTCTCAGCAACCTCCCCCTAGATGTATGTCTTGTTCAACCCATTGGATGGATCTTGAGGGTCACATCTAAAATATTAGCTGCTCCATCATCCAAGACAATAGTTCTTGGGACAGCAGCTGCTGTAGCGCTGGTTGGTGTGTCCCCACATGCACCAGGTGCTATTTAGATATGATTTAACATCTGCAAACACAGATATAAGATCCATCCATGCAGTACTTGGGGACCCTGTATATTAGGAGCCACATGGCAACTGCTGTCTGAGGAAAGAAGCAGACCCACAGCCTTAAAGGAGGGGGGTGTAGCTACTTTTCTACAGCCTGTAGCAGACTACCAATCTGCTGTACATTTAAAGAGCTTCTGCTCTGGTGGAGAGAATAGGTGCTGTGAAGAGGAAGGAAAAGAGCATGTCTGTCCTGCTCCATCAGTGTTCTAGGTAAGTTTGGGGTGGTGGCTGTTTTATTATATTAGATGGGATAAAAGGATGAAAAAAAGTGTTAACACAGTAACTAGCCAACCTTAAATACTTTTAAGCAATGTTCCTAATTTGGGATACAGAGACCTCAACCTGCTAGTTCCATGGTGACCACCATTAGAATCTGTATAACCTTTTGGCTACATCTACACTAGCACACTACATCGAAGTAGCCTATTTCAAAGTAAGACCATCAAAATAGGCTACTGCGACACGTATCGTCTACACGTCCTCCAGGGCTGGTGCCATCGATGTTCAACATCGAAGTAGCAATGGGGAACATCGAAAGGAGCTGCCCCAGAAGGAAATGCGGAGTGTCCACACACACAAGCACTGTCTGTCGAAATAAGGGGCCAGCAAAGCCTGCAGATGGGGTCTCAGGCTGGACTAGCCCTTCTGGAGCAAGAGCAAGCCGCTCCCTTAAAGGGCCTCTCCCAGACACACTTGGCCTGCACAGCACGAGGTCCACAGAGCCAACAATCAGTTGCAGATCCCGTGCACACAGCATGGACCCCCCGCTGCAGCAGCAGCAGCTGCAGCCAGAAGCCCTGGGCTAAGGGCTGCTGCATGCGGTGACCACAGAGCCCTGCAGGGGCTGGACAGAGTGTCTCTCAACCCCTCAGCTGATAGCTGCCATGGAGGACCCCACTATTTCAATGTAGCGGGATGCAGATCGTCAACACATGCCCTACTTCGACGTTGAACGTCAGAGTAGGGTGCTATTCCCATCTCGGGATAGGAATAGCGATTTCGACGTCTCACCGCCTAACGTCAATTTCAAAGTCGAAATAGCATACAGTGTGTGTAGATGCGACACATGCTATTTCGACGTTGTGCCAGCTACTTCAAAATAGCCAGCTAGTGTAGACCCACCCTTTATAAAAGATACAGAAAGGCAGGCAGAACCATGAAAGCATTTGAGAATGTAAAGTATTAAATAAGGATTTCCGTTTAGTGATATCTTGTTCCATTTGCTTTAGCTGGAGAGAATTTTTGCAAGAAAACAACCCTTGTTTGATTGCCTTTTCGAAAATATCAGATATGATAATTGTCCTTTTTGGAGAAAAGAGAAAAAGATAGCTGAGCTCAGTTAGTGCTGTTATTATTCTTGTTAAAATCTGGTCTTGTTTCCTAAAAAGATGGACACAGTAAAGGGGGAAGAAAAGAAAAGCAAATATAGAAACGCAGGTTCTGTCATCTGCCAGCTCTCATTCCCAACGTCACTTCTGGAAAAACAAATGTACAACATACAGTCATAAACTGATAGTTGTGCTAGGCCTTCTAATTGCCTTTCCAGCTTTCCACAGTGTAGCAAAGTATGAAGTCTTGGCCAGCTAAATGGGATTCTTATTAGACAGGAAACAGCGAGAAAAGAGATAAAATAAGGCACAGAAGGAAAAAGATGCATGGGGGGGCTGAGAGGGCAAGGTGACAAAAGCCTGACATCCCAGGAAATAACTGGCGTTTAGCCAGAAAAGTGAAGAGAGGGCAATATCTGGGGTCCTTCTCTCTAATCCAGTATGGCCAAAGTCAGGGTGACAAATCAGAACCTCAACAAATTTTTAAATAGTGAAATCCTCTGTGAAATTAAACTACCCTAGCTCTACAGTAAAAGAGAGATAGCTGTGCTAGTCTGTATACTATGAAAACACAACAGCTGTCCAGTAGCTCTTTAACAAAATAATTTATTACCTTAGCTCTGTTGATTATGTGGCTCTCACTTTTCCTGTGATCCACCAGATGGCGGCAGAGGATTGGTGTTCTGTTCCAGCTGTACATGGAATAAATTACACTATTGAAACCAGAGGTGACCATATTTTTATTTCAAAAATTAGATGAATGGAAGATGTATAGTATTTATAAAACTTCTTTGCAGCTTTCACTAATTTCTTTCAATAAGCTATATGCCCAAAACCATGTAATAAAAATCAAACTGCCATTGAAGAGGCTTTCAAAATGTGATTCAGCTTCCTTGACTTTAGAAGCTAAAATAGAACAAGAGAGCAGTAGAAATTTTTATATTTCAAAAGGTCCAGCATAGTTCAATTAAACTACAGTGCCAGAGATATTTGTCATTTCATTTATTTCACTGTCACATCAGGTTCTGCTGATATTTTCTTCATGAATGTGTAATAGTGGAAAGTATTTATCCTATTTGTTATATTCTTGCAAATTATCACAAAAAAAGTTCTCCTACTTTGCTCTGGTACCCAGAGAATATATGAAAATATACTTCATTCAAACAACACATTCATCAGCATAATAAAATAAATGCTTCATACAGTGTAACTCAAATAATTCCCTCTCAAATTAAACACATCAGCACCAGCCCTGCTATTATCATGAATAATAACTATATATTAGCATCTAGAAGCCCCAGCAGAGATAAAAGTTTATGTGATGGGCTCTGTACATAGCCATGTATTAGTTTCTGCACAAAAGTTTGCAGTCTAAATAGACAAGAACTATTGTTCTCCCTTTTATAGACATGGAAGTGAAGTGCACAGAGATTAAGTGACTGTTTCAAGGTCATACAGGAAGCAAATGACAAAAACAGGAGTTGAACCAAACTCCTCTCCACCCTTACTCTCATCTAACTCTGTCTTCTTTGATTTTCATTAGCCCCAAATGCCTGAAAAAGATGCACTATGATGCAGATTAAATATTTATCATATCATCTTTACTTTACTTTCAGCCCTTTGAAATCCACTTGGCCCATAAAAGGGAATTACATTAAAACAAAAAAAAATAACAAAACAAAACCACAAATTCAATGGTTAATGGAAATCTCCTGCAGAGACATAAGTTATTTTGAGAACCAGAGCTCTACAGCATATACTTTCCATAGCCATCAGTTTTGCTTGTTTTTGTCTTTTGTTCACATGCAGCAAAGTAATAATACATATCTAAAATTTTCACTTATACGACTGATAGCACTTTACAATGTGGCCAAACATCTGTATCGACAGAGATAGAGAAGTAAGGAAAAGAAAAGGCACAGAGAAGATTCAGGGCTAGAGCCCTGATTAATTATCATAAATTTGGGTGTTTGATCATAAAGACTGCAGCCATTCCCTGTATCACTATGAACAAATTTGCTTTTCAAGGACAGGTATAAAGTATGCAAATGTATCAAAGTGTGTAGAAAAAAGCACTCTGACTAAGAAATAGCATGTGATTGTACCGTGTTCGGGACTATGTCCAATTTTGGTCACCAAGATATAGAAAGGATGTAGAGGAAGTAGAGGGAAAGAATTGAGAGGTGACTGACAAAGGTGATCAGTAGAATGGAATGCAAGCCATAAGTGCAAAGGCTGAAGGAACTGAGTATGCTTCATTTGGAAAAGAGGGAGGGACGTGATAGTGGTCTTCAAATATTTGAAACACTGACATGAAAAAGATGGAGAAAAACGTTATCTTCCTAATGGTCAGAGTGGTAACAACAAAACAAACTGCCCAAGGAAGTCATAGAAATCCTTTCACTGGAGTTTTTCAAAAAGGAGCCTGGATTGTCATCCGTCTTGGATGGTTTAGACACAGCAAATCATGCATCTTTGCAGGGGGCTAGATTAGGTGACCCTTGCAGTCCCTTCTAAGCCAATGGGTCTACGGGTCTAGCACATGATTGAAATGGTATTGTAATGAGTAGGGACAAAGGAGCAGAGCTAAGGCAAATATTTGAACCTTCATTTCTGGAATTCCTAATTTTTGTGGGTAGATGTGTTTAATTTCTCAACCTTAACATAGGTTTTTAATTAGCCTGTGTCTACACTAGTCCCCTTGTTCGAAGGGGGCATTGTAATCAGCTTGAGCAGGGAATAATAATAAAGTGTAGACACAGCCTTAAGGTAGTGGGTTTTTTAACCATAGGGAATAAAAGAAAAAATACACGATGCATGAAATATGGAAATTGGCTGAGGAAAAGAACAAAGTATTACTCCTACATCTTTATAACTTTAAGAAAACAAAGGCAATGGCATTGAATGCACCTAGCCCCAGGCAGCAGGGAAGCTATCGTTGGGAAGGGGTATTGTTCAGAGATATAGCTGTGGATAGAAACCACAGGAACAGAAGGATGGCTATGTCAGGTGAGGGGATTTAGAGATGGTTGGATGAGATCTTGGAGTGGGAGGGCCTAATAGTATTTCCCCCAGTTCCTAAGCACACCAAGGCCTTCCAACATGTTGTATGTAGGGTTACTACTCAGCTCCTACAATGATGGGCTCTGGAGAGACTGTTAGGTGGAACTAGTACATACTGTAACTTCAAGATAAATTGTTTCCATCTCTCTTATTGTCGTGTGTTCTATATAAAACTTTATTCTTTGCCTCTTGTTCCTAGTTAGCACAAATCTGGAGCGCTAGGGAGTCAACAATGGGTGGATCTTTCCCACTCCTGCACCATCAGGATCACACAGCTGCAGTGTGGGAGAAGGGGCTAGCAGAGACTTACAGACAGGTTACTAGCAAATCCTATAGTAACAGTGGGAAATATCTGATACTTGAGTACTCCCAGTCCTGCACCACTTTTGGCCTGTTGTACATTGCAGCTCCCTGTAGAGGGAAGACAAATCATCAGTGTAATTAGCTTGTGCCTTATTTCTCATTCTGTTTATTATCCTGTTCTCATTTTACATTTTTTTCCCCTCAGAACAGTTGAAACACGTCTCCTCCTACGCAGTTCCCTCACACTTCTCTTCCCCACACATAGCTCCTACCTACTGTCTCTCCCACATCCATAACAACAATAAAATATGCGGTTTTGAAAACTGTCATTCCTGTTCCATGATCTGTTGCATACGAAGCAAGGTAGAGCACAGACACTTGGTGCTTATTTAAAACATATTTATGCTTGTGTGAGTAGCACATAGATTTGACCTTCAGCTACCCTTCCCCTGCTATGGTGCAAAGAAGCTATCAGGTTTTCTCAGGGAAAAAAGCTGCATTTTGCTCATGGTGCTTTAAAACTGATCACAAAAACAATGATAATGTTTTACTACCTAGTCTCAAAACTAAAGGGGAATAAAGGCAACTACCATTTGGTTTTGCTTCACATAAAACATTTTCAAATTGCCATTAGTACTGGAAATATTTGAATCATCTACAACCAAATCATCTCCCTTGGACAAACCCAGAACAGATGGGCTTTGTGAAACACTTCTCTTTGGGACAGAAAATCCACTGGCCATGGAACATCAGTGCTACCACAGGTGTAGTGGCCTTAGAGCTTGAGTAACCTCTGTGCCAGATGTTCCTTCAGCATTTCACATAGGGCTTATCTGCAGACCAATTGGCTATGCCCCTAAGATGCGTCTCCGTGCAAGGGTGAATGAAGCCCTGCTTAGAAATCTGTTCTCTGAGTTGAGGGAACTACCCTACTTCTGCAGCTTTCTGGGCTACATGTGCCCACAGAGGTGGGGCCAAGATTTTTCCCTTTCTTAAAAAACAAATCAAAACATGAAACATGCATACTCACCCCAGGGCAAATGCTAATTAGTCAATGAAGGCTGTACCCAAGCAAACGTGTTGTATTTGTCATATCAGGTGATATATATTGCTCATGAGAAAAGCAGCAATTTATACACATAGTGTTTGTTCTTGCTACAGAGAAGAATTATCACTCACATGCATTCACCATGCTCTGCATGGGAATTGCATGCTTTCATACCCTGAAATGAGAATAAGGACTAGCAATGGCACTGTCCTGACTTGATCATTTCAAATTGGGCTGGCTGTACCAGGAAAGGTAGGGAACAGTCCTGTTCTGGCAGAGATGGATCAGATGATGGAGGAAAATAGGTCATATTGAGCTCTAATTGGTGTAGCCGATGAACAGTCTGTTTTCTTAAATTTAGTGAAGAAATGACATTTCTCTATATAATGTACTGAAAATAAGTTTGTGTGAATAGTGTGTTCAGGAAAAGTTGTGCTTTGCCATCCCTGGAGCTGTAACCCCTTTGTGTTGCCAGAGAGGGGACTCAAGCCATAACATATATATAGATGCCTAAAAGGCATATACAAGATGCCTTTTAATTCCAATCTGGGGCTCTCAGGATCTCTGGTGATGGGGATCAGATAAGTACCTAGATAGATTTTCAGCATTTCTTAATACAAACACATAGGAACAATGTATCATCCACAGGTGAGGAAATCAGGTGAGGACTCAAAAGCTTGTCACAGTAGTATATACTGACCCTTTTACAAAATTTGGCAAGATATTTAAACCAAACTCTGCAATAAAAAGCTAAAAGCTGATCGTGATTATTTAAAAGGAGTGCAAAAGGGGAGGTGCTTCTTCCCTGAGTTAAGAGTGGCAGGGGGGATATGTCTGTGTGAAATAGGGTCGTGGGCCAAGCTGACCCATGCACCAAGGCTCTCAATACCACATCAGGCAGGTATAGCTGATTCCCCAGCAGGGTAGAGTGCATGCTATGTGCTGTTAGCAGCACATGCTGGCTGGCAAATGGTGGGCACAGTCACTGCCAGTTCTCAAAGAAGTAGCGAATTTTGTCCCATGGCTCAGTGCTGTGAGCTGCCTAGTACCGACATGAGTCGTTGGGCAGAGGACCCACCTTGCAGCATGTCTGCTTTCAGTTGCTGTGCAGCAAGGGGCAGGGTTTGGCATATCCTGGGATTATAGCTATGTAAATTATTTTCCAAACCAGGGCTGTTGGCATATGTTAGTCTGTGTTTCTTTCCCTGAGACAGAAGTCCTATATTTGCCGACATGATGACTGAAGAGAAGATTGAAAGGTGCAAGATCAGTTCACTCAGCTTCCCTGTGCAATTAGGAGGAGATTTTTAAAGGCACAATGGGCATCTAGTCTCCCATTTTCCACTGAAAGATAATAGCAGCCTTTGACTCTAAAAAATCCCACCAGCATTTCTAAAGTGTGAGGCATCTCTACATTAATGCCACCACTGGGACTTTTCCTCTGTCCATATTTGGTCTCTCTTTTTCTTTATATTGCCAGCTGTCTGGGGGCAGTAAGTGTTTTCTTTTGAGCACTTTGTGTCTTACTGGCAAATAGTATTAGCTGTCAAAGGGGGTCAGCTTTATGGTACACAAAGCAAGTCCCCTGCAGTCTCTTGCCTTATGAGAAAGGCTGGGTAGTTGAGCCATGATGAAATCATTAGTTGCTTCCAAAACATCCACTTTGCCTTTGCTTCAGTGAGTGGAAATGCTCTTTCCAATGACACGTTGCTTGCTTTTCAGCTGCTGCTGATCTAGGAGTTCACCTCCAGTTCAGACAACTTGAATTGTCCAATTTTATTATATAATTGTCAGATAGAATTATGTCACGTCTGATATACTGATGTGTTTACAGCAAGCTCTTTTCCCCTCAGTGTTCACAATCTTACTGTCCAGAATTCAGTGAAGAGAGCATAAAAACATGAAAAACAAAGTTGCTACAGAAAAGTAATGGTCAGGATGAGATAACTGGAATTCTGGGTGCTGTTAATTGAAAGATCTGCTCCAGTTTGGATATTTGGGCCTTACTGAGACAGACTCACTAGCTCGCATTGGCTCTAAAATACCTGCTAATTTACTGAACTTGAGACTGAGGAGTATGGACTTACTCAAGTCATCCCTATCACATAGCTATAACCTGTATAGCCGAAAGAGAATGATGTATGGCAATTTTATTATGAAAGTTGGCATTTATCATTATGTCTTGACAGGAGCATGTGTAAGTAGGCTCACAAATCAGAATGCTAGTTATCACCTCAATCAGTCTAGGTTAGTAATGACACAAATTGACACTGCTGTAGTTTTTCAAGGGCCATAGCATTATGTTCGCTGTTAACATGGAAAGATGTGAGAACTATCATTTGGTGATGAGAGATGGGAATGGGGTGGACCTGAAAATAATTTTGTTTCATGAAAAAAATGCAGTTTTGAAAAAACTAAAAAGCAGTCCTGTAGCACTTTAAAGATGAAGAAAATGATTTATTAAGTGATGAGCTTTCGTGGGACAGACCCACTTCTTTGGATGTGGAAAATTCTGAATTTTGAAATGTTTCATTCTAAAGCAGAATGAAAATAAAACTTTTCAGAATATTTTGTGAAAAGCTATGAGCGATGAAGAGAGACCCATCTGAGAATAACGTTTGTTTGGTGGTATGATGAGAACTTCACCACCTACTGAAGTCAGTAGGACTGACGGACACTCAGTAACCAATCCTAGGTAACTAGTGTCAAGCTTCCATAATTAAAGGCCACTTCTGTGATTTGCCCAACATCAAACAGTGAGCCACTAGCAGAGGTGGGAACAGAAACCAGCTGGTAAGAAAAAGCTGTTTTGTCAAAAAACAACATTTTTCATGGATAAGTATTGGTTTTGGTGAAAACTTTTAGGAAGAGTCCAGGAAAGGGCTGGTTCACAGGAGCACGCAGACCGACTGGCAATATTTAAGGCTGTTCCATCTTAGCAAAGAGCTGTGATTTGGTAGCATGGTAGTTAAAATTCCTGTACTTTCCTCCTTCTATTAAATATAAAACATGTCCTAGGAAGACACATCATTAATCATCATGGAACTTTCCCATGGGTAAGTTCTTCCCTTTGCACATTTAAGCACTGAGACAATGAGATAGGCATAGCCTGCTTCACTGACAACCCAAAGGGTTTGTGCTGCATGCTCCTCTCTGTTAGCAGCCATGGCTGCTGGCCAGGTGACTGGGTGGGGGAAGAAACATGATCCTGTGGGAGGCTATTACTGTGAGGGTGCTTGGGAGAACTGCAATTGTGCCTAGCAGGGCTGTAAGAGAAGACAGATAGTGCCCTCCTGTGGTTTACAGAGTGGTGCTTCTGGCCTCGGGAAATGAGTTGTTTCAAGTTGTCTTGTCTCATCTTCCACCCTCAGACTAATTTTTCCCAAGTTCAGCAAACCGAAAAACCTCAATTTGAAAAATCCGCTCTATTGTTCCAGCACAAAAGTGTGCCATTTCCTTACCGCTTGATTCTCTCAGTAACAAGTATCAGGCAGTCTCACTGACAGCTGAAAAGAAGAAATAAAAACCAGGCTTTTGTTTTCTTGTCAGCAAAGGCAGCATGTTTCGTCTTTCTTTTGCAGCCTACCAGGGACTCTGTTCATTTAATCGTTGTACAAACCCAGACTAAAGGTGGCTTTGATACCGTAGATTACTCCATTGGCCATTGCTGAATCTGAATAGCCTACATACAAATCAGGCTGAGGCTAGTACAACAAGAAAAGACATCCAATGACTTTAAGTTGTACAGTTCAGAGATGAGCGTACTAATATGTGCTAAATGATTAAACATCTTGGGGGAAAAGGGGAACAGTCTTCGGTCTGGCTAAGTCTAACTATTTTACTTTGCTGCATATTAATACCAGATTTGTTAAGGCCTGATCTAGTGGTTATTGAAGTTAGGTGAGGACTGACTTAAATATGGGTTGCATTAGTCCTTGTGGAGCAGTGTCCACAATTCACAAAATCAGGAGGTGTTTTGTACCTGGTTGCCAGTCTCAGCTGAAGTTTTGTTCTTGGATTTTAGAATAATAATCTGTTGTTACAGTTTTGTCTCTTTCAATCATCTCTCTACTCTCCTATGGCCACAGCATGCAGAAAAGAGGACATCTGTATAAGCTGCAGGCTTTTCTGATTTCCATTATGTCAAATTCATTTTGGAATTAGGCATCAGAAATTGTGCAGTCAGGCTTGTTCTGAAGTAGGGCTGTCAAGCTCAGGGCAACCGTGCTGCATAGCTTACTGTGCAGTGCTTTCTTCAAAGACACAGTCTTGTTTAATGAAAGAAAAGAACCAAGAGACTCCTTCAGAGTGCTTTAAACTGTCTCTGCACTCTCACACACCCACACGCTCTTATATATGTGACTAGTGCTTGGTTCAGTTGTATTTTTAGTGCTCCTACTTTACATAGCATTCTAGGCTTTGAACATCAAATTGTTTAAAGAAATTTACATTTGAAATTGAAAAATAAATTTCACAATTTGGAATTAAATAATAGAGTAATGCAAAAATGTTCCCATACAAAATTGTCTTGATATGATCACATGGAGCAAGAGGTGGGGCACATATACGTTGCAGGAGTAAAAGTAAGGACTCTAGCCATTTTTTACACCATTGTGATGTCAAGCCAAAATATCCTGTCTTTTCTGACATAGGAGGATGAGACGATAAGTGTATTCCTCATCGCTAAGTGTCTGTAATCAAGATTGGTTGTATTTAGGAAAAAAAATGCAGTCTTGTTCTATCACAAGTTATTGAAACATATAGTTTCACGTGCATATTAGGAAAGAATACTTCCCTCCATTTTCTTGAGTAGAATTCTACAGCCCATATTATGCCCCAGGAGGTCAGACTAGTTGATCTTAAAGGTCTGTTCTGACTTTAAATCTATGAATCCCATGTAAGATTTCAGCAGCTCAGAGAAAAACTCAAGACCAGTGCATTTAATACTATAAAATGTCAAAAATAAGCCCTTGAAATAATTCTGGCACCCACAGCTAGTGCAGAGAGCAGATCAGTGTGTGTGCAGAATCTATTGCACCCACCTTGATAAAAATGCATGACTGCATTCTACACTCAGGGAAACTAACAGATTTGCCAGGCCCTTGGGCAAGATGGGAGACGCTGCTTCATGCTCCCAGAAGGGGCAGGGCTGAGGGCTGGTCTCTCCAAGCCAGCCCTTAAGGGTTGCCTGGACCTCACCCTGTGGGGCTCCAGCACTGATGTAAAGGCCCAGAGCTCTGGCTACTGGTGCAGCCGCAGTAGCCACAGAAATGTCTGGGAGCCCCAGGTTCTTTGCCCTGCAGTCTTCCCCCTCCCATCAGTGGGCCTGTCTACACTAGTTGACCTGGTAGGGGGAAATATTGGTTTTTTGGTTATCCCAGTGTAAAACAGTTCATTGCAGAAGTTCAATGCATCTCTTTTAATTTGTCTAATCCTACTGAATTTAGCCTGTCTCATGGGTTGCTTGCTTATGCTAATATCTAGAATAGCAATGGGCAACCTAGGCTACTGACTGGGCCTGATGAGTGGTCCTCCTTCATCTCACTGGCCACAAGAGTGTTGTAAGCAAGAGGGTGTCCAACAACAGGGTAGGTTTCTAACTGTGCTTGTGTCCTAGAATTTGCAGGAAGTGCTTACTGAACCATAGCAGGGCTTTGACTGGATGCAGAGGGAGCACATGTCTCTCACAGTCTACATAATCAGCACACACCTCACCTTACATGTCCTTGCTTTAATACATGTCATTATTAATTCCAATAGGCAAATAATATGCAGATGGAAACCAGCAGAATAATAAGTAACAGTAAATAAAATGGCTTGTGGGCCACACATAGAACCGCGTTGGGCTTCATGTGGCCCTGCCACAGGTTACTTACCACTGATCTAGAGGCTATAAAAATATATTTAAGTATAGGTTAGCCCATATTATATCTACCTTCCTTTTCCTGAGGTGAACTACTTAACCTGTAATAGCTAACAATTTGTTCTTCACAATGTAAATGCAGGAAATGAACTTCTGATGCACAACTACCAATCAGGCAATAACAAATGCACAATAACTAAGTGGTAGCACTGCTCAGTAGGATCTGAGGGCTTGAGGGCTATAGTGGACCACAAAATGAATATGAGTCATCAGTGTGATACAGCTGCAAAAGATTCTGTAGTGTATTAACAGGAGCAAGGTATGTAAGACACAGGAGGTAATTGTCTTACTCTACTAGGCAATGGAGAGACCCCAGCTGGAGTATTGTGTCCAATTCTCAGCACCACAATTTAGGAGAGAATCGAATTGGACAAATTGGAGAGAGTCCAGAGGAGAGCAACAAAAATGCTGAAAGATTTAGCAAACCTGACCTGTGAGGAAAGGTTGGAAAGAAAGCACGTTTAGTCTTGAGAAGAGAAAGTGGAGCACTGACCTGATAGCCATCGTCCAGTACCTTCAGGGCTGTTATGTTATCAATTGTTCTCCATGTCCACTGAAGGAAGGGGAAGGGATAATGGGCTTAATCTGCAGCAAGGAAGATTTAGGCTAGATATTAGGAAAAACTTTCTAATTATAAGGGCAGTTAATAACTGGAATGAGCTTCCAAGGCAGGTCATGGAGTCCCTGTCACTGGAAATCTTTAAAAACAAGTTGGGCAAACACCAGTTAGGGATAATCTAGGGTTAGTTGGTACTGCCATAGTAGAGGAGACTAGATCTGATGAGGTCTTTTACAGCCCTACCTTTCTGTAATTGGGTGAAAGCTTCTGCACATAGATGGTTTGCATCAGTCTCTGAAAATGATTGGATATGGGTTCACTCTGTTGTACTCTGACAGGAGGTTACACAGACACATTTGTGGGCCTCCTGGCCTGAGTTTTTAAAATGTCCTCTGAAACTTGGCATAATACAAACTGTAGGTTGGCATTATCTGTAAAGGTAGCTGTGAGAGTGTTCCACACTTGACTATGTGACCACTGAGCCTCCTGTCCCACCAACCTGGAATATCCCTCTCAGACTATGATACAATGTCAAACCATAACCCTCTGACAGGAAATGCACTTACACAGACAGGAACATACCCAACTGAATTACATGAGTGATCTCTCAGCCACTCATGAACCATCAATAGAGAAACTCCAGTAAACTCCCCCATGCACCCAGCCTTGCAACTCAGAATCATACTGTTATGCACTGGTCAAAACCCTGGCCTGCTTAAGTTCATTACCCAATCGAACCCTCCCTCAATGTGGAGAAGACACACAATAGTCTACCTAAATTGAGATGAGATTTCCTAAGCATTTCAACCAAAACACACTGCTGTAGGCAAAATATAAAACACATGTATTAACTACAGAAAGGTAGATGTTAAGTGATTGTAAGTGGCAACTATAGAGATCCAAGTTGGTTACTTAGGAAATAAAATTTGCTCAGTCTGAATTCTATAAATTCAACAGGAGTTGAATCAAGCTGTGTCTTATCTTTTCAGATGATACAAACAGGTTAAAAATCCTAGAACTTTTTCTCAGGCAGGGACCACTCTCTCCAGTTCACTTGAAATTTTCCAGTTTAAAGTCTTTGTGTTCCAGACATTCCTCCAGGTAATGAGTTGGAGGGAAGGCAAAAGGGCCTCTTTTTCACCTTCATCTAACTTGCTGGAAATATCTTTTACTATAAAGTGGGGATCCACTCCCACTAGTCAAGTAGCCTCCATTGTCTACATACTGTATTTGCGATGTCTTCAGGGATGGCCATTTTGAGAATGGATTTTAATGGACCATCAGCACCTTATACCATTGTTGTGCCTGAAAGGCTGGTTGTGTGTGTCTGCAAACTCACTTAAATTGATAGCACGTCCAATAGGGTATTAATGTTTAATGGATCAAGACTTTTAAAATGATACTTCACAAGCCATACTTTATACAGAAAGTATCTTAATCATATGATGGTGGTAAATATGGAGGAAGAAAAATAAGTTACCAGCCAGCTCTAACAGGACTGTGTGTGGATACATATGGAAGAACATACATAATCACAATATAGGCTAGTGAAAATACTTACCCTGTTAGAAACAGTTTGATCTAAACTAGATCAATATGTTCCTCATCACAGCCTAATATGTCTTAAAGTTGTTAAACCGTTCTTTAGCACAGTCTGATCTGTTTAATCAGAAACTGCAGGTAGGGTCAATGCCAACAATAGGATTAGGAATTATTTTATTTTTTTTAAATTGTTGCAAACAACTTAGTCTTCAGTGCGTTCATCATACAGATAATTATTGACCTGAGTTCCTAAATCTCTTTTATTATCACCTCTTTTAAGATCAATGCAGTACGTTGGAAACTTGTCTGTTTTCAAATATTGTACTCAAAGCAAAGTCATCTTAGATGGATTTCACTGCTAGTGTAACTCCAATGTTGTTAAATAAACCTCACAAATCCAATGTGTTCCTCCCTTTTGCATTAGACAAAGGCCTTGAAACATAAAGCCAAGATAACTAGCTGGCAGGGTTATACATTTGAACCTCACATGCTACGTGTTGCCCTTTTGTCAATGAAACCCCCAGCTTTGGTCCCTTCAGTTTATGGAATGGCCTCTAATCAATTTGCAGCTCTGGGTGATGGGAGCCACCTGGGCCTGATAGCCTGAGTAACTGCTTCTGAGCCACTTGTCCAATGAGTAGTCATGAGCTGACCCCCAAAAATGAGCATCTCAATACTGTGGAAGGGTGCATGGTCCCATGAATTAATCAGGGCATAAGGAAATCTCTGCCTTTTATTGCTAGGTTTGATGTGGATATCCTCTTTGGTCTTTTCAGGTCACTTAATCTCTGTGCCAGAAGTTTCCCATCTGTATACTAAAGATAACCTCTCAGTGGTGATGTGACTATTAGTTAGTGAATGTCTGCAAAAGTTCTGTAAGAGCAAATTAGCAGTAGTATTTGTAACTTATTATTTGATTTCCTTTATTAGCTTCTGTAGTACACATCACAAAGATTTGGGGATATGCAAAGGAACATCTCAATGGGACTCCACAGACTCTTCCCAATGGTCTTATACATAACTGGAATTGGGTGGGATATAAAATTATTTTACAGGGTCACATCAAAATGCCAAAACCAAGTCTGCCATACCTGTTCTGGATAGGCCAAGGAACGTGTGGAAGTAAAGAACAGTGCCACTGAGCTGAAGTTGGAGTCCAAGGGAGTCTTTCTTCTTCCTTTTACAGGCAACCAAGGTTGTTTTTCAACAACCTCAGAGTTCTTCACCTGTCTTCAATACTGTCCAAGACCTGGTACCTACTCAGCTCATCTTCCCTTGTTTGCTTGCCCCCATACTGCTCATGTCATTTTGTCTGACTTTCTCATAACAGCTGTTGACAAGCCATTCTGCACCAATGAAATGAGTTTTGAAGTGGCCACAAGTTTTCAGAGCTAGATTCTCTGGCCAGCTAAGTTCATGCTATACTGCTTATGTAGCCCAAAAGGAAGTTAACCTAGTGGAGACACACCTGTGGAAACGCCTCATTCCGTGTAAAGCTAGTAGAGGTGTCAAGGCTGCCTCCTGTATCTATGCTACAGGTCCCTCCTCCACCTGAACTGAAAGATGAGGAGGACGAGGCATGTTGGGAAACAGGAAGGAAGTATTCATAGATAGGGGAAAGTACAGCCAGGGTCCACTAAAGCAGATGCTCCACTGTCAGAATATCCCCTGTCAGTGAAACAAGTTGGCGCTTTCCCCTGAAGATTTGAGATACATCACGGCTGCAAGAGCAGGAACAGTTTGTCCCAGGTGGGTTCCTGTCAGGACTTTTTCTCCGCTGTACTCAGGCACAGTAGAGAATTGAACCTTCAAACCCTACAAAGCCAGGTTAAAATTGGTCATGATTTAAAAAAAATATATTTAAAAAATATGAACTTAAGAGCAGAACACAGAGAGGCAGTCAGCTGTGGTTAACATAATGAATATCAGTATGTTTTAGAAGCAATGTACAGTAGTCTTATCCAGTGGCAAAGTTTCTTGGGCCAGTCATAAGTAGCTTCATATGAATCTATAATAACATATGTCTTTATTCCTGAGCACCGGTGAAATGATTTTTTCCCCTTCACCTACACACACCCTTCTCAAATGTTCTAGAAGGTTCTCCATAGCTATCCATCTGTTTTGAAGCAAGTTCAGATGGTTCATTTTTGTTTTCATTCCTCCTGTAGGTGAATGGTATTGATCTTCGGGGGGCTACCCATGAGCAGGCTGCCTCTGCACTAAAGGGAGCAGGGCAGATCGTAACAATTGTAGCACAGTACCAGCCAGAAGGTAAGTAAATGAACACATTTAAAGATATGTGATAAAAGAAAAATCTTTCATTGACTCCTATTTAATAGTCTGAAATGAGTTTGGGTGATATTTTATACAATCATGGAAATTCAGCCAATGGTTAGACCTAAAGGAATGGCTGTTACCTTTTATTGCTGTTTCACTTACCAAAATGCTGCAGTCAGCTATAAATTTGAATATGATGTTATAGTAACTAACACTACTTTATAATTTTAATCCCCATTATTACTTATTCAGGTAGAGATGGATTGTGCAAAGCTAGGTCATTAAGAATGAACAGGAATGTGAGGAACATCTGAAACTGTCTCAGTGGATCATGGTCAAAATTAAACAGGTGTAGGCCCTTCTTTTGATGAATGTGCACAAGAGGCCGTTAAGTTCAGTGGTGGGTATTTCTTTACATCCTTGGGAGAGTAAACTGCAGACAGCAGATATTTACAGGAGAAAATGAGATCAAACTAAATAAAATTGTGAAAAGGAATGAAGGCAAAAAAAACCCCAAATACAAAAAGCAAAACCCAATCTTATATCTATGATTCTATGATCTGAACTGTTACTCTTTACCTCAGCTGTTCTATATTACAGCCATGGTCACTGGAATGTGATATTGTTTCATGGGGGAGGAATATGCCTATTTGGCTGGCATTCATGGTCATTCCCACATCCCGATGACCTAGAATCCCAGCTCCTGCCCAGGGATTACCTCCACTTATGTATCTCTGAAAACATGTTTTTTTGTTATATTTCTGTTGCACACTTTTAGCTACATTCAGAAGTGCTGCAATGACCAGGAGTCTGAGATTCTAATGGCTTGTACTCTCCCAAGACTGTATGGAGATCTCAGGTGAAGTGGAATAATTTTCAAATAGGTTGAGCCAGCCAGTTTTTTTAGACGCACTTGTGAAATGAATTAGTACCTCCAGAGTTTATTCAGCTCCATGCCTTTTTTGACTGATAAGCTTGGACCCCGCGCTCTCACAAAGCATGGAGTGGAGAAAGGGTAGGCATTGTAGCCAGACAATACAGATCTTACACGTTACTTCCAATCTGCCATCAGGCACTAACGTACAAGCTGCATCGTTGCTCTCTGGGAGTAGAGCGCTTCATTTCAAATTACATTTATTCTTGAGTGGCATCTGCTACTGCCCAAGAAAGCTCTGAGAGGTCTGTTCAGGGTTTGGTAATCTGAATATAGATAACGATGCATTGCTGGTAAACTGGCCTGCTGCTAAAAGATAGTACTGTGCACTGCAGATGAGCTCGATATCATTTGCTGTTACAGTCTCTCATTTCCTGTGCCAGCAGGGCTTGAAAATGCTGTCAAGCTAATGCGATCAGTGATCCCTCTGAGCAATTAAGAAGTGCTGTTGGGTTTCATCTGACACTGTCTGTCTGGAAGGATAATGTCATCTACCTTGCAAGACTTCAAGAATCGGAAAAGTAATAAAATTGGGGGGAAATGGAGATAAGAAACCTGCAGACAAAAAGAGCGTTGGTTTGGCACCCTGTGTGCAATGACTTATATAGGTTCACCACCCCTGCACTCCTGCAGCTTCTTCACCACCCCTGCACTTCTCAGCTTCTTCATCCCCACGCTCCTCCCACTTCTTCACCACCTCATGCTCCTCAACTTCTTCACCACCCCTGCGCTTCTCCCACTTCACCACCTCTGTGCTCCTTTGGCTTCTTCACCACCCCCGTGCTGCTCAGGTTCTTCACCCCTGTGCTCTTCCTGCTTCTTCACCACCCTCGCACTCCTGCAGCTTCACCACCCCCGCATCCAACTGCAACACACCACCCCTCTGCTCCTCCCACTTCTTCACCATCCCCACTTGTCTCCAGCTTCACCACCCTGGCACGTCCTGGCTCCAACCTTCACACGCCCCAGCTCAACTCCCTCTGCAGCCCCTCTGCAGCCCTAACCCAGTCCAGGGTTAGCCTCCCTGCTCCCCCTCCCACAGCCTCAACCCATCACACAAGCTCACGACTTACTCAGATTTTGAGGTACGCGAGGGTTGTGTGGAACCCAACCCTTGTGTACCTCGGGGGACTACTGTATGCCAGCCCATCAAATTTTGCCAGATTATCTCCATAAATGGGACTATTTTTGCCAGATGCCAAACCATCAGGATCTCCTAATCATCAGAGGCCAGAGTAAAGGAATTTTACTGCACTTCCTTTTTATGCTCTGGCTCGGATTCCTCTCCCACCCCAAAGTTAAAATTAAAGTAGAAAACACATCTTAGTGGAAAGATATGAGTACAAAGGAAAAAGAGGAGAATTAGGAGCAAAGAAACTTTCAGATATTATACTTTATTTGATACATGAAATATTGTTTGTATGTGCATGTGTGTACGTACTAGTGCATGACAGATAACTAGTTGGGATGATTTAGCTGGGGTTGGTCCTGCTTAAAGCAGTGGGTTAGACTAGATGACTTCCTGAGATGTATATGTCTCTTTCTTGCTCTCCCAGCACACACACACACACACACACACACACAAAATGTGTAGTGTGTATGTCATATCAAGAAAGAAGTGACAAAAAACAATTGCATTACAGAAAGTCTTCTAAGAGAAGATTTGGAACAAAACCTTAAGCCAATTTTTTTTTTCGGTTTCCATTAGTTACTGCAGTCCTGTTTATCTGTCTGCTTTTACACTATACTCATACTATGGTACCTGAGTGCTTACAGCAATCATTGATGTTTTACTGAGTTGTTCTGTGCCACTAGTTGAGTAGTGTTTGGTGCATACATTGTTTGACAAATTTGACTTGTACAGTTGAAAAATATATTAGAATACAGAAAAATGTAAGTGAATCAGTTCCATAGCTTGTCAAATACTTTTAGGTGAATTTATTATTCCAAGAATTTCTGGATAAATATTCTAATATATTTGAATAGTTTTCCTGCTATTCCTGCTGTCTTTGTGCACTGCTCTCCACTGACCATAAAGACGGTTTACCCCGCCTGCATATCTAGATATCAACAAAGTCCTGTTTGAGGTGTTACCCAGAGGCAGAGAGGCCACTGACTGTGAGAGTGAAGTTGCTCTACAGCCATAGCTAAGGGCCAGTTGGCTTTTAGTTGATGTGGTTGAGGCTCATGTCTTTAACCCCTGAGATCCCTGGCTGAGTCTTGCCTTCTGAAGACCGGGGTCTGTCAACATTACAAGTCAATAGTGGAATATTTTAAAATAAAAATTCTAGTTCACAGAAGCCATAAGACATTCAAAGCTTGCTGAAATAAATGGAATCATGCCTAGGATTAGACCCTAAAATCAGTATTTTTATAGGAAATGATTATGTTCTTTGAGGAGGTCAAGTGCCATCACTTTCAGTCCTATACCTCTTAACCCAGTTGAAGCATGTAACAATCATCCAGAAATCTGCAGCCTCTTGTTTTACTTCTGAAGAATTTTATTGAATATTCAGATGCTGGTTGATGCAAGCATTATACCTACAGAAGTGAAAGAAAGCATTCACCTTGTACAAAATTCCTAGCAGCAAAGAAAGCAGAAAAGGGTTTAGAACAGCTGTTCAAATAACCTTGAGAGTGAATTATTTAAGATTTTATGGGTCACACAGAAGGATAAACATGTCCTAGATACAGCAGTATAAATTTTCATCTTGCTCTTAAAGCCCCTATGCAACTTGTTTTAACCCCTCTGTATAACTTTTTTTGCCTAATTTTTATATGACTTCCTTCAATCTTGAAGTGTCTTTTGGAAATGACCTGACAAACCATAACTGTTCAAAATGTTTGCTGCAGGGATTTATAAATAACTTCAAAACACTGCCACTAAAATTGCTGGAGCACACAATTGAAATAGATTTGCAAGCTGATTGTACTAACCGTTGGCTGTTATAGCTTGTGAGATGTAGTAAAGGATGTTGGAAATGTTGAATGATAGTTTTTTATCTTTTCCTGTTAAATATGATATCAATTTAGACCATTGTTAGGGAAGTCCAAGTTGCAAATAAAATTGCAGTTCTCAGGTTTGTTTTTTTTTTGGCATGGAAAACAATAGTGCATAATCTGCAAGCTTTCTGAGCAGCAAGCTGATGATCAGCAGTGAAAATTACTAGTAGAAACAATGCTTCAATAATTTATATTAATGCAGAAGAAAGCACAAAATACATAGTTGTTCTAGTGGGTTCTGTTGCAAGATTTCTAAAGGTTGGCATCAAGCTATATAGCTTTTGTTATTTAAGGCATTTTCACTTCTTGTCTGTAATTTGGAAATGCAGCAGCTATTAAAAATGTAATAGGAGAGCGGTCCCTTTTTTCTTTTTCTTGGTCTTATACATGTGCATGCATGCACACACACACAAGTGCATATATATGCACATGGGTATGCACAGACACATACACTATCTTTTTTGGTTGCTTTATCTTTCTGAGGAAGAAATAGATGTGGGGAAGGAAGAAGCAGAAAAGTAAGGACAAATTTGCACTAAAAATACTAGAAAAAAGAGATAAATTGAGCCATATGGATCAGGGTAAAATGTTATAGACCAGTGGTTTGGTTGCTGACAAATGCAGTTTTGGTCGATCCAAAGCTGTTGTGATTTTGAGCTAGAAACCACACAATCTTCTATATAAGATATGCTCCTTGAGAGTCTGTTCTTGTCTGCAGTCCTGGACTCAACTCTGAAGCTTCCCCCGTCATGCTTGCTAGTCAACTGAAGTGGAGGATCCATGGGCACTACTCAAATGGGAGGTTATTCACCTAGTGCAATAAATGGAATTCTCAGCAGTATGTGTCCTTATGGGTGCTCCACTACCTCCTGTCCTCCCACCTCCAGCATCCTCTTTGGGCTTGGCAGTGGAGAAGGAACTGAGGACTGTTTACCTGCATGACGCTATATAGTGTTGGTGTGGGGCCACAAGGTTCTGTAGGGCTCCTGTGTGAGACAAATGTTCATTACTTCTGAAAATCTCCAGTCAAAGATGCATAGGATGCATGTGCAACTGATGTGGAGAACTTACAGGGACATACATCTCATAGGACTCCAGTTACTGTCGTAGGTGGGTAACCTTTGTGTCCACTGAATGTAGAACGTGAAGCAATGGGCTTAATGCACAGCAGGGGAGATTTAGGGAAAGCTTTTCAACTATAAGGTGGTTAAGTTCTGGAATAGATTTCTAAGGGAGGATGTGGAATCATCATCTTTGAAGGTTTTAAAGAATGGGTTGAAGAAACATGCATCAGGGATGGCCTGTTCCACCAGTGCATGGGCTGGTTGGACTTCATAATTTCTTTAGGTTCATTCAAGCCCTACATTTCTATGATTCCATGATCCATGAATATTACTGCAGCTTGTGTTCAGCTGGATAGATGGAGTGCTGGCTAGCATTAATTATACAAGCAATTCTATTGACTTCAGTAAGAGTACTCATATGCCCAGCTGCTACTTAAAGGTAAAGAAACAAATACAAGGGAATAAAAACTTGTAGACCAAAGAGCTGGAGGATGAGCTCTTTTTCATATTTTAGCTCTGCTTTCTCATTAAAATTGATGCTCATAGAAACAATGTTTGCTTTCCTGAACAGCATGCTTTTCAAACTCCTATTCAAACCAGCTAGTGCCTTAGTAAAATGCACAGCCAGTAAGGAGGCATTCACCCTCTTCTGCTTCATGGATGCAAATGTCTTTGAGTAGCTGTTGTAATAGGAGGCACATCTAAGAAGTTAGTATTTACTTAGAGTTGTCCTGTTGGGAGTAAAGAAAGCAGCTTCAACATTTCAAATTCCATTGGAAGGTATAAGTTCCCATTTTAGTGTTGTTGGTTGTACTGCAATACAGTAAGGGTATGTCTACATGGCCCAGTTATCCCAAAATAACAGCAGTTATTTCAAAATAACTTTGGCATTCTCTAAATGACACATGTGCCATTTGAAATAAATTCAAAATAACGGGTACATTATTTTCAGTGTGGTAAAGCTCAGTCCCTGAGGAATAACGCATATTTCAAAATAGGCCATGATGGGCTCCAGTGGCACTATTTCAGAATAGCGCTGGGGCCAGAGATGCTATTTCAAAATAGCTGGGTGCTATTTCGAAATGCATTTTGTGCATGGCTGTGTTATTTTGAAATAAGATATTCTGAAATATCCATTTGGAAATATCTTATTCTGAAATAGGGCTGTCAAGTATATGTAGCCTAAGGAAGGAAGTCAGTATAACTGATACGTTCTACATTATATATCATTATACATTATATCTATAATGTATACATTATACATTATATATCAGTATAACTGATATATACTGACTATACTGTAGTCAGTATAACTGATACATTTTGAAGGCAAGGGGCGGGGAGCAATGTTGTAACTATAGATAGCTCATCTTCAAAGAAAGAGATGTGGGGGGATGAAAATATTGGCTTCTAGCCTGGGAACAGTAAGGGTGTGTCCATGCAGCTGCTAGACACCTGCAGCTGGCCCGTGCCAATGGACTGACGCCTGCAGGGCTCAGGCTGCAAGACGCTTCATTGCTGTGCAGACTTGCAAAGCTGGGTTGAGATCTGAGCTTTGGGACCCTCCCACTTCACAGAATCCTAGCCCAGGATCCAGCCCAGGCCCGTAAATCTATGCAACAGTGAAACCTGTCTGAGCCTCATGTGCCTGAGTCAGATGACACAGGCTAGTCGCACGTATCTGTTTGCTGTAGAGACATACCCTAAGAGAAAAATTCCACATTCTACCCTCAGCTGCACTCATTCATCCTCATTACAGTGCTGTAAACTGAAGTTAGTCCTCAGAGTTTTGCAAAATAGTCAGTCTCAGTAGTCTGTAAACTCAGTGCTCTGCTGCATTGCAGTATCTCTGCAGCTGTTCCTTCACAGCAATCCCTAGGAAAATCGTTAAGGCAGTCAGATGTTTCCTATTCTATAAATCTTTCAAGTAAATCAATTAACACCTTACTTTAACATCTTGTATGAAGGGTGAACATTCATTGTTTACAATTGGATTAGACCAACTGACAATGAAGGAGCCAAAAAAGTTGTTACAGTGAGTAAGTTTACAATCCATCACTATTTGCATAAATTGTTAGCTGCTTGTTAGCACAAGTACAGCACTAAAAGCTTTTCAGGAAAGCTGAGGCTGTTGGATAGTGATTAACTATCTTTGGTGAGAAAGGGAATCTCAGAGACAGCTATCCTTTTTGATAAACTTGTCCAGGTGAGCAATGGTAGTTATTAGAGCTATAACTGTAGTTGAAACATCTTAAAATACTGAAACAGGTAATTCCTTTTATAGTTCCCTTTTTCTTTTAAGTTGGGAGTTCATGTTAAGTATTATAACAAACTCCATTTTCGGGTGGTCTTATATGACTCTGACCTGTGTCAGCTTTTACAGCAGTCCCATCTTTGTCTTACATCTCTGCCTGAATGGTAAGGGGCAGAGTGAAATCTTATGTTTTTAAACTACTAGGCCACAATTCCCAAGTACCGCTATTGTACGTTTATTTTTGGAACGACTTCTGGGATACTTCTTTTCCCCCATCATTACTACCTACATGCTGTTTCAGAAATGTAATTGCATATGCATGATTCACACATCTAGTCCTTCTGGGTGCTACAGAAGTAATGTAGCTATAAAATACAAGGCAAATGTAAATGATTATAGCTAGACATCCGTGGCAAGCTATCTTGATATACATTTAAATACACACACACACACACACACACACTTTTTGGTAGAGTTCATGTATATTGGTGTAGTGTAATTGACTTTCATGGAGAAATACTAATTTATGCCTGCTGAGGACCTGGACCCTCAGCATCTTGGCACCTTTGTATACATGACTACTCAGAGAATCCAGAGTACAAAGACTGTGCTTCATGCATGTACTTTTAATGTGTATTATATGTGTACACTTGTATGTGTGTGTGAGAAAAGAGTATGTTAGAGCACATTCACACATGTACATGGAGAGGGGTGCATAAACACCACGTTTGCCCTCAGTGTTCATACGGCCGGCTGGAGAATACCAGTTTTGTTAGAGCTAGTAACAATAAACACATTTAGAATCATTTTTACCACTTTGCCTGGCTGCTAGAGTTGAGTAGGAGATTGTCCCAGGCTGAGAAGTCCAATGTATTTTTATTTAAGAGTACAATTTAGAAAGAGGTGTGACAAACAGGTTCCTTGCACGATAATGGGACATCAGTGCATATACTGATGGCCAAGATGGTCTGAATTAAAATTGAATTCCCATTTTATTGAGGCTTTCCTACAGAAATGCTCTTCAAATCTGTAGTATAATGAAAATTTAGAAACACACATTTCACATCTTTTCTGTGAGTTTAGGAAACTTTCAGGTGGATGCTATAGTAAGAAACAGCCTTATTCAGGGGACAATTTAAGGCAATTCACCCAAAAACTGCTATGGATAATGACAGAGCACGAAGAAACTACAGTGAAGGCTGAGGACCAAGACGTGAAAGGGTGATGGAGAGGACTCCAGAAGACAGTCATTATTCTCTGCTTCTGCAAAATTCTGCTGCTGAGGAAACTCAAGACAAGCCACTACTAAGATGAATGACAGGTGACGAGCTAACCTTGTTAACTAGCAAAGGAGACATTGTGAATTGTCAAAGCTCAGTGCTGCTTAGATTGTGCGGTTCCTAAAGAAGTAAGTAAAAGTGTTGCATGCAGCTTTTCAAAGCTTGTAAGCTATATAAGAAGTTAGCTTGATAGTACTTGACACTTATATAGCAATTTCCATCTGCCATTTTTAGCTTTACAAACATTAACCAAGTCTCAGGCAATGCCAATTACCTCGCAGTAATAAACCATATAGCTTTTTTCTGCAGGCCAACGGGCAGGTCAGTAGTAGATCCAGGAATTGAATCCATCAGCCCTGGTGCCTTTCCCTTAGCCACTTAAAGTCTTTTTCCTTCCACAGAAATAATTCTCCACACAAATGAGTAAAACAGTACTACCTTTAGTAAAACCATGTTGTGTTTTGTCCCAATTATCTTTACCTTTCAGAATTTCCATAAAATTGAGGTCAAACTAACGAGACAATAGTTTCACTGTTCACCTCTTTTTCTTTTCTTAAATACCAGTACTATATTTGCAATTTTCCAGACATAGGATATGACACTGGATTTACAGATTGATCAAAATATTTGCTATTGGGCTTGCAATTTCACTTGCCAGTTTCTTTAATAATGTTGAATGGAGGTTATCCAGGTACTCTGATTTGGTTCCATTAAGTGTGTGAGTTTGGCTTCCACGATGGATGTAGTAATTTCTACTTCTTTATCCTTGTTCCCATTAGCCACCCTGTCACTACCTGCATCCTTCTCCTTTAGAAGTATTTAATCTTGTTTCGTCCCAACAGGAGCATTGATAGCACAGGAGAGATGGTTTCTCTTTTCTCTGTTCCAGTGCTTGTTGCCACAGAAGCTCCTGGCTACAAGGAGAATCTGTTGCAGAGGGAATTTTGCTTAACCCTTATGCCATAGAAATGAAACATGGTATTTAACTCTGTGAGGCTGGCAGACATGTGTTTTGGTTGCACATAAAGCTGTGTGGGGATGGAACATGCTCAATTCTAAGAATTGCAATCTCCTTAGAATTTAGCTGCCAAACTCTAATAAGTCTTTATTGATCATGTGTGAATTGACACATGGCTTAGTCAAATTCGGGAAGATTATACAGGATCTGCAAAAGTCATGATTGTGACAGCAGGTTGCCTCCCTGTCAAATTTCAAAAGCTACCAGTGACGCCTGTAGTGGCTCATCTAACAGCTGCCCCATGTATAATTTTGAGATTGTCTATATCTCTGCACCATAAACATACGACTATAAAGTAGCCTTTTAAATATCGGTATCATATTTTTGATCTGGCTGTCTTCAGCTACAGATGTATGGAAATAAACATTACTACAATAGCTACTTGTACAGTAGTTGCTTCACTGAGTACCATATTTATCTGTCATTTGCTTCATTTCTTTTCAGTCTGCTAATAGCCTCTTTGGCTACTCTGAGAGTTACCATGAGAAATAAGAGTAAAGTTTATGTTAGCTGTCATTAGTAACTCCTTATCAACTAAAGTAGGGTTTCCCAAACTTTACGTAGTCGAGACTCATTTTTAGCACTTTTTTTTGTGTCCTAAAAATATAAATGCATATTAAAAAAAGAAAAATGAATAATTTTTCACTGTTTATTTTTATTCACAATAATAGTAGTACACAGAGATAATTTGTATATTTTCTAAGCACTAGTATTTTTTTTTTCCAAGAACCAGTACGGGGCCGCGGACTACACTTTGGGAACGGCTGAACTAAAGAATTGCTGCCAAAGTGCAGTCTCTCCTATCAGCTTTAAAAGAAAAAAACACAATACTTTTTGTTAGTGGAATGATCCTTTGCATGATAGATCATTACAGTTACAGATCCATGATGTCTTCAGTTCCATCTTTCTCCTGCTTGAGTTACCATCTTAATGCCAAAGATAACAATTCAGGTAAAAGATTTGAAAAGTGTAAATGGAATAAACAACATAAAATAAATTTAGCATTACAGTGCTAAGAAGTAAGAATAAAATCAGTAAAAGGTATTTTATATGTGTGTATGTATACAGTTAAACTTCCGTAAATGTGTTAAAAAGTTGGAGTCTAAGGCCAGAAGGGAATATCAAATCAGCTAATTTAATCTCCTGTACATCACAGGCCACTAAACTCCACCAGGAATTTCTGCAATGGGCCCAATAATCTGGAGTTGATTAAAGTATTATAGCCTTCCAGCAACTAATTATTATGTGCCACACTCAGAGAACAGGAGGGAATGAGGTATACAGATGCCTGAGACCCTTGCAAAGGCAGGAAAATGATTTGTTGAGATGAACCTCACAAAATATAGTGAGTTACGTTGTACAATATATTTTCTCTTGGAAGCAGCAGTTTCTTTTGAATGCAATTATTTTCCTCTGTGACTGTGAATTGAGCATGGTTCAAAGCTACTAAAGTCAACAATTTCAAACCTACATGCCTTAAACTAATCTCCTAAATCCAGTTAAGCATCTAAATAGAAATGGACCGATTTTCATAGCTGCTAGGCTTTCATGGTTGATTTGTTCTTTGGACAGTCAGATTTAGAACACTAACTAAAGATTTAGATGCCTAATGTCAAAAAGCCAGGTCTGAAAATATTAACCTCAGACATTTGTAAGTACTTACCCTGAGATCTACCAAGAAAAGTCTGGTTTAAAAATGATCATTAGACTTTGCATTTTCTTGATGCTATATAGCACTTCCCTTCTTTAAAACACTTTACATGTACAAAATAATCCTAAATGAGTTTTCTAATTATTGGTTCAAGTTTTCATTTCAGTATGGCATACTCCATAAATGTATTTAAATAACTGAATGTATTGTATCTAAGTTTTTTTACATGGCATCTTTAGCTTTGTATAAGAGAATTGCATAAGAGTGTATTTAAAATAATGAGACGTAGAGAATAAATCAGAGCATTTGCAGATGCTAAATTGGAGAACCAGATACACTAAAATTGTGGGCAGGTGCATTAGAAAGCCTGGGCAGTACAGAGAGAGATTAAATAAGAAAAGGCTACTGGCAAAATTGAGATCTACGTTCAGTTTTCAAAACACTGTTTCAGGTAAAGTCAAAAGAATTCATCTCCATTTGAGTTGTTAGAAACTCTTGCTGTTTAGCCAAAGAATTGTTTTTTCTTGAAAATGATGGATTTTTCAGAAAGTGCTGCGCCACCTTGCCTTTTAAAGATGGATCCCTTTTATGTGTATCACAATGAGCACCCATAAACGAGGTTCCCAAAATCACTAATCACTGTTGCAAATGTGTTTGCAGGCATGGGCACATGTGCTCATTGGAATCAAAAAGTTTTGAGCCTCTTCCAGCTGAGGTCAATGGTAAAGCTGCTAATGACTACAAGGAGATACCCATTAGCCCTAAAACACACAGACATATTCTAAAATTTGGTAATACATTATGCCATGAATAGTGTTTGATTACTAAAGATACATGCTGCTGTACAAATTTGACATATTCATCCTCAAGGTATTCTTAGACTTACAAGTTTGTAAATTATTTAGCTTGTAAGCCTATCTCCAAACCCCCTGTCAAAAGTGACTTCACATATTTGCATTCTAGTAAGGACTTCAGGAGCACTATATAATCATGAGCTCTTCAGTTAGCGGGCAGAGAGATAGTATAGTCTAGCATGCAGATCAGGGGGCTTGGGTTGATAAGTCCTGAGTTCTAATCACAGCTTTGTCACTGACTTTCTGCATGATTTTGCACAATTCATTGTCAACTCTTTTTGTTTCCGTATCTATGAATGGAATAATAAGACTTTTGAATTCTGACATCAGTAAAGTCTGGTGAGGATCAGTTAATGTTTGTTTTGAAAGTGTAAAGACCTATATATGTGCTTACTATTATTTACGGTGCAGATGTTGGAGGATAGTATGCTTTGATGGAACATGTAGGCTGGGTCTACACTTGCCCCAACTTCGAAGGGAGCGTGGTAATCAGGATGATGGGAGATTACTGATGAAGTGCTGCGGAGTGCCTGTGGCTACGTGTATGCCGGCACTTCAAAGTTTGACACTTTGAAGTTGCCGCAGGGGAGAATTAGCTTAATGAAGTGCTGCATATTCACTGCAGCACTTCATTAGCAATCTCTCATAACCCTGGTTACCATGCCTCCTTTGAATCTGGGGGCAAGTGTAGACAAGCCCATAATGTTTGTGTATCAATTTCAGTGCCCATTTCCTCAGGCTTTGTCTAGATTCAAGGGTTTTGTCAACAAAACTTGTCAACAAAACCCACAGAGCATCCAGACTGCCAAGTGCATTCTGTTGACAGCAAGTTGACAGGACACAGTGCTTTTATCGACAGCCATACCCCACTCACCATGAAGAGGAACGCCACTGTCTACGGAGAGTTGTTGGCAGATTGCTGGTATGGATATTCCGGGAGGCCTTCTGTCAACAGAAGAGGCTTCCAGAGTGTCATGCAGGTGCCCCACTGACAGCCTGTCCACAGCAAGCAGACATCTATGGTTCCTGCCTCTGGTCATTCTTACAGTGGCAGGGAGCCCGGGGAACCACATGGCATGAAGCTGAGAGTGCGGGAGCAGCAGAGCTTGAAAATTGTGGACATGGCAGAGCTGCATGGAGCCAGAGGAACCCAACCCCCAACCCGGTTTTCTGAGGGGCCAGCCTGTAGTGTCCCAGGATCCACCCCGGTGCAGCAAATGGCAGGCCCCCTCCTCGTTTGGGGATGAGGTGCAGTCCCTTCTGGGCCTGTGGAGGGAAGAGGAGACCCTCCAGGACCCCAAGGCCAAGTGGTAGAATGCCACAATATATACCAGGAAGGCAACCACCCTGGCCAAATGGGGCTACCCCCTGCATTATGGAACAGGCCTGGTCAAAAGTCAAGGTGCTGAGGCAGGGATACGTCTGGGCCCAGGACACTGCCCGATGCTCTGGGGTAGGATCTGCCAACTGCCCCTACTACAGGGAGCTCAATGCTATTGGGGGAGCGGGGGTGCAGGAAATATCCCTCCCACGCCTGAGCATCGACTCAGAACTCAGGGCCCCACCACCACAGCAACAACACCCAGAGGCTGAGGAGAAGGAGGAGGTATCATACCAGCCCCAACCCCCACTGGAGCCAGATTCTTAGACCAGCAGCCTCATTCTGGTGCTGGACCTGGTCCCCAAGAGCCAGGCCACATCCTGGGTATCCTAGGAGCTGGGTGAGGGTTCCTCCAGTGAGTACCCCGTACTTTAGTCACCCCGCGCTTGTGGGCAGGCACAGATGGGGCATGCTGCAAGGGTTGTTTTGCCAGCCCAGGCAGGACCTTGAGCTGCAGTCCCAGTACACGGAACCATGTGCAGTGGGAGTGTGCACCAACGCAGCGGACAGCCCCCAGGTATGGGCAGCATCCTGCTGCCAGCTTCATGGGGGGCTGGACGAGCCCCAGGACCCTGGTGGGGGAGGTGGCTCTCCAAGTACCAGGCACAGCTGGAAGTGGGCTAGCCACAAGGGCACCAGCCCAACCCCAGACACACCAAGGAGTGCTGCACACCGACCCGCCATGACTGGGTACCCCCTTGTCTGCAAGCCCATCAAGTGAGGGAGAGAAGCTGCTGCAGTCAGCACAGTACTGGAATGGTGGTCATGGGCTGGGACCAACTAATGTCCTGCTTTGATGCTATCACTGGCACTTAGTGGCAGGACACTATGGTGTGACCACCTGCACCAGCCTACCCCCGCTGGCCCTCCTGGATCTGTTGAAATGGGCAATGGCCAGGGCCAGTCCCCCATCCCCAGGATCCCCCTGCCCACCCTGACTCCACCACAGCCCCTTCGCACCCATACTTCCCTCTGCTCCCAGCTCCATCCCAGCCCTGACCAGGGCCCCAAAACCATGGTGAGGGGGTTCCTTAGGACAATGATGCTAGGGGTCATGCTCCCCGCTTGGGTTTGCAGCCCTCCACCCCCTGTTCCAACCCCCTCCAACTCTAAATAGTCACTTGCACTGCACTATTTGTAAATAGTTTGTTATTACACCATTTCTTTTCAACACATTTTTCCTTGTTTCAGTAAATACTAATTTGTTCACCACACTTGCATCCTTCTTTTATTGATAGTGGGTAAAGGGAGGGATCATGGTGGGGATGGGTAGGGCTCTGGGCCTGAGAAGCCCTACTGGGGGGACCCTTGGGAGGGTTCTTGGGGGCTGTGGGAGTAGCTTTACCTCAGAGCCTCGTGGATTCGCACCCCATCCTGATGGGCCTGGTGGATGGCAGCTGTGCCCAGCTGCTCATATGTACAGCCCTTGTGGCCGGTGGCTGCACTCTACCCCAGGAGGAAGGCCTCCCACTTTCCCTCCACAATGCTGTGCAGGGCACAACACACCACCACTACTTGGTGGGTGTTGTGCTCCCCCATATCCAGGTGAGTGAGCAAGCACCTGAACCAGGCCTTGAGGTGGCCAAATGCGCACTCGGCCTGTATCCTGGCCCAATTGAGGTGGGCATTAAAGAGTTCCTGCCTGGGGTCCAGCTGGGCCTTGTAAGGTTTCATGAGCCAGGACATGAGGGTGTAGGCCACATCCCCCATGATGCAGAGTGGCATCTGAATGTCCCCGACTGCCAGCTCATGGGAAAGGATGAATTTGCCTGCCTCCAGCAGAGGCCAGAGTTGCGGAACACGCAGACATCATGTGCCTGTCCCACCCACCCAACATAAATGTCCGTGAATTGTCCATGGTGGTCAACAAGGGCTTGCAGCACCATTAAAAATTAGCCTTTGTGGTTTATGTAGTTGGCTGCACTGTGCACTGAGGCATGTATAGGGATGTGGGTCCCACTGATGGCCCTGATGCAGTTTGGGAACCCCAGGGCAGTGAATCCAGACACAACTTTGTCAACATCTCCCATACAGATGACCCTCCACAGCAGAATGGTGTTGATGGCCATCACAACCTGCAGAGGGAGAGGACCAAACACCCACATCAGGGACTGAGGGAGGGATGCCCTGGGCCCTGGGGGGGTCCGCATCCTCCCTCCAATCCCTCCTGAGCTTTCTGGGAGCCCCCCCGTGAGGCTGACCCCCCCAGCAGTAGGGCTGTGTGAGAGTGGGATGGCATGGCCGCCCGGGACAGGGTTTCCACCCACCACAACCGCACCCCTTGCACTCCGCAACCCCGCTTCCTGAGGATTCCCCTTTGGCAGAACACACACACCCCCACCATGCAGGGGTAGCAGCCTGAGAGTGTCTTACCTCCATAAGGAGGGCCCTGGACTTCCCCATGCCAAGCTAGTTGCCCATGGAGCAGTAGCCGTCAGTGGTGGTGAGCTTCCAAAGGGTAACTGTGACAGGTTTCTCCATGGTGATGGCGGGCCACAGCCAGGTGTCCTGTCTCTGGCGGGCAGGGGCAAGCCAGGCACAGAGCTCCAGAAAGGTGGTCTTTCATATTCGAAAGTTTTGGAGCCACTCCTTGTAATCCCACTGCCCTGTGACCAGCTGGTCCCACCAGTTGGAACTGGTGAACGCTACCTCCAGATCCACCCGTGCACCAGCGGTGGGAGGGGTGCGTACAGGTGTTATTGTCCTGCAGCTATGGCAAGGTCCTCGCAGGTGGTCTTGGTCTCACCCTCCATGAGAGAAAGGACAACGGCCATCAGGAGCTTTAGGAGCTCCTGCAGCACCTCTGTGTGGGGCCAGTGCAAACCCAGAGGCAGCTCCAGCAGCATGGCTCCCTGGAATCAGCTGTGTTGCCCACAAAGATGCAAAGCCCTGCTCGAGAGGTGTTGTCCCTCAAGGAGGTAGGCACACCCACAACAGAGGTAGGAAATAGGGGTATGGGGGAGTCCCTTTAACCCCACATTTCTCCTGGGCTCCCTGAAGGAACTGGTGACCTGTGGTCTGCTGTGGTTCTGAGTGGCTGTTTTGCTGGTAGAGCACCAGGCACTCTAGCTGCTCTCTGTTAACAGAATGGGTCACTCTTTCAAGCTGCCCTGCAGGCTGGCTACGATCTGTCAACAGAAGTTTTGTCACAAGACATTTTCCGACACAAACTTCTGCCAACAAATCACTGTAGTCTATACATAGCCTTACAGTTTTATAACTGCATGAAGAAAATGTAATGTTAGGAATTAGCCTCCCTGGGAATAAATTATTATTCTACTAATACCATAACTTCTATATAATTTTTATATGTGAAATTAAGCTTTAAGATCCTAAATAGAATAGGATTACTTGTATCATGATGAGAAAAGCTGATTGTGAAAATCTGGGGAATCTGTCTACGTATATAACTTATGAATTCTGGTTAATTTAAGGAAATTGCTGTACCATTGAATGGTGCAATGAGTAACAAGTCCACACTGGGTTGATGAGCTTGCTGACATGTAGCATCCACCCTTTCCTGAAGAAAGTATAGCGTAAAAAGAAGCCATCAACTTTAAAGATTATGATCTGGTAGGACAATGGCTTTGCCAGGAAGAATACCTGATTTGAAAACCTAATTTGATCAATTATATCTGCAGAAAGGGGGAATAGAAAGTAGAAGAATCTCCAAACAGGAAAACAAAGGGACAGACATGTCAGAGCATCAGGGTTATGAAGAGGAACATAGGCCACAAACTTTTGGAGGGAGAAGAGTGTTTTTTTGATTCTTTGACCTACAGAAGTTAAAGCTGTGTGGAGGAGAGAGAGAGAACAGACTCCATGCTCCAGAGGAGAGATGGCCAGGAGAAAGTAGTTGGAATCCTTAAAAGGACATCCCAGACCATTGAAGAAATGGAGGCAGGAAAGCCATACAGGTGTGTGTTGTTGTTTTATCTAGGCTTGTAAAATTTCTTCCAGTGTCAAGTAGATTGTGTTACAAACTTGTGTGAAGTCTAGGTCCATCTTTTTTCAAGACTCTAAATCTGAGTGTTCATAAGTTTGGAGCTTTGTGAAAGGGTGTGCTGAATTTCTGGGAGCAGCACTGGCGTCTGTGATCCAATTTCTGTGAACAGGTAACAGATTCTGTGCCCAGGTCACAAGCCAGAGAGGTCAAAAAAGGTGACTGTGCTAAAGGGCCTGTCCAGGGAAGGTTAAGCTTAAGAGGAGGCCAGTGTGGTGGGACCAAACGTATGAACCTGGTGAGTGTCCCATGTGGGAAGTTTGAATAGGTCTATAACACTGGCACCAGAATATGCCAGCTATTTAGGTCATGCCAACTGTGTTACACTAATATGTTATTGGTGTTTTATTTCAACAATATTACACAAAGCTAAATTAATTAGGAGGGATTGTAAACAAGGAGGCCATGTAGGGGGTCTGTGGCAAATATATTAAAAAAAAATGTCAGGGATGGTACTTGGTCCTGCTGAGAGGGCAGGGGACTGGACTTGATGATCTCTCAAGGTCCCTTCCACATCTGTGAGAACTGATATGATATGACATTACAAAATGAGGTAATGGTGCTAGGACTGAAACAATGTTGACTATTGCTCAGTGGTTTGAGCTTTGGCCTTGTAAACCAGCGTTGTGAGCTCAATCTTTGAGGATGCCATTTAGGGGTCTGTAGTACAGATATCTAAAAAAAAACGGTTAGGGATGGTGCTTGATCCTGCAGAGAGGTCAGGGACTGAACTTGATGATCTCTTGAAGTCCCTTCCAATTCCATGAGATGTGATATGACATTGTGAAATGAGGTAATGGTGCTAGGAATGAAGCAGTGTTGACTATACTGCTCTTATTTCTGTAGGGCAGATTATTGTTTGTCTGTGAAGAAGATTATCAGACTGTAAGGCACCTGTGCATTTAAACTGGTGCCAAGTGAGTGGACAAAGGCAGAAATTGGCAGACTTTTGACTCCACCCTCCTCTGTACTGGCCAGTGCAGCTGAGGGTGAAGTCAGCTGGAGGACTGGTCAAAATTTTCATTCAAAACTAATTTTTAGTAGAAAAATGGTTCTTTATGTGAATATTAATTCCAGTAGTTTAATGGGAGTGGGAATATCAGATTCACTTCACTTTCAGGTGTTTTCCCACAATTGCCTACTTTAAATTCTCACTTGAGAAGAGATGTAGTCAGCTCTTTTTGAAGCCTTGCAGTGAAGTTCCTAGGTCAGCCAGAAGGAGTTACTGAAAAATAACAAGACACATCTCAGCTTCCTTCTCCACTTCTAGAATTGAGCATATGGTCTTTTGTAGCACTTCAAGCTTTTTCCAACTAACGAGTGAGTTGAGAGATTGACTATGAGACCCTAATGATAATTCACCAAGCTTCTGATAGTCCACAGTGTGTTGACAAGAATTGTAATGCAGAAAGAAACAATGGCTACTGATTGCTGTGCATAGTTACAGTTTATTCTTTCTCAAGCTCTCTTTAATTGTTTCATAATTTGCAGGCTCACTGTTATTTCAATCATTTACAGTGAGTACAGTAAATAAAATTACAGTTACTGAACACTACACTTTTTAATGTATAAAATGATTTATGATGTGCAAAAGCAGCTGTATTAAAATTCTGGATGTGAGATTAAAGCTATAATACACGAGAAACCAAATATGAGCTCCAACAGAGTTATAGAATTTAGTTAATTTCTTGGTAACAAGAAAATTGTGGATACTGTAAAAGACGCCAGATAATTTCTGTTTTTCTGTTGATTAAATTTAACTTTCTAAACAGATTAAATTCCTAATTTGTGCAGAAAATGTCCTGTGAATAAATTTGGGACAGAGAATATATCATGGCTGTTTAACTAAAGCCACAATTCTGCAGCCACTAACACACATGAATCACTTTATATCGAATTCTGTTTGACTACTCCTATATGTAATGATTCTCTAACCTGATTCTTATTGGAAAGAAGGATTCTGCATGGATTTTTTTTTAGGTCTTATGACCTGCACTGTCATATTTTCCTTTATTCCCTATGTGTAGAATTGTCCATAACATTATTGTCTGTGGTGGCAGAGTCAACATGAGAGGGATAGTTTGTCTTGTGTTTGAAGTAAGAGATCAGCAAACGGGTATCAAGGGCTCTGTTCCAAACTCTGCTGTTTACTTTTGCTCTTCTCCTCTAACATATTTTCTTTTCCATTTCCTTTAGATTATTATATGGTCATTTCATCAGCACCTGGGCTTTCTGTCTGTAAAATGGGATGTGATGTTATTTTCCTACCTCACAGCATTACGAGGGTTAATTAGTGACCTGTACAGCATTTCTTTCTCATCAAAGGTTGCACTGCATTCTTTGTGAGTGTAAGTCAAAGGGTACTTTGATGAGTAAAGTACAGAATAGGCTCTTTAATTATGGCTTAATCCTGAGATACAGTCTCCTAACCCTGAAATGCATGTGGCTTCAGTGAGGGCAGAGGACACAGAACAAATGTCATATCAGTCCCTTAATCTCTGAAAAGCATAGGTCATCATCTGCAGATATGCAGCTGTGGGCCTGATCCTGAAAATACTCATGACCAAGTTTAGTGCATGCTACTACCACAAGTATTCTGACAAAACAAAACAGCAGTCATGTAGCACTTTAAAGACTAACAATGATTTATCAGGTGATGAGATTTCGTGGGACAGACCCACTTCAAAATTCTGATTTTATTTGAAGGTAGGGGACAGACCTAGGCTGGATCTGCACTCTCTGCGGAAGATCAAACACTTAGATTCAATCTTCCGTGGTGCCATTTCCCACATGTGAAAAATGGTGTGTTCCGGGGCCAATGTTGACCCCGGAACTCCTTGCATGCAGCAAGGATTAAGGAGTGCCAATAGGACGAGCGCTCCCATCGGCATTCTACAGAGGGGACAGGGACAGTTACTGACGGCTGCAAAAATCGATTTTGGTATGCAATTGGCATACCTAAAATTTCGTAGCAGCCGTTGATATTACAGGTTAGTGTAGCTCTAGCCATAGTAAATGGTTGTTGGCATTCCATGGTAATCTGTCTCCCCAGGAAAGGACCTTGAGCAAGTGCAATTCAAATAAATATTTAATTATTAATTGCTTTTAAAGTTTGCTTTTACTTTCAAGAATTTAGATAATTTATTGAAAAAATTGGGTAACATATTCAGAAATGCTCTTCTCCATTGGCCACAATAGCTTTTGGGAGAAGAACCCTGCTGATTTGAGGATTCTGATATTTATCCACATCCTCAGGTAGTTATTTCTATCTGCACAGGACTACTTGTATTCCCGATCAGAGAGACAAGGACAACCAGGCCCAGCTCCAAAAAATATGGACAGAAAAAGGCTTGACTAATTCAGCAGAAAAGTTTATTCGTTTGCCAGCCTCCAACTATAAGTGACATACCATCAGGCCTTACATGGCGGGGGATGATTTCAACATAGGACAGCCAATGTCCAAATGCTACTCATGTTGAGAATTAGAAAAACAGAGTTCTCTGACTTAGTGATCTCTGCGGTCCATTCTAAACTACCTGATTTGTTTGAAGCATCAGTACCTAGCCTTCCTCTCTTGATCAAGGTGCAGACATTTCACACTCCCTCTCCTGTGTCCAGGACAGGTCAGTATTCTCACATGAAAAGATCCTCAGGTTCCTTAAGGGCCTGGAAAGAGTCTTCTAAACAGTCTGTAATCTGATACCCAAATGGTACCTCAGTCTGGTCCTTTCTAGGCTGATTGACCCTCTCTTTGAGCTGTTGGCTTCCTGCTCTTTTTCACATCTACAGTAGAAACTAGACTTCCTTTTGGATTTCACTTCAGCGAGATGTTTCTCGAAGATCAAAGGCCTTACATCACAGCCACCATATACAGTGATTTACCAGGACAGGATTCAGTTGTGACCACACCCAGCTTTCCTGCCAAAGGTGATGTTGACTTTTTGACTTTCCACGTTAACCAGATACACATTTCTCCCAGTTTTGTGCCCAAAGCATCATGGGCCAATTGCAAAGAGATGTACACGCCCTCAATGTCAGGCAGGCTCAAGCCTTTTATTTAGAGTGTACAGTGCTCTTCTGTAAATCGACGCAATTGTTATTCATCCTTGTGGCCAACAAAATGAAAGCCCCTTCCCCCTACGGTGTCTTCTCAAATACTTTAATCTCTGATTACCACTTGTTATGAAATGGCACAGGTTGTACCTCTGCGGATAGGGATGACCCATTCAACCAGAATTCAGGCAATGTCAGCAGTCTTTCTGGCACAAGTTCCTGTCTGAGATATCTGCAGACCCACAACATGGTCATTGGTGCATACCTTCACAACCCACTATGCTATCACCCAGCTGGCATGGCTCTCCTCTCCAGCTCAGGGCCCTACTCTCTCCTTAGCTATGCCCCTGTCAGGCTGACCCAAGCAAATCCAGCTCTCATAGAGGACAAGGCTCCGCTGGCCTGCTGACTCCTTCATTAGCCTGCTCACTGTCAGCCAGACTGGTCTGGAGTGTTGGCCCATTGATCCTGGGCACTGTCAGTCTCAGGCACCTGATTTCGCATTGGTGCTTCCACTTTAGATACTGGGGCTAGCCAGCCAAAAGCCCCCATTGTGTTATAGTAAGGGGCCAGCAGTCTCCTTACACAAGTACACATAAGAAGAATACTAGGCTTTATGAAAATCATTATTAATTAAAACAGAGTAGAGATCAAACAGAACAGGTATATTATTTTGTCATTTAACATTAATTATGAGCTAAATTGGCAGCTTTGCTTCCATGCTACCCAATCTAGGGGTGCAAGTGGAAATGTTTAGTAGCTCTTATTTGTCTCCCATAGAAAGAAACCCTATGTTCTTTATATTTCTGCTTTGTTATGTCAGCTGCTGCCACTTTAACTCCTTAAAGGTCTGCTTAAGCAAAACTTTTGACCCCCTGACAGCAAGTTGTTCCCGCCCCACCCCCAAAAGGCATCACCTTAACTGAACTAGTACTGAAGTATGGAGAGGGAGTTGTTAAGATTTGGGACCATATCCTTCTAGGGCAGAGGTTCCCAAGCTGGGGGGCATGATCCCGGGGGGGACACAGAGGAATGTTCAGGAGCTGCTCAGCAGAGCCCAAGCCAGCACCCATGAGCGTTGGGGAGGGAGTAGCATCCAGCCCTACTAGGACTCTATCTGCAGCTCCACTCCACAGCCAGTTGCAGATCTGCCACCCCCCACCCCCGAGTGCAGCTCCACATCTGCCCCCTGCTCTGCCCCTAATCCAGCTCCAGTTGGACCTCCACTTTGCTCCTCCCCCAGGCAGGCTCCACCCTCATTCCCTGTCCCCCACCAGGCCAGCTCCACCTCTAGTTCAAGCTCATCTCCCATCCACAGATCTACCCCCCAGCTCTGTCTTCAGCCCAAGCTCCTCTGTTGAGCTAACTGTGCAGTAATGGGGGTGGAGAGTAGACAGATTACATTACTGGTACGAGGAGGCATGACAGGAAAAGTTTATGCAACCCTGTTCTAGGCACTCAGCACTTTTCAGGCTTGAATCCAAAATGTTCTCATTCCTTGTGGATGGTGAGGATATAAAATATTGGCCCTGTAACAGCTGCATTGATTCTCCATAGAGTTTTGGAAAACAAAATCCTCTCTAATACTTTATCCCCAGCAGGAAAGTATCACTATGGATTTTGAATTGGGTCCTCTGGTATCATTCCAGTTTTGTTTGTATTTTAATATTGCAGCCAGCTCCTAATCAGTAAAGATGCAATTTACTGTACTTTGTTTTCCACAAATCATGTTTATCCACAACAGAAGATTTTTATCAGTACTATAGTTATGGGGGACCTATTTTACTCAGTGACTGATCTTTAAATATGCAAGTCGTTCCATTTTTTTCAGTTGGTTACTAAGTCATTCATGCTTGCATGGATCAGTGTGACTGTGATCCTCTTTCTAGAAAAGATTATACTGTACTTTATTATTATCAGCTTGATTTCTAAATTTAAACTATGGAATAAATAATACTAGGGCAACTGATACAAAAAACAATATCTTCAGAGAATATTTTATCTAATATCTATCTTTTTCTCTATGCCCTCTTCTTCCACTGAATTGCTCTTGTTACCTCTCAGTCTCTGGTAAGTTAGTCACACACCGATATATATATATATATATATATATTGAAAAGGCTAGCCTCATTCCTGGGCTCTGGGCTTCTGTTCAGTCCACCAGCCCCACAGCCAGGCTGCTCTTGTCCTTCCTGAGATGTGGGGGGGAAATGATGGTTTGTGGAGAACCTGGGCCCCACCCACTCGTTCCAGGTTCTGGCTCAGGGACCCTGTGTGGCTGCTACAGGTGCAGAAGAGCTCCCCTCACCCTGGACACTGCAGCTCTTCTCCCTTGGCCACTTCCCAAGATGATTCCCCCCACCCCCCTTCATAACTCCAGGTAGTGGCAGCAGCAGCGTTTTCCCTCTTGGATCGGTTCCCCCATGTGATCAGTCAGTTCTGGCATCACGCCAAATCTCAGGGCCACCTGGGCAGGGGACTTAGCCCCTTGCTGCTGAGTACTCCTCCTCCTCCTCTGCTGCTTCTAGATAACTCCCCCGTGCTACTCTGCTCTATCCCTCTGACCCAGGGCAGCTTCCTCCCCAGCTGCTCCCACTCTGCTTATTTGCCAGCCCTGCTTTTCTCTCTTGTACTCACCCCTCGCCGGCCTTACCTGTCACAATATATATTTCTGGAATAATTTGTTCCTGTGGTGTCTGGTGTACATGAAAGAAAAGAATCAGGTTAAAATCATGTGGACTATTTAAAAAATTGAGTATTTCATAACTTCTTGTACGAAAAAGGTATAAAATACTGAACATTGAGTGAACATTGAATTTTCGTTTTGTGTGACTTGGAACTGACTTTTTCACTGTCTGTTACTCATGCTTCAGCAACGTTTGGTAATGTTTAGATTGTAGACATGCAGGGCATGTTTATTTGATGTATAAAATATTTCTACTGACGTTGGTTTCATAACACATTACATTTTATTACAGACTTGCTTTAAAGACATTTTATTAGAAAAGAGGGGACATTATCTACTTGCATCAATAGCTGCCTGCTACAATAATAATAATTTTAGGGAAAGGAAAATATCACAGTTTACCAAGATAAAAATCAATAGTTCAGTACAATAAATGCTTCATTTGAATATAAACCTGCAGAGATTATTGTAATCCATCATTGTGTATGCTCTGGTATCTCCTGGGAACCGCAGTCATAGACCAGGACTCCATTGTGTTAGGGGAAGTGTTCCATTTGTAAACACATAACCAAAAAACAATATGCCATAAATGCCAAAGAGCTGTTAAGACAGTGATGCCACTACATTTATGTTTCATTTAAATATTAACACTGTCTTCTGAACTCTGAATTAACAGAACACAGCTGTAGATAGGAGCTGTTGGGTTACATTAACCTCTAACAATATACATGTAAACACAAAAACCCACAAACATTATCTATTAATAAAGAGGGAGCCATGCTAGTCTATATACCATCAAAACAAAAAAGCAGTCAAGTAGCACTTTAAAGACTAACCAAATAATTTATTAGGTGAGCTTTCATGGGACAGACCCACTTCTTCAGACCGTAGCCAGACCAGAACAGACTGTTCTGTTCTGTTCTGTTCTGGAGTCTGTTCTCGTAGGGCTATGGTCTGAAGAAGAGGGTTTGTCCCACAAAAGCTCACCTAATAAATTATTTTGCTTACCTTTAAAGTGCTATTTGACTGCTTTTTTTGTTTTGATATTATCTATTAATGTGCCTCTGATGGTTGAATGTGGGTCATTTTGCCTGCTAGTTGTGCAAACCTTTATGGTCATGGGTCACAGGTGGGATCAAAATGTCTGCAGTCTCCTTGGCAGTGAACTTGGAAGCTAGAGCTGTTACACTCCCAAGCTCCACAGAAGCCCAGCTGCCTCTTCTGTGTCCCCACCCCAATTGCTGAGCTTCCAGACCGCTGGCTGTCTGGGCAGTCAGCAGCTCAGGGAACAAGCTGCAAAATCACTTTTGGATTTCCCTAAATGGACATTTGTGCACAAAAAATCTTCATTTTTTTTTTGGCTTTTTGTCCCCCTTTGGGACTCTCTATTTTTTCTTTGAAAATTATTTTTGGGGGAGGTAACTGCTGCTTTCCTGCCATCTCCTTGAAACAGTGTGTAGAAAATCATGATTAGCTATCTGACCATCACATATATTTCCCTACCCCAGCTATGATAACCTTTTCCACCAGGACATTAGTTTCAACCTACCCCTCAGTCTCACAATGCCCTACTCCTACCTTTCCAGTCTCTCCAGTTCTCTATGTAGCCAGTAGTGGTTTTGGCATGCTAGGGTATCCCCCACACCACAAGATATGTACAGGTATGCATTTTTATTTCACTTGTTTTCTCTTTAATGGGTCCTGCATCCAAGTACATCACAAGGCTTTACCCTGAAGGATGCTTAATCTTACCACAGTACTTCATTTTCTGTTTCTATCCAATTAACGTGGTTTTTTTACCCCTTTGTGGTCAGTCTAATTGTTATAAATAGTGTAGTGTGTCCATATACATGCTGAACTCCAGCTCATAGCCTCAGCACCTTTCTGCCTCAGTTATGAATGCAAAAAAAACAAAACAAAACCTGTGTTTGAGTCCTAGCATCTCATTTCTTGAGTTCTGCCATCTCTTTCATTACAATTTAAGCACTGCTCACGTGCCCTGGGATAAGTGCAATAGAAAATAATAAAATAAATGTTACTGTTCAGTTTTATTGCCTTATATTTTCTCCTCTTTACTTTTTATTTAATAATATCTGATACATTTTCTCCCATTTTCCTGGCACTGGAATAGCTCTGCCCCATATGCTTGTGAATTCCCAGCTGTCTTAGTTTATACTCATCCCCACAGCTCCGTGTCTGTGATGCTTCTTCTGTTGGCGTATATCCCAAGAGACTGCATATGTCCAAAAAGGACTCTAAACATGGTATAATCCTATGAGTCTTCTGTCTGCATTAATGCAGAATTCATTCATTCAGATTAAATCTGTTCTGACAGAGTGGACATAGGTGAGCCAATAGTCCTCCTTCCTCCACCTGCATCCAGCTTCTAGGACCTCTACTCTGTGACTGGCATTTTTGCCTGAGGTTAAGAATGACACTAGACTTATTTCTGAACTCATTATCTGTAAGATCCCTTGAAAGCTCACTAATTCCACCAACAGGGTTTGAATAGACTAGATACTACAGCTGCTTTCTAGCTACTGCCTTTCCTTGAACGTGATGCTTAATACTGAGACTCCCTTAAATTTTAAATATGTCACTAAAATTATGTCACCCATTTTCACTATTTTAACCATTTTGTTTTCTATTGCAATAGCACCTATTGGCTGTGTCTACACGTGCCCCAAACTTCGAAATGGCCATGCAAATGGCCATTTCGAAGTTTACTAATGAAGTGCTGAAATGCATATTCAGCGCTTCATTAGCATGCGGGCGGCAGCCGCGCTTCGAAATTGATGCTCCTTGCCGCCGCGCAAAGTAGGCAGCGTCCTTTCGAAAAGGAGCCCCGTCTGGACGCGCCGCGCGGCGGCAAGGAGCGTCAATTTCGAAGTGCGGCTGCCGCCCGCATGCTAATGAAGCGCTCAATATGCATTTCAGCGCTTCATTAGTAAACTTCGAAATGGCCATTTGCATGGCCATTTCGAAGTTTGGGGCACATGTAGACACAGCCATTGACTCCCAAACGGTGATCAAGACCCCACTGAAGTAGGCACTATACAAACACCACAAAGGCAGTCACTGGCCCAGAGAGTTCAGAGTCTGTAATTTAGACAATACACGTTGCCTAGGAAAACAGGTAGGTCCATGGAGATGTACAGAAAGAGTGGGGATTCATGTGTTTGTATCATTTACTCCCAGGTGACTGTACCCACTATATTTACAAATAAATAATTCTCCTGGCCTTTCAAACAAAATACTCTAGGCCTGAGACAGATGATTTCTATTGGCCCAGTGTTCTAGTCTGTTCATCTCTTCAGATGGTAAGCTCTAAGGAGCAGGGATTTGGGGTTTGAGCTGCTCCTCTGAACAAAGTTGTTGCAAATATGTAATTCATTTCTCCTTCCATGATAACTATAACAGAGCAGGATTGACTCTCCCTGGGGAGGCGGAGTGGGCACTGGGTTTGCTACTTCCTACCCTCTCTCAGAAATTATGCCAGGTTTAACTTATGGCAGGACTTCATAAGCGTCCTTGGTTCAGGCTGTCTATGAAATTAGCTGAGTTGGTATGTGTGATGGAAGGGAAGGCTACTATTCCCTTTTCTAATCATCCCAGTACTCAGTTAAGTAAATTGTCTGTAAAAGATTAAATCCAAAGATGGTGGGTCCTGTGTTGGCAAACAGCCAGGTGAGCCAATGGGAAGAGAGAGGGGGATTTTTGAATTAAAGTGGTTATGTGCTAAGTGAGTCTTTTGTGTGTGGCCAGAGGAGAGATACAGTAATGGATTAATTCTGGGACCAGACTTGGAAGTTTTCAGTAATATCCAGACCTTGAGAAAAATCATGGAATAACAGATTTGTGAGTAGAAAGAAAATGTTTAATCAGATGTGATGGGGTTATTTTATTTTGGGTTTGGTGTGGGACTTTTCAGCCTGGCTGCTGTACCTCCCTGTACACTGTAACTTTTTTTACTGAATCTTCACCATGGTTGTCGTCATCATCATCGTCATCAACAACAACCATGGGCTCAGCGCCTGTTGGTGTCTGATGCCTCCCTCACTATTTCCTTCCTCTTTCCCTGTCCAGTGTGGTGTGGCTTAGTTTCTGTAGACTAGCTCTGCAGCAATCTACCCTATCGTCTGCCCATTCTCTGTGGAGGGTCTGCCTCTCTGATTTGAACAATTCATTATGCTGTATACTAGGGTCTTGACTTTTTGTTGGTCATTCATTCTGCAGATATGCCCGTATAGCTGTAACTTCCGTGGTATAACCTTCTGCAGTAGGTTCTCTTTTGGCTGTATATTCCTATATAATTCTTCATTGGTGACCTTCTGCATCCATCCTATTCTCAGGATCTTTCTGTAACAATTCCTCTGAAATGCCAATATCCTTCTTTTCGAATCTTTTGTTATCACTCATGTCTCACATCTGTACAACATGCTGCTGAATGCACAAGTTTTCAAAACACTCAGCTTTGTTCCTAAGCTAATCGCTTTGCTTTTCCAGATCTTATCCATTGGCTTCAAACTTGCTCTTGCTTTCACTACTGCAGTTGCTATTTCCATCTTACAATCTAAATCATACATCATGTTGCTCCCCAGAGACATGAACTTTTCTATGTTCTCTTCCTTCCTATTTCCTTCTCTCCAAATATCATTGTTTCCATTTTATCGATGTTCATAATCAGTCTGTACCACTTCCCTTCCTCGTTTAGCAACTGCATCATTCTCACTAGCTTCTCTTCATCTTCCTGAATGGTAACTATATCATTCATAAACCTCAAGTTGTTAATTCTCATCCTGTGCACCGATGTCCCTTCTACCTCTTCCATGATCTTGTCCATCACTCTATCTAGGTACGTGATGAAGATACTTGGTGATATCAGATCTCCTTTTCTCATACTTCTACTTGTTTTAAAACAACTTCCCAACTCTCCGCACATTCTCACCACTGCTTCCGCATTGTCATTGATATCCTTCAACAACTGTATCTGTCTGCTATCCACTCCGTACAACTCCAACCTTGCCCAAGTCACTTCCTGATCTATACTGTCAAATGCCTTTTGAAAATCGAGGAAGCAATTGTAGATCTTCTTCTTCTTTCATTTAAACTGAATCCCAAGGAAGTAATTCTTTGTGTTTTAATCTTTTTTTTAAGTTGCTCTGTAACAACTAGCAAACAAGTATACTTAACAAGTATGTTTTCCTTGTTTTGTTAATAAATATACCTTTTTAAGGTGATGAATGATTCTTGTGTCTTGTAAGGTAGAGGAGGCTCTGTGTGTATGCATGCCTGACTGTGAGGTCAGTTACCAAAAACTGCAGTTTGTTTTCGCTCTTTTATTGTTGTTGTTGTTTTGCTTTGTATTAAAACTCTCTCGTAAGGGAGGGTTAAGAGCTTGGGATAACCCCATAGGCAGCCATCCCAAGTGAGTTCTAAACAAGGGGTTTTGGGTCATGGAAGCTACTTCCCAGGACCAGGGAATCTGTGATCTTGGGAATCTTTTAAGCAGAAGATAATAGAGGCAAGATATTTTGATGTCTCTTGCACACCCAACCTTATACACTTGGGCTGTTTCTACACAGGCCACTTTCTTTGAAAGTGGCATGGTAATACATAGCCTGAAATATGCTAATGAGGCATGGATGCAAATTTCCCATGCCTCATTAGCATATGGTCACATGATTTGGAGTCCGGAAGAAAGGTCTGCTGGACTCCAAATCATGTGACCGTATGCTAATGAGGCACAGGGAATTTGCATACGCACCTCATTACCATATTTTGGGCCATATATTACCATGCCACTTTTGAAGAAAGTGGCCTATGTAGAAAAAGCCTTGGAGTGTCAGCTTGAGGAACAGTCTTGGAAGTGTGTCATATGTGTACCTTGTCTTGTGTTATATGGGTACGTTAGTGCCAGTTGGCACACAGTTAGGATAATTACCCAACAGGTGGCATGTAATGTATTATTGGAAAACTAATAACTCCCTAATCATTAGAGATCTTGCATGATGTATATACGGTAAACCCACAAAGGATTTTTATCGGCATGTGCTACAAGTATATTCTTAAAATGTATTTGGCAAGCAGTGGTTCTGCCTGCTTGAGTGTGCCTGCAGTGGAAATAAATCAAGGTGTGACCAAAAACAAGGAAAAGCACATTTACATGCAAGGTAAAAAAAATGCCATCAGGACCGCTTGTGAGGAAAGATACATGAGAAACCTGCTTAGACAAAGTTTGTAACTTACCCAATTTGTTGTAATCTTAGAAGCATATTTTTGTTTGCTTGTAACCCTTCCTGTCTTTATTCTTTACAGGTGGCATCACTTCATTATATGTCCTTTTGTTAAGTAAACTTGTTTTTCTTTTATTATACATCATTCAGTGTTTTCACTGAAATAAGAATGCTGGTCCAGCCCAAGTTAAATTAATTAATTGCAGTGTACTTTGTTTTTAAAGGAGTCATTAACTTAACTTCTGTGAGCGTTCCAGGAGCGGGTTAGACTTTGCAGGGAGATGTCTATGGGGAACTCAGGAGCAGGTGCTTGCTGTCTGCAAGGGCAAGGTTTGGACTGTTAGACGATAGCTACTCTCCAAACCTATTTGGAAATAAGATATTTTGAAACAGCTATTTTGAAATATCTTATTTTGAAATAACACAACTACACGCATGGACTGTGGTTACAGTGCCCCTCCCTTTTGGAAGGGGCATGCAAATGCAGCCAATTGGAAATACAAATGAGGTGCATATTTAAATATCTCAGACCTCATTTACTTACTTGTGTGGGATCTCCATTCCAGAAGAGCTGATTTTGAAAGCCAAAACAGCTGTGTAGGTGGGGCTCATTCGAAAGAAAGCCCTGCTTTCAAAAGTACCCTTCTTCCTAATTTTTTTCAGGAAGAATGGTGCTTTTGAAAGTGGGGTTTCCTTTTGAATGAACCCCATCTACAGAGCTGTCTTGGCTTTTGAAATCAGTTCTGGAATTGAGATCCCACACAAGCATGCAAATGAGGTGTGAGATATTTAAATCCATGTCTTCTTTGCATTTCTGATTAGACGCATTTGCATGCCCATTCCAAAAGGGACGGCCAATGTAGGCACACACAAAACGAATTTCAAAATATCATTTTCGGACACACATTTCTATTTTGAAATAGCGCCAGTGGACCTCATTATGGCTTATTTCAAAATAGTGCTATTCCATTTCTCAATAGTGCCTATTTTGATATAGCAATTTGAAAATAGGCATTATTCCTCCTGCACTGAGGGCTAAAAATTTCAAAATAATGCACCTGCTGTTTCAATTTTATTTTAAAATAGTGCATGCGCAGTCAAGATGCTAGCAGAGGTATTTTGAAATAACAGCTGTTATTTCCAAAAAACTCTGTAGTGTAGCTGTAGCCTCACAGTCCGGAAGAGTTTACTGGCAATGCAGACAAGCTGGTGTACCAGAGTTGTCACACAGTAGTAGCAAAGCTCTCACTTGCTGAAGCTCAGAGGGGTAACGCAATAACTCATAATCCTAGGCCACAGCCCCATGCAGCCTCACCTACTTCTTGGACCACTCTGGCTAAATCCAGGTGCCCGTACCAATAGCAGTTACAGATTGTACTATTTGTTACTGCTTTTCCAATTTGGACTTTGCACTATTGCAATCAACAGACAGAATGAACTTGGCCCCAGATTATTTTTTTGTCTTTTATGTTATGAAATGCAGTGACTGGTTTTCAGTATGAAGTAGAAGAAAAAAACACAGTAAACAACTGAGTCACCTTATACTTTGTGGCCTTTCTTAATTATATGCCCATCCCAGCTTTTGATTACCTTTACTACAGCCAGACTTCTGACTCTTTGTTCTGTAGTTATCTCCTCAATGGAGTTATCCTCCATTTCATTACCAGCCTGCAACAGATTCGTGCGATCATATGGAAGTTCCCCCAGTGGTGAGAAACTATTTTGGAGAATAGTATCTGGTATGATTCTCTTACTGAGGGGCACTCTTTTCTCATCAGTAACCACAACTGTCATTTGCTCAATATTCTAAACTTCAGACTCTCGATACATTTTTGTTTTTTCAGAATGCACCGATTTCTTCTTTCCATGGGTTAAAAAACATTACCTGACTCTTGTGAGCTAGTCAATATCTGTTTGCATTGTCATTGCAAGAACGATCTAGCAGTCCAATCAGTTTTAGGTGAGGTTTGAATCAATTATTGCACTGATGTGGCATTTGTCTTATTAACAAAGAAGCCAAAAAGTTTGCTGTCACAGTGATAACTGATTAACCACTAAGGCCGAATTTTTCAGGAGTTTGCTGGCAAACTTTCAAGTAATCAGCATCCTCAGCTGGGGTCAGATTTTCAAGTACTCAGCACCCACAAAAGGGGTGAGATTTTTCAAAAGAGCCCAGATATCATTTAGGTACCACCTATAAAGTCCTGATATTCAAAACTTTCCAGCACTTAGCAGCTCCCACTATGATACTTCTAGATCAATATCAAGGGGATGAAAAATACCAGCACTCCAAGCATCTCTTTTTTAAATCCGGTCCCAACTGACCATTGTACCAGGTGAATCTAGAAATGTATCATACCAAGGTTCAGTCCATAAACATGCATTTCCCATATGATCAGATACCTTCAGGACAGCTCGATGTTCCACTATTTGAACAGACATCTTATTAAAGAGAAGTGACAAGGGACATGCTCACTGTTTGGTAGCACTGAAAGAGCTTAATAGTGCTGTGAGCAGAATAGGAGGGGTAGCACAGATGTGTTGGCTATTTTATCAGACTGACTTTTTCTAATGTGAAAGAAAATTCCTGTTAATTTAGAACATTATTACAATTTTGCTTTCAAAAGACTTTCATTCCTGTCACTTAACAATAAATCTCCCATTTATGTAACTAAGGCTGCATCTATACTAGCCCCTTCCTTTTGGAAGGGGCGTGGTAATGAGCAAGTTGGGAAGATGCTAATGAGGTGCTGCTATGAATATGAAGTTCCTCGTTAGCATAATGGCAGCTGTGCACAATTCGAAAACGCCGCTTTCGAAACCCACACCGCCCATGTAGATGGGGGTCTTTTGAAAGGATCCCCGGACTTTGAAAGCTCCTTTGCTATTTGGTTTTCGGAAGAAGGGGTTTTCAAAGTCCAGGGGGTTGTTTCAAAAAGCCCCCATCTACATGGGCAGCACATGATTCGAAAGCAGCACTTTCGAATCATGGGCAGCCGCCATTATGCTAAGGGAACACTACATATTCATAGCAGCACCTCATTAGCATCTTCCCAACTCGCTCTACCATTCCCCTTCCAAAAGGAAGGGGCTAGTGTAGTTGTAGCTTAAGCGCATCTTCCAGGTAGAAAGAAATCCCCAGTGCTCAAAATCTTTTCTTTGTGTGTGATTGTATCACAATAGCTTGGAAAACTGATATGCTTTACAAATGGAACAGGCTCAACACCAACAACCTTGGTGCATACTTCCCAATACTCCTCTCCTCAGTCTCACCTATAAGCCAGAATCTCAGCATGATGGGCAGATATCTATAACATGCAAACCAGTCGCATTGCACAGGTGGTAAATTCAATCCAAATTTGGTCCATTATACCTGAGTCTTGTCCTAGAGAGACTAACATTATAGATGAACTCTATGCCCAATGCAGCCTGAATCCCTTTGCTGGGATTGCCCATTTGAAAGGATGTTTTGATAAAAAAAATAAACAAGAACTCCTAAGCGCCAGTTGTGGTGGTGGTTGCAATTTTAGGATGAGGACATGGGTCCACTAGTAATTGAATTCAAACTATTAAATAGGTTTGACAAAGAACAGATGAGTATAACTGTGTTGCAGAATGGGGTGACCCTGTAAGAGGGTTGGGTTTAGCTCCTAGCCAAAAGTGGCCAAAAAGCAACTTGCTGAGTATAGAGAGCTTGGAAGAGTAGGAAAGCTCCTGAAGGTACACAAAACCATATATTTTCTTTCTGGTATTTCTCATGGTTGGTCTCTCATATTCTCTTCTGATCAGCCAGTTTTACAGGCTTACATCACCAGAAAGCTACAGCTATATAGGAAGAAGATTAGAATAATGATTTAAATTGATTTTTTTTAGATGCATAGTGCAGTATGCCATTTACGGTACATTCAGCCGTTGTCCAGCTGCTGATGAGATTGATAGACAGCCTTGAAGCTGGACAGGTTCTACTAATTTCTTCAGAGATTTCTCTAGCTATCACATCAGTGAAAGAGAGAGATGACTTAGCAGCCACTTTCTATACAATAGCAAATTTTCTATTCACTAGAAAACCCATATGGCCTGATTGTAATTGTCACAAGCCTTAAGAGCAGGACTATTTAAGCCTTTTAGTAAAGATTTTTCTGAGATACAGTGATTTGGGTTTTTTTGGTAATTGTACACAGAACTTTCTAGACAGAGCCCAACAGGTGGTAACTTGAAAGACTTAAACCATCCTTAAATATAAGTGATTTTTATGTCTGTTCCTAGCACAGGGGGAAATTTCAGGCTACATTCCCAGCCAACTGCTTTTCACATAATTATCCAGTGAACACAAAGATGATACTTTAATTGGAGTCTCAAGAAATGGAACATCTAGACTGTGTATAGTAAATTTCTCCTTCTTATTTACTGTCATGGTAAGGGAACTCAAGAGGAGTTAAAATGATGTGATAGGTCTGTGGTTATAAACGAGACTAATTCCAGATATGGTTTGTATAAGAAAATGTCTCAACATGAAAAACAATGATATTTACGTAGGTGCAATGATGAACCGATCCCACAGCAATCTGACAAGGAATTCAATTCTATAGCTCCCATCACTTGATCAAGTTGATGTTGGACGCCTTAGACCTCAGCTGGGGAGCGCACCTCAGCGATCTCCAGACACAGGGTGTGTTGTCCTCAGAGCAGATGATGTTGTACATAAATGTTAAAGAACTCAGATTGGAATGTTTGGCTTGTAGGGTCTTTCTACTGCTTCTGTAAGACAATGTGGTGAGAGTATTGATGGACAATATGACCTTGATGTTCTGCATCAACAGTCAAGGGGCAGTGTGCTCATTGCTTCTCTCCCAAGAGGCTCATCAACTGTGGGATTTCTGCATCAAGCACATGATTCACCTGGATACCTATCATCTCCTTGGCATTCAGAACACAGTCCTTTTTCTCTCACCACAAGTAGTTTTTCCATCCAGAGGTATCCCAGATGCTCTTCCTGAGGTGGGGAGCTCCCCTAGTGGATTTGTTCACTACCAAACAGAACATCATCATTTCTGTTCCACGAAGGGTCCGAGCATGTACTCTTTCCAACACTTTCTCCTGCCATGGTTGGGTGGGGGAGCTGATATACATATTCCTGCCAGTTCCCTCATTGGCAGAGTCCTATCGAAGATCAAGAGAGACAAGGCCCACATCATCAGTTTTGGTCTGGCACGGCCATGCCAACATTGGTTCAACATGCTAATGAGCCTGGTGGTGATCACTCACTGGTCTCTTCTCAACCTTCTTGCAGGATCCCGGGTGCCTACTGCTCCCTTCCACTTCACAGTGTGGATGTTGCTTGGTTGAACTCAGAGGAGCAAGCAGACTCTAACGAGGTTCAGCTAATCCTCCTAGAAAGCAGGTAGAGCAATCTACTTGGTGAAGTGGACTAGGTTCTGCCACTGGACATCTGAGCATAAAAACTTTCCGTCATGATCTTCCTAGCAGTTTGGATTACATTGCCTGCCCTATCTTAAGAACCAAGGGTTTTCCCTCCCTTCTGTCAGGGTGTACCTTTCCATCAGCCAATTCAAGGTCAAACAGTGTTCGTGTATGATATGTTGGTCTGCTTCTGAGAGCCCTTGAGAGACTCTTGCCACCTGCCTAGACATCCATCCTATGACCCTAACTTGCCTATTAATAGAATCACAGATCCATCCTTTGAGCCCATGGGCTCCTGCTTACTTTCCACCTGTTAAGGAAGATGTCTTTAATTGTGGGAATCACATCAATGATGTAAGTGTTGGCACTTAAAACCTTGACTTTGGAATTGCCATACATGGCATCCCACAAGGTCAAAGTTTGACTGTGACTCCATCTGACCTTTCTTTCAAAGGTGATGTCTTCTATGTGAACCAGGACATTTTCCTTCTGGTGTTTTATCCCAAGTCACACACTGCTAATGAGGAAAGAAGGCTGCATGCCCTGGCCATCAGACATGCCTTGGCATTTTACCTGTCATGTTCCAAACATTTTCGTAGGTCAGCCCAGCTCTTCAGCTCAACGGCAGACAGGACAAAGAGCAGTGTCATCCCTGATTATTTGTAACTGGATCACCCATGTCAGGAGCTGCTTTGAACTGACACAGATCCCACCACCGCCGATTGTGATGGTCCACTTGACAAGAGCTCAGGCATCCTCCGCAGCTTTCCTGGTGCACAGTCCTACCCAAGGCATCTGCACAGCTGGGATGTGGTCTTCAGTCCACATGTGCACAGTGCATTATGCCACCTCTCTGCAGGTCACAGATGATGCTGTGATTTATAGCAATCTACTCATCCATGAACTCCTACCCACCTTTATTTGGTACTGCTTGGGAGTCATCTAATATGGAATGGATATGAGCAATCACTCATAGAAGAAAAGACCTTTTACATAACTGGTATTCTTTGAGATGTGTTGCTCATCTCCGTTCCATGACCTGCCCTCCTTCCCCAGTGTCTGAGTTTCTGGAAGGAAGGACCTGAGGGTTGGGGGAGCTAGCAGCATGCACATGCCGCAATATATATATTGCGGCATGTGTGTGCCACTCCAGAGCACACCAGAGCCAGTCCCTTATGGATCTAGATACCACTGAGGGTAAAACTTGCAGCACCAGTGGGCAACACATCTTGAAGAACACCAGTTTTGGGTTTTGAAGTAATACACAGTGTCTCCCAAGTACCAATGCATGAACCACCATGTCACTTTCAGCACTGATCTTTGCAAGAGCTGAGGTGATCTAGACAGATAAAAAATACTATGTTGAGCTAATAATACTTACCGCCCTTTCTAAAGCACTTTGAGACCCAATGAAGAAAAGCCCTATATAAGAGGTAGGAGATAATTCAGCAGAGAACATTGGGAAAGAAAGCAGGAAGTGCTGTGTGGAAACAAAAGAGGTAAGTTAGTAGAAAGAAACCACACAAGGAAGTATTTATTCAGTAATTAAATAAATACTCTGAGATTATCAAAACAAAAAGCAGTCAAGTAGCACTTTAAAGACTAGCAAGATAATTTATTAGGTGAACTTTCGTGGGACAGACCCAAGGAGGGTCTGAAGAAGTGGGTCTGTCCCACGAAAGCTCACCTAATAAATTATCTTGCTAGTCTTTAAAGTGCTACTTGACTGCTTTTTGTTTTGATAGCATATAGACTAGCACAGCTTCCTCTCTGTTACTCTGAGATTATGTGAGTCACTTAGAATAGCAACAGATACATTCTCCATTTTTAGAAAGAATAAAGAAATATGTGCAAATAAGGTAATTAAGGAGAAGAAAAGCTCTGAGAGCCATCAGATCATGGGTAGAGCGAAGTCATGGAAGCATTACAGAACAAACTTTGAAAATAAACAAAAAGAGAGGCAGCAGGTTTAAACAAACATAAGAAAATACTCCATCACACAATGCACAGTCAACTTGTGGTATTTGTTACCAAAGGATAATGTGAAGGCCAAACTATAACATCATTCAAAAAAAGAACTAGATAAGTTCACGTCGGATAGATCCATCAATGGTTATTTGCCAGGATGGTGAGGGATGCAACATCATATCCCTGTGTGTCCATGTGCCAGGAGCAGGAAATGGATGAGAGGGAATAGATCACATGATACTTGCATGTTCTGTTCATTCTCTCTGAAACACCAGGCATTGGCAACAGTCAATGGACCCTTGGTCTGACCCAGTATAGCTATTCTTGGAGAGAGGAGAGCTGGCTAATAAATTTAAGATTTCTTAAAAATCCCCAAGAATTTAAAACAGATTGAAAAGTTTTATTGAAGTGAATGGTTGAAATAAAATGTACAGTGTGTTTGAGGTTACAATTAAAGGCAAGGGGAATCCAGGGGTCAAGGGTGGGTTAAGGAAAAAAACAAACAAAAAAAATGTAACATGCATTAAAATCAATAAGCATTGCCTGGCTTGTCCTGCATGGAGGTGGGTGGGTGTTTAAAACTCAGTCAATAAATATCCTGGGGGCATCACCCATAAAATGCAAAGAAAAAAAAAGAATCAAACAAACAAAAAACTAAAACAGAAAGAGTCTTATTCTCTACTGAGTAGCAAGGAGGGTAATGTAGGGCCAACTGGTATTCCTAGAAACATCCCTAAGTAATGGTGCTAGTGACTGTAATTAACCATTACAGCATCTAACTAAGGGTTGTTATGTATAATCATTCAATGGCAATTTTTAAAACAAGATGTTGGATATTTTTCTAAAAGATATGCTCTACTTCAAAGAGGAATTCTCTTGAGGAAGTCCTATAGTCTGTGCTGTGGAAGAAGTCAGACCACATGATCGCAGCCTGGGCCTTAGAGTCTATGAGAGCGGCATTTTACTTATGTCATCTCAATATGCAGGAAGAAAGTAGGTGGATTTTTGAGGGAAAGTAAATGTAGTAACATCAAAACAACAGGTCGTTGATCTTTTAAACAACAGGTAGTTGGTGAGCACAGATCACTGCAAAGCTCAAAGTGTCAAATATAGCCAGCGGGCAACCCTACTGAAGGCTTTAAAAACAACAGGATCATGTTGCAAGGCTCAACATTTCCCCTAAACATTTAGATTTGGGCTTGCTAGGGAGAGAGGAGATAACTTTAACAGAAAGGAGGGAAGTTGTTCATTGAGAAGGGGATTTTACGGTGGCTTATTTTGAACTGCTGCACTCTGGTTGTATTTTTAAACTATCTCATTCTCAAGAGCTCCTAGAGCATACAGATAAGCTGCCTCTTCTTATGTTTTTAAAAATGTAAATAAATAAATTTTAAGTTAGATTAAATCTTCAAAGGCTTAGGCCATGTGTATGTTACCAGAAGATCTACCTGTTCAGGTAGAGACACATGAAATCAACCTATCAGGGGTCGGCAGTCAACCCCTGCTATCACAAGGAGTCAAGGAAGTCGATGGTAGAAACTCTCACATTGACCTTCCTCAGCAAGGATAGACAGGGAAGTCAATTGCAGATAACTTGCTTCTAGCTACGCAGGTTCCATAGCGATCTGCAATCGACTTACCTGCCTAGTGTAGACTAAGTCTTAGTCTGCAAAGAACTGCATAGTTCTGAACCTATGTTCATGACCAACAATGCCATCAGTGCTGATCTCTGGGGCTCTATTCCACATCTGTGAAATAGGGATAATAACACTTCCTTGTCACATCAGGATAATATGAGGGTAAATTCATGAAGGATTATGAGATATTGAGGTACTGTGATAATCAGGACCCTATAAGAACCTAAAGTATATAGGTAGAGCTAGATGTAAACAGAATTCATTGGCAGTCTATTCCAGGTGCATCAACAACATTCTTTTAGCAGTGGCCAGGCTCAAAACTATCCAAAATTACTAAGACCTTGTCTACACTACCAAGACTTGTTGTCAAAACTTACGGAAACACCCAAAAGTTGATAAAGCAAAAATCAGAGAATGACGGATCATGACAGATCTCTCAAGAGATCATGTCCACATTGGGGCACCATCATCATTATGGGCAATGCACTTGCATCCCACAGTGCAGTGTTGTGGCAAGGCAGAGCTGATCACTGTGCATTTTGGGATTCCTTCCGAGTTCTCCCACAGTCTCCTCAGCTTGTGGTAGAATCATCATAAGTACTTCTGTGAGGTCTCTGTCCCCCAGCCCCTGCAGCAGCAGTCTGCCTGCCACTTTATCCCAGGCCATCCCAAGGGGGTGTAGGACCTGGAACAACACCCATCTACCCCAGGCTCCACCCTGCCTGTTCACACCTCTGCTCTGCCCCTTGCCCAAGCCCACACCCATTCCTCACCAGCCCTACCTCTTCCTGTTCCTGCCCCATCCCCATTCCACCCCTCCCCTGGGGGATTAGGCAGCAAGGGTCAGGTCCTCCTGCACTCATTGGCAGCAAGAAGTAGAGCAACTTAGCCTCATCCCTCTCTTCTTGGTGGTCTCCCAGCGGTGTCACTACACCTCCCACCTCCAGTGATTCGAGGAGCAGTTCCACCCTTTCCTGAAAGCATCCAACCCTGAGAAATGTAGCTGGGAGCCAGGAGAGTAAAGCGAGTTGGGGTCAAGTCACTCCACTTCCTACTGCCACGCTTGAGTGCAGGGATTGGGCCCAACCTCTGCTGCCTATGCCATCTCCCCGCTAGACCCCGAGATGTCCCCAGGCCCTGTAGACACCCTCCCCCTGAAGTGTGAGGCCAGGGCAGTTGCCCTGAATCGTCCAGTGGACAGGATGGCTCTGGAAGTGTTCCTGGAGCAGGGCAGAACAGGTGCACTCCATGATGTGCTCTGTGTTCCCCACATAGAAAATGTGGGTAGCCCAGTGTGCTATAAAGCCCGGGATGGACTAAGGTCTGATGTCCCCAAATGGAGCCGCACACTCAGCTGTCAGATATGTCCCAGAGGTTTGAAAGTGGTGGGGCCCATGCCTGAAGGGCAGCAGAGGTCAAAACACTGAGCAGAGTGATCAGGACAGACATTGTGAGAGACTGGTGGAAGCCAGTTCTGTCAACAAACAGTAGTGTCTACACTGGCTCTTTGTTGACAATAAAGGGAGGGGAAAAGAAAAACGTCTCTCACGGGGTGGAAGTTTTTTGATCCCAATCTAAAAACCAAGCAGGGGTTTTCATTCATGACCGTGATTCAGAGTTTCAACTCCATAGAAACAGGCTACAGACTGAGCCTTTCCAGTCCAGCACTCTCTGTTCTGGAAACTTCTGTAATCCAGCATGATTTTAGTTAGTCAAATGTCCACTTATTCTGGCTGTGGCCAAGTTTCCCATAGTCCCATAAAGTTTGTTTACATCCACCAGTGCTGGCGCTCAGTGTTCTGTGTTGTTTAGCTCTAATTTATCCATGTCTTCTACGAGCTCAGTAAACAGTGGAAGTGTTGGTAATGCTGCCAGATAATAATGACCTCTTGTGAGTCAGCAAATTCTCTGATTCCAAACCAGTTGGGTTCCAAGGATTCCGGACTAAAGAGGTTCAACCTAAGAACTGCAACATCCACAAAATGCACAGCTTTGTCTAATGAAGAAGTTACTTCTTTTACCATACGCAGTTAGTGGTTGGTTTAGCTACTGAACTCCTACAGTAGGCTTTTTTTCCATTGGGTTAGTTCTGTTTTCTTATTTAGGGAATGTGCAGGGAGTTTTGTGATTAAGATTTGCATAAAGCCACACAAAATGGAAATTGATTTTTTTTCCATTGGGAGAAGGGTCAAGCCTAATGTCACTATGAAATTATGAGCATCTGAAGAAGTGAGTTAACTCACGAAAGCTCATGCTCTAAACTTTTCTGTTAGTCTATAAGGTGCCATAGGACCCTTCGTTGCTGCTACAGATCCAGACTAACACGGCTACCCCTCTGATACTATGAAATTACAGGATAGTGGAGTATATTGGACTAGAATTAAAAAAAAAAAGATGCATAGGGTTCTGTTTATTCTATGCATATACTACCACTTTGATATTCAAATTAATTTAGCTCCAAGCAACACAAAAATAAGGAGGATTTATCAACTCCTTGTCCATTAAATTAAATTCTTGTGACAGAGAAGAGCAGATACATCTGATGCTGTTTTTTAAGCTGTTTATTTAGAAAATGTGGTCATTTTGTATGTTAGCTTTGCACACTGTTCACAAGGGTTTGCTAAGGAGTTACGTTGGACACTGTAGATGAGGGGCCCTAGAGCTTTCTTTTGGCAATATTGTAGCAATAACACAGATCCAAGAAGAGAGAAAGTAAATGCTTTTCTCTAATATTTCTTCCCAAGTTAAATTTAAAGACAGAGAAGAAAACTACAGTTTGAAAGGTGCTGTTATGTTGTGCTGCAAGTCTGGGAAAAGCTTTTAAAGACTACAGAAAATCAAATCTCTTAATGGAGGTAGTGTGTGTGTAAGTGTATTTTTAGTGCTGTTCCCTAACATAGCTTTGGGGGTTTTTTTATGACATTTTGTAGAGGCAGCAGTTATAAAACAAAAGAAATAGTGGCTCTTTTGCTGTCTCTGCTAAACCTTCAGAGTATACTATCCTCTGCTTTTGCTACTCCAGTTTACAGTATGGTTATCAATTAGACATCTTTCTTTGTTCATTCCTGTCATACTGGAGGCTTGATATTCCATAAATAGCAGGCTAGTTCCCGAGATTCAGTGGTCGCTTAGCAGCAACTCCACCTCCTCCCCTCACTCGCACAGTTTTTGTGGATTGTGACTTCTCTATATAAGAACGACATGTTCTGCAACTGTTGTTGACCTCTCAACAGCATAAAAGCATTAGTAGCACTTGAATCTCTTAGGTTTTAATTATTTTTATTATTTAAGTAGCTGGAACAAGGTTCCCTGAAACTGGCAAGAACAATTAGCTATGATTTTGAACAGCTTAGACACTCACAAAGGTCTGTCTAGTCTTTTATCTGGCAGCTCCTGCTTTCATTAGGGGCATATATTAAAGAGCTTTCAGGGACCTACATATTTAGATTATACCATCTGCATATCCAGACAGTTCCAAAAGCAGAAATGAGTGCTATGCTCATCTATTTTGCTTTTTTAAGGGAGAATGCGCTTGTCAATGAATCTTAGATGTTGCAAGTGGAACAAAAACTACCAGGTTGGAAGTCCACAGGTGTTGTGACTATACTGTATTTCTTTGTGATTAGATGGGAGGCAGGCCCTATAACGCTCTCTCTTGTGATATAATGTGAAGGTAACAAAATGAGGACACCAGATCAAGTTAATGTAGGTGTGTTTCTTACAGTATATTTTCTAGAACTATTTTCATGATAAACTCATAGGCTATGTCTACACTAGCACAAATCTTCGAAATGACCATGAAAATGCTGATAGGAATAAGGGGATTTTGAAGTCCCTGGGGTCCTTTCGAAAAGGACCCTCATTTGGGTGAGCCGCACGGCAGTGAAAAGCGGCAACTTTGAAGAGCCGTGGCCCACGGCATGCTAATGAGGCTCTGAATATGCATTTCACCACCTCATAAATAATCTTCAAAATGGCCATTTGCATGGCCATTTCGACGATTTGTGCTAGTGTAAACACAGCCATAATATCCCTTTGGAAATTGTTCCCCAAACTGAATGATTTCACTGTTAGGAATTTTCTTCTGGAATTCAAACTAAATTTCTATTCTTAATTTCATTCCTTGTTCTGTTCAGCTTTCATATGTGGTATGTGCAGAACATTGTCTTAATTCCTGCCTAGATATCTCTTTTGCAGCTTACATATATTATCCAGTCTCGGAGGGGTAGTCATGTTATTCTGTAGCTTAAACAAACAAACAAACAAAAAAGCAGTCCAGTAACACCCTAAAGACCCATTTCATTACCCATGAAAGCTCATGACCTAATAAATAAAATTTAGTCTTTAAGATGGTACAGGACTGTGGTTTTTTTTTAAATATTCTGTAGGTGTTTTAATCTTTCTGCACTGGGCAAGGCCTCTAATCTTCTAAATCATACATATTGTCTATACGGAGAGCATTTTCAGCCAAAACTTTTCTCTTTTTTTTTCTGTCTGAAGCAAATTTTCAAAAATTTAACACAAATTTATTAAATGTTTCGGCTGATCCAAAAAAACCATTTGGCCCAACCCTACCCCAATATGTCTTCCAAAATTAGAAAGGCTACAGCATTTTGTTGTAACATTTTTGATAAAATTGCATTTTGTTTTGAGTTTTAGTTTAGTTTTAAAAAGGTTTTAAAAGCCTCAAAATTAAACAAAAATACTCTTTTGGACTGAATAAAACATTGTTGACCCATTTTTTTTCATTTTTACCCAATTTTTTAAAAAAACATTATTTTTACATTAACAGCAGGGAAGTGTTGAAAGCTCAATATGCACCTATTTGCTTGCAACAGTTTCAGGGAAGGTAACTCACGTAGAAGCTATTCAGTGATGTTTGATTTCACAGGGATAGTCCTAGACCAGTGTTTCCCAACCTTTTTTTTAATAAAGTACCCCTTTTACAAAAAAAAAGTACCCCCAGTACCCACAATTTTCAGACATGCAAAATTTTTTTTTACCATTACAACACATTTGTTTTAATAACAATTGTAGCTGGTTGGTTGGACAAAATTGCCTATAGGTAATAAACTTGCCATCGTACTTATGATTGTGTGAAGAGGATAAATCAAAAAAAATTAGATGAACATAAAATAAGTATAATTTTTTATTCACTCATATGTATATATTTTATGTAATGAACATCAATGAACAATGATCACTGAAATTACAAGAAAAATTATAATTAATGTAATGCAAAATTTGAGCTAGTTTGGATGAAATCAAATGTTCAAACCGAGGTTTCAAACTGCTGAGGGCCACAATTAAATCAATTATCAGCGAGGTGGCCTTGTTAGTCTGTATCTACAAAAATAAGAAGTCCTGTGGCACCTTATAGACTTACAGATATTTTGGAACAGCAGCTTTCATGGGCAAAGATGCCCATGAAAGCTTATGCTCCAATTAAATCAATATTTCTAATACAGTTTCGTGTGTATTACCTTCTTCCAGATTTGCAGTTTTATTCTGTTTTCAGAAGGAATTGGTTCATTTTAAACCCTTTCAGTTGTAATTATAAATACTAAACCAAAATTGTACAAGTAGCAATTTTATCACTTACTTCAAATAACGAGCATAATATTGCAGAGCCAGGCCCCATTTTAACCCATTCCCCCACCCCTCCAGAACCAGGAACTCCCAGCCCCCTGCTATAACCCAATCCCCTTCCCCACCTCCAAAGACAGGCAGCTCCAGCCCTCCCCATCCCCCATTTTAACCCAATCCCCCATCTTCCAGAGCCAGGCACAGCCCCCCACCACTGTAATCCAATGCTGGCAACTCACCGGAACCACCACTGCCACCGCCACCATCACTGCTGTCATGTATTTCTCCCTTCAAGCGCTAGGGACGGATGTGTGAACAGAGTGGTGCATAGCACTCATGGCTCCGAGCCTTCTATTGCTCAAAGAGCTGCATATGGCTCCAGCATGTGTACCTCCCAGATGTCTCTCATGTATTCCTAAGGGTACACGTACCACGTCTTGAGATACACTGTCCTAGACCAAATGGTGCCCTGGTGAGGAGCATCTTTGGTGACTTCCTTTCATTTGTTGGATTTTGAGCACCATAGTTTTATTAGATTGGTAGTCTGTTTTGAGACTTTGCACAATTTGTGCACACAATATATCCCTTTTGTGTACAACAGTAAATGTGTATGTTAGGATCTGTAAATCTGTATTTATTCATGCCATCAATAAGCAAACAAAAATGTTTTCTCTAAGCTTGTAGAAACTTTTTAAGAGTAACGGAAGTGTAAATACAAAATAACATTAAGAAGGTTTAAGGCACATGGAGTTCTAAGGTAGTCTGGAAAGTTCCAGGAGATTCTACATAGATCCAGAACATTCTAGGACAAGGGAAAGCAGTCTTTTTAGGTCATTCCCCCATTTTCAGCCTTTCACTTAGCTGCCCCCTGCCCCTAACCTGTGGGAGGACCACAGGAAGGGACGTGGAGGGTGGGGCACTCTGAAAGTGGGTGGGATGTTCAGGAAGGGGGTTCTGAGAGGCTCCTGGGCATGCTCCAAAGGGGGAGGGGTGCTCTGGGGAGGACAGCAGGAGGGACCCCAAGAGGTTACCTCATCAAGCTGGGAAGTTGCCAATTGCCCCCGTCGCTTGTCTCAGGGCCCCTGTGCACTCTGATTGGCCCAGAAGCTTGGGGAAAAAGAAGGCTGGTGATGCAGGGGAAGCTGTGGGGTTGGGGGAGTCAATCATGCTGAGCCCTCTTACAAAATGTCATGCCCCTTTGGGGGCATACCCCTCACTTTGCACACCCCTGTTCTAGGAGTTTAGTGAAAAATTACTACCTATAAACTATCAGAAACATTTTACTTCAAGCACTCTGTTTTCCCTTTTGTCACTAACAACAAAGCAGCACTCTGAGCCCAGTGCCCCTCAGGTCCAACTTCCCAGGCGATCAGATGGGTTGCCTGCCCCTAAATCTAGTCTTGAACATGAACTTGTACAGCTTAAACATTATAACTGCAAACACCCATTAAAAGGGATGGAAATGATCCTGACTAGCCTGTTGCAAGGGTTCTGCAGTGAGATTTGTTTTCCAGAAGCTGGGAATGGATCACTTAAGGATCACCATTCTGTTCGTTCTGAAACACCTGTCATTGACCACTGTCAAAAGACAAGATTGTGAGTTGGCTGAATCTTTCATCTGACCCAGTATGACTGTTCTTATGCTCTTACCTGCTTAGATTTGATTTGCACAATGCCTGTAGTTGTGGGTAGAACACTGAAGAAGACAGATGGCTCAGCCCTTACGTGAGACAGAGATTGTGTGCTTTGTGAGGTTCAACTATGATTCCTCAGCTGGTGATTCAGCAACAATCTCATCCAGTGAAGAAGTTCTGTGCTCAGCACAGCCGCAGACTGGCAGACTGCAAAGAAAGCTATTTTCAGTCTTACTCATCCCAAAAGGTAGGAGGAAGACGTAAATTAGTACTTTCCAGGGGGGAGGCATTTGTAATATAGAATTTTGCCAAATTCTACTAGTATTTAAAATACTTCACATTATTCATGTTAATTTTGAAAAATGTTGCATTCCCAATCCTTGGTTTCATGTGTTTTCGTTCTAAAATCACAACAGCATTTTGGACCAAGGTAGGTTCTGAGTCAGTGCCCATTGAAGTCAATGGAACAACTCCCGTTAACTTCTGTGAGTTATAAATCAGATTGCTTAAATGCTAGTGGTGATGGGCTGTATAGAAGTACTTTGCATAGGTAAAGAGAACAAACAATGGAAGATAACAGAATTACAGTCTCTGACAGAAAGCAGTGTGTGTCTCTTCAGAAGCAGTACGGTAAACCCTCGATATAACAGACTAATGCGGGGAAGGTTGTCTGCTATTACCAGAAGTCCGTTGTATGCAAGAGTTTACCTGCCCACCCACACCTGCCAGGTTTCCCCAGCCCCAGTCCCACCCTCCCCCACCCCCCAAAAAAACCCTGCCACTCACCTGGGGAGCTGCTGGACAGCACTGCATTGCTGGAAGTGCCCAGCAGTGCAGCTGGAGGCACCCTGCCATTTGGCCGGAGGTGCCCCACTGCACGCAACTGTCAGCGTCCTGCCACGTGGCTGGAGCCACTTCCCTGCATACAGGCAGAAGTGCTCGGTCACACAGCTGCAGCTGCCTCATGCCTGTAGGCACTTGACCACATGTGGCCAGAGGCACCTGGCCAAGGGGCTGCAGCTGCCTCACCGCTCGTGGCTGGAGGTGCCCTGCCACATGACTGGAGCTGCTTCTCCACACATGGCTGGAAGCGCTGTGCTGTGCAGCTTGAGCTGCTTCACCACACACAGCTGGAGGGGCCACCACATGTCCTAGAGGAGCTGCTGCCAGAGCCCTCATGTATGCAGACAGGGGGGACGTCTGTTGTTCCCAAAGTCAGTTAAATTGGGGTCCATAAAATGGAGGATTTACTGTAGACTGAAACAATCTGGACCTTCAAAATGACTGCTGAGCTCAAGAGAAAAAATGAGTACTTAGAGAACTAAAGGTTCAGTAAGTAGGAAACAAAAGCTCAATATCCAAAGTTAAGTTACCCCACCAGACTTCTCTCTTCACCTCCACCCTCCTGCTGTTTTGTGTTCTCTAAAGCAAGTAAACAAGGCCTACCAACAGAACATGAAAGTCAACAACTTGTCTTGCTACAAACCAAAGCTAGAACCACATTCACCTAGTCACATGGACCCTTTGCTGAAAATGTTTTACCTAGACAGAGCACTCATACACCAACTCATAGGAGAATTAAATGTGCCTATATTTTATATAAGCAAATGTTCTGCATCTATCATATCTCATAGCTAGGTATGTTTCCATCTTCCTGCAGAGGGGCAAGAAAAATATGCCTCAGCTGCAGTAAGTAGAACACTACCTGAAAGCATCAGCTGAAACAGGAGATTCCAGCTGGTTGAAACTCAATTTATATGCTTTGGCACCTCTTGGGACAATAGAAATGTGTGCATGACCATGGAAGCAAACATGAATTAAGCAAAACAAATGTAATGACTTCAATTCACTGAAGTCTGAAAGTTAGAATTTTTTTGGTTTGTTTACTCAGAGGTTATGAGTCATATGTAGGATTCTACCAAATTCATAGCACTGCAAAATGCATCACAAAACTTGAAATCTGGTCTCTCCCTGTAAAATTACACCCTGAAGAGGTAGAGTGTTGATGTGTGCAATGTTACCCTATCTGATACAGATTTTATGCGGGGAGACGAGCATTTCTCACATTGTGGGACCTGACACCAAAAGGAGTTGCAGAAGCTCACAAGATTTTAGGGAGAATGTGGTACTGCCACCTGACTTCTGCACTGCCTTCACATTTGGGTGACCAGAGAGTGCCAACAGTTGGCTTCGTGCCCACCTCTGAAGGCAGTGCACTGCCAGCAGCAATGCATGAGTCAGGGAGGCTATATCATACGAATGAGAACAACAAGAAGTCCTGTGGGGCCTTATAGATTAACAGATATTTTTGAGCATAAGCTTTCGTGGGCACTCCAAAATATCTGTTAGTCTATAAGGTGCCACAGGACTTCTTGTTGACTAACACGGTATATATATATATATCTCTGATATATATCATACCAACGAAGGGTCCTGTGGCACCTTATAGACTAACAGAAAAGTTTAGAGCATGAGCTTTCGTGAGTTAACTCACTTCTTCAGATGCTGGTCCTGGAAATCTGCAAGGCCAGGTATAAATAGGCCAGAGCAAGGCTGGGGATAACGAGGTTAGCTCAGTCAGGCAGGCTGAGTTGTATTGTCATCAGTAGATCTGGAGGTGTGAACTCCAAGAGAAGGGAAGCTGCTTTTGTATTTAGCCAGCCATTCACAGTCTTTGTTTAATCCTGAGCTGAGGGTATTGAATTTGCAGATGAATTGTAGCTCAGCAATTTCTCTTTGGAGTCTGTTCTTGAAATTTCTTTGCTGCAGGATAGCTACTTTTAAATCTGCTACTGTGTGTCCTGGGAGATTGAAGTGCTCTCCTATGGGTTTTTATATATTGCCATTTCTGATGTCTGATTTGTGTGCATTTATTCTTTTACGTAGGGACTGTCCAGTTTGTCCGATGTATATGGCAGAGGGGCATTGCTGGCACATGATGGCATAAATTACATTGGTAGATGTGCAGCTGAATGAGCCCACAATGGTGTGGCTGATCCGGTTAGGTCCTGTAATGATGTTGCTGGTGTGTATATGTGGGCAGAGCTGGCAACGAGGTTTGTTGCATGGATGGGTCCCTGAGATAGAGTGACTGTGGTGTGGTGTATAGTTGCTTGTTAGGATTTGTTTTAGGTTGGCAGGTTGTCTGTGAGCAATGATAGGTCTGCCTCCCAAGGCCTGTGAAAGTGGGGGATCATTGTCCAGGATGGGTTGCAGATTCCTGATGATGCGCTGTAGAGGTTTTAGCTGAGGACTGTAGGTGATGGCTAGTGGTGTTCTGTTGGTTTCTTTCTTGGGCTTGTCCTGTAGTAGGAGGCTTCGTGGCACACTTCTGGCTCTGTTGATTTGTTTTCTCACTTCCTCAGGTGGGTATTGCAGTCTCAGGAATGTTTGGTGCAGATCCTGTAGGTGTTTGTCTCTGTCGGAGGGGTTGGAACAAATGCGGTTATATCTAAGTGCTTGGCTGTAAACGATGGATCGTGTGGTGTGTCTGGGATGGAAGCTGGAGGCATGGAGGTAGGAGTAGCGGTCAGTGGGTTTACGGTACAGGGTGGTACTGATGTGTCCATTGTGTATAAGCATGGTAGTGTCAAGGAAGTGGATCTCCTGTGTAGATTGGTCCAGGCTGAGCTTGATGTTGGGGTGGAAGTTGTTGAAGTCCCGGTGGAATTCCTCCAGAGTCTCCTTCCCATGGGTCCAGATGATGAAGATGTCGTCAATGTAGCGTAAATAGAGCCGGGGTGTTAGTGGACGAGAGTTGAGGAAGCGTTGTTCTAGGTCAGCCATGAAAATATTGGCATATTGAGGGGCCATGCGGGTACCCATAGCTGTGCCGCTGATTTGAAGGTATATATTGTCGCCCACTTTCACAGGCCTTGGGAGGCAGACCTATCATTGCTCACAGACAACCTGCCAACCTAAAACAAATCCTAACAAGCAACTATACACCACACCACAGTCACTCTATCTCAGGGACCCATCCATGCAACAAACCTTGTTGCCAGCTCTGCCCACATATACACACCAGCAACATCATTACAGGACCTAACCGGATCAGCCACACCATTGTGGGCTCATTCAGCTGCACATCTACCAATGTAATTTATGCCATCATGTGCCAGCAATGCCCCTCTGCCATATACATCGGACAAACTGGACAGTCCCTACGTAAAAGAATAAATGCACACAAATCAGACATCAGAAATGGCAATATACAAAAACCCATAGGAGAGCACTTCAATCTCCCAGGACACACAGTAGCAGATTTAAAAGTAGCTATCCTGCAGCAAAGAAATTTCAAGAACAGACTCCGAAGAGAAATTGCTGAGCTACAATTCATCTGCAAATTCAATACCCTCAGCTCAGGATTAAACAAAGACTGTGAATGGCTGGCTAAATACAAAAGCAGCTTCCCCTCTCTTGGAGTTCACACCTCCAGATCTACTGATGACAATACAACTCAGCCTGCCTGACTGAGCTAACCTCGTTATCCCCAGCCTTGCTCTGGCCTATTTATACCTGGCCTTGCAGATTTCCAGGACCAGCATCTGAAGAAGTGAGTTAACTCACGAAAGCTCATGCTCTAAACTTTTCTGTTAGTCTATAAGGTGCCACAGGACCCTTCGTTGCTCTACAGATCCAGACTAACACGGCTACCCCTCTGATATCATACCAAGTGACCCTGCCTTCAAAACTGGGTGGTCAGAGAGTGGTTGCTGCTGAGAGCCTAGCTCTTCAGGCAGCAGTACAGAAGTATGGGTGACATTATCTGCCTGCCAGAAACTGGGAGTGCATGACAGGAAGTGGCTCGCTTGATAATTACCTGTTCTATCAGTTCCCTTTGTAGCACAGGATACTGGGTTAGATGAACCATTGGTCTGACCCAAACACAAAATGCTTGTTCTTCTGTTCTTGGTAGCTATCATGTTGATGTATTCTGTGCAGTCTACAGCTTAAACCTTGCAATTGGCAAAGGGAAAACCATAACCCCAGCATAATATGGCCCTTCTTCAGAACAGATCAGTGCTATATATGAGTTAGAGAGCTGAAAGTAGAGGAAAAGCTTTAAAGTTTGTAGAAAGTTATGAGAATTTCCCCTCTTTGCATAGTGTTTGTAATATTTTTATAAGGCACTGGGTTGGTCATTCACATTCACACTGTAACTTGGATAAATTAAGTTTTGGGGATTTATTGCCACCTCATGGAAAGAGAATTGTATCACAAGAAAGTAGCAATTTGAATTGCAAACTTGACTTATAGTGAATTTTTATATGCTTTGACAGATTCTGCAATTTCCAAATTAGCTGAAATGTTATTATTATGAATCTGCTTCTCTTAACACTGATTTGGGTGTCAGTGTGCTCTTAGTGAGGGCTGGGTCCAAATTCAGATACTCCCACTGACTTCAATGGGCTTTGGACCGGGGCCTTAAATAATACTTCCATTAAACTGACTTTTAAACTTATTGTAGGAATTCTGACCAACATTTCACTGCTCCATAACTGTGAATAGTGTTGTTATTTCCCTGTGAGAGCTGATGGTGTACTAACATTTCCCAGGAGCAGTTCCAGACAGATTGTTAATTGGAACACAGGGAATATAGTTCACCAATTTGCTAAACAGAGTATTTTCAAGGACAAGTTTTCAGGCACTGGTGACTACATTTCAGGTGAAGAAAACAGTATCCAAATGAACATACTGTGCACAAAGGGGTAACTGTTCAGCAGTGTGTATGTGTAAAAATGTGTTCTCATTGGTGTCAGTGCCCCTATACATACCATACCATACAGGGGAGCCTACAGCCATGCCAGGCCTTTGGGAAGGTGGGTGGGGAAGTTGGCTCCACACTCCCAGAAGGGCCATTGCTGCCAGTGGAAGGGGCGGGTCTGGAGGCAGCCAGCCTTCAGTGCCTCCTGGAGCGTGCTCTGCCAGCCCTCCACATACCCCCAGCCCTTAGAGTTGTCAAGAGTGCACCATGCAGAGCTTCTTTAGCTCTGGGCTCTTTAGAATTGCTGGATCACAGGGAAGTCGGCCCCGTTTGCCCTTTCCTCCTCCGTTGGCAGGCCCATTCTGTATCTGTCCATGTGAGATAGCAGCATATTACTAGCAGTCAGAATCAATATGGTTATGCCAGAATGCTAGACATATTCTACTTTTTTAAGGTTTTACTCTTTGAAATTAAATGAAATTGGAACTAATTAGTCATGTTTGTGAAGCCCTTTGAGTATGAAAGTCACAATAGAAGTGCTAGTTATCGTTATTAGATGTAGCAGTAAAATCTTCATATTATGATTCAGTGTTTTAATTATCTATATATTTAAAAATATTTTAAAACGTGGTAGATTGCATTAGATCTTTTGTATTTAGGGATTTCAAACAGCAATCCTATTGTACCATTTAGTACTTTCAAAAGCCCATTACTGATAAAGCCTGCATTTTTTCTAGCGACAAAATATTTTGGATATGCTTTTCAAATAGGAGTGGGCTTTACTGAACTATAGTGGTAACCAGTGCAAGAGAAACTGGATAGAAACCAGATTATGAATTTATTCAAAATTACTCAGTCACTTCCCTTTTTTCTCAGTCCCCTACGTTTAGCTTGATTGGAGATACACGTATTCATTTGCTGACGACTGTGCTTTTTCTTTGTTCTTATATTTTCTTCTTTCATTTGGAAAAAAAAACATGGCTCTCTGCTTTTACTTTATTTTTCTGTAAATAAGTTTAATTAAAATTACAGAATGTTTTGAAATGAAAATATTCGAACTGTAATCAGCTGTGAATGCTATTGCTTTAATTTTGCTCCTGGTTATAGTTTTAAATGTACAGGAAAGCTCAGCATTTTTCCATATGCATAGGAGTTTCTGTTAGAATTTGCCCACTCTAATTTGCAAGATAAGCTGCAAACAGAATAGTAAAAATTTAAGATAGCAGCACTCTCTTAAATTATAGATATATATGCAAATATGCTTTGTTTACAACATAAAATTCCTTATGCAACAAAATTGTAATGTTCCCCAGTATTCAACCCTCTGCGCCTTGTATATAGATGTGTTAAGAATTGTCATTATTCATACTTTTTGCACATTAAATCTTGTTTGAGTAATATTGATAGCTATATAACTTCAGATGAGCTTTAAAAAGTCTTAGAAAAGTCAGTTGTACATAAAATACTAGAAAACAAGAGATAGTTGACTGTATTGTAGTTATTCCTTTGAAATTCATAAGAGTAATTCTAGTACAAAAATCATTTTAAAGAAGTAACAAAATATAAGAAAACAAACAAGTGAACCTAAATTATACAGGAAAATGTGTATTTTGTATAAAGGGGTATAAAACTGATTTATAAAGTCATCTAAATTTCAGATTTATCTCCACAAGTTAATTAAAAGTCTTCCAATTTACTTCAGAGGTTTGTCTATCAGGCCCAAAGTCAGTTAATATTAGTTTGATATGATTCAATGCATAATGAAAGAAATCAGATTTAGATGTTAAAAAATTCTTTGATTAATTATAATTACTACCTTATGTCATCTAATCCAGAAATTAACTGGTAAATATGAAGCTATTATATAATTCCATCTCCAGTAAACTCCTTTAAAAGGTAAAATGTCTTCGGTAAACACTTGATATAATGGACTAATGGAGGGAAGGGGTGTTCGTTAAAAATAGAAAGTCCATTATATCTGAGGGCTTGCTCTGAGAGCCATGGCGCCTCTGGCTCTGAGCTGCCTGCACTCTGCATTGAGTGTGGGGGCTCTTCTTGGCTCTGAGCCACCCACACTGAGGGCAGAGCACGAGGGCTCCTCAGGCACTGATCCCAGCCACAGGGGGAAGCGGGTGGGGAGGGAGACCCAGCAGCAGTGAATATGCTAGCCCCGGCCAGGGACCATGCAGCTGTGGTGATCTCAGCTGTGGCCAGGGACCCTGCAACTGCAGCGATCTCAGGCGTGAGGGGTGGGGGAACCCAGCAGTGGTGATGGCGGCTCTCCCATTCACAGCCAGGGACCCCGCAGCTGCAGCCTTCCTATTTTCTTTGGGGGGATAATAGCGGATGTCGACTGTTACTAATGTGCAGTAAAACAGGGTTCACTATATAGAGGGTTTACTGTATTTCCTTTTCCTCTATTCCTCTCCATCGCTAAATCATGATACATGATATGACGTTCATAAAAAATGGCTGTTTTTAATCTGATTTATATTTTTTACCTTGAATGCAATCAAGGATTCCAGAAATCTTTTTAAGGCCTCAGTCGTACAACAGGATTCATGTACTAACTTTAATGGGAGTTGTAGTTACAAAACAGCCTATTTGTAAAGTTTCCACTGCAGAACCTGGGACTAATCCAGCAGTTTTGAAGCCACTCAACTAAAATAAATGAAATTATTACCCTGTCTATTTTTTTCCTATACTTGGATTATATGGTCCTCCACTGAGCCTGTAATACCAGGTCCTGTGAGGCACTAGGAACCCCCAACCTTTTTTGTTACAATCTTGCAAACATGGCACATCTATTCCCGTGAAGGTTTCCATTTGTTCCAAAATGCTTCAGCTTCACATCTCCTCACAATTTTCTGCGCTTGCTTCCTTCTCCATCCTTTGTTACTTATACTTCACAAATATAGTGATGTCATGTTGATCATTAAAATGCCATATAGGGTTGCTAGCGCATTAAATAGTCTGGTCAGATGAATTGGAATGGCTAAACCATATTTGTGCTGAATCCTTCCTGTCTCATGGCTTGCTAAGCAGTTGGCATGAAATTGGATAGAAAATGTGGTTGTTTATATTAGTCCCACTATACCAGGGGTTATAGTGCAGATATTCTACATAAATTCCTACTAAAAAATCTGTTGTAATGTTTCTAATGATAAATTTCAATAAGGATGAGAGAATCTTGAAAATAAGGATAACAGGTGTGGTGCAGTTTCAAATCACAGTAGACAAAGAATGGGATAGTACAGGTAGAACTGCCTAGTCAGTCCTATAAATCCTTTTTTTGCATTTATACAGTAGAAGTGCTATTATCTGTCACCCCTGGGGACCTGGGGTTGCTAGATAATCAAGTGTACTGGATAGTGGAGTGGGGCCATTGGCCCTGCTCCATCGGCACCACTCTCATTGCTGCCACTGTGAGCCGGGCAGCTGGTTCCTGGCCCACTGTCACCGGACCCAGCATGGCAGCCAGCCCCCAAACCCACTGCCCTGGGCTGTGGCATGACAGCCTATCTCTGGCCCAGCCGCTGCTGACACCAGCTGAGCAGCTGGCCCCTCAGCCGCTTGCCTCACCACCACAGACTGGGCTCCTGGCTCCGCTGCTCCTGGCCCCAGCATGGCAGCCGGTGTCTGGCTCTGCTGATGCTGCCACTGTCCCCACTGCTGGCCCTGCTGCTGCCAACCCCTGCTGTGCTGCCATCACTGCAAGCCAGGCAGCAGGCCTCCAGCCCCACTGCTGCCAGCACCCACCCCACTCCTGCTGCTAATAGCTGGGCAGTCAGCCCCATGGCAACCACTATTCTGTATGATCCTATCCTCACTTAACCAGTGCCATCCACCAGCAGAGCAGGTGTCAGTTAACTGAGTATGCTGGTTCTCCCAGTTCTGGATGACCTGGCTTCTACATTTATTATTTAGCTATTTGAGGTTAGTTTGTTAAAACTATTTTTTTAACTGTTTGAGGCAATGAGGTACATTTGGGGCACTGAAATGCTGTGGCATAGGTGAACAGTGGAGAATAGCAACATAAGAGTTTAAAAAGTTACATTCCTTCATTTGCAGACTAGTGAGATTCTCCAAGAAATCTGCATCACAGTATTGTGGCCCATCAAATCTTTTTCTTTTCTTTTCTTTTCTTTTGAATTATAATGAATAAATAACATGCCCAGTCATTATTTTAATCCAACAACTGGGAAACACGTGTAGTGATAAATGTCACATTTTATGTATGTAGGAAGCTCACAATTCATAAATATTTAAATGCCAACTTGTCACTTAAATGTGTTGGGATTTTTTACAAATATACATTTTCTCTGGTTCTCCCTTGAAAGCTGTATTGACATTCAAAAATAGCTGCAAAGCTAGTTTGGAAGGCATTAATTCAATACAATGCAAAATATAAAAGTATCTACATACAGGCCGTGTCTACACTAGCCCCAAACTTCAAAATGGCCACGCAAATGGCCATTTCGAAGTTTACTAATGTAGTGCTGAAATACATATTCAGCGCCTCATTAGCCTGCGGGCGGCCGCAGCACTTCGAAATTGACACGGCTCGCCGCCGCGCGGCTTGTCCCGACGGGGCTCCTTTTCGAAAGGACCCTGCCTACTTCGAAGTCCCCTTATTCCCATGAGCTGATGGGAATAAGGGGACTTCGAAGTAGGCGGGATCCTTTTGAAAAGGAGCCCCATTGGGACAAGCCGCGCGGCAGCGAGGTGCGTCAATTTTGAAGTGCTGCGGCCGCCCGCATGCTAATGAAGCGCTGAATATGCATTTCAGCGCTTCATTAATAAACTTCGAAATGGCCATTTGTGTGGCCATTTTGAAGCTTGGGGCTAGTGTAGACGTAGTCACAGAGTCCCTGACAGATTTGTTGGGCTATAAGGCAAGGTGGAAAGGGGGCGGGGGGGGGGCCACTCCGCACTTCCAGAAGGGGAGGGGCCTTAGATGGAAGGGGCAGGGATGGGACAGCCCGCTGTCAGTGTTCCCCATGCTGCAAACACACAAAAAAGTGAGAGTGCACACTATCCTAGAATAATCTATAGTCTGATGGCAGGGCCTTTACCTGGCATGTGCATTGATTAAAAGCATGGACTTGTACCTGCACCTGCCACACCCTCAGGCAAGGGGTCAAGCTACTTGGTTATTTCCTACTGCAAGATCAGTCCATCCGGACCTCAGAAACCTTCCTGATGAAAGTTTCATAGAAAACAATATGGTTCCATAACAGTTCTCAGTTTTGATTAAATCAGCATTTTCAGATTAAAAAAAGTAATTGAAAGTTCCCCTAACTACGTCTATTTAGGACTGTAATTCCCATGATTCTGTGAGAAATCAGCCATTCACTGATGTCCATATTGAGGGACAAATCATATAGCTCACTCTAATTTTATCTGTCTAAGACAATGGCACTGGAATAGTTTTTAGGAAGGGGTATTGAGATGCACCCTCCCATTTTATACATGCTCCTTACCACTCTGCCCCCTAGAATTGGAGCTGTCAGGGGGAAATCCCTAATTCCCATGTATTTTGTCGAAGGCCTCTATCACTGTAGTATCTGAGAACTGCACAACCTCTGACATATTCATCCTCAATCCTGCTGTGAAGTAGGAAGTGATATTATTCCCATTTTACAGATTGGGAACTGAAGCACAGAGACACTAAGAAACACAGGAAGTTTGTGGTGGAGCTGGAAAATAGAGGAAGATCCAAATAGTGGAAAACCTTGTGTTTAGTTTTAATTGGGGCCAGCAGGAGTGAGGTCACAGGATCTGATCCAAAATGTAGAAATATAAATTTACATAAGAATAGTGTATATGTGATTGAATAATTTCCCACACACACTTTGCATGTGGTTTGCCTTTAGTAGCATTTATTTTAACTGAATTGATAGTTCTCCGTCATATCACAGTGAGTCTAGCTCCTGTGTGGATCCAGTTTTAAGATCATTGGTGGGAAAATTACCCTTGAAGTTTGGGGGACTCTAGCAACACATGAAGAATGAATATAGTGACCCCACACACAGCCACAAGTTATTGGTTTGGTTTTTACTGTAAGTTTTCCCAAGCAGATGATCATGATTACAATCACACATAAGTATACAAAACCTAAAAGAGTAGCTACTGCTGTATTCAGTGAGTCTGGGGACTCTCTCAGCAAGTTGTCACCTGTTGGCCTGGTGATTTCTTCTGATGTTTTCCCAATAAGGTCTTCCCAGTTATCCATACCAGGGAACCCCTTCTGTCTTGTTATGAATATACCTAACACCATATGCATGTGCATGATGGTTATAACCCCTCTTTTTTCTCTATGTGTACTTCTTCATCCCATAAATTTTGGGTGTCCCAATTTTCATACATTGTTCTTTTAGTTCTCTTATTCTCATTAGCATTTCTGAACATTCTTGTTAAATGTGCTCTATTTTAAGCTATGTTCAGACAAAAACTTTGCATGGTGTTAAAATCAGGTGCCTTGTGGTCTTGATGGTACATTGTGTTATACTTTTGCAGAACATTGCCTATTAGCACATTCTAGGAATGTAATATTATTGGCATAGGGATATTCCTGGGTCACACATTCCTGTCAAGCTTCCTTAAGTCTGAGCCTGAGAATTATTTTCAGTATTGCCACGTCTTATGTATACACCTTCTCTGTGTCTACACGAGCCCCTTGCTTTCGGAAGGGGCATGTTAATGACTGGGTTCGACAGATGCTAATGAGGCGCTTCCATGAATATGCAATGCCTCATTAGTATAATGGTGACCGCGGCCATTCGAAAGTGCGGCTTTCAAATCGCGCACCACCCGTGGAGACGCGGACCTTCCAAAAGGACCCACCAGTTTTCGAAGGCCCCTTCTTCCTAGCACCAGAGACCCAGCCCTTATACCCACTTGTTGCTCCTAAATAATTGTCAGACTTGTGCTCCTAGGATCTTCTTTTATTTATGCCTACATCTACAACTTAAACTATTCATTACACATTGATTACATATGAAATGCCTGGAGTTAACAAGTGACACAGCTAAATGATAAAATAAACTAAATGGCTTCCCTACCCAGATTGACATATTGGGACCATTACTTCAATTGTGTTTGCACAGCATCAACACAGTGATCCTGACTGGAAGTGTCTGGGTGTGTAGCAAAGTACAGTGACCTCTCCCTGACTCAGAGGAGAGGAAGCCTCCCAGAGGACTTGGTGGGCAGTCCTAGACCACCTGTGCCCCGCGCAGCAGCAAGTGACACCTGCGGGAGGAAGCACCAAAGGCGGAGCTCAGGGCTCACTAAAAGGGCAGCCTCTGAGCTGAGCAGAGGCCACTGGCCGGTCTCCTGAAGATTGTAGCCGAAGAGTCCATGCTGGACCATCAGACTGGCCAGAGTGGTCAGCCTGCTGTGCTGACCAAACCCTAGAGCCACAGCCAGGCCTGCAGCTGGCCTGACACCCAGACTTCCTGGATTTACCAGGATCCTCTGCCTCACTGTGAACCCCAAAACATAGTTGTAGCATAATGTCTGGTTATTAAAAAAAAATTATAACATACATAATATAGTGTTTATAACATAAACATGTTCCAGCAAATAGTTCTTAAACAAATAGATCTTCTCTGGCTTTTCGATATTGCTGCTATTAAAGGCCCATTTTCACTTTTCTGTGATTTTTCCATGTTTTGTCTGAAACTCAGCTGTGATCAGCTGAGCATCATCACAGTATTCAGGTAGGACCTTAAAAATGAGTCATCTTAGTCCTAGTGCATTAGGGTTATGTTAATGTCTTAGAACATTAAATCACAATGCACCTTTTCTGACTTCCAACCTTGCTACTGTTACATCCTTACTGTAAATAGGCACCCTACAGCCATACCATTGAGAGCTGTCAGATCTTATAAGCTAAGGAGAGCTAGCATTTGTATGTCCTGAGAGATGCTGCCAAGGAAAACTAGGTCTTCCCCACAGCAGAACTGATGATTTGCAGTGTAGTAGAAAAATCTCTGAACCGGTGTCCCAGCATGCTGCTTTCCAGAGCTCTTTTCTGAGAGTGGGGATGTTATTTGCTTTTTCTGATGAAACTTCATGACATTCTATCTGCAGTTTTAATTGGATATAAATTTATTTATTTCTAATCTGAATATGTGTGTGTCTGTGTGTGTGAGAGAGAGAGAGAGAGAGAGAGAGAGGGAGAGAAGGGAGGGAGGATATTTAAAAGACAGCAGCCTTGGCCTGTCTCTGCTTCAGTTTACCTCAGTGGCAGCAGAATTAGTCTATAAATGAGTGCTCCTGAGGATTCCACCCCTGGTGTTTAATCATAGAACACTAGGACTGGAAGGGACCTCGAGAGGCCATCGAGTCCAGGCCCCTGCCCCAATGGCAGGACCAAGTACTATCTAAACCATCCCTGATAGACATCTATCTAACCTGTTCTTAAATATCTCCAGCAATGGAGATTCCACAACCTCTCTTGGCAATTTATTCCACTGTTTGACTGCCCTGACAGTTAGGAACTTTTTCCTAATATCCAACCTAAACCTCCCTTGCTGCAGTTTAAGTCCATTGCCTCTTGTTCTATCCTCAGAGGCCAAGAAGAACAAGTTTTCTCCTTCCTCCTTATGACTCCCTTTTAGATATCTGAAAATTGCTATCATGTCTCCCCTCAATCTTCTCTTTTCCAAACTAAACAAGCCCAATTCTTTCAACCTTTTTTCATAGGTCACATTCTCTAGACCTTTAATCATTCTTGTCACTCTTCTCTGGACCTTCTCTAGTTTCTCCACATCTTTTTTGAAGTGTGGTGCCCAGAACTGGACACAATACTCCAGCTGAGGCCTAACCAGCGCAGAGTAGAGCGGAAGAATGACTTCTCGTGTCTTGTTCACAACACACCTGTTAATGCATCCCAGAATCATGTTTGCTTTTTTTGCAACAGCATCACACTGTTGACTCATATTTATCTTGTGGTCCACTATAATCCCAAGATCCCTTTCTGCTGTAGTCATTCCTAGACAGTCTTTCCACATTCTGTATGTGTGAAACTGATTGTTCCTTCCTAAGTGGAGCACTTTGCATTTGTCCTTGTTAAACTTCATCCTGTTTACCTCAGACCATTTCTCCAATTTGTCCAGATCATTTTGAATTGTGATCCTATCCTTCAATGTTGCAACCCCTCAGACCATTTCTCCAATTTGTCCAGATCATTTTGAATTATGATCCTATCCTCCAATGTTGCAACCCCTCCCAACTTGGTATCATCTGCAAACTTAATAAGCATACTTTCTATGCCAATTTTAAATCATTGATGAAGACATTGAACAGAACCAGTCCTAACACAGACCCCTGCGGAACCCCACTTTTTATACTTTTCCAGCAGGATTGAGAACCATTAAGAACTACTCTCTGGGTACGGTTATCCAGCCAGTTATGCACTCACCTTATGGTAGCCTCATCAAAATTGTATTTGCCTAGTTTTTTGATAAGAATATCATGAGAGACCATATCAAATGCTTTACTAAAATCTAGGTATACCACATCTACCACTTCTCCCCTATCCACAAGGCTCATTATCCTATCAAAGAAAGCTATCAGATTAGTTTAAAGTGCTTTGAACTCTTTTGGGATAAAAGCTGTTGTAGAAATGCCAGTAGCTCTTACTGCTTTAAAATGTCTTGTTTTTTGGTTCTGTATTTTCACAAAGAATGACCATAAGTAAGTTTCTGTACCCACTTTTGTAAAATATTATCATAGTTCATCTTGTGTTCTAAACTCTTGCAGGATGCTTTATGTGAGGACGCTGCATTACAGTTTATTTTTATACAGTGCCATAAGTGTTTGTGGTGCTCTACAGACATCTATGAAAAGATGTTTCTGCCCGAAAGAGACTTCAGGGCTTGTCTACATAGTGCACTAGTGTGAACCAGGGGGGATGTAAATTCCAGTGCCCACCACTGTGTTGCACACTAACTGATTCATATGAAACCTGCTTGTGTGCACAAAAACTTTTCCAGTGTGGATTGATGCATTCCCATTTCAGACAGCACTATGACAACATGCGCTTTAATGGGCGCTAGCAGTGCTTACATGGGCCAGATTTCCTGTCCAATCAGAGCAAGATATAGAACTCAAACCCAGCTAGGGCTTAGTAACACTCTGTGTAGACAAAGCCCTCAATTAAACTGGAAGTATAGTGGTTGTAGCATAAGTCTTCAATCCAGAAGATATAGGCTCTGCTTCTAGTTCTGGTGCTGGTTTGCTATCTGAATTAAAGCAACTCATTTTTGACTTGATCCTGCTCCCCCTAAAATAAATAGCAAAAGTTTCATCATCCAACTTCTTGAAATAGGGTAAGACTTTAACTCTTCCACACATCATTTTATATACCAGTTATGCACCTTGTCAGGATAATGCTGACATCACCTTGTTTATATCTGTAAAGCTCTTTGAATGGCTCAAAAGGAAGATGCCATTGACATGCAATGTATTGTGCTTAGATTAAATTGGAAGTATGTATGTAAAAGAAGGAAGGGGATCATTACCTACTAAAATGAAATAGTCCTGTTGTACAAATGATGTAGACATTAAAACCCCTGAACTTTTCAGCTTTAACATTTATGCACCAGTGTTATTAGCTCCTGGATATTAAATTTTCTGATTAGGCTGCCCAAACAGCATACAGTGTCTTCACGCTCCAACCAGTTACTTAACCCAGGGGATAAAATGAATTAGGGATTTGAAATTATTTGTTAATAGATGGCAAATAAGTGTAATATTAGTCATTTTATGACTACAGGCAAAGAAATTAGTTTGTAAGAACGAAATTTTCAAGCATCCTTCACTAGTTTCAAAGTTAGAGTAGATATCCCCAGTGTATCTTAGCTGCTAACATAACATGCTTCCACAAAAAAGCCTTCCAGTTTTTGTTCTTAGTGCTGAGGCAGATATCTTCATAAACTGGAGAAGGAGAAAGTATAGCCACAGAAAATCTAAAAATAGCGGTAAAATTATTTAATTATCTGCATACATCAGCCAGGAATCATTTATCATTGAAATATTTTATTAATAGTGCAGAGTCAGGTAGTAAGGGTCTCCAGAGATCTGAAAATATTTTCGTTAAGCAAAACTACCAGAATATCATTTTATGTCTATGAGAGGACCCCCAGCTACAACCTAGAACTGCAGGATTACTTTGCCCCATTAACTCTTCTGCCTCGGCGCTCTCACATCTTTGCCAGCAACAAGTAGCAAGCCCCTCAGGCACTGTTGACATTGAGCCAACCAGCATGCAGAGGAGCACAGAGCAAAGTTGCATGAATGCTCTCCAAACTACTCATGATCTATGTACCAGAAAAAACCATCAACTCTCTGAAGCCCAGAGCCTTGCACTCAGAAATATGTCATTTTACACGACTCAAGATCTTTACTTGAACAGCAGAAATTCATGAATTAGTTTGCCACTTTACTGAAGAAAAGTGGACATTCACTACCCTCTATAATCCAAGCAGATTCCCCCAAGGGTTTTAGACAAACTCACTGGTAAGGATAAAACATTAAAATAAGTTTATTAAGTACAGAAAGCTAGATTTTAAGTGATTATAAGAGGTAGGCATAAAGGCAGAGATAGTTACCTTAAGAAAATAAAAACTAAGCCCACATTCCAAATCCAAAACTTTTAAACTGAGGAAAAGTTGAATCAAACAGCTTTTCCCACCCCACTGGATGCTATAGGTAGGTTACATCTCTTAATATGCAGGCCAAATTTTCTTTTCAGCTTGTGACTAATCTCCTGAATCCAGTCTTTGTCTCCCCAGTGTTCTTGTTGCCCTTTGCATAGGTGAGGGAGAAGAGAAGTGGTCTCATGATCCCACTATTCCTTATTTTATACTTTCAATCCATGTCTCTGGATGGATATTGGCCCAGGCATGACCAGTCCTGTGTAGCTGACAGAATAGTAAATCTCTTGTTTACAATTCTCCAGCTAATCAATAGTCATTTAAAACCTGCCTGGGTATGGGACTCCACCCTTGTAGTCACTGGAGAGCTGCCAGTGGTCAAGTCCAAAATTCACAGCATATTTCAGTAACAACCATATAGCAAAATCTCACAGTGCCATATATCAGGGGTTGGGGGCCACTGACCCATAGACAAATCAATTGAGGGCCACACAAGTGAGAAGTAAAAAACTATGTGGTCCCCAAATAAAAAAAAAACTAAATCATGAGAGGTTTTGTTGTTTGTGAAGGGAAGATGAGGACTCTGAGGCTATGTCTACATGGCCAAGTTATCTCAAAATAACAGCAGTTATTTCAAAATAACTTTGGCAGCATCAAAATGATGCACACTATTTTGAAATAAATTTGAAATAACAGGTAAGTTATTTTGATTTCAGTAAACCTCATTTCCTGAGGAATAACAGGTATTTCAATATAGGCCATAATGATGTCCAATGGCACTATTTCAAAATAGCACTATGGACCTGGAAATGCTATTTCAAAGCTGTCTTGTTTCCAAATAGGGCTGTTGTGTACACATAGGCTGTGTTCAAAGTAGCTCCCTTCTTTAAATTTGTTTCGGGAATATTGGAATTTCGAAGTTGGGTGCATATTTCAAAGCACCCTGAGCTAGACTGCCTGTCAGCACTTTGAGGTTAACAGCTTTGAAATTCGTGTGGCTGCCATTATGCTAATGAGGCACTGCATATGCATTGAAGAGCCTCATTGATATTCCCTGGTTCCGCGTCATTTCTGTGCCCCCTTCTTCGACACGGCCATAGCCTGAGAGCAGAAGAGGGAAGGTAGTTAGTTGTTTATCGAATTTTGGGAGGTTGCTTGTTTGTTTTACCTTTCAGTTTCTCACTGAAGGGATTATAGTAGCATAACAGCTTTTCTGATAACATAAACATTAGGCTTTATCTTAAAGCTATGGATTCAAAAGTATTTCAGAAAGTTAAAATGGAAGTAAAGAGAATGTCAGGGGTCTCATTTGGCCTGTTAGTAAACAATAAGAAAGATATAAAGCTATCTAGAACCTAAAGGAGAAAATAAATAGAGTGAGAGGAATACCTGAAGTTGATTGATAACATTGTGGTTGGATTTTTGTAGTATGCCTGTTTATGTGAACTGTTGGGAACTTGGTTGTAAGGGCATAGAAATGGCTGCAAAACGGGCAATGTAAGAAATCAGGTGTTTCTATTTCAGTGTGGTCCTCAGTATTCCAGTCTTCTCAGCATCGAATTCATTAACTGGTGGTGTTTCATTCTCATTCTAGAAAAGGTGAAACCTGCTGGCCAATCCTGCAAATTGGTAAATAGTGTTTAGTAAATGTCATTCATCTTTATCATGAATGTGTCTGACTCTTTATACCTATATTGAAGGAACTTTTACAAAACAATCTCTTAATAGCCTGAAATCATGAACACAAATAACTTCTAAAGTCAAATGTAAATAATTGTAGAGTTGCTAACTAGCAGATATAAAGATTCATGCTCACCTCCAAAAGTGTCAAAACTGATTTTTTCTAATTTGTCAAAATGATATGTACCCTTGAATAATAATTTTATCTACTGAAGTGAAAGAGCAGAACATTGATGAGCATGATGATCCTGAAACTGAGATATATTGCGCACCATTGCCATCTTCAAAGTTTCCTTTTTAATGTAAACAAGGTTGCCTTCAGTATACTACAAAATAAGCCATTTAAAGAAATATTTGTGGTTCTTCACCCTGGATATATGCATCTAGCAGATAAAAATTTGCAAGCTTGCTAACTAGAATCTAGGTACTAGATTATGCAAGTGAAGTAGAAGAATATATTAGAGGAAGACATTGACACTGCATTGACATTTAAGATGGATGTCTAGTTGAATGTTAAGAAATGTCCATACAGAGAAAACAGCTTCTGCTGAATTCTGTGTTTGAAAAAGAAGCTCAGTGCATCAAAAGGATAGAATAATATGAAATTTAAATCACAGGACAGGACAGTTGCATTCAAAATTAGGCCAAAATTTTTGTGCCTGTTCACACACCACTGTTGGTTTGGTTTGCCTTAGCTTGGATGAAACTTCATAACAAGCTTGATACTGGAGAAACATACAGGTGGATGAAAGGATCGAAGGACAGATCCAAAACAGTAGTAGACTTATTTAACTAATAGGCTAGGGACTTAGTCACTGCATGATTGTCTTACTTAAAGAATAGCCAACTTTTCAGAATGCACGTTATGGGAAACCAATGAATCTGAGTCTGTACAATATGTTCAGTTAATAAACCCTTTATGGGTATTTCACTTATTTGTAGGTAATTTTTTCCATGATGGGAAAAAATCACAGCAATCTTGGTTATTTTCAAGGACATGAGGCTTGGCATTAACATTTTAACTTGGTTATAGCTGCTAAGATCAATCATTGACTATTATATAAAAGAGAAACTATTATATAAAAGCGAAATTATGTTTAAATGAGAAGGATGCATTCTGCAGCACTTACTGCAGTCTCATAACAGAATCTATTTCTCCTCTGGTTGGAGAGAAAATAATTTCCAATCTAAACTGTGCTTCTGGACCTTGTATGTTAATCCAGGTTGTTATATAAAGAGATATTTCTGATATATACTGAAAAGCAGTCCGAAGGTTAGAGTTTAAAGAAAAACATACTTTATTATTTTGTTTAAATTTGAACTCCAGATGACTGAAATAAATCTGTGGAGGGTATTTTGTTACCTATATAAATTTAAATGTCAGGCATTTAAGAAGGCAGCTGCTAATAGTAAAATGCCTCTGCAAAGCATTGATTTTTAACGGCAGTGAAATTGCTTTAAAGGCCAGGTGAATCTGACCTTTTCTGTACTTTGTTTAACTTATCTTTGTAAGTCACCAGTGGCTGTAGACAAAAATTTTGTATGCTGCTTAATCTGCCTGATACTGTGTGGTAGGATGAGATAAGGTTTAGACCATGAGGATCATGTTGTATTTCTATGGTAAATCCAAAATATCAGTAGGTGCTTAAAGTAGATGTGAGATAGCAAAACAACATCTTCTGGCTTTATTTTGCCCAAGTGCAGAAGCTGAAGTAGCTTGCTAATAGCTTGGTAGTAGCTGCACAATGGCTGCTCAGACATTTTGTGACCTCCCTTGACCACTCATTTCTCATTCTCCACCATCCCATGGAGAATCAGGCCCCAAAAGATGTTGATATTCAGTCGCCCAGGGAAAATTTTTGTGGCCTTAATTCGGGATCAGCAATCTGTGTCTCCGGAGCCACATGTGCCTCTTGAAGGAGTCATTTGTGGCTCTGGACACTGCCGTCACTGACTCCTCTGTGGCTCCTGGCCCTGCTGCCACTGAAACAGTAAAACTAAATTTAATTTGTTTAATATCCAGGAGGGCAGTTGGAGTGATCCAGCCATTGAGCCAACTGAATTTAGTTCAATTATTTCAGCAGTAGCAGGGCAGGGAGCTGCAGAGAGCCCCACATATGCCCTGCTACCCAAGTGGCCAGACCCCTCTGGTGGGTGTAGCTCAGCTCACCCCTGCCAGTGGAACACCTCCATGCCAGCCTTCCTTCCACTGGGTGCATGTGGCTGTCCAGCGTCGGCTCCCCAGCCAGAGCCACAGATGGGTTAGTCCCAGGGGCTGGTTTGGGGCTGAGGTGGATTAATCCTGAGGATGGAGGAGGGGCATATTTGGGGCTGAGAGTGGTTAAGCCTGGGGATGGAAAGGCAGGTTTGCAGGAGGGGCAGTAAAACTTGCAGATCGGAGGCAGATTTAGGGTCTGAGGGGGGAAAGCCTGGAGATGGGACGTGGGTTTCGGGGCTGAGAGGGGTAGAGGTTGGGAATGGGGGTGTGTGTGGAGGGTTGATGTGAAGATTGCTCCTTCTTGCTTAAGAATCTGTCCCCAAATGCAGCCTTTTTCTTGTACTTGTTTGCTCGCCAATCCATGGGTGAAAATAACAAACTTTCTAACTAATACAAATCATTGTGTGTGCACTGTTTTTAAAACAGGGGTTACAAAAAGTATGGTTTGTCTCATATTCACACACATTGCAGCTCTTGAAGCATTGATTTTGTAATTGAGTTTGAAAAAAATGTCTCTTCTCACTATTTTGGTTGCAGCCTTAAATCATTTATTCATCCTGGCATCACAGCTGAATTCAGTTGCTCAGCCCAAGAGAGGAGGAGGTCAAACATGGTGTTCTGTGGTGATTAAGAGCAATAATCTCCTGGTCTGATTACTCCTAGTCTGGTACTGGAGGAAATGAGTCTCCACACCCACTTTCTAACTTTGAGCCAGGTCTGTAAGTGGAATGTGAGAGATGATTTAAAATAAATCTTATTTATTTCTGATGTATTTAACAAATATACATAATGCATACGTACAAGTTTTCAAAAGCAGCCATCCGTCTATCATCCATCCCTCCACTCTAATGAAACAGTGGTGGCTGCTGCTTCTATATTTGCTGGCGAAATGCTCTGGAAGCCCCTTCAGATTCAGATTTAGTGATCATCTCCTAAGCTCTGCACACCAAATTCCTCATCTCTCTCATGTTATGGTACGTTAGGAGTAATTCTACTGAAGTGAGTGGAGTTACATGGGTGTAAAACTGCAATAATTGAGATTACAGTCTGGCTCAGCATTTCCAACATGTGTTTTAAAACAAATTAGAAGAAGAGTTCTTCCGTTCTGAGTTCCCTTGGTTATCTTAAGGGGCCAGCAGAAGCGATATAAGGGCGTGCTGAGGCACACATGAAAAAGTGCAGCATTGGTGTTGATGCTTGGGAGAACTTTGCCAAGTACCGTCCCCAGTGGAGAGTGGTAACCTGTAAAGGGTGGCTCAGTTTGAGAGGTCCCATTGCAGCACAGACGAGGAAAGGTGGAGAAGAAGTAAAGAGCAGCAAAACCTGGCCCACACCCCTGCCACAGCCGCCAATACCTGCCCCTTTGTGCCATTGCTTTTCAGATCTTCTGCCTGGCTTCCAAGTTAGCAATTCCAAGTCAAAAGAAATTTCCATACCAGGAGTCTATCTTCAGAGACTGACATGTGATTGTCAGCCTCATTTAGACTTCACTTTAATTGGATGACCTGTGTTTTGTTTTGGTTTTTTTTATAGTGCTTGTATCATTGCTGCATCTGAAGGCAATACCCTGTTGCCTTCAAATCTCCCGTGACAGGGACTGACTGAAGTCATTATCTCAACAAAAGCATTGGCAATGAAATTCTCATCCATACCCACAGCTAACTTGCAGCTGGTACCTTGTAACATCATTTAGTATTCTATTTACATGCTTTCTCATTTAATTCACATTTCTGCTGCTGTCTGCCCCAAGCATTCACAATTCTTGAGTCAGACCCCGAAATTCATGATTAGATTAAAAATCATGAAATTCATTAAATAATAAATTTGGGTAGTTTGTGTATTTTTCTGGTACTTGAGCTTTTAGTATAATTTTCCCAGCTTTTCACTGCAAAGATGAGAGCTAGAAACTTATGTTTATATTTTTTAGTGTAAACTGAGATTCTCATGCAATCAAATGAGTCCAGCTGCTGGGGCTTTAAGAAACACATTGAATATTGCAAAACTCATGATTAAACTGTGAAAGTTGCCAGCACTGCATTTTTAGTGGACTATTTGTTTCTGAGTTCAGAAGTGCTGGATTTCAAAAACTGTGTAATGTTTCTGTTCTTCAATTTCAGGGACTATTGGGTAACCCAAGTAATTTAGCTATTGCGGGGATTGACATTGGTATTTCTACAAGAACATTTTGTTTTATTTATCTATAGCCAAGTTTCATTAGTGACTCAGGAAATATTTGATAAACTACAGGCTACTAGGGAAGTCATGTAAAATGGAAAATAAGTCAATAATAACTGCTCAGAAATAAGGAGGTTAAAAAAATCTACACTTTGTTAAATCATGTGATTAAGGACTCTAAGTCAAGTTACATAAACCCTATTCTGAATACCTTTTAAAACAGGATTTTCTTGCATAATTTTGAAATTATGTTAAAATTACAGAGCTTGGTGGGATAGCTAAAATTAATACTTTTGATGATAATACTACTTTTGGAAGTATTAGTAATATACCTAATACATAAAACGCAGCCAGTGCATTATTTCACATTGTATTCTCAGCTCATAATAGAAAACAGCCTCTTTTAATTTATCATTCTGAAATTTTGTACCTTTAATCTTATGGATTGTTCATCTTATTATGAGATTTGAGCCTTGATCCCTCACTCCTTAGTCACGCATTTCCAGGTAACTCAATGAGAGTTTTGCCTGACTCAGAAATATAATATCAGTCTGATGTTTCATGAAAATGCAAATTGATTTATATTCCAAATTTGTGATAACTTTCTATGTCCAATTTTTTCTGTTGCATTTTTTTTTACTTCTGTGTGCCGGATCTCCTCTTACATTTGCTAGCTTTAATGCATCTTTCCCTTGGCAGAGTGATAAAAAGGATCTGATTCTCACTTACACTGATACACTTATGGCTTTTTCAGCCACAGCTCAAAGTAAAGTTGGAATCACGCTACCACTGATAGCTCCTAAAGGAAACACGTGCCTTGCTTATGCAATAGATATTATGTATGTTCCTGCTCTGTGCTCTTCTGCAGACTGTCAAAAAAGGAAGCAGTCCTGTAGCACCTTGAAGACTAATAAATTTAAAGGTAAAAAAGGAGAGGACATTGGTGCACAGAAACTGGGATTGTTCAAGATCACATGAGCAGGCATATGGGGACCATCTTTCTTCCTACTGTGCATTATTTCAGGAGTAACCAGTGTCTATCTAACCTATGATTACCTTCCTTATAGGAAAATAGCAAAAACTATTCTTGTACAAAAGGTTCATCAATTCCGCTGACATATATGCGGTTCAAAATGCTTGGCCATTTAGCTCAGAGATGTAAACTTATAAGAATTTAGGGCAAAGTAATTTCCTCCTTATCAGTATAGTTTTCAGTCAGAATATTTTTGTTACCTAGCTTGTGCACCTGAATCATAATTTTTACATCAGTTAATGTCCTCTTTTGAGACATTTCTGAGGCACTTGATTGGCTTTCTCAAAACCATTAATAGCAAAATTATAAATGTGTAACTTCAAAGGTAAACATAGATATTGCTTTCATTGCTACCTGTGTCGCCGTGTTGGCAAGCATGAATGTATGCTTCGGAAATTTTTGTTGTAAACATGCTAACATGCCAACAATATTCTTCACAGATCAGTCTTCACTCTCTTATTTTACCAGCTCAGTGTTAGGGAAAGCTGGGATAGTCAGACATTGCAACTTGCAGGCAAAAGTTGACAGAACCAGGAAAAAACTCAGGATCCCCTGACTTGTGTGGTCCTTTCAACAGCTCCCTAGGCTACACCATCATTCTTTGCCCCTTTTCCTCCCTACTTTCACTTACCTGTGTAAGTGCCTAGGACCACCTGGCCTAAACTGTCAAATACTGCTGTACGTGCTCTTGAGGAAAACTCAAACCTTCACAGTTCCTTTCAAAACCATATGTTTAAGTGTTCCTAGGAGAAGATTGAGATCTATGTAAAACTAAAAATAATATGGTTAATGTTGGTTTTCAATGATAAATCACGACCCATTCGTTGGGGGCAGGAGGATGATTCATTGATGAAGTGGAGGGTAAGAAATGCAACAAAGTACCATAACCACTGAGCTATCCTATCTTGGGACATGGAAATCAATTTCTGGCTTTGCCACAGACTTCCTGTGTTACCTTGGCCAATGCTATGTCGACACTACATTGATAAAGTCGAATTTAAGAAAGTTAGATTGATTTTACAATGTTTCTATCTTCACTGTAAATACTGTTAGCTCGATTTTAGGGAGCACTGAGGTTGATATCATAACATCATCAAAAGTGGCTGGGTGTAGCATCAAGTTTGAATTTAAAAATTTGAATTAAGGTTAGTGTGGAAATGCCACATCTATTAATAAACTTTTTATCCTCCAGAGGTGTCCTATATGTATCGCACAGTGCCCCACAGTCCTCCTCTCTGGCCTCTTTCATCTGTGCTGCTCTCCAGGTGCATGGGAATTAGGTAACAGGAAGCCCACAAATTTGAATTTGGCACCAAGAAGCCCGTGGCTGTGGGGTCATCCTTGTATAAAAGGCTGAACACTTCTTTCTTTCTTTGCTATCAGTGCAGCTGCGGGGTCACTCTTGTATATGAGGCTGAGAAGCTTTTCCTTCTTTCTTTGCTATCAGCATGGGAGCTCATTTACCCATTTAAAACAGCCCCAGCACAGAGTTCATGGTTCTGTCTCTACCTCTGCAAGCTGAGCACTTGGATTTATTTTCAGCACTAGCACCAGCTCTTTCCCCACCAGCTAGGCTGTTGCAGGGGTCATGCTTGTATGAGAGGCTGAGACACTTCTTTTCTGCAGTATACATTTGTGCAGGGCCCCCACTTCCTCTCACAAAGGCACAATGCAGTTGCGATCTTTCCTGTGCCCAACCACACCAGGTGGCTAAGCGGCGACCCAATAAAAGGCCATGCCTGCTGTTCAGTGCAGACCATGCTGCCGGTCAGCACCATCTCCTGGCTTGAGCACAGTGAGGGCTCCAAAGGCAGGATGGTTTTTGGGGGGCTTGCTGCCACCCAAAGAAAGTCTCCCCCAGCAGCTAAGATTTTCGGGGGTGAGCTGCTGCTGGGGGTGGGGAAGTCTCCCCTGGTGGCTAAGATTTTCAGGAGCTTGCAGCCATGGGCAGGGTAGACCACGTCAACTGGCTCTGCAGCCACAGACCTCACACTCTCTATGGTGATGAGGAGGTCTGGCCCCCAAACAGTCAATTGGGGCTGGCCCCCACCTGAGCAACACTGCTTGTTGAAATGTGACGAGCTCTATCTCCCGCATTGGACAGCTCTGTGTAGTGAAGTCGGAAACTAAAAATCTTTTTCTTAACCTTATCTGTCCTTCTCTTTCTTCAAGCATTGCCCCCCTTAACACAGGGAAAAGGGCTGGAGGGTCAGTTGAAAAGACACAGACATTGACACCTTGCTGCAGGTTAAGCCCATTGCAGACACCTACTGCTTTTTGTAAAATCTTTGATATTTCAGTTATTTCTTATCCTATCCTTCTCTTTCCTCAAGTCTTGGCCCCCTTAACACAGGGAAAATTGGCTGGAGGGTCAGCTGAGAGATGCAGACATCTGTTGCCTTTTGCAAAATCTGTAATGTGTCAGTTGTAAAAGCTGGAGATTTCAGTTAATTTGGCAATCTTTGTTGTTGCCTTAGTCTTCCTTCTTTCCTTCTGGAAAAATGTCCATTTGGTTCCCGCAGGAGGGCAATGCAATGTGGGAAGATGACATCACATAGCCACAACCACTTGCGGGACATTTTTTTCCCATGCTTCACCAGCAAACATATCCAGACTGCTACGGGGCTGAGGGAACTGTGGGATAGGTTCCCATAATGTACTGCTGCAACAGTTAATTGAGGGTGGCCACAATAAGTGTCGATTGGCGATTGAGTGTGGCAGTAATAAGTCGACTTTGCGGGGAATTTGTGGGGAGATGAGAATACTCAAATTCAAATTTATAAAACCCAATGTTATAAAATTAATTTTAATAAATTCAAATTTATCTTGTAATCTAGACATAGCCCAAGTCTCTGTGCATCAGTTTTTAAGAATAAAGATAATAGTATTAGCTGATAGAGGTATCACAAGGATAAATACATGGAAGATGGTGAGCTGTTTGGATCCTGGGGTGAAGGGATTATGAATACATAAAATGGATAAGTAAGTAGCAACACCTACATATAGATACATACTACTGTGCGGCCTGTCTGCTGTCTCTGCACCCCAAGGAACATAGGGATAGACTGCTTGATCCCTTTCTGAGTTTTATGTGGGGGTCGCCATATGTAAGCCCCATCCTTAATACAAGGTGCCCTACAGATTTTTATCATTTATAAGTCTCAATCATGGTATCTTCCCTTCAGGTTTTGTTCATTATGAAATAGGAAGCAGAACAGCTCACAGGCTGTCTCATTTTGTTTTCTGTTTGAAATTGGTCAGTTGAAGTAATCAGGGTGATCCTCTTGGACACAGATTTTCAAGGGCTCAGCACTCCCAGTTGGGGGTCTGCTTTCAAAAGAATTCAACACTCATTAAAGCACCTGAATGAGTCAGATTTTCAGCAATGTCGAGCCCTCAGCAGCTCCCACAGTGATGCTTTAGGCCAGATTTTAAGGATTGCAGCACACCAAAAGCTGTGTTCTTTTGAAAAACTATCCTCACATCTGGTTGCTGAGCCGCTTTAAAATTTTGACTCCAAGCATTACTGCAAAAAATAATAAATTCCTGACAATCAGCGAGCTGAAGTGAAAAAAAAAATGAGAACTGACTCTGGCCTTTGTTAAAATACATAGTAATTGTAACAATGCTTGAAATCAGTACAGTTGTAAAATGCTTGTCATGCTGCACAGTCTGCATTGCGTACAGGTCGTCATGTCATGTGTTCATAAACCCATGGGAGTTGAAGGCTACTTTAAAATTTTACGCCTTTTGTGTTCTATACATTCTTAACAGTGCAACTGTACTCTCTGATAACTTCTGTCTGATAAGATAAATATATGATACCTGCAAAGGCTTAACTGATGTCCTTTATTTAAAAGGCAAGTATTCATTACTCCAAAAGCTGCCTTATCACTCAAGCTGTTTCAACTGTTACACTGCAAATTATTTATGTGAAAAGTTCTCCTCTTCTTTTTCTTTACTTGAATGGCTGTGGTCAAATCACAGTGTTTATGAATTTGTTCATTATTTGAAATTGTTCAGTAAGTAGACTTGAATCACTTTTCAGCTGTGGATGGGTTGCATACTGCTCAGAGACACAGTTTAGGTGATTATTTGAAATTCACTACTGAGGGTTTGTGACTGGTCACCTAACTGTCATGGTATTGCTTTTCTTCATCAAATGACATAGCTTTTGTGTAACTGCCTCCACTTTTATCACAAGCAAAGCTCATTGTGTAAAATGGCTGGTTTCTTTTCATAATTAAACGTATTTCATGTAAAGGCCAAACTTCACACTTCATGAATGTTCACATGAATGCAACCCAAGGGAGCTCTGAAACTCTAGGGAAGTAATTGTCTGCTGCCTACTAATAGTGAACTGGAGGAATGAGCTGGGCATTATTTGCATATAAGCTGTCCATCATACTAATGTGGACAGTCTGTTTGTTTTAGTTTTGGGTATAGGGCTAATGAAATGTAATCCTTTTAGGCTGTGTCTACGCTACCTCCCTACTTGTAAGGGAGGATGGTAAGTAGGGTCTTGGGCATGTATTAAGTTTTAAACTTCGAAGTGCTGGCTTGTGTCTGGCCGCGGCTCACCCACCAGTACTTTGAAGTACCAGGGCAACTTCAAAGTCATTTTACTCCTCAAAATTTTCAGACACTTTGAAGTGTTGGCAGGTGAGCCAGCACTTCAAAGTTGCCGCGGGCGGGACAGGGAGGGGAATTTGCTTAATGAAGTGTTGCATATGCACAGCAGCACTTCATTAATAAACTCCCAACACCCTACTTACCATCTTCCCTTTGAAGTAGAGAGGTAGTGTGGACAAGCCCTTAGTGTGGGGAAAAGTGCAACAGCCCTGTACTTAATATGGTCCAAGTAAGGAGTAACTGAAACCTGACCTTGGCATGGGTAGACTGTGGACCTGAGCATTAGGCAAAAAAGAAGAGAAAAGGGTCTTGTGTCTTGTGCAGCTTGTGTCTCTGCAGCTTAATGACAGAGAAACATGAACTCTGAGAAAAAACTGGATCTGGCATCAGGTGTTGGTTAAGTACTGCTATGACATTCCCTTTCTCCCACAGAGCTAGATTGGCCTAAGAGAATGTTGAAGTGGGGTGCTTATTTCAAAGCTGTCCGCATCTTCACTGTCAATCTGCAATTCAAAGTCTGCATTTTGAAATTTCCATGGCTGCCACTATGCTAATGAGGCACTGAATATGCACATTACTCTCTCATTAGCCTTCTTCGAATTGCCTCATTACCATGGCACCTCCAAAGGGAGAGAGAGAGAGTATAGAAGCAGCCTCAGTCTTTCTTTGCCTCACACAAGGTAAGCTGAGTGGTATCTAAAGTATAGAAAGGATATGGATGCATTGGAGCAGGTCCAGTGGAGGGCAACAAAAATGATTAGGGGGCTGGAGCACATGACCTATGAGGAGAGGCTGAGGGATCTGGACTTTATTTAGTTTGCAGAGAAGAGTGAGGGGCGATTTGATAGCAGCCTTCAGGTTCTGGAAGGGGGCTCTAAAGAGGGTGGAGAGAGGCTGTTCCCAGTAGTGACGGATGGCAGAACAAGGAGCAATGGTGTAAAGTTACAGAGCGGAGGTATATGTTGGACATTAGAAAAAACTATTTCACCAAGAGAGTGGTGAAGCACTGGAATGCGTTACCTAGCCTCCCAGCCCTAGGAGACTATGATTCTATGATAAAGAACAGACTTGTTTATTTAACTCCACATGTTGTTTTTGGCTTTCCAATCTGCCTTTATCCATTAAATTACATGAGGCGATTCAATACTTGGGGTTTTATGTGAATTAATACAAAAACACAGTAATCTTCATTGATTAGTGTTTTGGTTTCTTTATTATGGCTATGTCTACACTGGCCCTTCCCTTTCAAAAGGGGAATGCAAATGTGGTGGATCAAAAATGCAAATGATGTTCTAATTTGCACATCATCACCTCATTTGCATAATGGCGGCCACTCACCATCCTGGAAGTGATGTTTTCAAAATGCAGAACGGCCATGTAGATGGATTCCTTCAAAAGGAAGCCCTGCTAATGTTTTTCAGGAAGAAGGGTGCTTTCGAATGTGAGGCTTTATTTCAAAGGAACCCCATCTACATGGCTGTTCTGCATTTCTAAAACAGCACTTCTGGAATGGCTAGTGGCTGGCATTATGTAAATGAGGTGCTGAATATGCAAACTGGTGCCTTGTTTGCATTTTCATTCACTTTCAGAAGGGATGGGCCATTGTAGACATAGCCTGTTTGTGTAATCTGAAGTTGCACCTCCCTCAGTGTCCCAAACATTGCTATGCACAAAAGGTCAGTGATTTAAACACCTCCATCTGTGGAGATCTAATTAGTCAGAATCAGGCTGAAATTTTGATTTACCTCATTTTACTCTGATGCAGTCTGAAATTGTTATCATAGCTGCAAACTGTTGTTGGTTGTGTGTGTACTCTCTGTGTATTGCACTGGCTCTGGCCAAAAAGACCTCAGTTGAATTCTCCAAGAATACCATGGACTTGCTTCAGAAATGAAGGTGCTTGACCTGGTCTGTTGTCTAGGAAGCATGGTCTTAGTATCTCGCAGACTCTACAGGATGACTAATGCATGTATGACCATAACAATGGACCAGTTCAGTAAAGGGGGCAGGACTTTCAGTTCCCACAGTGGCCACACAAAACAGGTCTACATTCCCTCGTTTACATATCAACGCAAACAAGATATATATTACCCTTCTGACTGAGTTAATTGCCAACCCTACACTGTGTATCTGCTGGTTCAAACACAGTATTTTCATCCATCATCCTATCCTGTCCTGCCTCCTCCCTTCCTTGTTTCACTTGGGGCTGGTGTGTTCCTATTCCCTCTCCCAGTAGTGTGTTTTTCCAATGCCAGCCTTGTTCTTCATAAGTTCATGAGTCAGACAGTGAACCAGCCAGTAGGCATCTACCTCATAACATAGCCTGACTTTTACTCTTGTGAACTTTACTTTATAGCTGCAGGGCCTAGTTAAGTTCAGGCCTTAGACCTTACATCAGGTTCCTTACACCAGGCTCTGTTTCTCAGAGTCTGTCTATTACATAAACAAAAATATCAATAAAAATTAGTCTTTTGACACATTGAATTTAATCTTCTCTTCAGGGCAATATTTTTTTGAAAACTGGCGAAGAAACAAATCACATTTTAAATGTTAGCCATGATGTGAAAGCCCAGACATTTAAAATTCAAATAGTTCTATAGAAATTCAACATGTACATCTTATACATGTATATCTTATGACTGTATTTTTGTTATACGTTAGAGGTTTAAAAATAATATACCTAGTACAGATTATATTAACTGTGAAATGTATTAATAGAAAGCAAATGTGTGGGTATTTTGTGTTATAATAAGAATTAGAATAAGAATGCTTAGAACATCAGTAGAATATTTCAACTGAAGATTTTACACTGATTTAGAGCCATAGATTGATAAATCTTCCCAACAGGCCTGTGAGCTGAAGTAATATTATCTACTTTATAGATCAGTAAACTGAGGCTAAAAGAGATTGATTTGCCCAAAGTCAGGAGCAGTGTTAGGAATAGAAATCAGGAGTCCTGACTCTCTGTCCTGTTATAACCGTTCAGTCACACTGGTGCAAAAAAACACAAATGCAAAACCCTTTAGTTTCATTTTAAAGACAAATGGTCACACACTACACTATGTCACTTATTAAACTGGTATGCAAAGCACTACAAAAAGCTAGCAGACCCTTAATAACAATGAACTTCAGTTTATTGGTTATATCATTATTTTTACTATTATGTTTCCCTAGTCCAGATGTATGCACTAAAAACAACCTCCCAAAGGTATGGCCACATACTGGCATTTTACAGAGGGCAAAGATTGAAACTCACATGGTGAGAAGGAATTCTTTGGCTGTGAGGGGCACACCACAGCTTGTAATGTGTTTTCTACACTTAGCTAATCCCCTTCAAAACACGGGTATATCTCAGCCAGGAAAAGTTCAAGCCACACTATGCTCATTGTAAGGCTTCTACACTTGCTGCCCTTTGTAACTACTGCCGTTGCCCCTTCATGAGTAATAAACATGGGGCACATGTTCAGTCTTCCACAATCAAAAGAGGAGAAGAAACCTTATTCTACAAGGCATGAAATGCGTTGCACAGAAGACGACTAAATAGCTCCAACGTCTGTACAGTATTGGGGGGATTCTTTGAAGAGAGACAAGAATGCGTAGCAAGGTCAACATGTCCAACCTCTTTGAAGTTGTGAGCATAGAACAACTTCACTATAAATGGGAGAGAGGGATCAGTATGACTTATCATTGAAAATCTGCCTGATGTTAACCCACAGAATGGAACATCCTGAGTTTGGGGGAAGCAGTTAAAATCCAGGTTTTAATCTAACAGGTATCTCTTCAAATAATTCTGTGGCCTTCTCTGTACTACCGTGAGCCATCGACTTCAGTGACACAACTTCAGCTATCAAAACAAAAAGCAGTCAAGTAGCACTTTAAAGACTAGCAAAATAATTCATTAGGTGAGCTTTCGTGGGACAGACCCACTTCTTTAGACCAACAATGGTCTGAAGAAGTGGGTCTGTCCCACGAAAGCTCACCTAATGAATTATTTTGCTAGTCTTTAAAGTGCTACTTGACTGCTTTTCGTTTTGATAGTATATAGACTAGCATGGCTCCCTCTGTTACTAACTTCAGCTGTGTGACTAATATAGATGAAGTTGGTATATTTAGGTTTGCTTATCATGGCATCTTCACCAAGTTAAGTGGACTTCTGACGCTCTCCCATAGGCTGCACTTACTCTTATCTTTTTGGTGCAGTACCAAAAACAGGACAGTGCTCAGCAGTTGATTTTTCACATATATACTAGACACAATAAATGGATCACTACGGGACTAATTGATGCCCATCTGTCCAACCTATAGTGCAGACCTGCCCTAAGACAAAACATCCATTTCATATATATCTTTACATGGGAGCTTTGTAATCCAAGTCTGAATCTGATGGCCTAAGGTCATCTCTGATCATTACTTGGGGCTCTGCCAAATTCACAGACATGAAAAACACACCACAAGCCATGAAATCAGACCTTGCCAGTGAAATCTAGCTATTGGAGATTGGAGGAGTGAGAGGGTGGCAAGGGTGGGGGCATCTCAGCACAGGGCTCTTACCATTCATCAGGCTCCAGCTGCTAGTCCACTGGGCTGGGCAGAGATGGAACTTCCTCTTGCCCTGCATGCTGCTGTTGGAGGAGATAAGAGCCACCTCCAAGTACCTCTCCTAGCTGCTTCCAGTTCTGAAGCTCCCAGCTTCATGGAGCGAGCAGAACCATCTCCAGCTCCGTGACTCTCCTGGTTGCAGGGAGTGTACAGCTTCAGAGCAGTAGAGTACTTTTAATCTCAACTTTTGTACACAATCCGACTTATTTTCTAAATTAGAACTACGTTATTTTATGCTTCACTGTAAGTGTAGCTAGTGTAGCTGTGTGGGCTAAAGGCTGTTACAGGTGGGTGAGGCAAGTGTGTAGCCACAAATGGACTTGGATGGGCCACAACTCAGCCACTTAGCATTCAAGACAGAGCCCCTCAAATCCACAGACAAGGATGGGGTGAGTCATCCCAGATATGGACAATGTGTGGGTTTGGGAGGGGCTAGCGCTCGGACCAGAGATTGGAGTAGCAGCGCATGACACCAGCAGAAGAATGTTGCAGCTAATGGGACACCAAACCCAGGTTGGCAATGTCAGGTGTACTTTAAGCCCTGGTGGGCCCCCCCTCAATCACGTGGGTATGCTGTGCAGCCCGTTGCTCCAGGCAGCCTCATTTCTAGTGCCAGATGAGCAGTAGGGACCTGCTAGAGTGGATGGGAGAAGGTGCCCCCCATACATCCCACCTGCCATACCTCATTGCACATCTATCAGAAATTTGGGGCCCAGCCAGTTTTCTTGTCCTAGCTACATCACTGGGGTGAGGTGCTCTTACGCACAGAAGTTGGTCCAATAAAAGATATTATTTCACCCACCTGGTCTCTCTAACGACATCATTTTGGCAGCCAGCATGCAACGTGTGCAGCAGATTTCTTCAACTCCTTAATTAAAACATGTTTTTAACAGGTCATCTGTTCATTAAAAGCTATTAAAAATCTGTTATAAAGTAATGTTCTTTGGATAGGCTGCAATTATAAAATCAACAAATTGCTTTTTGGTTTCCAATATCATTTTGAGCCCTGTGAGCACCATTTAATTGCCTATTGCACAGTTCATTACTAGTAGCTAAGAAGAAGAGTATGTTTTAATAAAGTGCATGTGATGACAGCTAGATTGTCAGGTTTTCTACTGCCCACTGCAGATTACAGATTTTCAGATGCTTGTAGTATATTTTCCAGATGCCACTGTTCAATTTGCACCATACTGTGGAAAAATCTCATGTTTCATGCTGTAAAATGCTTGGAAGGGATTACAAAGAATTTTTCTCTCTGTGTACAGCATGGTGAAGTTGACACAGTGCATTAAGAATCTTCTGTTAGGAGTCAGGGAATGGGGAATTTCACGTTGGCTACATCTACACTGCATTCCACTTTTGGAAGCAGAATGCAAATGAAGGAGATTGCAAATGCAAATAAAGCACTGATTTACAAATCTCGCACTTCATTTGGATAATCTCACGCAATCATCTTTCCAGAAGAGGCTTTTCCGAAAACAAAACCAACCATGTAGACAGGGTTCCTTCAAAAATAAACCCCATTTTCAAAAGAACCCTTCTGCCTATTCTTTTGCAGGAAGAAAGGTTCTTTCAAAAACAGGGTTTTCGAAGGAACTCCATCTACACCACTGTCTTTGTTTTCAGAAAAGCCTCTTGCAGAAACACAATCGCGCGAGATTATACAAATGAAGCACCAGATTTGTAAATCAGCACTTCATTTGCATTTTCGATCTTCCTCATTTGCATTCCGCTTCTGAAGCAGAATGCAGTATAGACATAGCCTTTCTGTGATATAAAGTTCTCTGCCAAATATCGTAAAGAATACAATACTGGACTTAATTATCCTGTGTTCTGATCTGGTATTCCCAATCCATTTTTTCCTAGTTATACAATTTTATTATAATTTATGTACTTATTATTTTAGCATGCACATGAGCCACATAGACTTAATCTGTAATTGAACCAACTTCCATTTTGTCCTGCTCTGTTTCTTAATAGCTTATGACTTTTCCCTCATGCGATACTTTTAGGTTAATATTTTCCCTACATGATCTTCAACCTAGAGGCGATATTTTTAGAAATTTTGAATAAAATTAATACAGAAATGTTTCAGTTACTTGAGTTTGTTCCACACCTTGTTCATTCCCCTGGGGTTCTGATCAGAAATGCTGTGCTCAAATAAGTCTAAAACTTCTGTCTTGACTAGCTCTATTGATCTTACTGAGATTTAAGCTTTAGTTTAATGTTTAGTTTAGTTTAGCTTAAATTTTTAGTTTAAGAAAATTGTTTCAGCTAAGATGACTTAAGTTGAAAACATAGCTCAGAGACACCATTAGACTAAAAGCTGAATTGAGTGGCACTCTTGTGTGAAACAGATAAGTGATATGTAATTTTTAGAACCTTTTGGAAAAGATTAGTGTGTATTTATATAGTAGCCAAAATTCTAACCTGCCAATTGCTGAATGACCTCAGCAACCATGTATGAAACTTTTATTCCACCTCCTCCTTCCATAACCATCACATGGAATGCCAGAGAGATATGGTCGGAGCCACTCAGACCATATAGAGGCTTGTTGGTCATATGAGCAGTACTTCTTCCCCTGGAAGGGCCCACAATTTCACAGACTGTTGTTTGAATCTGGACAGTTGATGAGGGCTTGTAATTGCTTGCTGTGTGTCTTTTTCTCTCAGCTTTAGATAGGAGACAGGGGGGATTTATAGCATGAGAAAGCTGGAAAGATAAAGGGTGATGAATCAATCCATGATGAGCTGTAATGGAAGGATGGGTCAGGCACACCCAGGCAGGTGGGAAAGGAGTTGGGGACAGCTATCCGCCTTCCTTCTACTTTCTATTTCTGCGTGATGGGCAGGATGGAGGGGTGGTCTTGGGTCAGCCAATGTGGTGGTGTCAGGCTTAGGCTTGCTGAAAAATGATTGATGGTGTGGCATGGCTTGAGGCAATTACTTTAGAAACAAATTAAATAAACTTGATCTTGTGCTTGTATCTCACTTGTCTGTTATTTGCCTGGCTTGTCTACTTTGCAGTGTAATTGTATCCCTGACAGACCCTGGTTGTCTGTGTTCAGGATCAAGTCTGAGCCTTGGAAGATTAGTGTATGAGCCTCTATTGCATGAGCTAAAATCTATAGGCCTCTCGCTTGTAGCTAATTCATTAATCTCTAGGTCATCTAATTGTCACTTGAACAGGTGGAAGGAGGGAAACTTCAGCACACAGGCCACATCCAGCCCATCAGACATTTTAAACCAGCCCTTGAACTCCTGAAAGGAGCTCTCTGGCTGTGGTTCCATGTAGGCACTGGCCAGTAGGGGGACAGGCTGCTGCTTCTGGAAACTTCTTGAGGAGGAAAGTGTGGCTTAGAACCTGAGCCCCACCCCATCCAAACTCCCTGCCCCACCCTGATTCTCCTCCTGCCATCAGAACCCCTTTGGCCCAGGCTGGAACTTCCTCCTGCATCTCCAGTGCCTCATCCCCAGCCTCACCTAAGAATCTGCAACCCCAGCCAGATGCTTCACCCCCTCACACACACGCTTTCCAATCCCCCACCCCAGGCTAGAGTCCCCTCCCAGTCTCCGAATCCATTGATCCAAACCTGGAGCACTCCCCTGTGCTCCCAAATCTCTCATCCTTAGTCATATGCTGGACTGCACGGCAGCCCCACTCCCCTGCCTGGGGCCTCCATCTGCATGTAGACTCCATTTCTGGCTCAGGTATTAAGACCGTACCTTAGCAGATAGATAAGTGAAATAACAAGGAAAGTGAGTGCGATGTTGCCGTGGTAATCACAACATTTAATTTGCTAGACTAACAGCAGATAACTCTGTACAAGGCAACCATAAACCAAAATCCAAAGATGATAATTTATGGAGAAAACCCTGCCTTATCAATAAACAAGTAGATGATAAGATATGACATCTCTTTCAAAATAGTCTCATGCTCAGAAAATGTTTTGTGTGTGTGTGTGTGTCCCTAAATAGACATGACCAGAATTATAAAACAGGGATGGGATGATCAGTTTCCTGAATTCTGAAAATCAAGGACAACACATAATGAAGTACAAATCTGACATAAACAAGTGGTATGTATATTAACAAATAGTTCTAAAAACACCTGTCTGGGGTGGTTAGCTATTATTCATCCCTGTTTTACAGATGAGAGAGCTAAGATAGAGGTTAAGTGGTTTGCCCAACATCCAAGCGCAACTCAGTACCAAAGCCAGTACTTCAGCATCTCTGTCTTTGGTTATATTGCCTTTACTTACACCTTGCAGTCATCCATAAAATGCAGAGAAATAAGAAAAGTTAAGTCATACCATTCTTTTGTTAGGCTTCAATCAGCTTGAAAAGGATTGTCTTAAGATATGTAACTTACTGATGAATCTTCTAATTTTATTCCATTAAGTATCTGCAAACAAATTAAATTTATTTGATCTTAAATTAGCATCTGCCCTATTTAGAATGAATTAATTTAGGGCTTCGTATTCATTCTGCTCACAAATCCTAAGAAGACTCAGAGGGGTAGTTGTGTTACTCTGTAGCTTCATAATAACAAGCTGTCCTGTAGCACCTTAAAGACTGACAAATGTAATTATTAAGTAATGTGCTTTCGTGGGTAAGAACCACATCTTCATATTTGGAGTAGATAATTAGAATCCAGGGTTTATATAATGGGGGTGAGGAAGAAGGAGCAGGTGTAGGGCATCTTTGATATTTGCAGGAATGACACATGTCCCAATTAACTTTACTTGCTCCTCCTATTGCTCCTATTAGATGAAGGTAACCCCTCCCTCTTTTTATATTCCCACTCCCTCCCACACACCTCCCTGCTATATAAACCCTGGATTATAATTGTCTACACCACATCTGAAGAAGTGGGTCTTACACACAAAAGCTCATTATCTCAGAAATAAATTAGTCTTTAAGGTGCTACAGGACTCTTCTTATCTGTGAAATCCTAAGCAGATTTCAGTAATAAACTGATTCTGAACCTCCCTATAGATTAAAGTTAATAGCGTATTATATATGAAATTAGAGGATCTGGAAAATTTTGCAAAATCAGCAATTCTATTTTGGATGTTCCCAAAAAGATGAATGGAATAGAACAAACTGATCAAGATTTCTGGTCTTCTGAATTCACGAAGGGCTAGTTCATGAGTTTGGAATGGGCTCTCAGCCATCTCCAGTTTTTCCCTCCCTGTACCAGAGGTGCAGCAATTATGCACTATACCATTTCCAAGAGTGTAGTATATTCTTCTCACCAAATGTGGCCAATAAACTCCACTAGCTGAGCTGGGGGGTTTCTGCCACGTTGAGTCCAGTTGCAGCCCCTGTACTCCCCCAAATGACTTGTTGAACTCTTAGTCTCTCATCTGATGGTGACTGGCCATTTTCATATGCCTATTCAAAATTCTGTTTCCATTCAAATACTCTGGCTCTCAGTTCTATGCTGTTATATCAGTGATCTTATTTTCTTAGATTCCACAGCTGATTGTGAATGAATTATGAATCATCTTTTGAAAACCAAAAGCAGAATAGATATTTGTTTTTTGTTTTTTTAAGTAAGAAAGTAAAGTGCACCTCCTTCCTGATGTGAACAAAATGACTCAGTCAAGAAGGAAGAAATTTCTGATTCAAGAACTAAATGTCAGACTTTTGGTTCCCATACAGTCTCCGTTAAATTTAGATGAATTAAAGATAACAAGAAGTTCTTGCTGTATTATCACTTTTATCAGGCTAAGGATTGCTTGTCATCTCAATTACACAAAGGGAAGGTCTTGCCACTAACCAGGAGAAAACAAGGAAATAGTAGAAACTTTGCTCTAACTTGAATATGACTGACCTTACTAAAGCTTTACTAATACTTCATTTTGTTTTCTTAATCTCCATTTCTCTGTCAATCCTTTCTTTTATATTTCTGTACAAATGTAGGATTACCTTATAAAAAAGAAGACATCCCTGTGATGGAGTGTTTCTGTATCAGTAGCTACCAGCTCACGTTGTATTAATGTATGATAGCAGGGGTCAGCGCCCCATCCCACTGCACATGTGCCAAGAGCGGCACACGAGCCAATTGTCATTGGCATGCAAGGTGGGAGCTCAATCCCACTCCTCCTCCCCCGTGCAGCCAGGAGCTTGCTCAAAGCCAGGCCACCTGTGTATTAACAAAACACCAGCAAATGCTACCAACCATCACCTAAACAGTAAAGTCTGCATCTTTATTTATTAATAAAGCTGTTGTGAGTAGGACTATTAGTGACTTTAACTTAGACCATACATAGAGATCAAAAGGTCAAATTTCTGCACTTTACCTTAGAAAGGTTGCTGACCTCTGTGCTTTAGTATATCTAGTACATTAATACAATATGGCTGTGTCTACATGGGCAGATATCTTCAAAATAGCCATATTTAGAAGATTACTAATGAGGCGCTGAATTGAATATTCAGTGCCTCATTAGCATTAGGACGCTTCTGGCTGCAGCACTTCGAAAGTGCTGCTTTTGAAAGCGCACGGCTCAATGTGGCTACATGGGGGTCCTTTTCGAAAGGACCCGCACCTTTTGAAATCCCCTTATTCTGATCAGTGATCAGGATGAGGGGATTTCGAAAGTTGCGGGGTCCTTTCAAAAAGGACCCCCGTGTAGCCACGCCGAGCCGCGCGCTTTCGAAAGCAGCACTTTCGAAGCACCGTGGCCGGAAACATGCTAATACTAATGAGGCGCTGAATATTCAATTCAGTGCCTCATTAGTGATCTTCAAAATGGCCATTAGCATGGCTATTTCGAAGATTTGTGCCCGTGTAGACACACCCCATGAGTTGGTAGATACTGATGTAGATACACTCACTTGTTGGGGTGTCCTCTTTTTTGGAAGGTCAGATATGGTAACCCTAACAAATTGCTCAGTGAACCCGCACATTGTGGGAAGAACTGCATCTGAAGGAAGGATTTGAAAGTGATGGGGGCTGGGTAGCTTGTAGAAGAGTTAGAACATTTCTGCTGGGCAGTGTGGGAGAAGGTACATCTGTGTTTGAAAACGAGTTCCAAGGGTCAAGGAGCCAGAGAGAAGGACTCAAAGGATGCCATGTTTGTGAAACACCAGGCAGTAATGAGGGAAAGGTGAGCAAAGAGATGCAGGCAGGGGTAGAGCTATGCTGAGCCATTCCTGAGTATTAGCAGTAAACAGCAAGCAAAGGGGCCAGCAGAATGTTGGTCCTGTATTTTAGGTGTAGACACTGTAATCAGCTCCTGTAATCACTGTAATCAATTAGCCAGTTTCCGGCTTCCTGATTCTATTTCTCCATATGGATAATTTTAGCATTCATTTCCCCCACTCTGTTTACTCAGAGGCTGCTTCCACTCAAAACATTAAATGAATCTGCTTTGCTCTTCCTGAGTTCCCACTCACCCGCACGTAGATGCTCTGCTAGTGTTACAACAACAGATAATCACAGAACATGTGAGAATTTAATTTAGCAATGCAGAATTGTCTTTATACTACCTCTTCTAGCTTTTCTGCCATTTTCCAAAATCCTCCTATATCTAGATATGGTTAATTGCTGTGCCTCCAATTAACTGAACTTCCTGTTTTAAGCAGCTCTCAGAAACCAAGTAATTTTCTTATTTTCACTTATTAAACTAAAGAAGAATCATTTCCTGTTAGATGCTTTGCTTGCAATAAGAATGGAACTCTGTCAGAAGCTGCCAAGTATAAATATCAACATTTTATTTAATTTTGGCAAATTTGCTGTGGATTTTTTAAAAATTTTAATCCAAGAGCAAATATATTGGAAAATATAATAAATGAGATTACTCTCAATATTTACTAATTATGATTTGCAATAATGTCACACTTTTATTTCCCCACTTCAGTTCCCATATGACTGCCTTGGGCTGTGGGGGTGTTTAGTTGCTGTGTTAACACTGTGGCTCAGGCTGTAGCCCAAGCTCTGGGACCTTCCCCTCTCAACAGGTTGTACAGTCCAGGCTCCAGTCCAGACCTGGACATTTACACTGTGGTTAAACAGCCCTATGGCCCCAACCTGGCAAGCTCAAGTGAGCTGATTCTGGCCAGTAGCATGTTTTTAATTGCAGTGTAAACATACCCTATGAGGGTACTTCAGCCTGGGGCTCAGTTTGCCCATCCCTATAGCAGTGATTCTGAGGTCTCAAAAAGCCTGCTCTATCCTATTTTCTCTGCTCCGAAGTCCTGAAGCCTGGTGTGTCCCTTTGCTGCCTGGCAGCTCTGTTATTGCCTGACTCCATCTAGACCAGTGCTGGTGCTGGCAGGACAAACAGGAGCTTGTTGGATACTTCCGCTCTCCTACTGGGATCTGGGGAGATCTCAACCTTTTCTCTGGAGAGCTTTTGTGGAAGGTGCCACTTCGTCCTGGCTGACATTTGGGGTACATAAAGTGGTGATTATAGCAAAGCAACCCAGTTGCGCAACTCTATCATGTTCCCACTGTAGCGCCACTGAATTCACTGAAATGTCTCACAGAATTCTCAGGCAATTAAAATTGCCTCTTAGGTGACACCTTCCATGCCTCCCAAATCCAGGGGCCTTGGTCATATATATTTTTTTCCAGTGGGAATAGAATATGACAAAATACTGCCCTATATAAATAATATGCCCTTTCTTAACCACAAATGTACCCACTTGGCTGAGGGCAACACTTTATAAGACATGGCCAAAGCATTATTCCCTCCTTTGAGATTCAGGATAATCACATTAATCATGATGAATTCTTTTGGTATTCATGTGGCAAGCAGTTTTGCAAAGCTGTCTTTCCTGCCCCGCAGGGCCTCTTTCAGGCATGTGCAGGTCAACGAGTTTTAATTGTGATTGTGGCAAACATACAAATGCAAACTCTTCATAGAAAGAGATGGAAAAATATTCTTGTGTTTGAGAAGGATCAGTAATTGAGGATAGCTGGAAATATATTTAAATGCTCCATGCATCATAACTCATAGAGCTAGTTACATATCTAGTATAGAATATTATAACAGATATATTTTAATGATGTCATGGAGTACAGTGTTTTCTCCAGAGATGTGACATGAATGATAAAAATCTTCTGTCAATCTTAATATTTCCTTGTAAAACATCCTCTGTTAATGATGTCACTGAGAATTGTTTAATGTAGCTTACTAAAATCTAAGGATTTCATTGTGATTTTAAATATGATTCCAGTCTTTGAAAACAAAACATTTGTACTGATTTGAAATTTGCAATCAAGAGAATTTCAAGTAAGAGAAAACATCGGAAATGTGAGATGTGATCTCAACAGGAAATGATGTACCAAGCCCTCAGCTCAATGAGATTTGTGCTGTCGCAATCCAACTCCTTCATTCTACATGCTGAAAAATTAACTGGAGTTGAGTATTCACCAGAATCAGAAAGTTTTCTCCATCACCCTGAGAAATCAAAGAGAGTCTTCCAAATATGAGAAATAACTACCATTTCCCTGCCTCCCAACTCATCTATCCCAGCCTGCCCTGCAAAACTTACTATAGTTTTTTTTTGTTAGATAACCACGGTGTCTATATTTGTTCTGAATAATTGTGTTAGATATTGTAGTGGTCCCTTCACCTAGAGCTGGGGGGGCAGCCGCAACACCTTGCTGCAGGACACAAAAGAAATAGTCTAAAAATGGAAGCTCCAGCCATCTGGGCAAGGCAATACCCAAATCATTCATTCATATGCAGCCTCTTGCCTCAGAAAGGCATCAAGTACCCATTCATAGGGGAGCTCTGGTCTTTGAGGCAGGGCAAAACGCAATCTGTACCTTACATCTGCAGGCGGAAATTAACAGCTTATGGCTCCACAGCCTTCTAGCTGGGGTGAACTATAATCACAGCCCAGGTCTTCTGGGCAAAAAGACATGGGGGACAAGCAGCAAGGGGTAGGGGAACCTGGGCTCAGCCTAGGATCCTAAAAGTGGTGGGGAATCCTACCACTGGTTCAGTGAGGATCCTACTGAAATATACTGACCCTTTTCATACCGGAAGTCCAGAAAGTCTGGTTCCCTGGTAGGATTGCCAGGCATTCTGTTTTTGGTGAGAATGCCCAGGTGAAAAGGGATTCTGGCAGCTCTGTTCAGCGCTGCTGACTGGACTGCTAAAACTTCAGTCAGCAGCGCACCAGGAATAAGGCAGGCTTCCTGCTGGTCCTAGCTCCACGCAGCTCCTGGGAGCTGCTGGTATGTCCAACTTCTAGGACCAGATGTGGTGACAGTGGCTCCATATGGTGTCCCTTCTTCAAGTGTTGGATCTACAGTTCCCATTGGCCAGGAAGGATGGCCAATGAGAGCCATGGAGATGGCACCTCCAGGCATGGGCACTGTGAAGAGCTTCCTGCTCCCTTTTGCTGAGGAGCTGGACATGCCAGCTGCTTCTGGGAGCCACCTCAGTTAAGTGCTACCCAAGCAGAACCAGCATCCCAAACCTCTTCCAGCACCCTAAAACCCTTTCCCAGCCCTGAGCCCCCTCCTGCACCACAAACCCCTCATCTCCAGCCCTGCTACAGAGCCCATGATCCCAGCTGGAGCTTCACCTTCTCTCACAAGCCAACCTCCTGCCTCAGCCTGGTGAAGGTGAGTGAGGCTGGAAAGCAAGCGTTAGAAGGAGAGATGGGGTGAGTGGAAGGAGGGGAAGAGTGGGACAAAGCCTCATGAGAAGTGGGGCAGATGGTGCAGCAATGGTGTTTGGTTTTGTGTGATTAGAAAACTGGCAACTGTATCCCCTGGGCTACTTTCTGCAATAGACTTGGTGTAGGGCTCTGCAGTCATTAGGTCCAGTGTTTCCAGGGGCAGATTAGCCACTGGGCCAAGGAGCCTAGGCCAGTTTGGGGGGCAGGGAGGCACAGGCATAAGCACTCCCACTGGGAAGCAGAGATGGAGCATGGAGGCTTTCTTCACGCCCTGGCAGGAATGCCAAGTGAGCAGAGTAGGGAAAGCCCCCATCCACTGCTCCCCAGCAGGAGCACGGGGAGTTGAGATTACAGGCAGAGTGGATGAGGAGGCCCCCAGATTTGCTCTGAGCCAGGGTCCCACCAAACCCGATCCATTTTTGCATGTCTTCTTGGGTACTCAGCAGCCAGCAGTCTTCTTAGTAACTTGTGCCATTTGCCTGACTCCTCTAACTGTAGAGTGCAGCTCCTTTTGCAGCCTAGTCACAGATCCTGTTAAGAGCCCAACTTCCTGTTAAAGACAGCTGATCCCTCTGGCATTTCAATACCCACTGAGCTCTGGGATTTTCCACTTCCTGACATGCTCTGGGACTTCCAGTGGAGGGGGAGGTAGGGCACATTTAGCTGTGCCCACTGGGGGGAGTGTAGTGATCCCTCACTGTCCATTTTTGAAGAAGAACACTCCACCTCACTACACACAACCTCTCTTAAGTCCATCACTGAGCAGCCAGATATGGTAAAGTCTTTTCGCCATAGGGAAAAGAAATCAGTGTTCATATGGTCCTTGCCGGTTGATGGTGCACCATGGAAATGTAGGGCTGCAAGATGGGCTACAAGCACATCAGTCAGAATTTTATTTCCTTGACCATTTTCAGCCACTTTAGGGGTGTGTGGTTTGTCACAAGTATCAACGGGGCCCCCCAGGAGGTAGTATCTTAAGGCAGACCTGATCCACTTAACCACAAGTGCCTCTTTCTCTGTGACTAAGCAGTTCCACTCTTAGATGAACTACTTCAAGCTTTAAAACCTTTGTTCCAATGAAATCTTGAGCCAAAAGTACTGTTATGTGAAGAGTGTGTAACTCTCCTTCCCATACACTTCCCATGCTGTTACAAAGGAGGAAGATTGAAATAACATAAAGATTTGTAAATGTGTTTGATTACTGTTTTTGCATTGCATTGTTTACACTTTTGGGGTACTCTGCATGTAAGAAATTATGAACATTATTGAATTCAATGGTTCAACAAGTATTTATATTCTGTACTGAACATAAAAATCAATGCTGAAATAATGAACAGCAATTAAGGCCATATCTTCAGATCTTTGCTCAGCACTTAGTTGAGCAAACTCCCGTTGACGTCAGAGACTGTGGATTGAATAAGGTATTCCAAATTTGGCTTTTAAATAGATTCCTGTCTGGAAGACAAACCAATCTTTTAAATTAAAGTTAAGAATGTGCTTACATGATTTCCTGAATAGGGATGCTCTGCTGAATTAAGATCTGTATTACCAACCCCCCCAAAAAAATCCGCAAGGAGTCAGGCCTAGATTACTGACTTTTCAGCAAGTACAAGATCATCTCTGTCTCCTTGCTTCCACTTAGTCTTATTCTCTGTTGCTGGTCTCTCAATATAGGACTTCTCACCTCACTCTCCTAATTGTTGCACAGTAACAGAGAGGTCTGTTTATGGCTGATCAGCTTGACACTGGAGCCACAGATCTTACAACAGAAGTAGCAGGAGTTAGTAGCTGTTGGAGGAGTGTGGGTAACTTCTTCTTCTCCTCCTCTCCTCATCTGAACTGCAACTGGACCTCTCAAATTGCACTACCCCCTCACAGATTACCATTCTCCACTGGGGACGGTTTTGGGCAAAGTTCTCCCAGGTGTTGACACCAGTGCTGCACTTCGTCATGTGTGTCCTCAGAATGTCTTCATATCACTGCCGTTGACCCCCTATGCTCCTCTGTGCTTCCTCCAACTTGGAAAACAGAATCTGCTTTGGGAAGCTATTATCAAGCATCTGAACCATATGACCAGTTGTTGATGAATGATAATAGCTTCAATGCTGGTCATGTTTGACTGTTCCAGCATGCTAGTGTTCATGTGCCTATCCTCCCAAGAGATGTATAGGATTCTCCTGAGGCAGAGTTGATATTGTTCAAGTGCCTTCAGATGATGCTTGTATGTTGCCTACATTTCACATGCATACACTAAAGATTAAACAGACCACTGCACTGTATGCAAGGAGCTTTTCCTTGGGATAGATGTCCTGGTTCTCGAAGACCCTATCTCTCAGGTGGGTGAAAGCAGAACTTTCATGGCTTAAACTATGCTGGATTTTGGCATCAATGTTGACTTTAGCAGAAAGATGACTTTGAAGGTATGGGCAGTGCTCCACATTTTCCAGCAGTTCTCCATTGACTTGAATAGAAGGTACATGAGGTTGTCCCATCAGCGAGGCTTGGTGGCGCACCTTGGTCTTTTTGATGTTCAATATGAGGCCCAGATTCTCGTATGCTTCAATGAAGGCACTTAAGGTGGTCTAAAGTGCTGCAGGAGAAAGAACAACCATGTTATCATCCACATACTGGAACTCCATCATCGAGATTGTGGAGGTCTTGCTTTTCGCTTTCAGTCTTCTGAAATTGAAAAGCTTCCCATTCATTTTAGGGACAATCTTCACACCATCTGGAAGCTCACCATCAATGAGGTAAAGGTCATGGTCATGAAGATGCAGAGCAGTGATGGGGCAATGACACAGTCTTGTTTGACTCCCATTTTGACCTCAGGGATCGCTTTGGGATCCACTGTTGCTCAATACTATGGCAGTCATGTTGTCATGAAGCAGACTCAAGATTCTAATTAAGTTCTCAGGGCAGCTGATCTTTGAGAGGATGGTACACAGGGCTCTATGACTGACTGAACTGAATGCTTTGGTCAGGTTGATGAAACTCATGTATAAAGTTCGATTTTGTTCATGACACTTTTCTTGCAGTTGCTGGCCAGTGAGGAGCATGTCTGCTGTCACTCACAATGGTCAGAAGCCACACTGGGATTCTGGGAGAATTTCTTATGAGAGTGGCAGGAGTCAGTTTGGAAGGAGTCAAGCTAAAATTTTCCCTGCCATTGCCAGGAGGGAGATGCCACAATAGTTTCTACAGTCCAATTTTTGCCCTTCTTGAAGAGACTGATGATCAGTGTGTCTGTGAAATCTTGCAGCATCTGCTCCCTATCCCAGATCTCGAAAATCTGGAAGTGGAGTTGTTTGTGGAGCTCCAACCCTCCTTTGAAGACTTCAGTGGGGATTCCATCTAGTCCAGTTGCCTTGTTGCAGTTCATCACCTTGATGGCAGCTTGGACCTTACTCAGGATAGGAAGTGTTGCAAGATAATCTCTAGGCAGTTGCTGAGGGATTTGGTCAAGGGATTCTAGGACCATGGTGGAGGGATGGTTCAAGATCTCATTATAGTGCTCCCTCCAGCGAGATGCAATGGCTTCATTGTCTTTCAAGAGTTCGGTACCATCCTTTGATCTCAGGGGATTGATTCCATTTTTTTCTCAGTCCATAAACAGCTTTGGTAGCACTGACAAAACCTCTTCTATCATTGATGTCTGCAAGACACTGGAGTTTTCACACCTTCTGAGTCCACCACTTGTTTTTCAGAGTCCTTGTTTTACATTGCACTTCTGCCTTGACCTTGGCATGTGCTTCTGTCTTCATTGTGCAATTGATGTCGCTTTTTCAGGCCCTGAAGACTTTCCTTTTTGCCTCAGTCAAGCATTCAGTTTCCACATCATTCTCATCAAGCCAGTCCTGATGCTTCCTGGTCTCATAACCAATGGTTTCTCCACAAGCTCCAATGATGGCATTCTTCAGCTGACACAAGTGTTCTTCTACATCTCCAGGGTGTACTGTTGGAGTGCTGTCTGCAAGTCACTTCATCTTAAGGGGTCCTTCAAGCCTTGTACATTTCTCTTTCAGCAGATCTGTTTCCTCTGACTTCTCCATTGGTGACAGTCCTAATTGCCATTGTGGACCGAATTAGACAGTGATTGGTCCAGCGGGCATCAGCACTAATTATTGCACATGTGAGAAGGACATCACGCCGATCCCAAGCATGGATGATCACATAGTCTATGAGGTGCCAGTGCGGTGATAGAGGCCATGAGGTCTAAAATTTGTTTTTCTGGCACCAGAGGTTATTTGTGATGATAAGCTCGTGTTCTGCACATTTTGGAAGGAGGAGCAGTCCATTGAAGTTGCTGTTGCCAGTGATAGTCTGCCAGAGGTCTGCATTTCTTCTGACCCTGAAATTGAAATTCCCCAAGAGAATAATCTTGTCTTCTTTGGGGATGTCTTCTACGACTGTGTCCACTTTGGTGTAGAACTTCTCCTTCACATCATCTTCAGTGTCTAGAGATGGTGCATAAGCACTGATGACAGGTGCCTGTTGACTTTTGGCAAGCTTCAAGTGCAGAGTCAAGAGATGCTCATCGATGCCAACAGGGACTTCTGATGGGATCTTTGTTAGTTTGTTTTTGATGGCAAATCCTACTCCATGAATTTATTTTTCTTCTTCTGGAGTTCCTTTCCAGAAAAATGTATACCCTCTGCCTTCTCTTTTCCTGGTACTTCCTCTTGTTTATTGCCATTTACATTGTCTTTATTTTTTATCTCTTGGTAATTTGAGTTATTTCAGGTAAATCACACTGGCTACGTGTACACTAGCCCCAAACTTCGAAATGGCCATGCAAATGGCCATTTCGAAGTTTACTAATGAAGCACTGAAATGCATATTCAGCGCTTCATTAGCATGCGGGTGGCTGCGGCACTTTGAAATTGGCGCGGCTTGTCCCGACGGGGCTCCTTTTCAAAAGGACCCTGCCTACTTTGAAGTCTCCTTATTCCCATGAGCTGATGGGAATAAGGGGACTTCAAAGTAGGCGGGGTCCTTTCGAAAAGGAACCCCGTGGGGACGAGACGCGCGGAGGCGAGGCGCGTCAATTTCGAAGTGCCACGGCCACCCGCATGCTAATGAAGCGCTGAATATGCATTTCAGCGCATCATTAGTAAACGCCATTTCGAAGTTTGGGGCTCGTGTGGACACGGCCATGGTCAGATTCATCTATGTAGATTCATTTAGATTCCTTCTAGAATTATGTTTCCTTTTTCTACTGTATCTTTTCAATTTAATCACATTATTTCTGGTCTGTTAAAATCATTTGTATTTGACTGCATCTCCTTCCTGAGTAGCCTTCATTTTCATGCACTCATTAAATGCATCTATCCCTCCCTTCAATTCTATTGCCCCTACTCACTTCAGCAAAGTGGTTCCTATGGCAACACATATTCCATATATGTTTTATGTTGTGCTGTAGCACTGTATTAAGTGCCTTTATTTAACGAACAGGGTTTATTCCCCCTATCCAGTAGTACCTGCTCAACTTTCTTTAGGTTTTTGTTCAAAATCCATTTGTTTTAAGGGTGTGTTACACAGAAATGTGTTTTTGAAAGTTTTTTTTTTTTTTTAGTTTACAAACATTTTTGTTAACATATAAAATATGAAGTGAACCTGAGCCCTTTTTTTTTTCTGGCTTCTGCTGCAGCTCTTGTGTGTTGAGTTTTTTCTCTGCATTCTTTGCAATTCTGTCATTCCAGTAATGAAGGAACAGCAAAGTAAACAGATCAGCTTAGTGAGGCCATGTGGCATGTGCATTTGCATCACATACCTGCAGATCTTACTTCGCAATCACTATAATTCACTTCAGTACGATAGTCTGTGCCACTCTTCATAAATAGATCAAATGTGCAGGACAATAATCATTATTTTCTCTGAGCATTCAAAATCCATCCACAAATCTATCACAGACAATATCAACAAGATGCTCCTGTTCACAGATTTCGGATGTGCGTCATAGAGTCTGTTACAAAGCGCTCTAATGGTTTATTTTCTGGGCTGCTTTGTAAGTGTTGAACATGTTGCTCTTCAGTGTGATGTTTTTCTTAGGACTGAAATGATCTTTAAATATTTTCATTAAAATATTGGATTATGTGCAGTTTTTTGAGTGAGAAACAAGCAGGTAAAATTTCCTTTTCCTTTAATTAAAAAAAAAGTCTTGCAATTTTTAACCCTTTTTGTTCATGAGGGCTGGAAGCTAAAAGTCATTATTTATTTCTGTTACTGCTGCACACATGTCCTAGTCATGGATCAGGACCCCATTATGCTAGCTGCTATACAAACCCAGTGCAAAGATAGTCCCTCCCCCTCAAGAACTTACAATCTAGGTGTAAAACTATCTGTATCATTAGGAGCCCAAATACCTTTAGAAATCTGGCTTATCAAAGCCTAAATCTTAATGAAAGTTAATTGGTATTTGATATTCTGATTTGAGATTGCCATGCTTCAACAGCCTTCCATAGATAATCAGACCCCCAGCAGTTAGGGGGTAGCTTTGGATTTCTGCTCTGGAACATATCCAAAATAGGCCATATTTTACTAATTCAACAAAAATGCTAGAAAATTGCAGATTTTGTTTGTTCTGAACCATTCCTTTTCTTTTTTTAAGAACTGTCATCAAACCAAAAAAGGTATTACTAATAAAATATGTATCTCACCCACAGTATTTCTGATCAAGCCAAAACTCAGTTATTTGCTCATCTCTACTCCTCAGCGTGGCTAGTTCCACTCCACACAGCTAAAATCCGTCTAGGCTTTCATCCATCACACGTCTTCATTACAGCAACATCCTCCTCACTGGCCTTGAGTCACTTTTGGAAATGACTCTTAAATTCTCAAATCACTTAGGTGCTTTTGGCAAGTTTACCCAATCTTTCAAAGACTTATGGGTGTACTTCATTTTTAGGCACTGTGAGTCATCTTATTTGAAATCAATTAGATGATTTATGCTTAGATTGTCAGAGGCAGTTAGGCACCTGACCCTGTGCAATCAGAGATAGGTTCCTGATTACCATTGAGGCTTTAGGCCTTAGAGGGATTTAAAGGGATTTACACATTGTGATGCAATGTCACAGCACCTAACTTCCAAGCACCTAGGAAATCTAGGAAATAACTCTATGTTCCACAAAGACAGGGTTTGGTGCCTGGGCTCTATATACAATGAATGGGGAACTATGGATACTCAGGAATATGATTAACAAAAGATGGCGTACTAAGTGGGGAGCTAACTGAAGCAGCCAATGGACATACTGGTGGAGGTGCAGGGTGCTCAGCCCCATCTCCCCTTACAGAGATTGACTCTTAAGTCCAGGCTGCAGGGAGGCTCCTATCTCTGAGTGCCCTTGTCCTGCAAGTGCTGAAGGTACTTCTTCTGAGAGTTATTTCAGCTGGCACCTAGCTCCAAACAAAATGGAGATGGTGACTGTGCTGCCCACTTTCTAAATTTTAAACCAGTGATTACAGCACTCCCCTGAGAGTGGGAGAACCCTTTCAGTCCTTTTCCCCCTCAGAGACAGGCATTTGAACCTAGTCTCCTACATGAGAGGTAAGTGCTGTAACTATGAGGAGAAATATTATAAGGTAAGCGTGTGCGCGCATACACACATGCACACACACACATTTTGAATGGTACTCTGGTCTGGTTGGGGCCTCTGAACACACCAGTCAGATCAGGCTGTGCAGATGATATAGAAGCTTAAAGACCTATTTTCTCTGGTTTAAGAATTGCACTTGGTCTTAAGCAAGAATCAAATGCTTGGAAGTCTACAATGAGGAAGCAGTGTGCATGCTGAGAGGTGGAAGCATAGGCATCTACAGAATGGTTACTCTGGGCCCACATTTTCAGGGAGAGTTTAGACAACTACAAGTTTGGCAGGAGTTTTGTAAATAATATTAGAACCTAAAACTTGGATTTAGGTGCCTAAATGTAGACTGTACACTTACAAGAAGTGAGATAATTCAAAATAAAATAATTAGTTCTTTAATGGAACCCCTGAGACATGCTCATAACCTAACTGAGGTGGCTGAGTGGTCCTATTACACAAACTCTTCCATTACTTTATCCCTGTCACTTCTGTCATATCAAAAAGAGACTGCAGGGCCTTCAAGGCAAGATCTTTGGTCTCTTCTTTAGGCGTATATATATTTCCATAATAAACTCTAAATATAATTTATTCCTGTACTCTGTTGGGGCCCAATGCTGCAAGCTTTCATCACTCAGCAGTAACATTAGTGGGAATAATACCTGTGCTTAGAGTTGCTTGAGCTGAGAATGACTTTGCTTCTTTCTTGTGTGTGGGAGCTGAGAGTTAGTCCCAGGCAACAGACTAAATTAAAATCCCCAACCCTCATCATCATCATTATCATCAACAATCATGGGCTCAGCACCCGCTGGTGTCTGATACCTCTCTCCCTATTTTCTTCCATCTTTCCCTGTCCACTGTGGAGTGGCTTAGTTTCTGTAGACTAGCTCCACACTAATCAACTATATCATCTACCCATTCTCTGTGGAGTCTGCCTCTCCTATTTGAACTTTCCATTCTGCCGAATACCAGGGCCTTGATTTTTCATTCACTGCTCATTCTGCAAATATGCCTAAATAGCTGTAATTTCCATTGTATAACCTTCTGGAGTAGGTTCTCTTTCAGTTGTATCTTCCTATATAATTCCTCATTGGTGATCTTCTGCATCCATCTTATTCTCAGGATCTTTCTATAACATCTCCTCTCAAAAACCAATATTGTCTTTGAATCTTTTGTTATCACCCATGTCTCACATCCATAAAACATGCTGCTGAATACACAGGTTTTCAACACAGTCAGCTTCATTTCTAAGCTAATTGCTTTGCTTTTCCAGATCTTATCCATTGCCTCCAAACTTGCTTTTACTATTCTAATCACTGTTTCCTTCTTACAGTCTAGATCATATGTTATGTTGCTCCCCAGATATGTGAACTTCTCTGCATTCTCTAGTTCCATGTCATCTACACTGATCTTCCTTCCTATTTCCTTATCTCCAAATACCATTGTTTTTGTTTTATCCATGTTCATAATCAGTCCGTAACCTTGGAAAGACATAATTACTTAACCTGAGGCAACTACTAGGACCACTGGCGTGCAAAAAGTTAAGAAATAAATGAGTCTTAACAGGACTAGTGACCACACGCTTGTCAGAATGTTATCTGCAGTTAGCATAACATTCTCTTCCCATTAGTATTAATTTCACAATGTCCATCCATAAGGAAGCAAAGTATATGGTTTTTCAAAAGTGGCTGCTGATATTGAGATAGGCACATATAGGTTCTTATATTGCAGTCATCACAGTAGCATTTGAGAACCTTATAGCTGTGTCTTAAGTGATGTGACTCTCTTACTGCAATATAGTGATTCCCTCATCCTCTTTCCAAAAGAAAAACTTGCATGGGAAGCTGGGGAGGATAGCGTTGGCCCTTATTTCCTGGGGGAATTTATTCCACAGTTTTGGTACAGCCACTGGCTGTATATTTAGGTGCTCGACTTGGATGAATCATGGCTCCACTGAAATCGAAGGAAAAACTCCTGCTTACTTCAATGGCATCAGGATTCCTGATGTTCCCCACTCCCCACCTTGCATTCCCTGGGATCGGCTTGTTTTACAGCATTTCTGAACAACCGTGGCCATTGTGTCTAGTATGAAGTGCACATGCTCAGTGCTTTTGGAAATCAGGCCCAAGTGTCTTAATTGAAGCATCCAAATCAAGTGGTCACATTGTAAAATGTTGGTCCTAATATTTCCACAAAGCTGTGCTGCTAATAATGTAGTGAAAGGTATGAGCTTAGTCAAAGACACATTTGATGATAGATGAAGTGAATACTGCAGCAGGCAAAGTAAGACTTTTGAGACCTCTAACTAGCAAGTTTGGACCTTAGGTCATAGCGATGTGTGAAAAGTCCTTAGTGTGAGTGGTACACTGTTACTGGCAGATGGTATCTTAATTTCCTACATGTAGAGGTGTAATATTAATAAGATTTTCATTTATTTTCTTCAGGGTTAGTGGATTCTAAAAATGTACTACTACAAAGATGTTTCCTTATGTCTTAAGTAATTAATAGAATTCAGATGAAATTCTTTTTCAGTTAAAAACTGGCATGCTTCATCTAAAGTCAAATTTTAAAACTGTGTGCTGTAAAAGTAGCAAAGAATTCATCACTTAGATTCATCTTCAGCCTCATTTTTATGAAAGTTTCTGGGAGATTTAATATGGAATTTATTACAGCAATAAAAATATGCTAATGCATGCCTTTATTCGTACTAAAAACATTGAAAAAAGAAAATAAATCTCTCAAGTTGCAGCCCAAACTAACTGAATAGACTAAAAATCTCAAAAAAGCAGCAAGAAAGAAGACTAGAGGCAAAAAGGCTGAGGAAGATTAAGGAAAGAAGAATGACAGCAGTCTTTTCTGCAGCCCTGTGAATTCTGTAGTGTAGTTCAGCCAAGGATTTCAGAGTGCCTAATGAGCATGTCTAATAATTGAACCTCACTATAGCTTTCTGAGTTAAGGATTATTGAGATCACTTTCTAAACAGCTGATTTAAGCCACCTCTGGGGTAAAGTATTAGCAGTCATTGAACAGCTTGCAACAACTCCACACAATTTGTCTTGGCTAGGTTTTAAAAGTGTTAAGTGTGTAATTTCTGGAGGTCAGCTAACACCTGCTAACTAGGGACATGCCCACTGTGCAAAAAAGGTGTGGTCTGACTGCAGGTTTGCTAACGTATGCTAGCTAACTCAGGAGAAAATGGTAGTGAAGACAAAGCAACTTACCTTTAAACTCAGGTTAGCAGCTCAAGCCAAGGCCTACAATGAGCCACTGACCATACGTAGACAGACACAAACGGGGAGCTAAGTTATATGAGGATTTATAATTTGGTGTGAAATGAAAGGAATCCAGTGAGCAGAAAGACCTCACTTTTCTGATTTTCCAGGTTGGGTGGGCCCTATGCCTCTCTCTCTCTCTCTCTCTCTCTCTCTCTCTCTCTGACATCATGGTTGGGTGCTATAGAAATTATTATATTACTACTAGCAGAGAATGGTGCCATTGAAAAAAGTATGACCTGAAGAGACATCAGCTGCTTTTTCTCCAGCTGAGGATATGTCTACACTTAAAATGCACAGCAGATCCACACATAACTCTTTAGCATAGAGGGAGCCTTCCATCGGCACTTACCAGAAGGGTGATAACTAGGTTGATAGGAGAATTCTTCCCCTGACCTAACATCTTCTATCCAAGGACTTGTGTCTGCTTAACTACACCAGTCTGAGGTGTGGATTGTTCATATTCTTGAGGAATAAAATAAATAAATAAATAAATAAATAAAATAAAAGAAAGAGAAGTAGTTGATCAGTGTCCCACTCTTTCATTGCATGTTTCATTAGCTCAAGAAGTGTATGATTTCCAAAAGTGCTCAGCAAGTCAGTAGTTTAACTTCAGCGAGGTTAGCTGGGCCAACAGCCAGCACTTTTGAATCCCATGTGGGAAGTACATAGCTGCAGCAGAGCATTACAGAGTAGACTAAGTAAGAGGAAGACAAAGAATGGAATATCACTACTGGTGAATATTTAATTTGCTTTTCCCTCAGAGGGGTAAACCTGCCAGTTTATATTTATTCCAAAGTCCCATGGAGCTCTGAAATGAATTATGACCTATTGGAGATGACAGAAGAGATGTACATTGTTAGGTTACAAGAGTACACCTTTGTTCTGTGTGACTGCTCCTTTTATTACTGTCATTACAATGGGAAAATAAAACAGCACTGCTCCAATCTACTTTTCTCCTTACTATATTTAAAGTATTATTAATTATATCATCTCCTTTTCTACAGTGTCTTTCAGTTCAGCACCCCACCATGCTTCAGAGCATTGTAGGCCAAGTTGTGCCTGCTGTGGTGTGTCTGTGCAAGGGGTGGGCACAAGGAGACATGCAGATGCCATAGTAACCATTGCTGTTTGTGAGCTCCTGTGGTGCCACTAATGTATTGTAAGGGGGAAAGGAGGTGAAGCTGTGATGATCTCTAGTATCCGTCCGTCCTATATTGGCTTTTTTGAGGTTTTGTGTCTGAGATGTAATGCCTGCAAGAACTCCCACCAGTACAGCACTGCTCCTTGAGACACTGTTGTGATTTAACATTTGAGCTTGAACACGTTAAGCCTAAAAACAGTCCTGTGAGATAGGGAAGTAATATTTTCACTTTATGGACGTGGAGGCTGAGGTACAGGGAGAGAAAGTGAATTGCCCACAATAACGGCAATGTAAGCAGCAGAAGTAGGATAAGAATTCAAGAGTTCTGACTTCTCATCTGCTGGTTTAATCATCAAGATCACCTTCCCTTCCTATAATTCATGCCTATTGCTGCTTTCAGTATGTTCCTCTTACAGTTTGTATATGACATTGGCTCTTATATTTGTATTGAGTCCATTACCTTTAATGTTATAAGTGCTTATTTCCAGATGGTTTTTACCTCAGTTGCCTAAAATTGCCTACAGATTACATTTTTCATACTTACTGCATTGGCTCTGAAGTAGATTTTGAAGGAATTATTTTTACCAATATGGCCAGAAATAATCAAAACTGTCAATAAGTTTAAATGGTTTCATCTTTCAGATAAAATCCACACATATCATACTTCCCCTATATAAAACTATGGTACGCCCACATCTCGAGTACTGCGTGCAGATGTGGTCTCCTCACCTCAAAAAAGATATATTGGCATTAGAAAAGGTTCAGAAAAGGGCGACTGAGATGATTAGGGGCTTGGAAAGGGTCCCATATGGGGAGAGGCTAGAGAGACTGGGACTTTTCAGTTTGGAAAAAAGGCGATTGAGGGGCGATATGATAGAGGTATATAAAATCATGAATGGTGTGGAGAAAGTGAATATAGAAAAATTATTTACCTTTTCCCATAATACAAGAACTAGGGGACACCAAATGAAATTGATGAGTAGTAGGTTCAAAACTAATAAAAGGAAATTTTTCTTCACACAGCGCACAGTCAACCTGTGGAACTCCTTGCCCGAGGAGGCTGTGAAGGCCAGGACTCTATTAGGGTTTAAAAAAGAGCTTGATAAATTTTTGCAGGTCAGGTCCATAAATGGCTATTAGCCAGGGATAAAGTATGGTGCCCTAGCCTTCATAACAAGGGCAGGAGATGGATGGCAGGAGATAAATCACTTGTCTTCTGTTCTCCTTCTCTGGGGCACCTGGCATTGGCCACCGTCGGCAGATGGGATGCTGGGCTTGATGGACCTTTGGTCTGACCCAGTATGGCCATTCTTATGTTCTTATGTTCTTATGTTCACTTGGAAGACAATTAAACAGTCATGGAAACTAGTCACTCTGGCTACACAGAGAATGAGGTTTCCCAATAATCCCAACACTATCGTTCAGAGATATTCACCATAGTTGTGGGCAAGATTTTCAAATGTTCTTGGTTAAGATGACAGGTTATCCACTAGGAAATCCAGAGATGCACAATGAGATTCTTCAGGTGAAACTAGAAGGGAGTTTAATGCATAGTTTTAGAAAACTGAAGGTGTGATAAGACAACTGGAGTGGTGGGTGCCTTGCTAAAAGGGCCCTCGTGTGACAGCTTTTAGTTCAGGAATCGCACTTTAATAACTTGCTGAGACTTAAAAATGCCCGTCAAAGGAAATAAATCTTCCTACAGCCAAAGAACAAAGCTGGCTTATGACAGAGCCAATAACCTATCACACCTCCTGCATAAAACTCCCTGAGATGCTTCCCTATTGCTGCTAATATTTCACCTGGGGCCCAGCTGCTTGATGCCTGGTAGGAGACTCTTGTGGCTGACCAGTTCATCCTGGGTAACAAAGTACAAGCAGTATCCAGTGTTTCTACTTTTCAACCACAGCTCCAGTTTCAATCTAGGCAACATTTGCAGATTAGCTTAAACATTTTAACTCCTTGCTCTCCAAATGAAGTATGGGATCCATCTAACTTTAAGGTTACCATATTTGACCTTTCAAAAAAGCAGACACCCCGAGAGGGAGTGTATCTGTATCAGTATCTACCAACTCATGTTGTATTAATATACTATATGTTAGGAATATGGCAGCAGGAAGGCCATGCTGCTGAAGGCTGGGAGGAATGTGTCTCCCAGAGATCATTTGCATGAGAATGCAAAGGTGTGCATGGGTGCGTCTACACTAGCCAGCTACTTCGAAGAAGCTGGCGCAACGTCGAAATACCATGCGTCGCGTCTACACACGCCATGTGCTACTTCGATGTTGAAATCGAAGTTAGGCGGTGAGATGGGAATTTCAGATGGGAATAGCACCCTACTTTGACGTTCAACATCAAAGTAGGGCATGTGTAGATGATCCGCGTCCTGCTACTTCAAAATAGCGGGGTCCTCCATGGCAGCCATCAGCTGAGGGGTTGAGAGACACTCTGTCCAGCCCCTGAGGGGCTCTATGGTCACAGTGTGCAGCAGCCCGTAGCCCAGGGCTTCTGGCTGCTGCTGCTGCAGCTGGGGGTTCATGCTGCATGCACAGGGTCTGCAACTGGTTGTCGGCTCTGTGGATCTTGTGCTGTGCAGGGCAAGTGTGTCTGGGAGGGGCCCTTTAAGGGAGTGGCTTGGGGCTTTGCTGGCCCCTTATTTCAATGGGGAGCGCTTGTATGTGTGGACACTCCACATTTCCTTCTGGGACGGCTCCTTTTGATGTTCCCCGTCGCTACTTTGACATTGAACCTCGATGGCACCAGCCTTGGAGGATGTGTAGACAATACGTGTCGAAGTAGCCAATTTCGATGTCCTTACTTCGAAATAGGCTACTTCAATGTAGTGTGCTAGTGTAGACGTAGCCCATGTGTGATACCTTTCAGGCAAAGCCTGATGGATAGCAAGTAATCCATGATATCTTGTCTATTGTAAACACATTGTTATAAAATCACAATTTATGCTGACACTCAGTGTGGGAGTTGTGGGATCTCACCAATGCTCTGGGTTGTTGTGGGGGCCTGGGCAGTCACCATAGCTTCATAAGACATTGATTACACAGGGCTCCCTGGTTTAAAGCATTGTAAGGCAGTAGGGGAGGGTACTACTTGAGTCAGTTTGCTGAGTGCCTTGGCCCTGCCTGTGCCTTGGCCATATAGCTATGAATCTGGTTTGATTAGCCTTCCCCACCTGTTAAAAGGTAGAGCTGGCTACTAGGGTTTTCATGAAACTCCACACTGGAGATATTAAGAGCTGAAGTCACAGAGTGGCAGCTGAGGCCATGCAGAGCTGAAATCGCAGGGTTCTGCCTCAGGGCAATCCCCCAGTGAACAGCTGGTAAGGGAGCAGCGGTGGACAATGGCAATCAGTGGGTGGCCAGGAAGGGAGCAGTGGTGGATGATGGCAACCGGTTGGTGGCCAGTAGGAGGAGCGGTGGACAACAGTGGCTGGCTGGTAAGGGAGCAGCGGTGGATCACGGCAACTGGCGGGTGGCTGGTAGGAGGGGTGGACAGACAGACAGCATGACCAGCAGGCGGCCGGTAGGATGAGAAGCCAGTGGCCAGCAGGTAGCAGTCAGTGGGATGCTGCAGACAAGTGGACAGCTAGTACTGCCCTGGTGGTGTATCTGTGGACTCTGGGTCTGGGACTGCACTGCAAGAGGTACACCTGGTAACTGTGTGTGGGGTAAAGGCAAAGAGCCCCAGCAAGAGACTTAGTTCTATCGTGTATGGGGATGGTATCTTGTTAAAGGGGTTTGTCTCTCCTTTGCTTAGATATACTGCATATGTCACTGTAAACTTGGGATAGGTTATTGTTATTAAATAAGCTGTTTCTATCTTAGACTCTGTGCTTGCGAGGGGGGGAGAATTGCCTCACAGGCACCCAGCAAGTGGGGTGAGATTGTCCCAGGCTACTGGATGGGGGTTTGAGCTGGTTGATTGTATCCTTGACAGAAAACCCCTAGGAGCTGAACCCAGCCCTTCTGGCAGGCACCTGGCATTAATAGAAGGGTTACATATATACACCTATATATACTATAACACATTAGTACAACATGAGTTGATAGATACTAATACGGATACACTCCAGGCTTGTCTACACTAGCTCCCTACTTTGAAGGAAGTATGGTAAGTAAGGTGTCGGGAGATTATTAATGAAGTGCTGCCCTGCATATGCAGCACTTATTAAGGTAATTCTACCCCATGGCAACTTCTAAGTGTTAAAGTTCGAAGTGCCGGCTTCTGTGTAGCCGCGGCTCACCTGCTGATACTTTGAAGTGCCTGGGCAACTTTGAAGTCCCTTTACTCCTCACATTTTGGAGTAAAGGGACTTCAAAGTTGCTCAGGCACTTCAAAATACTGGTGAGTTAGCCACAGCTACATGCACACTGTCACTTCAAAGTTTAACACGTCGGAGTTGCTGAACGGAGAATTAGCTTAATGAAGTGCTGCATATGCAGCGCAGCACTTCATTAATAATCTCCTGACACCCTACTTACCATCCTCCCTTCAAAGCAGGGAGCTCATGTAGACACAGCCTCCCTCTTAGGAGTGTCCTCTTCTTTATATGGTAACTCAGTGATTCTAAAATGCCCCCAAACTCTGGGAACATATCAGAAGATATCACTTCATATTTATAATCAGTGTTTGTCCCACAACATGATGGTTTCTCAGTTGCTTTTCATTGGAAACAAATGGGAAACTTTCATGTTCAGCCTTTGACTGCAAAGTGCTGAATGTCAAAAAGACCTCATTCAAAATGGCTGGTCGTCGATGACAAAAATCTCCTGCTGTAGATTTAATGATGGTAAGTAGAGAGCAAAGATGAAATTAAGTTCATTCGTATGACGAATAGCTGAGCAATGCCAGGCACCCAGTGAAAATCATATTTCACTCTCCCTTCTGCATAGAGAGTTTAGCTACAGTTTGTGTGATGGGTCAAGTTCAATCTGCTAATGTAACTTCCCACAGGCAGACTCAAATCTGGGACCTTTGGACCTTTGTGCAGTGACCTTTACAGTTTGAGCTAAATGTCAGTGGAGTCTAAGTTTAGGCTGTAGAGGACACTTATTCTTTCTAGGTGGTCTTGGTACCACTACATGGGACAGTAGCTAAAAGTGGAGTAGCTTCTTTTCAGTTGCTTAATTGGAAGCAGTATGAAATGCTTATACACACACCAACATACAAAGTGCTTGGTAAAGTAATATAATATTGTTGTTGTGTTTGTGCCATACTTTTCCACAAATTTAACAAGCCATGCACAAAGATAAGAAGCAGAGTTCTCTTCTCAGCAACACATAGTGAATCTTGCTTGCAAAAATTCTCCTGTCTGGCAGGAAGTCTTGATCTTCTGTGCCCCACAGAAGCCCTCAGGCATGACTGCATTCTAAGTGGAAGTTGTACTGTTATTTGGAGACCAGAAGATAACTAAATATTGTCCAATGGCTTTGAACAGGTATAGTAATAAATTTGTTTTTAAATTTTTAAAGTCTTTCCATATTCCCCCCCGAAGTACTCAAGACAATGAGCAATGATAGTACAATGAACTCATGAATCTACCCCCAGAAAACAGTGGTGGGGAACGAAATTAAATCTTTGGTTACAAGGACACCTGTGTGTAAGGTGGCCCAGGAAGTCTGAAAAATAGTGGGAGGGAAACTCTTAGGGCCTGGCTTAAGATGCAGACTATGAGCATGTGTTTGACTTTAAGTCTATGCTTAAATCCCATTGAAGTCAGTGGAATACAAGTTTAAATACCTTCCTAAATATAGATAGCCTGAGACTAGGGATAGAAAATAAAACTTGCAAAAACAGAAGTTAAATTCACTTATCTGCTTTCACTTTCAGAGCTGAAAAAATTGCAGAATATGAACAAACAGCATAAAGATTAAAAACAAATGAGACTTCCCCCCTACACACATCATCTAATAATCTAAGGTGTTATAACACAAAAAATACCCAATTTCAAAAATAGATAGGACTAGATTCTGCCACCCATAACATTGCTACATTGCCCTTTTAACAGTGTTATAGAGCCTTTGCAGCACTGGATACTGAACTGACAGCATGTCAGGAACTTGAGGGCCACCCCTAATTCATGTGTTAATTTATCGTTAGTTGCTGAGCTTGTTAGTATGCCTGATTTGCATAACTTTCCACAGGTTTTTATATATGTGATTAATACATAAGGTCATTACTATTATAGACGGAGAAAAAACACTGTAAATCAGTGTTCCTGAGACTGTGGGGTGGTCACTCCTTGAAGATTAAGCCAAGGGAAGGAAATGAAATATGGCACGACCTAAAATCAACTTGTCCTATTACTCTTGTTAGTTCTGTGAAAGATAATCACCTTCTCTGTGTGCTCTCGCATGCCACAACCAGCTGCACAGGAGCAGACTGTAAGCAACTAGATGCAGGCTTAGGCTGTCTGGTTAGCCATCATGTATTATTGCTGTCTGAGTGACACTCAAAGAAAGAAAATAGGGCAGAAAAGAACCTGAGAGAAGGAAGGGGAAATTGGATGTGGGGGTGAAAGGAGAATGGTGGCAACCGTGCTGGAGTTGTGACACTAGGGAACATAGGATGCAGACAGCACACATCCACCAAATCCTAATGAGGTGATGGGGCTTCTACACAAGATGCCTGAGAGCCACCAGGATAAGCACACACATTGTTTAACAAAGCATCCAGTCAAAGAACACTTTAAAGGCTTCAGAGGTCAATGGGAAAATTAGCACTTCTTTACTGAAACCAGAGTCTTGACATTCAGCTTGATATCTTGGACAGTTGACTCGGGGAGGGAGTGTTCAGGGAGAACAACTGCATAGGGGCCCAGAGTATCAAAGAGGCCTGGAGAGCCAGACCCCTTTGAAACGACACAGGAGCATCACTCCACTGCTGCGCGAAGCAGCTGGGACCTTGGGGGATACAGCACCGTTCTACAGGCAACACTAAGAACTGACTGTCCTTGGCCCTGCCTCTTCCATCCAAGGTTCTGACCCTTCTAGGCTGCAGAACAGGCCTTCACACATCTTGCACCTGTGCTGGCAGTGGCTATTGGCCTAGCTGGGGACAGCTCTTCACATTATACAACAGTGGTGAGAAGCTGTTGGACAACTGCAGTGTTTAGATTTGTTTAGATTTGTTCAAAAATACAAGGACTTCTGCAAAGATTGCACAAAGCAGCTGGCTGGCACGTGCTTCAGCCCGGTGCTTTCATGAAACTGGAAGTGGATCTGAGTGTTCTTAATCAAGTGATTCTGACTGAACCTTTTTTTCCTCACATTCTTGTGACTTCTGCTGCAGACAGAGCTGCCAACAATTTACAAGTGTAATCCTTTTTCCCCTTTGAAGGCCTCTGAAGTGTTGCTCTAACAAATTTTGGAATGTCTGTCAGTGTAGGTATAACCCACACACCCAGTAGTGTGGTTCACTGTCCCATCTGGGGGCACCTAGCCCACTCACAAAGAGAAAGAATGAGTCTTCTCTACAACCATAGCTGAGAAGCAGCTGTCTTTTAGCTGACTGGAGAGGCTTGTGCATTAAGCACCAGAGGTCCCAGGTCTGAAACCAGCTATTGGTGCTTACACAGGGACTGCTGTTTCTTATACATATCTTGCATTTTTCCTGGCAAGTGGGAAAGGGCAGCCTAATGAATCCAGGGTTATAGTCCTTACTAATTTTATTTTAACCTTTTCCAGCTGTGATATAGACCTTTTAACAAAAATATATCATTCAATAAAATAAATAGTTTATATATGAGTAGTGCATTTTAAGATGTAGTTCAAAAGTATGCCACAAGGCTAAATGGTATGTAAATATTTCTCAGGTGCTCGGCTTCCAAATGTGCATGAGAGGTCACCTCTGAGGCAGTTAAGCCTTAATCAGAGTAGTAGTATTCTCTAAAGTCAGGTCTCCATTTTAGTCTGGCAAGGAAAAAGGTGATTTCTTCCTCATTATATTGTTTTGCACATTTGGGCTAAGCTCAGGCTAGATCCACTGAAAAATGACTCCATGGTTAAATAGGAATGAGAATGTGCTGAATCTATGAATGTCTGCATTGATTAAGTATACATTCTATGTGTGTGATTGGGGTGGATGTTTGCAGGAGAGTTTTTGAAAGGGTTAAAAAGGAGACTTTTAAAAAGGGGTTAAAACTAAGTGTCTCAAGAAAAGTACCTTCCAGTCTTTCACATGAGCATAGGTGTTAAAGGGGTATTGGGGTGGGCTATGCTTGAACCTTGCAATGATGTTTCTTTGTATCACAAAACAACCGGATGGAGGATTAAATGGCTAACACCCAATGTCAGCATGGAATTATTTCCTGCGCAGTACTGAGACCAGAGGAATTGCCAACATGGGGAGAAGGAACCAGAAATGCTGCAACCAGAGCAATCAGACTGGAAGGTGCTGGCATGCAGATGTGCAAGATTCTTAAATTCATTCAAAATGTGAACACCAGTTTGAGAGAGAAGACCTGTCTTCCATTTGAATTCATGCACCATGTCTCTCTTGGAAGCACTCTTGTGGGCTGAAGCACTCTGGTCCAGCACTCTCTCGTCTGGCAACATCCATGGTCCAGTGAGACCACGAATGTTTCTGGATCAGAGAGGCCAGATGCTGTCTGCCTGGTGGGCTGGAAGTGGAGCCCTGCCGGTGGCTGGTGGTAGGGAGCCCTGGTCATAGAGCAGCAAGCCCCACTTACATCCATGTGGCTGCAGGGAGCAGAGCAGGGATCTACACAGGGAGCCTGCATGGGGCAGGGAGTCCTACTGGCAGCCTCACTGTGGGGAGCCGAGCTGGTGGGCTAGCAGTGAGGAGTGGAGGTCTGCCAGCAGCCCCAGAGCAGGGATCCCAGCTGGTGAGCTGGGAGCGGATCCCCTTCTCTCCCTGGCAGCCTTGTGTCAAGGAACACCCCCAGGAGCAGAGCTCCCTAGGCAGCATGATGGCAGGGAGTGGGGCAGCAGCCAGGAGGTGAGCCCAGCCAGCAGACTGGTAGCTCCCCAGGTGAGCCCAGAGGCCTAACTTTGCCTGGTCCAGCAAATTCCCTTGTTCAGGACCACTCAGGTCCTGAGGGTGCTGGACTGAGGCGGGTGGGAGGTACAGCCTATAGTGTTAAACAGGATTTACGCAGGCGCTATGACTGAAACTGAGTATGGTAGATATCTTTCCAATGCGCAGGGACTCCCAAACACTAACCGCCACTCAGCCAAAGAGAAAACAATACCATTCATAATATTGAATAGGTAACGTACCAAAATACCATGCTATGATGGAAATATTGAATCAGTAAGGAGAGTAACCTGTGTACTTGGTAATTTTTCCCTGTAAGAGTTATGATTCCTTGGTGAAATATGGAATTGCAATTGGAATAACAGTTGGTTATTCTTTGCTAGAAGAGAGACATATTTTCCTTTGTCATTTCCCTTAGTTCTAAAACAGAAATAACAAAGCTTAAAGGGCAAGTTAAAAATAGATGAATGGTCAGACACGGGGCTTCTTTCATGCTATGTAAGTAATAAAAGAGAATACAGTGGAGATCTTGGGGAGGTGCATTTTCTGAGAAACGAACTAGTGTGCATTTAAGATGCTATAGCTATTGTGATATTGTGAGTCATTTATCTTTATTAAAAACAATGAAGAAATGTGTTCATTGTCACATATATACAAAATATATCATATAGCTTTCTAGGAATTTGTACATCCTTCCTCACCATAGTATCTAAGTGGTTCACAATCATTAGTGGATTTTAAACTATTAACATCAATATGAAATAGGAAAGTGTTATCCCAATTTTATGCAAAATTGAAGCACAGGATTGGTTAAGTGACTTGACCAAGGTCACTCAGGAAGTCAGGGCTTGAGTTGGAAATTAGCAACAGGTTTTTCACATCCTAGAGCAATGCCCTATCCTATTACAGCTGGTGCATTATTGGAGCTGATCAGAAAAGTTCTGACAAAACCAGAGTTTGCTGATTTGCCAAAAATCAAAATTTTTTGCAAAGATGCTCTGATTTTATCAGAGATTCAAGGAACCCAGGCAGGCTGGTTGGTTGGTTGGATGATGCCAGTCCTCTCACCTCACTTCTCAGCAGACCGCGTGATGAACTGCTCAGTTGCCCTGGCTTCCAGCTAGTCATGCAGGCTGCCCATGGGCTGGAAACCCCTGGAAACATCATAGCACTGCAGCAGTCCTAGGCCATTGGCTTTGCAGCTGAGGCTCTATTGCCTTTCACAGAGGATAGTGAAGTTTTTGGTTTTTAGTCTTCATTGGAATGAAATCGTATAGTTAATCCTCCATGAATGAGCCATCTCTATCCAGCTCTGCTTCCTATCCCTGTGTGGATGTTCATGTGTATGCACACACTCCAATTGGTTCTGAAAAATGCAAGCAACCTGTCAAATTATAAAATAATCCATTAATACATTCTGACTAAAATCAAAGACCTCTGGTTGTAAAGAATTGGACAAACTACGTTGCTAACAGTGAATAAATTTGTCATTTTCTCTTTCATATGGCAGAATGAAGCTTTAAAGATGCTTCTGGCAAGATTAAGTTCATAAGTCTTTCACTGAATTTCACATAGCCTTAGCAAGTGATGTGTAAAATAGTCTTGCCCTAATAACGCTCAGCATACACAGGGCATCCCCTGATGTAGTAGGCTGCCCCTCAACCATGATTAAAGAAGCATCATAAAACAAAGGAATCTGAATTTTTCTAGCTACTATAGAAATTGTAACAGTTCATCACTTAGATCAAATAAATTTTTGGTGGCGATTAACATTTAGTGTGCATCTACACTAGCCAGCTACTTCGAAGTAGCTGGCACAACATCGAAATAGCACGCCTCGCTTCTACATGTGCCATATGCTATTTCGACATTGAAATCAACGTTAGGCGGCTAGACATCGAAATCACTATTCCCATCCAAAGGTGGGAATAGCGTCCTGCTTCGACATTGAACGTCAAAGTAGGGCGTGTGTAGATGATCCGCATCCTGCTACTTCAAAATAGTGGGGTCCTCCATGGCAGCCATCAGCTGAGGGGTTGAGAGATGCTCTGTCCAGCCCCTGTGGGGCTCTATGGTCACCGCGTGCAGCAGCCCTTAGCCCAGGGCTTCTGGCTGCTGCTGCTGCTGCTGCTGCTGCAGCTGGGGTCCATGCTGTGTGCACGTGGTCTGCAACCGGTTATCAGCTCTGTGGATCTCGTGCTGTGCAGGCTGAGTGTGTCTGGGAGGGGCCCTTTAAGGGAGCGGCTTGGGGCTTTGCTGGCCCCTTATTTCAATGGGGAGCACTTGTGTGTGTGGATGCTCCGCATTTCCTTCCTGGGCAGCTCCTTTCAACATTTTCCGTCGCTACTTCGACGTTGAACGTCAACGGCACCAGCCCTGGAGGACGTGCAGGCAATATGCATCGAAGTAGCCTATTTTGATGTTCTTACATCGAAGTAGGCTACTTTGGCATAGTGTGCTAGTGTAGAGGTAGCCATAATGTGTTCCCTTGTAAATATAGTAGTAATACATCAGAAAATTGGCATCCCATACAAGTATTTTTCTAGCTGTAAAGCATGACTTGCAATTGTATCAACTATGATTATCTGTTTTTAAGGGTATTTTTTATTCAATATTAAAGACCAGTTTCAGTTTCTCATACTTTGCCCCCTTTTGTCTTATTGCCATGTGACATATGTAGCTAAGATGTTCTGAATGTTTTTATTTCAATATTAAAGACCAGTTTCAGTTTCTCATACTTTGCCCCCTTTTGTCTTATCTCCATGTGACATATGTAGCTAAGATGTTCTGAACGGGGAATGTGTCTTTTACTGAAACTGAGTAAGAAGAGAGGAAGCCTGTCAGGTACATAGGACCTAAAATCATTTAGGGCAGAAGCTGGCAAACTTTCTGAGGCAGAGTGCCAAAATTTGACCTTCTGACCTCTATGTACAGTCCATGTGCCAATGATACTTTTTAAAGTCACTAATAGCTCTACATACAGCAGCCTCATTAATAAATAAATTAAGATGCAGACCTTTACTGTTTAGTTGTTGGTTGGTAGCATTAACTGTCTTTTTGGTAACCCACAGGTGGCGTGGTTTTGAGCAAGCTCCCAGCTGCATGGGGAACAAGGGGTCGGGCTGAGCTCCCGCATCACATACTAATAAAAATTGGCTTGCATACCACTCTTGGCACCCATGCCAGGGGTTGCTGACCCCTGGTATAGGGCTACCGTACTCAATCAATGGGACTCAGTAGAAAATAAATGGGCATTGTAGATTGAACCCAACATCTCATACTTCATTTGGAAAGCTCTTTACTGCAAATCACAAAGGCTATAAAGCAAGATCTTCATTATCATAATGCAGAATATTAATATGCAAAATATGTAGCACCAGGAAAAATGTATACTGTACCTCTGACTTTATTTCTTGTAATGCCTCATTCTCTGTTTGATAGGCTTGTTGGAATAGGAGGGCAAATATTTCCAAAGCCTTGTTTGGGACTATCTTTTTGATTAAATGTAAGCCTTTGATTCATCTGTGTGTTCACCCCACTTGTGTTTAGTTGTTATGTATATTCTAGCAAATGAGTGTACTGGCAGTAATGTTTGCAGAAGAATTATATTTTAAGTGAATATTTGCACAAGAAATCTGATTCTAAGAGTTAACACTGCTTCTGTGAAGGATCGCAAACAATAGCACATAATTTCTACATTCAATTAGAACTTTGCAGATTTTGAACATCAAATCTTAGCAGCAAACTTCACAGATTCAATCATTAGACAAAGAATGTATAGGTATTCTGTTGTTATTTGACATAGTGAATAAATTCAAGAAAACATGAGCCACTCATGAACAATTTGCAAACAGAAAAGGAGGACACATTCATTCCAGATTCTTTGCTCTGCTTTGGTTGGCCTGATTGTAGCAGAACATTATTACACATCTAAATGCTTTATTGGAATTAAACAATACAAAATAAGACAATATTTCCTTTTTTCCATTCATTCTGAGCTTCTACTGCGATTCCAGTGGTGAAAAAATATATGTAGTAATCCACTATTCTACCTTCTATTGAAATGAAATAATCAAACTTTGTTTTATAATGTTTCTTTGATTACAGTAAAAATGCAGATATGCTCTTTTGGTCTTTTAAGGTACCTTAGGGTACTTTCAAAATTCATACATGCCACCAAAATAGTGGTGATGTTATCTTTTGTGTGGTCTTGTACATGTGCGTGTATTTGATTTTGATCACAGTGTAATGAAATAGGCTATCCACAGGTCCATGTAAGTGTCACTTCCCATGACACATACTGTATGAATTAAGATATGAAGTTGGTTTAAATCACAGTATAAAGCTATGTTCTCTGTTGCATCTAGCCCTCTCTATACAGCTGTAGAGACATAACATAAGAATGGCCATACTGGGTCAGACCAAAGGTCCATCCAGCCCAGTATCCCGTCTGCCGACAGTGGCCAATGCCAGGTGCCCCAGAGAAGGAGAACAGAAGACAATGATCAAGTGATTTATCTCCTGCCATCCATCTCCTGCCCTTGTACTGAAGGCTAGGGCACCATACTTTACCCCTGGCTAATAGCCATTTATGGACCTAACCTGCATAAATTTATCGAGCTCTTTTTTAAACCCTAATAGAGTCCTGGCCTTCACAGCCTCCTCCGGCAAGGAGTTCCACAGGTTGACTGTGCACTGTGTGAAGAAAAATTTCCTTTTATTAGTTTTGAACCTACTACCCATCAATTTCATTTGGAGTCCCCTAGTTCTTGTATTATGGGAAAAGGTAAATAATTTTTCTATATTCACTTTCTCCACACCATTCATGATTTTATATACCTCTATCATATCGCCCCTCAATTGCCTCTTTTCCAGACTGAAAAGTCCCAGTCTCTCTAGCCTCTCCCCATATGGGACCTGTTCCAAACCCCTAATCATCTTAGTCGCCCTTTTCTGAACCTTTTCTAATGCCAGTATATCTTTTTTGAGGTGAGGAGACCACATCTGCGCACAGTACTCAAGATGTGGGCGTACCATAGTTTTATATAGGGGAAGTATGATATCTTTTGTCTTATTATCTATCCCTTTTTTAATAATTCCTAACATCGTATTTGCTTTATTAACTGCCGCTGCACACTGCGTGGATGTCTTCAGAGAGCTATCCACTATAACTCCAAGATCCCTTTCCTGATCTGTCGTAGCTAAATTTGACCCCATCATGTTGTACGTGTAATTTGGGTTATTTTTTCCAATGTGCATTACCTTACACTTACCCACATTAAATTTCATTTGCCATTTTGCTGCCCAATCACTCAGTTTACTGAGATCTTTTTGTAGTTCTTCACAATCCCTTTTGGTTTTGACTGTCCTGAACAACTTGTTGTCATCTGCAAACTTTGCCACCTCACTGCTTACCTCATTTTCTAGATCATTGATGAACAAGTTGAACAGGATCGGTCCCAGGACTGACCCCTGGGGAACACCACTAGTTACCCCCTCCATTGTGAAAATTTACCATTTATTCCAACCCTTTGTTTTCTGTCTTTTAACCAATTCCCGATCCATGAAAGGATCTTTCCTCCTATCCCATGACTGCATGACCAAGACTACATTCTTCAACTGAGAGATCTTATTGTCTCTCATGAAAACAATCCAGTTTCTTCATATTATTACATTTTTATGCATTGTTGTTAGTAAATACCCGTTTGAGCAAAGATAGAGACAAAATAGCATGGGTAATTTATTACCCACTTTATACATGTTCACCTCAGAGTCTCTTTATTATTCTCATTCCAGTATGATATTCCTAATGATTTCCAAAAAGAGTTTTTTAAAAACATTTATAAATATGTTCTTTGGGGATGGAGCTATAACAAGCAATGTTAATACGCATCTGTTCTTGGCAGAAGTGTTACTTTTTTCTGTGTCCTCATATGTCCTTTAGAATGGCACATATTATTTGGGATGTAATTTTTAGAGAGTCTAATCTTTTTTCTAGTTATGGGTAAAAGCAGAGTGAAATGGATTTTAAAAATCACTGCCTTATTAGAAAGGCAGGAAGAATCTCTTACCTGTACAAAACCAGTCAGTTTTAAGGTGTTACTGCATCTTGGCCCTTATCATTGCATTGTCTGGAGGCATCACAATCTTTGAGAAACAAGGCTGAATAAAAGATATTATTTCCCCTTCCCCACCTCCTTGTCTTTCTAGAATTCTGGGACCAACACTGCTATACAAACTATGCATATCTCAATCTTCAATGTATTTATACTCACTGCAGGGAGGAGGGGAGATGCTATCATCCCCATTTTGCAGGTGGCGAATAAAGGCAGAGAAAGACTAATCTAAGGAAGTGTGTAGTAGAGCAAGGACTTTGATGTAGAGCTCTAATCATAAGCAGTGTTCCCTGAAAGCTGAGCACTTGGGTAGCCACCCAGGAGAGATTCAAAGGCTACTCAGCTGATTAGCAGAGCACCCAGCCTGAGTTTCTACTGGTAGTGGACGTATGTGCTTGCCTCACTGTATGCAACAAAATTAATTCTGCTCATGAATTGGAAACATTAGAGGAGCACTGCTGCCTAATCTTTTCTATTGTCCCCGATCTGCACTCCCCATATGACTTGGCTCTCCATGCTGATTTGCAACTCAGATATCTGTCCAGTAAACCAGCACAAGAGAGACAATTTGAACAGGAGTGCTCTTCCAGAATGCACATGTGGGGACCAATTGCTGAGTGGCAGGAGCACTAGAAAAATGGGTAAGCTACGTGATGAATTGCCTCAATGTCATCAAGTCATGTTAGTTTTAAAACATGCGGACCCTATTCATTTCATGGTAAGCCGTGTTATACTACTTAATGATGATCAATCACATTGTTCCTGTTATCCCATTGATAATAGTAGTAATAGCGGTTAATATAGAACCTTTAGTTGACAGAACATCAAAGTACTTTGCCAATTCTAATTAAGCCTCAGGCTATAAGTGACTGGTTCAGGGAAAGAGATGGGCATCAAACAAATGAGTCCAAATCCCTCTGCTAATCATTATCTTCACTCTCCCCCTGCCTCCCCACCCCCCAGGATGGCTATCCTTCTCTAAGTGCTCAACTCAGCGCAGGGTCTGTAGAAGCTAATTGCCAGGTATTTAAAAATAACTAAAGTGTAATTCTTCCCCACTCACACTCACACACAGGATATTCTCATGCCTGAGGTATCTGCATTAAAATTGCTATACCATTCTGCTGAGCATCACATAAACACTGTGAATGATTTGGACATGAAAGTCCACCAGAAGCAAGCTCACTGGGGTGTCACCAGATGAAGTTAACAAAAATGAGTTCAGTGGAATCTAAATTAACGAACCTGCTTTGGAGACAAGTGCTCCAGATCTGAAGAAGTGGGTCTGTCCCAAGGAAGCTCATCACATAATAAATCATTTTGTTAGTCCCTAACATGCTGCAAGACTGTTCTTTTGTTTTGTGGACATACAGACTAACATGGCTGCCTCTCTGTTCCTATTCTCAGTGGAGTATACCATAGAGCTCTCCCATGCCATACTCTGTCCCCAAGACAGCCACACACTCTGGCCCACATAACTCACTATGTAGTATGTGTTTCCTTCCATATCAATATTCCCCTTGTATGTTAGATCCCTTTACCCGCTGTTTATGACAACAGAGTGCTGGGACCTTCATTTGTGAATACAAATATTTGCCAGGATAGCTGTGTGCTGTGTAATTGAATCTAATGTTTTGTTTAACACGTCATGGATTTTGGATACTTTTCCAGCTCATTGTTATAGACAGTCCAGACATGTACCCCATCTGGTTTTCAAGGAAGCAACTTAATTAAAACAAAGGAAACAAAGAGTTAAGGACCAGTGAAAGAGTATTTTAAAAAGCTAACCCTGAACCACATCAGCCAAGTTCCCAATTCTTTTAAATAATTAAGTTGGTATAAACTGTGTAGAAGAAAGGTAGTTTTGTAAAGGTCCAGATTGTTATTGAAAAATCCATGGGCTTTTAAATGGACTAATATATCATTCAAGGCCCAAGGGGCTACAATTCAGAAGATGTCATAAATTACTTTTCAGAGAACATTCAGAAAACTTCTTCAAATGGCCAGTGTCTAGGGAATATAGCTTTTTCCTTTGTCCTTGTTGTCTTTTCTCTGCTCTTCTTTATTCCTAATCAAGCAGGTCATATTCTTGAGATATAAAGTGGCCATCAAGAGAGTGCTGCCTTTACAGCCTGTAAAGCATGTTCTTCTTTTTTTTTATTGTGTTGACTTTGATCATCTGGAGTCACACATTTAGGTGTGTGTTCACTTAGTTATTATTGCCTGTCTCACCTAATTCACTTCTTCTGTCAGTATCTCAAAACTTGCATTAGGAAGGTACTTGCTGTACAGTCCTCATTTGAGATGAAGGCTTAAGTTCTCTTGGCCTTGTGCACTTACATGCAAGTAGAAAACTATTGTAACAGAAAATATTATAGGAATCTCATATAATATTTTACATTCTCAAAGCTCTATGCAAACTAATGTACTAATTACTCTAAATATGCCGTTCTATCCGTTTGTACCTCTCAAGATTAATCCTTTCAAAAAAAATTAAATTTCTGTTTGAAAAATGGTTCTTAAAAGGAATCACAGCTAGGTTGCACTGAAAGGAAATGAATTGCTCTGTATCCTTAATATGGCAATTATATTTATTTACATAACTACTGCTTATTTTTGCAAAGCACTGGGTAGCTTATAGCAACAGAATATTGCATCTGATTCCACATCAGATTTTTTTTTCTTACCCGTTCTGGAAGGGAAAATTCTCTTCCATATTTCATCTGCAGATTTCCAAAATCTGAATTCCATTATGCCTTTGAAAACAACAAGAAGTCCTGTGTCACCTTATAGACTAACAAATATTTTGGAGCATAAGCTTTCATGGACAAAGACCCGCATCGTCAGATGCATGAGCTGGAGGGGGGGTGCAGAGGAGGATTTAAAGAGGGAGTCTCAGTCAATATGCCTTTAAGAGCTAAAAAGAGCCTTCACAATTACAAATATATTCTTTATTCTTTTGCTGAACTGTAGTTGATCTCGACTGGAATGCAATGCTGGTTTAGGGAGTTCTGCACGCCCACATGTGCAACAGTATACTTTGACTCCATATTATTCTATTATCCTGTGGAGCACAGGCATCCAGAAATTCTGTGTGAACACAGCTGCCCTCTACTGGATAAAATGAAAGGCCTTTATAAGCATGTATCCCACAATGCATCAGCCATATTTTTACATATAGTACATATCTGACTATTGATATGCATTTCCAGGGTGAGTTCATCTTAGTGTCATAAATATAGAATTTTTAAGGTGAGAAGGAATCATCATGATAATCCAGTTTGATCTGTTTCACATTGTCATCACAGAACATCTGCTGCTCACTTCTCTAATAGTTCCTAGACCTCTGACTGAGTTACTGAAGTCATGAAATAACTGATGCAAAATTTCAAGTTACAGACAGCATTCCCTGTAAGCTGTGCACTTGGGCAGCCACTCAGGAGACATACATGTGCTGCCCGGCTGATTAGCAGGGTGCCCACATGTGCAACCCTTCTGATTGGTAGAACCATTAGCATGTGTTTCTACTGATGTGCACATTGCACATCTCAGTGCACATAACAAAATATATTCCACAAATTGATGCAAAAAAATGGAATGTTGATGACAGAGACTCTGCCATTTACACTACTTTAAACCTGCAAGTGATCCACACCCTGTGCTGTAGAGGGAGACAATAACAAAAAAAAAAAAAAACGGCTAGGCTGTCTGCCATTCTGATCCAGGGAAATATTCCTTCCTTCCCAGCCCCAAATACAGTAATCAGTTAGGCCCTGGATAGTTAGAAATCTTCAACTAATTTCAAGCCCAAACTTTCTGATGGCCAACTAACATCCATTTCTTCTGGTGCCCACAGTGCTGCCTAACTTAAATAACTCTTCTCCCTCCCTAATATTTATCCTCTGATCTATTTATAGAGGGCACTCATATCTCCTCTCATCTTTCTTTTGGTTAGGCTAAACCTTAAAGTGTGCATTAATTTTCAAGCTTCTTGTTTTGCTTTTTCTCTTAGGCTATGTCTACATGAGAGACTCTTCCTGGCAAAACTGGGCTTTTGTTGGGAAAAACTGTGGAGCATCTACATGTAAAATGTGCATTGTCGACATCCATTGGCAGCATTATACCTCTCCCTGTTCAGCTTTAACATCTCTCTGTCGACAAAACAGCCATGTATATACTCCAGGGTCCTTTTGTCAACAGTCAGGGCTTCCAGTTCCCGGGCAGCCCTGTTTGGAGAGTTTCTGGTCAGCCATTCTGTCAAGGCAGGGTTGGGCACTCTGGCTGCTCTCTGTTGACAGAGTGGATTGCTCTTTCGATATGCTTTTATGTGTAGACGCAATATGTCAACAGAAGTTTTGCCAGGAAATCCCTTCCAACAGTGACTTCTGTCGACGGAGGCTTCTTGTGTAGATGTAACCATAGTGTGTCAGACCTGGAATTGTCAGACAGAGCTAAGCTGTAAACCTAGCACAGTTAATAAGAATAGGAATATGGGAATCTGCCATGCTGGATCAGTCCAGTTGTCCCCTCTAGTTCAGAATCTGGTCTCCAACTCTGGCTAAAGCAAGATGCTTCAGATGAAGGATGAAGAAGCCCTGCACTAATGAATTATATGACCTTTTTTTACAGGGAAGGTTATATCCTAACGCCAATTAGTGTCAGGTCTGTATTCTAAAGTATGAGATTTTTCTATCCTCTGTAATTATAATTCTTTGAATGTTCTTGTTATCCATATGACTATCCAATTTGTTTCCAAATCCTTCTGAAACCCTTGGCTCAATGATATTTTGTGGCAATGAGTTGTTTAGAGTTAGGTCATGGAAAATGTATTTTATCAGTTTTAAGTGTGTTGGCACATCATTTGAAGGAGTAAGGAACTTCACTGTTAATGATAGGGTGAATTACTCCTCTATTGCATTTTTTCATTATGTACCAGTGGGTATCATGAACCCTTGTAATAGAATTTATCTCAAGATGCAGAGACCAATTTTTTAAAATATATTCTATTCCTACTTATCTTTGCTGCCATCAAGGTCAGTGTAAGACGTGTAGTGCCTTTGCATATCATCCTGGACTCCCATTTGCTCCAATTTGTTTTATTTGAACTTCTGTAACACACAGACACTTGAGAGCAAGTTTTGCTTTACTGTATAGAGTGTCTACTACACTGGTATCAACTACACTGGTTGATATTTGATCCTTTGGATGTCTCTTAAGTACTAATACTTTTAGAGCTAATGGATGAAATTGTAAAAACTTTTATTATTTGAGCAGAATGCCCTAGGTTCTTCCTCGGTTGACACACTAATGCACTTAAGATAGCATCCTCATTTCCCACCATCATTTGCAATCAGCTTGTTTGTACTACTTATAATGGCACAACATTTGCAAAAGATCCCACCTTGGAAACAGCTGGGAATTTCTCCTTTCCCTTCTTTAATTCTTAAACCAATTCTTAAACCACTCTGAGAAAGGCAGATTTGGAGCTAAGTTGCAGTTTTATGTTAGAAATAATTCTGAAGAAATAAGTTGTGTTCCTGAGCCTCCTCAGATGTACAGCCAATAGAACATGTTTTGTCAGCCACACATGGCTTTCACACACATTTCAGCAAAATTAGAGTTTGAATGTGTATGCCAGCATTCAGAAACAAGTGTATATTTGTGACATTGCCTTGGGGAATCTGGATTCTGAAATCAATGCACTTAATTTATCAAGAAGATATTCCTGAATGACAGAATACTAGTCTTCATTTTCTTAGTCTTTTATAGAGCATCATGCTCTTAAACTCTGTGGCAACGGAGCTGTAGTAATTCCTTCATAGGAAGATAGTACACTAATCTGGAACTCTCTTGTGTGGCAAACTCTGTAATTTGGCATGGTTTTAGTTAGCCAGATGACTACTGATCATGGGAATGGCCAAGTTTCCTGTGATCCCATGAATTTTGTTTACAGCCACCAGTCCTGGCTCTCTGTGTTCTGTCCTGTTATTCAGCTATGTAGTTACCCATAAATGTCTTCTAAGAGCTCAGTAGGCAGTGGAAGTGTTAGTAATGTGCTAAAAAATATTGACCTCCCATCATCCAACAAATTCTCTTGCCGGGCACTGGTCAGGTCCCAAGGATGCCAGACAACAGAGGTTCAAGCTGTATAAGTCAGCATGATGTAATAGAAATTGCCTTTAAGGGAAGAGGTTTTGGCATTTCTTGCTGTGTGGCATATCCCCCACTGCAGGGGAAAAGTATGTTATACCACAACAACATGGTGTACTGCATAGATGTCTGGTTAATTGCATTAAAATACCACTCATACTTTGTAATAGTATGATTGTGGTTGTTCAGTAGAATACGTAAATATAGAGAGAATTTGGGGGTCTTTTGGGTATGTTGAGTGACTGGGTTCTGTTCTTTACAAAATACATCATTTCTTTCTATAGCTCCAAACACAGTTCCTGTAATGATATATATTATGGTCTGAAATTTTTAGGAAGTTTGTTCAGAACTGCATGGTCGAAACAAGGCACAGTGGAAACACATAAATATGTTACAGGGCCATACTGCTAAACAGCCATTGTTTTTGGTGAATTGCAAAGCACGAAACTCAACTGGGTTGCTGGCTGTACAAAGAACCATTGTAATTTGCAAGTGAACTATGTAAATCAACAATAAGTATAGGGGTCCAGGAGTCTAAATCCAGTTGCATATATTTCCCTATTGTCTTGTCGTCTAGTCATTTAGAATCTTCTGCGCATTTTGGAATATCCAGTGGTTAGTACCACTGAGGAGTCCAGTTATTGATGTTGAGTTGTGTGTCTCCTCCGAGGGCAGAAAGGGCCAGCTGAAAGCTGCTGTACTGATTAAGTACCCTTCTGCTTCACCTCCCCAACCCAGTTACTCACGGCTTTCTCTGCAGGGGAGTGTTTATTGTAACAGCCGGTACTGCATGGAGAAATATGCCTCTGGCTCTGGAAAGGAGTGAATTATCCCTGCCAGACTGAAGAGGCTGAGGCGCAGCAAATGAGGAGAGGGCAATATGCAGCTGTGGAGAGGAGAGAAGGAATACATTTAGAGGTGCTTGCTTTCAGTGTGCATGAAATGAGATGCCACATTCCCACATCGTGTCACACATTGAATCTTACAGATGGCGAGAGGAAGGACTGGGTTTCTGGTTTGAGTTGCCACCCACAGAGTGCATTTACATTCCACAGCCCAGTTGCACATGGAATAACAGCCCAGTGATGACCAAAACTAAGTGATGCATCTTAATTTGTATGTTTAAGTGTTGTCAGTGTGACCCAACCACAGAAGCAACTGTGCACTAGCGATTTTGCTTACCTTTGAAAAAACAACCCCTGAGCCTGGTGCCAAATGTTGGAGCAGTTCTATGATATATGAAGCATAAAATAATCTGGATCAGGCTCCCAATGAGTCATCCTGCCCCCTCCATGTCCTAGTGGACATCACCACCTGTGGAAAACAGAAATAGAAATTCATGCTCAGTAAAATTCTTTCATACATACTCCCTGTTCCCATAGCTATCCTTAGCATGACTATTGGTGTTGAAAGCCAATCTTTGGTTCAAATGTGCAATAAAGCCAAAAATTTTGTAATTCAGCTAAAAACAATAATATTCAAACTGCTTTAAAGGTTAAGGCCCCAATCCTGCTTGGAATCCAATAGACCTCTAAGTCTATATTTACATGGACTCTGATGAAAAAATAGGCAAAAGTTGCAGTGGTCCTTGCTTTCAGTTCTCAATGTGAGAGCAGAGTCTAAAATAATTGGTTATTGGTGTTAAGCTTTTAAATCTCATGTACACATTCAGGAATCAATCAACCAAATGTTAATTGCCCTTTGTCTCATAACTGGACTTTTGTTTGGAATACTAAGATCTAAAGACCTTTAAAGATCTCAGAAAATACATAAATACTTCTTTTCCTCTGTATCTTTCTCTACAAGCTGCTTATCAATTTTCCTCCTCTCCCATCAGTAAGGAATTTTCACACCCAAAATTCTTAAATGGCTACTTGTTTACTGGGTATTATCAATACCATAACCCATTGTTCCTGATCATTGTTAACTATAAATGTTAAATTCTACCATATGTGATGTTTAACAATTATATTTATTTTTGCTATCCTTAGTCCTATTTGGTATTGTTCAGGGTAGTTGTTTAGTATTCCTTCTCAAGTTTTGTTTATGTACGTTGTTTAAAAAAAACAAATTCAAAGAGTATGTAGAACAGAAGAAAATTAAGAGAGCATAGATTAGAACACTGTAAATATTTGCTGTCAAAATGTAAAGGGTATAAATAAAATTTACTAATGTTTGTTAAGATATCTATGAAATTTACACCTAGTACCACCTAACAATAAATGTATTGTTAATTTTGAATCTATGTAGACCAGGGTGAGGAAAACGGTAGGGGGGGCAGACCCCCTCAGGGGGTGTGTGAAGTATGGTAAGGAGGCACAACATGACTGGCTGCTGGGTCTCAGGCTCATCCATCTCATGAAAAAGGTTGATATATGTTACTGTTTTTTGTATTTGTATTCATATTTACATACCAATTAATAAGGTTTTTACATTCTACATACTTATTTTCTTCGCACATGCCAGAAGGTTTTTATTTTTCATATGAACATAACCAAAATTTCCATTAGTTTGCATAACATTAGTCAGGTTGATAGGCCCTGCTAATTGCAGTGAAGAAAAGTGGAGCCTGATGTAAAAAGTTTCTCGTCCCTGATGTAGACACATATTTTGAATTCTATTCTCCCCCAAATATCCAAGGAATCTATATATGTAATTATCATTCATGTTAATAGAAATTATGAATGTTGGCTTTATCATGGTATAATAACTGTATCTTTAAGAAGGAACATCCGAAGAAAGATTTTTAAATAAAGGCGCTAGAAGAGCATATATTTCAATTATTAGAGGTGCATTTAATATTAACCCATGCAGATTGTTTTAAGGAATGTTAGGTTAGTAAAGTATTTGCATCAAATATCAGATTTTCCTCCAAAGTTTGAAACAACAGCCCCACCCTCAAATGTAGCTGAAGATTCCACCTTAACAAGGTGTGAAGATTGACAGGTGGAGATGTTGCATAGAGCGGAGGGAGGGAGTGTATTCTATTGGCTTGTGCTTGTACATCCTGAGCACCAATTACTGTCATTTCTGCCAGCACTGATGTGTTTATCGGGATGAGTTATAACAATATATGTACACAGGCAGTGTGTATGCTGGATGACCACCCCCTGTGATATAAAATATGAGAGTCTGGGAGCTACTGTTTTACAATGCATTCAGCGATTGAATGTTGGTGGTTTGCTTAGTTATAGAGGCAAGTGTGAACTGAACAGCAGACAGGAGGATCTTGCATTAAGAATCTTGAGACGCTGAATTTGGTGACTCGTTTCTCTGCTTTTTTTCAAGCAAATTCTGTCTTTGGTGAGTGATGTGGCTTCAGCTGAGCTAACTGTGATTAGCTAAACTCGGTAAAACTGCATAGTAGTTTTAATATGTGTTTTTAATATGTGTTTTACTTTCAGAAGTAGTCCTATGTGGCTTTTAGTGATGGTTACAGCAATATCAGTTGTTTGGTGACACAATGTGAGATGAAAAATGCAACAATGAATAATTTCCTATAATACTATTAGTAATTGTTCATAACTAAAGTTTCCTTCTTTCTGTTTTTTCTCAAGATGGTGTTTTTAAAGAGGCTATGAACCAGCTTTTATTATCAGTTAAAAAGAATAAATGCTGTACCTTTTGTAGCAGGAAGGGGAAATTACTGCTAAAATGGGAAGCATTTACTAACATCTTTTAAGAAATTCTGTTTCATGTGCAATTTCAGATTCAGCCATAAATCTTTTGTATGCAGCAAGGGGCTGCAAATGATTTATACGGTAGAGATTATTAATTGGGTAATCAGTGAAACAGGAACCTCTCTGTTTTGTGGTAATATGCTCAGGATCATGTTAAAATGAATGATTCCCTACCTTGCATAATACCAGTGCTGAAATATATCAGAGATAAAATGCAAAAGCATACTGAAAGCAAAATGCAGAAGCATTGTATTACAGTAGCCGTGTGGAGAAATCTTAAGATCTATTTCCAGTACTTTATTCATTATCTACTGAATATTTCACTGGCTTCAAATCCTTTGCTTTCATTATTGCCTTGGTGCATATTGATCTCTATGTTTTGTAAAACCAGACCCTTTAATATTTATTCACATAATTCCTCCTGTAACCTTTAAAGATCAATAAACCAGGGGTGGAAAATTGCATTTTAAGCAGGGAGGAACTGAAAAAGCACAATTTACCAAAAGTAAGACCTCACATTGCTGTGGTGTAGCGATATACCCCTCACTGCAACTGCTAATCATTAATGGCAATTTTACTTTTCCCAGTTTGTATATCAGAATTATCACAGGTGACAGTAGTCTCTCTCTGTCTTTCTCTTTGTGGGAGAAGCAAGATTGTTTTCTCAAAATATTAAGGGGGCTTGGCTAGAACAGCACCTGTTGTCTTTTATTATCAGCAGTCTGTGAGACATGGTCTTTTTGAGAACTGTCGTCTTTTATCTGTGCTAAACTGTTTACTGTAGAGAGATTTAAACATGTATTACTATTTTGCACTTGGAGAAATGTATGCCAACAGTTATGTGCTGGTCAAGCAGGGTTGGTTTTTTTGCTAAAATGCCTCAGTTTTAGCACACTTTACTATATTTGAAAGGAAGGCTTTTATGCAAAAGAGCCTCTGTCAGTGATTTGCTATGTAACAGATGTTTGCAGTTGTTCTGTTCTAGTACTGGGTATAATTTAAATACTGTCAGTAAAATTATTTCTGAGAAGTCTGACAAACTAGATAACTTTTCAAATTCTAATATAAATGAATATATTTATTTGTCATATTATGTCTCCTTTATGAGTGTTAGAGGTCCTTTTGAGCATTCTTGTTGATTGGAAGGGATCCTTGTGATATCAAAATGCATTTTATTGAGTTATAAGTTCTCGTACTTTTCGGAGTCTGATAACATATCCATTTGTCTAGATTGCTATATTGCATCTATCACCATGGTATCATCTCAGCAATGAGAACATTGATTATAAAACTGGAATGACTGTTACTCAGGAAGCCAGGTGGGAAAAGCAGACAAAATAATACTAGGTAGAAGTAATTGTAAAGGGAGCTGGACACTGTGGACCCCAAACTCACTATTTGCACCAGGTGAAGTATACTATATGGTAGTAGATTATATGGGGTGTGCTGTGGAGATTGGGGCATGAATGAAAGGTAGCTTCCTGAAGTTGTATCCAGATAACCACTAGCAATACCTTAGCCTTAGGAGTAGCATCTATGGGATCTGATGAGAACTGTACTTCACTGAGGGTGTGTCATCAGGGTTCAGTTGGAAAGTATTTTTGGATTCTCTGGCCCCTGCTAGATAGCAGCAGTGTCTGTAAAAGCTTTTTTCACTTCTGTGTTGCCAAGCAAGCACATTTGTTTCATTTGGATAGGGACCTTGCTACTATAACCCATGCTTTTGTCACCTCAACACTGGGCTACTGCAGTGTGTTCTGTGGAGGGCTGCACCTTAAATCACCTGCCAAATTAAGTTGCTGTAGAAAAAAGTTGTCTGTATTTTAAAATGTGTTATGTCATTGAGAACACATATCACCACTATGGGATCTGTGCTGCCTGCCTATTGGTTTGGCATTTAAAGTCTGAAGTGCGATTTATCAATCCCTAATTGGTCAGGGACCACGGGCCTACAAAAGATGTATGCATCCTTCCCAGCCACTGGAGCTGACATCAGTAAAGCCACCTCAGTTTGAACTACTTTGAGTATAAAAGAAAGAAGGCTGCCCCGCATCTCTTGCCTTTTTGGGCTTCCTGCAAGGCACATCTGTTTAACCATGCTTTTGAGAGGGACAGGGTAAAGGTTAATCTGTGATTAGTTATTGTTTGGTTTGAGTTGAGAACATCTGATAAGTTTGTATTTGTGATTGGGTTTTTTTTAATCTGGAGCAGAGGTGACTAGAATTGAGACTGACGTGTGTGTGTACGCATGCGCATGTGCATGTGTATGTGTGTGCACGCACACAGATGTGCATGGTTTATAGCTGATGTAACTTTTCATGTCGTGGGAAGGATAAATTTAACAGTAAAATATTATGATCTGCTAATAAATAAGAAAACACTTATTAATATAAACACCAATAGGCCTGAATTTCTTTAGGGTTATTGAATACCTCAATGTCTGTGGTTTTCATTGTCACTTGGAAAGAAGAGATTTGACAAATAAGGCAGGGAGACAGTAAACGTTACACTTGTAAACATGATATTGTCATCAGTATTGGGCGACACGTTCTTTTGGCTGCACAGCACAAGCAAAGACCAAAACCTGCCCAAGTGATCTGCAGCCTATACAAACACTGAACAGATTAGAACTGGACTGGGAATTTCAGTAGCAAATGAAATAAATCTCCTTGGTGTTAAACTTAAATTTAATTATAATTGTGATTGACATTATCATCAGGATGACTTACACTGACGATGATAATAAATAAACAATAATGAAAATCTGAACTTTAAAGCACTTGATCTTCATTTTGAAAACTTTCACCACACCAAAACAACAAACAAGCCACACACAAACCTAGTTGCTGTGAATGGGCTTTGACCAAGAAGATAGCGTTTACATGTGGCATGAGAATGTCCCAGACCAGAAAAGTATATTCCTCAAAGATGTACCTGACAAACTGGTTCCTGAGAATTTGATCCCAGCAGGTGGAACTTGCCAATGGATTTTATCTTTTACAGTGAGACACAAGGAAAGAAGCATCTGGATTCTACATTATATCTGAGGCATTATAGGTAACCAACAACATGAATTACACTCAGAAGCGCATAGGTAGCAAATTCTGAGCAGAGAGTACAGCATCTTTGTCCCTCTCAAAACATAAGCTGCTTCTTTTTGCACTATCCGAAGCCCCTTAGCAGATCTTACTCCAGTCATCTATATTTGAAGTTATAGAGGTATAGGCATGGCTGATTCTGCATCAGTGGAGAATGGACATAGTCTCCACACAAGCTGTACATGAAAAAGAGGATTAAGTGCTAATACGTCACTGAGAATTCCAGATCAGCAAGATGACCCAAAACTCTGAGCCATGCTCACAAATATTGGGCATATATTGCAACAATCAGGGGTCCAGATATCCCAGGGGCAAAAGAGGGAGTCTCAACCCCAAAGAACAAGCAACTGAATTAACTGATTGTATGCTTCTTGTGACAGGGTCACTGAATTTTGTGATTATATAAGGGGGGAAGATATTTGAGTTGAATATGACTTGGGAGATTAAAAGTGTCATGGGTTCAACCCAGATGAGGGAGGGGTTGTGTCACCCCCTGCCCTGAAACTCTGGGTTCTTTCAGTGCCCTGCTGCAGTGACTCATAATAGATCTGAAACCAACAACCTGCATAAAAGTTAGTATGTCAGTGCCTGGCTTCCATTGCTCAGTTACTTTTCACAGTCACCCCAACGCCCTCCCAGTCCCAAATTTCCTCAAAACCATGCACCTGGTGACAACCTGCTGGGTTTCTCAGAAGTGTCAGTTACTGTTTTACCCCTCTCAGGCTCAGCAAGGGAGAGTTTTGCTACTGCTAAGCTCTCTGACAACTCTCTGACACACCAGTTCTCTGTCTTGCCAGCAACCTCTTCAAGACTCTGCCAGATCTTGTCATGGAGCAACAAACAGCGATCAATGACTCCCAAGTTACCCAGAGATATCTCCTTCCAGCGTCAGCCCTCTCCTAGAGCACACAGCATGTTGTTCCTTTAAAGGGGTAATTCACTGCAGCTCATTAATTTAATTGGGGTTTGGCAAGCCCTCTTATTCAATCAAAGCACTAAACATCTTCATAGTAAAAGTAAAACTGGTCTATTTAGTATGGCCAAAACTTAATTTTAGTCAGTTACAATCTTTTCCTAAGCAGATTTTCTCCCTAAACTTATTTCCCAGAGATTTCAGCTGGCTTGGTTGAAGGATTCAGCTTCCTGTGTTTTAAAGCAGTAAAATATCCTCCAAGTGATGGATAACTCTAATGTCTTTCTGCTTTCCTTATATTACCGTGTTCATTGACCTTGTCAAGCAGGGAAGGAAGGCTCCTTATTGTTCTTCCCTTCTGGTGGATTCTCCACCTCTACCAATTCAAATGTAAAAGGGGCTCCCGTTGTTTTGATTCCATACTGCTTAAGGTCATTGGAGAAAGGTGGGTAGCTTCTTTCCCTGCTGTTTGAGACAGCCTGTTTCTCACTTGATCTGTTTTTAACCATAGTATCAATTAGTATCAATAATTCCTTATATAGACTAATATATGCACTTCACCAATGGTATTAATTAATAGTGTGTAACCTGCTTTCATAGAAGCTGTTACTCAATATATGTCTGTTACAGTGATATTGTATAAAATCAGTTGATTCAATTGCTAGGGCTTTTGGGAGTCAGACACTCTGTTTTCCCTGTTGGGAATGTGGACTCTGATTGTCACATTTACCTCCTGTAGAACTTGCACACTAAGCTGCAGCACATACCTCTAGATTAGTAGTTCTCAGCCTTTTCAATACCATGGCAACATGTCACAAGAGAAAAAGATTTTAGGATCCTCGCTAGCCTATAGCTATGAAAAAGGACTGTAATCACAACCCACAGGTTCAGAACCTCTCTTTCTACATGTTTTCCTTTCCCTCTTCTCTGGTGTCTCACATTTATAGAGTTCACAACACGTGCCACATATCTTAGCAATATGTAACTAGTAATTGATCTCCCTGCATTTGAATTGGATCTGTTCATTGCCAGTATAAGTGCATTGAGTTCTATCCAAAATAGATTTTAAGTGATCAGTTGGGGATGTCAGTAGCATATCTGCCTTCAGACCTTATTGGATCATCATTTTAAGGTGTTTATTTCTATCTAGACCTTCAAAGCTTAAATTAATTTAACATCAGGTCCTTGAGACCTCATCCCCAGCCCACTTTTAATATGGTTGAAACTGCCCTATAATTGTTAAGAGTCAGAAGTGTATTGTGGGTTGGCAACAGTTTTAAACCCCTGGAAGTACAGTTCATCTCTAGATCCTATTGGGCAGTATGTTGACTTTGAAGGAACTGTATACTGACAGAACAGCACATAGTGTGTCTCTTGTAGTTCAGATGAAAATGGTTCTTATTTGAAAGACTGTAGTTGGACAACAGACAAAAAGGGCAAGTTTTATGTTCAAAGCCATTTGTACTAGGGTTTTTAAGAAAGCAATTAATGCACTGGAATCTGAGGCTGAGCAAATGCTAATTTAAGAACCTGGTATTATCCCCTTTTTCTGTCATGCTAATAAACTTTATAATTATGAAATAATAAGGAACCGATTGAAGTGGGTTTTGTACAGCTACGTGCTGAAGCACTGCCATGAAAGCATGCATTAGGCATGCAGACTGTAATCAGTTGTATTGTATTTTTCTTCCATAGTTATTTGTTTCTCCATTTTAAGTAAATTGCTGCTCTCAGAAGCGTTTTCACTATGTTCAGAGGTGTGTACAAGGGGTATCAAAACTAAACAGAGCTACTAGAAATACTGGGTGCAAATCTTTCTAACTAGAATTAGCCTGAAGTTCATTCCATAATGAAAGATATTACATAACAGAGAAAACCCTTTATTTCTTCCAATAAATGCATTTGAAACTATTTTAAGCATATTGATTACTGTGTAAATATAAATAGGATCATGTCACAGGATGGGCTGATATTTAACTTCTTTTTTAAATTTTATTTTTATTCTGATTGTGTTTACTTCCAATATCGTTGTTTTAAACTTCTATTCATCTAAACAGGGTTTCCATCATGACACTATCTTGGCATCTCACATGTATTAGTGAAAGTAGCCTCATAACAGCTAACAGAGATAAGTATTCTCCCCATTTTATGATGGGGAATTTCAGCACACAGAATAAGTGATGTATCACAAAAGTCAACTTTCCTCCCTTGTCTATTCTTTGACCATGGATAAACACTGGGTAGGCTACATCTACACTATGAGATAAATTCCAATTTAAGGTAGTTATCTTGATATTAGCATGTGACTGCCTTCACTATAAATACCATTAGCTCGATTTAGGGAGCACTGATATTGATATCATAATAGTGTTGGAATCTGCTGAGTGGAGCCTCAAGTTCAATTTAAAAATTCAAATAAAGGCCAGTGTGGAAGCACCAGGTCTTAAAATCGAATTTATTAGCCTGCAGAGATGATCTGTATGTAACCCACAATGCCCCTCTGTGCTCTGCTCTGGCTGCAGCTCTCCAGGGCTACGTCTACACGTGCACCCAACATCGAAATAGCTTATTTCGATGTTACGACATCGAAATAGTCTATTTCGATGAATAACGTCTACACGTCCTCCAGGGCCGGCAACGTCGATGTTCAACTTCGACGTTGCTCAGCCCAACATCGAAATAGGCGCAGCGAGGGAACGTCTACACGTCAAAGTAGCACACATCGAAATAGGGATGCCAGGCACAGCTGCACACAGGGTCAACGGGCGGACTAGTGCTTCCGGGGCAACAGCTAGCCGCTCCCTTAAAGGGCCCCTCCCACATACACTCAGCCTGCACAGCACGCGGTCTGACGAGCCATATAGGCACACAGACCCCGAGCACCGCAGTCATGGACCCCCAGCAGCAGCAGCAGCAGCAGCTAGAGGTCCACCCAGCCCTCCCGGCAGGAGCAGGGCTTGCCCTGGCTCATGCCATGTTGGGGGCAGCTGAGCACCTTCTTGCCCCAGGGGAGGAGATGCCCCCAGGGCAGCGGGGCTCAGCCCCTACCCCTGCAGCACCCCCCCCCCGCCTCACACGCCGGTGGCTGTGGAGCTACCCCACCAGCACCGACTGGTGGGAGCGGCTGGTGCTTGGGGAGTGGGACGACGACCAGTGGCTCCGGAACTTCAGGATGACCCGCCAGACATTCCTGGAGCTGTGCCAGTGGCTCACCCCCGCACTCAGGCACAGGGACACTGCCATGCGGCGTGTTCTCCCTGTGGAGAAATGGGTCGGCATCGCTGTCTGGAAGCTGGCCACTCCGGACAGCTACCGATCCGTGGGGCAGCAGTTTGGTGTCGGAAAGGCCACCGTCGGGGCTGTCTTCATGGAGGTAAGAGAACCCACAGGGGGAGGCCAGGGCAGGGCAGGGGGGCCAGAGCAGGCCAGGGTAGGGCAGGGCAGGGCAGGGCAGGGGGGCCAGGGCAGGGCAGGGCAGAGCAGGGCAGGGCAGGGCAGGGCCACGCACACCCTGCTCACCCCTCATTGGGGCTGTCCCATGTGCTTTCTCTGCAGGTCGTGCGTGCCATCAACGCCATGCTCCTGCACAGGCTCGTGAGGCTGGGGGACCCACATGCCACTGTCGCCGCCTTTGCCACCCTGGGCTTCCCCAACTGCTTCGGGGCTCTGGATGGGACTCACATCCCCATCTGCGCCCCGCACCACAGTGGAGGCCGATACCTCAATCGGAAGGGCTACCATTCAGTCGTCCTGCAGGCCTTGGTGGACAGCCGGGGACGGTTCCAGGACATTTACGTGGGCTGGCCTGGCAGCACCCATGACGCCCGGGTTTTCCGGAACTCGGGCCTGTGCCGCCGGCTGGAGGCGGGGACCTACATCCCCCAGCGGGAGATCCCTCTGGGGGACACCACCATGCCCTTCTGCATCATCGCATATGCGGCCTACCCCCTCCAGCTGTGGCTCATGCGCCCCTACACGGGCCACCTCTCCGGCAACCAGGAGCGCTTCAACGAGCGCCTGAACCGTGCGCGCCAGGTGGTGGAGCACTCATTTGGCCGCCTCAAGGGACGCTGGCGATGTCTCCTGACCCGCCTGGATGCGGGCCCCAACAACATCCCCCAGATTGTGGGTGCCTGCTGCGCCCTGCACAACCTCGTGGAGAGCAAGGGGGAGAGCTTTCTTCAGGGCTGGGCCGCCGAGGCCGGCAGGGCACACGTGCAGCCACCTGCTGCCCCCAGTTGGCAGGTGGACCCAGAGGGGTCCCGGGTCCGGGAGGCCCTGCGGGCCCACTTCGAGCAACAGGCTGTGGGGTGAACTCTGCCCAGGCCCCCTACTGCCCGCCCCTTCCTCCCCCACACTCCTGCCCCAACGCCCACACCATGGAGCACCCCACTGCCCCCCCACTTGTCCAGGAGAAATGACAGCACGAACTTGTGGGTGAACGTTAATTTTTTTTTTTGTCTTAACGAAATTTTTTTTTTTTAAAAAAATAAATATATATGTGAAACAGAAACCAAAAAGGAGGAACAAACGTTCAACAAAAGCAAGATGTGCACAAATAAAACAATATACAACAACAAATCAAAGAACTGTGCGCCATCAACAAAAAAGAAAAGCAGGGAGGAGAACGGGGAGAACTATTTACGGGGGGGGACGGGGCAAACAGGGGCAACAACAACAGAAACAGTCCACAAAAAAATATGTCCAACAAGGGGGGGGGCCACATCCCTGGCCCCTCGCCCCTACAGCCCGGCAGTGGGCGTGCCCAGCCGGGAGCTCCGCCGGGCCTGCAGTCTGGTCCTCCTCCTGCCGTGATGTCCCGGGGATGGCCTCCGGGGGGGGCCCCTGGGGTGCGGGGCTTGCCTCCGGGGCGGAGTCCAGCTGCAGGGCCTGCTCGGGCTCGTCAGCCGAGGTGTCAAGGGTGGCCGGAGGGGAGGAGGTGTGCCGGGAGCCCAGGATGTCCCTGAGCTCCCTGTAAAAGGGGCAAGTGACGGGGGCGGCCCCAGATCGGCTGGCCGCATCCCGGGCCCGGGCATAACCCTGCCGCAGCTCCTTGACCTTACTCCTGACGTGGTCAGGAGTGCGGGCAGGGTGACCCAGGGCAGCCAGGCCGTCGGCCAGCCAAGCGAACGCATCTGCGTTCCGCCTCTTGCTCCCCATTACCTGGAGCACCTCCTCCTCGCTCCAGAGCCCCAGCAGGTCCCGCATCTCGGCCTCCATCCAAGAGGGGCCCCGCTGCCACTTCCCAGACTGCGTGGCCCTCTGGCTGGGCTGGCTGCCTTGGCTGCCCTTGGGGGGGGTCCCCTGGGGGCGCTGGGGGGGCTGCTGGGCAGCCATGGCCGGTGTCAGGGGCTGAGGGCTGTGCAGGCTCGCCGCGTGTGCAGGCAGGAGCCTGCATGTTCCCTCAGCCTCCTGCAGTCAGGGTGGGGGAGGGGCCCTTTAAGGGGCTGCTCCACGCAGCCACCAGTGAGCTGAGGGGCTGGAGAGAGCGTCTCTCAACCCCCCAGCTGATGGCCGCCATGGAGGACCCGGCAATTTCGACGTTGCGGGATGCGGCTCGTCTACACTGTCCCTACTTCGACGTTGAACGTCGAAATAGGGCGCTATTCCTATCTCCTCATGAGGTTAGCGACTTCGACGTCTCGCCGCCTAACGTCGAAGTTAACTTCGAAATAGCGCCCGACGCGTGTAGACGTGACGGGCGCTATTTCGAAGTTGGTGCCGCTACTTCGAAGTAGCGTGCACGTGTAGACGCAGCTCAGGTGTGCAGGAATTAGGTAACAGGAACACTGTGAATTTCACACTGGGACCAGGACATCTGTGGCTGTGGGGTCATGTTTGTATGAGAGCCCAAGAAATGTCTTTCTTTCTTTGCTATTAGTGCTGTGACCACATCTACCTACTACAATAGCCCCAGCATAGAGTTAATGGTTCTGTCTCTACACTTGGTATTTTTTTCTCTGATGCCTGGCGCCAGCCACTGCCCTGCCATGCTATGTGTCAGCCAGGATGCTGTGGGGACCGTGCTTGCATAAGAGGCTGAGAAACTTCTTCTCAGCAGTTTACATTTATGCATGAACCCCCCTCTCCCTCCCACACAGGTGACATGCACTCAGGGTCTTTCCCACACTCAACTACATCATGTGGTTAGCCCATGACCCGATAGAAGGATGTGCCTGCTATTCATTGCTGACCATGCTGCATGATGTCTTGGCTTGCATGTGATAAGGGATCCCAGGGAAAATTTTTGGGAGATTACAGCTGCCAAGGGGAAGTCTCACCCAGGCCGTGTCTACACATGCCCCAAACTTCGAAACAGCCACGCAAATGGCCATTTCGAAGTTTACTAATGAAGCGCTGAAATGCATATTCAGTGCTTCATTAGAATGCAGGCGGCTGCGGCACTTCGAAATTGACACGGCTTGCCGCCGCGCGTCTTGTCCAGACGGGGCTCCTTTTCGAAGGGACTCCGGCTACTTCGAAGTCCCCTTATTCCTATGAGCTCATGGGAATAAGGGGACTTCGAAGTAGGTGGGGTCCTTTCGAAAAGGAGCCCCGTCTGGACGAGATGCGCGGCGGCAAGCCACATCAATTTCGAAGCGCCGCGGCCGCCCGCATGCTCATGAAGCACTGAATATGCATTTCAGCGCTTCATTAGTAAACTTCGAAATGGCCATTTGCATGGCCATTTCGAAGTTTGGGGCACGTGTAGACGTAGCCCCGGTGGCTAAGATTTTCAGGATGTTGCTGCTGCCAGAGGGAAGTCTCCCCTAGTGGCTAAGTTTCTTGTGGGCTTGCAGCCACCCGGGGGAACTTTTTCAACTGGCTCCACACTGAAACCACCCCCCAGTCTCCCACCCCAACAAGGACCTGGGGGGCCAGCTGCTGCCAGGAGGAAGTCTCCTCCAGAGGCTAAGATTTTTGGGGGCTTCCAAAGCCAAAAAAGATTTTCAGGGACTATGTCAGCTGACCATTCAACTTCCCAAATATCAAACCACCCCACATGAAATTTGGCAAGCTCCACCTTCGTGTTGGGAATTTCTGCATAGTGAAGAGGAAAGACAAAAATCTTTTTCCCGAGCCTTTTTGATCCTCTTTCTTCCAACTTTGGACCCCTCATGCAGGGAAGAATGGGTGAAGGGACAGATGAGAATACAGACTGTGCAAAGATGCTGCATAATGGACTGGGAACCTAAGAACCCTCTCCTCAGCAGCTCTTTTTTTTTTCTGAATCTTTGCTATCTACTCTTTCTTCATGCTTTTCATTGTCCCTGTATTATTTTCAGGGAATCAAATGCAATCAAGGGAGAGGGGACAGTCAGTGGATGGCCAGTTGAGAAGACACACACCTGGAGATTTTTATAACATCCTTGATAATTCAGTTACAGCTACAGTTTTAAAAATCAAGTCACAGATTTCTATTAATTTGGAGATCTTTGTTGATGCCCTACTTTTCCTTCCTTCCGCCTGGAAAAATGGACATTTGCTTACCATGGGAAGGGAATGAAGTCAAAGCACTGTGAGAAGTTGAAGTCAAGTACCAGTGAAAATACCCAGAATACTACGGGGATGAGGGAACTGTGGGGTAAGTTCCCACAATGCACTGCTGCAACAGTCAACGTTTGCTGATTGAGTGTGGCAGCAATAAGTTGACTTTGTGAGGAGCATGTGGGAAGGTGAGGATAGTCAAATTTGAATGTATAAAATCCAGAGTTACAAAATCAATATCAATAAATTCAAATTTATGTTGTTGTGTAGACTTAGCCTAAGAGAAAATAACATAAGGGAATTAAGAGTGCCCAAACTCTGGTAGATCTTCATCTGAAAAGTCCTGCAGAAATGCAAAGTAACATTATTAATAACTTGCACCTGTGCAAAATTATAGGTTATAGAGCATCTAAGCAAGTTCTGACATTAGTTCATATAATACAGGACCATGTTTGAGATGAAAAACCCATACATGCAAGACTTGTGTGATGTTAAGAATAAGTGAACATTAGCAATGCATTTTAGCCACCATTGCAAGGGTTATTAAATAAAAAGGATAGAGAGTGGATGAAGAATAATTTTATTTCTGAGGGCCTACTTCACTAGCTTAGATATTCTATTTGTAGATTTTTAAGACCAGAAGATGTCATTAATATCAAATCTGAGTTGAAGATTTTCCAGACCTCCCAGTCATTCTTATAGCTCTCTTTTGAACAGTTTTGAGAATTTTTTATCAATATGTGCTTGATACATTTTAGAACTTCACCAGTTGTTCAAGAATGCTAAAAGGAATATAAATATGTCTCTAGTTCACTTGGTTTTATTCCAGCTGGAGTTCCAATTCAAATACTAGCACTACATAGCAGATGGCAAGTTTTGAGTTACTGCAATAGCGTAGTTTGGTGAGTTTCTTAACAAAAAGACTGATGAGCAACTAAAATACGTTAAGGACAATCAGTAAATATCTCCCACTAGCCAATTACATTGACCATAATTATTCAGCATGCAAATACTTAATTTGTCTGTGTCTGTTCTGTAAATTTAAACTTAATTTTTATAGCCATCTGAATGTTTTCAGATTTGCACTATGCTAGTTATGTTTTTATTTATCGTGTTTTAGGGCTGGAGGAGAATGGGAGTGATGAAAAATGGCAGAGTAAATGGACTTATGGGGTGGGAGGACAGAAGTGGATTGTGCATTCATATATTTTATTACACATTTCCCACCAGAAATTATGATGAACTGAGAGTATAGCTTGTTAGCCAAAGATTAACCTGTCAATCATAAATTATATTCTGGCTTTATCTCTTCATGAGATGCACAAGGGGAATTTAAAATTGGTTCATACATTTGCAAACCTTCATATCTACAGCCTTGGGCATGGTTGGCATTTATTTCAAGTAGGAGACCAGAGGTGCCTTTTGTAACAAAGCACTGACAGGAATCTTACTCAACAACACCTGACCCCAATTTAATTATCTGTTTTTAGGGTAGGAGTTTTTATTGTTCTGAAGTGCAGAAGGAAATTTTTCAAGACAGTTATTTGTTTTACCGAAAGAGGTCTGCTCTCAGGCTTTAATAGGTGGGGTTTGCTGGTGCAGTCATAATGTTATCATTTGCATTTCACTTCTCTCTCTCTCTCTCCCTAATGCTAAGTTATTTTATGTACATGCCAAAAAGAACTATGTATTTTTTGCATAGAGATGTTATTTAAAAGTGCAGTGTACATGCAGAAAGCATAATGGGCCTTAACTGTCTTAAAAGACAATGGCAAAAACTGATGAAAAGAAGATCGGGTCCTAGCTTGTGAAGTTTTCTTTTCTATTGCTTGATGGCACTTTTAGAACATTTGTAGGTACATCTGTAGAAGAGAGAGGCCAATATAAACATCAAATTGAGCAAAGCATCTCTGATGAAAATAGTGTTACAGGCAGAATTGGTTGGAAAAATATTTTCGTTCCCACTAAATATCTTTAAAAATTTTGGCAAAACTGGTAATTGTTTAGTTTTCAGCAACTGAAGGCTGAAAAATGATGACCAAAATTTTTGGCCAAAATATTTTAATTGTGATAATTTTTTAACACTTGGTTTTGGCCAGTTTCATTTCAGGTTCTGGAAAAACTTAGAAATTTTGGAAAACCTGGAAAAAACTGATACTCCTGGTGGAAATTTGTTTTTTGATGAAAAAGCCATTTTCTCCATTTTGAATGAAAAATGTTGATCTCCTATAGTTAGTTTTGATTTCAATCTGAAATTCACGTGGTTTGAGTTGAAAGGCTGAATTTACCTTTTTGAGCCTCTTCTCACAAAATTAAATCTGTGGAAGCAGAATCATCAGGACTGAAATATCTACAGCTTGATTCTGTTAGAGCTTACAGTGGAGTAAATGCAGAGTAACTCAGCTGAAGTGAATGGAATTACAGAGGTCTAAAACCAAAGTAAATTATTTTAGAAGCACATCTGTAGCACAGATTCAAACTCTGGAAGGGTTGACTCAGTCCTTCATATTCCAAAGGAGGCACATGGACTGTGATGTACTTTGGTGAATGTGAGTCTTTTGAAGAATTGTCGTTCTTTTAAATGACTCTATAAAGCCCAAAATCGTGTTTTAGCTCTAAGGACATTAAGATTGTGTGTCACTTGCTGTAAATGTAGGCATTTTCACAATATTCTTGGCCACTGTTCTGTGGCTTTTCTTTGTGCCAATTGTTTGAATGACTGATGCTCTTGAGGCGGCTGCAAACTACTGATGATGTCTGTATGTCATTGAGCTTGTGGCGCATGTCAAGATCCTTTAGGATGAAAGGCAATAAAAATGTATGTAAGTTTAGTATAGTATGAGAAAGATTTTTCGGAGACCCTTTCAAAAGAGATAATCTTGGAATGTCTATATTGTTGTTTTGTTAAGTCTCATGTTTAATATCCTGCAGGTTGCTGAATGCCTTCATTTTCCACTGAAAACCAGATACTATAGTGATTGGCTATAAAATTACATTAAGGTGTCTGCTACCTTGCAGTATCAATCTCCAAATATCTTTGCTGTAGTTTAATTCTCTCTCTGTTTAATAATTAAGTAGTACACAAAAGAGAGTCTGGACAAAATGTGAATAGAATTATTCTTGAATTTAATAGCAATGCAGAGTTTAACCATTCATATGGCATCTTTCATCACAAAGCATGCCTATGTGAATTGCCAAAGAACTATTTCTAAACCTCAAAATACAGCCACTGGCATGGTGATAGGACAGAAAGTTAACTGCCATACAGCACATTGTACCGTATGCAGAGCAAAAGTCTGTTCTCTGGAGCCGCCAGGTCCTGGTTGTTCAGCTCTTATCCAAAAGATTGACTAACAAACCTTTAAAAAAAGCAGTCATGTAGCACTTTAAAGACTAACAAAATAATTTATTAGGTGATGAGCTTTCATGGGACAGACCCACTTCTTCAGACCTACAGCCCTACCAGAACAGACTCAATGTATAAAGAACCGAGGAGATTTTTTGTCTGCTCTATATCCATTCATTCTCTCGCAAAGTGTTTGCAGTCTGTCCTATATACAAAGTATGTGGACATAGTTGGCACATAATGACGTATATAATGTTAGCTGAGGAAAAGGAGAATGTGCCAATGGTTCTGTAATTGATGTGGTTAGGTCCAATGACGGTATCTGCAGAATAGATATGTAGACGAAATTGGCAATGGGGCTTGTTGCAAGGAAAAATTCCAGGATTAGTAGTATTGTGGTATAGTCTGTGGTTGCTAGTGAGAACGGACATAGAGCAGACATCAAAAATCTCCAGATACACAAACCTGTCAGCCAGCATTTCAATGGAGTGGGCCATTCTGTTAAAGACCTGAGAGTTTGGGTTCTACAGAAAAGACACTTTAACAACTGTGTACAGAGGGAAAGTTCGGAACTAACATTCATATTCAAATTCAACACCTTAACTCGTGGTTTGAAAGTGGACAGCAATTACCTGACCCATTACAAGGACTCTTACATACTTTGATGTTTGATCTAACACTTACTTCCCCACCCCTCATTCCCCTGCCTTGCTCTTCTATCTAATTTGCCAACCTTGATAACAATTTTTCTGATTTGTCAACCTTGTTAATAATTTTTGGACCTCTGTGCTTTATATATTGAATCTGTTCTGGTAGGGCTGTAGATCTGAAGTAGTGGGTCTGTCCCACAAAAGCTCATCACCTAATAAATTGTTTGTCTTTAAAGTGCTACATGACTGCTTTTTTGTTTCGATAGAATACAGACTACCACGGCTATTTCTCTGGTACTGCTTACAAACCTTAAGTTTACCTTAGAAAAATGGAGAACTCAGTTAGGCCTGTCTGGGATCTGAAGCTGGGTTCCAGAGAGTGCAAGTGTGTCAGATATAATGGGTAGGCTATTAGCCACCATCTCTGATGCTAAAGGCCAACAATTATACAAACTAATTGACCTGTTTATTAACTACTTAATTTGTAAAAATGTTTTAAAGTTCTGAAAATGCTGACAGACTCTTACTTAATCATGATAGTTCTAAGGGACTGTAATGAAGGAATTTGATATTAAATATAGTCAGATATTAAAACCCTATCCTGCTTTACCCAATTGCTCTGCAGCACTGTAACCACTGGAAATAATGTGAGACGGGATGCTAGCTCAGCTAAATATAATATAGTTATTTATTTTTATTTAATGACCTCTCTGCTTTGTAGGACATGAGTTGTTAAATATGCATTAGCTTGCTGTTGTGGTTTATCTTCTTTGTAGGAGAGCAAAAGGAGGCTTGCTGGTATATTACGGCCATGGCTGGGTATAATCATACAGAAAAGTGCCAGAACCACCTGTTTCAATTAGTAGCATATTCCAGGTCTTCAAGAATTGATTAAAAAATGACCACTTTTGACCAGCCCACTCCCTGTTCTGAAGGTTTGGCATCAAATGTGGAATAAAGGTGTTTATGAGGAACTATATTTCTAAGACAATATTAATGGTTGCATAGCTCCTTGAAGATATAAAGCATTAAATATTGCTAAGTATTGCTATTATTATTATGCAGGTTTAGAATAAGCCGCATATCTTTTGCTCAGGACTCCCTCCCTCTGTGCTGATAAACCCACGCATTGAATACACGTTGCCCTAGAAATTCTAGCAGGTAGCAGTATTATCACTAACAGAAATTTGTTTCTTTCCCTTGTCTGAGTCCTGGTACCTGTGTGTCACAAATCAAAGCAGAATCTCATTCAAAATAAAATAAAATCTTCCTTTATTGTGAGGCTTTCTCATTTATTGTTTTGGTTTCAAAAATAAGAACAAAAAACCTCCATCTATCAGAACCTTAAGGCCAACTCTAGTTTGGTGGATTTATTAATCCTAACATGGCACTTATGGTCTATTTACAGCAGCCTGAATCCCTAGACACCACTTCCTGCTATGTACCTTGTTGTCATATGAGTTTGTGACTGGGTCCCTAGCAGCACCACAACTTTCCTGTTTCCTTTTCCCTAGCTCTTCAGAGAAAGTTTGTACTTTCCTTAATTACAAGTCAACACAGTCCAATTCCTTTAAGCTACTTCCAAAAGTTTTGTGAGGACAGCTGTGATCACGTACTCTGACCACTTGTACTACAGAAGCTGTAGCAAGGGTTTTCAAACATGACACCCTTCTGACAACAAAAATTACTTCATAACTTCAGGAGTGGGGGGCAGGGGAGCCAAAGCCTGAGCATGTCCAGCCACCTATGCCCTGGGTGGGAGCGGGGGCAGGGTAGAGCTCTAGTCCCACTAGTCTGAGCAGAGGGACAAAACTGAAGCTCAAGGCCCTAGGCAGGAGGGCTCCAACTTGAGCCCTGCCGCCTAGAACTGAAGAGCTCAGGCTTCTGCTTCAGGCTTGGCAGTGGGGCTTGAGCTTCAGCCCTGGGGCCCAAGCAAGTCTAAGCGAGCCCTTGCAACCCCTTTCAAAGGGGGTTATGAGTCTGATTCATTTTGGATTCCTGACCCACAGTTTAAGAATCGCTGAGCTATAGCATTCCTCCCAGTCCAGCGTCTGCTGCACTCAGTCTTGTCACCTGATTCAAGCTTAGATAGGATCCAATTGTCTTCTTTCACTTTCTCTCACCTGAGAACTCCCCTGGATTTAAGCTTCTCTTCTTCTGTCACACCTCTTTGGGTTCCTGAAGATAGGAACATAGGAACGGCCATTCTGGGTAGCAATGTCTACACAGGCAGTCTCTGTCAACAGAGGTCACTATTGACATAGAAATCCCAATAGTACCTCTGTCAACAGGTAGTGTCTACACACAAAAGCAGATTGAAAGAGCAAGCCTCTCTGTTGACAGAGAGCAGTCACAATGCCCTACCCTCTCTTGACAGAAGCACTGACCGGAAGCTCTGCAGACAGGGCTGCCAAGGGAACTGGAAGCCCACTGTCGACAGAAGTGTCTACACAGATACTCTGCTGATAAAACCCTGTCAACAGAGGTGTTATACCTGATCGGGAACAGGGATAACACTGCTGACTGAACAGCTGAGTTTTGCCGACAAACTCTCAACAGAGTACTTTAGCCGGGTAGACACTCGGCGAGTTTTATCGACAAAAGCCCAATTTTGTCAGCAAGAGCTGCCCATATAGATGAGGCTGGCCAGACCAAAGAATCTCCTAGCCCAGTGTCTTGTCTTCTAACAGGGGCCAGTGCCAGATGCCCCAAAGGAAGTGAACAGAACAGGTAATCGTTGAGAGATCCCTTGCCTGTCATCCATTTCCAGCCTCTAACAAACAGAGGCTGGGGACACAATTCCTACCCATCCTAGCTAATAAATATTGTACCTAACCTCTACAGATTTATCTAGTTCTTTTTGGAATCTTGATAAAGTTGTGTTCTTCACAAAATCATCTTGCAAGGAGTTCCACAGGTTGACTGTGCACTGTGTGAAGAAAAACTTCCTTTTGTTTGTTTTAAAACCACTTCCTATTGATTTCATTTGGTGACCTCTAGTTCTTTTGTTATTTACTTGTTCCCATTACTTTTCCTTATTCACTTTCTCCATGTCTGTCATCTCTCACCCATTCCAAACGCCAAATCATTTTGTTGCCCTTTTCTGAATCTTTTTCAATGCTGACATATCTTTTTTGAGATGAGGCAACCACATCTCTACTCAGTATTTAAGTTGTGGGAATATCATGAATTTATACAGAGGCAGTAAGATAGTCTTTGTCTTATTCGCTATCCCTTTTTAATGATTGCTAACATTTTGTTAGCTTTTTTGAAACCATGGACTTCAACTGGACTTACAGATTTTTGAAGGTCTAGTCCACAGCCAGTAAGAAGCTATGTGCAGATATCAGGTGCACAAACAGTGAAATTATTACAGGCTGGAGAAGCATGCATGTATGTGTAATTTGTTTGAAGTTCATTTGTGGAACTCTACAATAATATGAAAATAGGACAAAATGGACTATAAATGGTCTGACTGGGATTTCTCTCTAGATTTGTACTAGTGTAACTGTATTCATTTCCATGATTTAAAGTGGTATACTTGAAGACAAAATTGACTATGCTTAAACTGAAAGGGGAAGAATTGCAATTAAATATTAACAACTTTATAACTATGAGAACAAGTTGACAGCTACAGAAACTGCTGTCAAAGGTAGCTGTGAAACAACCTTATCTGGACATTTTGGGGTTCAGGTGCCACAGTGGAGGGGACCCTAAAAACATCATAAAGAAAGACAGGCAGAAATACTGAAAGTCATATTTGGTTTCCATTTATCAGATATAAGCCGTGTCTACATGTGCACGCTACTTCGAAGTAGTGGCACTAACTTCGAAATAGCGCCCATCACGGCTACACACGTCGGGCGCTATTTCAAAGTTAACTTCAACGTTAGGCGGTGAGACGTCGAAGTCGCTATCCTCATCAGGAGATGGGGATAGCGCCCTACTTCGACGTTCAACGAGGGGTTGAGAGACGCTCTATGGTCACCGTGGGCAGCAGCCCTTAACCCAGGGCTTCTGGCTGCTGCTGCGGCAGCTGGGGATCCATGCTGCATGCACAGGGTCTGCAACCAGTTGTTGGCTCTGTGGATCTTGTGTTGTTTAGTGCAAGTGTGTCTGGGAGGGGCCCTTTAAGGGAGCGGCTTGCTGTTGAGTCCGCCCTGTGACCCTGTCTGCAGCTGTGCCTGGCACCCTTATTTCGATGTGTGCTACTTTGGCGTGTAGACGTTCCCTCGCAGAGCCTATTTTGATGTGGTGCTGCGCAAGTTGAACATCGACGTTGCCAGCCCTGGAGGACGTGTAGACGTTATTCATCAAAATAGCCTATTTTGATGTCGCTACATCGAAATAAGCTATTTCGATGTAGGCTTCACGTGTAGACGTAGCCATAGGCCGTGTCTACACGTGCCCCAAACTTCGAAATGGCCATGCAAATGGCCATTTCGAAGTTTACTAATGAAGCGCTGAAATGAATATTCAGCGCTTCATTAGCATGCGGGCTGCAGCAGCACTTCGAAATTGACGCTCCTTGCCGCCGCGCGTTTCGTCCAGACGGGGCTCCTTTTCGAAAGGACCCCGCCTACTTCGAAGTCCCCTTATTCTCATCAGCTCATGGGAATAAGGGGACTTCGAAGTAGGCAGGGTCCTTTTGAAAAGGAGCCCCGTCTGGACGCGCCGCGCGGCGGCAAGGAGCATCAATTTCGAAGCGCCGCTGCCTCCCGCATGCTAATGAAGCACTGAATATGCATTTCAGCACTTCATTAGTAAACTTCGAAATGGCCATTTGCATGGCCATTTCGAAGTTTGGGGCACGTGTAGACACGGCCATAGTTAGAAGAGGGATGTGAAAATGAGTCTTTGTCTACAAAAAGTTCAATGATGTTTTCTGAAGAACTCAACATGATTTTAATTCCATTTTCATTTGTTTATCCTTTGGAATAGAATTGTTGCATTTAAAGGTGAACTGCAAATTGTGTTTCCTGGCATTAAAGTCCATGAACCAAGTAAGCTTGCTGCTAATCAGTTCATGGCAAGATCCTGATGTTGGCTTTGATGGTAGTCACTAGGGCTATCTGAACACTTAAAGATTGGTTTTGCAAAAGTATTCATACATTTAATGCATAATACACTTCATGAGAGCTATATAAAAATTCTTTTTTTTCTTTCTTTCTTTCTTTCTTTTTCTTTCTTTCTTTCGATTAAAATCATTCCTTAGGCAAGTTGAATTCTTAACAGCTGCTACTCTCCTTACTTATTTCTTTCCTCCAGCAAGCTTCTTATCACAGATGTCTTCATATTGGTATTTTTGCTTTGGTTGGAGGAGTGATTGTCAACATGGAATGAGTGGTTGCCAGTTTTCATGCTGATGAACAGCTTAGCCTGTGTTCACAATTTTCAGAAGAAAATTTTCTTGAATGCTTATTGATCAGGGTCCTAGCAGATAAAACACAAGATGCAGTATTAGTTTGTGTCTGCTACCGACAACCACATCACACAAGGGGCTAGGGTGACTGGTGCCTTATGCTTCTATCTGTAATGTGTTGGCAAAAAAAGCCGTGTGATTGTAAGGGACTTCAATCTGAGTGACAGGTGCTGGAGTTCTCATGGTGACAGGTCTTTAAACATCCTTGGAATTCTAGATTTTAAAGTACTACATTTCTGCTGCTTTGTTTTGTAAGAATAGAATTAGCTGTGTGTTTTCTCTTTTGTTTGATTTGGTAACAAACTTTGATCTGCCTGTTTTTAAAATATAACCATTTAAATCCTACTATTTTGTTTAATAAAACCTGTTTTGTTTATATTCAAGTCCAGTGTAAATTGTTATTACCTGGGGAGGGCTATCGCTGTGCATATCTCCCTTTCATTGATAAAGGGAGCTTACCTAATGAATTCTCCCTGTGTAACTCTTTTGCACAGAAAGAGGCAGATTTATTTGGGGTTTTGATCCCTTCTGGAGGTTGATTTACTGCGTTCTGTGCCCTAGAACTGCACCTGGCCAGAGCTGTGCTTTACAGTGTCTGCATTGCTGTGCAAGGAGGCAGTAACTCCCATTCTGTGCCTTAGCTGGGGAAGACCAAAGGACCTGGCTCAGCAGCATGGGGTGATTGGGAGCCCCAGAGAATAAGAAGGCAGACATCAGTGGCCTGATCAACACACCAGGGAACGTTCCAAGAGGTCTTCTATGACTGCACCCCATCTCAACAATGTCTTAACTCAATAAGGAGAAATATTGTACTATATTTCCTATCTACTGTATATTTTAGAGTTTGATTAAGAACATCTCCTAAATGGTAAAAGCGAGGACCACCAAATTTGGTATACCACTTCCTCCTATCATAACTTAAAGCAATGTAAGGGTTTGGTTTTAAGAGGAAAATTGAATGTGCCTGGAATGGGACCAAACAGAAAAGAGACAGAATCACCAAATCAAGTACAGTCCTCAAATTGACTTATCTGAAGAAATACTGAAAGAGACAGAACCAAGCTGTTAAAATGTTAGCTCTTGGCCCTACACTATTTAATTTTATTTTCTATTTATGACCTGGAAAAAACATAAAATCACCCTAATAAAGTTTTCAGAGGACCTAAATATTAGGGGAGTAGTCACTGATACAGAATCCTGTGTAAGCTGCATGGAAACAAACCATACATGTTTTGGTATGGTTAAATGTAAATGTGTATGTGTAGGTATGAAAAATATAGACTGTATTTAAAGAATTGGGGGACTTTATCCTGGAAAACAGTAGCTCTTGAAAAAGTTTTGAGAGGTATGGGAAGGAACAATCAACTGAATGTAAGCTCTCAGTGCTGTGACCAAAAGGAATAGCACAGTTCTTAGATGCTTAAGCACGTAAATCTTGAGGACCCGAGAGGTTATTTTAACCTGTGCATGTGGCATGGGAATAATGTGTCCACAATTCCAGATAGATGTTGATAAATTGGAGAAGGTTCAGCGAAGAATTACAAGACTAATTTAAGGATTAGAAAACATGCCTTCTAGTGATAAATTTGAGGAGCTCCATCTATTTATTTTAATTGAGAGAAGGTGATGGAGTGATTTGATTAGAGTCTGTAAATATCTATGTGGACAACAAATATTTAATAATAGGCTGTGCAAGCTAGCAGAAGAAGATAAAACATGATGCAATGACTGGAAATTTAAGCTAAACAATATCAGACTGGAAATAAGGCATGATTTCTAACAGACTTATTATTCATTTTTGATAGTAGGAAGTATTGGAACAGCTTGCCAACAGTCATGGTGAATGTCTATCATTGGCAATTTTTAAATCAGAACTAGATGTTTGTCTAAAGACATGCTCTAGGAATAATTTGACAAAGGTCTATGGCCCGCGTTATATAGGCAGTCAGGTGCAGTGTTCTCAGTGTTCCCTGCTGGGTTTGGAGCCTAAAACATGTCCTAGTGATTTTGGCATTCATGGCTGATAGCACTGCAGTTGTCTCAGCAAACTAGGGTTTTAGCCTCCAGAGGGAAACAAGAACCAGAATAAAGGTCATGGTGATTGAAGTGAGAAATACTTCAAAACAATACCCAAGTTCAGTGTCTTATGCATAACGGTATGCAAATCACAATGTAAATATGGTTGACAGACCTTCCAGCCTTAAAGTTGCCAAAGGGCTTCTTTCATTTTATAGTTTTTTCTGGCCTTCATAAATATGGTGCAGCTGTTCTCTCCGCAGCAATGACACTAATCTCTCAAGGGAAGGGTAGACACTACAGTCAAAGGGATTCTTAGCAGCTGTCACTTCTGTAATGGCTTCTTTTAGTAGTTGTGTTTCTTAATGATACTTCTTTTTAAAATTATTTGTTGCTATATTCCTTTATTTTGGCAGAGAAAAATCATAATGCTAATAACATTCCAATGATTGTCTTCAGCAGTCACTACCACCCAGTTAACCTATAAGAAACTGGCTACTTCACAAGAAAATCTAAGCAGAGGGTGATTCATATATGCGTTTGACTAGTGATGTCACTGTAGACTGCCGTTCTGGAGGGAAAGGACAAGGCTCTGCCTGCTCTAAATCCTGCTTACCCTCTCTGGGTTGGAACCTCTTTTTACCTAGTAACTTCTCCCATCAAGACTCCACTTGCTGCCACTACAGCTCTTCCCTCTGCTCAGTAAATGGCAGCAGACGGTAACATGTACTCATGAGTGGCAGCTTTCTGTCATAGTCAGAGACTCTGCTGTGAACAGCAAGCCAGCTGCTGACACCTCTGGCTGAGTTCTCCTTGGGGCTTACTCAAAGGGTGAGAGTAAGGACCAATGGGGCTGACAGACTTGCTGTGCCCCTGGGCAAGTGAGAGGGGCAGTGGCTCATGCGGAAGGGGTAGGATGAGGGCAAGCCTTCCCCAGGTAGCCCTCAGAGCCGTGTGGGACTCTGGTGGCAATTTAAAGGGTTCTCAAAGTTCTATGCTGTTATTTAGCTCTAATTTACTCCTAACAGTCTTCTAAGAGCCTAGTGAGCAGTGGAAGTGTTGGTAGTGCTGCGAGACAATGTTGACCTTCCATGGTTTGGCAAAGTTTCTCATTTGGCACCAGTCAGATCATGAGGGTGCTGGACTAGAGAGGTTCAAACTGTTGTAGTGTTGTGCTGTGTAGGGCACAAATCACAGAACAGGTATTCAACCCCTCAGTGAGGCTCATGGGTCTGCAGAGCAGTTTAACATTGGATACTATTGCCTTGAAAAGATCTTCCATTTTTAACTATTGCTCTAATCAATTGTATTCCAATTTATGAGAAAATAAAACTGCAGAAAATACACTAACATTCAGTGGGATGCATTTTAAAACACATCCAGGCAAAAATATACCTCTATTCTCTAGTTCACAGATAAAGCTTCACTTGGAGCTATTTAATTTCGAAGGCTGCTAATCTCCCTTTAGTAGTGCTCTTTGTAGTACCATGTTGACTATTGTAGGAGCAGAACCATGTGGAATGCTTCTAGTATACTGACATTTATCTCACCCTTTCCATGCAAGCTCTTTATTGTTGGGGTAGTGTTTTTAGAGCCTGTACAAGCTAGGTGTCTGAAAACAGAAATAGTCTGCTTCACTGGTAATGTCTAGTAATGTGCAAAAGCTCATTAAAATCGGTTCAGACATTCCTATTTCATACTGAGTTAATAATACATGAAAGTTATATTGGGCCTATAATTAGAATAACTTTTAAAAAATATAAATTGTGCTATTTTATTCATTTGAAAGCTAGCTTATAAAAGATTTATAGCTGAGATGCAGTTAGATTATAACCACCTGTAATGTATCCCCTAAGCTTTCAACAATCTGCTGTTCCCAGATTTATATAGATCTTTAAATTAGTAAAATAGTATACCTTACCTTTATTTACTGTCCTTTAATAAATAAATATTTAATATTACCTAAAAAATCAACCATTTGAGTCAACTCAATCTGTCAGGCTCTTTCTATCCAGAAGAGAGACTTTTAACAACCTTCATTCACTTTAATTCTACTATGTTTTTACTCATGCCTTTGTGCAGTCAACTGTATTAGAAGTAAATGGCCTTGTGAAGAGGAAAACACAGAGTAATGGTGGTGGCAAATTATGTCTTGAATAATCACAGTCAATCAATGATTGATAAATACTTGGGTGAATGAAACCAAATCAGCTCAGTTTAGGGCGAAACTTGGGAATTTCAGAGAAACCTGCCCAGTGCTCTGCAAAGGGAGGGTTAATGTTTTACAGGAGGCTACTGAACCGTATTTTTTTTCAATAAAACGATCTAAAATTACTCCTGAGTTTTTGGGCACAGTGGGGTGAGGGCAGTTTTTGGTGAGGTGAGGTGAGGTGAGGTGAATGGTTGAGACGGGGATGGAGATGGAGGATTTACCTATTCCTTATGCCTGGGCTGGTGTGCAGAACGCATCAGGATGAAGCAGAACTGTTGCAGCTGAGATGAACAGCAAGCTAAAGCCAAGAGGTGGGATCTGTGGCTCCGAGTTCATTGGAGACCATGGAAACAGTGGTCTAAGGTGTATTAAGATGGGATTGGTGAACCACTAGTGAGATGTTCTAGAGCGTGGTCTTGATTGCAGGGTATGTGGGTGGGATGAAAGAGCCATGGGAGCTGGGAAACAGGAAGGATCAGATCAGGTACTGCAGGGGTCCAATTCAGGGTTGGAGAAAGAAGGACTTTGAAGCAATAGGGAGCTATAAGACACTCAGAGGTAAAGCAGGTGTCAGAGAGCTAACAAGGCTGGATTATGAGGAAGAAGTTCTGCTGTCACCTTGACAGCAACCCCACACTATTGGGCTACTCTGCTCAAAAAACATTATCAAAGGCAGCACCAGGCACTGCATCCTGAAGATAGAAGGATGCAATCCCTTAGAGAGAAGGATTGTGATTATAAGCCCTTTGGTGCAGGATGCTATGCAGAAATGCAGAATAATTTAAAGTCAAAATGAAATAGATGGTGCCTGTAGCTTTCTGCCCTTTCTGGGTGTTACTGGGTTTATTGCTTGTACTGGCAACTTATTACAGGTAGAGGGCTGGACAGTTAAAAGTGGAGCTTTGTGAAGTTTAACTGCCACATTTGCATGGGGATTCTATAGCTGACACGTTACTTTTGGTACTGCTTTCTGCTGTTAGAGGATCAGAAATTTTCCATCTGTTGCAAGACCAGCATTGTTAGTAAAACAAAAGGCATAGAAGTCAGATGTCTTCCCTCCTCCTGGTCTGTAACACTAATATTTCTGATGCTGGCTTTCAATTTATGCATATTATCCTTCTGTCTCTCAATTGTTGGAAGACGATCATTACGCTGTCACCTTGCCTGTAGCACAGAAGGGAAGATCTACCCCTTCCTAAGACGATGCTATCAGAGTTGATTCAGAAATGTGTGCACTTGGAACTTCATATGAAGCCCTTGCCTCCCTCCACCCCCACATGCTCCAACAGAGGGAATTGCTACTATGTGCACTGCAAGACTAAAGTGACCTCTCTCAAAAAGAATCACTAAGTCACCCCAGAGAGCGATCTACAGTGAGCTATACTAATATAGCAGTTCAAATAGAAAACAGTGGAGACATGCCTGCCTCATGTGTTATCCCTCTAATCTCTACATCAAGAGCCAGCATATTGCCTATTCATTTGGAAGTGAACAAGCTTCACAGTAAGTAAGGAAGATGCGGAGCTATCATAGGAGTTTCATTGCCAGTAAAAGCTAAAATTGGTTTAGATTTCAAATGCTCGGTGCATGCAAAACAGGGAAATGATGTTCTATGGGTAAATGCCACGAGGTCAAATCAGATTGGGCTTCTCCGGTCTTGTACGGATTAGTGTAAATTAATTTCACGTTAACTTATTAAAGGCCATGAACAGCCATTAGGCTGTAGGGAATTCAGTTAACTCCAATAATAATGTTTTTTGTGCTAGACACAGGAACACACCAAAAATGTTTCTCGGAGTATTAAAGCAATTTATAACAAATGAGTCACACTAACTAAAGAGCTCTGTGGACCACAGATTGTAATTTATTTTGTCTCATTTCTATGATTTTTGTCCTTTTCCAATTGCTTGGATGGTTTTTAGGTGCAGAGTCCTCTTGAATTCATACTTCACTTTTTTTTCTCATCTTAATTTTACTCACGTTTTGTTTTATTTAAAATATTCTTTTCTCAAGAAAAAAACAGTAGAGTAACACTTTAAAAGCTAACAAAATAATATATTAGGTGAGCTTTCGTGGGACAGACCCACTTCTTCAGACCATGGCCATACCAGAGCAGACTCAATATTTAAGGCACAGAGAACCAAAAATAGTAATCAAGGTTGACAAATCAGAAAAAAATTATCAAGGTGAGCAAATCAGAGAGCAGAGGGTTTTGCTCACCTTGATAATTTTTTTTCTGATTTGCCAACCTAGATTACTATTTTTGGTTCTCTGTGCCTTAAATATTGAGTCTGCTCTGGTATGGCCATGGTCTGAAGAAGTGGGTCTGTCCCACGAAAGCTCACCTAATAAATTATTTTGTTAGTCTTAAGTGCTACTTTACTGCTTTTTTGTTTTAATAGTATATAGACTAGCACGGCTTTCTCTCTGTTGTCTCAAGAAGTTTATCGTGTTACTCTCTATCGTAGTTAATTGTATGGTTAAAGCAGTTCCCTGTTCTGATCTCTCTGAGTGCGCCTACTTCAGAGAGAAGATGTGGCCCTTAGCTGTCTCTGGTCAGAATCCTTGAATTTCTCCCAGAATTTCTCCCAGAATTAAGCCAGGACCTGGGAATGCTGTCCTTTGTATCATGCTACAAGTCTGATTGAGTTTTGGAAGCACATTTTCTCCATTCCAGGGCCTGTGACCAGTAATGTCCAACAGTCTTCTTAAAACAAATGATTTCTCTTTTGCAATTGAGACAAAGAATTAGAGCAGCAGCCCCCAGCAGGGGTGCCAAGAGTGACGTGCAAGCTGATTTTCATTGGCGCTCGAGGTGGGAGCTCAACCCTGCCCCCTTTCCTCCATGGAACCAGGAGCTTGCTTAAAGCCATGCCTCCTGTGGATTAACAAAAAACCAGCTAATGCTACCAACCACTACCTAAGCAGAGAAGCTCTGCATCTTAATTTATTTATTAATGAAGCTGTTGTAAGTAGGACTATTAGTGACTTTAAAAAGTATCACTGTCACTTGAACCATTCATAGAGGTCAATGGTCAAATTTTGGCACTCAGCCTCAGAGAGGTTGCTGACCCCAACATTAGAGAAGAGACAATTTTTGAACAATCTGTATTCATATCTATCTTACCTAACGGATGAGTATCCCATACTGGTGACTTATGCAGGCTTAGCTTCTTCATTCACCCCTGTGTGATTCAGTCTAAGACCACCTCCTCAGACCTGACACATGAATGTCATTTTAGATGCTACAAAAATTCCTTGTTATCCAAGAGGCTTCTTCAATCGATTGTGTGCTCTGGCCCCTCCTGGTCAAACAAGCTTTGTGGGGGATGGAGACAGAGTCATTGGAGCTTATAGTTCTGTCTGCATCCTGAGTCATTTCCTCCTTCCTGCCTGGACTGTTCCAGGGATCCACCCTGCCCCATTCAGGCAACATACAGTATTCATAAATTATTAGAGTGTCCCACTCTCTGAAAAGAGAAAATAATTTTGGGAGTGGGGAATTATCCCCATATCAAACAAACAAGGCCAATCTGCAGACAGAGATGACTTTGAATCTCATAAGGCTACCCTGAAAATGAATTTTGGGGTAGTTGTTTAAAGCAGAACAGATCACTAAGGTTGTGCGGCAGTACTGAGGGAGGGTCAGTGTGGAACAAGTTCTTGTGGCTGAATTCTCTCTCATGGTATTCAATATTACCTGCAAATGGGGCTAGAACAATGTTCAGCCCCTGTCACTAGTTTGCAGAGGTCACAAAACCAGGTGGAGCCCTTCACTTTTTAGGGCAGATTAGTGGTGTGCCACCTGCTGTTGGAGTATTCTTTGATCCCTTGTGGATATTTCTTTGCGGGTCTGCTGGACAACACGATTAAGTAACTTGCAGAGTTTCTCTCCTTCTGCAGTGCAGATTAAAGAATTGCTACTGTGATGAAATTACACACCAGTCAGCTTAACTTCAGTGCCAGGAAAGATAATAGGGCATTATGTAATCCATCAGCAAACATCTGGAAGACAGTAAGGTGATAGGTAATGGTTAGCATGGATTCATCAAGAACTAATCGTGTCAGCCTGATAGGTTTCTTTGATAGGATAATGAGCCATGTGGATAATGGGGAAGGAGTGGATGTGGTACACCTAGACTTTGGCAAAGCATTTGATACAATATTGCATGATTGGGCTACTATCAGCTGGGTGCATAACTGACTGAATAATCATTCATAGAGACTAGTTATTAAAGGTTCACAGTCATGCTGGAAGGAAATAACAAGTGGGATTCCACAGGGGTCAGTTTTGGGGCCAGTTCTGTTCAATACCCTCATCAATGATTTAGATAATGGCATAGAGAGTAAGCTTATCAAGTTTGCAGATGATATGAATTCGGGAGGGGTGGCAAGTGCTTTTCAGGACAGGGCCAGCATTCAAAATTTTCTGGACAAACTGGAGAAATGGTCTGAGGAAAATAGGATGAAGTTCAATAAGGACCGATACAAAATACTTCACTAGGGAGGAACAATCAGTTTCACACGTACAAAATGGGAAGTGATTCTGTAGGTTGGAGAAAGGGATCTAGGGATCATAGTGGACCACAAGTTGCAAAAGACTCAACACTGTGAAACTGTTGTGAAAAAGCAAACCAGATTCTGGGATGCATTAACAGGAGTGTTGTGAGCAAGACATGGGAAGACATTCTTCCTCTCAATTCTGTGCTGATTAGGCTTTAGTTGGAGTACTGATGTGGAGAAAGTGCAGTGGGTTCAGGGAAGAGAAACTAAAAGGGTTAAAGGTCTAGAAAATATGGCAGAAGAGAGAAGATTAAAAGAATTGGGTTTGTTTAGTTTTCAAAAGAGAAGGATGAGATGATGATAGCAGCTGTGAAGTACCTATATGGGTGTTACATTGAGGAGGGTGTGACAGACCCCTCGACCATCCCCAAAGGGTCTTGTGCTTCTGGGCAGCTCTTTGTGAGCCTCAGAGACTCAGGGAGGCCCCCTTCATTACCCTGGGATTTCCTGAAGGCAAGGGTCTCTCTTTACCGAGCCATTTTCATCACAGGCCAGTCTCAATTTGGGGTGGAGCGGTTCCTCCTCTACCAGCCTTAAGCTGCTCCGGCCCTAACCCAGTTGGCCAGGCCTACCAGGGAGAATGTGGGGGGTAGTCAGGTCCCACCCACTGCCCTGGACTCCGGCTCAGGGACCCTACAGGAGGAGGGAGCCAGTGGAGCTTTTTGCTCCTGCCCAATGACAGCTCCCTTTCCCTGGGCCTCTTCACCTACCACTACCCTTTGTGGTCTTTTCCCCCTGTACTGTGCTTCTGGCTGTGCTGCTGCTGGCTGTGCTGTGCTGTGCTCAGGTCAGGTCAGGTCTGGTCTGGTCTGGTCTGGTCTGGTCTGGTCTGGTCTGGTCCACTCTACACACCTCCAGCCTCCTTCTCTCTGGGCACCACACCCCTCTTCCTCCTTCTGCCTGGGGAAAGCCTTTTATAGAAATCCTGAAGGCCTTTATTGGTCCCAGGTGCTTCAATTACGGCCTGATGCTGGCTGACCCTTGATGAGCCCCAGCGGCCTAGGCAGCATACAGGACTGCGCTCTCTGGGAACTTATCAGGGGAACAAAAAGGGGTTCCTACAATGCCCAGAATGTTCCCCTCCCTCAGGCACCTGTCAGCTGCAGTCTGTGATCTGCCACAAGGGAGAAAACTTACTCTCTAATGAGAGGACAAGAAGCAACGGGCTTAAACTGCAGCAGCAAGGTTTAGGTTGGACATTAGGAACGTTTTCTAACTGTCAGGGTAGTTAACTACTAGAATAAATTGCCTAGAGTGGTTGTAGAATTTCCATCATTGGAGATATTAAAGAATAAGTTGGATAAATAGATCTAACAGGGATGATATAAATGGAGCCTGGTTCTGCTGTGAGGGCAGGGGGTCGGACTTGATGACTTCTTGAGGTCCCTTCAAGTTTTAGTATTCTGTGATTCAGTGACAATCTTTCAGCCTATTACCATGGTCCCTTTTCATCTTGAGAGATGGTGGGTAGCAGCAGCAGTGAGGATCTATGGGCAATGTTTGAGTCTGCAGCTCCTCTCATGGCTTATCCATCCAATATTGGATTTGCAAGGTCAATTGCAATAACCGCATGTCAGTCTATTTCCGAATTCTTGAGTCTGCGAGTTTTTCCTTCTAAGACGAAGTTCTTTTGCATGGCTTGCATATATACTATTGAAGGATGATGTGTCCTGTCATAGCAATTGTCATCAGGTATTTCGATCTGATGATGTAAATTCCCAGGATTTTGGATCGATGATGAATTTTTTTCATGGTGTTTTTGCATGTATCCTTAAATCTTAGCTTTGGTCTTCCTCTTGTTTTCAACCCACATGACAGTTCACCGAAGAGGATTTCTTTGGGAAGGTGTTCATCACCCATTCTTCTCACATGATGAACCCATTGTAGTCTTATGCTGTAGAGGATCGCTAAGAGGCTAGGTATGCCATATCTTGACAGGACATCTGCATTTGAAACTTTATCTTGCCAGTTGATATTCATAATTCTGCAGTGGCAGTGCAGATGGAAGCTGTTAAGTTTTTTCTCCCGTTTCAAATAGGTGGTTCATGCCTCAGAACCATATAGCAGGATACTCAATACAGCTGCCTGGTAGATTAGCATCTTCCTTTTCACTGTCAGGTTAGGATTGTACCATGTTTGTTTTGTAAGTCTGCCAAACGTAGTAGCTGCCTTCCAGATTCTGATGTTCAGTTCTTTGTCCATGGATAAGTTTGTGGTGACAGTAGATCCAAGGTAACAGAATTGTTGAACTGCATCTAATGGGCTGTTATCCGGAATGGCATTGGGGCGCTGAGGCACACCTTGAGTGAATATAACAGTTTTCTTCATGCTTGTGTCAAGGAAAAAACTGACAGGCTCTGGATAGAGAATCCATCAGTGACTATAGCATGTCTTCATTATGAGTGACGGGAGCTGCATCATCTGTGAAGAGTTCCCTAATGAGGACTTTCTTGACCTTAGTTTTGGCTTTGAGTCTTGCCAGGTTGTAGAGAGAGACATCTAACCTTGTATGGAGAAATACATCGCTGCATGAGTTTTTAAATGTGCAATTTAGTAGAACTGAGAAGAGTATGCCAAAGAGGGTAGGGGCAAGGACACACCCTTGTTTGACTCCACTGTTCATTGCAGATGGTTCCGATATAGATCCATCAGTATTGTGCTGTTGTCTTCATGTTTTCGTGAAAGGATGTTATGGGCTAGAGTAGGGTTGATGGGCAGCCAATCTTGGTTAATACTCTGGATAGTCTTGATCTACTAACTGTGTCAAACGCCTTTGTTAAGTCCACAAATGCTATGAAGAATGGCTTTCCTTGTTCTCTCATTTTTCCTGTAGTTAACAAAGTGAGAAAATCATGTGCATTGTTGACCTGGCAGCCCTGAATCCACACTGTGTTTCTGGATAGATTCAATCTGCAAGTTTTTGCAGGCATTTGGGAATGACACAGGCATATGCTTTGCCTGTGATGCTCAGTAACTGGAGTCCTCTATAGTTGTTGCAGTCACCCTTGTCATCTTTGTATTTATAGAGAGGGATGATGTTTGCATCCTTCATGTCATGTGGGACATCTGCTCTCCAACATTTTAGAAGAAAATCGTAGAGGGAAGGGGAAGAGCACACCATTGCTTGCCTTTAAGACTTCAGCAGAGATTCTGTCATTTTCTGGTGCTTTTCTATTGGTGAGTGCATTATGAGCTTGAGAAAGTTCCTTCTCCGTAGGTTCTGCATCTAGCTCAGACATTTCTGGAAGAGTTGGGATGAGGTTGTCAAGTTCAGGTTATATTGTACGCTTGTGGGAATAAAGACTTGAGTAGTGTTTCACCCATCTGGACATCTGCAGCTTTTTGTCTGTGACCACCTGTCCATTTAAATGCTTCAGTGGGGCAACTGGTAATGTTTGGTCCAAGTGCTTTCTTCAGTTCATCATACATGGTTTTCAGGTCACAAAAATCAGATGTGTCTTGAACATTAGAACATAGATCAGCCCAATACTCATTCACACACTGCCTGGATTCTCTCTGAAGAACAGATCTTGCATGTTGAACTTGATCTCTTGTGCTTTGAGCTGGGTTCTTTGTGTTATTCACATGTGCCGTGTGTTTTCCTTCAAGAAGATGCCTGAGAATGTCAGCATTTTCGTCGATTCAGTCTTTGTTAGAGAATTTACTTGTTCCAAAGGTGGATTTGGCACATTCGTGTATTGCTTCTCTCAGCATGCACCATGTTTCATCAGCAGTTTGTTGGTCAGGTTTGTGTTCCATTTTGCAAGTGAGATCATCTGCAAAGACAGAGCATTTCATTCAGCACATTTCTCGTATTGAAGGTATTGTTTTTTGGCTTATTGCATTCCTTTGTCATACAGAGTTTCTTTGGGATGATTTTCACTCTGCTGATGATCAAGGAGCGATCAGTGTCAGAATCTGTACTTTGATACGTGTGTGTAAATTTGATAGTGTTGAGCTGTTTCCTTCCTACCAGTACAAAGTCAAGTTGGTGCCAGTGACTGGATCAGGGGTGGCACCATGAAACCTTGTGGTACTCTTTCAAGTTACAGGAAGTATTAGTGATGCAGAGTTGATTCTGAGAGCTGAATTTGAGAAGCCATTGCCCATTTTCATTCATTTTTCCAATTCCATGACGGCTGAGGCAGACGGGCCAGGACTGATGGTCGTGTCCAACTCTTGCACTGAAGTTGCCAAGGATGTACAGTTGTTCACCAGTTGGATAGGAGTCGATAACTTTCTAAAGATTATAATAAAAGTGATCCTTGTCTCCGGTGCATGACGCCAACATGGGTGCATAAGCACTGATGATGTTGACATATCCTGACTTGGTGTAGAGCTTCAAGGGTATAATGCATTCCAGTTCAGCTGTGGGCATATTGATAGATTTCAGCAGATTGTTCTGAACAGCAAATCCAACTCCATAGAAGTAGTGTTCCTCTGAACTCAAGCCCTTCCAGAAGAAAGTGTACTTGGTTTCTTTCACTGACCCAGCATCTGCCAGCCTGGTTTCCTGGAGAGGAGTTATATCAACATTCCGTTTGTGTAGCTGTTGATCTATGACTGCTGTTTTGTGTATTGAGTCAGTGTTTGTAAGGTCATGGGCAGGTTCTTCCCAGACACATGGTCACAGATTCCAGCTATTGAACCAGATGCAAGTTGATTTATGATTTCGGTTTTTGGCAGGTACATCACTTACATCTATTTTTCTATTGTCGGTCTATTCACATGTACCCAATGAGGAAGGCAGATGTGGTGGGTCAGCACCTTATTGATTTCTCCCACCAATGAAAGTGACACTTGGTGTCCTCCTCTTCACCAGCTGAGGATAGCTTATAACGTGTAACTGCCACTTCCCATGTTGTTTCCATGCTTTCAGCAAGGATGGAGTGTCCTCTCCATGCAGCACCCTCTTACATGCTGTATTGCCTGGGCTAGTGTATGGAGCAAATGCGTTGCCCAAGCAGCACTATTCCCCTCTTAATTGCCCCAATTGAATCCAAGGGAAAGACAGAAGTCAGTACATTTGGAACTCAGGTGACTGCAAGGAGATGGTGGAAAGCAAATTTGAGGAATCCTCCCTGCTAACTGCCTTAGGATTTCTGCTCCAGATTTTCTGTCTAGGTTTACTCCCATAGCCTTTGAATCTCCCAAACCTACCCATAAGGCAGTGGGGAATTTTCTGACAGGGTTGTCTTCCCTGGGGTGATGTAAGGAGTCACACTCCCTTGGATGCCGGTAACCAAATCATGGTTCATACGCCATTTGGATTATCCAAAATAATCCAGGGACCCAAGTATCCCAGACCCTCATCTCATGAAGAATGAGGGGGCAGAAGCCACTCATTCTGTCTGCCCACAGTCATGCTCGGGGGTCTGCAATGCCCAGGTGGGGCCCATGGGGCTTGCAGAGGACCATGTGAGCAAGAAGAAATAACACATAGCAAATGGCAGGGAGAATCAGGCTGGCTCAGTGGTCCCCGCCACGGCCTGCTCCCCTGTTGCTGACCTCCCCCCCAGCCCGCAGCCTCCCCTGCACCCTCAGGCCCAAACCGCTCCCAACACCCTCCCAGTCTGGTCCCCAACCTCCCCCAGGTAAGTTAAGGTCTTACTGCTGGTGCTGCCCAGAGGAGCCCCCACCTCCTCCACTGGAGCTGCCAGTACCTCCAGCTGCACACGGTGAAGAGGCTCCAGCTGTGTGCCAGGGCGCCCACAGCCATGCAGTCAGGCGCCTACAGCCACACTCTGCAGCTCCCCCCACACCCTCCGGCCCAGGCCCCTCCCCACACCTACCCTGGCCCAGTCCCCGAGGCTCCCCCCCAGCCCACTGCTCCCCATACCCACTCCAGGTAAGTTAAGGACTTACCACTGGTGCAGCCCAGAGGAGCTGCCACCTCCTCTACCAGAGCTGCCAGTACCTCCAGCTATGCACAGCGAAGTGGCTCTGGCTGCACAGCTGGGTGCCTGCAGCCATGCGATCAGCTTCCTCCAGTCACGCTCTGCAGCCCCTGCATCCCTCTGCACCCCCTGGCCTGGCCCAGGCTGCTCCCTGCACCCGTCCCGTCCCAGTCCCCGAGCCCCCCTGGCCTGCCTCTCCTGCACACCTGCCAGGTAAGTTGAGTATAGAGACTGCAGAAAGGGTTAGATTCTGTAGATCTTGCTCCCATTGACTTCTGGGCCTTGCATTGGAGGTTCAAACTGATATTTTATATATAGGGGGTGCAAATCCTGTTGAGCTTAGAAACTGAGAAATCACGCAAACACATCGTAACAAAATCTCAAAATTAAAGTTGTGCCCCTAGAATCCCAAATGAAAGTATAGGGTCAAAAAAAGAGAGCCATACCATCAATGTGTGGATTCGCTTGGCTGTCATGGTTGTTAATGGAAACCAGGGCCCAACAAACAAGTAAAAAAAAAATTAACTCAAGGATTTATTAATCAATAGCAGTCTTTAAAACTGTGTGATTCCTCTCTGATGGTGGTTAAATTGGAAGAGTTAACACAGTTACGCCAGAACAAAACCAGTTTAAGTATGGGGAGAAACAGGACCCTTTTATCTGCTAACTTTTTAATACACATCTTCCTTTTAAAACATTGCAGTGCAATAATATATTGCCATGGAAAGAAAACAAAGCACTCACTCACTCCAGAGGATGAAGTGCTGGTCCCCAGGGAAAGGTTGTTGTTCCTGTTCTGTGATACTTGTCAAAATCTTGACAGTGTAAATTAAACCTATGTAACACGTGGGAAGATGTCGGCACTTCCATTTTCTCTAAAGCATGAGCATGTTCCCTTTACTCTTATCAGTACCTGGGGCTGCTCGCCTGCACTTCAGAGAGGGAGAGTACATGTCTACTGTTTAGTGTGTGATATCTTCTGGACTTTGACCTGATCTGCATACCTGGCATGTCCAAAAATCCTACTGAAATCAATGAGAGGCTGCAGGCATAGTCCCTGAATGATTTTTAGTCCTTGATTATGTTTTTTTTGTTTTAATAATATGCACATTACTAGAAATTTTGTGCCTGTTTTTGGAGTAATGGTGGATAGTCAGGTATCATTGATTTGAAAGGCTGTCCTGCAAAAGTGAGTTTCTGTCAAGGGCATCCAACCCCATAAATGGTGAGATTGAGCTCAAATGGTAGCTCACTAGAATCCCAAGATGGAAATTCTGTGTATTCTATCAGTGTGTCTTCATTCTTCTGCTTTTACATAATCCCAGATTCAGATTAGTAAACATTTTGATGCATTCATAACATAAATACAGTCATGGTCATTAAAAATATCCAAGTGCATTGCATACCTGTCTAGTAACAGAGAGGAAGCCGTGCTAGTCTATACACTGGCAAACCAAAAAGCAGTCAAGTAGCACTTTAAAGACTAGCAAAATAGTTTATAAGGTGAGCTTTTGTGGGACAGACCCACTTCTGCAGACCATAGCCAGACCAGAACAGACTCAATATTTAAGACACAGAGAGCCAACAGTAAGCAAGGAGGACAAATCAGAAAAAGATAATCAAGGTGAGCAAATCAGAGAGTGGAGGGGTGGGGGGAAGGTCAAGAATTAGATTGAGCCAACTATGCAGACGAGCCCCTATAGTGACTCAGAAAGTTCCCATCACGATTTAAACCATGTGTTAATGGGCTGAATTTGAATATAAAAGCCAGCTTGGCTGCTTCTCTTTCCAGAACGGTGCGATAATTCCTTTTCAGTGACGCACATACCTTTAGGTCATTGACAGAATGCCCCATTCCATTAAAATGTTGACTAACTGGTTTGTGGATCTGGAGTGTTTTGATGTCTGTTTTGTGCCCATTAACCCTTTGTCTAAGGGAGTTAGAAGTCTGTCCAATATACAAAGCATCTGGGCATTGTTGGCACATGATGGCATATATGATGTTAGTAGAGGAACATGAGAAAGTGCCCGTGATTCTGTGAGTAACCTGGTTAGGTCCAGTGATGGTATTTCCAGAGAAGATATGTGGACAAAGCTGGCAGCGGGCTTTGTTGCAGGGAAAGGTTCCAGGACTGGTGTTCCTGGGGTATAGACTGTGGCTGTTTGTTTTGATACCTGTCTAGGTTTTTGCATCCTCTGGATGTGCAATATTCAGGGTATTCACTATAGCAGGGATGCGCAAAGTGGAGGGGAGGCCCTCTTGGAGGGGCATGAAATTTCATAAATTGGGCACAGCATTAAAAATGTTGCAATAGGTTACTGTGTATATGTGTGTGTATTCACATTTATCTACTAATGAATAAAGCTTTTACATTCTGCACACTTATCTTCTTACACATGCCAAAAGTTTTTTTTATTTTTTCATATGAACATAATCAACATTTCTGTTGGTTTGGATTACATTAGAGAGGTTGGGGAACCCTGCTGACTGTAAGAACGAAAAGTGGGGACCAACATAAAAAGTTTGCTCACCCCTGTCTCAGAGTATGTTTAAAGGGTACATACTAATTTTAGCAAGATTCAAAGGATCATGCCATGTACTACAGTAACAGTCTATATTACATAAAATGTATTAGTGTTATACCTAGCATCCTCTGCTGTAATCTCTCCAATATGTATTTGAGTTAATCCCTTTAATCAGGGAGAAACGGCAGTATGGGACAAATCTCTGCCTGCCTCCAATATTGAATGTAAGGCCATTTAGCCCAGGGTAGTGTATCAGTGGCAAGCTGATGTCCCATTTTTCCAAAATACCTTCCTTTTGTGGGGGCTGTTTGGGACTTTTGCCCAGTTTTGTTGCAAGGCTGACAGTTTATAGTTGAGCAATAGTTCAAAGTTTGATCAAATCTTGTTTTCACTTCCATATGATATCCCAGCAATCTGTTGCAAGTGGGTAGTGTAAAATGTTAGTGCTTGGTAGATCATCACAGTTGACTTAGACCAAAGAGAAATAGGGAAGAGCTGTCTACCAAGCAGACCAGGTCTCAAAGGAGAGCTGATAATGGCATAGTTTAATGAAAGCAAAAAACTGTTAGTTACAATAGCAACATTGGTTGGCCTAGCTAGATATATGCATGTACATTTTCGTCATCATTTTGTGAAGCTTGGATGCTGCTTATATACCTTCTGAGTGCTGTGTTTTTATTAGCCTACGAGGATATTCTGGTATGTATATAATTATGTCTGGTAGGGAGTTCTTTTCTGGTATTTTTGCTACTGTTTCATTTTCTACTTAGCTGATACTTGAAGAGATTTATATTTTTACTGCAGGCAACAGCTTTTATGTTCGCTTATGGAACTAATGGAATCATGTTAGCATCCCCCCTTCCTCATTTTCAGAAGGAACACAATTTCCAAATCTCTTCTGAAAGCCCCCACTTGGATCTCACATGCTCTGAGCAGATCAGATTTTCACGACACAGATGAAAGACTAACACATTGTGAATTAGTTGTTTAAAGTACAGGCTAACCTGGAAATTCATTTTGGAGTTTTAGGTCCCAATTTGGCACTGTGATGCTCCAGTTTTACTCTGAAATGAACATAGCTAGTGTTGTTGTACAGTCTCAGAATTGCTTTTCTCTAATCATAATTTCATTGGGTTGTTGCAAGGAATTAGACATGGGTTAAAATTGAAGCAAGTACTTGGGGTAGTTCTATGACCTGTATAATACAGGTAAGACAAGTTAATTGCAATAGTTCTTTCTGGTCTTGGAATCAATTGTTTACCTTCAGAGTGGGTATGAAAGGCCAATTTGGTTCCCTTATTCTTTCTCCCAACACCATCCATGTATTTGCATTTGCAAGAGGAAATGGGCATCACAAGCGGTAAAATGGCTAAACGGTGTTGTTTAAGTTATACAACTCCATGCAACCCCATAATTCGGACACTACCAATTTCACGGCCACAAAAAGTATGTCAAGTTCCATGAAATAAGCCCTTCCCCAAGAAATCTGATGTTTGTTCTTATTAGCGTTCCATCAAAGAGGACTTCCTAGTTCCAGCTGAGCAGTGGAAGGACTGGACTTGCCCCTCTTCTGCATAGTTCCTGGGAGTGAGGAGAGACCAGACTGACCCACTTCAAGGTGCCTCCCTGTACTGCCAGATGCTGTCTGGGACTGCGCAGCAGCCTGAGGTTCTTGCAGCTGGAGGAGATTTGTGGAGTTGGGTCATATCTTCCTGTTGCTTCTGGGAACATCCCATCAATTGGGGCTTCCAAGCTTCAACTGGACAGTGGAGGCACAGGGCTTGTCCATCTCCCACATAGCTTCCGGGAGTGAGTAGAGACCAGGCGAGTCCACCTCTGGGTGCCTGCTGCAGAACCCTATCTAAGACAAGGCAGTACCCTGAGGTTCTTGTACCTCTTGGAACTTCCTGCAATTGCAGCTTTTGCAGTCCAGCTCTGAAGGCAACACAGAAGTGAGAATGGCAATCCCATAACCTCCCTACAGCAAGCTTGCGACCCCGCTCTTCGCCCCTCTCCTTTTCGGTCAGGACCTCACTGTTACAGTACCATGAAATTTCAAGTTTAAACAGCTGAGAATCTGAAATTTACCAATTTTCAAACCCTATTGCCATGAAATTGGCCATAATGGACCTTGGATGTGGTAGGGCCCTCCTACCCTTACTGCTTCGGATATCTCCAAAGCTGCCACCTCCACCTTTGCTCCTGGTGCTGGTACATAATTTTATGAGATAAAATAAATGTCTGACTTCAGCAGCAGCAGCAGCATAAGCATATAAGTATTTTATGCTCAACTCATAAACAGAATAACTCTTGGAAGAGAACAGTGGAGCTACAGACTAATTCTTACAATAAATAGCTGCCTTTTGGCAACAGAGTTTTGAAGGAGAACTCTGAAAAATAAATGCAGGCCTAAGAACAAAATCCTCAGTCATGACCATGAAATAATTCAATAGTAGCATAAATTGGCTTCAATATTAACATAAAAGGTTTTGTTTCTTTGCAGTGCCTCACATATATATGCAAAGTCTGCTTAATATTGAAGAAAAGTTCTCTCATGGCTAAAACACTGGAGATATTTTTAAACACTCCTGCACTATGTAAAACAATAGCCGTGTCTACACGTGCACGCTACTTCGAAGTAGCGGCACTAACTTCGAAATAGCGCCCGTCACGGCTACACGTGTTGGGCGCTATTTCGATGTTAACATCGACGTTAGGCGGCGAGACGTCGAAGCTGCTAACCCCATGAGGGGATGGGAATAGCGCCCTACTTCGAAGTTGAACGTCGAAGTAGGGCACATGTAGACGATCCACATCCCGCAACATCGAAATAGCGGGGTCCGCCATGGTGGCCATCAGCTGAGGGGTTGAGAGACGCTCTCTCCAGCCCCTGCAGGGCTCTGTGGTCACCATGTGCAGCAACCCTTAGCCCAGGGCTTCTGGCTGCTGCTGCGGCAGCTGGGGATCCATGCTGCATGCACAGGGTCTGCAACCAGTTTTCGGCTCTGTGGATCTTGTGTTGTTTTGTGCAACTGTGTCTGGGAGGGGCCCTTTAAGGGAGCGGCTTGCTGTTGAGTCCGCCCTGTGACCTTGTCTGCAGCTGTGCCTGGCACCCTTATTTCGATGTGTGCTACTTTGGCGTGTAGATGTTCCCTCGCAGTGCCTATTTCGATGTGGTGCTGCACAACGTCGATGTTGAACGTCAACGTTGCCAGCCCTGGAGGACGTGTAGATGTTATTCATCGAAATAGCCTATTTTGATGTCGCTACATCGAAATAAGCTACTTCGATGTAGGCTTCACGTGTAGACGTAGCTAATAACTGCTATAAAACTCTCAAGGTTTAAGAGACATATGGGCTACGTCTACACGTGCAGCCAACATCGAAATAGCTTATTTCGATGTTGCGACATCAAAATAGTCTATTTCGATGAATAACGTCTACACGTCCTCCAGGGCCGGCAACGTCGATGTTCAACTTCGACGTTGCTCAGCCCAACATCGAAATAGGCGCAGCGAGGGAACGTCTACACGTCAAAGTAGCACACATCGAAATAGGGATGCCAGGCACAGCTGCAGACAGGGTCACAGGGCGGACTCAACAGCAAGCCGCTCCCTTAAAGAGCCCCTCCCAGACACAGTTGCACTAAACAACACAAGATACACAGAGCTGACAACTGGTTGCAGACCCTGTGCCTGCAGCATAGATCCCCAGCTGCCGCAGAAGCAGCCAGAAGCCCTGGGCTAAGGGCTGCTGCCCACGGTGACCATAGAGCCCCGCAGGGGCTGGAGAGAGAGCATCTCTCAACCCCCCAGCTGATGGCCGCCATGGAGGACCCGGCAATTTCGACGTTGCGGGACGCGGATCGTCTACACGGTCCCTACTTCGACGTTCAACGTCGAAGTAGGGCGCTATTCCTATCTCCTTATGAGGTTAGCGACTTCGACGTCTCGCCGCCTAACGTCGAAGTTAACTTCGAAATAGCGCCTGACGCGTGTAGACGTACACGGGCGCTATTTCGAAGTTGGTGCCGCTACTTCAAAGTAGCGTGCACGTGTAGACGCAGCTATGGTGCTCTGCTGAGCAAGTGCTGGCTGTGCAAGTCAGATGCCAGAGGGCAGCTTATATACCCAATTTTTCCAAGACTGCAAATAGTGTTTTTAAGATGGAACATCTGTGTCCTGTTTGTTCAACACCCTATTCCTTTATTCACTACTTGCTTTGCACCCCATTGAACATCTTACCTGGCAAACTGTGTGAGATATATTCCATATGAGCTTTGTGTAATTTGAACATGACTCAAAAGGAGTCACATTTTTTCTGAATTGAACATGTTCACAAAAAGAACCAAAAAATCCCAGTGAAGTCATATGTAAGAAAGGTCAATAAAGTCCGAAGTGGGGGAAAAATTTCTCAAGACCTTTTTGTGATTTGAATCATAACTACAGCTTCCTGAGATCAATTTGCATTTACCTCATATTCATTCCAACTATGAATTGGACAGAATATTAGTTTTCTAAATATTTTCTGGGGGGGAATATATTTCAGGAATTTTTCATATTCAAAACAAACCAGATAGGAAGGCTGTATCTATGACATTGATAGGTGGAAGAGGCGTTGCCTTCTGTAATAAAGAATTTTTTTCTAACATTGGCAGTAACATTTGGACCATAGTGCTAGCTTCAGAGCAAGGCTATGTCTAGATTCCAGGCTTCTGTTGGGAGCCCAGAGGTCTCCCAACAGAAGTCTGCTGCTCCGGGAGCACTCTCCCAACATCCCAATAATCCTCACTCCACAAGGAAGAAGGGACGTGTTTGCGGAGGGGTTTTCCTGACATTTGGCCCCCACTGGAGTAAACTTGTTTATGGCCAAGATCAAATGGAGAAAAAGAATGATTTACATAAATAATCATACTACAATGGTAGGATCAGGCATCCTCAAAGATCCAAGGTATTCAGCTGAAAACATGGCACATGAGTTATAAAGTTTCAATCCAGACAAAACCCATTGACTAGAGCCTACTCTGGTGTAAGTTGGCAGAGCTCTGTTGAAGCTGGGCCTCATTCACATCAACTGAGGATCTGGCTCCATCATCTACTAGTCCTTATTTATACTGGTTGGTACTGATTTGACGTGTCCTTTTTGTGCTGATATTTTGTCTTCTAATAGTTCTCTGATATCTTTTTAAAAACAAATATGTCACCAATAATCATGTTGAAAGTGAACAATTAGGTTTTACATTGCTTTTTAATCTCATACAGTCCGAAAAAAAGTGTGCTTTTGCCAGTCACCCATCTTTTTTGCAGTCACTGCTTCACAATGCACCAAGCTAGATTAAGGTGCAATATTTTTAAAATCCAATAGCAGCACTTATAAAAGCTTTTATCATCTTGAAGCAAACATTGATGATCCTGCATAATACTGGAGAGCAAATTTAATACCTGCTGACAAAAAGAAATAAGATCTCTCTAATGGTGTTAACACTAGATACATTCAAGCTAATATAGGTTGGGTCTGCTAACATTCATTTCCATCAGAATCTGTTTTTCAGATTTTGGTTGGCTTGGGTTATGTTTTGTTGATTTCTGTTGTTGTGTGGCTTTTTTAGGGCAGGGAGCCTTACTGCACTGTATATTCAGTCTAAGCTGCAACCTGTTATACAAGGCTATGGATGAAAATTATAATATTATAAGGACTTTTTGCAGTGTTGGGTGTCAGGGGGGAGATGTTCTTGTGTTTTCTGCTCCTATACTCTAATTTTATAACTAAAAAGCAACTTCAAAAATATTTTTTTCCTGCCAGTAGCCTGTGTAGTAGATTTAGCCTGGTAGACCTTTTACAAGTGACTTGGACCTCCACCACCAAAAACAGATGCTTGGAGATAGTCATCTGTGTTAGTTTTTAGGCTCATAATTAAAGGGACTTGATGCTTGTTATTGGAAAGCCTCTAGGGAGCAAGTGAACTTCAGTTACCTGATGCTGCATATAAATCATATGCCCATTTTGCGAAGTAAAAGCAGGCCAAATGCAGCAGTGTATCAGACACTTAGCTGCTATTGTTTTCTTATTTCTTCAAAGGATCAAAAGACAATGCATCACTGAATGTATTTTTCCCCTTTTATCTGTTAAATGTCTGAACTGATTTTTCAAGAAACTGCATCACATTACTGGCTTTTATTCAAATAGTGACTGAGCATACCCCCAGATTCTGCTACATTACCAGTGGTTCCCCATTTTGCATTTGACTTTTTTTTTTTTTTTGCTTCCTATATGTAGTACTTTGCCCTTGTCATTATTGAATTTCTTCTTGTTGATTTCAGACCAATTCTCCAATTTGTCAATCATCATCATCATCATCAATAACCATGGGCTCAGTGCCCGTTGGTGTCTGATGCCTCTCTCACTATTCCCTTCCATCTTTCCCTATACGGTGCAGAGTGGCTTAGTTTCTGTAGACTAGCTCCGCACCAATCTACTGCATCATCTATCCATTCTCTGCGGGGTCTGCCTCTCCTATTCGAATCATCCATTATGCCAAATACTAGGCTCTTGATTTTTTGTTCGTTGTTCATTCTGCAAATATGTCCAAATAATCATAGCTTCCGTTTTATAACCTTCTGCAGCAGGTTCTCTTTTGGCTGTATCTTCCCATATAATTCCTCATTGGTGACCTTCTGCATCCATCCTATTCTCAGAATCTTTCTATAACAACTCCTTTTGAACATCAATATTCTTCTTTTCGGATCTTTTGTTATCACCCATGTCTCACATCCGTACAACATGCTGCTGAATACACGTTTTCAAGACGCCCAGCTTCGTTCAGCTAATTGCTTTGCTTTTCCAGATCTTATCCATCACCTTCAAACTCAGTCTTGCTTTCACTATTCTAGTTGCTATTTCCTTCTTACAGTCTAGATCATACATTATGTTGCTCCCCAGATATGTGAACTTCTCTACATTTTCTAGTTCAATACCATCCGCACTGATCTTCCTTCCTATTTCCTTATCTCCAAATAAATTTGTCAAGGTCATCCAAACCTATTCTTCACTTCATTATCCAAGAAGTTAATGAAATTTTTTAATATGAACAGACCTAGGACTGATCCCTGGGACCCCACTACATATGTCTTCCCACAGTGAGAGTGGACCATTGATAGTTATATGATATTTAATTGATTTCATAAACATATACATTTGTGATCTCAGTTTAACTCAAAAAAAAATCCAGCTCCTGAAATTTGCCTCCCACACAGAAGAAGCCTCACATATGCTATGTTGTTTATTAAAATCAAACTGGGACCTGTAGTTTGACCCCCTGAACATCTGGTGTGTAGTTATCAAATATTTAAAAATCATAATAAATCTGATGAGTGTCTTGTAGGAAGATTCAGAATAAGTTTACAACTAAATAAAACAATTTAAAATACCAGACTCTGATGAAATGTCATCCGAAGTCAAAACAGTACAAAACATTATAAAGTCATCTTCATCATCTGACCAGCACAGCTAAGTATCAAATGTGTTGGTGTACAAATGGCAAGTAATGTGATGCTGTGCTACAGAATCATTTTTATTATCTTCACTTCTCACACTGCAGATTGGAGTCTAAATATAGGAATCACTCCCACACCTTAGATGCAGAATCTGTGTGGGTTTTTTTTATTAATTATTAAAGGAGAAAACTATGATCGAAGCTGCTGTGGTATAAATTATTTCTTTTCTAGACCTAGTCCAGAAGTAAAGCACCAAAACCAATTGATGCACACCTGGCAATATAGTTTAACGTCATTTTGAGTGCTTCCAATGCTTGCGAAAGGGGCAAGATTGACAGCCATTTAGACTATAGTGTTCCCTGCTTATTTACAGAACAGGAACAATGTGAGCAGTGGAAATGCAGGCTCCTTTTTTTTCTGATGGATATTTTAAAAAACGTTCCTTTCATAAATATCAAGCAGGTTTAATTTATAGCAAGGAGCACATAATGAGGAAGAATAAAACATAAATGACAGTAAGAGTAATAATGAAAAAGATAAAGTCATATTTTACTTGGCTTGATAGAAACACTTTACAAATGAATCTTAACCAAATTGACCAATGGGAAGTGACTTAATCTGAGTTATATGCAAATGTATAAATCCTAGATTAGGGATAAAATTTGCAAAAGTACAAAAGTCCCATTTTTAAAAGTGATTCAGGGACAGATTTTTGAAAGTATTTAGGTACCTAACTACTACTGAAATAAAGTATGTCTCTCTCCTGCCAGAGACGACTAATGTAGGGATTCCAGAGGGGACACCAGCTATGGCCCCCTCCATATCCCCTCCCTGCTCTGACCCACCCCGTCCCCTTCCATGCTCTGCTCATGTCCCTCCCACCCATGCCTTGCTCTCTCCTTGCTGCTGCTCTGTCCCTCCCCTGCTCTGCCCCTGCCTGCCTCTTCCTGCAGAAGTGCTACACAATTTCCCGTGAGGTCGGGGGTAGTCCTCCCTTGCTCCCCTCCTCCTCCCTCCCCCCGGAATAGTGTGTCATGTCCCAAGAGCAGTGCGAGCTAGGAAGCCACCTTCATACTCACTGGAAGCAGCATGGTCTTGTCAATGAGTGCGAGGGGGCAATGCTGGAGGGGTGTCTGTGACTCTCCTGTGCAACTCCCATGCATTACAACTGTCTCTTGCTATTGGGAGCCTAAGACCCATTGATTTTCAGTAAGACTTAAATGCCTCAATGCTTAGATCATATTTGATAAATAAGACTTACATCTTATCTATGCCATGATTTAATCTGGCCCAGAGCACTTTGAATTTGAGTCGAGACTGCAGATAAAGAAAATGGAAAGCGAGTGAGAGGAAGACCTTCTAGATTATGATCCTAAAAGAGCAGCATAATCCAAAAATTTGCTCCAGCAATTTGGGCAAGAACAAAAGCAATGGAATGGATCAGTAGTTGTTAAATGCATGTTGAAGGTGTGTTTGCCATGACTGAAAGGTTCTATGTTCTGCTGGAAGGAAGCAGCCAGGGCTTACAAGTGAGGAAATCCTGAATGCTAACTTCAGTTCTGCAGATGTCTTGTTGTGTGTCCCTGGGCAGACTGAAACCACATTTTAAAGTAGGCAGATAAATTAAGTGTCTTAATTTTCAGAGGTGCTGAGATCCCTTGTTTTCCCCTGAAGACAGTGGAAGCTGTTAGCATAGACACAGTGAAACTCAGGTTATAAATTAGGTGCATAAACAAGATCTGAGATGCCTTAGTTTAGGTACCTAAAGGTACGTCTACACTTACCAGAAGATCAACATGGTGGCAGTCAATCTTCCAGGTTTCAATTTAGCATGCCTGTTGGGGCCGCACTAGATCGAATTATCAGGGCTTCACCATTGGCCCTGGTACTCCTTGCAGTTGAGAGGAGTAAGGGAGTCAATGGAAGAGTTTCTCCCAATGACCTCCCACTGCAGGAGTGGCAGGAAAAATTGATTTAAAGGTCACATAACAGGAGTTGTACATCTTCAATCGATTTTTCCCCGTCGTGTGGAAAATGTTGACCTTCAACATCTGTACAACAAATAATAATCAATATGTAGATAGAGGTGTTGTGAGAATTAATTAAAGTGTGTACATTCTTTTAAACTTGTAAAGCTTAGTATAAGTATCATTGATATATTTATTAAAATCATTTTTTTCACAAGTATGTAATGTTGGAAACCTCTGAATAACATTTCAGGAAAAATGGTTTAAAAGACATCTAACATTTTGATGATCAGCTATTTAGCAGTGAGAGAGAGGTAGGCATGTTAGTCTGTATTCTAACGAAACAAAAAAGCAGTCATGTGGCACTTTAAAGACTAGCAAAATAATTTATTCAGTGATGAGCTTTTGTGGGGCAGACCCACTTCTTCAGATCTGGAGATAGTACTGTACCAGAATTTAGCAGTTTATGTAAAATGAACTGGTAGTTTCCACATGATGACCATGACAGCCAGCAGTAATCCATAATAGCTTGGTGTCTGAAAATATCATTGATTCACTGAACTAGCTCTGTAGCTCCCTCCCCCCTGTATAATCTTCTTCGTTTTCTTTAGCAACTTCCTCCAAGTTTGGGCTGTATATGGCTTAAAGGCAATGAAAGAATGATGAGAGGGAAGGAGTTAGCACTTGGCTGTGAGAATGGTGAAGTCTGGAGGAATTATGCCTGTTTCTAAGAGTAGCAGTTGCTACACCCATGCAAAAGATGAAAGGCCCAATTTATTATTGTCCTGTGCTTTGTCTAGTGCAAAGTGGGTGTAAAATGCTGCCATTCTGATTCCTACCATTTTAATACCAATTTGTGTTCCTTGATGTGAGCTAGTTTCTATAAGGGTAAGTCCACTGGGGGCTAAAAGGTTCACTGCATGTTTTGTCCTTCACTACACCCAGACAAAGGCACAGTCAGTATGGACAAAAGAGATGATATTTCCTTGCTAGTTAAGACTGGGTGGGGTGGTGGTTCTTTGCACACTTCGACTTGAAAGAACTCTGGAAACTTTCCTTATTGCTTCTGTATGGGTTTGTCCAATTGGTGATTTTACTATACCCTTGAATGGCATAAAGAAGGTGATTTGGTTGCAAGTCAGTCTCTGTGTTCCTGTGTTCCATATACCCGAGAGAGATGACAGTATACCAGTACTGTGAGTGACAATATTAAAGATAGTCACTAGCTCAGATGCTACAGTAATGGGGTTATATACATGTTTGAGATAGTGTTGACAGTTGTTACCTATGAGGTGCTATGTCACATGTTGACAGCTGCTCAGCTGGCTGTGTGTGCTGCCTTGGTGTTGCACAGGGACCCAGTGCATCAGACTCTGAGAACACCCCAAATGACCAAAAGATCAGATAAGGGATGAAGGCACCCTGCCAGGTTTATTGTTAAACAATGCACTGTGGTAGCACCTGGCAAACTCTACAAGGATACTAAAAACATATGCCCCCTCATCAGGGAAACAGTCACCTGTGACAACAAGAAGTCCTGTGGCACCTTATAGACTAATAGATATTTTGGAGCATAAGCCTTCGTGGGCAAAGACCTCTGGGGATATGAGATTAGTTTATGGGTCTTTGCCCACAAAAGCTTATGCTCCAAAATATCTGTTAGTCTCTCAGGTCCCACAGAACTTCTTGTTGTTTTTGAAGATACAGACTAACATGGCTACCAGTCAGTTAGTGGTGGAACTTTCTACTGCCCCTAGGCTGGTCAAAGGTTTAAATTGAGATAGCCCAACATTTATAGGCTGAGACAAATAATCTGGGATTCACAAGTATCATTTTACATGTTTCAGGACATGTTTGTAACTTCTTTTTGTACTTTCCTGCTGATATTTCAGACAAAACATTCCCATTCACCAGTGGCCATTGTGGTTTCACTCCCGACATTTCAGACAAAATATTCACCAACTTGGTCAAACTAGTTTATGATGTGCTTGTTTGGGGTGCTCTTGTGCTGTCCTGCTGGAATGTGTTTACCTGTTCACTGTGTTTTAGCAGTGCTAACAATACTGATGCTGGGTTCATGTCCCAGGCACTGACTTACAGGCAAAGATCTGCTTTTGACAGGGCTTGCAATAGCATAACTTTTGCTGACTTTTATTCAGCCCTTACAGCAGGCCCATGCTTCAGGCTCTTTCCTTCTACTGCAGATAGTTCATGTGACCATGACTATAAGGACATGTTCTTATTAATATTAACATTCATTTGCATTTACCAAGTGTAATTCAACTTCTATAGAGGTTTTCTTTTTTCTTTTTAATTTTCATCACCAGAGTACGCTCGATTTGAAGCAAAAATCCATGACCTACGCGAGCAGATGATGAACCACAGCATGAGTTCTGGGTCCGGCTCCCTGAGAACCAATCAGAAGCGTTCACTCTATGTCAGGTAGGCACATGATGTTTTTCTTGATGATGAATGTCAGCATGTCTGCCTTGTAGTTTGGGGAGCTGCGAAATATAACTGAGATGCATATCATGATGTGAATTGACATGACGGAAAATTTATAATGCCGTGATATTAACATAAATTCTTGATGTGCCTATAGTACTAATGCTATCATTCCACAGCAGTTTTTAAAGAGTAGTAGAAAGAGTTGTAGAATTTTTTTTAAAGATGAAGACTTTCACCATTTGATAATCCACACAAGTATCTGAAAAAACAGATGAGCTTTTATGTATGTGAAAGGCCTCAGGACAAGTCCCATTGGACTTGCCACAAGGAGTTTATGATCAGAAAGACAGGATGAAACAGGATGATAACAAGCATATAGGATGTGGACACTTCTTAGCTAGGAAGTACTGATGATCACAGCTCTATCTTTGCCATATTTATCCATTTTCACTAGCCATTACTGACCAAAGGATTGGGATTCATACCTCTGATTCTGGCAGATTTTGCTGTCAGTCCTTCATTTTGGTAATGGAAAATGTACTGCTAATGGTAAGCATGTGGGGCTTAACACCAAATATCTTAGTAGCGCTCCTGCTTTTTAGGCCTTCCTCTTCTAAACTGTTTCCTCATGTGGTGCATGTAATTTGAAACTCTTAGCCATAATGAAGCACAGGAAAGAAAAAAAGCAGTCTTGTAGCACTTTAAAGATTAAGAAAATAATTTATTAGGTGAAGAGCTTTCATGGGACAAACCCACTTCTTCAGAAGATACAGACTAACATGGCTACCCCTCTGTGACTATTCACAGGGGAGAAATTTGTCGAACTCTAGGCAGTGACAATTATTCATGTGGGGGAGCAAACTCTTAAAGCTGAGTCCTAGATGTTGTCATTGTGCCTTCAGCATGATGGGAGAGGGAAGCAAAGCAGGAATTTAAGCAGAAGGAAAATACTTAGGTGAAGCAAATGGTGGTGTCATTGCAGTTCCTTTTGACAGGAATTGCAATAGGCACTAATTGATGCCTTTTGTAGAGTGGTCAAAGACTAAATAGGGATGGAGATGGAACTACTCTTATACCCCACAGGTTGATCTCCAGATGAGGATGTAAGTGTCATGGATACAGGTCTAACTGTGCCACTGACCCTTCTCTCATCTCGCTCTTAATGAATAAGTAGAGGTGTCAGAGCTTCTGCCATATTTTTTCTTTGAGAGAAATCTAGTGATTCTTCAACTCTTAGACCAGTCCATGATCTACAGAGCTCTAAAAGTATCTCCAGATGTGTTTGGTACCTGCAGTTCTTCCCTATGGGAGTCTGTGACCAATGGAGAATACAGTTATCGGATAGCCTTCTCAAAACCATAGTATTGTTTAATCTGAGCAGTTGGAATAAACCACAATAAAAAGAAAAAGAAAGAAAAACGAATTTAAAACAATACACTTTGGCTACGTCTACACTAGCCCCAAACTTTGAAATGGCCACACAAACTGTTAGGCCTTTCTAGGATCGTGGGGAATGATAAGCTGTTTGGGTAGAATAGATATGACACACAATGGCCATGTCTACACTAGCCCCAAACTTCGCAAATGGCCATTTCAAAGTTTACTAATGAAGCACTGAAATGCATATTCAGTGCTTCATTAGCATGTGGGCGGCCGCGGCACTTCGAAATTGATGTGCCTTGCCGCCGCGCGGCTCATCCTAACAGGGCTCCTTTTTGAAAGGACCCTGGCTACTTCTAAGTCCCCTTATTCCCATGAGCTGATGGGAATAAGGGGACTTCGAAGTAGGCGGGGTCATTTCGAAAAGGAGCCCCATCAGGACGAGCCGTGCGGTGGCGAGGCGCGTCAATTTCGAAGTGCCGCAGCCCCCCACATGCTAATGAAGTGCTGCATATGCATTTTCATGCATGCCAGCAAATGTCTTTGTGTTTTTGTCAGTTCCCTGACGAAAAAATGTGTCCTGAACAAGTACCCCTGCCCTAGAGAGATGCACACCTTTTAGCTAGGCAAAAGCTCTTTGTCTTCATAGTTTCTTGAATTTGTCCTGCTGCTGCTCAAGAGCAGTTTGGTGTGCTCAGCAAAAGTCAGTATCCCTAAGGCTGTGGCCACACTCGAGAGTGATTTCGAAATGGCTTATCCCTATCCATTATTTCGAAATAAGCCATTTCAAAATAAGTGGCATGGAAGCGACTACACATGAAATGCAGATCGACGTTGCGATCTGCAACATTGAAATGACTCCCAGTCATTTCGAAATGGAGCGGCTACACAGCCACAGCTTCATTTTGAAATAACAGGGCAGAAAATGGTGAAGGCAGGGACAAATGGCTGACAAGCCCTCCTGGAGCATGGACGAGCCAACCCCTTAAAGGGCTCCTCCCAAACACATCCCCCATGCACACATGCTGAGGACCCAGGCTGCTTGCAGCACGCGACTTCCAGCACAGCACTCAGCAGAGTCTTAGCTACCACACCACTGCCTGCCATGGACCCTCAGCACTTCACTGACGGGGACACTTTGGACATTGTGATCAGCCTGATGGCCATCCTGACAGCATGCCATATGAGGCTACGAGCTGCCCAACACATGGCCAACTTCCTGCAGGCTCCCCCCATAGTGCATCCAGAGCACCCCCTGTTCCAGTCCCGCCGTCGCCTCTGGTGGTACCCCACCAGTGGGGAATGGTGGGACGACATCATTCTAGGAGAGTGGGACGACGACCAGTGGGTCCGCAACTTCCGGATGACTCGGGCCACCTTCATGGAGCTCTGCCATTGGCTGGCACCAGCACTTGCCCACCAGGACACCCACATGCAGCCCGCGCTCCCCCTGGAGAAACAAATGGCCATCGCTCTGTGGAAGCTGGCCACCCCGGACAGCAACTGCTCAATTGGCCACCAATTTGGGGTGGGGAAGGCCACCATCGGGGTCATCCTCCTTGAGGTAAGGCACCCGGGGCCACACATCCATGGCGGGTTCCTGGGGAGGGGAGGTCCCAAGGTGTGGGGCCCCGGGGAGTGGGGTCCCTGGGAGGGGGTTCCCAGGAAGTGGGATCCCAGGGAGTGGGGCCCCCATATGCTACCACACACTCACGGGTGCCTGTGCCCTCTACCCTATAGGTTGTCACCGCCATCAACAAGATCCTTCTGCACCACGTGATCCGCCTTGGGGACGTGGACACTGCCATGGCCAGCTTCCAACATCTGGGATTCCCCAACTGCATCAGTGCATTGGACAGCACCCACATCACCATGTGGGCCCCACCACACACCCGGGGACAGTACATCAACCGCAAGGGCTACCGCTCCATTATCCTCCAGGCTCTCGTGGATGCCTGAGGACGTTTCACCAATGTCTGTGTGGGCTGGCTGGGCAGGGTCTATGATGCCCATGTCCTGCAGAATTCATGGCTCGGCCACAGGATGGCAGAGGGCACCTACATCCCCCTACGGGAGCTGCCGGTGGGGGATGTGACCATGCCCCCATGCATTGTCACCGATGCTGCCTACCCACTCCAGCCCTGGCTAATGCACCCCTACACGGGACACACCAATGAGAGCCAGGACCTTTTCAATGCCCACCTCAACCACACCAGGAACACCCATGGAGTGGGCATTCGGCCATCTGAAGGCACATTTCAGGTGCCTCCTGTTGCGCCTGGAGGTAGGCCTGCCCAGTGTGCCCGTGGTCATGGGCACCTGCTATGCACTGCACAATCTTGTTCTTTGTGGCACACTGGGCAGCCAAGGCTCTGCCACACTATGAGCAGCCAGGTGCGGTTCCATGTCACCAGGTGAACCAGGATGGGGTGCGCATGAGGGAGGCCCTCCAGAAGATATTTGCCTGGGGTCCCCCATGACCTGACCCCGCTCACTTCATGCAGCCCCCTTTCCCCTCCAGTTCTCACCCCTGCCCCACCAGCACGGCCCTTGCCATCCCCACACAAGGCAGGACACATACATCGTTAAATAAATTCAACTGCTACGTTTGGAACAGAAAGAACGTGTGACTATTTATGGGGTGGGGGAACTATTTACATGGGGGCCAGGGCTGAACTATATACATGGGGAGGTGGGGGTCCTCAATCCTCTGTTGGAGTGGCTGGTCGGGAGCCACGATGGCCCCTGGAGCCATGACCGCCCCGGGTCCGGGGACCATGTCGGGGCCAGGATGGGGCAGGTGGAACAGGGAGGTAGGGCTGGACTGGGGTGTCTAGGGGCTTGGACTTGTGGAGAGGAGGAGGGGGAGCCACGGATGGGCAGGGCTAGCTTGGCCATACCCAGCGCGCCAGCTCCCACCGCTCGGCTGGGGTCATGTTGGCTGGGAGGAAAGCTTCAAGGGCTGGGGGGACAGAAGGGGTGCGGGGGGGGGTTGGAACAGGGAGGAGCTGAGGAAGAGGGGGGTAGCTGGGAAGAGGGAGGGGCTGGGGTGGGGGGTTGGCAGGGAGGAAGCGGGGGCTGGGGCATGACGATGTGCCGCCCTACTCCGGGTCCCGTGGGTGCGCGTGGGGTGTGATACAGTGGGGGGAGTCGGGTGGCCCGGGACCGACCACCCCACCTTTATAGCAGCCTGATATAGTGTAGCAGCAATATGTGATTCAGTGTATCTACTTTAAAACCTAGGTTTCCACAGTATTATGAGTACCAGGAACAATAACACTCCGATTGTGAACACCACAATGCCCTGTAGCTGTTCTAAGTCCCAATAATCCTCTATACAGACCCAGCTAGTCCAGCTAGTGGTATTTACCTATAGTGATTTATTCATTTATTCGTAACTACAATTACTTAACACTTGTTATATATATATATATATATATATATATAGTTATTTATTTGGCATAGGCTAAACACTAGATTACATATAGCTGTATATGATTACATGTGACTTACCAATAACATCCAATGCTCCCACATCTCACCAACAACTACGTTACAGCGGCCCTTCAAGTCAGAGATACGGCTTGGTTGGGACCTTTCGTGGTGGTGACATCCAGGTGATCAGGCCGGGGTCTGCTGTCTGGACTGGAAGTTGCTAGCCTCCGCCTTGTGTCCAGGAGCCCGCACCCTTATTCCTGCTAAATCACCTTTTATACTGTTTCTTACCTGGGGGTTCGATACCTGGCCAATTAAAGCATTTGTTACCTAATTTGGGCTTTCTATCCTCCCGGCCTGTCAGAACATGTTACAAGATTTCCTCTGTCCTTGGTCTTTTTCTGAACCTCCCCTGGGACCCTCTGATGTTGTACAACCAAGATGTTCTCTTTGGGGGGCTTCCAGCTACTAGCCCCAGCTGTTCTCTTTGGGGACTTACTATCTGCTTGTCAGGATGTTCTCTTTGGGGACTCTCCAACTACTTGTCAACTTTCTGATTTCTTTCTCCTGGCCTGGCTTCAGACCTTCCCGCCGTTGTATGATAGCGTTCCAAGATGGAGTGTATGGTCATTCTGCCTTGCGAGTGAGGCCCGGCCACCAGGTGCTCGTGCTCCCACAGGGCAGAGGGGGGTGCTGTGGGAAAGCCCAACCATGGGCGGGTGGCTGGGCCAGGCAGTTGGCGATGGCCTGGGTCAGGATGTCGAGAAACCCAGCCACCCGGTCCCAGGCCACCCACTCCATGGAGAGCCATTCCCGCAGCAAGTGGTTCTGCTCCCTCCATGCAGCTGTGTGGGCTGCTGCCAGATCATCTGCCCAGCTCCGGTGGTGGCTCCTCCCACCATGGCACCCAGTCCAGGGAGGTGTCGCCCCTTCACCCTCCTCTGCTGCTGCGGGGCTCCCAGGCACATCCAGAGGACTGGGGTGGCTGGCAGATGCCAAGGCTGTGAAGACATATGGCGAGAGGGTGGTGCCCCATTATTCATGAGCCCGGGTACTGTGGGCCAGCGGCCTTGTCCCCACTGCCATCCCACCCTGCTTGTGGTGAGGGGCTCTGGGGTGGCCTGTCTTCTGTGGAGGCCATCAATGTGGGGCCATTAGAGTGGTTGCCCCGGCCTGCTGGGCTTCTGACCCTCATGGCAGCCCATGGCCCTGTGCGGGCCCCACCCGGCAGCGATGACAGCCATCCCTGGGTTCCTGGTCCATGGCTGTGTGCCCAGGCCTGTACTGACTGTGTCAGGGACCACCCCCTCCCCTGTATGACCAGTGCACCCCACACCCAGTCCTACCTGAGGGTTCCTCAGGTGATTCAGGGGAGGCCTGAGTGGAGGTAGCCCAGCTAGGGCCCTCAGAGGGCTTGGCCATGCACAATGGTCCCTCGCTCCCGCTGTTGCTGTCCCTGGTGCCAGCAGGTACTTTGGGGTCTGCAGTGGGGGGGAGGAGCATCGCAGGTCCTGACTGGGGCTCCTTGCCCTGCCCCTCTGGCTCCGCTGTGTCCAGGGTCCCCCCGAGTGATTCAGCCTCCCTGGGTCCCAGCAGCTGGTGGAGCTCCCTGAAGTAGGGGTAGGTGGCTGGTGCTTCCCCTGATTGCCTGGCTGAGTCCCTTGCTCAGGCATAGCCCTTCCGCAGCTCCTTCACTTTGGAGCGGATCTGGTCAGGGGTCCGGAGGGGGTGGCCCTTTGCAGCGAGGTTGCTGGCAAGGCGGGTGAAGGTGTCCACATTTCTATTCCGCCCCTCCATCTTGAGCAGGATGTCCTCCCCCCCCGAGACAGCCAGCAGGTCCCAGACTTCAGCTTCCAGCCAGACGGCCCCCCTCCTCTTTGCAGGCTGCCCAGAGCCCTGGGTGTCCCGCCGCCCGGACCCCTTGGCTCCACAAGGATCCTGGGGGTCTTGGCTGCAGATCATCGGTCAGGCCATGGTGGGGTGTCACTTTCTTCTGAGGGTGCTTGGGAGTGTTGTCTGGCCACCTCGTGCTCCTATGGCTGCCAGCAACTCTCAGCTTCTTGCAAGGGGTTTCTGTGTCCCTGCAGCTTTAAGGCACCCACAGCTGACAGCCATAGAGCTCTGCCTGCTGGTGGGAGGGACTGGCTTTGTGGAGGACTTTTCATTTCAAAATGGCAGCCAGGGAGCTGCCACACACATTTAATTTCGAAATTAACATTGAAAGGAGGCGTTTTTCCCAACACAGGAGTGGAATAACCATTTCGAAATGAACACCTTTTAATTTCTAAATCAATTTCAACATGAGCAATTGCTGTGTAGTCGCTCTCCTGCTCATTTCGAAATTTTCAAAATGAGCTGCTAGTGCGGCCACAGCCTAGGTGTCAGTGTCCATTCCATCATCTTTTGACAGCCCTCTGTAGTTAGTCTTATCTTGAGTCATTGTTTTGAATTCCTCTTTGTTTCCTAACATACCTTGTGATTAAAACTAATACACCCAACAGTAAAAATCCCAATACAGTATCTATTGATTATCACAGAGAGGCTCCATGCCCACCACAGGAAGCACCTTAGAAGGGCAAGACTGGGGAGCATTCTTGATGTTATTATCAATACAGTATTTTTTCTGTAAATAGAGGGCTTCAGCCTGCTCACAATCCAGCAGCTTTCACAAGCATCACATTAACATGCATTTTTAAATCAAAATTTAACTTTAAATACTGAAGCCCACGGTCCTCATAAGCCGCAGTCGCAGTGTAACTGATTCCATAGCCTCTGAGAAAACTTTACAAAAATGCCTAAATGTTATTTTCAAATTGATTTAGGTGCCTGGGACCAAAATACTACCGAAAGTCAATGTGACTTAGGTTTCTGATGGTCAGATTTTCAAAGGAATTTAAGCATCTAAAGGCACATAGTGGTATTTTCAACCGCACTGAGTCAAGTGAGTCAACAGGATTTAAATGCTTTTGAAAATCTGCTTCATTAGCTGTCTAACTACCTATGAAAATTTGAATCTATGTACCTAGATCACTTTTGAAAATGAAACACAGTCTCCTACATTATTTTGGCTCTACTGAAAATGTTATCTTCTGACTTAATATGCAGCTGGTGAAATAACAGCTGTTGTTTTTAAATTCACACCTGGAAACAAAGAATTTATAATTTTGTGAAATAGAATTGGATTAAACAAAAATCTCTAGTTGTCATCATGGTGGCCTACCAGTAGCCAGACACTCTTGTGATGTCTTTTAGCCACATATCTCAATTTCACTTCCCATTACCAAAAATACAGATTTGTTGTTTTATTTCTGAACTGAACAGAAAAGCCTCAACCACTAAACCTCAAGAACCTCCATTTATTTTTAATTGCATAAACTCATGCAGTCAAAGCCAAGAAAGCTGGTCATGATCAACTCTATTAAAGTCTACTTGGTAAGTGCTGTATTTTACATATTACCATCACTGGTTTGGAATGTGGAGGAACCTGGAGGCCACAGTCATGGACATGATCACCCTTGTGTGAGGAACTGTTGATTCAAATAATATATGATTATTACAAAGACAGCTTCTGTCTTTAATACATAATGGGGAAGTAGAATAGTAACAGAGAGGTAGAAGTGGGTCTGTCCCATGAAAACTCATCACCTAATAAATCATTTTGTTAGTCTTTAAAGCGCTCCATGCACGCTGTTTTGTTTTGGGGAAATAGAGTAAGGGAAGAATGACATGGAAAGCATGCATGTTCTCTGAGGTCATGATTTGCTGAGTGCATTAAAGATAGAACCCCTTCTCATTGAGAAATCTTTTTGAGAAGTCTGAAGTGTAAGAGAATACTGTGATAATGTTCCTTCATTTCAGACCAAGTGAATTTCAGATGGTCATTTTGATAAGCATCTATGCAATGTATGAAAGAACAAGATGCTGCTAATTATCCTAAAAAGTCTATGTAGCAATTCGCCTGTGGAAAGTTAATAGTGCCATTTTTCTTCATTTCTTCTTTATTTAAGATGTTATGGTTTTGCTGTTCGGAACTGAATAAAAGCTTGTGTGTATGCGTGTGTGCGTGCATGTGTGTGTGTGTGTCCGTCCATGTATTTATCTTGAAATGTTTTAACGTTGGAGTTTTAACTGGGATAAATTTCATTGGTTTAGGCAGTGTGTGGGTAGATAAAGTAATTGCTTCATAGATAATAATTGCTTCTGGGAAAACCAGAAAACAGGGAAACAAGTTTATCTTCAATGAGAATTATTAAAAGATAAAAAGAGCTAGTGAACCAGCAGCTGCAGCCGGCTAGAAAGTGTGGGTCAGACTGCCCTTCTTGTGGAGAAAGTGTGAGAGGAAAGGCAAAATCTGTGGCAGGAGCCGTGATAGGTGCTAAAACTTTAATTGTCACAGCTGTTAAAGTGTAGTCTTAAAATCTGTATATACTAAGAATAAACTAGAGCACAAGAGACATTTTTAACATACAAAATTATGTATTCCTGTCAATTCCTTTGCTTTATTTTGGTGGTCCGTGTTCTTGTCTTACTCTTTATCTCAGTCATTTCAAAGAGCCATTGCTGCTCCATGGAAAATGTTCCTCTTCAACAGTATTTCTGAGTCAAACTCCTATTTTGTCTACGACTGCATCTATACTATGAGATAAATTTGAATTTAAGGCAGTTAGCTCACTATTACCAGGTGACTATCTTCACTGTAGATATCATTAACTTGATTTAGGGTGCACTAATCTTGAGATTACAAAATCGCACTTATCTGACATGGCATCAAGCTTGAATTCATAAGTTCAATTAAAGGCCAGTGTGGAAGTGCCATGTCCTCAAATTGAATTTATTAGCCTCCATAAGTGTCCCCTATCTGTCCCACAAAGCTGTGCATGCTGCACCTGGCTCCCAGCTCCCCGCTACTAGCAGGAACTGGGAAACTGACCAGGCTGTTGCACTCCTGTGGCAGGGGTCAGGCACCCCACAGCCAGGCACCCACCCCCAGGATGCTCAAGCCAGCATGGGGCCAGGTGCCCATGGGCAAACACCCACCCCACAGGCGCCCTTGGCCACCTCTGAGCAGGTGCTCCCAGCCAGTGGGCTTCAGCAGCTTTTCTACCAGAGCAGGTGAATGGCGGGGGTTTGTTTTTTTTATGAGGGTTTTTTTGGCAGGATGGGAGTGTTTTGGGGTGTTTTTCGGGGGGTTGTTTTCAGGAGGTTGTTTTTGGGGGGAAGTTGGGGTGGGACTGGGATTGGGGGAGCCTGTGGGGCGGGGAAGTAAATCCTTATATTTAAGGGACTATGGGGAAGAATAGATAGCCCTATTAGGAGGGGTTTACTGTACTAGCAGGAGCTGTGAAATTGACCAGGGCTGCTGTGCTGTCAGTTTTCTGCGTCCCCCAAGCTGCTGGACCTGGGAAACTGACGGTGCTGCAGCCACTGGCTCAGAATGCAGGGCTGAGGGAACTGTGGAATAGGTTCCCACTATGCCCTGCTGCAACAGTCGATGTTTGGTGATTTCAGTGTGGAAGTAATGTGTCAAATTTTTTAGAAACCTGTGGGAAGTGAGGCTACTCAAAATCAAATTTAGAAAAAACAGTATTATAAAATCAATTTTAATAAATTCAGATTTATCTTGTAGTGTTGATGTAACCTATGTCTCTTTTTCTGTTCTCTGTAGTAGTGACCTCATATATAGAAACACTGTCATTGTTTCTTAAGAGCTCATGTGCTTCTGCTTCCCTGAGTACTTACTGTCTGTTGGGCATGTTATCAAAATTTCCACAGCAACCAATTGCAGGCCTCAAGGAATATTATGAGACACTAGGTGAGGGTCAAAAAAGCTTAAGGAACCGAGATTATCTTTGTCAGGCAAAATGCTTCAGTGAACAAGAACAAGGGAAAAAAATCAGAAAACACGACATGGTGGACAACCTGATGTTTAACGGGCTAAACAGTGGTTATTTATAGCTTTTATATTGCCTGTCTAAGGTTAATGGATTTTTTGGATCAATTTGTTTTAATTAAACTGCTGAGACAAGGGTCTGCTTTTCACCCCTTTTAATTGTTAACAGCTCAACTGCTAGCTGAAAAACTCATTGATAGGAGGTGAAGCCCATCAATAAAGCTTAATGTTGTGCTATACACAGATGAGTTTTAGTACTGACTACATCCTTATCTATTGAACTCAGAGGTTAAAAGACACACTCTTGCAAAGTCATATATATGGTACAAGGCACCTGCCTCTCCAGCCTCTGTTCTCCAAAGTCACTCATGGGCTGTAGACTATGGCAACCTTTTGAAGAGCTAAAACATTCAGGAAGTTTGGATGAAAAGTCTCTTGGATGAAAAGAAACCAGTTTGTGAAACTTTAGTGTAAATGGTCAAGAATTGAAGGGATCTGCTAGTGTAGACATGAAGGATCAATACCGTTCAATTCATAGATATTGCTAAATTGTATGTGTGCTTGTGTGTGCGTGCACACAAAATAGATTAGTGCTAGATTTTCTGAAAATATCAGAACTACTCCTATCACTGCAGCTAATTGAAAAATATGTTTTAGATAGCATACCATGCCAAAGAACTTGCCTTCGCAGAATTATCCATCTACGGGGTTCTCAAACTTCATTGCACCACAGCCTTCTAACAACAAAAAATCCTACATAATCCCAGCAAGAAGGATTGAATCTTAGACTTCTTGAGCACTGCCATCCAAAGTGGGAGAGTGGGGCAGGCAAAGCTTGAACCATACCTGCTTTAGCTGATGGGCTAAATCTCAAATGCATCAGCCACACATGGGCTGTAACATGAAGCCTACCACAAAGCCCTCAGGCTTGGGTTTTAGTCTGAGGCGGTAGAGCTTGGGCTTCAGCTTTGGGGCCCAGCAAGTCTAAGCCAGCCGCAGCAACCCCCTTAAAATGAGGTCCTGATCCATTTTGGATTGTCCATCTGCAGTTAGACAATCACTGGTCATTCTGATTTCTACATAAAAGGGGTTCAGGCAAGTTTAGAATGCACAACTGTCATGTACTTACAGACTGAATGTAAATATTATTACTGGAGGGTGTTAATTTGGCTAGTTAGAAATTTGGATTCAGCTCACAAGGTTTATGGAGGTGCAGAGCCTTTCATCTCTAGCTTGGTTGCTTAAATATGTCCAAGATCAGTTGTGACCAAACGCCATTGCATCTCAATGATATTGTTGCCTTTCGTAAAGTGCTTAGAAAGTTTGCTGCACTTTGGAATTTTATTCTTAGCTAAATTGGCCTCCTTACATCACAAAGAAGAAATGAATCACTGCAGTTCAAAAAAGCATAGAGCATCAACCTCTGCCAGCCACAGAGGTGGTCCTTCACGTCAAGACACAAGCCTCTTAATGGACTGTGGAAAGTAGCTTGCCCTGCTACTGCTCGTGCTGTACCAGTTTTACAGATAATGTACAGTACAGAGAGTATGTTAGGCACCTCAAAACAGCAAGCATTACATTTAGTAAATTACTTATAAAAGGGAAAACAGGCTTATTTTTTCATCATTTTGTTGTATTTGATGTAAGGCTGTTCCAAAGCTTTGGCAGATAGCCAATAGGATACTTTAAATTACAGAAAACCTCTAGGTTTTCTGGGCAATGGTAAATTTGGACATCACATGTTTCCATATCAGGTTATTGTTTTAATATCAGCTCATAGGAATGAGGGGATTTCAAAGTTGGTGGGGTACTTTTGAAAAGGACCCCCATCTAGATGAGCTGCACAGGAGCAAAAAGCAGCAATTTCAAAGAGCCGTGGCCGGCTGCATGCTAATGAGGTGCTGAATATGCGTTTCAATGCCTCATTAGTAATCTTCAATTTGGCCATTTGCATGGTCAGTTCAAAGTTTTGTGCCAGTGTAGACATAGCCCTTGGCTTTGCCACGAAGTTACTGGATGACTTTCAGGAAACCTCTTCATTTTTCTGCTTCAGCTTCTGCATCTCTACAGGCCCATGGATATTTGGCTCCATTACCTCACAGTGTTGTGAGGCATAAACAACTAATGTTAGTACAGTTCTTTGAACACAAAAACTTTATACATATGTTTAAATAGTGTTTGCTAAATTATTTATTAAGCCACAAATGATAGAAGTAAACATTTTCCATTGTAACTTCTCAAGATTCCATATAGCGCAAAGGAGATATGCCCTTAGAGCAATGTTTCTTAAACTTTTTGAGACCATGGAACACCAAACAATAATATTTTTATGAGGAACACCTATGAAAATTTTCACAAAAAATTGTCGTCAGACAAAACAAACAAACAAGCATACAAACAGCAACATATTCTGCAAAAACAAAATGAAGTAATTTAATCAGATATCATAGCAATGAAGAAGTAACATTGTATCTGGTTTTAATAAAAGAAAATATATACCATCATTGTATTTATCTAACCACTCACGGCACACCTATGAGTTTTTCATGGAACACCGGTGTTCCGTGCAGTATAGTTTAAGAAACACTGCCTTAAAGGCTGTCAGGGGCTAGGAGCATTCTGTTGTGTACTCTGATTTCCAGAATAATAAATCCTCCACTTGGCGCTATAGGCAGTATATGCACTTACTTAAAATAGACTGGATGACGTAGTTATAGTAGCACCTGGGGAGATCTCTGTTTGAAAAGTCACAGGATTTCAGTTCAGGAGCTGTAGTGAGTTAGAAGTGAAGGGTTCATTCACTGAAATTCATGAGGAGTGCAAGCAGCATACAGGGCTGGTTACATTTACAGAATATCTGTTATACCTAGGGTCCAGCTTTCAACCAGAACATCCAGTTGAAGAGGGATCCTGGCAGCTCTGTCACTGTCTGCCTGGTTTGTGGTGGCATGCAGTGGAGCTGGTAGACTCCCTGCTAGCCTTCACACTGGGCAGCTCCCAGCAAGCAGCAACCTGGCTCCACTCCAGGTCCTACATGCAGGGACAACTTGGGAGCTTTACATGCTGCCCTGCCCTAAATGCCGCTGCACTTCTCCAGTTGGCCAGGAACCACAACCAATAGAAGCAGCAGGGGCAGCACCTGTGGACAGCGTGGAACACAAAGCCACCTAGCTGTACCTTCACAAAGGAGCCAAAGGGGGAACATGCCACTGCTTCCCAGGAGCTACTTGAGTCAAGTGCCAACCAGAGCCTGCACCACAGGAGTCTGTCCTCTCTGCAGATTTCTCCTCAGCCATGCACACATACATACAGCATAAGTTGCCTTCATGGCTGCGTTAGGGTATCTGCTGTTTCTATTAAATTAACAATGTGCTTTGGATTTTAGCTTTGCTTGTTTTACAAGTCCGTACAGTTCTCACATTTTTGTCCCTTCCTCCATCCCATCATAGCTGCTTTGCCACTCTCAGGAATAAAATCAAGAGCTACTGATACCATACAATTAGTACACGATGTGTGTTTTTCCTGGACTGGATGGATGTGTAATCCCAGCCACACTGTCACACCAAAAATTACTTCTCTTTCAGGCTGCAAAACTTTGTTACATAAATTGTAGTTTTGGGAGGGGATTTCTGTGAGTGAACTTGGCACCTAAATATTGCTGTTATTTTATTTTGATAATTGCCAGAACCAACAGGACACTGGCTGCCCCCTGCAATGGCAAGACAGAAACCATGACAGCTCTCTCTTTGTATTGAAGCATAAATCATCTCAAGCTGGATTTTCATAATGTTTGGAATTTACCTTTGATGAATTTCAAGCAATGCAAAGTTCTAAATTTATAGCACAAATTGAAAAAGTGTGTGGAACAATATAGAGAGAATGCTATTGGGAAATCATTTGTTACATAAAGTTAGAAATTGTAAGATGTGTGCTTATGACTAACCTGCATGTGCAAAGTGGGTCCCTGAGTTGGCAAAGTGCATAGTAGAGCTGGAAAACTGAAAAGTACATTGTCAGTTACCCATATTCTACTTAAGCTTGCATTTTAAAATTTTCTACTGCTAATATTCAGCTATTGTCTTATTAATACAAGCTGTGGTCCAGATCCCATAGAAATGGCAATAAGGGCTATTTAGAACAGCTAGGCCGTGTCTACACGTGCCCCAAACTTCAAAATGGCCATGCAAATGGCCATTTCGAAGTTTACTAATGAAGCGCTGAAATGCATATTCAGCGCTTCATTAGCATGCGGGTGGCAGCGGTGCTTCGAAATTGACGCGCCTTGCCGCCGCGCGGCGTGTCCAGACAGGGCTCCTTTTCAAAAGGGCCCTGCCTACTTCGAAGTCCCCTTATTCCCATGAGCTCAAGTTTGGGGCACGTGTCGACGTAGCCCTAGATATACACAAATCCCTGGGTCCAGATTTAGTGCATCCAAGGGTACTAAGGGAACTGGCAAATATCACTGCAGAGCCTTTGACCATTATCTCTGAAAACTCATGGAGTTCAGGAGCGGTCCCAAATGATTGGAAAAAGGCAAATGTAGTGCCCATCTTTAAAAAAAGGAAAGAAGGACAGTCCAGGGAACTATAGACGGGTCAGCCTCACCTCAGTTCCCAGAAAAATCATGGAGAGGATCCTCAAGGGAGCACATTTTGAAGCACCTGGAAGAGAAGAGAATGATCAAGAGTAGTCAATATGGATTCACCAAGGGCAAGTCATGCCCGACCAATCTGATTAACTTTTATGATGAGATAACTGTTTCTGTGGACTTGGGGAAGTCCATTGATCGGCTATACTTTGACTTTAGCAAAGCTTTTGATACAGTCTCCCACAATGTTCTTGCCAATAAGGTAAGGAAGTATGGCTTGGATAAATGGACTGTAAGGTGGATAGAAAGTTGGCTAGATGATCAGGCCCAACAGCCCAGTGGCTGAATGTCTGGCTGGCAGTCAGTATCAAGTGGAGTGACCCAAGGATCAGTTCTGGGGCTGGTATTGTTCAGCATCTTTATTAATGATCTGGATGAGAGGTTGGATTGCATCCTCAGCAAATTTGTGGAGGACACTAAGCTAGGGGATAGGTAGATACATTGGAGGGTAGGATAGGGTCAACAGTAACCTAGATAAATTGGCGGATTGGGCCAAAAGTAATCTGATGAAGTTCAACAAGGACAAGTGCAGAGTCCTGCACTTAGGATGGAAGAACCCAAAGAATTGCTACAGGCTGGGGATCAACTAAGTATCAGTGCAGCCGAAGAGGACCTGGGGATTATAGTGGATGAGAGGCTGGATATGAGTCAACAGAGTACCCTTGTAGCCAGGAATGTTAAAGGTATAATGGGATACATTAGGAAGAGCATTTCCACCATATCTAGAGAAGTTATTATTCCCCTGTATGTGGCACTGGTGAGGCCACATCTGGAGTATTATGTCCAGTTATGACCCCTTCCCCCGGCCAGTATAGAAATGATGTGGATGCATTGGAGCGGGTCAAGCAGAGGGCAATGGAAATTATTAGGGGGCTGGAGCACATCTATGAGGAGAGGCTGAGGGACTTGGGTTTATTTAGTTTGCAGAAGAAAAGAGTGAAGGGTGATTTGACAGCAACCTTCACCTTCCTGAAGGAGGGATCTAAAGATGATAGAAAGAAGCTGTTCTCAGAAGTAACAGATGGCAGAACAAGGACCAATGGTCTCAAGTGACAGAGGGGGAGGCATAGGCTGGATATTAGGAAAAACTATTTTACCAGGAGGGTGGTGAAGCACTGGAATGTTTTACCTAGAGAGGTGGTGGAATCACCATCCCAAGAGGTTTCTAAATCCCTGATTGACATAGTCCTGGCTGGGATGATTTAGTTAGGGTTGATCTTGCTTTAGGCAGGGGGCTGGACTCAATGACCTCCTGAGGTCCCTTCCAGCCCTCGGATTCTAGGAGTCTTTTCATTGGCTTCAATGGGAGCTGTGTCAGACTCACAGTCTGGTAAAAATCCTAGGCTATACTAATCTAAGGCAGAAATAAAGCACAAATAAAGATCACTCTACAAAATGTATGTCAAAAATGCAAGATATTTTTTAAGCAGGGCATGACAGTTTCTTCTCAGGCTGAGCTGGTTTCTTTTCCCTTACTCCTTGTCGTGTATATCAGCTCAATCTTCTGACATGGGGAGCTTCAGCAGCATCTGCTTCATGGCTCCCTAACACTTCCCAATTTGGTTCCTCCTCCTGAAAGGGAAAACAGGAGTTCAGGTCCTTTGGATCCTAGTTGTGGAACCCCAACCAACTATCTGGAGGTTTATGGGGACCCACACAGATAGTATATCTTATACTGGATTTTTTTATTATTTTGGAGGTTGGCATGGAACTAATGCCTAAAAAAAGGTACCCAGTTTACAGAACAATCCCAGACAATCTACACGGAATAGGAAACAAATAAAGGGTTACCTTCCAGGGTTCAAAGGTCATTATCTTGTTAGCAAGCATGAAACCTACTTTACTCATCAACTGTATGCTGAATATTTAGTAACTTCCAAAATAAAGAAAATGAATGAGTAAGTCAAGAACTAGTAAAGGGGGCAGCTATTGGAAGATATGGGATACTGATTTTTAGAGTTGCTGAGTAACAATTGGACTTCTTGGTGCTAAAGATGATTGGTGCTTCTGAAAATCAGGTCCATAAGTTTTCAGGGATCCTTAATTAAGGTCCCAATATGTTGTGGGTATGCTGCAGCTAAATTGTCATTCTCTGTGTGAGAACTGTGAATATGAAGTCATTCAAAAGTCAGTGGCTTTTAGGCTGAGACTATAAACTTTGTTGGTGTCCTGGGATGAAGTGAACTAAATGTGATATGCTGAAAATGTATTGCTATTCTTGGCATAGACTGTATAAAATCTGATATACCTGCTATATGATCAGGAAGGGCTATTAGCTGCCTAATGACCTGGCTAAAGATTTCTGTAACACTGTGCTCATTAGTTCAGCATATTTTCCTACTGAATTCATATTTAAGTTGTGAATACCTTATATATATAAAAATAAATTTCCACTTGGGTGACAGAATGACATCATCACACAAATGTGTGTGCCTGCCACCACGGGAATGTAGGCAGGAAGAGGGGCCAAGGTGAGCGTTTGGGGGAAGGTCCTGGGAAGGCCGGGGCTGACTGTGCAGTTCCCTGAACCCCTAGGAAGAGAGGGAGGTTGGTGAGCATAGTGAGCAGGGGGCACAACCCCCCTAAAAGTAAAGTTAGGTGTTGAACACCCTCAGTTCTCTTGGCATTCAGAGCCTGGCAGGGCAGGGCCCTATGGAATAAATTAAAGTGTATAGCAGTTTTGTTGTTATACAGGATGACAGGCTCTGCTTTAAATTCTTTATTGTACAATATATACAGTAGATTAATCATTTTAAACATGTTCTTTCCCATTGCATCTCAGTTGTCTATTCAGGTCATTCTTATAGAAATTCATTCCTTTACCTTGACAGTGGATTTTTAACTAGCACCTGCATCAAGTTTTGGGTGTAATTATTAAGCTATTCAGTAAAATCATAAACTAAATACTGAATTATTACTGAGTGCTGGAACAGCTTCTCTTTTAGCAAATACAGTAGAAAATTTTGGCATGCACCTGTGGCCATTGTCCTTGTTGTTCTGTCTCATAAGATAGTTAAACAGCGTCCCAGAACAGGTTGTAGACGTAATGGCTACATCTACACTAGCACACTACGTCAAAGTAGCCTATTTTGAAGTAAGAACATCGAAATAGGCTACTTCGATGCATATTGTCTACATGTCCTCCAGGGCTGGTGCCATCGACGTTCAACATCGAAGTAGCGACAGGGAATGTCGAAAGGAGCCTCCCCAGAAGGAAATGCAGAGCATCCACACACACAAGCACCCTCTTTCCAAATAAGGGGCCAGGAAAGCCCGCGGACAGGGTCACAGGCTGGACTAGCCCTTCCAGGGCAACAGCAAGACGCTCCTTTAAAGGGCCCCTCCCAGACACACCCGGCCTCCACAGCATGAGGTCTGCAGAGCAGTAGCCATTCTCTCGCAGACCAAGTCACAGCAGATATGGACACCCAGCAGCAGCAGCAGCAGGAAGAGGAGGCCCTCCAGGTAGTCATCCGGGGGCAAGCGCCCTGCTAGGTGCTGCCCAGGAGGCCGCCCAGTGGTTCCTGCCAGAGGAGCCCTCCCCAGAGGCAGACGGGGATGCCCCTGACCACCGGGCTCCCCTCTTCCTCCCTCACCAGCTGCTCCCCCGCCTCTGGAGCTACCCCACCAGCTCTGAGGGTTGGGAGCAGCTCGTCATGCGGGACTGGGATGACGATATGTGGCTCCGGAACTTCCGCATGTGCCGGCAGACCTTTCTCGAGCTCTGCCAGTAGCTCACCCCTGCACTGAGCCACCATGACACCCCGATGCGACGCACCCTCCCCGTCAAGAGGATGGTCGCAATAGCTGTCTGGAAGCTGGCCACTCCAGACAGCTATCACTCCGTGGGACACCATTGGAGTGGGAAAGGCCACGGTCGGGACCATCGACATGGAGGTTAGGAGGCCCGGGCACGCACCCTTGGAGGGCGGGAAGGCCGGGTGTGGGGTTGGGGGGGAGGGAGGGAGGGGCTGTGTATGTGCTGGGGAGGGAGGGAGGGGCTGGGTGTGGGGCTAGGGAGGGAGGAGTACCGGGGAGGGAGGGGCTGGGCGGGTGGGGTACCCAGGGAGGTGCCCAGGAGGGGGGCCTGGGGGAAGGGCCCTGGGGCACCCTGCACAGCCTCATGGGCACCTATGTTCCCTCCCCACAGGTGGTCTGTGCGCTTAACGCCATGTTGCTCTAGAGGGTCGTCCGACTCGGGGACCTGGACGCAGCCATCGCTGGATTCGCCTCCGTAGGGTTCCTGAACTGCTTCGGGGCCCTGGATGGGACCCACATCCCCATCCATGCCCCGGACCACAGTGGAGGAAGATACATAAATCACAGGGGCCACCACTCCGTGGTCCTGCAGGCCATGGTGGACAGTCAGGGCCGCTTCCAGGACGTGCATGTGGGCTGGCCCAGCTGCACACGTGATGCTCGTGTTTTTAGGAACTCGGGCCTGTGCTGCCGGCTGGAGGCAGGGACCTACATCCCCCAGAGGGGGATCCCTCTGAGGGACACCACCGTGCCCCTCTGTCTCGTGGCAGACGTGGCCAACCTCCTCCAGCCCTGGCTCATGTGCTCGTACACCGGCCACCTCAACGCCAGCCAGGAGCGGTTCAGCGCCTGCCTGAACCATACCCACCAGGTGGTGGAGAGGACTTTCAGCCATCTGAAGGGCCGCTGGCAGTGCCTTCTTGCCTGACTGGACGTCAGCCTCCAAAACATCCCCCAGGTTGTGGGCGCAAGCTGCACGCTCCACAACATCGTTGAGAGCAAGGGGGAGGCTTTCGTCCAGGGATGGGCAGTCGACGGCGGCATGGGCTTCCCCCAGCCGGCTGCCGCACCCAACCGCCAGGCCCACCATAAGGGGGTACGGGTCCGCGAGGCCCTGCCGGCCCACTTCAATCAGGGAGACCACTGAGCACCTCCCTGGCCTTCCCCAGAAGACCCCCTCCCGCACACAGCCCGCACTGCCCGCACACCGCCCCCAACACCTGCACGCCACCCCCCAAACAAGCACACGCCTCCAGCTTTTCGGAAAATAAAACCTTTTTTTTCTGAAACCTGATAACTTGTTTTGTTCACAACAGAAACTGCAACCAATATACGAAAAGGGGGACAACTATATACACGGGTGACAACTATATACATGGGGGCCCAGCGGACAGCTCGGCCATTGGTCCATCAGTCTGGGGTGGGGGTAGAGGGGTGCGACCCCTGCCAGTATGGCTTGCAACCCCCCCCACGTGTCCATGGTCCCCGGCGTGGCCAGCTGGGGGCTAGGAGGACCAGCAAGTACAGCCGGGATGCCTCCACTGGCCAGTCTTCAGCCCCAGTGTGCTCTGTGGAGCTTGCAGGTGGGGTGGTAGGCAGGGCAGCAGGCGGCGAGGTGGGTGGGGTGGCAGGCGGTGCGGCAGGGGGGCCTCGGATGGAGCAGTGGGGAGGGCAGCCCAGGGGGCAGCAGGGGACGGGAGCCGGGTGACGGCCTCCTGGATCGACCCGGCTATGTCCCGAAAGACCCCCATAAAGTCCTCCCATGCCGCCCGCCACCAGGTGGACTCCTCCCGGTCAAAGCGGAGTCTCTTCTCCTCCACTTCCATCTGCCGCCAGAGAGCTGCCAGGAGCTGGGGGCCCACAGGGGCCATCCCCAGAGTCCAGCGGCGGCAGGACCGTCCCGCTGCCCTTGGGGGTGTCTCCAGGCGCTGGCGGTGGCTGACCTCCGGTGGGCAGTCGGGGACGATGGAGGGTGCCTGGCTGCCTGGGGCATTGGATGCTGCAGCTGGAGAGAGGGAGGGGAAAGCTGTTAGTACAGTGCCCTGGCCTGTGGCCCATTTCCCCCACCCCCTCTTGGGTGCTGGGTCTCTGTCCTCATCGGTGGGTTTGATGTCCCTGTTGGCTGTAACCATGGCATTGTCCCCCTGCCCCGGGGTTAAGGCTGAGTGCTGTCCATGGTACGGGTGCTGACAGGCGCTGATGGTCATGCCGCCATCCTGGGACCGTACTGTGGCTGGGCGCTTGCGGGTTGGGGTCCGCTGGGGGTGTGTGAGGCTCCCGGTCATGTCTGGTGCCCCCGCTCTGTGGCCCATGGGCGTGTGCTCTGTGGAGTATGTACCTGACCATCCATTGCCAGAGAAGCCCAGTGGGTGGATGCCCGGCTGGTGCTCCGGGAGGGGAGGTCGATGAGGAGTCCCCACTCCTCGCTGCTGGACCCCTCCTCCGCTGTCCCGAGGGGGGGGGCTCCTCGGGTGGGTGCCAAGGTGCAGGGCTGGCCTCCGGGCCAGACTTCAGCTCCGAGGCCTGCTGGGGCTTGTTGGCATGGTGTTAAGGGTGGCTGGGGGCAGGAGGTGTCCTGGGGGCCCAGGATGGCCCTGAGCTCCCTGTAATAGGGGCAAATGATGGGGGCAGCCCCAGACCGGCTGTCTGAGTCCCGGGCCCGGGCGTACCCCTGCCGCAACTCCTTCACCTTACTCCAGACGTGATCCGGAGCGTGGGCAGGGTGACCCCGGGCGTCCAGGCCTTTGGCCAGTCGGGCGAATGCTTCTGCATTCCGCCACTTGCTCCCCATCACGTGGAGCACCTCCTCCTCGCCCCAGAGCCCCAGCAGGTCTCAGAGCTCAGCCTCCGACCAGGAGGGGCCCTGCCTCTTTTTGGCCCCCTGCTTGGCTTCTGGGGGTGCCTGGGTCCCCTCAGGAGGGGAGCGCTGGGGGTGCTCAGGGGGCTGGCTTGATGCCATGGCACTGGGAGCTCGGGTTGGGGTCCATAGAGGGCGTGCAGGGCTAGCACGTGCGTGTGCTGGTGCCTGCACGCTCTCAGCTTCCTGCCACAGGAAATCCGGGTCCATGGTGCTTTAAAGGCTGCTGTGCACAGGGACCATAGAGCCCCGCAGGGGCTGGACAGAGTGTCTCAACCCCTCAGCTGATGGCCACCATGGAAGACCCCGCTATTTTGAAGTAGTGGGACGCAGATTGTCTACACACACCCTACTTTGACGTTCAACATTCAAGTAGGGCGCTATTCCCATCTTCGGATGGGAATAGCGACTTCGACATCTCGCCGCCTAACGTCAATTTCAACGTTGAAATAGCACACGGTGCGTGTAGAGGCGCTGTGTGCTATTTCGACGTAGTGCTGGCTACTTTGAAGTAGCCGGCTAGTGTAGACGCACCCAACATGTGAAGTGTGTACTAAGGAAGCAGGGCACTTTTTATTTTTATAGGTGTTCTAATAGCTCTTCAGTACACATATACCCTATCTTCCAGATCCCCAGTGAAACTGCCAGCTTGATAGAGCAGTGCCTCACTCATCTGGGGAGCGTCAACTAGAATACAGTAATTTCAGCAAGTAGAAAGCAGTTATGAAAAGACGTGGCCTTTTTTAAGAGTATGGCAATAAGATTCTTGGAAGATGTAAATAATCAAAACAATCACAATTTCAGCTGTTCTGATTTTTAGTTACAAATTCAGAACACAGTCAATGAAAGAAGGAAAAAGTAACAATAAAATTGATAGTCTATATAGCTTAAAATGACTGAAAGTGAATCAGCAAAATATGCAGTTAGGGCTTTGCTGTTCTGCTTGAAAATATAATGTAGTCTCTGGCAAAAGCTCTTATGTTTCCATGTCAACAGCTAAGAAGGAACATCGGTTAGTGTATTGCACTGTGAGGTGCTAGGAAAGCACAGGCCAAGATAGAACCTGGATGTAGATAAATACACGAATGGAGGTAACACATCCCCAGATATGTAGTCAAGGTGAAGGGGAGATACATAAAAAAATAAAAAATGTCAGGGCATAGATCATAAAATCAAGATGCGTATTATTGAGATGGAAGGTCATCCAGGAGAAGAGGAGTGAGAATTTCCCTGGGAAGCGACTGTCCAAGAAGGATAAATGAGAATCTCTCCTTCACAGTGAGGAAATCCATCTGTGGAAAAGGGGATCCTGTTGTGTTGAGTAGGCCATAGTGATCAGTGGGCTCTATCATATCGGCTTGTTATGCCTATCATTAGAAATATAGACGGCTGAATATACTGTATAGTGAGCATGAGAATACAGGTAAATTGCCTATGAGAAATAAGGTCTATATAGAGCCTCAAAGCAACTCCAACTTAATATTCGCTACTATCTCACTCAGCAAAAAACAAAGTCTGTCAGCAGCAGGTCTGGGACAACACTGGCTTGAGGTCTCTACCTACCCCTCATACCATGCATCCGAATGGGTTTTATGCAGCTAGTTTCATGGACTGTTGTAAGTGTCCTGCAGGCAGTGTATCCAGGATCTCCATGTCCCAGATAATGTGAGTGTTGTGTGGCCAGTATAGATAGGTCTGCAGAAGACATGCCAATGGCTGGACAGTAAGTTTGGTTCTGAATCAGTTTAAGAAAGGGGTAGATTAGACCTAGTAGGTTTTGTACAGAAGGTATCAATACAAAAAAGCAGGCCAGTATCACTTTAAAGACTCACAAAATAATTTATTAGGTGATGAGCTTTTGTGGGGACACACCCACTCCTTCAGATCATAGCCATACTGTTCTGGCACGGCAATGATCTGAAGAAGTGCGTCTGTCCCCATGAAATCTTATCACCTAATAAATTATTTTGTTCGTCTTTAAAGTGCTACTGGACTGCTTTTTTGTTTTGATAGTATATAGACTAGCACGGCCATCTCTCTGTTACTACTTAACATTGGTATGTCATTCTATTTCTGTGCATCTCCCATACAGTCCCTATCCTTGAGAAGGTAGGACTTAATTCTAGTTACATGAGCCCCTCTTGATGAGTACTGAATGGGAGCACTGTGAGGTTAAAAAAGGACTCCAGAGAGCACCCTTTTGTACATGTGTGTATATTTATCAGTATGTACATTTGCCTTTCAGCCATCTGTATCTGCTGTGGAGCCTCTTCTTATAGCTCATACTTCTCTCACAATAGTTTTATTTTCATGTTTTATCTATAAATACACCAGATCAGAAATTGCTGCTAGACCTACTAAGGTAAAGTGATTGTCAGAATGTCACTTAAGCTATATCTAGATTGCCAAAAATTGTTGGCAAAAGATATGCAAATTGCGCAATGCATTTGCCTATCTTCTGTCAACAGTTCTGTCTGGAGAGGCTTTCCCAGCATTTGTCCTGTCCACATGGGGCCAAATGTCAGGAAAAACCTTTTTTCCAACAAATCCCTTCTTCCTTGTGGAACAAGGGTGACTGGGATATTAGCAGAGGGCTCTGGGAGCGGCAGACAGTGTTATGGGTCTGACACAATCAGCTGCAGCAAGCCTTGGCCAGAGCACCATTTAGGAAGGGAGTTTCACACCAGATGTCTACTTGTGGTGCATGCCCCAGCCCCAAGTGGAGCAGAGCTGCACAGCCAGGTCCCCTTCACCAGGAGCAAGGAAAGGGTCTATCAGGGAGAGGGAGGGCAGATAGGAATAAGGGGATTTCGAAGTTGCCGGGGTCCTTTCGAAAAGGAGCCCTGTTTGGATGAGCCGTGCGGCGGTGAGCCGTGTCAATTTCGAAGTACTGCAGCTGCCAGCATTCTAATGAGGCGCTGAATATGTATTTCAGCGCTTCATTAGTAAATTTCTAAATGGCCATTTTGAAGTTTGGGGCTAGTGTAGACACAGCCATAATGTTGTTCTTAGAGCTGTGTGAAATTCCATTCCTTCAGTCTGTAGCCATTCATGGAAGTTGTATATTTGATGCATCTTTGAATAATATTCACATCAGCCTCAGCTTTGCTGTGGGGCAAAAATGAATCCAAGATTTTAGAATAAATCTCACTGCTCTCAGCAGATTTCACTTGTTTTCAGATCACAATCACGTGAAACCATGATTTCCAAGAGCAAAATTTAAATTTCTGCTCTAAATCATTAACAACTGAGTATCAGTTCATTTGAAATGCTCACAAACTTCAGTAGTGCCCTTCCACAAAACTAAGCTGAATTTTAAGCTTAGTAGTAGACTATCCGTAACTGCAATCAGCAAGTCGTGTTTTGGGAATTAGCTATAATGATGTTAATTGGATCAGAATACCAACAACAAGCAATATAAAGTAATAAAAGGAATACAGTTAACAAACATTGGTGCTTGTATACATGAGAACATTCAAGTTCATTTTCAGTCTTTGGTTCTATCTCCAACCAAAGACTGTGGCAATTGCTGCACTCTGACCAGCGTGTTTGAACTTTGCATTCCAGAATGTTCCAGGTGTTACAGATGCAATAAAAACAGTCACTTCAGTTCCTAAAGCTTCACACACTACAGTAAATAAGCCTCCAAACCAGGGGAGTTTGATGTGGTTCGCATTTAATTATAAGCTTCCCAACTCTAATTCTTTCTTGTTAATCAGATATTACTTGGGATATATCTAGAACATGTTGATTTGTGAGCTTTATTATCTGCATATGTGTATGAACTTTTCTTACAGTTGTCATATGATTGTGATCATGGATTTTTGTCCCTTGATACCTTCAGGATATCTACACTGTTGTCTTTTTGCTAGTGCACATTGGTTTATAGATTTTGTTAACAACTATGGTACAGATATTTCTTTATTCCACTAAAACCTCTGTTTTGTTTTGTTACATCCTCTTTTCAGTCAGCCAGTTTATCTGTTTTATACTTAACATTATTAGGAGGTCAATTTACCAGAACTCTTTTCTATGTTCTCATTAAGAATAAATGATGCACATGATATTCCAACTGAAAGTACTAAATAAAGAACATAATTGAAGTAATGACCTTGATGCAAAGACAGCTGAAGTGTCTGAACCTGCTGAGTCTGGAGATTTGGAGGTGGTTTCCTCCACAAGGTGTTATGAAGGAGCTCGGACAATGAGTTCTAAATTACTTCCTTTGAGGAACTTTATAAAAATATTAACCTATTGCAGTTGCGCCATCCCCCCACAGATTATCACTCTCCACTGGGGATGGTCCTGGGCAAGGTTCTCCCAAGTGTTGACACCGATGCTGCATTTTTTCACATGTGCCTTCAGCATGTTCTTATATTGCTTCCTCTGACCGCCAATGTTCCTCCATCTTTCCTTCAACTAGGAAAACAAAATGTCTTTTGGGAGGCATTGATCAGACATCCAAACCACATGACGAGTCCAACAAAGTTGTTGGTGACTGATGATGTCTTCAATACTGGTCATGTTCGACTCTTCCAGTATGCTAATGTCCATGCACCTATCCTCCCAAGAGATATTTCATGACAGCTGTTACTGGAATATGTCTTGAACCTGATACTTTTCCATGGAGATTGGGAGTGCTGAACAAGGGGTTCCTACCTGGGGGGACAGTCTATTAAAGCAATGAGAAGCCATCTGTCCTTTGAAACTGCGTGCCCCACCCTAGGAGGATGCTTGACAAGGAAGAACTCTGAAAAGCTGTAAATCCAGAGTAGGGTAAAGATCAACTTTAATTTGAAGCTTTTTACCTGAGATAAGAACAGCTTCTTAGGGTAAGAATCTGCAAGTAAGAAGTTTCTTAGTGGATTAGAATTAGCTAGGGTTTTTTAAATTCAGTAACTTACTTTGAATTCTTTTCTCTTACAACCCTCTTAGATCCTACCTTTTGTACTTAATACCAACACTTTTGGTTATTGTTATCTGGGGAGACCAACCACTATGCATCTCTCTCTATCATTGATAAAGACGGTGGACTTTATGAGTTTTCTCTGTGTGAAACTTTTATACAGAGTTAGATGGAATTATTTGGGTCCCTTTTTGGAGGTTGGTTTCCTGGGACCTGAACCTTTATATCTCTGCCCTCCCACAGCTGAACTGGTCCAGCAGCTATGTAACTCTGCAAGTGAGCAGTAATCCCAACTCTGTGTACTGAATGGGAGGAGACCAGAGCTTCTGACCCAGCAGGACAGGGTGGTGGGGAGCCCCAGAGAGGAGAAAGGCAGGCATCAGTGGCACGATCAGCACACCAGGGGATAACTCCAAGGGGTTTCTGTGATTCAACACATCATACCATGTAATGAAATTCTCTACATTCCTCAGTGCATTATAGCATGAGATTCTTACTCACATTTCCACAGGGCCTTTAGGCATGGAAGACATTCCAAAGTCTCAGAGAATATTAATATAAACTATGGACTTTGTAGTATTCAATGACAGCAGATTGTTGTGATGTTTGTGTTATGTACATTCAGTAATAATTAAGTCTTTGTTCCCTGACCAGTTCCTTAATGGAAAAAAACCAACCAAAGAATCAGACAAACAATAAAACATATGTTTTTTGTATTTAGTGAAAATGAACACTTGACAGTATTTATTAATCCAATCTTAGAGAATGTCTAAGGATAGTATTATGGCCTCATAAGCAGGCAAAGGTCCTATTAAAGTTAATAGAAATTTAACCCAAGCAACTACTGTTAAATGAAGCCCTGCATGGCTAATGGATACGGAGAAAGTGGAATTTATAACTAGAAGTCAAGTTGTAGTATGCCTTAGGAACCTAAGTATTCAAAGTCTGCATTGATCGGGACCATTTAAGTTCACAGAGATATTTTTGCATAGAAACTGATGCTGAAGAGCTGTGATAAGTTGTTGATTGTAAGACTCCTGCTTGAAGCTATTAACAATACAAAAGATTTTGAATGAGTGATCTGAGAGCCTCTGCATTTTAGTTCTCTGAACTTTTCAATGTCACACTGTGATAAGAAACTTCTGAATTAGCAATAAGAAAAGGAAATGGAATTGATACTAATGCATTGCCAGAATATATTTGTAGATCGTAAAAATGGAAATGGATTTTACCTGGAGCCAAAATAAATAGAAAAAAAGGGAATGTGATGTGTGATGCTGTTGAGTACTTCTTGTGAGATACAATATGCCCTTTTAACATCGCAGGATTAAATGCAGGTTAGCATGACCTAGATCTAAATCACACCCGCCCAGTGGAAAGCCTCCGAAAGGCCCAAGTTTGGCCAAAATTTTGCCCTTGGGACTGCAGATATTGTGCGTCTTTGTACATTGGGCAAATGGTTTGTTTCACTATATAGTGGCACTCCCTGCTCTCAGATGTGCTGATCTCTGTCTTGGAACATCCAGACCATTTACTTGGTGATTCAGTGATTTCACTTTTCTCCTTGGACTCCATCGTACGTCCAGGAGTCTCGATTCTGTAACTACCCAACTCAACCAAAATCTGTTTTGTTGAGAGGCTTGCAGTGGGAAATGGAAATTCAAGTCTGATAATGCTGATGGGGAAAGAATTATCTGAGATTTTAATGGAAATGATGACATGACATGTGGGTGTCCTTACAGCTCTGTTTCCTCCTTCATTAGTCCCATGTCTCTGAAACTGGAGAAGTCCAAATTCATGGAGATGGCACACAAAAACTTCTGAGGTGAGAGATTAGCTCAAACCAACTCCTTTAAAAAAAGCCCCCCACTGTAGTGAGGTTTCTGAGCCTTGCATTTTTTCTGTGAAAAATGGCAGAAAGATGATCTAGCCAATGAATTAAAGTCTTCAATTTAGCATGTCAGTTTTTAAAATTTCTCTTCAGAGCTGCTTCTGGGAATCAGCTGACATTTGTCCAACATTACTGACAGCTGAGCCTCATTAGGCTTCAAACATCCAAAAGTTGTGAGTAACTTGTCTTTGCAAATGGTAAAAAAAGGACTCTTCTTGTTGCCCCAGAAAAGAGTCGGGTTAAAGGAAGGGCATATGATTTATATAAAATGTGGCAAATGAGACAAATTGGCTCCAATTGCAAAATTTTGTACCCATTGAGATTAAGGGAAAATTTTTCATAGGATTTTCTGTTAATTCAATTTGCAACTGAAACAAAAATATGGGACCAGCATAGTTTTCACATGCAATTGAATTGCAGGTGAAGATCTGGATAATTATTCCTCACAACTTTCTGAATGCAGGTGCAAATTTTACAACTGAAAATTACATTTTTAAAAAGAGGATGTGGTCCTCAGACCTTTGAATGCTTTCTTGAAAGTAGGTATCTATAGAAATTATTAGATCTATGAGATCTGATGAGGAGTGTTCATGTCAAAATGAAATAGGCTTTCCTAAACTGGGACAATCATCCGTTTATTGACACAATGATCTGAGACTGAAAGAGATTATTCATCATCATTTCTATGAATGAGTTTCTCCCAAAGAGCTGTACACATTAGTTTTTCCTTCTGCCAATATTTGATCTGGTGTTGACATCACCTGTTAGCCAGGAAGTATTAACTGTGGCTAAAAGATGAATGTATGTTTGTTGCTAGTCCACACTGTAATCTTCTAATTGGCTGTCCATTCTCATTCGTAAAAAAGGGACCTGCAGCAAAACTTGAAAAGGGTCTTTAAAGTTGTACTCCACTGTTACAATGAAGGAGTGAGTGTTGAAGATTTGTCATCATATGTTTACAATGGACAATTACGGTGTTCCAAATCGTTGTTGTGCCTTGTTGAGCCTATGCGTCACAAAGTGACTGATTTGTAGGTGACCCTTGCGAAAGTGGGTGGATGATAGTACAAGGAATTCATATCATCTTGCTCTCTTTATTCCATGAAGCAGCATGCTACAGTTGTCGTATCTGATCTCCTATGTGCATGGTTTGCTCACAGTTCCAGCAGCGTGTGAGCATATGTTCTGAATGCCAACAAGTTGAAATAGGAACACTACATCCTAAGCATTTCTGTGTCACCATCAACCCCCTTCCAGGAGAGAGGTATGTCTTATATGTACATCTGGAAGGCCCAATAGTTAGGATACTACTGTTGAGCTTCGAAGTCCTTGGTTCAATTTTCCATCTCCATCGCACACACATCCTGCAAGATTATGGGTAAGGTCCAAATCCTCAAAGTCATTTAATTCCCCTTGATTTCAGTGGAATTAGGTGTCTAAATACCTAATACACTGTGCCTCATTTGCCCATCTGTATAAAGAGGAAGTAATATTTCCCTACTTCAGAGGAGGATAAATACATTACAAGATTGTAAGGAGCTTAGGTACTTTGGTAATGACTCTCCTATAAAGTGTCTGAGACATAATTCCATTATCCCAATCTTTCAGTCCATATGAACCTGAAATACATATTGAACTTGCTAGGAGTTTTGACTCTCAGGATTAAGATATAAACATGCCTATCTGGAGAATGCACCCTGCTCCACATGATAAAGCACGCTCTTAGAAAATATACTTGCACCCGCAAATTGCTTTTTGCCCTAGAGTGAGAAAAAAATTAATAGAATTCTGCTTTTCAGTATTTTGTCTCATAGATAATATTTTGAATATGTAGCCCATTACTTCAGCTAAATTTATACTGTTGTGACTCAGTTGCGTATTTTATTTGATCTTTGACTGGTTCAGGTTAAACCCTTACTGAATTTTAGAGAGATTGTAGTATAACTCTCTTCTATCAGCCTGCTTTGCATTCAGTTTTTGTTTTCCTTACAGCCCCTAACGTCAATATGCAAATGAAATAGCCATTTTTTATTCCCCTGTTGAATAACATTGCAATATTTTAATTAGATTGCAATGTATTCTCATTCATTCAATAATGTTACCATTTTTCAAACTATCAGAAGACAATAGTTAAGCTATAATAGTAGACTATCAAGAATTGCCAGTGTTTGTTCTCTGTCATGCAAATCACCCCTGTGATTAATTAGCAAAATATCAGAAATCAAAATGATAATTATTTTAAAGCATGTTTCTGTGCCTTACACAGATCTACATATAATATTATTCCATCCGTTGAGTTACAAGTAGTATTTAACAATTGTATGTTTCATACAAAAGCATTTCTAATAAATTCAAATGCCTCCCTGGTCTAGTTCTATTAAATTCAATGGTGTTACATTAGGGATGAATTTGGTTCAGTCAGAGTACTTTTGCACTGAGCCGCAATCTGTCTTCTGGTCTGCACCAGATACTGCAACAAAGTGTTGCCCTTTGTTTAGGGTTTGGTAGGTTAGCCCATTGTTTGTCCTTCATTACCTAGTTCTAGTTCTAGTACAATTACAATTGTGTCTGTCTTTTCACAGAGACCCACCCATTCTTGCTTTATCCAGTACCACTAGTTAATGAAAATAAGTCATTAAAATATCCTCAAGATTCACGTGACCTCATTTTAAGTTATTAACATGTTGCAATCATTAACAACAAAATATAACACAGTATTTGCCATGTTATAGAGTTCTGATTTTTTTCAAGCTCTCCCGTGACTGTTAACTATTTAACATATACATCACTTTTTCATTTCTGTCTCTTCACTGTTGTCTCTTAGTCTATTGTCTATTATATCCTAATCCTCATCTTTTTCTTATGCTCTACTGACAGAAGATAATTTCATTTTATTTAGTTAACCTTCCTTTTGGAAGAGAGGCTGTGTTAAACTTGCTTAACTGGTAGGAGTGAGATGATGGCTGCTATTGTAGCTGCCATAAAGTAAAATAAAAGAGGTCTGAAATAATTGCATTGAGTATCACTGCAAGGAAGTGGTGTTTGTGTGTTTTCATAAAGTTTTGATTTTTCTTCTTTCCTGGTATGTTGATTGTTCTGTTAGGCTGCGTCTACGTAAAAGGGTTTTTTGGACAAAACCAGGCTTTTGTCAAAAAAATCCACAGAGCGTCTACATGCAAAATGCACTTTCTTGACAGACTGTCCAAAAAAACCAACACATCTGCTGGCAGTATTGTGCCTCTCTGCATTAAGCAATAATACCTTTGCCAACAGTTTCTTGTCAACAAAAAAGGCCCTGTTGATATCATATCTCATAGAGCTGGAGGGACCTCAAGAGGTCATTGAGTCTACTCCCCTGCACTTACAGCAGGACCTATCACCATCCCTGGCAGACTTTTTTAATCTATTGGGCCAGGCCCCTAAATGACCCCCTCAAAGGCTGCACTCCTAACCTTGGGTTTACAAGGCCAATGCTCTAACCACTGAGCTATCCTTTGCTGCGAGAAGAGTCTTCCATTAACAGACAGGAGTTCCGGTTCACCAGGCAGCCCTGTTTGATGCGCTTCCAGTTGGCCATTCTGTGAAGAGTGTGGCCAGGCAGTCTGGCTACTCTCTGTCAGCAGAGTGTATTGCTCTTTCCATCCACTTTTGTGTGTGGATGGCTACGTCTACACGTGCATGCTACATCGAAATAGGCTATTTCGATGAATAACATCTACACGTCCTCCAGGGCTGGCAACGTCGACATTCAACGTCGACTTTGGGCAGCACCACATCAAAATAGGCGCTGCGAGGGAACGTCTACATGCCAAAGTAGCACACATCGAAATCAGGGTGCCAGGAACAGCTGCAGACAGGGTCACAGGGTGGACTAGCGTTTCCGGGGCAACAGCAAGCCGCTCTCTTAAAGGGCCCCTCCCAGACACACTCAGCCTGCACAGCACATGGTCTGCAGAGCCATAGGCATGCACACCTGAAGCGACACAGTCATGGACCCCCAGCAGCAGCAGCAGGAGCAGCCAGAGGTCCACCCAGCTGCCCCTGTAGGAGCAGTGCTCGCCCTGCTCCATGCCATGCAGGAGGCAGCTGAGCACCTCCTTGCCACAGAGGAGGAGCTGCCCGCAAGGGAGGAGGACGCAACCCCCAACCCTGCAGCACCCTGCCCCCCCCTCACCGCCTCATACGCCACCGGCTGTGGAGCTACCCCACCAGCACCGACTGGTGGGAGCGGCTGGTGCTCGGAGAGTGGAACGACGACCGCTGGCTCCAGAACTTTCTCATGAGCCAGCAGACATTTCTGGAGCTGTGCCAGTGGCTCACCCCTGCACAGAGGCACCAGGACACCTTCATGCGGCGTGCCCTCACTGTGGAGAAACAGGTCAGCATCGCTGTCTGGAAGCTGGCCACTCCAGACAGCTACCGATCCGTGGGCCAGCAGTTTGGCGTCGGCAAGGCCACCGTCGGCGCTGTCCTCATGGAGGTAAGAGGACCCACGGGGGGAGGGGGAGGCAGCCCTGGCAGGGGAGGGGAGGGGGGCCCTGGCAGGGGAGGGCCACACACACCCTGCACGCCCCTCATGGGTGCTCTCCCATGTGCTTCCCCTGCAGGTCGTCTGTGCCATCAACGCCCTGCTCCTACACAGGCTCGTGAAGCTTCGGGATCCAGATGCCGCCATCGCGGACTTTGCCACCCTGGGCTTCCCCAGTTGCTTTGGGGCTCTGGATGGGAACCACATCCCCATCCGTGCCCCGGAGCACAGTGGAGGACGCTACTTAAACAGGAAGGGCTACCACTCAGTGGTCCTCCAGGCCTTGGTGGACAGCCGGGGCCGTTTCCTGGACATTTATGTGGGCTGGCCTGGCAGCACCCACGACGCGCGGGTATTCCAGAACTCGGGCCTGTGCCGCTGGCTGGAGGCGGGGACCTACATCCCCCAGCGGGAGATCCCTGTGGGGGACACCACCATGCCCCTCTGCGTCATCGCAGATGCGGCATACCCCCTCCAGCCCTGGCTCATGCACCCTTACACGGGCCATCTGTCAGCCAGCCAGGAGCACTTCAACTGCACCTGAACCACACGCGCCAGGTGGTAGAGTGCACATTTGGGCACCTCAAAGGGCGCTGGAGGTGTCTCCTCACCCGCCTTGATGCAGGCCTCACCAACATCCCCCAGATTGTGGGCGCGTGCAGCGCCCTCCATAACCTTGTGGAGAGCAAGGGGGAGGCCTTCTTTCAGGGCTGGGCTGTGGAGACCGGCAGGGCCGATGTGCAGCCACCCGCTGCCCCCAGTTGCCAGGTGGACCCCAAAGGGACCCGGGTCCGGGAGGCCCTGCGGGCCCAGTTCAACAAGGCCGCGGGATGGATGCTGGCAGGCCCCCCACTGCACCCCCCCATCCTTCACAACACTCCCTGCCCCTATGCGCACACCACAGAGCACCCAAGAGCACACATCCCCACTTGTCTTGTAAATAAAAGCAGACATTTGTTTGTCAAATCAAATATCTGTTGAACTCTTATTATTATCATCAAGACTAACTATTTACTGGCAAAATCAAACTTATATATATATATATGTATTATAAATAAGGATAAGATGAAAGGGGAAGACAGGGAAGGGGAGAACTATGTACATGGGGGGGCAAGGATCAGCATAACAACAGGGGTCTCATACAAAAACTATTTACAAAATTACATTAAACTGAGGGAAATATATACAAAGCGGGGGGGCCACGTCCTGGGCCCCACGCCCCCTAATGTCCAGCGCTGGGGGTGGGTGACCGCAACCCACGCCTCGGCCTCAGCCCTGGCCGGGGCTGGCTGGGGGCCGGGCGGACCGGTAGATTCGGCCAGCGGGTGTCAGCTGGCCCCAGGTCCCCCTCAGCGGAAGGACCCTCGGTGGCGGGTGGCGGTGCGACAGCGGACGGTGCAGCGGGTGGCGTAGCGGATGGAGCAGCGGGTGGAGCAGGCAGGGCAGGCTCAGCGGCGGCCGGCGTGGCATGGGGGCCAGGTAGTCGGCGATACAATTGAAGGTCCGCATGAAGGCCCCCCATGCCTCCTGGTGCCAGGCCAGCGCCCACTCCTTCAGCTGGAGGTGGCGCTCCTCCACCCACAGCCGCTGCTCGGCGACCTCCAGCTGCCGACGATGGATGGCCAGCAGCTGGGGGTCCGTCGCCGTCGGGTGGTGGTGCTGGGTCCGCTGTCTTCCCTGCCGTGGGGCTGGTTGGTCCTCCACCGAGGGGCTGGCCTGGAGTGATGGCCCCGGTGGGCTGTCCGGGACCACTGACACCTCGCCGGCACTCTCCGGTCCTTCCGATGGTGCAGCTGCGGAACACAGGAGGGGGGGAAGAAGAGTGGAGACAGCCGTTAGTGTGGGCCCCGAGCCATGGCCCTTGTCCCCCCACCCCTCTGCTGCTGGTTCCCCATCCCCGTCCCCGGGAGATGCTGCTGATGCTGCTGATGGGTGTCCCACCCCCTCCCCCCGGGGGACCCTAGAGGTTCCGGTCCCCCCAGCCCCGGGGATGGGGCATGGCAGTGTCGTGCTGGGGGGCAGGGGCTGATGCACTCTTCTGAGGGACATGCCACTGCTGTCCTTGGGGCCGTGGTCATCTGGGCATGTGGAGGGCCCTGGTCATATCTATCACCCCCACCCCTCAACCCCGGGGGTGTGCACCGGGAGGGTACATACCTGATGGTCCGCTCTGACGGTCGGGGGACACCCGGTGGGCGGACGCCCGGCTGAAGCTCTGCGATGGGATGGCGATCCGCAGGCCGGCATTGCTGGAGGAGGACTCCCCCTCGTCCTCCTCCTCCTCCTCCTCCTCCAGTGCCCCGGGGGTGGGCTCCTGGGGGGGCCCCCAGGGTGCGGGGCTTGCCTCCGGGGCGTACTCCGCCTTTGGGACCTGCTGGGGCTCATCGGCCGAGGTATCAAGCATGGCCGGAGGGGAGGAGGTGTGCCGGGGGCCCAGGATGTCCCTGAGCTCCCTGTAAAAGGGGCAAGTGATGGGGGCGGCCCCAGATCGGCCGGCCGCATCCCGGGCCTGGGTGTAACCCTGCAGCATCTCCTTCACTTTTCTCCGGATATGGTCCGGAGTGCGGGCAGGGTGACTCCGGGCGGCCAGGCCCTCGGCCAGCCGAGTGAACGCATCCGCATTCCACCTCTTGCTCCCCATTACCTGGAGCACCTCCTCCTCACTCCAGAGCCCCAGCAGGTCCCGAAGCTCAGCCTCTGTCCAGGAGGGGCCCCACTGCCGCTTCCCTGACTGGCTGCTGGGCTGGGAGCCCTGGCTCCCCTTGCGGGGGATCCCCTGGGGGCGCTTGGGGAGCTGGGGGGCGGCCATCGCGGTGGGTGGGGGTGTGTGGGCGCGGAGGAGCGTGCAGGCTAGCCGCGTGGCAATGCTGCTGCCTGCACGCTCTCTCAGCTTCCTGCACAGGAAGGCAGGGGGCGGGGAGCTTTAAGGGGCTGCTGCACGCGGCCACCATCGATCTCAGGGGCTGGGCAGAGCATCTCTCACCCCCTCAGCTGATGGGCGCCATGGAGGACCCCTATTTCGATGTTGCGGGACGCGCAACGACTACACGTTCCCTACTTTGACGTTGAACATCGAAGTAGGGCGCTATTCCCATCCCCTCATGGGGTTAGCAACTTCGACGTCTCGCCGCCTAATGTCGATGTTAACTTCGAAATAGCACCCGCCACATGTAGCCGTGACGGGCACTATTTTGAAGTTGGTGCCGCTACTTCAAAGTAGCCGGCACGTGTAGACGCGGCCGATGTGATCTGTCCACAGAAGTTATGCTGGAAGATATCTTCTGATAGTAACTTCTGTCAGCAGATCACTGTAGTGCAGACTTAATACGATATTGTTGTCTAAACTCCTGTCTCTTGTCGTCTAAGGAAGAACCTATCAGGAAAAAGAATCCCAGTATTTTGAAAGCAATATATTGATTTAACTTTCTTAATGTTAATATTCAAGGTATCAAAATGCTGTGTAAGGAATTTCATGTTTTGGTGCAGCAAACCATAATGCAGTCAAGGTCCTGTTGATGTCAGTGATAAATGGATCAGACCCTTCCATCCACAAACCTCAATGAATAGTTTCTCAAGCTGGTCACAGAGCAAGACTTCTTGACCAACAAAATCAATTCTTTTAAGTTTAGCATTCTCCAGTAAAACGATTGTATTGCTTATTAGTCCCGGACAATATTTTGGATTGTTCAGGTGCGAGCTTTTATTTTATTTTATTTTTGACAGACTAAGTAGCTTTAAGGAACCAGCAATATTCACTGTTGGGTGGGAAGATGGCAAGAAGTACAGCTTAGCTCAGGCTGCATCTATACTATGAGATAAAATCAAATTTATTTATATTGATTTTCTAATATTAGAATTTATAAATTTGATTTTGGCCATCCTGACTTCCACCATGCTCCCTACAAAGTCGAGTCATTGCTGCTGCACACAAATTGGCTAACATCGACTGTTGCAGTAGTGCCTTGTGGGAAGCTATCCCACAGCTCCCTCATCCCTGTAGCATTCTGGGTATGCTTGCTGGTCTTGATGTCATCTTCCCCCATTGCATTTTCCTCATTTTCCTCCTGATCCTTGAAAATATGTCGATTCCTGGAAATAATGCAGAGACCCTCAAAATTAGAAGAAAGAATTTTTGGTTTCCCCCCACATTACATTGCCAACATGGGTGCAGCAACTGTGTTCTCAACTGGCTGTCCACCTGTCCCACTTCCCACCATTGCATGCATGTGATCCCCGAAATGAACGTAGGGGCCCAGACTGTTTTTTTAAACTGATAAGAAAGAGGATAGGAAAGTGTAGGAAAAAAGAATTTTTGGTTTCCCCCTTCACTATATTGGTGTTGGGGAGAGTCTTTGGCTTTTCAGTGCACTATAAGTCTTCCGGGCAACGACTGTATTCTAAACTGGCCATCCACTCAGTATCCCACCTCCCATCATTACATGCATGTGATCCCTGAAAATAACATGGAATCCTGGACTGCTTTTTAAAGTGAAAAGAAAGAGGATAGAAGAGTGCAGGAAAAAAGAATTTTTGGTTTCCCTCCGGCATCAGCAAGCCCCAGTACAGGTGAAGTGGGGGGTACAGTGGGGAGCCAGTTGAAGTGGTCCTTCCCCGGTGGCAGCAAGACCCCTAGCCAACAGGGAAGATGTTTTCCCCAGTGGCAGTAAGGCCTGGTATGGGTGAAGGAGTGAGGGTCAATAGTTGCAGGGGGCATTTGAGGTGGTCCTTCCCCATGGCAGCAGCAAAGCCCCAGTATCTTAATTGCCAGGGGAGACTTCCCCACGGCAGCCCTTGGAGAATATCTTTCCTGCCCTTGGAACCCGAAACACATGACTGGCAGCATGGTCAGCACCAAACAGCAGGCATGTCCTTTTATTGGGTTGGGTTGGGGGCTATCGTGATGTGGCTGTGCGTGGGAAAGACCCAGACTGTGTGGCGCCTGTGAGGGAGGGAAGGGGGTTCACAAACAAATGTCTATCTCTGAGAAGAAGTTTCTTGGCATGTTATGCAAGCATGACCCCCACCACAGCCTTGCTGACACGTGGTCCAGTGGGTCAGGGACTGGTGCCAGGCAGCTCAGAAAAAAGTAGCAAGTGTACAGACAGAGCCACAAACTCCCTGCAGGGGCTATTTAAATGGTCAGATGTGCACACAGTGCTAATAGCATAGAAAGAAAGAAGCCATTTCTCAGACTGTCATATTAACATGAGCCCACAGCTAAAGGCTCACTGCTCCCGCTTGGAATTTCACTCTCTTCCTGTTACTGGAGAGCATCGATCAGAGCAGAGCACTGAGAGGGGCATTATGGGTTATACACAGGACACATCTGGAGGCTAATAAATTTGCTTTTAAGACATGGCGCTTCCATACTGGCCTTTAATCGACTTTCTGAATTCGAGCTTGACGTGATACCTGTCAGGTGACTGTGATTTTTTAATCTAGAGATTAATGCACCCAAACTCAAGCTAATGATCTTTACAATGAAGAAAGTCACATGGTAAAATCGAGCTAACTGATTTTAATTTGATTTTTTCTGGCAGTGTAGATGCAGCCTCAGACTCTGCCTGTGGGTGCAGATGCAGTGCACGCAGGTTATATTGACTACACATTTCCATAGTCAATAAACCTTTTACCATAGCTACTTGCAACAAACATCTGAGTAGGTGAAATTCAGGACTTTTTAACTCCTAAAGGAATCCTGTGCGTTTCATGGAGAAATAGAGGCTAAATGGCTCTAATTTTCAGGATCAGATGAGACTTTCTGAATAATGGTGACATGGGATCATGGTTTTCTGTGATGAAAAAAAATCCCAAAATTTCCCATTTTAAAAAAATCCTTGTTTTCCTGTAATGCTGAACTATAGTTTCCCTGGCCACAGTGTATATAGGTATCAGCTAATGTTTTATTGATATATTTACAATTCATAATTAAGTTCAAAGCCTATAATCAATGTGAAATTTGTCCTTCCCAAACACAATGACACAGTCTTTAAGAGGTGAGTTGTAAAGTTTTTGGCTTCGTCTCATAAATTTAATTACTCGTGTCTGGAAGCTGAAGTGAAATTTGAGATGTGTTAAAACATGAACTCCTGTATGTAGCTGAGTAGTCTCTATGTACTAGAAGCAGTGTATCAGTATGTTTAGCTACATAAGTTTAAAGTGCGTTCAAAAATCAACCACAAGAAACAGAGGTTGTGTGCATTGAATAAATGGCACTGGTACTTTCAGTAAAATTTAGTTTTAATCTACTAGGGCTACATCTACACTTGTGAAAAGCTTTGAAATGGCCGTGCTAATGGCCAAATTGAAGAATACTAATAAGGCACTGAAATGAATATTCAGTGTCTCATTAGCATACCGCTGGCTGCAGCACTTCAAAACTGCCGCTGTTCACTCACCCACGGCTCGTCTACACAGAGGTCCTTTTCAAAAGGGCACTGCAAACATCAAAATCCCCTTGGAAACGCCTGAAATCCCAGGATTTCCCAGAACATGGAGAGGGAGGTGCACGGAGAGGAGGGATGACGTACATCAGACTCAGCAGTAGGGATAGTGGACACAGGGAACAGCAATACAGCAGAGTGACCTCTGAGGACAGCCACAACAGCAAAACAGTGACCAAGTGGAGACAGAGCTCTCCAATCCCCACCCATGTCTCTCAGTCACAGTGCTATGCAGGGGCAGCCCTGCTGCCTCCCTGCAGCTCTCCCACAAAGTTAGCCCCCAATCATTTGCATAAACCACATCCTTTTCCTTTTATTTTCCAAACAGAAAAGAAAACTTTTTCATTTAAATACCAGAGCAACAGCCGGTCAATTTACCAGTCATTAATAAATGTTATTACTTTTCAACAAAGTGTGAAAACTAGAGATTTTCTGTAAAAATACAAATTTTGTATTTTCCATGTTTTTCTGTACAAATGGATTTCTGGGATCAAGTTGAACGTCTCTGGTCCAGCAACTTCCATGGTTCATTATGGTTTTAGTTAACCAGATATCCACTTACCACGGGTGTGGCCAAGTTATGTGCAGTCCCACAAAGCTTGTATACAAACACTGGTCCTGGCTCTCAGTGTTCTGAGCTGTTACTCAGCTGTAATTTACACCTAAATGTCTTCTAAGAGCCCAGTATGCAGTGGAAGTATTGGTAAAGTGGCTCGACAATACTGACCTTCTGTGGTCCAGGCAAATTCTCTTGTTTGGCACTGATCAGGTCCTGAAGTGCACATACAGAAAGGGTGCAGTCAGACTTATTGTATGTATTGGCCAGGATAAACAGGAAAAGAAGCAGAAGCATGTTCTACCATCTTACATTTTAATTCTGCTCCACTGTAAAATGCATATAATATTTAATATACAAGTATTTGTATTTTATTTGAAAGAAGAAAGGTATAAGGACAATTTTTGATTAAATGCAGTTACACTGTGTCCTCCTACAGCATTTTGGTAATCCATTATCTAATGTGGAAACAACTTTGTGGCTATAAATATTTGCTGCTGTTTCTACTCCCTTTCCCTTTAAAATTGTTCAGATGTTGCTAAAGCCTGAGCTGTTGTTGCTTTAAAATTCTGCTAAGTAGGACACTCTGCCACTTGTGGATATATGATCACAGCTTCTTCTTTCAAGTCATCTTTTGCAGAGCTACTGGCATGAACATTGCAAAGCTATTTGCCTGTGGTAGACTTTTGTGACCTGTAAAGCCATTCACTTATATGGTGGCTGCTGTAGCTAGTCTGATTAACCCCTTATTTCATGACCTTAAAGACCTCTACAATACTGTTTATTTTTTTTAGGAAGCTACAGACTAAAATAGCTATCCCTCCGAGACTCTAATTCCATGTCTTATTTTTGTTAAAAGCACAAACACTTGGGCTAATAATGTTCTACAAGCAGTTTCCAGGAAAAAGTAATAATAATATTAAATAATAAACAATTAATAATAAAATAATAAGGATGAGGTGGTATGAAGTTTCCACTGGGAATTCTCAGTAAAATTAGGAGCCTTTGCATCTGTTGCAGGAAGACATACAAATTTAAAGGAGGGCATGGTGTTAATCCAGCTGTTTGGCTGGAGCCCTGTTAGGACTGTACTGGATTAGAAAGTTACATTTACATTTACTACCTATCCTGAGAATCTGAGGATATTTATACATGTTTCTAATAAATTTGGTGTAGGAAATCTTGAACCAGGGAAATCATGTCCAAATGAGTGTTTATAATTTACTAACACTGCATAAATGGCAAAGAACATTTATCCCTTTTCAATGTGTGTGCACCTCATGTGCTGTTTGCTACAGATGTTTTCCTGAAGTGGGTATCTGTTGGGGCAGGTTTTAGTGCCCCCTGAAAACAGATGTACAAGCACTGGTATATGGGGCACCACAAACTTCACATCCTTTCAGTTCCTTTTAGTTGCCCATGATGATTGCTGAAGCGATCCTTCTTTTTGCAGCAAGGCTTCTTTTCCAGTGGTTTGGACTTTGATCAAAATTATTGGAGTTTTTGTAATTAGTGTATATAGTTCTTGTATCTAGAGTAAGCATACATAGAAGCGTGAGCAGTTAGACCTTGTCATCACGGGACTTTTCATCCCAGGGGCTAGGCACACAGCATACCTATGCCAGTGCTCTGTGTGGGTTGCCCCCAGGCACACACCTAACATGGAGTGGACATAAGCAACACATCCTGAAGAACTATGGTTATGAAAGGTTAATTACCATTTTTTCTGCTGAGGAAGGAATTTGTATAGAACCCTTTAAATGTGAGATGTGTTTCCAATACTCAGAGTTAATCATAATTTTAGGTTGCTGTAAAGTTATTTTGATTTATATACCCAAGAAAAATGTGTGCTAGGAGCTTTAAATGAGATATAAGTGTAAAATTTATCTAAATATCTACCAAGTAGCCAAATGTAGGCAGCTAAGTAATTGATCTCAAATATCCTATTATCCTTATAATCACCAGTCCTGGTCATTCTTCTACATTCCTAGAATGTCAACAAATTTGAGCAACTTTAGACAAAGAGGAAACGAATTTGGAAGTTCAGGGTATCTTCAACTGGACCCTATTAGCAGTTTCCTCTCCTATGTACAAAGAGGAATCCTACTTGAATTCTTCAAGTGATCTCCACTACAGTGGCATATTAAGGGAGAAAAAGTGACAGGTTACAAACTACAGTTAGCAGTTCTGCAATTTCACTTTTGAGTTCCTTCAAAACTCTTGAGTGAGTACCATCTGGCTCTGCTGACTTATTACCATTTAGTTTATCAATTTGTTCCAAGACCTCTTCTAATGACACCTCAATCTGAGACAGTTCATCAGATTTGTTACCTGAAAAGAATTGTTCAGGTTTGGGAATCTCCCTCACATCCTCAGCAGTGAAGACTGATGCAAAGAAGTCATTTAGTTTTTCTGCAAGTACCTTATCATCCTTGAGTGCTCCTTTAGCATATTGATCATCCAGTGGCCCTACTGGTTGTTTAGCAGGCTTCCTGCTTCTGATGTTGTTAACAAAAATTTGCTATTACTTTTTGACTCTCTGGCTAGCTGTTCTTCAAGTTCTTTTTTGGCCTTCCTAATTATATTATTACACTTCACTTGGCAGAGTTTATGTTCCTTTCTATTTTCCTCACTAGGATTTAACTTCCATTTTGTAAAGGATGCCTTTTTGTCTTTCACTGCCTCTTTTACTTTATTGTTTAACCACAGTGGCACTTTTTTGGTTCTCTTACAACATTTCCTAAATTGGGATATACATTTGAGTTGAGCCTCTATTTAAAAAGTTTCCATGCAGCTTGCAGGGCTTTCACTTTAGGTACTGTACCTTTTAATTTCCATTTAACTGACTTCCTCATTTTTGTGTAATCCCCCTTTCTGAAATTAAATACTACAGTCTTGGGCCACTGCAGTATTTTCCCAGCCACAGGAATGTTAAGTTTAATTACATTCTGATCACTATTACCAAGCAGTCTGGAAATATTCACCTCTTGGACAAGATCCTATGCTCCATTTAAGACTAAATCCAGAATTGCCTCTCGTCTTGTGGGTTCCAGGACTAGCTGGTCGAAGAAACAGTTATTTAAGGTGTCAAGAAACTTTTCTTCAGCTTCCTGTCCTGAGGTGACATGTAGCCAGTCTATATGGGAATAGTTGAAATCCCCCATTGTTATTGGGTTTTTTATTTGATAGCCTTCCTAATCTCCCTGAGCATTTCACGGTCACTATCACACTCCTGGTCAGGTGGTCAGTACTATAACCCTACCATTATATTCTTATTATTCAAGTATGGGACTACTATCCAGAGAGAGTCTATGGAGCAGTTTGGTTCATTTATGATTTTTACTTCATTTGATTTTACACTCTCTTTAACGTAGAGTGCTGCCCACCCTCCAGCACGACCTGTTCTGTCCTTCCAATAAATTTTGTACCCTAGTATTACTGTGTCCCATTGCTTATCCTCATTCCATCAAGTTTCTGTGATGCCTATTATATCAATATCTTCATTTAATACGAGACACTGTAACTCACACATCTGATTATTTAGACATCTAGCATTTGAATATAAGCACTTTAAAAACTTGTCACTCTTTAGCTGCCTGCCATTACATGATGTACTTGAAAGGGACTCTGTTATACTTAACTGTTCCTCATCAGATATTACCTTTGTTTTATCATGTTTCATCATCTCCTCCTTACTAGGACATAGAGAATCTCCAATAAGAGATACTGCCCCAAGTGGTCTCCCTAGCAGGCTGATCCCAAGAGATTTAGGGCATTAGAGGTCTAAAACAATGCCTTAAACTCCACCCAGAAATCAGTAGCCATTTAGCAGAGATCAGAAAGTACCAGAGTAATGTGTCAATAAGGTACACCACTTAATACGTTAAATGCCTCATTCTGAACTACCTTTACTTTCTGAATGGATTTGCCATGTTGGCCCCTCATACCATATAACAGTTTGTCTTTAAGATAAGTTTTCATCTAACCAGAGTAGAAATCTTTGCATTAAATGTCCTTAAGACTTGTTGGGTTTTTACTAGAACCTCACTCTGACCTCGGTCCTGCAGCATTTAAAATGGCATTTTTGTTGCTCTTGTCAGTAATGCTTACCATCATCTTTGCTTGTACTGTTTTAAAATTAGCGAAACCATGACTTGATGGGCACTGACCTTGCTGGAGGACTCTCTCGTCACTCATCCCTCATGTCAGATGTTTCTACAGTAATGGCCTGCAGCAACATCTGCTAAGGGAAAATTTGAAACACAGGAAGTCAAAGTAACCCATTCGCTAGCTATTTAACCAGGCAGCTCAGCTGAATGTCTCTGTTACAGAGGATAACAAAGAGTTAGCTCATGCTCAGTCCTACACACTTGTGCAAGAGAGTGAGAAGTTGCACGGAACAGTTCTACACTTGTGCACACCCATGCATGCCTACCAGGGCTAGGCACAATCATAGGCTTTGTGCACTATGGCTCCAAGAGGCCACCAATGGGCTGGACTGAGGCTAAGTCAACTGCAGATATGCAATTCTGGCTATGACAATTGTGTAGCTAGAATGAAGGTATCTGCACTCAACTTACTTGGCTGCCGCTACTGAAGAAGGTCAACAGGAGAGAAGTTCTCCTGTCAACATCCCTTACTCCTGATGTCTCGAGAGGAGTACAGGAGTCGACTGTGACCCCTGAGAGGTTGATTTCATGCATCCTTACCAGAAATGCGAAATCGAACCCTGGAAGATTGATCCTGAGTGGGTCAATCTTCTGAGCTAGTGTAGACATAGCCTCACCTGTCAAGGAGGGTAGAGCACATGCTGCACGCTACCTAAGGGTGGCACAGCAGCCTTTACTTCCCCAATAAGTTGGAAATATTCTAACATGAGACACATTTTGTATGTGGGTGTGGGTGTAAGTGTAACATCAGGTAGTTTTGCATTAAGGAACACCAATACAAAACAACTCCACAAACTGAGAAACTCCTGAAGCTAAAAGGCTTGACTCATGTTGGCAAAGATTCTTTTGGAAAATATTAGCCAGTGAATGAAAAGAAATATATGAGTGAGGAGCAAAACATTGTTGCATTCACAGTCAGAGATTTTCAGACTTGGTATTAATAAGTAGAACATTTCCAAAGAGTCTTCCATGGAGTTAGCTGTAACAAACATTTGCTTAGCAAATGGATTTTGTTAGGAAAGGAGAAAATATGCATTCCTGTTACTTAAATGCATCTATGAGGCATCTTACCCTTGGCTTTAGATTAGATTGGAAGCACTGAATGCTCTCGGATAAGGAGTCTAAAGTACCAGAGGGAACCTTTGAAAATAAATGCAGTCTAACACAGTAAGGTTTGTCTTTGTCGTGCCAGTGTGCATTACATCATATAGAACCTGATGTTAGCTTGTTTATTTTGTACAGGAAAACTGAAAGCTGCTCTTTGCAATGCAGCTTTATTTTGTTTAGTGTGTTTCGATACACTCTGTATGCTTTCATACAATCGTAGAATCCTAGGGCTAGAAGAGACCTCAGGAGGTCATCAAGTCCAGCCCCCTGCCCAAAGCAGGATCAACCCTAACTTTACAGAGATAAACAGTACGACTGCAGTGACTAATCATAGTGGCTGATGAGGAAATTTGTACACACAGGTAGGGCAATAGATATGTTTTCCGCTCAGTTTGAATTGAGTTAATGAGGCAAAGATACAAGAATGCCATGAAGTAGAAGGCTCTTGCACCAATAACAATGACAAATTGTGTGAGGGGACAGAAGGGAGATCAGTGTGAGAAGTGCAGGTGGCGGAATGGTAGAACTGAACATAAGAGAAATGTTCAGTATCTGTGACAAGAAGATAATACAGAAGAAATGGCTCAAAGTTGAATTCCCTGAACCAGGTACTCTGCTGCAGCCAAACCATACAGAGCACATGTCAGGGGAGAATGAGTACGTGAAAGTGATTTCAGTCTTGCATTTCCTCTTCTTGCTGCGGCATAGTGCAGGCCAGTCCCCTTTGTGCTGCAAAACCAGCTTGCAGCTCTCTCCAGTTATATAAGCCACAATGCAACAGACATACAATGCTGCCAATATCCCAAGATTGGTGGGGTGCCCAGAAGAGTTGGTCAAAACCTTTTGATGGAACAATTTTCCATGTGAGAATGCTGACTGCTCAGAATCTAAACATTTTGATTCCATCAGAATTTTAGACAGCAAACAGGCAGAGGGTTTGCTGGCTGAACTATCTTCCTGCTTCCCTGACAGCTCATCCAACACCATGGGGTCCCTGTCAAGCTGCTCAGCTGCCCAGATCCCCATCTGGTGCACTGACTGGCTCCCAACTCTCTGATTCTCTGGGCTGCCTACCTTCCAGCTTATGTGACTCCATGAGTACCCAGGCTGCCTGTGTCTGTCAGGGAACCTGCTTTATTGGGGTCCCAGGTTCTCTTGTCTCCCTTCCTTCCCAGACTGCTTAGCTCTGTGACGCTTCAAGTAGATAAACAGCCAACTCCCCATATAGGGGAGCCAGGCAGGCTGCCCAGGAGTTAAGCAGACAGCAAGCCAAAACAATCCAGCTTGTTGGTCCTAAAAATAATCTTTCAGAATTTCTTTTTCAAAAAAAGAAGAAAAGTTTGATTTTTAATGGCTATTTGGGACATTTTTTTCCAAAAACCTGAAATTGTCCACAGAACAGAAATTTCATTTTCTCACCAGTTCCAGGGCAGAATCATCCAGGCCTTATCCATTTGCATTTATGTGTGCCCACTTTCCTCTCTTATATTCACAGTAAGAATGTCAAGTTCCATAAAGCATCTACATTGGGTGTGTGCCATTGGAAGGCTGTCCTTCACCACCAGAGCCAACTTTAAAATTGGATTATACCACAGTGCTATGGAAAGCAGGCACACTACACCAGATTGTCTGCCTTCAAAGAGTCTTATAAATATTAACCCCTATTTGGTATTTCCTAGTTTTGAAGTGCACAAATGCTATTTTTGTTGTTTGTGAATGGGTGCTGTCCATACGTGGCAGCATTGTGGGTATGTACATGATTCTGGAAGTTACAAAGATTCTCTGAATTGCGATAGGCAAAAAAATCTTGCAGATAAATGTTTCATATAATACCCATGTAGCATTTGCTAAGCCAGGAGTTGGCAACCTTCAGTACATGACCCAGCAGGGTCATCCACTGGTGAGCTGTGAGATGTATTGTTTTCCTTGACTGTCCACAGGCATGGCCCCCTGAAGTTCCCATTGGCCAGGACTGATGAACCATAGGTACTGGGAGCTGTAGGGGGCCATGCCTCTGATATTCAACATAAATAAAATGACTCACAGCCTGCCAGCAGATCACCCTGGTGGGTCCCATGCCGCAGGTTGCAGAACCTTGTGCTCAGCTTTCACTTAGTGAGGAGCCTGTAAATTTCCTTTTACTTTTCATCCAGGAAGCTCCCTAGTGTGAATAGGAAAAAAGATGCACTTATTTTACGGTCTGTCATTTGATTTTTGTAGAATAACAAATCCTTTATCGCTACAGAATTTTTGCACAGCTGTGTACCAAATTAGTGCAGAATACACTCTTGTTATACCCATTTTCTGACTATACATTCAGCCTATGTCTAGATTACAGCAATTTGTTGACAGAAGTTTTTGTCAGAAGAGATCTTCCAACAAAACTTCTTTCAGCAGATCACTGCCAAACTGCCAAGAGGATCACAAGAGCGACCCACTCTCTCAACAGAAAGTGGCTGGACTGCCCGGCCACTCTCTCAACACAATGGCCAACCAGAAGCACAGCAGACAGGGCTGCCCAGTGTCCGGGAAGTCCTGTCTGTTAATAGAGGGCCCCCCAATGGGTATGTCTACACTAGAAGCATTGGTCGACAGAAGTTACTGTCGACAGAGAAATCTTGACAGAACCTCTATCAACAGGTGAGAGTGGTAGTATAGGGACCTGAATGGCCTAGGTCCAGGGTAGTGCAGACCGTCCTTCCTCTCAATTGAAAACCTACTACTATCTGCATAAGGACTTGAATCCTGTACCCTCTGATTAAGCCAACACATTCCTGAGCAAACTGACTTGCATCACTATTTATATCACCATAAATTTTGGGCCAATATAGTATATTTAGGCTTGACAAAATTTGAATTTTAAATAATTTTTACCGATATCAATGTTTAGAAGGAGGTTTTTTTTTCATTTGTATTAATTTAAATTGAGGGTGGGGACCAGACAATGAGAAAGTCAGACACTCATTGTTTAACAATGATGGATGTTGAGATTCAAGATGTTAAAATTTTATAACAGTTAAAACACAAATTGTCAACACACCTTTTCAAAATATGTTGTTAAACCACAATATAATAAGTTCTAATAAGATAGAAATAGTTTTCTGTCAGATTGTGATGTATTGTGAAATTGACATTTTCTGATATTTACTGCTAAAAATGTAATCCTTCCAAACTTTTAAACTATTAAACTTTTTGAAGCATTCATATTGCTGCATAAGCAATAAACCCTCTGATCAAAAAAATGGCTGTCATATTTGGGGTTTTAGTTCATAATGCAAATGCCAGTTAGACAGAGCATTTCTGATGGATATCCAGGCAGATATTTTAGAACAATCACAGAAATGCAATCTCTGGAAGAATGGAGTGTTAAAAATGACGTCAGGGACCTTCTGTATCACATAGCAATGTCAGCAGTTGATGAGCATTTAACTATTACACAATCGGAAATTAAACAGGCTTGGGCAAGTGTTTCAGTAAGTCATATTTCCTTGTATTGTTTTCATTATTTTTATTCAGGTAGTACCAAAGAGCCAACCAAGAATGAATCCCATTGTGCTAGACATTGTACAAACTCCGAGCAGTAGATGGTGCTTGTTCCAAATAGTTTACAGTCTAAAAAGACAAGACAAAAGGCGGTGAATGAGGAAGAAGACACAAGCAGAGGGAACAATGTGATAGCAGAAAATGTTGTGTTAATCCTATGCTTTTTCTTCTGTTCCATGGCTTTAATTAGAAGGGGGAATCAGCTAAATGGAAAGACAAGAGAAGGGAGAGAGGTCAGGGGAAGACAGTGTCTTTTTCATATCACTGCAGAATAAAATTAATTTGTTCATGTTAGAATGGATTTAGGATTCTAATGACAATGACAATTACTTTTTGACAGGAGATTGTACATTAAAATAGTTATCAGGAACAGAGACATAAGGAAATGAGTTATTTTTAGAAAAATTTGAGACACTATTTTATAATGTATATTAATGAGAATGTTATATGTTTGGAGATTAATTTTGTGCACATGATTTTTTTTTTTTTACTTTTCATGATATATCACTCAGGGGATTAGATTGAAGGTAAACTGGCTTTGCATAAATCTGACAGAGAGCAGAATCCAGCTAGAAAGCTTTACAAGAAAGAAAAAGAGAGAGAGAATGGGGCTGGAGAGAGGGAATGGTAATTCTATTCAAGTACACGGAATGACTGTGGATTTACACTACATGGAATGACTGTGGATTTACACCAGCCAAAGAAGGAGAAGAATCTGGCCCACAGGTATTTTTGTCCACGATGATTATGATGGACTCCCTTCTCATGTCTTACAGAAAATGGGTCATGAATATGAACATGTGTAACTCAGAGATGCTTTGGACAAAAATTTCTCTTGTATTGTTTTTATTGTTATAACCTGCTGAATCTGTATATCATATTTGGTGCATGTATCATTATCTTGTGTGAAGTTACAAATATGGAGTGTATGTATATTTATAGTTTTAAAAGTGATACTGACAGACATTACTGGTGCTCTCAGAACAACCCAAAGGACTGGGTTGTTTACCGTAATGACCAACCAATCAGCATAATGACTTGTAAACAATTCTTCTGTAAGTCTAAGAGGTGGCTGGTGCTAGAAAGTCATGTGACTAGTGTGACCATCTGTCCCATTTTTACCAGAACAGTCCCTTATTTAAGCTGTCTCACAAATGTCCCAACTTTCTTAAGAAAATAGACAAATTGTCCCATATTTTGTGGGGCTGCTGTTCCCTGGCACCCTTTGTCTTGGGGGGAAGCCTCTCCTGCCAGGGAACTCCTCCACTGGGTGGCTGTCCTGTTCCCTAGAGCTCTGCACCTTGTGGCAGCAGCTCCTTTGTGGGGCAGCTGTCCCATTCCCTGGCATCCCATGGTGGCAGTTCCTACTGCCGGCAAACTCCACAATGAGTGGCTGCCTCAGTCTGTGGTGCCCTACACTTAGGGGAGGCAACTTCTGCTGCCAGGGAACCCCTCCATGGGAGGCAGCTCCTGTTTCATTCCATGTCCCATGTTGCTGGGAGGCGTTGGAATACCCTCCCCCACCACCAGGAGGTTCTGGTTCCCCCATTCTCCACTCCCCTTCATCCCTGGAGCCTCCCCATTGGAGACCACAGAGCCCCCATCCTTGGTGCCTCACCCTGGAGCAGCAGCCCCCATCACCAAGGAGCTCTGACATGGGACAGCAGCTCTGCCCCCATCCTCAAAGGCAGGTGGCCCATATTTGCCATGGGGCAATGTGGTCACTCTGCATGTGACCATGCCACATGGTACAGGCCTCCATTTTGGAATTCATTTTTTTTCATCAGAAGAGAATGCTAAGTCAAAGGGTTCCTTCCAAGGGGGAGAGTCTATTTAAGCAATGGGAGTCTTTTATCTCCTTTGTCTTTAGCCTGCATTGGAAATTGCCTGTTGCATCCTAAGGAGAAACAGAAGAGGCTTACAGGGAACTATAGAGCCCCAATTCAGGATAAGATCATTTCTGACTTGAAGCTTTCACCTGATATGAGAACAGCTGTTTAGGATAAGAACATACATGTAATTAGATTCTTAGTGGACTAGAACTAGCTGTGTATTTTCTTTTATTTTAATTCAGTAAGTCGCTTTTTTCTTGTATTTTTTTCTTTTCCTGTTTTTCTTATAATAACTTTAATCCTAATCTTTTGCTTAATAACAACTATTTTCTTTACCATTAAGACCAGTATAAATTGTTATTACCTATGGAGGGCTATCACTGTACTTATCTCCCTTTCATTGATAGAGTGCTTATCTAGTGAGCCCTTCCTGTGGAAATCTTTGCACAGAGGGAAATGGATTTATTTGGTATTCTTTTTTTAGATTGATTTCCCAGCTGCTATGCCTTAAAACTTATCCTCCCAGAGCTGTGGAAATCCATGTTAGTACTGCTGTTCAAGAGGGTGGCAACCCCAACTCTGTGCCTTGGTTGATTATGAGGCTGTGGATAGCATTAAGTTCTGCATGACTGAGATTATGGGGTATGTGGAGGTGGTTGCTCAGAATTTCAGCCTGTGCACATCTGTGAAAGTAATCTGTGTAGAAGTTCAGATTGTCATTACAGTCATCAAGAGGAGTCCAAGCAGAACTTTTCTTCTTGTAATATTTGTAGGAAGTATCACGTTGGTCAGTGTAATGTTCAGTGATGCGTTGGAAGTATTTCAAGAGATAGAGGTAGCAAAAATAGGCTTCCAGAGCACCTCAGAATTGTGTCATGTGTTGGGATGGTGGGCCAGAAAAAGAGTCCCTGAGACAGGACTCGTCCACCTCCACATCTAACGTGATATATGACATCATATGCCAGAAATGTTCCTCTGCCAGGTATATTGGCCAAACTGAATAGTCCCTGTGCCAAAGGATAAATGGGTACAAATCAGACATCAGGAAAGTAATGGCTCTAAAGGCCATCCTTCTACCATAAAAAAAAAAAAATTAAACCCAGACAACAAATGGACACAGCTCAGTTGCAATTCATTTGCAAATCTAACTCAATTACATTAGTACTGAATATAGATTTAGAATATTTATCTCACTACAAAAAGCAGTTTCCACTCTCTTGGTATTCACACCTCCCATCAGCTGCTGGGAGTAATCCACATCCACCCTGACTGAATTAGCTTTGTTAATGCTGGTGCCAAAGGACTCTTCCTTGTCAAAGAAGGTTGCTATTCTAGACCCTTTGATGACACAATTAACAGCAAGAAGACAAATCCCCCAACATCAGTGGCCTGGCAAAAATAATTATAGAAAATTCTTCCAATGGCAATAAGTAGTAGATCAAGTCACATTTATAATGTTTGGTTATCATTTCCAGAATTTGAGTGAAATAAACACAGAAATAATGAGAAGAGGTTTACAAAGTGTATTTTAATGATAACAAGTACAGTTTGATTTCTTAATATTTGTATAGAAAGTTCGTGTATCTTAATAGTGATCAAGAAAAAGTCAAAAGAAACCCTAATTTGCAGACACATTGCAGATTGCTCCAAAATACATAAAGTAGAAAAACACTTCAGCTCCCATTACATTTTTTCAAATCACAGGTAATTTCAGAGCAAATTACACTACATATTTAAGGTATCCTTGCTTTGACATCTAGTCACTCATCACTTTCATTCTGGAACTGGATAATCTCAATTGTCACAACAGTGTTCTGTGCCAATAAGCTCCTCTGTCAACCTCAAATCAAATACACTGTTACAACTGTTCAGCTTCACCTCATTTTCATGTCAAAACCAAGGTGAATTGCAAAATTGACATGATTTTGATGCAAAACCACATAGCAGCAATTCACTTAACTTGGAAAGAGGCCCAGTTTTGTTGAAATGAAATCTTGGACCAAGCCTGGTCTAAAATTGCTGTTTGTTATAACAATAAAAACCCATTGAATTTTGACTGGGTTGGGGTTTTGTTGTGAATTTTTCACACAAATCTTGGGGAAACTATATCCCTTAAGGATGCCTACTCAGATGATTACACCATTCATTATGTGATAATGTCATAGGAATACATCTTGTGTACAGGAAGTCTGTCAAGTAAGATAAAACTTGTGTGAGGCCTAGAAACTTAGTTGTTGTTGATTTTGAGGCTAGATGAACATCAGGATGGAAGTGCTCTCAAAGAACTATGGCTAGCTTGGAAATCCTTATGAAACAAATTAATCTTGTAAAGAATAGTCTCAGAATAGTCAAAATCTACTGCAGAAGCTCCCTGGAATTTGTAAAAATTCCTGAATCTAAACATAAACTGACGCATTCATGTCTAAAGCACCTATTGCCTCCCATGAAGAGTTAAGCCTCATTCTTTATGCCTGAGAAGCTCCATGAAAAACACTTTCCAATCTAGAAGATTTGAAAGTTGCCATAGCCAACATGGATGCCAGATTTGACAGAGTATGTTCCTGGGTCATCAACCTTGAGTGAGAAGAGTATAAAGATTCAAGCCCTGTGCTCTGATACCAACTTCAAGCTCCTAGAAACCAAGAATGAGACCCTTGTTCCTCTCATAGGGTATGTCTACACAGCAGCGATATTGCAAAAAAAGCTGTTCTAGAAGAGATTTTCCAGAATAGCTGATTTTGAAATAACGCTGCCACACGCCAAATGCATTTTGAAGCAGTACATCCACAAACAACAGAGCCTATTTCAAAATAGAAATAGACCAATTGGCTATGTCTACACTAGCACAAATCTTCAAAATGGCTATTCATTTCAAAGATTGCTAATGAGGTGCTGTGGTTCTTCAAAATTGCCACGTTTTGCTGTCACGCAGCTCATCCTTTTCGAAAGGACCCTGCCAACTTCAAAATCCCCTTATTCACAAAAAAAAACCCAAGCAGTCCTGTAGCACCTTAAAGAATAACAGTTTAATTTAATAGGTAATGATCTTTTATGGGCAAGACTAAGTTGTTGCAAGCTTTCCATGTTACCAGAGCTGTGATCAGATTTCTAGCAGAACTCTTCCTCTGACCTGTAGAGGAAAGGAATTCAAATCACCACTTGCATTATTTTCCTTTGGGAATCCACATTTGCTGTGCACAGTAGCCAAGAACTGTTTCAGGCAATAAAAAGTGCCCTTGATAATTCTCTTGTTTCAGATCTCTAATCTCACTTTAATTAGTGGTGTACACAACAGCTCCAATCAATGTAAGCCAGCAGCAAACATTGCTATTTGCATTCATCATTAGCATGAACCAGCATGGTAATTGGCAGTTTTAGATTAATGCATGAGCTCATGGGACTCTAGTGTCTGTTCAGAAACAAAGACCTCATCATTTAGCTTTTGAAACCTATCATTCCTTCTGCCTCAGAACTTTAAAAAGAGCAAGCATTTCCAGGACTTCCACTGTTGTTGTGTTTCACTTCTGGAGAAAGTGTGTCTTGCTCATTCTCTGCTTCACAAAAATGGCATTGTCTTTGGAGATTAATTACGCATAATTAATTGTGAAGGGATTCAAGATCTACTGCATGTAACCAATACTCAGCCTTGTCAGCTAAAAGTCTGTTACAGCCTTTCATGCCAAGGTGTATTGTTATTTAATGGACTTGTTCAGAAAATGTTTTTAATACATGTGACCCTTGACTGTATGTAGTAAAAGTCAGAGATTGGCTTCCTGAGACATCATCTTGTAATATCAATTAGAAAGAGGTTATTGGTTTAAAACTTGGCAGAAACCATTTCTCCAGGTGTGATTTCCCATGAATTTCTCAGGGAAAGAAAGATTTCACTCATTTCTTAGCTATCAGAATATGCTGTTTGGATTGATGTTGTTCCTTATTGAAAGTTTATACTGCAGAGCATCAGATAACTCACTACTGGCCACAGGCCCTTTAATGAATGTATATTTAATTAATTTATTGCATTCCAGTTGGGGACTTCTTGTGCTGAGTAAGCTTTTAAAGGATTTCTGCATCTTTAGTGGGTATTTGCTTCTGCAATAGAAGGATGCAAGTATTATCCATGCTGAAACAGCATTGATAAAGGAAGTGACAAGTGAAATCAGCCTGACAGGTTACATGAAGTTCGGTGACAGAGTACCAGATTGTTTATTGTCTTTACCCATCAAAGATGAGTGACTGGAGTAGCTGAGCTGGATAAAAGAACCCTGTCCAGTAGTCACTTTTCTAAAGATGCACAATGTAGTCTTCTTAACAGAACATTCTATTTTAAATGTATTTTTCCTCCTTACATAATTTCATCTGGAATTGCAGCTCTGAAATGACTGTGCTTCTATAGATGCCACCTGAGGCAACACAGCAACAACTGTGACAATTCTTTTTTTAAAAAAATATTCTTTTAACTTTAAGAAGTAGCTGAAAATGTTTTAAATCTACCAGTATTGCTACTATAACCACTCTATGCAATTGAACTACAATGAGCAACAATTAATTATATTAAATACATCATATGGAAATGTTTATTATTAAAGATTTTCAAACCTTTTTTTCCTAATAGTAGAGGATACAAATTAGTGCATACCCCTTAGAACCACAATAAGCCCAGAATTCTGCATTTAGGGGTTTGTTTTCCAAAGGAGAAGAAACAATGGCTCCAATTTATTGGATTCTTTAAACTGTATTGTACTAGGAGAAACCTTTCAGATTTGCTTTATGCTGGAAAAAACAGAGGGATAGACCCCACAGCTAGATTTATGGTGACAGACTCCTTCACTTACATAAAGTCCTGTGGAGGTCTTTGAGGCTGCGTGCAGATACAAATTCACTGCCTGCATAAATCCAGTTGCAGGATCCAGCGCAAAAGGATACAAAGTCTGGATTCACTTCTCGATAATGGCGAAACTCTCACTGATTTCAACAACAACTAGAATTTGACCCTAAAAAATCTACCACTTTCTTCATTCTAGTTAGATGTCATACTGTCCTTGTTACATCTTTCACTTGTGCTCAGATATAATGCCTAGGTCTACGCTAGCTGCAGAAGACTGAACGCTTAGGTTTGATCTTCCAGGACACCTTTTCATGCATGTGCAAAATGGTGCATTCCAGGATCATTGTTGGACCTGGAACACCTTGCAAGCTGCAAGGACTAAGGAATGTTGGCAGGAGGAGGGCTCCCATCGACGTTCTGCCGTAAGGACAGGGACCAATGTCAATGGCTGCAAAATTGATATAGATACGCAATTGGCATAGCTAAAATTGTGTAGCAGGCGTTGACATTCCCGGTAAGTGTAGACGTAGCCAACAGAACGTCTTGTAGGAAGATAAGAAGGGCACAGCACATCATTACAATGATAAATTGTAGCAGACGTCAGTCTAAACTTCCAAAATGAAAGATATTTGTAAACAGTCGCATGGTACTACATCTGTGTTATCTACTAAGCTGTGAAGCTCTCCAATTAATGCATAAGTATAATGGAATAAAATAGGTAAATTGGAACTTCACCAGTTGATTTAAATTAGGAAGAGGTAATTCTTACGATCCCTACTTAAAGAGTAAGAGGGACTTAAAAGCAAGAAGCTGTTCAATGGTGGATGCTGTCAAGAGTAATATAATTGCCTGTTTTCATACCTTTATTTTCCTTCTCCAGAGCTATGTTTGACTATGACAAAAGCAAAGACAGTGGCCTTCCAAGTCAAGGACTCAGTTTCAAATTTGGCGACATCCTCCATGTTATCAATGCCTCTGATGATGAGTGGTGGCAGGCAAGAAGGGTCACTCAGGAAGGGGACAGTGAAGAGATGGGAGTTATACCCAGCAAAAGGAGGTAGGTGTATGTGTAATTGCTGCTTTTTGTCTTCATTTGTCAAAAATGGGCAAACATTTGAGTTTTATTCCAAAAATAACGTGTGCTCATCTACTAAAATATAGGATAAGGTGCAAAAAAGAGGTATAAAAATTATTCAGGGGCTGGTGAAAGTGTCTTAAAGAACTCAATCTGTTCATTTTATTGAAAAGAAGATCAAAAGATTAATTCAGTTATGTACACACCTTTTAGGGAGAATATACCAGATAGTAAATGTCTCTAGCAGAGAATGGATATTCAGAACCAGTAGCTGCAGGTAAAAGCCAAGTAAATGGAAATGAGATACATTTCTAAAATAAATCTGAATGTCTCTTTGGTTAGCTACGGTGAGCTCATCAGGAAATTTACCATCTGTATGTTACTCCTATTTTTACTGCCTATCCTTTCTGATGGGTTGCCTTGGTGATGTAGTTGTTGGTTTCACCAAATATCAAAATTACCATTGGTACCTTTGTTTATAAGTTCAGTAGAGAGGTCAAAAACTGAAGTGGCAGGAATTCTGTGAAACCTATCCACATTTCTCTTTCAGACTATTACTTCCAACCAAATATAAAATTTCTTCCTAGAGTGATTTCAGTTTTACAGTTAATGAAAATGAATGTGCATGTTTGTTATAATGAGATAAATTGGATTTCATTTGGCCTTCAGAGCACTTGGTTTTGGCCCATGGAGAACTGTCTGAGCACTAAATCTGCTCAGTGTTGTTGTTGTTTTTCTTCTTAAGCAATAGAGATTTAAAAATACCCTCAGACCTATTGACACAGGCCTTGGCAGATATCAAGACACTGAAAAATATAGTAAACACTTTCCTAATATTAGTCTTCCACATAAGGTGTTACTATCGTGGCCACAGGGTTTTTGTAGAATTGTGAAGGCAGGAGTGTTGGTCCATGCACAATTACTATATTAATTATAATGGAAAACATAAGAAAATAACCTTTATTTTCTGGCAGTAATGAAGCCTTTGGCCTGTTCCATAATAGTTCTTTGCTCCGGTATATATTTTGGGAGCAATCACTATAATTAAGTTCATTCTGAAGGAACTGTCTATGGTAATCACTGTCCAAGTGCCTGGTTTACCATTTTTTCTTCATATTTTGGAACAGAGCTACTAAAACATGCGCCTTAAAGCATGAGCAAATAAGAGAAATTTCCAATTCTAAATCAAGACTCAGATTTCTTTTCCTTGTTATAACAGATGTGGTAGAACATAAGTCATAATTTATAACTATCAGAAAATTGCTGGTCATTACTCACTCTCGGGTGTTCTGTAGGTTGTGTACCTTAAAGACTAACAATATTATTTATTAGGTAATGTGCTTTCATGAGAAAGATCAGCTTCTTCAGACTCGAGCAGAACATCCCTCTGAGACTATGGAACTCTCTGACTGTGTCTACACTAGCTCCCTGCTTCGAAGGGAGCATGGTAAGTAAGATGTCAGGAGATTATTAGTGAAGTGCTGTGGTGCATATGCAACACTTCATTCAGCTAATTCTCCCCTGCGGCAACTTCGAAGTGTTAAACTTCAAAGTGCCAGCTCACGTGTAGCTGCAGCTAACCAGCCAGTACTTCCTGGGCAACTTCAAAGTCCCTTTTCTCCTTTGAGCTGGCAACTTGAAGTTTAACACTTCGAAGTTGCCGCGGGGGAGAATTAGGTTAACAAAGTGCTGCATATGCACCACAGCTCTTCATCAATAGTGTCCCAACACCTTACTTACCATGCTCCCTTTGAAGTAGGGACCTAGTATAGACACAGCCTTTGAAAAATCAATCCCAAACAAGAGGATAGAGTTACATCAGTAGACAGATGTTACATGATCGTGTATCTCAGACCCCGGAGCCAATGCAGGGTCACAGTGTGTCAGTCAGCACAGAATTTGGCTTGGGGGTATATTGAAAATATTAGGGTTAAACCAATTTTGAATCTTGTTGGAATTTGGGTTGTAATTTCTCTCTCACAACTAGTGTCACGGATTACTTCATCTGAGCATGGGGAGTCTATGCAATTCATAGTTGTGTTTTACAGAACAGATATTTAAAATGGTATCATTCTGTCATGCTGTCATGCATCTGCTTCTGGGAGCTGTGCAGAGTTGGCTAGGGAGCGTGCCAGCACCACTGACCCTCCCCAGCAGCAGCAGGGGTCCCAGGCTGCATGCTGCTGCGTGGTTTACTTTCTGAATGCCTCCCCCTGCCCCAATTATCATTTTCTTCTTAGATTCTAAAGGGCAAAAGATGAAAAATAACACAAGAAAAGTCTTTCATAAATGTATTTCAATGACAAGGAACCATAGGTTTGCCCATCTGCAAAAATCCTTCTGGATAAAAAGGCATCTCAAATGAGGTATTCCACCCGACTTGTCAGAAGGACATGTTTATCCATTCAACTGGGTTTTACTTATTATGTTTCTCTTCTAAATTAGTTACCTTTTTAAGAATCCCTCAAGATTTTAATCCCAGAAAGATAAAGCTTTTTAAAACAGCGTGTTCTTGTTAGCTTTATCTAAAGTGAGTTCCTTGAGCAAAGTTGCTAATCTAATGAGAAAAGATATTCTAAAATTGATACACATGTGTTTATACCCCTATCCTTATTTTCTGCAACCAGAAGGAACATCAAATAGGAAAAAGTTATGTACTCTGAGTTTGGGAAAACACAAACCACAAGCTTCATTGAATCAGCTTTTCTAGAAGGAGACGTTTTTACATACATTGAACTTTATGAATATTTTCAATTTAAATAAAAATCGCTTTCACACAGGCCATTAACTACCAAGATAGCTTCATGGGAGTGTGGCAAGTCAATTATATTGGTAACAGCTCATGAAGTCTTAATCTTTGAGCAGATTAAAAGGATGTTTAGGAGAGGTGTTGGGTGGTGGTGTATGGTTGAGAACCCCCTCCATTTCTGGGGGGAACCAGGCAGTGGCACACAGCCTGGGACCCCTGCTGTTACTGGAGGGGAGTCAGCAGGGCTGACATGTTCCCTAGCCATCTCTGCACAGCTCCCCAGAAGCAACCACACGTCCCTGCAGCTCCTAGAGGGAAGGATGGCCAGCTGAGCACCTCCAGGTGCTTCTACTCCACAAGCTGTGGCTCCACAACTCCCGTTGGGTGGGAACACCAGGCAATGGGATCTGCGGGGGTGGATCTCATGGCAGGAGCAGCATACAGAGGAGCCGCCCTAGCCTTCTCTCTCCCTAGGAACTGCAGGGGGCATGCTGGCCAGCCCCCTCACACACCCAAACTGCCACAGCTTTGGACAGTTTGGCTGGTAGGGTGGCCAACTGTCTAACTGCACAAACCCAAAGACCCTTGCCCCGCATCCGTCCCCACCCCTTCCCTGAGCCCATGCCTTATGTCCAGCCCCTTTTCTGAGGCCCTGCCCCCACTCTATCCCTGTGCCTTCATCACTTGCTCTCCCCAACTCTCACTTCCTTTTGCCAGGTAGGGGTGTGGGGGGGTGTGGGCTCTGGAAAGGCGTGTGGGTGCATTAGGCGATATGGGCTCTGGGAGGGAGTTTGGGGGCAGGGTACAAGCTCAGGGAAGTCATTTGGTGTTGGTAGTAGTGAGGAGTGTGGTCTCTAGACTGGGGCAGGAGGTTGGGGTGTGGGAGTAGGTGAGGGGGACAGTGCTTATCTTGGACAATGACCAAAAGGAACTGGCACAACATTCTGGCAGCAACTTTTAGCAGTGGGATCCATAGGGTCTCTGTGTGCCACTGCCTGCAGACACCATCCCCACAGCTCCCATTGGCTACAGTTCCCAACCAATAAGAGCTGTGGAGTTAGCATTCAGGATGAAGGCAGTTCATAGCATCTCCTTGCCCACAGGGATGACGGGGCCAAGGGATGACACCAAGCACTTCTGGGAGGGGTGTGGAGCCTATGCAGGTAAGGAAGCCTGCCTTAGCCTCACGGTGTTGATGAACTGTTAGCACTGGCTTTGGTTGAAGTAGCCACCAGGAGAGAGGGTGTGATTTCAGGAGACTCCTGGCAAACGCAGAAGGGTTGGCAACCCTAGCAGCTGGCCAAGGGGCTGCCAGATTGGCTTGAGACAACCACACCAGCTGCTGCGGAAGTTATAGAGGCCACGGAACATAATAGAGTCTGTGACTTCTGTCACCAATATGCAGGTGGTGACCAATATTAATGGTCAAAATCAGACCTCGCATGAATGCTTGCAGCTTGCATGGAGGTCTCTGGACCAAACAAAGCAGGTATGTAAGTGATGGAGAAGGTGTGTATTGGATGTTGTAAATGGATCTGACAACATTAAAACATGTTTGCACTTATCTGGAAGCCAGTGGCTGGGCAAATCTCACATGCCAATGGGGAAGTTAGTCATTTTCCTGTTACCTTACTGTCCCATGAAAGCTCATCACCTAATACATTATTTTATTAGTCTTCAAAGTGCTACTGGATTGCTTTTTTGTTCTAAAAGAAGGGTATAAGATTACAAAAAGTTTTGTCAAACACATCTTATTTTGTACTGTTCTTGTTAGCTTTTGTTACTGCACTTTCTATCATTATGCTCAATCTGCAAACCAGCTGAATGTGAAATCAATACAAATTAAGCAGCTCCACCCACTTGTACTTGGTTTCACATCCCAACATGTACTTGGCACCTCCATTTGCATCACAGATCAGTGTGACTATGAAAATTTAAAGCACGTCTTGCCTATTATATTGCTTCTCCAATAAAAAACTAATATGTAGTTTTATAAATATATTCGTAAATTTTTCAGATATCCATTAGCCAGCCACATACCACATATGAATATATCCTTCTTCTTTCATGTGGCTTAAAACAGCAATGCTAGATGCCAAGTCTAGGTTAACAAGACAGTCAATTGTTTCAGGTGATTTGGAGTGAATGTCAGTGATCCCACCAGTACTTAATTACATGGTACTTAATTACATTGCCTGACAAGGTATTTCACAGTTTCAAGTCCATTTGCTCAGTCACAAATAAGAATGTGTACAATACCCCATTTATGTAGAAGGTAGACCAGTCTGTCATGCAATGTGCAGATGTGATTCAAAGTATACCATATTTTCTCTGGGATTTAAGAGCCGTTTGATTCTTCAGTTGGGTCCTAGATGTGATATGTATTCAAGATGTTGGTGTCCTTCCACCTTGCTCAGCACTGGTCTTCAGGGAGAAACAATGAATATTTAAATTCTTTCATTGCCAGCCTAAAAGGTTTTCCAGATTTGAGTCAGAATCTCAGTATATTATTCGGGTCGTTATGGGTTGAAAGATTCTTATTCCGTCAAACACGATGGAACCTCCGAAGAACTCTCATGTTGCAATGAACTTGGTGTGGATGGATGTGCACCAATATGGGAAGCCATGTTTGTGGCATTTGTTTTACTGTGTCGACAGAAAAGGCCTCCAGGGTTCCAGGTAGGTGCCCCAGGAGACACCCTGTCCGCAGGAATCAGCACTCTATAGTCCCTGCCTCCGGCCATTCTGTAAAGCCACAGGGAGCCCAGGAAACCCTGTGGCTAGAAGCAGCAGTGCTACAGATTGTAGTCTCCCATGCCTTTGCAGCCATTCCTTGAGACTAAGCCTTCCCAGAGGGCAGACAGCCAGGCACCCCAAGACCTCTCTGGGTCCTTGAGGAACCAGCTGGAGGGGTCCCAGGAGTCACCCCGGGGCACAAAGTGGTGGGCCACCTCATGGTCTGGGACCAAGGTCCAGGCCCTCCTGGATCTGTGAAGTGAGGAGAAGACCATCCTTGACCCCAAAGCTAGGTGGTGCAATATTCCCGCCTAAGCCTCGATGGCCACTGCTCTAGCAGAATTGGGCCACCCCACCTGGACCATGGAGCAGATTTCTGCAAAAGTTAAGGAGCTATGGCAAGGCTACACCCAGGCCCACAATGCCAGCTAACACATTTGGTTTTGGGAAGAAGGGGCTTTTGAAATCCAGGGGTCCTTTTGAAAGGCCCCTGTCTACACCAGTGGTGCAGCACTTTTGAAACATGTGTGGCCGCCATTATGCTAATGAGACACTGCATAAATACAGCAGCACCTTATTAGCATCTGCCAAAGTAGTTTATTAGCATCCCCCTTTCGAAAGCGGGGTGCTAGTGTAGCGATGGCCAAGGTGAATGCATTCATGCTTTGCCAGTGAGTTTCACAGCAAAGGAGTGTTGAGACTGAAAATAATGGGTTCAGTTTCAGATTGAGCATGTGCTTTAACAGTTAGAGACACTCTGGTCCTCTCCCTCCCCACAGCCCATGCCTCTTCCTGTCCCCTTCTGGTCCTCTTCTCCCCTGTCCCAACTGCTGTCCATTTCACTTTTCGATTTCTCCACTTCTTCCCTCTTCCTTCCATGGATCCTGCCCTCCCCTCTCCCATCTGTTCCTGCTTCTTCCACAATTATGACTCCTACCCCCTACACACTCCAAACTCCTCTCCCTCCTCCACAGAGTTCGTGCTCCTGCCCCCGCTTCGCCCGTCACGCACACACAAATGTACTTACATATGTAGCTCTCAGCCACATACTGCTCCTCAGCCTTCTGTGCTCATGTCAGGATGGTTCCTCCTTCTCCATGTTACCTGGGTGCTGCCCAATTTCAATTTACCTTTTTGAAACAGGGAGAGACAAGTTGCTCATCTATATGGCTGCAAGAACTGAAATGTTAAAAAATACAATTGTCCTCAGGCAGACACCTGGAATGAGAAACTTCATCTTGAAGGGTTACAATCTGGCAAAATTCTAGAGTCTCATAATGGAAAGTGTTGGGCAACTTTAACTGTAGGGATCTTTTTTTGCGCTATTTATATATCATGAGCTTATGAAATGCTTCATTTTATGCAAGCACTATACCATTTATAAATGCTCATAGTGAAGATGTCTGGACTATTAGTGGTGGTTCACTACATTTACTATTTACACACCTTTCAAGGCAGTGTAAATTGTTTGTGGTGTATAGTTTGTCTGCATTGCTTACAAATGCCAGTGTGATGTCTGCCTGATTGTTAGAGTCAGTCTGAGGCATTACGTAAACCAGATTTGTGGCTCATTTTCAGTTTTCTCTGTGTAATGAATCAGAAATAAAATTCAAAGCAAGTACTTTAGTAGGTTAGGAAAAATAGGGAAAAGAATATGAATACAGATTAATAATGAGAAAGCTATGTTCAGCTCTAAGCTAATTGTTTTTTCAACAGACATCCCTCCCATTTAGGAGATTACACAACCTCAGGTCTTGATTTTTCTTTTTACTCGTTCTGTCATGGGACTCCATCTGTTACGTTGCTTTAAAATTTAAGTCTCTTCATTTGGCGTTATTGTCACAGATTTCATTTGAAAGATGAGTTTCAGCTGTTTCCATATGAACACTCCACATTTATAGAGAAACCTTAATTCTGAAATGTGACTGTAACTATAGTAACCTGAATTTCAGGGTTTTTCAGTAAGAAAAATAAAGCCAGTCCAGATGAAAGGGCACATGTTGCGTTAATTATTTAATGATGAAAATACTAAGGTGCATATTTTTAATTCAGCCAATTGTAATTTCTACTCGCAAACTAGTAGAGCTCTGTATTTAGTCTCAGGAACAAGATGATCTTCTTGTATGTATTCCAGTGTTTTACATGACAAGCTGCACTGGTGGGGGTGGGGGCAAGGAATATTTAGACTAATCTAGATTATCTAATATTTCTCACTTATTTCCCAACTATTCACTGTCCAATATAGGACAGAGGAGTTGAAGAGTAGAATTGTAAGCTAGCTTTGCAATACTGTGCTCCCTCGAGCAATTAGGCATTTTGAACCGGTAGAATTACCTTTTCTATTATAAAAGGGTGATCACATGTGTGCCTCAGCTAGTTATTTCTTCTGATGGTTTTTTCAAGGCTGCTAAGGGACAATTCTTACAGTAATACCTTTGTCAGTGAATATGAGGACAATGGACTAGCCCCTCCCTTTTTTCCTGCTTCGTTTGTATTTCTTTTCTGTATATGTTTTGTTTACTTTTAGTTCCATATCTCTTTCTTGCTTTAGATTATTTTCATGTCCCATTATTTAAATACTCTGTACTTGCCGTACTCAAGAATGTACTATATAATTCATCAGATGCTTAAAGTAAGGTATATTTAATTATTCACTTTCCAAATTCCCAGTCATATGGTATAGTTTTCAATATTATATTACATGCTGAATTCTTTTCATTATATTAATGCACTTTAAATTTTAATCACACTTCCTTTAAAATATTGTTAGTCCACTCAGTGGTTGAAACCAAATGCATGGACTCAGAGTTTAAGGCCAAAGGCAATCATTAGATCATCCTGTCTGACCTCCTGTGTATCACAGACCACTGAAATCTCACCCAGTTAAACCCTTAGCAGGGCCTTTTTTTTCAGCTATATTAAAGAGCCCTTTAGTACCTGATATTTTCACCCTGTGAAGGTACTTAAACACTATAATCAAGTCATCTCTCCATCTTCTTTCTTTATAAACAAAAATGATTGAGCCCTAGCTGTACGGCATTTTCTCCACTCTTCAGACCATTGGGAACTATTTTCTTTACCCTCTCCAATTGTTTAGTATCCTTTTAAAACCAAACCTGTGTGCAGTATTCTAATGTCTGTAACACCAAAGTGCTGACTTTCTAATGTGCCAGGAGATGCTCCCCATCAGCTCCAAACCAGGCCTACCTCACGCAAGGCCCCACCATCACTCTGCCTCTTCCTGATGCTGCTTCACCTTCACCCCACCTCTTCCCATCCTGTTCTGCACCCTCTCCTGACTGCATCCCACTTTTGTTCTACCCTCTGCCCCTACCCAGTGCCTGCTGTGCCCGCGCAGAACAGCTGATCCATGAAGGAGGCACTGGGAGTGAGCGAGAGGAACTGATATGCTCAGCATCAGCCATCAGGAAGCACTGGTAGCTGTGGGCATATGCTGATATACTCAGTGCCTGCCATTTCTTTCACAGGTGCTCCAGGGCTGGAGCACTCCTGGAGTCAGTGCCTATACCATGCTTAGCCATCTGCCAAATCCACTGCCATACCAATGTATCAAATCCCATGAGATGCCATATTTGTTTTCACTAATCCAATACTTTAGCTAATATTGACCCAAACTGGAGAAAATGGGCTTTTTTCACGTCCCACATCTGCTTGTACTTAATCGTGTTTGTGGAGGGCAATGGTTTATACGGTGTATGCAAATCCAATTTGTAATATGTTTGATTGGCTGTCTCCTGACTCCAAGCATTGTAAGTCTCTACAGAAAATAATTTTGAATAAAGCTACTTAAAGGCCACATGCAGAATTTCTCTGCACTTGAAAAGGAATATAATTTAACATGCAGCATCCCAATATATGTCTGATGAAAATTTTTAAATGAACATTTCAACTAGATTTGTAAACACTAAACTCATGCGTAAGGATATTGAATATTATTTTCCAAGGGTAAAATTTTCAAAAGCACTTACACAATCTAGGAGTCTAAATCCCATTTTCAAAAACAATTTTGGCATGAAGGCCGGATTTTAAAAGTGATTAGAAGATGCAAAGCCCACTGAAAATCTGGACCTTAGTCTCACTGAAAATCAGTGGGATTTAAGCTATGTCTGCACTAGCCAAAAACTTCGAAATGGCCATGCAAATGACCATTTCGAAGTTTACTAATGAAGCACTGAAATACATATTCAGCGCTTCATTAGCATGTGGGCGGCCGCGGCACTTCGAAATTGACGCAGCTCGCTGCCGCGCGGCTCGTCCCAACAGGGCTCTTTTTTGAAAGGACCCTGCCTACTTCAAAGTCCCCTTATTCCTATGAGCAGATGGGAAGAAGGGGACTTTGAAGTAAGCGGGGTCCTTTCGAAAAGGAGCCCCATCTGGACGAGCCACGCGGCGGCGAGGCGCATCAATCAAAGTGCCGTGGTCGCCCACATGCTAATGAAGCACTGAATATGTATTTCAGCACTTCATTAGTAAACATCTAAATGGCCATTTGCATGGCCATTTCGAAGTTTGGGGCTAGTGTAGACATGGCCTTAGACATAAAAGTGCCTAACTCACTTTTGAAAATAGGCCTGAAGATACTTTTGAAAAATATATCAAATATCTGTGCTGGGAAACAATATTGTGTCAATGATTAAAAGAGTGGATTAGGAGTTAGGACTTCTGGGATCTAGTCACATATTTATCACTGAATTTTTCAGACTTTGGGAAAACCACTTGACTTCTGTGTGTCTTAGGGTATGTCTGTACTTATGGAGGGTTTGACGTGCCACCATTGATTTGTTGGAGTTTGATTTTGCCACATCAGTGAAGATGTGGCAAAACTGATCTCTCTTGGCTCAGCTGTTAACCCTGGCACTCCACACTGCCACATGGAGTAAGGGAAGTCAGCATGAGCCTGAAGAGTTCTGATCTCCACCAGGGTTCAAAGTCAATCCTGATATGTCAATTCTAGCTACATCAGTAGAGTGGCTAGAATTGCGTATCTGGGATCAACTTTGATCCCTACTGTAGACCAGGCATTAGTTTACCATTTTTAAGATAGGAATAATAATAATAATAATAGTTACTTATTTTACAGTAGTGCTATAATACTTCGTATTCAAGGGGTACTGTGAGATACTTAAGTAAAAGTTGTTATATAAATACAAAATATAATCTTCATTTGGTGATTTATTTTTCTTTCATTTTCATCAGGGTTGAAAGAAAAGAGCGTGCACGTTTGAAGACTGTGAAGTTTAATGCAAAGCCTGGTGTGATTGACGCAAAAGGGGTATGTAAAAAGAAACATATTAAAAGATGGCAGACTGTCTCTGTTATCAAAGAGTTAAATGAAATTGCTAAGTATGTTTCATAATTGAGCATATTATGGCAACACAAGAAGTAGCAGGAGATTGTTTTAACTAAGGTTTGGATTATGGTGAAAGATGTAAAAGTAAGATATGATCTGCTGAATAATTAATATCCTTTTGTATTAGAGTCTTAATTGACAATACTTTCCAACAAGGAGATAACAAAAAAGAAATATAGTAAACTCTGTCATATCTGGCAGCCCCAGGACTGGGAGGTTGCTGGATATTCAAATGTTCTGGATGATAGAGAGGTATACCTAGCAATGCATAACACTAAAGAAAAACAAGATTAAATATTAAGAAACAAACAAAAATGTATGCAAGAGTACTTTTTAAAAAAAAACGGCAATAGTAGTATAGTACAGTACACTGTAGGGGGAAGAGAGAGCTCAGTAGTTAGTGCATTGGCCTCCTAAACTTAGGGTTGTGAGCTCAGTCTTTCAGAGGGCCTTTCAAAGGCCTGAGGCAAGTTAGATTTGAGGGGAGGAAGAGCTCAGAGGTTTGTGCAATGACTTGCTGAAGACAGGCTTGTGAGTGCAATCCTTGAGGGGACCATTTAAGGATCTGGGGCAAACAAATTAAAAAAAAAAATCTGAGAGGAAGGGTGATAGGTACTGCTGTGGATCAGGGAAACGGTCTCAATGACCTCTGAAGGTCCCTTCCAGCTCTATGAGATAGGCATATCTCCAAATTTATTTACTTTCATTATACTGTACTGATGGAAAATTTAACTAAAATTTACTTATGGGTAAAATGCCAGTTATTTGTGAGTTCCAGATGATAGTATGACAGATACAAAAGAGTTTACTGTAGCCTTCTTTGTTATTGATGGGATTTAATTAAATACTGGTTTGGAAAAGGAAGACTTCCAAATTCATTGGCATGTGTGCTTGTTTAATGAAATAGAGAGAGAGATGAGAGCAAAGTTGAAAGCATCAATCAAAAAAGGAAAATTTGTTTCTGATTTAATACTTTAATGGTTGTGACAGACGTTAGGCAGAGACTTGTACTACTGTAAGCACAAAGGATCAGCCAGCAAAGATGTAATTTTGAATTTTGAACTAAGCGAAATACTTACAGAAAGGATAATTCTAACTGGTTAAAACATTTTTCTTTAAATTCCCCTTCCATTGACACTTTAATACAGAAGAATCTGACTGTTCTAGAACTCCAAAGCATGTTCTGGCATATCTAATAGTTGATGTAATATGATATTTTAAGAATATTCACTAGTGGTTAGTCTTATATTCTGGATGGCAAGAGTTATAAAAAAGAGTGTAGTTATATAAAAATACAATAATCATATACATCAAATTATATTATTCCACTGAGACATTTTTAGCATTAGATGAATCAATTACAGATCTTATTCTACCAGCCCTTAATTGTGCAGGTAATCCAAATGGCTTAAATGGGACTACATTCTTAAGTAAGGGCTTTAGTGATCCACTTAAGATGGGGTTTTCAAAAGGCATCAGCATAAAATTCCCATAGATTTCAACAGAAGCAGAGTTGGGCCAACACAGCATGCTTTTGAAAATCCTACTCTTTAATCTTACTGTGCCTGAGCTGACCATCCATTAAATGGGAATTAAAACACTTCCTTTCTCCCAGTCTTCATCTGTCTTTTCTATGTAGCCTGTAAGTTCTTCAGAGAGGGAAGTGTATTTTATTATGGGCATGTACAGAATCTAGCATACTGGAGTCCCAGTTTCAGTGGGAAATCCAGGTGCTAACACAATACATATAATATTTCTTTTGCAAAACTCAAGAAAAAAAATCACTCTTGCATATACTGTGTGTGAACCGGATTTTGATCTCAGGGCAAATTAAGAACTGCGTTGCCTTAAATAGAATTTTTTCCAGATTTATACCCACCTATCCGGGATCAGAACCGGGTTATATGTATATTATTTCCATGTGCGAGTGACATAATTGATATCACCTCCTGGAAAGTCAAAGAAAAAATTTCTTTTCAAATAACAGTTCATCTGCAAATTGGTGAGTTTTTAACAGGTACTGTACCAACAGTCAGATCACTTCTTATAATGTCACATTTCTTGTATGATGTCAAAACCTTGTAGGAATTATCATTCATGTGACTAAAGGGCCTTACCAGAGCCTGGTAAGAATTTAGTTATCTCATAATTTCCTACATTGTCCCACTACCTTTGCCATCAGTGTAACTTACCTCTTTGCCATTCATTCCATTACTTGTTGTGACATGTAGGAAATTGCATAATTACAGAACTGGGTTGCTCAATCTCTGGAAATCTATTTTCATGTCTTAATCTGCACTAAATCTGTTTTTCACCCTAAAAAATATATGCAGAGACTGCATGTGACAAATATATTCACAGAGAGCAAAGGGGAAAAAGGTAATAGTTTAAACATCATCTTGGAGAACTTCTAATTATTATACAGACTATATACCCTATAGCGAGCCATCCTTTTTTTTTATAAAAGGCCACTTTCATTTTCCTTTTTTTTTAATGGAAACAAATTACCTATCACTATCTTTAATTTATCAGATCTGAAGCATGTATAATTCACATAAATATTGTTGAAGATTGAGATAAACCTAGTCAACATCTTTTATCTGAACATCAAGCTGAAAAATGTCATAGGAAATAGATTTTTTTAAGATATTCAGTACTTTCCCAGTTATTCTCAAAATAGAATTATTGTGAGAACAAGAGTTATTGAAGTGTTTCCAAAAGATGTGACCAAGAAAGATATAGGAAGGTGAAAAATAAACAAAAGTTAATTACACATTTTAAATGCTTGTTTCTAGCGGGGGGTACAAATTACATTCAGTTATTGATTTTATCTGAATGATATTGCCCACCTCAAATATGTTGGTGTACAGGAACGTAGAGTAATAACCTAGAGCTGTATGCTAACAGGCAACAGCAAATATTTTGGTTTAGGCACTATCAGAAAACAGGAAACTCTTTTAGCTAATTGGTCTGCTCAATCTGACTGATCTTTCTAGCTGATATAGAACTTTGCAGTTATTATGCATCTCTCTGTCCCTCTCCCCATTTATGCCCCATTCATGATCATAGTGCTGCATCTGACGATAAGGTAGTGGAAATGTGTGTTATAAACTGTGATGGGTTTCCAGTGGCTCAACTTCCTTTCACAGAAGGACAGAGAGTTATCATCTTTGCCTTGGCCTGTCAGTAAGTGTCAGTAGCTCTTGTTCTTCAGCTCTGAGCCTTTGTGTCGAACTGACACCAACCTCCCTCAGCATCTCAAACCACCTTTTTCTACATCTTTCTTGTTCTCCTTGTCCTGTGTCTCCTAGCTCTTACACTGTCTGTCTAACATATCCCACATCTTACTCTCATATATGACCAAGCTATCTCAGTTGATACTCCCTTAACTTCTCTGTCATAGGGACCACATGCATCATGGCTCATACATTTCATTGTGGAGCCTGTTGGCTCACGTTTAACTCAACATCCACATGAGCATTCTCAATTCAGCAGTGTAAAGTGATTGTTTTCATGGGCAGTGGGTATCATAGGCAGGGGAAGGCGATGCCTTCCCAAACTGCCTCACCAGACACTATCCATGCTCCACTGGGGGCTTCAGGAGCTTCAGGGCTGCACTATCTTAGGCTGGGGGCCCATGGCCCCATTGTATGGGGTGGGGGTAGGGAACTGGGCAGGGCCTGTGGTGACTATGGGGTGGGGCTTTGGGCAGGGGGTGGGGCCTCAGGCAGAAGGACTAGAGTACTTGCCTTCCCAATCCGTAGGGTCACATACCCACACATGATTGTTTTTTTCAAGACCTTCTGTATACACTGTTGTTTATGGAGTATTATCTTCAAGAAGCATTACATTTAATTCATTTTGTCTTTTCTACTTCTCTTGTTCTGATTTTATTTTCAGGGACATCATGGACGTCATAGGTACAAACAGTGTATGAAACTTTAAAACATTTAGGCCGTGTCTACACTGGCACAAAACTTAAATGGCCATGCAAATGGCCAAATTGAAGATAACTAATGAGGCGCTGAAATGCATATTCAGCACCTCATTAGCATGCCGCTGGCCACGGCACTTCAAAAGTGCCATTTTTCTCTCCCATGCGGCTTGGCCAGACGAGGCTCCTTTTCGAAAGGACCCCGCCAGTTTCGAAATCCCCTTATTCCTATAAGCTCATAGGAATAAGGGGATTTCGAAGTTGGCAGAGTCCTTTCAAAAAGGACCCCATCTGGATGAGCCGTGCAGGAGCGAAATGTGGCAATTTCGAAGAGCCATGGCCAGTGGCATGATAAAGAGGCACTGAATATGTATTTCAGCACCTCATTAGTAATCTTCAGTTTGGCCCTTTGCATGGCCATTTCAAAGTTTTGTGCCAGTGTAGACGTAGCCTTAATGTGGAGAAAAAATCACTCTAATCCTAAATGACATTAACAATGAGAATATTGTAAATTCAATTAGTGATGCAAAGCCCTAGGTAATATGAAGAACTCTACATATAAGCCGTGTCTACACGTGCACGCTACTTCGAAGTAGTGGCACTAACTTCGAAATAGCGCCCGTCATGGCTACACATGTTGGACGCTATTTCGATGTTAACATCGACGTTAGGCGGCGAGACGTCGAAGCCGCTAACCCCATGAGGGGATGGGAATAGCGCCCTACTTCGAAGTTGAACGTCGAAGTAGGGACCGTGTAGTCGTTGCGCATCCCACAACATCGAAATAGTGGGGTCCGCCATGGCGGCCATCAGCTGAGGGGTTGAGAGACACTCTCTCTCCAGCCCCTGCGGGGCTCTATGGTCACCGTGGGCAGCAGCCCTTAGCCCAGGGCTTCTGGCTGCTGCTGCTGCAGCTGGGGATCCATGCTGCATGCACAGGGTCTGCAACCAGTTGTCGGCTCTGTGGATCTTGTATTGTTTAGTGCAACTGTGTCTGGGAGGGGCCCTTTAAGGGAGCGGCTTGCTGTTGAGTCCGCCCTGTGACCCTGTCTGCAGCTGTGCCTGGCACCCTTATTTCGATGTGTGCTACTTTGGCATGTAGACGTTCCCTCGCAGCACCTATTTCGATGTGGTGCTGCACAACGTCGATGTTGACCATCGACGTTGCCAGCCCTGGAGGACGTGTAGATGTTATTCATCGAAATAGCCTATTTCGATGTCGCCACATCGAAATAGGCTACTTCGATGTAGGCTTCACGTGTAGACGTAGCCATAGTGATATAAATAACAAGTGTAATTTCATCAAATAGGAATAAACCCTGCAGTTCTTGGTTGAGCTGTCTTTTAAAACTGTTAGTTCAATTCATTTAATTACAATAATAATCTAACTATTCACCCATCTCTGCTCCTTCCAATTTCTGATTTGACAGTCATTATATGTGATTTTAATACCCAGAGTAAATGGTCACTCCACTACTACAGCAAATACATGCAGAACACCTATGAAATTTTTCTTAAAAAAACTGTTGTCAGACAAAAAAACCGAAACAGCAAAACCAAAATGAAATAATTTAATTAGGTATCATAGCAAAGAAAAAGTAACATGGTATTTGGTTTTAATAACAGAAAATATATGCCATCAGATGATGATATTTAAGAAAGTGTCAGACACTCGTGGCACACCTGCATGTTGTTAACGGAACACCAGTGTTCTGCAGAACATAGTTTTAAGAAACACTGGTGTAGAAGACTATCCAAGTAGTGTGGAGATGCCCATATGCTGCATCCTTCCTCCATCAGGCATAGGGGCCAGGGCCAATGGTATGGTAACACAGCCAAATGTCCAGCCATCCCTGACTAAACATCCTCTTGAGCTCATTTGCAGCCAGCAGAAAATAGATCACCACAGCTATGCTAGTTCATGGCACGTACCGGAAATGGAGTGGGAGAGCCCCCAGAATTTGGGAGAACAAAGGTGATTGAAAGGTCTTCTTTGAACCTTTTTCCTGCGTTGTACTGAGGACTGGTCTTCCCCATTATTCTGTGGTTTGGGACTGCTGGGGGTGGGTCTAAGGCTGGGGGTGGTTTGGGGCTGCTGGAAGGTGGGTTTAAGGCGGGGGACAGTTTGGGACCTGGGGGGCTGGTTAAAACCTGGCCCAGGGTATGGTATGCGGGGCAGGTGGGCAAGTGGTGGGACTAATACATCCCTGCATAACTGAAATTTTCCTGCAAGGGCAGGGGAGCCAGGAACCACCAGGGCTGGTCAGTTTCCTGGCTCCCAGAGTGGTAGGAGCTGGAAACCAGGGGCAGGCTGCTTCCAGTTTCCCCATGGCTTGCAGGACCTGGAAACTGATCAGCTCATGGGTGGTCAGTTTCACATTCCCGCCAGCGCAGGGGAGGGAAACAGGCTAAGAGCCTTCTCCCTCTCTTCCCCCAGCCTCAGGGCTGTCAGACAGCTCCGTGTCTGAGGGAAGAGAGGGAAAAGCCTCCAGCTGCAGGGCTGCAGGTCTCCCCGCCCCACTGACCAGGGATCCCGTGGATGGCTCATATAAGAGGGGGAAGTTTACTCGTTTAGTGAACAAAGGTAGGTATGTATGTCCCTCATTTTAGTGAGTACTCATAAGTAAAGTACTTGTTAAACGAGAGATGAGTATACTTAGAAGTAACATCATGTTTGCCAATTTGCATATTCAGCTCTTGAAAACTTTGCCTAATGTTGGCTTTAAACTTAATAAATTTTCTCTTTCTAAACATAAAGTATATGTAGTTGATGCTTGTAAGATTTGTACTGAAGAAAAAAATCATCAGCACTGAAGGGTGGAAATATCACAGAAAGGAAAAGAAACAAGACCATAATCTACTTTACTTTTAAATGCAGTAACTGTAGCCAGTTTTTTTAGCAGACAAAAATAGTATCTCTCTTGCTTTTTTTCCTCCTCAATCATATATTGTTTCTTGAATGTGGCCTGGAGGTATTTTTTATGACAGATCCTTTAACTTTTTTTAAAAGAGTTTATAGCAGCTTACTCTGCATTTCTAATATTTGTAAAGTTTTCCTATCCCTAGGTGGGCCAACAGACTTGTCAGGCCCCTCAGCTAGGCAGGGATGGAGGTGGCTTTGTGCTCCAGGAAGGGGTTCAGCCTCAGACAGAAGGGGTGGGGCTGGGGGCAGCTGGCCCTCCACATTGCCAGAAGTGTGCTGCTCTGGCTCCCCTAAGCTCTCAGAGCTGCCCAGAGTGTGCCACTTGCCACTCCAGCAGCAATTTAAAGGGCCAAGGGCTTTGGGTGCCCCTGCTCCTGCTCCTGCAGAAGTGGCAGCATTAAGTAGATCTAAGTATGTAGACTTCAGCTGTATTATTCACATAGCTGAAGTTGCATAACTTGAATGGATACCTTCCCCTTTCATCCCCCCCAAGTTAGTGTAGTCCAAGCCTCAATTTGACTTAATTTTGTCATGTAGACTTGCCCTTATATTCTCTGCAACCCAGTCACTGACGGACGACCTCTGCGTTGCCCTCTCTCACACACACGGTTACATTAATCCAAGGAAGAATTGCAAGTTACAGCCCTGGATCTTTCATTGTTCACCCATCCCTTTTATTGCTGTTCATTTTGTTGCATTTCTCTGAACTCCCTCCAGTTTGTTAATTTTCTTCAGATAATGAGACAATGGATACCAGCTGTGGATCAACAGCACAAGGTGTGTGTGTATGTGTGTCAGATACTTTCTCCCCTCCTTCTTCTAAATTTGGTATTAAGAGACTAGCAATAGGTGCTCTGGAGGACAATGAAAGTGTCAAACATTAAAATGTGTAGGATTGCAAGTGGGATGAATTACTAAGTAGAACAGAGTTTGAAAATAAATCTGAATCTGCCCACAAGAGCCAGATGTAGGAGATTTAGTGAAGGTGGTGTAGGCCCTGAAGCTGAATTAAACACCTTGCTTCCCTTTTTCAATCAGACTTCTTCTCCAACACTCCATGGAATTTTCTCTGTTCTGCAACAGTGCTCCCAGGTCTGTTTTTCACCTAATGACTGAGAGTGGTTCCTAGTCTACTACCATGCTGAGAACTCTGAGCACTGTCATTAGAAAGAGACTAAATCCTGCAAAAATTGGAGCACCAGTCTGTATTCTGATTGCTGTTACAGTGAAAGGGGAATCATGTGCTTTTACTTCCCAGGAACTGGAAACCATTGTGTCTAGGAGCCATCTGCCTGCCTGTGCATGTGTGTCTAATCTGCTGCATGTGTAGTAGTAGAAAGACAAGATGGTGATTATCTTTTTATTAGACCAACTTCTGTTGGTGAGAGAAACCTGGTCTACATTCTTTTATTGACAAAACACTGGGGGCGTACACACCAGAAAGCTACTTTTCACAGCAAAACTCTGCTTTTTTGCTGACAAAATAAAAGCACCTTGGTGACAGGTATACAACTTTTTGCAGCAAATTTAAAGCAACAAAGCATCACTGTAGATTGGGGTCTCAAACTTCTGGCCCACAAGCCAGTCCCAGATGGAGCAAATGTACAATCTGACCCAGGACTCCCACTGGTAAGGGATGGGCTTGGAACCTAGTGACAGGCCACCTCCCTGGCCTGCGAGGTGTCCCAGGCCGGATTGTGCAATCACTCCAGCAAGGAGTAGTCCATGGTCCAGGAGTTTGAGATCCCTGCTGTAGATGCTGCTGTTTGTTACATAACTCGCCTCCCCCAGTATCCCACAGTGCCTGTGGTAACTGCTCTTCTCATGGTTTTGAAACTGGCTGCCTTGCATCTAACTACCTAGACAGGCATCACTCCCTATTCAAAGCTCTGGGAAGCTTTGATTTTCCTCAGCCTGGGGATAGCACAGATTGGCTGAGTGCCATTGTTAGCTGAGGAGGCTGGGAGGGCATTCAGGAAGGTATCCAAACCATTAATGTATAATGTTGCCATCCCAGGCAGGCAGGCAGAGTAGGCTGCTTCTGGGGGTGGAGAGACTGCTCAAGCTGCTGTCTGAACTTAAAGAGCCAGCATGCTGACACACTCCCCTCCAACACATGGTCCTCTCTTTCACAGATACATTTCTCCCCCCCACTGCACACACACACACACACATACACAGTATCACTCACACTTCCCCAGTGCACACGCTGCCTCCCTTCCACGCACATGCACATTCTCTGTCACACACTTTCTCTTGCCTACTCACAGCCCCCACCACCATCTCCGGCACTTAAGTTGAAAAGTGCCTGGCAATCCAGTTGGATGCCCGTGGAATGATGCAATTGAGAAACCTAAACCATATGATGCTGCACGTACCCGATGGGGCACTGTAACCCCTTCCCAAAACAACCCATGGCCTGTTGTACAGTGGGATGGCTACCCGCAGTGCACTTTTCTTTGTACCAATGCAAAAGGTAGGAGCATAGATTGGGCAAGGAACAACAGTTTAATGTGGCATAACTTTTGTCAACAAAACTCTGTACTGTAGACATAGCCAGAGACAAGCTTTCAAGCTTACATGGAGCTCTTCTTCAGATCTGGGAAACTAACTCAAACTTTCATTGCTAAATAACAGATTTCAAAAGGTTGTTTAGCACAAATAGTTATGTAAGTCAAGGCGAGCATTCTTTAAAATTTAATTACCTATCTGGGGAAATAAGGAAACAGGTTGACAGAGCCCGACAAGTACCCGGAAGTTACCAACTTCAGGATAGGCCCAGCAAGGAAAATAACAGAACACCACTTGTCACTTTACAGCCCTCATCTTAAACCCCTCCAGCACATCATTGACAGTCTAAAACCTATCCTGGAACATGGTCCCTCACTCTCACAGACCTTCGGTGACAGGCTAGTTCTTACCTGCGGACAGCTGCCCAACCTCAAGAAAATATTCACCAGTAGCCACACGCAGCACTACAGAAACTCTAACCCAGGAACAAGTATCAGAGGGATAGCCATGTTAGTCTGTATCCACAAAAATGACAAGAAGTCCTGTGGCACCTTATAGACTTAGAGATTTTTGGAGCATAAGCATCTGCCGAAGTGGGTCTTTGCCCAAGAAATCTTATGCTCCAAAAATATCTGTTAGTCTATGAGGTGCCAAAGGGCTTCTCTTGTTTTTACCCAAGAACCTAGCCCTGCAACACACCCCGTTGCCAACTCTGTCCTCATATCAAGTGACACCAGCACAGAACCTAACCACGCTATCACAGGCTCTTGCACCTCTACATCCACTGATGTGATATATGTCAGCAAGTGCCAGCAATGCTACCTCTGCTATGTACATGGGACAAATCAGACAGTCTCTTTGCCAAAGGACGAATGGACATAAATTGATATCAGGAATGGGAACACACATGAACCTGCAGAGGAACACTAACCTCCCTGAACACTGAATAATCAATTTAAAAGTAGCCATTCTTCTACAAAAGCATTTTAATACAAAATTACAGAGGAAGGCATCCAAACTGGTTTTTATTTGCAAATTTTACACATTTAACCTCGGCCTGAATGGAGATCTTAACTACCTTTTGCATTACAAAGGCAATTTCCCCACCTTTGATATTCACAGGAATGGGACACATCCTACTTAATTTCCTTCATTATCTGATCCCACTCAGGACAAATAACTTCCCCCAGCCCCTCTCCCTGCTATTTAAATCCTGGTATTTGTTTTTGCTCTTCATTTTCATCTGATGAAGTAGGTTTTTACCCATGAAAGCTCATGATCTAATGCATTTGTTAGTAAGTAAGGTGCCACAGGAAGGCTTGCTATAAAGTGGGCAGTGTTAATGGGACATTCCACCTTGAATGATCTGTTGAAATGTGTTAAGACTTGAACAGACTGTTTAGCACAAGTAATTGCCTTTAGCAGTGACACTCTGTGTTGGACTCCCAGATCCAAGAGTTCTGTGAAAGCATAACAGCTTTTCTCTCTCACCAACAGAAATTGGTCCAGTAAAATAGTAACAGAGAGGAAGCCGTGCTAGTCTACACACTATCAAAACAAAAAGCAGTCAAGTTGCACTTTAAAGACTAGCAAAATAGTTTATTAGGTGAGCTTTCATGGGACAGACCCACTTCTTACCTCACCTATCTTGTCTTCCTAATATCCTGGGATGGCTACAGCAGCCCTGCATACAACAAGAGCAGTATGTAAGCAGTAGTCTGCAGGTTGTCCTGAGTCTGCGATGTCCAATACAGTTGCCACTTGCAACATGTGGCGAACGGGACACTGTTGAAGGTGTGGCAATTTGCCTCTGGAGCCACATGCGGCTCATGGAGCCTTTAAATGTGTCTCCTCCTAGAGCTGCACGTGAGTGCCGCCTGCCTAGAACATAAGAACATAAGAACATAAGAATGGCCATACTGGGTCAGACCAAAGGTCCATCGAGCCCAGCATCCCATCTGCTGACGGTGGCCAATGCCAGGTGCCCCAGAGAAGGAGAACAGAAGACAATGATCAAGTGATTTATCTCCTGCCATCCATCTCCTGCCCTTGTTATGAAGTCTAGGGCACCATACTTTATCCCTGGCTAATAGCCATTTATGGACCTAACCTGCAAAAATTTATCAAGCTCTTTTTTAAACCCTAATAGAGTCCTGGCCTTCACAGCCTCCTCGGGCAAGGAGTTCCACAGGTTGACTGTGCGCTGTGTGAAGAAAAATTTCCTTTTATTAGTTTTGAACCTACTACCCATCAATTTCATTTGGTGTCCCCTAGTTCTTGTATTATGGGAAAAGGTAAATAATTTTTCTATATTCACTTTCTCCACACCATTCATGATTTTATATACCTCTATCATATCACCCCTCAATCGCCTCTTTTCCAAACTGAAAAGTCCCAGTCTCTCTAGCCTCTCCCCATATGGGACCCTTTCCAAGCCCCTAATCATCTTAGTCACCCTTTTCTGAACCTTTTCTAATGCCAATATATCTTTTTTGAGGTGAGGAGACCACATCTGCACGCAGTACTCAAGATGTGGGCGTACCATAGTTTTATATAGGGGAAGTATGATATCTTTTGTCTTATTATCGATCCCTTTTTTAATAATTCCTAACATCCTATTTGCCTTACTAAATGCCGCTGCACACTGCGTGGATGTCTTCAGAGAACTATCCACTATAACTCCAAGATCCCTTTCCTGATCTGTCGTAGCTAAATTTGACCCCATCATGTAGTACGTGTAATTTGGGTTATTTTTTCCAACATGCATTACCTTACACTTACCCACATTAAATTTCATTTGCCATTTTGCTGCCCAATCACTCAGTTTGCTGAGATCTTTTTGTAGTTCTTCACAATCCCTTTTGCTTTTGACTGTCCTGAACAACTTGGTGTCATCTGCAAACTTTGCCACCTCACTGCTTACCTCATTTTCTAGATCATTGATGAACAAGTTGAACAGGATCGGTCCCAGGACTGACCTCTGGGGAACACCACTAGTTACCCTCCTCCATTGTGAAAATTTACCATTTATTCCCACCCTTTGTTTTCTGTCTTTTAACCAATTCCCGATCCATGAAAGGACCTTTCCTCCTATCCCATGACCACCTAATTTACATAAAAGCCTTTGGTGTGGGACCGTGTCAAAGGCTTTCTGGAAATCTAGGTATATTATGTCCACTGGGTGCCCCTTGTCCGCATGTTTATTAACCCCTTCAAAGAATTCTAACAGATTAGTTAGACACGACTTCCCTCTGCAGAAACCATGCTGACTTTTGCCCAACAATTCGTGCTCTTCTATGTGCCTTGCAATTTTACTCTTTACTAGTGTTTCTATTAATTTGCCTGGTACTGATGTTAAACTTATCGGTCTATAATTGCCAGGATCTCCTCTAGAGCCTTTTTTAAATATTGGTGTTATATTGGCCGTCTTCCAGTCATTTGGTACCAAAGTGGATTTAAAGTATAGGTTACAAACCACTGTTAATAACTCCGCAATTTCACATTTGAGTTCTTTCAGAACCCTTGGGTGAATGCCGTCTGGTCCTGGAGACTTGTTACTATTCAGCTTATCAATTAATTCCAAAACCTCCTCTAATGTCACTTCAATCTGAGTGAGTTCCTCAGATTTGTCACCTAAAAAGGCTGGCTCAGATTTAGGAACCTCTGTAACATCCTCAGCCATGAAGACTGAAGCAAAGAAATCATTTAATCGCTCCGCAATGGCACTGTCTTCCTTGATCGCTCCTTTTATATCTTTATCATCCAAGGGCCCCACTGCTTTTTTAGCGGGCTTCCTGCTTCTAATGTATTTAAAAAACATTTTACTATCTTTTTTTGAATTTTTGGCTAGCTGTTCCTCAAAATCTTTTTTGGCTTTTCTTACTACATTATGACACTTAATTTGGGAGTGTTTATGTTCCTTTCTATTTTCCTCACTAGGATTTGACTTCCACTTTTTAAAAGCTGCCCTTTTCTCTCTCACTGCCTTTTTAACATGGCTGTTTAGCCATGGTGGTTCTTTGTTAGGTCTCTTACTGTGTTTTTTTATTTGGGGTATACATTTAAGTTGGGCCTCTAGTATGGTGTCTTTAAACAGTTTCCATGCAGCTTCCAGGGATTTTAGTTTAATTACTCTACCTTTTAGTTTCTGTTTAACTAGCTTCCTCATTTTAGTGTAATTCCCCTTTTTGAAATTAAATGCCAGAGTGTTTGACCGCTGCGGTGTTCTTCCCAACACAGGAATATTAAAAGTTATTATATTGTGGTCACTATTTCCAAGCGGTCCAGTAACAGTTACCTCTTGGACCAGATCCTGCGTTCCAGTCAAGACTAGATCGAGAATCGACTCTCCCCTTGTGGGTTCCTGTACTAGCTGCTCCAAGAAGCAGTCATTTAAGGCATCAAGAAATTTAATCTCTGAATCCCGTCCTGAGGTGACATGCACCCAATCAATATGGGGATAATTGAAATCTCCTATTATTACTGTGTTTTTTATTTTGATAGCTTCTCTAATCTCCCTTATCATTTCAGCATCACTATCACTGTCCTGGTTAGGTGGTCAGTAATATATTCCTAATGCCATATTCATATTAGAGGAATGAATTGTTATCCATAATGATTCTATGGAACATTTTGATTCCTTCAGGATTTTTACTTCATTTGATTCTATATTATCCTTCACATATAGTACCACTCCGCCACCCGCACGACCTGTTCTGTCTTTCTGATATAATTTATATCCCGGTATGATAGTGTCCCACTGATTGTCCTCATTCCACCATGTTTCTGAGATGCCTATTATGTCAACTTCCTCCTTTGATATGAGGTACTCCAGTTCACCCATCTTATTAGACAGACTCCTAGCATTAGTGTAAAAGCATGTTAGAAAACTACCACTATTTATATGTCCGCCTTTCACAGACGCGTTGGATTTTTTTATATGCGATTGTTTCACATCTGATCTTGCCCATATATTATTTCCCACGTTCCCTATCTGACTAACTTCTAGGGAATCCCTATCTATGGAGCCTCGTGTAAGAGAAGTCTCCGTCCGATCCAGGTGCTCCCCCGCACCAATCGGCTTTCCCCCACCTCTTAGTTTAAAAACTGCTCTACGACCTTTTTAATGTTTAATGCCAGCAGTCTGGATCCACCTTGATTTAGGTGGAGCCCATCCTTCCTGTATAGGCTCCCCCTACCCCAAAAGTGTCCCCAGTTCCTAATAAATCTAAACCCCTCTTCCCTACACCATCGTCTCATCCACGCATTGAGACTCTGAAGTTCTGCCTGTCTATCTGGCCCTGCGCGTGGAACTGGAAGCATTTCAGAGAATGCCACCAAAGATGTTCTGGATTTCAGTCTCTTTCCTAGTAACCTAACTTTGGCCTCCAGAACATCTCTTCTACCCTTCCCTATGTCATTGGTACCAACATGTACCATGACGACCGGCTCCTCCCCAGCACTGCCCATAAGTCTGTCTAGATGCCTCGAGAGATCCGCAACCTTCGCACCAGGCAGGCAAGTCACCATACGGTTCTCCCGGTCATCACAAACCCAACTATCTATATTTCTAATGATCGAATCCCCCACTACTAAAACCTGCTTCTTCCTAACAGCTGGCGCTCCCTCCCCCGGAGAAGTATCCTCGGCACGAGAGGATACAACATCACCCTCTGGAAGGAGGGTCCCAACTATGGGATGGTTTCCCTCTGCTCCCATTGACTGCTCTCCTTCCCTGAGCCTTTCATCCTCCGTAACAGCATCAGGACTGTCAGATTGGAGGTGGGACAGCCCTACTATGTCCCGGAAAGTCTCATCCACAAACACCTCTGCCTTCCTTAGCTCCTCCAGTTCAGCCACCCTGACCTCCAAAGCATGCACTCGGTCTCTGAGGGCCAGGAGCTCCTTGCATCGAGCGCACACATACGCCACCCACCCACAGGGTAGGTAGTCATACATACTGCACTCAACACAATAAACAGGATAGCCCCCACTCTGCTGCTGGGCTTCTGCCTCCATTTCCTACTCTAGTTATATATGAGGGTTAATTAAATGTTTCAGATAGAGGTTGTTAAAGGATTTAATTTAAGGGCAATAGAAGTCACTGGCTCCCTCCAAACTCCCCTCTCAAAACTCCCTCCTGTTAGCACGCACCCTGTTCGCGAGCACCCGGTCGCAAAGCTCCCTGGTCGCTTACTAGCAGGGTTTAAGTGCTCGGCCTCCCTGATAGCTCCTCCCTCTGCCTACAGCTCAGCCAATCAGCACACGGTGTTTCAATTCAAACCTAATCAGCTTCCAACTGCCTGCCTGCCTGCCTGAGCACACGGCCTTTCAAACAAACAAACACTCAGCTCAGCACTCCAAACTCCAAACAAACAAACAAACAAACAAACACACAAGCCCAAAACCTCCAAATATAAGCAGCCACTTACCCCAAGGTGCTTTAGTTTGCTCCTTCCTTCTCCTCCTCCAGGAGAGCCTCTCAAAACTCCCTCCTGTTAGCACGCACCCTGTTCGCGAGCACCCGGTCGCACCCGGTGGATGTGCCTCATCCCCAGTGGGAGAGGCACATGGTGGCTCCAGCAGCAGCCACCCCAGCCACTCCTCCAGCCCCAGTGGTGGCTTCTCTGGCCTTGGTGGCCCCAGCTGCTCTTCCTGTGACAGCCACTCCAGCGGCTCCTCTGGCCCCAGTGGTGGTGCCGGCTCTGGCTATGGAGAGTCGCTGGCATTTATTTCAGGGGGAAGGGATGCGGGAGCCTGACTCTGGTGGGAGGGCATTTATTTAGAGCGGAGCTGGTGGAGCATGGCTGGGGGGCAGAGAGGGCTGTGGTGAATATAGAAAGACTACAACCACAAGTGTGGTGATCTTTCAGTTCCCATTGGACACCACTGTTCTGGGGGGAGGGAGGGTTTTAAAGATGGAAAGATGAATTACCAGCTATAACTGTCTGCTGTGATCCTGTTAACACTTAGAAACTAAGAATTGAATTTCATCTACTTGGCTGGAAGACTGGAAGAAAATAAATTACTTTGCTGCAGGACAAATTGGCAGCTGATAGGTAGTCTTACTGAAATGCCCCAACATGCTATTGGGTGACACTGTGTTGCTAGAGATGATGTCTTTCATTCTGGTCCTCTTTAAAGGTCATTAAAGATCTTCTGACATTTTTCACAAGATCAAAGTGTCCAATGTCTGGGACAAATTCCGGTTCAGAAAATTATCATTTCTCTACTTCAGTTTCCATATGTAGTGTCAACTACATACAGTGTTCTTCTTCACTTCCATTATACAGTGTTTCTTATGTGATGTTAGATTCCACCCCAAGATGCCTGAAATCAAGGGGAATCCTTTCATTGTCTTTAACAGGAGTTGTACTGAGCCCCCATGTACATCACCTGACAAGTTTCTGTTGCACTGATTTGCTTATGCTCAGGATTTTCCCGTATGAACATTTTGGAAATGAGCCTGAGAAAAAATCTTGAATATGAATCCAGCTCCCAGGTTTGGGAACATTTGAATGGGAGATTTTTTGATTTAGGCTTATTTAACCACAAATGCCAGTGGGTTTTTTAGATAACATTTCAGTATTTGCACCAGATTGTATCATTTCAAAGTATGTTCTTCTACAGTTACTTACACTGTGAGCTCTTGTCTACCAATAGAAAAAGCCATCAATAGCATTTAAACAAATATCTTATTTTTTCAAAGAACAAAAACGTGTTTTGTTATCTCAGCACAAGGCAATTCTTGGACACCCCTTTGTATTAGAAATAACTTGTTTACATGAAATTGGTTTAGTGTGAGAACTAACTATAAACTGAATATTTCTAAGCTTCTGGGAATCTTGAGTACATGTAGAACTAGATCATGATTTTCTCAATGATTTACCTCCTTGAAATGCCCACAAATGAACAATTTTTCCACTTTCTTGTTAGAGTTGGGAGGTAACTGTCTCTGAAAGGATTGTATTTTTCAATGGAATGTGGACAGTTGATTTGCTCAGAGAAGATAATGTACGGTATTTTTCTATTATCATAAACAGTACGGCTGAGTCTACACATGCCCCTTCCTTTCGAAAGGGGCATGTTAATGAGCGGGTTCAAAAGATGCTAATGAGGTGCTGCAATGAATATGCAGCGCCTCATTAGCATAATGGCAGCTGCGGCAATTCGAAAGTGCGGCTTTTCGAATCACGCGCCACCTGTGGAGATGGGACCTTCCGAAAGGACCCCCCCCCCAGTTTTCAAAATCCCTTCTTCCAATCACCAGATTCTTTGAAAGAATCCTTCTTTCTTTTATTTAATGAAAAGAAGGATTCTTTTGAAGATGGGATTTGCTTTCGAAAGAGCAGTGTCTACACTGGCTTTCTTCTTTCGAAAGAAGCTCTTTCAGAATTAGAATGTGCAAATGAGGTGCCAAGTATGCAAATGTGTACCTCATTTGTATTTTCGATTTACCTCATTTGCATACCTCTTTTGAAAGAGGAATGCAAGTGCAGATGCACCCTAAGAGAGAAGAATGACTGCTGAGGCCCTATTCACTTCAGGGGTGAGATATGCATCCCGTTAATGGAGTGATCAGGTTCAAAGTCCTCCTCCTGCTTTTCCTGCTGGTTCTTGATGTCTTCTTGGACAACTGACCTCGAGCAGATGGAAGCATTGTTCTAAAGCATAATGCCTCTGATATTGTTGGTCAGGCTGTGTGTTTCCTCCCATCCTCTCGGGTGCTTGGCCTCACTGGCTGTATAACTGAAGTCCAGAATGGTTGTTTGTATTTGTACACATAATGGTCAAAGAGAGTCCCGAGCAGTTTCTTCTGCAAGTGATGGACTGTTAGCACTGACTTCATAGCAAGGAGTAATGAGCATCCAGAGCTTTCATTATCTGTGCCACAAAACTCCTGGCCAGAAATGACCGAAGACTAATTGGGAGCACATTTAGCCTTTTTTAAAAGATGTAACAGGTGTCCTAGTCAATAGAGAAGAATGGTTTCCCAGTGCCCCACTCAGACACCCACTCACCTGCCCTCTCCTTCATTAGTACATGGTTATGCATTGCACAGGAGCATGACATGAAAGTGATAAGGGGTTACATGCTACTCCCTTTCTACCACATTCTTAGCATGATTAAAGATTTTTAATAAATTATTTAGGAGCTCAGATTGCCTAGTGATGTGTGTCTAATATAAGTGCTTACAGATGAGGCTAGGTGGGAACACCTGAAAACACACAAAGCCATATAGTGGTTGCCTCTTTCCCCTGTAATGACATCACTCTGCTGTTTTTGGCAGAAACCCAGCAGAGTTTCTCTGTTTTTCTCTCTGTGTGTGCAGTGTGACAGGTCCCCAGACTGAAAATAATAAAAATAAACGTAAACCCATTAGACTAAACTCTTCACAGAAGGTAAACTTGGCAGGGGAGCTTCTCACTGATTGACTCTTCATAGATCAGTGCTTAAAGAGGAGCCTGGAAGAGTGGATGGAAATTTTCAGCAATGTGCACAACAGAGCTCTTGGCTACACTGGGGATTTTTGACTAATGCTCGTTATTGACCCAGGAGCTTCGTATTTGACAGTTCTGCATGGAGAACTGTTTGCTGGAGAGCTGAGGTAAATGTACCACCCCACAGTGCATGGAGGTGTCGGTTGTACATATGGGCACAATCTCATTCCTGCCTTCTCTCCTGGGGCTCTGCTAGGCAACTTTAAGTTCCACAAACCCTCCCTGGTTACCATGCAGATCCTCATAGCTAAGAGCTATTTTGCATACAGGCAGCTTGTAAGATTAAAGAGTCGTGGACCAGATTCTAAGAGGCACTCCAAACATTTCTGCACTTTTGTATACATATATACCCATATAGAGTCTTTGCAGTTTTTGAAGCACTGTAAATACATATTTAATTTTAGGATGCCACACTATTGCTCAGCTCATATGCTGTATTATTAAACTATTTTTCTATACTTAGATACCGGTGTATAGCATTTTACAATATTGTTTACTACTCTGCATCTGTCAGAGACTGTTCATGAGGACTAATTATAGCATGCAATGTTATTGCAAATTTGCTGGCCATATTTAGAACACCTAAGTTCACAGCTTGGCTGTCATCATAGTTAGCCGCTTCTTCTCCTAAACTGCACCTAAGGAAGTTTGTGGTAAATTTATCTGTCCGTGTCTGCTATTTTTATGGCTTGCTACCCCATGTCCTGAATTAAACTGAAGGAATGCTGTGGTAAGCACAGATAAATTAATTTAATAATTCATTGGCTCATATTCTCAGCTGTGTCTAAGGAAATCTGTGCCACTGGCTGGGAAGAAAAGGCATGGTACCTAGAGTAGTGTTTAGGTCAAAGTATTTAAAATAGCCTCTAATTAGTCTGGTTGTGGTAGGGACCCTCCAGAGCAGTGCACTTCGGAGTTACTCTCTTTTGAGACTGAAGGGTACAGGTCATGCTTCTCAGCATTGTTCTGTAGGCTGCGGATACAGGCAAGTGTCATTGACTCAGTTATTCGCTGGCTGTGTTTGGAAACTTTCAAGAACATAGCGGTCATCCCTTTGGATCAGACCCAAGATCCATCTAGTGAATTAGCCTGTCTCTGACAGTGGCCAGAACCAGAGGTTTCAGAGGAAAGTGTAAGAATCCCACATTAGGCAGATGTGGGATAATAAACCCCCGCTCCCTGCACACACACATAGCTCTGATCCTGCTCTCTAACAGTCAGAAATTAGCTTAAACTGTTCAACATTTTCATCACAACCACGAAGTTTAAAAATACAAAAGTTTTCAATGAAGGCTGAGAGTTGGGAATCTGACTTGATTCCCTTATTCCAAGAGCCAGACACTTGGCATGTTCCTGCCATGCCTGTTAACCTAGCCTCATGTTTGATAACTTAATTTGTTCCTCATTTCATTGCTTAATCATGCAACTTTAATTTACCTCATGCTTGAATGGAATTATACTTATCCTCTTTGCACTGGAAGGATCAAAGGTTGAGTCCACTGATGGTCTTTCCATGAAGAGTAAGGTACTCTTAACCTGATGTTTATACTCCTAAGTTCTCCCTTTTCTCAGCACTCCAAAAAAGCAGCATAATAAATTTCCTTGTGTAAATTATTCTCTAAACACGACTTGCTGTTTCTGCTTTGTTGTTTGCATCTGTGTAAGATGATGTGTAGAGGTAATAAAAGGTTGACGCAAGGTGCAAGGCTGGGGAGAACCAGGTTCTGTGTGAAAGTATGCATGACTAATGCCATGCTGTCCAGGGATCGGCTTAACTGAAAATATTCAGTAATGGAAATCAATGCCATAAACTTCACTTGGAAGCCAAAAGAACAATCAATGATCAAGTGCAAATCAAAGTGTTTCTGATCATTGGGAATTATGAAAAAATGCTAGGAGAGCATCTGACCAAACCCAAATTAAATTTAAGCTTAAAAGAAATTTTCTAATCAATACTGCAAGATATATGTAGTGCCATGAGCATGCACAAGTGATTGACATGCCAATGCTTTCTCTTTATGTGCAGACAAATTTAATGGCTGGTGCTTTGTGCCAAAGCAGACTCATTGCTCATAATTGTGGAATTAGAGGAAGACAGCTCCATGGTGCACCCTAGTGTGGAATACCACTAGAGAAACATCTGGCTATTTCCCTGGAAGTGAATTATTCAGTAGCTTGGTACAATGTTACCTAAACAAAAATCAAATTTTAATAACGCCAATTAAATTTTGTAGCATGAGAGAGCATAACAAGAGAACTATGCAGTGGCCATATTCCTTAGTGCAGAGATTTAAACAGTCGAACACCGAGCTCGAGCTGGAATGGAGCCTAAACTCATGATGGATGGATGGATGGATGGATAATTGATTACAGAATCTTAAGCCTTTTTCTGTTCCAGTTTCTAGTAGGTCATCTAGTTGTTTCCTTTCCACCAATGTCCTGCAAATGCAGCATTATTCTGCACAGCATTCATTACTAATAGATTTGTTTAAAATGTGCAAAGCGATTCTAGATTTCTCTGCCTCATTTTGGGGAAACTGCTTCACATTCTGAGTGATTTCACTATCAAGAAGCTTTTTCCATATTCTGAGTCTAGATTTTCCTGTTTTGTGTTTCACCCCATGACTCTTTGTTCAGTTTGCCATACTGAATAAATCCTTTTTTCATCTTTATTGTTCACATCCTTCAGACACTTGTAAGATCTTGTCCTATGCTGGTTGTCACTTAGCTGATTTATAGATATTTAGGTCCTGGTACTACACCATGAGTAATTTTATATGGATGAATAGTTCTATTGAATGTATTGGGATTTTCACTTGTGTAAAATTAAGTGCTTGAGTATTTGCTGAATCAGAGGACTTTGCTTTTAACTCTTCTCTTTTAAATCAGCCTCTCCATCCCTCTAATAATTTGTGTTGTATTCCACTTAATTGCCTGCAGTTTCTCAATCTCTCTTGGGTAATGTGGTGCCCAGACCAAACACTTCATATCAGGCACAATGGCGCCAAAACTGTTCAGAGGTGGACAGTCACATTATTGCGCAGTGATGTCGGATTCCTTTGCGTATGCATTCCAAAATAACATTGGTCCTGGTTTTGTTATATAGACCCACACAAACTCACATATCTGCTGTTCCAGGTTTTTCCTCTCTGCTTATTTATTTCTGGCTTGGATTATTCTCCCTATATAAATTATTTGCTTTTTTTCCATTCAGGTACCCCATTTTGTTATCTCCCAGTCATAATGATCCTGTAATTCCCTTTCTCTTATTTCTTTGTCCATCTTGTAACACCTCCCAACTTAATGGTATCCACAAATTTAATCAGCCTTGTCCTTTGTTATTATCAAACACACCCAGTCTACTGAGTACTGTGAGTGCAGCTGTTACCACCGCACCCAGAGTCATAGAATAAAGTTCCTGAGTCTGATTCATTCCTGTGAATCCAGAAATCTCTGCAACAGCCCTACAGATGATGCCCTTTAGGATCAAGGCATGTACCCCTTTGCATATCCATAGCGAGTTTGAGCACACAAGTACTGTCTTGTGTTTAGTCATCCTGGCACCGTGGCTAAAGAACATGTAATGCTGCTTTTGAATTTAGTGAGTGACTTGAGAAAGCCCAGGCCTATGTGACATTATGAAATTTATGCTCAGGATTTGGTGCTGAGAGTGTTGTATGACAACCTTCTAACATTCCTGTCACAAAACCAGATGACTCTTCTTTCTTATCCACAGATCCATTTTTTTTCAAACTCTGTCCTTTGGAGCTTTCTTTTAATTAAAAACTTTAAAGTTTTCTTCATAACTTAAAAAAGTCTATCTTGTTTTAAGCCATGTATAAAGGGTGTTCTTCTCTGAGAAATAAACTATACTTATACCAGCATTGCATCCCATGGAGTGGCATACCTGTATAAATAAACATAACAAAATGGGGGCTATCCAAGTCATTATCTTGTGGGCAGGTCGTGCATGTTCACATTCAGTGCAAGGAGCTCACGTTTCTCAAAAACCAAGTATGGGCTCTGGAGAACAGAGTGGCTGAAGGAAGACAAGAGAGGTACATAGACTGGACTTTCCAGGACATGGCAGAACAAGCTCTGTGCTGCTGAGTTGAATGAAGATGTCAGGGATGGGGAACATAAAGGTGAAACATTGGGAAATGATCCCATCATTGGGACCCTTCTTCTAGAGGATGTCATGATATCTTCTAGCACTAAGGATGCCTTTCAGGATGAGGGAACTCCAGTTACAAGGAAAAGACAGGTAACAGTAATGGGGGATTGGATTATTAGCAATATAGGTAGCTGAGTTTGCAATGACCAGGAGAAATGCAAGATGAATTGCCTGCCAGATGCAAAGGTAGCACATTTCTTGAGACATCTAAATAGGCTTCTGCATAGTGCTGGGGAGAAGCCAGTGGTCATGTTACTTCAATCTCTTACCTATCTGCCTAAATTTGTCCTCAGGACCTCTTTTCTATCTTTCCAGTGACATAGGGAATGGTAGGAGAGAGGTCCTGTCGGGGGTGGGTAGCAAATTTAGGTTGCTAGGTAAGAGATTCAAGTCTGACGATGTGCCGACCTACTCCGGGTCCCATGGGTGCGCGTGGGGTTTGATACAGCGGGGGGAGTCGGGTGGCCCGGGACCAACCACCCCACCTTTATGGCAGCCTTATACAGTGTAGCAGCAATATGTGATTCAGTGTATCTACTTTAAAACCTAGGTTTCCACAGTATTATGAGTACCAGGAACAATAACACTCTGATTGTGAACACCACAATGCCCTGTGGCTGTTCAAAGTCCCAATAATTCTCTATACAGACCCAGCTAGTCCAGCTAGTGGTATTTACCAATAGTGATTGATTCATTTATTCGTAACTACAATTACTTAACACTTGTCTTATATATTTATTTATTTATTTATTTGGCATAGGCTAAACACTAGGTTACATATAGCTGTATACAATTACATGTGACTTACCAATAACATCCAATGCTCCCACATCTCACCAACAAGTACGTTACAGCGGCCCTTCAAGTCAGAGATACGGCTTGGTTGGGACCTTTCGTGGTGATGACATCCGGGTGATCAGGCTGGGGTCTGCTGTCTGGACTGGAATTTGCTAGCCTCCGCCTGGTGTCCAGGAGCCCGACCCTTATTCCTGCTAAATCACCTTTTATACTGTTTCTTACTTGGGGGTTCAATACCTGGCCAATTAAAGCATTTGTTACCTAATTTGGGCTTTCTATCCTCCCAGCCTGTCAGAACATGTTACCAGATTTCCTCTGTCCTTGGTCATTTTCTGAACCTCCCCCCGGGACCCTCTGATATTGCACAACCAAGATGTTCTCTCTGGGGGGGCTTCCAGCTACTTGTTCCAGCCGTTCTCTTTGGGGACTTACTATCTGCTTGTCAGGATGTTCTCTTTGGGGACTCTCCAACTACTTGTCAACTTTCTGATTTCTTTCTCCTGGCCTGGCTTCAGACCTTCCCGCTGTTGTATGATAGCATTCCAAGATGGAGTGTATGGTCATTCTGCCTTGCGAGTGAGGCCCGGCCACCAGGTGCTTGTGCTCCCACAGAGTCCAGGATCTCTATGGTAGCATTTTGTGAGATGCTTCCAATTCCACTTGCAGGGCCAGTTAGATGGGCAGAACTGCAGAGTCTCAATGCACGGATGAGAAACTAGTGTGGGAAAGAAAGGTTTAGTTTTCTTAGGCACTGGGGAACCTTTTAGGAAAGGAGGAGACTATACAGGAAGGATGGGCTCCACCTAAATCAAAATTAGACCAGATTGCTGGCAGGTAGAATTAAAAAAAAATAATAGAGAAGTTTTTAAACTTAGTAGACAGTATTTCATCTCCATCCTTCAAAGTTTCAAAGACACTGCCTGCACTCAGAGGTTGAACATCTCATGGAAGAAAACCAACATCAGAATTTTGTAGGAGGACCACCAGAACCTCCAGTGCTGGTGGACACAAACAGCAGGGAGAGCACTGATGAGTTCTTTCACCTAAGCTGCAGAGTTCAAATGATTGCAGCAAGCCAAATATCCTCTGATAAATAGGTTTGTCACCTCATGCATAAAATCCACATCTCACCTGTGGATGCAAAAATGTTTCAGTGCTGCTGAGACAAAATTCAGGATCTATCAAATCAATGGACTGCCTGTTTTGCTATAGAAGTCAGAAACCTGGACCCTCTTACAGTCATTCTTGGAGTAGCTAGAATTACTCTAAATGGCTACACCTACACTAGAGAGTTTTGTCGACAAAACTCTCAAAGCAACTACACACAAAATGCATTTTGTCGACAGAAGCTGTCGATAAAAAAGCTATGTAGATGATCAGAGGGGCCCTTTTGTCGACAGCGTGGATCAAAAGATCAATCCATTTTTATGTGTAGATGCAATCTATTGACAGAAGTTTTGTCAGAACATCTCTTCCAACAGTAACTTCTGTAGACAGATGCTACTACTGTAGATGTAGCCTACGTGTTTTTTCCTTCAACACTTTCTCTAATCTATATGCATTAAACCTGGAGATATATGCAATCAAGTTGTGCGTGTCTTGGGTTAACGCAAAGGCCACCCCGACAGGAGTGGGCAAACTGCTCCTGTCAGGGGCAGCAACCTGACTTTTGCTGCCCCTAACAGGAGCAGTTTCCTGCTCCTGTCAAGGGCGGCAGCCATGAATCAGGCTGCCGCCCCTGACAGGAGTGGGGAAAAACCACTCCTGTCAGGGATGGCAGCCTGACTCGTGGCTGCTGCCCCTGACAGAAGTGGTTTCCAAGTCAGGGTGTGGTCCCTGACAGAGAGCTGCTTGCAGCCCCGGTTCTTCTGGCTGTGTGCCCCCTGGCTGGGAGAACCAAGCTGCCTCTCCACTTCCCTCAGCTGCCCGCTCCTACAACTCCCCCTTCAATTTATGCAATATTTGATTTACACAGAGGTTGCCCAGGACGCAACCTGTACGTAAATCGAGGAATTACCGTAATGTATAATGTGCTGTCTATAGTCTTACATGTAGATGTTAAGCTCTTCAGGACAGGAACTGTCTTTTTGTTATGTTTGTTCAGCACCTGGCAAAATGGGGCACTCTCTCCTAGGAGCTACTCATAATACCAATAACAAATAATGATAACACCACCCATCCCAGTAAAATCTAAAGGAACACTACCTCCAGTTTGATACTTTGCCCTCAATTGCTACACTTTCTTTTTGAGTCTTCTGCCAACTTTCACTCTGTAAGGCAGTATTCACATCTAAACCAATGAGCGAATTATAGCGAGATGCTAAAGCACATGCTGAAATCTAAATACCCACCACCTGCTGCAGTGACTTCATTCACTCATTTTGTAAATTAGTTGAAATTTGTAAACAAGTTGTCTGGCAAGATTAGTCCTCTAAAAACCTATGTTTCTTATTAGTCATGATTTAATTAGCCTGTAGATCTTGAATGATTTTTGTGAATGTTCTATTTTATTAGGGATTAAAAATAGGTTTCCTTGACAAAAAGTGGCAGTAAATGTCTTAACAGTTGGTTTGTGACTAAACAAATATTCATATAGATATTTAGAAATGTTCAAAACAGAAACAAAAATATGCATGTCTAAATATTAAACAAAATTTACCCTCATCTGGCAAAATGGAACATCAAGAAGGCTTTTCTTTTTTAATTGGTTTTGAACAGAAGTTTTGTACAGAAGTTTCGTGTACATTATGTTCCAAGTATCCAAATCTCTAGGTACACAAGACAACCAGGCTGCTACACTTATCTTAGCCTGTTCTACCCCAAAATTCAGTTTTAGGTTTGGTTTATACTTTTGTATTGGCTGCGTCTACACGAGAAGCCACTGTTGACAGAAGTGACTGTCAGAAGGGATTTCCCAGCAAAACTTCTGTTGACAGATTGCATCTAGACATAAAAGCAGATTGAAAGAGCAATCTGCTCTGTCGACAGAGAGCAGCCAAACTGCCAGCCCTCTCTTGACAGAGCAGCTGACCGGAAGCTCTGCAAACAGGACTGCCCGGTGAACCAGAAGCCCTGGCTGTCAACAAAAGGGTCCCAGAGCATCTGCATGGCTGTTTTGTTGACAGAGTCATTATATCTCAGCAAGAAGAGGTATAACTCTGCCAAAGGATGTGCTGGGTTTTTGTTGACAAACTATTTACAAAGCACATTTTTCGTTGTGGACACTGGTTTTTCCCAACACAAGCTCAGTTTTGCTGGGAAAAGCCTCTAGTTTTGATGTAGCCATTATGTTAGTAAAATGATGTTGCTCAAAAAATTGAATCTTTGTCTCCCAGAGCCTGGACTGGATGCTCTAAAATGCTCCCTTTTCTGACATATTTCCTGAGACTTAATGTTTGCAGAGCAGTTTCAGATTGTCCAGTAAAGGCACACCATTGTTATAGCTTGGTGGGAAAATATGACATTGATTATATGTTCCACCTCTAAAAGCCACTTCCTGGTACCAATGTGACTTTTCAGTGCTGTGGGAGCTATGAGTGTGGTTGAATGAAATAGCTGACTAGAGCACTTTGAATGTGCTAGGACATCACATAGCTTTTCAGGAATCTCTTTTAAAGACGGTCTTTCCCATCTACAAAACTATCCTGAGAAAGATCCAGAAGATAAACTCCATCAAGACCATGTTTCTTGTACCAGTACAGTACAGATGCATTACAGAGAATACAGAATCAAACTTACAAGCAAAGACACTTGAATTCAGAAGTGATTTTATCTGAGTACTGGGAAGGGATTTTTTTCAAACAGGATGATCTCTTTCTTCAATCTGTATTTTGATGTTTATGACTTACTTTTAAGTTACTTACTTAGTTACAAAATTAGATGTCTTGTTTAGCTTTCATGAATATGCTAAGATAATTTGTAAATAATGTGTTTTGCTCTTCCTTATAGAGAAAACACATTGGCTGCATCTACACAATCAGCTTCTATCAACAAAACTTGCTGGGCGTCTAGACAGTTAAAGCGCTCTGTTGAGAGTTTGTTGACAAAACTCATCTATTCAGCCAGCTACATTATACCTCTCCCTGATCAGGTATAGCACCTCTGTCAACAGTATTTTGGCAAAGGAGTGCCCATTTAGACACTTCGGTTGACATGGTGGGACTCTGGTTCCCCAGATAACCCTGTTTGCAGAGCTTCTGGTCAGCCGTTCTGTAAAGAGAGGGCAGGGCAGTCTGGCTGCTCTTTGTCAAGAGTGGATTGCTCTTTCAGTCTGCTTTTGTGTGTAGACACAATGGCTGTGGCCACACTTGGCCAAAACTTCGAAATGGCCATGCTAACAGCCAAATCAAAGAATACTAATGAGGTGCTGAATTGAATATTCAGTGCCTCATTAGCATTTGCTTGCTTCCGGCCGCATAGCTTCGAAAGCGCCACTTTCGAACACTTGCGGCTCGGCGCAGCTACACAGGGGTCCTTTTCAAAAGGACCCCACACATTTTGAAATCACCTTATTCCCCTCATCTGAGGGGGATAAAGGGATTTCAAAATGTTCAGGGTTCTTTCCAAAAGGACCCTCTTGTAGCCGTGCCGAGCCAAGCGTGTTCGAAAGCAGCACTTTCGAAGCGCTGTGGCCAGAAGCATGTGAACGCTAATGAGGCACTCAATATTCAATTCAGCATCTCATTAGTATTCTTTGATTTGGGCATTAGCATGGCCATTTCGAAGTTTTGGCCAACTGTGGCCACAGCTTATCTGTTGACAGAAGTTTTGCAGGAGTTTCTCTGTTGACAGTGACCTCTGTAAATAGAAGCTGCCCATGCAGATGTAGCCAATCATTATAGAAATATTAGTTACATGAAAAATCAGGAAAATTCTTCAGGGTCAAAAAAACCCCATACTATTGTCCTGCAACAGTTATTTGAATATCTGTCACAACATGGAAAGTATTAAATCCAAAACAGTTACTATGCAAGTGGACATATCATGGATATTTAGTTAAGGAAGAAAGGATAGCACAGTTTTATACTGGTGTCTTTTCTTGGAGCCGGAAAGCAAGGTTTGTGCCTAATTACTATCTCTCAGTGGGAATTTTAAACCAGGAAATTTGTGAACAACATGCTTTCTTTCTCTATGAAAAAACAGTCTTTTCCAATAATCAAATATGTGAAGAAGAATGATATTCTTGCCGCCCAGTGCTGTATTGCATAAGAAATAAAAAGACAGCATTTTTCTGGTTGAAATGTACTTGTTGCACTTTTTGCTATAGGTTGCTTGAGGGGAATAATTTCATAAAGAGCTCATTTAAAATGTGAATTAGATGGTGATTCATCTTAATATTTCTATGAAACATAGGATGTTTATGTACCAATTTGATAACCTTCTCTTTAATTCCAAAATGAAAAGGCATTTAGTAATGAAATGACTGTAATTTCAGAACACCTTGGCTTTTGAAGTATTATGTCATATATAATTTTTCCTTTAAAAGTGTGATCCTTGTATCTTATTATGTCAAACTTGAATTAATCATGACAAACAACATTTTCATAACCCAGGAAATGTTTATTACATTCCTTGATTTGGAAAGAAAAGAAGTGATCACAGAAAACACATTTTAATTTCCATTCTGCCCTGCAGTCCATTTAATTGATGTATTTTGCATGTCATACTCATTTTCAACCACAAATTACTTTAATCTGTCATGTCTGTATTTTTAGTCTCTGGCTTTGTTTCTTGTTTGCATTGTTTAAAATTTGCATGCTATCTGTATTACTTGTGCATGATATGTACATTAATTTCAAGTTGAATGTTTGCACACTGAAAGACATTCATGGATCATTTATTTTACATGTATATTTTTTCTTTTGTTTTTCATTACTAAAATTTTAATATGCTTAAAATGTAAAAGTGGCATGAAACTTTGGTGACACAAGTAAAATAACTTTTCATAGATTAACATTTTGATTTCTTTCGTTTAGAAATCTGTTATATTCTAGAACTCCTGCTACGGTGTCAACAAATTATATTATCAGCACCTACATTTATTTAATTGTATAGTTATAACCAAATCCTCATTTTCTTGTTTATGCAAACAGTCCAAAATTTTGATTATTTGTTTCAGTAGGATGAGAAAAATTGTCTCTGAATGCCTAATGCCTGTATCCTGCTGTCATTAATATTATGTGATGAAGCCTTACAGCTGCCAACAAAACTAATACCTTTTTCACACAAACTGCCCATTCACCCAAGTATTAACTTTGAAAATATGGCAGGATATGTAGCTGAATTGGCTAAGAAATACCGTCCAGTAGCAGATTTCAATTACTAGGTTATATAAAACTGAAATACATGTGCCAACTCTAATGAATGACTGGGGTACGAACTAAAATAAAGTATTGCCCCTTCAATTACTTGGCACATCTTTGAATTGTACCTAATTTCAAAATGAAGGGGGAAAAATAAAACTTTTACTATAGAACTGGGAACAGCTGCCAAAAATAAATAAGTATTTTTAATTGTGACAGAATTGAACTTGCCTGTCTGCTGGAAGTGATTCCATGGATCCCTTCAATCCCTGTACAATGACTAAAGATCAGTGGTCTTACCTTGAGACACACTGAGCCAACTGCAATTGCCATTGACTTTAGTTTGAGTGAGAGGTGCTCAGCACTTCTCAGATGACATGCCCTGGCTGAACTAAAACCTCAGAGGACTGAACCAAAACTCCAGATCCAAGCACCTTTGAATTTGAATTGGGAGAAGGAGGAAGAGAAGAAATCAGAATCCATGGTCATTTGTAGATCCAAATGTTGTAAATGGTCCTATCATAATGGGCTGAATGAAAACCCTCTTTTGGAACAACCCCAGGCTTTGGAGTTTCAAAATCTGGATCTGCAATTTGTGATCTGAGGCCACCTATAATAAAACTGATGAGTCTTCAAGACACTATGGCCTTTAAACTGCAGTCCCTGTTGAAAATAATTTCTAATTCTTTGCAGCCACTTGGTTTTGACTGGTTTGAGTCACTACAGTTCCCTCCACTTTTACAAACTAGTTGTTTTGTCAGCATGAGTGTGACAACAATTAGACGTCCCTGTTTTTGCCCCATGCCTTTTCTCCTTCACAGTCATTCAATGACAAGCGTAAAAAGAACTTCATCTTTTCACGAAAATTCCCATTCTACAAGAGCAAGGAGCAGAGTGAGCAGGAAACAAGTGATCCAGAACGTAAGTAACCTGTTGGAGATGATGTCACATGCAGCACAAAAATGGGTGACACGCATGACACCAGAACCCTACACATATAGGCAAACAAAATAGCAAAGGCAGGCAGGTGAGGTATTACTACTGTGACCAATGTATGATTGCAGTCTGGATCCAGCTGATACTATCTTCCCTTGAAATATCCTTTTCAGAGAAAAACAAAGCAGTGACCTTGCCTTGTGATTGGAAAAGTTGAGTGTATAACTTTCTTCCCTTTTTCATAAATTTTGCTGACTATTTTTGTTGTGTTTTTTTTTAAATCCAGTTCTTTCCTGGATAAAATGTTCAAAGCCAGAGCTAGTCCAAACTGATGCAAAATCAATTTCTCTTAATACATTAATTTAATATTTGTTTAACCCCTCCCCGCAAAAAAACAGTATCATTGTGTCTATTGCAATCTAGATGGCTCTAATATCCTTGTTGATTACCATTGATCACTTTGTGGAATGCTTTAATCTTGAATTAAAAGCCACACTTAGTGACTCTATTTCTCATCAGTTTGCTTTCAATTTTAAGTATAGAGTCTGGTCACTCATTGCATGTCTGGTATATATTCTGAGTACTCAGAATAATGTAATGTATATGCCAGTGTAATGCCAGAAGAAATTTAGATTCCCTTCCCCCCCCCCACTTTAATATTCTTTTCTGGCAAATTGATCCTCTAAGGATTGCTTGTGCATTTTGGTTATTTTTTGTTTTTGTTTTCTGGAGGTTTTTTAACTATAGGAGCAGGGAGTGCATAATGGTCACTGTCTGTTTTATTGGGCATGTTACTGTGGAATATGGGTTTAAAGTTATTTCAAAAAAGATAAAGCAAGGATCCAGATTGCTCCATCTGCATGGTCAGTCATGGTAGTATCCATTTCAACTCCACTGACTTCTTCCTTCCTCTTCTGCGGCTGTTCTTCCTTTCTCATTGCTCTCTCTGGGGACTTCCGTGCAGGACATCCCCGGATTAGGTGACGACGGTTATGGAACAAAGACTCTGAGTAAGTTCCCAGGAATGGTCACTTCAACTTTTTTTTTTTTTGTGTTCTGTTTTTGTTTTGGCTTTTGTTCCTTCTCTGAAGACCTTTCATTCCCAGCATGCACAAGATAGAATTTTATTTGTTACCCAGATGTGAATGTACCAAAAATGTTTCAATAATTGTTTTGTTCTGCATGACAATATTAAATAACATACAGCATATCAAACAGGCACTTTACTTCTGATGTAATAATACCTTTTGTTTCTAACAGTATGTTTTTGTTCCCATTGTAGCCGTTCTATAGACAGTAGCATACCTAGAACTTTTACTGCTGCTTAGAATGTGCCTTTGAGCAATAGCCATTTTGATATGAAGGGAAAGTTAAACATCTTGAGAAGATCAATAGAAAATTATTTTATGCTGCTGCTACTGTGTTCTCAGCTTTTTGCTTGGGAGTGTTTGTTACTTGCAAGACTGTAGATTAGAACCTTGGTGTTAATGGAAGAAACTGTTTGCAGGCAAAAAGGACATAACCTTCTCCATAACGAATTTTAGACCTGTGTCACCATTAGCAACCTATCCTTTGTCACTACACTTGATCAATTTCTTTTTCTGGTTTGCGCTGATCCTGCCTCAGGTGTTGGTATTATAGAGTATGCAGCATTTTGTCAGCTGATGCTTCAAAAATAATGTGTTTCCTGAAACTTATCTCTGGAGAATTGCTTAGTGTGAAATAAATTATTTGCAAATGAAATCCATATACTTAGCAACATTAGTATGCTGTATCCAGCTCTGAATGAGTCCAGCATAATAGTACTTACATGTGTATTGGCTGTTTTCTTCCTTCAATGCTTATTCTTTTTCTTAAGGCACTGATTAATTGAGACATAATGTATGTGAATGTTACCACTGCATCACCTATTTTTATGTGCTGTTGATTACAAAGTGCACGGTCATACACACATTTTAAGAGATTATTAAATACCTGGAGTTTTTTAATTAACATGTTAGTGCTATAATGGTTGGCTTTCCCTTTTAAGATGAAAACTTTATCTCTTGAACACGAGAGAGAGTTACACAACGCTAGTTTTTTGGGTGATTTGCGACAAATGTCATTGTCATCAGAATTTTGACTTTGCAATGACTGAAAGCCTGAAGGAAAGCATGATAGCAATGCATGTAGTGCCTTGGCTGCATTGAGCAAATGAGTTAGATTTCATTAGATAAAGCCCAATTTAATACCTCTGCCCAAGAAAAGACGTCTCCTCAATATACCCTTTTACTGTGATTGCAAATTATTTGCTAACTTTCTCCACTTTTATTACTGAAGCCAGTTTTCAACTACCAGCTCAGCTGTAGATCCCTTTCGCCTCAGTACAATTTCCCATATATTAAATCAACATTTTATATATATATAATGTTATATATATATATATCTTAACTACTGCAACTATTACTTCTTCAGAGCTGCACATATGTTTAAAAGAGAGAATCATCATGATAAATTTTTCTCCAAATATAAGTTGTATAAAAATTAGCCTTTTGCTAAACCCTAAACGCAAGGTTTTTCATTAATGTTTTTTAATTTTCTCTATTCCCCCTATGTTCCTGCAGTGCCACTCCACTGAGCCCCTTTGAAATGCCGGGCTCCAGGGCAATGGTTCACTTTCACATCCTCCACCCCCAACAGTGAGCCAGGGTGTTGTTTTGAACTGAGGATGAAATTGAGTCCCTGATAGGGGTCTGTATTAACTTTTTACAAGTTTTGAGGTAGGGACTCATCTCTCTCCCTTGTCCTTCTGCCTCAGTAAATGAGCATTAGCAGAACAAAAAGCATACACTATCACAACCTCTTAAATGTAGCTGGGAGGGGTGTGGTCCAGCTGCAAGTGGACAAGAGGTTCCAATTGGCTGCGGTCCTCCATGTGCTCAACAGTGGATTTTCTGTGCCATGTCTGAATGTCTGAACTCACGACCAAAAGACTAAGAGCATCTGACATTAGAAGCCCTGGATGTTCATAGACAACACAGACTCCCACGTCTGATGAGACTGTGCAAAGTTCTTCATGTCCTTATTGAGTTCCTGTAATCACAAGGAAAAAACATTATTCCTGTCAGCTGTCCCTTTATAAATCACCCCTCTATACTACATTGTAGCCAGATCTGCACTCTAGTGATCATTGCATTGGAGGGGTCGATTGAGTGGGCCTAGTGAAGACCTGCTAAATTGACTGCAGATCGCTCTCCAGTCAATCTTAGTACTATACCCCAAATGAAAAGAGTAAGGGAAGTCAAGGGGAGACTGTTCCCCCATTGACCCAGCATGATGTAGACACTGCAGTAAATCTTCCTAAACTACATTGAATCCAGATACACTAATCCCATAGCTGAAGTTCATAACTTAGATTAATTTACTGTAGTCATGTAAATCTAGCCTCACCACTCCTTACTCTTCCAGACAATTCCCTTCCCTTGGTCCAGGCAGGCAAGATATTTCTGGAAAACAGTGTTGAGGTTGGGGGTGGGGGGCAGGCATGTTATTATGGGACTTCTTGCACTTTTCTCTGTAGCAGCCAGTACTGGAGACAGGACACTGAACTAGTTGAGCCACAGGTCAGCATCCTGATAGTAACTCCTATGTTCCTTGCATGGTGACAAGTATCAGAGAGGTAGCCGTGTTAGTCTGTAGCTTCGAGAACAACAAGAAGTCTTGTGGCACCTTATAGACTATAGACTTTTTCCTCTCCAAATGCAAACAGAAGGACATCATACCAAAAGGACTAAAGGTGAAAAACCCACTGAAATCAACATACTACACATTACAGTGAGAGAGTGTGCCACCCACTCTCTAAGAAATTGAGGAACCACTTTTTTAGTCTATAAGGTGCCACAAAACTTCTTGTTGTTCTCCTATGTTCCTATGGCTCCATATAGGGGGCATCTGACAAAGATCCTCCATGCCCTAGCCCTGATCTTCAGGGCATTAATCTTGATAAGTGGTAGCAGTGCCTGAAAAATGTTCCAACGAGCCCTGTTATTTTCATGACAGTTGTTACTGCTTTATGGAGAGCTTTAAATAAATAAAAAGAAAACATTAAAACCCATTATTTGGCAAGCCTGACTATGATTCCATGCACAATGACTAATGAGTAGCACAGAGGGTGGATGAGGAGCACCAGTGTTATGACGACAGTTCCTCTGCATTAATTGTACACAGTATTCACAATGAAGAATAATCTGTCTGAACGTCCAGGTCTTTGCATAATTGCCTTTACGTCTAGGCAAGGATGAATGGACTGCAGTATATTTTGGCATGCAGATGTTTAGGATGTCCCTGCCTCCTCATACAGTTCATCAAAGTGGAGAAGTGCCACTGCCAAAGACTTTACTAGCCACAGCTGTGTAATCTCTTTCTTAATATACCATGAGATAAAGCTGTCATCTTAATGGTCTGAGTTATCTGAGATTTTCAGATGGAGCTGCTGCACTGATTTGACTTCTACTCTGAACACTCACCTTTGCATGAATGTGGCAAATCTTTTAAGTTCCAGCTGCTTCGTGGTGCTTGGTTATATTCTTTAATTTGCTGTACTGTTCTTGCAGAACATGTTTCCTCCAATGCCAGCGATAGCGAAAGTAGCTACAGTAAGTTATTGCTTTCGTTTGGGGCTCTTTACGTTGCACTGCTTGTTTTGTTTTGCTTTTCTCTCCTTGCTGGTCTTTGTAACTTTAAAAAAGATGATTATTATTGGAGCAAATGGCTTGAAAGACAGATTTCTAACCCTATTTGGGGAACCAAACTGTAAAAGAGAACTGTAACAAATGAGCATGGGTTTTGTTAATTTGAATGCTTTCTGGGAAACAAAACTAACCCTGACTTTGGGAAGGGTTAGGAAAATCTAGATTTCTTGGATACTAGTAGGTAATTTAATCTCGGCAGTGATGGATCAGCTTTATTGTGGTGTTTCTTGATAAGTCTTTTAAGAGGGAAACTACTCCACAAGACTCACATTCAGCAAAACACAGCTTCTGCAGTTGCAATTTGCACTACCACTTTTGCACCTGAGTTGCAAAGAAGGAATCAATGTACAAGTTCGCTGATTTGAAGATGTAGTTCATTTTGTAGGTGCCAATTTCATGAGTGCAGATTGCACCTTCAGAAAGATAGGGTGGGCCTTAGGCCTTTGAGAACTTTACCGTGAATCTCAAAGATTTCTTACAAATGGAGACCATGATCATGCAACTTTAACCATAGAGAAGGATCACTACAGTGTGCCAGAGTCCCATGGAATAATGGGCACGGAGTCCATTTGCATGAATCAGATTGTGGGATCAAGACTTCAATAGCCCTGTTGGTATTAATGATACTGATGAGGCAATGTAAAACATTTTCTATAAAATGGTGAAAAAAGTGCTAAATGAGTAATTAAAATATGATATGATTATGAGAACAGATAACCAAAAGGCTAGGTTACCTTCCAAATCTCTGTTTGGTGGCATCGAGCCATTTGCTCAGTATATGCAGTTGTTCGCCAATCACAGAGCACCTGTCTTGGGTTAAGTACCTGTATACATTAAGATAATCAATGGCTTTATACCATGTAGTTACTAAAGTTGATTTAGTGTGTAGCAATCAGCTAATGTCAACAAACCCTGCTTTGTTTTAGCCAGGTAGATTTTTTACTCCATTCAAAATTAGAAGATTAGTTTTTATTCTCTTGTGAAAATGATTCCCTGAAAAGCAATAGCCAGATATACAAGAAAATTGTAAGCACATTGAAACTGCAGGAGATCCCCTTTAAATCCAGGTTAATATTTCTTGTGTTCTGCATTTGGGAAGGATTGGTGGCACGAGGCTGGGAGTCAAGAGTACCAGATTGTTTTCCAACTTCCATCCCAGACTCTGCATGACCTTGGGCAAATACATTAGGACTAAATTTTCAAAGATTTGCCTGAGTACAAATCCCCAGCCCTGTGGCTTTCCCAGAGTACCTAGAGAAGTTGAACATGTTGAGTGTGCATGCACAGAAGGTGCCTGGATGCAAATGGACAGGACTCAAGCTGTGGCTTCAGGTGCTGGTGCATATAATGTATTTCCAAAATTGCCTCATTGGCCAGGCTAGTTAACTAGCTCATAGTGGGCTGTGTGGCTGCTTGTGATACATCCAGATTTAGGGATGGAATAGAGGAGCAGACAGTGTGTGTGATGATTAATGGGGAGAAGGAGGTTGGAGGACTACAGACTATGCAGATATTTTCTGCAGAATTACAGTTCCCCTCTGTCCTGGGTAGAACCCGCCTTGCCCTGAAGGCAACCAAACAGCATAATGTTGGCTTGTGTCACCCACCAATGACAGGTTTGGTGCTGGTCTTTCCAACATCTGTGGTGATGAGGGGAGTGTTTTCAGCCCTCTGTGGTGACAGTTTTGCTATCGAATAGTAGAGGAAACAATCCTGACAGGCTGCTAACGGCAACTGACCTTGCAATTGAGGGGGTTGTGGCCATGTGCTAATAATTCACTATCAGAGGGGTGAGCAAAGTTGGGGGGTAGACCCCTCGGGGGAAAGACATTTTGTAAGAGGGGGGCACAGCACAATCGGCTGCTGGGTCTCAGGTTCATCTTTCTCATTAAAAATGTTGAAATACGTTACTGTGTTTGTGCAGGTGCAGTCACATTTATATACCAACTAATAAAGTGTTTACATTCTACAGACTTATCTTCTTACACATGCAAAGGTTTTATGTTTTTTTCCATATGAAAGTAATTGAAATTTCTGTCAGTCTGAATTACATTAGATGAGTTGGGGGTGAGGCCTGCTAATTGCAAGGATGAAAAATGGGGCCCCAACAGAAAAAGTTTGCTCACCCCTGCACCACCATATGCTTACATGAGAGTTGGGGACATAGCCATGCAGCCTTAGGTGGTTAGCATCTTTGACACCCAAACTCTAGAAGTGAGCCACACAGGTGGTACCACTGATGTGTCTTCTGCAGCATGACTGGCATACAGATACTAAACGGTCATGGCAAACCAGCAACACACACTGCCATGGAAACTTTCTTCTGTGTCTAATTCAGTCCATTCCAACCTGGCTCTCGAGTCCTTGCACTAACATCAAAAGGATCTTCCTCCCACTGTTCCTCAGCTGCCTTCTGTAAACACCTTTTGAGTAAACTACGGCTATGGAGACAGAGACCAGTCACAAGGAGGCATGGGAAGGGTTGTATAGAGGACACAGTACCAACAAATCATTGCCCATGTGATCAAGGCAGGGGGATGAATGATAAATACAGCCTTTAGCAGGAACTTTAGTGGTGTTTCACTCTGTGCTTCTGACCTCCTGCGCTGATGCAGGGAGGATAGAAGCCCGGCCCAAGAGTTTTGTTGTGCAATGGGAAGTAGTTGTCAGATTTGGGTGGAAGAAGCCCTAACTTCCTACAATACAGGAACCAAATGAGGCCAATCCCCAAGGTGGCACAGGTGCAGAACATAATTCAGAGACATTTAAAATAAAGATAAATGGAGGTGGGGATGTTAGAACAGTGCAAAAAGCTAATCTTCTTGTCTTGATGTCTTCATGTCCCTGAAGCAACTCACCAGGGCTCCTAGTGAATCCAAATGGTTATCTTCCTCTGACTAGATATGCTGCGCTGTAGTTTAGCCATGAACTTCCCATGCTGCTCAAGCTTGCCATAGTCTCAGCTGTAGCCAACAACCTCTCGAGGCTCCAAATCTTCCAGGGCAACCGTCAATCTGAAGAATTCCAGTGCAAATTTATCCAGGTATCCTCAGGACACATTGTAGAGCAGCTCGTATGTGAAGCTCCAGCACATTCAACACTGATAGGAGACAGAGGACCATCACTTATGGCACCTGGAACAAGAGTAATCTGTATCAAATCATTGCCACTCTTGGCCTTTAGCAGCAGCTCCCTCCCCTTCTTGGACACCAACTCTGGTTAAGTAGCCAAGTCAAAGTGCATTCTAGTCAAGGGCCTAATCCATAGAAAAGTATACAAAATCAGGAAGAATAACTGTTTTACATAATTTGGGGAGCCCACTTTAAAACACCATAAAGGGCCTGATTTTCACAGAGCTGGTACTCATGAGGAGAAAGAAGGAGGGTAAAGAAAAGGCATAGGAGTCCACTGTAGATGAAGAAGAAATTAAGGTGCCATTGGAGTACAAACTGTCAGAGGGCTGCATTTTTAAAAGCATCTAAGTGATTTGGACAGCCACGACTGATGGGTCAATGGGATTGGCTCATCATTTACACAGGCACGTCTGAAAATTTTACTAATAATCTAAACTAGAAAATGTTTGGTCCTGTGAGCACACACCTCCCTGCTTACTAACTTTTTTTGTAAGCGAAAGAACTAGAAGCTGGCTGAGGGGAAAAGCAAATTCCTAGTGGACAAAAGGTTGCACTCAACAAATAGTTTTGCTGTTCCCACTGGAGTCAGTAGCTGAGGGATACAGCCCCATCACTAGACCTTTGCTTAAGCTATGTTTGGAGCCAACTATGTTGTAAACAAGCTACTCAATAGGATTGTCATGGTGCTTTCAGTGGGAACCTGAGAAGCCACGTGTGCACGTTGTTTTACTAGTATGCAGTGAGAAGCACCAAGCTGCCAGCTGGTAAAATGAAACTGCTAAGAGGGCAGGGGAAAGCGGGGAAGGAGCAGAGCTGAAAAGTGTAAGTATACGGGGAACAAATGGAAAATTGCTGGAGAGCCCAATTTACTGCACTGTTGTTTGTGCCTCATCTGTTGAAGCACAACCATTCATGACTGTTTCCCAATCAAATGAAACAGAATGGGGACATCTGCCCCACCACATTCTACTTCCCAGACACAATCACTATGTCAGTTGCTGTATAGAAAACTGAGAGATTTAGAAAAAAAGGTGGCACTTGCCTTGAGAGGAGGAGTGGAGTTCCTGGAAGATTTTCACATTTTTCACTATCAAACGGGACCGATTGTGCCCCCAGTCTGAGTCAAATTGCTCTGCATTTTTCTAGTAGGATTCTGGCTACTGCTTTCCATTTTTCTTACTTTTGCTTCTCGTGTTGGGTAATCAGTAAAAAGGCATTGTTCATTACTGTCACTCTCAGAACCATTCCAAATCATCTCTGCAATTGTAAAAGTTTAGCAATGAAGTCTTCTCAATGTTGTCCGGGCAATACTCTTTAGAGTGGTTGATAGAGGGGTCAAAAATGATATTTGTTTCTATGGAAAAATGGAATACCAAAATAGTTTTGTTTTCAGCAAAAGTATTTTATTTTTTAGTGTTTGGTTCTTCTGATGAGAAAACTGAAATTTTCCATGGAAAGCATAGATGCATTTCACACAAGAAAATTCACTTAAGCAAACCCCCAATTTTTTATCAAATAACAGCATGAAACAAAAAATTTTGACCAGTCTTACAATTAACTTGTTCCATAGACAGCTTATATAACATAATTGGAAATCTAATAAAAAGGAGTGAGAGCCAATTGTCCTCAGTTACTTACTAGTCTTATTGATTTAACATTTGAGAATAGAATTGGGTCCACTCTGCAAAATAAAAGCCAATCTCTAAGCAGTAATATGGCAGATAAAGTCTAGAAGCAACTTAGTATTGTACTTAGGATCCATCCAGCTGTTTCTGAGCTGTCTAACTGAACACAGTTTCAAAGTTGAAGAAGTTTCATAGGGGTCCTATAAGTCAAACCATTTTGATTTTTTCAAACTGACTGTGGAGGAACTCATTTCAGATGTGAACTAATCTCTTAGTTTTGAAATGGCTGTGAAATGTAATACCTTTTTTACACACAATTCAACAGCTGTTTACAGCAGCCATCAGAAATTGCACATGCTTTGACTAAATCTGTTTAGCCTAATTACACTAATTAATGGAGGAGGCAATATGTCTTTAAAACTTGTGCAGGGGGAGAGGAAGCATTTATGCACATGAAAATGATCGGTAAGGACCAGATCATTTTATGTATGTCACCTGGCTGTAAATAACATTATGAGACTTATATAGGTAGAACAAAGTAAAAGTATTCTTCTTTGATTATCAGGTGAGCCTAATTGTTAAGGATAATACCATTTAGACTGGTACCACCCCACAGAGAGTACAGCTATAATGTTATCTCCAGCACACTGTGCCTTGTCTTGCTATTGAAGACTGTGTAGATATCTGATCAAGAACAGCATACACATTAATTCTCACATAGCTGTGGATATCTGTACATGGATTATACTTGGTCCCTAAGCCTAATTTTTCTTGTAACTTCCCCAGTAGAAAAATGTCACCAGCTGACTACCAGCATTGTACTATTATGTAAATATAGACACTGTGGAAGGGATTTTTGTTGGAGGCAGATAGTGCCTACGTAAAGCAAACTGTATAAATAAAACAAGACCATGATTTAAAAGACTATAAAGCAGATGATATAAACTGTGTTAAGTCTAACTAAGGTGATTTGTATAGTTCCTAAAATGGACCAGTACTGCATAACTGGCCCTCTCTGTTTTTGGCTCTTACTTGGAACCAAATATCCAGGAGCAGGTTCAAAAATTAGAAAGGGTGCAAATGATATATGGCGGTTTTAGCCCATCCCTCTGTGTATTTTGTAGCTGTAGTAATAAAATAAGTAGAGAGTTCCTTAACTAGTAATCCAGCACTTTTGACTAACATTAAAATTCACCATGATTTTTAAGCTAAATTATATTTTAATTGTCAGCTTAATACTACTTAATTGTTATTTAATTAACACAGTCTGCCTTCTTGCTACTGAATTCCTTTTTAGCTCTCCCATCCACGGTCCATTAAAACAGTGGTTGTGGGTCTCAGCCTTTGCCATACTGTGACCCCAAGCTGCAAAAGAAAAATATTTGGTCCCCCGCTGCCTTCTACCTTTGAAAAAGATAGATAGTGGCAACTCCTTCAAACCCAGTTGTGACTTACTAGCGGAGGGTAGCCCCCATTTCCAGAGTTATAAATTATAACTGTGAGTTATAAGAACATGTCTTCAAGTTACTGTTCACTTCTCTTTTATTCTTAATGGATGAAATTCAACTTATGAGGACTTTAGTAGAAAACTCCTGTAGAGTTTAGATGATGGAAGCAATAGGGTTCTTGAGAAATGGAATAGGAGTCTATGACAATTAGCTTAATAAAGAATTGCATCTATTGTTTTTTTAATAAAACACAACATCCTATACAATTCTATAGCAGGGATATAATTCTGCCTTAATATTTAAGGGAGGGTTCTAAAAACTATGGAAAGTTGGTCATTTGCTATTATGTTCCATAAGAATGGGGCCAACAAAAGACACCATGCTGTTAATGTGGATGATGAGATAAATGGTAAATAAAGCCCTCTGCCCTACTGAATTTCACATAATATATAACATTTCAGCACCATTGCAGGTTTTTGAAAATTCTGTCATAGGGACACATGAATAGTAGTCCTTGGGTGAAATGGACAATAAACCCTGTAGCTGCTTATTTTCATTGGTTATAATTCTATACCCAAAATGAAATTAGGCTGGAGAGGAGTCAGGCACCTGCATTTTTAGGCCTAAAGACACATCAGTGACTTTAAAACAACTGTTAAAACAGCCAAGGTCAAAATTATTGTTTTTTCCAAAGCTACTTGTCAAAGGCACAAGCTTCCTTGTATTTGTTGATGTAACATAACAGAAGGGAGCTCAGCCCCTTTGCATGGAGGCAGATGAAAGATGTGCCTATTCTGGGAAATCAATAGTCCTTTTCAAATTCACTATTAGCCCATTTCTAAATTGAGCTCTTAATTGTTTTATGAAAGTAAATCCCTGTCAGCTCAGGGAAGTGGATGCTGTGACATGGCTAAACTATAAACAAAGTGAGAAATCATCATTTAAACCTGCCCCAGTCCAATATATGCCTCTCAGCCTGCCAAGGCGCAAATGTAGGGTGCAATCCATGACAAAGACCCAAAAATATGAGGAAGCCACAAATCAATAATGCACGAAATCAAAGCAGTCACTGGATTCCTTCCGCTAGTGTAAATATATCTCTATATAACCTCCATTTTGCATTTCTGATTTACACAATTTTCTACCTTAAAAATGGGGTGGACACTAATTTTGTGCAGAATTATAGTAACTTTGGGATTAAAATGAAGTTTGCCCCAAATTTAAGCACAAACTTCACAGCTTTGGTGGACTGGGGCCTCAGAGAGCAAATCAGGATTGTGCCTGGCACTTACAAATTCAAGAGGTTTGTATCCCCTCTTTAGAGGAAAGGCCCAGCAGTTAGGTGGCTAGCCTGCCTATTTGGAGTCACTGCCTCTACTCCTTGCTCTGCCACAGACTTCTTGTTTGACCTTGGGTATGTCTTTCTATGCACCTGTTCCCCAGCCATAAAGTGAAGGTGACATCACTTCCCTACCCCACAGGAGGGCGTGTGAATAAATATGTTGAAGATGGTGGTGTTCAGATGCTTTGCTAATAGGAGAGGTCATAGAAATACCTCAGCCAGATACAGAGCCAAGCAGAATCTGGCCATGAATGTATGGGCTTTACACATAATCAGGAGCATAGGCAATGACTTCTCCTCCAGCTTGCATGCCCGAGCCTCCATACCCTGCCCTCAACTGCCTTGATCCCCCTCCAGGCCCCATCCTCTCTACACCCCTTCCTCTAAGAGCACCCCAGTCCACCTCTTTCTTCCTCTGCCTCCAGTTCACTCCTGTACCTCCAGCCCCTGCCTCTGCTTGGCCTTTTCCCTCCTACCCTATCTCCCACCCCACCTCCCCTGCCTCCTCTCCTGAGTGTCACCTGTCCCTACGCCTCCCCCTTCCTGCCAGGGCTTCCTGAACACCATGAACCAGCTGTTTGCTGTGCTCCAGAAGCTGTGGGAGGGCGTAAGAGGAGTTGGTAAGTGGGCCTACCAGCATGCAGGGAGGAGGGAAGCAGAAGTTGGGAGCTTGGTTGCTAGTGGCTGCTCTGCACCCATTAATTTTTCATGTGGGCGTGCCAGCCCTGGAGCACCCACAGTATAAGCCCCTGTGGTCAGGAGTCATTGTGCCAACATACAAATTGTCCCTAGTGATGATGTCACATTAGCCTTACCTGCCACAGTTTGGTTTGCATGACCAAAGCTGGTTGTAGTTACCCAAATATACCAATGAATGGGGAGAAAATCTTGTGCTGTTTCTCTCTAAGGTGGAGCACAAAGCTCCCAGCCTGGAGGGAGAGCCAAGGTGCCAGTCTGGGAGGACAGGGGGGCAGCAGCAATTGCATATTTTTCTATGTAATGAAAATATGCATCTCCTAAACCTGGAAAGGCCCTTGTCTAGTCCAGTCCAGTCCCCTGCCCTCTCAGCAGGGCCAAGCACCATCCCTGACATTATTTGCCCCAATCCCTAAATGGCCTCCTCAAGGATTGAATGCGCTACCCTGGGTTTAGGAAGCTAATACTCAAACTACTGAGCTATCCCTCCCTCTACTTGCTAGGACAACACTTGTTCCTCTTCCTTGGCTCCAGAATGATAGGGAGCAAGAGAAAGAACACAGCTAGTGTGACTCACTCCTCTGCCCCCTCCCCTCACCAGCCAGGCGTGAGCAGCATGTACACAAGCCTTGTACTTTCCCCTCACTCCCTGACAGCCAGGGAAATGGGAAAAAGAGCCAGTGGTGTCCAGGTCCACAGAGCTGTTGCCTACTCCCCTCCCAAAGTGGTGCCCTTGAGAGGGCTAAGACAGCTATCAACCTATTTCATGCTCTCCTGATTGTGGGCTATTGGGGAAGTGATGTGGATCTGGAGTAAATTAGCCAGCCCCAAAGCATAGCCTGCAGCAACACAAAAGGACCATAGCAGAAGGGAAATTCTTCCAGAGGTATTTAAGGAGGCCTCTTAATAAGCTGCCTTGCAACAAATTATCTGTTGAATTCCTTCCCTATTCTTGTGAACAGCTGTTGCTAATGAATCTGTAAAAGAAGTTTCATTGCCATAGCAGCAACACAGTTTTATATTGAAAAGGCAAAAGGCCAGCAGGGCCAAGTTAAGCAAATGCTGGGAAACTCAGTCCTGAAAACGCGAGGAACTTTGGAGTTGTTCAGGTTATAGCAGCGCAGGAGAGGCATACTGACCCTTATCTGACTTCTCTGTGGAGCAAATCATAAATCTTTAATCTGTGAAGCAGTGCTTGTCAGCTTTCATTTATTCTCTTTTTTTCTCACCAGGAGGACAGGAAGACATCATCCTATCTTATGAACCTGTCACCAGACAGGAAAGTAAGTTTCACCTGCTGTTCTATTATTACCGTTATTATTTATCATGCCAAGGGGCCAGCTGAGAACTGTTGTTGTTCAGACACAGAGTAGATATTACCCTGCCCCAAAGAGTGTACACATCTGAATAAATATCAGAGAAGTAGCCATCTGAGTCTGTATCTGCAAAAACAATGAGAAGTCCGGTGGCACCTTATAGACTAACAGATATTTTGAAACATAAGCTTTCGTGGGCAAAGACCCACTTCATCAAACATAATGTTGCATTGCATCCAACAAAGCAGGTCTTTGTCCACGAAAGCTTATGCTCCAAAATATCTGTTAGTCTCTAAGGTGCATCTGAATAAACAAGCCAGACAGAGTGCAGGGAAAGGGATACAATAGGCAAGCATAGTGAACAATGCCATGGCAGCAGATGTCATGTCAGTGGTCGGATTTTAATTATTTGTTGGTTTGTCCTTCTTAAATCCTCTTGGTGGATTTTGGTGGATGGAGATTAGCTAGATGGAAAGACAAAGGAGTGGGCTGGGAGCTGGAGACCAGGAGTGAGAAGGCAGGAGGTGCTGAAGTAAACACCCTGTCAGCACTGGGAAGAGACCGTTCAAAACACAAACTTCAGGTAGCAAAGAGATGACCTCACTGGTGACCTTCAGTCCCTGCTTCGGCCAGTTTCTGCAGCCTCATTGCTGGCTTCTGTTTCCATCTGCCCCCTCCCTGCACTTTCTTGTCCATGGTCTGCATGGCCTGCTGTCAACTCTAGGGTTACCATATATGAACTTTCAAAAAAGAAGGTACCCCTGACAGGGAGTGTTTCTGTATCAGTATCTACCAATTTACGTTGTATTAATGTGTTATATACAATCTCCCAGCCAGAGCCTTTCACTGCCATAAGCAGCTCTATGGTATAGATACAGCCTGCTCTGCACTGCAGCACATAGCTAGCTACACATACACTACATACTGCCATCAGTGTAGGCCAACATAGTAATTATGTACCATCAGGTTATGTGCAGAGCAGGCTGCAAAGGTCTACTCCATCTGAGAGCCCTGGAATAGTGCCTTGTGTACTAAATCGCACGTCTTATGTGCAACAAAAATAGATTAAATCCTGTAAAAACACATTGAAAATTTTCCACAACTTCAATCCACACCTATCAGTAGTAAATCAGTTCTGGTGAGTGATTGTTAATATTTGATGTTCCTGTCAGAATACAGAAAAGTTTTGCTCATCATTTGAATATCATTTTTCTTTCTGTTGTTCAGTTAATTACACCAGACCTGTTATTATTTTGGGTCCTATAAAAGATCGACTCAATGATGATTTGATATCTGAATTCCCTGATAAGTTCGGGTCATGTGTGCCACGTGAGTATACTTCTCTACCTACTCTTCTGGAATAGTTGTATTCTTTGATGTCATGCATTCAGTGCTAAAGTAGTAGCAATATTTATTTTATCTATCTGTGTTTATCAAAAGCAATTTGTAAAATCTGTAATTGAGATGTAGCTGAGATGCACTATTTTGCAAAGGTGAGTAGGAAATAGAATTTCTGTCCCTATAAAGAAATTTGTTCCAAATGGGAAACGAAAAGCCAGAAGTGCAAAATTTTCCACCAAACAGAAATGTTTGTAAAAGTCCATTTTGGAACCCCAGCTTCCTTAGATTCCCTGCTTGTGAACTGGTGAGGGAACCAAGCAGCTCACCTGCCCATGGAGCCAGCCCCACAAGAAGCCAGAGAGCTGAGCAGCCTGCCCATGAGCAGCCCAGGGACACAGCCCGGAAGCTGAGCTGTGTAACCTACTGGCCATGCTAGCAGGCTAGACCACAAGCCAGACGGGCAACCCAGAGATTTGGGGAGCCAAGCACTTTGCCTGCCCACCCCTAGGAGAGCCCAGGAAGTCAGCTAGTCAGGGAGCAGGCCACCCTTGGAAACCGGGATTCCTACCTTTGTGCTTGGTGGGAGCTGGAAACCTGGGTATTCCACACTCCCACCCCCAACACACATACACACAGCCAGGTGAGATGCCAGGGGTTTTGAACCTCTGGAAGTCCCAGAGCCCACCAGTAGGCTCTCCCACAGCCCTGGCTCCTCAGCTCCCCACTAGCTGACCTGCCGCAAAGCTCAGGAGCCTGGAATCTTTTGAAAGTAGATTAAGCTAAACAGGAAACAGGTTATTTTATACTGAAATAGAAGTGTTCACACATGGAGTCACTCAGGAATAGCTATTGCACATTAAATTCATATCGGAATTAATAGTCAGCTGTAGACAAGCTCGAAGTGTGTGTGTCTGTGTTTGAGAGGGGTTTGCCTCCATCCTCGGTCAGTTTTATGAAAAAACATATTTCATTTGGAAATTGTATTTCCTAGTGACTCAGCTGTACTCTCTCTGACCTCACTCTGCCCTAGAACGTGGGTCTTCTCATGACATAAGTGAGATATTTTAATGGGAGCCCTTTATTGAAATACTATAAGCAATTAGGGGCTGTGCATGCTTACACCAGACCTGAATTTGGCCAGGAGTGGTCTCTGTTGAATATACTTTTATGCGGTATATGTTTTGAGAGAAAAGTGCCTACAAACCTCCCCATTTTTCCATTTTTTGTTGCTCTGTGCAGATACCACAAGACCGAAGCGTGACTACGAAGTGGATGGGAGAGATTATCATTTTGTCACTTCAAGGGAACAAATGGAGAAGGATATCCAAGAGCACAAGTTTATCGAAGCCGGACAGTACAATGATAATTTATACGGGACTAGTGTGCAGTCTGTGAGATTCGTAGCAGAACGCGTAGGTTGCATCCATTTTATTGCACTTGCAACACAGCCTGTTTGGTACCAAAGCAGCCTTTTAGACATGAGACATCTGTAAATATACAAAATAGCTTCAAAACATCTTCCTCACAGTTATGGATAGTTGAGGCTACAAACAAGTTGCGATTTAATTTTTGTTTAAAAGTTGCAGTTGTGAGTTTGTGAAAGTTGTGATCACCCGAAAACTGCAATTCTGCCCCCCACACAGCCCACCTCAGCAAGCCCCCAACTGCCCCAGGAGCAAGTTGCCATTGCACCCAGGAGCAGGCAGGAGTTCATCAAACAGGCACCCTCACCACAACAGCATAGACTCTTCCTCCCTCTTCATGGCAGCTCCCTATTGCACCAGGCTGCTGGTGCCTCATTTTGGCAGAGGGATGACTGGGCCAAATTTGAATAAGTGGCATTGCAGTCTGGCACCCATTTAAGCTAGGAGGTTCCCAGCTCAGTGAGGAGCGGAGTACGTGCAGTCAGCGGCAGAGAGGTGATCCGTGCATGGGCAGCATCTGTGAAAGGCTCACAGCAGTGTTCCGGGTAAGCTGTGTGCCTTGGGATGGCCCTGGCCTTGCATCCAAGAGCACGACACAATAGCAATGTGGATGGCAAAACACCCTTCCTACCATTCCACCAACATATATCTCCATATATAGAGGTACTGATATTTTTCTGACCTTGGAGAAAGGGTGTCGTGTAAGCACAGGACAAGGTGCTGGGATTCTTAACCTCTGTTCCCATCTCTAATGCAAGCTCCCGCTATGACCCTGGCCAAGTCATTTATCCTCTGTGTCTCCATTTCTGTACCTGTAAAGTGAGAATAATGCACACCTACTTCATAGCTTCCTGAGTATTAATAATTATAGCCTTACAGACACACCTGCAAAGTAGATATTACTATCCCCATCTTACAGATGTGAAAAATGAGCCACAAAAAGGTTATGTGATCTGCCCAAGGTCTGTGTCAGAGCCAGGAACTGACCCCAAATCTCCTGACTTTCTGCTCTGTAGTTCAGCTACCAGGGTGTGCTGTTATTTCAAAGAACAAGATTTGCTGATGTTCATATAAAAGCACCCCACATCCCTTTAAATTCATCCCAGTTGATTCACCAAAACTGGAAAAGTTTTCTTCCACATCTTCAATTTATCTCTGATATTGGCATGATTACAAAAGAAATATTGTGGAAGTAAGCAGCTGAGCAAGGGCCCTGGAGTCTAGCCTTCCCTTGGTGAGTTAGTAATGTTTGTTTTCTGGAACACTGCATTTTAGACTGCCTTCCTTTCTTTTGGATGGCTTGCAATAAATATTGCAGAAATAAACACAGCCTATCTGTTTCCAACAGGGCAAGCACTGTATACTTGATGTATCAGGAAATGCTATTAAACGGTTACAAGCTGCACAACTGTATCCCATTGCTATCTTCATTAAGCCTAAATCATTGGAGCCACTGATGTAAGTATATGGCCCTCTCTAGACTATTTTGGACTTTTCAGAAGGCACAGTAAAGAGCTCATGTCAATGCCTGTTCTCCAAAGTCAGGAAAACCAAACAAATCGAAGGAAATCTGAAATAATGAAAACAAAAAAGCAGTCAAGTAGCACTTTAAAGACTAACAAAATAATATATTAGGTGAGCTTTTGTGGGACCCACCCACTTCTTCAGACCATAGCCATACCAGAACAGACTCAATATTTAAGGCACAGAGAACCAAAAACAGGGGACTTCCCACCCCTCTTCTGCCCCTCTGCTCTCTGATTTGCTCACCTTGATAATAGTTTTTCTGATTTGTCCTCCTTAATTACTGGTTTTGGTTCTCTGTGCCTTAAATATTGAGTCTGTTCTGGTATGGCTATGGTCTGAAGAAGTGGGTCTGTCCCACGAAAGCTCACCTAATAAATTATTTTGTTAGTCTTTAAAGTGCTACTTGACTGCTTTTTTGTTTTGATAGTATATAGGCTAGCATGGCTTTCTCTCTTCTACTGAAATATTGAAGAATTTATTTTCATTTACACCATAAAGAACCAGTCAGCACTAACGAGTGGTTTGGGAATGGAAATCAGATAGCCTTTACCCTGTGTCCACTCAGTTTGATTTTTGCGGAAGTGACTTAAATGCTCTGGTTTTCCACATCTGTAAAATGTTTTCATTATTTATTTAGCAGTGACACTGCACCTGGTACTTTACAGCAGGGGTGAGAACTTTTTGTCGGGCCCCACTTTTCATCCCTATTAGCAACTCTTCCCCTCACCCCCACCCCCCATCTAATGAAATTCAAATCTCTGGAAATTTTGGTTATGTTCTTATGGAAAAAAAACCATTTGGCATGTGAAGAAAATAGGTCTGTAGAATATAAAAACTTTATTAATTGGTGTATAAATGTGACTACATGCATAAAAACACTAAAATGTCAACGTTTCAATGAGATGGATGAGCCTGAGACCCTGCAGCTGATGGTGCTGCACCCCCTTATGAAATTTCACGCCCTCCCAGTCCAATGGGGCCTGCCACCCACTTTGCCCACCCCAGATTACAATACACAAGAATAAAGATGGTCCCTTCCCAGATGAGTGTACAGGCTACAGAAATGGCTATATAGGATTCAACACAATGGGAAAAGCAGAGTTAACATAAAGGCTTAATTTGTTTGATATAAGCATATCTACCCAGCACAGTGAGAGCTCAGTGGATAAAGAGCAACATATATATGCAGAGCATTATGATTGTTATCCTACTATTAAACAGAGGTAATACTAAGTTTTGGTCTGCATAAATTTGGCGGTTTCTTTCAGTAAGTGTGTCAGCAATTTTTGCTTTCATTAGAGTAAAAAAGCTTTTGCCCAAATCTCATCAGTGCTGACAGTACTACAGGGACACACACAATGAGAAATCCATTATTTTTTGCTTCCAGAATAAGAGGCTTTTATAGATCTTTGAATGTCTTATTTTAGAAATGCTCTGAAAAAAAGGCTTTTATCTGGAACTTCCAGCTTTTGTAACGAGCTTTTTGTAACTTCCAGCTTTTTTAACTAGAACTTTCCAGCAGCAGCTAGGGTCCTTGAAGTCTGGTTGAAATGAGTAAGTTATGCAAACAGCATAGGACTAAAACATTCCTAAGAAGAACAGGAAATGTATAGAATTCAGACAATCCAGATTGCTGTAACATTTACAGATTCCATGCTTTCCCTGGGTTATGTCTACATGAGCACAAATCTTCGAAATGGCCATGCAAATGGCCATTTCCAAGATTGCTAATGAGGCGCTGAAATGCGTATTCAGCACCCCATTAGCATGCCGCCGGCCGCGGCTCTTCAAAATTGCTGTTTTTCACTGCTGCACCGCTTGTCCAGACGGAGGTCCTTTTCGAAAGGACCCCACCAACTTTGAAATCCCCTTATTCCTATCTGCTGATAGGAATAAGAGGATTTCGAAGTTCCCAGGGTCCTTTCGAAAAGGACCCCGTCTGCACGAGCCACATGGCAGCAAAAAGCGGCAATTTCAATGAGCTGCGGCCAGCAGCATGCTCATGAGGCTCTGAATATTCATTTCAGCACCTCATTAGTAATCTTCAAAATGGCAATTTGCATGGCCATTTCAAAGATTTGTGCTCATGTAGGCTGCGTCTACACGTGCACGCTACTTCGAAGTAGCGGCAGTAACTTCGAAATAGCGCCCGTCACGTCTACACGTGTTGGGCGCTATTTCGAAGTTGAAATCGACGTTAGGCGGCGAGACGTCGAAGTCGCTAACCCCATGAGCGGATGGGAATAGCGCCCTACTTCGACGTTCAACATCGAAGTAGGGACGTGTAGACGATCCGCGTCCCGCAACATCGAAATAGCGGGGTCCTCCATGGCGGCCATCAGCTGGGGGGTTGAGAGATACTCTCTCTCCAGCCCTTGCGGGGCTCTGTGGTCACCGTGGGCAGCAGCCCTTAGCCCAGGGCTTCTGGCTGCTGCTGCTGCAGCTGGGGGTCCGTGCTGCATATACAGGGTCTGCAACTAGTTGTTGGCTCTGTGTATCTTGCACTGTTTAATGAAAGTGTGTCTGGGAGGGGCCCTTTAAGGGAGCGACTTGCTGTTGAGTCCGCCCCGTGACCCTGTCTGCAGCTGTGCCTGGCTCCCTTATTTCGATGTGTGCTACTTTGGCGTGTAGACGTTCCCTCGCTGTGCCTATTTCGATGTTGGGCTGAGCAACGTCGAAGTTGAACATCGACGTTGCCATCCCTGGAGGACGTGTAGACGTTATTCATCGAAATAGCCTATTTCGATGTCGCAACATCGAAATAAGCTATTTCGAAGTTGGGTGCACGTGTAGACGTAGCCGTAGACACAGACCTGCAGTCAACACGTGGGAAGGCATTTAATATGTATTTGTCTTCCTAAGGAAACATCACCCACAGTTTCCAATAGTTAATCAAATTCTTTCTGAGGCTAGTATCTTGACAATAATGGCACAATTGCTTGTCCAGAAAAGTTACCCATGTGACTGGACTATACTTTAGTGAAATGAAGAGGTCTTTGGGTTTTTCTACAAGGGGCAGGAAAGATAAAGCAAATCTAGTCAATGTGTGAAGTCAATGTGTAGAAGTTAAAGCACGGGCTTAAATCTTCCAATCAGATACTCTCAATCTGAAGTAAAGTGGGCTTAATCCTCCAAGGAAGATTACAGTAGAAAGAACTAAAACCACTTTATTCCTGAACGAGAGCCACCGTACAGAGGTTATAGGTGCTTTAACTAAAATATATATACACACGCTCACTTTCTCTTTCTCATATGCCAATGTGTGTGCATGCAGACGTGCACAGTGGAACCTACTTAATATGAACTTTGGTCTATGAAGTTCTGTCTGTTGGGAAATAGAATTTAAATTCTGAAATTAATGTGCAAATTCCAGTTATAACAAAACTAATGGACGTGGGAGTTCAACCATACGAAGTGCCCAGTACATATAATAGATGTAATAGTACTTTGATGGGAGTGTACTCCAGTCGTTTTCACAGAATCACAGGGCTGGAAGGGACCTCAGGAGGCCATCTAGTCCAGCCCCCTGCTTCAAGCAGGATCAACCCTCACTAAGTCATCCCAGCCAGGACCTTGTCCAGCTGGGACTTAAAAACCTCAAGGGATGGAGAATCCACCATCTGTCCAGGCAACGCATTCCAATGCTTCACCACCCACCTGGTGAAGTAGTTTTTCCTAATATCTAACCTACACCTCTCCCTCTTCAACTTCTGACCATTACTCTTTGTTCTGCCATCTGACACCACTAAGAACAGTTTCTCACCCTCCTTTTTAGAGCTCCCCTTCAGGAAGTTGAAGGCTGCTATTAAATCACCTCTGAGTCTTCTCTTCTGTAAACTAAACAAGCCCAAATCCCTCAGTCTATCTTCATAGGTGCTCCAGACCTTTAATCATTTTTGTTGCCCTTCGCTGAACCTGCTCCAGCAAATCCACATCCTTTTTATACTGGGGGGCCCAAAACTGGACACAATATTCCAGATGTGGCCTCACCAGTGCCAAATAAAGAGGAATAACTACTTCTGTAGATGTGCTCGAAATGCTCCTCCTCATGCACCCTAGTATGCCATTAGCCTTCTTGGCTACAAGGGCACACTGTTTACTCATATCCAGCCTTTCATCCACCATAACCCCTAGGTCCCTTTCCATCGTACTGCTGCTGAGCCAGTCGGTCCCCAGGCTATACAAATGTTTGGGATTCTTCTGCCCCAGGTGCAGGACTCTACACTTCTCCTTATTGAACTGCATCAGATTTCTTTTGGCCCAGTCCTCCAATTTATCCAGGTCCCTCTGGATTCTCTCTCTACCCTCCAATGTATCTACCTCTCCCCCTAGTTTTGTGTCATCCACAAACTTGCTGAGGGTGCAATCCAGTCCCTCATCCAGGTCATTAATAAGGATGTTGAATAACACCGGCCCCAGAACCGAGCCTTGCGGCACTCCGCTTGAAACAGACCGCCATCCAGATATTGAGCCATTGACCACTACCTGTTGGGCCCAACCATCAAGCCAGCTTTTTATCCATCTTATAGTCCAAGGATCCAATCCATATTTCCTTAACTTATGGACAAGAATGTTGTGGGAAACCGTATCAAAAGCCTTGCTGAAGTAAAGGTGTATCACATCCACTGACTTCCCCATGTACACAGAGCTTCTTACCTCGTCATAGAAGCTAATCAGATTGGTCAGGCAGGACTTGCCCCTGGTGAATCCATGCTGGCTACTTTTGATCACTTTCCCCTCTTCCAAGTGCTCCAAAATGGATTCCTTGAGGATTCCCTCCATTATTTTCCCAGGGATTGAGGTAAGGCTGACGGGTCTACAGTTCCCTGGATTGTCCTTCATTCCTTTTTTTAAAGATGGGCACTATGTTTGCCTTCTTCGAGTCATCTGGTATCTCCCCCAATCTCCAAGAGTCTTCAAGGATAATGGCCAAAGGTGCAGCAATGACCTCTGCCAATTCCCTTAGTACCCTGGGGTGCATTAAATCCAGACGCATGGACTTGTGCACATCTAGCTTTTCCAGATAGCTCAGAACTTGTTCCTTGCCCACAGATGGCTGCCCTCCACCTTCCCATACTGCATCATCTAGGTGGTGTGCTGTGACAACTATCCAAGTGCGTCATGAAATTTCATCAATTTCTCCTCACCGTGGCTCTTTGCAAAGCCACTGCAAGGGGAAATTGATGACCCCTCACCAGATGCTGCTCAAACAGCAAGGCTGCCTGCTCTCTGCTGTGGCAAAGGAGGGAGGGCCAGATCGTGTTGCAAATGGGACATGGTTTAAATGCCACATCATGCCTCCAAAGGACTGGTGGGGAGGGGCAACATTTGTAAACAATTGATTCAGCTCACAAAAGTGGGCGCACCATTAAATTGTTTGTCTCATTGAAGTGTGCCATGTTACTGAAAAGGCTGGGAACTACTGGTGTACACCCTGTTCTAGCCCCCTTGAAAGTCCCCCATGGCATTACAGGACAGCTCTCCCAACCCCCAGTCTCTCCTGTACTCATATTGCTGCCATAACCTCACCTTTACTCTGCCCCCAGCTTCCTGTGCACCCAGCATGCACTAGAATGAGACATGGACACCCCTCTCTTGCATTTCCAGACTATCTAACTGCAGACAGTTAAGCTATTAATGCATAAATTAGGAGGCCTGAAGAAAGCACGGCAAACATTTAGTTAGACCTCCTGCATAACATGGGCCAAAGTATTCCACTCCACTTTTCTTGTCATAAATAAATTCTGGTTGAATCACAACTTGTCTTTTAAAAAGACTTCCAGTCTTTTTTATTTGGATTTAATAAATGGCTTGATTTGTTAATTATTTTAGCTAATATTTTAAAATATATTTCTAGGGAAATGAATAAACGTCTTACAGAGGAACAAGCCAAGAAAACCTACGAACGAGCACTTAAATTAGAACAAGAATTTGGAGAATATTTTACAGGTACGAGTCACTTCAGAATGCCTGTCCCCAAGAGTTCAATGCATGACCACAAAGCAGCTAGAGTCAATTTTGAGTCTAACTGGAAAGAACGAATGATACAGGTATATGGTGTGCCACAGGAAAGGCCCGAGACTGAGCACTAGCAGTTCCCACTGAAGCCAATGGAAGTGGAATACATTCAACATTTCACACGGCAGTGCCTTGATACCACTGCATGTTTAAGAAATTAATTCTGTTCCTGTTGAACTCAGTGACAAAAGGCTGCTGACTCCAGTAATGTAAGACTGACCTGGATGTCCCATTTCTGTTCCCATTGAAGTCAGCAGGAATTTTGGTATTCACTTAGCAGGTCCTCACATCAGGACCTTGTATTGCTCAGAACAGAATTTTCTCCTGCTGGACTTCATTGTTTGTCTTTACTGCTGTAACTGTATGTTCACTTCTAAAGGGTTTGTGAAGGGCAAATCATTTCTAAATCATTTTTCAGCTCTGACTGGCAAGAGTGGAAAGCAGGTGTCAGGTCACTGCTTTCAGACTCAGTTGCCTTAAAGATGGGACCTAAATCCATACTCAGGCAACTAACTCGAAGAGTCCTGATTTTCAGAGGTGCAAAGATGGCATACCTCCATTACGTAAGAAACCTAAGAACAATTATACTGGGTCAGACCAAAAGTCAGTGAAGCCCAGTATCCTGTTTTCCAACAGTGGCCGATGCCAGATGCCCCAGAGAGAATGAATGGGACAGGCAATCCAGTGATCCGTTCATTCCAGGCCTGCTGACAGGGAGGTGGGGGAAGGACCAAAGAAGGCAGATGCACCAGGGCCTGGCCTTTCAAAGGGGCCTGGAGCTCCAGCTGCCATCACTGCTACTTCGGCTGTAGCAGCTGCCGGAACTCTAGGCCCCTTTGCAGTGCCATGGCGCCACTGCTCCATTGCTTCACAGGCTGTGGAAGGGGTTTCTTTGGCTTGCAGAAGAGAGGAGTTGGAGCGGGAGGGTTGATAGCAGACTTCAACACTCTGAAGGGGGTTCCAAAGGTGATGGAGAGAGGCTGTCCTCAGCGGTGACAGGTGACAGAACAGGGAGCAATGGTCTCAGATTGCAGCGGAGGAAGTCTAGCTTGGATTAGAAGCAACTACTTCAGTCGGGGAACGGTGAAGCAGTGGCATGTGTTACATAGGGTCGTGCTGGAATCTCCTTCCTTAGAGGTTTCTCAGGTCAGGTTTGACAAAGCCCTGGCTGCAGGCCCACTGACGGGGGCAAAAGGGGCAGCTGCCACGGGGCCTAATGATTCAGAGGAGCCTGGCGCTCCTGGCCACTGCTACTGCAAGTGCACTGTCAGCTGGAGCCCTGGGCCCTTTAAATCGCTGCCAGAGTGCTGCATGGCGTGCTCCAGGTAGCTCTCAGGGCTGCCAGGAGGAGCAGTATGGCATGCTCTGACCAGCACTGTGGGCTGGTGAGCCGCCTCCAGCCCCATCACTTCTGCCCAAGGCCTCTCCCTTTCTAGGAATACAGAACCTCCCTCCCCCGCCCCCTGCCACACCTTGCTCAGGGCCCAGCAAGTCTGTTGGCCCCCTTGCCTGGCCGAAATGATTTAGTTGGGGCTGGTCCTGCTTTCAGCAGGGGGTTGGATTCAATGACCTCCTGAGGTCTCTTCCAACCCTAATCTTTCTACAGTTCTATGATTACAGGCTGGCACCAATACCATATGCATTTCCCTGCTGCAGCAAAGGTTAGCCCAGGCTAAGGCTCCTGTACTAAGCACTGGCACAGGAGCACTCTTACGGTGGATCGTCATTGTGTTTGGCTCATTTGGGATCTTTAGAGTGAATGTTTTTTTCCCCTACAGTGCACAGTTCATATGCATAACTATTGTTTTTTCCAGTTTTATCAATTTCTATGCTCATATGGAGACTGTGCTGACAACTACGGCTGTGGAATGTCCCAATTGAAAAACAAATTGATGTGTTTTCTTATTGCAGCTATTGTCCAAGGAGAAAGCTTAGAAGATATATATAATCAATGCAAACTTGTAATTGAAGAACAATCTGGGCCTTTCATCTGGATTCCTTCAAAGGAAAAGTTATAAATTAGCCACTGCACCTCTGATTATGGTGGAAGAATAATTTAGCAGAAAATTACACTATACTATTTTGAGGCTTTCCTGTTTTTGTTGCATTTATGTTCTTGCAGTCAATGTGAATTTTTATGAATGTACAACACAAAGTGTTAGAAGCCATGAAGGACAGTGATGGGTCAAAAGGGTAGAAACAAAGACTTTTACCACGCAAAGCAAGTTGGTTGTGTGCACACAGCACCAGTTGTGGGGATAAACTTTTGACATGGGAACCCTCTGTGAAAGGGAGCTAGCCACCTATTACACCCACATGGACATCATGAACAATTTCAGTGGCTATGCTCAGTGTGTTGGTTGCTTTAAAGAGAAGTTTCCCAGCCTTGAACCTCATGTAGGCTTTGAGCCTGCAAGGGGCTGAATACTTGACCCCAGTTCATACTCCTGTGGGTGGTCCCATTGAAGTCAGTGGGACTAAGCATGTGCTTAAGTGTTTTGGTGGATCAGGGCCATATGCACCTTGCTGGATTGAGCCCATAGAACCTCTTCCAACTTCTAATGAAGTCTATGGAAAGATTCCCGTTGAAGTTGGATTGGGTTCTGAGCTTGTCATTGCACATCAGTAGTTGGTACACCTCAACTTTGGTAACTATGCACATGTTTTGATTTCCAAAACCAAGTTCAACATTTCTTTATCCCCTTTGGGTGCACCATTATAGCAGGAAATAACCACATAGTTTATTTCAGTGGAATTTGGTGTTGGGAAGAGAACAGAAACATTTCACATCACCCACATACCCACTCACAGGAATGAGGATTCACAGCACCTAAACTGACAAGGCGGGAGGCAACTGGGAAAAGCTTTGAAATTTTTGATTGTCTATTTTATCATTTATACTGATAGAAGGCACTTAATGATGGAATAATTTATAAAAATTAAAATATATTGATGTATAGAAACTAATTTCTATAGGTGAAAAATGTTTTGTGAGATATTTTGTAAAGATTAATTAATTGAAAGATTAAATATTTGCACCCTGGTCTGGCTGTAAAATGTAAAGAGGACCTTCAAGTTGCACTATCCCTTTTTCGCAACAAATTATCTAATAATATGAACAAACCATATAATTTCTTAAATTTTAGATGGCAATTTTTTTCAACTCTTTCTTTTATTTAATCCTGATAAATTCCTGTAGAAAGAATGCGAATTGACAACCCTACAGGGGTTTTGTTGTAGTAATAGTATTAGTTGTTGTTTTGGAAATACTAGGATGATGCATCTTTAAATTGACAAAGGATTTTTTGGAAGCAAATGTCAGTGACTTGAATGCAGTATGTTATTTTCTCTCTTGAAGGGAGCCATAATCTTCATCGGAAAACATTTTATAATAATTCCTTATGCTGTAAGTGAAATGCCAGAAGCATTTAGTCCTTTCTTGCCAGCAGGCCACTGACTAACTTGTGTCATCATTTCATTTCACAGTCAGCAGGTGTTTAAACCATTAAGACTGGGGCATTCGATGTTTGATGAGGGATTTGGGAAAATCTGTGGACTTTCCTCTGGGACATATGGGTGGGGAGTTCTCGCTTGCTGTTTCACTTGGCCCTTCTTTCATATACTGGTACAGATTTCACTGTACCATGTCTGGAAGATAGTTACAAACTAGATGAATTGTCTTTGCTGCTGCTACTGCTGGACCATGTTTTATAGAAAAACCACAGGATTCTGCCTGTTGCTCTCTGCAGGAATCCAACTTTTTTTAACTGGTGGCTACTTCAATCCTAATGCATAGTGACATTTTAAGAGCAAGCATTTCGGTTACCTAAGTTACCAATAGACTATCCAATTGCTTGTCTCTTCAAAACATTCAGCCTTATTTCTTTACTCGGTCCTGATGTGACAGGTACATGCAGCCACCCCCAGTAAATAGGCTGATTAGGTAGATGTTTACAAGACAGCCATCAACAGTGACAGGGTAAACAACATGGGTACTGTAGCAATCAGTAGGCTTCATGGTTAACACCATATTAAAATGGATATGAGATGTTCATGCTTCCTTTATTGTCATTTTTTTCTGCCTGGTCAGCACAGATTCAAAGACAGAATACCAGAATTGTTTCTGAACTATCTCCATAACCAGAAGGGCTAGACATTTAAAAAAGAAAATGAAAACAGAAAGCTTAGACTCTGGATAACTATACAGAAATCCACAGGAAGGCCCTAGATCCTTGCATGGATTTTTCCATGCTGACAAAGTACTATTGTCTCAGGTTGGGCTGGAGCCCACCTGTCCTGATAACAAATATCCTAAAGCAGGAACTCCATTCTAATTTTAAAGTCTATTTTTGAGCAACCACATCTGCTTCTTTGTTTCTCAGTTCAGCATGCGACCTTTTGAGATACTATTCTATTAGTAAACATTCTGTTTTGTCATGTGTTGTGCTTTACAGTGAACAGTAACACTATGGCTGAGTACAATCAGTTTTCCCATCAGTCTGTGGTTACTGTGGTTATTTATTTTTTTCCTGTCTGTTGTTTGTGCTTCCAATTTAGAGTTGCCATTGCACTTCTTATATTTTTTAAATAAAATATATATATTTAAAAAAATCACCAAGAGCAACAATGAGGGGTCTTATTTCCTGTAGGGCTTATAACTTCCATTTGTTTTGTGTCTTGATGTGTTGCGTTTCATGTTATGGCATACTTAGTGCTGCAGCTAATTTTGTCATCCAGCCAATCAACTTTGCATTGAGTGGCAGAGAGAAGAGAAATATGAAATTAACTCAGTTACATCTGGTGCAAAAAAACAAAAAAAATCACTTTGGCGCCTCAGACCACATTGGTGCTAATATCAATAAATGTTAGCAACTCTCTCTCTGTCCATATAAAAAAATTGCTGCTGTCTAAGAGACAACATGCAAATACAGGACCCTTTAGGAAAAGTGCCAGATCACATTACTGGTGCTATTTCTTACGTTCTGGCACAATGTGTAGCCCCACAGGGTCTAAGTTGAACCAAAAATATCATGGCTTATTGTCCATCCATGAATGACCACACTGACATCTTGCTCTCTTTGTACAGATGTGCAATATTTCAGCCTATTAATTTTGCCCATAGATCACCTTCCGTGCATTGGCCACTCTTAGTACTTGCTATTGGGGCTCGATGAACCTATAGGCTAGTGGTCTAACTAGCCAATACAAGAGCCTCTCCTTCTAACTTACTTCCCCTTTTTGCCAGGCAAAGAGGCCCTTTGTCTATAGTAGCACTTTGTAACTTCGTAAATATTAAAGGGACACTTGAAATTAAAAAGCTGGTAGTGTAACTGTCTCAGTACTTAACAGGGTTTGATGAGCCAGTGTGGCTAAGGCCACCCGGTGAAAGAAAAGCCAGGTTTAAATCTCTTCTTTGCGCAGGGATTTAAATCCTCACTCTGGGAAGCACTGCTGAATCTGAACTAATAATAATTATGAGCCATCTCTAGCTACATGTCCTAGCAACCCAGTTTGTTAACATCTTCTCAGCTAGTTGCATTATTTGTCTGTGTAGTGTCTGATGGTGCATTACACCTACATCATTGCAAACACTTAGCAAATTAAGTCAATGGGGCTTTAGGGTACTTTTGTTGGGTGGGGGATTTTTTTGTTTGCTTTTCCAAATTAAGGCCACAAAACGGTTATTCAGTGACACACTTGTAAATATTTGTAGAGAAAGCCCTCAAGAACAAAAGCCTCTGTCCTCTTTCTACAGCCTCACAGTTAAAGCCATATACCATGTTTCCCAGTCACAAAAGGAGGGCTTGCATCAGTCACATTGTTGAATGGGAACTTTTTTCTCTTAAGTAGCCTCTACGCAATTTTATGCATGAGTTTTATCTGGTGATTGTTTTCATGCACCTGAGCCCATTTCTTAATGAAGTAAATGTTATCTTCTAGTGCCATCAAAAATTATAACACGACACCTAGCTCAGCAGTAATAACAGAGCATCACTGCAGAAGAATAGGAACAGGTCCCTTGAAGTATATTAGGGGCACAAACCAGTATCAATGCTGCCAACAATAAAATAAATTCTATTCAAAATACGGGGAGGGGCTGTCTCCTCAGAGGGAGTACAGCATTGTTATGCCATTGGCGTCTGTGGTGCTCATCCCATGAATTCCATCTGTAGCTATATATAATAGTTCACCTTCAAGTATCTGTATTTAGGAACCAACAGCCTATTACACCATAACATTAAGGGCTAAATTTTCCAAACCCCTCAGCACTCAGTTTGGTTCAAAGTGCTGAACTCTCACGTGGATGCATTATTCCGAGTACTTTGTAGTGGGGTGGGTGTCATGGCATGCGGCCCCACTGTGCAAGGTATTGTAGGCACAGAACATAAAGCCCGTTGTCCCTGCCCAAACAGCATGTGTAATGTCAAAGGGATTCAGCACAGAACAACGCCTACTGAGCACAACAGGAGCTCTTTGGGCCCAGAACACTACAACCCTGCCTGCCCCTCTGCATCACACCACATTAGCCACTTAGATGGGGCCCTAACCTGGTAATCTGGCTCAGGCTAACCACAAAGGCCTAGCAGAGGCCAGCATTTACAAGGGTGGGAGCTAACACTAAGCAAATAGCAGGGGTGTTCTAAATAAATGACACAGTTGACCTCCCCCCAGTGGAATAAAGACGTTTTAATTATCTTAATTTCTGGGTTTGTCACCTAAGCTTCAACTGGCTGGTTTAAACTTCTGAGTGACAACTGGCTGGACACAGATTGCTTTTGTTTGCTGCTTGATGATGTGCTTCTGCTTGACAGGGTGTGTCTCAGTCCAGCGCTGGTTGGGATAATCAGAAGCTGAACTGGAGTTTACAATATACAGACCTGTTCAGTGTAAATATTCTACGCTTCCATTACATTCGTGTAAAGAGTAAAGCACACACAATTATAACAATGAAGCTGTATATTTCATACTGGTTGTGTCCTTGCTTATTTATTCCGTTACAAGCGCTCAGTTGTGGTCCAGTTGTAAATGCTTGATAGAGTGTTTATAAATATGTCATGAATTTTATTATAAAATATTAAAGCATTTTTACACTTTATAGCAAATGGCTCCTTCACAAGGCATAATTTGTCTCTTTTCACCAGTTAAGGTGAACAGTGAAAGGTAATAGATACATATTTAATTTGTGCTGCGACATGGTCAGATTTATTACACAAGCCAGCCTGTTAAGAGAAATGCAACTCTGGCAGTGATACTGAATGGAAAGTAGAGAATTGTAAGGTTGAAAATGCCTCAAGAGGGTATCCAGTCCAATTCTCCTCACACACCCTCCCTCCCTGTACGTGCACATAAACTATCCAGATAAGCCTAGACCAGGGGTCAGCAACTCCTGGCACAGGTGCCAAGAGTGGCACGTGAGCCAATTTTCATTGGCATGTGAGGTGAATGCTCAGCCCTTCCCCTCCCGCTCATGCAGCTGGGAGCTTCCTCAAAGCCATGCCACCTGTGGATTAACATTAACAAAAGACCAGATAATGCCACCAGCCAACAACTAAACGGAAAAGCACTGCAGCTTAATATTTGTTTGTAAGTGGGACTCTTGGTGATTTTAAAAAGTATCACCATCACTCAGATCATACATAGAGATCAAAAGATCAAATTTCAGCACTCTGCCTCAGGAAGGTTGCTGACCACTGGCCCAGACCATCCCAAACAGTTGTCTGCCTAACCTGTGCATTAAAAAACATCCGTGATGGAAATTCCACAGCCTCTCTTGGCAAACTGTTCCAGTACTTAACTGCCCTTCTAGTTAGAAGGTTTTTTTCCTACTGTTTTACCTAAATCTCTCCTGCTGCAGAAGAACCCCATCACCTCTTACCAATCAATCACTGGCCTCTTCATATCAGGTTCCCCTCAGTCTTCTTTCACAAAGGCTAAACATGTTGAGTTGTCTAAATCTTGCCTCGCAGCTCTGTTTTCTCATCCTTTAGTCATTTTCCCTGTGTTCCTATAGCCCCCTTCAGTTTGGCCACATTGTTCTTTAGGTGTGATACCCAGACCTGGACACAAGGTTAGGCCTCACCAGACCTGAGTAGAGTGGGACAGCTACATCCCAAACCTCACATATGACACTCCTGTTAATCACACAAGAGCTTTGCCTTCTGAGCTGCTCTGTTTTTCTGTGAGAAAGTGAAGAGGTTTCAAATGTACATGAATTATTAAATGCTGGGGAGAAAGGCTATTTTCCTGTGCACTCTGCCTTTAATATGTATTGGAAAAGCCAATATTTTTGTGGAACTTCTTGGTGTACTGAGAAGTGACAGAGGGATAGCTCTGTTAGTCTGTGTGCTACCAAAATAAAAAAGCCGTCATGTAGCATTTTAAAGTGCTACATGACTGCTTTTTCTTGGTGTATGTTTCTTTAAGGAGCTGTGCTATGCTTCTAGGCTCACATGAGTATTATGTGACCATTAGGCTAGATAGTTTCTTTTGCTTATCTCACAAATGTTTAAGTGAAATGGTGGCTTAGTGTAACATAAGCTTCCATTGTTCTGCATTGCAGTAACTGGCCCTGGTTTGTAGAAGATCTTTGGGTCCATGTGAGGCTCAGTTAACTTCAATGATTTTTCTGTATAGGAGCAAAGCTGATTTCATGCCCTTTGTTTTTAATATTAACTATTGGAAGAAATGGCAGCCTGTTCCAGGATCAGTCTACACTGCACAGTTATTGCGAAATAACTATCCAAGTGTCTGCATAACACAACTGCTGTTTCAAAATAATTGGCTTGTTTTGAAATAGGTAAAGCTCATTCTGGCCATGTCTACGCTAGTGTAGACGTAGCCTCTGAGAGGAATAGCGCCTATTTCAAAATAGGTACTATTAAGGCAGGCCGTGTCTACACTAGCATGTTCTTTTGGAAAAGCAGGCCCTTTTTTGAAAGAGCATGTGGAGCGTCCACACACAAACGTCACTCTTTCAATCTGAAATCGAAAGAATGCGGCTCTTTTTCCAGAAGCTCTCTTCTGCTCCTTTTGAAAGCTTCTTTTGAAAAAAAGAAAGCATGTGTAGATACTCCACGGGCCCTTTCTTCAAAAGAGCAGTCCTCATGGCACTGAATTTTTTTGATCTTTTGAAAAAATGGGGGCTGTGTGGACACTCTCTATGGAAAGAATGGCGCAATCTTTCAATCTGCTTTTTTATACGTGGCTGTGTGCTTTTGAATGCCGATCTTCTGGAAGATCATCTTTTGAAAGGTCACTGTAGTGTACAAGCAGCCACAGGGACTAGAACTGATTTCAAAATAAGCCATAGTGCATCCAATGGCTCTATTTCTAAATACGCTCTATGGCTGTGGCCACACTAGCCCCTCCTTTTGGAGGGGCTATGGTAATGTGGCACTTCAGAATATGCTAATGAGGCACTGCCATGAATATGCAGCACCTCATTAGAACAATGGCAACCACGCATGCTTCATAACTGCCAGTTTCCAAACGCACACCGCCCATGTTATAGCATTAGCATATTTCAAAGTGCCACATTACCATAGCCTTTGTGTAGAGACTCTGTATTTCAAAACAGCTAAGGGCTATTTCGAAATGCAGTTTTATGTATAGCAGCATTATTTTGAAATAAGATATTTTGGAATCCCTCTTCTGGAATGAAAAAGCAGTCAAGTACCACTTTAAAGCCTAACAAAATAACTTATTAGGTGAGCTTTTGTGGGACAGACCCACTTCTTCAGATCATAGCCATATCAGAGCAGACTTAATATTTAAGGCACAGAGAACCAAAAACAGTAATCAAGGTGGACAAATCAGAAAAAAAATTATCAAAGTGAGCAAATCAGAGAGTAGAGGGACAGAATGCGGGGGGGGGGGGAGGAGGAGCCAAGAATTAGATTAAGCCAAGTAGGCAAACAAGCCCCTATAGCGACCCAGAAAATTCCAATCTTGGGTCAAACCACGTGTTAATGTGTAGAATTTGAATATAAAAGACAGCAGCTTCTCTTTGAAGAGTGTTGTGAAAATTCCTCTTCAGTAACACTCAAACTCTTAAGTCATGAACAGAAAGACCCACTCCATTAAAATGCCAGCTAACAGGTTTGTGGATCAGGAGTGTTTTTAATGTCTGTTTTGTGCCCAATAACTCTTTGGCCGTTTCTACACAGGCCACTTTCTTCGAAAGTGGCATGGTAATAAGCGGCCCGAAATATGCTAATGAGGTGTGGGTGCAAATTCCCCATGCCTCATTAGCATAATGTCACGTGATTTGGAGTCCGGAAGACCGTTCTTCTGAACTCCAAAACGCCATGTAGAAGCATGGCCCCGAGGGAGCTTCCAGAACGAAGTCCTTCTTCCGGAGGCCCCTTCTTCCTGAAAATTTTTGGGAAGAAGGGGCCTCCGGAAGAAGGACTTCCTTCCGGAAGACCCCCCAGGGGCCACGCTTCTAAACAGCTTTTTGGAGTCCAGAAGATTGACCTTCCAGACTCCAAATCATGTGACGTTATGCTAATGAGGCACAGGGAATTTGCATCCGTGCCTCATTAGCATACTTCGGGCCACTTATTACCATGCCACTTTCGAAGAAAGTGGCCTGTGTAGAAACAGCCATTGTTACTATTCTTCTGGAATAGTTTATTTTGGAATAAGGCTGCTATGTAGACATTCCTTCAGAGAACTGATAGGATGTACAGCAAAGTTCGCCATGGAGTCATGTGCAGAATTTTCAAATAACAGTTAACAGACAAAGCAATAATTGTAATATTTTTGTATTACTTGGCCAGAGCCAGAACTCATGAGCAAATCTAAAAATGTCCAAGTACAGTATCCAGGTGAGCATACTGCTTCATTCTCAAATCACACTGGTAGGGTTTTTCTGCTGACGTGTTTACTGAGAGATTTTTTACAGGACTGCATACCTGCAACAACCTCAGCAGCAAATCTAAGCCTCCAGTGGAAGAGAGAAGTATTATGGAACATAGAACACAACTAAAGTTGTCCTCTCAATCCCTCCTTTCAGATCTCCGTATACTTGCACTGGCATGCCAGTTGTGGCTCATCAACACTGAACGGTTGGGGTGACTCAGCTACTTTGCCCTGTGGGTGTGGGAAAAATCCAAACCCTGGAGCAGTATAGTGAAGCCAATCTAAACAGTGGATGGAAGACATCTTCTGTTATCCTTGCTCCCAACTTTCAAGGAGGTAGATTAACTCCAAGAGAACACATCTGGTGCTGTAACATGGTTCTCTAGGGCTACGTCTACACGTGCAGCCAACATTGAAATAGTCTGTTTCGATGAATAACGTCTACACGTCCTCCAGGGCCGGCAACGTCGATGTTCAACTTCGACGTTGCTCAGCCCAACATCGAAATAGGCGCAGCGAGGGAACGTCTACACGTCAAAGTAGCACACATCGAAATAGGGATGCCAGGCACAGCTGCAGACAGGGTCACAGGGCGGACTCAACAGCCAGCCGCTCCCTTAAAGGGCCCCTCCCAGACACAGTTGCACTAAACAACACAAGATACACAGAGCTGACAACTGGTTGCAGACCCTGTGCCTGCAGCATAGATCCCCAGCTGCCGCAGAAGCAGCCAGAAGCCCTGGGCTAAGGGCTGCTGCCCACGGTGACCATAGAGCCCCGCAGGTGCTGGAGAGAGAGCATCTCTCAACCCCCAAGCTGATGGCCACCATGGAGGACCCAGCAATTTCGACGTTACAGGACGCGGATCGTCTACACGGTCCCTACTTCGACGTTGAACGTCGAAGTAGGGCGCTATTCCTATCTCCTCATGAGGTTAGCGACTTCGACGTCTCGCCGCCTAACGTCGAAGTTAACTTCGAAATAGCGCCCGACGCGTGTAGACGTGACGGGCGCTATTTCGAAGTTGGTGCCGCTACTTCGAAGAAGCGTGCACGTGTAGACGCAGCCTAGGAGTACACAGGCTTGCCAGGCCCTGAGCAAGGTGGAAGAGCAGTTCCATGCTCCCAGAAGGGGTGGGGCCTTGAATGGAAAGGGAGGGGCTGAGGAAGCCAGCCCTCAGCACCACCCAGGGCACACTGCATCAGGCTCCCCAGCACACAGGACCTCCCAGAGCATATCATGAGGTACTCCAGCTGCAATTCAAAGAGCCTGGGGGTCCAGCCACCACCACTGCCACAATACAGGCGGTCAGAATGTTTGTGCCCTTTTCACTGCTGGGCCCCAGGGCAAATACTCGCTTTTCACCTCCAGCGCCCCCACTGGTGAAGGCATGCATATGAACAGCTGAGACGCTACAGCCTCTTCAGGATCGCCATCGCTTGAAACGCAGCATGTGGTGATAAAGAATTAAGGCTCTCAGCCCACTCGTCAGTTGAATTATGCGTTGTAAAGTGAGCATGTGTTGTCAGAATCATGTCTACGTGACATGTCAGTGGCCTGACTGCCCTCCCACATTAAATGCATGAGGGTTCTCCTCCCGCTACACACACTGCTCTGAATACAGAGCACTGGTGACTACTACATGGTAACTACTACATGAAGTGTGTCTGAGTGCCCTGCTGCTAGCATATATGATGTCCCCTACTCAAGATGTCTATCCAATGGCTAGATGTTAAAGCTGACCAAATTCAGATTGGACGTAGGGTGTACATTTTTGACAGTGAGGGCAATTCATCAGTGGAACAATTTACCAGTGCCCCAGTGCCTTCTTCCTAAGTCGTCATCATCCTCAACAACCATGGGCTCAGTGCCTGTTGATGTCCGACGCCTCCCTCACTATTTCCTTCCATCTTTCCCTGGCCAGTGCAGAATGCCTTAATTTCTGTAGACTAGCTCCGCACCAATCTACTATATCATATACTTATTCTCTGTGGGGTCTGCCTCTCTGATTCGAACCACCCATTATGCTGAATGCCAGGGGCTTGACTTTTTGCTCATTGTTCTTTCTGCAGATGTGCCCAAATAGCTGTAGCTTCTGTTGTATAACCTTCTGCAGCAGATTCTCTTTTGGCTGTATAATTCCTTGTTGGTGACCTTCTGCATCCATCTTATTTTCAGGATCTTTCTGTAATAACTCCTCTCAAATGCCAATATATCTTCAAATCTTTTATCATAGAATAATAGAAGAGTAGGACTGGAAGGGACCTTGAGAGGCCATTGAGTCCAGCCCCCTGCCTTCATGGCAGGACAAAGCACTTTCTAGACCATCCCTGAAAGCCATCTATCTAACCTCTTCTTAAATAGTTCCAGTGATGGAGATTCTACCACCTCCCTTGGCAATTCGTTCCAGTGTTTGATCACCCTGACAGTTAGGAACTTTTTCCTAATGTCCAACCTGAACCTCCCCTGCTGCAATTTAAGTCCATTGCCTCTTGTTCTATCCTCAGAGGCAAGGAAGAACAAGTTCCCTCCCTCTACCTTATGACACCCTTTTAGATACATGAAAACTGCTATCATGTCCCCGCCTCAATCTTCTGTTTTCCAAACTAAACAAGCCCAATTCTTTCAGCCTTTCTTCATAGGTCATGTTCCCTAGACCTTTGATCATTCTCGTTGCTCTCCTCTGGACTCTCTCCAATTTCTCCACATCCCTCCTGAACTGCAGTGCCCAGAACTGGACACAACACTACAGCTGAGGCCTAACCAGCGCAGAGTAGAGCGGGAGAATGACTTCTCGTGTCTTGTTCACAACACACCTATTAATGCATCCTAGAATCATGTTTGCTTTTTTTACAACAGCATCACACTGTTGACTGATATTTAGCTTGTGGTCTACTATAACCCCTAGATCCCTTTCTGCTGTACTCGTTCCTAGGCAGTCCTTTCCCATTCTGTATGTGTGACACTGATTGTTTCTTCCTAAGTGGAGCACTTTGCATTTGTCCTTATTAAGCTTCATCCTGTTTACCTCAGCCCATTTCTCCAGTTTATCCAGATCCTTTTGAATTACGACCCTATCCTCCAAAGAAGTTGCAACCCCTCCCAGCTTGGTATCATCTGCAAACTTAATAAGTGTACTTTCTATGTCAATATCTAAATCGTTAATGGAGATATTGAACAGAACCGGTCCTAAAACAGACCCCTGTGGAACCCCACTAGTTATACTTTTCCAGCAGGATTGAAAACCATTAATAACTACTCTCTGGGTACGGTTATCCAGCCAGTTGTTCACCCACCTCATAGTAGCCCCATCTAAATTGTATTTGCGTAGTTTATTGATAAGTATATTATGTGAGACCGTGTCAAATGCTTTACTGAAGTCTAGGTATACCACATCCACTGCTTCTCCCTTATGCACAAGGCTCATTATTCTATCAAAGAAAGCTATTAGATTGGTTTGACATGATCTGTTTTTAACAAAACCAAGCTGGCTGTTTCCTATCACCTTACCACCTTCCAAATGTTTACAGATGATTTCTTTAATTACCTGCTCCATTATCTTTCCTGGCACAGAAGTTAAGCTGACTGGCCTGTAGTTTCCCAGGTTATTCCTGTTCCCCTTTTTATAAATGGGTACTATATTTGCCCTTTTCCAGTCTTCTGGAATCTCTCCCATCTCCCACGATTTTCCAAAAATGATTGCTAAAGGCTCAGATACCTCTTCTATCAGCTCCTTGAGGATTCTAGGATGCATTTCATCAGGTCCTGGTGATTTACAGACATCTAATTTTTCTAAGTAAATTTTAATTTGTTCTTTTCTTATTTCAATTTCTAAACCTACCCCTTTTTCACTAGCATTCTCTATGTCAGGCATTCCTTCAGATTTCTCAGTGAAGACCAAAACAAAGAAATCATTAAACATCTCTGCCATTTCCAAATTCCCTGTTACTGTTTCTCCCTCCTCACTGACCAATGGCCCTACCCTCTCCTTGGTCTTCCTCTTGTTACCAATGTACTTGTAAAAAGCCTTTTTGTTTCCCTTTATGCTTGTAGCTAGCTTGAGCTCATTTTGTGCCTTAGCCTTTCTAATGTTGCTCCTGCATGCTTGTGTTGTTTGCCTATATTCGTCCTTTGTAATTTGTCCTAGTTTCCATTTCTTATACTATTCCTTTTTTAGTTTGAGATCATGCAAGATCTCCTAGTTAAGCCAAGGCAGTCTTTTGCCATGTTTTCTGTCTTTCCTACGCAGCGGGATAGCTTGCTTCTGGACCCTTAATAATGTCCCTTTGAAAAACTGCCAAATCTCCTCAGCCATTTTTCCCCTCAGTTTAGCTTCCCATGGGACCTTACCTACTAGCTGTCTGAGTTTACCAAAATCTGCCTTCCTGAAATCCATTATCTCTATTGTACTGTTTTCCCTTCTACCCTTCCTTAGAACTGTGAGCTCTATGTTTCATGATCACTTTCACCCAAGCATCCTTCCACTTTCAAATTCTCAATACTTTCCTCCCTACTTGTTAAAATTAAATCTAGAACAGCTTCCCCCCCGGTAGCTTTTTCAACCTTTTGGAATAAAATGTTGTCTGCAATGCAATCCAAGAATTTATTGGGCAGTCTGTCCCCTGCTGTATTAGTTTCCCAACATATACCTGGATAGTTGAAGTCCCCCATCACCACCAAATTCTGGGCCCTGGATGATTTTGTTAGCTGTTTAAAGAAAGCGTCATCCACCTCTTCCACCTGGCTAGGGGGCCTGTAGTAGACTCCTAGTAGGACCTCGTCCTTGTTTTTCACTTCTCTGAGTCTAACCCAGAGACTTTCAACCTGTCCATCTCCTACATCCATATCCACCTTTGTCCAAGTGTGTACATTTTTAATATACAAGGCAACACCTCCTCCCTTCTTTCCCTGTCTGTCCTTCCTAAGCAGGCTGTACCCTTCAATACCAACATTCCAATCATGAGTATTATCCCACCAAGTTTCTGTGATGCCAACAATATCATAGTTGTATTCATTTATTAGTACTTCCAGTTCTTCTTGTTTATTTCCCATACTTCTTGCATTTGTATATAGGCATCTCAGACATTGATTTGGTCTTGCCTCCCAGTTTTGCCCTGGCCCTCTTTTTACTCTCCCAAGCTACGTCTACACGTGAAGCCTACATCGAAGTAGCCTATTTCGATGTAGCAACATCGAAATAGGCTATTTCGATGAATAACGTCTACACATCCTCCAGGGCTGGCAACGTCGACGTTCAACATCGACGTTGCGCAGCACCACATCGAAATAGGTGCTGCGAGGGAACGTCTACATGCCAAAGTAGCACACATCGAAATAAGGGTGCCAGGCACAGCTGCAGACAGGGTCACAGGGTGGACTCGACAGCAAGCCGCTCCCTTAAAGGGCCCCTCCCAGACACAGTTGCACTAAACAACACAAGATCCACAGAGCCGACAACTGGTTGCAGACCCTGTGCATGCAGCATGGATCCCCAGCTGCAGCAGCAGCAGCCAGAAGCCCTGGGCTAAGGGCTGCTGCACATGGTGACCATAGAGCCCCGCAGGGGCTGGAGAGAGAGTGTCTCTCAACCCCTCAGCTGATGGCCACCATGGCGGACCCCTCTATTTTGATGTTGCGGGACGCGGATCGTCTACCCGTGCCCTACTTCGACGTTCAACTTCGAAGTAGGGCGCTATTCCCATTCCCTCATGGGGTTAGCGGCTTCGACGTCTCGCCACCTAACGTCGATGTTAACATCGAAATAGCGCCCAACACGTGTAGCCATGATGGGCGCTATTTCGAAGTTAGTGCCGCTACTTCGAAGTAGCGTGCACGTGTAGACACAGCTCCAGTGTAGCCCATACTCCCTCCCATTTCAAGTTCATCTCCCAGGTATCCATGCTCTCCACTTACCTGCAGGCTTTGCTCCCCTGCCCCCATCGAACCTAGTTTAAAGCCCTCCTCACTAGGTTAGCCAGCCTGTGTCCGAATATGGTCTTCCCCCTCCTCGAAAGGTGAATGCCATCTCTGCCTAGCAGTCCTTCCTGGAAAGGATCCTGTGGTCAAAGAAACCAAAGCCTTCCTGGCGACACCATCTACGCAACCAAGCATTCACCTCTAGGATACACCTGTCTCTGTCTGGGCCCCTACCTCTGACAGGCAGGATTGAAGAGAACACAACCTGCATCCCAAACTCCCTGACCCATGCCCCCAGAGCCCTGAAGTCACTCTTGACCTGCTCAGCGTCACACCTCGCAGTATCATTAGTGCCCACATGGATGAGAAGCATGGGATAGTAGTCAGAGGGCCGGATAATCCTCGATAATGCCTGTGTAATGTCTCGGATATGGGCCCCCGGCAGGCAGCACACCTCCTGAGATGAAATGTCAGGGAGATGGGTGCCTCCGTCCCCCTCAGAAGAGAGTCTCCAACCACCACTACTCTACATTTCCTTCTTGCAGGGGTGGCAATAGACTTCCCAGCCTTGGGGGTATGAGGCTTCTCCTCTTCTGTATGGGGTAATTCTTGGTCTCCTGTATCGAGTACAGCATAACGGTTTTCCAGTACCACGGTGGGAGGGTTCTGAGCAGGGGTGGGACACTGCCTGCTGTGAGAAGTAACCAGCTGCCAGTGTCCACCCTGGTCCACCTCCTCCAGTGGTTTATCAGACGTCCTGTGCACTGGGACAGTTACGTCCGCAGTCTCCACCTGAATACTATCCAGGAACTGCTCATGGACTCAGATACTCCTCAATCTGGCCACTTCCTCCTGTAGCTCCCCCACCTGCCGCCTGAGAGATTCCACCAGCAGGCACCTTTCACACTGAATATTCCCCTCAGCCTGGGTATCAGTAAGTGGGAACGGCAAGTCACAGTCCTTGCAGAACCACACCAGGATCTGGGTAGAAACATCCATGGTCAGGCAGCCTGTCTGGCTACAGGCACAAGTGGAGGAGACAGCAGTAGTGCTGGCACAGGTGTTGCGGGTCTTCCTAACCATTATAGTCCTCTCTGTCACACTCGCTCTGTCAAACTCCCTCTTAAACTGCCCTGTCTGCAGCTCCCTGTCCCCTTCGCTCCCCTGGTCACTCCTGCCTCTGGCTTTTAAGCCTGCTGGCCTCTCTCAGGCCCTTCCCCTATGAGTCACACAGGGGAAGGCTGATCAAGGGAGCCAAAGGTCAGGCAGGCAGTCCCAACTGCCACTGAAACTGAAACTCCTCCTACCTGGAATCAAAATGGCAGTTCAAATGCCAGCAGTTAAAGCACACGCACACTCACCCAGAGATCAGCACTCTCACCTGGTAGCTTCTTCAGCGGCAGGCTCACTTGCTCTCCTCCCTCTTAAACTCACCTGTCAGCAGCTCCCTGTCCGCTCCCTGTCCGCTTTATCACTCATGTCTCACATCCGTACAACATGCTGCTGAATATACAAGTTTTCAAGATGCTCAGCTTCACTCCTAAGCTAATCACTTTGCTGTGCCAGATCTTATTCATTGCCTTCAAACCCGCTCTTGCTTTTGCTATTCTAATTGCTGTTTCCTTCTTACAGTCTAGATCATAGGTCATTATGCTCCCCAGATACGTGAACTTCTCTAGTTCAATCCTGTCTACGCTGCTCTTCCTTCCTATTTCATTATCTCCAAATACCCTTGTCTTCATTTTATTGGTCTTCATAATCAATCCATACCACTGCGCTGCTTCACTTAGCACCTGCACCACATTCGCTAGCTTCTCTTCATCTTCCTTGATGATCACTATAACATCTGTGAACATCAAGTTGTTAATTCTCTTCCTGTGCATCAATATCCCTTCTACCTCTTCCTTGATCTTGTCCATCACTCTCTGTAGGTGCTCAATGAAGATACTCAATGATATCAGGTCTCCTTGTCTCACACCTGTACTTGTTCTAAACCAACTTCCCATTTCTGCACAAATTTTCACCACTGCCCATGCATTGTCATTGACATCCTTCAATAACCGTATCAGAAGAAGCAATTGTAGATGTTCTTGTTCATTCGTCGAGCTTCATCTGCTACCAATTGTAGTGCCAATATCTGCTCTGTGGTACGTCAATCATTCCTTGCTCATCCCCTAGATGTTCTTCTATCTTTGATCTCAGTATCATCATGAGCATCTTGCCCAGATGACTCATTAGGGCAATCATGCTGTAGTTCTTGCACTCCATTGAGCTTTCTTTCTTATGCATTTTCACTAGCATGGATCTTGTCCCCCATTCCTTAGGTGCCTTCCCTTCTTTCCATGCTATATTACATAGTTGGTGTATTTCCTGAATCATACTTTCTTCACTGTATTTGATCGTCTCTCCTATGATCTTAGTATTTCCAGGGCTCTTTTTATGCTTCAGTCATTTCACTGCTCTTTCTACTTCCTCCTTCAAAATATCGGTCTTGTTCATGAGCACCTCATCATTCTTGTCCTTGATTGTCATCTGCTTCAGCTGCCACTTCCTATTAATAGTCCTAATCATTTTATACACCTTCCTAGTCTTACATTTGCTGTAATACCTCTCTATAACTTCACACTGCTGCTCTAACCTTTCACCTTATCCATTCTGGCCACTTTCCTTACCTCATTGAGTTTTACTATATATTGCTGTTCCACCCTCTTAGAAACATCCCTTCTGATCTTCAACACTCTCTTCTCTTGGGCCAGCTTCAGTGTCTCCTGCATAATCCTCTTCTTCTGGAATCATTTGCTCAATTGCCTCTTCTGTCGCCATGGCTATCCCTTCAACTCACTTATCTAGGTCTTTCCCTGTGCCCACATTCCTGATCTTCTCTTCGAGTGCTGCTCTGTATATATTCCCTATTTCTTCCTCACCTAGACTCACCAAGTTTCTTTGTTTCTTGAACTGTGTCTTATGCTTTCTCTTAAGTTTCATGTTGATGTTCAAAATCACTAGACTGTGGTCCAAGTCCATATCCGCTCCTTGGAAAGTTCAACGCCGCTGTATTGATGTTACCCATCTTCTTATCAAGATTGTATCTATCATGTTCTTGGACTTCCCATCCTTTGATCACCATGTCCACTTCCTACAGTCCTTTTGTTGGACTCTTGTGTTGCAAATCACCATCTTGTGCTCCAAAGCAAACTCTATTAGTTTCTCTCCTCGTTCATTTCTTTCTCCATGTCCAAACCTTCCCAGGTTTCTCTCCCAATTTGTTCCAAACTTCATGTTCCAATCCCCTCCAGTGATCAACACATCTCTTTCTGCTATCTCTGTCAGTGTCTCTGTCAAGTCTTTATGGAATAGCTCTATTCAATGTGGGTGCATACACCTGAACAGCTATGTTGAATGGCTTTGCATAAAATCTCGCAACCATCATTCTCACACTCATCAGTTTGTATCCTAACAACGCTCCTCTAGCTCTTTTGCTAAGAAGGAATCCAGCTCCTGCCTTATGCTTCATTTTGTTCTCTGACCAAATGACTTCACAACCACACATCTCACCTGATGCCATCCAATGCATCTCGGCCAGTGCAAGTATATTGCATTGGTATCTCTCCCTCTCCCTTGGAAGCAGCTCTAACTTTCCAGTCGCACACAGTGTTCGGGTATTCCAATTGATAGTATATGTGCTCCTTCCTATGTAGCAATTGTTAAATCAGCCTGGGATGTATTTCTAGATTTTATGTATGAGGCATTCCTTTGGGCAGTTCTATGGCCTTTGTTACGCAGGAGTTCAGACTAGATGATCAATTGCCCTCAGAACCATGAATTTATGACCATGGATGAGTCACCGGTGTCTACAAAAGGAGAGGACTGTATCAGGCACAGGGGGATGTGTGGAAGATTACTGTGAAATCATGGGCACAGGACCAGATATTACTGCTGAAATTATGGGCACAGATACATGTATTACTGCTGAAACCATGGGCATGGGTACATGTATTACTGCTGCAGTCACAGGCACAGGTATTACTGTTGACATCACAGGCATAGGTACAGGTATTATGCTGGAATCATGGGCAGAGGTGGAAAGACGTGAGAAAGCAAAAGGTTTAAGAAGCTAAAATGGGAGGGAGGTGGACAGCAGTATGTAAATGATGTCCACCATGAGGCAAGAGGAAGAAGAGATGTGAGCAAGCAGGAGATGAGGAGCAGGAGCCCTGGAAGAGGAGGGTTGGACTGCGGGGGGATGACAAATAAGTTTGGGATGAGAAAGAGGAGTCGCGTGGAAAGCTGCCATTTTTATGAGACCGAAGTACAAGTGCCATGCGGCAGAACTTTCCATCTGCTTTGCACTGGACTCTTCACTATAACTGGCTAGCTCGCAGCCAGGGCAATGGAGATGCTGGACCTCAGAGCTGGACTTTCAAAGGAGGTGAAGGCCTTTGTAGAGACTGGGTTGTCTATCAGATAGCAGAGGCAAATTAATGTGTCCTGGGGCCATGGGCCAGAGCAAATGGGGGCCCTTCCCACACTTTCTACCTGCAGCCCTGCCCACATCCCCTTCCTGGGAGCCACCTGTTCAACTCAGGGTCCCCCTCTACACTCCACCCACACCACAATGTTTGCTCCTTTTTGCCCCTCCATCCTACTGCAGCCACAGGTCCAGAGAAACTCGATTCCCCTCCCCATGGCCTCAAGGCACAGAAGGGTGTGAGAACTGCTTCAACCCCAGAGCCACAATGACGGGGGTGGGGGCTGGTTTCTAGAGCTTCCCCAGGCCCTTCTTGCTTCATCTTGGAGCCAGATGTGGGCATCAGCACCTCTATCAGAGCATACGGTCTGGCTTGGGGTCACCCTCTGCTAATCCACAGCTTCTGCCAGGCATAGTTACGAGCACTGGAGACTTCCCCCACCAGGGAAAAGGTCAGAGGGCTACTGGAGATGTAGGGAGGTTCTCCCTCCCATGGATTCTGCTTGGGCCCAGCTTATGGGTTACTAGAGGAGCCTCCCCTGTCCTGCAGCTTCTGCCAGAAACAGAAGCCACCGGGGGTGGTGGTTACCTACATCCTACAGCATATATTTGGGACAGGATCGGAGGTGCTCTGTGGGTATGTCCACCATCCCAGAGCTTCTGCCAGAAACAGGGTCTGGGAGTACAGAGGCGTTCCCTGCCCTGTGCCCAGCAGGCAGAAGAAGCTGGAGGGGTCCCCCCATTGGATGGGGTCACCCCCAGCTGATCCTATGAATTACAGATAATGGTTTTATTTGCCAGTAACCTACAAAGGACTCTGCTGGTGTTTGGGGTTGGATAATGGAAAACAATTGTACAGAGTAGGCATTTAAAATTTATATGGCCAACTCTGGGTCTGGTGTAAATCAGCACAGCCACCCAGATGCCGAGGAGCTGAGCTAAAAGTGCATCATTGTAATCACTGCACAAGAAAGGGTGCACTATGAGGCAAGCATTTGAAACATAAACCTGGCATATTCAGTTACTGTGCAACATGGGCAGCGCTGCTCCTCTGGGCAGACGGTGGTGATGACTAATGATTTCTGAGACTAAATAAAGTTTTCCAGCTGCAGTGAAACAATTTTTGTACACCCACAGCAGCCTGGCTCTCGTGCCTGTGAAAATACACACGGCCATCATGCCATCTGCAGCAGCAGCTGCTCAAAGGGCAGGCCACCATCAGTCTTAAACTGCAGAGCGCGAAGCTAAAATGGCACCAGTGTCAATATTTTAATGTCAAACATGGCACCATTTCAGGTTCCTTCATAACAAAACAGACAAAGTCTTGCACATTTGGGAGCAGGTTTTGTCCAGGACAAAAATTCATACTTTCTACTCTGATTGTTACCTAGCTCCATTAGAACTTGTAAAACATGATTTGCTGAATAGATCAATAAGCATCTGTTACCATTTATGCATCAAGTGGCAGAGTCAACTCATGTGCCTTAGCAGTATTCCATTTATAGCTTGTTAAATCTAATTTACTGAGCACTTCAGTCAACAAAAAGCAATAGTGGTGTTTGACTAAATTATTGAACAGATATTTATGGGCAACAGATAACTTGATGATTTTCTGTTCTGTTCATTCCCTCTGGGGCAGCTGGTATTGGCCACTAGCCAGAGACAAGGCTAGCTGAAGCTTTGGTCTGACCCAGTATGGCCATTCTTAGCATTTAGCCACTGCTAATCACTATATACATCTGACACCAAATTGTCTTCCACTTTCTATAGACTGATATACTATTATTACACAGCACTTATTTCATGCAGTCTGGCTAGCTCAGTTGGTAGAGTATCAGACTTTTAATCTGAGGGCCCAGGGTTCAAGTCCCTGGTCAGGTAAGGCTTCCTTTCTTGCTTAGGCACACTCACCTGGTGGCTCCCTGGAGCTGGCCCCTCTGCTGCTCATTACTTTTTTTACAGATGCAGCAAGGACTGTCACTCTTGTGTGGGCCTTCACAGTCACAGTCGACACCGCAAATGATGATTCCAAATGGAACTACAAAGGGCGCGATCCATAGTCTACATAGACTGAAGGATGCTACTGCTGCTACTGCTCTCTTGGAAGACCCATCCTCCTCCTTTTGCCATATAATTCCACTTAAGAACTACTAAGAAAATATATACATATGACATACTGAGGAGCTATGAGGACCACCTTGGGAAGCCCCTGCACACAACATCAATGGACAAACAGACCATTCCTGTATATCCCAGGTCACATTTTCAACTGGAGCCAGTATAAGCTGGGCCAGGACTGTGGAAGTTGTAGTCAGCGCAGAGGTAAACACTGGTGTGGTGCAGCTGGGCTCAGTGAAGCACACAGGGGCCTGCTTTTCCAAGCTTTGCATGTTAGTGCATTAACTGAAGACTTTTCCAGGGACTTGGGCTAAACAATGACAACCAGGGATGGGAAATCGTTATAATGTAGGCAGTGGGGAAGGGCCTTTCCTGGTTAACAGTAGCTGGAGGGATTAGGCAGGGTGCTCTGTAGGGGTATGGATAAAAATAGAGGTCTGGGTGCAGGCTCTGGGTGGGAGTTTTGTGGATTGGGGTGTAGGAGGAGTGCAGGGTGCAGGTGGGAGGGTGGGATGCAGGCACTGGGAAACCATCTGGGTGCTGGCTCTGGCTTGAAGCAGAGGTGGGGGTCCTGGGTGCAGGCTCTGGGAGGAAATTTGAGGGCTGGAAGAGAAGCAGGAATCTGGGGGGAGGGGAGGGGTTGGAGGAGATGGTGTAGGCTCTGGAGAGATTGGTTTGCCCAAGGGAATGTGGAAGAGGGCTGCCACATTTACCTTGGGGCACCCCCCCCGGCAGTGCTTCCTGTTGAGATGGGGGGGTCCTCTGGGTGCTGCTGCCATGTGCACTCCCCTGGCTCCTCCTACATGCTCTTCCCCACTTTTAGCTCCCAGCCCCACACCACCCACGGATGAGCTTCATTGACCTGGGGGTGACCCTCCAGCAGTGCAGCAGGGTAAGAGTGGTCTCTGTCCACTTGCTCACCCCGGCTGCTGGTGTGTGTGTGTGTATTCCTTTGGCTGGGGGCATGGTAGAAGGACCAGGTAGTGACATGCAGAGTGTTCACAGAACCCACTCCCAAGCCAGGAATATTTCTGTTCCCGGGGCAGAGGCCCACATGACTCACTGCCTATGCTCTCTCCATATGGTGCCTCAGCTGTGGGCAGCTGGCTGGCTCTGCAGGTGTGGATAATGCTACCAAAAAGAAGGTGCGCCAGCACGGTTCAGTGATGAAGGCACTTGGCCACATTTATTGGCCTCAAGACACTGTCCCTGCTCTGCAGTTACATGTACCCTACCCAGGAGTGCCCAGTGGCAAGGAGCCCCTCAGTAAGCAGCAGGGATTTCTGCTGGCCCCCAAAGAAACACAAAGGGAGGTACCCCCATTGTTTGGTGACTGAGAGAAACAATGCTCATACCATCTTGTGTGTTTTGTCACACCTGCCTGTCACCTCCCCTTGTATTGCTCCAGGCGGCTTGGGTACAGCAGCCCTATTCCTTACTTATAGCAGCCCCCCCTTAGCTGGACTTAGCCAGGGTGCTGCTGGGCTCACCTTTTGAAGTGTGTTTGTGATGGGGTGTAGTCACAGAAATATCCTTAGCCTGTTCCCCAATGTGCTGACCATGCCACTGACACCCACCTTCCTCTCCCACTGGGGCTCCCCCACCACTCCGTCCTGCTGAGCCAGAGCCTCTGGTCTCCCTCAGCCAAGGCACAGAGCTGACATAACTTCCTCTCGGCGGAGCTATGCATACAGTGTTTAACCACAGCTCTGGGTGGAAGCAGTTCTAGGGCACAGTGCCCAGGGAACCAACCCCCCCAGAAGGGATCGAAACCCCAAATAAATTTGTCTCTCTCTGGAAAAGATTTTCACAGGGATGGCTCGTTAGACAAGCCCCCTTTATCAGTGGCAGGGAGACACATACAGTGGTAGCTATCCCCAGGTAATAACAGTTTATCCTGGGTTTGATCATAAACAAAAGAGTTTTTATTAACCAAAACCGTTGGATTTAAGTGGTTATTGATAAGGACAAGCAGATCAAAATGAGTTACCAAATCAAATAAAGGAAATAATATATTGCTAACGCTATTCCCCTAAATATCTAGTTCCTTATGTGTTCTTATCTAAACAGTTGTTTTCAATATCATGTGAAATCTTCAGGTCAGACATGATCTTACCCTGACCAGGGTCTCCAGTAAAGTTCTCTGTTTTCCTTACAGTGTGTCTGGCAAGTTCCAAGTTAGGCTCAAGACAAAGATGGAGCAGGCTGGAGACAAAAGATGGAGGGCCTCTTTATACCTCTCCAGGGTCCTCTTTATACTTTCATACCTTTTCCCTGTGGAGGAATCCCATTTTTCTCTTTGTGTAGCAGTATACTCCAGGATGGAGCCTGTCACATGGGCAGGTCACCTGTCCACATCCTTTTGGGCAATCAGCCATTGCCTGTTTGCTGGGTTGCATGTTCACAGACAAGTTCCTCAAATGTAGATTGCCATCCATCAAAGCTGTTTGTTGACTGCTAGCCCCTCACGAGCCATATCCTCACAGTAGAGTTAGACACAACTCCTGCTGAAATCTTCACAGAAACAAACATTTGGAACCCAAACATGTGGACAATACTTATAACTTCAACTACAAAAATAATACGTGCACAAAAACGGGTTTGTACAGATCCAGCAGGTCACAAGCCACCTTTTGTTAGACGCATTTCTGAGTTATGCATGTTCAGATTCATAACCCATTTTTCATAAAGCATGGGGCGGGGGGTGGGGTCAGTCACACTGTTCGCACATACAGCCAGTGTCTGTTGCTTCTTAGACAGATAAGTGTTTTAGCCCAAGTAGCCAGACTTTTGCCATGATCATATAGTGAACTTGTAAACATGTACATTAATACATGGCCTAACTTGGGTTCACAGCCTCTGGTTCAGGCATCAGTTCTCGCACTCAGCATTCCAGGTACTTGTGCTCTCTTGGACACTGCTCATGGTAAAGGATTAAGTCCCCTAGATAGCAGCTGTAATAGGCTCAGACTTCAAAGATAATTAAGAACTTAACTGTCATTGATTTCACCTCTGACAGAACTGAGGGAGGGGACGAAGACTCATATCTGTCCTAGGCAAACTTACCTGTCCACCTAATTCATACTGGGCACATCCGGTCCTATTATCATTAGCCACTGTAGAACACATATCTCTTGCACTTGAAATTGTTGCAAACAGCACCTTTGGTTTGAGATGCAGAAAGGAGAGTCTGAGGGGACACAAACATTGCAGAAAAAACAACATTGTCATTGCCAGAATAAATAAATGTCTCTGCTGGGGAGAAGGGTGAAATAGAGATAACTTGGTGTTGAAGGACAAGCAGAGCAATGCCGGAGGCACTGGAGGAAGAGCTTATCTATGTGGAAATTTGAGATTTTTAGTAGTGTTGCCAAGGTCACAGAGACCTGGGATTGTCTCCTGAGGAGCATCACAAGTTAAAGCTGCCTGCAGGGCACATTAACCTAGGAGGCCAATAGTTTCTCCTTGTCTGCAAGTTTAAAAATAATCTCTTTGGAAAAAGAGACTAATTATCCCTGCCTGGCCTCTTTTAAACATGAACATTTGTTTTGTGCCATCCCCACACACGAGCGACTGTCTAGCTAATTAGCGGAGATGAATACCATGCATGGAGGAGCAAGAATCCCAATGGTATCAAAAGGCAAGCCTAGTCTTCTTTTAGCCACTGTAATTTTTTTTAAATTAAGTCTCTTGTTAGCTGTGTAAAAATATCTTTGTGTGCTTGTCTTGGGTGTGCTGCAGGAGGGACCTTTTAGTCCCCAAACTCTGTTAATGGCCGTGTTCATCTATAATATAAACCTGTGTGTTGTATCTCACACAGCAAGGCCCCAGAAGTGAATTTTTATTTTAAGAGCCATTCGAAGCATGTGAAGTGCATTCCATTTGCCAAAGGGACGGAGAATAAGGGAATATTTCCTGGAGTATAATTACCTAACCAGGGAGTTCATGTAGCTTAGGGGACAGCCTAGCAGCATGGGAATCCATAACCCTAGGTTCAGTTCCTACCTCTAGTGCTGTGGCTTTACTGAGTGACCTTAGAGCAAGTCACTTCTTTTGAAATATCTCCCTTGCCCAAGCTATAAAAAGGGAGAAAATGATACCCCATCCTTTACAATCCCCATTTAGTCTTATGCATTAAACCCACTACATAAGGTAGAGGCATTGTTATTACCTGGCCAACAGCCTTAGGTCCTTAATAAGAAGGGTGGGAAGTATGGCGGCACATTATTATTTCCTGTATCTGAGCTCTGATAGTTACATTTTTATTTCTGGTACTAGATAGCTCATTAGTGAGGACTATATTTCTTGATGAGGCTGCCCTGCAAATAGCTCACTGCACCTACAAATCACGTGGAATAGGTTTACAACTGTGCTGCCCATTTCTCCACCAAACACTGGCATCATTTAGCAAGTGTAATGGATGGGTACGATGAGCAAAAGCCAGTTGAAATTTTTTGTAAAGGGACTGCTCAGAACACCCAAACCACTTCACTCACAGAGCAGTGCAAGCTGAAGAACTTTTTGTTCAACTCATCACAACAAATTACCTGGTGATAACCTCCCCCTGCCCCCAACAAATAGGGAGAGGGTAACCCATGATGACCACTTTCCTACCAAGATGACAACATCATAAATTTCTAATCATCTTTCATCTCCCCAGACTCTCAACGTGTTTTCAAAATACGGGATTCACTTTACCCATTACTAAGACACATCTGCTCTGGAATAGCTGTATGGCAACACCACAGATGTGTTAAAGATGAGAAAAGACAAATACACAAATTCATTCCTTGACTATTTTTGCCCCATTCTACCCTCATCATGTTGAATGGTCCTCCTGAACCTGTGTCATTTTATTTGCATTCCACAATTTATTTAAATTAAAGTGGCGAAAAAATCTCATGAACTCCAGATAACTGTCCGATTCAGAAATATAATTCTAGTGTGTTCAGACAGCTTCACATCCATGAGACTAGACCATATGGGGATTTAGACAGGACACTGGGGCTAATGCTTCTACTCTCACATCTTGAGATTTCCTGTGACCAAAGATCTGGTGCTACCAACAGCAGAATGTTCTCTAATGCCATGAGGATTTTTATGGCTACTGAGTAAGGTGCAGTACCTACGCCATCTCTTATTATTCCTATTATTATAAGCTTAGAGACCAAAATTGAGATAGTGATTCTATTGTTCTAAGTGCTGTATAAACTGTGCTGATGCACAAAATTCAATGTCTTAATAAACGAGAAGAGGAAAAGTGTCTAGAAATGTGAAGTGATCTGCCCAAGTCTCATACACCAGATTAGCAAATAGAACCCAGCTTTCCTGTATCCCAAGATAATTCGCAACTCATTGATTCATGTTCTTATGCCATCTAAAACACCACCAGAGGCTGGAGGCCTGTGATCTGGGTATTGATTTGGTCAGACTCTACTTATCCTGGAAGCTGCAACAAGTGCAGAACTAGAGACAAATTTCTAGCTCATGTGAAATGCCAATATCATGATATCGTTGGCAGCTCAAATCAGGCTAGAGAGTCAAAATAACTAAAATGTTGTGGAATTTAATTTTTTTTATTGTTTTGGTACATGAAAACTTTTTGCAGTTCTATTTTTGATTGAAATACAATATGCTAGCATGTTGGACTCAAACCATGTCAGTTTGAGGCCACAAACAAAACAGTCTGATTTGGGTCAAGCAAAGGGAAAAGGCTTCTTTTTAATGTTCACAACAGCAAAATTCTTTTTCCTGCAGACAAATCTCATCTAGACGACACTCCATTTGGAAGCATTTGAAATTTTTCAAACGGCCCTGTTCAGAATCCCAAATCCTAAAGCTGCAGGACATGAGATTTAATGTGCATAATTGATAGAGACTAGAGATCTGAGAGCTATGGTAAGGGTAAATCAGCAAACACTCATAGCAATCAATTGCCTTCCACAGTGGAGGTAGCAAAAAAGTGATAAATATATGAAGATAGACAGTGGTGTTGTAGCTGAATCGGTCCCAAGATACTAGAGCAATAGGGCAGGTGAGGTAATACCTATTATTAGCCATACTTCTGATGGTGAGAAAAACTAGCTTACGCAGAGCTCTTCTTCAGGTTTGAGCAATATACATGTTAAGGAGCAGCATATAAAGGATTTGACCATCATGTATGCTATGGTGAAACAAGGATGGTGAGTTAAATGCGAAATGCCATACTGCCCAGTCCATTGCTTACAAAGTGCTCGTCATGGGACTATTTGAGCACCTTCCAGCAATGCATGAGACGTGAGCAGTTTATTTCTGTTACTTAGCGTTCCCTCTCCCCAGGGGGAGGGGGAGGGAGCCTGTGCACTGGAGTCACTTGCTTTGTTAGCTCTTGGTTCACAGCTCCAAACCCAGTAATTTGAGCCATTTATTAATTACTGGCCATGTAAGAGTCAGATGGTCTGTCTTCAAAGAATCTGTGCCTAAACCAGTTCATAAGTGCAATTAAATGAAATAAGGAGGCGCTTAAGCCACGGTGCTAATATGTGCTTTAGATTGCAGGAAAATAAGATTGCAGCAGATGAAGCACAGGGATGGGAACAAACAAATGAGCCTTAGCAACCACTTGGAGACAGATGGCAACTGCAAGCCAGTGGCACACTACAGGGAATAGACAGCAGCAGGCAGGTAAAAGGAATGCAGACCAATATCTATTGGAGCACGTAAACTGTTCTTGGTATAGTAGTGGGGGATACAGCTGATAACAAAGAGGAATGCATCCAATGTGCACAGACACAGTAGCGAAAGTGAACTTAAAGATGTGTTAGAGGGAACGACATACATGCTACCCAACCCTCAGATCCTGTGTTGCACCTGACCACCCCTAGAACTTTCATCGATGTAACTCTTGCTACTGAAATACATTGAAGACAATGTGTCTTTCACTCAAGGATTTCAGCATGCTGCACTGGCACTCCACATGACTACCTTGCTGTCTGACAGGAATTGCACAGTGCTGTGGTTCACAGCCTTCAGCAACCTGAGTCCTCCTCCCCATTTTGATTTAAAATTTCTGGGGACTCCTTTGCACTGCCTCTTTACCAATGCCCCTTCCTGCCCTTCTCTGAGCCCCTCACCCCACTTGCTCCCCCACCACTGGCACTTGCTTTCCCCGCCTCACTAGAAGCATGGGCAGCCAGGGAGGCTTTGTGCACTGCCCTCACACCAGCAGACACCACCCCAGCAGTGCCCATGGGTTGCTGTTCCCAGCCAATGGCAGCTGTGGAGGCAGCACTCAGGTAGTGGGGAGCATACAGTATCCCTGGCGGCCCTTGTGCCTACTGGCTGCAGGGACCTGACTGATAGAAAGCCTGCCTGAGAGGAAGATGATCTGTGGAACCACCAGAGATCCAAGGACCCCAGTTTGAAAAACACTGGCATAGAGCCATATCGGTTTAGATACATTTTCCAAGAAGCTCCCTTTTCCAAACTGAATTCAGCCAGGAAGCTGAGAGTATTTCCCCTTGTCTGTTGTTCATTAACATAGCAAAAGAAATTACTCCAAAGGGTGACACGTGTTGTTGGGGTCCTTTGAAAGGCATCAAGTCTTGAAGACAAACCTCCAGGGCACCTTGGAGCAGACATTTAGCTCGTGTAAATCACTGTCTTCCTACTGAAGTCAGTGAGGAAACACCAGTCCCACCCCTGCCCCATTCCTGGATTTTGTGTGTGCATTTTTGTAACTAATTTAAGGCATTTAGTGGTTAACCACCTGCCAAGATTTCTTCCTGAACAGATGAAAGTGTTGAAACACAAGCATATATTCCAAACATGAAAACGAAGCAAAGCTTTTAGACCTAGAGAATCCATCACCTCTTGCCTCTCTAAGTACCTCTCTGCTTCTTAGCAGTTGTGCACCTGCCAAGTCGTCTGAAGGGCCAACAGTTATAACATTGTCAAAACAAAAAGCAGTCAAGTAGCACTTTAAAGACAAGCAAAATGGTTTATTAGGTGAGCTTTCGTGGGACAGACCCACTTCTTCAGACCATAGCCAGACCAGAACAGACTCAATATTTAAGGCACAGAGAACCAAAACCAGTAATCAAGGAGGACAAATCAGAAAAAGATAATTAAGGTGAGCAACTCAGAGAGTGGAGGGGTGGGGGGGAAGGTCAAGAATTAGATTGAGCCAAGTATGCAGACCAGCCCCTATAGTGACTCAGAAAGTTCCCATCACAATTTAAACCTTGTGTTAATGTGCTGAATTTGAATATAAAGGCCAGTTTGGCTGTTTCTCTTTCCAAAACGGTGCGATAACTCCTTTTCAGTAACACACATACCTTTAGGTCATTGACAGAATGCCCCATTCAATTAAAATGTTGACTAACTGGTTTGTGGATCTGGAGTGTTTTGATGTCTGTTTTGTGCCGATTGACCCTTTGTCTAAGGGAGTTAGAAGTCTGTCCAATATACAAAGCATCTGGGCATTGTTGGCACATGATGGCATATATGATGTTAGTAGAGGAGCATGAGAAAGTGCCCGTGATTCTGTGAGTAACCTGGTTAAGTGGGTCTGTCCCACGAAAGCTCACCTAATAAACCATTTTGCTAGTCTTTAAAGTGCTACTTGACTGATTTTTGCTTTGATAGTGTATAGACTAGCACGGCTTCCTCTTTGTTACCTTATAACATTGTGTTTCTGTGAGAGAGAGTGAGGGAGAAGTTGAGGCTGATAATATGTATGTGTGTGAGGAGTTACTAGCCAATTCATTTTGTTCTGTACACTTAGCTGCCATGGGGTGAATTCCAGTCTGCACAGGATTCTCTGGTCTACCAATTAGATGTCTGCAAATCACCAGGGCCTGGTGAAATGCATCCTAAAATCCTCAAGGAGCTGATAGAAGAGGTATCTGAGCCTTTAGCAATCATTTTTGGAAAATCGTGGGAGATGGGAGAGATTCCAGAAGACTGGAAAAGGGCAAATATAGTACCCATTTATAAAAAGGGGAACAAGAATAACCTGGGAAACTACAGGCCAGTCAGCTTAACTTCTGTGCCAGCAAAGATAATGGATCAGGTAATTAAAGAAATCATCTGCAAGCATTTGGAATGTGGTAAGGGGATAGGGAACAGCCAGCATGGTTTTGTTAAAAACAGATCATGTCAAACCAATCTAATAGCTTTCTTTGATAGAATAACGAGCCTTGTGGATACGGGAGAAGCGGTGGATGTGGTATACCTAGACTTCAGTAAAGCATTTGACACGGTCTCACATAATATACTTATCAATAAACTACGCAAATACAACTTAGATGGGGCTACTATGAGGTGGGTGGACAACTGGCTGGATAACCGTACCCAGAGAGTAGCTATTAATGGTTTTCAATCCTGCTGGAAAAGTATAACTAGTGGGGTTCCACAGGGGTCTGTTTTAGGACCGGTTCTGTTCAATATCTCCATTAACGATTTAGATATGGACATAGAAACTGCACTTATTAAGTTTGCAGATGATACCAAGCTGGGAGGGGTTGCAACTTCTTTGGAGGATAGGGTCATAATTCAAAAGGATCTGGATAAACTGGAGAAATGGGCTGAGGTAAACAGGATGAAGCTTAATAAGGACAAATGCAAAGTGCTCCACTTAGGAAGGAAAAATCAGTGTCACACATACAGAATGGGAAAGGACTGCCTAGGAATGAGTACAGCAGAAAGGGATCTAGGGGTTATAGTGGACCACAAGCTAAATATGAGTTAACAGTGTGATGCTGTTGCAAAAAAAGCAAACATGATTCTAGGATTCATTAACAGGTGTGTTGTGAACAAGACACGAGAAGTCATTCTCCCGCTCTACTCTGCGCTGGTTAGGCCTCAGCTGGAGTATTGTGTCCAGTTCTGGGCACCGCAGTTCAGGAAGGATGTGGAGAAATTGGAGAGAGTCCAGAGGAGAGCAATGAGAATGATCAAAGGTCTAGAGAACATGACCTATGAAGAAAGGCTGAAAGAACTGGACTTGTTTAGTTTGGAAAAGAGAAGACTGAAGGGGGACACGATAGCAGTTTTCAGGTATCTAAAAGGGTGTCATAAGGTAGAGGGAGGGAACTTGTTCTTCCTTGCCTCTGAGGATAGAACAAGAGGCAATAGACTTAAATTGCAGCAGGGGAGGTTCAGGCTGGACATTAGGAAAAAGTTCCTAACTGTCAGGGTGATCAAACACTGGAACAAATTGCCAAGGGAGGTGGTGGCATCTCCATCACAGGAGCTATTTAAGAAGAGGTTAGATAGATGGCTTTCAGGGATGGTCTAGAAAGTGCTTGGTCCTGCCATGAGGGCAGGGGGCTGGACTCGATGGCCTCTCGAGGTCCCTTCCAGTCCTACTCTTCTATGATTCTATGATTCTATGAATGTTATGTGGGGTATCCTTTGCTATCCAAACACAAATGCCCACCCTCTTAATGCTAAGGCCCAGAATGTGGCCCTAAAACTCCACAACCACAAGATACCAAAAGTTTCATCCAAGTTTTTCCTCAGCTTCTTTCATGCTGCCAGCTAAGTACAAGCAAAAATAATGTGCTAAGTTTCCATAAATATGAGCGAATAGAAACACCTTTTCATAGGTCATCATGCTACCTTGTTGGCCATATTTGCACCAGTTGTGAGCAGTTTTTCCAAGACTTCAAGAATAATTTGATTGTGTAGCTGCATTTGTTTTAACACTATCACACAACAGATCCAGTGTAAAGCATGTGGGTATGGAAAATATGGATTTTTATAAGGACCTCAGAGATGGGACATTTTCAAGCAGAAAACAAACAGAAATGGACAGCCAGGATGTCTAAAAAAATAAAAATCCTTTGCAGTATGAAGTGGCATCAAATGAATTAGTATTGGCTATTTAAGTGTCTTCTTAAATCACAGGAAAATCATACATTTTCATAGGTTGGTGATGGCATAAATAGCGAAAGTCACAGATACATTCATACCATGACACCCTTACTTCTGTGTTGCTGCTGGCAGCAGTGCTGCCTTCAGCTAGGCAACCAGCCAGCAGCCAATATTCTGCTACCAAGCAGCTCAGAAGACAGTGACACTGCCAGCAGCAGCACAGAAATGGTAGGTTATTTGCGACCCTTACTTCTCTGCTGCTGACAGTGGTACTACCTACAGAGCTGGGCCCCAGCCAGCACCTGCTTTTTCCAGCTGCCCAACTGTGAAGGCAGCCAAGAAGGAGGGTTGGTAATGCCATGAGTTCCATAAAATAGTTTTGTGGCCCCTTATGGGTCAGGACCCCTAGAAGAGAAAAGCTGTATACTTTTGTATGCTTTTACCCTATCTGCCATATATTTTAGAGAGGGCTAAATGTAGTGCATGTTGAATAGTAACAAAGCACGGCTTCCTCTTTGTTAATATTTTAGAGAGTTAGTCTGTTTGATCAAGAAATCTTCCTAAATGGTAAGAGCTAGGACCACCAAATTCAGTGTACATCTTCCTCTTAAAACATAAAGCAACATAAGAGTTTGATTGCATCAGGAAAATGGGATGTGCCTAAAATGGGATCGCTTCTTATAAAACTAAGCAGAAAAGAGACAGAATCACCCAAGCAAGTACAGTCCTTAAAATTGACAGAGTAGATTGGAACAGATTGAACAAAGATGAGCCAGAAAAATAAGATGGACCAGGAATACAATCACTTCTCAATAAACCTTACAGAAAAGAGATAAAATGGAGAAATTTGCAATGCTCTGTTTTGGCACAGATAAATCCATGCTTAAGGTTTGAAAATGAGAAGACAGTGTTATTGGAAACCAAAATGACAATAGCCCTTTTTTCTTAAAACATAGCAAATGATGAGAGTTCATAGAGATAAAGAAAAAAATACATTTGATGGAATTTCCATTTAACATAATTTACTAAAATTAACTTAATAAAATTAACATTGCATTTTTAAAAATGCAATCATTTTAATAAAGCATGTACATTTTTCTTTTATTTAAAAAAATAATCAAGGATCCATGCAATACCAGGTAAATTATAAAAGAACAAAAAAGACCAGATTTTTATGGGGAGACCAGATTTCATGATCTGTGACACAGTTTTTTGACTGCAAATTTGGTAGCGCTCTGCCCCCCACCCCCCGGCACTTAGATTACTACATTTTTTTGTTACAAAGGTCACAGCTGAAAATAACGTTATACAGTACACTCTTCCATGCTGCTTTAGAAATTCAGTAGGATATATACATAGTTTAATACCAAACATTTTCCATTTAGTTACTTTTTCAACACAGTAATGTACTAGGTATAACCCAAACTGTCCATCACACATTTTCAATTTTTTGAGGTTTTTCAAATAAAAAAGAGGCTGTCATACTCTCAGCTGAAGAAACACAGTTCTGTGTGTAAGGTTATCTTTGCTGTCAGCCACTGTTACATGTCAGTGTCACAGTAACATCGGTGCTGAAGACAGTTCACTTGAGTTTGTCAGAAAAATCACAATGGAAATTTTTGGAACATCAGGACTTAACTAAATGTCTGTGAGACTGTTCTCTTTAAGGGGCTAGATAATTTTAAAGTCAGTAATATTTGAAAGTATGCTTTAAATCAAAGCTCATGGTTCAGGACTGATTGTCACAGGTCAGGAAGAAACTACTCATCCCCATCTCACATGTATGGAATTGACAGGGTGCTTTCTGGATTCTTTCATTGTTATTTGTCATTTTTCCTTTCTTCCAAGTATCAACCGTTCCCTGCTGATGGAAGTAGTATGCGAGAAACAATGGATCTTTGGTCTGATGTGTCAGGGCAAAGCCTACATTCACAAAAGTAAATGTTTGACCATTTTTAGTGTCTTTATTTATTTGTACTGCAATAGTGGTGGAGGCCTCTACCAACTTCTGGGCCCCATTAATATATAGTAATTCACTTTATTCATGTTTTACAATAAAGTGGTAAATTAGATACTGCCATTCCCCAGTCTCATTTATCTATTTTGTTATATTTCTATCATCTTTTTATGGGTTTTCTTTTGATTAACCCATCTCAATCTGTCCTACATAAACCTCTCCAAACCGCTGAACATTTTCATCCCTTGTCTCTGAACTCTTCCCCCACTTCACACCCCAACTCCATTAAATATTTTACAGCTAGGTCTAGCTTGCTTCATAGATCCAGCAGCACACTGAGCAAAAGCTCCACCATTTCTTTGTGAAATGCCTGACAACTAGGAGATATAGTCTGATATGGATCAGTGATAGTCTCTGTTAGCTGTGTGGAAATTGATCCAAAACTTGGCATGTTGCTGGCTGAGGCTGTCCTTGATCTGAACTGATCCAGCGCAAGCCAAGAGCATCGTCATAATCCCATCTGGAAGAATGCAACGTGCTCGCTACTTGGCATCATGGATAAGGGCAAGGTCATTTTGAGACACTCCATCAGCAAGTTGTTCACCTTTGGTGTCAGCCCCCTTATACCTCTGGTCTGTAGGATATCTGTTGGAGTCTCCGTCGTAGACACCTAAGTGTGGTAAACTTGGTATAACCTGTTGGTTCCAGCTGATGCTTGGAGGCTTGTATACATTTGCCAGACAGAAACTGCCAACCTGGATTGTGACACAGAATTCAGTAGACGCTTCTGTACCACAGAGGAGAACTAGGAAATACAACTAACAGTCTCTACTGGTGCTAACAGCTGAAGAGCCATGCAAACTAGAGCTTGGCAGAGTGAGCAGCCTCTGTTGTTTTAATGTGTAGCCTGCTTGAACCTCAGAGCTAATAATGTGAGTGGGGTGATACAAAGGGAGCAGCTCAAACCTCCAAAGTGGCTGGTCAGGGGCAGGACATTAGCCCTACAGGATAGGGGTGGGTGTGGCTGTGGCAAGACAAGAGCCATTTATCTGCAGATCAAAGGAGGCTGGGAGAAGGTGACCTCACAGAAAGTCCATGACAATGGCCAGCTAAGATATGCTGCAGGGCAGGGATAATCTCAGCCACACGCAGCCACACACCCCCACCGTGGCTTCACTGCAGCCAAAGTGTTTCTTTGAGGACTGAGAAGCTATTCAGGTTGACATATGTGAGCACAGGGATGCATCTTTTCAGATGTTCCGGGGGCCCTTTTGACAGAGGGGTCCTCCATGGTGCTGGCCAGCTGAACCGCAGAAGGCACCCTCTCCACGGCAATCACAGCTCTATGCTCTCTGCCTCTGGCTGCTTTTAAAGGCACAGGGAGCCCTGGAAACCCTGTGACAGGAAGCTGAGAGCTTGTGTACAGCAGATCCACCATGTTGCCAGCTCCACACCCTTGCAGTGACTCCCTGGACAGGCAAAAATGGCAGAGGCAGCCCAAGACACCCCCTCCCCCAACTGCCCCAGCCACTTTCAAGATGACTCTGAGGGGGTCCCAGGACTCACCTTGGGGGGGTCAAAGAAGTGGGCCCCTTTGTGGTCTGGCCTGGAGCTCCAGGACCTGCTGGCCCTCCTTGACCCCATGGCCAAGCACCTCAACACCCTCCGGCATGCCCCCCTTGTTGCAGCCCAGGTAGAACACAACCACCCTGCCTGCACCCTGGAGCCAGTGCAGGCCACAGTGAAGGAACTTTACCAGGGCTATGTGTGGGCCCAGGACACAGGCAGAGGTTGGGGGCAGGGACAGCCACTTGACCCTTTTATAATGTTCTCCACTAGCTCCTGAGGGGTAAGGACAGCACCCCCGCGCTGAGACGCCATGAAACCCACAGGGAAGCCCCCTCCAATGCAGTCAGAGTGGATCTCCCAACACCAAATGGGTTGCCCATTGAGCAGTAGCTGTCAGGAGTGGCCAGTTTCCATAGGGTGATGGCGACCCGCTTCTCAAGGAGGAAGGCAGGCCATATGGTTGTGTCCTGTCATTGAAGGGCAAGGGCAAGCCAGATGCAGAGCTCCATGAAGGTCTCTGTGCACATCCAGAAGTTCTGCAGCCACTGCTGGTTATTTCGTTGTCCCATGACCAGCTGGTCCCACCAGTCAGAGCTGGTGGGGTACCGCCAGACCCACCTGAGCTCCAGAGGGAGCAAGGGTGGTCAGGCACTGGGGCACTGTGGGCATGTTCCACAAGCCAGCTAGCAGGCTCATCCCCTGAGATGTGGTGGAAAATGGCCAGCACAATCACTGGCAGTGCCTGCAGTAGCTGTTCATCAGTCCAGGGCAAGCCCGGGGGCTGCTCTGTCATGCTTGGGGTCATGAAGGACCTGGGTCTCTCACAGATGGCTAGGGAACTCTGCAACAGCTTTGTTTTTCCTCAAGGAGGTAGGCAAGCCTGAGCATGGGCAGGGAACGTGTGTCACGGGAATCTTTAAGGATGAGCCTGGCCAGAGGTCCTGGAAGGGCTTGGCATCCATGCGACCCAGTCTTCCGGGATTTTGGGGCCGGTTCTGGCAACAAAGCAGACAAAGCACCTGGCCACTTCCTGTTGAGAGAGCAGATCACTTTTTCCCTCTGCTTTTATGTATAGCTGTAGTCTGTCGACAGAGGTTTTGTCGGGAAATCCCTTCATCTTCTGTCGACAGATCGCTGTAGTGTAGATGTAGTATTGAGTAATATTTGAGTATTGATATAGTATTTGAGTATTGGCTAGGTACTCGCATTTTCAAAGGCTTGCTTCTGTGAGATGCTAAGAGGAGGTGTGGCCAACATACTGTAAGAGACTATTCAAGTTGAATAGAAGTATTTGACTGACAATGGGCCTTGGGAGGTGTCACTCCACATCTGGTGAGCTTTTCTGTGAACATCTGGGCTAGCAAGGGAGCAATCCCCTCTTCCTATAAAGAACTGAGTCATGCATGAACATGTGACATGCCCATGTGACTCCAAACACCAGCTGGTACTTTTCCACAGCATGAACAATGGGATTCCATATACATGGCAGAAGATGCAGAAGGCCCTGGAATGCCAACATTTTGTTCTCAGTCCTGATTGAAATACAAGTCCATAGTTAATACTCATAACTTCACATACACAACTGATACATACATACCTATGGCATAATCATCACCAACAAATTATGAGCTGTTCAGAGAGTTCTCACTTTGCACTTTGTACCAGATTTGTTGCAAACATATAATAGTGGTTGCAACAATGGTCTCTGTATTCATATTTCAATAAAATAATGTCATAGTGGGAAAGAAGAAAACTCCAGAAGGTTCTTTCCAATGCTCACACAGATGAGCCTGAATTGCCCTCAGTCCTCAAGAAGAGACCTCAAGAAGGACAGTCCTTGCAGAAAAACCACAGCAGTCTCTGAGATTTGCACTGCTCAGGTACTCTTAGCTGCTTGTTGTCATGGACTCTCTGTGAGGTCGCTGCGTCCCAACCTCCTTTGACCAATGAGCTGAGGTGCTGCAAATGTCCCTTGTGATGTTGTGCCACACCCATCCCAGCCTTAATGTCCTGACCCTGTCCAGCCCCTTTGGATGTTTGATGTGCTCCCCCATTTTTATTGCCCACTCATTGTGTTAGTTCTGGGGATCAAGCAGGCTATGCATGAAAACATCACAGAATCATAGGTTGGAAGAGAGCTCATGAAGCCATTGAGTTCAACCCCTGCTGAAAGCAGGACCAATCCCAAGTAAATTACCCTAGGCAGGGCTTTGTCCAGCTGGGATTTAAACGCCTGTAAGGCTGCTCACTGTGATACCTTCAGTTTTGCCTAGATACACTTTAAGGCTGGAAGAGACCATTTGATCATCTAAGCTAATGCCTCTGCCCATCACAGGCCTCCTGCCAGGAACAGCAGTGAGGTATGGATCAAAGCACACATTAGAAAGGCGTCCTGTCTTCATTAGAAGACATCAGGCTGTGTCAACCCTTGATAGTTTGAAGGAAATTGATGCATTGACAAGCAGGGACCTGACCACTTGGCCACATTTGTGAGTTTTCATAATGAGACACACATCCAAGCATATTGTGCTAAAGTTGTACAAGTAACCTTAATTCTGGTGTTTCCTAATGTTTAAAGGCCTGGTGTCCAGGTAGTTCTTGGTACTTATAGAACTGTTTGGGGCAGGTCTACTTTGCTTTCTTTATTTCTACCTAAAGAGTTGGCCTAGTATGTGAACAGTTATAGTCTTGCACCGCTGTAGCTGATCCCCCTCATTATTACTGGTGCATAGCACCTTTATAGTGATACAACTGTGTCAATAGTGGGGGCATTGTACTGTTTGAGCTATATTAGTAACTGGGGAAACAATCCCCTGCTCATCAACACTGAGGCTGCTTCAGAGTGAATTAAAACAAAAAAGTCAGGTTCTTGTTAAGGGGGAAGAGACATCAAATAACACCAGATAACTGGCTTTCAGATACAGCAATGACAGGCACCAACTGATAAACTTGGCTAAACAGATCCTATAATTCATGTAGACAAATAGGTGTCTGTGCAGCGATGTCATGGAGTTGATGATCCCTTTGAGGAGAACCTGGGCCCAGGCTATGGACACAATGTAATTTAAAAGCAAGTAGCCGTTGATTGTCTGTCAAGCATCTGGCCCTGCTTGTAAGGCAATCAGTAGAGTCCTCCATGAATACAAAATTTGTAGTTGCATCCATAGCTGCAAAAACAAGCTGCAAGTATCTACATCTGTGGATGTGGCTACTTGCAGATATTAAGCAAATAGCCGTAAATTTACAGTGTTCTAGATACATTTGTATTTGCACCTGCATTTGTATCTGCAGATGCGGATTTGCAGGACTCTAGTCATCAGGACTCAGATGCCAAGAAAAGGCTCTTAGGGACAGGAGCTTTCTGTTGCTGCAGAAGACCCACAGCCTCTTAACCTCTCCAAGATATCAGGTAAATGGGCACGGGGCAGCTTTAGTCTGCAGTGCATACAGTCATCATTGTAGTTGTGAGGGGTGGGAGGCTGAGAACTCTCCCCAGATGACCATGGGATGGCTCAGATCTCTTGTGAGGCTTCCTCTCAGAACACTCTTCTGGTTCCATCTCTTTGTGAGGGTCTACCATGCTGAGGGCTGAAGAACAGCCACCTCTTCACCAGTGCCAGGAGGGAAGCAGGGAAAAGGGAAACCAGAAATGGGGAATCCCAGCATCCACAACGAGTCTAAAGACAAAAGCCTTGGTGATAAAAATTCTCCTACCTTACCCTCACACTTCCCTGCCGAGAGTTTTGTCAACACCGAGTGGCTCAGACTGGATAAGCGCCAGACTTCTCTGTGGTTCTTACCTTCTCCAGACAGATGTCTATATTCTCGCTAAATTAGTAGTGGAAAAGGGGAAAACTCTGAAGAGGTGCATCCCGTGTTCATGTATGTGAACTCGAATAGTAACTCGATCCTTAAGTATCAGAGGGGTAGCTGTGAGCATCAGAGCATCTGATGAAGTGAGTCTGTGCTCACGAAAGCTCATGCTCAAAACTTTTCTGTTAGTCTATAAGGTGCCACAGGACCCTTCATTGCTGTTATCGATCCTTGAGGAGAGACACCGAAAGGGACACCAGCTGCAGCAAAGCCACAGGAGGGTCTCTGAGATTGCCCCTGCCCTGCAGACTATCCTGCCTGGCCATTGTCATGGACTGTCTGTGAGGTCATAGCCTCCCAACCTCCTTTGACCAATAAACTCTGGTTCTGCAAATGGCCCTAGTGATATCACTGCCACAGCAAATGTATTATGTAGTGGTTTTTATTTTTCAGACACACTAATTCCCCACCCTCTCTTCCATTTTTTTCTGTCATGCACTCTCTCTCTTTCTTGTGGAGAAATTGGAGAGGGTCCAGAGGAGAGCAACAAGAATGATCAAAGGTCTAGAGAACATGACCTGTGAAGAAAGGCTGAAAGAATTGGGCTTGTTTAGTTTGGAGAAGAGAAGATTGAGGGGGGACATTATAGCAGTTTTCAGGTATTTAAAAGGCTGTCATAAGGCAGAGGGAGGGAACTTGCTCTTCCTTGCCTCTGAGGATAGAACAAGAGGCAATGGACTTAAATTGCAGCAGGGGAGGTTCAGGTTGGACATTAGGAAAAAGTTCCTAACTGTCAGGGTGATCAAACATTGGAACGAATTGCCAAGGGAGGTGGTAGAATCTCCATCACTGGAACTATTTAAGAAGAGGTTAGATAGATGGCTTTCAGGGATGGTCTAGAAAATGCTTGGTCCTGCCATGAGGGCAGGGGGCTGGACTCAATGGCCTCTCGAGGTCCCTTCCAGTCCTACTCTTCTATGATTCTATGATTCTTGCACACATACACTCTCTAGGAAGGCTGCTTGTGCATTCCCAGACTACTGGGGGGTCAGCCCACCAGTGTGGCCCACTCCCATCAGTGTGATTTTGTAAACAGGGTGCATGCAAAGTCATGTGTGCACTTTCAAACAGTGTTCCCCTTCCAGTATTGGATAAAACCACATCTGCTTTTATGTAGGTACCAGACAAGGGATAGAACAGCAGGACTGGGCTTACACCCAGGTGAAAAAGCCTGCCAAACACACATCTACTCGGAACTATTTTCCTACAGTATATAATGTTTCAACCAGGGTCAGATAAATTAGCCTTGTGTGTGCTAGACAGCAATGGAATGCCATAGATTCTTGTGGCCCACTAAGAAAATTAAAAAATCCTAATCCAGCTTTACATGACAGTAACTAAAATCAGAATTTGGCTCATTCTCTCAAACCAGAGCCACACTTACTTACTGGGACTATTCAGTGAGATCTATTCAGGAGATCTTGTTTCAATTCCAACTGCTACCAAGGACAGCTACATATTTCCGTACATAGCTCTGCTCATAATAAAGGGTTTATGTTGACACTGTTCCACTTATAGTAAGATACTACAGCTGCTGCAACACTCTTCTTTCAATGCAATAGCACTAGCAGAGCTAGCGCAGGTGTGATGGTTCCCCCCATGCGTTATGAAAATTGGCTAATGAATATAAATATGCATAACTTGGACATGTTTTGAACAAAATTCCTCGTGTAACATACCAATTTTAATGCTACAATCTGCTAAATTGGTATATTCTACTTTTGTGCTTGTATCATTCTTGTGTGTGAAGTTAGAAATATGAATGGAAGTCCGTTTATAGTTTTAAATGTGCTGATCAGAGCCATTACTCCTGCCCTGGAACTGTAATGACTGGGTGAGCTACTTAACAACTCGTAAACTGCCTTGTTTTTCCTGTTAGTCAAGAAGGTGGTTGGTGCAAGAAACACATGTGACCTGGTACTGACAGCCATTTTGATCCAGTGCTTTTCCATGGAAAAGCGGTGGCGGGGGAAATCAAAGTTTCCCACCCTATGAGAATGTCTATTTTAGCAATGAAAAGCTATCATTATTTTTTTCCTTCAGCCTGTCTTGGAATCTGCCTGACACACCCGAAGAGGAAACAAAGAATTATGAAAGGCTGTTGACCCAAATCAGAGAAAAAGAACACCCTTCAGTTGAATATTTTACCTGACATGACAACAGCTATTTAGGGTAAGAAGCTACACATGATTTGATCCCTGGTGATGTTAGAATGAGCTATGCTCTTTCATTTCAATTCAATATATGACTTTGATCCATTTTTACTTATAACCACTCACAGTCTGCTTTTTAAACGGATACATTATTATTCTGTGTCCATCTGTCTGTCTGGGCAAGGTTCTACCATGTTCCCCCTCCTCCACACTGTGCTGGCCCCAGATCGTCCCCGGCCAGCACGGGGCCCAACCTAGTCCCCCAGTGGAACCCCCAACACAGTGACAGCCCCACCCACTCCCATAGTGCAGGGCCCAGCCCCCAATGGATCCCCTCCCCAGCCAGCACAGGGCCCTGCCCAGCCCTCTCAACAGAATCCCCCACACCCCTCACCTGCCAGCCGCAGCCCGCACAGGGCCCAATCCAGACTCCCCCACCAATGAAGCCCACCCTTCCAGCCCCAGCCCCTCCCCTGGCCAGCACAGGACCCAACCCAGTCCCTGATGGAACTCTTCACCCAGCCAATGCAGGGCTCAGCCTATACACTTTGGATGTGTATTACAACAGGTTTCTGTCTAGAACTTTCTTCCAGCCCAACTTCCGCTTGCATGCGGCTATGCAACAGGGCTTCTAGTGTGGAATAAAAACTCCTTTGTTTATGATGAAGCCCAGTGTAAAGAAAAGTTACCTGAGAGGACCACCACTATGCATATCTCCCTTTCATTGATAAAGGGGGGGGGGCTTACTTGATGAGTCCTCTCCATGCAAAACTTTTGCACAGAGATGGATTTATTTGGGGTTTTGATCCCTTTGGGGGGTTGGTTTCCTGGCTGCTGTGCCCTAGAACTGCATTCACCCAGAGCTGAAAGTGTCTGCATCACTCTGCAGGGGGGCGGCAACCTCAAACCTGTGGGCTTGTCTACACTAGCCCCCTCTTTCAAAGGGGGCATGTAAATGAGCCTGATCGGTGACTAGCAATGAGGTGCTGTGCTGCATATGCTGCACCTCATTAGCATAATGCTTTGCACACAAACTTTGAAGCTGCTAACTTCAAAGCACCAGCAAGCCATGTAGCCATGGGCACTTCAAAGTACCCCATGCAACTTCAATGTGCCCTTACTCCCAAAATGTTTTGGGAACAAGGGAACTTCCAATTAGTGCAGGTACTTGGAAGTGCCTGCGGCTAGACTACTTGCCGGTGCTTCAAAATTAGCAACTTCAAAGTTTGCGTGGTGAGAATTATGCTAATGAGGTGCTGCATATGCAGCACAGCACCTCATAGCTATTCACCGCTCAGGCTCATTTACATGCCCCCTTCAAATGAGGGGGCTAGTGTAGATGAGTCCCGTACCTTGGCTGCGGGAGACCAGAGTATCTGACCTAGCAGGACAGGGTAGTGAAGAGCTCCGGAGAGTAAGAAGGGGGTGTCAATGGCATGAGCCATACACCAGGAAACAACCCCAAGAGGTCTTCTGTTATTGCACTTTGTCACAATGGATATGGTTGCTTGGGCTGGGAAGTGTACACCCTGTAAGCTGTTGGGGGCAAGGAATGTCCCTTATTGTGCATCTGTAGAGCCTAGAGCTCTGGTAGTAGGTGGAGTCTCTTGCTACTATTTGTAATAGACGAGAGCACTAAGGAGGTAGCCACGGTCAGTAATACCACTGAAGGCTAGAGGAAAAAGGCTGCTAAAATATTGGGGACTTTTTGTCATTTCTTTTTCTGCACATTGTGGAGCCCTCTCACACATTGCATTGCATAACTGCAGGCCCCCTGTGTTGTGATGTGTCTGCAGAAAATGCTGGCAATTTTTGCTGACATGTTAACCTCAGATCTGTAGCCATTAATCTTATACTACAGACATCAGTCTCCAGGAGCAAAATGTGGACCTACTTCTTTGCCAATGTTCCCTGCCAGGCATAATACTGATTAAATTTAGGAACTGCTGCTCCAAGATGTGGGGTCTAGTGGGAAAACTAAATTAATTTTAACAAATGAAAATTTAAACTGAAGAATTAAGCCTGTAAGCCTGTAAGAAGCTGCTTGATCTATTTAAAAGGGTCCTGGACAAAACAGTGAAGAATGTTGTACAGGTTGAACCTCTCTAGTCTGCAACTCTCGCATTAGGCAACATCTGTGGTCTGGCATGGCTTTTAGTTAGCTGGACATCCATTTATCACGGGTGTGGCCAAGATTCTTGTAGTCTCAAAGTTTGTTTACAGCCACCACTCTAGGCTGTCAGTGTTCTGTGCTATTATTTAGCTCTAATTCGCCCCAAAGGGTCTTCTAAGAGAACAGTAAGCAGGGGAAGGATTGGTAATGCTGCTAAATAATATTGATCTCCCATAGTTTGGCAAATTCCCTCGTTTGACACTGGTCAGGTCCCCAGAGTGCCAGACGAGCGTTTCAACCTGTGTGAGGAACAAGTCTGGTTTGGGAGGAAAGACTAGATGACCTAATTGGTCTGTTCAGGCTCTGACTTCTATTAACCACTTGCTCTTCCTGACTGGAATCCAAGATACACACTGAACTTTCTAGGGTGGAAAGTTGGGAGTGGAAAAATGAAATTGAATCTCCTCTATCTCTCTGTTGTAGCATGAAAATCCTGCCCACATAGCTACAGAGAGGAGACTTCGCTGTGAATAAACTTAGAGGACGAGAGTGTTATAATGCCCAATTCTGCTCTTTTACACAAGGTTTACATTTGCTGTAATTCCATTGGCTTCAGAAGTGCTGTTCCTGATTCACACTGGTGTAAGCAGACACACTTCAGGACAACAGGCATGTCGATAAAACACTCCTATAAATTCTACTCCTCTCACCTGCTAAGTCTGACCATTCCACCTGTCTGAATACTACTTGTTTGAATAATGATTTTATTGACTATTGCTGGCTAAAGACATTGATATTGAAAAAATACATGTATACTTTAAAGAATGCGCTTTTTTATTTAAACTACAGCTGTGTGTCTTCCTTATGATCCTTGGCTTAAGGACTATGTATGTTTTACTGTTGGTAGAGAAAGCCCCAGTTCAACAAACTGCTTAGGCACACGCTAAGCTTTAAACATGGGCTTAAGTGCTCTGCTTAGTCAGGACTTAGCAATGCATTTAACATGGAGCTGGGGTGACTAGAAGATGTAATTCATATTACTGCTGCTTTGGTTTTTCTCACTGGAGAGACCATTTTGCATATCTGACAGAGCAAGATGACTGTCCATTGACTTCTGCGAGGGGGGTGGCTCCCCAGATCTCTGTTACCACAATATATGTAACCTTCACATCTTCCCACTAAACATTCAACACCCTCCTGAAATACTATTTTGTAATAAATTAATTGTTGCGCTGGGGACATCACAAAGCCAGTTTGTGCATGCCACAACGTGCACTGCTCTGTAGGCACATATACACTCACACATTTTGCAGGTGTAACATATCTTGTTCATAAAAGGATCTTGTTTGTCCCTTCAGCTGCATGTCCCACAATTTCAAAAATATGGTCCTTGAGGTAATAGTTCTGTTCCCACCAATCCCTCACATTCACCTATCTGAGAAAATTACAACTGAGGGACTGTGCCAAATACAGATTTGGGTCTGAACTGTTTAACTCAGTCCTTCCTCTGGCCCCTTGATTACACCACCTTAGCGAGTGATGATGTGCGAAGGAGCACCAAAGGTGGTGTGCTCATAAACACCATATGAGGAGGGGCAAGGGGCCAGCAGCTGGCAGGCAGAGCCCTGGCCCCACACTTGGGGGCGGGGCATGAGGCCCAGGACAGCCAGGGGACCAGCAGGGGTGTCTGTCTGACACACACACTGACAACAGTGGGAAGGACAACAACCCAACCCCAGTCTGCTCTGCTCCACGAGCTCCCAACATTTCTTTCCCCAAGCCCCATCCCCTGAGAGACAAAGCTCAGGGGATTAGCAGAGTGTGGGGCTGGCGCTGGTTGCAGGGATATTCCCCTGACTTACACAAACACACTCACCAGCATCAGGAAGTGGAGCCATGCAGCTGGGAGCCAGGGGAGCAGAGCAGGCTGAGGCTGTGTCATTCCACTTCCCCGCACCACCACCGCCCTTGCGGCTAGCACCACTTCCTCACCCCCACTAGTCCCCCAAGCTTTGCCACTCACAGAAGACAGCTGTGGGGAAGAGGTGGAGTGAGGCAGTGGGGTGGAGCAGAGGCAGGAATCTGGGGGAAGGGGCAGAACGAGGTGGTAGGGGGTCAGGAAAGAGCAAGGACAGGGCGAGCCCCTGGGCTAGGGGTGACAAAAGGAGAAGTCTCATGGGGGTTGGTCACATGACAAATGCCTCCCTTATGTCCCTCTCATCCATCACTACTGACCTCAGACTTCAGCACCTTAAACTTACTAAGAATTGTATACTTACATTAGACTCAGAGGGGTAGCGAGGATAGTCTGTAGCTTCACAATAACAAGCAGTCCTGTGGCACTTTAAAGACTAACAAATTTATTTATTAGGTAATGAGTCTTCATGCGTTAGACATTACTTAGTTTCACAGTCATTTAATAACATGCAACATATGCACTTACTCAGACAGATCAACTCAGAATTGGTCTACTGAGTTTAACTGAGGGTGCGTCTACACTAGCTGGCTACTTCGAAGTAGCTGGCACAACATTGAAATAGCACACGTCACGTCTACATGTGATGTACGCTATTTCTCTGTTGAAATCGACGTTAGGCGGCAAGATGTCAAAATCATGATTCCTATCCAAAGATGGCAATAGCGTCCTACGTCGACATTAAATGTCGAAACAGGGCGTGTGTAGACGATCCACATCCCACTACTTTGAAATAGCAGGGTCCTCCATGGCGGCAATCAGCTGAGGAGTTGAGATGCTCTGTCCAGCCCCTGCGGGGCTCTATGATCACTGCGCGCAGCAGCACTTAAAGCACCATGGACCCGGATATCCTGTGGCAGGAAGTTGAGAGCATGCAGGCAGCAGCACACACACATGGCAGTCCTGCATGCCCTCCACAGATCCCAACCCCTCCAACCAGTGCCATGGCATCCAGCCAGCCCCTAGAGCACCCCCAAGGCTCCCCCCTCCACGAGGGGACCCAGGCACTCCCAGCAGCCAAACGGGGGGCCAAAAAGAGGCAGGGCCCCTCCTGGTTGGAGGCCGACCTCCGAGACCTGCTGTGGCTCTGGGGTGAAGAGGAGGTGCTCCACATGATGGGGAGCAAGTGGCGGAATGCAGAAGCATTCATCCAACTGGCCGAGGGCCTGGCCACCCAGGGTCACCCTGCCTGCACTCCGGATCACATCTGGAGCAAGGTGAAGGAGTTGCAGCAGGGTTACACCTAGGCCCAGGACTTGGCCAGCTGGTCTGCGGCTGCCCCCACCACTTGCCCCTATTACAGGGAGCTCAGGGCCAGGACACCTCCTCCTGCCCAGCCACATTGGACACGGCAGCAGCGGAGCCCCAGCAGGCCTTGGAGCCAGCCCCGCACCTCGGGGCCCACCTGAGGAGCCACCCCTTGGGACAACAGAGGGGGGGGGCTCCTCATAGACCTCCCCTCCCAGAGCACCACCTGGGCATCCGCTCACCGGGGTTCCCCCCCAACCATGGCAGTGGACGGTCAGGTATATACCCCACAGGGCACACACCACTGGGCCATGGGGTGGGGGCAACAGACATGACTGGGAGCCCCACACACCCCCACCAGACACAGCCACAGCACGGCCCCAGGACAGCAGCATGGCCATCAGCACTCATCAGCACCCACGCCCATGGACAGCACTGTGCCCTAACCCCGGGGGCAGGGGGACCATTCAATGGGGACACCAACAGGGACACCACAGCCACCGACAGGGATGGAGACCCAGCACCCAAGGAGGGATGGGGGTGGATGGGCCACAGGCCAGGGCACAATGCTAACAGCCTTCCCCTCCCTCTCTCACTCTCCACAGGTGCACCATCCAAGGCCCCAGGCAGCCAGGCACCCTCCATGGTCCCTGAGAGCCCGCCAGAGGTCAGCTACTGGGGACACCTCCAAGGCCAGTGGGACAGGCAAGCCACTGCCGGACCCAGGTTGAGGGAATTGGGACTGATTAGTCTGCAGAAGAGAAGACTGAGGGGGGACTTGATAACAGCTTTTAACTTACTGAATGGAGGTTGCAAAGAACCTGGAGAGAGGCTGTTCACAGTGGTCACGGATGGCAGAACACGGGATAATGGTCTCAAGTTGCAGTTGAGAAGGTACAGGTTGAACATTAGGAAAAACTCTTTCACTAGGAGGGTGGCGAAGCATTGGAATGGTCTACCCAGGGAAGTAGTGGAGTCTCCATCCCTGGAGGTGTTTAAGTCTTGCCTCGACAAAGCCCTGGCTGGGCTGATCTGATGGGTTTGGTCCTGCTTAGGGCAAGGGAGTGGACTTGATGGCTTTTTTAGGTCTCTTCCAGCTCTGTTGTTCTATGATTCTATGACCCCCCAGCTCCTGGTGGCTCTCTGGCGGCAGGCGGAGGTGGCCAAGGAGAGGCTGCGGTTCGAACGCAAGGAATCCACCTGGCACTAGGTGGCATGGCAGGAGTTCATGGACATATTCTGGGACATAGCCGGGTCGATCCGGGAGGTTGTCGCCCAGATCCGCCCCCCTGCTGCCCCTCCTGCCGCCCTCCCCGCTTCTCTACCCGATGCCCTCCCACCGCCCCACCTGCCTCACCCCCTGCTGCCCCCCCCCCACTGCACCACCTGCCGTGCCGCCTGTCAGCCCCTCAGGACCAGAGCTCAATGGGGCTGAAAACCAGCCAGTGGAGGCATCCCAGCCGTACCTGCTGGTCCTCCCGGCCCCTGGCTCCCAGCCTCCAGCTGGCTGTGCCGGGGACTGTGGCTGGGGGGGCATGACCCACACCTGCTGGGGGTCACCCCCCCTCTACACCCATCCCAGATTGATGGGCCAAGGGCCAAGCCATCAGCTGGTCCCTCATTTGTATATAGTTGTCCTCCTGTGTATATTGGTTCCAGTTTTTGTTGTGAACATAAGACAGTTTAATGATTTTCAATATCCGCCATTTATTTTCCAAAGAACCTGAGACGTGTGCTTGTTGGGGGGATGGTGTGCAGGCGGTGGGGGGTGGTGTGCAGGCAGTGGGGGCAGTGCATGGGGGGCCCTCCAGGGAAGGCCACGGAGGTGCTCAGGGGTCTCCCTGATCAAAATGGGCCCACAGGGCCTCGCGGATCCGTACCCCCTCGTGGTGGGCCTGGCTACTGGGTGCAGCAGCTGGCTGGGGGAAGCCCGTGCCAGCATCAACTGCCCACCCCAGATGAAGGCCTTCCCCTTGCTCTCAAGTAAATATTCTGGAGGCCAACATCCAGGTGGGCAAGGAGGAACCTCTAGCAGTCCTTCAGGTGGCCGAAGGTCCTCTCCACCTGCTGGTGGGCATGGTTCAGTTGGGCGTTGAACCACTCCTGGCTGACTGTGAGGTGGCCATTGTACAGGATCATGAGCCAGGGCTGGAGGGGGAGGCGGGTAGGCTGCATCTGCCATGAGGCAGAGGGGCATGGTGGTGTCCCCCAGAGAGCTCTCCCTCTGAGGGATGTAGGTCCCTGCATCCAGCCAACAGCAGAGGCCCGAGTTCCTAAAAATGCGGGTGTCATCTGTACAGCCAGGCCAGCCCATGTAGACATCCTGGAAGTGGCCCCGGCTGTCCACCACGTGCTGCAGGACCATGGAGTTGTAGCTCCTCCAGTTGATGTATCTTGCCCCACTGCGGTCCGGGGTACAAATGGGGATGTGGGTCCTGTCCAGGGCCCCGAAGCAGTTTGGGAACCCCATGGCAGCAAATTCAGTGATGGCTGCGTCCAGGTCCCTGACTCAGACGATGCTCTGCAGCAGCAGGGCATTGAGCACATGGACCACCTGTGGGGAGGGGACACGAGTGCCCATGAGGGTGTGCAGGGTGCTCCAAGCCCCTCTCCTGGGCACCTCCCCAGGTACCTCCCCAGCACCCCTCCCTCCCCAGCCCCACTCCTGGCCCCCTCACCTGTGCCCCCCCTCGCACCCCAGTGGGTGCGTGCCCAGGACTCCTTTCCTCCATGACAACAGCCCCGACCGTGGCCTTTCCCACTCTAAAATGGTGTCCCACGGAGCGGTAGCTGTCTGGAGTGGCCAGCTTCCAGACAGCTATTGCAACCCTCTTCTCCATGGGGAGGGCGTGCCGCATCCGGGTGTCCTGGTGCTTCAGTGTGGGGGTTAGCCACTGGCAGAGCTCCAGGAAGGTCTGCCGGCACATGTCATTGTCCCACTCACCCATGACCAGCCGCTCCCACCACTCGGAGCTGGTGAGGTAGCTCCAGAGTCGGCAGCGCACCCAGCGGGGGGAGAAGCAGGGGAGCCTGGTGGGCAGGGGCATCCCCGTCTGCCCCCTGGGAGGGTCCCCCTGCCAGGAGCTGCTGGGTGGCCTCCCGTGCAGCACCTAGCAGGGTGCTTGTTCCCTGGGTGACTACCTGGAAGGCTTCCAGGTGCTGCTGCTGCTGCTGCTTGCTGCTGCTGCTGGGAGTCTATAGCTGCTGTGTGTCGGCCTGTGAGAGTGTGGCTAGTGCTCTGCAGACCTCGTGCTGTGCAGGCCAAGTGTGTCTGGGAGGGGCCCTTTAAAGGAACGGCTTGCTGTTGCCCCGGAAGGGCTAGTCCAGCCTGTGACCCTGTCCATGGGCTTTCCTGGCCCCTTATTTTGACAGGGAGCGCTTGTGTGTGTGGACACTCAGCATTTCCTTCTGGGGCGGCTCCTTTTGATGTTCCCCATCCCTACTTCGACATTGAACATCAACGACAGCAGCCCTGGAGGATGCGTGGACGATACGCGTCGAAGTAGCCTATTTCGACTTTGCTACTTTGAAATAGGATACTTTGATGTAGTGTCCTAGTGTAGAAGTAGCCTGACAGTCAAATATGAAAACCACAGTTCTTAAGAAAGAGGAGAATGCTACTGCCATCATGAGATCTCAATTAATTCTAAGGTGATTTTGGGACCAGGCAAAGTTTGACACTATTCCCACTAGCTGGTAACCGTATAAATTCATGGTATTGTATAGCTTTATGGCAATGGCACTTATCAGTCTGGGAGCCACTGTAAAAGTTTAGAATAGAAGCATTTTGGGGAAAGAAGTAAATCATACTATGCAGGAATGAAAACGCTAACAAATATTTTATGTCCCCCCAGGAGAAAAGCAGAAGGTTAGCTAACAGTGAAATTACTAATTGCTCCCCCTGAAATCCATAGAAATTTTACCATTGGCTTCAATGGGAGCTGGATTCATTTCAGAATACTTCTGAACATCATCACACATCAGTCACCTGTGTAATAACCCTTATAAAACCTAGCAGCCTGACAACACTGCTTATCACTTCCTTCTCATGAAGAGCTTGTATTGGCAACCTTTCTGCTGGACAGCATTGGCAGAAACAAGGGACAGGTTCAGTATTTAGGGTCTTTGTTTTCAACAATAAGGAACAAAACCAGCCCAAGCCACCACCCAGTAACCTGGGACAATTACACACCTGGGCACCTCTAAAGAGCAATACTTCCCCTCTCGCCTTCACAGAGTCAGAGTGCGGCAAAAACCTTTCATAAAAGGAGGGAAGTAACTGTTTTAATTTGAGAAAACAATACAACTAGAGTTCATAGACAGAAACGACATGCCAAAAGACAGCTCCCCCCCAGGTAAGTTGGGTCCTTTCCCTGCAGGTTCCTAAGTCCAGAAGCCAAAAAGTCCCTTACCCAATCCTTCTCTGTACCCCACTCACAGTTGTTGTCCTTGGTTAATGAAGCCCCAGAGTTCATAAATTCATCTGCAGAGTTTTCCTCCAAGACTGGGTGGAAGAGATGATAGAGGCATCCTACACAGACCCACACTCAGGCACTCACTAGTCACCTGCTGGCTGCTTCTCCTTGCTGACCTGACACACCTCTCCACCTTTCACCAAGAGATCTTCAGGGAGCCCCACTTAACACATCTGCTAGTGATTTCAGCTATTGATAGGGGAGCTTCACAGCCAGCACATACCAGGCCCTCCCTTGTACCAGAGATGTTACCCCAAAGCAAATCTAATACTTGAATCTAGGCATTAATGCTTTCCAATAAGACTTTCAAGTGAACTAAAGCTGCTCTACTATTATAACACAGACACAAGAAAAAACAAAGAGCATCTACTACAGAGCACCCATACTACCAAACTCAAAAATGCTTCTTCATCTCTATGGCCTGGATTCACACAACACAGATAATACTTTATTACTTCTGCCCCAGTAACAAGCAGATTTGGCTGGCATTGGGTCACCAAAACGATCATTTGATTCAAGCAATCCCATCATGCTGAGCACTGAGGGAAGGTGGGTGCACTCTTGCAAATGAGGACAGCTCCTAAAGTCATCTTCCACAGCTCACCACTAGATGTCAATGGAGAGCTCATTCAGACTCCGCTGACGCATTTATACTAATCAGAAAATCATTTCTGGAAAATGCAGAAGCACATTCTACCTTTACTGCTGCTACTGTAGATGGACATTAAAGCACTGGAGGGTTTTATGTCTGATAATATTTCTAGCTAGGCCTGTTAGGCTAAGGAATATCAAATTTCATGCTTCAGGGTGCAAAACTGATCCTTCTGGAGGCAGGAAGGAACTTTTCCCTGGATCATTGCACAAGTGGCTGCTTGTCTTAAGGGTATTTTTAACACCTCCTCACCAGCATCAAGGAACACCAGGCTGGGTGGACTAACAACCGAACCCAGAATGGCCAAGCCGATTTACCTGTATGTCAATAGATATAGCTATGAGTAATGCTTGAATGTTTCACATCTCTCCTAAGCAACTAACCCCCCAGCACAAGAGCAATGGGAATCCCTAGCGCCGCTGAAGAACCCTTGTCGTGGGCCTGATCCTGCCCAGGATTAACGCCTCTGGCAAGGTGAGGGTGCTCAGCACCCCGTAGGATGCAGCTGGAGCGTGCAGGCCCTTCACCAGACTACAGCTACATTACACGCCACAGGGGCAGGGCATAGGGTATGTGTAGCAGCACACCCCAGTGAAAAGCCTGCTGCGTCCATACTACGGTGTGCGGCTGCGAGCGTCGGTGAAAGCACCTGGCAGCAAAGAGACAAGGGGACACAGTTCCAGCAGCTCCCTGCTTCCAGAGCCTCCACTGCAGTGAGGAAAGGGGCTGGCAGGGGAGCGGAGAGGGGGCACTATGGGGAAATGCTGAGCCTTTCCCAGTTGCCTCCCCACTGGCAGACCGTCCTCCAATGGAGGGGAAGGGCTCCCCTCCCAAACCCACACTTGACTTGTCCGCGCATTATCTCACCCGCCACAGGGCTACCCAGGCGTGTACACTACAAAGCACCCAAAGAATCATAAAGCGTTGCTGTAGCCTAGAAGTGTCTTTTTCACGTGTGCCCCCCAGAAGGACAAAGACTGGCTGCCAAGGCCATCTGTGCGTTTGCTGTGACTGTTCTAGTAGGTTGTTCTTTCCATTATTAAAGGGATAACAAAACTCTCTTAAAAGGAACCTAGTACAATGCCTGTAAAATGGCAACTACACGATTCGTAGGAAACCATCGTGTACCAGCCGGCCTTTTTTTGGTTATATAAAAGCATCTTTTCATTCACATTACGTCTTCCAACGCCCACATTAGTCAAAAGGGTTCACACCATCAGATGTTCAGCAGCTATGTGCAATAATGATTTACAAATTCTCCCTTCAATGTGCTTTAAAATATAGTATGCCACGTTTGAAAGAAAAATCCTGAACTGAGTACCACAATAACCGGGAACGGCAGAATTTTAGCTGAAGTCTGCACTTGACACGTTGTGAATTACAAAGGGATTTGAAATGGTGCACTGGTCTTTTTGCTTCCAGGCAAGATTTGGAAGTCTTGAAATTTTGAGCTGAAAGGGGATTTTGCAAAGCTGATCTGTGGTGAGGGAGGCAGGGTGGAAGCTGGGTCCTTGAAATTTCCCAGAAAATTACATTTGGAAGGTGTCACAGTAAATTAGGCAGGTCCAGCTCTCCTGTACCAGAACAAAAGTATTTCCTGTTTGGCCATTTAAGGCAGGTGGGACAACTCCTGGGACTATAACAGGGAGGCCTGCTGAAGTCAGTCTCTGAGAATTTGTCAGGAAAAAGAACAGGAGTGATGGAGCTGCCTGAGAGTAAAGAGACAGGAGGCAGTCTCTGGAGAAGCTTTTCCACAGACCGTCCCTGGAAGGATAGAGGTATTATCAGAAAACCAATTGGGGTGCTGGCCTGCTGACTTTCAAGAAGCCAGTGCGAGGAGGCTGAAAAGGATGAAGGGCTTGTCAAAAGGATAGCTGGCTGACCCTTTTGAGCTATGGCCACAGAAAGCTCAAGAGGGCTGATGCCAAATGTCCAGAGAAGGAGGAAGCTAGATCTGGCAACCAGATGTCCAATGCTATGACAGAGCTGAACCAACATTTTTCAGTACTTTTCATTCTGTAAAAAAAAAAAATGGTATTTTGAACGTTTGTCCTGAATTGGGATGGAAGTACCAGAACTTCTGAATATTCCAATTTTCAGCCACCTCAGCTTTTTAGTGCTCCAATTAGCACCCTGAACAGAATGGCTCTTGACAGACCCAACCTTAAAAACAATGTGAGTCACTGGGGGGAACGGATCAAAACCAAGCCAGAATGTTACTAGCTTTTGCACTAAACTATCCCAAGAGCTTCTTCACCCCAAAAAAATACAGTACCCAAAGTTAGGCTTGGCCTACACTAGGGATCAAAGTCAATCCCAGAAACACAATTCTAGACAAGCCATTAGCATAGCTAGAATCGACACATCAGGATCACCTTCGTTTCATGTTGTAGATCAGGGCTGTTTGGGCTCACACCAATGTCCCCTACTCCATGAAGCAGCATGGTGTACCAAGGTTGACAGCCGAGCCCAGAGAAATCAGCTTGGCTGCATCTTCACTGACATGACAAAATCAAACTCTGGCTGATCGATTGTGGAGCGTCAAACCCACAGGAAGTATAGCAAACCCTAAGTGTAGAGTCTTACCAGAGTCAAACTCTGTGAATATAGCCTAGAAATGAAGTCACAAATCATTGTGCCAGCTAAGAGTCCTAGTCCTAGGCATCCTTCAGTCTACGTAGACTATGGATCACTCCCTTTGTAACTCCATTTAAGATCATCATTTACAGCATTGACTGTGACTGTGGAGGCCCACACAAGAGTGACAGTCCTTGCTACATCTGCTGCATATGTAGTGGGTGTCTGGCAGGTCCTTGCTGTCCTTTCTACGGGCTCGCTTCTCCTCTGCCAGCTGTCCGACCTTCATCTCGCCCTTCTGAAGGCCCTTGTGTAGTTCCTGCTTCCAGCTGCTGTGGTTGTCTGCCAGCTCTTCCCAACTATCTGGGTCGATGTCTACCTCCTTGAGGTCCCTCTTACAGACGTCTTTGTAGCGCAAATGGGGGCGTCCAGGAGGTCTTTTGCCAGAGGCTAGCTGCCGTACAGGGTGTCTTTTGGGATCCTTCCATCCTTCATCCTGTGGACGTGACCAAGCCAGTGGAGCCGCCGCTGCCTGAGGAGAGTAAGCATGGTTGGAATTCCAGCTTGCTCAAGGATGGCATTGTTGGGCACTCTGTCGTTCCATGATATCCCAAGAATGCGCCTGAGGCAGCACAAGTGGAAGACATTCAGCCTCTTTTCCAGGCAGGCGTACAACATCTGAGACTCACTGCTGTAGAGTGCTGAGGACGCAGGCTCTGTAGACTTGCATTTTGGTGTGAGTGTACAGCTTGTCATTGTTCCACACTCTCTTGCTAAGTCTGAACAGAGTTATGGCTGCTTTTCCACCCTCCTGTTTAGCTCAGTCTCCAGCGACAGGGTTTCAGTGATGGTGGGCCCAAGATAGGTAAACTCATGGATGACCTCTAGCGTGTAGCTGTCAATGCTGATTGATGGAGGTTCAGCAACGTCCTGACCAAGTACGTTTGTCTTCTCCAGGCTGATGGTAAGCCCGAAGTCCTTGCGTGATTTGGAGAACTGATCCAGCAGTTTTTGAAGCTGCCCTTCTATGTGTGTCACTACAGCAGCAGCGTCTGCGAACAGCATGTCTCTAATGAGCACTTCCCACACCTTAGACTTAAACAGTTGCAAGATTAAACAGTTTCCCGTCAGATCTTGTGTGCAAAAAGATGCCCTCTGTTGAGGATCCAAAGGCTGCTTTAGGAGGAGTGCGAAGAAGATCCTGAACAATGTCAGAGCAAGGACGCATCCTTGTTTGACGCCGCTCCTGCTGCTGAAAGCATCCAATGATGTGCCGTCATATTGGATGGTTCCTCTCGTGTCTTCATGGAAAGACTGGATCATCTTGAGTAGCAGTGGTGGCCAGCCTATCTTGTGAAGCAGTTTAAACAGTCCATCCCTACTGACCAAGTCGAAAGTCTTGGTCGGGTTGATGAAGGCAACAGAGAGTGTCTTCCTCTGCTCCCTGCATATCTCCTGCAGCTGCCTCAGGGAGAAGATCATGTCAATGGTAGATCTCTCAGCGCAGAATCTGCACTGGCATTCAGGATACACCCTCTCAGCAAGCTTCTGGAGTCTGCCGAGGATGACATGAGCGAACAATTTACCAGTGATACTTAGGAGGGAGATTCCACAGTAATTGCTGCAGTCACTTCTGTCTCCTTTGTTCTTATACACGGTTACAATGTTGGAATCCCGCATATCCTGTGGAAGCTCACCCTCTCTCCAGCACAGGCACAGCAGCTCATGTAGGGGTTCCAGGAATGTGTCCAAAGCACACTTGATTACCTCTGGTGGTACACCATCCTGGCCTGGGGCCTTTCCTACTGCAGTGCTGTCAATAGGTTTCTTCAATTCAACCACAGTTGGTTCCTGGTCCAGCTTGTCCACAACTGACAGGAGCTTGATGGCATTGAGGGCTGTATCAACCACAATGTTCTCGCATGAGTACAGCTCGGAGTAGTGCTCAACCCATCGCTCCACCTGTTTGGCTTTGTCAGTAATGACTTCACCAGATTTGGATTTCAGAGGTGCTGTCTTGTTCTGGATGGGTCCCATTGCCTTCTTATGCCCTCGTACATTCCCCTGAGATTACCAGAATCAGCACAGGTCTGGATACTGCTGCGTAGCTTAAGCCAGTAGTTGTTAGCACAGTGCCTGGCTGTCTGCTGTACTATTTTTCTGGCTACTCTGAGTGCTTGCTGGGTACTCTGACTCAGTGAGCATTTATACTCCAGAAGTTCAGTGCGATTCTTTTCGATGACTAAAATCATCTCATTGGAGTTAGCTTCAAACCAGTTGTTTGTGTTTCCAGCTCTTCTTCCAAACATTGACAAGGCCGTCTTGTAGATTGTGTCCCTCAGATGCTGCCATCTGGATGTCGCATCAGCACCCCCAGGGCTGCTGCGCAGATGCTCCTCAAGGGTCTCTCTGAACATTTTGGCTTTTTCTGAATTTGCCGTCTTTCTGGCATCAATTCGGGGCCTTCCAGTTGGTTTAGAATGGTGCAGCTTCTTGGGTCTCAGCTTGAGCTTGGAGCAGACTAGCGAATGATCTGTATCACAGTCAGCACTATGGTAGCTGCGTGTCAGGAGGACATTTCTGAGGTTGTCGCATCTGGTGATGACCAAGTCTAATCGGTGCCAGTGTTTCGAGCCTGGGTGTCTCCATGACACTCTATGCTGTGGCTTGTTTTAGAAAAATGCGTTTGTGATGCACAGATTGTGATACGTACGAAGTTTGAGGAGATGCTGTCCGTTGTCATTCATTTTTCCCACACTGAAGTGACCTAGGCAAGAGGGCCATGAGTCACGATCAGCTCCAACTCTTGCACTGAAGTCACCCAAAAGGTACAATTGTTCATGAACAGGTATTTGCACTATGGCAGCACTGAGCTCATCATAGAACTTGTCCTTTGCTTCTGGTCTAGCGTTCAGGGTTGGAGCGTAAGCGCTGATCAGGTGGATGGGACCGGCGCATGTTTGAAGTTTGAGCTGAAGGAGTCTTTCTGATCCACCTGTGACTAGTTCCACCATTTGCAGAAGGGTGTTTTTGATGGCAAAGCCGACACCGTGCTCCCTGAGTTCCTCTTGGGCTTTGTTCTGCCAGAAAAAGGTGTAGTCCTTTTTCTTCAGGGATCCCAAAGCTGCGAGTCGCGTCTCCTGCAAAGTGGCAATGTCAACTTGGAGCCTCTTCAGTTCCTTACTGATGACAGTGGTCTTTCAGGTGTCGCTGATGTCCTGAAGATCTTCAGTCAAACTGGTCAACATGGTCCGTACATTCCAACAAGCAAGCTTGAAACTTTGATGATTTCCTTTTCTTAATAATTTTCTTGTTGGTTTGTCTGATGCTCATTTCAGTCACTTGTCAGGTTTGGGAAACTTAAGCCTCACACACCCAGTGAGGCAAGTGAACTGTGGTGAGACAGTACCCTACTGGCTGGGGGCTGCCCAGCTTAAGGCGGACGGTGACTGGCCAATGAGATGCGATGATTTCTGCCACCATCGGAAGGAACCCCTGGCGCTCATTCTCTATGCCAGTCGAGCAAGAACTTATAACCGGTATCTGTTGCCTCCTGTGTTGGTTCAATGCTGTTAAGCAATGATGGAGAATCTCACCAGGCGCGAGCCTGGGCAATTTTTATGGAGACCCTGGGCTGCCCAGACACCAGGCCCACCCCCTCAGCTTTACTGATATAGTCCAAAGGAAAGGATAACCTCTACGTTTGGTACCAGCTCAGCTGCAGGAGTTGCCGGGACAGTGCCCAAAGTTGACACAGAACTGCCTTAGGACTTCCCTCTGGATCTTCTGTCAGGGTTTACTCCCTTAGCCTTACTCCTTCCCAGGATAACCCACAAGGCAGTGGGGCGTCTTCCTCCGCCTTCACAGGAGTTGTGGATGTGCAGCACCACACCTCCTGGTCCGCCGTTGAGACTGTGCATTAGAAGGGAGAAGGAACCAGTCCCTCCATAAGGTCGGTATGTGAGACAGACCAGACCCCCCCCCTCACTGTGTTTCACCTGCGAGCTGATGCAGTTGCCCGGGGATGGCGTTGCTGTAATGCACAACAGCTGCTAGGAGCCAACAGTGAGAGCTGAGTGGTGGGTGAGGACAAGTGCTTCCATCCACCTGAAAAGGCACAGCTGCCGGAGAGTCAAAGGTACCACCTCTACCCCAGACACCCCGTATCCCCCAGCTAAGAGTGCCGTGATTATTATGGCTAATGTGACAGAGAAGTGGCTGAAATAGACTTTTTCTTCTTTGCTATTCAAAATGTGATCAAAGTGTCTTTGTTGGGAAGTGATGAGGAAAAACTGCCTCAGCCTGGGAGAAAGGAGGGGGACCACAGAGTTGGCAGTCTGACAGGAAATTGAGATCAGATAACAATGACAAATGGTCACACAAGATAAATCCAGACACAGCTATAAGAATCCCTGTCCAAGTCAGACATCACCTCTGACTGTCATGCTGTCCTTTTTACACTTTAGTAACACATAGCTTTTCATGCCATCAGGGTATTAGTGAATTGACTAGAACTGACTCTTTCCCACCTCTGCCACTGATGGATCACAAAAATAATGATGAAGCTCATGTACAGCCTTATACGCAGATTATTGCTATAGGCTGTACAACATCCAGAAAAAAGATGTAAATATCCCAATACCTGGCTCTTATAAGCTACATCTACACAGCAGTGTTATTTCAAAACTGTCCATTCTGGAATAGGAGTTCCAAGACAGCCGATTTCAAAATGATGCCGCTACACACAAGAATGCATTTCAAAATAGCACCAAGCTATTTCAGAATAGCATGTCCAGACACATGCCGTGTCTACACATGCCCCTCCTTTTCGGAAGGGGCATGTTAATGAGGCACTTCACAACAGGTTAATGAGGCACCGACGTGCATATTAAAAGCCTCATTAGCATAATGATAGCCAGGCGCATTTCAAAAGTCCTGCTTTCGAAACACAGACTGGCTGTATATAAGTAGGTGCTTCGAAATAAGCACCACACTTCAAAATTCCCTTACTCCCAATTCGCATATGCATGTCGGCACATCATTAACCTGTTCTGAAGTGCCTCATTAACATGCCCCTTCCCAAAGGGAGGGGCACGTGTAGACATGGCCTGTCTTAACAGTGCCTAGTTCGAAATAGTTATTTTGAAATAGGCATTATTCCTGCTGGAGTTTTATGAAATCTGAAATAATGCACCTGTTATTTCAAATGTATTTCAAAATATCGTGTGCGTGGTGGAGATGCTCACAAAGTTATTTCCGAACAACATTGCTCTCTAGACATAGCCATATAGTGTGTTTCCCCAGTACATCAAAGAATCTTGTACCAAGGAGATCAGTATCATTATTTTATAGATGAGGAAATTGAGGTACGATGCAGCAATTCCGATAGGGTCCATGGCACAGCAAGAAATAGATGCCAGCTCTCCTCAATTAAAATCCCTTTTACTAGCCATTGGGCCACAATGTTACACACTGGGAGAGGGCTAAGTTCAAGATTTTCAAAGTAGGAGGACTGAATAAATTATCCCATTAACAGAGGGGTTCAGAACCTGCATCTGCCACTGGGAGTCCTGCATTTCTCAGTCTCTCTGTTTCCATGTCTGATAACACGCAAAATTTTTGTGCCAGGAGAACAGATTGATTTTAAGTTTGCAGAAAGTATTCTCTACTTGCACATGGGTTTCCAACTCCCTGTCCCGGGTGTGGCAGGAGGTTTCAGAAAATGCAGTTGACAATTAATTAATCCTGTGCTCCTCCCAATCCTGCCCTGACTCAGTTTATTCTAAACTCCCCACACCAGCCCCTGCATTTTCCCCCTACAGCATTTTTTCAACTTGTCCCCTCCCCCATTCATGAGTAGGTTTACCACTGCTGCCCTCCTGCCCTGTTCAACTAGCATTGAGAATAAACATTCATGTGTGCATGTGCAACTTGGCTAACTGCATATGCTGATACCATTCCCAGTTCCCTACGCACACAAATGTTCTGAAGAAAGTCAGTTTCCTGTTTGCATACAGGACCTCACATAGGGTCAGCCCTGTTACAAGGTGGTTTAGCATCCCACAGGCAGGAGCATATAACTTATAGGCACTTTTTTTTAAATGATGCCTGGAATTCCTACAGGCCCATAATGGTCCTATTGTTCTTCCTTTGACTTCTGTGGAAGCCACATTAGGTTCATGTTTGTTCGTGTTACTGTGAAAACCCCAGTTCATGTAGCAAAGGTATGGCAGAACCCAGACTTTTCCCTGGATCCTGGTTAGCTAACGAGCAAGCAGAAAATCCCACTCAACCTGCTACTGCTCCTCTTCCCTGTCTAGAGGAGGACAAAGCTATTCATTAGTTCTCATGGTGTCTGTCAGGGAAGCAAGTGTCCTGCTCTATTTTGGGCCTGAAGGACAGAGGCTGCAGGCAGTGTGCACTCTTTATCAGCTACAATTGTGGCATTCTGTATATTTAAACTTTGGAGACTCAGTACATTGTCCTGTTGTTGTTGTCATGTGAGAACCTCTGCAATGGCCTACTTTACAGATGGGAAACAGAGAGATGGAGGGACATGCCCACAGTCAGGTGAAAAGTCAGTGGCAGCTCTTTGAACCTAGATCTCCTGAATCCCCAGTCACCTTTCTCCATTGCTGTTGCAAAGCTAGCTGAGAAGTTACCATGGTGACAGACACAGATATACTTACCACAGAGCACTGTACGGTATGCAAAACATATGGCAAGTCTTCCAGCATGAATAAAAGTTTGGCTTATGAGGTCATCCCTGCATGTTCAGCTCTCTAAATCTCCTAGTGGCTTGACACTCGGGTTAGAAAATACCAATAATTTTCTTCCCTGAATTCTTGGAAATTAAAGGTGCAGGCGCAGGGTTGAGCAGGGCTGGAGAAAAGATGATTGGAGCCCATAAGAGAGTGTATGGCTAAGCTGAGCTAGCTAGTTGAAGCAGAGAAGTTAGCCTAGTAATGCTATAGTATCATAACAGATGCCATTTTTAGGCAGGCTTGTTGCTAAGCAAACACTAGCATCTGATGGATATAAGTCCTGGGGTTTCCTCCACTTTCACTCATAGACCTTGGCTTCCTTTGCTCCCCTCCCACTTCCATCTACCTGTTCAGTACTATCCCTCACCTGCCCCTCCACCACTATCTCCCCTTCTCATTAGCTCCTGTCATTTCAAGCAGCCTGGTTTCCCTGTTCTGTCTGCCTGGTTCTTCGGTTCACTTTATCTTTCAGCTGAGATTCCATTGGCCTCTATCTTTCAATGTGACTTTCCCTCTGCTCTGATTTATCCTCATAGTTGTCTCATTTAGCGCTATGAAACACGCAGGGATCTGGTTTTAATGAAAGATTTTGTGCAATACAGAGCTGTGTTGTACTGAATTGTCCTATTGCTACTGGACCATACTACAGAGCAACATGGCCTCACCCACTCTGGGGTGGCTGGTACCTCAAGAAGCCTAGCTGCTCCGCAGGAGCACAAGGAGGAGAAGGCTACAGCATGCCGGCCATCCACACTCTGACCCCATATTATTCTCCACAAGAGAGTTTTAAAAAATCTGACAAAAAATCCCCAGGAAATTGCTGTGAAAACCATTATTACTTAATGCAGGTCTAACAAAGAGGCACTTAGATACCCTGGGGATTAGTGTTCTGCAGAAACCTGGCGTTTTCCCCTCTGTCTGGTTTATGAATTCTCATGGGAAAGCACAGCACACTGCCAAGTAGGAACGGAGGCTCAGCCTTGCTGCAAGCCCATCTTTTCCATGCTGCTCACATTCTTCATAGCTATCTGTGTGGCCAGCCTCATTTGGATCTTAACAAGAGTCACATACATTTTCAGGGCTCCAGGGTGACATGAAAACTCACAACACTAATTGCATTCTGTGACACTCGTCTTCAGGGAGAGAGTGTATCATCCCCTCCTCTTGAGATTTACGCCTACCTCTCTCCTGCCCCAGATAGCTGGGATCAACTTGGAAATCTAATTGTCTCTCCTCCACTCTTGCTTAATTTAAATCACTCCTACAGAAAACACTTGGGCTGTTTTGCCTAAAGAAGAAAAAAAAGGCTAGTTACATCCAAAAGCCAAATGAAGTGCAAACCCTGGGACTAACATGCCCCTTGGCTGCCACCACCCATATCACTTTGCTTTCACTTTTTGTTCCTTTTCTCACGCTCTGACTGTTTTGTGTCTTTGCAAGCTCCTTGGGGCAAGGACAATGCCCTCTTTTCTGTTTGAACAATGCTTGGCACACACTAAGTGCTACCGCAATCATAAATGGTGACAGCAAATACAGATGGTAGCAATGAGATGGAATCTAAGGTGTGTCTTCACAAAGGCCACATTGTGTTCTGATTTACACAGAATAAAAGTTCCACTGAAATCAGTAACATTGCACAAGGTGTGAAACAAAGAAGAATTGTGCAAGTAATCCCCTGCAAGGACATCAAGTGGCATGAAATGACTGGTTGCGTCACTTTTCTTTGCAACTGTTCACTGCATTCAGAATGCGACAGTGTTGTCAGCTAGTTCTGCAGGTATACACACAGTATGTGGTTCCCCCTACATCCTTAGATTACTGAAGCACCAGTCTGATTGCACTTGCCAGCACTCAAGCTGGGGGCATGGGGCTGTTGGCCAATTCCAAATAGAAGGCATTGCATTTTAAATGGTGTCACAGAGACAGGGTAATCCAGAGCCCTGCCATGTTTCTGGTTTCCAGTCTGCAATGGGGTGAAACCATTTTCTATTGGTAAGCCAGGTGTACGCTACAGAAGAAGGTTGAATTAAGGTATTCAATTTCAGCTACATTGATTATGTAGCTAAAGTCATTGTACCTTAATTCAGGCTTCCACACCCTGTCCACTAAGGTTTACTCTACATTAGACCTTAAAGTCGACTGCAGATACACAATTCTAGCTATGGCAATTGCGTAGCTAGAATCGATGTATCCGCAATTAACTTTAAGGTCTGTCCTCACTAAGAAAGGTCGAAGGGAGAGTTTCTCCCTTCAACCTCCCTTACCCTTCACAATAGCGAGGAGTCCACCAAATGCATGAAATCAAACTCTGGAGGATCAATCTCCCGGCAGGTATAGACACGACCTAAGGGAGCAGTCTCCTGTTGACATCCCTTATTCCTAATGGGGAGCAGGAGGACTATGGTCTATGGGGCACCCTCTAAATTCAATTTAGCCTGTTCCCACTCTGTGTGCTATATCAAATTCTGGAAGATTGACCACAGCAAGGTCAATGTTCCCTGTAGTGTCAATATACCCATAGACTTGAACAAAATATCACATGGCAAATGTAATCATCTGGAACAACAACAAAATGCCTGGGCCAGCTGATGTGTAAGGGTTTGAGTTGATGCTCAGTCACTGCATGGGTTCAAAGCATTGCAAACAGTGGTTTGCTACATCTCGTTGCTTATAGTAAAATTCACTGGTAGGAAGAGAGCCAGATCAGTCCCAGCTAAGCACTCAAAATAGGTAAATGGGACTGAATGGGTGCACAGGCCCCAGAAAGTGCCCACAACTAGTGCCCTGACTATTGTTCACCCCAGTGTGCCAATCACATAGTGATATAGTGATGAGTGTGGAATAAGTACCCAGATCAGGGGTCAGCAACCCCCAGCACAGGTGCCAAGAGTGGCACGCGATCTCATTTTCATTAGCGCATGAGGTGGTACTTCAGCCCTGTCCCTTCCCCCTCATGTAGCCAAGATCTTGCTCAAAGCCAGGCTGCCTGGGGATTAACAAAAGACCAGTTAATGCTACCAACCACCACCTAAACAGTAAAGCTCTGCACCTTAGTTTATATATTAATGAATCTGTTGTAAGTAGGACTATTAGTGATTTTAAAAAGAATCACAAGCACTCAGATCATACCTAGAGGTCAAAAGGTCAAATTTCAGCACTCCACCTCGAAAAGATTGCTGACCCTTAACCTAGATACATAGATATTGAGACAAAGTGCTTTGTATTTAAGTTTTTGCTTCCTTTCTGCCCATTTTCATTCTTGATTATAATGACATGCCATGTTTTCAGCTTTCGTGTCATCTATTGGCAGTTTCACAGACCTAGGGTTCTGCACTCTGTATGCATATAAAATGCTAGTTATAGCAAAAGGATTAACGGCAGAAATAACACATTAAGTAAGTGGCTCATTGTTTAAAACATAAATTTCACATTTGTTTGAGTGTGAACTCTCTCCTTCAGGCAATGTCCGTTTGAGTAAGTTTCCTCTCTGATGCCATGTCCTTTACAGCGAACTCAACCTCAGAGGCACAAAGGCATGCGTGCACACACACATGCATATGCACGCACGCACACAGACTACACTGTGTTTTTACCTTCAGCTCTGACCTTCGAAACCAATGTATGGCTTTCTTTACCTTTCTTTTTGGATTTAAGATCCTTTGTTCTTAATAAAAATGTCAGATGTTTTACCCATATTTTATTATTAATATTTCAAAAAGAAAAACAAAATGGTCAGGATTCCCATCTAGTGTAAATCAATGGGATTCCAATGACTTCAGTGGAGCAAAGCCAGGTTACACCAGGTTTGGATTTGACTCTTTTAGTACCCTGTACACTGCAGAGAAGATGAACAGAAAAGTGTAATCTTTTCACTTCATTTAATATCATGTGATCTGATAAACTGTAAAATGTTGTGGCATAGCAACATACAAGCTAAACGTGTGATGTCCTTTTCTAGTGGATGGTTAATAATAAGATAAGAACCTCCTCCTGGTACCAGCTAATCACTGCTTTGTTCCACAGATGAAGAAATGGAAATTAATAGAATTTACTGAGAAGAAAATCTGTTGTGCCACCACTGTAGTAATTTTGATTTAGAATTTGAATATCTTAAATTACATAGAGTCATAGAATGATAGAATCCAAGGGCTAGAAGGGACCTCAGGAGGTCATTGAGCCCAGACCCCTGCCTAAAGCTGGATCAATCCCAACTAAATCATCCCATCCAGGACTTTGTCAAGCCAAGACTTAAAAACCTCTACGGATGGAGATTCCACCACCTCTCTAGGTAAAGCATTCCAGTGCTTCACCACTCTCATGGTGAAGTAGTTTTTCCTAATATCCAACCTACATCTCCCCTTCTGTAACTTGAGGCCAGTGTTCCTTGTTCTGCCATCTGTCACTGACAGCAGCCTCTCTCCATCCTCTTTAGAGCCCCCCTTCCAGAAGCTGAAGGCTGCTATTACATTTTATGGTAACCTTTGTAAAAAGATTCCTGTGTCTTGGCCAAGCGCAGTGTTTCCCTTAATGGTGTTCTGCGGAACCCAGGGCTCCACAAAGTGAAGATACGGGTTCCACAAGAAAATTCCCCTGCAGCTAGTCATTTGCAACTCTGAATGCTGTTGCTGCTGACTCCTCTGCAGCTCCCTGTCCTGCTGCTGCTGAAACAGTAGAACTAAATTGAATTGGTTTGATGGTTGGCAGGTCAGATGGAGGGATTGACCATTAAATCAATTAAATTTAGTTTCATAGTTTCACAGCAGCAGCAGGGAAAGGAGCTGCAGCGAGCCCCTCATTCACCCTGCTACTCGTCCCTCCAAGCTGCATGGCTTTCGCACACAGAGCAGCCCTAGCCTCCACTCCCCAGCCATGGTAGCCCCATGCTGGGCTGGTTCCACCTCTCCTTGGTTCCAGTGCAGGGCCAGATTCAGAGAGGGACTTTGGGGCTGTGGCCCCAGGCTGCGAAGCTCCAGGATATAGCTGGACCAGACAATGTGTTCTGGGCCAGCCCTTCTGTGGGTGGGGGAAGGCAGCTTGGCATGCTGCCATTCCCTCCCCCTCGGTGGGGCCATGTCCCCAAGGAGGGAAGCCCTGCTATCTGAGTGGCCAGACCACTCTGGTGGGCGTGGCTCAGCTCCCCCCACCAGTGGAATGCTTCTATGTCAGCCTTCCTTCCGCTGGGTGCATGTGGATGTCTGTCCTAGGGTCCCCAGCCAGTGCTGTGGATGGGTTAGTCCTGGAGGCCAGTTTGGAGCTGAGGCAGATTAAGCCTGCAGATGAGAAGTGGGGTTTTAGGCTGAGAGGGGTTAAACCTGGGGATGGGGGGTGGGTTTACAGGATGGGGCTTAAACCTTGGGTATAGAGAGGCAGGGCTGAGGGCTGGGGCATGTGAAGCCTGGAGATGGGGGTTGGGTTTGGGGGCTCAGGGGGGTAGAGCCTGGGAATGGGGTTCTGCAAAATTCCTTCAAGTTTAAAAGGGTTCTGTGGCCAAAATAAAATTGGGAGACACTGAGCTAGTGACTAGACTTACATTTCAATTAGAATTCTGGAAAGTTTTTGGTATTACAAAAGCTAAAACCCATGCAAACTCACCTGGCTTCTGTATTTATTGCAATCTCATTGCAGAGGGAAGATGTGTGAAGAGGCCTACCGAGGTCCACAAACTGGAGTGCATTGTCATGCTAACCCGGTTGCCTGATGGTTTCATGTGAAAACCCTGAGAAAGGCACAGCTTTGTGAGGCTGGCTTTAGGACTTGGTTTTCAGAAGTGCCAAATATCTCCGACTGTCACTGAAATCAACTGGCATTGTTGACAATTGTTAGAAAATCGATATCTTAGAATTTGTCTACATGCGAAAAATTGCACCAGGTTACAGTAAATCAATTAAAAAATTTATTATACTGGCGATAAGCCCTATATAGATGCTTCTATTTCCATTTGAATGGCTTATCTTGGTTTAGCTTAAATTGGCAAGTAATTGATTCAACCTAAATCAATAAAAGCCTCTCTTACAAGAGTATCTACCCATGACTGTTTGCTGGTTTAATTAAATTGGTTTAGAAAACACCCTCAGTTAACCTTGGTGGAAGTTTGTGTCTGGACCAGTTGTTAATGTTTTTAAAGCACTCTGGGCTCCTGAGATGAAAGTTAAGGTTTGTTTCTCTCTCTCTGACTTCCCCAAAATTATGTCTGTGCAACATAGATGCTTATGTGGTCTTACGACTATTGAATCTGAGCACCTCACAATATTTAATGTGTTCACAATAGCCTTAGAGATGATGGAATTCTCTTAGGCTCTTTATTCAGCTGGGGGACTGAGACACAGAAAAATAGTGACCTGCCCAAGGTCATACAAGGAAATATGCGATACCACAGGGAATTCAACCCAGGTCTCCCAAGTCCTAGGGTTACACAAATAATAAGCAGTCCTGGGGCACCTTAGAGACTGTGGAAGTATAACATTGTATAAGTATAACGTTGTATAAGGGGACATGCTGGATACATTGTATATGAGAGGGCATGCCAGAACATGTTACAAAGTATCTGAGGGAGCACACGTAGGGACAGTTAGCTTTTGAATGGAGAAGCAATTAAGATGGAGCCAGCACGTCTAAGAAGCAGGCATCAGAATGGAAGGTGTGAAGGGCAATTAGTTAAGTTAACTGGAAGCTGTTAAAGGAGATTGTTAAGGGTGGCAGGTAATTGAAGATATGTAACTGGTCTCAGGGATCTCGAAGGGTGGTGACTAAAATCTTTTTCTTCTTTTGTCTGTAACTTCTCTGTAACTTGTTCTCCAAAAAACTGTATAAATTAAGAGACACAAGCCCCACTCGGGGGGCTCACTTCTAAATGTATTAGCAGAGCGGCTTTGCTAATAAAACAGAGTGGTCTGATAAATTGTGAGTCTGAGTCAAACTTTGACAATTTGGAGGTCCCACCGAGATGGCAAGCGGCCTCACTGAGGCTGTGTGATCCCTGACTGCCTTGCAGGACGATCGTGGCAGCCGGCGCCTGGACGCTTAGTCCAAGCGATCCTCCACAAGACAGAAAGGTACACAGCAGCAGCGCAGTCTACGCCATTGAACTTGTTGGTTCCCACTCTGTTCTGGTAGGGGTCTTTGGATCCAGCTTCTGGAATCAGACGTCTCAGGTAATTATTATTTTTGTGCTTTAACCGGTTTGAGGACTGTCTTGTCTTTGTGTCTATCCGTCTTCCCTGTGGTGTGTGTGTGAATCTGGAAGCCATCTCTGTCCGGAGACTGGCTGACCAAGGGGTCCCCGTCCCCACGGTCTGAATAAGTGGAATCTGCACAGCTGCAGCCGCACCACACCTTGGGTATAACCCCTGGTGTGAAAGCAAGGGCAGTTGAGGCAGTAGCCTGTGGGCTCCTTCCTGTGTGTTGCACCGGGTACCGCTCTGCCGAGCCCGAATTTCCTTCTTGTGTGAGTGCTGTGTGAAGTCCTCCTGGATGGGTAATCAGAAGTCTAAGGTAGAACAGTTCCCTAAGGGAACTCCGGCTTATTTTATGTATTTTAGGAGGGGTCCGGACTCTTGTAGGTTTCTTGAAAAATGGTCCAAATTAGCTCTAGAGAACCCCAAATTACAGTGGCCACTGTTAGGTTCTTGGGACAAGGATTGAGTGGACGCTTTAAAAAGCAAACTCGTCCTCCCAAAAACCAAATTGGAGAGAGGAGAAGTAGACTGCTTCATGCAGTGGTGGGAAGAGGCAAATCGTAGATGGACTGAGTCAAAACTCACCTCTCTTAAAAAATTCTAGCAAAAAACTAAAAGTTCAATTGAATGCAGTCTCTCCCACCACTAGTCCGAGCGCTCCCCTTTGCCCAGTCCTGTGCAATGATCCGGATCAAACCCGACCCCCACCATACTCCTGCGCAAATAAGAAATCAGAAAAAGAAAAATCTTCAGTGACTACAGATAATGAAAGTGAAGAAGATACCCTCATTGGCCTCGCAGCTCTGCAAAATATTATGAAGAAGAAATCCAAAGCAGACTGCAAAGATTCTCTTGACATCTCTTCTTGGAAAAGAGAACCTGATGGGAGGTTAATGAGACTCCGATCAAACTGTTGTGGCACCCTTACGAGTCCTTAAGATGGGAGAAAGTGAGTCCATATGGGATTATAAACCCTGGACTCGTACGGAACTTTTATCTGTAGTTAAAGGTTTTCCCAAACCACAGGAAAACTCTGTCAAATTTGCTGAGGAGTTTCTGTTAATCTGTGAAACCTATGAACCCTCTGAGACAGATCTCCTCCAACTGTGTAAATTGTTAGCTCCTGCCAGTTATTATGAAAAATGGTTGGCTGCCGCAGACTGGCCAGCTGAGGCACGCCACTCAACCATAAAAAGTACTGGCCCAGATTCGGCATACAGAGACCGGTGTATGGCGATTTGGAAGCGCCTGCATCAAGCCATTCCCAAAGTGTGGTCTCCTAAAACAAACTGGACAGCAATACGTTGCTGTAAGCAAGGGCAAGAAGAAAGCCCAGGCGACTATAGGTCCCGGCTAACTGATATTTTCCTACAACATTCAGGAATACAAGAGCCCGATGTAAATGGGCAGGGGGCCTTGGCACATGCATTTGTTGATGGTCTTCTCCCTGCCACAGGCAGCATGTTAAAACGAATAAGTGTGGGATGGGAGACTGAAACCATGGACAAATTGCTGGCAGTGGCAGAGCATTGCCACCGCACTTTAAAAGGAAAGGAGGAACAGTCCTCCCAAAAGTTAATGGCTCTGCAGATACAGCATTATTCAGGACTAAGCAGACCACACCAGGGACAGGGACGGGGTTGCGGAAGGGGGCGGGGGGGCTGGATTAACTGGGGTTTGTAACTACTGTAAACAGCCTGGACACTGGAAAAAAGAGTGTCCAAGACGACCTAATAATTGTATGGGAAATCAAGTGAACCCCCCGCTGGTTCCTCCAGCTGATCCCCAACCCTATTTTTCACCCCAACAATGACGGGATGCTGGGGAACCTCAGAAAGTTTTAGCTCCCTTATTACCTCTGTCCCCTACTGGAGAATGTGTCCTGACTGTAAATGATCTCTCTCTCCCTTTCCTTGTTGATACTGGAGCTTCTCTTTCTACAATCCGCACCACTGACTTGCCTGTGGTTCCCCGATCTGGAAAATCTGTGTCTGCTGTTGGCATTACAGGGATCCCTACCTCTTTTCCCCTCTCAAAACCTTTGTCTGTTCAGGTCGGTCCCCTCTCTGAGGAGCATGCATTCCTCCTCTCTGATTCCACCCCTGCAAACCTTCTGGGACGGGACTTGCTATGCAAACTTGGCTGTTCTATTTACTGCTCCCCAGATGGTGTCTATCTGCAAATCCCTCAGTCTTCCTTATGTGATTCTGTAGCCTCCCTGCTGTCTGAAACTTCCCTCTCCACTCCGGTCCCTTGCTGTCCCTTAACTCCGTCCCTAGAGCACCTAATCTCTCAGGTTCCTTCCTCCCTATGGCCATCTCACCCATCTGAAGTGGGCCAATTAAATACTGACCCAGTTCGGATTACTGTAGACAATTCCAAACCTCTGCCTCGCCTGTCTCAGTATCCTTTGAATCCTGAGGCAGAGGCTGGGATTGCTCCAGTTATATCTGCATTAAAAGAACAAGGAATTATTGTCCCTTGTTCCAGCCCCTGTAACACCCCTATCCTCCCAGTTCAAAAGGCTGATGGCAAATCGTGGCGATTTGTTCAAGACCTTCGAGCTATTAACCGTATTGTCATACCTTCTTTTCCGGTGGTTCCTAACCCCGCTACAATACTAGCGTCTATTCCTCCAAATGCAACCCACTTTACTGTTGTAGATTTGTGCTCCGCTTTCTTCTCTGTCCCAGTTCACTCTGAATCCCAGTATCTCTTTGCCTTCTCCTACAAGGGTCAGCAATATACATGGACTACCCTTCCCCAGGGGTATACAGAGAGTCCATCCTATTTTTCTCAAGCCCTAGCCAGGGATCTCGCTGATCTGGTTTTCCCATCAGGATCCACACTGATCCAATATGTGGACGACTTACTCCTGTGCTCCCCCTCTCTGTCTGCCTCAGAAACTGATTCACTAACACTTCTCACAGCTTTAGCGAACAAGGGTCATAAGGCTTCTCGCACAAAATTGCAGCTCTGCCAAACCTCTGTCACATACCTAGGCTTCCTTCTCTCCCAGGGCTCCCGTACACTCTCTCCAGCCCGGGTACAAGCCATCCTTAGCTTTCCCCAGCCTTGCTCTCCACACCAGGTCAGAAAATTCTTAGGCATGACAGGGTTCTGTAGGCAACGGATTCCCCAACATGCTTCTCTGGCTAAACCACTCCAAGAACTCACTCGATCCTCTGTACCTAACCCCATGCCATGGCCATTTGAAGCAAATGCTGCTTTCATCTCCCTTAAGCAGAATTTAGCCTCTGCCCCTGCCTTAGGGTTACCTAACTATGACAAGCCTTTTACCCTTTTCTGTCACGAACAATCTGCTTGTGCCCTCGGGGTTCTTACTCAGGAGCACGGTGACAGAAATCGCCCGGTGGCTTATTTTTCTGCAACCTTGGACCCTGTAGCCCAGGGTTTACCCCCTTGCCTACGCGCTGTAGCTGCTGCAGCGCGCCTGGTCGAGATGTCTGAGTCCCTTGTCCTCCGCTCTCCTCTCACTCTCATGGTTCCCCATTCTGTGGAAACTCTCCTTCTGCAACGCAACACTGCTCACCTCTCCTCTGCTTGCCTCACTAGGTATGAACTTTTGCTGCTTTCAGCCTCACATATCACTATTAAGCGCTGCTCCCGGTTAAACCCTGCTACCCTCCTTCCTTTACCTAGTGATGGTGAACCCCATGACTGCCTTGCAACTGTCTCTGCTATCATTGTCCCGCGCCCCGACCTTTCAGATGTACCTCTCCCTAACTCTGACTTGGTATTATTCACTGATGGGTCCTGTTATAGAAATGACCAAGGCCACCTTCTTGCAGGGTACGCTGTGGTCTCTCTCTCTGAAACCATAGAAGCTGCGCCCTTACCCTCTGTGACCTCTGCCCAGGTGGCTGAACTGATTGCTCTAACCCGTGCCTGCTTTCTAGCCGAGGGGCTCTCTGCCACTATTTTTACTGATTCTCGGTATGCCTTTGGGGTTGTGCACTACCTTGGCACCCTCTGGCAGGCTCGAGGTTTTCTTACCTCTACTGATACCCCTGTCAAGAATGGCCCCTACATTGCTGCCCTCCTGTATGCAGTTTTACTACCGTCTGCCTTGGCAATTGTTTAGTGTACTGGCCACTCAGCGGCAGACACCGAGGTGGCAAAAGGTAATGCACTTGCTGATGCTGCTGCAAAACATGCCGCCACTATAAAACCTTCACCAGAAGCGTTTCTTGGTCCCCTCTCTGTCTCTGTAACGCCACCATCCCTGTCTCATCTCGCTCAGCTCCAGGATTCTGCCCCAGAAACAGAGAAAGACTCCTGGAGTGCTTTGGGTTGCTCTTTGCATTCTGATTCCCTTTGGCGATCGCCCACCGGTACCTTTGTAGCCCCCCTCTCACTCTACCCGTCTCTAGCCGCCCTGCTACATGGTGTTTCGCATGTCGGCAAGGAGGGGATGGTCTCTGCTATGAGTAAGGCGGGGTGGTGGGCTCCCCATTTCAGCTCCTTTGCAACCCGCCACTGTGCCGCTTGTGTTACTTGTCAAAGCCACAATGTAGGCAAATCTGTAAAAGTAACACAAGGGTTCCGGGGTTTGCCTCAAGCACCTTTCCTACACTGGCAACTTGATTTTGTACAAATGCCAAAGTGTCAGAAATATGAATTAATTTTAGTTATAATATGTCTGTTTTCGGGTTGGATTGAAGCCTTTCCCTGTCGCAAAGCTGATTCATTGTCTGTTGCAAAATGTCTGTTAAACCACATTATCCCTACCAAGGGAATTCCTGCCACTTTGTCTAGTGACCGGGGAACACATTTTACTGGAAAAATTGTTCAACATCTAAACCAGGTATTACATGTCACCCACCTGTTGCACTGCCCTTACCATCCACAGAGTGCAGGGGCAGTTGAAAGGCGAAATGGTGTGCTTAAAAATAAGCTGGCAAAAATCTGTAGTTCCACAGGGTTAAACTGGCCAGCTGCTTTACCACTGGCCCTTATGGAAATTCGGTCATCCCCATCCCAGAGACACAAATTGAGTCCATTTGAAATCATCATGGGACGCCCTATGCGAACAATGGCTACTATTACCCCAGCCCCAGACCTAAACCTAACTCACAGCACGCTCCTCCAGTACTGCAAAGGGTTAATGCAAGCTGTGAGCTCCTTCCATTCGCAGGTGCGAGCAGCTTGGCCGACGGAACCCACCTCTGCTGCCTGTCACACTCTTGAGCCTGGTGATTGGGTCTACCTGCGGCACCACCTTCGGAAGCACGCCTTGGAACCCCGGTGGAAGGGTCCATACCAGGTACTGCTCACCACCCAGACAGCAGTGAAATTATCCGGCATCGCTGCATGGATCCACGCCTCACAGTGTAAGCCAGTGCCACCTCCAGGGGACCAAGCACCTCTGCAAGACCACGCAGAACCAGCTTCAACCCCAGAAGACAAAGAGGAACAGCCTGCAATACCTTACAATCTGCGCTCTCGTAAGGGTTGCCAGAAGCAGAGGGTAAGCAGACAGCAGGACCCAACAAACAAGAAGCAGTAGTGAGCCTAGCGCCTGCTGCCTGGTGGACATAAAACCGTGACTGCGGTTCCCTCGAAAGGGGTCGTCGGAACCAGAAAGGGTCCTGCTTCGAACATGTGTCCTTTGAGAAGCTTAATCCTCAGCTACTGTGTCCTGAGGGTCTGGGAAATCCAGAGTAACAGTGACAATTGTTTCATCCAACAACAGGTGCAGATAGCCCAGATCCTAAATATTTCTAGTTGCTGGGTCTGCAGCCACATCCCAGCTCACTCACAAGCTAGTATCCCCACCATGGCAATCCCTTTGAATTCCTCAGAGCTTGCTGAAGAACCCTATCCACTTAAAAGGACATGGAAGGAAAATAACACTTGGGGGCTGGGAAAACATATGTTCCTAAACTTATAAGTGTGGTGAAAGGAAAGGGCCACTAGTGCTGGGTGTGTAATGGGACAGGGCTGAATCTAGGGAGGAGCAGCTGTCTCCAATACAGCGTGTCCCATGGTGTATGGAACTATTCAAACAAGGTTGAAGAATGGCAAACTGGGTATGGAAAAATAAACTTCCTCTCAACCTGGGATCAAACCAGAGTGCTAATCTAATGTTGTTAAATGTCACCAGTGAAAGTAATAAAAAAAAAAAACGATTAATGTATGAAATCCAGTAAGTCGTTGGTCATGGGCGTAGTCTTGACCAAAAGGGGGGATTGTGGAAGTATAACATTGTATAAGTATAACGTTGTATAAGGGGACATGCTGGATACATTGTATATGAGAGGGCATGCCAGAACATGTTACAAAGTATCTGAGGGAGCACACGTAGGGACAGTTAGCTTTTGAATGGAGAAGCAATTAAGATGGAGCCAGCACGTCTAAGAAGCAGGCATCAGAATGGAAGGTGTGAAGGGCAATTAGTTAAGTTAACTGGAAGCTGTTAAAGGAGATTGTTAAGGGTGGCAGGTAATTGAAGATATGTAACTGGTCTCAGGGATCTCGAAGGGTGGTGACTAAAATCTTTTTCTTCTTTTGTCTGTAACTTCTCTGTAACTTGTTCTCCAAAAAACTGTATAAATTAAGAGACACAAGCCCCACTCGGGGGGCTCACTTCTAAATGTATTAGCAGAGCGGCTTTGCTAATAAAACAGAGTGGTCTGATAAATTGTGAGTCTGAGTCAAACTTTGACAAGACTAACAAATTTATAAAGTCATGGGCCTTTCTGAGAAAAATCCACTTCTTCAGATAAAAATGGAGAGGAAAAACAGAATCCAAGGTTTATATAGCAGGGAAGAGGGGAGAAGAAATAATTTTTTTAAAAAACAAAAATAGATTTTTTTCTGCTTCTTTCTGCCCTCCCTTGCCCCACAAACCCTACATTCTGTTTTTCCTCTCCATTTTTTATCTGAAGAAGTGTGTTTTTCCCAGGAAAGCTCATGACCAAATAATTGTTTTTAGTTTCTCAGGTACCATGGGACTACTTGTTATTTGTGAATCTACAGACTAATACAGCTGACCTTCTGAGAAAGGATATATCCTAACCATTGAACCATCTTTGCCTCAGTTTTCTGTGGCCATAACTCCCTCCTAACATCTGAAATACAGACAAAATAACCTATATAAATCTGAATTTTCTGCAGAGTTCCCCCTCTATTTCAAACTGCCACATTAATCAGGCACTGGAGCTGATGTTTCAAGGAAGCTATTCACCAATACAATGTGGGCTGTGAAATCTCATCTTGTAGGTGCCAACAGGGGGTTAATGAAAAACCCTCATGTTAGAAGAACTGTACAGAGTAACTGCAAGTGCTGCAAATGGAAGTTGAAAATGAAATGCTGCAGTGTAGGAACAATGAAAACCTGCTGCTCATGTGTCTTGGAAATCTGTGGGGGGAAACTACAGAGCAAATGTGATTTTTTTCACTATAGCCATGCTCTCAGAATTTAGTGACAGCTTGTGAACTAGTATCTAAACAACATCCATGGCAGTTACTTTTTCCATTAAAAGTCAAAATTAATATTTTCAAATTAATATTATAATCAATATTACTTCCACATTAACATTTTTGAAAGTCTGGACAAAAGGCTGATTCACACAGACCAAATCACTGGTTTACCCCCGGAGTGAGATCCCCTCTCCCACCACAGGGGCCATGGGACCTTTGCAGAAGACTACACTAGGTATTCAAAACAGGAAATGATAAAAACAAATCAAAGAAGCGGGAGCGACTGTAGCCAGACATGAACCCCCCCCATTTGGCCTTTTCTTCTTCTCCCCCCCCGCCCCCCCCACTGGGAGAGACAGAGAGAGAAATAAGCAGGGGAGACAGGCAGCCTTTGATGTCCTGGGAACGCAGGTGTGCTGTCTCGCCCAGCCTCTCTACTGTACACAAAAACCAGACAGTGAATGGGCTAGCTAATGGCCGCCCTTCTGGCTGATCTCGGTAATTGACACGCCTTGATCACTTCCCCAGGAAGGACGGGGAACCCCGCCCATCACCTCCAAAGGTGCCCAATTGTCCACAATTCACAGGTGCGAACTGAGCCTTGCACCTTCCCTGGGAAACCTGGGGTTCAAAATATTCCTCCCAATTGGCCACTTGAGACCAGGAAGAAGCATACGTGACAAAAGGGGTATAAAGGGGCTTGGCAGACCACCCCCCCATTTGAGTTTTCAATCACCTACACCTGCTGGTCAGGTCTGAAATTAACTCCCGAGACTGGGGACACCTGGTTCGTATCTACTTCTTCCCGAGGGATTGAGAGAAAGATTCTGGGTCACACTGGATCTAGGAGGCAGGGGTAAGAATTACACCTGTATTACACTTCTTTCCTATAGGAATTGAGAGAAAGACTCTGGTTCCACCAGGTCTAAGAGGCAGGGGTGAAAATCACACCTGCAACTTGCCTTTCTTGCGTACACATTAATTGTATTAGTTTAAGCTAGTTAGTTTGTTTAAAACTTTTCTTAAGTTAAATTGTGTTGTTTCCCCTTTTAAAAACCACGAGTACTAACTTGTACTTTAATCATTTGTCTTAGTTAAATTGTTTCTATCTTTGTATAAATAAAAAAGCAACTGTTAAAGCCTCTCTAAGTGTAATTCTCCTCTTGCTGCTGTACCTGAACTAAACACAAACCAAAGAACCCAGACTGCCCTGGCTGCTTAGTGTAGCTGCTGGTGTGGCATCACCCCTTTGCCCCACCAGACCCTTAGCTGGCACCTGGGCATCGGCTCACAGCGACCTACCTACATTTCAAAACCATCCACTGGCCTAGGAGCATATGCTGCATATCACGAAGACACAGTGCTGGGATCTGGAATAAAACCAACCTGTTGCAGTATACAACACTAGCTGTTTCTCAGTAAGTTCTTCATACGCACACTTCATGCCCATTCACTCATGTACAAGCATAAATTTCAACTCAGGACTGAGGCATTCAGGTTTATGAAGTCAGAACCAAAATCATGGCCTTGAAATTTAACAGGGTGGACTTTGGCAGCTGACTACACCCGTTCTCACCTCACACTCCCAGCATTGTCTGAAGGCAGATCGTTGGCAGAGGAGCACAATTAATTGAGTGGAGAGATAGCTGAGGAGCTAAGTGGGTGACAGATATGCAGCTAGGATGACATAAACCAACAGAAAGGATGTGCTGGGAGAAGAACAGAGAGCTGGAAGGCAAGGAGAAGAAACTGGCAAGGGCGGCTGCTGCTATAATATCCTGCCCCAAAAGCAAGTAGGAAACGGCTACTGATTGTAAGTTCAGGTTGAACCTCTCTCTCGTCTGGCACCGTTGGGAGCTGACCAGTGCTAGACAAGAGAATTTGCGGAACCATGGGAAATCAGTATTGTCTAGCACATTACCAACACTTCTACTGCTTACTGGGCTCTAAGATGTTTAGGGGTAAACTACAGCTAAACCACAGTACAAAACACTGAGAGCTAGGACTGGTGGCTGGAAACAAACTCTATGGGACCACAGGAAACTTGGCAACACACGTGATAAGTGGTGGTCCAGCTAACTAAAATCATGCCAAATTATGGAGTTTGTTGGACAAGAGAGTTCCAGATTAGAGAGGTTCAACCTGCATAATAGATAATAAAGCACAGTGGTGGTTATGACTGGGATGATCACTGTCAGTTGCTAAGGCTGGGAACTGCTTTCAGGAGAGCACCCTATGATGTTACAACTGCTGTAGCAGCAATGAATGACAGACAAAAAAAGAGACAACAATCAATTACTTTCTGCTGGTGCAAAAGCAGATCATGATGACTCCAACTATCCTCCTATACGCTACCACAATATACATTTCAACATTACATGACCATGGCCATCCAATCAACATTAAGCACCACATCTTATGTAACTGATACAATAGGCATTTACAAGCTTCAGTTCACATAGCTTTCACTATTTTCATACCGTTCCATCTCTTTTCCAACTGATGTATTTCTTTTGATCAAGGACTGATCATACATGCTGACCACCTTACTCAATGTAGCAACTTTCCTGTTCTTCCAGTATAGACTTTTGGACAGTACATTTTATCAGTGCCTTTTTTCTTAGAAAGAAAAGTGCCAATACTCACCCTGGCCAGGTGGCGGGGGAACCCCACAGCCCCAGGGCTGGGAGCTGACTGGGGTGCGGAGCTCTGCTGGCAGCTTCAGCCATGGGATCCCCAGACAGAGGGTGGGGTGGATCCCACAGTCCCTTGGCTTGGATCTGGCTGGGGCGCTGATCCCTGTCAGCAGCCCCAGCCATTGGATGGTGGAGACTTTGATGTGGAAGTGCTAGTGTGCAGTAGTGGCATGTACTGCCACAAAAAAGCTTTGCATTTTATGTATGTTATATATCCAAACTCATTCACTATAAGGGACCCATGCTTACAACAGTTCCAAAACTATCAACTGATTGAGATCTATATTTCCCACACACTGGCTACATCTACACTAGCCCCAAACTTCGAAATGGCCAAGCAAATGGCCATTTCGAAGTTTACTAATGAAGTGCTGAAATGAATATTCAGCGCTTCATTAGCATGCAGGCGGCTGCAGCACTTCGAAATTGACACGCCTCACCGCCACATGGCTCGTCCCGACGGGGCTCCTTTTCGAAAGGACCCCGCCTACTTCGAAGTCCCCTTATTCCCATCTGCTCATGGGAATAAAGGGACTCCGAAGTAGGCGGGGTCCTGTCAAAAAGGAGCCCCATTGGGATGAGCCGCGCGGCAGCGAGGCGCGTCAATTTCGAAGTGCCATGGCTGCCCGCATGCTAATGAAGTGCTGAATATGCATTTCAGTGCTTCATTAGTAAACTTCAAAATGGCCATTTGCATGGTTATTCCAAAGTTTGGGGCTAGTGTAGACACGGCCACTAGGAGGTAAAAAAGGGGAAGAAGATATAAATTACATAAGAACAGATGTAATGAAGGAGAACCAAGATCCTTCTAGCCCAATATCCTGTCTTCTGACAGTGGCCAATTCCAGGCACCCCAGATGGAGTGAATAGAACAGGCAATCATCATGCGATCTAAACCCTATCACTCACCCCCAGCTTCTGGCAAGCAGAGGCTAGGAACACTTCAGACCATGGCTTTGTATCCCCTGCCCACCCTGACTTCTAGCCATTGATGGGCCTAATGGCCATTAATTTATATAGCTTATTCTGAATGCTGTTCTGTGAGTATGTTCATTTGCTTTAACCTGGTAAATAATTCACTTTTCTTTTTCTCAGTTAATAAATATTTTATGGTTTATTATAGGATTGTCAAAAAGCACCATCTTTGATTTGAGGGCTAAGGCACAATATACATCGGCCTTGAAGCAAAACTTATAGCCTCACTTCATGCCAGAATGCTGAAAGTGGAGTGTGAGTCACAGCAAAGGAACTGAGGCAGCCTGCAGCATTAGGAGGTACCAGGAACTCCAAGAAAACGAGACAGCTGACAAGGATGAAAGGGAGGCCTGAGAGAGGCTGGCTGAGACGGTCCCAGCCAGAGGTATTTCTGTGAAATCAGTATGCAGCCCACATGCCAAACTATTTTGGCCACCCGTTCTCTCCTTTATAATCTATGTAAGGCCTGGCCTTGCCCTGAGACATAATAAATCAGTTATTCATGTCACAGCCAAGAATTCTTCTCCAAACACTCAGACTTCAGCACAAACTAAATCTAAGAGTATGCCAACTGCAGATTACCACACCTGAATTCCTTCCAGCCACTGGGCCCAGAGCTGATTGACTCCTGGGCATGTCTGCCTCTGCAGTCATAGGCCATGGCTGATTGACTAGTGGATGTGCCCTGTCTCTGCACCAAGAGACTAGGACCAGTGGACTATGGTGTTTCCCCAGTCCCTGATGGAAAAACACTTGGGATATAGTCATTTGACTGTTCCACTCCCACCTCTGGGCAAGGGCACACTCACTCTTGAGAAAGGCTGCTTCCACCAACAGGCCAAGGCTGCCTCTCTGGGAACTCAACACACTAGATGCAGTGAGATACTAAAACCAACTGCTAATTTCCCAAACACTAGGCCACAATCCTGACAACGTAGTGGACTGGGGTGGCCTCCCTCCAACCCACAACAGGGACAGATGACCACCACCTGACTACAGATAGATTTTATGATAGCATGAGGAAGCAAATGTGGATACAGTATATGCTTTATACAATTGTTTCTTGGTTTTCTTCCTTCATCGAAGCATGTCAGCTACATATGTCAGGGCTGTTCTGTGCACCTGTTCCCATATCCACTGAAGGCAATGGGCTTTGGACCAAAGCATGTGTGACAGAAGTTAATATGGAGGGTTTATACTCAGATGCAAAGGAGAGTGAGTTTTGGAAAAACATTATAAAATACTCTCCTATAGAAACTTAAGAGAAATGTCATGAGTTTTTATCATTTTTATTGATGGAATTTGCAGCCGCAGGCTTTATATCTAGTCTACATTATTATAGTTTTTTTTTCATTAAATACCTCAGAGGATGGTGCCATTTTAAAATGAAGTTGCTGAGGGAAATGTAGTTTGATTAATTTTGGGCTAGATTCAGAAAAAAAGTGCCCTTCATTTTCATGACTGCAAAATGGATTTTCCAATTGCCATTGCTGATTTTTTGACTGTCACTCAGCCACAGCTTTTCTAACTGTTGTATTTTCAGAGCCCAACTCTTCCAAATGTGCTAGTTTTTTCCCTACAGCTGATGTTTTCTGGCCTGGGGTCTCCTGGGAGTTAGAATCTCCCTTATACATTTTTAAGGAAGCACAAGAATCACCTAATGGCATGCTTGTCTCTTCCATCTCACTGCTCCTACCTGGAGCTTAAACATATTTTGCCCTCACTCCTCTCATCCCTCCATACTTTATCATAGAATCATAGAACAATAGAGCTGGAAGAGACCTAAAAAAGCCATTGAGTCCACCCCCCTGCTCTAAGCCTGACCAAACCCATCAGATCAGCCCCGCCAAGGCTTTGTCGAGGTGAGACTTAAACACCTCCAAGGATGGAGACTCCACTACTTCCCTGGGTAGACCATTCCAATGCTTCACCACCCTCCTAATGAAAAAGTTTTTCCTAATGTTCAACCTGGACCTTCCCAACCGCAGCTTGAGACCATTGTTCTGTGTTCTGCCATCCGTGACCACTGTGAACAGCCTCTCTCCAGCCTCTTTGCAACCTCCCTGCAATAAGTTGAAGGCTGTTATCAAGTCCCCTCTCAGTCTTCTCTTCTGCAGACTAAATAGTCCCAATTCCCTCAACCTTTCTTCACAACTCATATGCTCCAGGCCCCTAATTATTTGGTCACCTTCTGCTGGACCGTCTCCAGTGTATCCACATCCTTCCTATAACTGGGGGCCCAGAACTGGACACAGTACTCCAGATGGGGCCTCATCAAAGCTGTATGAAGAGGAATAATCACTTCTCTGGATCTACTGGCAATGCTCCTCTTGATGCAACGTAATATGCCATTAGCTTTCTTGGCTACAATGGCACACTGTTGACTCAGGTCCAGCTTCTCATCAACTACAACTCCCAGGTCCTTTTCTGCAGAACTACTACCGAGCCAGTCGGACCCTAGCCTGTAAGGATGCTTGGGATTCTTCTGGCCCAAGTGCAGGACTCTGCACTTGTCCTTATTGAACCTCACCAGATTTCTTGCAGCCCAGTCTTCCAATTTGTCTAAATCACTCTGGACCCTATCCCTACCCTCCAGCATGTTTACCTCTACCTCTAGCTTAGTGTCACCCGCAAACTTGCTGAGGGTGCAATCCAATCCCTCATCCAGGTCATTGATAAATATGTTGAACAGAAAAGGACCCAGAACCAAACCTTGGGGCACTCCACTAGAAAGCGACCACCATCCCGACATCGAGCCATTGATCACTACCCACTGGGCCTGACCTTCTAGCCAGCTTTCTATCCATCTTACCGTCCATTTATCCGATCCACATTCCTTTAACTTGCTGACAAGAATATTGTGGGAGACAATATCAAAAGCTTTGCTAAAGTCAAGATAAACCACATTCATTGATTTTCCCCTAACCACAGAGCCAGTTATCTCATGGTAGAAACTAATCAGATTGGTCAGGCATGACTTGCCCTTCATGAATCCATGCTGACTATTCCTGGTCACTTTCCCCTCCTCCAAGTGCCTCAAAATGACTTCCTTGAGGAGCCCCTGCATAACTTCTTTCTGTTAAAGAAAAAAATGTACTTTACTGGAACCTATCTCAAAGACTTTGCTTAGCAAATGGGTAAAGAGGGATGTGTCTATGATGGGCTGTAGTTAACTGAGACCCTGTTCTTTTATTGGTTGTATAATTCTCTGATTAATGTGGTGCTGGAAAGGGGGGAATGGGATTCTCCTAACAGTCAATCTGAAAATTGTTCATTTTTTCCTGTAAAGGTGCGGTATAATATGACTAATGTCATCAGATGGTGCTATTTGTAGAGTTAGGAAATAACTTGCCCATGTGGGTGAGTGCTGCAGTGAAGTGGAGAGCAGAGGGCTAAGGGAGAGTAATGGGCTGAGGCTATGTGGAGCAGGCTGCTGGGTCACTCTGGCTCCAGCTGCCGCAGTGAGTGCAGGGGGAGCCATTCCCTGCTACCATCCCACATCAGACCCCAGGTAATCTCCTGGGTCCTGCCCACAGAATAGTTGAGATGGCTACTGCAGGGCCTGGGGCAGCTGCCCTGAACTGTCCTATGGATGGGATGGCTCTGAGTCCAGGGAAGAGCAATACAAGTGATTAAAGGTCTAAAAAATATGACCTATGAGGGAAGACTGACAAACAAGAAGGGGGTTGTTTTGTCTGGAAAAGAGAAGATGGAGAGGGGACATGATAACAGTTTTCAATTACCTAAAAGGAGGAGGGAGAAAAACTATTCTACTTAACCTGTGATGATAGGATAAGAAGCAAGAGGCTTAAATTGCAGCAAGAGAAGTTTGGGTTGAACGTTAGGAAAAGCTTCCTAACAGGATGGTCAAGGATTGGAATAAATTGCCAGAAGTTGTGGAATCTTCATCACTGGAGATTTTTAAGAGCAGCTTAAACTAACTCCCCGCAGTAAAGGCCTTTGCCACATAATACTGATTAATTTTAATCCATGGCTTCCTTAGTACCTGCATACTGGAGCACAGGACTCTGTGCACCTAATGAACAGTGTAATGGAACAGTTATGTCTTTTGTATGTTTGAGGAGAAGTAGCTTGAGAAACCTGCCTGAAACTTTGTGGTTGTGCAGAGTTCTCGCTCTGTTACCATTTTAGCTGCCAGCTCAATTTTCTCTATTTTAAAGGTCAGGTCAGTTGCCTCTCCAAGAATGAAGTGTCCATTGAAATCAATGGAAATTTTTCATGTGGAATGTTTAGAGAACGGGCCCTGCCAGATACTGAGCTAGCAGTTAAAAGCCTAGAAGATTTCTTGCAGTGGAAGGGGTTACTCCCTAAAACTCAGTCTGCCCTTCAGAGAAGGACAAGAGTGGCACTCAGTACAATCTCTGTTGGGAAGATAGCTCCAGTAAGTAGGAGGGGCTATTATAAAAACTTATAGAGATATGCCTATCTCATAGAGCTGAAAGGGAACTTCGGAGCTCACCGAGTCCAGTCTGCTACACTTACAGCAAGACCTATCGCTACCCCTGACAGGTTTTTTTAAAAATGCATTTGCTCCAGACCCTTAAATGATCCCATCAAGGGGTGAACTCCTAACCCTGGACTTAGTAGACCAATGAACAAATCACTGAGCTACCTTTCCCCCTGTATAATGGAATGTTCAATTTATTTTTACTCTTTAAAAAATCCTTCCATTAGCATGATATATATATATATGTATATATAAAGATTTTTAAGTGTACAAGTAAATTTAATCTGCTGTTTTTAAAATAGCTTTTTATATTTTCTTGACATTCTTTGCCAAATTGCAGTACAAGTTGAACCTCTCTCATCCGGCACCCTGAGGACCTGACCAGTGCTGAACCAGAGAATTTGCTAGACCATGGGATGTCAATATTTTCTAGCACATTACCAATGCTCCCATTGCTTACTGGGCTCTTAGAAGAAATTTGGGATAAACTGTAGCTAAATAACAGCACAGAGCATGGTGAGCCCAGACTGGTTGCAGTAAACAAACTTTATGGGACCATAGGCAACCATGATAATTGGTCATCCAACTAACTAAAACCATGCCAGATTAGGGATGCTGCCAGATGAGAGAGTTCTGGACTGGAGAGGTTCAATCTGTAGTATGCTGTATCGCCTAAGTTTTCCCTGTCCCCCAAACCCAAGAGACCACTGAACCCAAGAGATCCCTCTTTAGTGCTGCTTGAGAGAAGAGATAAAACTGGACAGCTCTCCAGCAACATTTCTGTATAATGCTTTCTTCCAGCCCTACCTCCACCCTGGAGGGAAATGCTTCTAAGCATGGAATGTTACAACGAGACACAAACTGTGATCTCTTGATGGAAATGTTACACTGCGTTAAGCTCAAATATAAAGACCCACATGCCGGCCAAGAAATTACAATGTTCCATCCAAATGGAGTTTTTAATAACTATTGTCAGTGAAGCATTAGCTGTGAGAAGGTGAAATAACCTTCTAATAAAACTTGGCAAGGGTTAATGAATTGTGGATTAAATACTGTAGGCACTGTCCCACTGCCATAAAATGTTTGACCCCTGCAATTGTCTTTGCAATAAAGGAATAATGAGATTTAATGTTACACTTTCATTAAAAGGGACTGTAATAAAATAATCAAATGGAACAAGAAAGGAATGTCAGGAGGTTTACAGATCATCTTCTGTACCCACAATGGGGAGTCTCAGGACAGCTACAGTGTCTAAAGGCTGTACGCCTGAAAAGAGAAAACCCATACATGGGCGATAGTGGTACAGCAGCCCACTCGAAAAGAGGAGGGGCAAAAGCAGTCTTAGGAGGCTACGTAAACAAACAGCCAATCAAAAATGAGCTGCGGAGAGCCAATCAGAGTGAGGGTAGGTGGGAGCCAATCAGGACCAGGCTGGACCCCCTGAAAAGGCTGCAGAGCTGAGAGGAGCTCACTAGCGTCCTGTGGACCTCTATAGCCCGAGCAATTCAACAGTCCAGCCTGCGCACAGCTGATGGCACTGAGTCCCTGCAGCCCTGGGTGGGATGTGTCTGTACTCTTCCCCCAGGTTCAGCCCCACCTCCACCCTCCATCTTCCCATCCCTTCTCTGCCCACTCCCACCCTATAGCAACCCTTCCCTCAAGCCCTGTCCCTTCAGCGATGCAGCCTGAGGGATCATCAGGGGTCCTGGCACAGCATGGCAGCAGGGGATAGGGCTTCCCATGCTCACCCTGATGGTGGAAGCTGTCGGGCGCAGCCTCAGGAACGGTGACTGAAGCATCAAGGAGACAGGAATCTTTAGCATATTTAATACATATATATCTTGTGACACCAGCTATAACCACACCATATGAATGCCTGTTCTCACTTTCAGATAACATTGTAAGCAAGAAGCAGGAAGCATTAGCCCCTGCAGGTGTAAACAAAAGTGTTTTTCTGAGCAATTGGTTGTACAAGAAGCAGAACTGGTGAATTTTCTAGGCTCTGAAGTTTTACATTGTTTTATTTTTGACTGTACTTATTTTTGTACATAATTCTGCATTTGTACATTCAACATTAATGATAAAGAGGTTCTACTGAAGTACCCATATTAGAGAAATTGAAAAATATTATTTTTTTTGTTTTTTCATGATGAAAATATAAAGTGAGCATTGTACACTTTGTAAACGCTGTCAAAATTAAAATCAAAACATTTGACAATGTAGAAAATATCCAGAAGTATTTTAAAAAATGGTTTTTATTATTACAGAATGATTAATTGCATGATTAATCGTGATTAATTCCTTTAATTACATGACAACCCTACTATAAACCTTGCATCACTTTTTCCCAGATCCTGGAAGTCATATTGTTTGCCAGCACTAGGATGTGCATTTACACAAGTGGTGTGGAGTGGCTGTAATCCACACTTTGGAGTAGTGATCGCAGGGTGCAGAATGGCTGGATACATTTAGCCCTGGGTGATTATCTCCTCCTCCTCCCTTTCCCCACGCCCATTAAAAGCCAAATTACTTAGATTTCATGTTAGTGGAGTGACTTTCACACAGTGGGAATGCCTCTATTCCTGATACTCTTCCTTGGTACTATGTGTTTCTTGCTCATCTGTGCGATTAGGTGCAGGAGGGTGCCTCTATAAATAAATTCTTTTGTTAATTTAACTCTCCCAGTATCATTTATTTATGCATACCTGGACTGCTTCTGACATTATGAATTATAATCAAATCAATCATTCACTGCTTCCTTTCTTCAAGCTGTTTAACCAGTGAATGCTCTTATCCTGTAAAGATGCTCAGCAAGATCCTCCTTAGGAAGACATTTTAAGAAAACATGTATATGGAGGTACAAAGATCTGTTTTAAACAAAGGAAAGTTGTCAAAATTATTCCTGTGAAGCATGGGGCCAAACACTTTTGGGGTTTTAGACATTTTAATCCATCTGTGTAGCAGAGGCTCCTTTTTCATTTCACTTAAATCTTCTTTCAAATTCACATTCTTTCCTAATTCTCTCTCTTTGGCTGTTGGTAGAAAAAAAAACATGTTCTCCTGAAAGAGAGAGAACATTTTAATGAGCTATTCACACTGAGGCTGTGTCTACATGACAAACTTACTGCAAAGTTTACTTTGAAGTAAGCTGCTACTTCAACGTAGCATGTAGCTACACACACTTCCCCTTTCTTCGAAGTTAAGGGAAGCTAACTTCAAAGTCACTACACCATTCCTGGGAATAGAGTAGTGGCTTACTTCGAAGTTAAGTGTGTGTAAGTGCTCTGCACTCCTTATTTGGAAGTAAGGAGCCTGCCAAGGAAGCAGCTCCCCCGGGCTACGTCTACACATGCAGCCAACATCGAAATAGCTTATTTCGATGTTGCGACATCGAAATAGTCTATTTCGATGAATACCGTCTACACGTCCTCCAGGGCTGGCAACGTCGATGTTCAACTTCGACGTTGCTCAGCCCAACATCGAAATAGGCGCAGCGAGGGAACGTCTACACGTCAAAGTAGCACACATCGAAATAGGGATGCCAGGCACAGCTGCAGACAGGGTCAGAGGGCGGACTCAACAGCCAGCCGCTCCCTTAAAGGGCCCCTCCCAGACACAGTTGCACTAAACAACACAAGATACACAGAGCTGACAACTGGTTGCAGACCCTGTGCCTGCAGCATAGATCCCCAGCTGCCGCAGAAGCAGCCAGAAGCCCTGGGCTAAGGGCTGCTGCCCACGGTGACCATAGAGCCCCGCAGGGGCTGGAGAGAGAGCATCTCTCAACCCCCCAGCTGATGGCCGCCATGGAGGACCCAGCAATTTCGACGTTGCGGGACGCGGATCGTCTACACGGTCCCTACTTCGACGTTGAACGTCGAAGTAGGGCGCTATTCCTATCTCCTCATGAGGTTAGCGACTTCGACGTCTCGCCGCCTAACGTCGAAGTTGGTGCCGCTACTTCGAAGTAGCGTGCACGTGTAGACGCAGCTCCGGAGGACAGAGAAACTCTGGCCAGCCCAGGCAGGGCTCTTTGGTCCCTGCTGGCCACCTTAAAGGAAACAGCACCCCAGTAACCACAGGCAGGAAGCTGAGACTGTGTCACAAACAGGGGCAGCACGAGCTCCCATTTGGACTGCCCCTACTCCAAGCACGTGCCCACCTCCACACTCCTGGCCAACATGGCAGCACGCCAGAACCCCCCTACTCCCCTGGGGACCCTGTATGAGGAGTCTGAGGGTTCACAGCACCCGGGCAAGGGCCATACCAGGAGCAGAACCGCATGGACTGTGGGGGAGCTGAAGGACCTCCTCACTCTGTGGGGGGAGGAGGAAGTCCTTCGGGAAACCAACGCCCGCCACAGAAATGCTGAGGCCTTTGACCAGCTGGCCAGTGGCCTCACCACCTGAGGACACCTGACCACACTGGCAGCAGTGTGCAGATAAATGTCAAAGAACTGAGGCAGACCTACATCAAGGCCCACGATGCTGTCAGCCAGTCAGGGACACAGCCCATCCACTGCCCCCACTACCAGGAGCTGCACACAATCCTAGGGCTGAGGAAGGCAGCCACCCCAGAGCCCATGGTGGACACCACCACTCCCCCCAGCAGATAGCGAGGACAAGGCAGGTGCCTCGGGCACAACCAGCCCCCAGCGTGGGGAGCGGCTAACCCAGACCAAAGATGATGACAAGGGTTCCAGGGATGGGAGCCTTGTCATCCCTCTCCCCTCCAGGACATCCAGCAAAGCCTCCTCCAGCCTCGCCTCTCCTGAGTCCTGAGAGGTCACAGCTGGTACATATGGGATAAGCAGGATGTCATCAGGGATGGGGACTGGCTCTCCACCAGAACTGCTCTGCAGCCCACTTGCCTGCCTGGGGACGGGGCAGAGGGAGGAAACACGGGCTGACCCTCACCAGGTGGGAACCTCTGGACACCTGGGATTCCCATGGGGCCATCAGGCAGCAGAGGAGCCGGGTGGGCACCAGTGGAGTGGGGGCCCTGGTCCTCCCGGGGTTGGGACCCAGCACTAATGGGCCATCCGCCTGTCCCCTTCTATCTCCATAGGTCCATTGTTGGGAAGGCGCTGAAGCACACAGAAGTGAACCACAGCTGCAGGGGGCCAGAACGCTGCCCCATCGTCCCAGCCTGCATCCTCCCATGGCTGCAGCAGGGCTTCCCACAGACAGTGCTGGAGGGACAAGGAGGTTGCTGCCAACGAGGTGGTCATGCAGGAGATGACTGGAGTGCTCCAAGACCGGCTGGCGATGGAGCGAGACGTGGGTGCAGCTGGCCACCTCAGGCCTTGGCTGCCCGGCTTGCCCATCTGCCCTCCCCCTCACCAGTCCAGCCCACAGCCGCCCCTCCAGCACCTGCCCACTTCCCACTGGACCTGTCACCGTCTTCTGGCCTGCAGCTGACTTGGTGGCTGCTGGTCTAGGGAGGTGCACCTGCTCCAGCCCCAATGCCCCCCAAAACACACCCTGTGGAGGCCGAGCCCGTTCCCACCATGCACTGCAAACAGTTTCACATGCTGTTCTGTTTTGTTTCACAAAAAAGTTTATTGCCCCAATACTACTAAAGTTCAATATTCCCACACTAACCTTGTGTCCCTGGTACTTGGTGGGAGAGTGGTGAGGGGAAGAACATGAGGGATGGGAGAGTGCGGGGGCCTGAGGTACAGAGTGTGGCTGGAGGGGTCAGGGCAGGCCCTGGGTGAAGGCCTGGCACAAGGCGTCCCAGACCCTGACCCCCTCCCTCTGTGCCTCATGGCACAGGGCAGCAGGTGGCTGTTCATAGCCAGCCCCCAGGTCCACGGCCCAGCCCTGGATAAAGGGCTCCCACGGGCCCTCCACAAGGTTGTAGAGGGCACAGTAGGCGGCAATGACCGAGGGAACATTTGGGTGGCTGACATCCAGCTGGGTGAGGAGGCTGCAAAACCTCTCAAATGCCCGCTCGACTGTGCCCCTGGCATGATTGAGGTGACTGTTAAAGGTATCCTGGGCTGGCGTGGTGTGTCCGGTATAGAGCCACATGAGCCACAGGTGCAGCGGGTACACGGCGTTGGCGACAATGCAGGGGGGCATTGTGATGTACCTGAGAGGGAGCTCCTGCGGGGGGCTCCTGTATCCGGTAGCCCAGCCACAAATTCCAGAACACCCAGGCATCATGGGTCCTGCCTGGCCACACCACACACACATCCAGGAAATGGCCCCTCACATCCACCAGGGCCTGGAGTACCATTGACTTGTACTCCTCCCTGTTAATGTAGGCGCCCCCTCTGTGGTCCAGAGCCCAGCTCACTACATGCGTCCCATCCAGAGGTCTGAAACAACTGGGGAAGCCCAGGTCTGTGAACACATTGAGGGCGGTATCCAGGTCCCCCAGGGTCACAACTCGTGGCAGGAGCACCCTGTTGATGGCTCAGATGACCTGCCTGGTGGGGGACGGGGAGGGAGACATGTCCATGAATGCCTGACTGGGAGGCCCCCCTGCCTCCTTCCCCACCAGGAAACCCCTTGCCCAGTAGTCCTCTCCCTAGGGTGGGTCTGTGGTGGGGGCCAGACTTACCTCAATCATCACCACTCCGACAGTGGCCTTGTTGACACCAAATTGGTGGCCAACAGACCAGAGGTTATCAGGGGTGGCCAGCCTCCACAGGGTGATGGCCACCCTCTTCTGCACTGGGAGCACTGGCCACGTCTGTGTGTCCTGGTGCTGGAGGACTGGGGTAAGCCAGTGGCAGAGGTCATTGAATGTCTGGTGGGTCATTCTGAAGTTCTTCAGTCACTGCTCATCATCCTAGTCCTCCAGCACCAGCTGGTTCCTTCCACTTCATGGTGGTGGCGAAGGCCCACCAGCACTGGATGGGGGGACCACGGGAGGGGCAGCAGCACCATGGCCAGGGCCTGCAGGCCAGAAGGGCGACCCGGCCACACCACTGAAAGAGCAGGGCAACCAGTATGGCCAGGAGGATGGCCAGGGCGGAGAGGACCTCATCCTCAGGGAGGTTGGAAGTGGTCATGTTGCTCGGCTGTTCTTCCCAGCACATGCTCTGTTGCTGTCTGCAGCCTTGAGCATGTGCAAGGTGTTGGTGTTGGGAGGGGTTCTTTAAGGGGTCAGCTGGCTGCGAGCCCAGAAGGGTTTGTTGGCCATGTGACCCCATGCCTGCATCATTTCCTGGCCCCTTACTTCGAAGTAAGGGGCTAATTGTGTGTAGACACAACTTCGAAGTAAGGGAAAGCCTACTTCAAAGTAAGGGAGGTGCATTTTGCGTGTAGATGCTCTACTTCAAAGTTACTTACTTCAAAGTATAACTTCAAAGTAAGCAACTTCGAAGTTATTTTGTAGTGTAGACACAGCCAGAGTGTAATCAGATTACAAGCATTATTTGAAAAATAATAGTTTCAGAGCAGCACTTTCCATAGACTGTAAAGATCTGGATTAATAAATATAAATCACAGAATAGTTCTCTTTTTGGATCTGCGATCCAGTATTCAAAATTGCAGACTTCATTTGCATAAGCACAAAACATGCTAGTGCTTTCCTTACCTACAATAAAGTCTATTTATATAGCAATAAAGCCCTTAGAGAAGATAATAACACCTCAGGAAGGATGGATTAGCAGCATACACTCAGACCTAATAATTATGAGATAAGATTAGTACATGATAATTGACAAATATAGTTGGTGCCTTATCATATCATACATTGAATTCTGATGGAGAGCAGCTACGCACTCCAATCTGCTGATTTTAATATAGGATTTTCAAGACTTTTAACATAGGCTGTTCAGAAAGTGCTAAATTGTGCACCTATAGTAAAAGCATAGAAGCCAAATTCTATTTGAGTCCTGTGTCCATCACCCAGTTTTGCATCAAAGAAACATAGGTGAGTCATTAGGAAGGCACATTTGTCCCAGACATTGTCTATGCTGATTAACAACATGGTTTTGTTAATGTAAATCTTTCTGATTGGTTGATCTTCAGTCCATTAATTGAGCGAAACAAAACGCTGAATCCATATTAAGCTAAGCACAACTTCTTCTAAGCATTTTAATTTGTTCTTCCAGGTCAATCTAGTTTCCAATGAAAGTGAGAATGGAAAATTAATATCCAAATTAAGATATTTAACAAATAACTTGTAATTTGTCATCAACCTACATTTTTTCAAACAAGGTAGGCCAGATACTTCTGTGAGGCATAAATAACCTTGGCTCTGCTTACACTGACTCAAACTACTGGCAGCAGTATGCAAACGGAAGTGTCGAAAATGCAAATTGATGCTCATTTGCATATTTGCTGTCCGGCAGACAGTGCTGCTGGCACAAAAAAAGTTGTGTAAATGTGGTTCTACAGGCAAACCCCCCCACCCCCACTTTGTCAGCTGCCTCCTATGCCCATTAAAAATGAGGCATGAGAGGCTGCCGACAATCAGGGGCAGAACCCTGCTTACACAGCTTTTTTTATGCCAGCAACAGTGTCTGCCAGTGAGTGAATATGCAAATGAGCATTCATATGCATTTTGAGACTGTCCATTTGCATACGGCTTCCAGCAGTTCTGGTTAGTGTAACCATAGCCCCTGAGGATGTTTACTGCAGGAATTTTTTCCTTATTCTTTCCTTTTTCTTATTATCATTTAAGATTCAAATCAGGTGCCACTAACCTTATAAATACTTTACACTTCACTGTGTCCAATATCTTCTCCCATCAGTCAGTCAATCAACCTGCATGCGTAAGGCAGTACTTCCCAAGCTGTGTGCTGTGGCACACGGGGGGTGCCACTGAGGGGCTTAAGTGTGATGTGGAAATGTTGACATCATTAAGAGAATTTTTACTTAGTAAAGTAAATCTTTTATCATTTAATTTCATTCTTTGGATTTTGGTTTTTCTTTATATTTTCCTCGACACATTAATAGTTTCTGCCATTTCAGTCAGAGTGCTCTCATACAGAGCCTCAAATCTGACCAGTCAAAATTTACACCATGGAGTAGTTTTGATGACATATTCAGGTGCAGTTGATATTGGCTTGACTTAATTTCACAGCACTTGGCTTGATAAAAAAGTTGATTTCACTGCAAATTGGCGAATTTACAGATATTGACAGTGGTGCACAGCTAATTGCAGTTGTTCAGCTTGCTAAGAAGGGCAGCTTGAGAGAGCATTATTAATTCTGCAAGGAACTTCCACAAAAAACAGTAACAGATGAATATTTCAAAATAAATTGAATTTCATGGAAGAATTGCATCAGCACATGCACAGATGGTGCGGCAGCAATGACAGGGAATGTAAAAGCCTTTGTGTCCAAAGTACAACATGAAAATCCAGAGGTCCAAATCACTTGCTCCTTTCTACATAAGGGGGCTCTCGTACCAAATAGCTTGCCAGCTGGGCTGAGATCCACACTAAATGAAGTTGTGAAAATGGTCGATTTCATCAAATCCAGACGGCTTCAGTCATATTTTTTTCTGTTTTATATGAAGAAATGGGAGCAGAACATCAATCCTTTCTCCTTCACACTGAAGTTCGCTGGCTTTCAAGAGGCAAATTTCTGTCAAGAGTTTATGAACCGAGGGAGGAACTGAAGCAATTTACACACAGTTAGATTCAGCACACAAATCTATTGTAAGATAAATACCAGCTGGGAGAACTGGCCTTCTTGCCTGATGTATTTGAGCACCTAAATGAACTGAATCAGAAGCTGCAAGGCTCCAATGAGAACATACTGACATGCATAGACAAGTTAATGGATTCCAATCAAAACTTAAACTTTGGAAAGAAGTAATAGGTTATGGTTCACTCCAGATGCTCAGGCAAGCTTCTAGCTCAGACCAAGACGAAAGACTACTCCCGCTTGTGGAGCAACGTTTGAATTTGCTTCAGGACAAGAGCAGGCATCATTTCAGATCATCTGGAATGGAACAGTTTGATTGGATTTGAAATCCTTTTACATCATCTTCAGAAAAATCAACAATGAGTTTATCTTTGAAGGAAAAGGAAGAAATTTTGGATGTCAGGAATGATCGCCCCCTGGAGCTCAAATTCAGAGAGATTCCATTGAATAAAGTTTGGCTACAAAATGAACATCCATTGATTTCAAATCATGCAATAATTGTTCTACTGCCATTTTCGACCACCTATCTTTCTGAACGTTGTTTCTCTTCATTATCACTTGTAAAAAATGAGAAGAGATCATGCTTAAAATGTGTGGCTCAGGAGCTTTGCGTAGTTCTTTCCAGCACAGAACTGAATATTAAACAGCTGTGTTCATGAAAACAAGCTCACATTTCACATCACAATTCTAGCTGAAAATGTGAAATCAAATGTGTCTTTAACAATATTGTACAATATGTAAGTTTCATTTTGAAATAAGAGTTATTTCTTGCAATATTTTATGCTATTTTTTTAATCTTGGTGTGCCATGAAATGTTTGGGAGCTTAAAAGAGTGCTCTGAGATGAAAAAGTTTGGGAAGCACTGGTGCAAAGTACTTTCTATATACACCACATATTAAAGTGCAGTACAATAAAAACAAAAACAAGAAGAAAATCAATGACAGATTAAATGAATCCTGGTAGTAATCTACCATAATGAGGCACATACAGTGTGTGGAAACCATTGTTTAATACCTGAGAAGAGGCCACCAGAACCAGATGCTGTATTCTACCAGCAGTCACATCAATCCCAACGCAGAGGTGACATAACCTCTTCTTCCACTTGATACTCCCTAAAAACAAAAAGCAGTCAAGTAGCTCTTTAAAGACTAGCAAAATAGTTTATTAGGTGAGCTTTCGTGGGACAGAGGTCTGAAGAACTGGGTCTCTCCCATGAAAGCTCACCTAATAAACTATTTTGCTAGTCTTTAAAGTGCTACTTGACTGCTTTTTGTTTTGATAGTGTATAGACTAGCACGGCTCCCTCTCTGTTACTATTGATACTCCCTGGGTGTGTCCAAGGATTGCCTTATCCCTTTTAACCACAGCATTCTCCTACGAGCTCATATTCAGCTGCTTATACACCATAATCCCCAAGTATTTTTCAGACACTACAGGTTGAACCTCTCTAATCTGTAACTCTCTTGTCTGGCACATCCATAATCTGGCATGATTTTAGTTAGCTGGGTGACCACTTATCATGGGTGTGGCCAAGTTTCCTATGATCCCATAAAGTTTGTTTACAGCCACCAGTCCTGGCTCTCAGTGTTCTGTGCTGTTATTTAGCTGCAATTTACCCCATAGTGTCTTCTAAGAGACAAGTAAGCAAAGTGTTGGTGATGCTGCTAGACAATATTGACCACCTGTGGCCAGGTAACTTCTCTCATCCACACGGGTCAGGTCCCAAGGATGATGGATTAGAGAGATTCAACATGTACTTCCAAGGAAAGAGCCCCCACCACATCCTGTCCTGTAAGTATGGCTTGTGTTCTTGTACCTAGAGGTATGATTTTACATTTGGCCATATTAAAGCACATATTGTTTGCTGGTGCTTACCAGCAGCTCCAGATCTCTCTGTATCAGTATTATATCAGAAGGTGTTATTTATATCACAGTAACTCCTAGGGTCTCAGACACTAGAGTGATGTGTAGCAGCATACAACCCTAAGATAAACAAGCTCCAAGTATTTTACTGTGAAGTCAGCGTGATGCTAGGTGCTATTGGGAGCTCAGGCAGAGAAATGGAATGACTTCTCTATACCACGGAAGAAACCCATGGGTAAGTCTGGGAATTGAACCAAGAGTTCTTGTGTCCCCTTTACCATCAGGCCAATCTTCCTTTCAGTTGTGAGTAAACTTTCTAATCCTGCTAATGATTTTCTAAAGCAGAATCTTGTACTAACCTGCAGTTATGGTCAGATTTTTTTTAGTCTGCTCCATAAGCATCCCAGCATCCTTTATGAGTAGTGCCCAGCATGTAGAATACATCAAGCAAGTTTTTTTTTTGTCTCTTGTCTTCTCTGAGCAGAAATAACAAAAGAGAGCTCTGCAATCAAAGCAGTCATTACTTCTGGATTTCTTTGTTTCGCTAACGAAAGCTGGCAGTTTTTAATTCTTCACACTCTAGCACAGAAGATAATGAGATAAGAGACTGAAGAAGAACTAGGAGAATACAGATGTCCTACTTCTCCTCACACTCTGAGGCTGTATACATTTTTATGCCCTTGCTGTGTTAGTCTAGCAGGAGCTCTCAGTCTGGAGAGAGCCTTGGAGAAGAACAAAAAGCAACTGATGGCCTCCTGTGTCCTGCCTTCCCTCATTCTGGGCTGATGTGATATAGTTGTATCACAAGATTACTTTGAAGGTGGGGAGGGAAACTTTGAGAATAACGGCAGCTGCGGTTTAGCTAGGGAGTCCATACGCCGGGCTTCCTGTGCTGTATGAGAAAATCAATGGGATCTGGTACAGCAAACATTTAATCCACTTAGAAAAAAAGAATATAGGTGCACTCTCCCACACTTCCTAAAGAGAAGGAAGGGTGGACCAAAAGGAGTCATTCCCCTCCTGTGTAACAAGGAACTGAGACTGGGCAGAAGGAGGGCATGATATTACATTGGTAAGCAACTGGATGTGATGTATGTGTACACTGCCTGCTTATGGCTGGCTTACAGAATGTAAAAGCTAAAACAGCGCCAGGCTTCCTGTGGGTACCAAGGGCTCTGAGGCACCTTCCTACCACCTATCCTTAGCATGAGCAAGCTTTATCTGTGTCTGACAGGCTCCCCAACTCCACCAGCCATGGGCTACAGAACCACTCCTCAAGGGGCTTCACCTTTATAGACTAGTGATAGGTACGCACCAGTCCTCAAGTCCAGCACCTGCCACTGTGGAGTGTCTAATGCCTATCTACTAGGCTCCTGCAGTGTTCACTGATCCATTGCTTCCAAAGAAATAGTGCACAGCCCAGCTCACCAGGTCCTCTTCAAATCACTGTTCTGCTCAGCACACAGCAGTCTGATGTGTCCACAATGAAATCATGTCTGAGTTTAACAGAGCACAAGAGATTCAAGTGATAGCACGTAGCAGTATTAGAAACCAGTGGTTACCTAGACAATAAAATCAGAACATTAATTTTAGAGTCTAGACTTAATTAACAGGATAGGCTCATGCCTGATAATCTATACCTCGCCCATGCTTTACAGCCAGGCTGGCTGTGACCTGCTTTTCATGAGACAACCACACTGTCATCTTAACTCCTCAGCGACGCGTCCTGTGTGTTTCTTTGCATTCCTTCATATAACAAACTAATCCTGGGATACTGTTCACAAATAGAACACCCCCCAATGGCTGTTTTTTCGCCTTTCTGGATTTTCTCTCTTGTAGATTTTGCAATCTTTTAACTGGTATCTGGTTTATAGGTATTCATCGTCTAAGACCTGCAATAAACACAAAGAGATAACCCCTGTTGCCTTCTACCTAAAGGAACAAGTCTAAATTATTTCATCTTTTGATGACCAGCCTTAATTCCCAATCCTGAATAACATCATTTTAGCATAGCTACATAATGTCTTGAATATTGTCTGTACCTACATTTCACAAGGCTTATGACAACCCAGTGGGGTGTTTGTCCTCAGTTGAAAGCTTACATGCCACCCTTTGATTAGCATCAGAGGGTAGCTGTGTGAGTGTGTATCCACAAAAACAATGAGCAGTCCTGTGGCACCTTATAGACTGACAGATTTTTTGGAGCATAAGCTTTTGTGGGCAAAGACCCACTTTGTCAGATGCACGTCAAGTAGGTCTTTGCCCACGAAACCTTATGCTTCAAAAAATCTGTTAGTCTATACGGTGCTACAGGACTTCTTGTTGTCTTTACCCTTTGATTAACTATTCTCCATCTATCTGACCCAGGGGATCCTGGTAAAACCCTGTGAACCCACTGTGCCCTCTGCCATTTGGCACCAAGAGATCCCAAGGTCACACTGTTGACAAGCAAGGGGCACTCTTCCTTCAGTCCTCCTTCCAGGGTGGAAACTAAGTTGTATTTTGGAGCATAAAATACTTAGTACTGTCTCCTTTCCTGCATGCTAGTACTTGGCACTCTGCATACATGAGGAGCTAACTGGCCCTCAGCCTTGCACTTCACAAAGAGGATACATGTGCTGCCTTAGGCCACAAACCATGTCAGATGCACAGTGCAAGATTAGCTCTTCAGTGTTGGATCCTGAGCTTATTCACTGGCCAGGGAGACTATGAGATGCTGCCTGCCATGAATGAGAGCAGAAACTTTTTCTTTTAAACCACAACAGTTGCCCCAAAGCTACAGACTGATGTGAAGTCTGTGCTAGGAATTCCCTTTACCAAGAGTCCAGGAGGAGGGGCTGACTAAAAACAGGCTAGGCCAATGGGGCCAACAGCCACTGCGGATTCCAAGGCAAAGTGGGAGGGGGACCCAACTCTGTGTCCCAGAAGGGGTGGGACCAAGGGCAGTCACCCTTAGTGCTGCTGCGCCCTCCAGAGCCACACAAAGCAGTGGACAAGCACTACCGGCACTTCAAAGGGGCCCAGAGCTCTAGTCGTTACTAATAATTCAACAGTGGCTGTGGTGGCTTGAGTTCCAGACCTCCTTGAAAGGCCAGGCCCTGGGCAACTGCCCCCTTTGCCACCCTCCCTTCCTTTGGTGGGCCTGGCCTGGGCTACATACAGGTACCCCACAATAAGTGCAAACAGTCCCCAGCCACAGGAAAGGCTGTTTGGTCAGCAGAGAGACTGGGTTTTCATAACATTTTAAGAAGGGAAAGAAATCCGTCTGTTTAACTAGGTCTCCAGAATCAGAGACAGAGCCTCTATCATATTTAGAGGCTTTGCTCAAATGACAGAGAATGTCAAAAATCCAATTGATTTACTAGTGAGGAGGTTAATGGGTGAAGGCCATGGATAACAAGCAGGGAGTTGATCAGGCAAGGGAAAAATGGCATTACTGGAGGAATTCTTTCTGTTGTGGAAGAGAATAAGAAAGACAGCCCTTCAAGCTATAATTCCATCAGTTAAATACATATTCTCCAGTGTGAAGAGATGTGATGGAGACAGACTTCAGCCATGGGCACATTCTGGGAGCTGCAGATCCATCATTAGGGGGCAGATTTAAAAATCATCCCATGAGTTTACATGGCTGGGGGTGGAATTTAGATCAAATGGGAGCATGTGGAGTTTAATCTTAAATTAATTATATTTATTCAATCAGCACCCAAATATGCAGTAGGTGTGTCACAATTTTTACTCTTTAACCCTCACCTATTTTTAAAGCTCAACCCTTAACTAGTTTCTCTTCCTGGTGGCTGTATTTATAACCATTTGGGGCTTTTTAACTTAGCTGATTTTTCTGTGTGTGTACATGTATATTAGATGCATATATATTACAGAAGAAAACTCATGTATCTGCAGATATAATGCTAGGATAATAAAAAGCACATCGCCACCAAGTTCCTAGTAAGGAATGTGACATTCAGCGCAGAATCAATTTTAAGAAGGGAAAGAAATCCATCTATTTAACCTGGTCTCCAAAATCAGAGACAGACTCTGACTATTGTATACAGAGGCTTTGCACAAATGATAGAGAATGTCAAAAATCAAATTGATTTACTGGCAAGATGGTTGACAGGTGAAGGCCATGGATAAGAGGCAGGGAGTTGATCAGACAAGGGGAAAAAATGCATTACTGGTAAATGCAGTGGTGAACTTAATAACTAGCACTTATAGGACGTGTCTACACTAGCCCCAAACTTCGAAATGGCCATGCAAATGGCCATTTCGAAGTTTACTAATGAAGCGCTGAAATGCATATTCAACGCCTCATTAGCATGCGGGCGACTGCAGCACTTCGAAATTGACGCGGCTCACCGCCGCACGGCTCGTCCAGACGGAGCTCCTTTTCAAAAGGACCCTGCCTACTTTGAAGTCCCCTTATTCCTATCAGCAGATGGGCATAAGGGGACTTCGAAGTAGGCGGGGTCCTTTCGAAAAGGAGCCCTGTCTGGACAAGCCATGAGGTGGCGAGGCGCGTCAATTTCAAGGTGCAGCGGCCGCCTGCATGCTAATGAGGTGCTGAACATGTATTTCAGCGCTTTGTTAGTAAACTTCGAAATGGCCATTTGCATGGCCATTTCGAAGTTTGGGGCTAGTGTAGACACGGCCATAGAGTCCTTTGCATGGGCAAATCTTAAAATTCTTTATGCACATTAATGAATTAACCCTCATACAGTTTCTGAAAGGTATGGCTTGTCTCCATTTCAAAGACATGGAAGTTAAGGCACAGGAAGGTAGAAATAACTGTAGGACATGCAACACATCAGCAGCAGAGGCAAGGATCAAACACAGAAGTCTTGATTCCCTGTAGTAGTTAGACATACTTCTTAGAACTATACGTCTAGAAGATTTCTGTCATCTCTTTTGAAGAGAGAACTGCATAGTGGCTAAAGAAAGTGAAATGATAGTCAAGGCTCCATTTGTAAAATAGGACTAATATTTACCTTCCATACACAAGTATTGGGCAGTTAGTCCATTAATGTTCGTAGAATGTTTTTAACTCCTCAGATGAAACATTTGTAAATTATTAAACCAATAGTGTCATTTAAACATCAAATGCCTTTAACTTATTATTATGTCTGTAAATTGTATAAAAGATAGCAGAATTAAACATAAGTATGTATTTGAATGTTTCTAGTTGCTAAGCTCCATTGGTTTGCAGCTTCTGTAATAAACTGAGGCTATGTCTACACTACAAAACAAAGCCAAATTTATTAAAATCAACTTTGCAACACTGGATTTTATAAAGTTGAAGCTGAGTGTCTGCACCTGCCCACAAAGTCAACTTAGTGTGCCCCATTAAACTGCCAAAGTTCAACTGCTGCAGCAGTGCATTGTGGGAATCTGTCCCACAGTTCCCTCAGCCCCGTGTCATTCTGGTTTTTTTTGCTGGTACATTATGGGATAAAAATGCCCCACAAGTGGTTGTAGGTGTGTGATGTCATCTTCCCAGACTGCATTGCCCACATTTCCCTCCCATGGAAAACAAATAGCCATTTTCCAGAAGTCTCTTTCTCCAATGAGAGAAATTGTTTGAGTTGTCCACATTACGGACCCTGTTATCAAATATGTTCTCAGCACTCACTTGACTGAACCATTTCAACAGGTTGTTCAACTTGTTGTCTTCGCTTCACATTTGTAAGTCACTGCTGGGACTGTGCTTCATTCTGCCCCCTCTTAAAGAACGGTGACATTAATAAATAACCTTACCAGATATGTTCTGAGAGCACCCAGCTGACTGACCCATGTCAACAGGTTGCTCTACTATTTTTCTCCCAGTGAAAAAACACCAAACAGGTGGAGTTCAGAAGCTGAAGCCCATGACACCCAAGTGGAACAAACAGGCTGCATACAATTAGGGAAAGACTTCATATTATTCCCAAGGAAAGAAGATACAATGCAAAGTGGTAGTGTGCTGATAGTGTGTCTGGCTGAAGGAGCCAGGTTTGAAGTAGAGAAAAAGAGAGAGAGAGAGAGAAATCTGTGAGTCAGCACCACATAGAAGTGAAGAACACTCTAGGGAGGCCACTGCACTGATGTCTCCAACATGAGGCAAGGAGACGATTGGAAGTATTTGCTCCAGACTCATTATGAATCCCCAAGACTAAATAGAAGAGAAGAAAATAATCCCAGAGGGTGTTGGTGTCTAATGGCTGCTGGAAGGAGGCATTACCCTGTTAGAAGTTGTAGTGGCTTGAGAAGAGGAGGAAAAGTTAAGACAGCTTTGAATGAATGGATTCCCTTGCTTCTTCTAGTAAACAGAGAGAGCCCATAAGCAACATTCCATCATAGGAGATCTTCCCCCAAGCCACACAATTTGGGAAGGGAAGAGTACTGGTACCTTGAGGGGAGCTGGTCACCTAAAATTTCTGTGGCCTGGGGCCAGCCCCCCAGCACATGGTGCCTTGGGAGGGGTCAGCCCTGGGGACTGTTGAGCAACCTGATGACATGGTTCAGTCAGTTGTGTGCCTGGCAGGAGAGCAGCCTCATAAGATTTCTGTGTCAGGGACCAGCCCCACCAGTGCATGGCATCAATTCCAGTTGTTACAGCTTTTAAGAATAAGTCCTGGGAAATGCGAAGCAGAGAAAACAAGTTTCTCACAGGAAAGAAGTCCTCACCGCATGCAGGGCAGGACATGCCACTGTCTGGAAGAATGATCCACACCACACACGGCGTGGTGGAGCAGGGTTAGCCCACCAGCCGCATGGTCCCTGGGGTGCGTGTGGGGGTCTGCCCCTTACAAATGTGAAGTGCAGAAAAGAAGTTTCTCAGACTTTCCTTCTAAATCCTGTGCAGGGAAGAAGCCTTCATCCTGTGCAGGGCAGGACATGCTGCTGTCTGCAAGCACAGTCCCAACAGCCCAACCACCACGTGGTGTGGTGGGGCAGGAGGCAGCCACATGGTGGGAAAGAGGAAACAAAACCACCAGCTGCATGGCACCTTGGAGTGGGAGGCCACCCTGAGAAAGCATGGCTAGATGCAATTGCCACACTGAAATTTGAAACTGAATTCAAATTGCCAGGCTACCTGTTTCCTACTTCCAGCACACCTGAGCTGTGTCTACACGTGCACGCTACTTCGAAGCAGCGGCACTAACTTCGAAATAGCGCCCGTCGCGGCTACACGTGTCGGGAGCTATTTCGAAGTTAACTTCGACGTTAGGCGGCGAGACGTCGAACTTCGACGTTCAACGTCGAAGTAGGGACCGTGTAGACGATCTGCGTCCCGCAACGTCGAAATTGCCGGGTCCTCCATGGCGGCCATCAGCTGGGGGGTTGAGAGATGCTCTCTCTCCAGCCCCTGCGGGGCTCTATGGTCACCGTGGGCAGCAGCCCTTAGCCCAGGGCTTCTGGCTGCTGCTGCGGCAGCTGGGGATCCATGCTGCAGGCACAGGGTCTGCAACCAGTTGTAGGCTCTGTGTATCTTGTGTTGTATAGTGCAGCTGTGTCTGGGAGGGGCCCTTTAAGGGGGCGGCTTGCTGTTGAGTCCGCCCTGTGACCCTGTCTGCAGCTGTGCCTGGCACCCTTATTTCGATGTGTGCTACTTTGGCGTGTAGACGTTCCCTCGCAGCGCCTATTTTGATGTGGTGCCGCGCAACGTCGAAGTTGAACATCGACATTGCCAGCCCTGGAGGACGTGTAGACGTTATTCATCGAAATAAGCTATTTCGATGTAGGCTTCACGTGTAGACGTAGCCCTGGAGAGCAGTGCCGGAGAAAGTGGCCAGAAGGGATGCATTTAGGGCATTGTGGGATACCTCTGGAGGCTGATAAAATTGATTTAAAGTAACTTTCCCACAGTAGCACTCATATGACGTTTTAAATTCAAACTTGATGTTACGCTGCATCAGAGGGGCGAGGCAAGACAATCGACCTTAGCACCCATTGAAATCAATCTAATAGTATTTGCAGTGAAGACAGTCACATTGTAAAATCAAGGTAAGTGCCTTAAAATTGACTTTATGCTCTAGTGCAGAGATGAGCAACATTTTATGTCAGGCCCCACTTTTCATCCCTGCAGTTAGCCTGTCTAGTGTAATACAAAACCAAAGGAAATAACAGTTATGTGCATATAACACCTGCTGTTTCAGCATGTGTAAGAAAATAGGTAGAATGTTAAAACTTTATAAATGTGAATACACATACATAAAAATAATTACATATTTGCACATTTTTAATGAGATGGATGTGCCTGAAACCCAGCAGTGAATTGTGCTGCACAGTCCCCCTGAGAAAATTTCATGCCCCGACCCTACTTTTTTCACCCCTGCTCTAGTATAGACACTGCCTGAGTGGCAGGGACAGGGACACAGAAAAAACAAGGAGAAATACATTGGATTTTTCTCTAGTACACATTTCTCTCTCAATCCAGTGCTATTCTTCCCGACATCTATGCTATGCTTCCCGACATCAACAGTACTTCTACCACTTTCTCTAGTGGAACCAGGACCCTTAAGAATGTGATCTTCCCCTCTGCTGAAGTTGAAGACTGAGTCTTTGTCTACTCTAAACCATACAGTCAACTGCAGATATGCAATTCTAGCTATGGCAATTGTGTAGCTAGAATCGACATTTCTGCAGTCAACTGTAAGGTCTGCCCTCACTGAGGGAGGTCAATGGGAGTGTTTCACCTGTTGACCTCCCTTACTTATCACGAGAGCAGGAGTACAGGGGGTTGACAGCAGACCCCAGAGAGATTGATTTCTTGTGTCACTACCAGATGTATGAAATCAGACTCCAAAAGAGTGACCCTGAACAGGTCGATCTCTCGGTAAGCATAGACATACCTAGGGGCTGATCAGGGTATTTCAGAAGAAAAGGGGAAGCATTCGCATTATTATTTTATTACTGGATCACTGAGATTAGTGAAGGCGAATCTACTTCTGCCAGTGGTGAACTGGATTTGTCTTACCTGAGGAGAGAGGTCTGGGAGCATGTAACTCTGCTTTCGATGGTATTCAGTTATTCAACTGATTCTCTTACAATGTAGGTTATGGAAATACAGGTTGAACCTTTCTGACCCAGCTCCCTTGGGCATGACTGGTGCCGGACAAGAGAATTTGCTGGACCATGGGAGATCAATATTGTCTAGTAGCATTACCAACACTCCCACTGTGTACTGGTCTCTTAGAAGACATTTAGGGGTACATTACAGCTAAATAACAGCACAGACCACAGAGAACTGGGACTGGTGGCTGTAAACAAACTTAATGGGACTATGGGTCACTTGGCCACACCCATGATATGTGGTCTTCTGGCTAACTAAAATCATACCAGATTACATACGTTGTCAAATAACAGAATTCCAGATTAGAGAGGTTCAACCAGTATTACTCCATAGGTATCAAAATCCTAGATTCTCATCAGCAAATCAAAACAGGAAACAGCAGACTTTTGTTGAAAAGTAAGGCACCATGCTGTAGGCAGTATAGTCCTAATTTAAAGGATCATCCTATCTGGAAGAGGATGAAGTGGGGGAGATTTTTAATGCCGTAGGGGGCAGTTAGGTACCTAACTCCCATTGAAGTGCCTTGTGAAAATCAAGTTGTCACAACTTCTATCTCTGGAAGAACTCCTTTTCTGGAGCAGGGATTGGTTAGGCATCTTCTCTTGTTTGTCAGATATATTACTAAATTGAATGAACTAGAAGTGAACTCTAGAGTAACCTTGATGAATGCTTTTAACTGCTTGTTGATAATTGTCTGTGCTTCCTTGTTTGACACCAGCATATCCTGGTGCTGTTTTGCATCCCTGAATTTCAGCACTATCCAGACTTCCCTTTTCTTCCAAAGGGAATGTTAATAAAGCAGTTTGGAAGATGCTAATGAGGCACTGACATGAATATGCATCACCTTATTAGCATAATATCAGTCGCACGCGATTCAAAAGTGCCAGTGTAGACTGGGGCCTTTTGAAAGGAACCCAGTGACTTCGAAAGCTCCGTCTTCCTAAAACTGATCTGCTCTGTTGACAGAAAGTGGCAGGACTGCCTGTCCTCTCTCTCAACAAAATGGCCAACCAGAAGCACAGCAGACAGGGCTGCCAGGTATCCCAGAAGCCCTGTCTGTTGACAGGAGGCCCCTCGGAACATCCAGGGGCACCTGCCTCATGGGGGAGCGGCAGAACACTGTCGACAAAAGTGCTGAGTTCTGTCAATTTACTGTCAACAGAATGCCTTGGGAATGTGGATCTTCCACGGGTTTTGTCAACAAAACTCTCTAGTGTAGATATAGCCAAAGAAAATCTTGAAAACATGAACAAGATGTAAACCAAAGAAGAGCTGTCTACCTGACAATCAGAAACAATAGTTTTGTCAGGTGTGATCTGCCCCTGTTCACATCAGCAAAGTTACCCATATGCTTAAGCAAGATCAGAACCTTAGACTTCAGCTGTTTGAGGCAGGGACTGCCTTCTTGTGTTTCTACCTCAACTCACACCAATGTTTCCTCTAATTTTTTTCACCCATGTGTGGAATACATTTTGTTATGTGTACCAAGGCATGTGCAGGTGTGTGCCACCAGTAGAAACGAGTGGATGCTGTGGGCACTCTGCTAATCAGATGGGCAGCATCTGAATCTCTCCTGGGCATCTGCCCAAGTGCCTAGCTTACAGGGAACATTGCTTAGCACAATGGGGCTCCAGTCCTGATGGGGTCCCTTTGAGTGCTACTGTAATAAAAATAACTGTTCTGTATTGTAAGATTTGTATGACCAACACTTTACCACAATATATCACATTTCTATTCCCTATGCTTTCGATGCATTTGGTTTGGGATATGGAGAGTGCTCTAGGGACTTATTTTTGTTGTTCTTACATTGAAATGCAATTGCACATTTCACATAACTGACAGCACAGATTTAGTTTTAACTCTGTGATACGCTCCATTAATGATTAAAGCAACTACTAATAGAACTTGCCTGGAAACTAGATGTTTAGCTTAGTAGGATAAATAGTGACAGTTCTTTTTTTTTTCAATTAACCCAAGAGCATCCTAACAATTAATGTATGAGTATCGGCTGTTGTTCTCAATTTCCTCTGATGTTTGAATGGCTTCTCTGTTATCCATTTTGGATACCTGCCATTGACACTCACAAAGTCCTTCTGAACCAATAATGAATTGAGTACTGGACTGGGAGTCAGATTTGTGTCTATTCCAAACTCCATTATGGAGCTGCTGTGTGTTTTTAGTTAGATCACGTCTCCTCTCTATATGTCAATTTCTCCTCCGATCCCTGGTTTAGTTAGCTCATCAGCTCTTTGGGGCAGAGACTCTCTCTGACCATGTGGATGTATGGTGCTGAATGCAACAGGGCACCCCTCTTGATAAGGATTTCTAAGTGCTAGTGTATCAGAGGGGTAGCTGAGCTAGTCTGTATCTTCAAAAACAACAAGAAGTCCTGTGGCACCGTATAGACTAACAGAAATTTTGAAGCATAAGCTTTTGTGGGCAAAGACCTGCTTCATCAGATGCATGAGTGGGGTTCCAGAGGAGGGTCTAAATATATAGGCTCATGAAAAGGAAGGAGTCCCAGTCAAGAGGAGGGCCAGAGTTGACAAGGTCAGTTCAGTCACAGAGAATGTGGCCCAGTATCAGCAGCTAATGTGAAACTGTGAACACCAAGAGAGGGGAAACCAGTGTCACAGTAACAGAAGTAAAGCTGGCTGTTCCTAATGTATGTAATGTGATTTCTCTTATAGTGTCTCTCTTTACGTGTTGCTTAGTTGTTGAACATTATTTTCCACTGATCTTTTCAGAGTAAGAAGTATTTTTAATACAAGAGTGAGGGCTGTTATGGAAAATGCAGCAAGGTGTCCTAATTAGCTGCAATGTCTTTCATATGCCTGAGAAGATGGAAAGAATATTGCTGGTAAATTAGCAACTCTTCAGTACAGCTCATGTAGATCCTACTCCAAGAGAGCTAACATAATAGGGACACACACAATCAGAGTGGAAAAATACAAAAGGCCTGATCCTTATCTTACTCAAGTCAGGTTTACCTTGGTATCCCTACATTGACTACATTGCCATTACTCTTGTATGGGATCAGAATCTAGCTCTGGGTTATGTAAATTGTGAAAAGACTGGAACCTCATGAACCCAAAACATTATTCTGAGAAAAGTGCTAATGCACAGATAAAAGGGTAAAGGGACTGAGGCTGCAGAGGCTTATTAGCAGGAGCTGCCTCTCTTGCTTTCACTACAGTTAGTACAGAATACTTTGTTGAAACTAAACATTGTGAGGAGTAAAATTTCTCTTTTTGAAAAATGATAACCATTACCAAAATCAGACTTTTACCTATCCTATGCTGCTAATAAAATAATAATGTGCTTGCATTATAGCAAATTTCATGCCAAAAATTCCTCAACTACAGGTTGAACTTCTCTAGTCTGGCACCTTTGGGACATGACTGGTGCCGAAACACAGGAGGTCAACGTTGTCTAGTAGCACTACCAACACTTACATGGTTTACCGGGCTCTTAGAAGACATTTCAGGTAAATTAGATCTAAATAACAGCACAGAACACTGAGAACCAGGTCTGGTGACTGTAAACAAACTTTATGTGACCACAAGAAACTTGGACACACCCATGATAAGTGGACATCCCACTAACTAAAAGCATGATAGATGATGGATGTTGCAGGACAAGGGAGTGCTGGACTAGAGAGTTTCAGCTTGTATTAGCTTTGGGGAAATACATCACACTCCCCTCTAATGCAGTGACATGGGCTGAACAAAAGGGCTAAAAAAGAGCATCTGTTTTATTCAAAGACACTTTGGCAAATTGCCCATGCATGGCAACTCTCATTCAATCTCTATATACTTCAGAGAGCAGATAGGGTCTCCCTGTGTAAGGACTTCAGAAAGCTGATGGGCTCAGATGATGCTATCATGGGAGCATCTAGGTTATCATTAATTTGGGAAACCTTGAAAAAGAGAAACATGGTGGTGCATTCAGAATAAAGGAGCCAGATTGTGACAGGCACTGATCTGCACTGGGAGCATCTGGTTGTTCTGCTCCAATAGGAGCATTGGCAAGGATAGCGCCAACTAATCTTGGAGCTTCCAATGCACAGCCTGGCCCACCCAGACATAGATACACCTTTTCCCATCTCCTGGAGTTTGAGGAAAGGAAGTGTTCCCTGCCTTTGCCTAATGGGGGAAATGATGTTTCTTGTGTCCATTTCAATCCCAGGCAAGTACCTGGGACAATCTGGCCCAGAGTATCAAAACTCCTGAGACTAAGAAATGCACTGCGTAAGCACTGTGTGTTATATCAGGGGCAACTACAGCCAAGTCCAGCCTGGCAGACCTTTGTACCTGGTTCTTGAGCACCTGCTAGGGACCGGGATTGAGGGCTTACCCCACTCACCCCACCTCTCCCCGGCATTTCCCAGCCCCCATCTCACGATTCCACCATCTTCCAGCATGCACCTGAGCCACGTTGTTCAGGTATTCCTTCACACTGCTGGTTCTGGGATAGGAACCCTGTCGCTGCCCCACAGCCATACGCCCAACACCCTCCCATCTCCTACAATACCACCCAGGAGAGCCATATCCAGCTGTGGCCCCAAAGCAAAACAGCTTGCTCACACCGGTGTTACATATTATTTGTTGTGTACCTGTGACCCCATATTTGCTCGTTAATCCCTCTCACCTGGGATTACTTGCAACTTAACAAATTTATGAGCAGCTCCAAACAGCTGCCATTGATCTACTGCTGTACTGGTCGAAACAGGACAGACAATAGTTGGTCCTGGGTCAGTGAAAGATTTAAGATTTGATATAACATGTCCCCATATGGCTGGAAAAATGATATTCTGATGCCAGAATGGAGATTCCCAATGGGAAATGCAGCATTTCAGACCCTGAAACTGTGACATTAGTCAGGGTAGAAGATCTAATTTAGGTTAATATTTTACAGGTTTCTAAAATGTGCTAGATATGATTTCTCACAGTCGGACTCATGGTAGTTAAGAAACCTAGCTTTACAGGCAAAGCAACATGAGAAATCAGATCCATACAACTCTTACATGCTTCTTATACCAGTTTTCCGTTAAGTACATGGCATATACAGGCTTTTATAGAAAAAAGGCATTATTGGCATGGGTTTGGGGGCACTCTACACCTTTCCATCCTAGCTTCACTGCTCAAGTAATACACTCATTCCTAAGAGAAGTGTATATAATGGTTTTACCATGCCACAACTTCCTGAATTCTCTCTGTAGTAGGAATAATGGGGGCTATTTACCTCTGACTTACACTAGTGAAAAATGAGGGAGTAACTCTAGTCTCATCAATAGAGTTACACAAGAGTAAAATTAGTTTGAGATCAGGACTGGGCTCCAGATGGTTTCCTTTTTTTCTCTTTTTCCAGCTGAGGTTAACAGAACTTGAATGAGGAGAAGAGTTCCACTGCCCAGGAAATGTCACCCACACAAAAGTTCTGAAATAGGACACCGAGATATAATCATTGTATCAGAAGTGGAGCAACCTCTGGTGTACTGGCCACACGGCTTATCAGGGTTAGCCACTGGTGGGCCATGAGACACTTTCTTTACCTGAGTGTCCACAGGCACAGACACTCACAGCTCGCTGCGTCCACAGTTCTCCATTCCCGGCCAATGGGAGCTGGGGAAAGTGGCACAAGCCAGGCTACAGGTTCTTGCAGCTCCCATTGGCTGGGAACAGTAAACTGAGGCCATTGAGAGCTGCAGGGCTCCATGCCTGAAGATGCTATCTGATTCTTGACTTCCCCCACTCCTACTGCCCCTCTGCTCTTCTGACTTGCCCACCTTGGTTATAATTTTTCTGATTTGTCAATCTTGACTACTATTTTTGGTTCTCTGTGCCTTAAATATTGAGTCTGTTCAGGTATGGCTACGATCTGAAGAAGTGGGTCTGTCCCACAAAGGCTCACCATCACCTAATAAATTATTTTGTTAGTCTTTAAAGTGCTACATGACTGCTTTTTTGTTTTTTCAGGTAAACAGACTATCTGGTGGCCAGCCAGCTGCTAACTCTGATGAACAACTGTATGCAGCCAGCAAGCTGGAGTTTCCTTGCCGCTGTATTATATAATCAAAGCAAATAAAAATGTTGCAGTAGATAAACTTGCCTGCAATTATGGTTCTGATATTTGTGGAAGCTCAAATCACTGCACTATTTACTTTCACTGTTCATTTGCACACGCACACACAGCAGGGAAGTTCCTGTAACCAAATTCAATACCATTTTTTTAAATGGAGCTTGATTTATAAACTATGAGATGACATAGATCAAGCACTGCCATCAAAGCTAGAAAATGCACATTGATTGACACTTGCCTGAACAGCTACCACAAAGAGCCTAGAAGGAAAAATAATTAAGTGTCACAACATGCCTAACTTTGAAATGTGACATGTCTCTTTTTTATTGTCTCAAAAGCAGAATATATCTGGAAGGCGGCTTGAGCATCAATGCAGTTAAATACAGAAAGACCTTCATGAGTGCAGAGGGAAAACAGCTGATGACTTTGATTTCCAAGAATAGGGAAAAGGTATAAAAGTAATGCCTTTCAGTCACAATGGTCCACTCTGGAGGGCCTTCTCTTGCAGGGCTGTTGATCAAGAAGCAAATCAAATTACCCTTGTAAAGCTATGGCTGTACATAGCCCCTTGGGCTGTGATCTTAGCATAGCTCATAAGCGACATAAGGTCAAACCATTATGCCTAGTCAGCAACTGGGTGGAAGATCAAAGGAAAGCCAGGGTTTCTGGGAAGCAGTACCCTCTGTCCTCAGAGTTAGTAATGCCCAAGATCGGACCCGGGGGTGCTATACTTTCTGGAGGTGCCTCATGTAAAATTGCAGTCATGGTCAGCAGTTATTGAAGTTCCCAGGGCATTCTGTGCCAGGAGGGGGTAACGATGAGTCTCTTTTCAATATGGGTGATTATACAGAGCCTATCAAAACTCACTTTACAGCTTTACTTGCACGGGGTGTCTGTCTCTGACCCACCCTCTGATCTCCAGTGGTGTCTTCCAACACCTCTCCCTCCCATCCATCACTGATCTGCTGATCTTCAATCCATGACACCCAGCTTTCTCCTTCCTCCTTGATTCCACTCCACTCTCAACTCCATAGCCTTCTCCTTCAAGGGAGCCTCTTTTTCCCTCTCTCCCACCACTCTGCCTCCCCTCCGCCCCCCGCCTTGGCTTGCCTGATGTATTCAGTACCTCCATTCCTGCACCCATGCTACTGCGTGCTTCCTCACTCTCCAGAGCTACACTCCTCACACCCTGCAAAACATCTCTCCTCTCCGCTGCGACTCCCACCAGCTGTACTGTCTTCTACCACAAACTAAAGTTCCTGGACTCCTCTTGGGTGCATATACTCTGCTTTTGTACTCAATTGCAGCTGCAGTGCATGCATTATGGGGTGTCCCAATGACAGAATGCAATGCATGTCACCAGTGCCTCTTTTTTTTGGTACTCAGCTGGCTCCCTGGCCTCTACCCTCAGCCAATCTCATGGCTGGGGCCACTGAGGTGCCCCTAGTCAGCACTAGCAAGTACGGGCACCAAAAAAAAGTATTGCATGTCACCATGCCCAACATCCCACAAATGTCACCTGCCTAAATCCACCCCATGCCCTATTCAAGGGCATCTTAAACTCCACACAGGCTTTTACAAGACAAGTGAAAACAGTCCACTTTAGGGTCTGGCTTATTAACTTAAAGTTAAAAACTAAACACACAAGCCCCTCGCCCACCTTCAGCTCCATACAAATCAAACTATCCTGACCTGTTGAAACCCTTCCCTCCCAAGCAGGCCTTTCCCAGGCCTTCCTCTCTGGGGCAGAAAGTCTCAAGTGCTTCTCTTCAGAAAACTTTTACTGGTCTCCCTGAGTTCCTGAGAATTCCCTCTGCTTTGAAGCTTCCTGCTGCTATTTATAGCAATGTCAGTTCCACCGCACCCAGAAGTTTCTACTAATTTACCTCAGACCTCAATCCCAGGTATAGCAGGCCAGGCTAATTGATGCAGCTGGCTAGCTCCAGGCTTCCATCCCATATAGGGCCGGCCCACCCTATCACAATACCTCGTAATTCATTGCACTTGCACAGTTTAATTATGAGATCAGCAGGCGAAGGAGCCTTGCTGTGGCTTAGCTCGCAGATCCCTGTGAAACACAGAGATGTACCAAGGAGCACTGGCAAGGGCTGGTGGAGAGAATCTAAGATGAGGAAGGCAAATTAGAAGGGCCAGCATGCGTTGCATAACAAATCCCAAGTGACTGTATGAATTGATGGCAATGCAGCAAAGAACAGGGAAGCCCTATATGTGTGAAGGCCAAATTAAGTCATTTGGACAGGGCTTTTCTGTGCATAACTTGCTGCCGAAAGACACTGTCTATCTTCTACACAGACTCCTTGGCTACATTTGCCAGAACTGACTGGGGGTTACAAGTCAGGAGCCTTCCTGGTTCCCATCACAACCACTGTCGCCTGACTGCATACATCACCGCTGAAACGGAAAAAGAGAGCGATGTGCTGTTTCTAGCATAAAGCCCCTTGCTTGTGCTAGTAGACACCACATCTTTGATGCACTCATCTTCTCTGACTCCTTTGTGATAGCTGAACAATCATGATGTTGATAACATCTTCAAAAATCTTACGAAACCAAAACCTGTCAGAAATTTTTACGAAACCAAAACCTGAATCTTGTCAGGCTGAATGTTTTCAGTCACACAGGTTAGCTGGAGGAAACCTTACCTAAAGGCACTGAATAGTAACAGAGAGGTATATGCAAGGCACTACATTTAGCCATTTGGAATGGCGATCCATCAACTATATGGAAAAAACTTGCTCAGATCCAGCCAGACATCATCTTTCTCTCCAAATGCAAAAAGATGGACATCATACCCAAGAGACTGACAGTGAAAAACCCATTACAATCAACGCGCTCCACTGATTATGGTGAGAAGCTATGCCACACACTCTCCAAGAAACTGAGGAACCACTTGATCAGTATCCTGTACAGCATGCAAGAAAGGATCAAGAATGACCTTGCTAAAGGCAGTGAGTTAAATTCAACCCTGGCCTTAGCGACTGCCATGCACGGCCATGGGAGACATGCAAGGGCAAGGTTTTAAAAAGCTATTTAGACACCTAACATTGCTGGAAATCTCATTAGGCACACATTAGAGAATCCTACAATGGAAGTTAGCTGATTCTGAAATGTCTTCATTTTGGGCACGTAAATACTTAAAAAACCTCGCCCATATTTATCCAGTTCATTCTACTCTTTCTTGTTTTTCATGTAACATTGTAAGATGGCAGATGCTATGTGGAATTTATTCTTATATTTTTGTTTTCTTTAAATGAAATCGTCTCCCACACTTCAGTCCCACAATCTGCTCAGCTCAGTGGGGACCCAGTAAACTGGACAGAACCCCTCAGGCCCTGTTGTTTACCTGGCATTCCTTGTCTAGCCATAACCCACTTCCTTTCAGATCAGGGTCACTAACTTTCGACTAGCTGTATCTGAACACTATTCACAGATACAGGGCTATGCTAACAAACTATTATCTGCAAATAACACAACACTGAGTAATAAAGAAGGAGTAAGCAACATTGTAACTTTGGCAAATAAAACTTAGCAAGAGCGGGTAGAATTTCTCATCTATCAGGTGGCTTACAGCAGGAGCAGCAGGACTGTGTTTCCCAGACCTTCCGCTACCGCTGCACAACAGTTTCTGAACTGGGATTCCAGGAAGGGATGTGCCTTTCATTGGGATTCTCCCACAACTGTCCTTCCTTAAAAGGACATTACAATTCCTGGTGCATCCACTGTCCCAATACAAAAGGACCAAGCTGTCCCCTGGAGGAACTTCAGATACGTGCCTGCAACTGAATGGAATTTGAGGCCTTTCCTAGCACTCTCAACAGAAAAACCAAAGACTGGATGGCTGTGGAGAATACCATCTCACTCAGTAAAATCAGCCTCTTTAGGTTCAAAGGGTTAAGCTTGCGCCATTGTCCACACTGTACTTGTCCTGTTGGGGTGGCATTCAGAAAGATAATACAAAGCCTGTGCATCACTTATGTCCTCAAAGGAGGGTTTTAAGTGCATTGTGCTGGTGCTGACTGAGTTGTCAGGCTGTCACTCTGTCACCACCAACCAACACTAAATTCACAACAAAGGGGCCAAATGGTACTTGAAATCCAGCATCTTCCAATCAAGAGACTTTTCCAGGAAGATAAGGGGTGGGGACACCTTAAGCCAGGGGTGGGGAAAATACAGCCTGTGGGTTGGGCCCACAGGCAAGCGAGAGCCACAACCAGGCTCCCTGTCTGCCCTGCCAGCATGCCGCTCAGAGAAACTGGCTGCGAAGGCCATGGGCTTCTTTGAATGCTGCCTGCCCAGGGGGAGGGGGAAGAGAGGTTTTGTGTGCTGCCCTCTTCCTCCAGCACAACCTCACAGCTTCCAATGGCTGTTTTCTGGCCAATGGGAGATGCCCGTTTGCAGGACAGGCAGCACAAAAAATATCGCCTCATCCCCCATGGGCTTTCAGCATTCAGAGAAGCCCATGGATCATGCAGCTGGCTGCTGCTCTGAGCAGTATTCAGGGACAGGGTAGGCAGGGAGCCTGGCTGAGGAACCTGCTGAGCTGCTAACCAGGAGTGACTCAGATAAGCACCTCGCAGCCAGAGTTTGCCTCTGGCATCCTAGCCCCTCCTTCCTGCAAACCCTCTGTCCCTCCTGCCTCCCACATGTAACCCAAACCCTCTGCACCCGTCTCCTGCACACACACCTCCTCCCAGAGCTTGTACCTCAATCCCCTAGCCCCTGGTCATGACCCAAATCTCTGCACCTCCTCTGCACTTCGGCCCACAGTCACAACCCTCTCCCAGACTCTGCACCCCTCTTGCACCCCTTCTTCAGGTCAGAATCCTCACCTGCAGCCACACCCTGTCCCAGACAGCACCCTCTCTTCCAGGCCACAACTCCATGCCAGACACTGCACCCCAGTCTCCTAATCCTGGTCACAACCCAAATCCCTGCACTCCTCCTAGGGTCACAACTCCCTCCTAGACCCCACACTCCCTACTACACCTTTCTCCAGGTCAGAATCTTCTCCTGCATCCATAATCTCTCCAGGACTCTGCATCCCTTCCTGCACCCCACGGCCCTGCCCTAGGTCCCAGCCCCCTCCTTCATGCACCCAACCTCCATGTCTGAACCTTCCACTGTGGCCTGGACTACCAGAGCCACCAAAGCCGCCACACATTCCCCACTCCCTAGTGTGAGGAGATATGGTGGCTCCAGCAATAGTGGTGTCTCCTCAAGGTGGCGATGGAGTCTCCAGCTGCTGCAGTGGCACTCCAAACCCCAGCAGAGGGCCTCCAGCCATGGCAGGGTGCCCCCAGCCACAGTGGTGTCTCTAGTCATGGCAGGGCGCCTGTAGCCAGACAAAATCTCCCCACTACAGACCAGCTTTTGCCTCCCTTCTAAGGTGCCTCAGAGCACACAGGGCACTGAACAGCAGTTAAACAGCACAGTCTTTGATGCCTTCCTAAAGGGGCCCAGATGCGCTGGCTCATCATGACCCTGAGAAACAGAAAACACAGATAGAGGGCTAGCAGGCTAACCATTAATGATGGGCCTCAGAGAACTGCCCTTGGCTGGCATTAATGGAGTGATGCGCCCACACAGCCATCCCAGAAGAGGAATCTCCGCCCTTGTAAAAGAACGTCGTGTACTCCCAAATTTTTATCTCCTGTCTTACGAGTGCAAATTAAGCAAGAATTGTCTTTGTAAAAACTGGCGTCACAAAAGACAGACCAGTATGATCTGGCACCATAGATAAGAAAGAGGATACGTGACCCAAGGGGTATAAAGATGGGCCCAGCAGCACTCTGACTTTGAGTGCATTCCCACCAACTACCTGCTGGTCGGGGCAGGTGATTGCCTCCCGAGGTCCGCAACTGGGGATGCCCAACCTCATATTCGTCTTTCTGCAGAATTGAGTGACCGATCCTGGCTTGGCTATGCTGGTATCGAGAGACACAAGGAGGGTAAGACATACCCATATTAAGGAGGGTAAGATGTACTCATATCAAGGTCTCCTTTTGGTGTGCACAGTTAAAGAATTAGAGCTCTATAGATAGATGCTGTTGCATTAAGACGTCGTAGTATTGAATTGTAATGTAACCTGTTAACACTTGTACTCTGCTAGCATATAAGAAGTAGACAATAGCCTTTTGTAACCACACGCTTATAACTATAGCTTAATAAACTTGTAACTAGTTAAGATCTAAGCCTGACTGCTGTTGATCTCTGTCACTACAACACAGCCGGCACAATAAAAAGAACTTTAACCATTTGGTTACCACAGCCTGGCCATAGGTGAGAGTACTAGGAGCTCCCTGCTCTAGCAGTAAAAGACTCGGGTGTTTAGGACCCTGGGGCATCCGTCAGTCTGGCCCAGACTGCCCGCTGTGAAGGAGCCCAGCGCTCTAGCAGTTAAAGACTCGGATGGTAACAAGGGCATAGTTGGTATCTCACCGCACATTACCCGGCCACCGGCTAACAGCGCCTCCAGCCAGGCAGGGTCTCCAAGTGGTGGCAATGTTCCAAACTGTGTCATCTCCAGACGCAACGGGGCTCCAAGTGGCAGTGGCTCTGGCAAGTCACCAGCATTTTTTTTTTTTGGAGGGAGGGACTGGGGCTGAAACAGCCTGGCAGGGGTGGCTGGGATCTAGGGCAAAAGTAAACCCTCGGATTTAATGGCCTTTCAGGTTTAACAGACACCCCTCCCCCACCCATTAGTCCATTAAATTGAGGGTTTACTGTAAGGCATCATGTGCCAGCAATGCCCCTCTGCCATGTACGTTGGACAAACTGGACAGTCTCTGCACCAAAGGATGAATGGACAAAAATGCAAAGTCAGGAATTGGAATACACATCAACCTATAGCGGAACACTTTAACCTCCCTGGACATTCAATAATAGATTTAAAAGTAGCCATTCTTCTACAAAAGGATTTTACCGGAAGTTTACAGAGGGAGACATCTGAATTGAATTTGTTTGCAAATTCGACTCATTTAAATTAGGCCTTAACAGAGATCTCAATTATCTTAAGCATTACAAGGGCAATTTCCCCACCTTTGATATTCACTGGAACAAAACCAATCCTGCTTAACTTAATTTGTTTCATCTTCTGGTCTTGCTAGTCACAGGTAACACCTTTTTTCCTCCTTCCTTCCCCCATCTCTCTCCCTGCTACATAAACCCTGGATTCTACCTGTCTACTTCAATAATCTGAAGAAGTGGGTCTGACCCATGAAAGCTCATTATCTAATAAATGTGATAGTCTTTAAGACGCTACAGAACTGCTTGTTATTTGTGAAGCTAAACACTAACACAGCTACCCCTCTGAGACAATTATAGATTTGTAAGCCTAACTTCAGTACCAGGCAAGTTGGTTGAAGCTATAGTAAAAAATAGAATTATCAGAAACAAATGAACACAATATGATGGGGAAGAATCAACATGCATTTTGTGAAGGGAAATCATGCCTCACCAATCTATTAGAACGCTTTGAGGGGGTCAACAAACGTGTGGACTAGGGTGATAAAGCTGATAGAGTATACTTGGACTTTCAGAAAACCTTTGACAAATTCCCATACCAAGGCTGTTAAGCAAAGTAGGAAGTCCTGGGTAAGAAGGGAGATCACCTCATGAATCAGTAACTGGTTAAAAGATTAGAAACAAAGAGAAGGAATAAATGGTCAGTTTTCACAATGCAGGGAGGTAAAGAGTGGGGTCCACAAATCTATACTGGGACCAGCACTGTTCAACATATTCATGAATAATTTGGAGAAAGGGGTAAACAGTTAATTGGCAAAATCTGTAGATTACACAAAATTACTCAGGAAGACTACAAAGAGTTACAAAGGGATCTCACTAAATTGGGCGGCTGGGCAACAAAACGGCATATGAAATTCAATGAATATTGGAAAACATAATCCCAGCTACACATACAAAATGATGGAGTCTAAATTAGCTATTATCACTCAAGAAAAGGTTCTTGGAGTCATTCTGGATAGATCACTGACAACAACATCTCAATGTGCAGGATCAGTCAAAAAAGTTAACAGAATGTTAGAAACCATTAGGACAGCAATAGCTAGTATGACAGAAAATATCACTATGTTACTATATAACTCAGTGGTTTGTCCACACGTTCAATATCGCACGTACTTCTTGTTGCCCCATCCAATAAAAGTTAGAACTGGAAAAAAGTACAGAAAAGGACAAGAAAATTGATTGGTTGTATCAAACAGTTTCTATATGAGGACAAAATTAAAAGGCTGGGACTGAACACCTTAAAAATATGACTAAGGGAGGGATATGGCAGAAGCTTATAAAATCATGACTGATGTGAAGAAAGTAAATAAGGAAGTGATATTTACTCATTCTCAGAACACGAGAACCCATGGTTGACCAATAAAACCAAAAGGCAGCAGTCTTAAAACAAACACAAGGAAGTACTTCACACAATGCACAGTCAACCTCTAGATCTCAGTTCTGGGGCCATCATCATCACCATCACATTATGAGTGGATTAACAAAAGAATCAGGAGAATACGTCCACCAATGGCTATTAGCCAAGACACTTATGGACTCAACTCCAAGACCTGAGTGTCCCTAAAGCTCTGGCTGCCAGAAGTGGGAGTAGATGATGGATCAGTCAATAATCTCCCCGCTCTGGTCATTCCCCCTGAAACATTTTACCTTTCTTTGCTCTCTCCGTGCATTTGTGTGCAAATAATACATAATACTAATAATGATAAAACTCAATGGACTGAAGAGAAAAGGCTCTTTTTTTCATTCCACACATGGTGATTGGTGGGGGCGGAGTTTACAGGGAAGAAAAAAGAACGGAGAGGACAGTCTGGTAGGGAACAATACAGAGAAGTGACACAGTACTCTGGCTCATTGCTGATACTTGTTTTCAAAGTCTGGTGGAGATGCAGAGCCCCTTGATGTGCTCTTCTTATTACCCTGGTGTCTGGCTACTCCGAATTGTCTGCCAGGCAACCTGTCTCAACCCCATAGCAATGGGAATGTTGCTTTCACTGAGGTCTAACCTAGTGAACAACCAATGACAGTGATGTCTTAAATGTCCAAACAGAGACAAGTGCAGGATTGCAGGGAGTACACCAACCAAGTGCCCCTGCCCAGCTTCCTCCTTGCTCATGCTCCACTCATGCCACACCTCTTCCCTACTACTGCTCCGTCTATGCCCCACATTCTCCCCACCCCTGCCTCCCACTCCCCATGGAAGTGCTGCACCGCTTCTGGTGGGTGCAAGGGCAGCCCCTGCCAGTTCCCAGGAACTGTACGGCCAGGGGTAGCCCTTTTGGGCCATGCTGCTGTGGTGGAGGAGTGGGACTGTCCTTATTCATGGGAAGTGGCACAGTGCTCACAGTGAGTGGGGGCATGCAATGCAGGGGGTGCATATGTCCCCTGTGCTCCCCTCATGTGTTGCCTAAGTGTCCAAAGGCACCACCAATTTGCACATGCTCAGCCTATCTTTGAACCAGTCCTGACTGCTGTCCAGCCTACCAGTGTACGGCTTCATGAGCCAGGGGAGCAAGGGGTAGGCAGGGTCTCCCTGGATCATGACTGGCATTTCAACATCCCCAGTGCCTATTTTGCAAGCTGGAAGAAGTGCCTGCTTGCAGCTTTCTGAGCAGACCTCGGAGGGGTGCACCCTGTGCCTTTCCTGACCATCCCACATTGATTTAGGTGGAACAGTCCCTGTAGTCTACCAGTGCTTACAACACCACTTTGGGTTGCACTTTTGGCTAGGTGGTCTGATGCCAAGATAATTGATATGCATTTTATCTGTCGCTCCGCCGCAGTCAGAAAATCCCATCATGACAAAACCGTCCACTATGTCTTGCACATTGCCTAGAGTCACCACCCTCCATAACAGAAGTCTCTCAATGGCTCTGCACGCTTGGATCACAGTAGATTCCATGGTAAATTTTCCCATTCCAACCAGATGCCTCACTGACCCGTGGCACTCTGGCATTGTAAGTTTCCACAGACCTATCGCCACTTGATTCCCCACTGTCAGAGCAGTTCTCATTTTAGTATTGCCACAATGCAGGGCTGAGGAAAGCTCTTTACACACATCAAGAAAAATGGCCTCATGTAAAAGTTCACCAGCCAGTGCTCACCATCCCACAACTGCACAATGATGCAGTCCCACCAGTCAGTGATCATTTCCAGGGACCACAAATGGCCTCAACCCTGTCAAGATGGTGCATAACTGTTGCCAGCAATTGCAGATTGCTCCTCTCTATATCTTCTAGCAGGGCTGCTTGCATGGCATCATATTCATCCATATAGTGTCTCCTGTATCAGCTGTATAGATATTGCAGGCTAAGGTGTGAGGTGTTTGTAATACTAACAAAAGCAGTGCACAGCTGAGCAAGGTCCATACTTTCAAGCTATGGTGTCCCCAAGGCATGGGGAACCCAGTCTTATAGAAAATGGCACAAAAAAAGGCTTGGTTTGTTTGCTATTGATTTCAGGGAGAGTGGGAGGGAACAAGTTAAGGCCATCATGGAAAGCTAATGTCATGTTCCCATAACCACCCATGCCAATGATTTCATCCCATAAGGCATTGCAAGCCCAACCCAAAATTCCACTTGGCTACACGCACTATAGGATAGCGACCCACAATGCTGTGCTGCACGCATCGACGCAAGCCCTGCTTGTGAGGGCGCACTCCGCCGGCACGAGCGTAGTGTGGGCATGCAAGATCAGCTTGCTTTAGTCACAGGCTTGATGTTGATTTACACAAAGTTGACTTAATTTTGTGATGCAGACACAGCCTATATAGGACAAATAAATAACCTGTGAAGGACTTTGTGCGGAATGGTCTGATATTTGTATCTTATATTCCTAGGAAAAAAAAGTCTTAGCACAAGTTATGTACAAGTTCTGGGATGCTCTGAAGCAATTTGGGGTTTTATTTTGCTCTGATGTGATATTAAAGCAACTCTTCTAGTGCTGGCCGCAGCGAAAGCGATAATGGCAAGAGCCCCCGAAGGTCTCTGTTATAGATGAGCCACATTGTTTTTCAGTGAGATAAACTAAGAGCTCACAAAACAAAGTGCAGGAACTCTGCCAACAACAGCCTGGAAGCCCAATTTTCAGCTGCCCAGCTCTGCTGCCAGCAGCAGTGCAGAAGTTACGGTAGCAGTATTGCAATCCGCCTTACAATAAACATGGGACCCCTCCCCCATACAACTCCTTTATGGGTCAGGACTCCTACAATTACACTGTGATATTTCAGATTTAAATAGCTGAAATTATTAAATTCATTAATACTATCACCAGCAAATTGCCCAAAATGGACTGAAACCTGGTGCCCCAAGATCTGGCACTGAAAGTAGCACAGGGCTCAAGCTGGCACACCCCCAGCCCCCTGAAGCTGGAAGCATTGTGGGCTGAAACTGGCAAATCTCCCTCCCTCCACAATCCAAGAACAGTGGGGGGGGGCTGAAGGTGGGAGCCCCAGTACCCCCTACCTCCTCCAATGAAGCTGGAGCCATGCTGGGAGCCACCCCACTTACCCACATACAATCTCTAGCTCCTCCCTGCCTTCACCCTGAGCTACCCACTGTATGCACCACTAGCTACTCCACTCACTTCACACACTCCACAATTAACTATCTCTTGTACCACGAACTACACCTCCTGCCCACCCACAGCCCCTGGCTACTCCCTGACAGCATCGTGAATTAGTCCCCTCATTTCATGCAGTCCCTTGAAACAAGCTAGACCCGGACTGCACACAGCCCCTAGCTACCCTTGCCCTGCCCCCTGAGAATCTTTCTAATGTTTTGAACTGAGTCCCTACTTTGAGTTATACAGGTTGAGTCTCTGTCATCCGACATCCTCAGGACCTGACTGGTGATGGACAAGAGAATTTGCTGGACCATGGGAGGTCAATATTTTCTAGCAGCAACACTTCCACTGCTTACTGGACTCTTAGAAGACGTTTAGGGGCAAATTACAACTAAATAACAGCACAAAACACTGAGAGCCAGGACTGGTGGCTCTAAATAAACTTTATGGGACCACAGGAAACTTGGCCACACCCATGATAAGTGGTCATCCAGCTAACTAAAATCATACCAGATTACAGGTGTTGTCAGAAAAGGGAGTTCCAGATTAGAGTGGTTCAACCTGTACTTGGTTGCATCCTCTCAGCCTGGAGCACAGTCTGTGGTGACTCAGGGAATGGAGGTGGTTGTCCCATATCCCTGGATCCTGCTGGGCCAAGCTAGTTTGAGCCCCGCCACCCCTTGCTCTACCCCTCCCCTCCAGAAAACAGAAGTAATACTACATGTATGCCCCTGGGTCCTCCCCCTCAAACCCAGATTCCAAGTTCCACACAAACACACGGGGCCCCAGAGTTTTTACAGCAAGAAAAAGTTTGAGAATCCTAGTCTGTAAATCTCAGTGGCAATATGTGGAGATGGTAGTTCCACTATTCTTGAACAAGCTTCCTCATTTACTGACTAGTGGTCATACAAAATGCATGTGTTCCCAGATCATAGTTCTGGAAGAAAGATGTAGCACATGCCCTTGCTGTCCTGCATGATCCTCATTTTTTACATTTCAGGAGCTGAACATTTTTATGTCATGAACTATCTTGTCAACCGTGATACTAATCACTGCTGTACTCATTTATCATGCATGGCACTCCCTTTGAATTTAGCATGGGAAAACTGCAGGTGGAATTTAGAAGCCAGTGGAAATGTGATGACTAGCATGTACTAGCACCTCTTAATGGAAATGCAACTAAATTTGCTGGCTTCTGGCTGTCCAATTTAGCTGGCCTAAAACTTTTTTGTGCATTTCACTGACTCCTGTTAATATTCAAAAGGAAACTCAATTTGTTTAGGACACAGACGTAGCTCTCTTCTCTATTTTTAAAGCATTTCACAAAACCTAATAGAATTTTTTTGTTAATTTCATTGAAAACTTTACTTTTCCAAATTCTTCCTTCCCTTTACAGTACTGCAAACCCATTTTTGGGATTTGTTTATCCCTTTAAAACTATCAGTGCACTGCAATGAATTGTTAATGGACTTGTTATTCAACCCATTCAACCAGAAGTGAAAAAAGTACCCAAAAGAGATACTTGAGTAAAAGTCCAGCTGCTTTGGGGGGAATGTAAGTAAAAGTCAGACGGCCTTCTGGAAAACTATTTGAGTAAAAGCACAAAAGCATTGTGGCTTATTTATGCGTAAGTACCCAGAAGCATCCAAGGAATTCCATAGGGTTACAGCTCTTTACTTCTGGACACTTGAGTACAACTAAGATGTGACACAGCTGTTCTTTTACTCAAGTAGTTTTCCAGAAGGCTACTTTGACTTTTACTTAATTACAGCCCCCCCCAAAGCAGTTGGACTTTTACTCAAGTAACTTTGGGGGTACTTTTTCCACCTCTGCATTAACATGGATTTCCTGTAGCTTAGCTACATATCTGACTGAAGCCCAGTCATTATTTCCCATCCCTTGTAGTTATTTCCTGCTGCAGAAGCCTCCCTATAGAAAAAGCAATAGAGGGAGGGGAGATTGGACCCACCAGCACCTTCCTCTCCCTCCACTTTTCCTACCACCCCTTTTCTCCAATTCCAGGTGTGATTTGTTGAAGCAATCACTTTTTGATACAGTAAACCCTTGAGTTACATGGGGGTTGCATCCCTATAATCCCTGCATAACTCAAATTTTCATGAAAGTCGAGGGAAGATAAAAACCAGGCTGCTGCTTGGTTCCCAGCTCCCCTGGACTTGCATGAGCCGGGAAACTGACCAGCCCATTAGGGCTGGTCAGTTTCCTAGCTCCCAGAGTGGAGGGGAGCCAGGAACCTGGAAGCAGCCTGGTTCCAGTCTCCCTACTGCTTGCAGGACCTGGGAAACTGACCAGCTAATGACTGGTCAGTTTCCCAGCTCCTGCCAGTGCAGGAGAGCCAGGAACCAGGCTGCCGCTTGGTTCCCAGCTCTCTGCCCCATGTGGGAACTGGAAAGCTGACCCACCATGAGTGGATCAGTTTCCTGTATCCCACAAGCCCATGGAAAAGGGAAACCAAGAATCCACCTGGCTCCTGGCTCCCCTGTGCTGGCAGGACCCGGGAAGCTGACCAGCCATGAGCTGGTCAGTTTCCCAGGTCCTGCAAGTGGCAGGGAGAAGGGAACCAGGCCAACGCTTGGTTCCTGACTCCCCACTGCTTGCAGACCCGGGAAACTGATCAGCTCATGGCTGGTCAGCTTCCCAGGTCCTGCAAGAGGTGAGGAGCTTCCACACACACACCCCAGCCAGAGACCCCCAGCTGGCTCTGCTTCCCGGGCACTGCCCAGCTGACTTCCAGCTGCAGGGCTGAGGAGTCTCGTGCCCCACTTCAGCACTGCAACTCCTCCCACTCTCTTGCATAAATGTGAAATTTGCGCATTTCCAATGTGCATATCTCAGGGTATTATTGTACCTTGGGCAACAGAATCCAGTGAGTAGCTCATGTTCTGTTACTGCAGTCAAGTTCTCTTACACAGAGATCACCTCTTCTGATCTCTTTGTAACTGAATCTAAATTCAGCAATTAGTAAAAGCCCCATGTTCATCTCAAACAAAGATGACAAATTTCACTGCTCAGCTGTGATGAAATAGAATTTCACAGGCCTGTCACAACAGACTAGAAAACCCAGATGGACAATTCTGTTGATTATTCCTGGTAAAAGCAAGTGGTGAAGAACCTCTCCACCCCCTTGTTCCAGCAAACTTCCCCACAACCCCAGTGTGCCCTGACCTCTCCACTCTGACCCCCGTTCCAATGATCTCCCTGCCTTCTCCACGCTATGCCCTTATGTCCCTTCTCCCTTAGTTCCAGTGAGCACCCCCACTGTGCCCCAATTTCCCCTCCCCACGCTCCTATGCTCCAGGAACCAACTCACTAGCCCCAGCTTGCTCCTGCATCCTCCCTCCTGGCCTTTCACTGCAACCCCAGCTCACTCCTGCATCCTCCCACCATCCCAGACACCCCAACATCAGCCTGCTCCTGAAACCACCCCCCCCAGTCAGACCTTCACTCCCAGCCCACTCCAGCACCCAGCCTCCCACTCAGACCCCCACCCTCATGCCCTTCTCTGTCCCACTCTCTGGCAGCCCCCTCCTGCACACTGAACTGCCCATTTTGGCCTCATCCCAGAGTATGAGGGCACACAAAATCTACTAACCTCAGGGCCCCAAAAGAGTTTATCTGGTCTGTGGCAAGGCCTGAAGCTTAGTGGGGCTGGAACACCAAGGAAGTGAGATACGTCAGTTGGGGGCCACATCAGTGAGGGTTGGAGTTTGTTTCTTGGTGTTTCAGAGGAGGGGAGAGATTTGTTTCTCACTTGCGTAGCCCCTGACTGAATTTTGTGCAGATGAGTGGCCCCCGACCCAGAAAAGATTCCCCACTCCTGTCATAAATAAGGACAATGTTGAACGCTTTTGTTTCGGACAAAAATGAATATTTTACTTTACTCAAAATGATTGGTAAATTAACGTGATAAAGTCAAGCCACTTAATCTGCTTAATTAGCTTGTTTAATAATATTTCCTTTCTTACCAGTTATATACTCCCCTTTATGTTATAGCTCCAGTAGCCTAATGTGAATAATTTAGTATTTATGGTATTTAGAGATAAACTAAGGCATTTTGTCGTCATGGGTGGCTGGCTGGTGGTCCACAGAAGGGTTTGCATTGAGCAAGGTGGGATATGATCCAAAAGGTTTGAGAACCACTGACTTAAACAAATTGGAAGATTGGGACAAAAGAAATCTGATGAGGTTCAACAAGGACAAGTGCAGAGTCCTGCATTTGCATTGGAAGAATCCCAAGCACAGGCTGGGGGACTGACTGGCTAAGCAGCAGTTCAGCTGAAAAGGGCCTGAAGATCACAGTACATGAGAAGCTGTGGATATGAGTCAACAGTGTGCCCGTGCAGCCAAGCAAGCTAATAGCTTATTGGGGTGGATTAGTAGGAGCACTACCAGCAGATCTAGGGAAGGGATTGTTCCCCGGTATTCAGCACTCGTGAGGTCACATCTGGAGTATTGCATTCAGCTCTGGGTCCCCCATTACTGAAAGGATGTGTACAGATGGGAGACAGTCCAGTGGGGGGCAACGAAAATTATTAGGGGGCTGAAGCACATGATTTATGAGGTCAGACTGAGGGATCTGGGATTCTTTAGACAGAGAAGAGAAGAGTGAGAGAGGATTTGATAGAAGCCTGAAGCGGGGGTTTAAAGAGGATGGGGAGACGCCGTTTTCATTGGAGACAGATGACAGCATGAGGAGCAATGGTCTCAAATTGCAGTGCAGGAGGTCTAAGTTGGATATTAGAAAAAATCTATTTTACTAGAAAGGTGGTGAAGCACTGGAATGCATTACCTAGGGAGGGGGTGGAATCTCCATCTCTCAATGTTTTTAAGCCCTGGCTGGGATGATTTAGTTGGGATTGCTCCTGCTTTTAGGAGGGTGTTGGACTAGGTGACCTCCTTATGTCTCTTCCAACCCTATGGTTCTATGATTGTAAGGCTTACCTAGTATATTTCTTAAGCCCTGCAAGGAGAGAAGCCTGTAGTACAGAGCATTTACAATGACAGTAAAGTCAAACAAAATTGCTTCTCTGCAGATTGTCTGGGTATTTCAGCAATTCCCAGTAGGCTTCTTGAGTTCTAAGATACAATTTTTGTCAAAAGCAAGGAAGTGAGCTGGAGAGGGATCACAATATAAATATTCTTTCAGAAACAGAACAATTCTTTCTGAGCCCTACTTTCAATACCCCATACTCATTGTGTCTTTGGATTGCTGCAGAAACACAAGTTGGACAACACTTGTGTTACAAGAACATTTGATTTTGTGCAAATGTTTGTGCAAATGGCAACTTTACAAAGACTTATAACTTATAACTTGGCCAAAATTTTGAGGACTTACATGAAGATGAGAGGAGATACAAAAGTCCACTCTGCTCTGCCAAATTTTAAGTCCATCCTCCAAAAACAGGGGGCACCAGAGCTCTTCAAATGAAACACCACCAGTATTTTAAAATGGGGGAAGCTACATAATTCTCCCCAGCGTCATTCTCAGAAACTGCTGAATAGTGTTGGAGGAATTTTTCCAAAAAGTTTCAGACCGTGGCATGAAAAACTTCTGCCCAAATGGTTAAAGTCTGGCAAAAGTACAGGCAAATGAAACAGAGTTTTACAGCAGGAAGTGTCAGGCAACAATAATAGCAGGAATGCTATTATCCCAAATCCTGTGTGTGTTTCTGTAGTTCTGTCTTCTCTATGGATAGAAGGCTAGACTGAGTGCTTAAATACGTAGGGTAAGTCTATATTTACGGGCGGAGGGTGGGGGTCGACGCACCGCTTTTTATCTCTATGAGCTCAGCTGTCGACCATGGTACTCCAAGCTATTGTGTGCTGCAAGGGAAGTCGGCACGAGCCCAAGGAGCCCCAGTCTGCACCAGGGAACAAAGTTGATCCTGATATGTTGATTTTAACTACACTAATGGCAGGGGCCTAGAAGTGGGAGGTGCAGGAGTGATGTGTGGGCCTCAGGTTAGGAGGTGGGGGGGTGGAGAATGCAGGGGACAGGGTTGGGGGATGAGAAGGACCTCCAGAAAAGGGGCTGGGGCCATGGGGGGTGCAGGAGGAGTCACAATTGGGGGATAAGGGGCTCAGGGAAGAGGGCTGCAGGAAGCAAAGCAAGGGGTTGGATAGTGGGAGCAGGGCTCAGAGCAGGAGGTGAAGGCAGCCAGTGCCTTCTCCCCTGGGCCAGCCCATAGCAGCAAGGGCCATGCAACCCACTCCCCAGCTCCCCCCTGGGCTAGCTCTGGACAGCGAGGGCCACATGGCGCAGCCAGTGGCTGCTCCCCAGGGTGGTGGTGGGTGCACTGCCCAGGTGACAGCTGTTCCCTGGGAGAGGAGTGCTTGCTGCCCCCCATGGTCATTCATGAGTATGACTGTCCCCACTACCACACCCCTCCTTCTCTGTTTGGTAAGAAACAATTACTTTCCACACCACTATGGAACTGTGTGTCACACAGCAAACTGGGAGATACACAGCTCCGTGCCAGACCGTGCATCATCTCTGGTACCCTGCATCCAACTCCACTCCCACGGCTTCCAGTTCTCAGCGGTGTTGCTCCTCCTCCAATCAGACAAGGAAAGATATGGGAGAAAGTACACACCTGCCCAAGCCTGCCACTACACAATGACCTTTTAAACCACCAGCCGCATGTTTGCCATCATATCGCCCTTTGTGGTCTGATCTGCCATGCCAGGATGTTAGGGAAGAAGCGCTCTGGTGAGAGCAATGGGAACCTGCTAAAATTCCCAATCAGTCCTTGTCACCAACCTCACAATCTGCTCACCTGGTTTTGCCCTGCTCCATTGAACAGGTTCAGGACCAGGCAAGGTCTCTGTGCAAGCAACCAGTACCACTGGGTGTTCGTGACAACCCTTTCTGCAGCTGTGACGCAACACAGATGATGATGCACATGGCTGATGAAAGTTTGCTGATTAGGTTCAGCAGTGGTCCAGAAGAATTATATCATACCAATGAATATGCCATCGCTTGGCAAGGTGTCTTATGTGCACCCTAAATAAAATAAAGTAAATGGGCACTGCAGCAATCTGTCTTGGAGGTCTCCCATGCAGTGATTCCTTGCCGGTGCTGTATGGCGTCTCTTGGCCAGTGGCAAGTGAAAGTCAGTCAGTACACCTGGGAAGTATATTGTGAGTCTTAACTAAACGAAAGCCAAATTCTCTGCTGGTGTAACTGGACTGATTTCAGTGGAGGTTTTTGGTTTTTGTTTGTTTTTGTTTGTTTGCTTGTTTTTTCATTTACATCAGCTAAGAATTCAACCCTAAATTGCAAAGCATTTTGACATCTTCAGATTTTTGAAAAAATAGATCAAATACTGCTTTGCTATAGTAGTGACAATCCACTGAAGTAATGCAATTGCTCTCCATTTAACAGTGGAAATGAGAAAAGAATTTGCCTTTCTCTCTGTGTACTTTGACTGAAAGTCAGTTTCAAGTTCCCTAGTGTGAAATTTTATGCCCTTTCATGTTTAATTAACTTTTTTGTAAGATGACAGAAACATTCTGCATAAACTGCTGTACCTGACACAGAGGAGAAAAATGACCTCTTTTCACTCTGTTATGCAATGACACATCTGACTTGCTACTGTCATTACTGAAAGACTGTGGCATTTCGCAACAGGCATTAGCTGATCTTGCCATCCAGGCACTGATAAAAAGACAAAACTCCTTACACTCAACTTCTCCAGAGCAGTGGTTTCAGCGAGTGGTATATGCAGAGATTTTCCTTCAACTCATAAAGGTATTTGCCTAGTTTTACAACAGGCTACAAAAATAGTATTAGCAAAATTCCTGCTAAAATTTCTTATTGAGAATTATTTGTTTATACTGTTCTGCGTACTGTACACTGAGATGTAAGTACAATGTTTATATTCCAGTTGATTTATTTTATAATTATATAGTGAACACGAGAAAGTGAATAGTCTCAGAGAGGTAGCTGGGTAGAGACTAAAGTGCTAAAGGACTGCTTTTTTGTGTTATGAGAAAGTGAGCAATTTTCCAACACAGCATGTTGTGATGTTACTTTTTGTCTGATTTTGCAGACAAGTATTTTTTTGGCTGAGGTGAAAGGTAGGGTACACAAGACAAATCAGACTCATGAAAGGCACAGAAGAGTCTGGAGATATAGAGGACCACTGCTCCGGAGCATAGTTAATTGCACAGCGGGCTGCAGAACAGAGAACTGTGATGAGCAGCATCTTAGACCTGAGCCATGGCTATATATTCCCCCGTGACATCAAACAACTTCACAGTGGTTGTCTCAACATGTTTTGAGGGATGTTCCAAATTGGTCTTGAAACAAAGGAGCTTCCTTTTTGAAGTCTGCCTTTTAAATTTTAAAAGACCTTAGTTACATTTGCATGAACTCATAAAGAAATACATTCTCTTCATTTCCCAGCTCATAAATATATGACCAATATGAGAAAACCCGTTATAATCTATTCAAGCAAAGATCTGTGAAATAATGGTATGCAAGCTGTTCCCCCGATATGAAGCACTGTGGTGTAGGTGGATGCTGTTTGCGCCTGCATCAAAATGCATCAGCGTTCATGTATTCGAGGAGTGTTTAGAAGCGGTATGACAGCAGTGTGTATCAAACTGAAGGCAAAATGTTTTAGACTACATTAGCATTTACTGGTAACTTCTGGAGCCCTTGAAAATTACTTCCCCTGCATAAATTAGGAGCTGGCAATTATTTCCATGATAACTTGTAAACAAGATTAGAGTGTGCTACATAACTCACACTTATACACTCATTTACAAAGAGATCCTCCTCTCATCCTTGCTCCTTGGAAAGCCTTCCTAGACAGGGGCTGGAATGTGCTGGGCAAGCCTGCCAAAAGTGCTAATGTTGGGGTGTAGCATCAGGTAGATGGCTGGTCACCAGTGAACAGAGAGGGACTGATTCAGTGAGACAGGTGGGAGTACAGATGGATGATTATGCCAGAGCACATGCCAGTGCATCATGCAGCCCAAACAGGGAGTGTGCTTTTCACAGCTAGTTTTCCTTCTCGTAATTTTGTAATCTCCAGCCAGACCGTAATTGGGTATACAAACCTCATACGGGGGCCAAAGGAGTCAAAAGGCCATACTAGCCCAGGGAGCCCCAACCCCGAAGAGATGTTTTGACTGCAGGGACAAGTTGAACAGAGCTCAGAAACTCAGCCAAAGGGTGGTGGACAGGCTGCAGGAAAGAAGAATCCTTCTCTGAAGCCAGGTGTACACTACACAATTACCTTGGTATCACTATGTCACTCAGGGGTGCGAAAATTCCACACCCCTGAACAATGTAGTTATACTAATCTGAGAGTGACCAGACAGCAAGTATGAAAAATTGGGGTTTAGGTGAAGGTCGGGGTTAGTAGGCACCTAAATAAGAAAAGCAGGTATCCTTGCTGAAATTTTCAAGGCAGCAGGACCAGTTTCTCTTGAAGCCTTTCACAGCATTTTGACCAGCATCTTTGAAGAAGAAGACATGCCCAAAGACTTTAGGGATGCCACATTTGTCTTGCTCTTCAAGAACAAGGGCAACAATGCTGACTGTGGAAATTACCGGGGCATCTCCCTTCTCTCTACTGCTGGGAAGATCTTGGCTCGAGTCATCCTCAACTGTCTGATCACCAGCATCTCACAGGAGAATGTACCAGAGGCACAGTGTGGTTTCTGCCCAAGCCACAGCACCATTGACATAATCTTTGCTGTTTGTCAGGTCCGAGAAAAGTGCATAGAGCAGAACCTGGATCTATACACTGTCTTTATAGACCTGACCAAGGTATTTGATACCATCAACAGAGAAGCCCTGTGAATTATCCTGTCAAAATTTGGCTGCCTGAGAAGATTCATTAACCTCATACACCTGTTCCATGATGACATGACTGGCTTTGTTCTTTTGAATGGAGAGTCCTCAGGTGCATTTGAGATACCCAGTGGTGTGAAGCAAGGGTGCATGCTGGCCCCATTGCTACCAAACCTCTTTTTCATGTGCATCATCAGCTATGCAGTTAGGGACCTGGACCACGGAGTCTACATAAAGTACAGGCTTGATGGTCAGTTTTCAACCTTCATCATTTGAACGCTAAAACCAAAATGCTTGAGAGGCTCATCCTTGAAGCCCTTTTTGCTGTGGGCTGTGAACTTATGGCACACAAAGGATCTGATCTCCAGCTTATTGTCAACAAGTTGCTGAAGCTACTTATCTCTTTGGTTTTACCATCAGCCTAGGAAAGACCGAGGTGCTGTTTCAGCCTGCTCCAGGAGCTGCTGCTCTCCCCACTTCAATCTCTGTTGAGGGAACAGAGTTTGAAACAGTAGAGGAATTCAAGTACCTTGGCAGTGTGATAGCCAATGATGGCTCCCGTCACAAAGAAATCAATGCCAGGATCAGGCCAGCCAGGCACTAGGATGTCTGAGAGCACGAGTGTTGAATCAGCACAATATCCGACAGTCCACTAAACTGAAAGTGTATAAGGGTGTAGTCCGGACCAGTCTCCTGTATGGCTGTGAAACCTGGACCTTGTACAGAAAATATATGAAACTGCTGGAGCACTTCCACACACGCAGCCTGAGGTCAATACTGCATATTCGATGGACAGAGTCACAAACCTGGAAGTCCTTGACAGAGCAGGAAACTCAAACATTGAAGCCATGATTCTGAAAGCCCAGATTCACTGGACAGGGCATATCATACAAATGGAAGAGTCAAGAAATCCCTAAGCAACTCCTCTATGGTGAACTCTCCCAGGGCACAAGGAATCAAGGTAGGACTCACAAGAGGTATAAAGACTGCGTGAAGGCCAACATTGCTCATGCTGGATTAAAGCTAGAGCAGCATGCAGAAGACTGTACAGGCTGGCGTGCTCTAGTACGACACGCGTATGACAACTTCAAAAAGCAGCAACGCGTACACCTGATTGATGTTCGTGAGAGGAAGAAAGTAACAGCAGCAGCTGCACCAAGAGAACCAGGACAATTCCTTTGCCTCTACTGTGAATGCCTTTGTCATTCAAGGCTTGGAGTCCTCAGCCACATGCGAGTCCACAACCGATGAACCTGTGCAAGCCCAAGACGACATCGTCAGACACGATGGACTACCAAGGCCAGATAAGAAAAAACCCAATTACCAGGATTATGCCTCTAAGGCCGTGTCTACACGTGCCCCAAACTTCGAAATGGCCATGCAAATGGCCATTTCGAAGTTTACTAATGAAGCGCTGAAATGCATATTCAGTGCTTCATTAGCATGTGGGCGGCAGCAGCGCTTCGAAATTGATGCGCCTTGCCGCCGCGCGGCGCATCCAGACGGGGCTCCTTTTCGAAAGGAAGCCACCTACTTCGAAGTCCCCTTATTCCCATGAGCTCCCATGAGCTCCCATGAGGTTATTCAACATGGGGCAGCCTTGTGACTTTTACACAACTTTGGAGACTAGGCCTGAGGCTCCTTTGTGTGCTCTGTGTTGTGTGTCAGTGTGTGTGCACCTCACGCCAGACGCACACAAACAAACCACCAGGAATGGGCTTTATTCTGTGAAGAACACAGAACAGCATTACACCTCAGCACCCTCCTTTCTGCTTGCAGCCTGTGTGCTCCCAGCTTAGACTTTGCTGAGACCCTGCAAGGGGGGCAGAGGGTCAGTAAATACTGGCAGGAACCAGAAATTCTCCTAACATGCCACAGTTTGTAGTCCACAACTTGCAGTCCTCAGGGGTGCTCCTGAAGCACGCTGGACCTTGGGCTACACCATATTTCACTATCTGTGTGCTGTCATTCAGCATCCCACTGAAATGAAGTTCTATGAGTGGACAAGAAAAAGAGTCTGGTACTTCTCAAAGCTGCTTTGAGATGCTCTAGTTTAGGATGATATAAGGATTTCAATGGTGAAGTTCCATTGCCCGAAATCAATTCCTGGCTGCCCAAACAGCACTTGGGAAGCCACTGCAGCTGGGCAACAAATTTTGCACATGCAAAAGATGTCCAAGTACATATGCACCTTCATTGAACATGCAGTTATGGCATGAATGGACTTATTGTTTTTGCGGATATAGACCAACAGGGCTATGCCTCTGATACTCCTGCACAGACTGTTATTCTGCATACATTATACATATACATAATTGGGTCATTAACTTCATGATCCCATCCACTTATGCCTTAAATTTGGTAATTTATAGTTACAAAGCCAGGAGTTTTGTTTGTGTGATACAACATCTTTGGATAGGCCATTGGATATGGAGCTCAAACACAGGAGTTCTCCATCTAAAGACATGAATATCTACTGCCTAAGCTAAAAGAACCCCAAGCTGTGTTATCTCAAAGTTAGCAGAGGAATCATCATACCATACATTCGGCTCAGTCACTAATGGGAGACAGAGCATGGCCATAGAAAGAGCTGGGCAGAGATTGCTCACTGCATGATCGGCAAAGCTCGGACCACAACTTTAGCCTTGGGTTCACACCAGGCCTCAGATACAGGGGCTTATGTTTCAGGCCCTCTTCCTACTGTAAGCTCTATAGGTTCCATCCTACACAGCCAGAGACACTGCATTATGGCTACGTCTACATGTGTATGCTACATGGAAATAGCTTATTTCGATGTAGCGACATCGAAATAAGCTATTTCGATGAATAACGTCTACACGTCCTCCAGGGCTGGTGCTGTCGATGTTCAACGTCAACGTTGGGCAGCACCACATCGAAGTAGGCGCTGCGGGGGAGCGTCTACATGCCAAAGCTGCACTCATCGAAATAAGGGTGCCAGGAACAGCTGCAGACAGGGTCACAGGGCAGACTAGCACTTCTGGGACAACAGCTAGCTGCTCCCTTAAAGGGCCCCTCCCAGACACACTCAGCCTGCACAGCACGTGGTTTGCACAGCTATAGGCACACACACCTCGGCGACACAGTTATAGACCCCCAGCAGCAGCAGCAGCCAGAGGTCCACCCAGCCGCCCCTGCAGCAGCAGTGCTCACCCGGCTCAATGCCATGCAGGAGGCAGCTGATCACCTTTTCTTCGTGGAAGAGGAGCTGCCCCCAGGGGAGGAGGAAGCAACCCCAGACCCTGCAGCACCCCGCCCCCCCCGCCGCACACGCCTCCGGCTGTGGAGCTACCCCACAAGCACCAACTGGTGTGAGCGGCTGGTGCTCGGCGAGTGGGACGACAACCGCTGGCTCCAGAACTTTCGCATGAGCCAGCAGACATTTCTGGAGCTCTGCCAGTGGCTCACCCCCGCACTGAGGCACCAGGACACCGCCATACGGCGTGCCCTCAGCATGGAGAAACGGGTCAGCATCGCTGTCTGGAAGCTGGCCACTCCAGACAGCTACCGATACATGAGGCAGCAGTTTGGCGTCGGCAAGGCCACTGTCGGGGCTGTCCTCATGGAGGTAAGAGGACCCACGGGGAGCGGGAGGCAGCCCTGGGGGTGGAGGGGAGGGGAGCCCTGGGGGTGGAGGGGGAGGCAGCCCTGGGAGGGGAGGGGAGGGGAGCCCTGGGGGTGGAGGGGCGGGGAGCCCTGGGGGTGGAGGGGAGGGGAACACTGGGAGGGGAGGGCCAGACACACCCTGCACACCCCTCATTGGTGCTCTCCCATGTCCTTCCCCTGCAGGTCGTCCACGCCATCAACGCCCTGCTCCTCCACAGGCTCGTGTGGCTTGGGGACCCGGATGCCGCCATCGCTGGCTTTGCCACCCTGGGCTTCCCAAATTGCTTCGGGGCTCTTGATGGGACCCATACCCCCACCTGAGCTCCGGAGCACAGCGGAGGATGCTTCCTGAACAGGAAGGGCTACCATTCGGTGGTCCTCCAGGCCTTGGTGGACAGCCGGGGCCGCTTCCTGGACATTTATGTTGGCTGGCCTGGCAGCACTCACGACACCCGGGTACTCTGGAATTTGGGCCTGTGCCGCCAGCTGGAGGTGGGGACCTACATCCCCCAGCGGGAGATCCCTGTGGGGGACACCACCATGCCCCTCTGCGTCATTGCAGACGCGGCGTACCCCCTCCAGCCCTGGCTCATGCACCCGTACACGGGCCATCTCACAGCCAGCCAGGAGTGCTTCAACACGCACCTGAACCGCGCGCGCCAGGTGGTTGAGCGCACATTTGGCTGCCTCAAAGGGCGCTGGAGGTGTCTCCTCACCCACCTTGATGCGGGCCCCACCAACATCCCCCAGATTGTGGGCGCGTGCAGCGCACTCCACAACCTGGTGGAGAGGAAGGGGGAGGCATTCTTTCAGGGCTGGGCTGTGGAGGCCGGCAGGGCTGACATGCAGCCACCCGCTGCCCCCAGTCGCCAGGTGGATCCCGAGGGGACCTGGGTCTGGGAGGCCCTGCGGGCCCATTTCGACCAGGCCGCGGAGTGAATGCTGGCAGGCCCCCCCACTGCATCCCCGCATCCTCCACAACACTCCTTGCCCCTACGCCCACACCACAGAGCACCCAAGAGCACATCCCCCTCCCACTTTTCTTGCAAATAAAAATAGACCTGCTGTTCGTGAAACCACAAAACGTTGAATTCTTATTATTATAGTATTACAACACATATAAATATTATATACTATATGATAACCAAAAAACAGTGGAACACAAGGAAGGGGAGAACTATTTACATGGGGGGCAGGTATCATAAAATAACAGGGGTCTAATACAAACTATATACAACACAAATACTACATACTACATATGTACAAAGGGGGAGGGGGGGGCCACATCCTGGGCCCCGCACCCCCTAATGTCCAGCACTGGGGGTTGGCAGCCGTGACCCTCGCCTCGGTCTCAGCCCTGGCTGTGGCTGGCTGGGGGCCAGGCGGACCGGCAGATATGGCCGGCGGGTGTCAGCAGGCCCCAGGTCCCCCTCAGCGGAAGGGCCCTCGGTGGCGGATGGCGGTGGGACGGCGGGTGGAGCAGCGGGTGGAGCGGTGCGTGGAGCAGGCAGGGTGGGCAGAGCGGCGGCCAGCACAGCATGGGGGGCCAGGTAGTCTGCGATGCGCTCAAACGTGCGCATAAAGGCCCCCCATGCCTCCTGGCACCAGGCCAGAGCCCGCTCCTTCAGATGGAGGCGCCGCTCGTCCACCCGCAGGCGCGGCTCCGATACCTCCCGCTGTCGCCGGAGGGTCGCCAGCAGCTGGGGATCCGTCGCCGTCTGGTGGTGGTGCTGGGTCCGCCGTCATCCCCCCACTGGGGCTGGTAGGTGCTTCGCCGAGGGGCTGGCCTGCAGCGATGGCCCCGGTGGGCTCTCCGGGACCACTGACACCTCGCCAGCACTCTCCGGTCCCTCCGATGGTGCAGCTGCAGAACACAGCGGGAGAAGAAGAGTGGAGACAGCCATTAGTGTGGCCCCTGAGCTGTGGCCCTTGTCCCCCCACCCCTCTGCTGCTGGTTCCCCATCCCCGTCCCCGGGAAATCCTGCTGCTGCTGATGGGTGTCCCACCCCCTGCCCCCAGGGGACCCTAGGTTCTGCTCCCCCCATCCCCGGGGTAGGGCATGGCACTGTCATGCTGGCGGGGCAGGGGCTGATGCAGTCTTCTGAGGGACATGCCACTGCTGTCCTTGGGGCCATGGTCATCTGGGCATGTGGAGGGCCCTGGTCATGTCTGTTGCCCCCACCCCTCAACCCCGGGGGTGTGCACCGGGGGGGTACATACCTGACGGTCCGCTCCCATGGTCGGGGGACACCCTGTGGGCGGACGCCCTGCTGGAGCTCCGGGACGGCAGCGCGATGTGGAGCCCCCCGTCGCTGGAGGAGGATTCCCCCTCCTCCTCCTCCTCCGGCATCCCAGGGGTGGGCTCCTGGGGGGGCCCCTGGAGTGCGGGGCTTGCCTCCAGGGCAGACTCCGCCTCCGGGGCCTGCTGGGGCTCGTCAGCCGAGGTGTCAAGAGGGGTGGGGAGGAGGTGTGCCAGGGGCCCAGGATTTCCCTGAGCTCCCTGTAAAAGGGGCAAGTGACAGGGGTGGCCCCAGATCGGCTGGCCACATCCGGGGCCCGGGCATAACCCTGCCGCAGCTCCTTGACCTTACTCCTGATGTGGTCAAGAGTGCGGGCAGGGTGACCCCGGGTGGCCAGGCCCTTGGCCAGCCGAGCGAATGCATCCGCGTTCCGCCTCTTGCTCCCCATTACCTGGAGCACCTCCTCCTCGCTCCAGAGCCCCAGCAGGTCCCGGAGCTCGGCCTCCATCCAGGAGGGGCCCCGCTGCCTCTTCTCTGGCTGGCTGCCAGCCTGGGAGCCCTGGCTCCCCTTGGGGGTTGCTTGGGGAGCTGGCGAGCGGCCATCGCAGCTGTGGGGGTGTCTCTGGGCTGCAAGAAGGCGTGCAGGCTGGCCGCGTGGCTGTGCTGCCACCTGCACGCTCTCTCAGCTTCCTGCACAGAAAGGCAGGGGGCGGGGAGCTTTAAGGGGCCGCTGCACGCGGTGACCATCGAGCTCAGGGGCTGGAGAGAGCGTCTCTCAACCCCTCAGCTGATGGCCGCCATGGCGGACCCCGCTATTTCGATGTTGCGGGACGCGGATCGGCTACACATGCCCTACTTCGACGTTCAATGTCGAAGTAGGGCTCTATTCCCATCTCCTCATGAGGATAGCGACTTCAACGTCTCACCGCCTTACATCGATGTCAACTTCGAAATAGCACTCGCCACGTGTAGACGTGGTGGGCGCTATTTCGAAGTTGGTGCAGCTACTTCAAAGTAGCCGGCACGTGTAGACGCGGCTAATGTGTGCAAATGGATGTGCATGATTTTGGCACACGGGCACCAGCCTTTTTTTGTTTTGGTTTTTTGAGAAGACTATCTTAGCAGAACTCCCATCATATAAGCTGTGTCTATACCGCCCCTCCCTTTCAGAGGGGGCATGCAAATACAGGCAATTGAAAATTCAAATGAGGTGCTAATTTGCATATTGTGTGCCTCATTTGCATAATGGCAGTCACTCGTGGGTGCAAAAGTGCTGTTTTCAGAAAAAATAACAGTTGTGTGAACAGGGTTCCTTCGAAAACAAATACAGTTTTCGAAAGATTCCCTCCTTCCTATTTTGTTTGAGGAAGAAGGGATCTTTCACAAACATGGTTTGTTTTCGAAGGAACCCTGTCTACATGGCTGTTTTTTCCCCCAAAAACGGCACTTCCAGAAATGCGATTGCATGAGAATATGCAAATGAGGTGCGAGATTTGTAAATCTGTGCTTCATTTGCATTTTTGATCAGCTGTATTTGCATACCCCTTCTGAAATGAAGGGTCTGTGCAGATGCAGCTATGGAGAAAAGATGGGAGATTTTATTTAATGCGTGCATGAGACGATTTTCACAAACCATCAAAGGGCTAGACAAGAAAGCTAAAGTCCAAAGCTTTAGTTAGTAAGTTTAACAGCATCTAAGGGATTTGGGAGCGTAAATGCCACTTAAAGTCAATGAGCCTTATGTTCCTATATTGGTTAGGCATTTTTACATCTTCCCTGGAGGGCGGGATAGTCAGTAGCCAGAGCATTGGCCTTGTAAACATAGGGATGTGAGCTTAGCCAGGGATGGTGATAGGTCCTGCTGTGAGTGCAGGGGACTGGACTCAGGGACCACTCAAGGTCCCTTCCAGCCCTATGAAACATGTATCTATATCTCCATGTTTCAATTTTTCACTCCTTGAACATCAAGAAAAGGCTGAAAAGACCAAGGCTAATGTTTGCAAAGCTAAGCACTTCAAGTCAGGCACCTAAATCCACACTCCCGTACTGAAGCAAGTGACAGCGCTGGGAGAGGCAGTTGCTCAGGGTGAAGGACTTGGTGCTGGCCTGTGATGATTTATGAACACTGCATGTGACAGGGTTACTGGGATAGTTACTGTGCGGCCATATCAGGTTATCGGAACATTCACAATATGCAGGAATGGGTTAGTTAATAGCAAAGCTGTGAGGCAACTAGGAGGGAGACAACACGATGGCTGTAGAGAAACAATCTCATTGTAAACCTACTGAAGATGGTCTCTCAGCAAAAGTGTGGTCCACCTAGGGCACTATCTCCTGGTTACAGGGGATATACAGGATGGCGGGGGCAAGCAGAATCCCAGCCCCCCAGCATCTGACAGGGACACAGGGCTCCTTCAGCCTGGAGGCAATGGCAGTGGCGTGGAGTTCCTCCATCTGTGGCAGGGGACACAGGGCTCCTCAGATACTGGTGCTGCAATGAGGAACACAGGACTCCTCCCGACCCAGGGCAGCAGGGGCCATAGGGCTCCTCTGACCCTGGGACCACGGCATGGCACAGATCCTGCCCCTCCAAAAGTTGTCCCATTTAAATTCCTGCACGTGCATCTGCTTGGTCATAGCACCTGACAACAAACCAGGAGATCTGGGTTCATAGCTTGTCCACCCATTTACTTTATGGCCTTAGCCAACTTCCTAATCTCTCTGCACCTCAGTTTTTCTATCTGTAAAATGGGGAACACAATGCCTCCCAACTCAAAGGGGTGTTAGCAGGGTTGTCTGATAAGCATCTCCAAAGCTCTTTGAGATCCACAGATAGAGTACAGGTGATGTAGGTAAAGCTGAAGTACTTAATGCTTTCTTTGCCTCTGTCTTCACAGACAAAGACAGCTCCCGGACTAATGCGATAAGTGATGCACTGTGGGATGAAGGTGGACAGCCTTTGGTGGGGAAAGAACAGGTTAGGAGCTATCTAAAAAGGCTAAATGAACATAAATTGATGGGCCCAGACCTATTTCATCCTAGGATTCTGAGGGAGTTGGCATATGTTGTTGACGAGCCCTGGCCGTTATCTTTGAAAAGTCGTGGAGATTGGGAGAGATCCCAGATGATTGGAAAAAGGTAAATGTAGTGCCCATCTTTAAAAAAGGAAAGAAGGATGATCCAGGGAACTATAGGCCAGTCAGTCTTACATCAGTCCCTGGAAAAATCATGGAGGGGCTCCTCAAGGAAGTCATTTTGAGGCACTTGGAGGAGGGGAGAGTGATCAGGAATAGTCAGCATGGATTCACAAAGGGCAAGTCATGCCTGACCAATCTGATTAGTTTCTACCATGAGACAACTGGCTCTGTGGATAGGGGAAAATCAATGGATGTGATTTATCTGGACTTTAGCAAAGCTTTTGATACGGTCTCCCACAATATTCTTGTCAGCAAGTTTAATGAATGTGCATTAGATAAATGGATGGTAAGATAGATAGAAAGCTGGCTAGAAGGTCTGGCCCAGCGGGTAGTGATCAACGGCTCGATGTCAGGATGGCGGTCGGTTTCTAGTGGAGTGCCCCAAGGTTCAGTTCTGGGTCCTGTTCTGTTCAACGTATTTATCAATGACCTGGATGAGGGATTGGACTGCACCCTCAGCAAGTCTGCGGATGACACTAAGCTAAGGGGAGAGGTAGATACGCTGGAGGGTAGGGATAGGGTCCAGAGTGACTTAGACAAACTGGAAGACTGGGCTGCAAGAAATCTGATGAGGGTCAATAAGGGCAGGTGCAGAGTCCTGCACTTGGGCCGGAAGAATCGCAAGCATTGTTACAGGATGGGGTCCAGCTGGCTCGGTAGTAGTTTTGCAGAAAAGGATCTGGGAGTTGTAGTGGATGAGAAGCTGGACATGAGTCAACAGTGTACCGTTGTAGCCAAGAAAGGTAATGGCATATTACGTTGCATCAAGAGGAGTGTTGCCAGTATATCCAGAGAAGTGATTATTCCTCTTTATACAGCTTTGGTGAGGCTGCATCTGGAGTACTATGTCCAGTTCTGGGCCTCCATTTATAGGAAGGATGTGGATACACTGGAGAGGGTCCAGCAGAGGGTGACCAAAATAATTAGGGGCCTGGAGCATATGACTCATGGAGAAAGGTTGAGGGAATTGGGACTGTTTAGTCAGCAGAAGAGAAGACTGAGGGGGACTTGATAACAGCCTTCAACTTACTGAACAGAGGTTGCAAAGAGGCTGGAGAGAGGCTGTTCACAGTGGTCACAGATGGCAGAACACGGAACAATGGTCTCAAGCTGTGGTTGGAAAGGTCCAGGTTGAACATTAGGAAAAACTGTTTCATTAGGAGGGTGGTGAAGCATTGGAATGGTCTACCCAGGCAAGTAGTGGAGTCTCCATCCCTGGAGGTGTTTAAGTCTCGCCTCGACAAAGCCCTGGCGGGGCTGATCTGATGGGTTTGGTCCTGCTTAGAGCAGGGGGCTGGACTCAATGGCTTTTTTAGGTCTCTTCCAGCTCTATTGTTCTATGATTCTATGATTCTAAGTATGAAGCATCCACACTAGCATTACTTAGCATCCAGAAAACAAGCAACTACTAAGGCTTTGAATTGTGTCCTGCTGCCAACATAGTTCACAAAGAACTTGGAGCTTGGGAAACAATTACAATTACAAATATATAGAATATTTTAAAAAGTCATCAAGTCTATAACTTCCAGCAGATCCTGACATCCTGGGGATTCTTAGAGCCTGAATTAGTCCAAGCAACAATGTCTCTCTGCAGCTGATGCAACAGATACATGTTACTTGCATGTAAGTTAAAGTTCTGCCTGGGGACGGGGGTCCTAAACCAGGGCATTTGGATAGGGGGCCTCTTCCATGATTGTATCAATGTAAATACATAAAAGAGAGGAATGGAGAGCTGCTCAGATACCACATGTGCTTGGCATCATCTACTTGTAGGCTGCTGCCCTCCTATGGCAAGCCATAACACCATCCCCTACATTTTCAGCCAGCATCTCTGGAAGGAGCACACTGAGTTTCCGAGAGGATGAGCCAAGGTTTGCCTGTGATACCTGCTGTTAAAATGATAGGCACCAACAGGCAACTTCACTATGTGAAGTTAAAAACCACAGCTCCTTAGAAAATCAGCACACTGGGGTATGATTCATCTCTGTTCTGTCAGGGAGTGTTTCTTACACGCAAAGGGACTGTGCAAAGCTGAAAAAGCAACTATCATTCTCAGGTTGTGTGTGCTATTGTTATTGTTGAATGGTAACTTCGAGCTGCACAGTTGGCTCCAGTGCTCCACACCCTAATGACAGAAGGTTTTTTCAAGAGCTTGTATCTCAGCAACAGAGTTAGTTGACTTGGAAGCTCAATGCTTAAAATAAGGCAATCTTCATTTCAGCAACTCTACTGAATCCTGCTTCTGTTGCCATGGTAGGATTAGGAAGCTAAACCTCAGGATAAGTACTTCAAGCTTGCTTCTATTTTCAGCATTCTTCTGGTATGCTCTGTTACTGCCTGCCATCCTGATGTCTCTGGCAGTATCCCCTAACTCCTGCCTCTCCTGAACTCTCTTCAAGTTCAGGACAGGCAAATTGCATGTCCACCCATAAGAAGCTCTTGTAAGAGGAGAATGCAAAGCAAGACCATGGTCCTGACACTTAAAATCAGCCTGTAGTTCTTCCATGATCATAATTCCTTCTTTCACTGAATGGAAACCAGTGTTTCCAGAAGGCCAGATTCAGGCTGACATTATAAGTGCCCTTTGGAGTGACTGGGAATAAAGCTTTTTTAATTTTAAAAGGCCTTTCAATCCCCTTCCCTGCAAAACCAGAAATGATCAAGATTCTGAACCCTGACTAGTGATTTTGGTTTGCTTGAATTTTTAGGTGCTTCCTCCCTTGGAAAGTCAGGCCCCTGGGAAAGGTCTCCAGTTGAGCACCTGAAAGTACCCACAATCCAAACTTGTAAGTCACTTTTGAAAAATGTAGCCTCTTTTGCTAGTCAGCAGCTTACATTGAAATTGCTCTATTCATTTGGAAAGTGCTCACAGCCCTTTACATCAGATGCCCAATGTATCCAGCACCATTCCCCTGTGGAAGGTGGCAACAAGGCAACCAAGTGGCCCGAGTCATCTTACTGACTTTTCACATGGCTAAGAATCACATAGGCGGATACGGGTGACAAAGGGTGGCTGGCTTCAGTAAATGAAATTATCCAGCACCTCTGTGCCAGAGCAGGTGCTGCCACTTGGACAGTTCAGAGGCTGGGACACCACCTGAGTGCTACCAAAGATCATTGAAGGAATGACCCAGTGAAAGGAAGGTGGGTGAGTCAGAGCAGGTTGGTTCAGTCATGAAGTGCAGGGCAGAGTTCCAGAAACTAGGGGAACTAGAAGCACCACGGAGGCAAACAGAAAGTGGTGCCTGGGGGAAAATGAAGGCAGGAGAGCTGCAAGAGGAATTTGCTGGCTGGTGTCCCTAAGCCAGAGAGCACTTGAGTGCAGCAGGCCAGGAAGCAGCAGAGAGCATTGCCTGCTGACTTTAAACTGGAGAGATGGGCCCAAGGCCTGATAGCTAGGGAGTAGCAGAGGACCCAGGCCTGGCCTCAAGGCAAGGTGAACAAGGCAGTTGCCTTGGGCCCTGTGCCTTCAGGGCCTTGCACTCCAATTGAAAATAGCATCTACTGTCCAGGCCAGCTCTCAACTTGCCACCTTGGGCCCTGCCCACTGGTCAGGTCCCAATGGGTCAGCTCTGAGAGGATGTAACCAGATGGATCCAGAAGAAATGTGAGAGAGAGGGATGTTCCCCTGACACGGGTGCTTCCAGCAGAGAGGTTGTGGGAGCTCCTGCTGTAAAAAGTGGGTTTGCAGCCGAGAAGGGTGGAGATGGCTGTCCTGGGACGAGAACGGGTGAGCACTGACAGACAGTCAGGGCATGGTCACAGGTGCTAGTGTTGCATACACGCATCAACAGGAGACTACTCTTGAGTTTTAGTGACCGCAATGGCGTAAGAAGTGAATTTCCTGTTTGGGACTTTTGTTGTGGACTGTTGAAACTATGCTACTTATAACAAACCAGCTTCAGCAAGGGGTACTATTAAGACAAGAAAGCCTGAAGTGAAGTTATTGGGTCACCTGAGAGGGAAACTTGAAACAAGGTGTACCTGTCGTGTCAGAGCCTGCTACAGGAGGGTGCTCTGGCTGGGGCTGCTCATGACACACGGTCACGAAACCAAGCCTCATCTAGATTGTCAGCACAGTTGGACAGGATGCAAATTTTCCAACCTGATGGGCTCAACCCTGCCAGCTAAATCAACAGAAATTATCTGGAATAAAAGCAGCCTGATTTTCAAAAATGCTGACACCTGCAATTTCAAACTAGCCAGTGGGAGGTAGGAAGCGTTTGCAGCCTCTGAAAAACAAGTGAGAACACTTCAGAGCAACTGCACCTGTCTCCCCTCTCCATGGTCTCTGGAGGCCACCCACACAGGTTCCTGGCTCCCTATCTGTCACCTCTCCTAGGCCCATGCTTCTCTCCCTCCTGACTGGGTTTTTTTCCGCAGGCTGCAGTTTCCTGCCTACACTACAAACCCCCCAGCAACCCAGACATCTGCACTTCCTCTGCGTGTGGAGATATGTGCATGCTGAGGTGTGGTTCGCGTGTGCACACAAGCGAGTCGGAAAGTGTAAGTGAGGCACGTTCACTGGGGCGTTACCATACCTGGAGTGAGCTTGTGAGATGGCCACACGAGGGCGCCGCTCCAGCGCCGCTGCCGCTACCGCGCCGCGCCACGACACTACAATTCCCAGGGCGCACTGCGGTGCCCGCCGGAAGCGCCGGTGGGACTGCTACTGGGGTACGCGGCGTGCGGGAGCCGGATGAGGGGCAGCGGGCTAGGTCGGTGGTTCCTGGCCTGGGGGGGCGGCTCCCGGCCGGGCCCGCCCTGGGGCGCTTTGCTGCCGGCCGCGAGGAGAGGTGAGAGACGCCTGCTGCGTAGAGAGCGTCCGTCTGCGCCTGCCTGTCGCCCCGTGAGAGACACCCCCTGTCGTCTGCCCCCACCCCCCGTGAGAGACACCCCTCCCTGCCCCCACCCCCTGTCGTCTGCCCCCACCCCCGTGAGAGACACCCCTCCCTGCCCCCACCCCCGTCCTCTGGCCCCACCCCCCGTGAGAGACACCCCTCCCTGCCCCCACCCCCTGTCGTCTGCCCCCATCCCCGTGAGAGACACCCCTCCCTGCCCCCACCCCCGTCCTCTGCCCCCACCCCCCGTGAGAAACACCCCCCCGTCCTCTGCCCCCACCCCCCATGAGAGGCACCCCTCCCTGCCCCCACCCCGTCCTCTGCCCCCACCCCCTGTGAGACACCCCTCCCTGTCCCCACCCCCGTCCTCTGCCCCCACCCCCCGTGACTCCCCTCCCTGCTCCCACCCCTGTCCTCTGCCCCCACCCGCTGTGAGAGGCACCCCTCCCTGCCCCCACCCCCCGTGAGACACCCCTCCCTGCTCCCTCCCCCCGTGAGAGAGACCTCTCCCTGTCCTCACTCCCGTCCTCTGCCCCCACCCCCCGTGAGAGACACCCCTCCCTGTCCCCACCCCCGTCCTCTGCCCCCACCCCCCCGTGAGAGACATCCCTCGGTGCTCCCACCCCCTGTGAGAAACACCCCCCCGTCCTCTGCCCCCACCCCCCATGAGAGCCACCCCTCCCTGCCCCCACCCCGTCCTCTGCCCCCATCCCCTGTGAGACACCCCTCCCTGCCCCCACCCCCGTCCTCTGCCCCCACCCCCCGTGACACCCCTCCCTGCTCCCACCCCCGTCCTCTGCCCCCATCCTCCATGAGAGGCACCCCTCCCTGCCCCCACTCCCGTCCTCTGCCCCCACCCCCCGTGAGAGATACCCCTCCCTGCCCCCACTCCTGTCCTCTGCCCCCACCCGCTGTGAGAGGCACCCCTCCCTGCCCCCACCCCCGTCCTCTGCCCCCACCCCCCGTGAGACACCCCTCACTGCTCCTACCCCCCGTCCTCTGCCCCCACCCGCCGTGAGAGACACCCCCCGTCCTCTGCCCCCACCCACGTGAGACACCCCTCGCTGCTCCTACCCACCGTGAGAGACACCCCTCGCTGCTCCTATGCCCCGTGAGAGACACCCCCGTCCTCTGCCCCCACCCGTCGTGAGACACCCCTTGCTGCTCCTACCCACCGTGAGAGACACCCCTCGCTGCTCCTATGCCCCATGAGAGACACCCCCCATCTCTGCCCCCACCCCCCCCGTGAGAGACACCCCGCATCCTCTGCCCAGTTCCCATTAGACACAACCGGCATCCGCTGCCCAGCCCCCACCCCATGAGAGACACCCCCATCCCCTGCCCCTACCCACTGTGAGAGACACCCCCCCATCCTCTGCCCCCACCTCCTGTGAGAGAACCGGCATCCTCTGCCCACCCCCCATGAGAGACACCCCACTCAGCTCCCAGCCCCCGTGAGAGACACCCCATGTCTTCTGCCCCTGCTCCTCGTGAGACAAAACCAGCATCTTTTGCCCAGCTCGTGTGAGAGACACCCCTCCTTGCCCCCATTCCCGTGAGAGACACCCCTCTATGTGCCCCTCGTGAGACACAACTGGCATCCCCACCCCAGCTCCCGCATGAGAGACACCCCTCCCTGCCCATCCTCTCCATGAGAAACAGCTGATATCATCTGCCCCTGTACCCCGGTCCCTGAACCACCCCATTCCCCACCCCATGAGAGGTGCCCCCCATCCCTGCTCCAGCCCCCCAGTGAGAAACACTCCTCCTCCCTGCCTTGTGGCTGCCCATGTGAAAGTTGCTCCCTGCCTGCGCTCCTCCCCCTCATGGGAGACACTCTATGTCCCTCCCCTGTGCCCCTCCTGACCATGGTGAAAGGTACTCCTGAAGGAAGGGTGAATTTCTCCATTATCTGCCCTGCACTAAGGGGCCTTCTTTTTTTCAGTGGGGTGGAGCCTCTCTTCCCCTCCTACCAGCATCTCCCAGTCCCACTCTGTGCTATGCGAGTCACTGGCTGGGCAAGTTCATAGCAATCCCCAGCTGAGTGATTTGGCAACAAAATGACAAATGAAATTTAATGTGGATAAGTGTAAGGTAATGCACATTGGCAAAAATAACCCCAACTATACTTACAATATGATGGGGGGCTAATTTAGCTTTTACTAATCAGGAAAGAGACCTTGGAGTTATCGTGGATTGTTCCTTGAAAACATCCATGCAGTGTGCAGAGGCAGTCAAAAAGGTAAATAGGATGTTAGGTATTACTTAAAAAGGGATAGAAAATAAGACAATAAGAAAATGAGTATCTTACTGCCCCCATATAAATCTATGGTATGCCCACATCTTGAATACTGTGTACAGATGTGGTCTCCTCACCTAAAAAAAAAAAAAAAAAAAAAAAAAAAAAATAGATATCCTGGTACTGGAAAAGGTTCAGAAAAGGACAACTAGAATGATTAGGGGCTTGGAACAGGTCCCGAATGAGGAGAGGCTAAAAAGACTGGGACTTTTCAGTTTAGAAAAGAGGAGACTGAGGGGGGACATGGTAGAGATATATAAAATTATGACTGGTGTGGAAAGGGTGAATAAGGAGGAGTTTATTTACTTATGCCCATCACACAAGAACTAGAAGACACCAAATGAAATTAATGGATAGCAGGTTTAAAATTAATACAAGAAAGTTCTTCACTCAGCGCATAGTTAACCTGTGGAACTCCTTGCCAGAGGAGACTGTGAAGGCTAGGACTATAGCAGAATTTAAGAAAGAGTTAGATAAATTCATGGAGGTTAGGTCCATAAAAGGCTATTAGCCAAGGGTAGGAATGGTGTCCCTGGCCTCTGATTGTCAGAGGCTGGAGATGGATGTCGGGAGACAAATCAGTTGATCATTGTCTTCAGTCCACCGCCTCTGGGGCACTGGCACTGGCCACTGTGGGCAGACAGGCTACTGGGCTGGATGGACCCTTGGTCTGACTCAGTGTGGCTGTTCTTATGTTCTTAAGTGCTGCCAACAGGAGTGTGGTCACTCGCCTCCTCCTGTTGGAAGGGAAGTGGTAATGAGGCAGTTTGAACAGGCTAATGAGGTGCTGATATGCATATCCAGTGCCTCATTAACATAATGGCAACTATGCAAATTTCAATGTGTAGACTTTGAAATGAAGACTGGCAGTGGACATGGGGCAGCTTCAAAATAAGCACCCCTCTTCGACATTCCCTTACTCCCACAAAACAAATTGGGAGTAAGGGAATGTCGAAGAGGGGTGCTTATTTCGAAGCTGCTCCCATCCACACTGCTAGTCTGCATTTCAAAGTCTGCACTTTGAAATTCACATGACTGCCATTATGCTAATGAGGTGCTGTATATGCATGTCAGTGCCTCGTTAGCCTGCTTCAAACTGCCTCATTACCATGCTCCCTTCAACAGGATGGGACAAGTGTAGAACCAGCCTCTGTCAGGAAACATGGGGGCTCAGCATCATTGTTGATCTCAGTGCAAAGGTACTCCCCCGTCATTGGCGAGAGCTCTAGAGTGCTAGGCTCTGTAAAAGCACAGAGAACTTGCTGTCCAAGTCAGTGTTCCCTCTAATTTTTATGTCCATGTGCAGAATGAGTTTTGTTATGGGTGCCAGTAAGGAGATAATTTGCAACACATCACCTTCATATTGGTGCACATAACAAAATTCATTCTGTACATGAAAAATCTATGGTGGGGGTGGGGCTCAGCAGTTTGGAGTGTGGGAGAGGGTTCACAGGGACACAGGCTCTGGGATGAGGCTGGGGATGAGGAGTTTGGTGTACAGGCTCTTCCCAGTCCTCTCTCACTGCAGCAGCTCCCAGCCAGATGGGAGGCACCTCTCTGCCCATGGTGAAGCTGGGCTGGGCTGGAGGAGGAGCACCTCCTGTCTACAAGACACTGGAGGAAGAACTTCGAAAAGGCACCTCTCCTCTGGCCATAGCAGCTTCCTGCTGGTGGTCCTCCAGCCCCACCAGGGAGCTGCCACATCTAGGGAGAAGGGTCTCTCCCCCAGCCACAGAAGCTCCATGTGCAGCAATCCTAAGCCCCTGCATGGGGCCTGTCAAGTGTCTGCACAGTTTAGAGGGAACACTAGTCCAAATGTACAGTAGAGGCAACAGGAGATTATGGGGCTGTACACTGAGATAACACTGGTCAGCATGATTGTCAGCAGTAACCGTCAAACTGCAGTTTAGGTTTTGTTGTGGGGTGGTGGTTTTGGTGGCTTCACTGCAGGAACACTTTTGAAGGCAGATGCTGAGGTGGCTATTCAGATTTTTTGGGGAATTTCCTTGTAGGCATGAAGGGCAGTGAGAAAGCAGGAAAGTGCTTGTTTGGATGTAAAATTAGTTGACTGAGAAGGATGGCCTTACCGGCAGAGCAGAAGGAGGTAGTCGAGCTCAGTAGCATGTGAGAATTGATAAGTAGTATGTGGGGTGGGGCATGTGCCAGCATGTTGGAGGAGGAGGTTTGAATTCAAAATTACTTTGACAACCTGGAGAATCGAGCTGGCAGTAAATAAATATAAGGAGATACACACATCTTGTAGAGCTGGAAGGCACCTCAAGAGGTCATCAAGTCTAGTCCCCTCTCAGCAGGCTCAAGCACTCCCCCACTGACAGTTTTGTTTTTTTTTAAATCTAGTTGCCCCAGACCACAAATGGCCTCCTCAGTGACTGAGCTCAGAACTGTGGGTTTACAAGGCCAATGCTCATACCACTGAGCTGTCCCTCTCCGGGTAGCCTGTGCAGGGTTTTCACAGGTCCTTCAATCCTATTTTTGCCATTAGCTCTTAAGTTCTTGTACTGCAAATTCCCTTACCAGAGGGGTTTTCAGGAATGTAACCCTCCCAGTTTGGGACAGCTTGCTGTATTTGAAACAGTTTAGCGAAGGAGATGCACAGAGGAGTGAAAAACGTGTAAGAAATTAGAGATGTAGTCATGGGTGAATCACAAGAACAGTTAAAATGTCAAATCCCAGTGCTTTTTATCCTGTGAGATGCCATCTTTCACATTGTCAATATCAGTTTTGAACTCAACCAATCTGAGATATATTAGGTGTTAAAATCATGTGGCAAAATATGTTGCTGAATTGGTTAAGTTAATGAACCAGTAAATTTTTCTCAAGCAATGAGACTGCATAATTTTTGGTGATTTTTATTTACATAGCATCCCCATTTTATGTATTACTACGATATGTGATCTCTTTGCCAATAGGGTGCTGGGGAAGAAGTCAGTGTGAAGAATGCAGCTTGTGGGTGTGTTATTTTCTAACAGACGGTCTGCTGTACAACCCATTTTGTTTTGGGTACCTTAGAACAGTTACACTTTTAAAAATAGAAACTTAATATAAATACTTTCTTTTAATAGTAAAGATATTAGTATACCCAGAAGCCTGGTGGTAGCACAAGTCTCTCTACCTTGGAAACTGGAATTTGAGATTGTTGTTTGGGGTCCTAATGTTTGTCCAATGACACAATTTAAACATTTTAGGGCAGGAAAAAGTGCTGGCTGGGCTGACTACTTCCCTCTGCTTTATAATGGAGCCATTGAGGGAAGACCAATGCTCTTTGTCTTACATGTATTAGTGCACTGGAGTCCTGCTTTTGCGGTCAAAGCTCTTTCATGTTATTACATTGTAGGATAAAATTTAATAAGGAAATGAAAGTAAACAACTTCTTTATGAGTAAACAACTTTTTCAGGTTTTGCAGCCACGGCCCCCATGACATCGTACGATGTGAGAAGAGTTGAAATAACTCCATTGGAACAGAGAAAACTAACCTTTGATACCCATGTCTTGGTACAAGAGCTAGAAATGCATGGTGAGCAATACCTATTAAGTGACTCAAGTAAATCACACTGTTACTTTCCCATAAGTTTGAAGGGGTTATGGATATCTGTTACTAGCTACTACATTGCAAATGGAAGTGTCCCATGTGGAGTATTGTCTATATGGCCATAAAAATAAATTCAGTAAAGTAACGTGTACTTTCGGGATGTAAAATGTTGACCAGTAAACGTTAGTCTTTAGCCTTTTAATTGGTTAGCCTTTTAACAGGAATGTTTTAAATCATTGAAACTTTATGGCTACGTCTACACTAGCCCCTTCCTTTCAAAAGTGAATGGTAATGAGTGAGGTCGGAAGATGCTTATGAAGCGCTGATATGAATATGCAGTGCCTCATTAGCATAATTGCGGCTGCAGCAACTCAAAAGTGCCGCTTTTGAATCACATGCTGCCTGTATAGACGGGGCCTTTCAAAAGGACGCTCCAGTCTTCGAAAGCCCCTTATTCCTAAAACCAAACAGGAATAAGGGGCTTTCGTAGATGGGGAGGCCTTTCAAAAGAACCAGCCAATCTACGCGGGTGGCACGTGATTCGAAAGTGGCACTTTTGAATTGCCGCAGCCACCGGTATGCTAATAATGTGCTGCATATTCATGGCAGCACCTCATTAGCATCTTCCAACCTCGCTCATTACCATGCCCTTTTCGAAAGGAAGGGGCTAGTGTAGACACGATTCATATGGTTAACTTTTTAAAACAGTATTTACATCTATAATGTACTTATCCTAAATTTTGTGTGGAAGCTTTTATACAGTACCTTCCATCAGAGAACTTTAATTGCACTGTGTAAGTGTAAAGTACTATGAAAATTTAAAGAATTGTCATGGTCCTGTTAAAATAATCTAGTAAAATACTGATTCATTCTACCAGTTACTAATAGATCCTTTATTTATTGAAACTAAAATTTTTAAAAAAAAAAAGACCTTTTCCCCACTTATCCTTTTGGTTTATATTTTCATTTCATTCAGGTTAGACAAAATCGAACCACTAAAAATCAATTTAATTCTATGTTAGTATGATATTGCAGTGTCAGGGATTCACTTCAGAAGAATGCTTAAATCTAACTAATGAAAATTGTATGGGAATATTTTTAAAAGAAAAATATGATTTTTGTTAAATATTGTTAAAATTTGCTCAGATCAAGTTAGGTCTCAAATTTAGGTTATATAAAAGTAATGTTGATCATTATGATTCAATGAAAGATCTAAGATACTGAATCTATTTTGTCTGATCTTGTTCTTTTATAGCATATCTCATATAGTCTGCCACGGGACTCAAAATTGATTCATCTTGCATGTCACCTATGTGGCATTGCTGTCTTCTAAGATTTATGTGAACTTTATGATTTCTCTTTTGTGTTTTTCTCTCATCTTTGATATGGTATTTACTTACATTCGAGAACAGGTATTACAGTGATCAGGCTCTAAATATAGAATTCATAGACTGTAAAGGAGGGATGAGACCTCTTGAGTCCATCCTCCTTCCAGTATCAAGTATTTACAGTACAATTAGATTTAATTACATTCTCAGAAATTCCATGCACTGTGGGTATGGATTGGACTGTTTATTAGAAAAATGAGCTAGTTTAAAAAAAAAACCTGAGACTCCAGGGGAAGCTAAAGCTTTAGAACCACACCAAACTACATACATACTACTGGTTAAGTAGAAGTCCCAAAGGTTGGATTTTGGACTGATATAAACAGTTGCAGTGCTCTTGAAGTCAGCAGTGTTTCACATGCTTATGCCAAGTCTGAATTCGCTACAAAGGATGTGGGTCTATTATGTAGGATTCCTTTACTACTTCCAGTCATTTTTTCCCCTAGGATGCACACTCTGTAGCAAAAGATAAACTTGGTTTATTAGATAGTATTTATGAGAAAATACTTATTAAAAGCTAAATAGTCTGTGGCAATTGAACAGGTTGCAGATTATGCTCTTATTATGTGCTGTACCTGCAGAAAGGTCTTTGGGTTTTGTATACTCAGAATATAAAGGATCCATTTCAGATTCAAAGCTGCAAAAGTTGAGAATTTTGAAAAGTTGTTAGTAATCTTAAAAGTTCTGGTAGTTTGGAGGATTAATCCATGTCACTGGCAGTGTGACTTGTAACATATCTTTATACCTGCATACTGAGCTTTATGCTTATAGTCTAGCTTTTGCTTGTCTTTCCATACAATTTTTCATTTAATTTTCACCTATCATTCTTCAACTATGTCTTCCAGGTTTTAGTAAAGAACAAGCAGAGACCATTGTATCCGCATTAGCTACTTCGTCAAATGTTAGCCTAGACACAGTCTATAAGGATATGGTGACCCAAGCTCAGCAGGTAACAAATCAACTATGTGTAATTACCTTGTCATTTTATATGTCCATGAAGCATCATAAACACAAATGGTACTTTATAAAATATATTAGTACATATTTTCATGCCTTAAGGATGAGAACTCACATAGTGCACACTTTACGGACACAGATTTTTCTAAAATCCTAGCTGACCTAAAATTTGAGATAGTGGGAAAGTGATACCTTGCATTACTAAAATATCTTCCACAGGAACCAAACAGCCTTTCCAAAAGTAAGGATATACAAATGCTATGCAGCGATTGCTTCATCTGCTATGGAAGGGCTGTCTTGGGGTGAGAGAGAGCAAACCACAACCTAGTGAAACCTTGCACAACAGTTTAGGACAGGAAGTGAATTTCAGAGAAGATTATCCTGATATTTGATCATGATACGGATGCTTTAGGCATCAGAAAGTAGCCTGTGTCTTTTAACAGCAGTATAGATATACACCATTTGTCTTTGTGGATTGCTTGTTGCTAAATTAAAAACCAACAAAACTGGTTCACGATGATCTTCACTCTGCATATTTGGCTCTTAGGATTGTTCCTTTAAACAGTTCAAACATACACTGATACTTCATGCAAAAGTCATATTGGTTGTCTTTTAAGTTTCTAGGTTCAAGCTAGTTCTTATAAAATCATGTGGTTGCTGTTAGCCAGTCAAATAATTTAATGTGTCTGGAGGTATGTGAGAAGGTAATTAATTTCATCATAACAAATGTATGAAAGTAAAAAGATCAAAAGAATTTTACTTTTCTTTTCAAAGTAGACAACTCAACCAGTGTAACTAGACTGATACAAAATAGTAGTTTAGTTAAACAAGAAGACACTAGGCTGAGATTTATGCAACACTTACATTCAGGAATATTATGCAGTTAAGCACAAATTAATTTTCCATTATTAAGTCATGGAGTTTTATTGCCAGCCAATTTTTCCCTAGTTATGTTTGTTTTAATTTTTGAGAAGTTTGCTACGAATAACTAAATCAGGGCAGTAAAGGGGAACCCAAGAACTTATTTTTCTTGTTGTTTTTTTAATTAATGTGCAAACCCTGCTGGTTTTGAGACTTTGCTGCAGCTAAACAAAGATGAATGTACCTTGTCTAACACCTCGATCCCAGATGTGGTGTAGATTACTGAATGTTCCATTTAAAAATTCTGAGGCTGAGTATTTTGACTTGAGCTATGGAGATAATAGATCCAAACAAAAACACATTAGGTCTGTGTCTACATTACCACCTTACTTCGAAGGAAGGATGGCAATGAGGCTGTTCAGAGTTTACTAATTGAAGTGCTGCCGTGCATAGGCAGCACTTCATTAAGCAAATTCCGTGCGCTCCCTCTCTTCCTTCCCCCCGCGCGGCAGCTTCGAAGTACTAGCACGCGTCTAGCCGCAGCGCACCTGCCAGTACTTCGAAGTGCTGGGGCATCTTCAAAGTCCCCTTACTCCACAGCTAGATGCATGCTGGTACTTCGAAGTTTAAAACTTTGGAGTTGCCCAGCAGGGAATTTGCTTAATGAAGTTGTTCCTGTGCGTGGCAGCACTTCATTAGTAAACTTCGAACAGCCTCATTACCATCCTTCCTTCGAAGGAAGGTGGTAATGTAGACACAGCCTGGAAGTACTGAAAGAAGTTGTGGGAAATTAACATTATGGCTACATCTACACGAGAAGCATCTGTCAACAGAAGTGACTGTTGGAAAGGATGTCCCAGCAAAACTTCTGTTGACAGATTGTGTCTACACATAAAAGCAGATTGAAAAAGCAATCCGCTCTGTCGACAGAGAGCAGCCAGACTGTCTGGCCCTCTCTCGACAGAACAGCTGACTGGAAGCTCTGCAGACAGGGTTGCCTGGTGAACTAGATGCCCTGTCTGTTCACAAACGGGCCCCAAAGTATCTACATGGTAGTTACGTTGACAGGAAACTGTCAAGAAAGGGATTGTACCTACACAGGGAGAGGTATAACTCTGCAGGCAGACGTGCCAAGTTTTGCTGATGGACTGTCGACAAAGCACGTTTTGCATGTAGGTGCTCCACAGGTTTTGCTGACAAAAGCCCAGGTTTGCCGGAAACAACCTCTCACTTAGATGTAGCCAAAGTGTGCTCAACAGAGCAGGGATCAGACACGATTTTCTATTGACTTTAATGGGAGTGTGCTCAGGCTCAATTGTAGGTACAGTAGAACCTAAGAGTTGTGTATTCGGGAGTTGAGGTTGTTCATAATTCTTACATGTTTGTAGCTACTTAGTAATTTACTTTTAACACAACTGTGTTTGTGCTTTTTTTGGTGTGTGGGGTTTTCTGCTGCTTCATGACTGTACTTCCAGTTCCAAAGGAAGCATGTGTTTGACTGGTCAGTTTGTAATTCTGGTGTTCATACCTCCTGAGGGTCTACTGTAAGTTTTAATTGGAATTGAGGAGGGTTAACTCCCTGAATTGAGGAGAGTTAACTCCCCAAATTGAAATGAATTTAGTGCTTGTGAAAGGTGATAACTTGATAGTGCTAGAAGCTGACCTCTGCTTACGCAACAGGTGAGTCAGTGAGGTTTCCTACAATGCCTTGCCAATGTGCCTTGTCACATTGAAGTGAAAGCACAATTTGGTATCCATACTCATTCAGTCCTTGGCCTCTCGGACAATCCTTAGCAGTGAGGTCACATCTGTGCTAAACGTGATGATGTGTACTAGGAATTTCACTGAGACTGTCAGCTTATTTATATGGGCCATCAAAAGGAAGTGGTGATTGAAGGTTCAGTTAGGGCGTATTGATCTATTTTATTGAACAACTGCATGCATCAAATACTTACAGCTTTTCTGTCTTATTTTTAGAATTATTTGATAGAACAGCAAAAGTAATGGTTCTGAATCCCTTGATAAAGTTTCAGCTTTTCATTGTCTGTTACTGCAACTTTATATTTTGTTGTTTATTTTATGCCTGACAGTCGCCTGTTAATGATTTTCATGCACAACAGATTTTTGCTTTCTGTGACCTCAGCAAGACTGTTTTTCCCTGTTGAAATGCAATGTTTGAAAAGGTCTTGGCATTTCTTAGCAGTTCTCAGTGATTACTATGTTATTTCTTAGGAAATAACTCTACAGCAGATAATGGCACACTTGGACTCTATTCGGAAAGATATGGTAATCCTGGAGAAAAGTGAATTTGCTAACCTGAGAGCAGAGAATGAGGTACTAATGGATCTTTATAAATGAACAGAAAAATTGCAAAATATTTTGAGTAGTCTTGTATCTAAATAATTTGTTCCAAAAATCACTGATACTTTCATCACTGCTGAAAGCTTTGTTTTCTTGTCCCTTAAAAATTAAGTCTGTGACTCTGCCTTTTACATAGCGTGTTTTTTGTTCATATAAACTTAAATTTGGAATTCAGATTCACACAATTTTCCCAGAAGAAAACAAACCTATATTTTAATCCTTTAACGTCTGATGTACTTTCCTTTAAGGCCATTACCATTATTCAATATGAGAAAAGTATGTAGCTCTTTGATGCACGTAATTCAATAAAGTTGGTGAAATAGATATTTTTACTTCACTTTCCTGTTCCTGAGAGAATTTTGTGTGTTATGGATGTGTGTTCACTACTCTGAGAACATATGAGCCAACATTCAGAATGACAGGATGCTTATAACTATCCATAGGCATTGATGATCAAATTTAATCAAATTTCCAACAGATCTAAATGTAAGACATGCTTGATAGTAGACTTTGCACTAATATTAGCTTCAGCGGGTAGCTGTGTTAGTCTGTAGCTTCACAAATAACAAGTTCTGTAGCACCTTAAAAACTAACAATAGTATCTGGTAATGAGCTTTCATGGGTCAGATGCACTTCAGATTATCGAAGTAAATTAGGTTTTTATAGCAGGCGTAGGGGGACACAGGAGTGGGGAAGGGGTTACCTGTCACTACTTGGACCCATAGATGAAGCAAATAAAGTTAAATAGGATGTGTGCCATTCCTGAGAATATCAAAGGCAGGGAAATTATCCTTGTAATGCATAAGATAATTGAGATCTCTGTGAAGGCCTAGTTTAAATGTGTCAAATTTGCAAATGAATTCCAACTCTGATGTCTTCCCTCTGTAATCTTGTGGTAAAATCCTCTTGTAGATGACTGGCTACTTTTAAGTTCATTATTTAATGTCCAGTGCAGTTAGTGTGTTTCCTTATAGGTATTCCAGTACCTGATTTCAAATTTATGTCCATTCATCCTTTGGCACACAGACTGTCCAGTTTGTCCAACATGCATGGCAGAAGGACATTGCCAGCAAATGGTGGCATGTATCATTATGCATTACAAGGGCAATTTCCCCACCTTTGATATTCTCAGGAATGGCACACATCCCACTTAACGTAATTTGCTTCATCTACTGGTCCTGCTAGTGACAAATAACCATTTTTCCCCCTTCGTTCCTCCCCCATTCCCTCTCCCCCAACAGGCATATAGACCCTGAAGTCTAATTGTCTACAGCAATAATCTGAAGAAGTGGGTCTTACCTACAAAACCTCATTACCGAATAAATTTGTTAGGCTGTAATATGCTACAGGACTGTTTGTTTGTGTAGTATTCGTATGTTCAATTTGGGACAGATGGGTCCATACATAAAAAGATTTATTTCTGAAATACCATTATATTCAGTGACTCAGTTTAAGAAATAATATGTGGTAGCACTGGTCTCACTTTCCAGCTAAAATAGTTAGTCATTTACTAAGTCTGTAAAATTATCTTTTTGCTTTTAACCTAGAAAATGAAAATTGAGTTGGATCAAGTTAAACAGCAGCTAATGGTAAGTGAACAGCAAGTACCTATAAAGTCTAATATTTAGGGAAGTGTATAATTGTTTTACCTTTATTTCTGAAGAATGAAACTAGTAAAATCAGAGCTGATAATAAGCTGGACATCAATCTGGAAAGGAGCAGAGTGACAGATATGGTAAGCTGATTTTAGAGATTTCTCTTTCAATTGGCTGCTGTATTGCATTACTGAGGCTGTAAAGTCTCCCCTCTTCTTCATTTATAGTTCACAGATCAGGAAAAGAATCTCATGGAAGCAACTACAGAGTTTCATAAAAAAGTGAGTAAGAGCTATTCTATGTTGATAATTGACAATTAGCTTGGTGGCTCATAGATCTGCCTCTCCACACCTGGTGTAACCCCCTTCATCCTGTCATTCATCCAGTCATTCATTAGCCTGTTTTTATAGTTCCTTCCCAGGTTTTTTTCTCACCAAACTCCACACGGCCAAAAGTGCCCCAACCTTTCCTGTCAAAACCTCCCCATTCTCTATGTTCTCTGTATCTGCTAACACCAGCATTTTCCATATGATTCAGTTCTTCAGCTTCTCACATGTTTGTATTGCACATCGGTGCTAACTTCCCACTTCTTCCATAATATTTCTAATGGAACTTACGGGTACTCTGCACTTCAGAGAAAATCAGGCCACTTTTGCTTTAGGTGCTTAAATATGGTCAGCGTTACAGTTAAACTGATACAGAATGTATTCTATGACATTTTCCTGGTAAAATATGTAGAAATTAATTAATTCTCTAACTGTGGTTATTTTCCTGATATGTATTGTGCATATATTGTAACCAGTAATCCTCCATAGAAAGTCTTAAATGTGCTATGTGAGCGATGAAATTAGTCTGTCTGGTTAATGAGGGTTAGAAGAGGTGTAACGTGCCAAATCAGGGTCAGTGCTAGGTAGACAGCATAACACAAGATATAAACTCTGTAGCTTTGGACATAGCCAGTTGCAAACTGACCAGAGTTAGGAAAACATTTCCTCTTTTGGATGGATTGTTACTTGTCCACTATCGAGTTTATGCCTTTCAATGAAGAATCATTGGGGCAGAATGTTAGACAAAATGGGACATGAGTCTGAACTCACAAGGCAGTTTGTGGAAAGGGCAGGAAATATTTTGTAAAAGTTAATCAAAATATGTGAACATGTTAAATGCTCCTCATAGACAGATTAGTTTGGGCATTTGACACAGAAATCCACGTTGAACTGAATTTTAGCTTTTTCTTTGCTACTCCCTTTTAAAAGCTCTCTTCACTTATATCACATACTGCTCTGCTGATGTTCTAAGCTCATGTATAGACAACACATTTATTCAAGAGTTTTTCATTTAAATGGATTTTTCTCTTTATGTAGCATAGCTGGTTTTTATATTGAGGGAACAGTAGTAGAGACCCAGAGATATGCCATGTTTTGTAATGTATTTCAGGATTCGAGTACCAACAGTGCCATCACAGAAATCAGTAATAAAATTGATACCGAAATAGCCTCCTTAAAAACTCTAATGGAATCGAATAAACTGGACACGATACGTTATTTGGCAGGTATGTTTGCAGGGAGGGGCATTATTAGAGTAGTGTGTTTCAGAAATAAAACATTGCATTCAAAGAATGGGTTTTAGGAAGCCTAGTTCTTGGAAAGCTCCTTCTGTAGCCTGGTCATCATTCCTGAATTATTTCATGTTAAAACATGGTCAGCAAACAAAATGAACATCTGTATATACATAATTCTAAAGAAAAGACCATAGATGTACCTCTCAAGAAGACATTAAAGATGTGGCCTCTAAGTTAAAGAGTTTAGTCTCAAATTGGGTATGACAAGGGATCAAGATGGGAACCTTTGAAACAAAGGGAGGTCAAGAGGTCATTTGTTCTACTACGAGACACCTCATTTAGCTTTTTCATAGCTTAAAAGGGGATTATTTGGTGTGAGACCATTGGTCCACAGAAAACCTGAGGGGGTTTATCACTGACTTTAGCGGGATCACAATTGGGCCCAAATTTGGGATAGAGGAGGCATAAGTACAGGATATAAAAATTGCTTCCTTTATCTTAGTCCTGTGACATTCATCCTAGCTTCAGAGGTGCCCCCACTGAAAACCATTTTGGGCCCTCCTCCGCCACATATGAATTGTCTTGGACCTTAAAGCAAGTTTGTAGGGAGTGAAGTGGTATATTCTGGGGTGTGGTGATACTGTGAGTTGGTTTGCTCTAAAAAGTCTTAAAAACTTATGACTTTTATATTGCAGGGATGTATTGATATATAAGGGGATCTTGACCTTAACTACAAGCAGCAGTAAACTTCTCATATAAACTTTCAGAAAAACATGCTTTCTATTTGGTCATTTACGTAAGCTTTAAAGAAAACAAATTAAGTTTAGATAAAATTAATATCCCAATCTCCCTGTAGATAGGGGAAATTACGCTGAATTGAAGGTGGATGAAAGGGAAATAACCAACAATTGTGGAAGTCAGAAAGCAAATTTAATAACAAGAACTAAATATTGTTTTAACATTTGTTAAACTGCTGGTTCAACTAATATAGAAAGAAAAATTGTTCAGATTTCACACAGTCTGCACTTAGCTATGCCAACATTATACCAGATGTGTATATTGTTCTTTGATTGCTCTGTTTGAAATTTTTTTAATTGTGTAATGAAAATTTGTCTTAACTGTCCCAATTTCTAAAAAAGTTTCTGTACTACTGTCCTAATCAGAAAGGTTTGAAACTTAGAGATGAGAACTTCTAAAACACAGTACAATCTCGAGCAGATTATTTTATCTTTGCATGTAACACAAGGTGATGTTGAGTTTTATGATAATTATTTCCTTTCTTGTTACAGCTTCTGTTTTTACTTGCCTAGCAATAGCACTGGGATTTTATAGGTTTTGGAAATAGACACTAATGGAACTCCTGCACTGCAGACGGAGGAAGAAAAGGCTGCCCTGATCATGGAACATCTGTTAGGTCATGCTGTTTGTTATTGGGAATATTCTTAGTGCCTTTGTTCTTATATTGATACTTAATGTCCCCAGAAATATTGTATACTGAAAGGTCAAAATAGGTATGGGCAATAACAGAAGAATATGGAAACCTTTCTTTGACTTCTAATGGAGTCCTCAGTGGCCTTTTTTAAAAGCCTTATATAGGAGAAACACTGAATCTCTTTACATTAAATCAAAAAGTTTTGTGGCATAGGAACCGAAACATATCCCATGATTAATTCTGGAAAAGTTTTGTTCTCATGAACACTTATCCCACTCTGACAACCCCACCAAGGAAAAGTGTTTGCCATCTTATGTGACCAAATGTAAGGCAGTGTCCTACAAAAGATCAAGGGGGGATGTTACTGTCAGACCTAAATAGATCCTACTGAGAGTCCTGTGCATTGTAAACTATGGGAACTGCACATGTGTTCCATCCCACTTCTCTCCCCTTCTGAGTTTGGGGTATGTCTACTACCTGTTTAAAAACCATTGAAATAAAGTCAAAGGATCCCTTTCCCAGCATAAAACTGACTTATATGGGTTCTGAATAATCAGTAGCTATAAGACTAAAATTACCCATCCTTTCTTTGATAGTTTTCTCTACCCATACAGCCAAATGAGTGAAGAATTTTTCTTATTTTCCTTATCTGTGGGGAAATGTCACATTGGCAATGTGTATCTATAACTCCCTGAACAAAACAGAGGTTGACTTTTCACTCCTTCCCATTGCTGGAGGGACAGAATTCGCCATTGTGGTCCACACCTTTTACCTGAAAGCAGAATCTGGATCAGAAACAATACCTGCTGTAAAGCATTAAGCTGCAAATATACTATATGCGCATATATGTAATGTCTTGCGGCTTGCCTTCTACCTGTGTCAGGATCTAGTGACATGCCAGAATGTGACTTTTGTATAAACAACTTTTGGAAAGGAATAAAAGATAATGCTTGTTGTTTATCTAATGCCAATATTGTCTAATATGGCCCTGCCCTGACATTATTGCAGAATGCTGCATTTCCTGAGTGAATGTCCTCCTCTAATTCTGTCTGCCAAGCTGACAAAGATGGATGTAGAACAGCAGTTTTCCATTTGCATCTCAGTATCGTCTCACAAATACACCACCAGGGCTCCATGGTGGCTTTTTCTTCATTTTCCTTTTCTCTTTATCAAAATCAGAGGCAGTCTCGCTTTCCTAAAACAAGAATATAAAGTCATTAAACTGCAGTCACTCACCTACATCTTCCACAGCAAGAGAGGATTTTAAATCACATATCCCTTCAAATACGCTCAAAATGTTGTCTTACATGATAAGAAATATGGTAACAGCCAGGACCATAAGGGGGCACGTAGCATGATTAGCTGCTGAGTCTCAGGCTCATCCATCTCATTAAAAATGTTGAAATATATTACTGTTTCTATGTGTGTGTATTCACATTTATATACAGAATGATAAAGTTATTACATTCTACAGTCTTCATTTCTTACATGTGCTGAAAAGGGGATTTTCATACGAACATAACCAAAATGTCTGTCTGTCTGGATTACATTAGACAGGTTGGGAAATCCCTGCTAATTGTAGGGACAAAAAGTGGGGCCTGATGTAAAAAGTTTGCTCACCCCTGGGTTAGAGGCAGCAGAGACTGGTAGTGGAGCATAGCAGTGTGAAACCTAGAAAAGACCCTTTTGGCTGATGTAGCAGTGGATTTGAAAATGCAGTGGAAGAAGTGTCTACACCTCTGTCTGTGAAGTTACTGAAGTGGTTACTGCTGTTAACCTGCAGCCCAATTGTGCCCTTTCAGAGAACTGACATAAGAAGGTAAAAGAGACCCTGAGGCAGCTACATTCAGTTTAGTGGATTGATACAGCTGCCAAAACTCCCTGGCAAGCTGGTATCTTGGCCAATGTCCTGGTATTGTAATGGAAGCAGAAAGTCTTGGTTTTCAGCAGCCTGGGAGGGATGAGGGTCTCACAAGGAGAAGAGCTTGGGTGGAATGCAAAAGTCAGTCCTGGGGCAGCTGTGTGGGAGCAGCACAGGGTGAGGGAGAAAGCGGGGAAGCAGCCATGAAAGGAGAAAAATGGCCAAGTAACCTTGAAGGAGGAGGCAGGGTGGGGAGCCTGAGTGGAGTGGAAGAGACTAGGACTGAGAGAAGCTAGCTGAGTAGAATGGGGGGTTAGCTGTGAGATAGAAGGTATGCAAGTTAGTGAGAAATGGAAGAGTGAAAGAGGAGTGAATGCAGTTATGAATGGGGCCTGTGGCACAGTTGTAGTGAGGGAGCCATAGATTACATTTGGGAACAGACACAGAGGAGTTTTATAGCCATTAGCAGGTGCAAAATAAAAACACACAACCCACTCTGTAATTGCTCTCTCTTGCCTCCAGTCTCAACAGAGGCCCACAGAGAGTGAATTAACATTTCACTGAGAGAAACAATGGGCAGCTCCAAGTTAGGGCTGAAGCCCAGGGCAGAGCAGTGAGAATGGTTCTCGTGCTGTAGTCTGTGGAATATCTGTCTTAGGGTTAAAAGAAGAGCTAGGTCTCTGATGCTGTTGGTCAGGTACCTGCATAAAATTACATATTGATGCTTTGTAAAGATTAAGGTGCTGGTGAGTTTAGACGATTATCATACTGACAAATTCACTGTTGTCTTTTCTCTCATAGATAATAAGCTCTAAGGGACACAGGGCCTGTCTTTTTGTTCTGTCTGCGTAGTGCCAAGTACAAAGGGGTCCCTGATCCATTCCTCAGAACCTAGGTTCTGCACTATACAAATAATGTTGAGGGAGTCACAATGAATTAAATGTAACCTACAGGAAATAACTTAATAGTACCAGGGAGGTAGCCGTTGTTAGTCTGTATTCTAACAAAGTAAAACAGCAGAAATGTAGCACTTTTTAAAGACACAATGATTTATTCGGTGATGAGCTTTCATGGGACAGACCCACTTCATCAGATCAAAGTGGGTCTGTCCCACAGAAGCTCATCACCATATAAATAATTTTTAGTCTTTAAAGTGCTACATTTTGCTGTTTTGTTTTGTAGGCAATAACTGAATATTCCTAATGTGACTGAGATATATTATTAGTCTCTGGCCAGAAGATGGCAGTGGAAGAGTTAAACTAGGGGTTCATTCATACTTTTGGAGCTCTGCTGGCAAGTTTCAGGCAAGGATGTGCACACAAGACAACAATGAAGCTAGAAATGGGTTATAGGTCTTTGGTCCCTGGGGGTGAGAGTACTTTACTCTTCCTTAGTAACCCAGAGAGGTGGGAGCTGGGAATGAGGCTGTGATCTATGTAGTTTACTCTGTTCTTGAGCCTTCCATTCTCACGCCTTTGCAGAATGTTGCATTGAAAATGCCTAACTCCTGTCTAGGTAGTGGAAGGAAGCTGGAGATTTAAGCTGCCTACGTGGGGAATGCTGGGACTTTGGCCAGCTGAAATGGCAGCTTTGGGATTGTGCAATAAACGCATTGTCTTGTTTTTTTCTGCTACACTAACCAGTAGTGAAATAATTAATGTTGAAATTTAAATTGCCATCATTGACTTGGGAGTGAAGACATGGGAGCAGTTCAGACCTGGCTAGCTAGTGTGGCAGGATGTCTACATGCTTCAGAATGGTGTTTCTCAACTTTTTTTTTTTTTTTTTTATAAAGTACCCCTTTACAAAAGTTGTAAGTATCCCAGACTTTTCTTGCATACCCCTAAGGGTACTCATACCACCGGTTGAGAAGCATGGGCCTAAGGTAATCTGAGATCTTGAAACAAATGCCGTTCTACCTTTCCAGATTACTGTACCCTTTTCAGGAGTCAGATTTGTTTTGCATACCACCAAGTTCCACCTCACTTAAAAACTATCACAGAAGACTAGTACTGAAAACTTGCTGATTTTCTACCATATCATCAAATAAATGAATTGGAATAGAAATATTGTACTCACTTTTCAGCATAAGGCATATGAAGCAGTAAAAACAAATCATTGTCTGAATGAATTTCTAGATTGTACTGACTTTACTAGTGTTTTATGTAGCCTGTTCTAAAACTAGGCAAATGTCTAGATGAGTTGGTGTACCTCCCAGAAGATTGTGGTATACCCCTAAAGGTACATGTATCCCAGGTTGAGAAATACTGCTCCAGAATACAACATTGCATTGATTTATACTCTGTTTATGTAGGAAAAGTTTTCTTTGCCCATAGGACTAGAAATGACAGGGAAATGGTAAGAGAGCAGGGATTGCGGACCAGAGTTCCATAGCAAGGGGTGGAGTCTATGGTACATGTCAGGGTTCCTACATAATAGTCTGCTGTTGTTGGGGAGTAAAGGAATTGGGTTTTTCTTGCGCTTTCTGAGGCAGGCAATATTAGACACACTGGGCACTGAGCTGATCCCATGAGGCATGTGTACCAGAGTACAGCAGAGCCAACAGCCTTGCCAAGCCTTTGGGCAAGGTGGGGAAGCCCTGCTCCATGCTCCAAAAAGGGGGTGGCCTCAGGGGGAAAGGCCCCCACCCCAGCCTTTAGTGCTGCCTAGAGTATGTGGCGCAGCACTCCAGCAGTGATTGAAAAGGCATTTGGGTTCTGGCCACTGCTACAGTAGTAGCCACAGCAGCTGGGAGTTTTGGGCCCTCTTGTTTCCCCATCCCCTGGGGTAGTTTTCTCCCTTGTCTGCCCCTGCATGGGCATCTATGCCAAAGTACACTGTTGTTCATACCTAGGGGGTTTGAGTCCAGGTGCATCGCCAACACTATCATCAAGAAAGTTTAATCTGAGGAAGAGCAATCCTATCTGAGCATTCTGTGCTCTTTGGAGATGCTGACCTTGATGGATACACATGATGCTGCTGGTGTCTTTGCAGCAATGAAGCTAAATGTAGCTAATGAACCTTCTACCTGTTCATGTTGTTTTTCACACATTCTCCAAAGCAGTCACCTGAGGGCTGATGCTCATCCCAGAGGTGGTGGGTGTGAGCTGTAGCTTCTCCAGACACTCTTTGAGGTGGCTTGTCTCTGCTCGGTATTCATCCAGCTGACACTCCAGCTTCTCTCGACAGACTCGCTCATATTCCAACTGGGCCTCCAGCTCCCTAATCATCCTGCCAAATACACAAATTAGGCAAGCCAAGTCTAATGAAATTCTGTTAATTGTGTCTGCTCCTGCCTTTGCTACTCTGTGATGGTTCAAAACAAGAAGCCAGGAACTAGTCTGCTGCTACAGGGCAAGATGGCATAAGCAGGTCTAGGCTTGATGCACTTGGCACTGTTCTTTCTGCTGCTCCAGGAAGGAGCTAGGGGCCACCAGCACCTGCTGCCAACACCAGGAGCATAAGTACAGGAAGCCCACATTCCAAATTTGAGTAGCCTTTTATCAGCTAAAATGATTATTTCAGCACCAATCGTGGGCTCTGTGTTGTACAAGGGTTTAAGGGAGACCTGCTCTCTGCTCCAATGAATGTGAAATCTCTTTGGGATTATGGAGAAACGCTGCACATGTTGGCCAGCACCTGACCTGGTACCCTGGGCAACTCTAAATTACAACAGATCCCTGATATACATACACTCAAGTTGCGCGAATCTCAGGTTAATATGACTCTGAGTGTCGGGGAGCTGGCGTGTGGCTCCAGGCTGCCTGCTGCTCAGGGGAGATGGGAAACTCATCAGCGCAGCAGTGCTGGTCACTTTCCTGGGTCCTGTGAGTGGCAGGGATCCAGGAGCCAGCTCCCCACCACTGAGTTTCTCCTCTCCTGTAAGCAGCGGGTAGCCCAGAGCCAGGCTTAGTGGCAGATGGGAGTGGTGTTTGGTTTTCCAAATTACTGGATGGTGTTGCAAGCTGGGTCTATTTTCTGTCATAGAGTCACTCAGAACCTTAAGACTGTCGTCATAGGACCATAGCCCTTAGCTGGCAGCAGACTCGTACAGGTTGAACCTCTCTCATTCAGTGCCCTTGGGACCTAATTGGTGCTGGATGAGAAAATTTGCCAGATCGTGGGAGGTCAATATTGTCTAGCATGTTACCAACACACCCACTGTGTACTGGTCTCTTAGAAGACATTGAGGGGTAAATTACAGCTAAATAACAGCACAGAACACTGAGAGCCAGGACTGGTAGCTGAAACAAACTTTATGGGAACACAGGAAACTTGGCCACACACATGATAAGTGATTGTCTGGCTAACTAAAATCATATCAGATTACAGATGTTGCCAGATGAGAGAGTTCTAGATTAGAGAGGATCAACCAGTACCTAAAGTTTATACTCAACATAGACCAGTTGCTAGAGGACAACATCATCCCACATGTTGAAGCAGACCTGAGGGCCAATAGAGAAGTGTTACCCAAATAGCAGGTTGCATGAAGGGTCAAGGTGAGTTCCACATGCCCTGTTGTTGCCCTCCTCATGTGCTTTCACTTCTGAGGAGTGGGACTGAGCAGCAGGAGTGTGGTGAAAGCACCTCCAGGGCCTGTACAGAGCAGGGATCACTGGCTCTGGCCACTTCCTCTGTGCAGCTGCTGCCCGCATCCCACTCTCACTTCCCCTGGGTGGCAAGCAGCAACAGCAAGAAGTAGGCAACTGGAGTCAGTGAGTGGATAGTGAGTAGCTTGGTAGCAATCGTGGCCCAGCTGCTGGGAGATAGGAACCCCAGGAACAGGTAGGGCTTGAGAAAAGTTAAGCAGAGGCCTTGGAGGCTGGGCTGGGGAAAGGGAAAAGAGGTAATGGTAAGTCCCCAAAAGATACAAAATGCTATTAACTGATTATCTTAGTAAAGTTTGGGAACCATGGCCTGAGGGATACCTGCCAGGCTGCATGCTCAGCTACTGGTCTCAGCTATCAGGACCAGAGAAATAACTGCAGTACCAAAGGCTTAGCAAAGGTTCTTCCAAACTGGTTTCTTAAACAGTGGGTTCTTGGGTGGCTGAACTTGCATACACATAGATGCAGAAACTGTTTCCAGGCCTAAAGCTAAAACCCAAATGAGGAACAGATTCAACATAGTGTGTATGTGGTTTACTGTTGGTAAGGTGCAGCTGGAGCTTTGAAGCAATTCTTTTTCAGTTTAGACATAACTCACATTTTAAATGCTATCATTCGTATAGCAACCAGCTGTCTAAAACAAAACTGAAAAGTCTGTGCCTGAGTCTGTTCTCCCTCATGTCAGTATGAATCAGCACAATCCCACTGGGAACGGAGAAATACACAAGTCGTGTAGGCTTATACAGGGACAAAATACAGTATGTCTGTGGCCATACTTGGCCAAAATTTCAAAATGGCCATGCTAATGGCCATTTGGAAGATTACTAATGAGGAGCTGAACTGAATATTCAGCCCCTCATTAGCATTAGGACGCTTCCAGCCGCAGCAATTCAAAAGCACCACTTTCGAGTGTGCATGCATCTCAGCGCAGCTACACAGGGGTCTTTTTCTAAAGGACCCCGCACATTTCAAAATCCCCTTATTCCCCTCAGCTGAGAGGAATAAGGAGATTTTGAAATGTGCAGGGTCTTTCTGATAAGGACCCCCCGTGTAGCCGCGCCAAGGTGTGCGCGTTCGAAAGCGGTCCTAATGCTAATGAGGCATTGAATATTCAAGTCAGCGCCCCATTATAATCTTCGAAATGGCCATTAGCATGGCCATTTCGAAGTTTTGGGCAAGTGTAGCCACAGCCTGTGTGTTATCCACATTTTACAGAAAGCGCCACTGAGCATTTGCCTGCCTTTTAGGGGTTGTGAGCATCCACAGTTCCCACTGAAATCACATGAAGTACGGATACTTGGCACCTCTGAAAATCAGGCCATAAGTGACTTGCTCTGCCACTGTAGTGTTTGGGGCTAGGAACAAAACTCAGGTAGCCTGATGCCAAGTACCTCACTGACAAACATTGAACAGAAGGAACTGGATTGTTGCCAAGTTTACGGGCTGAGACGGGGGAAATATGAGCTTAAGGATGCCCATGGCCTGAGTGGCTCCTTCGCTTGCCTATTTCACCCCAACTATTTAGAAAACATTTTTAAAATGTGCAAGTAGGGACCAAAAAGCCATAGAAATGAATTTAGTGCTCCTGAAAAAACAGGGATCATCAACCCTTGAGAGTAAAGATTGCTGGCCAGGTAGATGGTAGCAAAGGCAAGCTTTCTCCACACTGCTCTGCTGGTGTGTCTTGGATCATCCATGAAGGAATCCTTTTGTAATGTTATATGATTAAAATATGACCACTGTTCATGATCATTGTTGCTAACATTGTACAATTGCAACGAATCTTGTGCAAAAGTTTGTCATGTAAAGTGTCTATAAGGTGGCCACGGGACTTCTTGTTTATGAAGATACAGACTAACTTGGCTACCTCTCTGATAATGGACAAGTTGTAATGTGTTGATTAGAATTATCCTGTTTATATATGTATATCACTTTGATATCTGAAGATATGAATATTGACTATTTACCAGTATTTCAAATGTGCCTTCTCCTGCGGTAACCACAGTTTGCATCCAATCTAACCAGCACATTGTGAATGAACTAACAGCCCATTAATGAACACAGTGGGTCATGGAAGAAACTTATCCTCATCTGATGAACTTTCATGTGGACATTTTAGTTAAAATATGGGTAATAATTGCTTCTGTATCTCATCAAAGCATGGAAGAGTATGTGACCAGCTCATGTGACACTGCACGTCATCTTGTGCCTGTCCTTTTCCACTATCTGTACTAAGAGCAGACCCTCCACATAGCAAAAGCTATTGAAGGCTCTGGATAGATCTCCATTTTGCCTCTTTCCTGATCTGGACTATGGACTTTCACAAGGAGGAGAGAGAAAAATTGTTCTCCTTGGCCTCCAAGGACACGACAAGGAGCAATGGGCTTCAGCTGACGCAAAGGAGGTTTAGCTTGAACATTAGGAAAAACTTTTTAACTGTCAGGATGGTTAAAACTGGAATAAATTGCCTAAGGAGGTTGCGGAATCTCCATCACTGGAGATATTTAAGAACAGGTTGGATAAATATGTAACAGGGATGATATAGATGATGCTTGGTCCTGCCATGATGGTAGGGCCCGGACTATATGACCTCTCAAGGTCCCTTCCAGTTCTAGTGTTCTATGACTTCTACTAATAGGAGCATTCTAACCAAGGAACAGAGGACCTTCGTATCATTTGGAAACAGCCAGAGATTTAACAAGCCAGCAGTTTATTCCATCCCTGGTTTGCAATTATGATATGCATGTGATTCCTTTGGTCATTTTAACTCTAAAATTCTTTTTCTTTTATAAATAAACCTTTAGATATTGGAAACTAAAGGACTGGCAACAGTGTGATTATTGGTTAAATTCTGAGTTATATATTGGCCTGGGTATGTGACTGGCTCTTTCAGATCAGAAGAACATTTTTGTTGATTAAATTGGTTTTCAGTAATGACTCATCATTAAGTCTAGTGTCTGGCTGGTGAATCTAGGGCTGGGGTGCCTAAGGAGACTGTGTTTCTGACTTCTTGCTAGCCAGTAGGGTAAGAGAGTAGTTCACTTTTGTTGCTAGGTTGGTCTGTCTTATGGAAGAATAACCACCAGCTTTGAGGTGTGTCTGTTCTGTTTCTCAGCTGTATGTCCTGAATCTGGTATTCTGAGTTGTGACCCACTGAGGCAAGGTGACACCTTTGTACAGGGACTATCTAATCTCCATATGATTACTTAGGCCTGTCTTACTCTGCAAAGAAGCCAATCAGTGTCTGTTGTAATGAGGGCTTTTGTGATGTAGATACAACTGGACTGAAACCACAAATACTTTTTTCACTGGCCAAACACCTTTAAATAGTCATCACTTTTTGCTCACTACCAACCTGGGCAGGCTTGGAACAGTAACTTAGAGCTGAAAGAGATCCTCTTAGCAGCCCTTTGAGTCATATCCTTTAAAGTGTTAATACTGCTAATTCCAATGGTGACATCTTTTGCTCCACCCAAAGCAACAGAGTCTCTGCCAGCCCTGCTGTCCATCTTCTGTCCTGATATAAGTTAGTTCTTTCCCAGACATGAACCATTTATCAGTGACTAACTAGAAGCATTGTCTTAGCGATTCCAACAGATGTACCAGAAAGAGTGAGTGGATCTGAAGGGATTTGGGCCAAGATGTTAAAGGTATTTAGGCACTGCTTTACACTTGGGACATAGGATCCTAAGTGCCTTTAGTGTCTTTTGACAATGGGACTTAGGCCTTGCAACACTAATTGAAGCAATTCCTAACCACCTTGAAAATGGGGCCTTGGACAACAGTAAGCCAGCCAGGTGTCCAGGAGGAGTTGAAATAACCTGCAAAAAGTGAGTTTAACATTCCAAAATCATACCAGGACAGCGTGCTGCTTCCTTTAACTCGGGACATTTAACAGCCTGTGTTCTTTACAGTAAACACTGGGGAATTAGGTAAACATTATGGAAGCTGAGGCTTGAGGCCCAGCAATGCTTTTGGTGAGGATTTTAGAGGTAGAAGCCATCTGTTGAGCCCTGCACAGATACAAATGTCTAAATGTGGATGCAGATATCCATGGGTAGATATCAGTACCTGCAGGGCTTTACTCCCAAGAGACACTGTGGCCAATGCAGAGGAGCATAGTTCTGTCACATCCAGAAGCCAGTACCCCTTGCCAGCAACTCCTCCCAGAAGTATGATTGTACCACCCCAGTCATGGCATCTCCTCTCTTGGGTCATATAGCCCCACTGGCAGTAGGGCTGAGGGCAATACAGCCACATGGCTGGGAATAGCTGCTGGTGTGGGGCATTGGCTTCCAGGCATGACAGGACATTGGCCACAGGATCTGTTGGGAGCAGAGCCCTGTGGATCTAGGGATACCATTCTGCATCTACAGACAGGTATTTGTGCCTGCACAGGGCTCTATCCATCTTTTAATTTCTTGACCATATGTAGATATTGCATTTGAAACATAATAAATACAATGATAGAACAGGTTGTACCTCCTTCATCTGGCACCCTTGGGACCTGAGTGGTCCCAAACAAGGTGCTTTGCTGGCTGAGGGGAAGTCAGGCCTCCTGGCTGCCCTGCTGAGGAGCCACCAGCCTGCTGGTTAGGCTCCCCTCCTGGCTGCTGCAGACTGCCTTCCCCCAAGCTGCTGGTGGGGGTGCTCCACTCCGGCAGGGCTTCTCTGCAGGGCTGCCAGGCTCTCTCGGCCCTAGCCAGGGTCCCCCGTAGCTGTGGGGTCGCTAGCAGGACTCTATGCCCCAGCTGGACTCCCCACCGGCTCCCCTGCTGCAGGGATCCTGGCAGGGCTCCCTCCCGTGGGACTGCCCCCGGGGGTTCCCCACACCAGGTTTCCGGGGCTCCCTGCCACCAAAAGGCTCCTCTGCAGCCCAGCAGCTGGAGCTCTCTCTTCCAGGAACTCTGTGGTCCTGCTGGATGAGGGATGTTGTCAGACGAGAGAGTGATGAACGAGAGATTTTCAACCTGTAATAGGCAAAATTTGCACTCTTCTAGCTCCTTCCATCCATGGAACTCCACAGATTTTATGAACATTACAGAGCTAACTGAATCTTACTTTTCAGCCTCCCTTTCTTCTTTCTTCTTCTTCTTCTCCGCTACGGTTATACCTCCCAGCTGTTTGTAGTTGCTCTTGGCGATTTCTAGAAGTCGATGAAGTTCTTCAATCTTTTGGTAGGCTCTTACTGCAAGACAGACAGTTCTCTGGGTAGCTAACATAAGGATGTCCATAAGGATGCTGTGTTTTATGAATGTTGGAAGATGTTATTTGACAGTGGAATCCCAGTCTCCCACAAAAAGTAGCAGAATCACCATTGGTTAGTAGATTTCAAACATCCACTACATCATTCAGAAATATACTGTAAGGAACAAGCCTGTGCTGGCTTTCTAGAAATGGACCAGATTGACCTAAATTAGCTTCCATTCTAGTTTCCAGTTATAAAATATATTTTTTTTTCATTTCCACAATGTATTTTTAAGCTCATTGGTACTGACAAAAGATTCAGCAGCAGCAGCAAGGAGGAGTTGGGAAGGAATGAGAATCCTAAGAAAAAATATTTTGTCGGTATCTATGGGCTTAAAAATACATTCTCGAAATCAGGAAAAGTATTTTAAACTTTTCAAGAGAAGAAACAGTAAAGAGAGGCTGAACTTACTGCGTGCATCTCTTTTTTTAGCTTCATCCAGTTTTAAATCTTCTGTGGCATCTGTGCTCCCTTCCACACCATGTCTGTCAAAAAACCTCACATCAGTGACATCTATTTCTTCATCAGAATCATCTCTCATGCACCGGCTCAAAAGCTCCACAGCCGCTAGCTGGGTGAATCTGCACAACACAGTCAAGAGTTACTAACCATTGAAAAACATGTACACCTCTGAAAAAGCAGCCCACGTTCCACTGCTGATTAGAACAAACACACTTGAACATATAGCAAGTAGCAGCAGTTCTTCACACTTCCATTTACGTCAGTGGTAGCTGGTGTGGGGCTTTAAGATACACAGGAGAGCCTATAGCTCTGGTGCACAGGCTATGGCCAGCTAAAATGTTTATACAGTTTTGATGAGGCTGCACTTCTGCCTCAATAATCGTCTGTGGCAGTTAATTGCACCATTTAATGAGTTGTGCAGAAATGTTATTTCTTTTTAATTATTTTAAATGTTTTTTGCTTTTTAATTTAATCAAATAAGCATGTGTGTGATATTTCAGGGTTACCAGGAATGCACAGCTGGCCTTCTGCAGCATTCATTAATTTGTATACCTGTATCATATCTCCTCTCAGTCTCTTTTCAAAACTGAACAGTTCTCATCTTTTAGGTCTTGCCTTATACAGAATTTGACCCATCTCTAGTTAAAATAGTTTTCCTTAGGTACAGACAGGAAAACCCTGTACAATAAGCAATAGAGCTAAAAGGCTGCTAATGAAAAGTTGAAATTCATGAGTCTGATTCTGTTCTCACCTATACCAATATAAATTGCTCGTAACAATACCTCAGTCAATACAGTTAGGCTACATCTACACTATGAAATAAAGTTGAATTTATCAAAGCTGACTTTGTAACACTGGATTTTATAAAGTCAAAGCTTAGTTTCCACATGTGCTGAAAAAGTTGAGTTAGTGTGTCCCCACTAAATCGCCGAAGTCTAGCTGTTGCAGCGGTAAGTTGTGGGAACCTATCAGCCCCGTGGCATTCTGGGTTTTTTTTGCTGGTGCATTATGGGAAAAAATGCTACTCGAGTGCTTGTGGGTGTGTGATGTCATCTTCCCACACAGCAGTACCCTCATTCCCCTCCCTTTCAAAACAAACGACCAGTTTTTAGAAGCCTCTTTCCCTGATGAGAGAAAGTCTTTGACTCATCTGTACTATGTCCCTTTTAACAAAATGTGTCCTTAGAGGACCAGTGTCATCTTCCCAGACCACATTGTCCTCATTCCTTCATCCTCCTCCCATTGAAAGCAAATGGACATTTTTCAAAAGGAAAGAAGGAAAGTAGGGAATCCCTGGTGAAAGAAAACCAAACAGGTGGGCTTCAGAAGATGACTCAACAGGTTGATCAACTAGCTTTCCTCTGGTGAAGGAAAAAGTGGTAGAATCTGGATCCATGAGAACAGGCAAAGACTTAATATTATTCACACAGAAAGCAAGTAGGAAATCCGAAGGGATAAAGAAAGAAAGTCAAACATGGTGGGCTTCAGAACCTGAAGCACCCTTTGCAAATGGGCTCTGGGAGCACCCAGCTGACTGTGCCATGTCAATAGGTTGCTCAGGTACTTTTCCTCCGGTGAAGGCAGCATGCTGGGGGACTGTCAGTCCCACATATTCTATAATGGCTCCACATGACTAGGAAAAGATCTGTGGTAACACCCAGCTGTCTGCCATGTCAACAGGTCGCTCAGCTACTTTTCCTGTTGAAAATAGATACAGAAAGCAAGCCCCTGCAGCTGGTTTCATATTAGGTGGGGAGCCAGACCAGAAAATAAGTGCGGCTGGGGCCAGCCCCCCAACTAAACTCGGGTGACAGGGGCCTGGTTAGATACCAGTTGACATAGTACAGGCAACTGGTTTCTCATTAGGTGGGGGTTGGGGCAGCCCAGAAAACAGGTGAGGCTGGGGCCTTGCCCCAGCGCAAAACTCAGCTGGCAGAGGCCAGCTGAGGGACCAGTTGACATAGTGCAATCAGCTGGTGTCTTATTTTTTGCCTCAGGGGGAGCCATCCCCAAAAAATATTTCCTGCCAGAGAAGCCATCCCCCCTGCATGTGTTGTCTCACAGGGGCCAGCCAGCCCCTGAAATAGAAGCCATCCACCCAGTGTGCATTTGCCTCACAGGGATCAGCTAGGCCCCGAAAATACTTCCCGGAAGGAGAGCCATCCTCCCCAACGTGTGTTGCCTCACAGGGGCTACTTAGGCCCTCAAAAATATTTCCTGCTGGGGGAGCCAGCCCCAGTGCTTGGGAAGTCCCTGGAAAATGTGAAGCACAGAAGTCTTCACCCCATGCAAGCCAGGACATGCTGCTGTCTAGAAGCATGGTCCGCACTGCACAGCCGGCACATGATGCGGTGGGGCGGGGGCTAGCCCACCAGCCAAAATGCAGTCCTGGCTGTCCTGATGGCTCCATGCTTGAGCTCTCTAAAGTGGTTAGATGTGATCACCATGCTGATCGCAAAGAAATGAATTCAAAATGCTGGGCTTCCTGTTTCCTGCTGCCTGCCCACCGCAGAGGTGGTGAAAGTGGACAGAACGTACACATTCTGGGCACTGTGGAATACCTCTGGCAGCCAATAAAACTGATTTAAAGAAACTCTGTTTCCACACTAGCATTAATCTGACCTGGTAAATTTGAACTTGGTGTTACGCCACATCAGATGAGCAATGCAAGAATGTCAACCTTAGTGCTCCTTAAACTTGAACTAATAGTATTCTCATTGAAGACAGTCACATTGTAAAATCGAGCTAACTGCCTTAAAATCAACTTTATGCTGTAGCGTAGACATAGTCTTACACTGGTATAAAAGCAGTAAGTGCAGAGTTGGTCCCTAGGCAAATAAAGTAGAGCTCAGAGATCTGAACTGCTACCTCTTGGCTACATCCTTTGGCGTTTCTTCAGCTTCGTTTGTAATGTTACAGTCAGCTCCCATTTCAATCAACCATTGCAGGCAATTTGTGTGTCCTTGTCCCGCAGCTGAGGAAAAGAATATGTGCTGAAATCTCTCATACACACTTTCATAAAAAATTAAAAACGCCTTTTCCCTAACAGGACTTGAATTCCATGAACTATGAATATTTTATACATGTCACTAAGAACCCATGATGGAAATTCCAATTCATAATGAGCCAAATGCTACCCGGAAGTATAAACCTGTTTTTAGTTTCATTTCCTCTTGGTGTACAATAAGTATTATGGGCTGATCCTCATTTCTCACTTTTATGTCTCATTATTGTATGCAATTAAAACTTCTCTTGTTGTAGTTAATAAACTCCTTTTGTTGTTTCTTCCACTCCAGTGTGTTTAAAATGAAGTTTTTAGGAAACCCTGTTTGGGGTGGCACATTGAATGCATATTATTTCTATTAAAGAAATAACTTACTTTATATAAACTTGTATTGTCTAGAAGAGGGCCGAGCAGTACAGACAGGCATTTCTGGGCACAAATCTAAGACAGAGTGTGTTGGGGTCACTCTGTGGTAAAAACAAGGCTGGTGAGAGCCAGAGTGCAGCTGACGTGTGCCGGGCAAGCTTCAGTAACACACCAGTAACACACACACAGGGTATGGCTTGCAACCCATGTAGGAACTCCCTAATCAAGGCATTGTAAGGCATGCCAGGTTGCATGCAAGGGTGACACAGCTACTCAAATAGTCTATATTGTACCCAGATAAAGCACATTTACATCTATCTGTTTGCAACCTGGCAAGCTGGTTCTGGGCTGAGTTTAACAGGCTGCTGACTGGAATGGCTGCCATAATGCAGAAATTTGGCTTAGTTCAGACTTCACAGCATGACTGCAGGGCAGCAAGGCAGACAGTCAAAAATGGTAAGAGAATGCACAATTAGAAGATCGGAGGGTGCAGTGGAACATTTTCCTACCCTCAGTGATGCAGCAGTAACAAGTTAGGCATCAACTTGTGACATGTACAACAGATGACCACCATTGGGATGCTGTATTTCATGAAGCTTACCTGACGAGCAGCAACTTAAATAAGTGAACGAGTCAATAACAAACAGTAATGAGGTACAACACTGTTCCTAATTACTGACCTTTGTGCATTAGAGTGTATCCCTTATCATCCCGCTCATTAATATTGATGACTCCACTTTCCACTAGTCTTCTAAGTGTTACCAAGTCCCCTTTGAAGGCAGCAACATGGGCTGGAAATGCTAAATCTGAAAAACAGAACACCCATGATTTCAAGCAAATGCCAGTAATTCTAATAAAGCAGGCAAATGAATTATTCTTATCTCACCCTTCATAGTGTCTCTCTCTAAATAATAATTTAAACACAGACATTTCATACTTGCTAGTGAGATTAATGCACCCTTAATTGGTTGAAACCTGGCGCCAGGACATAGTACTATCATCACAGCTTCACTAAGCACGTCTAAGGCATCTGATAGCTCTACAGCAAGAAGTTTCACTTCATATTTCTGTAGTAATAAATAGGCCTTTTGTTGAAATATAGTAGATTAGTAATGCTGAAAACTGAAGCTCTCTCCTTATTTTCAAGTCAATGGTCCTAAATAAGATATACAGTAAACCGTCAATTTAACGGACTAATAGGGAAGAAGAGGTGTCTGTTAAACCTAAACATCTGTTAAATCAGATGGTTTATTGAGACCCAGCACTGCCAGGCTACCCCAGCCCCAGTGCCCCCCCCCAAAAAATGCCCATTACTCACCCACTGCTGGAGGAGCTGGACCCCAGTGCTGCTGGAGCAGCCCCCACGCTGCACAGCTAGAGCTTCCAGAGCCCTCTGCATGGCTACAGCAGCTGCCACACACTCCTCTCACTAGTAGTGTGGCATATGCAAGTGTCCTCTACCCACATATACACCCCGCTGCTGGTGGGAGGAGCACATGGCTGCTTCTGCAGCAGCACCTGTCCAGTCAGCAGCAACTCCAGTGGCTAGTAAATCCTTTACTTTTTTTGGGGGGGGTGAGGGAGTAGAATTTAATAGCCTCAATTAAGTGGGCTTCAGGAACAACAGGGGTCTGCTAAGATACACATCTCCTAGAGCTGGACAGTACCTCAGGAGATCATCTAGTCCTGTCCCCTGCCCTCTTAGCAGGACCAAGCATCAGCCCTGACATCTATTTGCCCCAATCCCTCCTCAAGGACTGAGCTCACAAGCCTGAATTTAGCACGCTAATGCTGAAACCACTGAGCTATCCCTGGACATCCACTGTTCCTGAAGTACACTAAATCAGGGTCCATAAAAGCAAGGGTTTATTGTACAACATTTTACTTTTCTTGTAGATGCAGACAAAGAAAAGACTAACAGATATGGAATGGGTACTTCAAAAATCAAGCGAGTCTGCCTCTGAGAAAAATCATAATAGACCAGCTTCTGCTAGCCTTTCTCTTGAATAATACCTTACTTAACAAATATTCCTATTGATTTCGATGGGACTATTGCCAGAATAAGGTATCAAAATCTGGTCCTAAATATGTAACTTCCTGGACATTTGTGGATTTTGGAATATGTGTCAGATTCTAAGAGGAACATGATCAGCTCTGTATAAGTAAAACAAAATTACTATATAGGACAGTGTTGCTGTTTTGTTTTTATTAAGAGAACACCAGAAACATATACATGACACATTTCAAATCATAGAATACTAGAACTGGACGGACCCTCGAAAGGTCATCCAGTCTGTAGCCAGACAAAGTCTCCCCCTTACAAGCCAGCTTGCTCGTTGCCCCCCCCACTGAGGAGCACACAGGGCACGGAAATGGCTGCTGACAGCACAGTCTTTGATGCCCTCATTGAGGCCCAGATATGCTAGCTTATCATGACCCTGAGAAGCAGAAAGTACAGCTAGAAGGCTAACAGCCCAGACTGTCAACATGAGAGGGGGGGGACCCTCAGAAATCACCCCAGCTGGCATTGATCAATATGATGCACACACACAATCACCCAGAAGGGGACGTGCCCCGCCCGCACAAAAGAATGTCCTGTACTCCTAAATTGCTTATCTCTTGTCTTACAAGTGCAAACCAAGTAAGAAATGCCCTTGTAACAAACTGGCGTCACAAAGACAGACCAGTATGATCTGGCACCATAGATAAGAAAGAGAATACATAACCCAAAAGGGGTATAAAAGATGGGTCCAGCAGAACTCTAACTTTGAGTGCATCTCCACCAACTTCCTGCTGGTCGGGTCAGGTGATTGCCTCCCGAGGTCCACTACTGGGGACGCCCAACCTCGTATTCGTCTTTCCACAGAATTGAGTGACCGATCCGGCTTGGCTACGCTGGTATCGAGAGACGCAGAGAGGGTAAGATACACCCATGCTAGGTCTCTGACTTTTTGTGCACAGCTAAAGAATTAGAGCTCTGTAACTGGTAACAGATATCTTTGTATTGCATTGTAATGTAACTTGTTAACACCTGTACTTTGCTAGCATATAAGAAGTAAACAATAGCCTTTTGTAACCGCACGCTTATAACTGTAGCTTAAATAAACTTGTAACTAGTTAAGCTCTGAGCCTAACCATTTTGTTAACCCTTTTGTCACTGCAACACAGCCGGCACAACAAAAGAACTTTAACCGTTTGGTTACTACAGCCTGGCCGTGGGTGAGTGTGCTAGGAGCTGCCTGCTCTAACAGTAAAAAACTGGGTTGTTTAGGACCCAGGGGAGTACCTCACTGCACATTACCTGGCCACCGGCTAACACAGTCTCATCTCCTGCAGCCAGGGCAGGACCAAGCACCATCTATACCATCGCTGACAAGTGTTTATCTAATCTGCTCTTAAAAAGCTCCAAAACGAAAAAGCAATCATATAGCACTTTAAAGACCAACAAAATAATTTATTAGTCTTTAAAGTGCTACATGACTGCTTTTTTGTTTTCATAGAATACAGACTAACCCGGCTATCTCTCTGTCACTATTTAAAAATCTCCAGTGATGGAGCTTCTACAGTCTCCCTAAGCAATTTATTCCAGTTCTTGAACACCCTGTCAGGAAGCTTTCCCTGATGTCCAACTTAATTCCCCATTGCTTCTTGTCCTATCATCAGTGGTTAAGAAGAATAATTTCTCACCCTCCTTGTAATAACCTATTAGGTACCTGAAAGCTATTATGTCCCCTTCCAGTCTTCTCTCTTCCAGAATAAACAAATCCAATTCTTTCAGTCTTCCCTCATATGTCATGTTTTCTAAACCTTTAATCATTTTTGTTGCTCTTCTCTGGACCGTCTCAAGTTTCTCCACATCTTTTCTGAAATGTGACACTAAGAACTGGACAAAATATTCCAGTAGAGGCCTAATCAGCAACAGTGTCACACTGTTGACTCATATTTAGGTTGTAGTACACTATGATCCCTAGATCCCTTTTGGTAGTACTCCTTCCTAGACAGTCATTTCCAATTTTGTATGTGTGAAACCGATTGCTCCTTCCTAAGTAGATTATTTTGCATTTGGCCTTATTGAATTATATCCTATTTATTTCAAACCATTTCTCCAGTTTGTCTAGATCATTTTGAATTATAGTCTTATCCTCCAAAGCACTTTCAACCTCTCCCATCTTGATATCATCCACAAACTTTATAAGCGTAATCTCTATGCCATTATCTAAATCATTGATGAAAATATTGAACAGAACTGATCCCAGTGGATCACATTTGTTACGTCCTTCCAGCATGAGTAGGAACCTTTGATAACTACTCTCTGGGAATGGTTATCCAACCAGCTATGCACCCACCTTGTAGTAGCCCAATCTAGCTTGTATTTCTGTAGTTTATTTATCAGAAGGTAATGTGAGACTGTATCAAATGGTTTACTAAAGTCTAGTCTGACGCTGCCCCTTCTATGTAAGATCACAACTGGAAATTTAGGCCTTTAAATAGCAATAAGGATAACAACTATTGGAAGCTTCAGCTGTTTCTCACATAGTTTATCCACACTGTGCAATTTGAAAGTCAGAATCACCTGCTATTCAGATCATTTGCATCAATCATTTCTACTGGGTTATTATTGCATTGTGACATTTTCTGGTTTAAAAGCTAGCACCTCCAAATCTTTTCAGGCTCCCACTCACTTTCCTCTTCTTCTGGATGATCGCTCTCCTGTTCCACACTGCTGATGTACTGCACAATATTATCCTTATAGAACCTCTGGGCCAAGTCCTTTGGAGTCTCCCCATGGTCATTTCTGGCTTTGAAGGTGTGAGACACACTGGCCATTTTACTAACCAAGAACTTAAAACAATGCAGGTGCCCCTCCATTGCTGCCAGATGAGCTGCGGCACACAGGAAGAATATGGCAATATTAAACCTGAGCATTGTCACCTGCCAAATGAAGAGCCATTTAGCCAAGTTATTACTGTTCAAAGACTAATGTTAAGGTCAGATTTGCACTATTGATTAGATGTCAGCTATCAAAACTTATTCAGGTTTTATTAGTCAATGACAAAACAGGACCATACATAAATGTGAGGATTACTATCTCACAGTCCAGAGATCATTTTCTCAGCAGCTTTAAACCTGCTCCAAAGTGTGAGCTTAATTCCACTTATTTAATTTTACATACATAATACAATCATTTAAAAAAACCAAACGATTACTCTAATCGCATATCTATTTTTTTCAAAATACAACATTTTATACCAAACATAAAAAATAACACTGGATGATATTCAATCCAAGAGTACAAATAGCATTAGATCATAGTAATATAAACTGTTTTGTCCAAGTGGCACCTAGAAGCAATTCATATATAACATTGCTTAACAGAACATACATCTTGTTTCTGACCATTCCTCCATATAAAGGAACTTAGCATGAGTTACATGGCATCCGGAGCACAGTTCATAGTTATTTTAGTTCAGATATGGTATTTGCTAATACCATTAAAATCCACATCCCTCCCCCATCCCCACTGCTAGGGGCATGTATTACTGCACCAGAAATGGGGACAGGATTTCAAGAGGTTGGACTAAAGGTGCTTACTCCCTGTCCACTGCAGTCCACAGGAGGCAAAAGGGGGCTGGCTAGAAACGGACAGAAATGGGGGGTCTACTGCTGAGAAGATCCTGCCATCCTTCCCTCTGCATGGGTTGGAGCATGTGAGTGATCAGACAGGTTACTTCAGCCAATGGGACTATGTGCTGTCGAGGATGCCATCCTTTGAATCAACACCAGTGTGAATCCTGAGCATCTTTGACTGTTGGGGATCCCCTGGCAGGAATTCTGAAGGGGCAAGACTAGGAGCTTTTCTAGATGACCACCATGTGGCAAGATGGAGTGTAAACCCACCTCACACTTGCCTGTCAGACACTATCTGGTGCCACGTATTAAAAGCTCCTAATGCACTTTGACCTACTCCTGTTTCAAAGCAGAGTAGATCATAGTGAACTAGGGAATTTTTAGTGTGCAGCAGCAGCGTGCATATGGCAGTTATAATGCAGCATGCTAGAGCCATGTAGATTTATGTCCCAACATGCTATGCGTTAGTCATTTGTCTGGACAAGCCCTAGGACTTGGCAAGGAAATTAGCACTGGGATGAGATACCTGAGAAATAGAGAGTTAAACTTTATAGGCACTGAGAATGGGACTTGGATGAAGAGCAAGGATGGGGAAGAGACAAAACTGGAGAAAAGCAGATGGGTCAGAATCTCATTTCAGTTAAATGTAAAGCTGAAATAAATAACTCCATTAAAGTCACTGGGGTACTCTAGACTTATTATAGTGCCACAAGATTCAGAATTAGGCTCAAGAGTTGCAACTTGGGCTAAATGAATGGGAAAGTGCCATGGAATGTGTTTACTGAAACTCACCACTGGTCGCCATTAAAACAAGCCAGCATTAGCTAACAGTTACCATGCATCGGTATTTCATAATATAACAAATTTCCTCAACCATTAGAAGATAACTGTGGCAACTGTGTGAAATCTATTGGCAAATATAGCTAGTGTATATTATTAACTTGTCATTTCCTAAATAGTCACATAACAAAGCAACTAAAAGCCAAAGGATAGAGCTGTAGACTTTTTTTCCCCTTTAAGGTACCTGGAAGATTTCCATTGTTATCCACTTCATTTATATTAGCTCCCCATCTAACAAGAAGCTGCAAACAACCCAAGCGACCATGAAAAGCAGCATAATGAACTGGCTTCCAGTCATTCTTATCTGAAACATTTGCATCCTAAAATGAAAGTAGCAAGTACATTTATTTAGTTGCTTTATGTTTCAGAGGAAACAACATGTATATCAATGGTTACATTTGTAGACAGAAGTCAAGTACTCAAAGTAGGTAACAGAAACAGTTATGAAAACCTATATAAATTTTGAGTTAAATAAAAACGCTATGGATAAATGAAAATATATTTTCCCCTAATTGTTTGTTTTATTTAACATACTAAAACGCACACATAATATGTGTAGATTATTTTTGACATAATCTGGCCATGGTGCTGCTCACAATATGCTAGATATAATTCTTTTAAAGCTAAAAGGTACCAATGAGTGAAAGAGATTATGATAATGAAACATTTTGGTCTCCATTTAAAAAGTCCTAACATCTAAGGAAATGTTCTGCTTTTCCAAGATATTAATTCTCTCTACATTCTTGGGTCATTTTCCATATATACCCCACAATAAATATCTGTAGTTCAAACTAAATATTCTCTCACAAATCGCAAACAGGCAATAACTATATTACAGATTAAATCCCACAGATCTAAGTCCCACCAACTCAGTGGAACTTTTTGTTTGTAAAACTATATGATAATTTGGTCCTACTGTAGAGAGTTGTAATGATATCATGCAGATATAACAAGTCTCAAAAAAAAAAAAGTTCTCCTCAGAACGAAGATAAAATCTCCTCACCATTCCAGTCCGTAGAATGGTTTGTAAAGTGTATGATTGTCCATGGGCTGCAGCTAGGTGTGACGGAGTGCACCCTCGGTCATCCTCAGCTGTTAGGTTTATTCCATTTATTACAAGAGCCTACATAAATACAAACCAGAAATTCAGTTTACAAAATTAAAGGGCAAATGTTGCTTGGGAGGATTACTTTATCCTGTCAGAAGGATATATTAAATACATTCATGGATGTTGTCTTTTAGCATAGCAATTCATGCAGTATATTGTGGTCCCCTGACTCTTTGTATTGTGTCTGTCTCTTGTCTCTTGCCTTGCACTTAGATCATAAATTCTTTGGGGTAGTGACCATCTTTGCAGTCTGGGTTTATACAGCACCTAGCACAATGGGATCTTGGTCCATGACTAAGGCTCCTAAGCACTGTCACTATATAAAAATAGAGAGAATTATTATTGTTATTATATTAATAATAATTTATATATAAATCTATTTTGTTTGTTATTTATAATCAGGCCCATTTCTAATTCTGAATATCTAGCTGACGTTTCCAAAGCCATCCAAAAATACATATGCCCAGTTTACCTCTAAATATCCTGCTATATGGTTTTGAAAACCCCCTATCGTGTACAGTATGATTCTTATCACAACTTCTCTTTGAGACACTGGAGTAGATTCTCAGATGATGTGAGCTGTCACAGTTCCACAATGGGTGAAGGTTCTGCTGTATCTACTTTTCATGTAAATACTTACGCATACCTGCATACAAGCATCATGGCCTCTGATAGCAGCAAGGTGAGCTGCTGTCCAGTCTCTTATAGCTAAAGCTGTTATATCAGCCCCATGCCAGAGCAGCCAGTGAAGACACTATCAATCAAAACAAAGAGATTCACATTCATTTTATTATCATGGATCTAATATACAATTCTAATGGGGAATTCGCTGCAAACTATCTGATGACATTTCAAAGAATTATCAGAATACTCCATTGTTAAAATAAACTACAACAGAACATGCATCAGTAACGTGTTGCTGCATTAAGACACTTAAGCTTCATTCTTTCATCCATCCAAGAAATGTGCCAATAGCCCACTAATGTTGACCCAAGCATGCCTTACTGATCATACAATATGGCTTATGTAATTTCAATTTCAAAGATTTAAGATGTAATAGACTGGGCTATTTGCATAATGAGTCTTTCCCCATGGTGTGGAAGGATACATCTAAAAATTGGACAAATAGGCACAAAATATCCTTCTCTAGAATTCTGATTATGTTTGTTGCAAACAGTGAACAAAGTCAACCCTTTGTCTCCCTATATTTTTGGGAGGTCCCTGGACTTGTGGCACCCTTTCTCTCTTCCTATCTCCCCCAGGACCAAGGTTACAGCTATACTACTAGATAAATCTGAATTTATTGATATCGATTTTCTAATTCTGGAATTTATAAGTTCGAATTTGACCATCCTCACTTCCCACGTGCACCTCACAAAGTCAAGTCATTGCTGCCACACTCAAACTGGCTAACATTGACTCTTGCAGTAGTGCATTGTGGGAAGCTATCCCATAGTTCCCTCATCCCTATAGCATTCTGGGTATGCTTGCTGGTCTTGACATCATCTTCCCACATTGCACTTTCCTTATTCCCCTCCCGAGCCCTGAAAATATGCTGATCCCTGGAAAGAACAGGATAGAAAAGTCTAGGAAAAAAGAATTTTTGGTTTTCCCCCACATTACAGTGCCAACACGGGTGCAGCAACTGTATTCTCAACTGGCCATCCACTTAGTGTCCCACTTGCCATCATTGCATGTGAGCCCTGCAAATAATACAGGGGTCCGGACTGTGTTTTAAAGTGAGAAGAAAGAGGATAGAAAAGTCTAGGAAGAAAGAATTTTTGGTTTCCCCATTCATTATGCTGGTATTGGGAAGAGTCTTTGGCTTTTCAGTGCACTATAAGGCTTCCATGCAATGACTGTGTTCTCAACTGGCCATCCACTGAGTATCCCAGCTACCATCATTGTATGTGATCCCTGAAAATAATACAAGGGCCCAGAATGTTTTTTAAAGTGAGAAGAATGAGGATAGAAAAGTCTAGGAAAAAAGCACCGAGGGCCCAATTGACATGATCCCTTCACGGGGAGTCAGCCTCCCCAGCACATGAGACATCACCCCGTTGGCAGCAAGCCCCCGTTAATCTAAGCCACCAGGGGAGACTTCCCCCCAGCAGCAGCAAGTCCCAGTATGGGAGACGGGGTTCAGTAGGCAGTATGGGAGGCGGGGTTCAGTATGGGGCCAGTTGAAGCTGTCCTCCCCTAGCCTCCCTGAGTGTTAGCACAAAACGCCCAGTATCTTAACCATCAGGGGAAACTTCCCTCCTAGTGGCAGCAAGCGCTTTCCTTAGCCGGCAGGGGAGACATCCCCCCCAGTGGCAGCAAGCATTCATGTATCTTAAGCTGGTAGGGGAGACTTCCCCTGCGGTGGCAGCAAGCCCCAGTATGGGCAGGGGGTGGGGGTCAGTCGGGGCCCAGTTGAGGTAGTCATCCCTGAATATCTTAGCCACTGGGGGAGACTTCCCCACAGCAGCAGCAAAACCCCCAATATCTTAGCTGTTGAGGGAGACTTCCCCCAGCCCCCGCCGGAAGCAGCAAGCCCCAGTGTGAACATAGGGGTAAGACCCAGACTGTGTGGCACCTGTGGGGAAGGGAACGGGGTTTGCATACAAATGTAAACTGCTGGGAAGAAGATTCTTGGGGTGGTATGCAAGCACAACCTCCACCCCTGCCACAGCCTTGTTGACACAAGGTACGGCAGGGCAGTGGCTACCACCAAGCAGTTTAGAAAAAAATAAGTGTACAGACAGAACCATGAACTCCCTGCGGGGCTATTTGAATGGGCAGATGCGCTCACAGCGCTAATAACAAACAAAGACAGACATGTCTCAGGTTCTCATACTAACAGCCCACAGCCAAAAGCTTGCTGCTCCTGCTTGGAAATTCACGGTCTTCCTGTTACTGGAGAGCAGCATCCAGAGCAGAGCACTGACAGGTGCATTGTGAGTTACATACAGGACACCTCTGAAGGCTAATAAATTTGATTTTAAGACACAGTATTTCCACACTGGCCTTTAATCGAACTTCTGAATTTGAGTTTGACACTTACACATCAGGTAGCTGTGATTTTGTAATCTTGAGATTAGCACACCCTAAATCTATCTAATGGTATTTACAGTGAAGACAGTCATGTGGAATATCGAGCTAAGCGAATTAAACTCAAATTTATCTCCAGCAACAATTAAAATTGAGATGTGTCTCTTGTTCCCCTGTTGTCTCTGTAACTTGGGCACTGTCGAAGGTTAACTGGATGAGACTCAAGCCAAACACAACTACAAACTGACTTACAGCATTAGGGAATCACGGAAAAATGGCAGAAGTTATAGGAACATCCCAGACTGATGGGGTATGCCCACAGTTACTTTCAAAAAGCACAACCTGGGGCCTTGTTAGTTCCCTAGCGGTTTCTGGACTCTGGAAAGAAGCAGTGTACTTCTTACTACTTATATTTAGCACAAAGTTTCCTTTGGCATATGGATCTTGCAAGAGTTTGTCACTTCAGGTTCAGATTCCTACAGTGCTTTCCGCATGGGGGTACAACCATGACACAGAGGCTTGTTCAGAATGCGGCAGTTTAATGTTTAGTCACAACACTGTTGCAGAGGTTGTCAACTGATTTACAGGTAAATATTTAAGATGTTGATTTTGACCTGTAACACCCTAAATGGTTACGGTGCTGTCAAGTCCTTCTCCAGTCACCTGATGTACTCAAACTATCATTCCATCAATAAGAGAAAACTAGGCAAGTGATACAGTTTACAGATGGAATCAATGGCACTTTAATTCACTTTTCATCTAGATGGCCAGAGGCCAGATGTGATTTCCTTAAGAAGTTGCTGCAAATCTTACACATTTTCCTCTGCTTTCCCTGAAATGAGGGGATGGGAACTGAATAAGTTGCTTGAGGGAAGAAAGAAGGCATAAGTCTGTAAGAAAGACTATAAATGGAGTTTATATTAGGACTGGGAAAGTGTCCTCTGCGTTATTCTGAAATGTACTGTGAAATCCTGCCATGCTGAATTCATATAAGATGCTTATGGAAGGTGTAAGGCACAATAAAGATCTAGAAAACTTTAAAATATTAATATATTAACTTCTACATCAGATTTGAGTATTCATCATGATAAACTCCTGCTTTAGTAAATCTGAATGGTTTAACTGAGCAGTAAAGAAATAGATTATTGATTCAGCCAGACCAGCACAAGACTGTGATCTTATGTTCAGTCTCTCCTACCCTGAGAAGAAAAGCATTGATCTGTAAAAACTTGGTTGTGCCCCACATCTAAAAAACTGTTTTACCTCCAGGCTTCCGGAGTGTGCTGCCCAGTGCAAAGGTGTAAATTTATGAACTAAATCCACCTCATTAATGCTTGCTCCACTTTTTACCATTGATGCAAGTTGTTCTACATCACCGGCTTTCACTGCCTCTTGTATGTTAGCATAGTTTGGCTTCTTCTTGACAGCTGCTGAAGAATATTAAAGGGTCATTAACCACTTTAACTGCACTGTGGAGATATGAAATATGGAATGAATCAGAAGATGCTGACATGGCAACATTTATTAATTTTGAAGATGCTGATCAGCAATAAAATTAAACTGATTTTTACTCAAAAAAACCTCCCCATCCGTAGTAGTCAATGTTAACTTTTTCAGAATAAAGGCAGCAGGAGTGGATGGTATAACTGTAAGAATCCTTATCGCATTGTCAAATCTACTGAAACATCTTCTCCTTTAGTACATTTTGATACCAGAATGATGACTGCTGTAAAAAGTGATTTTGTGTCCAATAATGTTATTACATAGTGTTTATCAGTAGCAGCTCTCCAAGCACTTTCCAAAGGACGTAAGCATTATTATCCCCATTTTACAGATGGAGAAGCTGAGAGACAGAGAGACAAGCCCAAGGTCACCCAACAGGGAAGCCAGGAATAAAACACAGTCCAATGCACAATCTACTAGGTTACACGGCCACTATTAATCATTCTGGCTATGTCTACGCTTGCCCCCTTCTTCGAAAGGGGCATGGTAATCAGCGAGATCGGAGAATGCTAATAGAGTGCTGAGATGACTATGCAGCACTTCATTAGGCTAATTCTCCCCACTGCAACTTTGAAGTGTCGAACTTCAAAGTGCTGTCATGCTGAGCAGCCACGGGCACTTCAAAGTGCCTGTGCTATTTCAAAGTGCCTTTACTCTCCAAAATTTTTGGGAGTAAAGGCACTTCGAAGTAGTCAAGATGGTCAAGCCCAGAGAGATCTCAGGAGAAAGGGAGGGAGTTATTTTCTGGTTGCTGGTTTTGGGGGATTTGGGGTTTTGTTTCAGAGAGGAATTGTTTGTTTGTGAGGCAATGCCATAAGTATCTTTAGCATAGCAATCCACCCAACTTCATTGGAACTGTACTGATTTACATCATCTGAGAATTGGGCCCACTGTGATCAATGAGGAAAATAACAACGCTAATACAATCCAAACTTTCCGTAATACACACACGAAAGGGCTGGCAAACATGGTGAACTTTGACTTGTGGAGTTTCCTTGGATGTTTGATCCTTAGACTCTGTTTGCCAGAATCTGGGAATGAGTGACAGAGGATGGATCACCTGATGATTGTCTGTTTTATTCACTCCTTCTGAAGTACCTGGCATCGGCCACTGTCAGAAGACAGGATATTGAGTTAGATGGGCCTTTGATCTGACCCACCATGACTATTATTATGTTTTTAATTGTCTGTATTACTTCCTAGTTATCTGTCCCCATATGTCACATTTTATTGACTTTATTTTTATTGAAACCTTTATCAAAGCAGTTATAGAAATTTTTAATTAACAGAAAACCCAGTTGTCAGTAAACAATCAATAACCATTCTGGTGACAACTGGGTGACAATATTACTACCATTCTTGAGGTAAATTTTTCAGAAAAACATTCAAAAATGAGCAATAGGTTCATTCTGAATGCTGTGAAGACAAAACAATTTTGACCATTCAGGTTTTTGTTAATAAAAAAAAAATTAAATCAGCTACACACTGACCCTGTAATAGGGTATTTCAGAGTGCTCAGAAGGAAGGATGTTATGATAACAGCAATCATAACTCTTTGAACCACTTGCAGACTTTAATTAGGAACCTCAAAACAGCCGAAAATTAGACCCATTTTACAGTGAGTGATCATTGGTACAGCCAGGAACAGAACCCAGGTGTTCTGACACACCTGGGCCATGCTACAACCCTATTTTTCTTACAGGCAAAAGCCATCGCATGAGAGTGTAGCGACAAGCCTGTGCTATGACATGACCTGATGCTGGAGTACAGCTTCCAGGCCACACAGATCAGAGTGGGGAGGAAGGGTTATTCAGAGAAAGCTCCCCCTCGACCCCTCAAACCCTCTGCCCGCCCCCTCGTTAGTAACCCTTTGGCTCCTGCCCTTGCTGGAGCAGCACCACACATGCTGGGAAGGGGAAGGGGCACAAGCTGAGCCAGGCTCACCAGCTGGAGTGGCAGAAGCAGCAGCTGAGTTCGTGGGCATATTGGCTCCTCCAGGACAGCGCCTTCCTCACTCACCCCCTCCTCCTCTCTGTGCCTGCCGCAGAAGGGTTGCTATAGAAACAAGTGTATACTTCCTGTGTTAATCACTTCCTCCCCTTGAAGCCGGGGGAAGGGGAGGGCTGGGTGTCCCTGCACTGTTTGGAGTGGGGGTGGGGTGGTGTCTCGGCCAATAGCACATGGGAAAGGGAATGGGCTGGGGGACTGTCCATGGGTGGGGGAGGCGGGCAGTATTGGTCTCAGGGTTGGGGCAGGGGGCAACATCAGGTGCTGTGTGAGGGGTGTAGGGACATGGGGTGAAGGGGGCAGTATCATGGTGTGTGTGAGGGTGTAGGTGCCAGGGTTCTGTAAGGGAAAGGCAGCGTCAGGGTGGGTATAAGGACACTGCCAGAATGTGTGTGAGGGTTGTACTGGGGGTCTGGGGGAGCACTATCAGGGTGTGTTTGAGGGTGTCCGTACCTAGGAGTCTGTGCGGGGAAGGGCAGTGTCAGCATGGCTGTGAGGAGTATAGGTAGCAGGGGCATGGGGGGGAAGGGCAGTGGCAGCATGGCTGTGAGGGGTGTAGGTACCAGGTTTCTGGATGGGGGGCAGTATCAGGGTGTGTGTGAAATGTGTAAGTACCAGGAGTCTGTGGGGAGGCAGTGTCAGGGTGTGTGAGGGGTACAGAAACCAGGAGTCGGGGGTGGGGGAATGAAAACACTGTCAGGAGGTCTGTGAGGGGTATAAGTACCACGGGTCTGTAGGTGAGGGGGGCAGTGTCAGGGTATGTGTGAAGGGTGTAGATACCAAGGGTCTGTGGGGAAGCAGTCAGGGTGTGTGAGGATGTGGATACCAGGCATCAGAGGAGGAGGGAAGGAGGAAAGTGTCAGGAGGTCTATGAGGGGTGCCAGGGGTCTGTGGGGAGAGCAGGGTCAGGGTGTGTATGAAGAATGTCAGTACCAGGGATGTGGGTGAGGGATGTAGGTACCAGGGGCCTGTGAGGGGAAGGGCAGTGTCAGCTTGTCTATGAAGCCTGTAGGCACTGGGGTCTGCAGGGGGTGGGAAGGACAGGGTGTGTGAGGGGTGTAGAAACAGGAGTCAGGAGAGAAAGGAAGGAGGACAGTGTCAGGAGGTTTCTGAGCGGCATAGGCCTTAGGATTCTTTCTGTGAGTGGGGAAGGAGGCCAGTGTCAGTGTTTTTTGAAAGTGGTGTGTCTGTCAGGGTGTCTTTGAAGGGAGGAATTGTAGGGATGGATATGGGTCTCCCTAAAGAGAAATATCTGTTGGGAGGTTTCCATAAAGCACAGGCTCAGCACAAAAGCAGGAAAAGAACTTGACTCAAACCACCCTGCTCTGTCTCTGCCTCCCTGAGAGAAACACTCTTAAACTCCAGCCCATGCACTGCAGCAGGTCTTGCAGTCTGTCTGAGCCAGTCCCTTTATACCTACAGTCAGGAAGCTGGGGTTAAAGGTCACTTATTTCAAAATCAATGAAGGTGATGGGGAATGTGCTGTGCCTTATGGCCCTGGCTCACTTCTGGGACACTCTGGATCCAATCCTGAAGTTGATATGCTGAGGAGGAAGGAGGCAGGGTCAGGCTCAATGAGCAGATGCACATGTGAAAATGAGCCCTTTCTCATCCCCAAGAGACTGAGACTTTGTGCTGTTACTGGCTTCTTCCTATACAAACAGGAGGATTTCCATGGCATCAGCTCATCTCTCCTCTGGGCACTGAGATAACATGGCGATTGTCTTCATAGTCACTCTTCTTCCCACCAAGATCTTTAGAGATAGAGATGGGTGAGTGGTCTGTCTTCTTCATAATGAGCTCCCCATAAATCAGGAGTTCAGAGAAGATGGGACTTGCCCCAACACTTGCATATTGTCCCAATCTGAAATGACAATGACAAGTTTTGACCTTCAGGGTACAAGCATTGTCTTGGATGCAACAATCCCCTTCTACAGCTGTATGATTACTGAATCTTGTTGATTTCAGATCAATTCTCCAATTTGTCAGGGGAGATTTGAGTTCTAAGACTGTTCCAATGTTCCAGTGTGCTCGGTGTCATCTGCAATTTTATAAGCATACTTTCCCTCCATTATCTAAATCATTAATGAAAATATCAAACAGTTCTGGGCCAGACTAATCCCTGTAGAACCTCAAAAGATAGGCTCTCATTTTGACCACCAGACAATGGTAACTATCTTCTGAGTATGATCTTTCAGCTACTTGCACTGACCACATTATAGTAATTTAGTTTAGGCCACATTTCCAAGTTTACTTAGGAGACTGTCATGTGGAACTAAGATATAGCTTGTCTATTACTTCCTTGCAGTCTCTAATAACCCTGAAAAAGAAAGTCATGGAGGTGTTTTGGAATGATTTGTTCTTAACAAATCCAGGTCCTTGTAATCTTAGCTCATTATAAACTGATTGTTTAATAATTAGTTCCCTATACCAAAGTGAGGCTGACTAATCTATAAGTTCCAGGGTTTTCTTAGTTCTCCTTTTTAGACATAGGTACTATCTTATTAATGGATATGAACATATTCTTTTGCTAGGCTCTCAGACAAGAACTGGAGTACAGCACTTGGTTTGTTACAGCAACAAAAGCTGATCACGGAAAGAGACGTTATTTGCTTGTGTAGTAACAATGGTTCTTCGAGATGTGTCCCCGTGGGTGCTCCACAGAAGGTGTTGGGCTCACCCCGGCATCGCAGATTGGAGATTTCCAAGCTGTATCTCATCGGATTGCACATGCACCGATGCGCGCCAGTCCTTCATGTGTTTTCAGTCACATGCGCAATCCAGTCCACGCCAGTTCCTCTATCAACTGCTCCCAGGTGCTCCTGAAAAATATAAAGCAGAACTCCAAAGCAGGGAGGAATGGGTGGGTAGTGAAGCTCCCACGGGGACACATCTTGAAGAACCATTGTTACTACACAAGTGAGGAAAGAGAAGTTACTCACCTGTGTAGTAACGATGGTTCTTCGAGATGTGTCCCCGTGGGTGCTCCACAGTAGGTGTTGGGCTCGCCCCGGCGCCGCAGCTCGGAAAATGTTCAGCAGTCTCTGTCGGATCACGCATGCGCCGATGCGCGTCGGCTCTTCGCGCGCTTACGGTCACGTGCGCGATCTGGTCCCCGCCAGTTCCTGATCAACCGCTCCGGACGCCCCTGAAAACACACAAACAGAGCTCCGAAGTGGGGAGGAACGGGTGGATAGTGGAGTACCCACGGGGACACATCTCGAAGAACCATCATTACTACACAGGTGAGTAACTTCTCTTTCTTCTTCGAGTGGTCCCTGTGGGTGCTCCACAGTAGGTGACTACCCAGCAGTAACCCCGCCCCGAAAAAGGAGGTGGGTACCCGATTTATGCGCAGCTTGCCTGTGAAAGGACTGCTGTCGACAGGCGTGTATCCTCATCAAGCATCCTGTGCATGGCGTAGTGCTTGGCAAAGGTGTCATAGGAAGATCACGTCGCCGTTCTGCAGATATCTCTCAGCGCGATGCCTTTGAAGAAGGCCGTTGATGCGTGCTTTCTCCCTTCTGGTCTTCTCCAAGACCTTGTGTATAAGTGTCGTGGGAGGGAACGCATAAAGTAGAGTGCCCTTCCATGGGATCATGAAGGCGTCCCCCAAAGACCCGTGTCCCATGCCCGCTCTGGAGCAGTACTGGGGACGTTTCTTGTTTTCTCGGGTAGCGAACAAGTCGATTTGGAGAAAACCCCATCTGCGGAACACTTGGTGGAGTAGGTCTGGATGGATCTGCCACTTGTGAGTGGGCGCAAAGTGTCTGCTGAGTTGGTCCGCCTTGACGTTGTGGACCCCCGGTAGGTATGAAGACTTTAGGGTTATATTGTTGGCGATGCACCAGTTCCAGAGCTGGACCACCTCCGCGCAAAGGTTACGAGACCTGGCTCCCCCCTATCGGTTTATATAAAACATGGTGGTGGTGTTGTCGGTATTCACACCGACTATTTTTCCGCACAGATAATTGTGAAAATGCCTGCATGCATTGAACACTGCCCTGAGCTCTAATGTGTTTATGTGCAGTGTCTTCTCCGTGGGGGACCATAATCCTTGAGTGGTTTTGTTGTCCATGTGAGCCCCCCCATCCCATATGGGAGGCATCTGTTGTAATGAACACCGTAATTTGCGGTTGGCGGAAGGGCACCCCCTGTTAGGAGATTCTTGGGGTTTCCCCACCATGTTAGCGAGCTTCGTGCCTCTGTTGTAAGTGACACCCTCTTGTGGACGGTGTGGATTGAGGGTTTGTATACGGTTGCCAACCAATGCTGCAATCCTCACATATGCAGCCTGGCATTTTGCACCACAAACGTGGTGGTTGCCATATGCCCCAACAGTTGTAAGCACGTGAGAACTGGAACAGTGGGGCTGTACGTTAGTAGTTGTACGAGAGATTCGATGGCACGAAAACGAGCCTCAGGTAAATACACCCTTGACGTGACCGAGTCTATCGGAGCCCCTATAAACTCTATATTTTGCGTGGGGTCGGTCTTTGATTTTGAGAAATTGATGATGAGGCCCAGTGAGGTAAATGTGTTTGTGGTGATGTGTATCATCCGTAATACCTCCTCCCGGGAAGTTCCCTTTAGCAGGCAATCGTCCAGGTATGGGAAAATGAAAACTCCCTGTCTGTGTAGGTATGCTGACACCACCACTAAGGTCTTGGTGAAGACTCTGGGTGCTGAAGAGAGTCCAAATGGGAGGACTCTGTACTGGAAATGATCCGTACCCACAAGGAACCGGAGGAAAACGCCTGTGGGCTGGATGAATTGCGATATGAAAATACGCATCCTGTAAGTCGAGGGCTGCAAACCAATCGCCATGGTCAAGTGCTGTGATTATTGAAGCCATCGTAGTCATTTTGAAGCGCTGTTTGCGTAGGTACTGGTTCAGTGCACGTAGATCCAAAATGGGTCTCCACCCTCCTGTCTTCTGCTCCGTCAGGAAATACCTGGAGTAGAACCCTTTGCCTTGAAATTGTTCCGGTACTCTCTCCACCGCCCCTATGAATAGGAGGTGGTCCACCTCCCACCTTAATTCCGGTAGGTGAGAGGGGTCTCTGAGCATGGGTGCGGTGGGAGGATTTGGTGGAGGTAAAGACTGGAAGGGGATCATGTATCCCGTGTTTACGATCTCCAATACCCACTTGTCCAACGTGATGCTTTTCCATTGTGGGTAAAATGGCTTGAGTCGGTGATAGAACATGCACTGAGATTGGCACTGAGGTACGGTCTTGAGTTCGCGGCCCTCGACATGTCCGTCAAACTTACTGTCTTGCACTTTGCCCTGCGGAGGCGCTGCCCTGCTGAGGCCGGCACCTAGGGCCCTTATAATGTGTTTGCTGATGACGTCCCTGATCATACCCCCGTTGAAATTGGGTACGTTGCTGTTGGTAACCATAACGGCGTTGCTGAGGATAAAATTTCTTCCTTCTGAACGGTGGGGTATATATCCCCAAAGTCCGACGTGTCGCTCTGGAATCTTTGCTGGAGTGTAGGACTGAGTCGGACGATTCAGCAAACAATTTTATTTTGTCGAAGGGGAGGTCTGCAATTTTGACCTGTAACTCCTTTGGAATGCCGGATGTGTGAAGCCATGACTCTCTCCACATTACCACTGCAGTGGCCACGGCACGGGCCGCTGTGTCCGCCACATCCAGTGCAATCTGCACGCCTGCTCGAGAAGCCACGTAGCTCTCTTGCACAATTGCTTTAAGAATTGGCCTTTTTTCCCCTGGAAGGAAGTCCATGAGGGCAGTAAGCTTGGAATAAATGTCGAAATTGTGATTCGACAAATGAGCGGCATAGTTGGCCATGCGGAGCAACAGAGTAGAGGAGGAGTAGGCTTTTCTACCCAGAAGATCCAGCCTCTTTATGTCCTTGTCCAATCCCCCAGATTTGTACTGGGATGATTTGGACATGTGTTGGGACGATTCAACCACTAGCGAGTTTGGCTGTGGATGACTAAATAGAAATTCCATACCTTTCGCAGGGACGAAGTACTTTTTGTCCGCTCTTTTGTTGGTAGGAGGAGCAGATGCTGGGGTCTGCCATATATTAGTGGCTGCCTCCATGATTGCATTGTCCAGAGGAATAGCAATTTTAGAAGAAGATGGAGGCCTGAGGTTTTTAAGGAGTCTGTGGTGTTTCTCCTGCACCTCCGCCACTTGAATATCTTGGGATTGAGCTACCCATTTGAACAGCTCCTGGAACTGTTTCAGGTCATCTGGGGGAGAAATGTCTCCAGGGACCACGGCCTCGTCTGGCGAGGATGAGGAGGCATCACTATGGTATCTCTCCTTCAATTCCTCTGGATCCTGGCCATATTGATGTGATTGCCTTTGTGGAATTTCGAGGTGGGGTTCAATGTCGTTAGACCCAGCCTCTGATTGGGGAACCCGTGGTGTTCCCCCAGGTGGAAGCAGAACACTGTGGCATTGAGGAGTGGTCGACGGGGATCCATAGTGAGACGTCGACCTCCTATGATGACGCCCTGCATAATGATGGCGGTTGTAGCAACAGGGACAGGGGCCCGGCAATGGAGACCTGGACCATGACCCAAGGATGTAAGGGTGGTGCCTGGAATGTCGAGACCTCTGAGATGATACCGACGTACGAGGAGAGCCTCTGTGAGAAGACTCATAGGGATCTCTGCTAGATGCTGGAGAAAAGCGTGCAGATCCCTGTGATGGGCTCCGAAGAAACGGAGAAGGACGTCTGTGGCAGGCTGAAGGTGCTGCTGCCCGTCGAATCTCCGGTGGTGATCGTGGTGACAGAGGCAGTGCAATTACCTCAGGAGAGGGGCTGCGGTGCCTGGTCTTCGTTTTAGCCTTTACCCTCTCGGGTGGTCCTGTTGGTGAACTTGGTACCGGAGCAGGTGTCATGCTGATTTCCACTGCTCCTGGTGCCGTTGTTGTCAGTGCCGTTGTCGCCGGTGCCGTCGATCCCAGTGCCGTTGTCGCCGGTGCCGTCGATCCCGGTGCTGTCGTCCTCGGTGCCTCTGGGGAAGTCTCGATCAGTGCCGCAGTAGCCGGTGCCGAACTGATTAGTGCCCGCACGGCTGTCAGTGCCGTCTCCCTGGTAACTGCAGGGCCTTGAGTGGTTGCATGCGCCGTGGCTTTACCAGTGGAGGAAGCCAGCATGCGCGGGCCCTTTGCTACACTCGTCCCGCTCCCAACAGTAAGAGGCAGGGATCGAGTAGGCGAGGCTCTTCGCGGGCCCTTTGTTACACTCGTCCCGCTCCCAACAGTAAGGGGCAGGGATCGAGTAGGCGAGGCTCTTCTTTTCTTCTGCGCAGAGGAGGTCAAAGAGGCAGCCTTCCTCTTGTGCGGTCCTGAAGAGCCCTCCGCATGCGTTGCCTTCGATGAGGCAGGCTGAAGTGCTTTGTCAACTAACAGCATCTTCAGCCTCATTTCTCTATTAGTCAACGTGGAACAATGGGAGCACTTCTGGGGAACGTGCATCTCCCCAAGGCACCGTATGCATCTGCTATGGCCATCTGAAGCAGGCATGGCCTCCGGCAAGGTTCACACTTCTTAAAGCCGGGGGATGGCATTGTTAAAACTTAATTCTGAGTCCTTAGGTGCTAATAGCACACTTAACAGTATGTTAGGTGATGTTAATAACCGTTGGCCTTTGAAGGCCAACAAACAAAAGCAGCGGGCCCGCCCAGAGGCGGCCGCTGCGGTTTTAAGATAATCTTTAACTTTTAACAACTTTCAACAGAGTAACTAACTATCATAACTATAGGACTGCTAACTATGAACTGTTAAAAACTATTAACAAGAGGAAAAATAAGACTTATCTGTCTCAGGCATTGGAGCTGGAGAGGATTCCGTCTGCAGCCGTTGGCGGTTGAGAAGGAACTGGCGGGGACCGGATCGCGCATGTTACCGTAAGCGCGCGAAGAGCCGACGCGCATCGGCGCATGTGCAACCTGACGGAGACTGCTGAACATTTTCCGAGCTGCGGCGCCGGGGCGAGCTCGACACCTACTGTGGAGCACCCACGGGGACCACTCGAAGAAGAACTTCTCTTTCTTCTTTGAGTGGTCCCCATGGGTGCTCTACCTTAGGTGACTACCCAGCAGTGACCCCAGAAAAATGGAGGTGGGTACTGGATTTATATGCAGCTTGCCCTTGAAAGGACTGCTGTCGATAGATGTGTATCCTCTTCCAGCACACGATGAATTGCGTAGTGTATAGCGAAGGTGTCTTAAGACAACCACGTCGCTGCTCTGCAGATGTCCTTTAGTGTGACTCTTTTAAAGAAGGCTGTCAAGGCCACCATTGCTCTGGTAGAGTGAGCCCTGGGCGGAACTAGCAGGGGCATCTTACGCAGAGTATAGCACATCTTTATGGAGGATACAATGTTATTTGAAATTCTCTGTGATGATAGTCCTTCCCCTTTTATCTGGATGTGAGAGACACCAGTAGTCTCTCCGTCTTTCGGAAGGGTTTAGTTCTGTCTATATAAAAGGCCAGTGCCCTTCTCACATCAAGTGAATGCAGCTGTACTTCCCTACTCGAGGCATGCAGTCTCGGGTAGAAGGATGGTAGAATTATCGGCTCATTAATGTGGAACTCTGAAGAGATCTTTGGAAGGAATGCCATGTGTGCGTAGAATCACCGCTTCCTTGGAGAAGGTTGTATAGGACGGAGTCGCCATCACCGCTGCCAGCTGGATCACCCCGCAGGCCAATGTAATCACGAGAAGGAAGGCCGTTTTCATGGTAAGTAGACAGAGGAAGACAGTGGCCAGTGGTTCAAAGTGTGGTCTAGACAGCATGTCAAGGACCAGATCTAAGTTCCATGAAGGCAATAATGGTTTCCGTGAGGGGTATAAGTTTGCAAGACCCTTCAAGGAACCGTGCCATGATGGGATGACCAAATACGGTTGACCCATCCACCATATGGTGGAATGCCGATATAGCTGCAAGGTGGACCTTTAGTGATAATAAAGTGAGTCCACCTTGTTTGAGGTCCAGTAGATAATCCAAAATTGTAGGAACCAGGACCGCCGGAGGGATCAGTAGTTTGGACAAACACCAGGACAAACACTTACATGCATAAGCTTTCCTGATAGAGGCCCGTTGACTGCATTCCAAGACCTCTTGCACTCTTTCTGAATATGTTCCCTCTAGGGTGTTGAGCCAGGGATTAGCCATGCCTTGAGGTGAAGTGTTCGAGGCTGAGGGTGTCTCATGGTCCCCCGGTTTTGCTAGAGGAGGTCCGGTACAATCGGGAGGGGGAGTGGTGGGCAGCATGACATGTGTAACAGCAGAGGAAACCAGTGCTGTCAGTCCCACACTGGGGCTATGAGTATCAAGTGTGCCTTCTCCCTCCTTGCCTTCTCCAGGACCTTGTGGATAAGTATCGTAGGGGGGAATGCCTACAGTAAGGGGCCCCTCTAAGAGAGCAGGAAGGCATCGCCTAATGAGTTCCATCCAATGCCAGCTCTGGAGCAGTATTGAGGGCATTTATTTTTGGTGGAGGTGGCAAACAAGTTGATCTGAGAGAACCCCCAGATGTCAAATATACTGCAGAGCAGATCGGAGCAGATCTCCCACTCGTGCGTAAGAGCGAAGTGCCTGCTCAGCTGATCTGCCCTTGCATTGTGGACACCAGGTAAGTAAGAGGCTTTTAAGATTATGTGGTTTGCAAAGCACCAGTTCCACAGTTGAACTGCCTCTGTGCATAATGCGCGGGATCTGGCTCCGCCTTGGTGATTGGTATAATACATTGTGGAAATGTTGTCGGTATTGACCCCAACTACCTTGTTCCATAGGTATTGGCAGAAGTGCTTGCATTCATTGAACACCACCCGTAGCTCCAGTACATTTATGTGCATTGCCATCTCTGTGAGGGACCATCGCCCCTGTGCTGACTTGTTTCCTATGTGCGCCCCCCAGCCTATGTAGGAGGCATCTGTCGTGAGAAAGACTGCGATTTGCAGTTGGTGAAAAGGCACCCCTGACAACAAATTCTTGGGGTTTGTCCACCTTGCCAGAGACTTTCGCACCTCTGCTGGGGGCGATACCTTTTTGTGAGTGGCACGTATCGTTGGTCTGTACACATTTGCCAACCAGCGTTGAAGGCATCACATATGTAATCTGGCATTCTGCACCACAAATGTGGTGGCTGCCATGTGCCCCAGAAGCTGCAAGCAAGTTAAAGCTCATATTGTGGGGCTGTATGTCAGCACCTGTACTAAAGACTGGATGGCATGAAAACGTTCGGTGGGCAGATACACCCTCACCATAATAGAGTATAGGCATGCTTCTATGAATTCTATGTCCTGTGTGGGCTACTTCATCGATTTTTGGAAGCTGATGACTAGGCCCAGCGAAATGAATGTCTTCGTGGTAATGTCTATCATGTGCAATACATCTGCCCATGAGGCACCCTTCAATAGGCAATCATCCAGATACGGAAAAATGAATATGTCCTGTCGATGCAGGTAAGCCGACACTACAGAGAATGTCTTGTAAAAACCCTGGGCGCTGAAGACAGGCTGAAGCCAGGACTCTACTGGAAATGCTCCATGCCCACGATGAAGTGGAGGAAGCGCATGTGTGCTGGGTGGATAGTTATGTGAAAATACACGTCTTGCAAGTCGAGGGCTGTGAACAAGTCTCCATCGTCCAGTGCTGTGACTATAGAAGCATCTGTGGTCATCTTGAAGCGCTGTTTGCGGAGATAATGATTGAGAGCCCGTAAGTCCAGGATTGGTCTGCAGCCTCCTGTTTTCTTCTCCGTGAGGAAGTATCAGGAGTAAAAACCCCTTCCTCAAAACTCGTCAAGGACTCTCTCCACTGCCCCTATGGATAGGAGGTGGCCCACCTCTTGCTCGAACATTATCGTGTGAGAGGGGTCCTTGAAGAGGGACTGGGTAGGGGGTTTTGGTGGAGGCATGGAATGGAATGGGATGGTGTACCCCATGGCAACAATTTCTAGTACCCATTTGTCCGCAGTGATACTTTCCCGTTGACGGTAGAATAGTCTGAGGCGGTGGTGGAACGTATGTTGTGGCTGGCACTGAAGGATGTTTGTGATGTCGCAGTTCTTGACACAGCAGTCAAACTTGCTGCCTAGCAGTCTGTGATACCAGTGTACGGCCTTGCTGGGGGTGCCGCCTAGGTGGCCTTTGTTGTTGTTGTTGCTGGTGGCACCCTCGATCGTAGCTTCACTGGTATTGCGGCCGCTGAGATTGGTAAGTGTAACGTTGCTGGTGTGAGTAGAATCTCTTCCTCCTGTAGGGAGGGGTGTACATATCCAGCATTCTGAGTGTGCTTCTAGAGTCCTTGCTAGCGTGGAGGACCGAGTCTGTGGATTCGGCAAACAGCTTTGCCCTATCAAAAGAAAGGTCTTCAGTTTTCATTTGTAGGTCTTTAGGGATGCTGGATGTTAAATTTGATACAGTTCTGTGGTGCTTTGGAAGCCTTCTTTCACCGTCTACGACTCAAGGAATATTTCCAACATGACACTGAGCAGCACATTGACCCACAGGTACCCTCCCAGCTATGGTACAAGAAAAAGAATTCCTCATGGACTCCCCCCCAGTGGTCAAAATGACAAACTGGACCTATACACAGAATGCTTCCACCAGCGTACACAGGCAGAAATTGTGGAAAAGCGGCATTGCTTACCCCATAACCTCAGCTGTGCAGAACGCAACACCATCAACAGCCTCAGAAACAACTGAGACATTGTTGTCCAAGAGGCCGACAAGGGAGGTGCTGTTGTCATCATGAATAGGACAGACTATCAAAAGGAGGCTGCCAGGCAACTTTCCAATACCACATTCTACAGGCCTCTGTCCAAGGATCCCACTGAGGAATACACAAAGAAACTACAGCATCTGCTCAAGACCGTCCCTATAAAAACACAGGAACAGATTTACACAGACATACCCCTTGAACCCAAGCCAGGTTTATTCTACCTGCTACCCAAGGTCCATAAACCCGGAAATCCCGGACACCCCATCATCTCAGGCATTGGCACCCTCACCACAGGATTGTCTTGATATGTGGACTCTCTACATAGACGCTATGCTACCAGCACCCCCAGCTTCCTTCAAGATACCACCAGCTTCCTCAGGAAACTACAATCCATTGGTAACCTTCCTGAAAACACCATCCTGCCCACCATGGATGTAGAGACCCATTACACCAACATCCCACATGAAGATGGACTCTAAGCTGTTAGGAACATTCTTCCTGATTAGACCGAGGCACAAATGGTGGCAGAGCTTTGTGACTTTGTCCTCACCCACAACTATTTCAGATTTGGGGACAAATTATACCTTCAAATCAGTGGCACTGCTACGGACACCCGCATGGCCCCACAGTATGCCAACGTTTTTATGGCTGACCTGGAACAATGCTTTCTCAGTTCTCGTCCCCTCGCGCCCCTCCTCTACGTGCGCTATATTGATGACATCTTCATCATCTGGACCCATGTGAAGGAGGCTCTTGAAGAGTTCCACTGTGATTTCAACAGTTTCCACCCCATCATCAACCTTAGCCTGGACCAGTCCACACAAGAAATTCACTTCCTGGACGCTACTGTGCAGATAAGCGACAGTCACATAAATACCACCCTATACCGAAAACCCACAGACCTCTATGCTTATCTACACGCCTCCAGCTTCCATCTGTGGCATACTACATGATCCGTTGCTTACAGCCAAGCACTAAGGTACAACCATATTTGCTCTGATCCATCAGACAGAGACAAACATCTACAAGACCTTTACCAAGCTTTCCTCAAACTACAATACCCACCTAAGGAAGTGAGGAAATAGATTGATAGAGCCAGATGGGTACCCAGAAGCCACCTGCTACAAGACAGGCCTTGCAAGGAAAACAAGGGAACACCACTGACCATCACATACAGCACCCAACTAAGGCCTCTCCAGCACATCAGTGATCTGCAACCCATCCTGAACATAGATCTTTCACTCTCACAGACCTTGGGAGGCAGGCCTGTCCTCGCCTATAGACAGCCTGCCAACCTTAAACAAATCCTGACCAGCCACTACAAATCACAAACCAGTGACTCTAGGCCTGCAACCAGCCCCTGCAACAGTCCTCGCTGCCAGCTCTGCTCTCATATCTACACCAGTGACATCATCACAGGACCTAACACTAACTATACCATCAGAGGCTCCTTTGCCTGCTCATCTACTAATATAAAATATGCCATCATGTGCAAGCAATGCCCCCACTGCAACTTACATTTGCCATACTGGATAGTCTCTCCATAAAAGAGTAAATGGACATAAATCAGACATCAGGAATGGTAATGTACAGAAGCCTGTGGGGGAACACTTCAATCTCCCTGGACACTCAGTGGCAGATTTAAGGGTGACAGTTCTGAAACAAAAACATTTCAAAAATCAAATGGAGAGAGAAATCTCTGAGCTGCAATTTATTTGCAAATTTGACTCCATTAACCATGGATTAAACAGAGACTGGGAATGGCTTGCAGCTTACAAAGGCAGTTTCTCTGCTCTGGGTGTTGATAGCTCCCCATTAGACTCTGACAAAGGCTCACATCCACCTGTCTGATCTGACTTGTTTTTTCCTCTTTTGAGAAGTACTGTTGATACTGGGGCCATTTCTACTTTGCTGAATAGACCTTGTCAGCTCTGGTTCTCCCTCTTACTGGGACCCCACTCTTTAAATACCCCTCTGAAACCACCCCCCCCATCCCACTCAGGCATCTGATGAAGTGGGTCTTTGCCCATGAAAGCTTATGCTCCACTGAGGCAGGTGAACTGTGGCAGGACAGTACCCTTCTGGCTGGGGGCTGCCCAGCTTGAGGCGGGCGGTGACTGTCCAGTGAGATGCAACCATCTCTCCCACCGTCGAAGGCAACCCCTGGCGCTCGTTCTGTACGCCAATCGAGCAAGAGCTTATAACCGGGATCTGTTACCTCCCGTGTTGGTTCAACGCTGTTAGCGATGCTGGAGTACTTCTTCAGGTGCGAGCCTGGGTAATTTTTTGGGACCCTGGGCTGCCCAGATGCCAGTGTTCCCCTCTCGGCTTTACTGATGTAGTCCAAAGGAGAGGATAACGTCTACATCTGGTACCAGCTCAGCTGCAGGAGTTGCCAGGTCAATGCCAGAAGTTGGCACAGAACTGCCTTAGGACTCCCCTCTGGATTTTCTGTCAGGGTTTACTCCCTTAGCCTTGCTCCTTCCCAGGATAACCCACAAGGCAGTGGGGCATAGCTTATGTTCCAAAATATCTGTTAGTCTATAGGGGGCCACAGGACTTCTTGTTGTTCTCGATTCTCTCCGCATCACCACTGCGGTGGTCATAGGGTGTGCTGCTGTGTCTGCCACGTCTAATGCACTTTGTTCACCTGTATGCGAGGCTGCGTAACCTTCCTCAACTATTGCCTTCAAGACCGGCTTTTTGTCATGCGGAAGGATGTCCATGAGTGAAGTAAGTCTTGTATAGTTGTCGAAATTATGGTTAGAATGATGCGCAGCATAGTTGGCCATACGTCACAGTAGGGTGGAGGATGAATATACCTACCTCCCGAATAAGTCCAGTTTCTTTGTCAGACCCCGTGGATTTGTACTGTGGTGTCTTTGATCTACGCTGAGAGGATTACACCACAAGAGAGTTTGGTTGGGGGTGGTTAAACAAAAACTCCATCCCTCTCAATGGGACAATGTTCTTTTGGTCTGCCCGTTTGTTGGTGGGCGGAATAGAAGCTGGGGTCTGCCAGATATTTGTGGCAGCCTCCATGATGACCTCATCTAGCAGAACGGCAATTTTTGACGATGTGGGAGATCTTAGATTTTTGAGGAGCTGATGTTGCGTCTCCTGTACCTCAGCCACCTGTATGGCTTGGGACTGCGCTACCCTTTTAAAGAGTTCCTGGAATTGTTTAAGATCATCTGGGGGGTTTATATCTCCTTCCTCTGGGAAGGACAAGGCAGCATCGGTCTGATATGCTTCTGCTTGAGCCTCAGACACTTCCTGTGCCTGTTCCCGTAAAGATTCCAGGGGTAGGTCTGTGGTAGATTCTGGGCCCATGCCCGGTAGAGAGACATGTGCCCCCTTCGAAGGAAGGAGTGAAAACTGCCTGTGTGATGAGCATTGATGCGGGGATCTATCCCTTGACCTTGAGTAGCCTCGGTGCCAATAATCTTTGCGATGATACGAGTGACGGTAATAGCAAGGACATGGACCTGGTGGTGAAGATCTAGAACGTGAGTGATGTCTGTATCGGTAATGGTGAGAGGAGTGCAGTCTCCTGGCTGATGTGGACATCAGAGGAGAGGCTCTGTAGAGATGTTTGTGCAGCTCATGCGAGGTGACAGGTGAGGGGTGCCTGAGCCAGGGAGAAGGTGGCCATAGGAGTGGAGATGGTACTGAACAGCTACTAACCAGATAAAAGTTCAACAGTCTATTGTGGAGATAAGCAGGCTGAAGAATTGGCTGCTCCTTCCTTCTCTCTCTCTCTCTCTATCTCCCTCTCCTTCCTCCTTTTTTTTTTCTTTAAAAACTATATACTGGAATAACTTAAAGAACAGTTTTAAGAGAACAATTTTTAACAAAAGGAACTAATAATGGTAACTAATAACGTATTTATCTGTCTTAGGCATTGGAGCTGAAGCGAAGTCCATCTGCATCTGCTGGCAGTTGAGAGGAACTGGTGTGGACCGGATCACGCATGTGACCGAAAGCACACAAAGGACCGGCGCACATCGGTGCATGCGCGATCCGATGAGATACGGCTTGGACATCTCTGATCTGCAGCGCCAGGGTGAGCCCAATATCTACTGTGGAGCACCCATGGGGACCATTCGAAGAAGAACCAATGGTTAAAATTGTCCCCAACCATTTCTTGTTTCTTTGAACGAGACCATTTAGCAAATTTTAGAGGCTTTTTCATTTGCACTTAGAGGTAATTTCAAAGGCATTCAACACCTAGAAGCAACTCTTTCTCCTCCACAAAGTGCTTTAATGCCCATTCTTTCACTGTGACTCATTTCTGACAGAAATTGGACAGATTTAAACCCTGAGGTACAGAGAAGAGAAATGACCTAGCGAAGGTCACCCAGCAAGTGATGGCCCAGCCAAAGAGAAAAGGACACACTCTAACCAACAGACAAAAAAACTTTCAGCAGCAGGGATAGAGCTCAGGAATTGAGATGGTGGGAAATTTTTCACAGAAAGAGCTTTCTGACAGAAAGTCTCGTTAAGATTAAACAATTTTTTTGACTCATGAATGGATCTGGACAAAAATCCTTTGCTTTTTTTTTTTAAAAAAAAAAAAAAAAGCCATTCCTACTTTTCACAGTTAAATTGTCTCATCATACACAAAGGGAGAGACACTTTGATCTAGAAAATGAGATAAGATGATTCAGTATTGGATAAGTAGCTACTCCAGTTAATGATCTAAAGTAATAACATACAAATAAAATAGAATGTTTCATCTATGATACAGCAGAACCATGTTTATTGAACTGAATTGGAACTGGGTTCAGATCAGATAATCAAACATTCAGATAATCTGTAGAATGGTAAAATGTGAGGTGTCAGGGCCATCTAGTGGCCAGAGGAGAAAGGGGCTGCTTGTGGATCTGTAACAGCAATGAAGGGTTCTGTGGCACCTGATAGACTAACAGAAAAGTTTTGAGCATGAGCTTTCGTGAGCACAGACTCACTTCTACTTGTGGATCTGTCTGAGGGTTGGATAAGCAGGGTTCTACTTAATTACGTCATAATCTCCCCCAATTCAACATGGCAGCATATCATACATACACCACTACTAGTGACACACTCAAACAGATCATCACAGCTCCCCAACCTCCACCCACCTCGAGGTAAATATGAGAGGATTGTTAGCCCTATTTGACAGAAGGAGAAACTACAGCTAGAAAAGTGGAGGGACTTGTTTTATGTCACACTGCAAGTGGCAAAGTTGGGAATAGAAGTCCTTGCTTTGAAAAAAGAAGTTACTCACTTGTGTAGTAACGATGGTTCTTCAAGATGTGTCCCTGTGGATGCTCCACCTTAGGTGTCGGGCTTGCCTCAGAGCTGCAGATCGGAGATTTTCAAGCTGTATTTCATCGGGTTGCACATGCGCCGATGTGCGCCAGTCCTTCACGTGCTTTTGGTCACATGCGCGATCCAGTTCACACCAGTTCCTTGACCAACCACCTCAGGTGCTCCTGAAAAACATAAAGCAGAACTCCGAAGCAGGGAGGAACAGGTGAGTAGTGGAGCCCCCACAGCGACACATCTCAAAGAACCATCATTACTACACAAGTAACTTCTTTTTCTTCTTCAAGTGGTCCCCGTGGGTGCTCCACCTTAGATGACTACCCAGCAGTGACCCCAGAAAAGTGGAGGTGGGTGCTGGATTTATGTGCAGCTTGCCCTTGAAAAGACTGCTGTCGATAGATGTGTATCCTCATCCAACATCCGGTGAATCGCATAGTGTCTGGCAAAGGTGTCATAGGATCACCATGTTGCCGCTCTGCAGACGTTCTTTAGTGTGACTCCTTTAAAGAAGGCTGTCGAGGTCACCATCGCTGTGGTGGAGTGAGCCCTGGGCAGAACTAGCAGAGGGGTCTTATAGAGCTCATAACGTGTTTTTATTCAGGATACAATGTTATTTGAAATTCTTTGTGATGATAGGCCTTCCCCTTTTGATCTGGGTGCAAGAGACACCAGCAGCCTATCTGTCTTCCAGAAGGGCTTAGTTCTGTCTATGTAAAAGGCTAGCACCCTCCTCGCATCAAGTGAGTGCAGCCGCACTTCTCTAATAGAGGTATGCGGTTTCAGGTAGAAGGATGGTAGCACTATTGGCTTGTTAATGTGGAACTCTGAGGAGATCTTTGGAAGGAATGCCGGGTGTAGGCGCAGAACCACTGCTTCCTTTGAGATGGTTGTATAGGGTGGCATTGCCATTATTGCTGCCAGCTCACTCACTCTGTGAGCCAATGTAATCGCGAGAAGAAAGGTTGTTTTCGTGGTAAGTAGTCAGAGGGACATAGTGGCCAATGGTTCGAAGGGTGGTCTAGACAGTGTGTCAAGAACCAGATCCAAGCTCCATGAAGACGGTAACGGTTTCCGTGGGGGATGTAAGTTTGCGAGGCCCTTTAAAAACCATGTGGTAATGGGATGAGCAAATACAGTTGACCCATCCGCCAAATGTCGGAATGCTGATATAGCTGCAAGGTGGACCTTTAGTGATGACAAAGTGAGTCCGCCCTGTTACAGGTCCAGTTAGTACTCCAAAATTGTAGGAATGGAGACCTCTAGAGGAGTTAATTGTTTGGACAGACACCAGGACGTAAATCATTTCCATTTGTATGCATAAGCCTTCCTGGTAGAGGTCCGTTGACTGCATTCCAGGACCTCTTTTACCCCTCGTGAGTATGTTCTCTCTAAGGCACTGAGCCATGGATTAGCCATGCTTTGAGGCAGAGCATTCGAGGATGAGGGTGCATTATGGTCCCTTCGTCCTGAGTGAGGAGGTCCAGGATGAAATGGGATGGCTACCCCATGGCAACGATTTCCAGTACCCATTTGTCTGTAGTGATAGTTTGCCATTGACGGTAGACTGGTCTGAGTCGGTGGTGAAACATATGCTGTGAATGGCACTGAAGGATGTTCATGATGTTGCGGTCCTCGACATAGCAGTCAAACTTTCTGTCTAGGGATCTGCGCCACCGATACACGGCCTTGCTGGGGACATCGCCTATGTGGCTTTTGTTGCTGCTGTTCTTGGTGGTGTCCCTGATCGTAGCCTCACTGGTATTGTGGGCGCTGGGAGTGGTAGGTGTAGCATTTTTGTTGTGGATAGAATCTCTTTGTTCTATAGGGAGGTGTATACATTCTCAGCGTGGTTCTCGAGTCCTTGCTGGAGTGAAGGACTGAGTCTTTACTGTCAGCAAACAGCTTTTCCCTGTCAAATAGGAGGTCTACGATTTTTTATTGCAGAGCCGTGGGGCTGTTTGGAGCCACAATTCTCTGCGCATCACCACTGTGGTGGCTGTAGAGCGAGCTGCTGTGTCCACCACATCTCAAGAGATTCGGACACCTGTACGTAATGCTGCGTAGCCTTCCTGGACTATCGCCTTCAGGACCGGTTTCTTATCATCCGGGAGGAAGTCCATGGGTAAGGTAAGTCTCATATAGTTGTCAAAATTACGGTTTGAAAGGAGGGTATTGGCCATGTGCAGCAACAGCGTGGAAGAGGAATATACCTTCCTTTTGAATAAGTCCAGCTTTTTTGCATCTTTGTCTGACCCTGCGGATTTGTATTGTGGTGTCTTTGATCTGTGCAGAGAAGACTCCACCACGAGGGAATTTGGTTGGGGGTGGTTGAACTAGAATTCCATCCCCCTCAATGGGACATAATACTTTTTGTCTGCTCGCTTGTTTGTAGGTGGAGTGGAGGCTGGGGTCTGCCATATGTTAGTGGCGGCCTTCATAATGGCCTCATCTAGTGGGATAGCAATTTGAGATAACACAGGTTTTTGGTGAGCTTATGCAGTTTCTTATGCACCGCTGTGATCTGTATGTCTTGGGTCTGTGCTACCCTTTTAAAGAACTCTTGAAATTGCTTGAGATCATCTGGGGGAGATATATCCCTGGAACAACTGCTTCATCTGGGGAGGACGAGGAGGCATCGGTGTGATATGCTTCCCCTTGTTCCTTGGACACCTCTTGTGTCTGCTCCCTTAGGGATTCCAGGGGGAGGTCTAAGGACTCTGGACCCGTTCCTGGTGGAGAGACGTGGGTTCTTTTTTGAGGTAGGAGGGAGAAATGTCTGTGCGATGAAGGTTGGAGTGGGGATCTATCCCTTGACCTTGAGCCCTGGTGCTGGTGACATTCAAAATGATACGAGTGACTGTAGTAGAAAGGGCAGGGACCCTGTGGTGGAGATCTGGACCATGACTGATGCCTGTATGTATAGCGCTGAGAGGAACGTGATCTCCTAGATGATATGGACATCGGCAGGGATGCTCTTAAAACAGTTTATAAATGAACAAACTTAACGAAAAACTGATAATGGAACTAATAACGTATTTATCTGTCTTAGGCATTGGAGCCAAAGCAAATTCCGTCTGCAGCCATTGGCGGTTGAGAGGAACTGGGGTGAACCAGATTGCGCACGTGACCAAAAGTGTGCGAAGGACCGGCGCGCATTGGCGCATGCGCGACCCTACGAGATACGGCTTGAAAGTCTCCAATCTGTGATGCCAGGGTGAGCCCGACACCTAAGGTGGAGCACCCATGGGGACCACTCGAAGAAGAATTTCATATACTGAATGATCAGAACAAAGTAATCACAAATGAGATTCAGACCAACAACTGTTCACTGTAATTATTCAGCAAATATTTTCACAGAATCATAGAACACTAGAACTGGAAGTGAGCTCAGGAGGTCATCAAGTCCAGTCCCCTACCCTCACATCTGGACTAAGCACCATCTATATCATCCCTGTTAGATATTCATCTAACCTGTCCTTAAATATCTCCAATGATGGAGATTCTACAACCACCCTAGGCAATTTAGTCCAGTCTACACCCACCCTAAGCAATTTATTTTAGTGGATCTAGACCACTAGAAAGAATCATGAACTTTTCAGAGACAATTAATGGAGAGAAGCAGCAAAATTCATCAAGCCTCTGTTTGATTATGGGTTATTTCCTTAATCCTAAAAGAGAACAACAAAGTGCCTGAGTCTCCACCCTGACACTAGACCCCTGGATGGTGGGTATCACAGGGCAGGAGAAGGCCATGCCTAACCAAACGGCCTAGCCTGGGCCCATCCATGCTCCACCACCAGGGCAGGCCCCTCCTACAGGTCCTAGTGCTCTGTTCTGGCAGGCCTAGGCTGGCTGGCCCTCAGGCCCCACTGCCTGCCTAGAACTTGGACCATGTCTCCTGGCCTCCCAGTACTGGGGCTGGGGGCACTGCAGCCCTGTCACCTGGTACTCTGGAACTGGCTACAAGGTGCACAAGGCCTAGGAGTGTTGCAGTTATACCATCTGGCACTCAGGGACTGGACACATGGGGGCTGAGAGTAGGTTGCTGATGGAGTGGGAGGCAGAGGGCAGCTGCCCCAGGGCCATCCTTGGAGGGAGTGCAGGACCTAAGGCAACCCCACCCCCAGTGCTCCAGGCACAGTGCCCAGGAAAAAACCCACTCCCCATTGCAGGCCCTGCCCCTCCCTCTGCTCCACCCCAGCCCAGCTGCTGCTCCACCCTTTCCCCAATCCCCACCCCTTCTTGCCCTGGCACCACCACCTTGCTGCCACCTGCACCAGGCCCCTGCTCACAGGTAATCCCCAGGCTGCCTGGGGCCTGGCCATAGGCGGGATGAGGTGACCACTGTGGGGCCTCAAAAGTGAGGGTGGCTGGAGCATCCACCCTGAACCATCCTATGGATGGCATGGCTCTTCCCAGGCCTTGGCAATTTAAAAGAGCCCAGGCTCCTGGATGCTGCTGCTGCTGCTGCTGCTGCTACAGCAGCAACAGCAGCAGCCAAAGCCCCAGGACCTTTAAGTCATGGCAGGAGCCCAGAGTAACACAACAGGACTGGCTGGGGAAGGCTAGCCATCAGCCCCGCCTCTTCCATCTAAGGCCACAGCCCTTCTGGGATCCCATAGCCACACCACTACCATGCCCAGGGCCCAGCAAAATCTATCAGCTGCCCTGGCTGTGGGTGCTGCAGCTGTGCCACCTGGCACACAAGGGCTGGGGGCCAAAGTGGAGGAGTGTTGGATTCCTGCGGGGAGCAAGGCAGAGAGGGAGAGGGAGAGGGAGAGGGAGGAGCAGGGTCTCAGGCACAAGCAGAGGGGGCAGGAGCTAGCCGCCTCCAATGGTCAGGTCACTGGTTGCCCATGACTAGACACCCAGTTCAGCCAGTCAGAGGGTCCTCATCAGATGGCCTAAAGAATGGCCAAGGTGAGAAGTGGGGATCACTCTCAGTGCACTCTCTTCCAGCTCCACCTACGAGGACTTTTCTGAGGAGGCAGAGAGGCAGGGAAAAGGGAAACCAGAAAAAGACAAACCCCAAAGGCCCAGCTGATTCTAAGATACAAAGTTCTGGGTGGGAAAAAATATTCTCCCACCTTAACCTAGTGTTGTGTGTGCTGGCCAACACCAAAAGAAACAGGCTGAATAGCTACCAAACTTACCTGAGGCTTCCACCTTTCCAACAGGGACATCTGTTTTCCAGCAATTAGCAGTGGGAAAGGAAAAAACTCCAGCCACTTCTCTTCACACTCATGTACATGATCATCTTTCAGCTGCAGCCACTATTCATTCATTTTCTCTGGAGACTCCTTGGTTCACCTTTAGCCTGTCAAGTACACATGTAAGATTCCGTTTCAAAGAGTCATGTATCACTGAAATTCTTCTGCTGACTTGTCACCTACTAATTGCATGCAGGGCACTAGTTAGTTCTCCTTTTCCAAACAAAACCACAACTTGTAAATTTTTCCTGGGGTTACAAAGCCATAGAGTGCATACATGGTGAGAAGCAGCAAATTGTGTCACATTTTGCTACCCTTGCCCAGAGGATGGGAAAGGTGAGGAATAGCATTCTGTTTCATAGTAGTAACCGCTAGTGGCAGCAAAATCTGTCTGTAGTGATTTTTGACATATTGCCCTGGCCTCTGGCAGGATGCAATGGTTTTCAAACTATGGGATATGTCCCCCTTGGGAAAGATAGCCCACAGTTTGAAAACTTCTGTGCTAAATGGTGGCAGAAATCAGGGGCACATGAGTCCTCCCGTGTGCTCCCTATGTTGCCTCTAGGGGGCACAAATATGTTTGCTTGTCCCACTCCTAGGCATTAAAATGCCTTCTTACCACTCTGGTCATACGCACTTACATCACACAGCATGACTGTCTTCCCCTAAGCACCAGGCATGAAAGGCTGAAGTCTGTACGTCTACCTGACAGACATCATGTAGACATGAGGGTGCAAACCTCAGAAAAGTCCTTGCATCAGTAAATTGGTGGAAGTCTCCAGTATGCGAAGGACTATCATTTTCCCTGCCTGTTATGACATAGGGAAAGTCACCTTGACCACCTTCAGACACTCATGATGTTGAGACTCCCAAAGAACCCCACCTTCCCATAAATGTCCTAGAACAGTTAATCATCTAGCCTGCAGAGCAATTCTTCCTATGCTCTACAAGCTGAGTCCAGGTCAGGTCAGACAACACAATGGTGTTTTATTATGTCAACAGAGAGGAGCATGTTGACCTCCTTTTGCCCGGAAGCTGTTAGTCTCTGGAACTTGTGCGGTCACCACCAAATCACACCAGTAACTTTGCACCTAAGAGGTCTAATACTGCATGTCTACGTGGACCAGCTCAGCAGTCTGTTCACCAGTGACCATGAGAGTACCAAAAAGGACATACTTTTGCATGTGTGTTTACCACCCAGCAGACCCATTCACTATAGCCAAGAACAAGAAGCCTCAAATGGGAGAGAAAGTTGGTGTCTGAGCCAAAATTTTCTGACAGATGTTTTCCTTATTTTGTGGATTGCAGGGATAACACATGCTCGTCTACCAACCCTGTTTATCTGCTAGCCCTCGGTAATTTAGGGTGATCAATCAGCTCCACAAAGGTAACCTGATCAGCAATACCAATACATCATGCCCCTCATTAGGACTATACACTCTAAGCCAGTGGCTCCCAAACTTTTTGGCATCACACCCCCCTTTTGATTTTTGAGAAACACTCACACCCCCCGGCTTTTTTTTTTTTTTTTATCATGGGCCAGCCACCCTAGCTGGCTGTGATCTGCCTGCCTGAGCTCCTCCTCTCCCCAGAAACCCAGGCACCACCAGCCCCTCATCTAACCCCAGCCTCATCCTCCCACCCAACTCACACTAACTCACCCTTGCAGGAAGCAGCTAGCTCCACGTGGGCCTTCGCCAGCTGCCCGATTCTTATAGTAGCTGTGCTGGGTCACCACATGAAATGGCAGGGGCTGAGAGCCAGAAGATAGGGCTGGCTTTGGGTGGGGGGAATGACTGGGTGGTGTGTGGAGGGGACTATGCACACAAAGGCTGGACCACAGAATTACTCAAAAAATTACCTAAGCACCCTAAATACATCCATGGTCAATTACCTACTATGTGACAGAGGAATTCCAGATGCTGAAGAGATTTTTGAAAGGGTTTCAGTCCAAAGATTGCCTAGATCTGGAACTGATGCCTCCACTGGTAATTTGCAACTTCCTTGGTGGAATTGTATCCCAGCTTATGTTATGATTTACGGATGTGCTGGTAAGTGTCTTTTGTCCCCAGTGTTTACTGCAAATGACTATGAATAGACTGGTCTCCATGAAAGAAAAAAAAACTGTCAGCTACAACTTGTACAATTTTGATAGCACTTACATCTCCATGCACCTTTGAGAGCCCCATGTCAAGGATTTTCATTCTTTAAAAGGAACCATCACCTCAAACTCAAAGGGATTAAGGAGAAAGCGGTGCCAATCCACTGTTGCAACAATCATGATCTTAAGTTATGAAACAGGCTACCCACCTCTTAAAAGTTGCAAAAACACTATTCCGTTTCACTTAACACATCTCCACCCCCTACTCACATTTTAAATGAAGCGGAAATTTTGACTAACAGCTTCAACACTGGCTTTTGCAAGAGCAGGAGCGTAATTTTTCACAGTGGAATGTACTAGTACTCTGCACCCAGGGCTGGGGTGTGTGTATTATGTTTCCCAAGTCTCAGAAGCATCCTTTTGCAAGGCAAATGTACTACGATTTTGCAGAGGGGACCAGAATTTGACCACTATATTTAACTCTAGCTTAAAATTTTTGAAAGCTTGCAACATAAATTCCTTAAAAATAATCCTAACATGTAAAATACTGTTTCTCTCAGCCACAAATTATTTTAACTTCAATTTCCGGACACGGGCAGGCGGACACACACACACACACACACAAATTACCCCAAAGCCGCTCAAGAAATAAAAGAGATTCAAACTCAAATATGCTTCATTCTATTTATTACATGTTAGAAATATTAACATCTCTGGTTTACCATCTAAATCCAGTCATAACCAACAAAAGAAAAATGTTAACCATGTTTCAAAACGAGCACTCTTACATTCATTTCCTTCCCTGTAACTTAAAAGAAAAAAATTGTTCAGCTGTACTAAATTCTTATGTTTGACTATTTGAAAAGAAGCATTAAAAATCTGCTTCAACAAGCAAGTATACTGGTTTGTTAATCAAATGTATATTGGCAGTTGTAACTACAACCAAGCTCACAGGTTGTTTTATTAATCCACTCATCTACCCCAAACTGTCTTTTTGGTTATTTTGTATTTATATCTGGATATGTATGCAAGTTTGTTTAATTAAATCTAATTGGAAAAGAAATCTAGGGTTTGCTGTTTACGTTCCTGCATTGTTTTCCTTATAATCCTCTTACGAATTCAAGCAACTTCCTTCAATTATATTTAAGAATCCTACTTATCTAGACGTCTAAATTGAGGTCCTCTGTTTAATTCCACTTAAGTTGAAAAAGGTACAGAAACTTCATTCGATGGTGTGCATAAACATTACACTCCATATATAGCAAAAATATCTTTTATTTATAATTTACAATTCCACAAGTGAAAATTGTACACTTTTTTTACATATACAATTCTATTCCGTTAAATTTGCACGCATCTACAGAACTGTCACACAATCGACACCTGAAACTGTGCAGGCAATAAAAAATTCAAATACAAAAATGTATTTATTAACCAAATAATAGCTGGGGCCCTGCCCCATGAGAACATTTTATTTATATAAAAAGTATTTGCCTTCTAGTGTCAACACAGCAGCGATTCTGTAAAAAAAAAAAAAAAGTTATGCCTCTCAAGTTTAGTTAAACTGGTTCAACCTTATCAGTTTCTGTTTTAGTATCTGTAGAGACAGGTGTGCTCTCCTCCATACAAGTAGCTGGGGTGTCGACAGGTTCTTCTTTGACTGTAGGACTTTTACAGGGCTCCTGTATTTCTTGTTTGACAATGTTCAACATAATATTTAGTGGGTTTTCCACAGGGGTCTTGCTGGGAGATGGTGTACAATCAAATGATGATGCCTGTCAAATGAAAATTAACAAATACACAATTTTGCATGTCACTAAGTCAGTTACTTCATTTATGACTAAAGGAGAGATCCAAAAGTTATAAAATGTTTCTTCACAGGATGTATAAATTTGGTTATTGAAAATGCAAGCTCCCCGTTGCTCACCACAATTCTTGGAGAGTTGGTTTGTTCCGTAACATTCTTGCTGTAGCAAATATAGCTTAAAAACAAACCAGTGGTTTTCAGCTGGGGCTGACTATGTCTTAAGGATCTGGGAAAGGTTATTATTACCACATAAGAGTAGTTTTCAACCTGCTATAAGCAAATCCTGAGTGTTCACAAGCTATAACTGAAGTCCTGTGGCACCTTATAGACTAACAGATATATTGGAGCATAAGCTTTTGTGCGCAAAGACCCGCTTCGTCAGCATCTGTTAGTCTATAAGGTGCCACAGGACTTCCTGTTCTTTTTGAACACAGACTAACTCGGCTACCTCCGATTCTTGTCAAGCTATATCTAAGATTTCCAAAGGGGTTAGGATCTTCATTTGAAATTTTTAGGGACCCACAAACAAAAAAATCTTGAAAACCTTTCAAACAAGTATCCTGCCAAAAATCACAGTACACTCCTTACTAACCCTAATGTAACAATTTGAATTCTTGCATTCACATTAAGCATCTAATGGAAGTTAGAAACTAAGAACAGATCAGTATCAATTCATCAGATTTAAAAGCTTTAACCCTGTACACTTGACCTATATATTCTACCTATGGTTTCTCTTTATGGCTGTTTACATGTAAGCTGACTAGCTATGTTGTAACATCAGAGTTAAGTAATGAGATTCCCAATGCGTGTTGAATTATAAATTTGCCATTACCATCATTCTTGCAGTTCCTTTTTTAGTCACATGTGACAGAAAAGTGTATCATGATCTGAATGCATTCACTCAGTACAAAGTTACAAATCTCTCAGTACAAAAATCAACCTAATAATAAGCTGTTTGAGCATAAACAGAGAGACACTTACTTTTTGGTAATCTTCATAACATGATGGATGGTAAATCTAAAACAAGAAAATCCATGTGACTTCTCTACATATTTGAACACAAAAATGCACATTTTCTACCTTTTGCACTGGATTATGTAATTAGGTGTGCAGAACAGTTTTGATTATTCACTTCACTGTCAGACAGGCTAGCTTCCCTAAACATTCACTTTTTAACTGAAGTCTCCCAGGCTTGGTTTCTAATGTCCAAAAGTAAATCTGAGCAAAATGCATTTTGTCCTTAATGATGATCACAAATGTAATTTCTCTACCAAAACTTCATCTTAATATTATTACACTGTATGCTCCACCAGCACAAGACAAAGATCAAACATGCAGTTTAAGCACTTAAATCCACTTATTAGCACCCCTTCTCAGCATCAACTATCTCCTATCCCCCGATTCATAGACTCAGATAGTTATAATGATTAATACAGGGTTGATCTGTTTTTCATACGAGGTGAGATCAAAGGTCCATCTAACCCAGTATCCTGTCCTCTAACAGCGACTAATGACAGGTGCTTCAAAAGGAATGAACAAAACAATCATCAGGTAATCCATCCCACTGCCCTTTCACAACTTCTCGAATACAAAAGTTCGTATGGATCACTTTCACTGATGGACCTATCCTCCAGGAACTTAATTCTTTTTTGAACCGTTATAGTTTTTGGCTTCACAACATCCTCTGAAAAAGAGTTCCACAGGCTGACCGTGCACTGTGGTAAGACATACTTCCTTATTTATCTTCTCCACACCAATCAAGATGTTATAGACCTCTACACCTTTTCCCCTCAATCTCTTTTTCAAGCTGAAAAGTCCCAGTCTTATTAATCTCCCCTCACAGGGAAACCATTCCATACCCTTCATGATTCTTGTTATCCTTTTCTGAACCTCCTCCAATTCCCATATATCTACAGCTAGTACTCAAAAGGCGGATATACCATGGATTTATATAGGAGTAATATGATATTTTCTGTCTAATCGTCTCCACATTATAGAATCATAAGGCTAGAAGGGACCTCAGGAAGTCATCTAGTCAAGCCCCCAGCTTCAAGCATGATCAATGCAACTAAGTCATCATCCCAGCAAGGACCTTGTCAAGCTGGGACTTAAAAACCTCAAAGGATGGAGAATCCACCTTCTCTCTAGGCAACGCATTCCAGTGCCTCACCACCCTCCTGGTGAAGTATTTTTTCCTAATATCCAATGTACATCTCTCCCTTTTTAACTTCAGACCATTGCTCCTTGTTCTGCTATCTGACACCACTGAGAACAGTTTCTCACCATCTTCTTTAGAGCTCCCTTTAGAACCCATAATCCCAGTGGTTCTCAAATCTTGGCCCTCACGTTTTTAATTTTTTCCCCCACACACCCGTGTAAGAACCCTTTTCCTCCCATCAACCTCAGGCCTTGCCACCAACTCAATTCCTTGCCCACCTCTTCCTGCCCCCAACTTCACCCAGCCCTTCTTCTTTTCAGCATTTTTCCACCCTGCTCCCAAATGCACCCTGATCCCTGCTCCTCCCACACACTGTGGGAACAGCTGTTACCTGGCATGCCCCAGCATTCAGGAGACATTGGGAGGTAGGGGGAGGTGTTGAAGGATGGAGGGGAAGGAACTCAGTTTGAGAAATGCTGATCTAATCCCTTTCCTAATGATTCCCACTACTCTGTACACTTTTTGGACTGTGGCTGCACATTGAGTGGATGTTTTCAGAGGACTATCTTCAATAATCCATCCCAAGACCTCTGAGTGGTATCACGTAATTTAGGCCCCATCATTTTATAATGTATAGTTGGCATTGTGTTTTCCGATGTGCATTACTTTATATTTTAAAGTTTGACTGTGACTGGATTTTTTTCATAATATTTAGAAAAAAATATATGAAGGGTTCAACTACACTACTGGTTATTGTAAACTGGTTACAATTTTATGTACAAGTTACTGACCTGATATCTACATGTATTTTATTTATGGGGATGCTGCCTAGTGGTGCTGTAGCCAGGTATATCTGTGCTAACATATCAGCATTTTAATGGTATCCCTTCCTCTACAGTGCTGATGTTCTGGAGCACTGTGAAAAAGGCAGTATTAAAACTCTTCAAGAGTGAAGACAGACTGGGCTGCCCACCACCACATGGCCCTCTGCACATCCATACTACTTCACCTACCCTGGCTTTTAGTAACCCCAAAGCCACAACTACAAAGGTAAAATGGTCAAAATACCTTTTCCTCTACCCTAATAGCATTCTTTAGATGCCACTCTTCCTCTTCCTCATCCCAATATTGTTCAAATTGCTCTTGGCAAATTTCACAGCTCTGAAAGATAGAATAACATAACTATGTAAATTTACAAACACTTTTGTGCTTACTAGTTTCTAGAGAAGCAGCTAACTATAGTTTAGGTAAGTGGGCATTTTAACAATCAAGGTAAATATAAAATAAATGGACATTATTTATTTCATTGCAATACACAAATTGTGGACTAATTGTAACTGACAACTAGATTCCCCATTCAGGTAACAAAAACATTTGTCCATCTTGCTATTTTACCATTAAAAATAGCTCTTATCTGATTACATAGTTTCTCTCCTTAAATAAAATTAGAGATGTCTGTCACATCTTTGTTGCTACTCTGTTAAACACTTAGATGTTTAATTCTTACTCAGCCCTTAATAAGGCCAGTTTCTATTGGCTTCAACTGGAATGTTTCAGAATAAGGCCTGAATGAAAACACAAGTTCAGCAACTTGCAATTAGGCTGACTGGGAATTTTTTCAGTTTGCCTGCCTCTATAGTCTCTCCTACTGCACATCTGCTAAATCCAAGCTTCAGCTTCCAAACAGATACATTTCTAACATGCATTTGCAAGATATAAGGATAAAACTTCACAGTTTACATAAAATATTTAGGGGTAAAAACAAAAGCTGTAAGGTTGCTCAAAATTAGACTGTCCCTTCATGTAGGCACATTAAAGACAATTTAAATATGTAAAGTCACCTCATCTGCTCCAGCTGGTCCAGCAGGAACACTTTGAAACTCTTTTTCTTTAGCAGCTTCTTGTGTCTTCAATACAACTTCTTCATGTACTTTTTCAAAGAACTGGCTCTTTGCACGTTCCTCTAAGTCCGCTATTTCTTCAAATTCTATCCAGTCCTAATGAAGTTAACAAAAGTAACAATCATCTCTTCATTAATCATAACTTTTAGCCATTTAAATACACAATTCCCTCATTTTGTTATTTGAGAGGCAGTGTGAACATTTTTAGTAGAAAGTGTCAGTTTGATCAGGAAATCAATTCTCTCTCCTTACAGATACACCAAGTGCCAAGTTTCTCCACACTGCTCCATTGTGCTTTATGCCTGTTCTACACGGACCACTCTTTGGAGTGACAATGTAGCTCAACATCCGCCCCCATTTTCATCACTGTTCTCCACTGAGACTATAAAAATAAAAAAGTCAACCGTCTTAGACTTCATTAGTTCCCCCACACAGCTTTCTTTAATGCACTTATAAACACTGGCAGAAAAGAAGGAGAAATCTCAGAAGATTAATTATCAAAGGCAAAATTCTGTGTTAATTTACATTCCATGCAACACAAATGACTCACTGCAAATGCACAGGGAATAAATTTTCCATATATTCATTCAAGGATACACAAAGATATTATACTGCATTACTTACTGTTAAACTGTAGTACCACCTTCTGTGAGTAACTTTTCTGCTAATGTCCTTTTCAGTGCGATTCTGTCGGTAATGCCAATCTAAGTGATCTGCATATACATCAGTCTGTGAAGTTGTGAACCTCATTCCGCAGGAGTAACACTGAATACCAGTGTACAGTCGATTTATAACACTATCATAACGCCTAAAAGAAAAAAAGTGTTGAGTGTTAACATTTACTAGAAAAGTGATTTTATTTAAAAAGGTGAGAAAACATTTCAGTAAAGTGTGCTGGATTCCCACTGTCAACACAGAAAGCAGTGAAGCCATTATATAACTAAAGTACGTGTTGGAGCACAGGTTTCCATAGTTTTCAAATTTTCAAAAGGATTCAGTAGTCTCTAGGTAACCATACAGGAAAGCACAGTAGCACATAATGTTAGCAGATTTAGCTCTACTGACTCCAATGAGCCAAAAGCATATTGAGGTGAATACAAAAATACCAGACCCAAAAGTGCAAGCCTTGTGCACATGCATCATTCCACTGACCTCAATCAGAATTAAAAAAAATTTGGTTCAATTCAAAAATATGTACATTGTCTAAGAATTAAATGTTTATAAATGTGTTTCACATGTAAGATGTTAGTATAAATGACATGACATTGACAAATGTAATAAGCAAACAAAGTTGTATCCTTTCTACCCTCTTACTCTACTGTGATATCACAATCTTCTACAATTAAGTTCTCAAATTGTCTTGGGGAAAAAAAAATCAATTAAACTACCTATCTATTAGCATGTCATGATTACCCAAAGCACACACGGAGCCCACATTAGTACACATACTGTTTTAGTTCTTCAACGGTAAAGTTTGTAAGATCTGGGACATCTTGATCCTCACTCTGCTCTTGGTCATCCTCATCTTCCTCAGGAACTGGCTGCGAAGACGTTTCATTCACTTCTAGAGAGCACAAATGGAAAACTGTCAGTTTGCCAAGGCGTCATCTGAAATAGTTTCACTTATTCAAATGATAAAATGAACATGGTAAGGTCAAATACAACTATACAGCATTAATCAGTTCAATCTGGTGCTATAACAGTCTAAAACAAAAGGTACAAAGATTAGTAATCAGGTCAACAATTTGAATTTGGACATGTAATTTTCAAGTGACTTTTCTAATTCATTCAAACCCTTGATTTTGAGAGTAATCTATAAACAACCTAAGTTTAAGCAATTTCAAACACTTACAAAAAAATTGTTTTGATTAAGACAAACACTGGGGGATTACACCAAAGACAGACTGATTTATTTGGAACTCTGGCTGTGTCAGTTAGCTAAAAATCTAAAAAGTAAATTGTTCAATATTGGAAATTTTAAAAGGAAGTTACCAAACACAATCCACTTCACTGGATGCACCAAGATAGACACTCTGAAATATGATACCATATAAAACCAAAAGCAAGTTCTTGGCTTTATTTGCCATAAGTAAATAATTGAAATACCTATTAGATAAAAAATTAAGAGCACTTGCACATCAAGATTTTTGCTGGGAGCTTCTCCACTAACTCTTGTATTAAAATGGATTGTAAAAACAAATACTATACATACGTGCTGAAGAGGAATCAGTAGTTTTTGACACTTTGAGGATTCCCGTCTTAAGGAGTTTAGAGAACAACTCATTTACATCAACCTGGCCAAGGTGATTATCAGGATATGAAAGTGGAAGGGATCCTATATGAAGAAAAATAGCAGTGCTATAATATTTCTGATCCATTCAAGAAAATCAAGCCTTAAGATATGTCATCCTGTTTATTTTAATCATATTCATTTAAAACAATTTTTCTTTAAAGTTAATGCTTTAAAGAAAACAGAAGTTGCCAAATGTAGTTTCTGATATGCCGTAATTCTGAAAATGGCCTACTTTTGTGTGGGTGTGAGATGGAAAACGGAAGCACAGTTGGTCTGACATTCATCTTGCAAGTTATGCAATTCATTCCTGCACACCAGAGACCAAAATGAAAGGCTTCCATAATATGAGGTGAACAAACAATCAGGTATAAATATCTACTAGATTTAGACTGAGAAAATAACACGTTCCAAAAACAAGACGACCACATATGCATGGTTGGTATGCTGGGTGGCAGACATATTAGTACTCTGAAAGCTTAATACAACGAGGAGGGAGGGAGGAGCTGCAAAGAGAAGCTGACTAACAAAGAAGAACCAAGAGGCACAAAACAAAAGGAGGAAAAACAGGGAAAACACTTGGATAAACAAAAAAGCTGAAAAAATGGAGAGAGTAGATAAAAAAATGAGACTACAAAATGGCAAAAGAGAGGTGCTTCTATCTGAGGGTTAATCTTTTCTCTCAGCATTTCGTTTGTATGATAAATATTCCTGGTGGTGATATATACAATGACACCTAGTTCAATAAGAAATGAACAAAAGAGACCTTATGGGTACCTAAACTCATCAGAACTGGGACTGACTGACACTTGAATGGAAAACCTCCAGAAAAAATTAAAGTTCAGGATTTACCTCTCAACAATAGTTTTGTTATCCAGCAGCATTCCTCGTCTGGCAGCCTGCACCTGCAGTTAACCGCCAGCCCGGCTTCCCGCTACCAGTGGGTCCTGGCAGCCTGCGCCTATTGTCTGCTGCCGGGACCCATGGGTGGCAGGGAGCCAGGGTTGGCAGCTGTCAGCAGGCAAAGGCTTGCTGGGACCCAGGACCAGCAGATGCAATTAGCAACAGGTTGCTAGGCTCTGCACGCAGCAGGTACTCAGGGCCAGTGGCTGACAGCAGGCATAGGCTGTTGGAACCTGGGGCAGCCAGAAACTGGGACTCAGCAGCCAGGATCCACAGTCAATGGGGAGCTGGCTTGGGGCTGGAAGAAGATGATACTTCCCTCATTTGTAAAATTCTCTCAGCTGGTTTGGGTCAAGTTCTGAGGGTGCTAGATAAGAGAGGTTCAACCTGTACTACAGTAATTGCATTTACTAGTAATTTTATGGTATTAGTGCTATATTGTTCTTGAGATGAGGATTCAAAACTTTGTTTATCAGAAGTTCTAGAATTTAACAGCTTCTCTGGTAGTTCGCATCTCATTTAATATAACTGGCATAGAATCTGTATACAAACCTGCTTGACTCTGAACAAAGCTTCCAGGATTTTGTGGAAGTACAGGTAAATATGTTTGTCCTTGACTGTAAGACCCAGGTTGAGAAGATACAGATAAACCAGGAACCTGCCAAAGGAAGAAGTACATTTTTCACAGCTATTTGAATTACAAAATCGACTTACATTTTAAACAAAAATGCAGTAAAGTAGCAGTTTAAAGACTACCAAAATCATTTATAAGGTGAGGTTTCGTGGGACAGACCCAATGATTTTGGTAGTCTTTAAAGTGCTATTTTACCGCTTTTTTGTTTTGATAGTATTTAGACTACCACGGCTTTCTCTCTGTTACTTACATTTTATTATTAACTCCTAAATGTCCCTAGTATAGAACCACAGAGATGTAAAACTCAAAGGGACTTCAAGAAGTCAACTAGTTCAGTTCCCTACACTGAGGATTAAATAGTATCTAGACTGGTGTGGGCACACTTTTTGGCCAGAGGGAAATTAGGATGAATTGGCCAAAAATGCTCACAAAATTGGGAGCTGGGGTGCTCGAGGGGAAGCAGGCTGGGCTGGGGGGATAAGGCGCTCGGGACATGGAAGAGTTCACTAGGCTGGAATAGAGGGGTTTGAGGGCAGGAGGGGACTCTTGATGGGGCACGGGATTGGGGAGCAAAGGGAGAAGAGGACACCGGCTGGGGGGTGCTGGTTCTGCCCTTGGGCTAGGGATAACGGGTTTTGAGTACAAGAGGGTGTTCTGGGTCAGGATTAAGGGTTTAGAAAGCAGAAGGAGCAGGGCTGAGGGAGAGGTTTAGGGGTGCAGGACCCAGGTGGCTCTTACCTGCAGCCTCTCCTACCCTCCAGCTCCCATGAGGAAGCAGGCCCACACAGCTCTACATGCTGCCCCTGCAGCACCCACTGACCACTGCTTCCGGCCAATGGATGCTGCAGAGCTGCCCCTGGATGGGGAGGGGAAGAAGATGCATGCAGAGCTTCCAGGAGATGTGTGGGGCAAGGTGAACCACACCTCCGACCCCACTCCCCAGCAGGAGCACTGAAGCAGAGAAAGTACCAGACCTTGCTGCCAAATGGGGGTTCAAGGGCTGCATTAAAAGGCCTAATGCCCTTTTTGCCCACCTGATAGATGCTTGTGTAACCTGTTCTCAAAAATATCCAATGACAGATTCAACAACCTCCCCATGTAACTTGTTCTAGCGCTTAACTAGCCTGACAGCTGTGAATTTTTTCCTAATGTCTTATAAATTTCCTTTGCTGAAATCTAAGTCCACTATTCCAGTAGTCCCTAAATGTTTTACCTTGTGCCCAGGAACCCAACCACCAGCCATCACAGGCCCCAGGACAAGGCATGTGCAAGGCCTGGTTTTGTGCCCCAGGAAGGAGTGTGAGGGAATGGGCAAGGCTGAGGGTAATCAGTCCTTAGAGCCACTCAGACCACAGCACGCTTCTGGCTCCCTCACCCCCAGCCACGCAGAGCAGCACTCCAGCAGCAATTCAAAGAGGCCTGTGGCTCTGGGTGTTAACAGTAGTGACGTGAAGCAGGGATGCAGACACACATAAGGAGGCTGAGCACACAGCTGGAGCTGGGGCCAGGACTGGCATCCAGGGTGGATCGCTGGCAGGTGGGCCCAGCAGTTGAGAAGGATGGGGCTCTTTCCCTGCCCTTTGTCAGGGCTAACCCAGGCACCAGCTGTGCGCCTGCCTCCCTGAATGTTCCAGATCCTAGTGTGGAAACCCTCTGCATTATGCATTTAACTATCTACACCCATGAAGAGGAAATGGTTCCACACATTTATGAGGGATCCTTATAATTTGACAACACAGCATTTCAAACTGTTTTTCAAGCATATTGGGGGAGCAGGGGTGGGGACCTAATGAAATGCTAAGGTCTTCCAAGATTATTTATTTTAACAAGCGATATTTGATTCTTGTAGCTGTCAGGCCTGCACATATTAAATTCATTTTCAATACTAACTCACCATTGCTTCTTTAAATTGTTCCTTTTCACCAAAAGTGGGCATTAAAATTCAGGTTTATACCTACCCATTTAATTCTCAAGTAAACTCCACTATGAAGTAAATATGCTCTGAATTTTAAATGAGAATTTAAATGGTATCAGATATACCAAAAATAACGGAACTGAGAGTGTTTCCATAAAACCCCAAAACAATATACACTAGTGAATTTCAAAGGGAAAAAGTATTTTTTATTATTACTTCTGCTGTAACTGACTTCTGCCAACTGATCAGGAAGTTCCTTCAGCAAATACTTCTAGATTCCTGCCTTTATGTTCTATAAAATTTTACCAATAAGTGGTACTAGGAATCTTATCTATTGTTATTCATTTTATTAGTTATTCTTCATATTGCATTCAGCTATTACTCCTGGGAATGAAGAACACTTGTAGAACTCACATTTTCTAATCAACTGGCTTTGTTACAGCTGCTACCTACTGAGCAGAATTTTTGCAGGACAATCATCAATACTAAAGCCAACAGACCTAACACACTGACAAAAGATGTCTACTAAACAGGCACCTTTTATCCAACCAATAGCTTGAGTGTGACAAAATCCCATATCTTCTAATAACCTTTCTCCCTCTCTCATAAGAGCACTAAAATTCTGTATCTCCAAAAGGGTTAGCTAAAACAATCCCGCACGCACTACATATCTACACCAGCTTTCTGCTACTTATTTACATTAGTTAGGTAGAATCTGGCCTCTACTTCTCTTGCAGAAAGATAAAGAGTATTTATATGTTTAAATTTAATGTTGCCCGTGGAATTTGTTTTGTGCGAAGGGTAATTAAAAAACAGCAATCACAGCTATTTCTGCATTCAAACAGTTAGTGGAAATAGACCAATTTCATTATTATTTTGATCAGATTACACTTTTAAGTGTACACATTGTCAGGACACTTATAAAACAAGCTAGGAAGTATCTGAAATTATTTAAAAAAATCATTAAAATATCTTTTCTTACTAGATTAAGGATATTTCTCTTTAAAAAGCTTCAACTTGGAATCAACATTATCAGACTATTTCCCTTAATTCATAGAATCATAAGACTTGAAAGGACCTCCTGAAGTCATCTAGTCCAGCCTTCTTCACTCACAGTAGGATGGTAGCCAATTATATTCAAATTAACACTTTTTAAAATGAAGCCACCTGTAGAGGGGGTGCTGTCTCCTAAGCCCTCAAACTCATAACATTTTGTTATATGGATGCAGGCAAATTTAATGCTAAACAATCTTACCTGCTGTGGTTGCTGAGTATTTCCTACTGATATAGAATTAGGCAAGCTATTGAAATTTCCATATTGAGGACCCTGAAGATTCTTGTCATCAAAATAATGTCCAGATGCACTGTTAAGTGGATTGGGGAAGTTCTGTGCTCCAGGGCCAGGTGGCCCATTGAAATTTGGTCCTTGAGGAGCATCAAACATTTCATGCCTCTGGAACTGCATATTATGGGATGGTCCATTGAAAGCCTGATTGGGATGTTCATTGTACAAACCAGCTTGCCCATAGGCTAGTGTTTCCAGTCTTGAGGCAGTAGTATTAGCTACATTTTCAAACCTTGGACCTTGAAGTCCAAGGGGCATTGCAAACCTTGAACCTGGCTGGTGTTGAGGACCATCAAACCTTTGAGGTACTGGTGTATCAAATCGTGGCTGCTGTCCAGGTGGGCCATCAAATCTAGGAGGTGTCTGTTGACCAGGTGCCCTTTCAAAATTTGGGCCAGGTTGTCCATGTAATCCATCAAATCTTTGCAAAAGAGAGAGCTGACCGGGTTGGCCATCAAATCTGGATGAATGACAGCCATCGAATCTTGGACCAGTCTGACCTAAAGGCCCTTCAAATCTAAGTCCACCCACTGTCTGGACTGATGGGCCCTCAAACCTAGGACCAAGCCCTGGTTGGACATGTGGACCCTCTAACCTGAGACCACCTCCTCCCTGCACATGTGTCCCTACAGATTGACCATGAGGTCCCTCAAAACGCAGACCTCCTCCTGGTTGACCATGTGGTCCCACAGGCTGATTGTGTGGCCCCTCAAACCGGAGAGCATTCCCTGGTTGCCCATGGGGTCCCACTGGCTGAATATGTGGCCCCTCAAATCGGAGACCACTCCCTGGTTGACCACGAGGCCCCATAGGCTGATCATGTGGACCTTCAAATCTGAGTCCACCCCCTGGCTGACCATGAGGCCCTATAGGTTGAGCATGGGGTCCCTCAAATCTGAGACCACCAGAGGGTTGCCCATGAGGCCCCTCAAATCTGAGACCACCCACAGTCTGTCCCGCAGGCCCATCAAACCTGCGACTACCCACAGGCCCCTCAAATCTTATAGCACCCCCTACTTGCCCTAGTGGACTTTCAAACCTTAGCGCACCTCCTGCACCTACCTGCCCAAGGGGTCCCTCAAACCTGAGAGTGCCTATCTGCCCTGGTGGCCCATCAAACCTGAGAGCGCTGCCTCCCCCTGTTTGTCCCAGAGGCCCATCAAACTGAGAGGCAGCCCCTCCTCCCACCTGACCTAGTGGCCCCTCAAACCTCATAGAAGCCTGTGCAGGTGGCCCTTCAATTCTAGGGCTTGAATTGTTAGGAGGTCCATCAACAAAATGACCAACTTGTCCATCTCCCCTCACAGGAGGCTGTCTAGGTGAGCCATCAAATAGAGGTCTGTCTTCCATAAGTGCACCTAATCTCTGCTTTATATCAATGCTTGCAAATCTTGATCCCGGACTCTCTGTGAACGCTTTGTCTGGATCTTCGTATCTAGGTCTCTTGAAACGTTCACTGAATGGGGATCTTGGTTCTTCTCGAACCCCTAAAATTTGGGGGGGGAAAAAAAAAGTTACTTACTGAAATTCTGCAAGATTCCTAACCTCAACAATAGCAAAATAAAGTATATACCACTCTGTCCAAGCATCTGTCTTTCTTCACGATTATCAAATTTGCAAAATGCATCTCCATCGATTTTCTGAAACTCTGGTGTACTTTTTCCTTGTTGCCTGAGCGTCTCTCTAAATTCATCTGATTCTCCCCAGTTGTCATAAGGATCAAAGCCTTTAGAACTTCTTGCTCCTTTGGAAGAATTCTGTTCATCATATCTTCGTCGGTTCTCAAGTGGTGAAAGATTATCGGCATATGGTCTATTGCCACTTATAGGAGAATGCCGTCTTGACCTTTCTCCAAATTGTTCTTTTCTGTCAAACTGTCCCACACGTTTTCCTTTTGTTTGCTCACATTCTATCTCAGAAAGCAATGCATCAGTCAAACGATAGTCTAAAATATCATCAGGATCTAACAGATCAATTCTTGGAAATGAATGCTGAACTTGTGTTCTTTTCAGTTTAGCTTTATGTTCATAGTATGTTAATTCAGCATCAGACAGAAGCGGTTTCTTCTTCATACCACATTTTTCTTCTGTAGGACTATCCCACACATTGCACCTATGCTTTCCTTCCTGATACTGGAACAGTTGATGAATCTGATGAGCCACAACAAGGAACTCATCTTGCGTTATTTCACCAGATGTCAGACGTTCATTTGCCTACAATATACAAAAAATGTAAACAAATTTTAGATTTAAAAAACTTTATTTTTAGTACAATATACAAAAACAAGTTTAACAAGGGATGTGGAGTAGCATTATACATCAACATAAAAACCTATTCTGAGGTATAGAAGGAAGTGGCTACGTCTACACTAGCCCCAAGCTTCAAAATGGCCACGCAAATGGCCATTTCGAAGTTTACTAACGAAGCACTGAAATGCATATTCAGCGCTTCATTAGCACGCGGGCGGCCGCGGCACTTCGAAATTGACGCGGCTCCTTTTCGAAAGGACCGCGCCTACTTCGAAGTCCCCTTATTCCCATGAACTGATGGGAATAAGGGGACTTCGAAGTAGGCGCGGTCCTTTCGAAAAGGAGCCCCGTCGGGACGAGCCGCGTCAATTTCGAAGTGCCGCGGCCGCCCACATGCTAATGAAGCGCTGAATATGCATTTCAGCGCTTCGTTAGTAAACTTCGAAATGGCCATTTGCGTGGCCATTTCGAAGCTTGGGGCTAGTGCAGACACGGCCAGTAAGAATTAGACAGCTCTGGGTAATTGTAAAAGGAAAAAAATAAGGATGATGTCATGGAAGGAGTCTACCATAGACTACCAATACAGGAAGAGAAGGTGAATGAAGTATTTCTAGAACAAAACAGATACTCAAAACACAACACCTAGTGGTTACCCTTAGTATGGCAAATTCAAAATTTCCAGTAAGTTCTTCAAATGTATTGCAACAAGAGAATTTTAGAAAGTAAAGGAAGTTATCAGAGGAACAGTCATTTTAGACTTGATTTGACCAACAGTCAAAATTATGGTGAACATGAAGATGATTGGCAAAATGAGTGAATGTGATCATAAATAGATCCACCGGGGGGGGGGTGGAGTCAGACAAGCAGAATGACAACAATGGACTGAAAAAATCCAACATTAACACACAGAGACTTGGTAAATAAGGGTCCATGTGAAGAAATTCTGAAGCAAAAAAGGTGTTTGGGATCGCTGGCATTTTTTAAAGAGACAATGTACACATAAAAGCAAACTATGCCAAATGAGAAAAGATAAGGTAACACTTAAGGATTCAACAGGCTCCATCAGAAGCTCTTTAATGGCCTAAAATCCAAAGAAATCATACAAAAAAGCAGACATGGACAAATTGCTAAGGATGAATGCAAAAAGGCCATGCCAACACTACTGGCCAAATCAGCAGTGGTAATCAGCTAAAGAACACTCTCCCATCTGCAAAAAACATAAGGAAAGTCAGCAAGAGAGTAACCCCCATCTACACAGCACAACATAGATACGACAGTAAGTGCAGTTAGCTACACTGATTTCAATTACGTTATTTCAGTTGTGTGACTGAAGTATCTTAGACTGATTCACCATGGTAGCATATATAAGCCCTAAGTCACATCTAGCAAGGGACATAAAAAGCAGTAAGACAATGACCTCTAACAAGATCCCTCACTCACCTAAGGATCCTAAGGTAAGCAGTCCTGCAATGAGGGAAGGTCCCTCATGGATCAGTAACTGGTTAAAAGATCCAAAACAAATAGTAAATATAAATGGTCGAGTTTTCCAAGTGCAAAAAGGTGAACAGTGGTGCCTCCTTACTCTGTACTGGGACTAGTATTGTTCAATCTAGTTACAAATGATCTTTAAAAATGGGTAAACATTAGCAAAATTTGCAAATGATACAAAACTATTCAATATAATTAAGACCTAAGCAAACTATTACAAAGGGACCTCTCAAAACTAAGCAACTAAGCAACAAAATGGCAAATGAAATTCAATGTTAGTAAATACAAAGAAATTCTCATTGGAAAACATAATCCCAACTAGACATATAAAAATTATGCGGTCTAAATTAGCTACTACTCCAGAAATAATTCTTGGAGTCATTGTGGATAGTCCTCCGAAAACACTGACTCAGTGTATGCAGCCACTACATTCAGAAGCTGAGAGTATACAGCTCAAATGCCTGTTAAATGGCTTGATTACTACTTGAATGGCTCTTCCCCGGGTTCAATGTTCTGCTAATATATCTGGAAGGTTTTTCATGCTTAAATTAACTAGATCCTTTTGGGAGGAAGCAGAGCCACTAAACAAAGAAAGGAAGAAGTGTGAAGATATTAAAATGCAACATGTCCCAAATTTTTGGATGCTCACTGCAAATGTATATGGTTAAGCAGCCATACAGCAAGAAAGGACCTGGGGATTACAGTGGATGAGAAGTTGGATATGTCAATAGTGTGCCCTTGTAGCGAAAAAAGCTAATGGCATATTAGGATGCATTAGGAGGAGCATTTCCAGTCAATCTAGAAAAATTATTCCCTTCTGTTTAACAATGATGAGAGTACTGCATCCAGTTCTGAGCCCCCCAGTACAGAAAGGATGTGGATGTACTGGAACAGGTCCAGTGGAGGGCAATGAAAATGATTAGGGGGCTAGAGGACATACCTCTGAGGACAGGCTAAGGGATCTGGGCTTATTTAGTTTGCAGAACAGAAGAGTGAGGGGCAATTTGTTAGCAGGCTTCAACTTCCTGAAGAGGAGCTGTAAAGAGGCTAGATCGAGACTGTTCTCTGTAGTGACAGATGGCAGACCAAGGAACAATGGTCTCAAGTTGCTGTGGTGGAGATGCAGGTTGAATATTAGGGAATTAGGAAAATCTTCACCAGGCAAATAGCGAAGCACTGGAATTCTTTACCTAGAGATGTGGTGGAATCTCCTTCCTTGGGGGGTTTTAAGTCCCAGCTTGAAAAAGTCCTGCCTGAGATGATTTTGTTAGGGCTGACCCTGCTTTAGGCAGGGAGCTGGACTTGATGACCTCCTGAGGTCCCTTCCAGCCCTAAGATTCTACCATTCTATGATTCTGCCCATGGATTAGTACAACCCTTGCCTCAAAGGAACAGAGCAGGCAAGTGCTGGCCAAACAACTCCGAAGGAGCAGGGGGTGCTTGCACAGCCAGCAGCTGGAGAAGTAGCACTCTGAAGGAAAAACAGATACTTCCCTCCAGCCACTAGCTGCATGGCCATCCCTTGCTCCAACAGCCTTGGTGATCAGAGGTTGGATACAGCCTGCCTGGAGAGTGGCAGTTGAAGCATTGGAGTGGCAGCAGGAACCAGCAATGCACAGAGCCTGTGGGGGTGGTGGCTGGGTGGATATGCAGAAGTCTACACCAGCTCCCAGCTGCAACGGGCGGGGTAGGGGAGGAGAAGAGCAAGCCTTGAGCCTTGCAGGTCTGATTCAAGGCAAGTTGCCAAGCGCATTTGGCCTGCAGGCTGTGCCTGAATGGGGGAGGAAGTGACTCTGCACACTGCCATTCCTCTCTCCCACAGCTGGGGAATGGCAGCATAGGGAAGCTCTGTCACTTGACTGTTTGCAGGTTCCATTCCGGGTCACGCTCACTGACTGGGAAGCACATCCAGTGAGTGCAGTGGAGGGTGGTACCTGCAAGTATAGTGGTGCAGAGCCATCTGCACTGCGCCCATGAGCTGCACCGGATGGGTGCACCAATCCCCTACCTCCTCCCTCCTGTCCAGAACCCTGCACTCCTACTCCAGCCACCTTTGGCACGCCCCCTGCCAGACAGCCCGACCTCATCCAACTCCAGTGCCCACCACCCACCCAGATACCACATACCCAAATCCCTCCTGCACCCCCACTCCCAAACCTCCCAACCCTCCAGACTGATCCTGCACACTACCTCCCATCCAGACTCCACATCCCCACCCTCCTCCCACATTCGACCTCCTGCCCAGGCATGCACCCCACCTGCACACTATCACCTGACCAAACCCTGTATCCTCACACCTCCAGCCTGTTCCCCAGCAGTCCCCTCCCACACACCACCTCAAATTTTTCGGGCTCACCGCCAAGACTAGAGGGGGCTTTACAAAATCTACTAGCCCAGGCCCCTAAAGAGTTAATCCAGCCAGGGTGGCGGTGAGACTCTGAAGCTTGGCAGCCCACGCACGCACCAGGCTGGAGTGCCAGGGGAACCCCCTGCATTACATGAGTGAGGTATATGTCCCTCATTTTTGTCATGTTTATCCATTGGGGGACATGGCCCTGAGGTGGTTTTGTTTGTATTTTCCTTCTAACTTGCAAGTAGCACACAACTGATCTTTCTGTGAGTCACTCCCCCACCCCCCGAGCTAATAGGTAATAGGGTTATATGGAAAAGTCAGCACTGTTATGTCACAAAAAAAAAAATTAGGCCAAATCACCCTAATTTCCTTCTCTGACAGAGCTAACAGCCTAGCTCATGGCTAGGGGGAGGCAGCTCAAGCCAACTAGGGCTATGTGATTTAAATGACATTTCTGTGAAGTAGATGTACACCTAGCTGACAATCAAAGACTAGTTAGCAATGGCTCTCTGGCAACCTGGGAATGCATATAATCACAGGGATAAATTCTAGGTCTGGTACTATTCAATATTTTCACTAATAACTTGGATTCTGGAGTGGAGAACATATGTGTAAAATGTGCAGATGACACCAAATTAGAAGTTGATGTAAGCAGTTTGGGGGACAGCATCAGAGATCAAAATGACCTTGACAAATTGGAGAATTAGTCTGAAATCAACACAACATTCAATACAGACAAATGCAAAGTACAACACTCAGAAAGGAAAAATCAAATGCTTAACTGCAAAATGTGGAATAATGAGTTCTTATAATAGTGCAGAAGAGGATATGGGGATTATAATGGATCACTAACTGAACAGGAATCAGCAACTCGATGCATTCCCCCCTCCACCAAAAAAAAGAAGATTAAAGACAAGAAAAGTTATTTGTCCTACTTAATTTGGCACTGAGTCCAGAGAATAGTAACAAAAATGATAAAAGCTTCAGAAAACCTGACCTATTGGGAAAATATTAAAAAAAACTGAGAAAATTTAGTCCTGGCAAGATGATCAAAGAGGAAGCTGAAAGCAATCTTCTATCACTGGTAGTACAAGGATAACCTGTTCTCCTTGTTCACTGAATGTAGGACAAGAAATAAAGGACTTAATCTGTGGCACTTAAATTTAAGATTAAATATGAGAAAAAAATGATCTAACTCCAAGATTAAGCTCTGCAATAGGTTTCCAAGGAAGGTTTTGGAATCCCCATCGCTGGCAAGTTTTAAAGAATAAACTGTACAAATCAGGGATCGTCTTAGTTTACTTGGTCCTGTCTCAGCATGGGGGCCTGGACTTACCCATGCAAGTGCCTTCCGTCCCTATATATTATACAAATTATATGTTACCCTTTTAAGCAGCTCTCGCTTGCTTGCAGAAGTCAGTTCTTTGGGAATCTGCAAGTTGGCATCCACACTTAATCGATGCTGTTGCTTTGGGGCTCGAGGTGACAAAATTCCTTTACCAGCTGCCCACATCTCCCTGTGCCTCTGATGTGGAGATTTACTAGGTCCTTGATGTTCTTCGTTCTGTTGTGAACTGAAAATAATAAAATCAAATTAGCTAAGATACGCACTTTTTTTTCAGACAAGAAATATTATTCACTAAATTCACATTAGAACTAATTCCATCTAGACCTGATGTGATACAGCCACAACGCAGAAGACTCAATGAATCACTTGTTTGCCAGCAAAAATGTTTAAAGGACAAACTGCAGCTGCTTTGATAATCTGAATACTGCACCCCAATCCTGCTGCTACTGGGGTCAATAGCAAAACTCCCATTCATTTCAGCAGATCAAAATCAGTAACTTACTTTTTACTTTCCTCCCAACCAGATTTCCATCTTTTGCTTGATTTGGAACCTTGCCAGTTTTCCACATTCTCCTTTGGTTCTGGAGTGGACTTTGCAGAATGCTGATTTGGGGCTTCCTGTGGTCTATCTTCTTGAGTTTTTTTCAATCTCCTTGGATCTCGGGCATCCTGTTTAAGATTCCTCTTACTAGAATTTCTTTCTTCCCTTGTAGCTAGTGTAAACTCCTCAACATGAGATTGCTTAGGCCCTGACTGACGAAGCTTCCCTATCTTAGGAGCTGAGGAAGTAGGAGACAAACTTCTCAGTCTTCTTTTGGGTGACCTTCTCTCTCTTCTCTTCGGTGAATGGGAAGATGGAGATCGAGACTTAGGAGACCGTGACCGGGATCTTTTTCTATTACTTGATCTTCCTAATTTACCTCCCTGTTTTTCTGAGTCTTCTGAAATAGAATCCTGTTTTTGAACAATTCCATTAATTACTTTATTTCTGCTACCAACAGGTTTGTGTTCAGACGTCTTATGTTCCTCTTTTTCTTTTCTCTCCATACTTTTTCTCTTTTCCTTTGTGTCATCATCTTTACTATCTGGCTTCTCCTGAAGATGCTTTTTTAATCTTGGATCTCTTTTACTAATTTCAGATATTTTTGTACTCTCGCTTTCTTGGCTTTTAGCATGGGATAGCTTGGTTTTCAAAGGGGATGGCGATTTACATTTTGCATCTAACTGATCAGGTTCTTTCCTCTGTGTTTTCTCATTTGATTTTAACTTTTCTTGCTTTGAGGCATTTTGTTTTTCAGCCTGCACTGTTTTGTTTGTCTTGATATCAGACTGATTTGTTGTGGTAGATTGAAACTCTTTCCTATGACTTTGATCTTTAGTATGAGAAGAATGCTGAGCCATCCTATTGAGACGAGGATCTCTGTTTACTACTTTAACGTCATGAAACTGGGAAGATGGAGATGGTCTGTTTTTTTCAGATTGCACAGGAGGCTGGTGAGGAGCTTTTACTATCATATGAGGGGTCTGTGAAACGTGTTTGGAAGGTGCTTGAACAGAACCCATGGTAGTTGCCCCTTGTTGAACACTAAGAGAAACTGCCTAAAATAAGGAATAAAATAGTGTTAGCATGTAAAATATAAGACCTACAAATTCCTGTGTTATTGAGCTGCTCTGCATCTTGAAAATCAACTATAGAAGAAAAAGCTTTGAAAGTTAATGATGAAACCAATTTATAAAATAATCAATCCTAGGACCTGGCCTACATATAATCTTTCAAAATGTCTAGTAAGGCGTCTCATTGAATTTCAGGGTTTTTCCATCGTATCCAAAAAACTGTGAATAAGTAGAAATTCAGGGTACGAACACATGATATACAAGGGAAGATGGTTACATCTGGCTTTTGGGAGACAAACCTGACATAACTTGAAAATATTTATGAAGTCTTCCTGCTCCAATCTCTCTTTGTTAAAAATTAATGTTTTGCTTTCAAAAAATAAGTGGAATAAAGACTGCTGAAAATGCATGGGCTACGGCAACTCTAGAAGCATCTGTTGACAGACGCTTCCATCAGAAGAGATTTCCCAGCAAAACATCTGCCAACAGATCAAAGCTACACACAAAGCAGATAGAAATAGCGATCCACTCTCTTGACAGAGAGTGGCTGGACTGACTGGCTCTCTCTCCACAGAATGGCGGACTGGAAGCTCAGAAAACAGGGCTGCCCAGTGAACCAGAAGTCCTGTCGACAGAGGGTGCCCCAAAAGACCCACACAGCCTTTCTAACAACAGAATCTATTGACAAAGTGCTCTTCCTCTTCTTGGAGAGGCAGAAGGTTGTCAGCGAAAATGACAACTTTTGTCCATTTTGTGTGTGGATGCTCCACCTGTTTTGTCGACAAAACTCTCTAATGCAGCTGTGGCAACAGGGAGTGTGCTTTTAACATGCATATAGTATTGTGATAACTACAAAAGATGGCACACACAAATCACTTTGGGGAAGCAAAAAGAACAAAAGTTGTAAATGGGAATAAAAAAATGAAGTTGCAATTAAAGCCTTCCCTCACTCCAGTTTTGATTTTTTTTTCTTAAAAAAATCATGAAGATATTTGAGGTAATATAATCTTTAAGCCTCTAATTTTACAATTAGCTCCACATGGGAAGATATCACCACCACAGGAGCAGAACCTTATTCTAAGAAAACTTAGCTTGCCCAAAAGGGTGAAAACTGCTATACTGCACTACATATATAGCAAACAACGTAGCCAAGACACCATTTCATAAACATTTCAAAAGCAAAAGAGATTCCATTTCTTTTGTTCAGAATAAAATCCTCCATATATGATCAAACTCCATAACTACCTCACTTACCAACTGTGCTTTAGTCTGTTCTAGCTCCAGCTCTAATTTTTTCTGTTGAAGCTCCAACAACTGTTTTTGCTTTGCCAGAAGTTGTTGTCTTATTAGCTGCTCCTGAGTCAAGCTCTTCTGTATTTCAGGAACAGCTGGAGGAGTTGAAATACCAGATGAAATGACTGTAGAAGTAGGTGCAGGAGGTTCCTCAGGCTACAAAGAAAAATAATCATAAGGACATTACAAACCTTGGAAGGAGAAACAAGTAAAGAGGTTCAAAGTTATACCCAAATCTCACTAAATGGCTACAAGCATTCTTTATCTCATTTATACTACAATTCACAAACTATAAATGAGTTTTGTAATTTCACGAAAAAAATCATTAGAATATTGAAAAGTGTTGGCACAACTGAAATTTGCAGTGACATTGTAAGCATTTAATACAATTCACAAATATGCAAGAATATTCAGTATTTTAGTTAAATTCCAATTTTGACATGTAAGAGATAAATCCAATTAAATCTTTAAATAACTGAAACCTTTGACTTACCTGCACCTGTACAGAGCTCTCAAAATTCTTTAATACTTGCTTAAAGCATCAGCAAAATGGGACACAAAGAATAAAAACTGCATATCACCATCTGCTTGTGCAGAAATCATACTAAAACTTACCGATTTATTTAAAAACTTAGGATTCACATGGATGCTAGAAGTATTCACATTTGGGGGCAGAGGTTTTATTGGCCAAGCAGGATCTAATGAGTTGACTCTGACATCAAGGGCATACAGCTTCTTCAAAGGGAAAATTTCATCCCAGGTAGAACGTAATTTAAATAAACTTTTCCTAGTATTTTCATCCACCTAGAAACAACAGAACAATTCTATGGCTTGTTAAGTTAATATAAAATTGTAGCATGTTTTAAAAAACTATAATTTCAGCTATTTTATTCTACACCTACACTGACTTAAAAATTAATCTTCTCATAAAATCTTTAATGAACACAACTGAGCATTTAGAATCAGGCAAACCATTTTAAAAAATGTACAAATACACCAAAATGTCCAAGTGCAGCATCTGTCTAATGCAGGTTTTAACTGAAAACTTTGAGCTACTCTTTGAAAACTTTAAAATGCCACAAATGTATAAATATGTATTTGCTGCTTGAAAGACATTTGAGGGTTTCGTAGGATATTACTATCCTTAACAGGCTTTTTGTACAGTAATATACTCAAATTTCTTAATTTCGGTCAATTTCTGTAAAAACCAAATATTAACAGCAAAATAGATAATATAGACAAAAGAAACTGACAGCAAATCAGAAAAAGGTCTTCCGAATTTTCTGTTCTCCTGTGCCTTCAACTCATTTAAACACTAAGATCTGTACATCACATTTTGATTCTTTGTGCTCAAGAATCCATAACTGGGAAACAATCTGATTAAACGTAGCAAGAACAAAATTAGCTATAAGTCAATTAAAGTTTTCACTTAAATTCTACAAAGATATGAGGCCATCAACTAGAGTGCTAAATCTCTAGCGTATGTATCTTTTAAAAATCTCTGAACAGTTGCAAGTGTTCTACCTTGTGAATTAGAAATAGACACCAGAAACATTCAACTAGTAAGCTTTCTGCTTAATAAATGGTTATAATTTGAAGACCCTTAATGTACCTCAGCAGCTGTCCCATAATCCTTATGTTATTTAATCAAATACATGTTTGCTTTTCAGGAAGTATTTACTGCTGCATATCAACTCTTACTGGAAAATTTAGCAAGACATACTATAATCTGTAAGGTTGTTCTAAGTTTCAAACTAAACAGAAGCATTCCGAAGAATTCCCTTAAGTAGCATACTCTGTAATCCTTAAAAGAAAGATCTACTTTTTTATTCAACATAACAAACTGAAATTTACAACAAAAATAGCTGCAAAGATTGAGCTGAAAATCTGACTTCTCTTTTCAATGACCATCTCACTAAAAAGCAAGACTTGTAACAACGTAAATACTGGCATCCAAGACAATATCAACTGGCTTTGATTCATTTTAATGCCAGTTTAAATATTAAAATGACTTCAATTTAGTGATTAGGTATTTAAAATAAAGATTAAAACAGAATATAAATGGGAGTGGTTCCAAGTAAGGAATGGTAAACCTATGAAGCTCAGAAACATCCAGAGTTTTAGTTTTTGATGCACTGGGAAAAGCATGGACAGAGCTTTTATTGGCAAGGCCTGTTACCATGGTTTAAATCACAAGACTTTACAGAACTTGGAAACAGTCCTTTAAATAGTCTACATTCATCAATACAATCTATTCAATGGCTATTCACACAAAGTAAAAAAAATTAACATTTAAAAAACAATATATTAAAATTAAATAAATAAATTAAATAAATTAAAAGAAACACTGAAATCCTCAATGGGACATAAAACCTGAACAGAAAATACACTAAATAGCTACCAAAAGGTTAATTTTATCTGCTAAATGTATGAGATCCTGTTTTCTTATCTTGATAAGCAGAAAAACATCTAATTTCCAGTTTAATTTAAATCTATTAAGACCAAGTCCCTCAAAAACTTTACTCAGGTTTGCATTTTTTCCTTTTGAGAATAGTCCCAATTATTTCTTGTGAAGGATGACAAAATGTGAACAGAGTTCACAGTATTGGACCCACCACTGGGTCACAACATTGAAACAAAACAGTCATTTAAAACGATTGTGAAAAGCTTTCTAAGAAAATAAAACAAGTCACTAAGAGAACATCAATACGTCACTGATTTGCTTTCTTCTTAGTTATTGCCGCTCCAGATGCAAATATTTAAAAATGATGTCAACTTGAGCTACAAAAGGCCATATTAATCATCCTCTCAAAAAAGCGAGAATGACGCCTATGTGTTTTCTTTACATAAATGGCATTATCTTTAAAACTATGAACCATTTAAAATAAATTAACCTGTACCACTGCAACAGAGCATACCATATAAATACTTTATTACATGATAGAAATAAAGCCAAGATGAACTTCTCTATTGAAGTATACTATGGAAGTATTTTAATAAAAACTTGATGATGATCCTGAACTAGTAACATCTATCATAGATACTTAACAGCTTTTCTTTTATGATATATAACAGTGTACAAAAAGGCAAATTAAACTCACTCATTATTATGCTTCACCAAGCAAGAAAACCCAACACTGAAAGGCAAATATTTATTTATACAGGAGATAACTTTGATTAGACTAGGTAACTTTTCTGAAAGCATATGTACCTTTTCAAATACACAAATAAATGTTGCAACTAGGTTTTTAGTAAATGCAGTAAGATATTCTCTTCCAACGTTCTTGACAATGGAATCCATAAGATACATAACAGGAAGCTTCTCTGTTGGGGGAGCCTGAGGTAATAAAAAGAAACTGAGAAGTTTAGTATAACACACACATTTAAACATTTTTAAGATTACAGGTCTCTATTTTTGGCTGACACTACAGACCAAAGCATTATTTTGTACTCACTGCACTTGGAACCTTTGTTATCGAGTACCATGCTGTGTACCTATAACACAAAAACTGTTGACCTATGTGCTTTACGTTTGTGTATGAAATGACTTGGGAAAAAAAATTAATATACCAGATAGTATTACTATTTTAAGTGTTTTGAATGTAACCATTTCAGGTACATTTGATGGAATGGACTTAAATCACAACCAAACCACCATCATCTAGTGCTATAACTTCTAATTGTGACATGTATCAACTTAAAAGTTTATCTAAGCTTCACGTTAACAGAATACAGATTTCTGACTGAACAGCCCACAAAAAATTAACTCTGTAGATGTAGTCTATTTTGAATTCAAGAGTCTTTGCTAACCTACATTTGGCATAAACTAGTTATTTCACTGCAATCCAGATGAACATACGGCATCTCAACCTGCTATAACTGTTGTAGACATTCAGTCCGATTTTCAAGCTGTATGCAAAACATTCAGCTATAACAAGTTCTAAACCCAAACACCAGTCAGCTACAAGGTTGGTCATGAGATTATGGATGAGCTGGTCGGGAAACCAAGATTTCCACTGAAGATAGTCTTCAAACTCTGGACTCTCCATCATCAAAGCATCTGGATTTTTTTTTTTTCTTTTTTTTTTTTTTTTTTTTTTTTTTTTTTTTAAGGTTCATACACATGATTGGTACCAAGTTGGTGCAGTAGGACTAATGTGGTGCTGGCGAGATTGGCAGAGTAACTTCCAAAGCAAACAAAGCCTTGTTGTCCTACCCCACTAAAATGAATTTTATCTACCATTGGCTTTCACAAGCAGAAGGCACAGCAAACTTCCAGAAAGCATCAGCAGGTACACAGATTTGTTGGACAACATACAATGCACATGTTGCTAACGGTCTCCTCTTCCACAGGAACGTCCATTGCCAAACTTTTCCCAGCTCCCATCCCACAAGTCCAGGTACACAAGTCAGTGAATTTAGTCACAGTTTAGATAGGTAGTCCAATGGGTCCCTAAATCATTGATGACACCTCACTTCACAAAGCCCATTACCCAGACAAGTGTGTGAAAATGCTCTTGCTTTACAGTTTTATATTTAGTACCTCACCCATTAGAGTAGCTTTAGTGAAACTGCGGACAGAAATATAAAAGGGCATTTTGAGTCTACAAGTCTCGTATAAGGGTAACTCTGAAGCCAACTATGTGTTTTCAGCCTTAAATGTATTTTTATTTACATTTTCATACTATTCCACTGCCATGACTAATGCTTGCTCAGAGGCAAATAAGTAATTTCTTATTAAACGGACCTTAATATTCCATTTGGTAGCTACCTACACTTGATTGTATGCAAAACGAAACACTATCAGTAGATGGCATGTCTTAATATGTAATAACCAGGTGCAGTTACGCACAATATGGCTTCAATCAGCAATAAATCCCTAATCTGAATATTGAAAAATACGCATATTTTAACACTATCTTTAAAGATGACAATATAATCTGGTGCTAAACATACATCTCTCGCCTTAGGAAGCCAAAAACCAAATGTTCAATAAGGCTTGATATTAAAATGGCTGGAATGGTTTTGGTCTCTTCTTATGGCAGCTTATTTAAAAAAAAAACTCTTTGTAATGTTGAATGCCTTGTTAAAAAGAAAACAGGGAGCTTATAATCGAAGTCAGATTTCAATGAACACAGTTTTCTGACCATCACTTATTCCTGAAAGCTACTTATGCAGTATGAGCTGCTCATTTTTCCAGTTCATCAGTGAGTATGTTTGTAGACAAGTTCAATATACTCAGCTATGCTTAAAATCTGGGAGTCTCTGAATCCTTTTAAACCACTAGTAAAACCATTTTAAAAAGTATTATAACTGTCACTTGCATTACACACCAGGTTGTGAAGTAAGGGCAGGTGGAAGTACTTCAATCTGGTAAGAAAATCAGACTGTTTTAGCATGGACTTACGTTATTTGGAACAGTTATAAAGCGAACCCAGAGTAGAATTCTTAAGTCTTTTGGGTATTAGATATTAAGAACCAGGGCTCAGATAACACTAAATTTTTTTAAGTCTTCATTTATGGAAGTGTTTATTAGTGCAATATAGCTATCAAGGATTACAATAACCACAAGTGAACCCATGTTTGGCGTGTTCTTTGGTTTTCAGATTCCAGTATAGTTAGAATACAGCGAAAATCTCCACTAGCTGAAAGATACCCACATGACACTACCCAAAGTGCAGAGAAAGGAGGAGCAAGAAGGGGGCTCAGCATAATAACCAGAACACTGAAGGATATTAACAGCCTGTTTGGATAGTGGGGTTTGGTCTTCATCAGAGAACTCTTGTTGTTCTCTTTCAATTAATGGGTGAAATTTGTTGCTGAAGATGTGCATCTCTGAGGTTTTTATTAGTTTTCTGAAGGATATGAACCATAAAGTCATTTTGATATCTGAAGCCAAGTCATGTAACTTTTAAACACTTAACACATAACCATGTAAATATGGATTTTGAAACAGATTCTGCACTAAACAATGGTAAATAAAAAGACAAATACATATTTCACGCAGTTTATTTACAAATTTTATATAACCAATCACACAGTTCAAAACCATTTATTAAAATGTAAAGCAGACCACTCAGTTTTACACTAAAAAGAAACTGTCTCCAGGCAACACTTTTAAAAAAGTGGCTGAGTAAAGGAGGTCAATTTCCTAGGTAGAACTAAAATCTTGCCTTAAATAACTGGAGAAGTCACTAACAGTAACTAAGCAAAATCAACCATAGATACAGGATTTAGAACATCTTTTTTAAAAAAATAACAGGGAGGCCCTGAAACCACGCAGAAATGAAACATTTCAGAGCACTGGTATTTATGACAAACTATTTAATATGCACATCCCATAATATATTAGATAATGAAGAAATCTATCAGATTGTGAAATCACCTCCCCAAGGAAAAAGGAAAGCCCGGCCAAAGAGAACATTTACAAGTCTGGAGAGGGGATTTGGAGAACCCACAGTTGGAAGCCACTCTACTTTGACAGAAAGATACCTTTTCAGAGGCCTGTACACCCACCTTTTCCCCCCATAATAAGCCTCTATTTAAAACCACAATAGGAAAGCCCTAGATCAACTAAGGGAAGAAGGAAAAAGCAGGGTGTTGCATTAATTAGGATGAGTACGAAAAGGAACTCTCTTACTGGGATTTAATTATGTGCTAATTAAAATCCTCAACTAAAAAATAAAATACTCCCGTCCTCCACCCTGTGCCCCTGGCTGACTGATGTCAGCAACTGCCTGGGTTGGGCTCTGAGAGAGCATCCTCTTTCCCCTTTGTATCATGTCCTCTCAGGCGCCATGTTAGGATCCTACAAACTGAATTTCTTCTGGCCACTCCCACCCCTAAGCTTCTCTAACCCAGTTAAGCTACAGGCACCCCCACCTCTAGCCAAAGCACTTCGTCTATAGCCCCCCCGCCCCCAGATTCCCCACACCAAAATAAACTTGTATAAAGAAACGGCCCCATTCAACTACACCAACTTCTCTAACCAGAACGGCCTCAGTCTGAATAAACTCTTCCTCATTAGGGCAGGACCCCTGCCTTGATGCCTGAAAAGGGGGAAACAGCCTGTCCTCAAAGCTCAGAGCGCCCCACATTTAGCATCTAATAAACGGGACAACTTTGTTCTACAAAATTCCTTGTTTTTCTTTGAACTACCCAAAAACAAGCGCTTAAACCTCCCCTCTCCCAGCAACCTCCCCAAGCCGTCGTTGTAACTACACTACAAACGACGGGACTGACGAGTTTAAGCGTCAAAACAGACCCAGGGGATCTCTCCCTACAGTTGGAGAGCGGGGTGGTCGTACAGCCGAGTCACTGCCAGGCCGCCATGTTGTGACTCGGGTTTACACGGGCCTCCATTCCCAACCACCCATACTCCGCCCGGAGCGGCCCATGGCGAGATCCCCGTCTCCTCCCTCCCTGGAAATCGGAATTCTGTTGTTACAGGGTCCTGGCGCTGAGCGGTAGGGGCTGCTCCCCTGTCTGGGGCAGAGAAGGAAGGGTCCTAGCTTCGTGCTCCCCTCGCCTACCTCCACGCACCCCAGCTGCTGGCCCAGCTTTATAACTCCGGATCCCCCTCCGACTCCCAGAAACCGGCACTCCACACTCCGTTGACTCCTCTCTTCTCCGAGCCCTCCCCTCCCCAAATCCCCCGTCTTCCTTGTGCGCTGCCCCTCCCCCCACGGGCATCACCTGTACTAGGGCCCCCCGCCCCCGCTCCCTTCCTGCTATAACCCGTCTCCGTCTAATCCCCCTCCCCCACCCCATCTGCCTGTCTCCCCTCTACGCATACACTGTCCCCCAGCCGGCTTCGCCCTGCCCCAGCAGTATAGGAAGGAGTAGTAGGCGGTGGAATATAAAAACCTTGGCGATTTGCGCCTCGATCAGGGAGACGATGTCCTTGGCGAAGGGCACGTTCTCCTCGGCCAGGATGGTCAGCATGTTGATGTGCGGCTTGCTGTTGAACGTCAGATCCTCCAGCGACGACTGGTAATCGCGGCACGCGTCCTCGCGTGCCTCAGCACCGCCAGCGCCGCTCTCCGGACCCGACATCCTCAGGCCGGGGCCCGCGCCAGGACCCGACCCACCGAGACCGAGAGCCCCCTCCCCGCGATCCCCGGCCGCTACTGCTGCTACCGCCGCCAAGCGACGCTGCCCTTCGCCGCTGGCTCCGGAATCCGCTACCGCATCCTTCTGGCCGGGGCTCGAGCTGCTGACGGTGCCGCCGCCGCTGGTACTACTGCTGCCTCCCCAGCCCCCGCCGTCTTAGTCTCACACACAAAATGGCGGCGGCTGCGGCTCGCGAAGTTCTTCCTCCAACCGTTGCGTCATGTGAAATTGTTCTGGGGGGAGGGGGCGGGCGTCTGGGAAGCCCCTTTTGTTCCCTCACTGTGTTCTGGTTGGCTCACGCCTCGTATTCGGAGTTTGTGATTGGCTCGCCTATCGCCGTGCCTACTTACGATTGGCTATTTCTTCTGATCTAGTCTCACACCAAACCCTGGCTCCCTCATTCTCGCCGTTCTGAATTGCTATTGGTTAGTTTATCTCGACACTCGCTCCTGATTCGTCGTGGCGTTATTGCCGCCTTCCTTTACTGGTTTACAATTTTGATTGGTTCTCCTTTGTAATCCCGCCTTTTTCCGAAGTTCTAAATTGTGATTGCTTCTTCCACCAAACTCTGTCGACACCACGCCCTACCTTCCTTCAACTGCTTCATCGAGCGCTGGGTGCCGAGACCTAGCTTCCTATTGGCTTAGCCATTCGCTCAGCTGTTGGCATGGCAACCTGGGCTGTTCTGAGCCGTATTTACCCACCCCCTAGCTTGATAGCAGCAAACAACAAGGAAGACAGCCAAGTGTGTGCTAGGCACTTTGGTTGGGGCCTACGTCCGGCCTAGTGCTGAGGGAGCCTCAGAGCATATAGCCGTCTCCTTACTGTTTTTGCACAGCCCCAGCAGGCGGGGGTGGTGCCTGTACTACTTCCATGTGGCACTAAACACAACTCCCTCTTCCTCATTTGCACCTTCCCAGCAGCCCCTCAGACTGGCCCCACTAGGATTGCCAACCTCTCGGAGTCTTACTGGGTCAGGGTTGATCTCTTGGAGGCTAAAGAAGCCAAAACCCTGAGAACTTTGGCTGCTCGAAGTCTGGCAGTGCAACAGGGCTGAGGCATGCTCTTATGTGCCATTTTAGGGTCCTACAAACTGAATTTCTTGTGACCACTCCCACCCCTAAGCTTCTCTAACCAAGTTAAGCTACAGGCACCCCCCACCTCTAGCCAAAACACTTTGTCTATAAGCCCCCACAGATTCTCATTCCCCCTGCCTGCCCTAGCCTCCGGCTGCTCCCAGAAGTGTTCAGCATGGCCATGGAGAAGCAGGAGTCTCCATGCATTGCTCCTGTCCCAAGCGCCAACTCCACAGCTCCCATTGACCAGGAACTGCAGAGCCCTCCTCCCAGCGCCCAAGTGGAAATGCCAGACACTTCCAGGAGTGGCGCCAGAGCACATGTGGAGCCTGCCTTACCCCTGTGCTACCAATTGGTAAATGCTGCTGGGCCAGAGCCCTTACCCCTTCTGTACCCCCTGTTGCCCCAGCTCTGAGTTCTCTCATGGAGCCAGCACCCTATACCCTTGGCATATCCCAAAGCCCCTCCTGCATCCAGCTGAGCCCAGAGTCCCCTCCTGAACCCAAATTCCCTCCCAGAGCCCACAACTCCTTCGGCACCCAGGTGCCCTATCCCAGACTGGAGCACCTTCCCACATTCCAAACCCTTCATCCCCGGCCTAGAGCTCACACCCCTCCCACAGCCTTAACCCTGTACCTCAGCCTGGTGAAAGTGAGTGAGGATGTGGAAGAGCATGTGACAGAGGGAGGGAGCTATGTCTTGGACTCTCCAGGTAAGATAGTTGTAAGAGACAGTTAACATAACAGTGAGCATACTGGGTCAGACCAATCATTGTGCTAACCCAGTATTCTGTCTTTTGACAGGAGCCAGTGCCAAATGCTTCAAAGGGAATGACTAGAACAGGGAAATCATTATGATCCATCCCAGTCGTCCACTGCCAGCTTCTGGCAGTCAGAAGCTAGGGACATCTAGGACGTAGAGTTCATCATTAAGCACCTTGGCTTATGGCTATTGATGGACCTAAACAAAGCCAAATAGAGACTGCTGAGAAACTAGCATTGTAGAAGCAGATTCAGAGTTCAATTGTGTATTGTGACCAGGTGGGTAAGGGTGCATAAGCAAACATACAAAAAGAAACTGGCATTGTCTGGGAAAATTTATAAAGGGAAGAAAGACAGGTACTAGCATATGACCCTGGAAAAGCAATAGACTAGGGGCTTGTTTACATTTTAAATGCTTCAGTGGCACAACTGCTCTGTGGTACTTTAGTGTAGACACTACTTTTACTGACCTGAGAGGTTCTCCTATCCGCGTAGCTAATCCACCCCATAAAGTGGTAATTAGATCAATGGAAAATTCTTCTTTGTACCTACTCCTGTGTATATGAGAAGTTAAGTTGACTGGCAGTCAAGGGATGTGGATTTTTCACACTCCTAAGCAGCATACCTGAGTCAACTTAACTTTTTAGCAAGGACCAGGCATGAGAAAGAGTTGGGTCTGGTGCTGGCTGAAAGGACTTGGGTGTATTGCAAGGGAGGGGCTGGAAAAACTGAGAAACCTCCTTTTTATTCCTGGTTCCTCTGCCTTCAGAGATACACATTTTTGTATAGTCCTTGTAAATAAACAAGTTTTTGCATAAGGAAATATCAGACTTTATCAATTTCTGCTTCCAACTGGAGCATCCCTATGGACAGGAACTTTGACTAGCCTCTCAGCTCAAAGGGAACAATAATATTATATCAGTAAACTCTCCCAGCGTGGATGCATTTTACACTGGTAAAATTGAATTTTTTACTGGTATAGCTTACTCCAACACCCGTAATGAAACAAGCTTTGCTTTTTACTGTCACTGGGGACCACCCTTCTTCACACTCCTTTGTGACAAAGCTGTGCCCACAGAAATCTGGACATGACCATAGGCCATTTATTTTTCTCGATCTATTAATGTTGCTTAGGGGTGTGATTGTTTAGTAACATTGTTACAGCTATATAAATCATAATAGGTACTATTTCAAAGTAAGTGCTATGTGTGCAGCCTATGTGAAATAGCTAAATTGTATTTCAAAATACATTTTTTGCGTGTAGCAGCCCTATTTAGAAACAGCTATTTTGGAATAGCTATTCTGGAATAGCTTATTTTGAAATAAGGTTGCTGTGTAGATGTAGTCTTAGAATCAACAGAGATGATGCTCATCTATGCTCATGCTTCATTGACCCCTGTACATCAGTGTTCAGTCCTGCTTGGTGATGTGGTATTATGGTGTTGTCATAACAGCATGCCAGCATTTGTGGGAAACAAATTTAAGTGTAAACACACGTACATCTAGGTCAATGGAAGGCAGTTTATTTCAACCCAGCTTTGCAGTGTATATCAGATCAGAGAACATACCAATAGCTAAGAAGGTGTTTAGGGGTGATACAGATGTCGCAGCACCACACATGTCGTAATACTATACATATAGTTGAGAAGACCTGATTTCAAGTGCTTCTGAAACGTTTACAAACTGTTGCTGAAAGGTCTCAGCTTTTATGCCCGAGTTGAATTTTCTAAGAAAGCTTACTAAAACTCTTTTGGTCTGTTTTAGACATATGCAAGTAAATAAAAGATTATCTTTTTGCATTCAGAAATAATCACCGTTTTTCAGTCAGGTGACTCTTAACTGGTTAAGGGTACGTCTACACTAGGAAATTAGGTGAAATTTGTTAAGGTCGATATTTTTAGCACCCGATTTTATAAAGTCAAAGGTACATGTGCACACTGGCACATTAAGTTGATGGAGTGCATTCCCATTAGGTGGCCAGCCTTGCACTCTGGGTACCTATCCCACATTTCCTGCTGCCCTCTTCCATTGTGGGTTAAGCTCCCAGTGTCTGACAGAATAAAAAAGGGCTCCTAGGAAACCTGATCCACTAGAAACCCGCTAAGACTCATGATGGTCCAAAATCTGCTGTTATTTATAATCAGTTGTTACAGGCACGGGCATAACTAAATGGCAAAATTTGGCCCGTTCTCTGTGCTGTCCCTTCCTTTGTTTTCCAGGATGGGATATTTACTTATTCATCCTCCAAGACAGGATTCTCCTGTTATTCTGCCCATGCTGTGAGATTTAAGTACTGTCTGACTCTTCTTACTGATATGATTGCAATCAGCTGCCACAGACGCAGAGACATACTTTTTCCAGATGCAACAAGTAGTCCTGTGGCACCTAATAGACTAACAGATATTTTGGAGCATAATCTTTTGAGGACAAAGACCCACTGCATCCATGAAAGCTTATGCTCCAAAATATCTGTTAGTCTATAGCGTGCCACAGGACTTCTTGTTGTTTTTGAAGATACAGACTAACAGAGCTGCCTCTCTGATACTTTTTTCCGGATGAAACAGGATCAGATCAAATGGTCTCTGTGGAACCAGTGCTCTTATTTCCAGGTCCTAGTGGACAAGTGGCTGGAACAATATCACTGTTTTTAAAAAAACATTTTTGATTCAAGTCTCTTTTGGATCTTTTAGCTGCAATGGTGAAATTATCTGTGACTCTTTCAGTAATAGACTTACAGCACTTAACTTCATCTTCACAGAATCACAGAAAGTGGAACCATCAAGTGATCAGTTCCAAATTTCTGGGCATGTTCAAGGCACCAGTGGCCAGAATCCTACTGATTTGGGGGGATAATTAAAAACACTGTAAAACGGAGGACTCCTGGAGCTACTATCATCTGTTGATGGCAACCATTCACAACCTGCAGCGTAACAATACTTCTTTCTGCCTCTATCGTCCCATTAGAATGTTTTTCACAGGCACTTTGAATGACGCAAGAAAAATAATTGTTCTTCTTGCTGGAGCTCTGGATCACTTATTCACTTCTAGCAGGAGCAGCCAGAGGGAGAGGATAGAGTTAAGCTTCATGTATTCTTTCTTCTCTTCTAACATCCTGCTTCTTTAAAGCCTATTCTAGTTGGGGAAGAGAAGGAAAGTGCTTTGGTGGAGGAAAGGAGGAGGAATTCCCATCACCCTTGGCCTGGTGTGGGGAACCAAGGAAACTAGTGGGGTGGAGGTGGAAAGAAGTGAGAAGCACAAAGTCTATAACATGACATGGACAATGGGGTCCCTGCTGTGAAGTGAGGAAGAAAGGCAGAGGAACAGAGCTCTTGGTACAATGAGTAGAAAATAAGACCTTGGCATGCCTGAGGGATGCTTTCAAGGCGGAAGGGAAAGAGGGACATGTGGGGCCCACAGAACCTTTGGTGGTGGTGGAGCTGGGCACCTCATGAAGGTAGGGAGGCACAAAGAACCCCACATGGGGCGTGGAGATCAGAGAGAGTTCCAGGGATGTATGCATCTGATGAAGCGGGTCTTTGCCCACAAAAGCTTATGCTCCAAAATATCTGTTACTCTGTAAGGTGCCACAGTACTTCTTGTTGTTCTGAAAGAAAGGCAATGGGAACATGTCATGCAGGGAGCTTTGTGGGTAAATGCATGAGGGCAAGCTGCCCTGAGAGCATTCAGCAATTTCAGCAGCCTGGAGAAGCTATGAAATATGCACCTGCCCATTAATAATCTCTAGTATGATGAATTACAGATTTGCTTTATACCTTAGGCACATCAGCTGAATGTGAATACATTATTATAATCATAGTCTGGACACATTCTAAATCAGATGAATCTCTAGATACATTCCTAACTGGATCCTGATTATTTGCTACCTTGAGCGGAGTTTATACTTGGTCATATTTTGTCTGGGTAGTTTGGGAGAACTTTAAATGTACTTGAGGAAAGGATGAAATGGGAGTTCTGGCTGTGTTTGTAATGAACCACTCCAGTGCTGTCAAACTTGCTAGAAGAAATTTATGGCCCTCCCTGTCACACCCACACACACTTTGGTACCAGAAGTACACTGCTACTGGAGAGCCTTTGAAATATTTAAAACATCATGTTTTCTTGTGTTGCACGATAGCAACTGCAGTGGAACCCATCAGCAGTGCAGTCACATTACTATATTGTTAAAACTTAATAACATCAGATTGTCTATAGCTGGTTCTTCCTTTTGGTTTATAGAAGCCCCTGAGTTTCCTATTCTACACTTTTAATTTTTATCTCTTTCTATTTTTATGCCACCAAACAGAGGTAAGCAAGAGTAGATATTTGGTTCACCCACACTATGGGTGCATCTACACTAGCTGGCTACTTCGAAGTAGCCAGCACAACGTCGAAATAGTGCGCTTTGCGTCTACACGCGCTATCCACTATTTCGATGTTGAAATCGACGTTAGGTGGCGAGACATTGAAATCATGATTCCTGTCCGAAGATGGGAGTAGAGCCCTATGTCAGCGTTAAATGTCGAAGCAGGACATGTGTAGACAATCCACGTCCCGCTACTTCAATATAGCGGGGTCCTCCATGGTGGCAATCAACTGAGGGGTTGAGACATGCTGTCCAGGCCCTGCGGGGCTCTATGATCACTGCACGCAGCAGCCCTCAAAGCACCATGGACCCAGGTTTCCTGTGGCAGGAAGCTGAGAGTGTGCAGGCAGCAGCACACGCACGTGATAGCCCTGCACACCCTCTGCAGACCCCGACCCGACTACCCAGCGCCATGGAATCAATCCAGCCCCCTGACCACCCTCAGGGCTCCCCCCTGAGGGGACCCAGGGACCCCCGGCAGCCAAATGGGGTCCAAAAAGCAATGGGGCCCCTCCTGGTTGGAGGCCGAGCTCCAAGACCTCCTGAGGTTCTGAAGTGAAGAGGAGGTGCTCCACGTGATGGGGAACAAGCGGCAGAACGCAGAAGCATTTGCCCAACTGGCCGAGGGCCTGGCCACCTGGGGTCACCCTGCCCGCACTCTGGATCACATCCGTAGCAAGAAGAAGGAGTTGTGGAAGGATAATGCGTGGGCCCAGGACTTGGCCAGCTGGTCTGGGGCCTCCCCCACCACTTACCTCTATTACAGGGAGCTCAGGGCCATCCTTGACCCCCGGGACACCTCTTCCCCCCAGGCTACATTGGACACCACAGCTGAGGAGCGCCAGCAGGCCTTGGAGCCGAAGTCTGATCTGGAGGCCAGCCCCGCACCCTATGGCCCACCCACCCCCCTGGACGGCAGAGGAGGGGTCCAGAAGCAAGGAGCAGGGGCTCCTCATAGGCCTCCCTTCCTGGAGCACCAGCCAGGCATCCACCCACCAGGGTTCCCCCGACCGTGGCAGTGGACGGTCAGGTACCTACCCCACAGGGCACACACCCCTGGGCCATGAGGTGGGGGCACCAGACACAACCGGGAGTCCCACACACACCCCAGTGGACCCCGACCCGCAACTGCCAAGCCACAGCATGGTCCCAGGATGGCAGCATGGCCATCAGCACCCGTCAGCACCCACACCCATGGACAGTGCCATGCCCTAACCCTGGGGGGCAGGGGGACCATGCAGTGGAGACACCCAACTGGGACACCACACCCATCAATGGAGGATGGAGATCCAGAACCCAAGGGGGGGATGGGGGAATAGGCCATGGGCTAGGGCACAGTACGAACAGCCTTCCTCTCCCTTTCTCCCTCTCTGCAGCTGCACCATCCGAGGTCCCAGGCAGCCAGACAGCCTCCGTGGTACCCGAGTGCCCGCTGGAGGCCAGGCACTGCCAGCGCACGGGGACACCACCGAGGCCAGGACAGGCATGCTACCGCCAGACCCAAGGGATGGCCCCCGTGGACCCCCAGCTCCCAGTGGCTCTCCAGCGGCAGGCAGAGGTAGCCAAGAAGCAGCTCTGCTTTGACCAGGAGGAGTCCACCTGGTGCCAGGCAGCGTGGCGGAATTCATGGGCATGTTCTGGGACATAGCCGGGCTGCTCCAGGAGGCTGTTGCCCGGCTCCTGCCCCCCGCTGTCCACTCACCGTCCTCCCCGCCACTCCACCCTATGCCCCCCTGCCGCCCCACCTGCCTTGCCTGCCCTGCCTGCTGCGCCGTGCCACCTCCCAGCCCCCCAGGACTGGAGCCCACTGAAGCTGAAGACCAGCCAGTGGAGGCATCCCAGCCATACCTGCCAGTCCTCCCGGCCCCTGGCCAGCCACGCCAGAAACCACAGACATGGGGGGGGGTGACTCGTACCCACCGGGGGTCGTGCCCTTCTAGCCCCACCCCAGATTGATGGGCCGATGGCCGAGTCATCCGCTGGCCCCCCCATTCGTATATAGTTGTCCCCCTTGTATATGTGTAAGGAAAGTGCAAGCAGGAACTCAGTGCTGCTGAAGGCTGGGAAGAATGTGTCTCCCAGAGATCATTTGCATGACAATGCAAAACTGTGCATATGTGATACCTTGCAAACAAAGACTCATTGTGGGGGACAGGGCAGTCGATATAACTGCATAAGACATGGATTACACAGGGCTCCCTGGTTTAAAGTATTGTAAAAGGGATGGGGAGAGATATGGATTGAATCAGCTAGCTGAGTACCTTGGCTTTGCCTATGCCTTGGCCATATAGTTATAAGCCTGGTTTGACTAGTCCTCCCCACCTGTTAAAAAATTGAGCTGGATACTAACTAAGCAATGAGGGGTCCTGTAGCACCTTATAGACTAACAGAAATGTACGAACATAAGCTTTTGTGGGCAAAGACCCACTTTGGCAAGCAAAGTGGGTCTTTACCCACAAAAGCTTATGCTCATACATTTCTGTTAGTCTATAAGGTGCCACAGGACCCCTCATTGCTTTTGCAGATCCAGACTAACACAGCTACCCCTCTGATAGCCGGATACTAGTATTTTTATGAGAGTCCACTTTGGTGGATACCACAAGTTGAAATTGCAGGGTGGGAGCTGAGGCTACCAAGAGCTGAAATCACAGACCCTGTGTCTACACGTGCCCCTTCCTTTCAAAAGGGGCATGTTAATGAGCAGGTTTGAAAGATGCTAATGAGGCACTGCAATGAATATGCAGCACCTCATTAGCATAATGGTGGCCACGGCAATTCGGAAGTGCAGCTTGTCGAATCACGCACTGCCCGTGGAGACGGGACCTTCCGAAAGGACCCACCTCGTTTTTGAAAGCCCTTCTTCCTATCTGGTGATTGGAAGAATGGCTTTTGAAAACTGGTGGGGTCCTTTTGGAAGATCCCATCTCCACGTGTGGCGTGCGATTCGAAAAGCCACACTTTCGAATTGCTGCGGCCGCCATTATGCTACCGTCTGAGGGAGGTAGGTCCCGCCTCCAGCCGGCGGAACAGGCCTGAGTTCTTAAAAACGCAGGTGTCGTGTGTACAGCCAGGCCAGCCCATGTACAAATCCTGGAAGTGGCCCCAGCTGTCCACCATGCCCTGCAGGACCATGGAGTGGTAGCCCCTTCGGTTGATGTATCTTCCCCTGCTGTGGTCCAGTGTGCGGATGGGGATGTGGGTCCCGTCTAGGGCCTGGAAGCAGTTTGGGAACCCCATGGCAGCAAATCCGGCAACAGCTGCGTCCAGGTCCCCAACTCGGATTACTCTCTGGAGCAGCATGGCATTGAGTGCACAGACCACCTGTGGGGAGGGGACAAAAGCACCCATGAGGGTGTGCAGGGTACCCCAGGCCCCTCCCCCTGGGCCCCCTTCCTGGGCACCTCCCGGGCACCCCCCCACCCAGCCCCTCCCTCCCAAGCACCCCTCCCTCCCCAGCCCCACACCTGGGCCCCCCTCCATGGCTCCCCGCCTCCCCAGTGGGTGCATGCCCAGACCTCCTTACCTCCATGACAATGGCCCCTACCGTGGCCTTTCCCACTCCAAACTGGTGTCCCACAGAGCAGTAGCTGTCTGGAGTGGCCAGCTTCCAGACAGCTATTGCGACCCTCTTCTCTACGGGGAGGTTGCGCCACACCCGGGTGTCCTGGTGCCTCAGTGCGGGGGTGAGCCACTGGCAGAGCTCCAGGAAGGTCTGCCAGCGCATGCATCAGTTCTGCAGCCACATGTCATTGTCCCATTCACCCATGATCAGCCGCTCCCACCACTCGGAGCTGGTGAGGTAGCTCCAGAGGCAGCGGAGCACCTGGTGCTGGAGGAACAGGGGAGCCCGCTGGTCAGGGGCATCCCCATCTGCCCCTGGGGAAGGGCCCCCTGCCAGGAGCTGCTGGGTGGCCTCCCATGCAGCACCTAGCAGGGCACTTACTCCCTGGGTAACTACCTGGAAGGCTTCCAGGTGCTGCTGCTGCTGCTGCTGCTGCTGCTGAGGGTCCATGGCTGCTGTGCGTTGGTCTGCAAGAATGTGGCAAGCGCTCTGCAGATCTCGCGCTGTGCAGGCCGAGCGTGTCTGGGAGGAACCCTTTAAAGGAGCGGCTTGTTGTTGCCCTAAAAAGGCTAGTCCAGCCTGTGACCCCATCTGCAGGCTTTCCTGGCCCTATTTCGACAGTGAGCGCTTGTGTGTGTGGATGCGCCGCGTTTCCTTCTGGGGCAGCTCCTTTGGACGTTCCCCATCGCTACTTCGACGTTGAACATCAACGGCACCAGCCCCGGAGGATATGTGGATGATATGCATCGAAGTAGCTTATTTCAATGTTGTTATTTGAAATAGGCTACTTCGACGTAGTGTCCTAGTGTAGACTTAGCCTACGTGGAACAAGCATGGATGTTTGGCATCTTTAGAATCATCTTTGGTAATAATGGGACTAGTACATCACTCTTTACAGTAAACTCTTTCATATCTAGCATTCTATCATCTGGAACTCTCAAATAACCGGCATTTTAACTTTAAGTAAATTTTAGTTATATTTTCCATGAGCAGCGTATAGTACAAATACAAATAAATACAGCAAACCCAGTATAAGTTTACAGTGTACAATACTACTGTTGTTGGTAAATAAAGTACTTTGCATACATTTTTGTTTGTTTCTTAATATCTAATCTTGTTTTTCGTTAGTGTTATGCATTGCTAGGTATACCTCTCTAGTATCCAAAATATTTGAATATCTGGCAACCTGCCAGTCCTGGGGCTGCCGCCTATGAAAGAGTTTACTGTACTTTAAAAATCTTATGAACTTCCATGGGGAATTTGAGTAGAAACTGCTGGATACAACCCATTAATAGTATGTAGCAGTTACATATCTTTACAAACACATTTCTGCTGTGCCTGGCACATTGTATAGTCTTTTATACCTGGTGCTTCCACACCAGCCTTTATGCAAACTCTTACATCTGAACTTGATGCTACAACCACCACATTCCGACAATATTATGCTATTGATATTAGTGCTCCCTAAATTGAGCTAATGGTATTTACATTGAAGACAATCACTTGGTACAATTGAGCTAATTGCTTTTAATTAAAATTTACCTTGTAGTATAGGCATATCCTGAAGAACGAGGCCTGAGAGATAATATATTTTATTGGACCAACTGCTGCTGTTGGGTAAAAGAGACAAGGTTTTAAGCTACACAGAGCTCTTTATCAGGTGACTTGTGTAACTAGAAAGCTGGTCTCTTTCACCAAAAGATGGTGAAATAAAAATAAAAGTTATTACTTCAACTGCTTTTTCTTTCCAGTATCATGGGACCAACTGGCTACAACCCTGCAAACATTACAGTCCTGGTTTGTTCTGTTCTGTCTTTTAGCTCTGCAATATAAAATTATTGGTTTATGAAAAGTACACCTGTACAACATTTCTAGCTTGGTAAATCTCATGTGAAAGGCCAGGAAAAAAAGAGAAACATCTTAATTTTGGTGCAAAATAAGGAAAAGGTACTAGCAAAGAGCATAAAAATGAGTAAAACTTATTTTGGAGCAACATGGATGTCAAATTCATTTTTGCAGAACTAGTTCCTCCAAAATTCTATTCTACTTTGTTGTAAGTCCCCTATTGCTAAAGTTCTTTCTTATGGCTCCCTCCTCACTGGCTTCAAAATCAGGTATGCAATGACAATTCCTGCTCCAATCAAATTGGATCCTGCTGTGAAAGTTGAACGAAAAAAAGCCATGTCGTATGCCTATTTCCTCTTGTCAGCAGTGTTGAAAACCTCCATGTTTCAATAAAGGAGTTGTAAATCATCAACATCTCTAATGCTACCAGTTCAGAATGCCATGAGCTGCATGGAAAATTGCTGGATCTTCCCTTCCCCTGATGTCATACTTTCCCCATTCCATCTTCTTTCATTTTTCCTGTACAATAATTCCCATATAAGATGTAGCTCCTGGAGCCTTCGTGAAGGCCACAGCTCATAACTGACATCTGGGTCTCCAACAACTGCATTAGTTTGCAAACCAACCTTGTTGCTTGTGTCTACAACTCTAAATGCAGCCCTAGTAGTAGGCATCCTTCGATCCCGAGGGATCATGGGTTTGCGCCCCAGTTGGACTGATTCGAGCAGCGTCTTCTGTGGTTGTGCAATCCAATCCGGGAGTGGCAGTCCTTTCCGCACTGGGAGCCGCAGTAGGCAGATGTCGCTCTGGTATCACAGGCACGGATCTTCCTGAGGGCTCTCCTATCTTCCGCTTCCTTCACCAAGGTAGTTTCATACATAGCAAGAGCTTCCTTCACTCTCTGTTTCCAGGCATGCCTGTCTGAGGCGAGCGAATGCCAGGTGTTCACACTGATAGAGAGAGCGCTGAGGTCACGCTTGCATGTGTCCTTGTAGTGCAATTTAGGTCGCCCTTTAGGCCTCTTTCCAGATGCCAGTTTGGAGAAGAGGAGGTCCTTCGGTATTCGGCCATCTGTCATGCGTGAGACATGGCCCAGCCAGCGCATACACCTCTGTTTGAGAAGGGTCAACATGGAGGCGGTGCCTGCCCTCTCAAGCACTGAGCTATTGCGGACCTTGTCCTGCCATGAGATACCTAGTATGCACCTAAGGCAGCCCATGTGGACTGTGTTGAGCCGCTGCTCTTGTTTTGAGTGCAAAGTCCATGTTTCATTGGCATACAGCAGTGTGCTCAAAACACAGGCTGTGTAGACCTGCACCTTGGTGTGTACAGTGAGCTTATTGTTAGCCCATACTCTCTTCGTCAGCCTGGAGAACGTTGTGGCGGCTTTTCCAATGCACTTGTTGATCTCACTATCAAGTGACAAGTTGTCTGAGATTGTTGAGCCTAGGTACACGAACTCATGGACGACTTCCAGTTCGTAATCTAGCATGCTGATAGATGGCTCATTATCCACATTTTGGCCCATCACCTGGGTCTTCTTTAAGCTGATTGTGAGGCCAAATTCCATGCATGCATCTGCAAAACGAGTTATGAGTGACTGCAGTTCTTGCTGAGTGTGAGCAGCAATAGCTGCGTCGTCAGCAAAAAGGAAGTCCCTTAGATGCTTCGTAAGCACCCTGGTCTTCGCGCTAAGCCTCGACAGTTTGACGAGGTTGCCGTCTGTTCTCGTGCGGAGTGAGATGCCCTCTGTAGCAGTTCCGAAGGCATATTTGAGCAAAACTGCAAATAAGATGCTGAACAGTGTTGGAGCCAGCACACACCCGTGCTTCACTCTGCTGAGAATCTCAGAGGGTTCGGATGTGGATCCGTCGTATTCAACAGTCCCCTTCATGCCTAGAACCAAGGCATAATGTGAAGCACAAGTTTTGAAGTTTAAGATCATCTTGAACAGAGATGAGTGTCCACGCAAGTCTTGCAGCTGTTTTGTTAAACCAGCGTAAAGGTGCATGGAGATAAAGGATATAATTTTAAAAAGAGTGTAAGAGTGATTTAGGAGCCTGAATCCCATTTGAGAAGTCAGATTAAGTATTTATAATTGATTCTGAATGAAGGTTTAGCTCCTAAATGCTTCTTGAAAGTGGGATTTTGGTGCTTTTGAAAATATTACCTAATGTATTTATCTGCTACAAAATGCGTTAAGCTAAAATGATGGAAGAGCATTTACATGCAAACTTGCACAGAGTTGATGTGTTATTAAACCACTGCAAACATGCTTAGATATCATTATTTTGTTTTGACAGTGGTTTATATTAGGTTACCTGAAGTCAATTCCCTATTAGTTTGAACTAAATGAAATAAAAAAGAAATGTATCTACATAGGTTTTGCATAAGTTTAACTAAACTTTCATAAAGCTACTGAATTGAACTGCTGCAATTTCCTCATGTAAACACTTCCTTCGGCTTATTTCACTCTGGTTTGTATTAGATGACATGATGCTGACAATGGTAAATGGTTGGTGACTCATCTCTACTTCCAAGGTTGCTAATACTGATAGTGCTAAGATCAAGCTGTTACTATTATCAGCTATAGGATTTGTTTTTAATATTTACCTGGTGTAGATAAGGCGTTACTTGTCTGAAAGCCCCACAAAATGATGTAAATCTTCTGGAATTTACATCCCATTTTCCCTTTATATAAACTAATTATTATTAGTAGGTTCTATGTTATCCAAGTATGAGCAAAATAGTCACTTGGAAATGAGACCATGAGAGTATGATGCAGTGTTCCATATCTTTATGGAAATATGCTTATGAATATGAATACCACATAACTGGACTATGGTTTATGTAAGTTCCTCATGAGATATATAATTGGAAAGGTTGTAATCTACCGATTACATGTGGAGGTACCTTGCAGTCTCCAATATGGTGCCTGAACTCTGAGTTGATGAACCTGTTCCTGACAACTGATATGAATGTGATCAACTACAGTAAGTGGAATGTTAAGGGCCCATTTTTGCTTTTATTACAACTGTGTTAATAGTAATTGTTCACCATAGGAACTACTGGATGCTCAGACCTTTTGAGATTTACACTGCTTATGTAGATACCTAAATAAGGATTTAGGAGTCTAACTCCTGGTATGCAGTTTTGAATATTTTGGCCTTCGCTCTTTAGGTAAGCATGACCAATCTCACAGCTTCTTGTGTCCACAATTATAGTGGATTTTAATGGCCACAGTTAACATCTATTATGGAAAATTTAGCAAATGTATTGTCCGTTCCATGCTAGTGCCTGGTACTAAAGTGAAATGTTTCATACAGATCTTTCAATATTTGCTTCAGCTTCATCAAAAGACTTAAATTTGGTGGAGAAAAATCCTTAGTGGAACATAATACATAATACTCTATACCACAGTGTGGGATAAATTCTCTAGCAATATTTCCAAATGCAATGTGCTTTAAAACAAGAAAACCTATTTTCTAACAGGTCATAAACCACAAGGAGCATAATTCTGCATAGAGTTACTTACTCCTGCATGTGCAGTTGCTTCCTTGTGGAATCCCACTGGTTTTAAAGGTGAATAATAACAACATGTGCATGAGTCATGGTGTGCAGGACTGGGGTCTTGCATGATAAATTGGGCATCAGAAGATGGTTTTAATACTACTTCCTCTTGGACTGCAATAACAACAATTAAAAAGTGTTAATGGAGCTAGATCATCCAATATTATTGATATTATGGATGGGCTGTTTATATAAACAGTGTAACAATAAAGTACTTATCTAGGTTTCATTTCCTTATGTGCTGGAATACTAAATATTGATTTCCTTATTTTTCAGTTGGATATTTACCATTCAGTTGTGCTATCCCTGCAGTAAAGTGACTGAAAAATTATATTGCTGATCTCTTAACAATCTTTATAAAATTTTCAAATCTACAATGTGTAACTTGAGGACGTTTCTCTTCGTTGCTTAAAAAGTCAATGAGACATTAGAAAAAATAAACCCTAAGAATGTTACACTTAGAAATACCATATCATGTAAAGGAAAAAAAATAAGGCAATGCACATATACTTCAGACAATCCACTCTGTCACCCCTCCATTGATGTACAGTCCTACAGGGACTGTACATTATTGGTGTAAGTTAGAACAATCACTAGGTTATTATGTCGGGACTGGCTTATGCTGACCCCCGATACACTTGTCCATTCATCCTTTTCTGTTCTGTTCAGAACTCAGATGCAGGAAAGAAAGTAGCACTAGCAGTTTTAGAGCCTAATATATATCTGAGATGAGCTTTGGCCTGGCGAGTTGTAAAACCCTATGGGATGCGATTAACAAGAAGACGGATAGCTATTAAAATGATCCATATTCTCTTTGTTGTGTAAGGTTGAAGCTGGCTCCTTGCCACTGTGAGCAAAACAAATTGAATAGTAAGCAGCAGCCCTGGCCTTAGAGCACTGGAATTGTAACTTAGCAGTCACAAAGTCAACCCTTCATCTTACTTGAAAATGCATCACAATCATATCTAACTTTAAATTGTCTGGGCACCTTTCATGAATTTTACTGCTTCTTTTTATGGCCATTGATGTAACAAATAGTGTGAAGCTATGTTATGCCTGTTCTCATATTCAAAGCAATATTTGTAGTCATTGTCTACAGTTCAGTTTTATGAGGCTGGGTTTCATGTGTTGGTCATGTTTTTCTTTTGGTGAGGAAAAACACCACTGATCAAATTTATCCTGTGGCAGTTAATCCATTGACCTCCCTGAAGTCACCATGGGTCAATTTGGCTCTGGAAGGACATGAGCTGACCAATTAAATGTTTAAAGATGTGACAGGAGGATACAGTGGTTTTAATGTGACCAAAATTCAGGTCCCTATTTAAGAGTTTAAAAAAAGCAAACACTATGTCTGTAGTAGTGCCACAAGCACCCTCTGAAAATAGATCTATGGCTAGTTGAACCCATGACGTTATAGAAAAGTCCCAGTGCAATGCTCATTTTGAAAAAATGGGATTGCTTCCATGATAAACTTTTTTGAAAAAGAGGAGCTGTAGTCATGTACACTCATTAGTGCATTATGATGATACACTGTCATTTTATTATTTTAATTCCCCTCTCTTGGCAAATTACTTGAAAACATTTCTAAGTACTGCTTTTTTATGCACATTGCTGAGTGCATGTGCCCACATTAAAGAGAAGCAACTATTAAAAGCAAGGTAGAGTTTGTACAGTTTAGTGGCTCATTCTAGAGAAAAGTGACGCATAGCATTGCAGCATCTATGGTTGTTGGTTAGTTCCCAGCAAAGGTAGTTATACTGGATCTTGACATTGTAAACAAAGGTTTGCAAACCCTTTTTTAATCAAGCATATGTAATATATCATCTTCTTTCTTCTTCAGGCTGGTGGAGCAGAAGTGTGCAGAATATTCATGCTCCATCTTTGGTAGAAAACCAGGCATCCAAAAATTAAATCTTAAGTAATTACGCCCATTGTGTCAAAGAAACTACCCAGACCCTCTTCATCAAAAGTTGCCTCAGCATAGCTTTATAAAAGAACATCTAAATCTCTATAAACTGACACTGATGACCAAGTATGAAGCTAGCTCTGAAATATATGGCCAATTAAAATTCTCTTGGTCTGCGCAGAGAAAAAAAGCCAAGTGAACATTAGGCAAGAAACATCTGTTTCCTAGAGAAGTGGGAGGATGATTCCAAATGGCTAGGAAATACTATACAAATATTTGAAGTATTTATAGTGGATGTGTGATTCCTCTGGACACCAGAGTGATTGTTCTACTTCGTATTTAATCATTTCTTAAATGAAGCATTTGAAACAAATGGCAGCGGAGTTCTATTTAACTTCAATCATACAAGCTGTTTCTCTCCCACAGGTACAGGTTGAACCTCTTAAATCCAGTACTCTGTTGTTCAGCAACATCTTTGATTAGCAAGACCACTGATGTTGCAGAACAAGAGTCCTGGGGCTGGGGCTGGATCAGCATCTGGGGGACTGGGCTGGGGCCAGAGCAGCAGCTGGTAGAATGGCTGGGGCCAGAGTTAGAGCTCCTCGTGGTCTTGCTGCAGCATGGGGCTGGAGCCAGAGCCCCTGCCAGAGTACAGGACTGGGGCTGGAGCCTCAAGTGAAGGCTCCCACCATGGTGCAGGTTTGAGCCCCCACCTTCCAGAGTCCTGTGCCAGCCCTGGTAGCACAGGGCTGGGAAGCAGAGCCCCACGGGGCCTCGGCAGCCTGCAGTCCCAGGGGAGCAGGAGGCTTAGGGGTATGGATTTTCCACGCACCTGAGTAATGTAGTTACATTAATGTAAGTTTGTACCGTAGACCAGGGCTAATTGCATGCTGAATATTGCCATTACTGATGATCAAAGCTAAGAGTAATCAGACCTCGATTCAATACCCAACTGTTTAGCTATTTCCTTTAAACCTGGCTGGGCCAAATTTTGCTCTTGGTGACACTGTTGTAAATCCAGAGTTACTCTGCTGAACTCAGTGGTATTGCTTGAAGTTTGCACCTGTGTCTCTAAAAGAGGAATCTGGCCTCTGGGTCTCATTAACCCTCTCTAAACTGCATCTAATAATACTTAAATGTCTTTGAAAAAACATTTGGGGGTGAAAAGTGCTACGGGCTTGTCTACCCTTACAGGGCTGCATTAGGGCAGCTGTGCTATTGTAGTGCTTACTGAAGATGTTACTTACATTGGTTTTAAATAAATATATGGAGATACACATCTCATAGAACTGGAAGGGACCTTGGGAGGTCATTGAGTGCAGACCCTTGCCCTCTTGGCAGGACCAAGCACCATCCCTTTTCATTTTTTTTTCCAGTCCCTGTTTTACCCCAGCTCCCTAAATGGCCCCTCAAGGACTGGGCTCACAGTCCTGGGTTTAAGCAAGCTAAGGTTCAAACCACTAAGCTATCCCTCCACTGAAAATATCTAAATCTCTATAAACTGACATTGATAACCAAGTGTGGTGGCAGAGGTTCTCTCATCACTGTATTACTCTAGCTCTCCAAGAGATAGTAGCTGTGTTGATGGGAAAAGCCTTCTGGTCAACATAATGCTGTTTGCACTGGTAATTTTGTTATGCTTATAAGAAGCATGTGGGCTCTCTTCAGAGGGATAAGGCCTGAAGCCTCTAGCTTTACTCATGCCAGGCTCAGCCTGGATAAGGGAGGAGGGTTGGTCAGATGTGTGTCGATGCACTGATAATGAAACAACAATCTGAATGAAATCAGATGCCAGCACGACTAACTGATAAAAGATGCCAGTTCAGATGTCACCTGAATAAACAAGGTCTGTGGCACCAATCGAGTGATCAGGGTTGTGTCAGTAAGTTGGCTACTGAAAGAAAATTACAATACATGTACTATAAATTGGAACGTGGAACATCCAAACACTGTAGGCGACTGGAAAGTTAGAGCTGCTTCAAAAGGAGATGGAGAGATACCCATGTGATATACTTGGGCTGGCGGAGATGTGTTGGATGGCATCAGGAGAGCTGTGCGGTTGCAAAGTCATTTGGTCAGGGAACGAAACAAAGCATGAGGCAGGAGTCGGATTCCTCCTTAGCAAAACAGCTAGAGGAGCATTGTTAGGATACAAACCAGTGAGTGCAAGAATGATGGTAGTGAGATTTGAAGCAAAACCGTTCAACATCTCAGGCATTCACGTATCTGGGGAGCAACATAACATATGATCTAGACTGTAAGAAGGAAATAGCGACTAGCATAGTGAAAGCAAGGGTAAATTTGAAGGCAATGGATAAGATCTGGAAAAAGCAAAGTGACCAGCTTAGGAATGAAACTGAGCATCTTAAAAACATGTATTCAGCAGCATATTGTATGGATGTGAGACATGGTTGATAATGAAAGATTTAAAGAGAAGGATATTGGCATTCAAAAGGAGTTGTTATTGAAAGATCCTGAGAATAGGATGGATGCTGAAGGTCACCAACGAGGAATTATATAGCAAGATACAGCTGAAAGAGAACCTACTGCAGAAGGTTATACAACGGAAATTACAGCTATTCGGGCATATCTGCAGAATGAATAACAAACTAAAAGTCAAGACCCTGGTATTTGGCATAATGGACGGTTCAGATAGGAGAGGAAGAACCCCACAGAGAATGGGTAGACGATATAGTAGATTGGTGCGGAGCTAATCTACAGAAACTAAGCCACTGTGCACTGGACAGGGAAAGATGCAAGGAAGTAGTGATGGAGGCATTGAATACCAACAGGCACTGAGCCAAGGGTTATTGATGATGATGATAAAGAATGCAGTTACACCAACTGAACTCTCAGTGTAGACTGCACTACATCGATGGAAGGGCTTCTCCCACTGACATCCACCATCTTCGGGAGGCAGGGTATCTGCACCAATGAGAGTTCTCCCACTGGCGTAGGTTGCATCTTCACTAAATTCTACAATGGCACTGTAAGTGTAGATAAGCCCTTGCTCTTCACCTATCAAATAGGGATACACTCAGCTGTGATATAGAACATGAAAGGAAAATGCTTAATTACGCCCCCAAAATTACAGAAATCCATTTGAATGAAAATAGTCATATGGTGGAACGGACAACTCCTGAGGGCCCCTGCTGGTGGTCCTGCCACATGCTGCCCAGAAAAGGGAAGTGGAGAGCATCTTCCAAGCTGCCTAGAGTGTCTATGTGGGAGGCAGTCAATCACAAGAGGAGCAGCAGTTCAGGACCTTGCTGGCCTACATAAAAGGAGATGTAGAGTAGTTCTCAGAGACAGAGCAGTGCAGGTAGAGATCTGGGGAGCAACAGGGAACTCGAGGCTGGTGGCTGGGACTCAATGGGGTTGCCAGGCATCTAGTTTTTGATCAGCACATTTGGTCAAAAAGTGGCTCTGGCAGCTCCAATTGGCACTGCTGATAGGCCATTAAAAGCCTGGTTGGCTGTGCAGCAAGGCCAGGGCTAAGGAAAGCTATCTGCCTGATGCTGTGTGGCTTCTGGAAGAAGCTGCCAGATCTCCGCTGCCTCTGGGGCAGGAAGGCTCTGTGTGCTTCCTCTGCCCCTACCGCAAGTGATGGGTCTGAAGCAAATGTTGGCTGGGAACTGCAACCAATGGCAGCTACAGAGAAAATGAACTCTTAGTGGACCAGCAGGACAGCTGAGGCCCAGAAGACTCAGAGAGGGTGAAGACATTAGCTCCAGGGAGGGAGTTTTGGAATATGGTCTATACCAGGTCTGAGGCCATTTTAAAGCTTGCCAGAATAATTAAGGCCCTGAGTCCAAGAAGGGTTACAGGCAAAGGTAGGCCAACTGATGGGCTGTGGGATAGGCCTTCCTGTCAGATTGTTTCCTTGAAAGGGGATTTTATTTCACATACAGTGTTTTTCTTGCCTGTAGGTCCAAGTCACCAACGACCCCCCACAAACTGTATGCAGGTCCAAACACATACACACACTCTTAGATGGGGGCACTAGCAGAAGATGACAGTGACCACATTACAAGTTATAATATATCTGTAGCAAATGTAGACTTTATATTCCTTGTAACTTTTATAGACTGTACAGGAGTCTTTTGGAGGAAATTAGTTAGCTGAAACTCTGGGAAATACATGCTCATTTTAAAATGAATTTGGAGATAGGATAAAACTAAACCTCCAAATGGGAACACCCTTTTGATCCCAATTGTGAGATTTAAGCTCATCTCTGGTTTATACATTGTCTAGTTTCATGAAGTGCTATCTACTGAGTCTTGTTATATGACACAGGATTTAAACAGCCCAGTTTGCTATGGTGGGGACTACTCAGGGAATTTTCTTGTTACTATTATTCAGTAGTCTAGTCTTTTAAGACTTTCTTCCGCCCTTCAAGCATTGGTTAGTAAAAGAAACTACACAGTGCTTATCAGATTTTTCTTACAGAATGCCACTTCCCCTGCTCCAACAAAGTCTACCTCCAAGGAAAACTGCCTCCATTTTATCTATAAGTTCAAATAGTTAAGAATCAATGTCTGCTTTGTTTGCACTGAATTAAATATTATGGCAGGCCATAATATTATACCCCTTACATCAGTGTAAAATAGGGATGGCTCCACTGAACAAAACAGATGAATCAGACTGAATATTGTTAATGAGAGTCAGTATCCATTAACCTCTGGAGACTCTGGAGCTCTCCCCTACAAATAACCATACACCTAATGAACACATCCAACACAACCCTATGCCAGCATAGCTTGTCATACAGGGAAGTAGTTGAACTACACCCACAAAAGCTTGTTTTGCCAGTATATGTTGCATCTTTGCTAGAGGCTTTGACCTGTTATGCTGGAATAGCTGTATCATCAAAATGTTTGCATTGTAGGCTAGCCCTGGCATCATATCCCACTTCAGAGAAGAGTGAAGCTCTCCTACTTCAACTAGGTGATGTCATCCTCAGCGGACACATGTCCGTCACAGAATTACCCCAGAATTTAGCACAATTGTCAGTCTCTTTGTGTTTTGGATTGGGAATTTAATACATTGGAATGTGAGGAAGCTTACATAACATAGCCTGCCTGAACTATAACTTTGTCCAGTGCTGTTGGTTTTGAGGTAGAAATCATCTACGTCTTAAAAAGTTAACATTTACGCATTCCCAAATGGAAGGCTTTTCACAACTCATTTAGCAGGCAGGTAAAACGCACAGTAAAATCGAATTATCCCATTATCTTTAGAACGTGTTATTATACTCTTGTTGTAAGGACAAATTCACATGTGCCAACTCTGTGGGTGTTCCCACAGCACCCATGGAGGACAAAAACAGTGGATGTTCAGCACCCACAAGCAATCCCATTGATCAGCTCCTCTCTCTCCTGCTAAGTGCTTCCATCTGTGGGCTCTGCTGATCAGCTTCTTCCCCTCTCAGAGTCTCCTGCCCCCCACAATCAGCTGTTCACTGCTATGCAGAAGGTGGGGGAGGGGAGGGAGGAGTGGTGGAAGGGGTGGGAGTGGGAGTGGGAGCAAGGCTTGGAGGGGAGTAAGAACTGAGCAACCCCAGGAACCAAGAAAGTTGGCATCTCTGTCAAATTACATAAGGAGACTAATATCTCTACTACCCATCCGCACTCCAGTCTCTTAAGAGACATTATTCTGAACCAGAGCCACAAGGTCCAGCTGGCAAACTGATCCCGAGGAGCCAATCCCTTTTTACCCAAGACCTAGCAGCAACAATTTTTGCAGCAGACTTTTGCAGCTTTCCTTTTACAAAGGGGAGTAAAAAGTGGAGAGGGGCCCTTTGTCCACAACTTCACTGGACAGTAGGGAGAAACAGGTGAAGAGACATAGCATGCAAGACTTAAGCCAATTAAACCCTTCTACTCTTGTCCTTTCCTGTCTTTTACAGTATAAACTCATTGGGAAAACAAACATGTTTATAATAAATATGTCAATGCTTAATACAACAACAAAAGGCTGCAAATTTTACACTTTTTAGATGGGGCTTGGAACCATTTCATAACTTGGTTTGGCCTAAGGGAGCATCAAACCATGTTATTAAGGAACTGTGCTGTAGCTGTATGCATTTATAGCCCTGTTTGGCCCCATCATCTAAAATGCAATCCATATAAGACTGCATTGTTATAAGATGGCACCAGCATTGTCATGTAGTTAAATACTGTAACATTTAGCATAGTTTCAGTATAAGAATTCATTCAAGAATTCACTTCTTAGGGCCAGTCCACACTAATGTCTTTTCTAACTGGTTTATGGCATACTCCTCTGACCCGAGTTACTACAGTGTTCACAGCAGGTTATTTCACAGTACAATCATAGAACATACCTAATTGGGTAGTGTGCTGGGAATGATGGAGAATCTCTAGATCTAAAAGCATGCATTTCTGCCTGAGCTCCAGGATCCACAAGCACAAAACCAGTAGCAAACAGACTTTTCTATGTGGCCTAGCTATAAGACAAGGACAAAAAGCTACACCAATTACTTATGCACAAACCAATTTTCTGAGACTGTAGCCCACTGGTGAAAGTTACACATCCATTTTGTGCCCAATTCACAGGATATTAGTAATTAAAAAAGCCCTCTAGTTACAGAACTTTAGCCCTATTTGGAGCACGTGCTTTTAGTGCTGAAGCTTCCTGGATCCATGACTGGTGTGCAGGGCCTGGGGCAACCTCCCAGGCATGAGGCCCAAGGCACACCCCCAGTGACCTAGGCCCCATCCCTTTCCCACCATATTCCTTTACCCCTTCCACAAGCAACTGGACTAGGAATTAGCTGGGGCAAGGCATGGGGCCAGGCAAGGCAGCAGACGCCCCACTTACCATACAGGCAGCACGAGTGACAGCCTGCTCTTCTCCACCACTCACTTGCAGCCTGCTGATCCTGGTTTCTCTGTGGACAGCAAGGAGGGGAGGCCATTTCTCTTTACTGCTGCTGAGTGGGGCTCAGGGGGCCAGGAGGGTGCAGTAGAGTGGAGCAGGCCGCCACTTGCCTTGCCCGCCTGGTGAGTGGAAGTGGGGGGCAGGCGAAGGGAAGTGACTCTCTGCTGCTGCCACCATGGCTGGGCCCTGCCCTAGGTAATCCTCCCACATTCCATCCATAGGACGGCCACTATGGAGCCCCAGAAAGCAGAGCCTGATGTAGTCGCCCCAGTTTGTCCTATGGACAGGACAGCTCTGCTGGTGTGTCAGCCAAGAGGGCATGCATCATAAAGCCACAACTGCGTTGCTGCCAATCCAAGGGTGAAACATAAGGGGTGTGTGAAAGGCTACATACCCAAAATACTGGGGGGAAGAGGGCCACCAGCCAGTTCACCCAACTGCTGTAAACCTCATGCTTTGGAGGTCTCCAAAGGGTCTAGGGTGGCATAAGGTTTTTCATGGGGTCTGGTACGGGCTTCAGAAGCCAGAGCTGCTCCTGCACTCACCAGCTGTGGTGGAAAGCAGAGCAACCTTGCACCAGGTCCCACTGTTCTTCCAGCCATGTCACTAAGGGGCAGGGATGAAACTGCCCGTGTTCACCAGTGGTGGGAAATGCCAAGCAACAAGGCTAGGAGCACAGCAGGATGGGCCTGGATTGCTCTACTAAACCCTGTGACTGGATGGAAGCGTGGGTGTGGGGAGGCAGCAGGGGAGCAGAGCGGGCTTCACTCGTGCATCTGGTGCCAGGCCCCCTCCTATTTCAACCAAGCTGCCCCCGAGCTGCATTGCTCATGGCGAGGGGCACAGGGGGGAGAAGTAGTAACATGAATACACAGCACCTTATTAGCATAATAGTGGCCATGCACAATTCAAAAATGCCGCTTTTGGAATGCATGCTGCTCGTGTAGATGTGGCCTTTTGAAAGGACCCCTGACTTCAAAAGCCCCTTCTTCCTAAAACCACATAGGAAAAGGGGCTTTTGAAGCCAGGGCGTTCCTTTCGAAAGGCCCATCTACATGGATGGTGGCATTCCTAAAGCAGCACTTCTGAATCATGTGTAGCTGCCATTATGCTAATGAGGTGCTACATATTCATGTCAGCACCTCATTAGTATCTTCCAAAGTGCCTCATTAATATGCTCCCTCTGAAAGGAAGGGACACACGTAGACACCACTTGCGTGTTGGGGGCTCAGAATACAGCTGCCTCATGGCTCTCCCATCTCCTGCTGACAGCACTGTCCACACAGGGCTATTGATGGTGAAACTTATGGTGGCCACAGGGTGTCTCCTGACAAGTTTACTAATAAAGGGCTCTAAAATTGGGGATATCAGAAGGCTGTTAAGCAATATGCTATTTTTTTCCTGTCCACGTCTGGAACAAATTTTGTATGCATGTGCCAACGTGCACCACCGAGAGACCCATGCTGCCAGCTGTGGGAGCTCTACTAATCAACTGGGCAACATTGGATTCTCTTTTGGGTGGCTGCCCAGGCACTCCAATTCAAGGGAACACTGGTGTAAGGGTTGTTATGTGCAGGTTTTGAATGCATGCTGCCCCCCAAGATACCAAATCTGTGCTCGTAAGTATGCAGTGAAGTGATATTAATACATTTTAATTTGTAAGTGGGAGGGATGGGAATAGCAGTGAGAGATGTGCAGTCAAAACAGCCTTCTTTACAGGAAGTCTGAGAACCACTTGTGTAGACAAAACCTTAAGTAAGGGAGTGTTCCAGTTACAGACATAAACCCTGCAACTCTCATGGATGTTGAGTTACATTGGTATAGTAAACACTTACATTGGCGGGACAAGACTGTAGTGCACACGGACCTAATTGGAAAAATGTGTACAGACTTAAGTCAGCCTGTACAGCAGAGGCCACTAATGCACAGAAAAATCAATCAGGGGCAACACACAAGAGAAGCAAAACAAAACCTCATTGATGTGGTCCCTGATTGAAAAACATGCAAAAAAATAGTCCCCTTGTTGCCCTCAAACACAATCCCCAGAGTCTAGGGTGGCCACAGGTAGATTTTATGGGCCTCCCTCATCTCTGGAGTGGTGCCAAAAACAAGGGGTTCAGTGTGGGGGGATGCCAGGAAGCAGACTTGAGGTATGGGGTCTGGACAGAAGGCAGGGTGTAGGAGCAGACTGGGAGTGTAGGTATGAGTTGGAGACATGGTGGTGCAGGAAATCAGGTGGAAAACATGCGCAGGAATTCCTGGGGAACTGACTGGGGCACTGACCTGACACCATCCACCCGTTGGTCTGATTGCCTGGAATTATGGCTAATCAGAGCATGCAGGGAGCGAAGAGAAAGAAGTTTCTCCAGGCAGCACTGTGCTACTATTTCCCCAGCTGGAGGAGTGGCAGCAGCAGCAGCACAGAGCCACTTCTTCCCCTTCAGGTAGAACCCCTAAGCTGGATCTGGCCCCAGCTTGCTTGACTTCCGCCTGCAAGGTTCAGGGTGCCAATGGAACAGATGCGGGGGAGGGGATCACTAACCCCAGGGGCAGGATCCAGCCAAGCCATAGGTTGCCCACACCTCCTGTGTAGACCTCAGATATTAGCAAAATAGCACGTTCCTACAAACTCTCTTACTGCTCTGCCTTAAATACGGCTGAACTAGTCAGCAGCCTCCAACACTGCCTACAAAGTTTTTCAAGCGTAATTGCAGGCTTCAAGACTACCTCGTGGAAGAATGCTGACAAGCAGTCCACTGGCTTAGGAGCCAGACTAACAAGAAGGGAATTAATAGGAGTCAATAATAGGTAAAATGTTTCCTGAGGCAAGGACAAGGTCGTCTTCATGCCTCTGCACCGAGGTTTCCAAGACCTGGTTCATGCTAGAAAATTATTTTACCCAAAGAAGGAACAGCACTGAACCACGGGATACTGAAAACAGAGAAGCACTGCCTGATGGGAAATCTCTGCCCCAGATGCTAATGAACCCACACCTACTGACATCCAAATTAGACATCAGACCAATTCTAGTAATGGATCCTACTGATACCCAAAATACTGAGAGCCTAGTTGCATTGATTTGTTTGAGGAACATTGCTCATAACCAGTCATGATTAGTCTCATCTCACCTGTCTGCCCATAATCAAATCTAATGTTCTTGAATCATTCTCCTACCACCAGAAAAAACACCTACCCCTCCTCTGAAAACTATTCTGATGCGCAGAGGTAAACTGCACATCAGTTTCATTGAGACTTCATCTCCTGTCTGATTGTTCTGGCGGCTGTTTTCTCCTGCCCTCTACAATCTTTCCACCTACCTACCGTCACCGAGACCCAATTCATGCAAGTTCACATGATGAAATCTCTCATGCTCCCAGAATCACCTCCTAACCTTGTCTTCTATATGGTTTGCTATCCCAAATATTTGTAATCACTTCCATCAGCTACTGTAACTGTTAAAATACATATCCACTACTCAGAAATAACTTTCATTATTAAACTGGTTGCTTCTTTCTTTCTGGCTCACACTTTGTTTCGGCTTCCCCATTCCCTCTTCAAAACTTCTTGTATCTATGCTAAAGACTCCTGTAGTGCTCAGAAACATCTTGGAGTTTGCCCATCAAGTGATTTACTATTAGAAAATTGTGATGTGAATTTGGGGATGGGATGCTGAACCAGGGTGGCAGCTGGGAGTACTGTTTAACCCTGCCCGAGTCCAAGGGCTCATAAGGGCCACAGCTGGGTACTAATGTACAACCCAACCATGAGTACAGAGACATGCAAGGTGTCAACTTCTGTGGACTAATGAGTCCTCTCAGATGAACTCTAGTAGTATGTCTTCATCTGTCTCCAAGGTTAGAAGAATTCCATGGACCCTGGAGTAGGCAAAATAGCTTCATTGGGAGGAAAACTAGCTAAAAGGATAAGTGAAACTCGTTATGCTCACTAGTAACACAAGCAGCACACTGGTAACAATTAACCTCCCCCTGTAGCCCCAAATAAATGAGCATACCCCAGAATAATGGGCAAATCTAGTAATGTGCCCAAAGTGAGATGTGGGGGGGGGGGGGGAGGGCAATCACCTAGTCCATAGGCTGCAGGCTGCCCACCACCATGTACCATTATCAAAATTGGTGAAGATATTGAACAGAACCAATCCCAAAACTGATCCCAGTGGAATCCCACTTCTTATGGTTTCCCAGCATGACTGTAAAGCTTTGACAAATACTTTCTGGGAATGCCTATCAACCAGTTATGCTCCCATCTACGTTGTATTTTCCTAATTCATTAATTACATGTGAACCTACCTAATGACACACTAAAATCTCGCTTTACCACACCTATCACTTTATCCACATTTATCCTACCCCAGAAAGCTATGTGGTCCATTGGACACAATTTGTTCTTTACAAACCTACACTGCTACTCATCACCTTATCTTCTAGATGTTTACAAGTGTCCTTTATCATCTTTCCTGGTAGAGATGATTGTCTATAAACCCTTTTGTTGTCTTTATTTGGCTTTCTTAGGCAGGCACTGTGTATCTGCCCTTTCCCAGTCTTCTGGAATCTCTCCCCCAGTGTTGCATTTCAAAGATCATAGCTAATGTCTCACATAGTTCCTCAGTCAGTTCCTTATTTCAGGATGCATTTCATCACACCCTAGAAACTATCTAACCTAAGTAAATAACTTGTTTTACTATTTGAGCTTTTGAACCTCTCACTGACATTGTTCACCAAGAAGGTGGGTGATGAATAGATGCCTAACATTAAGTACTTCTGCCATTTCCACTTTGTTACTGTTTTCCCAAGTAATGGTCCCAACCCTGTTCTTGGTTTGCTCTCATTTCTAATATTAAGTTTTTTCTTGTTACCCTTTCTGCCTCCAGCTAGAGCTCATCATGCACCATAGCCTTTCCAGTTTTAGCCATACATGCTTGTGTTGTATTCATCTTCTGCAATTTGACCTCCCTTCCACCTTTTGTAGGACTCTTTTTTGATTATTCAAGGTGTCATGGTTAAGCCAGATCTATCTCTTTATACTTCATCTCTTATGCAGTGAATAATGGCTCAATATAGAATACCAGTGCTACATGTAAAACTAGACAAATGAACTGGTGCGAAGAAACAGTCACTTCCTACTACCACTCCTCTAGGTTACATGCTGTTACATGGTGTAATGCTGGAAATCATAGGGTAAATGAAACCACCCGAACCACTCAGCCTGGAACAGGTGGGGGCTGAGAACACGAGGTGGTAGCATCAGTGCCTCCAAGCTTTCCTAGAAGGTTTTTATAAAGAAACAAGAGACGCACAGACAGGGGAGTACAAAGCATGGGAATGAAAGAAATGGAATGGTGAAACATAGGGGGTACACAGAAGTCGAAATGAAGGTATGGCTCAATCCATCTTCCCACTTCTCTATAATGCAGAACACTAGAAAGCAAGCACAGGCATGTAAGGTATCCTGAGACAGGATCAGCAAGTGTCTGTACTAAAATCCTCTGCAGACCCTCACCCATTCTTTCACTTGTTAATTCTCTGGCTATGGCTACACTGTGGTTGCTATTATGGGATACAGTTGTATCCCCGAAAAACCACCCTCTAGAGCTAACTGTTACACTTGAAACAGCAAGGCTATTTCAAGCATGGTATCCATTTCCGCTACCCCCTCATTATGAGAAGGGACGCGGTAACATCAAAGTAGGCACTTATTTCAAGATTCAGTGACTGCTGGACATAACAGTTCAAAATAAGTTAACTTGAAATAACTTGAGATTTGCATCGTGCAAAGCACGCAAGTTATTTTGAATTGCGGCTACAGTACATCCATAGCCCCAGAAAGCTGAGGCTTGCCACACGCCCTCCTAATTTCCCCCCTTTTTCTTATAGTTTTAAAACAAAGAAAAAAAACCCACCTATCACTTGATATGTACTTTTCTAAATGAATGGCCTGTAGAGGAGCTAGGATTGTCCAGCTCTTATGGTCATTAGTGGGAGCTCAGAGTAGTTAGGACATTTGTAAATCAGGCCATAAATGTGCAAAAAAGATGTTAAAAGGAATATGACCCAAAGATATGCAATTTTATCAGAGTTCTATGTACTTTTCCCCTTGTCTAATGTGCCCATGGTATTTTTCATTTATGGTGCTAGAGGTTTGTATAAGAAAGTGTATGAAAGCAGAAATAAGCATGAAAGAAAGCAGAATAGAGATAAAGATAGGCCCTGTGCCTACTTTTTCCTGTGACCTGGGAGCAAATGTTAAGTGAATGTGAAGTTTGTCTTCACATTCAGAAGTTCTTTAGCAGCAACTGTATCACTATCTGAAGGTTCTATTACACAGAATATTGTAAGTCAGCAGACTAGCATATATTGATGAGAAAGTTTTTTTTGCTTTAGCAGACTGAAGTATAGCCTCTCTACTTCACAACTGGAGATGGATGGCCTAGACAGTGCTTGGTCCTGCCATGAGGGCAGGTGACTGGACTCGACCTCTTGAGGTCCCTCCCAGGTCCGGTATGTGCTATCTATGACAACATTCTCATTTACTTTAATTGAAATGGGCTTGAGTTCTAGATAGGAAGCTCTCACTCACATCCCTATTACTATGCACTTCCTGTCAGTAAGTGCGGTGCAGCAGCTGCCATGATTAAGTTCCTAGAAATCCTAAGATGTACGGTATATTATACTACTTGTTCTCTCATGTAACTGCTATTGAACGAAGACGACACATCCATGATACATGAAGAGATTCTTCTGTTAAAACACTGCAGCATCCTTCATCTGAAAAAACACAAGATGATTAGTTCAATTTCAGCAGCTGAAAATTAAAAAATTGCATCTGCATCAGGTTCCCACCCCCATACAAGTTAGTCAGAAACCCAAATCATCTTCTGAAGTTTCATTTTGGATACCCATCCCACCTTACCCTGCCCCCAATAGTTCAATTTCTTGGGGGGCGGGGGGGGTTGTTTTCAGCACTTCTTCCTTGCCTCCTTTTTTCAATGGGAGAGGAAGAAGAGAGGAGAGACAGCAGCTGAATCAATTTGTTAAAATACCTCACTTTTACAACTGGAATAGAAGCATTTGTATTTCTCTTCCCTGCCTTCTTATTTCCAAACAGGAAAAACTGCCAGCTTGGTTAATTTAAATCTATAGGTTTTAAAATTAAGAATTAGGCACTTTCCCTTGGACATTTCCCAAAAATATTATGGAAAAAACAGAGCAGCTCTAATTTAAAATTCAATGTTCCGTTGGTACCAAGGATTAAAAAAAGTCACACTACATATATGAAGTCTAAGTTACACAGGGTATACATTTGCTACTACTGAAAGAGCATACAGTGAATTGTTACAATTCACTAAAGAATTTCAAAAAGAAAACCTTTCTGAAAGAGCTGTAATCTCACACTTATGTTCATCTACATACACTTAAATTGTATATTACTTCCTTCTAGGCTTCATGTGTTCATTTGCCTTTGTTTCCCTCCCAGAAAGGCTCTCCCTCCATACAGGCCATTTTGTTCTCTCACTAAGAGTATGCTCCCCAGAAGCTTTTTCAGGGACACTGTCTTCAACTGTCCTAGTCAGACGAGAGATGATTACAGTCACTTTCACATCTAAGAGTCTACGGTGCCTTCCCATCATAAAAGGTTATATAGTAACAGCACAAGTATGACAAAATACTTACAGGCTTAACTATTACACGAACTCAAAGTTTACTTCCAAAGCGGTATTAGAAAATAAACTATTTACCTACTTATCGAGAAGTGTCGTAAGATCAGTCTTCAACTGAAGAACTATTTGAAAAACTTTTACCATATTATCCAAAATGACATCACTTCCACTACTGCAGTACGATCTTCTGTAACGCTAGAGTCAGCACTACAGTGAGTTGCGAGCCTGTGGCATAACTTGGCTACATGACCTTGGTGTTTGTTGACTTTCAACTGAAAAAATGTCACAGGTGCAGTGTGACCTGTACAGAGTGAAACTTCTGAAAGCCATGACAAATTATGATTAACGAACTTCACAAAGCTGTAGACTGATTGTTAAAAAAAGAAGACTGGAAAGCCCTGCATTAGTGTGGAAAAGAGTGAATTATGAAATGCAGTATTTTACACCACTTAAGCACCAGACTTACAAGACAACTGGATCTTGCAATGGTCCCCTGCTTTGTTTCTTTAAGTTGGCTTTCTCTGGCAATTCAAAATTGTGACAAAAGCATCATCACCCTCGTATATCTTCACAGAAAGAGGAAGCTCATCTTCTTCAGGTAAACACTGGAATAAAGTAAACTGTGTATTCCTAAAAATAAGACACAGCTAAGCAATTCTCTCATACACAGTAAAGGTGTACTTAACAGGCTTCCCACACATCCATTGAAGAAAGCTGTTTCAAGAATCTGCCCACCACATTGCTATTTGATGGTCAGGAAGCCTGACTCATCTCTGATTAGGCTTTATCAGATAACATAGAGGTACGGTCTTTGGAGAGGGGAGGAGAGAATATCAAGCATCATCTATATACTCCATCAAAATACTTACTGCTTTCACTCAATATGAAGAGGCTCCAGCTGCACAGATCTAGGCCAAATTTAATTTGAAAAACCTCAAGTAGACAGCTGTTCTTCCGCAATTATCCCAAACCTTCTTAAAATAAAAAAAAAAAAAAGAAGGTCTCATTTCTCCTCCTTAGTGCAAATTACTCCAGCAGATAGAGACTCACTCAAGAAATGGGAAAAGAACGCAGCACTTGGTAAGTTAACGTAATATCCACATATATCAGAAAGAGGAACTTTGAGATGCAAGGTATTTTTCACTTAACATATACCGTATCATTTACCTTTCTTCAGTGACCAACATGGAAAGATTTTAAAAATCAAGGGCTAAGGTGCATCCCTTCAATCAATACCAACTGACAGTTTTATGGCAGGATTCAGAAAGGCAGAATGCTGTTCAAAATTCTGAGCATAACACCTTAAGCCTAAAAAAGAGAAGGGGAGGGACTATTGCATTCTATTACCTCAGTACCAGCATATCCTGAAAGAGAACAAATTTAATAAAATGATTGATAAAGTTACTAAAAGCAGAAAAAAAAAACCATGGTAGTACAAACATTTTTTCACCATACTTTCCATACCTAGTTCCTCCCACTGCAGTGCTCTTACTGGGGCAAAGCCAAGACAAAAGGTACCAATTACTACAGTGAAGGCCTATCCTGGACATACTTTACCTCCAAAGACCAGCTCAAGTTCCCCCTTCCCCACCCCTTCCATTCTCTTTTAATACTTTGACACCATTTACCTATCTTGCCACAGTAACCCAACAAGGGATGATGGATGATCTACAGAGGACCTCAGAAACTGCCAACCCCCACCAGCCCCTCTACACAGTGCCTACTTGCTGTAAGAAAGCAGAGATCACCTGCATCCTTGATGGTCTCTTCAACCAACGAGAGTAAGCTGAGAGCAGGACCAGAATAACTATTCTCTCTAACAGGAATTTGCTAGTGTCATGTCACCAGCGGAGTCCCGAGGGCAGGCCACGCCTGACCGGTGAGAAGGCCACCACCACTCAGGACCCTTAACTAAGAGCTGCTGTGAAAGTCACCTTTGATGATGGAAACCAGCCCCCCCTCCCAATCATGCAATAGCCGGATTAACATTAGAAGGAACCTGCGCTTGCAACAGGAAGAGTCACAAATGACGGCCTTACAGCCCAGGTCCCTCTCCCAAACAAGCCAGTAACTCTCCCACCCAACTGGTGGAAGAGCTACTGATGGAGGCTGAACCCAGCCAGGACTGAGAAGGCTGCGAGGAGAAGAGAAACTCTCCCGAGAACTTATCGCTTCCACAGCAGCGGGGCCTTCTCCCTCGCCGTCATCTCCAGTGACTCTGCAGCGCTACCCGACGGCCGTCCTGCCACCCGTGAGGGAGGGGCCCCATCACCGCGCGGCTCGGTGGGCGCCAGAGAAGCCGCGTACCCCGACCCCAGCCGCTCCGAACCACCGCTCACTCTGCGCCCGCTCCCCACCCGCGGGTAGGGTCCCTCTCCGCCGCAGCGCGGCCGCAAACACAGCTGGGTAAAGACTCGGCCCGACTCCCACCCACGACGGACTCGCGCATTCGCCTGGCTCCGCCCGGGCCCTCAGCGCCGCCGCCCCCAGTCCCGCACCCTCCATCCCTGCGGTCCGGGGTCTTGCGAGCCCCCGGCTAAGCCAGCGACCTCGCTCTCACAGCGCGAAGGAGATGGGAGAGGGATGTGCCGCGCACGCTCCTACTCGGCAACCGACCCTCGCAGGGGACTTCAGCGCGCCTCGCCGCACCGTCCTCGCTGGCGGAGGATAACCGAACGTTCCGCGCGGTTTATTGGCCCCCGCGCCTCCCCGTCTCGTGTGGTGGGAGAGAGGCGCGCCCGCTTCCTCCCTTTCCTTACTCGCCCCTGAGCATTCCGCTCCCGCCCTCCCCGGCCGACATTTTAATCCGCTTTCCCGGCCGCTCCTCCACACTAACGGCGAACCCGCATCACCAACATGGCCGCCGAGCGTGCCTTCGCCTTTTTCCCCACCCGGTTTTCTCTGCGGCTGCGCGACGCAGAACCTTATGGGAGTTGTAGTACTCCATGCTTCGGGGGCTTGCCGCTCGATGTGAGAGCGAACTACACATCCCAGAATGCCTCACTGCCAATCTTAAGGGGCCAATGGGAGGCTTCCCTCCTCCCCCCTCCCACCCTGGCCATGGGGATGATGTCATTGCAAAACAGACAGGGGAGGATTCTGCACTGCAATTCATTGTGCTACTCCGTAGCCTCCTCCCCCTACTGCTGAAGTGCTAGGGCAGTGGCTGAGTCCCAAGCGGGGGGGAAACTATACAGCCATCCCAAGGGAGCTACAAGCCTTACCCCGTGTCTCAGTGATTGAATCCCACATTGCGTCTTGTTTTATGATCTCGCCGGGGAAGGGGGGAAATCCCAAACCCAGGTGAGTTCTGTGATTTCTTCTGATCAACTTATCTGTAATGTGCATTTTAAAGTCACAAAAGTGCTATTGATGGGTGAGGTTCAGTGCAGGGCGTTTGTGGGGGCATGGGGAGCACTGCAACCGCAACAGCGACAAAACACCTTCGTTCTTTTCCTTGTGCATTGAGTGGTCCATAAACGTGATTATTATTTTTGGAGGGGCGGTTGCGTGTGAAAAATCCTTACTGAGCTAGACTTGCCTGCAGCACGGTCATCAGACAGTGTTGTTTTTCCTTCGTATACAGATGTTGGCGTGGGGTCTGTGTCTGGTGTGGAGAGCAAGACGGAGCTGAGATACGCATTTATGATATTGTGGTGCCTTTTTTAAAAAAATCCTTGATGCATTTTTAAAACAGCTAATTTATCCTGGAATAAGATGTTTACTTAATATAGTTTTGAATACTTTGTTGCCTTTTTTTCTTGCATTTAAAAGAACAAATGGATGATGTATTTGAAACTATAGACTTACTACTTATGTGGAATGCTTTCTTTCCTTTTCCCCACATCTTCAGGATGATAAATTAAAAATAGCCACAGCAGTAGGCTCAATCATATTGAAATATGTGTACAAAATATATAGAAAGGGTACAACACACACTGCTCATATGTGTCAGTATTCTTTTTAGATAGTCACAGGATGCTTAAGTGTGATTTGTTTTTATTAAAAATATTCTCTTTTAAATATTGCTAATTTTGAGCGTCACTGAGTTGTTTGAAAAAGTGAACATCTGTAGATCTTTCTTAAAAACTCCATTGGAACTTTCAGCACACAGTAATACTTTATAAGTAGAAATTTGATTGTACTTCACCAAGATACAATTTTTACTAACAGATAACTGGAGGGAATTCAGTTGGTCATCTCAATGATGAAAGTAGCAGCAAATACGATTGACTGTAATTTGCTATTGCTTAATGACGCCAAGATGCTATAGGATACGAGATAGGCGTGTTTCTGGCTGGTGAGTGAGATCTGGGACTGTTAGCGGGGGTTCAGAGGGCAATGTATATGGTAAGTTTTTGTTAGAATGGTAGGTTTTTGTTAGAGCTATTCACTTTCTTTGTCAGGGAAAAAATGACCTGAGTTGCATGACTTGCTCTCAGTTACTTAAATTGTTTAAAAGTTATTTTCGAGTAGTATGAGTAAATAGATACTTTGAAAATCAACAGCTGGACTGGTAGACACTGTATAGACAGATGTACCCAATCTTACCTTATTGAACTTCTGATTTACTTGGTTTTCCTTTTGTCATAAGTAGAAGAAATGTGGGTGTTTTTAAAATTAACTCTGGAATCTGACACAGCCTGGTTGTCTTTGGAGAGGGTGCAGTGTAGAGCACGTGATTCGAGGGTGGTGGGGGAACTAGGCATCTGGGTCCTTTCCCAAGTTCTGTCCTTAAGTCTTGAGTGAAAGTCACTAGCTTCAGTTTCAGTATCTTAAAATGGGAATAATGACTGCTTTTGTTAAGAATTTTGAGATGTTTGCATGTATATTGCTACCATATCAAGGTGCAAAATATTACTTTTTCTTTTTTAAGACCATATTGTCACTGCAATTGCAAGAATATTCCAGAGAAATCCACTTTCTGTTTTCAAACATATTAGCAGGAAACACAAAACCCCTTCACTGCAGAATTTGCAGCATCTCTCATTTGTGTTCCTTCAAAGTTTATCATCTACAAGGGCTGACTCTGTTTGGGGCACAGGAAGGGTGCGTGCAGCTGAGCTGATTTTCCTCCACTGCTGCATATTTGCTTCTGTGCTATTCTTGTGTAAGTGAGACTGTTTTATCCTCTGGCAGACTTTCCTTGGAACTGCCATGCTAAGGGATGTGTGACATGAGTGCAATGTGGACAATGAAACTCCCTGTTCCTTTTGATTAAAGTGTTTGTAAACACTAACACAATGGTTATGGAGGCAGTGTGTAGTTCAGTGGCTTTTATTTGATCCTATCTTGCAACTACATTCCTGAGGGTAAACATTCCTCATCTAATCTCCTTGTATTTTTTTTGGCTCTCTTCTTTTTTTCTTCCTTCCTTCCTTCTTTGTTCCTGCTAAGTTAAAGGAGAGGAACAGCAGTGCATACAGTCCAGTTGCCTTTTTTTCTTTTTTAAGACTTCTTTTCTTTCCTGGAATGGCATCTCTGTCCTCTTTTTTTTTTTTGTCAAGGGAGTGAGTGCATAATTTAATATATGGCTTATCCTGTTGGCTATACGTGAAGAACCTCTACAGCACTGATTTTGTGGGCTGTAAAGAACAAGTGCTGGAACTGCAGTGATAGTCTGAAAGTGTATTCTGTAAATTAATGACATGTAAGTTAGGAGAAATTTATATGGTAGGGGATTCAAAGAATGGCAGGGGGTGTAATATAGTTCCTAATGTAAATACAGTGCCTGTATATTTATACCCATTTTGCATTCTTATTTATTGTTTCCATGTATTCTTGTTTTATCATGTTGCTATATTTGTGATTTTCTATAATTAGCAATGAGTTTGTTTAATGAATTCTGGTGCTGTATAATAACAGAGCAATATTTTTAGAGTTAAAATGCGTATCAAAATGCAAACACCAAGTAACACACATGCAAATGCAATATGCATCAGGATGAATTGCAGTTTTTGTCTTGCAGTAGCAGAAATGTAAAAAGACTATAAAAGTTGGACATTCAGGGGATCATCATCTGTCATCATGAATGATAAGAAACAAGGTGGGCAAGGTAATGTCTTCTGTTGGTGAGGGAAACAAGCACTTGAACTTGATATTACCTCACCTACCTTGTCTCTCTAATATCTTGGGAACAGACAATGCTACTACATTGCACTCAACCATGAATGAGCAATGTCAAGAACTATCACCTTGCTTCTACCAAATAGCTGGGTTTATAAAAACTTTAACTTTATGTCTGGATCCCACAAAGAATTGGGCACGTGCATTTACTCATGCAAGTAACTCCACTAGGTTTGTGCGAACAAAGTTATATGCAGGTCCACATGATTGCAAGGTCAAGCCATTATTTGCTAAGCATCAGCAATGAGGTATACACTGTATTGGATTTAAAGAAAAATGGTCCTTAACTGAAAGTGCTTTCGGATAGGAAAGGTCCCAGTCCCAAATAAGATCTACTAGCAGGGACACATTCTGAATTCTACCTTGATGTGGAATTGAGGTCTAAAATGTACAGACACAAATAAGAAAAGATGGACTTGGAGAGCCAAGGAAAATGTTGACATAGATTTGTTCTCCTCTGCTGCAGTGCTGGGAGAGAAGGCATTTGAGTGATTGAGGCTAGTGCAGAGGGTATGGAGCTAGTGGGAAAAATTAGCCTTTAGGAAAGATTTGAATGAAGAGAACTTGATGCACTGGGACTTAAGTGGTAACAAAAAGGTAGTCGTGTTAGTGTGTACTCCAACAAAACAAAGCAGCAGAAATGTAGCACTTCTGGTAACATTGTATGTGCTATTATGTGCCAACAATGCCCTGACACTATGTGCATTGGACAGACTGGGGAAAAACTTCTCCAAAGAATAAATGGACACAGAGCAGACATCAAGAAACTCAATACACATGTCAGTCAGTGAACACTTCAGTGGAGTGGGCCATTCTGTTAAATACCTGAGAATTTCTGTTCTGCAACACAGAGAATTTAACAACAGATTAGAGTGTGAGATTTCTGAGTTAGAGCACATATTCAAATTCGACACATTAACACATAGTATGAATAGAGATGTCAACTACCTCACACATTACAAAGACTGCTGCCCTTCCTTTGATTCTTGTAATTATCTCAGACAGGACTATTAAAATTCCCCCACCTCTCACCCCTTCCTTCTATCCTATGTGATTTGTCATTTTTTTTATTGCATTTTTTTTTCTTTTTGGTCCTCTGTACTTACATATGTCAGTCTGTATTGGAAATGAAAGTGATCTGATGAAGTGAGTCTGTCCCATGGAAGCTCATCACCAAATCTTTGTTTTGTGGGACTTAAGTGGTCACTTGTATAGGGGCCTCTTGGAAGAAGATGAAAAATCAGAAATGTGAGAAGAATAAAGAGAGTGCTGATTCTGGTATATCCTATGACCCTTTTTCTATTGTCGCTCCCATAAAACGGGTTTTGTTCTTTTTTTTTGACCAGTGTAATCTGTGTGTGTTACATGCCCCCTACCTCCACACCGTTGCTAGTGCACATGAAATGAGTCATTCACTGCTTGATTGAGGGAACCTTGCCCTTTTAACTCAAGCAGTAGCAACTCCTGCTTTTTGTTTTGGAGGTCTCCAGTTCAACCTTAAGTGCGTTAGTCAAGATGGCATCCATCACTGGCAACTTCATTCATCTTGTGTAACTGTGAATTGTGTGATCTGTCTTATGGAGATTTATCTGCAGCTGTATTGTTTCTGTGCCGGGGGCTTTTTTCCCCATAAATAAAATAAATGAAAAGGTACAGCAGTCCTGATTCTGGATTTTAGTATTGGGTACTATCATAAGAACATAAGAACATAAGAATGGCCATACTGGGTCAGACCAAAGGTCCATCAAGCCCAGCATCCCATCTGCCGACGGTGGCCAATGCCAGGCGCCCCAGAGAAGGAGAACAGAAGACAAGTGATTTATCTCCTGCCATCCATCTCCTGCCCTTGTTATGAAGGCTAGGGCACCATACTTTATCCCTGGCTAATAGCCATTTATGGACCTGACCTGCAAAAATTTATCAAGCTCTTTTTTAAACCCTAATAGAGTCCTGGCCTTCACAGCCGCCTCGGGCAAGGAGTTCCACAGGTTGACTGTGCGCTGTGTGAAGAAAAATTTCCTTTTATTAGTTTTGAACCCACTACCCATCAATTTCATTTGGTGTCCCCTAGTTCTTGTATTATGGGAAAAGGTAAATAATTTTTCTATATTCACTTTCTCCACACCATTCATGATTTTATATACCTCTATCATATCGCCCCTCAATCGCCTCTTTTCCAAACTGAAAAGTCCCAGTCTCTCTAGCCTCTCCCCATATGGGACCCTTTCCAAGCCCCTAATCATCTTAGTCGCCCTTTTCTGAACCTTTTCTAATGCCAATATATCTTTTTTGAGGTGAGGAGACCACATCTGCACGCAGTACTCGAGATGTGGGCGTACCATAGTTTTATATAGGGGAAGTATGATATCTTTTGTCTTATTATCGATCCCTTTTTTAATAATTCCTAACATCCTATTTGCCTTACTAACTGCCGCTGCACACTGCGTGGATGTCTTCAGAGAACTATCCACTATAACTCCAAGATCCCTTTCCTGATCTGTCGTAGCTAAATTTGACCCCATCATGTAGTACGTGTAATTTGGGTTATTTTTTCCAACATGCATTACCTTACACTTACCCACATTAAATTTCATATCCTTTTTGTTTTAGGGAGAGATTTGTTTTTTTTTTAGTGGTGGACTCTAAAACATGAAAGTAAATTGTGCTGCTAATAGTTTCAGAAATGGCAGTCAGAAAATGTGTCTGAGCCCAGCTTTTTGTGTGTGCCTGTGTGTGCGTATTTTGTCCAGATTACATGGATGTACATGGTAATGTCAAAGAGAAATTATGGATCATAATATGAGTATATCGATTATAGTAGGATAGGAATTGCATAGAATGGGACAGAGTAGGATAAACCTGGGAATAATAGGATAACATTTAAATCAGAGAAAATTGTGGCTGGATATCAGAGTGTATCAGAGTGTGAGACTTGTTCACTTAGCTGAGTGAAGATTATTCCATCTTGTAAAATATCTGATCTGAAGAAGTGGGTCTGTCCCATGAAAGCTCATCACTTAATAAATTATTTTGTTAGTCTTTGAAGTGCTACTTGACTGCTTTTTTGTTTTCCATCTTGTAAGTGATGACAATTCCATTACAAAATCATTATCTCAGTGGGAGAAAGCCTGGAATGTAGATTACAGGAACACTTCTGCTTTGGTTGGGAACATGGACTAAATGACCTACAAGTTTCTAATTTCTATAACTTGACATAATTGTTGATAGAAAGTGTGCTTTTATTGTTAACTGCCTGTTATAGCATGAAAAATTATGTTGTCATGTTTGCAATCTTTCCCTGGGCTGTGATGCTTCTCAGTTAGACTATGCTTCAAATGAAATAGAACAAATTGGAGCAAATATATCCCTGATGTGACTCCCATTTAATTCATTACAATTACATGAGGAATTACTTTGGCCCATTAAAATCAATGTTACTATTTAAACATAGTTAGGTTTCAAGAATTCAATTGGAAGGTTTCAATTTTTAATGGTAAATGTTGGTAGACATAGAGTTCACCATACACGCTCAAAAATGACAAAACATTTCCATTGATCATTGAAATTTACAGATAGGTGGAGAGCCATGTGTGGATACAAATATCTAACCACAGGTGCTACTTGCAGTGCTCTATTCCTAGAAGATGCTGCTGCCAAAGGAGAGGAGCATGGTGCCACCATTCCCAAGAGGCAGTACTACTGCACATCCTGGAGGAGCTGCCAGCATTGGGTGCTGGCTTCTGGGAGAGGCGGCGCCACACTTCTTTCCTTTGGGTGTGGTGTCTTCTGGGAGTGGAGCCCTGCACATCAGCAGCTACCAATTTTTGTCCTCGAGATATTCGCGTCCATGGGTAGACACTGGTATCTGCATAGGGCTCTATAAATCAGTAAAAAAAGAGTAATGGTGCTTGGGGAAACTACACAGTTTGATTTAAGGCAGTTTTCTTTGTATGTTGGGATATGAGTTGACTATTTGTGTTTTTAACAGTTATGAAGTTTTAACATCTTGAATCTTAGTATCTACTGTCATTAAATAAATTTCACGCCTTCTATTGTCTGACCCCTCTATAATTTTCCATTATTGTGAACACTTATATTGATAAAAATAAAAAGAAATGCTTAAAATAAACTGATGTTATCTGTCATGTTATTTAAAAGATAATCATTCTGCCAAACCCAAAAGCAACTGAGAGCAAATTATAGTGGATCATTATTACAGTTGGTTCGTCACTGCTCTTCCTCTCGGGTACTAAAAATTGTCAATATGGGATGTCTACACTGGAGCTGAAGATGTGATTTCCAGCTAGGGTAAACATATAAGCTACATCTACATTAGAGAGTTTTGTTGACAAAACCCACGGAGCATCCACACCAAAAGTGCGTGCTGTTGACAGAACTCGTCACTTTTGTAGACAGCCTTCTGCCTCTCCCCCATGAGGCAGAATACCTTTCTTGACAGAATCTGTTGACAAAAAAGCTGTGAGGACACTCCGGGGGTCCCTCTGTCAAAAGACAGGGCTTCTGGGTCACTGGGCTGACCTGTGTGCTGTGCTTCCGGTTGGCCATTCTGTTGAGAGAGTGGTCAGGCAGTCTGGGTTCTCTCTGTTGACAGAGCAGATTGACAGAGCAATCCTCTTTTGTGTGTGTTGGCAATCTGTTAACAGAAGTTTTATTGGAAAGGTAATGTCTGTTGACAGATTGCTGTACTGTAGGCAGAGCCATACACACTGGCTCTGATGGAGCTCGCGTACTAAAAATAGAAGTACATCCATGGCAGCACAAGCAGCAGGATGAGCTAGCTGCCCCGGGTATATGCCTATGGTTTCAGATGGCATCATACTCAGAACAGCTCACCTAGCCTGCTGCTGGTATTGCCACATTTATGTTTCTGTTTTTTATGTGAGCTCAGTCAGCTTCAGATTACACCTCCAGCTCCAGTGTATACATAACCACATGTAGAGCCTGTGCAAACAAAGCATATGGGAATTGTGCTTTAACATGACCCTGTGTACAGAGGTGGAAAACATACCTGAAAAGTTACTTGACTAAAAGTACGGTTGCTTTGTGGTGGTAGTAGTGGGAGAAGAGGAGAGAATTGGTGACACTCAGAATTTGCTCTAACTGGGTTGTAAAGATATTGCCTTAAAATGTCTTCTTAAATTTAAGGCAGGGGTGCAGGAAGAGTGCAAGGCAACATATATGTGGATCGTCTTATAAAAGTTTTTCGTTATACAACCTGACTTCTGGGATCACTTTATGAGAAATTCCCTAATGGGATCTCTTTTATAGGTTTCCTTCAAAGAGTGGACCGTTGCTTTGCTTTGTCTTTTGCTGCTTTCTAGTGATTGAAAAGACATTTAAATTCTGTGGGTTTTTTCAAACTAGAAATTTAGGATTTGTCTGCCCTGAAACACTAGACGACAAGGAGAAGTGATAAGATTGTGTCTTCTCAGATGTCCTAAAATCTCTGTAGCCTGCATAATCAACAGGTGAAATTACGTTTTTTCTTCAGGTGGTTTAAAATTATGTCTTGCAAGGGTTTTTTTTTTCTCTTCTTTGGTTGCAACTGATTAAGACTTGAATAATAAAATAGGCTGAAAAAGCTTTCTTTACACGTTTTAGATCATCAGTATATGGGAATATAAACCTGTCTCATAGAGCTGGAAGGGACTAATGAGTCTAGTCCCCTGTACCCACAACAGGACCTCTCATTATCCTTGACAGTTTTTTTTTTTAAATCAATTTTCCCCAGATCCCAAACTGTCCCCTTCAAGGATTGGCCTTACAACCCTGGGTTTAGCAGGCCAATGCTCAAACCACTGAGCTATACTCTCTTCTTCCAGCAAGAGCTGATGATCCCTGTTTTGACCTTGCTGATACGGCACATATTAAGAATGAAAACGTTTGAAATCATGGACGAATATTTCATATATTTGGTACTTTATGAGGAAAGGCAGGAGAGAGGGAAAAAAAGCCTTCCCTTTTTATTTTTCCAGTTCATCTTTAACTGCATTCTCATGTGTGTCTTCGTAGGAAAAAGGGTGCTGGCTAAAATGAGGTAATGTCCTAATGAACACTAGGGAATCAATATTCACAAGTTGACAGGTTAAGGTAGAGTATGAGGAAATTTAAAGTTTATTTTAATCTGTTAACCCATGTTAAAAACTACAGGCTGCATTATTCAAAAATATTTTACCTCATGTAAGAACTGCCCCCCTTTCCCACTGCCCCCCTAGTGAAGGCAAAGCTTTGTAGATTGTAATTCTTAACAGTGCAACAATGGACTAACACTTAACTCTAGATCTTCTGACCTGCTCTGTGCATGTTACTGAGGGTGGAACTTCAGGAGGGGAAGTGCTCTCACTAAAAAGGGTAATGAGTTTTTGTGGGTAAGACTGATGAAGTGGGGCTACCCATGAAAGCTCATTATCCAATAAATAAAATTGTAAGTCTTTAAGGTGCTACAGGACCTCTTTTGTGAAGCCCCCGACTAATACTGCTACCCCCTTTGAGTCTATTCACTGAAAACGGGTCATTTTTATCTGTTAACTGAAAACTGCTTACATGAAGCGAATTCATCAGCATCAGTTACTTCTCAATAACTCTCTCTCCACAGCCTCCTCACATGGTAGCTAGCAGGGAGACAACTGTGTGTCTTTACAAGTAACTTTTACATATACTGCTGGTGTATAACATTGCCCACTGAAAATATAAGTGCTTGAGAACATTATATGGGATTAGGGATTTTCCTGGAGAATTTTGGATCTTGTACACACAGAATTACTTTGGCACTTTGAGACTGTATCTGTGCTGCGTATCCAAGAAGCCTGTGATTTTAAGAGTTGGCACATTTGTTTAAAAAATTTTATCCCTTTTGTTTCTGAATGATGCATGCTGTTTAATGGGAGCTGTGCTCACTTTCTTCATCCCAGCATTTTTTCACATTTTCAAAACATGGTAGTATCTTTCGGCCTGACTTGTTTGTGTGTGTGTGTGTGCAGGTCTGTGCAGGTGTGTGTGTGTACACACACAATTTTGCATTAACTTTTGAACTTTCAGATTAGTGAAGAGAATGAGTAGAAATTTGTTAACTGTCTTACAAAGAAAGTGCGAACACCTAACAAAATGGAAATTGCTTTCTAAATTGTGCAAATGGAGCTGCTTCTTCTGATATGTGATTGTTGTGATATGTAACTTGTGTTTAAAATATTTATATCCCATGCATACCACTGAAAGGGTAATTATCCTGTCATTGATTCCTGACTCTATCAATGTCAGGTATATTGTGGATGTAGGTAATAATGAATCACCCCCCCATTATTGTATTTTAAAATTAGATTAGGGGTGTGATTCCCAGGGCTCCACTTCTCCCCACCTAACCCCTGCCTTCAGTATAATATTTAAATAAATAGATCCATATTAAAATGTTGAAAAACCTCCCCATGTACCTTCAGACCCAAAGACGAAACTTCTTAGTATGGATTTTGTCTGCAGTAGCAAGTTGTAGCAATTAAAAGTTCTTTCGTCATACTGCCACCACAAAACTGTTCCAGCAGAGCACATACACAATTGGCCATTTGTGTGGGTGTATTGTGCCCACGCAGTCTCAAAATGTGTCAGAAAAACTGTGTTGCACTGCAAGTAGCCAAACAGTGTTTTCCATCTTGCTCCTAGGACAAATATTATGGGGCAGCAGCTGTATAATGTGGGATACCCACTGTACTCTCAGGGAATTGTGGGTCAAATACAATCAGCAACTGTTACAATCATACTACAATCAGCAACTCTTACCTTCAATTTACGAGCTTGCTGCTGCAGATGCTATTCATGGAACAACTGCACTATAAAAAATACCTTGTCGCCATCAGAAATAGCTTACATGCACGTTTCCCCCTTTCTCATGCATCCCAAATGAATTGGTTTTATGTCCTGCCCTTCTTGTAGTGTGTTTCTTCTCAGCCTGTTCCTGAGGGCTGGGATAAACTTTCTGCTTGTCCTTGTGAACAGGATTTTCAAGCCATGTGCATGTTGGACCATTCAAGACCCCCATTTTATTACAAAGGTCTGAATTTTCTCCTTGCCATCAAGCCTGAGGGGCAACGTTTAGGTACAGGACAGAGAAACAGATTGTGCGTGTGAAGACCTTCTTCTCCAAAGCACTTAAGTACATGCTCAGCTTTAAGTATGTGAGTAGTTTGAATAGACATTTGAACTAAAATCTTCTTCCTCCTTCTCCTCTTTGCTTTCTGAATTACTACAGCCCGCGAGACAATGGAAGTAATGCACTGGCAATCATAAAAAGACAGAATGCCAGTTTAAGCGTGGAAGAAAATAAACCTTATTCAAAATTTGAGTGGTTGTAATTATTCTCCCTGTTACAGTTTTCAAAATTGGAATGATTAAATCTGAAATAAATTGACCACAAACTCCCACAACCCAGCCAACCAATGGAAAACAAACAACAAAAATCCAGCCAAAAATCTGCAGTCATTTCAGCTACAGTAAATTAGGATGATATTGAAGTAAATATTAAACACACAGACTCTCTTTTAAGGTCTGCATTTCTGGAGAATTGGTCTCTGAAGCAAAAGAACAAACCTGGCATTAATTGTTTACTTTGACTGTTGCTCATCAAATCAGTAAGTCTTTTGCATCAGTTCCTAATATAGCTATTAAACAACCAAATCAGGATGTTAAATGTCAGACTGTTCTGAAAATTTAAAGAACAACATTAAAACTGAAATTGTAAACTGTTTTCCCTTTTCATCCTGTGGATAATGCTCTTCATTATTATTTTTTTTCAGCCCCATGACCACTGATGTTCTGTGAGCTTGGTTATGCAAACAGATATGCCTGTGTGGAGTCCCATTGTCACTGAGAACTCTGTGGTCAAAGGTGGCTCCTTTTTTCCCCCCCTGATTAAGGAGATACAACCCTCTCATAGAGCTGGAATGATACCTCAAGACAGTTATCAAGTCCAGTCCCCTGCCTTCTTGGCATGACCAAGGATCATCTCCCCCTCTCATTTGCCCAAGATACCTAAATGATCCCCTCAAGGCCTGAGCTCACAGCCCTGCGTTTAGCAGGCTAATGCTTAAACCACTGAGCTATTAAGGATTGAGGTACAAACATTTATGTCTGTGACTTGTGTAGTTACCATTTGCAAAATATGTATTTTGTACTACTGAGCTTTCAGGAAAGTTGTAGCGTATTGGATACTGGTATATTTTTGGCTTAATGGAATGGAATGTACTTTAAAAAGCATTGTGTTCTAATTTTTGGTCTTCTAGGTATGCAAAATTCAGGCCTTTAAAAACTTACGTGGTTTTTCTCATTTAAAAATACATTGAAAACAACTGGTTCAACTAATGCTAAATTTTTAACACTTTTTTTTTCAGAATTTAACTCTTGTTGTTTATTTGTGTAATTAATTCCAACCTGAAAGATTGAGTTTTCTTGAAGTTGTTTTTCAAACATTTCTGTGGACTATACAACCACCCAGACCCATTCTGACCCTTTTATTGTATGTGCTTATGACATTGTGTATTCTTTTAAGTATGAACTGTGCAGTGAATGAAGTATAGGTAGAAACTTTCCATTTACTTGTCTGTGAAGTTTTGCTTAATAAGGTGTTATTGGGACTCGTTCAGTAATATGAAGGGAGGGAAAAATAACATGTCCATATGCATAGGGTTTTGGCTGCTTGAAGACAGCATGTCACCAAAATAAAGGCTCTTTTCCTGTCCTAGTTCAAAGACTCATTTCAAATGGACAGAACAATCTGTGCTACATGGGGAGAGAATTGGGAAGACTGTATTCTAATAGTTCGCACATAGCTTGTACTGGGAAGGTGGGAGATGTACGTTTGTATATACATTCCAAAGTGAGGATATTTTAATCCAATACTAATATGTTGTGGCAGTTATGATGATGATGATGATGATGATTGTATGGCATTCTGAAGCTGGCTGTGGTTAACAGTATGGTTCCTGCCTTGCTGGGAATGTGAGCAAGCAAATGTGAGTACTGACATGCAAGATATGTTCATAGTCTGTGCTCAGAATTTTAAGATTCACGGTTTTCCGTTTTTTTTTGCCACAACTTCTAACAGAGCTGTCTCACCTTATCTGACTGTCAGATGCTGAGGCTGAATGACTGGGGCTGGATCACTTAATCATTGCCCTGTTTTGTTTATTCCCTTTGAGGCATCTGGCCCTGGCCACAGTCAGAAGACCAGATACTGGGCTGAGTGAACCTTTGTGCTGACCTAGTATGGCCATTTTTAAGGTCTTCTTACAGAAAGAAGGTCTGAGATTTTGTCTTTGCCACGAGACTGGTTAGAAGACAGTTAAATCTGTTGAGTCATCAGGGTAGACACAATAGCTTAAATCATATTTGTGAGTTAGAACCCCTAGAGCAGGGATTCCCAGCCTATGGGTCGGGACCCAAATGTGGGTTGCCATTAGATTTTCTAAAGGTCACCAGCTAGTGGCTCCGAGTCACATGTAGCCATTTGCAGCTCTTGCCACTGAGTCATCCAGCTCCCAGTCCCTGCCCTGCAGTGCTGAAATGGAACTCCATTCAATTGGCAGGAGGAATCCAGCCATTAAACCAATTAAACTGAGTCCCATTTCCGTGTGGCAGGGCAGGAACTGCCCATACTGCAGATGGGGAAAGAGAGTAGGAGGGCTGAGGGGAACCATGTGGTGGAGGCGGTGGCCCAGAGAAGGAGCAGCAGGGAGCAGCAGTGGCGTTTGTGTGAGGTAGGTGGGGGGCATTTTGGGTCTGCAAGGGGTTTAAGCCTGGGATTGTTGGGGCGCGAATCAAGATTTATAAAATAAATTTCCCAGGGGAGAAACTCCTCTTCCCCTGATCCCAGTTTTGAATTGCCTTGGGTCACAAAGTTGTACTGAATTGTCAAATGGAGTCACTGTCTCAAAAAAGGTTGGCGACCTCTGCCTTAGAGAGAGTCCATAGAGGGAGAAGAGGAGGGGGCTAAATGTGGACTCCTGTCGAACCTCCTCAATATATTGTAGAAGGGATGCTGATGAAGAGCTTGTATGTGAAGTTTTGAAGAAATGATTGGAATAAGGGGGAGAGCCAGGAGAGGACAGAGTTGTGAAAGTTGACGAAGGACAGGCTTGCAGGAGGGAAGAGCATGGTAACCGTGTGATGAGTTGGCTGATTTTCTGGTTAGGAGAAGGTATCATCAGCTTATTTTAATCATCTAGTGGCTATGGCTGTGAAAGTCTTTGAAATCCTGACTGAAAGCCAGTGCTGTACTGTCTTTGATGTTCTGCGGACAGTTTCAGTGCTGCCTTGGCTCGTCAGAGCTTGCCCAAGCTACAGTGAAAGCTGGAGTCTTCCCCTTCATCTGCTGCTGTTCCAAACCCTGGGGGCAGCAGTGGGGCTAAGAATTGGAGCAATCTCACTTTGGTGCGTGTGAGGAAGGAAATGGCATTATAGCTCTTCACTGCAAAGGAAGGTTTAAACTGTAGCTGAGCTGGAGCAGTGAAGGTGGGTGAAGCCTTTTGGGGTGACCCCAGGTGTCTGGGGTGTATTGCAGGGAGAGAGCCCTACCTTTGTTCACCAGGGAAAGCTGTCCAGCCACTGCCTATTTGTAACACAGGAGCTCCACTCCAGACTCCAAAGTCCCTCTGTTTCCCTCTGCAGGCTAAGAATTTACACACCTCGCTTTGGTCAGTTTAAATGCCCACTCCCTTAGTATTCCCCTTAGTCACCCACCTCCACACCTGGCCCTGCCCCCAGCCTGCCTCTTCCTGCTTCTACTCTGCCCCTGCCCCATATTCTCCACTCCCCCCCCCCTTCACTTCTTCCTGCCCCTGCTCCACTCCCTTCCTGCCCCCATTCCATCCCTTCTTCCAAATCCCCAGCCCTGAGCCGTAAAACCCAGAGGATTACTGGGGGATTTGGTGCCATCAGCAGGTGTCAGATCCTCCCCCACACTCACTGGGGTAGAGGGAAACAGAATGACCCAGCCCCACCCTACTCTTCCATGGCTCCCAACAGCATCACTTGAGGGAACAGAGTTGGTTGGAGCCAGGTCACTCCTCCTCCCGCCAGTGCAGTGAAGCAGACCAGCCTGGCTTGGAGATGGAAGAGTGGAGCAGGCTCTGCTTCCCGCTGGCGGTGAATGCAGGGGTAGGCCTGATCCCAGCTGCCAGTGCCAGGGCCCTGGTAGCCTGCAGGATGCCCTGGGCCCTATGGGCCCTCCAAAGCAGAGGGTTTGGGGCAGCTGCCACAAACTGTCCATGGATGGGATTACTCTGGTTCTGGACACCCATGATGTGTGGAAACCTGGCTGTGGACGCTCTGCTAATCAGCTGGGCATGTTGATGTCACAACACATGCAGCCTACTTCTTAGAGGCAGCCAGAAAATAGAGGGAGTGCTAGGGGTGGTGGATACTTCTCACTTACCATGCCGGGAGGTAGCAGGCTACAGGACAAGAAGAGAAGAAAAGAGAAATTTTCTTCTCTATTCCAGCAGCTATAAATTTGTCTGACACTTACAAGGCAAAATACAAAAGCTGGATCCCCAGAAGAGGGTGCAGGGACAGCCCTTGTGAAGGAATCCCACCCTCCTTGCCTTTCTTGGCAGTAGGGAAGAGGTGGTAGAATAAATGAGACAAAACACAAGAGGATGAAGTAAAGGACACAGTACAAGGAGAAAGTGAAATAGATATGGGGGAGTTAAACAAAAGATGGATCTGAGTGTGCACATTACGAGACTGGAAAAACGTGAAACAGAGCGAGGACAAAAAGGAAAAGAAAGGACTCCTAGAAGAAGGAGAACTGAAGTAGAGGGAGGGAGATGTGGAATGCAATTTCCAGCTCTGCTAGCAACCTCTGTGACCTCGGCAAGTCACTTTGCTTCTCTGTGCCGTTATTTCCTCTGTCTTTTTTCTGTTTTGCCTGTTTGAATTGTAATTTGCCATATGTGGCAGGCGCTGACTCTTGCTACAGACATATAAGATGATACAAACCTTGCCTCTGTGAGTTATAGTAACTTCAGTGATCATGCCAGCACTGTGTAAGTCCTGCATTGCCTTCAGCATAGTCCTCAAAGTCTGCAGATCAGGTGTTCCACCTGGGTAGTTTCTTTCTGTGGTGATTCCAGTTTTAGTTAGGAATCTTCAGAGAAGTTATTCATTACAGAAGACACACAAATGAATTACAGTGAGAACCTGGGAACTGCCAGTTTCACTTGTAGGCAGTCTGTGAGGCTGCTTCATAGAAGCACTAGTGAACCAAAGGAGCAGATTAGTGAACAGACTGCAAGAATTTTAACTTATTTAATAGGAGTGAAATTTTCCTTCTCTAGGGTTACAAAAATGCCTTTTTCACCAGGAGAAGTCCTTTGGATTTCATTAGGTAGGTTTATGATACCAAATACACTGTTTAAACCTCTTCTCTGTTATTGTACATGGCCATGTCTAGAGTAGAGGGATTTGTCAGCAGAAGTTTTTGTTGGAAAATATCTTGCGACAAAACTTCTGGGGACAGATCTTGTCCAGACTGCAGAGTGGATTGAAAGAGCGATCTGCTCTGTTGAGAGAGCGCAGCCGGAATGCCTGGTCGCTGAACCGGCAAAACAGGCCACCCAGAAGCACAGCAGACAGGGTTGTGCAGTGTCCCAGAAACCTCTTCTGTTGACAGAAGGCCCCCTAGAACGTCCAGATTGGTGTTTTGTCGACAGATCTCTGCCAACAGCAGTGTTCTTCTTCGTGGTGACCAGGGTACGGCTGTCAACAAAAGTGCTGTGTTCTGTTGACTTACTGTCAACAGAACTCCATTGGGAATCTGGACGCTCTATGGGTTTTGTTGAGAAATCCCTCTAGTCTAGACATACCCCATAAGCAATGTTCTAAACATGAGGCATATGAAGGTCAGCTGGGATGCAAAATACCTGTGACACTTGACATTTAAATAGCATATTTCCATGACTCATGCTGTCTTCAGCATGACTATCCTGTGATGTTTCCAAAAATCAGACTCCATAGGCTATATGTAGCCAACAAAAGGATGTTTTGTTTCAGAGTGTGCCTGTGAGATAAAATAATTTTCTCTATTATCAAGGCATTGGTAGTGACTCACTTGTCAAGGTTGCATAGAGATTTGTACTAAAATCCTGATTAATTCTTTGCTGATTGAATAGTCTCCTGGCTTTAGCACAATATTTCTTCAGCAGATAGTACAATTTCAAATTCAACCAACTTTGTGCAGAAACAGCACTTTAAAAATCAAAACCAAAAGTGGTCAAGTAGCACTTTAAAGGCTAGCAAAATAATTGATTAGGTGAGCTTTTGTGGGACAGACCCATGGTCTGAAGAAGTGCTTTTTGTTTTGATAGTGTATAGACTAGCACGGCTTACTCTCTGTTACTGTACATTTTAAAAATGTTCTCTTAAAGTTTTATACTTGTTGCTTGCTCTTTGGTGTCTTGCACATGGACCAAGTCAGATATAGTTATAGCAAATGGTTTGCACTAGTATGCCCTGCACTCTTTCTTCGTCTCTGCTCACTCAGTCATTATTGCAGTCTGCTCCTTGCTACTTGATAAAGCTTATATCCTCCCACTCAATATCTTTGGCTTACCATTTGCTGCCCCTACACCCCATGGATAGTCACACTGCTGAAACCTTCCCCTGTTATCTTTCCTGTCTTCTCTGTGTGCTCCGATCCTATACCCTTTACTGCTCATCACTACATGACAATACTTTTAATAATCTGGGACGTTCCCATATGAAAAATATTGAAGTAAGGCTTTTAAAATTGCTTATCCTTTAAACACAATTTTATAACAATGAAGTAATTGCCAGTCAAGGCTATGTTAACACCCAGAAAAACCTCAGTTCACCAGTTCACAGCCCTTAATTTAATCCTGGACTTGTCATCTCAGCAGCAAGCCCTGTTTTTTTTTCTTGACACTGTGCACATATCTGTTTTCATTGTACCATAGCCTCATGTGCAATGTTGGCTAAATTTTGAGGTTGCTCCAAATTTGTCTAAATAGATACTTTGCAGGTTTTAGTTTAAAAAACAAACAACCAGTACTTGTTAAATTGGTGTAGACTTTAGTGAGAAAACAGAATCCTTTGAAGTTAAGTGGTTGTTTAGGGCTCAGTTCATTTGTTTCATCAGAGGTGACCTTATATTTTAATTTACACAAGTCTCATAGCTTTCCGTCCTCAAGAAAAGGTGTGGTAATGACCCACTGGCTTTGTATATTTGGCCTGTGGAACTCCTTGCCAGAGGATGTTGTGAAGACTTTTTAACAGGGTTTAAAAAAAAAACAACTAGATAAATTCATGGAGGTTAGGTCCATCAGTGGCTATTAGCCAGGATGGGTAGGAATGGTGTCCCTAGGCTCTGTTTGTCAGAGGCTGGAAATTGATGACAGCAGAGGGATCACTTTGATAACCTGTTCTGTTCACTCCCGCTGGGGCATCTGGCATTGGCCTGTGTCAGGACACTGGGCTAGACAGACCTTTGCTCTGACGCAGTATGACCTTTCTGATGTTCTTTAATCATAAAATAACACTTTACTTTCCAAGTGTCAGTGGAGTTAACTTCAAAATAGCACAATGAGATTGGGTGAGTAATACTATCCAAGTTGTACAGAAGAGGACTCTCTGTGCCAATTAGGTGACTTACCTAAGCTCATGCAAGAAGCCTGAGATAGAGCCGAGAATAGGATCCAGGTCTTTCTGATTCCTGATTTGTTGTTGGATCACAAAGTCATCCTTCCTGATGTGATGGTAAATGTGTGCAAAATGTACACCATTAATATTATAATAACAGATATTCCACTGCAACTTTGATGAAAGCATCTGATAGTAATGGCATTTCCTCCCGCCTCCCAGGAGTCTATCATTTACCATCCTAATTACAAAAGGATTCAACATCAATGTGTACTTTGCAACACAACAACTTAAAAACTTCCCTTATTCTCAGCAATAGCAGGAGTTCCGATGTGTCTGAATTTAGTATAATGGGAATTGTGGTTACGTTTATGGTGAATAAAAGATAAAACCAAAGTGTTGAGGGGTGTTTGTTTTATCACATGAAGAGGGCTTATAATTGTTATTATTTTTTTGCACTTATTGTAGAATGCTGTTTAAAATAATTTTCTACTCCTTGGATAAATACTGCTACTTTTAATTCATTTACGTAAAATAATGTTTCTAAAATAGTCAGCATATATGGATGTTGCATTCTGAAGTTTTTCTTTGAACAATGTCTGCTTATGGAAGTCTTTCAAAATATGTGTGTGGGAGTGTATGTGAGTGTTTTAAAGAGCTGTTGATGACAGTGATTATATTTGTATTACCAGTGTGTCTGGGAGCTCTGGGCATGGACCATGGCCCCACTGTACTTGTCATGGTACTTACAGTTTCAGTGAATTCATAATTTTTCATGACTTATGCAGTTAAAAGCTATTATCCCAAGGATTTAGTCTGCTGGACAGGGTGAAGAATAGCTGCTCTGCCATATCTCCTGTATAATAATTTAAAGGAATAGAATACTTGTGTGAAGTTTACTGTGCCTATGGACTATTTTAACGTGGCCACAACATTAATATCTTTTGCTTTTGTTCCTTTCCTAGCCTGGATTAGTTTTTTTGATTTCTCTCTGTATAAGAGATCGAGTTTCTCCTATTCCTTGCCATTTCTCTTTCTCCATCACCAGAATCTCTAAAGCCGCGTCTACATGTACAGGCTACTTCGAAGTAGCCGCGCCAACTTCGAAATAGCGCCCGCCATGTCTACACGTGGTGAGCGCTATTTCGAAGTTGACATCGACGTAAGGCGGCGAGACGTCAAAGTAGCTATCCTCATGAGGAGATGGGAATAGTGCCCTACTTCGACGTTGAACGTCAAAGTAGGGCACGTGTAGCCGATCCGCGTCCCGCAACATCGAAATAGTGGGGTCCGCCATGGCGGCCATCAGCTGAGGGGTTGAGAGACGCTCTCTCCAGCCCCTGAGCTCTATGGTCGCCGCGTGCAGCGGCCCCTTAAAGCTCCCCACCCCCTTCCTTCTTGTGCAGGAAGCTGAGAGAGCGTGCAGGCGGCAGCACAGCCACGCGGCCAGCCTGCACGCCTCCCTGCAGCCCAGAGACACGCCCCCCGCTGCGATGGCCGCCCCCCAAGCGCCCCCAGGGCACCCTCCCCAAGGGGAGCCAGGGCTCCCAGGCTGGCAGCCAGCTGGGGAAGAGGCAGTGGGGTCCCTCCTGGACGGAGGCCGAGATCTGGGACCTGCTGGGGCTCTGGAGCGAGGAGGAGGTGCTCCAGGTAATGGGGAGCAACAGGCGGAATGCGGATGCATTTGCTTGGCTGGCCGAGGGCCTGGCCGCCCGGGGTCACCCTGCCTGCACTCCTGACCACATCAGGAGTAAGGTCAAGGAGCTGCGGCAGGGTTACGCCTGGGCCTGGGATGCGGCCGGCCAATCTGGGGCCGCCCCCGCCACTTGCCCCTTTTACAGGGAGCTCAGGGAAATCCTGGAGCCCTGGCACACCTCCTCCCCGCCGGCCACTCTTGACACCTCGGCTGGTGAACCCCATCAGGCCCTGGAGGCAGAGTCCGCCCCAGAGGCAAGCCCCGCACCCCAGGGGCCCACCCAGGAGTCCACCCCTGGGATGCCGGAGGAGGAGGAGGAGGAGGGGGAGTCCTCCTCCAGTGACGGGGGGCTCCACATCGTGCTGCCATCCCGGAGCTCCAGCCAGGCGTCCGCCCACAGGGTGTCCCCCGACCGTGGGAGCGGACCGTCAGGTATGTACCCGCCCCCCGGTGCACACCCCCGGGGTTGAGGGGTGGGGACAACAGACATGACCAGGGCCCTCCACATGCCCAGATCACCATGGCCCCAAGGACAGCAGTGGCATGTCCCTCAAAAGACTGCATCAGCCCCTGCCCCCACAGCAGGACAGAGCCATGCCCCATCCCTGGGGATGGGGGGAGCGGAACCTAGGGTCCTCCGGGGGGAGGGGGTGGGACACCCATCATCAGCAGCAGCATCTCCCAGGGACAGGGATGGGGAACCAGCAGCAGAGGGGTGGGGGGACAAGGGCCACGGCTCGGGGGCCACACTAACGGCTGTCTCCACTCTTCTTCCCTCTGCGTTCCGCAGCTGCACCATCGGAGGGCCCGGAGAGTGCCGGTGAGGTGTCAGTGGTCCTGGAGAGCCCACTGGGGCCATCACTGCAGGCCAGCACCACGGCGGAGCACCGACCAGCCCCAAGGCGGGGCTGATGGCGGACCCAGCACCACCACCGGACGGCGACGGACCACTAGCTGCTGGCGACCCTCCGGCGACAGCTGGAGGTCTCGGAGCAGCGCCTGCGGGTGGACGAGTGGCGCCTCCAACTGCAGGAGCGGGCGCTGGCCTGGCGCCAGGAGGCATGGGGGGCTTTTATGCGCACGTTTGAGCGCATCGCGGACTACCTGGCCCCCCATGCCGCACCGGCTGCTGCTCTGCCCACCCTGCCTGCTCCACTCACTGCTCCACCCGCTGCTCCACCCGCCGTCCCACTGCCGTCCGCCACCGAGGGGCCTTCCACCGAGGGGGACCTGGAGCCTGCTGACACCCGCCGGCCGTATCTGCCGGTTCGCCTGGCCCCCAGCCAGCCTCGGCCAGGGCTGAGGCCGAGGCGAGGGTCGTGCCCGCCAACCCCCAGCGCTGGACATGACGGGGTGCGGAGCCCAGGACGTGGCCCCCCCCCCTTTGTACATATCCCCATTATGTTGTATATAGTTTGTATTAGACCCCTGTTATTTTAGGATACCTGCCCCCCCCATGTAAATAGTTCTCCCCTTGCTTGTGTTCCACTGTTTGTTTATCATAGAATATATAATATATTTGTAGTAATAATATAATAAGAGAATTCACCGTTTTGTGGTTTCACAAACAACAGGTGTATAAGTGGGGGGGGGTGTGCTCTTGGGTTGTCTGTGGTGTAGGCGTAGGGGCAGGGAGTGTTGTGGAGGATGGGGGGGTGCAGTGGGGGACCTGCCAGCATTCACTCTGCAGCCTGGTTGAAATGGGCCCGCAGGGCCTCCCGGACCCAGGTCCCCTCGGGATCCACCTGGCGACTGGGGGCAGTGGGTGGCTGCATGTCAGCCCTGCCGGCCTCCACAGCCCAGCCCTGAAAGAATGCCTCCCCCTTCCTCTCCACCAGGTTGTGGAGTGCGCTGCACGCGCCCACAATCTGGGGGATGTTGGTGGGGCCCGCATCAAGGTGGGTGAGGAGACACCTCCAGCGCCCTTTGAGGCAGCCAAATGTGCGCTCAACCACCTGGCGCGCGTGGTTCAGTTGCATGTTGAAGCACTCCTGGCTGGCTGTGAGATGGCCCGTGTACAGGTGCATGAGCCAGGGCCGGAGGGGGTACGCCGCGTCTGCGATGACGCAGAGGGGCATGGTGGTGTCCCCCACAGGGATCTCCCACTGAGGGATGTAGGTTCCCACCTCCAGCCGGCGGCACAGGCCTGAATTCCTGAATACTTGGGCGTCGTGGGTGCTGCCAGGCCACCCAACATAAATGTACAGGAAGCGGCCCTGGCTGTCCACCAAGGCCTGGAGGACAACTGAATGGTAGCCCTTCCTGTTCAGGAAGCGTCCTCCGCTGTGCTCCGGAGCTCGGATAGGGATATGGGTCCCATCCAGAGCCCCAAAGCAATTTGGGAAGCCCAGGGTGGCAAACCCCACAATGGCAGCATCCAGGTCCCCAAGCCGCACGAGCCTGTGGAGGACCAGGGCGTTGATGGCGCGGACGACTTGCAGGGGAAGGACATGGGAGAGCACCAGTGAGGGGTGTGCAGGGTGTGTCTGGCTCCCCACCCCCAGGGCTGCTCCCCTCCCCCACCAGGGCTCCCCTCCACCCCCAGGGCTGCCTCCCCCTGCCCGTGGGTCCTCTTACCTCCATGAGGACAGCCCTGATGGTGGCCTTGCTGACGCAAAACCGCTGCCCCACGGATCGGTAGCTGTCTGGAGTGGCCAGCTTCCAGACAGCGATGCCGACCCATTTCTCCACACTGAGGGCACGCTGCGTGGCGGTGTCCTGGTGCCTCAGTGCGGGGGTGAGCCACTGGCAGAGCTCCAGAAATGTCTGCCGGCTCCCACCAGTCGGTGCTCGTGGGGTAGCTCCACAGCCGGCGGCGTGTGTGGCTGGGGGCGGGGCGGAGGACAGCAGGGTCTGGGGTTGCTTCCTCCTCCCCTGGGGGCAGCTCCTCTTCTGTGACTAAAAGGTGATCAGCTGCCTCCTGCATGGCATTGAGCAGGGCGAGCACTGCTCCTGCAGGGGCGGCTGGGTGGACCTCTGGCTGCTGCTGCTGCTGCTGCTGGGGGTCCATAACTGCTTCGCTGAGGTCGCAGAGCCATAGGCACGCACAACCGCGTGCTGTGCAGGCTGAATGTGTTTGGGAGGGGCCCTTTAAGGAAGCGGCTAGCTGTTGCCCCAGAAGTGCTAGTCCGCCCTGTGACCCTGTCTGCAGCTGGTCCTGGCACCCTTATTTCGATGTGTGCCGCTTTGGCGTGTAGAAGCTCCCCTGCAGTGCCTACTTCAACGTGGTGCTGCCCAACGTCGACGGCACCAGCCCTGGAGGATGTGTAGACGTTATTCATCGAAATAGCTTATTTCAATGTCGCTACATCGAAATAAGCTATTTCGATGTAGCATTCATGTGTAGACGTAGCTTAATAGTTCCCCACCCACAACTGTGTATTTACTCACGTAGGATCTGTGAAATGCACCAGACACAACACAGCCAGAGGATAAGTGTGCTAGACAAAGACCTGTGTGGAGGAGGATGGAATACTCCATATATAGGTAAGAAGTCAAGCCAGTTCTCTGCTGATAGAGGGGAGGTTCAGGAATTCCTATTAGAAATTCCTATAAGGAAGTCCTTGGACCCTCCTGTGGGACTCAGTCTTCTGCTAGCTGGTGTCTGAAGCTCCCCATCTCAGCTTCCTCTGGTGTTGAAAGGGTAGAAGAAATTAGATTAATTCTCTCTGCTTCTCCCGTCTGTCCCTGGCCTCTCTTCCCTACCTCAGTGTCTCCCTTTTTTCTGCCTTGCTTGTTCTCTGTGTGTAGCTCCTTTCCCTTAGTGAATCTTCACCAACTGCCTCTGCAGCTTTCCCAAGCAACAGCCGTGTGAAATGGATGGATTTTGAGTAGCAGCAGTGAAAATTGGCAGGGATTTGGTAAAAGGTCTGAGCAGCAGCAGAGTCCCTGGAGGTGTCTTGGCTGCAGACTCTGGCAGACAGCATTGCATTAGTTTACACTTGGTTTCGCAGATTTTAAGGCCAGAAAGGGACCATTGTGGTCAAATGACTTGTGCTATAACACTGTCCGTAGAACTTCATTCCAATAAGTTATAAACCAAGTACTTTCTAGATGAACTAGAGGAGTGGTTCCCTACCAGTGCACCCCAATCACCCCCTGCCCAAACTGTTCACAGAGCCCCAATCCTCCTACCAAATCATTGCTGGACCCCCATCAAAGCCAATTCTAGCTGCTATGTACACTTCAATAAATGAAAAAGGAAACCATAACATAGATTTTTGGACAGCAGTTAATAACATTATTGGAAGATATTTAATTTAAAATTATAATAGATTGTAAATTTGCAATTTATTTAAAAATTATTTTCTATGATTATTTGTTATTTTATCTTTTACTTTTCTTTTTTTTTCCCCATGGAGCCCCTGCAATTCCCTCGTGGACCCCCAGGGGACCTCCATGGACCCCAGGTTGGGAACCACTGAACTAGAGGTTGTCTTCTAGAAAAGACATCCTGTCTTGATTTGAAATATTCTGAGTGATGGAAATTCACTATTGCACTCATTAATTACCCTAGTTACAAGGAGAAAAAAGGGACAATATTTTCAGTTTGAATTTTTCTAGCTTCTTATTCCAGATGTTTTATATTATTGTGCCATTGTCTGCTAAATTAGAGTCCTCTAAAATCAGAAATATCTCTTTCTTAGGGATTTATAGATCGTGATCAAGTCTCCTCTTAACCTACTTGATTGAGCTCTGTTTCCTTTGGGTTGTCATCTTTGGAAGATTATTAATTAAGGTCTCAGTTACTGTGTGATCTGAGAAGTCTGTGCCGTAGTTCGATCATCTGTGTAACAGGGATAATATCACTTAATCTTACTGGTGTTGTAAAAGTTAATTCATTAATGTTTTCAAAGTGTGGAATGTGCTATAAAATGCAATTTAATATTTTTTTTGTTTGCTGAGAGAATTCTAGAGCTCATGAGACTTATGCAAGTCATTCTTAATAGCTTTGCCTGGTGCTGCTCTTTTTGTTTTCCTTTTAAACTTTCATAGTGAGCTTGTGTGAATTTATGCTGTAGCTCCTCTGGCTTTCGGAAGCCTGCAGTAATTTGGTAGGACTCTGCCTTTGCATCCATCCATTCCCACACCCTCTATATAGTAGATGTAAAACCAAGGATGCTGTTAAGACTTTATGTATGAGGAAGAGAACATCTTATGTGGAAAAGAGAGCACATTAAAATGGGCATATAAAATTAAACTTGAAGATTCAGGTATTTCATTCAAGGTACATGAAGCCTTTTGTTCAAAGGGGTCTGAACATTTATTTGTGAATTATATACAGAGAGCAGCACTGAAGTGTAGTAAATGGGGTGCCCAATAGTACATGAAATTTTCATCCAGGAGACAAGATCCAAAGCCTGCTTGGTACCTCCAAAATTCCCATAGGACTTTGAATATCCATGTAGACCAGATAGGACCTGGGGATTTGTTTTTGTTTTTCAATAATCTCATGGTAAACTCTAGGGAACCCATTTTGTCTCCATTAGGTTGAAGGTCTGAGTTTTGACTTAGTCAGGGTTTGTAGCTAAAGTCCTAGGAAGTCTAGAAATTCCAAATTTATCTGAGATCCTCCTCAAGTCAGTAGTGGTTCTGGATAGGAAGAGGAGATGTATAGGGCCCTACCAAATTCATTATGGGTGCGTCCACAATAGGAACTAACTTCAAAGTTAGGCACTACATTGAAGTAGCTAGCAGAGAGTCTACACACATTTTCTCTTACTTTGTAGTTAACCTCGAAGTAGGGAGCCCAACTTTGAAGTCCTTACTCCATTCCTGGGAATGGAGTAATGCCCTACTTCGAAGTAGGTTGTGTTAGATGCTCTGCTTTGAAGTTATAAGCAACTTTGAAGTTATTTTTATAGTGTAGACACAGCCTACGTGTCACAGACTGAAATCTGGTCTCCCACTATGGACACAGGTGTTTTGTGTGCTTTTACCCTATGCTGTACAGATTTCAGAGTGGAGATCAGTGTTTTTCAGATTGGGGTTCCTGCCCAAAAGATGGGATGGGTTGCTGTATTGCCACCTGCCACTGGTACAGCAGTGGCTAATCCTTCTCTTAGCTAAGGAGGCCACAGCTCAGCTGGGCATGCTCCAGCTGGAGCCACGGTACAAAAGACAGCAGATTAGCTCAGTCTGGGCCAACTGCTGGAAGGGAAGGAGGGGTAGCAATAGCTCCTGGGAGAGGACCACTGGTGCTCCATGAGGCAGAGGCCAGGCAGATGGACACATAATTCAACAGTCTCTGGTTATCCCAGAGAATGGAGAGAATATAGAGTCCCAGAGATGGAGAAGTCCAGAGACTTGGGTAGGACGTGATGTAGGGTGGCTTTGTGGTGAAATGATCACTGAACCAGACCAAGGCTCATCGTGCTTTGTGACGACACCTGCTGAGCCAATGGTGGGTAAGCCTGCCCCGGCAGAGCCTTGTGTTGGGACTGTGTGGAGAGGGCAGGCCTGGGTCCCTCTAATCTGGCCACAAGCCACCTAAGGTGGTGGCCCACATCACCAGTATTGCTGTCCCTGGCCATTATGCCTGCATTGCCCTGCCCTGACAGCAAGTTCTGTAGTGTTGATTTTGGCTGATACATCTCACCGCCTGGCTAGCAAGGACCATATTCAATATAAGGATGCTAAGCTGCATAGCATCAGACATGGGACAGCTGTTTTGGATTGGACCATGGGGCTGTAATGCACCTCTACCTTGCTCTACCAGCGATGATGGGATATACCAGCCTATGTACTTCTGTGCTATCTTTAGAGCAGCGGTTCCCAACCTCGTCAGTAACACAGCACACTTCAATGAGACAAGCAATTCCACGGCAGACGTGCTTTTTTCAGCTGAATCGAATGCTCATAATGTCACATTCACTTACATTTACTGTGGTTACAGTTTAACTAGAGAGGTTTGCAACATAGTTGTGCATGCAACAAGCTAAACAGGGATCAAATGGGATGGAGAGTAATAGAGTAACTGCTGAAAATTTCAGTGTTACTCGATTGCTTGTGGAGGGGACGGGGCAGGGAGGCCGCTCCAGAGAGCAAGCTCCCTTCCCTCACCAGCCTATTGGAGCCAGGACACGGCACTTAAACCATGTCCTGGCTCCAATGGGCTCGTGGCTTCCCTCCTCACTTCCCACAGCAGGGAGGGGAGATGGGCTCCCTGCCAGCCCCTTTGGCCTGGGAAGTAGCATTTCAGCTGCCTCTTGGTGTAAACGGGCTCCTGCAGAGTTGGTGTTTCCCCTCATGGTGGGTCTGGAAAGAGCCACCATGAGGGGAAATTGACACACCTCCATGCCAGCTGGGATGCAGGCAGCTCAGTCATGTCTCCTCTCCCCACCCCTCCCCATGTGGTAGCTCTTTGCAGAGCCAGGATGAGGGGAAATTGACAGAATTTCACAGCCCACCTGTACAGTTCTCTCAGCACAGTCGTGTGTCGTGGCACACTGTTTGAAAACTACTGCTTTAGAGCTCCGTGGCTGGAGCGTATTGGCTGCTGGCCAGGTGGCCAGCTGTGAAAAACCACACCCTGTCAGCAGCAGCACAGATGTAAGAGTGACAATGCCATACCATTCCCTTCTTCCATCTGCACTGCTGCTGGTGGTGGCACTGCCTTCAGAGGTGGGCTCCTGGCTAGTGGTTGCCAAGCTCTGGAAGTAGTGCCACCACCAGCGGCAGTGCAGAAGAAAGGGAAACAATACCACAACTCCCCTGCTCCCAACCTTGTGCACTTTCCTCCCATGGCTGCTTTATGGATCCCTACCTTTACAAGAGTGTGACAGTTCAGGTTTAAATAACTGAAATAATGACATTTACTATTTTAAAAAGCCTATGATCATGAAATTGACCAAAATGGACTATGAATTTAGTGGGGCCCTAGTTATGTGCATGACTGATTAGGATTTACTCTGGTTTTATACTGAAAGACATTTGTGCACAAATATTTTGTCTTGGAGCTTCATACTTATCACTAAAACTGACTCCAGCTCTAATGTGCTCACTTTACAAGTGAAACAGCAGTTCTGAGAAACAGTCCTGCAAATACCATTTGGGCCTTGAGAGCCTTGCATGGCTCTTTTCTTTTTTGTGCATCATCACAAGTAATAAAGGATCACCAGGCTAAGTCACGCTCTTAGTTCTAGCAATGTAATCAGATTGTTTTCAGCATACGTCTACCTGATTGGAACTTAGTAAACAATTTTGTGGATGATACTCAAGAAGCAATAGAATACTGCTGGCTTTCTGTAGTTACATGGACTCTGCCAGGCTAGTCAGAAAGCATAGCAGTAAATGCTTACCCATAGTTATTCAAGTCTGCAGCTAGAAACCGAAATATGTGCACAGAGCAGATTTGCTAAATAAGATCATGCTGTATTGTACTTAGCTGCTTGTCACTGCACTTTAAGTGGAGGAGCTTGTGTTTCTCATTAAATCTTGGGTTGCTTCCAACTAATTGCGCGTTTGTGAGGTTGTGAAACTTCTGGTCTCACACATGCAATAAAGAGGGGATGGGGAAGTTTACCTGAAGGATAAAATAAGTATGCAGAGAAGGAGGAGCATTGGTGACTACACAATATGATAAACATTATTCCTTAGGGCTTTGTTGTTCTATCCAGACAAATGGCCCTGAATTTAAGCCCAAGAGGGGGGAGAGAGTTCGCAGAGGGGGCCAGGCAGAGGAAGAAAACAACTGAGTAAATCCTTGTGGTGCAATCACTGATGTAAATTTGTCTTGTGTGGATATCCTGAAATTCCCAGGCATTGAGTCTGCCATGGAACAAAAAGCAGTTTTATTGGAATAATCAGCTCTCTAGAGGCCTGCATATGACATTTTATCCCAATTACCTTAAACCTCTGTAATCTGACAGTCTGTGCTGGGGAAAATGTGCAGATGTTTACTGTTTGAACACTATATTTTCTATTGCCATTGCTATTCTAGTGCTAGCAAAATGGCAGCAAGGAAAACTACATGACCACAGATCTGCCCCACTCCTCTATGGCAAAAGTCCTCCTGCAGCTGTAGGTAAGGGGAAAGGTAGCAAAGCCTAATGGGCAAAGCCTCTTGTCTTGTCTCTGCTTTCATGGCTTTAAATACTGTTGAAAAAGCATCGTATGGGCCCGGCCTCACGGGTCCACAATTGGGCCAGTCTCCCAGCACCAGGGGATTGCGGAGCAAAGAAGTTACACACAGAAATACACAAATAGACAAAACCAGGAAGAAAAGCAGACAAAAGGGAAAGGGAATTGAAAATAGAGGATAGTAGAAACTGAGCCTGGAGATAGGGTATTGCCCTATGTGCTCAGATGTAGGACAATGAAAAAATTCTGTCACGGTGCATGTGTAGGGCTTGTGGTTTTGCTTTTGAGCAATACGCACATCTTAAAACATGACCGAAGAGGAAAGAAGAGCTGTTTTTTTTTCCAGCAAACACCAGAATTGTTACTTGCATCTAAGAACTTGTCTACACAGAGCATGAATATGGACGATGGGAATGTGATTTCTAAAGCACACTAATATGTTGCCCATTAGCTGGTCCATGAGACCCTGTTGTGTGCATTAAAGTTCCCAGTCAGTAGTACTTTTTAACTTAGCATTGTTTGAAATAGTACCATGTTAAAATGCACTAGGGAATATTATAAACAGGTTAGTCATTAAAATTAACACTACTGTAATGAGTAAAATATGTTTCTAAATTACTCATTGTAGTATATGCAAGGAGAATTTGGAAATCTGCATATAACTCAAATTGTTAAAAATAAAATCTGAACAGTGAAATTAATAACACCCTCAAAACACCTAGTACAAGGGGGTTCGGGCCCCAGTGGCTGCAGACAGGGGCTGCGCCGGCTGTGTTGGAGTACCCCCAACCTGCAGCGGCCCCACAGGGCTGGAGCAACCCCCTGCGTGTGCCAGGCAGGGGGCTGCTCTGGCTCCTACTGATTAACCATTAGCATCCCAAATTTGGACACCCATTTCCTTTCCTATCTAATGAGAAAATTTGGGGAGCACTGTAGTAATACGTTGTCTAAATGTGGGTATGTTAACTATTTGTGCCATATATTGGAATAGGAAGTAATGTTTTTTACATCACCTTCTCTTTTTTCGTGGTACCTTCTTATCAGTTTCTTTGATTATCTAGTGATGTGGCTGTAATGCAGCATAGATCCTTCTGATTAATTCAGCATAATCTTTCTTTGGCAGGCAAGAGGTCGCACATGATTCCCATTACCACTGCCTGAATGTCTGTGTACACTGAATAGCTTGCGTTCCCTGACTTTCAAATAGTTATTTATTATAAGTCAAAGAGAAGAGACAGAGAGGACACAAACGTTTTCATATGGAAAGGGCAGCGCTTTTTTTGGAAAATATCTGGTAGTTTCACCAGCCGTCATTAGGAAGTGTTCTTCTCTGGACCATGAAAAGAGATGTTCTGTTGTCTCTCTTTCTACAGAATAGACAAGTTTGAACATAAGTGACTTTCATTTACCATGACAACCAAGGAAATTGCAGAACCATGTGGTTGCTGTGTTCTTCATGTGATTTATTTTTTTATTTTAAAAATTCATATTGCTAATCGAGTTAGGAAACAATGTTTTTTCCTCTCTAATGAATTATATCCCTGTCATATTTGCATAGTATTTAGTAGGAAGCCGTATAAAAACTTGATAGTGCTGTTATTTTCAAGTTTCTTTTTAAGAAAGTGATCTTAGCTAATAACCATAGTATCACACCGAAATAATAATTGTTTAGTTCTATCTTAAGAAAAAACCTAGCACAAGGGGGTTCTGGCCCAAAACAAATAATAGATCATAATAATAGTGAAAAACATTAATCTTGTTAACAATCAGAGACACAGTGACTCCAGCATGGGAGATGATAATCTTTTAGTTCATGTTTCCTCCCCTAGTCCACCGCTGCCCCTACATAGCTGTGATAGGCATACTGAGATTTAGGAGCCGCAAATGGCTCTTCAGTGTGTTTCCTGCAGCTCTTTGCAGCATGTGATATTAAAACACTATGCCATTAAATTATTAACCAACCGGTATGCTTTTACTATTTTCTTAACCACCTCAAGAATACTGGCACAATCATTTTTCTGTGAGAATATGTAAATAGTGAACAGAACAATGAATTCACACTAGTGTGACTCTTCTAGGTAATGCTGATTGCTAAATTGAGTCCTGGGGGAATTCTGCAATTGTGGCATTTGGAGCCATAGCAAAATTGGAGAATTCCCCCAGGACTGTAATTTTGCATGCTGAACCACTGAGGTCTTTATATAGGTGGCTGTTTATATAGAGTTACTGTAGCCAAGAGATGGAAAGATCCGTTGGGTCATAAAGCTCATCATTGTGTTGGGGTGGGTTCTGGCAAAGACAGAAGATTGTGCGCTTGGGACCTGCTTCCATTGAAATCAGTGGGAGAGCCCTCACTGACTTCAGCGAGATGCAGTTCAGGTCTTCAGTCTTAGCTGAGGGACTGACACCATCAGTTTGTGTACAGCACCAGTAATAATCACACCTCTTAAAAACTTCCATAATCTTGAAACCAGAAAACAGAATTGAACACTGCTATGTTGCTAAGGCCTAAAACAGAAATGGCTACCAGCATGGTGCGGACAGGCCATCTGTTAATCGATGCGTGAGCTCCCTCTGTAGTTCTGTAGCTGAGCCGCAACGTTTCCCAGAGGTGTGCCAGCTCATGCTGACAGCCTTGCTCAGCGACACAGAGAGAAATTAACTGGGTAATGTTTGCTTTAAGTGAACGAGATGGAACCATTTAATTTTAGCCAGGCAGTCCTAGAAATGCTTAGAAATGTCTCCCAATCTGGTGTAGACTGCTCTAGAAAAGGTCTATGTGAATGAGGCTGGGATGTTGTATTTCTGTAATGCTCTTCATTTGGAAAAATTGCTAATCCCTCAATATGCGTAATGGGTATTTGGACTACAGCTGTAAAGTCCCATTTAACTGGTGAGGCGCTTCAGCCCAGCTGGAGCTTCCCTGGCCACCGGTGCACTATGGGTAGGAGAGCAGCTGGGAAGCCTCCCCACCCCCAGCTGCCGCAGACGGGGGCTGCTCCGGCTGAACTGGAGTACCCCAATCGGCAGTGGCCCTGCAGGGCTGGAGCAACCCCCTGCGTGCTCGATGCCGGGTGGTGCTCAGGCCCTACTCATTAACCATTAACATCCCTAATTTGAACACCAGTTTCTTTTCCTATCTAATGAGAATTTGGCTTCCAAAGCCCATGGCTTTGCAAGTCTCAGCCATACTTCATACAGCCAAATATTAGCACATTGTGAGGACTACACCAACATGTATGAATATCAGAACCATGAACGCCAAGTTATTGTGCCCCTATTGTGTTCCTGTCAGCAACATCCATCTGTGGACTTCTATGTATAAATTAATCTTACCAGGAGTGTGAATAATCTGTTTATGGAATCTCTGAGTAACAGCTGAGGTGCTAGTATAAATGCACAAAAGTGAAGATGTGGTTTACTTAGCTTGTGTAGTCTCTGGGATAGAGATTGTTCTTAAACTGTGAGTATGCGTGTGTAAATACAGTGCCTAATCCAGTGGGGCCTTGATCCTTTATTGAGGCCTGTGGGTGCTACTGCAGCACAAGTCCCAAATAATAAAAATGATCGTTGTCCCACAGGTCTTACGCTGAAATGTCTTTCTTCTGCTCTTGAGGAGAGTCTGTATTTCTGCAGCGGGGTTGATGCAGACTGGAAGGCTTCCACCTTGTACTCCCTCTGTGCCCTCAAGTTTTCTGACATGCACAGAGACAGCCACACCTTGACCCATAAGGAAGGCTCTGCCATATTGATGGCCTTGAAAAACTTCTTGTGGACTGAGACATCTGGTCTCCTAGCGTGAAATCTGGCCTTTTGTGTGCTTTACCCTGTACTACACAGATAACATGGGGGAGATGAGTATTTCTCAAATTGGGGTCCTGACCTAAAAAGGGAGTTGCAGAGGTGGTCACAAGACTGTTTTAGTGGGATTGCAGTATTGCCACCCATACTCCTGGGCTTCCTTCAGCGCTAGGAAGCTGGAGAACAGTGGCTGGTAAAGGCGGTGCCCTGCCAGCAACAGTGCAGATGTAGGAGTGTCATTGCCATATCATGCTATCCTTAGTGCACGGCTGCTGGTAGCCACTCTGCCTTCAGAGCTGTGCTCCTGGGCAACAGACACCACTCTCCAGCTGCCTAGTTCTGAAGGCAGCACCGCTGCCAGCAGCAGTGCAGAAGAACCATTTTTTTTCTTCAAAAAAGCGCAGTGCATTTTCCACTAATCACTGTTCTCTGATGTACTGTTGTTCTCTGTATTAACCTTGGGCCATCCCACCTAGCAGATGAAATATTAAGTATGCGGCATCTCCATGGCATCTGCAATTTAGAAATGTCAGAGAATTCTACAGATGTTTTTTATAATTCCCCTGTGAGATACCAAGCTGTAAAACCCTCATTCTTCATAAAATCAGACTCCTAGAAGATGAAGGTTGGACGAGACCTAGGGAGGTCATCTGCTCCAACACCTTGCTCAAAGCAGGACCAAGCCAAACTAAATCATCCCAGCCAGGGCTTTGTCAAGCCTGGCCTTAAAAATCTCTTAAGGATGGAGATTTTGTCATCACTTTAGGTAACCCATTCAAGTACTTCCCCACCCTCCTAGTGAAATAGTTTTTCCTGATATCCAACCTAGACCTACCCCATTACTCCTTGTTTTGTCATCTGCCACTGCAGAGAAGAGCTCAGCTCCATCCTCTTTGGAATTCCACTCCAGATAGTTGAAGGCTGGTATCAATTTCCCCCTCACTCTTCTGCAAACTAAATAAGCCCATTTACTTCAGCCGCTCCTCCTAAGTCATGTGCCTCAGCACGCTAATCATTTTTTTTTGCTCTCTGCTGGACTATCTCCAGTTTGTCTACATCCTTTCTGTAGTTGGGGCCTCAAAACTGGATGCAGTGCTCCAGAGGTGGTCTCTCTCTCACCAGTGCCAAATAGACAGAAATGATCGCTTCCCTCCATCTGCTGGTAATGCTCTTACTTATGTAGCCCAGTATACATGCCATTAGCCTTCTTGGCAACAAGGGCACACTGACTCATCCAGTTTCTCATCTACTGTAATCCCCAGGCCCTATTCCGCAGCACTGCTGCTTAGCCATTGGGTCTCCCGCCAGTAACAGTGCTTGGGATGCTTCCATCCTAAGGGATTCCTCATTTCACCAAATTGTTCGTCCCAACCAAAATGGCCAGCATGCCACAGCTGGCAGTTTTACCCTCACAGTGGTTGAAAAACAGTGAAAAAAAAGATGATATTTGCAGCATGGAACGTTTGCACCCTCTTGGACAGGGAGAATGCTATGAGGCCTGAGAGAAGAATGGCCCTCATAGCAAGAGAACTGGCACGTTATAACATTGACATAGCCGCCCTGAGCAAGACCAGACTGGCAGAGGAAGGATCCATCTGTGAACCAAAAGGAGGTTATACCTTCTTCTGGAAAGGCTGGCCAGAAAATGAAGACAGAATCCATGGAGTGGGACTTGCCATCAAGACATCACTTCTGCACCAGCTTCCTGACCTACCAACTTGCATCAGTGAGCATCTGACCAAGCTCCGCTTCCCCCTTAACACCTCTCGCCACGTTACAGTCATCAGCACTTACACACCCACACTGACTAGCAGCGATGAAGCAAAAGAAAGTTTCTATGAGGACCTTGACCATCCTGTGAAAGCAACTCATCCTAATGACAAACTTCTCCTGTGGGTGACTTCAACGTCAGGGTCAGCAAGGACTGTAGGACCAGGAAAGGGGTTCTGGAGCATCATGGTGTTGGTAACATGAATGCCAGTGGCTGCCTTCTGCTGAGCTTGTGTGCAGAAAACGAACACTCTCTTCAGGCAAGCCGATAACTACAAGACCACATGGATGCACCCGAGAGCAAAACAGTGGCGCCTGATCGCCTATGTCATCAGTCGCAGACAGGACATTCGAGATGTTAAGATCACCATGGCCATGTGGGGAGCTGAGTGCTGGACTGATCCTAGACTCGTCAGATCAGTCCTTATGCTGTACATCACACCACTGCACTGCAAGAAGCTCAGGGTTGTCAGACCCTCCTTCAACATCGCGAAGCTGCAACGTACTGGTCATCGTGAGAAATTCACAGCCTGCCTTGATGAAATGCTGATGTCCCATGGACCTCTGACTGGAGACCCAACACAAAAGTGGGACCAGTTCAAAACTCTGGTGACGGAGTCAGCCAAGTCAACACTAGGACTGAAAAAGGGAGTTCACCAAGACTGGTTTGATGAAAATGATGAGGCCATCATGAAGATCGTAGAGGAAAAACAGAACACATTTCTGCTATGGCAAAACGATCAGTCCTCAATCTCCAAACACGATCATTTTAAACACCTTCAGAGCCAGGCACAAATGGCACTTTGCAAAATGCAAGATGAATGGTGGGAGAGTAAAGCTGATGAAGTCCAATGCTACACTGACACCAAGAACTTCAAAGATGTTCTTCAATGCTATCAAAACTATATATGGACCTTCAAAGCCAAGTACTACACCTCTCCTGTCTGCAGATGTCATGACCCTGCTGAAGGACGAGAACAGCATCAACAATAGGTGGAGAGAGCACTTCAGCAACCTTCTCAACAGACCCTCCATTGTCAACCCTGTGGCCCTAGACCAGATCCCTCAGAAACTCACAATAGACAGTCTTGACCTGCCCCTTACAATGGATGAGGTCAAAAAGGCAATTAGCCAGACCAGCTCTGGCAAAGCCCCTGGGATGGACGGTATCCCTGCTGAAATTTTCAAAGTGGCAGGACCAATGTCACTTGAAACCTTTCACAAAATCTTGATCAGGATCTGGGAAGAAGAAGACATGCCCAAAGAATTTAAGGATGCCACAATCATCTTGCTCTTCAATAGCAAGGGCAACAAAGCAACAACAAATTACCAGGGCATCTCCCTTCTCTGTACTGCTGGGAAGATCTTGGCTCGAGTCATCCTCAACCATCTGATCATCATCTCAGGAGAACCTGCCAGAGGCACAGTGTGGTTTTTGCCTAGGCCGCAGCGCCACTGACATGATGTTTGCTGTTTGTCATGTCCAGGAAAGTGCATAGAGCAGAACTTGGATCTGTATGCTGTCTTTATAGACCTGACCAAGGTGTTTGACACCATCAACAGAGAAACCCTGTGGATTATCAGTCAAAACTTGACTGCCCGAGAAGATTCATTAACCTCATACGCCTGTTCCTTGGTGACATGACTGGCTCTATTCTTTCAAATGGTGAGTCCTCAGATCTATTTGAGATATCTAATGGTGTGAAGCAAGGGTGCGTGCTGGCCCCGGTATTGTTCAACCTCTTTTTCACATGCGTCCTCAGCCACGTAGTTAGGGACCTGGACCACGGAGTCTACATAAAGTACAGACTTGGTGGGTCCCTTTTCGTCCTTCGTCGTCTGAATGCTAAAACCAAGACGCTTGAGAGGCTCATCCTTGAAGCCCTTTTTGCTGACGACTGTGCACTTATGGCACACAAGGAGTCTGATCTCCAGCTCATCGTCAACGAGTTTGCTGATGCCCCTCACCTCTTTGGTTTGACTGTCAGCCTAGGAAAGACCCAGGTGCTGTTTCAACCTGCTCCAGGATCTGCTGCTGTCCCTGCTTCAATCTTTACTGAAGTAACAGAGTTAAAAACAGTAGAGGAGTTCAAGTACCTTGGCAGTGTGATAGCCAATGATGGCTCCCTTGACAAAGAAATCTATGCCAGAATCTGCCAGGCCAGCCGGGCACTAGGACATCTGAGAGCGCAAGTGTTGAATCAGCACAATATCCGACAATCCACTAAACTGAAAGTGTACAAGGCTGTAGTTGTGACCAGTCTCTTGTATGCCTGTGAAACCTGGACCTTGTACAGAAAACATATAAAACTGCTGGAGCACTTCCACACACACAGCCTGAGCTCAGTACTGCACATTCAATGGCAGGACGGAGTTACGAACCTGGAAGTCCTGGGTAGAGCAGGAACCACGAGCATCAAAGCCATGATTCTGAAAGCCCAGCTTCACTGGACAGTGCACGTCATATGAATGGAGGAGTCGAGAATCCCTAAGCAACTCCTCTATGGTGAACTCTCCAAGTGCAAAAGGAATCAAGGTAGGCCTTGCAAGAGGTATAACGACTGCATGAAGGCCAACATTGCTCATGCTGGTTTAAAACCAGATCAGCTAGAGCAGCATGCAAAAGACTGAACAGGCTGGCGTGCTCTCGTACAACACGCATATGACAACTTTGAAGAGCAGCGATGCATACGCCTCATTGATGCTCGTGAGAGGAAGAAAACAATAGCCGCAGCCACACCAACAGAGCCAGGACATTTCCCTTGCCCCCACTGTGAATGCCCATGCTGTTCAGAGCTTGGACGACTCAGCCCCATACGAGTCCACAACCGATGAGCCTGTGCAAGCTCAAGACATCATTGTTGGATACAATGGACTACCTACTATGTAAACCCCAGGCCCTATTGTGCAGCTCTGCTGCTTAGCCATTGGGTCCCCAGCCAGTAGCAGTGCTTGGGATGCTTCCATCCTACGGGATTCCTCATTTCACCAAAGTGGTGAGCAGTTAAAGGTCTTGCTCAAAGTTTTGTAGTGAGTCAGTGGCAGGGCTTGTGCCCTCATATCCATTTCCTGTTATACACACCAGGTGTTTCCTCTTTACATGCAAGTGCAAGATCAGTGATTCCCAGTGTTCCCTGTGTCACAATGCACTTCCACTGACATCTATGCTAATAAAACAGTGTGCTGATCCAGAGAGAGACTTTCCCAGAGGGCTTGTCTTGAGATGGTTTCACTGCCACACGTTGGACCATGTTTATAAAATGTGTGTGAGTGGCACTAGTGAAAGAGTCCAGTTTGGCTCTTACTGAAGCCAGTCATATAATCAGATCGAATGTGTCAAAAATGAAAGGTGTTTGTTTTTTAGTGCTCGGTGTGCCTATGGCTCTTACAGCAGTACCATCTTGGCTTTTGCAGTTTTCACTTTGATTATTGTTACTGTAAGGCCGTGTCTACACTAGCCCCAAACTTCGAAATGGCTACGCAAATGGCCATTTCGAAGTTTACTAATGAAGCGCTGAAATGCATATTCAGCGCTCCATTAGCATGCGAGTGGCCGCGGCACTTCGAAATTGACACGCCTCACTGCCGCGCAGCTCATCCCGACAGGGCTCCTTTTCGAAAGGACCCCGCTTACTTCGAAGTCCCCTTATTCCCATCTGCTCATAGGAATAAGGGGACTTCGAAGTAGGCGGGGTCCTTTCAAAAAGGAGCCCCGTTGGGACGAGCCGCGAGTCGCGTCAATTTCAAAGTGCCACGGCCACTCGCATGCTAATGGAGCACTGAATATGCACTTCAGCACTTCATTAGTAAACTTCAAAATGGCCATTTGCGTGGCCATTTCGAAGTTTGGGGCTGGTGTAGACGTAACCTAAGAGAGCTAGTCAAATGCATGCAATTCTCTAATAGGGCGTCATAGGAATGCAATTAAAGGAAATTTCAGTTTGGTGAACTAAAGATGCAGGAAATCTGACTGACTGCATTTGGTATCAAAGAATGCGAGGTACTGTGGCTACTCTTCAGGAGACACAGCTGTCTAGACACTTGTTGTTAGCAAAATCAAATCGGCAGATAAGATGTCTGGAAGAATCAGTTACAATGTGTTTTAACTAGGCATCCCTACCTTGTACCTTGCCTGTTTGCGCTCTTCTTTGCTGCTATTTCTAAAGTTAACCTAGTAATGTTTGTCAGCCCAGCTTCCACCCCCAGACTCTGGAAAGGAACCTCTTTTGTTTGGCAGGCCTGAGAGCAAACCCTCAGACTGCTGAGCAGTCAGCCAAGACCTTTTCTTCTGCCACTGCTCCTGTTGCTTATTTTGAACACCTCACCTTAATACAGAATTTTAACTCCTCAGGACCTATAAAAAAGACAGACTGATTGCTGGTCTCTGTCACAGAATGTGGGGGTCACCAGGCCCTATACCGCATCCATAGTGAGATGTGGCTTTCATTCAGCAGGTAGAAAAACAGGTTTATTAAAAGACAGGGCCACTGCATAGAAGTGACTTGTCAGCACAACTAGAAGCAGTCAGTACTGTCTGTCTTGAGGAGAGGGGGGTCTTGGCTCTCCTTTCTCCCTCTCAAGTCAACCGATACAACTGTCCAGTTCAAATTCAAACCAGCCAGGCCCACCCTCCTGCCTTTGTCCTTTTTCCCAGTGGGGAAAAGGTGTCACCTGGTTGCCTAAGTTACAAAGGGCATGGTGGGCCATTGCCTATGTGTGAAAAGGCATTACACCATAACTCCCATCTCCAATTATGCATTGATGCTGTGCCTAGGGAAACTCAGGCATGCACACAGAATTACTACAGGACAGTAGGAAATACATACAACCTGACAAGGGGAATATAATCCTCACAATCTACTCCTGAATTACCAAAGGTCAGTGAAACACTGGACCCACTATGCCCTGGCTTCTTCCTCTGTCCCTATGCAACTCTTCCCCTGCGTGAGTTTGCCTGTGTAAGTATATGAGTGAAGGGGAGGGTATGAGTGTGTGTGGGTGTGTGTTTGAAAGCTAATTCCCCTTTTTCCTTTAATATAACAGTGGCATTCAATAAAATATATGAGAGTGTAAACCTGGGGTGGTCTCCAGTGAAAATAACATAACGCTTAGTGGTGGAGAATGTGGGCAACAAAGGGTTAATTTGAACTGGAGCAGAATCTGACAAGGGACCAACACCCCTCCCTTCTCGGTGTCCGTCTGTGGGTAAGCTAGCTAGCTCCAGGTTGGGTCTGAGTTCCAGGGCAGTTGAGGACGAGTGGTGGCAGGAGGCCACTCAGGACAAGTTCCTGGCAGCTGTTTGTGGGTAGGCTAGTTGACTCCAGTTTGGGCTTGGGAATACATGGTAGACACCATGCTGTTGTTTAAGGGGAAAAGTGACAGGGTCCTGTTAAGAATCTGCACCAATGAACAAACTTCAGTACTGCCCAAGTTCACATCTTGTCCAGCCGCATTCCTGGGCTGGTTCCAAGGATATGCAACAAACAGACCTTTAGCTCCAATTGCAGGGGGTAATGTTGTTAGCTTTGGAAGTCCCTGGTTTAGTGCCTTTTGTCATGACTAAGGTGACATTCATGACATTCGTCTGACTTTAGGCTGATGTTCCATCTCTGGAAGACTGATGACTTCCACATCCATTGCTTTGCGGGCCAATTTTTCACGGACATAAACTCCGTTAAGATAGTCTCCTGCTTCAGCTTTATGCTGAAGTTTGGGATTAGTGCCTGCCACCAGGGTCTGTAGCTCAACTTTTGAGAACTCTGTTGTACTGATGAATAGTAATAGAGAGAGAGCCATGTTAGTCTGTATCTTAACAAAACAAAACAGCAATCATGTAGCATTTCAAATACTAACAAAATAATTTATTAGGGGATGAGTTTTCGTGGGGCAGACCCACTTCTTCTGATCTGGAAATAGTGCTGTAATGGAAATATCAGTATGCTCTGAAGAAGTGGGTCTGCCCCATGAAAGCTGATCACCTAATAAATTATTTTGTTAGTCTTTAAAGTGTTACAGGACTGCTGTTTTGTTCTGTTGTAGTGAGCTGGCCATGTTATCTGATTGCCACTTCCCAAAGTGAGTCTGTCATGGGAGCTATGATGGCCCCCATCAACGCAGGAACAAACATAAGCATCTTCATTTACAACAGCGTCTTGGGTGCTTTTAAAAGATATAAATGCTGCCTCAAACAGCCGCACAGACCACAGCAAGGTACTGGAGTTGAATGGAGAATTGTAGTCATAAAATGAGCATCCATCCTGTAAGAGACCAGACACAAGAAATTTAGGCTGAAGGAGATATGTGTTGCTCTCTGGCATGCCAGGATCCTTTCCCATCCCCTTTGTGCCATGCCTAGTGGAGCTATAGCACAAAGAGATATCTTAGTCCAGCATATTTTGGAGGCAGTGGATTTTGAGAAGCTAGTTCTCAACACCAAAAGGAGACTGGGATGGAGAGACTTAGTTGGTAACAATAGAATACAATTATCAGAAGGGGAGCCATGTTAGTCTGTATTTGCAAAATAATGAGGAGTCTTGTGGCACCTTAAAGATGAACAGATTTATGTTGGCATAAGCTTTTGTGGGCACAGATCCACTTCATCAGATACATACTGACAAAGTGAGTCTGTGCCCACAAAAGCTTGTGCCCAAGTAAATCTGTTAGTCTTTAAGGTGTCACAGGATTGGACTCACTGTTTTAGTACAGGTGTCAGCAACCTGTGGCTCCAGAGCTGCATGTGGCTCTATAAGCAGTCACTTGTGACTCTGAGTGCTGCTGCTGCTGCTGCTGACTTTTCTTGCAGCTCTGGAGGCTGCCTCCACATAAACAAAATAACTAAATTCTGTTGCCTGTCATTAAACCAACTGAATTGAGATTTTTTCTTGAAGTGGCGGCAGCCTCCGGAGCTGCTGAGCAGTCAGCAGCAGCAGGGAGCTTCGGAAGAGAAGGGCGGTATGGCAGGGGAGCCACCCGCACTACATGTGGGGGGAGCGTTAAGCCTGCCAGAGAGCTGTCAGGAGAGGTGGCCGAGCCTGCCCCTGCCGGAGCTGCACAGCTCTGCCAATGAAGAGGACGTGGCAGGGAGCAGTGCGGGGGGCAGGGGCAGAGGTTGGGGCTGAGGCAGGTTAATCTTGGGGATTAAGGGGGCAGTTTGGGGCTGGGAGGGGTTAAACCTGGGGATTGTGGGGTGGCGGTTTGAGGCTGAGAGCGGTTAAGCCTGGAAATGGGGGGGTAGTGTGGGGCTGAAAGGGGTTAAGTCTGGGCGTGGGGGGTGGGTTTGTGGGTGGAGGGAGTAAAGCTTGGGGATTGGGAGGCAGATTTGTGGGCTGAGGTGGGTTAAGCCTGCAGATGAGGGTAATAACTTTCTGACTGGTACAAATCATTGTGTGTGCACTGTTCTTATAATAGGAGTGACAAACTGTATGGTTTGACTTGATTAAGGACTGTCTCATAGTCACATGCAATGAGGCTCTTGAAATATTGATTTTGTAACTGAATTTGAAAAGGTGGCTCTTCTTGCTCTTTCAGTTGAAGGCTCCTGTTTTAGTTGTGAACAATGGCAGTTACTCTGACTTGGTTAACCTGGGACAGCATGATAGTAGGTTTCTGACTACAGGCTGTTTTTTAAGGACAATTTTATTCCTTGTTGGAGAGCTGGACACAAGGAAGTCTGCTGGCTTTCCACACAAGACACATTCCCGTTAATGTTTTTGGCTGTAGTTTTTGAAACCTTCTCAGATTATTTTTCTTTTGGTGAGGAGGGAATAACTTTTGAGTGGATTAATTCTTTAAAAGCCATTTTTGGCTGGCGTAACTCAGTACAGTTTTTCGCAATTTTGAGGTCTGTCCGTCCAACGCTTGTGTTGTTTTCTTAACCGTTTGCATACTAGTCCTATAGAAATGCTGTATGTTTGATTATACATTGTATATGCATAGGGCGCGAGAAGCTATTTGGTTTCAGTGTCTAGACATGTCTTTGAAGTCTGTACAAAAGTTGTGTTCAACTGTTCCAGTTAGTTTGAAGTTCAGTAGACAGAAATCCAAGCTCTGTTAGATTAATGTAAACAAACATGGATATTGGTTTAAGCATAAACACTACTGCCTCATTTTTCCACTTTCTCCAAAAACTTGCTTTATTTTTTAAAAGCCACATAAGAACAAAGCACATAGGAAAGAACACCCAGTTCACATTTGCATTCATTGCTCAGTCACCATTGTATACATTCACGTCAGTGCTACTTTTGATCCTGCATGAAAAATTGATCTTCTCCATGTCAGTTTGCAAATGGTTGCGTTCTAATGTCCATTTTAATATTGTCTCATCAGCAACATAGAAGCTGTTCTAAAACACTCCCAGAGATGAGGAAATGGTGTCCCAGGCAAACAAGCGCAATGGTGCTCTGATTTTCCCCCCCCCCATGCATAAAATTTTGCTCTTAAAGCAGCTTCTATATCTGGGAGCTAAAGTATTTTACAGACTTCAGCATGGAGTGCCTGTGTGCTGTGAAAAGTCTTCATCCTCATCCAAATCAGCATACCTCCCATCTGACAAAGCTGCAGGGAGCTGAGCCGCAGTGTGTATGGCCCGGGTCTTCATTAGATCCTCCGTGGTGGTAAATATCCCTGCGACTTTTCCAAGACCGTGATGAGGGAAATAAACTTTGCCAAAAGGAAATAATGAGGGAAACTCCATACAGGTTGTCCATGTAGGGGACATGGGCTGGGCTTACATATGCATCTCACAACCCTTCACAAATGAAAGATATTCTGTTTATATGTTATGTAAATCCCTAGCATATCTGGACCTGAGTGCTTTGCAATATATGAGCTTGCAGGAGATAATTTAATGGCTGACGTATTAAGCTTAGCTTTGAATTTGTACTAACTGTAATATTTTCTGTATACATAATTACTGCTGTTTGGACTTTGTTTGGGTTAATTTCCTTTGTGTACAGGAGACTTAAAACAAAAATGAATGGAAAACTTCCCTACAGCCACAGCAATTATGTAAATGCTTTTGAATCTTCTTGTGGCTTATTCCTTAAAGATCTAGCTGCTAGAAATAGCTTCTCATTCTAGTGCTGGGATCGGCAACCTTTCTGAGGCGGAGCACTGAAATCTGACCTTTTGACCTGTACATATGGTGATACAGTAGGGTCTCAACATTATTTCCAAGCAGCCGCTAGCGACCGCTTCCCCGGGGCTCTGTGACATAGAGCGCCGGCAGCTGCCGCTTCCCGGTGCTCTGGGGTAGAGTGCCAGCGGCTGCCACTTCCCAGGGCTCTGGGCAGCAGCGCCAGTGGCCACGGCTTCCCTGGGGCTCCGGGCAGAAGTGCCAGCAGCCGCGGCTTGCCTGGGGCTGGGAGTGCTGGCAGCCACTGCCAGGGGCTCTGGGCAGGGAGCACCGGCAGCTGCTGCTTCCCTGGTGCTCCAGGCAGGGAGTGCTGGCAGCCAGGAGCTGCCATATTTGCCAAATTCAACATGCGTGAGGGTTCTCAACAGGGAACCCTTGCGAATGTTGAGATTCTACTGTACTTTTTAAAGTCACTAATAGTCCTACTTACAGCAGCTTCATTAATAAAGATGTAGAGCTTTACCATTTAATCGTTGGTTGGTAGCATTAGCTGGTCTTTTGTTAATCAACAGGCAGCCTGGCTTTGAGCAAGCTCCCAGCTGCATGGGGGAGCAGGGGCGGGGCTGAGCTCCAGCCTCACATGCCAATGAAAATAGGCTTGTGTGCCCCCCTTGGCACCTGTGCCAGGGGTTGCTGACCACTGTTCTAGTGAATAGTGTGACACAACAGGCCTTTTGACTTCTAGAGGAGCCAGGAGTGTATCAGGTGGACAGGACAGTGCACTGACTGTATGGGTTTGTAGCTTTTGCGTGAATAAACTGTGAGCTTAGGCAAGTCAGTTTGACTCTGTGCCTGTTTCATGTCTGTAGAAGAGAAGTAGGACTTTTCACCTGTGGTGGGTATCATGCAAAGTATTACTAGAATTCCCACATTTGTGACAGCCTCCTCCGGGGCATCGTACCAGGCGGTGGGGTCAATAGCTACCATGGGCCCCCAGGCAAGGGCGGGGGCTGGTTCTGTGCTCCACAAAGGGTGGGGCCAAGGGTGGAAAGGGTGGGGCCTAAGGCGATCAGCCCTTCGTGCTTCCCAGATAGCGCGCTGCGCTCCTGTCACAGCAGCACGGAGTGGTGGAGCAGCACTGTCATGGCATTTCATAGGGACCCGGGGCAACTGTCTGCTTTGTCCCCCTCTTTCTTCCCCATCAGCAGGCCTGGTAGTGGGGACTGGACCCTAGATCCAAAAGCATGAGCTTGTTCTCCCTGAGCTAAAAGCCAGCTCTGATTAACTCAAAAGCCCTATAGAGTCCTGGAGTTGGATATGGGCTAGCCATGAGAGGGGGACAGAGTTCTACTAAGTAGGTGGGGTTACAGAAATGACAGTTATTGCTGTCCCTACAAGATGAGCTAAATTGAACCCTGGAAGATCAACCTCTGCAGCATTAATCTTCAGGTATGTACAGATGTGCCCTGAGTTTTGACATTTATTGCTGTGAAGAGTTATTGTTTGCCTCTTGCCCATTGTGTTGGGTTCAGAATGCTGCAGGGTGATTCCAATCTGATCAAAATAACCCAAGCTACTGATTCTCTTTAAAGGAATATTCTTCTATTTGAAAATTATTTAATCGATAAATTAATTAAAAGTAGATTTCAGGTCCCATCCCTGCCCCTTCAGTCCTCTCTGGCTCCATTAAAGTCTGCCATCAAGAAGGGAAAACTGACTCGACAGGGAAGACAGTGAAACTTACTATAAGCAAATGTGAAAAGAAATACATACTGTCAGTGCTTTCTTTGTACAGTACTTGCCTGTACTGAGTACTGGCACCTTGGCAGCCCCAGCCATGGGAATGGCTGGGCAGAGGGAGGGGGAGCTGGCTGAGTACCAGCTCCTCTTTTTTTTGTTTTTGTTTTTTTTTGTTTTTTACAATAAAGCACTGCATCCTGTGATGGATTGGGTGGATGGTATCCCCTTGGGACTGTCACCTGACGTGCTGAAATACCACTGAACCCACCTTCCTGCCCTACAAGATGCCTGTGCAGCTGTTGGCGGAAAAGGTCAGCAGGGGAACAGCCCAACTACAGGACAATTAGTACCTTTTAAAAAATAAGTCAGGGTGCCTTTTTGGTGTTCCAAATACATGACCAGCCCGCCTAATACGGGACAGATGGTCACCCTGTCTCTGAAAGACCCCCCCCATCTCCGAAAGACCCCTATCTCCAGTGTTTATGGGCTAACCCACACATCTGTAAGAAGGCTAAACGTCATTATCTCTTTGCTAGTGAGCCATTATAACCTTGAAGTACCATTAAAGGTCCTCCCTTTTTATGACAACATTACTAACACAGGCTTACGCTTGATATTCCGAACTTGATGTACAAATATGACACATGTTTTATAAGGTTTATCATATTTGACCTTTCGAAAAAGAGGACACCCGTCAGAGGAGTGTGTCTGTATCATGTTGTATTAATATACCATACACACTATAACACATTAATATAATGTGCATTGGTAGATCCTAATACAGATACACTCCATCTCGGGATGTCCTCTTTTTGATATGATAACTTTACACATGTATGTAAATAGGAAAATCCTATTCAGTAGAGCAGTGTTTTTTTGGAAAAAAAGAGGAGCCAGTACTCAGCCGGATCTCCTACACGGGACTGCCACGGTTAGTCTTCAACTGGGGTCCTAGCAGCTGGGACTGCCCGTGGGGCTCGGTGCCCCAGCCAGCTCCCTGCCGTGGGGCTGATGGGGTGCCCCCTGTTCCCTGGCTGGGGATCCGTGCCTGGGGCTGCCAGAGTACTGGTAGTACTGGCACAAAAAAAGCACTGCAGCTTATTATAACTTCTCCAATGATATCATACATGAGGTATTTTCATAAAGCATATTCCAGTTGTGTCAGACTCCTGTTCATAAGCATATTTGCATAAAGCATATGGATTGCCCTGTCTCACACACATTAAAAAAAACTGGTACAGGGAACCAAGAAAATGTTGTTTATTCTAATATTTTTTATAATGATCTTCTGTTTTATTTGTTACAGTAATGGGGAAGATAATTCAGGTAGAAATTAGATTCTTCTCATTCATCCCAACTCTGTTGCTTAAATTTTGAAATATATAAAAGTTGGCAGTGCTCCTTAAAATGTCTGAAAGTGTTTGTTTTAATGTGTTGTAAAACAAAACATCTGTGCTCCAGAGCTGAGCTTTGAGACACGAAATAGCAGCCTGGGACTAGTGTTATTTGAATTATGTGTTCTTACATGCAGTGGTGGTTCTAATGGATCTTCCAACGCAGCACTTGGCTGCTATAATAAAAGAAAAATGTGTGTGTCTCAAAAGAAGGGTGTGCCCTGACATGCAGAGAAATGGGTGTTGCTAGGACCAACACACTTAACTTTGCTCACACACATAATCCTGTGGAAGGTGCATTCCATGTAAGGGGGGTCATGTCGTTTTTTTAGATACAGCTACTTCAACATTCTGTAGCTAGATTGTAATTTTGTTCCTGCAGAAAGGCCGCAGTTTGTCTTCCCAGCCTGAGAAGTTTGCTGTAATCAAAACGTATAAGCCGCATCTACATTAGCCATTACTTTTGAAATTTCAGGCCCTCTTTTGAAAGAGAGCGCAGAGCATCTATACAGCCACATGCTCTTTCGAAAGGAAAATTGAAGGAATGCACCCCAGCTTTCGAAATCGCTCTTCCAAACTTGAAATAGGAAAAGTCCCCCTCCCCCTTTAGAAAGAAGACAGGTGTAAATGCTTTGCGACCTGCTCTTTTGAAAGAGCGGAGTCTCCCATGACAGCAGCCAGTTGGGATGCAGAGATGTGCTGCCTAGCACCTGTGGGGCTCTATGATCCATGAGTGCAGCAGCCCTGAAAGCCACATGGACCCAGAAACGCTGTTGCAGGATGCTGAGAGCTTGCAGGCAACAGCTTTTAGACATGCTGCCCCTGCACACCCCAGCGAGACCTCCAGCAGCTCCTGGAGCAGCAGGGCCAGCACCCAGCCACATGAGGTGCCCCAGGACTCCCTCTCTGAGTGTGCCCAGGGCTTACAGGGGTTCAGCTAGCGGGGAAGAACGAGTCCCCTCCTGGACTGTGCATTAGCTCAGGGACCTCTTGGGCCTATGGCAGGAGGAGGAAGTCCTGTGGGAGATGGGCACAAAGCGGCAGAACAAGGCTGCTTTTGCCAGCTGGCCGAGGATCTGTCCACCCAGAGCCACCCTGTCTGCACTCCTCACCAGGTCAGGAATAAGGTCAAGGGGCTGCGGCAGGGATATGCCCAGGCTAGGGACTCGGCCAGCCGGTAAGGGGCAGGGCCTGCCTCCTGCCCCTTCTGTGAGGAGCTGTGGGACCTCCTCAGGCCCAGGAACACCACCTTCCCCACCTGCTGTTCTGGACACTGCCACAGAGGGGCCCCACCCTGGGGACGATGACAAGCTGGGATCTGCAGTCAGCCCCACCACACCACGCCAGAGCTGGAGCCAGCTGCAGAGTGGTCCAGCAAGGAGGATGAGCTGGTCATAGACGTCACCTCCCGCTTCCCCAGCCATGCCTCTGCCAGCCGGGCATCCTCTGTCCTCAGTGGTGGACACTCTGGTAAGTACCTGACAGGGCACACACCCCAGATCACAGGGTAGGGGCTCTATCCCCACCAGAGGGCCACATGCACCCCCAGCAGACAAGGGCCAGCCACAACCCAGGTGGGCAGTGACCCTTGGGATGGTGTCATGGCTGCCAGTGGCCTTCATCACCTGCTCCCACAGATAGTGCCACGGGCCGCTCTCAGGGGGAGGGATGGGCAGAACCAGACCTCACAAGGGGGTCGCCCTCAGGGGGCTTGGGACCCCTTCTGCCAACATGGTCCCCCAGGGCGGCCCAGCCATCGGACGGGTGACAGGGACCCGCTGCCCATAGGGGGATGGGGAGGTGTGGCCCATAGGGCAGGGATTGGGTCTCACAGCCTGTCCCTCTCTTCTTTTCCCCTTCCACCGTTTCTCCCGCCAGCCACCGTGCTGTAGCCCCCACCATACTCTTACAGTCTCATAAAAGGGAATTAATATTTCTAGTCTGTCTAGCCTTCTTACTGGCTCTTACTTCTTGAAAGTTCTGAGTTTTCAATTTCTGTTTCTCAGCAGACTAAAAAGCAACATGTGCAAAGAAAGACAAGCTGGATGGGATTGTTTTTTGTTCCGTTCTTATGTGGTGGTGGACCTTGGCCAAGAACAGCAGAGGAGTTAGTTAAGACATTGTCTTAAAGACAGAGAGACAATATATAGGAGAGGACGGAGGCAGTATAGAAAGGAACAGTGAAGTGGGCTAGCAAGAAAAAGGGAAAACATTATTCAGCTCACACACAGCTTCTTATATTCCCCCCCCCCCCCCCCCCTCCCGCCCTTTTGCCACAGAAAAACTGTCACAATTTCTGGGCATAAGAGAGACCTTAACTGGGAATATTTTGAAGAAATTCATTCCCAGGGCAAAAAAGGAAAACATCAAGTGTTAGAAATACAAGATGATGAGGCAGGACTTAATTGCAAGAATGAAACATCATATGGGAAACTGCTTATTGGGAGAAAATTATGTGGATGTGGCTGAGTGGATCTACTGGTTAGTAGTGTAAATAATTCGCTTTGCAATGCATTATTCTTTAGGACTCTCTCTATGCCTTTTAGGCTACATCTACACTAGCACACTACGTCGAATAGCCTATTTCGAAGTAAGAACATCGAAATAGGCTACTTCGACGCATATCGTCTACACGTCATCCAGGGCTGGTGCTGTCGACGTTCAACGTCTAAGTAGCGATGGGGAGCGTCAAAAGGAGCTGCCCTGGAAGGAAATGTGGAGCATCCACACACACAAGCACCCTCTTTCGAAATAAGGGTCCAGGAAAGCCCGCGGACCGGGTCACAGACTGGACTAGCCCTTCTGGGGGAGCTGCAAGCTGTTCCTTTAAAGGCCCCGTCCCAGACACACCCGGTCTGCACAGCACGAGGTCTGCAGAGCAGTAGCCACTCTCTCGCAGACCAAGTCACAGCAGATATGGACACCCAGCAGCAGGAGGAAGAGGAGGCCCTCCAGGTAGTCATCCAGGGGGCAAGCGCCCTGCTAGGTGCTGCCCAGGAGGCCGCCCAGTGGTTCCTGCCAGAGGCAGGATGCCCCTGACCACCAGGCTACCCTCTTCCTCCCTCACCGGCTGCTTCCCCGCCTCTGGAACTACCCCACCAGCTCCGAGGGTTGGGAGCAGCTCATCATGCAGGAGTGGGATGACAATATGTGGCTCCGGAACTTCCGCATGCACCAGCAGACCTTTCTCGAGCTCTGCCAGTGGCTCACCCCAGCACTGAGGCACCATGACACCCAGATGTGGCGTTCCCTCCCCGTTGAGAGGAGGGTCGCAATAGCTGTCTGGAAGCTGGCCACTCCAGACAGCTATCGCTCTGTGGGACACCAGTTTGGAGTGGGAAAGGCCACGGTCGGGACATCATCATGGAGGTAAGGAGGCCCGGGCACGCACCCACTGGAGGCCGGGGGGGGCCAGGTGTGGGGATGCGGGGGAGGGAGGGAGGGGCCGGGTATGGGCTGGGGAGGGAGGGAGGGAGGGGCCGGGTGTGGGGCTGGGGAGGCAGGAGCACCGGGGAGCAAGGGGCTGGGCAGGTGGGGTACCTGGGGAGGTGCCCAGGAGGGGGGCCTGGGGAAGGGCCCCGGGGCACCCTGCACAGCCTCATGGGCGCCTGTGTTCCCTCCCCACAGGTGGTCCGTGCGCTTAACGCCATGTTGCTCCAGAGGATCGTCCAACTTGGGGACCTGGACGCAGCTGTCGCTGGATTTGCCTCCATGGGGTTGCCGAACGGCTTCGGGGCCCTGGATGGGACCCACATCCCCATCTGCGCCCCGGACCACAGCGGAGGAAGATAGATAAACCGCAGGGGCTACCACTCCGTGGTCCTGCAAGCCATGGTGGACAGTCGGAGCCACTTCCAGGACGTGTACGTGGGCTGGCCTGGCTGCACACATGATGCCCGTGTTTTTAGGAACTCGGGCCTGTGCCGCCAGCTGGAGGCAGAGACCTACCCCTTTGCCTCGTGGCGGATGCGGCCTACCCCCTCCAGCCCTGGCTCATGCGCCTGTACACCAGCCACCTCAACACCTGCCAGGTGCGGTTCAACGCCCACCTGAACCACGCCCGCCAGGTGGCGGAGAGGACATTCAGCCATCTGAAGGGCCGCTGGTGGTGCCTCCTTGCCCGACTGGACGTCAGCCTCCAAAACATCCCCCAGGTTGTGGGTGCGTGCTGCACGCTCCACAACATCGTTGAGAGCAAGGGGGAGGCCTTTGTCCAGGGGTGAGCGGTCAACACCGGCACGGGCTTCCCCCAGCCAGCTGCCGCACCCAGCCACCAGGCCCACCATGAGGGGGTGCGGGTCCTCAAGGCCCTGCGGGCCCACTTCGATCAGGGAGACCCCTGAGCACCTCCCTGGCCTTCCCCAGAAGACCCCCCAACACACACAGCCCACATTGCCCGCACACTACCCCCCCAACAAGCACACGCCTCCAGCTTTTTGGAAAATAAAACCTTTTTTTTTCTGAAACCTGAAAACTTGTTTTGTTCAAAACAGAAACTGCAACGAATATACAAAAAGGGGGACAACTATATACATGGGGGCCCAGCGGACGGCTCGGCCGTTGGCCCATCAGTCCGGGGTGGGAGTAGAGGGGCGCGACCCCCAGCGGGTACAGCTTGCAACCGCCCCCCTGTGTCCACGGTCCTCGGCATGGCCGGCTGGGGGCTGGGAGGACCGGCAAGTATGGCCGGGATGCCTCCACTGGCCGGTCTTCAGCCCCAGTGGGCTCTGTGGAGCTTGCAGGTGGCGAGGCGGGTGGGGCAGCAGGCGGTGCGGCAGGGGGGCCTCGGGTGGAGCAGTGGGGAGGGCGGCCCGGGGGGCAGCGGGGGGGTAGGAGCTGGGCAACGGCCTCCCGGATCGACTCAGCTATGTCCTGAAAGACCCCCATAAAGTCCTCCCATGTCGCCCACCGCCAGATGGGCTCCTCCCAGTCAAACCGGAGTCTCTCCTCCACCGGAGAGCTGCCAGAAGCTGTGGGTCCACAGGGGCCATCCCCAGAATCCGGCAGTGGCAGGACCGTCCCACTGCCCTTGGGGGTGTCTCCAGCCACTGGCGGTGACTGACCTCCAGCAGGCTGTCAGGGATGATGGAGGGTGCCTGGCTGCCTGGGGCGTCGGATGCTGCAGCTGGAGAGAGGGAGGGGAAGGCTGTTAATAGAGTGCCCTGGCCCATGGTCCGTTCCCCCCGCCCTCAGGGCCCGTTCTCCCCGTCCCCTCTTGGGTGCTGGGTCTCTGTCCCCGTTGGTGGGTTTGATGTCCATGTTGGCTGTCGCCATGGTATTGTCCCCCCGCCCCCGGGGTTAAGGCTGAGTGCTGTCCATGGGTACGGGTGCCAATGGGCGCTGATGGCCGTACAGTGGCTGGGCGTTTGTGGGTTGGGGTCCGCTGGGGGTGTGTGAGGCTCCCGGTCGTGTCTGGTGCCCCCGCCCTGTGGCCCATGGGTGTGTGCTCTGTGGGGTACGTAACTGACTGTCCATTGCCGCGGTTGGGGGAAGCCTGGCGGACGCCCGGCTGGTGCTCCGGGAGGGGAGGTCGATGAGGAGCCCCCCTCCTCACTGCTGGACCCCTCCTCTGCTGTCCCGAGGGGGGGCTCCTCAGGTGGGCCCCAGGGTGCGCAGCTGGCCTCCGGGCCAGACTTCAGCTCTGAGGCCTGCTGGGGCTCGTCGGCTGTGGTGTCAAGGGTGGCTGGGGGGGAGGAGGTGTCCCAGGGGCCCAGGATGGCCCTGAGCTCCCTGTAATAGGGGCATGCAGCAGGGGCAGCCCCAGACTGGCTGGCCAAGTCCTGGGCCCAGGTGTACTCCTGCCACAACTCCTTCACCTTACTCCGGACATGATCCGGAGTGCGAGCAGGGTGACCCCGGGTGGCCAAGGCCCTCGGCCAGTCGGGCGAATGCTCCTGTGTTCTGCCACCTGCTCCCCATCATGTGGAGCACCTCCTCTTCACCCCAGAGCCCCGGTAGGTCTCGGAGCTCGGCCTCTGACCAGGAGGGGCCCCGCCTCTTTTTGGCCCGCCCGCTTGGCTGCTGGGGGTGCCTGGGTCCCCTCAGGAGGGAAGCCCTGGGGGCGCTTGGGGGGCTGGCTTGATGCCATGGCGCTGGGTGCTCACGTTGGGGTCTGTAGAGGGAATGCAGGGCTAGCATGTGCGTGTGCTGCTGCCTGTACGCTCTCAGCTTCCTGCCACAGGAAATCCGGGTCTATGGTGCTTCAAAGGCTGCTGCGCGCAGGGACCATAGAGCCCCACAGGGGCTGGACAGAGCATCTCAACCCCTCAGCTGGTGGCTGCCATGGAGGATCCCGCTATTTCGAAGTAGCAAGACGCAGATCGTCTACACACACCCTGCTTCAGTGTTCAACGTCAAAGTAGGGCGCTATTCCCATCAGAAGATGGGAATAGCGACTTCGACGTCTCGCCGCCTAACGTCGATTTCAACATTGAAATAGCACACGGTGTGTGTAGACGTGACGGGTGCTATTTTGATGTTGTGCTGGCTACTTTGAAGTAGCTGGCTAGTGTAGACGCACCTTGAGTGTAAGTGTGATTTGACAAGTAAATTCCCAAGCTGTTTCCTGTGTTGGAAGTTGCCAGGAAAAGAAAAAGTTTAGCTTAGCTAATCCTTATGGCTTGCTTAATTAGTTTAGACCAGTGTCTTCCAATTTTATTTGGCCACAGAACCCTTTTAAACTTGAAAGAATTTTGTGGAACCCCTCATAACAGTGTTATATATGGAGCTGAAAAAGTAGACCACAAATAAGTAGGGAAAATAATAAACAAATGCTAAACAAGGTCATGAGATCAACATTTAGTTTAATTACACATATTTCATAACAAAAATCACATTTAATTTAATTGATTTAATAGAGTGAGTACAGGGATTTACGGTGGTATATAACACGCGCACTGCTGAGTAGTGACATCATCATCCCCACTCTCTGGCTAAGCTGGCATTACACAGGGACACTTATCGTGGCAAACAAATGAAAATTGTTTTTAATAAAATTCATAAATGCTTAAATATTTATTTATTTTTTTTAAATCATAAAATGTTATTGTAATGGAATTTTCTTGTGGAAACCTTATTTTCACTTTACAGAACCCAGGGTTCCATGGAACACCGGCTGGGAGACACTGGTTAAGACTCTATCACTCAAGCATACAATACAGAAAGCTGCGGTAAATGAAATGTAGAGTTGCCAGTTGCCGCTGAGTGTCAGATTCTTATTTTATATTACATAATGCATGCCCCTTATTTTGGAGCATCATGGCCACAGACCATAATCATGATGCTATAAATCTTGTCCTTATTTACTTCAGCATAACTCATCCTTTCCAAAGGAACTCCATTATGTATTTGTTTTCTCAAAAAACAGACATTCCAGTGAGATCAATGGGGCGTACCCCAAAACGAAATACATTCTAAGCACAGCCAGTTTTATTTTTGGTAACCTGATTTAAATGAATGGCGTTTTTTTGGTGATTTAAATCAATCCACCTTGGAGCTTTGAATTTATATTGTCTATCTGTTTAGCTCTACTTTGTTGTTCAGCCCTTTTGCTATGGTTGTGGATGTTTAATAAATAAAATTACTTATCCACAACACTCCTGTCAATAGGACACCTTAATACTATGTAATGGACTCTGAAGAGTGATAAAAATGTTTTTCAGCTTGCCCCCTTGGGCTGGCAGTGCCTCCTTCCTCTTGCAGGCTGTGCATCATCACCACCTTCTTTCAAATCTCTCTTTATAATTCCTTATCTCTCTGTGCGACAGCCATGCCACCTCCTTTATTCCAGCACCTAAGCATCTCAAAACCAACGTTACAAAAAGGTACTGAATAAAATAAAGTAGCTAGTATGATTGACTGGGCCCATAAAGAACAGCCCCCCTAAAAGCTCAGTATTCCCTTCCTTCTGATTTCCAATTCATGTGTGTCCTCTCTTCTGCAATCCCTTTACACATCCTGGAGATGGATCTGTTGTCCTTGTTGTTTTTGTTATTGTATGGTGTGCCCAGGTCCAGCAGATGGATTCATGAAGGTTGATTCTTAAGCCTAGGTTGAATCTTGTGAATTTTAATTGATCCCTATGTGAGTAGATCCCTCTGCAGGATAAGGGCTTAGTTTTTGGGGACATGAATGTCTATCATTTGAAATACTATAGTTTTTGATTGAGGCCCCTGGGAATTTTGCTATTTTAAGTTCTTATGGGCAGAGACCTATTTTATTGGCTTTCTCCTACAGCTCTGTAGACACAGTCTATTGTTACTGAGACACCTTTTGTCTTGAGCCTGGGGATAAGCTTATTTCCTGATCTCTAAGGTGTGTAAAAGAGTAGGTCAGTGTAACTCATCTTAGGGCTGCTCTGAGAAAAGCCTTTGACCTTTGGTAGTCACATGATGATTCCATGGAAAGGATAGTTGGTGCAAATCTTTGCCACTCCACATGTTTACAGTAGGTCTGAATTTGACCTCAAATGTAAACCCTGCCCCAAGCAGAGTAGCTATGCTCAGAGAGAGAGAGAGAGAGAGAGAGAGAGAGGTCATGTGGAGTCTATTAGGGACCTCACACTTGCCCATCTGTTTTGCATGGAGGTGCCTAGTATTATGAAGATCAAAGACTGCCGTTGTCATAAATCCCTATGATAGGAAAATAATGGGAAAAATCCCATGAGGCAAATATGTGAGTGTGAGGCTGTGTCAAGCTTACAACATTTCTCCCTTTTAAAAGGGGAACTCAGTTACTCAAAGCAATTAACATTTCCACGCTGACTTTTGAATCCTTGCCCTGAATTACCATTGCTTGTTCTGTTGCCCTGAGTGACTCTGCATTGTACATTCGGGATGTCAGGATGTCAAAGATAAGGAGGAACTTTCTGTTCCCATCCAGACAGATGCACAGAAGAGCAGTGCAAAGAGCAGATAAAAAGAAACTATCCAAACTCAGGAATCACAATGAAAAATACTAGACAGGGAAACCAGGCTCAACTTGGGAGAACCAATATGTGAAGGGAGACAGATACAGGAAGAATAAAGCTTTCTGCCAGAAACTAAATAAAACTGGAAATTAAATTCTCTGGGCAATAATTCCCCACACGTATTTGCTGCAGATAAATTCCTTGCCCGTGGTACATGCTGAACAAAATAACACCCCAGAAAAATATCTTAATCATCCCCATAACTGCATGCAGACAATTGAAAAAACTGTAAGGTGAAAAAAAAAAAAGGTGGATTTTGCTGACTTTACGCCCATGAGTAGGTCCCGCTGACATTCCTGGCAAGTGTCAAGGAACAATACCAAGCTCAGAACTTACCATAGGAACTGGGTGCTGTGGGCAGTAGGTGTCTGTCATAAGGGAGTAGCCTGGGGGACAAGCACACCATGAAGTCTCATTGATACAATTCACAGACAGTAGAGCTGCCTGTGGCCCCATTGTGCTGAGGTACTCCCTTTAAGATCTGCTTTGGAGAGTGTGGAACGTGCACTGGGACTTCGACGTCATCAGGAGGACTGTGTGTGTATGGCCAGGGGCAGTAGATCACCAAGTCAGGATGCCCATAGATTTCCCCTGCTCTTGTTTCCTCTTCTCTGGTGTCCTCCTGCCCCCAAGCAGCAGCTGGACCGCCGTGGTCCATGAATCCCTACACTCACTCACTCCAAAGTTCAGCGAGTGGCCTTGCGAGCTGGTGCATGCAGTCGCAGTGCCACTCAGGCTTGGCTCAATCCAAAAGTGGCTGGATTGTAGCCCAGGTGGTATGTCTGCTCCCAGCTCTGGCTGGCGGTAGATAACCCTACAGTCCGTGATGTGCGTCTGGGAAGAAAAGAGTTCTCTCCCTCTCATAATGATTCATGGGATGTTTTCTGCCCTTCGTGCCTCTTCTGGATTTCACTGTGAGTGAGTGTGATCCAACTCCTACTTATTAATTTTAGGAGGCAATGCTTAGCAGGTCACAGGTGTGTGACGAGGAGTTGTTTTTAATCTGAATCAGTAACTAAAAAAATACTAAATGCTTTGTTACAGTTCCTTGGAGATGCACTAGTCCAGTGGTGGGCATCCTGTGGTCGGCAGGCCACATGCTGTGGCCCACTGGGGTTCCATCTGTGGCCCACAGACTCCTTGTCTGCTTTCTCCCCCATATGCCACTGGGGCACTGGAGCCCTGCACTTTCCTACTGCTCCCCTACTTTCCCACTGCTGCGAATCAGCTGTTTGCCGTTGTTCAAGTTCTGAGTGGGAGGGGAAAGAGCGGGGATAGAGCGTGAATGAGCAGATTTGTGGTGCTCTGAAAGCACTGGGAAGGAGAGGGAGGATTAGGAAGTGCGAGGCTCTGGCGCACGAGAGGCCTGGGGGAAGGGGTGGAGGGAGGGTGGTACATGGGGCTGCAGGTGGAAGTCCGTTGGGCCATGGTCCACAGGTTAACCCCCACTGATACAAAGGAAGGCCACTCGTGAGGGGCCCACTCACTAGTCTTGGTTTCCCATTGCTGCGGTAGTTCCTGGCCAGTCAGAACAACAGTTATAGTGGTTCAAATACTCTGACTTCGTTAAGAGAGAAAGAGGAAAGAAAAATATGTTAATATGTGACTGAGGCATCAGAAAAAGTCCCTTGGATAAAAGCTGCTGGAGTGAAAACTGTGTAACAGTAATTACTATAACTTTTTGATTAGACCAGTTCTGACACTGCTAGGAAGCTCTGCACTGTGTTCCTATGTAATACTGAGAGTTCATAATCGAAGGCCCCAGTCCTGTGAGGAGTTCTGACCACACCATGTGGACCCACTGCAGTGAGATTTGATGCAGAGCTCCGCATTCAGTGTTCATTGTAGGTTGGGGGGAGGCATTAGATAAGCCCTTGCCTAGGCACAAAAGTTGTTGTACCACTTTAACTAGACCAGTATCATTACAGTGGCACAACTTCCCTAGTGTGGCTACCACTATACTGCTAGAAAGGTGCTTAGACTGGTATTTCTTAGGGAACAGGATAAAGCTATCTTTACCTTAGTGTAACCATGTTCACACTAGGATTATATAACTGTACTGGTAAATCACACCCCTAACCAGCATAGTTATGCAGGTACAAAACTGTGTATAGATAAAGCCTAAGTGAGTTAGGAATACAAATCCCATTGATTTTTCTTAATAAAACCTTGTGCTCCTAATTCATTGAAACACTTGAAAATTCCACCTATGGCCTTAAAAGTAAGAAAAGTTGAATTTAGAACACACTGAGAAGCCTAGACATACACTTCTGATTTTTATTAAAGTGACTTGGGTGGTGTGGGAGTCGTACAGAGTGGATAGCAGAGTGATACAGTTGTTGAAGGATATTAACGACAATGCGGAGGCAGCAGTGAGAACGTTCGGGGAGTTGGGAGTTTGGTTAGAATAAGCAGAGGTACGAGACAAAGAGATCTGATATCGCCAAGTATCTTCATCACGCACCTAGAGAGAGTGATGGACAAGATCAAGCAAGAGTTAGAAGGGATATCTGTGCATAAGATGAGAATTAACAACTTGAGTTTTGAGGATGAGGTATTTGTTGTTGAGGAAGATGAACAGAAGCTAGCGAGAACAGCGCACATGCCAAGTGAGGAAGGGAAGCAGTATGGATTGATTATGAACACTGATAAAATGAAAACAGTGGTATTTGGTGATAAGGAAATAGGAAGGAAGACCAATGTAGACAGGATCTAACTAGAGATCACAGAGAAGTTCACGTATCTGGGGAAAGAACATGACATGATCTAAGCTGTAAGAAGGAAATAGCGACTAGAATAGCAAAAGCAAGAGCAAGTTTGAAAGCGATGGGTGAGATCTGGAAAAGTAAAGTGGTTAGCTTAGGAACAAAGCTGAGCATCTTGAAAATATGTGTATTCAGCAGCATATTGTAAAGATGTGAAACATGGGTGATAATGAAAGATTTGAAGAGAAGGACATAGGCATTCGAGAGGAGTTGTTATAGAAAGATCCTGAGAATAGGATGGTGGATGCAAAAGGTCACAAACGAGGAATTTTATAGCAAGATACAGATGAAAGAGAACCTACTGCAAAAGGTTATACAACAAAAATTACAGATATTTGGGCATATCTGTAGAATGAATGACGAACGAAAAGTGAAGACCCTGGTATTCGGCGTAATGGACAGTTTGACTAGGAGAGGCAGACCCCAGAGAGAATGGGTAGATGATATAGTTGATTGGTGCAGAGCTAGTCTACAGAAACTAAGCCATGGTTTCTGTACTGGTCAGAGGAAGATGGAAAGAAACAGTGAGGGAGGCATTGAACACCAAGGGGTGCTGAGCCCATGGTTGCTGATTATGATGATATGAATGAAGAGACAAATGCTTTAGTAAACTGGGAAGTCAAGATTTTTAAGTATTTGTTTTTCTCCACCCATGTAATATTTTTTCTGTATTTCTAGCTCATTCCATTGTTGCTTATTCCCACCCTTTATGTGTAGTTTTAGTTCTGGTATTTAATCTCTCTTTTGTTTATGGCTTTGGCAACTGGCTTGTCATCTTGTTTCAGTTTTGGGTCATTATCTCATATAATTAGTTTTGGAGTCTAACAGGGAGAATCAGACATAACTATAGGATATGTCTGAGTTGTTTAGCATTCATACATGTAAATATGAGAAAGCTGCAAAAAAGTTTATCTTTAAGCTTCCTGAGAAGATAAATTTTGAATGTTGGATGGCTTCAGGGAACTTGCAATGGGAGCCAAATGTGAAAGGATGAAATGCATCCCAGGTTTTGAAGGTCCTCAGGGATTGCGAGTCCAGATCCAGTGTTGAGAGTTTTTAGTGGTCCAGAAAGAACTTGCATTAATTGACCAAGTATTTCTAGCATTAACAAATCAAAAAACGTGAAACATTTTGACACTGCTGTCATTATTAAAAAAATTGCTGGGACAAGCTTCTCTTCTCTTCACTGTGAAGATGAGAACAGAAGGACTTGAGGGAGCTTGTTACCATCTTGGGTCTTGTGCAGGCTGGAGCAGCCTTGGGGCCTCACTAACTCAATGTCTAACCACCAGACTTCAGCATAGTTAGAGCAGACCTATTTATGAGTTACTGCTAGCTGATGCTGTTTGGCCCAGGCAAAATGAGTTGTCTATGAAATGAGTCAGTCTGGTTCACATTACCATCTGTCTATGTCATGCAAATCACCATCCCATTAGTCACTCCCTGTTGATGCCTGCTAGTTTGTAGGATTGGTGGAAAGTCCAAAATTTAAATAGATGGAGCAGCTGAACCAGCTTCTTACTTCCTTTGCCATCATGCCTATCAAAAACTCAACAGTGGTTGGGCAGCCGTTGTGCTGTGACCAATGCCTCTTGTGCAGACCACTCTTGTCTCATTGTTAACTTGTTCTGCCCTTTTCTGTAGTACCTGCTCATTGTCTTTTGGGTGGTAAACTCTTTGAAGAAGGGACCATCATTTTGTTCGTTCAATACCTTGCACAGTGGGACCATGAGCCATGATGGGGGGAGGAGAGGAGCTCCCAGTGGGGGATCTCAGGCGCAATGGTAACACAAACGATAATCTCAGGACTGCTTCTTCTGATGGGGAGGAGGCCCAGTGGAAGGCTGATGTGGAGAAGCTTGTGTAGCTCAGATGTATTTGTTTTTTTGACTCACTCCTTCTCTGGCTCCACCCATCTGGGCCATATCTAAGCTTAGCTGTTTCCATCTTCATCATGTTTCTAATAGTCAAGCTCTTCCACCTGTCCAGGTTCCCATGATTCTTGTCCAGACCTTCATCTCAGGCCCTGAAGGCTGTGATCGCCTCCTCTGGCCTAGATGCCAATCATATTGTCTACTGAAAAAGTAGGTGCAAGGATCATCTTCCAGTCTGATTGATCATTTCACCTTCCTCTTTGCATCTCTTCACTGGTTCCTCCTCATGCCCAACCAAATACAATTTATGGTATCCTAGCTTATTAGGCTGTCAGTCTTGTATTCCCCTTGCAGCTATGGTCAGGGTTGATTGTCTGCTTCTCTGATGCCAGGCCATGTTTATTCCCATGCTGTCCCTTGGGGAAACTCCCTGACAAAATTAAAAGCCTTCCACCTTATCGTCTTTTTAAAACCCTCTTTAAAATCTTTCCTCAGCCAGAGTGTCACCAAATCACTACCTTTTGGTATTGGTTAGGCAAGTGGTGAGCTAAGATTTGGCTTTATGCCAAACACTATTGGTTATATTGTTAGCTCATTTCCTTATTTACTACCCCTCTTCCTCACCACACTTGCCCCATTTTTTTCCCTTTCATCCATTTGTTGCTTCCTGACAGACATGGGCTGTGTCTACACGTGCCCCAAACTTCGAAATGGCCATGCAAATGGCCATTTCGAAGTTTACTAATGAAGCGCTGAAATGCATATTCAGCGCTTCATTAGCATGCGGGCGGCAGCCGCGCTTCGAAATTGATGCTCCTTGCCGCCGCGCGGCGCGTCCAGACGGGGCTCCTTTTCGAAAGGACGCCGCCTACTTTGAAGTCCCCTTATTCCCATGGGCTCATGACTTCGAAGTAGGCAGCATCCTTTCGAAAAGGAGCCCCGTCTGGACGCGCCGCGCGGCGGCAAGGAGCGTCAATTTCGAAGCGCGGCTGCCGCCCGCATGCTAATGAAGCGCTGAATATGCATTTCAGCGCTTCATTAGTAAACTTCGAAATGGCCATTTGCATGGCCATTTCGAAGTTTGGGGCACGTGTAGACACAGCCATGGATTGTGAACTCCCCCGGGACAGGGATGTCTCCACTGTTATAGGTCTGGACAGTGCCTACCAAAATGGGCCCTGATTAGTGTTGCCTGTTATTGGACTATGTGTAAGGGTTACGTCTTCACTACCCAGAAGATTGACCCAGTCAGTGTCGATCTTCTGGGGTTTGATTTCATGCACCTATTAGGGATGCATGAAATTGGGCTATCAGGGATTGGCAGTCAACCCCTGTGCACCTCAATATTGTGAGGAGTAAGGGAGGTCGACGGGAGAGTTTCTCCCCTTGACCTTCTGTGAGGACAGCTGGGTAAGTCAATTGTGGATAAGTCAGTTTAGCTGGAATAGTGTATTTACAATCAACTTTAAGGTCTAGTTTAGATCTGGCCTAAGTAATGTATTCTACGTAGCATGTGGCTCTTCAATGAGTCATTTGTGGCTCTGAGCATGGCCAGCACTGACTCCACTTGCAGCTCTTGAGGCTGCCGCCACTTAAACAAAGCTCACAATTAAAACAGAATTTAGGGTTTTTTTGTTTAAGCAGTGGCAGCCTCTGAAGCTGCTGAGCAGTCAGCTGCAGTGGTGGGGAAGCCGGCAGGGCAGGGAGCCCTGGAAGAGGCTGCTGGTAGGGTTCTACGTGGGGGAAGAGAGTTGGAGGGGGGGCGGCCAAGCCTGCCCCTGCCAGAACTGTGCAGCCTCACGGAGAGGGAGGTGGTGGGGGCCAGAGGGGAAGAGCAGCAGTGGAAGGTGGGAGCTGTGGAGCAACAGAAGCCCACAGAGCTTATTAGCTGAGGCAGGCAAATCCTGGTGATGGGGGGCGGGTGGCTTTGGGGCTGAAGGGGTTAAACCTGGGGATGGGGGGGCAGATTTGGCGGCTGAGGCAGGTAAAGCCTGGAGATGAGGGTAACAACTTTCTAACTGATACAAATCAGCGTGTGTGCTGTTCTTAAAATAGGGGTGACAAAAAGTAGGGTTTGACATTATTTATTAAGGGTTGTCTCGTATTGACGTGCATTGCAGTACTGATTGTGTAACTGAATTTGAGAAGATGGCTCCTCTTGCTGTTTCAGTTGCAGACCCCTGGCTTAGCCCAAAACAGATGCACTGGGATCAAAATGTTTAACGAAACCTAGGACTTCCAAAGCTTACTTGTCTCATGTAGTAGTGAGTGTGAGGCTACTTACAGAAACTGAGCAAGGCAGGCTCGTAAACCAACATCGGTAATGCCGTACAGTTGGCTGCCTGAACACTGTGACGAACGGAGGTAAAGTCCATGCTCACTCATCATTTCACAACAGGGCTTTTTGCCAGGCAGGCTGGTAAAGGTTGAGGTGGCTCTGCCAGCTTGTGGTCAGGTTTGTGGTATGCAGAATACCTCTGCATTGGAAAAGTAAGAGCCTCTCACCTGCTGTAAATGCAGTTCTCTTATCTTATTAGCCATGCACACTGTGTAATGACCTGTGTCCTGAGTATTTGGAAGAGTAAAGTTCACCAGTGACTCAACTGATTGCAAAGGCACTTACTGGTTTCCCTGTTGTAAGGGAATCTGAAAACCGCATTGATTTGTTAGTGGTGCCCTGCAAGAGTATCATAGGCCGGGCTCCTGAGAGTGAGGCGACAATGCAGAGCTAGCACTCTTCCCAGCTGGCTGAGTCTCAGAGCTCCCCTTAGGCTTATTTATATTTCTCTTTCCTTTGCAGCTGTGTAAATGAGTATGGAAGATTATGATTTTCTGTTCAAAATTGTTTTAATTGGCAACGCTGGTGTGGGAAAAACCTGCTTGGTCCGACGCTTCACTCAGGTGAGATGTTTCTTCTCTGAAGGGGGAAAATGTTTGTGTGCTTATTGGGGCAGCTTTTGGTTCATGTGCGGAAATCCAGTGGAATGAGTAGCTGTCTCTAAGATGACTTGGAATCTGTGGCTATAAACAGAGGGGTACGCAGTCAATGCGGGTTAGTGAAAGCACTGTGTTGTCTGCATTTCCTCGAGACATCTGTGCTTGAGTTCAGCATTCTCAGTACAAGAAGTAGCACTGTAAGGGTACGTGTCCAGGGTTGTGGCCTCAAAAATGAGACACTCATTGGCAGCTCTAGATGAGAGAAGAACAAGGCCACGGGCGTGATTTTGGTGTATTTCAGATTAGGCCTGAGCGCATCACAGAGACTGAAGTACCCTCTTGCAGCAGCGCACCATCACCCCTTTTCTACCCTGAACCCCGCAGAGTGGGCTAGAAAAGGTGTGTTGGGGGGGCAGCTTTCATAGCTCCTGGGAAGTGCTGTCTGGATAGAGAAATGCCATGTCTGAGGTTGTCAGTGCATCACCTTCTGTTTGAGAATTAGGCATTGAAAGGGCATTTAATGAGCCCCCCTTTTTTTTAGTACCATAGGTTGCTTAAAAATAAAGACAAACAAACAAATAAACCCCCTTTCAGTGTCCTGTGAGCCATACAGCTAAAGTCTCACAGTAGAAGAGAGAATTGGGTAAGTCCCTGCTTGCCTTGCAGAACATGAAAAAACGACAGTGTTGGGGACTGATTTCCTTTTGTGTGCCAAGATCCTGAGGGGCGGGGGAGGGAAGGGTAAGATTTTTGAGTTCTGGGGTACAGGGGAGGTTTGCACATTTTTTTAAAGTAACACCAATTATGGTTTTCACTCAAGTTTTACTTGAAAGTCTCAGCACTTTTCACTGTGATTGGTTTTAAAAATAGGTCTCTGGAAACCTTAAACAGCCTCTCTTCCTCCCTCTCCAGCTGCAAGCAAATAGCTGGCAGCACCAGAGCTACATCCAAGGGGCTGAACTGCAAAATCTGCAGCTAATTGGGAAGCAGCACAAGCTTTGGCTTGCTGCTGCTGCTGCTACTAGCAGAGGCAGAGATGGTCAGAAATCAATGTAGCTTTGTGCAGGTCTGCAGGCCTGGAAACCAATAATTGAAAAACTATTATTATTATTTTATGTTTTATTGTTGTTTAGGTCCATATACTTGGCTGTGCCTAAATATAAGGCCTAAATAAAATGTAGGTTGAAGCTTCTTGACTTAGCTACTGTCAGGATAGTGGCTGTTCATTAACTCACACAAACCTTTGTATAAGATGCTAGAGTATCACTTGGAAAGTGGCTTTCACAGAGCTGCACTTCTAGACCTGCATTAGTTAGGGCAGTGGCATGGTAAATTCCAAGGCCAGTCTGATAGCCTGTATAACATGGCTCATAGAGCTTCCCCAAAATAATTCCTGGAGCTTATCTTTAAAAAAAGGTCCAGTCTTGATTTAATGCTGCCAGTGGTAGGGAATCTACAACAACCTTTGATAAATTGTTCCAAAGTGGTTAATTACCTTTGTTGTTTAAAAGTGATAACATATTTTCAGTCCAACTTTGTCTACCTTCAGTTTCCTGCCACTGGATTCTCTGCTAGACTGAAGAGCCTGTTGTTAAATTGTTCCCTATGCTGCAGGTACTTATGGACTAGTATCAGAGGGGTAGCCGTGTTAGTCTGGATCTGCAAAAGCAACAAGGGGTCCTGTGGCACCTTATAGACTAAGAGAAATATATGAGCATAAGCTTTCATAGGCAAAGACCCACTTTGTCAGATGCAGGTGAAAGCTGCAGAGAGAAAGCTTATGTTCATACATAAGCCATGAAAGCTTATGCTCAGACATTTCTGTTAGTCTATAAGGTGCCACAGGACCCCTTGTTGCTTTTGTACTTGTGGACTGTGATCAAATCATTCTGAGTTGTTTGTACATCTGTTGATACGTCTCTCAGATGGAAAGCTCAGTTTGGGGATAGGGGAGTAGAATCAAAGAGGAAAAAAGACGGGACAAAGACCTGAAGGAGATTAACTAGCAGGTGAAATCTTTTTCATCTTGCAACAAAATCTGCATTAACAAACTGCTTTTTTTTGTAGGGGCTTTTCCCACCAGGTCAAGGAGCCACTATTGGAGTTGACTTTATGATTAAGACTGTGGAGATAAATGGTGAAAAAGTGAAGGTAAGAAGCTACTGACTAACGTTGTTGTGTTACTGCCTGGGCTTAGCTGGACCATGCAGGGTGTTAATTTCTGTGTTTGTAATCTGTGATGGAAGTGGTTGTTGGGCATTGGGAGCTCATAGGAGAGTGAGAGCATCTTTATAGCCTTAATGCCTGGAGAAGTTTGTACTCTTGGATCTTATTCCTGGCTCTGACTTTTTGAGACAGATAGGCATACCGTTGTGCCTCTGTCCATCCATGGAGATAACGTTATACCTTTAACACAGGTCTTACAAAGCTCAGCCTATATTTGTACAGCACTTGCATACCAGGGTTTGTGGAGGCACAAAGAACATTTTCCATTCAACCTCTATTTACTGAGCTCCTATTATTTCATCCCCCCAACTATAGCCAGTGCAGCTCTGCTCCAGCGGAGCTACTAAGGTTGACAGACTTGGCCCTCCAGGGTTGGGGAACTTTGCAGGACTGAATGGCCCTAGAAACACCCCCAATTTCTGTTGAATTGGGTAGCCTTGGAGAAGCTGGGCGACACTAGTATGTCAAGGTGAGTGGGAGTCACAATGATCTGACTTGCCAGTGCTGTGAAAGTTTCAGGTGACCTCTGATGTTTTCCTAGAGTTCAATTCCCTCCTACACTAGTACAAGCTAACAGGAGTAAAAAAATAGTTAATTTCTCTTTTCTCCCATCTCAGATTCTAGTGGGTAGTCAGGTGAGAAAGCCAAGATCAGTTAAACACATACGGCAACATTTTCACATTGTAGGTGCCTGAAGTCAGGTGTCTAAATCTAGTTAGGCAATAAGTGCCTTGATTTTGTCAGATATTCTGAGACACTCCAGGTCCCTTGGGCTCCTCAGATCAGGTGAGAAAATCAGGCTACAGTTTGCCTATGTAGATATTAGGTAGTCACAGACCCTTTTTTAATTATGGGAGTGTCTAGCAGCCCCGTTGTGACAAGGGTTGTGCAAATCTGTAGTAAGAGAGACAAACAAAGGAAGTCGTATCATCTCCCTTTTATGAACTGTGAAAGGAATCACAAAAATGACTGACTGATGCCCCTGGTCACACAGTCCATCTGTGGCAGAGCTGGGATTTGAGCCCAGATCACTGAAGCCTGAGGCAGCACATGAACCACAAAACTGTCTTTCACCCCTTCATTTAAAAAGCTTGGCCTGGTGCCCTGTCTGCTCTGTAGAAGGATTACAATTCTAATGACACCTTTTAGAAAAACAAAGTACATTTACCCACGCATCTCTTACCTGCCTGTCCTGCAGAGGTATGTATGCCTACCTTCCAAGTATGGAAGACTGCAGGACATGGGTGGTCTGTGGGTATAGTTTTTTATTTGGTTTCTTCACAGTGGCGCTTTGTATATGTATATTCATCCAGGTAGAAAGAGACAGAATTCTTGGAATGCTTCCCCCCATCAAAAATTTGCCCAGCCCTGAGTTATAAAATAGCTGTTATTAGTATATCTGAAGTTAGAGATGTATGTCAATGTTTGGAGATTGAGGTCTGTAGCAGAGGCACCAACTTCCCCAGTTCCCAGGGAGTGTTTGACCCATCCCCAGACTGCCCCTTCCTCAAGCCCTCACCACAGCTTCTTTCCTTCCCTGCTCCCACTCTTCCCCCTTCTCCAAGCGTCTCTTGCATGTCATGAAAGAACTGGATGTGGTGGGCGGGAGGTGCTGGGAGGGAGGAGGAGGACTTGATTGTTAGGACTTGCTGGCAGGCTGGGGAGAGGAGAGGAGATGATCCATGGCACTGCTACTGGGTGCTGAGCACTTACTATTTATTTTCTGTGAAGGCTCCAACCCTGAGCACTCACAGAGTCAACTGCACCTGTAGTCTCTAGGTGGCTTCCACAGGAAATAACATCCAGACAGTTTGGGGTTCTCATGTGTAAGTCAGGCAATATCTTTTGACTTTCCTGGGAAGACCATAAAGTGGAAAAGCATAGATGGTAAATTCACTTCTTTGCCAGACATAAGCTGAACAGTGATAGAAGCAGACACGCATAATGCCTGAAAGCAGATTTTTATCAATGAACACAAATTCTTGAGTTTTCTTTCAATGTAAATATCCAGCAGGTGGGTTGAATGACAGCTAAATCCAGTCAAAGGCACTTCTGTTCTGTTGGTCCTCAGGGCTGTTCCTTCCAATTTCAAAATTCATCATGTTGGAGTGATAGAACATTGCCATATTAAATAGTCTTTCCTCACTGAGGGGTAAATCAGATCAGGAGACATGGAATTCTCCCCTGAGGAGTTCAGTCAGAAGTTAATTAACACAGTATTCTAGTGGTGATCTCTAGACTATCCTATAAAAATACAAAGTATGGACACATCAGTAAAAAATTATTACATTAACAGAAACATCAAGCCCTCAGAAACAAAAACAAATGACAAAGACCCTGATTTTTAAAGCAGATTCAGCGTGCTACCTGATTTGTACCCACAAGGAATATTGCTTGCAGTATTGGAACTCACTTTAGTAAACACTTAGCCATCTAAATGCCATGTGCCAACAGACGAGTCAGTGTGATACCCAAGTGCTGGGAATTGTACTGCAAATACTTTCTCTCCACAAAATCAGAAGCAACTTTTCAAAGTCAGATCCTAAGGCCTGGAATAAGTTAAGTGGGGCTCTCCTGTCACAGAAGCTAATATAATACTATGTAGATTACCTGTGGTACCATGATTGGCACAATTTAACTTTCATGTTCCCTTTGAGGTAGAATCTTTTAAGTTTTGTTCACACTGTTGTGGGTTGCTGAGTACAGGACAAATTCCCATCGACTTTAACCTTTCCACTAAAGGTTGCCCAAATGTAGCTAGTGTTTCTGATCAGCTTTCAAAAATTCAGATGTTCAGATACATTGACAAGCTCTTTAAAAACCAACACCTGAAATAAAGAAATGCCCTTTTGAATTAAAATTGAGGCTGTCAGTTAATAACAGTTAACTCATGCGATTAAGTAAAAAAGTTGAAAATTAAATAATTGATCACTATGAATTGCCATTTTAATCACATTGTTAAAAATAAAATACTGATTGAAGTTTATTAAATGTTTTTCAATATTTTTCTACATTTTTCAAATACATTGATTTCACTCACAATATAAAATACAAATGGACATTGCTTACTTTATATCATTATTTTATTACAAACATTTGCACTGTAAAATGATAAACAAAAGTAGTAGTACACAATTCACCTCATACAAGTACTGTAGCAGTCTCTTTATTATGAAAGTACAACTTAAAAATGTAGATTTTTTTTATTACGTAGCTGCACTCAAAAACAAAAACAGTAAAACTTTTGAGCCTACAAGTCCACTCAGTCCTACTTCTTTTTCAGCCAGTTACTCAGACAAACAAATTTATTTATATTGGCTGTAGCTAATGCTTCCCACTTCTTGTTTACAATGTCACCTGGAAGTGAGAGCTGGCATTTGCATAGCCCTGTAGTAAGTATTCTAAGTTCTTTACATGCTAGATATGCTCAACATTTATATCCCTTTATGTTTCAACCATTATTCCAGGGGACTTGTATTCATGCTGATGATAGGTTCTGCTAGATAATGATCCAGGGCAGTATAGAGCAAAACAAGTTCATTTTTATCATCTGAGTCAGGTGGCACGAGCTGAAGGTTGATTTTTTTGTGGTTTAGGTTCTGTAGTTTCTGCAATGCAGTGTTTCTCTTTCAAGATTTCTGAGAGTATGCTCTGCACACCTTGTCCCTCAGATTTTAGAAGGTACTTCAGATGATTAAACCTTGAGTTGAGTGCTGTAACTCTTTTTAGAAATGTCACAATGGTAACCTCTTTGTGTTTTGTAAAATCTGCAGTGAAAGTGTTCTTAAAACAAATAGCATGTTCTGGGTCACCATCTGAGACTGCTATAATATGAAATGTATGGCAGAATGCAGGTAAATTAGAGCTGGAGACAAGCAGTTCTGTTCCAGGGAGTTCAGCCACAATTTAATTAACACATTGTTTTAATAAGTGTCATCAGCATGACAGCATGTCCTCTGGTTTGATGGTCAAAGTATGAAGGTGCACACGAATGTTTACTATATCTGTCATGATAAGCTAAGGAAGTGCCATGCAAACACCAATTCACACATTGATGTGACACTAAACAAGAGCAGGGCAACATTATCTCCTGCAACTTAAATAAACTTGTTTGTCTGCGTGATTGGCTGAACAAGAAGTAGGACTAAGTGGACTGTAGGCTCTAAAGTTTCCATTGCTTTGTTTTGTATGCAGTTAATTTTTGTAGACAGAAGTGAAAGTAAGCCGGTGTGGTCCAATATGCCATACCGGCAAGACAGTAGCCGGCAAGGTCCAGTATGTTATAGCAGCTATTTCTAGTCAATATAGTATATCAGAAAGACACTGTACTGCCCCAGCTCCTCCATGGAGTTGCCTTTCAGGAGAACAGGACTGGGGGACAAGCTGGGAATGGTAGGACAGCTGAAGGAGCTCCTGGTGTTCTGGTCCTTTCCTCATGCACTACTGCCACTCCCAGTGGGACAAGGAGCAGAACCACCCAATACAGCCTCCCAAACCCCACCCTCCAACCCTGGCCTCTGGCAGGACTGCTACTCTATGGAGAGGAGACAACTCTGTGGAAGGGCAGGGCTGGGGCTTCCATTTGCCCTCACTGGCAGAGTGACAAAAGAAACAGAAACTTGGTAGCTCCTCCAGCTGTTGTACCACCCCTAGCCCCTACTTCCCATGTAATGAAGGGTGGGAAAGAATGTGGGGCACAAGCTGGGGGTGGGGTGGAGTCACATGGAGCTGTGATATGCCCTTCCCTTAGCTTGTGTGCCCCGCTTCACCCTGTACCAGGAAGAAATTAATTTTACTTTCACCCCGTTTGTACACAGTTCTTTATCACGATAAAGAGATTGCACTACGGTACTGTGCACTAGGCCAGGAGTGTGCAACCAAAACAGCGAGAAGAGACATTTTTTCAAATTCGGTTACAAAACCAATCCTTCAAGAGCCACAATGCACGTGAATCCGAGACAGTCCTTAGTAAATCGTGTCGAACCGTACTTTTTGTAACCCCTGGTTTAAGACCAGCGCGCACACAATGATTTGTACCTGTCAGAAAGTTTAAGTTACTTTCACCCCTGGACTGGAGAGCAAACGAGGACAAGGACTATGGGATAGGCTCTTTAGCAGGACGGAGCAATGTTTGCATCAACCCTCTATGCCACCCCATTCCCAGGCTCTACCCTCCTTGGCCCACAAATCCCGCCCCCATCTCCAGGGTTAAACCCCCTCAGCCGATGAGCTCCTCCAACTTGCCCACTGAACCTGGATCTTACTTGCCCACCCACTGCTCTCCCCCTGCACGCACTCTGGGTCTTTCCGCCCTGCCCCCACTCCCAATTTCTCAGGCCAGAAAGTGCCTGCAGCCTTCCCAGCCATTCCCTGCTCAGTGGTGCTGGCACTGGACTCACCAGGTCCTGGGGCCGGGCAGGGAGCTGGGACAGCTCCTGAGGTAGCTGAGCCTGCATCGCAGGACGTGGCTCCAGGCGCCGATGGTTGTCAGTGGAAATGGAGAGGGGGGCAGCTGCAGAGGGAGGAGGAGCTGGGGGGGCGCCACGCTGCCCAGGAAGAGGTGCTGTCCCTGCAGGGAGGGAAGCTGCTCTCGGCTCCGAGGAGGCCTTCTCCTGCTGCCTCTTCCTCCTTCTTGGCGGGGCTGTGCAGCTCCAGCAGAGGCAGACTGAGCTGCCCCTCCCCCTGCTCTCCTGCACACTTCCCACATGCGGTGTGGGTGGCTCCCTGCCCTGCTGCACTGAAATCATGGAACTCAATATAATTGGTTTAGTGGCCGGATCCCTCCTGCTGGCTGTTAAGCCAATTAAATCGAGTTCTGTTATTTCAGCGCAGCAGGGCAGGCAGCTGCAAGAGGAGGTGGGGGGGCCAGCAGCACCCAGAGTCGCAAGTGGCTCCTTCGGAAGCTGCATGCGGCTTTGGAGCCGCAGGTTGCAGACCACTGTACTAGGCGAACTGAAAAAGATACTATTTCCTTTGTTTTTTTACAGTGCAAATATTTGTAATAAAAAATAAATATAAAATGAATGCTCCGTACTTAGAGTTCTGCATTACAATTGAAATCAATATATTTGAAAATGTAGAAAACATCCAAAATATTTAAATAATTGGCATTCTACTACTGTTTGACAGAGCAATTACTTTTTTTTTAGTCACTTGACAGCAGTAGTTAAAACATTGAAATTTGAGATATTCCTTCATTATGAATCACTGACAATGGTTACACAAAGTTGGCTTTTATTGTAGATGACCAAAAGTTCATCAGGCTAACAAACTCCAAAAATTCCACATATTTGTTTCACGAGGCAGCTGTATTTAGGCACAAGACCAATGACTCAGAGAAATTTTAAGACAGTCTGTTGTCTGTAGATCTACTTATTAGAATTTAGTCAAGAAATGCGTTGCAGTTGGTGGGCAAATGTGCTTCAAGGGCAGATGTAGATGGCCACTTCCATCCAAAGGGAATTCTGTAATCTCAATATATATGGCAGAAAACAGCCCTCTGTGGAAGCAAGCAACATGCAGCATCCTGCGCATGAGTGTCAGAAGGGAAATCTGGCCGTTAGCAAAGCACTCTGGCGTTGCTTTCATGAAAAGTGGCAGGAGCTCCTCCTTGTTTCTATTGCAGACAGAACTTCCAGTTGGCTTAGCTCTCTTCTTAATGGAATACCTGATAATTGTGAGTTCTGTAGGGCCTACAACCTGCTGTCTTTCAGTAATAATGTGCTTTTGCTAACAAAACCTTCCTAAGTGTCTGCTAAACACTGGGGAATTCTTTGTGGTTCTGGCTGCATCTAGCTTTAGAGCCCTGCACAGGTACAAAAATGTGAACCTGCATCCAGATAAGACTGCCCCACATTTGCCAGACTCAGCTCCTCTTCTGATCAGGATTTTACTTGAATCTGCATGACACATCTGGAGGGGAGTGGGGAAAGAGCACAGATGAACAAAGAGGGGTTCGGGTTGTGCAGGGAAGAGGCAGGGAGCAGGAAAGCAGGGACTAGGGGGTGAGGGTCAGCAGGGGCCAGGAGTCTGCAGCTCAGTGCTCACTAGGTAGGGAGCAGCGAGGGGGTGGACAGGGCCAGCACTCCGCTCCTCCTGTAGGAAGATTTAGGATGCAGCTTCCTGCGTCCTTTCCCTGGTGGCAGTGCACAGGTCTGTCCTGATTAGCCCTTCACACACACCCCTACACCTGGTGACCAGGCCCAGGAGGGGGAAAAGGAAGAGCCCATTCAGCTATCCTCTCCATTACTTTGGATATGCAGGGCTATCCCTGCCTTTGCACATCTGCTTGTTGGTTTTTCGAACTCCTCCTTGCCAATGACATCTTGCTCTAGAGCTTCACTTGAAAATTCAGAATCTTAAAAGCTTTACATAAAGCGGATGAATAACTCATCCAAACTTTCTGCCAGGTTTTAACACGGCTTGAGCTGTAGGCTGTGATAATTGGTACTGTTTTGATTAGCTTGGCATTTCAGGAGATATACTTACCTCTGTGTCATCTGAGCCGTGCTTACAAATCTTTCCCCCAGTTTAATACCAGATTAGCTGAACCACAGGTCAGAACCATTTTGAAATTTTCAGTTAATTTCCCCAGTGTAAACATGGCTGCAGCCTGTCCTTTTTGGTCATGTTCCAATTAAATGTGGATTGAGGTGACTTGTTATCTTGCAACTATTCTGAAATACAGTTGACCAGGAAGTATGCTTGTAGGGCCCATTTCTGCTACAGTCTCTGTAGGCAGACCCATGCTCTGCCACAGAGCTCCCCACAGGATCAGGGCCAATGTTATTTTAAAAGCCCTCTCTCCTTGCCCACCCCTGAGACTGTGGTATGAACAATGTTACTTTGTACTTCTACTCTCTGTTGTCTTTCAAGATCGCAAATAGCTTTCACAAACGCTTTGATGTAGGTAAGTAGGTATATAGTCTCCCTTCCACTTCCAAACTGGGAACAGAGACAGAGAGGTCTGTGCAGAGCAAGAACCTTGAGGCGCTTGGATAAAAGTGCATACCCACTTCCGAGCCATTTATTCTTTCTTCTCACACTCTTCATGAGAAAATGGATAACTTTGTTTGCAGCTGGGGGAAATGTTTTTGTCTGTTTCTTCAGCTCTTGTTACTGTCCTCAGTGCAGAGGGCTCTTCTTTTCTCCCTGTAATGCCAGCATTAGAATTCCAAGCCAGCTCGGTTTACTTCTTCCACTGCTGACTGAAAGACTCATGGCCACACAAAAGTTTCCAGACCTGCTGCTTCCAAGGGAAATCAGCTGGAAAGCCAGCCAACTTAGTGCCTTGAATTTAAATATGTAAACGCTTGAATAGAAAGAAAAATGGGAGGTGGGGAGTGGAGAGGGAAAGAGGGACCCAAAAGGATTAAAAGCTACCAAATTTCCTATCGTTGGGTTGTCCCTGAAAGCACTTAGGTGCTGCCCAGGTGCTAAGTAAAGTATGGTTTAATGCTTTTTAAAAAATCTGTTATCCTCCTTTTTCCCCCTCCTCATGTGCCAAAAGCTGCAGATCTGGGACACAGCAGGTCAAGAGAGATTCCGCTCCATTACGCAGAGTTATTATCGCAGTGCCAATGCATTAATATTGACCTATGACATAACCTGTGAAGAATCTTTCCGATGCCTTCCCGAATGGCTGAGAGAAATAGAACAATATGCCAGCAATAAAGTCATAACTGTGCTAGTGGGTAAGTGAGGACTGCGCTTATAAGAGCTCATTTCTCCAGGAGGGAAGAATCAGCCACGTCTATCTGGAGTTTGATGAGGGTCATTGGCAGATGGAGGCAGTGGAAAATACTTCATTTATTTCATCTCATGGTGCCAAGATCTCCTTCTAATATTCTGGACTGGACACTGCTTGATACTTTTTAAAGTCACTAGACCTAGTTTACAACAGCTTCATTAATAAATCAAGGTGCAGAGCTTTACCGTTTAGGTGGTGGTTGGTAACATTAGCTGATCTTTCGTTAATCCACAGGTAGCAAGCTCCCCAGTGCATAGGGCAAGAGAGGCAGGGCTGAGCTGATGAAAATTGGCTCATGGCCCACTCTCGGCACCCCTGCTGGGGTTACTGACCTCTGTCTAGTACAGAAAGCCATTACACTAATAATACGATTCAGAATAGAAGCTGCTGTTTCTCAAAGTGTGGGCCATCTAAGGTTATTCAGTAAGGAGGGGTGTATTTAGGTAGAACACCTAAAGCAACCAGGAACCATTTAACAATTGCTTCATTTTCCCTTCCCCTGAGTGATGTATGCATTTGTTATTTAGCCCCTTGGCTTTGACTGTGCAGTTTAGAAAGAGTAACTGGAGCTTTACACCTCTAGCTTTCCAGTTCAAATCTAGATCAGGTTGGTGGGTTTGGAAGTTCTGACCCTCTCATGGCTGTGTGATAGCCTCAGTCCTGTTAAAGTGGCAGGTGTCTGCATCACAAAAACTACCCTTCTCATTGGCATTCTCAGAAGAGAGGTTGCAGACCCAGTGGATGTATGGAGCCTGGAGTGTCTTCGGTGGCTGGGCAGTGCAGATGATGTGCTGCTGTCTGTATTGTTCTTGTCTTGTGAGTAAAAGAAGGCTTCAGTCCCCAGAGCCATGAGCCTCCACCTTTCACTGGTACTAAATTAGTGTTCCAAATGATATTTTAGAGCATTTAAAAAGGAATAAAATGGTAGGGTGTTGAATAGCACGTCTTAGCTTGCGATGAAGGCGAGCCAGTTGCCAGACAACTTGGCTATCAGTAGAAAGCATAGAGATGGACTCAGTGCTCAGGTGCACGAATGTTCAGCATTGCTGTACTTTGTTTTTGGAATCCAGTAGCTGAAACGTCACTCTTCAGGGACCAGCTACAAACGTATACACAGAATGATGGCCCTGGAATTTGGAGGAAGGGTTAGTTAGCTGTTTGGTTGAACAGTCAACAGAAATATCTCTCTCTTTCTCTTTCTGGTGTATTTAGTTTTTATTTGGATTTTAAATTAATTATAAAGACACTTATCCCAGACTCTAGGAGCCCTAATGCATGATAACAATACAATGTAAAAAAGGCAGGGAAGTTCTGTGACAAGAAGCTAGTCGCACTGTAGATTAAAGGTACAGAATATTTTTAAATAGCTTATAAAAATTAATTAATTAACATAATACATCACTAGAAGCAGTAGGTTGCTTATGATCATCTACAGCAACTTCTATTGATGTGCTTATAACGTGTAATTTGGTTAGATGCTTATATGGCTTATTAATCCTTCTATGAAAGTATACTTCATACAAAGTAAGTCTGTGAGCCATTACACTGCAAAAGAGAGGTTGTTGGATGAAAATGATGTTAGTGGAAAGGGATCACCAATGAAACAGTAGATCCTTCATCAACATCTGCCTCTTCCCAAGCCAGCCACAATTAATCCTGAGATGGCTTTTCCCTACATATACGTTAATCTGCTGTGCCATAACCTAAAAATGAAATCTCCATGGGGGATGGAATGGGTAGGAGTTTCTCACCTCACCTTTTCAGCAACTATTCATTCAGTCACCATATTTTGAACAAAAATATGTAATTAAAACTGGAGAGCAGTGCTCATTTTAAAGCTCATCATTACATGAAAAAATATAGTATTTGGCACTCCCATGTGCAATAACTACCAGTTTAAGTGCTCTTTGAAGCAAGAACCAGTGATTGTTCAATAGACATCACAAGGGAAATCCTTTAATGCTAGTTGATACACATGAATTAGCATTAAATTAATGGTAACTGGCTTGCTTGTTTCTGGGGAAAATTCCATTAAGCAACTGAATATTAAAAGGGCTTGGTTGTCTATTGGAGAATCCTCTTTCTGGGGGCGGGTGGGACAAGAGAGTGAGCTGTTAGTATTAGTATTAGACAAAGTTGAAGTTAGTTAGTTAGTATAAGACAAAGATTTTGTTTAAAATAAAGAACCTAACACAAAATACACAGTGAGCAGTGCATCTTTTCTTCCAGATCAATTTCTGATGGTTTTGTCTTACAAGTCAAATTAATTCCTTTTCTTAAAATATTGTATTGATGCAGGTAATAAGATTGATTTAGTCGAGAAAAGAGAAGTCTCCAAACAAAGAGCCGAAGAATTTTCAGAGGCCCAAAACATGTACTATCTAGAAACTTCTGCTAAAGAATCGGATAATGTGGAAAAACTCTTTCTGGACTTAGCTTGCCGGCTGATCAGTGAAGCAAGACAGAATACGCTTGTGAACAATGTGGCAGCCCCCTTACCGGGAGAGGGAAAAAGTATTAGCTATTTGACTTGCTGCAATTTCAATTAAGAGCTGGCCCAATATCCGCTCCAGTGGGCTCCAGAGGGTTTTGCTGAGATTTCTCTCAGTAAAGGCAATTCCTGCCACATTTACCTATCCTGACTCACTTCTTAGTCAGGTTCCTGATTTTAAAGCATGGCAGGCCGGCCGCTCCATCTGCAGGGAAACATAGCAGAAAATAATGTGGTTTAATCTTTTTTGCAGTCTCTGGAGTTGGTTAGGAGACAAAAGTTTGCACAAGGCACTCAATAAATTCTGCAGCGTGGACTGCTATGTTACTTTTCAATGAAGACTAGAACAGCCTCCCCTGATGATACTGAAGAATGCAGGATCTTTTTTGCAGCACACCTTTGGTCCTTTTTTTTTAAAGATGAACTTTAAGTCTTGGGCTATGCAGTACTGGCATTCTTCCAGGCTGCCAGCTGAATGCATGCTTAGGGTGTGTATATAGCGTGTGCCCTGAGCATCCTGATGCAGGTCTCAATTGTATGTTTAAAATAGTGTTATATCTCTCATCACAGGCACTTTCATGAACTTGGAATTAAAATATATATATAGATCAACATTTCCAGTTTGGAAAAAGATATGGCTCAGTCACTCCTTTTGGTGCTAGCACTTCAGCCGAACATTACATAGACCAAACATAGTTTTATTGCGTTACTGTCCTCTGAATGTGTAACTTAAAGTAATTAGTGAAAGTATGCTAATAAGCACGGTCCATGCAATATCATTACCTCCTTTTCTCAGCCTGAACATAGTGGGTAAGGACTGTGCTTCTTTGTTTGCAATTATGGGTGAAAAGCCTTTTTTCCTTGAGCTCTGTGAACAACAATTTCCTAATGAGAGAATACTTACTGACGGAATTATAATCAGATCAGATCTGACCAAAATAATGTGCTTGCATTGATTATGTATAAGGGTTCAAAGGCAGAGCACAGTTTTAGATAGCAGTCCAGTGTGTTTGAGTAATGAGAGCTTGTAGTTACAGGTCTTGCTTGAGAAGCAAGCATACAATTTTTGTATGAATTTTTAAGCTTAAGTGAAAATGGCAGCAAATGTTATGAGTCATTTTGTCTTACTCATGCAGTATGAACTTACGAAATTGTGCCTTGGAAAAGTAATTCAAGGTACCAGTTTGGCCGTGATTCTGTATTATAGTAGCTTTTGGATACATGACCATGGATTCATTTAATTTTCTTGTTGCTTTGTACTCTCAAGTCTCAGACTCCAGTGTATGTGTAATTATTTGCTTAGGCAATTCCTTTCTATAACACCTCGAATGTGGAAGCACTATGGTATTTGTTGTATTACACCTCTAGTGCCATGTTCTAGTAACACATTGGACTTCACACACTGATGCTAAAGCAAATTGGAAAAGAGGTTGTATGTGTACGTGGCAAATCATTCAAAAATGTTTGGAATCAGTTTTATTGAACTGAATGATGCTAAAACTATTGGTAACTTTGTGGCTGTGATACATTGTAACTTAGCATTAATAATTTTGGTATCATGTATTATTTGCTGAAGATGTTGACTGGCGTTTTGTATTAACATCCAAAAAGCTGCCAATAAGTAAACCTTGGAAATAAAAATGGCCTTTTAAAAATGCTTTGTCACATTTTTCTAAACAGCTTTTCGACTCTTGTCATACTGTACCTTTGCTTTTCAACAGGAGTTGTATGTGGTGTGGTGTGGATCAAGAGAGTAAGACAGCCACTTTGTGGTGCGTATTTTTCTTGTGTCGTATTTCAGTTTTTTCTCGTTACAGTGTAATCAGAAGGCAAATTTGTTTGACTCCAGTGGTTTCTCTTGTGCTAACCTATACAGTTAGGCCAGCACTAAGAAGCATCTCCAGTAGGGAGGTTTCTTTTCTTAACCAATTTTCCGTAAAATAATCCCCAAATTTCCAATATAGTTTTGTGTGATCTCTTAAATACCATCCAGCTCCTATAGAGCTGATTTTTCAGGTACAAATTGCTGAGGATCACATCGACACCACTCTCTACCAGAAATCCACTGACTGCTATGCTTACCTACGTGCCTCCAGCTTCCATCCAGCACGCACCACATGATCCATTGTTTATAGTCAAGCCCTTAGATACAATCGCATCTGCTCTGATCTTATTGACAGAGACTGAAAACTTCAAGATCTCTACCAAGCATTTATAAAATGTAATAACCCACCAGGAGAAGTTTAAAAAAACAAAACAAAAACAAACAGATTTGGTTTTTGGGTATTCATCTGGCCCTGTCAGCTACTTCAAGATAGGCCCCAGAAGATCAATAACAGAGATAACAGAACACCACTTGTCATCATCTATAATCTCCCAACTCAGACCCCTGCAATGCATCATTAAAAACCTACAACCTATTCTGGATCATGACGCTACACTCCAGAAGGCTCTCAGTGACAGGCCTGTCCTTTCTTATAGACAACATCCCAACTTAAGAAAGAGTCTCACGAGCATCACAGGCTACACCTGTGATGTAATACTAGTCCTGGACCTTTTCCTTGCAACAAATCGCACTGCCAACTTTGTCCACATGTTTATTCTGGGGATACCATCACTGGACCTAACCTTGTTAGTTACAAGATCAAAGGCACATTCTCATGCACTTCTAGCAACATTATATATGCCATTATGTGCCAGCAATGCCCTGCCACTACATACATTGGACAAACTGGGCAAAACCTTTGCCAGAGAATAAGTGGACACAGAGCAGACATCAAGAAACGATGCGCATGGGCTGGACAGTGAACATTAAGTGGAGTGGACCATTCTGTTAAAGACCTGAGAATTTGTGTCCTAGAGCAGAAAAAATTTAAAAACAGATTACAGCAAGAAATTTGTGAGTTGGAGTTCATATTCAAATTTGACATTAACATGGGGTATGATCAGAGACATCAATTACCTAACATATTACAAGGACTGCTTCCCTTCTTTTGATGTTCATAATTTTCTCAGGCAGGACACTTAATATCCCTCCCTCCCTCTGCCACCTACTTCAGTCGGATTTGATTTATCAGTTTTTATTGCAATCTTTTTGGTCCTTTGTACTTATAAATGTCAGTCTGGATTTGAAATGAGATTGATCTGAAGAAGTGGCTCTTGTCCCATGAAAGCTCATCACTGAATAAATCATTTTATTAGTCTTTAAAGTGCTCCATTTCTGCTGTTTTTTGTTTTGTTTTGTTTTGTTGGAGTACAGACTAACATGGCTACCTCTGTGTTACTATTCAGCCTGTGATCTGTCCACAATTTTATGGGGAAGCAGCCTGAGGGCACTGCAGGTGCTGGGGGGTGGGGAGGGGCTGCTAGCAGCATGTGGCTCTGAACACCCACGGGTACCTACCTGGCTCTGCATGGCTCCCTGGAAGCCGCAACATGTCTCTGGACTCCTACGCAGAGGTGCAGCCATGGAACTTTGCATGCCACTTTTGCCCCAAGCACTGGCTTGGCAGCTCCCATTGGCTGGGAACCAAAGCCAGTAGGAGCTGCAGGTGGTGCCTGTGGATGGAGGCAGTACACAGAGCCACCTGGCCATGACTCTGCTTAGGAGCTGAGGCAGCAATGTATCACTGCTTCTGGGGAACCCCCCAAGGTAAGTACCCCATAGAGCTCAGCTCACCTCCCCTCCCATTTCCCAACCGCAGCCCCAGCCCTTAGCCCCCACCCACACCCAAATGTCTAGTATTGCTAGGGGTGGGGGTTGAGGGGTGTGGTGACCCCAGACTACCCCAGCGATGGATGGTGCAGCTGACCCAGGGGCTCCCTGAGCTGCTCAACTATACTGGCTACCTCAGAAGTCATGAAGGTCGTGGCAAGTCATGGTTATCAGTGACTTCTGTGACAAACTCACAGCCTTACTTATGATACAGTCCTGCCTTACAGAGCCAACAGGCAAAATCCAGAGAGGAGAAGATGTTCTACTTCCTGGTTACAAAATAATATTGCAAAATAGGAAATTCTGTGAAAAAATGAGTTAGTACATGAGGCTCGACTTCCTTTGTCTGGGCTCCTCCCTTTTTTGAAGGTAAGTTGCTTATGGTTACAGACTCCAAATCTTCAGCGTGTAGTAATCAAAGAATTTTGGGTTTTTTGGCCAATTGATTGTTAAAATCATTGCATGTCTTTAGCGTTGTGGCTCTCCAGGGAAAGAGACATGCCATTCTTTGGGAAAAGGAGGAACTCTCTTTTCTTTCCCCATGCCACTTAAAGTGTAACTATCCAAAGTAGGAGCTGGTTAGAAATCAGATTGTTTGTTTCCAATATTGAGAAATGTAGATCCATTGTAACCTAAAGTCATTTTACAGATATTAGATCTCTAGTCAGTCTCTAGAACTACTTGCTAATATCTTCAAATACCTGAGCCATGATTGTCCATTTATGGGTAGAAGGTCAAACCCCCGGTGCCTTCTCAGCTGTGACCCTTGATATGTTGGTGCTGGAAAGCCAGGAAAATTGGCTCATTTTAAATCATCCAGTGGCTACAGTCCCCATCTGTGACCTCACAGCTGCAATAAACAAATGTCTATAAAGATGAACAGGGCCATTATATAGGTTGGCACTCCCTGGTTTGGCACCCTTGGGACACGATCAGTTCAAAAGAAGGGAATGTGCTAGACCAGGAGAGGTCTCCTGCCACTGACCCATGCTTCCCCCCAACCAGCCTTCCCACCACTGTCTCTGCTTCCATTCTAGCTGGGCCCCTACTACCAGCTCAGCTGGGCTGCTGGCCCCATGGATTCTGGCTTGGTCCCCAGCTGGGCTGCCTGACACCAGCCCCATGGGGTTCCTGTTACTGCAGGGCCACGGATACTCTGTCATTGGGCTCCCAGCCTGGCAGTCAGCCAGCCACTGGCCACTCTGCCACTTGACTCTAGGGTCCAGGGACATTCAGGGTCCAGGTGCCAGACTGGACAGTCCTGATTTTGGGTGGTGCACCCTGTTTATACCAATGTCAGGGGAGCTGAACTAGTGCGAGGCCAATGGTGGAAGAACTTCTGACACTTTGCACTGCTCAAAGTCTTATGTTGTTGGAAGCTCCAGTCAAGGGATTAGGCCCCCATTGTGACATGTGTTGCATGGACACATCCTAAAGACTCCTGACCCCAAATAACTCACAGTCTTACACAGACAAAGAAGCAGTCCAGTAGCACTTTAAGGACGAACAAAATAATTTATTAGGTGATGAGCTTTCCGATCTGAAGAAGTGGGTCTGTCTGACGAAAGCCCATCACCTAATAAATTATTTTGTTAGTCCTTAAAGTGCTACTGGACTGCTTTTTGTTTTGATAGTATATAGACTAGCACGGCTCCCTCTCTGTTACTCTTATACAGATACTGAAAGACTCAAACTACCATTATTTATGAGCAGTCTGAAATTAAAATTGAAATAGATACTTTTTAGGCATGAACCAAGTACCGTCAGCCACAGATAAAATTGTGCTAAAAGGTTTGTTAAAAGCAAATAGCGTTTTTCTGACAGCATCCATGTCGTTAATTCTGTGGCACGGATAGTAGGCTTAGCACCACATACAGCATTTTAGAAGAAAGCCTCTTGTTTAAATGTCTGAATCTCGCAGCCAGAATGAAGACAGGATGATGCATTGCTTGTTAGTCAGGCATAAGTAGTGAACCACTTAGCCATTTCATCACAGAAAAATGCACCATTTTCTAACTGCCTCTGAGTTTTATGGGGTAATGTCCTATTTTGAAAAGGAAAGATACTATTATCAAACTCTACATCTACACTAGCAAACTATGTCGAAGTAGCCTATTTCAAAGTAAGGACATCGAAATAGGCTACTTTGACACCTATTGTCTACACATCCTCTGGGGCTGGTGCCATCAACATTCAACGTCGAAGTAGCGACAGGGAACATCGAAAGGAGCCGCCCTGGAAGGAAATGCAGAGTGTCCACACACAAGCTCTCCCCGTCAAAATAAGGGGCCAGCAAAGCCTGAGGACAGGGTCACAGGCTGGACTAGCCCTTCTGGGGCAACAGCAAGCTGCTTCCTTAAAGGGTCCCTCCCAGACACACTCAGCCTGCACAGCACGAGGTCTGCAGAGCCGACAACCAGTTGCAGACCCCATGCACACAGCATGGACCCCCAGCTGCTGCAGCAGGAGCAGCAGCAGCCAGAAGCCCTGTGCAAAGGGCTGCTGTACACAGCAACCACAGAGCCCCATGGGGGCTGGGCAGAGCGTCTCTCAATTCCTCAGCTGATGGCCACCATGGAGGACCGCGCTATTTTGATGTAGTGGGACACGGATCATCTACACACACCCTATTTTGATGCTGAACGTTGAAGTAGGGTGCTAGTCCCATCTTCGGATAGGAATAGCGATTTCGACGTCTCGCTGCCTAACGTCGATTTCAACGTTGAAATAGCACATGGCATGTGTAGATGCAACGCATGCTATTTCAGCATTGTGCCAGCTATTTTGAAGTAGCTGGCTAGTGTAGACACACCCTGAATGATGAACTACCACTAGTATTTGGCTTTTCTATGGTGTTCAATTTTCTGTTTCCAAGAAAGCTAAAATTTGTTGAGTAAGGCATTTCTTTTTGTGACAAGGATGAATACATGTATAAAGCTTCACAGTTCTTAACTTAATTTCTGTACGTGGTGAAAAATTGCGTACTGGTGTATCAGTATGTAAATAAAAGGTTTTAAAGGGGGTGATAAAATTTGTTAAATCAAAATTCATAGAATGAAGTTGTAGAAATGCCAAGGGTTGGATGTCCTTAAGAGAGATTTACAGCCCAAGAGTGAGAGGCGATGTGAGGCTTGGGAGTGAGACTTTCTGTTGGTGGTGCATGTCCACACATGCCGTGGCGCACATAACAAAATGTATTCTAGCCATGGATGGAAAAAATTAGAACACGGCTGTGGTCATATCTTAGCAATACCAAAAGCTCAAGTGGTGCATCAGATCATTTCTGACCTTTGGTCCTTCACAACATCCAATTCTCATAAGTTTTTAATTCCACTAGCACTTACGGATTTGTTTTAATACATACACAGCTTAATATTGCATATGAAGCACTTTGTCCTCCGTGACTTGCTATGTGGTATGACACACCCCACTGGAATTGCATAGAAAGAACAGGGGTAGGGCTGTCATCCTTGTGAACATCAGTACGTCCCATATAAGACAAAGAAGAAGTTCCACTTGTGTTTGAAAGGACAAGGCCCTAGAGCACATAAAGAAATAGTAATTCCACCACTAGAGGGCAATGGTACACGGACATGAGCCAGCTCTTGACAATAGTATGTGTTCCCAGACTTGAAACTAGTCAAACTGGCACCTTAGTAAAGATCAGAATGCATAAAAATCAGGGAGTTATTTATCTTTTTTAAAAAAAGGTTGTGGTTTTGGAACCAGAGTTTGCTGAGGTGCTAAACCAGCTTTTGACAGCAGTGATCTCCAGAGGCGACCAGTGTGGGGATTGGTGGAGGGGGGCACCAGTCATGTGCCCCTGTCCTGGTACCTCCCCTGCACCTGACATGCCCCATCCCCGCCCTTTCCCTTCCTTTCCCCACAACTTCCAGTGCTTCCTGGGCAGTCTCCTCTCCCTACCCCACCCCCCCACAGCCACATGACCTAGGAGAAGTGTCTGCTAGGAAACTCACAATGGTCTCATGATGCACTGATCCAGGAGAGGCTCTGCATTCCTCAGAAGCAGCTGAGTTAGGTGCTGAAGGTGTGGGGGGGGGGGGGGACACACACTGGGGGGGGGGGGTGGAATTTGGGCCCATGTGCACACCCTGTGCACTGCCTGGGGTAGTGTTTGCAGATAGAATAGACTCTTATTTTCGGTCAATTCCAAACTGAGAGCGCTACTGGGAGCTGAAAAGAGCATATGTGGGCTGTGCTGCACAGGGGCTCTGTTGTGCCTCAGGGACCATGCTGCCCACAGCGCCCTCCCTTCACTGCTTGACAGATTAGTGTCCCAGGGGGCTGTTCAGCCACAGATGGGCCCCCACATGGGTGGTGGTTGAGCTGGGAGCAGCCCTGCCCACCCTGGGGGCCCCACACACCTCTGCGGTGCACCATAGTGTCCAGGGAGTGGGTGCTGCCTCTTGCCTTTGGGCACGTCCGTGTGCCAGGAGCTGCACTCCTCAGTGTGTCTGGGGTCAGAACCTTGCCCTCAGGGCTAGTCCAATTCCAGCCATGGCAGATAGGGGCAGCCCCCACGCCTCCCCACCCCTGGGCCAGCCTCCTGGGTCCAGGAGGCAAACACTACCTTGCCCAAGCCAGCCAAGCAACACTAGCAGCACAATCCCATCAGTGCCCACCCCACACCCTGGGGTGTTCGACGCATGGGCTACTTACTGCAGGGACCTTTGCCTAGCTCTGAGAACGCCCTGGAGGTGGCCTGGCTGGCAGGGACCAACTCCAGGATGATCATGAGGGTGCTGCTGTTGGCCTCGCAACTCATTTAGCTCTGGTGGGGGGGTGGGTCTCAGAGTGCTGCTCCTCCTCCCCTAGGGGCTCCAGCTGCAAAGCAGGAGCCTACAGTACTGTGTGGATGGGGCTCGGCAGAGGTAATATGTTGTTCCCCCCCTCCCCAGGGTATGGTGCAGCTCCTTGTAGTAGGGGCAGGTGGCTGGTCTTGACCCAGAGTGTCACCTGACATCGTGGGCTCGGGAGTAGCCCTGCCAGAGCTCCTTAACTTTTTTGCCTGTACCTGCTCCATGGGGTGGGGTGGCCCTATTCTGTGAGGGTGGTGGTCATCCGGGTATAGACAGGGACAGTGTGCTACTTAGCCTTGGGGTTGAGGGGGGTCTCCTCCTCGCACTACAGGTCCAACAGGGCCTGGACCTTGAGCCCGGTTCAGCCTGGGGCCTGGCGCTTGGTGTCCCAGGGTGGGTCCCTCAGGCTGCTCCCTCGAGGGCCCTGGGTAGCCTGTCTGCCATTTCCTATGACCCCTCAGTGCTGCATTCTGTCGATTTACTGTTGACAGAAAGCCTTGGGAATCTGGCTGCTCCACAATTTTTGTCAAAACCCTCTGGTGTAGACCCTGTAGTGCAGCCTTAATGTGTGGAGACAGACTTTCTACTAAGTGTGATAGCTATCTTTAGTTGCAAATCAACATTTTAGTACTTAATACATAGTGAGAATCTTAATGAAAATAAAAAGTACAGTTGCAGAATATTGAACCTGAATATTTAAATCAAGGGTCCTGCTTGCTGTTTTAAATCCCAATTAAAATTGGCGAGTTAAATTGCTTGATTTAAATACTTCCACACAGGTGGTGATAGGCCAATGTTGGGATCAGAGCTGTCTTCTCCATGAGCCTTAACAAGCGGGTGGAAACGGTAGCATTACTAAAAGATGAGTGTTAGAGCAGGAGGTAGCCAGTTGCTCTGGCATGAGAGGAAGATATCCTAACCCAAGGAAAACTTCTGGCACTGAAATGAAAGCACACAGAAAATACCCCCCACAAGAACATTCACATTAGCAACTCTAGTGGAGAAGGACAGAGGCTAGAGACAATCTTACTTCCTTACTGGCATTGATAATAAAAGGGCCTTGCGAAGGGGAGTAGATTTGCATTCTCTATCAGTGTGTGCTTGGCAGCTACCTAGGAGAGAGTAACAGCAGCCGCAGCCCGTGTCTACTGGTGGTGCACAGTCACACATGCCTCAGTACACATAAAATTATTCTGTACATAGATGAAAAACATGAGCGCACTGGAGCAGACTAGGATTGTGTAACAGTGGAGATACTGAGCACTCCAGGCTGGCTCAGGTGCAGAGAGACCAGGGGCTCCTTACCCCTCTGTTACACCCAGGGCAGTCTGCACCACAGAATTAATTCTGGGCACAGTATTTGTAAACTTATGCAAATTTTGTGTCAAAATAAGCAATACATAATCATACCAGCTTCAATACTTTGATAATTCATTTCAAAACACCTGGCAGCAAGCATGGCTGTAACAATGCAGACACAATTTCCCCCTGGAGTGGAGTTAAAGAAACCCTTATAAGCCAGTTCCTGCTTCTTTGCTTCCCCGCCCTGAGCCCAGTCAGGAGGCTAGACACCCACTATCCCACTCCCTCAGAGTCCAACCCAAGGGCCCACCCCAATAAATACACCCAACCACACTGCCCTCCCTGAACCCAGTGACTCATATGCCCTCCCCACCACAGGCAAGTGATCCAGACAGCCTGCTGCTGGTTTCCAGGCTTGCATGGAGTTCCCAGCATACCCCAAGGGAAGCAGAGAGGAGCACGTAGAAAACTGCAGCTGCCAAGAAGCCTCTAAGTGCCTCTCGCTCTCACCAGCAGTCTTCTCTGTGGAACCTGGGTTCTGTCAGGTCTAGTCTCAGCTAGCAGCACTGCAGCCCATTTCTGCGGAGGAAAGGAAATTCCTCAGCCTTTTCTGCTACAGGCCTCACAAGCATGCTAGGACAGCCAGCAGAGCACAGAGCACCGAAGGAAGACAAGAGGGCAAGTGAATTGCCACTGCACAGTCATAAAACCAATATTTGCTCACTCCTGAAAGGGCTCACAGTTTAATGAATTAACACACAGGGCCACAAACAGGGGAGGGGAAGGGGCAGTTGTCCCAGGGCTAGGTGATTTCAAAGGGCCTGGGGTGCTGGCTGCTGCTATCATCGAAGTGGTGGCAGCCAGAGGCCTGAGTCCTTTAAATCGCTTCCAGAGCCCTACACACCATGGTTCAGGCAGGGCCAAGGGCTGACTCGGGGTGGCACAGTGCAGTCTGGGTGATGCTAAGTGCTGGCTGCTTCTAGCCCCCACTCCTTCTGCTCACAGTCTTGCCCCTTCCCGGGGCCCCAGAGCTCAGCCTCCCAACCTTCAATGCGCAGGGTCTGGTGAAGTCTGTCACCAGCCCTGTTAACAAGACTCTGAGATCTCTACATAAGGAGGGACCAGCAGGAGTTCCTTAATAAGCAAATGGCTTGCACCCAAATGCAAAGAGGTTTTAGGGCACTACCACTCTGTAGATAGTGGCAACAATCAGTTTTAGGTGAGTTGACTCCAGCTGTGGCATTTTCATTTGGCATAGATTTGTGTATCTAAAACTGATATTTATTCCTAGTGGAGAGCAGGCCTCAGAGAGGCACGTAGTTTCTGAAATGTCTTGTTCTGCAGCAACTGAACTGAGGCCTATTAAGATTGACACATATTGGCACCAAGTCTTAGGAATGACTAATGATTACACATCCACTGGATGGAAGAATGCGCAAGGTAAGACCTCATCTTCTGTGACAATTAGCTAAATGTAGATAGTTGATGGTAACAGAGCCCAACAGCAGAAAGCTCAAATAAATTACATGCCAGTGCAAAGCATGTACATCACTGAGCACAACTGAAGAGCTTCTTGTAAAGTGGATTTTCTTGGGTACCTTAGGGAAGCTTGGAATATAGCCACTATGAATTTCCCTTTTTCTAGCTTTCAGGAACACTGCGGTGCCAATATGCTCAACTCATAAGAGGGAGGAAGCAACTGATGCTGAGTGGCCCCTTGTGCCAGTTAAAAACAGCAATGGGCTTCAAAGTTCTTAGGTAGGAGATGCACGGCTATGATGTGGGGCCCTCCATAAGGCAGAAAGAATGTCCCTGCTGAAAATAAAGGAAAGTTGCTGTTAGGCAGGTTGGGAACAGGAATAGTTTCCATTTACACATTGCTTTCCTGGAGCTCTCAGTGGCTGATTTCCCATTTACAGATTACAAAATCTAAGGCTCAGAGACAGTGAATGACTTGTAGCCCATTCCACTATCCCATGAAATAATGAAGAGTGTCCTACTGCCTCCTCTGACGGGGGGACTGCTTATAGTTCCTAGTGCCAAGACAGAAGCATTAGAAATACCATAATGACCTCCCTCAAAGATAAAGCTAAATGGGTACAGCTATGACCCTAAATCCAAGTTATCGTGATGCCTAGTTCTAGTCTTGTCATTCGTTGTTTTAGAGTGGAATTTATTCCCTCCTGTGATGTATTGATAATAGTCGCAAAAATAGCAAAGTCAGCCATCTACGAAAGGAATTCACTGGAAGCAGAAACCAGGGCCCATGTTTTAAACATGGTAGGAAAAATGTGCAGTCTGAGGGCTCTCTCTGTGGGGAAGATCTACTTATTAGCTAGATAAATCTTTGCTTGAATAGGCTTGGAAGGTGAGGTTGTGTAGCCTATTAATGTTAAAATTTTATTTCACATTTCATAGTTAAGTCATTTCATCCATAATAAAATAAAGTGACTGCCATTCCCCGTGTTCCCTACCCTCTGTAAAGGACAAAAGTCTTTGGAACATGGCATTATTCATCTAAACAAGACAGATACCAAGAGACATATGAATAATTATGCTTTTTTTAGAACAGTCCTTTTTCTTCTCTGGTAATACTGGAACCCTTTCAACAAATTAAACAAAATGACAAAAAAGTAGCATGCTTCAAGATGAGGCTTTTTTCCCCAAAAAACCACACACTCAGAAATGGTATTTTTCTTTAAACAGTTCAGGAGACCAGCTAACTGCTTCATCCAATCCAGTCAGTAAATAAGTTGCACATGACTGGCTCTTCTTGGTTTCTGAGCAGGCACAAGTTCCAGAGGCCTCATCTTTTGGAAGTAAGGCATCAGTTACAGGTATAGGAGCTGTTGGAATCCTGGCATTATTCATAGAATTTAATTTTCTGTTTTTTAAACATGTATCAGTTCTTGGCTTTCCATTATTGGCATTGTTTTCAGAAATAGTTTTTTGATCAATGAATTTGAACATAGCTGGGCTCCCTGCTGGCAACCCCACTGTTTTTAAATTGGAGAATGAAATCGGCTGTGACAATTTTGTTGCTGAAGGAGGGACCCATTCTTTAGTGTCATTCTCTGGCCATTCACTGTTGGTAGATTGCTGCTGTGGAACAGATTTATTAATGGTTGTGTTATTTGATCTTTTGCATTTAGGGAACTTGCTGGTAAGTTGTCTTAATAAGGTATTTTTAAAAGAATACCTAGCCTGTTTACATCTGCAGTGGATTTTGGTAGGACTTTTAGATGTCAATTTAAGGATAATTGAGTCTCTGCCCCTCTGGGATCTGAATTTTTGGAAAGGTCTTATAACAGGAGTTGACTGTGAAGAAGGAACAAAGTTCTGGGTAGCTCCTAGATCAAGTTCTGAATCGTAAAGTGAATAAGTTAGAGGTGTACTGTGTTTACTAAAAAGAAGTGGTAGGTTAGGTGAGGAGCTGTACTCTGGAGAGCTGCAACCAACATCTAATGGACTGAGCATTAATTCAGATGCTCTGCAGCGTGCAGTCAAGACATCTTCCTGTGCAGAAAAGCTGGGAGACTTATTTGAAAATTCTATGAAAGTTTTTCTCTCTCTGGTACTAGCATCAAAGAGGTCAGCAGAAGCATTGTAGCTGCTAGTGGGGAAGTTGGCATTCTGTAGTAAGTCATTCTGGTTTATAGCTCTAACAGTATTTTCTTGCAATTTAGTTAATGGTTTTAATTCTCTCTTCAACATATTTTTAGCTTTGATAGGAATTGCTGAATCACAGCCCAGCTCCTGAGAGTTTGTAAGATCTGTTCTTGGGGTTAGTGGATAACTACTATTTTCTTTATTTTCCCAGTCAGCTGTACAGCCATCATTAAGGGAATGTAAGCGGGCGGGTTCCTCTCTCCATTGTTTATACAGGCTTCCTGCCTCTTTCATAGTACACTGAAGGCTGGTGAAAGAATGGGCATTGTTCGAAATTTTAACATTTGCTTCTCCAGATTGTAGAAAACTACCCTGTGAAAGAGACATTTTTGCTGTAACTGCTGATGATTGAGACAGCACAAGCAGAGGTGAGTTAGGTATAAACTCCGACTCTTTGCCTCCTTTAGTACTTGTAGATAAAATGCTGTACAAAGGCTCCCACTGTGTTACAGGACCACCTATAGGAGTTAGGTTTGACTGATGGCAGGAGAGAATATGATCTTTGCAAATATTTGGATTCTCTGCTATTTGTGGGAATCTCCCTGTTGTACACACTGCCTGCAAATCAACCACCACAATGTCTTGCCTACAAGATGTTCTGCTATGATTTTTGTCTAGCTCACCTCTTTCTTGAGGAGAACATTTATGAACATCAAAACCTACTGGGGATATGGTGCTATTGTTTTCAATTCTGGCTAAGAATTCATTTAGACTTTCAGAGAATGGCAACTCGTCCCAAATCATAGGGTCATGCTGAGATGTTCCAGCTGCACTTCCATGATTGGGAGAGACTGCTGAGGAGCAAAATGAATCATCTTCTCTTGGGTAATGAAAGGAGTTCCAAGAGTTTTCTTGGAAGTGATCATGTCTGCTGATAATTTCAGGGCAAGCATATTTTATCCCCAAATCCAATGGGCTTTGTAGCCATCTGGATTGGTTCCTGTCAGGTGACCATTCTCTCCTTAAAGAAGAGAAGCTCTCTTGTTTTCCATTTGCTGTGACTGTGACTGACTGACTAGGCAGTGAATCAATTTTGTTATCTTCCTGCTCACTCTTCTCATTCACAGAGTTGCAGAGGTGCAAATCTTGTATGGTTTGGTTCCTGAGGCTTAAGTAACTTAGTTCTGCAGAGAAATGTGGGTCCTTTGATTTACCCTGTTCACCAGAAATCTTTCCCAGTTCTAAAGATGAAGAATCTTCTGCTGTTACCCAATCAACAGATGAAGAAATTAGGCCAAAGGACTGCTGCCAGAGTCCTGGAAAGCTCTCTCGGCCACTTGATGGAACAAAGCTTGAATTGCTGCCAGAACTACACAAACTGCTAAGCTCACTGCTAGGCTGATCTATTCCAATTAAAGGACAATCAGGTCGATGTGAGCTGCTGTGACTGCTTCTGAAATAAGCAGATTGCAGGAGCCGACGGAAGTAGCCGATAACAGTAAAGCCGGCAACAGCAGCACGTGGCAGGAAGATCTGGCAGGCTGTAAGATCTCGTGCGAGTCTATTAATTTTGGAGCAGTTTTGCAAAATGTTGTCAGAGACAAAGTGCCCTCCATCATGGTTTTCAGAACTCTGCAAAAGAATGAATGATGTTTATTAGTATAATGATGATTTATATGGACATGGGGGAATGTTAAATAGAACCAGAAAGTATACCAGTAAGCATGAGACCTTCCAATATGCTTACTGGCTTTCGCTGGTGAACTTTATCCATGGTGGGCTGGAGCAGCCCTGGCTCTGGTGGGACCAGTGGGCTGGGCAGCAGGCCTCAATTTGAAACAGTTATCCAATTAAGCACTAGCATTTAACCATCTTAATATCCCTACTGAGCACAGCAACATTTTAATAGAGACTGAGAACAAGAAAGGTCCAAATAAGCCTTGTCCACAGTTCATTTTAAAGACTCTTTTTTTTTTATCAGAGTATTTGGGGAAAGAAAAAAAAACCTGCTGTCCCTCAGCAGTATCCCCTAGCAAATGAGTCCTACTGAAGTGTGGCAACAATACAAAGAATCTTCAGGGTGAATTCAGTAGGAAATCTGAGGAGAAAAGACAATACCCGGGCAGAAGAAAAATTGCTTCACTAGAGAAAGCCACTATGTGAAAAGGAACGTATGGCATAATTGACTAGCTGGCCACTAGATACCAGATAACTTCCCTTCAACCATGAAGTACCGAGCAAAGTTTGAAGCAGGGTACCCTGAGACATGGGGGGAAAGTGCAGGAAGGAGTGTTACTTGGACCCCCTTGGTTAAGTATAAACAGTGCTGGAGTTGTAGGGCCAAATTATCAGAGGAGCCACATCTGAAATTCTATTTGCCCCCCAGCAATATCAAGTCACTGAAGGTAAACTGCAGGTGCACACTGAGAGTCATTCTTGGAAAAAGAACGACAAAGTATGTAGCTCACCGAGTACTTAACACACCAGTAGTGGCAAGGCAATGCCATACCTGAGCAACTGCCCAAATTATAGTTACCTGCAAGTTTACAAAATGAAAACGAAAATTTGTGTCAGAGAACTCAGAGACTGCAGCTCTGCTTGTGGTGTTTCCTCCTCCCAACTGTGCCAGTAGGTATAGTTTAAAAGAGAGTAATGTATGCACATAGTATTGGTGGAAAGTACAGACTGTGGAATGATTCACTGATTCCAAGTCCAGAAGAGGTCCTTCTAATAATCTACTCTGACCTCCTGAATAGCACAAGCCATATAACTTTCTCAAAATATTGCCTATATCAGGTATTTTTGAAAAACATCCAGTCCTGGGTGGGTCAGTGATGGAGACTCCATCATGAAATCTGTAAATTGTTCCAATAGTTAATTACCCTCATTGATAAAAATACATGCTTATTTCCAGTCTGAATTTGTCCTTCCTGATAGATTAAAGAATGCATTATTGAATATTTGTTCCCCGTATTGCTACTTACAGGCTAAAGTAATCCCCTTCTGTGTGAGTTTTAGTTTTAAAAGGGCAGAGTTTAGTACTGGTGTTTTGATCAGGGAGCATGTGCAGATGGTGTACACAAACACTCCTTAAACACCTGCTTAATCTCAGACACCAGGGAGATGTGTGACCTGTGGATTAACTCCCATCACATCTGTGGGAGTGGGAGCTAGTCGATATCTCTCAGGATTTAGTCCACACATTTCAATCTAGTTTAACGATACCTGAGATTACACAGATAGAAAATGTTTAAAATTAAAATACAACCAACAGCTGGGAGGTTTCTAGTCAACTAACAGTTTCTAGTGGTATCTCCAGATCTGTGAAGACTTCTATTAAAACTCAAATGCACAAAGGCCTTGTTAGGGCAGGCACTGACAGGCAGCAGTTATAGTAATATGTTTTGCTAATTTTTTTAACACTTAGATACTGCATAATAATCAGTGCTAAACAGACATATTTTGATGGGAAATTGAGAGAGACAGAGTGAGAGAGAAAAGTTACTCTATCATTAAGCAGTACCCATTTGGGAGATGGGAGACCTCAAGTTCAGTCTCTTGGCTCCAATGAATAAATTACTTATAATAAGTGGACTGGCTTCGTCAGGGGAGAGATATAAGAATATCCCATGGATAAGTGATTTGAGTACTCTCCTGAGAGGTGTGGGATTTGAACAGAGCTCTCCTTTCTCCCCATTAGGCAGAGGAGAACTGAATGTTGTATGAAAGGAGAGAAGATTAGCACTCCCCTGGATAAGGATGGAAGAGGTCCTAGTGGCCTTTACAATATGCATATAGTTAAGGCATTGTTACTTACATCATGGCATCTAACAGAGCTTGTGGGGGAGGGATAGCTCAGCGGTATGATCATTGGCCTTGTAAAGCCATGATTGTGAGCTCAATCCAGAAGTGCCATGGCTGCTGAGCTGGGATATTTTCAAAAGGGGACCTCAGTTTATCCAAAATTTGATTTACATGTGGTTCCCCAGGAACACAACCTGCGTGTAAGTCGGGGTTTTACTGTATCTGGATATCCAGAGAGAGGAAACAACGCAAATCCTCAGAGGCAGAAACTTAGGTGTTAAAGGACTCTTTACCCTGCAAAAATAGGTGCCAATTGGTCTTAGATACCTACAATATTAGCAAGTAGCCAAGTGGGGGTTCTACAGATGGCAGGGGTTTCTAAAATTTGAATTTAAGTGCCTAAATTTGGGATTTAAGTTGCTAAATACCGTTATGGATCTCGGCCTTTCTAAAATTACATGGACGCTTAACAGCAGAATTGAGAGTAGACCACAGGTTTGATTCCTTGTTTTATATCCTGCCCCGTCACCTTCTCAGCTGGATATTTCAGTACGTGCTGCTCTAATACTGTCAGTGTGGAAACATATCAGAGATTGTTTAGTAGAATTCACATGATTCACCTGGAACCAAACAGATAAAATGTGAAAAGTTACCTTCACTCCAAATATAAATCTTCTCCCAACGAAACAAGTTTTGACTGCTTGAACTAACATGCTTGGAGAGGCATTTCTGTCCAGCTCTCCTGATTCTTGGTTAAAATCTTGAATACACCTTGAATGAAGAAAATTAAATGTCAAGCACTGGCATGGGCACAAAAAGCTGTAAATAGTATTTAAATTAGGGCACCCATGATGAAGATAGGCTGTTGGGTTAGGTTGCTGTGCTACATGTATCATGAAAAGATCAAGTCAGAGTAGGAAGTTAGCAGTGATCTGCAGAGACTCAACTGTCTTATTTTCAGATCTTCCTTACTTCTCTTTTGAATACACATGTAACTAGAAAACTGTATCAAGTAAGGAAAAAATGGCATAAGCAAAAAACTACATAATTTTGTTTTAGGCCTGGTCTGAACTCAAGTTTTACAACTGTTAGGGGTGGGTTTTTACTTTAGTGATAGATAGACCAATAACATCCAGTGTGGGCACAGTTATACTGGGATAAAGGTGACATCCCTGAATAATTAATTCCCCTTCTGGCATGGGAATAGCTATACTGGTGTTGAACACCTTTACAGTAATATAACTTTCCCCACAGAAATGGAGGTAAGAGGGTTGAGCCACTTCTCATGTAACAGTATAGTAAAAGCAGTCCATTGTGCTACTGTAGACAAGGCCATAAATTCAAGCTACTAGCAAGCCTGAAGTATAGAAATTGCCTCAGACCACACTGGTAGATTTATTTATTTAGAGAAAGCATTAATGATACATTATTCTGCTGTGATATAACACAGATGGACAGAAGCATACGTGTACCAGACTGAACCAGGTGCTATACCACAAAGCCCTGGTGTAGACAATGCTGTGGTGATGGGAAGGCTTCTCCCATCAATATAGCTAACTCCCACTCAGTGAGGTGAGATACTTATGCCAATGGGGGAAGTTCTCCCATCAGTATAATAAGTGCCATTTCAGCACTAAGTGTAAACAAGCCCTGAGACACTATGTGCTACCTATTCATATATACTGCTGATAAAGGAACTGGAAAACATGGAATTGAAGCGTGAGAATGGCAGTCGGTAAGAAAATGGTACCACATATTACATTAATGATGGGCCCTATGTGATGGACATTTGCCTGATTAGGATAAGAAGCAAGAATAATTTCCAAACCATTCAGAATGTAAGACAAAGCAACCTGCTTATGTATGCAAATAGAGAGATGGAGAGGTCACATGACTCTCTTGAAGCTGGGGAACAAACTGTAAGTATGTGTTATTAGAGAGTTAGCAAAGGATAATTCTCTACCTAGTGAAGTTATTAAGGTACTTTTTCAAAAACATTTAGCTTTCGTCTGACTCGGCTTCTACTGGTCATGCATAAAGTTCTCATGAAATTAAATTCCACTCTAAAGTGGTTTTATAGTGGGGGAAAAAGCCTTTGCTTGATGGCTAAAGGGTGAAGCGTATAGGGCTGGTAGTTGAGTTCTCAGTAGCAAGCCTGCAACTTTGGAATTCACTTCATGTTAAATGCAAACCCGATCACTTCACTGAAGAGCTATAAGACAGTTTCCCAACTTCAGTGTCAAAAAAGCAAGAGAGAGACATGTCTCCAGTGAGATCTGAAATCATCAGACAAAACACTTTTCTTCTGATTGATGTTGAAAAGTGTGTGCAACTCTGAGGAAGGTATGCTATTTAGGAACCTGCTATCAGACCAGGAATGGTCACATATGACAAGGCACATAAGGGATCAAACTCTAAATGCAGCATGAACTACATGTTTAATGTCTTAACTTATGCCTTTTAAAGCACTCCGACACAATGCTGATAGGTGTCAAATACATGCTTGAAACAAGTGAATATTTTCCTAGGTTGTCCCCTACAAATAAATCACTCTTTACTCAGATCAAATTGTTAAGCCAGCTTATTGAGGAATACCACCTAGATACCTGGCTGGCAAACTGTTCTAAGACAATACTGAACCATGAATGGAGACACAGACATATACACCCCCTCTAGATTGTTAGGTTCAATAAAAGGAGATATATAATTAAAAAAACATCCTTTACCTCTGCAGACTTTTTGCTGTGACCCCAAAGAATGGATCTAAAGAGCTTCCAAATATGGTGATGTCAAACAAATCATCAGTGTCAGCAACTTTTAGGCACAACCTATACCTGTAGTGTGCATCTTTGGCTTCACCCGTGCAGCCACATTTTAGACAGTTAAACCTGATAAGACAGTAAGAAAAAATGAGCGCACGTTTTTGTTAACTGATGGCACAGTATGAATTTCCATCAGCATAAATCAGAAATACAATTTTTTCTTATCCTTTGTTTTTTCAACCCCTATCCTGCAATAAGCTTAATAAAGGTAGATTCTTCTGATCACGCAAAGCCCCACAGACTTCAGTGAAGCATTTTTTACACATTTAGTAAATAGAAGCGTAGTAGAGACTGCAGGAGAGGCTGGGTTACTTGAATGGATCTTTTGTTGTTGTAGGGAGGAGTGAGTGGGCTTTGAAACTCCTAGCACAGCACTTTTTGTATTTCATTGTTTGTTGTGGGGTTTCCTCTTTGCATTTACTCTAGTACCTACAGTACCAGATAAGTCAAACAAAGATAAGAAGCCCCCAGGAGACATCATAAGCTTCCACCACCTATCATCTCTTCAATATCTGATATTATGAATATACAGATACTTGCATCTGTAGATGGAAATTGCTATAAGCTGATTCACAGGGCTCTACTTCCAAGAACCACAGGGGCCAAATGATAATAATGTAGTGCTGCCGCTCTCAGGAACCAGTGCCCTGCACTGACAGCTCCTCCCAGCCACGTAGCTGTGCTATCTCCAACAGGTCTGTACGACCCCAAAGAGGAGAGGACATTGAGGGCAGTACATCTGCACAGCTAGGAGGCGCCTCAGGCATGGGTTTCTGGATCTTTCTGGCCACCTCACTTCTTGGGAACAAACTTAAGTTAAGCTGAGTTCCCAATAGACTGCGTGGTCACACAAGGGCTCAGAGCTATCACGGGGAAATGCCTCTGCTGCTGGTCCCAATGCAGAGCTGTTCCAGATGTGCAGTGGCTGGGGGACAGATACCCTAACCCCTGCTTCAGGCCAGACTCAGCATGGTCCTGTTGCAGAGGCTAGTTGCACCTGGCCCTGAGTTTCTGTGCTGGGGGTAATCTTTCCCCAGGACAGCTTGCATCCCCTTCACCTCCAGCTCCACCTCCCTTATGCAGCACATATGACATCCTCACAACCCAGCCCTGAGCCTCTCCCACACACCCCAAATCATGCACACCTGGCCCCTTCCCAGAGCTTGTACTCACCAGCCAGACACCTCACCCTCCCACAGCCAAGCCTTGAGGCTCCTTCCACAGTCTTAACCCCTTGGCCCAACATGCCACCCACCATCCATGACCAGAAAGTTTTGTGACATGCACCAATATAGCTAACGTGTGTCACATCACCTCCATATTGCTGCATAACAAAATTAATTCTACAACTAGATATAAAAAATTAGAGGAAACACTGGAGTTGACGTCCATGGATAGACGTTTGTATGCATGCGTGGCTTTAGCTATGATGAAATCTAGCTTCATGAAGCTGGATGTCTTTAGTTTTTATGGAGGTCATTTTCAAGTGCTTCAGAATCTCAGTGCCCAGGGTTCACCAGTACATCAGTCTGGGTGTGCCATACATCAGTGGCAACGTCATGATTTCACAGATCAGTGGTACTTTGTGATTGACATATGTTACATGAAGGATGAGTAGGCATAATTTGTGCACTAGCTAGATACGAGGTGAGAAGAAGTCATGTAAAAGGACCCAATGTTACCAGGAGGAGGACAGGATTGTCTTCAGTCATAGAATGAGGAAAGTCAAAAAGATTCATGAAGTCACATTAAACTGAAGTTACAACTTCCAGGAGAAAGCATATATATGTGCAGGATGGAGCCCATAGTTTCTACTGGCATAAGAAAGTAGCAACTAATCAATCTACACTTCAAGAATCTTATAGAAAAGTACACTATTATGTGTGTAGTGCCATTTATTCTGCTATGTTATTTTATTCTTTCAAATCCCTCCTTTAAAAAAAAACCCTCCATTGCAATAATGCCTACAAGAAGCTAACAAAATTTAGGCTGAAATCATAGTCCTTGACAAGCATCATTTTTTCATTGTGCTTTTCTGTCTTTTGTCTCATCTTATACTTACATTGTAAACTCTTTAGGGCAGGGACTGCTTTTGTACATAGTACCCAAAGAGTGCTAGGTGCCTCCCAAATTAAAAATCAGCAATACCCTAACATGGACCTACCTCTTAGAATCTAGTATTAGCTTAGACAAACAGTTTTGACAAGAAGGGTAGACAAAGCTGGAATTCTGGATAGAAATTATAGAGGCAGCTAATAGTGTTCTCCTGCCATTCATGTATTCACAGCGTCACCTGAAAAGAGATAAACCTGATGAGATTCCCATTTATGAAATGATAACACAAACTGCATTTTCTTAAAAATAAAGCTTTTGGGTTTTTTTAAAATGTAGTGGTCTTTACCCCTGTTAGCCTCGGGGTAGCATTTACTTTACTGCTCTTTGTGAAACAGAAGACAAAAGCTACTTGTCTGCTAAAGAGACACACTTAGTAGTTTTTCAAATGAGGACTGCAAAATACTGTCATATTTGAAGAGGTAGTATAACTATGCTTCAATCCAGCTTTAAAGCAAAATTGCTCTGGACTCTTTATATCTTAAAAACAGAAATCACAATATGGGGTTGTAAGTAGGGATGTAAAATCCTGTTTAATTAGTTAACCAGCTAAACATTAGTGCTGAGGCTGTCACAGAGGGGGGTGCTCCTGCTGGGGTGGGGCAGCCCTGCCTGTGGTGGGCTCTGCAGGGCTGGAGCAGCTCCCTGCTAGCAGAGGGCTGCTTCAGCCCCTACAAGTTAACCATTAACATCATCCCAAGTTATAAACCCAAGATATCCACCTCACAGTGTTTGCATGATTGAGTTGAACTTCAACAGTGAGAGATGTAGATGCCAGGCACTCAGAAAAGCAGCAGATTGTTCTTTCAATTGAGGATGAAGAATTGAGAATTCTATATTTTGATCCATCAACACAGACCAGCACAGTGCACCACTAAAAGCACAGGTCTGCCCATGTAGTGCCAATAGCAGTATGAGGAGCTCAGTATTTTCCTGTTTTTTTCTGCAGAGTTACCCGGGTAGCTTGTAGTTAAAACACAGAAGGCATCTCTGTGATAAATCTAACTCTATTTTCCTTCCGAGCAGAGATTTGGCACTTGTGGTTTCCGTCTTGTATTTCACCAACATTCAAAAATGTCGGTCAGCTGTTTTGGACTAGTACACTGTTGCTCAGGCACTTTACTCTCAAAGCCACTGTTTTCTCAGAGGCATTTAACCATTCATATATGTTTCTTGCTCTACAGTTTGTTTTTTTAAATGTAAGGACCTAAACCACAAAGCTTCAATTCTGAAGCTATAGAGCACTCATTCATTTTATAGTGAGACAATGTACAGAAACATATACCTTTGACAGTGACAGTTTTGCCTGTGTGGGTCTCTCAAACAGCAACTGGGGAGACAAAACAAAAGTGATTGCAAAATTAAAGAATTATTAAAAGGACATTTACAGATAAACCCCTTCAAAATACTTCTAACCTGAAATCAAACCAAATTAATGGCTTTCTTTAAAACATTTCATCACGATAAACATTTTTAATCCCCTAGCACAACACTTGGAATTTTAATGTTTCTATTGTAAAGGCAGCAAAAGCAAGCAGTGCTCTTTTGAAGCTACACCGTGGCACATTTTGACTGTATTTACATGGCCATGCTCCACAATGGGAAATAAATAATGTCTGACACAAAACACAAGCAAAAAAGCAGTCCCATAGCACTTTAAAGACCAACAATAGAATTTATTAGGCGATGAGCTTTTGTGGGACAGACCTGCTTCCTTAGATCTGAATTTTCCAAAGCTCAGCACTTAATAAATTATATTGTTAGTCTCTAAAGCTGAATCTGTGCTGTCTTCCCCACTTGATATATAATTTGAACATTCCACGTACCAAACTGCATGGCTGTCCTGGATGACAGAAGGGTCATCTTGGGGAGGCTTATGGAGGAACAGTAAGGATATCAATGCCAGGATAAATATCAGAGAGGTAGCCATGTTAGTCTGTATCTTCAAAAAATAACAAGTCCTGTGGCACCTTGCAGACTAACAGATATTTTGGAGCATAAGCTTTTGTGGGCAAAAACCCGCTTCATCAGTTGCATGAGTGAAATGATGAATTATGATCTGATGAAGCGGGTCTTTGCCTATGAAAGCTTACACTCCAAAATATCTACAGAGAGGAAGCCGTGCTAGTCTGTACACTATCAAAACAAAAAGCAGTCAAGTAGCACTTTAAAGACTAGCAAAATAGTTTGTTAGGTGAGCTTTCGTGGGACAGACCCACTTCTTCAGACCATAGCCAGACCAGAACAGACTCGTGCTCTGGCTATGGTCTGAAGAAGCGGGTCTGTCCCACGAAAGCTCACCTAATAAACTATTTTGCTAGTCTTTAAAGTGCTACTTGACTGCTTTTTGTTCCAAAATATCTGTTAGTCTATAAGGTGCCACAGAACTTCTTGTTGTTAATGCCATGACAGGGAAAGCAACAGCTGCATTCAAGGCTCTGTCCCATATGGAGTTCCCAAATAATATCCGTGAAGATGAAACTGCAGATCTTCAATATAAATGTGAAGTGTGCGCTCCTGTACAGATGTGAGATCTGGTGTACTAAAAAGTCTTCCAATCACAAGCTACAAACATTGATAAACAGATGCCTGAGGTACATGCTTTACATTAAATGGCAAAACTTTGTCATAAGTGAGCAACTCTGGAACAGAGCAGAGCCACCACTTGATGTTCAAATCAAGAGAAGAAAATGGGATGGCTAGGCCACAAGGGAACCCGCAAGGAAAACACAACAGAGGAGGACCTCAGACAACGAGGAAAAGATCTACTGAGACTGAAGGACAATAACTGGGTTAATCCTGGAGCCAGCTAGTTTTGTCCCAACACAGAGTGACCTGGAGGAGACATGTAGACGACCTATGCCGCATCTGGAATACAAAGGTTTAAGTCAAGTCAAGTCTTTAAGGTGCTAGAGGACCGATTTTTTGCTTTGTGAAGCTACAGACGAACAGGGCTACCCCAGCAACGTCGGGCACGGCAATGATGCATGTTTACAAGCACCACAGCTGGTCCTTTGATTCACAGGAGGTAACCTTAATATAGACTGTAAAGTAGCAAAAAAACCCAAACACCACTTCTGCCTAACCTGGCGCTCCAGGCAACCATCTCCTCCACCCATATGGTGGCCAGAACCATCTTCCCTACCGCGTCCGGCGCTGGTCCCGGGACGGGGCGCCAGGCACCTAACCTGTGTGTGGCGGGGGTTAAGCGCGAACATCTGCCGCTCCGGCGTCCGCGCTGCAGGGGAGGGGGCGCAGCAAGGTGAGACGGGAGGTCCCTCGCCGGCAAAGGCCGCGTGCCGCGAAGGCGACGGGGGAGAGGGGCAGAAGGGCCGTTGCTAGGCTGAGCATGGGCAGAAACGCTGGAGGGCCGCGCGCAGCCCTGGAGAAGAGGAGACGTGACTGGAGAGTAGCGGCAGGGAGCGCGCGGCAGGCCGCTTATCAGACCGGGCAGACAGCTGGGGGCTGCCGAACTCACCCACCCACAACTCGGCTCCGGGAACAACTGGCCGCAGCCACCTTCCTGCTTCCGCCCAAATCCGCCGCGTCCGCACGGAGCCAACCGCCGCCTCCCGAGACCAGCCCGCGTAGCCAATCCCTGCTCTCGAAAGAGAACCGGCACAGAAAGCCACAGAGTCCGATCAGACAACCAATCACCACTTTGATACGAAGCAGCCAATCAGCGTTAGCCCTCTCTCGAATTCTATCCAGTCACTTCAGACCAGCGACACAGCCAATCATACCCAGGCCCGGAATCCAGGCTCGCCCGGTCCGCAGACCAATCGCACGGCCGCAGAGGGCTATGGCCCCTGCCCCCGTGTGCCTGACTGGGACCTGGGGCGAGTCCTAGGCAGAGATGGCTCGAGCCCTTTCCCTTTGCTAGGTTTGGGGGCGGGGCTCTGAGGGCCGCGGGCGGTCGCTCACCCTTCGCCGCACTTGTTCCCCGCCCCGCCGGGGTTCCCCTTATCGCTCTCTCCCGCCCCCAGCGCGGGGCCGGCACCTCTGAGGCCGGTATAAAGCGGGCGGCGCACGCGGTGCTGTTCGGAGCTGCTATGCTGAAGTTACCGGTGTTGCTGGTGCTACTCCGTCTGGGCAGCGTCTGCTGCCCTCCGGGGGCCCTTTCCGCCCTGCCCCTGGCCTCCCGGCGGGGCCCGCCCGGTAAAGCTCAGCCCCGCCCCGCCGCCCTCTACCAGGCCCGCTACTTCCCCCAGAAGGTAAGCGCCTCCGCTGGCCCCGCACAGACCGCCCGTCACCCTGGCCGGGAGTCCCGTTTGTTGGGCCCAGACCCCTCCGTCTCCTCGGATCCATCCGCAGCGTGAATGTTTGTGGGAGCTTCTACTGAGCATCCCCATCCCCCGCTGTCTGTGGGGCCGGCTCGGACCGCCTTCGTCAGCTTCTCTGGGGTCCGTGCTCACCCGCATCCCCTAGGTGCGTCGGTCCCCAACAGCTGTGCGAGCAAGACCCCTTCATGCTGATCACTCCCCACTCCTTGACACCAGGGCCTGAGATCGTCTGCCCCCGCCCCGTTATGTATGGTGTGTCTGCTAAGGGCCGTCTCGCCTTAGGTATAACAAGAAGGCCTGTGGCACTTTACAGACTATAACATATTTTGGAGCATAAAGTCTGTGCCCACGAAAACTTATGCTCCAAAATGTTTGTTAGTCTGTAAGATGCTACAGGACTTCTTGTTGTTCTCGAAGATACAGACTAACATGGCTACCTTTCTGATACTTGTCTCTTAGGTATGTTTCTGAGGCTGTGGCTAACCTGGGTCAATGGAGACCTCAGGCAGGTGTGAAAGAGGTTTTAAAAGTAGGTTTGCACAGCAGTGAGACATCTGTGGCTGACCCATGTCAGCTGACTCAAACTGGCTGTGCTGGAGCTAAAGGGTTGTGTAATTGCTGTGTATCTTTGCTGCAATTAATACACATTAGCTTGATCTCTGAGAGCCTGAGTCTGCTGGCATGTGCTGATGTGCGCTGCCTTAGAAATGTATGCTGCTGGCTCTGGGTGCTCTGTTAATCAGCTGGGTGGTACCTGAACCTTTCCAGCACCCAAGCGCTCAGCTGACAGGAATGCTTCCAGGGACCATCTTTTTGTTCTCTTTTAAATTCCCCGTTATGGGAGATTAGTCCCTGACTACTGCTGCTGGTGCCAAGGAAATGCAAACAAAGTAATAGTGGTGCATATTCTAGTGTGTGGTCTTACTAGATCTTTGAAAGAAATTCCACTCTTGTTCTCTTGAGATTTTAGGGTCAAGCCTGTATCTGACTGTATTAGGGGATTTTCCCCCCCCTCCTTTTTAAACTTCAGCATGGGGCATCATCAGTCCCAAACTACTGGCCTGTGGGTTCCTGCAATCTTATTGCAAATGAAAATAATCTCTTATAACTGTGCTGTTCAATAGAAACAGAAGGATCACCACAGCCCCCTTCCCTAACCCCCACAGAGCCAAACATCCTCCCCCTGCTCCTGCAGTACAAACTAGAGCCGTGCCACCCCTGGAGCCACATGGGGCCATGCCTAAAGCCGCGCCTGTGGCCACTCCACAAGCTGCTCCTGGAGCCATGCCATGAGCCACTGTGGGTCACAGATGTCAGGGCCAGTGGCTCCAGGCTCAAGCCTCAGGAGGAACTGCCACCGCTGCTGCCACATGCTTTTCCCACCAACTGGTAAGGGCACATGTGGAGTGGGCAGAGGGTGCTTCACGTGTGCTGCTCTAAGGAGCTGCATTTCGCCGCACCGCAGTGTCCAGTTCTTCACATGTAGCGAACAGAAAGCGTATTGGACAGCACAGTTTTGTAAAATGCTGGGTAACTGCTGTTCTCAGTAGAACTTGTTCTAATGTCTTAGTATTTTGCAGTTGAATGTAAAGCATCTGAATGATGCTCCTATTTACGTACAGGCCCACTTTGGATGTAAAAAAGCATTATCTCTGAATATTTAATATCTAAAACTAATAAAAAAAACATCATCAACAACTGTGGGCTCAGTGCCCGTTGGTGTCTGATGCATCCCTCGCTATTTCCTTCCATCGTTCCCGGTCCAGTGTGGAGTAGCTTAATTTCTGTAGACTAGCTCTGCACCAATCTACGACATCATCTGTTCATTCTCTGTGGGGGTCTGCTTCTCCTATTTGAGCTGTCCATTATACCACGTACCAGGGTCTTGATTTTGCGTTTGTCGTTTACTCTGCAGATATGCCCTAGTAGCTGTAACTTCCATTGTATAACCTTCTGCAGTAGGTTCTCCATCATCTGTATCTTTCTAAATAATTCCTCATTGGTGACCTCCTACATCCATTCTTTTCTCAGGTTCTTCCTCTAACAACTCCTCTTGAATGTCAATATTCTTCTCTTCAAACCTTTTGTTATTACCCATGTCCCACATCTGTACAACAAGCTGTTGAATACATGCATTTTCAAGATGCTCAGCTTTGCTCTTAAGCTAATTGCTTTGTTTTTCCAGATCTTAGCCATTGCCTCCAAACTCACTCTTGCTTTTGCTGTTCTAGTCACTATTTCCTTCTTACTGTCTAGATCATATGTTATGTTGCTCCCCAGATTGTGAATCATCTAAAAACTGTATGTCACTGTTTGAAGCAGGATTTGTACCTGAAGCTTGCCGAGAATCAATTATTGTTGAATACGCCCTTTGTACAATTGGGGAAGTACGTGTTGGCATCAGAAAGTTTAACATTAACTTCCTCTTTCTTAACCAATTTTCTTTCTTGCAATGAGGTTAAATGCAAAATGGTTATGTTGACAGGCACTAAAGTCCAGAATGTTGAGAAACAAGTCAAGTAAGACAAAGCAGTCAAGTAGCACTTTAAAGACTAGCAAAATAGTTTATTAGGTGAGCTTTCTTCTTGACCTTCCCCCCCAGCCCTCCACTCTCTGATTTGCTCACCTTGATTATCTTTTTCTGATTTGTCCTCGTTGCTTACTGTTTTTGGTTCTCTGTGTCTTAAATATTGAGTCTGTTCTTGTCTGGCTATGGTCTGAAGAAGTGGGTCTGTCCCACGAAAGCTCACCTAATAAACTATTTTGCTAGTCTTTAAAGTGCTACTTGACTGCTTTTTGTTTTGATAGTATATAGACTAGCACGGCTTCTTCTCTGTTACAAGTCAAGTAAGGCAGAAATTAATGTCGCTATGAGACTTTAAACTTGCATAGCTTCTTTGTTACATACTGTGTGTATCAGTGGCTGGTAAACTTATTGCTGAAAACTGAGCTTGGAATGTTCTGGCCTGGCACAATGATGGCCATGTCCTGGCACAGGTCTCTCTCTTTTTTCTTGCTGCCTGTTACTTGTCCATACTGTCCTTTTTCCCATCTTGTCTTTTGTTTGTTTACTTTTCCTCTCATGCTTATGTCTTTCTAACTTTTAGGTCTGGTCAACACAGGATTTTGAGTCAGTTTAACTTCTTGGACTAGGGATGTGACTTTCCTAGTGAAAGGGTTAGAGTGGTATACCACCTCGACACCTCTGTGTGTATGCAGCTATACCAATAAGAGGGTGTCTTATTGCCTCATTCCCTTCCCTTACAGGAATAATCTGTCATCCTAAGCATATTTATATTGGTATACTTACATGTATGAGTGGGGATGTGCTGCTTTAACTATATCTGTATAGTGAATGTGATACAATTTCTTGTTGTAGAGAATAAATTCTCTTTTTTTCAGGGACAAGAAAAAGTCTTGTGGCACCTTATAGACTAAGATATTTTGGAGCATAAGCTTTCTTGGGCAAAGACCTGCTTCATCAGATGCATGAGTTGCGGTGGGTGTGGTTTCACGGCTACCTCTCTGATACTTTTTTCTGGGGTTAGTTTTGATCCCATTCTACAACTCGCTGGAAGGCTACATATTGTCAGGAGTGTTCATTGAAGCTATCAAAGACTCAGCAACTAGCCAGAAGGCTACATATGGTTGGGTGTGTTCACTTCTATTATCCAAGGTTGAACTGAGTGTAATGGAAAGGTAGCAGTTGAACAAGCAGCTCCATGCTTATAACTCACACTTACATGGTGTGGCTCTCTCTACTCCTCAGTCAGTTGGACCTCACTGAGGTTTATGATCAACTACTAGTTTTGAGCTCAGAGGGGAGGGCTGGTGATGACAATCTGCAGGTAGCACCCATATATGTGTGAGCTACTTTTATACATCTGGCTGTATCAGAGGCCAAAATGAGTGCCAGACATGGGTCTCTCTCTAGGAGCCACCTTGCCATTCTATGCAGATTGGTAACAATGTTGCTATGTGTTGGGGGCTTGAGGGATGGAGAATCTGGACTAGTACAGCTTTCAAGACCTACAGTGAGCCTATACCTTCCCCTAAAACTAGTATGACACCTTTCTGTCTTCTGGGATCCCACCTTCTAGACTGGAAACACTGAAATGTGTAGTAAAGTACTGCAGTCCTTGTAAGAGCTTGTAGCCTTCACAGGGGCTATAAGGTAAAGGGCCAGGAACATAATGCAGAAACTTGAGACACATAGGCTTAGACATATAAGAATAACTTAATCAATTAGCAGGAGTGTAAGGAGAAATAGATTACATAGGTGTAGTTGCTTAATATAGTTTGTGGTCCTGGTGCCTGGGTGGGCCACGATGAGAATGCCAAGTCAAAGCGTGCTGCAAGAATAGGGCAGACCATCTCCAAGACTGGTGATTTGTTAGATTTACCAATCCTGTAACAAAACAGTTTCTGTAATACCACTCTGGTTAACTAGAAACCAAATAGTGTCCTTCAGGCAGTCCAGCGTTTGGCTCCCATCTAGATAGCAGGAATGTTAACATTTAACTGGAAAGCCTCACCTTGAGCGGATGAGTGTTATTGGTTGTGGTTAACGGGTGGAATAGCTCCTGCCTGTGTCGGCCTGTGGGAGGGATGGCCCCCTGCTGTGGATGGCTGCTCTGGCCAGTCTGGAGTGTCCCTGCCTGTGGCACACTGGGAACCAGGATTGCACAGCTTGGCCGGAGCGCCCTCGCTGCATAGTGTATCCAGGGCCACTGCAGATGGGGACTGCTCAGGCCTGGCTGGAGTGCCCCCACTCCATACAGGGATGCTTCAGCTGGGCCATAGCAGCCATGGCCCGCAGTGTGGGTGGAGGTGCCTCAGCACGGCTGGAGCAGCCCCTGTTCATGGACAGGGCTTTCCCATATTCTTCTCTCCCACACCCCTTTAATAGGTTAACTGGTTAAACCTAGCATTTAGCTGGTTAACTAATTGAACAGGATTTTATCTCCCTACTAGATAGCCAAGTCTAATACAGTGAGGGGTTACTAAAAACCTTATTCACCACAGAAGTTTTACCAACTTCAAAAGACTGGACACATTGCTCAACAATCTCACCCAGATGCACACTACAGCAAATCTTTATTAACTAAACATTAATGAAAGAGTTACATGTGGTTAAGAGATCAGTATACATGCATTTGTGGGTAAAGTCCTTAGGTCAGTTTCATAGCACAGATGGTGAGGCAGCTAATGTATAAAAGACTTTCCGGAATGATTTTAGAAGGTTATAGTCCAACAGGCAGTCCAGGTGCAGAATCTGTTCAAGTTCATAAAATCAATGAAAATGCCAGGGTAAACCTAGAGAACTCAGTATTATGATTTAGGCCTTCCTTGTTCAAATTTAAGAATACCTGAGATGGTGGGATCAGCCCTGGGGCTTTCCTTTGTGGCTCTCTGGAAAGCTGACAAGCCTCTGTTCACAGCGGGTCCTTGCTGGAGGAAAACTAAGCAGTGCAGATTGTTGCTTTGAAGCTAATTTTCTATTTTCTAGGCTGGGGTCTGGAACCAAAACTGAGGAAAAACCACTTTTTTTTTTTTTTTTTTTTTTCAAATTCAGGAGCTGCAATGCATGTGAATATGAGACGGTCTTTAATAAAGAACATCAAACCGTGCTTTTTGTATGCCTATTTTAAGAACAACACACATGCAGATTTGTACCAGTTAGAAAGCTTGTTAACCTTTCTCAGCCCCAAACTGCACCCCCTCCATCACCAGGCTGCGCCCCCTGTCAGCCCCGGACCCAGGATTAACCTGCCTCAACTGGCAAGTTCCTCCAGCTGCACATGCTGTTGCTGCTTCTACCCCCACCTCCTTCTCAGTGGGGCTGTGTGGCTCCAACAGGGGCAGACTCAGCTGCTCCTCCCCCCAACTCTCCTGCTCACTTCCTCTACCTGCAGCATGGGCAGCTCCCTGCTCTGCTGCGCTGGAATAATAGAACTAAATTTTATTGGTTCAGTAGATCTGGCTGTTAAACCAATTCGATTTAGTTCCATTATTTCAGTGTGACAGGGCAGGGCGCTGCAAGAGAAGTCAGTGGCAGTAGCGTCCGGAGCCGTAAGTGACTCCTTAAAGAGCCATATGTGGCTCCAGAGCATCAGGTTGCCGACTCTTGTCCGAGACATCCACAGGTGAATTAGGTGCATTCATTCACATAAGGCAAATAGCCAGTACTTCATTACAGTGTAGATAACTAAGTTGAAGATACTGTAGACAGTACTATCCATTTTCTGTAGTACAGTACTTTACAGCTTTGCTCTTAAGGTTAACTGAACCTTCCATATGCATAATACAAAATATTTTACGACATGAAAGGGAATTAGCAACTACCAGCTGCTTATTAGCTTTTACTTCAAATAAATGGGTTAATGATAGCTAATCTAGTATATTTCTTTGAAATTATCATTCAAGTAGACTGTATTGATTACATTTCAATGTCTGTTATGGATCATAACCAAGTGGGCTTTTCTGTCAATGTTCCGGAGTTAGCATAAGTAAACTATTAGTGACCTTAAACCCACAAAGTGGCATAACTTTGTTTTGCTTGTTTTGTAATAGTCACAAGTGCTGAGATTAAGGAAAACTGTTGACATGTAACTGCAAGAAGGCAGTTTGTACCATTTAGGATGTTTTGGAGAACATCAGCCTATGTATTGCTCCAAATACTCATAGTAACCCAGTCAATTTATATGCTTGTAAGTTTATACTAATTAATATACTAAACTTTAAGATCAACGTGAAGGCTAGGAAACTAAGACAAGACATAGGAGGAGCTACAGATAAGATCTGAAATTCTTCATTGTATGTATAAAACATTAGGTTTCGGTACAAATTTAATGGAACTGATGATCAAGATTATGATCAAGGTGAGATTACTCTGACTTCAATTTTTGTAGTTCCTGATGAGTATCATTGTATGGTATTTAGTAGCTTGTTTACTGGAGTAACTGTAGAAGGTAATAAGATGTCTGTCAGTTTTCTTTGATTCTTAGTGCTTCTCGGGGATTTGATGCATGTGTATGATAGTCCTTGCTTCCACCCACCGCACCATCTGATTCTATCTTTTACAGAATTCAGCAGCTTGTACTGATATAATCCATTATTTTAAACTGAAGCTTAAACTCCTTTCCAGCCTTGCTTTGAAAGCTCAGGTTCTCTAAATTCTGTCAAGATTGAGACTACTAACTTTACAAGGTTTTCAGATTAGTACTTGTAAATTCATAGAACACTAGAACTGGAAGGGACCTCAAGAGGGCATCGAGTCCAGTTCCCTGCCCTCTTGGCAGGACCAAACTCCATTTAGACCATCCCCGATTGGTGTCTGTCTAACCTGCTGTTAAATATCTCCAGCGATGGAGATTCCACAACCTCCCTAGGTAACTTATTCCAGTGTTTAACCACCCTGATAGGAGGTTTTTGCTAATGTCAAATCTAAACTTCCAATGCGGCAGTTTAAGCCCCTTGCTTCTTGTATGACAGTTTTCAAAATGTGTCCTTTTGAAATCAGTATCAAGGGCTGACTCATACAGGCTATAAAATAGGCACGCTGAGCCACTTCAATACATGTGTAATTGGTGGTGCTCTAAAACGGGTGTATACCACTCCTATGGGGCGCATGAAAGTTCAAAAGGAGGGTGCAGCAGTCAGGTCTGCCCTCTGCACATGGGCCCTCTACTGGCTCCTGCAGCCTCTTTCCAGTCACCTGCCCTTTGTGCAGCGCTCACTGCCTGCTTCTCACCTCCCTGGTCTCTGCCAGAAGAGAGTTGACTTCATTTCCAGTCCTGCCCTGCCCCCCAACAGGGGCCCTCCTTTGTCTCCCAGCAGCTTCTCTTGGCTCAGTTGCTCTGTGAGTGCGCCCTCCCCCACCGGTGGGCTAATCAGAATGTGTGGAGGCCCTGAGACAAGTGGCGGGGGCAGCTGGTGTGTTCAAGGCTTGATACCCTCCTGGGATCCTCCCCCAAACAACCCTCATCTCCTTCAGAGCACCTCCTGGAGCCTCCCAGCACCTGCTTCCTGATTGTCCCAGCCCTTTCCTGAGTGCAGCTCCCCCCCACATCCTTTCCTGTGGCCCTCCCACAGGTTGGGGGCCCCCAGCTAATTGCAGGGCCAAAAAGGGAGGCCTTATGGAAAAAGTTCGCTCACCTCTGCTCTAAAACAAATGTTTGTGTCCACAAAATTGCATGTGTGTAAAAAGGGAAATGTGCTTTGCAACTTTAAAAGTTTGTTTTTGTCAATGGAAGCAATACAACTAACTCAGTGCACAGCCTGTATGAGATGCTTACAGTGGCAGTGTTTACATTAGTCAGAAATGCTGCTAAACCTAGAAGAGCTGGGGAAAGAAGTACATTGGGGTCAGAATTGCAGAAGTAGGGAGGAAGGGGGTTAAAGGAAGAACAACTGGGAAAGAGAAAACAAACTGTCCTTTCAGCAGTAGTTCTTTCTGTCAGTCACAGAAGTTGTGCTGCCTACAAGAGGACTAACACCCATTCATGCTTAACGTGTTCCTTTCCCAGCGCTCCCCAAGACCTAGTTACAGTCTGGATTGTGATTCATTATGAAACCTACACATTCAGCTGGGGAAGCCCATGCATTCTGAGACCACCACCATGATATTCTGAGGTATGATTGTGAGCATGGTCAAATGATTAGATCAAGAAAGAGTGTCACAGTGTGACTGTCTATGTATCCAGTCACACCTGTGACTTTTGGATAAGCACAATTTTAGCTCTAAAGCTTTGTCTGCCCTAGGAAATTTTGGTTTTGCTAGGGTTTTATTGGGAGAGGAGGAAAAGGGGGTAAGCATGTTTTGTTTTTATTACTGGACCTCTAGTCAGCACTGTATTGGAGCAGAGCCTCATCGAGCTAAACATTGTACGCCAAATAAGAAACTGTCCCTGACCCAAAGAATACACTTTGAGTTGGTTTTCTTATTAAATACCTGCCTTTGTGTATGCCTTCACTGTGGAAGTTTCTACTAAAATTTCCCACTGATGGAAATGAAGTGTTGGGAAATTGAATATATGGAAACTAGTAAATTCTTTAAATTTATAACATGCTTAACCCTAAAATACCCAGTAGAAGCAATCACTGGGGAGAGAGAAACAGGAAGATAGCCATTGAAGGGTGTGATGCTTTATAGGTATTGTTTATGAATTCCACTGTTGAAGTATGTGTAGTATGGAGAGTAGTGTATGTAGTAATCCTTCTTACTGTTTGTTTGACTAGTACCTAAAACATCTTTCACTTCCATTTTTCATCTGCCTTTGTGAGAATTCAAACTCTTCTGTCAAATCTGGACCTTACCCCAGTCACTCCTGCCTTAGTCTTCCAGGCTGGCTTTTTGTTGTGCTGTGTGGCTGCTTTTGGCCATGATGATCATGGTGCATAAAACCTGCAGTAAGGCAATCTGCCGGACTTCAGCTTTTGCCATGTCAGTGAATACACGGAAAAATCGATCTTTCTGGGCTCAGCCATCAACTCTGGTACTCCATGCTGCTGTGTGGAGTTAGGAACATTGACATGAGCCCAAAGAGCCATAATCTACACCAGGGTGAGAAGTCGATCCTAATACGTCATTCTGTCAATGTTAATGATATGGCTAGAATTGTGTATCTGGGATCGACTTCGATCCCTAGTGTAGAACAGGCCAAAGACTATACATTCACCCCTCACTATACAAGCTCAGTTGGTTCCCAACTTTCTGTTCGTAGGCGAAAACTCGTAAGAGGGATGCTAAATTATCATTAAAATACATGTAAAAGTCTCTGATTGGTTCGTAGCTCTCCTAATTGCGGGAAGGAGTGGCAGCATGAAGCTTGAAAGGTAAATGAACCTTGGGGGGGAGGGTGTGTTGGAAAAGGTGCAGTACCTGTGGGGGATGCAGTGAGCTGGAGGGTTATGGGCCTGGGTGGGTATTGGAAGCAGGTGGGGCTGGGGTGTGTGTGGGCAGTTGTGGGTTAGGAATGTTGGGAGGGGGCCAGGTGGGGCTGAGGGTCTCCCCGTGCCCTGGCCAGGGACCCCATGGCTGGAACAGAGCCAACCATGGGGCTGCAGGTCTCCCCACGCCCTGGCCAGGGACCCTGTGGCTGGCTCGTGTAAGTGGGGGAAGTTCACTCTTTTAGTGAACAAAGGTATGTATTTATGTCCCTCATTTTAGCAAGTACTTATAAGTCACGTACTCGTTAAACGAGGCATGAGTGTATTATAACAATTCTTCAAGAACAACATTGGCTTCCTAACAATTTCTGGGACAACGTATGGGCTCCATCCATCAATCCCTATATTGCAGAGTCATGGTTACTTGAGAAACTCCCCCTTACAATGCATCATGAAGTCTAACCATTTCTTGATCAATATGTGTACTGCGTTCATAATTATGAAAATAAAAATGCCCGTATCCCCAACTCTGGAATTCTCAATGAAGTATGTTTTTTGTTTAGATTAGTGTCTGACCTGTTTTTAAACAGAACTCTAAAATATAATTTGGCACTACTGTTGCACTTCTATCCATAAATCTCAAACCACTTTACAAAGATCTGTGAGCAGTACTTCCATTTTAGAACTGATAAAACTGAAGCACAGAGGCAAACCTGGGGAACACAATGAATTGGGTGCTATCCTTAGGTCACACCCTTTTGAGATAAATACTTTTAATTCCAGTAGTCATGGTCCAATATTAAATTGTTGCCGGTGATGGCATCTATAGTAGCATGTGGAGAACAATTAAGTTGGATCTCTTTCATCACTGATAATACCAGTAGCCTCATAATTTTTTGGCAAAAGGAGAAAAAGTGCTTTTTTGAAACCCATTTAATGCTAATTAAAAGTAGTTTAATTGATTTTTAAAAAAGTGACCATTTGTGTCTGTGACAAACACTTGATTATCTAATTTAGTCATCAAGCAGTATCGGAGTATTTGGCAACAGTTATCCTGTGATTTCATAATGGGATTTAACCCAGAAGCTATTATTGAGAGACAAGGCTGCAAGGAAAAACAATAGGTCTTGTTCAGCAGATAGGTAAGTGTGGAAGTAATTGTTATAGCTTGTTAGTGAAATTTTATTTTTATGCACTGTATCTGTGGGCCACAATACAGACATCAACTTTTCAAAGTAAGCAGGAAACACTTAATTTCCTCACAGCTCACAGCCTCTTCCTGCAAGGCAGTAGTTAATACAGTAACTACAAAAGGTAGCAGTAATCACCACTGCCTCTTTGAAAATAAACACTTCCTATTTTGAGCACCACCCATTAACAAACTATAATAAGCTGAGGATGAGAATTGTGGACGACTTTGTCTTGATTAAAGAAAGCTTTAAAAGGCTAACCAATTGAAACTTTTTGAATTAGGAAAAAGGCCTTATATGAACTCCACATTTAATTAGATTCTAAGCTGATGTAGATCAGAATTGTTTTACTGAAGTCATTCTTGTTTATGCCACTTGAGGATCTAGCTCAGTGTTTAATGGGTCAAACCAAAATCTTGGATCTGAATTCTGCTGGTAGGGGTTCACAGACTGTCAGCAGTTCAAATTGTTATTTAATATCAACATGTTCCAAGATGAATTTTTTTTTCTCCATCTCCGAAAAGATCTAGACCAGCATTTCCCAAAGCGTGGTTCACAGCCCAGTACTGGTCCTTGTGGGGGGAAAAAATAACGGTCCTTAGGAAATATACAAATTATTGCACATGATCCTATTAATTTGGTACATTTTGTATTTTCCTGCATAATTAAAGTAATAACAGTAAGTTAGGCACTGAAGTATTTTATATCAAGTTTTATATTATGTACTGTTTTTATGAATAAATAATAAACAATGAATTTATTCATTTTTCATTTTTATATGCATTTATATCTTTGGGCTGCAAAAAAAAAGTACTGAAAAAAAAAAACAAATTCCAACTATATAAAGTTTGGGAAACCCTGATCTAGACGATACAGATGCTCGCAAGTGTGTCTGCAATGAGACATCATTGCCTTTAATGTAGACAATTTGCAGCTTATCCCAAATTGGCAAAAGATTAGAAACCATATGACTGCTTTTGAGTCTGCTTCAGAAGCTGACGATATAAAATTAAATGAGAGACATGGAATGTAACTGAAACAGTGCTTATTCTGCTTGATCCTTTTTGATTTCCCGTTTCTTCTCTGGGGTTATGTCTATACTATGAAATTAGGTCAAATTTCTTAAGGTTGATTTTTAAAGCACCCAGTTTTACAAAGTCACACCAGCACATAAAGTCAATAGAGTCCCCATTAGCACTGCCAGTTTTGATTTTGTCAGCAATGCATTGCAAGTACCTATCTCGCAGTTCCTGCTGCCCCATTGTGATGTGGGTTTCTGTCCCAGTGTCTGATGGGACAAAAATGTGCCTCAGATAGTTGTGGATAGGTTATTGGCATCCCATAGTGCACTCCTCTTCTCCCACTCCCCTTGGAAAGTAATGGCAAAAGGCGTTTTTGCGCCCTTTATGTCCATGCAGATGCCATTGCAAGGCTAGCATGGAACCTGTACAGCTTAAAGTTGTTGTGGCAAATGTTGTGAGTACCTTGTGCATTGTGCTGTGATATGTGCAGAGCCTAAGCAGCAGTGAGAGTGATGAAGACTCAGAGAAAGACCCGAACATATATGAATGTGAGACACTGAAGAGGAGGAATGGAGATTTGCTGGCTGCACTCGATGCATTGCACACAGTGGAGCACCATTTCTGAGGCCGTGAAACAAACTTAGACTGGTAGGACTGCATTGCTCTTCAGATACGAGATCAGCCGTGGATACAAAACTTTCACATGCGTAAGGCCACTTTCATGGAACATTACAAATTGCTTTCCCTCACCGTGAAGTGCAGTGATACCAAAATGAGACCTGCTCTGACAGTTCAGAAGCACATGGCAATAGCTCTGTGGAGGCTTTCAACTCCAGATAGCTACCAGTCAGTGGGCAATCAGTTCAGAGTGGGAAAATCTACAGTGAGGGCTGCTGTGATCCAGATAGCCAAGGCCATCAGTACCATTGTGCTACAAAAGGCAGGAACTCTGGGAAATGTGCAGGACATGGTGGACACTTTTGCCACGATGGCGTTACCAACTGTGGTGGGGCAATAGGGATGTGCATTGCATCTGTCTTGGTACCAGACCACCTGGCCACAGAGTATAAAACCATAAGGGGTACTTCTCCATGGTGCTGCAGGCATTGGTGGATCACAAGTGTCATTTCACTAGCATCAGTGTGGGGTGGTTGGGAAAGGTGCATGATTGTGCATCTTTAGGAACTCTGATCTGTTTTGAAAGCTGCACAATGGGACTTTCTACCCAGAATAGAAAATCACCATTGGAGACCTGGAGATGCCGCTAGTGCATGGTTTCCCAAACTAGGGTGTGTGAAGAAGTTCTGGGGGGGCGCACGCAAGGCAACGCAGCCCCCTCCATCATACCCCACACCTGAAGAAAGATCTGGCCTTTCCTTCCGGCTCTCAGCCCCTGCCATTTTGTATGGGTGACCTGCCACAGCTGATAGGAATAAGGGGATTTTGAAGTTGGCGGGGTCCTGTCTAGAAGGACCTCCATCTGGACGAGCTACGCGGGAGTGAAAAGCGGCAATTTCGAAATGTCATGGCTGGCGACATGCTAATTAGGTGCTGAATATGCGTTTCAGTGCCTCACGAGTATTCTTTGATTTGGCCATTAGCATGACCATTTCAAAGTTTTCTCTAAGTGTAGATGTAGCCAATGTGTTTTGTCAACAGTTTGTCTTTTAATCCACGTTTAATGTGTGGCTGCACTCTATCGACAAACTGTTTTGGGAAATCTTTTCTGACAGTGACTTCTGTTGACAGCTCTGTAGAGTAACCGAAGTCCTGGAGTGCAGTAAAGCTGAGTGTTAGCCAGATTGGCCACATTGGGGCACTGTGGGCCACCTGTAGGAGGCCAAGAATGTCGAATTTCACCAAGCTCTATGTGCCGTACCCTAAGGTCAACCATGCAAGGCTGAATTTGGGGTTACTCCTCATGAAAAGCAGGGGTACAAAATTCAAGCATAGGAGCCCTTAAAATTGATGGAAAGGACCTTCTACTGTGGACTGACTACTTAGAAATTCATAAAGCTAACCTAAATTTGACCTAATCTGCAAGTGTAGACCAAGCCTTCATCTCTATTTAGCTGATCCCCTTCCAACAAAAACCCATGCCACAAATTAAACCAAACAAAGAAAACATGGTAACACTAACAAGATATTTGCAAAACTATCTTTGTTTACTTTCCTCCTTTTGTTATATCCCTTCCTCCGCAGTATTTTGTCTGTCTTGTGTGCTTAGATTATAACCTTTCCAGGGCAGAGATTCTCATTCTGTTTATTTTATGCCTAGAAGAGTTGAGTCTCTAATCCTAGCTGGCTTTCAGGCTGTACCGTGGTAAAAATAATAAAAATTGACTGTTAGTAGTCAGGACAAAAATGATCTTAACCATGCAAAAACTCAGTCATTTGAACCTATGTCAGTCTGCTGTTCTTAGAACTCGTATAGAAATTTACCTATTTCTTCTGAAACATTGATCTGTATATTTAACATACTCACCTGCCTCTATCCAGGAATTGTTACTGTATTCTGCAAATGCTACTCCACTTGTTGGTTAACACCAATCCCAGACGGCAACTATCCAGTCTTTTGTCTCATCACAACATGAATTTAATTCCAAGATTAAAATGGACCACTTTGGAGTCTGTAGCTGGTTTTTCAGGTAAAAGAGTAGGCTAGCTTTTCAGGACATCCTTTAAAAACATTCAGAGACCAAAGGTGACCCTACAGGGTTTAGGAATACAAGGTCCATTAAGGTTATGTCCTATTTCAGAACGTTAATTTTGCAAAAGGACCCAAGCAAGGTCATTTAATGGAAAATATCATTTACATGAAACAATTTTTTCTCTTTTAAATTACTCTGTGATGACAAGTTTAGGCCAGGGAGAAATTGATTCTGCACAGGGGAGAACAGGTGGTTTGAATACCTGCTCCATAAATTGATACCAGAAAACTTGACAGTGCAGATCGAGATACTTTTTATTTATTTATTTAAAACAGCATGCTCCAGCTGTCTTGGTCTTTTGGTTGGAAAAATACTTCCATTATACATTTTGTTTCTGGCATTTCCAGCTACAAAGAACCAAGTCTGCTGTTGCTCCAAACATTCAGGCTTTGTCTATCATCTTGAACCGCTATTGTCGTCTTTAGGGCTTTCATATAGCAATGTAGAGCCCTGCTGCAGAGTGGCAGCTGGTGATCTTAAGATATTGCAGTTCTGAAATCTCTGTTTTAGCTAGTGGTTCATAGTCAAGCTGGAAGGCTATATTCAGAGGGGTCTGACAGGCATTGGTCATAGGTAGAGCTCCGCTCAGATACAAAATTGGTATCCACATCTGCAAAAGTAATCTGTGGATTCAGATACCTGTGGATATAAAGTGGTTACCCACAAATTTGCAGGGTTCTAGATCCAAAATGTCTTCATCTGTATCTGCAAACATGATCTTGGGTATCTGTGGATTACAGGGCTCTAGTCATGGGTCTACTTCTCTCCCACATTTTCATCAAAGGTTTAGATTATGTCACTGAGAGTACACTTAAAAGTTTGTGGTAACACCAAGATGGGAGGGTTTGCAAATGCTTTGGAGGTTGGGATCAGAATTCAGAGTAATGTGGACAAACTGGGAGAAGTAGTCTGAAGTAAATAGGGTGAAATTCAATTAAGAACAAATGGAAAGTACTTTATTTGGGACGGAACTATAAATTGTGCACATACGAAATGGGAAATGATTGTCTAGTATGGAGTATAGCAGAAATGGGTCTGTGGATTATAGTGGTTTGCAAGCTAAGTGTGACTTAATAGTAGAAAATTTGCGGGAGAAAAATGATCTTTCTGGGATATATTGGCATGAGCAAGATGCTAAATGTAATTCTTCCATTCTGATCTAAAGCCTCACCTGGAATACTGTGTCCAGTTTTGAGCACCGTGTTTCAGAAAGCTGGAGAAAGTGCAGATGAGAGGAACAAAACGATTAAAGATCTAGAAAGGTGAAACATCCAGTCTCTTTAATCTCTCCTCATGTGCCAGCTGTGTCAAACCTCTAATCATTTTTGTTGTCCTTTTTTGAACTTTTTCTAATGCCAAGATATTATCTTTTTTTAGATAAGGCAACCACTTCTGTATGATTTTAGCACAGGGATTGTGGGCATACCATGGATTTATATAGAGGCAACAAGGTATTCTCTGTTTCCTTTTTAATGATTTTTTTGCTTTTTTTGACTGCCACTGAACGTTGAGTGGATGGGATGCGTTCAGAGAACTATCCACAGAGACTCCAAGGTCTCTTGAGTCATAATAGGTATCTTAGTCCCTACCATTCTGTACATTGTTGGGATTATGTTTTCCAATATGCATTACTTTGCATTTATCAGCATTAAAAATCATTTGCCATTTTGTTGCCCTGTCACCTGGTTTTGTGAGATCCCTCTGAATCTCATCACAATCTACTTTGGACTTAACAGTCTTGAGCAGTTTAGTATCATCTGCTTTGTGGAATCACCCTCATTGGAATTTTTTAAAGAACAAGTTAGACAGATGCCTGTCAGGACTGGTCTAGCTATGATATAGCCTGCCTTCAGTGGAGGGGACTGAATTAGATGTTCTTTTGAGGTTCTTCCCAGTCCTACATGTCTAGGATTCTGAAAATTTAGGCTGCTGGAAGCAGCAGCTGTTTTATAACTGATGTACCTGTAACTTATCCTCCCTCGAGAAATTGGGATTCTGGGCCTAAAAGGTGTGGAAAATCCAGTACCAGAGGCTTTATGATCATATTAGTCAAATACCAGCGATGATTTCGGTATACTTAATCCTGCCTCTAGAGCTCTCTTGCAAGTCTCTCTTTTTATGGTTTCACAGTACCTGTTTATGGGATTATATAATAAAAGGTGTGTCATGCTTCGAAGTGGCTAGCTTAATGGGAATATGTAAATCTGGCAATGGAGGTTTTGTGGGAGTGACAGTGTTGTAGTCTAGTGGTGTGCTCATAATGGGTGGTACAGTCACTTGTGAAACTGTCCTGCGGAAAGGTAGTGTTTTGCTTCAACAACCTAAACCTACTTTTTGGACTTATGTTTTTTAGTTCTAGCTTTTAAAATTCTAGAAAAGCCTGGAGAAAATAATGTATTATACAACCTGCTTTCATCATGTCTTACTCAGAAATATGCACTTAGGAATACTATTTCTCTTTCGGGGTTTATTTTAAATTCTATAACAGCACACTACCTAATCGAACAATGCACATAAGTGCCTCCCAAAACAAAAATACACCCCCATACCATGCTAATAGCTTTTATCAAATATGTCACTTCAAAGATGAGGGGATGCTTTCCTCCTTCAAGTCCACCCACAGCCTCCTTCTGTGATTCCCACAATATGAGTTTATCATCCCTAATATTAGCTACTTAAAAAAAAAAAAAAAAAAGTGCTGCTGATTGAACAATCAAATTGGAACATGACAACTCTTCACATAATCCCACCTGTTTTATCCTGCCTAATAATAGATTGTAAGCAGTTTGGGGTAGGGAATTGTGTGTGTATTTCCCCCCGCCACACACACATGTGAGGTGCCATATATCTGAGGGATGTAAAATAACGTGCCTTGATTAGTCCCATTCAAACCAAATAGATTTTTTTTTTTTCTCCTCACAGAAACACTTCTCTCTGGGGCCATATTATTTGTCTTATTTACAACCGAATATTCTCATTTAAAGTATCCCTGATCTGAATAGAAAGGAAAATTGCTTTTACAGCAATTTTAAACTCTTACTTTGTTCTGTGCAGCACAAACCTGATTGCTGCTTAAAGATCAATGTGGTGGAAGTGCTGTAAAAGCTGTGAGAGAATGTCTGGGCTGTGGCTTGTGTTAGCTGACTTGGGCTTGCAGGACTTGGGCTAGAAGATTTCAGAGGGGTTTGGGCTGAGCCTGGCACTGAGCTCTCAACCCCCTTGAGGGTATTTTTATTGCGGTGTAGACATATCTAGAGTGTGATCTTACTCCTGATTTCCAAAGGCTTTCTTTCTTAAATAATTAAGCCCAACTTTATTATGCCACTGCCTTTAGTGGCATGGATATCTATGATTTTAATTCGAAAGCCCAGGCTGTTTCAGAGGAGGAGGAAGTTAATGTCATATTGTGCAACCTGGAATATTTTTCACTTCCCTACAGCCTTCGCTATGCTGACATTTTAAATGTTAACCGCTTATTTTGATTTTATATTAAAATAGCTTTGCATGAAGTTCTGCTTACTGGGTGACTTGTTTTTAAGAGGCTACTGTACATAGTGTTTGCTGCTTTCTTACAAGTTTCCTCTGGGTATCTGAGTATTTTTAAGCCTGTTGTTTTCCAGGTAGTTTGTCTAAAACTGTCACAGGACAATAGCAGAGTTCCTCTCCAGGAATTCCCTTCTGGGTGTTTATAATCACAGCTTAGATAAATGGGTGTTTTAAAACCTGATGATTTTATGTAAACAATGACTGCCTATTCGGAATAAGTGTCAAGGCAAGCCCTAGTCAAACAAGTGAAAGTATAACTTGCTCTTATCCCCAAGAAGACATGCTAGCAGGCTGCTTATAATGGTACAGTCACAGCTGAGAGGTGCCTGTTCTCGGGATTTTTCTGGGTGGGGGGGATGGGGGAAAATTAGACTGTACATTCCCATGCTCTGTGTATTTAGCATAAGCATGGGGGTAAACAGTGTTCTTTTTTTAAAAAGGGCGGGGGGAGCCAGTACTTAGCCAGCTCTCCAACACTCCTCCCCAGCCAATCCCACAGCTGGGGCTGCTGAGGTGCCGGTACTCAGTACCGGCAAGTACCAGCACAGGAAAAGAACTGGGGGTAAATGAATACCATCACATGGGAAGGTATTGACCTTGGTCAAGAGGGTGAGCCAGGATGTACAGTCATATTAACAGCTCTCCTGTTTGTTATCCTGTTATAGAGTGAGTTACTTTTGGCACTCCATAAAATGATTTCATTTCCTATTATAACATTGAACATTAATGTAAGGTCTAAAACATTACTAGTGTCTCCTTATTGCCATAACGGCAGACAGAACTAGGCACAGGCACCATAAAAGTCCTGCTTCAAGACACATTTTAAAAATTTGAAGCTGAGAGGAGGAAATTGAACACCAGAACTGCTGAGATTTTTTACCAACTTTTTAAAACAAAAAAGGAAGGCAAATTCAGTTATTTATCATAACTGTTTTGCTCCTAATTATTACTTTAACATTATCTAATTGTCCTTGAGTATTTCAAGCCTGTTGGAAAAGTGCATGACCCAGTGCAGTAAGAGATGGAAATATGCCCCAGTTCATCCCCTCTGATAAATGTTGTCCAGTTGTTCTCATTTACACAGATAGTTCTTGGGATTTAGCTATGTTATTTGACCATAGCATCTTTTACAAGAATCAGCATTCTGAAAAGAATATAACCAACACCACTGAGAAGAAACTGGTGCACAAGTTGAAGCCCCGGTATCTTAAAATGGGGGAAATTAACTCAAAAGCAGAGTTTCAGTACTGCCAGTTTTTGTGACCTTCCCCACTCCCCCTTATGACTTTAGGAATTTGGAGGTGTCCCTTTAGCTGTCTCCATTAAGATGTGTTCAGATGTGGCCAACTCATGTTCTGTTCCCTTATTCCACATGGCTACCATCTCATTTTCAGTGGGTCACCTCACCACTTCCCTAAAGTCTGTCTGCATCTGGAAATGATGCTGCACCTTATCGTCTCACAGTTTGGCAGCCCCTTTGCCCATGGGCATGGCTTCAAACTGATTCATGGGGCTGAATGGGACACAGGGTCTGTGAGGAGCTGCCAGCAGTGACTGTGTAAGGTAGTTGGGGGAGAACTGAGTGGAGAAGGATATCCCTTAAAGGGTGGAGGAGAGGGGCTGAGGAGTTGGCAGAGGCCATTGTAATGGTGGGAGATGGTGCAGAGAGAATGACAACTCCTTCAGCTGGGGTGAAGGGTAGTTGTATGAGTAAGGGGGAGTCCCCTCTGAGCAGTCAGGGAAGCAGTGTTGCCATTTCTCATGAACTGATCTCCAGCCATGGAATTTTGGAGCCCACCTGGGGAGTTGTCAGGATAATTCAAGATACTCCCCTGACTTTTAGGGCTAGAACTCTGTGGAGGATTCTGGGGGCTGATGGCAGCCTGTCCTTTCTTCACATAAGGCCCTGAATCAGAAAGAGGGTTTTGGAGTAGCAGGAGGAAGGGGTGTGAGGATCTGGGACAGTGGAGCTGTTGCATAGGGAAGTTCCAGGGCTGCAGAAAGTGTAAGTGTTACTTCTGCGTAAGGACTGGGACCAAGGAAATGGATGGCCATTCCCATCTTAAGGGGACATGGTAAAGAGGCTCCAGCTGAGCAGGGAGAGGTGCATATTGGCATGCATTAAAGATTATGTCAGCCTGAAATTCCTTCACATGTGCACACGTTGGCACTGGACTGGAGGGGAGTTGAAAGTTAAGCAAATTATGTTTTTAATCTGTTTTTTCTTAAAAAAAATCTTTGATTTTTGATCTGAAGGTTGACAGTGCTGAAATCTTAAGTTTTAGATTTAGACATTCAGCTGGTACTAAAGAGGGAGAAAATGTCACCCAACAAAGAGTGACACAAGGAGGTGCATAATCCATTATGTGAATAAAACTGAAAGTGGGTGGGGCTCAGTTGGGCATGCTGCTCTACATATTTGTAGGAAAGGACATCCCTACCCTGAAGGATTTATGGCAGTGGTTCCCAAACTGTGGAACCCACTCTGCTAGAGGGTGCTAGAGGGCGCAGAACAGCAGTTGGAGCGGGAACCCATTGGGGACTGAGCCAGTTCCCACAAGGATTGGGGAGCATAAGATTGGCAGGCTTGGGTCGTCAGCAGGAGGGAATGGATCTGCAACCTTAGGGGTTAAAGCCATGTGCACTACTGTGTGAGCTAAAAGCCAGCTGGCCTTTAGCTAAGTCTGTAAAGCGGAGACTTGTCAGTGGTCTCCGTGCCTGTGGAGTTACAGGAGGAAGCACCAGCTCCGATCTCTCTTAGCTACACCCCTTCTGGTTTCCACTCCACTCCCAACATCAGGGCATGGGCTCCTCCTCCTCCTAGGCATCCTTCAGTTTGCGTAGACTATGGATCACGCCCTTCATAACTCCATTTAAGATAGTCATTTACAGCGTTGACTGTGACTGTGGAGGTCCACACTAGAGTGACAGTCCTTGCTACATCTGCTGCATGTGTAGAGGGTGTCTGGCAGGTCCTTGCTGTCCTTTCTACGGGCTCGCTTCTCCTCTGCCAGCTGTCTGATCTTCATCTCGCCCTTCTGAAGGCCCTTGTGTAGTTCCTGCTTCCAGCTGCTGCGGTTGTCTGCCAGCTCTTCCCAACTATCTGGGTCAATGTCTACCTCCTTAAGGTCCCTCTTACAGACGTCTTTGTAGCACAACTGGGGGCATCTGGGAGGTGTTTTGCCAGAGGATAGCTCACCGTACAGGATGTCTTTTGGGATCCTTCCATCCTTCATCCTGTGGATGTGGCCAAGCGAGCGGAGCCACCGCTGCCTGAGGAGGGTATGCATGGTTGGAATTCCAGCTTGCTCGAAGACGGCATTGTTGGGCACTCTGTCCTTCCATGATATCCCAAGAATGCGCCTGAGGCAGCGCAAGTGGATGACATTCAACCTCTTTTCCAGGCAGGCGTACAACATCCGAGATTCGCTGCTGTAGAGGAGAGTGCTGAGGATGCAGGCTCTGTAGACTTGCATTTTGGTGTGAGTGTACAGCTTGTTGTTGCTCCACACTCTCTTGTTGAGTCTGAACAGAGTTATGGCTGCTTTTCCTATCCTCCTGTTTAGCTCAGTCTCCAGCGACAGGGTGTCGGTGATGGTGGACCTGAGGTAAGTAAACTCATGGATGACCTCTAGAGTGTAGTTGTCAATGCTGATTGATGGAGGTTCAGCAATGTCCTGACCAAGTACGTTTTGTCTTCTCTAGGCTGATGGTAAGCCTGAAGTCCTTGCATGCTTTGGAGAACTGATCCAGCAGTTTTTGAAACGGGCCTTCTATGTGTCTCACTACAGCAGCGTCGTCTGCGAACAGAATGTCTCTAATGAGCACTTCCCGCACCTTAGACTTAGCCTTCAGCCTTGCAAGATTAAACAGTTTCCTGTCAGATCTTGTGTGCAAAAAGATGCCCTCCGTTGAGGACCCAAAGGCTGCTTCAGGAGGAGCGCGAGGAAGATCCCAAACAATGTCAGAGCAAGGACGCATTCTTGTTTGATGCCACTCCTGATGCTGAAGGCATCCGATGATGTGCCGTCATATTGGATGGTTCCTCTCGTGTCTTTGTGGAAAGACTGGATCATCTTGAGTAGCAGCGGTGGCCAGCCTATATTGTGGAGCAATTTGAATAGTCCATCCCTACTGACAGAGTTGAAAGCCTTGGTCAGGTCGATGAAGGTGATGTACAGTGGCTTCCTCTGTTCCCTTTATTTCTCCTGCAGCTCCCTCAGGGAGAAGATCATGTCAATGGTAGATCTCTTGGCACGGAATCCGCACTGGGATTCAGGATACACCCTCTCAGCAAGCTCTTGGAGTCTGCCGAGGATGACACGATCAAACAATTTACCAGTGATACTGAGGAGGGAGATTCCACAGTAATTGTTGCAGTCACTTCTGTCTCCTTTGTTCTTATAGAAGATTACAATGTTGGCATCCCACATATCCTGTGGAACCTCACCCTCTCTCCAGCACAGGCACAGCAGCTCATGTAGGGGTTCCAGAAGTGTGTCCAAGGCACACTTGATTACCTCTAGTGGTATACCATCGTGGCCTGGGGCCTTTCCTACTGCAGTGCTGTCAATAGCTTTCTTCAATTCGACCACAATTGGTTCTTGGTCCAGCTCGTCCATAACTGACAGGAGTTAGACAACGTTGAGGGCTGTATCAACGACAGTGTTCTCACGTGCGTATGGCTTTGTCAGTGATGACTTCACCAGATTTGGATTTCAGAGGTGCCATCTTGTTCAATGGGCAAGGGTCCCATTGCCTTCTTTATGCCCTCGTACATTCCCCTGAGATTACCAGAGTCAGCACAGGTTTGGATACTGCTGCGTAGCTTAAGCCAGTAATTGATGGCACAGTGCCTGGCTGTCTGCTGTACTATTTTTCTGGCTTCTCTGAGTGCTTGCTGGGTACTCTGACTCGGTGAGCATTTATACCCCAGAAGTGCAGCGCGCTTCTTTTTCAATGACTAAAATCATCTCATCTGAGTTAGCTTCAAACCAGTCGTTTGTGTTTCCAGCTCTTCTTCCAAACACTGATGAGGCCGTATTGTAGATTGTGTTCCTCAGATGCTGCCATCTGGATGTCGCATCAGCACCCTCAGGGCTGCTGCGCAGATGCTCCTCAAGGGTGTCTCTGAACATTTCAGCTTTTTCTGAGTTTGAAGTCTTTCTGGCATCAGTGCGGGGCCTTTCAGTTGGTTTAGAATGGTACAGAACAGAGTGTGGACACATTCATTCTATTACTGGTGAGGTGGGTAGGGTTAGAGGAACTGTTAATTGTCGACAGAGACAGGACAAACAAGAAATGTGTAGGGAAAACTGGCACAAAAAACGTAATTTGCCTGAAGTCACACCACAGGTCAATAACAGAGCTGGGAATAGAATGCAGGTCTCTCGAGTAAAAGGCAAGCCGATGACCACATTGCTGCTCAAGCTAGGAGGATATCCTCTGTCCTTCCTGTGTCTTTCCACAGTGAGGAAATAATTCAGACAGGATAAGCACTTGGAGGGTGTCTGTCTTCGCCAATGGAATCGCTAAAGTAAACTCAGTTGCAAATTACATATCTGGTTATGTAAAATCAAAGTTGTTGGATGGAGGAATTCTGAAATATAAGCCATTTCAGCAATGCTGTAGAGCCACAGTATCAATATGCTGTCTGTGCTGTCCAGTGGTGAAAGATGTGACAAAGTGGTTCATTAGAGCGGCACACAAGGAGCACCCTCCATGCACACACCCCACCACTTAGTGGGACAAGTGCGTGGAGGCAGCTCCTGCAGCTTGCTTGGGGCTGTGGGACACCTCAGGGCTGGGTGGCTCGCATGGTGCAGCTCCAGCAAGTCATTGGCAGTTGCACGGGAGGTTAGGGAGTCGGGTGCTTGGCTGGGAGGGCATGGGGGTTAGGGAGCCTGGCTTTGGGAGGAGGGGGTGCAGTGCCTGGCTGGAGGGGAGGTTGTGGTGATTGTTAAATTTCTTTTGGACGCCACTGCTTTAGAGTCTTATGATCCTGCTAGAATCTCAAGGGGGTAAATAAATTTGCAGTTACATACAGTAAAAATGGGTATAGTCTCCTCTGGAGGAGAAACTGAACTGAAGTCCTGACTTGTGGTCACTAAAGATGAAATGGAACTTCTGAATAAAGAAAGGTTCTTAATCCTGATGCTCTGTTCTGTTCCACATAGGTTATTAAACTGTTTTTGCAGTGGTATGTGACTTCCTTCCTATAGTTCATTCAGTAATGTGTCTAACACCTGCCACTTGTTTGTATTTTTTTTCTCATCCTCTCTCCAGGAGGTGAAGTGTGGGTAGGGCAATACCAAATTCATGGTCCATTTTGGTCAGTTTTGCAGTCATAGGAATTTTTAAATGGTAAATTTCATTATTTCAAATATTTAAATCTGAAATTTAAGGATGTTGTAATTGTAGGGGTCCTGACCCAAAAAGGAGTTGTCAAGGGGTCTCAAGGTTATTGTAGGGGAAGTGGGAGAAGCACTTTTGTACCACTTTGGCAGTGGCTCTGCCTTCAGAGGTAGGCAAGTAGAGAGGTGGTGGCTGCTGGCTGGAATTCCAGCTCTGAAGGCAGAGCTACTGCGAGCAGCAGCACAGAAGTAAGGATAGCATAGCATGTTGTTACCATTCTTGTTTGTGCACTGCTTCCTCCAAAGCTGGCACCTTTTTTGCTTTGCATAGCAGCATGCATATTATAAGACAAGGTCAAGGAATTGTGCCTTGTGCTTAAAGTGGATGGTGGTGATTGTTTATGACTACAGTCTGTAGTTACTGTGAATTTTGTTCTATGGTTTCTGACCTGCCCTCAAAAAGGCTCTGGCTCTTGAATAGGTAAGCGATTACCCTTGTAGGAAGTTCCATTGTGCCCAAGAAGTGAAGTTGTTGACTAAGGACTTTGTTCTGGAGCCTTAGCTGATCTTTTAGATATTTGAAATGGAGGTAAGCTAGCAGCTACCTACATTTTCACCTGGTGACTTCATGTGCACATAGCTCTAAACTGTTTCTGTGCACTGGTAAATAGTTAGTGTTCCATCTGGAGGTGACTGCCTTTCAGCTTTGCAAAATCCTTTGTGTCCCTCTGTATCACAGGTACTATGCAAAAATAAAATGTTATGATACAAGGATTTTTGTATTTTGATTTTTGAAATAATAACCAATTCTCCTTCTTCTGAGATGTTGTTCGTGGTTAACTTCCAAAGAACTCCTGTGCTTCTGTGTTAATTTTTTACATGTTTAACTTTATTTGTTCATAAACTCCTGCTCTATAGCCTTCTGACATTCCAGGTGTTTTCACTCATTTCAGAAGTGTAAGTTCACTGAGTTACCATGGCTATAGGGAAGTGTGATGAAGCTGCGCACGTATTATTACTACAGGTTGGAACTCTCTCACTGGGCAAACTCCATAATTCAGCATGATTTTAGTTAGCCAGACGACCACTTACTGTGGGTGTGACCAAGTTTCCTGTGGTCCCATAAAGTTTGTTTACAGCCACCAGTCCTGGCTCTCTGTATTCTGTGCTGTTATTTCTCTGTAATTTACCCTAGATGTCTTCTGAGAGCCCAGGAAGCAGTGGAAGTGTTCATAATGTGTTAAAGTATTGACCTGTCATCTGGCAAATTCTCTCGTCAGGTCCTGAGGGTGCTGGATGAGAGAGGTTCAACCTGTACATCGGTAAAATAGAATGGTGTTCTGAAGCTTTGACTTGCCCTGCTAACGTTGATGACTGGGGTTGTTGTTTCTAACCAAGTTAGCTAAAGCTACATGTGCTGGCTAGAAACTAAAATTTTAACCCTATGTAACCAGTCAGGATGAATGTCTTCATAAATCAGCCTGTAGCAGTAATACTGTAATTATGGAGTTTATTATCTATATAAAATCCTGGCATACACAATGTAAAATAATATAGGTCCTCTCTTGATCATTGTTACAGATAATAATACTTTTCGCATTTTGATCTGTTTCAAAAATCTGCTGTAGTCATTTGTCATTGCTACTATTTTACTCCTTTGCATTCCACACTAGACAGCAAAAGTGAGTTTTTTGTTTTTTTGTTTTGTTTTTTGTTTCTGATCATTTTCACTTTGAGATTGTGATACACTATCTGCAGTGTTGTTCTTTGGGCTGACAAACCTACAAGGGAAAACCTGTTTTCCTTCCACTGAGGAGTAAAAAATCATACTACTTTTTATTTTGTAAAATCTGACTTAGAAAAATCTTAGTTGACAGAAGCTGTAACTGTTTTAAGATCTATCTTTTCTTCTTACCCTCTGTACATCTTGTTTAACTTTCAGGGATCTTTGTGTTGACTTACCTGTTCTCATTCCAAAAGTGGATTTAAAAAGTGTGTAAAATCTGAGTTTTAAATCATTTGAGTAAATGTTGACTTTAGCATTGGACAGTCTTCACTAAATCTGTTCAATTGATTATGCAAGAGCTCCCTCTGGTGTTACCAGATTCTCACCCCTCCCACCTTTCTGGATCTAAATTTTTCACTTCTGTAATTATTTTAGCTCACACTCTGCATAGATTCAAAAGCCAGAAAGGACTTCTTTTATCCTCTAGTCTGACTTTGTGTAAAATACAGGCCATAGAACTCTGCTGGAGTATATCTTTTAGAAATCTATGGGCTTGTCTACACTAGCTCGCTACTTTGAGGGACGCATGGTAAGTAGGAGTAAAGGAACTTCAAAGTTGCCCAGGCACTTTGAAGTACCAGTGGGTTAGCTGTGGCTACACGGGAGCTGGTACTTAAAAGTTTAACATTTTGGAGTTGCCGCAGGGGAGAATTAGCTTAATGAAGTGCTGCATACGCAGCACAACATTTCATTAATAATCTCCTGACACCCTATTTACCATGCTCCCTGCAAAGTAGGGAGCTAGTGTAGACAAGCCCTATATGAATTTGATTTAAGCATTATCATGGATGAAGGTGGAATCCACAACAAGCCTTGGTAAATTATCTTTGTGGTTAATTATCTTCAATATTTAAAAAATATTGTGCTTTATTTCCAGTCTGAATTGTTCTGATTTCAACTTCTGTTAGATTGCTAAATCTTACTCTGGTAGATTGAAGAACCCATTATTAAATATAGTTGTTCCCCAGTGGGTGCTTATAGATTGAGATCCTTTAATCTATTTATCTTAATTAATAGATGTTTAAGGGATAATTTGATTTCAGTCTATCACTAAGGTTTTCTAAACCTTTAATCATTATCAAGGTTCTTGGCTGAGTCCTCTAGAATTCATCAATATCTTTTTTTGAATTTTGGGCACCAAAAGTGGATGTACTGTTTTGGTAGCAGTCGCACCAATGCCAAATAGAGGTAATGTAACTTTTCTACTTCTACTTGAGGTTTCCCTGTTTATGCATCCAAGCACTGCATTAGCCTTTTTGCCGACAGCTGATCATTCACTGTGACTGCGAGATGTTTTTCAGCATCACTGCATTCCAAGCTAGAGTCCTGCCTTTTGTGATTATGGCTTATAGTTTTTGTACCTAGATGTATACTTTATATTTAGCCTTATTAACCCTCAGGCAAAGTCTAGTGTAGCCCTAGGTCAAAATAACTTATGCAATTTGTGGTGCGCAAATTGCATAAGTTATTTTGAACCTGGTGCAGATGTATCTCAAAATAGAAACTGTCATGTAGCCTTAGCCTCATTTTGTTTGTTTGTGCCCAGTTTACCAAATGATCTAGATCATTCTGTATCTCATTCATTAATTACCATACACAAAGTTTGCAGTGACAAAAAATTGTATCTGATTTTTGTTTCCTTCCAAAGCATTGATAAAAATGTTGATTAGAGCCCAGAACCATTCTCTGCAGGACCCCACTAGAAACACACCTACTTGCTGCTGATTTGCTGTTTGCAATTACATTTTGGCCATGTCTAGTAGTAGTAGTAGCATCCTTCAGTCTGTGTAGACTATGGATCGCACCCTTCATAGTCTGTTTGGCATCCTCATTTGCAGCGTCAGCTGTGACTGTGAAGACCCACACAAGAGCGACAGTCCTTGTTGCATATGTAATGGGTGTCTGTCAGGTCCTTGCTGTGCTTTCTGTTGGCTCGCTTCTCCTTTGCTAGCTGTCTGATTCTCAACTCACCCTTCTGAAGGCCCTTGTATAGTTCCTGCCTCCATCTGCTGCGATCATCTGCCAGCTCCTCCCAGCTGTCTGGCTTGATGTCTACTTCCCTGAGGTCTCTCTTGCAAACATCTTTGTAGCACAGCTGGTGGCGTCCGGGAGGTCTTTCGCCAGAGGCTAGCTCGCCATACAGGATGTCTTTTGGGATCCTTCCATCATTCATCCTGTGGACGTGGTCAAGCCTTCGGAGCTGCCGCTGCCTGAGGAGGGTGTGCATAGTTGGGATTCCAGCTTGCCCAAGGACCATAGTGTTGGACACTCTATCCTTCCACGATATTCCAAGGATGTGCCTGAGGCAGCACAAGTGGAAGACGTTCAGCCTCTTTTCCTGGCGGGCGTATAGGGTCCAAGTCTTGCTGCCATAAAGGAGGGTGCTGAGGATGCAGGCTCTGTAGACTTGCATTTTGGTGTGAGTGTACAGCTTGTTATTCCACACTCTCTCGCTGAGTCTGGGTAGAGTTGTGGCTGCTTTACTGATCCTCCTATTTAGCTCAGTCTCCAAGGACAGGGTGTCAGTGATGGTGGACCTGAGGTAAATGAACTTGTGGACTACCTCTAACGTATAGTTGTCAATGCTGATTGATGGAGGATCAGCAATGTCCTGAGCAAGTACATTTGTGTTCTTTAGGCTGATGGAGAGCCCAAAGTCCTTGCATGCTTTGGAGAACCGATCCAGCAGCTTCTGAAGCTGGTCTTCTGTGTGTGACATGACAGCAGCGTCATCTGCGAACAGCATATCTCTGAGGACTTCCCGCACCTTAGATTTAGCTTTCAGCCTTGCAAGATTAAACAGTTTCCCGTCAGATCTTGTGTGCAAAAAGATGCCTTCTGTTGAAGATCCAAAGGCGTGTTTAAGAAGGAGTGCGAAGAAGATCCCGAACAGTGTCGGAGCAAGGACGCATCCTTGTTTGATACTGCTCCTGATGCTGAAAGCATCCGAAAATGTGCCATCGTATTGGACGGTTCCTCTCATGTCTTCGTGGAAAGACTGGATCATCTTGAGTAACCGTGGTGGACAACCAATCTTGTGGAGCAGTTTGAACAGTCCATCCCTGCTAACCAGGTCGAAGGCCTTGGTTAGGTTGATGAAGGCAATCTAGAGTGGCTTCCTCTGCTCCCTGCATTTCTCCTGTAGCTGCCTCAGAGAGAAGACCATGTCGACGGTAGATCTGTCTGCGCAGAATCTGCACTGTGATTCGGGATACACCCTCTCAGCAATCTTCTGGAGTCTGCCAAGGATGACGCGAGCGAACAGTTTACCAGTGATGCTTAGAAGGGAGATTCCATGGTAATTGTTGCAGTCGCTTCTGTCTCCTTTGTTCTTATACAAGGTTATGATGTTAGCGTCGCGCATGTCCGGTGGAACCTCTCCCTCTCTCTAGCACAGGCACAGTAGGTCATGTACGGGTTCCAGGAGAGTGTCTGTGGCACACTTGATTACCTCTGGTGGTATACCATCGTGGCCTGGGGCCTTTCCTACTGCAATGTTGTCAGTGGCATTCTTCAATTCATCCACAGTTGGTTCCTGATCCAGTTTGTCCATTACTGGTAGGAGTTTGATGGCATCGAGGGCTGAGTCGACAACAACGTTCTCGCGTGAGCACAGCTCGGAGTAGTGCTCGACCCAGCGCTCCACCTGTTTGGCTTTGTCAGTGATGACATCACCAAATTTGGATTTCAGAGGTGCCATCTTGTTCTGGGTGGGTCCTAATGCCTTCTTGATGCTCTTGTACATTCCCCTGAGATGACCAAAGTCAGCACTGGTCTGGATGCTGCTGCATAGCTCGAGCCAGTAGTTGTTGGCACAGCGCCTGGCCATCTGCTGTACTGTTTTTCTGGCCGCTCTGAGCGCTTGCAGGGTATTCTGGCTCGGCGAACATTTGTACTCGAGGAGCGCAGCGCGCTTTTTTTCGATGGCTGGAATCATCTCATCGGAGTTAGCTTCAAACCAGTCATTTGTGTTTCTAGTTCTTCTTCCAAACACCGACAAGGCCGTGTTGTACATTGTATCCCTCAGATGCTGTCATCTGGATGTCACGTCGGCACCCCCAGGGTTGCTGCGCAGATTCTCCTCGAGGGTCGCTTTGAACTTTTCAGCTCTCTCTGAGTTAGCCGTCTTTCTGGCATCGATGTGGGATCTTCCAGTTGGTTTAGAGCGGTGCAGCTTCTTGAGAATCACCTTGAGTTTGGAGCAACTAACGAGTGATCTGTATCGCAGTCAGCACTATGATAGCTGTGTGTCAGAAGGACGTTTTTGAGGTTCACGTCCAGCGATGACCACGTCTAGTTGATGCCAGTGTTTTGAGTGTGGGTGTCTCCATGACACTCTGTGCTGTGTCTTGGTTTGAAAAAATGTGTTTGTGATGCACAGATTGTGGTACGTGCAAAGTTCGAGAAGACGCTGACTGTTTTCATTCATTTTTCCCACACCGAAGTGGCCTAAGCAGGAAGGCCACAAGTCACGATTGGCTCCAACTCTCACATTGAAGTCACCCAGAATGTACAGTTGTTTGCGAGTAGGTATTTGCGCTATGGCAGCACTAAGCACGTCATAAAACTTGTCTTTTACTTCCGGTGCGGTGTACAGGGTTGGGGCATAAGCGCTGATCAGGTGGACAGGACTGGTGCGAGTTTGAAGTATGACCTGAAGGAGTCTTTCAGATCCACCCTTGACTAATTTCACCATTTGTAGAAGGGTGTTTCTGATGGCGAAGCCAACACCATGCTCCCTGGGTTCTTCTCGGGCTTTACCCTGGCAGAAAAAGGTGTATTCTTCTTCGAGTGTCCCAGTGGGTGCTCCACATTAGGTGTCGGGCTCGCCCGGCACCGCAGATCGGATCTTCCAAGCAGTTTCTGCCGGACCGCGCATGTGCCGGTGCGCGCCACTCCCCCGCGCGCTCCCGGCCACGTGCGCGATCCGGTCCCCACCAGTTCCTCTTAACCGCCGTCGGCTGCAGACGGAATCCGAATTAGGCTAAGGCCAAGTAGCGTATTCAATGGCTTTAACTGTTTTTTCTTTAAAGTTTTTCAAGTACTTAGGCTACTGCAAGTTAGCCGGTTGTTATTTTTCAAAAAAAAAAACAACAAACAAACTACAAGCGGGACAGCTTCAATCCAGTCCCAGTAACAAGCGCCGGAGGCCAGGAGCATAGGGCCATCAGCCCTCCTGCTGCAGCAGGCCATCAGAAGGGGAAAACAGCACAGAGAAGGTGCTAAGTACCCGTTTAACAACTGAAAGACTCACCAACAATGTCCTCTTCAGGATTTAAAAAACGTGAGTCCTGCCGAGAGGTGCTGCCAGTGTCTGATGGGCACAGTCTATGCATAAGGTGCCTTGGGGAGTCCCATGTTGCACAGAAATGCTCCTTCTGTGCTAAATTAACAGCCAGAGCAAGGAGAGACAGGGAGATGCGGCTTGAAATGCTGCTTTTCGACAAGGCCCTCCAGCCAGACGTGCCGGAGCGGCCGCAGCAGGAGGGACCCTCCGGGGCCCATAAAAGGAAAGCTGCCTCCCTCACCCCATCAGCGCAAAAACGGAGGAAAGTCTCCCCAGCCCGATCCCTGCCGGCAACAATAGCGAGCAGGACGGGAGGAGCGAGCAGTCCCCAGCCTCAGCAACAGCTGATCGGCGGCGGCACGGAGAGCCACGTGGAAGCGGCTCAGCCTCCGATAATCAGCCAGCCGCCCCACACCGCAGGCAGGGCGGCGGCTAAACAAGCACCGGTACCGGCGGCACCGCAGGCAGCGGCACCAACCCCCAGGAAACCGGCGGTGCAGAGCGCGCAGGCACGCAGTCTGCAGGCACCGGAGGACACTGCATGTGCGGCACCGCCCTCGAGCGTGCCGAGCTCCATGCGGACGGGGCCGGGATCCCCTGTACGTCAGGGGGCGGAGTTACCTCCTCAAGGGAGGGGGAAGGCTGCACACAAGAGGAGGCATTGCAGCCCCTCTCCGCACAGGGCTGTGGAGTTGCTTTCTCACAGCCCTCCGCTTATGTTGCAGACTCCAACCAGAAGGCAGGGGTCCCCCCTAGCCTACCCGGAGCCCCCTTCTGCATTTTTTGCAACCAGCCTCACCCTGGCTGGGACTACCTTCACCCTTCCTGGGGTTTGAACCGCTGGACTATTATGCAAAATCGCTCTCTCCAGCCCTCCCCCAGACGCAGAGGGTATGCACCAAGGGAGTGGTCTAGGTCACCTTCCCAAGAGCAGTGCCTATACTTCCATGGTCGCCCCTACCACGCGGGGCATAGACACCATCGGCTATCTACTAGGGAAAGATCCCCACAAATGATCTCGTACCCCCGAGGGCAATTGCAACCGGGGACAGAGACTCAAGCATCTCAGGGGGGACTGGTTATGGAACCCCGAGATTTTCCCTTGCAAACCTCTAGTGAGAGGGTGTACCATCACCAGCAGGAACCGGAAGGGTCCAGAGAGACGTACCCCAGCGGTTCCTCGCTCTCCTCCCCGGATGAGGCTACGGCCCCGGGGGACGTCCATCCTCCGGACGATCTCAAACAGTTCCAAGAGCTGTTTTACGAGGGTGGCCTTCACGCAAGGCTTCCAGACAGCTAAGGTGCAAGAGAAACACCATAAGCTCCTCAAAAATCTGAGACCTCCGGCCTCCTCCAAAATAGCAATACCGCTTGATGACGCAATCTTGGAGTCTGCCACTATGATATGGCAGACTCCTGCGACTATTCCGCCTGTCCACAAGAGAGCGAAAAAAAAAAAAAAAAAAAAAAAAACCTTCGTGCCGACAAAGGGCACGGAGTTCCTGTTCAGCCACCCACAACCAAATTCCTTGGTGGTGGAGTCGTCGCAATGTGGGGGAACAGACAAACATGCCAAAAAGCTAGAGCTGTTGGGCAGAAAGGTCTACTACTCCTCCACTCTACTGTTGCGAATGGCAAATTCCGCAGCGCATCTAGCGAACCATAATTTCGACAACCACATTAGGTTAACCTCCCTCATGGACTCGCTTCCAGAGGGCAAGAAACCAGTGCTCAAGGCCATCATGCAAGAAGGCTACGCGGCCTCGAGGACGGGAGTTCAGATCGCCCTGGATGTTGCGGACACAGCAGCACGCTCCACAGCTACGGCAGTGGTGATGCTAAGGGAGTCCTGGCTCCAGACTCCGGGTATACCAAGGGCCTGTAGACAGAGATAGTCGATCTTCCCTTCGACTCGCACAAGCTGTTTGCTGAACTAACTGACTCGGTCCTTCATTCCAGTAAAGATTTAAGAGCCACACTTAGGACCCTGGGGATTTATACCCCTCCATACAGAAAGAAAAGTACTACCCTCAACAAAGATGGTACCAGTACCAGCAACAGCGTCCCCAGTACCACAGGGGTTACGAGCAAGGGCGACATCAACAGCACCAGCAGTACAGAACTCCCAGGCGTCGTTCCCAACACAGCCGTGCGTCCTCGGGGCAGGGCCAAAGGCCACAAGTTTGACACACAGATCCAGGGCTGCGCCATCACTACCATCGCAAGGTCATCCGAAGCGGTTATTCCACCATCGCCTCCGACCATTCTATAACCAGTGGCAAAGGATCACCACAGACAAATGGGTGCTGGAGATCATAGTCACGGGGTACGCCATCCCCTTCCAGTCGCTCCCACCGCCATGACCTCCACCCAGGCCCCACCTCCAGGAGGCCTCCCACGTAGCGAGGCTCAAGCAGGAGGTAGACCATCTAATGCTCATAGGGGCAGTGGAAAGAGTGCCGGAGCAACTGCAAGGGAGAGGGTTCTACTCGAGGTACTTCCTCACGGGGAAAAAGACAGGAGGCGGGAGGTCCATCTTACATTTTCGAGGCCTCAACCGGTACCTGCACAAGCAACGCTTTCGGATGATCACAATCGCCTCCATCCTTACGGCACTAGACGATGGAGATTGGTTCGCAGCCCTCGACTTATAAGACGTGTATTTTCACATAACTATTCATCCGGCTCACCTACGATTCCTCTGGTTTTTCATGGTAGGCAAAGAACATTTTCAATACAAGGTCCTACCGTTTGGCCTCTCCTCGGCCCCCAAAGTCTTCACCAAGCCCTTGGCAGTGGTGTCAGCCTACCTGCACAGACAGGGGGTATTTATATTCCAGTATCCGGATGACTGCCTACTCAAAGGGGCCTCGAAGGAGGAGGTACTACGCATGATATGCGTCACAGCAGGCACGTTCTCTTCGCTCGGCCTGGTTATCAATCTGACAAAATCAAAGATAGACCCCACACAGGACATAGAGTTTGTAGGGGCACGCATAAATTCTATTACAGCGAGGGCGTATCTACCAGAGACTCGCTTTCGGGCCGTCGGCTCCCTCGTGCAAGTCTTCACCTTCAGCCCTACGGTGCCGGTTCTGACATGCTTACAGCTGCTGGGCCACATGGCAGCAGCGACGTTCGTAGAACAGAACGCCAGGTTACACATGCGCAGCATGCAGCACTGGCTGGCAAGCGTATACAACCCGGCAGCACACACTGTTCACAGGGTGGCGTCGCCCACAACAGAGGTGCGCAAATCCCTGCAATGGTGGGTAAACCCCGAGAACCTGCTAACAGGGGTACCCTTCCACCAACCACACATTGGTTTTTCTTACTACAGATGCCTCCCTCATAGGGTGGGGAGCACACATGGGTGAAGAGGTGACGCAAGGGCTGTGGTCCTCCACGGAGCAGTCACTGCACACAAATATACTGGAGCTCAGAGCAGTGTTCAATGCCTGCAGACGCTTTCGAGACCATATAAAAGGCAAAGTAGTCGGGATCAGTATAGACAATACCTCCACCATGTTTTATATAAATCGGCAAGGAGGAGCTCGGTCCCGTGCCTTATGTGCAGAAGCAGTCCGGTCGTGAAACTGCTGCATCGCCAACAATATAACCTTGAAAGCCTCGTACTTCCCAGGCGCTCACAATGTGAAGGCAGACCAGCTGAGCAGGCGTTTCGCACTCACGCACGAGTGGCAGATCCGTCCCGATCTGCTGCAACCGATTTTTCATGCATGGGGTTTTTCCCCAGATAGACCTGTTTGCTACTCAGCACAACAAGAAGTGCCCACGATTCTGCTCCAGGGCAGGACTGGGACGGGGGTCCCTGAGGGACGCCTTCGCGATCTCATGGAGGGGCCCCCTCCTTTACGCTTTCCCTCCCACAGTGCTCATCCACAAAGTGTTGCAGAAAGCCAGGAGGGAAGGAGCCTGAATGATCCCGATAGTCCCAACGTGGGATCGACAGCAATGGTTCCCCCTACTCCTGCGCATGTCGGACCGGCCACCGATGCCCCTTCCGGTGGCGCCGGATCTGCTCACGCAAGCCCAGGGGTCCATAGTGCATCCGCACCCCCAAGGCCTGCGACTACAAACGTGGTTAATCCATGGCTCAGCTCCCTAGAGAGCACATGTACGGAGGAAGTGCAGCAAGTCCTAGAAAGTAGCAGGAGGACTTCCACCAGGAAGACCTACAAGCAGAAATGGACTCGCTTTACGGCATGGTGTTCTACCAAACAGCTAGCCCCCCTTGCGGTGCCTATGGCTGTGATATTAGAGTATTTACTGGACCTCAAGAGAGGAGGACTCTCGCTATCCTCGTTTAAGGTCCACCTTGCCGCCTTTTTGGCATTCAGACACGGAGAGACAGGGCACATGGTGTTCGCCCATCCCATGGTTACCAGGTTCCTTAAAGGGCTGGTAAACCTATACCCCCCTCGGAAACCGCTTCCACTTTCGTGGAACTTGGACCTGGTGCTTAATGCGAAAAGGGGACCACCGTTCGAGCCTTTGGCCACGGTTTCCCTCTGCCTCCTTATCATAAAGACGATCTTTCTTCTCGCAATCACGTCAGCTCGCAGGGTGAGCGAGCTTGCGGCAGTTATGGCAACGCCACCCTGCGCTGTTTTTTCCAAGGAGGCGGTAACCATACGGCTGCATCCAGCCTTTGTTCCTAAAGTTTCTTTCTGAGTTTCATACTAACGAACCTATTGTTTACCCTCGTTTTATCCAAAGCCTCATAACTCTAACAAAGAGGCGCGCCTACACCTCCTGGACGTGAGGAGGCGCTAGCTTTCTATATAGACAGGACCAAGTCCTTCCAGAGAACGGATAGACTCCTAGTCTCTATCGCTCCCAAATCAAAAGGAGAATGTCTCTCTTCGCAGAGAATCTCGAAGCACATCGTATCTTGCATAAAAATGTGCTACAAACTCAAAAAGACTCCTTTCCTGGCCATGCCCAGGGCTCATTCCACTAGGGCGGTGGCAGCATCAACAGCCCTTTTTCAAGGGCGTTGCACTAAAAGACATTTGCAGAGTGGTGACCTGGTCATCCTGTGACACCTTCGCCAAACATTACGCCCTTCACAGGGTATTCCAAGAGGATACCCGTCTCTTGACAGCGGTCCTCTCGGGGACAAGCTGCACATAATCCGATTACCCACCTCCTATCTTGGGTTACTGCTGGGTAGTCACCTAATGTGGAGCACCCACGGGGACACTCGAAGAAGAAAGAAAGGTTACTCACCGTAGTAACGGTGGTTCTTCGAGATGTGTCCCCGTGGGTGCTCCACTACCCGCCCATCCTCCCCGCTCCGGATCTCTGTTTAGTGTTTTGCAGGAGCATCCGAGGCGGTTGGTCAAGGAACTGGCGGGGACCGGATCGCGCACGTGGCCGGGAGTGGCGGGCACCGGCGCATGCGCGGTCCGGCAGAAACTGCTTGGAAGATCCGATCTGCGGCGCTGGGCGAGCCCGACACCTAATGTGGAGCACCCACGGGGACACATCTCGAAGAACCACCGTTACTACGGTGAGTAACCTTTCTGTCCTTTTCCTTTAGAGATCCTGAATCTGCGAGACGTGTCTCTCGCAGAGCAGCAGTGTCAACTTGGAGCCTCTACAGTTCCTCATTGATGACAGCAGTCTTTTGGGCGTTGCTGATGTCCTGAAGATCTTCAGTCAGACCTGTCAGCGTGGTCCGCACATTCCAGCAAGCAAGCTTAAAACTTTGATGGTTTCCTTTTCTTGTTGACTTTCTTATTGGTTTGCCTGGTGCTCAGATTTCAGGTCACTTGTCAGGTTTGGGAACCTTAAGCCTCACGCACCCAGTGAGGCAGGTGAACTGTGGCGGGACAGTACCCTATTGGCTGGGGGCTGCCCAGCTTGAGGTGGGCGGTGACTGTCCAGTGAGATACAACAATCTCTCACACCGTCAGAGGCAACCCCTGGTGCTCATTCTCTACGCCAATCGAGCAAGAGCTTATAACCGGTATCTGTTACCTCCCGTGTTGATTCAACGCAGTTAGCGATGCTGGAGTACCTCTCCAGGCGCGTGCTTGGGCAATTATTGGGATCCTGGGCTGCCCAGATGCCAGTGTTCCCCTCGGCTGTGTCTACTCTACAAAAATAACTTGGAAGTTGCTTACTTTGAAGCTGAGCATTTTATACACGCCCTGCTTCAAAGTTAAACTACCCAGGAATGGAGTAAGAACTTCGAAGTTGGGCTCCTTTACTTTGAAGTTAACTTCGAAGTAAGGGAAAAATGTGTGTAGACTCTCTGCAGGCTACTTCGAAGTAGTGCCAAACTTTGAAGTTAACTTCTAAGTTAGGTCTCAAAGGGTGCAACAAAAATCAGTAAGGGTCTGGAGCACAAGACTTATGAGGACAGGCTGAGGGATTTGGGCTTGTTTAGCTTACAGAATTGAAGACTTAGAGGTGATTTAATAGCAGCCTTCAACTTCCTGAAGGGGAGCTCTAAAAAGGAGGGGGAGAACCTGTTCTCAGTGGTGTCAGATGGCAGAACAAGGAGTAATGGTCGGAAGTTGAAGAGGGAAAGGTGTAGGTTAGATATTAGGAAAAACTACTTCACCAGGTGGGTGGTGAAACATTGGAATGTGTTGCCTAGAGAGGTGGTGGATTCTCCATCCCTTGAGGTTTTTAAGTCCAGGCTGGACAAGGTCCTGGCTGGGATGACTTAGTATGGGTTGATCCTGCTTGAAACAGGGGGCTGGACTAGATGACCTCCTGAGGTCCCTTCCAGCCCTGTGATTCTGTGGGTGCATCTACACTATGAGCTATCAGTTAACTGTTTTGCTTAATTTAATCTGTGCCATGTTTGTTTTAGCTTTTTCTAATTTCTTAGTGTTATGCGGTATCAGTTCAACAGCCTAGCAGAAATATGAGTATATTATATCACCACTATTACGTGCATCAACCAAATTTGTAGTCTGACAGAATCTTTATTATATTACCTTGATTTTATCTCCCTAAACTTATGTTGATTGACATTAATTATATTACCCTCCTTCAATTCATCATGAATCAAGTCCTATATGAACTGCTCTGTTTATCTTGCCTGGGATCTTTGCCAGACTGAGAGGCCTATAATTATCTTGATCATCATGTTTACTCTTTTTAAATATTGGCACCATGTTAGCTATCTTCCAGACTTTTGGAACTTCTCAAATATTCCAACACTTACTTAAAATCAATATTAACAGTTCAGCAAGGTTCTCAGCCAGCTCCTTGTAAATTCTTTGGGTGCAAGTTATCTATACCTGATTTTTAAAATGTCAGTCTTTAACTGCTGTTTAACATTCTCCTCAGGTACTAGAGATTGTCTCCCTGTAGGTGTATAAACTTTCAAAGTGTTGCAACTTTAAAGTTAGTGGAAACTGCATGAGTTAATCTCTTTTGCAGCATGCAGACATTATAGCTGATGTTTCGATTTTTAGTTCTTTTGATTTCTGGGCAATATTTGGCACTTATATCAACATTGGATTCTTTTGTAATAAACGGGCTTAGCCCTTGTTAACTGGTACAATCAAGGCTGAGCCTACTACTTATTTAGTGCTTAAAGTTGTTACTATTTTGTCTTAAGAAGAAGTATTTGTGCTTTTGATGCTGAAAGTCTCTGTGGCTAGATGTGTATATGGCCACAATTAATTTACCTTTTTCAAGCCATATCAAAGGGAATTTGTTTGAATAAGTCAGTAGAACTGGGCTTATAAACTAACCCTCAGGAATGCTTTGAGGAAGATAAGTGAGGTTAACACAACTTTAGAGATGGGGAGGAGAAAAGAAGCAGGCACAGAGCCTCTTATACTAGTACTAAGAGAGGGACAACTGTTGGCTATAGAGCCGCTCATACTAGCCTCTCATACTAGCCTCTCATACTACTCATACTAGTAGTAAGAGAGGGACAGGTGTTGGCTACAGAGGTGGAGCTGCAGCCCGAGCCGCAACTTAAAAGCTGGTCCAGCATGGTTGGGACCTGACTGGTCTCAGACAAGAGAATTTGCCGGGCCAGGGAAGATTCCCTGACATGGGCCTACAAGCCGCCACCCCCTGTCATTAGGCTCCTCCCCTACATGTTGCTGTTGCCAGGGTACTGCCACTATCCCAGGTCTGCTAGAGGAAGGTCACTTTGGCCTATGCTGGGGATGCAGCTCCAGCCCTGCCTGGCTGGCTGGCCCCAGCCCTGGAGGGCTGCTGGAGGAAGCTGGACATGCCCTTCCTGCCACCCTGCTCCCAGGCAACCAGAGCAAGCCAGCTCTGGCCAGGTGGGGGCTGCCCTCAGCCCTGCGGGGCTGCTGGAGAATGCCAGCCCCAGGGTTGCACTCCTGCCCCCCCACCCGGGTTGTTAAGGGGACATGGGCTCCATTGCAGGCATCCTGCCCTGCAGGGTTGCCAGAGGACATGGGCCGGACCCTCCTGCCCAGCTGTCTAGTCCGAAGAGATCCTTGGGCCTGCTGGCATAAGATAAGAGGCAACAGGTAGTCCTAACAGAAGAGGGTTGACTCATTTTGCCATAGCCAAACAGCATCAGCTGGTGATAACTCTCAAATAGGTCTGCTGTGATTATGGTCACATCTGGTGGCCCTTGAGGATATGTGCCAAAGGGCCATTGTAATTTGTTCCTGTTGTCCTTAAGGAGAACTTAGAACACCAGAGAATCTCATCCCTGCATTCTTTTTTCTTTTGTATTAAGTTTTTGTGGAAACTACGTAAGTTTTGCACAACTGACAAAGAACAACAGCAATAATACCAAGAAAAACTGACATCCCTCTCACAGTTAAATGAGTGATATTCTTATTAAGATGCTCCATATTTTGTGACTTGCCAAAGTTAGAAAACTTTGGTTAACAATGTGAGATCTTTTTGGACTAGTAAAATTTTTCGTAGCATAATTCTGGACCAGTAGTAGCTGTAGTCTCTTACAACCTGGGCTATTTCATCTGGTCACATTTGATTCCCATTGCCAGTCTGACGTTCACACTTATCTTTAAGCTTTCTTGGCAGACGGTAACTTTCTGATATTTGTATTCATAAATGGTAAATGAGTCAGACTGATCCTAAAGTTATGTCTGATTGTCTTGGTTAGACTCCAAATTGAGATTCAATACCAGAACTAAAATTGTTCACAAAGGTTTCATGGAAAAAATATATCAAGGAAAACACAAAGTACTATGTCACTTCTGACTCTGATCAGTGGCTGACTAATTATTTTTGAACCAGTCAGAGCCCTAAATCTAGCTTGTGAACTCTCGAGCAGGACCTCTGTGTTTAGTGTCTGTAAGGTGAAGTGCACACATGTGGCATTGTATGAATAGTAGAACGCGTCTGAGGCCCAGAGGATTGGCACTTCCTCTATAGTCAGTGCTGCTAAGGCCCATCTCAAAGAGCACCCTCCAAAGTGTGTCTTATTAGGTTTTGAAAACCTTTAAAATAGACATTTAAAGTAATAAAGTTCTGATCCTGCTCTTGGCTCCAAGAAAGCTGGAGGCTTTACCCCATTCCCTGTTTGTACATATTGCACTTTTAAACAGTGTGTGTTCACATACAAGACCATGCAGTTTGCTATCTTGACTGGACTATGTGGGTTCTGGTAGTCAGGAATTAGGCTCTTCTGAGCTGCATAGGGAAGTTCACACAGCAGCTGCTCATGCTATACGTGGCTTGATCTAGAGCTCAGATTCATCACTTCCATGAGCACTAAGTTCGCTTACAGATGGCTTTAGACGAAAGGCCATGTTAAAAGTGCACACGGGTTTTATGGGGGCACATGAGAGACTGTAGAGGCTGCACGTCAGTGGCGCTCAGTCTGAGAAAACTGAAGCACTGAATGCGGTGCTTTCCAGGAGTCGTTCAAAGTGATCCAGCCACAGGCAGTCCTCACTCCCGGGGTGGAAGCGCCAAACGCTGCTTTCTAAAGCAGAAGTGCCAATGGTTAGGACTTGATGATGTTAGCAAACAGTGGGGAAAGAAACCACCATAGTTCCTTTATCACCTGTCCTCATATCATGTTCGTCATGGCTTGAATGAACGTTTATTTTGAGGAGTAACCTTCAGAAGAATCTGTTTCCTAGTTTCACTGGTCTATAAAAGAACTTGGGGTACTTTTGTCTCCAGGGAGAGATCTTAACAAGGGGGCAGGAGTGCTGACAGCAGTGCTCCCTGTGAACTGAGTGCTTGGCGGCTACCCAGAAATGATTCATATGCTGCCCAGATGATTAGCAGAGCACCCGCAACTGGAAGCAGGTGTTTCTACTGGTGGTGCACATCTGTCATGCTTTGGTGCATAACATAACAAAATGTATTCTGCCCATAGTTGGAAAAATTAGAGACAACACTGGCATGCAGAATTGTTGGGCATCTGGGTAAGGTATGGGGGATGGCTCCCGTCTTGCAGAAGGGGCAGGACTGGAGGCTAGCTTTCCCCTGTCAGCCATTCAGTGCTTCCTGGGGCTCCTGATGCAATAGTGGCAGCAACAACCAGAAGCCCTGGGCCCTTCTGAATCACCAGGCCCCAGGGCGGTCGTCCCCTTCCCTTTTGTCCTTCCATTCCTGTCCCCACTGTTGGTGGTCTGGGGAGGAGAGGAATCAGCCATCTGGCTCTTCAGGCATACAGTAAGACTCTTACCTTGATTCAAGACTGTAGTTTTGTTAAGTCTTAACTTGCAGAAAGCATTTTTTTTTACTTACATTTGTGTGTAATGATTTCTAACTGTATTCTTCAAATCACTTAAATTCCTGCTTCCTTTTGTTAATGAACTTGTTTTACTTTTAATGTAAATCAGCTCAGTGCTCTGAATTTTGTCTCTTTAGTGGGAAAAAATGACCTTCTTATTCCTTTGAATAATACAGGAAAGGGTTGGATATTGTAGAGCAGGTGGTTTTGAGAAGGACTGGGAGTGTTTGTGTCATTAGGCTAGAAGTAACTAACCTGGGGAAATCAGAATGTGGCTTGGTGTTGCTGATATCAAAGTTCTGAGCCAGGGTGCTTAACACACTGATGCTCAATTTATGCTTGTCTGCTGGGTGTTTGCTGTCCAGGGCGTTTAAGGCACACCCAGTGACAGGCCAGATCCTGACTCAGTCATTCGCTGTTGTGGATTGCACCTGAAAATGTGATGCAAGACTGGGAGCAATATGGGACAAAGACTTTTTTTTCTTTTACTCTGAAGAGTGTCTGGTAAATTCGTCTAAGAACCCTGATGCAGGTCTTCGAGATGCTACTGCAGTTTCGATTGTATGGGGGAGGCCTGAACTTCTTGAGAGCATTGCCTCCTAAATGATGTTGTTAAAACTGCATATATCTTTTGTATTCAGAAATTAAATTTTGATGTCCATCTTCAGTGTACAGCCTTCGGCCAGCCCTGCTTACCTGTTCCTTGGAGAGGAAAAGTTCAAATCAGTTTCATTGTACTAGAGTCAAAGTTTAATTGAAAAATTGTAATCTTATGAATCTCATTTTGAATGTCAACATTTTCACTCTTTGATCTTGTTAGACTTCCCTGAAGCTATCTGTTCTGTTCATTCCCACAGATTGACCATTTTGGATTTGAGCAAGATCTTACCTTCCTGCAGCGGTACCTAGTAGCAGATCAGCATTGGAGAAAAGATAATGGATCGATTCTCTTTTACACTGGCAATGAAGGGGATATCACCTGGTTTTGCAATAATACAGTGTGTATCAAATAGATTTTTGTTCTCTAATATTCCTCTTACTTATGCAGTGTGGCATGTTGGTGGAAGGTGGCCCTGGAATACGTATGTGAAAATCTGAGTCTGAAGTAATTTTGATTAAAACAATAATATACCTTGAAGAGTGAGCTAAAAGAATACATGTAGCAGAACAAAGCCGTTTAGGGCCTGACTGAAAGCCATGGAAGTAAATGGAAATACCTCCATTGTTTTCAAAGGGTTGTGAATCAGGTCCAGAGAGAAGGAATGCTGATACAGTAAACTCTTTCATAGCCAACATTCTATCACCTGGAACTCTCAAATAACTGACATTTTAACCATAAGTAAATTGTAGTTATGTTTTCTACATGTACAGTATAGTGAAAGTAAATACAGTGTACAATACTACTATGTTTGGTAAATAAAGTACTCAGCATACATTTTTATTGTTTAATATCTAATCTTGTTTTTCTTTAGCGTTACACATTGCTAGGTATACCTCTCTGGTGTTCAGAATATTTGAATATCCAGCAAACTCCAGGGGCTGCTAGATATGAAAGTTTATGGTATTGGGTTGAGATGCTGGTTTGGTTTATCAGGAGACTTTGGTAATTCACCTCATATAATGTTGCTTCTTCTTCGAGTGTTCCCCATGGGTGCTCCACTGTAGGTGTCAGGCTCGCCCCGGCGCCGTAGATCAGAAACTTCTAGCAGTGTCCATCTGGTCGCGCATGCGCCGATGCGTGCTGCTTCCCCGTGCGCTCTCGGCCACGTGCATGATCCGGTCCCTGCCAGTTCCTTCTCAACCGCCAGCGGCTGCAGATGGAATTTGCTCCGGTTCCAACACCTGAGACAAAAAAAAAAAAAAAGAGAGAAACTGTGGTTGTTGTTAGTAGTTAGTCGTGTTCTCACTGTTCAAACCATTGTGCAAAAAAAAAAAAAAAAAAGGGAGGAACAAAGGGGAGAAGAGCGGACACAGGCGGCTGTCTTTGGCGGTCCGCTACCCCTGGAGGCCGTGAACGTTATTTGGTTAAAGACTTCATTAGCCGATAAGTTCTCTATTAACATTTAAAGACTTACAAGCCGCAGTGGAGATGTCTTCACAGGGCTTTAAGAGGTGTGCGTCATGCTGTGAGACCATGCCTGCCTCAGATGGGCAGAGCGGGTGCATTCATTGTCTTGGAGAGGCTCACATTACTCAGAAGTGCTCTCATTGCGCTAGGCTTACAGCCAGGGCCAGGAAAGACAGGGAAATGAGACTAAAAGTGATCCTGTTTGATAAGGCCCTTCAGCCCGAACCACCAGAGAAGCCCCAGAAAGAGGGGCCCTCGGGATCGCACGAGAGGAAGGCGGCCTCCCTAACCTCCTCAGTGCAAAAGAAAAGGAAGCTGTCTCCAGCTCGATCTTTGCCGGTAATACCAGCGAGCAGGACGAGTGAAACATAGGGCCCTGACCCCCTAGCTACTCATAGCGGGGATACAGCCGCGCATAGGAGCGCGCTTGGGCCTCCGACTGATCAGCAGTCGGCACCGAGGGCACTGCAAGCGCCAACGTGGGAAGTGCCGGAGCCGGCAGCGCAGACTCACGAGGCACTGCCCCTTGCGGCACCGACAGCACTGGAGGAGGGGCACCCGGAACGGGGCCAAAGGTTGCCAGAGGAAGCTATCCGCGCGGCACCGCATGCAGCGGCACTGAGTGCGGCACCGACAGTGGCGCCGAGGTCCCTGGCACCGGAGGGAGTGGCGCCTGCTCTGCAGGGTGGGGGAAGGCAAAGGCAAAAACCCGGCACCGCAGTCCGGCTCCAGACGTCATTGCACTGCTGTTATTGCCCAGGCCCCACCCCCCTGAGATACACACGCCACGCTGGGCAACCACTCTAACAGCCTGTTTCGGACCTCCCTCCCCATTCCTTCAGCCACCATCACCATGGCTCAGACAAGCTTCACCTTTTTCCAGCGTGGGCCCCTACGAATACTATCACAGATCATCTCCGCCGTTTTCAATGTCGTCACGGAGATCACGCTCTTCCAGACACCATATGTACACATCCCGATCGTGGTCCAGATCTCCATCTCCGGGCCCTTGCCCATGTTGCCATGGCCGCCCTTATCATACTGAACACTGGCATCGGGGGTCCAGATCCAGGGGCAGATCCCCACTCACACCCCTCCGGCACCCCCTCATACAGTCCTGCTCCTTGGGAGGAACACAGCTTTCCCCAGACAGACACTGGTCCAGAGTCCAGGGACCTTCGTTCACAACCCGCAAAAGAACAGGTACACCAACAAACTCAAGGGTCAGAAGAAGTAGAGGAGGTATACCGCAGCAGTGCCTCCTCGTCCTCTCTGGATGAGACGGGTATCCCTGGGGACATCTCTCCTTCGGACGACCTTAAGCAATTCCAGGAGCTGTTCAAGAGAGTAGCATTCACACAGGACATTCGAATAGTGGAGGTGCAGGAGAAACATCAAACTCCTGAAAAATCTGAGACCCCCTGGCTTCATCCAAAATAGCCATTCTGCTAGACGAAGCCATTATGGAATGAGCCACCAACATATGGCAGATCCTAGCCTCCATCCTGCCTACAAATAAAAGGGCGGATAAGAAATGCATTGTTCTAGCCAAAGGAATGGAATTCCTGTTTGTCACCCACAACCAAATTCTTTGGTGGTCGAATCATCGCAGCATAAGTCTAAGACACCCCAATATAAATCAGGAGGATTGGACAAGGACACAAGGAAATTAGACCTGTTTGGCAAAAAGGTCTACTCCTCCTCTACCTTATTACTAAGAATGGCGAACTATGCGGTGCACCTGTCCAACCACAATTTCGACAATTACTCCAGACTGACCTCTCTTATGGACTTCCTCCCAGAGGATAAGAAACCAGTGCTGAAGGCAATTGTTCAGGAGGGCTATGCAGCCTCACGAGTGGGAGTTCAAATCGTCCTGGACATGGCCGACACAGTGGCACGCTCAACGGCCACAGTAGTGGTCATGCACAGAGAATCTTGGCTTCAGACATCCGGCATTCCCAGAGATCTACAAACAAAAATTGTGGACCTTCCATTTGATAAGCAAAAACTATTTGCAGAATCAACCGATTCAGTCCTACACTCCAGCAAGGACTCGAGTACCACACTTAGGACCTTGGGTATATATACCTCCCCATACAGGAGGAAAAAGTTCTACCCCCAGCAAAGGCACTACGCCTATCAACCGCAGCGTGCACAATATCAACGAAGCTACGACCATGGGCGCCACCATCGTCAGCAGCAATATAAGGCCCCCGGGAGACATCCTCAACAAAGTCGCGCAACCTCGGAGCAAGCCCCAAGACAGCAAGTTTGACGGCCAAGTCGAGGACTGCAATATCAAGACCATCTGCCAATGCCACTCTCAACACATGTTCCATCATTGCCTCAAACTGTTTTATTCCCGATTGGCAAAACATCACGACAGACAAATGGGTCCTGGAAATCATAGCCACGGGTTACGCGATCCCCTTCCAGTCACTCCCGCCACCAAAACCTCCCACCCAGTCCTCTCTCACGAACCTTTCCCACAAGACCAGGCTGAAACAGGAGGTCAATCATCTCATGTTCATAGGGGCGGTAGAGAGTACCGGAACAATTCCAAGGGAAGGGGTTCTACTCACGATACTTCCTAACAGAGAAGAAAACAGGAGGCTGGAGGCCAATTTTGGACTTACGGACCCTCCAATTGGTATTTACACAAACAGCGCATCAGGATGACTACAGTTGCCTCCATAGTTACAGCACTGGATGATGGAGATTGGTTTGCAGCCCTCGACTTACAGGATGCTTATTTTCATATAATGATCCACCCGGCACACAGGCGTTTCCTTTGTTTCAAGGTTGGCGAAGAGCATTTTCAATACAGAGTCCTTCCGTTCGGTCTTTCTTCAGCGCCCAGAGTTTTTACCAAAACCCTGGCAGTGGTGTCAGCGTACCTGCACAGGCAGGGTGTGTTCATTTTTCCATATCTGGACGACTGCCTACTAAAAGGGGCCTCGAAAGCGGAGGTCCTACGTGTGATACACGTCACCGCGAGCACATTCACCTTGTTGGGCCTGGTTATCAACCTCGCAAAATCAAAGACTGAGCCCACGCAAGATATAGAATTCATAGGGGCACGCATAGGCTCTATTACAGCAAGAGTATACCTACCCGATGCCCGTTTCCGCACGATCCAATCCCTGGTACAAGTTATGATGTACAGCCCCATGGTGCCAATCCTAACATGTCTGCAACTGTTGGGGTACATGGCGGCAGCCACGTTCGTGGTACAGAATGCCAGGCTGCATATGAGAAGCCTGCAGCACTGGTTGGCGAGTGTTTACAGTCCATTAGTCCATACCACACACAGGGTAGTATCGCCCCCGACGGAGGTGCGAAAATCGCTGGCATGGTGGGCAGATCCCAAGAACATGCTAGTAGGGGTGCCCTTCCACCAGCCACATATCGCGATTTTTCTTACAACGGACGCCTCCCACATAGGATGGGGAGCGCACATTGGCAGCAAAGTAACCCAAGGGCTGTGGTCTCCCGTGGAACAGACACTGCACATCAATGTACTAGAGCTCAGAGCAGTGTTCAACGCGTGCAGACGGTTTCAGAAGTACCTGCAAAGCAAAGTAGTCGGGATCAATACCGACAACACCTCCACCATGTTTTACATCAATCAACAAGGAGGGGCCCGATCCCGAGCGCTATGCGCAGAAGCAGTCCGGTTGTGGAACTGGTGCATTGCCAACAAGATAACGCTAAAAGCTTCATACTTAGCCGGTGTCCACAATGTGAAGGCGGACCAACCTAAGCAGGCACTTTGCGTTCATGCACGAGTGGCAGATCCGCTCTGACCTGCTCCAACATGTATTCCACAAATGGGGATTTCCCCAAATTGATTTGTTTGCCACCCAACACAACAAGAAATGCCCTCAGTACTGCTCCAGAGCAGGCATAGGACGGGGGTCCTTGGGGGACGCCTTCATGATCCCATGGGAGGGCCCTCTACTCTATGCGTTCCCTCCCGTGACTGTCATCCACAAGGTTCTAGAGAAAGCCAGAAGGGAGAGAGCTTGCATGATACTCATAGTCCCAACCTGGGACCGACAACAATGGTTTCCCCTGCTTCTGCGCATGTCATGCCGCCCACCACTCCCCCTGCCGATTAGTGCCAGACCTACTCGCGCAGGCTCAAGGGGCCATAGTGCACCCATATCCTCAGGGGCTTCACCTACAGGCATGGCTAATCCATGGCTAAGCGCCTTAGAGAGCACGTGTTCGGAGGGAGTGAAACAAGTCTTGGAATGCAGTAGAAGGACCTCCACCAGAAAGACTAATGAGCAGAAGTGGACGCGATTTACCTCCTGGTGCTCTTCCAAACAGCTAGCTCCTCTGGACGTCCCTATAACTGTGATTCTAGACTACCTGCTGGAGCTGAAACAAGACGGACTCTCCTTATCCTCGCTAAAGGTCCATCTCGCGGCTATATCAGCATTCCAACACAAAGAGGAAGGGCCTACCATATTCGCCCATCCTGTCGTCACGAGATTCCTAAAGGGGCTGGTAAATTTGTACTCCCCCACGGAAACCGTTACCACCATCATGGAGTTTGAACGTGGTAGTCCACACGGTATCAGGACCGCCCTTCAAACCATTGGCTACGGTACCCCTCCGACTGCTTACCATGAAAACGACCTTCCTCCTTGCGATTACGTCAGCCCGCAGGGTGAGCGAACTTGCAGCAGTAATGGCAACGCCACCCTGCACAGTATTCTCAAAGGAAGCGGTGACCTTACGGTTACACCCAGCCTTCGTTCCAAAAGTTTCCTCGGAGTTCCACATTAACGAACCAATAATATTACCCTCGTTTTATCTGAAGCCTCACAGCTCCAGCAAGGAGGTGCGGCTGCACCTGCTAGACGTGAGGAGGACATTGGCCTTTTACATAGACAGAACTAAGTCCTTCTGGAAAAAGACACCAGGAGCCTGTCCGATCGCACCCAGGTCAAAAGGGGAAGGCCTATCGTCCCAGAGGATTTCGAATCACATTGTATCCTGCATAAAACTGTGTTAGGAGCTCCTAAGACCTCTCTGCTAGTTCCGCCCAAGGCTCACTCCACCAGAGCGATGGCGGCGTCGACGGCCTTCTTCAAAGGAATCCCATTGAAAGACATTTGCAGAGCGGCTACTTGGTCCTCTTACGACACCTTCGCCAAGCATTATGCCATGCACCGGGTGTTTGAGGAGGATACACGTCTGTCAACAGCAGTCCTCTCAAGGGTGAGCTGTACGACTCGATTACCCACCTCCTTACTTGGGGTCACTGCTGGGTAGTCACCTATGGTGGAGCACCCACGGGGACCGCTCGAAGAAGAAAGAGAAGTTACTCACTTGTGTAGTAATGATGGCTCTTCGAGATGTGTCCCTGTGGGTGCTCCGCTACCCGCCCATCCTCCCCGCTTCGGATCGCTGTCTGTTGTTTTTCAGGAGCATCCGGGGCAGTTGGTCAAGGAACTGGCAGGGACCGGATCATGCACGTGGCCGAGAGCGCGCGGGGGAGCGGCGCGCATTGGCGCATGTGCAACCCGACGGACGCTGCTAGAAGTTTCCGATCTGCGGTGCCGGGGCGAGCCCAACACCTACGGTGGAGCACCCACGGGAACACATCTCGAAGAACCATCGTTACTACACAAGTGAGTAACTTCTCTTTCAGATTTTTCATCTGGAAAATGGAGTTTATAATATTCTCCTTCTGTGCAGAGGACTTGAGGCTGGATGGATTATTCCTTTTGAGGTGTTCTGATATGAAGTTGATGTTAAAGTCTATTAAACATAATAGTAACTGAACATTTGTGCTATCACACAGACATGATAGTTGGGCCAGACAGTACACCATCAGAGCACTCATACAACCAATGACATTTTTGCATGTAAATTAGCTTTAGAATTAGGCTGGTGTTGAGTTAACTCTATTATCACAATGTGCAGGACTGTCACTGTGGCATAGATACATGGCTTGTTGCCACATGGGTGTAATTTCTCAGGTCAAAATGACTGAGAACTTTAAAAATGGGACGGTAACAGACTACAAATACCAATGGTGAAAGAACCCAGAGGTATTCTGAACAAAAAGAGCTTTCAGCTGTGTTTGTAGCTGTTTCCATCACATCATCACTGATTTCAGACTGACACGCACAATAACATTCTAAGAATATTATTATGTAGATTATAAGCAGATCTATTGGTTTTTTAACGACTTTTTGTGTTTTACATAGATGTCCAAAAAATGGGAAGGTAAGACTCGAGTCTTTTTTTCCCTTTGTATGAACTGTAATATAAACATTATTCATCATAGTAGTATATGTTTTAGCATGAAGCACCAGGGACTACATGGACCAATTAATGCACAACATGTGACCATGCTTTAGAAATCACCCTGCCCCTGCAAAGGTATGCATTACTGTTCCATGTAGACAAGTCACTGGATACAAGTAACCAGTTCCAGTATTTGGGTGTTTCCTGGATGAACACTGATTTCAGGGGATTATATAGATCAGGGATGTTTCATTATGTTTTTGTTTTGTTTTTGTTTATCAGTTAAAACCAAAATCCAAACCTCTAGTTAGAGATCGATTGTTTGTGAAATGAAATTCATGTCAACTGTAGCTTTGTCATAATCCTGAAGTGTCTAGATTTCTCAGGAGCCAGGTACCTTTTTGCTACGGCACATATGGCCACATTGCCTGCATTGACTCTACTACAGGAATGGTGTGAGCACTCTCCCTCACCTCATATTTTCTCTTTACATTACCCCTTGCAGTGCTTTGGCCCTATGTATATTTTCAGTGATTTACTAAAGCTCCATTACATTTTATACTTGTCTGGTCCTCTATACTTTTGCTATTCTGTTTAAATGAAAGTGCATAATAACTCACTGTCTGTTCATTGTTTTAAACACCTCTCTTCTGCCCGCAGGGCTTTATGTGGGATGTAGCAGAAGAGCTTAATGCCATGTTAGTATTTGCTGAACACCGATACTATGGAGAATCCTTGCCCTTTGGAAATAAGTCTTACAGCGTAAGTGTCTTTTCCTACTCTTATTACCAACTGGTTTCAAGGCTTTTGAGAATTCTCTGTTTCCTTTCTCCTTAAATTTTCTATGCTAGTGTAAATCCTCATGGCTTGACTCTTGCAAGTATCTGAATTGCCTACGTACTTATTACATGCATAAGTAAGGTGACGAGCGTTTGGTTCCATGTTTACTAGTATTTTGTGGCAGGACTGTCGCCTTTTCTACAACCTATTGATTCAATTTAGGAGCATTCAAAAGTATCTAAGGGTTTCCAGAATTACAAGTTACACTTGTAGAGATGAATTCACCTGTTACCCAAATGCAGCTACTCTGATGTGGACCTCAGCCACTCACAAATCACTAATGGAAGGACAAAGATTGGTGTTCGAAAATGTGTCCCATGCTACATAATGTCTTCTTGTTTCAGGATTCCAAACATCTGAATTACCTGACATCGGAACAAGCGTTGGCAGACTTTGCAAAACTAATTCAGCACCTAAAGGAGACAATCCCAGGAGCTCAAAATGCTCCCGTGATTGCCATAGGGGGATCCTATGGCGGGATGCTTGCAGCCTGGTTTAGAATGAAATACCCTCATATGGTGGTTGGGTGAGTGGAGCTGCTGTGCTTAAACTCAGATCAGTAACGGCACGTGAAAATGACATGAAACTAGAGGGATGATTAGGAAGATGTGATACGTTTCGTTTATAATTTGCATTTATAGATATGAATAGTCACCCTTGACGTCTCAGTTAACACCGGGCAAAATTTTTCATCTACAACAGGGATTCAACTTATTTATTTCTGGATGAAGACTAAACTATCTCTTCTCAAATTTACAGAACAGAGTCTGCTAGTTGGTAGTAATAGGCATCCTTCAGTTGCAGGGATCATGAGTATGAGCCACTGAGCGGCAAAGAATTTACTGAGTTGATTTTATGGCTGCCATGGCTGAAGTTGAAGAGATCTGCTTGAGAGAGAGAATCTCTGTTGTATCTGTCACAAAGTTGATGATGTTTTGACTCACCTATCTTCTGGAAACTCCTTTCTTCTCTGTTCAACCGGACAGCTTCCTCTTCTAATACAAGAGGCCCCAAAACTCTTCTTTTCAACAGCTGAGGTCCTGAGGGTGATCTTGGCATCCTTTTGGGTTTTTTCCAGCTGCAAGCTCACCATAGAGGATGCTCTCTGGGGTGCACCCATCATTCATTCGGCATGCATGCCCTGGCCAGCAAAAACATCTGTTTTGAGAAGTAATTGCATGTGTGGTATACTGGCCTGCTTGAGTACCTCAGTGTTGGTGTCTCTGTTCCTCCAGGAGATTCCAAAGATTTGACAAAGGCAACACATATGAAAGCTCTCAGGTAGTGTTGACTTTTTCTCTGAGGATTTTTAAGTAAACTTGTCAGTGAGTTATTTCTTAAATTATCCATTTTTAAACAATTAACATTTTGAGTCTCCTAGTGTTTTCAGGCTCCATTGTCTTTACAAGTTGCACGCAGTAAAAAAGTGAACAATTGGTCTATGATAAGATTTTTTGTTCCTCTCTGGGATGAGGTAACTTTTTAAATTTCATTAACAAAATGAAAAAAGTTACTGGCAATTTTGGTATAACCAGAAAATCTTACTGAAAGATTATCTGACCAATAGCAATATGTTTGACAATGTCTGTTTTTTTTGTTTTGTTACTTAACTACATATGCTGCAACAAGTATGTCTATATCCTCACACCTGAAAGCTTAAAGTGTAGACAAACTCTTCTATGTAGGTTATCTAGGAAGAAACTTCATAAAGGATGGGCCAAGTTTGGGACACTTGGCTCTGTCTTATGAAGGTCTGGTAGGGAGAAGAACAAAGAGGCTTTCTGGGCTCTTTATCTCTCTCTTCTCATCATGAAGGAAAAGAGTCTCTGGGATAAAGTCTAGTGTGATAGTGAAAGGTTTTCCAGCAATGCAATTGTGATCAAGCACTCTCCTCTTGGTGTCTAGAAGTAAGATAAGCTCCTCTGTCTGCCTTCCAAATGCCCGAGCCACCCTCCAGCAAACACGCAAGGGAGTCTGTAGAGTTATTAGTAAATACCTTAGCCTTTGTTTCAGCAAGCAGACTGACCAGCTGTCTCAAGAGATGATTACTGGATGCTCTTTCCTTGGACAGTATCACAGCTCATCATTGGAAGGTTGTTTTAGTGACTTTGCCTTGTAGTGTCTTAGGCTTCCCTGCCACAGAGCCAGCATCCATAACCTTCTTTGGCTTTTATGGCCTAGGCACTCACTGCTGTTTGTATTGTATCAAGCCATATATAGGATTGTAGTGTAGCTGTTGGCAAAAAATTGTGTTGTGATTATGGCACTGGTCAGAGACTTAGGAGTGCTAGGTTCAGTTTCACAGCAGACATTCTTTGTAACCTTGGGCAAGTCACCTAAGCCTTCTCTGTCCCAGATTCCCATCTTTAGAGCAAGGATGATAATTCTTCCACCCTTTGCATGCCTTGTTTATTTAGATGGTAAGGTCTTTGGGCCACAGACTGTGTGTGCGTGCATGTGTGCGTGCGCAGCAGGCCTCATCTCAGTTGAGTTCACCTGTCACTACTGTCCGAATAAGTATAAAGGTGGATTAAGAGCCTGCAGTTCTTTTTTTAAAAAAGAAGTCTCTGAACTAGCATCTGACTTGGCTAAACTTGCACTTGTTTTGCGCTCCACCTTTTGGAGTATTTTTGAAAATGTATGTATTGTTCATGTCAATCTTAGCATGTCACAGATGGATTATAAACCCCTCTTTCTAGCTGCTTTTAATGAGAAGAGAGCAGCTGTGAAGACAGTATTGCCATAAGGACAGAGACTGATTATTTTTAGAGGCGCTAGATTGGGGCGGTGAACCACTGGCTCAGGGTCAAGATCTGGACCCCTCCACAGCATCCAGTATGCAGCAGAATGGGGAGCCTCATGCCTTGTGGGATGAATCAGGCAAGCTGGGGCTGGGGCTGGCCCATGAACTCTGTCTGGCAGTGGCAGGAAATGGCTCTGTTGCCGCCTGTCCCTTTGCCACTGCTCCTCCACTCTTCCCCTGGCTGGGAGAACGGCAGCATAGTGCTTGCTGGATGCTGTCCTCTGTCCCTGCCACTCTGATTGCCTGGAATTCCAACCAATTAGAGCAGTGGGAGTTGGTGCCTGGGATCCAGGAGAAGAGCCTCTCCACGGTGCTTTTCTCTCTGCTGCCATTCTGCAGCTGGGGAAGGAAGTAGTGTGCAAAGGTAAATGCCCAGATCCTTCACCTCTAGCCTGCTTCTTTACCGCCATCCCCCCACACCCACTGCCGTCTCCAGCCCACTCCTGCACCCTCCCTTCTACCCAGCTACCAAGCACTCACCCACAGGCTGCTCAGGCACTCTCCTTTCCAGGCCCACACCTGCTCCCCAGCAGGCATCTCCCACACACTGATCCCTGAACCTGTGAGGGGAGTGAAGTGTCTGTGTCAGGGGTTGGGTTTTTTAAATGTGGCCCCCAGCTGCTTTATTTTCTGTGGGTCAGTGCCTCCTGTCCCCAAAAAGGTTCCCTACCCATGTGTTAGGTGCACGTTTCCCCAAAGTCTCGTGTTGTTCTCTCTCTGTCCATAGAGCGCTTGCAGCCTCTGCCCCAATCTGGCAGTTTGAGGATTTGGTACCTTGTGGCATTTTCTACAGTATAGTGACAAATGATTTCAAAAAGAGTGGACCGCTCTGTTCAGAAAGCATCCTGAATTCCTGGGGGGCCATTAATCGCATCTCTTCCACAGGTAGGAAGTTGGCAAGACCTTTCCAGAACTATGCATTTTGAAAGTTCACAAAGTTCAAGCAGTTTATCTAAAGAGAATCATTGTAAATTTTGAAATTGCACTAAGCATGAGAGTCTCATGTGTTTCAGTCATTTTTAACATAGCCTTCATCAGCTGTTATGAACTAGCTTTTATGTTAAAAAATATCTTTTTAAATGAGACAACTTAGAGTTGACTTTGAAGGTATAATCAGACACTGGTAGAAGATGCTGTCTGATTACATGAAAACAGGAGACATTTATTAAAATAAACAACCAAAAACAGGTTTCCACACTGCTTGAGTTCTAGCTTTGTCTACCTTGTTTGCCAGGACCATACCTGGCAATGGTTTGACATAGTCCATGATACATTCGCATACTCAGTACTGTAGCTAGTTTTTCAAAGTAAATAATGATGTCTTTTAAAAGTTACTGAAAATAGCAGACATTAGCGTAGCCCTAGAGAGGTAAACCATTTCCTCTATTGGGAATGGGTAAAAGAGGTCAGCGACCACAAGAATGCAGTATCGGTCTCCAGGTATCAACCTTTTCAAAAAGGGAAAGATAACTTAACTTAAAAATAGATCTTTCTGATGGCACAGCCTATGGTTCGTGCAAGTTCTGTAAAAAGGTTTAAAATAAAGGTCCAAATCTTCCTGACCACAAGCAAAATTCAGATCTGGAGTTAGGATCTAGATCAGAACTTAAGGAATCTCAGTGGCCATTTCTACACAGGCCACTTCCTTTGGAAATGGCATGCTAGTACAGGCACAGTTGCAAATTTCCCGTGCCTCATTAGCATAACGTTGCGTGATTTGAAGTCCAGAAGACCGTTCTTCCGGACTCCAAAACACCGTGTAGAAGCGCGGCCCCTGGGGGGGGCTTCTGGAAGGAAGTCCTTCATCCAGAGGCCCCTTCCTCCCGAAAATTTTTTTTGGAAGAAGGGGCCTCCGGAAGGAGGACTTCCTTCCGGAAGCCCCCCCCACCCAGGGCTGCGCTTCTACACGGTGTTTTGGAGTCCGGAAGAATAGTCTTCCGGACTCCAAATCAAGTGACATTATGCTAATGAGGTGCAGGGAATTTGCAACTGTGCCTCATTAGCATCTTTCACTCCTTGTATTAGCATGCCACTTCCAAAGGAAGTGACCTGTTTAGAAACAGCCTGTCACTTTCCAGCCCGGTGCAAACTGGGAAGGAAGGCAACATCCTTATTTTCATAAGAAAAGGTGAACCGAAAAGGAAGGGAAGGGTAATATTGCAGCTAGTCCATTTGGTTTAGTTTTAAAACTAGCCTCACAATAAACAGGAAAGGAGGAAGGGAAAATCTTAATTGACCCTTGCACGAGTTATCATTTTGGGGAGCGCAAATGGGATTGCATTCTTATAAGAGGGATTTTTTTTTTCATTTATTTAGCTGTTCTAGTTCAGGACCGCACTAGAGATAACTAGTGTTAGAAATGGGAAACTTTCAGTGCAATCCTTAACCAGGCAAAACAAGGGACAGAAGGCTAAGCAGAGTCCTTTGAGTTACCTAGTGATGGCTGTCATACATCAGCCAGTGAGATTGATGCTTTCTTTCAGAAAAGAAAGGCTGGATCTGTGGTGTTCACTATATTAGTATGTCAGACACCAGGTTTTCCAAACACCAGCCAGATTTACATTTACTTAATGTGCTAAGTATGCACTATTCCCATACCCCCGAGTTATCCATTCTCTGAAATGCTCTGTGGACCAGATTTGGCTCTCAGGAATCCTTGTGCAAACACGAAGAAACTACCCTAGCTTAATTATGCATTAGGAGGGAAGCAAACTGTAGCATGTTTCAGAGCCTCACCATCCATACTTTTTATGCTATGGGACTCCAGTGACACGAAGCACTAATCTGCTCGTCTTCTTGTTTAGTTGAAGGTTTGAAGTGGCTTTCCAGTGCATTTCGCTTATGCAGCCCCTTAAAAACCAAGCAAGATGTTGCTGTGTTGAAATCTTGGTTAAGTGACATGTGGGTAAATTTGGCAATGGTGAACTATCCATATAAAGCTGACTTCTTGCAGCCCCTGCCAGCTTGGCCTGTTCAGGTAAGTGAGTGTCAGCAGAACTGGTTCAGATTTAGGTTGGGAAAAGCTGATTTATTGCAGCTTGTTGGTTTTAAAAAATTAAGAAAATCCACTGGATCTAGGAGCTAATCCTGCAACTGGAACACCATCAACTCTGAGAGAGTGTGGAGGCTGCTCACTGACATGGTGAAATAATAGGTTGTCTCAGGGGATATACTATTTTAATCAAATCAGTGGCTGTTTTGTTTTTACCAAATCTCACAGCTTTCCTTATTTAGAGGTAGGCCTGCTGATTTGGCAGGTGTAGATAGCAACTGCCCCAAAGCCTGGTGATTAAAAAGTCCCAGGACTGCTGCTGCTACAGTGGAAATGGCAGGGCTGGAACCCTGGGCCTTTTAAATCACCTCTGGAGCCCTGGGCAGTATGTGTGGAAAGACTGACTGTGGAAGGCTAGCTCATGGGCCAGCCCCTACCCACCTTGCCCAAGACCCAGCAAAGTATGTTGGCTACCTGGTTTATAATTATGCAATTTTGAGTACAAAAAGGTTACATATTTAACAGGTTGCTGCTGTTGTTTTCTCCTGTCGTATAATAGATTTATCAAAGTCAGTCAGCATCTAGTCTTCAATGCATGTCTCTGGCTTTTGGTTGGCCATGCTATCCTTTTCTTTTGACAGTCAGGAAAGGGAATTCCACAGTCAGCTAGCCTGACATCTAATTCGTCCTTGTTCTACTTTTGCTCTCCTTAAACCTGGTTTGCTTTGGCAAGTGGTCAAGTAAAAATTGCACTTTGTATATGGGAGTCACAGCTGCTTTTTTTTTTTTTAATGTCAAAAATAAATTTTAATTCATTGTTACTTATGTTGGATCTGTAAAGCCATTCCTCCGCCCAAAACATTCTTTTTCCTTTTTCACGCGCTTTGCTGGAAGGTCACATTTTCTTCTTTACATCCTTTTGCCTCTCCTCCCACCTTCTTCTCCTGTGATCTCAGCTGTGGCCTTTCCGTCTTACGATTTTTCCATATTTCTCTGGTCTTCTGAGACCCAAAATGCTGGCACTAGATTGTTTGTTTGTTTTTTTGCAGCTGTGTTCTAACCTGCCTGCCTGCAGTTCTCCACGTCCTCTTCCTCATTTGCTAGCCCTACTTATTTGGAATGCTCCTTGCCTCTGAGCCACTTCTTGGTCTTGCCTCTACTCTGCCACCTTCCCAGTGAATTCCTCAGAGTCACTTAAAGCTACTGTATATTACCAACAATGTATAGTAGGTAAAATAAGTTAATACCAGTGTTATCCTCCATTAAACCAAAAATCTGAACAGAAAAACTATTGCTCTCCTTTAGTCAGCAGGCTTGGTTTTATGTGGCATATAAGGGATTGATTTTGCTAGAAAACTCTTGCTAATGTAGGTAGTGTAGTTTATTTGAATGGGACACCTAAGGGTCTAAGCAGAAGTCTTTGGCTGGTCCTCTGGTCCATGTATGGTCCTGTGGCTTTGAGCATCAAGTACTACTCCAGGTTATCAAGTGAAGCAGAATCTGAATGTAAGTAAGAGATTTGCTGAATTGTGCTCCATTGTGACTTTCTGATCATGCCCTTGTACTGTGTGTTGTGTGCATAGGTAGGCTTGACTTGGTCTGGCCTCTTAACAAAAGCTGAAGCACATACAAAAGTAAACATCGACTGGTGGAAGAGAAAAGTGGGAAAGGGTGGCAGAGTGGAATTTCACTAGTCCTTGGCAGATCTCCCATCAGCATAAATACCAGCAGTTTGATTTCAATCTCTTGTCTACCTACAACTTGAAGGAAAGATTTTACCATCCCATTCCCAACCCTGAATTTCCTTTATGTGACTGATAGCTGGAGCTCAGAGGTTTGAGTGAACTAGAAAATCCTTCCTTGTGTTTCTCTTGGAACTTCCTGTGGCTTTGACCTCTCTGGGTGGTTTAAGCTGTTTAGATACCATCTATCAAATGCAAGCTCGAATGACAAAACTAATATGATTAGTTGACTGAGGGTGAGAAGGGTATTGAGAGTTTAGGGGAAGAAAATCTGTTCCAGTAGCTGAATGTGTGTTGCTTAATCCTTTCTCTTATGTGGGTGAATGGTGTCCTCTGGGAAGTGATTGGTCTCTTAGCCTCCACCCCTGTGCTTGATGTACAGAACTAGGGCTGTCTGCAGCTCTTTAGACACTCATTCTCACCTTCTGCCGTGCACACATGAGCCTCTAACTGTTCAGGGGCAAAACAAAAAAGCAGTCCTGTAGCACTTTAAATACTAACAAAATGATTTATTAGGTGGTGAGCTTTTGTGGGACAGACCCACTTCTTCAGATCTGGAAATTCTGAAGGGGCAGAGCTGGATAGTGAACTAGCTTGTGCTGCTTTTGTAATGACAGTGGTACTGGGGTTCTAAGGTTTATTTATTTATTTATTTATTTATTTTCCAAAAAACTAATGCAGCAAACCTAGAAATGCCAAAGCTATGAACTGTCAAGTCTGTGACTGCAGGGGCTCAGCCCTGGCAAGCCCTAGTACACATTGAGCACTGGAACTAGCCAAGGCACAGAGTCTTTTTGTTCTATGTTTCTATGATTTGGGCTTGTTTAGCTTACAGAAGAGAAGACTGAGGGGTGATTTAGTAGCAGCCTTCAACTTCCTGAAGGGGGACTCTAAAGAGGAGAGTGAGAAACTGTTCTCAGTGGTGACGGATGGCAGAACAAGGAGTAATGGTCTGAAGTTACAGAGGGAGAGGTGTAGGTTAGATATTAGGAAAAACTACTTCCCTAGGAGGGTGGTGAAACATTGGAATGTGTTGCCTAGAGAGGTGGTGGATTCACCATCCCTGGAGGTTTTTAAATCCCAGCTTGACAAGGTCCTGGCTGTGATGACTTAGTGGGGGTTGATCCTGCTTGCAGCAGGGGGCTGGACTAGATGACCTCCTGAGGTCACTTCCAGCCCTAGGACTCTGTGATTCTGTAATAGATAGCAGAAGAATTGGTGACTTTTATATTTAGGCCTGGCCTTTACCAGGAGGAAAAATGTATTCTTGTTTTCTGTTAGCAAACACAAGGTAAAATCCTAGTGATGAACAGGGAGTTAACCTCTACCTTGCCTGCTAACTGTGTTAAAACTGCTATGGGGCAGCCTGGGGTTGACTGTCACATGCTCGTTCATGTTAAAACTATGAACTGCCTGACTTTGCCGGTCACAGACAACTCTCGTGTCCCCCATCACCCCTACTTTTACCCACTAACTTGTGCTAAAACTACTTGTGCTAAAACTGCTTTTTCAGTAGGATTTGACTGTGCATTAGATGCTCTGTTAGCTAACAGGCAGCAAGAACATGCCTTTCCTCCTGGGGCACACATACCCTTACTGTAACGGTGAGAGAGCCGTGCTAGTCTATATACTACGAAAACAAAAAAAGCAGTCCAGGTAGTACTTTAAAGACTAACAAAATAGTTTATTAGGTGATGAGCTTTTGTGCGACAGACCCACTTCTTCAGATCATAGCCATACCAGAACAGACTCAATATTTAAGGTACAGAGAACCTCCCAACCTTATGAGAATCCTCATCGACAGCCACAGTCCATACCACAGGAATACCAATCTTGGAACTTTTCTTTGCAACAAGGCCTGTTGCCAGCTTTGTCCACATATCTATTCTGGAGATACCATCACTGGACCTAACCAGGTTATTCACAGAATCATGGACACATTCTCATGTTCCTCAACTAACATCACACATGCCATCATGTGCCAACGATGCCCACATGCTTTTCATATTGGACAGACTTCAAACTCTCTTAGACAAAGAATTAACGGGCTTAAAACAGACATAAAAACTCTCCTGATTCCCAGGCCTGTTAGCCAACACTTTAATGGAGTGGGCCATTCTGTTAATGACCTGAAAGTGTGTGTTTTACTGAAAAGGAATTTTCACAGCCGTTTGGAAGGAGAGGCTGCTGAACTCTGAAATTCAACAAATTAACGTGTGGTTTGAACCGGGATGACAATTTTCTAGCTCATTATAGGGGCTCTTTTACATACTTTGCTTTATCTAATTCTTGATTTCTCCCCCTCCACTCCTTCTGCCTCTCTGCTCTCTGATTTGCTTGCCTTGGTAATAATTTTTCTGATTTGTCAACCTTGATTACTCTTTTTGGTTCTCTGTGCCTTAAATATTGAGTCTGTTCTGGTGTGGCTATGATCTGAAGAAGTGGGTCTGTCCCACAAAAGCTCATCACCTAATAAATTATTTTGTTAGTCTTTAAAGTACTACTGGACTGGTTTTGTTTTCATATCCTTACGGTGTGTTTATACCCACGTGCTGAGCACCAACAGCTCCCTTCAGCTTTAGGGGCAGTTATCGCTGCATCTTTCAGGGAGTGTGATTGCACACCTGTGCTCTACCTCTCTCCCCATAAATCTCTGGAAAGAGGCTAAGAGAAAGGGAGAGTTACACCAATATTCCCTCCCAGTTTCTTCCAGATTATTTTTTTCATGGACAAGATTTGCACACTGCACTTTCCCTCCAGCACATGCACATTTCCACAATGAGGTATTGAGCCTGCCCCCACATGCGAACACCACGGGAGGCTTCCAGATGGCCAGATCTCCCTGTACAGACACTACTTCAGATTCCTGGTCCATTCCTGCAGTCCCTGGCAGAAGCTGCACTAACTATGCTTCCCATGGCCACCCAAATGAGGACAGGTTTGGAGGTTGGGGTCTGAAGGGTGTGCCCTATCCCTCCCCATACTTGCCCTTGGGATGCTCAGTCTCTGCCCTTCCTCACAGAGGTACCAGACCTATGGAGAGCACTCTACAGAGCAGGAGGCAAGAAGGGAGCTATGCTTAGGAGTCAGCTGCCACATGCCATATCTGTTTGAGAAGTGGGGCAGTCTGTGTGGAGGCAGATCACGGTGTAATGTAGCACAAGATTTATACCTAAGCTACAAAACAAACCCAGCCTTGATTTAATTCTTCAGTAGCACAGTGCATCAGTCCAAGATGTTTTCCAGAACCAAAGAAATAAGAAAACTGCAAAAGTTTTAATCACTGCCAGAGTGATTAAAATGGTATCGCTTTAAAAATGAGAAACTTCCCAGTTTGGCTTTTTTTTTCTTAAAAAATTGTGGTGTATCTAGAAGCCCTAGCCATGGATTAGAGTCCCATAACGCTAAATGTAATAAACTTATATTTTTGAGACTTATTTTTATTCCATAGGAATCCCAAATTATTTATTAACTCTGCTATCTTGTTATAAAACATAAGCTATTTTTAATAAAGCAAGAAATTGGATGCAAAAACTTCAAATGCAATATTAAAATAGAACATGACATTTTGAATGTCCTGATTTTTATTTCAATTGTACAAACAGCAAAATTAACTCCGATAAATGGTACATGTATTTTTATAGATTTTTTTTTTTCTGATTTAAGATAATTGTCTGTCTGTATAATATATGCCATCAAATAAAAGAAGCATTCAAGAAATGCTGTTGTTCAGAATGACAAAACTTTCAAAAGAAAGGAATATTCCTTACCCTACTTGTTCCCAGGGTTGGTCAATTTGTGTCCAGGGCCTCATTAGAGACATTTCTCCTTTCTCTTGCTATAGGTAGTTTGCAAGTTCTTGAAGAATCCCAAACTGTCAGACAAATTATTGCTACAGAATGTTTTCCAGGCAGCAAATATCTACTACAACTACACAGGAGCTGCATCGTGCCTTAACACATCTCAGAGTGCCACAAGAAATCTTGGCCTGACAGGCTGGTACTATCAGGTATACACAAAAACCTTTCCATAATTTCCAAAGTACCAAGGCTACTGCCTATTCTCAATTCATGCTGTCAGAATCTTTTAACTTGTATTAATACAGGGGTCTAGGTCCTTGGTTGATGTAAATTGGCATACCTCCACTGAGAGCTCAACGCCAGCTGTGCCCGTTTGCACCAGCTGAGTGTCAAACTTCATTTTTTCAAAATCAGGCTGGCTCAGAACTCAATAGAAATCCATCAAGGGATTATGATGAGCTTTTGTGCACAGTGCTGGCTTTCCCAGCTTGCTGGCCTAGCCTTCCAACAAAGGAGTTTGATGATCTGTGTGAATTAGACTGTGATCTTAAAACATTATTTCAGTCTTCATCTTTGAAACTGATTAACAGAACCTGAATGTCTATCTTGAGCTGGTATGTATGGTGGTGAAAAGGATGAAACTTTTGTATAGTGACATATTATTCAAGTTCTGGTGATCTGCAGTTGTGAAATAGGGAAAATCTTCAAGAATTACAATAATGAAAGTTTACAGTGCTCTTTTGCTTTAGGACATAAAGCACTTGACAATGGAATGTCAGTCCCATTATCCCCATTCTATAGGTGGGGAACCTGAGGTACGTAGAGGGGAAGTGACTTGTACAAAGTCACATTGCAAGAAGTTAGCATAGTGGGGGATAGAACCTGGAGCTCTTGAGTGTTTGACCAATTAAGAGTCAAACTGACATTTTTTATTAGAAATCTACCATTAAGTTGAAGCAAAAAACTAATTTAAGTCCACATAAATCTACTATAGTAAAATGAGTCTGGTTTATTCAACTAGAGCCACTCCTAGTGTGTTCTAGCTAATAATATTGAGGTCAATAGGACAACTGGTATGGGAAAGGCAGGCAGCTTGTGGCTCAGCACCTGCATTTTAATATGGAGCAAATATCTATTGCATTATGTAAGGCACTGAAAGGAGCCCTCCTTTCCAGTGCAGCTATAGCCACAACTAGTGTACTTAAAGTGTTCTACAGAGGCACTGGTAAACTATATTACATTGTCCTGCTCTGCCACCAGGCTTGCACAGAAATGGTGATGCCCATGTGCACAGATGGTGTCAATGACATGTTTGAGCCTAGGAAGTGGAACTTCCAGGAGTTCTCTGAAGAATGTTTCAAACTGTGGAAAGTGAGACCTCGCCCTTCCTGGATTGTATCTGTGTATGGTGGGAAGAACATCATTTCACACAGTAACATCGTGTTCAGGTGAGCTTACTTCAGCTTCTGTAACGATCACCCTCCACCAAAAGGGGTTGTGGTCGAGGATAGAATCTGGGGCTGAGTACTGAATCACAAGCCTCTATCACTTTTTGTTTCACCTAATGTGTAGCCATAGCCAGGAGCACCCAGCACTTCCCAATTTTGTCCTCAGGGCTTGTGCTATAGTTGAAAGTAGTTAGAGCAACTTCCAAATGATGAATTTTGCTTATGGGTTTGTGGAATGTGGCTTAGGAAATGCTTCTGTCTCCCTGTTTGTAAATGTGGTCTTTGCCATAGTTTCCCAGGACAACAAGGCCATCTAGTTCTCCACTAAAATGGTGTACCACCCTTCTGAAAGTCTCAAACACAAACTTGACCACAAGGAGTCTTTTGTCCAATCTGTCACCCTTTAGTCTCCAGCCTCTGATGTGGGCTGGAGCAACCTTTCCTCCCTCACCTGCAGAGGTGCAAGGGAGCTGCCATCCACCCACTTTTGAAAGCATTAATTTTGGGCTCTGAAAATGGAAGCCAGCATTTGGCTCGTGTCTCAAGCCCTCTCGTCTCTTGCCCAAGGATTCTGTCTCAATTTTCTCTGAGATCTTGGTCACCCAACTTCACACACCCCTTTTTGGAGTACTCTAGGAGTACTGGAGCCCCTGGGCTCTGCCTGCCAGCTCTGTTAATGTCTGTCACGCTACCCCTTCCCTGGGTTTCCTGCACTTCTGTCTGTCTCCTATGTCTTCTTCCGGGCTCCTGCAACCAGTTTCATTCTCAGGCCCTTTCTGGGGGCCTCCTGCCTCTTTCCTGGTCTACCTCTCCTCAGTATAGAAATCAGTAGCCTAATCTTGTACAGCCCATCTCATAGTCTCCATAACATGGGGAATGGATTCTTCTTTTAATAAGAAAGTTAGGGGAGTATAAATTTGTACTGGAAACACAAACCAAACCCACAAACTTGCCCTTGTTTCCTAACATGAGACAACGCTTTCAGCAAATGACTATTAATCATTTGGTTCTCAAGCAGCTTTCTAGATTTCTTCCACCCCTTATTTTTGAAAGAGAGAAAGCTAGGAACTCTGATAGGGATTCAAGCTGCCTTCTGATTCAGCACACCACTGAGAATTGTGCATCCTTCCAAAACACCCTCATGAGCATTAATCACAACCAAACAATTCCTTAAGCTGAATAAACAGGTCTTCTACGAGTGTCCCCATGGATGCTCCACGTTAGGTGTCGGGCTCGCCCCGGCGCCGCAGGTCAGATCTTTCCAGCAGTTTCTGCCGGACCGCGCATGCGCCGGCGCGCGCCGCTCCCTTGCGCACTCCCGGCCACGTCCGCGATCCGGTCCCCGCCAGTTCCTCTTTAACCGCCATCGGCTGCAGACGGAATCCACTCAGGCTACGGCCAGAGTCAGCGTATTTAACGTTCTTAAAGTGTTTTAGAGTTTCTTTCTCAGTCTTTTAGATTGTTAGCTTGTTATTGTTTTCCAAAAAAAGGAGGAAGGAGTAAAGCTCCTTAAAAACCTGAGACCTCCTGCCTCCTCCAAAATAGCTATACCACTCGACGAAGCAATCATGGAGTCCGCCACCACGATATGGCAGACCCCTGCATCCATTCCGCCTATAAACAAGAGAGCAGACAAGAAATACTTCGTCCCGGCAAAGGGCATGGAGTTCCTGTTCAGCCACCTGCAACCAAATTCTCTGGTGGTGGAATAGTCTCAACAGAGGTTGAGAACTTCTCAGTTCAAGACAGGGGGAACAGACAAAGACGCCAAGAAACTAGAGTTGTTCGGCAGAAAGGTCTACTCCTCCTCTACCCTACTGTTGTTGAGAATGGCGAATTACGCAGCGCATCTAGCAAACCATAATTTTGACAACTACTCCAGGCTGACTTCCCTCATGGACTCGCTTCCAGAGGACAAGAAGCCGGTGCTCAAGGCCATCGTGCAGGAAGGCTACGCAGCCTCGAGGACGGGAGTTCAGATCGCCCTAGACGTAGTGGATGCGGCAGCACGCTCAACAGCTACGGCAGTGGTCATGCGCAGGGAGTCCTGGCTCCAAACATCGGGTATCCCGAGGGGTTTGCAGGCGAAGATTGTCGATCTCCCCTTTGACACGCAGAAGCTGTTTACTGAATCAACCGACTCGGTCCTTCATTCCAGTAAAGATTCAAGAGCTACTCTTAGGACCTTGGGGATTTACACCCCTCCATACAGGAAGAAAAAGTATTACCCTCAGCAAAGACTGTACCAGTATCAACCACAACGTCCCCAGTACCACAGGGGTTACGAGCAAGGGTGACATCAACAGCACCAGCAAGACAGAACTCCCAGGTGACGTTCCCAACAGAGCCGTGCATCCTCGGGGCAGGGCCAAAGGCCACAAGTTTGACACACAGATCATGGGCTGCACCATCACTACCATCGCGCAATGTCATCCGAAGCTATTATTCCACCATCGCCTCCGACCATTCTACGACCAGTGGCAAAGGATCACCACACACAAATGGGTACTGGAGATCATAGCCACAGGGTACGCGATCCCCTTCCAGTCGCTCCCACCGCCACGACCTCCACCCAGGCCCCACCTAAAGGATGCCTCCCACGAAGCGAGACTCAAGCAGGAGGTAGACCATCTCATACTCATAGGGGCAGTGGAAAGAGTGCCGGAGCAACTTCGAGGGAAAGGGTTCTACTCCAGATATTTCCTCACGGAGAAAAAGACAGGAGGCTGGAGGCCCATCCTAGATCTTCGGGGCCTCAACCGGTACCTGCGCAAGCAATGCTTTCGGATGATTACAGTCGCCTCTATACTTACGGCACTGGACGATGGAGATTGGTTTGCAGCCCTCGACTTACAGGACGCGTATTTCCACATAACTATCCACCCGGCTCACGGACGCTTTCTCCGGTTTATGGTAGGCAAAGAACATTTTCAATACAAGGTTCTGCCGTTCGACCTCTTCTCGGCCCCCAGAGTCTTCACCAAGACCTTGGCAGTGGTGTCAGCCTACCTGCACAGACAGGGGGCGTTTATATTCCCATATCTGGACGACTGCCTACTGAAAGGGGCCTCGAAGGAGGAGGTACTTTGCATGATACGCGTCACAGCAGGCATGTTCTCTTCACTGGGCCTGGTCATCAATCTGACAAAATCAAAGATAGACCCCACACAGGACATAGAGTTCATAGGGGCATGTATAAATTCTATCACGGCAAGGGTTTATCTACCAAAGACACGCTTTCGAGCCATCGGTTCCCTCGTGCAGGTCATCAGCTTCAGCCCTACGGTGCCGGTTCTGACATGCTTACAGCTGCTGGGCCACATGGCAGCAGCGACGTTTGTAGTACAAAACGCCAGGTTACACATGCGCAGCATGCAGCACTGGCTGGCGAGCGTCTACAAACCGGCAGCACACACCGTTCACAGGGTGGTGTTGCCCACGACAGAGGTGCGCAGATTCCTGCAATGGTGGGTGAACCCCAAGAACATGCTAACAGGGGTGCCCTTTCACCAACCACAAATATCGGTTTTCCTCACTACAGACGCCTCCCACATAGGGTGGGGAGCACACATGGGCAAAGAGGTGACGCAAGGACTGTGGTCCTTCACGCAACAGTCACTGCACATAAATATACTGGAGCTCAGAGCAGTGTTCAATGCCTGCAGACACTTTCGAGACCATATACCAGGCAAAGTAGTCGGGGTCAGTACAGACAATACCTCCACCATGTTTTATATAAATCGGCAAGGAGGAGCTCGGTCCCGTGCCTTATGTGCGGAAGCAGTCCGATTGTGGAACTGGTGCATCGCCAACAATATAACCTTGAAAGGCTCGTACTTACCAGGCGCTCACAATGTGAAGGCAGACCAGCTGAGCAGGCGCTTCGCACTCATGCACGAGTGGCAGATCCATTCTGATCTGCTACGACCGATCTTTCACGCATGGGGTTTTCCCCAGATAGACCTGTTTGCCACTCAACACAACAAGAAGTGCCCACAATACTGCTCCAGGGAAAGACTGGGACTGGGGTCCCTGGGGGACGCATTCGCGATCTCGTGGAGGGGCCCCCTGCTTTATGCATTTCCTCCCACAGTGCTTATCCACAAAGTCTTGCAGAAAGCCAGGAGAGAGGGAGCCCGAATGATCCTAGTAGTCCCAACGTGGGATCGACAGCAATGGTTCCCCTTACTCCTGCGCATGTCGGACCATCCACCGATGCCCCTCCCGGTGGCGCCGGATCTGCTCACGCAAGCTCAGGGGTCCATAGTGCATCCACACCCCCGAGGCCTACGACTACAAGCATGGTTAATCCATGGCTCAGCTCCCTAGAGAGCACGTGTACGGAGGAAGTGCAACAAGTCCTAGGAAGTAACAGGAGGACTTCCACCAGGAAGACCTACTAGCAGAAATGGACTCGCTTCACTGCATGGTGTCCTACCAAACAGTTAGCCCCCCTTGCTGTGCCTATACCTGTAATATTAGAGTATTTACTGGACCTCAAGAGAGGAGGACTCTCCCTATCCTCGTTAAAGGTCCACCTTGCCACTATTTCGGCTTTCAGACATGAAGAGGAAAGGCACACGGTGTTTGCCCATCCCATGGTTACCAGGTTCCTCAAAGGGCTGGTAAACCTATACCCCCCTTGGAAACCGCTTCCACCTTCGTGGAGCTTGGACCTGGTGCTTAGTGCGCTAACGGGACCACCGTTTGAACCTTCAGCCACGGTTTCCCTCCGTCTCCTTACGATAAAGACTACCTTTTTTCTCACAATCACGTCTGCTCACAGGGTGAGTGAGCTTGCAGCAGTTATGGCAACACCACCCTGCACAGTATTTTCCAAGGAGGCGGTAACCTTACGGCTGCATCCAGCCTTTGTTCCCAAAGTTTCTTCAGAGTTTCATATTAACGAGCCTATCGTTTTACCCTTGTTTTATCCAAAGCCTCATAACTCTAACAAAGAGGCGCACCTACACCTCCTGGACATGAGGAGGGCGCTGGCTTTCTATATAGACAGGACCAAGTCCTTCCAGAAGACGGATAGACTCCCAGTCTCTCTCGCTCCCAAATCAAAAGTAGAAGGTCTCTCTTCGCAGAGAATCTCGAAGCACATCGTATCCTGCATAAAAATGTGCTACGAACTCAAAAAGACTCCTTTACTGGCCTCGCCCAGGGCTCACTCCACTAGGGCGGTGGCGGCATCAACAGCCTTTTTCAAGGGCGTTGCGCTAAAAGACATTTGCAGAGCGGCGACCTGGTCATCCTATGACACCTTCGCCAAACATTACGCCCTTCACAGGTTATTCCAAGAGGATACCCGTCTCTTGACAGCGGTCCTCTCGGGGACAAGCTGCACATAATCCGATTTCCCACCTCCTATCTTGGGTTACTGCTGGGTAGTCACCTTACGTGGAGTACCCACGGGGACACTCGTAGAAGAAAGAGAAGTTACTCACCGTAGTAACGGTGGTTCTTCGAGATGTGTCACCATGGGTGCTCCACTACCCGCCCATCCTCCCCGCTTCGGATCTCTGTTTAGTGTTTTGCAGGAGCATCCGAGGCAATTGGTTAAGGAACTGGTGGGGACCGGATTGCGCACGTGGCCAGGAGTGCGCAAGGGAACGGCGTGCGCCGGCGCATGTGCGGTTCGGCAGAAACTACTGGAAAGATCCGACCTGCAGCGCTGGGGCGTGCCCGACACCTAACGTGGAGCACCCACGGGGACATATCTCGAAGAACCACCGTTACTACAGTGAGTAACTTCTCTTTTTGTGTGGTTCTTGCTGTTTGGTCAATCTGTTTACTTCCTTGTTTCTACCTTTACATTTTTAACTAATTTTTAAAGGTCTGTTATCACTGTTTTTGTGGCTGCGACGTGAGGTAAATTTCAAATTTATTAGCTGATCTATTTAATACATTTAGATATTAGGGTCTTAATTAACAAACACTTATTTCCCACATATTTGGAGCTTGTATGCTTAGAGGAGTTCCAAATCTCTGTAGTGATTGCCTAGTTCCTTTTGAAAAGTATGTTCTTTAAATGAATGTGTGAATTAGTCTTTGAAACTTAGTAAATAGCTGTGTGTGTTAAAAGGTATGGTGTTCTGTCTTGAAACAGGGATTATTCTCTTTGGATTTCAGCCTGTAACTTTGGTCTGCTTGGCTCCAAAGACCTACTGCTCTTCTCTAATTTATCTCTTGCTGTTCCTTCCCCAACAGGGTATCTGCTCTAAAATGTGAAACTGTGGTTTGGAGGAAAACTTTATTTAAATAATAAAAAGAAACCGAAGACATCTAATTTACTTCTTGCAAAATGTTGCTTGTTCTTAATGATTCCACAAAATTGTACAGTATATAAATATGCTTTATAAATTGACAGATGAATGAACAAACAAACATGTAAAGCATGTTTAAGTGTTTTTGCCAACTTAGGGTACTCGACACCAGAAAAGCTTGAAAGCAGGCAAATGAATGAAAAAATGTATTTTACACACAATGCTTTGGACCACAAGATGAGCGGTTTCTCTTTGAACAAACATATTGTAAATTCTATATACATCTCCCCATTTATCCTGAAGGGCCACAGATAATCCCTAAACCCTCCATGGAGTTGCAGCCCCATAGGGAGTAAAATGCAACATCTGTTTAATTGTAAAGCTACTCCTCATACAACAGTTTTAGGACAGTGAGTGATGCATATTATATTGGAATGGAACTGTTGGATGGATTTTCTCCAGGCAGAACGTAATTACTCAGGTTGGAATTTGGTCAGGATACTGGAACTGATGTCTCTACTGCCACAAAAATACCCTGAGATATCTGAGAAACAAAAACGGTCTTGATTTCTGCACTCTCATTAGCACCAGTGTCGTAAAGCACCGTGCTGGGATGTTACTTAGTATTGACTTAGAGGAATCCTCAGCAGGGCTTCTGTAGCTCCTTGGAGCATTGCCATTCAACTCTCTGGAGCTGCTGAGCAGCATCAAGACCACAGCCACTGTGGTGGTGTGGCTTTCTGGGAAAGTGCATCTTTCTTACAACTCTGATTTTTCTGAGCATGGGGTATCCAGTGACTATTTCACTCTAGTGGTTTTCATACCAGAGAATCTTATTGGAAACTGTTCACTTAGTATGGCATGGAAACCTTGCGTCATGGTTGAAACCACAGTTGAATCCCATTAGCATGTGTGATTGTAGAGTTATTGAGAGTGGCAAGTTTGAGAGTTGGGTGATGTCAGACAAGGAAGGCTCCTTCTGGTCCCTAGTAGAGGTGGGGGAGTAAGGGAGACAGATGGCCCTGATCTGAGAAAATAGGTGGCTTTTTTGCTAAATCTTTCAGGTCAGGGCCCTGTAGGAAGTTCTGTTTGTACTGTCTGCACTGGGCAGTGTTGTCGGGGACAAAGCACTAATGATGGAGGTGGGAGTAGTAACTTTAGACTGGAAATTTGACTTTCCTCCTCCTCCTCCTCCAAAGCCCCACCAGGATCCTCGTCGATCATGATTTGCTTTGGAACTTTGTCGCACAGGAAGCATTTGTAACCATGTAGTGAATGGAGAGGAGTGGCTGACTCCTGAATATTACTGCACTTGGCTAAAAAGGAGTGTGTGCTTGACTTCATCCTCTTGTATTCTCAAGTGTCTTTACTTGCAAGATGCTCAGCAAAGCGCTCAAGCTTAACTTTAAATCTGCACTGAAGTAAACAGGACTATTTGCAGGCTTAAAGTTAAGCACATGCGTAAGTGCCTTGGTAGATCTGGAGCCATGCACTCAACACCTGCCAGGATAAAGCCCCTAATGAAAATTGCTTCTCAAATGAACTCGGTGATGCCAGTGCTGTCACTTGGCAGGTTGGCTAGAACTTTGAAGGGAGGGGGGCAGCCAGACTCGCCTATGAAAGCCAGAGCAATGTTGTTTTCCTGCTGCATGCTTGAATTTCCACAAGAGTGGGACTGAGAAACCCGAGTTCATGTACGTTTTGGGTCTCTAAGCAACTCAACCTACTGTTGCTATGGCACTGGACTGATTCAGGTGACCTTTTAAGTCAAATGCATTTTGCTTATTGTGCAGCTCTCTTGATGTGTTTTTGTTTTGCAAATACAGAATGTTGTTTTCCTCCTGTGCCATAGTAAGAGCTCTGGAAATGAGAGGTGCAAGCCTGTCTGTATTTTTCCACTGAAGAAGAGCTTTTTCAGGCTCAAAAGTTGTTGGGGGTGGGGAGGGGAAGGGGAGAGAGAGAAACGTTTTTGCATTTTTACGAAACATGATGACTACATGACGTGAACAGGCACCTGTCTCTCGTAGGTGTCTGATCCTGTGACATACCAGCTTTGGCATAGAATAGAACTTAGTGTGTCTGTGCCATCCAAGCAACATCGTGGGGTGCAGCCTAATGTTTTTCTAGCTGCATAATCATAAATGTCTTCTGTGTCCTAGGAGAAGTAACTGAAAGATTGAGCTTAAAACGTGCATGCTAAATAAAATAAAAGGGCCCAGGGCTATAATTTACTTTGCAGGAGTTTCCCTGATTTAAATAGGAGTGTCTGGGTAAGGATTCGCCCCAGCCACTACCAGTGCATTTGTGTGGTGTGTTGTCCAAACTCTCTGCCTTTCATCTGGAGAAAGGGCGCTGGAGAGAACCTTGTAGAATGGAAAGGATAGGGGAAAATGTAGCATAGGAAATGGATTGAGCTCAGAACTAGGACTTGAATATTCTTAAATACTAATCCTGATTCTGCCACTGGTTGGCTGTATGGACTTGGGTCATCATCTTGGACCTGATCCAAAGTAGAAAATCTTCCATCGATTTCAGAGCTTTAGATTTTTATGTGGTAATTTTCAGATGTGTCCACCAGATGTTTGTTTCCAGTGGGGCAACGAAAATTCATAGACACTTTGAAAAATGTGGTCTTCTCCATGTCAGTAAAAACAGGGAAGTTACTCTATTTTTTTCCCAGAAAAGACACTAAACTGAAGGCATAAATAAATGAATAGCCCGGTACCAAAAGTGCAGAAAGTAAAAGAAGATAGAAGTCTATATATCAACATACCCCTCTGCTACATTCACTTTTTTTTCTTCTCTCTCTGAATGGAAAAGGCAATCTGTGTTGAAAAGGTTACCATTTGAATGTGATTTTTGCATGACAAGATAGCTTAGTTCCCTCAGTAACTTGAAATGAAGGGAGACTACTTCAGTTACTGTAATGTAGTGTTGTTGAATGCTGTAAAAAAAACTGACACATTTTATCTTGGAAGGAGATGGATTTCAGTGGGGGAGGGGCGGAAATGGATCCTCAGGGAGTTCATATAAATCCTACTGAGCTACAACATGATACCACTCAGCAGGGAGAAAGGCCATCTTACTCTACAAGTGTCCCTGTTCGCTTGAGTAGGACTGTTTATGGTTTATAGGTATCAGGGTCTGATAGGTACACTCAAAGTGGTTTAAATCCTACACTCCCTGGATGAAAAACATCGCATAAGAGCATTAGCAGCGCATATGTGTGAGCTAAATGTCCCCATGGGGAGAATGTGCTTAACTTTGACCAGTTGGAAGTAAAGCTAAGACAAGTCTGTGCTTGGCAGGATTGGGCTAGACATTTCTAGTCCTTGCATATATAAATAAAACTTCAAAACGTGGAGTTTCAGGGATGAGACGTGTGATTTGGCCTCCTCTGTGGCCCTGTTAGCTGGGAAGGCCTCAGGTCCTGGTACAAAGCTGCCAGTAGCTGCTGTTGTCTGCTGGGAGTCTGAGTGTGCAGGCCTCAGGGACCTCTTCTGCTAGGGAAGTGGGGAGATTGTACATCTTGTTCTTCCACTAGCTTCCTGTCCTCTCCAGGGATTGACAAGTAAGGCTCCCCAGGGTAACCTTTGCAGGGACTTTTTCACTGAGGTGTCCTTGAGATACTCATTTTTGTGGCTTTTTCATGTGAGAGAAGGCAGTCTGGGCCCTACTTGGCAGAAGAGTGCTGAAGCAGAACATGCCAGAGCAGGGGGACTTTAGGCTGTGCAGAATTTTGGTCTGTCTGAAATACTGAGCCTCTCATCAATAACAGTGGCTGTTGAGTGACCCATAGCTTTATCACACACGTACTGTCACTCAGGATATTAACAGTACTCTAACAGGCTCTATGGACTTCCCTTACAGCAATGGTGGATTGGACCCATGGTCTGGAGGTGGAGTGACTCGGAACATCACAGACTCTCTAATTGCAATTGTGATCCCAGAAGGAGCTCATCACTTAGACCTGCGTGCCAGCAATCCTGGTGATCCCAAATCTGTGCTGCAAGCCCGGGCAATGGAAGTTCAGTACATGAAGCAATGGATTGAAAAGTCCAGGCATAAACTCTAAAGTGGTACTGTAATAGGAGTGGTCATTGCTCCCATTGTCTTCAGTGGGAACAGGTTCAGGGTCCTTATTGCAGTTTTGTTCACAACTTTTTTCACTCCTGTTTTCCTCTTTTCAGCACTGTGCCTATCCCTGGGAGGCAGAGGAGGTGGCTGTCATTGGGAATCTGCTCCAATAGCAAACCTTAGTCAATAAAATGTAAGGATTGAGTCAATCACAGTGGCATGCTTTCCTGTTCTACTACTATCCAATGCCTCATCTATCTTCTTTGTAATTTGCTTGCATGAAGTCTGATTCCTAGTAGGCCGCACACATCCTCACCAGATCTGTTCCCAAGTTGCTATTGAAATGTGCTCTAAACCAAGGGAATGGACCACTGAACTCTATGGGAAAGTCCTCTCTGATTTCAGCTGCATCTCTGTCTAGGGGCTGTTTCTCAACCGGCGTAAGTTGCTATAGCTGCAGCAGGAAAAACAGCTGAGATTTCCCCTAGAGCTTGACCTTGTTGACACATACGGTATGTATGCTGTCTTCCATCAGGCACAGATTAATTAGTTAATACTGAATATCAGAGAATGAGAAATCAGGCCTGTTGCATTGATAAGTGTGAGGGAAACGTACTGAATATTGCTGCCTGCCTGCAAAGCCTCATCTTCAGTGACTGTTCGCAAGTTTTGCCAAGCTTTCCAGCAGAACTGTTGTTGTTCCCAACCTCCAGTTAAAAACAAACCATGATAGGGAGCTGAGTTTTGACAGTCCCTTGGCTTCAGTCAGTCTCTGTGTTTAGAGACTTCCATGGGGATAGAAACCACTTAGATATGGTGAGGGATATAGACTAGGGATATGGTTATCTTAGAATGGGAACAAAACCATGCTGGGATGTGATTCCATGGGTGGAAAGATCTCTTTTTAAAAAAGCAGAATAGTGGAAATCAGCTAAATGGTTTTTCTTGGTATCTGCAGCGTTTTAACCAAGTGTGGTTGTTTCTGTTCTCTTCTGCACCAAAAAAGGAGTGTTCTCTAAACACATTTTTGCTGGTTAATTCTCTGATTGGGTGTGCACCATTTATCGTTTTTTGTCCCTCCATCACTGCCTCCATTGGGCCTAGGGCTAGGATACCTGCTACTGTGGTGCTGCCCAAGAGAAATACGGGTATTGTCTTCTCGTTGCTTTTTTTTCCAGCTCAGCACTAGCAGACTTTCTTTAAACTCTTTCCCTGGAGAGGAAATCTGATACTCCTGCTGGCTAGGATCTGAAGTGCCAAATAATTGGGGCTCAGTCTTATTTTCTTTGCCTTTTCTGTGACTTGATGAGATTCTGCATGGTCTTGTTGCTGGTGGTAGTTCAAAAAAGGCCTTTTAAAGATTGTTTGCAGCATACTCTTCAGAATGCAGCTAAACTGTGGGGACAGCAATAACCCAAGGCATGAGATGGTGCTCGGCAGGGGAGGTGTGCCAGAGAGCTTTCTGTGGAGCTTCCAAAAGAGGCAAACTGCCCAATTCATGCAGATGGCATATTTGACATTAATAAATAGCTGAAGTAGTCCTCTCACTTGGCATCTTTGTTCACATGGAAAACCTCTTCCACAAGGCCCCTTTCTAGACTAGCAGGACTAGATCATTTCAGAAAGTCTCAATACAACAGACATACCAAGTGTCTTAAAATTCCAGGTCTTGTTTGTATTTGTTGGTGTAATGCCAGTGGACCCAGGTTGTGGGCAGAAGGGATTGAACTTGCAACTAAGGGGGCTAAAGCCCTGTGCTCTACCACATGAGCTAAAAGCAGCTGGCTCTCAGCTGAGGCTGTAGAGCAGAGACTTCACTCTTCCTAGTACATGGTCTCAGTGCCTATGAAGTTACATTGGCTTTTGGTTATGTACCTAAAACACAGTATTTCATATTACTCTACACAGCCTTTCATATTCCCACAGGATCCGGCATTTCCTAGGAACAAAATGGATCTTATTTGGAACCGTTTAACTTATTTGATACACTCCAGCAAGTGTGGCTCTCTTGTTGACAGAGCTCTTGGCATATCTTTGCTTTTGCTCCTTTATGTTCAGGTTCAGCAGTCTGGACTCTTCATGCTCTGTCTCTAGCAGGTAATCACTTTGTAGCCTATAAAGAGTGAGACCAGAGAAAAATCCTAGTGCAAAGGGAAGAGTTCTTTAGAACTTGACTAAAATCTGTCAGGTGTTAGTAATCTCCATTCAAATAGGTCAATTTTCTAGCATTATGATGTAAGCGTGTCCTAGTATCTGTGTGTGTACTTTTGTAATAAAATAGCACCCTTTTACATTTTGTTAAACAATATTTTAAAACTATTTAGATGAAATTAAAAACTGACCACATTTCCTATGTTTCCTGTTTAAACAAAAGCTAAAACCTGAAGACAATCAATAGTATTTTAAGATGGGATCTATGTTTTATTTTTAACATTTTATTGGACATCAAGGAAGGGAACTGACCAAGTTAATCTAAACATTAGGAAGCCACTCAATCAAGGAGAGAGAAAGGGTAAGGGTCTAATCTATTTCCTTTGACTGCAGAGAGAACTATATTAGGCCCTCAAAGTACAAAGTTCAGAAAATTATGTAACGGAAGATCAGTAAATCATACCATCAGTGGGAGCTCACCCAAGAAGGGCTTTTTTCTGTAGTCCCAAAATGGCAACCACTGTGGTGCATGGTCTTCTGGTGTCCTCCAGTGGCTGGCGCACAAATCTCTCCACGCTAATAACACCTTTTAACTTGTCAAATCTAGAGATGATTGAACTAAAACGTCTTGAAAATGATTTTGTTTTTAAAAGCTTCCACTTTTTATTTCCTCTGCCTCCACCTCTTTGCCTTTTGATGTGACATTTTTGTTTTCATTTTTAAAGAAATACTACTTAAAGTTCACAAGTTTGTAAAAAGGCTTCTTTGCCTCCAAACCCGCCCAAATCTTTCACTTAAAAAAATGTCCATGAGCTCTATCCAGTCCCTGGCTCAGTCTTCTAGTATATAGTTATTGTTTCCATCTATTGTAGGCTGAGCTCATGCTGTCCCATTCTTGTAGTATCTAAGGGCTCGATTCAGAGCTCATCAGAGGCTTTTCATCAGGCCTTTACCACTTTTCTAGATTTTTAACAAGGTGACAAGTTTTCTGTTCTGCTTCACAGGGCTTTCTTCTGGCCTTCACCCTAATAGTTGAAACGTTAGGTCTATCTTTGTAGTTATTTTCGTTACAGGATCTTTCAGATCTGGTCTCGCAATATATGTGCTTTAGGATATAAATATCAACAAAGATTAGTTACTGCATTTTCAAATGTATCTTTTCCTGCTTATGTCATGGGCATTAGCAATCAAGAGTCAGGATAGGATTGCTACTTTCTTTGCCCAGCTGTATCATGTCCTTCAAGAAGAAAATGTTTCGAGATACACTTTTGTTCTCTGTGAGTGTTTATGAATTCTTTTAAGGGAAAATGCATAAAATAAAACAAATGTAAATTTCTCTGTCAAGCACTGATGTCCTGTGAATCAAAAGCCAGTAGCTTACAGCTACAAGGTTATGAAATTGAAATTTGTACAATAAAAATATGCTGACACATACTAAAGATAAATGAATGTGAATTTTTGGAAGTTGCTTGTATTTTAAAAAAGTTGATTGCTGATATTAGACATGTTGGGGGTTTGTCAGCATTTCTGTAAGTTTTTTTTTTTTTTTTTTTTTTTCCTTTCCAGTTTATGCTTTGAGCCACAAATGTGGAAAGTGAGCTAAACATCAAGTTATCAAGCTAAACTATCAAGTTATCACTGCTTCATATTATCCAATGGGTCAGGGATTTAGACACCCCATGCTGGCTGTAGATTAGATAGCTGTTTTAACTGGGGGGCTGGATGGCTCCAGAGCTTGGTAATGGGCAGATAACCCTGCCCCTTGTAGGGTGTTGGCTTGAAGCTAGCCCAGGTGAGTATTATTTTGAAAGTTACCATCTAACTGTTGTTTTTGTTGTTGTTTGTCTCTGTCCAGTTCCCAATAGACAAATGTCTGCTCATATTACCATATATTCCACTGATGAGAGCCGTGTAAGTATCTAGATCAGGGATGGGCAAACACTAGTGGTGGGTTAGCTACACTTCTCTAGTTAAACACTATAAAAAAGGAGGGTTGGCCACATGAGTGACCCTCCTAAACTTCAGTGTGATGAAGCAGCCTTTTGGCCTAGTGGTGTTCCAGCTGCAGCCCCACAGCCCCCCATCTGTCTCCTCTCCCCCACATGCCTCTCCCACACTAGTGCACTGTTGCCCCACACTTACCCACTCCTCCTTCTCCCAGCACTTTTGCAGCATACAAATTGCCTGATTCACACACAGCCTCTGCTTATCTCCCTCCAAGAGCTGGAATACCACAAACAGATGATTCACGGCATTGCAGCTTTAGCAGGAGCAGGGATGGAGCATGAATCATGCACTTCACAGCTCCTTCAAAACTGCTGGGAGGAAGCAGGAGAGGCAAAGGAAGCGTGGGGCTGTGTTTAGATTGCTGGGAAGAAGTTTGAACCACTGCTGTCTATACTGTGCTCATAAGACGCTTTAATGAGTTAGGCATAGTCTGCAGACTAAGAAAACAAACAAGCAGTCCAGTAGCACTTTAAAGACTAACAAAATAATTTATTATGTGATGAGCTGCCGTGGGACAGACCCACTTCTTCAGACCATAGCCATACCAGAACAGACTCAATATTTAAGGCACAGAGAACCAAAAATAGTAATCAAGGGTGACAAATCAGAATATTATCAAGGTAAGCAAATCAGAGAGTAGAGGGGCAGAAGCGGGGGAGGGAAGTCTGCAGACTAAGTGTAAGATTTCCAAAGGTGTCTGCATCTCCACTGGAAACTTTTTAGAGGCCCATAAATGACAAAAAGTGGAAAACCACTGACTTAGACTTTTAATATAGTCAAATGTGTATTGTCAACGAGTATCAGAGAGGTAGCCGTGTTAGTCTGTAGCTTCGAGAACAACAAGAAGTTTTGTGGCACCTTATAGACTAACAGATATTTTGGAGCATAGGCTTTTGTGGGCAAAGACCCACTTCATCAGATGCATGTGTGTGTGGGGGGGTGGGGGTTCAGAGGGGTATTTAAAGAGTGGGGTCCCAGTAGGAGGGAGGGCCAGAGCTGACAAGGTCTATTCAGCAAGGTGGAAATGGCCCAGTATCAACAGTACTTCTCAAAAGAGGGAAAAACAAGTCAGATCAGACAGGGGGATGTGAGCCTTTGTCAGAGTCTAATGGGGAGATATTAGCACCCAGAGCACCCTTAAATGGTGACAATCAGTGGCAGATTTAAGGGTGACAGTCCTGAAACAAAAAAATTTCAAAAATCAAATGGAGAGAGAAATCTCTGAGCTGAAATTTATTTGCAAATTTGACTCCATTAACAATGGATTAAACAGAGACTGGGAATGGCTCGCAGCTTACAAAGGCAGTTTCTCTGCTCTGGGTGCTAATATCTCCCCATTAGACTCTGACAAAGGCTCACATCCCCCTGTCTGATCTGACTTGTTTTTCCCTCTTTTGATAAGTGCTGTTGATACTGGGCCATTTCCGCCTTGCTGAATAGACCTTGTCAGCTCTGGCCCTCCTCTTACTGGGACCCCACTCTTTAAATACCCCTCTGAAACCTCCCCCCCCCCACTCACGCATCTGATGAAGCGGGTCTTCTCCTAGAAGAAGATGAGCTATCCTCTTCCGGGGATGAAGAAATGGCCCCAGACCATATAGCCCTCCTGGCTTCCCCCCGCCAGATGTGCCACCGGCTATGGAGGTACCCCACCAGCACAGAGTGGTGGGAGCGGCTGGTGCTTGGGGAGTGGGACAATGACCACTGGCTCCGGAATTTCCGGATGAGCTAGCAGATGTTCCTTGAGCTCTGCCAGTTGCTCACCCCTGCCCTGCAGCACCAGGACACCCCTATGTGATGTGCCCTCACCATCGAGAAACGGGTCGGCATTGCTGTCTGGAAGCTGACCACTCCAGACAGCTACCGATCCATAGGACAGCAGTTCGGTGTGGGCAAGGCCACTGTTGGGGCTGTTGTCATGGAGATAAGGGGACCCTAGGGAGAGGGGGGTAGAGACCAGGGAGAGGGGGACCCCAGGGGAGCCTGAGGGGTGCCAGGGGGAGGGCCAGGCACACCCCTCACGGCTGCTCATGTCCTTCCCCTGCAGCTGGTCCACTCACTGAACGCCCTGCTGCTCCACAGGCTTGTGGGGCTTGGGGACCTGGAGGCGGCCATCATGGGGTTTGCCAGCGTGGGGTTCTCTAATTGCTTCGGGGCTCTAGATGGGACCCCCATCCGTGCCCCAGAGCACAGTGGAGGACGCTTCCTGAATAGGAAGGGCTAGCATTCGGTGGTCCTCCAGGCCATGGTGCACAGAGGATGCCGCTTCTTGGACATATATGTTGGCTGGCCTGGCAGTACCCACGATGCCCAGATGTTTAGGAACTCGGGCCTGTGCCACCGGCTGGAGGCAGGGACCTACATCCCCCAGCAGGAGATCCCTCTGGGGGACACCACTGTGCCCCTCTGCCTCATTGCAGGTGCAGCCTACCCCCTCCAGCCCTGGCTTATGCATCCCTACACAGGCCACCTCAGTGCCAGCAAGGAGTGGTTCAACACCCGCCTGAACTATGCACGCCAGGGTGTCAAGAGGACTTTTGGCTGCCTCAAAGGTCGCTGGAGGTGCCTCCTCACCCGCCTGGATGCAGGGCTCCCCAACAACCCCCAGGTTGTGGGTGCATGCTGTGCACTCCATAACCTGGTGGAGAGCAAGGGGGAGGCATTCGTGCAGGGCTGCGCTGTGGAGGCTGGCATGGCCTACACCCAGCCACCCACCGCCCCCAGTCGCCAAGCCGATCATGAGGGGATCCAGGTCTGGGAGGTCCTGTGGGCCCATTTTGACAAGGCTGCGGAGTGAACGCTGGCAGGGCCAGCTGGTGGGCCCCCCACGCCCCCCACCAGTACCTGCTCCCATGCCCACACCACTGAGCACTGAAGAGCACACACCACCACGTTTGTTTTGTTTTAAATAAACCAAACCTTCTTGAAACAAAATGATGAACTTTTACATTAATGGGGAACTATGTACATTGGGGGGGACAGCTACTAAAGGGGGGTGGGACAAGGCAACTACGTACAATTAATGGGGGGGAATATGTACAAAGGAGGGCCTGGGGGGCCCAGTCCTTGGCCTTCTTCACCCCTACTAGCCAGCGCCCGGCGTGGGGGAGCGCAAACCACGTCTGGGCTGGAGGCCCTCTCGAGGCTGGGTGGGGGCTGGGAGAACCAGCAGGTGTGGCCGGGCAGGTTCCTGTGTCCCACGGTCTCCCTGCTTGGCGGGCTCCAGCAGGACAGGTGGAGGGCAGCTGAGAGGGATGGCGGTTGGAGCAGCAGGAGGTGCTATCTGCTCTGCGATCCGCTCAAAAGTCCTCATGAAGGACCCCCAAGCCTCCTGGCGCCAGGCCAGTGCTCGCTTCTGCAAGTGGAGCCGGTGCTCCTCCTCTTGCAGGCGGTGCTTTGAAATCTCCACTTGACGCTGGAGGGTGGCGAGGAGCTGGGGGTCAGTAGTCACCCGTGGATGGCTCCGGCGGTGGTGGGCTCATCCTGGGGCCAGTCCCTGCTCTGCCGCTGGGCTGCCCCGATGTGATGGCCACGGTGGGCTATCCAGGACAACAGATGCAACGCCCATGCTGTCGAGGTCTTCAGATGGTGCGGCTGCGGAACAGAGGGGGGAAGAGCGGAGACAGCCGTTAGTCTGGGCCCTGACCCGTGGCCCACGTCCCCCCATCCCTCCGCTGCTGGTTCCCCATCCCCTGTCCCCCAGAGATGATGGGTGTGGTATCCCCCCCCGGGGGGACCCCCTTCTGAGGTTCTGCTCCCCCCTATCTCCAGGGGATGGGGCATGGCGCTGTCCTGGGGGGCAGATGCTGACGGGCTCTGAGGGACGTGCCACTGCTGTCCTCGGGGACGTGGTCTGGCTGGGCCATGGTGGGCTGTGGTGAGCTGGGTGTGTGGAAGGCCCTGGTCGTGTCCCTTGTCCCTGCCCCTTAACCCGAGAGTGTGTACCTGGGGTACATACCTGATGGTCTGCTCCCATGGTCGGGGGATCCCTGTTGGGCGGACGCCCTGCTGGAGCTGCAGGAGGGGAGGTTGATAAAAAGCCCCTCGTTGCTGGAGCCCTCCTTCTCCTCTGCTGTCCCAGGGTGGACTCCTCTGAGGGCCCCTGGGGTGCGGGGCTGGCCTCCAAGCCAGACTCCGGCTCCAGGGCCTGCTGGGGCTTGTTGGCCGAGGTGTCAAGGGTGGCCAGGGGTGAGGTGGTGTACCAAGGGCCCAGGATCTCCCTGAGCTCCCTGTGAAAGGGGCAAGCGGCAGGGGTGGCCCCAGACCAGCTGGCCATGTCCCGGGCCCGGGCGTAACCCTGCTGCAGCTCCTTGACCTTACTCCTGACATGGTGATCCCAGGCAGCCAGGCCCTCGGCCAGCTGGGCAAATGCATCTGCATTCCGCTGCTTGCTCCCCATTACTTGGAGCACCTCCTCCTCACCCCAAAGCCCCAGCAGGTCCTGGATCTCGGCGTCTGACCAGGAGGGTCCCTGCCGCTTCTCCCCCCACAGCCGGATGGCTGGGAGTCCTGGGTCCCCTGGGGAGGGGTGCCCTGTGGGTGCTTGGGGGGCTGGCTGGCTGCCATGGGTGCTGGGTGGTGGATTGGGGCACCTGGAGGGCATGCAGGCTGTGCGCATATCTGTGCTGCTGCCTGCACGCTCTCAGCTTCCTGCCACAGGAAATAAGCGGAGAGGGAGCTTTAAGGGCCTGCTGCACGCAGTGACCATAGAGCTCAGGGGCTGGACAGAGCGTCTCTCACCCCTCAGCTGGTGGCCGCCATGGAGGACCCCGCTATTTCGATGTAGCGGGACGCGGATCGTCTACACATGCCCTACTTTGATGTTGGATGTCGAAGTAGGGCGCTATTCCCATCTTCCGATAGGGATAGTGATTTCGACGTCTCGCCGCCTTATGTTGATTTCAACTTCAAAATAGTGCTTGGCACGTGTAGACGCGCTGGGGGCTATTTCGAAGTTGGCCCAGCTATTTGAAAATAGCTGGCTAGTGTAGACGTGGCTTTTGACTGAAGTATGGTTGGGGCAGTCTCGCCCTCCATTCATGTTAAATAGTAACAGAGAGATAGCCGTATTAGTCTGTATTCTAACAAAACAAACTAGCTCACAAAAAACCCACTTCTTCAGATGTTAGTAACAGTAATAGCAACAGAGAAGGAGCCATGCTAGTCTATACACTATCAAAACAAAAAGCAGTCAAGTAGCACTTTAAAGACTAGCAAGCTTTCGTGGGACAGATCCACTTCTTCAGACCATAGCCAGACCAGAACAGACTCAATATTTAAGGCACAGAGAACCAAAAACAGTAAGCAAGGAGGACAAATCAGAAAAAGATAATCAAGGTGAGCAAATCAGAGAGTGGAGGGGTTGGGGGCGGGGGGAAGGTCAAGAATTAGATTAAGCCAAGTATGCAGACGAGCCCCTATAGTGACTTAGAAAGATCCCATCCCGGTTTAAACCACGTGTTAATGTGCCGAATTTGAATATAAAAGCCAGCTCGACTGTTTCTCTTTGAAGAACAGTGTGAAAGTTTACACCCCACCATCAACTTATGCCTCAATTACAACATGCAAGAGATAACATTTCCTGGACACTACAGTACTAATCAAGGATGGCCTGATCAGTACCACACTACTGAAAACCTACTGATTGCTATACTTAACCTACGCCCTTCTAGCTTCCATCCTGCACACACAACTAGATCCATTGTTTACAGTCAAGCTCTTAGATACAATCGCATTTGCTCTGATCCAACTGACAGAGACCAAAAACTACAAGATCTTTACCAAATATTCATAAACCTGAATTACCCACCAGGAGAAGTAAAAAAACAAATCGACAGGGCCAGACGAATACCCAGAGACCAGCTACTCCAAGATCAGCCCAAAAAAGCCAAGAACAGAACACCAATGGTTGTCACCTACAGCCCCCAACTCAGACCACTGCAACGAATTATTGGAGACCTACAACCTATCCTTAATCAGGATGCCACACTCCAGAAGGCCCTGGGTGACATGCCTGTTCTCTCCTACAGACAACCTCCCAACCTCATGAGGATCCTCACTAACAGCCACAGTCTGTACTCCAGGAATACCAGTCCTGGAACCTTTCCCTGCAACAAAGCCCGCTGCCAGCTTTGTCCACGTATCTTCTCTGGAAATACTATCACTGGACCTAACCAGGTTACTCACAGAATCATGGGCACTTTCTGATGCTCCTCTATTAACATCATATATGCCAACAATGCCCAGATGCTTTGTATATTGGACAGACTTCTAACTCCCTTAGACAAAGGGTTAATGGGCACAAAACAGACATCAAAACACTCCAGATTCACAGACCGGTTAGTCAACATTTTAATGGAATGGGGCATTCTATTAATGACCTAAAGGTATGTGTGTTACTGAAAAAGAACTTTCGCACCATTCTTCAAAGGGAAGCAGCTGAGCTGGCTTTTATATTCAAATTCGGCACATTAACACATGGTTTAAACTGGGACGGGAACTTTCTGAGTCACTATAGGGGCTCGTCTGCATACTTGGCTTAATCTAATTCTTGACCTCCCCCCCCCACCTCTCCATTCTCTGATTTGCTCACCTTGATTATCTTTTTCTGATTTGTCCTCCTTGCTCACTGTTTTTGGTTCTCTGTGCCTTAAATATTGAGTGTGTTCTGGTATGGTTATGGTCTGAAGAAGTGGGTCTGTCCCACAAAAGCTCACCTAATAAATTATTTTGCTAGTCTTTAAAATGCTACTTGACTGCTTTTTGTTTTGATAGCGTATAGACTAGCACGGCTTCCTCTCTGTTACCATATATGTCATCATGTGCTAACAATGCCCAGATGCTTTTTATATTGGACAGACTTCTAACTCCCTTATACAAAGGGTTAATGGGCCCAAAACAGACATCAAAACACTCCAGATCCACAAACCGCATTTTAATGGAATGGGGCATTCTATTAATGACCTAAAGGTATGTGTGTTACTGAAAAAAAACTTTCGCACTGTTCTTCAAAGAGAAACAGCAGAGCTGGCTTTTATATTCAAATTCGGCACATTAACACGTGGTTTAAATCAGGACGGGAACTTTCGAGTCACTATAGGGGCTCGTCTGCATACTTGGCTTAATCTAATTCTTGACCTCCCCCCCAACCCCTCCACTCTCTGATTTGCTCACCTTGATCATTTTTTTTCTGATTTGTCCTCCTTGCTTACTGTTTTTGGTTCTCTGTGCCTTAAATATTGAGTCTGTTCTGGTCTTGCTATGGTCTGAAGAAGTGGGTCTGTCCCACGAAAGCTCACCTAATAAACTATTTTGCTAGTCTTTAAAGTGCTACTTGACTGCTTTTTGTTTTGATAGTAACAGTAATGTGCAGGTACAGGAGACCCCAAAGATATGCCAATTTGTCCTGTGTATTTCTCATTTTAATTTGAGCTGTGGGGGACCCCAGTGTAGCTCCAGCCACAGGGAACTGCCAGGCCAGGGAATCCCCAGGTGTTAAGGGGGTTGGGAGCTGGTGGAGCACAGTGTTCCACCAGCTCCAACCCCAGGGAGCTGCCGCTGGGCCTAGGGAATCCCCAAGTCAGGAGGGAAGGGAGCTGGCCCTGTGCAATGCTCTGCAGCTCCAGCCCAGGGAACCATTGGCTGGGGGAATCCCCAGCAACAAAGGGGCTGTGCTTGACTGGTTTTCAGTCCCCTTGCTGCTGGGGATTGCCCCAGCCCCAGTGGTTCCCTAGGGGCTGGAGCTGGCCTTCCTGGCTTCCCACAGTTAGGGGAGCCAGGAGGCAGACTAGCACTGTGGTGTGGCTACCCCAAGCCTGGGAGCTGGAGGTGGTTGTGGAGCACTGCAACACCCAGCTGGCTCACAGCCGCTCTGCTGCCAGGGATTTCCCCAGACCCAGCAACTCCCTGTGGATGGAGCTGGCAGAGTGCTGTGCACCACCATCTCCATTCCCTGTAACCCAGGGTTCCCTGGCCCCAGTGGTGGCTCTCTGGGGCTGGAGCTGGTGACCCCGTCCCCATCTCAACTTGTACGAAATCCAAATTACACCTGGTTCCTCAGGAATATAATTTGCCTGCAAATCAGGGGTCTACTGTAGTTCTCACATGACCACCGGTGTTTTCACCATATTGTCTAGCTCTAAGCAGGCTTGGATGATGCAGTGGTAAACGTGTCCATTCCCTGGCTTCAGTGAAGGGCTCACCACTTCAGCAGTGCAGGGGCTAGTTTCATGATTTTAGAGGAAAAAATCTAGTGCGGAGAAAGGCACTGAGGTAGTGAGTATGCTGGGACTTCTTCATGTTATACTAATTGTTAGAGTTGCCTGGGAACAGGAATTCCTGTACTATGTGAAATTCCAAAATAAAAAGTTCAGAAAAATCCAAATTTCCCGGGGCTGGGCTTGCTGAAATGTCATGCATAACAAGCTAAAGCACCGCTTCACATATGCGTTTTTCCAAACATTTCAGAACCACGCGTTTAGCAGCTTACAGGGAAGAGGCAGGGGTATGGTGGGAACCTGCAGTTCATGAGCAGCTTGAGGAGGCCAAGGATCCCAGGCCCGAGAAGTCCTGATTCTGCAACAATCTGGGAAGTTTGGGTTTTCTGTGCTGACAATAAGCAAGGAAACCGTGGAGCTGGAAACAATTTTCTGCCTCCCTTTTTCTCCCCTCCCTCCACCCTTTCTGGCTGAAAACCATTTTGATGGAAGATTCCGAACAACCAATTCTACTACTTATAAGCAGGCTGTACTGGGTCTATGTCTTATAGTCTCTGTTGCTGCTCATTAGGTACTTGGAGAAACACACTGACTTCTTCATGGTTTGCATACACTCTGCCATGCGCAATGGGCCTCCAACACTGGATCGGGCTTTAGGTGCTACACTACTAGGCTATGACCACACATCAGAGTTATTTTGAGAGGACAGCTGTTATTTCAAAATAACTTCACTATCATCTACATTACGCACACACTATTTCGAAATACATTTGCAATGGCAGGTGCATTATTTTGAAATTGGTAAACCTCATTGCAGGAGGAATAGCGCCTATTTTCAAATAACTATTTTAAAATAGCCACTGTTAAGATGTGGGATGGCACTTATTTTGACATTGCTGTTTCAAAGTAAGCACTATTTCCTGTCACACCTTTTCAAAATAGTCTGCACAAGTAGCGCTTATTTCAAAATAGAACCTATGTATTTTGAAATAACTAAGTGCTATTTCAAAATACATTTTTGAGTTATTTGAAAATACATTTTTGTGTGTAGCCACCCTATTTTGAAGTAAACTATTCCAGAATAGGGCTGCTGTGTAGACATAGCCCTACAGAGAAAATTTTAAGGAAAGATCACGTTTCTCTAGTATGGTTGTAACCTATTTCTGCCCTCACGGGCAAGAACAACGTGTTCTAAATTAAGCTGAAATGAGACATCACAAGCCTGCTGGACCATGATGGCTCAGCTGGGGTAAATCAGCATAGCCCACAGCAGCAGTGCACGAGTGGGGGATGGGCCCTCTCGGGGTGCATGAAATTTCCTAAGGGGAGCGCAGCTCAATTGGCTGCTGGATCTGAGGTTCAGCCATCTCATAACAAATGCTGAAATAGCTTCCTGTGTTTGTGTACGCGTATTCACCTTTCTACACCCATTAATAATGTTTTTACATCCTGTGTACTTCTTTTCTTATATCAGCCAAACAGGTCCTTTTTCATATGAACTGAACCAAAATTTCAGTCAAAACAGAAAAGCAGTTGAGTAGCTGTAGTATATGGACTAACACAGCTATCTCTCTGTTAAAATTTCAGTCAGTTTGGATTATATTGGGCGGGTTGGGGGCTGGAGGGGCTGCTACGTGCAGGAATGAAAAGTGGGGCCTGATATAAAAAGTGTGCTCACCCCTGGCCCAGAGAGTAGTCACAGGCCTAGGTTTACATTTGCTTTGTTTGGAGCCTCTTTGTGTCACTCTAGGTGTCACCTCAGGAGGGAGCAAATACTCCTCAGAGCAGGTTCTGCACTGCCCCGCCCCCAACCTCCCCGCTCTGTCCGCTGTAACTTCCCAGAGCCTCCTTTCAGATGCTGCTCTTCTGTCCCAAGCTGGGGTAGAGGCGGGGTTGAGCACCCAGGACTCGGCTGCTTTTCCCTTTGCTGACAATTTGCAGAATCTTTTAGTTCAATCTTCTGAGCTTGGAAAGTAGATGCAGGGAGACACTGAGACCGGGAATAGCAAATCCCTTCCGTTTGGCTTGTTGTTTTCTAATGTATGTGACCTCTCTGGGTGGTTTAAGCAGTTTAGGTACTTTCTATAAAAGGGATCTTTTAATGACAAAACTAATGTGATTATCTTAGTGAGTGTGAGAGGGGTATTCAAGGCTTAAAGAAAATCTGTTAGAATAGCTGAATGTATCTGCTTAATCCTTTCTCTAATGTGGGTGGACAATGCTCTGGGAAGCAATTGAGCTTTCTTTCTTAGAGTAAATGCCTGGTCTCCAGAGGTAGGAACTGCTTGCAGCTTTTCATATCCCTGCGTTTCACCTTCTAGAGAACACAAAGACACCAGAGAGAGGGGGAGAGTTTGAGAGGCCAAGTGTTGCCTTGGGCTAATTCTGATAAGCTGTTGAGTACCCTCAGCTCCCCTAGATTGCATCAAGAAGAGAGGGAGCTCAGTATCTCACATGATATGGCCCACTGTGGCTGAAGAAACCCTTGGTGTGTTCTTTCCCCCTACCTCCCCCCATCAGATAGCAGCAAATACATGAACACTTTCAAAAATGAAAGCTATGACTATGATCTTTAGGGGTGTATGAACTTGACCAGGGTTCCCAGAATGGATGGTGGATTTTCTGTATTACAAAGTTAACTCAATGCACCAGAGCCTGCCTTGGTCTGGGTCCTCAGTACAGCAGCATTTCCTAGCCAGAACAATCACAGCTTTACATGTGTCTGGGAACAGTAATGCTGGGAAATGGAATTCTCTACAAACTGCAGTTTCCAAAATGACCGCTGATTTCTGAGGGGGTCTTGGGAGCCCATCTTGAGAGGTGCTAAGCACCCACAAATTCAGCTGATGACATTGGGAGCTGCAGATGCCCAGTGGTCACCACCAGATGCAGGACTGATGCATTCATTTGCAGTTGTTTGCTTTAATAGCAGATATAAACACCTGGGTCTTCACAGTTTGAGTTCCAGCTCTGCCTCCTTTGTTTATGAGAGATCACATCCAGCCTAGAACCCTGGAAAACACATGGAGACACCTAGGGCTGAATACTGTAGTGCAGCTGGGTATATCTGTAGTAAACCTTTGGAACCAAGACCCCAGGTGGTTCAAGCTGGGAGCTAGTATTCCCTCTAATTTTTTTCCATCCCTGTGCAGAATAAATTTTATTATGTGCACTGATATGTGTTAATGTGCACCGCCAATCAAAACACACACTGCTGGCTGTGGGTGCTCTATTAATCAGCTGGGTGGCACTTGAATCTCTCCTGGGTGGCCACCAAAGTGCTCAGTTTACAGGGAATAGCGCTGGGCACCCAAAGTGGATACTTTTAAATTAGTTCTTGATTCAGTTGTGTCTGTTGAGAGGATCTAGGCTGTATTCTTTGGGCTCTAGGGGTCCTCAGCTTGCCATAAGGGCAGGCGTAAGGGAATGGGTTTCGTTCTCCACCAGTTTGGCTGCAGCATTGGAGGAATCGACCAGTGAGTTGTTTCCGCTTTTCCACACCCACTGGTGGGTGTTGGGGAAAAGGTGGAGAAAAGGTGCCAGCCCTTAAGTCCCTCTAGAGCGACTCAGCTACAGCTATGAGCTGCTGACACTACATGTAAGATTTATTTTTGCAAATAGGCCAATATTCAAGGACCTATTACAAAACCCAAATGGGATTACAGTATGAATTTTCTTTGAGTAGTGCAAAATAAATTATTAGTCAGGGCTGTGGGAGCACCAGAAATATTAAGTCTTCCCCAGAGGGTACTTGCACGATCAGTAGCAATGCTAAACCTTCCCAATTAGCCAAAGTAACTTATGAGAATGAAAGATTTTCTTTTTTGAACACTGTTTTAGAAGCTGTGCTGGGAAAAGGTTACTGGTTCAGAAAGCTCTTGTTCGAGTCCTCCCTTACAGCATGTTTCTAGCCTGGTCAGGATGCCAGATTTTGGACATTACAATGCTGTCATTCCGATTACTGTCTTGCTATGTCACTCCAAACTTCACTTCTTACACATTTTCTACTCATCTACTATTGGAAGTGGGCCAAATCCACCCTGACTGAATTGGCCTCAGAGAGGTAGCCGTGTTAGTCTGTATCTTCACAAAACAAAAAAGCAGTCCTGAAGCACCTCAGAGACTAACAATATTACTTATTAGGTGATGAGCTTTCATGGGACAGACCCACCTAATAAATAATATTGTTAGTTTTTAAGGTGGTACGGGACTGCTTTTTTTTTTTAATTGGCCTCATTATGATAGGGAACAGCCGGCATGGTTTTGTTAAAAACAGATCATGTCAAACCAATCTAATAGCTTTCTTTGATACAATAACGAGCCTTGTGCATAAGGGAGAAGCGGTGGATGTGGTATACCTAGACTTCAGTAAAGCATTTGACATGGTCTCACACAATATACTTATCAATAAACTATGCAAATTACAACTTAGATGGGGCTACTATAAGGTGGGTGAACAACTGGCTGGATAACCGTAGCCAGAGAGTAGTTATTAATGGTTTTCAATCCTGCTGGAAAAGTATAACTAGTGGGGTTCCACAGGGGTCTGTTTTAGGACCGGTTCTGTTCAATATCTTCATTAACGATTTAGATATTGAAATAGAAAGTACACTTATTAAGTTTGCAGATGATACCAAGCTGGGAGGGGTTGCAACTTCTTTGGAGGATAGGGTCATAATTCAAAAGGATCTGGATAAACTGGAGAAATGGGCTGAGGTAAACAGGATGAAGTTTAATAAGGACAAATACAAAGTGCTCCACTTAGAAAGGAACAATCAGTGTCACACATACAGAATGGGAAAGGACTGCCTAGGAATGAGTACAGCAGAAAAGGATCTAGGGGTCATAGTGGACCACAAGCTAAATATGAGTCAACAGTGTGATGCTCTTGCAAAAAAAAGCAAATATGATTCTAGGATGCATTAACAGATGTGTTGTGAACAAGACACGAGAAGTCATTCTCCCGCTCTACTCTGCGCTGGTTAGGCCTCAGCTGGAGTATTGTGTCCAGTTCTGGGCACCGCAGTTCAGGAAGGACGTGGAGAAATTGGAGAGAGTCCAGAGGAGAGCAAAAAGAATGATCAAAGGTCTAGAGAATATGACCTATGAAGAAAGGCTGAAAGAATTGGGCTTGTTTAGTTTGGAAAAGAGAAGATTGAGGGGGGACATGATCGCAGTTTTCAGGTATTTAAAAGGGTGTCATAAGGCAGAGGGAGGGAACTTGTTCTTCCTTGCCTCTGAGGATAGAACAAGAGGCAATGGACTTAAATTGCAGCAGGGGAGGTTCAGGTTGGACATTAGGAAAAAGTTCCTAACTGTCAGGGTGATCAAACACTGGAACGAATTGCCAAGGGAGGTGGTAGAATCTCCATCACTGGAGATATTTAAGAAGAGGTTAGATAGATGGCTTTCAGGGATGGTCTAGAAAGTGCTTGGTCCTGCCATGAGGGCAGGGGGCTGGACTTGATGGCCTCTCGAGGTCCCTTCCAGTCCTACTCTTCTATGATTCTATGATTAGCACTGATCCTCCACTTGGTGAGGTAACTTCTGTCTTTACATGTGCTAGTGTATTTATGCCTGTCTCTGTAACTTTCACTCCATGCACCTGACAAAGTGGGTTTTTGCCCATGATGGCTTATGCCCAAATAAATCTGTTAATCATTAAGATGCCACAGGACTCCATGTTGTTTTTGCAGATACAGGTTAACATGGCTACCCCTCTGATCCTTGTCTACATATTTTCTTCAGCTAACACCTCACTAACTGCTGGAGTTAGCGATTCATGTTTAATACCAATTTGCTTGCAGATGCCATTGTCTATAGGATAAATTTGGGGCTGAGTTATGGGTTGTGTTAGAGGATAATATCCTGTGGGGTTCAGTTTCCACCATTTAGAAGGTCCTGTAAGAGCAAAGCTTCCATAAACCAGTGCTGGGAGTGAAGTGGGATGGGCCTTGTTCTCCCCCCCCACCCCCAGCAGCGTTTGTGTTCTGACAAATTTAAACACTTGTCTAGGACTTCACTCACTTGGCCAGGCAAGGGTCGCAATGATCCTCCGAGATAGGTCTGTACTATTACCCAGGGAAACTGAGCCAGAAGATGATCCTGGAGGGATGAATTATTAATTTAATCACATGATCTTTCATGCTGAATGGGAAGAAGCAAGAACTTCCCTTATGTCCTTGTGGGGCTGCCCAGGCATTGCAGGTGGAGGAATAAGATGATGCTGTATTTCTGCCCCTTGGAGCAGATGCGTGGCGCTCCGTCCTTGTCCCTCAAGGGGCAGGCAAGCAGCGGAGCAGATATTGGAATATCGTGATTGGTTGCTAGGCCAATGGCAAAGTACCGCCCCTCCTCACCCAGAGAAATGGCACCACTCCTTCTTAAGACTGTGGCTCTGAGTACAAGCTAGGTCAGATGGAATCAGTATGAAATAAAATTAATACCTTAACACAGTGCACAAATAGGAATTAGTTTAACAGTGACAGAAAGTGTGGATCTTTTTGTTCCAAGCTGTTCTATTGAGGTTTCCTCTCTAAGAACCAAACACAGGATGGGAGAAAGAATTGTCCCCATTTTACAGGTGGCAATGGAAAGCACAGAGAGACAAAGGGCCTCCTTGCCCACAATTCCCCAGAAAGGCTACATCCACAATACAGAGATCTTTCAAAAGAAGCCCTTCCAGAAGATCTCTTCCAAAAGAACCTTTTTCAAATGAGTGCGTCCACACACAAAAAAACGATCAAAAGAGCAATCTGTTTTTTCGAAAGAGTTCACACAGCCCCTAGCCTTTCAAAAGAATGGGCCAGGGATGGAAAAATCATGCCCCATGAGGACTGTTCTTTCGAAAGAAGGGCCCTGCAGGGTGCCAATGCACATTTTCTTTCAAAGTCACTCTTCCTGAAACAGGAAAGGAAGAGTGATTTCGAAAGGCGTGCCAGAGTCTTTCGATTTACTTTTGAAAGAACGCTGTTTGTGGGTAGATGCCCCATCAATCTTTCAAAAGAGTTTGCTTGTGTTGTACACAACCAAGCGCTGTAGCAGAGCTGTGAACTGAGCTCAGATCTCCTGAGGCCCACCCCGGTGCCTTATCCATCTTTCTGGTCATAGATCTGCAGGGATCTTTGGGAGTGCAGCTTTGAAAACTGGTCTGCGTGACTTGCCCTTCCAGACTGAAACATGCTTCTTAGTGGAAGTGGGAGCTGATCAGTACAGATCCAGCTGCGCTGTTTTCTACAGAAACAAGTCTGAGGTTTTGATTTCCATAGTCAGAGCCTTTCAAAAGCTCATATTCGTGTGAGTCAACTTCCATGACCGGGGTGCTCTTACCTTTCCTCTGAGAGACGGAGTCAGCATTTGCTGGGTAAACTAGACTAATAAATGTCAGGGCAGCAGGAGGTGAGTGCAATAAAGTGAAAGAGCCTGAGTTATAGAGGTAACCTGCTGAATTCCTAGGTCACCAAGTAATTTACAGAGCAGCCCTAATGTCATACAATAATTATTCAGACAGCCCAGGGCCCATGGTGCACAGCCTCCCGCTGATTATATTATTAATACCATCAACAAACAGCAGGATGTTGGTGTTAAGAAAAGAAACACAACACGAGCCTCTGAGCTAAGGAACAAATGGAGACTGATGTGATGGGGTTGTTTGTACCAGCACCGAACAAGTAAAGAGAGCACCAAAACCATTTCCTGGCAAGTCATTCAGCAAATATCACCAACTCTCCTTATGTCAACAGTGAAAATCACTCACCACAGTTTGCAGGGGACAAGAGACTGGCGTGTCAGTGCCTGTCCATTTATATCAAACACTCTCTGCAATAGTCCCCATGGAGATGGTGGTGGGGGGAGGAAGAATGGTTTCTAGGCACCCCCAGAATAATTTAAATTAATATCCAATGAACAATGTAAACCTTTTCTTTAATGTGGCGTGGGAATAGACAAGCACAACACTATAACTGGGTCAGCTGAAATGGAAGGTAATGCCAGAACCTTGGGATTTGACCAGCATAGTATGCCAAGGTCTTGACCTCTGCTATCTCCCTTGCTTGTTAAATCTCTCTTCTCTGTTCACCCTCCCACCAGGTAAAATAAAAAGTGTATAAAATGGTGGCAGAAACCTCTTGAGAAATTTTTCTTTATAGACTGGCACTGGCTGGATAGCATTAAAGGGCGTGTGTGCATGCACTGAAAGTAATTCATATCAAACGATGTATCATATACATACACACAAATATACATACAGATGCATGCTTATGTATATGTAATTGCATATATATACACGTGTGTGAACAAATGTCATGGTAGTGACCCTATAGTTAACATTTTAAACCTTGTCCCATTGTAGAACTGATTTTGACCTGTCTCCCTTAGCAAAACACCTCTCTGCCAGAAAGTTGTTACATGCACCCGCTCAACAGTGTGGGGATTTTTCAGACAAAGTTTTTGGTTAATTGGCCCACGTTGTCTCTAGGTTAGGAGCTGAGGGAGGAGTGCTGCCTTCCTACTTTTTGAAACTGCTCTGATTTTTGTTCTGTTTTGTACATTCAGAGTTAACTCTACATAAATGCAATAGGCTGTCCCTGCCCCACTATTTCAAGTGAGAACATATGGGTTAGCATCGTGTGTTCATTCAATAGACATATTTCATTTTTTCTTACCAAAATCTGAGTATGGTAGACTGGTGGACTTGGGCAATCAGCTGTTTTAATTGACGTGCCTTGAAAGGACATTGTGGGAAGATTGACCAACAAGTGCTTAACCATCATTATGCTGCGTACTGGACAAAGAGACAGAGGATATCAATCTATAAGGCATTTTTGGAGGGCTTTTACCTAATTATTAAAAGTATTATAATAGAGATTGTCACCAATGCTGTGTCTACACTTGCATTCCTTTTTCGAAAGAGGCATTCAAAGGAGGGAACTCAAACATGCAAATGAGGTAAAGATTTACATATCTGACACTCATTTGCATATTCTTATTTCAACATAGCTTCTTTCAAAAGAAGAAAACCGGTGTAGATGCTGTTCTGTCAAAAGTAAACTCCATCTCTGAAAGATTCCTTCTTCCCTTTTTTATGGGAAGAACGATTCTTTCGAAGACAGGGTTTACTTTTGAAAGAACAGTGTCTACTCTGGTTTTCTTCCTTCGAAAGAAGCTATTTCGAGATAATAATATGCAAATGAGGTACCAGATACGTAAATCTGGCACCTTATTTGCATTTTCAATTTCCCTCATTTTCATGCCTCTTTTGAAAGAGGAATGCAAGTGTAGACACAGCCCAAGTGAGTAAAGAACACATATGGGTATTGGCTCAAGAGGGATGTAGCTTCAAATGCTGTTTGAGGCTGTACTACAAAGCTGAAACAGGTGGTAATGTAATGCCAATAGGCAGAACCGAACCTGAGATCTCTGCAGTTTAGTGCACGAGTATCTACCAGATCAGTTAAAAACCAACTACTTGTCAGCTAAGGTTGTAGAGGATACTCATTCTTTCTCTCTGTAAGTGGTCTAAGTGTCACTACCTGGGACACTTAACCACGCTCAGTAGGTGTATGGCTACAATAAGAAAAGGAGTTGGAAACGTAGATGCCATTTTCTGCCTTCAGAAAAAACAAGCTTTTTAGGAGCGGGGGATCAGACAAAGAAATTTCTATTTTATTTGACTTTTGGGATACTTAAACTCCATTGTGTAGTTGAAGTCTAATGCCAGCCTAGTGATGTTTTAAAAAGGGCTTCAGCTAGCCCAGGGCTTTCATTAGGGGTATGTCAACACAGTAGCCTTGTTTCAAAATAAGCTATTCCGAAAGAACTTATTTTGAAATAACACTGCTAGACACAAAATGCATTTTGAAATAGCACTTAGCTCTTTCAAAATACAGTGTCTACACACACAGAGCCTATTTTGAAATTGAACCATTGGACACACGGGCTATGTGTACACTAGCCCCAGAACTTTGAAAGGGGCATGATAATGAACGTAATCGAAAGATGCTAATAAGGCGCTGTAATGGATATGCAACACCTCATTAGCATAATGGTGGCCATGGCACTTTGAAAGTGCTGCTTTCGATCATGTGTGTCTCGTCTACACAGAGTCCTTTTTGAAAGGACCCCGCACACCCCTTATTCATATTTGGTTATTGGAATAAGGGGATTTCAAAGTGTGTGGGTCCTTTTGAAAAAGACCCCATGTAGACGAACTGTGCACCATCAAAAGCGCCGTGGCTGCCATGATGCTAATGAGGTGCTGCATGTTCTTGGGAGCACCTCATTAGCATCTTTCGATTAGGTTCATTACCATGCCCTTTTCAAAGTTCTGGGGCTAGCGTACACATAGCCACTATGGCTTATTTTGAAATAGGCTCTATTTCCTGTCGAAATAGTGAAATAGGTGCTATTCCTCGTGTAATGAGGTTTTCCAATTTCAAAATAAGCCAACCACTATTTTGAAATTATTTCTAAATAGTGATTGTGTTGTGTAGATGCTAGGAGTTATTTCAAAATTGTCTTTGGTGGTTTCTATGTCATGTTGTTGTAGCCGAGTTGGTCTCAGGATATTAGAGAGATAAGGTGCATGAGATCATGTCCTTTACGTGATCCAATTTTGCAGGTGAGAGAGACAGAGCTCTGTGTGGCTTAAGGCTTTGCTCTCTCCTGCACAGAAATGAGTCCAATAAGAGGTATTTCCTCACCCATCTTGTCTCCCTGTGACTGGATTTGCACACATCACAAAAAATGTGCCCAGGTAATGGTGATGAGAACTACCAGATAAAGCTCTGGTCACCTTAAGTAGAAATCGTAAGGCAGATCCTTTTGGTGCAGAAGCATTTCTGCATAACTGGTGGTGCCCTCAATCCAGCAGAGCGCTTACCTATGTGACAAGGCCCATTGGCATCCATGTCTCCAACCTCACCAGAAAAGCTATATATTCTTGTGGTGCAGGAAACAAATTACGCAGGGCTGCTCTAGCTTTACATAAGAACATAGGAACAGCCTTACTAGGTCAGACCATAGGCCCATCAAGCCCAGTATCTTGTCTTCCGACAGTGGCCAATGCCAGGTGCCCTAGAGGGAGTGAACAGAAGAGGTAATCATCAAGTGATCAGTTCCCTGTTGCCCTTTCCAGCCTCTTGCAAACAGAGGCTAGGGACACCATCCACGCCCATACTGGCTAATAGCCATTGATGGACTTATCCCCCATGAATTTATCTAGTTCTTTTGTAAACTTTGCTATAGTCTTGGTCTTCACACTATTCTCCAGCAAGGAGTTCCACGGTGTAACTGTGCATTGTGTGAAAAAATATTTCCTATGATTTGTTTTAAACCTGCTGCCTATTAATTTCATTTTCCAGTGTTCTTGGTTGCCACAGAGGAGTGGGGGGATCCCTGCAATACTTTTCCTTTGGACAATGCCAGGAAACACTTTGTGGTGTACTTGAATGATGCTGGGATGTGACAGGGCACCATCATATGCATCTGCATAGAGGAGCTAGGACTGTGGCAAGGGCCTGTAAAAGATGCAATTGTGGCTGCAGTACAGGGCTGGCTCCTGGGGTGCTAATGTTTGGGAGATGTGAGCTGGAGAACACCAAAGTGATTGCTGCCTCCCCATGGGGAGTGTAGCATGGCACAAGTGATGCTCAGTGCCAATGACCTGAGAGACTCTTCTAAGAGTATTATAGGTTGTGATTACGTCAGGATGAGGGGCGTTTAAATAGAGCAGCTTGAACCTCCACAGTGCTGTGGTGGAAGAAAATTCGCCATCTTCCAGTACTGGCCTCTTTTACATTTTTGGCCAACAGTTTTTGTCAGTGCCAAGTTTCCCCAGAAACCAGCTCTTTGTTCTGCAGTTCCACCATCCCCCATCTCCATCTTGGCATGATCACGGACCTGGAAGCCTGGTGCCTGAGTACACAGGGAGGAACAGAGAGGACATCAGTGACAGCTCTTCTCACACCGCCTCGACTTCTGCTGTAATGTCCATACAGTCACCTGGAGCCTGGGGACAGCACCCCATTAATACTTGGCCTTGGCTGTGGCGACTCACTAAGTTGCTCATGGCAGAGTTACAAGGTTTGTCGGGTCTTTTGTATGCTGCCAAAGGATAGTACATTTTTAATATGCTCAGAAGTTGGATCAGTGGAGAACAGATAGGACAGCTACTTACCCAGACAGCAGTGACTCAGAGACGCACAGGATTATGTTACTCAATGGGTCCTTCCTGTGATTCACAGCTTGGAACTAAATTGCTGGTGACATCCATTCCCTACTCCAAATGCCCTCCTCCATCCCCAAACCAGCTGAAAGCCACTGTACTTTTATTTGTGTTGTTTTTCTTCCCCATGAGATCTGGAGAGAAAGGGAGAGAGCTGCATTAGTCTGACATGATCACTGTATCTGCCTAAGCACAGGATCACTGGAATACTTTTATTCTCCCTTTTGTGTTTATGCACAGATGTTGCTGGTGATATTTCCTGAATTCCACTGAAGAATAAAGAGTGTTTTATCAGTATTCCCCAAGTGCCCAATACAAATGCAAATCAGCTCAGGGCAGTAAATGATGTTTTAGTTTTTTATTGGCTGCCCAGCGGTAACTGGCTGATCTTTCTTCACTTCTCCCTTTTCTCTCCATTTCCTTTAACCCATGTGTTTGAAGTGAGTTCCCTCCAAGGTTCTGAAATGTTCTCCCATTCCAAACTTTCCTCCCCTCTCCCCTGGGTCAGTGCATTTGCTGAAGTTTGTTTGTTTATTAACCCTTTAAATGTTCATCCACTCTCCCCTTCCCCCCGCTTTGCAGGGCTTTTTGCGCTAGCTTAGATTACTTTAAAAGGATATTTGAATGAGAACATAATTTCAATGAATTTGATATTATGGGCTCCAATGCCTATCTTTGTTACAGCACTCACTTCCTGAGCTGAAGCAAACAAAACTTCATGACCCAAAAGACAGTTCTTGTCACATGTGGAGAATCAAATTCTGAGACAGGAGGTTGTTTCTCGCTGGATGAACTGTGTGAAACATTATCCAGTTAAAAACAGCTGGAAGAACAGGATCATGGACAATAGCAGACTTGGATGTTTAAAATTTGGCTCCTAAATACCTATTTAGGGAATTATAGGTGGCTCGATTTCTCACAGTTGCTCATCCTACCGTTAGCTCTCTCTGGGATCAGGAGGAATTATAGGTGTGAAACACCTTTCTAAATTAGTCCCACTTTTACAGAGGTGCGTAGGCCTGATAGCAGCTACCCCTGTATTACATTAAGCACCCATATGCAGCTACTGGTGCCTAACTTATGCAGCCAGGTTTGAAAGCATTCAAATCTTTACGTTAGGAATTTTCAAATTTACCTTCGCCCCTCAATTAAACATTAAAAAGGTCGTAGAGCAGTTTTTAAACTAAGAGGTGGGGGAAAGCCGATTGGTGCGGGGGAGCACCTGGATCGGACGGAGACTTCTCTTACACGAGGCTCCATAGATAGGGATTCCCTAGAAGTTAGTCAGATAGGGAACGTGGGAAATAATATATGGTCAAGATCAGATGTGAAACAATCGTGCATAAAAAAATCCAACGCGTCTGTGAAAGGCGGACATATAAATAGTGGTAGTTTTCTAACATGCTTTTACACTAATGCTAGGAGTCTGTCTAATAAGATGGGTGAACTGGAGTACCTCATATCAAAGGAGGAAGTTGACATAATAGGCATCTCAGAAACATGGTGGAATGAGGACAATCAGTGGGACACTATCATACCGGGATATAAATTATATCGCAAAGACAGAACAGGTCGTGCGGGTGGCGGAGTGGTACTATATGTGAAGGATAATATAGAATCAAATGAAGTAAAAATCCTAAAGGAATCAAAATGTTCCATAGAATCATTATGGATAACAATTCATTCCTCTAATATGAATATGGCATTAGGAATATATTACCGACCACCTAACCAGGACAGTGATAGTGATGCTGAAATGATAAGGGAGATTAGAGAGGCTATCAAAATAAAAAACACAGTAATAATAGGAGATTTCAATTATCCCCATGTTGATTGGGTGCATGTCACCTCAGGACGGGATTCAGAGATTAAATTTCTTGATGCCTTAAATGACTGCTTCTTGGAGCAGCTAGTACAGGAACCCACAAGGGGAGAGTCGATTCTCGATCTAGTCTTGACTGGAACGCAGGATCCGGTCCAAGAGGTAACTGTTACTGGACCGCTTGGAAATAGTGACCACAATATAATAACTTTTAATATTCCTGTGTTGGGAAGAACACCGCAGCAGTCAAACACTCTGGCATTTAATTTCAAAAAGGGGAATTACACTAAAATGAGGAAGCTAGTTAAACAGAAACTAAAAGGTAGAGTAATTAAACTAAAATCCCTGGAAGCTGCATGGAAACTGTTTAAAGACACCATACTAGAGGCCCAACTTAAATGTATACCCCAAATAAAAAAACACAGTAAGAGACCTAACAAAGAACCACCATGGCTAAACAGCCATGTTAAAAAGGCAGTAAGAGAGAACAGGGCAGCTTTTAAAAAGTGGAAGTCAAATCCTAGTGAGGAAAATAGAAAGGAACATAAACACTCCCAAATTAAGTGTCATAATGTAGTAAGAAAAGCCAAAAAAGAGTTTGAGGAACAGCTAGCCAAAAATTCAAAAAACGATAGTAAAATGTTTTTTAAATACATTAGAAGCAGGAAGCCTGCTAAAAAAGCAGTGGGGCCCTTGGACGATAAAGATATAAAAGGAGCGATCAAGGAAGACAGTGCCATTGCGGAGCGATTAAATGATTTCTTTGCTTCAGTCTTCACGGCTGAAGATGTTACAGAGGTTCCTAAATCTGAGCCAGCCTTTTTAGGTGACAAATCTGAGGAACTCACTCAGATTGAAGTGACATTAGAGGAGGTTTTGGAATTAATTGATAAGCTGAATAGTAACAAGTCTCCAGGACCAGACGGCATTCACCCAAGGGTTCTGAAAGAACTCAAATGTGAAATTGCGGCGTTATTAACAGTGGTTTGTAACCTATCCTTTAAATCCACTTTGGTACCAAATGACTGGAAGACGGCCAATATAACACCAATATTTAAAAAAGGCTCTAGAGGAGATCCTGGCAATTATAGACCGATAAGTTTAACATCAGTACCAGGCAAATTAGTAGAAACACTAGTAAAGAGTAAAATTGCAAGGCACATAGAAGAGCACGAATTGTTGGGCAAAAGTCAGCATGGTTTCTGCAGAGGGAAGTCGTGTCTAACTAATCTATTAGAATTCTTTGAAGGGGTTAATAAACATGCGGACAAGGGGCACCCAGTGGACATAATATACCTAGATTTCCAGAAAGCCTTTGACACGGTCCCACACCAAAGGCTTTTATGTAAATTAGGTGGTCATGGGATAGGAGGAAAGGTCCTTTCATGGATAGGGAATTGGTTAAAAGACAGAAAACAAAGGGTGGGAATAAATGGTAAATTTTCACAATGGAGGAGGGTAACTAGTGGTGTTCCCCAGGGGTCAGTCCTGGGACCGATCCTGTTCAACTTGTTCATCAATGATCTAGAAAATGAGGTAAGCAGTGAGGTGGCAAAGTTTGCAGATGACACCAAGTTGTTCAGGACAGTCAAAAGCAAAAGGGATTGTGAAGAACTACAAAAAGATCTCAGCAAACTGAGTGATTGGGCAGCAAAATGGCAAATGAAATTTAATGTGGGTAAGTGTAAGGTAATGCATGTTGGAAAAAATAACCCAAATTACACGTACTACATGATGGGGTCAAATTTAGCTACGACAGATCAGGAAAGGGATCTTGGAGTTATAGTGGATAGTTCTCTGAAGACATCCACGCAGTGTGCAGCGGCAGTTAGTAAGGCAAATAGGATGTTAGGAATTATTAAAAAAGGGATCGATAATAAGACAAAAGATATCATACTTCCCCTATATAAAACTATGGTACGCCCACATCTCGAGTACTGCGTGCAGATGTGGTCTCCTCACCTCAAAAAAGATATATTGGCATTAGAAAAGGTTCAGAAAAGGGTGACTAAGATGATTAGGGGCTTGGAAAGGGTCCCATATGGGGAGAGGCTAGAGAGACTGGGACTTTTCAGTTTGGAAAAAAGGCGATTGAGGGGCGATATGATAGAGGTATATAAAATCATGAATGGTGTGGAGAAAGTGAATATAGAAAAATTATTTACCTTTTCCCATAATACAAGAACTAGGGGACACCAAATGAAATTGATGGGTAGTAGGTTCAAAACTAATAAAAGGAAATTTTTCTTCACACAGCGCACAGTCAACCTGTGGAACTCCTTGCCCGAGGAGGCTGTGAAGGCCAGGACTCTATTAGGGTTTAAAAAAGAGCTTGATAAATTTTTGCAGGTTAGGTCCATAAATGGCTATTAGCCAGGGATAAAGTATGGTGCCCTAGCCTTCAGAACAAGGGCAGGAGATGGATGGCAGGAGATAAATCACTTGATCATTGTCTTCTGTTCTCCTTCTCTGGGGCACCTGGCATTGGCCACCGTCGGCAGATGGGATGCTGGGCTCGATGGACCTTTGGTCTGACCCAGTATGGCCATTCTTATATTCTAATTTACAACAAATTCTCTAGCCTGTCAGTTTTCCTTTGTTTTTGTTTTGTTTTTAGAAGTGATTTTTAGTTACAGTTGAAATCTCCAGTAGACCAAATGTGCAGGTGATGTAACACATATCATAGATCATTACAATGAAAGGAAAAAATTAAAAAATGTAGTTGCCTTCACTGGCATCATTCTATTTTAACTCCTCAGAGCCTGTGGAGACGAAGAGTGATACTGGCCTCTGGAATTTCCACTACATACATCTGACGAAGTAGGTCTTTGCCCATCAAAGCTTATGCTTCAATAAATCAGTTAGTCTATGAGGTGCCACAGGACTTCTTGTTTTTAGTGAACACACAGCAAGCTGAGTTATAACTCTCCCTTGTACTAACTGTCCAAATGGACCCCGCTGCTGTACTCTAAAATTTCTGTAGTGTGCTTTGATCTACTCCCCTTTATTGAGCAGTCCCAAGGGGAAAGACAGGGACGGAGGCAACCCCCCTCAGTGCCTCAGGCCCAGGGCAACACTCTGAAGGCCTGCCCCTTCCCCACTCAGCCCCTTATACCCTCCCCACCCAACCAACCTTGGGATCACTTGGGGCAGGGCACAGCAGCAGAGGCTGGTGGCAGCAGCAGGGGGTCACCAACCCTCAGCCCCCGGCCACACTCATGTGGGTAGTGTGAGCAGCAGCCTGCTCTGCTCCAGTGCACCCTCCCACCCCGCTGAGCCTGGCTTCTTCACAGGTGGTAGAGGCTGCTTCCTGCTGCTGTGGAGGAGCAGGGCTCAGCAGACGAGGAGGGCACAGCATGGCAGAGTGGAGCAGGCTGCTGCTCACACCACCCACGTGCTGAGTGGGGGAGAAGGGAGGTGATCCCCTGGTGCTGCCACCTACTACCGCTGCTGCTGAGCCTTTCTCTAGGTAATCTTCCACCTCCCATCCACAGGACAGCTGGGAAGGCCACTGAGGGGCTCCCAAAGCGCGGGGCAGCCACCCCAGTTTGTCTTATGGTCGGGACAGCTCAGCTACTTTGAAACGAGAAGTGACTTGCCCAAGATCATCCAGCACACTAATGGCAGACCTGGGACTAGTATCCTGGTCTCCATCCAGCACTCTAGGCACTTGGCCAACTGTTCAAAATACATCCGCCCCTTTAGGCACTACTCAGCCCCCTCTTAACACATACTTCCCCTAACAGACTTGTATTTCAAAGCCAAAAACAATGCAGAGCCGATCACCAGCCCTTCTGGTACAATGCTGTCCCCATAGCTTGCTTTGTTGCAGTGTTTTGAGAGTAGAGCCCCACATAGGCTAGTGGTATGGTTCTCTATTAGCAAACCCAGAGATGAAGCAGTTAAATGCCCTGCTGGGGAGGAGGAAATTTCTTGTAAAAATTCAGAATCTCATTAAACAATTCACCCTTTTATTTTTCAGCCTTGGACTCAAGCCTGGCTGCCCGTGTAAACAAAGAAAGGAAAGAATCACTGAACCAACCCAACACATAAAAAAGTGACCATGTCTGTCTTTGAAGGTCTCTTTATGCTGTTTGGAAAACTTAGGATTATAGTGGTTTTTCTCAAGTTGTGTTTAAAAAAAAGAAAAAAAAGAAAAAAAGAGGAACAGGAGTTGAGGGAAACTTTCTCTTAAACAGAGCAGAAGTCATTAATTAAGTATCCCATTCATTCCCCTGGCACCGGCTCATCAATCAGATTTCTTATTAGCATTCTGATGACCTGCTTGACCCCCCGTCTCTGTACTATCTGCATGACGAAACAGAAGATCAGACCACACACCAAATGGAGGAGGATTATGCTACAGTTTTTCTTACTTGGGGATGACTTAAGTTGTTGTGGGTTGGAGCATTTTAAGAGGCTGGCTAGCAGAGGAGCCATCCCCGGTATTTCAGAGCCAGCCTAGTGAAAGTTTCTAGGGATTTACAGAGCTATAAACTGCTCTAGTCACAGCAAGGGCAAGTGTAATGGATTGAGCTGGTGAGATCCTGAGCACCAGGAACTGAACATCATTGAGGTCAGACTAGATGAGCACAACGGTCCCTTCTGGGCGTGGAATCTATGAATAAAAACTTGTACCAACACAGCACGACTACAATGTTCCGCTTGGACCCAGGTGACCACCACAGGGCCAGAGATGCTGGTTTTAGGGCCAGTCTGAACATGAGTAAGGAGAGGCAATGAGAGCCCAAGTCTGCACAGGAAGTTAGCAGCAAAGCTGGGAGTAGAACTCTGGTGTGCTGGTACCTAGTTCTGTGCTCTAACCACTTGTTAACTTTCTTGTCAGAAAATGGCTTAGCTCCTGAAAAATTCCAGAAGACCCAACAACATGGGCCTAATTTTATGGCCCTTGGGCTGGATTATAAGTACCACAGAGATAGCAATCATCTTAGTGTCCCCTTCATAGATTATTACAGCCCCAAGGGATAAAATATTTCCAAATCTGCTTTATTAAAAGGATCAGAGAGGTAGCCGTGTTAGTCTGTATCTTCAAAAACAACAAGAAGTCCTGTGGCATCTTATAGACTAACAGATATTTTGAAGCATAAGCTTCCGTGGGCAAAGACCGGCTTCATCAGATGCTTTAATACCCTTATTAAAAGGGTATTTACTTGTAAAGCATGTCAGGGTATAATAATAATGGTAATGACAGTGCTATAAGTACACATTGTGCTTAACAGGTGGTTCAACAACAACAGAGCCCTGCCGGCCCCAGGAGCTTACCCTGTAAATAAGACACCACACAGCAAGGTTTGGCACTCAACAAAAGGCAGGGAAAGGAGTTTGTTATGGCAGCTGGAGGGATACAGCAGTGAACGATCATGAGATGCTCCCAAGGACATTTTGGAACATGTTATGCAGAAGTGCATGTTAACGATGAACAAATGAAGTGTGAATGATCATGTCTGTGTGGTTAAAGTGATGACAGAAACAAGACAATGAACACCAATTTATACCTCCAGATTAGTGGAACTGCTATGGGCACCCTCATGGCCCCACATTATGCTAATACATTTATGGCTGACCTGGAAAAACGATTCCTCAGCTCTCATGCCCTATTACCCATCCTCTACTTAAGACACATTGATGACATCTTTATGATTTGGACCTGTGGTATAGAGACTCTAGAAGAATTCCTCAGAGACTTTAACAATCTGCACCCCACCATTAACTTATGCCTTGATTACTCCACACAAGAGATACATTTCCTGGACACTGCAGTACAAATCAAGGATGGCCTCATCGATACAACACTGTACTGGAAACCCACTGATCGTTATACTTACCTACACCCTTCTAGCTTCCATCCTGAACACATAACTAGATCCATTGTTTACAGTCAAGCCTTTAGGTGCAATCACAGTTGCTCTGATCCTACTGACAGAGACCAAAAACTACAAGATCTTTACCAAATATTCATAAACCTAAATTACTCACCAGGAGAAATAAAAAAAACAAATTGACAGGGCCAGACGAATACCCAGAGACCAGCTACTCAAGATAGGCCCAAAAAAGCCAAGAACAGAACACCACTGGTCATCACCTACAGCCCCCAACTCAAACCACTGCAACAAATTATTAAAGACCTACAACCTATCCTTAATCAGGATGCCACACTCCAGAAGGGCCTAGCTGACATGCCTGTTCTCTCCTGCAGACAACCTCCCAACCTTATGAGGATCCTCACCAACAGCCACAGTCTATACCCCAGGAATACCAGTCCTGGAACCTTTCCTTGCAACAAAGCCTGCTGCCAGGGAAATACCATCACTGGACCTAACCAAGTTATTCACAGAATCATGGGCACATTCTCATATTCCTCAGCTAACATCATATATGCCACCACGTGCCAACAATACCCAGATGCTTTGTACATTGGACAGACTTCTAACTCTCTTAAACAAAGAGTTAATGGGCACAAAACAGACATAAAAACACTCCAGATCCACAAACCAGTTAGTCAACATTTTAATGGAGTGGGCCATTCTGTTAATGACTTAAGAGTTTGTATGTTACTGAAGAAAAATTTTCGCACCACTCTTGAAAAGAAGACAGCCGAGCTGTCTTTTATATTCAAATTCAGCACATTAACATGTGGTTTGAACCAGGATGGGAGTTTTCTGAGTCACTATAGGGGCTTGTTTTCATACTTGGCTTAATCTAATTCTTGGCCTTCCCTCCCCCACTCCTCTACTCTCTGATTTGCTCACCTTGATCATTTTTTTCTGATTTGTCCTCCTTGATTACTGTTTTTGGTTCTCTGTACCTTAAATATTGAGACTGTTCTGGTATGGTTATGGTCTGAAGAAGTGGGTCTGTCCCACGAAAGTTCATCACCTAATAAATTATTTTTTTAGTCTTTAAAGTGCTACTTGACTGCTTTTTTGTTTTGACAGTATGTGTGGGTGATTTTGTGGCTTTTGGTGAGCACTGGTCAGCTGGAAGAAGAGCAGGGACTTGTGGAACAGATTAGAAAACATCTGTAGTGGGGTTAAAAACACAAACCAAGTATGCTATCATTATTCTGTTTTTTAGAACTGCGCAACTCTTAATTTTTATTAAAAATGGCTTACTAAAATGAAAGCTTTGTATTTATTTTGCAAATATGAACATTTTTTGTTTTTTCTTCTCACTCCTAGTTTCCTTTCCATTAATTTTTTATTTTATTGTATTTTATTTGGATATAAAATGGAAAAAGCAGGGGAGGAAAAAAGGGAGAAAAAGGGGAAAAAACAGAAACAGCTGTTGAAAGGATAGTGAAACCTTTTGAAATCAGTTTTCTGAAAACTTTGAAATTGGTGAATTTAGTTTATCTTTTTGACCAGCTCTGCTCATTAAAGGTTTTAATTTCAGCAGGTGCTGCCTATCCACCTAACATCTCAGCATGCTGTTTAGTGAATTTATCCTCACAACAATGGTTTGAGACAGGAGGTGCCATCATCCCAATTGTGCAGGTGAGGAACTGGGTCACAGAGATTTTTTCAAAATAATTTATGCAATTTGTGCTATGCAAATTGCATAAATTATTTCCAAATACCCTATTACAAACTTGGTGACAAAATTTCGGAATAACGGGCTATTCCAAATTTTCTGTTACTCTTCATATGATAAGGGGTACTGGAACTGAAATAGTATGCCTGAAATAGCAGCACTATTTTGGGCACTGTGAAAAGCTGCGGGGTTGCTATTTTGGGATACCTTTGCACCCTGAAATAGCACCCGCCACGTAGACATAGCCAGAGAGAATAAGGCCATGTCTGCGCTACAAAAATAACTTCGGAGTTGCTTACTTCGAAAAGTAACTTGGAAGTTGAGTGCCTACACACAACCTGCTTTGAAGTTAAACTTCAAAGTAAGGCACTACCCCAGTCCTGGGAATAGAGTAAGGACTTTGAATTTGGGCTCCCAACTTTGATGTTAATTTTGAAGTAAGGGGAAAAAAAAAAAGTGTGTAGATTCTCTGCTGGCTACTTCAATGTAGTGCCGAATTTCGAAGTTAACTTTGACGTTAGTTCCTAGTGTAGACTCACCCCAAGTGACTTGTTTAAGGTCTCACAGAAGGACTAGGGCTGGAGAGCAAGGAGGGAATAAGAACCTACAAGGTCTTTCCAGTCTCAGGTTAGCGTTCTAACCACTGGGTCATCCTTCCTTCTTGTGATTTTAGGTAGGGGGACATAGGGTACATAGCACCTAAACAGTCTTCTGGCAAACAGGCTTGGGATACCAGCCTTGCCCATCCTGGTTAATAGCCATGAATTTATCTGTTTCTTTTTTGAACCACATTATAGTCTTGGCATTCACAACGTCCTCTGGGGAAGGAGTTCCACAGGATGTGTGAAGACACACTTCCTTTTGTTTGTCTTAAATCTGCTGCTTATTAATTTCATTTGGTGACCAGCTAGTTCCTGTGTTATGGGGAGTAAATAACGCTCCCTTAATTATTTTCTCTGCACCATTCATGATTTTATGGACCTCCATAATAACCCTTCAGCATCTGTTTTCATGCTGAGAAGTCCCAGTCTCATTAATCTATAGCAACAAAGACTGAGGGGAAGTGTCTGCGGGAAGCAGGGTCATAGATCCACAGCCACATCTTGAGGGGTGTGGCAGGCTATTTGTTGTGTGGCAGTGGAGCTAATGGAAAGGGAAATGAGGAGTGCAGGTGAAAAGGGGCAGCAGATGCAGCAGCCCCCTTCCTGGTTATTCATCTCCAGGTCTGTCCAACAGGACACTATTTTCAACTGTTTCTTTCTGTGCCCCCACACATGGGTTGTTGATTTCCTAATTTGGGGAGGCGCTCACGATTGTGTCTCCATGGTTGCAGTTTCTGTAGGACCTATCCCTGATAGTCTTTAAACCAACGGTCTAAATTCATGGCCCAGGGACCATCTGTGACACAAGCAGTTCTACAGTCTGACCTGCAGGTGGCTGCTGGCATGTGAGTCCCTGGGGGGTGGTGTCCAATCCAGCCCCTGCTCCAGCCCTGCCCACTCCTCCCCATTGCACTCCTTGGCTACGTCTACACGTGAAGCCTACATCGAAGTAGCCTATTTCGATGTGGCGACATCGAAATAGGCTATTTCGATGAATAACGTCTACACGTCCTCCAGGGCTGGCAACGTCGATGTTCAACATCGACGTTGCGCAGCACCACATCGAAATAGGCGCAGCGAGGGAAAGTCTACACGCCACAGTAGCACACATTGAAATAGGGGTGCCAGGCACAGCTGCAGACAGGGTCACAGGGCGGACTCAACAGCCAGCCGCTCCCTTAAAGGGCCCCTCCCAGACACACTTGCACTAAACAGCACAAGATACACAGAGCCGACAACGAGTTGCAGACCCTGTGCATGCAGCATGAATCCCCCGCTGCAGCAGCAGCAGCCAGAAGCCCTGGGCTAAGGGCTGCTGCACACGGTGACCATAGAGCCCCGCACGGGCTGGAGAGACAGCGTCTCTCAACCCCCCAGCTGATGGCTGCCATGGAGGACCCCACAATTTCGACGTTGCGGGACGCGGATCGTCTACACGGTCCCTACTTCGACGTTGAACATCGAAGTAGGGCGCTATTCCCATCCCCTCATGAGGTTAGCGACTTCGACGTCTCGCCGCCTAACGTCGAAGTTAACTTCGAAATAGCGCCCGACGCGTGTAGCCGCGACGGGCGCTATTTCGATGTTAGTGCCGCTACTTCGAAGTCGCGTGCACGTGTAGACACAGCTCTTGTCTCAAGTCCCCCTCCCCTAAGGGAAGTGGCTTTGGGGATAGCCGGGGGCCTGGCAGAGGATGCAGCAAGGCTGGGGTTCCCCCCCACTCACTGCAGCCACAGGAGCTGTGGGGAAACAGCAATGTGGCAACCTCTGGTCTGCTCAGCTGTCATCCCGTAGGCCAGCCCGGTCACTCTTCTCCACCATGGCGGGTGAAGGGGACTGCCCCAAGGAGAAGGGGAGCATGGGCTGGCTTGGGAGAATGCAGTGTACTGGAGCAGGGTGCTGCATAGCTCTGCGTTCCTGCAGCTCCCACCCCCTGGGCTGAGTGCAGGTAGGCGGGGAGGCCATGACTTCTGCTGCCAGCCCCAGCCTGCCCAGGGCCCCATGGGCTAACCTGAGTATGGGAGACCATGCCATCCATAGGGCACATGGGGTGTCTCCCATGGAGTCCCCCAAAGTGCAGAACCCAGGGCGCCTGCACCAAACCATCCTATGGACAGACAGGTCTGTGCACACCTTCCCCGGGCCACAGGGATGTGCCAGCAGTGGTGCATGGCTAGCAGCCAGAAGCTGCCCTCGCCCTGCTGTGCTACCGGTGTTGGAGCTGGAGGCTCCTGGAAGAGTTTGATCACCCAGGAGTTGTAGGTGGGGACAGGAGACGTGTGTATAGGGGGAACACCTGGAGTCACCCCCCCGTACCCTGACAGGGGGTACCTGCTGGCCCATGGGGAGGATTTTTTAGGACTGGCACTAGCCCTAAGGTAAATTGAGGCCCCTTGCTGTAAGCAAAGACACTAAATGGGGGTGCTCCAATCACAGAAACAAAGCCCACAGCACAGTCACCCAACCCAGCTATGTCCTTAGACTTAGAAAGATGGCTCAAGTGATGCCAGGCAGTACTCCTGCCATCCCTTCCTGGCCTATGAACAGGGAGAGGGGCAGGCAGGTTAGCCAAGCAGTGAGGAGTGGCCAGAGCTAGCCACCCAGCTGGGGGTCAGCATCCCAGCCAGAGCATCCTCCACTGAAGGTAGGAAGCCACGGGCTCCGAGGACGAATCTGGTAACTCAACTCTGAAGTCGACCCAAGCCAGGACAAGGAGAAGCTGAGGCAGAGCCTTAAGGGGCTGTTTCATGAATTGGAGTCCGAGGATGTGTGTTCATTGGAGGGACTCATGGGTGGGATAGCAATGGGACAGGAAACATGGGGAGTTAGGCTGGAAGCAACCCAGCCTGAGGGACTGAGCAGCCCACAGGGTTTCACCAAGTGTCACCCCATAAATGTAACCTGCATTCAGAATCACGTTTTGCTAATGAAAGAGGATCCAGCAAAGTGAGACCAACCCAGGGAAATGCCAGAGCCAGGCAGAAGTAGGGGGATGCCTGGATTCCTAATACTCATTCAGGACAGTTCTAGTCTGTGGGAAGGATTTAGGGTACCCAAATTAATGCACTAAGTCATTTGCATGAAATCTCCAATTTCCTGGACCTTCAGCCATAACAGCTGGGACATTCAACATTTTACTGAACAGAAAACGAGAACCTATCTTGCTCTGACACCTTTGCGAGAACTTTGAACCTAGTCTAGAACCCACTGAAGTTAGTGGAAAGATTCATTATGTGTTGGATCAGGCTTTTCTTGGGGTGCCAGTTGCACTTGTTTTCCTTGCATAGTCACTCAGTGTCTCCTGTAGTTTATGAATGCTTCTGGGTCTGGAGCATCTTAAAAACTCCAGACAAACTAACAAGTGAAGTGAGCTGGGAACACTCAAGCAGCCAGTCCTGAGATTTATACATCTGGAAGCTGGGGTATGTGCATTCTTAGTGGAAAGCTCTTCATGGTGGAATTCTCTTTTCCCGAAAATCTAACTGATGAAGGCACTCCTGCCTTCCCTGTCCCACTGCTCTTGGCCCCGGTCTGATGAAAGCATAAAGACCAAGGTCATGCCCACCCATGGAAAGTCTTCATGCAATTTTTTGCCCTAGGAGGAATGGAGGGGACTATCTCCTTACCTGAAAATTATCATTTGTCTTTTCTATGCACTTTTTAGATGCATGGTGCGGCACGTATCATATCTGCTTCTCTTTTGTAACATTATCTACCACATGTGAGTCTTCGATCTTCCCTTCCAGTTCTTTTGAACCTGTGCAGGATCAAGCACATCTGTTTAGTTTTACTGGGGTGTATTTTGAAGCTGGGCAGTCTGGAAGGACATTAAACATTGTAGATTCTGGGTAAAGAAAATGTTCCAGGTTTGGTTTACATACATACAATTGTGTACTTTTCCTGGGTCCCTTTTTAACTGAAGTAGCAATCAATCTAGTTCTGCTCTGAAGTATGCCCCTGTGTCCTATGACTGTCAGTTGTCTTTGTGTGCTGGACTGTGCTATTCAATGCTGAGTGTACTTTGAATTTAGATCAGCTAAAAAGTCAGATATTTCTCTGATGATGTCATTTTTCCAACCTTGCAGATGAGAAGCAGCAAATGAAAGCTGGAAGGGAAGATCGATGACTCGCATGTGGTAGATAATGTTACAAAACAGAAGCAGATATGATACGTGCCGCACCATTCATCTAAAAAGTGCATAGAAAAGACAAATGATAATTTTCAGGTAAGGAGATGGGACCAAGTCCCCTCCATTCCTCCTAGGGCAATAAATTTCATAGAGACTTTCCATGGGTGGAAGGCTGGAAATTGCTGATTGTTGATGGACCATCTGAGATGAAAATCAGTTGTTTCCAAAGCCTGAATAAATTAAATTCTCTGTACCTGCCAAAAATGTAAACAGGCTTGTTGGTGCCAGCAGCTTCTCTTATCTTGGTAGCCTGTTTACATTTGCTGGCAGATAATCACCATGACTAATGTTTATCTAATACAGCCAATTTTTCCACCAAAATCTGTTCTCTCACCTTAACCAATTGTGTTCAGAAATGGTTAATGAAAATCTCCAACAGAGTATCAAATGGTAAGACATCTCCCAGCCCTTGTTACAGAGGGATTATAATTTCTGGAGGTACTTTGCAATGTAAAAACAATTTCAACTCAGGACCGGGACATCTGTGCTTGTGGGCTCATGATTGTATGAGAGCCTGAGATATGTCTTTCTTTTTTTTGCTATTAGCGCTGTGAGCACATCTACCCGCTACAATAGCCCCAGCATAGAGTTCATGGTTCTGTGACTCCACTTGGTATTTTTTACTTTGCTGCCCGGTGCCAGCCACTGCCCCACTGCACTACATGGCAGTAAGGCTGTGGTGGGGGTTGGGCTTGCGGAAGAGCCCGAGAATCTTCTTAGTGGTTTACATTTGTGCCTGAACTCCCCTCCCTCCCTGATAGGCACCATGCAGTCGGGGGCTTTCCTGTGCTCAGATGCATCACCTGGCTAGCCCCCAACCCAATGCAAGGGTGTGCCTGCCATTCGGTGCTGACCATGCTGCCAGGCAGCCCTTGTCCTGACTTGCACACAATTAGGGTTCCAAGGGAGGGAAAGAATTCTGGGCCTTGCAGCTTCCGGGGTTGAGAAGAAGTCTCCTCCAGTAGCTAAGATTTTTAGGGCATTTCTGCTGTATGTGGGGACTACTTCAGCTGGCCCTCCACCAAAAATATTTTGGAGTCTTTCTGCCACTGGGGGCGGGGGAAGTTTCCCCCAGCGGCCTAGATTTTCAGGGGCTTGCTGCTGCACAGGGGACTACTTCAACTGCCCCCCACTGAAGCCCCCCCATAATGCCATCCCCAGGAAGGACATGGGGGCTATCTGCCACCAGGGGGAAGTCTTCCCTGGCAGCTAATAATATAATATGGAGATACACGTCTCATAGAACTGGAAGGGACCTCAGGAAGTCATCAAGTCCAGTTCCCTGCCCTCTTGGCAGGACCAAACACCATCCGTTCCCCCCCACATTTACCCCAGATCCCTAAATGGCCCCCTCAAGGGCTGAATTCACCACCCTGGGTTTAGCAGGCCAATACTCAAACCATTGAGTTATCGCTCCCCTCAACCGCTACAGTTAACTGTTTCGTTCTGGCCCTCATTATATCTTGACTGACCTAATATACCCTCCACTTCTCTGGCTTCTCTAAACCAACCCTTTCAGTCCAGAAAAAATATTGTACTGGAAATTTCATGCCCTCTCTGAATCCCTTCCTTGGCTCCCTATTTGCTACTGCATCAAGTTCAAATCTGTCATCACCATCTCCAAAACTCTGCATAACTCTACCCAACCCTGCCTACCTAACCATGTCTCCCTTTTCATTGTCTCCTCCCTCCCTACTCTTCTAATATTTCTGTTTTCCACGGCCTGTTAGCTTTGCACAGATACAGCAATGTATCTTCTCTTTGCCCTTGCTAGTGTAGATGCAGCCTCTGTGACTGGTCTGAATCCTTCTAAATTAGCAGGGAATATAAGCAGTTTGATGCTTGTGTTTGAGGGCCTCTGAAATATGAGCATAATGATCCTTGAGTGGCTCAGACCTACAGTTTAAAAGGTGGATATGGATTTTAGATAACTGTGTTATGTCTTGATCTGTTAATACTGCTCTTTATACTATACACCTAAATGTAAGTACAATAGCCACATTCCAATTAATTTATTTACTAATTATGTGGTAAAAACAAGAAAGTCAGCCATTTTTCAATAATTGTGAGCTATGACGCTTCTGTATTTTTATGTTTTTAAGTGAGGTGAAACTTGTAGTACACAAGACAAGCCAGATGCCTGAAAAGGATGTAACATCCTGGAAATGTTGAGAGTCACTGTGTTAACTCTGGCCCAACTTCTGTTGGTGAAAGACAGGAGCTTTTAAGAGACAGAGGCTCTTCTTCGGGTCTAGAAAAGGAATTCTGAGGGTTCCAGCTAATTACAAGTTGGCACAGATTGTTTTGCACATGTAGCAGCTCATTCTGGCATAATTTAGAATAAGTCATTCCTTGTGCCATCATAAGTTACGCCGGCAGAAGTGCTGGTGTGAGCAGTGGTGTGTAGGCGAGAGAGCTTGTCCTGATGACATGCTCATTGGGGGCAGATAAATTAAGTCAAAGGGAAAGCTCTCTCCCATTGAATCAGAGAAAGTGCACTAGAGAGCTGACAGCAGCACAGCCGTGCCTCTGTAAGCTCACTGGTGTAGCCACAGCCTAAGTGACCATTCAGCATGGTTAGTCCATTAAAACCTGTGCCATTAGAGGATGAAAAAGGGGGTGGGTGATAATGGGTGACTAATTGTTGTGATAACCAGTGTCTCTGTTCAGTCCATGAAATGTAGCATCTAGCAGAATTATATACTGAACTCCCCGGCTTGTCTTTCAAAAGTGTTGTACATTTTTCCTTTCAGAATGGGGACTGAGTGGTCAGGAATAGAGTGACTTGAAGAAGAGCCCTGTGTAACTTAACGACTGTTTTTTCTCACCAAGAGAAGTGAGTCCAGCAATAGTATTATGTCTCCCATCTTGCCTACCTAAGGTAAGGACTCAGGCATATTGGCAGGTCAGCACAGGGAAGATTGAATTGATATTTCAGGTGTTGTACCTGCTCTTCAGCCTTCCAAACAGGAACAGCTCCAGGACACTAATGTTCCCCAGGCAATCCTTAAAGGAAAAAAAGTTACTGCTAGAGTGGGAAAAGGATGCCACAGACTATTTGTTTCCTTGAAAAGCCAGCAGTTCTCTTTTAGCACACAGGGCACTTTCATAATCTTAACTGCCCAACAGGGTCTTTCAATAAGCCACAATCCAGTTGAGATCATTCTGCAGCTTGTAGAGTCAGCCTAAAGGAAACCACATGGATGGCAATTTGAACATGTTAAGCCAGAGACTGCATCTTTCAGCATTCCCACTGATGGCTGGGCAAAGTTATGATAGCGTGCCAGAGAATGATTCGTGCTTCGGGGGGTGGTAGGTGGAGAGGAGCCAATGGGATAGTATTTAAAATGTGGTCTAACCTTTTCCGCAAACTGAAAGAACGAAAAATGCTCATAAAACTGCGCTTTGTGCACAGGAAGAAATCGGTTTTTATACTGTTGCTAAGTTCCTTATTGTTTTCTGGCTGTTTTTTGTGCTTCTGTGGCAGCCTTTTCTGTGGGCCCCTTTCAGTGAATTGGCTATATTGGCCTGCAGATAATTAGATCAGTGCTATCATTTGCACTGTCCTTTTTCCTCTGGGCCTATTTACATAATAATGGCAGTTTGTGCTACTCTGTCTCTCTCTCTCTCTCCTCTCTTTTAACAAGACACCATTTTCTAACCTGAAATAATTCATTGAATAATCTATGAATGGTTCAGTTAAGAAAAGACTGCAAACATCTGGCTAAGAGAAAAATATTTTCAGGGCCGCAAATTCTCCAACCTAAATACGGATGGTTTAATAAGCTTTACTTTTCCTAGTGAATTTATTTTTACTGTATTCTTACTATAATCAGAATGTATTTCCTATAGTAATGCAATGCTATTATCCTCTACTATTAGTTTGATTTTTACATGCATATATTTTGTGTTACATAAAAAACCAAACTCTGTGTTTGTACTCATGTATTGTGATTTAATTTTGTACAGCCAATCACTTTAGAAGTAAGTAAGAAGTTAGGTTTCCTGCTGTAAAATGCTTTACATTTAAATAAATTGCATGAGATAAATGACTATTTTAAAACAGGCAACTATATCCAATAAGGTTGTTTACAACATTGTTTACTGTGAATTAAGGTCTCTCTCCAGCAGAGTATCTGGAAGATAAGCCTGAAATTCTGGAGCCAACTTTGATGCTTAAAGTTAAGCATGTGCTTAGGTAACTTGCTGAATTGAGGCCTGTGTAGTTTTTAGGTCCATCATTTTTAGGGTACACATTCTTTGAAAGAAATGTGTCACATGGGAGAGGGGAGAGACATGTAATCCCCTCTCAGCTTATCCTAGCTATTGGTAGCTGCCCCATTCTTGAAGATCCTGTCTAAGCCCCATGAATATTTTTCTTACTGTAGGCGAGATAAGCTGGCACCTATACCTATCCCTGAAGAGAGAGAGAGTCTCCACAGCCTTCCCTCAGCAAGTAACCTATAGTACAAAAATAAAGGGACTTAATAAAATTGGTGCTGATGGGCTGTAAGGGCTGAAAATACACTCTGTCTCACTGAACAGTGAGTAGCTGATCTACTGGAAGCATGAGGACATCTGTGGGGAAGCCTGAGGAGAGCCAGAGAGTTGAAGTGGAAGAAGGCCCTGGCAACATGGACACCATCTGAGTCCCTGAGGTGCTTTTGGGTGGTGACGGCACAGATGAGGGCACTCGGGGGACTATGCTAGGCTTGTGATGTGTGAGGGGAGCTACCCAGCCTTTCTTCCAACTCCTCAGGTCAGGGCTGCTGAGGTTCTTTACCATATTCACTGATGTATCTCAGCATAGAAGGCCTCCAGTGCTGCGAAGTCCAATTAGAAGCTGTTTGTAACTGCACAACCCACCCAGGAGACTGTAGTTGACCAGTGCCATACAAAAAAGAGAAGACTGTAGCTGTAGAGGAACAGCCACAGTCAGTGTATATCCAGGCCAACCTCAACTGTTGAAGTTCCAGCCACAGTTTAAAGCTGTTCTCCTATGGCAGTTGGGACTGCTCTGTGAGAAGAAACATTGCCTTTGGTCAGTTATTCTCCATTACCAGATGGAGGCCACGTGGACCTATTTGGCACAAAAATGTATTTAAAATCTTATAATCTGCAGTATATTTTATCAGGTATTTTAAAAACCACTCCTCCTCCTCCCTGGGACTCTGCTTCCTGAAGAAATACAGTTAGGCAAAGCACCAAGACACTCAGGAGGGTGTGTTTTGCAGCGAGAAGCAGTTCTGCTTTCCACAGAATAACAGAATCATGGAAGATTAGGGTTGGAAGAGACCTCAGGAGGTGCTCTAGTCCAATCCTCAGCTCAAAGCAGGACAATCCCCCACTAAATCATTCAAGCCTGGCTTTGAAAACCTCTAAGGAGGCAGATTCCACTATCTCCTGTGGCAACCCATTCCAGTGCTTCACCATCCTCCCAGTCAACTAGTCTTTCTAATATCCAACCTGGACCTCCTGCACTGCAACTTGAGACCATGGTTTCTTGTTCTGTTGTCCACCATCTCTGAGAACTGCCTCTCTCCATTCTCTTAGGAGCAACCCTAAAGGCTGCTATCAAATCCACCCCACCCCCATTTGTCTCTTCTGCAGACTAAATAAGCCCAGTTTCCTCAGCATGCCTGTAAGAGTCCCGAGACTCCCAGCCCGTGGCCTAGGGCGGGCGGCACCCAAAAAGGGGTTAGAACACCAGCCCCGCACTCAGTTTGGGGCTGTCAGCAGTTCACCGTTACAGTACAATACAGGCCCCAGCCCTCAGTCTAGGGCGGGGCAGCAGTTCTCAATAGCAATACAGTACCGGCCCAGCCCTCAGTTCAGGGCGGGCAGCCGTTCACAGTTGCAACAAAATCCTGGCCCAGCCCTCAGTCCAGGGCGGGGCAGCAACACAAGGGTTTGAGCACAGGCCCCAGCCCTCAGTTTGGGGCAGGGCAACAGCACAAGGGTTTGAGCACGGGCCCAGCCCTCAGTTTGGGGCGGGGCAGCAGCACAGGGTTTGAGCACAGTCCCAGTGCGGGCTGGCCCTGTCAAGGAGGAGATAGGGGGTCACAGGCCCTCCCACTCCACTGTGAACCGGCCCGGGGCCGTGGGGTCACTCGCACACGACCACGGCAGTGGGGATCCAGGCCGCAACACACTGCCATGGGTTCAGGAGCGTCGTTCCCCAGGCCACTTCCTACCTCTACCTCCACCGGCGGAAGGTCCCAGTCCATCTGGTCAGGGGGTCCCACAGGGTCAGTCTCCTCCAAATCATCCACCTTCAGCGGCTCCGGCCAGTCGCTCATATCAATGTCATTGGGATAGTCGGGCGGCGGTAGCACGGTGGACCCGAGGCGATCCTGGGCCTGAGGGCTGCAGGGATCCGCCGGGACTCTGGGGCAGGCCGCTCCTGGGGCTTCTTCCAAGGCGGGGGGTCTCCGCTGGCGTGAGGGTCCTGGCAGGTCTGGGAAGTCCAGGTAGTCCCCCTGGGGCATCTGGATCCGGGGTTGTTCGGAGCCGCTGGGGGCTTGCTCCTCCGGCCCGGCTGGGCGGCGACAGGCCCTCCGCCCTTGGCACCGGGGAGCTTGTGCAGGCGCGTCCTCCCTGCCCGGAGGCCCAGGCTTTAATGGATCTCGAGCCCTGCCCTTGGCCTTTCTAGCCCTGGGCCCCACCCTCTGAGGGGTGGGCCTCTGGTGTTCTGGTTCCGGGCCCGCCCACCAGGGCCTCTGCGCAGCCTCCTCTGCCTCTGAGTCGGCGGGAGGCCATACTGACTCACTACAATGCCATTTAAATAATGTGACCCAGTTGCCTGATCATTTTCATTGCCTTCTGCTGAACTTTCTCCAATTTGTCCACACCTTTTCTGCAGTGGGAGGCTCAAAACTGGATGCAATACTCCAGACTTGGTCTCATGAACACAGATTAGAGTGGAATATCACTTCCCTCAATCTGCTGGCCATGCTCTTACTGATGAGACCCATTATGTTGGTATCTTTCTTGGCAACAAGGGCATACTGTCAACTCATATCCAGCTTCTTGTCTGGGGTAATCCCCAGGTCCTTTCCTGCTCAGGTGATGCTTAGCCAGTCAGTTCCCAGCCTGTAGCAGTGTTTGGGATTCTTCCCCACTAAGTACAGGACTTTTAACTTGCTAAACCTCATCAGATTTCTTTTGTCCCAATTCTCTAATTTGTCTTGGTCACTGGACACTAACCCTATCCTCCAGCATATCTAACTCATTCCCCAGCCTAGTGTGAGCTGTAAACTTACTAAGGGTGCAAACCAACCCATCATCCAGCTCATTAATGAAGATGTTGACTGAAACCAGCCCCAGTACCGACCACTGGGATACGCCATTTGATACCGTCTGCCAATTAGATTTCAAGCCATTCATCACCACCTATTGACCCGATGAACAGTGAGCTTTCTATCTACCTTATTGTCCATTCATCCAAATCAATTTTTTAAAACTTGATGGCAAGGATACCGTGGGAAACCATATCAAAAGCTTTGCTAAAGTCAAGGTATATCACATCCACCATTTTCCCCATATCCACAGAGCCAGTTACCTCATCATAGAAGGCAATCTGGTTAATCAGGTATGACTTGCCCTTCGTGAGAACATGTTGATAGCTCCTGATCAGCTTTCTCTCCTCCAAGTATTTCAAAATGGATCCCTTGAATACCTGTTCCATGATTTTTCCAGGGACTGAGGTGAGGCAAGGTGAGGAGAGGCTCACTGGTCTGTAGTTCCCCAGATCTTCCTTATTCTCCTTTTTGAAAATGGGTGCTACATTTGCCTTTTTCCAATCTTTAGGATTTTCACCTGATTGTTAAGAGTTTTCAAAGATAATGGCCAATGACTCTGCAATTACCTCAGTCAACTCTCTCGGCTTATACGCTTTAGTTCCAGCCCCATGGACTTATGCATGTCCAGCTTTTATAAACAGTACTTAACCTGTTCCTTCACTACTGAGGGCTGCTCACATCCTTCCCATACCGTGCTATCCAGTGCAACAGTTTGGGAGTTGACCTTGTCTATGAGGACTGAGGCAAAAAAGTACTGTGAGTACTTCATCTTTTTCCACATCATTTGTCACCAGGTTGCCTTCCCCAGTCAGTAACAGCCCGCACCTTCACCGACTTTGTTGCTATCATACTTTTAGAAACCTGGGTTGACATGTGGGGAGGCATGAAAGGAGATCTTATGTCCCCCCCCAAAAAAAAACCAGGGGTGTGGGAGAAGCAAGGGGCCAGCAGCTGACAGGCAGAGACATCCGGTCCTATGGATGGTTCATACAACTGCTTCAGGCCCTGCATTTTGGAGGGCTCTGTGGTGTGCAAGAGACTGGTGGGGAGTCTGGTGCTGGCAGTCGAGGTTGCCCTCCCGACACTCACTGGAGGCATGGGAATTGCAGCAACCTGGACCCAGCCTGCCACATTCCACTCCACTGGCTCCCAGACACACTACTTCACTTCCTGCTCGTGGTGGTGGTGGTGGTGGTGAGAATTCCATCCTTTCCGCCAACCCCCGCCCTCCAACCGCACAGCCAGGGGGACTACTGGGGGTCTGACGCTGGCAACAGGGCTCACTACCCACACTCACTGGCAGCAGGAAGCAGAGCGCCCAACCCCAGCCAGGATTATGAGTTTAACACCGTGGAAAGGTCCATGCTCGGTAGAACTGGTACTGAGAGAGCAATAGTTCATGCTTCTGTATATCCCACTATTCAGAGTTTCATCCACTTTTTCACACCTTTTCAAATACTTGCTAGGCTTTTGGGCCAAGGTTTCCAAGTGAGGCGCCTACATCATAGTTTAGATTCCTGAGTGTTAGGTTCGACGGTCGAAATTGCTGGTCCTCCAGCAGCTCTCATGGGTTTTGTGGGAGCTGCTGACACTTAGTGTCAAGAGTCAGGGCCTGCAGTAGAGTCAGTCTCCAGGCTACCTATCCTGCACAGCTGTCCTGCCAGAGGCTGCCTGATCGGCTGCGCTGTCTGGCTCATTGGAAGCAGGCCTTCCAGCAGGGTGGGGGTGGGGCAACTGCCTCAAGGCCTGACTGTGAAGAAGAGCCCAGGCCTCCCAGTCACCACTGCTGGTGCTGTGGCAGCCACAGTGGCAGCTGGAGCCCCTGACCCTGTAAACCAGGGCTGGAAAGCCATGCAGTGCACTCCAGGCAGCTCTCAGAGCTGCCTAGGTAGGGGGCACTGTACACTTTTGGAAGGGCTGAGGGCTTGTCACTCTCAGCCTTCCATCCCTTCTGCTCAAGCCCATGCCCCTTCCAAGATTACAGTGCCCTCCCACCCCACCTTGCCTAGGTCTCAGCAAGTCTGTTGGCCCCCCTGGTTGGAAGAGTCAGCAGACTATGCCAACGGTTGTTCCCAGCCTTGCCCTGGCTTTGGATCCAGCCATAATTCACTCCAGGTTTCCTAGTTCTGACTGTTGGCTCTGATTCCTGATTTCTGTCTCTGGTCTCTGACTCTGGCACTCATCCTCAGCTCTCTGTTCTTGCTACCCACTCATGTGAGGCATGACTCCTGCTCTAAGCACTAGGCATGACCATCCACATCCCAGTCTCTGACATGCTGCACTTCTGAAAAGCAGGTCAATTGGTGGGGAATCCAGCGCCAAGACAGGTCAACAGAAAGACTTACATTGGCATTACTGGGTGCTTGATTAGATCCTTATTTGGGTGCCTAAATAACAATTTAGACATCCATTACTCTCCAGTTTGTAAAAGTGTTCGCCCAGTTGTATAAAATGAGGGCGTGTGATTTATTCAACAGAGCAGGAGATTGGGAATCAGGAATTCTGGCTTCTATTCTCACTTTGGCTGTTGACTCAATATATAAACATCCACAGGTCATCTTGCCTAAATGTTCCTTTGGACGCCTGAGTTGTGGGTGCCTGACCTGAGGCAATTGAGGCCTGATTTTCAGAGGTGCTGTGGAGCAGTCACAAGTCCTACTTCCTGGAATGTGTGGGGGCTAGCACCTGTATTTCAGACATTCAGGGCTACGTCTACACTAGGATGCTACATCGAAGTAGTCTGTTTTGAAGTAACAACATCAAAATAGGCTACTTTGATGCATATCGTCCACACATCCTCTGGGGCTGGTGATGCCTATATTCAACATCGAAGTAGTGATGGGGAATGTCGAAAGGGGCTGCCCCGGAGAGAAAAGCAGAGTGTCTACACACAAAAGCTCTCCCTTTTGAAATAAGGGGCCAGAAAAGCCTGCAGACGGGGTCACAGGGTGGACTAGCCCTTCCAGGGCAACAGCAAACTGCTCCCTTAAAGGGCCCCTCCCAAACACACTGGGCCTGCACAGCACAAGGTCTGCAGAGTGCTAGCCACACTCTCACAGATCGAGTCACAGCAGGCATGGACCCCCAGCAGCAGCAGCAGCATCATCATCAGCTGCTGCTGCTGCTGGAAGCCTTCCAGGTTGTCATCCGGGGAGCAAGCGCCCTGCTAGGTGCTGCACAGGAGGCTGCCCAGCAGCTTCTGGAAGGGGAGCCCTCCTTAAGGCAGACTGGGACACCCCTGACCACCAGGTTCCCCTGTTCCTCCCCCTCTGGGTGCTCCACCACCTCTGGAGCTACCCCACCAGCTCCGAGTGGTGGGAGTGGCTGGTCATGGGGTAGAGGGATGACAACATGTGGCTGCAGAACCTTCCTGGAGCTCTGCCAGTGGCTCATCCTCACACTGAGACACCAGGACACCCACATGCGGCGCGCCTCCCCGTGGAGAAGAGGGTTGCAATAGTCATCTGGAAGCTGGCCACACCAGACAGCTACCGCTCTGTGGGCCACCAGTTTGGCATGGGAAAGGCCATAGTTGGGGCTGTTGTCATGGAGGTAAGGAGGCTGAAGGTGTGGGTGCTGGGGAGGGGGGCCCAGGTGTGGAGCTGGGGAGGGAGGGGCTGGGAAGGGGCCTGGGGGGGAGGGGGCTGAGGAGGGAGGGGCTGGGTGGGGGGATACCCAGGTGGGGGGTGCCTGGGAGAGGGGTCCCTGGGGGAGCTGGGGGCACCCTGCACACCCTCATGGGTGCTTGTCTTCCCTCCCCACAGGTGGTTGGTGCGCTCAATGCCTTGCTGCTCCAGAGGGTCGTCCAAGTCAGGAACCTGGATGTGGCCATTGCAGGATTCACTGCCATGGTGTCCCCACTAGATGGGACCCATATCCCCATCCACGCCCTGGACCACAGTGGGGGACAATGCATAAACCAGAGGGGCTACCACTCCGTGGTCCTGCAGGCCATGGTGGATAACCAGGGCTGCTTCCAGGATGTCTATACTGGCCTGGCTGTATACACAATGCCCACGTGTTCCGGAACTCAGGCCTGTGCCACTGGCTGGAGGTGGGACCTACATCCCCCCGAGGGAGATTCCTCTGGGGACTCCACTGTGCCCCTCTGCCTCGTGGCAGGTACAGCCTCCCCCCGCAGCCCTGGCTCATGCGCCTGTACACCAGCCACTTCAATGCCAGCCAGGAGCTGTTCAATGGTCACCTGAACCACACCCACCAGGTGGTGGAGAGGACCTTTGGCTTCTTCAAAGGCCAGTGGTGGTGCTTTCTTGCCTGCCTGGACATCAGCCTCCAGAACATCCCCCAGGTTGTGGGTGCATGCTGCATGCTTCACAACATTGTCGCGAGCAAGGGGGAGGCCTTCATCCAAGGGTGGACAGTCAGTGCTGGCATGGGCTTCCCCCAGCTGGCCACCACACCCAGTCACCAGGACCACCAGGAGGGGGTACATGTCCGAGAGACTGGATCAGGGTGCCCCCTAAGCACCTCCCTGGCCATCCCCAGCAGGCTTCCCACACACTGCCCCCACTACCTGCACACTGCCAGCACACCGCCCCAACCACCCGCACACTGCCCCCGACACCTACACATTATCCCCCCCAACAAGCACACGTCTCACAGGATTCTTTGAAAAATAAAACTGTGAATTATTGAATAACTGATAAAACTGTCTAGTATGGTATGTGCACAATGAACTGGAGCTAACATACAAATGGGGGAGACAACTATATACAAATGCGAGGACAGCTATATAAAAATAGGGGAAAACTATATACATGGGGGGCCAGTGGACGGCTCGACCATTGGCCCATCACTGCAGGGTGGGGGTAGAGGGGCACGACCCCTGTCGGGTTCGGGTCCTGGGCCCCACCCTTGTCCACAGTCTCTGGTACAGCAGGCTGGGAGTTGGGAGGACTGGCAGGGAGGGCTGGGTTGCCTCCTGTGGCCGGTCTTCAGCCCCAGCCATCTCCAGTCCTGAGGGGGCTGGCAGGCGTGGTGGCAGATGGGGCAGAAGGCAGGTCGGCAGGTGGGACAGCAGAGAGGGCAGCAGAGGGGACAGTGGCAGGGCGGTACCCAAGCCGCGGCCTCCTGGAATGATCAGGCTATATCCTGGAACACCCCTATGAACTCCCACCAGTCTGCCTGGCACCAGGTGGACTCCTCCCAGTCAAATTGCAGCCTCGCCTTGGCCACATCCACCTGCCACCAGAGAATTGCCAGGAGCTGGGGGTCCATGGGGGCCATCCCCTGGGTCTGGCGGTGGCACACCCGTCCTGGTGCTGCTGGTGTCCCCAGGTGCTGGCGGTCCCTGACCTCCATTGGGCTCTCTGGGACAATGGAGGGTGCCTGGCTCCCTGGGGCCTCAGATAGCGCAGCTGGGGAAAGAGGGAGAGAGCGAGGGGAAGGCTGTTAGTACTGGGCCCTGGCCTGTGGCCCACACCCACTTTCCTCCTTGCGGGCTGGGTATCCGTCACCCATTTGTGGGTGTGGTGTCCCTGTGGGTGGCCCCATTGTGTGGTCACCCCCTCCTCCAGGGTTAGGGCATGGTGCTGTCCGTGGGTGCGGGTGCTGATGGGCGCTGATGGCCATGCTGCTCTCCTGGAACCATGCTGTGGCTGGGCAGTTGCGGGCTGGGGTCTGCTGGGAGTATGGGGAGCCCCCAGTCATGGCTGGTGCCCCTGCCCTGTGGCCTGGGGGTGTGTGCCCTGTGGGGTACATGCCTGACCATCCACTGCCGTGGTCGGGGGACACCCAGTGGGCGGATGCCTTGCTGGAGCTCCAGGAGGGGAGGTCGATGAGGAGTCCCCGATCCTCACTGCTGGACCCCTCCTCCACTGTCCCAAGGGCTGCCTCCTTGGGTGGGCCCCGGGGTGCGGAGCTGGCCTCCGGGACGGACTCCGGCTCAGAGGCCTGCTGGCACTCCTCAGCTGTGGTGTCCAGTGTGGCTGCTGGGGGAGGTAGTGTCCCGGGGGCCCAGGATGGCCCTGAGTGCCCTGTAATAGGGGCAAGAGGCGGGGGTGGCTCCAGACCAGCTGGCCGAGTCCCAGGCCCAGGCGTAACCCTGTTGCAGCTCCTTGACTTTGGTCCGGATGCGATCTGGAGTGCGGGCAGAGTGACCCTGGGCAGTCAGACCCTTGGCCAGCCGGGTGAACGCTTCTGCATTCCACTACTTTCTCCCCATTATGTGGAGCACCTCCTCCTCACCCCAGAGTCCCAGCAGGTCTTGGAGCTTGGCCTCCATCCAGGAGGGGCCCCATAGCTTTTTGGCCCCCCATTTGGCTGCCTGAGGGACCTGGGGCCCCTTGGGCGGCCTGGGGGGTGCTCAGGGGGCTGGCTGGCTGCCATAGGTGCTGGTTGGACTGGTGGCGGTCTCTGGAGGGTGTGCAGGGTTGCCACGTGTGTGTGCTGCTGCCTGCACACTCTCAGCTTCCTGCCACAGGATATACGGGTCTGTGGTGCTCGAAGGGCTCTGCGCATGATGATCATAGAGCCCTGCAGGGGCTGGACAGCATGTCTCAACCCTTCAGCTGATTGCCGCCATGGAGGACCCCGCTATTCAAAGTAGCAGGACACAGATCATCTGCACACGCCCTGCTTCGACGTTTAACTTCAAAGTAGGGAACTAGTCTCATCTTTTGATGGGAATAGTGATTTCGACGTCTTGCTGCCGAATGTCGATTTCAACTTTGAAGTAGTGTGTGGTGTGTGTAGACATGACACGTGCTATTTTGAAGTTGTGCCAGCTACTTCGAAGTAGCCGGCTAGTGTGACGTGGCCTCAGTGAGTCATATTATTCAGTGAGTCATGATTTTTGTAAAGCAAAAGGGGATTACCATCATCCTCAGTTAGTTAGTCTGGGATACACAAGCCAGTGTTTTACATAAGTGGTTAGTTTTTCATTTAAAAAGCTTCCTTTTTTATTTGCTGCTCATTGAAAAATTGACAATCAAAGCAACATGCAAACGATAAAGGTAAGGGAAACAGGTTTGCTGTCATAGCACATACATTCACATGCAGAACTCTCTATGCACCAAGTATGAAACTGTTCAAAAGATGGCAAATATCACAGAGGAGGAAAATGGAAAAGAAAATCTCCTGTTACAAAACTGCTAACAGTGTAATTTTATTTACAAATAGTCATTGATTTTTTTCTAATGAATATTTATATTGCAGCTGAATGCTGGTTTGGGAGCAGGATTTACAATCTATATGAAAGCAAATAAGCCAGATAAAATACCAATGATTCCAGCCCCTACCACACGTTTTGCAAACGGCAAATGGTGCTTTTATTCATCTTTTTAGTAGTGATGGAGAGCCAATGGCCAGCCATTGATGCCCTGCTTTCAATAAAGCAGCCCACAAAAGTTATCAAGTGCACTATTTTCATGGCAGACACAGAATTTCATGGTTTTGTAACTTTCGTGACATTGTGATTTATATCAGCCATTTATAATTAAGCCATGGATAATTATGCAGACTCAAATGGAAGATTTATAAAATGAAACCAATATTCTCTCTGGGTTTTTGTGGTGTTAAATAATTGGGTACTTTTTGAAGTCTAAACAATTTAAAGTGGAAAGCTGAAAATCTATTGGAGAAGCCTTTAAAATGTTCCTTAAAGCTAGAGAAATTAAACAAAAGTTTTAGTACAATGCAGGAAGTGAACATGAATGCTTCAGAAAGGAAATCCTCCTATCCAAATACAAAGTTCATACAACTAACAGGCAGCTCCAGACTAACTCAGGGAGAAGGGCACACAGAGTTTCAGATTCTGAAATCAAGGTTTGCTTTCTCACAAGCTGTTTTAGGAAAAGTTTTCTTTACCACTGGATGTTTCTTTTGATTTTACTCTAGGTTTCCGCTCTAACTTCTCAAGATAGGGTTCACTTATATAAGACAGTGTGACAAATTAAATGCATACACTAAATATATGAAATGCGCATGGAGTAACAGCGATATGACTGAGGAACATATAATCCAAGGAAGTGGGTCTTACACACAAAAGCTCATTAGCTAATAGATAAATGTGTTCGTCTTTAAGGTGCTACAGGACTGCTTGTTATTTGTGAAGCTGCAGCCTAACAAGGCTATTCCTCTGACATATATGACTATTTGCATGACAGGGACAGACAAATGACTAAGATAAACAGCCTGATTCACTGCTATATAACTCCAGTTTTACGCCAGAGTTACTCTATTGAAACCAAGGAATTACACTGGGGTAAAGCCATAGTAACTCGGGGGGCGGAGGGGATAAAGCTTTGCCCTCTCTTAAGGATTCTGATCCTCACCGATAAAGCTAAATATTTTCCCTCTGTCAAAATTAGTATGGGCTCAGTCTTGCATTCTTTGATCAGACAAAATTCCCAGTGGCTTTGAGGAGACTCTCCCTAGAGCAGGCTCTTGCTCTGTAAATGCTAGGGGGTCTTTACAAAGCACTAAAAATACAGGACACGATCTTGAACTCCCAAGGGGCTGCATTCTCTGCACACCCAAAAACTGCCAGAGTCCAATGGGAATTTTGGGTGTGCAAAGAATGCCAAATGCCTTCAGTGACCTAGAGGGTCTTTTTCATACCTAATTTCCATTTAATGTCTTTTTTGTTGTATAAAAGAAAAATAGAAGGAAAAGTCTGGGACTTAGGGCCAGACTCTGACATCCTTCTTTACTTTACCCTTCACCTCAAACAGCCCTACTCAAATCTGCAGGAGTTACTCAGTGTATCAGTTTCAGAATCTGGCCCAACATGAGCAACTGTGTCCAAGCCCTTTAGGCTCTTCTTGACAGAGTTCTGAGCCTCTGCATAGCAATGACTCTGGTTTAGACTTTGTCTTTATGCAGCTCTTTTGAAAGCGATGCCATGCTTACACTCATGTCACCTGTGCACAAGCCTCCCCTTCCCCCTTCTTCTGGGAGGCGTATGTTTAAGAGAACATGAACTGGATAACAAGATCAAACGGACCCAGGAAACTGAGACAATGGCCTCTAGGTCCATCAAAGGCCAAATGAATATATATAAGTGATTATTTGACTTCAATGGCTCTACACTGTTTTATGTTACCTAGGGATCAAGCCCATGTATATAAATATATACACCCACTTTCTACTACTCAGGCTAAACACATGTCCTTCAACTCTGTGACTAATACTGTAAAGCATTTTATTGTGTCACATCATTTCTTTAATAACAGGACCAAACCCAGCATGTTTTTACTTTCTCTAACTGTTACAAGTACAAACTTCCTGGAAATTTTAGATTGTTTACTGAGGTTCAATAAAATGAAGATTTTTTAGGTCAACATTTTCTTCTGGCAGACTGAGCCTGAAGTGCACTTTATTTCCCTTTAATTTAACAGCTCCAACAGCTTTTCCAGTTAAATCGACTGTTCATTATTGAGCCCCATTTATGAAGGGCTGTGCAGTGCAGTTTAATGAATCCCTGGCACAAAGCTCCCTTTCAGTGTAGGGAAAGAATAGCCGCCTATTTAGGTCCTGTAGGGCTGTATGTCAAAGGCTGCCCATAATGCTTGTCAGGGAAGGGCAGAAATTCCCACTGATATAAGAATGTGCAAGAAATCAACTTTCACAACCAACTAGCAGATTAAGACACGATCAGGAAATGAGACTGTATGCTTAGAACAGTGACACCTGTTTGGCAGAGAGATTTTCCCATCACTTGATGACCACATAAGTTTGTACAACTGCAGGCAGGGCGGGGGTAGGGGGGGAAACAAAAATTCCCTCCCTGCTTTGCTCCTTCAGTGCTGCCTTGCTGAGGCAATCGTGAAACAAAACCAAGTCCCGTTAATTCCATGTACTGCAAATACCACAAACATGATACTTAAAACTCTCAGGCTTTGATAGGGTATGGTCCTGCTAATAAGGCGCCAAATCCGAAGTCTGTACTTAGGACCAGAACCTGTTAGCCTTATTTGTATTGTGTAGTAGCTTGCTCTCTGAGAAGTCCAAATGGGTCTTCACTCATGGTGGAAGTTGCTCCCAAGAGTAGCCCCACTGAAGCCAATGGGACAGAATCTGGTACCTGTTCTTTGGTTCAATAAATCCTTACTCTGGGGCCTAGTGACTGAAAAGAGACTGGGACTCCCGGCTTCCCCTGCTACTACTGCAGTGGCAGCTGGAGCACCAGACTTTTTAAAGCTCCCTTTCACTGGAGCATCGCGTGGCACACTCTGGGTGTCTCTGAGGGTGCTGAGGCAGGAGGCAGTGTGATACGCTCCAGGCAGCTCTGAGGCCAGTGCCACCCATTCTGCCCAAGGCCCCATCCCTTTTTGGGGTGCAGAGCCAGGTCTCCCCACTTCTTTGCCAGAGGCCTGGGGAGGCCATCAGTCCCACTGCCCTTGTCTGTTTGCCAGAAGCTAGATATGGGTGCCTGGGGATGGTTCATCTGATGATTAACTGTTCTGTTCATTCCCTTTGAAGCACCTGGCATTGGTACTGTCAGGAGACAGGATACTCAGCTTGATGGACCATTGGTGTGACCCAATATGTCTGTTCGCACGTTCCAATTAATTTGTCTTCTTAAAATGTTTCAGCAAAATCAAAACAAATCAAAACAAAACAAAACAAAACAAACCTCCTCCCCAGCTGGCTTCCTTACAACATTTGGGAGGTCTCACACAGGTTGTACACCCCTTGCACAGAGCCCAGTTCCCATAAGGGCCTGTGAAGGCTGTGAAATGGGGAAGGGCCAGAACCAGAGGATGTTCTGCTACATACAGATGGGGAAGGAGCAAAGGGGGCAGCTGGCCCAGAGCCCAGCATTTCAAAGGGCCCTGGAGCCCTGGGTCCCTATGATGTGCTGCAGCAGCATTGCTCTGCTGCTCCTCTTGGCTCTGAGGGAGAGACGGATGCCCAGAGATATGGTCCAGGTAGTGCTAGGGACTGACTACCCTAGGCCCCACCCCCTTCTGGGACATGGAGCCAGGCCCCCTCTCACCTTGCCCCAGGACTTGCACTGGCTGTCAGCCCCATTGACTATCTAGAATCTCTGGTCTTGTTTTTTTCCTGTCTCGTCCCAGTACTTCTAGAGATCAGACAAGAGGGCTAGGGGGACCATGGCATTGGTCCAGCTACTAGACTGGAGCAGTGGCTGTTTTGTGGCTCTCCGGAAGACCCAAAGGGAAAAATGTTTCTCTCATCAGCTTCCCATGGAGAGGTTCCTGGCACACAGCTGAATTATCTGGCTCAATTCTGGGATGAATATTTGAATCAGAATACAGGACATAATCAACCCAGAGTAACATAGGAAAAGCGAGAAGAGCATTGGCTTGCATAATTGTTATTAAAGAGAGGCATTTTGCAGGAATAATCAAATGACTATTTCCTTCCCTGAAATGTCAGTTCTTTTGCAAATTGTTGACATATTGTTTAGGACACTTCTTTCCTGGCATTGCTCTACTTAAGGTACTCAGAAAGAATATGCATGTTTAATGCAATTATGAGGGGTTTTGCTCTCCAAATCTTGCCTATGATATATAAATTCTGCCACTTAGCACAGCTGAAAGCAAACTTTGGTTCACAGACAGAGCCAGTGTTTTAATGCTCTGAAAATTTCAGGTCATAATAAAGTCTTCCACTAATCTGTAGCTGCATTAGTAAAGCTTTTAATTGAATGGATTCAGCCTTACAGAATAGAATTTCAGCCTTTCAGCGTTTCTCTCTGATGTACCAGATATTCAGCTACTCAACATATAACACCACCCAAATTCATTCTGAAATATTGTTCTGACAATGCTTAAGCAGCTGCTCATCTCATGATAATACTAATCAGCCTATTTCTGAATTGTGCCATATCTATTTGAAAGGAAATTGTCCCCGTCCGGGCGAAAGATCATGGTCTTACATTTTCCACTATCTCCTGCCTTGTGCAGTGCCATGTTAATGCTGAGCAGTGGAGATTCAGACCTCAGGTACTTATTTTCCTGAGTTGCTGAAACTGTTGCATGAAACCTATTGAAGGGTGTCCTGAGAGCAGGAGGGAGGAACAGCACACATGGGAGCCAAATCTTCTTGCTATGTCCAACCCAGACTCTTAGCTTTCTGTTCCGCTCCACCAGCAAACTGATGGGGCATGTGGACTTACATTTGCAGTGCATGAGCACGACATGACTGATTGTTCATTCATGGCTGAGAGTTGTTATTGTTTGTTTTCAATCAGTGGAAAGTAGAGGTGGAACAGCCCACCAGAGAGATGAACAGTCCTACAGTTGTGCAGGTGTTTTGACATTGCCCAGCTCTTAGCTCTCTTCAGAGTCAAGGGAGGTCTGACTTTTACTGCAAAGTCAATAAATATTGCTAGGACCTAGGACAGCTACAGGTTGAGCAGCTCCATGCTTCACCTCCACTGAGCCCAAGCCTCCAAGCCCCTTCTGCATGGAATCCTCTTGAAGGGATTCCCATAGGTTCCAAGGGATGGGCGGGAAGAAGCCACAAGAGGACCACGCATGCCTATGAAAATTGTGAGCTTGGCAATCTGTTGGCAGGAATAGAACATAGATGGCTTGTTGCAGGAGGCCACCAGATTGTGAAATACATAGACACGTATTTCCTGAAGTCTCCTAAAAGAAGGGACATTCCCACAACAACATCTGGGTCAAATTCCTCCATCCATTTACACCAGTGAGACTCCAGAATGTTCTGCTGAGGTTTTGTGCAAGAGACCCAAACTTCACCCACACTCTGTATTCCAACAGAATGCCTGTCGCGGCTAGAGGGGAAGCTCTTTGGTGCCCAGATGCTCTTGTTCTGTGTACAAAGCACCCACTACAACAGCATCCTGGTTCACGAGAGTTGCTTCTAAATGCTCCTGCAATATGGTAAATAAACAAACAATCAAACAAACAAACAAACGAATAAGAAGGCTAGTTAGAGTTTAGTGGTATTAGGTCTGCAGGGTTTAGCCCTAAAATACACTTCATGATTTATCTAACAAGCTTGCCCTTGTGCATTTTATGGAGCTCGGTTTCTGAAATTGTCCTCATTCAATTTTAGTCTGAATAGAAGTCAGCTATGTTGCTCATGTGGAATTACCTGAATTTTACATAAAAACATTGTTTACAACCTGCTGGCATTTAAATTATATCTGGGTTGCTTCTTCAATATGGTAGGTAGGGGGCAAGTTTCTGTGGCAACAGCAATTAGAGAAAGGCAAAAAAAAAAAAAGGCAAATAAGCAGCAGTAACTGTCTGCAATAGTCAGAAAATCCCAAAAGCCACTGTACGGATTGGTCTGAAAAGCTCTCTAGAATTTAGCATTCCATTTAGCATTGTAGCTACTACACTTCACAGCTTCTTATGATTTACCTAAGGATGACACTTGATGTCAAGAGACAACAAAAAGTCCTGTGGCATCTTACAGACTAACAGATATTTGGAGCATAAGCTTTTGTGGGCAAAAACCTGCTTCATCAGATGCCCAAGAAAGCATATGCTCCAAAATATCTGTAAGTTTATAAGGTGCCACAGGACTTCTTGTTGTTTTTGAAAATACAGACTAGCTTGGCTACCTCTGATGTCAAGAGAGTTTTCTGAGGATTTGGAGTAAACAAAAAAGGCCAAATTCAAATTTGGGGAATGTGGGTTTAACACCATTGATCTCAGCTGAGTCGTACTTTCTCACACCACGACAGAATTTGGTTCGGGACACTCCAGGGCTCAATTAGTTTTTATTCATGAAGATTCCTCTGCTTAAGGTGACCATATTTCCCTACGCTGAATACAGCACACCTGGTTAAATTACTTGTATTCAAGTAATTTCAGTGGAATTAATCAGCGCTAAGTATTCAGGTTAACATCAAGTTGAGCAAGTCCCCGCTAAAAGGAAATACTGTGTGGTACTTACCTACTTATCTCTTCAGCTTTTGGGTTCAAAGGGGATATGGAAATGTTTGTCACATGCCCATCGCAGATCAGTCCCCCATAAGAGAGAGATGATACACACCCCAGCAGGGAAGTCGCCCAAATGACCCAACCCTCCCTGCTTCGTATTCTACATCCTCCGTGAGTGCTGGGGCCTCAGGACAGAGCCATCTTTCCTGGCACCTGGTGCCATGTCTTCTGGGTCAACACATGTATGCAGGGGTTCAAGGGGTTACATGCTGCCCTCCTCAGATTTCTGCCAGGGTTCACACCAGAATCTGGCCAGCAGCAGCCTCTGGACACCGTGCGGGAGAAAAGGGAGGGGAGCTGCTTCCAGATGGGGCAGGGAAAGGGATGACCTGGCCAGTGTCTTTGCAGAGCTGATCTCTTCATCCTCCCACCTGCCCCTGCATGTGGCTGGAAGCAGCTTGTCCCTTCCTGCCAATAGATGGGCATGAGAAGCCACATGTCACTGGCTGCTGCAGCTCACAGTGTGCTGTCAGTGCCAGCCTGAAATACGACAAGGTGGGCTGAACCCTGCTGGTTGACAGCCTGCACACATGAGCTGCACTGATGGACCAGCAGGAGGAGTGGCTGGCTCTGTGTGCTGCATTTCATCAAGCCACCAGCCTGCACACCCAGCCCCATCATCAGCCGCTGGACCCCTCCAACCCCGCTGCACTCACTGCTGGTGAGTGGATGGGTGGCAAGCAGGGTTCCAGCCAGCAGTTGGGTTCACATGTAGGACTGTCCTTTTAATAATGGACATCTGGCCAACCTACCTCCACTAACTTTACTTAACATCTCCCTAGGCACAAGAACCCTAGGACTAGGAGGGGAGTTTGTTCCCCAAACTGGGTGTTTCCCTGCTGCCAGAGCTGGCCATACGGCCTCGCTAGTCCCCTGGGCCATCTTGGCTATGAAAAAGGTAGGGGCAGGACTGGAGAGAAGGGGTCCCTCTAATTTTTTTCATCCTGTGTGGAATAAATTTTATTATGTGCACCAAGGCACATAGTGATGTGCAACACCAGTAGAAACACATGTTGATGGCTGTGGGTGCCATGGGTACTTTGCTAATCAACTGAGCAGCACCAGAATCTCTCCTGAGTGGCCCCCCAGCACTCAGCTTACAGGGAACACTGGTGGGGGAGGAGCAAAGCAACAGCAGGGTAGAACAGTGGTGGGGAGAGGCAGGGCTGGAAGTTGTAGTGATTTTTCCTGGCCCTTCCTTGCACTGGAGAGGAGATGCGTAGCCAGCGGCCCCCTCCTGTGACTCCCCTCACCCGTTGCCTTTTTGGAGGATAAGTCCATGAGTGCCTGTTAGCCAGGGTGGGCAAAGATGCAAAACCATGTTTCTAAGTGTCCCTAGTCTCTGTTTGCCAGAAGCTGGGAACAAGTGAAAGGGGATGGATCATTTATGACTGGGTGCTCTTTATTCCCTCTGAAGCATCAGATGTTGGACACTGTCAGAAGACAGGATACTGGGCTAGAGTGACCATTTGTCTGACCCAGTAAGTTCTAAAAACAAACAAAATTTAGCAGTTTAACTTTCGGGCGGAAAGAATGACTCATGGGAATCATTGCGACCTCATGTTTTTTTTAAGAAATATTTTAGTCTAAATGAAACTTCACTATAAAGAGGCTATGAAATGTGTACAATGCAGTGCATCTAAATAATTCAGACCTTTCATTTTACACTGCAAAGTTTCCCTCTAGCCAAAATTCACAGGGAGCAGGTTCTGCTGAAATTGCTGGAGAGAGACTGTGAGAACTGACACTTGGATTTTGTAGTGAATTTAGTTTAGTCGCTTTGATTCAGGATATACAAGAGTTCCCATTTTTAAAATGTCTTAAGTAGCACGCCTTTTGCGTTTTTTAAAATGAAAAGTGTAAATTTTAAAATAGATTTCAAGGCAGATCATAGTTTACTTGAGCAAACCTTTGAAAATGTTTTATTTTGCACAATTTTTAAAATCCACTCCATTTTATTTTCATTCATGCATGGATTCAGGCGCATGCTTAATATGCAACTAGTCCAATAGTTTCTGGAGGACTGGGGCCTTAAAAGTTTTTCAAGACCTGCCTAGACTTGGAAAACAAGTTATGTTTAAAAACTTTTTTACAAACACATTTACACCCAAATGGTTTCAAAAGACCAGTGCAGCTCCCTCACCCCTTGTCATTTGTTACACCGAAGAGCCCCTTCTAAGCTCGAGTTAGCAGTAAACCCCTAGGTAACCCGGCTTTAATGGTGTTTTAAACCCTGCTGGCTCACATATTTACAAACTCAACCTGTTCCACAGTCCAGCCAGGGCCTAAAGCACGTGTCGTGATGTCTACGCACCACACAACAATACAAATTAGCTCTGGATGGGCCCGAAATTACAGCTGCCCTAGGAGAATGAAACCAAAGGGTTAACAATTAGCTCAACTCCTGGTCCCTCCTCCTCCTCTTTTTTTTATAAACACGGGCAGCATCATTAGCCCCCTCCTCCTCCACCTCTCCCGAGACCTAATGAACTCTCTTGGGGCGGGGGAAGCCAGGGGCAGCGATCTGGAGCTCGCGCCGGTGTCTCCCCTCCCAGGGCTTGCAGCGCACCCTGGCAGGACCATGACACACACACGCCGGTGGTACAGCGGACAACCCTTCGCCAAGGGCAAAAAGTAGCTTCTCCGCCCCGGAGCTGAAGGCAGCAGCAGCCGCCGCGAGGAGGGAGGCGATGGCCGTGCAAGCCGCTATCCTCAACCCGCATCACTTCAGCCCCTTCTGCTTCCCGGCCGCCGGGGGCTTGGCGGACTATGTGGACCTGGAGAAGAGCTACGAGGACGGCGGAGCGGCTCTCCTGGGCGGAGGGGCAGGCGGGGCGGGCGGAGAAGACCCCGGGGATTTTAAAGAAGCCACCCGGGACCTGCTCAGCTTCATTGACTCGGCTTCCAGCAACATCAAGCTGGCCCTGGACAAGCCGGTCAAGTCCAAGAGGAAAGTGAACCACAGGAAGTATCTGCAGAAGCAGATCAAGCGCTGCACGGGCATCATCGCCTCCGGCCCGGCAGCGCTAGCCCCGGCCGGGGGCCAGGAGCCGCCCAAGCGGCCAGCCCCGCCGGCAGGGGCCGCCTCGCCCCAGCCCGCCGGCCTGCCCGGCCCCGCCGGCCATTGCAAGCCCCCCGCCAAGCGGGAGGCCTCGCAGGCGGCCAGCAGCCTGCAGAGCAAGAGCCTGGCTGCCCTCTTCGACTCGCTGCACCAGGGCCGGGCGGGCGAGCAGGGCCCGGCCGGCGGGGGCTGCGGGGGAGGCGGCGGCGGCGGCCCCCGCAAGGTGCCGCTCCGCAACCGCAACCTGCCCCTGTCCTTCTTCACCGAGCCGGCCGCGCAGCCGCCGCCCCGCGCCCCGCTCGGCGCCAGCCCCAAGGCGCTGGAGGGCGGCGCGGAGGCGGCCGAGTTCTTCGAGCTGCTGGCCCCCGACTACGGCGCCCTGCTCCCGGAGCCGCCCCCCGCGCAGGAGGGGTTCCCGGGCGGCCCGGCCCGCCTGCCCCCCGAGCTGGCCATGGAGCACGGCCTGTACGAGCCCCACCTCCCGCCGCTGCCCCCGCACCTGCTCGGGGGGATGCTCTACCCGGAGTCGGCCTGGAGCCCGCCGGGCCCCGGCAGCAGCCCCGCCAAGAAGAGCCCCCCGGCGTCGTCGTCGTCGGCGGGGTCCTGCAGCAGCCTGAGCCTGCCCGAGACCTTGCGGCCCCTGCCTGCCCTGGGCGGCCCAGCAGCTCCCCTCTACCCGGCCAGCTCGGAGCCCGCCCCCGCGGGGGGCGAGGAGAGCCCGGCCCACCTGGGCGCCGCCTTTGCCCCCTACTTCCCCGACTGCCCCCTGCCGCCCCCGCCTCCCGTGCCTTATGAGTACAGCGCCGCGTACAACAGGGTGGCTTATTCGGGCCTCTAGGGGAGGCGTGGGCAGGGAGGGAAGGAGGCCTGCCGGCCCCTGGCTGCTTGAAACCGACCCGCTGGCAGAGCCGCGATCACTTTATTTCCCCTCCCTTGACACGGTTTGAGTTAGGAGAATGAACCCAGAAAGGAGAGGGCATGGGAGGAGGGGTGTGCTGCGCCATGAGGGTGGCACTCCTTAGCCCTCTCCCTGGGGCCGGGTTACAGTGCCGGCCTGCCACGGGTGGCTTTCCACAGTTTGGTGCTGTTACTGTGTGCCTCTGAACACAGTCATGCTTGGTCTTGCTCCCACTCTCCCATACACCAGTCTTACGCCATTGGTTTCAGTGCAGTCAAGGGTCTGATCCAAAGCCAACTGAAGTCAAGGGGAGTCTTTTTCAAACTTCAGGGGGTTTTGGACCATATGCTAAGTGTCACAGAAGAAAAAGATCAAGCTCTCTAGCTGCAATAAATGTAGGATAGTAGAGGGTAATACCTTACTCTGCTCGTAATCCCACTGAAATTAATGTGATTGTATTGTAAAAGAGGCAGAATCTGGCCTTTAGGTGTTTGTTTACCTTCACATTCTGAACAGTCTCCCCTCTCCTTGTTTGGGTTCTATCACCGCACATAATAAAAATGTAATCTATTTTATTCTTTCAGGTGTTTTTATAGTGCCCAGTAACATGTTGTTAGCATTGATTAGAGATATGTTTTTATTACACGGTAGGCAAATGCAATGATTTACATGTCTGATGTTACTTTGCAACGGGGGCTGCTTTACTTCTAAGCAGCCGTGACCAATTGTAAGGGACTTGAGTTTAAAAGTAAATCTCAGTCAGCTCTCACAGTGTATTTAAAATCTGGTCCCACACTTGTGTGCATTTTAGGTGCTGGCAGATTTTCAACAGAGGACACAAACAAGTGCAAAAATAATAATAGTAATAATAAAAATTAAGAGAACAATGAAAATAACTATACGGTAAATGCTGTTACCAAATCTTAGTGTCCTGAAATTGAACAATGTGTTGCAGAATATTGCAAACAGCAATATGATAATAAATAAGTTAATTCATGGCATATGTTCTGGACAAAATGTACTGTAGCAACATGATTCCCGCAAACTGTGTTGAATTTCTTTTAGGAATGTGTCAAAGCGTTGAAAGTGATGCAGACCATCGCTACTGTGTACAGGAGGTTATTTGATAATCATTTAAATTATGTAAAAGAGTTTATGGTAAGTCCTATAAAAATAAAGCTGCACAATAGCTTAAAGACCTGTGGCTTTTGGAATGAAATACACTAGACTCTTTTCTTGCATCTTCATTTTTGGTGTAGTTCATCCACTAGATTTGTCAAGTGGAATTTAAGACAGCTTAGTGGTCAATTTTTCTCTTTCCTAAATCCTTTGGAATGCTGTATTTCACCGTCAACATCCTGTTCCGTTTTTGTGTTCTCTATTGAGTGTTTCAGTACAATCCTAGAATGACAGGTATGGCAGCAAATTACTCCAAAGCCAAGGGATCAGAATAGTTACTTTCAGGAAAACAGTTCAACAGAATTTGAAGTTTCCTTATGGGGAGTTAGTTGGCAGGCCAGCCTTAAAAGACAGTAATGGAATTTGGCTTTGGGCCAGTTAGAATGGGATTGTTTTTTAAAATGGGAGTAGATGGACAGGAAGTGGGAGGTATGTGGAATCAGATAGTACTCCCAGAGACGGCAAATCATTCTACCCTATATCACTGAAGGGAGTAAAGAGTAAAACAACTTTCATTCACAAGTGCAGATGACATTTTTAACTGAGATTTAACTTTCAGATATATGGATGGGGAAGGAGATGGATCTTTAATAACACCTTGGAAATTAATTGTTAGTCTTTCAGCTCACTGTTTTGGTAATGGATGTAATTTTACTTTTAATCAACAAAAATAATGGTGTCTGTTTATACAGCACTTTTTCTTCAGAAAGATTCCCAAGTGATTTACAAATAACCTAGCTTTGTATACAGGAAGAGCAGGTGTGCTGGGCTGGTCTGAGTCACCTGCTTAACACCTGCACTGAAAAGTGTTGTACTTTAAAAACTGAATGTACTTTTAAAATATTCTTTTCACTATTTATTTCACTAAGCTTAATAAATATATAAAAAACAAAAGACAGCCTGTCCAGCCTATATAGAGAAAGATAACCTTGACTCCTTGATCAGTAATTACACTACAGAATAGCATCACACTGTGTATGCTCAATTCTGTGTTCTTTACTTAGGCAAATCTTCAGCTGACAACAGTGAGAGTTTTGCAGTTTTACAGAGGGTAGTGTCATGTCCAGAGTAGCATCGTGTAATCTCATCTGAGTTGATTTTCTGCTGTCTGATAATGGTTTTGTTGTACTCCCTGTGTGTAAAGTTGTAGCAGTTTTGGACTGTTGTGTTTCCTCCTGGGACACTTCAGTTCTAGTGGCCTTGCACTGATATATTTAGCATAATATTACTTTGTTACTAAACTTTCTGACTTGAGTCAGGCTCCTGAATCATTTGCACACTCCGAGCGACTTAAATTCTGAGTGCACAAGGAAGGTAGGATTGGCGTATTGACTTTAATACATCACTAAGGAACATGTTTTTACCTGAACTTTTTATTGAGTCATTTTATTGGTTTCTCGGGCTAATCAAATCCTTCACGTTCAAATTTATTATCACTGGAGTCCTTATACCAATCTATTTCAGGCAAAATACTCACTGACATCCGTGGAAATTTTTGCCTAAATAAGGACTTAATGAGGTCTTCAGGAATGGACTTTGGAAGATAAGAATTACTATATAATAGTTGTGAAAGTCTGACTGTGAGGGTACATCTACATTTACCAGAGGATCAAGGCAGTGGTGCTTGATCTTCTGGGGTTCAATTTAGCATGCCTAGTGAGGTCACGCTAAATCGAACCATCAGGGTTCCACTGCTGACACTGGCACTCCTCACTGTTCTGAGGAGTAAGGGAAGTTTCCCATCAACCTCCTGCTGTGGGGATGGCAGGACAAATCGATTTCCGATACATCAACTCCAGCTACACAATTCACATAGCTGGAGTTGCACATGTTAGATTAATTTTTCATTGTAGTGTAGACCTGTCCTTTTTCTCCTTTACTCCAAACCTTGTGTAGGCATTGACATCTGTTCAAAGAGGGTGTAAAATGCTGACTTTGTAGCATTTTACACTCTTTTTGCACTCCTTTCACTGTGGTGAATGACTAAACAAACTTCAGAGAGATGCAAAATCAGTCTCAGTAGGTCTGATACTCTTCTCACATTGGTATGGGAGTGACTGTGCTGAAACAAGTGAAGTTGCTCTGGTATAAAACAAGTGTAGCAGCCTGATCTCTCTCCCTGATCTCGACGTTAACAGCATTAGGTGCATTTATCCAAAGCTAGAAGCCATTTTGTCACCTTTTACTAAATCCTTACTCTGTCAAACCTCCCATCTCCTTAAATGAGACTGTTACCTAAGTAAGAATTTGGAGATTTGGCACACTAAATGTATTTTAAAATGAATGGTCACTTATAGTGTTGGGTTTTTTTTTCTGATATAGAAGTATTTTTAGGATAATCAGCACAACAGTTTTTGCAAAACAAACTGAGTTTCTAACACTACTAAAGAAGCTAACATTGCTTGAGTTGATCTGAACAGTTGTTTCCCCCTGACAAATACTAAACAAAGACCTACGCAACTTTAAAAAAGAATTGTGGGTCAAACTGCATGCCTTGAAGTGAACGTGAGTGGATCATTTCCACATCAAATAGCGCCACCTAGAGCTGCTGAAAGGCTGTGTTATGTTCTCTGCCTACCTTTGAGCTTTTGTGTTTGTGGTTTGCACAAGTTTAATAACATAATCATAACGTAAATACCATATAGAAGCTGCATTTACTCTTAAATACTGTTGCAAAATTACTGTAACCATTTAAAAGCCCAGTATTGAGTATTGGTCAGTATCTACAAAAACAATGAGGAGTCCTGTGGCTTTCATGAGAAAAACACTCTTCAACAGATGCATTGACTGAAGTGGATTTTACCCACAAAAGTTTATGCCCAAATAAATCTGTTAGTCTTTAAGGTGCCACAGGACTCCTCTTTAGTCAGAATAAAAATGGTTACAAATTGAGTAGAATGCGTGTCCAATGTTCTTTTACAAGGAGACAGTGTCTTCTTTCTTAAGGACTAAAATTAACCCTTTTTGGTGTTTTTAAAATATTGTGTTCCGTTCAATACAAATAGCCAGAGATCTCCTAGCTGGTTTTATTCTCTACTGAAACTTATAAAATTCTACAGTGAATTCTGTTCTAACTGGTGTTCAATCAACCAGTACTCTCAAATAACTGGCAGTAACGATACGGTAACTGCCACCAGGCACTCTCCCGCTGCCCAGGCTGTTTTCTTATTTTGGGGAGCGGTGCTACTCACTGGCAGTGAAGGGATCCCACCCCATCCCGAGCCATCAATACAGCTTCCCCTTTTTAAGCAGGGACTGGTGCTGGGACGTGGATGGTGAGCTGAATGGAGGTTGATGCCTCCGCTGCTCCCCTGCCCTCCCTGGGCCTGGGCTCTGAAGGCAACAGGGCTGCTGCTAGTTTGGGGAGGGAAGGGGAGAGCACCCCTCCACCATGTGCCAGCTCCTCGGCATGGCACCACAGGCTGAGGCCTGAGCAGTGGTGGGTTGCTGGACTTCTGTGAGAGGGCAGCGGGACCAGTGGCTGGAGCATGGGGAGCCAGCCCCTCTGCATGGCAGCACAGGCTGGGGCAGCGCTCCGGGGGCTGGGCTGCTGAGGGCTGGAGGCAAAGGGATCCCTCTCTATATCCATAATGGTTTAACATCCAGCAACGTCCCAGTCCCGGGGTTGCTGGATAAGAAAGAGTTTACTGTATTATTAAATCATCAAAGTTAGTAGCTGCTAAAAATAGCCCAGGTAGCACATCATATTTAAAAAGCTCTGTTTTGTGGCTGAAATATATTATGTGTATGGTACTGTTTTATCAAATATTCTCTGGAAGTGAATGTATAAATCTTATTGTAATTTTTAATTTGTAGCAAGGATGATGAAATAGGTGTAAAATAATAAAAGCCTTTCTATTTTCAAATGGGGGAAACTTTTTTCCTCTCTAATAATGATTGATCAAACTAACAAAGTGGGCACAACTAATATCTAAGTAAGTTATTTTGATATCCCATGGTTTAATAATTCTGGGCCTTGTCAAATTACATCAAATGCAATGGGAGTCCTAGCAATTAAAGGCTTTCCACTGACTTCAATGGGCTTTTCTATATCAGGCTGCCTAATGTGTTGAAGACCTGAGGCTGAAATTGCTCTGATGCATTCTAATTATTAATTTAATAATGAGTCATCTTTCGTGATAGTACATAGTCACTCATATAATGCTGGGGGGGGGGAATGCTACAAAAATAATTGTGAAAAGTTTGTTTTTTGACTTTCCAAATAAATACTTTTGGCAACTGTGCACAGACGGAAGGTTATCCTGCAGGTATTAGCAACAGGAATAAAATTGGTCGATTCTTTAGAGAATATGAGAGGCTGAAAAATTGAGTGACATCCAAGCAAATGTTCAAAATATCAGATGCCCAATCTGGCATGTGTCATGTGCTTGGGAACGTTCAACACCTTAGACAATCATGTTGTAATTGCTCAAGTAACGTGCCTTGCCCACCAAACCAATATTTTTCATCCATGCCATGTGGTAAAGCCCCAATTCAAAGTCAAACATTTTCACCATTCCTTTTTATTTGTTATAAAACTGTGTCAATCATAAAACTAAGCAGTTCGCTTCTTAAGCAGATTTTTGCCCATGAAAGCTTATGCTCCAAAATATCTGTTAGTCTGCAAGGTCCCATAGGACTCCTGTTGTTTTTGAAGATACAGGCTAACTCATCTACCCCTCTGATACCTGCGTGTGCCTGCTTCACGAGGTTGACAGAGAGTAGTTGCTCTTGAAGATCAAGGATGTGTGAGCAGTGGGGGGGAGTAAGATTTTCTGTGCTTTAGATCAGATGTACACAATAATTTTTGATGGGAGTCTACTCCAAGAATTGTGGGACGTGATCAAGGGCTGCACTCTCCCATGAGCTGGTGGAGGAGGTGTGGGACTGGGATGGAGTTTGGGTGCAGAAAGGAGCTTGGGTTAGGGGCTTGGGGTACAGGAGGAAGTGTGGGGTCTGGGAGAGAGTCAGGTGAAGGAGGGATTTGTCACCTGGGGAAGGGGGCAGGGGTTCAGGAGGAGCTGCAGGGTCCAGCAGGGGGTTTGGGTGCAGGAGAGGATCCTGACCTGGAGGAGGGGGTGCAGGGCCTGGGAGGGAGTTGTGACCTGGGGCAGGAGTATAGGAAAGAGTGCAGGAGTTTGGGTTGTGACCTAGGACAGGGGTTTGGGGGGTATGGTCTGGGAAGGGGTGCGGAGTGGGAATGCAAAGGTTTTGGGTTATGTGGGGAAGGGGGACAGGAGATGCGGCAGAGGGTTGGGGGCAGGGAGGAGCTTGGGTGCCAGAGGCAGGCTGTGGCTGGGAGGGCCTTATGTAGGCAGCCTCTGCCCAGGCCCTCAGCAGGTCCCTCAGACAGATTTCCTGCCTGCCTCACCCCCACATGCCACTTTGAGCAGCCAGCTGCAGGATCCACAAGCTACTCGGAGTGCATGAGCTGGGGGAGGGGGGAATTTGCATGTTTCCTGCCCCACAAACAGGCAGTTCCCATTAGCCAGTTTCTGGCCAATGGGAGTTGTGAGATTGTGTTTGGGGCAAGGCAGTGCACAAAGCCTCTTCCTCCTTCCCTACGGCTGTGGTGGTGTTCAGAGATGCACTGGTTCCCACAGCCAAGCTGCTTTGAGTGGTGTGGGGAGTTGGAACAGGCAGAGAGCCTGCCCGAGGCTCCCACTGTGCAGTGGGTCAGATCCAAGCAGCTTGGGTGAGTCAGATCCATCCTGCAGGTCATATTTGACCCAACCCTGCTTTGGATCGTAATAAAATTTTCAGTGTGAACATCTGCCTCCTCTCCCCACCATCTTTTGAGTCAGGACCTGCTGGTGGACAAACACTGCACTAGACCATCTCTGTGTCCCACTAAAGCTTGAATAAGAAGAGCAAGGTGTGTCTCCCATGGACAGTTTGGGTGTGAAATTCTGTATTGGCCTCTAGATTAGGAAGAAGGAGCTGTTCAAGTTAAACCACTGACAGGGAAAGACTGTGTATCGTCATGATGCTTTCTGGTATTTTAAGTTCCATCTCTTGGACTTCAAAGTTTCCTTTAGACCTAGGACAGGGTGGTGGTGGGGGAAGAGCTGTTTTAGTGTTAAGAAGAAAACTTTTAATTGTCACTGTTTTTAAATAGGTGAATCCCAGGAATGAAAGTGGAAGTCTTCCCCCCCTCCCCCCTGTGACTAGAATGATCACTAGAGGTTCAGAGAAGTAGTCTGGTAAGAAAAGCAAATCATAGACCTCCTGCTTTAAGATGATATTGACAGAAAGTTTGATGTTCATTACCTGATTTTGGGAATAATTCACACATTCATAGGTTTCAAGACCAGAAGGAACCTGTGTGGTCATTCAGTCCAACCTCCTATGTAACACAGACCACAGCAGTTCCTCAGAATAATTCCTAGAGCACATCTTTAGAACTTGTCAGAGAATCCACCACAGCCTTTGCTAAATTGTTCTTATGGTTAATTGTGCTCACTGTTTAAAGTGTACACCTTTTTCCACTTTGACTTTTTCTGGGCTTCATCTTCAAGCCATTGGATCATGTTATGTCTTGGGGTGAAGAACCCAATATCAAATGTGTTCCCCATGAAGCCCCAATAGACATTGCCCGTCTTATTCAAGTACTCAGGTAGAAAACCTGATCCTGATCCTCTAAGGTGCGGAGGGTCTCTGGCAGTATGCTGGACACACTCAACTTGCTGCAACATCTCAGAATGAGGACCTCTATGTGCTGGGTCCCTTGAGCATCCAGCCTTACCATTCTGTGCCACATAAAGCCAAGTGCAATGGTCCTGGATGCAAATTGTGAATGCTGTGACAGAGATCATACCATGATCATGACAATTATATATTTACTTACATAGAAGCAGATAGTAAAGTCTGGGGTGCTAAAGAGTGGAGACAGTAACTTTATCTGATCAGTAGTTTTTGCTAGGGAAGGTGGACTTTTTTGTTGAGTTATATGTGCTCTTTGTGTAAAAGTTAGTTACATCATCATCATCAACAACTATGGACTCAGTGCCCGATTGTGTCTGATCTCTCCCTCGCTATTTCCTTCCATCTTTCCCTGTCCAGTGCGGAGTGGCTTAGTTTCTGTAGACTAGCTCTGCACCAATCTACTATATCATCTACCCATTCTCTGTGGGGTCTTCCTCTCCTATCTGAACCGTCCATTATGCCGAATGCCAGGGTTTTGACTTTTTGTTCATTGTTCATTCTACAGGTATGCCCAAATAGCTGTAACTTCTATTGTATAACCTTCCATAGTAGGCTCTCTTTTGGCTGTATCTTGCTATATAATTCCTCATCTGTGACCTTCTTCATCCTATTCTCAGGATCTTTCTGTAACTACTCCTTTTGAATGCCAATATCCTTCTCTTTGAATCTTTCATTATCACCCATGTCTCACATCTGTACAACATGCTGATGAATACATTCGTTTTCAAGATGTTCAGCTTCATTCCTAAGCTAATTGCTTTCCTTTTCCAGATCTTATCCATCGCCTTCAAACTCGCTTTTGCTTTCACTATTCTAGTTGCTATTTTCTTCTTACAGAGTAGATCATACGTAATGTTGCTCCCCAGATATGTGAACTTCTCTATGTTCTCTAGTTCGATCCCTTCTACACTGATCTTTTTTCCTATTTCCTTATGTCCAAATACCATTGTTTTCATTTTATCAATGTTCATAATGAGTCCATTCTGCTTCCCTTCCTTGTTTAGCACCTGCATCATTCTCACTAGCTTCTCTTCATCTTCCTTGATTATAACTATATCATCCATGAACCTCAAGTTGTTTATTCTCATCCCATGCACCGATAGCCCCTTTACCTCTTCCTTGATGTTGGTCATCACTCTCTCTTGGTGAGTGATGAAGATGCTCAGAGATATTGGATCTCCTTGTCTCATACCTCTACTCATTCTAAACCAAATTTCCAACTCTCCGCACGTTGTCACCACTGCCTCTGCATTGTTGTTGATATCCTTCAACAACCCTATCAGCCTGCTATCCACTCCATAGGACTCTAACACTGCCCAAGTCACTTTCTGATATATACTGTCAAATGCCTTCTGAAAATCGATGAAGCAATTGTAGATGTTCTTGTTCTTTCATCACAGAGAGGAAATCTGTGGCTTCCTTGGATCTCCTGACTCCCAATCCAGTAGATCTAACCACAAGGAGATTGCATACACCTGTTTCCTGTGGGATTCTTTATATTTTAAGTGACTTGTTTTTCAGCCAATTGCTGGGGGTATATCACATTAAAAGTCATGGTGCTTTTTTCTTGATGTAGGTGCACTCAGAAGCTCAGGCAATGGCTCATAACTTTTATATAATTGAAGAAAGATGATTAACAACTCAAGTTAGACACATGGGTTGCTAATTGTCTTTCTTCAATTGTATAAACATTATGGGGGCATTTCCTGAGCTTCTGGGTGCCCTTACATCAAGGAAGAAGCACCATGACTTTTAATGTGATATATCGCCAACAACTGGCTGAAAAACATGTCATTTAAAATGTTAAGAATCCCACAGGAAGCAGGTGCATGCAATAGCCTTGTGGTTAGAGCTATTGGACTGGGATTCAGAAGATCCAATGCAGCCACAGATTTGATCTCTGTGTCTAGTTCCCCATCACTCCTGTCTTCCTCTCCACATCCACAATGGACATGCCTATTCAGATTGTAAGATGTTCAGGGTAGGCCACTTCTCTATGGACATAGGTGACTTGGGGCCCCTAGACTCGTAAGTGAAGATTATTGACTAAGAAGCAATATCTTTGGTCAGTAATCACTGAACCATAGAATAATAGAAATGAAAGGGACCGCAAAAGATCATAAAGTCCAGGCCCCACCCCCGCGACTCATGGTAGGATCCAGGACCAGCTAGATCATCCTTGACAGTTGTTTGTCTACCCTGCTCTTAAAAATCTCCAGTCTCACTAGGCAATTGATTCCAGTGCTTAACCATCCTGACAGGAAAATTTTCCCAACGTGTAACCTAAACCTCCCTTTTTGCAATTTAAGTCCTTTGTTTCTTGTCCTTTCCTCAGAGGTTAAGGAAAATAATTGTTCTACCTTCTCCTTATACAGGTTGAACCTCTCTAATCTGGAACTCTCTCATCCAGCAAACTCCATAATCTGGCATGATTTTAGTTTGCTGGATGACCACTGGTCATTTGCTGGATGACCACTGGCCATTTCCTGTGGCCCCATAAAGTTTGTTTCAAGCTGCCAGTCCTGGTTTCCAGTGTTCTCTGCTGTTATTTAGCTGTAATATATATCTAAATGTTTTCTAAGATCCCAGGAAATAGTGGAAGTGTTGGTAATCCTGCTAGATCAGGGGTCTGCAGCCTCAGGGTTCGGAGCCACATGAGGCTCTCTAAGGATTTCTTTGTGGCTCCCAACACTACAATTCCAAACTAAAATAAAGCCCTTCTGATTATTTTGAATACACAGCAAATGTCTAAAAGTGACTGCAGCCCCCAAGAGGTCGATTTCACATGTCCCCTACCAGACTTTGAACCTGGGAAGATCCACCCTGAGTGCGTTGATCTTCCAGGATACTGTAGATATAGCCCAAATAATATAACTGTGGCTAGTTTTGTGGCAACTCAAGAGACCATGAAACAAGGAAAGCCATTCATGGATGGTGAATATATAAAGATATGCCTTATCAAAGTATGGCTACGTCTACATGTGAAGCCAACATCGAAATAGCTTATTTCGATGTAGCAACATCGAAATAGGCTATTTCGATGAATAACGTCTACACGTCCTCCGGGGCTGGCAACGTCGATGTTCAACTTCGACGTTGCGCGGCACCACATCGAAATACGTGCTGCGAGGGTACGTCTACACGCCAAAGTAGCACACATCGAAATAAGGGTGACAGGCACAGCTGCAGACAGGGTCACAGGGCGGACTCAACAGCAAGCCGCTCCCTTAAAGGGCCCCTCCCAGACACAGTTGCACTAAACAACACAAGATACACAGAGCTGACAACTGGTTGCAGACCCTGTGCCTGCAGCATGGATCCCCAGCTGCCGCAGAAGCAGCCAGAAGCCCTGGGCTAAGGGCTGCTGCCCACGGTGACCATAGAGCCCCGCAGGGGCTGGAGAGAGAGCATCTCTCAACCCCCCAGCTGATGGCCGCCATGGAGGACCCAGCAATTTCGACGTTGCGGGACGCGGATCGTCTACACGGTCCCTACTTCGACGTTGAACGTCGAAGTAGGGCGCTATTCCCATCCCCTCATGAGGTTAGCGACTTCGACGTCTCGCTGCCTAACGTCGAAGTTAACTTCGAAATAGCGCCCGACGCGTGTAGCCGCGACGGGCGCTATTTCGAAGTTAGTGCCGCTACTTCGAAGTAGCGTGCACGTGTAGACACAGCTTATAGGAGCAATTGTACATTGAATTCAAAACCAAAAATGAAATAGTTCAGAATCTAGTATCCTCCGGAGAGAGAGAAGGTTTAGGAGTAAAAGTCAGGAAGATAGTGGTACAAATACATATGTAAAGTGTGAGGAAATAGAATATGTAAAAAGTCTGTGTACCAGAGAGGTAGCCATGTTAGTCTGTATCTTCGAGAACAACAAGAAGACCTGTGGCACCTTATAGACTAACAGATATTTTGGAGCATTAGCTTTTGTGGACAAAGCTTTCGTCTTTGCCCACGAAATCTTATGCTCCAAAATATCTGTTCATCTATAAGGTGTCACAGGTCTTCTTGTTGTTCTCTAAAAAGTTTGTGAACATCCTGCAGTAAACGTGTGTCATATTACAAATCATTGTGTGTTCTCTTTTCTTAAAAAAGGGGCTACAAAAAGTATGGTTTGACATTATTTATTGAGGACTGTCTCATATTCACATGCATGGTGACACTTGAATTATTGAGTTTGTTACTAAATTTGAAAAAAATGGCTCTTTTTGCTATTTTGGTTGCTGACCTCTGTGCTAGACTGAAACAAGGACATCTTTAAGTATCTCTTCTGTTTCCCCATTTTTTGTTGTTGTTTTTCACACTTCATTGGTTAATGGTCCTACCTTGTCTCGGGTCTTCATTTTTTTTCATGCAGTTGTAGAATGTATTCTTATTACCCTTTATGCCTGTATGTAGTTTGTGTTCATTTTGTGCCTCCTCCTTTCTAATGTTGCCCCTACATACTTGTGTTATTTGTTTACATTCATCCTTTATAGCTGGCCTTAGTTTCCATTTTTTGTAGAACCCCTTTTTGATTTTAGGTCATTCAAAATCTCCTGGTTAAGTCAAAGTGGTCTCTTGCTGTACTTCCTATTGTTTCTATGCAGTGGAATAGTTGCTCTTGTGCCCTTCATAATGTCTCTTTGAAAACCTGGCAACTGTCTTCATTTGTTTTTCCTCTTGAATTTGCTTCCCCTGGGACCCTATCTACCAGTTCCCTGAGTTTGCTACAGTCTGCCTTCTTAAAATCCATTGTCTTTATTTTGCTGTTCTGCCTCCTACCACTCCTTAGAATCATGAACTCCACCATTCCATAATCACTTTCTCCCAAACTGCCTGCCACTTTCACATTCCCAACCAGTTCCTTCCCTAGTGTTAAAACCAGTTCTAGAACAGCTCCTCCTGCAGTAGCTTTCTCCAATTTCTGAAGTGAAATATTGTCTCCAATACATTCAAGAACTTGTTGGATAACCTGTGCCTGCTGTGCTACTTTCCCAGGTGATGTCTGGATGGTTGAAGTTCCCCATCACCACCAAGTCCTGTGCCTTGGATGATTTCGTAAGTTGTTCAAAAAAAAAAAAAAGCTTCATCCTCCTCTTCTTCCCGACTGGGTGGTCTATAGCAGACACCTACCATGACGACATCACCCTTGTTTTTGTATCCCTTTCATCCTCACACAGAAACTCTCAACAAGTCTTTCTCTTATGTCCAGCTCGACCTCAGTCCAAGTGTGCACATTATTAATATATATGGTAACACCTCCTTCATTTTTCCCTGCCTATCCTTTCTGAGCAGGCTGACCCATCAATACCAATATTCCAGTCATGTGTATTATCCCACTAAGTCTTTGTGATGCCAACTATACCACAGTTGTGTTTATTTACTAGCATTTTAAGTTGTTAGTGCTTATGCCCCATACTTCTCACATTAGTATACAGACAACTAAGGTACAGATTTGATTTTGCACCCTCCCCCAGTTCTGTCTGGCCTTTCCTTTATTGCTGCTCTTGGAGCCCACACTCTCCTCAGTTTCTGACTTATCTCCCAGGTCTCCATGTTTATATACTTACCTGTGGGGTTTGGTCACCTGCCTGTGTTGAACCTTGTTTAAAACCCAACTCGCTAGGTTAGCCAGTAGTTGTCAAATACTCTCTTTCCCTTCCTCAGCCCATCACTGCTTAGCAGTCCTTCCTGGAAGAGTCAAGGAAGCCAAAACCCTCCTGGAAACACCATCTTCAGAGCCAGGCTTTCACCCCAGGATGCGTCTGTCTCTGACTGGGCCCATACCATGTCAGGGTGACAGATGGGTGCCTCTGTCCCCCTCAGAAGGGTGTCTCCAACCACCACTACCATATGTTTCCTCTTGGTAGTGGTAGCTGCAGACTCCCAGCCTTGGGAGTACCTGACTTCTCCCTCTCCACCTCTTCTTTTGGACTGTGTAATGGTTCTCCATCACCATGGTGGGTGGGTTGGGAGAAGAGGTGGAGTGCTGGTTGCTGCCAGAAGTAACCAGATGCCAGAGTCCTCCCTGTGGCAGAACCTAGTGTTGTGACATCAATTGTCCATAATTGGATAGCTTCCTCAGCCTTGGATGTTTCCACATGAACGCTCCACATGCATATTCCTTGTCGGCACATATGCTCTTCAGCCTACCCACCTCCTCCAGTAGCTCTCACACCTGCTTCCTGACTGATTTCACCAGCATGCATCTTTTACACTTTCTCATTGGATGCTGCTCCCAGCCTGGTTTTCTGTAAGTGAGAAATTCAGTGCACAGTCTCTGCAAAATCACAGAAGGATCTAGGTAGAGGTATCCACGGTCATGTGGTCTGTCTGGATAGAAGTGCAGGTGCAGGAGACAGGAGCAATGTTGGCACAGGCGTTGTGGTTCTTCCTAACAGTTAAGGCTGTTCCCCACTCTGACACTTCGAGTGCAGAAGGTGGGGGCTCACAAAAGACCTTACAAATATCTTGCCTTTATAGAATTCTGCTTTAAAGCTTCCCAAGATCACAGATTCTATGATCCTTAGAAGTAGCTGCCACCACCCCAGTGAGAAATCCCCTTTTTAGAACCCAGGAAGACATACTTGGGATGTCTCCCTGTGGGGTAAACCCAAGCTCATAACCCTCCATTAGGAGAGAGCTTGAAAACAAAGACAGAGATATTAGGCTGCAATCTAATAACTGACCTTTCAGTCTTAGGCATGAACTTGGGTGACCCTTCTCTAGGACACAGGAATTAAATCATTGCCTTAAAAAGATGATTTATTAACAAAACAAAAGATATTTGTGATAAAGCATTGTTGGTTACTAGGTATTACAGAGCAACTAAAAAAGGGGAAATTAAAGCACAGAGAATTACTTCCCTGGGATTCAGTTTAAAATTTACAGTGTACTGGGGGGTACATCAGCCAAACTCAAAATAAGAAAATAACCTGACTGCATCTGACTAAACATGTCTTTTCCACTTAAATATCAGTGTGCCCAGATTTCTTTGAGGCCTGAATATTTACTGAGTCCTGCAAGCCTGCTCAGGCTTAAACCATCTATCTGTCTCTCTCCTCTGTCCATACAAAAGAAAGACACAGTCAGCAGGTAACTGCTTCAGTTCAAAAATCCTGCTCTCTCTGACCATTGGCCCAGCCGGTGACTTGCCAACGGAGAACCCACTCTTTCTGGGCTTAACCCTTTCCAAGCATTCATTCATGACACTAACCATACTGGTAATACTAGACTCCCTCTCAGAAACTCCCTTTCATATTCCCATTTGTGTTCTCTGGTTCACTAGTTTCCCCTGTTCACTGAGCCTCTAGCCTTTATGGCCTTCTCTCCTAGGTCAGCCATACCCCATCATTAAACACACAGGGAGAGGGTGATCACAAGGCTGAGTGAGGCTGATCAAGGGGACAAAGGCTCAAACGCTCCCTGGACACACAATCCCAACTGATGCAGGAACTATGGTTCCAATCTTAAAAGTTACTGTAAAAATGGCACAGGGTCACCCAAGTTCATTATTTCCCTGGGCTTTCCTGAGCAAACTCGCTTAGTTAATGAATGAAAAAGATGTTTTATTTATCCCCCATTACCAGCCATACAAACTCAGCCTGGACAGTGGAGAGTGAGAATGAACTATTTGATTTCTGGACTATCACTAGCAAGTAATAAATAAATAAATTAAATAGGCAATGTTCCCTCTTATTTTTTCTATTTGAGGGACAAATAAATTTTGTTATATGCACCGAGGCGTGTGAGGATGTGCACCAGCAATAGAAACACATGCTGCTGGTTGTGGGTGGCTGTGGGTGCTTTGTTAAATAGGTGGGTGGCACCGGAATGTCTCATGGCTGGCCACCCAAGTGCTTAGCTTACAGGAAACTGTGATCTATGCAAGGGGTAGATCTGAGATCAAGGGGCTGTTGGGGAATTTTAGCTAAAAATGAAGTTTCAAAGAAAAACAAAAAATTAAATGTTCATAAAATGTCATCCCCTGTTTTTTCTCTCCAGCATTTAGGTAACAAACTGCTGTTTTTACATAGTGACTTTTCATAGTTAACCCCATTTTAAACCTTAACAATAATTGCTTCTAAACACTTTAATAAAGGGATAAAGGCAGTTACCAGCATTTGGGGCCTTTTTAAGAACCATGCTTGCTCTAAGAAGAAAAGCCACTCTTCAATTTGATAGCCAGACCTTTAGCTTCTTTGTCTATTCAAGTGTCTGGGAAGAGTGATTCAAAGTCAGTCATTAATTAGTGATTTTATCTAGATTTCCTTTTCAGTGGTAAAAGGTCACTGTGCCCTTGAAGTGTTAGCAAAACAAATGTCACAGATTTGCACAGTAAGTTGCAGACCGTGACTAAGCAGCCTCAGCAAGTGATTTATATAGGTGAGGAGTAATTTGGAGGAACTGGCAGAAAGAAATTTCTCACTGCTTGAAGTGGTAGAGTGTGCACTGAAGATTATTATTGTTTATATTGCGATAGTGCTCAGACAGCCCATTGTACTAGGCACTGTACAGATGTATAGCAATAGACAGCCCCTGTTTACAACAGTTTAATGTTTGGGATGTTCTGGAACAGCTGGTAAAGGACTTGGCACTTTCTCTAGCCAGCTGAGACAGAATGGTTCCAGACAATGGAATGGCTTTATTGTGACACTGACCCTTTCATTAAGGCCAGACCATGCAGAACTATTGAAAAACCACTGCCAGCTCTTGAGTGCCAAACCCAAAATTGCTTCCCATTTCTTCTGGGTACCAGTTGTCTTCTATGCAGCTGCCAAAGCCTCTAGCTCTGTTCTTGAGAGCTTCTCCAGGTCAGTTAGGCATCATCAAAAGAAAAATCTGTGGCCCATAGAAACTTGGAGCAGCATAAGATACATTGCTTTTAATATCAAAATAAGTCATTGGGCCTATTATTCTTTTTCATACTTATTTAATATAACTATTTTGAATCAACATGAGTCTTGGTAGAATTTTCGCTGGGAGAATTTTCACTTGATTGCACCACAACATCACCAAAACATGGGCCTTGCCACAGAATTTAGCCATTTTGCCATATGGTACCAGGCTGTGTGTATATATCACTGATTGTAGCAGATGTGCGAAAATAATGCAATCACACAGGAAAGAGCCACAGAAATGAATCAGGAGCTGGAAAACATAACTTACAGTGAGAAACTTGAACAGTTCAATATATTAGTTTGTTAAGATCAAGAGATAACTCGATTACAGTATTGCAAGATTAGGGAGATTCCCAAATCTTAGCCCAGAGGTGATTAATTTGGGAATTCGAGGAGGGGTGCACTGGTCACGTGCCCCTTCCCTGCCCCCTCCCTGCCTCTGCTCCTTCCTCTTCCAATCCATGCCCCACCCCTTTCCCACCTATCCCCTCCCCCTCCCACCACTGTTCCACCCAGGGCCCACTCTTTCTCCATGCCTGCCCTTTCCACTCCCCTCCTTGCTCCTCCCACATGCCTTGTCCCACAACCTTGTATCTTCCCATGGAAGCACCACACCATCCTGGGAAAGGGGAAGGACTGCCCACATACTCATTGGAAGCAGAAGGCCACCAATGGTGAGTGTGGGAGGGAGCGTGATTCTGGGGAGTGCATTTGGCTCACTGTGTAACCCCATGCATTATCTGTGCCTGAGCCATTATTTTTAGATGACAAATATGAGAAATTGTTGCAGATCGAGGTTTCTTTAGAGGAGATTTTGGAACAAACTGACAAACTAATCAGCAATAAGTTACCAGGACCAGATGGCACCCACCCAAGAGTTCTGAAAAAAGTCAAATGTGAAATTGCAGAACTACTAACTGTGGTTTGTAGCATATCCTTGAAACTGTCTTCTGTACCGAATGACAAGAAGAAAATGAATGTGACACAAATCTTTAAAAAGGGCTCCAGAGGTGATCCTGGCAATTACAGATTAGTAAATCTAACTTCAGTACTAGGCAAATTAGTTGAAATTCTAGTAAAGAACAGAATTGTTGGATATGTGGATGAGCATAATTTGTTGGCAAAAAGTCAACATGGTTTTTGTAAAGGGAAGTCATGACTCACTAATCTACTAGAATTCTTCGACAGGATCAGCAAGCATGTGGACAAAGGGGATCCAGTGGACCTAGTGTACTTAGATTTCCATAAAGCCTCTGACAAGGTCCCTCCTAAGTAAATTAAGGTTATGTTTAAGTAAAATAAAAAATCATGAGATAAGAGGGGTCCTCTCATGGACTGATAACTGGTTAAAAAATGGAAACAAAGGGTAGGAATACATGTTCAGTTTACAGATTGGAGGGGTTACTAGCTGTATACTGCAAGGGCCCATATTGGGACCTATCCTGTTCAACATATTCATAAATGATCTGGAGAAAGGAGTAGAGAGTGAGGTGGCAAAATTTGCAGATGATACAAAACTGCTCAGATCTCATAAAACTACAGATAGCACCTCCCAAAATAAGGTTTCTCTGGTCTGGCAACACCCATGGGCTGGATTGGAAGACTAGTAGTGGGAGGACTGGGTGGAGCCTGGTGACAGGCAGCTGGCCACCAGGGTCAGTGGGGCTTGTGTACCAGGTTGGAAGTGGCAGCTGGCCTCCATGGGGCTGTGGCTGTATTGGCAGCCTGGTTGGGGCTGGGGCCAACCTTTTTGGGACTGGGCTGAATCCAGCAGCCTGGCTGGGGTCAGAGCTGGTGTCCATGGAGCAGGAGCCAGGGCAGCACTGGCAGTCCAGCTGGGGCTTGAGGTGGCACTCGGGGGGCTGGAGCCAGTATCTGTGGTGGCTAGGGTTGGGGCTGCACTGTCAGCCTGGCTGGGTCTGGAGCTGTTGTGACAGAGAACAGATGTACTCATCATGCTGGCAGCCCAGCTGGGCCTGGAGCCAGCCTCTGTAGGGCTTGGCTGATTCCAGCAGATCAGCCAGGGCTGGAGCTGGTATCCATGGCCAGAAGGTTGGGCATGCGGGGGGGTTGGTGTCAGCCCAGCAGCAGCCCTGGCTGGACAGGAGGTAAGAGGGATTGTGTTGTGTATTTGATTGTCATAGCGATCGATCTTGTGTATTGGGTTGCCACAGTGATAGATCTGATTGTTGTCTTAGTAACTGAGTTAGATCCTAAGGAGGTTAGCCCAGACGGTTTTGGTTGGTTCTAGCTTGTAGTGTCGGGTGGAATAACAGGAAAGCAGACCTCGGTGTTCATGTGATTTCTTCTTAGATTCGGTGACTCTGAACAATATAACAGCCTGGGCCTGCAGATCGGGGGAAGGGTTGGGCAGTGGGGTAAAGCAGAGCCAGCAGCAGAGAAGAGCAGCAGGCTGGAGGGCCAGAGGCAGGGGACCTTCCCTTGTCCAGCAAATTCCCTCTTTTGGGACTGGCCCTGTCCAGAGCATACTGGATGAGGGAAGCTCAACCAGTAGGTGATTGGGCAACAAAATGGCAGACAGATTTTAATGTTAATAAATGCAAATGAATGAATATTGAAAAAAAGCCACAATCCCAAATATACATACAAAATGAAGGAGACTAAATTAGCTATTACCGCTTGAGAGAGATCTTGGAGTCATTGTGGATAGTTCTCTGAAATCATCCACTCACTGTGCAGCCGTGGTCAAAAAAGCAAATAGAATGTTAGGAATAATTTAAAAAGGGAATAAAACATGGAATATTTTATTGCCTCTGTATAAACCCATGTTACGCCCACATCTTGAATATTGTGTGCAGGTGTGGTTGCCTCATTTCAAAAAAAGACATTAGAGAAAGTTCAGAAAAGGGAAACAAGAATGATTAGGCATATGGAATGGCTTCCTTATGAGGAGAGATTTAAAAGACTGTGACTTTTCAGCTTGGAAAAAAGGAGATAAAGGCTATAAAATTGTGACTGGTGTTGACAAAGTACATAAAAAAGTTATTTACTTGTTTCCATAACACAAGAATGAAGGAGCACCAAATGAAATTAATAGGTAGCAGGTTTCAAAACAAACAAAAGGAAGTATTTCTTCACACAAGGCACAGTTATCCTGTGGAGCTCCTTGCCAGAGGATGTTGTGCCAACCAGGGCTTTAACAAGACTCAAAAAAGAGCTAAATAAATTCATGGAAGATAGGTCCATCAATGGCTATTAGCAGGGGTGGGTTGGAATGGTGTTCCAGGCCTGTGTTTGTCAGAAGCAGGAAATGGGGGATGGGGAGGGATCACTTGATATTTATCTTCTGTACACTCCTTTTGCACACCTGGCATTGGCCACTGGTGAAAGATAGGATATTGGGCTAGATGGATCTTTGGTTTTACTCAGTATGGTCATTCTTAAGTTCTTAATGTGTAAGTATCTGACAGGGAGAAAACACTATGTACTAATGCGTTCTGTAATCCAGCAAACCAAGACATGACAAGAACTAGTGGCAGGAAGCTGAAACCATACGGGATTAAATTAGAAATTAGGCATAGATTTTTATCAGAAAGGGTGATTAACCATTGGAACAAGGTATCAATGGAAGTTGAGAATTCTCAATCCGTTCTTGACTTAATATCAAGACTGGAAACCTTTCTGGAAGATAGGCTTTAGCCAAAAGAAGTTATTGGGCACAATACAGAAGTTATAGGGTGAAATTCTATGGCCTATCAGGAGATCAGATGATATAACCCAATGGCCCCTGCTGGCCTTAAAGTCTGTGAACCTATGACAGTGTGTGATATATATAGAGAGATCTATTTAGCAATTTATACCACACTTATCACCACTCTTTCCACACCCATAAAATGCATTTTTTTTTTTAAAAAGGAGAGATATGGATAAGTTTAAGAATAAAGGAATTTTCTATGAATGAGGAAGTTGGTGGCAGCAAAACCCTTTGCATAAATATAAGATAATGGAAAATAGAGGAACAAGAAGGCATCTGTTATAGTCTGAAAGGACTGCATTTAACAAGAACCCAGGATGCCAAAACCAGCTTTCATACAGCTCAAGATCACAAGATACAGACTCATAAGAAGGCTTTCAAATGAACTTGACACGTGCTGAATTGCAAATGCAGCTAACTATGAATCAAATAGATTCCTACATTAAATGGCATTACTATGGGAAAGCTGATCAAAGAAGTGCATTTCACATCTTGCTTGGAAGGTGCTACGGTTTGGGTTTATTAATGGGTTATGAATATAAATATGAATAACTCAGAGATACTTTGGACCTAATGCCTCATGTAATCTGTCATTTTCAATGGCATAATCTGTGGATCTGGAAATCCTATTTTTGTGCACGTATCATTTTTGTGTTTGAAGTTACGACTATTGTCTACAACATATTTATATTCCAAATGTTTATTTCTGTGAAGACCTCAAGAGGAGGTGTGGCTACCCTCTTGTGAAAGGATGGCTTGTCAGGGGAATAGCTACACTTGATGAGCAAAAGGTTTTAATGGGTACCAATCCACATCTGAATAACTTTGCTGTATATCTTCAGCCTATCAAGGACTTGCTCAGGTGACAATCTACATCTTGGAACATACTTTCACATAAAAAGACCAATGGAATTCCTTCTGGAGTGGAAGGGTAAAAAGATAGAATGTCCATATCTGCCTGTCACAAATAGGCTACGTCTACACGTGAAGCCTACATCGAAGTAGCTTATTTCGATGTTGCGACATCGAAATAGCCTATTTCGATGAATAGCGTCTACACGTCCTCCAGGGCCGGCAACGTCGATGTTCAACTTCGACGTTGCTCAGCCCAACATCGAAATAGGCGCAGCGAGGGAACGTCTACACGTCAAAGTAGCACACATCGAAACAGGGATGCCAGGCACAGCTGCAGACAGGGTCAACGGGCGGACTAGCGCTTCCGGGGCAACAGCTAGCCGCTCCCTTAAAGGGCCCCTCCCACATACACTCAGCCTGCACAGCACGCGGTCTGAGGAGCCATATAGGCACACAGACCCCGGGCGCCGCAGTCATGGACCCCCAGCAGCAGCAGCAGCAGCAGCAGCAGCAGCAGCAGCAGCAGCAGCAGCAGCTAGAGGTCCACCCAGCCCTCCCGGCAGGAGCAGGGCTTGCCCTGGCCCATGCCATGTGGGAGGCAGCTGAGTACCTCCTTGCCCCAGGGGAGGAGATGCCCCCAGGGCAGCAGGGCTCAACCCCTACCCCTGCAGCACCCCGCCTCACACGCCGGCGGCTGTGGAGCTACCCCACCAGCACCGACTGGTGGGAGCGGCTGGTGCTTGGGGAGTGGGACGACGACCACTGGCTCAGGAACTTCAGGATGAGCCGGCAGACATTCCTGGAGCTGTGCCAGTGGCTCACCCCCGCACTCAGGCACCAGGACACTGCCATGCGGCGTGCCCTCCCTGTGGAGAAACGGGTCGGCATCGCTGTCTGGAAGCTGGCCACTCCGGACAGCTACCGATCCGTGGGGCAGCAGTTTGGTGTCGGAAAGGCCACCGTCGGGGCTGTCTTCATGGAGGTAAGAGAACCCACAGGGGGAGGCCAGGGCAGGGCAGGGGGGCCAGAGCAGGGCAGGGGGGCCAGAGCAGAGCAGGGGGGCCAGGGCAGAGCAGGGGGGCCAGAGCAGGGCAGGGGGGCCAGGGCAGAGCAGGGGGGCCAGGGCAGGGGGGCCAGAGCAGGGCAGGGGGGCCAGGGCAGAGCAGGGGGGCCAGGGCAGGGGGGCCAGAGCAGGGCAGGGCAGAGCAGGGCAGGGCAGGGGGGCCAGGGCAGGCCAGAGCAGGGCAGGGCAGGGCAGGGCAGGGCAGGGGGGCCAGGGCAGGGCTGGGCCACGCACACCCTGCTCACCCCTCACTGGCGCTGTCCCATGTGCTTTCTCTGCAGGTCGTGCGTGCAATCAACGCCATGCTCCTGCACAGGCTCGTGAGGCTGGGGGACCCACATGCCACTGTCGCCGCCTTTGCCACCCTGGGCTTCCCCAACTGCTTCGGGGCTCTGGATGGGACTCACATCCCCATCCGCGCCCCGCATCACAGTGGAGGACGATACCTCAATCGGAAGGGCTACCATTCTGTCGTCCTGCAGGCCTTGGTGGACAGCCGGGGACGTTTCCAGGACATTTACGTGGGCTGGCCTGGCAGCACCCACGACGCCCGGGTTTTTCAGAACTCGGGCCTGTGCCGCCGGCTGGAGGCGGGGACCTACATCCCCCAGCGGGAGATCCCTCTGGGGGACACCACCATGCCCTTCTGCGTCATCACAGATGCGGCATACCCCCTCCGGCCGTGGCTCATGCACCCCTACACGGGCCACCTCTCCGCTAGCCAGGGGCGCTTCAACGAGCGCCTGAACCGTGCACGCCAGGTGGTGGAGCGCTCATTTGGCCGCCTCAAGGGACGCTGGTGATGTCTCCTGACCCGCCTGGATGCGGGCCCCAACAACATCCCCCAGATTGTGGGTGCCTGCTGCGCCCTGCACAACCTCGTGGAGAGCAAGGGGGAGACCTTTCTGCAGAGCTGGGCCGTGGAGGCCGGCAGGGCACACGTGCAGCCACCTGCTGCCCCCAGTCGGCAGGTGGACCTCGAGGGGACCCGGGTCCGGGAGGCCCTGCGGGCCTACTTCAACCAACAGGCCGCGGGGTGAACTCTGCCCAGGCCCCCTACTGCCCACCCCTTCCTCCCCCACACTCCTGCCCCAACGCCCACACCATGGAGCACCCCCCCGCCCCCCCCCCACTTGTCCTGGACAAATGACAGCACGAACTTGTGGGTGAATGTAAATTTTTTTTTTTCTGGCCGAACCTTTTTTTTGGGGTGTAAATAAATATGTGAGGCACAAACAGAAAACTAAGTACAAACGTTCAACCAAAGAAATATGTACACAAATAAAACAAACCAAAGAAACAACTGTGTGGCATACATAATAAAAAGAAAACCAGGGAGGAGAAAGGGGAGAACTATTTACATGGGGGGGACGGGGCAAACGGGGGCACCAGAAAAAGAGGGTCCAACTATATACAACAAGGCGGGGGCCACGTCCCGGGCCCCTCGCCCCTATAGCCCCGCACTGGGCGTGCCCGGCTGGGAGCCCCGCCGCGCCTGCAGTCTGGTCCGCGGCTGGGTGGGAGCAGGCTGGACCGGAAGGTATCAGTGCCGGTGAGTCTCAGGTGGCTCCAGGGGTCCCTCAGCGCTCTGGCCCTCGTGGGTGGGTGGTGGGGCGACGGCGGACGGGCCGGCGACGGCCGGAGCAGCTGGTGGTGGGGCTGCAGGAGCGGGCAGGGCGGGCGATGGCTCGGCCGGCGCGGCATGGGGGGCCAGGTAGTCCACCAGCCAGTTAAATGTCTGCATATAGGCCCCCCATGCCTCCTGGCGCCAAGCCAGCGCCCGCTCCTGCAGCTGGAGGTGCTGCTCCGATACCTCCAGCTGCCGGCGGAGGATGGCCAGCCGCTGGGGGTCCGTCGCCGTCGCCGGTAGTAGGCGCGGGGTCCGCCGTCTAGCCCTCTGCGGGGCCGGTCGTTCCTCGGCCGAGGGGCTGCCCTGGAGCGATGGTCCCAGAGGGCTCTCCGGGACAACTGAGGCCTCGCCGGCGCTCTCTTCCGGTCCTTCTGATGGTGCAGGTGCAGGTGCAGGACACAGGAGAGGAGGGGGGAAAGAAGAATGGAGACAGGCATTAGTGTGGGCCCCAAGCCGTGGCCTCTGTCCCTCCCGCCCTGTGCTGCAGGTTCCCCATCCCCGTCCCCGGGAGATGCTGCTGTGATGGATGGGGTTCAGGGGTCCCCCTGCTCTGCACCCCGTCCCCTGGTGGGAGCAACTCTCACTTCACCCCGCAGGGTCTGAGAGCAGGAGAGGTTTCTTAGGCCACAGATGGCCAGTTTCTGGCAGGAGTGACAGCACCAGCTGTCGGAAGAGACAGTCCTTCCAACCTGTCGTGGGGAGAAGACCCCAAGGGTGGCCCCTCTGGGATGCAGCTTTCCCCCTCCTCAGGCTGGCTGCCTACCAGCTCTCCCTTCCCGTAGCCTCTACCTGTGGCCCCCGCCCTCGCCCCCCAATTCCAAGCCAGCTCGCCTCCTCCCTCCTGTTGGTTCAGGGCAGAGGTGTCACCTGCCAGCTGTAGCGCCAGGATCCTCCTTTGGCCCTGGGAGCTCTTCGGCTCTTGTGGCTCATATGTAGCCTGAGTCTCCCTTTGGCACTCCCCCCACTCCATCACATGCTGCTGCTGCGGGGTGTCCCACCCCCTCCGCCCGGGGGCCCCTCGAGGTTCCGCTCCCCCCTGGCCCGGGGATGGGGCATGGCACTGTCATACAGGTTGGGGGGGGCAGGGGCTGATGGCTGCAGTGCTGTGAGGGCCATGGCCCTGGTGTCCTTGGGGCCATGGCCATGTAAGCGTGTGGGGGGCCCTGGACACATCTCTGTTACCCCCGCCCCTCCAGCCCTGGGGTGTCCACCAGAGAGGGGTACCTACCTGTGGGTCCGCTCCCACGGTCCGGAGATCCCCGGGGGTCGGAGGCCCTGCTGCTGCTCCGGGATGGCAGGAGGAAGATCTGCAGGCTGGATTCTGCAGAGGAGGAGCCCCCCTCCTCCTCCTCCTCCTCCTCCTGCCGCGATGTCCCGGGGATGGCCTCCGGGGGGGGGGGCCCGGGGTGCGGGGCTTGCCTCCGGGGCGGACTCCAGCTGCAGGGCCTGCTGGGGCTCGTCAGCCGAGGTGTCAAGGGTGGCCGGAGGGGAGGAGGTGTGCCGGGAGCCCAGGATGTCCCTGAGCTCCCTGTAAAAGGGGCAAGTGACGGGGGCGGCCCCAGATCGGCTGGCCGCATCCCGGGCCCGGGCATAACCCTGCCGCAGCTCCTTCACCTTACTCTGAACATGATCCGGAGTGCGGGCAGGGTGACCCCAGGCAGTCAGGCCATCGGCCAGCCGAGCGAACGCATCCGTGTTCCGCCTCTTGCTCCCCATTACCTGGAGCACCTCCTCCTTGCTCCAGAGCCCCAGCAGGTCCCGCAGCTTGGCCTCCGTCCAGGAGGGGCCCTGCTGCCGCTTCCCAGACTGGGTGGCCCTCTGGCTGGGCTGGCTGCCCTGGCTCCCCTTGGGGGGGGTCCCCTGGGGGCGCTGGGGGGGCTCTTGGCTCGCCATCGCCACTGGCTGGGTGGCTGATGGCTGTGCAGGCTTCCCGCGTGTGCAGGCTGCAGCCTGCACGTTGCCTCAGCTTCCTGCAGAGTCAGGGCGGGGGAGGGGACCTTTAAGGGGCCGCTCCACGCGGCCACCAGTGAGCTGAGGGGCTGGAGAGAGTGTCTCTCAACCCCCCAGCTGATGGCCGCCATGGAGGACCCGGCAATTTTGACGTTGCGGGACGCGGATCTTCTACACTGTCCCTACTTCGACGTTGAACGTCGAAGTAGGTCGCTATTCCTATCTCCTCATGGGGTTAGCGACTTCGACGTCTCACCGCCTAACGTCGAAGTTAACTTTGAAATAGCGCCTGACGCGTGTAGCCGCGACGGGCGCTATTTCGAAGTTAGTGCCGCTACTTCGAAGTAGCGTGCACGTGTAGACACAGCTATACAGGGCAGGGAGATATGGTGGGGAAGGGCAGTTCCTCTCGGCTCCACCAAGCCACGGGGACCTGGCACTCCCCAAGCCCAGAGCCCCAGGAAAGTGGTGGCTGTGGGTGCTCCTGGCCCAGAACCTTGACAAAGCAGGGACCACAGGTGTTCCCCGCCCAGAACACTGGGAAAGAGGTGGCCACAGGCATCCTGCCCCCACCTCCAGACCCTGACGGCCTAAATACAGGACAGTTTGTCCCTTTCAAAAAATAAGTTGGGATGCCTTTTTGGCATCCTCTATATGGGACTGTCCCACCCAATATGGGACGGATAGTCACCTTATGTAAACGGGACCAGGAGAGCTCCTCCATCTTGGTCTTCACTCTGCCTTGGGAAGTCCTTGACACACCCTAAGAGTGACAAAAAGCTTTAGTGTGTATGGGAGATCAAGGTTTGGATAAGATCATTTTTGACCCAAAGCTTTCACCTGATATAAAAACAACTATTTAGGGTAAGAGCTCTTATGTAACTAGATTCCTAGCAGAATAGAACTATCTATGCATTTTCTTTTATTTCAGCTTGCAAACTCACTTTGATCTACCTGTTTTTTAACCACTTAAATCCTATTGTTTTGCTTAATAAAAGCTGTTCTGCTTATCATCAAGACCAGTGTAAACTGTTATTGGGGGGCAGAAGGGAGGGCTATCACTATGCATATCTCCTTTTCATTGATAAAGGCAGCTTACCTAATGGGCCATCCCTGTGCAAATCTTTTGCAGTAAGAGGGATGGTTTTATTAGGGGTTTTGATCCCTTCTGGGGGTTGATTTCCTGGGGGTCGTACCCTAGAACTTCATTCTCCCAGACCTGTGGTTAAACAGTGTCTGTATTGCTCTGCAGGGCAAGAGGGGGTAACCCCAACTCTGTGTCTTGTCTGGGGGAGACCAGAGGATCTGACCCAGGAGGACAGGGTACCAGGAAGCTGTTAGCCAGTGGCCGGGCAATGTGCGGTGAGGTACCAACTATGCCCTTGTTACCATCCGAGTCTTTAACTGCGAGAGCATGGAGCTCGTCGGTGCGGGCAGCCGGGCCAGGCTGACGGATGTCCCTGGGTCCTAAACAACCCATTTTTTTATTGCTTGAGCAGGAAGCTCCTAGCACTCTCACCTATGGCCAGGCTGTAGTAACCAAACGGTTAAAGTTCTTTTTATTGTGCCGGCTGTGTTGCAGTGACAAAGAGTAACAGCAGTCAGGCTCAGATCTTAACTAGTTAAAAGTTTATTCAAGCTACAGTTATAAGTGTGCGGTTACAAAAGGCTATTGTCTACTTATATGCTAGCAGTGTACAGGTGTTAACAAGTTACGTTACAATCCAATACAAAGATATCTGTTACCATCTAACACAATGATATCTTAATACAGCAACATCTAGTTACAGAGCTCTAATTCTTTATCTGTGTACACCAAAAGGAGACCTTAATGTGGGTGTATCTTACCCTCCTTGCATCTCTCAATACCTGCGTAGCCAAGCCAGGATTGGTCACTCACTTCCACGGAAAGACGAATACGAGGTTGGGCATCCCCAGTTGTGGACCTCGGGAGGCAATCACCTGACCCGACCAGCAGGTACTTGGTGGGAATGCACTCAGAGTTAGAGCGCTGCTGGGCCCATCTTTATACCCCTTGGGTCACGTATCCTCTTTCTTATCTATGGTGCCAGGTCGTACTGGTCTGTCTTTTGTGACGCCAGTTTTTACAAGGGCAATTTTTACTTAATTTGCACTGGTAAAACAGGAGATAAGCTATTTGGGAGTACAGGACATTCTTTTACAAGGGCGGAGATTTCTCTTCTGGGATGGCTGTGTGGGCGCATCACTCCATTAATTCCAGCCAAGGGCAGTTCTCTGAGGCCCTTCGTTCACAGTTAGCCTGCTAGCCCTCTATCTGTGTTTTCAGTTCCTCAGGGTCATGATGAGCCAGCACATCTGGGCCCCTTTAGGAAGGCATCAAAGACTGTGCTGTTTAACTGCTGTTCAGTGCCCTGTGTGCTCTGAGGCACCTTAGAAGGGAGGCAAAAGCTGGTCTGTAGTGGGGAGATTTTGTCTGGCTACAGAAGCCCCAGAGAGTAAGAAGGTGGGTGTGAGTGGCCTGATCATCACATTGGGGAACATCCCAATGGGTTTTCTGTGACTGCACTGCATCTAAGTGACTCATGGGAGGGTCTTTCAAATGAACTTGACTTGTGCTGAGTCGCAAATGAAGCTAATCATGAGTCAAAGAGATTTCTACATTATATGCCATTACTATGGGAAGACTGACCAAAGGAGTGTGTTTCATGTTGTGTTCAGAATGTGCTACAGTTTGGGCTTATCCTGATCTCTACTGGGGTCCGTGGGGCTAGTCATTAAGGAATCCCTGTCTTCTGCATGCAAACTTCAGTCTGGAAGCTGCAGTTCCATTGCTCTAGTGAAATACAGCTATTGCAGGACGCTGCGCGTACACAGTGAGGGACGTGCCATCAGGAAACTTGGGTTCATCTTATGCAGGGCTTTGAAGATGAGGGTCAAACCCTTGATTTTGGCCTGCTTTTCTACAGGGAGTCATTGAAGAGAGTGGAGTGCTGGGGCTGAGGGTCTCTACTGCAAGCTGCATCTCTGAGCAGGATGGATGACTATGTTCTGAACCAACAGCTAAGTTTTTAAGGTCAGTGGCGTCCAACTGAGATGCAGAGAATAGCAGTGCTCAGTTTTAGTGTTATGAATGTGTGGGGCACAGTGCTTAAGTTTGAACAGGGGAGGAGGGAATGAAGCAAACTGTTTTTTTTCTTTTCAAACTGGATATTGTGAAGCAGGAGGTCACCCAAGTGAACTCCAGGGTTGTGGACTATCCTACTCATCTGAGGACAGATACCCTTAAGAAAGGGTCATGCCATAAAGGTAGCAAATTCTTTCTGCTAGCAGTGCCTGCTTTTTCCTAGGTTTACCCAATCTCCTTAATGTGCTAAATAGTAACAGAGAAGGAGCCATGTTAGTCTATATACTATCAAAACAAAAAAGCAGTCAAGTAGCACTTTGAAGACTAACAAAATAATTTATTAGGTGAGCTTTCGTGGGACAGACCCACTTCTTCAGACCATAGCCAGACCAGAACAGACTCAATATTTAAGGACTAGAGAACCAAAACAGTAATCAAAGTTGACAAATCATAAAAAAAATTATCAAGGTGAGCAAATCAGAGAGCAGAGGGGTGGGGGGGTGGGGAGAGTCAAGAACTAGATGAAGCCAACTATGCCAAAGAGCCCCTATAGGCCGCGTCTACACGTGCACGCTACTTCGAAGTAGCGGCACCAACTTCGAAATAGCTCCCGTCACGGCTACACGTGTTGGGCGCTATTTCGAAGTTGAAATCAACGTTAGGCGGCGAGACGTCGAAGTCGCTAACCCCATGAGGGGATGGGAATAGCGCCCTACTTCGAAGCTGAACGTCGAAGTAGGGCACGTGTAGATGATCCGCGTCCCACAACATCGAAATAGTGGGGTCCGCCATGGCGGCCATCAGCTGAGGGGTTGAGAGACGCTCTCTCCAGCCCCTGCGGGGCTCTATGGTCACCGTGTGCAGCAGCCCTTAGCCCAGGGCTTCTGGCTGCTGCTGCAGCAGCTGGGGATCCATGCTGCATGCACAGGGTCTGCAACCAGTTGTTGGCTCTGTGGATCTTGTGTTGTTTAGTGCAACTGTGTCTGGGAGGGGCCCTTTAAGGGACCGTCTTGCTGTTGAGTCTACCCTGTGACCCTGTCTGCAGCTGTGCCTGGCACCCTTATTTCGATGTGTGCTACTGTGGCGTGTAGACGTTCCCTCGCTGCGCGTATTTCGATGTGGTGCTGCCCAACGTCGAAGTTGAACGTTGATGTTGCCAGCCCTGGAGGACGTGTAGACGTTATTCATCGAAATAGACTATTTCGATGTCGCTACATCGAAATAAGCTATTTCGATGTAGCGTGCATGTGTAGACGTAGCCATAGTGTCCCAGAAACTCTTTGAGAGAGTTTGAAGTCTGTCCAATATACAAAGCATCTGGGCATTGTTGGCATATATGATGTTCGTTGAGGAGCATGAGAATGTGCCCGTGATTTTGTGAGTAACCTGGCTAGGTCCAGTGATGGCACAAAACAGACATCAAAACATTCCTGATCCACAAACCAGTTAGTCTACATTTTAATGGAATGGCCCATTCTGTTAATGGCTTAAGAGTCTGCGTTTTATTGAAGAAGAATTTCCAGTCTGCTTTACAAAGAGAAGCTGCTGAACTCTCTTTCATATTCAAATTCGACACATTAACACGTGGTTTGTACTGGGATGCAAACTTTATAGGGGCTCTTTGGTATACTTGGCTTAATCTAATTCTTGACTCTTTCACCCTCCCCCCTGCCCCTCTGCTTTCTGATTTGCTCACCTTGATATTTTTTTTTCTGATTTGTCAACTTTGATTACTGTTTTGGTTCTCTAGTCCTTAAATATTGAGTCTGTTCTGGTCTGGCTATGGTCTGAAGAAGTGGGTCTGTCACATGAAAGCTCACCTAATAAATTATTTTGTTAGTCTTTAAAGTGCTACTTGACTGCTTTTTTGTCTTAATCTGTTAGTGAGTCTATGTACCAGCATGATGAAAGAGGCAAAAGAGGCATACAGAAGTCCTCTTGAGCCCTCAAGTGGTTTACTTTGAATACTACAGCCTAACACTTTGAATAGCAACGAAGGGTTCTGTGGCACCTTACAGACTAACAGAAAAGTTTTGAGCATGCGCTTCGTGAGCACAGACTCACTTCATCAGATGCTGGTCTTGGAAATCTGCAGGGCCAGGTATAAATAAGCCAGAGCAAGGGTGGGGATAACAAGGTTAGCTCAGTCAGCAAGGGTGAGGGTTACTACCAGCATTTGATCTGGAGGTGTGAACACCAAGGGAGGGGAAGCTGCTTCTGTATTTAGCCAGCCATTTGCAGTCTTTGTTTAAGCCTGAGCTGAGGGCGTTGAATTTGCAGATGAATTGTAGCTCAGAAATTTCTCTTTGGAGTCTGGTCCTGAAATTTCTTTGCTGTAGGATAACTACTTTTAAGTCTGCTAAGCCGTGTCTACACGTGCACGCTACTTCGAAGTAGCGGCACTAACTTCGAAATAGCTCCCGTCACGGCTACACGTGTTAGGCGCTATTTCGATGTTAACATCGACGTTAAGTGGTGAGACGTCGAAGCCGCTAACCCCATGAGGGAATAGGAATAGCGCCCTACTTCAACGTTCAATGTCGAAGTAGCGACTGTGTAGTCGTTGCGCATCCCGCAACTTCGAAATTGCGGGGTCCGCCATGGCGGCCATCAGCTGAGGGGTTGAGAGAGCGCTGTCTCTCCAGCCCCTGCGGGGCTCTATGGTCACCGTGTGCAGCAGCCCTTAGCCCAGGGCTTCTGGCTGCTTCTGCGGCAGCTGGGGATCCATGCTGCAGGCACAGGGTCTGCAACCAGTTGTCGGCTCTGTGGATCTTGTGTTGTTTAGTGCAAGTGTGTCTGGGAGGGGCCCTTTAAGGGAGCGGCTTGCTGTTGAGTCCACCCTGTGACTGTCTGTAGCTGTGCCTGGCACCCTTATTTCGATGTGTGCTACTGTGGTGTGTAGACGTTCCCTTGCAGCGCCTATTTCAATGTGGTGCTGCGCAACGTTGATGTTGAATGTCGACGTTGCCAGCCCTGGAGGACGTGTAGACGTTATCCATCGAAATAGCCTATTTTGATGTCACTACATAGCGTTCACGTGTAGACGTAGCCCTACTGTGTGGCCTGGGAGATTGAAGTGCTCTTCTACAGGTTTTTGTATATTGCCATTTCTGATATCTGATTTGTGTCCTGGACAATGATCCCCCACTTTCACAGACCTTGGGAGGCAGACCAGTCCTTGCCCACAGACAACCTGCCAACCTGAAGCAAATCCTAACCAGCAACTATACACCGCACCACAGTCACTCTGACTCAGGGACCCATCCATGCAACAAAGCTCGTTGCCAGCTCTGCCCACATATCTACACCAGCAATACCATTACAGGACCTAACCAGATCAGCCAAACCATCGTGGGTTCATTCAGCTGCACATCTACCAATATAATTTGTGCCATCATGTGCCAGCAATGCCCCTCTGCTTTTTACATCGGACAAACTGGACAGTCTCTACGTAAAAGAATAAATGCAAATCAGATATCAGAAATGGCAATATACAAAAACCTGTAGGAGAGCACTTCAATCTCCCAGGCCACACAGTAGCAGACTTAAAAGTAGCTATCCTACAGCAAAGAAATTTCAGGACCAGACTCCAAAGAGAAATTTCTGAGCTACAATTCATCTGCAAATTCGACGCCCTCAGCTCAGGCTTAAACAAAGACTGCGAATGGCTGGCTAAATACAGAAGCAGCTTCCCCTCCCTTGGTGTTCACACCTCCAGATCAAATGCTGGTAGTAACCCTCACCCTTGCTGACTGAGCTAACCTTGTTATCCCCACCCTTGCTCTGGCTTATTTATACCTGGCCCTGCAGATTTCCAAGATCAGCATCTGATGAAGTGAGTCTGTGCTCACGAAAGCTCATGCTCAAAACTTTTCTGTTAGTCTATAAGGTGCTACAGGACCCTTCATTGCTGTTACAGATCCAGACTAACACAGCTACCCCTCCGATATTTAACACATTCAATGTTCAGTTCAAAATTAGCCATGAAAACGGAGGCTAGCTTTTGATTTCAGTTACAGAGTAATTTTACTGCATTGCAAATATGGAGTAATTTTGTCAATGTGAGTAGATTTATTACACATTTACCCTCTGTAACTGAAATTAGAATTTAGCCCTTAACCAGAAATTTACTTTTATCACAGGAGTTCTCGTCATATCATTGAACATTTCTTACCTCATTACTGGGCTATAAAATTACTAGCAAGTATCAAGTATACTAATATTGATATGGCTATGTCACATTCTTTGCTTATGGTGAGCAAAATACCTGATGCAAATAGTTGCAACTCACTGTAGGCATTAAACTGGAGAGATCTGTATGGATAATTGACAGAAGAAAGAAATCTGTTGGAATATCCATAGCTAGAACTTTTTACATTAGGATGGGGGGATGGAGCAGGAACACTTTTGTAGTTCTGGGTTTTTGGCTTTCCGGGGAAAGACTATGATTGCAGTGGTATTAACAGCAGATTCAAGGATTTTTGAAAAGATTGTACATCAAGAGTTGCTTAGACTATGCTTATCTTTAGGTATGTGCTTAAATCTTACTGGTTTAATGATTTTCTGAAGCCGGGCATTGGAGGTATTTAATAGCTTCTAGGAGTCTGTGCAGAGTAATGATCCTTTAAACTTTATATTTTGTCTCCTTCCATTTTTCGGTAAACGTGGGGAATTTTAACGTCAGTAGGAATTTTTTGAGGTCAGTTGGGACTACATTGTTATTTTATCCACTCTTCCTATAAACACTGCTGTGCTTTCTCCCATGCCACTGTTTTTACCTGGGACCCTCTGCAAAATTCTTAAAGCCATCACCTTATCCTCTTATAAGTCCCTCTGGAAAACTTCCTTTTGCTGTGATGCCTACAACTCACTACCACCTGGCCTGGATTAGACTTGTGCCCATGGAGATGGGTGCTATGACTAATTCATACAGGAACACCCATCTCTGATCATGCCTTGTCATTTACTAATTGTTTATTCACTTGTTGCAAACTGTCTAGATTCTAGATTGCATGCTGACTGGGGCAGGGGCTCCCTGTTATTTATTTGTTCAGTGGCTAGCAGCCCTGATCCCTGGCTGTGGTATCGAGCTACAACTCAATGTCAACAATAATATTAATTGTCATTCCTGTATCTTTTATGTCTGTTAGCTTTTCAAGTTCAAAAAAGGTCCAAGCTCATTTTTAGTCGGCATCATTGTTTCGAAGAGTTTAGGGTGAATGCAAGATGTTCGAGGTTACAGTGACTCTCCCCTGCCTTCCATTTTGTGCAGTCATTTGTGCTTCTGCAAACCTATGTGTAAAACAGTGCCCATTTAGACTGGTAACATTCTACATCCCCTTTGTACTCTCTAGCCTGATTCTTCACTGCCCTGCATCATAGCAGTCATTTAAACCTGTGCAAAAGGGGTGTAATTACTACCCAGAACATGGGCGCTGATCCAGCAAAGCATTTCAGCACATGCTTGGCATTAAGCGGGGGAGAAGTCCCATAGGTCTGGGCTAACTGATTGAAGCCAATGGGAGACTTTCCAGTGACATCAATGTGAATTGGTTAAGCCCTATTGATTTTAATGTAGCTACTCATGTGTGAAGTTAAGCATGTACTTAGAGCTTTTCTGGACTGGAGTCATGCTGCTTTTGATGCTATTTGGTTCTTTCCCAGAGCAAGGAGGCTGCTATTTCTCTGTCTTTGTGCTATTATAGATCTGAGAGGGTGGTTTTTTTTTTTTTTTTGGAAGCAGAAATTTGTCCCATGGATGTTTCTGTCACTATAATGTTCCTCAGTTCCATGTGGGATTGGAGATGGAGGTTTGCACTTACGCAGTTGAGAGAGAGTTCTGTATTACCCAGAACTGCCTGTCTCTTTATATATTCAGTGGTCATTCCTGGTGAAAAGGTCAAACTCTTCATCTTAGCCCTTGGCAGAGAAAGGTAGGACTTTACCTGCAGATCCACTTAGGTTCAAACTGATTAAAAGCTTCCACTTAGTCAAGCTTTTATCCTTTGTATTAGCTGTTTTCAGCCATACTTGCTTCAATGCAGACCTATATCTAACTAGAAATAGCTACTACTTTATTGTATCTGTCCCTATGTGTCTGCCTTTAATTTATGGCAAGGGGTGCATAGGAGCGATCAAGATGCATACTTGAAGAAAGCAATTTGATTATGGTGGATGCCTGAATTGTTCTTTTCTTTTTCACCTCTTAATTACAATTTTCCTAAGCATTATCAAAATATATGTGCCAGGAAAAAATGTTTTACAAGGGTTTCTTCTAATAAATTCCACTGGGATTTAGCTAAAGCCTAATTACTTCCCTTAATTGGTATATGCCACATTGGGCGGCTCAGGCCAACTGCTGATTATGAATTGTCCTTACTTTGCTAATGCTTGCATTTTCTTTTTGGCAGGTAATATTTACTGAGCCAGATGGTGGCCATTACCATATTCATATTTTGTGTAACTGCTGCAAAGTAAAATCACATATGCACAAAGGGAGTTTCTCTCTGATGCAGCTACTGCCCAAAATTGACAACAAAGTTTGGAAATTTGTAAGAACACTTTCTAAGTTCCGACTTTCATGAGTGCAAGCCCTCATGCTCCAGTGGTGGCTTGGTATGTGCGTGTACCACCATAGCTGTGTCTACACGTGCACGCTACTTCGAAGTAGCGGCACTAACTTCGAAATAGCGCCCGTCGCGGCTACACACGTCGGGCGCTATTTCGAAGTTAACTTCGACATTAGGCGGCGAGACGTCGAAGTCACTAACCTCATGAGGGGATGGGAATAGCGCCCTACTTCGACGTTCAACGTCGAAGTAGGGACCGTGTAGACGATCCGCGTCCCGCAACGTCGAAATTGCTGGGTCCTCCATGGCGGCCATCAGCTGGGGGGTTGAGAGATGCTCTCTCTCCAGCCCCTGCGGGGCTCCATGGTCACCGTGGGCAGCAGCCCTTAGCCCAGGGCTTCTGGCTGCTTCTGCGGCAGCTGGGGATCCATGCTGCAGGCACAGGGTCTGCAACCAGTTGTCAGCTCTGTGTATCTTGTGTTGTTTAGTGCAACTGTGTCTGGGAGGGGCCCTTTAAGGGAGCAGCTTGCTGTTGAGTCCGCCCTGTGACCCTGTCTGCAGCTGTGCCTGGCACCCTTATTTCGATGTGTGCTACTTTGGCGTGTAGACGTACCCTCGCAGCGCCTATTTCGATGTGGTGCCGCGCAACGTCGAAGTTGAACATCGACGTTGACAGCCCTGGAGGACGTGTAGACGCTATTCATCGAAATAGCCTATTTTGATGTTGCTACATTGAAATAAGCTATTTCGATGTTGGCTTCACGTGTAGACGTAGCCCATATGTGCATATTAGTTTCCAGGTGGTGGCTTGTCTGATCAGTCTCATTTAGTGGTGCCTATTCAAGTGGGAGTGGGATATTCATGATGTTGTGTGGTATAAGTTAGGGATTTTTTGTGTGTACTCATGTGCTATCAGACAAGTACAACTGGAGCCCCCAGAGCTGGCAGCTGTGAATGTCTCTCTCCAGAGTTTTAATGTGATAGCTAATAGAAACTGGAAAAATAATGAAGTATAAAGCCATCCTCCCACTGGTAGGCCTCTCCGAGAGACAATGCATCAGAAGAGCTATTAGAATATGTGATAGCAGTCCTTGAAAGAGAAGAGAATTTCACATGTTATATGGAAGAAGGGGAGGCCATGAGCAGAATCTATACCAGGGATTCCCAACCATTAGGTTTTGTAAGGGTCACCAGGTAGGTGGCTCAGAGCCACATGTAACTCTTTAAAGAGCCATATGTAACTCCTTAAGGTGCCATTTGCGGCCCCCATCGCTGCCACTGCTCATTCCTTCAGCTCCCAGTCCCACCACTGCTGTGCTGAAATGGGACTCAATTTAATAGATTTAAGAGGCTGGCAGGAGGGCTCTGGATGTTAAACCAATTAAACTGAGTACAAGTACCGTGTGGCAGGGCAGGGAACTGCTCGTGGTGCAGGTAGGGGAAGGGAGTAGGAGGCCTGAGGGGAGCCGTACAGAGCAGGCAGTTGTGGCCGGGTGAAGGAGCGGCAGTGGGCAGCAGTGGCACTCATGTGAGGCAGGTGGGGGGACATTTTGGGGCTGCAAGGGATTTAACCCTGCAGGTAGCGGGGGGTTGGTTTAGGGCTGTGAGGGGTTTTGTCCTGGGGTGGAGGCAAGCCAAGATTTACAATTTTTTTTCCCAGGGGAGAACCGCCCCCATCCAGTTTTGAGTTGCCTTGGGTCACAAAGTCTTACTGAATTGTCGAAATGGGTCACCGTCTTGAAAAGGTTGGGAACTGCTGCTATACATTTAAGGGTAATATTTTAGCTGGGGAATTAGGGATAGATTGGCCAGGAAAAACACAAACAAATGAAACATTGTAGCAATCGGGCATCAGCATTGAGTGGAAGAATGTTTCTGAGTTTAAGGTACTGGACTGGGATGCGGTGGCTCCACCTTCAGTACAGAAGATTTCCTGGTTTACATTGAATACATCATTTCATCAGTCCAGTCCTTAGTTCTCCATTTGTAAACTGGGTGTAATAATACTTCTTTTCCAAACTCTTTGTCTGCCTTGCCTATTTAAAGCATGAGTCCTTTGGGGGCAGGGAATATCTCCTACTGTGGGTGTAGAACCTAGTGCACCTCCCAGCCTCATTTAGGGCTTTTGGGTGTGACAGTAATGCCAGTAATAAATAAAAGTGGGTCAAAAAGTGTCTGTGTCAAGTGCATATAGTGGGAAGCCCCCGAGGAGGGGGGAGCAGGGAGCCTTCCCCTGTGGCTGCCACCCTGTTCCCAGCTCCACGCACTTTGAGGAAGCACCAGAGTGGCTTTCACCTTCTTCCTGGCTCCCTGAGGCTCGGGGAAGCCAGAAGGGGCACAGGCACTGCTGCTGTTTGCTTCCCAGCTCCCCAAGGTGTGGGGCATGGGAGCCCACCTGCAGGGCTGCCACTTGGTTCCTGGCTCCCTGCATCTTGGAGGAGCTGGCATGAGCACCAGTATTCCTGCTGCCTCCTTCCTGGTGCCTGAGGCATGGGGCAGCCAGGGAGGTCAGCTGGGGCAGCAGCCCTTGGCAGCCCCATACCTCCCTAGCCCATATTTGGGACAGGGAGATATGGTCACCTGACGTGGCAATTGCTAACATGAGCATGTAGCTCTGCTGTGTAGTAAGAAAGAGGAATTATTTGGCATTAATAGATTATCCATAGTGTGTCATAGTTATATTAAGTTGAAAAGTTACTGTTATGAGTAAAGTGCATTTTAAGTTTTAATGATGCATTGATAAATGTGCATTTTTTTGCAGTTTTGAGGGTCTAGAGTTAAGATCAAGTGGCCATTGCAAATCACAGAGAATGATGGATGATGATGCATGACAGAAGGAAACAGGCTGAGTATCCTAGTATGATCTTCTTCTTCAGGTGATGGCAAATATCACGTGCTTCTGCTGTGATTTTTTTAGGTCCATCCCTAGCCTTTGATTCTGCTGGTCATGAGTTACAAGTGGTAAAGAGTAGCATCCAAATATGGTCTAGATGGTGCTTGGTCTTGTCATGAGAGCAGGAGACTAGACTTGATGACCTCTCATGAGGTTCCTTCCATGTCTATGATTCTATACACTAACTACAGATTGATCTATAGCTAAGCATATCTATCTGTCTATCTATCTATCTATCTATCTATCTGGTTCTTTACTCTGTTATCATTGTCATCATCATCATCATCATCATCATCAGTTATACAGGTCAGACTAGATGGTCCCCTCTATCCTTAACATCTAGGAATCATTATGGTGAGGTATACAGTATGTATTTACAGAAAGAAATTTGCTTTTTTTAAAAATGACCATTATATTCTTTATCCAGCAAAACAAAAAAGCAGTCATGTAGCACTGTAAAGCCTAACAAAATAACTTATGAGGTGATGAGCTTTCATGGGACAGACCCACTTCTTCAGATCTACAGCCCTACCAGAACAGACTCAATATATAAAGCACAGAGGTCCAGGAATTATTACCAAGGTTGACAAATCAGAAAAATTATCATTGTTGGCAAATCAGATAGAAGAGCAGAGAGAGCAGGGTGAGGTGTGGGGAAGTAAGTGTTAGGTCAAACATCAAAGTATCTGAAAGAGTCCTTGCAATGGGTTAGGTAATTGCTGTTCCTGTTCAAACCACATGTTAATGTGTTGAATTTGAATATGAATGTTAGTTCTGAACATTCTCCCTGCAGAAGGTTGTTAAAGACTCTTTTCTGCAGAACACAGACTCTCAGGTCTTTAACAGAATGGCCTGCTCCATTAAAGTGCTGGCTCACAGGATTGTGTATTTGGAGATTTTTCATATCTGCTCTATGTCCATTCTTTGGCGAAGAGTGTTTGCAGTCTGCCCTATATACAAAGTGTGTGGGCATTGTTGGCACATGATGACATAAATGATGTTAGTTGAGGAACCTGAGAACATGCCCATGATTCTGTAATTAACATGCTTAGGTCCCGTGATGGTATCTCCAGAATAGATATGTGGGCAACGACGGCAAAGCGGCTTGTCGCAGGGAAAAATTCCAGGATTAGTATTATTGCGGTATAGCCTATGGTTGCTAGTGAGAATCCTCATAAGGTTAGGAGTTTGTCTATAGCAGAGAAAAGGTCTGTCACCTAGGGCCTTCGGGAGCGTGGCATCACGATTCAGGATAGGTTGTAGGTCTTTAATAATGTGTTGCAGCATTTTGAGTTGCTGGCTATAGGTAACAATGAGTGGTGGTTTGTTGTTTGTTTTTTTGGGCCTATCTTCGCGGAGGTGGTTTCTGGTTATTCGTTTGGCCCTGTCCCACAAAAGCTCATCACCTAATAAATTATTCTGTTAGTCTTTAAAGTGCTACATGAATGCTTTTTTGTTTTGACAGAATACAGACTAACACGGATACCTCTCTGTTACTATATCCAGCAGATGGTGCTAAAATCTTAGAATTGTGCCTATTGAACAAAAATTGTAGTGAAGTAAAGCATAAGGTTTTGCTAGAACACAGATAAATTAAACATGACAACAGAATAGTGCCCATTCTCTCCACTGGGTGCCTTACTTATGTGGTCCTGGATGCAATCAGTATATTTCAAAATATTGTCACAGATGTGCACGTTGGGAGACAGCTACTCTTACTCTTCAGATCAACAATATTTTGTAATTCTATAACATCGTTCCAGAGTTTCTCACAAACAGGAATTGATTTAACCAAACAATGGTGGTACTTACTGGATAACCAACTGAAATCCATGTTCACTGAAGTTTTAAATCAGCTTCTGACAACAGTAGGCTCCTCTGCAGGTTTAGTGAGAATATTTTCTTCATTTCAGTTTATTCAATGAATTCAGTTCAAGACTAGTTCACTTAGTTCATTCAGGCTACGTCTACACGTGAAGCCTACATCGAAGTAGCCTATTTCGATGTGGCGACATCGAAATAGGCTATTTCGATGAATAACGTCTACACGTCCTCCAGGGCTGGCAACGTCGATGTTCAACATCGACGTTGCGCAGCACCACATCGAAATAGGCGCAGCGAGGGAACGTCTACACGCCACAGTAGCACACATCGAAATAAGGGTGCCAGCCACAGCTGCAGACAGGGTCACAGGGCGGACTTAACAGCCAGCCGCTCCCTTAAAGGGCCCCTCCCAGACACACTTGCACTAAACAGCACAAGATACACAGAGCCGACAACGAGTTGCAGACCCTGTGCATGCAGCATGAATCCCCCGCTGCAGCAGCAGCAGCCAGAAGCCCTGGGCTAAGGGCTGCTGCACACGGTGACCATAGAGCCCCGCACGGGCTGGAGAGACAGCGTCTCTCAACCCCCCAGCTGATGGCTGCCATGGAGGACCCCACAATTTCGACGTTGCGGGACGCGGATCGTCTACATGGTCCCTACTTCAACGTTGAACGTCGAAGTAGGGCGCTATTCCGATCCCCTCATGAGGTTAGCGACTTCGACGTCTCGCCGCCTAACGTCGAAGTTAACTTCGAAATAGCGCCCGACGCGTGTAGCCGCGATGGGCGCTATTTCGATGTTAGTGCCGCTACTTCGAAGTTGCGTGCACGTGTAGACACAGCTTCAAAGTTAAGAAATCAGTTGGGAGTTGAAAAAACAGAACTTGGTTTCCTTTTCCAGTCTGTGAACAAATACAAGGGCTGCATCTACACTATTGAAATCCTTCAAAAGAAGTTCTTCTAGAAGAGATCCTCCAAAAAATCTTTCAAAGATCATGTCCACACACAAAAAAACAGATCAAAAGATCTGTTTGCTCTTTCAGTAGAGAGTGTCCATGCAGCCCCCGCTCTTTCAAAAGAATGGGCCAGGGATCGAAAAATCCAGCACCGTGAGCGTCTGCACATGCTTTTTTTTGAAAGAATCTTTAAGAAAAAGGTGCTCTTCTTCATCTGGGAGAGGAAGAGGGCTGCTGGAAAAAGGGCTACCTTCTTTTGACTGCAGTGCGAAAGAGCGCATTTTGTGTGTAGACACTCCGTGGGTATTTTTATTAACAAGGACCAGCCTTTCCGAATAAAACCTTGCTAGTGTAGGCACAGCCTAGGAGTGAGAGGATGAGAGCTATTAGTTTTGAAATCCTGGAGGACATAATGATCAGAAATATCCAATCTTGTTAGTCTGTATCTGTAAAAACAATGAGGAGTCTGTGGCACCTTGAAGACTAATGGATTTATTTGTTTTTTACCCATGAAAACTTAAGCCCAAATAAATGTCAGTCTTTAAATTACCACAGGACTGCTCATCGTGTTTGCAGAAATAAGAAATTCAGCTCATTAAGGACAGATAATCCTTCCTTTGTGTAACACCTCAGTTAATTTTAAGTGCAAAATATGTTCTGAAAAACTTTATAAACTTTTATCTTGTGTATCTAGCACATTTAAGGTAACTTTATTTAATAGGGGAAAAGTCTGTTTTTGTCATTTTTAACTGAATTTAAATTTTCATCCAGACAGAGCTAGACATAAATCACAAATAAAGAATTAATGATCGAATAAATAAGAACTGCATTGTTCAGCACTTTCTAACACAATAAAACCTAGAAAAAATAAAAATTGAACAAAGGTAACTTAAGTTATAGATAGATAGATTGTATGCTACTGATTAGCAGAAACATCAAATTTAGTCTAAAGAATATATTTAGTTGCAAATCATAACATTTTAATGTTTATCTATTATTAAGAATCAATCTTTTTTAAGAAAGTAACTATGAAGTATGAGTGCAGTTATGATTAACATCAATGACTCAAATCAAGGTTTCAGTTCCAACTCTCTGGCTGGGTGCGTCTACACTAGCAAGTACATTCGAAATTAGGATAGGAAAACCGAGCTCTTTCGAAAGAAGCTGCAGTGTGTCTACACTGACACGGCGCTCTTTCGAAATTAACTTCGAAAGAACTCCCCTGTTCTTTTGAAGTTGGTCCTGCGCTCCCAGGATGGATAAAGTGCCCTCTTTCGAAAGATCATTTTGAAAGAGAGCAAGTGTAGATGCTCTGCAGCTTTCAAAACAGCGGGTCCTCCATGGCCGCGATCAGCTGGCAGGTGGCGGCTCCGCTCACAGCACAAGCAGAGCTCTATGGCTCCAGTGTCCAACTGCCTCCTAGCATGCAGGCTCCCAGAAGCCCTCAGGCAGGAAGCTGAGAGTGTGCAGGGTCCACGCTGCCACCCGCACAGCTCCCAGCTGCAACGCCGCGGGGGAAAGCCGCAGCACCTCTGGCACCATGGCCAGCAGCCAGGACTCCTGGTCACCCCAGGGGCCAGCCAGGGACCCGGGGGGAGTCCTCCCAGGAAGGGAGCCAGCACCCCAAATGTCAGGCCCCCTCCTGGACGGAGGCTGAGCTGCAGGACCTCCTCGCCCTGTGGGAAGATGAGGAGGTCCTTCAGCAGACAGGGGTCCGGCGTTGAAATGCACCCACCTTTGAGCACCTGGCCAAGGACCTCACTGGCCGGGGTCACCCCACATGGACCCTGGACCAGGTGAGGTCCAAGGTCGAGGAGCTCTGGCAGACGTACTGCCAGGCTTGGGACATGGCCAGGCAGCAGGGGCAGCGCCCACCAGCTGCCCCTATTATCAAGAACTGGCCCGCCTTCTTGGGCCCAAGGAGGCGGGACTCCTGGGCGTGTACCTGGACACTGCTGCCCCCCCGACCAAGCCGGAGGAGATGGGGACAGGGACCAAGGGGGAGGACCGTCCCGGACCACTGGCCACCTGCACGCGCCCCCAAGGATCCAGGACACCAGCGATGATGACGGCTCAAGCCAGAGGACCCTAGTCATTGATGTCGCCTTGGGCCTATCCAGCCTGGCCCCCTCCGACTGCGCCTTGCCCAATTTCCTGGAGGGACCCACAGGTATGTACTGTGCATGCTGGTGGCTGCGGGGCAGGGGAGGGGGGTGCACAGTCCCACCCAGGGTGGCCGCAGCCTACCCGCAAGGACATCAGCCCCAGGGCACGGACAGGCCAGATGGCCCCACCATCCCGGCATCACAGGGCTGACGTGTGGCACCCAGCACCATGTGGGCTGGACAGTCCCGTGGGCGGCCAGGCTGCAGAGGGACTGAGGGAGCCAGAGGAGAGCCAGCACTCCCACAACCCAGACCGGGAACCCTGGATGTGGTCCCTGCAGGACTTCCGGGATGGGATGGGTGGGATGTGGGGGTGGGTTCAGGGGGTCTTGCACCAGGACTAATGGCCTGTTCTTCTCCCCTTTTTCTGCACAGCTCCAGCAGCCAGCAGCTGGACCAGCCCCGCGACGGGTCCAGGGAGCCCCACTACAGAGGTCGAGGGGGAGCGGCCCAGGCCTCAGTCCGGGACAGCGCAGGGCTGCCGCTGGTCCCTCTGCTGGTGCCAACAGGCTGGGGAGGAGGAGGCCGGGGACACAGCCCACATGGCCGCCCTGAGGGAGCTGACAGGTGTCGTGCAGGAGTGGCTTGCCATGGAGTGGCAGGCATGGGACTGGGTGGGGTCCAACTTGAATGCCCTCACTGAGGCCATGGTCAGGCACCTGGCCCCTGCTGCCGCTCCATCATGGGTCACTCCTGCACGCACCCTGCCCCCATCACCTCCCCACTGTCCCCCATGGCCCCCCGGCCCGTGCATCCCCCCTCCATCCCAGCAGTTCCTCCCAGCCCCAATCCCACAGCCCCCTGCCCCCTCACAATGCCCCCCCTAAGGAGGTTGACCTGGAGGCCCTGATCCCTCCCCATCTTCCCCTGGCCAGACTCATCCACATGGCCCACAGCCCACAGCCTGCTGGCCAGGGCTGGCCAGGTGGAGGCCGAGCCCCCGGAACCTCCCCATGCGCCCCCATGCTAAGCCTGGCACAGGCATGGGGACCATGCCCAAGCCACGCCCCTACCTCCCTGTGCCACTGGCCCAGCCTGGCCCCAGTGGGGCCCCCGGACCCAGGGAGGAAGGGGGCAGGCACGGACGACAGGGCTCCCACCCATCGAGCCCCCTGGAGGGATGAAGCCCCCCCACCCCAACCCCCCGGCCACCCTCCCCGCTCCCATGTAAATAGTTCCCCCCCCACACGTAAATAGTTCTTCCCATTCACCCTCCCCCCACACATGTATATAGTTCCCCCTGAATAATGAGAGGCACAGTTTTCCCTTATAAATGTTTTATTTTCATGGTTTACCCTGTGTCCCCAGTGCATGGGAGCTGGTGGGTGTGCATGTGTGTGCAGGGTGCAGGTGAGGTGGGGAGTGTGCAGGGTCGGGGGGGTTACCGTGGCCCCTGCTCAAAGGCCTGGTGCAGGGCCTCCCTTACATTCACCCTGTCCTGCTGGGCCTGGTGGCAGAGGGCTGTTTGTACCCACACCCCACCTTGGCGGCCCACCTCTGCATATAAGGCTTGTGTTTTGCCTCCACCAGGTTATGGAGGGTGCAGCAGGCCCCGACCACCGCCAGGATGCTGGGGAGGCCCACCTCCAGCCTGGTGCAGAGACATCTAAAACGCCCCTTGAGGCAGCTGAGTGCCCGCTCAACAGTGTTCCAGGTGTCGTTCAGCCACTTGTTAAAAAGGTCCTGGCTCATCTGGGTGTGCCCAGTGTATGGCTGCATCAGCCAGGCCTGCAGGTGGTAGGCCACGTCCACCACGATGCAGGGCGGCATCGTCATGTCCCCGATGGGGAACTCCCGCCAGGGCATGAAGGTCCCCTCAGCCATATGACATCCCAACCCTGAGTTTCTGAAGACCCTCGTGTTGTGGGTACAGCCTGACCCGCCCACATAGATGTCCTGGAACCGGCCATTGGCACCGACCAGGGCCTGCAGGACCACCGAGTGGTAGCCCTTGCGGTTCATGTAGGCCCCGTGGCTGTGCTCCGGGGCTTGGCTGGCGATGTGGGTGCCATCCAGGGCCCCGAAGCAGTTGGGGAAGCCCAGCTCCTGGAATCTCTGGATGGCATTGTCCAGGTCCCCAACGCAAACCAGCTGCCTCAGGAGCATCTTGTTGATCGCCCGGAAGATCTGCAGGGCATAGGGGAGTGCGCTCATGAGTGTGGGGTGGGGTGCAGCTTGCCTGCCCATGCCTGTCCCCATCCCCGTCCCTGCCCCCAGCGTGCCTGCTCTTCTCCTGACGGTGCCCATCGCCAGGCTGCCCCCTGCCTCCCGCATGCAGTCTAGGTGTGAGCTGGGCACAGCTTAACTCAATGAGGATGGCCCCAGCAGTGGCTTTGCCCACCCTGAACTGGTGGCTGACGGATAGGTAACTGTCCAGGGTGGCTAGCTTCCATTGGGCGATAACCACCCTTTTCTGCAGGGGGAGCACTGGCCTCAGGTGTGTGTCCTGGTGCTGGAGGACTGGGGCGAGCCAGTGGCACAGCTCCAGGAATGTCCTCTTGGTCATCCTGAAGTTCTGTAGCCACTGGTCATTGCCCTAGTCCTCCAGCACCAGGTGGTCCCACCAGTCGCTGCTTGTGGGGAAGCTCCACAGGTGATGGATGACCCAGGGGACTGGCTGGGGGCATTGTGCCCTGAGGATGGCATCCAGGAGGGTGGCTACTATGGTGGCCACCCGGAGCTGCTGCAGCACAGCAGCCAGGACCGTGGCCAGAGCGCTGGCCATGGCTGCGATGGAGGGGGGCTGCTGGTCGGGGTCCATGGGGGACTGGGATGCCACCTCCGATGCCTCTTGCTCTTGCTCTCTCTCTCTCGCTGCCAGGGGGCAGGGTTGCTGGCCCTCAGTGTGTGCAGGCTGAGGTATGGGGAAGGCCTTTTAAGAGGACGGTGGGTGGTGGCCCCAGAAGGGCTTGTCTGCTATGTGACCCTGCCCGTGGCACTTCCTGTCCCTGCTCTTTTGAAAGAGTCCCCTGGCGTGTGTGGACGCTCTCTTTCGAAATTGTGCTGGAGGCCTTTCAAAAGAACAGACCAAACCATCGGTCCCCACTGGTGTGTGTGGATGCTCCATTTCGAAAGAGCATCTTTCGATGTTCTCTTTTGAAAGACGTTCTTTCAAAACAGAACTGTAGTGTAGACACAGCCATTTGAAGGAAGGATGGCAATGAGGCTGTTCAGAGTTTACTAATGAAGTGCTGCTGTGAACAGGCACCACTTCTTTAAGCAAATTCCTCTTGCGGCAACTCCGAAGTTTTGAACTTCGAAGTACCAGCGTGCATCTAGCTGCAGAGTAAGGGGACTTGGAAGATGCCCCAGCACTTTGAAGTACCAGCGGGTGCACGGCGGCTAGACAGGTGCCGGTACTTCGAAGTTCAAAACTTCAGAGTTGCAGTGGGGGGGAATTTGCTTAATGAAGTGGTGCCTGTGCACAGCAGCACTTCATTAGTAAACTCTGAACAGCCTCATTACCATCCTTCCTTCGAAGGAAGGTGGTAATGTAGACACAGCCTCTATTTAATACACAATACCTAAAACAGAGAACAGATACTTGATTCTAGCCAAGCCAAGATACAACCAATGATAAAAACTTCCAAGAGCTTCACATTTAACTAATGTGACATCAACCCATGAAGGTTCCCAAGAAAATGATAGGCAGGTTAAATCTCTTGAACAGTATTAAACACAATTTCATAAGCATTAATACTGAAACCCTTTTAAAATTTCATTAATATTGATAACATAAATTGTTTACTTTTTGCATTTCACTCATTGAGGATGGAGAAGTCTTTCTATTTATTCTCTCTTACTAACTTTTATTGTATCTGAATGCCTAACTTTTCATTTCCCTGTTACAGTATAATATCGATTTGAAAGTGAAATTCCTTTTTTTAGTAAATGGGTTCCACTGAATAGAAAAAAAATCTCTTTCTCTCTTATCACACTCCCGTAGCAATGAAAACCAAATCTGAGACCTACAGTTTTTGAAAATGCCCTTTTCAGTCCTACTATTCATGAAGACTTCAAATGGCCTGATCTGACTTCCACAAAACTTATCAGTTCCATTCTGTTTCCATTTAATTGTCACTTCCTCCTTCCTTTGTACATGAATAAACAGAAAAGAAGCATACAGCCAGCAAAGGAAAATTGTTTAGAATTAATTTGCGGTACAAATGAGGCATTCATCATTTTCTGAATCTGGTACATTTGGTCAGTAACAGCGAAGCACATGGCTCTCAGTGTGGAATGCATGAAGACATTGTTAATGCCAGATCGTTAGCATTTCAGGCACAGATAGATCAGTATATGTGGCTAAAACCAGCCTCAGGCACTTCATTCACCCTTCACAATACATTAAAAGGCCCAATTTTCCTGTGCTGATTGTCTTGTTACCATGTTGGCATGGCTCCATCATTACACAAGCAAAGAGCCAGTCCACTTATTTTGTGTGTCCAGAGTTGCCAGACATTTCAGACATTCTGTCAGTCATTGATTTCCTGTCTTCATTCATTACTGCAGCCACAACTTCCCATTTTGGAGCCAACCTGGACATTTTCAGTTTTATTTCCAAATAGGATGGGCACATTTTGCTCAATTTCTGGTAGGAGCCAATGTGCAGACAGACAGAATTAATGGGCTGAGTTGTCTTTTTGTCTACATCAGAGCAACTTCTTAGAAGTCAGATGTAACTGGGTAGAGTATTTGGCTCATTATTATTGATACTGTGGAAGCATACACAGTCCATCAAGCTCTCAAATGTAACCCACAAGGAAAACACAAAAGAGGAAGACCTCAGACAATGTGGAGAAGATCTACTTCAGTTGAAGGACACCAGCTGGAACACTCCTGGGGTCAGTTAGAAGTTTTGTCCCGAGACAGAGTGAAGTGGAGGAGCCTTGTAGATGACCTATGCTCCACCCAGAGGACAAGGGTTTAAGTCAAGTCACAAAGGCCACAATTATGCCAGCAGGTGTACAAACACACAGGAAGAGCCAGTCCCTGTGCTGAACACCTTACAGTCTGCATAGTTCAGACAGACAAAGGGAGGGATGAGGCAGAGAAGCACAGGGAAATAAAAAGACTTGCCAAAGTTTGCACATCAGACCTGTGGCAAAACCAGGCATGGAACCCAGGTCTCCTAAGTGTAAGTCAGAGCTCTGCTCATGACTCCGTATTATTGTTTTCTAGCCTTCTGTGGTCACCCTCCAAAAACAGCCTTAAGTACAGGAAAAATGCAGCAAAACCTTGCACTGATGACAGTGGAGATCTGGAAAGGTGCCCAAAGACCCAAGTTATGAATCAGGGGAGAAATCTAGTTTGCCAGACAGAAAAGGACCATCCAAGTCCAGATGCATGTATAGTATTGCATCCAAACCATGGATATCACCTTTGAAGAATCTCTGTGTTTTCTTCTCTGTACCCCCATCAGTCCTACTCATAAATCAACAAAGGGCAAACCATAACTTAATCCTCGATTTTTAATCTCTCTTTAAAATGCATGTTTATAGTCAAGTACAATTAATGGTGTTTAAATATCAACACATTTCTCTACAAGCAGACAGGTCATACCTGCTAACATTTATAATTCCATTCAGGATGCAGTGATGATTTTCCCCCATCAGACAAATCCCTGCCACGTAAAAGATCCTATAATTGGTCTTTGTCATTAAATTCAATACGGCCCAAATTTACAGATCTACCTGGTTTCAGGTTAATGTAGATAAATGAGGTTCATGGTAAAATATTGACTTTTTCTTGCCACCTCTGCACCTCAGCACTTTATATATTTGATTAACATGCAAGAAAGGCTGTAAAATCAAATAAATGACCGCAAAGAGCAATGTTTTATGTTCCTTAGATGATATGTGAGGTGTCACTATTTATAGTTATGTAGGGGGTGGGAAAATGTAAATATAAGCAAATTCGAGGAATGCTGATGCAGGTGATTTGGAGGAAAAATTGATACAGATGCAAGGAAATGTCTGTGATGAAAGTTAGAATGTGTAAGAATGTAATGTCCATTTTACTGTGCCTACTCCATAGTATATATCAAATACAGTACAGGCAAACACTGAACACAATCTATTTTACAGAAACAAAAACCCAAGTTCAATTTTGTAAACACTAAGGATGTCTGGGCATAGGAACAGTTTGCCTAAGGTTGTGGTGGATTCGTCATCACTGGAAATCTTTAATGAAGATTGGATGTTTTTTTTCTAGAAGTGTTCTAGTTCAGGGGTGGCCAACCGTTTCTCGTCGGGGACCACATGGCAATTTTTGACATATTTCAGGCTCCGAACACAAAATATCCCCAAACCCGACCCCACCCCCCAGGCTTCACCCCCTCTCAGCACCTTCTGGCCAAGGGCTCCCTGTGATGGGGTGGGAGGTATGAAGTCTCTCCTCCCTTTCAAACCTGCTGTCTGTTAATTTTACAGGGTGAGCCCAGGTTCTGAGTTATGGGAGGGGGCTCGTGACACTTCCCAAACCGCTGTCCCACACCAGCCATGACTGTACAGACCTCCAAGGCAACACCAGGGCTCAGTGGCTCTTCAGGCAGACACCATGCTTTCCCCACAGCTCCCCAGCAGTCTGCGGGCACTGCGCACTGTGAGCCCTGACACTGCTCTTAGCCTTGGTGATGATCATGATCCACCTCTTGAGCTGAAACCCAACAAGATCCTTCCCCAGCCCCAAAGAAGTTCAGCCCAGGGATGTCCCACCCCAGAACCTGACTCTGTCTTGCTGTATAGCACATCTCCTGGGTGACTCCACATCGGGGAACCTGCTTAGTCTCGCACTGACCAGCATTGAGTTTGCACAAGCATTGGGTTCTCCTTCGGGACAGGGCAAGTCAGCAGCCCCCAGTCATGTGTCCCCAGCACTCCCTGGAGAGTTTCCCTTTTTTGACAGCCGCCCAGCCACTTGGTGGCTCTCATGTCTTCTCATGGGCTTCCCCCAGTCTCCACTGCATGGCAGAGCCAGCACAAGGAAGAGCTGCCACCTGGCACTGCCCAGCCACAAGCTGCAGGACCAGAGAGGCTGTGGTTGGTGGATCAAGGCTGTGGCTCCTTCTGGCTGCAGAGAACTGGAGGAGTGGCTCAGGAGAGCCTGGGCAGCTCTGCAGGGAGTGAGGGGCGCTGCCTAGGGTGGTTTCTGACTCACAGCTGGGGTGCTGTGATGGCACTGGGCCCTGGGATGGGCCAGGGGCCAAGCCCTGAGTGCTCCTACATCTGGGCAGAAGTTCTCCATGGTGTGCTCCATCCAGCCCAGGGCCGGCTTCTATTGGGTGGTGTGGGGCAGGGTGAGATTGGCTGCCACTTTCAGAGCCCGGATACAAAGATGGAATAAATGCTGTCCAGAACAGTATCCCTGATGATGCTACAGCACATCTGATGGCTGAGCTCTGTAACTTTATTCTCACACACAACTATTTCAGATTTGGCGACGATATATATCTTCAAATCAGCGGCACAGCTATGGGTACCCGCATGGCCCCTCAATATGCCAATATTTTCATGGCTGACCTGGAACAGCGCTTCCTTAGCTCTCGTCCACTAACACCCCATCTCTACTTACACTATATTGATGACATCTTCATCATCTGGACCCATGGGAAGGAGACTCTGGAGGAATTCCACCGGGACTTCAACAACTTTCACCCCAACATCAACCTCTGCCTGGAACAGTCCACACAGGAGATCCACTTCCTGGACACCACGGTGCTACTACAATGGCCACATCAATACCACCCTGTACCATAAACCCACTGACCACTATGCCTACCTTCATGCCTCCAGCTTCCATCCCAGACACACCACACGGTTCATTGTCTACAGCCAAGCACTAAGATATAACCGCATTTGCTCCAACCCCTCCGACAGAGACAAACACCTACAGGATCTCTACCAAGCATTCTTGAAACTGCAATACCCTCCTGAGGAAGTGAAAAAACAGATCAACACAGCCAGACGTGTGCCACGAAGCCTCTTACTACAGGACAAGCCCAAGAGAGAAACCAACAGAACACCACTAGCCATCACCTACAGTCCTCAGCTAAAACCTCTACAGCGCATCATCAGGGATTTACAACCCATCCTGGACAATAATCTCCCACTTTCACAGGCCTTGGGAGGCAGACCAGTCCTTGCCCACAGACAACCTGCCAACCTGAAGCAAATCCTAACCAGCAACTATACACCACACCAGTCACTCTGACTCAGGGACCCATCCATGCAACAAACCTCGTTGCCAGCTCTGCCCACATATCTACACCAGCAACACCATTACAGGACCTAACCAGATCAGCCAAACCATCGTGGGTTCATTCAGCTGCACATCTACCAATATAATTTGTGCCATCATGTGCCAGCAATGCCCCTCTGCTATATACATCGGACAAACTGGACAGTCTCTCCGTAAAAGAATAAATGCACACAAATCAGATGTCAGAAATGACAATATACAAAAACCCATAGGAGAGCACTTCAATCTCCCAGGCCACACAGTAGCAGACTTAAAAGTAGCTATCCTACAGCAAAGAAATTTCAGGACCAGACTCCAAAGAGAAATTTCTGAGCTACAATTCATCTGCAAATTCGACGCCCTCAGCTCAGGCTTAAACAAAGACTGCGAATGGCTGGCTAAATACAGAAACAGCTTCCCCTCCCTTGGTGTTCACACCTCCAGATCAACTGCTGGTAGTAAGCCTCAACCTTGCTGACTGAGCTAACTTTGTTATCCGCACCTTTGCTCTGGCTTAGTTATACCTGGCCCTGCAGATTTCCAAGACCAGCATCTGATGAAGTGAGTCTGTGCTCACGAAAGCGCATGCTCAAAACTTTCCTGTTAGTTTATAAGGTGCCACAGGACCCTTCGTTGCTGTTACAGGGAAAGCCTGACTCCCAGCTCCCCTCCGCTCCTTGGAGCCAGGAAACTAACCAAGGCTGCAAGTGGAGGGGAGCTGGAAGCCAGTCTGCCACCTGGTTCCCAGCTCCCCAACACTCTGGGGACTGGAAAACTGTTCCTGTCAGGGGTGGCAGCCTGACTGTTGGCTGCACCCCTGACAGGAGAGGTTCCTTGTGAGGGGTGGCAGCTGCAAGTCAGGCTGCTGTCCCTGACAGGAGCAGGAAATTACCCGAGACAGATGCAAGTTGGATGCACGTATCTCTAGGGTTCACTGCACTGAATTTAATAAATTGAATTGGCTACAAAAAAAAAAGCATATGGTATTGCTATTGCACTGTTAGGGCCAATCTATACTTAGGAACAGATCAACTGCACTGTGGTTGATCTTCTGGAGTTTGATTTTGCCGCATTTGTTAAGACGCAGCAAAATTGACCTCTCTGGGCTTGGCTGTCGACCCCTGTACTCCATGCTATTGAGTGGAGGAAGGGACAGCAGCGCGAGCCTAAAGAGGCCTGGACTACACTAGGCAAGAAAGTTGATTCTGATACGTTGATTCTGGCTACGCTAATGGCCTAGCTAAAATTGCATACCTGAAATCAACTTTCTTCCCTAACGTAGATGTGCCATTAGGCTGTATCTAGTTTAAGGATGGAGCCTCAAAAAGACATGAGACCATAAAGAAAATGTATCTGTAACTGAAATGCTGACCTTATTACATGACCCACAGACAGGGATGCCCTTAAATACAGACATGGAACACAGGAAAACTATTAACAGGAGTGTTGTAAGCGTGACACAAGAAGTAATTCTCCCGCTCTACTTTACGCTCCTTAGGCCACATCTGGAGTACTGTGTCCAGTTCTGGGCATTACATTTTTGGAAAAAAATGGAGAAATTGGAGAGGGTTCAGAGACGAGCAACTAAACTGGTTAAAGGTCTAGAGTATATAATCTATGAGAGAAGATTAAAAGAATTGGGTATTTTTAGTTTGGAAAAGAGAAGGCTCAGAGGGGATATGATAGCAGCTTTCAAGTACCTAAAGGGGTGTTACAAGGAGGAGGGTGAAAATTATTCTTCTGAGCTTCAGAAGCAATGGGCTTAAATCATAGCAAGGGAGGTTTAGGTTGGATATTAGGAAAAACTTCCTAACTGTCAGGGTGATTAAGTGCTAGAATAAATTGCCGAGGGTGTTTGTGGAATCGCCATCACTGGAGATATTTAAGAACAGATTGGATAAATATCTAACAGGGATGATATAGATGGTGCTTGGTCCAACTGTGAGGGCAGATAACTGGACTTAATGACCTCTAGAGTTTCCTTCCAGTTGTCATATTCTATGATTCTATGATTAAGTTCAAGGCAAGCACATTTTTTTCTTCCAAGTCATCCCTATTACGTGATTTACAGGGGCTCTAAGCACCCATTGAAGTCAGTGACAATTATGAGGTTACAGTGTCTCTGACACTCAGGCCTTAATTGTTTATTTTCAGTGTGGCACAACCAGATGACTTGAATTGCCTGAAACGAGTCCCCCTCTTCACCCTCAACATAGTTGGGAAATTTACATCACTAGCAGACAGGAAGTATGGTCCAGTGCAGAAGTTTCCTTTTGTGAGTTGTTACCTACCGGCTCTGGTTTTGGGCAACCAGAGCATGACCACCTGTCAGCCCTGTGCTCCTGCAGAGTCAGGGAGTGACACTCATGGAAAACAAATCCCCTTCCCCCAGGCCTCTGCTTGAATCAAAGACAAAGCACTGAAACTGGCTGGGGTGGACACACCTAAATCCTACCAACAAGGGTGATTGGATTGAGGAAACACCCCAGCCTCATCTGACTTGAAGATGGAACAAAAAGACGTCTCCATTAGCATAATAAATTGAGAACAGCTCTTCCAAAGCAGGAACCCCACTGAACTATGGGATATTGAAAACAGAGAAGCATTGCCTGATGGGAAATCTCTTCTCCAGATGCTAATGAACCCAGGCCTGCTGACACTCAAATTAGTCATTATCAGATCAATTCTAGTAATGGATCCTACTGATACCCAAAATACTGAAACAGCCTAGTTGCATTGTGAGCTCTCTCAAGGAAAATCATCCATAGCCAGGCATGAGCTGTCTCACCTCTGTTTACCCGTAATCAAACCCACTGTTCTTCTTGAACCATTGTCATGTCTCTACAAAAACACCTACCCTTTCTCAAGAAAATGTTCGGATGCCTGGCTGTAAACTCTGCATCAGTTCCACTGGGACCTCATCATCTCATGTCTGATCGTGCAAGGGGCTCTGCTTGTCTCCTGTCCTCTGGATTCCCAGCTACCATCATCATCTGGGACCCCCCGATCAGTGCAGTGCAAGCTCCATGGAGTAGTGAGAGCTCTCTCTCTCTCTCTCTCTAGGCATAGCCTCCTAACCTTGCTTTATGTAATTAGTTGTATGGCTTGCTAGCCCTAACATTTGTAATCAGTTTATTTACTATTGTAACTGTTAAATATATATTCAATGCCTAGAAATAAATAACTTTCATTCTTAAACTGGTTGCTTCTCTCTCTTTTTCTTCCTTTCTGGCTCAGTCTTCCTCAGGGGTGTTGTTTTGGCTTCCCCATTCACTCTGCAGCAGCGCTTCTTGTACCAAAGCTAAAAGATCCCTGTGGTGCCCACAACTCCTGTGGGGTTTGCCCATCGAGTGGGTTACTAGTACAATGGTTGTGCTGTGAAAGTGGGGACTGGGGGGGCAGGTGCAGAACCGGGCTGGTATATGAGGGAGTCAGCTGAGAGTGCTCTTTAACCCAGCCACTGAGTCCAAGGGCACATAAGGGCCACAGCTTGGCACTGCTGTGCAACCAGCCCACTGACTACAGGGACATATAAGGTGTCAGCTTGTAAATGCTGATTAACGGGTCCTCTCAGACAGCCCTGTGTGTGTGTGTGTGTGTGTGTATGTGTTTACCTGAGTCCAGGGTGGGAAGAACTTACTCCTGTGGACTCTGGGTCGGGGAGAATAGCTCCATTGGGAGGGAATAAGCAGAAGGGAGAAGTAAAGCTCCTCAGGAACACTAGTGTCACAAGCAGCGCACTGACAGAATTATTTACCTCTTCCCTCTGTAGCCCCAAATAAATGCGCATACCCCAGAGTAATGGGCAAATCTGGTAACAGAGTGTAGCACAGTGCTGAAGCTCTGGGTTTTCTGCTGTATCTGGTAGTAGCAGTAGCATCCTTCAGTCTACGTAGACTATGGAACGCACCCTTCGTAGTTCCATTTGGCATCCTCATTTGCAGCGTCGGCTGTGACTGTGAAGACCCACACGAGAGTGACAGTCCTTGCTGCATCTGTTGCATATGTAATGGGTGTCTGGCAGGTCCTTGCCGTGCTTTCTGTGGGCTCGCTTCTCCTTTGCTAGATGTCTGATCCTCAACTCACCCTTCTGAAGGCCCTTGTATAGTTCCTGCCTCCATCTGCTGCGATTGTCTGCCAGCTCCTCCCAGCTGTCTGGCTTGATGTCTACTTCCCTGAGGTCTCTCTTGCAAACATCTTTGTAGTGCAGCTGGGGGCATCCGGGAGGTCTTTTGCCAGAGGCTAGCTCGCCATACAGGATGTCTTTTGGGATCCTTCCATCATTCATCCTGTGGATGTGGTCAAGCCAGTGGAGCTGCCGCTGCCTGAGGAGGGTGTGCACAGTTGGGATTCCAGATTGCTCAAGGACAGTAGTGTTGGACACTCTGTCCTTCCATGATAGTCCAAGGATGCGCCTGAGGCAGCGCAAGTGGAAGATGTTCAGCCTCTTTTCCTGGTGGGCGTACAGGGTCCAAGTCTCGCTGCCGAACTGTGGTGGGACAGTACCCTATTGGCTGGGGGCTGCCCAGCTTGAGGCGGGTGGTGACTGTCCAGTGAGATGCGACGATCTCTCCCACCGTCGGAGGCAACTCCTGGTGCTCGTTCTCTACGCCAATTGAGCAAGAGCTTATAACCGGTAACTGTTACCTCCCGTGTTGGTTCAATGCTGTTAGTGATGCTGAAGTACCTCTCCAGGCGTGAGCTTGGACGATTATTGGGACCCTGGGCTGCCCAGACGCCAGTGTTCCCCTCTCGGCTTTACTGATATAGTCCAAAGGAGAGGATAACCTCTACGTCTGGTACCAGCTCAGGTGCAGGAGTTGCCGGGTCAATGCCAGAAGTTGGCACAGAACCGCCTTAGGACTCCCCTCCGGATTTTCTGTCAGGGTTTACTCCCTTAGCCTTGCTCCTTTCCAGGATAACCCACAAGGCAGTGGGGCATGGAGAATGTTGGTACGGTCCCACTACCACTAGGTAGCAGGTTTAAAACAAATGCAGTCTTAACCTGGCCTAAGAAGTGAGTGACTACACTGATGATATTACACAGCCTGGAAGCTTGTTGCTGGGCATCCACCTTTTGGACCTATTAGGCTCTGGAATTGCCTTTCCAGGGTCTCTTTCCTTTCTCTCTTCTGTGTTTTTTTATGTTTGTTTAGACTGTTTACATGTATCATGAAGGAAATGGGTGGTGGTGCAGAGTCATATCGCAAAAGTAGAACGACGTAGACACTAGTATATCCTGGAAATGTCATTGTAGATGTCTGTGTTGTTGATTGCTCTTTTGAAAGTAATACAAATGATTAAAACATTCGATTGAGCCTGAACTAAATCCCTAGTTCTGTCACAGACATCCAGTGTGTTTTGGGAATGTCCCTTTCTTGCTCTGTGCCTCAGTTTCCTTTCTGTAAAATAGGGAATCCTCCACATCAAGGATTATCTCTTACTGTATGTTTGTTCAGTGTCCAGTACAATACAGCCATTACCTCAACTAGCAGGTGCTACTATGATAAATATAATAACTGTCAGGAAGCTATAGAATTTCTTCATCAAGTTCTTATTTTATCCCACTGTATAAGAATTTAATCTTAAACAAATAACTACATATATATTTTATTAATGAACCTCAGTGAGAGCTGAATGGATCGAAACATGGAGAACCTGCTGTACCTGAGTGATGGAATTTAGCTCAGTAACCATTTTGGACAGAAGAAAGAACTGACTCATGTCTTGTCCTATCCCCACCAGCATGTTCTAATGTGCCCTGAAAATATTTTATTGTTTGTCCTTGTATGAAAAATAAGAAAACTCTAACAATATTTCAAGCAGAGTTTCTTTCTTTCAAGGACATCGTGAATTAATTTTGGAGATACATTGACTCAGATGCACATGTCCAATAAATTATAGCAGGTAATTAAGCTATTCATTTTCACTTCTCTGTTGTCTTTCCAGTGTCCTTGTGGATTTGATATAGCAAATTTGTTTGTAGCTTGAAACTTGTATAGCCAGTGAGGTGGCAAAGTTTGCAGATGACACCAAGTTGTTCAGGACAGTCAAAAGCAAAAGGGATTGTGAAGAACTACAAAAAGATCTCAGCAAACTGAGTGATTGGGCAGCAAAATGGCAAATGAAATTTAATGTGGGTAAGTGTAAGGTAATGCATGTTGGAAAAAATAACCCAAATTACACGTACTACATGATGGGGTCAAATTTAGCTACGACAGATCAGGAAAGGTATCTTGGAGTTATAGTGGATAGTTCTCTGAAGACATCCACGCAGTGTGCAGCGGCAGTTAGTAAGGCAAATAGGATGTTAGGAATTATTAAAAAAGGGATCGATAATAAGACAAAAGATATCATACTTCCCCTATATAAAACTATGGTACGCCCACATCTCGAGTACTGCGTGCAGATGTGGTCTCCTCACCTCAAAAAAGATATATTGGCATTAGAAAAGGTTCAGAAAAGGGCGACTAAGATGATTAGGGGCTTGGAAAGGGTCCCATATGGGGAGAGGCTAGAGAGACTGGGACTTTTCAGTTTGGAAAAAAGGCGATTGAGGGGCGATATGATAGAGGTATATAAAATCATGAATGGTGTGGAGAAAGTGAATATAGAAAAATTATTTACCTTTTCCCATAATACAAGAACTAGGGGACACCAAATGAAATTGATGGGTAGTAGGTTCAAAACTAATAAAAGGAAATTTTTCTTCACACAGCGCACAGTCAACCTGTGGAACTCCTTGCCCGAGGAGGCTGTGAAGGCCAGGACTCTATTAGGGTTTAAAAAAGAGCTTGATCAATTTTTGCAGGTTAGGTCCATAAATGGCTATTAGCCAGGGATAAAGTATGGTGCCCTAGCCTTCAGAACAAGGGCAGGAGATGGATGGCAGGAGATAAATCACTTGATCATTGTCTTCTGTTCTCCTTCTCTGGGGCACCTGGCATTGGCCACCGTCGGCAGATGGGATGCTGGGCTTGATGGACCTTTGGTCTGACCCAGTATGGCCATTCTTATGTTCTTATGTTCTTATGTTCTTATGTTCAGTCACACCGTTGTTTTGATAAGATGTTTTATGCAATTGTGTCTTATGAACATTCATACACAAAAAATTATTGTAACTTGTTCAATTAATTTAGCAGCCCTGATATACTTTTTCTCTCTTGTGTGGAGAAAGGCCTACTTGTACCTAGCTTTTCGATTCACTGTAGCTGTTGAATGATTTAATTACATAATTCCCTACAATTAATTTATTTTATGTATGAACAAAGGCATGTGTAACCCTTCTGTTAATGCCAGGTGCCTGCCAGAAGGGCCGGGTTCAGCTTCTAGGGGTTTCCTGTCAAGGATACAACCAACTGGCTCAAGCCCCCACCCAGTGGCCTGGGGCCATCTCACCCGACTTGCTGGGTGCCTGTAAGGCAATTCTCCTCCCCTTGCAAGCACAGAGTCTAAGATAGAAACAGCTTATTTAATAACAATAACCTATCCCAAGTTTACGGTGACAGATGCAGCATATCTAAGCAAAGGAGAGACAAACCCCTTTAACAAGATACCATCCCCATACACCATAGAACCGAGTCTCTTGCTGGGGCTCTTGGCCTTTACCCCACACACAGTTACAGGGTGTACCTCTCACAGTGCAGTCCCGGACCCAGAGCCCACAGATACACCACCAGGGCAGTACTAGCTGTCCACTTGTCTGCAGCATCCCACGGACTGCTACCTGCTGGCTACTCCTCCTACCAGCCACCTGCCAGCCGTGCCATCCGTCCATCCATTGCTCCCTTACAGGCTGTGCACCAGTCACATCGTCCGCTGCTGTTCCCTTACCGGCTGCCTGCCGCCATCCACCACTCCTCCTACCAGCTGCCCACCAGCAGCCACTGGGGGATGGCCCTGAGGCAGAACCCTGTGACTTCAGCTCTGCATGGGCTCAGCTGCCACTCTGTGATTTCAGCTCTTAATAGCTCCAGTGGTGGGTTTCATGAAAATCCTAGTATCCAGCTCTACCTTTCAACAGGTGGGGAGGGCTAGTCAAACCAGGTTTATAGCTATATGACTAAGACGTAGGCAGACCCAAGACACTCAGTAAGCCAGCTCAACTAGTACCTCTCCCCTCCTGCCTTATGATGCTTTAAACCAGGGACCCCTGTGTAATCAGTGTCTTATGCAGCTATGGCGATTGTCCTGTCCTCCACAACAACCCAGAGCATTGGTGAGATCCCACAACTTCCACACTGAGTGTCAGCATAAATTGTGATTTTACAACGTGTTTACAATAGACAAAATCTCATGTCTTACTTGCTACCCATTAGGCTTTGCCTGAAAGGTATCACACATGCACACCTTTGCATTCTCATGCAAATGGTCTCTGGGAGATGCTTTCCTCCCAGCCTTCAGCAGCATTGAGTTTCTGCTGCCACATTCCTTACATATGTATCAGCTATTCTTTGATGCTCATTGCTGCAGCATCTATGATGATAAATTTATCCTCATAAGACTTTTGTGAAGGAGGCAAGTGCTTCCACCCCTCTTTTACAGATGGGGAATTCAGACAAATATATTGACATGGGGGGATATGGATGAAGACCTAAGGCTACGTCTACACGTGCAGCCAATATCGAAATAGCTTATTTCGATGTTGCGACATCGAAATAGTCTATTTCGATGAATAACGTCTACACGTCCGCCAGGGCCGGCAACGTCGATGTTCAACTTCGACGTTGCTCAGCCCAACATCGAAATAGGCGCAGCGAGGGAACGTCTACACGTCAAAGTAGCACACATCGAAATAGGGATGCCAGGCACAGCTGCAGACAGGGTCACAGGGCGGACTCAACAGCCAGCCGCTCCCTTAAAGGGCCCCTCCCAGACACAGTTGCACTAAACAACACAAGATACACAGAGCCGACAACTGGTTGCAGACCCTGTTCCTGCAGCATAGATCCCCAGTTGCCGCAGAAGCAGCCAGAAGCCCTGGGCTAAGGGCTGCTGCCCACGGTGACCATAGAGCCCCGCAGGGGCTGGAGAGAGAGCATCTCTCAACCCCACAGCTGATGGCCGCCATGGAGGACCCAGCAATTTCGACGTTGCGGGACGCGGATCGTCTACACGGTCCCTACTTCGATGTTGAACGTCGAAGTAGGGCGCTATTCCTATCTCCTCATGAGGTTAGCGACTTCGATGTCTCGCCGCCTAACGTCGAAGTTAACTTCGAAATAGCGCCTGACGCGTGTAGACGCAACAGGCGCTATTTCGAAGTTGGTGCCGCTACTTCGAAGTAGCGTGCACATGTAGACGCAGCTTAAGTGTTTTGCTGAAAGTCACACAGGAAGTCTGGACACAGCTGGGAAATTAATCCATACCTTTCAAATCTCTAGTGCTTTGACCCCATGGCCATAGGAATGTTTTGGACTCAGCTGTACACAATCCTTTGCTCTCTCTTTTCGAAGATTTTTGTCCTTGTGTTGTACAAGGGTGTAACAATCCCTCTCCCTTTGGCTTGCAGGGCGGCCACTCCACTTCAGTACATCACCAGGATCACAGCCTACTGTGGGGAGAGGGAAATTAGTGAGGGGGATTAACAGAATGATCTGGATTCAGCTCCCATCCACCAAGCCCACAGGGATGGGGTGCAGATTCAGGAGGCCCAACAGGAGACCCTCTCGCATGGCCCCCAGTGACCCTCCCTGTGTTACTCCTGGTGGGGACCCTGTACCCGCAGCCCAAACCTGTCACCACCCTGACCCCTCCCATAACCCAGCTCATCCTCCCCAATAATGAGGGACATGGAGATGGTGGAAATATTAACCATTTTCTACGAAACAGGATAAACATGCAAAATAAATGGTGAGCAAAACTATTTACAGGTTGGAACTTTTAGCAAATACACATGGGGTGCAGGCCTTGGGACAGGGCGGCATTCCAATTCAAGAGGGCTTGGGACAGGGGGAAACTCAGTCCAGGGAGGGGGTGGGGGCTGCGACCTTACAGGGGAGTGGGGCCCCAAGTGGCACTGGCCATGGGATCCCTTCCCACTGTGGGCTTAGGGGCTGGGCTGGGGCCGGGAGCATGGGGCAGTATGGGCAGGGGGTGGTTCTGTGGTCAGATCGGGCAGGGGGAACCTGTGGAGAGGGGGGCTGTGAAGATGGGGGGATTCTGAGGGGCAGGAGGGGGCGACTGTGGCCATCAGTCAGTGGGTGAAGTCCACGAAGCATGGGGGGGAAGTCAGGCAGGGCAGGGCAGTGGAGGCAGAGGGAGAGAGCAGGGGCACAGTGGGAAGCAGCGGCTGGGGATGCGGGCGCCTGGGCCAACTGGTCCCACAAGATGCTGGCGGTGGCGGCCAGGTAGGACAGCAGTTCAGCCCAGGCTTGCATCCACCATGCCCAGTTCTCCAGGTCTTCCTGCAACCAGCGCTCCAGGAGTTCGTTGTGCCTCCTCAGGGTGGCCATGGCCCTGGCAGCATCAGGCCTCTGGCTGCAGGCCCACCCTAGCGCTGGTGATGTGCTGGCCCTCCCTGGTGCTGTGTCTGGGCTGCTCAGCTGTGGTCCCTGGACAGGGCTGGCTGGCTCCAATGGGGTGGTGGGGCTGGCCAGGCCCTTGGACAGTGCAGCTGTAAGGAAGAGAGAAGGGAGAGACGCTGAGTCATTCCCGCACCACAGCCCCTATGGTCCTGCCCCCCACATGCCCAGCAGACCCTGCCCTGGGCTGAGAGACAGATGTGTGCCTTTACTGCAAGCCCTGCCTACCTCCTTGCAATGCACCCCCTACCTCCCTGCACACTGGGTCCAGCCTGGCCCTCACCACCCACCCAGCGCATGCAGCTTGTGCCTCTGTCCATGGGGGAGGATGCTGAGTGTCACTTGCAGGCATGCCTGTGAGCTGGGAGCTGCAGCCTTCCAGGAGATGTCTGTGGTCAGGCAACAAGAAGACCTGTGGCATCTTATAGATTAACAGAAATTTTGGAGAGTAAGCTTTTGTGGGCAAAGACCCACTTCATCAGATGCATGAGTGGGGTGTTCCAGAGGAGGGTTTAAATATATGGGCTTATGAGAAGCAGGGAGTCTCAGTCAAGGGGAGGGCCAGAGTTGACAAGGTCTGTTCAGTCAGGGAGGATGTGGCCCATTATCAGCCTCTAATGCGGAGGTGTGAACATCAAGAGCAGAGAAACTGCTTCGCAGTCGGCAGAAGTGATGAGTTTTGTCAACAGACTGTCACCGAAATATGTTTTGTGTGGATGCTCAGCGAGTTTTGTTGATAACCCCCCTGTTTTGTCAAAAAACCTCACAAGTGTAGTTGTAGGCTCCTTGATTTTATAGTGTCTGGGTTGGTTCTGAATCTGGTCTCTGTATCTAAATTTCAAAGTCCTGGGTTGAGGTGCTCACTGCTAATGCTGCATGATTTTTAGCACAAGTAGCTTGTTGACGAGAAGGCTACTGGTGACATTTGGTGTGGGAAGACTAAGAGCTGTGGTGTGACCTTTAGCTAGCAGAATGATTTGGATTCAGCCATATCAATAGCAATTTGAATAGCGATTGCTGGAGAAGAGGCAGCTCTTAATGGAAACTCCAGTTAAGGCTCCATTGTTAACGCTGAGCTGAGTTTTCCCCTTAGAACAAGGACTCAGCCAAGCATTCTGTTATGTTTGAAGAGTGCAGTATCTCATCCCCATATTTATAGCCCTTGCTCTTTGAATGAATTTTCTGAAAATTTACGAAGAAATTGGTTGATTTAGTTAAGATTTAAAATTAATGAGTGACAGGCAGTGACACCATGAGGAAAATCGTGTCTTTAAAAATTAGTTAAAACTCATCTTAGACTAGCAACAAACACTATTATGCATTAATTGTAACTGTGTGGCTATTACATGGCTTCACTATGAGGCAGTGGTTAGGCTGTTTGAGTCCCTTAGCTGTGCATTTCCATATCTTTCTTTAAAGTTTCACTCTGAATTTTCAGGTTTCATAATTCTTGTTTTCCTGGAGAATTATAACTGCTCTGTGACATAGGTTTATAGTTTATCTGGAAGTATTTGAGGCCCCTTTCTTAGAATCACTGAAGTAGCAATGCTTGGGATTTTCTTATTTATTTATGCCACAGAAGCCCATAGAGTGGGCAGCAGAGATCAGGGCTCCATTGTGCTGATCACTATACAGACACAGAGCAAGACACCTTCTTCTGAAATGCCTATCATGTAAACAGCGAGGGCAAACCGTGTACCCAACCCCTTCCCTGATTCCCTTCTGCGTGGTTCCTCTGGCTCTCATCCCTATAGTAACATGACTCCTGAAGAAGTTGGCTGTAATTTGTTGAATCTCCCCAGGGCTGCTCAACTGTAGTTGTGGATGGTTATTTCCAGGCACCAATATAACTTTCTGTGGAGTTAACTGTTGTCAGGATAGTCACTTGTTTGGTCAACTAGCTGAGCAGAGGATGGAGCTTTGGGTTATACATTCAAAGGTATTTGGGCACATAAGTCCCACTGCAATCACTATCTAAATACCTTTGTGGAGATCTGGGCCTTGGAGACCCACAGTTTCTTTCCTCCACCTGATCCTATTTCTGGCCTTGCTCCCTAGACCCTGTGTAAGGGCATCTGCAGAGTACACGGCAAGGGAGGGGATGCTGCAGGAGTGGTGGCATTTCTGCCCTGAAGTCTGGGCAAAGGGAAAAGCCTGTGAGGTGTGGTCTTCAGAGATGATGCTTCAGTCAAAGACGAAGCGGGTCTTTTCCCACGAAAGTTGATGCTCCAAAATATCTGTAAGTCTATACAATTAGTCTATAAGGTGCCACAGGACTGGAGGATGCTCCAAAATATCTATAAGTCTATACAATTAGTCTATAAGGTGCCACAGGATTGCTTGTTGTTTTTGAAGATACAGACTAACATGGCTACCTCTCTGATACCAGTCCCATAGTTAGAATTCTATCCCATGCTTTTAGGCCTAATTGTAGTTTATGAATTTCCTATCAGTTTCTCACCAGGTACTCAGGTGAACATTGTGAAAAATGAGAGATGGGCACAAACTGTAAAATTCAGACAGATCTAGGGTCATCCTCTCAGCTGATATAAAGTGGCATAGCTCAGTTGCACTCAATGAAGCAATGCCAGTTTCAACTAATGGAGAATCTGTCCCCTGGAATTTTGATCCTTCTAAAGTTTGCCCCATTAGGGATGAGGTACAAATTTTCCTTCTTGGTCAGTGTCTGGTTGTAAACTAGCCCAAAGTTTAGGGTTTTTATTTTGGCCCATTTATACTAAGAACTATTAGGAAAAAAACATTACAGTAAAAACCTGGGGTTTATTCATTAGGGAGCGTCAGTGCTTTTTGTGCAGAGATTACATAGCGGCTACATCTACATGGGCAGCCTTTGCTGATAGAAGTCACTGTTGACAGAGAAACCTCAGCAGAACTTCTGTTGACAGATTGCATCTACACATAAAAGCAGATTGAAAGAGAATCGGCTCTATTGACAGAGAGCAGCCAGACTGCCCAGCCCTCTCTTGACAGAATGGCTGACTGAAAGCTCCACAAACAGGGCTGCCTGGGGAACTGGACGCCCTCTCTGTTGACAGAAGTGTCTACATGGGCAATCTGTCACCAAATCTCTATCGACAGAGGTGCAATTCCTGATCGGGAGCAGGGATCACGCTGCCAACTGAACAGCTGAGTTTGTCAACCAACTCTAGACAGAGTGCTTTAGCTGTGTACATGCTCCGTGAATTTTGTCAACAAAAAGGCTGTTCTGTAGACAGAAGCTGTCCGTATAGAAACCACCAAAATGCGTTACATGAAAACCTAGTGAAGTTGCTCCAAATGAGAACATTTGAATGAAACAGTGGCTAAGTTCATTGCTGACGTTGTGAAACTAACCCAACTCTGGGCTTTGGAAGTTTGTTATCAGGGAGGGGAAAATAGAGACGTATCTCGGAATCCATGGACAACGAAGGAATCCAAAGATATATGGGAAGACGTATTGTTAATGGAGAGAGCTAGCAATTGTTTTCAACTAGATTAAATATTTATGAGTCTGGGATTTCATTCCGTATTATTTAATGAAGTCAGGTGAGAAATGCTGCAGTTTTCATGAAATGGCCATATAGATAAATCCACTGCATATAAGAATAATTTATCCTAAGCAGCTTGCAATGAAAATTCTGACAAATTATAAGAATTTTCTAAAGTCAGGCTAGACAGCATTCCTATGGTTAGCTGTCTACATTGCTAAACATCTATTTCCCATTAGTTCAGTGGTCCTCTGGCTCTCCTCATCCAACTTCTATGGACCACATCTGTCCCCTTCCACACTTTGAATGCTACAAGCAGGATTTAAATCTGTCATTGGTAGGAGGATTAATATTGTGCTCTGAGAAGATACCATACATTGACCTTCTGACAATTGTGCATTCATGCAGTGCATTGGGAAATAAAGACACCCAACATGCTTTGAAGGTGCATTCATACCCCAGTTGTGCACAGGCAGAAAAATAAATGGAGATACACAAACTGGAAGGGACCGTGGGAGGTTTTTGAGTCCAGCTCCCTGCTGCACTTGTCAAGAACAAGCACCCTCCTTTTTTTTTGTTTTTGAATAGTCAGTCTATTTGCCCCAGATCACAAAACAGCCCCTTGGAGGATTGAACTCATAGTTTAGGGAATCTTATGTTCAAGCACTAAGCTATCCCTACCCCCAAGTGTGCAGCAATCTGCTATCAGTGGCATTATTTCACATTTCTGCGAAGAAGGTACATTCTCACCTTGAGACAGGGACATATACACACAAACAAGTCTGCAGTTCTCAGCTTAAATTGCTTCTCAATCAATTGAGGCCATCTGAGCTGTGCATGTGAGGTGTTATGGTGAGAGGTGAAATGTGAAAGCTGGTGAGCCAGGGGAAGGAGGGGGTTTATGTGATTAGCCTCCCAATGCATTGCTCAAATTCTGATGAAGGAGAAGCATCTGTAGCATCTCAAGCAGTGTATCTGTTGGAATCATAAGGCATTTCAGGTAGACTAAGCTGAAAGATTAGTGGGAAACACCCACCTCACCAAACGGAAAAAAAACAAAACCCTTGGTAAAATATGAGGCCAAAATTGGACGGGCCCAGATAGAATCTTACACTGAATTTTGATGATAAAATGAGTATCTCGTTCAACAGGGGAATATAGCTGAGGTAAAATTGGATGTAATTCTTTACTATCAATAATTCTATCTACACTCTATTGAGTGCAAAGTTCCCATTTATAGGAACTTCCCCTCCCAATATGCCTGAATGGGATTGATCTTTCACATTTGGTAGACCCAAACTGCCACAGAGTAACCCTAAAGTGGGTGATTTGCAACTGGTAGCTGCATCTTTGTCTCTTCCACTTAGTAAGTACAGGTTGAAATATCCCTAGTCCGGCTCTCTCTGGTCCAGCAACATCTGTGGTCTAGCATAATTTTAGTAAGCTGGATGTCCAGTAATCATGGATGTGGCCAAGTTTCCCAGGGTCCCATAAAGTCTGCTTACAGCCGCCAGTTCTGGCTCTCAGTTTTCTGAGCCGTTATTTAGTTCTGATTTACTCCTACATGTCTTCTAAGAGCCCAGTAAGCAGCGGAAGTGTTGGTAATGCTGATAAGCACTACTGACTTCCCATGGTTCAGCAAATTCTCTGGTTTGGCACCACTCAGGTCCCAAGTGTTCCAGACTAGAGAAGGACAACCCATAGCACATGTGTTTTTAACACTCTTATTGCTCATAAAGAAATGCTGCTACCCTCCTAGTACTACATGTTTTATATGTCAAGAGTCAGTTATGGCTGGGGGAGCAAACTTTTTTGTTGAGCCCCACTTTTTTGTCTCTGCAATTACCTGTCTAATATAAAACTGACAGAAATTTTGGTAATGCTCATATGAAAAAAACAAAACAAAAAACTCTTTGCCATGAGTAAGAAAATAATCCTGCAGAATGTAAAAACTTAATTAATTGGTACAGTCTTACCCTGCCTTATGAGGGTAATTTGTTCCTGAAAAACCCCTGTTAGGGCAAATTCTCGTAAGTCGAAAATGTAGTTACCCTTAATTTCAATGGGAAAACATTTTATGCATTCCTGAGCCCCAAAGTGTACACTCATTTATGCTAAAACAACACAAATCCCATTAAAATGAACACAGTTACTTCAATAGTTAACAGTAGTTATCAGAACACAACCTAACAAGGCATTTTCCCTTCATTAATTACTCAATAATATGGCTGTTTACCTGCTCTCGTTAAGCTCTTTCGTAGCTATTATGCACTGTACACTTCAGACTACGCTCACAAACAAAGCATACATATGATACTCAATGTTGATGTAATTCAACTTTTAATGCAAAAAAGAACTGGATGGTAAAGACAAAAGAAATCAATGAAAACAATGCAAATTATATCATCTCAGTGAACAAGTTGACATCATGTGGAAAGGCAAGAAGATGAGGTGAGGGAAACTGCAAGGAGAGTCACTGCTGTTCGTTGATTGGTGATGGTGACGGTGTGAATGGAGTAGAAAATGAAGGCGAAGGTGAGGAGGACGAAGAGTGGCTGAGTTCTTCACAGTCCATAATTTCTGGATCATCAATGTCATCTTCTTCTTCCTCTTCCATTGCAATGGGGGGGTGAGAGATGCCATAGGTTGAAGGCTGAGCTTAGAAGCAGCAGAAGTAGCAGCAGCAGCAGCAGCAGCAGCAGCAGGGGAGGCTGGATGAAAAAACGATAAAACACTTGTCTGCTTGCCTTCTTGCACCTTTCTATCATACAGTTGTTTGTAACATTCAATCGATTCTCTCATGAGAATTTTAGCTTTCTGAGCTCTTTCAAAATTGTCATTGTTTTTATCCACCAGAGCACAAGCACTATCGATAATGGAGAACAAATTGTGTAACTGTTTAGTGCCAAATTCTTTTACTGGTTCTTCCTCTTTGTCGAATTTCCCCTTCTTTCAAACATTCAGCCTCCTTCTTCAAATGCTCTTCTTCTTGTTGAATTAGCTTGTCATCTGCCAGGTCTTTAGAGTGAGATTCCAACACCTCTTGCGCATCTTTGATGTCAACCTCGTCAAAACCTGCTTTTGCTGCCAGCTGTACAACGTCATCACAGATCATCTTCTTCATGGATTCAAAACCTTGAAAGTTGTGCACAGCCTCAGGAAGAAGTTTTTTCCAAACAGCCTCCATAGCATTCGCTGTCACTTTGTCCCAAGCCGTTGCTGTGTTTTCAATGGCCATTTTTATGTTGTAATTTTTCTGTAATTCCCTGATTGTCACCTTGTCACTCTTGTCCAACCCATCAATGAGATACTTCCTCACAAGCTGCATATAGTAAGCGTTAAATGTAGCAATGACACCTTGTGCCATCGGCTGTAGCAACAATGTTGTGTTTGGAGGCAAAAATACGACCTGAACATTGCTACCGTAATCAACAATTGTTGCTGGATGGCCTTGAGCATTATCAATGATTAAAAGTGCTTTGTTGTCTAGCTTATTTTCTTCACAATATTTTTCAACAAAAGGACAAAAGTAACTCTGCATGTAGTCTAGAAATACTTGTTGGGTCACCCATGCACTTCTATTTGAACACCAAATCACTGGAAGGCTTATCTTATTGACACCTTTCAAAGCCCATGGATTTTCCGAATGGTATACGAACAAAGATTTGAGCTTTACGTCACCCTCACTGTAGCACCAAGCAACAACATTAACCTGTCTTCAGAGGCTCTATGTCCTTTGGCTTGCTTTTCATCTTTGGAGATGGAGGTATGAGACATCATTCGCTTCCAAAACAACCCAGTCTCGTCCATATTGAAAATCTGCTTGTTAGTGTAGCTGCCTTCTTGGATAATTTTCTTCAGCTTTTCAGGAAAAGCACTGCCTGGTGCAAGATCGGCAGATGCTGCCTTGCCTGTAACTTTGAAGCTATGCAAGAGTCCCCTGTTCCTCAAGCAGCTGAACCATCCATTACTGCCTTTAAAGCTCAAATCCTGGGCCATCTCATCACCCTCCTCAATTGCCTGTGCCTTCAATGGCTCAAACAATGATAGTGCCTTTTCTCTTATGAGAAGAAAGCTGAGAGTCATGTGGCGTTTCGCCAAATCCTCTACCCTTTGCAACAAAAGTTTCTCAAGTTTCTGCATAATGGGGTGCCTACTCAAAGGCAATGCTGTTATACTTGCACCACCAACGGCAGTCTCAGCAGTTTTCAATATTTTTTTCCTTTTGCATGGAGATAGTACTCACAGTACATGAAAATAAATGGAGTGCCTGCATCACATCTTTGTTATGCTGTCCTTCATCAATAGGCTTTATCACATCTTTTCTGCCTTTTTTTTGGCTATTCTAGCTCCTTATTTGTTTTTTTTTAGCACTTTCTTCATTTTAGGGGGCATGATGCATGAGATTATCACTGCTATAAACTAGCAAACCATGAGTACTCTGAGAGAAGAAGTCAATGCAACATGCGCCAACTCTACAACTGTGAAGATGACCTCATGGTGGCTCTTGTCTCGCGGCGCTCAGCTGCTCATGAGGTGCGCAAAATCCAAATCGGTCCTTGTAAATGCGAAGACATGCCTCGTAAGCTGAGGTAGGGGTATGAAATGAAACTCCTCATAAAGTCGAATTCTCACAACCTGAGTGGGCATATCTTGGGGAATGACTATATATAAATACGAATACACTTACATAAAACTAATATATTTCAATATTTTTAATGAGATGGATGCACTTGAGACCTACCAGCCCATGCTGTGCCCCCCTTATAAAATTTCACTTCCTGCTCCCCACTTTGCACACCCCTGAGTTAGGGAATCAGTCCTGATAGCTAATGAGAATCTCAGCATTTATTAGAATAAAAGGTAGGCATAGTTGTTCAGCGTCTCATAGGCTTGGTACCCAACTGCCTTACTGTGCACAGAACTAGTTCTCTTTAAATAAATAAATAAAAAAAAAACACCCAAGTGAATAAAGCTTCACCGGTAAGTAGTCTCAGAGAGGTAGCTCTGTTACTCTGTATCTTCACAAACACAAAAAATAAAACATTTCCGTAGCACTTTAAAGACTAACGATATAATTTATTTTTTTACTTTAGTCTTTGAAGTGCTACAGGACTGCATTTTTGTTTTACCACCAGTAAGGTTAATACAATGTTAAACTGAAGCAGGGTTTACCCACTGGTTTATCTTTAGCTCATTGCTTTTTCCAAGGAGTAACCTCCAGTATATTCTCACTGATTGAATAAAAAGTTATATTTAATTAGGAAATCAATGAGTAGAGGTAGGGCACTGAGGTCATATAGATTGTATCATCCTGACCAATCTAACTCACTTGCCCTTTCTGTTGGTCTTTCATCACTGGATTTCACATGCCAATTCCTCAACTGTCCTAATTGTGGGCACAGCAATTTGTCTTCAAATATCACACTGCTGTGAAATCTATGCATCAGTAAATACAGCTGAAAAGCTGTTTTCCACCCTGCTGGAGAGTTAATTGGCTCCATGGTTAAAGCAAATGCTATACTTCTTCACATTTGAGGGGATTTTTCAAGGTCTTCAAGTGGCTGGAAGCCATTCACAAAGCCAAATTAAAGTAAAATATTGCCTTTGAATATAGAGTGATGTCCAGAGCAATTTCCTGCATTTCATCTGTACAGAACATTCTGTGCTGTACGGCTGTCGAAGTACAGGTTAGAAATAAAAGAGGACATTTTTCTTTTTCTGATTTTTTTAACACGCTAGATTAAATAGAACCCGATGAACAGAGGGCAATGGGTGAATATTCAAATTGCAAATCAGCTCAGCCCAGGAACTATGTCTGGTAAAGAAAGGGTAACTAGAGCGCTAGCCCATCTCATATGTGCTCTTTCCAACATAAGAGCATAAGAAGGGCCCAATCTGTATCCTTTCTCCCATTGCCAGGTGCTTCAGAGAGAATAAACAGAACTGGCAGTCATCAAGTGATCTGGCTTCTAGCTGTCAGAGGCCAGGGGTACCCAGCACATGATGTTCCATCCCTGACCCTCTTGGTTAGTAGCCATTGATGGTAAGTTCCTCCTTGAACTTACCTAATTTTTTGAACCCCATTATAGTTTTGGCCCTCACAAAGCATTGCCCGACATCCCACAATGTGTGGGACAGTCCCAAATTTCCCTGACTAGTCCCATGTCCTGCTGGACATTTTTGCCTAAACGGGGGATGCGGGACTTCTCAGGGAAATTCCCCGCTGGCTGGGGTTCCCATGGCTGGAATTGCCAGCACAGTTTGGTACCTGAGCCTGCTCCCAGCTGTGGGCTTTGGTATCCCTCTGCCCCCTGGCTGTGGTTGGTTGTGCTGCATAAGCTTTCTAAATACCTGGCATCCTTGCCTTCACTACATCCTCTAGAAACAAGTTCTGCAGATTGCCTTTGTTGTGTGAATATGTTCTTCCTTTTGTTTATTTTAAACCTCTTGTCTATTAATTTCATTGTGACCCCTCATTCTTGTGTTATGAGAAGAAGTAAATAACACTTCCTTACATACTTTCTCCCCACCAGTCATAATTTTATGGACCTCTTCAACATCCCCTCCTAATTACCATTTTTCCAAGCTGAAAATTCAGAGTCTTTAATCTCTCATCATATAGAATCTGTTCCATACCCTTAATAATCTTAGTTACCCTTCTCTGTACCTTTTGTGATTCTAATACAGGTTTTTGAGATGGGGTGATGTGAAAGGGTGTTTAACTCACACTTGCCCTGAAAGTGTTAATACAGGCTGAGAAGGGGGCTAATTAATGCAGCATGCCACAGCTGAGGGGAATCAGGTAATTAAGCAGCACCATGATTCAGGGAGGGAGCCCAACTGAGGAATAATAAGCTTGGCAGGATTTATAAAACTGGGAAATCAGAAGCAGAGGCGGTTGCAGTCTCTCCCTTGGTAAAAGGAGGTGTGTTGGGGTGAGAGAGGCTGATAGCGTCTGGGAGGAGGGATTCTGGGCTGCAAACTCAGAGGTGTGGAGAGAAGAGGCTCAGAGAAAAGCAGTAAGGTCTAAGAGGAAACAGACCTTGTCTGCTAACTTGAGGGTCCCTGAGCTGGAACAAGGGCTATGGCTACACAAGTGAGTTTTGCCTACAAAACCCTGGTTTTGTTGAAAAAACTGGTGGAATGTCCACACACAAAATGCTTTGTGCGAACAGCACTTCTGCTGACGACCTTCTGTCTCTCCCAGACGAGGAAGAGTGCCTTTTGTTGGCAGATTCTGTTGACAAAAAGCTGTATGGATGCTCTGGGGGGCCTTCTTTCGACAGACAGGGCATCCAGGAAAACTCCCTGCTGTGCTTCCTGCTGCGTGTTTTGTTGACTGTTGAACGTGGTCACACTCTGTCGACAGACATTTTGTTGGGAAATTTCTTCTGACAGTGACTTCTGTCACCAGAGCACTGTAGTGTAACTGTAGCCCTGAAGTAGAAGGCTGATTTGGGTTCCCCTGGCAGCTACCTAGAAGGAGTGGTACTTGGGACAGCGAAGGGGAAGATTGCTTGAGTCTGCTGGTGAGCAGAGTCTTGACTCTACCCCAGAAGAAGGGAAACAGGATTACTGACCTGGCTGCAGGGCTGAGTCATAAAGAAGAGGTAGCAGGACTAGGAAGGAGAAAGGGGATTACTCAGTGGCAGTAAAGTATGCAGTGAGAAGATGAAAAGAGCCTCAGCCTTAAAAAGAGCTAATCCCCAGAGTGGCCAGGAGAGGGCGCCACTGGGTACCTGAGAATCTTTGTGAATCCCACTCGCTGTCTTCTGGCGAATTCAGCTTTACTGTGTCATCTTTTAGAGATGTAGTATATGCTCCTCTACAAACTGGTGTCAGAAGGATGATGGGAGGCATTTGACTGTGGCAGCAACGTATTGAAATAATCTATCTACCTGCAAAACACTTGTACAAATAAATCAGTTTTCTAATTGTCTGAGGCACATACTGTAAGAAGCCTATTCTCTGAACCACTCACTGTATAGCGTTGAATAACAGTGCAAGCTCATGCATAAATATCTGGAAGACAAATTGATTATCTCTACATCAGTCATTAGGCATAATGGAGGTAAAGTTTGTGTAATAAAACATTATCACAGGGTTCAGTGTCTGGCTTTGAGAATGAATGGTTTGGTTTTACCACAGCATTCATGTAACAGCTGGGGACCCTGTGATGCAGTCTATTTATAGACTGAATTGCTTATAAGGGTATGTACCTTCTCAAGGGACACAATACAGCTTGACAGGCCTAAACCAACAGAACATTTTTTCTCCTGCCCCAGATCCTAAAACCCAAAAGCTCCTCTGAAGCAAGAGCAGAAGGAGGGTGTCCCTCCTTGTAGCTTTAGTGAAACACCAATAGTACAGGAGCTGTTTTCTTGCCTATCTCTAGAGCAGGACCGGTATGAAAATGTGCAAGAAACCTAAGAATGGAACTGGTCTCCCTGTCAATGTAGTCTAAACACCCCTGCATTCCTGGAGCACCGAGGCAGAGTGGCAAACAGCACAACAACATACCTTTGATTCACAAGTAAACCCAGTGTTTTGTGCTTGGCTCCAGTGGGTTTCTTGTTGATGGCTGCTCACGTGGCAAAGCAGTGTTTACCTACATTGCAACCTTAGCTGAGGAGGAACTGTTAGGTTTGGAGTGTACACAGCATGTACCTCCACACAAATGATCCACTCAGAGAGCACCGTGGTGAGTATTTGTGGTTCTCATGTTGCCTTTACGGAGAGAAATGAATGTGTTCTTAAATTCTGGGTGTGTAGACACAATTAATTTAATCTTTGCTGGCAGGGGAAGACACACATTCACTGTGTTGTTTTGCTCTTTCCCCAGTCACAGGGTCTTATTGTTCTGCTAGTTTTATGGAAGTCTGAAAAGCAAGCAAGTTTGTAGGCTTTGGGCAGGTTACAAGCTACAGCTATTACCTATTTTTATTTTGCCAGTGGGGATTTGGCTCAATTATCTCCCTCCAGCGCATAAGCTGTAACTCTTTTTTATGCACATCACTGATGTATTGATGTTTCATCCTACGAACGCCAGAGGTTGTCTGGTGATGTTGCCCTGAGGAAAGTGACCTTACTAAAACTGAAGCTTCACTTTGTGGATGTTGCTTTAGTGTTTTCTTTGTGCAAGTAATTTTCTTTCATGAGTAACAAGCTGTAGTCATGTATTACAGCCTATAGAACTGGAATCTCTGAAGCAAAGTATCCACAGGGTAAAGCCTAAGCATTCAATTCTCTGTTACATGGTGTTGATTTGATTATTGTACAATCAGTTTACTGGTTTTGTCTTCCCCTGGCTCATGTTTAGTGGCATATAACTATTGTAAAGCACAGCATTTTAGCAAGAGGAAAATAATTATAGAAAAAGGCTGCCTTAGTGTACAAGCATTTTCTCCGAGTGTAGTGTGCAGTCTCATTTTGTATTTCATGAGTAATTAAACGTTCAAATGAAATAGGTGTGAATAGTGATGAATGTAGAAAGTTATTTTCCTTTTTGTACAGGATGCAGGGTTAGGCTGAGCCACTGTTTGAATACTTGCATTTCAAGCCAGGTTGCAAACTCCTTGCTCCTGTTGAGGTGGTGTTATTCACATGACTAGTTCAATGGGACTATGGGTGTTAGGGACTGCTTTTCTTAAGGGAATAAGGGACTTGTAATCAGACCATTAGAAAGAGATGGTAGAGATGGTGTTCATTTAAATGCTGGATTGTGACGTGCCTTGCTCATATGGACAGGCAGCAACCATCTCATATAGTCCTATTGACTACATAAGGGAATGCTTGGAGAAGAAACTGCTCACCAGCATGAGTAAGAGCTGTCCAGTTGCACCCTATATTTACAAATGGCTTTGAGATGAAAGACACTATGACCACACCCTGGACACTATTAGAATTCCTAAACAGAAATAATGATGTTCCACAAGGGAGCGTTCAGCTGACGGCAGGATCCAAATTCTCAGAACATTGTACTTGATGGACTATTTGGAAGTCTAATAACCAAACCTAAGCAAGGGAATACAGTTACTTGGCCTGGATCACTTCAGGTCAAAAATCTTCATGACTTTTCCCTTTTGCTTTTTTGTAACCATCAGAACCTCATTAATTTTTGAACCTTTCAGCTCACTGCTTGCCATACATTGCTCATTCCTTCAGTTCCCCAACACAAATCCATCTACCAATTCCTTCGTCGACTTTTACATCTCTTTAAAACTCCCCTCTGCCATGAGACCTACAAGACAGTGCTAGCAGCCAAGCTGATCCCAAGCCATGCTTAATGCCCAGCTTACCAGAATATAGTTGTTCTACTGTTGCCTCTTTCTCAGTGTATAACATATAGTCTAGGAATGATGCTGGGGAAGCTGCATGGCCTGTGTTCAGTAATAGATCAGGTGTGATGATCATGATGCACTATCCTGGGTTTGGAATCTTTGAATCTATTTTAAAGCAGTATTTATTCAGCATCTGGCATCCAGTCCCTGAGTGGGGCCCTGAGGAGTGTCCTTAATACAAATGCCTTTGAGCAGGCCTGCAAATGTGGGTGGCAGAGGGGGCTGTTGCCCTCGGGCTCGGCCTTTCAAGGGAGCACAGAGCTCTGGCTGCTGAGAAAGGAGCCGTGGCAGCGGCCTGAGCTCTGGGCCCCTTTGAAACACTGCTTACTGCTGCTCTACACGTGGTTCTGAGGGAGTAGGGCTGGGGGGAGCCCAAAGGCTGACTTCCCTAAGCCTGAAGCCCCACTCTTTTAACCCTTGGTGCTGTCCCTTTCAGGGCAGGAGCTGGGGCTCTGCCCATCATACCCCTGGGCCCTGGTGGCTGTCAGCCTCATTGCCCTGAAAGGTTGTACAAGCTGCTATTGGGGTTCCATACTGACACCAGGAGCTACTGGTGGGACTGCATTCTGCCTTGTGTTTGAAGGAACAATGGGCCAAGGAAGGCATATTTTCCTTCCAGAGTTAAACTATGAGAGGGGCAGAAACTCAGCAAGAAGAAAGAAAAAAATCTGACCTAATTCCCTGGTCGTGTGCTAAAGGAAGATCTTTTTTCCACTCCACCCCCACCCCCCGCCAAAATACAGCTTGCATGAGTGACAAGCATTAAGATGTGTAAGCCATCCACCATCCCCATTGCTGCCTAGGACTGGGATAGCTGCTGTTCCCCATATCTGTTGACAGTAGTGGACCCAAGAAACTTCAGGAGCTGGGATGATCCTAAGACATCCATCCTGCCACTGATGTTTAGCTGATGTCACTTTGGATGTCTATGGCAGCAGTTCCCAACCTTTTCAGTAACACGGCACACTTCAATGACACAAACAATTGCATGGCACACCAATCCTGCACGTGGAGCTAAGTAGGCAGGCCCCTTTAGGAAGCATTGTTGGTGGAGAGGTGGAAATATGGCAGATAGGATGGGAAAGGGTGGGATTATTGGGTAATGTGGAAGAATGTAAAAGTCTCTGGCTTTGGACCATCTCACCTTCGTGCCTTGGAAAATCACCTCTTCCAATGCTTGAGTGCTGTAGAGGACTGAATAAGGATGAGAGCAGGAAGAGTGGGGTGAGGAAAGGGAGGGGCTGGCTACAGCAGGGCAAAGATGAACCAAAGAGTGTAAATCTGACACAGAGGGTGGTGGGTGCATGTAACATACTAGTGCAGGTACAGAAATCATCCTACACATCAGTGAAATGCCTCCTGCAACAATGGGGGGAATTCAGGCAGGCAAAATATTTCTCTGTTTGCTGATGTCACAACAGGGCACCAGTCACCTTTTCAGCTGACGAATGTGAGTTTATCATGAAATAAAAGAGAGCACCATCAGCAAGCTGCAGCTTATTACCCCAAGTTGAGGTCATTTTTTTAAGAGAAAGCATAGGAAAAAATGTGGGGATAATTTAAAATCAACTGGGCAAGTGAGTGAAAAAAAGGAGTGACTGAGTAGTTATATGGACTGGTGGATTAATTATTACATTAGGCAGAATAAACCCTTGCTCTGATAACAGCTTGTTGTTTGCCCATAAGCAGGTCATCTTTCACCTCTAGCTTTCTTTCCCCATCTCTAAAATGGAAACAATACTCTTTTGCAGGGAATTGTTAAATTTAATTAAATAGGGCTGCATTCTGCTTCCCTTACTCTTGTAAGCGTGTGACCTTGCTTGATGAGTAGGTTCAGTGAAATTATATTAGGAGCAAGTTACTTTTCAATGTTTGACTCTAGCCTTAAGTGTTCAGTATAACCACAGCCTCAGTTATTCCAAACTCTCTATCTGAAAAAAGTGTCACATCCTCTAATGTCTCGTAACAATGCTGCAAATTCTTTGGATAACTGAGACTGTGCTGCATTACTTTTGAAGGGAAGAATGAATAGAAATGATCCGTCTCTTCCACCAGCCACACGCAAAAGGTCACCAAAGATGTCACTGTCACTGAGTTATTTTTGTCAATGGGTGATTTTCCTCTTTTTTAGAACATCATAATCTGTGGTTGTCTTGTCTCGGGGACACGGAATTTAGAAATCATTGTACAATAGCAGAGGGTATGTCATTCTACACTTGAGTAACCAATTTCAGAGTTGCTCCACACCTTGACATGTGAGGTTATTCATTTTTATTTCTCAGAAGTCCCACAGATTCTTCTCCTGTTGGATTCAGGTCAGACCTTTTTCAGGCCATTAAGGGGGAATGATTTTTTGGTGGGGGGATTCTGTTAGTGCTCTAAAATCCTCATGGTGCAGTCAGCTATACACATACAAGGAAATAATTATGTATTTATTACTACTTGAATATAATTGCTCCTTCCCAAGAGGGAATGGTGACTGAGTCTGCTTCCCTTTCACTATCGAGGGAGAAGTAAGATACCATAACCCTTAATAGGATGCAGCTCATACCCTGCCATGCACTTGGCCAGATATTTTGGCCTGTGAATAGGGAATGGAGGCACATGAAAACAAAATAAGGCACCAAAAAGAGTGAGAGGTAGTTTGAATATATTTTATTTAACAAATGATTTACTAGCCCAGTTCTGTGCAACCGCACTAATTATTACGGGAAAAATCTAGCCTGGTGGCTCCCTTTAATTTTGAGGCCAAGGCCAAATGGATCTTCTGGCCTCCCTCTGATTGACCCTGTTTACTACCTGTTTCTCTCCTTCCTCTGCACATAGGCAAGAGGAAAAAGATATTTGAAAAGGGTGCATTCTTCACTGCAATTGGACTTTCCATCTGGGTAGGCTGACCAAGAACATGTGTTGGGGGACTTACTCCCCCTGATTGCCCTATTTGGCTAAGACAAGGGGCCAATCGAGATTTAATAACTACTTCAGTACAATATATTGTAGCAATTCTGGTAGTGGGGGAGAAATAGTGGTCACAGCATACCAACAAATAGAGCTCTTATAGAAAATACCTTTAGGATTAATAAGAGCGAAACCAATATCATTCACCAGAAACAGCACTAGGAGTGTACACAATTGAATAGAGCATGAGATCACTTAAATAGCTTGCGTGAGTCCGCTTCTCAGATTCTGTAGGAGGAATAGTATCTCCTATTCAGGTCTATAGGATGGCTCAAGAGGCTTACATTTCTTATTTAATGTTATCGGCCTCTTCCATAAGGGTGCCTTCTCCCCAAAAGAGGCAGTAACTAGTAGGAGCCAGGTTTACCAAAGCCTGATGATGAACGCCATGTGTTGGTGTTCTCTGCAGGAACCATACAAGTCCCTTTTGGAACAGATCTTGTCATGGGGTCTGTACAGCCTAAAAGCAAGCTAGGAGGGAATGCAGAAATGGTCACTGAGTGTGCCTAGGGACAGCCTTGAACACCAGATCTACCCTGAGAGGTGGGATGCAACTGATTTTCTTTAGTGTACTGTGGGTGCTATTGGAAGCCAAAAGCTAGCGGATTATCTCAAACCATGCTATTTTCCTCTAAAACCAGTTCTATATAGATATAGACTATACAGATAGTCACATAGGAATGTTAAGTCACACAGGAATGTTAAGGGTAAAGGGTAAAGGGAATGTTAAGGGTAAAGCTATATTTTATTGACAATTGATGACAGCTGGTTTGGCTTGGCGCCTGGCTAAGGCAATTATTTCTAGCATTGACATCAGAGCTAGAAACTGAGCTCCTGTTATGACTGCTTTGAATCAGTGCAGACACTGATGATACATTAAAAATATGGGTGAGCCCTGAACAAAATATATATTTCACACCCAATTAAGAAAGTAAGAAGACAACTGAAATATATGATTTCTTCAACAACCCATTAATCAAGCTTTTACCCATGGCTCCTTTGATGCAGATGATTACAGATGTATCTTTATAGTTAAATGGGGCCAGATACTCACATGTGAATCAGCATTTGTTGGGAGGGATAGCTCAGTTGTGGGGAGGGGTAACTCTGTGATTAGAGCATTGGCCTTGTACACCCAGGGTTGTGAATTCAATGCTTAAGTGGGGGCTGGCCTAGAGCAGGTTAGGTTTAAGAAAAAATGTCAGGGATGGTGATAGGTCCTGCTGCAAGTGCCGGGGACTGGACTTGACCTCTCAAGGTCTTTTCCAGCAAGATGTGTGTATGTTTCCACGTTTCAAGTGTCGCTCCATGGAAGCCAATAGAGATATCTCAATTTTCACCATGCAGCTCAAACATGGACTTTGGTCTCATTGCTTTGTCTGTATCCTTGGAGCCATACTGTGTGAATCCCTTATCTTGGTCCACAGTTATGTGCATGGAGGTTCCCAATGGAATCGATGTAATCAATGCTCTCAAAAGAGCTTGTAAGTGGGATGTAAAAGTGCTTAGTCTTTGTTACAGCCTTTGCACAGAGGTGAATCTTACCCATTTGACAATGATTCTTCTGAACACTGTGCAACCAAATAAGGGTTATTTTTTCCTGTCTTTATATGTCTAAAGTGATAGTTCAGACCCCCTGCCAGTGAGGCATACTATGCTAAAAATAGGGGAGAATAAAGATTAAAAGGCACCCATACACTTTGAGGTAATTAGTTGGTTTCCTCAGCGCTTCATTTTGCCAGTTTGTCCCAAACCACATCACATTATTGTAACAGGATAGATATTAGGTGGCTTAATGATGATAAATTTGGAGTGGATTCTCTGTAACAGTTCAGTAATGCTAAAATGATCTCACCCCTGAAGCAGAATCTTTAATCTGAAGTGTGAATTTTTTGGATACAGCATGTTTTGTTCTGGTTTTCTGGGCTGGCATAGGCTGCATTAAATTGCAAGGGTCTGAATTATCATGTTGCTCTAGTATTACTCTTAGACTGAATGGCCAGGAAGGCCTTTTACGACAACCTTCTCTCTCACAAAATGGCAAAACAAGTATTGTTAATAGGTAAACGATCTTCCAATAAGTGCCTTGCCGGAGCAGAGCTGGCTGGTCAATAGGGCAGTACAAGGTGCTTGCCTCAAGCCTGGCTCTTTGTGGGACCTTGTGCTTCAGGGGGCACGGGGCATGGGTGGCACATGGACCAGCAGCAGTGCAACCAGCCTCACTGCTTTCCACTGTGCCCCCTCCCCGCCAGTTCAGGGGGATACAATGCCTAGGTACCACGGGGCTGGCAGAGCTCTGGGCTGCTTTGAAATGTTGCATCAGTGCTGCTCTGGGTGTGCATGGCTGTGAGGGAGTTGGGGGGTGGGGCCAGCGCCGCAGTCTGGACACCACGGAGAGCTGTGCCCTTTACCCCTTCCACTCTTGGCTCTGCTCCTTCTATGGGCATGCAGCTGGATCTCCCTCCCTTTTGCCCCGGGGCCCATGGCAGCTGTCAGCACTGCTGACCAGCTCTAGTTAAAAGGGAAGGACTCAGATTTTTGCTTGTAGTTCAGCTACAGCTACGGAACTGCAGCCTCAGAATGCCCCTGTGAAAAGTGTGTGTATGCGGGGATGCGTTCCAGGAACCTCACAGTAGCACTGAAGAGGATTCTTTAGATCAGGAGTCAGCAACCTTTCCAAGCTGGAGAGCCTAAATCTGACCTTTTGATCAAGTGCTGGTGATACTTTTAAAGTCACTAATAGTCCTGCTTGCAGCACCTTCATTAGTAAGTAAATTAAGATGCAGAGCATTGTGTTTAGGTGGTGGTTGGTAGCATTAGCTGGTCTTTTGTTAATCCACAGGTGTCAGGGCGTTGAGCAAGCTCCTGGCTGCATGGGGGATGAGGGTCGGGGCTGAGCTCCTGCCTCACATGCTGATGACAATCGGCTTGTGTGCCACTCTTGGCACCCGTGATGGTGGTGGTTGACTCCTGCTTTAGATTGTGCTCACCTAGGGGAAGTCAGAATATAGCTAAATGTGATGAAATCACCTAAATCTAAGTATTGAATTTGTGTGCTCGCAGGGTCATAACATCTGGTCTAAACTTACATATGACCATAAATTTATCCTGATACTAAAAATAAACCTAGTTGTAAATGCCAGAATTGTGTGAAGAAAAGTCATAGCATCAGATCTTTGCAGGGTTGCTAAATGGCTAATCACATAACCCATATACCTTTGCCTGGCCCTTTCCCTGAGGCCGCACCCCTACTCACACTCTCCCTCCTTCATTCTCTCCTGCCTCCCTCATGCACTTTCACCAGGATGGGGTGCAGGCTCTGGGCTGGGGATGAGGGGTTTGGAGGATTAGAGGGGACTCTGGGCTGAGCCTGGGACAAGGGGTTGACGTGCTAGAGGGGGTGTGGGCTCTGGGAGGGAGCTTGCCTGCAGGAGGGGGCTCAGGCCTGGAAAGGGTGTTGTTGTGTGGGGTGCTGGCTCCAGAAGGGAACCTGGGGCTGGGACAGGAGAAAGGATGCAGGCTCTGGCCAAGCAATCCTTACCTCAGCATGATGGTGCTGAAGCAGGCTCTCTGCATGCACTGGTCCTATAAGGTTCTTGGAAGTGGCTGGCCTATTCCTGTGGCCCCTCAGGGTGTGTGTGCGTGGGGGAAGGGCAGATGACTCTGTGTGCTGCTTCTACCTGCACATTCTGCCCCCATAGCTCCTCTTTGCTGCAGAAACCCCCTCCTTATCGCCACAGGGACATGTTGTCCACTTCTGGCAACAGTGTGTCAGCAGGGAGCCTGCTGGGCCATTGGATATTTAGGTTATGAATACTCAGTAGTGTTATTTCAGAATAAACTATTCCATAAGAGATTTTCCATAATAGCGTAATCTGAAGTAGCACATCCATACACAAAATACATATTGAAATAACACTCAGCTATTTCGAAATAGAAGGTCCACATACAATCAATCTTGTTCAACTTATTCGTCAATGATCTACAGAAAGGGGTAAGCACTGAGGTGGCAAAGTTTTCAGATGACACCAAACTGTTCAGCATAGTCAAAACCAAAGCAGACTGTGAAGAACTTCAAAAAGATCTCAGCAAACTGAGTGATTGGGCAGCAAAATGGCAAATGAAATTTAATGTGGGTAAGTGTAAGGTAATGCACATTGGGAAGAATAACCCTAATCATACATACAATATGATGGGGGCAAATTTAGCTACAACAGATCAGGAAAGGGATCTTGGAATTATAGTGGATAGTTCTCTGAAAACATCCACGCAGTGTGCAGCGGCAGTCAGGAAAGCAAATAGGATGTTAGGAAAAATTAAAAAAGGGATAGAGAATAAGACAAAGAATATCTTACTTGCCCTATGTAAAACTATGGTACGCCCACATCTTGAGTACTGCGTGCGGATGTGGTCTCCTCACCTCAAAAAAGATATCTTGGTGTTAGAAAAGGTTCAGAAAAGGGCAACTAAAATGATTAAGGGTTTGGAACGGGTCTCATATGAGGAGAGGCTAGAGAGACTGGGACTTTTCAGTCTAGAAAAGAGGAGATTGAGGGGCGATATGATAGAGGTATATAAAATCATGAATGGTGTGGAGAAAGTGAACACAGAAAAGTTATTTACTTGTTCCCATAATATAAGAACTAGAGGACACCAAATGAAATTAATGGGTAGCAGGTTCAAAACTAATAAAAGAAAGTTTTTCTTCACACAGTGCACAGTCAACCTGTGGAACTCCTTACCAGAGGACTCTGTGAAGGCCAGGACTCTAACAGAGTTTAAAAAAGAACTTGAAAAATATTTGGAGGTTCTGTCCATAGATGGCTATTAGCAAGGGGTAAGGTATGGTGCCTAGCCTTTTGTTGAAGGCGGGAGATGGATGGCAGGAGACAAATCGCTTGATCATTGTCTTCGGTTCACCTCTTCTGGGGCACCAGGCATTGGCTACTGTCAGCAGACAGGATACTGGACTAGATGGACCTTTCGTCTGACCCGGTACGGCCGTTCTTATGTTCTTATGTTCTAATAGCACCTATTTTAGATTAGAGCCCCTGGAAGCACTATAACTTATTGCAAAAAGACCCTATTCCCTGTCTGTACAGTCCCTATTCAGAAATATATATTTCAGAATAGGTGCTATTCCTTGTAGAAGGAGGTTTACAGAATTCAAAATAAGCTGTCCACTATTTCAAAATTATTTCCAAATAGAGGTTTTTGCTCTGTAGACACTCACAATTTTTTTGGAATAGCGTCCTTTATTCCAACATAACCTTACTGTGTAGACACACTCTTATGGTTTAATATCTCCTGTATTGGCAGCCTCTGGGAGACAAAGCCTGATTCTGTGAGAATATGAGCAAAACTACAAGGGTTGGCAATCCTAGATCATTGTATGGTATAAACTGGCCAGCATTTATTGACTTCTGTGGAATTGCTGATTTCATACCAGCTGAGGAGTTGGACAAATGAGAAAATGTCCTCCCACTGTTAAAATAGTAGCAAAACCAATTCCAGTGCTTTGAATTGAGCATATGAAGGAAGACTGCTAAGGATTTCTTCATCCTTCCCCTGTCCACTTTATTTTCCAATCTAATGGCTTGCTGAATGAAATACAAAACCTTTCAAGGATGTAATGCTTCTGAGAAGACAGGAGAAAGGTTTCTGCATTTCATTAGTAATCTACTTGAGAAATTGGTTGCCAATAAAACAATTGGTTTTTCTTTTTTTTTTAGCTGAGTTTTTTCTAACTCAATAAAGGTGTTTTATTGCACTTACTAAAAATTGCAAGGAAATTGAACAGCAACGTATAATTTACAATAGACTTTATAGACAACTGAGTGTTATAGTCCCTGTTTTTTTTGGAATCACTTTACAACCTGTACTAGTAAGTGGGTTGAACAGAAGGAGTCTGGAGAGAGAGCCTGGAAGGGGTGAAGAGAAATGCAGCTAGATGGTCTTTGGACATCTGCCAGTTTGCCTAAGATACACAGATACGGTTACCTCACTAGCTAGAATATTCTCTTGAATATCCCTTTGGTTACTCTAGGACTTGCTGTAAGTATAGAGAGGATGGGTAGTGCAGTTGTTAGTGAAATAGCCCCAGAAACCTGGCTTCAAGTCCCTGCTGTGCCACAGACTTCCTGGATGACCTTGGACAAGTCACATTCTCTCTGTGGCTCAGTTTCCCATCTATAAAATGGGAGTATTAGCACTGTTCTGCCTCACAGGGCTAGTGAGTATAACTATTCTAACGACTGTGAGGTGATTGGATACTATCATGATGGGGTGCAGATAATTGCATTTCACATGAAACTTCAGTTTAGCCCTTATCTGAGTTGAAAGTTGGGGATTAGGGTGCAGTCCCACCTCTGCAGCAAGGTGGCTGAAGTATGTCCTATGACAGTGCCCAAAAGCCAGCCCTGCAATCAGTTCTGATAGCTCAGTGGTTAGCCCTTTGGCCTTTGAAAACCACTGTTGTGAGTTTGGCCCTTTAGGGGGCCATTTAGAGCTTTGGGGCAAACAAATTAAAAAAAATCTGTTAGGGATGGTGATGAGTCCTGTGGTGAGGGAAGGGTCCTGGACTTGATGACCTCTGAAGGTCCTTTCCAGTTCTATGAGATAGGTACATCTCCACAGAGTTGGGACAAGGAAATGAAAGGGGTGATGACAGCTTTCTTTATTACATGCTTTGGTGCTAGGATTTTTGCATGTACTTTCAAAGGAAGGAGGAGGTGGACTGAGGGGAAAGGGCAGGAAGAGGGAGCTGATAACCACAAAGGAGCAGAAGAATGACAGAGAAGAGAGACATTTGCAGCTCAGCCCCAGACAGAATTAATACACCCACCCAGTGGCACAGGCACTCAATTCGTTCTCCACACCCCACTTTACTCTGTGCACATGAATAGCCTGTGTGTGGAGGGTGACTCAGACTGTTAGGAGAATAATGAGAACATTCAGCATGGCTGGATAACCCTTTTGAACTGGAGTCAGGCCCTGCTTTGCTTACATAGGCAAAATTCCTTGAATCTTAGAAGGTTTTGCCTGCATAAAGGCTGCAGGGTCAGGTCCTAAGTGACAAACTGCTACCAAGGGAGATCCTCCAAAGCACCCATCTTTCCTTGGCATATAATCAGAATTGGGGGCTTCACCAGGCTTTGAAAATCTCCCCCAGGCAACTCACTGTTGTAAAGTGTCTGCAAGAGCTCTATCAAATGGAGCGCCTGCACACGTAACACTAAACACATTTGTAAGTGTTTAATGCATCAAAGCTTGCAAGAAAATCAATAGGAAGGAAGTTGGAGGATGTTTACATCTTGGAGCTACTAATTCTTTCTTCACAGCAGATTTCCTACTCCTTCTCCTGGCATAACAAGTCCTGCCCACTGAAACATATAGGTACAGAATTAAAATCACACATTTCCTCTTATTCATGCCTGGGCCGACTTTCTGACTTTCAGAGTTGCCTTGTATTTTCAGTTAGCCAAGGGGAGGGAATGACGATCAGCTGCGTATAAGGGCACAGACCTTATATAAGGAAGAGGATTTGCATAAATGCCACACTAGAAATGAATGATGATGATCGAGATTAGTGTTCTCCTGAAGAATATAGACTGTCTTCAGGGTGGCTGACAGACTAGCCAGGTCCCTGGGAAAGAGGAGGAGGCCCAGCTGTGTGCTCCCGGAAGGGGCAAGGGCTTCAGGTGAAAGGGGCAGAGCTGGGGACAACCAGCCCTTAACACCACCTGAAGTGTGCTGCACCCCAGTTCTCCCCAGAAGCCCTCACAACTGCCCAGAGCGCACTGCACAGACCACACTATGAGCACTTCTAGTTTAGATAAAAGCTTGTATTTGCATTATGCATATGTGAGAAATGTATAAAAATATAAAGTATAGAAGATGTGCATCAATTGTTTTATTATTTTCCTCAGTAAGTCACACAAGAGGGGCAATCAAAATCCACCTGACAGAGCAACATGCATGAGAACTGTCTTGGGTAGTTAAGTAGTTGATAATAACCACATTCTCTGAACCCTTGTTGGGGCCAGATCTTGTTCTTATTGAAATTAAAATGAGTTTTGCTTTTGAATTCAATGGGAACAGGCTTTGATATTTGGAGAGGAAAGAACAAAACCACTTGAGCAAAGGATACATTGCTTATACCACAAGTTTCCAAGGCTGCTGACTCGTGTGAGGAAGTCAGCAGACATCGGGTCTTTGTCCATTGCAAGGGAAAACGTCAGCAATGAATAAGGCTATAAGTGTCTCTGTACCATATCCAACTCATCCTCCTCATAGATCTCTCTTCCCCTCCCCTCTGTGAGTCCAGTGGGATGCCAGTCCCTCCTTGATTCAGGACTGTGAAGCTTGAAGGTGAGCCTAAGGGCATCTATGCTTCTTGGTGTATTCAGAGTAGAATATCCATGGCTGCCAGCCTTGAAGTGCCAGAAGTAAACAGAAGGTGAGGTTGCATTCATATGGGCAGGCACTGAATTATTGACCAAGAAGAATTGGTATTCTAGCATTGTCTGGGCTAGGAGAGATCAGAGATAAGCCCCAGAAAGGTGCTATCCTTGCCCAGGCTGACCTACCCCAGTTTCACCCCCCAGCTGGTATCTCCCTGGCTGGCTTTCTGTTCTGGGGTCCAGCATGGATAAAAATCAATGATTTAAAAATAAAAAAAATAAGTTTTTTATTTAAATTGGATTTCTTAAATATAAATCAGAATTTTTAATTTTTTAAAAATCATCAATAAAATACTAACTTTCTAATATAAAAATAATTGTAACAATTAATCTCATCACAGATATACTACACATATGTTTACAGTCTCATAAAATGAATTAATGGCTCTAGTCTGTCCAGGTTATTCAAAGTTTTCGGCTTTCTATTTCTGTTTCTCAGCTGACTAAAAAGTAACGTGCAAAGACAGAGGCAAGCTGGACAGGATTGTTTTTGTTTTGTGCTTATGTAGTGGTGGATCTTGGCTAAATACAACAGAGGAGTTAGTTAAACAGTGTCTTAAAACAGAAAGACAATGTATAGGAAAGGACAGAGGCAGCATAGAAAGGAACAGTGGAGTGAACTAGAAAGAAAAAGGAAAAACATTATTCAGCATACACACAGTTTCCTATATTTCCCCACACTTTTGCCACAGAAAAACTATCATGGCTCCTGGGTGTAAGAGAGATCCTAGCTGGGAATATTTTGAAGAAATTCATTGCATAGATAAAGAAAGGAAAATGTGTCAGGTGCAAGCAATGCAAGAAGAAAATGCAGGTCCTAGTTGCAAGAATGAAACCTCATAAGGAAAACTACTTATTGGGAGAAAATGACATACCTGAAAATGTGGATTGGCTGAGTGGATTACCTGGCTAGTAACTTACATAATTCACTTTGCAGTGACTCATTCAAGACTCTGTCTATTCCTTTCAGTATACGTGGGATCTGACAGGTAAATTCCCAAGCTGTTTCCTGTGTTGGACGTTGCAAGGAAAAAAAAGTTTATTTTATCTAATCTTTATGGCTTTTTTAATTAATTAATTAGTTTTAGAATCTGTCACTCAAATATACAATACTTAAAGCTGCAGTAAGAGAAATCTAGAGTTAATATTGAGCGTCATTTTCTTATTTCATGTTAAATAATACGCATTCCTTATTTTGGAAAATCATGGCCATTGGCCATAATTGTGATGCCATAAGTGTATTCCCTATTTTACTTCAGCATAACTCAGCTTTTTCAAGGGAATCCCATTCTATACTTGTTTTCTTAAAAAAATCCAAAAATACTAATGAGTTCAACCTGGCTCACTCCAGGCCTTTCCCTCTGCCTCGGTTTGTCCTCCAAAATAAGTGCACTCTACATACAGTCAGTCTCAGGTTTTTTGGTAACTTGATTTAAATCAATGATTTTTTGTCGACTTAAATCATGATTTAAATTAATGATTGATATCACCTTGATTTAAATAAATCCACACTGCTGGGGTTCTCAAGCATCTCTGCTCCACTCGTTAAGTTAACTGTAGATGGAGGCAGGCATTTTTCAAGGTCTAAGTGATCCATAATGGGCCCTTACATCTCACTATTGACTTCTCAATTGCCTTCATGTGCTGGCTACATACCTTATGGGCATTGCCACAACAGCAAACATAAATATAGAGCACAAAGTTGGAAAATGAGGAATATTGTTTCTTTCTTTCTTTTTCTTTCTTTCTTTCTTTCTTTCTCTTTCGGCTCCAGTGTGGCCCCCCCCCCCCCCGTCATTGGGGGCCCAGTGCCACAGCACCATTTGTTCCATGGTAGATCCACCACTGCACAAAGGCAGACTGATATAAATGAGTGACTAACTGAAAGGAAAATAAGAAATCTATATTCTACCCTGGCTGATCCCTGAGTGGTAGCCAAACCAGGAAAGAGATTTCATAATGAGGTAAGATGAGGTAAAAGGTGAGGTATGTCCCTTGGCTCAGAAGCTGTGGATAGCATAATTTATTCACATCTAGAGCAGTGATTCTCAAAGTATGGTCCATGGACCATGAGAGATCCATGGCCATCTTGCAGATGGGTTGAGGGTTTGGGACTTGTCCCTCCACCATCTGCAGTGGGGAGCCCAGCTTGGCTTTTCAGCCCTGCTCCCTCCCTTAAGTTGCAGTTATCTAAGTTTTTATTCTGTAGTAAACTAATATGAATAATTTAGTATTTATGGTATTTAGAAATAAGTGAATTCATTTTGTGCTCAATAGTGGTTGGCTGGTTGGCTGTGGAAAGGTTTGCTGTGAGTGGAGTGAGCCACAGGCCAAAAAGTTGGAGAACCACTGATTTAGAGTCACATCAAATGCCTGAGAGGCCTGACATTAGGATGCTGGCTGAGGTAGCCTATTTTCAGGAATATATTAGAATGAATAAACTTTTTTTCCAGCAACATCGATTATTATTTTGCAGTCAGGTGTAGATTTCCTTTTCTGGGAGATCACTGACTATCACTGAAGTCCTATATAAAACAGCACTTCCACCCTTCAGGATAGTGAAATATTACATTTCCCTATAAGTTGTTGCTGCTGTGTATAACATCTTTTATTGGTAGACCCCAAGTAGTTTATGAAGCTTCATAATACACCTGTGAATCATGCCAACATTTATATCTCACTTCCAGAGGGTAAACTCAAGCACAAAGTGGTAAAATGGGACTGACCAAGGTCACACATAGCAAAGTAGTGACAAAGCTGGGACTAGAATGTCTGCTTTGATTCTTTCACCACATGCTCTCCCTTCTGAATGAGAGACTTGATTTTCAGATGTGCTGTGCACTCAATTTTACGGTGAAGTCAATGTTCTGCATTTCTGAAAATCAGATCTGAAGTGTATTCTATGCCAACAGTAATCAGATATTCTACTGGCTGGCTGTTAGGACTCAAAGACAGTTATCTTATTCTTTCCTGAGTATATGGGAGAAATTCAGTACCTATGTGAGGAAAATGAGATTTTCATTATTACCTCTGAAATGAGGATATCTCAATTCTCTGCACCCTCATATGGAATAAAAACAATATTTCATAAGACTATGTTTCTACTGTGGCTAACAAGTAACTACAGCTAGAGCATAATTAAAAAGCACTGCAGGGATATTTGCCTTTATTCTTTAAAAGGGCCCAACTCCTTTCAGAGAGACACAGCTACGTCAGTGTGATGGTAGGATGAAAAATTCATACCTTCCCACTGTTAGGTTCTCTATGTGAACATACATATGTTGGCGTACTCACTCATGAGTGTCAATGAAATCTCAGTCTGAAGCCTTCCTGTTGAAAGGTATTGCTCTGGATGTCAATTATCCGTGATGGCCTCATATCTGATTTCACACTGGTTTTGTTCCTGAATCAAATGAGACAGCTGCATTTCTAAAGGCTGTTAACTTTGCTGGCATCGGCCCTCCTCTGGAGATTTGAGCTTCTTAAGTGCTAATTCTCTTAAATTTAAGATGCCTAGATCATGCTGCATTGATCAGGCAATTAAATGATTGCTGAAGACTTATATGAAATAGCGAGTCAGCTATTATTCTTCCATATCAATTACTGATTCTCTTCCTCTCCCCATCAGTACACCTCCAACATATAAGTAGGTGCCTGACTTGGTTTCCTAACTCAGAAGAGAGTGAAACTTTACTGCTAACAACGGAAAGCTGATGGATGGGTAGGAGATGTAAATTGGTGTTGTCCATTGTGAGCAAAACAAATATCCAATTGCTGTTAGTAGGGAGGCTAAAACTTTAAACCTAATTAGATTGTGCTGTGTCGCTCAGAGGTGATGCACATTATCATCCTTCCTGTCATTGGATAACAAGATTTTGTGACACCCCCAGAAGCTATTTCCCATATTACATCTGTTTCTTTATGGGATGTGGATGGCAAAAGGTAGCTGGCCCCTTGATGTAAAATCAAAATATAAAAGTTGGCAGGTCAGATTTACAACTGAAATGATTACAGATTCAGAAGTTTTCATTTTCAGTCCCAAACTAATGCAAAAGTTTTGGTTTTACAATAATATCCAGATATCAAGCTCCAAAAATCCGCATGGATGTGCAGAAGTTTGTTAGAGCGTTATTTTCTTTATGCTTTGCAAGTCGCATTAGCTTACTGCATTTTCTAGTCTCTAAAGTTGCAAAGCAAGTTAATAATAACTTAAACCAAAAGCACAACAGTAAAAGACTCTGAAGAGAACAGTTCCAGGATGTTGGAATGTAATATACACTGGATCCAACGTCCATGGAAGTGGATGGGTTTTTTAAAGCCATTCTGAAAGAAATTGAGAAAGAATTTGGACAGGGTGTAAAGAGACATGGATTAGAAGCAGCCCTGCTAGAAGGAGTCAATAAGGAAACTGCTCCTATTCTTAGTCTTTATAGATTGAAAAATCAATCTTAACAAAGGGATAACACAGTAAAACAATACTGCTAAAGCCACCAAATTGCTTTCATAGAGATTTGGTAATTCTATGCTTGCGAGCTAGTTATGAAGGATGTATGCCAGGAGTTAGCAGCCACTCCCAGTGCTTGTGCCACTCCGGGTCCACAAGCTGCTTTTCAGTGGCACGCAGAGGGAGCTTAGCCCTGCTCATCCTCCCGCTTGCATGGGGGAGCAGTGAAGGATGAGTGAGCCCCACCCATGAGCCAGCTGGCACAGGGTCACAAACCTGGGCTGTGTGTCTGCACTGCTCTCCTGACTTCTGCCCTGACCCCTCCCCTTGAAGCCTTCTGGCTGTCCAGTCCCCACCTGTGCCCTGCCCAGCCCCGGTGAGTTACCGCATGGGGAGGGAGTGGGAGGGCTGGGCAAAGAGGGACCCTGGCAGACAGTTGAGGGGGGAGGGGAGCTGGACAAAGAGGGACTCTGATGGATGGGTTGTTGGGCTGGCAAAGAGGGACCCTGTCAGAGGCTGGCCCAGCAGACACACCTGGGCTGTGGGCCTGTGCTGCCTCCCCCCTGCCCCCCACCAGCTCCTGCCCTGCCTCCTGCCCAGGGAGCCATCTGACTGCCTGGCTCTGTAGTAGCCTCCAGTGCCTATGCAGGGGGTGGGGGTGCTGGGCACAGAAGAACCCTGTCAGGAACTGGCCTAGCCCCACCTTGCAGGCCCCCGAGAGTCTGAAGGGTGAGTGTGACTTGCATTTGCCTCCCTGCAGCATGGATAGGTGGGGGTCAGGGGCATCTCACGTACCACCAGCACTAGGAACATGCATAGAGGTCAAAAAGTCAAATTTAGGCACTCCATCTCGGAAAGGTTGCTGACCCCAAGGTACACAGAAGATAAAAACTGAATTACACCCTTTCTCCTTTAGCTTCTCTTTCTCTCTACTCTCCTCAGATTCTTCTTCCCACCATACCTCCAACTCCTGGAAGATATTCACAAACACCACATTAAGGTTGTTTAAATTTTGAAAAAGGGGAAATGCAAATGATACAACAATAAATGAGAGACAAGGTGGCTCATGTAATATCTTTTATTAGACCAGTTTCTGTGGGTGAGAGAGAAAAGCTTCCAAGATTACATGGAGCTTTTCATCAAGTCTGGGTAAATGCTAAAGCTCATCTGTCTCACCCACAGAAGTTGGTCTAATAAAAGATATTATCGCACTCTCGTTTCTCTAAGATCCTGGGACCAAGAGATCTACACGACACAGCTATGTTCATTATGTTGCTTAATACTGTTAATTCTTTATTACACTATGGCTACGTCTACATGTGTATGCTACATCAAAATAGCTTATTTCGATGTAGCGACATCGAAATAGGCTATTTAGATGAATAACGTCTACACGTCCTCCAGGGCTGGTGCCATCGACGTTCAACGTCAACGTTGGGCAGCACCACATCGAAGTAGGTGCTGTGGGGGAGCGTCTACACGCCAAAGTAGCACACATCAAAATAAGGGTGCCAGGAACAGCTGCAGACAGGGTCACAGGGCGGACTAGCACTTCCGGGGCAACAGCTAACCGCTCCCTTAAAGGGCCCCTCCCAGACACACTCAGCCTGCACAGCACACGGTCTGCAGAGCCATAGGCACGCACACCTCGGCGACACAGTTATGGACCCCCAGCAGCAGCAGCAGCAGCAGCAGCAGCAGCAGCAGCAGCAGCAGCAGCAACAGCAGCCAGAGGTCCACCCAGCCACCCCTATAGGAGCAGTGCTCACCCTGCTCAATGCCATGCAGGAGGCAGCTGATCACATTCTAGCCGCAGAAGAGGAGCTGTCCCCAGGGGAGGAGGAAGCAACCCCAGACCCTGCAGCCCCCCCACAGCCCCCCCCACCGCACATGCCACCGGCTGTGGAGCTACCCTACAAGCACCGACTGGTGGGAGCGGCTGGTGCTCGGTGAGTGGGATGACGACCGCTGGCTCCAGAACTTTCGTATGAGCTGGCAGACATTCCTGGAGCTCTGCCAGTGGCTCACCCCCGCACTGAGGCACCAGGACACTGCCATGCGGCGTGCCCTCAGCGTGGAGAAACGGGTCAGCATCGCTGTCTGGAAGCTGGCCACTCCAGACAGCTACCGATCCGTGGGGCAGCAGTTTGGCGTCGGCAAGGCCACTGTCGGGGCTGTCCTCATGCAGGTGAGAGGACCCATGGGGAGGGGGAGGCAGCCCTGGGAGGGGAGGAGAGCCCTGGCGGGGGAGGGCCAGAAACACCCTGCACACCCCTCATTGGTGCTCTCCCATATCCTTCCCCTGCAGGTCGTCCGCGCCATCAACGCCCTGCTCCTCCACAGGCTCATGCGGCTTGGGGATCCAGATGCCGCCATCGCGGGCTTTGCCACCCTGGGCTTCCCCAGTTGCTTCAGGGCTCTGGATGGGACCCATATCCCCATCCATGCCCCGGAGCACAGTGGAGGACGCTTCTTGAACAGGAAGGGCTACCACTCAGTGGTCCTCCAGGCCTTGGTGGACAGCCGGGGCCGCTTCCTGGACATATATGTTGGCTGGCCTGGCAGCACCCACGACACCCGGACATTCCGGAATTCGGGCCTGTGCTGCCGGCTGGAGGTGGGGAGCTACATCCCCCAGCGGGAGATCCCTGTGGGGGACACCACGATGCCCCTCTGCGTCATCCCAGATGTGGCATACCCCCTCCGGCCCTGGCTCATGCACCCTTACACGGGCCATCTGTCAGCCAGCCAGGAGCGCTTCAACATAAGAACATAAGAACATAAGAATGGCCATACTGGGTCAGACCAAAGGTCCATCCAGCCCCGCATCCCATCTGCCGACGGTGGCCAATGCCAGGTGCCCCAGAGAAGGAGAACAGAAGACAATGATCAAGTGATTTATCTCTTGCCATCCATCTCCTGCCCTTGTTCTGAAGGCTAGGGCACCATACTTTATCCCTGGCTAATAGCCATTTATGGACCTAACCTGCAAAAATTTATCTAGCTCTTTTTTAAACCCTAATAGAGTCCTGGCCTTCACAGCCTCCTCAGGCAAGGAGTTCCACAGGTTGACTGTGCGCTGTGTGAAGAAAAATTTCCTTTTATTAGTTTTGAACCTACTACCCATCAATTTCATTTGGTGTCCCCTAGTTCTTGTATTATGGGAAAAGGTAAATATTTTTTCTATATTCACTTTCTCCACACCATTCATGATTTTATATACCTCTATCATATCGCCCCTCAATCGCCTCTTTTCCAAACTGAAAAGTCCCAGTCTCTCTAGCCTCTCCCCATATGGGACCCGTTCCAAGCCCCTAATCATCTTAGTCGCCCTTTTCTGAACCTTTTCTAATGCCAATATATCTTTTTTGAGGTGAGGAGACCACATCTGCACGCAGTACTCAAGATGTGGGCGTACCATAGTTTTATATAGGGGAAGTATGATATCTTTTGTCTTATTATCGATCCCTTTTTTAATAATTCCTAACATCCTATTTGCTTTACTAACTGCCGCTGCACACTGCGTGGATGTCTTCAGAGAACTATCCACTATAACTCCAAGATCCCTTTCCTGATCTGTCGTAGCTAAATTTGACCCCATCATGTAGTACGTGTAATTTGGGTTATTTTTTTCCAACATGCATTACCTGACACTTACCCACATTAAATTTCATTTGCCATTTTGCTGCCCAATCACTCAGTTTGCTGAGATCTTTTTGTAGTTCTTCACAATCTGTTTTGGTTTTGACTGTCCTGAACAACTTGGTGTCATCTGCAAACTTTGCCACCTCACTGCTTACCTCATTTTCTAGATCATTGATGAACAAGTTGAACAGGATCAGTCCCAGGACTGACCCCTGGGGAACACCACTAGTTACCCTCCTCCATTGTGAAAATGTACCATTTATTCCCACCCTTTGTTTTCTGTCTTTTAACCAATTCCCGATCCATGAAAGGATCTTTCCTCCTATCCCATGACCACCTAATTTACATAAAAGCCTTTGGTGTGGGACCGTGTCAAAGGCTTTCTGGAAATCTAGGTATATTATGTCCACTGGGTGCCCCTTGTCCGCATGTTTATTAACCCCTTCAAAGAATTCTAATAGATTAGTTAGACACGACTTCCCTCTGCAGAAACCATGCTGACTTTTGCCCAACAATTCGTGCTCTTCTACGTGCCTTGCAATTTTATTCTTTACTAGTGTTTCTACTAATTTGCCTGGTACTGATGTTAAACTTATCGGTCTATAATTGCCAGGGTCTCCTCTAGAGCCTTTTTTAAATATTGGCGTTATATTGGCCATCTTCCAGTCATTTGGTACCAAAGTGGATTTAAAGGATAGGTTACAAACCACTGTTAATAACTCCGCAATTTCACATTTGAGTTCTTTCAGAACCCTTGGGTGAATGCCGTCTGGTCCTGGAGACTTGTTACTATTCAGCTTATCAATTAACTCCAAAACCTCCTCTAATGTCACTTCAATCTGAATGAGTTCCTCAGATTTGTCACCTAAAAAGGCTGGCTCAGATTTAGGAACCTCTGTAACATCCTCAGCCGTGAAGACTGAAGCAAAGAAATCATTTAATCGCTTCACAATGGCACTGTCTTCCTTGATCGCTCCTTTTATATCTTTATCGTCCAAGGGCCCCACTGCTTTTTTAGCGGGCTTCCTGCTTCTAATGTATTTAAAAAACATTTTACTATCGTTTTTTGAATTTTTGGCTAGCTGTTCCTCAAAATCTTTTTTGGCTTTTCTTATTACATTATGACACTTAATTTGGGAGTGTTTATGTTCCTTTCTATTTTCCTCACTAGGATTTGACTTCCACTTTTTAAAAGCTGCATCTGAAGAAGTGAGTTAACTCACAAAAGCTCATGCTCTAAACTTTTCTGTTAGTCTATAAGGTGCCACAGGACCCTTCGTTGCTGTCAATTAATTGTAACTCAGACACCAATTTAAGTGAGAGAAGAATTAGGTCAAGCTGTATGTCCTCAAGATCTTGCAATGTAATCAGAAAGAGAAACAGATGTAAAATGAATTTTAAAAGTGAAGTAGTTGAGAAGAGAGATTAACAGACTTCAAGGCCAGAGAGGACTCTTGTGGTCATCTAGTTTGACTCCTATTTCACACAGGCCATAGAACTTCCTTAAGTAATTTTTAGAGAAGATCTTTCAGAAGAACACCCAGTCTTGATTTCATAATTGCTGGTAATCTAATGTTTAATTACTCTCACAATTAAAATTTTACATCTTACTTCTAATCTGCATGTGTCCCACTTAAACTTCTAGCCCTTGGATCTTGTTACACCTTTCTCTGCTGGACTGGAGACCACTATTAAATGTTTATTCCACATGTACGTGTTTATAAACTATAGTTAACCATCCTTTAGCTTTCTCTTTGTTGAACTAAATTTAGATGAGCTCCTTGAATCCATCACTGGAAGGCTGTTTTTAACAGTACTTTAGTCGTTCTTGTGGCTCTTCTTTGAACCCTTTCCAACTTATCACCATCCTTCTTCAAGTGTAGGCACCAGAACTGAACACAGTGTTCCAGGAGTGATTGTACCTGGGCCAAATACAAAGATAAAAAAGTCTCTCTATTTTTATTTTGGATTTTTCTGTTTATGCATCCAAGTATTGCATTAGCTCTATTGTCTATAGTGTTGCATTGGGAACTCCTGTTGGGTTGATAAGACACCATGAGTCCCAAATCCTTTTTTCTGACTCACTGCTCTCTCTGGCTGAATCTACAGCCAGATAAATTCGAATTTAAGGCAGCTAGCTCGATATTACCACGTGACTGTCTTCGTGTTAAATACCATTAGCTCAATTTTGGGAGCACTGATATTGAGATTACAATATTGCTGTTACTTGATGGGTGTAGCGTCAAGCTCGAATTCAAAAGTTCGATTAAAGGACAGTGTGGAAGTGCCACGTCCTAAAATTGAATTTATTAGCCTCCTTAGGTGTCCCATATGTAACCCACAATGCCCCTCAGTGCTCCGCTCTCCAGGTGCACTGGAATTAGGTAACAGGAAGACTGTGAATTTCAAAGCAGGAGCAGCAAGCCTGTGGCTGTGGGCTCATGTTTGTATGAGAGCCTGAGAAATGTCTTTCTTTCTTTGCTATGAGCGCTCTGAGCACAGTGACCCATTACAATAGCCCCTGCAGGGAGTTTGTGGTTCTGCATCTACATTATTTTTTTCTGTGCTGCCTGGTGACAGCTGCTGCTCTTCCGCACCACATGGCCACAAGGCTGTTGTTGGGTTCGTTCTTGCATAAGGCACTGAGAAACTTCTTCTCAGCAGTTTAGATTTGTGTGCGAACCCCATTCCCTGCTGAACATGTGCCACACAGTTGGGGTCTTTCCTGTGCTCAGCCACATCACGTAGGTTGCCTCCAACCCAATAAAAGGATGTGCTTGCTGTTGGGTGCTGACCATGCTGCCAGGCAGCACCATGTCTTAGCTTGTGCACTTTTAGGACAACAAGGGTGGGAAAGAATTTCAGAGGCTTGCAGCCACTGGAGAGAAGTCTCCCCTAGCAGCTAAGATAGTTGGGAGGCCACTTCAATTGGCTCCCCACGGCCCTAGCAAGGGACTAGTGGTGCTTGCTGCTGCTGGGGGGAAGTCTCCCCTGGCGGCTAAGATAGTCAGGGGTGACCACTTCAACTGGCCCCCAATGAAGCCCCCCACGGCCCTACCATGGGACCAGTGGTGCTTGCTGCCACTGGGGAGAAGTCTCCCTGGTGGATACAATACTCATAGACTTGTTGCCGCTGGGGGAAGCCCCCCACTGAACCCCCCACACCTCTTATGATATTGGAGTAAGTCTCCTCCAGCAGAAAACAATATTGGGTGCTAGCTGCTGCCTAGGGAAATTGTCCCCACAGCTGCTAAGCCACCTCCTAGGGTGAAGTTCCCCCTGTGAACCCCCACTAAGCCCAGAGCAAATAGCCCCACTGCAAGAATCCCTGTGTTCACAATGTCTGTGTAGTGAAGAGAGAAGTCAAAGATCTTCTCTCCTACACATTTCTATCCTCTTTCTTCTAACTTTGAGAGTCTTTTCCTTGTGCTATTTTCAGGGATTGGACACAATCACAGGAGCGGGGACCAGTTGAGGACACAGCCATTGCACAGAAGCCTTATAGTGCACAAGAAAGCCGACGACTCCCCTCAGCAACTCTCTTTTCTGAAAAACCTTCCTACCTTCTCTTTCTTCAAGCTATTTGAGGTCCCTGTATTATTGTCAGGGATCAGATGCAATGATGGGAGTGGGGACACTCAGTGGCTGGCTAGCTGTGAAATCAGCTACAGAACAAAGACACGTCTGTAAACTTTTTTTGGTCATCTCTGTGGATGCCCTACTTTTCCTTCCTTCCAACGGGAAAAATGGAGGTTTGCTTAGCACAGGAGAGGAATGAGGAAAATGCAATGTGGGAAGATAATGTCAAAGACCAGTGGGCATACCCAGAATGCTATGAGGATGAGGGAGCTGTGGGATAGGCTCCCACAATACACTACAGCAACAGCTGACGTTTGCCAGTTAGAGAGTGGCAGCAATGAGTTGACTTTGTGAAGAGCACATGGGGAGGTGAGAGTGGTCAAAATTGAACTTATAAACTCCAGAATTACAAAATCAATATTAATAAATTCAGATTTATTTTGTAGTTGTAGACGGAGCCCCTGATGGAATGCATCATCTTGTATCACCTATGTTGTTTTTGCTCCTAGATTTGTACACTTATATGTAGCTGCATTAAAATCTACACCGTTAGCTTGCACCTAACTTGCCAAGTGATCAGATCACTCGATACCTGTTCTCTTCACTGTTTAGTCCTCTTTCAATTTGTGTCATCTGGAACCGTTCAGTGATGACTTTGTTTTCTTCCAGCTCATTGAAAAAAATGTTGAATAGTGTAGGTATAAGAAGCAATCCCTGGGGTACCCCACTAAAAACACATCTCGTTGATTATGATTCCCTCTTTACAATTATGTGTAGGCTGTGCCTACACTATATTCCTCTTTCAAAAGAGGAATGCAAATGAGGGAAATTGAAAATGCAAATGAAATGCTGATTTACAAATCTCGTGCTTCATTTGCATAATCTCATCCAATCACTTTTTTGCAGGAGATTCTTTAAAAAAAAAGCAGTGTAAACAGGGGGTTCTTTCTAAATAAAACCTCTTTTTCAAAAGAACCCTCATTCCTGAAAAATATCAGGCTTACAGACTTCTTTTGAAAAAGTTTTTTGTTTTTTGTTTTCAAAAGAACCCCATCTACACTGCTTTTTTTTGAAAGAATCGCTCCCAAAAAAGCAATTGGATGAGATTATGCAAATGAAGCACGAGATTAGTAAATCAGCATTTCATTTGCATTTTCAGGTTCCCTCATTTGCATTCCTCTTTTGGAAGAGGAATATAGTCTAGACTCAGCCTTAGGCTGCATCTGTACTTGCATTCCTCTTTCCAAAGAGGTGTGCAAATGAAGGAAATAAAAATGCAAATGAAGTGCAGATTTACATATATGGCACCTCATTTGCATATTCTTCTTTTGAAAGAGCTTCTTTCGAAAGCAGAAAAGCGGTGTGGATGCAGCTCTTGAAAGTAAACATCATCTTCAAAAGGACACTTCTTTCCTTTTCTTATGGGAAGAAGGGTTCTTTCGAAGACAGGGTTTACTTTCGAAAGAGCTGCATCTATACTGCTTTTCTTCTTTTGAAATAAGCTCTTTCGAAAGAAGAATATGCAAATGAGGTGCCAGATGTGTAAGTCTGCACCCCATTTGCATTTTCAGTTTCCCTCATTTGCATGCATCTTTAAAAAGAGGAATGCAAGTTTAGTCCCAGCCTAAATGGGCAAGATGCAAAGGATGGGAGAGGGAACAGAGACGGCGGTGCTCAAGGTCTCGCTGCTGGGTCAGAGACAGAGCTGTCACAAGAGCATAGGCCTCCTGACTCCATCCAATTGTGTCCCGGGTCACCTCCTGCTTCAGTAAACCAGCAGTCCCAGATAGGATAGTGCTGCATTTGCACAATACAGATGGCTTGACTGACAATGGCTTGACTGACAATCACATACATCCCTTGGCACAAACCCTGCTTATTTATGGGATGTAAAAATAGTCTATTTACTACTGCAAACCGTGGGCCATAAGGTAGAAGTGACTGCCATAGCCTGGAAGTACTCTATCCACTCTTCATTGTCCTCTATATGAAGCCTGAATCTATATGAACATTAAACATGTGTTGTGAATTTCACCCCAGAAGACATGGCTCAAAAATCCTACTCAAATGGGATGTTTTTTAGTTTATATTCCTGTTGTGTCCTTGTATCCTACAAACTAACCACATTTATCTCTTTATTTTCCAGTGAAGGTGAAACATAAAGCAGGGCATCTATAGAAACTACCCAGGGAAGATCTAGTAAACAGTCATAAAAGTTATCAAGTGGAAAAGAAGTTCCATGCTTGTCTGATTGTGAGATGTCCCTCTGTTTTGAAAGATGACTCAAAGTTCCTGCTCTCTCAGGTGTGCAGTCTGTTTTAGCTAAGGAAATAACAGTGCAGCTTGACGTTTTATTTAAGTTGCTTGGATTTGTTGTATCCTACTACTATACAGAAACAAAATAAATATGTATCTTTTTGAATTGTATTCTGACTGTGTCACTCCCGCTCACCTTAATGAATATTTACAAAAACAGGCCCTTGATTTCAATGAGATCACTTGCATCAAGAAGTGGTCATCAACACCAGGGATGCCAAGTTGTCACATGGCAAAAGTGGCCAAATTTACTGACCCTTCAAATCGCATACAACAATCTTCAGAAGTTAGAGAGCTGGGTTTATCTGATGGGTCTTCAGCCCCATTGGGCATGTCTGCTCCTGCTAAAGCCCCAACCCACCAGCAGATGTGCCCCGGGGCAGAAGCCTCAAAACCCACACACACTCCAGCTCCATCACAAGACAGAAGCTCCAAGTTCCCCCTCTCCCTTCCAGTCTGGTAGGCAGGGAATGGGAGGACACGGGAGCTCCGAGAGCCACACTTTAACTGTTAAAGAACCATATGCAGCTCTTGAGACACAGTTTGGCCACCCTGGCGTACAGAGTAATGTGATATATTGATGTAATGTACTAAGTTTTTTTCCTTACCATAAGCCCATTCAATGTTACTGTCTACTAGACAGAATGTTGCACTTGCTCAGGAGTTCTCATGTCCTCTCAAGGCTAGTCCAGAAAGAAGCTACAAGTCTCAATACTATTCACCATGGGTGGACAAAGGTGATGTTTAGATACACGTTTGGGGATCTGAAATATATAGGTTGCTATGGGAGGGGAGAAATCAACACATTCACCTATCTCTACTCCCCATCTGGAAAGAAGGAGTACAGACACCTAACTAGAAAGGTAGAAATACCTATGTAAACAGAAATTACTCCTTAGTTCTGGGTTTCACAGCAATGAGCACAGTAGCGTGGAAAGAGGTTTTTTATGATATACGAGACAGAACTGTAACAAATGTGCTCCCAAATAAAGCCCAACTGGAGTTTCAAATAGAGTAATTGTGCTGCAATTTTCTTTTCACATGCACAGTCCAAGCTGTCCTCAGATATTCTGCAGCAGCTTCTAATTACTTTCTGTGAACTTCTTCCTAATTGGTGTTTCCATCTCTCCTGGGACCCTTCCAGACCCAGCTTTTCTACCCCAGCCCACTCTCTTACTTCCCAGAATGGAGCTGCTGGTCAGCCAGATGGGAGGCACTCTGAACAGCTGTTTCCAAATATTATAGTTGGCAACTCATGTGCCCTTTTAACACTCCCTTCAAACAAACAAGACAAAAAACATGGCCTCATTCTTCCTTGGTCTAAGCTAGACAAGGTATCTACACTCTCTTTCCTCAGCTTCAATTGTTACTACACAATGACATGTATAAGAAACAGGACATAGCTGTAAATTCAAACCCGGTTTCAATTTTTCACCACCCAAAGTTCAGCTGTTCAGGCCTGGACTTCTTATTTTTTTTTGAAATTTTTTGTGTCATCTCTCCCTGGAACAAAGCTTCAGAGAGAAATTTGGATCAGGATTCAGATTCTGACCTCTCCTCTCCTCCTTTCTCCACATTACAGACATTCAAAAAAGTAGTTTCATGAGTTTGGCCCTTGGTCTGTAAGCTCTTTGGGACAGAGACTCTGTCTTCCTTGTGGTTTCTACAGCACCTAAGACAATGGGGCAAACATGCTAAGCAGCGCAGGAGAATCCGTACAGTCACTACATGGCCACCCCCTCACAGGTCTCTTGTGCTGAGAGCCAGGGAAAACAGATTTTATGTGTCTGTGGTATGCAGAAGGCCTGGAAAGCAATTTGGAGGGATACAGGCTGCACCTCACCAGCCCAGAACAAGAGAATTTGCATAGGATCCCCAGCTGCCATACTTACCCCTCCTTCACCACACAACTGGGTTGCATGCCTATTGGCTGCTGGGCCTGCCAGACTGGCCAGAGCCAGTGCTGCTGCAGGGACTCTTACCACTGCTGCCCCCCAATGGCTTCAGGGGGACACAGCTCCAGCTCAGGCCCCACAGGGCTGGTGGGGGAAGCAACTTCCAGCCCCCATGGCTGCCCCTCACAGTATTGCTGGGGGATGTCAGCTCTGGCCCTACTCTGCTGCCCCCGACAGAGATGCTGGAAGAACACAGGCTCCAGCTTGCCCTCCTGCCTGGCTGACTGTTCCACAAGCATCCCTGGTCCTGGTGGACCAGGGATGTTGCCAGATCTGAAAGCACCAGTTTTAAGAAGTGAAATCTGTCACTGGGATTTGCAAAACACAGTTTTCCCTACAAAGATCACATCATAGCTGAGGAATTGGGATGTAAACGGAGCCCAGAGACAGAATTTAGCCCTATCTGATTAATATGTGGTCATTTCTACATTTGCAAGAGTAAACAGCAAATATAGGTTGAAAGGTTGTTTGGATGTAGGCCGTTTCTTATTGTGTTAGAGTGTTACAAGTGAAAGACAGAGATGGACAGTGGAATAGGACTGATTAAACTGTCACACACCAGTAACAAACTGACTTGCTTTGGCAGGACAATAGAAGCGCATTTGACATGTTGCTGCCGCAGGTGATGTTTCACTATTCATGGTCACAACTGGAGTCTGGCAGGAAGGCTGGGAATAAAACAACAATGCATAAAAATAAGAGGCTCGTGTATTGTCCATCACTAAGCAGGGACATTAGTGATTGGCAAGGCTTATGCTGCAGTAGTATAGGGCCAGATCCCTTCTTCACAAGGGACCTGATTGTCCACTATCACATCCTGCTGCAGGTGTATGTACCTATGCAGAAGGGGTGTGAAATGCTATTCATGTGAGTAAAGGCTCCACTGCCAAATCCACAGACTCCACTTTTAAAATCTCATTCAGAACAGGCTGTTGAACTGGGGAGGACAGGGCAACAGGACAAAGTGCTAATAAAAAGGTCCTTCTTTCTTCACTTCAAATATAAAACAGAAATGAGCACAAAAAGTTTAGTGTTTAGGTTCAATTTGGACAGAAGCTCAAATGCTCATCTGAATTGCCCTATCCTCCGGAGACTGTAAAAAATCAAGCTGGAATGATCTTGAGAAAATTCCAGCACTTCTGGACCTGGTACTGATGCACATGCATTTCCCCTAGTATGTCAACATTCCAGTTCTGAGGCTAAGCAGAAGCAGAAACAAGATGGACCAAACAAAATCACAACTCCACAATCAAAGAAGAAAGCTCTTTTGGTTAAAAATTAATCAGGTTTAGAGGGGACATGATGATAGCTACAAAGAAGAGGAACAATAGGGAAACTGATAGTAGAAAGCAGAAGGTACAGATTACAGAAAATTGAGAAGGGAAGCAAAGGGACACAAGAAGAAATATATGGCCAGAAAATTTAGGACAATAAAGAGTTTTTTAGTTATAATAGGAAAAAAAGAAATATAACATAAATATTCCTCCATTACTAGATGGAAATTATGGAATTATTAACAAATATGAAGAAAGCAGAAGTGTTCAAAATATTTCAGTCCTATATTAGGAGAAAAACTAAGGCAATGACATCATATCGTAACACTCTTTCCATTCCTTCATACCTCAGGAGGACAATAAACATCAGTTACCAAGCTAGACATTTTTAAATCAGCAAGTTTGATTAACTTGCCTCCAAGAGCTTTAAAAGAGATGACTGAAGATGTCAGTGGACTGGAAATGTTGATTTTCAATACATCTTGGAACACCAGGGAAGATCTAGAAGACTGGAAGAAGGCTAATTTCATGCCACTTTTTAAAAAAAATTAAGCAGATGACCTAGTTAATTATAGGCCTATCTGTCTGATAAAGAGCAAAAGCAAGATAATGGAGTGGCTGAAACGAGACTCAGTTAATGATATTACTCTCCTTTAATTCATTATTAATGTCAATCATTGTGAATCTGTGGAAAATAGACACTGTTAAACAAGCTATTTTGATTTTTAATTATGTAAATTTGTGATAATACTGCAGATGTGATAGACTTCTATAAGGCATTTGACTTGGCTTCACATGACATTAGCCGTGCCTACACTAGCATTGTACTTTCGAAACAGGCATGCAAATGAGAAAATTGAAAATGTAAATGGGTGCAGATTTACACATGTGACATCTCATTTGCATATTCTTCTTTCGAAAGAAGAAAAGCAGCACAGGCATGGATGTTATGAAAGTAAACCCCATCTTCAAAAGAACCCTTCTTCTCAATAAAATGGGAACTGCATCTACACTGCTTTTCTTTTTTTGAAAGAAGCTCTTTCAAAAGAAGAATATGCAAATGAGATGTCACATATGCAAATCTTCACCTCATTTGCATTTTCAATTTCCTCACTTGCATGCCTCTTTTGAAAGAGAAATACAAGTGTAGACACAGCCTTAGAGTAGCAATCTCTTTATGAAAGACTCTCTCACTGTATTTGTACAGCTGGAAGCCATAACTTGGCTAGGAGGCTCCAGGGGCTACTGAAATACATGTAATACTTAATTAAGGAAAACAGCTTCAAACTACAGACCCAAACAAACAAGCAGCCAAAGTATGTCTTGGATTTGTCTCTTTTGTTTCCCAAGGGTCATAGTCTGCCTTGTTCTCCATACAGCACAGAGACAGCAAGTGGCTGATTAGAGGAAGGGATGACCCAGGCTTAAGGCAATGGCTTGGGGCGTTGGAGATCAAGGCTCAGTTTCCTGCTCTGCCACAAACTGGCTGTATGACTGTGAGCATGTCTGATACTCCCTCTGTGTGTCAGGTCTCCATCTGTAAAACAGGCATCACAGGGATGTTTTCAGGACAAATACACTAAAGATTGTGGGGTGCTTGCATGCTACAGTAATGGAGACCTAAGTCAGTTCTACACTGACTAATGTTCAGGGCCATTTCAATACAAAAGCCATGCACCCCTCTGTTTCAGTTCTCTGACCCCTACCATGCTAACAGTTCTGTCATCAAGGGCCAAAAATACCCATGTAAAAGAAGACTGGGCCATCCACCCTGGGAGTAAAATACCTCCCTCTCGTTTGCGAAAACACCACAACAGTATTTTAATATCACACATTGAAAATGATGCTATCTTCCTGTATGTCCATAAAATGAGAAGTTATCTTAGAATGAGATTTGTTTAAATGAAAAGTCAGCCCTGCTGATTAATCTGATACTGACATTTAAACATTGTTAGGCCCCTTTAGGAATCTGTGATGTTTTCAGTCAGTTGTGTACTGTTAATTTACCTTCATTTTTAGCAGTAGAAAGGCAACTGCTTTTTTTCTACACATTCATCCATACACTTCTGTGATAGCTGATCTTTCTATTTTCATTATCTTTTTGTGAGATGATCTTATTAAAATATGAAAATAAAGCCAATCCAGTCCCCTATGTCAAATGAAATGTACTACTGCTTTTTACTATCCATACAACAACATTTCCCCATCATGCTACCTTGCTTTTTAAATTAAATGTCAAATACCATTTTGACCCCCAGAGACACGAGTTTTGGGGCTAAGTAAAGATTTGCTGAGTACAGACTTATGTTTGTCTTAATGCTTATTACCTATCCAATCACCATGAAGTAAAATGAACAAATATTGGACTTTAATTTTGTACCCTTCAAGTCCAGACAAAATGGAATTTCACTTCTTAGCGTAGCCATTAGGAGAACAAAAGAGATTATATATACATATGAGTGTTCAGCTAAAATATAAACATTTGCTATGGAACCCCAGAGCTATGCAATCTCTCTTTCTCTTACACAAAATAAAAAAGGCAGCCCTGTAGCAACTGAAAGACTAACAACATTATGTATTAGGTGATGAGCTTACACGGGACGAAAGCTCATCACCTAATAAATAATATTGTTAGTCTTTGAGGTGCTACAGGACTGCTTTTTTTGTTTTGTGAAGGTACAGACTAACACGGCTATCTCTTTGAGACTCTTTTTCTTAGGTCCCTGTCATCCTAGTATGTGAGCACTTTACAATTTTTAACATAGTTATCATCACAACACCCCTGTGTGGGAGGGAAGTGCTACAGGTTGAAACTCCCTTATCTAGCATGCTCTTGTCTGGCAACATCCTTTGTCTGGAAGGACAGTGGATGTTGCTAGACCAGAGAGCAGCCACGGGACCACAACCAGGGAACCCCATCAGCCCTGCGGCAGGGAGCCAAATGGGCACAGAGCCCCACCAGCAGCCCTGCAAATGCAGTGACCCCTGCCACATGGAGTAGGTGGCTAGACCAGCAGACCTGGCAGGGGGACTCTGCAGGAGTGGGAGCCCCCTTTGGGCAACCAGTCAGATCTCCCCTCGTCCGGCAAATCCCCTAGTCTTTGACCACTCAGGTCCCGAGGATGCTAGATGAGGGAGGTGCAACTTGCATGATTTTCATTTGGCCAGTGGAGAATGAAGGCACAGGCAGACTAAACGATTAAGTCTCTGAGAGAACAAAGACTCGTATCCTGATCTAACTGCAAAACTATCTTTCGTCTCTGTTCAAAACAGTTGTAGATTTGGCTTCTGCCTCCGTTGTACTCTGCATACACAATAGTCTCCTGTTAAGCGCTGGGTTGTGTCTGATCCGCAATGAATTTGGCGCTCACTAAGTTTTTTTGGGAAAAATATTAGTTTTGGTCCTGCCTCAACTACCTTTCTGTCTGTGACCTGCCTTGACCGAGATCACCCAGTGAGTCAGAGACCAAACAGAGGTTAGATTACTTGGATAGAAAGGGTGGACAATAGACACTGGCTGTTGTGACTTAGTCTGCTGTTCTAACCACCTAATCCCTCCCTGTCCTTTTTAGTCTGTGGGGAGATTTACACTGGAAGAGTCAATTCTGGGACAAGAGCCCCATCGGTATAAATTGCACTTGCTCTATTAGCTTTTCTGAGGCTATGCTGAGTTACACCAGCTGAGTATCTTGGTCCTAATGGCTACACCCAGAACCTTATTTTATAGTTCGCATTTACTCCGGCTAAAAGATTCACTGAATCCTACAAACAAATATTTGATTTTAAAACTGAAAGTCAGGGAAGTCATTATCAGATAATATCTCTTGGAGAAAATGCAATGACATTATTTTGGCAATATCAATCTTAATGTGATGTGCTGTAATTTATCATATCAAGGACAGCATATTTCTAACATCTTAGCTTTAAATTGCCACTTAATGGAATTAGTACAGTGTTGCTAATATAGTTAACACTTTTATTGGTAATTATATCATCTCTAATACAATACATATAATGGGTTATTAATGTAGTAATTTATTAGCATCAAATAAAGCAGCAGTAGAGCAATAAACCTGGTTTTATTGCTGCAACGTAGCATTCCAGCACATTTAGGTTTTACATTGAGATTCAATGTATTCTTTACATTAAGACTGCAAGCTACTGATGCATTTTGCCTAACCTGATAAAAAGATAGGGATCAGCACCCTTTTGATGATCTTGATGACCCTCTGCCAGTAATGTGATTTGATAATTTTCTCTGTTTGTCCCTCTTCCCCTTGAAAGCATTCACCAGGTCTCCCGCTAACTGATGATGATTCCTGCTTGGGAGAATGATCTTTAAATGCCTTCAGTTCAAGGATGCCATCAACTGCCTCTTTCAGCTAATATGAGGTACCAAAATAATGAAATTTAATGAGATAGAACAACCAAATTGATTGTCTAGAAAAAAGCACCTAAGAGGATAGTTAAGGTGAGGTGTCAATCACTTTGTCTTAACAGCTTGTAAACTGCCATCATGGTGTGACATTACTATGGATTGACATGAACATACTTTCTGCCAGGGATTTATATTTATAGCATATAAACAGGCAGGCAGACTAGTAACACTGAAGGCTGTGGAATCCTTTGTTAGGATTCCCGAATATAGCTGATGCTTTTGTGCTTTGTGTATTAATGTACCAATTTTAAACAACATTCAATTGCATTTTTGCATCAAATGGAAGAGGGAATTTGCAGGAATTTGGATGCATTTTAACTTGGGCAGGCAAATGAAATGTCACCGTATTTTTGAGAAATTTACCTTTGAGGAATAAAATTGTGACTCCCCTTTTCTTTGTTATCTTTGTGGATTGTGTTTTAGATGAAAATTTCATTAGCAAAGTACTTGTTCATATTCTAGTCCATCCAGCAAAATGAAGTTGTCTCATGACAGTTACATGGACTGACAGCCTGGCTTGTTCAATCTACTTCGCATTTCTAGAACCATAGCACCATAGAAAATTAGAGTTGGAAGAGACCTGAGGTCATCTAGTCCAACCCCCTGCTCAAAGCAGGACAAACCACAACTAGTGAGGTGGCAAAAGAGAAAGGCAGGTTTGCAGTTGCTTTGTGTCACCAGAGTAGCATAAAGCAGTCAGATTGTGCTAAAGAATGCAGCCCAATAACAACAAACCTGAGTTCAATGGAAGTCTTGTTTGAGTAAGAACTGAATGATCAGGTCCAGACTGTTTCATCCTCTGACAGAAAATGCTGGTTATTTTGTGCATGTTCCAGAATGATAATTCAGTGTAGTAAGTGAGCCGAGGAAGCCTCTTACTACTTGCAAAGCTATCATCTGAGATGCCTATTCTATGACACCCCATTTCTGATAAGGACAGATTGCAAAGGTTGCAAAGGATTCTGAACAAGGGGTTGGTAGCCTATGAACTTGTTTCTTTCCTTATTCCACTGGAGTTCACATCTGGTGTTGTCTGAGACATGTTGCAAGACCAATCTGTCTTCCCAAGTTCTTCCCATAGAAGTAGGAGATGGGATGAAAGGCTGGGATGGGATTGGTGAGATTTTTTCCCCATGTTTGGGCACCTTGCTTTGTTAAGGTTGGGAAAGAGGCTTCATCTGTAGGAATAGCATGGGAGGAAACATGTGCTCATTGGCAGTGTTTAACTCAAAGAGGTGTGAGGAAGTGGAGCTAACAATACACAGGTCACAAGCAGGGGGTAGTCAGTTTGCAAGACAAGAGCATTGGAAAGCCATGGATGTCAGGAAGGAGGTGTGAAGCCATGCAGACATATTACTGATCCAACATTTATTTTGTATAGTGTTGGTCCTGCCATTCTGCAATGTCATTTAAAATCTGCTATGCTACAGGTTCAGAGCTTCAAATACCTACCAATGATAACAACAATGGATCGAACTTCTAAAGTCCCTCCCATGCAGAAGGATGCCAAAGTGTTTACTGGGCCTAATGAGACTCACTGGCTGGCAGCCATTTGACTAATGGCTCTGTCAGTTGCTCAGATGTAACCAAACAGAGAGTGAGCAACTAAGATGATGTTTCTACCTGCAGAGATAATGAAATCTCAGGGATGAGGTTAGATAAGCTCAGAGCCAGTCTCATAAAGAGGTTACTTTGGATGTGAATGTGGAGCTCCCCATGGTTATAGCTAAACATCTACTCCTCACAATGAACCTGGTAATTGAATTTTCTGCTTGTCAGCTCCTTTTTGAATTTTCCCCACCTCTGAGTCATAGCTGTGGCCCTGGTCTCAATCTGAGCCATCTGTTCCATTTGTAATATTAATATTCTCCATCAGACCCCGTGCAATGCCCAGAAAAAGCTATAAGATCACTTCCCTCCTGGGAGCAAAGTGCACATTTCTACAAAGAGTTCATCTGTCACTTAAAGCGACACCATCCCACACACACATACACACCTGCCACATTACAAAATTTATTAATAATTGAGCCTTCAGGCATTTGACAAGCCAAGTAAAATTAACAAATCTATGTGAAGTGTTCTAAAGAAGGTGGTGGGGTGGGGAAGAGAAAAAAGAGGGTCATCATTTCTTCTAAGAAATACAGTGCTCAAGGTAGATCATTATAGCAAGGAACGCTTTTTTAAAAATATGTATTTACTTTTGATTGAAGTGCTTGCGTGCCCTGCAATGTACTGCCAGGCTGAAAACTGAGTGGTATTTGTACAACCTGAGACAGGTGGGATCACTACTTGCTGAGCCAAACTTTTAGAGAGCTTGTAGGCAGTGATATGGTTCCTAAAACCATTTTAATCTGGTTGTGCCTAGTGTATAGCATTTAAAGGATTAAAATTCTGGCACTGGGCCCTCAATATAGGGTCTTGGCTCAAGGGCCATGTCCTATTTCAGCTTTGCCTGTTGTGAGGGCAGTTGTAACCCTTTAGATAATCGTGTGCATGTGTGCGTGTATGTGTGCATGTGCACATGCGCACGCGTGCACACACACACACACACACACACTATTAAAAGAGTCTTATTAAGGTCACAAAGTCCAGCACCCATATTAGGAAATGCCAGAACAGAGGTTACCTGTGGAACCTCAATCCGGCCTCCTTGTGCACATGCACTATGATGCAGTTTTCAATTACATGTTGAAGCCAGTCCACCGAGAGGTTATGGTCAAAAGCACTCCAAGGTGGCAGCCCCTCCATTGGGGACAGAGTCCTACCAAAGGGACCATCGGCCATGAGGTGCACACTTATGAGCAGCCGGGCTTGGCTGCCATCTGCCAGGCCCTTGAAGATGGGCTGCAGATCCATAAGACCCTGAGGGAGAGCTTCTTCCAAGGCCCTCAGTAACCCTCTCAAGGGCCTCCAGCCACAGCCCAACCCCACCCCCATCATGACCTCTCCCTTCACCTATTCACCCCTCCCCGACCCCTGCGCAATAACCAAGGTTGCGGATGTGGTGAACAAATAACTTGGTTTTACTGAAAACAAAACAAAATGTGCACATACAATGTAATCCCAAGCTATTTACAGGGAGGTAACATGCATAATTATTTACAGTAGGTGAAGGGGAGCTTGGGACAGTGGCACAGGGGTTCAGAACTTGGATTGTATGGGGGTGGGGGACCTCAGAACATGGAGGACTGGGGCTCCCTGAACCTGAGTGGGAGCAGGACCACAAGCAGCATAGGCCTTGGGATTCCCTCCCACTGCAGGTTCAAGGCCCCTGTTGGGACTGGGCTGGGGCTGGAACCAGGAGGAGGTATGGGTGGGGAGAGACTGTGGTGAGGTCTGGGTGAGTAGCATGAACAGAGTGAGCAGGGGAGTCCTGTGGGGCAGAAGAGGCCTGGCAGGCAGGTTGGTGGCCATGGCCATCATCCACTTGAACAGACAGGGCTGCAGGATGCCCTGTGGGAAGGCCAGTGGGTGCAGGGCAGTAGGGGCTGGGTGAGGGGTTGCTGGGGGGCCACCCCGGGCAGCTGGGTCACCATGTTCTGCCAGATACCAGTGACAGCATCAAAGCAGGACATGAGCTGGTCCCAGGCCTGTGGTTGCCACCCTATGTAGGCCATGAGACAGTTCTCCATCGTCACCAGCATGGCTTACCCCCAGGTCGGCATTGTGGCCCTGCTGGAAGTCCTTGTTCACCCTCCAACTGCTCCTCTGGTTGTGGGCTTGGCCTCATGGCAAAGTGGGGATGGCTCAGCTCTTGGATGGTGTATGTCCACCTGTAAAGGAGACAAGGAGGAGAGACTGAGTCATTCATGCAATGCAGCCCCTGAGGCCATGCCCTCCATTATGAGCAGCAACTAACAACCCCCAGGCCAAGGGACAGGAATGTCCCAGAAGCAAAGCCAAGTGTGGCCTGAACAGTGGGCCCTGCCACACGGGGGCTGCACATTGCTTCTGGGACAATGCATGGCCTCATGGGCTGCATTGCATGAATGACTCAGTCTCTCCTCCTTGTCTCCTTTACAGCTGGACATACACCATCCAAGGGCTGAGCCACCCCTAACTTTGCCATGAGGCCATGCCCACAGCCAGAGGAGCAGTTGGAGGGTGTACAAGGACTTCCAGCAGGACCACAATGCCGACCTGGGTGGACCATGCTGGTGACGATGGAGAACTCTCTCGTGGCCTACACAGGGTGGCAATCACAGGCCTGGGACCAGCTCATGTCCTGCTTTGATGCTGTCACTGGCATCTGGCGGAACATGATGACCCAGCTGCCAGTGGCAGCCCCCCTTAACCTCGTCACCCCAGCCCCCCACTGCCCTGCACCCACTGGCCTTCCCACAGGGCATCCTGCATCCCTGTCTGCTTGAAAGGATGATCTCATAGGAATAAGGGGATTTTGATGTTGGTGGGGTCCTTTTGAAAAGGAACGCTTTCTGGACGAGCCGCGCAGGAGTGAAATGTGGCAATTTTGAAAAGCCACAGATGGTGGCTTGCTAATGAGGCACTAAATATGCATTTTTGTGCCTCATTAGTATTCTTTGATTTGGCCATTAGCATGGCCATTTCAAAGTTTTTGCTAAGTGTAGACGTAGCCACTCTCCTTGACAAGTAGGTAAACCTGGGTTCAGATTCCCCACTTCAGAAATATCATTCTGGACTTGAGAAACATTCTTGGTGAAGTTTTTGTCAAAATTGACTTTTTCTGTAAATACCTACAGTCATGAATTGGCATTTTTCAACAAAAAAGAGAGTAATTGGAAAATTCTTGAACAGCTCTAATTAATATCAATCAAACAGATCATTTTGCAGGGAAAGTCTCACTAGCTTTCAACAAGTGAACAGTATTACCTCTGTAATATTTAACAATTTTATCAAAAAGACGAATAATGTTTCAATTGATCAAAATATTCAGGCTGTCACTTAAAGAGATCTTGAGACATTAAGCATGACAATAATGCGAATCTCAAGTTTTTAAGCAAGAAGACTTGACTGATTTTAATGGGCTCCCTGCAACTATTATTTGAAAAGATTAATCAAATCCTGATTTGTTTAGTTTTAATATTCTATAGCATGGGCTGGGGAAACTAAGGTACAAGGCGCACATATTTTAACTGTCTAACTAAACTGTTTACACAATGTGATGGCACCATAATAGCTCTTACTTGGCAACAGTACTGATAGCTAACTGGCATTAACTAATTTAGCTACTATAAATGTAATCCAGGGAAATCACTACACCAGTACTAAATTTGTAATAGTATGCCCCATGAAATTTCCTAATGAAGCTTACTATGAAATCATTCTTTGTAATATTGTTTTTTTTTTGAAAAAATAAGTTGCTTAGAACAAGAAAAAAAACAAACCTTTCTCATAAATTACACCCTATCTGTCCATCTGTCCGTAGAAGTGGCTTAGGACCAGGACTTGGCAGACTGAACTTCAGCAGGACATTCGGAAGTAGTGACGACAATAGCCTTGGGACATGAGAGACATAGGTTGAATTCCCTAATCCCCCCACAGACTTCATAAATGACCTTGAGCTAGTTGCCTAGTCTTTCTGTGCCAGAGTTTCCCATCTGTAAAATGGAGATCTTTTGGCAGACACAGCAAAACAAGTTGGTTTGTTGATTAGCAAGTGGAAGACAAAGTATATGTCACTATCTCCATTCTGAAAGCAAGCATCAAAGTAGGTTGAGACATTAGAAGAAGTAAGCCATTTACCTATCCAGGGAATAAGATGTCAAGCAATGGATATCAAAGCATTACAATACTTTCAAATATCTGAGAAGATTTGGGAAAGGAGCATGACTGGCACTGATATATCTGTTAACACTCACATCAGGTCTGTCCTCCATTATAGATAAGAGTAATGGAAATCTACATCAGAAATTGATAAGAAAAGCAACTCATATTCCAAAGTCAATGGCTGTAGAAGATCTTTAAAATCCATAAGACAGTTTCTTGCAAGGTCAAAATTCTAAGAACAAAGCAACAATCTAAAGCAACAATCATGGGTAGAAGAAGACAATGGAAATTCTTAGGACATGCCTTAAGGCTGGTACCAGCAGTACAACAATGTCAAATGATAATATAGATACCATCTAAAGAAACATTACATAGAACAGTAGAAAAAAACAACAGTCATGTAGCACTTTAAAGACTAATGAAATAATTTATTAAGTGATGAGTTCCCCTGGGAGAGACCCACTTATTTAGATCAAACTAAGAAGTGGGTCTGTCCCATGAAAGCTAATCCCCACCACCAAGTGTCTACACAGCTTTTTGCTTGACAGAAACTGTCAACCAAAGCATTTTTTGTTGCATGGAGAGGCAAAACGCTGTTGACTGAAGTGGTGAGTTTTGTTGACAAAGTTACAGTCTTGTTGACAAAACTGTCTAGTGTAGACGTAGCCATAGTGATATTGGCTGTGTCTACACTAGCCAAAAACTTCGAAATGGCCATGCAAATGGCCATTTTGAAGTTTACTAATGAAGCACTGAAATATATATTCAGCGCCTCATTAGCATGCGGGCGGCCGCGGCACTTCAAAAATGATGCAGCTCGCCGCCGTGCGGCTCGTCCAGACGGGGCTCCTTTTCAAAAGGACCCTGCCTACTTCAAAGTCCCCTTATTCCCATCTGCTCATAGGAATAAGGGGACTTTGAAGTAGGCAGGGTCCTTTCAAAAAGGAGCCCCATCTGGATGAGCAGCGTGGTGGCGAGCCGCATCAATTTTGAAGTGTCGCGGCCGCCTGCATGCTAATGAGGTGCTGAACATGTATTTCAGAGCTTCATTAGTAACCTTCAAAATGGCCATTTTCATGGCCATTTTGAAGTTTTTGGCTAGTGTAGGCGTAGCCATTGTGTGGTAAATTAATGATTGTATCACAGTGAGGTACTTTGTTAATGGGTGGCATGGGTAGATTGCTAAAATAGATAGACGCCTTTCAAAGAAGTGTAGTTTTGTAATTTTCTTGTTGGCTACTTCTACACTAGACCCTTCCTTTTGGTAGGGTCATGGCAATGAGCTGGGAAGATGCTAATGAAGCCCTGCCTTGAATATGCAGTGCCTCATTAGCATACTAGTGGCCTTGGGCGATTCAAAAGTGTCACTTTTGAATTGCGCGCCATCTGTGTAGATGGGGACCTTTCGAAAACACCCTCTGGATTTCAAAAGCTCCTTCTTCCTGTCTGGTTTTTGGAAGAATGGGCTTTCGAAGTCCAGGGGGGCCTTTTGAAAGGCTCCCGTCTACACGGGCAGCATGTGATTTAAAAGCGGTGCTTTCAAATCATGCATGGCTGCCATTATGCTAATGAGGTGCTGCCTATTCGTGGCAGCTTCTCATTAGCATCTTCCCAACTTGCTCATTACCATGCCCCTTCTGAAAGGAAGGGGCTAGTGTAGACATCGCCATTATGTGATGGTGATGATTCCTCCACCTCTCCTTTCTTTTTTTCTGACATAGTATGTATTTTATAGTGGTTGGACTTACTGAGAGTGGAGACTCATGGATTTGGTTTTAAGATTTGCTTATCTACCTTATAGAAATCTTGTGAGAATTAGTTCATGTTTCTAAAAGCACTTTCAGCTCTTCAGATGAAAGGAATATATGTATGCAAGGTAATATTTTTCTTGAAAGAATTCTGCTTTATACAGCTACATTTCCAAGGATAGGAAATAATCTGTCATAATGTTTTTCTATAATCAACTGGCAATGTGCTAGTTAGTGATATGAATCTGTGAGCTAAGGTTTCTGGTGCAACTGGGCAAACTATTCGTAATAAATGAATTATTTGTTGAGTGTTTAGCTTGATTTCTAGTTGTTCTAAGTCATCCTTCAACATATGATGACTCAAAGGAATTTATTGAAATATTCCACATTTACAGATGTTTCAGCATGTGGTTACACTTAGAAAACTACATGTGCTTTTGCTTTAATATTAGATATTTGCAATTAAAAGTCCATGTTCAACCAGTCCAATGTAGCTGAACAAATTTTTGTGTACAAAACTTTTCAATGAAAAATGCAGATTGTGGTTGACTGACACAATTCACCAACTAGGATTGATTTAAGTGATTTGTTTGGGAGGAGAGAAAATTCAGAAAAGTCAAAAATTCATTTGGCATTTCCACCCTCCTCCACTACTTAAAATTGTTTTAATCCCCTTAAAACTGAAACCAACCATTTTGTTTCTGGACAAAGAAAATGTTTTGGTTGACCCACAATAAAGATTTTCAACATTTCTGCTTTTCAGAAATTTTGAAATTTTGAAACATTTTCTTTTTGGGTTGACCCCCAAACTATATTTTTTCATTTCTGCCACCAAACCAAAAATATGGCTATTTGCACAGCCCTGTTGACAGATTGGAGTTAAGATTATGTTGATATGTAAATTTCATTTTTTTGGCTAATGCCTGTTTGTTTGTCTTCCCTATATTGTCAGATTCATTTGGAGCGTAATCTTCATCTTGTACTGTAACCTCCATTACAATTAAAACATCCATTTTGTGGTAGGGGCTTGACAACCCATTGTATCACTTTGAAGACAGCACAGAACAGTCTGGGACTATACATTCCAGATCTGAACTACTGGCTCATTCATAAGAATAAGGACTTTGTTTACATAAGATGACTGGGCAGCATGGTTAGAGCCAGCTTGTAATTACCCTTGTGAGGAACATGGGGAAGAAGGAAGCAGAGTATTTTAAAAAGTGTCCACTTCTCTGAGCCGAAGCCCGGCCACACCCCAGAAGACTAAGCTGAGGAGGCTGGAAGGATTACCAAGACTCTGTATGCTGTCCAAGCCCAGAAGAGTGTGAGCTCAAGCTGAGGGGGGTTGCAGTCAGGATTTTGTTTTTTCAAAGATTTGTAACTCTTTAAGGTTTTTAAGAGTAAATTTCCTGTGGTGAAGAAATCCCCTGGCTAAACCTGGATCCATGTTTTTCTTGAATGGGTTAATCCAGAAGTTCAGAATTCCCCTGGCTCAGTGGAACTCTGAGGGAGTGCTTGTAGGTCACTGGGGCTTTGGGAGGGTTGAGGCATTGGCTTCGGGGTCTACAATGGCTGAACTGTAGGGTTCCACTGGCCAAGAAGGGCAGCAGACATGAGATCTGCACTTGGGAGTGTGCTTGGTGACCCAGAGCTTGGAATAGTGACAATCCACTGCTAAGAGTGGAGATAAGAAGTGTGTTGGAATCCACTTGCAACAGACTAGCACCCATCCAGACAGGAGGGACAAGAGGAGGTCACTTGTCTCCATTTGCTGACAGAATAAATGTAATTGTCTGGTGTGAATGCTCAGCCCCTGTGAACTGCTAAGAATTCTTGATTGTAACTGACTTCAAATTATAAGGGCTGAATTTAAAGCTCACACTAATTACATCGCCCTTGCTGATCAGCCTTAGCTCCCATTGATATCAGAGTGAGTTAAGGGCACTCCAATTCTTGTAGGTAATGTTCAGTAACTTTCTGGATCTAGCCTTTAAAGTGACTTTGAGATCTATGAGCTAGGGGCCTGATCTCCATTTAGCATTGTGCAGCTCCATGGTGTGCAGAATGGTTACCGGGGCTTTGAGATCTACTGCTGAAAAGTATTATGTAAGAGGTAGGTCTTACCTTATTTTGAAGGTCAATCATATATTGATCGTATAAGACCCAATGCAGTCTTATTAAGCAGTAACAGACTCTCATCAACTGCAGTAAGCTCTGAACTAGGCTTTTAAATACCCCAAGAAAAAATGTTTTTCTTTCTGCCCCTCTAACACATTTTTATGGTCTTTTCTTCTCTCCCTCTGATCAAGTCTTCATATATTTCAGGAGATTCCATCTTAAATATATCTAAGTTCCTTGATGCCAAATGACTCTGAGTAATGTGTCCCAATTAATTACATCCTGGAGTTATTTTCAAAACCTGAAATCAAGCTATTGGCTATCTACTAAGTGACACAATCATAGATTCTGTAAAGGAGATTGAGCATTTAACTAACTTTAGTGTATGCCCATAACACATCAAAGAGCTGATATTTACACTGAAACCTTTCTGAATTGCTAAAGCAAATAATTAACTCCAGCCTGCAGACTCCATTCAAATTGTTAAGGGAGGCCTGCAATGTCTGAAGAAGCAAAACCAGAAGCTTTTTTAATAAGCCTTTTCTTTGCATAGAATTAACACCAGGGTTTAATCTTTGTCTGTATTTTGGTTAACCTGAGTTACAATTAAATTATTAATGAAATTGTCAAATTTTTTCAACACTGCCCAACTTTTTACCATTTTAAAAATTAGTTCTTTCAGAAGACATAATATTTAGTAAAGATCCCATCCTATCCTTTTCTTCCTAGAATGCCCGTCAGCTTGCGTGTATCTCTAATGACTATGCCTGACTAGTCTCATTCCACCAAATCACTGCTTTCCTGTGTGAACTCTTCTTTAACACATGGCTTTGTGGATACAGTGACCTCTCAAAAGAGCTCTAAAAAGTCTCGTCAAAACAAACCCATTGAGTGAATCATTACAGCCATCATGTGAATTAAGTTTTCCACTACTTAGCCCTTCTTTCCCTTCAGCTCTCTTCACTTGATCTCATCTACTATAATTAAAGTTGCAAATTAATTTCGATTTAAGTCTGCTGTTTTTATATGGTGTACATTTTCAGGAACTATGCCCCTTTTTGACTTTCAGTGGAAGGCTGATCGACCAGCTAGGGCACTGTGCTAGGCCTTAGGAGACCTGTGTTCAGTTCCTTGCTCTGCTAAAGATTTCCTGTGTGACCCTGGAAAATTACTTGGCTTCTCTGTGCCTCTGTCTTCCATGTGTAAAAATGGCATATCCATATCTCCCACAGGCCATATACATATGTGTATAAACACATCAGAGATTTCAAAGTGCTTTGAGACCTACTGCTGAAAAGCACTATGTAAGAGGTAGGGCATACCTTATTTTGAAGTTCAATCATATATTTTTAAAGCTTGAGCAAAATGCTGTCCACTTCTTAAGCCACAAACATAACACAAACGCCCTCTGCCAAACTTGCTGCTTTTCTGCGTAAGGACAATTTCAGAAATGGCTGAACTAGGAAAATGTAAATTTGGGGCAAAATTCTGTCATCCGCCTTGGTGAAGGCTGGGAAGACCTACAGCCCACTGACATCAATGGAAGTCTTTCCATTGTCTCTGGAGAGCTTTGGAATGGGACCCTGACAGAGCACTCACATAGGAGCACAATATCTGTCTAAGTGCACTTAGGAATGACCTGTGTTCCAGCAGGGAAAGATCAGCAGAGCACAGGCAGGTCCCGTGTATCTCTGGGAGCAGGCTGCTGTTGAGGGCCAGACAGATGTTAGAGCAGTCCACTTACTGAGCTTTTGTAATGAGTGCTAGTGAATGGGCTTGGGCTTGGCTTTCCCAAACCATTTTGCCCCGTGCAGAAAGAATGGTTGAATGCCCCTTTGTTCATTCACTGTGCCTCTTTATCTGCATCAGAAGAGCCAGGGCAGAATTTGTGGTAAAAACATGTTACGGGAATAGAACCAACCTCATAACCCTGATCCCTAATGAGGTTTAAATTGAACTCTGATCAAATCAAGCCTGTCTATAGCACAGGATCATCCCCACCCAGAGTATCTAACTTTCTTAGGTTCTGCTGTGACCATTGCTATATAGCCCAGTCTATGTCAGGCTAATGAATAGCATTTCAGATTTACATTCATCAGTCTACCAAACTTTAATATGTAATGTCAGTGCCAATAAGCCTGTCAGACGCATAGGCTATGTCTACACTACAGCTATCTTTTGAAAGAAGTCCTTCTGCAAGATCTCTTCTGAAAGAACATCTTACGGAAAAGTTCATCCATGCACAATAAAGAAGATCAAAAGAGTGAGCTGCTCTTTTGAAAGAGAGCGTCACACAGCCCCCACTTTTTCAAAAGAACAGGCCAGGGATCGAAAAATCAGGAGCCATGAAGACTGCTCTTTTGGAAAAAAGGGCCAGCGGAGCATCTACATATGTTTTCTTTCAAAAGAAGCTTTCGAAAGAAAGCACTCTTCCTACAATGGGAGTGGAAGAGCACTTTCGAAAGGAGCACCACATTCTTTCAATTTAATTTTGAAAGAACGCTTTTTGCATATGGATGCACCACTGTATGTTTCAAAAAAGCTCCTTCTTTCGAAAAATATTTCAGAAGAACTTGCTAGTGTAGATGTGGCCTTATTGTTTTTGGCCGTTTCTACACATGCCACTTTCTCTGAAAGAGGCATGCTAATAAACGGCCTGAAATATGCTAATAAGGCATGGATGTAAATTCCCCGTGCCTCATTAGCATAAGGTCACACGATTTGGAGCTTCTTGTGGACTCCAAATCATGTGACCTTATGCTAATGAGGTGTGGGGAATTTACATCCACACCTCATTAGCATGTTTCAGGCTGTTTATTAGCATGCTACTTTCAGAGAAAATGGTATGTGTAGAAACGGCCTTTGAGGCAGTAAGTTGAAAATTGATTGTGTGATGGTTGAATATAAATCACATATGTATTTTCTATAAGCTGTGGATGTATGATCAGTCAATACATATTCATAAAATGTCAGTTAAGTAAATTATCACATACCCATCATAAATTACAGCTAGGAATACTTTGCAACATAGAATTGAAAATGCACATCATTTTACAATTGATTTGATATGTTGCATTATGAAATGCTTTCTAAATAATTTTAAGCCATGAATTTAAATACACTACAAACCCCACAGATATCCAAAAGAAAGAAGAAATATCCAAAACGAATGGCTTTTTTTCCTTCATATACTATTGCCTTTTTGCATCTATGTTTTAACTAACCAATCTAGAAAAGAATTTTTAAAGTCACAAATTTGTTTTGTGCTGTGTTTTGTGTTTCCATTGTGGGAAAGTTAAAAAAAATCAATTAATTATTCAGGACCAGCTTCTGATACTTTTAGGTATACTGCGTGATAGCTTACTCCATGAGAAGAACTTTCAATTTTATATCTGGTATCTTGGACATTTAATTATCTTGCCAACATCATAGGTCTGTGTCTGTTCATACTTGCTCAGACTGCAAAGCTCTCACCCTACTCAGCACATAATCATATGAGTAACCTTTATTGGCAAGCAGTGCATTCTGTAGTCACCTTGGTCTCATGGTAAGAGGGACCAGATGGGGGATGTAATATCTTCTGCTGGGCCAACTGCTGCCTGTGGAAGAGAAAATTTTTCAAGTTTGAAAAAGGTGACCTGAACAAATGCTCTGTGAAGCTTGAAAGGTGGCCTTTTCCATAAGCATTAGTTGGAGAAATAGAAGTGGGTGGCAACCTGGGCTACAACAATCACGGCAAAAGGAAAAATACAGACTCTGGATCTTGGAAGAGCAGATTTTGCTCATTCAGAGAACTGATGGGCAGGATCCCCTGGGAAACTAATATGATGGGAAAAGGAGTCCAGGAGAACTGGCAGTCTAGTTGGCTGTTGGTCTGAAGTGGTGTTCCCCAAGAATCGGTTCCAGGGCCAGTATTGTTCAACATCTTTATTAATGATCTGGATGAGGAAATGGATCACACCCTCAACAAATTTGTGGATGACACTAAGCCATTTAAATCTGCTGTTTTTATATGGTGTACATTTTCAGGAACTATGCCCCTTTTTGACTTTCAGTGGAAGGCTGATCTACCAGCTAGGACACTCTGCTAGGCCTTAGGTGACCTGTGTTCAGTTCCTAGCTCTGCTAAAGATTTCCTGTGTGACCCTGGAAAATTACTTGGCTTCTCTGTGCCTCAGTCTTCCATGTGTGAAAATGGCATGTCCCTATCTCCCACAGGCCATGTACAGTCTGAGTATAGATGAAATCCTACATCATTATTTGGTTTTCATTTTGTTATCTCTCTAAATCTCCCTGAATCACTTTCTTCATCCTCATCAGGTGGTTGGCAGCATATTTCTATGCCTATACACCTATAATTCAAGCATTGAATTTCTAGCCACAGAGACTCAATGTTACAGTTTAATTCATTTAGATTTTTACTATATTGGACTTTGTGTTCCAACAAGCCAGTTGCATTGTAATGTTTCTTGTTATACACCATAATGTTTGTGTGTCAATTATTTTGTCCTTTGGTTAATGCACAAGCCCAGCTCTCCTTGAGTTCACTGGGATGGGTTCAGGCATCCACTTCCTCTGACCTGCAGCAAAGCTCTGTTGAAAAATAACAGCAGAGGTGAGCAGAATCCTGTGGATTTGGCCAACAGAGACATGGAAGGGGGACGTGTGGCTGTACTCCCATTTTCCTTTTCTGAGCCCTCCCCCCACGTTTCCCAATCTGGAGGTTCAGAGAAGGGACAGGAGAGATGAGAATGGGGGTGGCCACTCATTGCGGCATTCCTCTCCACACCCTGCAACCTCTTATCCATCCAAACCCATGGGATCAACCAGAGCTTGTCACTGAGCCTGAGCCTGAATTATAGAAGTTCTCCTTCTGGGGAGGAGCTCAGTAGGAACTATGCTGAAAAAATTTGGGTCAGTTCAAGAAGCCACGATTTAAAACCAACTTGAAACAAATACGGTATTTGGTTTTTCCCAACAATAGGTTAATTCTTTCTTCCCCTGGGGATCAATTGCTTTTTTTATTGAAAGATCATTTCAGTGGAAAATTCCCAACCAGTTCTAGTCCATATAATTGGTCATAGGGTCCCAGAAGGAGGAAAAGCAGGGGTTCAGCAGCAGAGTGGTAGGTGTATGGTACACATGAGTTAGTGTGTCTGGGTTCTGCTCTAAGAGTGGAAGAATTGGATATTTCTCTGAGACCCATAAGGGCAATGTGGGTGCACTTGAGATGGGTACACTCAGAGATCAGAAAGAGGGGTGTGGGATATGGGAAGAGGGATTTTTCTAAATGTTCTAGAGTCATAGAAATGTAGGGCTGGAGAAAACTATGTAGTCATCCCTCCTACTTTGAGCTTGGATTAAACATACCTAATCCACCTCTGGCAGTTGCGTGTCAAACCTGTTTTTAAAACTTCTGACTATGGGGATTCCACACCCTCCCCAGGCAACCTGTTAAGTGCTTAACTATCTTGCTAGATAGAACCTTCGTCCATCCTGTGCTTTTTGGCACATGGGGCAGCTCACATTCTCCACGCTCGCTTATCAGCTGTCATGTGACCAAAGTCCTCTCTTTTCAAATTAAATTTTTCTATGCTGTCAATAATCACATGATTCCAAGTCATCCTAGATCTACTCACCTTTCTTGTTGGATTTCCTGGTTTCCATCTAAGAGCATAATTAATAGTCCGTTATGATCCATTTGTCATATACGCCCTAGCCACTGATGCCTTCTCATACAAATTATTTGTGAGAGACCTCACTTTAGAATTTTTCTGACCTCATAATTTGTTTTCCTTTCTTCGTAGTTTACTCCAATTAGTCTTTGCAAGCACAGCTAACTGCTGAGCATCTGTTTTCATAAGTTGCCAAGTTTCAAAGGCTTTAGTTATATTTACCTAAGTCTCTCTTTCTGTAAACTAATTACTTTTTGTCCTGCCTTGGGTAGACATGGCAAACAATTGACCGCCATTCTCTTTTATAATCTTTTACATGTCTGAGGACTGTTTTGTCCCTCACTCAGCCTTCTTTTCTGTAGACCAAACATGCCGACTTCTCTCATCCTTTCCTCAGAGGTCATGTTGTCTAAACTTTTTATCACTTTTGTTGCTTTCCTCTGGACTGTCTCTAGTTTGTTCACATCTTTCTTAAAGTGTGGGGCTCAAATCCAGATCCACTTTTACAACGGATGCTTCCCCAGTGCTTATAGATTTGGACATTATCTCCCCGTCTTATGTACGATACCTCTGTTAATATACCCCAAAATGTCATTTGCCTTTCCACTGCAGCATCATGTTGTTGGCTTATAATCAATCCATTAAAACCTGATTGTTTTCTTGCCTAGCCATCCATCCCCAGTTTTTGAAATTGCCCTCGTGGTTTAAGAGAACAGCGGGACTTAGGCACTTTGGCGACTCCCATCCTTTGTCTACTTTTGGGAATAGCCCTGGCTCTGCTACTGGTAGCCAGCCACCAATATAGCTGCACTGCTTCTGATCCCTAAATGCAGAGAACAAGCTGAGGCTTGCACAGATAGAATTAATTGGGGTTGCCCGTGGTTACAGGGAGAACTTGACCAGCTTAATCAGTGTGGACCTCTGCGTACCCTTGTCTACATTTAGGGTATATCTTCACTGCACAGTTAGGACAGTGATTTGCACCTGGGGCTGAGCACTAGGTTATCCTAGCTGAGGTGTGAGTCCCCTCCTCTGTTGAGCCCTGCTTGTGGGTTCAGCACTGCCCTGGGGATGTCTGGGGGCATATCCCAGGGTTATCTATGCTGCAGCCAGCTGAGTCCTGTGATTCTTTGGGGGAAGAGCTTGTGTGTCCGGTCACCCAAGCAGAATTGTGGGCAGGTTCCGGGGAACAATCAGCACTTGAGTGATTTAGCCATTGTCTACACTGCCCATGTTACCAACCAAAATGAAATTGGAATCTGGGCTCTAACCCACATTCCCTGCCATACCCATGCCAGAAAGCACACCTTAGCTCATACCATAGGGCTGTGTAGGTGGACAGGTGGAGGATGAGAGGCGACACCCACACTAAATCTGTGGTGAAGAAACACCCTTCAGAGATCAGCAGCAGAACCTTACACCTATTGCTAACCCACCATGGCTGTATGTAGACATCCATGCTCTCATTTAAAATCTAGCACTTGTCAAAACTATCAGAGTTACCTCCTCTTCTGCAGACAAGTTTTCACACGTTCATTAATTCTGAGGTCCTTGTGTCATTCAGTTTAGTAAAGGAGGTACCAGTTTCCTGTCTGGGTTAGAAAACAAACTGATGAAATACACAGCCAAAATACATCTGACTTAAATTCAAACCCCCTGGGTGAAGCAGGAGTTGTTCAGATGTAACTCAGTTACTGGCTTGAGTGTGTTTCTATGAGTGACTCTGTTGGAATGGTACACTGCCAAAGCCTTTTCAAGTATGGCTGGGGTGGAAAGCCAGTAGTGTTAGAAGACAGCAAAGTAAATGGATTAGCATATGTCTGCAGTCCAAAGCCCGGAAGGGACCTTTATTAGGAACCAGAAAGATGACAACTTTTGTTTACACACCACAACAGAAGGGGATATAAATTATCCTAGCAACACTAGGGGAAGTTGGCCTTGCTTTGTGGAGACAGAAGGGACATCTGTGAGGCACAGGGCTGCTTCTCATTTCTATAATTGAGGTGGGATTAGGGGACTCAGTTTAGCTCCTCTGATAGGCAGTCACATTTTACCAAACATTGCTCCTATGTTGCATACAGCTACAGCTCAGGGAAGTGTAGGGATTGCAGTTGTGCATGGCAGTAAGGAGTAATGAGATTTGTCCCCCCCTCAAACACTTGCACAGTGGTCAAACAACTGGTCATACTGTTTTCTTTCTATTTTCTGTTTTCCTCCTTGAACCATTTCACTTTTTAGAACCATCGAGGCTGATAGCTTTAGTTGGTTATTTTGGGGAGGCCTGGTGTGCTGTGAACTCATAGACAGGGAGCTGTGTGTGACTGCATTTGGGACTTGACTGAGGGTGAATTAGCTGAAGCTCAAGTCAGAGGTGATGCCAAGGGAAGTTTGTAATGGGTGTAGTGGGGGATCAGCTCTCAAGTGATTATGGAGCAAGTTTAGTGCACTTCTCGTCTGTAAAAGTCCAAAAGCCACAATTGCATCCACAAGCCAATGTATTGTGATCTTGTCCTAGAGCTGATGAACGCACTTCATGATCCTCAACTGGGAGGAAGGGACAGAGTTGCTTAATAAGCTGCAGATGGCAGAATGCTTTTTTCCTCACTGGCACAGCCCAATCATCCAGACTCAGGGATGAATCGAACAGCTGTGCCTTGTAAGAGAATTGCAATCATTGCTGCCTCATATGGTCCTTAGTCACTTCCAGTTTAAAGTATCGCCATGTGCTCTGCATGGAGCTAACCCTGAAGGTTACTCAGAAATTAGCGCAGAATGTGACTGGCTTTGTAAATGAACTACTGGGAGCCTGTCACAGATCTCCAGACTATCTTAGCATGCTGCTCCTTTTTGGCTGAGATTCAGAGTGATGGCTGACCTGTGTCTGAGGGGTCCTGACTACCAGAAAGACATCATCTTCTTCTATGGGCCACCATAGCAGTTCTAGTCTCTGGATATGAGAGTGGGGCAGGGGCCCTTGGCTGTGGAACTTGCCTTCCTCACTGGTCTTGCAGCCTTCAGGGCACGAAATGAGGCTCATCTCATCTACTAGGGTTACGTCTGGGAGGGCCATTATGGGATTACTATGAGGTGTGAATGGGGATGAGAGTTTTTCAACTTCAAACACTCTTAACCACAAATTTTTAGGGGGGTTCACAAATCAAAAAGATGATTGTAAAACAAATCCTTTGCAAGGGAACTGATCTCACTTGGTCTTTTGAATACTTCCTGAACAAATAGCCTGCAGTCCTCTGAAGAGGCAATTGCGACATGCAGTTTGATGTTTTGGGAGGCTGCATGGATATAGCATTCACAAAGACATGAAAATTGTTACAACCTTCTTTTCCTCCCTTTAAATAGCTTTTCTTTGGAAAAGTCTCCGCCAGGTGTCTGCAACCAAAATAGCGAGAAGAGGCATTTTTTTCAATTTCAGTTACAAAATCAATATTTCAAGAGCCTTGATGCATGTAAATACAAGACAAACCTTAATAAATAACATCAAACCGTACCCTTTGTCACCCCATTTTCAGAACAGCGCACACACAATGATTTGTACCAGTTAGAAAGTTGTTACCCCCACCTCCAGGCTTAACCCAGCTCAGCCCCCAAATCCGCCTTCCTAACCACAAGCTTTACCCCCCCATCCCGGAAACCCACTCCCCCCTGTTTAACTCCTCTCAGCCCCAAACTGCCCCCCATCCCCAGGCTTAACCCACCTTAGCTGCGCTGCCCCAACCTGCCCACTGAACCCGGATCTTACTTGCCCACCTGCTGCTTTCCCTGCCTGACTCTCTGGGGCTTCCTGCCTTCCTGAAACTCTCAGGCCAGAAAGTGCCTGCAACTTTCCCAGCTGCTCCCCACCCAACGGCGCCAGCACTGGACTCACCGGGTCCCAGGGTTGGGCCATGTCCTGGGAGAGCTAAGCTTGCACCTGGACATGGCTCCAGGCTCCAGCAGCTGCCAGCGGAAATATGGAGGGATGTGGCTGCGGAGTGAGGAGGAGCTGGGGAGCACCATGCTGCCCAGGAGGAGGCGCTGGTGCCATGGGGATGGAAGCTGCACTCAGCTCCCAGGCGGTCTCCCCCTGCCTCTTCCTACTCTTAGCGTGGCTGCACGGCTCCGGCAGGGGCAGACTCTTCTTCCCCTTCCCCGTGCTCCCTTCCCCCACCTGCAGCACAGGCAGCTCCATGCCCTGCTGTGCTGAGGTAATGGAACTAAGTTGAATTGGTTTAATGGCTGTAGCCCACATGCTGCCCTGCTGGCTGTTAAACCAATTCAGTTTAGTTCCATTATTTCAGCGTGGCAGGATAGAAAGCCGCAACAGGAGCCAGTGCTGGTGTGCCTGGAGCTGCAGGTTGCCGACCTCTGGTCTACACCATTGAAGACTCCAGAGTATTTGCACTGAAGAAATGGCAAGACAGACTGTAAGCCCTGTTGTTCCAACAAATAATGACAAGAGTTGTACTTTTAAAACTGGGGGAAAGAGAGAGCTGGAATGTCTGTTGTCCTCAAACTAACCGAGCTATTCAGCACAGAGAAGAGATAGTGAAGGGATGATTTGAAGCAGAAAAAGAAATATCTCATCCTGGGTTAAATGTCTGGGAGAATGTATGGTATATTTAGGAGACAGACAGTTCACTCTGTATCACCATTTCAAGTAACACCCACTGATTGCAAGTTTTGTATTGGTTTCAAGTAACACAGTAGGATGCCTGGTCTTTGCCTTTCAGATTCGAGTAAGGTCTAAGCTAATCCAAATAAGCATGTTTAACAGGAGAGATAGTGAATTGCTGCTAGGAAATAGGAAGAAATCTGATATTTGAAATACTTAGTTTAATTGGTTTTACCCGACCTTGGAAGAGCTGAACTTCCTGGGTGTCATTTTTTTATGTCCATAAAATATACGTATGCGCATCCTTTTGTCTGCCTTGAATGTTCAGAAATACGATTACATGGCTTAGTTTATAACACTGGTTGATCAGCTGAATTTATTAGTGAGGAGTAGAAGCTCCAAACTGTCTTTTCTGTTTAGCCTTCTGCTGCGTGTACTTAACACTTGGTTCTCATGAGTTACACTCTCCATGGGCCTATATTGTGCAAGGTCCTGGATACCCATAACTCCTATTTATTCCCACTGAAATCAATGGGAGCAGAAGGTGTTCAGCACGGTGGCAGCGTGGGGCCAGCAGGGGAAAGGCATGAGTGAAAAACTGGGCTGACAATCAAAGTGGGAGCAGCTGAGGCGTAGGCTGCCCTAAATCAGTTAGGGCCAGCTGATCCCACTCAAAACTACCTTTCTAAGCCCTTCTGCACGCAGGGCAAGGGAGATGTGGGAAGGAGACTGGGAGGAACACTAGAGACCACAAAAGAGGAGAGGAGCCTCAGCAACCCAGGGGGCTGAGCAACCCCAACCCAGGGGGCCTGAAGCTCCACCAGAGACTGTGGGGGAACTGGTCAGCCAAAGGAGCCAAATAAAGGAGGGGACTTGCTGCCATGGCTATGACTAGCAGAAGGAGGTACCAGGGGGAATTGACTGGGGAAGTGGCCCAGGGAGAAGAGCTGCGGGGGCAAGGGCAACAGGAGTCAGCCCTTGCTAGTAGCAGCCATCCAGGTCCTTGGGCTGGAACCCAGAATGAGTGGGTGGGGACTGGGTTCCCCCCAGACCACCCCCTGCCCCATCAAGGGTTACAGGGTTTGAATGGTGGGGCCAGTGGACTGATCAGAGGCCCTGGGGCCCAGGAACAAGACTGACCCTGCCACAGCACCTAGTAGGAGGCACTTGGTACTGTAGTGAGCATTTGGCAGCTATTGATGGGTTTCATTTTGACTTGTTCGCTTAATCACACTGTGCTGTGTGAGAGAGTGGCTTGCAGGACAACTGCAGGATGTGGCCCAGTATTTCCCGCTTTGCAATGTGTCACATCAGCATGTCATCACTACAGACAATATTCTGAACACAGCTCTGTTTCTTTGTACAATTACGGCCTGATCCAAGGGAGAGACACTCATTGACTTCAGTGGACTTTACAGCAGGCTGTTGACGTTCTGTGAAGTGTTTTCAGCGCCTCAGTCTAAAGTTACTTTGGATGATCCCGATTTGTAATCATTGTACCTGCATAGAGCCACATTGACTTCAGTAGGAGTCCATGTTGGTGCAGCAGTCTGCCTTTGTGCAATGAACTGTAGGGTGGTGGAATCCATTACTTCCATTATTGCTCCAGGCCCAGAGGGATAACTTGAGCAAAACTGCAATGGAAGTCAGTCAGACTGCCGCATCAGTAAGGATCGTGACTGCCCTCATATACCACAAGTGGCAGAGGAGTCACTTACCTGCTTTACTACTGTTTGAACTGGAATTAGATTTTGTGCTTTTGCTGTCATTTTATGTACTGGAGAATCCCTTTTCTCTCTGGCTTATTGCCTGGAAATAAGGGCATGAGATGTCATAACATACATACAAACTTTTATAGATGTGAAATATTTTTTGTCTTCAAAGAACTTTGAAAACACAAGATAACAAAGATTTTCAAAAGTGACTAATGCTTTTTGGGATACCAATCTATAGCACCTGACATGCTCCTAAGGTTTAGAAAATGCTGGACACCTACCCTTTTGTCTCATAAGGGCTACGTCTACACGTGTATGCGACATCAAAATAGCTTATTTCGATGTAGCGACATCGAAATAAGCTATTTCGATGAATAATGTCTACACATCCTCCAGGGCTGGTGCCGTCGACGTTCTACGTCGACATTGGGCAGCACCACATTGAAGTAGGTGCTGCGGGGGAGCGTCTACACGCCAAAGCGGCACACATAGAAATAAGGGTGCCAGGAGCAGCTGCAGACAGGGTCACAGGGCGGACTAGCACTTCCGGGGCAACAGCTAGTCGCTCCCTTAAAGGGCCCCTCCCAGACACACTCAGCCTGCACAGCATGCGGTCTGCAGAGCCATAGGCATGCATACCTCGAGCGATGCAGTCATGGACCCGCAGCAGCAGCAGCAGCAGCAACAGCAGCCAGAGGTCCACCCAGCTGCCCCTGCAGGAGCAGTGCTCGCCCTGCTCAATGCCATGCAGGAGGCAGCTGATCACCTTTTCTTCGTGGAAGAGGAGCTGCCCCCAGGGGAGGAGGAAGCAACCCCAGACCCTGCTGCCCCCCGCCCCTCCTCCCACCGCACACACCGCCGGCTGTGGAGTTACCCCACGAGCACCGACTGGTGGGAGCGGCTGGTGCTCGGCGAGTGGGACGACGACCACTGGCTCCAGAACTTTTGGCAGACATTTCTGGAGCTCTGCCAGTGGCTCACCCCCACACTGAGGCACCAGGACACCACCATGCGACGTGCCCTCACCGTGGAGAAATGGGTCAGCATCGCTGTCTGGAAGCTGGCCACTCCAGACAGCTACCGATCTGTGGGGCAGCAGTTTGGCGTCGGCAAGGCCACCATCGGGGCTGTCCTCATGGAGGTAAGAGGACCCACGGGGAGGGGGAGGGGAGCCCGGGGAGGGGAGAGGAGCCCTGGGAGGGGAGGGCCAGACACACCCTGCACACCCCTCATGGGTGCTCTCCCACATCCTTCCCCTGCAGGTCGTCCGCGCCATCAACGCCCTGCTCCTCCACAGGCTCGTGCGGCTTGGGGACCTGGATGCTGCCATCGTGGGGTTTGCCACCCTGGGCTTCCCAAATTGCTTCAGGGCTCTGGATGGGACCCATATCCCCATCCGAGCTCTGGAGCACAGCAGAGGATGCTTCCTGAACAGGAAGGGGTACCATTCAGTGGTCCTCCAGGCCTTGGTGGACAGCCGGGGCCGCTTCCTGGACATTTATGTTGGCTGGCCTGGCAGCACCCACGACACCCGGGTATTCTGGAATTCGGGCCTGTGCCACCGGCTGGAGGTGGGGACCTACATCCCCCAGCGGGAGGTCCCTGTGGGGGACGCCACCATGCTCCTCTGCGTCGTCGCAGACGTGGCGTACCCCCTCTGGCCCTGGCTCATGCACCCTTACACGGGCCATCTCACAGCCAGCCAGGAGCGCTTCAACACGCGCCTGATCCACACTCGCCAGGTGGTTGAGCGCACATTTGGCCACCTCAAAGGGTGCTGGAGGTGTCTCCTCACCCGCCTTGATGCGGGTCCTACCAACATCCCCCAGATTGTGGGCACGTACAGTGCACTCCACAACCTGGTGGAGAGGAAGGGGGAGGCATTCTTTCAGGGCTGGGCTGTGGAGGCTGGCAGGACTGACGTGCAGCCACCCGCTGCCCCCAGTCGCCAGGTGGACCCAGAGGTGATCCGGGTCTGGGAGGCCCTGTGGGCCCATTTCGACCAGGCCACGGGCTGAACGCTTGCAGGCCCCCCACAGTACCCCCCCATCCTCCACAACACTCCCTGCCCCTACGCCCACGCCACAGAGCACCCAAGAGCACACACCCCCAACTTTTCTTGCAAATAAAAATAGACCTGTTGTTCGTGAAACCACAAAATGGTGAATTCTTGTTATTATATTATTACTACAAATATAAATATTATATATTATATGATAACCACAAAACAGTGGAACACAAGGAAGGGGAGAACTATTTACATGGGGGGGCAGGTATCATAAAATAACAGGGGTCTAATACAAACTATATACAACATAAATAAAGGGGATATGTACAAAGGGGGAGGGGAGGCCACGTCCTGGGCCCCGCACCCCCTAATGTCCAATGCTGGGGATTGGCGGGCGTGACCCTGGCCTCGGCTTCAGCCCTGGCCAGGGCTGGCTGGGGGCCAGGTGAACCAGCAGATACGGCCGGTGGGTGTCAGCAGGCCCCAGGTCCCCCTCAGCGGAAGGCCCGTCGGTGGTGGATGGCAGTGGGACGGCGGGTGGAGCAGCAGGTGGAGCGGCAGGTGGAGCAGGCAGGAAGGGCAGAGCGGTGGCCAGCGCAGCATGGGGGGCCAGGTAGTCCGCAATGCGCTCAAACGTGCGTATGAAGGCCCCCCATACCTCCTGGCGCCAGGCCAGTGCCCACTCCTGCAGATGGAGGTGCCGCTTGTCCACCCGCAGGCGCTGGTCCGAGGCCTCCAGCTGCCGCTGGAGGATCGCCAGCAGCTGGGGGTGGGTCGCCGTCCGGTGGTGGTGCTGGGTCCACCATCGTCCCCGCCCTGGGGCTGGTCGGTGTTTCCGCCGAGGGGCTGGCCTGCAGCGATGGCCCCGGTGGGCTCTCCGGGACCACTGACACCTTGCCGGCGCTCTCCGGTCCCTCCGATGGTGCAGCTGCGGAACACGGCGGGGGAGAAGAGTGGAGACAGCCATTAGTGTGGGCCCCGAGCTGTGGCCCTTGTCCCCCCACCCCACTGCTGCTGATTCCCCATCCCCGTCCCTGGGAGATGCTGCTGCTGCTGATGGGTGTCCCACCCCCTCCCCCCGGGGGACCCTAGGTTCCGCTCCCCCCATCTCCAGGGATGGGGCATGGCACTGTCGTGCTGGGGGGCCAGGGGCTGATGCACTCTTCTGAGGGACATGCCACTGCTGTCCTTGGGGCCATGGTCATCTGGGCATGTGGAGGGCCCTGGTCATGTCTGTTGTCCCCGCTCCTCAACCACGGGGGTGTGCACCGGGGGGTACATATCTGACGGTCCGCTCCCACGGTCGGGGGACACCCTGTGGGCTGACGCCCTGCTGGAGCTCCGGGACGGCAGTGCGATGTGGAGCCCCCCATCCCGGGGTGGGCTCCTGGGGGGACCCCTGGGGGGGCTCTGGGGTGCAGGGCTTGCCTCCGGGGCGGACTCTGCCTCTGGAGCCTGCTGGGGCTCATCGGCCGAGGTGTCAAGAGTGGCCGGCAGGGAGGAAGTGTGCTGGGGGCCCAGGATTTCCCTGAGCTCCCTGTAAAAGGGGCAAGTGACAGGGGCGGCCCCAGATCGGCTGGCCGCATCCCGGGCCTGGGCGTAACCCTGCCGCAGCTCCTTGACCTTACTCATGACGTGGTCAGGAGTGCGGGCAGGGTGACCCTGGGCGGCCAAGCCCTTGGCCAGCCGAGCGAACGCATCCGCGTTCCGCCTCTTGTTCCCCATTACCTGGAGCACCTCCTTCTCACTCCAGAGCCCCAGCAGGTCCCAGATCTCGGCCTCCGTCCAGGAGGGGCCCCGCTGCCTCTTCCCTGGCTGGCTGCCAGCCTGGGAGCCCTGGCTCCCCTTGGTGGGGTGCCCTGGGGGCGCTTGGGGGGCTGGCGGGCGGCCATCACTGCGGGGGGGGTGTGTCTCTGGGCTGCGGGGAGGCGTGCAGGCAGGCCGCATGGCTGTGCTGCTGCCTGCACGCTCTCTCAGCTTCCTGCACAGGAAGGCAGGGGGCAGGGAGCTTTAAGGGGCTGCTGCACGTGGCGACCATAGAGCTCAGGGGCTGGAGAGAGCATCTCTCAACCCCTCAGCTGATTGCCGCCATGGCGGACCCCCCTATTTCGATGTTGTGGGACTCGGATCTGTTACATGTGCCCTACTTCGACGTTGAACATCGAAGTAGGGCGCTATTCCCATCTCCTCATGAGGATAGCGACTTCGACGTCTCGCCGCCTTACGTCGATGTCAACTTTGAAATAGCGCTCGCCGCGTGCAGATGTGGGAGACGCTATTTCTAAGTTGGCGCAGCTACTTCGAAGTAGCCGGCACGTGTAGACGCGGCTCAGGTCTTTCAAGCAGAAGCTGGACTGAGAAGGAAGGATGATTCTTTTCTAAGCTCCAACCACAAAATAAGCTCCACCCATGTGTGTCATTAAAATATTACAGTGCCCAACAGAGATTGTTGAGCTGTTCAAAATATGCTGATGTGTGGTCTGAGGTCTGCTGGGCTCAAGTCTCTACTAGGCACAGTGGCTTTGTCTGATTGACTGAAGGGGTGAGATGGTGGCATCTTCTAAATGTCATCTACCTGGGGCATCCAAATGCAGTGGTGGAAAAAGTACCTCAAAAGTTACTTGAATAAAAATGCTGCTATTTTGGAAAAACGGACCCATTATTTTAAAGGCATACACATACACGTACACATACACATACACGTACACATACACATACACGTACACATACACATACACGTGTATTTTCAAAACACTCCTGAAAGAGAGGCTGCTGAACTCTCTTTTATAGTCAAATTCGACACATTAACATGTGGTTTGAACCAGGATGGGAATTTTCTGGGTCACTATAGGAGCTTGTCTCCCTGCTTGACTTAATCTAATTCTTAACTCCCCCACCTCCATTCTGCCCATCTACTCTCTGATTTGCTCACCTTGATAATTTTTTTCCTGATTTGTCCACCTTGATTACAGTTTTTGGTTCTCTGTGCCTTAAATATTGAGCCTGTTCTGGTACGGATAAGGTCTGAAGAAGTGGGTCTGTCCCACGAAAGCTCACCTAATAAATTATTTTGTTAATCTTTAAAGTGCTACTTGACTGCTTTTTTGTTTTGATACACACACACACACACACACAAATATGCATTCATAGAATCATAGATTACTAGAACTGGAAGGGACCTCAAAAAGTCATCAATTCCAACCCCTGCCCCCATGGCAGGCCCAAGCACCATCTCTATCATCCCTGTTAGATATTTATCCAGCCAGTTCTTAAATATCTCTAATGGTAGAGATTCCATAACTACCCTAAGCAATTTATTTTAGTACTTAAATCACCCAGACACACAGGAAATTTTTCCCAATGCCCAGCCTAAATCTCCTTTGCTGCAGATTAAGCCCACTGCTTCTTAGCCTATCAACAGAGGCTAAGGAGAATATTTTTTTCCTTCCTCCTTGTAACACCCTATTAGGGTACTTGAAAGCTGGTATTATGTCCCTTCTCAGCCTTTTCTTTTCCAAACTAAACAAACCCAGTTCTTTTACTCTTCTGTCATAGGTTGTATTTTACAGACCTTTAATCATTTTAGTTGCTCTTCTCTGGGTCTTCTCCAGTTTCTCCACACATTTCCTAAAATGTGGTGCTCAGAACTGGACACAATACTCCAACTGAGGCCTAATCAGTGCAGGGTACAGCAGCAGAATTCTTCTTCTGCCTTGCTCGCTTGCTGTTAAAGCTCATTCCTATTTAATGCATCCCAGAATCATGTTTGCTTTTTTGCAACAGTGTCACATTGTTTAATTACATACATAGCTTGTGGTCCACTATGACCCTAGATCCCTTTCTGCATTACTCCTTCCTAGGGAGTCACTTCCCATTTTGCATGTGTGAAACTGATTGTGCCTCCCTAAGTGGAGTATTTTGCATTTGTCTTTATTGAACTTCATCCTATTTGCCTCAGACCATTTCTCTAGTTTGTCCAGATCATTTTGAAATCTGACCCTACCCTCCAAAGCACTCGCCACCCCTCCCAGCTTGGTATCAACTGCAAAACTGGTAGACTTATTCTCTATGCTATTATCTAAATCATTGATAAAGATATTGAACAGGACTGGTCCCAAATCTGACTCCTGTGGAACCCTACTTGTTATTTCCTTCCAGCATGACTGTGACCCATTAATAACTACTCTCTGAATGGTTATTCACCAATTATGCACCCACACATATATTTGTGTGTGTGTATTAGATACAATATACACATATATTATACACTTATATTTCGAATTTGAAAGTTAAATATATTCTCAGCCCTCATTTATAAAGCTATAATATGATCAAATTAAATACAGGAGTCAGTTTGAGACTGAAAAAAATAAGTGGATGGAAATGTTTTGGGTGTATTTGATATAAAAGCTTATTAAGATCAACATTGTTAGAAATGTTTGTTGATAAGTAGTTTATTGAAAGAGGGGAGGAAGTGCTATAAGTTTTGTGTTTTGTAAAAGTTAGTTATAAAAAGAGTGGATAACAGAGTGTAAGTTGGAGCAGTTTTCTGAAGCCATCCAGAGAAAAAACTTTTTCTGACACTTTATTCCCCAGAGTAGAAGCAACCAGTCATCACAGGCCTGCTGTAAATTACTCAATCCCATTCCAGATAATTATTTGAGATATTCTAAATCTATTGCTTACATCTATGTGCTTAAATCTAATAAATTGTAGTTGGAGATAAGAGCTTTATTACTTGCATTAATCTTTCACCAGACAGAACTGCTGTTCCCATAGACATTGCGTGAGTGAAACAGTTGTTACCACTGCTTTGGGTTCTGAAAACCCTGGGTAACAGATCTACTGCTTCCCTATATCATTGCAATGGTATTTGAAAACTCCTTCAAAAATGTGTCTACCAATGCAGCAAAACTTCAGGATCTAGCTCAGGAGTCTTGGCTTCAGCTGCAAGGCAGTGCTCAGGGTTTTAGTGCCACAGGTTCAGGGTGGTGTGTGGTGATAAATATCTAAAAGGGATGACATAGATGGTGTGTGGTCCTTGGGGCTTCTGCCCTCTGAGGTGCTAGGGCTAAGTGTTCTGGGTGTTAGTCCTGGGGAGGTGAATAGTGGGCAGGCCTGTGGCATCTGCCCAGCAGGGTACTGGGGCTTAGGACTTTGAGCCTTCTGCTTTGGGCCCCAAACAGTCCAATGTTGACCCTGCTTCATAGAATCATAGAACACTAAAACTAGAAGGGACCTCGAGAGGTCATCAAATCCAGTCCCCTACACTTACGGCAGGACCACACACATCTATATCATCCTTGTTAGATAGTAATCGAACTTGTTCTTAAAGATCTCCAATGACGGTGATTCTACAATCACCCTAGGATCCCCTGTAACCAGCTCATGGTCTTTCAGAGGGCTGCAGAGCCCAGGTTGAGAATCACTGATCTAGTCTGACCTGTTTAACATGAGGCATAGAATTTTCACTGCATCTAACACACACATCCTGTTTGAGATAGTGCATAGCTTTCAGAAAAACATCCACACTTGATTTAAAGACATCCAGCGCTGGAGAATCCACCACTTCTCTAGTAAATTATTTGAATGGTTGATTACACTCATGGTTTAAAACAATGGTTATTTTTATTTATTTATTTATCTTATCTGAATTTGTATTAGCTTGCAGGTATCACACTTTCTTCTCTGTTGTTTCATTGGTATGAACTGGTTTGGCAGTCTGAAGAGGCTCTAAACTAATGACTCAAGAATTCCCCCCCTCACCCCACAGTTTTTTCTCTTTAACAAAGCTGTAGGTGTCTGTTATCTTAGCTCCCACCCCAGGGATGAACTGGGGACAGCCCAGAACTAGATCCGTGAGCAGGGGTAGTCTGAGATGAAGAATCAAGGTTGTGCCATGGAAGGCTTATATCTTCTGTGGACTGACACAGAGAACTCAATACACTTCCTCCATCAACCTGATTCCTGAGTGTTTTCAGTTGCTGTAAAACCCTTGTTTAGGCCAGGTATTTACAATCATTTTCTCTGTACCCCTCCCTGCACACCTACATGCTATAAAAACTCCCATCACCTGCAGGAGGTGAGGATATGTGCTTGTATATTGAGGGTCAGTGCTTAGGCCTAAAAGGCTTTAGCTCTGCAGTGGGTGGAATGGGGTATGGCTTCTGCCCTGGGCCCCAGCCAGCCTAACACTGGCCCTGCTTTCTGGACCCCCTGAAACCAGCTTGTGGCTCCCTAGGAGGCTATTAACCTCCATTAAGATCTTCTGGTCTCTACTACTGTAATTGCAGTAGTGTCCCCTTTAATTCTACTAGTATTTTTCACCACTGGTTGTGCAGACTGCTAGCCAGGCCTCTTCTATACAGGGCTGAATTTGGCTCATGTTTAGGTGTCAGACCACAAAAGATATAGGAGATAATGCTCTCTTTTGGGTCATTACTTTCAGAATCAAATTGGCTGCTGGCGTTCACTCTCTTTTGGACCAGCTGTAAAACTAAAGTGTTTGACCCTTTGTAGTCAGTCTCCATGGCATTTTTCTTCAGCATATGGAAGTTTGATCATTGTCTTGGACAGATTCCAAACAGAATAATTAAAATGTTGCTTATCTAATTTGCATATTCAACTAGATATAGTATTCTTCTTGCCCAAGACTACTGTAAAACACTGAAATAATACGTTAAACAGCTCCAGTGCTCTTCTCTAGAAGATTCAAATACAAACACAATATAACTGTAGTTTAAACCCCACTGAGTACCTATGGTCCTAAGTGAACCAGTTCTAACACCAGTATTGCAGAGAAAGAGACAGCTTTAATGTAATGCAACCAAGCATTATGTCTTCCAGACAAACGTAAAAAGAAGAGAGGAAAAATTCATCTCCAGCAGAATGTGCATCACTTAGGATGCCTGAGTCCAGAAGCTAAATGATGCTGACATGCACATGATTATAATGCCCTTTCAGTATAACAGCAAAATAGATACCAAAAAGGAATGCTTGTTGTTCTCATGACATTTCAAAAAGGAGCTAACAAAAGTCAAGTCAATATTCTAATTTTTCTAAGAATTTATCCATCAAGGATCTTTCCACAGCCTGAATCTTAAAAGAGACTCTTTTCTGATTTTCCGTGCAAGACACTTACAGAACTTTAACTCCCAGGAAATCTAATTTTGCATGGGAAATATTGCTGCAGTAACATTTGATGTAGTAAGTTGCTCTGAAGGAATTCATTATTAAACAAGTTCAAACAGTGTGCAAATCATGGCTGATTGAATCACAGCCATCGTGGGGGATAGGAGTGGAGGGAAGACCTATTTTTTAGGCTATCCAGTCACTCCTGTCATGGTATTTAATGATCACTTGCTGTTTAAAATATTTGCAAGAGATCTGGTTTATTCTGTATCTTATTCCAAACTGTCTGTGCATAAAAACAAAGGCCACAGAGCCCTTCCCAGACTGTCTCTGGGAAGCCCAGTCCTTACAGTCACAGTCACCAGTATCATCCTTCCAAGCCAACATTTAATAACAACTTTAAAACACATTTGTCTAATGTGCAATTACAAATACTCCTAACCAACCAAACTTGCCAACAGGGTTCAATTAATTAGTCTTTAAGGGGCTCTGGATTATTCCTTGGATCTGCAAGCTCCCTCAACTACAGCATTATCATTAGGTAGAGATGCAAAGTCCCCTTGCTCTGATTCTGCCATGTTGTGCTCTGTTGTCTCAACTTGTGGTGATGGTTGGCTGCTTGAGACTTCGTGGGGCGAAGAAGTGGATTCAATGCCCCTTATCTCCCTTCCTTTGGAGTCTGGAGGAGTTGTTGCCCTCTCTTCAGTAATAGGTATTTAGCTGGGATGACAGCTCTTACAGCTATGGGGCAGCCCCTAAAGACACTACTGCTGTTCATGACCATTATTTCCCACCAGAGAGACACACCACAACATTTTCAGGAAGTGACAGGAGCTCTTGGGACTCAATATTTTGTTTTTGCCTTATCTGTCTCTTTATATGGGTGCAACTCACCAGTGACTCTGTTGTCCCTTGTTTTCAGTTTTCTGTGGAGAAAACATTGGCAGGGGATATCTCATGCTTCACTGGTGCCATTCTGTAATTTAACCATGGTAACATTGGATCAGAATATGCCTCTGAAGTCTTTTTCCAGAAAGAGCTTTATTTTGATACAGTTCTTCCTCCCATCTGGTGGATTCAGGATAATAGAAACTGGCTGTAACATGTCGAAACCTGCACTTCACTGCAAACGCTTAAAACACATGTCCACTGACCTGCATCCAAAGTTACCATATCAGGAATACCACATCAAACAAAGCCAGAACTGACATGCACAATGACCTGTTTAGTTAGAGCAACGAAGGGTCCTGTGGCACCTTATGGAGTAACAGAAAAGTTTTGAGCATGAGCTTTCGTGAGCACAGACTCACTTCATCAGATGCATCTGATGCATCTGATGAAGTGAGTCTGTGCTCATGAAAGCTCATGCTCAAAACTTTTCTGTTAGTTTATAAGGTGCCACAGGACCCTTCGTTGCTGTTACAGATCTAGACTAACACGGCTACCCCTCCGATACTGTCTAGTTAGGTGTACAATCTTTTAGTAAGGGTTTCTTCAAAATATCTCTTAAAATCACTCTTCCCATCTGAATTCAGGAAGAGTGGCCCCTTTCAAACTTGATTTTCAAAATAGGGCATGTGTAGATGTTCTGGGGTCACTCCATGTTGGCGGCCATAGGGAGCTCAGAGTTATTGCCATTAGTCATTGTCTTAGTGATTGCCAGCATTTAGTGATGGAGGCTGGGCAGAAATGCAGTTCACCCCCATCCCCACACAATTTTTTTAGCTTTAGTGAGCACTCAATATAATAAAACAATCTGAACAGAAGCTATTTAGCTCTATCTTTGAACAATAGGGAGGAACAGGTTAAAACAGACCACAGGCACTACCTGGGGAGACTCCATGTCTCCTAGCTAGGACACATGTTCCAAGGCATCTGCCCCTGGCTTAATGAAGTCCTTTCAGCCAAGGGTGACCCTCTTCATTTGGGACAGGTTAAGCTAATTTCTGCTTCCTTTTACTCATACAAGAAAGACAATAACATTGTTATTGTTTCACTACCTGTACGTTCAGTACTGAAGTGATCTGTAACTCACCACCAGCCAAACTGGATCATTCTGATCCACATCCCTCTATCAGCTGCACACCTACGCAGAGCAGGTGTGTACAGGCATGTACATACATTTTGGTCCTGAAGTCTTTTCCTTTCCCAGCTGGCTGCAGGGGAGAGTTCATTCAGACCCTGCTTACGTATAAACAAAACAATTTATTTCTCTTTGCTTTGATTGAAAAGCAAACTAGTCTCACGTCAAAGAGTGAACATAACTGTCATTAACATTAATTTCAGTTCTACAGGTAAAGAGATAGCAGCACATACACCTCAACTAAAATTTGACCTGTCTTTTAACTTTTCCTAGTGCAATTATTATTACAAACAAGGTTTAAGAACTGGTTTGAAATACAATATATTAGCCTTTTGCTTCTTTGCTTATTCAGTGCATGAACTAGTACTGGGACACTGTTTGGAAGATACTTGAAAAGTACAGGCTTTTATCAGGCATTGCAGGCTTGTGAGAAGCAAATTTATTCAAATTTTATCCACCACTCACTCAGGTTGACACTTGCAAAAATGTTATTGCTGTGGTCTCTGGAAAATTAAATCAATACATTGGTGTTGCTCTTACTGAGGTATTTCTTGTATTTACAATGGGTGCTGCAGTGAGGGAATTTGTACCATGTTGAGTACTTATTTGTTAGTGGTCATTATGGTAAAACTCTCAATAAATTAATAAAAATTAAATAAACCATTTTAGGATTTTCCCCCTCTTCCTTTTCTCCCAACCCACATTCAGGGGTGTGGCTTGATACCAGACACATTTCAGGCCATCTCTATTTTCTTCAGTGGGTTTGAAGACATACGAATCTCTGACCTTTCTGATGCTAGAAACCCATACTGGAATGGTGTGTTCAGTTTAACTTGCTCACTGTTTAAAAATTAAAATATATTTTTCTGTGTGAATCTAGTTTCATATTTTAATAATTCCCTGAATAATTCCTCAGTGTTTGGACTAAATAAAAGCCTATCTGACACATTTTTTCGTGCACTGAGTTAATACTATGTAAAAATACCTCTGTTTATGAATAAAGGACGACTCTCTTGTGACCAGTGGGGCATAATTTTAATCAAAAGATAGTTGTCACTGAGGAGACAATAGACAGCAATTTCTGTGGCTGAGGCCAAACACTAGTTTGATGATTTGCCTAAGTGCGACTGATATTTGGTACAATTATGTTAGTAGCACAGATTTGTACCTATTACATTACTGCAGAATTCGAGTGTTGGGGAAAGCAGATGGGTCAGCTGCCCAACTCTTCTGCTGAGGTAATCTCAGAGCATCCTTAGAACATTTAAGATTTTCATAATTGTCATTCTGGAGGCTTTTGACAAGGCTGACATAAATCTTGGTAAAAAGGCATGGCTCCAGAGGCCTCAGAACTGCTTTTAGAACCTTCTGGTTATTTAATATTACCAAGAAACCAATTACAAAAGCACAGGCTATGATTCTTTGATTTGGACGTGTTTAAACAGCAATAATCTTATTTTATGAGATGTTTGAAAACTATGTACCCAAATTGTGGTACCAAGATGGAAATAACTAGTGCCAGGAAAACTGCTGTGTTCTGTCAACAGATTTTCAACAGAACACGTTTGTAGTGTGGATGCTCCCTAGTTTTGTTGACAGAAAGCCCCTTCTAACGACAGAACGCTGTAGTGTAGACACAGCTTGTGAGTCCATATCTACTGGAATTGAGACTGTGTCTATACTAAAAATTATTTCAGTATAATTTACATCACTCTGCAGTATGAATAATCCACAGCCTGAGTGACTTAGGTTACACTGACCTAAGCACCACTGTGGATTGTGCTATGTCAACAGGAGAGCTTCTCCTGATGACATAGCCACTGCCTCTCATGGAGATAGGCATTATTAAGCTGACAGGAGGGTTTTCTCCCATCAGAAGCACCACTCTTAATTTGAACCAGTATACCTCACTGGCACACCTAATAGCACAACCTGGCCTGTTAAGATTGCCCTATCCGGAGGTTGTACTTTGCTTCTAAATGCATTAAACTAAATAGTCTTCTAAAATATTTTTCATACGACTCTTAATGCTTTTGGATCCAAGGCTGGTGTTATCAGGAAAATAGAGATGACTGAAAACTTCATGCAAAAGGCACAGTGACATGTACCTGAAATGAGTGTTACATACATCTGCTGCATTCAAGGCTGAAAAAGCTAATGTGGGGTTGGTTGCTGGACTTAACCAGCCCAGATGGGCTTGACACAACATATGTCAGAACCTAGTAGTTTCATTTTGATAGGATGCATGGCTCCCAAAATAAATAAATAAATAAAAATCACTGGAGGGATCAGAAGGCAGCATAGCTGCAAACCATCAAATGTCTCGGCTCACATAGCATATCAAAACATTAAAAATGCAAAGGAGAATCTTTGTGATAGATCATTTAACAATGTGGATGGCAACCTCAGTTGCAGTAAATATCTGCCAGTTCATACTGAGGTTTCTTCTCCACACCAGCAAAGATATACATTTGAATCACATCTTGGGACCAGTAAATAAAAGTTTAGGCTTTATGATCAACATCTGCTAATATGTCTTCCTGCATTTCATCTCCTTACTTCATATCACAGCACAGGATGGCCCTTTAAAGGAGCAGGGCTTAGCCCCCACCTTGTGATCAATCAGCTTGTAAGATAAAGGACCAACAACCAGCCCACTAAATGGGGAATGCTGTGGGAGATTGTGAGTTAAGGCAAGGATCTGGAGGGAAGCTGGCCAAGCTGCTAAGAAGAAGACCTGGCTGGGGATATTTGCTAAATTGGCAGGAGCTGAAGAAGCCCTCTGAGACAGAGGCCTTAGAAGAGCTAGGCAACAGGACCTTCTATGCCTCGGCTGATTGATTGTGAAACTGTGTGTGTCTCTGAACAAGAAATACATCCTTGGGAAAAAGGGAGAAAATAGTGATGCTGAGGATCACTTTGCTGAAATACCCATCAGTGAACTGGTGCACCAACTTATGAGAGTGATGAAACTGAGACAGGGACAGGGTCTGATGCTGTGTTTGGGAATGTCCTGTCAAATCATGACAAACCAAATTTAATTCTTTGTTAGAGAGTTACTGGCCTACTGGGTAAGGAAACAGTTGTCAGTGTGATATATATTGATTTCAGTAAGTCTTTTTTACACTATGACATTTTCATGGGCAAAGTGTGACAGCATGGTCTAGATGAAATTAGACTGTCCTCAAAAGAATAGTTACCAATGGTTCACCAACAGCTTGGGAAGGTATATCTAGTGGGGTTTTACAAGGGTACGTTCTTTGTCTGATATTTCCATTCATTTGATAATGGGGTGAAGGAACATGCTTATAACATTTGTGTATGATGTCATGCTGAGAGGGGTTGCAAGCACGTTGGTGTACAGAATTAGAATCGAAGATGACCTGGGTAAGTTGGAGAATTGTCCTGAAATCAACAAGGTAAAAGTTCAGACAAGTGCACAGTACTATACTGAAGGCAAAATCAGATGCACAACTGCAAAATGGGGAATAACTGGCTAGGCCTGTGACTCCCAATCTCTTCAGTAACACGGCACACTTCAATGAGACAAATAATTGCATGGCACACCCACTTTTTTTAGCTGAACCAATTGCTTATAAACATATGTTTACTATGGTTACGGTCTTACTAGAGAGGTTTGCAATATAGCAGTGCATCTAACAGACTAAATAGAGATCAAATGCATTCATGTTCTGTAGGATGGAAGTTTCTGAGGCTGGTTATGGTATTCTGCTAAAGACCCCCTATTAGAATCCAAAAGTCTGGAGTAGGCCTATAATGCTATAGTTCAGAAACCCAGTTAGCATGAATGGGAGGTTATCCCCGCTTGGCCACCCCTTGTCTCACTCACAAGACCCAGGGAAGGTCGTCCCAACTCAGACAGAGCCCTTGAGTTTGGAGGGAGGGATAGTTGCCCTGGCAGCTACATTCAAAGAAGAGGCCATGCAGGTCAGAACCAGGATATAGCACCATCCCACTTGCTATCCCAGGCTGGTACTCAAAACAAATGTGTTATTGCTCTATACTGTTACTGTCTCTTTTGCTTTAATCTTCTAGATAAGCCCCCTGAATGGGCCTGTGTGCCGGTGCCACCATTACTCTTGTAGCTGCGTCATCCATCCAATTAGACACATAGATGTTATTGCATGTCTGCTTTGTTTAAGTAACTTGTTAAGGAAAACCACTTGTACTAGTGATAAAATGTTCTACAAGCAATGGGCAGGGATACTATGTAACCTTTTTCAATTATTGGCTTATTGTGCTCATTTTGTCTTGCTGCTAGGACCTATCCAGGCTTGGGTAACACCCATGCGGTAGTTTCCCCCCACCCCTCAATAATCTATATGATCAATTGTAACCTATTGTTTAGCAGTGCTCCACTGAGTCCTGATGGGTGAAGGGACACTCCACCAGTGCTGTGTGTAATAAACCTTCCTGCTTGCTTCACACCCTGTGTCCAGACTTTGTTCCAACAGATTTCAATCTATCACAGAATACACCATTTTAGACAGCAAGCACAGATAACAAGGATGTTCAGTAAATGGGTAATACTGAAAGCAGCTCCCTTCCCTGCCAGCCTGTTGGAGCCAGGTCACAGCATTTAAACTGCATCCCAGCTCCAACAGGCTCCTGCCCTCCCCCATCTTTGCCACAGCCTGGAGAGGGGACAGATTCCCTTGTAGCTTATTAGGGCTGGGAAGCAGCATTTCAGCTGCCTCCCAGTGTGAACGAGGTCCTATGGAATTGGCATTTCCTCTCACGGTGGCTCTGCAAAGACCCACCATGCATGTGTGTGGGGGAACTGGCAAACCCCATGCCAACTGGGACTCAGGCAGCCTTGCCGCTTGAGCCTCAGCTGGCATGGAATCAGTTCCTCCCCACATCCTGCAGTGGGTCTGCAAAGAGCCACAGTGAAGGGAAATTGATAAAATTTCATGTCACACTTGGACAGTTCTCATGGCACACCAGTGTGATAAGGCATGCTGGTTGAAAACCATTGGGCTAGGCAATAGTATTGTGAAAAGTTTCAGGGGGCTATAATGGGTCACAGATTGAACATAAAACAATGTGATGTGGTTGTGAAATAGGATTAATATCTGGGATACTGTGTGTAAGACACAGTCAGTGTTCGCTCTATTGTTTTCCATCCATGAGAGGGATAAATACAGTTATGTGCACCCAGGCATATGTGGACGTGCAGCACTAATAGAAACACGTGCTGCTCATTGTGGGCATCTGTGGGTGCTCTGGTATCAGCTGGGCAGCACCTGAATGTCCCTAGATGGATGCCCAAGTGTTTAGCTTTCAGAGACCACTGGGAACAGGTGATAATTGACCCACCCCAGTCGACACAGATAAGGCCTCAAATGGAGTGTTGCATGCAGTTCTGGGCACTACGCTACTAGAACGTCAACAATTTGGGGAAAGTCGAAAGGAGACAGATGAAAATGAGGAAAGGCTTAGAAAACAGGACAACTGTGGGAAAGTTTCAAAAAAAAATTCCACTTGACATGTTGTCTTGGAAATAGATGATTGAGGGATGGCCTATTAACAGTGTTTAGAGAAGTGTAAAGCTGTGCCATGGGGCACCTCAGTCAGTGCCCATTCCTGTGGCCTGTCAGCCACAGAAACACACCAGGTGCTATTTATTCTTTCTTTCCAAGCCTAGCTATGTCGTGCAGGCTTCCAGGAAGAGAAGACTTCCACAGAGCCAACACACCTAACCTCCCACTCTGAGCCACCTCTGCTTCCTCTTCCTCCCACTTGCATCCTCCCATTCACTGAGCCAATTACCCCATTAGCTAGCAATTGCCACCCAGATATTGGTAATTCCCACAGAAACTGACTAATAGGTTTCATTTAGCCCTGCATCCTCCCCTGTGCTGCAGTGACCTCATTGGCCAGAGTGCTACTAACAAGGCCCAGTCACCAGCTGTTTTAAAGGGAATAGTGATTGATTGTTCTTTATACGCACTGTGTAAGTGCCCACTCTGTGGGTGCTCTGGGACTGGATCTTTCACGGAGAAAGGTGTTCGGCACCCACTAGCAGTCAGCTTGCCTCTCTGCTCCGTCCCTCCCGTGGCCCCTCTGATCACCTCTTTTCCCTCCTCTCAATACTTCCTGCTTGCCATGAACAGCTGTTTTGCAGGAGGCTCCAGAAGAGACAGGGAGGAGTGGAGACAGGAAGAGCTTGGGAGAGGGGCAAGAAGAGATGTGGTGGAGGTGGGATCTTGGGGAAGGGGGTAGAGTAGGGCAAGGCCTGGGATGGAGGTGAGGCTCAAACACCACCTGGATGGAGGGGAAGTTGTCACTTATGGTCCACTGAAGGTCAGACTGAAAGTAATGACATTAGCTGCAGACATTAGGAAAAGCTTTGTAACTGTAAGGACAGGTAAGCACTGGAATAGGCTTCTAAGGGAAGTTGCAGAATTTTTGGTATTTGAGGTTCTCAAGAGCAGGTTAGACTGGTGTTCTCAAACTTCATTGCAACGTGACCCCCTCTGAGAACAGAGTTACTACATGACCCTGGGGCATGGGGGATGACAGAGCCCAACTCCTGCTGCCCTGTGTGCGGGAAGAGAGGGCCACAGCCCAAGACCTTCTTCCTCAATGGGATCATGGGGGGATGGAGCCTGAGCCTTGTCACCCTGGGGAGAGGGACAGGGCAGCAGAGCCTGAGCCCCACCGACCTGAGTCAGGGTGGAGATTAGACTTTAGCTTCATCTCAGGTCCCAGAAAGTCTCGTGCTGGCCTTGGTGACCCCATTAAAATGGGCTCACGACCCACGTGGTGTCCTGAGTCACAGTCTGAGAACTTCTGATTTAGAAAAAAATATTCCTCAGGGATTGTTCAGGTGTATTAGGTCTTATCTCAGTCAGGGAGTTAGACTGGATGTCTTCTCGAGATGACTTCCAACCCTATATTTCTGTGATTTTAAAAAATGCTAGTCCCTTAGAGAGCTGAAAGCACCTGGCACCTTGAAAATCAGGGCAAAAGTGACATATGAGTCCTTTAAATATGGATCTAAGAACATGACCTCAGGCACCTAAAACTGCCATATCAAGTAATTAAATGCTACTATAACAAATGCAGTGAACAAGCAACAACAAAAATCAGAGTGAACTCCAGTAAAGGGGAAAATCTAGTTTTCTAAACTTATTTTTTTAACTAAAATGTTTCCACCTTCAGCTTCTTAACTGTATAAACACATTTACATGCACACAAACACATGGGTTTTGGTTCCATCTGCAAAGTAGACAACCAAATTGCTTATGCTAATTAAAAATTGAAAATGTGACAAGTGAATTACTTTTGTAAAAGAAATGAGATTAGTGAAAATGGACTCCCCTCCCCAGCCAGTGGAAACTGACATAGCTTAACTAATTTTTGATGAGGAGAAGAAAACATTCAATAGTAAGTTAGAGTTAGTCAATTTGCATATTGTGACTAATGTCATGATCAAATTTTGGCATTTTTCTTCAAACCAATTTTTTGTAAATTCAGCTATGATGGACACTCCAACGAATAACACCATTTGAAAATTATTTCCTGTCAGCTATTGAGGGCATAACAGCACAGAACATTGAGAGCCAGGACTGGTGGCTGTAAACAAACTTTATGGAACCATGGGAAACTTGGACACCCCAGGGTTAAATGGTTGTCTGGCTAGCTAACATCAAGATGGATTATGGATGTTGACAGATGAGAGAGTTCCAGATTAGAGAGGTTCAACCTATATTTTCACCCTTTGGCCAACTCCAGTTAGTATAGGTATGACACTGGGCCTAGTTCTAGGACTCTTTCTCCCCGCTTTGTGACCTTGAACAAGTCACCTCACCTTTCTGTGCCTCAGATTTCCTGTTTTGTAGAATAGGGATAATTCTTACTTCCTTTTTAAAACTCTTTGGGCATGCTTGTACATATGGGAAGAGCAATGCTCCAGAGGTCGAGCATCGGCAGTATACTTTAGTATGTCTAGTAGGGATGCGCTAAATAGAATGTTCATGGCATCCCTGTCAACACTTGTACTCCTCACAATTGGGACGAGTAAGGGAAGTTGATGGGAGAGCTTCTTCCATCGACCTTGCGCTGTGGGGACAGCAGAGGAAGTCAGCATAAGGAATGTTGATTCCAGCTATGCTATTCTCGTCGACTTTCTCCCCTCGTGCAGACCTGCTCTTTGAGATCTATTGGTTATCCTTCCTCCCAACTTCTTGAGATATGTACCCAGACTTTTATGGCAGGATTTGTCCTGTTTACTGGGAATATTTTCAAGGGCACATGGACACCTAACACCCACATGTGCTGTTGAAAATCTCCCTCTTCATCCATATTTGTTTTAGTCAATTAAAATGACTTTGTATATGGGGACCTTTATCCTGCTCTATTACATCGAACAATTTCAGCATTTTGAAATCCAAGTTCCATCTTGCAGTTCAGCCTACAGGGCTCTCCTGAGGACCGATACAATATGGCCTCTTTTGGAATACTTTTGTTGGAACAACAGACCTTTCTGACTGCTGGATGTAACTGTGTTTGATTCTGAAAGTAGTCTCTCTTTGTTTTATTGGTCGATTCATTCTGTACCTAAGTTGTATCTGTAGCGTCCTATTATAGCATTGCTCTGCACACTTATTGGAATGAATAAGATGGGACAAGAGCATGCTTTGTAGAAACACACACATACAAACACTTTGTCTGCCCATTTGTGCCACCTTTAGGGGTAAACTGAAAAGAACAGTACATGCAGGAAGCTAACCATATCTTCATCAACTCTAATAAATGCAACCTTATTTACAATCATCCAGGATCAAATCTTGCTTTGATAGGAGCCAATGGCAAAACTGCCATTGAATTCAGGGGTTCAGGGTGAGACCCAGATCAAGTGGATGAGGTAGACCAGACTTTTATAAGACAATTAATGGAGGTTGAAAGATCCTAGGTCCTGGTTTTCATAGGGGACTTCAATCACTCAGACATCTTCTGGGAGACCAATACAGCAGTACAACAATCCAGGAAGTTTTTAGAGAATGCTGGGGACAACTTCCTGGTGTAAATACTCAAGGAAACAGCCAAGGGCCAGGCTCAGCTTGAACTGCTGTTCACAAACAGGGAGGAAGTGATAGGGGAAGTAACTGTGTGTGGCTATCTGGGTAGCAGTGATCACGAGATGGTTGAGTTCAGGATCCTGACCAAAGGAAGAAAGGAGAGTAGGAAAATATGGACCCTGGACTTCAGAAAAGCAGACTTTGATTCCCTCATGGAACTGATGGGCAGGCTGTCCTGGGATGCTAACTTGAAGGGGAAAGTAATCCAGGAGAGCTGGCTGTACTTTAGAGAAGCCCTACAGAAGGTGTAAGAACACACAATCCCAATGTACAGTAAAAAAAGAAGTATCGTAAGCAACCAGCTTGGCTTAATAGAAAAGCCTAGGGGTTATGGTGGATGAAAGGCTGGATATGAGTAAACAGTGTGCCCTTGTAGCCAAGAAGGCTAACAGCATACTAGGGTGCATTAGGAGGAGCATTTTGAGCAGATCTAGAGAAGTAATTATTCTTCTTTATTCAGCACTGGTGAGGCCACATCTGGAATATTGTGTCCAGTTTTGGGCCCCCCAGTATAAAAAGGATGTGGATTTGCTGGAGCAGGTTCAGCGAAGGGCAACAAAAATGATTAAGGGTCTGAAGCACAAGACCTATGAGGATAGGCTGAGGGATTTGGGCTTGTTTAGTTTACAGAAGAGAAGACTGAGGGGTGATTTAATAGCAGCCTTCAACTTCCTGAAGGGGAGCTCTAAAAAGGAGGGTGATAAACTGTTCTCAGTGGTGTCAGGTGGCAGAACAAGGAGTAATGGTCTGAAGTTGAAGAGGGAGAGGTATAGGTTAGATATAAGGAAAAACTACTTCACCAGGAGGGTGGTGAAGCATTGGAATGTGTTGCCTAGAGACGTGGTGGTTTCTCCATCCCTTGAGGTTTTTAAGTCCCGGCTTGACAAGGTCCTGGCTGTGATGACTTAGTGGGGATTGATCCTGCTTGAAGCAGGGGGCTGGACTAGATGACCTCCTGAGGTCCCTTCCAGCCCTGTGATTCTGTAACATCTCGGAAGTTGTGGGGCTGTTACTGAATGGGGAAGATAACCTAGTGACAGATGATGTGGAAAACTGAAGTACTCAATGTGTTTTTTGCCCCTGTCTTAACATGCAAGGTCAGCTCCCAGACTGCTGCACTGGGCAGCACAGTGTGTGGAGGAGGTGGGAAGCCCTCAGCAGGGAAAGAATAGGTTAAGAATGATTTAGAAAAGCTGGATATACACAAATCCATGGGGTCAGATCTAATGCATCTCAGGATGCTGAGGAAGTTGGCTGGTGTGTGTGCAGAGCCATTTGCCATTATCTTTGAAAATTCCTGGTGACTGGGGGAGGTTCCAGATGACTGGAAAAAGCCAAACATAGTATCCGTCTTTTAAAAAAGGGAAGAAGGAGAATCCTGGGAATTACAGACCTGTCAGCCTCACTTCAGTCCCTGGAAAAATCATGGGGTGGGAGGGATATTGCCCCCCACAGTTCTAGGCCCCCTATTACAAAAAGGATGTGGATGCATAGGAGAGAATCCAGCAGAGGGCAACAAAAATGGTGAGGTGGCTGGAGTACATGACTTATGAGGAGAGGCTGAGGGATTTAGGCTTATTTATTCTACAGAAGAGAAAAGTGAGGAAGGATTTGATAGCAGCCTGCAACTACCTGAAGGGGGATTACAAAGAGGATGGAGACAGACTGTTTTCCGTGGTGACAGATGTCAGAGTGAGGCACAATGGTCTCAATTTACAGAGTGCGGAGGTCTAGGCTGGCTATTAGGAAAAACGATTTCATTAGGAGGGTTGCCAAATACAGGCATGGGTTGCTATGGAGGTGGTAGAATCTCCATCCCTAGAGGTTTTTAAATCCCATCTTGGCAAAGCCCTGGCTGGGATATTTAGTTGGGATTGCTCCTGATTTGAGAAGAGGGTTGGACGTGATGACCTCCTGAGGTCCCTTCCAGCCCTATGGGTCTATGATTCTATGACCAAAAAAAGATGTTGGTAAAAATAACTTCTAGCTCTTATCAAGCATTGTCAATCAGTAGATCTCTACCAAGGAAGTCAGCACCATTATCTCCATTTCTCCAGTGGGGAAGCTGGTGTGAAGAGACTTGCCTAAGCATGGTTTCTAAAATCCAGGCCTCCTGACTGCCCATTTATGTTCTCTGTGTTCAGTGGGGAAGTGAGAAGGTTATGAAATTCATCCTGTACAATCAGTTCTGCTGTGTAGTCAGGAAATATGAATGTTTGCTTGAAGCAAAGACAAGTTCTTTCTGCATCCCATGGTAGGAAAATGACAGCTGTATAGAAATACAAGTTGAAGTGAATATGTCAAAGATCTTTCATGTGCAAGCTAAAGAAGTCTGGAAACCATGCACTCAGCATTGAATAAATGGCACTTTTAATTCTTTGAGTTCCCCATTATATGACTGCTGGCAAACTGACAGCACTGGAGAGTGAAGATTCTCTCTTTCTCCAGAGCACCAGAACGAGTGAATTCTGTTTCCCCTGTGGCTTCTACTGCCCCAGGAGTGTGGGAGGCCTGACCATTGCTGCTGCTTCACGGCAGGCACTCCTGATAATCCCCACAGTCACTTCCCTCAGGGTATGGGGCACACTGGGAGCAGGGAGGGGCAGGGCTTGGGGAAGAAGAACTGGGAGCCCCCTCTTCCTGGCCCACCAGTAGTCCTAGGCCAGATTGCACAATTGCTCCTGCTGGGGATGACCTGCAGACCATGAGTTTGAGACCCCTGTCCAAGAGAATGCTGTGGAATAGAGTGGCAAGTGCCTGGAAGACAGCTGGTGGAGCAGCAGCACATTGAGTGTGGGGTGCAACAAGTAGTGTGCCCAGAGAAGCAAGCAAGATCCTTTCTTCCTCCCTGGACTCCCTTGGGAGAGACATGAACTCCTGCAAAGGCACCTCTAACTTCCAGGTCTTCACTGACCAAGGGCTTCCCTGTGTTGAGCCCATGCACGGCCTCCCCACCCTCCTGTACACTGTAACTTTTAAACTGATACCCAGGGAAGCAATTTGCTGTACCTTTAATCTTTCTTTTTGCAGTTGCTCGGTAACACCTAGCAACAAAGTAAAGTATGTTTCCTTGTTTTGTTACTAAAAGTCATCTTTGGAAAACCATGATCTGATTCCTGTGCCCTAGAAGGCAGGAGGTTCTGTGTGCATGTGCCTAAGACTGCTTTCAGGAATTTACAGGGATTTTTTCCCCCCAAGCTCTCTCTTCAGAGGGAGCTTTAAAGACTGTAAGGGTGCCCCACTGGAAGAAATTCCCAAATGCTTCTTCTTGGGCTCTCAAAGTGGTTTTTGCACTTGGGCGGTGGAAGCGTACCCTTCAAGGTCAGGGAACCTGTGACCCTGGGGAGTTTTTAAACAGAAGCTTTTTGTGCCAGGCTATTTTAAAATCTCTTGCAGCCCCCCACTGTTGGCACTCAAAGTGCCATAGTGGAGAGCAGCCTTGACATATGCCTTTCCCACTGAGAGCAAAGTGATCTATTTTTGACCTAACAGACTAAATTCAGGGGCAGTGTCAATTTTAATGATGCCTCTGATTATGGTGCTAAGGTGGAGTTTTAATCTAAAATTTTGTTAGGACTCTTTTGCTTTCATGCCAAAGTCATGCTATTCATAGAAAACAAATGGAATAAATTTCAAAGTTCCATAAGCATGGGGATTATGCATTTCTTTTCACACAGAGTGAGTTCCTAATTCTCCTTATGCAGGGACTATGCTTCCATAATGTTGCAGATAATCATTGATCCAAGCCAGGATACTACAAATTGATTACAACAGCTTTTTTTTTCCCCAGGGTTTGCAGCTAAATCTTTCTGCTGGTGTGACAACCTCGGTTACAGCTATTGCACTTCTATAGGTTGGAATGTGATGTGCAGGGGCCTGTTGTAAAGAATAGACCACAGCGTTACTGTAGATAGAGCCGGAGACATAACCCCTTGTACCATTCATGGTATGAGGCCTGAGATCTGAACTAAAGTAGGAGGTCAAGCCTGGCTAATATAAAACAAAGTTAGCAAGAAACAGGCTGTGAGCAGAGTTGGGCTCTGCCTGTGTATGTTTACTGAACCTGGCAAGAACAGAGCTGGTGTTGCAAAAACAGCCCCCCCTCCAAGAAGTGCTAGTCACAGGACATGCATGCAACCGCATGCCGGAAGGGTGGCATGAGAACACCTTGATACCAACGTATTCACCAAAGATAACAGGAATCTGCTGGTCTCTCTTAAAGACAAGGCCAGGATGACAATAGGAAGGATGGAATCAAAACAACGTGTAAAGCTAATGAGAGGTAATTAGTCATGTCTGGGGGCAGTAACTAACTATGTCATACGGGCAACATTTAGCTTGTTTGTATTCATGTATAAAGAGGCATCTCAGCCTGGAAGTGTCTTTGGACAGCCCAAGGGGGGAACGGAAAGTCTTGCCATTCTATTCTCATGGCCATACATGTGTTAGTGTAACTGTATGTATTGATATGGGGAGCTTGGACTGTGTTTTGTTGGCAATAAGCCTGGCCCTGTGACTTCCGACCTTAATGTACCTTGGCTGAAACTCAAAATCTTCAGTTCAAAAATTCTGCCATAGTTCATCATGGGAGATGTAGTTTGGTGTCCCATACCTCTGTTCTTCTCTGTGGGCTGGGCTCCAAGCTGGACTATGTCTCTGATGATGTACCATAGCTATGGGACTCCCATGTTGCCTCACAGCATCTCAACAATAGTCCATGAAACCATATGGTGCTTTATGGAAGGTGTCGTCTGATGAAGGAGCCCAGCCCATCAAAGAAAATGGAGTCAAGAGGCACCTGAAATAAAATTCCCATGAAGCGCTGGCCATTTAGAATTGAAACTTTTAGTTTTCAGCCAACAGTTTTAGATTTTTGATGTTTCAATTTAATGTTTAACTATTCTGAGGAATAGTAACAGAGAGGAAGCCGTGCTAGTCTATACACTATCAAAACAAAAAGCAGTCAAGTAGCACTTTAAAGACTAGCAAAATAAACTATTTTGCTAGTCTTTAAAGTGCTACTTGACTGCTTTTTATTCTGAGGAATATAAGCCTATTTTCTGATTAGCTCTCTTTTTCATCCTTTATGACTGTGTGCGTGCTTCCATTGCAAGAGCTATCTGTGGACACTAGAACCAGGTTAGAGACTAGGAATGAGTCTTCATTTCCAGTCTCCCAATTTCTAGCAACCTTTCCCAGTTTCTGAAATACACTCTCTCCTTGTGTCTTGCCTCCCTGCTGCTGGGTCCTTCACCCTTTTGAAGCAGGCTCTTAAGAGTTCAGTTTAAATTTAAAAAACAATTATCTATGTCATCTCAAAATAAAAACAAATCTTTGCCTTAAATTTCTAGCAATTAATCAATAACCCTCTATAGCTTGACTTTCCAGAATGCCAAGTGACCTACTAATGTGCCCACTGCTCAGCTCCTCAAGCAAGAGCAATGCCTTGTTTCTCAATCAATGCTGTAATTGAAAAATCATGGTGCACATGTTTGTCCTCAAACTCTGCAGGGTAGAAAGGGGCCAATCATCTGATGTGTCTGAGATCATTTACACTGAGAACACTGATTCTGGCTGAATCAAAGGTCAGGGAGAATTTAAGCTTTGCGAGGAGGAAGGCTAATCAATTAAATCCATACTAAATAAAAACATTATTTAATTCCAGTCAAAGTAAACAGTATTGCTGTAAGCTTGTTTTGCTTGCAGAATGCTGCATATCCAAAAGAATATGTAATATTAGGTTATATATAACAGCTATTAAAAGACGATTTAGTTAAATCTTTGATAATACCTGATGAATTCTCCCCCTAGTATAAAAATGTAGGGCTTTTAGAGTAAATACTGTACAAATATTTGGGAAAAGTAGATTTGAAATGGATAGGCATTTCACTTGTCTACCAAAAAAAAAAAAAAAAAGAAAACCAACCAGTTTCTGACGTGTTATGTAGGATGATTGTGAAGTTTGGGCACTCTAGTTTGTACTCTGAAGAGCTGGGTTTAATTCTTGTCTCTGCCACAGATTTCCTGTGTTACTGTTGTTAGGCCCAGACCCCCAAATGTATTTAGGTTCCTAACTTCCATTGAAGTCAGTGGAAGCTGACAGCCTTAGTAATTTTGAGGATCTGGGTCTAGTATATTTGTATCTCTGCCTTCCACTGATCAAGTGGAAATTACTAATGTTCCCTACATCACAGGCATGCTGTGATGATAAAGCCATAGATACTAGTGAAACACTTGGGCTCTAAGGGGGTGGGAATGATGTAGGTAGATAGATCCTACTGAGAACTCTCAAGTCCTGTTGGCTTAAACGGGAATTAAGTGTTTATTTTCCTGCAGCGTGTATCAGGGTATCACGTCAGTCCCGTAGCCCTTCAGTGAGAAGCCCTGCTGACATCAGTGGAACTGTTCTGCAAGATCGGATCCTGCCTGATGGATATTTCTGGTGCACCAGTTATTGCCCATCATCTCCCATTCTTTTTCTCACCTGCACTGAAACCCGAGGTGATCTAAAACTATGAGAGACCAGATACTAGGTACAGTTCCCACCAGAGGACAGTAACAGGACTGAAGCTCACTGTTAAGTGGAAGCCTAATCTACCAGTCACACAAAATAGTGGGTCTCACCGTACTGGTGTACCGCAGAGCTAGAGAACAATGAGTGGTAGATTTTCAGTTTAGATACAGCCGTGAGCATAAATTGTAACACCCCAGGATGCACTGTTACTCCCAGGCAGTCCTCTTGAGCACAGTTCCCTCTCTGCTCCATGAGGAGCTGGTGATTGGGGGTGAGCCTAGGTAAGTCATTTAACCTCCCTGTGCCTCAGTTCCTCCACCTGTACAATAATTGCCCTGTCCTGCTTTTGAGGATTGAGTAAAAGGATAAACACATCAAAAGATTTTGGTGGCACTTAGCTATGGTGATAGGGGCCGTAGAAAGTACTTAGCCAGGAAAGAAGAACTTGCTGTTGTCAACTAGCAACAGCAAATTGCATCCCTTCCCCACAGCAATGACTGACCTGTGCAGGCTAGTGAGTAGCTAGCAGCCAGTCCTAGATGTTGTCCACCTGCTCTTGGAAGACAGTAAATAGATATGCATGTCTCACCTACTTCAGCATGTGCAAACCCCAGGTCTGGAATGCCATGGAGTGGTGTAAAGTACTCCATTTTATGAGTGTGTCATCCAGGGGACAGGCCAGCCCTAAGCAACTTCAAACAATGTACAGAAACACTGAAACAACAGGACTCGCAGCTGGCTAGCAGACTGTATAGGAACTAATTAAAACACACAAAGCAGATTGTTGTCTTGGTTTGGTGGATAACTATTTAAAGTGGCTGTAACCAAACTGCACTTCCCCATCCCACACTGTGACTGAGCTGACTGCACAGCTATCCTGCACGTTATTACTACAATTCAGCATGCGCCATGCTCCTCAGTCAGAAGGCAGGAGTTCCCAAGGCCAGACTAATGGGAGTTTTCTCTCTGCTGATGTGGGTTAAGCTTCTCTCAGATGGAAGTTTTTAGTTGGCATAACTTACAATCATTTGCCAATTCACAAGGATTGGTAGTGCTAATATGGGTCTCTTCAGAGCAGGGAACAGAATAGGACTACGCACTTGTGTTTGGAAAAGTCTCTCTTCTCTTTTCAAGTGCTCGGTAACTGCATCCTGCATTTATCTACTGAATGATATACTGAAAGATTCCAAAGCACATTACAAATTATGGCCTATATGTCTACATTGCAATCAGAAGTGTGGTCTGCAGCCCATGTAGACATTCTTGTAGTGAGACATTTTTACCGGTGGTATCTGGATGTCTTGCTCTTCACGGATGATGCTGCTGTAGTGTCACACACAGAAAACCAGCTTCAGAAACTGCTGGAACTGATCTCCAAAGCATGCAAGGACTTTGGGCTTTCCATCAGCCAAAAGAAGACAAATATACTTGGTCAGGACGTTGCTGAACCTCCATCAATCAGCACTGACAACTATTCGTTAGAGGTTGTCCACGAGTTCGTTTACCTCAGGTCCACCATCACTGACACCCTGTCATTGGAGACTGAGCTAAGTAGGAGGATCGGAAAAGCAGCCACAACTCTGTCCAGACTCAACAAAAGAGTGTGGAATAACATCAAGTTGTACACCCACACCAAAATGCAAGTCTACAGAACCTGCATCCTCAGCACCCTCCTTTACACCAGAGTCTTGGACCCTGTATGCCCGCCAGGAAAAGAAGCTGAATGTCTTCCACTTGCGCTGCCTCAGGCGCATCCTTGGAATATCATGGAAGGACAGAGTGTCCAACACCGCCATCCTTGAGCAAGCTGGAATCCCAACCATGCACACCCTCCTCAGGCAGTGGCAGCTCCACTGGCTTGGCCATGTCCACAGGATGAATGATGGAAGGATCCCAAAAGACATCCTGTATGGCGAGCTAGCCTCTGGCAAAAGACCTCCTGGATGCCCCCAGTTGCGCTACAAAGATGTTTGCAAGAGGGACCTCAGGGAGGTAGACATCGAGCTGGACAGCTGGGAGGAGCTGGCAGACGATCGCAGCAGATGAAGGCAAGAACTATACAAGGGTCTTCAGAAGGGTGAGATGAGGATCAGACAGCTAGCAGAGGAGAAGTGAGCCCACAGAAAGCACAGTAAGGACCTTCCAGACACCCACTACACATGCAACAGATGCAGCAAAGACTGTCACTCTCATGTGGGCCTTCACAGTCACAGTCGATGCTGCAAATGATGATCCCAAATGGAACTATGAAGGGTGCGATCCATAGTCTATGTAGACTGAAGGATGCCTACTACTGGATGTCTTATTTGCTCCAGTCTGTGTTGCTAACCCTGGACTGTGTGCGTGCTCCCTCTGGACTGCCGTGTTGGCTTCTGCAGTTAGCCAATGCAACAGATGTCTGAGAGTCCCCAAGAACCACAGATCAAGTGAGGTACAAAGGAACTGGAACCAGGTTTATTGCCATTGACACCTGGGCTTTAGTACCCTGGGTGTCTTCATTTGGATGCCAGCAGTTTTACACTAATACATGCATGTCTGCTAACAATGGACTCCAGATGTTTCCAGGGGGCAGGACTGACCCATTCTGTTCCCCAGATTGCTCAATGCAATCTTGGTGACATGCACTTTTATACATAGGTATAAACAGGTTACATGTACATTACGTATCCCAGGTACAACAACTTCATTGTAATACGTCAAGCCCTTAATGTAACTAGATACTAACCATTAGACAGTGGTACCATCAAAATAACACTATCCATCCTGTTATCATTATGAGCCTGTACTGAACTTGGCTTGGAACGTCCTAGTACTAAATTGTTATCTGTGGGGAGAGTCCTGGTACCACCACATAACACGTCCTACCTTCCGAGAATGTGTTTATGTGTATCACTGAGTGCCTGCTACTGGGTGCTTTTAGGCCCTGTTACTTATCAGCACTCAGTCTCTTGCTGCATTCCCGTGAGCAAAATCTACCTAGCTTGCAGTTTTTGCTTTAACCCTGTGTTGTTCAGGTTTGAGGTGCTTTAGCTAGGCACAGACCACTGTTTAGGCCTTTAGCCTGTTTGTCAGGCCCTCTCATCACTACAGTACCCAAGGGAGCTTTGAACTAGTTAGCCTGAGTAACAATGGCAATGAAGTCACAGCTACACAAAACTAGCTGGAGTATGTCTATCTGATTGCAGTGTCAACATACGCTGTGTGTATAGGAATTTCTTTGTCAGCCACTGACAGGAAGCCACCTACAGGGTGATGTGCACCAGTCAATGTACGGAAAACAGAAACATCACACAATAGTTTAGCACACAAAGGCTGCGTCTACACGTGCAGCCAACATCGAAATAGCTTATTTCGATGTAGCGACATCGAAATAGTCTGTTTCGATGAATAACGTCTACACGTCCTCCAGGGCTGGCAACGTCGATGTTCAACTTCGACGTTGCTCAGCCCAACATCGAAATAGGCGCAGCGAGGGAACGTCTACACGTCAAAGTAGCACACATCGAAATAGGGATGCCAGGCACAGCTGCAGACAGGGTCACAGGGCGGACTCAACAGCAAGCCGCTCCCTTAAAGGGCCCCTCCCAGACACAGTTGCACTAAACAACACAAGATACACAGAGCTGACAACTGGTTGCAGACCCTGTGCCTGCAGCACAGATCCCCAGCTGCCGCAGAAGCAGCCAGAAGCCCTGGGCTAAGGGCTGCTGCCCACGGTGACCATAGAGCCCCGCAGGGGCTGGAGAGAGAGCATCTCTCAACCCCCCAGCTGATGGCTGCCATGGAGGACCCAGCAATTTCGACGTTGCGGGACGCGGATCGTCTACACGGTCCCTACTTCGACGTTGAACGTCGAAGTAGGGCGCTATTCCTATCTCCTCATGAGGTTAGCGACTTCGACGTCTCGCCGCCTAACGTCGAAGTTAACTTCAAAATAGCGCCCGACGCGTGTAGACGCGACGGGCTCTATTTCGAAGTTGGTGCCGCTACTTCGAAGTAGCGTGCACGTGTAGACACAGCTAAAGGGTGCGTCTACACTAGCTAGGTACTTTGAAGTAGCCAGCACAACGTCGAAGTAGCATGTGTTGCGTCTACATGCGCCGTGCGCTATTTCGACATTGAAATTGACGTCAGGTGGTGAGATGTCAAAATCACTATTCCCATCCGAAGATGGGAACAGCGCCCTACTTCAACGTTCAACGTTGAAGTAGGGCATGTGTGGACGATCTGCATCCCACTACTTCAAAATAGCGGGGTCCTCCATGGCAGCCATCAACTGAGGGGTTGAGAGATGCTCTCTCCAGCCCCTCTGGGGCTCTATGGTCACCGCATGCAGCAGCCCTTAGCCCAGGGCTTCTGGCTGCTGCTGCTGCAGCTGGGAGTCCATGCTGTGTGCACAGGGTCTGCAACTGGTTGTCGACTCTGTGGATCTCATGCTGTGCAGGGCGTGTGTGTCTGGGAGGGTCCCTTTAAGGGAGCAGTTTGGGGCTTTCCTGGCCCCTTATTTCGATGGAGAGCGCTTTTGTGTGTGGATGCTCCACATTTCCTTCCAGGGCAGTTCCTTTCGACGTTGTCCATCGCTACTTCGACGTGGAATGTCGACGGCACCAGCCCTGGAGGACGTGTAGATGATACACGTCGAAGTAGCCTATTTCGATGTCCTTACTTTGAAATAGGCTACTTCGATGTAGTGTGCTAGTGTAGATGTAGCCAAAATGAAGAAGGAAGTTGCAGCCGCTTGAAATCAGAAGTAGAAGACTGTGAGGCAAGCAGGAGATCACCCCAGAATGCTCTTGCAAAAACTGCAAGAGTACAAAGGGTCAGGATCCTCAGTTTTACTTTTCATCCAAAAGATGATGTCTTTGAAACACAACACTTCTTACCACCACGGCTGGGGCACTGCTCCAACTCTGACACAGAAGGAGCATCACCACTAAATCACCAAAAGCCAAGTACTACCAAGTGGAACCTGACTTAGCCCAAAGTCAGAAGAAGGCACAGATTGCAGTGGTATGGGAGATAATGACATGTGTGGGGTGAGGGTAGAATTTAACTGGATATATGGAAGAAAACTCTGCATACATGCACAATCAAGTAGTGGCTTGATTAACTGCTATATGTTTGCATTTTTACAGCAGAAAATTATGGGAAATTTGCTGTTTCTGAGCCATCTGTATAGAATATGAGTATTGCACTTAAGGACAGATCTGTTTTAGATATAACTTGGATGAATAATGTATAATTTCTGTGAGGAATTATAATAATGGCTTGTTTTTGTTTCCATCTTACAGTTCTTGTCAAAGTAATATCACCAGCCTCATGCTGTTTGACATGAACTCTTCAAAACCTCGCTGGAGGTGCTACAGAAACTAGTAATTCAAGCTATTGCTTGTAGTATAATGAACTGATCATTGCATTAGTTTTACTGAGAGTTACACTGCATCAACACATTAGTGCTAGTCCTCCAGCTAGATCTCAGAGGCAGCCTGGCATTTGGAGATATACTTAGTATGCACACTGGTCTAATGGGCTATCTTGCAAAAAAGTTGTTGTTGTGCCAGTGAAATATGAACGGAAGTTCTGTTCTTTGGAGGTCATTATAATTTCACTGCATACTTTAGAAGAGCAGGGGTCTTAGCCTAGTTTGTTTTGCCATTTTCTAGAAGAGACCTAAGTTATGGCCTCTTTGTAGGGAGATCTCTGCGTGGCTCTCCTTGTGGAGCAAGCAGAGCCACACAGAGACCTCCCTACAACGAGGGAGTTGCAGTTGCCCATAAGAAATGAAGACAAGCAGGTTTTGGCCCTCAAACATCAAAGATCTGTGGCGATTCACTGGAGAGTAGGAATTCACATTCAGAACCCTCTGCTGTTTTCCTCATCTGCAGTTTGACTGAACCCCTGCAAGGAGCAGCCGGCCTGGGGACACTTTCTGGTTTCATCCCCTTCTATAGTGGGCCACATTTTCTGTGAGAGCAGTAATGAGTTCACCCTGGTTCTGTGCCTGACTCTCAGGGCAGGGGAGAGGAGACTGGGAGCAAGGGCCAAATTAAGAAAGGAACTTATATATATCTATCTATCTCTATCTCTATCTATATCTATATCTATATCTATATCTATATCTATATATATATATCTATATATATATATAGACAGGTATATAAAATAAATATGTAATACATGGCTCTTTGCACTATATCCAGAGCTATTTTGGATCTTAGTCTCTAACTGGTTGGCCACCCCTGTTACACACCATTGTATAAACCAAAGTTGTTACTGTCCTTCCATTACCTGTACATTATTATCATTTAATAATTTTTATGCCATCCTTCTGCCAGGTGTTATCAGAGTGAAAAGGACCAGGCACTAATATCGAGGGTTGGGAGATCGCCAACCAATTAGAGACTAAGAGTCAAAATAGCTGCGGATGGAGTGCAGAGAGCCATCTATCTATCTATCTATCTACCTATCGATCTAACATAGATGGATAGAAATGTATAATAACTGGTTCAATACCCTCCCCTCCCCCAAACGCAGGCACTCCCAGCCCTCTCAACCCAATGTCTAGGTCTCACCAGAGCCACTTGCAGCCATGTGCTTCTCTGTCCAGTGTCTGGGACGTGTGCACAGAATGGTGGTGGGCAGTCCGGGCATGCAGCTCATCAGAGCTGCATTTCATTGAGCAAAGAGAGGTGCGGGTTGGACACCCCTGATGTAGGGGTATCTCTTAAAACTAGCAAATAGCACTGGCTTCTACCAGGGGCTCACTCCTGGTCAAAGATCTCAGGCCCTTTCCCTTCCTCTGATTTTTCTGGCTTACGGACAGCTCCACTGGTCAGCCCTGCAAGACTGGAAGCCATGACTCATGGAATATTAGCTATAGTTCTGTTGCCCTTTTCACACAGAAGATGAATTTTATCCAAAACAACTAGACTTTCACTGTTGGAAGGTGTTTAATTTGCAAGTAAGGCTGGTTTATTCTATTACTCACATTCACCAGCAGATGGCAGCAGACAACTTCTTCCCCGCAGTTACGGAGTGCCTGCAGGCTTGCCTCTGTTGTGATAGTGTTTAGGAATCCCAGGAGAGGAGGACCTCATTGTGCTAGGCCCCTGCACAATCTCAGAATAAAAAAAAACACTCCCTGCTCTAAATAGTTCACAATCTTTGTGCAATTAATAAAACAAATGGTTGTCTCATTCCCTGTGCTTCCAGTTTGAAAACACTGCAGATAGATCAGCAAAGCTACTTAACACAAGCACTTCACATAGATTTTAGGGTATCCACTGTAGGTGGTAGAATATTCCTCTCTGGCGATACTTTCTAAAGCTGTAGCTATCTAGCTCTTTTGATTTTTCCAGAAATCATTCCCCCACTGTCTAATTATTTTAATTGCCATTCTCTGAACTGTCTCCAGTGTTCCAGTAGCTTTCTGGTGATGGGCTCAAACAAAACCTACAATAATTCTGTTGCAGCCGCTCCAGAGCCATGTAGAGAGGGCCGGTTACCTCCCTGTTCTGTGGCATGCTGCCGGTACATGCGGACTCCAAATGTTTATAGGTTTTTTTTACCTTCAGATTGCACTGTGCGCCTATAAGTTTCTTCCAGTTTTCTTCTTCCCAGTAAGTATCTATGGTGGGGGCTGTTTTTGAATCTCAGATTAAATGTCACTTGTTAATTTCTTCTCATGATTTTTATCTCCCTAGTTCCTTCATTTTATTTGTCTGTCCTCACAGGAATTCATGAGTCCCTTATTAAGTATTTTGTTTTATTATCTGTATTACAATGGCACATGAAGGCACCAACTCAGATTAAGGTCAGAAGCTGGGAATGGGTAACAGGGGAGGGATCACTTGATGATTACCTGATCTGTTCATTCCCTCTGAGGCACTTGGCATTGTCTGCTGCTGGAAGAGAGGATACTGGGCTAGATAGACCTCTGGTCTGACCCAGTATGGCTGTTCCTATGCTTTTATATTCTTACTGAGCGAGGCTGATGTCAACACTTAGTAAAAGACAGTCCCTACTTATGTGCTACCAGTTAAACCGATGGGTAACAGACTGCATGGATCTTGGACAGAGGAGGACAGGTCGGGGGAGGAGGGGATTTTTTGAAGGAGGTATCAATTATCAGTTTCAAAAATTATTTCTGTTCCTATGCAGAATAAAAGTGAGATTGTGAAATTATTTTTCTGGACAGAGAAACCAACCAGCCCACTCAGCGTAGCATTAGCTAGGTGGCTAAGCAGGCCCGCGGGCAATGGCTGAAAGTTGCCATGAGGCTCGGTGTTTCTAAGAGGCCCAGACGTCCTGAATGCCCTTGCTAGAGCTTTGGTCCCTTTAAATTGCTGGCCAAACTCTGCTCTGTGTGGCTGTAAGGGCTGGGAGGACTGACTTCCTTTGGCCCCACCCCTTAAGCCAAGGACACATCCGTTCTGGAGGCACAAAGCCGCATCCCGCAATACCTTGCCCAGGAGCCTTCAGAAGCTATCAGCTCTCTGGTGGCTAGGGTGAAGGTGACACTGCTTCCTATCCTTGCTCTGCCTGATGCAGCTTGGACACAGGTCCTCCCCACTCCAGTGTCCCACCCACTATGATACTACGCAAATCTCTCCTGTTGGGGCTATTCCTCTTTGTATGCACAATGAAATAGTCATTGGGACACACACACAGAGAACATGACTCCATTGCCTGATGCTTAGGACACCTGCCTGGTTTGCAAGAGAGACAGTGCCAGTCTGCCTGATTTGGAGCAGAACTTGTGCCTGAGTTTGCCATGTGTCCCAGGACTGTAACCTAGCCAGTGACACTTGTGTCACCCTCAGCAGTTCTCATTGAAATGGTGAACATTTCAGTTTAGACAAAATGGAGTTTATCAACAGAAAAATGTGTTATTAATTTTTTGACTAGCCGTACTCCTGCCTTTATTGGTTAAAATTCTTTCCCCTCTCAGTCAAACCCATTGGTGAACACACAAAATTTATCCACAGTGAAAGGGGGCCTGATTTCACTGGACAGCTCAATAAAATCTCATCTCTGTCGGTATATCTGTGCGACTCAGAAACTGTTAGTGGAAACATATAGGGCTTGTGTCTCCTTTTGCTTGCACTGGTATTCATGAGAAGTAAACTTCATTGAGGTCAGTGGAGGAATGCCCATGTAAGAGCAGGGGCAAATGGAGCTCGCAATTCTCTATGTAGTCCTTGAGCTGCTCTCATCCTCCTGAGTACAATCCAGTTATGCCAGAGGAGCAAGTTAATCAGCCTTGATGCAGGTAGAAGTAAGAGAAACACATGCCTCAAATGTGTTCTGTATCTATACCCTGAATTACAGCTAGATAAACCTCAGGTTCAGATTCCCCCTCAGGCCCAGCACTTATGAGTAACTTCTTGTTCCACACAGCGGTTCTTTCCCTTTCTTTTTCAATGGTGTTTTCCTCCAACTCATCCAGCGATGGAGAACTATTAAGATTAAAATGAAAACCCTCCTGGATTTCAGCTTCACTCTGCACTGGCTGCTGCATTGTTAGAATATCTTGTCTTTTGCTGGCACCAAGCTATCATCTCACCTGGTGCTGACTGCTGAGTTGTTTATTAAAAAAAAATTCTCTCTGAGTATGACATGGATGCTTTTCGAGGGGGTGGGTGGGTGGGAGAAGAATATATTCGACATATAATATTCTGTCTAATAAGATGGGTGAATTAAAGTACCTTATATCAAAGGAGGAGATTGACATAATAGGCATCACGGAAACCTGGTGGAATAAGGACAATCAGTGGGACACTATCATACCGGGATATAAAATATATCGGAAGGACAGAATGGGTCGAGTGGGTGGCAGAATGGTACTGTATGTAAAAGATAACATAGAATCAAATGAAATAAAAATCCTAAATGAATCAAAATGTTCCACAGAATCACTATGGATAGCAATTCCTTCCTCTGATGGGAATATAGCATTAGGGATATATTATCGACCACCTGACCAGGACAGCGATAGTGATGCTGAAATGCTAAGGGAGATTAGAGAGGCTATCAAAATAAAAAAAACTCACTAATAATGGGGGATTTCAATTATCCCCATATTGACTGGGTACATGTCACCCCAGGAAGGGATTCAGAGTGAAAATTTCTTGAAGCCTTAAATGACTGCTTCTTGGAGCAGCTGGTACAGGAACTCACAAGGGGAGAGGCAATTCTTGATTTAGTACTGAGTGGAACACAGGATCTGGTCCATGAGGTAACTATTATAGGACCACTTGGAAATAGTGACCATAACATAATAACATTTAATATTCCTGTGTTGGGAAGAACACCTCAACAGTCCAACACTCTGAAATTTAATTTCGAAAAGGGGAATTACACAAAAATGAGGAGGTTAGTTAAGCAGAAATTAAAAGGTAGAGTAACTAGAGTAAAATCCCTGCAAGCTGTGTGGAAACTTTTGAAAGATACCATATTAGAGGCCCAACTTAAATGTATACCCCAAATTAAAAAACACAGTAAGACACCTAAAAAAGAACCACCATGGCTTAACAACCATGTAAAAGAGGCAGTGAGAGATAAAGAGGCATCTTTTAAAAAATGGAAGTCAAATCCTAGTGATCAAAATAGAAAGGAACATAAACACTGCCAAATTAAATGTAAAAATGCAATAAGAAAAGCCAAAAAAGATTTTGAGGAACAGTTAGCCATAAATTCAAAAAACAATACTAAAATGTTTTTAAAGTACATTAGAAGCAGGAAGCCTGCTAAAAAAGCAATGGGGCCCCTGGACGATAGAGACATGAAAGGAGCAATCAAGGAAGATAATGCCGTTGCGGAAAAACTAAATGATTTCTTTGCTTCAGTCTTCATGGCTGAGGATGTTAGAGAGATTCCCAAATCTGAGCCGCCCTTTATAAGTGACAAATCTGAGGAACTGTCCCAGATGGAAGTGTCATTAGAGGAGGTTTTGGAACTAACTGATAAGCTAAACAGTCACAAGTCTCTGGGAACGGATCGTATTCACCCAAGGGTTCTGAAAGAACTCAAATGTGAAATTGCGGAACTATTAATGGTGGTTTGTGACCTATCCTTTAAATCAGCTTCTGTACCCAATGATTGGAAGACAGCTAATATAACACCAATATTTAAAAAGGGCTCTAAAGGAGACCCTAGCAATTGTAGACCGGTAAGTCTAACGTCAGTACCGGGCAAATTAGTAGAAACAACAGTAAAGAATAAAATTGTCAGACACGTAGAAGAACATGATTTGTTGAACAAAAGTCAACATGGTTTCTGTAAAGGGAAGTCGTGTCTTACTAATCTGTTAGAGTTCTTTGAAGGGGTTAATAAGCATGCAGACAGGGGGGATCCAGTAGATATAGTATACTTAGATTTCCGGAAAGCCTTTGACATGGTCCCTCACCAAAAGCTCTTATGTAAATTAGGTGGTCATGGGATAGAAGGAAAGATCCTTTCATGGATTGGGAATTGGTTAAAAGACAGGAAACAAAGGGTAGGAATAAATGGTAAATTTTCACAATGGAAGGAGGTAACTCGTGGCGTTCCCCAAGGGTCAGTCCTGGGACCCATCTTTTTCAACTTATTCATCAATGATCTAGAGAAAGGGGTAAGCAGTGAGGTGGCAAAATTTGCAGATGACACCAAACTGTTCAGGATGGTCAAAACCAAAGCAGACTGTGAAGAACTTCAAAAAGATCTCAGCAAACTGAGTGATTGAGCAGCAAAATGGCAAATCAAATTAATGTGCGTTAGTGTGAGGTAATGCACATTGGGAAAAATAACCCCAATAATACATACAATATGATGGGGTAAAATTTAGCTACAACAGATCAGGAAAGGGATCTTGGAATTATAGTGGATAGTTTTCTGAAAACATCTACGCAGTGTGCAGTGGCAGTCAGGAAAGCAAATAGGGTGTTAGGAATAATTAAAAAAGGGATAGAAAATAAGACAAAGAATATCTTACTTCCCCTTTATAAAACTATGGTACGCCCACATCTTGAGTACTGAGTGCAGATGTGGTCTCCTCACCTCAGAAAAGATATATTGGCATTAGAAAAGGTTCAGAAAAGGGCAACTAAAATGATTAAGGGTTTGGAATGGGTCCCATATGAGGAGAGGCTAGAGAGACTGGGACTTTTCAGTCTAGAAAAGAGAAGACCGAGGGGCGATATGATAGAGGTATATAAAATCATGAATGATGTGGAGAAAGTGAATACAGAAAAGTTATTTACTTTTTCCCATAATATAAGAACTACAGGACACCAAATGAAATTAATGGGTGGCAGGTTCAAAACTAATAAAAGAAAGTTTTTCTTCACACAGTGCACAGTCAACCTGTGGAACTCCTTACCAGAGGATGCTGTGAAGGCCAGGACTCTAACAGATTTTAAAAAAGAGCTTGATAAATATTTGGAGGTTAGGTCTATAGAGCTGTGTCTACACGTGCACGCTACTTCGAAGTAGCGGCACTAACTTCGAAATAGCGCCCGTCGCGGCTACACGCGTCGGGCGCTATTTCGAAGTTAACTTCGACGTTAGGCGGCGAGACGTCGAAGTCGCTAACCTCATGAGGGGATCAGAATAGCACCCTACTTCGACGTTGAACGTCGAAGTAGGGACTGTGTAGACGATCTGCGTCCCGCAACATCGAAATTGCCGGGTCCTCCATGGCGGCCATCAGCTGGGGGGTTGAGAGATGCTCTCTCTCCAGCCCCTGCGGGGCTCTATGGTCACCGTGGGCAGCAGCCCTTAGCCCAGGGCTTCTGGCTGCTGCTGCGGCAGCTGGGGATCCATGCTGCAGGCACAGGGTCTGCAACCAGTTGTCGGCTCTGTGGATCTTGTGTTGTTTAGTGCAAGTGTGTCTGGGAGGGGCCCTTTAAGGGAGCGGCTTGCTGTTGAGTCCGCCCTGTGACCCTGTCTGCAGCTGTGCCTGGCACCCTTATTTCGATGTGTGCTACTTTGGCGTGTAGACGTACCCTCGCAGCGCCTATTTCGATGTGGTGCCGCGCAACGTCGAAGTTGAACGTCGACGTTGCCAGCCCTGGAGGACGTGTAGACGTTCTTCATCGAAATAGCCTATTTCGATGTTGGCTTCACGTGTAGACGTAGGCTAGATGGTATTAGCAAGGGGTGAGGTATGGTGCCTAGCCTTTTGTCGAAGGTGAGAGATGGATGGCAGGAGAAAAATCGCTTGACCATTGTCTCCAGTTCACCTCCTCTGGGGCACCTGGCACTGGCTACTGTCGGCAGACAGGATACTGGGCTAGATGGACCTTTGGTCTGACCCAGTATGGCCAATCTTATGTTCTTATGTTCTTATATAGAAGAAGTAGTTATGTAGCACTTTAAAGACTAAGGCTGTGCCTACACTAGCAAGTTCTTTCGAAAGATTTTTCAAAAGAAAGGAGATCTTTCAAAAGAGCCCATGGAGCATCTACACACAAAAAGTGTTCTTTCAAAAGTAAATCAGAAGGATGTGGCGCTCCTTTATATATCACTCTTCCTTTCCCGTTTCAGTAAGAGTCCCCCCTTTCAAAAGCTTCTTTCAAAAGAAAACATATGTGGATGCTTCACAGGGCCCTTCTTTTGAAAGAACAATCTTCATTTTTGATCCCTGGTCTGTTCTTTCAAAAGAGCAGGGGCTGTGTGGATGCTCTCTTCGAAAGAGCAGATCATTCTTTTGAGCCTCTTTTTTGTGTGCGGACGCACTCTTCTGAAAGAAGTTCTTTTGGAAGAGATCTTCCAGAAGTGCTTCTTTGAAAGATCTTTGTAGTATAGATGTAGCCTACCAAAACAATTAATTAGGTGATGAAATTTTGTGGGACAGATGAAAGGTAATCACCTAATACATTATGTTGTTAGCCTTTAAAGTGCTACAGGTCTGCTTTTTTGTTTTGTGAAGATACAGACTAACATGGCTACCTCTCTTTGACTGTGTAGAAGAAGTAGGTAACCATTTCAAGTTTTGTAGGAGCTGGTATCAAATGAAGGCAGGCTGCTAGTAAAAAAAAAAAATCAAGATCTTTAAAGGTGAAGTGAATGTCTTAAAGCTCCACTTCTGCAGTTTCATAAGCAGTCCTTTTCGCAGGGAATTCTAACTCTGGTCAGTATGCACTACTGCTGTTAGTGAGTATGTCTACACAGCAACATTATTTCAGATTAAGCTATTGTGGAACAGATTTTACGGAATAGCTTATTTCAAAGTAGTGCAGCTACACACAAAATTAATTTTGAAGTAGTGCTCAGCTATTTCAAAATAGAGCATCTACACACAACAGAGGCTTTTTGAAATAGAGTCATTGGACACACTATGGCTTACGTCAAAATAGGCTCTATTCCTTTCCTACACAGCCTCTGTTTCAAAATAGCTGTTTTGAAATAGGCACTGTTCCTCCTGGAATGAGGTTTATGTATTTCAAAATTATTTTTAAACATCAGTTCCATTGTATAAATGCTAGCAAATTTATTTAGAAGTAATGGCTGTTATTTTGAAATAACTTTGCTGTGTAGACATACCCAGTGAAATAAGTAAGTTTTATTCACCACTTTGTGGACAGACAGCGGCATGCTGGAAAACTACCATGCTGGCCATTAGCTGACTTTGACTACATATTTCATTTTTTGTAATGAGTTGCAGTGGAGGTGGAGCTAGATCCAAGCATTTGGCTTTTCTGCTGTTGGCTTGAGAGGAAAAGGAAGCAAAATACGTATCTTTCCAGAAGGCATGGAAGATGACATTCATGCAGAAGGCATTATTTTATTCATCACCTCTGTTCTCAGTTATCCTAGAGTGCCAGGTAGAACAAGGAATATGCATTAGGTCCAAAATATTGGGGTGGGGAAAAGTGTAGTTGTGGAAGGACTGGCCGTTGAAGTAGATGGTACAACTCCCATTATGATGGGAATGGAGTTAGGCCCAATGCTGAGTGCTTTTTAAATCAAAGGGCTCAATTATGCAAATATAGGTTGACCCTTTCTAGTCTTGCACCTTGAGGATCCTTCCAGTGCTGAATAAGAGAATTTCCTTAATCACAGGAGGTCTATGTTGTCTAGCATCATTACCAACTCTTCCACTGCTTACTGGGCTCTCAGATGTCATTTAGGGATAAATTAGAGCTAAATAATGGCACAGAACACTAGGAGCTAGAACTGGTGGCTGAAAAAAAACTATGGGATCGTGGGAGACTTGGGCACACATGTTAAGTGGACATGCAGAAAACTAAAATCATGAAGTTAGTTAAATGGAAATTAAAAGGTATAGTACCTAAAGTGAAATCCTTGCAAGCTGCATGGAAACTTTTTAAAGCCACCATAATAGAGGCTCAACTTAAATGAAAACCCCAATTTACGAAATGTTGTAAGAGAACCAAAAAAGTGCCAGCGTGGTTAAACAATAAAGTAAAAGAGGCAGTGAGAGACAAAAAGGCATCCTTTAAAAAATGGAAGTTAAATCCTAGTGAAGAAAGTATAAAGGAACATAAACTCTGCCAAGTGAAGTGTAAAAATATAATTAGGAAGGCCAAAAAAAATTTGAAGAACAGCTAGCTAGAGAGTCAAAAAGTAATAGCAAATTTTTTTAAGTACATCAGAAGCAGGAAGCCTGCTAAACGACCAGTAGGGCCACTGGATGATCGAAATGCTAAAGGAGCATTCAAGGATGATTAGGCAACTGCAGAGAACCTAAATGATTTCTTTGCATCAGTCTCCATGGCTGAGGATTTGAGGGAGATTCCCAAACCTGAATAATTCTTTTCAGGTAATAAGTATGATGCACTGTCTCCGATTGAGGTATCATTAGAAGAGGTATTGGAACAAATTGATAAACTAAACATTAATAAGTCAGCAGGGCCAGATGGTATTCACCCAAGAGTTTTAAGGGAACTCAAAAGTGAAATTGCAGAACTACTAACTGTAGTTAAGGTGCCACAGGACCTTCATTGCTGTTAGAGATCCAGACTAACACGGCTACCCCTCTGATACTTAACTGTAGTTTGTAACCTGTCATTTAAATCAGCGTCTATTCCACATGACTAGGATAGCTAATGTGATGCCAATCTTTAAAAAGGGCTCCAGAGGTGATCCTGGAAACTACAGGCCAGTCAGTCTGACTTCAGTACCGGGCAAACTGGTTGACACTCTAGTAAAGAACAGAATTGTCAGACACGTTGATGAACATAATTTGTTGGGGAAGAATCAACACAGCTTTTGTACAGGGAAGTTGTGCCTCACCAATCTATTAGAATTTTTTGAAAGGGTCAATAAGCATGTGGACAGGGGGGATCCCGAGGGTACACGGTACTTAGATTTTCAGAAAGTCTTAGACAAGGTCCCTCACTAAAGGCTCTTAAGCAAAATTAACTGTCATGGGATAAGAGGGAAGGTCATTTTTTGGATTGGTAACTGGATAAAAAGTCAGAAACAAAGGGTAGGAATAAATGGTCAGTTTTCAGAATGGAGTGAGGTAAACAGTGGTGTCCCCCAAGGGTCTGTGCTGGGACCAGTCCTATTCAACAAATTTTTTAATGATCTGGAAAAAGGGATAAACAGTGAGGTGGCAAAATTTGCAGATGACATGAAACTACTCCAAACAGTTAAGTCCCAAGCAGACTGAGAAGAGCTATAAAAGGACCTTAATAAATTGGGTGATTAGGCAACAAAATGGCAGATGAAATTCAATGTTGATAAATGCAAAGTAATGCACTTTGGAAAATATAATCCCAAGTACACATATAAAATGATGGGGTCTGACTTAGCTGTAACTATTCAAGAAAGAGATCTTTGAGTCGTTGTGGATAGTTCTCTGAAGACATCCACTCAGTGTGCAGCGGCAGTCAAAAAAGCTAACAAAATGTTGGGAATCATTAAGAAAAGAATAGATAATAAGACAGAAAATGTTATATTACTTTTATATAAATCCATGGTACGTCCACATCTGGAATACTGTGTACAGATGTGGTCGCCCCATCTCAAAAAAGATATATTGGAATTGGGAAAGGGTCTGAAAAGGGCAACAAAAATGATTAGGGGTATGGAGCATCTGCCATATGAGGAGAGATTAATAAAACTGGGACTTTTTAGCTAGAAAAAAAGATGATGAAGTGGGGTTCTGACAGAGGTGTATAAAATCATGACTGGTGTGGAGAGAATAGATAAGGAATTGCTACTTAACTCCTCATAAAACAAGAACTAGGGGTCACCAAATGAAATTAATATGCAGCAGGTTTAAAACAACAAATAGGAAATATTTTTTCACACAATGCGCAGTTAACCTGTGGAACTCCTTTTTGGACAATGTTGTGAAGGCCAAGACTATAGGAAAGTTCAAAAAAGAACTAGATAAATTCATGGGGGATAAGTCCATCAATGGCTATTAGCCAAGATGGGCATGGAGGGTGTCCCTAGCATCTGTTTGCAAGAAGGTGGAAATGGGTGATAGGGAATTGATCAGTTGATGATTACCTGTTATGTTCATTCCCTCTAGGGCACCTGGCATTGGCCACTGTCAGAAAACAGGATACTGGGCTTGATGGGCCTATGGTCTCACCCAGTATGGCTGTTCTTATGTTCTTATGCTAGACCACAGATGTTGCTAGACCAGAGTGCCAGATTAGAGAGGCTCAACCTGTACTAATCAAGAAGTTAGTCCCTCTTTCACATGAGTAAGCCTTTGCCAAGTCAGAATCCATTTTCCTTGCCACCATGCAGGCCGTTTAGTTTCTTGTTGGACTTCATTCAACTTGTGCACTGAGGCCAGACTAGTGTGATTCTAATACCTTTCATTTTCTGGGTCACATGCATTGACACAGTGCTGCTGAGTTTGCATTGCAAGTTCAGTAATAATAAGCTGGTTTCCTGAAAAGCTGCGTATTAAAAAGGTCCGCATGGACTGCTGGGTGGTTTGAATATTGTAATTTCCATTCCCCCCTTCCTGAAAGTGACTAATTGACCATTTCACTCTCATGGGAGCAGCAAGAACTGTAGTACTAGAGGAAGGAGAAAATGAAAGGACACAGGGACTTAGAGGGGATCATTGTGATGAAGTGTTCCATATTCTTTATGGGAATATGCTTATGAATATGACATAGCAGGACTATGCTTTATGGGAGATATTTCATGTGAGATATCACTGGAGTTTTTTGTAATCTACTGAATATGATTATTCCATTTGTATGCATGTATCATTCCTGTATTTGAAGTTAGAAATATGAATCAGTGTTACTAATGTAGTCACGTTAATTGAAGGCCATTAGTAATACTCAAGGACCTTAATGGCCCAGCACTCAGGACAATGGTCTGTGAATAGACCTGCTTTTTCTGTAAGCCTGGGAGGAGGGGATATGGTGTGTCCTAACAAGACATGTGGACATGTCATTTGAGGCTAGGAGCCATCTTGGATGCTGCATTTTTCTATAAAAGCAGAGCGAAAGTTTAGACAAATCACAAAGGCTGTGTCTACACATACATTCCTCTTTTGAAAGAGGAATGCAAATGAGGCAAATTGAAATGCAAATGAGTCATTGATTTACATATCTCATACTTCCTTTGCATAATCTCTTTTCGGAAGAGATTCTTTTGAAAGAAAAAAAGCAGTGTCGATGGGGCTCTTTCAAAAATAAACCCCATATTCAAAAGAACCCTTCTTCCTAAAACAAAATTGAAAAAGGGTGTCTTTTGAAGATGGGGTTTATTACAAAAAATCCAGTGATATATCACATGAAATATCTCCCATAAAGCATAGTCCTGTTATGTCATATTCATAAGCCTATTCCCATAAAGAACATGGAATGCCCCATCACGATGATCCCTTCAAAGTCCCTGTGTTCTTTCATTTAACAGAATAGCCCAATCTGAGACCTGAGAATATACATCCTACAACAAAGAGACTTTAAAAACAGATTACACAGGGGGATTTGTGAACTGGGCTTCATATTCAAACTCAACACGTTAGCCATATCTACATGTGCTGGCTATTTCGAAGTTGACATCGATGTAAGGCGGCGAGACGTCGAAGTTGCTATCCCCATCAGGAGATGGGAATAGTGCCCTACTTCAACGTTGAACATCGAAGTAGGGCACGTGTAGCCGATCCGCATCCCGCAACATCGAAATAGTGGGGACCGCCATGGTGGCCATCAGCTGAGGGGTTTAGAGATGCTCTCTCCAGCCCCTGAGCTCTATGGTCGCCGCGTCCAGGGGCTCCTTAAAGCTCCCAGCCCCCTGCCTTCCTGTGCAGGAAGCTGAGAGCACGTGCAGGCGGCAGCAGTAACACGCGGCCAGCCTGCATGCCTCCCTGCAGCCCAAAGACACCCCCCCGCTGCGATGGCCGCCCGCCAGCCCCCCAAGCGCCCCCAGGGCACCCTCCCAAGGGAAGCCAGGGCTCCCAGGCTGGCAGCCAGCCTGGAAGAGGCAGCGGGGCCCCTCCTGGATGGATGCCGAGATCCAGGACCTGCTGGGGCTCTGGAGCGAGGAGGAGGTGCTCCAGGTAAAGGGGAGCAAGAGGCAGAACACGGATGCATTCGCTTGGCTGGCCAAGGGCCTGGCCGCCCACCCTGCCCGCACTCCTGACCACGTCAGAAGTAAGGTCAAGGAGCTGCAGCAGGGTTACACCCAGGCCTGGGATGCGGCCAGCCGATCTGGGGCCGCCCCCGCCAGTTGCCCCTTTTACAGGGAGCTCAGGGAAATCCTGGGCCCCTGGCACACCTCCTCCCCGCCGGCCACTCTTGACACCTTGGCCGACGAGCCCCAGCAGGCCCCGGAGGTGGAGTCCACCCCGGAGGCAAGCCCCACGCCCCGGGGCCCCCCCAGGAGCCCACCCCTGGGATGCTGGAGGAGGAGGGGGAATCCTCCTCCAGCGATGGGGGGCTCCACATCGTGCTGCCGTCCCGGAGCTCCAGCAGGGCATCTGCCCACAGGGTGTCCCCCAGCTGTGGGAGCGGACCATCAGGCATGTACCCCCTTGGTGCACAACGCCGGGGTTGAGGGGTGGGGACAACAGACATGACCAGGGCCCTCCACATGCCCAGATGACCATAGCCCCAAGGACAGCAGTGGCATGTCCCTCAGAAGAATGCTTCAGCCCCTGCCCCCCCAGCACGACAGTGCCATGCCCCATCCCTGGGGATGGGGGGAGCAGAACCTAGGGTCCCCCGGAGGGAGGGGGGTGGGACACCCATCATCAGCAGCAGCATCTCCGGGGGACGGGGATGGGGAACCAGCAGCAGAGGGGTGGGGGGACAAGGGCCAGGGCTCAGGGGCCACATTAACGGCTGTCTCCACTCTTCTTCCCCCCTGTGTTCCGCAGCTGCACCATCGGAGGGCCCAGAGAGTGCCAGTGAGGTGTCAGTGGTCCCGGAGAGCCCACCAGGGCCATCGCTGCAGGCCAGCCCCTTGGCGGAGCACCGACCAGCCCCAAGGCGGGGCTGCCGGTGGACCCAGCACCACCACCAGACGGCGACGGACCCTCAGCTGCTGGTGACCCTCTGGTGACAGCTGGAGGCATTGGAGCAGCGCCTGAACGTGGACGAGCGGCGCCTGCAACTGTGGGAGCGGGAGCTGGCCTGGCGCCAGCAGGCATGAGGGGCCTTTATGCGCACTTTTGAGTGCATAGCAGACTACCTGGACCCCCATGCCGCGCTGCCCGCCGCTCTGCCTGCCCTGCCCGCTCCACCCACTGCTCCACCCGCTGCTCCACCTGCCGTCCCACCGCCGTCTGCCACCGAGGGGCCTTCCACCGAGGGGGACCTGGGGCCTGCTGACACCCGCCGGCCGTATCTGCCAGTTCGCCCGGCCCCCAGCCAGGCTCGGCCAGGGCTGAGGCCGAGGCGAGGGTCACGCCTGCCAACCCCAAGCGCTGGACAGTAGTGGGTGTGGGGCCCAGGGCGTGCCCCCCCCGTTTGTACATATCCCCATTATTTTGTATATAGTTTGTATTAGACCCCTGTTATTTTATGATACCTGCCCCCCATGTAAATAGTTCTCCCCTTCCTTGTGTTCCACTATTTATCATATAACATATATATATATATATATATATTTGTAGGAATAATAGGAGAATTCACCGTTTTGTGGTTTCAAGAACAACAGGTCTATTTTAATTTGCAAGAAAATTGGGGGGGATGTGCTCTTGGGTGTTCTGTGGTGTGGGCGTAGGGGCAGGGAGTGTTGTGGAGGATGGGGGGGCTCCAGTGGGGGGGGGGGTCTGCCAGCATTCACACCGCGGCCTGGTCAAAATGGGCCCACAGGGCCTCCCGGACCTGGGTCCCCTCGGGTCCACCTGGCGACTGGGGGCAGCAGGTGGCTGCACGTCAGTCCTGCCAGCCTCCACAGCCCAGCCCTGAAAGAAGGCCTCCCACTTGCTCTCCACCAGGTTGTGAAGTGCGCTGCACGTGCCCACAATCTTGGGGATGTTGGTGGGGCCCGCATCAAGGCGGGTGAGGAGACACCTCCAGCGCCCTTTGAGGCGGCCAAAAGTGAGGTCAACCACCTGGCGCGCATGGTTCAGGCGCGTGTTGAAGCGCTTCTGGCTGGCTGTGAGATGGCCTGTATAAGGGTGCATGAGCCAGGGCCGGAGGGGGTACGCTGCATCTGTGACGACACAGAGGGGCATGGTGGTTTCCCCCACAGGGACCTCCCGCTGGGGGATGTAGGTCCCCGCCTCCAGCTGGCGGCACAGACACGAATTCCTGAATACCCGGGTGTCGTGGGTGCTGCCAGGCCAGCCAACATAAATGTCCAGGAAGCGGCCCCGGCTGTCCACCAAGGCCTGGAGGACCACCGAATGGTAGCCCTTCCTGTTCAGGAAGCATCCTCTGCTGTGCTCCGGAGCTCGGATGGGGATATGGGTCCCATCCAGAGCCCTGAAGCAATTTGGGAAGCCCAGGGTGGCAAACCCCGCGATGGTGGCATCCGGGTCCCCAAGCCGCATGAGCCTGTGGAGGAGCAGGGCGTTGATGGCGCTGACAACCTGCAGGGGAAGCACATGGGAGAGCACCAATGAGGGGTGTGCAGGGTTTGTCTGGCCCTCCCCCCGCCAGGGCTCCCCTCCACCCCCAGGGCTGCCTTCCCCTCCCCGTGGGTCCTCTTACCTCCATGAGGACAGCCCCGACGGTGGCCTTGCCGACGCCAAACTGCTGCCCCATGGATCGGTGGCCGTCTGGAGTGGCCAGCTTCCAGACAGCATTGCCGACCTGTTTCTCCACGATGAGGGCACGCCGCATGGCGGTGTCCTGGTGCCTCAGTGTGGGGGTGAGCCACTGGCAGAGCTCCAGAAATGTCTGCTGGCTCATACGAAAGTTCTGGAGCCAGCGTTCGTCATCCCACTCACCGAGCACCAGCCGCTCCCATCAGTTGGTGCTCATGGGGTAGCTCCACAGCCGGCGGCGTGTGCGGCGGGGCGGGGGGTGGGGGCGGGGAGGACAGCAGGGTCTGCGGTTGCTTCCTCCTCCCCTGGGGGCAGCTCATCTTCCACGAATAAAAGGTGATCAGCTGCCTCCTGGATGGCATGGAGCAGGGTGAGCACTTCTCCTGCAGGGGCGGCTGGGTGGACCTCTGGCTGCTGCTGCTGCTGCTGCTGGGGGTCCATAACTGCTTTGCCGAGGTGTGCGTGCCTATGGCTCTGCAGACCGCGTGCTGTGCAGGCTGAGTGTGTCTGGGAGGGGCCCTTTAAGGGAGCAGCTAGCTGTTGCCCCGGAAGTGCTAGTCCGCCCTGTGACCCTGTCTGCAGCTGTTCCTGGCACCCTTATTTCGATGTGTGCCACTTTGGCATGTAGATGCTCCCTGCAGCGCCTACTTCAATGTGGTGCTGCCCAACGTCGACGGCACCAGCCCTGGAGGACGTGTAGACACTATTCATCGAAATAGCTTATTTCGATTTCGGTACAGCTATTTCGATGTAGCATTCACGTGTAGACATAGCTATTAGCTCCTGGTATGAACAAAGACAACAACTATGTCACACGTTACAAGGACTGCTTTCCTTCCTTTGATGTTCGTAATGATCTCAGGCAAGACACTTAATATCCCCACCTGTCCTCCCCTCAGTTCATGAATTTGATTTGTAGTTTGTATTGCAGTTTTTTTTGGAAGTCTGTGCTATATATGTGGGTCTGGATTGGAAATGCTATAGCTCTGAAGAAGCAGGTCTGTCCCACGAAAGCTCATCACCTAATAAATCATTTTGCTAGTCTTTAAAGTGTTTTGTTTTGTTAGAATATAGACTAACATGGCTACCTCTCTGTTACTCTATCTTACTCTCTGTTACTGTATCTTAATCAAGAGAAATAAATCATAGCAACAAAGCAAATAAATAATAAGACATTTGTTTATTTCACTTAATTCTGTGAAAAATGCTCTAAAGAAAATGATGAAAAGGCGCGTTCTGTCCCTGTGGCATATAACAGGCCTGCAAGGCCCCAGTGCTGCAACACTCAGAGATTCGAAGGCCAGAAGGGACAGCTGTCATCATTTAGTCTGACTCTAGCACCTCAAAGGCCATAGAACTTCCTGATTCAATGCTGTTTGACCTACAGCATAGATTTTGGAAAAACATCCAACCTTCATTTAAAAATTGCCAGTGATGGCGATCCCTCTACAACCCTTGGTAGATTGTCCCCAGGGTTAATTGCGCTCAGTGTTATGTCTGATTTCAAGTCTGAATTTGCTTCAATTTCCAGGTGTTGGTTCTTGCTGTACCTTTATCTGCTAGACTGAAGAGTCTGTTACCAATTTTTCCCCACTTTGTTATGTATAGACTGTGATCAAGTGATCCATCACCAGACTCGCCGACGGGGGGTGGCTGGGGACGGGGGCAAAGAGGGCAATTGCCCCAGGGCCCAGCATTTCAAAGGGGCCTGGAGCTCTGGCTGCCACTAATGCTGCTTTGGCAGGAGTGGTGCTTAGTGCTCTGGGCCCCTTTGGAGTGTTGCAGCTCCACCACTGTCACACTCTGCACAGTTATGGTGCTATGTGGGGCTGGTGGAAAGTTCTGTAGTCTGGTGGGGCTAAGGGCTGACTGCCCTAGGCCCTTTCCCTTCTTGAGGGCACAGAGCTGGGGCCCCCTCCCACCTTGCCTTTGGGTCCATGATGCCTATTGGCTCGGCTGCCTGTCACGTTCTCTTTGTTAAGCCAAATGGATTGAACACTACAGCTATGTCTATGCTACAGCACTCTGTCAACAGTACTGTCCTTCAACAGAAGGCATCTACACACAAAATCAGGTTGACAGAGCAATCCAGTCTGTCGATAGAGAGCAGCCAGACTTCCCTGCTCCCTGTTGACTGAGGTGACTAGACTGTTGAGTATCACAGTTGGAGAACAGGAAAGAAGGAGTTAGATGAGATATGCCTTGATGGTACTAGTAGGAAATCTACGTTCTATGTTTCAGAAGAAGGCGGAAAGTGCCCAAAGTCCCTGCCAATTTGACCTGGGAGCTTTCCTTCCTGACCTTGAATGTATGATCAGAACATACCAGCAAGGCATTTAAGACAGCAGATTGTCTGCAGTATCTCAGCTTGTGTCCTGTCTATAGGTTGTAGACAAATCTCATGATTCAGAGGAAGGTGAAATCTCCAAATACATTTGGCCAATTGTGCATCCATTTTTGCAAATGATTTTCCTGTACAGTTTTTACTAAGCATCTGCTGTTGCATTTACACTTACCAGGTGAGAGCGGCCAGGAAGGGAGCCTGGCCAGGAGGCTGGTGGCCCCCGTGGAGAGCACAGAGGCCAGCAGCAGAGGGGCCAGAATGGACTTCCCCTGCTACAGCAAAGAACTTTGTTCAGGACTGGCCATGTCCCAAAGGTGGTCCAGGGACCAGGGAGGTCCAACCTGTACCACTTTAAGTACCAGGTTATATAGTCACATGGATGTATCTGCGATGATACAGTTACTCCCTATGCTAAGTAAAGATATTGAGGCAGAAGGAACTGCTGTTTTTCTTTTTTCTTTTTTATTTCATAAATATGGCTGGAAAACGGGATTTTTCTGTGTGGGAATTCTTGTGGCAAAATTCTCAATTCTATTTTTTTGCAGTGGGACATAATGGAAGATAGCTGGAGGAAGATGGTTATTTCATGCCAGCTTGCGATGTTTCAAAATTTGTTGTCATTCCTCATCAGAACTCATACAACTGGCCCTCACAAAACATCGCAATCAATACATTTCAGCTTTGGCAAAATGGCATATTTCCACAAAAATGCATTTTAATCAAAATGTTCTGACCAGATCTATAAATAATGTTTCCCAGAGAAAATGTGATAAAATGAGAGTATATAAAAACTTACTTTCCTCACATTGCTTCTGATTCCAATTGGTGTAAGTTGGAAATTGGTAAGAAAGTGTGAAAAGTATGTTCTCTCTGCCACCCTGCTTCCTTATAATTTCTGACTCCTTTCCAACTGGGGGAAAAAGTCAGTGTTACTTGTCTCACTTTGAATGAGAAAGTGACAGAAAGTGTTATCGTCCCTCAATTCTTAATTTTTAGCATCCCTACCCAGCTGCACATTTCCCTGAGTAAGGGGAACTAAAAAGCAGAGACACAAACATTTCCCCACAATTTAGAAATGAAAAATTTCAAATATCAACTTTTTATGTCTTTTCCCACATTGTTTTCTGAAAAGGGATAATTATTTAAAAATGGATTTTTGGGGGGTGGGGGGGTGGGGAGGGTGACAGCAATTCATGTTCACACTTTCCAATATTTTTTTACTAGCTCTAGTACTATGGTAGTGCCCAGAAACCTCAACCATGGGTCAGGATTCTACTGTACTGTGCACACTGGCATTGTAAAGGTTAGTGAATGTAACTGCAGGGGATAGACTTTAATGAGGTCCAACAATCCATATCTGCTCTAACTCAGCTACCTCATTAGTAGTTGTATTTACATGGGATAAATTATATGCCTTCCTGATAAATAGTAGTTGCTTATACTACATGTTGAACCTCTCTCATCTGAAACTCTCTTGTCCAGCCACATCCGTAATCTGGCATGATTTTAATTAATTTCATAGCCACTTATCATAGGTGTGGCCAAGCTTCCTGTGGTCCCATAAAGTTTGTTTCCAGCCACCAGTCCTGGCTCTCAGTGTTCTATGCTGTTATTTAGCTGTAATTTACCCCAAATGTCTTATAAGAGCCTAGTAAGAAGCAGACATGTTGGTAATGTGCTAGACCAGTGGTTCCCAACCTTTTCACTAGCGCTGAGCCCCAGTCATTCCCCCAAACTGTTTGTGGACCCTCATCAAAGACAATTTTGTTTCTATGATCATTTTTATTTATCGTTTTTTTTTTCACAGACCCCCCTGCAATACCCTCACGAACCCGCAGGGTCTGTGGACCCCAGGTTGTCAACCACTGTGCTAGACAATAGTGACTTCCTGTGGTATGGCAAATTCTCTCAGCTGGCACCAGTTAGGTCCCAAGAGTTCCAGATGAGACAGGTTCAACCTGTACTAGAGTCTTAAGAGAGTTCAACAAGTTGCTATACCTACTTCCTTGCTTATCATTTAATATGTACTTAATATGTGTCTTACCATAATGTCAGAAGATGTTATCTAGCTGACCCTCATATTCTCCTTTAACATCCGGACAGCATCATTCATACCCCTCTGAAGCATCTTGTTTCAACCCATATTCCCTCTATTCTTTTCCATCCATATGTTTTCCCCCCATCTGTGTGCAGAATAAATTTTTATGTGCACAAGGCATGCGCAAATGTGCACCATTAGTACAAACACAAAAGCTAGCTGTGGGCATTCTTCTGATCACTTGGGTAGCATTTGAATCTCCCCTGAGCAGGTGCAGAATCACTCAGACCACAGGGAACACTGGTTTCAACCAAGTGCTCTCCGTTTTCCTACTGTAAGTTAAGTTTTACCCTTTAAAAAACACTAAACATCCATAATTCCTCTCTGGATCCTTTTATTGGTCTCCACAGTGATCTTCTTAATAAGATAGTCTAAAGTAGGTGCAGGTGTCTAGAAGTGGTCCCCAGAGTACTTAGAATGACTTCCCCTGAGCTAGATTCCTCCTATATATAACATAACCATAACCTGTATTGAGAGCTCCATGGTATTATCTATCTATTATCCATTCCCATTCTCTTATTCTGTGCATGACTTTTTAGCTTATATTCTTCTCTCTCACAAAACATAGGATCCCCTTCAAAGCTATGGACTCAGTGGTGCTGGGACATTTTTTTTTGTGAGGGTGCAGCCCCCTTATTCCTGTCCTGTACCGGAGTGGGGAACAGGGCCACGTCTCCATGAGGGAGGGCCCACACAGGGGTGAGTGGGCCCAGGTTGGGGTTGCTGCCAGGAGCGTGGGCAGCAACTGCAAGGCTGGGTGTGGGTCAGCAGTGGAACCACACATAAAACATGGGAGAGGCTGCAATACCCCTGCACCTCATTCCCACAGCTATGTATGGACTTGGGTAAGTCGAAAATCTATATATTGGTCCATATTCTGCAAGTTTCCAGGAAAAAGTTCTTCAATGTTGTTTGCTGCTCCAACCAGTCTGGATTGTTTAAACTTCAATATGATGTTAAACTACATTTCCCTCAGAAGTTTTGCTTTTGTACCCCCATGATGGGCCATGCCAACCCCACACTGGCTTAGAAAGGATTAATGAAGGCTTGTAGGATCAATAAAGTGGTCTGTGGGAGGCTGTGGCTCAATGAGCCTCACCCTTCTGCACCTGCAGAAATACCAAGCCTGGAAGGGAGAGTTGAAAGGGCTGAATCCAGCTCACGGGCGTGGGCTGAACAGGAAGCAGAACTGATCTCTGGGTCTCACTCAGGCCGTGTATCCTGAAATAGGAATCGCTGTGTAGACACAGCCTCAGCGAACACAGCCTAGCTGGCACCAGGGAGCTGAACTGGGCTGCTGACAGACAGCACTTCCCTGAGGAAGAGGAAAGAGGAGCCAAAGGAGAGCCAAAGGCCACTGGGAAGGAAAACAGGAGGAAGCAAGTACTTCATTTGCCACATTTTCCTCCCTGGTCCTTAGCCCTGTGTTTATTGAAATACACCCACTGCCATTCCTTCGCCAACCAAGGACAATTACTTTCCGTGTTGTAGTTTCTAACCTGATTAGCCTGCTGTGCAACACTGTGTCAAATGCCTCTTTCTAATCAAATTAGATTCCCTCCACCACATTGCCCTTTTGTTCACCCTCTCTAATCTCCTTGAACAGACCAGTGGGACTTGTCAGAAGAGATCTACCCTTTATGAAAGCAGGCTGAAAGCAGGCTGTGACCTGCTTGGTTTTCCTCAGTGTTTTGTGATACCAGGATTTCTCCCCTATCGCAGATCAGATAAGCTAGTCAATCGGCTTTTCAGCAGCTGGTGTGTCCTTATAATGACTGGGTTATGCTTGTCACTCTTCACAGAACAACTCAAAACATTTGTGACTGCATGAGTGATCCCTTCTGTCATTTCCTGTAAGCGTCTAGGGCTGGAGTCGGAAACGTCCAGCATGCTAGCAGCATGCTGTTTGTCATTGTTAGCTGCTGGTGGGCTACCAGATGTTTTGTGTACCTCAGCATTCACATGCACAGCTTCCTGCAGCTTCTCCTGGCTGTGGATCACCATTCCAGGGCAATGGGAGCTCTAGGAAGTGGCATGGGCCAGGACACCACCTCCCATAGCTCTCATTGGCTGGAAATGGCAAATCACAGCCATGGAGAGGTCTGCAAGAGACATTGACTGTGGATGCTCAGGTAAACAAACCATCTGATGGTCTGCCAGCAGCTAACCATGGATAGGGTTTGGCAACCAAAATAGCAAGAAGAGGCATTTTTTTCAAATTTGGTGAAAACTCCATAATTCAAGAACCAAGATGCATGTGAATATGAGATGGTTCTTAAAAAGTACTGCCAAACCATACTTTTTGTAACCCCCATTTTAAGAACAGTGCACACACAATGACTTGTAATGTGATGCATGTGTGCTGCAGGACGTTCACAACCTTTTCACTTATTCTAAGCTAGGGGGAGAGGCAAATACGTTGGAGGGTAGAGATAGGATCCAGAGTGACCTGGATAAATTGGAGACTTGGGCCAAAAGAAATCTGATGCAGTTCAACATGGAGAAGTGTAGAGTCCTGCACCTGGGATGGAAGAATCCCAAGCAGAAAGAGACCTAGGGGTTATGGTGGAGGAAAGGCTGGATATGAGTACACAGTGCGCCCTTGTAACCTAGAATGCTCATGGCATATTGGGGTGCATCAGGATGAGCATTTTGAGCAGATCTAGAGAAGTTGTTGTTCCCCTCTATTCAGCATTGGTGAGGCCTCATCTGGAGTATTGTGTCCAGTTTTAGGCCTCCCAGGATAGAAGGATGTGTATGTGCTGGAGCAGGGTCAGCAGAGAGCAACGAAAATGATTAAGGGGCTGGAGCACATGACCTATGAGAAGAGGCTGAGGGATTTGGGCTTATTTAGTTTGCAGAAGAAAAGACTGAGGGGTGATTTAATAGCAGCCTTTAACTTTCTGAAGGGGAGCTCTAAAGAGGATGGAGAGAAACTGTTTTCAGTGGTGACAGATGGCAGAACAAGGATTAATGGTCTGAAGTTACAGAAGGAGAGGAGTAGGTCAGAAATTAGGAATAGCCACTTCACCAGAAGGGTGGTGAAGCACTGGAATGTGTTGCCTAGAGAGGTGATGTAATCTCCAATCTTAGAGGTTTTTAAGTCCTGGTTTGACAAAGTCCTGGCTGGGATGACTTAGTTGGGGTTGATCCTGCTTGAAGCAGGGGACTGAACTTGATGACCTCGTCAGGTCCCTTCCAGCCCTATGATTCTATGATTCTATTTCCTCACACTTTACCTGTGTATATTTCTAGTACTATCTTCCTGACTTTCACTCCTGAACCCGCTTTAATTATGCCAATTTTACTTCACACTAAATTTCAGTTTTCTTTCTTAAAATGTATGTTGCACTTCACAGCTGGAATGCCCCAAGCTTCCTTTTTCTTTTCCAAAATGAAGACTTTATTAGCAACACAATCAAAACACAGATACAGTATTATATCCCACAATGCACCGCATATATTAAATGGGGAGCTAGCCAACATTTCAAGATCACGTAGTGTTTCCCATTTAGATATGAGTTGTTCATTCTTGGGCTTTTAGATGTCCACCGTTTACCAAAAATAATCAGGAGGTTTTTTTTTTTACCTTTGCAATTACAGTAAACTCTTTCATATTTGACAGCCTGGGGACCAGGAGGTTGCTGAATATGCAAATATTCTGGATAATAGAGAGGCATACCCAGCAATGCACTAAAGAAAAACAAGAAACATCTATCGACAGATTGCTGCCATGCCCAACTTGTTCTGTCAACAGAGAACTACCAGACTAACCTGCCCTCTGGTGACAGAAAGCGAAATGCCAGCTCTGCAAACAGGGCTGCCCAGCAACTGGAAGCCCCCTCTGTTGACAGAAGTGTCTACACTGCATTTGTGTTGATAGTCTTCTGTCAACAGACAGTTATACCTCAAATTTTTGAGGGATAACTCTGTCGAGGCAAAAGCAGAATTCTGTCGAGACTCTGTTGACAGAAGACTTTATGAGTGTAGACGCTCCCTGAGTTCTGTCGACGGAACACTCCAGTGTAGACACAGCCATACTGTATTTGCTATATTTATTTGTATTTACTTTCACTACACTCTACTTAGGGAAAATGTAACTAAAATTTACATTAAAAGAGATCTGGATAATAAAATGCCAGATGTGAAAGAGTTTATGATGCAGAGTCAGGAGCTGCAAAGAAGTCCTTAAAAAGCTGAGGTGGCTCCGGAGACACAGATTGCAAACCCCTGACCCCTTTTGGCCCACATGCCATAATGCTGCCCCATCCCCAGGAAATGATTTGCTCAATATGGGGCTTTGGCTGTCTACGGTGATATGAGTCAATCCAAGGGTAACCTCCCACAGATAGACTCAAACGTGGGACCGCTAGAAGCTTAGTGCAGGAACCTCTACAGTTTGTGCTGAAAGTCAGCTGAAGCTATAGAAGAAACTCATTTGTTCACTCTGTAAGTGGGCTTGATACCACTCCATGGGACAGTCAGCCACACCTAGTAGGTATGTGAGTCACATAAGCATAATGCTGGGATCTGATTTTATGTCATGCTGAGAGATGCCTGCAAAGCACTGAGAAGGTACAGTTTAGTTGTTATTGAGATTGCTCAGCCCTTCACAGGTTCAGACCTTCATTTTGTATAAAGAATGGCATGCAAACTGCATTCAGTTTTTAAATCCATGGGTAGATTTTCCTAGAAGGAACCACTATCATTAAGAACATAATAAGAACATAAGAATGGCCATACTGGGTCAGACCAAAGGTCCATCAAGCCCAGCATCCCATCTGCCGACGGTGGCCAATGCCAGGTGCCCCAGAGAAGGAGAACAGAAGACAAGTGATTTATCTCCTGCCATCCATCTCCTGCCCTTGTTATGAAGGCTAGGGCACCATACTTTATCCCTGGCTAATAGCCATTTATGGACCTGACCTGCAAAAATTTATCAAGCTCTTTTTTAAACCCTAATAGAGTCCTGGCCTTCACAGCCTCCTCGGGCAAGGAGTTCCACAGGTTGACTGTGCGCTGTGTGAAGAAAAATTTCCTTTTATTAGTTTTGAACCTACTACCCATCAATTTCATTTGGTGTCCCCTAGTTCTTGTATTATGGGAAAAGGTAAATAATTTTTCTATATTCACTTTCTCCACACCATTCATGATTTTATATACCTCTATCATATCGCCCCTCAATCGCCTCTTTTCCAAACTGAAAAGTCCCAGTCTCTCTAGCCTCTCCCCATATGGGACCCTTTCCAAGCCCCTAATCATCTTAGTCGCCCTTTTCTGAACCTTTTCTAATGCCAATATATCTTTTTTGAGGTGAGGAGACCACATCTGCACGCAGTACTCGAGATGTGGGCGTACCATAGTTTTATATAGGGGAAGTATGATATCTTTTGTCTTATTATCGATCCCTTTTTTAATAATTCCTAACATCCTATTTGCCTTACTAACTGCCGCTGCACACTGCGTGGATGTCTTCAGAGAACTATCCACTATAACTCCAAGATCCCTTTCCTGATCTGTCGTAGCTAAATTTGACCCCATCATGTAGTACGTGTAATTCGGGTTATTTTTTCCAACATGCATTACCTTACACTTACCCACATTAAATTTCATTTGCCATTTTGCTGCCCACTCACTCAGTTTGCTGAGATCTTTTTGTAGTTCTTCACAATCCCTTTTGCTTTTGACTGTCCTGAACAACTTGGTGTCATCTGCAAACTTTGCCACCTCACTGCTTACCTCATTTTCTAGATCATTGATGAACAAGTTGAACAGGATCGGTCCCAGGACTGAGCCCTGGGGAACACCACTAGTTACCCTCCTCCATTGTGAAAATTTACCATTTATTCCAACCCTTTGTTTTCTGTCTTTTAACCAATTCCCGATCCATGAAAGGACCTTTCCTCCTATCCCATGACCACCTAATTTACATAAAAGCCTTTGGTGTGGGACCGTGTCAAAGGCTTTCTGGAAATCTAGGTATATTATGTCCACTGGGTGCCCCTTGTCCGCATGTTTATTAACCCCTTCAAAGAATTCTAATAGATTAGACAGACACGACTTCCCTCTGCAGAAACCATGCTGACTTTTGCCCAACAATTCGTGCTCTTCTATGTGCCTTGCAATTTTACTCTTTACTAGTGTTTCTACTAATTTACCTGGTACTGATGTTAAACTTATCGGTCTATAATTGCCAGGATCTCCTCTAGAGCCTTTTTTAAATATTGGTGTTATATTGGCCGTCTTCCAGTCATTTGGTACCAAAGTGGATTTAAAGGATAGGTTACAAACCACTGTTAATAACTCCGCAATTTCACATTTGAGTTCTTTCAGAACCCTTGGGTGAATGCCATCTGGTCCTGGAGACTTGTTACTATTCAGCTTATCAATTAATTCCAAAACCTCCTCTAATGTCACTTCAATCTGAGTGAGTTCCTCAGATTTGTCACCTAAAAAGGCTGGCTCAGATTTAGGAACCTCTGTAACATCTTCAGCCGTGAAGACTGAAGCAAAGAAATCATTTAATCGCTCCGCAATGGCGCTGTCTTCCTTGATCGCTCCTTTTATATCTTTATCATCCAAGGGCCCCACTGCTTTTTTAGCAGGCTTCCTGCTTCTAATGTATTTAAAAAACATTTTACTATTGTTTTTTGAATTTTTGGCTAGCTGTTCCTCAAACTCTTTTTTGGCTTTTCTTACTACATTATGACAGTTAATTTGGGAGTGTTTATGTTCCTTTCTATTTTCCTCACTAGGATTTGACTTCCACTTTTTAAAAGCTGCCCTTTTCTCTCTCACTGCCTTTTTAACATGGCTGTTTAGCCATGGTGGTTCTTTGTTAGGTCTCTTACTGTGTTTTTTTATTTGGGGTATACATTTAAGTTGGGCCTCTAGTATGGTGTCTTTAAACAGTTTCCATGCAGCTTCCAGGGATTTTAGTTTAATTACTCTACCTTTTAGTTTCTGTTTCTGTTTATCATTCTCTGCTCTGACCTCCCTGCATCGTACTGGCTCACTGAATTTCACACAGTGATTCCAGCAGTGAAGAGAACTGCTTTTCCCTGATATATAAAGCTTTATTGCAGTGCTTGAAATGGTTTTATGCTTTATTTCTGCACGTGAAGAGTCCCACTGAAGTTGATGGAACTTCTCACATCCCTAAAATGAAGCTTGCACGCTTATATGCTTTGCTGAATCTGAGCCTCTGTTGAACACTGTGGGTATCTTAATAGGAAATACAAATCAGAATTCTGTATAAATAAGTTGTGATTTACTGAGCCACTCTGGTGTTTAATGTAACAGCCCTATCTATTTAACTTCCCAAGCATTCTTCTTCTTTTGCTTCTTTTTATAGTGTAATTATATTATTCCAGTTTCTTTGCCTGTATTACTCCACTGCTGAGAGGTTGTGTCACCTTAAGCATCATACAGTTAGCAGAAGTAATGCTTTCTGAAAACAAATAAGGATAGCTTCCTGCTATTCATCCCTGAAGGAATAAAGAGCTAGCATACCGAATACCATTATCTGATGGAATTCAGAGGGATACACCCAAAGGAATTTAGCCTATTTGCTTATGAAGCACAGAATCACTAAGGCCTTCTCCAAGTAAGTACCCCCAGTAGATGGCATTAGCACCCTAACCACTCAGTTTGTACTGAAAGTGCAGCATAGTGCAGCTTTTGCAATGCATTATTTATGAAAGAAAATTAACTTTTTGAATCTGTGTGTTTTGCTTCAGGCAATATAAGCAGTAAACAAGATTTTCACACCAACAGGTAACAAGTAGTTTTCTTTACAAATTAGCTGAACCCTGATGTCTCGTTTCAGATTACTTAGGAGGTTAGTATCTGTAATGCATTTCTCTTATGTTCAAAATCTCTGTTTCACATAGAATAAAATGAAAATGACTAGAGAGAAACTGTTCTGTGCAAAGCCTGTTAGTGCTTTGGTGACAAATGTATTTTAGCTTTTTAATATTGATTTGCAATAAGCATCTAAAACATTATTCAACTTTGGAAACACTATGGTAAAGAACAGTACTTTTGCAATTATATATCACCTTTCATCAGACGATTGTATGCCTGGCAGACAGGTCTTCATAACTACCACTGTGGTGCGCTGCAGCTCAGTGTTATGACATACCCATTTTACAGATGAGGAAAGCAAGCAACAGAGAGATGGAATGACATGCCCAAAGATGCATAGCATGTCAGTGGCACAGCTGAGAGGATAACTCAGGTTTACTAACTCCTTTGCCTCTACTCTGACCATTAAATGCAGTTGTTTCCCAATTCCACATCCTTCCAGGCCCTGGTACTAGTGAAAATGCAGTGATACAGATAAAGGTGTTTCTAGTTTATCTACCTATAATTTAGACCATAGGTCCAACTATATGAGCTCTCTTTAGGCGGTGGTGCTCCAAAGCAGCAGGCTGATAGTGTGCCTCCAAAGAGAGGTGCAGTGCCTCCTGTTTGGGGATGCTTAGTCTCCCTCAGCCTATTCCACCTTCTGCTCATGATTAGAACAGCTTCACTGCTTGAAAAGATTTGGAAGAATGTTTTAGTAAATGTATTGTCTGACAGTGTCTCTGAAAAGTGCCATATATCATACACCAAATGGGTTAGCAATAAAAGTAGTACCCATTCAGCATTCTTATACGCTATTGTGAGTAACCAGACCTTGAGCTTTAAGGACAATCTTTTAACAAGGTATTATAGTGGGCACTAGCAATGCCTTTTTTGCATTCAGACAGCTAACTTTCCCAGATCACTTACCTTTGGGGAGGAATCTTTCTATGCCTGAACTCAGCTTCAAGGTGAATAATTCTGGAAGTTTGAACAAAACCTGTGCAGTTGTGTATGAGCTGTGGGGAGTGGAGAGAGAGCGAGAGTGAGATCCCCCCAAATTTGGAAGAAAAAATGTAATATTTTGCTTATGATAGATAAAAATGAAATCTGAAAGTTGGCCTATAAACAATCCCCAGTCAGAAGGATGGGGTTGATTAAGTAGCTGAAAATTAGCGTATAAAAAGGCAACACTGGAGACATCTGAAAATGCTACAAGGTGCCCAGACATTAGAAAACTCTGTTAATATTTATATTCCAATTTTAGCCACAGATGCATTGTGCTGCCATCTTAACAAACACATTAGGGGCCTCTAGAGTGGAAAGCATGAATCTTCATTGCTCAGGCTAGATAGCCAGGAAGTCAGGCAAGGGCATGTAACAGACTCACATATTTTGTGGATCAGGCACAGAGGAGGACAGAGCTGAGCCCATGTTGTACCGCCACAGGACATTATAAAGTAATTGAAGCTTAACATAACCATTCTTTTAAATTTCTTTTGGTAAGGTTCTATGCACCTAATCACTTTTGCCCTTCTGTGTACTTCTTCCAATTCTAATTTATCTTTTTTCAGATAGGGTAACCAGAACTGCTCCTAGTATTCAAGGTGTGGGTGAACCATAGATTTAAATAGGAAATATCATAATGCCCCTATCTTTATCCCTTTCCTAATGGTTCCCAATATTCTGTTAGCTTTTTTGTCTCCTACTGCACATTGAATAGATGTTTTTAAAGAACTATCTACAGTAGCTCCAAGATCTTTCCTGAGTGCTAGCAGCTAATTTAGACCCTATTGTTTTGCATGTACAACTGGGATTATGTTTTTGAAGGTGCGTTGCTTTACGCTTATCAGCTTTGAATTTCAACTGCCATTTTGTTGCCCCGTCACCCAATTTGCGAGATCCCTTTGTCAGCTTTGGACTTAACTACCTCAAGTAATTTTGGTGAAATTGTTCATAAATGAGCACATTGAAAGGTTACCTACTTACCTAAAAGAAAATGACAGCTTTTTACTTAAGAACTGCTTGTTTTGAATATAATTACTGCTGTAAGTGCTCTACTTCAGTGAGCTATTAATGGGACACTGTCAAGGTGTCTGTGTTCCAGAATCAGGTTTTGTAAAAATAAAATGCAAAAGCTAACCTGGTTAGAAATATTTTCAACATTTATTTAATTTTCAATTAAAATATTATTTTTAAGTTAAATATTACCATGCAGGAGTCCAAAGCACATTACACACAATTGTAAGGCATGAAAACCAAGAAATAAAATTGACCATAAATGGACTGAACTTGCAACAGGATTTGTGCAGATGTTGCAAGGTGGTTAGGTGCTGAGAGGTGTTCTAGAAAAGCTATGGACAGAGAGGTGGATGGGAACCTAGTTAAGAAGATTATGTGCTAAAATGCATGGATAAAGTGTTTGGCAGAAGGCACCATTCTGGAACACCCCCCACTTCCGTTTGGATCATGCGAGTGTGGACTTTAGTGGATTTGAGGGAAACTGTGAACAAAAGTCACACTTTGCTTAGTTGCTTCTGTTCATGTGTATCAGGGATGGCCTGGTACCTGGTCTTTCAGTTGCTATCAGTAACGCAGGGTAAGGAAATACTTGTTATCTTAGAATCTTAGAACACCAGAACTGGAAGGGACCTCAAGAGGTTATCAACTCCAGTTCCCTGCCCTCTTGGCAGGACCAAACCACCATCTAAAGGACCAACCTTTTCCAGATGGGGACCCATTTGACAATTCAGGAAGACTTGGTGACCCAAGGCAGTTCAAAAACGGCAGAGGGGAGAGGACAGCAGAGTCGTAACTAGCTAATTTTGCACCTGAGGCAAGAATATAAAATTGTTCCCCCTCATATTTATGTATTCTTAATAGTTATTTAATAGAAAAAGGAGAAATATATAAATAAAATAATAACACTACATTTCTGTAGTTAGTTAGAGCTGTTGTGGTAGAAAGACACTCATCCCCAAACTGGTCCCCCAGGCTTAAACCCCACAATCAGGGACTTGGGGAGTCACACTCAGGGCTTAGGAGTCACTCAGGGACTGGAGGGGGCTAGGGAGGCTAGGGGAGTCACACTCAGGGGCTAGGAGTCACTCAGGAGTTGCAGGGGGCTAGAGGAGTCACACGCTGGGGCTGGAGGGGTCTAGAGGGGGCTAGGGGAATCACACTCAGGGGCTGGGAGTCACTCAGGGAATGAAGGGAGCTAAGGGTGTCTCACTCAGGGACTGGGGCAGTCACACGCAGAGGCTAGGAGTCACTCATAGGTTGGAAGCAGCTAGGTGAGGAACAGGGACCCCTGCATCTGGAAGCCAGGTGGGGCAAGGAGCTCTGGCAGCAGCACCAGCTGCAGGAACCCTGCTGGGGTCTGCGGGACCCCATCTCCTGCAGAGGCTGGAAGCCAGGGAGCTGATCAGCTCTGCCCTCCTTCCTTCTCAGCCTTGGACTCGGGCCCCCACCTTACCTGAGCTGTGCACTGCTCCTCACGTATGCAGTTCTCTGCCCTGCAGCTGAAATGGCTCTCAATGTAATTGTTTGGCTTGACTGCCGGACAGCTGTTAATCCAATTAAGACGTTGAGAACCACTTCGAGCGTGAATGGCTTCTGAATAGCCACCCGTGGAGCTGCCCAGCCCAACTGGTGACCCTTTTGAAATGTAATCATGATCCGTGTTTGGGTCCTGACCCATGGGTTGGGAAACCCTGATCTAGACCATCTCCAATAGGTGTCTATCTAACCTGCTCTTAAATATATCCAGTGATAGAGATTCTACAACCTCCCTAGGTAACTTGTTCCAGTATTTAACCACCCTGACAGTTAGGAAGATTTTCCTAATATCCAACCTAAACCTCCCTTGCTGAAGTTTAAGCCCATTGCTCCTTGTCCTATCCTCAGAAGCCAAGGAAAACAATCTTTCTCCTTCCTCTGTGTAACCCTCTTTGAGGTACTTGAAAACCATTATCATGTCCCCTCTAAGTCTTCTTTTTTGAAACTAAACCCAGTTCTTTCCGTCTTCCCACATAGCTCATGTTCTCTAGATCTTTAATCATCCTGTTGCTCTTCTTTCAACCTTCTCCAATTTCTCCACATCTTTCTTGAAATGTGGTGCCCAGAACTGGACACAATTCTCCAATTGAGGCCTAAAGAGCACTGAGTAGAGTGGGAGAATGACTTCTCATGTCTTTTTCACAACACTTCTGTTAATGCATCCCAGAATCATGTTTGCTTTTTTTGCAAGAGCATCACACTGTTTACTCATATTTAGCTTGTGGTCCACTATCGCCCCTAAATCCCTTTCTGCGGTACTCCTTCCTAGACAGTCACTTCCCATTCTATATGTATGAAGCTGATGTTTATTCCTAAGTGGAGTACTTTGCATTTGTTCTTACTAAACTTCATCCTGTTTACTTCAGACCATTCCTCCAGTTTGTTCAGATCATTTTGAATTATGAGACTATCCTCAAAGCAGTTGCAACCCCTCCCAGCTTGGTATCATCTGCAAACTTATTAAGAGTACCCTCTATGCTAACATCTAAATCATTGATGAATAGTAACAGAGAGGAAGCTGTGCTAGTCTATACACTATCAAAAAAAAAAGCAGTCAAGTAGCACTTTAAAGACTAGCAAAATAGTTTATTAGGTGAGCTTTCATGGGACAGACCCACTTCTTGGTCTGAAGAAGTGGGTCTGTCCCACGAAAGCTCACCTAATAAACTATTTTGCTAGTCTTTAATGTGCTACTTGACTGCTTTTTGTTTTGATCATTGATAAAGATCTTGAATAGAACCAGTCCCAAAACAGATCCCTGCAGAACTCCACTTGTTATGCCCTTTCAGCATGACTACGAACCATTAATAACTACTCTCTGAGAACGTTCATTCAGCCAGTTATGCACCCACCTCATATTGGCCCATCTAAGTTGTATTCACTTAGTTTATTGATAAGAAGATCATGCGAGACTGTGTCAAATGCCTTACCAAAGTCTAGGTATACCACATCCACCACCTCTCCCTTATCCAAAAGACTTGTTATCCTGTCTGAAAAAAGCTACTAGATTGGTCTGGCTTGATTTGTTTTTACAAATCCATGTTGGTTCTTACCTATCACCGTATTTTCTTCCAGATGTTTGCAGATGAATTCCTTAATTATTTGCTCCATTATCTTTCCCAGCACAGAAGTTAAACAGACTGGTCTGTAGTTTCCTGGGTTGTTCCTTTTTCCCTTTTTATAGATGGGCACTATGTTTGCCCTTTTCCAGTCATCTGGGATCTCTTCCAACTTCCCAAGATGATAGCTAAAGGCTCAGAAACCTCCTTTATGAGCTCCTTAAGTATTCTAGGATGCATTTCATCAGGCCTTGGTGACTTGCAGACATCTAATTTTTTGAAGCAAATTTTAACTTGTTCTTTTTGCATTTTATCCTCTAAACCTACACACTTCCCACTAGCATGCATTATGTGGGCATTTCTGCATCGGCCTTCTTGGTGAAGATCAAAACAATGAAGTCATTAAGCACCTCTGCCATTTCCAAGTTTCCTGATATTGTTTCTTCCTCCTCATTGAGTAGAAGGCCTACCCTGTCCTTGGTCTTCCCCTTGCTAATACATTTATAGAATGACTTCTTGTTACCCTTTATGCCTCTAGCTAATTTGAACTCATTTTGTGCCTTGGCTTCTCTAATCTCGCCCCTGCATGCATGTATTGTTTGCTAATAATCATCTTTTGTAATTTCTCCTAATTTCTACTTTTTATGTGACTCCTTTTTGACTCTGAGATTATGCAAGGTCTCATTTTGAGATCATTCAAGATCTCCTGGCTAAGCCAAGGGGGTTTTTTAAAATACTTTCTGTCTTTCCTATGAAGCTACATAGCTTGCTTTTGGGCCCTTAATAACAATCCTTTGAAAAACTGCCAACACTCTTCAGTTGTTTTCCCCCCTTAGTTTTGCTTCCTATGGGACCTTATCTACCAGATTTCTGAGTTTACCAAAATTTGCTTTCCTGAAATCCATTGTCTCTATTTTCCAGTTCCCCCTTTCACTATTTCTTAGAATCCTGAAGTCTATGATTTCATGGGCACTTTCTCCCAAGCTATATTCCACTTTCAGATTCAGCTGACTTTGGCAGCTGTAGTGTTGTCATAATCATGAGGGTTAGGCAGCAGCCTGGGAGTAAAAGGGTTAACCTCCTTAGCCAGGTGGGGTTGGCCTATAGGAATGTAGGTAAGAGTTGAATTTTGGTTCCTCCCTTCTTCTGTTCTCTGGTTTTTCTTCTTTCCAGCCATGAGGGAGAGAGACACAAAATATCTCCCTCCAAGAACAGGCCCTCCAATCTTCTGTAGGTAGGGTGAAGTTTAAATAGATCCATTAGGCTTTATTGTTTTATGGTTTGGGAAGTGGGATCTAATGTCTGTGCACTTTTTAGAAATGTTCTTTTACTCTCCTTGTAACTAAGTTCTAGGCCCATGGTGAAAACTCCCCATGTATTTTACTTTGTAACTCTTCCATCTAGTCATAAGGCTTGCAACACGAATATTGTTGTAATAATAAAAGTTCTTTCTTTTTCTTTTTATGAACTTGATATTGGTTAATATTTGTGTCCTGGTTTTCATTTTTGGGGCTGAGATTTCCCAAGTAGTCTCTCCCTGGTTTCCTTATTATTTCTTGGGTGGTGGCAGCAAATTTTATCCCCAAAATCTAAGGTTTTTAGGATTTTTTGGGGGGAAGTTTATACCAAAACCTGGTAAATAAGGTTTTAGAGGTACTTTTGCTGGCCCCCACTTCTGCATTTATCTTGCCAGAGTGGGGAAAGAGCCATAACAAGTGTCGAACAAGGAGACAGGCTGTGTATAGCGTGTGTCACCTCCCACATTTTGGAAACCTGCTCTGCCTTACAAGTCAACAGCAGGAAAACTCTTCCACAGTGGAATTTCAACATTAGCCATTCATGTCCACCTTAAAATGGCCATCCTACTATAGCCTTCAATGTTCTCCTGTTCTCCTCTCCTGCGGCTGAGGGCTTTTAAGCCACGTCTACACATGCCACCTACTTCGAAGTAGCGGCGCCAACTTCGAAATAGCGCCCGTCACGGCTACACGTGTTAGGCGCTATTTCCAAGTTAACATCGACGTTAGGCGGCGAGACGTCGAAGTCGCTAACCCCATGAGGGGATGGGAATAGCGCCCTACTTCGACGTTCAACGTCGAAGTAGGGAACGTGTAGTCGTTGCGCGTCCCACAACATCGAAATAGCGGGGTCCTCCATGGCGGCCATCAGCTGAGGGGTTGAGAGAGGCTCTGCCCAGCCCCTGAGCTCGATGGTGGCCGCGTGCAGCAGCCCCTTAAAGCTCCCCGCCCCCTGCCTTCCTGTGCAGGAAGCTGAGAGAGCATGCAGGCAGCAGCATTGCCATGCGGATAGCCTGCACGCTCCTCTGCAGCCACAGACACCCACCCCAGCTGCGATGGCCACCCCCCAGCCCCCTAAGCGCCTCCAGGGCACACCCCCCAAGGGAAGCCAGGGCTCGCAGGCTGGCAGCCAGGCCGGGAAGCGGCAGCGGGGCCCCTCCTGGACAGAGGCCGAGCTTCGGGACCTGCTGGGGCTCTGGAGTGAGGAGGAGGTGCTCCAGGTAATGGGGAGCAAGAGGCGAAACGCGGATGCGTTCGCTCGGCTGGCCAAGGGCCTGGCCGCCCGGGGTCACCCTGCCCGCACTCCGGATCATGTCCAGAGTAAAGTGAAGGAGCTGCGGCAGGGTTATGCCTGGGCCCGGGATGCGGCCAGCTGATCTGGGGCCACCCCCGTCACTTGCCCCTTTTACAGGGAGTTCAGGGACATCCTGGGCCCCCGGCACAACTCCTCCCCTCCGGCCACACTTGATACCTCGGCCGATGAGCCCCAGCAGGCCCCGGAGGTGGAGTCTGCCCCGGAGGCAAGCCCCGCACCCCAGGGGCCCCCCCAGGAGCCCCACCCCCGGGGCACTGGAGGAGGAGGAGGAGGAGGGGGAGTCCTCCTCCAGCGACGCTGGCCTGCGGATCACCATCCCATTGCGGAGCTCCAGCAGGGCATCCGCCCACCGGGTGTCCCCCGACCGTGGGAGTGGACCATCAGGTATGTACCCCCCTTGGTGCACACCCCCGGGGTTGAGGGGCAGGGGTAATAGATATGACCAGGGCCCTCCACATGCCCAGATTACCATGGCCCCAAGGACAGCAGTGGCATGTCCCTCAGAAGAGTGCATCAGCCCCTGCACCCCAGCACGACAGTGCCATGCCCCATCCCCGGGGCTGGGGGGAGCTGAACCTCTAGGGTCCCCCGGGGGGAGGGGGTGGGACACCCAGCAGCAGCAGCAGCAGCATCTCCCGGGGACAGGGATGGGGAACCAGCAGCAGAGGGGTGGGGGGACAAGGGCCACGGCTCAGGGCCCACACTAACGGCTGTCTCCACTCTTCTTCCCCCCGCTCCTGTGTTCCACAGCTGCACCATTGGAAGGACCGGAGAGTGCCGGTGAGGTGTCAGTGGTCCCAGACAGCCCACCGGGGCCATCACTCCAGGCCAGCCCCTCGGCGGGGAAGACGGCGGACCCAGCACCTCCACCCGATGGCGACGGACCCCCAGCTGCTGGCCATCCATCATCGGCAGCTGGAGGTTGCCGAGCAGCGGCTGCGGGTGGAGGAGCGCCGCCTCCAGCTGCAGGAGTGGGCGCTGGCCTGGCGCCAGGAGGCATGGGGGTCCTTCATGCGGACCTTCGACTGTATCGCTGACTACCTGGCTCCCCATGCCGCCCCGGCCGCTGATACGCCCACCCTGCCTGCTCCACCCGCTGCACCACCCACTGCGCCGTCTGCCGTCGCACTGCCACCCGCCACCGAGGGCCCTTCCGCCGAGGGGGACCTGGGGCCAGCTGACACCCGCCGGACGTATCTACCGGTCCGCCCGGCCCCCAGCCAGCCCCGGCCAGGGCTGAGGCCGAGGCGTGGATCGCGGCCGCCCACCCCCAGCGCTGGACATTAGGGGGTGTGGGGCCCAGGACGTGCCCCCTCCCCTCTTTGTATATATTCCCTCCAGTTTAATGTAATTTTGTAAATAGTTTTTGTATGAGACCCCTGTTGTTATGCTGATCCTTGCCCCGCCATGTACATAGTTCTCCCCTTCCTTGTCTTCCCCTTTCGTCTTATCCTTATTTATAATACATATATATATATATAAGTTTGATTTTGCCTGTAAATAGTTAGTCTTGATAATAATAATAAGAGTTCAACAGATATTTGATTTGACGAACAAAAGCCTGGTTTTATTTACAAGAAAAGTGGGAGTGTGTGCTCTTGGGTGCTCTGTGGTGTGGGCGTAGGGGCAGGGAGTGTTGTGGAGGATGGGGGGGTGCAGTGGGGGGCCTGCCAGCGTTCACCCTGCAGCCTCGTCGAACTGGGACTGCAGGGCCTCCTGGACCCGGGTCCCTTCGGCGTCCACCTGGTGACTGGGGGCAGTGGGTGGCTGCACATCGGCCCTGCCGGCCTCCACAGCCCAGCCCTGAAAGAATGCCTCCCCTTTGCTCTCCACGAGGTTGTGGAGGGCGCTGCAAGCGCCCACAATCTGGGGGATGTTGGTGGGGCCCGCATCAAGGCGGGTGAGGAGACACCTCCAGCGCCCTTTGAAGCGCCCAAATGTGCACTCTACCACCTGGCACGCATGGTTCAAGCGCAGGTTGAAGCACTCCTGGCTGGCTGACAGATGGCCCGTGTAAGGGTGCATGAGCCAGGGCCAGAGGGGGTATGCCGCATCTGTGATGACGCAGAGGGACATGGTGGTGTCCCCCACAGGGACCTCCCACTGGCGGATGTAGGTCCCCACCTCCAGCCGGCAGCACAGGCCCGAGTTCCGGAATACCCGGGCGTTGTGGGTGCTGCCAGGCCAGCCAACATAAATGTCCAGGAAATGGCCCCGGCTGTCCACCAAGGCCTGGAGGACCACTGAGTGGTAGCCCTTCCTGTTTAAGTAGTGTTCTCCACTGTGCTCCGGGGCACGGATGGGGATGTGGGTCCCATCCAGAGCCCCGAAGCAATTTGGGAAGCCCAGGGTGGCAAAGCCCGCAATGGCGGCATCCGGGTCCCCAAGCCGCACGATCCTGTGGAGGAGCAGGAGTTGATGGCACGGACGACCTGCAGGGGAAGCACATGGGAGAGCACCCATGAGGGGTGTGCAGGGTGTGTGTGGCCCTCCCCTGCCAGGGTCCCCCTCCCCTCCCCTCCCCTCCCCTTCCCTCTCCTGCCAGGGCCCCCCTCCCCTGCCAGGGCTGCCTCCCCCTCCCCCCACGGGTCCTCTTACCTCCATGAGGACAGCCCCGACGGTGGCCTTGCCCACGCCAAACTGCTGCCCCACGGATCGGTAGCTGTCTGGAGTGGCCAGCTTCCAGACAGCGATGTCGGCCCGTTTCTCCACAGTGAGGGCACGCCGCATGAAGGTGTCCTGGTGCCTAAGTGCGGGGGTGAGCCACTGGCATAGCTCCAGAAATGTCTGCCGGCTCATACAAAAGTTCTGGAGCCAGCGGTCGTCGTCCCACTCTCCGAGCACCAGCTGCTCCCACCAGTCGGTGCTGGTGGGGTAGCTCCACAGCCGGCGGCGTATGAGGCGGCGGAGGGGGTGGGGTGCTGCAGGGTTGGGGGTTGCGTCCTCCTCCCCTGCGGGCAGCTCCTCCTCTGTGGCAAGGATGTGCTCAGCTGCCTCCTGCATGGCATGGAGCAGGGCGAGCACTACTCCTACAGGGGCGGCTGGGTGGACCTCTGGCTGCTGCTGCTGCTGCTGGGGGTCCATGCCTGCGTCGCTCGAGGTGTGCGTGCCTATGGCTCTGCAGACCGTGTGCTGTGCAGGCTGCATGTGTCTGGGAGGGGCCCTTTAAGGGAGCAGCTAGCTGTTGCCCCGGAAGCGCTAGTCTGCCCTGTGACCCTGTCTGCAGCTGTTCCTGGCACCCTTATTTTGATGTGTGCTACTTTGGCATGTAGACATTCCCCCGCAGAGCCTATTTCGATGTGGTGCTGCCCAACGTCGACATTGAACGTCGACGTTGCCAGCCCTGGAGGACGTGTAGATGTTATTCATCGAAATAGGCGTGCACGTGTAGACGTAGCCTTAGTGAAAAAGCAGGCACCCAAGAAAAGATTTTAAATTAGTGTCTGGGCAATAGAGGTTCAACTCCACTCAGGTTAAGAAGTGCTAGTAAAACAGTGACCAGCCTGAGGATATGTTGACTCTTAACATAAGGTAAAGTCCATCCTGGCTCTGAATTAAGTAGTATTTTATTCCTGCTGGCATAAAACCTATTGACTAAAAGCCAGATATTTTTTGTGGCATGTACATTCATGCAACACCACGCTGAAGCTGTCTATGGAGAAATTGTACTAAGCTGGCAGCAGCTCATCTTGCGTTGCTAGGAACCTTAGAAGTGACATACTACGCTGCAGGGGTGCACAAATTTTTTTCTGTCATGGGCCATTGATCCACAGACAAATATCATTTGTGGGTCACTCACTGATGTGGGGAAGGTGGCACGAAGACTTGCGGCTTTCCCTTGCAGAGGGGTGAGCTGGTGCTAACAGCTCCAGACTCATGGGGGTTGCATGGAGGCTTGGGACTTCAGCCTGCACCAGGGTGAGCTTGTAGTCATGGCTCCAGCACAGGAAGGCAGCACCATAGTTTGGATGAAATCAAGGAATGAGCCCTAGGTTCCCCACCCCATGCTGCAGTGAGTCAGCATTGTGTTCCCAGTAGCGCTGAACGAATGAGCCCTTGCTAAAGATTCCCAGTGAAAAGTGGGGCAGGGCAGGCTGGCACTGAGTGGGGAGGGGGTGGAGAAAGGGGACTGTTGACTTCAGTTGGAGCTAAGGCTGTTCATCACCTTGTGAGCAGGAGCAGCACAGGGAAGTTTTATGGGGGAATTCTCCAGGTATGTGCACAACATGACCCTGGGGGTGAGCCTGAGACTTTGTGTGCTTACTTGCAAACAGATGATATGCTTTGTTCGTCTCTGATTGACATTTATAGTGTGGCCTGCTTGAAGTGCTGTTTGCTGAGACTCAAGGCCTGCTATGAATGGCTGACATCTTTCTCATGAAGCTCTTCCTCAGCAGGGAACACCAGGTTGCCATGCTTTGATCCCTAATTCCCTAAGGATCCTTTGACAAGGGGGCAGGAATAATCTGAGTGAGAACAGGGGTTTAAAAAGCTAGTTCCAAGGAGATAGCAGCTATTAACCAAGATGGCTCCCTGAGCTAGAGCTCTGTAAGCCTCTGATTGTCAGAAGCTAGGGTTTGATGACAAGGAATAGGTCACTTAATAATAACCCTGCTCTGTCCATTCACTCTGAAGCATCTGGCACCAGCCATTGTGAGAAGCCAGGTTACTATGCTAGATGAGCCATTGCGCTAACTTAGTCTCACTTTTATGCTCTTAACCTTGCAGAAGTACTCAGAAATACATGACAGCCCTGAGAGAGCCAGCCATTCTAAACGATTGTTTTCCCTCAACATACGGCTGCAAAGAGACCTTGTTTGCAAGTAGGTATGATGCCTGTTTTCCTCTCTTGTGGATGCTTTCCTGACTTTGGCAAAGAAAGTATTTGCAAGCAATTTTTCTGTCAACATTAAAGGCAGGTTTCATACAGCAAAAAGCATATGCCCGAGCAGAAGCATCATCTGTGAATAGTCTCCAACCATTATGCATCCTCTAACTTCAAGAAAAGGTGAACTGAGAGTTAACTCTGTTGCCCCTGAAGACAGCTAAGACATTGCTGAGTGCTTCTGAAAATCCTACCTTGTACAAACATATACAAAGACATTTTTTCACATACACACACGAAGCCAAGGTCTGTAGCACAGATTGAATTTAATTTAAATTAAATCCCTGTTCAATAAAATATTCCAGATGAACAACAATATACAGTATTTTATGAATAATAATGCCTCCCAGAGAGGCAATAACTCTGGAACTATACTGTTAACAAAGACACTTGCATTACTAACAATACCAAATATACATGAATGTGTTCGCAATATGCATCAAAATGTTACTGCTTCATTGATTCTCGCTCCACAGAAAGAATGAATGAGACATCTGTGAATCAGCCTTCTGGGTGGAGGGTTAATTAAATGGATTCAGTGGAAGAGGGATTTGGAAGCTAATAAAACAACTCAGTGTTTTTCTGCTTTACAGTAAATGTTTATTCATGCCATATAGGAGAACAAATGAAAAGGCACAAAACATAGAAATGCAGTATGACATGAAGTAAAAATGAATTCAAATAATCCTTCCCATCTGGAATATGGACCATATTATCTGCGAATAATTCAGTATTTCATACAATCATAGAATCACAGGTCTGGAAGGGACCTCAGGGGCATCTAATCCAGCCCCCTGCTTCAAGCAGGATCAACCCCAACTAAGTCATCCTGGCCAGGACCTTGTCAAGCTGGGACTTGAAAACCTCCATGGATGGAGAATCCACCAACTCACTAGGCAACACATTCTAATGCTTCACCACCCTCCTGGTGAAGTAGTTATTCCTAATATCCAACTTTTACCCCTCCTCTGTAACTTCAGACCATTGCTCCTTGTTCTGCCATCTCTCACCACTGAGACAATTTCTCTCCACCCTCTTTAGAGCACCCCTTCAGGAAGTTGAAGGCTTCTATTAAATCACCCCTCAGTCTCCTCTTCTGAAAATTAAATAAGCCCAAATCCCTCAGCTTCTCCTCATTTACATAAAGAATTTCCATTTATCTTTATTTATGTAGTTGTATGTGCCTCACTCCTATCTTAATATCCAATCAACTCTGAACCACTGTTACATTTCTCCTTATAACACTCTGGCTATGTCTACACTAGCCCCAAACTTCGAAATGGCCACACAAATGGCCATTTCGAAGTTTACTAATGAAGCACTGAAATGCACATTCAGCGCTTCATTAGCATGCGGGCGTCCGTGGCACTTCGAAATTGACGCGCCTCGCCGCCGCGCGGCTCATCCTGAAGGGGCTCCTTTTCGAAAGGACCCCGCCTACTTTGAAGTCCCCTTATTCCCATGAGCTGATGGGAATAAGGGGACTTCGAAGTAGGCGGGGTCCTTTCGAAAAGGAGCCCCATCGGGACGAGCCGCGCGGCGGTGAGCCGCGTCAATTTTGAGGTGCCGCAGCTGCCTGCATGTTAATGAAGCGCTGAATATGCATTTCAGCGCTTTATTAGTAAACTTCGAAATGGCCATTTGCGTGGCCATTTCGAAGTTTGGGGCTAGTGTAGACACGGCCTTTGTGAGATAAAGGCGTATTAAAAAAACTATTATCTCCATTTTACAGTTAGGAAAATGAGGGAAGGAAAAATCAGGTGATTTGTTCAGAGTCTCACAAGAAGGGAACATGAATCACTGGACTCCTGGTTTGCCTTATTAAGCACAATATTAACCCTTCTCTCTTTTCATCTCAGCCATAATCATACAATTAATGAGAAAAAATTATATCCTTCAAGGAATCAAATTTACAATTTAAGCAGAATTCAATTTATTAAATTTCCAAGTTGGAACACTATTCTGTGATTGCTAGGCTTCGAGTCAACTTTTTAAAATTGTACTATCCCTTCTGGTGCTGTTGTACTGATAGTACCAGTTATCAGAAACTCTCGCATGTGCTTAGATTCCATGATGACAGGTAGTTTGTTTTTAAAAAACAAACAAACAAACAAATTAGGTAAAGAAAGGAAAACTGGTCATGTGACAGGACAATGGCAGATATAAAGAGGAGGTGAATAGAAGGAGGAGGGATGTTTTGATGAGTGGATTTATGTTTAAGTCCAATAACATCTGAAATTTTTCCAGTGTACAAAAATCCTGCTTCATACAGATGGATTCTACTTTGTTTCAGTAACGATTCCTAAGTCATTTTTGTGGATGTTCATACAAAAGTATAAAACCTGATGACTACAAATGGCCCTTTTGAGAAAGTCTGCAAGGAGAAAACTGGCAAGAGCCGTGTGGGAATCTTACCATGAATTAATGATTTGAAGAGTCAAGTAAAACAATGTTTTTTTGTTCAGTGATAAATGTTCCATTGCTTTGATTGAAGGTACACAGATGAGGCAAGTGATAACAGCCAAGATGGAGCTGTAATGAAACAGCCTGATATATGAATAGACCTAGTTAAATTTGAAGAAGTTTGACCATGACCATGTGAGATGCAGAGCACTAATGTCACAGCAGCTGTGGGGGTGAAGGAGGGGAAGGTGGGATGTCTTAGGAGAGCTGGCAATCAAACTGTTACTTTAAAATCTGGCCAGTCTGATCTCCTGGAAGAGGAGGGAGGGAATAAAAAGAGATCTGAAAGGAGAATAGGGTGTAAAGCACTACATTGAAGTAGCCAGCAGAGAGTCTACACCCATTTTCCCTTCAAAGTTAACTTCCATATCCCATGGGTGTGCCCTAACCCCCAGGCTCTTAAACTTGTGTAAGCACTTGTATGTGCAATTGTTCAACTTTGTACACATGACACAGATTTGGCACTAATTCCTTTCTTGTGTTGTGAATCCTTGCCCTCAATGAACTAACGTCTTTATTAGCACTGTAACTGGCCATGATTTGCTGCTGTGGCACCTCCTGCTGGTCGCTTAGGGAATCAGCTCTTCCTTCCTCTGGAGTGCCCTCTTCTGGTCAGGGTTTCACCCACTGTTACCTACTTTGTCTGGTGTTCTCTACCAACTTATGCCAGCACCTGCATCCCTCCCAGATCACTGGGCCCTTCCCTCAGTCTACTGCCCTGCAACAGTCTCTCTCTCTGGGGTCCTCCCCTGCAAGGGGACCCCAAGTCCCAATGGGAGCAGAGGAATGGAAGCAAATGTGCAGGTGCAAAAGAGACATGACTGAGAAAGATGATCAGCCAGCAAAGATGTGTTTTCCAGGGCAGAGGAGGACCAAACATGGGAAGAGGAAGATGACTAAAAAACAGAGAAGCATATGCTAGGAATTTGGTGGCAGAGAAGCAAGTGGAAGAGAAAATTAAATGATGAGCAGCGGGAGATTTTCACCCTTCTGATTGCCATCATTTGGACATCTGTCTATTCATGATGTTTTGGTGGGGGTCAATGACGAATGATAATTTTGTCTATACACAGAGGGTTTTCATTTTGAGAAGAAAGAAGGTCTCTTTCCTTATGTTTCATGCTTTTTGTTTAATTACCCTTAATGGCGTCTTCCTCAGCACATTACACAATAGAACAGCTGTCATGAGAGTAGGAACTTTCTACTTTAAAAGTTTAATGACATATCATTTAGCATTGTCTGAGGCAGTAGCAAGAGGTTGGAGTGAGCTAATGCTAATTTTCTTGGTGACTCTTTTTCACCTTCTGTCATCCCAATGCAAAGGGAAAAGTTGCTTGTGCTTTTTAAAAGAGAGATATCTTTCAAATTTAGGCAAACCAACCTTATGCAGATGAGCTTCTGTTTCCCCAGAAAACTGATGCCAAAGATTACAGTGAGGGATTGATTGCATTTCTTCTGGATTTCTAAATGCTATTTTCTGTGCCTTCATCAGGAGATCCATCATGAATTAAGGAAAAGATAACTAATTCTGGTCTTTCTTTTGACGAAAATGTGGCACAAAGAAACTGCTCTCCTATATGAGTAGGTGGTCTATATCCAGTACTATTTTAGCAATGCACTTACATGTTTTAAGAAAAAGAGCTAACATAATTCTTCAGTGGGTAAATCTGGGACGTATGAAGGAGGCAGATGCGAGGAACAGTGTGTCCAATACTCATGTTCATACTCAAAAAGGATCTTGGAAAAATTAGAGAGAATTCTGAGAAGAGATAAAACTAATTTGTAGTTGAAAAACCACATCTTTCAATGAAAGACTGAAGAAGCTCAATCTTTTCTAGTGTATCAAAGAGAAGATTAGGAGGAAACATAATGATAATTTACGAGTGTCTACACAGGGAGAATGTATTGTTCTGGTACTTTCTAATCAGCCAGGCAAAAGCATAGGCATAATAAGATCTAGTGTCAGGAAGCTGAAATGAGTAAAAAAAAATGTATTCTAGAAGTAAAATGGAAGGGTTTTTAAAAACAATTATGCAAATTGTCTATTAAAACAACTTACCAAGGTAAGAGGCAAGTGTCCATCCCCTGAGATGTTCAAATCAAGATGAGATGTGTTTCTAAAAGCTATCCTGACCAGTTACATTACAAGTTATTGTGACCAAGGCAGGAAGTAATGGGAGAAGTTCTATGGCTCATGTTGGTGGAGTGTCAGAGTAGATGATCACACCTTTCCCTTCTGGCCTTAAAAATCTGTGAAATATGTAATCTCTGTGTCAAAAAGGCAGTTAACAGGATCATCTTCAAATGGCCTCTCCTGCTCAAAAGCAGATCTTTTGCTTGATAGGTCATCTCTCAGATAATGGCAGCATGACTACATTAATTCCAAATAATTCCTAATGAAGTTTCTGCAGCCATAACACAAGACAAATTATTCTGAGCAGAATAATCCCCATCAAACATCCTCTCCAGGAAAAATCCTTGGGGTGGAGAACAAGTGACTCAGAATGCCTTGAAGGTCACAGGTGTAACTGATATAAATAGATGCAGCTCCATTGACTTCTGTCTTCCTATCACAAGTATTAATTAGTTAGCATTGTGCAGCTCTTTGAAGATGTAAAGTACCACAGAAACTTGAAATAATAGTATTCAAGTATTTGGCCATGGTCTTGAAGTGGTGCCAGCCATTGAATCTGATGTTTAATGCTGAGCAACTGCTAATCAGCTTCCTGAATTTGGGCCCGTACATTCAAGGGGTGATGCTGGCATTTTATCAGTGGGGAATCTGGAAAGAAGCTCAGGTAGAAAGATCACTAATGAAGGATTTGAGCTTGGGTCAAAGAATCCAATAAAAAAGTAAATATAAAAAATTGAGTGACTCAAACTGTAACATAAATTTGCTAAGAACAGAAATTCTATGCTTGTATAAGAAGAGTAGCAGTAGGACTATACTACTGACTACCTGACCCATATGGGTACAGTGATTGTCAAATGGTCAGAGAGATTAGACAGGCTGTGAAAACAGGGAGACCAACACAAAAATGAGAGATTTCAGCTATCCTTGTATTGACAAGGTACATGTCACTGCAGAACTGAATGCACAGATAAACTTCCTGGACACCATTAATGGATGGTTCTTGGAGCAGCTAGTCCTGGAAGCCACCAGAATAGAAGAAATTTTTGATATAGTGCCAAGTGGAGCTCAGGATCTGGTTCATGGGGTAAATATAACGGAACTACTCAGTAATAGTAATAGAGAGAGAGCCGTGTTAGTTTGTCAGCCAATGGAACAAAACAGTAGAAATGTAGCACTTTAAAGACTAACAAAATGACTTATCCAGTGATGAGCTTTCGTGGGCAGACCCACTTCATCAGATCAATGATCATCATCTTTCAGATTAAGAGATTAAAAAAGGCCACTCAAGTTAGAAGAGTTGAATAAGGGGAGAAGGGTATGATAGATGTCTAGTAAATCATGAATGGCGTGGAGAAAGTGAATAAGGAAATGTTTTTTACTACTTCCCTCAAGAAAAAACCATAATAGGTAGCACTTTTAAAACTAATTTAAGAAAGTACTCCTTCACTCAAAGCACAGTCTGGCTGTGCATCTCCTTTTCAGAGCATGTGATGAAGGCCAAAATATAATTAAGTTAAAAAAATTAGAGAAGTTAATGGAGAATAGATCCATCAATGGCTATTGGTCGAGATAGTCAGGGATGCAACCCCATACTATGGTGTCCCTAGATTTCTGCTTACTAGAAGCTGGAACTCTCAATAAATTGCCCTGTTCTGTTCATTCCCTCTGCATCTGTCACCAGCCACTTTTGGAAGACAGTGTTTTTGGCTTAAAGAAAAATGGTCTGATCCAATGATGGCCATTCTTTAACAAGTTAGATTGTCCCTTTTCATGACATATGACGGCAGAGAATTATATGTTATTCATGGTGATAGCATCAGGTGTGATACACCAGAAATCTGCCCTGTGTGAATCCACAGTTCAGATCATCATTTGATGCTAAACCTCTCCAAAACAACTAAATGCAGGTTAAGCTCTTTCCTTGACTATTCCATGGACTTGAGCAGGCCCCTTCATTCTTATAAAATGTAGGAGCTTTGCTGACTCCACATAGGTTCTTATAATGCACTCTTCACTGTAGTATTTGAGTCTGGGGTAAGATCAAGATAGGGCAAATAAAAGTTTTGGAACTGAGGATTCATCATGGAAAATGTGCTGTTAGCTCAAGCATCCTTGCTGTTCACAGCTCAGGCAATACCATATAAGGAGAAGAATGCAAACAGGTATCAGTGATTTAGTGCTTTAAAGGTCAAGAACTCAATGCATGGCCTAGAATTCAGCAAGAGTAATGTATGTTACAACTTTGATATATAAGTATTGCAAGAAATGGCATTTCTGCATGACCTGAAGTTCCCAAATGGTTTGTTTTTTCCATACCACAGGAAAAAATTATTTTATTGAATTAATCAGAAAACCATGCATGAAAGATATGTCATAATTAAAATGAAATCCCATGTTGTTTAGCCTAGAAGATTTCAGAGTTTGGGGGAAAATTTCCTTAGGCTGTTGTGACAGTATTTGTCTTTAACGGTAGTGAAAGCCCATGCTATTTCATGGTGTTATTTGTAAAATCATGTATGTAAAAAAAAAAAGCAGAAGAGGGAGGCTCCTTCTTTCTATATGCTGTGTTTTAGTGAGCAGTGTTGCTGTTTGTCTGTGTCCCAAGTGTGTGCACAGAATTTCCTGCTGGCTGGAAGCTTAACCACATAGCAATTACCCCAACTTCTCTGATCGGCTATTACATTACAACCGTCATGGAACCTTTGGACTCCAACATTCATCTGGTTCTCCTAGGACCCAGTGATGATTTACAGCATTACCATGTTTAACCTAAAGCACTCTCTTACAGTGAAATCCTACCTCCAGGATACTATAAGATGATCTTGGTCATCTCACCCAAGCACCTACCAAACCCTAAAATTATCACGTGGGAATGGGCTATTAAGACACAGAGGCACTGAGCCCAATTCCTGTAAAGGGTCAGCTCACATCCTGTGATATTCTCTTTTCACTACTCATGCACTGGCTTAAAATGTTTGGCATATAATCAGGGAGCCATTACAATATCATGTGATTTGGCTGATCACTCACGCAATGCAAATAGCAAATAGTCCAAATGACAGTTTACTGGCTGAAATTTGTTCATAAAAAGCATTCATTAAACAATAGAAATGATAAATGATTAAATTGGTAAAAATCAAAGGCCCTGCTTCTGAGTTGCTCCACTGGGAGGATCATTTCAGGGCCAGACTGAGCAGACAAGGATGACTTAAAGTGCACCTTTGCTCTCGTCATATTCTGGGACACCCAAGCTCCTTCCTAATCATCCCAATGTAAGTTAGAGCAACCTCAGGGCTGCCATATCTTATATTCTGCTACCTGTGCCCTATGCACACACAATCTCCCTGTAACACGTCCAGTGACGCCCAGCCCCTTGGTCTAGGGCGGGCGGCAACAAAAAAGGGGGTTAGGGCACCAGCCCGTACTCAATTCGGACAGTCAGCGGCTCACCGCTACAACACCATACAGGCCCCAGCCCTCAATCTAGGGTGGGGCAACAGTTCACAAGAGTTGTATAGTTCTGGGCCCAGCCCTCAGTCCAGGGCAGGGCAGCAGTCCCAAGTAATAATACAGTTCTGGGCCCGGCCCTCAGTCCAGGGCGGGGCAACAGTTCACCAGGGTTAAGCACCGGCCCAGCCCTCAGTTTGGGGCGGGGTCGACACAAGGGTTAAACACCGGCCCAGCCCTCAGTTTGGGGCGGGGCAGCAACACAAGGTTTAAACACCGGCCCAGCCCTCAGTTTGGGCGGGGCAGTAACACAAGGGTTAAACACCGGCCCAGCCCTCAGTTTGGGGTGGGGCAGCAACACAAGGTTTACAGACAGGCTCAGCGCGGGCTGGCCCTGTCAAGGAGGGGGTAGGGGGTCGCAGGCCCTCCCACTCCACTGCGACCTGGCCCGGGGCCCTGGGGGTCGCTCACATGCAACCCCGGCAGTGGGGATCCAGACCGCAACACACTGCCATGGGTTCATGAGCGTCGTTCCCTGGGCCACTTCCTACCTCACCCTCTGTTGGCGACAGGTCCCAGTCCATCTGGTCGAGGGGTCCTCCCAGGTCGGTCTCCTCCGGGTCATCCACCTTCGGGGGTTCCGGCCAATCGTCCATAACAATGTCATTAGGGTAGTCAGGCAGCGGCAATACAGGAGACGCAAGGCGATCCTGGGTCTGCGTGCTGTAAGGATCCGCCGGGACTCTGGGGCAGCCCGCTCCCAGGGCCTCTTCCAGGGCGGGGGGTCTCCGCCGGTGGGAAGGTCCTGGTAGGTCCAGGAAGTCCGGGTAGTCTCCTTGGGGCATATGGATCCGGGATTGCGTGGAACCTCTGGGGGCCTGCTCCTCCGCCCTGGCCGGGCGGCCGCAGGCCCTCTCCCTTTGGCTCCGAGGAGCTCGCGCAGGCCCGTCCTCCCTGCCCGGAGGCCCAGGCCCGAATGGTTCCTGAGTCCCGCCTTTGGCTCTTCTAGCCCTTGGCCCCGCCCTCTGAGGGGCGGGCCTCTGGTCTCCTGACTCCGGCCCCGCCCACCAGGGCCTCTGCATAGCTTCCCCTGCCTCCGGGTCTGCAGGAGGCCATACTGACTCACTACACTCCCCCTTTCTGGCTTTTGTCAAGCCACTAACCTGGAGCCTAGGAAAGGAGATGTCATGCCCCCGCTTACACTAGCTCTGTGTCAGCAGCAGAACCCTATTGTACAAGGAGCAATGGGGTGGGGGGCTGCCTCTGCCAGCTTTGCATCCCCTACTTATCACTGAAGGTAATTTGCAATTGGAATAGGGCTCCAAGCCTGTGGGTAGATCATTCTTAAGCAACAAAATGGGCTAACTTGGAAAGATGATTCATTTATGAAGAATGGTTTGACCATGGGGTAGACTTTGGACTTCTCTGCTCCTGAATTTATTCATGCATACACTGGGTATATGCTTTACATCAAAGTAGTTTAAAAATAAAACCATTTTTGTGAATTGTTCCATGACTCACCAGTGAAAGACACCAAGTAAATGCCAACTGTTACTGTTCATTTAGGTGTTGTCCCTGCTGAGGCTGCTTAAAAAGCCTGAACAGAAACACATAAGGTGGGTTGTTTTTTATTTGCACAATTGTGGCACCTAAAGTCTTCAAATGAGATTGGGGCCCCATTGTGCTAGACTCTATGTAGTGAAAGATGACCCTTGTCCTAACCCACTTATTGTCTAATCAGGGAAGACATGTAATCATTGAATCATAGAATACTAGGACTGAAAGAGACCTCGAGAGGCCATCGAGTCCAGCCCCTGCCCTCATGGTAGGACTAAGTACTGTCTAAACCATCCCTGATAGACATCTATCTAACCTGTTCTATCTCCAGCATTAGAGATTCCACAACCTCCCTTGGTAATTTATTCTACTGCTTGAACACCCTGACAGTTAGTAATTTTTTCCTAATGTCCAACGTAAACCTCCCTTGCTGCAGTTTAAGTCCATTGCCTCCTGTTCTATCCTCAGAGGTCAAGAAGAACAAGTTTTCTCCCTCCTCCTTATGACACCCTTCTAGATACTTGAAGACTGCTATCATGTGCCTCCTCAATCTTCTGTTTTCCAAACTAAACAAGCCCAATTCTTTCAACCTTTCTTCATAGGTCACAGTCCCTAGACCTTTAATTATTCTTGCTGCTCTTTTCTGGACCCTCTCTAATTTCTTCACATCTTTCTTCAACTGGGCACAATACTCCAGCTGACATCTAACCAGCGCAGAGTAGAGCGGAAGAATGACTTCTCATGTCTTGTTCACAACACACCTGTTAATGCATCCCAGAATCATGTTTGCTTTTTTTTGCAACAGCATCACACTGTTGACTCATATTTAGCTTGTGGTCCACTATAACCCTATACATCCCTTTCTGCTGTGGTCATTCCTAGACAGTCTCTCCCCATTCTGTATGTGTGACACTGATTGTTCTTTCCCAAGTGGAGCACTTTGCATTTGTCCTTATTAAACTTCACCCTGTTTACCTCAGTCCATTTCTCCAATTTATCCAGATCATTTTGCATTATGACCCTATCCTCCAAAGCAGTTGCAACCCTTCCTAGCTTGGTATCATTTGCAAACTTAATAAGTGTACTTTCTATGCCAATATCTAAATCGAAGATATTGAACAGAACTGGTCCTAAAACAGACCCCTGTGGAACTCCACTTGTTATACTTTTCCAGCAGGATTCAGAACCATTAACAGCTACTCTCTGAGTATGGTTGTCCAGCCAGTTATGCACCCACCTTATAGTATCCTCATCTAAGTTGTAATAGATGGGAAGAGTTTCAGGCACAGAGTGTTGAAATGAGCTGCCTAGGCGAAGACAGCAGGTCACTGGCAGAGCAAGGAATAGAACTCATATGTCCTATCTCCTACCTCAGTACCTTAATCACTGAAGCACATGGTCTCAAAAACAGTTACCTTCCACACAAGAGGGGAAAAAATTAAATGTGTTTTTAATAGTTGATATACATGAGTCCTTTCTTCCAGATTGTTTCCTCCATTAGTACCTGTGGTGGTTGATTAAATACGAGACAGATGTGACAGATCCATCAGCCTGATATGTTTTCAGAGTGCAAGCTCTTACCGAAAGGAGGTTGTTGCCATTTATTACTAAACTATTCCTCCTGACTGTACCTCCTAGTAGCAAAAATAACACAACTTTCTATGCCCAGTGGTTTATCTTGCCCTTGATAACACAAGCTACAAATTAACTTTGTAATTTATTCCTGTAATGTTCATTTTATTTATAACCCAGAAACAATTAAATTCTCTTTTATACCACATTATCCTGGTGACAGATGTGTGGTTGCCATTCAGACATTTGACAGCTGACATAAATCATCCCACGATCAAAGTGTCTGTCAACTCGAGAGTCTGTATTTGCAGCAGATGCCTGCACAGAGTGACAAGGAAATTCTTCATGTGAGTCTCATTTGAGTTAACCACCTTGCTTAGCTCTGAATTTCCCAACTGACAGCTTGGTTATCTTATGACAGCTGAGATTCTTCAAATGCACATTTACAGAGCTACCAACTGTGTCATGTTATCACTTATACGAAAGAACACCTTTGATAGAAAAGAAGTACATTAAAATGCAGAGGGGCACAGTGCGTAAGAAGCAAGAATAGATCGCATGTTGTGCAACTCAACTCATTTATCCCCAAAATGTTGGCAAAATCGCAGAATTTTTACGCATAACATGGAGAAAAGCAATACTGAGGCTTTCAAGGGGTATTTTTTTAGCATTTGTCCCACCACAACTATTAGAGGCCCCAGTTTAGCTGAAAGCCCCATCTTGCTAGATACTACACAGAGACACAGTAAGAAACAGTCCATGCCTCATAGAGTTACAGTCTATGCACTCAAGACGGACAATGAGTGGAAGAAAGGAAATGGTATTATTGTTTGCAGATTTTTAAAGGCATGTGTGGGGCTAGTGGAATTTTCAAAAGCACCCAGGTACCTAAGCCTAGTGTGTGCTGGCCACTGGAATGCTTTTGAAAAACCCGATAGGCACCTAAAAATCAGGATTGGTCTGGAGAAAGTAAATAAGGAAAAGTTATTTATTTGTTCCCGTAACAACCCAAGAACTAGGGAGCCAGCAAATGAAATTAATAGGCAGCTGGTTTAAAACAAAAGGATGTATTTCTTCACACAATGTACAGTTAGTCTGTGGAACTCCTTGCCGGAGGATATTGTGAAGATCAGGACTTTAACACAGTTTGAAAAGGAACTAGGTAAGTTTATGGAGGTTATGTCCGTCTATGGCTATTAGCCAGGAGGGGCAGGGATGGAGTCCCTACCATCTGTCAGAAGCTGGGAAAGGGTGACAGGGGAGGGAATCACTTGATGATTACCTGCTCTGTTAATTCCCTCTCGGGAACCTGGCATTAGCCACTGTCAGAAGACAGGGTACTGGGCTTAAAGGACCTTAGGTATGACCTAGTATGGCCATTCTCATGTTCTTATGTGAAATACCAGTCAAGATCTGTCCCTGTGTGCAGGTCACGCAAGCCGTGTCTACACGTGCACGCTACTTCGAAGTAGCAGCACTAACTTTGAAATAGCGCCTGTCATGGCTACACGTGTTGGGCGCTATTTCGATGTTAACATCGACGTTAGGTGGCGAGACGTCGAAGCCGCTAACCCCATGAGGGGATGGGAATAGCGCCCTACTTCGAAGTTGAACGTCGAAGTAGGGCACGTGTAGCCGATCCGCGTCCCGCAACATCGAAATAGCGGGGTCCGCCATGGTGGCCATCAGCTGAGGGGTTGAGAGACGCTCTCTCTCCAGCCCCTGCGGGGCTCTATGGTCACCGTGGGCAGCAGCCCTTAGCCCAGGGCTTCTGGCTGCTGCTGCCGCAGCTGGGGATCCATGCTGCATGCACAGGGTCTGCAACCAGTTGTCGGCTCTGTGGACCTTGTGTTGTTTAGTGCAACTGTGTCTGGGAGGGGCCCTTTAAGGGAGCGGCTTGCTGTTGAGTCCGCCCTGTGACCCTGTCTGCAGCTGTGCCTGGCACCCTTATTTTGATGTGTGCTACTGTGGCGTGTAGACGTTCCCTCGCAGCACCTATTTCGATGTGGTGCTGCGCAACGTCGATGTTGAATGTCGACGTTGCCAGCCCTGGAGGACGTGTAGACGTTCTTCATCGAAATAGACTATTTCGATGTCACTACATCAAAATAAGCTACTTTGATGTAGGCTTCACGTGTAGACGTAGCCACAGAGTCCCCAAGTGGAGGGTTCTAATAAAATAAACAAAATCCCACTGCCTCAGTATTATCTAGTGTGTCTTCTTGTCTTTTTCAGTCACTTAGCATGGGACTTCTTAGGGCAAGGACAATCTTTGACTTGATTTTCCAGCTGCCAAACAGCAGTAGCTCCTAATGATTTCACTGGGATGTGTAAGTGATCAAGTCCCAAAATCATCCCATTTATCTTTTATATCTTGAGCAACACCTTACAGGAAAATAAATACTTAACATTTTTTAGACCAGACCTAATGTTGATTAAAATCAGTGGGTGTTTCTCCATTGATTGAAGCTTTACTGTATTGAGGGCAAGGTTATGGGTTCAAGCCTAATGTAGTAAGTACAGGCCCAATATGAGGCCTTAGGCCTGAACCAAAGTAATGGTCAAGACTTTGCTAACAGAAAGCAAAGTGCAGCTGTGAGCTAAAGGAATGCATTACTCACAGAAGTTGGCAAGAAGAGTGTTGATGGTGCATAAACATATCTACCAAGCATATTGAAGTAGGTACATGGTACCAGAACACCCTACCCCGGAACATTCCAGAGATAAGAAAGAATAGGCCAATCCATCCCAGTGACAGGGGAAAAAGGGTAATATGATGGATAGAGTTGTTTTGTTTGAACCAACATGTACAAGGTGAGAGGCGGCACCTAGAAGGGGTGTACCTCAATACGTCAGGAGTGATGTGTAAATTGTTTGTACCCGTGTATAGGAATGTACTTCTGGGATGTGGTCTGGGTCCAGCTGAGGTGGCAGTGGAAAGTCCTGCCACTGACTGAGCTGAGTCCATTGACCGTGGGTGCATATTTGTAGTGTGCCCTGACTTAGACTAAGAAATCTACAGGGAACTACTATTGTATCCAATACGGCAATAAACCTGGCCGACGTGCCTTTGCACCTTACTAGACTCTGTGGTCAATGGGGGTTCTCTTCGGCTCTGCTGTGTTGGCTATCTGCAGAGCTGGGGCAGCACACGGAGGGAACACACGCACGCAGCCGAGTGATACCAGCATTGGAGAGAGCAGAGCACCGCACTGGTGGCAACTCTGACAACACCTGGCTGATACCTGTAGCAAGTCCATGTATGTGACCTTAAAACATTTGCTTTTTAATGCTGATATTTTAGTAGGATCCAAATGTTCCAATGTTCCATGTCTACCCATGCCACTCCCTTTCGCTACGCGTGTTTATGAGGCACTTCAGAACAAGTTAATGAGGCACGGGCATGCATATTCTGTGCCTCACTAACGTAATGGTGTCCAGTCATGCTTCAAAGTGCTGCTTTGGAAATGTAGACTGGCTGTATAGACAAGGGCACTTTGAAATAAACCCCACACTTCGAAATTGCCTTATTCCCAATTTGTTCTGGGAATAAGGGAATTTTAAAGTGTGGGGTTTATTTCATAGTGCCCGTGTCTATACAGCCAGTCTGCATTTCAAAAGCAGAATTTTCAAAACGTCCCTGGCCAGCATTATGATAATGAGGCGCTGAATATGCCCGTCAGCACCTCATTAACCTGTTCAGAAGTGCCTCATTAACCTGCCCCGTCTGAAAGGGAGGGGCATTTGTAGACACAGCCATTCACAGCTCCTTTGCAGTAGGCACTTTACATGAAAGTGAGCGCAGTCCTTCATTCAAAGAAGACACAGAAGAAAGGACTGGAATTTCCAAACTCCTTTTGACTTCTATGGAAGCAACATTAGTTTAACACTGAGCACTTTTGCAACTCTTACCCTGAATAGCAACTCAACAATTTGAAGAGGTGAGTCTGTCCTTCAAAAGCTCATCACCTAATAAATTATTTTGTTAGTCTTTAAAGTGCTACTAGACTGCTTTTTTGTTTCAACAATTTAGGTGAGGAAGTGAAGAAAATGCATGATGAAAGCCTCAAGGGGCAATTTAGAGAGTCAAAATCTAGTAATGACCCCAATTTGAAATAGGGTTTAGGGAGAGATCTAATGCTGATAGGGGAATGGACATGAAGACGAGGAGTGATTGAAAAATTTTCATCATTTCCATTTTCCACTGTTTTGCAATGGCTAATGGAGTTTTTCAACAGCTAATGGAGTTTTTCAATGGATAATGGAGTTTTCGATTGAACACTTTTTAAAAAGAAAATAGCCTATTTTCAGCAGAAAATGTACTATTTTTGTTGATTAAATTAAACATCAAAATGCAAAATATTTTGATTTGCTGCAGCACCTCTGGGACTTGTTATCTGGGTGCTTTGTTCCCATTTCCTCTTGGCGGCCCGGGACCTCAGGCAGACCTCCATTCCCAAAGAGGTAAGCCATGGTGCCACACGGGACATGTAGTCTGACCAAGCAGCTCAGGCCAAATCTGAGACAGAATGCAACAGGACATGCTACACCTCCTGTGGGGCGCTAAGGCAACATTTTAAAATCAAAGAATTTTGGTTTCTGGTACGAAAGTTTTAGTTTTCAATTTGTAGATGCTTTCTGGGAAAAGAGTTTCTGCCAGGTGTATTTAGTGGTCTGAGTTTCCAAGGTGCTAAGAAATCTCAATTCAGTGGGAGCATCGGGAGATCAGCTACTTTGAAAAATCATAGCAATAGCATTTTCAGCTGCTTTGCACGTATGGCTTTGTTAGGCAGTCCTGGCTGCCGAAAAGGAGGGACTTGACCTAAAACACTGTGATCCCCTCATTAGATATTGAGTTCAGGGGCAGAGGGGCTCAGAATGGCCATGATCATTAAGCCAAAGAGACTATTTTCTGCTTGACTGAGCACTATGGAAACTGGAATGTGTGTCAAAGTGAATTAGTTCTGCTTTATGATGGCATGTGGCACAATAGTAAACAAGGCACTATAAATCTGTTTAATTCTCTCTTCATAGAATCAGCAGAGGCACAGCTCGTGTCAGAAGAAACTGTTCTGGGTGATAACAGTTGGATTGGCACTGTTGGATATTGTGTGGGTGATTGCATATGTGACATTCAGTAGCCAAGTTCATTACACATATTGTGACTGAAGGAAGTGAATTTGAATAAAGCTGTTGGATCTGATAGTTTAGGAGATAGATAAATATAGGTTCTTAATTAACATATCAATCTGCAATATATTGCTTAATTTGCCTTTGTCCTTAGCTGAATATTCTAGAGACAGACTACTGAAAACTAGCTCTTGATTTTCTTGCACATGGACTCCGGTCTGGCATTTCTATTTGTTTCCTGACCTCCATAAACATGATGTTCTAAACATCTGAAAGAAAACAACTTGCAGTGATAAGTAAACATCTGGGATGTCTGCTGGAAAAGAACCACAGTGTAATGGCTATCGCAGGGCATCAGAAGTTACTAGAACTGGGTTCTATTTTTTGCTTTGATCATGATTTCCCACATGACCTTGGGCAGCTGACATAACCATTTCGTGCCTCAGTTTCCTCTATCAGTCATACAGGGGTTATGATACCTCGTGTATGTCAAGGGATATTGAGTATGAATGAATAATTGCAAAATCTGAGATGCTTTGGTGATATAGAAGTGTAAGGTATTATTGTTCTAGCCTATAAATTTTACAGTTCAGCATTGCCTGAGATAGGCACCTCAAACTCTGAATGCTTATTACATTACAAAGTACACCTAAATCTTTGAATCTGCAAAACTGAACTAGAACTCCTGTAGAGAACAAGCAAGATTTCTTGGCCTCCCTGCTACCGGTATTTCACAAAATCTGGTTCCAGGCTGGATGGGGACCATGAGATGTGGAGACTCAGAGATATGAACAGTAACAATTATAAAAGTTCACCAGGTCTCCCAGATGATTCTCTCAATAGCTTGGCCTTTGCCTCTTCTGTTAAGGCATTTGGATTTTAAAGTGGTGTTCAGCTTGGTTTTCATGGGAAGACTGTCATTGACTGGGATATACTATGGAACAGGCCCTGAGTTCTGAACTGGAGAGAGAGTGGGGGAAGAGAGAAGGAAAACAAATGCAATTCAGGGCTTGTTATACTTTATATGTTATAGCAACACAGTTGTACTGCTGCAACTCTGCCACTACAGCTCTTCCATGGTGAGGCTACTTATGCCAACAGAAGAGTACACCACATCTCTGAAAGGAAGTAGTTACGTTGATGGGAGAACTTGTCTATACTGAGAGTTAGGCTGGTATAATAGTGCCACTTACGGGTATGGATTTTTCACACCCCATGCAACATAATTATACTGACACAAATTGCTAGCATAGATGAAACCTTCTGGGTTATTAGAAGAAACAAGCTGTGAAAGTGGGATTAAATACTGCTGGAGCTACTTGATCTTCGATCTTACCTGGTCTGGGGTCTGGGTGGGGTGACTGCAGCCTGTGAGGCCCTTGGCCAGGCTCTCGAATGCAGCTGCATTCTGGCGCTGGATCCCCGTCTGCTGCAGGACCTCCTCGTCTTCCCACAGGGTGAAGAGGTCCTGCAGTTCGGTATTGGTCCAGGAGGTGTCCCAGCGCTTGGGGGGTTGACTCCTATCCTGGGAGGACTCTCCCCAGTCCCTGGATGGCTTCTGAAAGAGGTGTGAGTCCCAGATGCTGGCCATGGTGCTGAAGGTGGTGTGGCTTTCCCTAGGGTGTCATGGCTGGCAGTGGGCTGAGCAGCAATGTGGGCTCCCTGCTGCCTGCACACTCCCAGCTTCCTGCCTGAAGGCTTCTGGGAGCCTGCATCCTGAAACACAGCTGGACGCTGGAGCCATAGGTCTCTGCTTGTGCTGTGAGCGGCACCACCACCTGCTAGCTGATTACGGTCATGGAGGACCTGCTCTTTTGAAAGAGCAGGCTGTGGAGCATCAACACTTGTTCTCTTTTGAAATAATCTTTCGAACAAGGGCGCTTTTCCCATCCCGGGAATGGAGAACCGACTTCAAAAGAATGGGGGAGTTCTTCTGAAGTTAATTTCAAAAGAGTGCTGTGTCAGTGTAGATGCTCCGCAGGTTCTTTCGAAAGAACTTGGTCTTCCGATCTGAATTTCGAAAGTACTTGCTGGCATAGACACACCCAATATGTTCTTGCTGAGCCACAAGCTATTGGATGTGATCCTATGGGGTAAAATGTTATGGCCTCTTGTTACACAGGAGTCCAGACCAAATTATCTCATGTGACAGTCACATCTACGAATGTATATATGGCCCAAATGACAAAGCTGGCTCCTCACCCCTTTCTAAATATCAGCATCTTTAAGGTGCCTAAAAGTAGGCTCCAAACATCAAGACACTGTAGATTGCAAATTACTTTTGAAAATCTCGGCCATAAATGTGAAGAACATAGGGCCAGACTGGGTACGCTCAACCTCGTTGGTGTGCACTTGCTTGCTACTTGTGTAAGTGTTGCCTAGTAAGAGTCTGAGGTTCACAATCTGACGACATACAGTGAACTATGACAGAAAATATAGTGTGTGCAAATTGGACACATACAAGGAGCCCATCCTGTGATGTGACTATGAAATCAGAAATAAGTTCTTGAAATAAGTATAGGATACAATCAGAAGCCAGAATAAGTATACCAAGATAAGAGCTACACATTGGATGAGAAGTGTGGCTGATGAATGCTGAATAAATTGTATTCTGCCAATCGATTTTTCAGGGAGGTTAGCAAACGGAATTACAGTAATCAAGTTGAGATGTTATCAAGGTGTAAGTTAAAACCTCCCAGTCATCTATGGAGTGTACTCTGGCGATATTCTTGAACTATTTTTTTTTCAGAATATCAAATAATAGCACTTTTAATAAGACCTAGCTAAGACCTCCATCCAAAATTAGGTCTGGTCTTATAAAATGCAACACAGTTTCAAAATCTACAAATAGCAAGGAGATCAAAGATGCAAAGAATAATCACAAAAAAGAATGCCTGGGTTTTATTGCCATTTGTTTGTAAAACTTATGAGAAATAATCATCTTTTTATTACTGGATATTGTATCCACAGAAGTGTGATTAACAACCATGAATTGGTACAACTTATTTTTATATTCAGAAAAAAATAAGTTCTGTTAAATTCAATCTATACAATAAGAAAAAATAATTGTTCTTGTTTTGTGCAGAAGAAAAAGTACTTAGTGTATGATCTTAAATTATCTCCTATATAAACAAGTTTATTTTACCAAGAAAGTTTAATCAGGCTTTAAATAATATCAGATTTTGCTTCTAAAATATCGGTAATTAAATAATGACTTCCCCCAAACACACTGATTCAAACTAATACGATGCAGAATGCAATGTAATGCTTTTTAGCCTCAGTCACTAGGCCTCTTGCTTTGGCATGAAATTTCGGGGCAAACTCTGGTTATTAAAATGATGATATTTTCACTTTTTTCATTTCAAAGTAAATATATACTGCTAGATGATCAACTAGGTAATGTTTGTGCAGCCCTTTGAGGAAATGCAAAGTGCTTTCTTAAGATGTAATGCAAGTCCCATTGACTTTTTTTGGAGTTACACTTCGTTTTTAGAATTATGCTTTCAGAAAACTCAGGGAGACTTACTGGGGAGCTCAGAACTAGTTGGGGCCAGATCTTCACAATTGCTCAGTACCCATCTTGCTGGGCTTTTCTGACAAACTATTTATGTGTCTAAGTGGGTGCTGAGCCCTCCTTTAAACTGTTACCTTTGTATCTCTGAGAAATGTAGCATACTGAGGAGTGCCATGTTAGAGATGGGGAAAACGTAAATCCTTATCTACTGGTGTACATGTGGAGTCACTATGAGACAAATTTCCAATCTACTGCACCTGGCAGGAGAAGGAGTATAATGATTTAGAGCTATGTACCATTCTTTGTAAGAGTTGGGTTTGCTTTTGTGAAAGTGCTGAACACCTACTCCTTTGATTGGGCCCCCGCAAGGTGTCTCAAGTTAAGCATTTGCACTAGTGCTTTTTGAGGATGTTGGCAATTACATTCCACCACATCCATTTCCGTATGACTAATCTAAGCCAACATACTCAAAAAGCACTAGTGAGTGCAAATGCTTAACTTGAGACACCTTAAAGGGGCCCAATTAAAGGAGTAGGTGCTGGCCACCCGGGTGTCTACACTTGTTTTTTTCCTGAAAGACTCTTTTGGAAAAAGGTGCTCTTCCTCATCTGGGAGAGGAAGAGGGCTGCCAGAAAAAGTAGTGTTCTTTTGATTTCAGATTGAAGGATCACATTTTGTATGTAGATGCTCCATGGGTTTAGCCCCCTACTTTAGGAAGGGGCATGTTAATGAGGGAGTTTGAAACATACTAATGAAGCACTGCCATAAATGTGCAGCACCTCATTAGCATAAAGGCAGCCGCATTGATCCGAAAGTACCACTTTTGAATATCATGCTGCCCGTGTAGCAGGGGGCCTTTTGAAGACTGGGAGTTGTTTCGAAAGGCCCCCTGCTACACGGGCAGCAGGTGATTCGAAAGCGGCACTTTTGAATCATTGCAGCTGCTATTACGCTAATGAGGAACTGCATATTCATGGAAGTGCCTCATTAGCATCTCTTGAACTCCCTCATTAACATGCCTCTTTGGAAAAGAGGCGGCTTGTGTAGACACGGCCCAAGAGACTGAGAATCTACCACTTCCCTGGTAGTTTGTTCCAATGATTAATCACCCACACTGCTAAATATTTGTGCCTTCTTTCTATTGTTGAACTTATCTGGCTTCAGCTTCCAGCTACTGTTTTTTATTGTGTCATTTACACTAAATTGAAGGGCCCTTTAGTACCCTGTACTTTCACCCATGGAAGGTACTTGTACACTGTAATAAAGTTATCTCTCCAGGCTTTTCCCACCACTGGTGGATCAGTGCTGCAGTAATTGATCCACCAAGAGTTGATTTATTTGGTCTAGTGAAGACCCACTAAATAGACTGTCAAACATGCACCCATCAGCTTTGGTACTCCACTGGAGTTTGACGCTTAAGATATGTCAATAGGAGAGTTTCTTTCAGCAACAAGACTGCCCTGATGCAGAGGTGGGGCCTGGAACAACCCCTCACCAGTGCCCCATGCTTCATCCATCTCCTGCTACACCCCTCTACCCCCCACCTCCAACAATGGGGCTGGAGGATTACCTGGGGCTGTGGGTTGTGAGTGCGAGAGGCAGCAGCAGCATGGGGGCCATCTTCCCTGCCTTACTCACTATGTGGGCAACAGCCTGCTCTGCTACCCTCCTGGCCTGCTGTGGAGAAGCTAAGTGCTATGGGCCAGGAGGACAGTGGAGTGGAGTAGGCTGCCATTCCCACCACCCACATAGTGAGTGCGGGAGGAGCAGGGGGAGGCAATTCCCTGATGCAGCCACCTCTGTGCGCACCCCCCAGCCCCAGGTAATACCTCAGTTAATCCTCCCCCTTTTTATCCGTAAAACAGCTGGGTTGCCAACTGCAGCTCCCCCAAAAGTGTGGGGCCTGGGGCAGCTACCCCACCTCGCCCTATGGATAGGACAGCTGTGCCCATTCATCTAGCACAGGGTAGATACTCCAGGTAATTGACCTAATCTACGTCAGCTTCAGGTACATTATTCATGTAGGTGGATTTGAGTAACTTAGGTTGACTTTAGCCCACAGTGTAGACTTGTCCTCTGTCTCCCTTTTCATATGTTAAACGGATTGAGCTTTCTAATTCTTTCCAAATAAGGTCTTTTCTCCAGCCACACATGCTTTTCAATGGCTTTTTTCTGTACGCTCTCCAATTTTTCAGAATCCATTTTAACATATGTGCCACAACTAAATGTAGCATTCTAATACCATTCCCACTGGTGCCATAGAGAGATGTAAAATCCTCTCTCCTTTTCCCCCGCCCATTATTCCCCTGTTTTTATGCCTAAGGATCTCACTATCTCTTTTTGCCAGAACGGGAGCTTATATTCAATTGCTTGACAACTATGTGTAGCCAGATATGAACCCCCCATTTGGCCTTTTCTTCTTCTCCCCCACCCCCACTGGGAGAGACAGAGAGAGAAACAAGCAGGGGAGACAGGTAGCCTTTGATGTCCTGGGAACGCAGGTGTGCTGTCTCGCCCAGCCTCTCTACTATACACAAAAACCAGACAGTGAATGGGCTAGCTAATGGCCGCCCTTCTGGCTGATCTCGGTGATTGACATGCCTGATCACTTCCCCAGGAAGAACGGGGAACCCCCGCACATCACCTCCAAAGGTGCCCAATTGTCCACAATTCACAGGTGCAAATTGAGCCTTGCACCTTCCCTGGGAAACCTGGGGTTCAAACATATTCCTCCTGATTGGCCACTTGAGACCAGGAAGAAGCGTACGTGACAAAAGGGGTATAAAGGGGCTTGGCAGCCCACCCCCCTTTGAGTTTGAATCACCTACACCTGCTGGTCAGGTCTGGAATTAACTCCTGAGACTGGGGAAGCCTGGTTCGTATCTACTTCTTCCCGAGGGATTGAGAGAAAGATTCTGGGGTAAGAATTACGCCTGTATTACACTTCTTTCCTATAGGAATTGAGGGAAAGACTCTGGTTCCACCAGGTCCAAGAGGCAGGGGTGAAAATCACACTTGCAATGTGCCTTTCTTGTGTACACATTACTTGTATTAGTTTAAGCTAGCTAGTTTGTCTAAAACTTTTCTTAAGTTAAATTGTGTTGTTTCCCCTTTAAAAACCCCAAGTACTAACTTGTACTTTAATCATTTGTCTTAGTTAAATTGTTTCTACCTTTGTATAAATAAAAAGTAACTGTTAAAGCCTCGCTAAGTGTAATTTTCCTCTTGCTGCTGTACCCGAGCTAAACACAAACCAAAGAACCCAGCCTGCCCTGGCTGCTTAGCGTAGCTGCTGGTGTGGCATCACCCCCTTTTGCCCCACCAGACCCTTAGCTGGCACCTGGGCATTGGCTCACACTATGACCCCAAGTCCTTTTCAGAACACAGTCCTCCATACTGTATGCATTGCCTGAGTTCCTTGTTTCTACAGGCATAGCACTGTATTTGGCTATATATTAAAATACATTTTATTCAAATGAGCTCAGTTTATCCAGGGATCCTGATTGTCCCATACAATTGCTTATCCTCATTGTTATTTAAACTCTGCAAGTCTTTGTGTCAACTGCAAATTTTATCAGGTGTTATTTACCATTTGCTTCCAAGTCACCGCTCAAAGTCTTGAGTAGTATCAGGCCTGGTTCCAAGCCCTGCAGAGCCCTACTATAACCAGATCCATAAAAACACACTTATTTGATGGCCTTTCCTCATCAACAATGACTTTGTGAGATCTGTCAGTTAGCCAGTTCTTAATTCATTTAACAGGTGCTTTGTAGTGTTAACTTTTAATCAGAGTATCATGCAGTACTAGATCAAATGCATTAGAAAAGTCTGTGCATGCTACATGCATTCCTTTCCCATCTTTGTCAATCTGTTTGATAATCTCCTAAAAATGAAATCTGTTTTTATAAGACCTATTGTACATAGACATTTGCAGTCTGGGATTGATTATATTCCTATCTTTTAGTTCCTTGTTAATTGAATCCCATATCAACTTTTCCATTATTTTGTCCAGGTTTGTTGCCAGGCTAATTGCCCTATAGTTACCCAAGTCATACCTTTGTGAATATTGGCATAATGTTAACATCCTTCCAGTCTTCTGGAATTTCTCTAACATTCCATGATTTATTTATTTATAGGTAGGTAATTATAAAATTAACATTGTGGTCTGTCAGCCTGGAATGTTTGCCTTTTTATTATTACTATTGTTTTTATAATAGATTGAAAATTACAGTAAAAATCGAAGTGATCACAAATCTTTATAATAAATAGTGATGGGGGAAAAAAGCCCTAATTTTTCTGGTTCCAAAAATATATAAAGCATAAGTAGGTAAATCTGAATGGGGAAAAATCAATAGCATGAAAACAGTATTGACAAAGAGGATTTAAATCAAGATCCTGATAAAAAAATCACTCAACTATAGATCATAGAATTACTTTGATGTACTTTCCATCCCTGCTTTCTGATTAGTGAAATACATTGCATGCTAGACTCTTTAATTTATCATTCACTTGTCTCTTGGGAATAACTCCTGCTATTTAATCAAATCAATTTGATCTGGAAGATATGTTACATCTTCTCAAAATAGCTTAAATGCATGTAACAAATAATTAACTTTATAATGCTTTTATAAGCATGTTCGATTTGTAACTTTTAAGGGGTTGGAAGGTGTGTGAAATGACTTGCTCTAATTATAGATCTTTCTTTCTTGTCCTACAATGCTGTTTAACAGCCTAATTTTTGTGTCATGTCTTTCTTATTCAAGAAGAGTGATTAAAGATGGTGGCATACGTATGTAGATAGGTGACAGGTTCTAGGTTTTTACTTTTATTGTGCTCCAACCTGAAATGGAATGGGACAAGAAAGCTAGCCAGATGTGGAAAATTCAAATTACATACTTCATCGGAAAGTTTTTCTACCACTCTCTGACCAGCAACATTTTTGAATACTGCTTTTTGTGTTTTTTAAAGACCAGTATTTGTCATGTGTGCAGTGTTGCTATAGTGGTGTTGCTCCCAAGATATCAGAAAGATGTGATCAGTTGGTGACCAGAAGAACTTTGTAAGAAAAGAGATTAAAAAGAGTGGGACTACTCAGCTTGGAAGAGAAATGACTAAAGAGCATATGATTGAGATCTATAAAGACTGGTGTGGAGAAATTAAAGAAGGATGTGTTATTGACTCCTCAAAATACAAGAACTAGGAGTCACCAAATGAAATTAATAGGCAGCAGATTTAAAACAAACAAAAGGAAATATTTCTTCCCACACTGCATAGTCAATCTGTGGAACCCTTTGTCAGAGGATTTTGTAAAGACCAAGACTGTACAGCATTCAGAAAAGCATTAGATAGATTAATGGAGCATAGTTCAATCAATAGCTATTAGCCAGGCTGGGTAAGGATGGTATGTCTAGCCTCGGTTTGCCAGAAGCTGGAAATGAATGACAGGTAATGAACCATTTGATGACTACGTCATGTGTTCATGCCCTCTGGGACACCTGGGCACTGGCCACTGTTGGAAGACAGGATACTGGGCTAGATGGGTGTTGTATCTGATCTAGTATGTCTGTTCTTATGTTAAAACACTGTGTAGTTTGAAAGCATCTCTCTCTCACCAACAGAAGTTGATCTGATAAAAGATATTACCTCACTCACCTTGTCTCATCAGAAGTGGGAGAAAACATTTGTTTTTAGGTGAAATTTGATTGTTTTTGAATTTGGAAAAGTTAAAAAAGGAACAATTTTCTGAAGTTTTGAACCTCCCCCACCCCTGAAATTTGCATGAACCTGTTTCTCACAGTTTGGCTGTTTGTGAAGAAGCAAGGAGATGCTTTGGCTTACATTCATCTGCAGATGCTACTGCTGACAGAATAAAAGGTGACGTTAGCTAAAAATTTGAAAAGTATGTAGGCTTAAAGTTGTCCAGAGTCACGTGTACAGAGGTAGGTGCATTATTCCCGCATTACAAATGAGGAAACTGAGGATGTCTTCAAGTGCCATATAAATGCCAGGTGCTAAGACTGGTCATTAGGATTAATGATATGTACCTTCTTAATCACAATACTGACCTCTTATTTTATTATCAAGTGGAAGTACTAATACCTCATAGCAAGAAGATTAATACTGCAAAATAAGTGCTGATTGAGGCTTATAGGCAAATCACGTAGCTCCAATCTGCAGCCCATTCTATGCCTGAATTGAATTCTATCCCTGGAAGGGGCAGGACCACGAGTGGAAGGGGCGGAGCCAAGAGCAGTTAGCTTTCAATACCATCTGGACGACAGTGCTGAGGCCTCCCCAGTGCCTTGCAGGTGTGTGCAGACAGAGCAGTGCTGCCTCAGCACTTCAAAGGGGCCTGGAGCTCTGTCTGCCTCTGCTACCTAAGTAATAGCAGTGGCTGGAGTGCTGGGCTCCTTTAAAGCACTGGGATCAGAGCAATTGCCCCTTTTGCCTCCTGCACCCCTGTCATCAGGCATGGAAAGCTTTATTGAGCTTTACGTGTTTTTGTGCCTCTGTTTTATGTTTGGGAATCTGGATGAAATGTGCTGGAAGGAATGTCATTAGATTGTTTCTGAATATTTTAAAGTCAAATCCTAGATATATATGTTCAGATAAAGAATGTGCCATCAAGAATACAAACAGAATCTGATTTGAAAAGCTACTATAACATTGCACCATAAATATATTATTTTGAGAATATTTAGTCCAGATTAAATCCACATTTCATCTCCCAAATCCACATCTCTTCAGTGCCTTAGTTACAAGGATTTTCTTCTCCCTTTCTTAAAAAAAAATAGGAATCATATGTCCACTAAACCCCTTTGTAAAAACTGATTGCAAATCTCTAGCAGCACATGCTAGGTTGACTTCTGGGAGGTTAAATCTAAGATGAAAAATTAAAGTTTAATGTTCAAATCCTCCTATATACAAGCATCTAGACCAGGGAATCAATATGTGAATGGGACTTTGTTAAATAAATGTTTGCAGTAGGTTTTGGCTGGAGACTGTAGAATAAGCATAAAGAAATTTCTTAGTTTAATTGCTTGCTTATTAGCCTAGAGTGGCATAATTGCAAATCCTTGAAATTGCAGCAGGAAAGTAGTGACATTTAAAGTGTAATTTCAGTCCCTGATAACTTGGCAGTAATGACTAGCTTCAGTTTTTTAATTTATTTTTCTGAATTCTCCACTGGCTGATTTATACACAAAGACCTGGGTTGGGGCATTTAGCTATTGGCATACGTGTGGTAATACAGAACAGCCCCATCCAGGAGGATATTGATGTGGGAAGGGACTTTTCCTACTCCTTTGTGACCAGCCCACTCAATGGTCTAGTGCACACTGGAGAGGCTGGTACCATCCCAAATTTCAGTTATTCTAACCCGTTATTCCCCAATTACCATGATGTCTGAGTGACAATCTTTTCCCTTTTCTCCATTATTCTGGTCCCATTGTTTCGTAACAGACCTGCTAGAGACAGCTTTTATATTACAGGCAAGGAATCCACATCTCTGGAGGAATTAAATAACCCTGATAACTGGATAACTATTTTCATTATAGCTGTTCATAGATCTTCTTTATTTGATATGAGTTGGTGACCATAGCTTTTTAGTGCATAAAGTCAGAGCTACAGATAGTGTCTTCAATGGGCTTATGCTAATTCACAGTTGCTGGGATCAGGCCTATAGACTCCACATCAGGTTGAAATGTTTTGAGCCTTCTTGTTCTAGGCTGTAGCTGTTCATAGCCTTAAACAGTATGTTAGGAACCCAGCAGAGTTTATTTTTTCAAGGAGATAATATAAAAAGGTATGGTTGAGTTCAAACAGTAATTAATTCAGGGAGGTCTTATGGCCTGTGTTACACAGGAAGTCAGGTTAAAATAGTAGATTCATAGACTCCAGAACCAGAAGGGTCCATTTTGATCATCTAATCAGATCTCCTGTGTAATACAACCATCGAACTTCCCCAAAGGAATTGCTGGTGCAGATCTTTTAGAAAAAAAAAATCTGTCCTTGATTTAAAAATGGTCAGTGTTGAAGGACCCACCAAAACCTTTGGTAAATTGTTCTAATGGGCAATTTCCTTCACTGGTAAAAATGTATATCTTATTTCCAGTTTGAATCTGTGTAGCTTTAACTTCCATCCACTGAATTACATTATACTTGTGTCTATTAAATGGAAGAACATTTTATTAAATATTTTTCCACATGTATTTACAGACCCACGTCACCCCTTAAACTTCTGTTAGACTGAGCTGATGGAGTCTGCTACTCTAAGGTATGTTTTTTAACCCTTGACTCATTTTTGTGGCTTTTTTCTGAACACTCCAATTTATCAACATCCTTCTTGAAGTGCAGGAACCAGAACTGGACACAGTATGCCAGCAGTGGTTGCACCAGTGCCAGTTACACAGGTAATATAACCTCTTTTCTACTTGAAGTTCACCTATTTATGAATCTCAAGGTCACGTTAGTATTTTTTGCCATATCTACACATTGGAGCTCATTTTTAGCTGATAATCTATCACAACCCCCAAATCTTTGTCAGATGTGCTAGTTCTCAAGGTAGTTCCCCAACTTATGTACAATTTAAGTCTATTGTTTCTTGTTCTATAACAGCAGTGTCCAATATGCTCCCCATTCACCACATGTGGTAAATGGGGCAGTGCAGTGTGGTAAAGTGCCGCTGAGGAGAGCCGCACACATGGTGCACCTCCAGCCACTCTTCACACATGCCCCAACACATGGGGTACGTCTACACTAGCCAGCTACATTGAATTAGCTGGCACAACGTCGAAATAGCACGCGTCACATCTACATGTGCTGTGCACTATTTCAAAGTTGAAATTGACATTGGGCGGTGAGACGTCGAAATCGATATTCCTATCTGAAGATGGGAATAGTGTCCTACTTTGATGTTGAACGTCGAAGTAGGGCATGTGTAGATGATCCACGTCCCGCTACATCAAAATAGCAGGGTCCTCCATGGTGGCCATCAGCTGAGGGGTTGCGAGACACTCTGTCCAGCCCCTGCAGGGCTGTATGGTTGCCGCATGCAGCAGCCCTTATCCCAGGGCTTCTGGCTGCTGCTGCTGCTGCTGCTGCTGCTGCTGCAGCTGGAGGGTCTATGCTGTGTGCAGGGGGTCTGAAACTAGTTGTCGGCTCTGTGGACATCGTGCTGTGCAGGCCGAGTGTGTCTGGGAGGGGCCCTTTAAGGGAGCAGCTTGCTCCTGTGACCCCGGCTGCAGGCTTTGCTGGCCCCTTATGTTGACAGAGAGTGCTTGTGTGTGTGGATGCTCCGCATTTCCTTCTGCGGTGGCTCCTTTCAATGTTCCCTGTTGCTACTTTGATGTTGAACGTCAACAGCACCAGCTCTGGAGGACATGTAGATGATACGTGTCGAAGTAGCCTATTTCGATGTTCTTACTTCAAAATTGGCTACTTTGACGTAGTGTGCTACTGTAGACGTAGCCATGGTGGAACAAGCACATGGCAGTATCATTGAAGGCAACTCCTTCAGCCCTGGTAGGCTCCAGCTGCATTCCATGGCAGCTTCCATGAGTAATCTGGCAGGGGAGGTGCCTGGCTGAGGGGAGGCGGCACCTGGTGGGGATGGGTGGCTGTGGCGATCCCTTACATCCCTTTTGGACACAACTGTTCTATAATGAGCAGCAATCAAAAAAGCTAGTTGTAAGGAATGTGACAGCAGGAGCTCAGTACTCCTGAAGGATTTGGGGAATGTGTCCATTAGAGATCATTTGCATGAAAATGCAAAGGTGTGCATATGTAATGCCTTGTAAACAAAGCCTGATGGGAGCAGGTGAAGCAATGAGTTTAGTCTATTGTAAACAACAAGTTGTTGTAAAGTCACAATTTATGCTATCACCCAGTGCAAGAATTGTGGAGCCTCACCAATGCTTGAAGTTGTAGTGGGGGTCTTGGGCAGTCATCACTGCTGTGTAAGATATGGATTGTACAGGGCTCCCTCCATCTAAGCATTGTGAGATTGAAAATGTGTATGTGTGCAGGGGAGGGATAGCGGTTGAACTAGCTGGCTGGAAGCCTTTTGGCCATTCAGCTGTAAGATTTGTTTGACTAGTTTGCCCCCTCCCCTGCCACTGTTCAAAGATAGATCTAAAGTTGGGTCTATAGTTATTTTGTGAGAATCCACCTTGGTGGATAATGAGGTTCTATGGCTAGGCCCAGAGCTGAAGCCACTATGAGCTGAAATCACTGGTATCAGAAGCCACAGAGAGCTGGAATCACAGAGTTTTGCCTACAGCAAAATCTGCAAGACAGCAGGCAAATGGCCCACGGAGCACAGCAGACAGGTAGCTGGCAGGAGCAGGCAGCTGGTAAGAGAAGCAGGAGGCGGCTGGTAGGAGAAGCAGCAGGTGGCCAACAGGGTGGCTGGCAGGAGCAACTGGTGGGTGGCCAATGGAGCAGCTGGCAGAAACAAGCAGGATGCCAGACCAGCACAAAGGTGGCATTGCCGCAGGCTCAGTGAAGGAAAGCATAATGTTGATGTGTCAGGACCTGCACAGACTGGACAGAGTTGTAAGTGGGGCATTTGAAGAGGGATATAGAGAAAGTTTGGGTATGTGAGTGCGACCCTTAAAGTATTGGACTGGTGAGCCTGAGAGGCAAAGGACACTGCTCAATCCATTTGATTTGGGGCACTTAATTGAGGCTTGGCTCTGAACTGTGAGTGTGGTATTTTTCCAAGCTAATACCATGTGACTTCTCTGCCTCTTTCATTACAAGTTTCTTTTCTACACTCAGACTCTGTGCTTGCGAGTGGGGAAGTATTGCCTCTTGGAGGTGCCCAGGGACGTGTGAGTTTCCCAGGCTAGTGGGTGGGGTTTGAGCTGGTTCTACATGAGATGAACCCCTAGATATTGAACCCAGTCCTGGCTGCTTCCCACTGCTTCCGGCAGAACAGTTACATAATGGAATGTTGCAATCATCAAAAGGTGAAAGCTAATAAGACAGACTATCATATTGCCTCTATCTTAATCCATTGTATGCCCACATATTGAATAATGCGTGCAGATGTGGTTACCTCATCTCAAAACATATCAGAACTGGAAAAGGTTCAGAAAAGAGCAACACAAATGACTAGGAGTATGGAATGGCTGCCATGGGAGGAGATATTAATAAAATTGGGACTTTTCAGCTTTGAAAATAGAAAACTAAGGGGGAATACTGTAGACATCTACAGTGAAATGATTGGAGTTGAGAGAGAAAATACAGAAGTGCTGTTTAATCCTTCTCAAAAACTAAGGATCATCAAGTGAAAGTAATAGGCAACAGTTTTGAGACCAAAAAAAGGAAGTATTTTTTCTCACAGTTCATGGAAATCATTGTCAGAGAATGTTATCAAGGGAAACACTAGAAGAGGGTTCTAAAAAGAACTAGATATATTCTTGGCACATAGGTCAGTTGATAGCTATTAGCCATGAAAGGCAGGGAGGATGTCCTGAGCCTCTCCATCAGAGCTGGGAAGGGGTGACAAGGGATGGATCACTCGATGATAACCTCTTCTGTTCATTCTCTCTGGGGCATCTGGCATTGGCCACTGTTGGAAGACAGGATACTGGTCTAGGTGTACTTTTGGCCTGACCCAGTATGGCCGTTCTTATGTTTTCACCCCAGGCTTAGTCTTACTGTTGCTTCTAATGTATTTGTAAAATGTTTTCTGATTGCCCTTTATGTCTCTAGCTAATTTAATCTCCTTTTGTGTCTTGGCCTTTCCATTTTTGTCCCTACAAGCTCATGTCATTTGTTCATATTCATCCTTCGTAATTTGACCTAGTTTCCACTTTTTGTAGGCATCTTTTGAGTTTCAGATCTTTAAAGTTCTCCTGGTTAAGCCAGCGTGGGCTTTTGCCGTACCTCCTATCTTTCCATTGAATGAAATAGTTTGCTTGTGTGTCTGTATTAATGGTTCTTTGCAAAAATATCAACTCCGTTTTCCCCCTATGACTTGGTTTACATGGGTGAAATGGGGTTCAGGGGGCCCTGGGTACTGCACCCCATCCAAAGTCAGAAGTGACTGTCACTCGGCAGGTGGAGCAGGAGGTTTATTAGTCAGAGACACAGCGTAGTGCAGAAGTGACAGTACAATAATCAGAGACAGTCATTCCAATCCATCTTGGGGAGGGGACACTGGCGGGGAGCCCCACCAACCCAGGGCCTTGGTTCCCCCCTTTATTCCTATTTATTTAGTATAGTTGATTGTATTCCCTCAGTCCAAGCTAACTGCATTCCAGCTCCCCCCATTAACTGCCCACCTCTCTTTCAAAATCAGTCGGGCTCCACGCTGGTCTGTGTTCGGGACAGAGGTGTTACCTGACAGCTTAGGTTACAGACAGCAGGGGTTCATCCACAGCCTGTGTGAGCTGCTCAGTCTGTCACACCCCCGCTTACTATATTACAATGGGCTTTTACGTACCACCTCTGAGCGTGCTAAAGTCTGACTTCTTAAAATCCATTATCTAGTGTTTTCCATCATACAGTCCTTAGAATAATGAGTGCTACCCTTTTGTAATCACTTTCACCCAAGCTGCTTTCCACTTTCAAATTCTCAACCAATACCTCCCTATTTGTAGAATATCTTAGTAGCTGTCTCCACCTTCTGAAGTAAAATATTGTCTCAATACATTCAAAGAACTTGTTGGAAAGTCTGCACCCATCGGTATTAATTTCCCAAAAGAAGTATGGATAAAGTCTCCCATCACCACCAAGTCTGATCAGAGAATTGTAGAATTGTAGGACTGGAAGAGACCTCAGGGGGTCCTTGAGTCCAGCCCGTTCCCAAAGCAGGGCCAACCCTAATTAAATCATTGCAGCTGGGACATTGTCAAGCTGGGGCTTAAGAACCTCTAGGAATAGAGATTTCACCACCTCTCTAGGTGACCCACTGGAGAGCTTCACCACCCTCCTAACGATATATACTTCTTGTGCTTTGGATGATTTTGTTAGTTGCTTATAGAAAACCTCATCCACCACTTTTTCCTGGTTAGGTGGTCAATAGTAGATCCCTAACGTGACATCATACATGATTTTTTTACATCTTTCATCCTTACCCAGAGAATTTTAAAATGTTTATTTCATATTTCTACCTCAAACTCCATGCCAAGGGTATACATTTTTAATATATAAATTACACCTCCTCCTTTCTGTCCTTCCTGAATATGTGGAACCCTTCTGTACCATTATTCCAGTCTTGTGTATTATCCTCTGTGATGCCAGTTACATCACGGTTGTCTTTAATTGCTACCGTTTCAAGCTCTTCCTGGCTATTCCCATACTTCTTGCATTAGCACTCTTTTCTCCCCCTTCTCCCTCCTATAACTGCCCATGCTCCCTCCCACGTCTCCATGTTTTTGATTTACCTGGGCTTTTTTGTCTCCTGCCCCCATTGAACCTAGTTTAAAGCCTGCCTCAGTAGCGTAGTCAGTCTACCCAAGTGCACTCTTCCTTTTCCTTAATAACTGGATTCCATCTCTGTCTTTCTTCCCAGAAGAGCATCCTGTGGTCAAGGAAGATGACCTGGCTACACCATCCTTACAGCCTTTCGGTCCCTTCTGGCCATTGAATCTATGAATCTTGCAATAAACTGACTGCAAATGGTTATATTTCACTCTGCATGACCATTCAGAGCACAGAGTTAATGGAACAGATGCACCTGGATGGCTACAGGTGAAATAATCCAGTAACACAGACTAACCTGAGAATAAAACATTTCTAGAAGTCTGACTAGAACAAAAACAGTAGTTTTATGTAGATACTGAATTAGATTCATGTAGCTATTAATCCTCTTCTGGTGCTGGTCACAGTCCAAGTTCTTATTTTATCTTGACTGGTTCACTTAATGCTTAATTCTGAGCGCAGTAGCATGCAGAGACACAAGATGCAACATATAGGCTGTGGCTACACTACCGTTCCCTTTTGAAATGGACATGTAAATGACAGGGATCAGACCTGTTAGTGAGGTGCTGACATGAATATTCAGCACCTCATTAGCATAACAGTAGCCAGTTGCGTTTTAAAGTTCTGCTTTCAAAATGCAAACTGTCTGTGTAGACACAGGTGCTTTGAAATAAACCCCTGACTTCGAAATTCCCTTATTGCCACTTTGTTTTGGGAATAAGGGAATTTCAAAGTCTGGGGTTTATTTTGAAGTTCCTGCATCTGAATGGCCTGTTTGCATTTTGAAAGCAGCATTTTAAAAGTGCAACTGGCTGCCGTTATGCTAATGAGGTGCTGAATATTCATATCAGCACCTCATTAAACAGTTATGATCCTTGTCATTTACATGCTCCTTCTGAAAGGCAGGGGTAGTATAGCCAAGGCTGTAACGTTTACATTTACAGTCATGGCTTTTTCCATCAAAGTATTAGTGGTACAGTACAGCATACAAATTTGGATGTGCATGGGATTATTTGCTCAGTTGTAGTATTATGCAAATTGATGGGAGACAGAGAGAGAGAGCAGGAAAACCATGAAGAACATCTTTCTCAAAATGCAGTAAATGGGTTTTAATGTTATTTTTCCAGGTTTTTGTCTCCCCAGTGCACAGAATAAGTGAAATATTTGAATTTTTTAAAAATGTCCTTCAACTTGTTAACTTCAAGGCCCCATAGGTCAGTGTGTTTCATTGTAGCAGTGAATAACGAATGTCACTGAATTCATGAGATTGCTCAAACTACTGTAGAAATTAATGGACTGACTATGATATACCGGAGCCACTTTCATGCATCTATAATTGGAGTGTCAATTTATTTCCAATCATTTTAAGCACTGTAATTATAGTGCCTCAGTGTTGCCTGTTTAACATTCATATGGGATGCTGGCACAATAATGCTGGCAGGAGATCACCTATATTACAACAGAAATAAATAATAAAAATGGGAGGTAATATACAAAGGAACAAATCTGAAGTTTTTTTAGGGATTTTGTTTTGGCCAACTAGCAACATGGTCATGATAGAATAAAAAGGAGTAAAATAATGCTCATAAAATGTCTATAAAACTGTCTGTTTTCCAAAGAGATAATTACTTATTGTGGGGAGAAAATGGAAAAAAATAGAAATCTTGTTTCTCAGATAAAAATCCCACAGTCTGTAATAGACAAACAGTTTTGTTCTTGCTAAATTCTGTAAATAGGTTCTTCCTCACACCAATCATATGATGGAAGGGTTTATGTCTCACGCTCCCTTCCTTCTACACTTACAAATGTCTGTAGGTGTCTAATGGGTAATGGGATTTACAAAGCAACTTAACAGGTTAGGTTAATACAAGTTAGCCACCAAAGTTGCTGAGGTGCTTTTGTAAATCCCACTGGGACCCTGTCTTCATTTTGTCACAGCACCGTACCTTCTAAAAGCTGTCCCATGAGCACCATTTGCCATGTCCAGCAGCAATGCTTCATAGCTCAGGCAGGACGTTCGTGGAAAAAGACAACACACAGATATTAAAACCAAACCAAAACAAGTAAACCAAAACTAACAAACCAATCCCATTCCCCAACAAAACCACACTTAGCAGAACAGTAGAGAATTTGCGAGGAAAGAGGAGCTCAGACTACATGGAATGGTTATGGATTAGAGTTCAACTGTTGTGTTACCCTGTCCACAGATATATCACTTCAGGGGCAGCATAAGGGTAGGCAGTGCTTATACAAACCACCACCATGTCCATTATCAAGAAAGGTCACCAAAAGAAACCGATTAGAGTTCTAGAAGCCATGAATGTTTAATAATATCTTCCTATGAGTGATCAGCCCTGAGCTCTACAGTTGTCTCCTGTTCCCAAACAGGGGAAGGGCCAAATCCTTGCCTCGTGTAAATGGCATATCTCCATATGAGGGTCACTGGTGTACACCAGGCAAGGATCAGGACCAGTTTTTCCAAATGTAAGAAACTCTTGGCTGTATCAAAAATCAAGAACCAAATCACCTCCCAAAACAACTAGCAGATTTTGTGTGGTTAACAAATCTCTACTGAAGAATACATGTTGTAGGAAAGGGAATAATAACAAGTGCTGCAGGGGTCAGTTTTGGGGCTAGTTCTGTTCCATGTCTTTATCAATGATTAAGTTAATGGCATAGAGAGTATGCTTATCAAGTTTGCAGCGGATACCAAGCTGGGAGGGGTTGCCAGTGTTTTGTATGAAGGAGACTGGGAAAAGAAGCTGTACACAATCATATAATGACTGTTGTCTTTGCCTACATGGGCTTCAAGTCAGAAAGCGCTGCTTAGCTTTCAGCATATTCCTAAATCCCTCTCTGAACTAGGCCCATAGTCTCTGCAGTGCCTGTACATAAATCAAGTTATTCACATATGTCTTTAAATACCTTGAGCATAAAAAAGGGCCAAACTAAGACCAATGCAAAAGTATATTCTAAATGGAAATGTCAAATTAAATGATAATACAGTGTTGCAAAGTATTACTATGCCTATTAAAGTGGCATGCCCTTTTCTGCCATGCAGGTTAAATAAACAAATTAGCAGAAATAGCTTTTTCATTCATTTGTGTAGTTGTCTCTTCCCATGTAAGTTGCCTTCAAGGCAAACTAAGAGAATATTTGATTAAAAGAAAATTCCTTGTCTCCAAGGGACTAACACACATTGAATAGAAGGTAAGGAGAATGCTGTTATAGCCATTAAACAGAAGCAAATTGAGGTAGAGAGTGACAGTGGATGGGCTTGTGGTTACTTCAAGGGACTAATTTAGGAGACCTGGTTTCAATTCTTGGCTCAACAGACTTTCTCTGGGACCTTATGAGTTTCTGGGTGCTTCAGCTCTAGACCTGAAAAACAGGGATAATGGTATTTCTCTTTCTCCCAATCTCGTTCTCTTCTGCTTATTTACTCATTGGTCCTTCCGGAAGTTCTGCACTGGTGCAGGGGTCATTTCACTGCAGGGTCAGCCTCTAGTGGAGGGGTGAGCAAAGTCAGCCCCAGGGGCCAGATCCAGCCTGCCAAGCATTTCCTTTCAGCCCACTGAGCTGATCAGAAGAGTGTGCACACTTACAGCCAGCAGCATGTGTTCAGCAGCCCCTCCCCCAATCTTGTTCTGTCTGCAGCTGAGCTGCTGCTAGGGTTATCCTGCTAGCTGTGCAGAGGGGGAGATGGTGGATGGGAGAGGGTAGTGCTGAAGTCAGGGGTTCCCCCTCCCCCTGCACCTCATCTCTGCAGAGTAGGGGTTGGGGAGTGGGAGACATACAGTGGTGCTGCTCCACTAGGAATCACGGATGGAGTAATTCACTCAGGAGTGCAGAGCAGGGGAGGGGGAGACATCAGAGCAGGACAGATTTCCCACAAAGAGACAGAGGGTGGTGTCTCTCAAACTGACCCCAGCAACAGTCAGCACAACACCCTCTGTCACTGTCACACATACCCAGTCTGTGCCACACACACAGTCACTGTCACTATACGCTTCAGCACACACATGTCACAATATCTGTCTCTCACACACAAAGTGTTTCTTTTTCATGCTCACACACTCTTTGTCTCTGTCTGCTCCACCCCTTCTGCTCAAGGCCCTGCCCACTCCGGGGGCCTCAGAACTAGCCCATGACCTGTACCAAAATAAATAGAGTGGCCCCTCTGTTGAAATTATTGCCCACCCCTGCTCTCATGTTATTGCAGTATTTACAATAGTACAAGGCAGGTTGTGACCATTTTCCCCAAAGCCACACTTCAAGTGGATGGCAGAGCTCAGAATTGGAACCGAGAGTCCTCATTCCAATTTCCGTTCACTCTAAATGCTGGAAATCCAGCTACTAAATGTTATATAAATGTAAAGTGATTGTTGAAAATGAAGCTGGCTTATTCCCTGTGTGGTGAACTGCAACAGCTGCTCTTTCTTTAGATGATGTTCACCGGTTATTAAAAAAAGAAAGAAAATTCATTTGCAGAAAATCCATGCCTTCAAAGAGCTCGTGATACAGAGTCACCAAAAGATCGCTGGATGACCTTAGACTGCAATCCTGAAATAGACTTCACAGTAATCAAGCATATAATTACTTAATTTTTATGTTCAATATATGGTTGGTCAGTTAATGGTACTGGAGCAGAAAACAGGGAAGCAAGTTATCAAATGCCATCTGTGGTTTTTGTAGAGACTCGTTTGTGAAGTTATGGTGCGGCTAATAAACTGCCACTATAAAACCAGGTTTGTCTATTTGTTCTGCTTGTCGTGTGTCAACGTTTTTTATTTACATATTAACTTAATGAATTAAGGAATGCCTAATGTGGCATGAAAGCAAAGTAAAACCTTCTTTTGGAACTAACAAAATAAAAACACTCAATCAAAAATGCTTATAGGCTACTTTTTATGTAGTTAGAAACACAAAAACCACATTCTTTGAGCAGGGAAGAAAGCGTCAGATCAAAGGAAGTCATTTTCCAAAAAGGTTAGTATCTGTCATCTGGACTATGCTACTCCAGCAGCATTGAAAGTAAAACAACATGGTTTAAAACACAGGATACACTATATTTGAGACCAGATTATCATATTACCTGCATCAAGCATTGAAAAATCTTAAGCCACCTTTTCCTATCTGCTAAATAGAGATTTTTTTTTTTAAAAACCTAATGATTTTAAGACAATTTTGTGTGTTTCTTTTTATTTGCTTTCTAGGTTTTGAGCCTTCAAAGTTCACATTTCATGCTTTTCTCCACAATTAGTCACTATTAACATCCTTTTAAAAAAATCTGAGAGTTTCATTCAATCACATGACTCCAGGAGCTCTCACTTTAAGGAAAACATCAAATAGCACAAGAGTTGTCAGCACTGCAGATATCCAACAAATTGGAGCAGCTCTAGAACATGGAGGACATGAAGATCTTTACTCTGCTGTCCATGAAAACTCTGGAGAAACTGCTGTCTCCAACTGTCCATGTATGTCTAGAGGTGTAGTTGAGAAGGTAGGCAAATGACCCTTCTCAGCCCGCACCAGGCAGTGGAGTGCTAAACAGGCACAATTTACTCCCCTCTAGACTAGAAGCAAATCAGCTGAGTTTGCTGAAAACAACAGTAATGGGAAACCATGAAAGACGACTGCTCTTGCTTGGTTGTTAATAACTTAATTTTCCTTGCTACTAGTATTTCTGCTGATATATGATGCATGCCTTTCCCTTGTCTGTTTCCATAGATCCTAATTTTGCATTGCAGTGTTCCTTCGTATCAGATATCAATAAGCTGTATACCTTGGCCGCTTTGTGTTAGCTGTACACATTGGCTGCTTTTACATGGGCACATTCTGTCGACAGAACAGATCTTTTGTTGACAGAGCTCATCGAACAGTATGGTTACATCTACACTAGAAGCATCTGTCAACAGCAATGTAAGTCGACAGACTTGTATGTACAAAAACTCTGTCTACAGACTAGTAACAGAGAGGTAGCCGTGTTAGTCTATACTCCTGAAAAACAAAGCAGCAGCAATGCAGCACTTTAAAGACTAACAAAATGGTTTATTTGGTGATGAGCTTTTGTGAGATAGACCCACTTCTTCAGATCAATCTAATTTCTAATGCAGACTGACATTTATAAGCAGAGGACCAAAAAAAAAATTGCAATAAAAACTGACAAATCAAATAGGATTGAAGGAGGGGGGAGAATGGTGGGGGAATGTTAATTGTCCTGTCTGAGATAATTATGAGCATCAAAGAAAGGGAAGCAGTCCTTGTAATGCATGAGGTAATTGATGTCTCTGTTGATACCACAAGTTAATATGTCAAATCTGAATATGATCTCCAACTCACAAATTTCTTGTTCTAATGTGTTTTTAATTTCTTTATGCTCTAGGACACAAATTCTCAGGTCTTTAACAGAATGGCCCAACAACAGAACACCACTTGTCATCACCTATAGCCCCCAACTCAAACTTCTTCAATGCATCATTAAAAACCTACAACCTATTCTGGATCAGGATGCTACTCTCCAGAAGGCTCCAGGTGACAGGCCTGTCCTTTCTTATAGACAACCTCCTAACCTGAGAAATATTCTCACCACCAATCACAGGCTACACCACAATAATACTAATCCTTGAACTTTTCCTTGCAACAAACCCTGCTGCCAACTTTGTCCACATATTTATTCTGGGGATACCATTACTGGACCTAACCATGTTAGTTACAAGATCAAAGGCACATTCTCGTGCACATCCAGCAACATTATATATGCCATTATGTGCCAACAATGCCCTGCCACTGCGTATAAACTGAGCAAAAGCTTCGCCAAATAATAAATGTACACAGAACAGACGTCAAGAAACTCAGTACACATAAGCTAGTCAGTGAACACTTCAGTGGAGTGGGCCATTCTGTTACAGACCTGAGAAGTTGTGCCCTAGACATAAAGAATTTAAAAACAGATGAGAGCGTGAAATTTGTGAGTTGGAGTTCATATTCAAATTCGACACATTAACATTTGGTATGAACACAGCCATCAATTACTTCACACATTACAAGGACTACTTCTCTTCCTTTGATGCTTGTAATTATCTCAGACATGACAATTAACATTCCCCCACCCCTCACTCTCCCTCCTTCAATCCTATTTGATTTGTCAGTTTTTATTGCAATTTTTTTTTTGGTCTTCTGTACTTTATCAATGTCGGTCTGTATTAGAAATGAGATTGATCTGATGAAGTGGGTCTCTCCCACAAAAGCTCATCATCAAATAAATCATTTTGTTAGTCTTTGAAGTTGCTACATTTCTGCTGCTTTGTTTTGTCTGTCTACAGAGTGCATACACACATAAAAGAATACTGAAAGAGCTGTCTGTTCTATTGACAGAGAGCAGCCAGACTGCCTTGCCGTCTCAACAGAATGGCTGATTGGAAGGTCTGCAAACAAAGCTGCCAGGTAAACCAGAAGCCCTCTATGCCGACAGAAATATCTACACATCACTTTTGTCAACAGAACTCCGTCGACAGAGTGCTATTCCTCACAGCTGAGAGCGATAACACTGTTGAGGCAAATACTGGGTTTTGTCAAGACTCTCGACAAAACGCTTTGTGTAGATGCTCCCTGAGTTTTGTCGACAGAAGGCCATTCTGTTGATTAAAACACTGTAGTGTAGACGTGGCCTATAAGTATAAAACTCACTACAGCAAAGAAAAAAAATTCTCCCCCACTAGCCACATCACTCTCTTACACCCTTTGTGCCAGGAATCAGTTTTTATTGTAACACAGACACAATAGCAATGAGACCTTGTAAATTTCAACTTTAAATGCTACAACACTTTCCTTGGAAAGCTAAGGCAGTCCAGCTGCTTGCTTTTGCCACAAAGCACCAAAAGATTGTGCAAAGCCAGAGAAAGTAATTTAATGTACTGCATCTTATTTAATCTGCTTTAATGTTAATGCGATCATTTATTTTATGATCCTACAAAGACTGTTACCTTGCACATTCTCCTCTTTCCCTCAGTGTAAACATTGTAACAAAACCCCAGGCTTGTACTTGTGGGTCCCTGCACTAAATGGCAGTTTAAAGGCAGCCTCAGAGGCCCACTGTGTCCCTCGCTCTGCTTCCTGTATTTGCAGGGGCTTGAATCACAGCATCAGCGGGCCACTGTCATCATTGGCTGGTCCAAAAATGCAGTCTTTTGGGGAGGAGGCTTGCTCCTCACACGTCGCCCTTCTAGGGCTGGCCTGATGTGTGAGGTGGTCTGGGGGGAACCCGGTCCCCTCCCACATATCCCAGGTTCTGGCCCAGGGACCCTAGGCAGCTGTAGCAGGAGGGGCTTCCCTCCCTGGGCCCTCTTAGTGCCACAGTCCACCTCCCTGGGCCACTTCTGCCAGACTCCCCTTTTCCCCAGTGCCTCCCTCCAACAACCACATTTCTTCTCCCTTGTGAGTCCTTCTCTCCACAGTCCCTGGTCTGTCCTCTATCTCCTTCCCCCTCCTTCCTGGGGGAAGCCTTTTTCAAGGGCTCCACAGGCCTTGATTGGCTGAAACTGCTTAATTAGCCACAGGTGTTGGTTTACCCTGATGCTGCAGGCTGATCCTTCCTGGGCCTTAGTCCTTGGGAAACATAAAAGCACATACCCAGCTACCTATATAACTCCCCTCCCACAGGGTGCTGTAGCTGGCTGAGGGCATGTGTCTATCACAACATGCAATGTGCCTGTTCACACACCCACTAGTGCTTCTGTTGCTGCTGCTGCTGCCGTATAGGAAGAAGAAAGTTGACGAGTCTTGGCTGAGAATTTTTCATTCTCAAACTGATGCAGATTTCTTGGGTGTGATTTTCAGATGTGCTCAGCATTAACTTGAACGGGAACTGAGTTCAGCTAATGCTTAGGGTCAGACTTACAAAGGTATTCAGGCATTGTAAGATGCAAAGGAGCACCGAGAGAAATTTGCAACTGCATCAAAGCAAATAAGATGTCATATTCCCTTGAAGTGAATGGGGCTTAGGTGCTTTGGAAAACCCTAGAAGGCTCCTCTGTGCAATGTTAGGGACCAAAATACCCTTGCCAATGTGTCTCTTAGAGCTTTCCAAGTTCCAATCCCTTGTGCCAAAGCCAAGTTGTATCTGTACTTGACCCCATTTGTTCTAAAGGAGGATATGTGGCTCTGAACAAAGTACAAACATTGCCATCACGCCCAGGGATATATTAGCACTCAAAACACTGTAGGTGTAACTACTGTCATCATCAGTGGTTGAAGCCCTTGCTGCCAGAACTCAGAGTGGAAAATCACGATTGGTTATACTGATGGACTGAGGACCTGATTCAAAGACCTATAAAGTCAATGGAAATGACTTTCATACCAGAATGGAGGGAAACAATGTCATAATTGGGACTCTCCTTCTAGATGATGTCATGGCATCCTCTTGCCTTAAGGATACTTCTCCAGAGGAGGGAATTCCAATTAGTCAGAGACAGGTACTAGTGATGGGAGATTTGATCATTAAAAAACTTGGCTGGATTTGTGAGGATTGGGAGAACCTCTTGATAAATTGTCTGGCACATCCAAAGTTCGTGGATCCCTTGAGACATCTAGGCATACTTATGTGCATTGATGGGCAGCAGCCAGTGTCCATGGCACATTTACACTCATCTCATAGAACTGGAAGGGACCTCAGGAGGTCATTGAGTCCAGTCCCCTGCCCTCTTGGCAGGACCAAGCACCATCCTTCAGGGTGCGTCTACGCTAGCACTCTATTTCAAAATTAATTTCGAAAGCGGCCTCAATTTCGACAGAGGCTGCGGAGTGTCTACATGCTCAACAGCCTTGTTCGAAATTGTTTTCGGTGAAAACAGGTCTGTAGCCAACCAGGCTCAGGTTCCCCAGAAATGAGGCTACACCCAGAAGGCGAGTGCTATATTTGGTTTATTGAAAGCGCGTGACACACGCGACGGGAGCCCCAGAGACGCCGCAGTCACCAGTGAGGGAAAACCCGATGCGTCGGAGCTTCGCTCAGGGAGAGGCTCTGTAACAGGCCTCCTAACACTAGCTGATAAAGCTGAACTCATTAACATAAGATTCCCTAAAATTGCCTATGCATTTCTTATCACTATCTCTTGTGGCCTACTGCCAGCGTAGCCTTGAAATCTTGGCAAGTGCCCCTTGCTCTGCAGCAGTTCCTATGGCAGTTATTTTGCAGCTTTTCACCTTGCACAGACTGGTCTGTTCAGACTCTCCTGAGGATTCACAGGGGGGTCAGACTGCACTCTCGAACGTTACAATGTCTTCTCGCACCCTACACAGGTCCAAATTTTGAAATCGCTTTTCCCATCCGGGATTGGGAAGAGCGACCCCTTTTGAAATAAAATTTCAAAATAGGGCAGGTGTAGACATAATGCAGCCTGCAATTTCGAAGTTGCGGGTCTGCCTTGGTGGCGGCTCCAGGGAGTGTGGGAGATGCGCTAGCAAGCCCCGGCGGGCCTCTGTGGTCCCTGGGCCAGCCCCTTAAAGCCGCAAGGCTCTGGAAACCCCGTGAAGGAAGTTGAGAGCGTGCCTAGGGCTCGAGAAGCACGAGCTCAGCCCTATACACACTCCAGCAGCCAGACGGCCGTGCCACCCAGCCCATCAGTGGGATGGCGAGCCCCACGCACTCTGGGGCACCCCAGGAGGCCCCCTCTTCCCCACCTGAGGGTTTGCTGGAGGAGAGCTAGGGCCAGAGAAGGAAGGGCCCGTCCTGGACTGAGGCCGAGGTAAAAGACCTCCTAGGCCTCTGGGCGGAGGAGGAGGTGCTGCTCCACAGCACAGGGAGGCCCCGCAATGCAACTGCCTGGCTACGTCTACACGTGAAGCCAACATCGAAATAGGCTATTTCGATGAATAACGTCTACACATCCTCCAGGGCTGGCAACGTCGATGTTCAACTTCGACGTTGCGCGGCACCACATCGAAATAGGCGCTGCGAGGGTACGTCTACACGCCAAAGTAGCACACATCGAAATAAGGGTGCCAGGCACAGCTGCAGACAGGGTCACAGGGCGGACTCAACAGCAAGCCGCTCCCTTAAAGGGCCCCTCCCAGACACGGTTGCACTAAACAACACAAGATACACAGAGCTGACAACTGGTTGCAGACCCTGTGCCTGCAGCATAGATCCCCAGCTGCCGCAGAAGCAGCCAGAAGCCCTGGGCTAAGGGCTGCTGCCCACGGTGACCATAGAGCCCCGCAGGGGCTGGAGAGAGAGCATCTCTCAACCCCCCAGCTGATGGCTGCCATGGAGGACCCAGCAATTTCGACGTTGCGGGACGCGGATCGTCTACACGGTCCCTACTTCGACGTTGAACGTCGAAGTAGGGCGCTATTCCGATCCCCTCATGAGGTTAGCGACTTCGACGTCTCGCCGCCTAACGTTGAAGTTAACTTTGAAATAGCGCCCGACGCGTGTAGCCGCAACGGGCGCTATTTCGAAGTTGGTGCCGCTACTTCGAAGTAGCGTGCACATGTAGACACAGCTCCTTTGAGCAGCTGTCCCTGGGGCTGCGCAAGTGGGGACACCCCGAGCGCACGGCTGCTCAGTTCCGCTCCAAAGTTAAGGAGCTCAGGCAGGCCTACAGCCGGGCCAAGGATGCCCAAAGCAGATCGGGGGCCGGGGCCAGCCCGAGGTGCCCACACTACCGGGCCCTGCAACAGCTCCTGAGCCCAAAGGACGTCCCAGAGCTCTCGGTGTAGGTGGACACAAGCGACCCAGACCCTGACCGGGAGATAGACCTGCTGGAGCAGCTGGGACCCTCCAGCCAGACCACACCTGCGGGGACCAGGAATGACTCGGATGAGGGGGGCCCATTACTCATCACAGTGATCTCTGAGACCTCCAGCCAGGTGCCCTCGAGGCCGGTGACCCTGAACCTGTTCTCCGGAGGTCCAGGTAGGTGACATGTGGATTGGGTGGTCTGGGTGGAGGCAGCTTATCCCATGGTACGCTGCCCCGTCCCAGACCCAAGCACGGCGCCATCCAGCACCTGCACCCATGGACAGCACCCTAGCCTGCCCAACCGGGGAGGGATGCAGGGGCTAGGCCGCAGCCAGCAATTGCCCCACAGACGAGGTCCTGGTGGGCACACAGGAACCCCAAGCGGGGTCGGCAGGGGAGGCACCACCTCGGGGGATGGCCTGGGGATGGTGTGGGTGGAGATCCCGGTCCCGGGCAACAGCACTGATGGGTGGCCACTCTCCCCTTGTGTCTCCACAGCATCATCATCTGAGGGCCAGACCACACCCGTGCCACCCTCGGATGGAGCTGGAGAGCCCTCCTCCCCATTGCCCTGGGTGCCGCCTGCCGAGACCCGGACGGCCCAACACCGGCGGTGCTACGACCACCAGGAGGCAGCAGAGGCCTACACTGCAGCCATCCTGGAGCAGACCACCGTGCTCCGGGAGTGGCTGCTCATGGAGTGGGAGGACAGGCCCTGGCAGAGGGAGGTCTGGTCTGAGGCGGTCGCAGCCCTCCAACGGCTGGCCCCCTAGCCAGCCCCTGCACCCGCCCCCCCGCTGCCCCGAACCCACTCCCAGTGCTGCCCCCGAACACATTGCCCTCATCCCACCCTCCCTCAGCCCATCCACCCATCTTGCCCTGGCCAGCTGGCTGGTTGCCAGTGCCAGACAGGAGGGGGACACCCCCCAGCCCCCACCCCCGCCCTGCCTCACCCAGCCCACCCTGTTCTTCAGCCCCTGAACAACCCTACCTCCCCATCCTTCCAGCCCCCTCCCGGCCCCGACAGGGCCCCCGCCCCAGGGGCGGCAGGGACACCCGTACCATCTGGAGATCTTGCCCCTCCACCCCTGTGGGGGACTAGGCCTGCCCATGCCTGTGGCCCCAGCCATGGGGGCATGCCCCTGCCCCATTGTATGTAGTTCTCCGCATATTTAGCCCCAGTAGGAAGACCCCACACCATTGTTTAACAGCCGTATATTTACATAGTTAGTCCCCAGTTAATAAAGCTTTTTGTGCAGCCCAGTGTCCCCTGTGTGTGGGCGGGGGGCCATGCTGCAGGGTGGGTGTGAGCCATGTGCCAGGTGGAGGTCAGCATGGCTCTTGCTCAAAGGCCTCCCGGAGGGCTTCCCGGACCCTAACCCCTTCATGCTGTGCCTGGCGGCACAGGGCTGTGGGTGGCTGCTCATAGCCAGGGCCTCTCTCTGCAGCCCACTCAGGCATGTAGCGCTCCTGCTTGCCCTCCACCACATTGTGCAGCACGCAACAGGCCGCAACCACCCCGGGGATGTTGCGCAGGCTCACATCCAGCTGCGCGTTGAGGCATCGGAAACGCCCCTTGAGGCACCCAAAGGCCCACTCAACAGTGTTGTGAGCCTGGTTCAAGTGGGCATTAAAGACATCCTGGCTGGCAGTTGTGTGCCCAGTGCAGGGGCACATCAGCCATGGCTTTAATGGGTACGCCCCATCGACCACTATACAGGGTGGCATTGTTGTGCCCCCCACGGGGAGCTCTCTGGGCAGGGATGTAGGTGCCCTCCTCCATGCGCTGCCCCAGCCAGGAGTTGCGGAATACCTGCGCATCATGGGCTCAACCAGACCAGCCAACACAGATGTCAGTAAACCGGCCCTGGGCATCTACCAGCGCTTGGAGCACCACTGAGTGGTACCTCTTGTGGTTTATATAGCGTCCTGCACTATGGTCTGGGGCGCAGATAGCAATGTGCATGCCATTGACCACGCCGAAGCAGTTTGGGAATCCAAGAGCTGCGAATCCCGCCATGGGGTCGTCCAAGTTGCCGAGGCGGACAACCGTCTGCAGAAGGAGGCGGTTGATGGCCTGGACCACCTGTAGGGAGGCACCGACATGTGAGCCTGTGCATCGGGGCGGGGGGGCCCTGCCCCCTGCAGGCCCCTCACCCGGGAACCCCCTGCCCCCTGCCCCTGCAGGCTCCTCACCCAGGTGCCCCCTGCCCCTGCAGGCCCCTCACCCGGGGGCCCCCGCCCCTTCCTGGGGAGGGTGTGGGGCCCTTGTCTGACTTACCTCCAGAAGGATGGCTCCCATGGTGGCTTTGGCCACCCTGAATTGGTGCCCCACTGACTGATGGCTGTCTGGGGTGGCCAGCTTCCACAGGGCAATCCCCACATGCTTCTCGACTGGGAGCGTGGGCTGCATGCGGGTGTCCATGTGCTGCAGGGCGGGTGAGAGCCACTGACACAGATCCATGAATGTGTGCCTCGTCACTCTAAAGTTGGCGAGCCACCTTTTGTCGTCCCACTGGCCCAAGACCAACCTCTCCCACCAGTCCCCACTGCTGGGGTGGCTCCAGAGGTGCCGTGGGGGGCGGGGCATAGGGAGTGGTGGCTGCCCCCTTGACAGGGCCTGCAGGACATGTGTGGGTGGGAAGGTGGGCTCCAGGGCATCCACCGAGCCCAGGATGGCGATGACCGCCTGTGTCCCAGTGACGGTGCCAGCATTGGACTCTGACAGCTGCTGCTCCTCCATTCTCCTCTTGGTTCTGGGTGCACAGTCCATGCAGTGCTGTGTACTGCTCTGCTGGGCTCTGTGTGTGCAGGGTGGATGTGTTTGGGAGGGGCCCCTTAAGGGCGCTACTGGCTGTGTGACCCGGAAGGGCTTGTCAGCCATGTGACCCCGTGCGTGATGTTTCCCGGCTGCTTATTTTGAAATAGCCCGTTTTCCATTGTGGATGCTCTCTTTTGAAAAACGGAGGGTGTTCTTTCAAAATAGTGGATCGGTACAGCGATCCGTTTTGTGTGTGTAGCTGCGCTATTTCAAAATCCCTTATTTCGATTTTCTTTTCCGATGTTCCCCCTTTCAAAATTTCCTTGTAGTGTAGACACGGCCTCAGAGATGTTTTTTTAAATCCTATTTGCCCCAGACCCCTAAAGCCTCCTCAAGGTTTGAACTCACAAGCCTGGGTTTAGCAGGCTTTAGATACCAAAAACACAAAGATATGTAGGAGAGATGCCCTGAAGGCTAAAATTAGGCTTCAAGGTAAGAGACTAAAGTCAAGTAACTCAATGGTACCACTCTCTCAGATGTTTCCAGTTCCATGAACAGGGCCCATTAGATGGGCAGAACCACAGGATCTCAATGCATGGATGAGATGATGATATAGGGAGGAGAATTTTAAGTTTATTAAAAAGTGGAGAACCTTTTGGAAGAGGAGGAACCTATGCAGGAAAGATGGAGTTCAGCTAAACCAAAACAGAACCAGATTGCTGGCGTGTAAAATTAAAAAAATCAAGAGTTTTAAAATTAAAAAGCAAGGATTTTTAAATTAAAGATCTGGAAGAAAACTGACAGTTGCAGTGGATCATACGGTTCAGCCAGAAACATTCCACAGGGTAAATCTCTCTCTAATCTAGTAAAGAGAGTCTAGGGCTGGGTCTACATGCGCCCCTTCCTTTCGAAAGGGGCATGTTAATAAGCGGATTCAAAAAGTGCTAATGAGACTCTGCAATGAATCTTACAATCACCAGATAGTAAGAAGGGCTTTCGAAAACTGGGGGGTCCTTTCGGAAGGTCCCGTCTCCATAGGCGGCATGCGATTTGAAAAGCCGCACTTTCAAATAGGCGCAGCTGCCATTATGCTAATGAGGCGCTGCATATTCAGTGCAGCACCTCATTAGCATCTTTTGAACCTGCTCATTAACATGCCCCTTACGAAAGGAAGGGGCACGTGTAGACACAGGGTAGAAGCTGATAAAGAAGAAGCATTTAAAAACAAGCATTTTGAAGCACATCAGAAGCAGGAAACCTGCTAAACAACCAGTAGGGCCATGAGATGACTGAGGTACAAAAGGTTCACTCATCAAAAACCAGGCCCTTGAGGAGAAGCTAAATTAAATTTTTGCATTGATATTTACTCTGGAAGATCCGAGGGAGACTCACACGGTGAGTTATTCCTTTTAAGCTGAGAAATCTGAGGAACTATCTCAGAGGGAAGTGTCAGGAGAGAAGGATTTGGAACAAATTGGTGAATTCAGCAGTAATTCATCACTGGGATCAGATGGTTCAAATTCACATATGAAATTGCAGAACTACAAATGTAACCTGTAACTTAAATTGTCCTCTGTGCCAAATGACTGGAGCACAGCTAATGTGACTCCATGCTTTTTCAAAAGGCTATAGAGGTGATTTTTGGCAATTACAGGAAGAAATCTGACTTCAGTACTATGCAAATTAATGGAAAATATAAGTAACAATAGAATTATCACACACGTAGATGAGCATGATGTACTGGGGAAAAGTCAATATGGCTTTTGTAAAGAGACACCCTGCCTCAGTAATCTACTCAAATTCACCGAGGGGGTGGGCAAATGTGAACAAAGGTGATCCTGCAGGGATAGAAAGGATGCAGACTAAAGGCTCTCAAGTAAAGTAAGCAGTCATGGGATTAGAAAGAAGGCCCTCATTTGGATCAGCACCTTTTTTTAAAGACAAAAAACCAAAGGGTAGGAATACATGGTCCATTTCCAGAAATAAATATTCATGCCTTCCCAGGGGTCTGTACCAGGACCAATGCTGTTCAACATTTATGACTCTGATTTGGCAAAAAGGGTAAAGTGTGAGGAGGCAAAATTTGTAGATGATACAAAATTATGCAAGATGGTTAAGTCCAAAGCTGACTGTGAAGTGTTAAGAACATTGGAACAGCCATACTGGGTCAGACCAAAGGTCTGTCTAGCCCTAAATGCAGTCCTGATGTGACTCTGTTTATGTCCATGGATTTCCATCTGTATCTACCAGTGCTGCACTTGGCCTTATCTATTCAGGTTAGGAACAAATGAACAAGAAACCCACTCCTGAGTTGTTCAGCCTTTTGGTTGTTAAGTTGTAATTCTTAGATATATCTTTTAATTACTATTGAAACTATTAGAATTGTTTTCAAATAGCTTGCTTACTATTTTATAGTTCATTAAAGTGATGCTTCTAGAAGCTGTATATAACAGCAATGATAAAAAGACTTTTACCACGGTTTCCTAAGATGCTTACCTTAATACAATCATAAATACAATTGCTGGCTTTTATTCTTCCATTATTGAGAGCTATGATTTAACAAAACAAACTCCAGTTAATTTGCAAATATTGCCATATATGTTTGAAATGGTTTTAGAAAATTTGGACAGAGGCTTCCTCCACATATAGCTGGGCAAAATTTTCCAGCTAAGAACATAAGAAAATGTGGAAGGCCATACTGGGTCAGACCAAGGGTCCATCTAGCCCAGCATCCTGACTTCTGACAGTGACTAATGCCAGGTTCTCCAGAGGGAATGAACAGAACAGATGATCCATTCTCTTGTTCACTCATTGAACAATTTACTTACCAACAAATGCCATTCTGACATGAAACCATTTGTGAATTTGACCCAATAGTTCTTGTCAGGGAAAAGTTTTTCAGAGTCAGTATCAGAAAAGTATATGAAATGTGTTCCTCCCTCCCTTTATAATCAACCCACTGGTTGGAACTTTTGGCTAGCATGTGGAAAACACAGCTTTGAATTCCAGATAAAGAGCAAACACTTCAACTCAGATATCTCCCCTCCCAGATGAGCAACCTAACTACCTAGTGTGCTGTTCTACTTTCAGTTGCTCCTGTTGTAGCTGCTGCACTTTGTATAAATATTTAAATATTCATTATGCCAGAGAGAAAGAGAGCGAGATAGAGAAAAAGAGAGAGACTATAAGCAGTGTTGTTGTAGCTGTATCTGTGCCGTGGTATTAGACAAGCTGGATAAGGTAAAATCTTCTATTGGTTTTGTCCAATGAAAAGATACTGGGTCACCTATCCAGTCTCTGTAGCCTGGTGACTAAGGCACTCAAGTGGGAAATTTGGATTCAAGTTTTCTCTGAACTTGATTTAGAGGAAGGATTTTAATCTATGTCTCTTACTTCCCAGGTGAGTGTCTTAACCAACAGGCTGTACATTTGCTCAGTGTGTTGTGTGTATACAGAGATGACACAATGGGCATCTTGGTGATACGACACTACACATCAGTAATAATGACAATTTACAATGTGTAAGGGCTGACTGAAAGAATTTTTCTTTTCACTTACCACTTCCTCTCCATTTCTACCCTTCTCTTTACAGAAAGTCTCTTGGAAGATCTTTGGAGAACATGAATAGTGACATGAGGTGCACCTATTCCTCCCCTAGAGGATAGGGTTTTGATTCCCTCAGCAGCATGAAGGAAAAGCTGCTGTCCCTCATGTTACTATTCAGCACCTACAATGGACTTTTCAGATAAGTGCTCATTTTGTTTCATCTCCCTTTATCTCATGAGCTCTAGCTTTCCCATCGATAAACTCATTGAACTTGTCCATTAGCTTGATGTTCACTATTAAAAGAGCTTTGAATGTATGTATTTCCATCTGCTCATAGGAATAAGGGGACTTTGAAGTAGGTGGGGTCCTTTCGACAAGGAGCCCCGTTGGGACGAGCCGCGCGGCGGCGAGCCGCATCAATTTCGAAGTGCTGCGGCTGCCCGCATGCTAATGAAGCGCTGAATATGTATGGCCATTTCGAAGTTTGGGGCTAGTGTAGACACGGCCTAGAGTTTTACACAATGGTCTCTATGAATTTTTTGTTTGTCCTAATGCTGTATTGAAATGAACATACGTGATGTATTGTAGGCAATGCGTTTTTGTGCCAGTATGTGCCCGTACTGTGTACTGGCACCATGGCAGACCCAGACACAGAAATTCTGGCCAGAGGGTTGGAAGTTGCCCAGCACTCATGTGGCAGGAGCTGGCTGAGTACTGGCTCCTCTTCTTCCACTAAAAAGCACTGATTGTAGACAGTATGGTAATAGAAGAGAATCATGTTCTCTGTGGCAAAAGGCTCCTGGCTTCAGTTGGAATTATGAATGCTAAATGGTGGAGATGCCTAAATATGGATTTAGACCCCCTACTTGCAGACATCAAGGTTAAAGGGAACTGGCCTGAATGACTTATGCAATGGCTCAATGGCAGTGTGAGGAGTAGAACTCCTGAGTCCCAGCTTTTATTTCACAACTACCTCTCTTCCCCCACGGCAGTAAGCCACCCTGTTTGCTCCCTTTAATGACCATGTTGCCTGATTTCGTAAGTCAGCTAATAAGGTTGATGTAGTGAAATTCACTCTTTCTGCAGCAGAGAATGCCATGGCATTGTATAATGAGGATACTGATATACCAGTATTGTTGCAATTCAGACACATGCTTCAATGTTTATTTATTTATTTATCTATCTATTTTGCTGGCTTCCTTCTTAAATGGCATGAGCTTTGAGTCTTGAAGGAGTAGGCAATGCAGGCTAGAAAAACAGCAGAGAGCATCTGGGCTCTGTGTACACAATACTATGAAGAAATCTCATGACTCACTTTCAAAAAGCCCTGACAGGTGCTAGGACCAACTGATTTGCTAACAGAATTATACAAAGTAAACAGTATAAAATAGTATTATTTTAGTCTAATAAAAGTATTTGGATTCAGGGGCTAGCTCTCAAAAGCCGCGTCTACACGTGCACGCGACTTCGAAGTAGCGGCACTAACTTCGAAATAGCGCCTGTCGCGGCTACCCGCGTCGGGCGCTATTTCGAAGTTAACTTCGACGTTAGGCGGCGAGACGTCGAAGTCACTAACCCCATGAGGGGATAGGAATAGCGCCCTACTTCGACGTTGAACGTCGAAGTAGGGACCGTGTAGTCATTGTGCATCCCGCAACGTCAAAATTGCCGGGTCCTCCATGGCGGCCATCAGCTGAGGGGTTGAGAGACGCTCTCTCCAGCCCCTCAGCTCACTGGTGGCCGCATGGAGCGGCCCCTTAAAGGTCCCCTCCCCCTTCCTTCCTGTGCAGGAAGCTGAGGGATTGTGCAGGCAGCAGCCTGCACACACGGCCAGCCTACACCTACCTCAGCTCCCCACCCAGCTGCGATGGCTGCCCGGCAGCCCCCCCAGCGCCCCCAGGGGACCCCCCCCCAAGGGGAGCCAGGGCTCACAGCCCAGCCAGAAGGGCAGCCAGGCTGGGAAGCGGCAGCGGGGCCCCTCCTGGACGGAGGCCGAGCTGCGGGACCTGCTGGGGCTCTGGAGCGAGGAGGAGGTGCTCCAGGTAATGGGGAGCAAGAGGCGGAACGCGGATGCGTTCGCTCGGCTGGCCGACGGCCTGGCTGCCCGGGGTCACCCTGCCCGCACTCCTGACCACGTCAGGAGTAAGGTGAAGGAGCTGCGGCAGGGTTATGCCCAGGCCTGGGATGCGGCCGGCCGATCTGGGGCCGCCCCCGTCACTTGCCCCTTTTACAGGGAGCTCAGGGACATCCTGGGCCCCCGGCACACCTCCTCCCCTCCGGCCACCCTTGACACCTCGGCCGACGAGCCCCAGCAGGCCCTGCAGCTGGAGTCCGCCCCGGAGGCAAGCCCCGCACCCCGGGGCCCCCCCTCCCCCCCGGAGGCCACCCCCGGGACATCGCGGCAGGAGGAGGAGGAGGAGGAGGAGGAGGAGGAGGAGGGGGGCTCCTCCTCTGCAGAATCTGGGCTGCAGATCCTCCTCCTGCCATCCTGGAGCAGCAGCAGGGCCTCCACCCCCCGGGGATCTCCAGACCGTGGGAGCGGACCGACAGGTAGGTACCCCCCTCTGGTGGACACCCCTGGGCTTGAGGGGCGGGGGTAATAGATATGTGTCCAGGGCCCCCCACATGCTCACATGGCCATGGCCCCAAGGACAGCAGGGCCATGGCCCTCACAGCACTGCATCAGCCCCTTCCCCACCCCACCCTGCATGACAGTGCCATGCCCCATGCCCGGGCCAGGGGGGAGCGGAACCTCGAGGGGCCCCCGGGAGGAGGGGGTGGGACACCCCGCAGCAGCAGCATGTGATGGAGTGGGGGGAGTGCCAAAGGGAGACTCAGGCTACATATGAGCCACAAGAGCTGAAGAGCTCCCAGGGGCAAAGGAGGATCCTGGGGCTACAGCTGGCAGGTGACACCTCTGCCCTGAAAAAACAGGAGGGAGGAGCCAAGCTGGCTTGGAATTGGGGGGCGAGGGCGGGGGGCCACAGGTACAGGCTAGGGAAAGGGAGAGCTGGAAGGCAGCCAGCCTGAGGAGGGGGAAAGCTGCATCCCAGAGGGGCCCCCCTTGGGGTCTTCTCCCCAGGATGGGTTGGAAGGACTGTCTCTTCCGACAGCTGGTGCTGTCACTCCTGGCAGAAACTGGGCATCTGTGGCCTAAGAAACCTCTCCTGCTGTCACACCCTGCGGGGTGAAGTGAGAGTCGCTCCCACCAGGGGACGGGGTGCAGGGCAGGGGGACCCCTGAACCCCATCCATCACAGCAGCATCTCCCGGGGACGGGGATGGGGAACCTGCAGCACAGGGCTGGGGGGACAAAGGCCATGGCTCGGGGCCCACACTAACGCCTGTCTCCATTCTTCTTCCCCCACTCCTCTCCTGTGTCCTGCACCTGCACCATCAGAAGGACCGGAAGAGAGCACCAGCGAGGCCTCAGTTGTCCCGGAGAGCCCTCCAGGACCATCGCTCCAGGGCAGCCCCTCGGCCGAGGACCGACTGGCCCCACGGCGGGCTAGACGGCGGACCCCGCGCCACCACCAGCCGATGGTGACGGACCCCCAGCTGCTGGCCATCCACCGTCGGCAGCTGGAGGTCGCGGAACAGCACCTGCAGCTGCAGGAGCGGGCGCTGGCCTGGCGCCAGGAGGCATGGGGGGCCTACATGGAGACATTTAACCGCTTGGTGGACTACCTGGCCCCCCATGCCACGCCGGCCGCCGCATCGCCCGCCCTGTCTGCTCCTGCAGCCCCACCACCAGCTGCTCCGCTCGTCGCCGTCCCGTCCGCCGTCGCCCCGTCACCCACCGCCAAGAGCCGGAGCGCCGAGGGACCCCTGGAGCCACCTGACACTCGCCGGCCATCGTACCTTCCGGTCCAGCCCGCCCCCACCCAGCCCCGGACAGGGCTGCGACTGCGGCGGGGCCCCCGGCCGCCGACACCCAGTGCCGGGCTATAGGGGCGAGGGGTCCGGGACGTGGCCCCCCCCCTTGTATATAGTTGGACCCGGTTATTTATTTGTTGCCCCCCGTTTGCCCCGTCCCCCCCATGTAAATAGTTCTGCCCTTTATCCTCTCTGGTTTTCTTTTTTTTATTCAGGACACTTGTTTCTTTGTATTGTTTTATTTTTGTACATATTCCTTTTTTTCAACATGTTTGTACATAGTTTGTTTTTGGTTCAAATATTTACAGTTCCCAAAAAAATGTTCTGAAACCAAAAAAAGAGTTAAAGTTCAGCCACAAATGCGTGCTGTCATTTGTCCAGGACAAGTGGGAGGGGGGTGTGGTGGGGTGCTCCATGGTGTAGGCATTGGGGCAGGAGTGTGGTGGAGGAAGGGGCGGGCAGTAGGGGGCCTGGGCAGAGTTCACCCCTCGGCCTGTTCATCAAAGTGGGCCCGCAGGGCCTCCCGGACCCGGGTCCCCTCGGGGTCCACCTACCTACTGGGGGCAGCAGGTGGCTGGACGTGTGCCCTGCCGGCCTCCGCAGCCCAGCCCTGGAAAAAGGTGTCCCCCTTGCTCTCGACCAAATTGTGCAGGGCGCAGCAGGCACCCACAATCTGGGGGATGTTGTTGGGGCCCGCATCCAGGCGGGTCAGGAGACATCTCCAGCGTCCCTTCAGGTGGCCAAATGAGCGCTCCACCACCTGGCGCGCATGGTTCAGGCACTCGTTGAAGCGCTCCTGGCTAGCGGAGAGATGGCCCATGTACGGGTGCATGAGCCACAGCCGGAGGGGGTACGCCGCATCTGCGATGACGCAGAAGGGCATGGTGGTGTCCCCCAGAGGGATCTCCCGCTGGGGGATGTAGGTCCCCGCCTCCAGCCGGAGGCACAGGCCCGAGTTCTGGAAAACCCAGGCATCATGGGTGCTGCCAGGCCAGCCCACATAAGTGTCCTGGAAATGTCCCCGGCTGTCCACCAAGGCCTGGAGGACGACAGAATGGTAGCCCTTTCGATTCAGGTATCATCCTCCACTGTGATGCGGGGTGCGGATGGGGATGTGAGTCCCATCCAGAGCCCCGAAGCAGTTGGGGAAGCCCAGGGTGGCAAAGGCCGCGATGGTGGCATGTGGGTCCCCCAGCCTCATGAGCCTGTGCAGGAGCATGGAGTTGATGGCACGCACAACCTGCAGAGAAAGCACATGGGACAGCACCAATGAGGGGTGAGCAGGGTGTGCGTGGCCCTGCCCTGCCCTGCCCTCCTCTGCCCTCCCCAGCCCTCGCCTCCCCTCCCCTCCTCCTCCCCTGCCCTGGCCTCCCCTCCCCTCCCCTGCCCTCCTGTGCCCGGGCCCCCCTCCCCTGCCCTGCCCTCCCCCCGTGGGTTCTCTTACCTCCATGAAGACAGCCCCGACGGTGGCCTTGCCGACACCAAACTGCTGCCCCACGGATCGGTAGCTGTCTGGAGTGGCCAGCTTCCAGACAGCGATGCCGACCCGTTTCTGCACTGTGAGGGCACGCCGCATGGCGGTGTCCTGGTGCCTGAGTGCGGGGGTGAGCCACTGCACAGCTCCAGAAATGTCTGCCGGCTCATCCTGAAGTTCCTGAGCCAGCGGTCGTCGTCCCACTCCCCAAGCACCAGCCGCTCCCACCAGTCGGTGCTGGTGGGGTAGCTCCACAGCCGCCGGCGTGTGAGGCAGGGGGGCGGGGTGCTGCAGGGTTAGGGGTTGAGCCCTACTGCCCTGGGGGCATCTCCTCCTGTGTGGCAAGGAGGTGCTCAGCTGCCTCTCGTATGGCATGGAGCAGGGCAAGCCCTGCTCCTGCCGGGAGGGCTGGGTGGACCTCTGGCTGCTGCTGCTGCTGCTGCTGCTGCTGCTGCTGCTGCTGCTGCTGGGGGTCCATGACTGAGGCGCCCGGGGTCTGTGTGCCTATAGCTCCTCAGACCGCCTGCTGTGCAGGCTGAGTGTGTCTGGGAGGGGCCCTTTAAGGGAGCGGCTAGCTGTTGCCCCGGAAGCTCTAGTCCACCCTGTAACCCTGTCTGCAGCTGTGCCTGGCATCCCTATTTCGATGTGTGCTACTTGGGCGTGTAGACGTTCCCTCGCTGCGCCTATTTTGATGTTGGGCTGCGCAACGTCGAAGTTGAACATCGACGTTGCTGGCCTTGGAGGACGTGTTGACGCTATTCATCGAAATAGGCTATTTCGATGTCGCTACTTCGAAATTAGCTACTTCGATGTAGCGTGCACGTGTAGACGTAGCCAAAGTCATCAATATACTTCTGGGGAGAAATTTTACTTTGTCTAGTTTCTTTTTAAATTTGGAATCTGTGGTCATCAGATTTAGAACAGAGCTATACAAATTTTTTTTTTAACTTTAAAGTCATTGGCTAAACCAAACCAAACGAAACCAAACAAAATAAAACTATTTTCATTTTGAGTTGCCCTGAAACAAACATTTTTCAAATATGGGTAAATCAAAAAAGTTGAAAAAATAATTTTGGTTAAACAATAGACGAGCATCTATACTGATCAGACCAGTGGTCCATCTAGCCCACTATACTGTCTTCCAGCATTGGCCAATGCCAGAGGCTTCAGAGGGTATAGAGGGAATGGGTAATCATCAAGTGATCCATCCCCTGTTGCCCATAACCTGTTGGAAAAGCCCCAAAATAGTCCCTGGAAGTACTCCAGGGAGGGTACTAGGGTGGGTACTTCCCATAGCTGTTTGGTCAGGGAAGTTGCACTGAACAGCTCTCTCACAAGTTACTCCACCACTGCCTCCCGAGGAGCTTCACTGGACACATACAGCCTTGTGCTCTCACTGCTCTTGGTAATGCCACAGCACTCACAGCCAGGAGACAGAACAGCTGAAAACCACTGCTGGGTTCATGGGCTTTGTGCAGCATCTAATGGCACACTTCCTCCAAGCTACCCACATGTTGCTCTGGTGGGACAAGGATGAGGGTGAGGACCTGCTGGACCCCCTCACTCATGTCCTCGTGCACCTACTGCTGCACAATATCTTCATTCCCTTGTACATCATGGAGCTCCGCTTCCGGCAGCATGACACCAGTTCCAACTGGTGGGACCATGTCATTCTCTAGGGATGGGATGATAAGCAGGGGCTGTGGAACTTCCACATGATGCAGGCAATCTTCCATGAGCTCTGTGAGTAGCTCTCTCCTGCCCTCAAGTGACAGGGCATCTCATGAAGAAATGCATCACTTTTGCACTGTGGAAGCTTCCCTCACTGAACAACTACCGCTCTGTCAGGAACCAGTTCAGCATGGGGAAAGCCACCATCAGGACTGTGCTCCTGCAGGTTGTCCATGCCATCAGCCAGATGCTGCTGCACATGATCGTCACTATTGGAAATGTGGACATCATTGTGGGGAGGGGGAGCCTATCCTCAATGGGCTGCAAACTATGTCAATCGCAAGGATTACTTCTCTGTGGTGCAACAGGCCCTTGTGGATCACAAGGGCTGCTTCATGGACACCAGTGTGGGATGGTTGGGAAAGACTCATGATGTATACGTCTTCTAGAAATCCTACCTCTTCTGGAAGAAGCATGCCGGCACCTTCCCGACTGCACCATCAGAGTCAGCATCACCATTGTCTTCCTCGGTGATGCAGCCAACTCCTTACTCCCCTGGCTCACGAAGCCCTACATGGGCAGCCTGGACCACAGCAAGGAGGACTTCAGTGCTAGGCTGAGCAGGTGCCACATGATGGTGGAATATATGTTCGGCTATCTTAAGGGTTGGTTCCAGTGTGTCCTCCCCTGCCTTGACTTCTGCAAGTGCAACAACCCCTTTGCAGGGGTGGCTTGTTGTGTGCTCCACACCTTGTGTGAGACCAATGGGGAGCCTTTCCTACCAGTGCTGGGGGGGCTGAGGCAGAATATCAGGCCAGTGTCTATGAGCAGCCAGAAACTGGTGTCATACGCAGAGCACATCACTGAGCTGTGCTCATCAGGGAGGCCTTGAAGGACAATTTTCAGTGGGGCCACTTTTCAGACTCTCCACCATGCTTCATCACAAGGGGCCCCTGCTTTCCTGTGTGTTTCTTTCATCCCCCCACTCCACCCTTCCCCTGCCATCCTTTCCCACAATCCCACCTCCCCTGCACAACAAACAATAAAGAACAAATTTGAGAACAAAATAGAATGATTTTTGGGAAGGTAGAAGGAACCTGGAATGTGAGAGGGAGGCTCAATATTTTGAAATAATTCCCAGTTATTTAAGATAACCCCTATAGCGTAGACCAGGCACAGACTGTAAAACAAACAATAATAACCCAGAAGGCAAGAAGAAAACAAAGGAGAAAGCAAATAGCCCAGATGAGAGTTGGGCAAGTACTACAAATAGTGAAAAAAACAAACAAACAAACCCAAAACAATATGACAAAACAGGGAGCAAGAGTGAAAGAACAGCTGAACATGAACGAGAAAGCAAAGAAAGAAGGATAATGGGAAAGAGCTAATGACGGGGAGAAGATGAATACTGGGATATATTGAAAATTCAATCCAAGTGGTATTTAAACTAGCACCAATGTTTGGAAGAACAGCTGTGGTGCACACTGTGGGTCAGACTCTGATAGACTTGTTAAGGTAGCACCTAACTCCACAAGCTGACCTAATGAAATAATGATAGCAATGGTGAGCAATAACCAGAATTTCTGTCCCCTGGGAAATCCTTAGATTTTGACATTGGTTTTGTCCAACCTTGGTTTCATTCTCAGTTCAATTTCTAACTTCCTGTGTGACCTTGGGCAACTCAGCCTTTTGCATCTAAGTTCCTAACTCCTACCTGCCTTGCCGGTTGCTATCACAAGCTGTTCAGGACAAGAACTGTCCCCCACTTATTCTACAGTGCCAATTACTTTGGGGCCTATGGAAACTATTTTCATACAAACAATAATAATGTGGAAACATTTTGCCTGGCTTACCTCTGTGGTCAATACAGGGGACAACTATGCATTGTGTGTCTTAGGCTGTGTCTTGGGAGTAAGGGCACTTTAAAGTTGCATGGGTACCTCAAAGTGCGCATGGCTACATGGCATACTGATGCTTTGAAGTTTGCAACTTTGAAGTTGCCATGGGGAGAATTAGCCTATTCTACACTCAGGCTGATTACCATGTCTTCTTCGAAGAAGGGGGATAGTACAGACACAACCATAATGTATTTTTCTTCTCATCATAATATATTGGTTAAACTAGAACATTGCCTAGTTCTTGAAGTAAGTGGTCAGACTGATATTATAGTACCTGGCACAGTAACTGCTCAAATTTTGCTTTGTTTCTCATCTAGATGAAAAACGGGCCCTTCCAGTCTCCCTTTTCTCTACTGGTTCTAAGACCCAGTGCGTTCAATCACATTCACTCCTGCACTGTTCTTTGCTTGCAACTAGGCAGTCCATTTCTTCATATTGCTGTTTCATAACATGCTTTGTTGCTATAAAACTCAGGAGCTCTGCATTTCATTAGACAATGTATATTTACAGTATATTGGTAAGAGACCAGCACAGATTCTGCATCCTTGACTGGGCAATAAAAACTACCTGAGACATGACTCATGTATCACCCTGACATGTAAAATCAAGTCCCAGGCTGTCCCTTATTCTGAGTTTGTCTGAAGAGATATAAATTCATTGGTATATGTTTTTTCCTACTTCTCTTTTATACAGCTGCTATTTTGATGATTATTTAAAGGTTTTTGAATGCAGAAATATTAACTCGAAGTATCTTATTCCACAATCTTTGTCTTTATTATTATTATTATTATTATTATTATTATTTTATACTTTAGTTTTCCTGGAGCTTTAATGATTTGGGGTATTTTTGTTTTTAATATTTGGTTTATTGATTTTAACTTTTACTGGGATCATAGGTCAATATTCAAGGTTCAGAATCAGTGAAAAAGAAATCTCAGCAGTACGACCTATTCTGTTTTGGGGAATTTGTTGACATGGCAGCAAATCAAGCACAGAAATAACATTCAATAGTCACATATACTCAGTGAACCCATATGCCTTCTTGCATCTTGAGCAAGTTAGAAGTTAAAAATGTCTGAAAAATAAGTTAATTCAGAATAAATTGAATGTAACTTGTGTAAACATAGCTTGTCTTTTAAAAATGGTTTATCATAGAAAGTGTCATGGCCATCCTTGGCTTTTTACATGCTCCTGCTTTTACGTATTTTTTTCTGTTTGTTTGCAAGCAGCTGGTTTCCTCCTATTGTGGTTTATCTGAGAAATAATTTAGCAAGTGTGATGCTAAACTGAACAGAAATTATGCTTCAGCTAAAAAATCCCCAAAGAAATATCAGAAATATTTACATCAGAAACATGCTGCATTAAGGCAAAAGCACATCTGCTTTTGAATAATACTAAATCCTCCAAGCTACATTCAAAGATGTTGTCAACATAATTAGCATATTAACAACGAAGTCAGGTAGAAACTGATTTTTAAAGCAAATATACTGACTGGCTGCTGAAAACTTAAAGTTATTTCTCTAGCATAAAATGTCCAAATTTGCTTTGGGGTAGATTTTTAAGACCAGAAAACTACATTTATTACAATATTACAATTGAAAATGAACATTTATTTATATCTTAATGGGTTCTACACTGTGCAGTTATTTCTTATTGTAATAATTCCCCTTCATGGGTTATTGGCAGGATTTCAACCTCATCCTTTCAGATATGCCCTGCTTAAGTAAAATGAATAAATCCATCAGTGGGTAGCTATAAGAGACTGTTGTTATTTCTAATTAAATGTGCTATAAGAATTAATTGTCATATAGCACCTGTTGTGCTAGGAGCTGTGCCTACATATAATAAAAGATTGTCCCAGCCACCAAAAGAATTTATAATCTATATAGACAAAACAGACACACTGTGGCTGTGTCTACACTAGCAAGTTCTTTTGAAAGATTTTTCAAAAGAAGGGGGCTCTTTGAAAGATCCAGCAGAGCATCTACACACAAAAAGCGTTCTTTCAAAAGTAAGGTGAAAGAAGGAGGCCCTCCTTTCGAAATCACTCTTCCTTTCCTGTTTCAGGAAGAAAGCCCCCTTTTGAAAGTTTCTTTCAAAAGAAAACTTGTAAATGATCTGCAGGCCCTTTTTTTGAAAGAGCAGTCCTCACGGGGCCTGATTTTTCAATCTCTGGCCTGGTCTGTTTCATTTCCATGCCCCCTTCTTTGAAGGGGGGTAGTGTAGATACGGCCTCTGTGTTGCAAAATCTTTCTCACCTAAAGTAAATGTATTACCCTAATGCCTGGTCTTCACTTATATTTTCTTGCAGTGTATGCACCAATAGGCTCTTTGACCCCTGCTTCCCACTCTCTTTCAGCTGTTAGACTGGCACAGATCCAAAGGAGAAAATGAACATGGGAAGGTATGTTACTACAGCCCATGCAAGCTGCCTGCATGGACAGGGCACAGTTAAACGCACAGAGGAGAACCACGCTGGAGGAGAAGAGGGCAGATCTGGAGAAGAGGAGGGCAGATTGTGAGAAGAGGTGAGAGATCAGAGTGTGAAGTCCAGATCTGTGAGTAGATGTTGAAGCTGATAGTGCAGCAAACAGACCTCTTAAGGTGCCTGGTACAGCAGCATGGGGCCTCACTGAAGTCCACAACGAACCACATGCCCTCCTCACTATGTTCTGTACCCTCCCCACCTTGGTGCTGCAGAATGCAGGTGGGGGGAATTCAATGACAGCCTTCCTTTACACTCCCAGGGATGCTTTTCAGAGCAGAAGGCTGACACCCCACCTCCCACGAGGGCAAAATGCCTCTTGTTGCTGGTTACTCACCTCCAAAATCCCTGCCATGGACTCCTTTATTGTATGCTACATTTTGTCCCCTAAACAAAAAAATGATTAAGCTCTCAAAAAGTGTCTTTGATGCTTGTGTTGCTGGAGATGGGGACTGGCTTACATGGCAGCACACCTCACACAGAGGGCACCTCCTTAACAACAAAAGACATGACTATCATGCCGCTGTCTGGTTATTCATAAAGCTGTCTTTCAACACCTCCCTGATTAGCAGTGCCCCTTCCTGTGGTCTCCTTACTGCCATGGTGTCTGGCTGCTCATAATTTGTGGCTAGGTGAGCCCTTGAGCCTGGCATGAAAATTTCCCCCTTACTTATGGAGCACACAGCAGGCTATCACCACAAGGGTAATGTTGCTTTTGCTGAGGTCTAACCAAGTCAGGCAGCTCCTAAACCTGGCTTTTAAATGGCCAATGCACCATTTTATTACCATTCTGCACTTGCTCTGCCTGAATTTTAACTGCTCCTTGCTGCAGTCCAGGCTTCATGAGTGTGTATGGCTTCATGCGCCAAGGGAGCAAGGGGTAAACTGGATCACCCAGGACCAATATTGGCATCAGCACATCTCCAATGGTAATTTTCCAGTCCGAGAAGAAAGTTCTATTCTGCAATTTTCTGAACAGACCAGAGTTCCTAAAGAGGTGTACATCATTCAGTTTTCCTGACCATCTAACGCTGATGCCAGTGAAACGAACCTTGTGATCCACCAATGCCTGCAACAGAATGGAGAAGTAACTCTGTGGTTCGTGTACTCTGTGATGTGGTTGTCTAGTTCCAAGAAAGGAATGTGTGTTCCATCTATTGCCCCACTGCAGTTAGTGAACTGGATTGTGGCAAAACCATCCACTATGTTCTGGACATTTTCCAGAAGCACTGTCCTTTGTAAGGGGAAGTCTCTATCTTGATGACAGCAGCCCCCACTACAGATTTACCAGCTCTGAGTTGATTGCCCACTGACCAGCAGCTGTCTTACATTGCTAGCTTCCACAGAGCTATTGCCACTCACTTCTGAACTGTCAGAGCAGGTCTCATTTTGGAATTGCTGCACTTCAGGGTAGAAGGAGGCAATTTGCAAAATTCCATGAAAGTGGCCTTATGCATGCAGAAGTTTTGTAGCTACTGCTGATCAGCCCATACCTGCAGAACAATGCAGTCCCACCAATCTGAGCTTGTTTCACAGCACAAGAACTGGTGCTCCACTGTGTGTTGAGTGCAGGCACCATCTCTCCTTTCCTTCTCTCCAGTGCTTCACATTCGTGTGTCTCTGTGTCCTCCTCAGAGTCTTCATTGCTCTGACAGCTGCTTAGGCTCTGTGCACACCATAGCACAATGTGTGAGGTGCTCGCAATACTTGACACAACAGTTTGAAGCTGGACAAGTTCCATGCTAGCCTGCAATGGTGTCTGCGTGGATACCCGGTGAAAAAAGGTGAGAAATCCTTTTAACTGTTGCACCCTTGACTTTACAAAACTGGGTGCTAAAAATTGGCCTTAACAAATTTAACCTAATCTGCTTGTGTAGGTGTACCATAACTGACTTGCTCAATGCCATACAAGAAGAGCAGGGAATTGAATCCAGGACTTCCCAATGCAAGCCTAGTGCTATTAACTACTGAACTGCATTCCTGTGCTGGTGTACAGCCTCCTCCCCTTTATTGCACTTCAGGTTATAAGACCCATAACTGAGCCCTCAAGATATATGCAATTTGGGAGGTGAGATGCATCCTGCAATAGAAGGCCATGTGCAAACTGCTGAGATTAAATGAGGCTAATTCATGTGTATAATATGGAAATGGAAGCCTACTTTTATCTGCAGCTTGATATGAAGTAAATGATTTCAAAACGTTACCTAGAAGGAAGTAGCACTGTAATAAATTCAGCTGGAGCTCAAGTCCTATTTCCATATATATTGCTGGGCTTATCAGTGTTTTGTCTAAAATGTTCAAGTAATCTTAATTATCTGAACTACAATCAAAAATAAAAATCAGCACTGTGCTCCATCTTATTAAAATGCAGAGTTTGGGATAACGTTACTTTGGAAAGCCTCATGTGTATGCCATAAATTAGACTTGGAAGGCTGAAACAAATTACTTTTCCAGCCAAAATATATTTTCATGTGAAAAAAAGAAGCATGTGAAAAAACCTTTCCTAGTAGTACGCTCATTTGGAGCTGATTTCTGAACAATGTTAATTATTTATAGCAATTATCTACTATTACTATACTTTAAATGAATATACATGGCTTTTCCTGGTGCATTATCTAGGAATTAGTGCGTGTGACTTGCATATGCGAAACCCACAATTTCTCACAGTGCTGGAGCCAATTGATTTTTAAACATTTCACTCAACTGGATACAAATGTCAGAGCTCCAGCATGGCGGCAACATTCATTGCACTTAAGTGAGAATTTACAAGGTTAATAAATGTGCCACATCATGCTGTTTTTCTGTACTACCATTTTCTCAAGGTGAGGTGGGGAGCATTGTGAAGCTTCACTTGACATCTTCAGGAGCTTTGATTTTTGCCTTCTCTAGTGTTTCAAATTCAGAAGCACGGCATATACAAATACAGCCTACTGAAATGTATTCCTTCTGGGTATCATTTTATTTTAGCTGAAATCTCGTAAAATAAGCAGAAATTTAGGACAATAATATGAATTTGCATTCTACGTAGTGCTTAAGTTGATAATTATTTTACATGTAATCTTTCTCACAGCGTGTGACTCATGTTACTATTATTCTATATTATTTGTGTTACAATAATACCCTATGACCCCAGCTGAAATTAGGGTCCACAGAGCAAGATCCTGCACTGAAGATTTCATAATTTAAATAGATAGAGGGTGAGAGAAAGAAATTATTGTTATCCATGGTTTACATGTGGGGAACTGAAGTATAAAGAAAGTTTAGTGATTTTCCCAAGATCATACAAGACTTCAATGCAGAGATGGCATTGACCGCAGATCCCATGAATTCATTGCATAAGCACCAAGACTAGATACTGATGAAAAGGGAGAATCCCTTTCTTCAAAATGCTCACGTTTTGGAGGAAAAAGATTTGCTCCAAAATGGCACAAAATATCACCAACACACACGTTAACAGAAAGGAAGGTTTGTTTGTTTTTGTTTTTGGAGAGCCAAAGTGGAATTTCTCAGCTTCCTTGCAGCACTCAGGATCAGCTCCTGTCATCTTACAAGTCTTCTAGCCTCAATCTTCTGCTTGTTTGCCACTCCTCAACCCAGCTTTGGGATCCACAGGGACTCTGTCCATCCCACAGACCTGCAGGGTGAGGGAAGAGTGCCTCATGCTCTACTGTGTTTTGATTAATATTTCATCAAATTTATATGAGATGTGGTGAAACATTTTGCTCAGATTCATTGTCATTTGCCAATAAATGAAGTTTCATCAGAAAATTTCTGACCAGCTCTGACCCAGGCTATTTCTGACCAGCACGAGCCCAGGATATTAAGCATGATTGTCCCCCTCTTTATGGTCTTGTTTTCCCTGAGGTGTTAGACTGAGCTATAACTTGAGGGCTGCCCCTTGTCGCCACACAAAAAGCTCTAGGGTTGAGTGAAATGGTTTGTTAAACTCCAGCTTGCTGGCTCAGGAGGCTGGGTAGGTTGAAGGTCATGTGATACTGCAGCTTGAGCTAGGAATGCAGGGAGAAAGCAGTAGTTACAATAGTTCATCACTTGCCAAGTCAATCACTCTTTGTAGTGGATGTTGGAGCTCTTTCCCCACCACTATGTGGGGCCCATTAAATAAAACACTCAGCCTGCTGTCACCTACAAAGAAATTAAGCCATTTACACACCTGACAATAGTTTTTACATGACCATTTTGGTGACTAGCTACATCTGGATTGCATAAAGTCCTACTTAAATTTAATATCAATGTTTTTTAAACCTGTGAGACTAATATAAGGATCTTTAAATAAGTATATCCCTCACTTAGTAGAAGATACAAGCATCTCCCCAGCGTTTGCTGTCCTAATCACTGATTTGAGGGCAAAGCAGCAGAAATGGTAACTAAAAAATGGGCCTTAATTAGAATGAAGCTGCTGGTCTGTGAAAATTTTAAGGAGGTACTTTTTGTCTAGTTGGATTTAGATTTCTTTCATAATCAAATTACATTTTTTGCAGAGATTTTTTTAAAATGAATTAGGCAGAAGTGAAATAAGGCAGTGGTAAAATATAGTGTCTGCTGCTTTGCACTCTCTTAGGTAGCTGGAATGACATGACTCACATAAAAATGGATTCTGGGTGTTTAATACCAATTCATTTAGTATTTGATTACAAATAGGGGTGGCTAAACTTCAAGGCAGATTGAAATGCTTCAGGTATGTGAATAAAATCTGATCCTAGCATAGATGCTATAGCAATAATAGTATTTTGCCTTTCCTTAGTACCATTCATCCCAGAGGCAAAAACACTTTACAGAAGTTATCTGCATCAGCCTCACAAACAGCCATCTGTGGAAGACTATTTCAGCAACATACATATAAAAAAGTGCTAACCACAGGCTCTGTTTTTATTAATTCTATTCTACTGTCATCATTATGAATCCTGAGTGTCTCCAAGATAGCTGATCTCATTTGTCCTGCCACTGAAATGCAGACGAATGGAAGACAGTAGCTGTATGACAGCAACAGTACTCTTTAGATGTACAAACGCCACATTGATGAGGATCATGTAAGAGGGACAGAATGGTAACTGTGTATGTTAAGACAGTATGCTGAGGCATGCAGCATCAACAGATAGCTGCACTGGAGGAATAGTTCTTCCAATTTATAGATTTTTGCCATTAGTAGATAAGGACAGTTGTGTTTAAAATATTTTCTAGTTGGGGGGATCCCTAGTATTTGTTAACCAAGATCACCTACTACCTGCCCCTGTTTACACTATGTTGCATTATTTAAAGTATATTAAACACAACTTCTAACATGATACATTTTCCCAGAGGGACCTGGCTATTGATACATGCTCTTGGTGGTTTGCTATGGGCAACCTGATTTAGAGAAGAATGACTCAGGGGGATACTGGGACTACGTCTACATGGTAATTTGTTTTCTAAATAACTTACCCAATTTGCACTGTGAAAACTTAGTAAATTATTTTGAAACACCTTATTTTCATCTCAGTGCCATCCAAATGGCACCAAATGTTGGAATAAGGGGCTATTCTGAATTTTCTGTTACTTCTCGTATGATGAGGGGTACCAGACCCAGAATAGTCCATCCAAAATAGCAGCGCTATTTCAGGAGCTGTGACAAACTGTGGCATTGCTATTTTGGGATACCTTTGCATCCCAAAATAGCACCCATTGTGTAGACATAGCCTGGATGACTCTGAAGATTGATATTGAATTTGTAGAACACTTCACTTTGGTTAGGTTATTCTTATTGCAGTAGAATCTCAGAGTTAAGAGCACCTTGGGAACAGAGATTGTTCATCACTCTGAACAAAACAGGTTTGTTTGGCCATGTTCCCATGAAAGATTATTATTGAGGGGACTCTAAAGAAACAAGAAAAGTGGGAATTAGGCTGGACACAGGGACGGGGTTTAATAAAGTTACCCTTGTTCAACTTGAAGTGCATTCAGCTTCAGGCTTTGCGAATAAAACACAAATGTCTGGGTAACTCACATAAGGTTGAAAAGTGAGATGTGACTCTCTTGCTGCCTGGCATAACTGTGTAGATGAAGTCACAATCTAGCCTACTCAAGCCAGGATTTTATCTCTTGATAGCTGTGTCTACACGTGCACGCTACTTCGAAGTAGCGGCAGTAACTTTGAAATAGCGCCCGTCGCGGCTACACGTGTCGGGCGCTATTTCGAAGTTAACTTCGACGTTAGGCGGCGAGACGTCGAAGTCGCTAACCTCATGAGGGGATCGGAATAGCGCCCTACTTCGACGTTCAACGTCGAAGTAGGGACCGTGTAGACGATCCGCGTCCCGCAACGTCGAAATTGCCGGGTCCTCCATGGCAGCCATCAGCTGGGGGGTTGAGAGATGCTCTCTCTCCAGTCCCTGCGGGGCTCTATGGTCACCGTGTGCAGCAGCCCTTAGCCCAGGGCTTCTGGCTGCTGCTGCGGCAGCTGGGGATCCATGCTGCAGGCACAGGGTCTGCAACCAGTTGTCAGCTCTGTGTATCTTGTGTTGTTTAGTGCAACTGTGTCTGGGAGGGGCCCTTTAAGGGAGCGGCTTGCTGTTGAGTCCGCCCTGTGACCCTGTCTGCAGCTGTGCCTGGCACCCTTATTTCGATGTGTGCTACTTTGGCATGTAGACGTACCCTCGCAGCGCCTATTTCGATGTGGTGCTGTGCAACGTCGAAGTTGAACATCGACATTGCCAGCCCTGGAGGACGTGTAGACGTTATTCATCGAAATAGCCTATTTCGATGTCACTACATCGAAATAAGCTATTTCGATGTTGGCTTCACGTGTAGACGTAGCCGATATTTCCTACAGTGAGGAAATTTAACAACTACCATATTTGATGGGGACAGATTTTCAGAGAGGTAGGTTTTTAAATGTTGGTTTAAGTTCATTTTATTTTCCTTTTTGCTTATTGCAACAGAATTCCAGGCTTGTTTCTTATACCTGTAACCACAATGTAAGTTAGTGCTCCTGTCTCAACCCTCATGTGCCGGTTAGTACATACACACGTGATTAATTTACTTCTGCCTCTTTTATTATTTTCATTACACGAACAGAAAAAGCACCCAATAACGGAGGCCTAGCATGATTCCTTTGATTATTACAACATGCACAGCAATGTTGAAAACTATATTGAGGAAATTCATTCATTTTTCAGGTTGCTTCCACAGAGATAGATTACATCGGTCTGATGCTTTAAAGTTGTGATCAACTCTGCAAAGATTTTATCTGGCCCAGCCAACCTCTTTTCCTTACGAAAGCAACCTGCAGGACTGTTTGTTAAAGGAAGATAGCCTATCAGATACGCAACATGTGGCTAACCCAGTGGGATTTAGCAGGTAGCAAAAATGTGAAAACGTTTCTTTGCCACTTTTACAGCTTGGGAGAAGGAAAGGAGCAGTCATGATTATCTATCCAACCAAAAGGCAACGCGTGGTTATCTGTTCAACCCAAAGGCACTGAAGGAATGCAGAGCAGAAAGAACCATTTGCAGCTCTTCCCAGAGTTTTCTTTAAAATCTATCTGTTGCCATATTCTCAAATAAGAAGATGTGATGAGATACATGGGACCAGGGAGGATAACATTCTGGCAGTTTTAGAGAGTCTGGTGGCTTGGGATGCCTGCATGATTTACGAGGCTAAGTTTCATTTTCAAAAGTGGTTTAAGCACTAACCAGCATAAGTATTACTGAAAGTCAATAGGATTAGGCACCTAGGGTCACATTTTTAAAGTATTTAGTTGCCTAAAGTTGCAGATAGACACTAGGATTATGGAAAGTACTTATTTATTGCCAATATGCAAAATAGAACCTAGGACCTAGTACATGACTTGCTACCACTTGACCTAACAACCAGATGACTATGCGCTAAGGCTATGCTAGATGGGCCAGTAAACCACACTTGATAGGTGTGTGGGTTACACTTAGGCACCTAAATCTCACTGAAGTACTTTGAACATCCTATAGGCATCACTTTGCATCTTTCGGCTCTAGAATACCTTGAGAAATTAGACCTAGGTGCCTCAATTGACAAAGGCTGCGAACAGTGGTCTTGTGTTTTACTGGGTTGTTTATTTCCTGGTGACTCAAAAAACATCAGATATAGGCACTCTTCCCTGTAAGATGAGTACTTAGGTGGCTACCCAGGAGAGATTCAGGTGCTGCTCAGCTTCTGAGCAGAGTGAACACAGCCACCCACAATAGGCAGCTTGTGTTTCTATGGTGGTGCACATAACAAATGTTTATTCTGCCCAGGGATGGATAAAAACAGAGGGAACATTGGTTCTAGGCCTAGCTTTCCTTTAACTTGCTAGGTGATTTCACTTCTGTACCTCATTTTGTGAAATATAAGTAATGACACCTTCTTCCTAAAACATGTTTTGACTGAGGTGTTGCTGTTTATGAGTAATCTCTTCTGAAAGTTTTACCCTCAGTCTAGTGAGGCACCAACTGATCATTTAAAATATTTTTTTTCCTCTACAGATAATAAAAGCAGCTCCCATTAGCTCAGTGCTCTTTGAACTAGCTACTAGTTGTCAACTGATTTCCCACTGGGACATTGAAAAAGGTCTTTTAAGGAATGTTGAAGAGCATTTGGATGGACCAAATTCCTTTTATTTATTTTTAAAATTAAAAGTAAATTCAAATAATGTGGAATTATAACAGAGAATTTGTTATTATCCTTGTCTTCAGCTTTTCTCCCTTTGCTACCTGTTACTCATTTATTGTAGCTTGTTTTAAATCAGATGCATAGCTTGTAGGGTAGGGACTGAATGCTCTGTGTTTGTACAGGGCCTAGCACGACAGAGAGCCAATTCTGCCTGGGTCTTTGAAGATTACAGAGAAATAATGTAGAGTAGAATCACAGGATTGGGGATTTTTAAAGGAGACTCTGCAAAAATACTTGTTTTCCATGCCTCCTTTCTTGCTGTCTACTCTTTGGCCCCCCAACACTCACAATGCCTTATTTCAGACTGTCCTCACCTGTCAGTCAGATTAGGTTACTCCTTTCTTGGAATCTCTTTGACAGTATCAACTTTAACCTGCTTGATTCGCATTTAATGTATTGCGCAGTTGCTTCCTGACCTAATTCTTGAATCATGTTCCTTGCCATGCTTCACCTCATCCCCTTAGTTCCTATGTGATGCTAGTCTGAACCTCTGTGTCTTTCTCACACTTCAAGTCCTCTGCCAATGGGCCTTTATATGCAGCTGTGACAGACCGTGGAGGAGCCTGAGGCTGACTCCCCATTCAGTTTACTCCGTAGTGTCCCCACATATGGTAAATTAGTGAGAAGATGGTTTAAGTACTCTGTGATTAAGTAATAAGATGGATGATTCAGCTGGAAACAGTTAAGAGAGACAGGAAAAGACAATAGTGAGAAGAAAGGGTGGGTGGACAGACAAAGAAGTTAGTGATCTCTGCTCTTTTCTGGTTTGGTAGTAAGTAAAGACTCAGGGGAAAGGCAAGTGTTGGACATACCATTGGAGTGCATGAAGACTGCTGGCAAATTGAAATCCAGGGTGAAGAAACCCTGCCCGGGGTGTGGAGCCTTGTTCAGAATCTTCCACCAACGAGAGAGTGGCAGACCAGGCAACATCGAAGAATGCATGCAGTGGCTAGTGGAACTGCAGAAGGGGTTACAAAAATCAGCAAACCCAGTGACAAGAGAGACGGTCCTTGCTGGCATGGTAGGCAGAACAATAGAAGAGCCTACAGCAGTCTGTTAAGAGCTAGGTTGCAGGTGCAATAATAGCTTGTGAAGAAGCTGACGAATCCCCTGGCAGGGGGTGATAACCATGTTGGGGGCATAGGACTGGCCAAAATTGGCCCTCCAAGAGATGATCCTGCTATCTTTTAATTAACAGTCCAGAGAGTAGTGTCAGGGGTGGGTAGAGAGAAGAGGGTAGTGGGCATCTGGTTGGCTTCCAACCAAGAACAAAGGGCTGGACTTGATGCTTCTCAAGGTCCTTCCAGCTCTAGATTAGTGTGATTACACACAGAAAATTATGCTAAGGGAAAATTAAAGTTGTGAAGTCAAGCACCTCTTTTAGAAATACTAGAGTGGAGGGTTCCCATGGAACTTTAATTTGCCCCACCCTGTTGTGCACATGTATTATTGGACAGACTTCATTGTGGGATTACATATAATTTTTAACACCACAGGACCCCTGCCTCATTTGCCATTTGGGAGGAATAATGCTCTGCTGATAAGCAGCTATTCATATTTTATTTTCTTCCTTATGTTCGGTGTGTGGGACTAGCTTTATTTACTACTCACTGTGTAAGCCCTGAAGACAACATTATTAATGTATGTTTGGAGGCTGTAATAGACAAGCATCTGGACAAGGGCAGAAAGGGTACTACAGTCCTGGGATGTATAAAAGGGGGAGTAGAGAGCAGAAGTAGGGAGGTGATTTTTACCTCTATAAACCACATCAGGGAGATAATACTGGAATGCTGTACAGGACTCTGATAGCAACCTTGTAAACCTTAAGCAAAACAGATTTTTGGTACTAAAAGTCTCACAGACTGAGTGAGAAAGGCATAACAAGAACTAATAGCTGGAAGCTGAAACCAGACACATTCAAATTAAAAAGAAGATGCATGTTTAATAGTGATGATCAGCCATTGGAGCAAACTACCATCAGAAATGATTGAACCTCTTCCCTTCCTGAAGTCTTCAAATCAAGCCTGGATGCTTTGTGGTCATACAGGCTATGGTTGCACTGAGGTTTCTATTTCAGGATACATTTGTATCCCGAAATAGAAACCCCACCACCAAACACCATGCTTGAAATAGCAGGGCTATTTTGAGCTTGGTATTTAATTTGCGCTACCCCTCATTGTGAGAGGGATAGCAGGAAGTTTGAAATAGGCACTTATTTCAAACTTTGGTGCCATCTGGCAGGCACTGAGTTCAAAATAAGTTACCTTAAAATAACTTACAAAATTTGCACAATGCAAACTGCATGTTATTTCAAGATGGAGCTACATTGTTGCCCTATCCACACATCTTATGGGCTCAGAGGGTAATCACTTGATGTTCTTTGGCCTGTGATATATAGGAAATGAGATCAGAGGATCTAGCGGTCCCTTCTGGACAGAAGCTCAAAGAATCTATAAAATCCTTTTGAGGTGGTGTGGTGGTGTGGGGGAATATTGTCTCCACTTCACTGTTGAGAGCTGGGGCATAGGCAGATCAAGGTAAAAAAATTAATATCCACTAATTTTGGATGTCCAATTTGAGATGCCACACGCCTAATCTTTTCAAAAGTACTTGGTATTATACAGCATTTTATATGTTCAAATCACAGCCCTCATTGACTTCGGCTTGAGCTGTTAGTGCTCAGCACTTCTGCAAATGAGGCCCCTGGATCTCAGGTTGGGCTCTAGAAATGAAGACCATACTTAATTGTCTCCTGTGAATAGTTTGATTTACATGACTTGCCTTGCATCAAAAAAGAACTGTGTGGCAGAGTTAGGGATAGAATCCAGTTCTCCAGGGCTGCCATTAAGTGCCTTTACTACAAGACCCTCCATTCTCTTGCTACACCCCCTGGCCTCATTCATTATACAATATGGCTACGTCTACACGTGAAGCCTACATCGAAGTAGCCTATTTCGATGTGGCGACATCGAAATAGGCTATTTCGATGAATAACGTCTACACGTCCTCCAGGGCTGGCAACGTCGATGTTCAACATCGACGTTGTGCAGCACCACATCGAAATAGGCGCTGCGAGGGAACGTCTAGGCTACGTCTACACGTGCAGCCAACATCGAAATAGTCTATTTCGATGAATAACGTCTACACGTCCTCCAGGGCCAGCAACGTCGATGTTCAACTTCGACGTTGCTCAGCCCAACATCGAAATAGGGGCAGTGAGGGAACGTCTACACGTCAAAGTAGCACACATCGAAATAGGGATGCCAGGCACAGCTGCAGACAGGGTCACAGGGCGGACTCAACAGCTAGCCGCTCCCTTAAAGGGCCCCTCCCAGACACACTTGCACTAAACAGCACAAGATTCACAGAGCCGACAACGAGTTGCAGACCCTGTGCATGCAGCATGAATCCCCCGCTGCAGCAGCAGCAGCCAGAAGCCCTGGGCTAAGGGCTGCTGCACACGGTGACCATAGAGCCCCGCACGGGCTGGAGAGACAGCGTCTCTCAACCCCCCAGCTGATGGCTGCCATGGAGGACCCCACAATTTCGACGTTGCGGGACGCGGATCGTCTACACGGTCCCTACTTCGACGTTGAACGTCAAAGTAGGGCGCTATTCCGATCCCCTCATGAGGTTAGCGACTTCGATGTCTCGCCGCCTAACGTCGAAGTTAACTTCGAAATAGCGCATGACGTGTGTAGCCGCGACGGGTGCTATTTCGAAGTTAGTGCCGCTACTTCGAAGTAGCGTGCACGTGTAGACACAGCTTGTGACTGACATTACACCAAATCGGGAACAACTGGGGACCTACTGTATTACCTCTATGAATGTTCTGTGCTCCAGTACAAGCTAGGGCTGGTATTCTGCTCAGTGGAGGGTAGATAAATACAGATCCTCCGGGAACTAAAAAGAGAGGGTGGTGATTATTGCAGTCCCTGTGGGATGTCTACACAAGAGAGGCTATAGTGGCATAGCTGCAGCTTTGTAGCATAGACAGAATGGCAATGAAAAGGGTACTTCCCTTCCTGCAGTAATTTCACCTCTCCGAGGAGCAGTAGCCCAGTGGTGCCTGCATCAGGGCTTAGACTGGTTTAATTACATTCAACAGGGTGCGAATTACTTAGTCTGGAGTGATCGAGTTAAGATGAGCTGACTTGGTAGCGATACAAGGCCTGGGATTGTAAACAATTCCAAAGAAATATAAGAATAAAAGAAAGGCCATCCTGGGTCAGACCAAAGGTCCATCCAGCCCAGTATCCTGTCTGCTGACAGTGGCCAATGCCTGGTGTCCCAAAGGGAGTGAACCAAACAGTTAATGATCAAGCGATCTCTCTCCTGCCATTCATCTCCATCTTCTGACAAACAGAGACGAGGGCATCCATTCCTTACCCATATTCGTCCCTGGAGTGGTTTGCATATGTTTGTGATTGAACAAACAGCCGTCAGAGGCCCAGGGGACAAAGACAGGAGTTTTTGGCACATAAAGGCCAACTTTAGTTGAAAGAGGGACTTCTTTGTGATTCAGCAAATGGACATGATCTCTTGTCCAAAAGAGGACACAGTTCTGCTGAAGAGTTAGAGAGACTGAAACCTACCAGGTTCTCTACAGGACTGATGGGAGGTTACTGGCAAAACTTCTAGCTCTTGTTTTATATGTTTTCTTTGTACACTTTTATACTTGAATTAAAGTACTCTGCTTTGAATGAGTTGGTTGGTCACTGGTTTATGACTGTTCTTGGAGAGACTCTGTAGAGCATGAGGTGGGCGATAGTCAGACCTGATTGTGATAATCACAATAAAGTGCAATGAAGACTGCAAGCTAGAACTGACAGTTCAGTGGGGTATGGGCTGTGGGTGCCCACCCAGACAGAAGTGACATCTAGATGCTGAAAGGATTTCTTTGAGCAGATCTTTTCAAGGGGCTAAAGATGTAGTTACACTAAGACTATGGTACCCGCTCCAGTTTCAACAATGAATGAACCAGATGTCCTATGGACAGCAGCCTCCAGGACTGCACAGTCTGGATTCATGCCCAGAACAGGCCCACCTGCCCACTGAATGAGTTAGAGGCCTGTGGAAAAAAGTCATATGTGAGTAAAGATGGTATGAAAATCAATATGCATAAAGGGGCTGAAGTAAAGTTATAGGTCTGCTACTAACTTCCTGAGTGACCTTGTGTAACTCCTTAAAATCCCTCCAGTTCTCAGTTGTAAAATAGGGACAATAATAATATGTCTTGTCCATTTTGAATGGAGGCTTTTGGGAGCAGAACCTGTTTTATTTGTTTGTTTATTTGAAACATTAACTGCATATATAGGGCCATCACAATGGAGCATTGATCTTGCTTGCAATCTCTAGGTGTCACTGTAATACAAACAATATCCTTTCAATGGGCCTGGGGAATACTTTATATCCCAAGAATCGTACCTAGGACAGGTGTATTAGTGAGTTGTCTTCTTTCAGAAAAATTGGAAAGGCCTCTGTTGAGATGGAAACACAAACACTTTCTATGCAAGTGCTTGTAGCATCTCTAATAAGATTATTGAACTTGAGTTGCACATTTGCAAGGATAAGTGTAATGTTATGGGAATAACAGACACATGGCTGACCCAGCAAAATGATGGGATTTGAAATATCAGATATAGAGTTGACTTAAGGGGTAAGCAAAAATAAAACAGCTGCAGGAGGAGGGATGCGACTATTGGCTGGGGATTATAGTAAGTCTGCAGTGAGAAATTATATCAGTATTTAGGGCTGACACAGCAGATGCTATTTAAACTAAAGCCAAGGACAATAAATGGAGGCAGCTTAGGCCGGAACGTTGTCACAGTGAGAGAAAATAGATTGCGAAACATTTTGCTCGATAAGACAAGTCATCAAGTAGATCAGAAGAACTTTAATCTTGGGGAATTTTAATTACTTAGATATTGATCAGAACAACTATGGATCCGCCTCACTTTCCCTACACAAACGTTAGAGAATGGTTCTTGAGGTAACTCAAGATGACTTGCTCAAGCCATTAGTAGAATGGTCTACAAAGCACATGGTCAGTTCCTATTCTGATGAAGTGGGTCTTTGCCCACTAAAGCGTATGCTCCAAAATATCTGTTAGTCTGTAAGGTGCCACAGGACTTCTTGTTGTTCTATTCTGAGCCCATACTTCTTTCTAGCAAATGAACCAAATAGGAAACAGCAGGTAGATTTGAAACACTGGCTTATCTGAAAGCATGAAGGAGTTTGGAGAGGGCAGGGACAAGGATCCTTTGCCTCTGGAGTTGCTTCTTCTCCCTCCAAATCACCCAATCAATCCCCATTTTAAAGGAAATGGCTTTTGTCCTTCTGATTTAACTTACAGGAAATGCTCAATGATCAGACTGAATGCTACTGTTTCTGTTAGTTTCATAGTGCTATCCATCACCACAGTATCTAACTATGAAAAACGCAAAGCAATAGCAGAAGCCTTAGTGGAATCTAAGGGGTGGAATCTCCATCCCTGGAGGTTTTTAAGTTCCAACTTGAAAAAGTCCTGACTGGGATGATTTAGTTGGGGTTGACCCTGCTTTAGGCAGTGGGGCTGGACTTGATGACCTCCTAAGGTCCCTTCCAGTCCTAAGATTCTAGATTCTAAGACTTCACGGTGGGCATTTCTCCCTTTTCAGGGTAAAAATCTCTGTTTGGGATGGGTGCTTTGTTTTTAAATGTCATTAATTTACATTTTGTTAGGCTGATAAGTGCTGTGGTAGTTTTGTTTCCCTGTTTTGGTTATTAAGGGTTTATTGGGTAGTAGGGTCCGCACCGTGTCATTTTTATGACATAACAGTTTTTAAAAAGGAGAAGGTTTTGGTAGAATTTCTCAAAGGGCAAGCCCTGGCTTCCTCTGGTTTCTGGAAGTTTGTTCCATAGTCAGATTCTGTTCAACTAATCCCCAGCTCCCCCCAGACTTTATGACTTGACCTGTCCTGGAGGAACATGGCTGTCTCAATGGTCTAGAGTAAAATGCAGTTGTTGATGTGACTGGAGCTGGATCCCCTGATAAGGGCTAAAGCCTTAAAGCTGAGTAAGAGCCAGGGCAGGGAATTGGTGTGCTCCTGGGGAAGGTGGGCAGCTACATTTTGAACCAGCTGATGCCAATGCATCACATTCAGCTTTAGACAGGCTTGCTGAAAAGGAGGGCAATGAGATCAGCTGCCTTGGTGCCTGGCAATTCCAACGGGTCCAGGACTCCCACCACTGCTGCTGCGGCAGCGTCAGTGGCCAGAGCCCCAGGTCCTTTAAATCACCACTATAGCTCTGGGCAGGGCAAAAGGGCTGGTGGGGAGAGGCTAGTCACAGCCCTGCCCTTTCTGCTCAGGCTCCGCCCATTCCAGGGATGGTTTGAAGTCCCTTCCCGCTGAACCTTGCCCAGGGGTCCAGTACTTCTGTTGGCCCTCCTGGCTTCAGTTATAGATATGAGGTTTCTACATATCATGGTTGAGTGTTGGTGGAAGGATAATAGGAAATTTGGGCTACGTCTACACGTGCAGCCAACATCGAAATCGCTTATTTCGATGTTGCGACATCGAAATAGTCTATTTCGATGAATAACGTCTACACGTCCTCCAGGGCCAGCAACGTCGATGTTCAACTTCGACGTTGCTCAGCCCAACATCGAAATAGTCGCAGCGAGGGAACGTCTACACGTCAAAGTAGCACACATCGAAATAGGGATGCCAGGCACAGCTGCAGACAGGGTCACAGGGCAGACTCAACAGCAAGCCGCTCCCTTAAAGGGCCCCTCCAGACACAGTTGCACTAAACAACACAAGATACACAGAGCTGACAACTGGTTGCAGACCCTGTGCCTGCAGCATAGATCCCCAGCTGCCGCAGAAGCAGCCAGAAGCCCTGGGCTAAGGGCTGCTGCCCACGGTGACCATAGAGCCCCGCAGGGGCTGGAGAGAGAGCATCTCTCACCCCCCAGCTGATGGCCGCCATGGAGGACCCAGCAATTTCGACGTTGCGGGACGCGGATCGTCTACACGGTCCCTACTTCGACGTTGAACGTCGAAGTAGGGCGCTATTCCTATCTCCTCATGAGGTTAGCGACTTCGACGTCTTGCCGCCTAACGTCGAAGTTAACTTCGAAATAGCGCCCGACGCGTGTAGACGCGACGGGCGCTATTTCGAAGTTGGTGCCGCTACTTCGAAGTAGCGTGCACGTGTAGATGCAGCTTTGCTGTGCTGGTGCTCTTCTGTGGAGAAATAAAGGATTTAAGTTTGCAGGGCTGTCTATCCAGCACTTAATCTTCATCTCTCTCTCTCTCTCTCACACACACACACACACTCAGACACACATTACTTTGAAAACATCTATCCATATGTCACTTGTAAAAATGCATCACTGTCCTCTCTGTACGGTAGTAGGCCACCTTTGTGCTGTGCTTGACAGTTTTTATGGTGCTGCAGACAGCTGTAGAGGGAAAATATTCCACTGGTTGTTCTTGGATCTGCTGCACTAATACATTACAAACCCCCTCTCTGTACCTGACAGAAAATGAAGGGAGCAGATGAGCTGCCATCCTTTTGTTTTAGACTCAGTCGTGCAGCTTTTTTAATGATTTACTCTTCATTTGCTGGCTTGCTCTGCAAAAGGCAATGCTGAGTTATTTGTTTGATTGCGGTGGATTGTATTGCTAGGGGTAATATATCTCACACAAGGCTTTCTCTTGCAAGAGGAACTTGTATTAGTTTACCAAAGGTAGATGTTTGGGTCATAGCAATGCTAATAAAGTAAGATTTACTGCTGCTTACCTAGCAAGACTAGAGTATAATGGAGCAGCGTCAGCTCTGAATCATCATCTCCTGAGACCTTTGGCAATACAAAACAAACCATTTGGGCCAGCTGCTGCAAGGTGCATAGCACTTCTTGCAAGCTGCCTTGAACTCTTCATGCCCACTGATATCACTGGGCACTAAGGATGCTGAGTACTTCACTGGATCAAACCCATCTGAGTAGCACATGACTCACAACTTTATCTCAAGGCATTTGACAACATGATCAAACATCAACAATACAATATTAAACAAGAACTTTTAAAGAACAGCTTTAGAAGCTTTGTTTCACCATAAATTAGAAGCATCAACAGGAAGCAATCAGAAGTGAATTCCATGGGTGGGTAACATGAACAAAGGAAATTCTCTTTGCAGTTGTGCATAGCTAACATTACTGGGATTGCATTTTAAATCAGGGGACTGATTCTGCTCTCAGCTATACCACTGCTACTTCCATGAGGCTGCAGGGGTTATAATAGGGACAGTCAGATCAGAATCAGAGATTTAGAAATCATGGGCGCAGTTTAGTCTGGTCTGTAAATGCTGCCCACGTCTCTTACTGATTTACAACTCTGCTACTTCTACACTAGAGCACTACTTCGAAAGCGTCTTTTGAAAGAGAGACATCGAAAGATGCTCCTTCTATGCGTAGCTGGGGCTGGCGCCGTTGACGAGCGCCATCAAAAGAGCCATGTGGCACATTGAAAGGGGCCTCCCTAGACATAGAAAGAGAGTATCTACATGAACCAGTGGCCTCTTTTGAAAGAAGGGGCCAGGAAAGGCTGTGGATGGGGTCACAGGGTGGACAAGCCCTTCTGGGGCTGCAGCAAGCCGCTCCTTTAAAGGTCCCTTCCCAAACACATGCAGCCTGCACAGCATGAGGCCTGGGGAGGTGCCACAAGTCCCGCAGATATGGTGCCTGCAGAAATGGACACAGACCAACAGCAGCTTGACAGGTTGCTGGCTGTCAACAGTGGAGCAGGTGCCCTGCTAGCTGCAGCACCAGTGGCCACCCAGCAGCTCCTGGCAGGCAACCCCCAACCTCAGGGGCAGAAGGGGACACCCCAGACCATCGGGCCCTCCTGTGGCCTCCCCCATGTGCTCTGCCGGCTCTGGAGCCATGCCACCAGCTCCAAGTGGTGGGAGCAACTGGTCCTTGGGAAATGGGATGATGACCGGTGATTCCAGAATTTCTGGGTGCAGCGGCAGACCTTCCTAGAGCTCTGCCTGTGGCTGACCCCTGCTCTGAGACACCAGGACACCTGGATGCATTGCACTCTCCCTGTCGAGAAGAGGGTCACGATAGCTGTCTGGAAGCTGGACACTCTAGATAGCTACCTCTGCATGGGACACCAATTTGGTGTGGGCAAGGCCACAGTTGGGGCCATTGTGATTGAGGTAAGGAGGCTCAGGCACACACCCACCAGGGGGCAGGAGCCTGGGGAGGGGACCCAGGGACGGGAGCCAAGGTGGGGGCCTGGAGCGAGGCCCTGAGGAGGGCGGCCGGGCACACCCATCACACCCTCATGGGTACCTATGTCCCTTCCCACAGGTGGGGGGCCGCCCAGTCATGTATGGTGCCACTGCTCCTTGCCCCAGGGGTGTGTGCCCTGTGGGTACATACCTGAAGGTGCACTGCCGAGGTCAGGAGATGCCTGTCAGGCAGATGCCCAGCTGGAGGTGCAGGACAGGAGGTCGATAATCAGCTCTCCCTCCTCGCTGGACCACTCCGTGCCCTTGGTGCCTTTCTCTGGCTCCGGCTCTGGTGGTTCACGGCTCGGTGATGGTCCTGGCTCCTGCTCCTCGACCTGCTGGGGCTCCTTAGCCATGATGTTGAGGATGGCTGGCAGTTAGGAGATGTCCCAGAGGCCCAGGATGGCCCTGAGCTCCCAGTAATAGGGACAGGTGGCGGGGGAGGCCCTCGACCAGTTGGCCGAGTCCCAGGCCTGGGTGTAACCCTGCTACAACTCCTTCACCTTACTCCTGACATGGTCAGGCATGCGGGCAGGGTGACCCCAGGTGATCAGGCCCTCGGACAGCTGCGTAATGGCGGCCACATTCCACCACTTGCTCCCCATAACCTGGAGCACCTCCCCGTCACTGCAGAGCCCCAGCAGGTCCAGGAGGGGCCACGCTTCTTCACCCCCTGGCCAAATCTTGCAAGCCCTGGGGTCAGTTGGAGGGGGAGCCCTGGGACTACTCTGCCACCTGGCTGCTCTCCATCACCAGTGGGGGGGTGCTGGAGTCTCTCTGAGGCATGCAGGAGCAACACATGTGATGGCTGTTGCCTGCATTCTCTTAACTTCCTGCCACGGGGTTTCCTGGTCTGTACGGCTTTAAGAGCTGCTGCACACACAGATCATAGAGCCCCACAGGGGCTGGATAACACGTTTCCATGTCCCAGCTGATTGCCACCATGGTGGACACTACTTTTTTCAAGAAGTGGGACACAGAGCATCCACACACCTCATTTTTCGATGTTAGACATTGAAGTAGCGCCCTATTCCTATTTTCTGGTTGGGATAGCCATTTCGATGTCTGCAGCACCTAACATCAATTTCAACTTAGAAGTAGCTCATGGCGTGTGTAGACGCAACATGTGCTACTTCGAAGTGGTGCCTGCTCTTTTGAAATAGCAGGCTAGTGTAGATGCAGCTCTCATTGTTTAAAAAACATTGACATCGAGAGTCTGTCTACCCAGCAGCACAATTTCAGAATAAGCTATTCTGGAAGAGATTTTCCAGAATAGCTTATTTCAAAATAATGCTGCTATACACAAAATGCATTTTGAAATAGATGAATGCTGTTATGAAATAGAGCATTCACATGAAATAGAGACTGTTTCAAAAAGAGCCATGGGATATACTATGGCTTATTTCAAAATAGCCCCTATTGTCTGTCCAGGTAGCCCCTATTTTGAAATAGCTGGAAAAAACAGGCATAAAAGGCTGCTGAGAAAGCGGGGGTTTCACCAGCAGAACCATGTTTGCAGTGTTTTTTTTCTGCTGGAAGCATCTGTCCACTTATTTGCATTTTTGAGACCGCCCATTTGCATACTGCCGCTGGCAGTTCGAGTAAGTGTAACCATAGTCCTTGTGATTTGGATATTGGACTTGGAAATGAGATTCATAAGCTTGATCCACAGTCTACTGAAGTCTCAGTTGTTTTGAAATATTGAGTTAAAGAATGCTAAACTGAAACATACAAAGTATTAAATATTATATTAAGAACTAATTGTCTCTCTAAACCTTAGTTGAGTGGCTAAAGCATACTTCTTAGTGAAATTGTGGTGTTTCTGTAGAAGATGTATCTATTTTTTTCCTATTAGTTTGTCATTTAGGCACTGGATAGTTTTAAAAATTCATGCTAAAGATAGAAATGTCAAAGACTATTTATTTTTAATACTAATATGTAACAACCAGAAGTGTTTTCAGTGCCTCAGAGATAGATTTTTTTTTTGAGGGAGTATGGACCTGACTATTTACCTTTCCGTCTAATTAAGGGATTTTAGAGCTCATAGGTGACTCACAGTAATACTTGGGAAGCTCACTGCCCCTTGTGTCTCACCCAAAATGTTAATGGCTAAATGTGTGGCCCCCCATGTCTCCCTCTTCCTCTGTGTGGCCTTGTTTGCACCCCCTCCCACTGCTGGCCCCAGTTGCCTGCGTTAGAGCTAGAGCAGTTGTTAAACTTTACTGCAACCTGCACCCCTTTGGTTCTCAAAATATGTTCTCGCAGTCCTTACCAAAAATCAAATATGTTCTCACACTCCTTATTAAAAATCAAAAATGGAGATGGGGCCCTATACACTTTTAAATGCACATAAATAGTTTTATATTATTAAAAATGTATAATGATAATAAACACATTGGCATGATGAAACAAAGTAGTTGTACTTACGTGCCTGTGCTTAATTTGTGTTTTCCATGATTTACCTTTGAAAAAAATCTGGCATGTCTCGCACCCCCAGAAAGGGCATTATGCAACCCCAGGGAGTGCGTGCGCCCCAGGTTAAGAGCCACTGAGCCAGAGGGATACCACAGACAATTTTGTTTGTAATTTCAGGATGTAAGACCCTATGCAGTACCAATAAGGTGACAGACTCTGGTCTTTGGGATTTGTGCACTAGGTAAAAGAGGAATAATAGTTGAATAAATAACAAAAGACTGTTCAAGATGTAAACTTGTAGATAATGAAATTAGTGTGAAGTAGCCTAGTGTTATGCAAGAGAGGCAAGAGAACTTGTCTTTTTTACTAGCTGAAAATCAGGCCGTTAATCTTCATTGGGCTTCAGTCAATATGTATGGCTTGCAATTTGTGAGGTCTCATTGGACATGTTACTGTAAATATAACTTCTGGGGACTGGGGGAAAGCTGTCCTCTGCCTCCGTTTTCCTCAGAGCATTACTCTATTACCCCTCTCAGCAGCCATCCAGGAGCAGGTATGTAGGATCCTGGCATGTGGCTTTGTAGGAGCTGCACTGCTTTATCAGCACTGGGGCGACTTAGCTCTCTGGCTCCACCCTTCCAAGTTTAAAGCCCAAAGATGAACAAAAACTAGCCTACTGTTCTGTTAGGCATAGACCTTCCCACATAGGTCTCTCTTACTCTCCAGCAGTCTGTAACTTTTTCAGTGGCCCAGCTTCCAGGCCTCCTGAACTCCTAACCATCCTTTCTTCCTCCCTTAACCTCAAGTATTCTTAAAGGGCAGCTACAAACACATCAATGTCTGTTTTACCATATTAAACTAAACCAGTGCGTGAAGGGCATCTGCCTCCTCTGGCAAAGGCCCAAGCCTGCTGCTTTACAGGAAGGTGTCAAGCACTCATCATAAAGCTGGCCAAGTATTCATAATATGCCTGCTGTCTCAGAGGGACATACTTTCTTTTCTGACCTTTGTGGCAATCGGCTGATGCCTAAAGCCCAGCACTGTGTTATCTGAATCTTAGTATGTGTTTCTTCCATAAATTTCACTGGTCACAACAACATCCTGCTAGTGCTTTCTGTGTCAGTGAATTCTGCTGGATGACTCTGTGCTGTGTGAAGACAAATTTCCATTTGTTTGCTTGTTTGCATTGTTTGCCTGACATCTTCATGCAATGAGCTTCATCAACGTCTTCCTTGGTCTCATGCTATGTGCTATCATTAAGGGGTCACTGATCAATTTTAAATGAAATCTTTAACGGGAGTAAATGCCATGCCAAAATAAAAACATAAGACAGCTTTAATGCACTTCTGGGAACCAGGTCTTAGTATACATTTGTGTGTTTCAAGTACCTGGAGAGACTCTAACCCAGTGTATTCAGACTGGAACACACAGAATCTTACCAGAAAAACTTTAGTCCAAACCACTCATGGTTCTCCAGCTGTAATGTACATTAAACTAGAGCTGAGAAAAGGTTATTAAATGCTGGAATATTTTCACGGAACAAGAATCCTAGAATCCTAAAATCCTAGGGCTGGAACTGACCTCAGGAGGTCATCGAATCCAGCCCTCTGCACAAAATAGCACCAACCCTAATTAAGTCTTTGCCAAGATGAGGTGGACCAGATTTCCAAATAGTAGGTCATATTCGTTATAGCAACTGATTTACTTTGCCCAGGATGATTGCAGAGACTTATTCTGGGAGACTCATTGGGGTCTCCAAGTTGTTCCCTTCATTGGCCGCCAGAATATAGCAATTGGAAATTAAAGAATAAGGTAAAAAGGAGCAACATCTAGGCAGAAGCTTGTCCCTAAAATGAGAGCCAGTACCTTTTGCAGAAAGAACTTGCATTATCAGTGATCCTCATTGCAATGAGTGTTACAAACTATACTTCAAAGACTTTAAGGTGACTCCCGTGAATTGTAAAGCAGATGAAGAGAACATATGGAAGGCAGTGCTAACATGAAATGTAAAAATAGACTCATTAAGTCAAACAGGCACGTAGGATTGCCCTCAGACTTCATCCATATTTCATCAGGTCAAACACTGGTTAGGATATTCAGAATATTCCATGTTGCTAAAAGGCAGATTACGTCCAGCAAGTCTGTAGTGCAAAGAAATATTTTAATAAAGATGAGATGCTTAGAGTCAGAGGGAAACAGCAGGAGTTAAATCAGGATTGGAGTTGAGATGATGGAAATGATAGCCCATTAGCAACTATTAGCACTTCCAACCTCTTCTCCCACTTTTTCCAATACATCATTAGCAATAAGAAGTTTTAGAAAGAAATGTTAGTACATATTTCCCTAGATTTTTATAAAGTTCTTTGCCACACTTGTGGCTGAGTGCCAAATTCTGAAGGCTTTTTTCTGTGCCCAATAGGTATGAAAAATGAATGGATAGTATTCAATTGCCAGTTACACAGCTATTATAATGTTATTTCTATATATATGGCATCTCTGGCTAAATTTGAATAGTAGACTTGGGGTCACTTTGTCTTAAACTGGGCTTTGATCATGGACCTTATAGTAAGAAGTCAGCAACCTCTCCAAGGTGGAGTGCTGAAATGTGACCTTTTGACCTCTTGGTATGGTCCAAGTACTGGTGATACTTTGTAAACTCACTAAGTCCTACTTGCTGTAGCTTCATTAAGAAATAAACTAAGATGCTGATCTTTACTGTTTAGGTGGCAGTTGGTAGCTGGTCATCTGTTAATCCACAGGTGGCATGGCCTTGAGCAAGCTCGTGGCTGCCCAGAGGAAGTGGGGTGGGGCTGAGCTACTGCCTTGCATGCTGATGAAAATCGACTCACATGCTACTCTTGGCACCCATACTGGGGTTGCTGACTCCTGTTATGGCATGTGGAAAAACTGTTGCATCCATTCAGCACGATGTTGACTTCAGCAGGGTCCCATGTGGACTTAGCAATTCACCTGTGCCTATCAGTTGCAGGCTTAGGTTGTAAACTCTTCAGGGAGAGATTTGTCTCTTACTGGCTACGTCTACACGTGAAGCCTACATCGAAGTAGCCTATTTCGATGTGGCGACATCGAAATAGGCTATTTCGATGAATAACGTCTACACGTCCTCCAGGGCTGGCAACGTCGATGTTCAACATCGACGTTGCGCAGCACCACATCGAAATAGGCGCTGCGAGGGAACGTCTACACGCCACAGTAGCACACATCGAAATAAGGGTGCCAGGCACAGCTGCAGACAGGGTCACAGGGCGGACTCAACAGCCAGCCGCTCCCTTAAAGGGCCCCTCCCAGACACACTTGCACTAAACAGCACAAGATACACAGAGCCGACAACGAGTTGCAGACCCTGTGCATGCAGCATGAATCCCCCGCTGCAGCAGCAGCAGCCAGAAGCCCTGGGCTAAAGGCTGCTGCACACGGTGACCATAGAGCCCCGCACGGGCTGGAGAGACAGCGTCTCTCAACCCCCCAGCTGATGGCTGCCATGGAGGACCCCACAATTTCGACGTTGCGGGACGCGGATCGTCTACACGGTCCCTACTTCGACGTTGAACGTCGAAGTAGGGCGCTATTCCGATCCCCTCATGAGGTTAGCGACTTCGACGTCTCGCCGCCGAACATCGAAGTTAACTTCGAAATAGCGCCCGACGCGTGTAGCCGCGATGGGTGCTATTTCGAAGTTAGTGCCGCTACTTCGAAGTAGCGTGCACGTGTAGACACAGCCACTATGTGTTTGTAGACCACTCAGAACAATGGATCTCTGCTCTGGTTAGGGCTTCTGAGTGCCACTATAATACAAATACTACATTATAATATTACATCAAAGTAGTAGTTCAAAGTCACTGTTATGTTTCTCAGCTTTAAGAGCGTGTCTTGAACTGTGAAGCCATTATTGGAAGAAAAGACAGAAAGACTAAGCTACATCTTCTATCAGGTCTTACAAAGAGAGAGGTGATCATTATCAGAGGATCACATTTGCCATTTCAGAGGAAAGAGAACAAGGGAAAGAGAACACCTCCTCGTTCAGTGAAAATAGAAGTTCCTTATGCATACATAAATGTATAAGGTTTTCTGCATTCAGCACTGAGGCTTATTAAGATGAAGAAAAGGACAGGAGGAGAGTGAAGTCTGAACCTTGGAGCACTGCTACATATCGATAGACAAATTCTGACAAAGAGCTCCACTACAATGAAATTCTCAGGGGGAGGAAAAGGATGTTGAAATTAAGGCTGGGCCTACAACACAGAAACAGCATCAGGTTATGATGCTTATGTCAGAGAAAGAGCACACATGCTTCACTGTATCACAGGCTCACTTTATGTAGCTCCATAACAACACCACCCTGAAATGAAGTTTGGTCCAGAAGGACACTTCTGAGATTGGTAAATGGAAGTGGAGGTCCAGTAGTTGGCTGGAAGGGGGAATGGAGAAGGCAAGGCTGTTGAGGATTCATGGTTACCTGTGATAGGATTAGTTTGCAAGCTCTATTTGAACATGTGCTGCTCCGGGCTCCAAACAATGGGCATTGGTGGGCGTCCCACAGGACTAACTTGAAGCAAGTTCATAAACAAATAAAGAACACTGAGCCCTGAGATTCCCTATATGCATCCCTGATCACTAAAAGGAAAGGCAACTCATCCTACCTTATGCTCAGGCATCAGAAATCTATTCCTAGAAGGCTCCTCACTGTTTTGTCTGTCACATTTGAGAGAGGGAGATTAACATAGCTCAACAGGCCCTGGACTGGGATCAGAGAATCTGGAGTCAGGACCAGTTCTGGTACAGATTTCCTGTGTGTCCTTGGGCGGGTCATTAATCTCTTTGTATCTCACTTCTCCAGCTGTAAAATGGGGATTATAATATTTATGCTGTCTGTTTTGTTTAGTGAGACTTTGAGCTCCTTGGAGAAGGCCTGTTTCCTAGTATGGGTATTATAATGTGCTGAGCAAGCGCAATGGAGCCCTGATTTTGGCTCAGAATTGTAGGTACTACTGTCACCATAACAGAAATAATAGTGCTCAGAGGGAGGGCAGCCACATAAAGACCTTAAAGCTGAAGCGTGATATAAATCATGTGTCATAATAACGAAGGATGGACTGAACCAGACTCAGGTGTTTATATCCTTGAGAAGGATTTGGGACATGGCTATGGGGCAGCATCTGCTATGTGGCATGCTTCCTTTTGCCCTGAGCTTAGAGACTGCCCCCCCCAGTGCAGCTGGGTTCTGTGAGGTGCAAATGGAAGGGGACAGAGCTGGTGTTATACATTCAAGCAGGGACGCTGCAGCAACAGTGCTAATGAAGCAGAGATGAGCAATATTACCCACCCTTTGCATTCTAACATCAACCCCCACCCTGCAACTCGTGAGCCCAGCTTAACATTCATGAGATTAAAAAAACACATATAAGGAGTTTCTTTTTGTTTTTCCTCTGGTTTATGAACTATTAGGATACATGTGAGTCACATTTTCACACTTCCCTTTGAACTGGAAGGGACCTCGAGAGGTCATCAAATCCAATTCCTGGCCGCATGGCAGGACCAAGCACCATATAGATCATCCCTGGTAGATGTCTATCTAACCTGCTATTAAATATCCACAGAGATGGAGATTCCACAACCTCTCTAGGTAGTTATTCCAGTGTTTAGTCACCATCACAGTTAGGAAGTTTTTCCTAATTTTCAACTTAAAAAGGCTCTGCTTGCAGCTGCCAGCAGGAGAGGCTGGGGGCCAGTGTGGTTAGAGAAGTAGGAAGGCTTCACGCTCTGTGAAGACTAGATCTGTGGTGTCCACTATGTTCCCTTTTCGCCATGCGTGTCTTGTAAGTGTATTGTGGTGAATGCAGCTTGGCAGGCTGGTGTGGTGGCTCAGGAGGTGGTGTGGTGGCATGGGGGCTCAGGGACTCACATGGCAACTCCTTGCATGCCAGGCAGTGGCAGTGGTGGCTCAGGTGCTCAGGTGCAGCGTGGCTGGACCGGGGGTTGCGCGGTGGTGTGGTGGCTCCTCAGGCACCATGTCTGGATCAGGGGCTTGGGCACCACGTTGTGCAGTTCTCAGGGCTGCGTGGCTTGGGGCTGGCCACTCCCTCTCCCTGATTGGCCCAGAAGGGGAGGGGGCATTCCTTTGGGGATGCAACAGAAGCTGCTGGGCATGGGGGAGCCGATCACGCTGCACCCCCTTACAAAATCTTGAGCTCCCTCTGGAGGGTGTCCCCCCACTTTGCGCACCCTTGTCTTTGCAGTAAGAAACAGTATAAGTTACAAAACTAGCGCAATTACTATCAACCTTGTTCTGTTTAGTGCCAGAGTCAGAGAAATGATCCTGTGGGTCCAATCAATAAAAAAAGAGATTTATACAAATTTTTCCTGGTTTTTCTTCCTTGAGCGAGCTGAAAATAAAAGCTAAACTTTTCAAAAGAAAAAGTGGCATTCAGAAAGCTGGTTTATCCGCTGTCTCCCCGCTCAGCCCCAGAGCCTCTGCCTCCACCACTGCCGAGGGACCACAGTGTGTCACTCTTAGGAGACCAATGCTCGCTTCCAGGGCTGTTGGCAGGGAGCGGGAGGAGACAAGGGTCCTGCTAAATTGCAGGGACAAAAAGTGGGGCTGATGTAAAACATTTGCTCAGCCCTGCCTTAGAAGATCTCTTCTTAACTTCAGGATACCCATACTCCTGACTGAGACCTGCTGATTTAAGGATTTGGCATGTCAACAAGGGTCAGATGACTTGTAATCCATTCCTATTGTGTTTTCTGGGTGCCACACCTCACAGTCATTTTTATTGGAGGATGCTGCTGGAAAATCAGAAAGTGGACACATTCTCACTCGTGAATATGGCAGCGGACAGATCATTGTAGCAATTTAACTCATGAAAAGAAAATCCCTATCAAAATCAGTAGAAATTACTCAGTCCAACAGAACTCAATCAACTAAACCTTTCCAGCCAATGAAAATGGTAACAGAAGCTGTATGTCTTGTCAAATCAAAACTGACTAATTTCCAGAGGGTAAACCAAGTTAAATATAGTGATATATTATGTTTATATAACCACTTTTGAAACTAAAGGGTCCCAAAGCATTATCAACCACTTATTTTACATTCCACTGTAACAGAGCCACATCTGGTGTCTAATCAAGCAGCAAAATGATAGCACAAATGAGGAGGTAGAGAGACAGATTATACAGATAAGACTGATCTCTACTCCAGCCCTTTCTGCTGCCACCAAAATCATTTACCTGGGACTTGATTAATGAGAATTACGGCTGGATGATTTTTTTAGCAAATACAGTTTGAATCTCTCTAGTCCAGCACTCTCTCATCCAGCAATATTCATAATCCAGCATGATTCTAGTTAGCTGGATGACCACTTGTCATGGGTGTGGCCAAGTTTCCTGAGGTCCTGTAAAATTTATTTACAGACGCCAGTCCTGGCATTCGGTGTTCTGTGCTGTTATTTAGCTGTAATATACCCCTAAATGTCGTCAAAGAGCCCAGTAAGCAGTGGAAGTGTTGATAATGCTAATAGATAATATTGACGTGCGGCAGTCTGACAAATTCTCTCATTTGGCTCTGCTTAGCTCCTAAGGATGCCAGACTAGAGAGGAGCAACCTGTAGCACATTTGCCAAAAATGCGTTTTTTCAGGTCACTGAGATGAGTCATGAATTTGATGGGAATTTGTGGAACAGTTTTATCTCACTCCCTAATCCCAAAAATGATTTTAATGGACTCAGGTATCGCTCGCAAAGTGGTGGGAGGAGTCAGTACTTCCGTTATAAGCTTTATTCCAGGGTTTGATGCATTTTGCTGGGATGTGGGAGAGCTGGGTGCAGTTCCTACTTCTGCATGACAAGGGGAGGCTTTTGCAGTTGAATTCCTGAGTCACTGGCCTATGGGGTGTTCTACTGGGGATGTTCTGCTATATGCAATTAATCAAATGGCAGCTGCTTTCCTTCCGTCCTATGTCTATGTGAAGATTTCTGGCCACTGAATTTACACAAGGATAATTAAGTGGCCCCTTTTTGGGCCAGCTCCCATTCTTTCCACTGCAATGGCCTATTTGGAATTAGCACTATTTGAGTGCTGAGAAGTAGGTGGACATAAGCCCACCCACTGTTAAGGCCTCTCCCCCAGCTAATGGGAGGAGGTACTGGACCCAGGACCCAACCGATTACGTGGAATAACAGAGGAAAAAAACAGGGGCTGGGGTGCAGATCTTAGGTTCAAAATGAGGGAACCAGGGGGGACATCAAGCAGAAAACCCCAGACAGCACCCACTATTCCTCAAAGCTATCCAGGGAGCCCCTGGACACCATCCAGAGGAACTCTGCCCAGATGTGTGAGGCCAGGGATGAGTGGAAACAGGCCTCACAGTCGCAGAGCAACCTTCCCCCCATCTCCATCCAGCATACTTCTCCTGGTGTTATAGACGGCCCTTTGGCCACTTTAGTGAGAACCAGGAGGAGATGTACATGGAGGTCCCACGACTTCATGAGCCCACAGAGAGGCCAACCCCTGGTGCACAGTAAGTGTGGCTGATTCCTGAACCCTGAATGTCTGAGTCCTTTCCCTCTAATGCACAGACACCATTGTCCACACAGGGTTTGAGTGGACTGTCTGCCAACCAGTGAATTTCCCCAAGGTTGACTCAAGTCCCTTGTACATTGAGGGTCTGTTACTTCATTTTGATATAAAAGCCAGTCAGAAATTATGTATGCTGCCCTTACCAGAAAAGAGAAGTCTGGCTCTTCATCCCATTAAGGGCACCCCGCCCCCACAACCCCAATCGATCTGAAATGGCCCTGTAATAGTAATCATTTGTGGCATTTATTTTTCAGTCATGTTATAATGAAGTTCCCTTGTCCTTTACATTAATGAAGCTGAAACGTTAATGACAGATGCCTTTCTGTCATCAAAACTGACTAAATTAACAGCAGCAAATGTGTTGATTCATTTTAAAATGCAGAGCTTCCCTCCCCCCATTATTTAAAGGGTGCTAACTCAGACAAAGACAGGCAGAATCATTTAGCAGGCTTTTCCGCTTCATGCCTGGCATTTCCAGCAAGAAATGTTTAGCTGATTAAAGATGAGTCACCCATATTAACTGTGGGAGATAAGACTATAAAGGTCCAGCTCAGCCGCTTCTGCAAAAGAAGGGGGCATAGGAGAGGAAACAGCAAAGAAGATGTCTGTCAGGGATGGTTTAGACCATGGGAGTCCAACCTTTTGGCTTGCCTGGGCCGCATTGAGTGAAGAGGACTTGTGTTGGGCCGCATATAAAATATATAAGGTAGTTAATGTATATAAATCACGTAGTAATGTTAAAAGTTTACAATCTTGTGGGGCCGCATTACTAGCTGTCCAGGGCCGCATGTGGCCCACGGGCCGCGGGTTGGACATGCTTGGTTTAGACAGTACTTGGTCCTGCCATTGGGGCCGGGGGGCTGGACTCAATGGCCTCTCAAGGTCCCTTCCCGTCCTAGTATTCTATGATTCTAAGTTAACTCCCACAGAGGTCACCATTCAGCATCAAGGTCATAGACCTTTGCCACTGCTCCAGGGGAGCTGAAACAATTTTTATAGTGAGGGTGCTGAGGGCCAACAATCACCCCTGTATGTGATGGAAACCACTTCAAGTCAGGGCATGTGACACCACCCTTAGGTTCAGCACCTATGCTCTGCTCGGAACTCTACATCGCCTTACTCGTGGCCTGTTGGAAAGGCCTAATTGGAGTTGTAGGACCAGGGACTTCTGACAGCTGCAGTTGTCTCCCCAGAAGTCTGCATGAAGAATGATTGACAAAAAAGATCATATTGCCTCAGGTTATGTTATCCATTCTGCTAGGCTCTTTGGGGAGAGGAGATGGAATGATGTGGATCCTGTGGCCTGGTTTCTGGCTGCCCACTTCTAAGTGTGGGCTGCTGACCTGAAGAAGAGGGCTTCGTATGGGGCTGGGGCCCTGAACATTGTGGAGACATTTATTTCTGTCTGTAAGGATGGAATAGTTATGTATAATCTGACAGACCCAGGAAGTGGGTGTGTGGTATTGAACATGACACCTTAGAGGCCAAAATCGTACATCTCTTTCCCATGAGCTAAAAACTAAGTGGGTGGTAACTTAGGCTACAGAGCAGCCTTCACTCTCCTGTCTCAATAGTAACAGAGAGTAAGCTGTGCTAGTCTATACACTATCAAAACAAAAAGCAGTCAAGTAGCACTTTAAAGACTAGAAAAATAGTTTATTAGGTGAACTTTCGTGGGACAGACCCACTTCTTCAGACCATAGCCAGACCAGGACAGACTCAATATTTAAGACACAGAGAACCAAAAGCAGTAAGCAAGGAGGACAAATCAGAAAAAGATAATCAAGGTGAGCAAATCAGAGAGTGGAGGGGTGGGGGGGAAGATCAAGAATTAGATTGAGTTAAGTATGCAGGCGAGCCCCTATAGTGACTCAGAAAGTGAACTTCCGAGTCACTATAGGGGCTCGTCTGCATACTTGGCTAAGTCTAATTCTTGATCTTCCCCCGCACCCCTCCACTCTCTGATTTGCTCACCTTGATTATCTTTTTCTGATTTGTCCTCCTTGCTTACTGTTTTTGGTTCTCTGTGTCTTAAATATTGAGTCTGTTCTGGTCTGGCTATGGTCTGAAGAAGTGGGTCTGTCCCACGAAAGCTAACCTAATAAACTATTTTGCTAGTCTTTAAAGTGCTACTTGACTGCTTTTTGTTTTTTCCTGTCTCAGTGCCTCTGGGTTACACATGCGTGGAAAGTCCCAGCCAGCCAGATCTGGGGGTGATGTCCTAGGCCAAAAGGACCTTCAATTTGAAAAATCCAGCACCAAAATGTTAGGAAATGCCAGCAATAAGGTTTCTTGTGCAACTTTCATTCTGCTCCCTGGTGCCCATGCATAATGATACAGTCTTAAATACATGATCGTAGCTTGGTTTTAGTACAGAAGTCTGAGCTCATTTAATTCCAACCCAACCCAAAATCAAACAACCCCCTCCACCACTCAGCCTGAGGCAGACTCTCCACGGCTGTGTCTACACGTGCCCCAAACTTCGAAATGGCCATGCAAATGGCCATTTCGAAGATTACTAATGAAGTGCTGAAATGCATATTCAGCGCTTCATTAGCATGCGGGCGGCAGCAGCGCTTCGAAATTGATGCTTCTTGCCGCCGTGCGGCGCGTCCAGACGGGGCTCCTTTTCGGAAGGATGCTGCCTACTTCGAAGTCCCCTTATTCCCATGAGTTCATGGGAATAAGGGGACTTCGAAGTAGGCGGCGTCCTTTCGAAAAGGAGCCCTATCTAGACGCGCCGCGCGGCGGCAAGGAGCATCAATTTTGAAGCGCGGCTGCCACCCGCATGCTAATGAAGCGCTGAATATGCATTTCAGCGCTTCATTAGTAAACTTCGAAATGGCCATTTGCATGGCCATTTCGAAGTTTGGGGCACGTGTAGACACAGCCCACATGTCCAATTTCAGCCCAAATGGTTTAAATTTGGCAGTTACAAGCAACTAAAATCAGGTTCTTACAGTGGGAAATGTTGGACAACCTTAGCAACAAGTAGTGGTAGGAGCCCTGCCTGTAATTAAAAAGAATAACAAGGAATAACTATTTTCTGCTTCTACAACATTAGCACTGATGCTTTTCAATTACCGAGATGTGTTCTAATCAACCTGAAACATATCTGTATAATCAGCTATTGGAAAGATTTGACTGATTTAACAGCATTAGAGCAAGAGAAAAAACATATTAGTAATGCTCTGATAATAATTAGAAACAGAACAGTGTTATCTGCTCTCGAATTGGTCTTTTAAAGCAGAAGGATCTTGCCCCATGAAGGCTACGTCTACACGTGCAGCCAACATCGAAATAGCTTATTTCGATGTTGCGACATCGAAATAGTCTATTTCGATGAATAACGTCTACACGTCCTCCAGGGCCGGCAACATCGATGTTCACCTTCGACGTTGCTCAGCCCAACATCGAAATAGGCGCAGCGAGGGAACGTCTACAGGTCAAAGTAGCACACATCGAAATAGGGATGCCAGGCACAGCTGCAGACAGGGTCAACGGGCGGACTAGCGCTTCCGGGACAACAGCTAGCCGCTCCCTTAAAGGGCCCCTCCCACATACACTCAGCCTGCACAGCACGCGGTCTGACGAGCCATATAGGCACACAGACCCCGAGCGCCGCAGTCATGGACCCCCAGCAGCAGCAGCAGCAGCAGCAGCAGCAGCAGCTAGAGGTCCACCCAGCCCTCCCGGCAGGAGCAGGGCTTGCCCTGGCTCATGCCATGTTGGGGGCAGCTGAGCACCTTCTTGCCCCAGGGGAGGAGATGCCCCCAGGGCAGCAGGGCTCAGCCCCTACCCCTGCAGCACCCCGCTCCACCCCCCGCCTCACACGCCGGCGGCTGTGGAGCTACCCCACCAGCACCGACTGGTGGGAGCGGCTGGTGCTTGGGGAGTGGGACGACGACCACTGGCTCCGGAACTTCAGGATGACCCGCCAGACATTCCTGGAGCTGTGCCAGTGGCTCACCCCCGCACTCAGGCACCGGGACACTGCCATGCGGCGTGCCCTCCCTGTGGAGAAACGGGACGGCATCGCTGTCTGGAAGCTGGCCACTCCAGACAGCTACCGATCCGTGGGGCAGCAGTTTGGTGTCAGAAAGGCCACCGTTGGGGCTGTCTTCATGGAGGTAAGAGAACCCACAGGGGGAGGCCAGGGCAGGGCAGGGGGGCCAGAGCAGAGCAGGGTAGGGCAGGGTAGGGCAGGGGGGCCAGGGCAGGGCAGGGTAGGGCAGGGCAGGGCAGGGGGGCCAGGTCAGGGCAGGGTAGGGCATGGCAGGGCAGGGGGGCCAGGGCAGGGCAGGGCAGAGCAGGGCAGGGCAGGGCAGGGCAGGGTAGGGCAGGGCAGGGCAGGGGGGCCAGGGCAGGCCAGGGCAGGGGGGCCAGAGCAGGGCAGGGCAGGGCAGAGCAGGGCAGGGCAGGGCAGGGGGGCCAGGGCAGGGCAGGGCAGGGCAGAGCAGGGCAGGGCAGGGCAGGGCAGGGCAGGGCAGGGCAGGGGGGCCAGGGCAGGGCACGGCCACGCACACCCTGCTCACCCCTCATTGGGGCTGTTCCATGTGCTTTCTCTGCAGGTCATGCGTGCCATCAACTCCATGCTCCTGCACAGGCTCGTGAGGCTGGGGGACTCACAGGCCACTGTCGCCGCCTTTGCCACCCTGGGCTTCCCCAACTGCTTCGGGGCTCTGGATGGGACTCACATACCCATCCGCGCCCCGGACCACAGTGGCGGCCGATACCTCAATCGGAAGGGCTACCATTCAGTCGTCCTGCAGGCCTTGGTGGACAGCCAGGGACGGTTCCAGGACATTTATGTGGGCTGGCCTGGCAGCACCCACGACGCCCAGGTTTTCCGCAACTCGGGCCTGTGCCGCCGGCTGGAGGCGGGGACCTACATCCCCCAGCGGGAGATCCCTCTGGGGGACACCACCATGCCCTTCTGCATCCTCGCGGATGCGGCCTACCCCCTCCGGCCGTGGCTCATGCGCCCCTACACGGGCCACCTCTCCGCCAGCCAGGAGCGCTTCAACGAGCGCCTGAACCGTGCGCGCCAGGTGGTGGAGCGCTCATTTGGCCGCCTCAAGGGACGCTGGCGATGTCTCCTGAGCCGCCTGGATGCCAGCCCCAACAACATCCCCCAGATTGTGGGTGCCTGCTGCGCCCTGCACAACCTCGTGGAGAGCAAGAGGGAGAGCTTTCTTCAGGGCTGGGCCGCGGAGGCCGCCAGGGCACACGTGCAGCCACCTGCTGCCCCCAGTCGGCAGGTGGACCCAGAGGGGACCCGGGTCCGGGAGGCCCTGCGGGCCCACTTCGACCAACAGGCCGCGGGGTGAACTCTGCCCAGGCCCCCTACTGCCCGCCCCTTCCTCCCCCACACTCCTGCCCCAACGCCAACACCATGGAGCACCCCACCGCGCCCCCCCCACTTGTCCAGGAGAAATGACAGCACGAACTTGTGGGTGAACGTAAACGTTTTTTTTGTCTTAACGAATTTTTTTTTTAAAAATAAATAAATATCTGACACAGAAACCAAAAAGAAGGAGGGACAAACGTTCAAGCAAATCAAGATGGGCACAAATAAAACAATACAACCACAAAGCAAATAAAAAAGTGTGCACCATCAACAAAAAAGCAAAGCAGGGAGGAGAACGGGGCGAACTATTTACAGAGGGGGGACGGGGCAAACAGGGGCACCAAAATAAAGCAGTCCAACAAAAGTATGTCCAACAAGGGGGGGGAGGGCCACGTCCCGGGCCCCTCGCCCCTACAGCCCAGCACTGGGCGTGCCCGGCCGGGAGCTCTGCCGGGCCTGCAGTCTGGTCCGCGGCTGGGTGGGAGCGGGCTCCACTGGAAGGTAGCGGCGCCAGCGAGTCTCGGGTGGCTCCAGGGGTCCCTTGGCGCGGTGGACCTCGCGGGGAGGTGGTCGGGCGACGGCGGACGGCCCGGCGACGGCTGGAGCAGCTGGTGGTGGGGCTGCAGGAGCGGGCATGGCGGGCGGTGGCTCGGCCGGCGCGGCATGGGGGGCCAGGTAGTCAACCAGCCGGTTGATGGTCTCCATATAGGCCCCCCATGCCTCCCTGCGCCAGGCCAGCGCCTGCTCCTGCAGCTGGAGGTGCTGCTCCGACACCTCCAGCTGCCGGCGGAGGATGGCCAGCAGCTGGGGGTCCGTGGCCGCCGCCGGTAGCAGGCGCGGGGTCCGCCGTCTGGCCCTCCACGGGGCCGGTTGTTCCTCGGCCGAGGGGCTGCCCTGGAGCGAGGGTCCCGGAGGGCTCTCCGGGACAACCGAGGCCTCGCCGGCGCTCTCTTCCGGTCCTTCGGATGGTGCAGGTGCAGGTGCAGGACACAGGAGAGGAGGGGGGAAAGAAGAATGGAGACAGGCGTTAGTGTGGGCCCCGAGCCGTGGCCTTTGTCCCCCCCGCCCTGTGCTGCAGGTTCCCCATCCCCGTCCCCGGGAGATGCTGCTGTGATGGATGGGGTTCAGGGGTCCCCCTGCCCTGCACCCTGTCCCCTGGTGGGAGCGACTCTCACTTCACCCCGCAGGGTCTGAGAGCAGGAGAGCTTTCTTATCCCACAGATGGCCAGTTTCTGGCAGGAGTGACAGCACCAGCTGTCGGAAGAGACAGTCCTTCCAACCCGTCGTGGGGAGAAGACCCCAAGGGGGGCCCCTCTGGGATGCAGCTTTCCCCGTCCTCAGGCTGGCTGCCTACCAGCTCTCCCTTCCCCTAGCCTCTACCTGTGGCCCCCGCCCTCGCCCCCCAATTCCAAGCCAGCTCGGCTCCTCCCTCCTGTTTGCTCAGGGCAGAGGTGTCACCTGCCAGCTGTAGCGCCAGGATCCTCCTTTGGCCCTGGGAGCTCCTCGGCTCTTGTGGCTCATATGTAGCCTGAGTCTCCCTTTGGCACTCCCCCCACTCCATCACATGCTGCTGCTGCGGGGTGTCCCACCCCCTCCGCCCGGGGGCCCCTCGAGGTTCCGCTCCCCCCTGGCCCGGGGATGGGGCATGGCACTGTCATGCAGGGTGGCGGGGGGCAGGGGCTGATGGCTGCAGTGCTGTGAGGGCCATGGCCCTAGTGTCCTTGGGGCCATGGCCATGTGAGCGTGTGGGGGGCCCTGGACACATCTCTGTTCCCCCCGCCCCTCAAGCCCCGGGGTGTCCACCAGAGAGGGGTACCTACCTGTGGGTCCGCTCCCATGGTCCGGAGATCCCCGGGGGTCGGAGGCCCTGCTGCTGCTCCGGGATGGCAGGAGGAGGATCTGCAGGCTGGATTCTGCGTAGGAGGAGCCCCCCCCCTCCTCCTCCTCCTCCTCCTGCCGCGATGTCCCGGGGATGGCCTCCGGGGGGGGCCCCCGGGGTGCGGGGCTTGCCTCCGGGGCGGAGTCCATCTGCAGGGCCTGCTCGGGCTCGTCAGCCAAGGTGTCAAGGGTGGCTGGAGGGGAGGAGGTGTGCCGGGAGCCCAGGATGTCCCTGAGCTCCCTGTAAAAGGGGCAAGTGACGGGGGCGGCCCCAGATCGGCTGGCCGCATCCCGGGCCCGGGCATAACCCTGCCGCAGCTCCTTGACCTTACTGCGGATGTGGTCAGGAGTGCGGGCAGGGTGACCCCGGGCAGCCAGGCCGTCGGCCAGCCGAGCGAACGCATCTGCGTTCCGCCTCTTGCTCCCCATTACCTGGAGCACCTCCTCCTCGCTCCAGAGCCCCAGCAGGTCCCGCATCTCAGCCTCCGTCCAAGAGGGGCCCCGCTGCCGCTTCCCAGACTGCGTGGCCCTCTGGCTGCCCTGGCTGCTCTGGCTGCCCTTGGGGGGGGTCCCCTGGGGGGGCTGCTGGGCAGCCATGGCCGGTGTCAGGGGCTGAGGGCTGTGCAGGCTCGCCGCGGGTGCAGGCAGGAGCCTGCATGTTGCCTCTGCCTCCTGCAGTCAGGGCGGGGGAGGGAACCTTTAAGGGGCTGCTCCATGCGGCCACCAGTGAGCTGAGGGGCTGGAGAGAGCGTCTCTCAGCCCCCCAGCTGATGGCCGCCATGGAGGAGCCGGCAATTTCGACGTTGCGGGACGTGGATCGTCTACACTGTCCCTACTTCGACGTTGAACGTCGAAGTAGGGCGCTATTCCTATCTCCTCATGAGGTTAGCGACTTCGATGTCTCGCCGCCTAACGTCGAAGTTGACTTCGAAATAGCGCCCGACGCGTGTAGACGTGACGGGCGCTATTTCGAAGTTGGTGCCGCTACTTCGAAGTAGCGTGCACGTGTAGACGCAGCCGAAGAGTGAGGGAGGGGTGATTGTTGAGAGCCAAATCCAAAGCCACCTGAAGTCAGTGGAAAGGCTCCCATTGGCTTCAGTGGGCTTTGGAAGAGTCTCTCCCTGAGGAGAGAAAGGAGAGATTATTACTTTTAGGGGCAGCAGAGCAAAGAGGACAGTATGAAGACAAGTGGGAGAGGAAGGGTACATGGGAAGTTAAGAGCCAGCTTTCCTGAGTCTCTACTTCGTTGAATCATAGAATCATAGGGCCAGAAGGGACCTCAGGAGGTCATCTAGTCCAGCCCCCTTCTTCAAGCAGGATCAACCTCCACTAAGTCATCCCAGCCAGGACCTTGTCAAGCTGGGACTTAAAAACCTCGAGGGATGGAGAATCTGCCACCTCTCTAGGCAACACATGCCAGTGCTTCACCACCCTCCTGGTGAAGTAGTTTTTCCCAATATCCTAATATACTTCCTCATTCCACATCTCTGTATGGACCTCAGCTGGAAACATCCATGCCTGTACTCTCCCTATGTTACAAACTCCTCAATGGTAGACAGGGGAGCTCTGCGCTAGCCTTGCAGAACCTCAGGAAGGTGTTCAGCAGGGCTGCTCCCCAGTGCCACCATTAGGCCATGTGGAGCTGTAGATGTGAGAGGGAAGATAATGCTGCTAAGCTCAGTGCCAAAGCCTAAGTTGGGCCCTCTTGTATTCTATCATCTATTGTAGCCCTGGAGCTGCAGTGACCCCAATGGACCTGTCACACTGAAAAGAGTGAGAGCAAAGTATGTGGGAACAAAGGGTGGGTGGAGGTCCTCCAGCCCATGTTGCAGCTCCATTTCAGACACAGGTGGCCTGTGTGACAGAATCCTGAAAGACACTGTATGATGTCATGCTGTTTCCTTCAGGCAGCCTAAGAAGAGAAGGTGGCCTCTCATGATGATATTTCACTCCAACAGATTGATCCAAAGCTCCCTGAAGTCAATGGCAACAATCCCTTGACTGGCTTTGGATTGGTTCCCAAAGACAGACTGCACCACAGAACTTCAGTGGGCTTCATGATGCGGAGTTCAGTGGAAGAGCCTTTGTCTAATGTGGCTTACATCCATATTGCTTTATGTGCAGGTCTGTTTATCTATTTGGCCAGATCATCAGCTGGTGTAAATTGTCATAGCCTAGCGGAGGTCCACCTACCTGCATGAAATCGGATCTGGTTCTTTATTTTCCATGCATATTTTTTTCTATTCTGTGATAAAATCCTTTTAAAAATCAGAAATATTAATGATTTGCCAGTATGAGGAGATGATCACTCTGAGCACTAGATATAGTTAATTAGCCACTGCAATTAAAGCGGTTTGAGTTAGAACAATCTACATGCTTTAAAAATATTCCCTTTATAAATTCTTCTTTATAGTCCATAGTTTTCAAACTCCAATTTCCATTGGCTTTATATATCCACATTCAGCTCAGTTCATTAGCAACCACAAACCCAGCAGAGTGAAAATATCCACATCTATTTGTATACTTCAGGGCCTCTCAATCAACTCATTCTATTATTCCAATTTGTAAGGATGGCGAGCTAAGTGTGTCGTCTGTATTGTGGTGACACATCCTGTAATCACTAGAAAGTAAAACAAATCTCCCATAATGTACCATTTCAGTCATTTAGCTTGAGGAAAGCAAAATGGGTATGTTAAACATTTCTCATTCCTCTCTTGTGCTGGATAATTATTTATTTGTAGTTTAATTACACCATTATGCATGTGTTAGGATATTTTAAGCAGTAATAATAACTGTATTGAATTGATTATGCCTTGTAATTAAGCACTGTTTTTCAGGGAGCTGTACGATGGGTTTTTAATTTTATAAAATATGTGTGAGGATGGAAAAGTCAGAAGAATTATTGGACCACCAAATCAACTAAATGGACTTCAATCACAGCCAGCATCTGCACTGGAAAAATACAGCGTAGAGCAGGTATAGTGTCCCTGAATGTGCAGTAGAGCTGGAGGAGGTTGGGGCCACAACACTTTGCTCCACTAACATCCACCATTAGCCCCGTCCCAAGTCCTTCTGTACTTGTTTTCCCCATTTGCTTTTCCTGTTCTGCCCCAAAAATCACATCTGTGTTTATGTCTTTGTAGAAATAAGGTGTCTTCCTTGCAGGGGTAAGCTTACAACATAAAAGTCTGCTCTGTGTCACGGGTGACACATTGCCTCAGGAAGAGATTAAAGAACTAATTCTCACTCAGTCACAACTGCTCCCCTGCTCCCCTTTTTCCCTGCTCCTCTCCTGCTTGGGGTAATTCACCCCCTATCTGTTTGGCCACCAAGCAGTGCTCCTTCCACTCCCCACCATCTTGTGCATAGCTGGGGGGTAACTGTTGTTTTACCCTTTTTTTCTATGCCGCAGCTGGAGACAGAGTCTGAGCAGGAGAGAAAGGGAGAAGGGTTTGTTCCTTCTTGTTCCTATGTGTGGTCGCAGAAGGAATGTGCTGTGTAAACCCAGCCCTTTGAGTGTGCCAGCTTCTTTCCTTCCCTCCTACCTCTGTCCCCAAAACAATCAACCATAAGTAAAGAAGAAAGAAATCAAAGCTCTGGCCACTACTTCTGCTCCTGCAATCCAATGCAAGAACCTTCTTCTGTTTCAGGGGATATTTGGGTGAGTCTAAGTTATTTCAGAATGATGGTTGCTATTCCAAAATAAGTTTGCAAGGATCTACACAGCAGATCCGCTATTCTAAAATAATTTCAAAATAGTGGACAGCTTATTTTGAATTCTGTAACCCTCATTCTATGAGGAATAGCGCCTTTTCCAAAATAGATATTTCCAATGGTTTTTTGTGCTGTTGGTACTTGCTGGTGCTGAGTACTGGCACCTCGGTAGCCCCAGCCATGGATTGGCTGGACAGAGGGAGCAGGAAGACAGCTGACTATTGGCACCTCTTGGCACCTATCTTTTTTTTTGTAACAAAAAAAGCACTGGATATTTTGGATTGGGGCTTATATAGACAGGGAGTAGGGGCTATTTCAAAATAAAATATTCTGGAATAGCTTATTCCAAAATAACGCTACTGTGTAGACACGACGGTAGTGTGTTTTGGGGGGGGGGTCTAATCTGAAGTAGGTTCTATTGTGTGTGGACATGCTATTTCCGAATAGGTTTTGCTTATTTTGGGGCTTCCCTGTACTGTAGATACATTATTCCAGAATAGTTTATTTTGGAATAATAACTCCGGAACAAGCTATTCCAGAATAACTCTGTGGTGTAGACACACCATCTGTGACTGTGAGGGTCCAACTTCAGAAATGGTGACTTTCTAGTTTTCCTGTGGGTGCTTCACACTTCCCCCTTGCGCCCCTTCTCCCCAGGGTTCCACTGCTGCCCTTCCCACTTCATTCTACTGCTGTTCTGCCACTTCCCACTCCATTCTGCCCCTCTTCTGAGCGTGCTCTGCCCTCACTCTGCCTCTTTCCTGCTCCGTACCTGCCCTCCCACAGCTGCCTGCATGTCTTTGAGCAGCCGATCACCCGCGGGTAAGAGGCTTCCATGGGAGGGGAAGGAGCCAATTGGCAGAGCTGTCAGCAAGCAAGAGGCACTGAGAGGGAGAAGGGGAGACAGCTGATTGGTGAACACTCCTTATTTCTTTTCATGGGTGCTCAGCACCTGTGTCCAGGTTTGGAAACACACACAAGTGTGTGCAGGACTGGGGCCCTGGAATGAGAGTCTCTGACCATATCATTTTGGAAAGAGAGATTTTTTTTTCTTAATCAGACTCAGTGCACGATCGAGGCTCGTCTTACACTGGATTACACGTACAAAGCGCTGATATGTCTATTGGCTAGCTATGAAACCAGAAGCTAGCTGTGGATGGGAGGTGGGGGTGAGGAGGTTGGAAGGGTAAGATGGGGAGCTGTGTGGGAACTTTGCATTGGGTGTGAGAGCCACTTTCTGAGACTCAGTAGAGAGCAGTGCAATGGCTCCAGGCTGAGAAGGGAGATCCTACCTACTTGCACCTCCCAAGCTGGCCACCAAGTCTAGCTGCTCCTGGCCCTAGCCTGATCAAATTGGTTCCTATCTGCTCTTTAGCCCAGTGCTGGGCACTCTGGGGGCCTCTCCAGCTTCACTGAGTCCTGCTTCACTGAGTCCTGCTCTCTCCCACTGCTTCCCCTCCACCATGTGTGTACAGTTTACAGGGCATAGAGGTTCCCAGAGCACACCACTGAAGGACAGCAGGGGCAGAAACATAGACCAGCCTCCACAAAATTTCCACTGTGGAGATGCTAAATCCCTTCCCCACCATCCTGTCTCCCTCTGGGTTCTGTGCCCTCACTCCCCAGATGAGACTACAGATGGAAATCTAATGGGGTGACCAGATTTCCCAGTTTTATACGGACAGTCCTGATATTTAGCACTTTGTGTTATATGGGTGCCTGTTACTCCCCAACCCCTTGTCCTAATTTTTCACATATAACCTATGGTCACCCTGAAATCTAATCACAAGGATTAGTATGAGTCTACCCCTTTTTTGTGAATTCATTCTTTCCTCATGTTCTTAAAACAATGGCAGATCTTCATGCGCAAGTCTAGTGAGCACTTATGCCTACGTTTACCTATGTAGTACACATGTAGGTGTCAGCTTCCTGCCAGGGGTTGCCAGGGAGCTGCTTCCTTTAAGGCAGCAGGCAGGGACCATACAGCCCTGCCTGGAAGGCTGGACTGTAACTGTCCTCTGGTGGGGCCACCTCCTTGGTGGACTCCTTACTTTGAAGTAAGGAGTGCAGAGGATCTATACACACAACTTCGAAGTTCAACTTCAAAGTAAGGCACTACATTCCTGGGAAAGGAGTAGTGACTTCAAAGTTAGCCTTCCTTACTCTGAAGTTAACTTTGAAGTAAGGAAGAGTGTGTGAAGATGCTCTGCAGGCTACTTCAAAGTAGCCCCTTACTTTGAAGTTAACTTCGAAGTAAGTTTGTAGTGTAGATGCACCCTAAGAGAGTATAAATGTATTTACATTGAAGCAAAATAGCATTCCTGCCAGTCTGAATAGTGCAAAGGAAAATTCATAATGTTCTGGCAGCAGTGCCAGCTAAATGGAGAGTTTCTAATCTCACAACCCCATTCAGTGACAGGTGAAAACTGAAATCCCACATAGCCTGTGTGCTTTGCCAGGGAGTCAGCCTTCTGATACTGAACCACCAAGGATGTTCTGACATGGGAAAATGTCTCTGCTCTGCCAATGCATGGTGCTGCTACATCAGAGCCATGAAAAATAATTTTTGAAATGAAACACAACTGAACTGATAACATACACCAGATCAGACCTGCTGAAGGAGCATTTGAACAGGGGCCCAGCATTTCAAAGGGGCCCAGAGCTTCAGGTCCTTTTGACATGAAATGTTGGCTGTTACACCACTTCACCCAGCTCTGAGAGACAGACAGCGGGAGTCTTAGCACCAGGATCTTAGTAGTGCTAAGGGCTGATTGCCCTAGACCCCTCCGATTCTGTCCTTGGCCACACCCCATCTTGAGGTGCAGAGACAGGCTCCTTCCACCTGGCCTGTGGGCCCGTGGTGACTGTCAGCCCGCTGCACCAGCTAGGGAGTGTTATCAACTTTGTAGCTTTCCTGACTGGCTCCCTGTCAAATTATTTCCTTTTAGACATGTGGACTGAGTGTCTGAGTTTGGCAGGTGCCCCTCTGAGAGATCCTGGGAATCAGAAAATAGGTGGGAGAACCTCCGGCATGTCTCTGATCACTCCTGTTGCTGTGGCTACATGTAGACCCATTATCCTGTTTGTGCTGCTGGGAAGGCTGTCTGAGCAGGGGGAGTTTCTCATGGAGCTGCTTCTGTTGCCAGAGGAGTGTAAAGGGACCTTTGCATCAGTGAGAAATGGGCCTTACAGTTTTGGCATCTTATATGGTTTTCCCCTCAAAAATACATGTGACTATGCACTGAAATTAAACAACCTTGATCCTGCATGTCCATTACATCTTGGGAGGCACTTCTTGTAAACATCTACCAAGCTATGTTATTATCCACCTCCAAACTCTTCCTTAAAACTGTCCTTTGCTGTGGCCAGGTCTGCACTAAAGGGGAAGGTCGAACTAAGATATGTAACTCCAGCTATGTAAACAGAGTTATTTCAAGCTTCTGTGTGGTCTCCACTGCGAGAGGATGAGGGAAGCAAACACTCCCATCTACTTCCCTTACTTCTTGTGAAGAGCAGGAGTACTGGCAAGGGTGCCCTCTGAGTTCAATGTAGCGAGTCCCTACCAGACCTGCTATATCAATCTCTGGAAGATGACCGTGGCAGCACTGATCTTTTACTTAGTGAAGATGTACTCTGTGAAATGTACACAAATACAGTAAGGATACTGGCGTGCTCTGACCACCCATATTGTCTCATTGTTGCCTTATCTTTCACCCATTATTCTGTACCAATCTCTTATTTTATACTCACATTGTGAACCAAGGGAATGTTTTTTGTTCTGCATTGGTACAGCAGCTAACATAGTGAGGACCTCAAACAAGAGTAGGGTGCCTAGGCACTACAGTAATTCAAATAATATCAAAACATAAAAGCAGTCAAGTAGCACTTTAAAGACTAACAAAATAATTTATTAGGTGAGCTTTCGTGGGACAGACCCACTTCTTCAGACCATAGCCAGACCAGAACAGACTCAATATTTAAGGCACAGAGAACCAACAACAGTAATCAAAGTTGACAAATCAGAAAAAAATTATCAGGGTGAGTAAATCAGAGAGCAGAGGGGTGGCGGGGGGAGGGGGAAGGAGACTCAAGAATAAGATTAAGTCAAGTATGCCAAAGAGCCCCTATAATGTCCCAGAAAATTTACATCCCAGTTCAAACCACGTGTTAATGTGTCGAATTTGAATATGAAAGAGAGTTCAGCAGCTTCTCTTTCTAAAGCAGCCTGAAAATTCTTCTTCAATAAGACGCAAACTCTTAAGTCATTAACAGAATGGCCCACTCCATTAAAATGTAGACTAACTGGTTTGTGGATCAGGAATGTTTTGATGTCTGTTTTGTGCCCATTAACTCTTTGTCTGAGAGCATTTGAAGTCTGTCCAATATACAAAGCATCTGGGCATTGTTGGCACATGATGGCATATATGATGTTAGTTGAGGAACTTGAGAATGTGCCCATGATTCTGTGAATAACCTGGTTAGGTCCAGTGATGGTATTGCCAGAACAGATATGTGGACAAAGCTGGCAGAGGGCTTTATTGCAAGGAAAAGTTCCAGGACTGGTATTCCTGCGGTATGGACTGTGGCTATTGGTTAGAATCCTCATAAGGTTGGGAGGTTGTCTGTAGGAGAGAACTGGCATGTCACCTAGAGCCTTCTGGAGTGTGGCATCCTGATTAAGGATGGGTTGTAGGTCTTTAATAATTCGTTGCAGTGGTTTGAGTTGGGGGCTGTAGGTGATGACCAGTGATGTTCTGTTCTTGGCTTTTTTGGGCCTATCTTGGAGCAGCTGGTCTCTGGGTATCTGTTTGGACCTGTTGATTTGCTTTTTTTATTTCTCCTGGTGGGTAATTCAAGTTTATGAACATTTGGTAGAGATTTTGTAGTTTTTGGTCTCTGTCGGTTGGATCAGAGCAAATGTGATTGTACCTAAGGTCTTGACTGTAAACAATGGATCTAGTTATATGTGCAGGATGGAAGCTAGAAGGTTGTAGGTAAGTATAGCGATCAGTGGTTTTCTGGTACACTGTGGTACCAATCAGGCCATCCTTGATTTGTACTGTAGTGTCCAGGAAATGTATTTCTTGCGTGGAGTAATCGAGGCATAAATTGATGGTGGGGTACAGATTGTTAAAGTCTCTGTGGAGACTTCTAGAGTCTCTATACCATGGGTCCAAATCATAAAGATGTCGTCAATGTATCTTAAGTAGAGGAGGTGTAATAGGGGATGAGAGCTGAGGAATCGTTTTTCCAGGTCAGCCATAAATACATTAGCATATCGTGGGGCCCCTCTCTGTTACTATTCAAATAATAATAATGCTGGCTAAAGTACCATGCAAATAATTCAATTTGTAGATACAAAAATTTCAGAATTATGAGACTCATGAAAAGAGAATGCTTATTAATTTTGGTCAGACTACACTATAATTACCACAGTTTTTTAATGATGAGATTCAGAGGATATGTGCATACTCTCGAAAATCCTCCTTATTAATAGTCTTTCAGCTATTCTGAATGGGCTTGGATGAATACTGCAGAATGGTACTTAACATCTTTTGAATTCTGAACAGCTGGGAAACTATGTTTGCACACTTTTTAAATTCAGGTTTGTGTAAATGAGTGTCTGTTTGTACATTTGGGAAATGGCTGCCCTTGATATGTATGTCCAGATTGGTACGTGGATAAAGCATTTGTTTGTGAAATTGAACATCAAGTAATTTCTATTTATTATTTCCCCATTGAAAAAATGGCAATCATTCAGTTGTGGACCAGAAAAAACTCTGTGTGATTTATGTGACCAGTCACACACCACAAAACTTATTGTGTTTAAGTGACATTTGAGCAGTGCACAGAGTTTGTGCCACTTAGATATGAATTTCACCCATGATGAATAAAGAATAGATACAGTGAACTATCTGTGAACACTGCCCATCAGATAAAGCTTGTTCACACAAACTGTGCTAACAATGGTGACTAATGAGAACATTCATAAAAATCAAAATCTGTAGACTAGTTTGCCGATGTAAAATAAGTCTAAATTCATCAGATTAATGATTTGCAATGACTAATTTGATCAGCTCTGCTGAACAATATCTATTACAAGCATCTGGTAACTGATTTCCCTTGATCTGTGAAATCACTCAACAGATACTTTATTCACTGCTTCTTTAGAAAATTTTGGACTATTCTACAGTGATGTTTTGAAGTTTCCAAAGCAGGGTAGGATATTTCACAGTGGAGTTAGATGGGTGGCTAATGAAGCAATCAATTCTATTTGCAGGACATGACATTCATTTCAGAATAGTAGTCTGGTTTCCAGTTTCTGTGGAACTCATATTCAAGGTCTGGATTCATTGCAGCTTAATTATGAACATATGCTTGAGTTTGATTGGAGTCATTTCATGGACTCAGTAAAAACTAGGTTGAGATTCAAGATTTGGCCATGGTATTTAGCGAGGAAGATAACAAAGAATCCATTGGAAGTTTAGGTTGGACACTAGGAAAAAGTTGCTAACTGTCAGGGCAGTCAAACAGTGGAATAAATTGCCAAGGGAGGTTGTGGAACTCCATCGCTGGAGATATTTAAGAACAGGTTAGATAGATGTCTATCAGGGATGGTTTAGACAGTACTTGGTCCTGCCATTGGGGTAGGGGGCTGGACTTGATGGCCTCTCGAGGTCCCTTCCAGTCCTAGTATTCTCTGATTCTCTGATTCTATGCATGAAACAGAGAAAGGGGAAAAAAGTCTACCAACATCATTGACTTTTAGTGCTCTGAATTTCAAGGACCAGATTCACTGTTATGCTCTGGTTGCCTTGTGCTGTTCCAGGATACATTGCAGCATAAATCCAACTTGACCTGCCCAGAGCATGCTACCTGCACTACTGAGTCACCTTTCACCAAACATTAGGAGTATAGAGACATATTTTATTTGACTGCGGATGCCTTCATGGCATATGTTGCATTTTGAGACATGTGGCTATTGAAAAAAATTATAAGTTGACCTTCAAACTGGCTCTGTGAAGGCTGAGTCATGTGTCTATATACAACCCACTCTATTTCAATAGTACAGGAGCTATAGGAGTGGAAGGAAAGTCTTGTTATTAAGGCAGTGGACAAAAATTGATGAGATGATGAGATCTGGGTTTAGCTTTTGGCTTCTGGTATAACTTTGGATAAGTCACTTAGGCTGTGTCTACACTACAAAAATAACTTCGAAGTTGCATCTACGCACACTATACTTCGAAGTTAAACTTTGAAGTAGGGCACTACTCCATTCCCAGGAATGGAGTAAGGACTTCCAAGTTGAGCTTAACTTTGAAGTAAGGGAAAAATGTGTGTAGACTCTCTGCTGGCTACTTTGATGTAGTGCCTAACTTCAAAGTGAACGTCATGTAGACACACCTATAATGTATCAAAGTTCCTAATGTAGACACACCCATAATGTATCAAAGCCTCACTTTCTCCATCTGTAAAATGCAGAGAGCAGTCCATACCTTCTTGGCATATCTGTGTAGACAGTGGCTGTGGCCACACCAGGCCCTCATTTCAGAGGGTCTATGGTAATATGGAACTTTGGGATATGCTAATGAAGATGCAGCACCTCATTAGCATAATGGAAGCTGTGAGCTTCGAAACTGCTGGTTTTGAAATGCAGCTACCTGTGTAGCCGGGGGACCTTTTGAAACAGCCCGCTGATTTCAAAAGCCCCTTATTCCCATCTGGTTTTCGGATGAAGGGACTTTCAAAATCAGGGTTCCTTTTTGAAAGGCCCCTGGCTACACAGGTGGCTGTGTTTCGAAACCGGCAGTTTTGAAGAGTGCGCAGCTTCCATTATGCTAATGAGGTGCTGCATATTCATGAAGCACATTATTAGCATATCCCGAAGTGCCACATTACCATAGCCCCTCCGAAAGGAGAAGCTACTGTGGCCACAGCCTATATGTTCTTTAAAGCATAGACTGACTCTATGTATAGTGACTAGCACAATAGGATCCATATCTCTGCTGGGGTCTGTAGGACCTATTGTAAAAACCAAATAATAAATAATATTTCTATAAAAGCTGGAGGGAAAAAATTCCTTCCCCAAAACTTGAAACCACAAAAAAGATATGTTTTCCTCACCTTAACGTTAAAGGGATTTAGACAAAGGAAAAGTATCCAACACGGCCTGATAATTTGAGAGTCAGATAAAACCAAGTCTCCTCAAAATAAGGGATAGTGGAAATGCTGAGAAACCCATACATTAATTATTTCCCCAATTAGACCCTTGATCATTTTTATAATTACAAAGTAGGCCCCATTTCCATAGCATACTGGATTTTTCACTGAGTATTCATGACTTCTGAGTGAAGAGAGTTATTAACCTAATAAAGAGATGCATGGTATAGTACATCTATCCAAACCCACAATAAAGAAACCACCTAACAGCCACAATTCAGACAAAGCCATAGAATAACTTGCACACAATTTAATTGTAGCTGATAACACTTAGAGGAATTCTAGCCATCTATACCATTGTAACTGAAGTACAACAATGATTTTCAATTGTGAAAGATATTTCAAGGTATTATACAACAGACAAAAAAGTCCATTATCCATGTTTATTTATACCTATGCGACAAGTTTTGCACATGCTCTGCAGGTGTAAACACCCGTACAAAATGAAAAGCAGTGAAGAATCAGGCCTTCAAATTATAGCTTAAATCTAATAAAATAGACACTTTAAAATATATATTAAGACTCTTTAATTTAGAGGCTTATCTGTCACCTCAAAATCACATGGCCCCTAACTTAGTTATTCTACTTCTGCAGTAGTGCATGATATGCTTTACTCAGAAATAGCAGACCTTAACCTTTGTCAGTACTAACAGTTTGTTGACTCAAAGAAATGAGGCCAAAATACACATGAACTCAGCAGACCTGCACAAAAACTGACAAGAAGGCATTTCAAACACTGAGCCTCTGACACCTTCCACATTTCATTGCTGTGCCAACAAACAATTGACCTGTACCATGGTCTAATCTACAATCCAGACAGTCCTCTTTGCCTCACCTATGTTATCTCAAAATATTTATTTTCTTATATTTTTGGCTCATCACTGAATTTCTGTTTGTTTCTTTGTTTGTTTGTTTCCTGTGTGGCTTGAACATTACCATTGGTCATACATGTTTGTCCTGCAGCTTTATTTTCCCTGAAGATGCAAGAGCTAGACAACAAATATAATGTTCCTCTCATTTGAGCCCAAAACACCAGATGACAACCCTGTGATAGCAACCTTTCGCACAGTGAGGGGCATGAAAAACTCAGAAACACCAACAGTTCTATTAAGCCTGAAATATATTAGCATAAGAAGCCTGCAAACAGACCGTGAGTTTCTCTCTATCATCTGTGGCCAATTTCCCAGGTTGCTGGCATTTCTGATATTATATCCTGCAGCTTGTTTTTTCTATTGTCTTCTATTCAGTGGCTAAGTCCTTATTTTTAATACAGTGTAAAGTCCCTGTAGGTGCTGAACCATAAACTTGCAGAACAATGAGAACACTAGTAATAAACTCTGACACTGAATTGGTGAGTAAATTCCAACAAGTTGGAGACAGTCTTTGAAGAGACCATATTGGAATTAGGAATATGGTCAGAAAATAATAAAATTACATTCTTCAGGGGAAGATGCTGTGCTCTTTGTGGATAAGGGCAGTTATATACATGCTTAGAATCATAGAATCATGAAATCATAAGGTTTGAAGAGATCCTGGGAAGTCATTGAGTACAACTCCCTACTGAAAGTAGCACCAATCCCAACTAGATCATCCCAGCCAGAGCTTTGTCAAGATGGAATATATAAACCTCTAGGGATGGAGATTCCACCACCTCCCTATATAACCCATTTTAGTGCTTCACCACCCACCTAATGAAACAATTTTTCCTGATATTCAAAGTAGATTTCCCTCCTTGCTCTTCATTCTGTCAGCTGTCTCCACTGTGAATAGCCTTTCTCCATTCTCTTTGGAACCCCCTTCAGATAGTTGAAGGCTGCTCTCAAATCGTCCCTCACTCTCCTGTAGACTGAATAGGTCCCAATCCCTCAACCTCTCCTCAGAAGTCACATGCTCCAGTCCTCTAATCATTGTGTTGCCCTCTGCGTACACTCTCCAGTGCATCCACATTCTTTCTGTAATGCACATGGAGGGGAGGGGCACAGAATTGGATGTGATTCTCCGAATGTGGCCTCAAGAGTGCCGAATAAAGGGGAATACACACATCCCTGTACAGGACAGAATGAAAATCAGAACTTATCAAGGCCAAAAGAAACCAAAGAGGTGACAGTGGTCTGGAAGTTGGAGAGAATTTCAATTTGATAGAGGTGAAAAAAAAAAGTTAAGGTGATTTTGGGCTACAAACACTTCATCTAGTAGTAGGAGGCATCCTTCAGTCTGCATAGACTATGGATCGCGCCCTTTAAAGTTTCAATTGAGGACTTCATTTACAGCGTCTATTATGACTATGAAGACACACACGAGAGTGACAGTCCTTGCTGCATCTCTTGCAGATGTGGTGGGTGTCTGGCAAGTCCTTGGTGCGCTTTCTGTGAGCTTGCTTCTCCTCTGCTAGCTGTCTGATCCTCATCTCACCCTTCTGAAGGCCCTCGTGTAACCCCTGCCTCCATCTTCTGTGGTCGTCTGCTAGTTCTTCCCAGTTGTCCAGCTCGATGTCTACCTCTTTGAGGTCTCTCTTGCAGACATCTTTGTAGTGCAACTGGGGGCGTCCGGGAGGTCTTTTGCCAGAGGCTAGCTCACCATACAGGATGTCTTTTGGAGTCCTTCCATCATTCATCCTGTGGATGTGGCCAAGCCGGCAGAGCCAACACTGCCTGAGGAGGGTGTGCATGGTTGGGATTCCAGCTTGCTCGAGGACGGCGGTGTTGGTTACTCTGTCCTTCCATGATATTCCAAGGATGCGCCTGAGGCAGTGCAAGTGGAAGATGTTCAGCCTCTTTTCCTGGCAGGCATACAGGGTCCAACTCTCACTGCCATAAAGGAGGGTGCTGAGGATGCAGGCTCTGTAGACTTGCATTTTGGTGTGAGTGTACAGTTTGCTGTTATTCCACACTCTCTTGCTGAGTCTGGATGGAGTTGTGGCCACTTTTCCGATCCTCCTATTTAGCTCAGTGTCCAATGACAGGGTGTCAGTGATGGTAGACCCAAGGTAAACGAACTCGTGGATGACCTCTAACATATAGTTGTCAATGCTGATTGATGGGGATTCAGCAACATCCTGACTGAGTACGTTTGTCTTCTTTAGGCTGATGGTAAGCTCAAAGTCCTTGCACACTTTGGAGAACTGATCCAGCAGTTTTTGAAGCTGGTCTTCTGTGTGAGACACTACAGCAACATCGTCTGCGAACAGCATGTCTCTGATGAGGACTTCCCGCACCTTAGACTTAGCTTTCAGCCTTGCAAGATTAAAGAGTTTCCCATCAGATCTTGTGTGCAGCAAGATGCCCTCTGTTGAAGATCCAAAGGCATGCTTCAGGAGGAGTGCGAAGAAGATCCCGAACAATGTCGGAGCAAGCACGCATCCTTGTTTGATGCCACTCCTGATTGTGAAAGCATCCGATAATGCGCCGTCATATTGGATGGTTCCTCTCATGTCTTCGTGGAATTACTGGATCATCTTGAGTAACCATGGAGGACAGCCTATCTTGTGGAGCAGTTTGAACAGACCATCCCTGCTGACCAAGTCAAAGGTCTTGGTCAGGTCGATGAAGGCTGCACATATGCTATTATATGCCTGTTTTCTAGCGCTGCGTCTACACGTGCACGCTACTTCGAAGTAGCGGCAGTAACTTCGAAATAGCGCCCGTCACGTCTACACGTGTTGGGCACTATTTCGAAGTTGAAATCGACGTTAGGCGGCGAGACGTCGAAGTCGCTAACCCCATGAGGGGATGGGAATAGCGCCCTACTTCGACGTTCAACATCGAAGTAGGGACGTGTAGACGATCCGCGTCCCGCAACATCGAAATAGCGGGGTCCTCCATGGCGGCCATCAGCTGGGGGGTTGAGAGATACTCTCTCTCCAGCCCTTGCGGGGCTCTGTGGTCACCGTGGGCAGCAGCCCTTAGCCCAGGGCTTCTGGCTGCTGCTGCTGCAGCTGGGGGTCCGTGCTGCATATACAGGGTCTGCAACTAGTTGTTGGCTCTGTGTATCTTGCACTGTTTAATGAAAGTGTGTCTGGGAGGGGCCCTTTAAGGGAGCGACTTGCTGTTGAGTCCGCCCCGTGACCCTGTCTGCAGCTGTGCCTGGCTCCCTTATTTCGATGTGTGCTACTTTGCCGTGTAGACGTTCCCTCGCTGTGCCTATTTCGATGTTGGGCTGAGCAACGTCGAAGTTGAACATCGACGTTGCCAGCCCTGGAGGACGTGTAGACGTTATTCATCGAAATAGCCTATTTCGATGTCGCAACATCGAAATAAGCTATTTCGAAGTTGGGTGCACGTGTAGACGTAGCCTAGGTGAACTAAAAAAAAAAGTTCATCTAGAAACAGGAGTATAATAGCATATGTGCTAATCCAACACCCACTGAAGTCAGAGGGAGTCTGACTTCATTGGGTTCAGGACTAGGCCCATTTTGGCCAGCCCTGGAATACTGAACTCATTTCCAAGCACCACAGCAGTGAAGTCCAAAAAGGACAATGGCTGGGGTGAAGGTGATGGAAAGTATGATTTACAGGAAAGATGAAAGCTCTGCACTGCTTTCTATTCAAATCTTTACTATTACTGCTAGCAAAAGAAATGAATGTTGTTACGGTCTGAGTGGTATTTAAGCAAAGAGGATACCACACTAGTGTTTATTGGTCAAATGGCAAAACTATAAAGATTTATCGGTGACCAAAGGAAATATGAATTGTGTCAGTGAACAAGGAACAAAGGAGGGATTGGTGGCCAGTGGGAGCCCAGCTGGGAGAGTGCACTGAAATCTGTGCCTGGCTCTTACCAGAGCAGCACACTGGGGTACAGTGCCTTACTTTCACCTCTGGCAACAGATCAGATTTAAAATACTTGATACACAAGCTTGAAGAATGGAAAATATGAAAGGGAGGGTTCTCAGACCAGCAGAGATCATGCAAATTATTGAATGCCAAGGTAAGTTATACTTCTGGTCAACACATGAGACCCTCCACTTCTCTTTCATCAGAATCATACCCTGGTAGTGGAAAATATTCACACAGAGGGATTCACAGCTAAAAAATCATAGCTTCCCAGGACGGAAAGCGCCACTGTGATCACCTGGTCTAACCTCCTACATAACACGGGCCATAGAACTTTCCCAAAATAATTCATAGAGTCAATTTTGATTGAAAAGTAGTCAGTAATGGAGAATCCTTGATAAGCCAGTCCAAGCAGAGGAAACTGTGCCCTCGGTCCAGAGGAACTAACTTCGCCCATCCCACCTTCTGCTCCAATTGCAAAGTGCGTTTTATTGACCTTGCCCCCTCTACCATAAAAGACACCAGAGTAAGTCTATTTCTATTAACCAACCCCCCTCCCTGCCCCAAACAACCAAACCAAGTCACACACCTTACTAAACCAAGATACTCTACCACACTTTCAAGGCAGCTCTCTGGGGAGAGGACGAGAAAACAAACACCATGTTCCAGATGCGAAGTCATGTTGCTTAATGCACTTCCAGCCAGCACTCACATGTTATGGTGATGAGCGCAGCACAGGAACTTGAACAGAGCAGAATATCTGGGCATTATTCATGAACAGTGTGTGTGAAATGCTTCAAGGACCTCTGATAGAAAAGTGCTATAAAATGCAAAGCGCTATTTGTGTTAACTCTGCCTTCAAATACTGCTGCTTTGATTTCCAGGAAAGGAGACTTAGGAGAAAAAGACACCTGTACTGGAGGTACCTTTATTTTTAACTTGCCATTTGATCCCCAGAACTGCTTTCAGCTTCGTACAGGAATCCTAGGTGCAAATCATGGACATGTTTTCTTTATGTATATTGGTGCAATTACAATTTTATTTAAAATTCAAAATTTGTTAATAATTAACATTAAAAAAGTAACGCTCAAAATTGTGTGGACTGTCTGTATTCCAAAGCATGCTGGTATTAGTTCTTTCAGCAATAAAGCACACCTGTTCAATTTGACAAATTTGTCAGAAACTGCCACTTACAATATAATGTTTTTGCCACTGTTAGCTGCAGTCGGAGCTTACAGTACAGTCTAATTCTACAGTTGTTGTATTGCTTTAGGCAGTTGATTCGACTAGCCACTCTGTTAAATTCTTAATACTAGTCAGATTTATTTCCTGAATAACGTCTTTCCTTTTTCCAGGTGGTTCAGAGCTTTGAGGGCTTACAGAAAGGATTTACCAATAACCTCTGTGCTCTCTGAACAGCTGGGATAATTCACTGTTAACAGTGACATTTTCAAGTCTGTGGTGAGATCTGTTTATGAAGAAAATACTGTCTCAGTCCTTGAGGGACCACAGAGAAGGGAAAGGAAAAGGACCTGAGAAAGAAGTTAGAATATGTCTTTTATGGGAGGAGATGAGAGACTCGTTTTGTTCTCTCTCTGTTTGTCTGCATCAAAAATGCAGTTTACGTTACAGAAGTAGCTACAAGATAGACTTTATATATTGACTGCTCTCGCTCTGTCCCTGCATTCAGAATAATATCGACAAGCAGGGCAGGGAGGAGCAGGTTCAGGGACCCTCAGCACCTCTATCTTCATGAGAGGTGAAAGGGCCACAGAATACTGGTTGTTTTTTTGGACATTACAAAAATACACACATGCACACACATACACACACATTGCTTTTGGTCTTCTTGTTCCCTTTGCGGCTCCTTTGAGCTCTGTGAAGTTGGCTTTGAAAAATGTTGTTGAGATGCTGTCTTTCTGTTTGCATTTTGTTTTGGACATGCCAGGCCTTGGCGTCCCTTTATGTGATTGTAGGGGCTTGGCAAAAGCTTTCAGAGGACCATGCTGGGGACATCTCAGGAGGATGAAGCCAGAGTTGCAGCTGTCCCAGCACTCAGGCAGAGGCTAGGGGCAGTGAAGTAGATAGGTATATCCTATCCTTAGAGGTTACATCGGGGTGCCCAGCCTGTGGCTCTTGAGCCTTAAGTGGCTTTTTGAGCAATGAAATGCATCTCCTGTTTGGAGCATGTGGTAGGAGTGCTCGCAGCCACTCTGCGCGTATGCCCCAGTGCTTGGAGGGAGAAGTGCATGGCGGCGGTGTTGGCAGCAGCTCTGGTGTGTCCCAGGCATTGGATTAGAGTGGGAGTGGGGGGAAGGAGGGGTCTGGCTCTGGGGGAGGGGTGGGTTGGGTGCATTGTGTTACAGCAGGGGACTGGGAGTGCCTGGCTCTGGGGGAGGGAGAGAGTTTTGGGTCAGAACAGGGAGGCTGGGGGTACCTGACTCTGGGGAGGGATGGGGGATTGGGTTGGAGCGGGATGGCCTGGGAGTGCCTGGCTCTGGGGGATGGGAAGGACAGTGAGCCACGTATTGTATATTTGTGATTAAGTCTATCTATAGATAGCTATATAATTTATACCCATATCTAGCTATCGATAGATATATAAAATAAATATATAGTGCATGGCTCTTTGGACTCTATCCACATCTATTTTGGCTCTTAGTCTCTAACTAATCAGCCACTCCTGGGTTACATCTACATTGCAGTGGAGGTAGACATATATGCATTAGCTTTAATTGAGTTAGCATGCTAAATACAGCAGCGTGACTGCAGCAGCATGGACAAAGGGTCGGGCTTGCCACCTGCATATGTACCCAGGATGTCAGATGGGATTGTACACGGGCAGCTAGCCTGAGCTGCTGCCCATGCTGCTGTGGCCACTCCAATATTTTTAGCACTCCAGTTCCATCAAAGCTAGCGCATGCGTATCTACTCTTGTTGAGAATTACACCTCATGGCTGCATTGTGCATGTCACAATACACTACAGGCTAGAAGAGCAGCAGCTCAGGGTTCAGCATCCTTTGTTGTCTTTAGGCTAAATTTTCAAGGAGCTTCTCTAGCATGGTCCTGCTGCACACATGTACTGCCAAAAGCAGATGAATGTCCACGCTTTTGCTGTAGCGGCAGTATTTTATTAATTCAGCTGCACTCAGAACCTTGCATAAGAAACAGTGCATTTACTCTGAGCAAGCTCTGACATGGCTGCAAGAAAGTGAAGCTTCAAACGACCAGAGTTTGCAAGGACACTGTATCTGCCAGCAAAAAGAGTCAAATAAGGATCTGATTCTTCATGTAAAATGTTGTACAAGCAAACAAAACCAGTTGAGAACAACAAAGCCGTGTCAACATGTGCACGCTACTTCGAAGTAGCGGCGCTAACTTCGAAATAGCGCCCGTCACGGCAACACGTGTAGGGTGCTATTTCGATGTTAACATCGACGTTAGGCGGCAAGACGTCGAAGCTGCTAACCCCATGAGGGGATAGGAATAGCGCCCTACTTCGACGTTCAACGTCGAAGTAGGGACTGTGTAGTCGTTGCGCGTCCCGCAACATCGAAATTGCGGGGTCCTCCATGGCGGCCATCAGCTGAGGGGTTGAGAGACGCTCTCTCCAGCCCCTCAGCTCAATGGTGGCCGCGTGGAGAGGCCCCTTAAAGGTCCCCGCCCCCTCCCTTTCTCTGCAGGAAGCTGAGAGAGCATGCAGGCACCAGCAATAACACGCGGCCAGCCTGCACGCTCTTCAGCAGCCCCAAGAACCCCCCAGCGCACCGATGGCTGCCCGGCAGCCCCCTCAGCGCCCCCAGGGGACCCCCCCCCAAGGGAAGCCAGGGCAGCCAGGGCAGCCAGGCTGGCAGCCAGGCTGGCAAGTGGCAGCGGGGCCCGTCCTGGACGGAGCCCAAGCTTCGGGACCTGCTGGGGCTCTGGAGCGAGGAGGAGGTGCTCCAGGTAATGGGGAGCAAGAGGAGGAACGCAGATGCGTTCGCTCAGCTGGCCAAGGGCCTGGCCGCCTGGGGTCACCCTGCCCGCACTCCGGACCATGTCCGGAGTAAAGTCAAAGAGCTGCGGCAGGGTTACGCCCGGGCCCGGGATGCAGCCGGCCGATCTGGGGCCGCCCCCGTCACTTGCCCCTTTTACAGGGAGCTCAGGGACATCCTGGGCCCCCAGCACACCTCCTCCCCTCCGGCCACTCTTGACACCTCGGCTGAGGAGCCCGAGCAGGCCCCGGAGCCGGAGTCCGCCCCGGAGGTGAGCCCTGCACCCCGGGGACCCCCCCTGGAGCCCACCTCCGGGACATCGCAGCAGGAGGAGGAGGAGGAGGAGGAGGAAGAGAGGGACTCCACCTCCGCTGAGACGGAGCTGCACATCCTCCTCCCATCCCTGAGCAGCAGCCGGGCGTCCGCCCACCGGGTGTCCCTGGACCGTAGGAGTGGACCTACAGGTATGTACCCCCCCGGTGTACACCCCCGGGGTTGAGGGGCGGGGGTAATAGATATGTGGCCAGGGCCCTCCACATGCCCAGATGGCCATGGCCCCAAGGACAGCAGTGCCATGTCCCTCACAGGAGGGCATCAGCCCCTTCCCCCCTGCCCCAGCACGACAGTGCCATGCCCCATCCCCGGGGCAGAGGGGAGCGGAACCTCTAGGGTCCCCCGGGAGGAGGGGGTGGGACACCCCACAGCAGCAGCAGCAGCAGCAGCAGCAGCAGCAGCAGCATGTGATGGAGTGGGGGGAGTGCAAATGCGAGACTCAGGCTAGATATGAGCAACAAGCTGAATAGCTCCCAGTGGCTAAGGATGATCCTGGGGCTACAACTGTCAGGTGACACCTCTGCCCTGAACAAAGAGGAGGGAGGAGCCAAGCTGGCTTTGAATCGGGGGGGCTGCAGGTAGAGGCTAGGGGAAGGGAGAGCTGGAAGGCAGGCAGCCTGAGGAGGGGGAAAGCTACACCCCAGAGCGCACCCTTTGGGGTCTTCTCCCCAGGACGGGTTGGAAGGACTGTGTCTGACTGCTGTACTGTCACTCCTGGGAGAAACTGGGCATCTGTGGCCTAAGAAACCTCTCCTGTCAGACCCTGCTGAGTGTAGTGAGAGTCACTCCCGCCAGGGGACGGGGTGCAGTGCAGGGGGACCCGTGAACCCCATCACAGCAGCATCTCCCAGGGACGGGGATGGGGAAACTGCAGCACAGGGGTGGGGGGACAAGGGCCACGGCTCGGGGCCCACACTAACACCTGTCTCCACTCTTCTTCTCCCCCTCCTGTGTTCCGCAGCTGCACCATCGGAAGGACCAGAGAGCACCGGCGAGGCTTCAGTGGTCCCGGAAACCCCTCTGGGGCCATCGCTCCAGGCAAGCCCCTCGGCGGAGGACCGACCGGCCCCATGGCAGGCAAGACGGCAGACCCAGCAACACCACACGCCGGCAACGGACCCCCAGCTGCTGGCCATCCATCGTTGGCAGCTGGAGGTCACGGAGCAGCGTCTGCGGGTGGAGCAACGCCGCCTCCACCTCCAGGAGCGGGCTCTGGCCTAGCACCAAGAGGCATGGGGGGCCTACATGGATACCTTCAACCGCCTCGTGGAGTACCTGGCCCCCCATGCCGCACCGGCCGCCGCTGCGCCCGCCCTGAGTGCTCCACCCGCCGCGCCACCCGCTGCTCCGCTCGTCACCGCGCCGTCCGCCGTCGCCCTGCCACCCGCCACCGAGGGCCGGAGCGCCGAGGGACACCTGGGGCCAGCTGAGACTCGCCGGATGTATCTTCCGGTCTGCCCATCCCCCAGCCAGCCCTGGACAGGGCTGCGGCCAAGGCGGGGCTCCCGGCCGCCCACCCCCAGTGCTGGACTATAGGGGCGTGGGGCCCAGGATGTGGCCCCCCCTTGTATATAGTTTTGGGACTTATTTATTTGTGCCCCCCGTTTGCCCCATCCCCCCCCATGTAAATAGTTCTCGCCTTCCTTGTAATCCCTGGTTTTCTGTTTTTTGTACATATAATATATGCAAACTTTTTTATTATTCACTTATATAATAGTTTAGTTAGAAGGTCTTGTATATAGTTTGTTGTTGTTAGTTAAAAAAACAGTTCAAAGAAAACCAGTTTCATTTCAGCAACAAGTGCGTCCTTTTATTTGTCCAGGAAAAGTGGGGTGGGGTGTGCTGTTGGGTGGTCCGTGGTGTGGGCATAGGGGCAGGGAGTGTTGTGGAGGAAGGGGGGGCAGTGGGGGGGCCTGGCAGAGTTCACCCCACGGCCTCATCGAAGTGGGCCCGCAGGGCCTCCTGGACCCGGGTCCCTTCGGGGTCCACCTGGCTACTGGGGGCAGCAGGTGGCTGGACATTGGCCCTGCCGGCCTCCACAGCCCAGCCCTGAAAAAAGGCCTCCCCCTTGCTCTCCACCAGATTGTGCAGGGCGCAGCAGGCACCCACAATCTGGGGGATGTTGTTGGGGCCCGCATCCAAGTGGGTCAGGAGACTTCTCCAGCGCCCTTTGAGGCAGCCAAATGAGCGCTCCACCACCTGCCACGCGTGGTTCAGGTGCTGGTTGAAGCGCTCCTGGCTGGCTGTGAGATGGCCCGTGTACGGGTGCATGAGCCAGGGCTGGAGGGGGTATGCCGCATCTGCGATGACGCAGAGGGGCATGGTGGTGTCCCCCCCAGGGATCTCCCACTGGCGGATGTAGGTCCCTGCCTCCAGCCAGCGGCACAGGCCCAAGTTCAGGAAAACCTGGGCGTTGTGGGTGCTGCCAGGCCAGCGCACATAAATGTCCTGGAAACAGCCCTGGCTGTCCACCAAGGCCTGGAGGACCACTGAGTGGTAGCCCTTGCGGTTTACGTAGCGTCATCCACTGTGTTGTGGGGCGCAGATGGGGATGTGAGTCCCATCCAGAGCCCCGAAGCAATTGGGGAAGCCCAGCGTGGCAAAGCCTGCGATGGTGGCATCTGGGTCCCCCAGCCTCACGAGCCTGTGGAGGAGCATGGCGTTCATGGCACGCACGACCTGCAGGGGAAGCACATGGGAGAGCACCAATGAGGGGTGAGCAGGGTGTGCGTGGCCCTGCCCTGCCCGGGCCCCCCTCCCCTCCCCTGTCCTGCCCTGCCAGGGCCCCCTTCCCCTCCCCTGCCCTGCCCTGCCCTGCCCTGCCAGGGCCCCCCTGCCTGCCCCCCCGCCCTGTGGGTCCTCTTAACTCCATGAGGACAGCCCCGACGGTGGCCTTGCCGACGCCAAACTGCTGCTCCATGGATCGGTAGCTGTCGGGAGTGGTCAGCTTCCAGACAGTGATGCTGACCCGTTTCTCCATTGTGAGGGCACGCTGCATGGCGGTGTCCTGGTGCCTGAGTGCGGCGGTGAGCCACTGGCACAGCTCCATAAATGTCTGCCGGCTCATCCTAAAGTTCCTGAGCCAGCGGTCGTCGTCCCACTCCTCAAGCACCAGCCGCTCCCACCAGTCGGTGCTGGTGGGGTAGCTCCACAGGCGGTGGTGTGTGAGGCGGGGGTGGGGGTCAGGGTGCTGCACGGTTGGGGGTTGAGTCCTGCTCCCCTGCAGGCTGCTCCTCCTCGGCTACGTCTACACATGAAGCCAACATCGAAATAGCTTATTTCGATGTAGTGACATCGAAATAGGCTATTTCGATGAATAACGTCTACACGTCCTCCAGGGCTGGCAATGTCGATGTTCAACTTCGACGTTGCACGGCACCACATCGAAATAGGCGCTGCGAGGGTACGTCTACACGCCAAAGTAGCACACATCGAAATAAGGGTGCCAGGCACAGCTGCAGACAGGGTCACAGGGCGGACTCAACAGCAAGCCGCTCCCTTAAAGGGCCCCTCCCAGACACACTTGCACTAAACAACACAAGATCCACAGAGCCGACAACTGGTTGCAGACCCTGTGCCTGCAGCATGGATCCCCAGCTGCCGCAGCAGCAGCCAGAAGCCCTGGGCTAAGGGCTGCTGCCCACGGTGACCATAGAGCCCCGCAGGGACTGGAGAGAGAGCGTCTCTCAACCCCCCAGCTGATGGCCGCCATGGAGGACCTGGCAATTTCGACGTTGCGGGACGCGGATCGTCTACACGGTCCCTACTTCGACGTTCAACGTCGAAGTAGGGCGCTATTCCGATCCCCTCATGAGGTTAGCGACTTCGACGTCTTGCCGCCTAACGTCGAAGTTCACTTCGAAATAGCGCCCGACGCGTGTAGCCGCGACGGGCGCTATTTCGAAGTTACTGCTGCTACTTCGAAGTAGCGTGCACGTGTAGACACAGCTCTCCAGTGTGGCAAGGAGGTGCTCAGCTGCCTCCCGCATGGCATGGATCAGGGCGAGCCCTGCTCCTGCAGGGAGGGCTGGGTGGACCTCTGGCTGCTGCTGCTGCTGCTGCTGCTGCTGGGGGTCCATGACTGCGTCGCCCGGGGTCTGCATGCCTATGGCTCTTCAGACCGTGTACTGTGCAGGCTGAGTGTGTCTGGGAGGGGCCCTTTAAGGGAGCGGCTAGCTGTGGCCCCAGAAGCGCTAGTCCGCCCTGTGACCCTATCTGCAGCTGTGCCTGGCATCCCTATTTCGATGTGTGCTACTTTGGCGTGTAGACGTTCCCTCGCAGTGCCTATTTCGATGTGGTGCTGCGCAACGTCGATGTTGAACATTGACGTTGCCAGCCATGGAGGACATGTAGATGTTATTCGATGTCTCCATATCAAAATAGGCTACTTTGAAGTAGGCTTCACGTGTAGACGTAGCTCAAGAGTCCTGTGGCACCTTATAGAGTAACAGATATTTTGGAGCATAAGCTCTTGTTGGCAAAGACCTGCCTCGTCACATACTTGAGTCAATCAAGCAACCTTTATGAAGTTATCACTATGCCTTATAAAGCAGCAGGAAAGGACACATGCTGTTTAAAAAGAAAAAAAAAACTTTTTTACTTTATACTGAGAAGGATATTGATCGAAACCTTACCAGACAATAGATTAAAGGGGACCGAGTTTTAAATCCAGTGTCTTAGGCTGGTTTTATAGTAGCAGAAGTCCATTGAAATAAGCTGTAGTGATCCTATTCAATCCCACTGATCTCTATGGAATTTCAGCCACACACATCAGGTCTGAATTTGTTCAAGAGTGGTAGTGTTATGATTAAATGGTAACTCATTTAATACTCCATTATCAAAATTCCCTGTCTATGTCATGGCCGCTGGCCTGCATTCTTTAAAGCGTTGATGTTCCTTTCGGATGTGACCAAATAATCAAAAGGCCTATTTGTGGTCAGTAAAATTTCCATGGCACTGAAAGTTATGTTATTTGGGATTTTAAACCCCAGGTGTTATGTCAGATCCTATTTTGGCTCAGATGCTTATTTCAGCAAACACACATTTCAGTAGTGTGTCCACACGGCCAACTTATCTCAAAATAACTTTGGCAGCTATTTCAAAATAATTTTGGCAGCATCTAAATGATGCACACACTATTTCAGAATAAGTTCAAGATGTCGGGTGCTTTATTTGGATTCTGATAAACCTCATTCCCTAAGGAATAATGCCTATTTCAAAATAGGCCATAATGGGCTCCAATGGCACTATTTCAAAATAGTGCTATGGATCCAGAAATGCTGTTTCAAAATAGCTGGGTGCTACTTCAAAATGCATTTTGTGTGTGGTTGGGTTATTTCAAAATAAGATGTTTCAATGTGGCAATTTTGAACTACCTTATTTTGAAAGAGGGCTGCTGTGTAGACCTAGTCTGAGATGACTTTAATGGGGCCCGATGTTCAGAAAGGGCTGGGTCTGTGAGCCAGGTCTCTTTTGATGATGTAACTTGAGCAGCCAAAATCTAATGCACTCAAAATTCATTTTGAAAATTTTGGCCCATATTACCAGATGGGACTATCTCTGACATTTGGGTGGCTGGAGTCTTTTGATCTTATTTCTCCTCATGCAGCCAAAATACACAAAATGCACTCCTAGAACAGTTTATTTAAGGAAAATGTATCATGTGTTATGCTCTAACAGTAGCTATCTTTCATAAGAGATTGACTGACAACACATTGAATTCTTTGGAAACTATTATATTATAGCTAGTTCTGGTACGGAATATAGCAATATGTTATTGATTTCCATTCCCCGATTTTTCATTATTTCAGACAGTTAATAAAAGCAGTCCTTAAACTGGGCTTTAAGAATTCATATCTACTATTTATTTCTCCACATGCATGCCTGGTCCAAGATGTCTTTTGGAAGCCAATGAATATGGATGAGTTTGGCCCACAGGCTTGTATTTTCATATCATGTCTACAGCAACTGGTTATTTGGTAGATAGCTATTTATCCCCCTTGAAAGGGGATTAATTAGACGATCTACATGGTCATTTCAACTGTAGCAGTAAATGACAATGCCATCAATAAAAACAAAGAGTCCTATGATGTCATAAAGACTAACAGATTTAGTCTTTAAGGTGCCACAGGACACGTCATTGTTTTTAATGAAGCAAACTAACTTATCTACCCCTCTGAAGTGTAATACCATTGATGTACACCGTGAAATGTTGCTCAGGAGACTGGTTGATTTGGGATGATTTTTCTTGGCAAATACATACTTGCTACTCCTCATAATCCAAGGTGCTTACAGACTGATGGTTTAATAATTTGTTCCGGCATCTTTCCATGTACCAAGGTGAGGCCAATGAGTCTAAGTTCCTGGTTCTTTTATATCCTCTTTTTAGACATAGGCACTACTTCTTAATGGCTATGATGGTATTCTTTTGCTAGGATCTTAGAAGAGAACTGGAGTACAGAACCTGCTTTGTTATGAAAACAAAAACTGAGTGAGATTAAATTGGTTAAAAAGCTGAACAATCATTAAAAATTGTCTCCGACCATTTCTTGTTTCTTTAGACAAGACATTTGAGCAAATATTAGAATGTCTGGGTGTTCAGCACCTTTAAACAAGCCTTTCCCCTTCTCAAAATGCTTACATGATGCTGAAATCTCTCCCAAGTCCTCAAGTGGAGACCCTGAGAATTTGACTTGCTGCAGAAAAGGCGTGAAAGAGGGGTCTCTGAAACTGCCCCTGGCCTGCAGCCTGTCTTGCCTAGCTGATGTCAGGGACTCTCTGTGAGGTCATTGCCTTCTAATCTCTTCAACCAATAAGATGAGGTGCTTCAAAAGGCCATTGTGATGTCACCGTCACAACCATCCTGCCCTGCAGGGCTCGTGACCTGCTCCAGCCAGCCCATTTAGGTGCCTGAACTGCTCTCCTGATATCACCCCACTCAGTCTTTGTTAGTTCTGAGAATCAAAACAGGTTACACACAAAGCATCAGAGGCTACTCAGTATGTCACCTATGTTTTTTCATAGTGCAAGGCCAGCAAACCTGGGTCTTCAACAGGAGGAAATGATCCTATGATCTGAGGGGCTAAAGCCATGGGTGCTACTGCACGAGCTAAAGCCAGCTAGCACTCAGCCAAGGGTGTAGGGCAGAGACTTCACTCTCCCTTGCCAGTGGTCTCAGTGCCTTTGGGGTTACAATACATTGGTAGACTTTAAGGCCAAAAGAAACCATTAGTTCATCAAATTTGATGTCTGTGCATATCTCAGGTTTTCTCTATAGCACAGGAGCTAGTTTTTGATCAAAGCATGGTCCAGAAAGGCATTTCATCTTCAATAAAAGATGTCAAGAGATGGAAAAACCACCACTTTCCCTTGGAGGAAACTAATAGAGTGAGGGGAAGGGAACTGACCCTATTACTATACTTGTGAGTCTGTATCATGACATACATTCACAACTGACCTGCACAGAGGTTGTACAAGCAACCTGAATTCTGGTGTTTTATAATATTTGAGGACCTGGTCTACATAACAGTTCTTTGCACTTGTATAACTATTTTGGGTAAGGATGCATAATATTATTTATTTTTATCTTAATGCACAACTGACACAACTTCTAGGCCGTGTCTACACTAGCCCAAAACTTCGAAATGGCCATGCAAATGGCCATTTCAAAGTTTACTAATGAAGCGCTGAAATGCATAATCAGTGCCTCATTAGCATGCTGGCAGCTGCGGCATTTCGAAATTGCCACGGCTTGCTGCTGTGTGGCTTGTCCAGACGGGGCTCCTTTTCGAAAGGACCTCGGCAACTTCAAAATCCCCTTATTCTTAACAGCAGATAGGAATAAGGGGATTTCGAAGTTGCTGGGGTCCTTTCGAAAAGGAGCCCCATCTGGACGAGCTGCATGGTGGCGAGCCACGGCAATTTCAAAGTGCCGCGGCTGCCAGCATGCTAATGAGGCCCTGAATATGTATTTCAGTGCTTCATTAGTAAACTTCACAATAGCCATTTGAATGGCCATTTTGAAGTTTTGGGCTAGTGTAGGTGTAGGTCTGGAGTGGAAACAGTTCTACACTGAGATAACTTGTTCGCCAGCCCTGTACTGGAATTGCTATAGTGGTGTGAAGCACCTTTACGCTGATATGACTGTGTTCATGCAAGGGGAATTGTACTGCTTGAACTATACCAGCAGAGCTCAAGCATAAATAGTTTCTGTGTTTTATGTAGCCTAATTAAAGTCAGTACAGAGAGGCCATAGGGTTGCTGGTCTCTTTAGTGGCATCTGGGCCCAGGCTACCTCTGAGAAGCTGATTTTAAAGGAAAGAGCCCATGCAGACAGTTGATTACCAGGCACCCGACCCTTTCAGAACTCAGTTGCAGAGAGATGTCTTCGGGGGTTCTGGAACAACTTTTCTAGTGGGGGTGCTGAGAGCTGGTGAACCAAACTGGAAATCCAGTATACAGGAAGCCCTCGAAATGCGCAATTTCAAATTGCACTTAACTTGCATTAATATGAGTTAAGCGTAACTCAAAATCTCACTTCCCTCAGCCCTGGTTTAACACCTCTGGCCTCATGCAGCCCTGGCTTATCCCCTCCTCCCATGTAGCCCCATTTCAACTCCCCCCCCATGCAGCTCCAGTTTACTCCCCCACACCCGTGTACAGTCCCGGCTCCAGCTCACCCTCACCTGCACCCGGTTCTGGCTCACCTCCCCCTTCAGGCCGCATGGCTCTGGTTCAACTACACCCCCCAACCCCCTCTGCAGCCCTAACCCACCCCAGGCTTAACCTCCCTGTCCCCTTCGCACGGCATCAAACCATCGCCCAACTGCCCCCCACAAACCCAGGACGTGCTTTTCAAAATGAGCTCCATGTGCTGCTTCCCTGGCTGCAGAAAGTGTGTTCCGCCAGGAAAAAAGCTGCTTCCTGACTTACACAAAATTTGAGTTATGCAAGGGTGCATGGGAGCACAACCCTTGCACAACTCGAGGGACTACTGTATTATGGAAACCTGGCAGTACCCCCTGCACCTCCAGTTCCAGCTTCTATTGGCATCTTGGGGACAGGAGCTCTCTGTTGCTTCAGAAGGCGACTTATGGCCTGTTACCTGTCGTCATGTAAAATGATGGAGTAAGGAAAGGATAGCTTTATCCCTCAGCTCAGCCAACCAGCACTGAGACTTTGAGGGGCAGGACGCTGACGGTTCTTACCAGTAAGTGAAATCATTGGAAAATCTGATAATTAAATGAACATAGCATGGGGTGGGGATGGACTTTGGCTGTAATACTAGGATGTAGATGCCTCACTCATAAGTACAATCACCAGACGTTTATTTACTTCAAAGGATTTAGTACAACTTCCTGAGCTGCATTATTGTAGTTTGTTTGTGTTGTTCTCTAAAGTTAAAGGGAACCCTTCATCTTCTCCATATTTGGGATTTAATTTCAAAGGTCAGAAAGCCCAAATTTTATAAAAAGCTTGTATTCCTAGCTGCTGAAGAAACAAGTGTTAGTGAAGTTCTTCTACTGGGTTTTCTCCTGCTAACTGCAAGCAGGGAATTAGTTCTCCTTTTTCAAACAAAGCCACCATTTTAAAATTTACCCTTGGTTTAGCTGTGATTGTGTGATCGTACAGAGCATAAATTGTGATCATGATAATCGGAAGCTTTCATCTTCACTTGAAGTAGCATCTCTCCATTATCATGCCCTAGAAATCATGAGTGATAAAGGATCGAGATTTCCTTTAATGTTCTGTATTATGTACTTGGCAAAGGTTAATATTTGTCATCAGGAAACAGGTCAGGCTAAAATTCCAGAAGCTAATTCAGAGAAGCGAGTAGAAATCAGACTTGTGTTTGCCTACACATTCCATCCTTAGAGAAAACATAGATTTTAGAAACTGAGCTATTTACTGGTTTTTTGAGAAATATGGAAGATTTTTACTGATCGATTGATGTATTTGCTTAGTGTGAACTAAAATAAATTCACATCCATTTGTTTGTTTAGCAAATTTCCACCTCCTAAAACAAAAGAAAAGAAATTTTTCCAAGTTGTTAATTATATGCAAGTGGTACAAAATCACTGTTAAATCATCTCCACTAAAGTAACTGTTATTATGTCAGTCACTAATTCAGCCACGTTTCTCTGAAAAAGTGAAGTTTGAAATGTGGTACAGATTCCACTTCACATTGAGAACAAAGATGTCTGCAAATTCTGGTTTTGCTATGTGGATTCCTGCCAATTACCTGAATCATACATTACAGTAAACCCTCAAACTATGCAACTTCAAGTTGTGAGTTAAGCACAACTTGAAGCTTCTCTGTGGCTCCTTCCCCCTGCCCTCCCCCAGCAACGTGGCTGTCAGACTGACAGCTGGGAGAAGACGGGGAAAGGGGCTTTTAGTGTGGCTAGATGCTCACAGCTGCAGGCAGCTAGGCATGCTAAAAGCCTTCTCCCTCCTTCCCACAGTGGTGCAGCTGTCAGGATGAAGGAGGAAGGCAGGGAGAAGCAGCCAGGAAACTGATCAGCAGGATGGGAGGGTGTTGGGAGCAGCCTGGGCTGGTGTGGACTGGAGGGTGCGAGGGAGGGAGCAGATCAGGCCAGGCCAGGCTGGAGGGCACAGAGGGAGCAGAGGAAGCTACAGAGCATGGCTGGAGGTGCCTGGCCACATGGCTGTGGGTGCCCTGCTGCACAGCCAGAGCTGCTTTGCAGTATGTGGCCATGGGTGCCCTGCCACACAGTGGGAACCACATGTCTGTGTGCAGCTGGAGGTACCAGTGGCTCTTCTGGGTTGCACCAGTGGTAAGTCCTTAACTTACCTGGGGTGTGTTGCAGGGAGTGGCATGTTGGGGGCATTGGGGGCCAGGGCCAGGATGGGTGTGGGGAGTGGGCCGGGCCAGGCCAGAGGGTGCAGGGGGAGTTGTGGGCTGGGTGGTGTGTGTTGAGAGTGGGCTGGGCCAGGCCAGAGGCTGCAGGGGGAGCTGTTGGCCAGGGTGGGTGTTGGGCGGGCAGCTGGGCCAGGCTGGAGGGTGCAGGGGGAGTTGCGGACCATGGCAGGAGGTGCCTGACTGCATGACTGTGGGCATCCTGCTGCGCGCTGGGAGCTGCTTCTCAGCATGTGGCCACAGCAGCCCCTTCACATGTTGGGAGCTGCTTTGCCCTGCACAGCTGGAGGTCCTGGTAGCTCTGGTGGAGGAGGTGGTGGCTCCTCTGGGCTGCACCAGTGGTAAATCCTTAACTTACCTGTGGGGGCAGGGAGTTAGGGGACCAGGCTGGGGGTGTTGGGAAAGGGACAGGTTGTGGGATGTGGGAAGAGGGCTGTGGGTAGGGGGGTGTTGGGAGCAGGCTGGGCTGGGCTGTGGGGTGTGTGGCAGGCTGTGACCAGGAGAGTGATGGGAGAGGAGCGGGCTGGGCTGGGCCAGCGGGTGTGTGGGGAGGGGCTGTGGGCAGAAGGATGTTGGGAGGGAGCCGGGTGGTGGTGGTGGGGCTGCCAGCAGAGGGAAAGCTGTGCGACGTGGAGCAGGAAGTGGTGGGGAGAATCAAGCTGGCCCAATCCTCCCTGCCATTTCCTGTGTGTTACTTCTTCTTTCTCATGTGGTCCTCTGTGAGCCCCTAGCAGGGGCAGCAGCAGCAGCACCAACAGCCCATGGGCGCCAGGCAGGCAGCATGGACCCCTGAGTGTGACGGCAGGCAGGCAGACTGAATGGCTTCTGCCCCCTCATTCTGCATGAGATGAGGGTCTGGGATACTTGGGTTCCTGGATTATTTTGGTTAATCCAAATGGCACATGAATCACGATTTGGCATCCAAGGGAGCATGACTCCTTACATCACCCCAGGGAAGACAACCCTGTCAGAAAATTCCCCAGTGCCTTGTTGGTAGGTTTGGGAGATCCAAAGGCTATGGGAGTAAACCCAGGCAGAAAAGCCAGAGTGGAGACCCTAAGGCAGTTAGCAGGGAAGATTCGTCAAACCTGCTTTCCAGCATCTCCTTGCAGTCACCTCAGTCCCAAACATACTGACTTCTGTCTTTCCTTTGGATTCAACTGGGGCAACCAAGAGGGAGATAGTTCTGCTTGGGCAACATACTTGCTCCAAACACTAGCCCAGGCAGTGCAGTGTGTAAGAGGGTGCCAAATGGAGAGGACACTCCATCCTTGCTGATAGCATGGAAACAACACAGGAAGTGGCAGTTATGGGTTGTAAGCCCTCCTGAACTGGTGAAGAGGAGGATTCCATGGGCCACTTTTGTTGGTGGGAGGAGTCATCACTCTCCACTGGTCAGCTACTGCCCGCCTCAAGCCAGACAGCTCTTGGTCAATAAGGTGCTGACCTGCCACATGTAACTTCCTCATTGGATGCATGAGAATAGACCAAAAATCGAAAAGTAGATGTAAATGACGCATCTGCCAAAAAATGAAATAATAAATCAACTTGCCCCTGTCTTGGTAGTTGGAATGTGTGGACCATGTGTCCGGGACTTGAATCTGCCCATCAGCTTACGAACATGGACTCAATGCACAAAACAGCAGTCATAGATCAACAGGTAAACAAACAGAATATTGACATTGCTGCTCTCCAGGAAGCCAGGCTGGCAGATGCTGGGTCCATGAAAGAAACCAACTACACTTTTTTCTGGAAGGGCTTGAGTTCAGAGGAACACCACCTCTATGGAGTTGGATTTGCTGTTTGGAACAATCTGCTGAAATCTATCAATAACCCATAGCTGAATCAGAACATATTCTATCCCTGAAGCTCTGCACCAAGTTGGGATATGTCAACATTATAGGTGCTTATGCACCCATGGACAAGGACCGCTTTTATTATAATCTTCAGAAAGTTATCAACTCCTTTCCAACTGGTGAATAACTGTACATCTTTGGCAACTTCAATGCTAGAGTTGGATGTGACCATCAGTTCTGGCCCATCTGCTTCGGTCATCATGGTATTGGGAAAATGAATGAAAATAGTCAAAGGCTTCTCGAATTCAGCTCTCAGAATCAGCTCTGCATCACTAATACTTTCTTTAACTTGAAAGAATCTCATAAGGTTTCATGGTCCCACCCCAGATCCAGTCACTGACATCAACTTGACCTTGTACTGGTACACATGAGACATCTCAGCACTGTCAAAATTACACACACATATCACAGCACAGATTGTGACACTGATCACTCCTTGATCATCAGCAGAATGAAAACCATTCAGAAGAAACTCTACATGACAAAGGAATGCAATAAGCCAAAAATCAATACCCTTAATACCAGAGATGCGTTGAAATGCTTTGTCTGCACAGATGATCTCACTGGCAAAATGGAACACAAACCTGATCAACAAACCATTGATGAAGCATGGTCTATGCTGAGAGATGCAATATACGAATGTGCCAAATCTATCTTTGGAACACGTAAATTCTCTAACAAAGACTGGATGGATGAAAATGCTGACATTCTTAGGACTCTTGAAGAAAAACACAAGGCACATCTGAATAACATAAAGAACCCATCTCAAAGCACAAGAGATAACTTTGACACACCAGGGCTACGTCTACACGTGAAGCCTACATCAAAGTAGCTTATTTCGATGTTGCGACATCGAAATAGCCTATTTCGATGAATAGCGTCTACATGTCCTCCAGGGCCGGCAACGTCGATGTTCAACTTCGACGTTGCTCAGCCCAACATCGAAATAGGCGCAGCGAGGGAACGTCTACACGTCAAAGTAGCACACATCGAAATAGGGATGCCAGGCACAGCTGCAGACAGGGTCAACGGGCGGACTAGCGCTTCCGGGGCAACAGCTAGCCGCTCCCTTAAAGGGCCCCTCCCACATACACTCAGCCTGCACAGCACGCGGTCTGAGGAGCCATAGGCACACAGACCCCGGGCGCCGCAGTCATGGACCTCCAGCAGCAGCAGCAGCAGCAGCAAGAGGTGCACCCAGCCCTCCTGGCAGGAGCAGGGCTTGCCCTGGCCCATGCCATGTGGGAGGCAGCTGAGTACCTCCTTGCCCCAGGGGAGGAGATGCCCCCAGGGCAGCAGGGCTCAACCCCTACCCCTGCAGCACCCTGCCCCACCCCCCACCTCACACGCTGGCGGCTGTGGAGCTACCCCACCAGCACCGACTGGTGGGAGCGGCTGGTGCTTGGGGAGTGGGACGACGACCACTGGGTCAGGAACTTCAGGATGAGCCGGCAGACATTCCTGGAGCTGTGCCAGTGGCTCACCCCCGCACTCAGGCACCGGGACACTGCCATGCGGCGTGCCCTCCCTGTGGAGAAACGGGTCGGCATCGCTGTCTGGAAGCTGGCCACTCCGGACAGCTACCGATCCATGGGGCAGCAGTTTGGTGTCAGAAAGGCCACCGTCGGGGCTGTCTTCATGGAGGTAAGAGAACCCACAGGGGGAGGCCAGGGCAGGGCAGCGGGGCCAGAGCAGGGCAGGGGGGCCAGAGCAGAGCAGGGGGGCCAGGGCAGAGCAGGGGGGCCAGGGCAGAGCAGGGGGGCCAGAGCAGGGCAGGGCAAGGCAGGGCAGGGCAGGGCATGGGGGCCAGGGCAGAGCAGGGGGGCCAGAGCAGGGCAGGGCAGGGCAGGGCAGGGCAGGGCAGGGCAGAGCAGGGGGGCCAGAGCAGGGCAGGGCAGGGCAGGGCAGGGCAGGGCAGGGGGGCCAGGGCAGGGCCACGCACACCCTGCTCACCCCTCATTGGGGCTGTCCCATGTGCTTTCTCTGCAGGTCGTGCGTGCCACCAACGCCATGCTCCTGCACAGGCTCGTGAGGCTGGGGGACCCACATGCCACTGTCGCCGCCTTTGCCACCCTGGGCTTCCCCAACTGCTTCGGGGCTCTGGATGGGACTCACATCCCCATCCGCGCCCCGCATCACAGTGGAGGACGATACCTCAATCGGAAGGGCTACCATTCTGTCGTCCTGCAGGCCTTGGTGGACAGCCGGGGACGTTTCCAGGACATTTACGTGGGCTGGCCTGGCAGCACCCACGACGCCCGGGTTTTTCGGAACTCGGGCCTGTGCCGCCGGCTGGAGGCGGGGACCTACATCCCCCAGCGGGAGATCCCTCTGGGGGACACCACCATGCCCTTCTGCGTCATCGCAGATGCAGCATACCCCCTCTGGCCGTGGCTCATGCACCCCTACACGGGCCATCTCTCCGCTAGCCAGGAGCGCTTCAACAAGCGCCTGAACCGTGCGCGCCAGGTGGTGGAGCGCTCATTTGGCCACCTCAAGGGACGCTGGAGATGTGTCCTGACCCGCCTGGATGCGGGCCCCAACAACATCCCCCAGATTGTGGGTGCCTGCTGAGCCCTGCACAACCTCGTGGAGAGCAAGGGGGAGACCTTTCTGCAGGGCTGGGCCACGGAGGCCGGCAGGGCACACGTGCAGCCACCTGCTGCCCCCAGTCGGCAGGTGGACCCCGAGGGGACCTGGGTCCGGGAGGCCCTGCGGGCCTACTTCGACCAACAGGCCGCGGGGTGAACTCTGGCCAGGCCCCCTACTGCCCGCCCCTTCCTCCCCCACACTCCTGCCCCAACGCCCACAACATGGAGCACCCCACCGCCACCCCCTCCCACTTGTCCTGGACAAATGACAGCACGAACTTGTGGGTGAACGTAAATTTTTTTTTTTCTGGCCGAACCTTTTTTTTGGGGTGTAAATAAATATGTGAAGCACAAACAGAAAACTAAGTACGAACGTTCAACCAAAGCAATATGTACACAAATAAAACAAACCAAAGAAACAATTGTGTGGCATACATAATAAAAACAAAACCAGGGAGGATAAAGGGTAGAACTATTTACATGGGGGGGACGGGGCAAACGGGGGCACCAAAAAAACAGTGTCCAACTATATACAACAAGGGGGGGGCCACGTCCCGGGCCCATCGCCCCTATAGCCCAGCACTGGGCGTGCCCGGCCAGGAGCCCCGCCTCGCCTGCAGTCTGGTCCGTGGCTGGGTGGGAGCGGGCTGGACCGGAAGGTATCGGTGCCGGCGAGTCTCAGGTGGCTCCAGGGGTTCCTCGGCGCTCTGGCCCTCGCGGGTGGGTGGTGGGGCGACGGCGGACGGGCCGGCGACGGGCGGAGCAGCTGGTGGTGGGGCTGCAGGAGTGGGCAGGGCAGGCGATGGCTCGGCCGGTGCGGCATGGGGGGCCAGGTAGTCCACGAGCCGGTTAAATGTCTGCATATAGGCCCCCCATGCCTCCTGGCGCCAGGCCAGCGCCCGCTCCTGCAGCTGGAGGTGCTGCTCCGAGGCCTCCAGCTGCTGGCGGAGGATGGCCAGCAGCTGGGGGTCCGTCGCCGTTGGCGGTAGTAGGCGCGGGGTCCGCCGTCTAGCCCTCCGCGGGGCCGGTCGTTCCTCGGCCGAGGGGCTGCCCTGGAGCGATGGTCCCGGAGGGCTCTCCGGGACAACTGAGGCCTCGCCGGCGCTCTCTTCCGGTCCTTCTGATGGTGCAGGTGCAGGTTCAGGACACAGGAGAGGAGGGGGGAAAGAAGAATGGAGACAGGCGTTAGTGTGGGCCCCGAGCCGTGGCCTCTGTCTCCCCTGCCCTGTGCTGCAGGTTCCCCATCCCCGTCCCCGGGAGATGCTGCTGTGATGGATGGGGTTCAGGGGTCCCCCTGCCCTGCACCCCGTCCCCTGGTGGGAGCGACTCTCACTTCACCCCGCAGGGTCTGAGAGCAGGAGAGGTTTCTTAGGCCACAGATGACCAGTTTCTGGCAGGAGTGACAGCACCAGCTGTCGGAAGAGACAGTCCTTCCAACGCGTCGTGGGGAGAAGGCCCCAAGGGGGAGCCCTCTGGGATGCAGCTTTCCCCCTCCTCTGGCTGGCTGCCTACCAGCTCTCCCTTCCCCTAGCCTCTCCCTGTGGCCCCCGCCCTCGCCCCCCAATTCCAAGCCAGCTCGGCTCCTCCCTCCTGTTTGTTCAGGGCAGAGGTGTCACCTGCCAGCTGTAGCGCCAGGATCCTCCTTTGGCCCTGGGAGCTCTTCGGCTCTTGTGGCTCATATGTAGCCTGAGTCTTCCTTTGGCACTCCCCCCACTCCATCACATGCTGCTGCTGTGGGGTGTCCCACCCCCTCCGCCCGGGGGCCACTCGAGGTTCCGCTCCCCCCTGGCCCGGGGATGGGGCATGGCACTGTCATGCAGGGTGGTGGGGGCAGGGGCTGATGGCTGTAGTGCTGTGAGGGCCATGGCCCTCATGTCCTTGGGGCCATGGCCATGTGAGCGTGTGGGGGGCCCTGGACACATCTCTGTTACCCCCGCCCCTCAAGCCCAGGGGTGTCCACCAGAGAGGGGTACCTACCTGTGGGTCCGCTCCCATGGTCCGGAGATCCCCGGGGGTCGGAGGCCCGGCTGCTGCTCCGGGATGGCAGGAGGAGGATCTGCAGGCTGGATTCTGCGTAGGAGGAGCCCCCCTCCTCCTCCTCCTCCTCCTCCTTCCGCGATGTCCCGGGGATGGCCTCCGGGGGGGGCCCCCGGGGTGCGGGGCTTGCCTCTGGGGCGGACTCTGGCTGCAGGGCCTGCTGGGGCTCGTCAGCTGAGGTGTCAAGGGTGGCTGGAGAGGAGGAGGTGTGCCGGGAGCCCAGGATGTCCCTGAGCTCCCTGTAAAAGGGGCAAGTGACGTGGGCAGCCCCAGATTAGCTGGCCGCATCCCAGGCCCGGGCATAACCCTGCTGCAGCTCCTTCACCTTACTCCTCACATGATCCGGAGTGCGGGCAGGGTGACCCTGGGCAGCCAGGCCATCGGTCAGCCGAGTGAACGCATCCGCGTTCCGCCTCTTGCTCCCCATTACCTGGAGCACCTCCTCCTCGCTCCAGAGCCCCAGCAGGTCCCGCAGCTCGGCCTCCGTCCAGGAGGGGCCCCGCTGCCGCTTCCCAGACTGGCTGGCCCTCTGGCTGGGCTGGCTGCCCTGGCTCCCCTTGGGGGGGGTCCCCTGGGGGCGCTGGGGGGGCTGCTGGCTCGCCATCGCCGCTGGCTGGGTGGCTGAGGGCTGTGCAGGCTGCAGCCTGCACGTTGCCTCAGCTTCCTGAAGAGTCAGGGAGGGGGAGGGGACGTTTAAGGGGCCGCTCCATGCGGCCACCAGTGAGCTGAGGGTCTGGAGAGAGCGTCTCTCAACCCCCCAGCTGATGGCTGCCGTGGAGGACCCGGCAATTTCGACGTTGCGGGACGCGGATCGTCTACACTGTCCCTACTTCGACGTTGAACGTCGAAGTAGGGCGCTATTCCTATCTCCTCATGGGGTTAACGACTTCGACGTCTCGCTGCCTAACGTCGAAGTTAACTTCGAAATAGCGCCCGACACGTGTAGCCGCGACGGGCGCTATTTCGAAGTTAGTGCTGCTACTTCGAAGTAGCGTGCACGTGTAGACACAGCTCAGATCTGTTCTTCAGAGAGAATCCAGGCAGTGTGCAAACAAGTATTGGGCTGACCTATGTTCTAATGTTCAAAAGGCATCTGATTTGGGTTACCTGAAAACGATGTATGATGGATTGAAGAAAGCACTCGGACCAAACATCACCAAAGTTGCCCCACTGAAGCATTTAAATGGACAGGTGGTCACAGAAAAAATGCTGCAGATGTCCAGATGGGTGGAACACTACTCAAGTCTTTATTCCCACGAGCGTACAATACAACCTGAATTTGACAACCTCATCCCAACTCTTCCAGAAATGTCTGAGCTAGATTCAGAGCTTACGGAGGAGAAGCTTTCTCAAGCTCTTGATGCTCTCTCCAATGGAAAAGCACCAGGAAACAACAGAATTCCAGCTGAAGTTCTGGAGGTAAACAAGGCTGTGCTCTTCCCCTTCCTCTGTGATTTACTCCTAAAATGTTGGAGAGAAGGCAATGTCCCACATGACATGAAGGACATCACCACTCTCTATAGAACAAAAGGCGACAAGGGTGACTGCAACAACTACAGAGGCATCTTGTTACTTGTCATTCCCAAACGCCTGCAAAAACTTGCAGATCCAGTCTATCCAGAAACACAATGGCTGTGGCCACACTTGGACAAAACTTTGAAATGGCCAGGCAAATGGTCATTTTGAAGATTACTAATGAGGCAATTGAGCGCCTCATTAGCATTAGGATGCTTCCGGCCGTGGTGCTTCAAAAGCACCACTTTCGAATGGGCGCAGCTTGGTGTGGCTACACAGGGGTCCTTTTCAAAAGGACCCCACACATGAGGGGGAATAAGGGGATTTTGAAATGTGCAGGGTCCTTTCGAAAAGGACCCCCATGTAGCTGCGCCGAGCTGCGCACGTTCGAAAGTGGTGCTTTCGAAGCACCACAGCCGGAAGCATCAAAATGCTAATGAGGTGCTGAATTGCCTCATTAGTAATCTTTGAAATGGACATTTGCATGGACATTTCGAAGTTTTGGCCAAGTGTGGACATAGTCAATGTGGCTTCAGGGCTGGCAGGTCAACAAGGGACATGATTTTCTTACTTCAACAACTACATGAAAAATGCAGAGAACAAGGAAAGCATTTGTGGACTTAACAAAGGCATTGGACACAGCCAGTAGATCAGGGCTATATAGAGTATTAACCAAGATTGGCTGCCCACTGACCCTACTCAAGCTCATAACATTCTTTCACAAAAACATGAAAGCAACAGTGCAATATGATGGATCTATATTGGAACCATTTGCACTGAACAACGGTGTCAAACAACAGTGTGTTCTTGCCTCTCGCCTCTTTGGCATATTCTTCTCAGTTCTACTAAGTTGCACATTTCAAACCTCATGTAGTAATGTATTTCTCCACACAAGATGAGATGGCCTTCTCTACAACCTGGTAAGACTCCAGGACAAAACTAAGGTCACGAAAGTCCTCATCAGAGAACTCCTCTTTGCAGATGATGCAGCTCTTGTCGCTCATAATGAAGATACGTTACAGTCACTGATGGATTCTCTATCCGGAGCCTGCAAGATGTTTTCCCTTGATATAAGCATAAAGAAAACTGTTGCATTCACTCAAGGTATATCTCAGTGACACAATTTCATTCTGGATCACAGCCCAGTAGATGTGGTTCAACAAATCTGTTATAATGGATGTACTGTCACCACAAACCTATCCATGGCCGAAGAACTGAACATCAGAATTGGGAAGGCAGGTACCACTTTTGGCAGACTTAGGAAAAGAGCATGGAACAATCCTACACCGACAGTGAAAACCAACATACTAATCTTCCAGGGATGTTTGTTGAGTATCCTGTTATATGGTTCTGAGGCATGGACCAGGAGAAAAAACTGAACAGCTTCCATCTTCACTGCCTCTGCAGAATTACGAATATCAACTGGCAAGATAACATTTCAAAGGCAGATGTCCTGCCAAGATCTGGCATACCCAGCCTCCTAGTGATCCTCAACAGCAGAAGACTATGGTGGCTTGGTCATATGAGAAGAATGGGTGACGAACATCTTCCCAAAGGAATCCGCTTCAGTGAACTGTCATGTGGGTTGAGAACAAGAGGAAGACCAAAGCTAAGATTCAAGGATACATGCAAAAATGGCATGAAAAAAATTCAGCATCGATCCAAAATCCTGGGAATCTATATCATCAGATCAAAATATCTGGTGAAGATTGCTACAACAGGATACATCATGCTTCAATAGCATATGTGCAAACCCGACAAAAGAACTTTGTCTTAGAAGAAAATCTCTGAGACTCAAGCCTTCAGAAGTAGATTGACGTGTGTTTATTGCAATTGACCGTGCAAATCCAATATTGGATGGATAAGCCATGAGAGAAGCTTCAGACTCAAACAATATCCATAGATCCTCATGTAGGTAGTCCGTCGTGTCCAACGATGGCGTCTTGATCTTGCACAGGGCTCTTCGGTTGTGGACTTGCATGTGGGTGAGGCGTCCAAGCTTTGAAGGGCATGGGTGTTCACAGTGGGGGCAAGGGAATTGTCCTGGCTCTGTTGGTGCAGCTGCTGCTGTTGCTTTCTTCCTCTCATGAGCATCCTCACCACCACTGCTAACTACCATCTCTTGAGATGAAAAGGGGCCATATACTGAATATCAATTGTCTTGAGTAACTCTGACCATGTTCTGAGAAGTGTCATCACAATCTAAATATGGCTCTCTCTTTTTCCATCTTTCAGCACGTTTTGAAGACTATGTTGTGACTTTTTTTCTGGTCGTCTGTGTAACCAAAAAGCATTTTCTGTACTGTATAAACACTTAGTTTAAGAATTCTAGCAAGAGAACCTGCAAGCTCTAAATTGCTAAGACATTCAAGGAAGTGTTATAGTGTGATAATTTTACACATTTAATTAATTTCCTAGGTAAGATTCAAATTTCAGTATTTTGCTGTCCCAAGCAATCAGTTGGTTCCTGGGTGACAGTTGGTTCCTAGTGACTCCCACTAGGCTGGGAGAAGGACCTTAGCAGTGGGTGGGCTCAGGCCCACCCATTTCAGACCTCCATATAGTACCCCAGAAACCCTTTGTTAAGCTCAAACTATTTTCAAAGGGGGAAGGCTGCTGGCCCAAATGCTGGCTAGAGAAAGAGGGGCACTTTCCACCATGGTTTTAGAGCATCTGTAAAAATGAGCTGTGGGTGGATGGTTCTGAGGATTAGCATTGAGATAGTTACTTTTAAATCCTAGATTTCTCCTTAATATTTACCCTATGTCTTTAGATTCCAAAACTTGTCATTTAGTATTTTTTCACTGGTCAGAGCTCTGTTCCAAATGCACAACAGTTTAAAAAGAAAAAGCGTGAAAGGAGGCACTAATTTGTATTGTCCATCCAAAGTCAGCAGAGAGGACAAGGGTTGAAAGGGCATGGAGATTAAGCTACCCTTTGCTCACAATAGGTGATCTCTTCTGGTCAGGCTGAAGACATATGGATTGCTGTGGTCTAGTTGGTATTATCATGATACTGGTTAGGTAAGCACATAGAGGACATCAGTGGGCAGGGGAGGTAATACATTTAATGAGGAGCTTCATGCCTCCACTTAGAATTGTCCTGAAAGATGCCATTTTTATTGGATTGCTTTGAGGAACATTTGGGATCATCGGATGTGTTTTGCTTAGAGTTGTTGAGTAAGGATGCCAATTGCTTGTGAACTTTACAAAAACTTTCAGGTTCAGTGGTCCTTGGCTCGTGGCAATCTGTATACTAAGCATTCTGCCTGTGGTATCAATTGGGGACAGAATTCCTCTACGTTTCTTATCTCAAACCATTGGGTGGTATTGTTGTGCACTGTCATGCCCTTAAATCTATCTATTACACAGATGAATTCAAGACTGTAGGCTCCTGAGCTGCCTGTAAAGACTGCTCACAAGCACAAAAAGTGTTTTAAATGAACCTTTTAAAAATACGAGAGAACTAGAAAGGCATCTGTGTGCATAGCAGTTCCTACTCAGAAAACAATTATCTCTATCTCACTGGTTTGCAAAGTCTTAGGTAAATTGCCAACTTGATTAAATTTGCAAAGGCTCAGCTGTGTAGAAACAAGCCACACCAGCATCCACCCAAAACCAAGCTGCAGCCTGGCTTAACTGAGGACTCACATCTCTCATCAGCTTTAGTAACATGCAGCACGCCTCCAAAGGTGACTAGAAAGCATCTCTGCTCAGAATCAGAATGGGGGATTATGAGTCACTGAAGACTCCCTATCTGCACGGGAGAAGGGACTCTGAGTTTATCGAGAGACCAAAACCCATTTCCCAGAGACACTGTTTGCTTGGCCTTTTCTGCCAGGATGCAAATGACGGAATCTTGAACTAGTTACATGTCAATAGAAGATAAGATAGGGATTTGCTTCTCAATGTGCTTATGCAGTTGTGTAATCTGGGTGGTTCTAAAACTGTGCTCCACTGGCCAAGAGCCCAGTCTGCACAATGTGCTCCAGGGCAATATTGTTTCTTACAGAGCTGACTAACTTGAGCAGGAGTCAGGGGCATCACTGCAGGCTGACCCAGATGCCAGATTCTGACCTACTTGAGAAATGCTTTCATGACCATGTTTTCCCATCCGTGCTCCCCACCATTGGTTCCCAGCACCACATGACTCCTAATCCACAATCTCCTCCACCTCTCTCTGGAATTAAACACCTGACAACCCTTCAGACACACTAATGATATTACAGCCACAAACATCCATCACCCATTCACAAGGCTCTTTCCGTAGACCTTCACATTCCCTCAACTGATGCTTAGTTCCTGGTTATCCTCCTTCCCTTTCATACCCAAAACATGCTATAAGCTCTCTGAAGTGCTGTCCACAATTAGGAAACCACCCGTCCTCACTGATTCTTCTGTATAAAACCCACCCACACCATGCACATAAAGTTTCTGATTCCTCACTCCCTGTGACTGGTCAGTCATTCTCCAAAACCCTCTCCCTTAAATGAATAAAGTTTCCCAATTATCTCCCAACACTCTACCATCTCTAACAGTGTCCATTGCTGAGTGGCAGGAGAGTCTGCTGCCTTCTTGTACCTATGACTTCAAATCTGGCTGTTACGTGGCTTTCTTATAGAGCTCTGCTTGTAAGCCTGTGAGATATTCGTGTCTGGCTGACAGTGCCCGTCAAACTCTGCTGTACCCAGGATTCTGCTGGTGGTGTGTTTGTCAGACAGAAGTTTTCCAATTTTCTAAACTGATCTTGGTTAACAAGTGTGCTGAAAGTTTTAATTTTGGAAAGGCTTTAGGTAGTATGGAGGTCGATTTGCACAGAGCAAATCAGTTACCAAGGACTAAAGGATATAATGAATAATAAAAATTAATTAGTGACACCTGCTGTTTGTCAGGATTCTTTCTCTCCTCTGCTCACACCATAAATCATTATTTAAAACTCATCGCTAGTGAGATCCAGCCACCAGAGGGCACTGTAGACTTAGCACTGGAGTACTTCTGGCAGGAGTTGGATGAAATTGAAGGGAAGATGTTTGCAATGACAATTCCTATCCTGTACTTTTCTATCCACCACAACCTGCATTTTCTCTGTGAACTCCAAGAAGCTGCCCCAGCATCCATAAAACACCAGAGCAGGGGGACAAGTTTCTAGGGCATCACCCAGCAGCTGGATGAATAGTCCCTGTAAACAGTTTTGACTGGCAGGCTAAGGCAAAAACTGCTGAGATCCAGGAAGACAGAGCTGTAACCCAGGCTAGTAATGGAGGGCTAGAAAGGAATCATAAGGATGAGATTTTCAACAGTCCTGTACGTTGGCCAAACTCTGCTCCCGTTGCAGGTCATGCTGTAACTCCCAGTGCTTTGGAAAATGGCACCCTAAGATGTTGAAATTACACAGTCGGTAGAACTTCTGAGCAGCCCCATATGTAGGCTTCCTCTGAACCTGAGACCTCCTGTCTCACAATTCAGGGCACTAGGTCACAATGGGGCAAATGGATTGGACAATATGGTATCCCACAATGGTTGCAAAAATGTGACATGCTGCATTTGCTTAATAGTCACACAAATGACTGAAGGACTGCATATTTGTAACGTGCATATTATAAAACTGAAAGGAGAAAGGGCTAGCCGTATCTTAGATGCAGCAGTGCTTAGACTTGCGCATGTTAATTAATAAAAATACCATTATAATACACGCAATCCACCTAGCACAACCAAAATGCCTTTGAAGGGCTTTGATGCATGTAGCTGTAAACAGATGAAACAGTTATTGCCCAATTAATACAAATGAAAATAGGTTGCAGGATTTTGTGTCACTCCATTGTACACAAAAAAGGAAGTGAGAACAAAACCCTTTCCACCTCATACTTTACAATGAGCCAGAAGCAAAACTCACTTAAAGCTTTTGCAAATCTTAGATTATTCATTTAAACCCCAAGAGGTCATTAAAAATCTTCTTTTAACCTACCACAGTGGAGAACATTTCTTGCTCTTGGGCTAGGAAAGCTGAATTGCAAAGGAATATAAAAACTGAAAAAGATAGCACAATCAGAACAGGTGGGAACATTTTTAGTCTTGTTGCTTTCATTGTCCACATTGGCATGAGTTGGGGTAGTGGGATACATGGGTTTTTTTGAAGTTATTGTACCTTGTAACTTTGTTCAGGGTTGTAGATTTTTTTTTTCACACAACATAGTTCATTTGTTCTTGAGCTATCTGGTTTTATGCTGTATGTCCACCCTTGCCTTGGCATAGGCATCTCACTTGGTATTACAATTTATGTCATTCTGCTAAGTTCAAAATGCCAGTTTCCTTTCACTGATGGGTGGCTTTTATTTCAGCTTTGTTCTCATGAAATTGATCCTGATATTTTCTGGTTTGGTAGCCTATGATTTCCTGACAGGCATTGATGATTATTGCTTTCAGCCTGCTCCCATGTTCCTCAATTTCTTCTGGGAACTGATAGAAGCTTTTCTTCCAAGACTGCTTGGAAGTGTCTCAGAGAGGTAAGCTGTGTTAGTCTGTATCTTCACAAAACAAAAAAAAACATCCAGTAGCATCTTAAAGACTAAGAATATTATTTATTAGGTGATGAGCTTTCATGGGACGGACCCACTTCTTCAGATCTGAAGAATATCAGTATCAATTTGATAACTGAGAAGGACAGAATTTCTAAAAAATAGAGGGGAAAAAAGAAAAAAAATGAAAGGAAAAAAGCCTTGATGAATCAGCTAGATAGAACAGAAGGAAGGGAGGAGAAAAAAATCCTCTGCAAGTGACTACTAAAGTAAGTGGGATGACTGCAGTCACTGCAAGTTCAAAAGTGGGGAAATAGTCCTTGTAATGCATGAGATAATTAATATCTTTGTTGAGTCGGAAGTGATAGGTATCAAACTTGAAAATAAGTTCCAATTCAGATGTCTCCCTTTGTAATCTGAGGTTAAAATCCCTTTGTTTATAAATGCACAACATTAAGGGCTTGTCTACACTACCGCCTCCTTCGAAGGAAGGATGGTAATTAGGGTCTTGGGAGTTTACTAATGAAGTGCTGTGCTGCATAGGCAGCACTTCATTAAGCAAATTCCGCCCCCGCGGCAACTTCGAAGTTTTAAACGTCAAAGTATCAGCTTGGGCTTGCATCTAGAGAGGAGTAAAGGGACTTCAAAGTTGCCCTGGCACTTGGAAGTACCGACGGGTGAGCTCCAGCTACATGCGTGCTGGTACTTTGACATTTAAAATTTCAAAGTTGCTGCAGGGGGAAATTTGCTTAATGAAGTGCTGCATATGCAGCACAGCATATCATTAGTAAACTCCCAACACCCTAATTACCATCCTTCCTTTGAAGGAGGGCGGTAGTGTAGACAAGCCCGAGGTGTAGTATACTGTGCCCTGCTACATTGAAATGCTCACTTACAGGTTTATGTGTATTCAGATTCCTAATGTCTGATTTGTGTCCATTTGTTCTTCAGTGAAGTGATTGTCATCACATTTAATGGGATCCTTCAGGTCTTGAACCTTCTAGGTACCTGACCTAATTCTTTCACAACCTTCATTTGATAGGCATTGCACAAACTCAAGGGACATTTGAAGGAGACTGTGGGACTATCCCTTGCTTCCCATCTTCAGGGAGTTGCTATGGCTTGGACACCATTGCACAAAGACTAAGCAGGATGAAACTGCTTAGAGGATTGTTGGAAGGAAATGTATGCAATGGTGTGGGGGCAGTTACAAGTTGCATTGTGTTCATGGCTGTAACAAGCACTAAAACTTGGGGAAAATTCTCTAAGGCCGTGTGTACACTAGCCCCAAACTTCAAAATGGCCATGTAAATGGCCATTTCAAAGTTTACGAATGAAGTGCTGAAATGCATATTCAGCGCCTCATTAGCATGCGGGTGGCCACGGTGCTTCGAAATTGATGTGACTCGTCTTGACAGGGCTCCTTTTCGAAAGGACCCCGCCTACTTCAAAGTCCCCTTATTCCTAGGAGCAGATGCGAATAAGGGGACTTCGAAGTAGGCGGGGTCCTTTCAAAAAGGAGCCCCGTCGGGACGAGCTGCGTCAATTTTGAAGTGCCGTGGCCGCCCACATGCTAATGAAGCACTGAATATGCATTTCAGCGCTTCATTAGTAAACTTCGAAATGGCCATTTGCGTGGCCATTTTGAAGTTTGGGGCTAGTGTAGACATGGCCTAAAAGTGTTATTTTTAAAAGCCGTTAGGCCATACTCACAGTTACAGCATAGATTAGAGATGAACTTTCACATTTTTGTATGGTTATATAATTAGTAAACAATTTTTTCTCCAGCTTGTCCTTCTTCTCAGAGATCTAACTCAACATGATTTTTATATGTATGGGAAAGCTCCTGTCGCAACTCACCCTGCTTCTAGCTGGATGTGGCATGGAAGCCCTCTTGACTTCAGTTTCCCCACTTTTTTGGCCTATTGTGGCCATCCAAGTCTCCTGGCCTTCTGGCCAGAGTATGTGAGAGTTCTGCCCCTTCAGGACTCACAGACTCCTTCATGGAAAGCCAGCAAAAGAAGGTACCTGACTCAAACCTTCAATAACGCACTTTGGTGGACATATACCTCTCTTGCCACAGCTTCCTGGAATGATCTAACCTACTATCCACTGGCTAGCACACACCTCACTTTACTCAGTCTTTTCTAGCAGACTTCAGCTCATCAGGTGTCCTTCGTCAGTCAGGCTTCCAGCTTTGCCACTATGAAGCTTATTTGGTTCTCTCATCTTTCTGTTCTGGCTCCTTCCCAGAGAAAGGGCAGTTCCTACCTAGTTCCCTGGCCCCCTTTCCAATTGTGTCCACCCATCCTGTAATGGAGACAAATCCTAGTCTCTCCCTGCTGCCTTGCAGTTTCTCAAGGCATGTATTCCACCCTCAGGACAGACTATTAAGAACCAGAGCACAGATTCCAACTTGTGTATGAATTCTGTTCTTAGATTTCATCAACCAGCAATCAAGTGTAAACCCCACATGCACTACAATGGCCTTAACATGGAATCACAGACAGTACCTCCTTAGTATTCCAATCAGATAGGCCCATCTTTGTGATCGATAGTCCCTTACACAACGGATCACAACAATATTCAAGTTACTCCCATTCCCAAAGGACCAGTCACTTACCCTCCATTGTGTGCACATTACATCTGACAGTAAACACAATTGTTGTAGCCAAACCTATGATAAACTATCATAAAGGGAAAGGTAATAAGCAAGTTATTTAGAAAGTGAACATACACACACAAAAAGTTGCAATTTTAAGTTTCAAAAGGTAATAGAAGATTCTATCATCGTCTCTCTTGGTGGTCACTCAATAATAAGTAGGACATCTTCATGTCACCCTCCTGTTTGTGAGTCTGTTGGTGTCTGACCAGCCCGATTCTGGAGCCATATCACAGAAGAAGCAGATATTGGTAGGTGTTGGAGTGGCACAGTACAGTTTTTGCCTCTCTTTTCTTCTCCACCACTCCTTGTTTGCAATGTGGTGGGACCTCTGAAATAATTCCACTCCACCACAGATTATTGCTCTGCAGTTGGAATGGTCCTAGGCAAGGCTCTCCAAACTGTCGAAACTAATGCTGCACTTTTTCATGCGTGCCTTCAGTATATCGCTATTTCGCTTCCTCTGACCCCCAATGGTCCTCCAGCCTTTCTTCACCTCAGAAAATATAATCTGATTTGGAAGCACTAATCAGACATCTGAACCACATGACCAGCCCAGCAAAGTTGTTGGTGAATGATAATGACTTCAATGTTGGCCAAGTTCAACTCTTCCAGGATGCTAGTGTTCATGCACCTAACCTCCCAAGAGATCTTTAGGATTCTCCTGAGGCAGCATTGATGATATTGTTCATTGGCCTTCAAATGATGCTTGTATGTTATCCAGGTTTCACATGCATCCAGTAGCACTGGAATAACCACTGTGTGGCATACAAGGAGCCATGTCTTGGCATACATGTTCTGGTTTTCGAAGATCCTTTGTCTCAGGCGGGTAAGCAAGTGCTATATGTCCTTTAGGGCTAACCAAGGCTAACTACCCTTGCTTATTTCTAAAATCCTTGCCTTCTCAGAGACCAAGAAGCATAGAGGCATGAGCTATGTCTATATTAGCACTTTTATTGTTGTAACTTGTGTCACTTTGCAGTGTGAAAAAACACACCTCCGGATGACATAAGTTTCACCAACAGTTGCAGTGGTGTAGACGGTGCTGTGATGGTGGGATTTGCTCTTCTTGTGACATAGCCACAACCTCTTGTTGGGGATTGTTTTATTATGACGATGGGGCTGTTCTCTTCCACTGGCATGAAGCAGCTACATGGGAGACCTTGTGGTGGCATGGGTCCATTGGTACAGCTGCGTCACTGTACATTCTTAGTGTAGACATAGCCACAATTCCTTCCCAGGACTTTTATTCCCTCTCCCCTCTTTCTGATCTGAATGGCAAGCTCAGCTGATGGCAGGAATCCACCTGCACGACTCCTCTTATGGGGGGAGAGGGTGAGTAAACAACACAGTCTCATGGCCTTTTTCATGTTTGTAGCCAGACAGAGTCTCCCCCTTACAAGCCAGCTTGCTCGTTGCCCCCCCCCACTGAGGAGCACACAGGGCACGGAAATGGCTGCTGACAGCACAGTCTTTGATGCCCTCATTGAGGCCCAGATATGCTGGCTTATCGTGACCCTGAGAAGCAGAAAGTACAGCTAGAAGGCTAACAGGCCAGACTGTCAACATGAGAGGGGGGGTGAACCCTCAAGAAATCACCCCAGCTGGCATTGATCAATATGATGCACACACACAATCACTCAGAAGGGGACGTGCCCCGCCCGCACAAAAGAATGTCCTGTACTCCTAAATTGTTTATCTCTTGTCTTACAAGTGCAAACTAAGTAGAAATGCCCTTGTAACAAACTGGAGTCACAAAGACAGACCAGTATGATCTGGCACCATAGATAAGAAAGAGAATACATAACCCAAAAGGGGTATAAAAGATGGGTCCAGCAGAAGTCTAACTGAGTGCATTCAACCAACTACCTGCTGGTCGGGTCAGGTGATTGCCTCCCGAGGTCCACAACTGGGGACGCCCAACCTCGTATTCGTCTTTCCGTCGGAATTGAGTGACCGATCCGGCTTGGCTACGCTGGTATCGAGGAGACACAGAGAGGGTAAGATACACCCATGCTAGGTCTCTGACTTTTTTTGTGCACAGCTAAAGAATTAGAGCTCTGTAACTAGTATCAAGATATCATTGTGTTAGATGGTAACAGATATCTTTGTATTGGATTGTAACGTAACTTGTTAACACCTGTACTTTGCTAGCATATAAGAAGTAAACAATAACCTTTTGTAACCACACGCTTATAACTGTAGCTTAATAAACTTGTAACTAGTTAAGATCCAAGCCTAACTATTTTTGTTAACCCTTTTGTCACTGCAACACAGCCGGCACAACAAAAGAACTTTAACCATTTGGTTACAACAGCCTGGCCGTAGGTAAGAGTGCTAGGAGCTGCCTGCTCTAACAGTGAAAAACTGGGTTGCTTAGGACCCAGGGGAGTCCGTCAGCCTGTCTTGGCTGCTTGCAGCGACGAGCTCTGTGCTCTTGTAGTTTTAAACTTGGATGATAACAAGGGCATAGTTGGTACCTCACCGCACATTACCTGGCCGCCGGCTAACAATGTTCCATGCTAGTGGGTCTTCCTTTCTGGTCAGGACATGATATACCTTCAGGGGTGAACGTGGGCTGCTATGGGCTGGTCCAGCATCAGGTAAGAAGCGGCTGCTGGTATGGGCCCGGCAGCACTTAACCATTGCTGACTCTCCCCCGTCCCCATCTGTGGCCCTGTGGTAGGGTCTGGCAGAGCTCTTGTGGCAGCGCTGCCATTGCAGCACTTTACTATCACTGCCTTTTTGTCCACTCCAGGCCACCAATGAGGAAATGGGGCAAAATGGGGAAGCAATGTTAAAGTACTGTGGAGACAAAGCTGCTGGACCCCAGTGGCTGCTGATAGGTGAATGGGAGGCCCAGGGCCACTTATGGGGTTGGAGGCAGGGGAAGCTACCTCAGGGTCCAGTGATTAAAAAGGGTTCAGCAGGGGCTTGGCTGATGCTACTGTAGCAGTGACCAGTGCCCTTTAAATCACTTTTGAAGCCCAGGGCAGTGCACACCATGCAGAACTGAAGGGCTGTCTGAGGGAGGCTGTCCGCCCAGCCCCGCCCCTCTGTCATGGCCCCAATCCTTGTGGGGCCTAGGAGCCTCACCCCTGCATAGGTAGGAGTTTTAAATTACTTTCACCCCTTCCCACCTTCTGCTGAAGACGAGCAGTTCACACATGTTGCCTGTGAAAACAGTATTGAAAATAGAAGGCCATTGCTCAAAATTTAATTATGATTTAAGCGGATTAAAAGTCTCACTCCTATCTGGGGATTTACATGGTTACAGAGGTTTACAGGGGAAATGATCAACTATTACCTTGCAATATGGTATGCAGATGTTGTAACTGAGATTAATGCATGCAGCAACTTACAGCCACTCCGCAAAGTCTGGACACTAGACACAATTCTATCATTTTAATTCCTATTTTAACAACATGAGCAGGTGAGTCAGATGGGTTCCAGCTCTGTATTTGTCAGTATTCTACTGAGGCATTTGGTCCTTATCATGAGCTGGCACCTGCTAGGCCAGCATTACAGAGCTTTTTTTAGAATTAGTCCTGGTCCACCCAGACTAGTAAAACTGGTGTGTCGGGCCTTCATTAATGCCTGCACATGTTGTGTGAGGCAGAGCCATCCCACTCGTAGGATGAAGTGGGGTGGCCACCACATGCTGCATGCTTTTCGGGCCCTGTGGTGGCTGATCCCATCATCCTATGGATGGGAGGGACAAGGGCTTACCTGGGGCTAAGGGCTGGGTGGCAGAGGCTTCAGGGGTCATCAACCCACCCTTCCCCTCAGTCACCACATGGCTAGTAGAAGCAGCAGCGCTACCCCACTCCAACCTCCTCGTCCTCTGCGCCTCACTTCTCCACAGCAGCAGGAAGCAGGGTGCCCCTATGGTTCCTACCACCTATGGAGAAGCAAGACAGAGTGGGCTGGGAGGGTGGTGCAATGGGGCGGAGCAAGTTGCTACTACCGATCTCACACCCTGCCACACCTTGGGATGCCCCTGGTGTGAGGTAAGCACCCTATCTCTGTATACCATAGAACCTCAGAGTTATGAACAATAGTGTCATTGACTACTCGACAACGCACCTCATTTGGTACTGGAAGTGTGGAAACAGGCAGCCGCAGACACCAAAAGCAAAATCAAAAAGCCCAGAAAATGTTGTGTTGGGGTAAACTACTACTAGATGAATAAAGGGAAAGTTTGATAAAAATATTTACCAGGGTGACAACATGTATTGGTAACATGAGGCAAGAAAGCACCTTTTTGCTACTAAAAAGTACCCCAACATATTCCTTCCAGGATTGTATAACTGCATATAGAATCATACAATCATAGAGGCTGGAAGGGACCTCAGGAGGTCACCTAGTTCAGCCCCCTGCCTAAAGCAGGATCAACTCCAAATAAGTCATCCCAGCCAGGACCTTGTCAAGCCAGGACTTAAAAATCTCCAGGGATGGAGACTCCACCACCTCTCTAGGTAACACATTCCAGTGCTTCACCACCCTCCTGGTGAAGTAGTTTTTCATAATATCCAACCTACACCTCTCCTTGTTTTGCTACCTGACACCACTGAGAACAATGTTTCGCAGCTCCCCTTTAGGTAGCCTAAGGCTGCTATTAAATCACTCCTCAGTCTTCTCTTCTATAAACTAAACAAGCCCAAATCCCTTAGCCCCTCATCATAGGTCATATGCTCCAGCCCCTTGAAGTATGTTGAAGTATCAGAGGGGTAGCTGTGTTAGTCTGTGTCTGCAAAAACAATGAGAAGTCCTGTGGCACCTTATAGACTAACAGATATGTTAGAGCATAAGCTTTCGTGTGCAAAGACCTGCTTCATTAGATGCACATCTGATGAAGCAGGTCTTTGTCCATGAAGGCTTATGCTCCAAAATATCTGTTAATCTATAAGGTGCCACATGACTCTCACTGTTTTTGCATATGTTGAAGTAAGATGTTGACTCAGGAACAGGGCTAAAAGACGTGAATTATCCTGATCCCTGTGAAAACAACATTGAAAGTAGAAGGGCCCTTGTCTAGAAAGTTTAATTATGATTTAAGTGGATTAGGCTGAAATGTTTGTCTCTCAGTCAATTACTTAGTGCAGGCAGATGCAATTTCCACCAATATTCTTACTCCCTAGTGACACTTCTGTTCTGACTGCAGAATGAATTGCACTGAATTGCTGAGTAATCTTGGCAGTGTAGGTTGGCTGCAGGCACTCTGGGTTTTCCCCAATAGGGAATTTTCAAGCGTGACTGCATGGAGCACAGCTTTTAAAGTTGTCATCCTGGGTGTGTTCTAGATACATGATTCTGGGGCTGATCAGAAAATAAATTCGTGGTGTCTTGTCAGTCACTCGATAATGAGTAGGACGTCTTCTTGACATCATCCTATTTGTGAGTCCATTGGTAGCTGACCAGCCCAATTCTGGAGCTGCAGGTCTTATTACAGAAGGGGCCAGTGCTGGCAGCAGTTGGAGAGGCACAGGGCAGCTTTTTGCTGCTCATATCTTCTTCTCTGCTTCTCCTTACCGGTGCTGTGGCAGGATCTCTCCGATTGTGCCACTCCCTTTTGGATTATTGCTCTCCACTGGGGATGGTCCTGGGCAAGGTTCTCCCAAGTGTCAGCACCAATGCCACACTTTTTCATGTGTGCCTACACAATGTCTTTAAATCACTATGTGTGGTGTACTCAGTATCTTGCATGACTGGGCTGTAGGGTGGGAAGAAGCAGTAAGTATAAACCATAGATCATAGAAAATTAGGCTTGGAAGAAACCTCTGGAGGTCATCTAGTATAATCCCCCACTCAAAGGATGACCAATTCCAACTGAATCATCCCATCCAAGGCTTTGTTAAGTCTTTCTTTAAAACCCTTCAACGCGTTCCTAGTGAAATAATCTTTCCTAATATCCAACCTAGGCCTCCCCTGCTGCAATTTGAGGCCACTGCTGCTTGTTCTATTGTCTACCACCACTGTGAACAACCTAGTCTCATCTTCTTTGGAGCCCTCATTCAGGTAATTGAAGGCTGCTATCAAATCCTTGCTTTTTCTTCCCTCTGCAGACTGAATAAGCCCAGATCCCTCTGCCTTTCCTTATAAGTCATACACCCCCAGCCTGCGAATCATTTCCACCATCCTTTCTACCATTTGTTCACCTCCTTTCTGTAGTGGGTGCCACAAATCTGGATTCAAGCATCAGTGTCGAATAGACACTTCTGGCATTGCTCCTACTAATGCAGTTCAATATGCTGTCAGTCTTCTTGGTAACAAGGGCACACTGTTGACTCATAGCCAGCTTCTTGTCCACTTTAATTCCAAGGTCCTCTTCTGCAGAATTGCTGCTTAGTCATTGGTCCCCACCTTGTAGCAGTGCAAATGTACAGAAGAAACAAAGATCTTGTCATTATAAAACCGTTCTTTTTAAAATACCTCCCCACATCCACATAATATCGAGCTTTTTATAGCACTTTACATCCATAGATCTTGAAATAGATTGGAAAGAATGTGGGCATAATTATCCCTATTTTATAGTTGTCTATTTATTTGCTGCAAAATTGAATTCAGGGTTTGGGGCACTTCGGCCAGGCCACAGCTAATCAGAAGGTTGCCCCTGCCCTGCCCCTCCTCATTGCAACTGAAATCAACCACTGCACTTTCTTTAGAGCAGGATGGACAGAGGCATTTCCATTGGAGAACCCACCATTTTGAATTTGTTTCTCCTGTGGGTCTGACAGAGCCCAAGTCTGTTGATCTTCAGAATCCAGGGATAGCCCATCATGGAACACTCCCTGCTCTCCAACCCTCAAATGAGGTAAAATATGCCTGTATCTCCCTTCTAAATGCCTCTGTGCTTCCCCTTAGAACCAATGAACCCTGACTTCTTTGTGCTTAATGCAAGTCTTAGCCTGATTTTAATTTGTTCTTTTGTCTGCTGTGTTCTGTTGCTGATGATAAACTGGATTCTCACTGTAGAGAGCCACCATCGAAGTGGTTAGGTAAGTTAATAATGCTACCCCTGTGACCTTCCATCCATTTAGTATTAAAAGGAATGGAAGCTCAATCAATATTTAAAAGGAACAGGTACTTTATTAGGGAAAGGATGGGGTTGAAATAAAAGAAGAAGTAAGGCTAGGAATTTGTATAAGGAAGAATTCAGGAATTATGAACAAACTACACCCATAACAACAAGAAGTCCTGTGGCACCTTATAAATTAACAGGTATTTTGGACCATAACCTTTCATGGGCAAAAACCTACTTCATCAGATGCATGAGTGGGGGGTCTAGAGGAGGGTCTAAATTTATAGGCTCATGAAAAGGAGGGAGTCCCAGTCAAGAGGAGGGCCAGAGCTGACAAGGTCAATTCAGTTAAGGGGGATGTGGCCCATTATCAGCAGCTAATGTGGAGGTGAGAACGTCAAGGGAGGAGAAACGGCTTCTGTATTTAGCCAGCCACTTCCAGTCTCTGTTCAGTCCCTGGTTGATGGTGTCAAATTTGCAAATGAATTGCAGCTCTGCAGTTTTTCTTTGGAGTATGTTTTTGAAGTTTTTTTGTTGCAGGATGGCTACTTTTAAATCTGTTGCTGGCCCTTCTCTTGACTGGAACTCCCTCTTTTTCATAAGCTGATAAATTTAGACTCTCCTCTGGAACCCCCACTCATGTATCTGATGAAGCGGGTCTTTGCCCACAAAAGCTTATGCTCCAAAATATGTGTTAGTCTATAAGGTGCCACAGCACTTCTTGTTTTTGAAGACACAGATGAATTTGGCTAACTCTGTGGTACTTACATCCACAATGATAATCAGACCCTCCCTCAAATAAATAATATCCTCTCCAGTGCTTTTTTTTGTGCCAGTACAGGCCAATACACCATACTAGCCCCTTGGCAGCCCCAGTCAAAATCCCTGGTCCGGTAGCAGGGGAAACCTGGCAGCCCTTGGGGCTGGAAACCAGCTGGGGTATGGAGCTCCACCAGTAGCTCCATCCTCAGGGACCTGGTCAGGGCTGGGGAAATCCCAGCAGCCCTGCAGCTGGGGGCCGGCCACAGAGTGGAGCCCCTTCAGCAGCTCCAGCCCCAGGGACCTGGCTGAGGGGGCAGGGGTGCCTGGCAGCCCTGCAGCGGGCAGCCATCTGGGGTGTGGAGCAGCCCCAGCTGTGGGAACCTTGTGTACCGGCTCCTCTTTATTTGCAGAAAAGCACTGACCCTCTCCATTAACTAGCTGTAACCAGAATCCTAACCTGGTATATAAATGTACCTGGGTGCAGCCCGCAGGTCCCATGCCATTGGTGTGCACTGGAACTCAGTACAGATGCCTGACCGGAGAAAAAATATGCAATAAAATAACCAAAGAACTGTAGAAGGCCTGACCATAGCTCAGGTGCAGCATAGTGCCATCATGCCTTTAGGATGGGGTGAGCCTTCACCAGGGTGAATACCCCCAGGCTAGGACTTTCCACATCCCCAGACTCCTTGCAGTCTAGCTAGGGGAAGGCTCCTAACAGACCAATTGTGAGTTGTGTGACAATGTATTTCCTTTGGTTTGTTTTGAATCTGCTGCCTATTACTTTCAGTGGGTAACATCTAGCTCTTGTGTTATGTGAAGGGGAAAATCTCACCTCCTTCCTTCTGTCCTCGTTGTTCATGTGTCCCACTACAAGGCAGATCCCTTACTGGAAAGACCAGATCCCTGAGTTGCACCATCCTGGGCCTTCCCTTGGCTTGTGAGCATTTGGAAAGAAGGGTCCAGCTTCTCTCTCCACATGGTGTTTTGGGGTGGGAGATGTAGTGTGGGAGGCCCCCTGTGAAGATGAGTGCTTCTGGCTGTCAGAAACCCCTGGACAAGAGCTCTATCTAACTCAGCAGAGAAAACTTGGGGGCCATGATGCTTCTGGAAGAGGCTTAAATAAATGAGGCGTGTGGCAGAGCTAAGAACAGAAGTTAGATCTTTTAGCTCTTATTTAACTGCAAAACTTCTTTTTTTTTTTTTTTACAAAAACAATGAATTGAGTGTTGTATTGAGGCTCCTGTGATGTTACCAGATTTTTACAATACATATAAAACCATTTCTGTAACCACTGTATTAAGTGTGCACCAAATCTTGTGCCAACTGGGCCAAGTGAGATGTCCAGTGAAAGCTGGTGATGTATTTGTGATGGAGTGGGGGGAGTGCATGTGTGAGTCAGGCTGGATGTGAGAGGCAAGCTGAGCAGCTCCCAGTGGCTAAGGATGACCCTGGGGCTACAACTGGCAGGTAACACCTCTGCCCTGAACAAAGAGGAGGGAGGAGCCGAGCAGGGGTTTGAATCGGGGGTGGCAGTTAGAGCCTAGGGGAAGAGAGAGCTAGAAGGCAGCCAGCCTGAGGAGGGGGAAAGCTACACCCCAGAGGGGGCCCCCCTCGGGGTCTTCTCCCCAGGACGGGTTGGAAGGACTGTCTCTGACTGCTGTACTGACGCTCTGTGAGAAACTGGGCATCGGTTGCCTAATAAACCTCCTGTTGTACCTGCTGAGTGAGAGTTACTCCTGCCAGCAGACGGGGTGCAGTGCAGGGGGACCCCTGAACCCCATCACAGAACTGAATCTGTTTATGCTGATGGTATATCTGTGCCATTTTTGTGTGTTACAGATATTGGCTCTATACCGGTATTAGAAATGCTTTAGGGCTAAGGATCACAGTGGAAGGCATGGTCTCCTACCGTCCAGGAAGAGGAGCTTAACTGAGACTCAGACTTCAAATCCACATCTCGTGAATTTGACTATGAAGTGTCATCCGGGAATCAGCCATTGGAAGGGGGTCCCAACAGGTGAATGACAGATGACCTACACATGTAACTCTCCATTGCCTATGTGATTAAGGAAACATTTTTCCCTCCGCATGACAAATCTCTAAAGGTGACTCTGGCTGTGGCCATTTTGTCCTTAGTCCTCAGACCACTGTTCTTAGCTCCCATCTTGACAGCGGTTTGCAACAACATGGCTACGTCTACACGTGCACCCAACTTCGAAATAGCTTATTTCGATGTTGCGACATCGAAATAGGCTATTTCGATGAATAACGTCTACACGTCCTCCAGGGCTGGCAACGTCGATGTTCAACTTCGACGTTGCTCAGCCCAACATCGAAATAGACACAGCGAGGGAACGTCTACACGCCAAAGTAGCACACATCGAAATAAGGGAGCCAGGCACAGCTGCAGACAGGGTCACGGGGCGGACTCAACAGCAAGTCGCTCCCTTAAAGGGCCCCTCCCAGACACACTTTCATTAAACAGTGCAAGATACACAGAGCCAACAACTAGTTGCAGACCCTGTATATGCAGCACGGACCCCCAGCTGCAGCAGCAGCAGCCAGAAGCCCTGGGCTAAGGGCTGCTGCCCACGGTGACCACAGAGCCCCGCAAGGGCTGGAGAGAGAGTATCTCTCAACCCCCCAGCTGATGGCCGCCATGGAGGACCCCGCTATTTCGATGTTGCGGGACGCGGATCGTCTACACGTCCCTACTTCGATGTTGAACGTCGAAGTAGGGCGCTATTCCCATCCGCTCATGGGGTTAGCGACTTCGACGTCTCGCCGCCTAACGTCGATTTCAACTTCGAAATAGCGCCCAACACGTGTAGACGTGACGGGCGCTATTTCGAAGTTACTGCCGCTACTTCGAAGTAGCGTGCACGTGTAGACGCAGCCCATCTATGCTATGAACTAAGCCTGTATGGACTGGGAATTTACCCCTCAGAGGCTATAATTTCAGAGACTTTCAAGAAAGCAGCTTTTACCATTGGCTGTAGCCTACATTAATAGCTTTGATTGATGTACATAATTTAACCACTTTAACAATCTTTCTTTCTTTCTTTCTTTCTTTAATAAACCTTTAGATTTTAAATTCTGAAGAAGTGTTTCACAAAGTGTGGTAAGCAAACCACTGATGGTACATGAAAGGATTTCAAGGGTTACATGAGCAAAAATAAATTACTAAAAATCAGGAGAGATTGCACTGGGGGAGAGGGTACGCTGCTAAAGCCAAAGTCCCGAAAGGGGTACACAGATATTTTAAGTTTGGGAAACACTGTTCTAAAGTGTTGCTGTTTTGGGTAAGAGCTAAATCTATGTTGACCTCGGAATGTGGCTGGTCCCTTTGAGGGCTGGAAGAATGTGTGTGGATTTGTTGAAATAGGTCTTCATAACTTCTCACCTGAGTAAGGAAGATTATTTATTTGGGCATAGGAGCAGCTGAAAAATCTGTGGTATTTGCTTGTGTAACTTCTGGCTGGCCAGAAGGGCTAGACGAGGTATTTCTGTGCCTGGCTTGGTTTGCCGAACTGACAAGGAGACTCCAGCCTGGGCTGTAAGGTTTTAAGCAGTTTGCCCAGCATTGGTTCTCTTAGCAGTGCCCAGAAACCCCCTAAAAATTACAGTGGCGTACTCATGCTTCGATTCACAGAACCAAGCCAACTGCGCTTCATATCAGGACCCCACACTATTCTAAATTTGAATTTGGGTTTGAAAGCATTTTTGGTTAAAGTGTAATTGCAATGAGTCAGAAGCAGTGTGAGGGCCTAATAATGCCCTAAAAGATTTGTGCTGGAAGAGAGCTACTAATCAAGAACTCAGAACTTCGTTAGTGGCCAGAAATTGTATAGAAGCAATGAAGGAAGTAGAAGGAAAATTGGATTTGGTGTATCAACAAAACTTGCAGACCTTTGTTTAAAGGAAAGAGAAGAGAGTGCTGCACTAAAGGAAAAGGAGACGCGAGTCTGGGCTGGAAGTGGCCTGGTCTTAAGCAATTTGCCAAGAGTTGATTCTCTCAGCTGTGCCCAGAAACCTCCCTTCATATTATAGCTTTTTAAAGCTTTTGGAACAGGAATCAGACGAGTGGCTCACCTGGATTAATAGCCTGCCTCTTACAGTGGCCAGCGCCAGCTGCTGTAAAGGTAGAAACCATGAAGTAGACATGTTTTGGATAAACTGCCCCAGGGAAATTTTCCACCTGTGCCTCTATTGTTACGGCTTGGTTTATTCCTGGGAGGGTTTATTTGCAAAGTTCTTGTTCATTTAGTCTTTAATATTTACTCCTATAAATCTGGATAGTCTTGCATACAAGGTCAAATCCAATCCAAGCCATTATGAGTCAGATTCACAGATGGTCTTAATACGCACAAGTTCCCTTTGTGATAGTGATGGTCACTCACTAAGCTCTCCTAAGAATCTGGGCCCTAGTGAGTTTTTATAGGCTAATGGCCACCCCTCGGTGTCTGTGGCTGAGGCAGGGGGACACCTCTTCACTAGTCTTCACGACAGTATTCCTGGATCTATACTACAGTAGGCAAATTACTAATCTATACAGGGGCTGGGGGCTTGACTCTCCTCTTCCAAGCAGGGCAGGGGAATCATTCCCCAAGGCTTGGTCCTTTTTTCAGGCAGAGGAACAAGAGTCAGTCTTCATATTGTCCAAGCAGGGAAGGTCAATCAGCTGTCTGGGCCCTGGTCTCTGAGCCAAATGGGGCAGTAATCAACAAGAGTCAGTATCTCTAGCCATATGCAGAGCAGGGTGGTTAACACCAGTGCTCTGGTCTTTCAGTGACACCAAGTCATTTCAATAATGATCGGGGTTCTCTGGTCTTCAAGCTAGGCAGGGTAATTTGCAATCAGGGCTCTGAGGAAAGAGATGAACACCACAGCAGGCTACCAGCTCAGGTGCAGGGTTGTGTGACAGCATAGGTCCCTTGGCTATGGAAAGGAAGAACAGCCATCCCTGGGTTGGTGTGGTAGTGGGGGCATTGGGCCCTCCCAAATCCTCCCAACCCAGGGCCCTGTCAATAGTGGGGTGGTCCATTACTGGGTCAGCTGGGATCCACCCACAACAGGCTGACCTGAATTCACCATCTACCAGACTACTGCCTGATTTGCAGGAGCCAGGAAACTGACCAGTCCACCAGAATGCAAATGCTTCTCAAGGACATGGGAATCAAATCACTGCCTTTAAAAAAAGTGATTTATTAACAAAACAAACAATATATGTGATAAAGTGTACTTGGTAGCTAAGTGTTACAGAGCAACTGAAAAAAGAGTAGCTTGAAGCACAGAGAATTACTTTAGTGGGATCCAATTTAAAAGTTACGGTGTACAGGGGAGTACATCAGTCACCTTAAGAAGTCCCACACCAAACCCAAAATAAAAAAGTATCCTGATTGCATCTGACTAAACATTTCCTTTCTACTTACATACCTGTATGCCCATATCTCCTAGTGGTCATGATATTTACTGAATTACTTAAGCCTGATCAGGTTTAGACATCTCTGTGTCTCTCTTCTCTGGCCACAAAAAACAAAGACTCCTCAACAGATAACTGCTTCAGTTAAAAAAAAAATCCTCCTTTCTCTTCCCATTGGCTCACCTGAATGCTTGCCAACAGGGAACCCACTCTCTCTGGGTTTAACCCTTTACAGGCATTCATTCATGACACAAGGGGAAATATCTGAGGCAGGGACAGGGCATTAGGAACACGACAATACAGGACTACAACAGCAGCAGGCATGAGCATTAAGCAGCCAGAAAGTCGCTACTGCTGAATTAAGAGCTGGTGTGCTGGCCCTTCTTTCCACTCTGGTGGCAGAGCTAATCAGGCATCTCACCACAGGCAGCTGCTCTCGTCAGGCCTGGATTCCTGACAGGAACAGAGAAATGTTCTAACCTCACCATTTCCTGGAATCCTGAATTCACAGGCAGTATGTCAGCTCTGTTAGTTATCATTCACCTGTCAACTGAAACCGCAAAATATTCCTTAATTAAGCTACTATAAAATAAATGAAACAATAGAATAATGGTAGTATAAAAGATACCATTGGTGGAGTGCCCCATGATGACAAGATATTCATGTTATGAAAAAATGCAGTGAAATGATATGTAAGGCTTTAAAGTTTTCAACACAATCATTTGGCTGCAAAAGCTGATCATCTATTACCATGTAAATCTTCTAGTTAATTATTTTTTTCTTATTAGGAACAACCATACTGAGTCAGAGCAATGTCCACCTGACCCATTAAACTGTCTCACAACAATGGCTGGTGCCAGATGTTTCAGAGGGAATGAATAAAACAGGGCAAATTATGAAATAGTCTGCTCTGGAGTCCAGTCCCAGCTTCTGGCAATCATAGGTCAGCTTTGCGACCGGGTGCTTGCGAACAGGGTGAGTGCTAAGAGGAGGGAGTTTTGAGAGGTGAGTTTAGAGGGGAAGCTTGGAGGGAGCCAGTGACTTCTATTGCCCTTAAACTTAAATCCTTTATAACAACCTCTATCTGAAACATTTAACTAAACCCTCATATATAATTAGAGTAGGAAATGGAGGCAGAAGCCCAGCAGCAGAGTAAGGGATATCCTGTTTATTGTGTCGAGTGCAGTATGTATGACTACCTACCCTGTGGGTGGGTGGCGTATGTTTGCGCTTGATGCAAGGAGCTCCTGGCCCTCAGAGACCGAGTGCATGCTTTGGAGGCCAGGGTGGCTGAACTGGAGGAGCTAAGGAAGGCAGAGGTGTTTGTTGATGAGACTTTCCGGGACATAGTAGGGCTGTCCCACCTCCAATCTGACAGTCCTGATGCTGTTACAGAGGATGAAAGGCTCAGGGAAGGAGAGCAGTCAAGGGGAGCAGAGGGAAACCATCCCATAGTTGGGACCCTCCTTCCAGAGGGTGCTACTGTATCCTCTCGCGCCGAGGATACTTCTCTGGGGGAGGGAGCACCAGCTGTTAGGAAGAAGCAGGTTTTAGTAGTGGGGGATTCGATCATTAGAAATATAGGTAGTTGGGTTTGTGATGACCGGGAGAACCGTATGGTGACTTGCCTGCCTGGTGCGAAGGTTGTGGATCTCTCGAGGCATCTAGACAGACTTATGGGCAGTGTTGGGGAGGAGCCGGTGGTCGTGGTACATGTCAGTACCAATGACATAGGGAAGGGTAGAAGAGATGTTCTGGAGGCCAAATTTAGGTTACAAGGAAAGAGACTGAAATCCAGAACATCTATGGTGGCATTCTCTGAAATGCTTCCAGTTCCACGCGCAGGGCCAGATAGACAGGCAGAACTTCAGAGTCTCAATGCGTGGATGAGACAATGGTGTAGGGAAGAGGGGTTTAGATTTACTAGGAACTGGGGACACTTTTGGGGTAGGGGGAGCCTATACAGGAATGATGGGCTCCACCTAAGTCAAGGTGGATCCAGACTGCTGGCATTAAACATTAAAAAGGTCGTAGAGCAGTTTTTAAACTAAGAGGTGGGGGAAAGCCAATTGGTGCGGGGGAGCACCTGGATCGGACGGAGACTTCTCTTACACGAGGCTCCATAGATAGGGATTCCCTAGAAGTTAGTCAGATAGGGAACGTGGGAAATAATATATGGGCAAGATCAGATGTGAAACAATCGCATATAAAAAAATCCAAGGCGTCTGTGAAAGGCGGACATATAAATAGTGGTAGTTTTTTAAAGTGCTTTTACACAAATGCTAGGAGTCTGTCTAATAAGATGGGTGAACTGGAGTACCTCATATCAAAGGAGGAAGTTGACATAACAGGCATCAGAGAAACATGGTGGAATGAGGAAAATCAGTGGGACACTATCATACCGGGATATAAATTATATCGGAAAGACAGAACAGGTCGTGCGGGTGGCGGAGTGGTACTATATGTGAAGGATAATATAGAATCAAATGAAACAAAAATCCTAAAGGAATCAAAATGTTCCACAGAATCATTATGGATAACAATTCATCCCTCTAATATGAATATGGCATTAGGAATATATTACTGACCACCTAACCAGGACAGTGATAGCGATGCTGAAATGTTAAGGGAGATTAAAGAGGCTATCAAAGTAAAAAACACAGTAATAATAGGAGATTTCAATTATCCCCATATTGATTGGGTACATGTCACCTCAGGACGGGATTCAGAGATTAAATTTCTTGATGCCTTAAATGACTGCTTCTTGGAGCAGCTAGTACAGGAACCCACAAGGGGAGAGTCAATTCTCGATCTAGTCCTGACTGGAACACAGTATCTGGTCCAAGAGGTAACTGTTACTGGACCGCTTGGAAATAGTGATCACAATATAATAACTTTTAATATTCCTGTGTTGGGAAGAACACCACAGCGGTCAAACATTCTGGCATTTAATTTCAAAAAGGGGAATTACACTAAAATGAGGAAGCTAGTTAAACAGAAACTAAAAGGTAGAGTAACTAAACTAAAATCCCTGGAAGCTGCATGCAAACTGTTTAAAGACACCATACTAGAGGCCCAACTTAAATGTATATCCCAAATAAAAGAACATAGTAAGAGACCTAACAAAGAACCACCATGGCTTAACAGCCATGTTAAAAAGGCAGTGAGAGAGAAAAGGGCAGCTTTTAAAAAGTGGAAGTCAAATCCTAGTGAGGAAAATAGAAAGGAACATAAACACTCCCAAATTAAGTGTCATAATGTAGTAAGAAAAGCCAAAAAAGATTTTGAGGGACAGCTAGCCAAAAATTCAAAAAATGATAGTAAAATGTTTTTTAAATACATTAGAAGCAGGAAGCCCGCTAAAAAAGCAGTGGGGCCCTTGGACGATAAAGATATAAAAGGAAGACAGTGATATAAAAGCTATGATATAAAGATATAAAAGAAAAAGTGATATAAAGATATAAAAGGAAGATCAAGGAAGACAGTGCCATTGCAGAGCGATTAAATGATTTCTTTGCTTCAGTCTTCACGGCTGAGGATGTTACAGAGGTTCCTAAATCTGAGCCAGCCTTTTTAGGTGACAAATCTGAGGAACTCTCCCAGATTGAAGTGACATTAGAGGAGGTTTTGGAGATAATTGATAAGCTGAATAGTAACAAGTCTCCAGGACCAGACGGTATTCACCCAAGGGTTCTGAAAGAACTCAAATGTGAAATTGCGGCGTTATTAACAGTGGTTTGTAACCTATCCTTTAAATGCGCTTCGGTACCCAATGATTGGAAGATGGCCAATAAAACTCCAATATTTAAAAAAGGCTCCAGAGGAGACCCTGGCAATTATAGACCGATAAGTCTAACATCAGTACCAGGCAAATTAGTAGAAACACTAGTAAAGAATAAAATTGCAAGGCACGTAGAAGAGCACGAATTGTTGGGCAAAAGTCAGCATGGTTTCTGCAGAGGGAAGTCGTGTCTAACTAATCTATTAGAATTCTTTGAAGGGGTTAATAAACATGCGGACAAGGGGCACCCAGTGGACATAATATACCTAGGTTTCCAGAAAGCCTTTGACACGGTCCCACACCAAAGGCTTTTATGTAAATTAGGCAGTCATGGGATAGGAGGAAAGATCCTTTCGTGGATTGGGAATTGGTTAAAAGACAGAAAACAAATGGTTGGAATAAATGGTAAATTTTCACAATGGAGGGGGGTAACTAGAGGTGTTCCCCAGGGGTCAGTCCTGGGACCGATCCTGTTCAACTTGTTCATCAATGATCTAGAAAATGAGGTAAGCAGTGAGGTGGCAAAGTTTGCAGATGACACCAAGTTGTTCAGGACAGTCAAAACAAAAAGGGATTGTGAAGAACTACAAAAAGATCTCAGCAAACTGAGTGATTGGGCAGCAAAATGGCAAATGAAATTTAATGTGGGTAAGTATAAGGTAATGCACATTGGAAAAAATAACCCAAATTACACGTACTACATGATGGGGTCAAATTTAGCTACGACAGATCAGGAAAGGGATCTTGGAGTTATAGTGGATAGTTCTCTGAAGACATCCACGCAGTGTGCAGCGGCAGTTAGTAAAGCAAATAGGATGTTAGGAATTATTAAAAAAGGGATCGATAATAAGACAAAAGATATCATACTTCCCCTTTATAAAACTATGGTACGCCCACATCTTGAGTACTGCGTGCAGATGTGGTCTCCTCACCTCAAAAAAGATATATTGGCATTAGAAAAGGTTCAGAAAAGGGCGACTAAGATGATTAGGGGTTTGGAACGGGTCCCATATGGGGAGAGGCTAGAGAGACCGGGACTTTTCAGTCTGGAAAAGAGGCGATTGAGGGGCGTTATGATAGAGGTATATAAAATCATGAATGGTGTGGAGAAAGTGAATATAGAAAAAATATTTACCTTTTCCCATAATACAAGAACTAGGGGACACCAAATGAAATTGATGGGTAGTAGGTTCAAAACTAATAAAAGGAAATTTTTCTTCACACAGCGTACAGTCAACCTGTGGAACTCCTTGCTGGAGGAGGCTGTGAAGGCCAGTACTCTATAGCCGTGTCTACACGTGCACGCTACTTCAAAGTAGCAGCACTAACTTCGAAATAGCGCCCGTCACGGCTACACGCGTCGGGCGCTATTTCGAAGTTAACTTCGATGTTAGGTGGCAAGACGTCGAAGTCGCTAACCCCATGAGGGGATAGGAATAGCGCCCTACTTCGACGTTGAACGTCGAAGTAGGGACCGTGTAGTCATTGCGCATCCCATAACTTCGAAATAGCGGGGTCCGCCATGGCGACCATCAGCTGAGGGGTTGAGAGACGCTCTCTCTCGAGCCCCTGCGGGGCTCTATGGTCACCGTGGGCAGCAGCCCTTAGCCCAGGGCTTCTGGCTGCTGCTGCGGCAGCTGGGGATCCATGCTGCAGGCACAGGGTCTGCAACCAGTTGTCGGCTGTGTGTATCTTGTGTTGTTTAGTGCAACTGTGTCTGGGAGGGGCCCTTTAAGGGAGCGGCTTGCTGTTGAGTCCGCACTGTGACCCTGTCTGTAGCTGTGCCTGGCACCCTTATTTCGATGTGTGCTACTTTGGCGTGTAGACGTTCCCTCGCAGCGCCTATTTCGATGTGGTGCTGCGCAACGTCGAAGTTGAACATCGACGTTGCCAGCCCTGGAGGACGTGTAGACGTTATTCATCGAAATAGCCTATTTCGATGTCGCTACATCGAAATAAGCTATTTTGATGTAGGCTTCATGTGTAGATGTAGCCTATTAGGGTTTAAAAAAGAGCTTGATAAATTTTTGCAGGTCAGGTCCATAAATGGCTATTAGCCAGGGGTAAAGTATGGTGCCCTAGCCTTCAGTACAAGGGCAGGAGATGGATGGCAGGAGATAAATCACTTGATCATTGTCTTCTGTTCTCCTTCTCTGGGGCACCTGGCATTGGCCACTGTCGGCAGACGGGATACTGGGCTGGATGGACCTTTGGTCTGACCCAGTATGGCCATTTTTATGTTGTTTTGTTCTAGGTTTAAGAACACCGAGAGCATGGGGTTGTGTCACTTCCCACTGTGGCCAATAGCCATTGGTGGACTTATTCTCCTTGGCTAGGCCTACACAAGAGGGTTTTTGTGGCAAAACTTGGCTTTTGTTGGAAAAACCCGCAGAGCATCTATACGCAGAATGTGCTTTATCAACAGTCCATCGACAAAACCTGGCACATCCGCCAACAGCATTATACCTCTCCATGTTCAGGTATAACAGCTTTCTCAACAGTTTCTTGTTCACAAAACAGCTGTCTAGATGCTCTGGAGCCCTTATTTTTTGTCATCAGACAGGGCTTCCAGTTCACCAGGCAGCTTTGTTTGCAGAGCTTTCGGTTGGCCATTCTGTTGGGAGAGGGCCAGGCAGTCTGGCTGCTCTCTGTCAAAAGAGCGGATTGCTCTTTTGATTCACTTACAGGTGTGGATGTAATCTGCTGACAGAAGATTTGCCAGGAAATTCCTTCCAACAGTAACTTCTCTCACCAGATGCTTCTCGTGTGGATGTAGTCCCAAAATTTATCTAGTTCTTATAAGAATCCAGTTATAGTTTTGACCTTCACAACATCCCCTGGCAATGACTTCCACAGACTGACTATGTGTTGTCTGAAGAAATACTTACTTTTGTTTGTTTTAAATCTGCTGACTATTAATTTCAGTGAGTGACCTCTAGCTCTTGTGTTATGTGAAAGGGTAAATAACACTTCCTGATTCACTTTCTCCCTACCATAACCCCTTTCAATCATCTCTTTTTTAGCTAAACTGTCCTACTCTTTTTAATAATGTGTCATGTGGAAGCTGTTCCATCTCTCTAATCATCTGTGTTGCCCTTCTCTGTACTCTGTCAAAGTGTAATAGATGGGGTGATCAGAACTACACTCAGTATTCAGAGAGTGGGTGTAACATGGATTTATACAGTGGCATTATGATATTTTCTATCTCAGGGTGAATCTACACTCCAAACTCACACAACTGAAGCTGCCCAGCTGTAATGCTGCAGTGAAGATACTATCTACTCCAAGTGGAGCAGTTTCTCCTGTTGACTTAGCACTGTCTGCACCAGGGGTTAAGTCAGTTTCATTGTATTGTATAGGGGAGTGGATGTTTCACGCTCCTGACCAAAGTAGTTATACTGACATAATTTCCTAGTGTAGACCCAGGCTTATTAGCTATCCCTTTCAAAGTGTTTCCTAACATTCTGTTAGCTTTTTTGGCTGCCACTGCACATCAGGTAGGCGTTTTAACAGAGCTATCCATGATGACTTCAAGATCTCTTTCATGCAAATGTAGACCCATCATTCTGTATGTATAATTGGGACTGTACTGTCCATTTAAACATTCAATTTAATCTGCTATTTGTAGTCCAGTATCCGCTTTTGTAAAATCCCTTTGTAACTCTTTGCATTCAGCTTTGGACTTTACTCTCTTAAGTAATTTTGTATTGCCTGTAAAGTTGGCCATCTCACTTTGAAAACCATGCTGGTGTCTATTTATTTCACTCAGTGACATCCTTCCAGTAATATTATCTTTTAGTTCTATTTTCAGTCTGTTTCTGACTGATAACATAATCTGATCAAAGACAAAAACAAAAGTTATTACCAAAAATAATGGCATGTAATAAAGCTTTCACTCTAACAATTAAAGATGTTTTATTATGTAATGAAAACAGAGCTTTTTTTTAGCGTGAGCTGAAGAACATTAATTCTGATGCTAACTTGCACATTATATATTATTGATTGGCAGAAAAAAGCAAAAGTGTATTTATTATTAACAATCTTAAAGATAGATAGATAGATAGGTTGATAGATAGATAGATAGATAGATAGCTATTAATACCCAGAGTCTTTACCAAGGTGTAATATGATTTTTCTTAACTGAGACAAAATGTACGAGTGGCTAGTGATTAAATTCACCTGCACAGATTAGCCCTTCCTGCATTAAATGAATGATCTACAGAGATTCACTATCATGAAAGGGAAGGGAAAGGCACCTTTGTGTGCTGTTTAGGTCCTTATTTCTTGCTTATCACCACAGTACATTCCAGTAATGCATTTGACAACGTGATTAAAAACTATCAGAACTACTAGTTCTCTCATCGTCTCCGCAGTAGAACTGTGTGTGCGGTGGACAGTTTTGTGTTGGCAGCATTTATGTTGTTGTCGTTAAGGGGTATGTAGCTGTGTGTGATATTAGAGATGGTAGGTGGAAGAGGTGTGCCCAGCACTCAGAAAGAATGATAGTGAAGTGTGGGATGGCCTTAGTTCCTGTGACAGTTCATTCCATTGTCTCAGATCAGCCCCAAAGACAGAGCTGTCTCTTGCATGGGTAAACTTTACCTGTAAGCTGTGTCTGCACTACAGTGTTCTGCTGGCAGAAGTCACTGTTGACAGATATTTCCTGAGAGAGCCTCTGTCTACAGAACACATCCACACCTACTAGAGGCTCCCTCTTCAATGCCTTCTGTCGACAGAGAGTGGCCAGACTGCCCACCCGTCTGTCGACAGAACAGCCAACCGAAAGCTCTGCAAACAGGGCTGCCCAGTGAACTGGAAGCCGTCTCTGTCGAGAGAAGGCCCCCTGGAACGTCACACTATTTTTTGTTGACATAAGCTGTTGACAGAAGCACTATGCCTTGTACAGTCAAGACAGAACTCTGATGGGAAACTGCTGTGTTCTGTCAACAGATTCTCGACAGAACACATCTGTAGTGTGGATGCTTCTTAGTTTTGTCAAAAGAAGGCCTCTTCTATCGACAGAACTCACTAGTGTAGACCCAGCTGTATAGGGAACATTGCCTGGGCCCAAGCCATGGTTCTCGGATAAAGACTGAGATCTCAAACTTGATTAGCTATTCTATGGGAAGCCTTTGTAGAGACCCAGGAGACAGGAGTGACAGGTTCAAGGTAGCTTGTGATGCTGAGAAGAGGCATTGCACTGTTCAGTACTAGTTGGAGTTTCCCAAGCTCTGCATATCACAACGCTGGAGTCCAGAAGGCACATAACAGAGGTGGGAATAATTGAGGCCATGTCATGATCTACCAGGATGGGGTGGAGTTTCTCCACCAAACAGAGGTGATAAAAAGCATAACTCTCACATGCTGCTATGTGAAAGTTCAGTATCAGCAAAGATTCCAAAGCGCTGTCTAAACTACAGACTGAATTGACCAGTTGTGGGTGTGAACCTTCCGTCAAAGGAGCTAGAACCATAGCTGTATGCTTTTCAAAGTGCTTTTTTTCTGCCCATCTGTATCACCTCTGTCTTTTCTGAATTGAGCTTGAGCCAGCTGATCCAGAAGCTCATCTTGTCCAACCACTGGCTATCTTAGCAGTATCAATGTGTGGTAACCCCCCTAGATAAGCACATTCAACATGCGGGTATCTTGTGTTTACATGTAGGGGGCAGTGACATGGGGGGCTGGGGAGATCTGCAGCGCTGTGGTTGGAAGCTCTATGGGCAGCACCCAGATGGCAGGGCCAGGTGTACAGTCCCTGGCTGTGGGGCAGGGAGACCCCACAGCCCTGCAGCTGGCTGGTCAGCACCCGACTATGAGACCAGCAGCCATGTGGCTGGAGTCTACTCCCTCCCTTCCCCTAGCTGTGTGGCTGTCTGACAGCCACAGAGGCTGGGGGAAGTGAGAGGGAAGGCTCTTAGCCTGGTTCCCAACTCCCCACGTCATGGGGAGAGACCAGCCATGAGCTTGTCAGTTTCTGGAGTCCCACAAGAGGCTGAGAGCTGGGAACCAAACAGCAGCCTGGTTCCTGGCTCCCCTGAGTTGGTGGGACCCGGGAAACTGACCAGCAATGAGCTTGTCAGTTTCCCAGTTCTCACAAGTTGTGGGGAGCCAGGAACCAAGTGACACTACTCTGGGAGCCAGGAAACTGACCAGCATCTGTGAATATGCCTGTCTAAGACTGAAAGGTCAGCTATCAGACTGCAGCCTAATTTCCTCCTCTTTGAGGAGTAAAAGGACTTTGAAGTAGCATGGGCATTTTGAAGTACCCATGGCTGACACGCAAGCCGGCACTTTGAAGTTTCACACTTTGAAGTTGTCTCAGGGGAGATTTAGCCAAATGAAGTGCTGCATATGCACCGCAGCACTTCATTAGTAATCTCCCAACATCCTGCTTACCATGCCCCCTTAAAAGTGGGGGACTAGTCCAGACACAGACCCTGGGTTTTAAAGAGGTGTTTTCTCACTTGGATGGTGGCAGCTACTTCCTGGGGTCAGGGAACCTGTGCCCTTGGGCAGCTTTTAAGCAGAACCCTATGGATGCAATGTATTTTAAGGTCTTTTGCAGGCCCCCACCTTCTGTATTCAGAGCATCTGAGTTGGGATCATCCTTTTCTCCTTGCTTGTTGCTGGCTCCTTGTGATTCCAGCTGTGGCCCTCAGCTTCAACCTTTGGTTCTTACCTCCAGCTTGATTCCTGCTGCTCAGCTCTAACTATTGCTCTGATCCTACCCTCTAATTTCTGATGCTTGGGTACTGCACCATGCTGACTGCTGTGTCGGATGCCTGACAGTTCCCAACCATTTACTCAGCTAAATATTGATTTAAAAATCTAATTTTTTAAGTACCAAGTTTGAAATTTTGGCTCCTATACACAAATAGGAAGGTAGGAAAACATATTTAATTCAAACTAGCTTTGGGTTGTGATATAGCCCGAGTAATTCATCCCATGCACTTAGCCCACGATTCGGGAAAAAGTTGAAATATACACTTAATATTAAACATCTTCTTACATGATTTCCTACCTACAAAGCCTTTGACACAGAGTGTCGGGGTCCCCAGGCCCTCCACCCCATCCGCAGTCAGGAGTGACTTGCACTCAATAGGGTAGAACAGAAGGTTTATTAGTTGACAGGGACACAGTGTAGTACAGAGTTGTCAGTACAGCAACCAGAAACAATCCAATCCATTTTTGGGGGAGGAGGTCCTGAGGGAGACCTCCACATCAGAGCCTTGGCTTCCCTTTGTCTCTCTCCCCCAGCCCAGGCTAACTGTCTTCCAACTCAGTTCCAATTCAGATGGGCCAAGCCCAACCTACCCTCTTTGTCCTGTTTCCCAGGGAACAAAGGGGCCACCTGTGAACCTATATTACCACCGTGCACTAATACTGCCTTGTGAAACTTAGGGAAACTGCAGGGAACTACAGGACATCAGAAAACAAATATCATCTAACCATAGAAATAAAATCCTCACACACCCCACATCATCACAGCCTTATGTTGTAAGGTTCTCAGGATAGAGGTTGTCTCTTCTTGCTGATACTGACAGTGCCCAGCACATCCTGAGCATTATTACAATACCTACAATAATCATGATGATTTAATTTAGACCAGGAATAAAGAAACTCTAAATGGGGATAGCAGGCAGCAGAGTCTGAGCTGAGTTAACCTGGGAACAAGAGAGAAATATGAAGAAAATGCTATTTGTGTCTATCAGCTGAATAGAGTCAGCTTTATATTCATAACAACCAAGTCTCAGCTCTTGTCTCCCATGAGCAATACTTCTTGGGCAAACATCAAACAGTTCAGAGTTTTCGTCTGGTTTAAATAAGCCTCCAAAAGTGTGGTTCTGAGAAGTGGACCTGTGAGGCTGAGTTGCAGACCAGATCTAAACGTGGTCAACATTAGGGGTTGTTTGAGTTCAATGGAGTAACATAGTGGTGACTCAAGCCCCAGATTGAGTGAGGTCTAGACAAGTAAATGAGATCCAAGACAGAAGGCTGCAAACACATCTTAGTCATCCCTCCCTATAAGCACTGTGGTCTTCTTTAACCCACATGGAGAATGTAAATGCATCTTTCCAAAAGAATAAAGGATGGAAATTATCATCAGCAGAGCTCACTTTGTCTCTAGCTAAAGCTTGTAGGTGAGAGGAAGAGATTTGGTTGTGGTCTGTAACTTCAGCAAGCAATTATTTCCTTTTTCCTATTTCCTCAGGACTTTTTGCTCCTGCCTCTTTGCCTTTCTTTTTTTCTCCTTTGACAAGAGCCTTATGTATGTATTTTTGAACTTATCACCGTGAAATTGAATTCTTTTTCACAATGAAAAGCAGCATAAATCCAGCCCATACTAAAAACAAACAAACAAACACTTTAATTCAGAACTGCTATGCACATAAAAACAAAGGGTGGGAGGTGGGGAACAACTTATTAAAATGAAATCCCAGAGGCAGATTTTTCACATCAAGCTCAAATTTCTGCCTCTCAAAAATGATAATAATAAAAAATATACATGGTTTGAAATCAGCTTGCCCTTTAGCCAGCTAAAACACTGCAGTCTCTTAGGAATTCATTTCACTAAGCAACCGTCAGTCCTGTAGATTACAAAGGGCTAAATTGTGTCCTTGTTTACTCGCATAACAGAGGTGGTAGGAGACAATGAAGCCTCTTTGCCTCTTCCTACCCCTTGCTTGTGTAAGCCGGGGTTTGAAGGAACTCTTATTTGTCATTTGTTGATGAAATGAGGGAAAAGACTTCAGAAACAAACTGCATTAACACAGGCTACATCTACTTTAGACACTTTTGTCGACAAAACTGGGGTCTTGTCAACAAAATTCGGGGAGCGTCTACTCACAAAATGTGTTTTGTCGACAGTATATCGACAAAACTCAGCACTTTCTCCAACAGCATTCTGTCTCTCCATGATGAGGAATAATATCTTTTTCAACAGTTTCTGTTGACAAAAAAAGCTGTGTAGATGCTCTGGGGGGCAAGGGGTGTCCTTCTGTTGACAGACATGGCTTCCGGTTCACCGGGCAACCCTGTTTGCTGAGCTTCTGGTTAGTCGTTCTGATGAGAGAGCAGTGGGGCAGTCTGGCCGCTCTCTGTCAACAGAGTGGATTGCTCTGTTGATCTGCTTTGGTGTGTGGCTGTGATCTGTCGACAGAAGTTTTTCTGGAAGATCTCTTCCAACAGTAACTTCTGTCAACTGATAACTGTAGTGTAGGTGTAGCCATAGACTTTGCCTAGGTGATAAGAAAACAGACTTGCTTTGCCAAAGAGATTAATTTTGGCTGTTTTGCAGTAAAATTCACTTTTGAACCAGAGGTGGAAGCTAAGGTTCTTGTAAACTGCATGACTGCATGGCTGGGCAGCTGCCTAACTAGTGCCATACAGGTGCTCAAGTCACTCATGTAAGTAGGGGAGGAGGGCCACTCCACCCACAACCTAGTTACCAGCCTGGCAGCCTGAATCAGGTGCCTTTCACCCAGCCTGAAGGCAACCATGGCTAGCTCCAGATTCCCTGCCCCTCTGTGTCCGAAGTGGCTCAGTGCCAGACCTTCTCCTGACACAGCCTGGCCCTGGGAGTCCCCTGCCTAACCCTAGACCACCCCCTCACTGCTGCAGCCTATTCTGGGGCACACACCACCACCACTGTGGTTTGAGTAGCCCAGGCCAATACTTGGCAAGCTAAAAAATGATGTGCATTTTATATTACAGATGAGCTCTTGGGAAGCACATTTTGTTAATGAGTGTACAATGTTATAGTATAGGCAGGGAGGCAAAGGTAGAGCAAAGAGGTATAGTTGAAACCTGTAGTTGAAATAAATGGTATATGAATTAGTATTTTAGTACTTTCAAAGAAAATTATTTGTTCTTATTCAATCCACAACAGACCAAAGAGGCAAATGGAGGTGAAGTACGTAAGTGGAGGTCAGATACACTGGTGACTGGTTTTAAAGGTAAGGAACAAAAGTGTAAATTATCCCAGCTTAGGTTCACTTAAACCACTTTACACCTCACTTCTGAGTCTGGCTCCAAATCTTCATTTAGTTCTAGATCCAAAGCTTACTGAAGTCAATAGAAAACCTCCAGTGAGTTTTAGGTGAAGCTTTTAAAGAGGATATAAAGTAATTCTACTGTGTGGTTTATATTGTGATGAATTGCTTGCCAAATTTACTTAGATTGTTCATGACTTCACCGAAGAGATAAACCCACATCATGTTCAGTTTCTCCATCTTTTATAGCTATTGCATGTAATAATGTATCTATCTTCATCTGCTTGTCATTAAGAAATTTACGGCAATGTGAAATTGTTTAAGGGTAATGTTTCAGAGTTGGAAGGCTTTGTTAGCACTGAATTTAAAGGATCTTAAATAGACTTGATGAAACAATTTATAGTAGGTTCACTGAATACTTATGTTATTTCAAAGAAATGCCAGCTAATTATTAAAATACATGCATTGTGATTTGATAACTAGTGCATTATCAGACAGAGAACCAGAGTCTGATTCTTTAATCAAATACCCTTGTAGATACTAGCCAGTACTTTATACACAGTATAATCTTCTGTCTCACGCTAAGCAAAAGAAAAAATCATGGTTTGTATATCTTTAACATTATTATTTATATTTCTATTATTGTAGCATCTAGGAGCCCCAGTCACGAACCAGGGCCCCTTGTGCTTAGGGCTGCATAAACACCAAACAAAATAAAACAGCATTTCCCCAGATTGCTAATAATCTGAGTATAAGACAAGAGGCCAAAGGTGGATGTATACAGTTAGACACTTGAGGCAGTTCAATAAAACAAAGTAATACTATTGGTTAACGTGATAGGATGTAGCATCAATGTGTTTTTCAAGTGTGTTTTGGCTACAAAATGTATATCTTTCCAAAGGCCTAAGTTGTTGTCACAATTGAGAACTTGGCCTAGTTTACATCTAAGGCTAAATTTTCAAAAGTCTTCTGAGCGGGCCTGACACTGCTCCTGTTGGAGTTTATGGGAAATTTACTTTGAATTTTGCAATGTAGAGAGTTTTTGAACATCCCCATCTGCATTCTGGTTAGCATTGGATACAGCATCAACCCCAAAAGAACATACATTCTTCACGTGTTTGTTGAATTTAAAAGTTAATCTCAGACACTTGAAGTGACCCATTACTGTGGTACCTCAGGCATTGATCTTACATCTGCAGTGGGAGGTATTCCTTTGATTTTAATATGGGCAATATCAAACCCTAAGCACTGGCAGGTGGATTTGTTTGAGTTATATGACATGTAGGAAAGCTACAAAGAGACTGCTCTTTATTTTCTGGCTCCACTCAGCTGATACAGTTCAGGTTTTACAAAAGGAAGAACTTACGGCATTGCAGTGAATTTAGCTGCAGGTCATCCTTGGTCATTTACTCTCTGCAAACCTTTGGGCTGAGGTTTGCTCATGCAAAGACAAGCACAAGAGAATTATAAGTGTGTATATCTGACAGCAAGGAGTACAAGAAGTATTAAATAGAATCCATAAGTATTCATGTTGGTAGCACTGTATTTTTCATGGTGTTTGGGACAGCTTGACATAACAACCTGACAGAGTTCTTCAAAATCCTCACCTGGACCTGAGCACAAATTAAGAACCTATAATCTAGGCACAGCCCACACAATTCATATCTGGGATCTTGCACACATTCCAGTAGTTTGTCAAGGTCCATGATAATGATAACTGAAAATTACAGACTATGTAATGAAACCTTTGGAATGGACCACAGCTCCACACAGCAGAACATCACAGACAACGTCAAAACCCCTGACCACAATACTGACATATGTATAATGAAATGGGACTAGATGTGTCCAAAATTTCTACTGGAACAAACTAATTCAATACCAAAGCAACTGTGCAAATTTTCACCCAAAGGGAGTCTATCTCAGATGTTGTCCTGCTCCCTTAATGAGTAGGGGTTGATGTGAACCAGCAAACATTCCTTTTGAACAGAATGAAAATTAAAGGAGCTTATGCTTATGTTGGTGTAACTACCTATTTAATGAGTCAGAGATCACTAAGGAAATACTCTGGCCCTGTACTATGATTCATTTCTGTCCACATTCTGAACATTTTTAATGCATTTAAGCTCTTTTTTTGGGAAAACCAAACCAAACCAACCCTAGCTGTGATACCACAGCATGTCCCTTCAGTCCAACAGCCAACTTTTCAATACTTTAAAAAAGAATTTTTAAGGGAAATGGCACTCATCCATAAATATAGCATTATGAATGCCTCAGTGCTAACAGTATAAGTCATCTTTCCAAATAACCACCCCAGTAACAATTTCCCTAAATCTGTTGGCCAGTACATCTTTTCTTTGAGATGAAGAGAAACAGTAGCAAGTGTGGATTCAGAGGTGTGTCAAGTATATTCAGAAGGGCCTCTAAAGCTTTTCATTATAAAATCCCCTTTTTATTTGTCATCTATACAGTGAAAAAGGCATGTAACAGAATAACACAAAGCAATTCCATTGGAATGATGACTACTTTCTTGCTAATGAGTAATGAATATTTGCCTAGTACTGGTTATATCTTTTCTCACCTTCCTTCTTTCTGAATTTAATGTTCATGCGAGATATAGGAAAATGATAGTTACGACTTGCGAGACAGATTATACAGGCTTTGAAGTTAGAACTACTTGAACACAAAGTGCAGCACCTTCCACTGCTCAGTGAACCATATGCAACAGGCAGTGACAGAGATTGAAGCCCTCTGTTTAATGCAATCAGCAGATGTACTTTGTGGGTAGCAGTAGTGAATGTTTGCCAGCTGACCTTCTGAAGCCTGAGACTGGAGGGACAGATGAGTTATATTTCTGGGAGGGTTATTGTCTCCATATCTCCTGGGCAATGGCTGGCTTTTCAGCTGAGGCTGTCAACAAACTTGGAAGTTGTGGGTACAGCTTTTGTATTGAGGATACCTCCTTACCAGGAATGAGGATGGAAAGTCTGTTGGCTTTGTTTGTCTCTTTCTGAAGTGAAAGGAAGGTTGATAAAGATTGGAGTGCTACCCTGTAGGATGCTGGAGACCCGGGTTCAGTTTTCTGTTTTACCATAGCATCACTTGGATAAATCCTTTTGTGTCTCAACTCCCAATCTGCAAAATGGAGGTGATAGCGCTCCATAACTTACAGACTGCTGGAAGGGTAAACACGCTGCAGATTGAGGTGTTCTGATATTATAGAAAGGATGGAAAGTATGAGCACTGTGAATATTGACATAGGCAGTTAATGAATACATTGTGATAGCAGCTCTACTGCCATTGATGAGATTTGCAGGCTGGTGCAGCCTACACAGGCTGTGCTCTTACATTTTGCCTTTGGTCTTGCCTGGGGTGAAAAATCAATCAGGCTTGATTCTGAATTCCTAAGAAAGTATGTGATGGCTCTTTTCATGCCTCCTGTATAGCAGTTAGACATATTGCAGCTTCTCACCCTGCTGGAATGCAAAGGCAAGATCCCAATGGGGTTTCCCAAATAACCACACACCCATGAGGGAAGTAGGATGTGGTACTTTGGGGCCAAGCCCCAGGGACCCTTTCACTCGGTGTTTGTCGAGAAGAAATTGTGCCAAGCCTATCCAATCTCCTTCTTTGATGGGATATTCTCCAACTGTATTTGAAAGAATCAGAATATATGAAATAACTTGATTTTAAATAGGATTTATAACACAATTCTGCACAAAGTGCTCATAAACAAAGTAGGCAAACATGGTCAACAATATAAGGTGAGGGCACCACTGACTGAAGGACCATACCCAAAGAGAAGTTATCAGTGTTAAACTGGGAAGGTGAAGCTAGTGGGGCCCCTTCAGGTCAGCCCTGGTTGCAGTACTATTAAATAATTTCATCTTAATGACTTGGCTAATCATGTGGACTACACCTACACTACAGCAATCTTTCAAAAGAAGCCTTTCTGGAAGGTCTCTTCCAAAATAACTTCTTTTGAAAGATTGTGTCCACACACAAAAAGCAGATCGAAAAAATGATCTGCCCTTTCAGAAGAGCATCCACACAGTCTGCACTCTTTCGAAAGAACAGACCAGGGATCAAAAAATCAGGTGCCAAGAAGACTGCTCTTTTGGAAAAAAGGGCCCACAGACCACCTACACATGGTTTTTTAAAGAAGCTTTCAAAAGAAGGCACTCTTCCTGAAACAGGAGTTTAAGAGTGCTTTTGAAAGGAGCACTAAATTCTTTTGATTTACTTTTGAAAGAACAGCAATGAAGGGTCCGGTGGCACCTTTCTGTTAGTCTATAAGGTGCCACAGGACCCTTCGTTGCTGTTACAGATCCAGACTAACATGGCTACCCCTCTGATTTTGAAAGAACAGTTTTTGTGTATAGACACTCCATGGGATCTTCTGAAAGAGCCCCCTTCTTTATCTTTCGAAAGAACTTGCTAGTGTAGATGTAGCCGTGGAGGGTATGCATATAAAACTTGCTGCTGACACTAAGCTGGGAGGGGCTGCAAGCACTTTGGAGGGCAAAATTAGACTTGAAAATTTCTTTGACAAGTTGGAGAATTGTTTGGAAATCATCAAGAGAAAATTCAATAAACACGAGAACAAAATATAACACTTAGGAAGAAAAAATGAAATGAATCATTGCAAAATAAACAATAAGAGGCTACGTAGTAGAATTGCGGCAAAGGATGTGGAGGGTCATTGTGGGATCAGAAATTGAATCTGAGTTAAAAAATGTGATGCAGCTGCAAAATAGGCTACAGCAACGAAGGGTCCTGTGGCACCTTATAGACTAACAGAAAAGTTTTGAGCATGGCTTTTGTGAGAAAAGACTCACTTCATCAGATGCTGGTCATGGAAATCTGCAGGGCCAGGTATAAATAAGCCAGAGCAAGGTTGGGGATAACAAGGTTAGCTCAGTCAGGAAGGATGAGGCTTACTACCAGCAGTTGATCTGGAGGTGTGAACACCAAGGGAGGGGAAGCTGCTTTTGGATTTCGCCAGCCATTCACAGTCTTTGTTTAATCCTGAGCTGAGGGTGTTGAATTTGCAGATGAATTGTAGCTCAGCAATTTCTCTTTGGAGTCTGGTCTTGAAATTTTTTTGCTTTTAAGTCTGCTACTGTGTGGCCCAGGAGATTGAAGTTCTCTCCTATAGGTTTTTGTATATTGCCATTTCTGATATCAGATTTGTGTGCGTTTATTCTTTTACGTAGAGACTTTCCAGTTTGTCCGATGTATATAGCAGAGGGGCATTGCTGGCACATGATGGCATAAATTATATTGGTAAATGTGCAGCTGAATGAACCCACGATGGTATGGCTGATCTGGTGTAAGGTAATGCATGTTGGAAAAAATAACCCAAATTACGCTTACTACATGATGGGGTCAAATTTAGCTACGACAGATCAGGAAAGGGATCTTGGAGTTATAGTGGATAGTTCTCTGAAGACATCCATGCAGTGTGCAGCGGCAGTTAGTAAGGCAAATAGGATGTTAGGAATTATTAAAAAAGGGATCGATAATAAGACAAAAGATATCATACTTCCCCTATATAAAACTATGGTACGCCCACATCTTGAGTACTGCGTGCAGATGTGGTCTCCTCACCTCAAAAAAGATATATTGGCATTAGAAAAGGTTCAGAAAAGGGCGACTAAGATGATTAGGGGCTTGGAACGGGTCCCATATGGGGAGAGGCTAGAGAGACTGGGACTTTTCAGTTTGGAAAAGAGGCGATTGAGGGGCGATATGATTCAGGTATATAAAATCATGAATGGTGTGGAGAAAGTGAATATAGAAAAAATATTTACCTTTTCCCATAATACAAGAACTAGGGGACACCAAATGAAATTGATAGGTAGTAGGTTCAAAACTAATAAAAGGAAATTTTTCTTCACACAGCGCACAGTCAACCTGTGGAACTCCTTGCCCGAGGAGGCTGTGAAGGCCAGGACTCTATTAGGGTTTAAAAAAGAGCTTGATAAATTTTTGCAGGTTAGGTCCATGAATGGCTATTAGCCAGGGATAAAGTATGGTGCCCTAGCCTTCAGAACAAGGGCAGGAGATGGATGGCAGGAGATAAATCACTTGATCATTGTCTTCTGTTCTCCTTCTCTGGGGCACCTGGCATTGGCCACCATCGGCAGATGGGATGCGGGGCTGGATGGACCTTTGGTCTGACCCAGTATGGCCATTCTTATGTTCTTATGTTCTTATGGTGAGGTCCTGTAATGGTGTTGCTGGCGTAGATATATGGGCAGAGCTGCCAACGAGGTTTGTTGCATGGATAGGTCCCTGAGTTAGAGTGACTGTGATGTGGTGTATAGTTGCTGGTTAGGATTTGCTTGAGGTTGGCAGGTTGTCTGTGGGCGAGGACTGGTCTGCCTCCCAAGGCCTGTGAAAGTGGGGGATCATTGTCCAGGATGGGTTGTAAATCCCTGATGATGCACTGTAGAGGTTTTAGCTGAGGACTGTAGGTGATGGTTAGTGGTGTTCTGTTGGTTTCTCCGTTGGGCTTGTCCTGTAGTAAGAGGCTTTGTGGCACACGTCTGGCTCTGTTGATCTGTTTTTTCACTTCCTCAGGTGGGTATTGCAGTTTCAAGAATGCTTGGTAGAGCTCCTGTAGGTGTTTGTCTCTGTTGGAGGGGTTGGAGCAAATGCAGTTATATCTTAGTGCTTGGCTGTAGACAATGGTGTGGCGTGTGGTGTGTCTAGGATGGAAGTTGGAGGCATGAAGGTAGGCTTAGCGGTCAGTGGGTTTATGGTACGGGGTGGTATTGATGTGGCCATCGCGTATTAGCACTGTGGTATCCAGGAATAGGCTAGTATCTTTCTGAAGTATATTAACAGCAGTGCTCTGTGTAAGACCTGGGATATAATTGTCCCACTCTCTTTGGTGCTGGTGAGATCTCAGCTGCAGTACTGTGTCCAATTCTGGATGACTTGCTTAATGAAAGACGAGGACTAATTGGACAGAGTCTAGAAGACAGAAGCAAAATGACTTAAAAATGTTTAGAAAATCTGACCTAGGAAAAAAGGATAAATAAATTGCTCACATTTAGTCTTGAAAAGTGAAGACTGAGGGGTGATCTGTTAAGTCTTCAGAGATGGAAAGGGCTGTTATAAAGAGGATTGTGATCAGTCTTTCTCCATGTCCACAGAAGGGAGGATCAGAAGCATTGGGCTTAATTTGTAGCAAAGGAGATTTAAGTTAGTTATTAGAAAAAAAGAATTTATCTGTAAGGATGGTTAAGATGGGTAACAGAGTTCCAAGGGAAGTTGTGGAGTCCCTGTCACTGGAGGACAGGCAAACACCTCTCTGGGATGCTCTAGCCTAGGTTTACTTGGTTCTGTCTCAGCACATGGGGTGGGACTTGATGTGTTCTTGACCCTCCCAGTCATACATTTCTAAAATGTTGTGTGCCTTGTTACTCCAGAATACATGAGGCATACCTAGTACCTGTGTCCAGCCACCACAGTTTGGGCTATACACCTCCTCTGACCCCAGTTTTTTATAGGTTCTAGCTTCCACAATTCAGTCTTCACTGTTCCTTGTATCTCACGTTATTTTGGGCTTTTCTGTGTAAATCTCAGGACGTATTCTGGTCTGTGGTAAGTCTAGAATGACTGAATGGAGACATATGCTGAGATGTGGCAGATGTTAATAAATTCTTTGCCTGTGCCCTTTCTTTTTCCCAATTCACTCAATTTCTTTTGTTTCCATTATAAATCTTTTGCATTTTGTTTAAAAAACAAAAGGAATTTTGGTTGGGTTGTACTATTATCTGCTAGGATTATTCATTTCTAGGGAGAATTTCATTTATTAGGATTTGTACTTGTATACCTTAGCACTTCCACCCACCTAATTGTTACTGTGAAATTCTGTTTTATCAATTCTTAAACCTAGATTATTCTTCGTGTACATCTGACACTTGCTGTTGTCATTCTGCTTGTTTGAGTTAGATTTGTGCATTTGCATAATGAATTACAGCACTATGGCTGGCTGAATTGTTCATCGAAAACCAATTATTTGCCAGACTTACCCCTATTTCCTTCATTATGAATTCTCCACAGAAAGACTGTGCATGACTGAACATGATGCGTCCACAGTACTGTCTCCAGTCCCTCCCCCTGAAATGTTTGAGGTGAAATCTTGACCCTGCTGAAGTCAATGACAAAGTCTCATTGACTCTACCCCTGTCCTCTTGCACATGTCCTGTGGCCCACAGAAATCGAATAAATTTACATCAGCACAGGTGAGAGAAGAATCAGGACCTCTAAGCTTTTCTCTGAACCATCCCAAAAGTCAAACATGACTGTTGCCAATTTCCTAAAGAAATTATAAGTTTCAGTTTATCCTGGATTTAAATAAGCAGTAAATGCAATGTTTGCTCTAGTCTTGTTGGACACAGCTCAGGAGAGCTGAGTCTAGTAAAAAATGCACAGCAGGATTAATTGTGCCATAGTATCTCTAAGTTTCTCTGAAGTCCTTGAGTGTTTTTAAACTCTATAGATTTTAGCCTTCTTGTTTTCAGGCACCTATTATGGGTTAGTTTTGCAAGCACACCTAAATACTCTCATGACTGTAACCTGAGTTAGATAAACATAAGATCTTGAATAATATGCTGTTTACTAGCTAATGTGTTTAGTTTGGATTAGAAACAATCAGAAATGCTTGCAATGGTATTGTTGCAAGATCTTGAATAATATGCCATTTACTAGCTAAATGAGTTTAGTTTGGATTAGAAACAAATCAGAAATGCTTGCAACAGTATTGTTGCTCTATTTATGCAAAGCAAAATAATCACATTTATTTTGCATTCATAATGTGTCTGTTAGACAATGGTATTCAAGGGATGAATGCAATAGAAGTTCATTGCTATGCAATTTCTTTTTCTTAACGTCCATTCACTTAAACATAAATTACAATAATTTTCTGATTATGTAGCTCCAATGAGGATACTTCTAGACTTCAATTATACCAACCAGTTATTTTGGTTTTGTAACTTTAAGATAAAACATCAGTCGTTTAACATCTTTGCTACATAATCAAGTGCATAAAAGCTTATCTGAAGCTCTTGCTAATTGGCCTCTGTTAATTCATATAAAGTACTTTTGATAATAACTTTCATAAAGGGAAGAGAGTTAAAGAAGAAACAATAACTTTAACACTTCAGTGCTAAATTGTTCCTCAGATGAAGGAGTGCGGACATGAAATAGAGAATGGGACCAAATAATTGTGCCCCTCAGAGAATTATAGCTTGAGAAGGAACCATGTAATGATTCCCTGGGTATCCTAAACCCCGGAATGTTAAAAAATATCTTTGAGGTTGCCCTGTTGGGCCAACAATCATCCTGGGCCCCAGGGCATGGTTGGAGGGGGCCTTGCTCCATGACCTGGAGGAGCCGGGGATAAGAGTGGAAGGGGCAGGGCCTAGGGCAGTTAGCCCTTGGTGCTATTTGGATCACAGTACTGCCCCCACCCGCACAGCCACACAGAGCAGCGGAGCAGCACTGCCACAGCAGTTCAAAGGGGCCCAGAGATTTGGTCACTGCTGCGGCCGAAGTAACGGCAGTGACAGCCAGAGCTCCGGTCCGCTTTGTAATGCTGGGTCCTTGTCAACTGCCCTCATTGTCCCTCCCCGCATCCCGCCTCTCCGTTAGGTCTGAGTTTGCCCAATGGTGAGTACCCTTGTTGGAAAAATGACCTTAGTACATTGTTCGCCTCATATCCAGGACCTAATTTCCTTAGTAGACATGAATATAAAACTTTACTGTGCCACACGTTGTGCAGTGTTGCAATATTTAGCACCAGTTATGCGGCATTTTCCATTTCAAACATGTAAAAAGAGAACTCAAGCCCTCTCTTCTGCAGTTACCTTTTCAGGCCAGGATTTCCCATGTAATTTTGGCGCCTCCACTTTTTGGGTGCCCAAGCTAGTACTTGATTTTTGTAAATATGCAATTCAGTCCTTTAAACACTCACGCTAGCTCAAAATTAGTTATGCAATTTGTGGTATGAAAATTGTATAAGTTCTTTCAAGCTACCTTATTTTGAACTTCCCACTAAGCCTTATACGACAAGGGTTACTGGTAACCATGTACTGCACTTGAAATAGCCATGCTATTTGTATCCCAAAATAGAAACCATAGTGTAGCTTTACCCCCACATTCAAAATGTTACTCCCAGTTGTCTTTAGCAATAGACCCTTAAAGCTATAATCAGCAATATCTGCCCATTATAAATAACAAAGTAAATATGTGGTCTCCAAACTGTTCTTTGCAGAGATGTTTTGTAGACACATCTTACTCTGTCTTAAAGGTTAGACAAACTGCTGCCCACTGTTTCTCTGTAATTAACAGGAAACCTGAGAACTTCACAAATCCCGTGTGATATTTTCCCACATATTGAAAAAAATTAATAAAAGCAACACTATTTCTATTGAAAACTAAATTACATGTGTTTGTAAAATGCAATTAGAGAGGAGAATGAATCACTGTCTTTAAAAAGGAACAGCATACAACAGCAATTTCTGAATTTTTCCAATGACTCACCAGCTGCACACTGGCTTTCAAATAAGCTTTAAATGGAGCATTGCAGGTATCACACTGTAATCTGGCAATTAAAAGACCTCCAAGTTTCATCCCAAGTCAAAAATGACTGCTGGCACATATATACACTGCTGTCATTAACATTTCTGCTCCTGAAATATTTACTTGCTATGGTGTCCTGTCAGTTGTGTGCAATTACACTCTGTTCTCTCGTTTGTTGAGGAACCAATTACTGCTCCATTGCTGGGAGGGGCAGGGGGCAAACAGAGCACACTGCTTCTGCTGATGAACCTGTGGGAACGGAAACACAGACAAGACTCAGTTATGCTGATATCACTTCTGTTGGAGAGCAGAGAGATACTTACAAAAACGCTGTTGGGCAAAATGAAAGTCTGTTTCAAAAGCAGTGGTTTATTTGAGAGGCATGTGAGGTTTAAATAAGTGGTGGCCATTCATGTCTACTTGTTAGTACTCCTCTGGGCTCCTATAATGTGTGTAGCACTGAAACACCCTCTTCAATTTTGTTGCTACTGAGAGGTATGCACGTGTGTTTATGAGTGAGGTCAGCTGTGTGGGAAAGATCTACCTCTGGGGGATTGCGGCTCAGCATGACAGCAGCATCCATTTCCTCGTTCCACATATAATGGGCTATGTAATATATATTTTGAACAGTTTGCCTGTTTGTCACTTAGATCAAGAACTCCTCCTATATGGTAAGAGCTAGGACCACCAAAAGTCAGTATACAGCTTCCTGTTATAACTTAAAGCAATGTAAGGGGTTGGTTGTTCCAGGAAAACAGTTGTGCCTGGAATGGGATTGAGTCTCATAAAACCAAACAGAAAAGGGACGGAATTGGCAAATCAAGTACAGTCCTCAAAATTGACATCCCTGAGCAAATGTTGCAAGAGACTGAACCAAGACGAGCCAAAACAGGATAAGCCTGAAATAGGATTGCTTTTCATTAAACCTGACACAAACAAGATCAAATGGAGAAATTTGGAGCAGTGCTCTGTTTTGGCAAAGTTAACTCAATGGTTAATGTTTGAAAATTTGAAGACAACATTATTGGAAACCAAATTGCCTATTGGCTTTTTTTGGTGAAACATAGCAAATTATAAGAGTTTATGGGGACGGAGAAAAAATAAACACGATGGAATTCTCATTTTAAAAAATTTCTACAAAAATTAAATGAACCAATTTTAACAATCCCTTTTTAAAAAGAAATTCAAAGTAAAAATTAACATAATAAAAATAACACTGTATTGTTGAAAATTACAATCATGTACATAAAGCATGTGCATTTTCCTTTTATTAAAAAACCACACCCTTATATTGAGTTAAGGACCTGAGCAATGCTGGGTAAATATGCTAATTTGTTATAAAGATGCTATAAAAGGTCTTACCAGCTCCTCTTCGTGCATTTTTGGTGGTATACAATGGGGTCCAAACACCAAATTTAGATAACACCTTGCTCACCCCCCTGGTGATAGTAGAGTCCTAACCAGAATAAAGGGTTAAGATTTTTGGTTGTACTCACTGGTTAACTTGTGTTACTGTCTACTGAATCCTGCCTAGCATATGGCTTGTATTTACTACAGTGTAGATGGGGTCACAGATCTAGATTCTCAGAGTTAGGCCAGGTCTAAGCCAGGACAAAAAATCGATTTAAGATAGGCAACTCCACCTATGAGAACTGCGGAGGTGGAGTCAATGTTTCTTAAATCAATTTTCGCCACAGTTCCCAGAGCAGGAGATCAATAGGAGAAACTTTCCTGTCAACTTTCTTGACTCTTCACAACTACAAGGAACATCAGGGTTGATGGAGGCACCCTGATCGTTTGATTTAGTGCACCCGACTAACCATGCTAAATCAACTGCCAATGCGTGGATCTTCTGCTAAGTATAGACACACCCTTATATAACACCTGTTGGACTCAATGGGAAGTAGGGACCTAAATACATTTGAAGGGCAGGGCCTTAGTCTTGTAGTGACAAGCCAGTTGAGTGTGTAAGCCCCAGCAGGTTAGGTAGGGTTCTCCATGCTATGAAACCTGAGTTCTATTCCTGTTGCAGTTGCTAAGTTGATCTGTATGATCTTAACTGCTTTGGCTATGTCTACACTTGCATTCCTCTTTCAAAAGAGGAATGCAAATGAGGGAAATCAAAATTTTTTCATGAAGAAGGGTGCTTTCAAATATGGGGTTTTATTTCGAAAGAACTCTATTTACTCTGATGTTTTTCTTTCGAAAGACTCTTTCGAAAGTGTGATTATGCAAATGAAGTGTGAGATATATAACTCAGCACTTCATTTACATTTCCGATTTGCCTCATTTGCATTTGTCTTTCGAAAGGGGCTGTAGTGTAGATACAGCCTTTGAATTTGGCATTGCTTTTGCACAAGGATCAATCTGGAATAACCCCTGTTGAAATATGCTGGTACAAAACTAGCCTTACTGAAATATCAAAATCAGGCCCTTTTGTTTCAGAATCTCAGTTTTTCCATCTGTGAATAAATTTATCTAAGACTTGGTGGTTTGTGGGGGCAAATATGCATGTAAAAGTGTATGAAGCCAGTCTGTAACACAACCAAAAAGAGCACTCAGGGCCTAACATCAATCACGCCTGTGCTTTGTTCACTATGCTGTCTCTGGGGGCACATTAACACACATTAATTGTTTTGCACATGTGAAAACAGGGAAATTACATTCCAGATCCCACAAACATTTAAATAATCTTTTATTTAAAGTTAAGCACAGTGCTTGCACAATGGGCCCCTTACTCATAAAATGCTTTTATCATCAACATTTTTGACAGAACTAGTTTTTGAAAATATCTCTTACAGGGAAAACTCTGACAACAAAACATATTTTCTTTTTAAAAATCAAACATAGCAAAAAAGAGACTATGGCATGTGTTTTGTTCATGCATCCTGATTTAAGGTGGTATTTTTATGAAGTTTATCAACTCAGTTGCTCTACAGGTAATGCAATTATTTTCAGTGGCAGTAGGGTGAAATTGGGAGAAATTGGAATTTAATTAATGTGTGTTTCCTCCTTCTAGCCCTGTCATTTCCTGGAAGGGTTCACTAGCACATTTCTATTGCATAGAGCAGTCATGTTAATTTCCTTTCTCTGAACATAACTATGCTTTGTCTAAGCACACAATAGTTTTTTTTAACTATTCTAGCTAGGAATTATTTACATTATTGTATGACTGATGACTTTAAGAATATTGTTTTGTTTTCCATTTCCCTTAATTGGGTTATAGAAAGAGCCAAAACCATGAAGATTTGCTATGTTATTTCATTGCTACAGCAGCTCCTTTGTATTTAGGAAGCAATTTACCAGAAATGATCCTGGCATTTGAATGTTTCCTCTCCTTCAGAAATCTTGAACGGTTGCCATTAAAACTGTTTGTTGGATGCCATTGTTTTTGGATGCCCTCATTTAAATATTACGGGCAAAGTTCTGTGGAAAAGTTGGACCTAGGATATAGCATTGTAGAAACAGTGAGGCGAGGAAAGGCACAGAACTTGGAGTCCAATCTAAAATTACTTTTTATTTAAGACCCTATAAAAAGTACATGTGACTCATAAGGGTGTTGATAAATTGGGAAGGGTTCAGAGGGGAGACAGCAGAATAATAAAATGATTAGTAAACAATTCTCATTGTGACAGACTCAGAGAGCTCTCTCTCTCTTTCTCCATGCACAGTACTTTAAATGAGTCAAGCACTGTAAATCTGCAGATATCCAATTTTTATCCATGGGAATCCTCATCCATGGATATGGATGAGGATACCCATAGATCATTTGTTTGCAGATGAGTATATAGCTAAAAATACGGTATCTCCACGGGATTCCATCAATATTAGGTTTACCATATTTGAGCTTTCAAAAAAGAAGACATCCCTGAGAGGGAGCACATCTGTATCGGTTTGTACCAACTCACATTGCAGTAAGATAGTATATATAACATATTAATACAGCATGAGTTGGTAGATACTGATAATAGACACACTTCTTCCCAAGGGTGTCCTCTTTTTAGAAAATTCATATATGGTATCCCTAATCTATATATTTAGCACAACAAAGGGAATGTTGAGGGGTGACTTTATTGCAGTCTACAGAATCTACATGGGAACAAATCTTCAATATAGCAGCTATAACGCAATCCACGCTGGGAGTTTGAAGCTAGACAAAATCAGACTGGAAATAAGGCATACCTTTGTAACGGTGAGCATAATTAACCACTGGCATACTTTACCAGGAGTAATGGTGGGTTCCTGAGCATTACTTATTCTTAAATCAAAACTGGATATTTTTTGTTTTCTAAAAGCTCTGACCTAGAAACTGCACTGGGGAATGAGGTATGGCTTGTGTGGTACAGAAGTTCAGATTAGTTCTGGCCTTTAAATCTACAGAAGTGTCTGATAAAACAATTGGTTGAAGTCTTGGTTTAGGTTAAGCTACAGAGAATTCTTAGGACTGAAATAAATTATTGACATAAGACAAATTATAAGCTAGAGACCAGCTTTAAGGTTAGTCCCTTAGTTCAACTCATTATTGGTTTTATTAATCAGCCCTGTCCACATCCCCGTGCAATTTCTTTCCCTTTTGTGTGTGTGTGTGTATTTCATTCTACCCATGAAAATGCTTTCTAAATTTTTTCTTCAGCCCAAAGGGGAGAAAGCCAAAGGCAACTGCTAACAAACCACCCATAAAAACAAAGAAACCAGAATTAGAACAACACCACTCACCTAATATTAAGCAGTTTTAAATTTTTCAATGGGAAGCTGGTGTTGGCTTTTTTGCAATATCACATTTCTGCTGCCAGATTGCTGTACAGATACAAATAGCCACACTTTTCTCACATGACCCCAAGTGGATTCCAACTGTCAGCAAAAATATTACCCAAGTTAAGAGTGCCCACATCTCTACCCTTTATGTTAAGGATAATTGGAAGGAGGAAAGGAGAAACTAATTTTGCAGTGTGTACCCTGCAACTGGGTCTTCTTTAAGATTTACACTTAACTCACTATGAGATTTTTATACACATCAAATAACATAGGTTGTTGACTAACCCTTTGACATTGTTGGCATTCCACATTCCCCTTTGTGACTTGGTCAGTCGTACTGCAAAAACACTATTCCCTGATATATACAGGAAATAAAAATTGTGTATATAATATTCCCGGCATAGAATACAAAGTACAAGTGTTATGACTCTGTCCTTTATACATGATGACTTTTTGAAAGGACTTTTTCTTCCACTCCCTGCACAGACATCCAAAAATGTCCTTTCTCGTCTCTAATTAATGATCCTGCTTGTCAGACATCGCAGATGCCTTCACATATGGCTCATTACCCTTAAGACAGAAACGATGTAAGAGTTAAAGGTTTATTTCATAGGGTTCTTTGGGCAACCATGAAGGATGAAGTCATTAAAAATACTTTTAACTAACGTGAGTGTTTCCATGCAGTCTTCTATTTTGCTGCTCTTACAATATCGTGCGACAGTTATGGCTCCTAAATCAATGTTTATTAGCTTTTGTTTATGGTAAAATTTGCCTGGAGCTGAAGAAAATCGAAACCATAGTAACAAAACAAGTACATATTGTACAGGTGCTAAGTAGCTTACATTTTTTTGCAGACTTTGTGGTGAACTCATTAGAATTGAGCTTACTTATTCCATTGTATGCTGATGAGAATCCAGATATAATCTGGCAAATCTACTTGAGTAAATTAATGAAGTGTCTCTGTAAATTGAATGGTTAAAAGTCAGTTGCATCATGTTAGGTGAGATACCCTGTATCTGGACCACAGAAGAATTGTGGAGCACCTAGGGTGAGATTTGGTAGTTCTTAGTAAATGTTATCTTTTGAATTATGAATAGTGACATCAGTGTGGCAGTGAGATCTTTCAAAATTTACACCTAAACCAGGATTAATATGTGTATCTCCTGGACTAGGAGGTATTTTGCTACATTTGCTCAATGCTGTCAGAGCTCATAAAACCATATAGCCCTGCCAAAGGACATGCTTTTCCTTGAAAAGAGGCTCTGCAAAAAAAGGCACCTTCTTATTCAGCTGCTTCTCCTTCAGTGTGTTTGCAGAGCTGTATCTGTTAACGTTAATCCCTGCAACATGATTTCTGGTTGGATTTTCTGCTGCTTCTTCATCCTTGTTGGCTCAGGAGGGCAAATCCAGCTAGGACAGAGTGAGTAGGCTTTTTCTTTCTCATGCGCAGCTGTTTGCCTAATGCCATTCAGCTATCCCTGTGCAAATGCCCCACAGGGAGTGAGGCTGCCATGAAGGGTATAATTTGGCCTGCAGAGCTTTTATTCTTGGTGATAAAACTAGGAAACTAGCTTGGCTCTTGGAGCTCAGGTTGAGTCAGCAGGCAGGCCATTAGAGAACAAAGTATTTTTAAATTGTAATTTGGCATGGTTGCTATGAAAATTGCTGATGGCCAAATGTAAACTGAGCCTGCTGGGTTTTCAGAGGAGGACCATACTTTAAGGTGCGGTTTGTCTGCTAGGTATGCAAGACTTTCTCAGTAGGCCAGTTGTCAGAGCTAGTGTTCTATGCCTTCTAACTAATATTGCCTCCAGTATGAAAATAAAACCACCAGCGAATAACCCACGCTCCTCTAGAATCAAGCCTGTAGAGGATACATTGTGTCTGACAGTTGTGGTATGCGGGGACAGGGAGTGTTTATCAACCGTTTCCTTATTAAACATGAGCTCTTGGACACAGGGAGAGGGCTTCTGTTGTTATGAGTGAGTCCACTAGATTGTTTCCTACATGAGTGGCAAGTGTCAACCACTGCTCTGTTAGAACTGGGAAGAACAGTGCTGGGAACTGGGCTAGAGATACCCACACCTTAAAGAGAAACAGACAAAGAAGTACTGGGTGAGCTGGGTGAGGCAGAAGGCCCAACAGCAACAATGGGCCGAGGGACAAGGTGTGTGTGTGGTGGGCTGGGCCCCTTTTAATCACTAGGCCCTGGGGCAATTACCCACTTTGCCCCACCTGTCTGTGGGTCTGGGGTGAAGCCCCATTGGTGCTGAAAGTAACTTTTCCCCTTTATTGGGTGTGATTCAGTTCAGAGTCCCAGAGGGCAGAAGCTGGTGTAAAGCTTCCTGGCAAGCTCTGGCTGGCTGAAAGTCCACTGTGCAGCCACAGTGGGGCAGGCCACATGACGCAACTTTATTCTTGAGTTGAGGTGCCGAAGAGAGGCGAATGTAGCTCGTAAAGTGTGCGTGTGGTAGAGCAGCTGGCTCCGGCTGTCATGGGTATGCCCATTTGGGGCAGCCTCCTTTCACTGGGAACCTCTGTCGTGTCCAGCCTGTGGTTAAGCTGCTGAAATTGCTGAGGGGAAGGAGGAGTTGAAACATCTCTTGCCACATAACAAGGCCAACTCTTTACAGACTCCGGGGTGTGAATTGAGCCTATTTTGCTTTGAATGGAGCATGCAGTTGCTGAGGTGAAGGTGGAGGATTTATGAGAAAGATGCAGCATGCACACACAAAAGCAGCTGAGCTCAGCGAGGGCTGAGGCTGTGAGGGATGGTCAAGCACAGGAGTATTAAGCATGTAGCAGCATCAGCTGTAAAGTGGAAAAAGCGGTTAGGGGAAAGGAGGGGATGTGGGACAGGAAGGAATGAGATGCGTAAATGGAGATCTCCTCTGCTCTGAAACAGAACTAGCTCTGGAGACCTTTAGGGCTCTGTGCTTGAAACTAAATTCACAAAAGTTTTGTTAAAATGGGAGGCACGGTTCTAATGAGGTGGTTAAGTTGGGGACACAGTCCTGCTTCTAATAGATATGTTGAAGTGGCATTCATTAGGTGCTATTAGCAATTTCCCTAACAATTAGGCTGCTGGTAGATTTTTATTTCCCCTGCACCATCATCAATTTTTTACATCAATAGAATTTTGGTTTGTGATGCAGTACTACTGTGTCCCTGGTTTAACTGCATATTTGGGGAAGAACACTATTGGGTCATTAATATTCTGCTTGAATATTACTTTTATATAAATCTCCTCCACCAATGTTGATAGTACATAAAAAGTGCAAAGGTAAAGCACTCAAAAGTGCTCCGAAAGTGGTATGCTAATAAACAGCCCAAATATGCTAATGAGGCATGCATGTAAATTCCTGGTGCCTCATTAGCATAAGGTCATGTGATTTGGAGTCCGGAAGACGCTCTTCCAGACTCCAAAATGGTGTGTAGAAGCGTGGCCCACGGGGGGTCTTCCAGAAGGAAGTCCTTCTTCCGGATGCCCCTTCTTCCCAAAAACTTTGGAGAAAATGGCACATGCAGAAACAGCCCATGATATACTGAATCACTATCCATCTTAAAACCAGAGGCATGGAAAGAGATCATTTACACCAATGGATACAAACCAGCTTCCACTCAATGTGCATTGCAGCTTTACCCCTCTGATACATTGCAGCTTTGTCTCCCATATTTACCATGTACCAAACCCTGCCTGGATCTTTGTATAACACAGAGAGGGATCTAGTTGCTGAATAGTATCCAGCAAATAATCACTGCAATGTTTATCCATTAAGATATAGGGCTAGATTGTGAATTAGGGTCGTATGGTTCTTTAATTATGTGATCACATTGTGAGGGAGGTGCAGAGGAACATTTGGGTCATGCATGATGGGGAATGGGCCAGCTTCCACAGCAGGGGCCACCCAGCCCCACTCTGCCCCCGACCAGCTCTCATCCCAGCAATAACTCCACCCCACCTCCTCCTCTGACCCCAAGCCCCTCTTTCTCTCTTTGCCCCCAGGTCAGATCCACCTCTTCCCCAGCTCTTCCTGCATTCATAGCTCTGACCCCACATCAGCTTCATCCCATACTCCTCTGCTGAGTCAAATGTGCAGTAGCTGGGGGGTGGGGGCAGAATTCTATCAGCAGTAAGGATGGTGTGACAGGAAAGTTTGGACACCATTCCTACAGGTCTCTGTGGCACTCAATAGACAAGCTGGATGACACAGAATGAAGAGGCATCTGAGCAGTAGTTTTATGTTCATTATTCAGTGTTCAGCTCTTGCACTGCACACCATCCAAAATGCATAAGGAAACACTATCCCTTCCTCAGTCACAGAATTGTTCACTTGCATCTCTGTCTCATTCATTCATTAATTTTGCTACAATTTTCTCAAAATATTCACCCTTAGGAAGAAACCAAAGTTGGAACATTTCAGCCCCAAAAGGTCAAAGTTTTCAAATGTTATATGCAACTTAAATAAATTCTTATGTTACCTTAGTTGTAGCTGGTGCAACATGCTTCAGGTACAACATAGAAAAAAAATAGCAGGCTGACTTCGCTACTTCCATAAATCAGTATACTTTTATTTACTGAAGCTTAACTGCATCAGTTTACACCAGCAATGTATTTGGCCCCATTGTATTTTGAGGAAAATAAACCAAATTAAAAGATATTCCAAAACCAGGAGTGATAGATGGGAAACAGCTTTTCAAGTGTCTGGGTGAAATTCATAACTCTTTGCTTGGGTTTGGAAATTTTACAAAGCTACTATGAGTTTAAGAAATATTTTTCTCTTAACCTAGGGGATGATATTCCTCAAAGGTGCTGTGGGATTTTTTAAATACCCAGAAATGAACAACACCTTCTACATCACTATACATCTAAGTGCTCATGCAGCTTTCCTCACTATAGTTCCTGAGTGCATCCCAAATAAATAACCATCTTGCTCCATTCACCTCCTGCAAAACGGGACTTGCCCAGCAGATACCTGTAGCCACTCCGTTGAGCCGCTATCTCATTTCTACATCAGAGAAGAGCACTGCTCCCTGAGTCATCAGCACCACATTGTGCTTAGCAAGAGGCACGGTTGTCTTCACTCGCAGCAGACTGAGGTAGCTAATTGCCCTCTGGCTATGTCTATTGCTGGAGTGATATTTGTCCATGTAATCTGACATATTTTCTCAGTGAATTGCTATTTCCCCACCTCACCTTCCTTGCCAATGGCAAACCCGAGGAAGTTCATCAGCAGGACCCGAGCTGGGGTCTGGTAGTTAGTGTCTCTTCAGGAAGACAGCTTTGCAGTGTGGATAATTTTTATACCACTGACACCTGCTCCATACAGTCAGATTCTTGTACAGGTGCCCAAGCAGACTGTGGCATTTACAACCTCTACACAATACTCAAACTGGTTCATTGCCATTTCTGCAACCTGGAAAAAATAAAAAAGGACACCATCTGCTCTGACAGCTGCTTCACCAGCAAGCCTTCCCACAGGCCAGGCATGGTCACTGGCTTACTTTAAAGAGACATTCTAACTGGTGTTTGGTGCCCTGTGTGCTCTTAAGAGAATTGTGCAGTAGGGTAGCATTTGCATTGATTGTGAAGTGGATCTCATGGGGTGCAGCCTGGAGGACAGCAGGAATTCTCCTCATATGGCTTTGCTATTCAAAAGCAGCCTCTTATTCCAGATTATGTGGCAATGCTGGCATTGACCTGTTTTATTCCTATCACAGTTAGGATATGTGTACACAGCAGCCTTATTTTGAAATAAACTATTCTGGAATAGCTTATTTTGAAATGACTCTGCTACAAACAACAATACATTTTGAAATAGCACTTAGCTATTTTGAAATACAGCATCTACACAGAGGCTGCGGCCACACTTGGCCAAAACTTCAAAATGGCCAAGCAAATGGGCATTCTGAAGATTACTAATGAGGTGCTGAACTGAATATTCAGCGCCTCATTAGCATTAGGATGCTTCCGGCCCTGACACTTTGAAAGCGCCGCTTTCGAACACTTGTGGCTTGGTGCAGCTACACAGGGGTCCTTTTTGAAAGGACCCCGCATCTTTCGAAATACCCTTATTCCTCTCAGCGCAGGGAAATAAGGAGATTTCGAAAGGTGTGGGGTCCTTTCGAAAAGGACCCCCATGTATCCTCACTGAGCTGCGAGCGTTCGAAAGCGGTCCTAATGCTAATGAGGTGCTGAATATTCAATTCAGTGCCTCATTAGTAATCTTCGACATGGCCATTTGCATGGCCATTTTGAAGTTTTGGCCAAGTGTGGCCACAGCCACACAGGCTATGTCTACACTTGCATTCCTTTTTCGAAAGAGGAATGCAAATGAGGGAAATTGAAGTTGCAAATGAGGCACTGATTTATGTATCTCAAGCTTCATTTGCCTAACCTCTTTTTAGAAGATATTCTTTCAAAAGAAAAAAAGCAGTGTAGATGGGGCTCTTTTGAAAATATACCTCATCTTTGAAAGAGCCCCATCTATACTACTTTTTTCTTTCGAAAGACTCTCTTCCAAAATGAGATTATGCAAATACAGCATGAGATATGTAAATCAGTGCCTCATTTGCATTTTCAATTTCCCTCATTAGATTTCCTCTTTGTAAAGAGGAATGCAAGTGTAGGTACAGCCATAGGCTGTGTCTACACTACCCCTGCCTTTTGGAAGGGGCATGTAAATGCAGCTGATCAAAAATGCAAATGAGGCACTATTTGCATATTCAATACCTCATTTGCATAAGGACACCCTTTCGCCATTCCGGAGGAGCTGCTTTCGAAATGGTTAGTAGTACTGCTTAGGCACTAAAGGTAATTGGAAAAATCATTAGTATCTATGACCATACTGTGAGGCTCTCACTCCCATTTGCCCCAATCAATGGAACTGCTCATGAATAAGCGTTTGTTGCTGGGAGTCAGGGTCTTCCAATCTGGCCTTAAACATCTGTCATTTGTTCTTCAAAGAAAACATTTGAACAAACACTATAATGAGCAGTGGAAGCCACAAACTAGGTCTGATCTCAGCCCCTGAATCTGAGGGCTAAAAAAGAAAAGCAATGATTCTGAATAATTCATTTGCTTTAAAGATAAATACGTCTCGCTCCTGGCTCTGGCTCTAGAGGGAGATTTTGCACTTTGTCAGGAAAACTAGGACTCTTGTAAAACTTTATGAGCTTGCAGGATCACTAAAGGGAAGTGGCAGAAAGTGAAACCCAAATATAAAGAATAGACTTCTGAAGTCTTGACACAAGTTCATCCAGCTGTAAATTAAAATCACAAGCCACCAAATATGCAGGTTGTAAAAATGCCTCTGCTCTGGAAAGCAGTAAAACTTTAAAGGTCTGATCAACTAAAATGACTTCTCTGAGTAGGGCCAGGACATTTTTCTTCATTCAGACTACTACTTAACCCTTGTGTTCCTTGTGCAGTATAGGGTGTATTCAAGGCACATGGAAATGCCAGTCTGAGGGTGTTATACTATACTGGGCTGATGTTTATACTGAGATGAATCAAACTACCAGTGGCTTTAATGTGTGGTGGTCCTCAGACAATGAGGTGAAGGGGAGTTTTGCTGTTGGCTTTAGTGGACACAGAATGAGACCCAGAGCAAGCACCTATCTTTCCTGCTTGGGATCTGATACGGTCCCATTTCCGTTGCTGGTGAGAGGCAGCCTGGTCTAGTGGGTTGAACAAGAAACTCCTGAGTCCTAATGCCACTTCTGCCTGTTTGTCACTGTGGCTGTGTCTACACGTGCCCCAAACTTCGAAATGGCCATGCAAATGGCCATTTAGAAGTTTACTAATGAAGCGCTGAAATGCATATTCAGCGCTTCATTAGCATGCGGGCGGCAGCGGCGCTTCGAAATTGACGCCGCTGCCACCCGCATGCTAATGAAGCGCTGAATATGCATTTCAGTGCTTCATTAGTAAACTTCGAAATGGCCATTTGCATGGCCATTTCGAAGTTTGGGGCACGTGTAGACACAGCCTGTGTGACTTTGGGCAGGTCACACAGCCTCTCTGAGTTCCTGGTTCTTCTGCTATAAAATGGGAATTTTAATCCTTAACTCACAGAGCTGGCAAATATAAAGTACTAAATAAATGTCTAATGTTAAATACTAAAGTTTGCCTTTTAAAGGAGATCAACACAGACATACCCTGGTCAGACCAGCTGGGCTTTCATCTGCAGAAGCAAAGCTGGGCTCTGTCCTGTGGCCTAGGAGCCAGCAGCTCTGAATGTAGGCACTCATAAAAGGGATTGGATTGTTCAGAGCTCTCAAGGTCTTCAGATGGAGGGATGGGTGCTCAATAGTGTTGCAGGGCAAAGCACTTACATATAGGTGCCTACATTTGCATTTAAGGGCTCTTGTTTATGGCATATTATCATTGATGGGACCACTTCACTTAGGCTGTGGCCACATTACCCCCTCCTTTCGGAGAGGGGCATGCTAATGAGCCACTTTGGCAGATGCTAATGAGGCACTACTATGACTATGCAGTGCCTTATTAGCATAATGAATGGTGGCTACGCACCCTTCTAAAGTGCCGGTTTCAAAATGCACAGCGCCCGTATAAAGAAATGAATGAGAAATGAAATGAGTGCTCTGATTTCAAAACCCCTTCTTCACAAAACCAAATAAGAAGAAGGGGCTTTCCCAAAAGTGGCCACACTACCCCTCCTTTCAGGGTAGCGTGGCCACAGCCTAGGTTTTGGGAGGAAGAGGCTTTCGAAATCAGGGGGATTGTTTTGAAAGGCCCCTGTCTACACAGCCGGTGTGCATTTTGAAACCTGCACTTTCAAAGCATGTGGTCGCCATTATGCTAATGAGACACTGCATATTCATGGAGCACCTCACTAGCATATGCCAAAGTGGCTCATTAGCATGCCCCCTCTGAAAGGAGGGGGGCAGTGTGGCCAGATCCTTAGTTCCTAATGAAAAATTAAGTGAAACTGAAGCTTGTATAGATACATCAAATATAAAGACTTATACCAATTCTTCATTGATCATGAAGGTAACTTCAGTGAAGAACAAGCACTTCCAGCCTGAATTTTAGAGGAACCAAGATGTTTTCACAGGTATGTGAGGCTAGAGGAATCATCAGAATGTTTACCCATTTGTACCTGCCCAAATTCTGAAACCAAAAGCTCTGGCATTTAGCCTTCATGTCTTTGAGTGTAACTCTCATGTTAAACATTCAGAACAAAGATGTCATGAGAGCTAATTTCAAAGACTGATTTTCTGCAAACCTATAGTAATTCTTTCCCAATAAATTTCCAGCCTTTGTTTTTGGGAGGCAGAGACAATGTTTTTGTTCACAATACTGTCAAACAGCTAAATTAATTGTAGTTGCTGGAACAGTTAATATCTTCTCTGTTATTTAATATGATGTTGTGATTATATGGGGAAATATGTGTATACAACATTATTCAGTTTGATGACTGGGGATGTTATATATCTGTGACTTCAGTCTCCATTTTGGATGTGAAGTTTTTACCTTCTCTGGCTTTCTTATTTCTGTGATGGACTATAATTCCAAAGGCAGCTGTACAGTGCCAAGAATACAGGTCATTAAATCTGGGTGTTCCTGTACAGAAATACAAACATCCTGGTGGGGATATACCCAACAGAACTGGTTTGTCAGGGGAAAAGCTGCCTGCCAGTGATGACGCCAGATAGAATTCTATGGGCACCTGAGGCTGACCAGGGAGTCATGTGATGGAGCAGACTAGAGTGGCTTTAATCTGGTGATCTTCAGTTATTTCTGACCAGTTTCAGATGAGGGAAGCTGCCACATGAGTCAGTCAGGAGGGTACTCTGCCTACCTGAATATTTTGAAAAATCCCACCCACAAGCAGCTTCTTTGCTGTGGGTTCCCTTTTAAGACACCTGTGGATGCTACAGAAATAGTCACAGACAGTACATCTTTCACAATACCTGGATTTCCTGCAACACACAGACTTGGTGGTACTGAATTCTGTTTTGGCCTTTCAGACATTTGCTAAGCTCGAATTCTATGTTGCATTGGCAAGGAAAACCTACCATGTTTGTAAGGAATACATATAGCTTTCAGAGGGAAAGTACAGTATATTCTACAGAACTACAAACATTTGGAAAATGCAATGATAAATATAAAACCCCATATGAATCACAGGAGTATATGGAAATGAGGAACTTATAATTTTTTTTTTTGCTTACTCGGTGTGTGCTCATTGCTACTTAATCAGATGCCAGGCAAAACTGAATTGCGAGTGCAATTCAAGCCATTTATCTTTTTCTCACCCAACTGTAGGAGACCCAATTTACACTCTGAAAGTGGGCATAGGGTAAAAGGTGCAAATGAGAAAACATGACCCCGGCGCATTGATTAGCATAGTGCTAATTGACAATTTTCCTCTACAAGCAGCCACGAAGCCTCCCAGACCCAATTCCCAAAATACTAATTAAATCAAACTACACACCAGATCATCTTTTAAATCTTCAAGTATGTACACAAATGAAAAGCAAACCATAAGTACTCATTCAAATTAGCCGCACGACGGAATTTCTGAAGAACACTCAGAACCAACTTTCCAATACCCTGTGCTGAAAATCTACCCTGAACCATGACAAATTTGGAAATATTAAGAGCTACATGGTTCTGTTCCAAGTAGATTGGAAGCCGTATGTGTGTGTGTGGGGGGGGGATTGTCTCAGCTCTGCACTGGTATACTGCAGATAACCCTTCTCTATTAGCATAAGAGGTCATGCACCACTGTTCTGTTTGAGCTGTGCTCTTGTGTGGGAACACACAGTAGGGAATCAAATGCTGCCCAGCTGCAGGCTGAAGCAGAGAATTGCGGGGGGGCGGGGTGAGAGCTCCAGCTGGGGAGTGGGCTCAGGGGTGGGGTGGGGGATGAAAGATTTGGGATGCAGGAGGGGTCCATGCTGGGAGGTGGTGCTGAGGGATTTGGCGTGGAGGGAGGGGGGCTGCAGGTTGAAGAAGTGACTTGGGGAGCAGAATGGAGTGAGAGCTCCGGTTGCGGGGGTGCAGGCTCTGGGTAGGGGCTGGGGTTCAAGGTGTGGGAGGGGGTTCTGGGCTGAACCAGGGGATTGGGATGTGGGTGGGGGTGGTTGAGGACTTAATTTTGGGGGTGCAGACTCTAGGTAGAGGCTAGGGATGGGGCTTAGGGTGCAAAAAAGGAGCTCTGGGTTTGAGAGGGACTCAGGGCTGGGGCAAGAGGTTGGGGCAGTCTTACTTTAGGCAGCTCCCTGTCAGTGGCTAACAGGTGTGGCTCCTAGGCAGGGGAATGGAGGGGAAAGGAGGCTTTGAGCAGTGCTTTTACCTGCAAGCACTGCCCCCGTAACTCCTATGGGCCATGGTTCCCCGCCAATGGGAGTGCAAAGCTAGTGCTCAGGGCACATGCAGTGCATAGGAGCTGGACTTGCTGGCAGCTTCTGGGGCTTAGCACAGAACTAGGACAGGTAGGGACCAGTGTTCCCTCTAATTTTTTCCATCCATGGGGGAATAAATTTTGTTATGTGCACCAAGCTATGTGAGGATGTGCACCACCAATAGAAACATAGGGTGCCCCCTGTGGGTGGCTGTGGGTGCTCTGCTAATCATATGAGTAGCACCTGAATCTCTCCTGGGAGGCCACCAAAGTGCTCATCTTACAGGAAACACTGGTAGGGACAAGCTTGCCTTAGAACCATTGACTGGGCTTTTAACATCCCAGTTAGCAGTGCTGACCTGAGCTGCAAGGTCCCTTTTTGACCTGGCATTCCAGTCAACAGCTGGAAACCCATGAATCCTTGGACTTTTTAATGAAGAGGCTGAAATATTACAGCATCACCAGCTTACTCACTGACAGTCGGCAAAGCTGTTTTATCTTCACATGGAGATTAGGGGATCTTAACAACGTAGAGGTCATGCAAAAAGCAGGCAAGGGGAGACAGTGACCCTTGTTACTATCTGTCTAGTGTTACTTTCTTCTGAAATAAAACTACAGTTTGAGCCCTCATCCAGAGTTGAATTCCTCCTGTCACTGCTGGTGAGTAGTTAAGAGCTATCTGCAAAGGTCACTGGGAAGCTTCACTTTAGTTTCTCGAGGCCCAAAATCCTCTGGGAACATGGAATCCCAAATACCTTTCTACCTGGGGAATGGGATAACAAACAGAACAACTATAACTCTTTCTGTATTTGTATTCAGGACAATGAGTCCCTAGCACATAGGGGGGAGGGATAGCTCAGTGGTTTGAGCATTGACCTGTTAAACCCAGGGTTGTGAGCTCAAACCTTGAGGAGGCCATGGGGGCAAATAGATGTCAGGGAGGGTGGTTGGTCCTGCTGAGAGGGAAGGGGACTGGAGTAGATGACCTCTTGAGGTCCCCTTCAGCTCTAGGAGGTGTGTGTGTGTGCAGGAGGTTGGTCATCCTCACATCCCAAAACTGGTCCCCCACATTCAGGCTTAAACCTCTGTCAGCCCCAAACTGCCCTTCTTGTCCCCCAGGCCTAAACCTCTCTCAGCTCCAGTCTGTCCCCCCCATCCCCAGGCTTAACCCCTCTCAGCTCCAAACCAACCCTCCTACTTCACACAGGAGCTCTGCCCCCCAATACTACGCTGCTGGGCTGCCACCTTCTCCTCTGTGCGGCTGCCCCCACCCTCCTAGTCCCTTCCCCACATACAGCTTGGGCTGCTCCCTCCTGCACTGAAATAATGGGACTCAATTGAATAAGTTTAAGGGCCAGATCTCTCCTGCTGGCTGTTATACCAATTAAATTGAGTTTTGTTGTTTCAGTGCAGCAGGGCAGGGAGCCAGAGGAGGAATCAGTGGCAGAAGCATCCAGAGCTGCAAATGGCTCTTTAAAGAAACACTTGTGGCTCTGGAGCTGCAGGTTACCAATCCTGTGCCCCATAACCAGCTTTCCAATTGGCACCCCTGCCAGGTGAAAAGGCTCTGTGGGCCAGAATGTGGCCTGTAGGCCATGTGTTGGCCACCCCTCTCCTCTGCAGTTCTAGACCCCATCCTCAACTACAATAATAATAACTGACTATTTGTACAATTAAAACAAAGAAACTCCAACTTGAGCAAAAAAATACAAACACAAAAGAATTATTGGTCAGAAATGTTACATTGAAATTGGACAGAACTGTTTTTTCCCTTCTCCCCATGGAAGGGGCAAAGGTCAGTACCCTAAGACTTCTGGCCCTAGGGCTGACCTGATACTTCTATGAACAATAAGCAAAAGTAGTGGAAATTCTGATTTCTGTCTCTGAGCCCTGGAACAGTATTTCTCACCTGAAATGGGTTAAATGGTCATTTTTGTAGACACACAACAATAAAAATAAAGCTTTAGAGAAAGATTTCACAACTCTCCTCTTAAATATTGTCTCCCTGTGGCGTAATGTACCTAGCACTTTACAGGCATGAAACACCAAATGTGCTTTTAAAAATGATAAACTGCCAATTTAAACATAATTAAACATAAAATAGTAACCTCCACACCTTAAGAAAACAACTCTCAGGCAGTGTCTGGATATGCAAAATTGAAGGCAAACTCTCAAGTACTCACTGTGAGGCAATAACGAGCATGCTACTTTCTCACTCTGTCACAACTGCACTCCTTTTAGTACCATCCAGTTTTACTTCTATTGGCCCGGTCATCCATACGTGTATTGAAGGTGCTTCGATCAAACAGTAGGTGGTGCCACTCTCTTTTTCTTTTCTTAAATAGCAGTGGACCTGGAGAGGCCTTTGACTAATATAGGTTGGTTTTTATGGGCCTTGAGAAGACATAAGTCTTCTTAGACCTGGTCCAGTGCCCACTGACCTCACTCACAGTTGGAGAAGGTGCTAGAGGAACAATATGAGGAGGGTCTGACTGACCTCGGATTGAGAGGTCGTTCCATGCAGCTGGGGAACATGACTCCTGTCTGTTGAAAATTAATACCCTGATAAACTCTTTGATCTCGATCAAACAACCTTTGCTGATGAAAAGCTTTTAGTCAGATGTGTTCTGACCAACTCTAGCCTTGTGATGAAATTTTCAAAAGCATCTAAATAATTAAGGATTCGTCTGTCTTACCAGCCAATGTCTGGCAAGCTGGAGTAAAATCTACCTACTGCCCATTACCTAGCCCTGTAGACCCCGCTGCTACTGCTGCATACTGAGTTTCCTCTTACACTAGAGAACTTCATGTGTGTCTGCAGGATCCATAGAGTCAGTTAGTGCTTATCAAGCTATGCAATGGCACTTACTATGTCCTGTCTGCTCAGGCACATATACCTCATGAAGTCATCTTTGAAAATAGGACTTCATCTCTGAGGCCATTAAGTTGGTTTTGAAAATGTTACACCGGGGGTCAGATCCTCATAATATTTTTGAGTGTTTTGTGGTTTTGCAAGGTAAGTAAGTGTTTTCTCCCACAAGCTATTCCCCTTTCAGCCCCTCCCCAATAATATATTGGAAATACCAAAGCTGTGCATGGAAAAATAACAGACGAGTATTGTATTTTCGAGGTGTTTGTGCTGGTGGATTTGTTCTAAAGGACCTGCCAGGCATAAAGTTATTAATGGCATTGTGACTGCTTCAGAGCTACACAATCTGGATAGCTACTTTTCCAGACAATCACTTCATGCCCTTGCAACAGTATAAAGTTTACCTGGCACCTCTCCCTGGCTGCATCTACGCTACGAGCTCAAATCAATTTTTTAAAAATTGATTTATTAACACTGGGTTTTATCAATTTGATTTTGAGCATCCTTACCTTCCCACATGCTCCCCACAAAATCGACTGATTGCTGCCACAGACAAATTGCCAAAATCAACCGTTGCAGCAGTGTATTGTGGGAACCTGTCCCACAGTCCCCTGATTCCCATTGCATTCTGGCTATTTTCACTAGTGCTGCATGGGAAAAAATGCCCCCCAAGTGGCTGTGCGTATCTGATGACATCTTCCCACATTTATTTCCTGCATTTCATTGCCCTCTTTCCCCTGCCATGTTAACCAAACATCCCTTTTTCCAAGCAGGTTCTGCTTGCCTGTGGTAAGAGATGTGCTTTTTATAATTGAGGGGACGGGAAGGGTAGTAAAGGGCTTAGGAAAGGTTAGAAAAAAGATTTTGGGTTTCCCAACTGACAAAGTTTTCAAAACTGGATGCAAAATGGCTGGATCTTTGCAGGCTTGGATCTGGATTTAGATCTCCTGGCAAAGAAGATTCTCAGATCAATAATTTTGTCTCAAAGGCCCAAGAGCCAGCCTGGGGCTGGATCCACCAGCTGCCACTATTACCAGTGGGCCCAGGCTTGGATCTAGGTTTAGACCTCCAGGCAAAGGTTACCCTCAGAACAAGAATTTGCAACTAAAATGTATGGTTAAGTAGACATGAGCACTTCACTGAAAATGCAATGGATCATTGAATCAGTTACGGCTGCTTTGGTTGCTCGCTGACACTCTGTTATCAGCCGGCCCAGGCTTAGATCTAGGTTTAGTCCTCCTGGCACAGGAAACCCTCAGAATAAGAATTTTCATCCTTGCAACCACTGCAATACCTGGAAATGCATGTGTAAGTAGTAGACAAGAGCACAACACTGAAAACGCAATGTGTCATAAAATCAGTTATGGCTCAGTTGGTTACTGCAAGTCTTACCTGGAGAACTGTGGTAACTGTAGCACTACCACATTGCCTTCAGTAGCCTGTGGATAAAGCCCATAAAAACTTTGGTCTCAAAGGAGAGCCACTCTTGTGACAACATTTTTTCTTCTGTTGACCAAAAATCATGTCCTCCAAGGGAGACTTCCCCTGGGCAGATAAAAGACCCCAGACTACAGCCAGCCCTGAAAATTGTGACCACCTAGGGAGACTTGCCCTGGACTGATAAAAGACCCTCAGACAGCAGACAGCCCCCCCAGTATCCTAACAGCTAATGCAGACTTCCCTTGGCTGGCTACAGGACCCTCACTGCATGCAAGCTGCCTGACACTTTGCGCAGCATGTCCTTTTATTGGATTGGGGTCAAGCCACATGATGTGGCTGGGCGCAGGAAAGTTCCAGACTGCATGGCACCTCCACAGGGATGGAAGGGAAGGGATATGCCAGCGGGGGGTGGGGGGGCAGGACAAAATGTAGACTGCTGAAAAGAAGTTTATCATCTGAGCGTGACCCTCACCCACAGACTAGATGCCATGTGATGCGGGTGAGGGAATGTTCCAGAATGGGCAGTGCCTTTCGGGGAGGGAGAGAGGAGATATGGGGGACAGGACAAAATGTAAACAGCTGAAAAGAAGTTTCTTATCCTCTTATACAAGCACAACCCCCACCCACAGCTTAGGTGGCACGTGGTGCCGGGAGGCAGAGACTGGTGCCAGACAGCACAGAAAAAAAAGACAGTTAGCAGAGATAGCCACAGAACCACAGACCCCACAGCCATGCTAATAGCAAAGAAAGAAAGAAAGAAAGAAGATTTTTCAGCCTCCCATGACCTTTTAGCCACAGGCTTCCAGGTACCAAATTGAAACAGTATTCCTGCAGCCTAATTGCTCCTCACCTGAGAGCAGTGGAGGTGGAACAGACCAGAGCAGAGAACTGTGGGACATTGTGGGGCACATGCAGGACATCTCTGGAGAGGAATGAATTCAATATAAAGACATGGTGCATCCTCACTACCCTTCGTTGAGAATTTTAAATTCGAAATGAACGCTACACCTGGCAGGTTACAATGATATTATGATATCAATATTATGTCAATTTTAGTGCACCATAAATCAAGCTAATGGAATTTACAGTGAAGATGGGCACTTGGTAAAATTAGGCTAAATGACTTAAAAGCAATATTATCTCATAGTGTAGCCATAGCCCCAGAGACATGGTGAAATTTTCCTTTTGCCCTCTTCTATTGGACTTTCTCAGGACTCAAGAATCTGAGCATTTGCTGTCAGCATTATCCTTGCTAATTAGTATTGGAAGAACCATTAGAAAAGTTGCTATGCACAGTCTTTTTTCCTACTCTGAACTTCCCCTATTAATCAGATCAGTATTCAGGCCCCGGGTATTCTAGGACATATGGTATCTATGAAACATAAAATGCTTGTATGAACTGGACATTCTACTGGACATGCTACTGGACATTCACCTTTCTCTTGGGAGAGGGCTAGGGAAGGGAAAGGACAGTTTCCACTATGGAGGAGGAAACTTGTTGGACTTTATTGGTGTTAAAGTTTCATACTGACACCCATGACCGTATCATCTGAGCACCATTCACATAAGAGCAATTGCAGATTCTCTAGTAGATTTATGGAGTTCCCAGGTTTTTGACATCTTAACTTCAACTGGAATATTATTGGGTGAATTGGAAAGAGTGAGCAAGATGGCAGAGAGAAAATCAAATGAGAAGCAGGCAGGGAGAAAATAAGCTGAGTGTGAATGGAGTGAAAATAAAGAGGCTGCGTCTACAATACAGCTCTGTTTCAAAAGAACGTCTTTCGAAAGAGAACATCGAAAGATGCTCTTTTGAAACAGCACGTCCTCACACACCAGCAGGGACTGAAGGTTCAGTCTGTTCTTTTGAAAGGCCTCCAGCACAATTTCAAAAGAGAGCGTCCATACATACCAGGATGCTCTTTCGAAAGACCAGGGGAAGGAACTGCTATGGTCTGGGTCGCATGGTGGATGAGCCCTTCTGGGGCCGTTGCCCACTGTCCCCTTAAAGCCCCCCCCCCGAACCTCAGCCTGCACATGCCGAGGGCCAGCAACCCTGTCCCCAGGTAGCATGAAAGCAAGAGAGAGAGAGAGAGACATTGGAAGTGGCATCCCAGGCCCCCATGGACCCTGAACAGCACCCCCCCTTCATCACAGCCATGGCCAGCGCCCTGGCTGCAGTCCTGGCCGCTGTGCTGCAGTGGCTCCAGGTGGCCAGCACAATAGCCACCCTCCTGGACTCCATCTCAACGTCCCCAGCCGGTCCCCTGTGTCATCTGCCGTCTGTGGAACTTCCCCACAAACATCCACTGGTGGGACTGGCTGGTGCCGGAGGACTGGGGCGACGACCGGTGGCTACAGAACTTCAGGATGACCAAGGGGACATTTCTGAAGCTGTGCCACTGGCTCGCCCCAGCCCTCCAGCACTGGGACACACACCTGAGGCCGGCAACTCCTTGCACAAAAGGGTGGCCATTGCCCTGTGGAAGCTGGCCACCCCAGACAGTTACCGATCCATTGGCCACCAGTTCGGGGTGGGCAGAGCCACCATTGAGGCCATCTTCATTGAGGTAAGCTGTGCCCAGCTCACACTTAGACTGCATGAGGGGGGCAGGGAACAACCTGGTGACAGGCACCGTTGGGAGAAGGACGGGCACACCAGGGCCAGGGGCAGGGATAGGGACAGGCACGGGCAGATGAGCTGCACCCCACCCTACCCCACACCCACGAGCACACCCCTCTATGCCCTGCAGGTCATCCAGGTGACCAACAAGCTGCTCTTGAGGCAGCTGGTTCGTGTCGGGGACCTGAACGATGCCATCCAGGGATCCCAGAAGCTGGGCTTCCCCAACTACTTTGGGGCACTGGATGGCACCCACATCACCATTCAGGCCCCAGAGCACAGCCATGGGGCCTACGTGAATCGCAAGGGGCGCAGGTATGAACAGCTCCCTGCTGCCCCCTGCCACCAGGCCCAGCAGTATGGGGTGTGTGAAAGGGAGGCTCTGTGCCAGGACTTTGAGCGGGAGCCACAGTAACCCCCCTACCCTGCACACACACGCACACCTACGAGCACACATGCATGGGGGACACAGGGTAAGCCATAAAAATAAACTATTTACTTGGAAAAACTGTGCCCCTCATTTTCTAGAGGGAACTATACACACGTTGTGGGAGGGTGAATGGGGAGAACTATTTACATGTGTGGGGGAAGGGTGAATGGGGAGAACTATATACATGTGTGGGGGGAGGGTAAAAGGGGAGCTGGGGTGGGGGGCCTCAGCCCTCCATGGGGCTCAATGGCCAGGAGCCCCGTAACCTGCACCTGCCCCTTCCTCCATGTGTCTGGGACCCCGCCAGCACCGGGCTGGGCCAGAGCCGGTGGCACAGGGAAGTAGGGGCATGGCTTGGGCTCGGTCCCTGCACCTGTGCCAGGCTCAGTTTGGGAGGGTGGTGCTGGGGGCTCGGCCTCCAGCTGTCCAGTCCTGGCCAGCAGGGTGTGGGCCAGGCATATGAGGCTGGCAGCAAGGAGGTGGGGAGGGAGCAGGGCCTCAAGGTTGGCCTCATCAGAGGGGCTGTCATGGGGGAGGAAGGGGGATGGGGGATTGGGGCAGGGGGGGAGCCACTGGGAGGAAGTGGGGGAAGCACCGGCGAGGGGGGCATGGGGGACAGTGCGGGGGGTGACGGGGTGTGTGTGTGCAGGAGTGACCCGCGATGGAGTGGCAGCAGGGGCCATGTGGCTGACCACCACCTGGGTGAAGGCGTCCAGGTTGGATGCCACCTGGTCCCATGCCTGCTGCTCCATGACAAGCCACTCCCGCATGACGCCCATCAGCTCCCTGAGTGTGACCGTGTGGGCCATGTCCCCTGCCTCCTCCTCCCCAGCCTGGTGGCACCGGCAGAGGGACCGGCGGTAGCCTCTTGCTGTCCCGGACTGAGGTCTGGGCTGCTCCCCCTCACCCTCTGTGGTGGGGCTCCCTGGGCCTGTTGCAGGGCTGGTCCAGCTGCTGGCTGCTGGAGCTATGGAGACATAAGGGAAAAGGAATGGGCCATTAGTCCCAGTGAGGGACCCCTTGAACCCAACCCATCCCTCCCACCCCATCCCAGGGGCCCAGCACAGACTGCATCCAGCTTTTCTCTCTGGGTTGCAGGAACTCTAGCTCCCCTCTGCCACCCTCCATCCCTCCACGACCTGGCGGCCCATGGTGCTATCCAGCCCACATGGTGCTGGGTGCCACACGTCAGCCCTCTGGGGCCGGGGTGGCAGAGCTGTCTGGCCTTCCTGGGGCTGATGTCCTGGTGGGTGGGCTTCAGTTGACCCGTGTGGGACTGCATGCCCCCTCTCCCGGCCCCGCAGCCGCCCACATGCATGGTACCTACATGTGGGTCCCTCCAGGAACTTGGGAGAGGTGCGATCCGAGGGGGCTAGGCTGGATGGGCTTGAGGGGACACTGATGACAAGGGTCCCCTTGCTCAAGACCTTGTCATCGCTGGTGTCTGGGATCCATGCTAGGCGTCTGCGGGTAGCTGGTGGTCTGGGGTGGTCCTCCCTCTCGGTCCCCATGCCCTCCAGCTCCTGCTCCATTGGGGGGAGGGGTCCACCATGTCGAGGAACATGGCTGGGGGTCCTGCCTCCTTGAGTCCAAGGAGGTGGTTGAGCTCTTTAAAGCGGGGGCAGCTGGTGGGCTCTGCCCCTGACCAACCAGCTGTGTCCCAAGACCGACAGTAGCCCTGCTGGAGCTCCTTCACTTTAGACCTCACCTGGTCTGGGATCTGGGTGGGATGACCCTGGCCAGTGAGGCCCTTAGCGAGGCTCTCAAATGCCACTGCATTCCTGTGCCGGACCCCTGTCTGGTGCAGGACCTCCTCATCTGCCCAGAGGGCGAGGAGGTCCTGCAGCTTGGCCTTGGTCCAGGAGGGGGCCTGGCACCTGGGGGGCTGGCTCCCCTCCTGGGAGGACTCCCCCTGATCCCTGGAGGGCCCCTAGGGTGGGCGGGGGTTAGGGGCGCTGGCCAGGGTGCCAAGCATGGTGAGAGGTAGGCTGAAGCGCACCCTTGCTGGATAGCTGGCCAGCAGAGTGGGGCCCCTGCTGCCTGCACACTCTCAGCTTCCTGCCTGAGGGCTTCTGGGATCCTGCATCCTGAAATGCATCTGGATGCTGGAGCCATAGGGCTTCACTTGTGCTGTGAGCAGCACCACCACCTGCCAGCTGATCGTGGCCATGGAGGACCCGCTCTTTTGAAAGAGCAGGCTGCAGAGCGTCTACACTTGCTCTCTTTCGAAATAATCGTTCAAAGGAGGGCGCTTTTCCCATCCCAGGAATGGAGGACTGACTTTGAAAGAACAGGGGAGTTCTTTCGAAGTTAATTTCGAAAGAGCGCCGTGTCAGTGTAGATGCTCTGCTGGTTCTTTCGAAAGAGCTCAGTCTTCCAATCTGGATTTCAAATGTGCTTGCTAGTGTAGACACACCCAGAGAAAGACAGGAAAAAAGAACTGAGTAAATAAATCTGTTTTTTTAATGCTAGCTTTTAGGGGAGTGGGTTGGTTCCTTTACCAATAGAGGAAATTGGTGTCTGCCCTAGTGGACTGAGTGACACTACTATGTATCATAGATCCTCCTTTGGTAAGGAAAACATGCTATTTTAACAAAAGCAATTATACATGGAAAAATAAGTTCAAATTATAGAAACTCTTCAACTACTTTTAAAATGCCCCCAAAATTAAATCCAGAGGTTCAGAAAAACACATTGCATGAAATGCAATGATCCCTAGATTAAAATACTAGTGAATAGATTGTGTCCCGTCTGTGCTCCTTCTCTTATTCCATGTCTCTCTATTTTGACGAGAACAAATGTGGATGGATGAATGAAAGCAAATGTTTGTTTGTGGCTCTGTAGCGTTTTCCACTTATAACCCCATTCTTCATGCCCTTCAGAATAGTAGGCTGCATATTTATGTGTAGTGCTTAATGAGCAACCATATCCTTGCATAGCATATACTGTGTTTGCTGTTGTTACTCGTTACTCTTTGAGTTTACTAGAATTTTCTGGTTTATAGATTCAGGAAGTGGGGTAAGTGAATCACCAGACACTTCTGTATTTGGCCTGCTTGTGTATGGGGATGACTTGCAATTATCATCTTTTCCAAGCACCACAAACTCATTGCCTTGAAGAATGCAACTACTGACAGATATGGCCCTGTAGCTTTTGGGCTCTTGAGTAGGAATGGACTCGCAACCTTATAAAAAGACAAGGGGAATCAGGAGATCAGTTGCTGGCATTCTTGGGTACTGCTCTTGGTATTAGTAGGGGAGAAGCAAACTAGAGAAGAGCTAGCTCTTTCTTCTGCCCTGCTACCAGAGGGAGAGGTAGCCTGACTTGGAAATATGTGAAGCATATTTTGTTACCCCTTTTTACGTCTGCAATTTGCCAATTTTCAGAATCTTGCAGGTTTCCTTCATTAGAAGAAGAAATTAATAATGGAACTGGGTATCTTTGATGCAGTCCTGCTTATTTAAAAACAGTGTACAAAGTCTCGTTGCACTGCACACAGGGGGAATTGAAAAAGAGGAGAGAGTTGCTTTGCTTGTAGCTCCAGGCTCCTTTCATGCTGGCCTTGGCCCAAACACCTCTCTTTGCTAAGGGGCAGGCTCTCAGTCTTTGCTGTGTCTGTGCCTGCTGCCGTCTCTGTTTCTCTTTCTGTGGTGTTTCTTCTGCTTCTTTCTCTCTCTCACACACATATGCATCCCTTTACTCAAACAAGAACTGGCAAAACCCCTTCACCCATGTGGACCAATATTTTGAGTACTGACATGTGCCTGTGTTTTAGAGAGAGGTGCTGCTGTTTACTAAAAACCCTGTTCCTATCATCAACTCTCTTTAATGAAAGGCAGTGGTTATACACACCAGCTGCAATGATGTTTTGCCTCAACCTTTACAGTATGAAACACCAACAATCCATCCCCTGGGCAGGGAGAGGGATAGGGACATTGGTGTAGGGGAAATTTCCTGCAGAGTTTTCCAAGTTGTAGGGAACATTTGTTATGTCTCTTCTGAATACATCGATATGTTTACTTGTAATATACTGTTGGGTCCTTAGTTTCTGTATACTGGGAAACCATGTACAGGGAAACCATACTGGGACTCCGGTAGATCAGTTATTCTGCCTATCAAGATACCATCTTTTGGAGGCAACAGTTCTAGAAATGCTTCCACTCCCACAGAGTCCAACATCCACATCAGAGAGATGATGTGGTGCAGTGGAAAGGAATTGGGATTGCTGTTGAATTCCTGGATGACCTCAGGCAAGTCAGTTCACCCCTTTGTACATGTTTTCCTTACCAACCCATTGTGTGCCTCCTGTGCATAGATTGTAGGCTCTAAGAGGGGAGTGAACTGGCTCTTATCATATCTGAAGAACATCTAGCACAGGGATCAGCAACTTTTTGTGAGGCAGAGTGCCAAAATTTGACCTTTTAACCTCCATGTATGGTCTGAGTGCTGGTGATACTTTTTAAAGTCACTAATAGTCCTACTTACAACAGCTTCATTAATACATACAATAAGATGCAGAACTTTACCATTTAGGTGGTGATTGGTAGCATTAGCTGGTCTTTTGTTAAACCACAGGTGGCATAGCTTTGAACAAGCTCCCAGCTGTATGAGAGAGGATGGACAGGGCTGAGCTCCCACCTTGTGTGCCAATGAAAATTGGCTTGTGTGCCACTCTTAGCACCTGTGCCATGGGTTTCTGACCACTGACCTTGCACAATAGAGCTCCACTGTAAAACAGATAACTCACAGCAGAGGGGTTAAACTTTTATAGAGTATTTTCTGGAGTCCTCTACATTTCCCCCTGCAATATACTATAAAAATTCAACGTAAGATGAAAATATTTACCAGTTCTTTCTCCAGATAGCTCTATCTGATTGTAAGTTCTGTTGCAGTACTAATAATTATTGGAATCTGAATGGTGTTAATTGAGCAACTTTTTAGAAGCACAGGTGTGAAGACTAGTTGTATCCAGAATGGTGATACTATTTGCGAGCAGAACATGTGCTTGGTACAATTACCTGCATGCATCTAACAGTCAGTGTTAGGATCTGAAGGAGAAAAGGCAGTGAAGTTGGCTTAGAAAGATACTGAAATGCAGAGGTGAATGAGCTTAACTATGAAGAATATTTTGACATAAGCTTAGGAGCATGTTTTCTTGGACAAACCACCAGTTCAGGGAACTTTTCATTCCATATAGAACTTTGAGGTCACAAAATAGCACAGCTGCATTGGAAATTCATAGATGGATGGAAAGAGAATAACTGCCTCTAGAATTTATAATACGTTAGATAACAAAAAATATTTTATTCATTCATCTCCATGAAAATAGAAACAACCCTGCCTTTACTGCACGGAGATAAATTGCCTGTGTAGTTAAACTGATGCATGTGAGAATCAGAGAGTACTAAGAATGGGTGTAAAACTTTAAATATGGAGAAAAGCAGTTACTGATCATTCTTGTATGCATGAGGCAGGTGTAACTCATAAGCAGCATAGGAAGGAACAGCTGTATGTTGGATAAAGGCTCATTGGCTACACAAAGATAAATGGCTAACAGCTGCTTTTTTCACAAGGGGCACTCTTGCTATCATGCTTCTGTTTCTGACCCCTTGCTTAAATGAATCTTTCCTCAGGCTAAAGGGGAAGACACATTTATACATCACAGAGACACATGCTGTCATCCTTAAAGATGATAATTTGTCCTGGTTGGAGAAAATTAGCTCATGCCAGTCACTATGGGAGTGGACACAGATGTTTTGTATTATGGTGCTCAAAGTCATACCAATTACTAGGATAGCAGTGCAGCATGGCTTTTCTGGACATTTGAGAAACAGCAATTAGGTAAGCTGCTTCTTTGTGCACTCAGATTTTGGGATTTTATTGTGCCATAATTTATAGAGAGTCATAAGATTTTCAGTGAGTGCAAGGGAGAGAAAGTGAGAGCTTCACTGAAGCATTTACTAGCTCTTCTCATCTTACAGCTTGATATCTTAACTGCCCTGAATGTTGATACAATATTAATCCCAGTACAGCTGTAATTGGAATACAGTTGACCAGGTTCAGGACACAGTCTGAACTGACAGCATGATAGATAGTGACCAAACCCTGATGTGCAAGGTAATGGGTGGTATCTAGGTAACATCAGAAGGTCTTGTGGTTGTGGCAAAAGATGGGAACTCAGAAGACCTGAGTTACGTATGTGAACTTCAGTTCCACACCTCAGTTTGTCCACTTGCAAAATGAGGATGATAAAGATAACCTACCTCTAAAAATTGTAGCAAGATGAAGTCTGAAACATAAATGCAAATATCACGGGCCTGGTGTGAAACCTTATGCCTAGGTCAGAATGGTCAAGACTTTATTCATATAAAACAAAGTTAAAATGTGAACAGGAGGCAGGGTCTGCTAACAGAATCTGGCACAAACAGGGTTAATGGTGTAAAACTCTAGTTATGCATTGGAAGCACTTTCCAGGGTGGTCATACTAGAAACACCTTCTGGAGAAACATCTTGGCACCACCATATTCCCCACAAATAACACACAAACCAACCTAAGTACAGGACAGGAGCTGAACTGAAAGCCTGATAGGTATTGACTGAATCCCCATGTACAAGGCAATAGGTGGTATCTACATAACATCAGCTTGCAAACTGATATGTCACAAGTGATGTGTAACTTGTTGACCTGTATGTAGTACCCAGAGGCACTGAGACCTCATCTGTGGTGAGTGAGGTTTCTGCTCTACAGCTGCAACTGAGAGCCTGCTGACCTTTAGCTCACATGGTAGAATGCAGAGCTTCAGACCCTATACTAGCAGGTTCTATCCCTGGGGCTGGCAGCCCAGTCCAAGGGGTTCATTTTTGGCATAGCAGGCAACAAAAGGTCTGGTCATTGATTGAGAAGGTCCATTGTCATGAGGAACATATGCCTAATGGTTTGGTACAGTTTGCTGGCACCTATTAATGGAGTTCATTTGACAATAAGCCTGGCCTGTCACCTGCAGTCCTTATCTGATTTTGTGGTCTTTGGGGGCTTTCTCAGAGTCTGCTGAACTAAATACTTGTGTAACATGAGTGCAACATGCAGAAGGAGGATCTGGAGGCAGCCGAACTGTTATCATCATTAGACAGACCAAGAGACCTGTCAGGACATGATACTGGTGACTTCTGGCATCCAAAGGGATAAATGGCATAAGGATAAATTCATTAATGTGGTGATGGGCAAGTTGGAGGAACCTATGTGGCTATAGCTAAATGATCAGGCTACATATGGTTTTGCTGCACTTATACCCGAATCTGTCAGAGATGATGAGCTCCACCATATAAATTGCACAGAAATATCACTTGGTTTTATTTCCAACAGAAATGGCCTCCTCTGACGTGTTCAACATCCTCTGACATTCGTACAACATCAACCATATGAATGTGAACCCACCCGTGAGTTTTGGGGTACTATACTCCCTCGAGCCTTTGGCAGTAGATTCCTTGGGGCTTGGAGAGGTGCCCAACCTAGGCATTGCTCCTATTCTACCTCTTCCCCCAAGTCCCCACCACAGGCCTGCCTCCTCCGGTCACATCTTTTCACCTTCTTCTACCTGGCCTCTCCCCTGAGCATGCTCTGTCCCCACACTTTCTCCTCCCTCCCACCACCTACTGCCTGCTGCAGTCATCTGTTCCATTGCATGAGGGAGGCTCTGGACTCTTGCCTGTCAATAATGAACAATCGGGGAAGGGTAGGGCAAGTGAATTTTGTAGCAAGATACTTTTGTCATATTTGAACAAAAATATCTATATTGAAGAAGAATCTTCCTTTGCCCATATCTCCTTTATCAGCTGAGTTTCATAGAATTAGAAATGGAATCATTTTTTTTCCTTTTTAAACACTTTTCATATTGTGAGGCCCTAAACTTCAGTTTATGCCTTAATCTGGCACTACAGGAGACAGTATGAGGGAGATTTGGGATTGGAGGAGCACTTGGTCACCTTGCAAGGAGTAATCAGGCTCATGGAGGCCAAGGTCAGGCCATTATGCTGTCAGCAGGCTGCAGATATTAGGGCTGTGTGCCAAAGCTGCACAACACAGACACGCTTTGGGTTTGAGGGCAGGTGGTGGAAGAGCTCCTTATGTGTCTGGATGAACCCAAAGGCATCCCAGAGTGTTGGGTCCAAACATGCAGGGGTCATGGACGTGGTCCCTACACGGGACACAACTACCTGAATAAACATCAAAAGTCTGGATGCTTAGCAGGCAAGTCTCTGTTGCAGTGATACACCATGGTTGGTCTGTGTCAGCTGACTTGGATTCATAAAACACTGTGGGACTCTAAAACTGCGGTGTACACATTCAAATTTGGTAGGACCTCAAAGCCAGACTGTCTACGCTGCAATGTTATAGTCCCACAGCCAGAGTCAGCTGAAATGGGGCAGCTGCCAGTGTTTTATTACGGCATAGACATACCCAGTTCATCTGAATCTTTTGATCTGAGATTCTCCTAACATGAACTACAATCAGCTTGGTGAGCTACTTAGTTGCTTTGTTTAATTTTCCATTTCTTCCTGTAGTTGCAGACTTGACATAAATTATCCCTTTGCAAGGAAATGCTGTCTATATACAATCTCATTGTTGGTGCACTTACGTCAGTAGCTACCACAACACCCATCTGATGTGTGTTATGGGTATACTGTTCCTTTGAGGAAAGATGGGGAGATCTGAGTAATCAGAATTATGGAGCAGATAAGGGGGCTAGAAAACAGCAGAGTCAGGCTGGGAGAGAGGGAATGATCATGGGCTAATAGTTGCTGTGGAAAATAATTACCCAGTTGACTATTTCTGTAAAGATCTAGGATTAGGAAACAGGGGCTGTGTCTACACTTGTATTCCTCTTTCCAAAGATGCAAATGAGGGAAATTTGCATATCTGGCACCTCATTTCCATATTCTAATTTCGAAAGACTGACTTTCGAAAGAAGAAAACCAGTGTAGACTCTGCTCTTTCGAAAGTAAACCCCATCTGCAAAAGAATCCTTCTTCCCTTTTTTTATGGTGCCAGACATGCAAATATGCACCTCATTTGCATTTTTGATTTTCCTCATTTGCATACCTCTTTTGAAAGAGGAATGCAAGTGTAGACACAGCAACCATTTCTACACATGCCACTTTACCTAATAGCTTGCCACCTTCTAAGTGTTTGCAGATGATTTCTTGAATTACTTGTTCCATTATCTTTCCTGATCCCTACATGCACCCCGCAAGGGCTGAGTTCACAACCCTGGCTTTAGCAAGCCAGTGCACAAACAACTGAGCTGTTGCTCCTTTCCTATTGCTGCTACGCAGGGGGCACTGAGTGAAGGAGCCAGAAAGGGGCCACCAGCTACTAGTGCAACACAGAAATGATCTTCACCTGAAAGTGTGAAGTTTGGAGACCTTTCAAAATTAGCCATCAGACACCACATAGAGCGACTTGTGGTGAAGGAGTCACTGCATTCAAGTCCTATCATCTTTGAAACACAGACATTTCTAAACAACAAGAAGTCTTGTGGCACCTTATGGACTAACAGATATTTCGGATCATAAACTTTTGTGGGCAAAGACCCGCTTCATCAGATGCATGAGTGGGGGGGTGGTTTCAGAGGGTTATTTAAAGAGTGGGGTCCCAGTAAGAGGGAGGGCCAGAGCCGACAAGGTCTATTCAGCAAGGTGGAAATGGCCCAGTATCAACAGCACTTACCAAAGAGGAATAAACAAGTCAGATCAGACAAGGGGATATGAGCCTTTGTCAGTGCAAATAAATTGCAGCTCAGAAATTTCTCTCTCCATTTGATTTTTGAAATTTTTTGTTTCAGCATTCTGTTTGACATTTCTAAGGAGTCCAGGAGTCTGTCCAGTATATCTTTTATATGTCATTATATTTCAGGAGTCCCATTAGAGTTTTTTCCAAGAGTGTCATCTGAGGAGTGCCAGGAGCAATAGCCAACTTTTTGTTAAACACTGTAGCATAAATAAAAGCTTTGTTTTATTGAATTCATCAACCTGGAGCCTTTCAAACAGATGTTTTTGATGGGTTTTTGCTGTCATTTTTCAGGTTTTATAGAAGATAAATTAAATCCTACACCTAAATTTGTATTGTGGGCTTTGCTGAGTCTCTTAACTTTTGTAAGGGAGTGCCTCACTGCCACACATGTACCTTGAATGATAATGACTGCATCCATTAATTAGGCCCTAACCATAAACTGAATAGACTAGTGAGGTAAACGGGAGGCTTTGAGACAAACACTCTAATCTCAGCACTGCTATTGTTTTGTGGCTGATCCTGTAAACTGCTGAATATCCCTTACACCCAAAGAAGCCAATAGGTGTAGGGGATATCCAGCAATTTACAGGATTAGCCACAAAGCATTTTTCAGGTCTGGACCCATTTGGTGGCCTTGAGAAGGCCACTTTGGGCCAATCCTGCAATTTTTAACCTGTTGAGTAATCCTATGGAAATTAAAGGGAGTCTTCATACAACTCAGGATTAGTCCCAGGTTCAGAGGATGTCAGATCTGGCCCTCTCAGTTCAAACTCTAGGCATGTAGGTGGGATTTGTTCATACTAACAATCCTGTTGACTTGAGGGGCGGAGAGTATCCATTCTGATATGAGAGGGTGATTGAGGGATAACAATAATAATCATCTTGCTAGGGGACACCCTAGAGCTGAAATCAAAATGGCCTGTGTTGGCTGCTGAGAGCAGACCTCCTGTTGCTGCCAAAGACTTTGTTGTAGACAGAAATAGAGAAGCGAGCACATCTCTGCTCTATTTCCTCCAGCTACGATGAGCTGGAAGCATGCAAGCCTCTGTGGATATGTTTCTGGGATGTCCTGCGATGTGAGAAGTGTAGCACAGAGGTGGCATTGCTCCTTCCATGGTTACAAGCTCCCATTTGTTTAGTGATCGAGAGCAGCATGCAATCCTGGAGTGTCTTCAGCCTGAGAGTTGGACCAAGGCTCAGTTGTGTGAATCTGTCTTATGCAAATGAAGCATTCCCATTCATAGTGTAAACATGTTTCTTGCAAAGGAAAATCATGTGGGGTTAAAAAGACATTATGGGGGGCTAGCGTCGCAAGGTGCCACCAAGCACTGGAGCCGAACTCCATTGAAGTAATTGGGAATTTCCTTGTTCACATCACTGGGATCAAGCATGGCCCCAAGGTTAATGGAGCTGAGAGCTCTCAGGCCTTCAAGACAGTTGTGTAGCACCTTTTGGTGTCAGAGCTGAGATTCATCAATGCTTTTCACCTTGAATGATCCGTTTCACCTGGGCAAAGTCAATGCAAGCCAACAGAGACCAGGGCCCTCTATGTACAAATACATCCTTTGTAGTTTGCCAGCTGTGATTTTCCTGCTTTGCCTTTGCTTGTTTTGGAAGATTATATCTGAAGGTCAAATTGCCCCAAAATGCCTTGAACATGAAACTGAGCTTTATTTTCAAGGAATCAAGGGGAGAACAAGTAAAACTTTTTACCAAAGCTTAAGTCGTATTTGCTTAGGCTATTTCAATTTTATCATATTTATTTGCAGTTTCTAATTAACAATTAGATAAGTTTTTTCTTTTTAATAAATGAGAAATCTTTTAGGAACCAGGGAATGGGTAAAACTGTTCAGTGGCCTAATGAGTCTGTATTTAATCTCACCAGAGCTGGAGTTAAATTTGGTGACAAGTGAATTCATAGTAGATAACACAGTGGGGTCCTGGTCCATGCCATAGGTTCTGAGATTCTGCTATGCAAGTGAAGAATTTAAAAGGGAGAGATGGGAATTGTTTTACTGAACCAAATAAAAATGTATATGGCAGAGCATTTTTAATACATCTAGCTCTTCTCTAGGACTTTTTAGCTGCGTCTACACGTGCACGCTACTTCGAAGTAGCGGCACCAACTTCGAAATAGCACCCGTCGCGTCTACACGCGTCGGGCGCTATTTCGAAGTTAACTTCGACGTTAGGCGGTGAGACGTCGAAGTCGCTAACCTCATGAGGGGATCGGAATAGCGCCCTACTTCGACGTTCAACGTCGAAGTAGGGACCGTGTAGACAATGCGCGTCCCGCAACGTCGAAATTGTGGGGTCCTCCATGGCAGCCATCAGCTGGGGGGTTGAGAGATGCTGTCTCTCCAGCCCGTGCGGGGCTCTATGGTCACCGTGGGCAGCAGCCTTTAGCCCAGGGCTTCTGGCTGCTGCTGCTGCAGCTGGGGATTCATGCTGCATGCACAGGGTCTGCAACTCGTTGTCGGCTCTGTGTATCTTGTGCTGTTTAGTGCAAGTGTGTCTGGGAGGGGCCCTTTAAGGGAGCGGCTGGCTGTTGAGTCCGCCCTGTGACCCTGTCTGCAGCTGTGCCTGGCACCCTTATTTCGATGTGTGCTACTGTGACGTGTAGACGTTCCCTCACAGCGCCTATTTCGATGTGGTGCTGCGCAACTTCGATGTTGAACATCGACGTTGCCAGCCCTGGAGGATGTGTAGACGTTATTCATCGAAATAGCCTATTTCGATGTCGCCACATCGAAATAGGCTACTTCGATGTAGGCTTCACGTGTAGACGTAGCCTTTGTCACTTCTCAAAGCACTTTACAATGGAGGCCAGTATCATTATTCCTGTTTTGCAGATGGGAAAACTGAGACACAAAGAAGTAAAATGAGTTGCCTAAGGACATACACAGCCACATAACTTGGGTCCTAGTCTGGTCACTTCTAGGTGTAATGCATAAATGTGCCAAACTTGTGTATAATAACATTTGGATGACTGGTTGTTCCATGGAACCATAGGGTCAAATCCGGAGAGGTGATGAGTACCCTCAGCCCCTGGCAGGACTGTGTCCTTCAATAACAGAATCAAGGTTATGGTGCATCGGCCAGGTGCTGGTACAGCTTAGCCCTCATCCCTTGGAAACCAGGGGAGCATTGTTACAAAGTTGCTGTATAACAGTGCTTTCCAAATATTCACACCACATAGAATCATAGAATAGAATCATAGAAAGAAAGAAAACCAGATGCAGTTTTCACTGGAATACTGAAAGTTTTCCCTCTTTCTCGAGAGCTGTTTTCCTGTGTTGACCGGAAGTCGGGAATTTGAGTCAGACTTTTGTTTTGGTTAATGACTCACCAATCTGACCTATGAATCTCTAGCTTTGCCCTCCACCTCAGACCACAGATATGAAGTCCTTTGAGAGTTCTTATCTGGAAGTAGGTCTCAGGATCTGGAGCAATCACATGAACACTTGAAATTCCAGTCTTTTACCCTGACTGCCATTCTGTAGGGAATCTTCATTTGAAACAATATACACAATCCATTGTCAACAAGAAGGCAACGCCAAGAAAGCAAGACCAATGTCTCTCACGTTTTCATGGAAACAGTCAGTTTTCCAAGGTCATGGTTACTAGATGTGTGCTAATGTAGATCCCTTTCTTTTCTAAAGCAAAAATGATCACTTTCTTTCAGCACCACCAATTTAATATTTCTCTCAAAGACACTTTTGCTTTGATCAATAGAAAACATTTTCTTTTAATTAATACAAATACCTTTTTGCAAAGACAAAAACATTCCAGGCCCTTCCATAAGGCAAACCTGACCAGAGTGATGAGTCTTTGTGAAAGAAAAAGATAGAGGGAAAGTTAATTTTAATTGTCTGCAGTTATGTTCTAGCCATCAAACTTTGCTTTATCAAGATTGGTGGTTTGAGTTAGATGGTGTAGAAAGCCTCCTGAAACACTGAAGGCCCAATTCATTCTTGTCACAAATATTACTTCCACTAACTTTGGGTTTCATTTATCCAAGGACTGAATTTGGTCCTTGCTGTCCCATGGACCGTCAGTTTGAAGCATTAGTTTGGTGTACTGAGCCCGGGAACAACAATCAGATGTTCTAGTTCATATGTCTCCTGTCACTTGCTTTGTGGTGGCTATGGACAAGTTATTTGGGAAGAAAATCTGTATCTTAGCTTTAGAATGAATCTCTCATGATCTGTTTTTTTCCCTAGAGGATGTTGTGAAGGCCAAGACTATAACAGGGTTAAAAATAAGCTAGATAAGTTCATGGAGGGTAGTTCCATCAATGGCTATTACCCAGGAGAGATGAGGATGATGTCCCTAGCCACTGCTTGCCAGAAGCTGGAAACTGTGGACAGGAAATGCACCAATTGATGATTACCCATTCTGTTAAAAAACAAGAAGTCCTGTGGCACCTTATACACTTACAAATATTTTGGAGCATAAGCTTTCCTGGGCAAAGACCCACTTCATCAGATGCATGAGTAGGGTTGCGGGGGGGGGGTTTCAAATGAGGATTTAAAGAAGGAGTCTCAGTAAAGGGGAGGTCCAGAGCTCACAACGTCTATTCAGTCAGGGTGGGTGTGGCCCATTATCAACAGTTAATGTGGAGTTGTGAACATCAAGAGAAGAGAAATCAAGTCAGTTCAGTCAGGGGGGATTTGGCCCATTGTCAGTTGCTAATGTGGAGGTGTGAACATCAAGAGTGGGGAAACTGCTTTTGTAATGGGCCAACCACTCCCAGTCTCTGCTCAATCATTTGTTGATTGAGTCAAATTCGCAAATGAGTTGTATGTCTGAAATTTCTCTTTGCATTTTTTTTTGTTGTCGCTGGATTGTTTTTGGTACAAAATATGCCTAGTAAAGTATCGTTTGAAAACTAATAACTCAGTGGTCAATAACATTATGGTAAAATGCCTGTAGCAACATTACATGCAAAATTATGAATTCCCCTCTATAATGTTAAGAACATATAAAAATGGCCACACAGGGTCACACCAAAAGTCCATCTAGTTTGATATCCTGTCTTCTAACAGTGGCTAGTGCCAGGTGCTCCAGAAGGCATGAACAGAACAGGTAAATCCAGCATGGCCATCATGTATGCATCACTTAATTGTTACTTCCTGAGGTGCATAAAACTTTCACTGGTCTTCAGCTCTGGGGTGAATCTTGTACTGAGTGAATTAATTCAATCTATATTTTGGTAGTAGCTGGAGGCCCGTGTCAGAATTCTGTGCCCCATTGTGCTTGGTGCTGTACACGCATGGAACAAAAAGTCTGTGTCACAAAAAATCTAAGTATAAGGTGACTGACAATAGCTGGCCACAAGACACATGGTGGAAGCACAAGGCATCATTGAAAATAACTATGAATAGCAAATAGGAAGCAGCCATGCCACACAGCTACATAGCTACTGTAGGCATCATCAAAGAAGAGAGTCCTAAGAAGCCATTGAAGCAGTACAATGAAAAGAGTTAGCAAATGATTACTGGGTGTGCATTCTATGCACGGAGGTCACATGCAACAATGAAGGGACACGTGTTTTCATTGTATTTTAAACTATGTCCTTTGAATGTATTTACTGGTTTCCCATTTTAATAAAGTATTTTTTCTTTTCTGGTACTGAAAAAAGCCAGGCATCAGTCATGTAGCCCTTTAAAGACTAACAAAGTGCTTTATTAGGTGATGAGCTGTCATGGGAGAGACCCACTTCTTCAGCTCAATAGCATTTCCAGTACAGACTGACAGTCATATAGAACAGAGGTCCAAACGAATGAAATATAAACTAACTGATACATGGAACTGAAGGGGGTAGGGTGAGGGGGAGAGATACTAATAGTCTTGCCTAATAAACTATTTTGTTAGTCTTTAACATGCTACATGACTGCTGTTTGTTTTCTTAGAATACAGACTAACATGGTTACCCCTTTTGTACTGAAAAGTAGAAGAAAATGTAATATATTTTTTTTACATTAGGCTATTTATAATAATGGCAGGAGATGTGTAAACTTTTAATATACTTGTGCTAGAGGCTTCCGGTATCATCTGTAATTGAAAGCAAGAAACTCTTTTATTTAGAAAGGTTCCCCCTACACTCAGTATTTAGCTAGCTCCAGAAGCAACATGCAACATGCCTGTTTTATCCTAAAGGTGTTGGGAAGGTAGTCTGATGCTTTGCTGTGGTAAAAGATGAGTTTATGGAAATAGGGAAAACCACTGGATCCATCAGGAGTGGGAAGGAAGCCTGTGGCTATCCTCTTCTGCCAGAGACTGTGAATCTCAGCAGAGTGCTCAATGGAGAATAAAATTTAATTAGAAGTGAATCTTGCCAAGGTCCCCTGCTTTCATTCTAAAGATGATAAGACTTGACAGCATCTCTGTCCACTCAGGGTGAAATTTATTGTGTGCTAGACTTTGCTGTCATATATCAACTTTGTGGGATTAAATGCAGTTAGGTAAAATGCATTTAAGTCCTAGCGAGGAAAGCATCTAATGATTTGGGTTTTAAAATGTCAGCCTTCAATTCTTGCATCTTTGCCAGGTATACGCATTTGCAAAGCGGTCAAGAGTTATCTAACCAATTGCAGCCTTGTGCTGTGATAAAAGGGGAACCTTATTTTTAAATCATTTATTGTTAGTGAAAAAAACCTCTTTTTTGATTTGAACAGTGAATGACTGGCTTATGAGACAAATTTCTTTTAATAAGGGCTATGTAGTTTTATTTGCTTTCTTTTCTAGGTTTAAATGAAGAGCAGAGGAGTGGAACTGGGAAGGCAATGCTTTACTTAAATGTACTTGCAAGTGATATCTCATGTCTCGGTGGAAATTAGGGACTCTCTCTTATTTAAAAAGCCTCAGTACGTTTCTAGAGATAGATTTGAGGATCTGATTAGCATTAAGCATATTTAAGTATATTGAGAAAATGGGATTTTAGAAGGCCATAATCAGAGCAATGGAACGTGCAATTTTGAGGTCCTATGTTCCTGGGGAGAAAAAGAGGTTTAATAAATTTAATTTAAAAAGCTATTTAAAAACTAAACTCAATTTCCTGGCCAGAAAAGGGGCAAATTGGTTATCTATAAATCAAAAAAGGGGAACATTTTGTAAGATTTTCCTGAAAATTGATTATTGCAGGATATTTTCCTTCTAGTATTTTCCATCCCTGTGTCTGGCAAGGCAGTGTGATGAACTTGGTAAACTGCTGAACTAAGAGTCGGGACACTTGGATTCTGTTCCCATCTCTGCAGCTGAGTGGCTGTTTGACCTTGATCACGTCACGTTGCCTCTCTTGCTTAGCTTTCCTGCCTCCCACCCTTGTGTCTGTCTTGTCCAATGAGATGGTGAATTCTTCAAGACAGAGACTGCTTCATACTGCTTTTGTGCAATGCCATGCATAATGGGGCCCTGATCTGACTTGACTTTGCTAGCAGCCATGAGAAAGTCAGGCCAGATAGCTGCAACAGAGTGGGAAATGGCAGCCCTAGAAGGGTAAAAGACCTTCTCTCCTACTAGCTAGAAGCATAAGTCAGTTGGGAACAGCTAAAAAGGAGTAGTCTCAGTCAGATTAATGTCAGCTGAGACAGGACTACCTCAGACCAAATAGGATCAGCTGATTCCATTTCAGAGCTATCTGAGACCTCTTAAAACCTCCCCTGTTGGGGAAAGGAGGAGGAGACAGGTTCCCCCTCACCCCCCTGGGGCTGATGCTAGGCTAGAGACAGAGGGGGCATGAGCAGCCCCAGGAAGAGAGGCTGGACTCTCTACCATACAGGAAGACAATGAGGCTGAACCTTTGCTAAGGGGATGACTGCCTGGAAGTGGCAGGTAGGGGTGCCTTATCTGAGGCCCCCCTTGCCAGCGGGGGAGAAGTGCAGAGGCTGGCAAGGGAAAGAAGAGCCCTTGCCACAGAACTTATGAGTGGAACAATAGTAGAACTGTCAAATGGCAAAAATAAATAAATAATCATAATCTAGCCCATAAGGCGAGCTTGTCTTGATTATATTCACTGCTTTGCATTACATTCTGCCTTTATTATATTCAGCTGCAATGCAGGGACCTTTGGGTTTGTATCCTGTTAACTTAAGCAAGTTAACGTAAAGCTTGAGGCCTATGAATTTTGACACAGAAAAATGGCCCAACAAACCCCTGCAAGTAACGGGAAGCTGAAAATAGAGTGTTTAAGGGGGGAATTTCTCACCACAGGAACAAGAGCCCAGCCAGAGGAATGTCATGCCAATGAATCGACATAGATAACAGTAACAGGTACATGACTTCCATCCAAGGATACCTAACGCAAGAATGCCATGGCACTTATGATATGATATTAGAATATGATAAGTGAAGATCACTGACATGCAAAGCAGTCAGAGAAGGAAATGAGATATAATTGGAGACACACATCTCCTAGAACTGGAAGGGACCTTGGGAGGTCATCTAGTTCAGTCCCCTGCCCCCTCAGCATGACCAAGCACCATCCCTGACATCTATTTGCCCCAATCCCTGAATGGCCCCCTCAAAGAATGAGCTCATAACCCTGGGTTTAGCAGGCCAATGCTCAAACCACTGAGCTATCCCTCCCCCAAATCTATTTGCCCAAGGGCCCTAAATGGCCCCAAGCACTGAACTCACACTCCTGGGTTTACAAGGCCAATGCTCAAACCTCTGAACTATCCCTGCTCCCTAAACTCCATCTCTCATAAGGTGGGGAAACATAAATAAGGTAGAAGTGTGGAATTACTACTGAATATGCATTAGACATAGCGATGCCAGTGTAATGTATTATAAAAGTGGAATCCCAATCCACAGGTGTAGGAGATAGAGAAATGTGACCCTGGGGAGGTGCCACAATGATGGATGAGGGTGATGAAGAAGATAATGCCATACATTTCAAGTTGTTCTGCAAAGGATGGTGTGAGTGTACAGACACACAGATGTACGTTCTGCAGTATCTGTATCTACCTTACTGAGCTGGAGTGCTTGTGACTGCAACCAGTATTGATAAAGTACTGGTAAGTACTGAAGAGTTCCTAGAGTGTGAGGATTGCAGCTGTGCACATCTAGGTTCCTGACTGTGTAATAATTTGATTAATACTGAGCCTGATATTGGAGAAGAACCTGTCAAGCCTCCAAGTGATAACTCAGAATTCTGAAGTAATCAATATTATGAACATAAAATCTGTAGGTCATGATGCAGTGATAAATCATGAGATTAAAAGAACTTGATTTCAGCTACAACGCAGAATTCCAATTGTGTAGTGCTTATTTTATTTTATTGTTTTTATTACAAATATTTTCACTGTCAAAAAGACAAGAGAAATAGTTTGAAATAATAAATTAAACTTGGTATTCTATTATTAACAGTGTGATTAAAACTGCAATTCATTGTGACTCTTTCTTTTTTTAAAGTCAGGTTGGTTTGGCACTTATTGCTTGCCTTAACTGTGATTAAATGTCAGCCCTAAATAATAGTTCTGATCATATTTAGGCTTAGGATACCCATTTCTCTAACAATAACCTTCTGAGCATGTGCTTTGCAAGGGATGGGAAAAATGGCAAATTCAGGACTCTGTGAAATATTAGGAGCTTGATTCACTCCACTAGCAAAAGACAGATTTCAGACCCTGATAGCTGTAAATTGGGCCAGGTAGTGCAAATTGCCCACGGGCCTCACTGCTGGGATGGGGAATGTTTGAGATTGGCAGCCTTGCTCCAGTAGTTGGTGTAGGGGGCGTGATGTACAAGCCAGCTGGAAGATGTGTTAATTCAACACATCTTCTGGGCATCCTCAGTAACGGCTCTGGCAAGACACTATCTGAAATTTAAAACTGTAGTCCCATAGCAGGCCCACAATGGCAACTGCCACCATCTGCCTTTGGGAAGAGCAACTGTGGTCCCACAATTAAATTGCCCTTCTCTGTAAGTGCAAATAGGAGAGGTGCAAATGGGAATTTGACCTGGTCCAGCACTGCCTGAAGGGTGCAGTGAGAGACGAACATGGATATAAGATTTAGCAGTTGCTGCAATAACTACACATACAGGAACCCTCAAAGGTCTCATTATTGCTGTCCCACGTCAACTATTCCTGCTTTGTTATATGCAGAGCTGTTTCAGATTTTTATGATTTGCCTTTCCAGGTACAGCAAAATGGGAGGTTGCTGGATATTACAATATGCTGTATATGCTGGACATTCCAAAATGCTCTGGGTGGGGCGCCACTCTGGGTGGCATGTGCATTGCCATGCTGTGAGCCACTGTGGTGGGGTGTCGCATGGGGAGCAGCTCTGGGCAGTGGGTGAGAAAGGGCAGGAGCCACCAGCCATGCATGGGTGGGACAGAATGCTGGTTAATTGAGAAGTCCAGTTGTTTGTTACTGGTTAAAACAGAGTTTAATACATTTTTGTTATGATTGGAGCTGAAAATCCACATGCTGATGAAATTCAGCATTTCTGGTGTCATCCTAAGTCAAATGTAATGTAGAAACCAAGCAGGATGGGACAAATGGAAGGTGTATGTAGAAATAATCTTCTCACAGTGTTACTCAGACCATTGATTTCACAGACCACCTGCTTTGCAAAGGGTACTGTCGAGTCTATTACAACAAAAGGGCTTTACTCACTTGGGTAAGGCATTACTCATTGTGAGTAAGGGTGGCAGAATTTGGACTTGTGGTAAGTATAAATCCAGACAATGGCATTTTTGCCTGGATTGAAATCCCCTGACAACAGAGGCACATTAGAGGAATTTGTAAGTGAGCGTGAGCTTCAGAAAAATCTGTAGAAGCCCAAACAAGGAAAAAAAAAATACCTATATGTCCCAACCCAAGTACAAGTTTTTACCTGGAAGTATATGAGCCAAACTGATTTTGCAGTAACAACAAAGTAAGTTGAAAAGCAATAGGGTGGATTATCCCGTTGTCTCTTTAACATAAATGAGTACCAGGCAGTTTTTGTAAGGTGTGGCTTGAATCGTCTGTTGAATGCAGAACCCTAGAAAACAAAACTAAACCACAATAAGAAGGCGTGGATCAGCATCATGCTCTGTTTTAATGCACACTGGAAGCAGGTTTGATTAAGTTACTCATTTTCTCTGGCTGGTCATGGAAATCGCTGCAGATGGTTTCCACACTGGTTTTATTCTCTGTCACATATCAGGTGTCTTATTGTATCTTGTCATAAACACAGATGTCACTCACATGCTTTGCACTCAGCAGTGTGCACTACTGTCTAGTAATAATAGCTCAGATGTTCCAATGGGGAAATATTGTAGGGTCATGCATTGTTTTCAAAGTCTTCATGCATTTATTTCATTGAAAGAAAGTTTCTACTGTTTTGATTAGATGTGTAGCTCTGCAGCTGCACAGCCCATAGAAAAGTCACAATCCTGGCTGCAGCCACTAGGTATTAACCCAGGAATGGGCCAGATCCAGCCCACGAAACCTTTTCATCTGGCCCACGGCTGGCCCTCACCTACAGAAGAGGGAGAGCTTCGGATGCTGTTCCTGCCCCCCGGCAAAATCTTTCAGTTCCTACTGGCTAGAAACTGGCCAATGGTAGCTGAGAGATTTTCCTGGGGATCGGGGGCAGCATGTGAAGCCCTCCCTCCCAGAGCACAGAAAGCCAGATGGAATAGACAGCGGGCTTGGGTTGGTGGCAAGCAGGGAAAGCTGCCTGATAATGCTGCTGTCCCGGATCTGCTTAGAAGAGCACCTCCTGACCAGAGCTTACTTCTGGCACCACACCCCAACTCCCTCTCAGACCCTGCACCAGTCCTACACCTCTCCCTGCAACCAGAATCCTCTCCTGCATCTGTATTCCCTCCCAGACCCTGCAACTCTAATATCTGCCTCAGGTCACTACCCAAACCTTCTGCGCCATCCTCCACCCACCCCAGGTCATAATGCCTTCTCAGATCTTACACTCTTTCCTACAACTCTCCTCCAGGTCAGAATCTTCTCCTGCACCCAGACCCCATCCTGGACCCTGCACCCCAATACCTTGCTCTAGGTTACAAAACTCCTATTTATTTCAAAGTTTGGCTCAAGTAAGAGTAGCACAATCAATACCATCTATAGAATGCAAGATCGACCTGTCAGTTATTTCACACTTTTCAGTGGGCAGCTTAATTTGCATTTGCAAACTCTGCCAGCTGGTGCAGGAGGAGTATAACTGAGAACAAGTTTTCCAGTGGCCCATTGGGGAATGGCATCTGCATGCATGTGTGTATGCCTATGAGGGAAACGCACGTTTGCTGTCACCAACTGCTGTGAAGGCTGGGAACAACTTTCAGTGCAATTAATTTGCTACCTTGTGGTTGGTATTACCTAGCATGTGGTGACCCCGGGGGAAGATATAGACCCTATTGGCCTTCTCTGATTCAGAGTCTTCCACCCAAATGACCACTTCTGAGTATGAGTTGGGGTAATGGCCAGCAGGCCTGCTTCAGAGTATGGATTTCAATAGAGGTCTTGGGCTTCTTCGTGGTTAGCATTGAGTTTGTGTATCCAGAGATCTATATGGATACTGAGGTACCTGTATGCTTGGTGAGAGACTTGCCTGTTGCTTGAGAAGGAGGAACAAATATGCCTCTCAGACGGGACAACTGGAAAAAAATGTGTGATCTGAAAGTGATGATATTTGCTGCCACAAAACAGGGATTTCCTGTTCAGAGGACAAGGTCATATAGATGGCTTATGTCAGGCAAGTACACACATCTCACTAAAGCCATCCCTATTAGTTAAGTCTCAGAAAGTGTCTTTATGATTTCAATTTTGCAATATTATATTTGCAGACAGAATATGTGAATTTGCTTGACATTAGTGTTATATCTACAGTAACCAATAGATTTACAATTGTAAAAAAGATCTGCAGTGATGCTCATCTCATTTCTCGTGTGTTATTACCTGAAATAATAAAATAATTCATTGCTCCCATATTTGACATAACTTCTTGGTGACACTGCTTTCAATCTTAAAAAAATATGGAATCAGAAATACATATGGAAAGTAGGAGCAGGAGAGGAAGCTGATGTTGAAGGAAAAAATATAAAAGACAAACCTCTACGAGGTCTCTACTTTGCTTTTGACGTCACAATGATGGGGGCTTGAACTTATCTAACATTCAGTCTAGAAGCTCTCTTGAAAAAAAATGAAAATCAGGCCAAATTCCAGCCACCACTTCACTATATAAAGTGGGCAACGAATTTGGAAGCAAACAGTGCTACACCCTGTGGGTGTCCAAGAGCTGAGGTGATGGCATGTGTGTGAACTTAGAGCCAGTTCTGATGAAGAGACTTTTTAAAGTGACCTAACGTTTTATTTGTTTTTTAAGTAAATGAGACAAATGTTCCTGCTTTTCAATGCATGATGTTCAAGAATATTGAAGAAAATCAGTTTGGAGTGTTTAGTGACTAAGCACTGGATTATTGTAGCAATGAATCATGAGGACAGGATTATTCAGTCATTATGCTGCTTGCCTAAGGTCTGAGAAACCTGCATTTAATTCCTTTGTAGGGGTGTTGTCCTGGTAAATATGTAATACTGGGAGGTGTTCTGATACTACAGGGGCTATACAAGTACCTAAGATAGCTAACAGTAATTTTCTTCTTATTTTCCAAATGATTTATCTGCATTCTTCATATTAACATTTCTGTGACAGGTTTGGAGCTATTCTGTAATGTGGGAATAGTGTCTGTTGGCTTCATCTTTAATATTGGGGCATTTTCTGAATAACTGTAACTAACTCAAATGAATCTGTCAGGAATACAGGTAGGAAAATGACTTAAGATAAGCCACTTTTTGACGAGTATTTAAGAGTGATGAAGGTACACGGCCCAGGCTGTTAGCTTTGGTTTTACCTGCTTTGAAGCTCATCCACAAAAGTGATTTGGATCAGCCAGAAAAAGACCCACGAAGGCAGGAAATTGAAAGGCTGCTCTCAGGTCTAAAGTAGAACAATCTCCCTAAAAGTGGGTAGTTTTTTAGAGGAACCAGACCAAGACATTAACACCCTGTCTAGAGAAGCTAGGCCTGCCTAGATCGCCATCATAGGAAGAAAATCTGTGGGTATAATAGACATATGGGTAGACTCTTTATTATCTAAAATCCCTTTTCCCTTAAAAGCTTTATCCATATTACTAAAATAGACAATACCTTTCTGACCACATTTCAGAGACTTCCATAAGGGAATAACTCCTAGTGGACAAACCTGGTTGGCCTTGTAGTCTTTGAACAATGGTTATACCAGATACGGTAGTGCAGGCCCTCATCTGAGAGTGGAAGAACTGTGCCATTCCAGGTTGGGTGGGGTGCACTCAGAGAGACCACAGATGGGACAGGGGTGCAGCAAGTCCCACAGTCATGAGCTTATCTTCTCTCTGTGTTCTAAAAATGTGTTCTAGACTGTGTTCTAGTTCAAGCATAAATTAATTCAAGAAAGTTCTGTGGCCTATGCCATGCAAGAGCCCTAGACTAGATGATTACAATGGTCCCTTTTGGCCTTATCATCTCTAAATTACATACACAGCTCAGAGATTGTTCCCAGTGAATCAACACATTGATGTAGATAAGGTGCCCCATTTCCCCAGACAGTAGAAAAGCCCGGAGAACATATCACTGTCATTGAGAATTTGCGTGTGTTACAAATCATAGAATCATAGAACAACAGAGCTGGAAGAGACCTAAAAAAGCCAGCAAGTCCAGCCCCTGCCCTAGGCAGGATGAAACCCATCAGATCAGCCCAGCAAGGGCTTTGTCAAGGTGAGACTTAAACACACTCCACTACTTCCCTGGGTAGACCATTCCAATGCTTCACCACCCTCCTGGTGAAGAAGTTTTTCCTAATGTTCAACCTGGACCTTCCCAACCGCAACTTGAGACCATTGTTCCATGTTCTGCCATCCGTGACCACTGTGAATAGCCTCTCTCCAGCTTCTTTGCAACCTCCCTTCAGTAAGTTGAAGGCTGTTCCCAAGTCCCCCCTCAGTCTTCTCTTCTGCAGACTAAACAGTCCCAATTCTCTCCTGATCTCCACGACTTTTCAAAGATAATGGCCAAAGGCTCGTCAACAACATATGCCAACTCCCATAGAACCCTAGGATGAATTAGGTCTGGGCCCATGGATTTATGTACATTTAGCTTTTTTAGATAGCTCCTAACCTGTTCTTTCCCCACCAAAGGCTGTCCACAATCATCCCACAGTGCATCACTTATCACATTAGTCTGGGAGCTATCTTTGTCTGTGAAGACAGAGGCAAAGAAAGCATTAAGTACTTCAGCTTTCCCTACATCATCTGTCACTGGGTTACCTCCTTCATCCAGTAGGGGCCCCACGTGTTCTGTGATCACCTTCTTCTTGGTAACATGCCTGTAGAAACTTTTCTTGTTATCCTTGACATTCCTTGTGAGTCGCAATTCCAGTTGCGCTTTTGCCTTCTTGATTACTGACCTACATTCTCAAGCTATACATTTATATCCCTCCCTAGACATCTGTCCAAGTTTCCACTTTTTGTAAGCTCCCTTTTTGTGCCTAAGTTTTCCAAGGATTTCCCCCGTAAGACAGTGCAGTCTCCTACCATATTTACTTCTCTTGCTGCACATCGGGATGGTTTCTTTCTGCACCTTCAATAGGGCTTCCTTAAAATACTGCCAGTTGTCCTGGACTCCTTTTCCCTTCATGGCAGCATCCCAGGGGATTCTTCCCATCAGGTTCCTGAAGGAGTCAAAGTCTGCTTTTCTGAAGTCCAAGGTGTGTAATTCACTGCTCTCTTTCCTTTCTTTGGTTAGGATTCTGAAGTCTACCATCTCTTGATCACTGCTTCCCAGGTTGTCACCCACCTCTACCTTCCCTATTAGTTCCTCCCTGTTTGTAAGCAGCAGGTCGAGCCGTGCACGACTTCTGGTTGGGTCTTTCAGCACTTGTACCAAGAAGTGATCCCCAACATTCTCCAGAAACTTCCTGGACTGCTTGTGTACCACTGTATTGGTCTCCCAACAGATGTCAGGAAAATTAAAGCCCCCATGATAACAAGAGCCCACGATCTGGAAACTTCTCTCAGTTGTCCAAAAAAAGCCTCATGTACCTCACCCCGGGAGGGATCAACACTTCCACTCCTGCTGATACCACAAGCAAGAACTTGTCTTATTTAACTTTGGTCAGACTCAACCCTTTTCTCCACTGTGTAGAGTACACATGGCTGTATTGGCATGGTTATATAGCTCTTAATATGAAAGGAGAATTGTAAATTTGTGTGAATGAAATAATAGAGTATGGTCCTGAAACTTACACTCCAGCTTTTCTTTGGGAATACTTTACAATTATTGCCAGTTCTTCACCAGTGGAAATTTATTCAAAGAAAATAAACATTTATCATTAGTGGGCTTTGGCTTCTTTTTCATCCTGTTAATGAATTGCTTCTACAAGGATTAGATGTTGATTAGATATAATGGCTGTTAATGATCTTATCTACTAAATTAAGGCAGATGTTAAGGGATTTATACTTAAAAATACCTCATGTGGTAAATCTCAGGAGTATGTGAAAGGAGGACAATTTTCTCTGAAGCCACTATGCTAATAAATTAGCCATGACCTGAAGAGGTTAGGCAATGTGTGCGTTATTCTGTTTTGAAAGGTACCACTGAAATTCACAGTCCCCAAAGAGCACTTTTGGAAGCTGAATAATGAAAAATGTTCTGAAAAAGCTTTCCAGCCTCGGAAGATTTTTTTCCAGGACTTACTTTCTAAGGCTATGTCAGCACAATGCATAAACTCAGAATAGGCTATGCAATTTGTGCTACACAAATTGAATAACTTATTCTGAGTAGATTTCAAAATAGGCAATTTTGGCACGTGGCACTGTCTAAACAGTGCCATATGCCAAAATAAAGCCCTATTTTGAGGCATCCCTGTACTCCTTCTGTACTGAAGTGTACAGGGATGCTGGAATAGCAAGCCCATTGTCTCAAAAATTGTTTCAAGACAATGGGAGCGTTGCTTGTATGAGGACAGGTATTTCAGGATATCTTTATATCCTGAAAAAGTGCCGCCATGTAGATATAGACTGATAGATTAAAAATGCTACCTAAGAATAACCGATTCTCCATTAGCTATGGTGCTCAGTCAAAGCCCTTTGTTATAAGTTCCTTAGATCTCACAAGTTTATCATAATTGACATATAGTAGTATTTAAACCCGGCAGGAACATCTAGGTGTGACAGGAAATGTCCTGTCTTGGCGATACAGTGGTGGTGCTCTTTTCTTAGGAGAGTTAGTACTGAGCTAGTACTCCAGCATGGTGCTAAAAGCAGGGGTTCCCAAACTTGATTGCACCTTGACCCTTCTCTGACAGCAAAAATTATTGTGTGATTCCCAGGAAGCACTACCAAAGACTGAGGCCACCAAAGCCCCATTGCACTGACTGTGTAAGACTGAGGGCTTCAGCACTGGGCAAGATGCCTGTAACCTGAGCTCTGCTGCCCAGGACTGAAGTTTTGGGCTTCAACTTGGGATTGGGTGGTTGGACTCAGGCTTCAGGCTCTGGCCACATCAAGTTTAAAACAAGTCCTGGTAGCCCACAATTTTAGAGTGCTATGCTAGAGGCAACGTATTATAGATGCAACGAAGGGTCCTGTGGCACCTTATAGACTAACAGAAAAGTTTAGAGCATGAGCTTTCGTGAGGTAACTCACTTCTTCAGATGCTGGTCCTGGAAATCTGCAAGGCCAGGTATAAATAGGCCAGAGCAAGGCTGGGGATAACGAGGTTAGCTCAGTTAGGAAGGCTGAGTTGTACTGTCATCAGTAGATCTGGAGGTGTGAACTCCAAGAGAGGGGAAGCTGCTTTTGTATTTAGCCAGCCATTCACAGTCTTTGTTTAATCCTGAGCTGAGGGTATTGAATTTGCAGATGAATTGTAGCTCAGCAATTTCTCTTTGGAGTCTGGTCTTGAAATTTCTTTGCTGCAGGAAAGCTACTTTTAAATCTGCTACTGTGTGTCCTGGGAGATTGAAGTGCTCTCCTATGGGTTTTTGTATATTGCCATTTCTGATGTCTGATTTGTGTGCATTTATTCTTTTACATAGAGACTGTCCAGTTTGTCCGATGTATATGGCAGAGTGGCATTGCTGGCACATGATGGCATAAATTACATTGGTAGATGTGCAGCTGAATGAACCCACGATGGTGTGGCTGATCCGGTTAGGTCCTGTAATGATGTTGCTGGTGTGTATATGTGGGCAGAGCTGGCAACGAGGTTTGTTGCATGGATGGGTCCCTGAGATAGAGTGACTGTGGTGCGGTGTATAGTTGCTTGTTAGGATTTGTTTTAGGTTGGCAGGTTGTCTGTGAGCAAGGACTGGTCTGCCTCCCAAGGCCTGTGAAAGTGTGGGATCATTGTCCAGGATGGGTTGTAGATCCCTGATGATGCGCTGTAGAGGTTTTAGCTGAGGACTGTAGGTGATGGCTAGTGGTGTTCTGTTGGTTTCTCTCTTGGGCTTGTCCTGTAGCAGGAGGCTTTGTGGCACATGTCTGGCTCTGTTGATTTGTTTTCTCACTTCCTCAGGTGGGCATTGCAGTCTCAAGAATGCTTGGTGCAGATCCTGTAGGTGTTTGTCTCTGTCGGAGGAGTTGGAACAAATGCGGTTATATCTAAGTGCTTGGCTGTAAACGATGGATCGTGTGGTGTGTCTGGGATGGAAGCTGGAGGCATGAAGGTAGGCGTAGCGGTCAGTGGGTATTATAGATGTGACACATCTGAACCTTGGGTGGCAAGCATGCTGTTTTTTAACTTGAATTTACATAAATATTAACTCTGATGTCCTGGTCAATTCCCAGCAATGTTTTCACCATCAAAATTACTCAAGCCAGCTTGGTATAACTCCTGATCCTTATAGTGAATCCACATGTATCAGTGGAAAGAATTTTGCATCAAACACAGTTGAATTTGTATATCACAAGTATGTTAATCTTCTCTCTTAAACTATTGTATAGTGCCTGGTACATACTGTTAAACAGTGCCACATGCTGCCCAAGAAGTTAATGCATTTCACTGGTCCCTTACAGCAGTGTAAAATTGGAAGCCCCAGATGGGAAAGAACTCTCTCAAGCCTCTGTTGGTGAAACGAGAAAACTAATGTCATATGAAATTTCATTTGCATAGGGTCTACATGCCCATGATTCTTCTAGTGACACTTGGGGAGTCACCATAACTGTATATGAACTTGGAGTGTGGGGGTCAGGGTCTCAGTGGGAGGTAAAGAAAAGTTCTTATCTAGTTATAAAGAGCTCACTTCTAAGGAGCCAAGGTCCTGCTCTGTGGTCTTAAGTGTTTTTAGCTTACTTTCTGGCAGGATAGCAAAAGAGGAGGTAGGAAACAGCCATAGAGCTGAGCAGATTCTGAGTTCCTACCTATGCCACATATTAAGAAAGCTGACTTGTTAACTTGGGTCATGCAGTGGCACCTCCTAGTGAGACCAGGCAAGCACTTCTTTGGGGAGTGGAGGACACCGCTACTCCTTGACTCCATCTGTAAGTGAAGTTCAGAGGGGTGAGGTGTTGTGGTCAAGGGACTGTTGCCTATGAGAAGTGCTCATCCAGGCTTCATTATTGTGCTTTACCAGAGACAGTGTCTGGAGCAGCTCTTGCTGGTTTCCTGCCCTCTGCAAATCTGTGATTAATGTGAGTTAATTTTTTAAATGTATTAATTCTGCCCTTTGTTAATCACAGGCATTAACGTGAATTAATTGACAGCACTAAATGAGACTCTTATATTTGACTGTTTCCCACCAGCTTTTATGTATACTTTACCAAGTGCCTTCCTATCCTCTTTACTAGGATCTAGAGTTCCTTTTAAATAAATTCATCTGCAGGGGATGTCTCCACCTGACCCATGTGCTGCTCTGCACCTATCTTCTTTCCCCCAGTGCTTCATCCTCATTGAGTCCTTGACCTGTCTTCTAAACCTGCATTATCAAGGTTGTTGCTAATTCATGTCAGCTGGGGTGGAAAAGTTTTTTAATGGGTAAAATTGTCCACTGGGAATCGAATTGAGACCATCAAAGATATTTCAAAACCTAAATGGTAATAACTTCTGCTCACTACAAATCCAGTCCTCAAGCCAGTGTCTCCTCTGGTATAAGCCTATTCCTGTAGCTGTAGTTATTTATCCAGCTTTTGCATGATCTGTATCAAACTGAGACAAAATCTCAGTAAACTGAAAAATGCCAATGCATAAAGAAGTACATCTTTCACAATACAATACACTAAACACTGTAATAATATGTAAAGACATTTCATTTTCAGATCCACCAAAACATCATCAATGGTCAGTTATCAAAATCATTAATGTCTGTGTCGGTGTTACTCAATAGAAATCATTTTGAAAATCCCAGAGGGTTACTCGCTGCCTAATCCAGTATAATAGTACTTCTGTTGACAGTTCTGTGTGCAAGACATTTCAAGGTATTTCTGTTTTCCTTCCACTGTCAAAAGATATAAACATGTAACTTAAACTGGGAAACAAGCGTTATGGTGCATAGAACAGTAAAGCCAGAAATTGACAGAAGGTAAAATACGGTATGTGAATTGTGGTGAACACTTCATTATAATTATTTAAAACTGGCAGATTGACAAGAGAGTGTGATTTAGTGTGTGTCATTTGAGAAATATTGTCTTCACTGAAAGGAGTAATTTATGGTCTGCAGATTAATGCAGTGAAGATCTTACAATGAGAGTTTAACAGTAAAGCTGTGTCTACACTACAAAGTTATGTTGACAGAAAAGGCCTTCTGTTAACAAGACTAGGGAATGTCCACACTACAAGGCCTTTTCTACACAGGCCACTTTCTTCAAAAGTTTTTGGGAAGAAGGAGCCTCTGGAAGAAGGACTTCCTTCCCAAAGACTCCCTGAGGGCCGCGCTTCTAAACGGCGTTCTGGAGTCTGGAAGAAAGTCTTTCCAGAGTCCAAATCACGTGAACTTATGATAATCATAGAATCATAGAATCATAGAACACTAGGACTGGAAGGGACCTCAAGAGGCCATCGAGTCCAGCCCCCTGCCCCAATGGCAGGACCAAGTACTGTCTAAACCATCCCTGATAGACATCTATCTAACCTGTTCTTAAATATCTCCAGCGATGGAGATTCCACAACCTCCCTTGGCAATTTATTCCACTGTTTGACCGCCCTGACACTTAGGAACTTTTTCCTAATGTCCAACCTAGATCTCCCTTGCTGCAGTTTAAGCCCGTTGCCTCTTGTTCTATCCTCATAGGCCAAGAAGAACAAGTTTTGTCCTTCCTCCTTATGACTCCCTTTTAGATACCTGAAAACCTCTATCATGTCTCCCCTCAATCTTCTCTTTTCCAAACTAAACAAGCCCAGTTCTTTCAACCTTTTTTCATAGGTTACATTCTCTAGACCTTTAATCATTCTTGTCACTCTTTTCTGGACCCTCTCAAGTTTCTCCACATCTTTTTTGAACTGCGGTGCCCAGAACTGGACACAATACTCCAGCTGAGGCCTAACCAGCGCAGAGTAGAGTGGAAGAATGACTTCTTGTGTCTTGTTCACAACACACCTGTTAATGCATCCCAGAATCATGTTTGCTTTTTTTGCAACAGCATCACACTGTTGACTCTATTTAGCTTGTGGTCCACTATAACCCCTAGAACCCTTTTTGCTGTAGTCGTTCCTAGACAGTATCTCCCCATTCTGTATGTGTGAAACTGATTGTTCCTTCCCAAGTGGAACACTTTGCATTTGTCCTTATTAAACTTCATTCTGTTTACCTTAGTCCTTTCTCAAAATTATCCAGTTCATTCTGAATTATGACCCTGTCCTCCAAAGCAGTTGCAACCCCTCCCAGCTTGGTATCATCTGCAAACTTAATAAGCGTACTTTCTATGCCAATTTCTAAATCATTGATGAAGACATTGAACAGAACCGGTCCTAACACAGACCCCTGCGGAACCCCACTTGTTATACTTTTCCAGCAGGATTGAGAACCATTAAGAACTACTCTCTGGGTAAGGTTATCCAGCCCGTTATGCACCCACTTTATAGTAGCCTCATCTAAATTGTATTTGCCTAGTTGTTTGATAAGAATATCATGAGAGACAGTATCAAATGCTTTACTAAACTCTAGGTAGACCACATCTACCACTTCTCCCCTATCCACAAGGCTTGTTATCCTATCAAAGAAAGCTATCGGATTAGTTTGACAAGATTTATTCTTTACAAACCCATGCTGGCTGTTTCCTATTACCTTACCACCTTCCAAGTGCTTGCAGATGATTTCTTTAATTACTTGCTCCATTATCTTTCCTGGCACTGAAGTTAAGCTGACTGGCCTGCAGTTTCCTCAGTTATTCTTATTCCCCTTTTAATAGATAGGCACTATATTTGCCCTTTTCCAGTCTTTTGGAATCTCTCCTGTCTCCCATGATTTTCCAAAGATGATAGATAAAGCCTCAGATACCTCCTCTATCAGCTCCTTGAGTATTCTAGGGTGCATTTCATCAGGCCCTGGTGACTTGCAGACGTCTAATTTTCCTAAGTGATTTTTAACTTGTTCTTTTTTTATTTCAACTTCTAACCCTACCCCTTTCCCACTAACATACACCATGTTGGGCATTCCGTCATCAGACTTCTCAGTGAAGACCTAAACAAAGAAGTCATTAAGCATCTCTGCCATTTCCAAGTTCCCTGTCACTGTTTCTCCCTCCCTAATGAGGCATGGGGAATTTGCATCTGCACCTCATTAGCATATTCTGGGCCATTTATTAGCATGCCACTTTCAAAGAAAGTGGCCTGTGGTGAAACGGCTCAAATGTGTTCTGTTGAGAATCTATCGATAACATAACAGTTTTCCCGGCAGAGTTCTGTCTTGAAAGTTTGAGGCATAGCACCTCTGTAGACAGATTCTGCCAACAGAAAAATAGTATAGATACTTTGGGTGGCCGTCTGTTGACAGAAAGGGCTTCTGTTTCACCAGGTTGACCTGTTTGCAGAGGTTCTGGTTGGCTGTTCTGTCAACAGAGGGCTGGGCAGTCTGGCCACTCTCTGTTGACAGAGTGCACTGACAGGGGGAGCCCCTATTAGGTGTGGACATGCTCTGTAGACAGAAGTTCTGTTAGGAAATATCTGTTGACAGTGATTTCTGTTGACAGTAGTCTGTAGAGTAGACACAGCTTAAGTGATTTTGCTTAATAACTTTCTTCTGTTCCATTTGATTCCAAAGCATGTACAACAAAGTAGCCTATTTACATATGCTGCATTAATAATTAGCGACATTCTTACAAGTAAATCCTGAGAAGGGTCTCATTCCCACAATGATCCTAAGAGGGAACAGGCTTATATTATCTCTTCAGCACATACACCAAACTCCTTCAGGCTCCTACCCAGCAGAAAGTAGCCACATTTTTCTGAGTACTGAAAAAGCCAAGGAAGAAAGGTAGGCCTTCTGAAGAAACTTAAAAGCCAAAAATGGCTACAGTCTTGCAGTGGAGCAATGAGGACCTTGCTGGGTAGACGAGTAAGATGACAGTGCCACATACTGGGAGCCAAGGTAAGTTTCTACAGATACAGAACAAGATCAAACTCGCTTGGGGGAAGCTGAATTTTTTGGAAATGGGTTCTGTGACACTCTCCTCAGGGTCCCCACAACTGTGAGCCACTGTGTAACTTCAGTCCCCTGTCATACTACTTGTTTCAGCCTCACTCTGCTAATTCCCTGAGGCTCAGCCTCAACCCTCAGGTAACATTCAGTGAGCATGTTCCTCAGAGATGTGTGACTGCAGTGTCCAGCCCCTCTTTTTGGACATTGACAGAGTTTATGATGTCCACTGTCTCCAATGGGCCAATAGGCTGGTGTGCATTCTGTCTGTTTGAATCACAGAATCATAGGGCTAGAAGGGACCTCAGGAGGTCATCTAGTCCAGTCCCCAGCTTCAAGCAGGATCAACCCCCCTAAGTCATACCAGCCAGGACCTTGTCAATCCAGGATTTAAAAACCACAAGGGATGGAGAATCCACCACGTCTCTAGGAAACACATTCCAATGCTTCACCACTGTCCTGGTGAAGTAGTTTTTCCTAATATCCAACCTACAACTCTCCCTCTTTAACTTCAGACCATTACTCCTTGTTCTGCCATCTGACACCACTAAGAACAGTTTCTCACCCTCCTCTTCAGTGCTCCCCTTCAGGAAGTTGAAGGCTGCTATTAAGTCACCCCTAAGTCTTCTCTTCTGTAAACTAAACAAGCCCAAATGCCTCAGCCTGTCCTCACAAGTCTTGTGCCCCAGACACTTAACCATTTTTGTTGCCCTCCATTGAACCTGCTCCCGCACATTCACATCCTTTTTATGCTGGGGGGGGCCAAAACTGAGCACAATATTCCAGGTGTGGCCTCACCAGTGCCAAATAGAGGGGAACAACTACTTTTCTAGATCTGCTCGAAATGCTGATCCAAAGATTCCCATAAAATACTCTGAGGTTTGATGGGTCCTTGTCCCAAGATCAGCCCAGTTAAATTATTATTACTATTATTCTGTAGATGGAAATCCCGATACACTCAGGTTGAACTATAGGAACTCTTGTATATTTACAAATAAATAACTTATTTATACATTTAGTAAAGTTACACCTACTAACTCAGCAAGATAGATTGTAATACTACAGAAAGCACATTGAAATATCCATACTCACACCATCACTTGCAGAACAACCTAGATGTTAGCCATTCTTTTTGCTCATTACTGTCACCTTCCTCATCTTCCTTGGTGGCCATCATTCTGGCTCCTTCATAGGATACATCTCTATTTTCACTGCCCTTGCATGCTACTTTTATAATATGTTACCCTGACATTACCATGGCTAGTGAATAGTCAATAGGGGGGTTTCCCCTTAGTCCTTACTCATATTTCCTCCCCTTATCAATGCTTAGGTGTTCTTTCCTTTAGGTTAATATAACTGTGATTTCACCCTATTATTATATGGCAGTTTGTTGCCATGGCATGTGGTTAGATGTTCCATCCAGCAGTAGGTTTTAGCTCCTGTTCTGTGGTCTGTTGATGTCATATGCCCAAACTCCCCCTTAAATTCTCCTAACAGTTCCTCATAATTTATGAATTACTTAAGTTTATCTATGCCCAAGTTTAGTTTAGGACCTCATGTTAACTGCTAAAGCCAGTGTCTTACAGGACACCAACCTGTAGGTTCCTTGCATTACTGCAGAATATAATAAAACAGAATATAATGCAAGGCTATATGGTAGAAGTAAGCTGGATCACTGGGCTACAGTTCCTTCCATAGTCAGGATTCCATGGTTTTTACTGAAAGGTGCTCAGGGACCTCATGGAAACCTCTAGCAGTTCTTTTCATCAACAAAAGCTTTTCTTGAGTACATACTGACAGATCAACCTATAAGAGTTGATCACAAAACTACTAACATTTCAAGAGGAGTGGGAGTACTTTTAGGTATGTGATTCCTATTGATGACAATGTGAGTTGAGCAAATAAATCCCCCAGCATCTTTAAAATTTACCTCTTAGGACCCTGAATTTATTATGCACCCCAAATCCATATTGACTTCCAGGCAGAAGGAACACAAGTTTGAATTCCTGGTGGGTTAAATATCTTTGAAGCTCAGTATGGCTATTTCACATCTGCATATACTGTAATCATTAAAGAGGGAGGAAGTGTTAATGACCACACCATGATCAATAGAACAAATGTTTGACAGGAAGGTTATGTTCCCAGGAAGCCATAACATTTACAGAGCTAATCCATTGTAAATATTCATTTTATTGATTTTTCTCTGCCTCCCACAACTCTCTCTCTCTCTAATAAATGCTTATCAGAAAAATTCTTTAATAGCTATTTTACTGGGAAAATGAAGTCATGATTGAGTGGCAAAATGGCTGAAACATTATTGCTAATTAAAAGCAATGTGACATTTATTATCCCATTATTAACTTGCAGCATAACTGCATTGAATCTTTTTCTACCACACCAGATATAAAAAACTTTCTCAGAACATATATTCATTTTGCTTCAAATACATACATTGGGTTAGCATAAATATACATGGCATGAAAATGTAGTGTTACATTGGAGTTTACTGAGCTCTTAGAGAAAGTGGGGTTTACCTCAAATGAAATGTGGGTCCCAGTGACAACAGCATCACTCTGCTAGTAAAGTAAATTAGTGGTAAAAGTGAGTCTCTGTGTGTAAATTAAGTTAAAAGGACTTATAGTGCTTGACTTTGCAACCATAATACTGTTTTTTTAATTTTTTGTGTGTTATGTTTTCCCAAGGTTTAAAAACCATAAAGTGAGAAAATAGAAGTTCCATCATGTGGTTGTCAGGCTATTTGGAATGGCTCATGAGCCGGAGTACCAAACTCAGGGCCAGAGTTGAAGATGTAAGGTGCAAACCTCAGATTGTGAGTTGAACAACCAAGTATGAGGCGTGAATTCCTCAAATGGTATAATAACCTTAACATGGACTCACAACAGTCCCCTGGGATAGTCCATCTTTTTTACCACAAAGGAAGGCTTGCTTTTGTGATAGATGGTCTCTTAGATCAAGATCACAATATTTAGTTTACTCCCAGTCCCAAAAGGATGAGGAATTTACCCAAGCTCAGTTGCCCCTTAGGTCCTATAACACACATAACAATTGTAGCCAGAGCTACAATAAATCACTAAAGATGTATTAACTTAGACAAAAGAAGTAAGAGTTATTTACAAGGTTAAGCCAGGTATACACACACATAAATAAGTTACTGTCTTAGATTCCAAACAATATGTGTGGAAGGTCTGTGTGTCTCTTAGGGCTAAGCCAGGGCTTACACTGGGAAGCTCTCTTGCTTGTGCTTAGAAAATTTTTCCCTTCAGAGTTCAAGCAGCATGAAGGCAACAATTTCTTTCAGATGAGGATGATTATTCCCTTCCTCCTGAGGTCAAGCTGACAGGATGGGTGCTTGGGCACATCTCCTCTTCATGACTGTAAAGGGCGTGATCAACAGTGTCTTTTGTGCACTGATGTTCCCCAGTAGCTTGTCTTGTTTCTACAGGCTCTTTTGTGATTGTTGTTTTTGTAGAGGAGATGACACCTCCAGTGGCAAACCAGTATTTTACACTTGTTTATACTTGCACAGTTTCAGAGCAAACACTCCCATACTACTTTATAACGTGGGATACAAATTTTATTCATGAGATCAGTGTATGCAGCAGCTTAAAAGTAGTAGGCATCCTTCAGTCTGCATAGACTATGGATTGCACCCTTTATAGTTTCAATTGAGGACTTCATTTACAGCATCTACTGTGATTATAAAGACCCACACGAGAGTGACAGTCCTTGCTGCGCCTCTTGCAGATGTGGTGGGTGTCTGGCAAGTCCTTAGGGTGCTTTCTGTGCACTCGCTTCTCCTCTGCTAGCTGTCTGATCCTCATCTCGCCCTTCTGAAGGTCCTTGTGTAACCCCTGCCTCCATCTGTTGCGGTCGTCTGCTAGTTCTTCCCAGTTGTCCAGCTCGATGTCTACCTCTCTGAGGTCTGAGGGGTGATATGATAGAGGTATATAAAATCATGAATGGTGTGCAGAAAGTGAATATAGTAAAATTATTTACCTTTTCCCATAATACAAGAACTAGGGGACACCAAATGAAATTGATGGGTAGTAGGTTCAAAACTAATAAAAGGAAATTTTTCTTCACACAGCGCACAGTCAACCTGTGGAACTCCTTGCCGGAGGAGGCTGTGAAGGCCAGGACTCTATGAGGGTTTAAAAAAAAGCTAGATAAATTTTTGCAGGTTAGGTCCATAAATGGCTATTAGCCAGGGGTAAAGTATGGTGCCCTAGCCTTCAGTACAAGGGCAGGAGATGGATGGCAGGAGATAAATCACTTGATCATTGTCTTCTGTTCTCCTTCTCTGGGGCACCTGGCATTGGCCACTGTTGGCAGACGGGATACTGGGCTGGATGGACCTTTGGTCTGACCCAGTATGGCCATTCTTATGTTCTTATGTTCTCTCTTGCAGACATCGTTGTAGCGCAACAGGGGGCATCCGGGAGGTCTTTTGCCAGAGGCTAGCTCACCATACAGGATGTCTTTTGGAATTCTTCCATCATTCATCCTGTGGACATGGCCAAGCCAGCGGAGCCGACGCTGCCTGAGGAGGGTGTGCATGGTTGGGATTCCAGCTTGCTCGAGGACGGCGGTGTTGGTCACTCTGTCCTTCCATGATATTCCAAGGATGTGCCTGAGGCAGCGCAAGTGGAAGACGTTCAGCCTCTTTTCCTGGCGGGCATACAGGGTCCAAGTCTTGCTGCCATAAAGGAGGGTGCTGAGGATGCAGGCTCTGTAGAATTGAATTTTGGTGTGAGTGTACAGCTTGTTGTTATTCCACACTCTCTTGCTGAGTCTGGACAGAGTTGTGGCTGCTTTTCCGGTCCTCCTATTTAGCTCAGTGTCCAACAACAGGGTGTCAGTGATGGTGGACCCGAGGTAAATGAACTCGTGGACGACTTCTAACGTATAGTTGTCAATGCTGATTGATGGGGATTCAGCAATATCCTGACCGAGTATGTTTGTCTTCTTTAGGCTGATGGCAAGCCCAAAGTCCTTGCATGCTTTGCAGAACTGATCCAGCAGTTTTTGAAGCTGGTCTTCTGTGTGAGACACTACAGCAGCATCGTCTGCGAACAGCATGTCTCTGATGAGGACTTCCTGCACCTTAGACTTAGCTTTCAGCCTTGCAAGATTAAACAGTTTCCCATCAGATCTTGGCTACGTCTACACGTGCACCCTACATCGAAGTAGCTTATTTCGATGTTGCGACATCGAAATAGGCTATTTCGATGAATAACGTCTACAAGTCCTCCAGGGCCGGCAACGTCGATGTTCAACTTCGACGTTGCGCAGCCCGACATAGAAATAGGCGCAGCGAGGGAACGTCTACACGTCAAAGTAGCACACATCGAAATAGGGATGCCAGGCACAGCTGCAGACAGGGTCAACGGGCGGACTAGCACTTCCGGGGCAACAGCTAGCCGCTCCCTTAAAGGGCCCCTCCCACATACACTCAGCCTGCACAGCACGTGGTCTGACGAGCCATATAGGCACACAGACCCCGAGCGCCGCAGTCATGGACCCCCAGCAGCAGCAGCAGCAGCAGCAGCTAGAGGTCCACCCAGCCCTCCCGGCAGGAACAGGGCTTGCCCTGGCTCTTGTCATGTTGGGGGCAGCTGAGCACCTTCTTGCCCCAGGGGTGGACATGCCCCCAGGGCAGCAGGGCTCAGCCCCTCCCCCTGCAGCTCCCCGCTCCACCCCCCGCCTCACACGCCGGCGGCTGTGGAGCTACCCCACCAGCACCAACTGGTGGGAGCGGCTGGTGCTTGGGGAGTGGGACGACGACCACTGGGTCCGCCACTTCAGGATGACCCGACAGACATTCCTGGAGCTGTGCCAGTGGCTCAGCCCCTCACTCAGGCACCGGGACACTGCCATGCGGCGTGCCCTCACGGTGCAGAAACGGGTCGGCATCGCTGTCTGGAAGCTGGCCACTCCGGACAGCTACTGATCCGTGGGGCAGCAGTTTGGCGTCGGAAAGGCCACTGTCGGGGCTGTCTTCATGGAGGTAAGAGAACCCACGGGGGGGGGCCAGGGCAGAGCAGGGGGGCCAGAGCAGAGCAGGGCAGGGGGGCCAGGGCAGGGCAGGGCAGGGTAGGGGAGCCAGGGCAGGGCAGGGCAGGGCAGAGAAGGGCAGGGGGGCCAGGGCAGGGCAGGGCAGGGTAGGGGAGCGAGGGCAGGGCAGCCAGGGCAGGGCAGAGCAGGGCAGGGGGGCCAGGGCAGAGCAGGGCAGGGCCATGCACACCCTGCTCACCCCTCATTGGGGCTGTCCCATGTGCTTTCTCTGCAGGTCGTGCGTGCCATCAACTCCATGCTCCTGCACAGGCTCATGAGGCTGGGGGACCCACGTGCCACTGTCGCCGCCTTTGCCACCCTGGGCTTCCCCAACTGCTTCGGGGCTCTTGATGGGACTCACATCCCCATCCGCGCCCCGGACCACAGTGGAGGCCGATACCTCAACCGGAAGGGCTACCATTCAGTCGTCCTGCAGGCCTTGGTGGACAGCCGGGGACGGTTCCAGGACATTTACGTGGGCTGGCCTGGCAGCACCCACGACGCCCGGGTGTTCCGCAACTTGGGCCTGTGCCGCCGGCTGGAGGCGGGGACCTACATCCCCCAGCGGGAGATCCCTCTGGGGGACACCACCATGCCCTTCTGCATCATCGCGGATGCGGCCTACCCCCTCCGGCCGTGGCTCATGCGCCCCTACACGGGCCACCTCTCCGCCAGCCAGGAGCGCTTCAACCAGCGCCTGAACCGTGCGCGCCAGGTGGTGGAGCGCTCATTTGGCCGCCTCAAGGGACGATGGCGATGTCTCCTCACCCGCCTGGATGCCAGCCCCAACAACATCCCCCAGATTGTGGGTGCCTGCTGCGCCCTGCACAACCTCGTGGAGAGCAAGGGGGAGAGCTTTCTTCAGGGCTGGGCCGCCGAGGCCAGCAGGGCACACGTGCAGCCACCTGCTGCCCCCAGTCGGCAGGTGGACCCAGAGGGGACCCGGGTCCGGGAGGCCCTGCGGGCCCACTTCGACGACCAGGCCGCGGGGTGAACTCTGCCCAGGCCCCCTACTGCCCACCCCTTCCTCCCCCACACTCCTGCCCCAACGCCCACACCACCATGGAGCACCCCACCGCCCGCCCCCACTTGTCCAGGAGAAATGACAGCACGAACTTGTGGGTGAACGTAAATGTTTTTTTTGTCCTCACGTTTTTTTTTTTTTTAAATAAAAAATATATATATATGTGAAACAGAAACCAAAAAGGAGGGACAAACATTCAACAAAACCAAGATGGGCATGAATAAAACTATGTACAACAATAAAAATGAAAGCACTGTGCGCCATCAAAAGAAAAACAAAAAGCAGGGAGGAGAACGGGGAGAACTATGTACAGGGGGGGACGGGGCAAACAGGGGAAACACCCACACCACCCACCCAGTCCCCAAAGTCTGTCCAAGAAGGGGGGGGGCCATGTCCCGGGCCCCTCCCCCCTACAGCCCAGCAGTGGGCGTGCCCGGCCGGGAGTTCCGGCGGGCCAGCAGTCTGGTGCGCGGCTGGGTGGGAGTGGGCTCAACCGGAAGGTAGCGGCGCCTGCGAGTCTTGGGTGGCTCCAGGGGTCCCTCGGTGCGGTGGCCCTCGCGGGGAGGTGGTGGGGCGACGGCGGACGGCCCAGCGACGGCTGGAGCAGCCGGTGGTGGGGCTGCAGGAGCGGGCATGGCAGGCGGTGGCGCGGCCGGCGCGGCATGGGGGGCCAGGGAATCAATCAGCCGATTGATGGTATCCAGAAAGGCCCCCCATGCCTCTCTGCGCCAGGCCAGCGCCTGCTCCTGCAGCCGGAGGTGCTGCTCCGACACCTCCAGCTGCCGGCGGAGGATGGCCAGCAGCTGGGGGTCTGTGGGCGCCGCCGGTAGCAGGCGAGGGGTCCGCCGTCTGGCCCTCCGCGGGGCCGGTGGTTCCTCGGCCGAGGGGCTGCCTTGGAGCGAGGGTCCCGGAGGGGTCTCTGGGACGACCGATGCCTCGCCGGTGCTCTCTTCCGGTCCTTCGGATGGTGCAGGTGCAGGTGCAGGACACAGGAGGGAGAGGAGGGGGGAAAGAAGAATGGAGACATGCGTTAGTGTGGGCCCCGAGCCGTGGCCTTTGTCCCCCCCGCCCTGTGCTGCAGGTTTCCCATCCCCGTCCCCGGGAGATGCTGCTGTGATGGATGGGGTTCAGGGGTCCCCCTGCCCTGCAGCCCGTCCCCTGGTGGGAGCGACTCTCACTTCACCCCGCAGGGTCTGAGAGCAGGAGAGCTTTCTTAGGCCACAGATGGCCAGTTTCTGGCAGGAGTGACAGCACCAGCTGTCGGAAGAGACAGTCCTTCCAACCCGTCGTGGGGAGAAGACCCCAAGGGGGGCCCCTCTGGGATGCAGCTTTCCCCCTTCTCTGGCTGGCTGCCTACCAGCTCTCCCTTCCCCTAGCCTCTCCCTGTGGCCCCCGCCCTTGCCCCCCAATTCCAAGCCAGCTCGGCTCCTCCCTCCTGTTTGTTCAGGGCAGAGGTGTCACCTGCCAGCTGTAGCGCCAGGATCCTTCTTTGGCCCTGGGAGCTCCTCGGCTCGGGTGGCTCATATGTAGGCTGAGTCTCCCTTTGGCACTCCCCCCACTCCATCGCATGCTGCTGCTGCGGGGTGTCCCACCCCCTCCGCCCGGGGTCCCCTCGAGGTTCCGCTCCCCCCTGGCCCGGGGATGGGGCATGGCACTGTCATGCAGGGTGGCGGGGGGCAGGGGCTGATGGCTGCAGTGCTCTGAGGGCCATGGCCCTGGTGTCCTTGGGGCCATGGATATGTGAGCGTGTGGGGGGCCCTGGACACATCTCTGTTCCCCCCGCCCCTCAAGCCCCGGGGTGTCCACCAGAGAGGGGTACCTACCTGTGGGTCCGCTCCCACGGTCCGGAGATCCCCGGGGGTCGGAGGCCCTGCTGCTGCTCCGGGATGGCAGGAGGAGGATCTGCAGGCTGGAATCGGTGGAGGAGGAGCCCCCCTCCTCCTCCTCCTCCTCCCCCTGTCGCGATGTCCCGGGGATGGCTTCCGGGGGGGGCCCCCGGGGTGCGGGGCTTACCTCCGGGGCGGAGCCCGGCTGCAGGGCCTGCTCGGGTTCGTCAGCCGAGGTGTCAAGAGTGGCCGGAGGGGAGGAGGTGTGCCGGGAGCCCAGGAAGTCCCTGAGCTCCCTGTAAAAGGGGCAAGTGACGGGGGCGGCCCCAGATCGGCTGGCCGCATCCCGGGCCCGGGCGTAACCTTGCCGCAGCTCCTTCACCTTACTGCGGACATGGTCCGGAGTGCGGGCAGGGTGACCCCGGGGAGCCAGGCCGTCGGCCAGCCGAGCGAACGCATCTGCATTCCGCCTCTTGCTCCCCATTACCTGGAGCACCTCCTCCTCGCTCCAGAGCCCCAGCAGGTCCCTCAGCTCGGCCTCCGTCCAAGAGGGGCCCCGCTGCCGCTTCCCAGACTGCGTGGCCCTCTGGGTGCCCTGGCTGCTGTGGCTTCTCTTGGGGGGGGTCCCCTGGGGGCGCTGGGGGCGCTGCTGGGCAGCCATGGCTGCTGACAGGGGCTGAGGGCTGTGCAGGCTCGCCACCGCGTGTGCAGGCAGGAGCCTGCACGTTGCCTCAGCCTCCTGCAGTCAGGGCGGGGGAGGGGCCCTTTAAGGGGCCACTCCACGCGGCCACCAGTGAGCTGCGGGGCTGGAGAGAGCGTCTCTCAACCCCCCAGCTGATTGCCGCCATGGAGGACCCGGCAATTTCGACGTTGCGGGACGCGGATCGTCTACACTGTCCCTACTTCGACGTTGAACGTCGAAGTAGGGCGCTATTCCTATCCCCTCATGGGGTTAGCGACTTCGACGTCTCGCCGCCTAACGTCGAAGTTAACTTCGAAATAGCGCCCGACGCGTGTAGACGTGACGGGCGCTATTTCGAAGTTAGTGCCGCTACTTCGAAGTAGCATGCACGTGTAGACGCAGCTCTTGTGTGTTGCAAGATGCCCTCTGTTGAAGATCCAAAGGCCTGCTTCAGGAGGAGTGCGAAGAAGATCCCGAACAATGTGGGAGCAAGCACGCATCCTTGTTTGACGCTGCTCCTGATTCTGAAAGCATCAGATAATGCGCTGTCATATTGGATGTTTCCTCTCATGTCTTCGTGGAACAACTGGATCATCTTGAGTAACCATGGAGGATAGCCTGTCTTGTGGAGCAGTTTGAACAGACCATCCCTGCTGACCAAGTCAAAGGCCTTGGTCAGGTCGATGAAGGCTATGTAGAGTGGCTTTCTGTGCTCCCTGCACTTCTCCTGCAGCTGCCTTAGAGAGAAGACCATGTCAACGGTAGACCTCTCTGCGCGGAATCCGCACTGCGATTCGGGGTACACCCTCTCAGCAATCATCTGGAGTCTGTCAAGGATGACCCGAGCAAACAGTTTACCAGTGACGCTTGGGAGGGAGATTCCACAGTAGTTGTTGCAGTCGCTTCTGTCTCCTTTGTTCTTATACAACGTTACAATGTTAACATCGCGCTTATTCTGTGGAACCTCACCCTCTTTCCAGCACAGGCACAGTAGCTCATGTAGGGGTTCCAGGAGTGTGTCCGCGGCACACTTGATTACCTCTGGTGGTATACCATCCTGACCAGGGGCCTTTGCTGCTGCAATGATGTCGATGGCTCTCTTCAGTTCATCCACAGTCGGTTCCTGATCCAGTTCGTCGGTTTACTGGTAGGAGCTCGACAGCATCGAGGGCTGCGTCAACCACAACATTCTCGCGTAAGTACATTCTCCGTCTGTTTGGCTTTGTCAGCGATGACTTCACCAGATTTGGATTTCAGAGGTGTCATCTTGTTCTGGGTGGGTCCTAATGCCTTCTTCGTACCCTCGTACATTCCTCTGAGATTACCAAAGTCAGCACAGGTCTGGATGCTGCTGCATAGCTGGAGCCAGTGGTTGTTGGCACAGCACCTGGCTGTCTGCCGTACTGTTCTTCTGGTCGCTCTAAGTGCTTCCTGGGTATTCTGGCTCGGTGAGCATTTGTACTCCAGGAGTGCAGCACGCTTCTTTTCAATGACTGGAGTCATCTCATCGGAGTTAGCTTCGAACAAGTCGTTCATGTTTCTAGCTCTTCTTCCAAACACCGACAAGGCCGTGTTGTAAACTGTATCCCTCAGATGTTGCCATTTGGATGTCACATTGGCGCCCCCAGGGCCGCTGCACAGGTTTTCCTGGAGGGTCTCTCTGAACTTTTCAGCTTTCTCTGAGTTTGCTGTCTTTCTGGCGTCAATGAGGGGCCTTCCAGCAGGTTTAGAGCGGTACAGCTTCTTGGGTCTCAGCTTGAGCTTGGAGCAAACTAGCGAGTGACCTGTATCACAGTCAGCACTATGATAGCTGCATGTCAGAAGGATGTTTTTGAGGTTATTACGCCAAGTGATGACCACGTCTAGTTGATGCCAGTGCTTTGAGTGTGGGTGTCTCCACGACACTCTGTGCTGTGGCTTCGTTTGGAAGAATGTGTTTGTGATGCACAGATTGTGGTACATGCACAGTTCAAGGAGATGCTGTCCATTGTCATTCATTTCATAAAACTTTTCATAAACTCTAAACACTAAATGCTTTTTTAATAATTCTAATAGCTATTTTAACAATGCTCACATACAAGTGAGCCCGACTGGTTTCTGGCTACACTTTTGTTACACAAAGGCTATGCATTTCTACACAAAAAATCCATAAGATCACTTGGGTTTCACTAAACCACCAGTCACAAAACCAGATTGATCCCATTTGTATCAGCAGTTCTTTCAGAAGATAGATGCAGGACATCTTCACTGGAAGAGGAGCAGATGTAGGTTCAAATCACCACTTGGTCATGATAAAACTCAAGTTTAAGGTCAAGAGGTACACCACCAAAGTGACAAAGCTAGGACTGAGATTCAACACAGAGCAGCTGAAGGATTTAGAGACAAGGGCTGGTTTCTAAGTGTAGCTGTCCAACAGATATGAACTCCTGACAAACCTCATCCTGAAAGATGCTACCGTGGAATAAATTCAGGAACACACCAAAATAGCCTGGAAAGAAACCTGTGATAAAATATTGGGAAAGAGGACAAGGTGTCACAAAGAATGGATCACAGCAGAATTTCTGAGAAAAGTGAAGGAATTAGAGGACAGAAAAGCAGTGAACAACAACAACAGAAAAAGAGCATCCAAGGTGGAAGCTCAAAGATTGTATTCAAAAGCCAACAAAGAATTTAAAAAGGCAGTAAAATGGCACAAAAACTTTGTGAAAAACCTCGCACAACAAGCCAAACAAGCTGCAGGACAGAAATTTGAAAGAGTTCTCGAACATCACACGGAAACTAGCTGGGTCACAGTATACAGTGGATCAGTCAGTATAGGATAAGTGAGCAGCTCAGTAGATGGAAGAAACACTTTGAAGAGCTGTTGAACCACCCTGCCCACTTGGAACCTCCTGGGTTACAACCTGCAAATATACCACTGCAAATTAACAGCAACAGACATAGAAAAGAAGAATCAGAAAAGTCATTGTCCATTGGAAAAGCAGAAAAGCACCTGGTCCAGACAACATCTCCACAGACGCACTCAAGGCAGGTAGTGAGACATCAGTCAACATGATGTATAATCTATTTGGGAAAATTTGGGACACTGATGAGATCCCACAATACTGGAAAGATGGCTACCTTATCAAGCTTCCAAAGGCTACATCTACACTAGACAAAAACTTCGAAATGGCCATGCAAATGGCCATTTCGAAGTTTTTGGCTAGTGTAGACATGGCCAAAGAGAGGCATCCTGCAGGAATGCAAGAACTGGAGGCGCACCACATGCCTGTATATTCCAGGAAAATTGTTCAATAGGATTCTCTTGGACCGAATGAATACAGAAGTCGATAGACAGCTCAGGGAAGAACAGGCTGGCTTCCGAAGCGAGAGATCCTGTACTGACCAAATAACAATTCTCCGAGTGATCATAGAACAGTCACTTGAGTGGAACTCCCCCCCGTACATAACCTTCACAGACTCTGCAAAAGCCTTTGATAGCATTGATAGAGACACTTTGTGGAAAGTACTGCAGCACCATAGCATCCCATCCAAAATTATTAAGTTTAGTCATTCAACGTTTGACCTCTCAACATGCCAAGTTGTTCATAATGGTATCTTGACAGAATCCTTCAGCATAGTGTTGGGAGTGTGACAAAGGTGTGTATTGTCACCTTTCCTGTTCTGGATTACAGTGGACTGGGTTATGAACAGGACAACAGGTGGCCATCAATAAGGCATTCAGTGGACGCTTTTCAAACAGCCAGAGGACTTTGATTTTGCTGATGGTGTTGCCTTCCTTTCACACCAACATGAAAGCATCAAAGAAAAGGTCACAACACTGGCCAAAACTGCCTCAGTGACTGTATTGAGAATTAACAAGTGAAAGACCAAGACAATGAGGATCAACCAGTCCAACAACACAACCATCACACTGGGAGGGGTTGATCTGGAAGATGTGCAGCAGTTTACCTACATGGGGTGTATTATGGGCAGAGATGGAGGAACAAATAAGGACAGCAGTGTCAGGAGAGGGAAAGCAACAGCTACATTCAAGACTTACCATCCCTTACAGAGTTTGCAAATAATATCTGCTAAGATGAAACTGCGTATCTTCAACACAAATGTAAAAAGTGTGCTCTTATATGGATGCAAGATCTGTCATATTAAAAAGTCTTCAAATCATAAGCTACAGACATTCATAAACAGATGCCTGAGGTACCTCCTTCACATCAAATGGCAAGATATTGTCACAAAGGAGGATCTTTGGAACAGAGCAGGACAAGAACCAATTGACATTGAAATCAAGAGAAGAAAGTGGGGATGGCTAGGCCACGTTCTCAGAAAACCATCATCAAGCATAGTCCATAAGCTGTCACATGGAATCCGCAAGGAAAACACAAAAGAGGAGAACCCCGGACAACGTGAAGAACGTCTACTGAGATTGAAGGAAAAAAACGGGGCTACTCCTGTAGCCAGCTAGAAGTTTTGTCACAAGACAGAGTGAAATAGAGGAGACTTGTAGATGACCTATGCTCCACATGGAGTACAAAGGTTAAGTAGCAGTATTTGCCAGAGTTCAGTGAGGCTGATGGTTCTTGGAAAGAGCTGGAAATCAGTTTGCCAATATCACAGTGATATTATATTGATATCCACATGTATCATCCTCAGAACTAGAACCTTCAGACAGAACATACAGGCCTTTGCCTCTTGGGCTATTATTATTGTTTTTTGCCATTTATGTGTATTATCGTAGTACCCGGGAGTCCTAGTCAAGCACCAGGACCCACTATGCGAGGTGCTGTATAAAGACATAACAAAAAGATATTCCATGCTCTGAGGAGCTGGTTATCAAATTATAAAACAAGAGACAGGCAGAGAAAGGGGAGTACAAGGAGATAATGGCCATGTCTACACTAGCCCAAAACTTTGAAATGGCCATGCAAGTGGCCATTTCGAAGATTACTAAAGAAGTGCTGAAATACACATGCAGCACCTCATTAGCATGCGGGTAGTCGTGGCACTTCGAAATTGCCGTGGCTCGCTGCTGCACAGCTCGTCCAGACAGGGGTCCTTTTCGAAAGGACCCCACCAACTTCAAAATCCCCTTATTCCTATCAGCAGATAGGAATAAGGGGATTTCTAAGTTCCCTGGGTCCTTTTGAAAAGGAGCTCCATCTGGACAAGCCGCGCAGCAACGAGCCACGGCAATTTCGAAGTGCCGCAGCTGCCGGCATGCCAATGAGGCGCTGAATATGTATTTCAGCGCTTCATTAGTAATATTTGAAATGGCCACTTGCATGGCCATTTCGAAGTTTTGGGCTAGTGTAGACGTACCCAGTGTGTAATAGTAGTTTGTCATCCTGTATGGTGCCCGGCACTGTAGCGGGTGATACACATACTTTGCCTGTGGGTTTTTTTCTGATATTTCCTGACAGCAGAGGAATGAAGGGACTTGGGAATCTCACATTGCATTTCAACTTCTGTAGGGTGTTTATCTTGCTGAGGCAGACTCTTCTGCTTATTCTTACATGTGAACCTTTCTGCCCTGTCCCCTCCATCCAACGTTTTTTTATAGCAACACTGTGTTGTCCCCTCTCTTGACTCCTCATTCCAGTCTCCCTCTCCCTACTTACCCAGTCTCAGGATCCACTTTTCTAGAGTCTCGTCCCATTCTTCTTCTTCACAGTGCCTGGGTATGTGTGTTTATCATTGACAACATGGGAGAGATGGGCTCTTTGTCTCAGTTCTGTTGCCTGACCATGAATAGTATGGAATAGCCACTGTAAGGAAAGTTCTGGTGAACTTCAGGGTCTAGTATTAAGTTAAGATATTAATACAGTAGCCATCAAAGAACTTTGTGGAATGATGATAATCAATGGGACATGTCACTATCAGGGTACAAAATACATAGAAATTACAGAGTAGGTTGTGATGGTGGTGGAGTGGCACTGAATGTGAAAAAAGCAAAAAGTCCAATACGATAAAAATCTTAAATGGCTCAAACTGTACCATAGAATCTCTACAGCTAGAAAATCTATGCTTGAATAAAATTAATATATCAGTAGGAATATACCAGTAAACACATGATGAGGATGGTGATAGTGACCGTGGAAAGCTTCAGGAGATTAGAGATGCTATAAAAATAGACAACTCAATAAATATCTCCTCAAGATGGGCTGCAGAGATAAAGTTTCTAGACACCACAAAAGTCTGTTTCCTGGAACAGCTAGTCTTGGAGCCCACAATGGGAGAGGCAAATCTTCATTTAATTCTAAGTGAAGCTCAGGATCTGGTCAAAGAGATGAAAAGGGCTGAACCACTTGTTAACAGCTTGTGTCAATTTAGTGGGTCTGGTAGAGATGCACTGAGACGTCAGTGGGAGAGTTTCTCCCATCAATAGCGCACACCACAGACCAGGTGATTAGTGAATCTTGTGCCATTAACTTCAGTCACATTATTTGTGATTCTGAGAGGGTGCAGAGATTTAGAGTTTCACGAGAACATCACTTGCTGGAGTGCAGGACTGGGGGATTTCAGAGGAAGGAAACTGCCTGCTCTATGTTTCTACTGTGTTTTGACCACATTTTTAATAAATAAACAAGATCACACCAAATAATATACCTGACTTCTATCATTGATTTCTTATCCATCCATTCAGACCAACAGGATAACACAATATTTTACCCATGTACATATGTTTGAAAAGACTTGCAAAAGCAAACAGTTATCCTTGGCCTGTGTCAACACTCGCATTCTTCTTTTTTTGTGCAAAGAAGGGTTCTTTCGAAGATGAGGTTTACTTTTGAGAGAGCTGTGTCTACACCGCTTTTCTTCTTTCAGAAAAAGAATATGCAAATGAGGTGCCAGATATGTAAATCTGAACCTCATTTCCATTTTTGATTTCTCTCATTTGCATGCCTCTTTCAAAGGAGGAATGCAAGTGTAGACACAGCCTTGGTGTGTCAGTGCTTGGTACCCAATGTGAGATCCCTTACAGGGTGCCAATTAAAAAAATGCCATGAACCCATTCTTTAAATTTCATTTCTCTTTAAAGTGCCTCAGGTTGAGCATCCAAGCACACTAGTCACTCCTGAGAATCTTGGCCATGCCTCTTTCCATGATTAAAAGTTCAAAGCTGCATTCTAAAGCTCAAAGAATTTTCCTGTATTGATTTGGTTACTAGACCTATGTAGAAATAAAATTTATCAAACATTTCCCTGACAAAATAAGGGTTTTCATCAATACAATGAATGTCATATCTGCTATGCTAAACCTAGGCTGATTGCTTTTGCACACTGTTCTTTCTTTCACAATATAAATCTATTTTTTATGAGTTTGCTGGCTTTTTTCCCTGTTAACTTTTCTGTATTGTTTAGCTTTACTCTCCCATGTCATTTTTGAGCACTTCCTCAAAAGTAAATATTATTCCATTGTTGTACCTCATCTGTTTCAGGGATAAGAGTTCTGTCAAAGAAGGAAGGGTTTTGTTGACCAAACCCCATCTAAACGGCGGGTGCGTTTTTCGGCAAAATCCTTCTTGACTACATGATCGTATGAAATTTGTAAATAAGCACTTAATTTGCATTGGTGAGTTCCCTCATTTGAATTCCTCTAGAGAGAGAGGAATGTCATGTAGATGTGTTTTTGGAGCTCAGGCTGTGTCTTACTATGTGAATGTACAATACTTAGTACATTAGAGAACATATCCCTGTCTGAGACCAGTAGGCATGACCATAATAGAGACATAATAGAGTTATGGGCCAAAGCCTCAGCTGCAGCCAGCTATAAATCCAAAGAATATAAGAACTGACATAATGGATCAGACCTGTCATTCATCTACTCCTGTACTCTGTCTCTGACAATGGCCAGCTACAGATGCCACAGACAAAAGGGTAAGAAACCCTGTAGTGGGCACATATAGGATAATTTGCTCCTCCTGAAGGTCTAAGACTAATCCCCAATAGCTAGAGATTGCTTTAAACTCAGATGTGTGAGGTTTCCTTACCTTTTAATAATTTTTACTGACATTAAGTGCAAGGTGAACCTCTCTGATCTGACATCCTGGGGACCTGACCAATGCCGTATGAGAGAATTTGCTTGACTACGGGAGGTCAATATTGTCTAGCATGTTACCAATATGTCCGGTGCCTACTGGGCTCTTAGAAGACATTTAGGGGTAAATTACAGAGAAATAACAGCATGCAACACTGAGAGCCAGGACTAGTGTCTGTAAACAAACTTTACAGGACAATGGGAAACTTGGCCACACTCATAATAAGTGGTCATCCAGCTAACTAAAATCATGCCAGATAACGGATATTGCCAGACAAGAGGGTACCGGATTAGAGGTTCAGCCAGTATTACAACTCTGGGTAGTCATGTTATCTATAGAAATATCCAATCCCCTTTTTGGTTCCTGCCAAGTTCTTGGACTCATCAACATCCAGTGACTGTAATTTGTATGCTGGATTTTCACATTGTGGCTACATCTATATGACAGTGATCTTTCAAAAGATGACCTTCCGTAAGATCTTCTTTCGAAAGATCTTGTCCACACACAAAATAGCAGCTCAAAAGAGCAATCTACTCTTTAGAAAGAGAGCATCCATCGAGCCCCCACCCTTTTGAAAGAACAGGCCAAGGGTCGAAAAATACAGCACCATGAGGACCACTCTTTCAAACAAAGGGCCTCCGGATCATCTACATACATTTTGTTCTGAAAGAGTCTTTCAGAAAAAGGTGTTCTTCCTTGTTTGGGAGAGAAAGAGGGCCTCTGGAGGAAGCACCATTTTTTTTTGAAGCAATTATAAAGAGAGCATTTTGTGTGTGGACGCTCTGCTTGCTCTTTCGGAAGAGGGCCTGATTTTCTGAAAGTACTTGCAAGTGAGAAAAAGTATTTCTTCCTATCAGTTTGGAATTGGTCTCATTTCATTATGTAGGACAGTCCCTTGCTTTTGTGTCACAACTCCCTCTTACCGAGGCCAACTGTAGACTGATCATTGCCTCAGCAGTAGAGAGAAGAGATTTAAAAGACAATACAGCTGTTTTTCCTTCCATCACTGTCTTGGCCAAATAGTGTAAATTTGGTCTCAAATTTGTTGAACAATGTAGCTCCTTAGTATAGGAGCTGTAGTGATACAAAAATACATTTTAACAACTTTTGCAACAAAACCACAACTTTTTAAGGGAAGAGATGATTCAGAACTATGCTGGGTTCTTTGAAAACTGCTGCAACATCAGTTAATTTAGCTCTAAAATGGTCTAATATTGCTATCATTTTTTCTATTCATTTTATCACATTGCTTATTTTTCTTTAGTTGATCATATTGATATGTAGCTGATTTTGCACATGTTGGCAATAGCTATAATTTACTAAATGTATTACACTGGAATAGCTTAGAGAATCAATAGAGATGTTGTATGAGCATTCCAGTATGTACTAACTCACCATATCCTGGTTTAAATAATGCACCATAGTTTTGTGTATGTTAGGCCATTTGTGTGGAGTTGACAGTTTTCAGTACGGGGCCTCACTAGGATTTGACTTCCACTTTTTAAAAGCTGCCCTTTTCTCTCTCACTGCCTTTTTAACATGGCTGTTAAGCCATGGTGGTTCTTTGTTAGGTCTCTTACTGTGTTTTTTTATTTGGGGTATACATTTAAGTTGGGCCTCTAGTATGAGGACCACCTACCCAGGACAGTGATAGTGATGCTGAAATGTTAAGGGAGATTAGAGAGGCTATCAAAATAAAAAACACAGTAATAATAGGAGATTTCAACCACATTGATTGGGTACATGTCACCTCAGGACGGGATTCAGAGATTAAATAACTGTTTTATGATCACTCTAAGAGTTGCTGTTTGGTCAGTACAAGATTTCTCGCTTCGGAAGCTGAACTTTTCTTCCCTGATCTGTCTACCCATTTCTGTCTGCACTATTATCCAAGAGAATCCCATTGAACACTTTTCCTGGAATAAACAATAACATGATGCTCCTCTCATTCTTGCATTCTTTTAGGTTGCCTTTCTTTGAAAGCTTCCAACGTGGGTTCTGATTCTTGCTTAGAGTCCTGCAAATGCTAAATTGGCACAGTGTCTGACATTAATTGCATATGTCACTAGTCCAAAGCAGCAAATGCCTTAATGTTGGACCTCCTTGATAAGAGCATGGATATCTCTTACTGTTCTCAAACGCACAAAGCCCACAAATGTCCACAGAATTGTCCATATGTTTCATAATTGTTTCAAAAACTTTGGTGGGGAGAGAAGAGAATTTGGAGGGTTTGTTATTGTTAATTTCTCTGAAACTAGAGTCCATGGAGTTAAGCTCAAAGGACAAACACTCCATACTGTGTATAAAAAGGACAAGCCAGCAGAGTATAGACCATAGAATTTAATCCAGTTACTTCTGAACTGAGCCTGATAATCTGTGTTTGACTAAGTGTAAAGTGTGTCAGGAAAAAGCTTAACTTCCCAAAAGCCATCTAGACTTCATTTGAATACCCCATTCCCTTAGATCATTTGTTTCATTGGTTGGTTACTCTCAGTGTTAAAAATCTGTTCCCTTGCTATGGAGGGATTGGATGGATTGATGAATTATGACTGTGTTGCAGCTAAGAGACAACGACAAATTTGAACTATCTGTAGATCTTCATCAATAATTTGTCTCCAGAGCATGGAAATATCGCCAGTTAAAGCATTTACCTACAAATATATCTGGACTAGATGCCTTGAGAGATTGAGAACCTCCAGAATTTTTATTATTTTGAAAGAAACTTCCAGGATTTACTCCTTCACTGGTATTCTTTTACGATTTTCTGGCCCAACAATCTCTGCCAAGGGCTAGTAATTTGAGAGCTGCTAGGGTTAGAGATTTGGGTTCACAAATATTCCTGCTTCAATGGAATACAGTGGTAACTAATGTTAAAAAGCAACAATTGACCTGAGGTTATGACTTATTCCCCAAAAGACAGTTTTTGAATGTACTGGTCTCCCTATAGATTAATGTTAATGGGCCTTGTAAATGCTGACTTCTGTTGGAAATGTAGTTTTGGAGTTCCCCTGTAGAAACAAAACAGTTGATTATAGATGCCCGGATCAGGGATGCGGCTGACCTTGCAGCTAATGAATGACTGACATTCAACAGAAAAGAAATGCATGAAAAATTCAAAGCAATCTGAGATAACGTTTTTGAGATATGTGATTAATGAAAATCCTAAAGATAGATACATTGCTTCCTCTGTCCTGCATTTATCTTAGCCCTCTATTTCATACGTGTATTTTGATGAATGTGGCATTTTGGTATATTTGTTTTATTTTAGAAAAAATAAATAAAATTGTTCTAATTTGAATATATATAGTTTCAGCTTCCACCTATTGTTGCTTGTTATGCCATTCTCTGCTGGATTATAATGAACTCTTTAGCACATCATGTAATCGAGTAAATTCTTGATTTTCTTTTTGATTGGTTAAACACAGACACATGATGTTTCATTGTAACATTTTCTCCAACAAGCAAAATCTGAGATAAATATATAGATCTAAATTGACTTTCATAATCTCACTAGACAATTTGTCAGACATTTATAAGAAATTGTGCTATAAATTAATAGAAAAGTTACTTTATAGTAACTGTTATCGGTTGAATAGCTTATATACTTGATTTGTCTGCGCTGTAGCACCGTTAAAGTCAATAGAAATTGCATTATTAACTTGAGAAAAAGACTAAATTCTATTAATCTCTGAAAACTGATTATATAAAACTGTAAAATTATTGTATATTTAAGGAAGCTTTGATCTTTTTAAAGATAAAGCATGAAAAAATTGTGCTCTTATAATGGAAACCTTAACTTTTCTAGAACTTCAGGGCTGTGTCTACACTACAAAAATAACTTTGAAGTTGCTTACTTTGAAGTACAACTTTGAAGTAAGCAACTTCAAAGATGAGCATCTACACTCTCCCTCCTTCAAAGTTAAACTTCAAAGTAGAGCACTACTCCATTCCCAGAAATGGAGTAAGGACTTTGAATTTGGGCTCCAAGTGAAGGAAAATGTGGTTAGACTCTCTGCTGGCTACTTTGATGTAGTTCTTAACTTCGACGTTAACTTCTAAGTTAGTTCCTAGTATAGATGCACCCCAGGAGGTTCAAATAAGTTATTGAAGGAAATTTGGACTTCACTGCTGTTAAATGTAGGAAAATGAAAACAATATATGTAGCTTGAAAGATATTCTGAAACTCAGATGACCAAGAAAGTGCAAGACAAGTCCTAAATGGTATTAATTTGTATTTTCTGTATGTTAGAACTTTATATCCTCCAGAAAACATTTAGACTTTAGACTGTAATACCTTTTTGTCAATAAAGCAATACATCAACATGTGAAAAAACAAGCCTTAGAAATGTTAGTGGCATGCATCACAGACAAGATATTTAATTTGTCAGCAAACCTAATTAATGGACAAAACAGATTTTGGAAATCATGGCAGTGCATTCATTTAACACTTTTACATATTTGATACAAAACGCAAATCCTTGAAACAAAAGTAGACACAATGAACTCAGGCATTTCATATTCAAATACCAGAGCACTGAGCTGTTAAGCTAAAAAAGTACTGGCTCTTCTAGGTTTGTTGTAATAAATAATGTTCTGAACAAGTGGGCATGACCAGAATACAACTAGACAGTTTTGCCTATCTCTAGATGTGGAATAACTACTGAGTACTGAGTAAATCTCACTCTCACCAATGGGACTTCAGGTTGGAGAAGAACTCAACAGAAAGGATGCATATACAACTTTATCTGAGATACCTTAACCTTTTCCATCTGCAGAAGTGGCTTGAATATCCTGCTAGGTTAGGTTGCCTTGAATAGCTGCATCAAATACACATCCATTCCTGGGTGCAAACCAAGCATTGCAGAAGATAGGAAAAATCAAAAATAATGACTGTACCATTTTTTCTGACTTCAGAAAATTTTGGTTGAGACTGTAATTTTGTTTATTATTTTATTGGATCTATTTGAAATTACATCTGGTAATGTTGCCTACCAACTGATTGTAAGTGATAACTCTATCACTACTGCACATACATTTCTCAGAACTGCTGCCTTGCTCATAACACTCTAGCTTCTTTTAGAATGAATATAAAAGGCAGATTTCCTAAAAACTTAGAAGATGAAACTTATCATTTGCTAAACTTTGCCATGACCACACTATTAAAGCCAAACAAGAACACACCTGGGATCCTGATTCCTGGTAGCCCTTGGGTACTTTAACCACCTTAAAACTACTAAGCACATGGATACAAAATAAAGAGGGTGTCTGGACTGTGATGAGGTCTGAACAGTCCCTGCATAGAGCTACCTAGTGTCATATTCCTCTGAGAGTCCATGAATGTGGTTTGTGTTCATGAATAAGACAAAGGGCTGGATTTGCTCACTGGCAATGACATGTAACCCAGTCTGGGGCACTTCTTTTTCCCTGTCTTGCAGGAGAGACACCTCTGGAGGGCAACACATGCCACTCTCCCTTAGGAGCTTGAAGAATTGGTATTAGTCTTTGCTAGGACCCACGCTAGAAGAAGCTGCTGTGATCTGAGACACGCACATGTCCCATAGCTCCTTTCCCTGGTTTTAGCTGCTCATTTTCCAGCTCCATTCACTGTTTACATTGAACTGCAGAGGAAGAGAGTTTGTGGCCATCTTAGAATCCTATGATTGCAAGAGACCTCAGGATGTCATCAAATCCAACCCTCTGCTCAAAGCATGACCAGACCCAATTAAATCATCCCTGTCAGGGCTTTGTCAGGTTGGGACTTAAAAACCTACAGGGATAGAGAGCCCACCTACTCTCTGGGTAACATATTCCAATGCTTTACCACCCTGCTGGTGAAATAGTTTTTCCTAGTATACAACCTAGACGTCTCCCTCTGCAACTTGAGACCATTGCTTCTTGTTCTGTCATCTGTCACCACTGAAAGCAGCCTCTCTTCATCCTCTTTGTAATCCCCCTTCAGGAAGTTGAAGGCTGCTATCAAGTCCACCCATCTCTTCTGCAGACTAATTAACCTCAAATCCCTCAGCCTCTCCTCATAAGTCATGTGGTGCAGCTCCCTAATCATTTTTGTTGCCCTCTGCTGTACTGTCTTCAATGCATCCACATCTTTTTTGTAATGGTGGGGAGGAACATAATTAGACAAAGTGTTCCATATGTGGTCTTACCATTGATGAATAAAGGGGAACAATCACTTCCCTAGTTCTGCAGGCAATGCTCCTGCTTCTATCTTGCAGTACTGCCACTGCTTTTACTATAAAGTCCATCTGGGTGGAGAGGGTTCCTTGCCCATGTTAATGCTGTGAGAAACTGGAGGTGAATGTGGCTCAAAGACTCTGGGTCCTACAACATATATAATCAAATACCTCACTGAGTTCTTTGAAACTACAGCTTGACATTTGCTAATGGTTCTTACACTGTGAGGATAGTTTCTGCTGACACAGACAATTTTGAGTGCACAAGTCACTGAATATTTGAATGATACTTAACATTTCCCTTGCTAACTAAGAAATTATTTTTCTGAGTCAGAGTGTAATGACATCCTGAAAGCTGGTGGCGCTTCCCAGATTATTCCAGGGGAATGACCTTGAAATATATCAAAGTCCAATGAGTTATTAAAAATTGAGCAAAAATTGTTTGAGACAGGAGCAAATATGATTTGTGCTTATGTTACCTGAATTATAAATGCATCTTATTGACTGCATCCAACTCCCAAAAGGAAATTGGATTGCTAGAAATTTGGAAAAAAGGCAACAGATATTCTACAACTCTACATTCATATTGAAATTTTCACTTTTCAAAAAACTGAAGCTGGTGAGTTTAGTCCTCAGCTGTGTCAAGTCTGGCTTTCTGGCTTTTCATTGCCCCAATCCTGTTCATGAGTGTGCAAGAAGTGCTGCATTTTCACTCTTCCATGCACATCAGTGCAACAGTTTATAACCTAGAATATAAATGAGCTGTTAGGCAGGCTTCTGCTTCAGTCAGTCTGTTCAGTCATTGATGGGAACTAAGCAAACATTTGGGTGTTTGCTGCTTTGAATTAGTCAAAAAATCCCCTGAATGCACGTGACTCTGCTGAACATTTCCCTATGCTTTGTTGAATCTCTTATTCACTTCTGTTTTTCTGATCACCACTGATTTGTGTCTGTGACTACGCTTTACAAGGAGAGATTAAAAAGACTGGGACTAAGGGGGATGTGACAGAGCTCCATAGAATCATGACTGGTGTTGAGAAAGTGAATAAGGAAAGGTTATTTGCTTGTTCCATGACACAGGAACCAGCAGTCATCAAACAATATTAATAGGCAGCAGGTTTAAAACAAACAAGAGGATGTATTTCTTCATACAACACACAGTCACCCTAAGGAACCCCTTGCCAGAGGTATTGTGAAGGCCAGGACTTTAAGAGGCTTCAGAACAGAGCTAGATAATTTCATGGAGGATAACTCCATTAATAGCTATTAGCAAGGATGGCCAGGAAAGGTATCCCTAGCCTACGTGTGCCAGAACTTGAGAATGGGTGACGGGAGGGATCACTCGATGATTGCCTGTTCTGTTCATTCCTCTGGGACATCTGGCATTGGCCACTGTCAGAAGACAGGAGACTGGGCAAGACAGACCTTTGGTCTGACCCAGTATGGCTGTTCTTCACCTTAGTGACAATTTTATAGAAGTGGTAATACAGTAAAAAAAATCCAAAACTTCGGATGGATTTCAGAAGCACATTCATAGTCTGTGGCCAAACTTGGCTAAAATTTTGAAATGGCCATGCTAATGGCCAAATCGGGGGATGCTAATGAGGCACTGAAATGAATATTCAGCACTTCATTAGGCACGCTGCCAGCTGCAGCCCTTTGAAAGTGCTATGTTTCGATTGCGTCTGATTCGGCTACACAGCACCCTTTTCGAAAGGACTCCACAGACTTTGAAATCCCCTTATTCTTATCAACTGATAGGAATAAGAGGATTTTGAAGTCTGTGGAGTCCTTTCAAAAAGGACCCCTGTGTAGCTGAGCCACACGCTATCTAAATGCAGCACTTTTGAAGTATCGTGGCTGGCAGCATGCTAATGAGGCACTGCATATTCATTTCAGTGCCTCATTAGTATCCTCTGATTTGGCCCTTAGCATGGCCATTTTGAAATTTTGGCCAAGTGTGGCTACAGCCATAGTGTTTTCATCTGAAAACTTCACAGGAACTGTTTTCCACAAGAGATAGCCCATACCCTCTGATTTCAGCCTCTCTTGAAATACTATGGCTCACATCAGTTGACTGTATTTGCTTTCTGCCCCCTTTCCAAAGGTGAAGTTGAGGAATGTGAAATTAATTCAAAAGAAAAATGTTTGCCTAACCTTTTCAAATGTCAAGAAAGTCTCAGGCTAGTTGTTTTTGTTTTGGCATTTTTTTTTCAAACAAAGATTCAACCCTGTTCCTCTCTCAACTAAACTGGATCACTTACCTCTTAGAAATAACTGTTCTGTGTTTCCTAAATCATGCAAGGCAGGGGCTTCCAAAGTGCCTAGATTTCACATCTTTCCTCACTGCAGTTGTCTAGAGTTGCATGCACTCCACTTCATTTTTTTGAGTTAGACTACCTTAAGTGAGAGCAGACACACTGCAAATACATTTAGAGTGTGTCTACACTTGCCATCAACTTTGAAGGGGGCATGGTAATCAGGGCCACAGGAGATTACTAATGAAGTGCTGCGGTGAATACACAGCACTTCATTAGGATAATTTTCCCCGCTACAACTTCAAAGCTTCAAACTTCGAAGTTCCAACAAGTGTGTAGCCATGGGCAGTTCGAAGTGCCCACACTGCTTCAAAGTCCCTTTGCTTCTCAAAATTTGAGGCATAAAGGGACTTTGAAGTAGCGCGGGCACTTTGAAGTGCCCGTGTCTACATGCATGCTGGAACTTCAAAGTTTGAAACTTCAAAGTTGCCGTGGGGGAAAATTAGCCTAATGAAGTGCTGTGTATTCACCACAGAACTTCATTAGTAATCTCCCATGACCCTGATGCCTCCTTCAAAGTTGGGGGCGAGTGTAGACACAGCCTCAGAGTTGCTGTGCCCACACTGGCGCTGGAATAACTTGTGTGTCCCTAACTTTTGGGGGTGCGAGGGACACACCACATGGGTCATTGCACAGCTGGGAACTGAACTGCTGTGTGATTATTTTCCCAAATTAATTGGAAGAGAATTTTCTTTCCCTTCTGAGTAGCCAGGACAAATTTTGCGAAAGCATCGGAGAGCTTGAGTGGTACAAGCTGTCACGGTTCTGCTCATCAGCTGACAGCTAACTCTAGATTAAAGCACCACCACAGTTATGTTAAGGAGTTTTGTGTGTGGACAGGACTCTGGTAAGGGACAAAACTTGAATTACTGGAGGCAAGGCTTTGAGCCAGGCCTAACCAGCTGGGAGCTCTCCCTATAAGAAGGGAGCTCCCAGCGAACAAGGGGTGAGCAGTGAACAGGGGGCAGCAGCTAACAGGGAAGGGAGTTTGCCCCTGGACAAAGTGTCCTAGAGGAGCTTGGGTGAGTGTGGGATTTGGGGGGCTGTGTGGTGAGCTGGTGGGTGAATGTCTGTCTGCAGCTTGATCACCTGCCTAGGTACCTGAGCTTGTGCTGTGCAGAGAAAAGCAGTTTTCAAGGTGTGAATTGGGGGAGTTCCCTGCCAGGTGAGCCTTCAAGGGCTGATTAGACTGGAGGCAAGGCTTTGAGCCAGGCCTGACCAGCTAGCAGCTCTCTCTATAAGAAGGGGGTGAGCAGCGAACAGGGGGCAGCAGCTAACAGGGAAGGGAGTTTGCCTCTCGGAGTTCGCCAAGGGATGAGCCCCGTGTTTGTCCTTTTCAGGTATGGTGTTCCACCTGTGCCCTGCAAGGCAGCACTACCAGGAAAAGGAGTCTCTGAAGAGAAGAGCCTGAAGAGCGATGGGGGAAGGTGGACCTGGGGGCACTGAGAGCAGCTGAGGGGAGAGGGGCCAGTGCAGTGAGTAGGGTGGACATGGGAGCAGATGGGGGTAGTGGGTTGGGGAGGGTCCTATGGTGATGGTAGCTGGGGGGAGGGGTGGTGAAAGGTGAGGAGGAGGGTCCTGGGGATATGAGGCCATTGCTCTGCAGGGAGCTATGGTGACTCGTGGTAACAGGGAGGCATGAAGTAGTTGGATCCTTAACCACATTATCCACACCCCACTGCCTTGTGGGTTATCCTGGGAAGGAGAGAGGCTAAGAGAGTAAACCCTGACGGAAAATCCGGAGTGGAGTCCGAAGGCGGTTTGGTGTCAACTTCTGGCACTGTCCTGGCAACTCCTGCAGCTGAGCTGGTACCAGACGTGGAGGTTATCCTCTCCTTTGGACTATATCAGTAAAGCTGAGAGGGGGACACTGGTGTCTGGGCAGCCCAGAGTCTCCATAGTAAGTGCTCAGGCTCGCGCCCGGAGAGGTACTCCGGCATCGCTGAACAGCGTTGCATCAAGACGGGAGGCAACAGATACCAGTTATAAGCGCTTGCTCGATTGGCGTAGAGAACAAGCGCCAGGGGTTGCCTTCGACAGTGGGAGAGATCCTCACATCTCACTGGACAGTCATTGCCCACCTCAAGCTGGGCAGCCCCTAGCCAATAGGGTACTGTCCCACCACAGTTCACCTGACTCGCTGGGTGCGTGAGGCTTAAGGTTCCTGAACCTGACAAGTGACTGAAATTTGGGCACCAGGCAAACCAATAAGAAAATCAACAAGAAATGAGAAACGTCAACAATTTAAGCTTGCTTGCTGGAATGTGCGGACCATGCTGATCGGGTTTACTGAAGATCTTCAGGCCATCAGTGACACCCGCAACACTGCTGTCATCAACGAGGAACTGAAGAGGCTCAGAGTTGATATCGCTGCACTGCAAGAGACGTGACTCGCAGATTCGGGATCTCTAAAGGAAAAGGACTACACCTGTTTCTGGCAGGGTAAAGCCCAAGAAGAACCCAGAGAGCATGGTGTTGGCTTTGCTGTCAGAAACACCCTTCTACAAATGGTTGATTTAGTCATGGGTGGATCAGAAAGACTTCTTCGCATCATGCTTCAAACTTGCGCCGGTCCTGTCCACCTGATCAGCGCTTATGCTCCAACCCTGTACGTCACACCAGAAGTAAAAGACAAGTTCAATGACATGCTTAGTACTGCTGTAGCGCAAATACCTGCTTGTGAACAACTGTACATATTGGGTGACTTCAATGCAAGAGTTGGAACTGACTGGGCCTCATGGCCTTCCTGCTTAGGACACTTTGGTGTGGGAAAAATGAATGACAATGGACAGCGTCTCCTTGAACTGTGCACGTACCACAATCTGTGCATCACAAACACCTTCTTCCAAATGAAGCCACAGAACAGAGTGTCGTGGAGACACCCACGCTCGAAGCACTGGCATCAACTAGATGTGGTCATCACTAGGCATAATAACCTCAAAAACGTCCTTCTGACACGCAGCTATCATAGTGCTGACTGTGATACAGATCACTCGCTAGTTTGCTCCAAGCTCAAGCTGAGACCCAAGAAGCTGTACCGCTCTAAACCTGCTGGAAGGCCCCGCATTGATGCCAGAAAGACAGCAAACTCAGAGAAAGCTGAAAAGTTTGAGAGACCCTCCAGGAAATCTGCGCAGTGGCCCTGGGGGTGCTGATGCAACATCCAAATGGCAACATCTGAGGGATACAGTTTACAACACAGCCTGGTCGGTGTTTGGAAGAAGAGCTAGAAACATGAACGACTGGTTCGAAGCTAACTCCGATGAGATGATTCCAGTCATTGAAAAGAAGCGCGCTGCATTCCTGGAGTACAAACGCTCACCGAGCCAGAGTACCAAGGAAGCACTTAGAGAGGCCAGAAGAACAGTACAGCAGACAGCCAGGCTCTGTGCCAACAACCACTGGCTCCAGCTATGCAGCAGCATCCAGACCTGTGCTGACTTTGGTAATCTCAGAGGAATGTACGAGGGTATGAGGAAGGCATTAGGACCCACCCAGAACAAGATGGCACCTCTGAAATCCAAATCTGGTGAAGTCATTGCTGACAAAGCCAAACAGATGGAGTGCTGGGTTGAGCACTACTCTGAGCTGTACTCATGCGAGAACGTTGTGGTTGACGCAGCCCTCGATGCTGTCGAGCTCCTACCAGTAATGGACGAACTGGATCAAAAACCGACTGCGGATGAACTGAAGAGAGCCATCGACAGCATTGCAGCAGCAAAGGCCCCTGGTCAGGATGGTATACCACCAGAGGTAATCAAGTGTGCTGCGGACACACTCCTGGAACCCCTACATGAGCTACTGTGCCTGTGCTGGAAAGAGGGTGAGGTTCCACAGGATATGCGCGACGCTAACATTGTAACGTTGTATAAGAACAAAGGAGACAGAAGCGACTGCAACAACTACCGTGGAATCACCCTCCTAAGCGTCACTGGTAAACTGTTCACTCGCGTCATCCTTGGCAGACTCCAGAAGATTGGTGAGAGGGTGAACCCCGAATCACAGTGCGGATTCCGCGCAGAGAGGTCTACCATTGACATGATCTTCTCTCTAAGGCAGCTGCAGGAGAAGTGCAGGGAGCACAGAAAGCCACTCTACATAGCCTTCATCGACCTGACCAAGGCCTTTGGCTTTGTCAGCAGGGATGGTCTGTTCAAACTGCTCCACAAGACAGGCTGTCCTCCATGGTTACTCAAGATGATCCAGTCGTTTCACCAAGACATGAGAGGAACCATCCAATATGACGGCGCATTATCGGATGCTTTCAGAATCAGGAGCGGCGTCAAACAAGGATGTGTGCTTGCTCCGACATTGTTCGGTATCTTCTTCGCACTCCTGCAGCATGCCTTTGGATCTTCAACAGAGGGCATCTTGCTGCACACAAGATCTGATGGGAAACTGTTTAACCTTGCAAGGCTGAAAGCTAAGTCTAAGGTGTGGGAAGTCCTCATCAGAGACATGCTGTTTGCAGACGATGCTGCTGTAGTGTCTCACACAGAAGACCAGCTTCAAAAACTACTGGATCACTTCTCCAAAGCGTGCAAGGACTTTGGGCTTACCATCAGCCTAAAAAGACAAACATACTCGGTTAGGATGTTGCTGAATCCCCATCAATCAGCATTGACAACTATACATTAGAGGTCATCCACGAGTTCGTTTACCTCGGGTCCACCATCACTGACACCCTGTCGTTGGACACTGAGCTAAATAGGAGGATTGGAAAAGCAGCCACAACTCTGTCCAGACTCAGCAAGAGAGTGTGGAATAACAGCAAGCTGTATACTCACACCAAAATGCAAGTCTACAGAGCCTGCATCCTCAGCACCCTCCTTTATGACAGCAAGACTTGGACCCTGTATGCCCGCCAGGAAAAGAGGCTGAACATCTTCCACTTACGCTGCCTCAGGCACATCCTTGGAATATCATGGAAGGACAGAGTGACCAACACCGCTGTCCTTGAGCAAGCTGGAATCCCAACCATGCACACCCTCCTCAGGCAGCGTCGGCTCCGCTGGCTTGGCCACGTCCACAGGATGAATGATGGAAGGATTCCAAAAGACATCCTGTATGGTGAGCTAGCCTCTGGCAAAAGACCTCCCGGACGCCCCCAGTTGCGCTACAAAGATGTCTGCAAGAGAGACCTCAGAGAGGTAGACATCGAGCTGGACAACTGGGAAGCACTAGCAGACGACCGCAGCAGATGGAGGCAGGGGTTACACAAGGGCCTTCAGAAGGGCGAGTTGAAGATCAGACAGCTAGCAGAGGAGAAGCGAGCACACAGAAAGCACACTAAGAACTTGCCAGACACCCACTACGTCTGCAAGAGATGCAGCAAGGACTGTCACTTTCATGTGGGTCTTCATAGTCACAATAGATGCTGTAAATGAAGTCCTCAATTGAAACTTTAAAGGGCGCGATCCATAGTCTATGCAGACTGAAGGATGCCTACTACTATTTTTCAGTAAAGACAAGTCATTTAAATCCTCTGCGAAGGCACGGTGCCCCAAAAGCATTCTTAAGGTGCTATGGATCTAGTCCATTCAGTTACCCAAAGGCAAAATTGTTTGGCATCTATGCAGGATTTCTATACATTGAAGACAATTAGCCTGCATCCTATTAATCCTCATTAACTGTTTATAACACACATTAGCACCTCACAGGAAGGGTCTATCAATAGGCATGTTGGAATGCAAATTGTCTAATGACAATCATGAGCTGTGGGTAGGCACTGTCTTCCAAAAATTGCCTACACTCCCCAGATACCAGGGAAGGCTGTGGCGGTGGCATGGCAGCCTGACTTCCTGGCCACCTAGGAAGGCTGGGGCCATGGTGTGATAGTCCAGCTCCCCAGCTGTCAGGGCAGGCTGGGGCAGCAGTGCAGCTGCCCAGCTGCCCAGCTCTCCAGCTCCTGGGGAAGGCTGTGTCTGTGGCAGTGCAAATGTCAAGGAAGGAGTGAGGAGGGTTCAGGTGGGGCTTCAATCCATGGGGGGAAGGTTACTGAAGGAGTGGGGCCTTGGGTGGAAGGGGTATGGCTTGGGGCAGAAAAGGCAGGGCTGGGGCTTGCCTTACCTAGCTGAGCCTTCACTTGCCACCTATGGTGACAATTATAGTGAGGTTTTATGCGGTTTTGGTCAGAAAGAAGTTACCCATTACACATCTACCACTCTCAACACACAATGTATCTGCCTTTTAATTTTCTATGAAAGAATATACACTTGTTAAAATCTAGAATTACTCGAGCAGTGTTCTTGCCACAGTGAGTGAAGAGATGTTCATAAACAGCCCCTCACATGGTAGAAATAAGCCCATAAATTTGTAAGAGGATGTGAGAAAAAGAGAAAATAAAAAGCTAATATACAGCAGACTCTGCTTATTTCACTTGGCTGCCAGCCAAAGTCCCTATTATCCAGCGGTTGCTAATAAGTGGAAGACAGGTTTGTAAAGCAGAAGCCAAGGAAGAAAGTACTGGGATATGCCTTCCTGGCTTTCAGCCCTGCAAACATGCCTGCAGGGAGGGAATTAGGAGGGAACGGGTACAGCAGCCCAGATATCAAGGCTTTCTGTGAGGGTGAGGGGCCTTGGGACCCACAGAGCTGCTCACTGTGTCTCCCTCTCTATTGGAGATGAGGTTCAGTGCATCCCAATGCTTCCATCCCTGTGTGCAGTCCCAGACAAGGTGGAACCTGAAGCGTGCAGAGAGAAGCCCCTTACAGCTCCACCAGCTGGACTGCAGATCCGGTTTCTGCTACTCTGCCCAAAGCCTCCTTGACCATCTCCTAGACCAGCACTTTTGAATCTTTTTCATTTGCAAACCTCTAAAAGATTTCAAATGGAGATTTACAACTCTTAGGCATAGTCTGCTGACCCCCTCAGGGGTCTGTGTTACCAGAGTTTGAAAACACCGCAATTGGGACAAATGCCCGGTTTTACCAAAAATGTTGAGATAACCAGGACACAGCTTAAAAAAAAGAATTATCCCAGCTAAAATGAGATGTATGGTCACCCTGTGCAGGCACCTTATTTCTTTCCCCCAAAAGTTGCAAATAAGGAGTGTGCTGTGCTACCATCTGAATCCTATAAATTTTGTGTAGAAGAAAGAGCCTTATTAGCAACTCTCTGGTTCTAGCCAGATTTTTGTAAGGCAGTCAATGAACTGGTGTTTATACAGTGATCCAAATTGTCTTGAACCTCTCTCAGTCTAAGTGTAAAATTGAATTTGGCTGTATGCACACAGAGTTCAGAGAGTTTACAATTGTGATATTTTGGAGCATAAGCTTCCGTGAGCAAAGACCCTCTTCGTCAGACGAATCATGAATCATGCATCTGACGAAGTGGGTCTTTACCCATGGAAGCTTACGTTCCAAAATATCTGTCAGTCTACAAGGTGTCACAGGACTTCTTCTTGTTTTTGAAGATACAAACTAACTCGGCTACCCCTCTGATAAATTGTGATGCAGTCATTGTCATTTTAAAATGTCATTGGCACCTGATTCATCAATGCATTGCATGGGCATAAAACTGGAACAAAGCAGTAGTGAGTTATGTTGTTAGTCGGGTTTAACAAAGCTGCATGATAAATTCTACGAAGTGTACAAGAGTTAATTATTTAAGCTCTTGATTAGGTAGTGCTGGTCAAATATGTTCCGGTGGAGTAGTTTTCTATTGGAAAATGCTGATGGTAGTAAATCAAAACATTTCTTAAAGTGTTTGATGCTGTCTGAATAACAGGCTTAGATTTTTCTGCAACAAAAATTCTTGCAAATTCCCTTTCAGGAGAAGTTTTGAAATTTCAATTTTTTGTTCTGATTTGGGATGAAACATCTAATTAGACAGGATTTCCTTGCTCTTCTGACACAACATTTAATTTTCTAAGGCCTTATGCACTTTTAGGTATGAGAAGAGCATTAATTATTAGCATAATTATTTAAATATTTTATAGTATGGCATCATTCCAGTGGTCCCACTATAAGATGGTATTATTTTAGCTCCTGTAAGAAAAGTAGACATGATCTCTACCCAAAATTTTTAAAGTCTAATTGATATAGCGACTAGGATTAGAGGCTTGCAATGCCTTGACTTCTTGGACCTCGGATGGGATACGCAAGAATAAGAAGGTCTATGTTTATTTCTTTTTGAGAGGAGGTGAATGGCATGTGCTGGAGAGTGGGTGAAGCCTTTGTTCCATGTATCCTCAATACCATGCTCACTCACATTTTTTTGGCCATGGTTAACTTGCTAGGGGTAAGATTGGAGCACCATGGTTTTCTGGGCCCCATCCCTTCCCTATCAGGGATGCTTTGTGTGTTTCTCCCTGTTGCAGCCAAGAATTTAAGATTGAGAAAGGAACAGATTGTAATAACTGGACAATCAATGACAACATACGTTCAGTAGGCTGTTACAGCTTGTGCCTCAGCCAGTTATTGACCACCAGTCAATAACTCAGTCACAGGTTAGTGGTCTATTACAGGGGTGATGGGGGAGGGGCTGTGGCCTGTGGTGTTCTGAAGGTCTGACTACATGATCATCATGGTCCCATTTGGCCAGAAAGTCTGTGGCTATATCTACACATCCAGGAAGATTGTGGTTGTACTGGTTGATCTTCCAGAGGTTGATTTATTGAACCTGGTAGGGACTTGCTAAGTTGAACTCACAGGGTGCTGTCATTGGCACTGGTACTCCTGCCCCTCATTAGAAGTAAGGGAAGTTGATGGGAATATTTGCTCCTGACCCTTCCTCAGCAGACAGAGCACAGACACCTGAGTGAAGGTGCACTGACTCAAACTATGCAATTGATGTAGCTGGAGTTGCATACTTTAATTTGACCTTCTGCTTTCGTGTATACCTGCCCTATGAGTCAAGAGTGTTTCTGCACTTTGAGAATTTGCCGAGAAACTGCAAGGCAAGGGTAATGTCTGGACTAGCACATGAGGCCAGTGAGCTCTATCACCTCACAGAAGTCAGGGGAGAGTTCAGAGGTCTCAACTTGATAACAGATACACACATCTATGGCTGTGAGTGTCTCATACCTTATTCTAAGCATCAGCTTCTGACTACTCTCAGAGACAGGATGCTGGAGTAAATGGACCCTGGTTTTGATCCAGGAAGGTAATTCCTATGTTGTCATGTGCCATTTACATGTAGCACTGGATAGTCCTAAAACAGAGGAAAGCATTTTCAAACAATAAGTTGAGTTTTCCTTGTTTAATTTAAAAGGTGTGCTTTTCCCACAACCTTATGAATTAGGAGGATGATTATTCTGAAAAAATCCATTAACTCCACAAGGGCAGGGTTTTGCCACCTAGTTGTTCCAGTGGAATGCATTTAACAACAACAGTAATATCTGGAATCTGTAAACAGTTGCTCTGTAAAGTCAGTTTAAATCCATTTAATCTCTTTCATCAATGCTGGTGTCCTTGTGATTCCTCTCAGGAAGAAGTTAAAACAGGAGACTTATATAGAAAATTCTCTACAGCTTTAGTTGTAACATAATCAGCTTTTCATCAGTTTCTGGTGAAAAATAATTTCCTTTGTCCTTTAAAAGTGCCATTAATATGTTTTAAAAATATAAATGTGCAACCCCACAAAGCTTTGCTCATGCCAGTGTTCTTTACTCATACAGACAAGCCTATAAATGTCTCCTAGAGTGAAGGAAATTTTTTCAATTACTAGAATTTTTGTTGAAGAAAGCTCTGAAATGATGTGTGACTTAAGGTCAAAGTTGATGAATAGTTTCAGCCTGGAAAAAATACTGATTTTTTTCTTTTGAAAAAGTTGAAACTTTTTATTTGAAGTTAGTTTTAATATATTTTGCTTCAACCTTTCATTTCAAAACAGCAGTTTGTTTCCAAAGTTAACAAATTAAAAAAAAACACACAAAAAAAAAAAGATACCATAAACTATCCACATACAAAACTGTGGAAAAAACTTTCTTTTTAGTTGATACAGAAGCTTTTAGCCAGGTTGAAACTAAATGTTTCAACTTTTTGATTCAATAAATTTTTTTAAACTTCTATGTTAAAGGCTTGTAGGATTGGGCCCGTGGCAGAGCTGTTAAATGTATGCATAATATTCAGCATGTGAGCAGTCTCACTGAATTAATGGAAATATTCATGTCCTTCAATGTCCTTGAATTAAATGTTACTTGCCAGCACTTCTCACTTTTTATGCTTGATGAAGAGGGATGGAGTTATTCACGTACTTAAAATTAGACAGATGCATATATATCTTGGTCAAATGGGGGCTATAATGCACATTGGTGAACATGTCAGGACTGGGAGGGAGATTCACATGATTTCAGCCTTTTCTTTTCCAGTACCATTTTAGCAATGGGTATTTTACTGTGCAAATAACGAGAGACTTCATCTTCCACCCCTAAGACATAAGAATTGATGGAATCTTTGCCGCTACTCTATTTTGCTCTATATCTGTAAATAAGTCCAGAAACTAGTTCTTAAAAAATTTGAAACTTCATCCTAAGCACTTGCTATGTTGCAGTTTTGATTCTAGTTTGAGTGAAGATACAATAATTTCAGTCTCTTTTCCTATATTTGTCATTACTGATGCTGGGCTCAACCAGGACTCTCAGTTGCAGAACGTCTCAGTAATTACAATTCAGCAAACATTTTAGCACTTAGAAAAAAGTTTGTGTCAGAAATGGATGAAGATTTTTTCTCTCCCTGGTTCAATTTGATTATCCGTATTACTAGTGCCTTTCAGAGAATAATGGGGCTGCAATACTTTAATCCAGTTTTAAATGCAAATAAATCAATTGTAATAGAAGCTATCAGCAACTGTGTTTTTTTTTCACTTAGTACTTTATTTTGGTGGAAATCATAGCCATTTGTTAACAGTAATTTTAGAATTTTAATTTGGTGGATTATTGATATGGTAGCTCTGGTCCTACCTACATTGTCCTGTGATTTGATGAGGCAATTCACTATTTTGTGCATGTGTGTGAATCTATGTAGTGCTGTTAATGAAAAGTACATGATTATATATAGGGTAAATATATAGGATAAACATGTCCAATACATTCGCCACTCGCCACATGTGATGCATAGGACACTTTGTTGTAGCAACTATGGCTCCTGAGCCGCATGGCAACTCTTGGAGTCTTTAAATGTGGCTCCTCCTGAGAGCTGCACAGGGGGAGTGCTGTTCACCTGCTCTGCATACGCACCCCGCTGCTTCCTGGGAGAAATGCATGGCAGCCCCATGGCTGGCTCTGTCGGCTCTGGTGAGTCGCTGGCATTGAATTAAAATGGGACTGCCTGGCTCTGGTGAAGGGAGAAGGTATTTATTTAGTGTGGGGGGCTGGAATGCAACAAATATGAAAAGATGACAACCAAAAGTCTGGCGATCTTTGAATTCCTGTTCATGATCATCATCATCATCAACATCATCATCAATAACTGTGTGCTCTGCTCCCGTTGGTGTCTGATGCCTCTCTCACTATTTCCTTCCACCTTTCCCTGTCCCGTGTGGAGTGGCTTAGTTTCTGTAGACCAGCTCTGCACAAATCTACTATAACATTTACCCATTGTCTGTGGGGTCTTCCTCTCCTATTCGAACCGTACATTATGCCGAATACCAGGGTCTTGATTTTTCATTCTTCGTTCATTCTGCCAATCTACCCAGAGAGTTGTAGCTTCTGTTTTATAACCTTCTGCAGCAGGTTTTCTTTCGGCTGTGTCTTTCTATGTAATTCCTCATTGGTGACTTTTTGCATCCATCCTATTCTCAGAATCTTTCTATAACAACTCCTTTCCAACGCCAATATTCTTCTTTCCGAATCTTTCATTATCACCCATGTCTCACATCTGTACACCATGCTGCTGAATACATGCATTTTCAAGATGCTCCACTTTATTCCTAAGTGAATCGCTTTGCTTTTCCAGATCTTATCCATCACCTTCAAACTTGCACTTGTTTTCGTTATTCTAGTAACTATTTCCTTCTTACAGTCTAGATCATACTTTAAGCTGTTGCCCAGATATGTGAACTTCTCTACATTTTCTAGTTCAATACCATCAACACTGATCTTTCTTCCTATTTCCTTATCTCCAAATACCATTGTTTTTTATTTTATTGGTGTTCATAATCAGTCCATACTGCTTCCCTTCTTCATTTAGCACCTGCACCGTTTTTGCTAGCTTCTTCTCATCTTCCTCACTGGTAACTATATCATACATGAACCTCAAGTTGTTAATATTTTTGTCATTCACATATATCTCTTCTATCTCTTCCTTGATCTTGTCCATCACTATCTCCAGATGTGCTATGAAGATACTTGGCAATATTGGATCTCCTTGTCTTGTACCTCTACTTGTTTTAAACCAGCTTCCCAACTCCCCACATGTTCTCACTGCTGCCTCTTCATTGTCATTTCTATGGTGTGAAAAATAATTGTGATGCACTGCACACTGCATTGATGGATCCTAAAACACGATTAGCTTTACGAACAATTTGTAAAACTCCTTCTCACACCAAGTTGCAGTTGTATTTTGATAGGACAAAATGATGGCATAAAATGTCACTTAGCTTGAGAGGGGAATCAGTGTGGCCCTTAATGCTATTTTTTAAAATTTATTTTACTTACTATGGGTCAATTTTGCTTGTAGGCACAGCACTGACAAAGGGCAGAGTATAAACTGCACAAGCCCAGGAGGCATCATGACGTAGAGGCAACTTTCTGCTTTCTTTCTCCTCACCAATGAGTGAAGGAAGATGTCACAGTTCCCCCCACACCCCTTGCAACCAACTTGCTCCAAGTAAGAAGTGCTGGGCAAGTAACTCTTGCACTTCTAGAACCAGCAGACTGACAGCCACCACACAGCCTGGTGCAAGGTGGGAGGGCAGCCCAACTCCACACCCTGCAGGGGTGAGACCAAAGATGGAAGTGGCAGGGCATAGGACCATCAACCCTCAGTGCTGCTCTGACAGGGGCACTGGCCTGCTCCCTCACAGCTGTGCTGACATGGCAGTTCAAAGGGAGTCCAGAACACAGGCCACTGCTGCTGTTGAAATAGAAACTTTCCTGTGCACTACTTGCTTTCCCCTCCCCATTGGTGGGCCTGCCCACATGAGCAAGAATGACAAGGGGACCAGGTCCATTCCCCTTAATTCCTGTGTGCACGAGTAAGGGTTGTGACAATCTAAGCACTACTCTTGTTATTCATGTGCTCTACAAAATATAAAGAATCCACAGGAGATGTTCCAGCATAATTTAAATGAGGTATGAATCTGAGAATTTTGTCACCTGTTTGTTGACCCATAGAAAAATGCATAAATCATTGCATAAAGTGCCAACATTTGGAGGGTATAAATATGAAGGAGACAGAAAAGCTATGTAGGTTTGTACACAGTGTGTATTTTGGTGCAATGGGATGAAATCACTAAAGAGGGGATGTTAATTTTCATATATAAGAATACCCCACCCTGACTTGACAATGGTGTCATCCATGGCATACTGAAGTGAATTGCTGTTGGACCAGGCTCCATGCAACTCATAAGAGGTCAGAACAAAAAAGTAGTCCAGTAGCACTTTAAAGACTAACAAAAACTAAAGGCTAAAAAAACAAAAACTAACAAAATAATTGATTAGGTGGTGAGCTTAAGTGGGATAGACCACTTCTTCAGACCATAGCCATACCAGAACAGACTCAATATTTAAGGCACAGAGGACTAAAAATAGTTATCAAGGGTGACAAATCAGACAAATTGTAATAAAGGTGGGCAAATCAGAAGAGAAGAGGGGCGGTAGGAGGTGGGGAAGTCAAGAGTCAGATAAAACTAAGTATGTAAAAGAGTTCTTATAAAGGGCTAGGTAAATGGTGTCCTGGTTCAAACCACATATTAATGTGTCAAATTTGAATATAAAACAGAGCTTGGCACTCTCTTTTTGTGGGCGATTCTTAAAGTTCCTTTTTAGTAAAACACAGATTTTCAGGTCATTAACAGAATGGCCAACTCCATTAAAGTTCTGGCTGACAGGCTTGTGAGTTAGGACCTTTTTGATGTCTGTTTTGTGTCCATTCATTCTTTGTAAAACTGTGTTTACCTTTTGTCCTATATACAAAGTATGCGGGAATTGTTAGTACATGATGGCATATATGATGTTTGTAGAGGAGCATGAGAATGTGCCCGTGATTCTGTGAATAAAAAGCCAAGAACAGAACACCACTGGTCATCACCTACGGCCCCCAACTCAAACCACTGCAACTCATTATTAAAGACCCACAACCTATCCTTGATCAGGATGCCACACTCCAGAAGGCCCTAGGTGACAGGCCTGTTCTCTCCTACAGACAACCTCCCAACCTTATGAGGATTCTCACCAACAATCACAGTCTATACCACAGGAACACCAGTCCTGGAACTTTTCCTTGCAACAAAGTCCATTGCCAACTTTGTCCACATATCTATTCTGGAGATACCGTCACTGGACCTAACCAGGCTATTCACAGAATCACACGCACATTCTCATGTTCCTCAACTAACATCATATATGCCATCATGTGCCAACAATCCTCAGATGCTTTGTATATTGGACAGACTTCAAACTCTCTTAGACAAAGAATTAATGGGCACAGAACAGACATAAAAACACTCCTGAGTCACAAACCGGTCAGTCGACACTTTAATGGAGTGTGTCATTCTGTTAATGACCTGAAAGTTTGCATCTTACTGAAGAGGAATTTCCACAACAGTTTGGAAACAGAAGCTGCTGAACTCTCTTCTATATTCAAATTCAACACATTAACACGTGGTTTGAACTGGGTAGGTCATTATAGGGGCTCTTTTGTGTATTTGGCTTAATCTAATTCTTGACTCCCTCCACCACCCCTCTGTCCTTCTACTCTCTGATTTGCTCATCTTGATAATTTTTTTCTGATTTGTCAACCTTGATTACTATTTTTGGTTCTCTGTGCCTTAAATATTGAATCTTTTCTGGTATGGCTATGATCTGAAGAAGTGGGTCTGTCCCACAAAAGCTCATCACCTAGTTAATTATTTTATTAGTCTTTAAAGTGATACTGAACTGCTTTTTTGTTTTGATAGCATATAGACTAGCACCGCTTTCTCCTGGTTAGGTTCAGTGATGGTATCCTCAGAACAGGTACGTGGACAAAGCTGGCAACAGGGCTTGTTGCAAGGCAAAGTTCCGGGATTGGTATTATTGTGGTATAGCCTGTGGCTGCTGGTAAGAATCCTCATAAGGTTGAGGGGTTGTCTGTAAGAGAGAACAGGCCTATCACCTAGGGCCTTCTGGAGCGTGGCATCCTGATTAAGGATGGGTTGTAGGTCTTTAATGATGCATTGCAGTGGTTTGAGTTGGCGACTGTAGGTAATGACCAGTGGTGTTCTGTTGACTTTTTTTGGGCCTATCTTGAAGTAGCTGGTTTCTGGGTATTCGTCTGGCCCTGTTGATTTGTTTTTTTACTTCTCCTGGTTGGTAATTCAGGTTTATGAATATTTGGTAGAGATCTTGTAGTTTTTGGTCTCTGTCAGTAGGATCAGAGCAAATGCGATGGTACCTAAGGGCTTTACTGTAAACAACGGATCTTGCTGTGTGTGTAGGATGGAAGTTAGAAGTGTGTAGGTAAGTATAGCAGTCAGTGGGTTTCCAGTAGAGTGTGGTAATAATCAGGCCATCCTTGATTTGTACTGTAGTGTCCAGGAAATGTATCTCTTACATGAAGTGGTTGAGGCATAAGTTGATGGTGGTGTACAGATTGCGAAAGTCACAGTGGAATTCTTCGAGAGTTTCTATACTATGGGTCCAAATCATAAAGATGTCATCAATGTATTGTAAGTAAAGGAGGGGTCATAGAGGATGAGAGCTTAAGAATCGTTGTTCCAGGTCTGCCATAAATATATTAGCATATTGTGGGGCCATGCAGGTGCTCATAACAATTCCACTAATCTGGAGGTATAAGTTGCCCCCAAATTGGAAATAATTGTGGGTGAGAACAAAGTTACAGAGGTCAGATACCAAATTGGCTGTGGTGACATCAGGGATGATATTCCTAATCACTTGTAATCCATCTTCATGTGGAATATTAGTGTAGAGAGCTTCTACATCTACATCCATGATGGCAAGAATGGTGTTGTCAGGAAGTTTTCTGATGTTTTGTAATTTCCTCAGGAAGTCAGTGGTATTTTAGGGATAGCTGGGAGAGTTGGTGGCATAGGGATTGTGGAGGGAATCTACATAATTGGATAGTCTGGTGGTAAGGGTGCCAATACTTGAAATGATAGGGCATCCAGGGTTTCCAGGTTTGTGGATTTTGGGAAGTAAATAAAATAATGCAGGCCGGGGCTCAGATGGTGTGTCTGAGTGAATAAGGTCCCAAGTAGAAGCAGGGAGTTCCTTAAGTAGTTGTTGTAATTTCTTTTGGATTTCCAAAGTGGGACCAGAGGAGAGAGGTCTGTAAAATGTGGTGTTGGAAAGTTGTCTGGCTGCCTCCTGTTCATAGTCTGACTTAATCTTGATGAAAACAGCACCCATTTTGTCAGCTGGTTTGATTATAGTATCTGGATTATTTTTGAGACTCTGGACAGCATAGCATTCAGCATAGTTGAGATTGTGTCTCATTTGGTATTGTTTGCGTATAATGTCAGTCTGAGCATGGTTGCAGAAACATTGTACGTAGAAATCCAGACTTTCACTATGACTGTCAGGGAAGCCCACATAGAGTTCTTCTTTTGATGTTGGTAGGGGGGTCGAGAGAGTAAGACTGATGTTCATAGGTGTGTCGGAAGAATTCTTTTAGATGGAGACGGTGAAAGAAGCTTCAAGATCACCACAGAATTGTATGAAGTTTGTGGAGGAAGTGGGGCAGAAAGAAAGACCCCAGGGTAAGACAGACTCTTCTGCTGGGCTGAGTTTGTAGCTGGAAAGGTTAACAATATTGTTCGTTGAGTTGTGGTTGTTGTAGTATCCTGAGGTATGAAGTAATTTAGATAATTTAATGGGTCAGAGTTTTTCAATGTACGGTACGTGTGTGGGGGGGCAGGGGGAAGATAAGCTTCTGCACTTCCTATATTGCTAAATGGAAGAGGAAAGTCCTGGCTAAGGGTGGTCCATGGCTGAAGGATGCTGGTGTGGAAGAAGAGGTAACAGTGTGAAAATTGTTGCACATAATTGTAACAAGTTGCAGACTAGTCTCTTAATAGAACTTGTGGCAGTGCAAGTGCTTAGGATCTTGAAAAACTAGACTGCCAAAAGTGAAAAAAAATAGAATAATGACTGTAATATTATAATGAATAGTGCTACATAGACAGGGAGATAGCCCTCAATAGAACCACTTGTCTTCATCAAAATGATGACTCCTTTCTCCTGAACAGAGAAAAAATTGGCTGTTTCAACTGCATCCAGGAAGAAGTTGCTGTTTTTTCTTTTTCCAACTCAAACAGAGTGTCAACCAAATAGTACAACCTCTGCCAGGGTTAAGGAAAGCATATTTGTTAAATAACAGATGCACTTTCGGTGTGTTCTTTTATTAAAGGGATGGATCCAATAGTTTGAAACCTCTTTGTTGGTTAGTATTTTAAATACACCAACAGATGGCTTGTCCTGAATCCACATAGCTCATGATTCCAAAGAAAGTACTGCTGAGAGAATTCTTGGGGGTGTTTGGGGACAAGAGAGACAGCTGTCTCTGTACATCTTAATTACAGCATTTACAAAGTTCTAATTAATGTAATGTTGTTTTTATGACTATATTAAAGTTGTTTCCATTAGTCTGCTGCCGGTCAAGCTTGGAGTTCAAATTGGAAATTGGTAAATATTTTAAGAATAAAGAAGCAACAATTGTGTGAGCTAAATTATCCATGTTACGAACAAGATGTGCATTTGAAATTCAACCTTTTAGCATAAAACTTAGAAAATAAAACTTTTACAACGATGTATAAGCTAGGACGGGGTCAGCAACCTTTCTGAGGTGGAGTGCCAAAATTTGACCTTTTTATCTCTGTGTATGGTCTAAGTGTCGTGATACTTTTTAAACTCACTAATAGTCTTACTTACAACAGCTTCATTAATAAGTAAAGATACAGAGATTAACCTTCAGTGGGATGGGCAGAAGAGGTCAGCTGGCAGGCTGTGCATGTGACCTCTGGCTTCTGCTGTTGCCCCAGCCATGCACTCACACCCTGACAGGGCCCCACAATCTGGTGGGGACTCTGTGGCAGGTGCTCTAGCGGGGATCCCATGTTGACATGGAGGCCCATGGCAGAGGTTCCGGCCCTTCACTGCCCTGTGACTGGGACCCTATGCTCCAGCTGGGACCTCCTGCTCCCCCCACACTCTGTCAGAAGCCCCTTGCTCTGGTGGGGGCCTCATGACAGGGGTTCAGGATGCATCCATGGCCCTGGTCCCAACCCCATGACACAGCTCTATGGTGGGGTTCAGTCCCTGGTCCCATGCTCCTATCCCCTTCCATGCTGCATGGGGGAGGAGGGATGGGAATGGAGCCAAAGCCGGGTAACTACAGAGTGTGAGCAGACCAGGTAGTTATCAAGTGATCCATCTCCTTTCACCCATCCCCTATGTCTCTCTCAATCTCTATTAAAATATGTAACTAAGGCTGGGTCTACACTTGCCCCCAACTTCGAAGGGGGCATGTTAATCAGGGCCACCGGAGATTACTAATGAAGAGCTGTGGTAAATACGCAGCACTTCATTAAGCTAATTCTCCCCTGCAGCAACTTTGAAGTGTCAAACTTTTGAGGAGTAAAGGCACTTCAAAGTAGCATGGGCACTTCAAGTACCCGTGGGTATACACTTTCTGGCACTTGGAAGTGCCCATGGCCACATGCATGCCTGCTCTTCCAAGTTGCTGTGGGGGAGAATTAACCTAATGAAGTGCTGCATTGCAGCACTTCATTAGTAATCTCTTGTCGCTTTGATTAACATGCCCCCTTCAAAAGTGGGGGCAAGTGTAGACCCAGCCTTAATGAAACATCTGCTTGCCTTCACTGAACTGCATTTGGACCTAAATTCCATTATAACGAAAAGCCATGTAAGATGTAGACAAATTTGGCTTTCAAAGGACTTTCCAGAGTGACTCAATAGTTAATTTTGCATCAACTAGATGAAACTGTAAAATGCCTGTGTAACACAAATGGAAGAAAGTCTAGAAGAGAACAAAAAAAAAGTGATTAAAGGTCTAGAACACAGGACCTATGAGGAAACATTGAAAATATGTTTTTTTTAAGTCTAGAAATGAGATGATTAAGAGGGGACAAAACAGTCTTCAGGCACATGATAAGTTCTGGTTAATCAAAGAAGAAAAATAAATTTTCCTCCTTTACCCTGAGAACAGGACAAGAAGTAATGACCTAAACTGCAGCAAATAAGATTTAGCTTAGACGGTACACAGAACTTCCCATCTGTAAGCACTGGAACATATTACCTGGGAGATAGTGGAATCTCCATCTTTGGAGTTTTTTTAAAAAACAGGTTAGACAAACTCCTGTCTGGGATGGCCTAGACCAGAGCTCTGGATTCATTTGTAAATCTTTATGACCTGTTGCAATTCAGTCTGGGGTTGTTCTACTGTGCAGGCTTGGCTATACACCCCTGACTTACCAAATTTGTGTGACTCGGGATGTGACCTGGCTCATGGGGTTAAAGTTCTGCTCACTCAAATTTCACCTTCCTTGACTCCCACCATCATGATGGCAGGGCGAAAACCTGAGTGCTGCTGGCATCCTAGAAGTTGCAGTGTCTGGAGCAAAGACAGAAGCCTTGCTTATCCCATGGGACCAGAGCCACAGAGGTTGCCACATGACCCTTTGAAACATTCTGGCAACACAAATTTGGGTATCAAACCATAAGATGAAAATTCCTAGTCTAGATAACACATAGTCTAGCCTCAGTACAGGGGACTGGACTAGATGTGGGATGTGGGATTCCACTAGGGGTGGGGATTCCATCTCCCTAGGTAATCCATTTCAGTGCTTCACCATTGTCCTAGTTACATACTTTTTTTTTCTAATATCCAGCTTAGACCTCCTGCACTGCAACTTGAAACCATTGCTCCTCATTCTGTCACCTGTCACCACCGCAAACAGCCTCACTCTACCCTCTTTCGAATCCATGTAGAGAAAATTACGTTGCTCATGCTTGGAGCCTCAAGAAGTAAATCAATGGGATATATCTTGTTTTGGTCACTTGCTGCATGTCAGTGGATATTTTGTAAATATGCAGTGATTTCAATGTCTTTTGCTTCCACGGGGCAGATACTTGGGCCAAGGTAACATCCTCTCTGGGTTATGTGCTTTTTAATCTGAGTGTCATTAAATACTATGGCAAATAGTACATTTCCTTGCCATCCAATTTTTTCTTTTCTTTTTTGCATTAGCGTTTTTGGCCTCCAACTTGTTAGCTATTAGCTTAAACTGGTTTGGCTTCTTCTGAAATTATTATCTATCAAGATACACAATCAAATGTGTGGGAGGGAATAGGTTGGAATTAAGGTTAGCAATCAATATTTTCCTTGATTTTGATCAACATGCAACATAAATTTTATGTCTATTATTCTAGCTAATTGATCTTGCATCTTTTTAGTATTCATTATATATTTGCCATAGGTTTAAGTTTAATATCAAATGCTTGAGTCTTATACATATGTAGATGAGAGACTTCACTCACCCCAGGTAAGGTCTTAGTGCTTGTACCCAGAGGCACTGAGACCTCATCTGGGGTGAGTGAAGTCTCTGCTCTGTACATAGTATAAATCATAATAGCAAATACAAAGAATTCAAAGGAATATATTTAAATTAAACCAAAATCTCTTCTGGGCATTTTTTTTTCTTTTTAGGTGAATTCAGTGCATGTGGAAAGTGCCATGCTAAAAACAATGGGAAAGGGAATTCTTTGCTTATGTTGTCTTTGTTCTGTGGATACTGAGTGGAAAGTTCCCCATTCTGCCCTGTCACCATGTCTCAGCCTTGACCTAGAAAGGACATCTAAAATTGAGCAGGTCATTCATTGCCCATCAGTTCAGTTCTTGACCTCTACAGTGAACTGTAATTGACACCTTCCGGCTAGCAAGGCGTCGTGGTCAGAACAGAGAAAGGAAGGGTAAAGGAGGTCAGAATAAAAATAAAAACTAAGACACACCAGTGGTGCTGGAACAATTTTTATAGCAGGTATTAGGGGGAGGGGTGGTTTAAAGCAATTGAATAAAACTGTACATGATGGAAACCATTTCAAGCCATGGAACAGTGCCACACCTCAGTCATGCCTAGTTCTAGGACCTGTGAAGACACCCTTGGGACCTCTGATCCAAATCCAATCTGCACTGGTTTTGAAGGTCAAATTAAGAAGATCCCTTGTGTGTGAGAGTGTTTTAAATTGAAATCTTGCATCCATCTCTTTGTTGAAATGGGAGCTAGGGCTAATTTTTGGCTCTTCTTTGTGTAGTATGAAAAAGCTCCACAAGGACATAGTAGGTCCTGGGTTGAGACAATGACAGTCTTGGGTTGTTTTCACATACTTCTACTTTAGGCTAAGCTGGGAGACACCATTCACTAGTTGAGGGCTAGTGATTTCATGAAATTAAGAGATGAAACCAAATAAATATTAGGTCTGTAACTCCACTACAAACCCTGGTTGAGGAAAATCCCTCTGGAGGTCTAGGTTATATGGCAGATAGGAGACACAACTTCACTTACAAGGGAGATAGCACAGTCCTAAAATTGGGTAGTCTTTCTGCAAAGAGGCATATTCCAGGGCACAAGGTATTTCACTGATTCAGTAGCAACTTACACCAATGATTTTACTTTGTGAATTTTGATGACACATAGCCCTCCCCTCACTGCTCTGGGGTGAATTTCCCCAGCTCCCATGTGATTTGCTGGTGCAATGCTGTGTAGTTTGGGTTTCCCTGAACTAGCTTTGTGGAATTTGGTCAAAAATCAGTGTGTTAGAAAAGGCATTTTCCTTGCCACTTTCTAACTTGGTCATGTCTCTGCTTCTGTCTTTGCTCTGCAAATAATCTGTGCTGAAAATCACCGCCACTGTAATCGGATAAAACAAGAAGCACATAGCATAGTCCATTGTGGCTTCTCCTATTTGCTCTCCTCAAATTGGCAGCTTTGGTCTGCTGCTGGGTTCTGTTTCCAGAGGCTTGAGTGGTATGGGCTAGACTGCAATTCCATGGTGCAATTGCATCTGCAGCAGATATACCTGAGGTAGCTTTAAATGGGCAATGTTGGGGACAAGACCACTGAAGCGACAACAGCAACAGCTTCAGCCCAGGTTGTGCAAGCCCAGCCACAATCCTTCAGCAGGTTTGCTACTCTGGAGCTCTTTTTAGATGGATTGTCTCCTCTAGCTGTGGCCACACCCTGTGATCATAGTTTAGGGATATACCCACTAGTCTACATTATACCCAGAAAATAATCTCTGCAGTTGATAGACACTGCCTATTTGTGGAGAGAAAACAGCAGCCGCCACTACACAGTATGTGCTTCTTTGTTTATCTAAGCAAATGGCTGTGAGTTATGAAGCAAATTATCTGTAAAGCAAAGACAGAAGCAAAGAAATTGCCACTTCAGTGATTGTAGTCTAGACATACCCTAGATGTAAGTACCTTAATATTTTACTTTCTTCAAGTCCCTAATGTAGATACATTGCACCAGTGCAAAATGAAGCTTGTAATGTAACCTAGTAAATTACAGAATCAGTTGTAACAGGACAAGTCCCACCTTAAAATGAGAGTTTGTGCAGGTGTAGCTGCACTGGTGTTATAGCCTGGGTCTTGCATGACCAAAAGTGATTAAAAGAGTCAGTTTCTATCTAATTAGTTTCCTCTTGAGCATTTTGGGTGGAACTTTGTAAGAGCATGCCCCATATCTGGAAAAAAATATGTATTATCTTCAAAGTGCAAGCTTTATTTTCTGCTGGCAGATTGGAGAGATCATTAGCAATCAGTTTGCAGTAAGGAGTGGATTGATCTCGTGTTTTGTTGAGTGGACTGGCATTTGAACAGTCATCAAAGAGATTTTTAAAAACCCAAGAGTTAGTTTGGTGAATCCAGAAGAGGCGATATTTAGGTACCACATAATATGGACCATGTCTTAATAGATAACATATGTCCTGGACAACTCTCTTTTCCTGATTGACAATGTGGCTAGCACGCTTAAGAGGAATTTGAGAGACCTGGGTTCTGTTCTAAGCATTTCTTCTAGGTGACCTTGGGCAAATCACTTCTCCTTGCTGAGGTCCCATTTTCTCATCTGAAATACGAAGATTATTATGTTTGTTGATGATCAGCCCGGAAAACATTTTTAGACCTACTGCAAAGAGCTACGTATTGTTATTATTACAGTAAACTCTGTGATATCTGACATCCACAGGACTGGGAAGTTGCCAGATAATCAAATATTCTCAATAATCAAGCGTGTTCATGCTGGGTGGGACAGCAGAGGATCCTGCCGGCTGCACTCAGATGCAGCATGGAGGGATGCAGGTTAGTGACGCAGGGCAGCACTGAGACGGCGTGTTGCTCTCATGTTCTGTACAAACCCCAGGCATGATGCCTCTTCTCTATGCTTCCGTCCAGGGTCTGCTGACCAGGTCTGCCCGGCTGTGTCATGCCAGTTATTTGAGTGTGCCAGTTAATCAAATAGCAATTAAACAAGAGTGTACTGTATTATTATTATTATTATTATTATTATTATTATTATTAATTGCACAACTTACTGTTCCCTCTCACATAACACATGTATGGCAACTGTATTAATTGCTTATGTGAAAAATAAATGCTTGGAAGCAATTTAAGTGTATTCTAGTTTCATTTAATGAAAATAGAAGGTGCTAATGGGGCACCAGCTCTCTCTGGGCCACCACCAAGTTTTCCTCATGCCAGATAAAAACTTCTTATTTAAGAGCTTGTTCTGAAGCCTAGATAGGAAGATCAGATAGAAAGGGCGGAGACACATATTGAACTGATGGAACAGAAGCCTAACTGCTGGAACAGTGCAATGGAGTCTGCTGAAAAGCACAAGTCTCAGAGAGGCAGCTGTGTTAACCTAAATTTGGAAAATCAATGAGGAGCACTGTGGCACCTTAGAGACTAAAAGATTTATTTGGACATAAGCTTTTGTGGGTAAAAGCCGCTTTGTCAGCTCCAACTATAGTAGTCCTGTGATAAAAAATGCCTGAAATCCCAAAGCCCAAGAGGTTTCTCTTCATTTCTACCCTCTTCATTTAGTCTGAAAGTGTAACCTTGATTATTGCCAGTAATTAATATCCCAAAAACAAAGCTCTAGATAGGAATCCAAACTAGCTGCCTCTGAGGAATTTGCATTCAGATCCCTGAAAATTTCCATCTTACAAGAATCTTAAGCAAGCAGTGTACAGGCCAGATTTTAAATGCTGGTGAAATTACACCATATTTAGTTTGGTATACGCAAGAAGCTAATGGTCCTACCAGAGCATTTTGGGGGGTGTTCTTTAAAGGGAGAATGAATTAAAGAATAAAATAACTTAATTTCCTATTAAAAAGTCTCCCTCGAAGAGGTAATTTTCTCACAAATAGGGTCAGGATTGTAAGCTGATATTGAATATATATGAAATGTAATTCAAAAGGCCAAGACTCTGCATATCTTTTCTGCTGCACATTCAGTGGCAATTGCTTGTGTTTTCACTGTTCAGGAGCCTAAGCAAACAGCTTGCAGATTTATGGTCTCATTACATTCCACAATGGACTCCTTCAAAAGCAATTCACACTATCCATGACAGCAAACTGAATGGGAATAAACATTTGAATAGAAAGGCAGATTGGGCAGGTGGGATTGTGAATGGATTTTTAACATATCTAATTTCTAGAGCATATTTTACTCCCTACCCAATTCTGGTTCACAAATACATAATACAAGTACAATGGAAACACATTTTAATATATTTTAATCTCAGTTTCTTTGGCATATTTTTTATTAAGATTGGATGAAGACATAGGGCTATGAGGGAATATGACCTGAATTTTTGCCTATCCATCATAATGAATGCTTTATGGTGTCTATTGCTATTTTTCCTTATGCAGTTTTTCCTGTCTATTTAAGTCAGAAAAATTGGGGATCATTTGCCTTTTAGAAAGCATACAGATAAATGGGGAAAATGCAAAAGTATATAGAACAGTGGAAACCTGATCTAGAGCAAGTAGATATAGAGCTTCTGGTTCCCTTCATCACTGTAATATCTGAGTGCCTTCCAGGAGCACATTAAACAATGTGACCACACATCTGTCACGTGCTTGGTCTCATCCTCTCTCTAGGAGAAGATGCATAGGCAGTGGAGCATCTTATTTGGACAGGTATTTTTAAACATACATGTTGCCAAAATTGACGAGCATTGAGATATACTTGTGAAAAGTGGTAGCAGAGCATCATCATAGAATCATAGAACACTAGGACCGGAAGGGGCCTTGAGAGGCCATTGAGTCCAGTCCCCTGCCCCGACGGCAGGACCGACCACTATCTACACCATCCCTGATAGACATCTATCTAATCTGTTCTTAAATATCTCCAGCGAGGGAGATTCCACAACCTTCCTTGGCAACTTATTCCAGTACTTGACCACCCTGACAGAGAGGAACTTTTTCCTAATGTCCAACCTAAACTTCCCTTGCTGCAGCTTAAGTCCATTGCCTCTTGTTCTCTCCTCAGAGGCCAAGAAGAAAAAGTTTTCTCCCTCCTTCTTATGACACCCTTTAAGATATCTGAAAACCGCTATCATGTCCCCCCTCAATCTTCTTTTTTCCAAGCTAAACAAGCCCAATTCTTTCAGCCTTTCTTCATAAGTCATGTTTTCCAGACCTTTTATCATTGTAGTTGCTCTTCTGTGGACCTTCTCTAATTTCTCCACATCTTTCTTGAATTGGGGTTTCCAGAACTGGAAACAATATTCCAGCTGAGGCCTAACCAGCACAGAGTACAGCGGTAGAATGATTTCTCGTGTCTTGTTCACAACACACCTGCTAATGCATCCCAGAATCATGTTTGCTTTTTTTGCAACAGCATCACACTGTTGACTCATATTTAACTTGTGATCTACTAGAACCCCTAGATCCCTTTCTGCTGTACTCCTTCCTAGACAGTCTTTTCCCATTCTGTACATGTGAAACAGATTATTCCTTCCTAAGTGCAGCACCTTACATTTATCTTTATTAAACTTCATCCTGTTTACTTCAGACCATTTCTCCAATTTATCTAGATCATTCTGAATTATGACCCTATCCTCCAAGGTAGTTGCAACCCCTCCCAGCTTGGTATCATCTGCAAACTTAATAAGCGTACTTTCTATGCCAATATCCAAACCATTAATGAAGATATTGAACAGAACAACATCATCAACATCAAAGTGTAGGATTTGAAGGGACCTTGAGAGATCGTTTAGTTAAATCCCCCACACTAAAGGCAGGACTAGATAGTAACTAGGCCATCCCTGACAGGTGTTTTTTTAACCTGTTCATAAAAATCTCTAATAATGGAGACTCCACTACCTCCTAAGGCAATTTATTCTGGTGCTTGACCAGCCTCACAGCAATTTTCTCTTAATGTCCAATCTAAGCCTCTTCCCTTGCTGCAATTTATGCCCATTGATTCTTGTTCTATCCTCAAGGTTAAAAAGAACTTTTTCCCTTCTCCTTATAACACCCCTTTATGTATTTGAATAACGTGACCATGTTCCGCACAGTCTTCTCTTCTTCAGACCAAAAAAAAAAAAAATATTTTTTCCTCTTAAGTTATGTTATCTAGATCATTACTCTTTTCTTGCTCATCTCTGGACTCTTTCCAATTTGTCCACATCAGTCTCAAAATGTAAACATTGGGTACTTCCCTTGTTGTTATCTTTCCTAACGCCCTCAGACTTCTTTAACAATCCCAGTCTAAATTTTTAGCCTTCACAGTTGTGAAAGAAACCTATCACTTATAAGGCAAACAGCAAATTGTAACCTCTGCAGACACACAGAAACAATGGGCCAGACGCTCAGGCCCATTCTAGCATCTCTGCTTTGTGCTGTTGGCTCTCTTATCACATTAACTGAATAATAGGCCACAGCTTTCCATACTTCCCTAACATAAAGGCTGTGCATTTTGTCTCAACACAGTGAAGGACTTTAAACCTTTCATGAACACACGGATGTTTTGCCCCCACCCACTAGAAATACCATGCCCAGATGTTACCATGGTAGGCAAACATAAGAAAACCTTAACAATACCGTCTTCTGGTTCTTTGAATTTCCCAATACCTGAGCCCTGGAAAACTTTATTTCTTTCCTCTGCAGTTGAAGAAATGTTCTGATCCATCTGGCAGTCTGTTCCCTTTCCTCTTCTCCTTTGAATCTCCTGCTCCATTAACTATATTATTTTTCCAAATATGTTTTTACTTTTTGAAGCCTCACAAGTCTTAAATCTCCAGAGTCAGTATTAACTCTCTGCTCAAGTCACAGTGAGAGGCAGAGGTGCACCTGGAGCTTGATATATTGTTTTTTAACCTGGAGCTCCTGACCACTGCAAAGACTGGAAATGAAAAGCTGCTCCTAAAACACCCAGGGAATTAGAGCTCCAGCTTATACCACTAAACTGCTGTATTTTCGAATCCTCAGCGCCGTATGGCTGCAGGCCTGAAATTGAAGCTGTTCTTAAATCACCCTGCGAGATCCAGTGCTGCAAGGGTGCAATGGAGGCTGGTTATTTTTTTCAAGCCCAAAAGAGTTGCAGAGCTGCAAGGCTAAAATGAAAAAAAAATGTTCTCTAATCACCACAGCAAGCTAATGTGACAGACAGAGAATTAAAGCTTTCTACAATGCAGTCCCCACCCTCTTCCAAATCTGATAGCTTATATTTTAAAGAAACCAAATGCATTCCTGCAAAAAAACTGCAAATAAAACTCAGGAATTCATGAAGAGATGATGATGAACAGCATATAGTCTTAAACACTCTTGCTTGACGAACTGTGAAGATAGACTGCAGGATTAGGAGGGCAAACTATCCCCTCAGTTACAATCATGTAACTCTAGAATAACACAACTAATGACCACTGTAATTGACAGCATATTTGACAAAAGGAGAACTGATTAGATACTAGCGTCAAAACATTCTTCTTCAAGCTGTTTGTGGATGCAGATCTCATCTCTGCAGTGTAGAGCCCTTGTCCACATTCAGCACTGACAGCAGGATGCAAAACCCATGGAAGTCAATGGAGAGTCATGGATTTCAAAGGCCTTTTATATCGGTTTCTGACTCTACACATAGAACTTAACACTGATTGTTGTGGCTTTTCTTCACATGGCAGGTTTGATAGGTTTGTAGATTTTAAGCCTAGAAAAGACCATTACGATCATCTAGTCTGACTTCCTCTCACACACATTGGTCCTAGGATATCTCCAAAACAATTTCTAGAACACATCTTTTAGAAAAAAATCCAAACTTGATTTTAAAAGAAGTGTCAGAGATGGGAATCTATCATGGTTCCAGCAGTTACTTTGCCTCAATATTAAAAATATATGCCTTGTTTTCAGTCTCAATTTCTTTATCTTCAGCATTGGATCATGCTCTACCCTGAAGAGACAATTATTAAATAATGTTCCCCCACCTAGTTACTTATAGACGATAATCAAGTCACACCCTAACCTTCTCTTTATTAAACTAAATAGAATGAGGTTTTTGAGTCTATCACCCTTAGGCATGTGTTCTAATCCCATCATCATTTTCCTGGCTCTTCTCAGAACCTCTCCAATTTACCAACCTTCTTGAATTGTGGGCACCAGAACTAGAAAGAGTTTCAGCAGCAGTCATACCTGTGCCAAATACAAAGGTAACATAACCGCTATATTCCCACTAAAGATTCCACTGTTGTTGCATTCCCCAGGAGCACATTCACTCTTTCGTCGACTTTAATTTATTTGCCTTGTTTTACTTTAGCTTTTCTGGCCATAGTGTTGCCTTAGGGGTTAATGTTCAGCTAGTTATTCACCTCTCCCTGCAAATCTGTCTTTATGGTCATGGCCTTCCTGAATAGAGTCATCCATCCTTTAAGTATGGCCTACAGTCTTCATTCCTAGATGCATACATGCATAACACTTCTTATTGGCTTGCACTGATTTTACCAAATGATCCAGGTCACCTGAATCAGTGACCAGTCCTATTTAATGTTTACCACACCTCCACTTTTTGTGTCAGCTGCAAAATTTATCATTTATCATTTCAAGTTTTCTTTCAAGTCATTGATAAAATGTTAATAACATAAGGCCAAGAATTGATCTCTGAGGGACCCCTTTGTGGAAACATATCCAACCTGTGACAATTCCCCATTTAGAACCAAAGCCAATTTTTAATATATTTAATATGTGCCATGTTCATTTTATATTGTTGCAGATTTTAAGGGCAATATCATGTAGTACTAGGACAAATACCTTACAGAAGTCTAAATATATCATGACAACACTTATGTTATCTTTGTCAACCAAATGAAGTTAATTAGACTGGATTTATTTTCCACAACTCCAGGTTGATTAGCATTAATTACATTACACTCATTGAATTCTTTATGAATTAAGTGCTGTGTCAGCCACTCCATTATCTTGCTTACTATTGCTACCAGACCACCAGGCCCATAATTACCTGTGTCAGCCTATTTCCACTCTTTAAATACCTGCGTAACATTAGCTTTCTTCCACTCTTCTGGAACATCCTCAGTGTTCTAAGACTTTTGAAAATTAATACTTACGGTGCAGCGAGATCCTCAGCAAGCTCTTTTAAAACTCTAGGATGCATGTTATCTGAACCTGCTAATTTAAAATGTCAGCTTTAGTACCTTCTGGTTATCATTCTACAGAGACACTGCTGGAATGAAGAAAGTATTATCATCCCATATGATAAAACTATATAATCTAATTTTCCCCAAAAAGGGAATAGAAATATTTGCTGAAAACGTCTGCCTTTTCTGCATTATTAATCCTACAATTTCCATCTAGTAAAGGACCAACACTTTTCTTCTTAATGTATTTTAAGACTTCTTGTTTCCTTGACTGCTTGCCATAGAGTTCTCCTTGGCCGTTCCTACAAATGACACTTGTTACAAAAGTGGCATGATAATCAATGGCCCAGAAAATGCTAATTAGGCCCAGATGTAAATTTCTGGTGCCTCATTAGCATACATTCGCATGATTCAGAGTCTGGAAGAAGCTCTTCCAGACTCCAAAACAGTGTGTAGAAGCGCAACCCCCGGGTATCTCCTGGGAGGAAATACTCCTTCCCAAAGCCCCTTCTTCCTGAAAATTTTCCCCAAATACAGAATAGAAATATTTGCTGAAAGCTTCTTCCGGACTCTGAATCATGTGACCACATGATAATGAGGAACTGGAAATTTACATCTGTGCCTCATTAGCATTTTCTGGGCTGCTGATTAGCATGCTGCTTTTGGAACAAGTGGCATGTGCAGAAATGGACCTTATGTCCCTTTGCTTTCCTTATCAGTTTCCTACATTTCCTAACTTCCAATTTATATTCATTACTATCAACTTTTCCTTTCTTCTATTGGTTGGATATTATTTTTAATTTTTTATATCTGCCTCCACTTGTCTTCCAAACCACTTTTTTTTTTTAAATCAGTACAGTCTTGTTCCTGGACTGTGGTGTTTTAGGCGTCCAGAAATGTATTCTTAAATAATTCCCAATTAACATTCACATTTTCTGATTAAATTCTTTTTCATAGCTGATTTGGCTCATACCCATTTTCAGTTTTGTGAAACTGGCTGTACTAAAGCACCAAGTTTATCTATCACTGGTCTGGGCTTTATTCTGATTGTACATTTCCAAAGTGATCAAGTCACTACCTCTGGTACCTAAGCTACCAGTAATTTTTATTTCTTTGAGCAGCTCCTCTTCATCTATTAATATAAGGTCTAATAAATAATTCTCCTATGTTGGCTGTAATAATTCAAAGTAAGAAAATTGTCATCTTTAATACTTAGAAATTATAAGGCTGTTTGAACATTGTGGACTGTACAAGAGACAGAATAATCTTGCCCTTAATTTTTATAGGTTTCAGTGTTACAATATAAGGTACTTTATAATGATCTGCAGTCTCTGTCAAATAACAAGTATAATACACACTACTTGTTTCATCCACTGTTGGAGTCGAACACAGGTTTGTTGGAGATAGTTTATTTCTACCATACAGAAAGCTAGTAAGAAGAACATCATTAGGATCATCTAACCTAGCTGATAAAAAATCTAAAATTTCTTACAGGAAAAAATAAACCAACTAAATCGTAGCAACATCTCTCTAAAATATATTAAAAACTACGTTATCCAAACAAAGATCAGTACAGCAATGTCAATCTGCAGAAACTAAAGAAATCTATGCAGATAATAGGGATTTGATATGGTGCGTAGGTCCATAAAGCACTCATAACAAAAGAATCACAGAAACAATTTTTATTAGCATGGCAAAGAGTTTTGTAGATCTTTAAATTATGTTAATCTAGTTAATTAATCAAAGCAGTGGAATAAACTTTATTCAATCAATAATTGGAACAGTAATTCTTTGGAGGCTTCTTGATCGTATGAGACTTTTATGTGTACCAATCAGTCTAAGACACCAATTTAGTTTCTGCTAGAGATTAACATGTTCATTTCAAAATGGTAACCCTTTGAGATTCAAGCTGTTTGAGAACTAAAGTACTAATTCAACCTGCAAGAAGGTAAAATGCATTTAACAGAATGAAAAGGTACTAATCTAATAAGAGCAGACTGCAGAAACAATAGGTAAAAGCCTGGTCAAAGCCCATTGAAGTCCATAGTCATATTTCCATTGACTCCAGTGCACTTTAGATAAGATCATTAGTCCCTAAAGTCTATTCAGCAATGAACTTTGACACATATCTAAATCCAATTGATGTGCTTAAGTGTTCTGCCGAATAGCAGTGGGCATAAGTTAAATAGTGTTCCTGAATTGGGGCCATGATGAGGGGAATGCCTTATAGATGAAGACACTTACAGCATGCAGGGGCCAAACTATTTCACTGATCATCTAGTCCACTAAGGCCTGATATAAAAAAAATCTAAAATGATTCATTTGGGTAGGTATCCTAGGACACTTAATTTGCCTGTTTCTATGTTGTAAACTGCAAGTCACACAGTGCAGAGACTGTCCACATTTGTGTCTTGTTCGAGAGCAAGCCTAGACTAGTTTCTTCAGTCCATTCATGTTTCAGGTACTGTGATCTCTGTGAATAAAAAAGGCAGTCCAGTAGCACTTTAAAGACTAACAAAATAATTTATTAGATGATGAGCTTTTGTGGGTCAGACCCACTTCTACAGACCACAGCCATACCAGAACAGACTCAATCTTTAAGACACAGAGAACCAAAAATTGCTATCAAGGTTGACATATCAGACAAAGTGTAATCAAGGTGGGCAAATCAGAAGAGCAGACAGGTGGTAGGAGTGGGGGAAGTCAAAAGTCAGATAAAGCAACATATGTAAAAGAGTCCTTGTAATGGGCCAGGTAATTGCTGTCCTGGTTTAAACCATGTATTAATGTGTTGAATTGGAATATAAAAGAGAGCTCCACACTCTCTCTTTGCAGGCAATTCTTAAAGTTCCTTTTCAGCAAAACACAGACTTTCAGGTCATTAACAGAGTGGCCCACTCCATTAAAGTGCTGGCGGACAGGTTTGTATATCAGGAGTTTTTTGATACCTGTTTTGTGTCTATTTATTCTTTGTCGAAGAGTGTTTACCATTTGTCCTATATACATAGTATGTGGGCATTGTTGGCACATATGATGTTAGCTGAGGAACAGGAGAATGTGTCCGTGATTCTGAGAGTAACCTGGTTAGGTCCAGTGATGATGTCTCCAGAACAGATATGTGGACAAAGTTGGCACCAGGGCTTGTCGCAAGGAAAAGTTCCAGGATTGCTGTTATTGTGGTATAGCCTGTGGTTGCTGGTAAAAATCCTCATAAGGTTGGGAGGTTGACTGTAGCAGAGAACTGGCCTGTCACCTAAGGCCTTCTGGAGTGTGACATCCTTATTAAGGATCGGTTGTAGGTCTTCCATAATGCATTGCAGTGGTTTGAGTTGGGGGCTATAAGTAATGACCAGTGGTGTCCTGTTGTTTTTTTGGGCCTATATTGAAGTAGCTGGTTTCAGGTTATTTGTCTGGCCCTGTTGATTTATTTTTTTACTTCTCCTGGTGGGTAATTCAGGTTTGTGAATATTTGGTAGAGATCTTGTAGTTTTTGGTCTCTGTCAGTAGGATCAGAGCAAATGAGATTATACCTAAGGACTTTACTGTGAACAATGGATCTTGTTGTGTGTGCAGGATGGATTCTGGCAGAAATTCTGAGCTCCTTATGAAATGAGTCACAGTAAGTACAGTAACATCAGTTTATTTGTGTGGTTTTGAAACTGAATGGCTGTGTCTACACTGCAAAAATAACTTTGAAGTTATAAAAATAACTGCAAAGTTCAGTGAAGTTGAGCGTTAAACTTCAAAATAGGGCACTACTCCTTTCCTAGGAATGGAGTAAGGAATTTGAAGTTGGGCTCCCTTCCTTCAAAGTAAGGGAAAATGTGTGTAGACTCTCTGCAGGCTACTTCAAAGTAGCCCCTAACTCCAAAGTTAACTTTGAAGTTAGTTCCAACGGTAGACGCACCAAATGTATGTTATGTTTCTCTCATATTCTCATATTTCAGTACCTTGTAGATTGTCACCTCTTAAATTTCAGTTTCAACAGCCAAGTAAAATGAATGAGGTAGTTATTACCTCCTCTTGTTCTAGACTGTCCACAAACTCAGCAGATAATACTGCATCCATTTGTACTCAGTTCATGTTCTTGAGGTTTGCTTTGCAATTGTGAGGGCTAGAAAATCATCTTTAAAGGAACTCTGAGACTCATAGCTTTTAAGGCCAGAAAGGACCATTGTGATCAGCTCGGCTGACCTCCTGTATAACACTGGTTAAAGAACTCCAATAACTTCATTTTGTAGGCCAATAATTTCGGCATCAAGCCCATAACTTCTGTTTGAGTTTTTGCATACCTTTTCAAAACCCTAGTTTAATGACTGCAAGTTCTGGAGCATCCACTGTGTCTCTAATGCATACATGGGTTCCTTCACCACTGTTGAACGCTGAAGTAATACATTTCTCCACACTCCCCTTTTCAAACACTAGCTTGCAACAAAGATCTCATTCTAAAATTAACCAAAAATCAGTAGATGTCACATTAATCAAATACAGTCATTGTAAGATGTCTGGAGATCCCCAGCCCCTTGGCCCAGGGCGGGCAGCGCCCAAAAGGGGTTACAACACCAGCCCCACACTCAGTTCGGGGCGGTCAGCAGTTCACTGTTACAATACGATACAGGCCCCAGCCCTCAGTCTAGGGTGGGGCAGCAGTTCACAATAGCCGTACAATTCCAGCCCAGCCCTCAGTCCAGGACGGGGTAGCAGTTCACAATAATGGTACAAATCTGGCCCAGCCCTCAGTCCAGGGCAGGGCAGCAGTTCACAACAGCAGTACAATTCCAGCCCAGACCTCAGTCCAGGGAGGGGCAGCAGTTCACAATAATGGTACAATTCTGGCCAAGCCCTCAGTCCAGGGCGGGACAGCAGTTCACAATAGTAGTACAATTCCAGCCCAGCCCTCAGTCCAGGGCAGGGCAGCAGTTCACAATAATGGTACAATTCTGGCCCAGCCCTCAGTCCAGGGCGGGGCAGCAACACAAGGGGTCTGAGCACAGGCCCAGCCCTCAGTTTGGGGCGGGGCAACAGCACAGGGTTTGAGCACAGGCCCAGCCCTCAGTCCAGGGCAGAGCAACAACACAAGGGTCAGCGCACAGGCCCAGCCCTCAGTTTGGGGCAGGGCAACAGCACAGGGTTTGAGCACAGGCCCAGTGTGGGCTGGCCCTGTCAAGGAGTGGGTAGGGGGTCGCAGGCCCTCCCACTCCACTGCGACCTGGCCCGGGGCCCTGGGGGTTGCTCACACACGACCACGGCAGTGGGGATCCAGGCTGCAACACACTGCCATGGGTTCGGGAGCATCATTCCCCGGGCCACTTCCTACCTCTCCCTCCGCTGGCGGAAGGTCCCAGTCCATCTGGTCGGAGGGTCCCTCTAGGTCGGCCTCCTCCAGGTCGTCCACCTTCGGAGTCTCTGGCCAGTCGCTCACATCAATATCATTGGGATAGTCTGGCAGCGGTAGCACAGGGGGCCCAAGGCGATCCTGGGCCTGGGGGCTGTAGGGATCCGCCGGGACGCTCGGGCAAACTGCTCCTGGGGCTTCTTCCAAGGCAGGGAGTCTCCGCTGGCGCAAAGGTCCTGGCAGGTCTGGGAAGTCTGGGTAGTCCCCCTGGGGCATTGGGATACGGGGTTGTTCGGGGCCGCCGAGGACTTGCGCCTCCGGCCTGGCCGGGCGGCAACGGGCCCTCTGCCCTTGGCGCCAGGGAGCTCATGCAGGCGCGTCCTCCCTGCCCGGAGGCTCAGGCTTTAATGGGTCCCGAGCCCTGCCCTTGGCTCTTCTAGCCCTGGGTCCCGCCCTCTGAGGGGCGGGCCTCTGGTGTTCTGGCTCCGGACCCACCCACCAGGGTCTCTGCGCAACCTCCTCAGCCTCTGAGTCAGCAGGAGGCCATACTGACTCACTACAGTCATACATAAGCCCCAAACACTCTTTAAAAGAGACATATCTACGCCAACAATAGCCAAACATGACCTACGAAAAGCTGTATAGTTTACACAGGACTCCAAACCATGGCTTCTGTTTTGTATACTACATTGCAAAAGGTCAAAAAGGAAAAAGAGAGACAGCAATAAACTTAGAAATCACAGCCATTCCAATTACTTCATTGAACTTGGAACATCTAAACAATTCATTAAAAGAAAGAACAAACAGCAGCTCTCTGTATAAACACCATCAAAAGCTTTTCTGAATCGCATCAGGAAAGCACAGCAAAATTGATTTATTTTCCTGTGGTACCAATTTATATCCTTGTGAAACCTAGTATGCAAGCACACAAGATATAATCTTGGTATCAGACAAAATGGGGCACAAAGTTATATTCCTTTTTGTCATAGAATTATGACTGTCTCAAGAGGTGGAATTAGTTGCATCAGACAGTCTAGCAAATAAACTTTGTCAGGAATAAAATTTTATTGGGGCAGGCATAAGCAATATATGAATACTACATCCTCTGATCTTTGTGAGGTTGTTTCTGTGCCTTGAAAATAATAAGAAAAATAAGTCTTAGTACTGAATGGGGCCTTTATGCAACCTCTGAGGAGTTAGTACATAGAACTGAAAATATTAAGAGCCAACTCCACAGCAGGAGTAAAGCCATGTAGCTTCTTTAATTTTAGCTGAACTGTGCTGTTTTACATCAGCTGAGATCTAGACATGTTTATTATGGGACTCAGTTTCAGGGACTCATCCTGCATACCCATAGCCTCCTTAACCATGTTTCCTGGCTGTATGAGAACAGAGACAACGAAGAGCTGTAACAGAAATAACACCCACGCTCCATGAAACTAGAACAAAGTGGATTATCAGTTCCGCCATATCAAAGCTTCTTAAAGTCAAAACCTAAACGGACATAGTTTCAAACTTTTCCAGGCTCTCGATATGTTTTCCCAAGATGCTATATTTAGACAATAAAGTATAGTAGTAAAATTACTATAGTCACTGAATGATACAAAGAATAAAATGAAGGTTGGTCCTATGGTTACTGTTCTGAGCTGGGTCTCAGGAGATGTGAGTTGCACTAACAGCTATTCTGCTGATCTCCTGTGTGAAGCTAGATGAGGCACTTCATTTCTGTGCCTCATTTTTCCATCTGTAAAACTGAGGATAAAAACACTTCTTTTTTTCGACTTGTCTATGAAACATATAAATTTTATGTTTTAAAGGGTTAATAAGTGATGAATAGATATAAACATGCTACAATAATGGCTAGTATAAACTACTGATGCTTTCTGGCAAAGCAATACCCATTGGAGGGCACTACTCGTGGGTTCCACATTAATTGTATGTAGTAATCAAAGAGACATGGGCAGTCGAAGGAGGGCAGAGGAAAGGCATTCAGTTTCATGGAGAATTATGTTTCAGAATTTGGGTTTGTTCCAGACTGGAATGGAACTTTGAAAAATTCTAAATTCTTCATGTAAGGGAATGGGACGTCATGGCTGGGGCAGTGCACCTAATAGGCTGCTCTGAAGCCACTGACCCTAGAAGCCCTGAGACCTCTAATGTCCAGGCATGTAGGGTTCCCCATCCTTCTGGCAGATGAGCTGTCAGGAAACCAAGCAGGTTTCAGAACCTGCTTGGCAGGCTGATTTCCACCTGAACGTTACTGAAATCAATCAAACATTTTGATTTTGACTAATCTGCAAATTCCAAGAGACAAAGGTGTCTTTGAGTGTCTTCCAACCAACAGTAGCAGGAAGCATTGTCCCAGTGGAGGCAGCATATGCTGTTTTTCTCAGCCAGTCACTTTTGCTAGCCAGAGCAGATGGTTGTGCAGAGAAGATCCAGAAGATGATGGAAGGGCTGGAGACAGTGTCCAACGATGAGAGACTGACACATCTCAATCTAGTTAGCTTATGAAAAAGTAGGCCGAGCACATTACAGTGAAGAATAATTACAGTGTATAAGTACTTTTATGGGGAGAAAATACCAGATACTCAGGGCTCAAATTCATATAGACTAATTCCTTGAGCCTTGGGAGTTGGGGCTACAGCCTCACAGGGTACATTGGGGCTCAGGCTTCAGCCCCATGGGAGGCACCAGGGTTCCCATGGGCAAAGTTAAGATCAGACAAATTCAAGTTAGATATAACCCACATATTTCAAGTGAGGGAGATTAAGTCGTGGAATAAATTGCAAGGGGATTGTAGATTGGATGCCTTTTGGAACATATGCTTTAGCCAAACAAAAGATAATGTACTCATTAGTGGGGTGACTGGATGAAATTCCTTGGCCTGTTTTATACAGAAGGATAGACTAAAAGGTCTAAGGCTTTGCTCAATGAATGCCATGGTCCCACCTCTTCTGTCTCTCCCCATGAGCCCTTCTAAGTCCCTTTGGAGTAGTCAGTTCCATGCGGAGGTGTAGCAGGGATTACAATTTTTTTTAGCCCCAGCAGCTGGAGGGGGAAGTTTTGTGCAGAGCTGCCCCAGCCACAGGATGGTTCAGAGTGGCCACTCTGTGGCAGCTGCCTCAGCCATCCTATGGTCAGGACCTGCAGGGTCGCAGTGACCCAGAAGCCAGCTCTGCTTCACTGCCCATTTCCTGCCCACTGCACTCTGCTTCTCAGCACCCAGTCAGGGGGCTTGACTCCTGCTGCCATTGTGTGCCACATCCCCAGGTAATCCCCCAGTTTGCATTGCTTGGGGGAGGGGGTTTGGCTAAGGAGTGCATGGAGGTAGGAGGGAACAAGGTGGGTCAGAGCAGGATTGCAGCTGGCAGTGGGGGACCAGGGGAGGAGTTGTCCCTGGCTCTGCACCTCTCTCCTGATGGTCCTGACTGCATGTGTCCTTTTCCAAAACTTAGTGTATAAATCAGACTTACACGTCAAGGTGTTGTCCTAATCCTATATACGGCTCTGGTAGGATCCTTTAACACTGAGTGTTAAGATGAAGGAACAATGAGATTTAAATACTGACCTGACAACCTCTAAAAATATAATACTAGAAAGGTAAATCAGGTGATACCGAGAGAATGAAGCCAAGGAGATATACTGATCAATCCTGCAGGTCTAATGACACTGCTTGCCAGTTGATAGAAAGGCATAGACTCCAAGGCTATGTCTACACAGCAAAGTTATTCCAAAATCACAGCTGTTATTTTGAAATAACTTTGGGAGCATCTACACAAGGAATCACTATTTCAAAATAAATTTGGAATAGTGAATTTTTTCAAATTTCATAAACCTCATTGCAGGAGGAATAACGCCTGTTTTGAAATAGCTATTTCATAATAGGCACTCTTGAGACACAGGATAGTGCTGTTTTGGAATATGCCATAAAGTTGTCCAATGGCACTGTTTCAAAATAGGCCACGTGTGTCTGGACTTGCTATTTTGAAATAGCTATTCCAGAATGTATTATTTCAAAATAATGTTGCTATGTAGATGTAGCCCAAATGATTGTGCAAGAAAAATAATTGTGTATTAGATCTTAAATGCCCATATATCTATCATCTAGGGAAGCACATTTCCTGCCACTTATGAGGCTTTTGTTGGCTTCATTTGAAACTCAGAATTCAGGTTGCTGGTTTTTTTCAGATTGTGTTAGGTGCAAAATTTCGAAGATACTGGAACATATTTTTAAAAATAGATTTGTTAGACACTGTAGGATAATAGGGTTACAAGAAAAAGACAGCCTGGATCTGTTAAAAATTGATCATGCGACACTAACCCAATTTCCTTCTTTGACAGGCTTACTGGTCTAGCTGATGAGGGAAAGCAGTAGATAAGATATTTCTTGATTTTGATAAGGATTTTACACAGTCTCACGACATCTCTTAAGCAAACTAGGGAAATGTGATCTAGACGAAATTACTAAAAGAGGAGTGTATAACTGCTGGAAAGATCATACTCAAAGGCCGTTTCTACACAGGCCACTTTCTTCGAAAGTGGTATGGTAATATATAGCCTGAAATATGCTTATGAGGCATGGATGCAAATTCCCCATGCTTCATTACCATACGGTCACGTGATTTGGAGTCTGGAAGACATTCAACAACAACAGATGCAAAGTACTTCACTTAGGAAAGAAAAATTCAAACACATAACTTACAAAATGTTGAAATAACAAACTGAATATGAGTCAACAATGTGATATAGTAGCAAAAAAGTCTGTCATTCTGTTAGCCGGTGGCCAGGTAATGTGCGGTGAGGTACTCCCCTGGGTCCTAAACAACCCAGTTTTTTACTGTTAGAGTAGGCAGCTCCTAGCACACTCACCCACGTCCAGGCTGTAGTAACCAAACGGTTAAAGTTCTTTTGTTGTGCCGGCTGTGTTGCAGTGACAAAAGGGTTAACAAAATAGTTAGGCTTGGATCTTAACTAGTTACAAGTTTATTTAAGCTACAGTTATAAGCGTGTGGTTACAAAAGGCTATTGTTTGCTTCTTATATGCTAGCAAAGTACAGGTGTTAACAAGTTACGTTACAATCCAATACAAAGATATCTGTTATCATCTAACACAATGATATCTTGACACTAGTTACAGAGCTCTAATTCTTTAGCTGTGCACAAAAAAGTCAGAGACCTAGCATGGGTGTATCTTACCCTCTCTGCGTCTCTCGATACCAGCGTAGCCAAGCCGGATCGGTCACTCAATTCTGCGGAAAGACGAATACGAGGTTGGGCGTCCCCAGCTGTGGACCTCGGGAGGCAATCACCTGACCCGACCAGCAGGTAGTTGGTGGAATGCACTCAGAGTTAGAGTTCTGCTGGACCCATCTTTTATACCCCTTCTGGGTTACGTATTCTCTTTCTTATACATGGTGCCAGATCATACTGGTCTGTCTTTGTGACGCCAGTTTGTTACAAGGGCATTTCTACTTAGTTTGCACTTGTAAGACAAGAGATAAGCAATTTAGGAGTACAGGACATTCTTTTGTGCGGGCGGGGCACGTCCCTTTCTGGGTGATTGTGTGTGTGCATCATATTGATCAATGACAGCTGGGGTGACTTCTGAGGGTCCCCCCCCCTTGTTGACAGTCTGGCCTGTTAGCCTTCTAGCTGTACTTTCTGCTTCTCAGGGTCACGATAAGCTAGCATATCTGGGCCTCAATGAGGGCATCAAAGACTGTGCTGTCAGCAGCCGTTTCCGTGCCCTGTGTGCTCCTCGGTGGGGCGGGGGGGGCAACGAGCAAGCTGGCTTGTAAGGGGGAGACTCTGTCTGGCTACACACGTCAGCTGATGTGGAAGTGATACAATGTGGAAAGGACCCAGAAAACAAAAATGGGGAAAGTGAACTGGAGAAAGAAAATAGCAGTGTGCCCCTTTGGACAAGATCAGCTCAGGCTCAATGTACCAGTTGTACTTCACACATTAGCCATCTCCAAGTGGGACTGAAGAAGCAGCTAGAGGCCTTATGCTGGCTCTCTCCAAGGGAAGGAGTGTTAGTCTTTGTAAGCAGAGGTAAATCAGACTCCTGTGTGTAACTTTCAGACAGTCAGTAATAAGCGTCACCTCCACGGTAACAACACACAAGCTCTGCATTCCTTGCTACGGCCTGCACCCCCAAATTCCAGCATGACACCGAGCAGTGAGTTTAATAATTTGCTCAGGCAGCTCAACTTCCATATCAGGCCTCTAGGCTACACCCTAGACTAGAAAAGAGTTCTATACCTGCCCATCCAGGGCTCAGCCCTTCCAGCTGTTTGACTCTAGCCCCATCACTTAAGTGGAAGTGATATTTTATACAATAATTCACTGTACAAATGGCCAAAGCTGTTTGGCTGGGGCTCTAACAGTCTGGTATCCTCTGTGTGTCAGGAACAGAGGGGGACCTGGAAGAGTCACTCACCAGTGGATTCTTGAAAGCAGGCAACAGAGATGATTTTGGAGCAAGGTGGGGTTGCTTTGATTCCATTTGACTGCGCCAGATGAAAGGATGAGCCAATGTTTAACATCAAACCAAGCCTGGTCATTAATCTTAGCCCACCAAATGTATTTGTGTGGGGCAGGGTGATGGACATATACTCCCCACACTTCCCAAGGACACGGTGTTTTTGGGTGGTGTCAAAGCATGGAGGGATTTGAATGTGTTTGAGTGCTAGTCCTGTGTCTGCCTGGGGCTCCTTTGCAGCGTATTGTGAGTGTCACTGCCACGTACTGGAACTGCCCGTAATCCCTGGTTAGTGCAAGGGCTCTTTGATTGATTATACTCTGGTACCAGCATCTACAGTTCCTGCTTCTGGGCACAGTCAGCTTTTCCCAATCCCGACCATGGAGTGGAGTCAGAGCCGGGGCAGAACCCAAGACTATGCTTCTACCTCTTCCCTCTTTTGTAATTTTAATCCTTTCTGTTCCAGATCTCCTGCTTTCTTTCCTGCTTTTCTCCTCCTTTTTTCCTGTTTCTTGAGCCTTCTCCCAGCTGAATTCTGTGAGGGATAATTCCCCTCCAGACATTTCTTTCTCCTGTCCCTTACATGCTCAATTAGCCAGAAGTTTAAGAACTTCATCAGATGAAGTTCACTTTTATATTATATTCCCCTGCATCTCTGAACTGTACTTGGACAGAGGGGAGAATGGATGCTGGAGGGAGTGGTGTGTGGCTCCCTGACCCTCAATCACCCAGCCTTGGTGAAAATTAGAACAGAAGGAGGCTTACTCGGGCTTCCATCTCCGGACCAAGTTCCACAACCTTGGAGCCTAATCCATCAATGTTTCACATGAAGTGGAGCTAGGCTTCCATGCACCCTTCTGTCCCTACCATGCCCATAGCTGGACCGTTCCTTATCCCTTACACTGGGACCGGTGGGCAGCTGACATATGTTAGCTTTACCACACCTGCTAGCTCGACACTGAAACGAGTACCCCTGCAGATATTTCTGTTGCAGGAATCTCTATTGAGTTTCAGTTAATTTTGCAACACACTGCGAAGAGGCAAGAGACCAAAGATTGCATTACTATCACCAGACTGCAGTCAAACCCAAAGACCAAGTAGCAGCTTCAGCAGAAATGGCATTTCCCCACTTTTCTTTATGGATTTTTTTTTCAAAGTCCCCTTTTTCCTTCTTCCAAATGCAAACGCCATCTGCAGCCTGCTTACCCTCCATTTTGTGTTGCTCTACATGAAACGGGATGCTTGTTGGAGACGCTTTTTGAGAAAATATGGCACCTGCAGCAAACACACACAAAATTGAAGAAAAATAACAATTTTATTGCAAAACGCATGTTTCAAATGCACTCAGATATCACATTAAGATATACCAGAAAATGGGTCTTCAGTGATTATATCTTGTTTGCAAATGTGACTTAGTCTCCAAAGTTATTTACCTGCTTTTAAAAATTTTAAATCCAGTCCATTCAGACCATCTTCTATTGGCATGTTTAATTTATGTTTGTCAGAAGAGAGAGGGATATCTGAAGAAAACTGTTGTTTCCTAAACCATAATATTTCTCTTCCATGGCTATTGTTCATATTGTGGCTTTGTCTATTTTACCTGGAGGAATAAATATATTTGGGTTTTTCTTACACTTTCTGTTCACATTCAATTTGAATTCTGGAAATACTCATTTTGTTTTTACTTTATCTCAACTAATTCTTCCAGCCATAGTCTTGTCTCTTTCAAAATATCTGAAACACCACCACCCAAATGTTTTCTTTGTCTAAGTGACCATGCAATTGCTGTAAATTAATTCAAGCTCCTATAAACTGATGAAAAATTAAAGCATATTACATTTTAATGTTTTTGACTTGTTATGAACGCTAGGGATGGCTTTAAGGGGTGAAGTACAGCACATTAATCACATATCAGGCTATCATAGCATGTTGTAAGGCCAAGTCTGCAGCCAAAGGACATGTTTGCTTTCCTTTAAACATCAGCTCCCAAAATGCAAACCTCAGCTACTTGATCAAAAGGGAGTTCCTATTCAGTCATGGTAGATCATGTATCACTCTGTCATCAGTGCTCACTCTTGCATACACAAGATCTTGCCAATAACTGAGGCAACAACATTATTTTACTTACATCAGTTGTCTCTAAGGCTGCATCTACACTATGAGATAAATTCCAGTTTAAGCCAGTTAGCTCGATATCACCATGTGACTGTCTTCACTTTAAATACCATTAGCTCGATTTTGGGAGCACAAATATTGAGATTACAATATTACCATTACCTAATGGGTATAGCATAAAACTTGAATTGAAAAATTTGATTAAAAGCTAGTGTGGAAGCACCATGTATTAATATCAAATTTATTAGCTTCCAGAGGTGTCCTGTACGTAACCCACAATGCCCCTCCGTGCTCCGCTCTGGCTGCTGCTGTCCAGGTGTGCTGGAATTAGGTGACAGAAAGACCATGAATTTAAAAGTGGGAGAAGCAAGCCTGTGGCTGTTGGCTCATGTTTATATTAGAGCCTGAGAAATGTCTTTCTTTCTTTGCTATTAGTGCTGTGAGCGCATTTAGCCATTGCATAAACCCGCTTCCCTCTCCAAGAGGTGACATACAGTTGGGGTCTTTCCAATGCTCAGCCACATCACATGAGTAGTCCCCGACCTAATAAAAGGATGCACCTGCCATTCGGTGCTCACCAACCTGCCAGGCAGCGCCATGCCCTAGCTTGCACACGTTCAGGGCTCCTAGAGCAGGAAAGAAGTTTGGGGGCTTGCAGTTGCCAGGTGGGAAGTCTGCCTCAGTGGCTAAGACATTCAGGGGCTTGCAGCCACTTGGGGGTGTATTGGGAATTGAGAATAAGGGAATTTTGAAGTCAGGATTTCCTTTTGAAGTGCTGGTGTGTACATGGCACTTTCACTTTGGAAATGACCCCACTTCAAAGTCCACATCTTGTGGGAATATGCAAATGGGCACTGGATATTTAAATCCCAACCTTATCTGCAATTTTGATCCCACAGATTTACATACCCCTTCTAAAAAGCTGGACATGGTCAGATAGTTTTAATTTTAAAAAGTCAATCAACATTTCAAGGCCTGCATGAGTGATCATGGCCTTGATACAGGATGAGAGGTATCTATCTATCTATCTATTAGGGTCTCCTGACAAATGAAGTATTTGTGGTTCGATGCTAAAGGTCTTTAAGGTTCATTGTCAGACTTCTTTTCTACTGACGAGCAGGCACTAAACGCAGTGATGTTTTAATTTTTTTAGAAAGTACCATTTTGGGTGTAATTTTGAGTGCAGTTACATTGTAAAAAAAAGACTTTATATGACTAACAGATCTTCTTCTTACAGAGGCACCAAAACTTGGGGGCTGTTAAAGAGGCCTGTAAAAGCAACTTTGTTATAATCCATATGTCAACATTGCCAAGACTTCTCAGATGACTCCGAAACGTCTTCCTTTACTGAAATAGTTTTATCTCATTGGTCATTTCTATGCTAGATTCCACATGACAAAAGGGGCTATTTATTCTCCTGACACCTTTTATATCTTTTATCTCTTCTTTAAGGAAACGTCTGCCCATTAGCATACTAATGGCATCTCTGCTAGCACTTAATGAGACAACTTTTATCTTTACGATCCCATCTGGTTTCAAGAAACTTCCACAGCAATGGAAAATAAGACGTTGCACACCCTAAAGGCTACATTCTCCCTGGTGCTGCAATAACATGTAGGGAAGTTTGGGGAATTCAGAGGCTGGGCTCCATTCTCCCTCATGTGGGAGTAATTAGTGGAAGTACCTATAGAGAAGGCTAGCCTAACAAACTGCATAATATCTCCAGAGGCTATGAGCCACTGAATGGAGACCCCTTGCATTCACCTTTTTTCCCCTGGTCCCCTACCTTTCTGCAGTCCCTGGACAATGTTCCTCCTGAATGAGACATGTGGCCAGAGGTTCTCCCAGTTTGTTCTTCCCGGAAACTCCTCTCAGGAGGGTTCCAGACTGCAGAGAGGGAGCCATGCAAGTTAGGATAGACAGTCTTCCATAAATACCATTGTAGATTTTGGAGTGTGGAGTAACTGTGGCTCAGTCCAGAGACAGACTTATGGGCATTATGCCAGGTGCATAAATTAGAGCAGCTCCTTAGCTGCTCTGACCTATTTTGCGTGTGAGTGGTGAAAGGGAGTGGTAACCTGTTTCTGAAGCCTTCCCATCCCTCTTCCAGGACACAAAGCAGGTAGAATATATCCCTATGTTTTAATTCTTTGAAGGTAGGACAAGCAGAGTTTTAAATGGAGGTTGGATAAGGTTGCACAGGACTGAAAAAGGGCAAACATTGTACCTATCATTAAAAAGGGGCCCAGTGAGTATCCATGGAATCATAGACTCATCAGCCTAACTTTAGCACTAGGAAAGATATGGCAACAAATTATTACATATAAATTATTTTGCAGGCACCTAAATGACAATCAGGTTATGAGGAGTAGCCAGCCTAGATTTGTCAAGATCATACCAAGCCAAAGCTACTTGATAACCTTCTTTCACAAGGGACATGTACTAGTGGGTATGTGTAATAAATAGACCTCCCATAGCTTTGTTTTAATCTTTCGCCAGGGTACCTTCTTAAGCAAACTAGGGCTGTGGGGTCTAGAAGATGTCACTGGAAGGTGGGTGCACAACTGGTTGAAAGACTGTACTCAAAAAGTAATTGGTAATGGCTTGGTGACTTCTGTTAACGGATCACTGTAGTGTAGACACAGCCATAGAGCCTATTTTGAAATAGAGCTATTGGATGCATATGCTCTATTCCCTGTGGCCGTGTCTACACTAGCCCCCTCCTTTCAGAGGGAGCATGTTAATGAGGGATTTCAGAAGATGCTAATCAGGTGCTTCCATGAATATGCAGGCCTCATTAACATAATGGTGGCCACGTGCAATTTGAAAGTGTCATTTTCATTGCAGAGCCTCATTAGCATATCCTGAAGTGTCTCATTAGCATCCCTCTTTCGAAAGGGGAGGAAGCTAGTGTAGACATAGCCAATGAGGTTTACTTATTTCAAAATAAGCCAACTGCTATATAGAAATTGTTTTGGAATAGCAGTTCTGTTGCATAGATGCTAAAATAGTTATTTTGAAATAATGTCTGTTATTCAAAAATCTTTGCTGTGTAAACCTACCCATAGGAAGAGCGTTAGTCTCCATCAGAGGTATAAAACAAGTGTCATTCAGTTCTGCTTTAGCTAATGACAGAAAATTAAACTTACCCAAACTTCTCCTATAGTTGCTTTCTGTGATGAGTATTAAGCGTGCCCCAAGAAGTCAACTGGAGTGAGTCTGGAATAAGGAGGTGTTCAGCATGAGTGAAGGTGTCAGAATCTAGCCCCCAAAAGAGACTGCAGGTATCATTCATTGTTTAGTCTGAGGGCTTGTCTTTTCTACGGGCTATATCAGCACTGCTGCAATTGATGCAACAGTGTCAATTGAGCAGATCTAGTGATGACATAAATCAAGGGAATACGGCTCTCCCATTGACTTTAGTAGTCCACCGCAGGAAGAGGTGGAAAGTATACGTAGAGGGAAAAGTGTCTCTCACTGACATACCACAGTGCAGACACTGTTTTAAATCAATGTAAACTACAATGGTACAAGTTTCATAACTTAAATCAGCTTAAGCCTCTAGTGTAAATAAGGCCTTAGGGTGAAATTTAAGTGGCCCAGAGACAATGGATTATATTGTGACCTGTTGAAGTCATTGGGAGCTTTGCCACTGGTTACAATAGAACAAGGATTTTCCTTCAATCTGTTCTCCTGCTCTTAACCATAGTGAGAGAACTAAGAATACTTTCCCTGCCATTAGAAACACTGAGTACTGTGAGGCAAGTAGAATTTGCAGAGCTGTTCTAAAGTCTGTGGCCATGCTTCCAGTCTAAGTGCCTAGCTTTACACTGATCTGGCTCCACTAAAATAAGTGAAGCTACTGATTCTGGGGTGTGCTCTTGAGAAGAGTGGAATAATGAGAGTGGCAGATCCTCAGAACATCTTAGAATCATACTGTAAAGGAGGTCAGGTTTGGCCCCTCTGACTGTAAGGGTATTGTCCTTTCTCTGCCTAGTCTGCAGTAGCAATTTTTGGGGCTTCAATTCTTTTTTTTTTAAACCTGTTTTTTCTACTCCTCTTTGCTATGGGTTTTTTGTTGTTTGCATTTCAACTTCTTATTCCTTCAACATACATTTGTGGTTTTGCATTTCATCTAATATGGCTACTTGGTCTCAGCTGCTCTGCCTCTGCATATCTAAGGAACGCTTCTTTATCGTTAAACTCTTTGGCTACGTCTACATGAAAAGCATCTGTCGACAGAAGTGACTGTTGGAAGTGATTTCCCAGCAAAACTTCTGTCGACAGATTGTGTCTACACATGAAAACAGATTCAAAGAGCAATCTGCTCTGTCAACAGGGCAGCCAGACTGCTTGGTACTCCCTCGACAGAATGGCTGACTGGAAGTTCTGCAAACAGGGTTGCCTGATGAACTGGAAGCCCTGTCTGTCGACAAAAGAGCCACAGAGTGTCTACACAGCTGTTTTCTTGGCAGAATATTGTTTAGAAAGGTGTTATACCTGAACATCGAGAGGTATAATGCTGTAGGATAAAAATATATGGAGGTCATTCCAGGTAATAGCATAGTTGCCATTGTAAAAGATAAGTCATATGATTATTAAGTCTCAGACTTTGTTACACAGCCCAATGCATATTGAAGGTCTTAGTTCTCCTAGAAAATGTTTCAAAGGAATCATTGTATTGTACTAATTAATCACTCCTGAATAAATATTTCACAGACTTGTTTCAAGGCAAAACCCATAGACTATATCTCCACCAGAGGATCTTGTGGGCAAAACAGGTGTTTGGCTGACAAAATCCATGGATTGTCCACACTAAAAATGTGTTCTGTTTACACACTGTCGACAGAACTCAACACTTTTTGTTGACAGCCTTCTGCCTCTCCCCCACGAGGCAGAACAACTTTGTTGATAGAATCTGTCAACCCAAAAGCCATGTAGATACTCGGAGGCCCCTCTGTCAACAGACAGGGCTTTCTGGTCACCAGGCAGCCCTGTCTGCTGTGCTTCTGGTTAGCCATTCTATCAAGGGTGTAGCTGGGCAGTCTCACCACTGTCCATTGGCAGAGCAGATTGACAGAGTGACCCACTTTCATGTGTTGCCCCAATCTGTAGACAGAAGTTTTCCAGAAGAAATCTTCCAATAACAACTTTTGTCGACAGATGGCTGTAGTGTAGACGTAGCCTTAGGATATGTCTACACAGCAAAGTTATTTTGAAATATCAGCCAGTATTTCAATATAACCACGCGAGGATCTACACAACACAGCCACTTTTTTGAAATAATTTTGAAATAGTGGATGCCTTATTTCAAAACAGGCAAACCTCATTGCACAAGGAATAGCGACTGTTTTGAAATATGTATCTTGAAATAAGGGCTGGGTAGACAGGAAATAGAGCCTATTTCAAAATAAGCCATAGTGCATCCAATGGCTCTGTTTTGAAGTAGGCTATGTTGTGTATAGATGCTCTATTTTGAAATAGCTGAATGCTATTTCAAAATGCATTTTGTGTGTAGCTGCATTATCTGGCTATTCTCCACTTCCTTCGGAAGCGGCATGTTCATACATGGAGTGAAAGATGCTAATCAAGCATGGATGCAAATTCTCCACATCTCATTAGCATCACATCACGTGATTTGGAGTCCAGAAGACTGTTCCAGACTCCAAAACGCCATTTAGAAGCATGGCCCCGGGGGGCTTCCAGGAGGCCCCTTCTTCCCAAAAATTTTCAGGAAGAAGGGGCCTCTGGAAGAAGGATTTCCTTCCGGAAGCACCCCCCCACCCCCGGGGCTGTGCTTCTACACAACATTTTGGAGTCCGGAAGAATGGTCTTCCAGACTCCAAATCAAGTGACATTATGCTAATGAGGCTCAGGGAATTTTCATCTACGCCTCATTAGCATCTTTTGTTCCATGTATTAGCATGCTACTTCTGAAGGAGGTAGCAGTAGCATCCTTCAGTCTACATAGACTATGGATCGTGCCCTTCGTAGTTCCATTTGGGGTCATCATTTGCAGTGTCGACTGTGACTGTGAAGGCCCACACGAGAGTGACAGTCCTTGCTGTATCTGTTGCATGTGTAATGGGTGTCTGGCTGCTCCTTCCTGTGCTTTCTGTGGGCTCGCTTCTCCTCTGCTAGCTGTCTGATCCTCATTTCACTCTTCTGAAGGCCCTTGTGTAGTTCCTGCCTCCATCTGTTGTGATCGTCTGCCAGCTCCTCCCGGCTGTCTGGCTCGATGTCTACCTCCCTGAGGACCCTCTTGCAAACATCTTTGTAGCGCAACTGAGGGCATCCGGGAGGTCTTTTCCCAGAGGCTAGCTTGCCATACAAAATGTCTTTTGGGATCCTTCCATCATTCATCCTGTGGACGTGGCCAAGCCAGCGGAGCCGCCACTGCCTAAGGAGGGTGTGCATGGTTGGGATTCCAGCTTGCTCAAGGACAGTGGTGTTGGACACTCTGTCCTTCCATGATATTCCAAGGATACGCCTGAGGCAGTGCAAGTGGAAGACGTTCAGCCTCTTTTCCTGGCAGGCGTACAGGGTCCAAGACTTGCTGTAAAGGAGGGTGCTGAGGATGCAGGCTCTGTAGACTTGCATTTTGGTGTGGGTGTACAACTTGATGTTATTCCACACTCTTTTGCTGAGTCTGGACAGAGTTGTAGCTGCTTTTCCAATCCTCCTATTTAGCTCAGACTCCAATGACAGGGTGTCAGTGATGGTGGACCTGAGGTAAACGAACTCGTGGATGACCTCTAACAAATAGTTGTCAATGCTGATTGATGGAGGGTCAGCAACATCCTGAGCAAGTACATTTCTCTTCTTTAGGCTGATGGAAAGCCCAAAGTCCTTGCATGCTTTGGAGAACCAATCCAGCAGTTTCTGAAGCTGGTCTTCTGTGTTGTGTGACTACAGCAGCATCGTCTGCGAACAGCATGTCTGCGAACAGCATGATGAGGACTTCCCGCACCTTAGATTTAGCTTTCAGCCTTGCAAGATTAAATAGTTTCCCATTAGATCTAGTGTGCAAAAAGCTGCCCTTTGTTGAAGATCCAAAGGTGTGCTTCAGGAGGAGTGCAAAGAAGATCCTGAACAATGTCGGAGCAAGGACGCATCCTTGTTTGATGCCGCTCCTGATGCTGAAAACATCCGATAATGTGCCGTCATATTGGATGGTTCCTCTCATGTCTTCATGGAAAGACTGGATCATCTTGAGTAACCGTGGTGGACAGCCTATCTTGTGGACCAGTTTGAACAGTCCATCCCTGCTGACCAAGTCGAAGTCCTTGGTTAGGTCGAAGAAGGCAATATAGAGTGGCTTCCTCTGCTCCCTGCAATTCTCCTGCAGCTGCCTCAGAGAGAAGACCATGTCAATGGTAGATCTCTCTGTGCGGAATCCACACTGTGATTCAGGATACAACCTCTCAGCAATCTTCTGGAGTCTGCCAAGGATGACGCAAGTGAACAGTTTGCCAGTGATGCTTAGGAAGGAGATTACACAGTAAGTGTTGCAGTTGCTTCTGTCTCCTTTGTTCTTATACAAGGTTACAATGTTAGCTTCGCGCATATCCTGTGGAACCTCTCCCTCTCTCCAGCACAGGCACAGTAGCTCATGTAGGGGTTCAAGGAGAGTGTCTGTGGCACACTTGATTACCTCTGGTGGTATACCATCCTGGCCCAGGGACTTTCCTACTGCAATGTTGTCGATGGCTTTCTTCAGTTCATCCACAGTTGGTTCCTGGTCCAGTTCGTCCATTACTGGTAGGAGCTCGACGGCATTGAGGGCTGTATCAGCCACAATGTTCTCGTGTGATTACAGCTCAGAGTAGTGCTCGAACCAGCGCTCCATCTGTTTGGCTTTGTCAGCAATGACTTCACCAGATTTGGATTTCAGAGGTGCCATCATGTTCTGGGTGGGTCCTAATGCCTTCTTGATGCCCTCGTACATTCCCCTGAGATTACCAAAGTCAGCAGTGGTCTGGATGCTGCTACATAGCTCGAGCCAGTAGTTGTTGGCACAGCGCCTGGCCGTCTGCTGTACCGTTTTTCTGGCTGCTCTGAGCGCTTGCAGGGTATTCTGGCTCAGCGAGCATTTGTACTTCAGGAGTGCAGTGCGCTTCTTTTCGATGGCTGGAATCATCTCATCGGAGTTAGCTTTGAACCATTCATTTGTGTTTCTGGCTCTCCTTCCAAACACCGACAAGGTCGTGTTGTAAATTGTGTCCCTCAGATGCTGCCATCTGGATGTCACATCGGCACCCCCAGGGCTGCTGCACAGGTTCTCCTCAAGGGTCCCTCTGAACTTTTCGTCTCTCTCTGAGTTTGCCATCTTTCTGTCATCAATGCGGGGCCTTCCAGTTGGTTTAGAGTGGTACAGCTTCTTGGGAATCACCTTGAGTTTGGAGCAAACTAGCGAGTGATCTGTATTGCAGTTGGGACTATGATAGCTGCATGTCAGAAGGACGTTTTTGAGGTTATCACATCTAGCGATGACCATGTCTAGTTGTTAGCCGGTGGCCGGGTAATGTGCGGTGCGGTATTCCCCTGGGTGCTAAACAACCCAGTTTTTTTCACTGTTAGAGCAGGGAGCTCCTAACACTCTTACCTATGGCCAGGCTGAGGTAACCAAATGGTTAAAGTTCTTTTTATTGTGCTGGCTGTGTTGCAGTGACAAAGAGTAACAGCAGTCAGGCTTAGATCTCAACTGGTTACAAGTTTATTAAGCTACAATTATAAGCGTGTGGTTACAAAAGGCTATTGTCTACTTCTTATATGCTAGCAAAGTACAGGTGTTAACAAGTTACGTTACAATCCAATACAAAGATATCTGTTACCATCTAACACAATGATATCTTGATACAACGACATCTAGTTACAGAGCTCTAATTCTTTAACTGTGCCCACCAAAAAAAGGAGACCTTGCATGGGTATATCTTACCCTCCTTGCATCTCTCGATACCAGCGTAGCCAAGCCGGATCGGTCACTCAGTTCCGCGGAAAGATGAATACGAGGTTGGGCATCCCCAGTTGTGGACCTCGGGAGGCAATCACCTGACCCGACCAGCAGGTAGTTGGTGGAGATGCACTCAAAGTTAGAGTTCTGCTGGGCCCACCTTTATACCCCTTCTAGGTTACGTATTCTCTTTCTTATCTATGGTGCCAGATCGTACTGGTCTGTCTTTTGTGACGCCAGTTTGTTACAAGGGCAATTTTTACTTAATTTGCACTTGTAAGACAGGAGATAAGCAATTTAGGAGTACAGGACATTCTTTTACAAGGGCGGAGATTTCTTTTCTGGAATGGTGTGTGTGTGTGCATCAAATCCATCAATGCCAGCTGGGGTGATTTCCTGAGGTCCCCCCAACCCTTGTTGATAGTTTGGCCTGTTAGCCTTTTATCTGTACTTTCTGTTTCTCAGGGTCATGATGAGCTAGCCCATGTGGGCCTCAATGAGAGGCATCAAAGACTGTGCTGTCAGCAGCCGTTTCCGTGCCCTGTGTGCTTGTGAGGCTCCTCAGTGGGGCGGGGGGGGCAACGAGCAAGCTGGCTTGTAAGGGGGAGACTTTGTCTGGCTACACTAGTTGATGCCAGTGTTTCGAGCGTGGGTGTCTCCATGACACCCTGTGCTGTGGCTTGGTTTGGAAAAATGTGTTTGCATCGCACAGATTGTGGTACGTGCAAAGTTCGAGAAGACACTGTCCGTTTTCATTCATTTTTCCCACACTGAAGTGGCCTAAGCAGGAAGGGCACAAGTCACGACTGGCTCCAACTCTCACACTGAAGTCACTCAAAAAGGAAGGAAGTGGCCTGTGTAGAAACGGCCTTTCAAAATAAGCTATTCCAGAAAACCTGTTCTGGAAGAGCTTATTGAGAAATAACTCTGCTATGTAGAAATAACCTAAGAGAAACATAGCTAGCATCATGCAGTTAATGAAATAGCACACAGCTATGTCACTGCAACCTATACTCTTGTAATGCTGAGAGGCAGAACCAAACCTGGGACCTCAGGAACCTAGCTGCCTTGCTGCTAAGGAGAATCTTTCTCTCTGTAAGTGGTTTAAGTGCCATTACATGGGATCTAGTAACAGAGTGGTAGCCGTGTTAATCTGTACTCCAACAAAACAAACCAGCAGAAATGTAGCACTTTAAAGACTAACAAAACGATTTATTTGGTGATGAGCTTTCCTGGGACAGACTCACTTCTTCAGATCAATTTCATTTCCAATACAGACTGACTTATACAAGTACAGAGGACTAAAAAGAAATTTTATTGCAATTTTTTTCTTTTTGGTCCTCTGTACTTATCTAAGTCAGTATGTATTGAAAATGAAATTGATCTGAAGAAGTGGGTCTGTCCCAGGAAAGCTCATTAATGAATAAATCATTGTTAGTCTTTAAAGTGCTACATTTCTTCTAGTTTGTTTTGTTACATGGGACAGTGAACCATACCCAGTAGGTCACATCCCTAAACAGGGTCAGGTCTGGTTGGTAATTTCTTAGACCTCCAATGGAAACACACAGGAAGCAATCATGGGATGAAGACACTCAATTCAAAACCTAATTTCAAACATCTTAAAGAATATAAAAATGTATGTTTATGCATAACGCCAACAATGAATAAAAATAATAATACTAATAGAGAGAATATGAGAGAGTATTATCATGGTGGCTTGATTTAAAGTGGCAAGGTGCTATTCCAAAGAATGAGTTGCAGTGTCCTAATCAAATTCATTCTTAGGAGGTTACATTCTGCTTCCTTAAACTCTGCCCCATAGTTTCAGAAAGAAAACTTAACTTTTCACTTTCCTTTTTAAAACATTCATTTTATTGAATTGTGTTGTTGTTCTGGAATGGCTCCAGCCCAGTTCTGATTGAATTTCAATGCCAGCAGAACAATTCTTATCCATCATATTCAGTCGTGTAAAATATGTACTGTCAGGATGGACTAAATAAGTATTTTCCATACTCCTGAAAGCTAAGGCCCATCATTGTCATCATGGAAAGTCCCAGAGGGATGTGGCCTCCTTGCAAATCAAGAGGGACATATCTTGACCTCTTTCAAGATACTTAAAATTGTCTGATGGTATATGCAGTTCATGTCCATCCTTGGTAAAGCTGTCACACCATGGACACTTTTGGCACTCACCCATAAAACTGTATTCCTGGGTACCCACACTTCAGAGTTCACTGAGGTTTTCATTCTTGCTGTATGTCCATATCAAGGAAGCTGCCAAAATGGAACCAGTGCTGATGGAGATGGATGCAGCTGTTGTCCTACCACTTGTTATGAAGCATCTGAGCCAACCAAAGTCTTCAGCCTTCTTCAGTGCTCATTTTTCACTTCCATGCCTATCAGAAGTGATATAATTTTGGTTCTGTAGATCCACAGCTTCATAGCAAAATTCATGTCACAAGGTCCTCACAGAGGCCAGTGAAGGGCTCAGAAAATGACGGCAGGTGCTGCTATATGACCATCCCCTTCTTTCAAGCATCCCCCAACTCTCTCTGTGTCCTGCCCTAATATTTGAGAGCTGGCACTTGCTCAATGTCCTGCCTCAACAGCTTAGTTATTGACCTCATTGTAATTTGAAGTTAGAGCGTTGCTTGATGTAAATGGCCAGGGATGTGATTTTGTCTGAATTAATGATCAGAACAATTCATGCTGTTTCTTGCCCAACCTCTCTGCTCACCAGCTTTGTGATTCACCAAACTCAGCCAGCAAGGACACATCATCAGCATATTCAAGACCTCAAAGCAGAATGGTGTTCACCTCAATGACACCAATAGTTGCCTTCTCAAACTTGTCCATCAATAAACCAGTGCTGATAGTTACTAATTTTGGCCCATTAACTGGTTGTCTTTGAAGTCAGAGGCACACTTTTATGAGCCAAATCTGGTGGACAGCATCAAATTCAAAACTCCTGTTAAGTTGGATATCCATGGCCATTAAGTGCCAATGATTATACAATGGGGACTGAAGAGAAAGTGATCACTATGTCACTTCCAGCTGCAAATTCTAGCATTGGCTGTCTACTCTTGCACTTTTGTGTAACACAAAACTTCCTGAGCATACCAACCCACCTTCCATTATCCTTTTCTATTTGTGCATTCAAGTCACTGAGGATCACAGAGGCACTCTTCTCACAAGTTCATTAATCATTAATTCAGTTGCTGGTAAAAACTATCTGCAGTCATGTCAGTGGCTGTGATGTTGTGGGACTGTGATAATAATGAGATGGTTAGCGGAACTATATGCAATTTGGAGTTGTGCTAACAGAGGCATATTATACAAGTCACAGGTGATAATAGTACTGCTCTGTTCGGCACTGGTAGGTCCCAGCCAGAGAACTGTGTCCAAATATTGGTGACCAATATTTAGAAAGGATGTGGAAAAATGACAAAAGATCTAGAGATGCATGACAAAGGTGATTGAAGGAACAGAATGCAAACTGTGTGAGTAAAGATTGAAGGAACTAGGTACATTTAGTTCAGAAAAAAGGAGGTAATGAGACCATTTTATACCACTTTTTGTGACACTTTAAATATTTTAATACATTTTTAATATTTTTTTTGTTTTGAGAAACAAAGTTACATCAGAATCCATTTTTAACACAGCAAAACGGAAACAACTTTAAAGCTTGTTATTTTTTTTGCAAAAATTGACTTGTTCTATTTCACACATATTACATGGAGAAAGGGTCATCTTTTTGTTCTGTGCACAGCACCTGACACAGTGGGACCTTGATCTGTAACTGGGCCCTTAAGATGAATGAAATGCAAATAATAGTAAAAACAATAGAAAATTATGCAGTGAAGGGACATAAAAAGATTTAATTCATTTCCAAAATGATCATATTCTTTTATCAATATGAATGGAGTGCAATGTTAAGGCCTGCAGCACTTATCCTTAGCTTTAAACATAAATTACATTTAAAAACATTAAAAATCTGGACCCATATTTTGAAAAAAAGATATAAAAACCAATTCCTGTTTGTATCTGAATTTTCAGATCATCCAAGAGGAAAGTGTTCTACATAAAAATCAGATTTTAATAAGCATGGGGGTAGCTATTAAATGTATACCTATACTCAGTTACAATAACAAAAATCAGTCTTGACACAAATATTAAATCTGAACATGTCCTTTCTTGCATCTCCAATATAAAAACATTCTGCTCCGAGAGATCAACTGTAATATGCGTGCGTGAGTGTGTGTACTACGCATAAATTCCTTACAATTCTATTTTATGGAGTCATTTTTGCAAGGCTTTCAAGATTGCTCCATTATCAGCATGCTTAATTGCTCAAGGATGGAACTTTAGGTTGTAATGTAGTATTTGAAACTAGTTCTTTCTCTTCCATAAAAATCAGACCCACTGAATGCTGAACAGAGCTAAACTTTTACATTTTACATAAAAGGGAGAATGTAAAGTTGCATGTCAGCAGTCTGCAATCTGCTTTATGGTCATTGCCGTGCTGAGAGACCTGTGCTTGTAAAACTCAGCTCTACTTGAAGGGTGGATAATATACAGAGAGCAAAAGTTTTTGAATGTCTGACTATGTTTGGATTAAAGGGATTTGTCGACAGAAGTTTATCTTCCAAGAAAACGTCCTTTGACAGATTGCTGCCAGACTGCCAAGCGGATTGCAAAAGTGATCTGCCAGAGTGCCCGGCTGCTCTGTCAGCAAAACGGCCAACTGGAGGCACAGCAGATAAGGCTGCCCAATGTCCCAGAAGCCCTGTCTGTCAACACAGAGCCCCCTGGAATATCCAGACTGGCTTTCCATGGCAAGATCTCTGTCGACAGAGGCGCTATTCTTTGTGGGGAGTGTGGTACAGTTGTCAATAAAAGTGCTGTACTGTGTCAACTCGCTGTTGACAGAATGCCTTGGGAATGTAGAGGTTCTTTGGGCTTGGCAGAAAAACAGCCTTTTTGCTGACAGAATCCTCTAGTGTAAACATAGCCTCTGTCTCTAGCTAGCCACAGAGAAGTTACCATAGTGGATCAGACCTATGGATCCTCTAGTAAGTATCTTATCTCTGATAACAGCCTGCACCAGATGTTCCAGAGTGCAAGAAAATTTGAAGAAGGCAAGTATAGACTAATCTGTCTAAAGGGAAAATTTCTTTCTAATTCATCATCATGAAATATATTGGTCTGATTTTCAAAAACAAAAAAAAACCCAAACAAACAAACAACCCCCCGCAAAAAAAAAAAAGAAAAAGAAAAAACAACCAAAAAAAAAATAAAACCCTGCACACCTTCCTGTTTCCTGTGGACAGCATGACCCCACTGAGAGCCATGGATGTTCAGCAGTTTGCAAATGGGGCCTAGACACCTAAAACTAGTGATCCAAAAAGCCAAAATCTGAGGCCAATTTTTAAGATGTCTTCTTGAGGTGACCAGTTCTTTTTGGCCTGGTCACCAATAAAGTTCAATAAATGCCTTATTCCAGCCACAACTTGCTACATTCAACTAATTCCCCAGCAAAAGATTGCTGTTGAATCTCGTAAAGGTGACCATCTGTCCTGTTTTGGCCAGGACATCCCTGTATTTTGGGTGCCAGGAAGGTGTCCCAATTTATTTTAAAAAAAGGGGCTAAGTGCCCTGTATTCAGGCCCCATGCTGATCTGATCCTTTTCCTGCCAACAGTAACAATGTCCTAAGGTATGGAGCAGCCAGGGAGATCCCCCACAGGGGTGGTATCCCAGTGCCAGGTGCCCTGAGGCGTGGAGCAGCTGGAATGTGTCACCCCTCAGCCCCCACACAGGCAGCAACCTTGTTAGGGGCACCCAAAGGCATGCAGCAGGCAGGGAGCTGCCCTGACCAGGGTGTCCCAAATTTGGGCCTGGGCAATATGTTCACCCTAATCCAGTAGCCTCTTTTGTACAAATGAACCATTGTAGGTTGTTTTGTGCGTGCTGGATTGATTCACTCTGGTTAATGTACTAAGCTCTGGAGAAAAAAGCAGTCAAGTAGCACTTTAAAGACTAACAAAAAATATAGAGTCTGTTCTGGTATGGCTATGGTCTGAAGAAGTGGGTCTGTCCCACGAAAGCTCACCTAATAAAAATTTGTTGTTAGTCTTTAAATTGCTACTTGAATGTTTTTTTTTGTTTTGATAGTATATACACTAGCACGGCTCCCTCTCTGTTACTAAGCTCCAGAGGTTTCCCTGTTGGGATTACATAAACTCCTGGAAAAAGGAGTGAACCTTTAATTACAGCACTTTCCTTCTGCGATTGGAGGATACAATTTTCAAATGTGCGTAAGTGTCTTAGGAACTTAAAAATAATGGACTCTTTCCTTACTTAGGTATTTGAAAAATTTCCCCTTAAGTTTTTTTACCTGCAGCTTTGTTCTGGGACTAGTAGGTGAATTTCTTTCTTCCCCTTAGCCTTGTCTCAGCTATTTCCCTGCCACCCGCAAAGCAAGCTTGTAGATGCCACTTCATAGGGCTTTTGTAAAATGAAACTTGCTGCTCTCAAGTGCAGCTGAATCTAAGAGCCTCCCACTTTAAATTCTTGGCAGGCAGCCACCAAATTTGCAATTTAGGTTCATCATGTCCTCCTAATGCTTATCACTTAAAGTAACTGAAATAATACGACCCACAGCAGTGAATCAAACAGGGTAAGCAGCCATGAAATTCATTAGTTGGTAAAAACAGTGCATAAATCTCTAGTTAGCAGAATGGAACATATCTAAGGAAAAGAAGAATAAAAAATAATCTCTTATAACTTGACATTTTTGGCAGTACGGGTCAGATCCTGCACTTTTTATGCAGTCCTTAATTGGGCAGATCTTCCGTTGAATTCCATGGGGGTTTTCCCTTATTAAAGATAGAAGGATTTGATCCTAGAGCCTTTTCTAAATCTGGGGCTCTTTTCTGAGGTGATTCATACTGTTATTTTTTTAACTGTGTGGGGAATCTCCACAAGTGAGCGCATGGTTCCTAGGGCTGATAAAAGTAAAAGAAACACACTGCAGACCCCATTTACCTGAAATGCTTTGAGGACTCTCTCTCTCTCTCTCTCTCTCTCTCTCTCTCTCTCTCTCACACACACACACAAAAACCTAGATCTGCAAACAAAGCTAAAAGCATCACTTGTATTTGGAGTGCAAGAGTTAGAACAAAGCCAAAGCTCAAGGACTTAATGGTTGTAACTGTGGCATATGTCAATACCTGGCATTATAATGTGGATGTAAGTCAGATCTTCCTATTCCAAAGGCCCTGACTCTTGCATTTAGTGTGTGGGGATTATACATGATTTTCTAAAATGGTCAGTTTCAAAATGCCTGGAGTTATGCAGGATTTTGTTGGGAAAGCTGAGGTACCACCCTACTTTCCTAGCATGGAACGTCACCCTTCAGGTTATGGGAATCTAGCCTCACACACATCCTGACAAAGGAGCTTACTGATATTTTCTGTTTCTTGAATCTCACCTTTATGAATAGCTTTTTACCTGTGCAAGATAGCCCAACTCCGCCACGAAGCCACTGAGAGCTTCATGCCAGTCCCAAGCCTGGGTGAAGGAGGAGGGTTGGTCAGATGTGTGTCAATGCGCTGACCGTCAAACAACAATACAAATGAAATCTGATGCCAGTACAACCAAATGTTAAAAGATGCCAGCTTGGACATCACCTGGATAAACAAGGTCCGCAATACCAATCGAGTGATCAGGGTTGGGTCAATAAGTTGGCTACCGAAAGAAAATCACACCTAACACATATGCTATCCATTGGAACATGGCATGTCTGAACGCTGTGGGCAACTGGAAAATTAGAGCTGCTTCAGAAGAAAATAGAGAGATATCGATGTGATATACTTGGACTGGCAGAGATGCATTGGACAGGATCAGGAGAGATATGAGGTTGCAAAGTCATTTGGTCAGGAAATGAAATAAAACATGAAGCAGGAGTTGGATTCCTTCTCAGTAAAACAGAGAGAAGAGCATTATTAGGATACAAACTTGTGAGTGCAAGAATGATGGTCATGTGATTTGAAGCAAAACCATTCAACATCTCAGTCATTCAGGTGTATGCACCCACATCGGACAGTACAGAGGAAGAGATTGAGCTATTTTATAAAGACTTGACATAGACGGTGGAGGAGATACCCAAGAAAGATATGTTGTTCATCAGAGGAGATTGGAATGCGAAGGTTGGAACAGATAATGAAGGTTGGGAGAGAGTCATGGGAAGGTTTGGATATGGAGAAAGAAACGAATGAAGTGGGAAACTGTTAGAGTTTGCCACGGAGCATGAGGTGGTGATTTGCAACACGAGATTCCAACAAAAGAACTGTAGGAAGTGGACATGGCGATCGAATGACGGGATGTCCAAGAGCATGATAGGTATGATTTTGATAAGAAGAAGATGGATAACATCAGTACAGCAGTGCCAAACTTTCCAAGGAGTGGATATAGACTCAGACCACAGTCTAGTGATCACAAACATCAAGATAAAACTCAAAAGAAAAGGTAAGACACAGGTTAAGAAAAGAAGAGATGTGGTGAGGCTATGTGAAGAAGAAACAGGGAATGAATACAGAATAGTGCTTGAAGAGAAGATTAAGAATATCCCCACAGAGGAAGACCTAGATAAGAGAGTCACAGGGATAGCCATCGCTATAGAAGAGGCAATTGAGCAGAAGAAGAAAACATCAATAAGTAGTGGATTACACAGAAGACACTGAAGCAGATTCAAGAGAAAAGAGTATTGAAGATCAGAAGAGATGTTTCTGAGATGGCAGAACAGCAATATAGGATGAAATGCAATGAGTAAAGGAAAGCAGCCAGAAAGGATAAGGAGAAATGGTTAGAGGAGCAATGTGAAGATATCAAGAGGTATTACAGCGAATGTAAGACCGGGGAGGTGTATAAGACAATTAGGAATATTAATAGGAAATGGCAACCGAAGCAGATGTCAATCAAAGATGAGAATGAAGAAGTGCTCATGAACAGGAAGAAGATTATGCAGTGATGGCTGAGATATTGCAATAATCTATACAAAGCACAGTTGGACCCCAGTGTCTCAGACAGACTGATTGAAGAATTGAAAGAGATATCTCCCCCGAGCATCGAGACCAAGACCGATATTTCAAAGGAGGAAGTAGAAAAAGCAGTGAAACAACTAAAGAACAACAAGAGCCCTGGAAATGATAAGATCACAGGAGAGATGATCAAATATGGTGGAGAAAGCATGATTCAGGAAATACATCGACTATGTAATATAGCATGGAAAGAAGGGAAGGCACCTAAAGAATGGACAAGATCTGTGCTAGTGACAATGGCCAAGAAATGAGGTACATTGGAGTGCAAGAACTACAGAACGATTGCCCTAACGAGTCATCTAGGTGAAGTGCTGATGATGATACTGACTGAGAGATTAAAATCACAAATAGAGGAACATATAGCAGTTGAGCAAGAAGGGTTCAGAAAAGATAGAAGTCCCATAGAACAGATATTGGGACTAAGACTGATGGCGGAGAAAGCTCAACAAAAGACCAAAAACTTACACACTTGCTTCGTCCATTTTCAAAAGACATTTGACAGTATAGATCAGAAAGTGACTTGGGCAGTGCTGGAGTCATACGGAGTGGATAGCAGACTGATATGGTTGTTGAAAGATATCAGTGATAATGCGGAGGCAGCGATGAGAACATGCGGGGAGTTGGGAAGTTGGTTTAAAACAAGTAGACGTACGAGACAAGGAGATCCAATATCATCAAGTATCTTCATTGCACATCTGGACAGAGCGATGGGCAAGATCAAGGAAGAGGTAGAAGGGATATCTGTGCACGGGAAAAGAATTAACAACTTGAGGTGTGTGGATGATAGTTATCATTGAGGAAGATGAAGAGAAGCTAACGGAAATGGTGTGGGTGTTAAAGAAGGAAAGTGGTACGAACTGGTTATGAGCATCGATAAAACAAAAACAATGGTATTTGGAGAAAAGGAAATAGGAAGGAAGATCAGTGTTGATGGTATTGAACTAGAAAATGTAGAGAAGTTCACATATCTGGGGAGCAACATAATGTATGATCTAGACTGTAAGAAGGAAATAGCGACTAGAATAGCAAAAGCAAGAGCGAGTTTGAAGGTGATGGATAAGATCCAGAAAAGCAAAGCAATTAGCTTAAGAATGAAGCTGGACATCTTGAAAACGTGTGTATTCAGCAGCATGTTGTACGGCTGTGAGACATGGGTGATAACGAAAGATTCGAAAAGAAGAATATTGGCATTCAAAAGGAGTTGTTATATAAAGATTCTGAAAATAGGACGGATGCAGAAGGTCACCAATGATGAATTATATAGAAAGATACACCCAAAAGTGAACCTGCTGCAGAAGGTTATAAAACAGAAGCTACAAGTATTTGGACATATTTGCAGAATGAATGCTGAATAAAAAAATCAAGATCCTAGTATTCAGCATAATGGATGGCTCGAATAGGAGAGGCAGACCCCACAGAGAATGGATAGATGATGCAGTCAATTCGTGCAGAGCTAGTCTATAGAAACTAAGCCACTCTGTGCTGGACAGGGAAAGATGGAAGGAAATAGTGAGAGAGGCATCAGACACCAACAGGCGCTGAGCCCACGGTTATTGATGGTGATGATGATGATAGCTCCCCAACTCTCTCATCACATTCTTTTGGAGAAACAAGGTCACTCATATGACTTCATATGAGGGTAAAGTCAGTCTTATTTAAATGAATGTCAGAAACCCATTTTGAGTTATATAACGTTTCATCACAAAAGTAAACATATGTATATTTCTTGAAGAGATTCATGTCTGTCGTGTAATTGTAACAAAAGTTTGCATGGAGCAATTCTGTTCACTACTTGACACTTGACATCACATGACTTCATAAATTCAACCTGCAGATTGAGGTGACTGCCGTTGGCTCTTCATTATGACTGATCATTGACACTTGCTTCCTGCTTCACAAGGTGTCATGAAAACATGACACTTTCTTTTGCATGACATCAACAAAACCTTGCCACATGCTTAGCTTTGCAGAGCTGGATGTTATTTTTTTTTTCAGTGAACTCTTAAGTTCACCAAAAAGGTATATGTTAGCTCTCCAAAATAATTTACACATTTGGGTCAAATTTGGTGAAGAGTTTCAGGCAAAACAAAACAAAAACTACCCAGAAACGTCAAAAGTATTAGTTGAATCATTTTTTAAATAAACCATTATGACACGGGGTTTTGAAATGACATTTTCAAAATATTTTGTTCAATATGAACTTTTTTTTTAAGCTTTTCATTTCACTGACATGGGGAAGAACCCTTTCAGTTCAAAATGGATGAAACTTTTTGGAATTTTAATTCAACCACTACACCAAAAACCAAGTTATTTATTAGCCCTAATAACAATGAACTGTAATATGCCAAAAATCCCAATCTGAAGCAGGAAATTTGGTCTCATGGATCTTTCTACATCAAGAAATGCAAACTCATGCTTCCAAATGTGAAAATTGGGCATTAGGTCTCTGTAAGGAATCCAGAGTACATGGAAATGAGCACATTATAAATGCCCTGGTTCTGTTGGGGAGAAACAAACTTTTCATCTTACACAGAGTTCTTATCCATCTTTGGGTTGTTTTTCTACCTTCTTGGGACTAACACAGCTATAACACTGCAAGCACAGAGAGTTAGGGCTAATCTGGAAATTCTTATGTGAAATACTTCTTTTACATGGACAAGCAACATTGGAACAGACTCTGGAGACTGGATCAGCTGAGGTCCCAGACCATTCTATAGACATCGAGGCAACTGGACACAAGCTCAGAGATGTCACATATAGGCTGTGTCTACACTTAGGAAAAACTTTCAAATGGCCATGCTAATGGCCAAATTGAAGAATACTAATGAGGTGCTGAAATGAATATTCAGCACCTCATTAGCATGCTTCCAACCGTGGCACTTTGAAAGTGTCATGTTTCACTTGCGCGGGGCTTGTCTACACGGGGACCCTGCAAACATCCAAATCCCCTTATTCCTATCAGCTGAGAAGAATGAGGGGATTTCAAAGTTTGCAGGGTCCTTTTGAAAAGGACCCTCATATAGATGAGCCGTGCACAAGCGAAATACAGCACTTTCGAAGTGGTGTGGCTGGCAGCATGCTAATGACACATTGAATATTCATTTCAGTGCCTCATTAGTATTCTTTGATTTGGCCATTAGCGTGGCCATTTCGAAGTTTTTCCTAAGTGTAGGCATAGCCATAATATAACATCCAAGATTCTTGGCTCTGTTAATTTGGAAACACCAGGACTGGTTCAATAAGAATGACCCTGAGATAGATGAAATACTTTAGACCACGCAAATCACATTCATGTCCTACATCTTGGACAAGAAAAAAGTCTCAGTACCATCAGACCAAACAGAGCCCTGCAAATCTGTGGATGCAGCTATCCACAGACCACATTTATAGATCACTGATGGATGCACATATACATTTTGTATCTGTACAGGGCTCTGAAAATATAGACTACACACCTAATTATGGGTATGGAAGAACCACTGGTTGGAGTAAAAGTCTGCAGAACTGCAGGAAGTGGTGGACAATCATGCCATGACAGACTTATATAAAGCCCTTCGTGCTGTGTATTATCCAAAACCTAGGGACACAGTCCCTAACCTCAAAACAGAGGGCAGCTGGTTGTTCACAGAAAAAGACACTAATCTCTTTTGCTGGGAAGAGCATGCTGATAAGCTCCCAACATGTCAGTTCACTATATCCACTGAAGCCATTCACTCTCCTGCAGCATCCTGTCCTTGGGGAGGTTTCCATGGCCCCTTCTTTAGATGTGGTTTCTAAGGTCATCAAGCAGCTATCAATGGACAAGTCCACAGAAGCTAGGCGAATTACACCTGAGTTGCCTACTTGGTCAGGATATTCACCAACCTTTTCAAGACTACCTGGGCACCAAACAACAGTTGTGTAAGGATGCCTACACAGTTCATCTATGCAAAAGGAAGGGCAGCATATGTGGGTGACAACCATTGTGGAATCTCACTGCTGTGTATATCAGGGAAAATCTTTGTATGGTTTGTCCTCAACAGGCTTGTCTTTCCCAAAGTGAACTTAATGTACCTAGAGTCACAGTGCATTTTTGTATGCTGACTGTGGCTCTATGCAGATGACTGTTGCAACCTGACACACACAAGAGAAGGCTGGTGAACAGAACAAAGACCTGTGCAGATTGTCTTTTGACCTGAGTAAGGCCTTTGACACAGTGAATCACAAGGGCCTATGGAAATACCATTATAAAGCTGGCTGCCCAGAGAATGTGATTGTTGTTATATGCTCATTTCATGATGACATCATGTTCAGGATAATGGAGTATGGTGACTCATCAGAAACCTTCCCTGCTTAATGATAGGTCTGAAGATAGTGTTCCTGGACACAAATCTATACATGAGAAGTCTGATCAGGACCTGATGTGTGTGGTATATGTTGCGAAATTATGCACTGGCTCAGGACTAACTCTTATAATATGTGCCATTATCCTTGGTTTCCTTCATGCAGGGTGGTGAAGGAAGCAGTGTTTTCCCTTAAAAAAGTAGTTCATTCATTTTAGAGGTTTTTTTTTTTCATTTACTGTTTATTCAAGTGGAGATGGGTGAAGTGGGGTTTTCTGTATTATTTTTATTATAGTGCCCAGAGAAGGTCAGTTTCTTTCTGTGTTTCATTTGTTGTAGATAAAATGCAAAATTGGTTCTTAGTAAAATTAAAAGTGGCATGACATGAAGAATGGCCATTTTTGCTATTTTTCAAAGAATTAGGTTTATGCAAAAGACATCAACCTAGCTTAAATCTATGCAAACCTAGGGCTTTTTATAATGGAGCTGATAACTTCTAATGTTCCCCGCCCTTACATTCCCACTGAGGTCTGAGAAACATTTTTTGGTTTAAATTTTCGTACTTCTTGACTCATTACAGGGCCCTAAGCTAAATGGAGCTAGAAGTTTAATGAGAGCTTGAATGAGCAGAAAAATCCATCTTTTGAATATGGCAGGACAGAAATTGCTTGGAAAGTCATTTCAGCCTATTGAGACAGCAAATGTGCTAGAAAAGTTCATTGCTATGTGTTGGAAATTAATGGGTTATCTGAAGATGCCTGGTTAATCTCTCTGTTGGCATGAACTCCATTGATTGTAGTTCTCATAAGAAGAGAAAACAGAAGTCCACATAGAGGACCCTGAACATGTACTAACAGTTGTAAGGAATCACATTGTCAGTTTGCCCATATTGCCTAGAAAGCCTGACTTACGCTTACGGGAGAGTACGTTTTGATTCACTGCACACCGGTAATAACACTGTGGCTGTAGCTTTTCTGCTTGTGTCTGTTAGTTTTAGTTATTACCAGATCCTCCTAACCTATTTGTGTTGCCTCCCTGTTGCACTGGGTCTGAGAGGTCACTTCTGTGGGGCAGCCTGTGTTATTTCCATTGCTTTACCTGCACTATGCCTAGCAGAAAAAGGCCCTCATCTTGAGTGAGGCTCCATGTTATTACTATAATAATAATTAAAAAGTCAATGGGGAAAACATTTCCTCAAGCTATTACATCCATTTCCTTAACATTGTGAAAAATAATCACCAAAGGTACAGAATGGGCTATCATTTGCTATATTCACAGCCATGAACAGAGGTAGCAACAGGAGAGTTTTGGAGGGTGTAGTTATGGATGGAGATAGTGGGACTTAGTGAGCACCATGCTTGGACATCTGTGTGGTTTTTTTTGTTTGTTTTTTTTGACTGTTTATTTATTTATTCTCTGTGTACAGGCTATGTAGCTGAGCCACGTGCCCCTGCATAAGCAGCTGACAGGTGCCTTGGAAAGGGACACATGGCTCTGACCCTGGAAGTTTCGTAGTGGTTAATCCATCCTAGGTGATGAGGGATGGAGCTGATCTGATTTAAGTAGGGAGACTTGATATAAAAAGTCACTTGCTGGGTGAACTCAAGAAACCATGGACTGAGGTAGCTGACTGAAGAGTTTTGGAAGCAGCATGAAAAGCTTTCTTTCCAAGTGCCACCTATGTGCAGTTCCAGTGATGAAAGAGTGGTGATGACCTGCAATGGATACACTGTACTTTTTGAAATATTTCCTGAAGCCAGCATGGACTTCCTGTGTAGGAAGTGGAAGTTGGTGCCTGTGTGGGAGGAATAGATTCTTAGATGGGAGGATCACATGAGGATGCTCTGGAGAATCACAGAAGACGAGTAGCTCATACATGGCCAGGTTTGGAAAAATCAGTGCTCCAAGTTCTCAAAAGTAAGGAGATGACACCAAGTAGCTGGAGAGACGGGAAGTGAGAGGAGAGGCCAAGCATCTGATAACCACCAGAGGCAAGAGTAGAGAGTGGCATTTTACACAACTAGAAGTAGATGAGGGTGGGGAGGCAGTGGTCATCAAAAAGAAGAGGACCAGGAGGATTTCCACACAGCTGAAAGCTTGCTATTAATTCCTGGACCTCACTGTGGCAACTACAGAAGATCTCTCTCACAGTCCAGCTGGTCTGAGGGAATAGAAATGTGTATGGGATATAAGTACAGTGTGGCCACCCCCAGCGCATGGCCAATTAAGTGCACTCGAAAGTGAAAGAACTGAGGCAGGACTACAGAGGGGCCAGGGATTTGGCCAGGAGATAGGGGGCAGAGGCCACCCTGAGGTGCCCATACTATAGGGAACTACACCAGCTCCGGGCCCAAAAGATGCTCCAGATACGGTGGCCTTAGACACCACCAGTCCAAGACCAACCCCAAGCTGAAGGTGCAGGACCAGCCAGGACCATCAGGCTGGACTAGGGTGGAGGAACTGCAGAGTGCCTTGGCAGAGGAAGGCCCCCTCGTGATCACCATCAACTCCGTCTTCTCCAGCCAGGTCTCCCTGGATCTGTACTCTGGAGTTCCAGGTGGATAACGGGCTATTGGGGAACCCCAGACTGCGGGAGGTGCCCTTCCCTGCATCCCCGGGCCCCATCCCAAGCCCAGGTGTGGCAGCACCCAGCCCCAGTGTCTGTGGACAGCACCACAACCCTCCCAGCTGGGTAGTGAGGTGGGGATGGACCGCATCCAGAGGGTGGCCACAGATGCAGCCCCATAGGCCTTATGGGAACCCCCAGGGTGGGGGTTGGGTGAGTGGATGGTGCATCAGGGATGGCTGTGGCGGGGTGAGCTGGGCCTCCGGGGCTAGGTGGCAGCCTCTCTCTCCCTTGTGTCTCCTCAGCTTCATCCTCTGGGGGCTGGAGCAGTCCTGTCCCGGGACTCAGCACTCCAGCTCTGCCCTCCAAGGGAGCCGGGGAACCCACATCCCCGCTGCCCAGGCTGGCACTCCCCCAGCCCCGGAGGGCCCACAGCTGCCACCATCACAACCTCAATGATGCCACAGCCACCCAAACTTGCCATATGGGGGCAAACAGCCGTCCTCCATCAGTGGCTCCAGATGGAGCAGGGCAGGGCCTGATGATGGGAAGTCTGGAGCAATGTGGCTGTGGCACTCTGGTGCTTTGCCCCCCCAGAGCCAGAGTGCCCTGCTGCCCTCCCCGCTGCCCCCCCCCATCCACTATGCAGGGTGGCATCCCGATGGCCTCCATGGGGATCTCCTGGGCAGGGACATAGGTGGCCTCATCCATGTTGCTCACCTGGACTAGCCCACACAGATATTGGTGAAGCAACCCTTGGCATCCACAGGGATCTGCAGCACCACTGAGTGGTACCCCTTGCGGTTTATACATCACAAACTGTATTCTGGGATCACTATATGGATTCCATCGAGGGCACCAAAGCAGTTGGGGAACCCAATGGCTGCAAGTCCTGCCATGGTGTCACCAAGATCCCCGACTTGGACAGCCCTCTTCAGGATGACATGGTTGATTGCCTGGGCCAACCGTGTGAGGGAGGGCATCGACAATTGGCCCTACACGGCAGGGTGCACCATGGTCCTTCATGTTCCACCCCATCCCTGCAGGGCCCCCCTCACCTCCTGCAGGGCCCCCCTACCCCAGAGCCCACTCCTGCCATCCCATGGTAGGAGTTGGACCCCAGCCTGACATACCTCCAGACGGATGGCCCTTGGTCCAGCCAATTGGTGTCCAGCCAAACCGTGGCTATCCAGGGTGGCCACCTTCCACAATGTGATCCCCCCCTCTTTGCTTGAGTGGGACTGCGGGCTGCATGCAGGTGTCCACATGCTGCAGGGTGGGTGTGAGCCAATGGCACAGTTTCAGGAATGTCTGCCTCAACATCTTGAAGTTCTACAGACAACTTTCATTGTCCCACTGGCGCAGCACCAGCCTCTCCCACCAGTCTCCACTGTTGGGGTGACTCCAGAGGCGCCGGAGGGGACAGAAAATGGGGCGCTGCAAGTGCCCTGTGACAACGGCCCGCAGGACCCCGGTGGGAGGGGTTGTGGACTGCAGGGTTTCCAGCAGGGCCAGGATGACCATGGCCATCTGAGCCCTATGGCTGGGGGAGATGTTGCCCTTGGGCAGCCGCTGGGGCTCCACGCGCTGCAGCCTTTGCTCTAGGGCATGGTGTCGGCAGTGCAGTCCGCAGCTCAGCAGCCCCCTGCACGTGCAGGGTGCATGTGTTTGAGAGAGGCTCTTTAAGGGGGTACCTGGCTGCTAGCCCTGGAATGGCTTGTCAGCCATGAGACCCCGTGCATGGTATTTCTTGACTTATTCTTTCAAAAGAGCTCAAGTTGGTGTGTGGACACTCCCTTTCGAAAGGCCAGGAACCTCTTTAGAAAGAGCAGATTAGTATGACAATCTGCTTTGTGTGTGTGGGTGCGTTCTTTTGATATGCCTTCTTTCGATTTGGATTTTCAAAATTCAGGCTTTTGGAAATTGCGTGTAGTGTAGACACAGCCTAAGACTGGTTAGACTCCTCAAGTCAACAGGCAAGGATCTATTGGTGGCACATCACGTCAGCACTAATGACACTATATTTTGAATCCCTCGCAGCTAACAGATGAATTTAGGGAACTCAGAAACGCACTGAAGAAGAATGTCTCAGGGAACATGCGCTGCCAGTACTAGAATTTTTAAATATTATAAATCACAATTTCCTAACTCAGAAATTGTTGCTTTCACCATTGGGAAATTCTGCATTAGACCTTGCCTTAACAGGTAAAATGGAACTGATCAGAACTAGAAAATAGTTGTAGCTTAGGTACAAGTGACCATGACTCAGTCAGATTTACAATATGCAAGCACAATAAAGTCCAGACCAGAAAGATTCATATTTGGTGCATTAAAAAGGTCAGTTACACAAAGCTCAAAACAAATATGAATAGAATCAACTGAATGGAAGAATTCAATACAGAGAAATGTGGATGGTAACTGGGAGTTCTTTTAGAATAGTTTATTAACGACCCAAAAAAACATAAATTACGAAGAAATCTATATGGTCTGTCTACACTGCAGAGGTCTTTTGAAAGAAGCCCTTCTGGAAGATCTCTTCTGAAAGAACTTCTTTAGAAAGCATGCATCCACACAGAAAGAATGAATCAAAAGAGAGTGTCCACCCAGCCCCCACTCTTTTGAAAGATCAGGCCAGAGATGGAAAAATCAGGTTCCATAAGGACTTCTTTTGAAAGAAGGGCCCTGTGGAGCATCTACACATATTTTCTTTCAAAAGAAGGCATCCTTCCTGAAATGGGAATGCAAGAGTGATTTCAAAAGGAGCACCACATTCTTTTAATTTACTTTCAAAAGAATGCTTTTTGTATGTAGATGCTCCAGGGCTGTTTCTACACATGCCACTTTCTCCAAAAGTGGCATGCTAATAAACATTCCAAAATATGCTAATGAGGTGTGTATGTAAATTCCCAGTGCCTCATTAGCATAAGGTCACATGATTTGGGGTCCGGAAGACAGTCTTGTGGAGTCCAAAACAGCGTGTAGAAGCACAGCCCCCGCGGGGGGGTGTCTTCAAGTACTCTTTCTGGATGCCCCTTCTTCCTGAAAATTTTCAGGAAGAAGGGGATCCGGAAAGATGACTTCTTTCCAGAAGACCCCCCAGGGGCCATGCTTCTACACCCTGTTTTGGAGTCCGGAAGACCGTCTTCTGGACTACATATCATGTGACCTTATGCTAATGAGTTGCTGGGAATTTACATACACACCTCATTAGCATATTTTGGAATGTTTATTAGCATGCCACTTTCTCCAGGGCCGTGTCTACACTAGCCAAAAACTTCAAAATGGCCATGAAAATGGCCATTTCAAAGTTTACTAATGAAGCGCTGAAATACATATTCAGCGCCTCATTAGCATGTGGGCGGCCATGGCGCTTCAAAATTGACGTGGCTCGCCGCCACGCGGCTCATCCAGATGGGGCTCTTTTTCGAAAGGATCCTGGCTACTTCGAAGTCCCCTTATTCCTATGAGCAGATGGGAATAAGGGGACTTCGAAGTAGCTGGGGTCCTTTCAAAAAAGAGCCCCGTCTGGATGAGCCGCGTGGCGGCGAGCCGCGTCAATTTTGAAGCGCTGTGGCCGCCCGCATGCTAATGGGGCACTGAATATGTATTTCAGCGTTTCATTAGTAAACTCCGAAATGGCCATTTGCATGGACATTTCGAAGTTTTTGGCTAGTGTAGACATAGCCCAAAAGTGGCATTTGTAGAAACAGCCCATGGGATCTTTCAAAGGAGTCCCCTTCTTTCGAAAAATCTTTTGAAAGAACTGGCTAGTGTAGAAGAAGCCATGGTGTTTGAAAAACTGACCGGCTTTAGAGAAGAAATTAAAGCAGCTAGAAAAACATCTATCTACCTATCTATCTATCTAATCTCAAAATGGGAGAAAGGGGAACTTGATCGCAGTGAATATATATCAAAGCCAGGAATTGTAGAAAATTAATAATTGAAGCAAAGGGACACAAGGGGAAATTTGTAGCCAGAAAGTTAAGGATAAATTGTGACAGTAACTTTTCCCACGTTCATCTCTTTTTACAAAGCTATAATTCATTTACAAAGTATGCATGGCAACATTATATGTAAAACTTTAGGATTCTACTATATGATGTTACTAGAGTATGTTCTAAGTCTGGGAAGTAGTCACAAACAAATTACCCAGACACAAAAGGCTAGCTGATTCTTTTCCAGGCATCAACACAATCAAATAGACCACCATCTAGTTAAGATACCATTCTTTGGCAGGAAAGGGGATGTGGACAAAAATGTACAGCTTTTCCAAGAACCCTTTGGGGCTTCCCATCTGCACAGGCTGTTCATCTCCTGAAGCTCAGCTGGAGATGATTCTCAAAGAAGAGAAAGCATCATAGGAAAGAAGGGCAAAACACCCCAAATTATCTCTACCTCTCTCTCTAGCCATGACATGTGACATACTAATGAAGCATCTTTTGATGGGTGAGGGATCCTGAGAGAAAGAGATTCAGTTAGTAATACTGCTTTATATGTGGTGAGACAGGCCTTTGCTTTGAATTCACTTAACTTGCTAGGTTGGGCATTGGTTGCTTTTTACTTTTTTCTTACAACCAATTTTGACTTTATGCCTCATAACTTGAAATTACTTAAATCCTACAGTAATTAATAAACTTGTTTTATTATTTTATCTAAACCAGTGTGTTTGGGCTGCGGTGTTTGGGAAACTCCATTTGGAATAGCAGTTTTTGTACATATTTTCTATTAATAAAATGGTGGATTTTATATGTGTTTCTATTGTCTCAGAGAGAACAGGCAGTACAAGATGAGCATTTCTGGGAAACTTCTGGGACTGGGAATTTGCTTATGTTGTTTTGCAGTGTAATGTGAGAGTGGCTGGCTATAGCATTCATACACTATACACCCATGCACTTGCATGCTGCAAGCTGTATGGCAGCAGGTCAGGAGAGGCAGCTCTCACAGCAAAGCCATGTAAAAGGCCCCCCAGATTGCAGAACAGAGAGGACACATCTGTTCATTGGTCCAGATTGTAGCTTGAGTAATGTCACACAAATAGAAGGAGTTTTTAAAGTAGTTGAGAAAAAAAAAAGTATCCTAACAAGTGTGTTGGTCTATTACTAGACGGAAATGGTAGAATTCTCAATAATAATGAGGAAAAGGCATTCAGTGTGACAATTTTAAAATCATAATTAGATGCGAAAGTCTCTGTAGAATTTGGCCAAGACACCAAGGTCAGCAGCCTACTCTTGCAAAATGTGATAATGGATCTTCAATAATCCCCAATACTCTGGCCCTGGGTTTTTAGATTCTGTCCAAGGGATGAGCAACACAATTCCTCCTATCATATTGGCACATGTAATTCCCTATTGAGTTAAAGGGTGGACTTCTACCTATTTAAATGCCCGTAACACTTCTTGAAATGCATACATGGTTCTTGGCAATGGGACCACACGTGAAAATGCTCAGTCCAGTTCAGCTGGGAACATGAAAGCTTCACATGATGAGGGTATTTGATTGCTGGAAGCACACAAGATTGTAGGACATGCAATTAAAAGAAAAATCAAGCTGAATCTTTCTTGGTAATGATGATAGCTGGAAAATATTCACATGTGGAGGTGATAAAAAACCAAACACAGGATGACTATGCTCAACCAATCTTTGTCAGCAGTTTAAGAGGGCATTATAAAGAATAGCAGGGAAAAAATTACATCTACAAATCATGGAACGGAGAATAGTCTGTAGGAAACATTTGAACAGAAGAACGGTTAAAATTTATAAGTTAAAAGTTTAGGCTTAGGCTTTTCTGATCCTATGTCAGACCAATGTCAGCTATAAAGTGATACCTCAGAATCATTGATAATGAGAAGAAATCAACTGTCAGACAACAAAGTTTCAGGTATATTTTGAGAAGAAGAAAAGAATAAATTTATGACCTGAGTGTTTGGATTTTTCTTTTTTTTTTTTCCTGGTGGGGAAAAATGTTCTATTCAGAAGTGATGTATTGAGTTGGTTGTAATGGAAGACAGAGAAGAGCAAAGCTGCCGAAAACAGGGTAAAACTTACAGCTTCTTCGACATGTTTTATTGTCTCATCTTAAAGAGTGTGTCTCTTTTCTGACCTCCTGGGAATCTGAAACAAAAGAGGATTCTTCAGTGTGATGTACTAAGGGAAAAAAAATCAACTGCACACAAGTCTTTATGGTGGATTCCACACAACTTTCTACACTAAGAATCAGAACTTCTTACCTGACATTTGTTTAGCAAAGCTTCACTCTTCCATAAATTCACAAATATGTGGTTTCAAGAGAAATCATTCATATACCCATTTTATATCAACTGATATTACCATTTTAATATTTCTAATATCTGAATAATGGAAAGTAAACAGAGAGCTTTACAGAGCAGCAAACTTGAATATAAAGTGCCTTTAAATAATAATGGTTTACACTCAAAATATTAAAAGCTTTGCCAGTTTGCACAAGTTGTGGATTTAGCTCTCAGATCAAGTTCGTTTGGATGAGAAATTGACTTCAGTCGTACAAATACGCTGGTGCTGAAACATGGAAAGTCACAACTGAGGTCATTTAGAATGCCCACGATCATAGAAAGTTAAGCAGGAATGGGTCACAACAACTGACACGAATATTCAGTAAGGGGTGTGTACTGAAGACAAAAGCCATAAGTTTACATACTACTGGGTTAGGGTATGTACGTATCTTAGTGGTTCTATTAAAGATATTTTTAACAGTAAAGTGACTAGGTTTTTAATGGCAACATAGAAAAAATGTGGGCTGAGCAGATCTTAACAAGGAGAGGGTGGAAACTCGGAGCAGTGCTATAATAAAGCCATATAATGCATTTATCTAGTGATCAGTATTCAGCTGAGACTGTTGTGCATGATTGTAACATAGTTTCAGTAGCTGTTTTACTGAGTATATGTCCTTGTAAAGTCTTTATCTGGACAAGTGGTGTGGCCTGTGACCCACAAGCCACAAACAGCTCATCAGGATAAATTGTTGGTGGGTCTGTCAGACAGATTGTTTACCTTAGCCGTGTCTACACGTGCACACAACTTCGAAGTAGCGGCACTAACTTCGAAATAGTGCCCATCACGGCTACACGTGGCGAGCGCTATTTCGAAGTTGAAATCGACGTTAGGCGGTGAGACGTCGAAGCCGCTAACCCCATGAGGGGATGGGAATAGCACCCTACTTCGACGTTCAACGTCGAAGTAGGGCACGTGTAGACGATCCGCATCCTGCAACATCGAAATAGCGGGGTCCGCCATGGCGACCATCAGCTGAGGGGTTGAGAGACGCTCTCTCTCCAGCCCCTGCGGGGCTCTATGGTCACCGTGTGCAGCAGCCCTTAGCCCAGGGCTTTTGGCTGCTGCTGCGGCAGCTGGGGATCCATGCTGCATGCACAGGGTCTGCAACCAGTTGTCGGCTCTGTGGATCTTGTGTTGTATAGTGCAACTGTGTCTGGGAGGGGCCCTTTAAGGGAGCGGCTTGCTGTTGAGTCCGCCCTGTGACACTGTCTGCAGCTGTTCCTGGACCCTTATTTTGATGTGTGCTACTTTGGCATGTAGATGTTCCCTCGCAGCGCCTATTTCGATGTGGTGCTGCCCAACGTTGAAGTTGAACATCGACGTTGCCAGCCCTGGAGGATGTGTAGACGTTATTCATTGAAATAGACTATTTCAATGTCGCTACATCGAAATAAGCTATTTCGATGTAGCGTGCACGTGTAGACGTAGTCCTTGTGTCCAAAGGTATGGCTGCTCAGAGCGCTCATTGACTGAAATTTGCTATTCCTGGCCAATGGGAGCTGTGAGAAGTGGCAGACAGCAAATTTATGTGGCCTGTGCCACTTCCCACAGTTCCCATTGGCTGAAAATAGCAAACCACAACCAATGTGGGGGCAAATGGCTGAACCTGCAGATGCCAGGTAAACGATCTGTCTGACAAACAGCATGTGGTCCATGAACCACAGGTTGCCTTCCACTGATCTAGGACTGTTTATAGGTTTCACATTCCTTTTTTTCTCTATTTGTAGATATGTTGAAGCCAAAGTGCTCATGGAATCATGAGCTAAATGTCAGTAATACTAGGTTTTGCTAAAGCCCAAATACTACTATACTACTACTACTAATAATAATAAAAAAAATGACTATTGGTAATGCATAGCATGTGATTCATTAGCAATCAGTGATGCAGCAGGCAGGCAGCCTTATAGGAGAGCAAGTTCTTTACTGAGCATGCTGAGAGGCCTGAGTCACATGTTTTCAGGCTTGTGTTTGTCTGGTAACTGCTAGTCCCAGCATGCACTCCTGAGCTACTAGTGTCACAGGAAACAAGATCCCTCCAAAAACCTGACCCTTTTTATTCAGTTCCACTCTCTACAAAGTGCCCTCCCTGAATGGATCTGACCAGCCATTGTCCATTCCTCCTTTGCTTGCCTTTTCAAGACTAACCTCAGCTGTGATATCTGCAAGAAATTAACCTGTTAATAATTATGTTGTTACTTGATAAGAGAATTTGAGAATAGGGTTTCTGTGAAAATAATAGTCCTGTGACCTTCAGCTATTTTGGTCTTTGAATTTGCATCCACTATTCAAAACTAATTGTCTAATTATTTTGTTGAGTTTTCAACTGATTCAAATATATATATATATATATATATATATATATATATATATATATATATATATGGTTGAATTTTAAATCTGGTCTATAGGGATTAATCACTGAAATACTGACTTTCAATTAACAAAGACACTGTAAAGGATACAGAGAATTTTTCACTCACACTCATCTCAGAAGTATTTGAGTATGCACATGAAATATGTTGGATATAACGCCAGAAATCATCAACTTAAACCAATTCAGCAACAATAATAATGAAATTTAAAGTAGGATGTAGTGTCCTATTTTTATCTTTTATTAGGGAGTGAGAAGGCAAAGCTCATATTTTAAACTCTGAAGATTATATCTCTTAATTTCAGAAACTTAATTTGTATTTTTCCCAAAAGATCTCATTTCTTATTGGCTTATAGTTTGTCTTTCCATTTTCATTATCAGTTAACCCTCATTGTAAAGCCTAAACACTTAAGATGTTGCATCATTATAGACTTACAGGATTTCCCCAGTGTTTCATGGGTCCTTCTGTGGGCTTAGGGCAGTGGGTAGGTGGTGCAGGAGTCAGGGCAGGGTAGGAGGCTCAGGACAGGGAGTCAGAAGGCATGGGAGGATCTCAGGGCAGGGGGTGAGGTGGTGTGGGAGGGCTCAAGGCAAGGGACTTGGAGGTGTGGGGAGGCTCAGGGCCAGGAGTCATAGGTACAAGAGTCAGGACGGGGCTGGGGGGCTCAAAGCAGGAGACTGGGAGGTCTTGGAGGACACATCAGGGCCCCCCATGGAAGCAAGGGGCATTGTTCTGGCAGTGGTGGCTCCCCAAGGCTTTCTGGGGCCACTTGCAGAGGCCCAGAGCTGCCTGTGGCCATGAGGCTAGAGTTGCTCAAGTGGCATCAGCTACCCAGGGTGGAACCCACCTGCCATCCTTTTTGCTGGAGCCAGCCTGGGCCAGTGCAGGCCACATGCCAGCTGCTCCTCAGGGCTGGCCTGGGGAGGCAGCGGCTGCATGCTCTAACCTGGGACAGGCTGAGATGACCAGGGCCACGCTGACAGACACTGCCTTCTCCCTAGATCTGGGTTGCTTGCTGTCCCCTTATGGTCATTTTTGGGTCTAACTGTTCCTGTGCTTTCTGCCTCCCTGTGGTCATTCATGAGTAGAACTTTCCCTGCTATCATACCCCTTCCTTTCCATTTAAAAAGAAACAATCACATTCCACACACTTCCCATTATCCTGGCACAACCAAACCTGACCTTACTTTAATTTAGGGTAAGAGGAAGCTGCACACCATATTTGGTGATCCTTGCTGTTACCATTTAGGAGGTGTTCTTGAACAAATGGACTCACAGGTAGACAGACAGACAGACCAGATGCACAAACTTTCTGAAATATAAAGTGGATTGCTTTGTTGTACAACTGTATTAAGCTGATTCTCATTATCCAGAAGTAGAATAGCAAACACTGTCTTGTAGGAAAACATCACGAAAATTCCACACTTTAGAGGGAACAGCAATCAAGACAAAATCCAACCAGTTAGCTAAAAATTGGGTTCCTAATAGTTGTCTGAGTTAGCTAGAGTGAGCTTAGTGTGCTTACTAGGGTTGGGGGACTAAGAGGTGCTTCTGGCTGACTGCAGTAGCCCAAAGGGATTAAGCAGGTAGTTACTGAGGCTGTGTCTATATGACATGATAAAATCTAATTTCAAGGCATTTGTTCGATGTTAAAATGTGACTGTCTTCACAGTCAATACTATTAACTGAATTTATTGAGCCATAATGCTGATTACAAAATATCATTATTATGGGACAGGTATAGCATCACATTCTAATTTAAAATCTTGAATCAAAGCTAGTGTGGAAGTGCCATGTCCTTAATTAGAATTTATTAGGCTCCAAAAGTGTCCTGTATGTATCCCACAAAGCTACATGGTGACCCTCCAAGTATGGCAGCTTCATTGTGTACTGCTCTCATGTGCGCAGGAAGAAGGTCAAAGTAAGCCAACACAGTTTTGATTGAATTAGAATTTGAACAGGAATTCAGCAGTCCAGCCCTGCGAATATAAAGGGTGCCCATTATGAAAAAAATCCCGTTGCCCATCACGTCACACTGCATCAGTAGCCATCACACTGCATCAGTAACCATTGCACCGCATAGGTAGCAATTTTCGGTAGCTCTCTACTGCAATCATGAGCACTCAGGGTAGTGATCTGCCTAGCACTTCTCAGGTTCACAAGAGAGCACCAGCTTGGACCCACCAGGAGATCTTGATCCTATTGCCATATGGGGAAACCAATCAGCGGCAAAGAAACTTTGGGTGGCGGAGAGAAACGTGGCAATATATGAGCAAACGTCGTTCAAGATAACTGCCAGAGGTTACTCCCAGAACTCTGTGGAATGCTGAGTGAAGGTTAAAGAACTCCAGCAGGCCTATCAAAAAGTCTGGGAAGCCAACCAGCAGTCCGGGGCAGCTCCGCAGACTTGCTGCTATTATCAACACCTGCACATGCTTATGGGGATTGACCCCACCGTGGAGCCTGGTCTGAATTATGACACTTGTGGAGGCCCTGGCGTGGCGTTCAGGGTAAGATCAGAGGAAGAGGGCAAAGGAGAGGAGGAAGGGGGCAATGAGCAGAAGTCAAAGGAAGCTGTTCCAGACAGCCCAGAGCTCTTCACCATAAACCTGGAACTGGTGCCCTCCAAGCCAGGCCCCTCCATGCTGGTCCCTGACCTCCCAGGAGTAAGCAGTTAGGGCAAGTATTTATTCTGATGTTAGAAGCGGGTTGGGAGTGGGAATAGCTATAGGGTTGTGTGTAGGCACAGATTTGCTATCTATGGTTCTGTGCCCCTCAGAACAGCATGTTGATGTTTCTTGAGATGGAATCCTCCTTTTTGAAGAGCTTCTCAAAGGCTTTATCCAGACACACCTGTATTTTTTAAAAGAGGTTCTTGGGCAGGTCCCACTTGTTGTAGCTTCCATGGTAGCACCCCTTGCCATGCCAGGCAACCAGCTAGTGATCTGGTGTCATGGTGCCACACAGAATTTTAGGAAATTTTCCAGGCTTCTGGTCACACAACAGGAGTAGCTGTTCTTTCTCCATGGATACATCTACACGTGCACGCAACATCGAAGTAGGCTATTTCGATGAATAACGTCTACACATCCTCCAGGGCTGGCAACGTCGACGTTCAACTTCGACGTTGGGCAGCACCACCTCGAAATAGGTGCAGCGAGGGAACGTCTACACAGCAAAGTACCACACATCGAAATAAGGGTGCCAGGAACAGCTGCAGACAGGGTCACAGGGCAGACTCAACAACAAGCCGCTCCCTTAAAGGGCCCCTCCTAGACACAGTTGCGCTAAACAACACAAGATCCACAGAGCCAACAACTGGTTGCAGACCCTGTGCATGCAGCATGGATCCCCAGCTGCCACAGCAGCAGCCAGAAGCCCTGGGCTAAGGGCTGCTGCACACGGTAACCATAGAGCCCCGCAGGGGCTGGAGAGAGAGCGTCTCTCAACCCCCTCAGCTGATGGCCGCCATGGCGGACCCCACTATTTCGATGTTGTGGGACGCAGATCGGCTACACGTGCCCTACTTCGACGTTCAACTTCGAAGTAGGGCGCTATGCCCATCCCCTCATGGGGTTAGCGACTTCGACGTCTCGCCACCTAATGTCTATTTCAACTTCGAAATAGCGCCCAACACGTGTAGCTGTGACAGGCGCTATTTCGAAGTTGGCGCTGTTACTTCGAAGTAGTGTGCACATGTAGACGCGGCCTATATCTGTTAGTTTTAGGAGGGTGATGTATTTTTTTTTTTTTAAGCATGCTTCCTGCCTTGCAGCTGCCAGGCTCTGCTTGGCTTTTCCCCTCCCATATCCCTTTCCCCCAGCATTTCTTTTCCAGCATTTCTTTTCATTTGTGAGGACACCCCTGCACCCTATTAGGCGTTTCACCTCCCATGTCTCTTTCCTCCAGTATTTCTTTTCCAGCATTTCTTTTGATTTTTCAGGACTCCCTGGTTCCACAGGACTTCTGTGCTCTGCTGGACATTTCCCCTCCCATGTACCTTCCCAAGCAGCATTTGTTTTCAGTTTTCAGGAATCCCCCGTGCCCCATGGGGGATTCCTCTGCTGTGCTTTTCCCTTCCCATGTCCGTTTACATCCAGTCTTTCTTTGGATTACTTTTTTTCTTTACATCACTTTTACTGTACATCAAACCCCACCCCCACACAGCTGTCCATTTTTCACTGCCACAGGACACCCATCCAGAATATCTGGTGCCCTCCCCTGCTTTGCAGACCTCCCCTTCCCCTGAAAAGAGGACAATTTCTTATAGCTTGCCATGTCCATAAAGCAATGTGCTTAATAAGTGAAGGCAAGTGATGTATTGTGAAATGCACGCTTACTATCCCATCCTTAATAACCCATGAGTGTCCTTCAAAACTAAAGTTTCACTGCTAGTATACATATTCATTGCACTTCAAAGCACATTGTGTGAATTGTTCTTTAATTTTGACCTTCATTTTCCAGACCTAAGGCCCACCGTACCAGAGAAGAATCAAAGATGGAAGAAATGCAAACAATATCTTATCCCACAGCATATGGAAAAGACTGAGGGAGAACACACCAAGCTGACAAAGGATGCTGCTCAATGGCATCATAGTACAGCTGAGTGGCATCACAGTCAAGCGGAGTTTAATGAAAGAATGCTTCACCTCCAGCAGCAGCAAGTAGCAAAGCAGAGTTAGGTCACCACAAAACTCCTACTGGCAGTTACTGAGCAAATGGAGGTCCTGTGCTCCCTGCTGCAGCTGCAGAGGCACTCCCAACCCAGCAATGCAGCAGCCAATACCTGCTGGCCGAAGTTCCCCGAAGAAAGGTCACCCACCCCCCATTGTTATGGTCCCCGCACATGGGGAGGGTGGGCAAGGGTAGCCTGCCGCTCCAGTCCCAAGGGAACACTGCAAAAGGCTATACAAGCACCCTTGAGAATGCTTCTTTTCCCTGCAACTTAAACCTTTGCTCCCCCCAAAATAAAATCTTTTCTTTGAGCTCAGTGTGATTTTTTGGTGCGCAGGAGTGGGGAGAAACACAAATCAAACTGGGTGGCTGGGGACAGCTGAAGGTACAGCTGGTCACTGTTACTCCCTGGTTTGCAGCACACACGTGGCTGAGGGAACTGTGCAGGTTGCAGGAGAGGGTGCTAAAGGCACAGCTGCCCACCCATACTCCCTGGTCCACAGCAGACGCAAGGTGGAGGGAACCAAGTGAGTTGGGGGAGAGGTGAGTAAAGGCACAGCTTCCCATTGATACTCCCTGGTCCACAGCAGACATGTGGCTCAGGGAACCATGTGGGTTGGGGGAGGAGCTGCTGAAGGTACAGCTGCCTACTGATACTTTGTGGTCCACAGCAGCTACGTGGATGAGGGCACTGAGTGGGTTGTGGGAGGGGCCACTGAAGGCACTGCTGCCCACCACATGCATTCTACTTGCTGCAATCTAACAGCCTCCCACCAAGTAAAAGCAATTATTCATTATGGTACAATATGATTTATTGGCGTTATGTCAGAGAAATACATTGGAAGCATGTGCATTACTGATCAGTCATGAAGCTATTTGTTAAAGCTTCCCTTTTTGCTGCTGCCTGAGCCTGGTTACCGGTGAATGGTTGTGTAGGCAGCTGTGAGTAAGCCCTGCCTATGGCCTCTGCTTCAGAATTCCTGATTGCTGAGAAAGTCTCCTACCTGGATTCACATATGTTGTGCAAAACGGCATGCACTGTGATAATGTTGGGGACATTACCTTCAGAAAGGTCCAAGCGTGTCAATAAACATCTGAACCTCCCTTTTAAACTGCCAAAGATGCATTCAACCACCATTCTGCTAAGTCTGTGATTAAAGTTTTCCTTGCTGGGGTCCAGGGCTCCTGTGCAGGCTTTCATAAGGCAGGGGAGCAGAGGGTAGGCAGGGTCACCTAATGTAACAATGGGCATCTCCACGTCGCCAATCTTGATTTTCCAATCTGGAAAAAAAGTCCCATCTAGGAGCTTTTAGTATAGTCCCGAATTTCAGAATTTGTGCATATCATGAACTCTCCCTGACCAGCCAATGTTAATGTAGATAAAATGACCTTTGTAATCTACCAACCCCTACATCGCCATGGAGAAGTACCCCTTTCAATTTATATATTCTGAGGCTTGGTGGGCTGGGGTCATGATGGGGATGTGAGCATCATCTATTGCCCCACCATGGTTAGGTAAGCCCTGAGCAGCAAAGCCATTCACTATGGTCTGTACATCTTTCAGGGTCACAGTCTTCCTGAGGAGATGCCAACAAATTGCATGGGCCACCTCCATCACCATGGACCCCACTGTAGATCTGTCCATCCTGAACTGATTTGCCAATGACCAGTAACTGTTGAGCATTGCAAACTTCCACAGTGTGATTGCCAGTTGCTTGTGAACCATTAAAGCTGGCCTCATTTTTGTGTTGCTGTGCTTCAGGGCTGGTGCCAGCACATCACAAAGTTCCATAAAAGTGTACTAGTGAATGGTAAAGTTCTGCACCCACTTCTGGTCATTCCAGGACTCCAAAACAATGTGGTTCCACCAGTGTGTGCTGGTGTCATGAGTCCAAAACCACCACTTCACTGTCAGCAATGAATTCTTGGCAGCCAGCAGTTGTGAGTTCTCGGACTGCAGTTGGGAGATTTGCTCCTCCAAACATCATTGTCAGCAGCAGCAGCAGCACCATTATGATAGCCAACCGTCTTTAAGCTTTGGAATTGAAGGACAAATTGTGTGACAGCCACTGTGGTTGCCGAAATTATCTTTGCTATGATTTGGAGCATTTGGGGATCAATGCTTGTGCTGGAATGCTGCAGCAGGAAATGGCACAATCCCCTGTTCTTTTTTTGCACACTGATTCTGTGAATTCTGGGACAGTGCTTGGAATTCTAGGAGTCAAACATGAAACTCCCACAAGCAACCAGGACTAAGACTGTGGGATAGGTACCCACAATGCAGTGCTCATGCTATCGAAATTGCACAGTGCGATGAGGACGTGGAGATTCGACATGGAAAAAAGGTGGGTCAAATTTCAAGAATCTCTGTAGACACTTCATTCAAATTCATAATATTGATGTTAAATAATCAAATATATTAAAAATTGAATTTATCTTGTTGAGTAGACACAGCTTGAGAGTGACTCGGTGAGGAGTTGTGGTCAGCATACTGAGTCCAATAGGTGTAGCTCAGCAGGAAGCCCGGGGTCACTGAGGACTCAAGTTGAGGCAAGGAGTCCCCAAGAAAGGTCCTGCTCAATTCCAGATTGCTTTTTTAGTCTGATAGAGGTTCGTGTCAGAAGGGTTAAAAGTTGAGGCTAGGGTGTCCTGCAGAGAAAGGCATGCCAGCTGATGGTACCATGAAAGGACCTGGTGGGCCTTTGACGGATTGAGCACAGGAACAAGTATGGGAACAAGTATGGGACATTTTGGGTTGTGTAATCTGGAAGGAGTTTGTTTCACATATGGAGTGTGACTTGGCCAGAGGGCTGACTCACCAAAAACCTGCCTGAAAAGTGCAGAAGTGGACAGGAGTGCACCATGAGTGAAGGAAAGTGAGAAAAGTGGGGCTACTATAAGGTGGGTGAACAACTGGCTGGATAACCGTACCCAGAGAGTAGTTATTAATGGTTTTCAATCTGGCTGGTAAAGTATAACTAGTGGGGTTCCACAGGGGTCTGTTTTGGGACCGGTTCTGTTCAATATCTTCATTAACAATTTAGATATTGACATAGAAAGTACACTTATTAAGTTTGCAGATGATACCAAGCTGGGAGGGGTTGCAACTTCTTTGGAGGATAGGGTCATAATTCAAAAGGATCTGGATAAACTGGAGAAATGGTCTGAGGTAAACAGGATGAAGTTTAATAAGGACAAATGTAAAGTGCTCCACTTAGGAAGAAGCAATCAGTGTCACACATACAGAATGGGAAAGGACTGCCTAGGAATGAGTACAGCAGAAAGGGATCTAGGGGTTATAGTGGACCACAAGCTAAATATGAGTCAACAGTGTGATACTGTTGCGAAAAAGGCAAACATGATTCTAGGATGCATTAACAGGTGTGTTGTGAACGAGACACGAGAAGTCATTCTCCCGCTCTACTCTGTGCTGGTTAGGCCTCAGCTGGAGTATTGTGTCCAGTTCTGGGCACCGCAGTTCAGGAAGGATGTGGAGAAATTGGAGAGGGTCCAGAGGAGAGCAACGAGAATGATCAAAGGTCTAGAGAATATGACCTATGAAGAAAGGCTGAAAGAATTGGTCTTGTTTAGTTTGGAAAAGAGAAGATTTAAGGGGGACATGATAGCAGTTTTCAGGTATCTAAAAGGGTGTCATAAGGCAGAAGGAGGGAACTTGTTCTTCCTTGCCTCTGAGGATAGAACAAGAGGCAATGGACTGAAATTGCAGCAGGGGAGGTTCAGGTTGGACATTAGGAAAAAGTTCCTAACTGTCAGGGTGATCAAATACTGGAACGAATTGCCAAGGGAAGTGGTAGAATCTCCATCACTGGAGCTATTTAAGAAGAGGTTAGATAGATGGCTTTCAGGGATGGTCTAGAAAGTGCTTGGTCCTGCCATGAGGGCAGGGGGCTGGACTCGATGGCATCTCAAGGTCCCTTCCAGTCCTACTCTTCTATGATTCTATGATTCTAAAAACTGCCAGCACACTTGCAGTTGTACAGGTGGTGTATGCAAAAATTGAGTACGAGCCATTACATGCATATAGACCCTATGACAGACAGCCACAAAACCAAAAAGTATCTGATGAAAAAAATAAAAAAACAACAGACAAGCTACAAATGTGTGCGTCCGAGAGGGAAAATGGAAGAATATTTAGACATAATTGTAGATATCAGTTTAGTTCTCAGAAGATTAAATTGTTTCTGATAATCTCTCACTCATGAAAGCTGTTTTTGTAAGAGAAAAAGGAGATCCATTGGCTAGACTACTAGTCTATGACTTGAAACACGTGGTGCAATTCCTTGATAATGTTAACCAAGTCATTAAAAGCCAAGATTTAAAATATACTTCTTGGAGTTTAGTAAAATTTGTTTGATGAAAAGTGCACTTTTCAACAGGACAAATGTATCAGTGTATTTATATCAAATCTGGCAAACGCTACAGACTGGGGGGAAAAGCCTGACAAATAATTGAAAATTTTGAGAATGGTTTGACATTTTTGACATGAGTAGTACTGCCTTTTCATTCTACCAAATTGATATTTTGTTATGAAAATGTGGTTTCCAGTTAAAATTGGTAACATTTCATTTGACTAGAATATTGTGTTCCTGTTTTTTCATTTAATCAAGAAATATTGAAAAAATCCAGTCAAAAGTATATGATTTTGATCATCATATTAACTGATTCAGCTATAGAAAATTCATTTATTCTCTAAACTATATTACTTAGGTGCCTCAAATTGGAGTGTTGTCTAGTAGGATTTTCAAAAGCACCTAGACACCCATTTTCCATAGAGTTAGCCATCAACACGCATTTGAAAATCCTACTCGGTATCCATTGTACCTTTAAATCTTCCTTTCTCTCTCTCTCTCTCTCTCAATCTCTCTCAAGTCTCCATTTGTAAAATGATTATAATAGAACTTGTCTACATTGCAGAGTTGTTGTTGGAGTAATTACACAGGGCCCGATAAAATTTATCTTGGAGTATTTATTGAAATGCTTGAAGCCATCTCAGAACCATTTGCTGAGGTCCCAGAGGAGTGGAGAAGGGTAAACTTAGTACCTATCTTTTAAAAAGAGAAGCAAAGAGGACACAGGAAATTAAAGACCATTCAGCTTAACTTAGATACTTGGAAAGATTGTGGAACAAATGATTAAGCAATCAGTTTATAAGCACCTACAAAATAGTAAGATTTTAAGGAATAACCAGCATGAATTTGTCAAAATTAAATCATGCAAAACCAACCTGTTCTCCCTTTTTGACATGCATAATGGCCTACGTGGACATAAAGAAGCAGCACACATGATATATCTTAATTTTAGTAAGGGTGTATGTAGTATTCCACAGGACTTTCTCATCAACAAGGGAAATGCTCTCTAGACAATGGTCGCAGGATATTAGAGAGACAAGGCAGGTGAGGCAATGCCTTTATATGGACAAACTTCTCTTAGCAGGAGAGACAAGATTTTGAGCCACATAGGGCTCTTCTTCAGCAGAAGTTGGCCTGATAAAGATATCACCTCACCAACCTTTTCCTTCTACACAGTTAGGTGAGTACTCCAAAGAAAGAGTCATTACCAGTACCTCACTGTTAAATTAGAAGGCATGTCTAGTTGGATGCTGTAGGGGCCATTCCTGGGTCTGGTACTAATCAATATTGGTATTAATGACTTGGATAATGGAGTTGAGAGAATGGTTACTTTGGACCAAAATACGCAGGGCTAAGTTTTCCCCCTACATAATTTATTCTATACTTCATGGGCCTTGAATCACCATTGTCTTACTCTAGTTTTATACAGGTGTAACTCCATTGAGGAAAAGGTGAAAAAAATTCTTGTTGTTGTCATGGAAATTATTTTCTTCTTTCTAGGAACTATTGTTTTTACTACTAGTAGTTTTGCTCATTATCCATGGTCGGATTATATGCATTTTTATCACATTGTCTCTGCATGACTCTACTTTCACTGAGAAAGGATACTAGAAAGTAAGGATATTGAAAGAAAGGCTATTCTTCATGTCAAAGGCTAGAGAAATCATTTACTAAATCCAATAGCTGCGTCTACACGTGCACGCTACTTCAAAGTAGCGGCACCAACTTCGAAATAGCGCCCGTCGCGTCTACACGCATCGGGCGCTATTTCGAAGTTAACTTCGATGTTAGGCGGCGAGACGTTGAAGTCGCTAACCTCATGAGGAGATAGGAATAGCGCCCTACTTCGACGTTCAACGTCGAAGTAGGGACCGTGTAGATGATCCGCGTCCCGCAACGTCGAAATTGCTGGGTCCTCCATGGCGGCCATCAGCTGGGGGTTGAGAGATGCTCTCTCTCCAGCCCCTGCAGGGCTCTATGGTCACAGTGGGCAGCAGCCCTTAGCCCAGGGCTTCTGGCTGCTTCTGCAGCAGCTGGGGATCTATGCTGCAGGCACAGGGTCTGCAGCGAGTTGTCGGCTCTGTGTATCTTGTGTTGTTTAGTGCAACTGTGTCTGGGAGGGGCCCTTTAAGGGAGCGGCTGGCTGTTGAGTCCGCCCTGTGACCCTGTCTGCAGCTGTGCCTGGCATCCCTATTTCGATGTGTGCTACTTTGACGTGTAGACGTTCCCTCGCTGCGCCTATTTCGATGTTGGGCTGAGCAACGTCGAAGTTGAACATCGACGTTGCCGGCCCTGGAGGACGTGTAGACGTTATTCATCGAAATAGACTATTTCGATGTTGGCTGCATGTGTAGACGTAGCCAATGATACTTCAAACTAGAAAAGATCGGACGCCCTCAGAATGATGGAGGTTATTTGATTTCCCTTCTGGCTAATTTTTAAAATGTGTTCTAGTTAAAGATACATCTGTTAAGTACTGACTCTTATTTAGATAGGGTTCTTATGTGACTAGATGCTCAAGGATTTATACTATATTTGCCTAATTCCAAAAAAATGACATTTGGTGTTTATTTTATGTTCAACTGCAAACTAACATGTTTTAATGTTTACCAACTAAAGAAATATCAAGTTTCATTTAGGAAAATAACTAAAAAGGATAAAGGGTAAACATGATTAAAAACTAATTATTTAAGTCAAGGTTCTTTGCTTGCTGAATCATGACTAAAATTCCGTGATTCAATTTCCAGATTTAAATCTGTCCACCTTTGTCAGCAGACGACAGAGTTGGCCTCAGTCATCAGTCTAATGGCTATTTAAGTATTAAGTAAAGTAGAACAGCTCCTGCTGAATAGCATCCAGACATGTAGCTGAACTTCCTCCTATAGGACCTAGAAGATCTGAGTTCAAGACTTTATTCCAAAGTGGAGCCCTAAAGCTGGGTCTTTCACATATCTGGTAAATGCTTTAATTTCCCAGATAAAGAATGTTGAGTGGAAAGATGATCTGTCTTTGCCCATGAAAGCTTACGCTCCAAGATATCTGTTAATTTACAAGGTGTCCCAGGACTTCTTGTTGTTTAAGTGACACATGGTTTTCTAAAGCTGACCCTGAACATTTTACGTTGAACTATTGGGTCAATGTATTTAAACACAAACTTAACTTTACGTACATGAATCATTGGGATAACTCGTGTTTAAAGTTATGCTCTTAAATTCCTGGATGGACAGGGGCTCTAATAATCTTAACCACTAGTGTTTCATTCGTATCAACAGTGTTGTGACTTTTTCTTGTGATACAACATAGCATGACACAGTGGACGAAAACTCTTGGGGCATACATGTAACCTTTCAGTAAGCTTAATCAGTAGGTATGGTAGTGCCGGTATACTCCTACTGTCAGCAATGTACCTCAGTATTGACCTGAACTGACAAATTCTAGAGATCACATGGTACATAACTTCCCCTTCTCACCTGATTCATGGCCTCTTTTCTGAGACTGCCAAACAGTGGCACTTGTGTGTAGACATGGATGGGAACTGGACTGAGATGATCAGCTCACCTCATACGGAACACAGAGAAGCTAGACAATGACCATGACTTTTGATTCCTAGTGACCTCTCCTGGATAAACTGAATACACTCTGAAGCCATGGCTACACTAGCTCCCTCCTTGCAGAAAGGTCATGGTAATGAGTCACTTCAGCAGATGCTAATGCTGCACTTCCATTCATATGTAGCGCCTCATTAGCATAATGGAGGCCATGCACATTTTGAAAGTATCACTTTCGAAGCACATGCTGCCTGTGTACACAGAGGCCTTTCAAAATAACCCCTGGATTTCAAAAGACCCTTCTTCCCATTTGCTTCCCCATCTGGAATCACACTGTAGTTCTTTTCTGAACCCTCCCCAATAGTCTCCCTCTTCTTTCTGGGTTCTATGCTAGATGCAATGTATGCATAGTTTTGGTAATGACTGGTATGGGTGGAATGCTGGGTAACTCCACTGAAGGCAATGGAACTACTATGGATTTACACCTCTGTCAAAGAGTATAAGTTGGCCAAGTGTTTATATGTAGGCAGAACATAAAACCATCAGCTCAAAGGGGCTAATTCAGCCCTTTCACTTGTGTTAGCAGAGTTACTGAACCGAAGCTAAACAGATGTAAAATCAGTGGGTGAAAGCAGAGTTAGGTCTAGTATTTCTAAATTGTATTTATAGTTAATGCATTGTAAATAGTATGTTTCACAATATTTCCTTCTTCTTTTACCCAGAAGCATCTTTACTGTGCAGTCTCTCTACATCTTCTTTAGAGCCCCCTTTCAAGAAGTTGAAGGCTGCTATCAAATCACCCCTCAGTCTTCTGTTCTGCAAACTAGAGAAAGGGGTAGGTAGTGAGGTGATAAAGTGTGCGGACAATACTAAACTGTTTAAAATAGTCAAGATGAAAGCAGACTGTGAAGAATTTCAAAAAGATCTCACCCCAAATTGAGTGATTGGGCAATTAATGGGAAATGAAATTTAATGTGGATAAGTGTAAAGTCATGCACATTGGAAAAAAAAATAACCCCAGGTGTACATACTTATTCTTCTGACGGGGGATATTTATGATGAGGGCTAATTTAGCTACAACTAATCAGGAATGGGATCTTGGGGTTATCGTGGGAAGTTCTCTGAAAACATCCACACAGTGTGCCACAGCAGTCAAAAAAGCAAATAAGATGTTAGGAATTATTAAAAAAGGGATAGAAAATAAGACAAAGAATATCCTACTGCCCCTATATAGAACTATGGTAGGCCCACAGCTTGAATACTGCATACAGATGTGACCTCCTTACCTCAAAAAAGATATTTTGGCATTAGAAAAGGATCAGAAAAGGGCAACTAAATGATAAGGGGTTTGGAATAGATCCCATATGAAGAGAGGCTAAAGAGATTGGGACTTTTCAGTTTACAAAAGAGGAAACTGAGGGGGGTTATAATAGATATATATAAAATCATGAGCGGTCTGGAGAGGGTGAATAAAGAAAAGTTATTTACTTGTTCCCATAATATAAGAACTAGAGGACACCAAATGAAATTAATGGGTAACAGATTTAAAATTAATAAAATAAAGTTCTTTTTCACACAGTGCACAGTCAATCTGTGGAACTCTTTGCCAGAGGAGGCTGTGAAGGCTGGGACTGTAACAGTGTTCCAAGAAGAGCTAGATAAATTCATGGAGGTTAGGTCCATAAAAGGCTGTTAGCCAGTGGGTAGGAATGGTGTCCCTGGCTTCTGCTTGTCAAAGGCTGGAGATGGATGTCAGGAGACAAGTTGCTTGATCATTATCTTCAGTCCACCCCCATGGGGCACCAGGTGCTGGCCACTGTTGGCAGACAAGTTGCTGAGCTAGATGGACTTTTGGTCTTATCCAGTAATGGCCGTTCTTATGTTCTTAACTAAGTAAGTCTAAATCTCTCAGCCTCTCCTCATAGGTTATGTGCTCCAGCCTCTCAATTATTTCCATTGCCCTCCGCTGAACCCGCTCCAATGCATCCACATCTTTTCTATACTGGGGGGCCCAAAAATGGACACAATACTACAAATGTAATCTCACCAGTGCCGAATAGAGTGGAATAATAACTTTTTTGGATCTGCTGGAAATGCTTCTCCCAACACACACCAATATGCCATTAGCCTTCTTGGATACAAGGGCACACTGCTTACTCATATCCAGCCTCTGATCCACTGTAATCCCCAGATCCTTTTCTGCTGCACTGCTACTTAGCCAGTCAGTCTCCAGCCTGTAACAATGCTTGGGATTCTTCTGTCCCAAGTACTGTACTCTGCACTTGTTCTTGCTGAACCTCATCAGATTTCTTTTGGCCCAATCCTCCGATTTATCTAGGTCACTCTGGTCCCTATCCCTACCCTTCAATGTATCTACCTGTCCCCCTTGCTTAATGTCATCTGTGAATTGCTGAGGGTGCAATCCATCCTTTCATACAGGTCATTAAAAAGGGGTATTGGCCCTAGAACTGATCCTTGGGGCATTCCACTTGAAACCAATCACCAACCAGACATTGAACCACTGACCACTACATGTTGGGCCCATCCATCAGGACAGCTTTCTATACACCTTACAGTCCATTTATCCAATCCATATGTCCTTAACTTCTGGGCAAGAATGTTGTGGGCGACCATAACAAAAGCTTTGCTAAAGCCAAGGTATACCGCATTCATTGACTCCTCCATGTCCACAGAGCCAGCTACCTCATCATAGAAGCTAATCAGATCGGTTAGGCATGACTTGCCCTTGGTGAACACATGTAACCTACTTTTGATCATTTTCCCCTCTTCCAAGTGCTCCAAAATGGATTCCTTCAGGATCCCCTCCATAATTTTTCTGGTGACTGAGGTAAGGCTGACTGATCAATAGTTCCTTGGATTGTCCTTTCCCTTTTTAAAGATGGGCATTACATTTGTCTTTTTCTAGTCATCTGGGACCTCTACCAGTGCCCATTAGTTTTTAAAGATAATGGCCAAAGGCTCTGCAATGACATCTGTCAATTCCCTTAATACTCTTGGATGCACTAAATCTGGACCCATGGATTTGTGTGCATCTAGCTTTTCTAAGTAGCTCTTAACTTGTTCTTTCCCCATCGAGGGCTGCCCACCTCCTTCCCATACTGTGCTGCCTAGTTCTATAGTCAGGGAGTTGACCCTGTCTGTGAAGACTCAGAAAAAAGCATTGAGTAGTTCAGCCTTTCCCACACCATCTGTCACCAGGTTACCTCCCTCATCCAGTAATGGCCACACATCGTCCCTAATAACCCTCTTATTGTTAACATGTCTGTAGAAACCCTTCTTGTTGCCCTTCACATTCCTCTCTAGCTGGAATTCCATTGTGTTTTCACTTTCCTAATTACCCCCCGGCATTCTCCAGCCATATATTTATACCCTTCCTTAGTCATCTGTCCATGTTTCCACTTCTTATACACATCCTTTTCGAGTTTAAGCTCATCAAGGATTTCCCTAGTAAGCCAAGCTACCATATTTGCTTTTCTTACTGTGCGTTGGGATGGTTTGTTCCTGTGCCTTCAATAAGACTTCTTTAAAATACTGCCAGTTCTCCTAAACTTCTTTCCCTTTCTTATTAGCATCCCAGGGGATCCTGACTATAAATTCTCTCAGGGAGTAGAAGTCTGCTGTTCTGAAATCAATGACCTGTATTTTACTGCTCACCTTTCTTCCTTTTGTTAGAATCCTAAAATCTACCATCTTGTGATCACTACAGCCCAGGTTGCCACCCACTTCTACTTCTCCTAGTATTTTTTCCGTGTTGGTGAGCAGCAGGTCAAGTTGCGCATGGCCCTGGTCAGTTCCTTCAGCACTTGTACCAGGAAGATATCTCCAGTATTCTCCAAAAACTTCCTGGATTGTCTGTGTGCCGCTGTATTGGTCTCCAAACAAATATCTGGGTGGTTAAAGTCTCCCATGAAAACCAGGGCCTGTGAGTTGGAAGCTTCTCCTAGTTGTCTAAAGAAATCCTCATCTAGCTCAGGATGACTTCATTGAGAGATGGATCCTGTTGTATAAAACCTCTGCTCAGTACAGTACAATACAAATGCAAGTTCTGTAACTTTCAGTCATTGCTGGTTTTAAGTCCTGTAACTTTATGTAAGCTTTGTAACAGTAGCTTTATTTTGCAGATGTAGCTTTGCTCTGTATGGTTGTGTTTAGTTTGATGGGCTTTGTTTTGTAACAGCTGCTAGGTCTATATTAAGTCTTATAAGTTAGTAAGAAGTTGTTTATGAATACCATAAGTCTTGTAAGAAATTCGGTCTGTTCCTTTTGTAAAAAAATTACTTTGTTCCTAAAGTGAGCTTTCATGTCAGTGAGGAAAATATGAATGTGGGTGTGTGTGTGTAATGGAATCAGTCTCTGAAGCCAGCCTGTCTGGATAACCAACTGCCAGCAACACCTGGGGATGGCCAGAGAATAATAGGAGCTGAGCCCTGAATTATAAAGAAGCCCCAGCAAGAGAAGATCAAAGTAACATCTGCTGTTAGCTGATGACTCAAGGGTTCATGACTGCAGCCAGATACACTGGACAGAGTGGCCAGGCTGCCTGGCTTCTTCCACGGTTCCTGTGCAACTCTTTACCTGTGTGAGTTTGTCCGTGTAAGGGTACGACTGCAGGAGGGTCTGAGTGAGTGCAGGGTGGTGGTGGTGTTGTCTGAAAGCTAGTTTCCCCTTTTTCCTTTAATCTAATACAGGTTAAATCTCTCTAGTCTAGCACTCTCTTGCCCAGCAACATCTGTAAACTAGCATGATTTTAATTAGTGTGATTAACACTTATCCTGGGTGTGGCCAGCTTTCCCATGGTCCCATAGTTTGTTCTCAGCCAGCAGTCCTGGTTCTCAGTGTTCTGTGCTGCTATTTGGCTGTAATGTACCCCTAAATGTCTTCTAAGAGCACAATAAGAAGTGAAAGTATTGGTAATGCTGCTAGACTATTGACCTCCAACGGTCCAGTAAATTCTCTTGTCTGGCACCAGTCAGGTCCCAAGGGAGCCGAATTGCAGAGGTTCAACCTGTAGTGGCATTTAATAAAATACCTATCAGTGTAACCCTGGAATAGTCTTTAGTGTAAATTAAGGTAACAGATCCAGCCCTTGTGTTTGTTTGGAAAATGTGGTCACAGCTTGTTCGTCGTGCTAATAGTAACATCAAGACCATTTTAACATATTGCACACCATGAAAATAGATTTTGTAAAGAAAAAAACTAGCAAACCTCTAACTATAGCTTAGTAGTTGGGTGCCACTGAAGTGTCTCTTTTGAAGGGATACTAAATTTAATTTATACGTAGGTATCAGGTAAATTGTTCACAAATGTCTCTCCACAACTCTTTACTGCACCACTTTTTATTATTTTTCTTGCTGTAATCTCATTCTTTTCTCTGCTAGAACTCCAGCCTTCTGTGCACCCTGCTTGCATCTTGAAATTCCAGTAATCTTGCTTTCGACTTCCTTCCTTTGGTGACCATAAAACCACCATCTGTCTAAAATATTAATATCAATGGGAAGACTGAGTATAAAAAGATTTCTAGTCCCGCTTCAAATAAATCATGATTTCATTAAAATCTTTTTAATGACCACTGTCCAAGAGGACCCTGTGTTCTCAGACAATTAGGTCCTGTATTTCTTCCCAGTATTTGATTTTTGTTTGAAAGGAAAACAGTTCTGAACTAAAACAATAGAAACTAACTGTCTAATCCAAATTCGTTAAAACAATGAGAAGTCCTGTGGCACTTTATAGACTAACAGATTTTTGGAGGGTAAATTTTCATGGGCAAAGACCTGCTTTCTCAGATGCATTGGAGTGGAGGTTAAAACTCATCAGATCAGCTTCTTTATGGAATGTGCAGTAAATGTAGCATTTTTACCTAAAAAAGGACAAGAGAAGAAATCCAACTCTGTAGATTTGTTTTACTGATCATCATACAACAAGAGGCTCATACTTTAACTGGTCCAGTCATTGCTTTAACAGTTTTATCTCAAAGGAAAAAGGATTATATTGGTCTAGGGACTTTAATGGCTTGGTTTTTGTATTTTAAGCAATATAGATTATAAGCAATACTATCTGAAGTGTGATTACTGTAATCACACATTACAAATACAATAGTTGGGCCAGCATAAAATGTAATCTGGAAAACTCTCATGATTTATTCATCACTTTCCCCATGATCTGTGCATCTGATCTGGAGATAAATTCAAATTTCCTTCTTTCCATTTCAAAGTGGGAAATATTTTTAATAGATTCTGGTAGTGAAGTGAATTAATAACGTGCCAGTCTGCAGGTCAGGTAGCAAATACACAACCAGAGTTTGTTCAGAAGTTCTTGGACTAACTTCAGCATACAAATATATTCATTTTCTCATTCTCATTTTCTAATAGACAACCTCTATCTAACTCAGCACTCAAAAACACTAGGCCTGATAGTCCGCTCCCTCACATCATTTTTTTGCCGGTGCAATAACTCTGATTTTAATGGAGTTACTGGTGAGTTACACCAGAGTAAATTAAAAATCAGGTCCTCTCTTTTTCACTTAAGACAAGTTTCAAGTCTCATTTTAACAATCCCTCATTTACATTTCTGTAAAGTTTCTTAAGCTATGGTTACATTGACCTGAACTGCCAGTGGCAGTATGCAAATGGATGGCCTTGTAAATGCATGGCCTTGCAAATGCAAATGTACACTCATCTGCATATTCCCTCACTGGCAGACACTACCACCAGCACAAAAAAAAGCTCTGCGAAGGTGGTTCTGCCAGCAAAATCCCTATTTTGTCAGCGTCCTCTTATGCCTGATTTTAAACTACAAAAAATCAGGCATAAGAGGCTGCTGATAATGGGTGTGGAGGGGGTCACCGGCAAAACCACTTTTACACAGCTTTCGTTGTGCAAGCAGCAGAGTCTGCCAGTGAGTGAATATGCAAATAAGCAACCTTTTGCATTTTTGAGACCTTCTATTTGCATACTGCTGCCAGTGGTTCTGGTCAGTGTAACCATAGCCTCACTGTGCATGCAACAGCTAGTACAATGAGATCTCATTGTAGTTTGGGGCCTCTCAGCACTATAGCATTGCAAACAAAAATAATAAAATGTAAAGGGAGCACAGAAGCATAGAATTGTGGAGCTGAAAGAGACCTCACAAGGTCATCGAGTCCAGCCCCCTGCTCAAAGCAGGATCAACACTAACTAATCATCCCAGCCAGGACTTTTTCAAGCCAGGACTTAAAAACCTCCAGAGATGGAGATTCCACCATCTTTCTAGGTAACACATTCAAGTACTCCACCACTCTCCTAGTGAAATACTTTTTCCTAATATCCAACATAGACCTTCCCCACTGTAACTTGTGACCATTGCTCTATGTTCTGCCACGTATCACTATTGAGAACAGCCTCTCTCCATCCTATTTTGAGCCCCTCTCCTTCTTCAAAAGTTGACGGCTTCTATCAAATGACCTCTCACTCTTCTCTTCTGTAAACTAAACAAGCCCAGATCCCTCAGCATCTCCTCATAAGGTCATTTGCTCCAACCCCTAATCATTTTCATTGCACTCCACTGGACCTGCTCTAATGCACCCACATCTTTTCTATACTGGGGGCCCAGAACTGGATGCAATACTCCACATGTGGCCTTACCAGTGCTGAATAAAGGAGAATAACAAGTTCTCCATATCTGCTGGAAATGCTCCTCTTAATGCACCCCAATATACCATTAGCCTTCTTGGCTACAAGGGCACACTGTTGACTCATATCTAACTTCTCATCCACTGCAGTCCACAGGTCCTCTTCTGCTGCACTGCTACTTAGCCAGTCAGTCCCCAGCTTGTAACAATTCTTATAATTCTTTCATTCCAAGGGCAAGATTGTGCACTTCTCCTTGTTGAACCTCATCAGATTTCTTTTGGCCCAATCCTCCAATTTGTCTCGCTCACTGTGGATCCTATCACTAACCTCCAACATATCTACCTCTCCCCATGAAACTTCACCACCATGAAGGGTACAGTGTGGTGTAATTAATTAGACTTTACATTACTGTGAGATGATCAGACAGACAATATTATGTGAAGAGATCATGTCTGTTGGTTGAGACATGTCCAACTCCAGTTTGACGTGGACCCCTGAAAGAGCAGACCCTATTTAAACTAAGAGGTACACTTTTATCACAAATGATAGAGTTCTATATGAAATTTATAGATCTTAAATCCAGAAGGGACTATTATGGTCATCTGGTCTGACCTCCTGCATATCATTGGCTAGAGACTTGCACCATGTGGTTCCTGTTCAGTCATAGAAAGACAGCCACAATAATGATACATTCAAGCTTTCTCCCTGATGCCACTTAAGTTTGCCAAGCATTCACTTCCTGAAAGTAGAGCTCTCTAAGTCCCTGTTCATCATAGTGCCTCCTTCTGGGAAGCAACGGTTCATAACATTTCCAGCCTTGAGCCCATAATTTCTTGATGAGCTGTGGCATAAATTTCAGAAGGATATGCATTATGTTTTAAGGACTCTTAGTGTTGGAGAAACCACTAATCCCTAGATAAATTGAGCCAATGTTTAATTACCTTCATTGCAAAAAAAAAAAAAAAGTGCTGACTAGCTTCTAGCCATTGCAACTGCCTATACCTCTTTCTGCTAGCAACCACACAGCGTCTGTGAGAAATCTTTTCCCCACATCCATATTTATGGACCACATGCAAATCCCTGCTTATTTAACGCCAACAGACCCCATAATCTGTGGCCAGGGCTGAACCTGGGATTTCTAGAGCTCAGAGCATAAACCTCTAGCACATGAGCTGGATATTAGCAGAGGCTGGAGAGTAGCCTTATTAGTCTGGCTGTAAATCATCTCGGTGTCACTAGCTAGGACAGTATACCACACTCATGAGTTGTGTGGGTTACACTTAGCCAGCTCTTTGTACACTATATAAATTGGCTTCTTTAGTGTCTCTCACTAGAAGGCATGTTATCAAAATCTCAGTGGTGACAGATGGTAGAACAAGGAGCAATGGTTGAAATTACAGAGGGAGAGGTGTAGGTTGGATATTGGGAAAACCTGTTTCTCCAGGAGAGTGGTGAAACACTGTAATGTGTTGCCGAGAGGTGGTGGAATCTCCATCTGTAAAGATTTTTAAGTCCTGGCTTGACAAGTCCTGGCTGGGATGATTTAGTTAGGGTTGATACTGCTTTAGGCAGGGTGCTGGACTAGATGCAGCCCTAGAATTCTATGATTCTATAATCAGTGATGGTTTTGCCATTGACTCCAATGGGAACAGATCCAGATCTTCATTAGACTCAGTTCTTTAAATTGCAAGTGGAAGAGGCTATCTGGAACTTCAGTTTGAAAGGACTCATTTAAACACAAGTTGTCTGTATTTGGTCCATACAGTAAAGAAAAGCCTATATTATTTTTAAACAAGCAGTGTGAAATGACAAGGCATTGTCTTCACATCACTTGCTATGTGGTGGGTATCACTTGAATAGCTCTCTTTACATTCTGCATGCACACAGAGGATGCTTTGGCAGGTGGACAAACACCAGTCCGGTCTCATGGGGAAAACTTCCTCAGACTTGTTAAAATAATAGACTCACAGGTGGGGCCCCACTGAAATTAATGGGAATCTATACCTTTTATCTCATTTATTTATTTATTTATTTATTGGTAAAATTCACTGCTTATTCAGCCAGGATGATTCTATGGCCTCCATTATTGTTAAATCCAAGTGCCTCACAAGCTTGCATTTTTTCATCCTGTTATATTATGTTATCCTTGTTTTACAGAGAAACTGAGGCACAAAGAGACTGATTTGTCCAGGATCACAAAAGAACTGAATCCCAGCTTAGCACCCTAAACAATGAACAATCCTCTTCCCTCATCACAGAAGGAAGCCAACACAAGCCTGTTTGGTACTCAAGTATTGTGGAGTCACCATTATGCATTATTTGTAAAGGTACACAAATCACTGAAATCCTCTCCTGAGTTTTACATTGATGATTTGCATCAACAGAGGAAAATGTTATAAATGGAAGCTGTATGAACTAAGAGCAACAACATTACAAAGACAGGATAGGTGCAAGATTGGCAGTGTGCTCACCAGGCCCTCCTTGAGGGGAATCCCCTCCCTGATGCTCTCAGCACAGCTCTTCAATTCCTCTGAGCTCTCTCCACTCCCTCCCTTTCTGGGGTCTGGTTCTGCACTTTCCCCTCTCTGAGATCTGTACTCTCTCTTGCCTGTGGGATGTCTCTATTTTAAAAGTTCCAGGGACAGCCCTGCCCTCCTTATTGCACTAGAGCGTACCTGGATTGTCAAGGGAGCGCTGGCCCTGATTTCATGCAAGGGGCCAGCTGCCCTGTTATAGGTGCCCTGTTCTCTGCAGAGGCCTCTAGTTCTTCTACACCACAAACAACGAATAAGGAAGAAGCTGGAGCCTGCCACTGTGTTTTTAGAAGATCAACAGTTTAAAGTAAGAGTGAAAATTTATCACATTTAAGGTTATGGTCTTGCGGTGTTTTGGAACATTCACTGTAACCTTGCCATTGCATCTTGCAAAAAATCCATACAGGCTGTCCTGAAAGGTATTCTGCTGTTCTGGATGATGTTGAAATGTGAGGGTCAGAGTGGGTTTAAAGGTTTTGTGGGGTAAGTGTGTGACAGCGTTCTTCCTTCTTTCGTGCCTTCTCAAAACATTTGGCAGCTGATTTTTGCCAAGAGCCTGGCTCTTGTTTTGCTGCTGTGTATCCGCTCCTGAACAATTTCCAAGTGGATACTGCAGTGAAAAATAGAGATTTGTGTGCAAAGGGCTACATGTGGCAGTGTTTTGAATCAAATCATTTGATCTATATTGTTTTTGAGGATATTCTGTGTGGGGCTTCATAACATACAGAGATCTGAGAACCGAGTCTGAAGTGACAGCCTCTGTTGTTTGAGGTATAACTCTCCAGGGCTTTCTTTCATGAATGTCGTTTAATTAATATTGTATTTAAAAGCAAATTATTTTTAAGGATTTAATGAACATGGAGTGGTGATGTTTTCAGGTTTACGGTGAATGTTTCATCAACAAATGCTTTTATCACTTTTTGTTCTTTTTTTGTTTTGCATTTTTCATGGCTTGACAGGAAAAAAAATCTTATGGCTTTTATTTTTCTTTTGCAGAAATGAAAAGTCTAGTAGCTGAAGTTCATGTTTCTCACTCTGCAGACTTGTCATCTGGGAAAAGTACTTGAAATGCTGGGATATGATTGGTTTATTTGTTTTTTATTGTACTTGTTCTAGCTGCTGAATACCTAAGTAGACTAGGTGTGCTCCTGCAGTGTTTCCCCCTCCTTAGCTGGCTGTCAGGGCAGAGCTCATTCTGACCCTGCTTACATTTATATCTGCCCATGCACTAAAATAATCAGAAAGACAAAAGAGTCTTTACTATGAGCAAACAAAGGGTAGTAGCATGAGTGACTGAAGCATGCCACTGTAGGGCCTACATTTTCAAAAGTATCCACTAATTTTCTGGGCCATGAAATAGATGTCCAGAATAGTTGAAGAGGATTAGGGCCCTATGACTTTGCACAGACAGTATATCATGTGTTCTGTCCTCGGTATGCTGGGTAATAACATCAGAGGATTTAATGACTCTACAGTGAAACAGGCTGTTTATTAAGAGAACAATTTACAGAGCTGCTGCACCTGTGGTACAATTCTAGCCATGTATAACCCTTCTAAAATTGCTTCCTGGCACTTCTTCCTGTAGGTGGCAGGGCAGCACCCAGAACCTTGCATCACCCAGACAGCGTTACGACTCCAGGGCCATGTCTACACTAGCCCCAAACTTCGAAATGGCCACGCAAATGGCCATTTTGAAGTTTACTAATGAAGCACTGAAATGCATATTCAGCACTTCATTAGCACACTGGCGACTGCGGCACTTCGAAATTGATGTGCCTCGCTGCTGCGCGGCTCGTCCCGATGGGGCTCCTTTTCGAAAGGACCCCGCCTACTTTGAAGTCCCCTTATTCCCATGAGCTGATGGGAATAAGGGGACTTCGAAGTAGGTGGGGTCCTTTCGAAAAGGAGCCCCATCGGAAAGAGACGCGCGGCGGCAAGGCGCATCAATTTGGAAGCGCTGCGGCCGCCAGCATGCTAATGAAGCGCTGAATATGCATTTCAGCGCTCCATTAGTAAACTTCAAAATGGCCATTTGCGTGGCCATTTCGAAGTTTGGGGCTAGTGTAGACGTAGCCTGGGGAGCATCTGGAAGTGTGTTAGCTGCGGTGGGGGGGGTCACCAGAGCCTAACCTTCCTGAGACAATCTGTAGGCTATGGATGGGGCAGCCAAAGAGGGGGACAACTCACTGAAGTCTTGCCCCCGCCAGGCAGTCTGCAGGCTATGGGAGGCAGTTGTAGGGAGGCATCTGGAGAAGGGGCAGCCTGGCCCGAACCAGACAGTCTGCAAACCAAGGGGGCAACTGGAGAAGGGGTAGCTGGAAGCAGGGCAGCCACCACACAGCTTGCAGACCATGGGGCAATGTGCTGGAGGCCAGTGGCAGCCTCTGGGACCCAGGTCGGAGAGTCTGCAGGGAGCTGCTGGAGGGGTGGGACAATTGGAAAGGGGGCAGCCATCAAAGCCTGTCCCCAAAGACAGCCTGCAGACCACAGGAGACAGTCGGGGGTGGGGGGCATTCCACCAAAGTCTTCCCCCTCCCTCCAGATAGCCTACAAACTATTGGAGGCCAGTGAAGGGGTATAGCCTCATCCCCGTCCCAGAGCCTGGCCTCTCCCCAGACAGTCTGCAGGCCACAGAGGCACTGTTGGAAGGCAGGGCCCCAGGTGTACCCCATCTCTGCTCCTCTCCCTCCATCCCAAATCTTTCTGAATGCCACGAATTACTTGTTTGAAGTATCCGGGAAGCACTGGGAAGATGGGGGAGGTGTTGGTAAGGAGCATCACCAGCAGGCAAGAGGCACAGTGGGAGGGAGGCAGAGAGGAGGAGTGTGGCTATCAGTGGGTGCTCAGCACCTACTAATTTTTGCATGTAGCATTTTTAATGAATAATCCATTCACTAAACAAGGAAAGTGGCAAAAGCACATAGTCATAGAAAAGGTAAGGGAATATGTTAACGATCATAAATAAAAATATTAGCATCCAAAGTATAATTATAGACACGTACTGTTGGGGATCATTTCTTGGTACAAGTGCTGAAGGACCCGACCAGAGGTCGTGCATGGCTCAAACTGCTGCTTCCAAACAGAGAGGAACGAATAGGGAAGGTAGAGGTTGGGGACAACCTGGGAAGCAGTGATCATGAGATGGTAGACTTCAGAATCCTGACCAAAGGAAGGAAAGAGAGCAGCAAATTACACACCTTGGACTTCAGAAAAGCAGACTTTGACTCCTTCAGGAACCTGATAGGCAGAATCCCCTGGGATGCTACCACGAAGGGAAAAGGAGTCCAGGAAACCTGGCAGTATTTTAAGGAAGACTTATTGAAGGCGCAGAAAGAAACTGTCCTGATGCACAGCAAGAGAAGTAAATATGGTAGGAGACCAGACTGGCTTAATGGGGAAATCCTTGGAAAACTTAGGCACAAAAAGGGAGCTTACAAAAAGTGGAAACTGGGACAGATGTCTAGGGAGGGGTATAAACGTATAGCTTGAGAATGTAGGGCAGTTATCAGGAAGGTGAAAGCTCAATTGGAACTGTGACTCATGAGGAATATGAAGGATAACAAGAAAAGTTTCTACAGGCATGTTACCAAGAAGAAGGTGATCAGAGGGGGCATGGGGCCCCTACTGGATGACTGTCACTGTAACTGTGAGTGTAACCCAGTGACATATGATGTAGGGAAAGCTGAGGTACTTAATGCTTTCTTTGCCTCTGTCTTCATGGATAAAGACAGCTCCCAGACTAATGCAATAAGTGATGCATTGTGGGATGATCGTGGACAGCCTTTGGTGGGGAAAGAACAGGTTAGGAGCTATCTAAAAAAGCTAAATGTACATAAATCGATGGGCCTGGACCAAATTCATCCTAGGATTCTGAGGGAGTTGGCATATGTTGTTGACGAGCCCTGGGCCATTATCTTTGAAAAGTTGTGGAGATCGGGAGAAATCCCGGATGATTGGAAAAAGGAAAATGTAGTGCCCATCTTTAAAAAGGGGAAGAAGGATGATCCAGGGAACTATAGGCCGGTCAATGTTACATCAGTCCCTGGAAAAATCATGGAGGGGCTCCTCAAGGAAGTCATTTTGAGGCACTTGGAGGAGGGGAGAGTGATCAGGAATAGTCAGCATGGATTCATGAAGGGCAAGTCATGCCTGACCAATCTGATTAGTTTCTACGATGAAATAACTGGCTCTGTGGATAGGGGAAAATCAATGGATGTGATTTATCTTGACTTTAGCAAAGCTTTTGATATGGTCTCCCACAATATTCTTGTCAGCAAGTTAAAGGAATGTGGACTGGATAAATGGACGGTAAGATGCATAGAAAGCTGGCTAGAGGGTTGGGCCCAGCAGGTAATGATCAACAGCTCGATGTCGGGATGGCGGTCGGTTTCTAGTGGAGTGCCCCAAGGTTCGGTTCTGGGTCCCATTCTGTTCAACATATTTATCAATGATCTGGATGAGGGGTTGGATTGTACCCTCAGCAAGTTTGTGGATGACATTAAGCTTGGGGGAGAGGTAGATACACTGGAGGGTAGAGACAGGGTCCAGACTGACTTAGACAAATTGGAAGACTGGGCTGCAAGAATTCTGATGAGGTTCAATATGGACAAGTGCAGAGTCCTGCACTTGGGCTGGAAGAATCCCAAGCATTGTTACAGGCTGGGGTCCAACTGGCTTGGTAGTAGTTTTGCAGAAAAGGAGCTGGGAGTTTTAGTGGATGAGAAGCTGGACATGAGTCAACAGTGTGCCCTTGTAGCCAAGAAAGCTAATGGCATATTAGGTTGCATCAAGAGGAGCATTGCCAGTAGATCCAGAAAAGTGATTATTCTTCTTTATTTGGCTTTGGTGAGGCTGCATCTGGAGCACTGTGTCCAGTTCTGGGTTCCCAGATGTGGATGGATGGATGGATACACTGGAGAGGGTCCTGCGGAGGGCGACCAAAATAATTAGGAGGCCGGACTTATGACTTATGAAGAAAGGTTGAGGGAATTGGGACTGTTTAGTCGGCAGAAGAGAAGACTGAGGGGGGACTTAATAACAGCCTTCAACTTACTGAAGGGAGGCTCCAAAGAGGCTGAAGAGAGGCTGTTCACAGTGGTCACGGATTACAGAACATGGAACAATGGTCTCAAGTTGTGGTTGGAAAGGTCCAGGTTGAACATTAGGAAAAACTTTTTCACTAGGAGGGTGGTGAAGCATTGGAATGGTCTACCCATGGAAGTAGTGGAGTCTCTATCCCTGGAGGTGTTTAAGTCTCGCCTCGACAAAGCCCTTGCGGGGCTGATCTGATGGGTTTGGTCCTGCTTAGAGCAGGGGACTCGACTTGATGGCTTTTTTAGGTCTCTTCCAGCTCTATTGTTCTATGATTCTATAATACTGTATGTAGCTTACCCCTCTTCTGGAATATTGTATGTATGTAATGGACTGTGTTTACTAAGTCATTACACCCCCCTGTTTCTGTTTTCCCATCCCTGGAGATATCCCCAGGACACTGCAAATCAGGGCCACTGACGTGGGTCCTGTACTTTGTGAGCCACTGTGCTCCAGGGATGGAGCAGAAACTGGCAGCCCTCTTACCAGAACCTCCCTTTCCATATTCCGCAAATACCTGCTGCTAGGTCCCACAGATCAGCAGCTCCTCCTCATCAGTGCCTACCACCTGCAGTGGATCAGCCATTGGGTGGCATCAAGAGGTTCAAGGAGAGAGGCAAGAGGAGCAAAGATGAGGTAAGTGGGTGAAACTGGACAGGGAAGAGACGGGCAGGAAGAGGGGAGGTGGGGGTAGAGCAGGGTTGAGAAGAAGCCGAGCAGGGTGGGATCTTGGGGAAAGGGATGGAGTTTGGGGCAGGGTCTGAGCAGGGCTGGGGGGAGTGCCAACCATCAGAAGAAACTTGGCATCTATGTCCCAGGCTTCATGCACTCTTAGGGACAGCCCTGCCCCTTCCATCCTTTTTTTCTGTCCTTTTTAATTGTTCATTTTTGGTCTACAGCAGAATGCTTCAAATTAACAGGTGAGCCTGCCCTGCACTCTGATTATTCTGCCCCCAACGAGTTCCCCTGGAAAAGGCTGAGGGGGGCGAGTAAATGAAGTTAATTATCTGATCAGGTGGGGGCAGCCAGGTGAGCTAATCAGCCAATTAGCCCATCAACTCAGGACTGATTGGAAGGGTGCAGGTGGTTGGGAAAGAGAAAAGAAACAGAGCTGGGTGAGCCCAGTCTTAGAGGAGATCCTCTCAGACTTTTGGGAAATGGCTGAAAGCATGCGGGGCACCATAAGCAGCCATTCTGCATGGGGTTGTAAAGGTGTTGGTAGTGGGGCCACAAACTAATGACATGGTGCGGTACACAACTAGTGAAGTGAAAGTGGGTTCCATGATGCTAGAACATGGTCAGAACATGTTACAAAGTATCAATTCTAATTCATTATGGCTACGTCTACACGTGCACCCAACTTCGAAATAGCTTATTTCGATGTTGCGACATCGAAATAGACTATTTCGATGAATAACGTCTACACGTCCTCCAGGGCCGGCAACGTCGATGTTCAACTTCGACGTTGCTCAGCCCAACATCGAAATAGGCACAGCGAGGGAACGTCTACACGCCAAAGTAGCACACATCGAAATAAGGGAGCCAGGCACAGCTGCAGACAGGGTCACGGGGCGGACTCAACAGCAAGTCGCTCCCTTAAAGGGCCCCTCCCAGACACACTTTCATTAAACAGTGCAAGATACACAGAGCCAACAACTAGTTGCAGACCCTGTATATGCAGCATGGACCCCCAGCTGCAGCAGCAGCAGCCAGAAGCCCTGGGCTAAGGGCTGCTGCCCACGGTGACCACAGAGCCCCGCAAGGGCTGGAGAGAGAGTATCTCTCAACCCCCCAGCTGATGGCCGCCATGGAGGACCCCGCTATTTCGATGTTGCGGGACGCGGATCGTCTACACGTCCCTACTTCGATGTTGAACGTCGAAGTAGGGCGCTATTCCCATCCGCTCATGGGGTTAGCGACTTCGACGTCTCGCCGCCTAACGTCGATTTCAACTTCGAAATAGCGCCCAACACGTGTAGACGTGACGGGCGCTATTTCGAAGTTACTGCCGCTACTTCGAAGTAGCGTGCACGTGTAGACGCAGCCTATGTGTTTGTACAGTGTTCAGTGGAATGGGACCTCCACTGCAATTGGATTTTGTAAGTGCTGTGGTAGTACAAGTCAACAATCCCTTGCATTTTTTCTTGTTTAGTTTATATTAACATATCACCACGACAGTGTGACAATTTAAGAAATCCTATAGCCCTGATACATTAATTGTGAAAGTTATGGTCAGTGGCCATTTGGTTACAGATATGCCGGGCTATATTCCCATACTGTTCACTGCAGACTCTTAGGGTTGGGGTCTGCCATCTTTATAAATATCTATAAAGTGTCATGAACACATCTGGGGTTGCCTGAATAATACTGGAGTCTAGCAGTGCTGGATCTCTTTGCAGTTGTAGAACTGCACTTGTGGACAAAGGGACACTGTTATGTTATTTTTAGCAAAAGATTTGGCTCTTGAACATTTATAGGAACGAAAACAGAGCATGATGTTTGAGAGAAGTGAAAATGCTCTGACAATCCTGCTTGATCGTCATTTTAAGAAAAAGAACAAGAACACCCAGATTTCTGTTGCTGCTGCTGAGTTATGGGGGAAGGGTTTTGAAAAAGGAAACTAAAGGAAATGTCAGACAACATTCTGTACCCATTGCTTTTGCTTCTGAAAACTATTTTGCTTTTTCATAATGATGACATCTAAGTTCATTCAAAAAAAAAACCAAAAAACCAAAAAGCAATAATCAGAAGCAATGGAAGATTTACAAAAGAAAAGCAAGTTGTACGTCTCAGTTCCCAAGCGTAATCCATCATAGAGCTTTCAAGTGGAGATGTCTGTAAAATAAGAGACATACATGATGATCGATGATAAATTTGGATAAAATCTCTGACAGCGCAATAATCACGCACTGTGTCAGATACAGTGCCCAAAGTTAAATAGGGGAGATGTGCTGAAAGGCACTGAGAATGTTAACCCTAAATTTCAATGCACTTGAAAACAGTACTGACCCTGTGTCATTTACACTTTCTCTTTACACATGACTGCTTTATGCGGCACAACCAAGGACTCCCTTCATTCTGGTCACTACCCATGGCACTTCTGGTCACTGCAAACGGTGATCAATCCTGGCATTGTCTGCCGGTACCCAGCAGTGCAGCCCTCTCCCTTCTGGATGCAGCAGTGTTCAGACAAGAGAGTGGCAATGCTGGCTTTGGTCCCTAGAGCAACATCACACCCTAGCAGTGCAGGACTTGTGTCTGGATTTAGCCACTCTTTTAAGTGTGTGACTCAGTGCTCTACTCAGACGGCCTAGGAATCAGCTGGCCAGCCAAGCACAATATTCTTTTCCTGAATCATAGACACAAAAGGGCCACAAATGTTATCTGTTCCAGTGCTCAGCAACCTTTATGACCTCATGGCACACTTCAGCACTTGTAATTTCACAAAACACTCAGTGTATAAAACAATTCCCTCCCCCTCAGCCAGTCACCCCCAGTCCCCCACTCTAACCCACTCTGCCGCCCCTCCCCCAGAACCAGACACCCCCAGTTCCCCTCTATAACCCAATCTCGAACCCCTCCCCCAGAGCCAGGCACCTGCACCCCCCAACCCACCCTAACTTGATGCCAGAGACTCACTAGAACATCTGCCACTGCTCTCACCATCCTAGGGCTGCCACCACCACTGCTGCCAGTGCCCCAGAGCCACTGCCATTGCCACCACATGCTTCTTCCACCAAGCAGCAGGGCCCGTGGGCAGAGCAGCCGACTGCACTCCTGATCTGGGGCTCTGAGGCACACTAAGTGCTGCTGTGGAGCACACCAGTGTGCCATGGTACACCAGTTGTGGCACACTGATATAGTCTAGCACCTTGCTGGGTAGCTACACAGCCTCCCTTTGAAAACTTCCACTGCAGTAGCTCCTAAGACCTTCCTTGGCAGATCTGTTCCAATGTTCTAGAGTGCTTGCAGTTAGGTTTTTTTTTTCCTGAGGTTTAATTTAAATCTGCTCTGCTGTAAATCGAACCCCTTGACTCTGCAAAGAAGAGCTAGTGGGTGAGGAATCTCTGTCGCTTGGATTCGTAAACTGGCAGTGAGGTCAGGGTCTTGCAGGGAACAGGCAGGGACTGAGAGCAAGGGGCAGCAAGGGGGCAGGGTGAGGGTCTCAGCAGGGAGTGAGGGATGGCGGGAAGGGAATAGACACATCATGTGCTGCTGCTTCTGCGGGCTTGTGCGTGATGGCACCTGGCAACAGCTTCTGTCAGATCCCAGCAGGACAGAGGGATACTGCCTTGGGACCCTGCCTGCTTCAATCCCCGCAGCATAGGGGACTCTGCTGCTCAGGAACTAGCTGGTAAACAGGGCACTGCCCTTGTAGAATCATCTGTAGCCCAGCCAACCCACAGAGCTGGGCCTCCCCCCCCTCAGAGCAGGGTAGCTCGCTGCTTTGCTGGGAACCCCCCCTCCACTCCTGGAAATGACCTACTTTCCCCACACATAATCCCAGCTGCACTAGCGGCAGCAAAGAATAGTGTTGGGGGGGCAGCATGTGCCCCAAGCCAGCCCAGGGTCATGACCTCCCTCACATCAGTGGTCACCAGGTGGGGAGAAAGGTAAGGGAGGGCTGGACCCTGGGCCCACGTACAGGGAGAATTAGGAGCTTGTTGCAGCCTCCTGTTATTAGGGTAGTGTGGGGAGAGCCCTGCATGGGTATCTGCTCTGCTATCTGTATAAATGGTCTGTGGATATGGAGTGTCTATCCATGGATATTCAGAGATATTACCCTTCAGAGAAAGAGGCATCTATCTGGGCTGTTTTTACACTGGAGCGTAGAGAAGGGCTTTGCATATTGTTGCAGGACTATTTACTACACCTTCACAGAGGAAGATCTGGGGATTTTTGTCTTTTTCTTACTGTAGACAGTGCCCACTTGGTGAAGGCAGAGCCCTCTCTGTGACAGTTATACAAGTTGGTTTTTAGTTCTGACAGCTTAGCATACTCTTGGTTTTCTTGCAGCAGACTTGTCTGACTCCTGGCAGGAAATAGGGGTTCCTACCAGTAGTGATAGTGAAGCTGAGAAGTGTCTTGAAAAATATACACACCTTGGCCTGTACTACAGGCTGGAATGCGAGTTGCAAGTGGCTGTTTTAGGACAAAATATTGGCTGCATTAAGGCAAATAATGCTGAGTGTCTGACTTTTACCAGATAAACCTTTGATGCTAAATCTTTTGCATGCTATCTGGCATTGACATGGGCTGGCCTAATCAGCTTGCTGCACATTTTAACAGCATCCCAGACCATTTAATCAGCCCAGTATCAGCTTTTTTTTAAGCTCACATTTCTAGCATAATAAAGACAGTAAAACCAGAACTGCTCCTTTAAGGAGGCCAGTCTTTGGACTTGATTTCCATCGGGAACATGCTGCTCAAACACATAAACAAATAAAACATTCACAGTCAAGAGGTGTCACTTTTTGTATGGAGATGTTTAATTGCTGTGTTATTTCCTTGGCCGGCCATATGATCGTCTTGGAGTGCCTTGAGTTGTTCTTTGGCATCCATACTGGCCCCAATTCTTTATCTGTTTTTGGATCTTGCAATGGGAAGAGGTTAGTCTTGTGACTAGCTAATCTGCCTAGTAACAGAGGCTTTTTTAAGGCCTCCTTATCTGTTGCTTAGGGCTGTGTATACTGCAGGAGCAGTAGGGAACTGTGTGTACATGGAGACATCAGTGAGTACTACTGATCTCCAATGATAGCCATTGTTCATGCAGGTGTTGCTGTTCCTTTGTCATGGTAGACTCCAGCCTATGATACTATCCATTCAGCCTCTGTGTGGTGGTGGGGAGGAATTCCCCACACACTGTCACAGAAGAGAGGATCAGCAGCTGTTCTTACTCACTCAGAACCACAGCCAAAACGACACAGGGAGGAAGAGGACCACAGAAGATAGCCAACCTAGACAACACAGAATGGGAAGGAGTTGGGCAGCCCTCAGTGGAGAAGGAACAGTTTAAGAACTATTTAGAAAAGCTGGACATACACAAATCCATGGTGCTGTAGCTAATGCATCTGAGGTTGCTGAGGGAGTTGGCTGATGTCATTACAGAGCCTTTGGCTGCTATCTTTGAAATGTAGTGCCCATCTTTGAAAAAGAGGACAGTCCAGGGAACTGCAGACCAGTGAGCCTCACCTCAGTCCCTGGAAAAAATATGGAGGGGATTCTCAAGGAATCTATTTTGGAGCATTTGGAAGAGAGGAAAGTGGTCAGGAATAGTCAACATGCTCTAGCTGCATGTGGTTGTGAAGGAGTGCATCGGGGCCCAGGGACATGGTGTGGGTGGTGCTGAGAGCTAGCTGCCTTTGGTTCTGCCCCTTCTGCTACTAACAATGCCGATGCCCTGTCTACCCTACATGTTTACGTCAATGTAGGATGTTTTGCATGGAGATAGGTGTGAAGTAGAGCACCTGGTGATGTGTCTCTCCAGATCCTCTTCTCTTAATCCTCTACCTTTCCAAGCAGCATAGTGCCACTGTTGATGTAATTAGGTTGACACAGTGCAAGTGTAGATATATACAACACACTGTTGATTATTACTGGCTTTTGGGAGTTGTCACACAATGCCCCACGCTGACAATACAATCCATACATGTAGCCCTTGTGGGCATGCACACCACTGACACAAGGTGCCATGCATGCTCACGTAATCCCCACACCTACTGGGTGTGGTCTGCTTTCCCATGTAATGGCACTTAGACCACTTACAAAGAGGGAAACTGAGTCTCCTCTACAGTCTTAACTGAGAGCTAGTTTACATCAAGCTCCAGGGGCTCATGCACTAAGCTGCAGAGGTCCCAGTTTTGGGTCTACCTGTTGGTATTACACACACAAGTGATTTAATAGGTGCTGTATCTGTATGTGGATTTACACACATGTCCTAGAACTGGAAGGGACCTCAGGAGGTCATCTAGTCCAGTCCCCCTGCTCTCTTGGCGGGACACCAAGCACCATCTCTGATATCTATTTGCCCCAATCCCTAAATGGCCTCCTCAAGGACTGAGCTCACAACCCTGGGTTTAGCAGGCCAATGCTGAAACCACTGAGCCATCCCTCCCCAAGTTAAGTTTGGTTGACATAATTTTGTGGTGTAGACGTGGCCTGAACAACCTGTGCCCCTCACTGCACAGCGAGACATGCTGCTGCTCATTTAAAAGGGAGTCATGTAGAACCCTGGTTGCTATACACTCCAGATGGTAGCTCATGCAACAGCTGAGAAACACGCATTAGGGATTTAAAAAAAAAACTTTCTAGTTTACAGACTGATTTCTTGAGGCCCTGATGTTCCACCTGGTACAGAAACATTTATCTTTCTTTAGTGTTCTCTTGATCATCGCCACCTTTGCCGATAAATTGGTGCTGTGCCAGGTAATATCTCCGCCATGGCTGTATGTCTCTGCAGGGCTCACTACATCTTTTATCAGGTTTTAGCCTGTGATGTCCTTGTTGCATGGAGAATTTCTGTTTCTTTTTTTCTGTCAAGCATCTTTGTAGCAATAAGACATTTTAAAGTTAAATTTGGAAGTCTGAATTATAATGACTTTGTATAGCTTACAGTGAATATGGAAAATTGGCCCTGTTCATTCCAAAACAAACTAAAGAACTACAGTGTTTGTTGGACCTGAATGGCTGCAATTTCCTACATTGGTTCAGCAAGAGTTAATTCCACCCTGTTGGCCTAGGAGGCCATATACCCAGCTGGGCCTGCTGTAGTTGAAACCTTGGTATAAAAGGGAGCAATTAGCTCATTTGGAGCTGATCACTGAGGAGGGAGGATACAGGTTCCAGCCTGGGAATTGTTGAATGGCTTTGGTTTCCATGGTCTGAAGATTCAACAGTTCTCAGGATGGTGGGGGACAACCGAGAGAGGAGGGAGCCCTCTGGAACTGTCCCAGCCAAGAAATCCAGAAACCCTGGAGATGTCCAGATCACTTTATGATAAGATAGGCTAGAAAGCAGCCAAGAGAAGCTGTCCACAGCGCCAAGGAGTTTCAGTGCATTCCAGTTAGATACTCACCATGTTAAGGACATGGCCCTTAGCTGGGACCTGGAAGAACAAGAAGGGCCAGGATCCCCCTGCCCTGGCTACCATTCATCCCTGTATGATGGTCCACTTCTTCCCACCGGCCAGCAGATCACTCAGCCCTGAGGAAGAGGACAGCCTTTAAGCTGCACCACCACAGGCTAAGGGTGGTCAAAGGAACTCAGCTGTGTGATTGTTGTGACTCCCATCTTGCTCTAAATGGGGAAGGGAGTGTGCTTGTCCTGCAACAGACCACTTTCTGAAATGGTGTGATAGAACCATTGCACGGTATGCAAAAGCAGAAATAAATAGCTACATGAATACTACAAACTGAAATGGGATCATTTTAGTTCAGTATTTTAAAGTTGAGTTTTGATAGATTGCAATGGCAAATTCTTTGTCAGTTGCATGATAGTTTCATGATGTAGACAATGCCACTACTTAGTATCATTTTATGGTGTAACATCATGAAAAACAATTAATAATAATTGCAGGTTCTTGCTGTGGGCTGCTAATATTGCACATATTTAACTCTTCATCATCCTCTTCTGCATTTTCAGAAGTCAGTGAAATCTCAGTGCTTAAGATGCATGTGGATGGGTTAGATGACACTCTTTACTTATCGGAGGGGTAGCTGTGTTAGTCTGGATCTGTAACAGCAACAAAGGGTCCTGTGGCACCTTATAGACTAAGAGAAAAGTTTTGAGGATGAGCTTTCGTGAGCACAGGCTCACTTCATCAGTGCATCTGATGAAGTGAGTCTGTGCTCACGAAAGCTGATCCTCAAAACTTTTCTCTTAGTCTATAAGGTGCCACAGGACCCTTCGTTGCTGTTACTCATTACTTAAAGATCTGTTTATAATTTACAGTCCCTTAATACCATTGTCTACTACAAATGTAAGGATTGTGGAAACAGGAATGGAAAGAATGTATTCTTTAGAGATCATTTACATGGAAGGGGAAGAGCTTCAGGGTGTGTATATGCAAATAAATAGTTGTTTTCTTTGCAAGACCTGTTAGGTAGCACACGAAGCAGGGTGTTTCACCTATTGTAAACAACATGTTGTTGTAAAGTCACAACTTATGTTATCACCCAGTGTAAGAATTGTGGAATATCACCACTCCTTGAAGTTATTGTGGAAATACAGGATAGTTATCATTGCTTTCTAAGATGTGGATCACACAGGGCTGTCCTCAGGCCACAAAGGAAAGAATCACAAAGGCCATGTGCAGTAGAACATATCCTTTGGAAGGGTTTTCTTTTAATGTAGGTAAATCCAATTTACTACTGTTTGAACCTCTCTCATCTGGCATCCTTGGGATCTGACCAGTGCCAGATGAGAAAAATTGTCAGACCATGGGAGGTCAATGTCACCTAGCCCATTACCAATACTTTCACTGTTTCCTGGGTTCTTAGAAGATATTTGTGGGTAAATTACAGCTAAAAGACAGCACAGAACACTGAGAGCAAGGACTGGGGTCTGGAAACAAACAATATGGGAGAGTGGGTAACTTAGCCACACCCATGATAAGCGGTCATCTAGCTAACTGAAACCATGCTGGATTACAGATGTTGACAGACCAGAGAGTTCCCAATTAGAGAGGTTCAACCTGTATTATCAGAGCAGGTGTTCCCAGATCAGAGAGCCCTAGTAGCAGAGTTTGCCAGAAGGCCAGCAGCAGAGCCAAACTAGTGGGTTGGGGGAAGGGAGCCCAGAGGGCCAGGGCCAGGGAGACAGGCTGGCAGACTGGTGGCTCTCTGGGAATGCCCAGAGGCCTGACTTCTCTTGGTCTGGCAAACTCCCTTGTTTCGGACCACTCAGGTCCAAGGGTGCCAGACCAGGGAGTTCCAATCTACATTGGTGTATTTAAACACTTCCTGGTCTCATTCCAGGCAGGAGCTCTGGAAGCAGTGTTTCATGAGAAGTGACACTCACCTGAATTAAGAAACCTTTTCATGATTTTGCATCTCATTACATGAAATTTCTGTCCTTTCTACCCCATGTATCAAATACAAATTAGTATGAGATCTTTGTTACCCATTGGCACAATTTTTTGGAGAAATATGCCTGAGCCACAGTATTCCTCAATCTGGATTCAAACTTCCATAAAGCTTGAGAATACTAAAGAAATGAATGTTGTTTTGGAGTACAGTTAAAATGAGCTCCCACTGCTGACAGCTTTGGGTTTCCTCAAGTCTAGAGAAGCTTCTCTCCCATGCTTTTATTTCAGACTATGTGTAATTATTGCTCTACCACATATTCTTGCTCCAGAATACTGGCCTTGTTTAGCTGCTGAGAATTGCTCAGATCCACATGAAGGCAAGGACAAAGGATTGATACATTTCTGAATTACCCCCTCCCCCACAAGCCAACCTGGCTCAGGAAAGCCTGGGTGTAACAAAGACCCAAAGTGATCTAACTTTAATTGCTCGATTCTATATTAGTTCACATACAGAAGACAATGAAGTGCAACTAATTTGTGCTTCTTCAGGTTTATCTACACAGGACATAGAATTTCATGGCAGCAAGGCTCAGAATCTGGGTCTGCAGACTCAGGTTGATGAGATTCATGCTGTGGCGGTGAAAAGGGTTGTGTGGGTTCCGGCTGAAATGCAAATCTTCCTTAGGCTCAAGGGACCAAGCTCCTGCCTCAAGCTTAGAGGTTCTATGCAACAATTTGAATCACTGCAGTATAAGCTTCCTGAGCTTCTCATAGGTCATGGATTCTAAATCCTTTATCAATTTTATCATCCCTCTCCACTGGACTCTGTCCAGTTTCTGCACTTCTTTGCTATAGGGTTATAACCAGAACTGAACACAAGAATCCAGCTGAGGTCTCACTAGTGCCAAATAGAGTGGAGCAATTACCTCCTAGATTTTATGTAAAATGCTCCTGTTAAAACACTCCAGAATGATATTGGCCTTTTCCTCAACTTCATCACGTTGTTGACTTTTATTCAATTTATGATCTGCTGTATCCCCTACAACCTATTCTGCAGTGCTACCACACAGCCATTCAGTCCCCCTTTTGTGCATTTGATTTGCTCTTCCTGACTGTAGCACTTTGTACATATCTTTAAATAATTTAATATTGTTGATGTTAGGCCTATTATGCAGGTTATCAAGGTCATGTTGAATCTTATTTCTGTCTTCCTGTCCTCCAGAATGCCTGCAACCCCACCCAGTTTGGCATAATCTGTAAATTCAATAAACATATTCTCCATTCTATTATCCAAGTTATCAATGGAAATATTAATTAACTTCTAAATAGGAATTAACTAACAATATTAATCTAACTCCACTAAATATAGCTGTCCATTTTGGCAAGTCTTTGGTACCTACTCTTTGAATATAGTTTTTTTACCCGTTGTGCATCCATTTTATAATAATTTAATACAGGCCACTTTCCCTAGTTTGCTTATGGGACTGTGTCAAAAGACTTATTAAAATAAATACATCTCATATCTCTGCATCCCTCATCTGCTAGCAAAATAACCCTGACAAAAAGGGAAGTGAGGCTGGCTTGTCATGACTTGTTCTGACAAATCCGTGCTGGCTATTCTGTATAACCCCTTTTTTGTCTAGGTGTTTCAAAGTGATGAATAATTTGTTTCAGCACCTTTTAGATTAAACTGATGATTCTACAATTTCCCAGATCCAATCTGCTTCCCTTTTTAAAGACAGAAGCTATTCTTGCCTTTCTCCAGCCCTCTTGGACCAGGTCTGTGATTCCTTAGTTTTCAAAGGTGGTTGCTAATGGTTCCAAGATTGCTGCCTCTAGTTTTTTTAAGTAATTTAATATGAATTTCATGAGGTCCTGCTGATTTGAATTTCATGAGGTCTCGCTGATTTGAATAATTTAATTTGTAGAATCATAGAACACTAGAACAGTAGGGGACCTCGAGAGGTCATTAGGTGCAGTCACCTGCCTTCACAGCAGGATCAAGCACCATCCAGAGTCTCTAGACCTTCCCAGATAGGTGTTTATATAACCTGGTTTTAAATATCATCAGTAATGGAGATTCCACAATATCCCTAGACAATTTATTCATGTTTAACCACCCTGGCAGGTAGTTTTTCCTGATGTCTAACCTAAACTCCTGTGATGCAGTTTAAGACCGTTAGTTCTTTTGCTACCTCACAGGCCAAGGAGAAAAATTTTTCTTTTCTCCTCCTTGTAACACTCTTGTAAGTACTTGAAAACCACTATTGTGTCCCCTTTAAGTCTTCTCTTTTCTAAACTAAATGAGCTGGATTCCTCCAGTCTTCCCGCATAGCTCATGTTCTCTAAAAATTTATTCATTCTTGGTCTTTTCTGGACCTTCTCCACTTTCTTCACATCTTCCTTGAAATGTAGTGCCCAGAACTGGACACAATACTCCAGTTGAGGTCTAATCAGTGCAGTGTGTATGAATGACTGCATGCCTTGCTCACAACACTCGTGTTAATGCATCTCATAATTGTTTGCCTTTTTTTTTTTTTTTTGCAACAGAGCCACACAGTTGACTCATATTTAGCTTGTGGTCCACTATGACCCCTAGATCCCTTTCTGCAGAATTTCTTCCTAGACAGTCGCTTCCCATTCTGTATGGGTGAGTCTACCCAAGCACAAATCTTCGAAATGGCCATGCTAATGGCCATTTTGAATATTACTAATGAGGCGCTTAATTGAATATTCAGCGCTTTATTAACATTAGGATGGTTCCGGCCACGGCGCTTAGAAAGTGCTGCTTTCGAAAGCATGCAGCTCAGCGCGGCTACACAGGAGTCCTTTTTGAAAGGACCATGCACCTTTCGAAATCCCCTTATCCCAAAAATTTGTGGCCGTGTAGATACACCCTATGTGTGAAACTGATTTACCTTCCTAAGTGGAGTACTTTGCATTTGTCCTTAATAAACTTCTTCCTGTTTATCTCACACCATTTCTCCAGTTTGTCCAGGTCTTTTTTGAATTATGACCATATCCCCGAAAGCAGTTGCAACCCCTCCCATCTTGGTGTCATCTGCAAACTTAATAAACGTACTCTCTATGCCAAAATCTAAACTGTATCTAATCCAAATGTTGAATATTACCTAAATATTCTTTAAATTGTTCTGCCCTATTGTGGCTTTTGTTTCTTCTCCCTTGTTGTCGTCATTAATTGTGGTCAGTATCTTGTCACCTTTAACCTTTTTAGTGAAGTCAGACACAAAATAGCCATAGTGCCTCCCCTTGAGCCTCCACTTGCCTGGTGTTTCCAGTTATTAGTTCTCCTTGTAGCTATGTAGAAGATCTATTCTTTCCTTTGTCTTAACTTACTGTTAATGATTTGAAGCACATCTTATTGCGTTTTAGGTCTCTTGTTCGATGTAACTCACTTATTTTAGTCTTTCTGACTTTGATTCTTCAAGCTTGAGCTATTTTTTTCACTCCTCTTTAGAAAATTGTCATATTTTCACATTTTTCAAGATTCATTTTAGGTTTTAAAGTCATTCATGAGCTCTTGCTGTAGCTGAAAGGCCATCTTATTAGTCTTCCTATATATCCTTCAAACTGGGACAGTTTGCAGTTGTGCCTCAATATTCTCTCCTTCAGAGACTATCTGTCCTCCTCAGTAGGTTGATGGGTCAGCGTGTGAGCTCTTCACCTTGCTCACCAGGTGTACCCATATATTTTACTCACAGATATTCTTTCTGTAGCTTTATCCCATGGTCAAAGGACCCAAATCCCTCTGCTCGATACCTCTGGTGCTGTCATGCATTCATCCCCAGAATGTGTGTTTAGCTGCCTCAACCTGTGCCCCTGACTTCTTCAACCATGCTCCCAGGGCTCTTATTATCAATGCTGTTGCACTGAAGCTTGCGAGTAAATAACATTGGTCATATTTTTGATCCGCCTGGTGTACCTATAAATGCTGCCCTTGTTCATTTAAATAATTATTTACAGTTAGAAATGGAGAGTGTGAACTATACTAAGGTTTCTAATGAAGTGCTAGTCACTAAATGGTGCAACCACCCAGTACAAATTAGCTACTACACTAGAGCAATATGTTGAAAGAAGTTTCTGTACGAAGATATCTTCTAACAAAACTTGTTGACAGATTGTGGTCAGACTGCTAAGCAGATTGAAAGAGTAGTCCACTGTGTTGACAGCGAGTCTCTGGACTGCCCATCTGCTCTCTCAACAAAATGGCCAACTGGAAGCACAGCAGATAGGGCTGCCCAGTCTCCCAGAAGCCCTGTCTGTTGACAAAAGGCCCCTTGAAATGTCCAGACCAGCTTTCTGTTAGCAGAATCTGTCAACAGAGGTGTTCTGCCTCATGGGGAAGCACAGAATGCTGTTGACAGAAGTGCCATGTTCTGTCGATTTGCTGTTGACAGAAGTGCCATGTTCTGTTGATTTACTGTTGACAGGGTGCTGTAGGAGTATGGACTCTGGGTTTTGTCAGCAAAACACCGGTTTTATTGAAAAAACTCTCTAGTGTAGAAATAGCCATTGCATTCATCATAGCCTCATCTACATGGCAGCTTCTTTTGACAAAACTAGGCTTTTGTTAACAAAACTCACCAAGTCTTTACACAGTTAAAGTGCTCTGTTGAGAGTTTGTAGAAAAAACTCAGTCGGCAGCGTTATCCTTGTTTCTGATCAGGTATGACACCTCTCTCAATTGTGTTTTGCTGACAGAGTCCCTGTGTAGACACTTCTGTCAACAGAGAGGGCTTGTGGTTCCCCAGACAGCCTTGTTTGCATCACCTCTGTTGAGATGGGGTAGGGTATCTGGCTGTTATCTGTCGATAGAGTGGCTTGCTCTTTCATTCTGCTTTTGTGTGTAGACACTATCTGTTGACAGAAGTACTGCTGAGGTTTCTCTGTTGACAGTAACTTCTGTCAACAGAGGCTGCCCGTGTAGACATGGCCCATGACCCATACTACTACAGCAAATGAGAAAACAATGAATGGTTTGCTGCTTCTTCAAAGCAATGCTGACATCTCTGTCACCACATCGAATGGAGAATGTGTATTGGCTTTCCAGTTTTTGTGTGACTTTGGTTAAAGTAATATCCTTCACTCTGGATGACTTGGGAAAGTTCTTTGCTGCGTGTTTCAAAGCAGGAGAGGAATTTTGTGCTGTAATAGTAACAATCTGATATAAAATTTACTTTTCAGTAAATTAGGGTGTTTTGGAGGATAACAATAGAAAAACCATACCATCTTGTCACATACATTTGTATTCGCTGAATTGGTAAGGAAATTCTTTTATTCAGAACAAGCCACTACTGGAGAAGTGCTCTGTTAAGGACCAATCCCTTTCCTACTGAGCACAATGGCAGTTTTATTACTGATTTGAATGGAAGCAGAATCAGAAACTTTGAAGACAGGACAAAACTCATTAACAGATGTAAATTGTATATGAAGTTGAAATAAAATGGTAATACTGAGATACACATAATGGGTTGAAAATTCTAAATTTCACAGATTTTTGGCAACAATATGCATCTGAAAACTAGTGGGAAATTTGGTTATTTTTATTCATTGTGTGGTATTTTCCTCTTTAAAACCTTCATCTAGTCAAGGAATAGAAACAATACCATGATGGTTATGTGACCAATCACATCCAGGGACAGCCTTAAGATTTATGGGTCCCTACACATTTGTTTTAAACTGGTTCACATATGCTTGACAGTGGCACGGGGGTTGGGGGATGATGATTTTTAGAAATGAAATTTTTAAAGCAAATTTTAAATGAAGGACGTGTAGATTAGCACAGTGCATTCAGAAACAGATTGCATATACCTGCAGGTGGAACATGCCTGTTAAATGGCTTGATTACCACTGGAATGGCTCTTTCACAGGTTTTGTTCTGCTAATGGGTCTGGCAGGCTTGTTCACTCTTCAGTTGACCAGATCATCTCTGGTTGAGCAGGGGTACAGAACAGAGATGAGAAGAGGTTGATGGATGTATATTAAGACCTGTTCGTGCCACAAATTTTCAGCTGCCCAATGCCATTGCATATGCTGAATATAAGTAAGGGTGGCCCTGATCAAACCTCAGGAATAACAAATACAGACCATCTTAAAGAAATAGTTTGTGCGCAATCAGTTGGCTGGCAACTATCAATCTAAACCATTCAGCCAATATTTATGAATGACTCATCTCTTTGCAGAGGTGTGGGTTGGTTCCCAAATGATTTGCTAACAAAAATGATTGTTAAGGTTCTCATCCCAGGAATATTTATGTGTCCACAAGATTTTATTCCTCTGAACATCCTTCATTGACTTTTATGAGGTTCCTCCCATTAACAAAATTCTGCATATACATAAGTGCTTTTAGGGACGTGTCCTACATTAGTTACAAATATTGGGTCAGATTCTGGCAGACGTACATAAGTTGTTGACTAGTACCTTGATTTACAGTTAGCGCCCCTTTATTTCAAAGGGGCTATTCAAGGTTAAGGCATTGCTTAGAGTAAATAAGAATGGCAGAATTTGGTCAACTATTCACAATAAAATTGTCTACTGGCCATATTAAGGATCTATTCTGTGTTTTCATACTTACTGTTTTATTGTCTATGCCATTTCCCATTAATTACCTCAAATCTCCACAATCATATACAAAGCTGGTCATCAGGCTACTCTTCAATGGCCTGACAACATTTTAGAACATTAACTATTAACAATGATTTTAATTGTAATATGGGTTTATTCCTTGTGATTCAACAGGTCAAACAGCATTTTTGATGTCAGGGCAGAGCTATGTTTTTGATCTGTAAAAAGGGTGGTAAAACCAGTGAGAGTTGCCTGTATTTATGAGTACTTACTGTACATTAATCTGAATTCAGATCTGAAATGTACATTGTTGTATTAGCACATCAAAGGGTTTCAAAATAAGAAGTTGTTCTATATTATTAGACTTCAAATGAGTTTGCATGTTGCCTACATTTATCAATACTCACATTTGTGTATCAGCTTGAACAGAAATGGGACAAAACCCAGGGATAGCTTTTGATTTGAAAAGATGAATGCCACAGACACTCTGGATGACATTTAATTTCAACCACCAGGTTTTGAGGTGGTGGCAATTGGAATCTGTTAAAATTATTTTATTTTCCAGCTAACAGTGAAAATGCTGAAATATTCATCTGAAAACTAAAATACTCAGATGTGAAAATACTGTCAGTGCATGGCAGGAATTGTATCTGGAGTGCATCATGTTCCCATTGCCCTATATAGGTCACACTTCCTGTTTGGAGACATCATGGGAAACAGTCCATCGTGGGAGTACCTGGCTATGATATATTATGAGAGGAGGAGTCTGGGCAGGAAATCTGTCTCATAAAAGACAAGGTAGCAGCTGAATCCTAAACTCAATGACAGACTGTCTGAATATCCAAAATCAGAATATTTTTGGTTTTGTGATATTCATATTTTTGATAACACAATATTTCCCCCAAAATTCAGACTGTTTTCATGTATAAAATGATCAAACACCTAATTATCTACCAAAACAGTTTAGATGGAAAAAATTGAAGTAGCTCCAGTCTGAGGGGCAGTCAGTGTTATTTTAGAAGAAGCTGAACTCTCGACTAATGTCCTAGCCAATCCTGTATTGCTGTACACAGGAGGAAGTGCCTGACCCTTGCAACAATTCCATGCTCTGAATGCCCAAGAAATATGATTACCTTTCAACCCATTTCAACCCATTTTGGCCGGATAAATATCAAATGATCAATTATATTATTATGCTCTTTGAAGGCTACAACAGGAATGGTGGGCAGCCACCAATTCTGAAAAAAAAAACCAAAAAAACAGGACTTTATAGCTCTGCCTACACTACATCACTCTTTCAAAAGATGAGCTTCTGGAAGATATCCCCTGGAAGATCATCTTTAGAAAGAGCTCGTCTACACACAAAAAGTGTGTGTATTTTTGAAAGACAGTGTCTACACAGCTATTGTCACTCTTTTGAAAGAACATAGCAGGAAGTGCCGCAGATGGGGTTGCATAGTAGACATGCCCTTCCAGGGACCACACCTCCCTTAAAGGGCCCCCTCCCATACATCTCCGCCTTGCATACACAGAGGACTGTGGAGCTGCCACAAGCATTGCACAGCCTGTGCATGGACCAGACAGCCAGCAATGCCCAATAGATCCCCACCAGAAACTTGTGGCATTAAAGCTGGCAATCCTGGATGCCATGGTCAGACAGCTGGTCACTGTGGTTGTGGCTGCCCTCCATCTCCTCTGGTGGGCAAGCAACCCTCCCAGGGCCTTGGAGACCCTCTACTTGGAATCTCACTGGCACCCCTCTCCCCTGAGTGCCCTGGTGCCTCTGGAGCCACTCCAGCAGCTATGACTGGTGGGAGCAGCCGGTGATACAGGACTGGGACAATGCCAGATGGCTCCAGAATTTCAGAATGAGTAAGTGGACCTTCCTGGAGCTCTACAATTGGCTTGTCCCTGTCCTCAGACACCAAGACACCTGTATGTGGCCTGCCCTCCCCCTCAAGAAGCAGGTTGGCATTGCTTTGTGGAAACTGGCCATCCCGGACAGCTACCAGTCTGTGGGGCATCAGCTCAGGGTAGGCAAGGCCACCATTGAGAGGTAAGGCATGGAGGTAAGGAGGTAAGGCATGCTTGGGTCACACACCTGCCACAGGGAGGGGAGAGAGGGCTCCTGAGCAAGGGGGACCCTTGGTGGCAGGGGGCATGGGAGAGGGTGCATAGGGGTGGGGACATGGGGGAGGGGTCTGAGAGAGGATATGAGGGTGGGGCATGGAGGAGGGGGCATGGTGGCAGGGGCATGAGGGAGGGTGCTGGACATGCCCCATCAACCCCTCGCAAGAGGGCACACCCTCCCTCCCATGGAGGTCATCCATGTGATGAACTCCATGCCGCTCCACAGGGTCATCTGTATGGGAGAAGTGGACTTGGCCATCGCAGGTTTCGCCTGCAGTCATATTTCCCCACTGCTTTGGTACTCTGTACAGGACACGTATCCCCATCTGCGGCTTGGAACACAGATCCAGCTGCTACATAAACCACAAAAGCAACCCTTGGTAGTGCTACAGGCACTGGTGCACTCGAAGGGCTGGTTCGTGGACATCTATGTGGACTGGGTGGGCAGGACACATGACACCCTTGTGTTCTAGGAACTCTGGCCTCTGCCAGTGCATGGAAACCAGGACATACATCCCCCAGGGGGAGCTCCCAGTCAGGGATGTCATCAGGCCCCTCTGCGTGGTGGCAGATATCACCTATCCCCTGCAGCCCTGGCTAATACAGCCTTACACTGGCTACTCCAACCCCACCCAGGAGTCTTTTAGTACCAGGCTCAACCAGGCCCACAGCATGGTCAAGTGAGCCTTTGGGTGCCTGAAGAGCTGGTTCATGTGCCTCCTCATGCACTCGGAGGTCAGGCTGTGGAATGTCCCACAGGTGGTGGGCTCCTGCTGCACCCTCCACAACATTGTGGAGGGTCAGTTTGAGGCATTCGTGCAGGGATGGGTGGCTGATTCCGGCCCCAGCTACAAACATCTAGCTGCTGCCCCGAGTCTCCAGGCCCACCCGGATGGGGTCTTTATTAGGAAGGTTTGCTCATGGGCTCCAGGGATCCCCACCCACACTCACCCCATGCAGGGCCCCCCACACATTCACCCTCACTGTCCCCCAACATGAGCACAGGACATGGGGATTGTGGAAAAAATAAACTGTTTAATATAACTGTTACCTCAGTGATTGTTACAAACAATGAACAGAACTGTTTACAGTGGGGAACAGAGACAAACTATGTACATTGGGGAGCTGGGGAAGGGGATGGGGAGCTCAACCAGTGGGGGCATTACTGGACAGCTGTGAGCTCTGTAGGTCCCAGGATCCCTTCCCAGCCCTGGATTGAGGTCCTCAGCTGGGCTAGGATGGGTGGGAAGCACAGGGAGGAAGAGCGATGGTAGTGTTCAGCAGAGACAGGCTCAGTAGAGGGGGCAGCGGTGGGGGGCAATATGGCAGATGGCATGGGGGGACCAGGCAGGCCAGGTGCACCAAGTGCTCCCACAGGATCCCGATTATGTCTCTCAGGTTGGCCATGAGGTCCTCCCAGGCTGCCCTTTGCCAGTCCAAGTCTGATTCCTTCAGAAAGAGGTACCGCTTGGCTACCTTGGCCTGGCAAGTGCAGGGGGTGACTGGGCCTTTTCCTTTGCCTCCACTGGGCTCTCCCAGATGACAGATGGGATGGGACTCTCCCAACGCTTTTGTGGCATGGCTGCAAGTATGGACATAAAGAGACAGATGGCATGTCAGTACCTCAGTATTGGCCTGAGAGCCATGCCTCCCACCCCCTATGGACACCACCACCCCCGCTCCAACAGTGTGGTGGCCATGGGGTATCTTGAGCACTGAGAGGTCCTGGCCATGGTCCAGACCCACACTCCCCCTCTCCATGCATGCGGCTTGCTGCTCTGTCCATGGGGCAGGTGCTGAGCGTTGCCAGTGTCCATTATGGCATGCCAGGAGCCATGGCCATCTGGGATGTATCCAGCCCAGGTCTCCTGGGCATATGTGTGGTCCACTGGCAGTTGTGGTGCCCCTGTCCTGTGAGCTGGGGTGTGTGCCCTGCCAGGAACTAATCTGAGGGTCCCTCGCTCTGGTCTGGCAATGTCTGGCTGGCTGTCACCAGCTGGCTGACCACAACACCAGATCGATTACCAAGTCCCCATCACTGGAGTCCTTGGAAGGTGACTCAGGCTCGGTGCCCAGCAGGGTGTGGCTGCCATGGGGTCCTGGCTTCTCCTGGGTTGTGGCTCATTTGATGTGGGTCCAGCACGGTGGGTAGTGCCCAGGTATCCCAGGGCCCCAGGAGGCTCTGGAGCTTCCAATAGTAGGGGCAGGTTGCAGAACCTGATCCTGATCATCTGACTTTGTCCTGGACCTGGGCATAGCCCTGCCAGAGCTCCTTAACATTGCTCCACACTTGCACCTGTGTATGGGCAGGGAGTGGCCAGGATGGTTGCAAGGCAGGCAAAGATGGATGCACTGTACTGCTTACGCCCATCTCCTAGAGTATCTCCTCTTCCTTCTGTAGGCCAAGCAGGTTCCTGAACTTCAGCTCGGTCCAGGAGGGTGCTCTGTTTTTTGCTATCTGGCCTGGCTCCTGCAAGCCCTATGAGGGCATTGAGGGGGGCCCTGAGGCTCCTGTGGTGGCTGGCTGCTGGCCATGGTGCTCTATCATGCTTGAGGGGGTGGCCAAGGGGGGTTTCTGAGTCTGTGTGACTTTAAATGCAACTGGACGCAGGGAGCATAGATCTTTGCTGCCACTGGCCAGAGCAACCTCTGTGCCCCAGCTGGCTGGCCCCATGTCAGACTCCTCTTTCGAAAGAGCAGCCTATGGAGCATCTACACATTTTCTTTCAAAAGAGCCTTTCAAAAGAGAGCACTCTTCCTATTACAGGACTGGATGAGCGCTGTCGAAAACTGCACCAGGTTCCTTCAATTTTCTTTCAAAAGACCACGTTTTGTGTGTAGACGCTCTGCATGCTCTTTTGAAAGAGCACTGTTTTTTCCGAAAGTACATGCTAGTGTAGACAAGGCTTTTATGTAGTGGCCTAACTGTGGATTTAGGTGCCAAACTTTTTGTGTCCAACTTCATAAATTTTGTCCACAGCACCTTGGAATTGGCTGATAAGCACACAGTAGACTCTCTGCTTTGTGCACTGATTGGGGATAAAAGTGTTCATAAAATACAACATTCAAAAATTACAATAGGTATATTGCATAGGTTGCAACATGGTGTACTACATCATTTCCTTCTTATCCTTCAAACCATTGCAAAACTATTTCTAGTAAACTGAAGGTATTAAAATATGAAGGGATATACATTTTTTTCTTTGACAACATCACTTACATGATTTTTTTTTCCCAATTGGGAAAAATAGTTTGTATAACTGGTTTTCACAAAATCAGTGTCCATAAAATTGAGATTCTACTGTCCTTAAAGTTTGCAGATGGGAATTTCAAAAATACATTTGACCTACTCTTCCTTCACTGAAGTCAGTGAGATTTTTACTAGTGATACCAATAGCAGCACAGTTAGACCAGCAATGTGCACTTTTGAACATTCATTCTGTTCCTAAAAATGGAAATAGAGGATTGATCTTTTTGCTGGTGGCAAAAGCTGCTGTGTTCTGTGTTAATTCAATGGCTTAAAAGAACAGAAATGAAACCAAAGCATAAAGACTTGAGTGTCAAATGAAGTCTTAGCTCCATGTGGAGGAGTATCTCCCTATACTCTGCAATGGGAGTTATCTTTTGAAGATTAATGGCCCCCAGTACTGAACTTGATTAAGTCAATATGTACAGTGTTCCACAACTCAACCACAATTAAGTAAAAGTTCAACAAAGAAAATGCCTGATTCGTTACTTGAAATCAAGACCATTTTCTTTATCCCCTGTGAATTATGGCTTCTTGTGCAGGTTGTTTGCAGTTCAAGATAAAGCTATAGATTAAACACTTCAACTTCTTTTTATCAGCTGTCCTGAGAGACTTACTGTGAAAACTCATGGGGAAAAATGACATCTTTTCCCTCAAAGAACAATCCATTTTTCACTTAGACAATGTTTAACTCTTTTACACATTTTGGAATCTCTGTTGAAAACAATTATATTCCTAGGGAAAAAATAAAACTATGGCAGCAACATGTGGGAAATATTTGAGAGTAACAGGTTATGATAAATATTGCTTATTTGTGACGTGTATTGAAGATTCTTCCAAAAATTGTTTGATTTTGTAGTTGTTACTGAGCCTCTCATTTTCTTGACTGCAGAAGACGTTTACCCAAGTGAAGGGTTGTTCTTTGGCCATGATTCTTCATCCTCTTATCCCAGGTTTATGCTGATGTCACTTCATTCACATAAATTTGCCAAACAAATGGTAAATTCATTCTCATTTGAGCTCTTTAAATCAAGACTGTATGTTGTTCTAAGAGACGTTGCAGATAAACCATAATGTGGAGGGTTCAATAGTGTTCAGTTATGTCATAATGTTAAGAGGTATGCTAGTGGTATTTCTTTTTTTTGTCCCCTCCCTTCCCAACGTCTCTGGTCCCACTCTACTAATCCTCACTGAAGTACATGGACACTTTCAACTTTCTTCAGCTTTGCTTGCCACTAGTTAAACCAACAGTGCAGTAGCTAGCTTATTTTGCACCTGAGGCAAGAATATAAAATTGTGGCCCTCATATATTCATAATAATTATTTTGTAGAAAAAGGGAAAATACATTATTATTATTATTATTATTATTATTATTATTATTATTATTATTATGAGACTTGTATAAACAATCAATTAATACATTTAATTATACTATAATCTATACATATAAGCTATATAGTAATACATATAAAATATCACCATGTCAGTTACTATTAGGTATTTGTTTATAATTGTACTTTGCATGCTTTTAATGAGGAAAACTCATGAATAATTGCATTGAAATTAATATTATTCACTACCTTGTATTCTGTTGATAAGATGGACCTATTTGATAATCTCTCCTGACCCGTATATGCTCAAAAGTAGTTCTTAATTAATTTTAGTTTACTAAAACTTCTATCACAAGAAGCCACAGTCACTGGCAAGCAGAGAAGTATTCACAGGGCGATTTCCAAATTTGGATAAGATTCAGACAGATTATATTGATTAATTAACTGTAGAAGGTCCAGACTAGGTGCAGATGAAACATTTGGTAGCAGCACTAATACCTGATGTTTAAAACTCTGAATCTCTGACAAAATTTCTGAGGCATTCAAGTCACTGTCATATTTAAAACAAATCTACTGCTGCTTTTTGATTAGCAGAATCCATTTTAACAAGACAATCACCCCAAAAAAAAAGTGAAGCTGGCTTAGTATTTTTTACATGTTCTGGGGGCTGAACACAAAATAACCCCAAACTTGCCCCCCCAGTCTCCAGGTTTAACCCCTGTCAGCCCCAAATTTAGCTTTGTAGCTCAATTTATGGCCTCTCAGTTGTCTGTGTTGGTTCAATCCCCCATGCCTCAGCCCCAATTTACAGACCAGAAAATCCTGTGTCCCTGTTGTACCAGCAAAGCTGAGTACCATTTGCAGACAGAAAAAATGGAGTTTGTACAACACTGGCTTGTCATAAGACAAATCAAAAAAGATCTTGCCTGCAAAAAAAAAAAAAAAAGGAACAGACTGGTACAAGATGTTACTTTTTTTCTTCAGAACACTGCTTTTATTTGTACTAAGAATAGAACTTTAAATGTGGCTCCTTGGTTCTAGTAAAGATAAAATAATGAGTTGAGTTTGATCTCTCATAGACAGAGCTCTGCAAAAACTACCTGATAACTGGGGCAGATTATTTATAGTGAGATATTCAATCAGCTTGCAGGAGGTCAGGTACCTTGCCTTTGCCTCACTGGCTTCCCCCACTAGAAAGTGAGTGTATGCTTCTAGTTTGTGGGAACAGAGTCTGCATTCCCTCATTTCAACACATCATATTGTCCCTTTAATGAGGTGATGATGATTTAATGATATGACATTCTAGGGAGTCAAGATGACATCCACCTGGTGAAAAATCTCAACAGGAACCCACACAAACCGTTTACACAGTTGTTTTCTCCACTGAATTGAAGGCAAATAAAGTCATTTGGTGAGTGAAAACTCAGCTATTTTATCTCTCACTCCTAGCCTTCTGTGAAAGGTCAGGGGAAATTCCTGATTCAGAATGACAGATCACAATTATTATTGCCAGTTTCAGAGAGGACCCATATTTGCATACAAAAAATGTGAAGACCCATATTTGCATACAAAAATGTGAGGATCTCCAGCTTTCTTCCAATATAAGACACTCCTGCCCCGCCCCCACACACTTTCCTTCCATGATGCCCATCAGAATGGAACCAGGCTATCTCATATCCGTCTCATGTAGGGTACATTTACACTACAGGGAAGCTCAACCCTGCCACAGTTGATCTTCCAGAATTTGATTTAGTGCACCTAGTGGGGGCATGCTAAATTGAATTTACAGCGTCACCACCATTGACCAATACACTCCTGATCCAGTGTTAGGAATAAGAGAAGCCAATGGGAATGCAGACTCCCATTAACCTCCCTTAGTGGAGATAGCCTGCAAGCTCGAATTAAGAACTGTTGACTTTAGCTATGTAATATACATAGCTGAAATTGCATACCTTAATTCTACTTTTTCCTGTAGTGTAGACCTGCCCATGGTATCTGGCAACTTCTAAGGAGGAACTTCCAATCTTTCTGTCTATGTGACACGCAGCTGCCCAGAGGAGCTTCTCATGAGTTCCTGGGATCCCACTGGGATGAAATGGAAGCAAAGAGATGGACTGTATGCAAGTGGAATTATGCCTTGCTGGAGTAAAGCCTCACAGTACAGCTGAGGATGTTAGTTCATTAATATTCTTAGATGGCAGCCTTCTCAGGTGGATTTCTGTGGAACCTAGCATAATGGGGCTCCAATTCTGCTTAGGGTTTCTGGGCATTATTAATTAGATATTAGATTATTAATAATGCTGTGAAAAATCAATCAAAAAGGAATGTGAAACTGTTTTGCATTGTGCTGTTGCTAATAATAAAGTAGCCAATGAAATGAAGGGGAAGGGGAGTGTTTGATTGATTTAGTCACCAGTCCTGCAAATTGCTCCATGTAGATGGAGACCTGAAACCTTCACATGAAACCTTCTTGTTTTCATGGGGCACCAGATGGCACTAACACAGAACAGTTTTCAGGACCAAGATTGTAGATTCTACTGGTCTGAGATCTCTCAAGCCAAGTTTCAGTCTGGGGTACACTTTTATTGCTGGTGATAAACTTCTAATAGAAATACTGGCCTGGTCTTAGCTATAGCCATGTGACCTCCATTACTGAACGGTTTTCTTTTATCCAATCTCCCTTAGAAAGAAAGAACAAGTGCTTCAAATTGCCCCCATCATAGTCCTCAGGTGTATTAAACCAGGTGCATTAAACCCTCTCTTCTGTGCTTCTAAATCACATATGTATTGTTTAAAAATAACTCCAGCAGACTAGAAGTCCGAGTTCCATATGGTGATTGAATGGTCTAAGAAATGCTTTTTTCTTCCTGCCATAAAATCTCAAAACCAATATAAGCTTTGGCTTTGCACCGACGTATAACAGTAAAAAGCGTGTCTTCACAAATGAGAGAATTTTCTTATTCAAGTCAAAGCCCCAGAGAAAATGTAAAAGTAATTCTTTGTCTTACTGTATTTTAAACATGTGTCTTTGGACCTACAGTATGAGGCAGCTTGTACCTTCCCCCAGTGATAGAATGCCTGTAGGATGCCACAAGTCCAGCCACTGACAGAAGAAATTCAGAATAAGGCTATTTGGTAAAATCAAATTGTGTGATAGTAAAAGTGCTAAACATTGGTGTCTCAGATCCACACTTGTAGTTTATACTAGAGTGGCCATATTGACTGTCATGGCAGGCTGATTTACACCAGTTGAAGATCTGCCTTGTTTACATTTTCTTTTTTCTCCTTTGCAGGAAATTGGTTTGCAGAGTCTGTCTAAGACACTGGAGAAGAGTTCAGTCCGCAAGATAAATCAAGGGTGGGTGAGCAAGGGAGAAAGAAAGCAATACTTTCAAAAATGATTATTCAAAACTTAAAGCTAGTTCCATCCCAATTTTTATTATCTAAGTAAACGTCTTGAGGTTTATAGTGGCAGATTTGCATTTAAATATACAGATCAATTTATTTTGAAGCTAGAGGCACCTTTCCTGTGTGTTGCCATGATGAGATGACTGATTGTCCTTGCAGACAATGGGGAACAAAATAATAATGTTGCATACCAGTGATTATGTTCATAGTGCAGCTGTTTATATGGAAACCTTTACATCCTGCTTCTGCCTTACCTCTCCTTCCCTTCTAAATTGTTATTGCCAACAAAGCTGTGATTACATTCAATAGAAATATTAAACTCCTGACGTGAGAAGTGAAGGGACAAGAAAACAAAGGGGAGACAATTGTCTGAAAAATAAGATGGGCAGGACTTTCTGTCTCTTTCCACTATTATTATCATCTTTATTTCTCCCCTCTTTGTAGGCGATGCTGTACTGAGTTACCTTGTGTTTAATCAACAGCTTAATGTGGTAACTCTCTTGCAACACTCATTCCTCACAGCTCAGACTGTCTGGAGCCTACTTGCATCAGGCAATCTCTTTGCACTTAACACCTTAATGGTCTTGAGGGGAGAAAGGAACAGCAGTCCTCTGAGATGAGAATAATTAGACAGACACAAATGCATTTGGTGCCAGATTTTGTTACCTCAAATAAGCAAAAATAAAGCAAACATCTCTTCTTCTACAGTTACATAGAGTGTGTCTCTAGGAGGTTTAGGACAAATGGGTTAGATTAGTAGATTCTAATGGCCTAATTCTGTGCTGTTTTAAGTCAATGGAACTTTGCCATTGACTTCTATGGGAGGAGAATCATACCCTAAAGGTAAAACTCTTCAAAGATTTTATTTTATTTAGCTTTTTTTCCCTTCAATTTGTGCTTCAGGGAGCAGATCTTCCACTGGTGTAAATGTGGCTTCAGTGGAGCTACAGCGGATTTACATTAGCTGCATGTTAGTTTCTGGAGGTTTGCATTGCCTAAGATTGTCTAAAGCGACTAGTGATTTTGACTTAAGTGGTGAATCCTGAAGTTGACATCCAGAAATTGAGTCCAAAATCATTGCTAGTCATGCTCACATATCTTGTTCATTGCATATAACCATGAACTGGAAAGTACTATGCATGAGGGAGATTAGTGAAGGATCCACCAAAAACTGGCTCTTTTAGGGTGCTAGAGCTTTCCGGAAAGTTCTTGAAGGGCTGGTAAGCAAGTCTAATGTGTCGCTGTGCTCCAGCACGCAGAAAACAGTGCATGTATTGACGTCAGTGAAAGAGTTTAATAACATTTTGCACTTCTACCGTCCATTCAAGGGTTTCAGTAATTTGGCTTCTTTTTTTTTTTGGTAGCAATGGACCCTGGTTTCTCCATGCAACTTCTCTCCTTTCCATGAGAAGAAGCAGGATGTAGTGAATGTTCTGCTGCTGAAAGCTGTCACCCTCTCCAGAATCACTGCCCATCTGGGATCGGTGAAGATGTCTGGGTGGATCTATCCCATTTTATAGACTATCCTAGGTCTGCCATTAGTTTCAGTGGCATGACGCTCAAGTTCTGTGCCCAACTTCTCTGGCTATTTATGTCCTATACCTGGTCTACACTAATGAGGTAAGCTGATCTAACTGACATTAGATAAATTCTGTAAGAGATGTATCTTAGGTTGACATAGCTTAGATCAATTTAAAATGGTGTCTAAACTGCACTATGTCAATGGGAGGTGCTCTTGGGGAGTCGGAGTACTGAAATCAATGAAAGAGCACTCACCCATAGACTTCTCATGTCATATCTCCACCAGACCAGCTAAATCAATTCCCACTGCATCAATCATAACTGTGCCAATTTAGCCCATAGTAAAGAGAAGCACTGAGGCATCTGAGTAGGAGTGTGTTTGTGTTCTAAACCCTTGAAACTAGCAAAAGAGCTACTAGAAGTAATATAGCTCAAAAGGCCACTTAGTGTCAAAATTGGTCACTGTGCTCACTGACATTATACCATAACGTATAGTGCGTCACCCTTTTGTGCTAGTACTACACTACTGTCCATGATGCAATGGTTAGACAATGGTATGTAACAAGAGGCAGGGGATCATTAGGCAGTCTGCATGATAATTATTGCAGTTTTTTTTTTAAATTGTGAAGATTTAAACAACAATGAATAATTTTATGTGCAATTTAGTCAAACATATTTTTATTTTCAGTAAAAGAGAGAATAGCCGCTAATGAAAAATGGAGTCATCAGGAATGAAATAGCTGTATAAAAATAACCCTGAAAGGTTGAAAGAAAAGAAAAAAATATGTAATGGTCCTTTAAAAGCAAAAAACAAACAAAAAAACCTTAAAATAATTTGTGCAATTTGATGAATTATATTTTTCTTAGCCAAGATCTCATTATAGACCTTTACAATGAATAATTTGCCCTTTCAGCATAGTTACTGATTTTGAAACCACGTACATCTTATATAGACGTAGGGTTTACATCTGCAGGATTGTTTTTAGTGTTTTTCTATAAAGTATAACAGTGGTATTTGAGGAAAAAGTGACATTTTTTGATGGGACAGTGGCATGCTAATGCATAGGAGTATTTACAGAATCACAGGACTGGAAAGGACCTTGAGATGTCATCTCGTCCAGTCCCCTGCATTCATGGTAGGACAAAGTAGGAAGGAAGTATATATAATAATCCTTAAACCCTTGGCAAATAAAACACAATCCAAATATTATATCACAGTTCTCTTGAAATATGCAGTGCAGGTTATAAATATATGGCAATTTATTAGAAATTTGAGGTCCCGTCAATGGGAAGCTGTTTCTTCATTGCTCCTGTCCTGTCCTCCAGAGACAGAACATCTTTAAGATAAGGTTTAATGTATAGTTTGGGTTTGCAAGGCAAGTGACAGTATCAGATTGTATCTTTTTGTTGATTTCATAGAAAAACTAACCTTTTCATTGATTAAAAAGTCTCAAAGGTGTAGCCATGTTAGTCTGTCACCCATGAAAGCTCGTGACCTACTACAAATTTTAGTCTGTAAAGTGCCACAGCACTGCTTGTTATTTCTCATTGGTGATATTTCTTCCTTTTGCAACAACAAGTGACATCTTTGCCTGTGGCAGCATTAAAGTTTATAGTGAAAAGGGAGAGAAAGGTTGGGGGCAGGGAGGGGTGGAATTTCACAACTAAACTCTCTCCTGTTGTGGAGGGAGCTACCACCTCTATTCTACATGCTGGCCTTTGTAAACAAGTTGTGAGTGGAAATGTCTCCATAAAGAATTGTGTCCAGTTCTGGGTGTCCCATTCCAGGAAAGATGTGGACGAACTGGCAAAAGTCAAAATGAGAGTAATAAAAATGATTAAAGTTCTAGAAAAATGATATATAAGGGCATCATTGAAAAAATGAGTTTGTTTAGTCCGAGGAAGGGAAGACTAGACAGGACAAGATACCAGTTTCCAAGTAAATAAAAGGTTCTTATGAGGCAGAGAGAGACAAATCGTTCTTGTTAACCTCTGAGAACAGGACAGAAAGCAAAGGGCTTAAATTGCAGCACAGGAAGTTTAAATTGGATATTGGGAAACATGTTTTAACTGTCTGGGTGGCCAAGCACTGGAATAAATGGTCTAGTGGGGTTGCGGAATCACTCTCTGTGGAGGATTTTAAAATCACTTTGACCATCACCTGTCATAGGAACATAACAATGGCAATAGTGGGGAGCCTAACAGTCCATCTAGCCAAGTATCCTGTCTTCTAGTGATGCCCAGTGATGAATACCCGAGAGGGAGTGAGTAATAGCAGTAGCATCCTTCAGTCTACATAGACTATGGAACGCACCCTTCGTAGTTCCATTTGGCATCCTCATTTGCAGCGTCAGCTGTGACTGTGAAGACCCACACGAGAGCGACAGTCCTTGCTGCATATGTTGCATACGCAGTGGGTGTCTGGGAGGTCCTTGCTGTGCTTCCTGTGGGCTTGCTTCTCCTTTGCTAGCTGTCTGATCCTCAACTCACCCTTCTTAAGGCCCTTGTACAGTTCCTGTCTCCATCTGCTGTGATTGTCTGCCAGCTCCTCCCAGCTGTCTGGCTTGATGTCTACTTCCTTGAGGTCTCTCTTGCAAACATCTTTGTAGCACAGCTGGGGGCAACCGGGAGGTCTTTCGCCAGAGGCTAGATCACTATACAGGATGTCTTTTGGGATCTTTCTATCATTCATCCTGTGGACGTGGCCAAGCCAGCGGAGCCTCCGCTGCCTGAGGAGGGTGTGCATAGTTGGGATTCCAGCTTGCTCAAGGACGGTAGTGTTGGTCACTCTGTCCTTCCATGATATTCCAAGGATGCACCTGAGGCAGCGCAAGTGGAAGACGTTCAGCCTCTTTTCCTGGTGGGCATACAGGGTCCAAGTCTCGCTGCCATACAGGAGGGTGCTGAGCATGCAGGCTCTGTAGACTTGCATTTTGGTGTGAGTGTACAGCTTGTTGTTATTCCACACTCTCTCGCTGAGTCTGGGCAGAGTTGTGGCTGCTTTACCGATCCTCCTATTTAGCTCAGTGTCCAATGACAGGGTGTCAGTGATGGTGGACCCGAGGTAAACGAACTCGTGGACGACCTCTAACGTATAGTTGTCAATGCTGATTGATGGAGAAACAGCAATGTCCTGAGCAAGTACATTTGTCTTCCTTAGGCTGATGGAGAGCCCAAAGTCCTTGCATGCTTTGGAGAACTGATCCAGCAGCTTCTGAAGCTGGTTTTCTGTGTGTGACATGACAGCAGCGTCATCTGTGAACACAGAACAGGAAATCATCAAGTGACCCATCTCCTGTCATCCATTTCTAGCCTCTGACAAACACAGGCTAGGGACAGCATTCCTACCCATCCTGACTAATAGCTGTTGATGGACCCAACTGCCATGAATGTATCTAGTTTTTTTTTGAATGCTGTTGAAGTCCTGGTCTTCATAACAGCCTCTGGCAAGGAGTTCCACAGGCCTACCATACGCTGCATAAAAAAAAAAGTTCCTTTTGCTAGTTTTAACCCTGCTTCTCCTTTAATTTCATTTAGTCACCCCTGGTTCTTATGTTATAAGAACCAATAAATAACTTTTTCTTATTCACTTTTTCCGCACCCATCATGATTTCATAGACCTCTCTCATATCCCCCCTTAGTTTCCTCTTTTCCAAGATGAAAAGTCCCAGTCTTTTTAATCTTTCTTCATATGGCATCTGTTCCAAACCCATAATCATTTTTGTTGCCTTTTCTGAACCTTTTCCAATGCCAATATATCTTTTTTTAGACGAGAAGATCACATCTGTATGCAGTAATCAAGATGTGGGCATACCACAGATTTATATAGAAGTAATAAGATATTCTGGTCTTATTCTCTATCTCCTTTTAAATGATTGTTAACATTCTGTTTGCTTTTTCGACTGTGGCTGCACATTTCATGGATGGAATTCAAGACCTGCCTTGAGCGCAGGAGACCAGTCTACATAACCATGTGAGATCAAGTCCATTTTTATGAGTTTGATAAATAATTTTTGTTTTAACAACATAGTTAATTTATTATAAGAAAAAAAGCTGAAACCAAAGCAATTATTCAAAATAATGTAAACAAAATGTTTCCATTCACATGATCTAAAATTTGTTTCAAATTACTCTGTCCTAAAAATTTTCAAGATTTTGACTTTTTGTCCTGATTTGAGATGTGGGAAAAATCCAAATTCTTGAAAACTCTTTTGGAATGAGAAAGCTCTGTCCTGCCCAACTCTCTTCTTTGGGAGGTAGGAATGGCCACGCTGGATTGGATCGTATATGACTGGGTGGGGTTACACGGCAGAGTTATTTAGAAATAACAGCTGTTATTTGAAATAACTGACCAAGCATCTTCACAACACAACTACTATTTCAAAATAAATTCAAAATAGTGGCCATCTCATTTCAAAATTGGTAAACCTCATTTCATGATGAATAGTGCCTATTTTGAGATAGCTATTTTGAAATAGATGCTCTTAAGATAGGGCATGGAACTGCAAATAAGGCACTGATGTAAATATTCAGTGCCTCATTTGTATAATACTGGTCACCTGCCCTGTGTCTACACGTGCCCCTTCCTTGTGAAAGGGGCATGTCAATGAGCGGGTTTGAAACATGCTAATGAGGCGCTGCAATGAATATGCAGCACCTCATTAGCATAATAGTGGCCATGGCGATTCAAAAGTGTGGCTTTTCGAATCGTGTGCTGCCTGTGGAGATGGGACCTTCTGAAAGAACCCCCCACAGTTTTTGAAACCCCTTCTTCCGATCACCAGGTAGGAAGAAGGGCTTTTGAAAAACGGGGGGGAGTTCCTCTTGGAAGGTCCAGTCTCCACAGGTGGCATATGATTCAAAAAGCCGCACTTCCAAATCACCACATCTGCCATTATGCTAATGAGGTGCTGCATGTTCATTGCAGCATCTCATTAGCATCTTTCAAACCCACTCATTAACATGCCCCTTCGAAAGGAAGGGGCACGTGTAGACCCAGCCCTGGCCTGTCAAAAGTGCTGATTTCAAACTAAAAACATTATTTTTGTGGGGAGTAGGGGAAGAAGGGTGTTTTCAAAACCAGGGCACCCTTTTGAAGGAGCATTGGCTACATAGCTATTTTTAGTTTGAAATCAGCACTTTCGACTGGTCAGGTGGCTGCCATTATGCAAATGAGGTGCTGAATATTCATGTCAGCACCTCATTAGCATTTTTGAACAGCCATAGTTTATATGCCCCTTCCAAAAGGGAGGGATAGTGTAGCCACGGCCTATGCGTAGCAGCATAATTTCAAAGTAAGCTATTTTGGAACAGCTATTCCGGAATAAAAACAAAAAGCAGTCAAGTAGCACTTTAAAGACTAGCAAAATAGTTTATTAGGTGAGCTTTCGTGGGACAGACCCACTTCTTCAGACCATAGCCAGACCAGAACAGACTCAATATTTAAGACACAGAGAACCAAAAACAGTAAGCAAAGAGGATAGTTTATTTAGGAGCAGGGCTGCTGGATGGACATGCTCATGGAATCCAGTATACTGAGAGACGGATTTGAAAAGCCCTGTGTTATACTTATGCAAAAAGTTGCCAATAGGGGAATTATTTCCCCTAATTTGTGTCATTTAGCAATTGTCTTAAGCCTTGAAATATGAGAGTTTATATCCTTTCATTTTCCTCTCTATTCCTATCTAATACAATTGTGATTCTTTCATTATGTGTATAAAAGCATAAGTCTTTTCTGATTTCTGCAAAGTTCTTATCTTCAATAGTGTCTTGTAGGAGTGAGTTCCATATCTTAAAAAAGATTTGCTTTAAATGATTTATTTGACTTGAAAGGAATTAATTTTTCTCTTGTTCTAGAATTCAAGATATTCTCGTTCTGCAGTAATAGAAACTATAATTTCTGTATGCAGAACTGGGCAAAATGTGTTTACTGAATAGCTGAAAAATGTATACTGGAGAGCACAAAAACTGTTAGCAAATTTGGGCTGATTTTAGCTAAGAGCTTTAGCCAAAAAAATAAATGTCAGGAATATGAAATGATTTTATTAAATCAATATCTTCACAATGATCTGTTTTATACTTTATTTCAAACTGACATTTTTGAAACCTGATATCACTGGGAATTGCTTATGATGTCAGAATGTTACTTCAAGTTGGCATTTGGAACATTTTGTTTGTCTCAAATGAATTTTTTTTATGTTTTCATTTTGGAGAGAAAAATGAAAAAATCAGCTTAGGTGCAAATGTAACCCAGTTTTTCATCTACTAATCTGAAATATCGTTTTTTTGTTGTTGTTGGGTTTTTTTTTGGTTAGCCATGTCTGTGTATAGGCAGCAAAAGTGTTTAAGATATCCCAGAAGTACTAGTACCCTCACTAATAGAGGCCTAAATTACACAGGGACTGAGTTAGCTGGATGAATGTGTACAACTTCTGTATTTGAATGAAAAAGGGGTTTTCCTTCCAGGTCAATAACTGATTTTGTTGTCACATTGTTTGTTTTGTTTGTTTTTGTTTGTTTGTTTGTTTTCCCTTCACTAAAGGAGTGCCATTTGTCTGCCCAAGTTACATTTGCTTTATTTTAAATGAGACTTCATTGTTTGCTCTGACTGTAGAGTAGCAGGTACAATTGCAAATCACACAATCTTCATGTAAAACGCTTGACCAGGATTTTCAAAAATTGGTTGCTGCTGCTGTTTGTGTTTGATGTCTAACTCTATAGCCAGACATCTGTGTACAATCCTGGTCATGTTGAAATCAGTGACAAAATTCCCACGGACTTTAAAGGAACTGGATTTAAGGCAGCAGTTCTCATTGACTGCAGTAGAACCTATGTACATTTGAAAATCAGGTGAGAAAAAGCATCCTCTTGAGAAAAGCATGTAAACATTTATCTAAGAACTTTGCTGAAGAGAGATGAATTTAAGTATGTAGTCAATTACTTTCCTTAATCAAAGCCTAAGGATTTAGAAATCTAACATTTAGCACTTATTTTTGTAACTTTTGGCCCATATTTGCCTTCTCATTTTTGGAATAAGTGTCATATGAAGATATGAACCATCTGGAACTGAACTTGCAAGTAGCTCTCTATTTACTACAATATTTAACATAGGTTATCCTGCTGGTAAAATGAACAAATTGCACTTAAACAAGATTCTGATAATCAAAGATTGTCAAGAAAGTAGAAATTGTGGGGTGGATCAACAGCTGGAGTGCAATGTCGGAACTCTGAAGTCTGTGGATCAAGGACATGTTACAGCAGCAGTATCTACCCCTGTGTTCTTCTGCAGCAAATGGAATTTAACTTTTTCACTGACCATTTGGTTATATAAGGGATTTGACCATTCTTGCTTATGCTGCACTTGCTTTTCTGGAGTAGTAGCCAGCACATACTCAGTTGTAATTGGTTCTCCCATGACTTAAATGAGAAAGAACTCAACAGTAAGCAAATACCTCAGGAATAAACAGATAACTTGCTTCTTTAAGAAGACTCTTGCAGCAAAATTACAGTAAACTCTTTCATACCCATCAGACACAGGACCTGGAGGTTCCTGGATATTCACATATTCGGGATAATAGAAAGGTGTACCCAGTAATGCATAACACTGAAGAAAAACAAGAGGAGATATTGAGAAACAGACAAAAAAGTATGCAGATTACTTTACTTTATTTTTGAGCAACAGTGTTGTACACTGGAACAACTATGGCCCCTTTGCATCTTGAGAGATGATGGTTAGTGGTGGTGAGGATCTGTGGACAGTGTTTGAGTCTGCAGCTTCTCTCATGGCTTATCCGTTCTCCTCTTTGCCAATTGAGGAGGGCTTATAACCTGTAACTGCCACTTCCTGTGTTGTTTCCATACTACCAGCAAGGATGGAGTGTCCTCTCCATTTGGTACTCTCTTACACACTGCATTGCCTATCTCCCGCTCGGTCACTCCAGTTGAACCCGAAGGCAACACAGAACTCAGTACATTTGGAACTGAGGTGACTGCAAGGAGATGCCGGAAAGCAGGTTTGACAAATCCTCCTTGCTAACTGCCTTAGTGTGTTCACTCCAGATTTTCTGTCTGGGTTTACTCCCATACCCTTTGGATCTCTCAAACCTACCCATAAGGCAGTGGGGAATTTTCTGACAGGGTTGTCTTCCCTGGGGTGACGTAAGGAGTCACACTCCCTTGGATGCCAGTGACAAAGTCATGGTTCATATGCCATTTGGATTATCCAAAATAATCCAGGGACCCAAATATCCCAGACCCTCATCTCATGAAGAATGAGGGGGCAGTAGCCTTATATGATGGCAGGCTACATCATTCACCATGCCACAACATTGTCATCTGGCACTTGTGATTTTTTTAGTCAGGTTATGGGATGCCAGCCAGTTTCCCATCACGCCTTGGTGAAATTGCCTCTGCTGGTCCACGGCTGCATATATGCATGACAAGCACACTTATTTTGCAGCAAACCTCTCAGGAGAGGTCCTATCCTAGCCACTACCTGGAGACACACTGGTCAGCCTGTATCTCTGCTCCCCCATGCCTACCAGACAACACAGGCATATTTGGGGTTCCTAAAGGCAACAACTGGATGCCTATTACAAACTGCAGCCTCCAGAGCCCGAGGACAGAGAAAGCTGCAGTTGTCTTCTAGCAAGAGGGAAGCTATGATCTCTGAAATTGACTAATGGTTAAAATGCTGGTTATATGAGAGCTCCTGATGATAGATTGCTGGATATGAAAGTGTTTACTGTACACTGCACATTCTGTTAGCTTTGGTTCTGAAGCTATATAATTATTAAAAGGGTCAGTTTGGTCCATATTTGTACAGTGGTGTATACATACTCAATTCTTGGTGTATTTGCAGAAGTGCTACAGTTAAATGGATTTGTTGTATTTGCACTCACATACTGCTCTTTACCGACAGCAGCTTTATTTGGAAAAGCTTCAACTTTTATCACATGCACCGCTATGAAGAGAATATTTGGAATTCTGCTGTGAATTCTTTAGGGGAAAATACTATTTATTGTTTATTTTGGTATTAAACAGTGCTGTGAATATGATTTCTCGGATATTTTTTTTTTCTACAAAGATCTGAAGGTGCCAGAGTGATGACTGTTGGTAAGATGGTTGAATAGATATGCATGCCGTGGTTGTTCAGATGTTATTGATGTGGTGTCCTGACAGGTGTCTAAGAGTATGTGTACACAGCAAATTATTTTGGAATAACAGCCCCTATTCCAAAATATCTGTGTGAATGCCCACACAGCACAACCGCTATTCTGTGAGGAATAGCGACTATTCTGAAATAGATATTTTGGAACAGGGGCTGCGAAGACAGGAAATGGGGCTATTATGAAATAAGCTCCAGTGCATCCAAATGTTTGAATCTGAAATAGGCTCTATTGTGTTCAGACACACTTTTTTGAAATAAGTGAGTGCTATTTTGATATGCATTTTATGTGTAGATGTACTATTGCAAAATAAGCTAGTATGGAAAATCTCATCCTGTATAGCTTATTTTGAAATAATGCTGCTGTGTAGACATTGCCTGAGTCCTGCTCCATCAAAGATGATACTTGTTCAGCTACTTGTATAGTCTCTCAGTGCACTTGAGTAATTTGGTAGACTCCAAGAAAGCCCTCGAAAGACCACAAAATCAGATAAAGATTGAAGGCACCAGACCAGGCGTATTGAAAACAAAATGTAGTCTTAACATATGCTTTTGACAGGGCCTGCCTGTTATTCAGAGTATAACTCTTGCTTACTTTGTTTCAGGTCTCAGGCACCAGGCCCATGCTTCAGGATCTTTCTTTCTCCTCCCCATACCTATGGAATAAATTAAATCTTAGGCCAGGTTTCCACTACAGAGTTCAGCTGGGGTATTTATTTCAGTGTTATCCCTGATGTACGTAGCAGTACCAACATAAGCTCCTAGTATTGGCACATCTTATGCTGCTAATTTAACTCTGTTGATGAGAGCGGAATTTCACAAAAGATGAATCTGGTTCTTTCATTTTATATGGACTTGGAGATGAAAAAAAAAGATTTTTCTTAACCAATATTTTCCAGATTTAACTCCAGTGTGGATATTGGGCCACTTTCCTGAAAGCTTGGATCATGAAGTGATTCAGACTACTCACTAAATATTAAAAAATGAATAGGTCCTGGCAGGATGTTGGTGGACATAGGACACGGGTGAACTCAGAGTTATTGGTCATCAGTGTTAGCAACCCAGAATGCACTTTTGCAGATGGAGACTGGTTCAACAAGGTCCTTGTTCTTGTGTGTAACTTTAAGCATGTGAGTACTTGCATTGACTTTAGTGTTTACTGTTGGCTCCTTAATTTCAAAAGATGATATATCAAGCTCTCAAGAATATTGCTCTTCTGCACTGTCTTCCATTTGAGGATCATAAGGATCTTTGCAAACAGTTACAGATTCCGAAGACAGAAGAAACCAATGTGAACTTTTAGTCTAACTTCAGGTGTAACATAGGCCATAGAATTTCCATGAAATAATGCCTATTTGAACTAGAGCATGTCTTTCAAAGAAACAGCCTATCTTGATTTAAATGTTATCAGTGATGGAGAATCCAGCAAAGCTCTTGGAAAATTGTTCCAAAGTTTAATTACCTTCACTGCTAGAAATGTGCAGCTTATTTCCAGCCTGAATCTATTTATCTAGAATAAATTCATGTTTTCATCAGCTGAGGATATTACCCCAATATTTTGCCTACTGCTCCTTTGAGCCAGCTTCAAGACTACCCTCACATTCTTCAAAAATGATATATTGAAGGACATGCAGCTTATTCTGAGAGCAGAAAAGGAAGCACTGATTTCAAATTGTTTCAGCAGGTAAGATTTTATTGATAATAGCAGCCATGCTAAAATCAATGGGACTGTGTGTACAAGTGGGAGTGCTTACACAAAAAGGGATTTGCTAGATACACCCAGTGTGAATGCATTTGCATGTGTATTCTTTATGGTATGAACTGGTCTCATTAGCCAGTGACCATGGTCTTCTGTCCTACCACAGGAATACTGTTTATCCTGCTTAGCAGTACTTTTTTGCTTGCTGCTGGAAGAGGGGCTATACAAACTAACCCCATTCTGTGTCATTGAGCAAGGATGCATATTGTTGTAATGTGTGAAACAAGCCTATAGTGACAGCGATGCTGATGAAAATAAAATAAACGTTCAGATAAATAAAATATATAACATTTATATAAATAAATATTAAGATAATTGATAATGTTATAGTTCTTCAGATGCTATCCAATAGAAACACAAGAACGACCATACTTGACCAGACTGTCCAGTCCAAAGTCCTGTCATCAACTATGGCTGGGGCCAGAAGCTTCAGAGAAGGAAGCAAGAAGGTATGAAGTAGACATGTGATAACCTGGCCATCAGGGAAATTTCTAACTTCCCAGTAGCCAGTAATTTGGATTTATGTTCTGAGCACAGGGTTTAAATCCCTCCCAATTCCCTTAGGTTTTTATTTCTTTTTTAAAAATGTCATCCTAACTATTGTATCTCTATCTTCTCATTGTCTATAGCACAGGGGTCAGCAAGCTTTCTGAGGTGGAGTGCCGAAATTTGACCTTTTGATCTCCATGTATGGTCTGAGTTCTGGTGATATTTTTTAAAGTCACTAATAGTCCTGCTTACAACAGCTTAATTAATAAATAAATCAAGATTCAGACCATTACTGTTTAGTTATTGGTTGGTAGCATTAGCTGTTCTTTTGTTAATCCACAGGTGGCATGGCTTTAAGCAAGCTCCCGGCTGCATAGAGGAGGAGAGATGGGGCTGAGTTCCCTCCTCATTGTCATTGAAAATCAACTCATATGCCACTCTTGGCACCCATGCTGGGGTTTGCTGATCCCTGGTCTATAGAAATGCCAATTGTTTTGTTTGCCCCCTTAAGCTCTAGGCCTCAAAGAGATGTTGTGGTTAATGAATTCACCAGGGTAACTGTGATTGTGTGAAAAGAAAATTACAAACTCAGCTGAGAGAGTACAAGGCCCAGTCAAAATACTTGGCTTCCCTCTTCAGACTGCTTAGGAAGAGGCCTAGTCCTGCAAATACTCCACACGGACAATCCCCGTTGATGCACTCAATGGCAGTGTCGGCTGCTGACCTTGAATTGCCAGGAATTAATCTGGAAACACTGAAGTCCAAGTTGATACTAGTAGCCTCCTACAATAAGAATTTTCTTGGTGTAGAAAGATTGACTGTGCTGGTGCCACTGCATAGATCAAATAGAAATTCCATGATTACTACAGTGGCTTGGGCTGCTCTTGCAGCACCTGTGGTGTCCTGGATCTGCTGGAAGAGCAGCCATTCCCATTTTGCAGGTGTATCCACTATATTTGTCACCTGTGATTTTTACTGCTCCACACTATATTTAATAGCGTATTAGAAGATTGACCCAGCATTGCTCAGGTCCTCAACTCAGTTAATTTTTAAAACAAAAAGCAGTCAAGTAGCACTTTAAAGACTAGCAAAAAAGACTAGAACAAGCTATGGTCTGAAGAAGTGGGTCTGTCCCACGAAAGCTCACCTAATAAACTATTTTGCTAGTCTTTAAAGTGCTACTTGGCTGCTTTTTGTTTTGATAGTGTGTAGACTAGCACGGCTTCCTCTCTGTTACTATTCAGTTAATTTTTGTTTTTCTTAGTTTAAATCATTGTATGGGGTGGGCTGGTGGGAGGGGTTCAGTATCCAGGCTGCCCCAGGGAGAGAGGATTCTCCAGTCATCTCTCACCACAGCAGCAGCTTGGGGCCAGGTGAGAAGAACCTCTTCATGGCTTCTGCAGCTCCAGTAGGCACAACTGGAGTAGGGGTACAGGTCCCTGACTGATGCTGGTCCTGGTTCATCTGCCCACTGTGTACTCCAGCCGCAGTGAGGGAAGCAGCAAACTGTGCACTTCCCTATTGCTCCCTGGTGAAGTAGAACAGCCAGTAATGTTCCCATACAAATTGGAGAGGGGGCACCTCAGCCCCCTGCAAAGGGTGCCTGAGGGAGTGGGAGGCTCTGGGTTGAGGCAGTTCTGGATGCGGGAGAGAGGGAAGGTGCATCCCTACCCTGCCCCTTTCACCTAGCTGATGATTCTGTATGGTTTTCTGAGAACCAGTTCCATTCCAGGGACATCCCATTTTCCTGGCACAGTCAAACTCTTACCTTGCTTCAAGTTAGGATAAGGGGAAGCTGGAGATCAAATTTGGTGGTTCTAGCTTTTACCATTTAGGAGAAGTTCTTGAACAAACAGACAGATGGACTCATAGATAAACTCTCTCAAATATATAGTTGAGTTCTTTAGTTTTCTAGCCATGAATATGCAGCAAGTTCTCACTCTTGAATCTCTCTCTGTGGTGAGCCAGCATCCCCTTCACTCATAGAGGCGCTGACTGAGCAGAGCTCTTAATGTTGTGCTTGAAGTTACACGTGAATATGTCTATCCCTATTCGGCAAGGCACTTAAGCATGTGCTTAATTTTAAGCACCTGAGAATTTCATTGAGTTAAACACAGGCTTCAAGTGAGGCATGTTCTTAAGACATATCTTTATGGAATTTAAACATATCTATTTTTCAATAAATGAGTAGCGCCATGGGAATTCAATGGGACCACTCAAGCACTTAATCTCAGATTATACATTCTTACACAACTTGCTGAAGCATGGGGCCAATATTTTATATGCATTTGATGAAGAAAGTTTATGGTCCAATATATGTTAGTCTTTAAGGTGCCACAGGACTTCTCAATGTTTTGTTGCTGTTTGCAGTGTAGCTGTACACACATTGGTTCCAGGATATTAGAGACAAGATGGGTGAGGTAATTTTTTTTTTTTATTGGACGACCAGTGTAAGATGAGGGAGGTGTATGAGATGATTAGGAATTTTAAAAGGAAGTGGCAGTGGAAGCTGATGATGATCAAAGATGAGAACTAAGAGGTTCTCATGAAGAAGGAAAAAATGTGTAGCTATGGGCAAGACATTGCACTGATCTATGCAAAGTAGTTGGGCCTGAGTGTCTCAGAGAGACTGATCAAAGTACTGAAAGAGATATCTCTACTGAGCATGGAGAGTGAAACCAATATTTGGAAAGAAGTAGAAAGAGCAGTGAAATTACTAAAGAACAGCAAGAGCCCTGGAAATGATAAGATCACAGGAGAGATGATTAAACATGGGGGAGAAAGTATGGTTCAGGAAATACACCAACTATGTAATATAGCATGGAAAGAAGGGAAGGCACCAAAGGAATGGACAAAATCTGTGCTAGTGACAAAGAAAGGAAATGCATTGGAGTGCAAGAACTACTGAACAGTTTCCCTAATGAGTCATCTAGGCAAGGTGCTGTTGGTAATACTGACAGAGAGACTAAGATTGCAGGTAGAAGAACACCTAGTGGGCGAGCAAGTGGAGTTCAGGAAAGATAGAAGTCCCAAACGCAGATATTGGTACTAAGACTGATAGTGGAGAAAGCTCAACAAAAGAACAAGAACATCTATGGTTGCTTCATCAATTTTCAGAAGGCATTTGACAGTATAGCTCAGAAAATGACTTGGGTGGTGTTGGAGTCATATGGATGATCCTGTTCTTGAAGGATATCAGTGACAATGTGGAGGCAGTGGTGAGAACATGCAGAGAATTAGGAAGTTGGTTTAGAATGAGTAGAGGTACGAGACAAGGAGATCTGATATCACCGAGTATCTTCACCACACATCTTGAGAGAGTGATGGACAAGATCAAGGAAGAGGTAGAAGAGATATCTGTGCATGGGGTAAGAATTAACAACTTGAGAATTGTGGATGATATAGTTACCATTGAAGAAGATGAGGAAAAGCTAGCGAAAATGGTGCAGGTGTTAAACAAGGAAGAGAAGTGGTACAGACTGATGATGAACATTGATAAAACAAAAACAATGGTATATAAAGATAAAGAAATATGAAGGATGGGATTGAGCTATAGAACGTAGATGGGATTGAACTATAGAACGTAGAGAACTTCACATATCTGGGGAGCAACATGACATATGATCTAGACTGTAAGAAGGAAATAGTGTCTAGAATAGTGAAAGCAAGAGCATGTTTGAAGGCGATGTATAAGATCTGGAAAAGCAAAGCGATTAACTTAGGAATGAAGCTGAGCATCTTGAAAACTTGTCTATTCAGGAGCCTGTTGTATGGATGTGAGACATGGGTGATAACGAAAGATTCAAAGAGAAGAATATTAGTGTTTGAGAGGAGTTCTTACAGAAAGATCCTGAGAAAAGGATGGATGCAGAAGGTCACCCACAAGGAATTATATAGGAATGTACAGCTGAAAGAAAACCTACTGCAGAAGGTTATAAAATGCAAGTTTCAGCTATTTGGTCATATTTGCCAAATGAACGACTAACAAAAAATCAAGACCCTGGTATTTGGCGTAAAGTACAATTTGAATGGAAGAAGCAGACCCCACAGAGGATGGGTAGATGATGTAGTAAACTGGTGTGGAGCTAGTCTACAGAAACTAAGCCACTCCACACTGAACAGAGAAAGATGGGAGGAAATAGTGAGAGAGGCATCAGATGCCAACAGGTGCTGAGCCCATGTTTGTTGATGATGATGATGATGAAGATGATGATGATGATGATGATGCTACCTTACACACACCTTTTATCTCTGAAGCTACATCTATATGAGAGAGTTTTGTCAAGAAAACCCTGGTTCTGTCTACAAAACTCATGTAGCATCCAGACTGAAAATTCATTCTGTCGGTAGAACTCATTACTTTTGTTGGCAGTCTTCTTCTGCCTCACCCCATGAGGCAGAACACCTTTGTTGACAGAATCTGTCTCCAAAATGCTGTGTGAATGCTCCCGGGGGCCCTCTGTCAACAGACGGGGTTCCCGGGTCATCGTGCAGTTCTGTCTGTTGTGCTTCTGGTTCGCTGTTCTGCTGAGAGAGCAGCTGGGCAGTCTGCTGTGGACAGAGAGGATTGACAGAGCAATCCACTTTTGTGGGTGGCCATGATGTGTTAACAGAAGTTTTGTGGAAAGATATCTTCAAATAGTAACTTCTGTTGACAGATCACTTTAGTGTAGATGTAGCCTAAATGTTTTATTGCAGCACAATGGGATTATTCACCTTTTAAAACTAAGCACATCCAATGCCTTTCTGAATTGAGGTTAAAATTCTGCTGAGTACAAAAAATAAAACTTTCTTGTTTACCTTTTGTGGTTCTCTTCAAATTTAATTTCCATATAGTACAAAGAAATTTTTAAAGAAACAAACTGCTGAATCATACAGATTAGAGCTAGAAAAGACCTACTATCCAGACAGACAATGCTTAAACTTCATTCAGCTGAATTCTCCAAAGCTCTTTATTTTCGTCTTCTTACTTTTCTCATAATTTGCAATTTACACTTTTTTGCCTCTATGTTACAGACAACTTTTCTCTGTAAAGCAGCTCTTCATCTTTAATGTAAAACAAATACCAGGTCTTAAGAAAAAACTTCCAGAGCCAGTAGTATTTTAGTAGAACACCCAAGGCAATAATTGCCTGTATTTTACTATCAACAAGCTTCAACAAACAACCACCAGCTTTATTTTTATTAACACCCCATTAGGTTTGACAGTAAATTTTCTTTTTTAAAAAAAATGATGTGCTCTGTCTACTAACTGTTTTCAAATAACATAAATATAAAGAAACATAATTGCATAACAGGATCTGCAATAACCTACACTCTGAACATTTCATTCCTCGTCTTTCCTGATTCCTACTCTCTCCGCTTTCTAAAGTAGACACTGACCAATTTCAATAACTCTGTTGGCATTGCAGCATACATATAGGTTTTGTCTGAATGCATACATCAAATATTTAGGCTTAATCATGTAGGACTGAGCCCAGTCTGTTTTGGATTTCTTACTTATATGCTTGGAAGGAACTGTTACACTGTAGATGTTCAGGCCAACCTATAAGGCCTATACTTCAAGAATTTAGATACGTTCTTGTGACGTAGGTAGTTATGGAAGTATAAAACAAAAAAATCAAAATCACAAGTTCACATGTGTATGGGCCTTCTCTTACTATGAAAATTGGAGGCCTTGTTCTTTGGCTAAGCAGCTGAAGCAGCCATAAACTGGGAAGTGTATGTTCACAGCCTCCCATTCCAAACCATTCATATTGAAATAAGGAAAAATTAGTCTGTTAAGAGTTTGAGCCAATCTAACACCTCCAGACAAAGAAAAGATCCTAGAAAGTGTAAAGAAAATATAGTGTGGTACCTTTCTGTCTGGCAAGAACTCACTTATCAGTCAATAATTATGCCTATGAAACCCTCATTTCTTTGTTTCTTTTCTTTGTGATCCCTATTGTTCTGTTGCAAATCTACACGGTCTCTGTTTTTTTTAAATGGTTTCTCTCTGCTGCATGATTAATTTTGCTAAGTGCAAATTTATGAAGAAAGTGGGATATAATTAGTCAGAGATTCTTGTTCCAATATGCTAGGATGGTCACTAAAATGTTGGTAAAATGATTAGCTAAGGTATAGCGGAGCAGAACTCAAATTTTACTCTATAAACTGAAGACAAAGTAGAAGTAGGGGGAGGAAATTGGAACCAAGTGTACAAAGGAGGAGGAGCTAGGAATGAGGTCATGGAATAGGGAACAGGAGCACAGGCAAGGCTCTGTGGTGTCAGAGCAGAGAAGTGGGAAACATGGTACATGCTCTGTAGCATCAGATCTGGGAACAGAACACTGGGGAACAGATTCTATCAGTGTGTGAATACAAGAATGGCCACACTAGATAAGATCAAAGGTCCATCTATTCCAGTATCCTGACTTCTGACAGTGGCTAATATCAGATTTCACAGAGGGAGTGAACAGAACAGGTAATCACCGAGTGATCCCTCTCCTGTTATCCGTTTCCATCTCTGACAAACAGAGGCAAGGGACACCATTCCTACCCATTCTGGCTAATAGCCACTGATGGACCTAACCACACGAAATTTTCTAGTTCTATTTGGAACCCTGCTATAGTCTTCATGTTCGCAGCATCCTCTGGCAAGGAGTTCCGCAGGGTGACTGTGTGCTGGGTGATGAAAACTCTATAAACTGTGTTCAAATGGAAAGTAGGTGTAGGAAAGTGAAAACAGATTTGCTATGGAGGAGTGGGGAATGGGAACAGGGAATAGGGAACGGGAGCACAGGCAAGGCTTTGTATGGAGATGTAGCCAGACAGAGTCTCCCCCTTACAAGCCAGCTTGCTCGTTGCCCCCCCCCCACCGAGGAGCACACAGGGCACGGAAACGGCTGCTGACAGCACAGTCTTTGATGCCCTCATTGAGGCCCAGATATGCTAAGTTATCGTGACCCTGAGAAGCAGAAAGTACAGCTAGAAGGCTAACAGGCCAGACTGTCAACATGGGGGGGGGACCCTCAGAAATCACCCCAGCTGGCATTGATCAATATGATGCACACACACAATCACCCAGAAGGGGACGTGCCCCGCCCGCACAAAAGAATGTCCTGTACTCCTAACTTGCTTATCTCTTGTCTTACAAGTGCAAACTAAGTAGAAATGCCCTTGTAACAAACTGGCGTCACAAAGACAGACCAGTATGATCTGGCACCATAGATAAGAAAGAGAATACGTAACCCAAAAGGGGTATAAAAGATGGGTCCAGCAGAACTCTAACTTTGAGTGCATCTCCACCAACTACCTGCTGGTCGGGTCAGGTGATTGCCTCCCAAGGTCCACAGCTGGGGACGCCCAACCTCGTATTCGTCTTTCCGCGGAATTGAGTGACCGATCCGGCTTGGCTACGCTGGTATCGAGAGACGCAGAGAGGGTAAGATACACCCATGCTAGGTCTCTGACTTTTTTTTGTGCACAGCTAAAGAATTAGAGCTCTGTAACTAGTATCAAGATATCATTGTGTTAGATGGTAACAGATATCTTTGTATTGGATTGTAACGTAACTTGTTAACACCTGTACTTTGCTAGCATATAAGAAGTAAACAATAGCCTTTTGTAACCACACGCTTATAACTGTAGCTTAATAAACTTGTAACTAGTTAAGATCCAATCCTAACTATTTTGTTAACCCTTTTGTCACTGCAACACAGCCGGCACAACAAAAGAACTTTAACCATTTGGTTACAACAGCCTGGCTGTAGGTGAGAGTGCTAGGAGCTGCCTGCTCTAACAGTAAAAAACTGGGTTGCTTAGGACCCAGGGGAATCCATCAGCCTGTCTTGGCTGCTTGCAGCGATGGGCTCTCTGCTCTTGTAGTTTTAAACTTGGATGATAACAAGGGCATAGTTGGTACCTCACCGCACATTACCCGGCTACCGGCTAACAGGAGATAAGCCCAGCAGGTGTGAAGAGCTTCAGAATCATGTTTGCTGGAAATTAAACCCAATAAACATCACACTTCCTTCTCTGTTGTCTTCTGGTCTGTTGCTCGATTTCTCTGAGGAGAACCAGGGAAGTGGAAGGGTGAAGGGAAGAGCCCTTTAACAGGGACCTCAAGAGCTCTTCTAGTCCAGTACCCTGCACTCATAGCAGGATGAAATATTGTCCATACCAGTGTTTCTTAAACTTTTTGGAACTGCAGAACACCAAATGCTAATCTTTTTTACGTGGAACACCTATGAAAATTTTCTTCAAAAAATTGTCAGACAACCCACCCCCCAACTTCTGTCAAACAAACAGCAACATATGCAGCAAAAAATAAAATGAAGTAATTTAATCAGCTATCATAGCAATGAAGAAGTAACATTGCGTCTGTTTTTAATAACAGAAAATATATGCTATATGTGGTATCAAAAAGTGCGAGACACTTGTGGCATACCTGTGAGTTGTTCATAGAACACCAGTGTTTCACTGAACATGAAAAGAGCAGTCATGTAGCACTTCAAAGACTAACAAAATAATTTATTAGGTGATGAGCTTTCATGGGACAGACCCACTTCATCAGATCTAGAGCCTTACCAGAGTAGATTCATTATATAAAGCACAGAGGTCCGAAAATTATTATCAAGGATGGTAAATCAGAAAAATTGTTATCATTGTTGGCAAGTCAGGTAGAAGAGCAGAGAGAATGGGGGTCTGGGACAGGGAAGTAAGTGTTAGGTCAAACATCAAAGTTGCTGAAAGAGTCCTTGTAATGGGTCAGGTAATTGCCATTCATGTTCAAACCATGTGTTAATGTGTCAAATTTGAATATGAATGTTAGTTCCAAACAATCTCCCTGTAAGACAAAAAGCAGTCAAGTAGCACTTTAAAGACTAGCAAAATAGTTTATTAGGTGAGCTTTCGTGGGACAGACCCACTTCTTCAGACCATAGCCAGACCAGAACAGACTCAATATTAATAATGGTCTGGCTATGGTCTGAAGATGTGGGTCTGTCCCACGAAAGCTCACCTAATAAACTATTTTGCTAGTCTTTAAAGTGCTACTTGACTGCTTTTTGTTTTGATAGTGTGTAGACTAGCACAGCTTCCTCTCTGTCCCTGTAAGACAGTTGTTAAAGTCTCTTTTATGCAGAACACAAACTCTCAGGTCTTTAACAGAATGGCCCGCTCCATTAAAGTGCTGGCTGACAGGTTTGTGTATATGGAGATTTTTGACATCTGCTCCATGTCCATTTATTCTTTGGTGAAGAGTGTTTGCAGTCTGCCCTATATACAAAGTGTGGGGGCATTGCTGGCACATGATGGCATGATGACGTTAGTTGAGGAACAGGAGAATGTGCCCATGATTCTGTAATTAATGCGGTTAGGTCCAGTGATGGTATCTCCAGAATAGGACATGGTTTAAGAAACACTGGTCTAGACTATCCCTTAAAGGAATTTGTCTTACCTGCTTTTAAAAATCTATAAAGATGGAGATTCCCCAATCTCCTTTGACAATTTATTCCAGAGCTCAGTAATAATAGTAATAAAGGAACTGAGGGATAGAACCTAACTGTCTTTGATATACTTTGGTGCTCTAGAGCTGCAGAAATCTGTATTTTGCTACACCAAATTCCATGGGAGTTATGGTATACGTAAGAGCTTCAGAACAGATCCTACATTTTAGAAACCACAATCATTTTGTGTACCTCCTTGTAACCAACGCCCACTTCTATGAGGGCATTAACTTGGAACTTAGGGGATCTGGGTACAATTCTCTCCTGCATGACTATGAACAAGTCACTGTATCTACAGGAAATTTAAGGTGAAGTAACTAAAGAAGTGAAGTTAAAACTCACAGCATTCCTGTGCAGAACCTCTCATTCAGACACTAAAAAACATTTTTTAAAAATTGATGTGCATTCAGAGAAGATTATGGTGAACTATAGCAACTTTACTTCAGAATCAGAGGATCTGCGCAGGAATATCATGTACGTCAACTTCACATCTTCAGTTATTTCATTGTAATGGTTCTGAGTCTCCCCATGTAGACGAACCTTTAGTATCACTGTGCTGCAGTTCTCCATCACAGATTACGACCCTTCCCTTTCTCAGAGGTGTGTTTTGAGGCTAATTGTGTTACAGATTGTGGAGTCCAATGAAGGAGGGTGCTGCCATAGACGTGCCTAAGATTTAAGTTGGATAAGGTTTAGTTGGGTGTATTTTTGCTGGATTTGGCTTACTTCTCTTATTACCAATTCACAGCACTCATAATACACAACTCTGGATCCAGCCATGGGAGTATTAACTAAAAGCAATATGTTCCACGCATTTGTGCCCTATGATAGTTTAACATCATACTGCTTTAATTTATTTTATCGTAAAAAAACAACCATTGCTATGGTTACAGTTATCTGTAGCTTTGTGGAATAACAACAGAGATAATGTCTACAAAACTGTCCTTGAGTAAACAAGTGCAAGGCTGAGATAATATTAGAGACTGTTTTAAAAGGTGAAAAAATAAATAGTGATGCCCAATTTTCAGATCCTTGCAAAGTACCTCCTTCTCATCTCTTTTTGATTACATTGTCCTTGATTAGGTGTCCCCCAATCCTTCACAGACACTTGTCTTCATTTATCCATCTTCTTTTTCCAGCATGCCCAGTAAAAAGCTTTCATGAGCTGTGTAAGTATTTGTAACTCTTCTGCAACTTGAATAACTTTGTTGGAATAAAAAAGTATGCCAATGCTGCCAATTAATGTTTGAGATTTAGTTTTCTCTGGGACCTTTCCTGGTTTGCAGATCATGAAGCACAAGCACTCGCTCATATTAACCAAGGCACTCAGCTGGGATCTGTGAGACACCACTTCCCTACTTCAGATCAGGATGGACCAGGAATTGATCCTGAGTTCCCGCACATACTAATTGAGTGACTGAACCATAGGCTATTTTAGGGCATGTGTGACAGACTGACTTTTTTCAAGGAAAAAAATGTTGAATGATTCCTGACCAGGTTTGGCTGCCAGAAATTTTACATCAATGGCCAGAACTTCAGAACAGCTCATCTTCCAGATAAGCCTCTTGTTTAAGTGTCTAAGTAGGACTTGTGGTCTTGGTTGAGGATGGCTAGCATATGACAAGCTGGTCCATGCTGGTGTCTAGTTCCAAGTTCCATTGAATCAACCTCTGTCTGCTAAAGAAAGGTTCCACATAGGTGCTAGTGACCTAGAGGATCAAATGTTGATGCTTTATGTCTACTAGTGGATGTACTTCATTTCAAAATGTTGTTGATGTTCTTATTCTGACTTCTTAACATATTGGAAAAAATGAATGTGCATATTGTATACAGAGCTTAAATGGTTCCTTACAAATAATTCCCATATGGTAGGTGAAATATATCATCTGTGTCTAATGAAAGGTTGTGTTGTTTTAATATTGTCATCTCTATATATGTCACATTTTAAAGCTTCATAACACTCTTATTACATCAAATAGCTGTAGTGGTATGCTGTCAGTGTGCACTTAAGAACAATACACAATGCACATTTGAGTGCTTTCATTGGATTTGTATGTATTTTTGTACGGATTGCCAGCAGAGCAAATTCAAGCCTGAAGCACATTTCTATTGCTTATTACAAGCATATTTTCCAAGTAAAAAAAATAAATCAAATGGAAATATCCTGGGTCTCTCATTACTGATAACCAAAACTTCCTTGGGTCAAAGAAAATCTTAGACCTGCTTCCACCACTAACAATTGCTCTTTAGCGCCAGCTGCAGTGGAATATATTGGATTTATAGCGTGACATTCACTCTGTCTGTCTTCTCAATGCACGCGCTTGTAATTTAGAGGAAAGTCATTTATTCTCCAGTGAGTCCTCTGTCAGAGCATTGTGAAAGCTTTCAAAGGCATCATTTAAACAGGGCATCCATCACATCCTTAGACTGGTGAGGATTTTCACACTGTTGTGCCTGGGATGTAAACAAAGATAATGCCTTTGATTTTCGTATTGATCCTGTTTGGTCTGAGAGTGCTGCTAGACAAAGGGAACTTTCCAAATCTGAACCACCTGCCAGAGCACTTACTTCTGCTTCTGTCAGGCAATGGTGCCTCTTTCCTTCCAGGCCTTTCTATCTGATTGCTTTTTTTTTTTTCCCCTGAGGCTGGCTCTGTGGTGATTAATAGTAGGTCAGGATTAGGTGGTAACCTGATATTGCTCAACTGAAATACAGGAGAATCATTCTTTGGCTGGTGTGATTGTCATGGAGTTACACAATTCTCCCCGAAAGGTCATTAATACCATTCATCTACGAGGGGCTGGAATTATCTGAAAATAGTTACCATCATGAATCTTATTTTTTGGCTTTGGTGAAGAATTCTAGCAACAAAGGTTACCCCTTATTATCTGATATAACTTTCCACAGTCACTCTGGACAGATCCTACTAGCACGCTTTGGTGACCAGTTATATCTGTGTTCCTTTGAAATAATCACTGTCAGTTTTTCTTATTCTTCTCTTGCAGTTTGGAAAGCCTGAGCTGAATCAGCAATGTACTGCACAAAAAGTCAAAATGTGTAGTCAGGTTTTAATATGTGCAGCCCACTAAACAATATTGTTCATGAAACATCGTGAGTTGGACTGATTATCATTCCACAGCAGATGAGAAACTGTGAAATCATGCCAACATAGCATTTGTTATACAGAGGTGGGTAAAGTAGGTCCTGAAGGGTGGATCCAGCTGTCAGATTCAGCTCGTGGACCAGAAAGAGCCTCAGCCAGCTTCCCTGCCTACCCCACCCCCGCACCGCCCACAGTGCAGAGCAGCCACCTGCAATGGCCATGTGGCTGCTTCTCTGAATGCTAGGAGCCCAGGATGTGAGAAAGGAAAGGCTTCATGCACTGTCTCTGCTCCAGCACAATCTCCCAGCTCCCATTGGCCAGTTTTTTTTAAGAGATTTGCACCATCAGCTGTCAATTTGAGCTATGTCTGTATCTGCAGGTGTAGAATAAGGTGCTGTGTAGCATGAGTAACGATGACAGAATAGGTTGCTTAAGGCTTTAGTTCAAAGCCCATAGAAGTCAATGGGAGGCTTTAATTGACTGTCTGTGGGCTTCAGGTCATACTCTGAGTTGGACCATATCCTTACAATCTGCCCTGAAGAAGCAGCAGCCCATAGTTGCATTGCCCTGAAAAGCATATCTGAAAATGAACTATGACACAGACTCACAACTCCTCCTTGCTCTAGGCATCAGATAATGTAACAGCTTTTGATCCAGCACACTCTGTAGCTGCGTCTACACTAGCCAGCTATTTCGAAGTAGCCGTGCCAACTTCAGAACAGCGTCTACATGTGGCGAGTGCTATTTCAAAGTTGAAATCGACATAAGGCAGTGAGACGTCGAAGTCGCTATCGTCATGAGGAAATGGGAATAGCGCCCTACTTCGATGTTGAACGTCGAAGTAGGGTACGTGTAGACGATTCGCATCCTGCAACATCGAAATAGCGGGTTCCTCCATGGCGGCCATCAGCTGAGGGGTTGAGAGACGCTCTCTCCAGCCCCCAAGCTCTATGGTTGCCACGTGCAGCAGCCTCTTAAAGCTTGCTGCCCCCTTATTTCCTGTGCAGGAAGCTGAGAGCTCATGCAGGCAGCAGCACTGCCACGTGCCCAGCCTGCACGTCCCTCCGCAGCCTCAAGACAGCACCCTGCACCCCATGGCAGCCAGCCAGCCCCCCAAGCGCCCACAGGGCACCCCTCCCAAGGGGACCCAGGGCTCCCAGCCTGCCAGCCAGAGGGGGAAGAGGCAGGGGGCCCCTCCTGGATGGAGGCTGAGATCCGGGACCTGCTGGGGCTCTGGGGCGAGGAGGAGGTGCTCCAGGTAATGGGGAGCAAGAGGTGGAATGAGGATGCGTTCGCTCAGCTGGCTGAGGGCCTGGCTGCCCAGGGTCACCCTGCCCGCACTCGTGACCATGTCAGGAGTAAGGTGAAGGAGCTGCGGCAGGGTTACGCCTGGGCCCGGGACACGGCCAGCCGATCTGGGGCCTCCCCCGCTGCTTGCCACTTTTACAGGGAGCTCAGGGAAATCCTGGGCCCCTGGTACACCTCCTCCCCCCTGTCCACCCTTGACATATCGGCCAATGAGCCCCAGCAGGCTGCGGAGATGGAGTCCGCCCCGGAGGCAAGCGCTGCACCCCAGGGCCCCCCCCAGGAGCCCACCCCTGGGACACCGGAGAAGGAGGAGGAGGGGGCCTCCAGCGACGGGGGGCTCCACATCGCCCTGCCCTCCCGCAGCTCCAGCAGGGTGTCCGCCCGATGGCTGTCCCCCGACCATGGGAGCGGAGCGTCAGGTATGTACCCCCCGGTGCACACCCCGGGGTTAAGGGACAGGGACAAGAGACATGACCAGGGCCCTCCACACACCCAGATGACCATGGCCCCGAGGACAGCAGTGACATGTCCCTCAGAAGAGTCCGTCAGCCCCTGCCCCCCAGCAGGACAGCGCCATGCCCCATCCCTGGGGATGGGGGAGCAGAACCTAGGGTCCCCCGGGGGCAGGGGTTGGACACCCATCATCATCATCAGCAGCAGCATCTCCAGGGCACAGGGATGGGGAACCAGCAGCAGAGGGGTGGGGGGACAAGGGCCACAGGTCAGGGCCCAGAATAACAGCTGTCTCCACTCTTCTTCCCCCTCTGTTCCACAGCTGCACTGTCAGAGGGCCTGGAGAGCACCAGCGTGGCATCAGTGGTCCTGGACAGCCCACCAGGGCCATCCCACCAGGCCAGCCCCCTGGCGGAGCACGGACCAGCCCCAGGACGAGCCTGACAGCAGCGGGGCCATCTGCAGGCGTCCACAGACCCCCAGCTGCTCACCACCCTCCGGCGTCAGGTGGAGGTGTCCGAGCGGCACCTGCAGGTGGAGGAGCGGCAGCTCCACCTCCAGGAGCGAGCGCTGGCCTGGCGCCAGGAGGCTTGGGGGGACTTCATGGGCACGATCCAGGACATCGCGCGGCACTTGGCCCTCCCCGCCACTCCGCCCGCCGCTCCGCCTGCTGCTCCACCTGCCGCTCCACCGCCACTCCGCCTGCTGTCCCTCCACCATCGGCCGTCCTGGGGCCTGCCACCGAGGGGGACAATGGGCCTCCAGACACTGCCCGGCCATATCTGCCAGTTCTCCTGGCCCCCACGCAGCCTCGACCGGGCCTCCGGCCAAGACGTGGGTCGCGCCTCCCCAACACTGAGCGCAGGACAATAGGGGAGCATGGCTGAGGACATTGCCCCCCCAAGGCCCTCTCCTTTGGACTCATTCCCCCCATGTTTGTGTAAATAATTTTTGTTCTACCCCTGTTTTGTACCAGCCCCACCATGTACATAGTTCCCCCCTTTTCTTCTGTTTTCTATTAATAATACAAAGGGTTGCAGGATTTGGTTTAAAAAAAAGTTCCATTTTTTTTATTGTACAGAGGTGTGGGTGTGTGTGCTCTCGGGTTCTCTGTGGTCTGGGCGTGGGGGCAGGGAGTGTTTTGGAGGATGGGGGGTGCAGTGGGTGGCTCACCCACAGCTGGCCCTGCCAGCGTTCACCCCACAGCCTGGTCAAAATGGGCCCACAGGGCCTCCCGGACCCGGATCCCCTCAGGGATGACCTGGCGACTGGGGGCAGCGGGTGGCTAGGCGTTGGCCCTGCCAGCCTCCACAGCCCAGCCCTGGAAGAAGGCCTCTCCCTTGCTCTCCACCAGGTTGTGGAGTGCACTGCACGCACCCACAACATGGGGCATGTTGGTGAGACCTGCATCCAAGCGGGTGAGGAGACACCTCCAGTGCCCTTTGAGGCGGCCGAAAGTGCGCTTGACCACCTGGTGCACATGGTTCAACTGCGTGTTGAACCGCTCCTGGCTGGCTGTGATGTGGCCTGTGTAAGGGTGCATGAACCAGGGCCGGAGAGGGCAGCCGCATCTGCGACGATGCAGAGGGGCATGGTGGTGTCCCCCCACAGGGATCTCCCGCTGGGAGATGTAGGTCCCCGCCTCCAGCCGGCGGCACAGGCCTGAATTTCTGAACACCTGGGCATTGTGGCTGCTGCCAGGCCACCAACATAAATGTCGAAGAGGCAGCCCCGGCTGTCCACCAAGGCCTGGAGGACCACAGAATGGTATCCCTTCTTATTGAGGAAGCATCCTCCGCTATGCTCTGGAGCACGGATGGGGATGTGAGTCCCATCCAGAGCCCCAAAGCAATTTGGGAAGCCCAGGCTGGCAAACCCCACGATGGCAGCATCCGGGTCCCCAAGCCGCACAAGCCTGTGGAGGAGCAGGGCATTGACTGCATGGACGACCTGCAGGGGAAGGACATGAGAGAGCACCGGTGAGGGGTGTGCAGGGTGTGTCCGGCCTTCCCCACAGGGCTCCCCCCGTCCCCACAGGGCTCCCCCCGTCCCCCTGGGTCCTCTTACCTCCATGAGGACAGCTCCGACAGTGGCCTTGCCCACGCCAAACTGCTGCCCTACGGCTCGGTAGCTGTTTGGAGTGGCCATCTTCCAGACAGTGATGCCAACCCATTTCTCTACTGTCAGGGCACGTCGCATGGGGGTGTCCTGGTGTCATAAGGCAGGGATGAGCCACTGGCAGAGCTCCAGGAATGTCTGCCGGCTCATTTGGAAGTTCCGGAGCCAGCGGTTGTCGTCCCACTCGCCGAGCACCAGCCGCTCCCACCAGTCCGTGCTCGTGGGGTATCTCCACAGCCGGTGGCATGTGCGGCAGGGCGGGGAGAGGGGCTGGGAGGGCAGTAAGGTCTGGGGCTGCTTCCTCATCCCCCAAGGACAGCTCATCTTCCTGAAATAAAGGATGGTCAGCTGCCTCCTGCATGGCATTGAGCAGGGCAACCACTGCTCCTCCAGAGGCAGGTGTGTGGGCCTCTGGCTGCTGCTGCTGCTGCTGGGGGTCCATGCTGCTTACACGGGGTGTGCGTGCCTGTGGCTCTGCAGACCAAGTGCTGTGCAGGCTGAGTGTGTCTGGGAGGGGCCCTTTAAGGGAGCAGCTAGCTGTTGCCCCGGAAGTGCTAGTCCGCCCTGTGACCCTGTCTGCAGCTGTTCCTGGCACCCTTATTTTGATTTGGGCCGCTTTGGTGTGTAGACGCTCCCCTGCAGTGCCTACTTTGATGTAGCGCTGTCCAACGTTGACGTTGAACATCGATGGCACCAGCCCTGGAGGATGTGTAGACGCTATTCATCGAAATAGCTTATTTCGATTTCACTACATCGAAATAAGCTATTTCGATGTACCATCCCAGTGCAGATGTAGCTTGTGTGGCCAGGAAGGAAATAAGGCAAGTGCCCCACTTCTCCTCAACCTCTGCATATGCTTCACCAGGACATATCAGGTAATCAGTCCCTGTTTTATCCTCCCATGGCCACAGTCATACTCTGAGCTGGGCTAAGACACATAGGAAGGATTAGGAATCTTGAATCATTTTACCAAAGCACTGATGCTGACCTGTAATAAGGGAAGCTTTAAGAAGGGTGAGGGGGGAATTTTATTTAAAATTTTGCAGGGGAAGTTCATTAGTATGAAACATTTTGCTTACCAGACTATCATGAGGAGCAGGGTGATAGGACATACATTATCTCCAACCATTTATAAAAAATGTTAGTACTGAACAGTGGTAAAATGCTGCATACATGCCTAGCATGAAAAGTCAGACATTGAACAGTCATATCTTGTTCTCACTGCTTCACTCTTCCTTGCTATGGGCACCAACAAATGAATCATAGCAATTAGACATGGAGAGGTTCTGTGAGGCCACCAAGGAAGGTGTGAGACTGTGGGGTGAGACACCTTGAAGACACGGCCAGCTTCTGCCCAGTTCTCATGTGATGCTTAGTGTTGAGTTGGGAGTCATGGGTGTCCCGCATGCCTGGATAGAACTCTAAAGCCTGCATTGAGGGAGAAGCATTGTCTGCTCCCTTGTTACTTTTCCAGGAGGTAGAGTACTCCAAGATCAGTGCGATGGTAGAGAGTAGGTGGCAATAAGCCCCCATATCAGCCTGTGAAACAGGGTCAGCACATTTGGGATAATGGGGGAAGGGCAACCTACATCATTCCGCTGGACTGTGTAGACGATTTATTCACCGTAAACAATTGGATCTCGGGAAGAAATGGTGTCCCCTAAGTAACACATTTTTCCTGTGTGCATGTGCTCTGATCTCTACACACACACACACACACACACACACACACACACACATATATTGCTCAAGTGAAAATATCTGAAATACTGTGGTGCTGGCAGCTGAGCAGTATAATGACACCTTCTTGCCAAACACCCGACATCAGGAGGTGGAAAAGCTGGGTTAACAGGAGCCATTTCGAAGCTGAATCAGAATCACTAGTAACTGAACAGGAAAGCTCAGGTACCTCTCAGAAACCCAAGGACTGATTAGGAATGATGCTTGGCTGACCTGTCTCAGGCAGCTGGGATGCTATTCATCTACAGATTCTTTGGTGCAACTCTGTGTAGGGCACCTACACAATAACCAGCTATGATCCTTACTGGGGCTCAGCATACTCCATAACCCACTTAGCCAGGAAATTTGTGGAGGGCGGAGCTATGACCATGAACATTTTGTGTACCCCAGGTCAGCAATTTTGTCGTTCTGTAGGGAGTTTCTGGTGTGGAGTCATCATGGGTACTTCTCTGAAAACTGAAAATATAATTTTTGTAGGCTTTTATTACAAAACCTACTTGCCTTTGAATAATTGGGCTCATTCTCACTCATTTAACTTTAGCTAGTTTTGAAAAAGGCTTTAGGGTAAAGTTCTTCCCTCTGCAGAGGTACAGTAGAAAACTTAAGCACTAATTAAGTCCTATTCCTGTGTCCATTTGATCCATACAGAATCAATGTCTTACTCAGTGCTCTTTGAAGTAACTGGAAAGCCTCAAATATACCACAGAGGGTTTTGGATCAACCTCACAGATCCAAACCTATTTACCTTAAAATAATGAGAAAGACTTCTATGGTTTTTCTGTGGAAATGGTTCAGGCCTCAAAAAGAATAATAATTATGACTGTGTCTATACTTGCATTCCTCTTTTGAAAGAGGAATGCAAATGAGGGAAATAAAAAATGCAAAAGAAGCACTGATTTACAAAACAAAATAGGAAGAAGGGTTATTTCAAAGATGGGATTTATTTTCAAAAGACCCCATCTACATTGTCTTTTTTCTTTTGAAAGAATCACTTCTGAAAAGAGATTATGGAAATAAAGTATGATATATATAAATCAGTGCCTCATTTCCATTTTTGATTTCCCTCATTTGCCTTCCTCTTTCAAAACAGGAAAACAAGTGTAGACGCAACGTATGAGTTGTGCCATATTGGGTAATATTCTTCTGAAATATTATGTGTTTACTTAATGGCATTAATATTAACCAAGTAAAGGTTATTGTTCTATTTTCTCTAGACCAGCTGGTAAACTTTTTAGCTGCTTTTATTAAATGACACCTTGATGCATGTCATCATTTCCATGTGGAGCTAACGCTGCAAGAACTGCAGTCCCTCAAACTTCCAAAAATAAGAAGTGTGAGCATCAAACTGAACAGATGAAGGAAAGTTTTGATGATCCTGGAGAGCATGACAAAATATGCTCCAATAACATTTTGTGTGTTTTATTTTAACTGAAAAAATTTGTCAGCCGAATAATGAATTTGTTGCCAAGAATCTTACACAAATTTCTGGAGGTACTTCAAGTTTCTGACTGGTAGCAGTAACTCAGCTAATAAAAATAACTATCAATTGGCTGCTGCCAATTCAATATTCAAACTTGCAAAAAATAGAGGTGCCAGAATTTGTTTTGAGGTTCGGTGACTCCTCGTGCAAAATGTAGCTATAACTACACTACAAGCTAGGGGTGTGATTCTCAGCTTTCATGAACATGCTTGCACTAGGGCAATAACAGTAAGAACAAGGCTCAAATATTTGTGCCTTTTTCTTATCTAGGTGCCTGTTACCCCCTCACCAAACCTTTCCCAATCTTTCACACTTGTTCTCTGGTGTCCCTCATGACTACAGGAAAGCTCTCTATGCTTCAGTTCCTCCATCTGTAAAGTTAAGGTGGTGAGACCCATGCCACAGAACACTGAGGTAATCTAAGAGACTAAAGCAGTAGGGGTTTGGTGCCTAGCTTCCTTGAAAATCCCATGAGTAATTTTTGACTAGCACTTTTGGATTTGTTGGTATAAAGTCCCATTTAAGGGCAAAATTTGGAGGTACTTGAACTGGATCAATCTGTGTTCAAAAAGAGGAAGATACGATCAAGATATTGTCCTTGAAGGACTTTGGAATTGATCCCCTTCCTTGGCCTGTAGTTACCTAACTTGCTTAGGTATCAAAGCATGTTGCAGAAAGCCCAGCAGTGTATTTAGTCTTCTGGCTGAGATGCATTTAGTTGACTGGGCCGGTTAGCTCTAGGAAGTGGGGAGGGAGTCTGCAATATTCTTTCAGGTATTGTTTTGTTTATGGACTGCTTCGTTGTATAGAAGCTTGAAATACAGGCAGGAGTTCAAATCCTTGTATTATTCTGAACCAATCTGCAGGTTTCCTCGGTTCTTTCATCATTTCTGTATAAATCAAACCAAAAATAAAAATAAAGTTGCCAGAGGTTAATGGTGAGCCAGGCAGGTCGTTCTGAGTTCATAGCAGGGAAGTTAAAGATGAAACTGCTGTGAAATAAGAATCTTCTTGTACATAGCAGCACAGCCTACTGTGAGCATTAGTGTTTCCTGCTACTCTCCACACCTCACGGACCATCCAAACACACACCGTAACCAATGTTTGCCTTTATTAATGAAGGATACACAAGATGACATAAAAATCAGATGAGAGCTTCTTCTTAGACTCTGCTGCCTCTTCTTAAGAGATGCTTAGCCCACACCCTGGGTTGCCTCTCTTCAAAAAAGCACCTTCTCTGTCTTTGGCTAGAATAAAGATGCACCTACCTCAGTGAGTCAGCAGAACTCATTCAACATTGCCCCAGTAGGAACAACACCTGTTATCAGGGCAGACCTACTGCCATTGCCAGCTCCCCTCTGCCTGCTGAGGGCTGAGTAGGGTGTACTGTCTGATTTTCACTCCCCATACAATCTCTTTGGATATCATATCCTAAGACCCCTGTTGTTGCCAGATGTTGTCTCCCTTTCAACAGCTTTGAACCTGCATCACGAAACACAGTCGGCTTCCCTGGAATGCAGAAGACTCTGAAATTATGTTCATTCTCACCCCTACAAACATTGGCCAGGCCATCAAATTGTCACCCTGAGTTGAAGTGGACCCTTTAATCCACCCCTTTACAGAACGGGGGCAGGGGATTAGAACCAAAAATGTTCAGGATTGGAGAGAAGGTTCTGAAATCTGTATAAAGGCAGCTCACCCACATACACCTTTTGCTGCCTGTGGGAGCTTGCTCTGTGCCAAAATCCATTATATCAGTGCTCCAAGACTAGGTTTCTGTTGTCTTATAGCCACACTTACAGAAAATCCCAGTTACTTAAAATTGCACCTACTTACTTACTCAGAGATTGACTTGTGGGTAACAATCTTTTGGGTCTACACTCTAGAATTCCAAAGAAGGTAAAGATATTGACTCTTGAAATATCAACAGGATTCTCTGTGTAGGGACTTGCAAAACTGTACTTCTGGAGAAAGCAAGGAATTAAGGTGAGCATGGCCTAGTGACGTGAGCATGATCAAGTATATGTAGGATGCTGACACTTTTTAGTGTAATCATTGTTAATTATAGGTATGACTGCAATTCACAGGACATGGACCAAGACCCCTTTGTGCAAGGTGCTAGACAAACACAGAAGAAAGTTGGTTCCTGCCCCAAACAGCTTATGAACTAAGCAATAAACAAAAGACAACAGATGGGTAGAGATGTGTGGGAGAGTACAGAGAAACAATCAGAGAGTACAGGTTAGCATGGTTATATCTCTCTAGTTGCCTGGCGTTATCCAGCTTCTTAAAGGAATTATGGGAAATAAGCAATTGAAGGAGGACAATGAGGTGGCTTAGAGGATATTTGTGGAGCACTCCTGCCCAGAATGGCAGCACTCCAAAACCCAGCTTCCATGGCTCATCTGAGAAAAAACAGCAAGAATAAAAATATTTCCAATTATCACAGTGGTGTTACAAACAAACTTTAGTAAAGCAAAGTGTTCTGGAGAGGAAAAGTTCAAAGCATTAATGCTAAAGTTCCATGAAACGTTCAACTGCTACCGAATGCTCGCCAAATGATCTTCCACTTGGATGTAAAGTTCATCTGCAAAGGAGCAGTGATTGGTTAGGAACCACTACGTGCTGGTAAATGCTGTGTCATGAACTCCTCTATTATGAGGTTCCGTTTCATGGTAAACATGAGTGATGTTCATTGAGAGGAGTCAATTTATGCTGGTGAAGATTGTGTCGTGGCCTCGTGTTATGAGGTACATTCCCATGGTAAATAGGAATAGTAACACAGAGGTAGCCATGTTAGTCTACACAAAGCGATTTATTCGGTGATGAGATTTCATGGAACAGACTCACTTCATCAGATCAATTTCATTTGCAATACATTAATAAATTTCCAATATATAAATGAATGTCAGTCTGTATTGGAAATGAGATTGATCCGATGAAGTGGGTCTGTCCCACGAAAGCTCATCACCGAATAACTCATTTTGTTAGTCTTTAAAATTTCGACATTTCTGCTGCTTTGGTTTGAGGGTACATATGAGTGATTTCATAGGAAAAAAACATTCTGCTCAATGCAAAATTATTTTTAAATTTTGTTTCACTGGGGCTACGTCTACACGTGCACCCAACTTCGAAATAGCTTATTTCGATGTTGCGACATCGAAATAGGCTATTTCGATGAATAACGTCTACACGTCCTCCAGGGCTGGCAACGTCGATGTTCAACTTCGACGTTGCTCAGCCCAACATCGAAATAGGCACAACGAGGGAACGTCTACACGGCAAAGTAGCACACATCGAAATAAGGGAGCCAGGCACAGCTGCAGACAGGGTCACGGGGCGGACTCAACAGCAAGCCGCTCCCTTAAAGGGCCCCTCCCAGACACACTTTCATTAAACAGTGCAAGATACACAGAGCCAACAACTAGTTGCAGACCCTGTATATGCAGCACGGACCCCCAGCTGCAGCAGCAGCAGCCAGAAGCCCTGGGCTAAGGGCTGCTGCCCACGGTGACCACAGAGCCCCGCAAGGGCTGGAGAGAGAGTATCTCTCAACCCCCCAGCTGATGGCCGCCATGGAGGACCCCGCTATTTCGATGTTGCGGGACGCGGATCGTCTACACGTCCCTACTTCGATGTTGAACGTCGAAGTAGGGCGCTATTCCCATCCGCTCATGGGGATAGCGACTTCGACGTCTCGCCGCCTAACGTCGATTTCAACTTCGAAATAGCGCCCAACACGTGTAGACGTGACGGGCGCTATTTCGAAGTTACTGCCGCTACTTCGAAGTAGCGTGCACGTGTAGACGCAGCCTGGATTTTTTTTAAGAAAATGCTTTGTTCCCATTCAAAACAAAAATCAATTTTGAGATATAAGACATTTCTGGTGGAATGGAAATTCCGAGTTTAAAAAGGCTCTTGATTGATCTTGTAAAGCTGTGAGTGCTTGGAGATGACTTCTTTCCAGATCACTGACCCTGTATCTAGGCTACAGGGTTTTGTCAACAAAACATCCATTTTGCTGACAAAACCTGTGGAGTGTCCAGATTGCAAAGCATATTCTGTCCTCAGTAAGTCAACAGAACTCAATGCTTTTGTCGGCAGCTGTACCTTGCTTGCCGCAAGGAAGAACACCGCTGGCAACAGAGATCTGTGGACAAAACTCTGGTCTGGATGTTCTAGCGGGGGTGGGAAGGGAGGCTTTCTCTTGTCAAAAAAGGCCTCTGGGCTGCTGGTCAGGTGCCCCAGAAGATGCCCTGTCAACAGCAAGCAGAGCTCTATTATTCCTACCTTCATCCATACTTAAAGCCACAGGGAGCCTGGGGAGCCCTGTGGCAAGAAGCTGACAGCATGCAAGCAGCAGAGTGCAGCGTGGTTCTCCAACAACATGCCCTCAAAGCCACACACCGCCAGTGATGGCCAATTTCCAGGCACCCCAGGAACCCCCTCGGCCCTTGAGGGAGCAGACTGAGGGGTCCCAGGATCTACCCAGCGGCTCCAAGAAGTGGGCTGCTCATGAAGTGGGGCCGAGGTGCAGGCCCTTTTGGATCTCTGGGGGGAAGGAGGAAACCATCCAGGACCCTAAGGCCAGGTGCAGGAATGCTGAAATATATGGCAAGATGGGCACTGCCCTGGCTGAACAGGACCACCCACACTGCACCATGGGGCAGGTTCGGGCAAAGGTCAATGAACTGAAGCAGGGCTACATCCAGGCGCAGTATGCTGTCCGACACTCAGGGCAGGACCAGCAACCTGCCCATATTGTCCATAGCTCAACAGCATCCTGGGAGAGGGACACATATCCCCCACACCTGAGCAGCGACACCATGCTCAAGCTCTGCCCCCCACAGTGGGAGCTGGAGGAGGAGGAGGAGGAGGCAGAGGCAGTCCAGCTCCAACACCTGCCAGAGTCAGACTGAAAGGCCAGCAGTCTCATCCTCATCCTGGACTTGGTCCCCTGGAGCCAGGATATAGAATCATAGAGTCATAGAATTCTAGGTCTGGAAGGGACCTCAGGAGGTCATCTAGTCCAGCCCCATACCTAACGCAGGATCAACCCCATCTAAATCATCCCAGCCATGACTACATCAAGCTGGGACTTCCTCTAGGGGTAGAGATTCCACTACCTGTCTTCATAACGCATTCCAGTCCTTCACCACCCTCCTGGTGAAATAGTGTTTTCCTAATATCCAACCTACACATCTCCCTCTGTAATTTCAGAGTTAAAACATGTCCCAGGCAACTTTGGAGCTGGGTGAAGGTCCCTCTGCTGAGTACCCTGTGTGTTATACACACAAGGCCGGGGGGGTGGGGGGGGCAAGTGCAGTTGGAGCATACTGTGAGCATTGTTCAGCCAACCTGGATTGGACATCGCACTGTGGTCCCAGATTGTCAGACTGCATGCTGTGGGAGCGTGTGCCATCTGGACCCAGTGGACAGCCTCCAGACATCGGTAGCATCCTGCTGCCTGCCTCACAGGCAGCCAAACAAGTCCTAAGCTGGAAGCAGGGAAGTTAAAAGGGCAATGGCCTGACCCCAAAGATGCTGAGGAATGCAGCACCCAGCACACAGTCATGTCTACATGCAGGTGGCAGCACCCACTCCTGCAGACAGCGCCACAAGCTGCAGGGTGTGTGTGGGTCCCAGGGAAGGCAAAGCTGCTCTTGGATCACACGGAACTCATGGCTGGACACCCCCTTTGCCCGCTAGCCCATCAGCCAGGGGAGGGGGACAGATGCTACAGTCAGTACAGTTCTAGAGGCACCCTGGAGCCCCCATGTGGCAGGGCCTGCTGTGCAGGCCACATGTGGCTCTGTTCCCAGAACATCCCCATCCCTTGATCTGGGGGTGTCGGTCAGTGCTCCTGGTAGGGGACATAGCCTCAAAGCCTGTGTTTCATGAATGACTCCCCATCTCTCCTCCTTGCCTTCCTTACAGCTGGACCCGCACCAGCCAAGGCCCGAGACAGCCCACCTTGCCACCAGGCCTAGCCCACAGTCAGAGGGCCATGAAGTGGCAGCGCAGGGGCAACATGGAGTGCCAGTCGCAGGCCTGGGACAAACTCATGCCCTGCTTTGACACCCTCACCAGTGTCTGGTAGGACATGGTGGCTCAGCTGCCCATGACCACCCTTCTGTTCCTGCCCCATCCCCCGACCTGCCCCTGCTGGCTCTCCTACAGGGTGTTCTAGACCTGGTCCAATGGGGGATGACAATAGCTGCTCCCCTTGCCCTCAGGCCCCTGCTCATCCAGACCCCACCACAGCCCCTTCCTGTCCATAAGTTCTCTTGCTCTTGGCCTCAGCCCAGCCATGATGGGCAATGGAATCCACAGCAGGAGGAGATTCTGATGCTGGTTCCACTCGAGGTCCCGCTCCCCCTCAGATTCACAGCCCCTGGCTCCCTTCATGTTCTGAGGCCCCCCAACCACTGTCCCAAGTCCTCCCAACTGTAATTTGTTCAAAGATATTTGCACTTAGCTGTCTTGTAAATAGTTTTGTATTACATGGTTTTGTTTTTGTGTGTTTCCTTGTTTCGTTAAAGCAGTTGTTCATTCAACACATCTATGTCCCTCTTCCTTGTGCAGGGGTCAGTGAGGGGTGAGGAGGCAAAGGAAAGGTCATGGTGTGGATGGGTAGGGCTGTGGGTCCAAGTCCCCTGCTGAAGGGGGTCCTAGGGAGGGTTTCTGGGGACCATGGGAGGAACTTTCCCTCAGGGCCTTGCAGATCTGCAACCTATCCCGATGGGCCTGGCAGATGGGAGCTTTGCCTGGCTGCTCATAAGCACACCCCTCACAGCTGGCATCTACCCCCACCCTGGGAGGAAGGCCTCCCCCTTTTCCTCCACAATGTGGTGTAGGGTGCAATATGTCGCCACATCCAGGTGGGTGAGCAGGCCCCTGAATCATGCCTTGAGGAGGATGAAAGCATACTCACTCTGCATCCTGGCCCGGTTGAGGTGGGTGTTGAACAGTTCTTATGTCTGGGGTCCAACTGGCCAGTCTAGGGTTTCCTCAGCCCTGGCATGAGGGGGTAGGCCACATCCCCCATGGGCAGAGTGTCATCTGACCATCCCCGACTGCCAGCTTAAGGCAGTGGATGAATGTGCCCACCTTGAGCCTCTGCTGCGGGCTGGAGTTGCTGTACATATGATCAGTATGTGCCCAGCCCACCCACCTGACATACATGTCCATGAACTGTTGACGGTGGCTGACCAGGGCCTGCAGCACTGTGGAGAAGTAGTCCTTGAAATTGATGTACTTGGCTGCGCTATGCTACAGGAACGCATTGGGATGTGGTTCACATCAAAGGCCCTGATACGGTTCAGTAAACCCAGGGCAGCAAATCTGGCCATGACTTTGTCAATGTCTCCAAGATGGATAACCCTTTGCAGCAGGATGGTGTTGATGGTAATCATGACGGGCAGCGGAAGGTGACTGACCACACATCAGGAATTGGGGGAGGTAGTCTCTGGACTCCCGGGAGGGGGTCCTGTCCCCCTACCATCCTCTCTCCCCAAGCTCTCTGGGAGTCTCCCGTGTGAGGCTGCCCCCTCAGCAGCAGGGCTGTGCCAGGGTGGCGTGGCACAGTCCCTCAGGGAAGGGGCTCCCCACAACCCCATCCCTTGCACCACTAACCCAGCTTCCCAAAGCCCCCCTTTGGCAGGACAGTCCCCATTCTGGAACCACTGCTGGGTTACACATGTGAATGTCCTACAGCCATGGCAAGGTCCTCACAGATGGTCTTGGACTCACCCCTTCGTGAGGAAGAGGAGGATGTCTTTAAGGTTGTTCAGCAGCTCCTGCTGCATCTTTGTGTGGGGCCACCACAAACCTCAGGTCAGCTCTAGCAGCATGGTTCCCTGCAACCACAAAGCCACGAAGCCCTGTGCTAGCTGTGCTGTCACTCAAGGAGGTAGGCATGCCCACAGCAGAGGGAGAAAATGGGTGCCTAGGGCAGTCCCTTTAAGGGCACATATCCATGGGGCTCTTGGAAGCAACTGGTGATGTGTGACCCTATCTAATGGAGATCCAGGTGGCCATTTTGCCCACAGAGTGGGCGCGCAGTCTGGACACACTCTAGCCGTGTCTACACGTGCACGCTACTTCGAAGTAGCAGCACTAACTTCGAAATAGTGCCCGTCACGGCTACACGTGTTGGGCGCTATTTCGATGTTAACATCGACGTTAGGTAGCGAGACATCGAAGCCGCTAACCCCATGAGGGGATGGGAATAGCGCCCTACTTTGAAGTTGAACGTCGAAGTAGGGCACGTGTAGACGATCCGCGTCTCGCAACATCAAAATAGCGGGGTCCGCCATGGTGGCCATCAGCTGAGGGGTTGAGAGAAGCTCTCTCCAGCCCCTGCGGGGCTCTATGGTCACCATGTGCAGCAGCCCTTAGCCCAGGGCTTCTGGCTGCTGCTGCTGCAGCTGGGGATCCATGCTGCATGCACAGGGTCTGCAACCAGTTGTCGGCTCTGTGGATCTTGTGTTGTTTAGTGCAACTGTGTCTGGGAGGGGCCCTTTAAGGGAGCGGCTTGCTGTTGAGTCTGCCCTGTGACCCTGTCTGCAGCTGTGCCTGGCACCCTTATTTCGATGTGTGCTACTTTGGCGTGTAGACGTTCCCTCGCAGTGCCTATTTCGATGTGGTGCTGCCCAACGTCGATGTTGAACATCGACGTTGCCAGCCCTGGAGGACGTGTAGACGTTATTCATCGAAATAGTCTATTTCGATGTTGCTACATCGAAATAAGCTACTTCGATGTAGGCTTCACTTGTAGACGTAGCCTCTGTCGACAGAGCAGATTGCTCTTTGGATTCACCTTGTGATCTGGATGCGATCTGTCAACAGAAGTTTTGTTGTAAGGTATCTTCCGACACAAACTTCTGTTGTTGAATCCCTGAAATCTAGACATAGCCTGAGTTCTGCAACTGAGATCAGAGAAAGATCTCTGGTTAGCCAGCTAGCCTGTATCTTATGATACCTTGGTTCAGTCCCCCGCTACTTGACATACTTTCTGTTAGAGCGTGGCCATTTCACTCAGTCTCTCTGTTTAGTACATGGGTGTCCAAACTTTTGGCTTGCCTGGGCCGCACTGAGTGACGAGGAATTGTCGTGGACTGCATATAAAATATATAATATAGTTAATGTATATAAATCACATAATAATGTTAAAAGTTTACGATCTTGTGGGGCTGCATTATTAGCTGTCCAGGGCCGCATGCGACCCACGGGCTGTGGGTTGGACACGCCTGGTTTAGTACTTTGTGTGGAAAATGGGGATCATAGCACTCTCCTGCACAGGGGCATTATGAAGTGATGTGACTACACCTACAAATGAGGAACATTCAATGTCTCAAATAAATGGGACCATTTAAGTAGGTGAGACAAGAATAAACAAGAGCTCTGGGAGGGGATGTGTGTTTTGAAACTTTATCCTCATCTTGATCTACCATAGTTCAGATTTATAAGTCTTGGGGAAGCATGCTGAAAAGCTAATGCATTCTGTCTTCTGCGGCTTTTCAGGAGGGCTTGGGTCATGGTTGATATGTTTTTGGTAGGTCTTTGTTTATGTTGTAGTTTTACTGTATGGGACGAGTGCCCAGAGCACTGAATAGGCACCTACAGATACATTTTAGAAGCTGGAAATATTTGTTTATGTTACATTAGACCCTAGACAGGGACCCTTCTGTGCCATGCATGGTATAAATACATTCTGAGAGACAATCCCTGAGAATTTATAGGATGAAGAGTGAAGAGGATAGAGGCACAGACCATGTAGCAGACCAGGGCAGATATATGTGTAGGACTCAATAGCCCTCAGTCCTAGTCCTGTGCTGATCACTCTATCATTTTTCCTGTCATGTTGATTGCAAATATGGTGTGCAAAATGTAGGCAATTGTGAATGAAGTCTGTCAATAAGGTGATTAGCTGATTTGCACATACAATGGCAGTACTTTTGCATTCATATGGGGCTCATAACTAACCAGAGATCTTGTGCATATATATTTTGGCCCATGTAGGGTTTGGCTATGATAGTTGTTTTATGCTGGTCTAGGTAACATGCATGTTTAATATGACATTTCCTCTGAAGTCAAACTTGGAAGTTCGTCTTTGATCAGAAGAACTCTTTGATGACAAAAATAATTGTTTTGTCCTACCTCTGCTTCCAGAATTTTCTGACATTTTGAGGGAACAGTGAAAGTTGGACAGCTAGCCTGTTTCTTAACCCCATTTTCTGCATTAAAAGCTTTGATGCAGATACTAAATGGGTTCCTTTAGGAGCAGGCAGTTAATTAGATTAAGTGGTTCCATCTCTGAAATATTTTTAAAAAAGTAGCAGAATGGTATGATCTCTGAAATGTAAAAGGCCAGAAGCTCAAATTTACAGTATGATTATTGCAGCAGCCCTCACTAGATTTCACGTTTCCTTTTAATGGGACAGCCTGTTTTTTCTGTCAATCAAAATCTGTCAGCATGATGTGATAATGTCTGTGTCATTATTCCAAAGATCTTTTAATGTTAATTATCCTCCTGCAACCAGGGTTATGTAATATAATTGTACTGCCACAGTAATGCCATACTTTATATAGGGACGGGGGGTGGGGTGCTCATCTGGCCTGATTTGCTAACCCACTCAAGCACTGCTGGTTCAAAAGTTCAACTAACTCTTTGCTTGCTTTGTGTTTTGTATAGGTGGGATTATGGGGGTAAAGGGCATGGGGATTGAAACAAGACAGGGTGAATATATTCAATGAGAAAGTACAGTGCAAACTGGAGCAGAGTAGAAAAAAGAAAGAAAAAAGACGTGCAAGAAAAAGTAAGTGTAACAAAAGTTAACAAAGACCAAGAAAGTCGCTTGCCTTGCGTGTTTACGTTACAGAATGGGAAATACAACATCCCACTTTTCCCCTTATTGTGCTATGTTCATGGTCTGAGAACAGGCAATTAAAAGGGCTCTGGTGAGTCATACAACTCCCAGTCCTACAGAGAGGGGTGCAAAAGGTGTTGAGCCTGCATGATGTCCTCCAATCTGCTGGCCACTAAAAGGGAGCTAGTTTAGTTTCTTCCTGGAGCAAGTGGAGAGCCAGGGAAGGAACAGCAGTGACTCTGAGAATCATTGTATGTTCTAATTTCTTTAGGTCCTGAGGCAGCACAACTGTACACCACCACTAATGGGGGGTTATATGAAAGGACAGCGTTTGTACACCACACTGCACACAACAAGCCTACTTTAAAAGAACATAACTATGATTGCAAAGTCAAGGACTCAAAAGTTATGGAATGCCAGCCAGCTTGGGCACATGCACTATGATATAGGCTTAGCCCTCTCTTTCTTGCTGTGCTCAGCTCTGCAGAACCAGCTGGCCACAGATGTTGTCCTTACCTCTAAGAATGGACCACAGTATTGATTTCAACTTTGTTTCCAGGAGCATCTGGAAGAACTTGAAGGCTGTAGGTAAATGCCACTATCTATGCTTATATGGCTTAGATTGTATCATCTGTCTTAGAGGCTATGTCTACACTAGCACACTAGGTTGAAGTAGCCTATTTTGAAGTACATCGAAATAGGCTACTTTGACGCGTATCGTCTACACTTCCTCCGGGGCTGGTGCCATTGACGTTCAACGTCGAAGTAGCAATGGGGAACATTGAAAGGAGCTGCCCCGGAAGGACATGCGGAGTGTCCACACACACAAGCACTCTCTGTCAAAATAAAGGGCCAGCAAAGCCTGAGGATGGGGTCACAGGCTGGATTAGCCCTTCTGGGGCAAGAGCAAGCTGTTCCCTTAAAGGGCCCCTCTCAGACACACTCAGCCTGCACAGCATAAGGTCCACAGAGCTGACAACCGGTTGCAGACCCCGTGCACAGAGCATGGGCCCCCAGCTGCAGCAGCCAGAAGCCCTGGGCTAAAGGCTGCTGCACGTGGTGACCATAGAGCCCTGCAGGGGCTGGACAGCGCGTCCACCAACCCCCTTAGCTGATGGCCACCATAAAGGACCCTGCTATTTTGATGTAGCGGGACGCAGATCATCTACACACACCCTACTTCAACATTGAATGTCGAAGTAGGGCGCTATTCCCGTCTTTGGATAGGAATAGCGATTTCTATGTCTCGCTGCCTAACGCTGATTTCAACGTCGAAATAACGCACAGCGCATGTAGATGCGATGCATGCTATTTCGACCTTGTGCCAGCTACTTCAAAGTAGCTGGCTAGTGTAGACACTTCCAGACTGTGAGTTTTTTAATGCTAGGAATGTGTCTTTCTGTGTGTAGAGCAGACTTTGCATGTCGTAGACACTACCAGCATATAAATAAATAGGGTGACCATCTATCCTGTTTGTCCCGTGACTGTCTTTTATTTAAGCTGTCTCACAGGTGTCCTAATTTTTTACGAAAATGGTCAAATTGCCCTGTATTTTGTGCGAGTCCTGTTCCCTGGCACCTGAGATCTGAAGGCAGCAGGGAGCACTGCTACTGGGAGGCTGCCCCATTTCCTGGTGCCCCACAGAGGCATCCCCCATAGCCAGTGAGCTCTGCCATGGCTCAGCCTCTTCATTTCTTGGAGCCCCCTGCTGGGAGGTTGTGGAGCCCCCATCCTCCTCTCCCCATCATCAGGAGGCTGCAGAATATACTTCCTTAGCCAAACTGTCAGTTGATTTTTTTTTAAATTGCTGTGTCAGACCCAGGAGATAAATTCACAGAAAGGACTCACTTGAAAACACCAATTTCTTTAACTTTGGTGAAATTCATCCTTTTTATTTGTTAGGCAGGATAACAATGGGAGTTTCTTCGTGGTCACTCGATAATGAGTAGGACCTCTTCACGTCAGCCTCCTATTTGTGAATCTGATGATGGCTGATCAGCCCAATTCTGGCATCTCACATCTTATCACAGAAGGGGCAGGTGCTGGTAGCTGTTGGAGGATGCGGAACAGTTTTTGGTGCTCTTTTCTTCTTCTCAGCCTCTCTTCATCTGCACTGTGGTGGAACCTCTCAAACTGCGCCTCCCCCTCATGAATTTATGTTATTCACTGGGGATGGTCTTGGGCAAGATTCTCCCAAGTGTCAACACTGATGCTTCATTTTTTCACGTGTGCCTTTCGCTTGTCGTTATATTGCTTCTGCTGTCTCCATGTGCTTCTCTGTCCTTCCTCCAGTTCATAAAACAGAATCTGTTTTGGGACATGCTGATCAGACATCCAAAGCATGTGGCCAGTTCGATGAAGTTGATGAATGATAATGGCTTCAGCTTTGGTCATGTTTGACTCTTCCAGGACGCTAGTGCTTATGTGCCTATCCTCCCAAGAGATATTTATGATTCTCCTGAGGCACCGTTGATATTGTTCAAGTGCCTTCACATGACACATGTATGTTGTCCAAGTTTCATATGGATACAGTAGCATTGGAACAACCACCACCCGGTATACTGGTTAGAATATTAAACCAGATCTATATGCACGGGAGTGGGGGTTTGGAATGCAGTCCACTATGTCTGGTTTGTGTTGCTTTCTCCCTGCTGCACTGTGCAGGGGGAGCCTGAAGGGCATGGTGGGACAACCCAAGCCACCCTGGGAGTTGTAGTTCTTTTTCCAGCTCCCTGTGTAGAGAGATGGCCCTACAGCAGCTGGCCATTTCCTAGCATGCCCTTGACCACTAGCAACAGGGTTTGTTTTTACCTAAAACTGATTCATTACTACTCACATATATAGTCTTAACTTAAAAACTCTGAAGATAAGGACTGGAATATCTTGGGATATTGTTTTTTTCACCAACAATATTTCACCAAGATCCTAGAAGTAACTTGTATAAAACTCTTATTGCAGCTTAATTTTTAGTATATTATTTAAAACATTTTGCTAATCACTGTCCACTCAGATTTTTCATTAATATCTCTTTTGTGCAGTCATTGCACAACTGTTTTGAACTCCTATGTATTTAAAAAAAATGTGGTCCACATCTAAAAAAATAGGCAAACCCCCTCACCCCAAAATTCCTGCGTATGTGCCTGTAAACACTTATCATTGAAGAGGTCACATTACCCAGAGCTTCTGGAGAAGAAGACATCTACTATGCACTCAGAAAAATGTGTTTAGTTAATAGCACAAACTTTCATTGCTTGCTTTCCTGTCCTATAAAGATGAACAACCAGATGTATAATCCTGTTCTTAGCATGTGCACTGTGATATTGAGAAGAACTTTTACAATGCTACCTGCACAGAGATACAAAAGGACATGTGGGATCCATTAACGCTGTGAACAAAATTAGAACATGATTGTCACATGTAGACATGCCCAATGAAAGGGGGCCAAAGTGGGCAACTGCTCCCAGCCATCTTTAAATCGCTACTGGAGCCCTCTCTACATGGCACACTTCAGAACGCCAGATTACATGCTCTGGGCACTGATGAGGCTGCCGGGGGAAGCTAGCCCCAACCCTGCCCCTTCTGTACAAAACCTGCCCATTCTTGGGGTATAGGAGCACACACACACATGCACACACACACACACATGCACACACACACACACACACACACACCCCACCCAGGGGCTGAGCAAAGCTGTTGGCCCCACTGCCTATAAAGAATGAAGCTTAAAATAGTGGGACTGGAAGGGACCTTGAGAAGTCATCGAGTGCAGTCCCCTGCCTTCATGGCAGGACCAAGCACCATCTAGTCCATCCCTGATAGATGTCTATCTCACCTGCTCTTAAATGTCTCCAGTGATGGAGATTCCACAACCTCCCCAGGCAATTTATTTCAGTGTTTAACCACACTGACAGGACATTTTCCCTAATGTCCAACCTAAACCTCCCTTGCTGCAGTTTGAGCTCATTGCTTCTCATTCTAAGGCAGCCCTTCCCTGGGGCAGGCGGCGTACATCGCTAGTTTGAGTGCAGTGGTGAGGTGAACAATCTTTATGGGGCAGATACTGCCCTTAAGGTATGTCATGTGGCATTGGTCACTGCATCTTTAAGGATTAAGCTTCACAGAGAATTGAGGTGGGAGTAAGGAGTGTGTGCTGTGACACTTTTATTAGTCATAGCCAGTTGAACACAGACACAGGATAAAAAGAGCTCTTGAAAACACTTCCTACACTTGCCTAGATCCTTGTAAGTTTATGGGGCCCTAACACCCATTCATTTCATTAGATGTAAGAGATACCTGGATATCTTTGAGGAGCTAAGCTTGAATGTTCAGCAACCAGAACAGGTGAGTAAGGTGAGTAAGGAATGGACAAAGAGGGAAGGGGAATGAGGAGACTCAGCTCTGTCTCTGCAATGTGCTGGCCAGCACAAACTGATCTACCATGAGGGTGAAAGTAATATATTATGACTGTGTCTACAATTGCCCAAAACTTCGAAGCGGGCATGGTAGTCAGGGCCACGGGAGATTACTAATGAAGTATTCACCACAGCACTTCATTAGTAATCTCCCATGGCCCTGATTACCATGACACCTTCGATGTTGGGGGCAAGTGTAGACACAACTTAGTTGTATAAGCATGTAATAAATCACTACAGCCGTGTCTACACTAGCCGGCTATTTCGAAGTAGCCGTGCCAATTTCTATATAGCGCCCGCCACGTCTACATGTGCTGAGCGCTATTTCGAAGTTGAAATTGATGTAAGGCGGCGAGATGTCAAAGTTGCTATCCTCGTGAGGAGATGAGAATAGTGCCCTACTTCGACGTTGAACGTCGAAGTAGAGCGCGTGTAGACGATCTGCGTCCCACAACATGGAAATAGAGGGGTCCTCCATGGCGGCCATCAGCTGAGGGGTTGAGAGACACTCTCTCCAGCCCCTGAGCTCTATGGTTGCTGCGTGCAGCAGCCCCTTAAAACTCCCCGCCCCCTTATTTCCTGTGCAGGAAGCTAAGGGCTCGTGCAGGCAGCAGCACTGCCACGTGCACAGCCTGCATGGACCTCAGCAGCCCCAGTCCAGCACCCTCCACCTCATGGCATCCAGCCAGCCCCCCAAGTGCCCACAGGGCATCCCCCGCAAGGGGACCCAGGGCTCCCAGCCTGCCAGCCAGAGGGGGAAGAGGCAGAGGGGCCTCCTCTGGATGGAGGCTGTGATCTGGGACCTGCTGGGGCTCTGGGGTGAGGAGGAGGTGCTCCAGGTAATGGGGAGCAAGAGGCGGAACACGATTGCGTTCGCTCGGCTGGCCGAGGGCCTGGCTGACCGGGGTCACCCTGCCCGCACTCCTGACCATGTCAGGAGTAAGGTAAAGGAGCTGCGGCAGGGTTACGCCCGGGCCTGGGACAAGGCCAGCTAATCTGGGGCCGCCCCCGCCACTTGCCCCTTTTACAGGGAGCTCAGGTCCATCCTGGGCCCCCGGCACACCTCCTCCCCCCCGGCCACTCTTGACACATCGGCCAACGAGCCCCAGCAGGCCCCGGAGATGGAGTCTGCCCTGGAGGCAAGCCCTGCACCCCAGGGGCCCCCCCAGGAGCCCACCCCTGGGACGCCGGAGGAGGAGGAGGGGGAGTCCTCCAGCGACGGGGGGCTCCACATTGCCCTCCCATCCTGCAGTTCCAGCAGGGCGTCCACCCAATGGATGTCCCCCGAACATGGGAGCAGACCGTCAGGTATGTACCCCCCCAGTGCACAGCCCTGGGGTTAAGGGGCGGGGACAAGAGACATGACCAGGGCCCTCCACATGCCCAGATGACCATGGCCCCAAGGACAGCAGTGGCTTGTCCCTCAGAAGAGTGCATCAGCCCCTGCCCCCTAGCAGGACAGCGCCATGCCCCATCCCTGGGGATGGGGGGAGCGGAACCTAGGGTCCCCCGTGGGTGGGGGGGGGACACCCATCAGCAGCAGCAGCATCTCCAGGGGAGGGGGATGGGGAACCAGCAGCAGAGGGGTGGGGGGACAAGGGCCACGGGTCAGGACCCACACTAACGGCTGTCTCCACTCTTGTTCCCCTCTTGTTCAGCAGCTGCAGCATCGGAGGGCCCAGAGCGTGCCGGCGAGGTGTCTGTAGTCCCAGAGAGCCTACCGGGGCCATCCCAGCAGGCCAGCCCCTCGGCGGAGCACAGACCAGCCCCAGGACGAGGCCGACAGAGGAGGAGCCACCCGCGGACGGCCACGGACCCCCAGTTGTTCACGACCCTCCGCTGTCAGCTGGAGGTGTCGGAGCGGCACCTGTGGGTGGAGTAGCAGTGGCTAGAGCTCCAGGAGTGAGTGCTGGCCTGGCGCCAGGAGGCTTGGGGGGCCTTCATGCGCACATTCCATCAGATTGCGCAGCACCTGGCCCCCCCCGCCGCTCCGCCCGCCACGCCACCCACCGCTCCACCCGCCATTCCACCTGCCATCCCTCCACCGTCTGCCACCCTGGGGCCTGCTGTCAAGAGGGACTATGGACCTGCGGACACTGGCCGGCCCTATTTGCCAGTTCTCCCAGCCCCCACCCAGCCTTGACCAGGGCTCCGGCTGAGACGTGGGTCATGCCCCGCAACACCAAACGCTGGACAACAGGGTGCGGGGCCGAGGACGTCGCCTTCCCCTTTGTACATATTCCCCCATGTTTGTAAATAGTTTTTGTTCTGCCTCCTATGCACATAGTTCCCCCCTTCCTTCTGTTAATAATAACATTGCACTGTTTTGTTTCAAACAACATTTCCATTCATTTCAAAGAAAAGTGTGTGTGTGTGTGTGCTCTCGGGTGCTCTGTGGTGTGGGCGTGGAGGCATGGAGTGTTGTGGAGGATGGGAGGGTGCAGTGGGTGGCTCACCAGCAGCTGGCCCTGCCAGTGTTCACCCCGCAGCCTGGTCAAAATGGGCCCGCAGGGCCTCCAGGACCTGGATCCCCTCAGGGTCAACTTGGTGACTGGGGGCAGTGGGTGGCTGGACATCGGCCCTGCCAGCCTCCACAGCCCAGCCCTGGAAGAAGGCCTCTCCCTTGCTCTCCACCAGGTTGTGGAGTGTGCTGCATGCACCCACAACCTGGGGGATGTTGGTGAGACCTGCATCCAGGCAGGTGAGGCGACACCTCCAGCGCCCTTTGAGGCGGCCGAAAGTGCACTCAACCAGCTGGCACACATGGGTTCAAGCGTGTGTTGAACCTCTCCTGGCTGGCTGTGACATGGCCCGTATAGGGGTGCATGAGCCAGGGCTGGAGGGGGTACACCGCGTCTGCGACGACGCAGAGGGGCATGGTGGTGCCCCCACAGGGATCTCCTGCTGGGGGATGTAGGTCCCCGCCTCCAGCCGGCGGCACAGGCCCGAATTTCTGAACACCCGGGCGTCGTGGATGCTGCCAGGCCAGCCGACATAAATGTCCAAAAGGCGGCCCCGGCTGTCTGCCATGGCCTGCAGGACCACGGAATGGTATCCCTTCCTATTGAGGAAGCGTCCTCTGCTGTGCTCCGGGGCACAGATGGGGATATGAGTCCCATCCAGAGCCCCAAAGCAATTTGGGAAGCCCAGGCTGTCAAACACCATGATGGCGGCATCTGGGTCCCCAAGCTGCACAAGCCTGTGGAGGAGCAGGGCATTGATTGTGTGGACGACCTGCAGGGGAAGAACATGAGAGAGCACCGGTGAGGGGTGTGCAGGGTGTGTCCGGCCCTCCCCACAGGGCTCCCCCCGTCCCCCCAGGGCTCCCCCCCCCCGGGTCCTCTTACCTCCATGAGGACAGCTCCGACAGTGGCCTTGCCCACGCCGAACTGCTGCCCTACAGATCAGTAGCTGTTTGGAGTGGCCAGCTTCCAGACAGTGATGCCGACCCATTTCTCTACTGTCAGGGCACGTTGTGTGGGGGTGTCGTGGTGCCGTAAGGCAGGGGTGAGCCACTGGCAGAGTCCAGGATTGTCAGCTCATCTGGAAGTTCTGCAGCCAGTGGTTGTTGTCCCACTCGCCAAGCACCAGCAGCTCCCACCAGTCCGTGCTTGTGGGGTATCTCTGCAGCCGGCGGCGTGTGTGGCGGGCGGGGGGGTGGATGGGAGGGCAGCAAGGTTTGGGGCTGCTTCCTCCTCCCCTCGGGGCAGCTCCTCTTCCACAAATAAAAGATGGTCAGCTGCCTCCTGCATAGCACTGAACAGGGCAGCCACTGGTCCTGCAGGGGCGGGTGTGGGGGCCTCTGGCTGCTGCTGCTGTTGCTGCTGCTGGGGGTCCATGCTGCTTACACAGGGTGTGCGGGCTTGTGGCTCTGCAGACCGTGTTCTGTGCGGGCTGAGTGTATCTGGGAGGGGCCCTTTAAGGGAGCGGCTAGCTGTTGCCCCAGAAGTGCTAGTCTGCCCTGTGACCCTGTCTGCCGCTGTTCCTGGCACCCTTATTTCGATTTGGGCTGCTTTGGTGTGTAGATGCTCCCCTACAGCGCCTACTTTGTTGTAGTGCTGCCCAACGTCAACACTGAATGTCGACGGCACCAGCCCTGGAGGATGTGTAGACGCTATTCATCGAAATAGCTTATTTCAATTTCACTACATAGAAATAAGCTATTTTGATGTAGCGTCCCAGTGTAGACGTAGCTTACGTGAAAATAAAGTCATTTATTTAGGTGCTTATATCTGAGTTTAATTTCACCAATATTTGAACATTATGGGCCATAATCATTAGGGGTCAACCAAAGCAACATTCAGATTTGTCCATAAAGACAAAGCAGGTCTTTGCCAACAAAAGCTTATGCTCAAAAATATCTGTTAGTCTATAAGGTGCCACACGATGTCGTCTTGTTTTTGAAGATACAGATTACCTCGTCTACCCTCTGATACTTGTGTAGTACCCAGAGGCACTGTCTTCATCTGGGGTGAGTGAAGTCTCTGGTCTACGGCTTCAGCTGAGAGCCAGCTTGCTGTTAGCTCATGTGGTAGAGTGCAGGGCTTTAAACACTATGCTCACAGGTTCCATCCATGGGGCCAGCAGCCTGCATCTGTCAGTGTTACACTAGTCTCTGTAAAGGTTGTGTTCCAAGGCTGAATCCAAGACTTCGTTACAAACTTGCACGTGTTCTTATTAACTAAATGGGATAAATGAGCAATTCCAAAGATCCAGATGAAGCAAAATGGTAGATTTAAACAGAAGCACCAATGTGTGGCCTTTAGTACAATTTCCCAGGTCTTCATGACATGTTGATACAGTCTAGTTACTTAAAATAAAAGCAGGAGTTTAAAGATACTGCTGTTTTGTTGTGGAAGTGCTGATTTTTCTTGAAAGCATCATATGTGTACTTTTATCTGTCCATTTCTGGGGGAAATTGATTCTTTTTGAAATTATTCAATTTAGTTCTTGTGTTAATGTTTTCATTTGTACTGGAATTAGGACAGGGCAGAGCTGTTGTTGAAAGTATATAATGTATTAAAATTATATTCAGGATTCAATATTTTTCAGTTCCTGTCTTCAGATGAGCAGCCTCTATGCCCAGCACCCTACTGGCAAATATTTTCTTTGATCACTGCTGCATTAGTGTTTTGTGTGATAAATATTACATCAACAGATACTTTCCCTTTTGTCTGCTCAGTATGATGTTTTCAAATAAGAGACACTTGTGTTCAGGCCAAACAAATTCTTTTTGTACTATGTAGTTTGCTTTTACTTTTTGGACTACATTTACATAACTAAATTGGGCTTTTATGCCTGCGAGTATGGGGCCAGATGGAATATGAACCCCTTAAGCATTTTCAAAGGAATGCACAAAAGTGTTGAGCTCATCAAAAGTTGCACCTGCAGGGAGTGACATGAGATGAGCATGGCCAGAGAATATACCTGAGCAATTGAAGTCTATGGGTCACATGTATGTTTGCATCATACATTGTTCCTGGTAATGGTCCATCTGGCTGCTAGTTCATATCAGTTTCTCTGCCTTGCCTCATCAGATGAGCTCTTTATGTACCGTAGCTAGAGACAGAGCAGCTTTCACTTGGGAGCTATTTCTGCCCACTTGGCACTGCTGTAGTATCAGGCTAAAATCCTTCATGTGGGACAGCATAACTCAGAACACCAAGGGAAAAGGAGTAGCAGGAGTCAGTGTCTCACTGGACCCGAGAATACCACAAAATCTGTGGAGCCTTTCAGAAGTTTGTACCGTTTGCACAGTTGCACTGGGAGATGTTCTGCCAGCCCTTTGAACACCAGTGGGTTTGACCACTGGCCTATTTGTAACAGAATCACAAATTTGGAGACTAAATAGTGAGTGAGGCATTGTACCTAGTTCATTACCCTGCCAAGGAAGGCTATTTCTCCACAGCATATTGAACAGTAACAGATAGGAAGCCGTGCTAGTCTATACACTATCAAAACAAAAAGCAGTCAAGTAGCACTTTAAAGACTAGCAAAATAGTTTATTAGGTGAGCTTTCGTGGGACAGATCCACTTCTTCAGACCATAGCCAGACCAGAACAGACAATATTTAAGACACAGAGAACCAAAAACAGTAGGCAAGGAGGACAAATCAGAAAAAGATAATCAAGGTGAGCAAATCAGAGAGTGGACAGGGGGGGGGGAAGGTCAAGAATTAGATGGAGCCAAGTATGCAGACGAGCCCCTATAGTGACTCAGAAAGTTCCCATCACGATTTAAACCATGTGTTAATGTGCCGAATTTGAATATAAAAGTCAGCTCGTCCACTTCTCTTTCTAAAACAGTGCGATAATTCCTTTTCAGTAACACACATACCTTGAGGTCATTGACAGAATGCCCCATTCCATTAAAATATTGACTAACTGGTTTGTGGATCCGGAGTGTTTTGATGTCTGTTCTGTGCCCGTTGACCCTTTGTCTAAGGGAGTTAGAAGTCTGTCCAATATACAAAGCATCTGGGCATTGTTGGCACATGATGGCATATATGATGTTAGTAGAGGAGCATGAGAAAGTGCCCGTGACTCTGCTGATCCCACTTTGGAATTCCAAAGGAAATTACAACAACTACTGAAGGAACTCCCTGCTGCTACTCGGGACCTCATTAACTCAGACACTCCATCTAAGATGCAGCCTGGATTATTCTATTTATTTCCCAAAATCCACAAACCTGGAAACCCTGGACGCCATATCATTTCAGGTATTGGCACCCTTACCACCGGACTATCCAGTTACGTGGACTCCCTCCTCAAAGCCTATGCCACCAATGCTCCCAGATATATCCGAGATACCACTGACTTCCTGAAGAAATTACAAAACATCGGAAAAGTTCCTGATAACGCCATCCTTGCCACAATGGATGTAGAGGCTCTGTACACTAATATTCCACATAAAGACGGATTACAAGCAATCAGGAACACCATCCCTGATGCCACCACAGCCAATCTGGTGTCTGACCTCTGTAACTTTGTTCTCACGCACAGTCATTTCTGTTTTGGGGACAATTTATACCTCCAGATTAGTGGAACTGCTATGGGCACCCACATGGCCCCAAAATATGCTAATATATTTATGGCTGACCTGGAACAACGATTCCTCAGCTCCCGTCCCCTATTACCACTCCTCTACTTACGATACATTGATGACATCTTTATGATTTGGACCCATGGTACAGAGGCTCTGGAAGAATTCCACAGAGACTTTAACAATCTACACCCCACCATCAACTTATGCCTCGATTACAACATGCAAGAGATACATTTCCTGGACACTACAGTACTAATCAAGGATGGCCTGATCAGTACGACACTGTACCAAAAACCTACTGATCGTTATACTTATCTACACCCTTCTAGTTTCCATCCTGAACACATGACTAGATCCATTGTTTACAGTCAAGCTCTTAGATACAATCGCATTTGCTCTGATCCAACTGACAGAGACCAAAAACTACAAGAACTTTAACAAATATTCATAAACCTGAACTACCCACCAGGAGAAGTAAAAAAACAAATTGACAGGGCCAGATGCGTACCCAGAGACCACCTACTCCTAGATTGGCCCAAAAAAGCCAAGAACAGAACACCACTGGTCATCACCTACAGCCCCCAACTCAGACCACTGCAACGAATTATTAAAGACCTACAACCTATTCTTAATCAGGATGCTACACTCCAGAAGGCCCTGGATGACATGCCTTTTCTCTCCTACAGACAACCTCCCAACCTCATGAGGATCCTTACTAACAGCCACAGTCTATACCCCAGGAACACCAGTCCTGGAACCTTTCCCTGCAACAAAACCCGCTGCCAGCTTTGTCCACATATCTTCTCTGGAAATACCATCACTGGACCTAACCACGTTACTCACAGAATCACAGGCACTTTCTCATGCTCCCCTACTAACATCATATATGCCATCATGTGCCAACAATGCCCAGATGCTTTGTATATTGGACAGACTTCTAACTCCCTTAGACAAAGGGTCAACGGGCACAGAACAGACATCAAAACACTCCGGATCCACAAACCAGTTAGTCAACATTTTAATGGAATGGGGCATTCTGTCAATGACCTCAAGGTATGTGTGTTACTGAAGAGAAATTATCGCACTGTTTTAGAAAGAGAAGTGGACGAGCTGACTTTTATATTCAAATTCGGCACATTAACACATGGTTTAAATCGTGATGGGAACTTTCTGAGTCACTATAGGGGCTCGTCTGCATACTTGGCTCCATCTAATTCTTGACCTTCCCCCCCGACCCGTCCACTTTCTGATTTGCTCACCTTGATTATCTTTTTCTGATTTGTCCTCCTTGCTTACTGTTTTTGGTTCTCTGTGTCTTAAATATTGAGTCTGTTCTGGTCTGGCTATGGTCTGAAGAAGTGGATCTGTCCCACGAAAGCTCACCTAATAAACTATTTTGCTAGTCTTTAAAGTGCTACTTGACTGCTTTTTGTTTTGATAGCATATTGAACAGTTTTGTTTGGTCAGAGTAGCAATGCAGGAGTTACAAGTTTAAACAGTAACAACAGTTCCAATCCTTAATAGTAATAATAATAATAATAATAATAATAATAATAAACTTACACATAAAAATATGTTAGGTTTTCCATGGTGTAATTATTAATTTATAAAATGTACCCAAGTCCTGTTTCTCTAAATAACACTAAAATCAGAACTGCACACACGAGTCTCATCTGTAGAAGACACAGGTCAGGCACTTCGGTCCTATCCCACTAATTATTTTATTATTATTAATTATTGTCTGTGATTCCAAAGCACTGAAAATACCCACTCATGGAGCAAGGCCCTATTGTGTGAGGCTTACTTCACAAACACAGAAAAAAGATGCTTCCTGACCCAGAGAGCTTAAAATCTAACTGTTAGAAAGGAGACAGATACAGATGGATGAGGGGGATACAAAAAACAAAAATGAGACAACACTGGGCGGTATGATTGGCTGTAATGTTATTTGTCCAGGTTTTGTAGGCAACCTGGCAGAGTTGAAATTGAAGGAGCGACTTGAAGGAAGGCAGTGTGGTCACTTTGTAGAGAAACAGCTCTCTTGCCTCTTTTTCTCTTCAGGGATCCATACAGCCTCTCAGCAAAACACAGGCTCCCATGCTCAGTGCCCATCCAACGTTTTGTCCCAGCCCCTGCATATGAAATGTATGACATACTCATAGCTTCACATTCCCCCCTTAGACACATGATACTGCCATGTGGTTCAGGGAATCAGCCAACTCTTTTGTCTCCAGTTGTTTTTTTACACAACCACATTTCCATGCATCTTGTTTACTGGTATCTGTGATGGCCTTGGCTTTAGAGAATCTGAAGTGCAGGCCATTAACTCCCCTTTCCTAATAGAAATAAAAACCCCTGCCAAATACTTTTTACAAACAAATTTAGCACAGTCAGAATTGGTTTTGCAACTTATTCAAATGACAGTTCTTCTAACAACATATGACAGTTATTCTAACCACACTGGTCCCCTAAGCATGGCCCAGAGAGGTGGGCCAGAGAGGTGTCTCAGAGAGGTGTGTGTCCCCTACAACTTTGCCCAGTTGATGGTTTATGCCTTTATGAATTCACGATATAATTCCCGTACTTTTGGGGATATTCATATTCTATATTCCCATTAACATCCATTGAACAAAAATGAATACTCCCATTAATTCCATGTAGCCTTCCCTTATAGCATATGACAGTCCTTCCAAGCAATTACTCATAAAAATATTCTGAAGTCCCTCCCATGCACTGATACCTTTTGGGCATAGTTCTCCCCATGTAGACTTGCCAGTGCTGCATGGAAATGGACTATTAACTTGCCTCCCCATGAGATAATGCCTCTCCAGCAAGAGACCCACAACTGCATTCATCCCATTCTGTTAGATCACACTGCAATTTCAGATATAATTTGCTATCCATACTCTTCTTTAGATCACTTTTGGCATTACTGCTTTTGGATTTTCCTTTCTTTTGAATGTATGTTTTATGTGCTATTATACTACAGTTCTACATTGATTAGCTTAAACTTGTCAGTGACATTTCATTTTATATTTCCGAGCATATGGCTGACCTCTTGAGGTCATTTGCTCTCAGTAGTGTTTGCAACAATAAAACATAAAGCCCAATTTATAATCTGTTTTTTCCTTCTAATATATAATGTAGGCTAGAAATGCTTTCTTGTGTCTTGTATTGCTACCTCAGAAGTATGAGGAATGTCAGCTCTGCTCTTCTTTGCTTTGACTGGAGGACTTTTGTTGGTCTTACATGACTTGCATTTGTTGGTCTTCCACTTTTATCCCCCTGAGCCAGATTTATAAAGATATTTAGATGCCTAAAGATATTGGCAACCCTCTAATGGAGTTTTATATAGTTTATACTCAATTTTGGAACTCAAGGGGAATAGTGACATCATTTACATGTTGTACAGAGACATGCATTCTTCTTTCGAACAAAAAGAGTTAAATCACTACCTGATAACTCTATTGACAGAAGTAGAGAAAGAGCGAAGATGGATTTGGCTCATGGGGTTGTATTTTTTACTAGCACAAAGAGCCAGATTTACAAAATTAATTAGGCCTCTAAAAGATAAATGAACACCTTGTGGGATGTTCAAAACCACCTAAGCTAGTTAGGCACCTAGGTCCTCTTCACTTGACATCTAGCCTGAGTAGTAGCTTTTGAAATACTCATTAGGTACCCATCTGTCTTATGGCCATCTAATCATTGTAATAATCTGGCCCTATCTCTTCTATAGCAGTTTCCATCCATGGCTATCAAACCACTAAAGGTAAGATCATCATGCCAGGCTGGTGGTGCTGCTGAATCTTTACCAAAATATCTCCTTTTTCAAATGTCTTAGCTATTGGTAGCAAAGAATAAAGATGTTTAAACATTTTGAAAAAAAGTCCTTTCTCAACTCTGTTGCTCAGCATTCACTCTCTTGGCTCACTCGATGACATTACTGATGTGCTGCCTGTGTGCTAGGTATGTACTGCACACCCATAGGACAATTCCATCCAGCTCCTGGATGCGTGAACAAAATGGCATGCTCCACACAGCCAGATGCATGCACCACACATCCAAGATCACATGGAGATGCCATTGAGCATACTAGCACACCATTGCATGCCTAACTAAAACTGTCATGGCAACCCTGGAGGCCATCATTTCACTAGTTCTCCAGTTAGTATAAATCATTCATCCTTCATAAAACCTGATATTCTAATTTTACAATAACCAACACCCTGAAAAAATGAAACCAGCTAAACAACTTTTTCATCCTTTTCTTATTCATTAGAAAGAAGACAGAAATAGTATGAGCCCCATCTCTTTCCAGAGAGTAATCTGGTCACCTCCAAGTTCTCTTTGCTAATACAAAAAAGGAAACTATTTGAAGCAAGGGGAAAAATAGTAGAGATGGGTTGCAGACCAAACTGGGTAAATAAAAATCTCAAAGAGATTAAGAGAAAGAAGAAAGACTAGGAGAAATCAAAGATGCACAAGATCAGCAAGGAAAACTCTCTCGGTGGTCAAAAAGTGTAGAGAAAAGGTGAAAGCTGGTAAAAGACAAGCAGTGTTGGACTTTGGAAAGTAAATTAAAACCACTAAGAAAAAGGTTTTTAGCCATGTACTCGAAAAGAAGACAAGGGAAAATGAAGTGCTACTACTAAGCATTGAGAAGGGGGTATCTAGTATCTAGGTATGTTTCAGCACCTGAATAAATACTAGGCCACAGGTTTAAATGAGAATATTGAGGAGCTAGGGAGAGTAGCAGGATAGCTAATGAGAACAAGGGTATGGAAATAGAAATTGACGTATCCAAGGTGTATGACAAACAATTCAAGATTAATGGGACATATTAGGGGACAGGGTAGATAATCTCTGTCCAAAAATATTAAAGAACTGGCAGATGAAATTGCAAGCTCAACAGTGAGTAGGTATTTGACACAGTTCCACAGGGGAAATTATTAGTTAAATTGGAGAAGAAGGTGACTGCTTCTTTATCCACAAGACTTGTTATCCTATCAAACGAAGCTGTCAGGACTTGTTATCCTATCAAAAGAAGCTGTCAGGTTTGACATGATTTGTTCTTGACAAATTCACGCTATTACCTATCACCTTATTATCTTTCGTATGGTTGTAGATGGATTCCTTAATTATTTGTTCCATTATCTTTCCTGGCACTGAAGCTAAACAGACTAGTCTGTAGTTTCCTGGGTTGTCCTTATTTTTCTTTTTATAGATAGGAACTATATTTGCCCGTTTCAAAACTTCTGGACTCTTTCCTGATTTCCATGACTTTTCAAAGATGATAGCTAGTGGCTCAGATACCTTCTCTAGCAGCCCCATGATTGTTCTAGGATGCAGTCCATTAGGCTATGTTGACTTGAAGGTATCTATCTTTCCTAAGTAATTTTTAGTTTTTTCTTTCCCTATTTTAACTTCTTTACCTACCTCATTTCCACTTGTATTCACTATGGCCGTGTTTACACTTATGAAAAACTTCGAAATGGCCACGCTAATGGCCAAATTGAAGAACACTAATGAAGCGCTGAAATGAATATTCAGTTCCTCATTAGCATGCCGCTGGCTGCAGCACTTCAAAAGTGCCGCGTTTTGCTCTCCTGCGGCTCATCTACATGGGGGTCCTTTTCGAAAGGATCCTGCAAACATCACAATCCCCTTATTTCTATCACCTGATAGGAATAAGGAGATTGCATTGTTTGCAGGGTCCTTTTGAAAAGGACCCCCATGTAGACAAGCCGTGGGTGAGCGAAACATGGCACTTTCGAAGTGCTGCAGCTGGTAGCATGCTAATGAGTTGCTGAATATTCATTTCAGTGCCTCATTAGTATTTTTCGATTTAACCATTAGCATGGCCATTTTGAAGTTTTTCATAAGTGTGTATTTAGCCTATGTTAGGCATCCAGTCTCCATCGACCTTCCTGGTGAAAACTGAGACAAAGAAATCATCATGTACCTCAGCCATTGCCATGTTTTATGTCTTTTCTCCCTCTTCATTAAGCAAAGGGCCTACCTGGTCCTTGGTCTTTCTCTTGCATCTAATATACTTCCAGAATTTTTTCTTCCTTCCTTTTGTATCTGAAGCTAGATTGAGCTTGTTTTGTGTCTTCGCCTTTCTAAGAAGCAACACAGGAGCTCAATAATAAAGCAAGTAACTTAGGTCTTGTCAAGTGGCCATTTTCTGGGTCTGTGGACACAGTTACAGACTCAAAAGTTGCCATCTTCAAGCAAATAAATAAATAAATAAAAATTGGGCTGCAATATGAAATCACTATGCTGTAATTCATATGCAAATTTGACAACAACAGAATGGGTCTGAATAGCAACTGGGAATGGCTCTCTAATTATAATAAATAATTTTTCACTTTAAGTATTCTCACATCCTCCCTGATTTAAGTAGCTCTGATATAACACTGCCATCACTGTATCCCCGCTATCTGTTTCTTTTTCTTTCACTTGCATCCATGGAAGAGAGTTGCAACTCACAAAACATTATGTCATAATAAAATTGTTAGAATTTAAGGAGCCACTGGACGTCTTGTTGTTCTTGCTGAACCATACTAACACAGCTACCTCTGAAACAGATCAAACAGTGGGAGGTACAGTTCCTTGCTCCTGGGTTGGAGATGAGATGGGCCAGTTCTTTTTAATCTTTCTTCTCTACAAGAGAGCATCTTTTGAGCCTTAGCAGTATGTGCACAAATTAAACAAGTTTGTCTATTAACATACCCCTATTGAATGAAACTATGTCCAATGGGCAGTAAACTTTTGTGGCCCAGTATTCATAACACTCATGTAAAGTTTCAAGAAATATGTTGGACATATACAATGGCGTAAGAATGATCTGAATTCAAATCATAAACTTTTCAGAAGGAAATTGTCATACCCCCAGGATCCTTATCAAACTCTAAGTCAGGAAGTCATGTACATGTTTGTTATTTACACACTTATGGGGTTGATCAGTATTTCAGAATAACTGGAATGAACAAAGTAGAAACTATTTTCTGCCTCACAGTGACTGAGGAAAAGATGTATTTCTAAACTGTAAGATTTTTCATGCTAACATCTCTTGAACACAGAGGCTGTGTCTAGACTAGCCCAAGACTTTGAAGGGGTCATGGTAATTAGGGTGTCGGGAGATTACTAATGAAGTGCTGTGGTGCATACACAGTACTTCATTAGTCAAAATCTCCCCGTGGCAACTTCAAAGTTCGAAGCGCTGGCTTGTGGGTAGCTGCGGGACATCCATGGGTACTTTGATGTGCCCACACTCCTTCGAAATTCCTTTACTCCTCAAAATTATGAGGAGTAAAGGGACTTGGAAGAAGCATGGGAATTTTGAAGTACCCACGGCTGACCTGTGGCTACATGCATGCTGGCGCTTCGAGGTTTCACACTTCAAAGTGACTGCAGGGGAGATTTTGACTAATGAAGTGCTGCTTATCCACTGCAACACTTCATTAGTAATCTCCTGACACCCTAATTACCATGTCCCCTTTGAAGTTCGGGGCTGGTCTAGACACAGCCAGACTGATGTTGGAATGGGACAGAGTCACAAAGAGTAGTGTATATGTTGTTATCCCTCGTTAATGGAGGATGGTCTGTTCCTGAGTCTGTAGATGAGATGTGGAGCTTGTGCGATGTTTGTGATGTAGAATGGATGGGTGGAATAGGGTAAAGGATTAATGGTAAAGGATAAGATGCGGGGAAGACCTAGGGTTGTTTGTAGAATATGACTTGTCATATTTTACAAGTGAGAAATACAACTGAAAACAGATTAGTGGAATATGCAGTTTTTCAGAAGCTATGACACAACCTAAAATAGAAAAGCAAAGACTGCTAAATAACCTTCTATACAGAGGCAAAAATGGGTAGCTAATGAAATGTTATCATAGCTTTGTACTTGTATTAGTCCCAGCCATACCCATGGACTTCAACTGTAGTACAGTGATCTTCAGTTCAGTACTGTGCCTGGAACACAAGGGTAACCACCATGAACATACTCCAGTTCTGCTAGCAGGTCGAGGTGCTTGAAAATTCCCAGTGGAACATTTTCCTGCAGAAGCCTGTCCATTGTAGTAAAATTTTGTTTAATGGAATTGGCTTTGATAAAAGTTTAATGTAGAAGAAATGAATATTTCACGTTACCTATCTCATAAAATTGGAAGGGACCTTGAGAGGTCATCAAGTCCAGCCCCTTGCACTCACAGAAGGACCTATCACCATCCCTAACAGATTTTCTTTTTAATCTGTTTGCTGCAGATCCCTAAATGGGCTCCTCAAGGATTGAAGACACAAGTCTAGGTTTAACAGGTCAATGCTCATACCATGCATGCTAGAACTCTAAATAATAAGATGGGTGAGCTTGAAGTGAAATTGCGGAACTACCAATCGTAGTTTGTAACCTGTCATTTAAATTAGTTTCTGTTCCAGATGACTGGAGGATAGCTAATGTGATGCCAATCTTTAAAAAGAGCTCGAGAGGCAATCCTGGCAACTACAGGCCAGTTAATCTGACTTCAGTACCGGGCAAACTGTTTGAAACTCTAGTAAAGAAGAGAACTGTTAGACACATTGATGAACATAATTTGTTGGGAAAGAGTCAACACAGCTTTTGTAAACACCAAATACCCCACAGGAAGGTGTAAGAACTTCTAAATGGATAGATATGAACATAAGAACAGCCACTCTGGGTCAGACCAAAGCTCTACCTAGCTCAGCATCCTGTCTTCCCACAGTGGCCAATGCCAGATGCCACAGAGGGAGTGAATGGAACAGGTAATCATTGAGTGATCCCGCTCGTGTCATCCATTTCGACCCCCTGATAAACAGAGGCTAGGGACACCATTCCTACCCATCATGGGAAATAGCCATTGATGGACCTATCCTTCATGAATTTTAACAGCATTTTTTGTTTTTTAACCCTGATAATACCCTGGTCTTCACAACAGCCTCTAGCAAGGAGTTCCACAGGCCTACGATGCAGTGCATAAAGAAAAACTTCATTTTGTTAGTTTTAAACCTGCTACTAGTTAATTTCATTTGGTAACCCCTAGTTCTTATGTTATGTGAACAAGTAAATAACTTTTCCTTATTAGCTTTTCCATACCTGTCAAGATTTTATAGGTATCTATCTTACTCCACCCCTACCCCTCTCCACCGCTCCTTAGTCTCCACCTGTGGGATTATCTGTACCAAGATCTCATACTAAACTTCCAAAGTTAGAGGTTGGTGCTTACATTTCTGTCTTCTGGATATTCCTGTTATCCATATAAACATCCAATCCATTGCAGTATCTTGCTAAACTAGTCATCTCAGTAACACTGAGGTGAGTCTGGGGCAGTTGAGGTTTCTGGGGTGTCATGAATGAATGCCTACAAAGGATTAACCCTAACAAGCCGTGTCTACACGTGCACGCTACTTCGAAGTAGCGGCACCAACTTTGAAATAGCGCCCATCACGGCTACACGTGTTGGACGCTATTTCGATGTTAACATCGACGTTAGGCAGTGAGATGTCAAAGCCGCTAACCCCATGAAGTGATGGGAATAGCGCCCTACTTCGAAGTTGAACGTCGAAGTAGGGCACGTGTAGACGATCCGCGTCCTGCAACATCGAAATAGCGGGGTCCACCATGGCGGCCATCAGCTGAGGGGTTGAGAGACGCTCTCTCTCCAGCCCCTGCGGGGCTCTATGGTCACCGTGTGCAGCAGCCCTTAGCCCAGGGCTTCTGGCTGCTGCTGCTGCAGCTGGGGATCCATGCTGCATGCACAGGGTCTGCAACCAGTTGTCGGCTCTGTGGATCTTGTGTTGTTTAGTGCAACTGTGTCTGGGAGGGGCCCTTTAAGGGAGTGGCTTGCTGTTGAGTCCGCCCTGTGACCCTGTCTGCAGCTGTGCCTGGCACCCTTATTTCGATGTGTGCTACTTTGGCGTGTAGACGTTCCCTCGCAGCGCCTATTTCGATGTGGTGCTGCGCAACGTCGATGTTGAACGTCGACGTTGCCAGCCCTGGAGGATGTGTAGACGTTATTCATCGAAATAGCCTATTTCGATGTCGCTACATCAAAATAAGCTACTTCGATGTAGGCTTCACGTGTAGACGTAGCTATAGAGAGCTCTCAGCAGTGGGCAGTCAGGTCAGCCAATGAAAGGAAGAAAAACTTTTTTGAACTGAGAACAATTGCAGTCTGAGGGGTCTTTGTCTGTATGACTGATGCAGAAGAGATGGAGAGAGAAATGATTGCTCCTAAGCAGTTGGACTCAATCCAGTAAATATCCTGGCCATCTCATAATCAGTCAGAGATCTGTAAGTTTAAGGTCAATGTTTAGTTAGACGCAATCAGATTATTTGTTATTTTGAAACTGATGTGGACTTTTTGAGTTGCTCTGGTTAAAGATTTGATTCTTTGCCCTGTATCCCCTAACTTCTAAGCTGAGTTGCATAGAATTAAGCCTCTGTGCTGCAACTGAAATATTTGTGTGTTTTCTCTTGTTTTGCACATAAATTACTGTTTTAAAGCAAAGATTTAATTCCTGTGTCCTATATAAGAATCTCTGTATATTCATGCCTTAGACTGAAATGTCAGCTCTCAGATTATAGCTCTTTGTTCCCAAGATCTCTCCTAAAGGCAAATTAAGAGCTTGGGATTTATCCCACAGGGAAACATCCCAAGTGCATCTTTCTGGGTTAAAAAGTTTTTTTTTCTTCACTTGGGTGGTGGCAGCAACTACCCCCAAGGGTCAGGGAAGCTGTGACCTTTGGGAGCTTGTTTAAGCATAACTTTTACAGGAAAAGTATCAGAGGGGTAGCCGTGTTAGTCTGGATCTGTAGAGCAACGAAGGGTCCTGTGGCACCTTATAGACTAACAGAAAAGTTTAGAGCATGAGCTTTCGTGAGTTAACTCTGAAGAAAGAAACTCTAAACTTTTCTGTTAGTCTATAAGGTGCCACAGGACCCTTCGTTGTTTTACAGGAAAAGTATTTTTAAGGTTTGGCAGGCCCCCACTTTCTGCAGAGTGTCAGAGTGGGGAGGCAGCCCTGATGTGGGATCTAGGGTTGCTGCCTAGCCCCACAGGGTTCCAGGTCTGGCCCCATATGTTCTGGGGTCTGGGGCTTTTTCTGGCTATGCATCATCAGACTTTGGTCCTGCTATCTAGCCCAGTAAGCTCCAAGGTTCTGGGGCAACTGTGTGACAGGAACTGGGGAGCTAGAGCTCCTGACCAGCCCTGTGAGGTGGTGGTGGGGTCCAGGGTTGCTGTTCAGCCCCACAAGCTCTGGAGCTGCCATTCTGCCCTACATAGAAAGTGTCCATGGCTGTCAGGAGTCCAAAGCTACCACCTGGCCCCACAGGATTGGGGGTCCAGGACAGGCACCTGGCCTGCAAGCTCTGGGTCTGTAGCATCCATCTGGCTCCCTTTCATTGTGGGTTGGAGGTCAGCAGAAATTCCCCAGCCACTTCAACCAAAAGCACACTGTGTTAGGTAAAATATAAAACAGATATTTTAAGTGATTCTAGATAGCAGTCAGAGAGATGAAATTTGGTTACCTAAGAAATAAGAATAAAATGCAGTGTAAATACTCACTATAGTGGACTTAGTAAGATTTAAATCAAACCATCTCTCACCCCACAGGATGTTACTGTTCTCAGTCTCCCCAGTTCTAAGTCTGTGTCTTCCGAAGAATCTTTCAGGAGTTGAAATGGGGGATGGGGAGGAAAAGCCAAGTGATGTGGTTATTGCCCCCTCAGATACTTTTTTTCCAGGTGCTAGAAAGATCCTTGTTATGGTGTAGGTTAGGCCTTCCTATGGCATACATTTCTTCTCTGAGAAGTCTCTGGGATAGTGGACTCCTCTTGATGAACCATTATCTCTTGTCTGGCCAGTGATGGCTGCTCCTTTGGCACAACTAAAAGACCAGCTGTAAATATTTCCAAACATTACGACATATTTCAGTAACACATAGAGCAGAACTTCATAACTTCCCATACAATCTTAATGTTGAACACATCAAGACCTTTAAAATGATACCTCACAAGGCATACTTTATAGAAAACATATCATACCTGTCTGATAGTGGTGAATACAAGGGTTCCAGGGTGCTCCTTTGAGGTACACAGTGTTGTAATAGCTAAGACCAAAATACTTGTTGGGAATCCTGTCCTGTGAAATCTTCTGTTGTTTTTTCCCCTTATTGGACTTAAGATTAATGAATGCTTTCTCCTGATCATGTTGTGTTTGTGAAACAGATGGAATTTTAAGTGTAAGAGCTGTAATAAAATGTGTTGATCACCATGACAAAACATTCATTATGGGCTGTCAGAGGAATACAAAACATGGAAACTTGGCTCTCACATAGTTTGTGAGCTAAATGTGATTCATTTAGCAGAGTAAAAGGTAATGGTGTAGGCTGTCAAAACCACAAACTATATTTCTGTTTGTCCTGCAATGCTGGAACTAGCCATTACTATTTGTTAGAGTGGTTTCTTTTTTATTAAGAAAAGAAAAACAATCTTTATAGAAAAGGTTGTTTTGTTTTTCTGACAAAAAATCCATCTGCAACATGCTATGACCAGGTGAACCCTTTTAGAGTACTGATCTTTAAAATATAGGAAAGATATTTATAGTAGTCATGATTATGATTTTAGTGATATTTCCCCCCATGCCTCAAAGCCAGAACAGGGTTTAGATGTCACATAAGTAATTAAGAAAGCATTTAAGTGAGACATAAATGGTACATGTATGATGGCTACCATCTTGTCTCAAGCACTAGGGATTGAGCCAGGGACCTGCAGAGCAAAAAACACAAGCAACTACAGCATGAACTAAGGAGCCAAGACTTTTTAAGGAATGCTAGAACAGCTGCTCTGTTGGTGTGACACAGTGGGTCTATAGTACATTTACTGAAAAGTTCTAAAACAGCACTCCACTCACTGAGTGTATTTAATTTCTCCTTTCATTTGTGCCAGAACAGGTCTCCACCCTTGGGATGCATCTGTAGAAGCTACAGAAGCCAAAACCCTCTGACAATCTTTCACAAAACAGGCTTTTTACAGCCCTATCCTGAGACACGGATCAGTCCAAGATAGATTATGTAAGTGGTGCTGCTTCCCAGATAAATTCAGTTCCTTACATCTCCTTAGGCTCCAACAAAATGGGGCTGTGAACATAGATCTGTACTGGTAATGTACTCAGAGAACAAAAGTTATGGATAAGTAACTCTTCTTTGTTGTCTATTTGTTTTTATGTACCTAGAGTAATCAGACAGCAGTGCAAAAAATTAGGTCCCTTTTTTTAGGGAGTTAGGAAGTGAAGGCATGATTGCATATATAATAAAGAGCTCCTAATATTGGAACAGTCCTGATTATATTGGGCTGTCCAATCACATTAAAAGTAACTTTTCTGATCACCCTAGTAATCCTTTTATGGTGTTAGCATTGGTGTCATATTGTGGCACAGGTTAACTATATGTTATGTATAACAATTATTTCTATTTATAAGTTTTACATGTTTTTTCAGTTTTCTAGAATGAGTTCCTGTTCCTATATGATGAGAAAGAGAGAGAGTTGATAGAAGAACCAACTTTAACTCTTCTGTACCTTCTTTTCATGTGTATATCTGAATCATATTCACATTTTTTCCAAACTGAATCACCCCAATCTTTTAACTTTCTTTTCCAATGGAAGCCTTCCTACCTCTCTAATCTTTTGAAAAATCTGTCCATAGAAGTGTAGTATTTCTATCATTTTTAAAAAAAATGGTAACAAGAATCACATGCATATCTGAACTGGGCATCCATCCATTTACACATTGTCATTACATTATCAGTATAATTTTCTGTAGGTTTTCTACCACTTCCTTCAGTTTTTGAGCCACCACTGAACACTGAGTAGAGATTTTAATTGAGCAGTGACTTTTTTGCCCTGTGCAGTCACAATAAAGTTAGAAGACATCCGTCATAAAATCAGAGAATCATAGACGATCAGGGTTATATCACCTCCCTTGGCAACCCATTTAAGGACTTCACCACTCTCCTAGTGAAACTGTTTATCCTAATATCCAATCAAGACCTCCCCCACTGCAGTTTGAGACCATTGATTCTTGTTCTGTCATCTGCCGCCATTGAGAATAGCTTAGCTCCATCCTCATTGGACCCCCCTTGCAGTGGTAGAAGGCTGCCATCAAATCTCTTCTGAAGGCTAAATGAATTCAGTTCCCTTAGTTGCTCCTCATAAGTCATGGGCCCCAGATCCTTAATCATTTTTGTTGCTCTCCAGTGGACATTCTCAAATGTATCCATCTATTTTCTCTAGTGGGGAGCTCAAAACTGGGCACAATACTGCAGATGTGGTCCTACTGGAGCCAAAGAGAGGAGAATAATTACTTCCCTTGATCTGCTGACAATGCTCCTACTAATACAGCTCAATAGGTTGTTGCATTTCTTGGAAACGAGGGCAGACTATATATAGCTTCTCATCTACTGTAACCACTAGATCCTTTTCTGCACAACTGCTGCCTAACCAGTTGGTTCCCAGCCTGTAGCAGTGCCTGAAATACTTCCATGCCAAGTGTAGGACTTTGCACTTGTGTTTGTTGAACCTCATCAGATTCCTTTTGGTCCAGTCGTCCAATTAGTCTAGGTCATTTTGGACCCTATTTCTACCCTCCAGTATATGTCCCTGTCCCTCCAGTTTAGTGTCATCTGTGAGCTTGCTCAAGGCACAATCCATCCTATTATCCATATCGTTTATGAAGATAGTGAACAAAACTGGCCTGAGGACAAATCCCTGTAGTACTCTGCTTGATACCAGCTGCCAAGTAGACACTGAGGTGCTGATCACTACTCATTGAGCCTGATGATCTAGCCCAGTGGTTCCCAAACTTTTCAGTAACACAGCATACTTTAACAACACAAAAACAATTCTGTGGCACATCCACTTTTTCCCTTGTGTGAAAGCCTGCCATGATAGGAGTCACAGCTGAAAATTTCAGCAGTTACTTGATTACTTGTGGGGGAGGAGGTGGCTCCAGAGTGCAGGTTCCCCTCCCCACCAGCACCGCCCAGATGACACTGCCCAACAACTCCCTTATAGTTATGGGCATCCAAAGCAATGAAGCCATGGCTTTTCAGAGGAGCTCAGAGCTTCAGCAACTGCAGCTGCCAAAGTACCAGTAGCAGCAGCCAGAGCTCCAGGCCCATTTGAAAGTCTGGAGCCAGGAACAATTGCCTGCTTTGCTCCCTCCGCCTGTCCACCCTTTGGCAGGGCTGTCTACACTACACTACATTTGACTTTTTCCAATTGTCTGGGACCTGCCCTGCTTGCCAAGGCTACAGCTACACTACAGCGATCTGTCAACAAAAACTATCAGAAAAAAACTTCTATTGACAGATCATGTGCAAACACAAAAGTAGATACAAAAAGCGATCTGCTCCATCGACAGAGAGTGGCCAGTCTAGCTGGCTGCTTTATTGCCACAAGAGCCAGCCAGAAGCTCAGCAAACAGGGCTGCCCAGTGAACCAGAAGCCCTAACTGTTGACAGAGGACCCCCCAGAGCATCCACATGGCTTTTTTGTTGATAGAAACTGTCATCAAAGGAGTAATTCCTCATCGCAGAGAGGCAGAATGCTGCTGGCAGAAATGCCGAGTTTTGTCAACAGACTGTTGACAAAATGAATTTTGTGTGTAGAAGCTAAACAAGTGTTGTTGACAAAACCCCAGTTTTGACAACAAAACTATCTTGTGTAGACATGGCCCCAGAGTTTCTAAGGTAATTGCCAGTGGCTGTCCAAGCCCATCAGCCAACTCCTGCAGCACCCTCAGAGGCATGAGATCCAGCCCAATGGACTTGCATATGTCCAGCTTTTCTAAATAGTCCTGAACCTGTTGTTTCCCTACTGAGGACTGCTCACCTCCTCCCCATTTTGTGCGACACATTTCAGAAATCTGTTACCTGATTTTGTCGGTGAATACTGAGACAAAAAAACATTGAGTAATTTAGCTTTTTCCACATCATTTGTCATTAAGTTGCCTTCGCCATTTAGTAAAGGTCCCACGGTTTTCCTGACATCCTTCTTGTTGCTAAGATAGCTGCAGAAATCCTTCTTATTATCTTTCACATGCCTTGCTAGCTGCAACTCAGATTGGACTCTGGTCTTCCTGATTACACCCCTGCATGCTTCAGCAATGTTTTTATACTCCTTCCTAGCCATCTGATTCTGAGCATTTCAAATTACTCCATGACTCCATTACCCTGCATTTTCCAATACTCTGTCACCTGTGATCAAGCTGCCAATTTATCTAGCTCTTTAAGTCAAGTTTATTAGTGTCTTCTGTTGCCTTGTTTTCTTTAAATCACTCTCCACCACCTGAAATTTTGCTGTTTCACTCTTCATCCCTTTTCCAGATAATTTATTAATGCATCAAAACACTATTCTCCTACTATAGCATGGTGCCACTAATGACAGCTTTCTGCGTTAAAAATTAATCAGTTACTCTTACTGTTCATTTCCCATCTCTTGGCCAGTTTATTACTTGTGTAATTGATTCCAACATTATGACTGCAGTGTTGACCTGGAACTTGCATCAAGGTGCATGTGGGATGCAAATTCATCCATAATGCAGGTTTTTCCTAACTTTTGAGGACTGCCGTATATAGCCCTAATGTTGAATGAACACAATTGCTTTGCATTTATTGTTGATAAATTTGGTTTTCCTATTTGACCGCCCCCTTTACTATATATGCTGAAGAGGATAAAGCTATAAATGAAGGGATATGGGGGAATAAAGTCCAGTATTTCTTGCCCCCTTGTCATCTCTGTAATTGTCTAAACTTGCTTCCCAAACTTTTACATTTTGCAGCACATTAGGGATATGTCTACATAGCAAAGTTATTTTAGCATAATGGCTGTTCTTCCAAAATAACTTTGTGGGGAGCTACTCAACGCAGCTGCTGTTTTAAAATAATTTTGAAACAGTGAATGGCTGATTTCAAATTTGATAATCCTCATTCTATGAGAAGTAGTGCCTATTTCTAAGTAGATATTTCAGAGTAGGGGCTGTGTAGACAAGGATTAGGGACTCTTGCAAAATAAATTATTCTGGAATAGAATCATAGAATCATAGGGCTGGAAGGAACCTCAGGAGGTCACCTAGTCCAGCCTCCTGCTTCAAACAGGATCAACCCCTACTAAGTCATCCCAGCCAGGACCTTGTCAAGCCAGAACTTAAAAACCTCAGGGGATGGAGGAACCACCACCTCTCTAGGCAATGTATTCCAGTCCTTCACCACCCTCCTGGTGAAGTAGTTTTTCCTAATATCCAGCCTACACCTCTCCCTCTTTAACTTCAGACCATTACTCCTTGTTCTGCTACCTGACACCACTGAGAACAGTTTCTCACCATCCTCTTTAGAGCTCCCTTTCAGGAAGTTGAAGGCTGCTGTTAAATCACCCCTCAATATTCTCTTCTGTAAACTAAACAAGCCCAATTCCCTCAGCCTCTTCTCATAGATCTTGTGCTCCATCCCCTTATTCATTCTTGTTGCCCTCCACTGAACCTGCTCCAGCACATCCACATCCTTTTTCTACTGGGGGGCCCAAAACTGAACACCATATTCCAGATGTGGCCTTGCCAGTGCTGAATAGAGGAGAACAACCACTTCTCTAGATCTGCTCGAAATGCTCCTCCTAATGCACCCTAGTACGCCATTAGCCATCTTGGCTACAAGGGCACACTGTTTACTCATATCCAGCCTTTCATCTACCATAACCCCTAGGTCCCTTTCCACTGTACTGCTGCTTAGCCAGTCAGTCCCCAGCCTATAGCAATGCTTGCAATTCTTCTGCCCCAGATTCAGGACTCTACACTTCTACTTATTGAACTGCATCAGATTTCTTTTGGCCCAACACACCAATTTTTCCAGGTCACTCTGGATCCTACCTCTACCCTGCAATGCATCTACCTCTCCCCCTAGTTTTGTGTCATCAGCAAACTTGCTGAGGGTGCAATCCAGTCCATCATCCAGATCATTAATAAAAATGTTGAACAACACCAGTCCCAGAATCAAGCCTTGTGGCTGGCAGTCCACTTGAAACAGACCACCATCCAGATATTGAGCCATTGACCACTACACTGTGGGCCCAACAGTCAAGCCAGCCTTCTATCCATTTTATAGTCCAAGGGTCCAATCCATATTTCCTTAACTTATGGGCAAGAATATTGTGGCAGACTGTATCAAAAGCTTTGCTGAAGTCAAGGTATATCACATCCACTGACTTCCCTATGTCCACAGAGCCTGTTACCTCATGATAGAAGCTAATCAGATTGTTCAGGCAGAACTTGACCTTTGTGAATCCATGTTGACTGTTTTTGATCACTTTCCCCTCTTCCAAGTGCTCCAAAATGGATTCCTTGAGGATCCCCTCCATTATTTTCCCAGGGACTGGGGTAAGGCTGACCGGTTTGTAGTTCCCAGGATTGTCCTTAGTTTCTTTTTTAAAGACATGCACTACATTTACTTTTTTCCAGTCATCCAGCATCTCTCCTGATCTCCAAGAGTCTTCAAAGTAATGGCCAAAGGCTTGGGAAAGACATCTGACAATTTCCTCAGTACCCTTGAGTTCATTAAATCCAGACCCGTGGATTTGCGTACATCTAGTTTTTCTAGATAGCTGATAAATTGTTCAAGTATCAGAAAGGTAGCTGTGTTAGTCTGTAGCTTCAAGAACAACAAGAAGTCTTGTGCCACCTTATAGACTAACAGATGTTTTGGAGCATAAGCTTTCATGGGCAAAGACCCGCTTCATCAGATGCATGAGTGGGGGGATGGTTTCAGAGGGGTATTTAAAGAATGGGGTCCCAGAAAAAGGGAGGGCCAGAGCTGACAAAGTCTATTCAGCGAGGTTGAAATGGCCCATTATCAACAGTAGGTATGAAAAGAGGACAAAACAAGTCGATCAGATGGGGGGATATGACCCATTGTCAGAGTCTAATGGGAGATCTTAACACCCAGGGCAGAGAAGCTGCCTTTGTAAGCTGTGAGCCATGAAGTGTTCTTTTACCACAGATGGCTACCCTCCACCTTCCCATACTGCATTATCTAGCACCTTATTGTGGGAGCCTTCTTTGTCCACGTAGACGGAGGCAAAAAAAAGTGCTGAGTACTTCAGCTTTTCTTACATCATCTGTCACTAGGTTACCTCTCTCATCCAATAATGGCCCCACACCTTCTCTGATAACCCTCTTTTTTTAAAAATGCCTATAGAAACCCTTCTTGTTGCCCTTCACATCCCTTGCCAGCTGCAGTTCCAATTGTGCTTTCGCTTTCCTGATTAATCCCCAGCATTCTTCTCCTTTGTCAACAGTCCATGTTTCCATTTCTTGTATGCATCCTTTTTGAGTTGAAGCTGACTAATGATTTCCCTGTTAAGCCAAGCTGGTTGCCTACCATGTTTACATTTCTTATTATGCAGTGGGATGGTTTGCTCCTGTGCCTTCAGTAAGACTTCTTTAAAATACTGCCAGTTCTCTTGAACTCTTTTCCTGTTCATCTTCATTTCGCAAGGGAGCCTGCTCATCAGTTCTCTCAGGGAGTTGCAGTCTGTTCTTTTGAAATCCAGATCCTGAAATCTACTACCTCATGGTCACTGCAGCCCAGGTTTCCACCCACTTCTATTTCTCGTAATAGTTCTTCCCTTTTTGTGAGCATGAGGTCAAATTGTGCATGGCCCCAGTCGATTCCTTCAGCACTTGTACCAAGAAGTTATCCCCCATATTCTCCAAAAACTTCCTGGATTGTCTGTGTGCTGCTGTATTGGTCTCCCAACAAATGTCTGGATGATTAAAGTTTCCCATGAGAACCAGGGCCTGTGATTTGGAAGCTTCACTTAGCTGTCTGAGGAATCCTCATCTACCTCATCTCCCTAATCTGGCTGTCTATAGCAGACACCAACTACAACATCACCTCTGTTACTTCTGCTTCTAAGCTTAACCCAAAGACACTCAACTGGATTTTCTCCCTCCATAGTGCTCCCTCACATAGAGCTCTGAGCAATCATACTGCTCCCTCACATAGAGCAACTCCTCCTCCCTTTCTCCCCTGTCTGTCCTTCCTAAACAGTTTATAATCTTCCATGACTGTGCTCCAGCTATCGAATCATCCCACCAAGTTTCTGTTATTCCAGTCACCTCATACTTCATAGCCAATGATGGCTCCCTTGACAAAGAAATCAATGCCAGAATCTTCCAGGCCAGCCAGGCTCTAGGACGTCTGAGAGTGAGAGTGTTGAATCAGCATAATATCTGACAGTCCACTAAACTAAAAGCATACAGGGCTGTAGTCCTGACCAGTCTCCTGTATGGCTGTGAAACCTGGACCTTGTACAGAAAACATATAAAAATTGCAGAGCACTTCCACACATGCAGCCTGAGGTCAATACTGCACATTCGATGGCAGGACAAAGGTAGGAACCTGGAAGTCCTGGACAGAGTAGGAACCACGAGCATCGAAGCCATGATGCTGAAAGCCCAGTTTCGCTGTACAGGGCACGTCATACGAATGGAGGAGTCAAGAATCCCTAAGCAACTCCTCTACAGTGAACTCTCCCAGGGCAAAAGGAATCAAGGTAGGCCTCACAAGAGTTATAAAGACTGTGTGAAGGCCAACATTGCTCATGCTGGTTTAAAAGCAGATCAGCTAGAGCAGCATGCAAAAGACTGAACAGGCTGGTGTGCTCTCATATAACACGCATATGACAACTTTGAAGAGCAGTGATGCATACGCCTCATTGATGCTCGTGAGAGGAAGAAAGCAACAGCAGCAGCCACACCAACAGAGCCAGAACAATTCCCTTGCCCCCACTATGAACACCCATGCCATTCAAAGCTTGGACTCCTCAGCCACATGCGAATCCACTACCAATGAGCTTGTGCAAGCTCAAGACGTCATCATCGGATACGACAGACTGCCTACAATACTTCTTTGAGTCTGCCAGTGCCTCTAGTTCCTCCTGTTTGTTCTTTAGGCTTCTGGCATTGGTGTACAAGCATCTTAGAGAATAGCTTTTTCTGAAATAATTCTACTGTATAGATATAGTATTTTGTATTAGAGCCCCTGGAATCAGTGCTTCCAGGCCCTATAATCCGAAATAGGCTCTGTTGTGTGTAGACACACTATTTTGGAATAACTTTTGCTTATTCTGGGGCTTCTGTGTAGTTTAGTTGCATTATTCTGGAATAGCTTATTTTGGAATAATAACTCTGGAATAAACTATTCTGGGATAACTTGGCTGTGTAGACATACCCTGAGGCTACGTGTACACTAGAGACTTTTGTAGACAAAACGGGGGTTTTGTAGACAAGATTTAAGGAGTGTCTACACACAAAATGTGTTTTTTAGACAGAAACCTTCAACAGAAAAGCTGTGTAGATGCTCTGAGAATCCCTGTTGTTAACCAAGGATGAAAAGATCAGTCTGCTTTTATGTTTAGACAGGATCTGTTGACAGAAGTTTTGTCTGAACATCTCTACTGACAATAACTTCTGTAGGCAGATGCTTCTAGTGTAGATGTAGCCAGAGTGAAAAAGGCAGAAATTGCTAATGTATTGAGGAAACTGTAAAGAAAAGTGAAATGCAAAGAATCTAATTGGTAAAAGATTTACTTTACTAAATAGAAATTCTCTTAATGGTGGCAAAATTTCCCTGGAACACTTAAAATTCCTCTGTGGCAAACCAGTATGCCATGACATGCAGTTTGGGAAGCACTCACCAACAGCTCTTATCTTCAAAATGCCCATTTTCCTTCATGCTGTACGTAATATTACTGTAATATCTGTAGTATTCTGTTTAGTTTTTCATGGAATCTTTAGTGTGCTTTAATAGTTTCTCTGAGGATTAGTTGTTTAAAAGAGATGTTTTAATACTGCAGGTATTGTACACTCAGCTTCTCAGAGGCAGCATCAGTGTCTCATAATTTAACCTTCTTTCTAGATAAATAATGTTTATAAAGCTCTCAGAATAGCAGTGGTTTATTATATAAAAATTCTCCTAAAATCAAGTGAGTGCTTTGGTAAAGAATATTTACTATTTCTACATTTATCAACACTTAGTCCCATTTATTTTCTGTTTTATATGTTTTTCTTCCTTTTATGCTGAAGATTATATGTTTGTTTTGATGTGAAATAAGCACGATGAATCAAAGGTTGAGTTGTAAGCAGCACCTATAATCATATACCAGCACTTCAATTTTAAATTCCATGGTGAAAGGAAATTGACAAAAGGGAACTCCTGGGTGTGTAAATAAACAGATCGGTGAGGGTATGTCTGTATTTTCCAGGTGATAAACCTGGCCAGGGTCAATCTTCCAGAGCCTGATATCACACATCTGCTGCATCTTACCCACGACTGCTTTATATGGACCAGTGCAGACCCTCAGCATATTAGCGTAACTCTAGGAGACATTGCACATCAGAGAGGCATAATTCCTCTAGCGGCTTCAGAGCAGTGCCATCACTACACAACCCCTTAAGACATTATTGTGTGCTCCTCACTGAGCCCGGACAGCTGTGCTACAAAATGCAGAGGTGTGGGAGGAAGTTTGCCTCTCCTTGCCCTTTTTGGAGAGTAGTGAACATGTCATGGTGCCAGCTATGATCATGGTCTGTGAGGGCTGAAAGTGTATAGATCACTTTACAGGTTGGTGAGTAGGTTGAAGGCTGTCTTCTGTCTCTTTATTCTGGCACTTCTATGGATGGGCCAGACTCAATTTAACATTATGTCTGTAGCTCTCACTCTGCGCTAAGGGATCCAAATCCAAACATTTTGGTTAAGTCTTGCAATTATTGTATGCTCCAAAGCTACAATCATGCCAGCAGGCAACTGTGTTCAGCATTAGTCCCTTTGTTAATGATTTTTAATCTGCACAGATAGACATAAGTTTGTTTGTCCTTGTCATTCTCCTTGAAGCACTTGCTGACATGGTAAAAGTACTGCACTCAACCAGGCTGGGGAGCATACTGGCCTCCTGCGGCTCTAAGTGATGTTCAGAATTGAAGACAGTGATTAACCAAACCCATGGTGAAATACTAACCCATGCCCTTCAAAATAAAACAGCCTCCAGTCAGGTGTCATGCAGACTGCAGGGGAAACAGATTGCTCAAGCAAGGACTAAAATGCCGAGGAGAATCATCTCCTAATGTCTTCAGATCAGGACAGTGTGCTTTTCTGAAATGAATTCTTTTGCCAATGACAAATAATTGGGCTCAGTACAGGTGTAACCGCATGAGCTTTTATAGCCTGTGAATTGTGAAATACTGGATGACAGATTAGATATTCTAGTAGTCCCTTCTGCCCTTAGTCTATTTATTTATCAAAAATAGTCAGGCATTATAACCAGTCATGAAAATATCAAGCCTAAAATTCTCTTCTCGTCATAGCAAGTCTCTTACATGCCGAGCATGTGGCATCTGTTTGCATAGGAAGAGGAGTGCTGTCTAACAACCAGACACTAGACAGCTTTATTATTATTTGTCATAACGTAGCATCATGGAACCCTACTTATGCACCAGGACCTCATTGTGCTAGGCACTGGACAAATTCTTGTTCAACCAAGTAAGTGGAAAAAGGCCCAACCCATACCTTTGCTTCGCCTACTCAGATTGTGAGTATTGTGCAATGTGCAGCTTCTATTAAGGGCAAGGGAAGACTTGGAGGGGAGTTGCTTGAACTTTGGCTACTTGCTGGCTATGAGGAGAAAGTTAGCTTCACTCTTTGAAGGGCTGCAGTAACTTACTGCCTCAACCCCAAGCAACAGGTGAGCAAAGGAGGAGCTGCGTCTGTGAGAGAGCCAGACTCAGGATATATACACACTGGAAATATAAATTTGTGGCAGGCCTGGGCTAGCTGATGGGGCTTGAGGGGCTCAAGCTTTGGTACTGTTTTCCTGCAGTGTAATTTCCAGGCTTGGGATGGAGTCCAAACTCTAGGGCAACCCAAGGTAAAAGGGACGTAGAACCCAGTCTCCAGAATGAGCCCAGAAGTCTACAGAACAGCTAAACAGCCATGCAGTTAAAGATCCATGCAGCCCAAGCCCTGCCAGTTGGCGTGGGTCAACCATGGCTGAGGCGTAGCTGTATTCTTACAGCCAGTTCCACAATGGCATTGTATTTTTTACACCACCCATTGCTGAGGGTTGTGTCTGTCAGGTATTGAAAACTGTATTAAAATTAGACTTATCACCTTAATTTGTAATGGGTTTTCTGGTCCTGCTTTCCAGCTAGGGGATCTAGGTCTTACCCATTCAGCCTGTATCCTGCCTAAAGCAATGTGACCTGTGGTGTACATCTCTATATTAAGGAACAGTCAGCTTTGTCTCTAACTGTTTTGGGGTTTTTGTGTGAGAGGCCATTTCTACACATGCCACTTTCTCAGAAAATGTTCAGGAAGAAGGGGCCTTCGGAAGGAGGACTTCCTTCCAGAAGATCCCCCAGGGGCCGCACCTGTACACGCTGTTTTGGAGTCTGGAAGAGCTTCTTCTGGATTTCAAATCATGACTCTACGTTAATGAGGCACTGGGAATTTACATCCATGCCTCATTAGCATTTTTCGGGCTGTTTATCAGCACATCACTTTCTCTGAAAGTGGCATGTGTAGAAACGGCCACAGAGTTCTAAATTCTAAGAAATAAAGTAATATTTTGTAGGAAGCATCTAGAAAGAGTAATTTATGGTTAGATCTAACTTCTTGTGTGTATAAATAAGCAAAACTGTGCCCAAAGGAACAATCCAGCCTGCAGGATGCATAAAATAGTCACTAATGTTAAGAAGTTTTCCTTTATGCATTCTAATGCTTCACAGATTTCTTTGAGTCACTTGAAGCTTCCTTTAGAAAAAAGTCTATATTTAGAAACGGAAAGACTCAGATCACACAAAAAGAACATGTTTATTTTCTCATTTAGTTCTGTTGCTTTGAGCAATGCTGAGTAATTGAAAAAGCAATCAAATAATCAGAAATATGTGACAGGTCTCTATTCCTCTGCCATTCATTCCCATGTAATTCCAATTGCTTGACCATGTGAGCTCACAGTGCTTTGATTGGACTATTCAAATTTGAATGCCTCAATCAAACTTTCCTCACTGCATTATGTAGTCATGGGTGTTCCATTGTCACATTGTATGTTTTATTATTTTGTTTACCTCCATGGCTTGATGTATTTATTGCTTCATTGCTTCTTGTGAATCCAGCAGAGTCTGAGAAAGATCTGAAAAAATGGGGGCACTTCTCTAGTTAGAGCAGGCATTATCAGGTGCTTCATGAGTCTGATACATATCACATAGACAGTTATCTCTGTCTACTTTGTTAATGATGGATGCATTTAATGTTCAAAGCTTCCATTGCATTGTCTGTAAGTCTCCTTGCACCTGGAGGAGTGGTGGGATAAAATGTGTCTGAATTACTTTCCATCACAATATAATAACTTTTAATATTCCTGTGTTGGGAAGAACACCGCAGCGGTCAAACACTCTGGCATTTAATTTCAAAAAGGGGAATTACACTAAAATGAGGAAGCTAGTTAAACAGAAACTAAAAGGTAGAGTAATTAAACTAAAATCCCTGGAAGCTGCATGGAAACTGTTTAAAGACACCATACTAGAGGCCCAACTTAAATGTATACCCCAAATAAAAAAACACAGTAAGAGACCTAACAAAGAACCACCATGGCTAAACAGCCATGTTAAAAAGGCAGTGAGAGAGAAAAGGGCAGCTTTTAAAAAGTGGAAGTCAAATCCTAGTGAGGAAAATAGAAAGGAACATAAACACTCCCAAATTAAGTGTCATAATGTAGTAAGAAAAGCCAAAAAAGATTTTGAGGAACAGCTAGCCAAAAATTCAAAAAACGATAGTAAAATGTTTTTTAAATACATTAGAAGCAGGAAGCCCGCTAAAAAAGCAGTGGGGCCCTTGGACGATAAAGATATAAAAGGAGCGATCAAGGAAGACAGTGCCATTGCGGAGCGATTAAATGATTTCTTTGCTTCAGTCTTCACGGCTGAGGATGTTACAGAGGTTCCTAAATTTGAGCCAGCCTTTTTAGGTGACAAATCTGAGGAACTCACTCAGATTGAAGTGACATTAGAGGAGGTTTTGGAGTTAATTGATAAGCTGAATAGTAACAAGTCTCCAGGACCAGACGGCATTCACCCAAGGGTTCTGAAAGAACTCAAATGTGAAATTGCAGAGTTATTAACAGTGGTTTGTAACCTATCCTTTAAATCCACTTTGGTACCAAATGACTGGAAGACGGCCAATATAACGCCAATATTTAAAAAAGGCTCTAGAGGAGACCCTGGCAATTATAGACCGATAAGTTTAACATCAGTACCAGGCAAATTAGTAGAAACACTAGTAAAGAATAAAATTGCAAGGCACGTAGAAGAGCACGAATTGTTGGGCAAAAGTCAGCATGGTTTCTGCAGAGGGAAGTCGTGTCTAACTAATCTATTAGAATTCTTTGAAGGGGTTAATAAACATGCGGACAAGGGGCACCCAGTGGACATAATATACCTAGATTTCCAGAAAGCCTTTGACACGGTCCCACACCAAAGGCTTTTATGTAAATTAGGTGGTCATGGGATAGGAGGAAAGATCCTTTCATGGATCGGGAATTGGTTAAAAGACAGAAAACAAAGGGTGGGAATAAATGGTAAATTTTCACAATGGAGGAGGGTAACTAGTGGTGTTCCCCAGGGGTCAGTCCTGGGACCGATCCTGTTCAACTTGTTCATCAATGATCTAGAAAATGAGGTAAGCAGTGAGGTGGCCAAGTTTGCAGATGACAACAAGTTGTTCAGGACAGTCAAAAGCAAAAGGGATTGTGAAGAACTACAAAAAGATCTCAGCAAACTGAGTGATTGGGCAGCAAAATGGCAAATGAAATTTAATGTGGGTAAGTGTAAGGTAATGCATGTTGGAAAAAATAACCCAAATTACACGTACTACATGATGGGGTCAAATTTAGCTACGACAGATCAGGAAAGGGATCTTGGAGTTATAGTGGATAGTTCTCTGAAGACATCCACGCAGTGTGCAGCGGCAGTTAGTAAGACAAATAGGATGTTAGGAATTATTAAAAAAGGGATCGATAATAAGACAAAAGATATCATACTTCCCCTGTATAAAACTATGGTACGCCCACATCTTGAGTACTGCGTGCAGATGTGGTCTCCTCACCTCAAAAAAGATATATTGGCATTAGAAAAGGTTCAGAAAAGGGCAACTAAGATGATTAGGGGCTTGGAACGGGTCCCATATGGGGAGAGGCTAGAGAGACTGGGACTTTTCAGTTTGGAAAAGAGGCGATTGAGGGGCTATATGATAGAGGTATATAAAATCATGAATGGTGTGGAGAAAGTGAATATAGAAAAATTATTTACCTTTTCCCATAATACAAGAACTAGGGGACACCAAATGAAATTGATGGGTAGTAGGTTCAAAACTAATAAAAGGAAATTTTTCTTCACACAGCGCACAGTCAACCTGTGGAACTCCTTGCCCGAGGAGGCTGTGAAGGCCAGGACTCTATTAGGGTTTAAAAAAGAGCTTGATAAATTTTTGCAGGTTAGGTCCATAAATGGCTATTAGCCAGGGATAAAGTATGGTGCCCCTAGCCTTCAGAACAAGGGCAAGAGATGGATGGCAGGAGATAAATCACTTGATCATTGTCTTCTGTTCTCCTTCTCTGGGGCACCTGGCATTGGCCACCATCGGCAGATGGGATGCTGGGCTGGATGGACCTTTGGTCTGACCCAGTATGGCCATTCTTATGTTCTTATGTTCTTATGTTCATCCCACAATCACCTTAGAGCAGCATAAACTAATTCCTCTTTCTTTCTAGTTCAATTCAAGAAACGTGAATTAATTTTGTTACTAGCACAAAACAGAGTTTGATGATTAAAAAGGAGGACTCAGAGTAAGCACTCCTGGGCTCTTTTTTTTTTTTTTTTGTTGGGAAAGTCACTCTGTCTTGATTTCCCCAAGTGGATTTAGTAGAGCTAACAGGGATGTTGGGAGGCTTAATCTATTATTTCTTAAAAGCACTGTGAGTTTCTTGGATTAAGAATTTTTAGATAAGCTCTCTTGGTTATGGACTGTTGTAGCATTTGTGTTTTGACCAACCCTGAACACTATAGAATCATAGAATCGTAGAATGCTAGGACTGGAAGGGACTTTGAGAGGTCATCATGTCCAGCCCCCTGCCCTCATGGCAGGACCAAGTACTGTCTAGACCATCCCTGATAGACACTCATCTAACCTGTTCTTAAATATCTCCAGAGATGGAGATTCCACAACCTCCTTAGGCAATTTATTCCAGTGTTTGACCACCCTGACAGTAAGAAACTTTTTTCCTAATGTCCAACCTAAACCTCCTTTACTGCAGTTTAAGCCCATTGCTTCTTGTTCTATCCTGAGGCCAAGAAGAACAAGTTTTCTCCCTCCTCCTTATGACACCCTTTTAGATACCTGAAAACAGCTATCATGTCCCTCCTTAATCTTCTGTTTTCCAAACTAAACAAGCCCAATTTTTTCAGCCTTTCTTCAGAATTCATGTTCTCTAGACTTTTGATCATTCTTGTTGCTCTTTTCTGGACCCTTTCCAATTTCTCCATATCTTCCTTGAAATGCAGCACCCAGAACTGGGAACAATACTCCAACTGAGGCCTAACCAGTGCAGAGTAGAGCGGAAGAATGACTTCTCATGTCTTGTTCACAACACACCTGTTAATGCATCCTAGAATCATGTTTGCTTTTGTTGCAACAGCATCACGCTGTTGACTCATATTTAACTTGTGGTCCATTATAAGCCCTAGATCCCTTTCTGCCATACTCCTTCCTAGACAGTCGCTTCCCATTCTATATGTGTGAAACTGATTGTTCCTTCCTAAGTGGAGCACTTTGCATTTGTCTTTATTAAACTTCATCCTTATGTTTTCTCTTAGGCTATGTCTACATGCTGGGAGCTATTTCGAGACCCCTGTCTATGCATTTAGGAATATTTTTTGAAGTAATGGGCATTCTGTTTCAGCATCCCTGAACACGTCATCACATGCAGAGTGAGGAATGCCTTAAAATAGTGCTTTATTTAGACAAGGCTGCATGCTGAAATATCCTATTTTGAAATTGCATCTCATAGCATAATGCAAATTCATAGCTTATTTCGAGTTTGGGATGTCAAGTAGACATAGGCTTAAAAAGCAGCGCAATATCTTCTAGTTCTTATACAAAGGGTTTTTGGTAGTAGATCTCAAAGAGCTTTGCCAACAAGGTAGCTATCACTATACTCATTTTGCAGATGTAAACCTGAGGCACAAGGAAGTGAAGTGGCTCACCCCAAGTTGTTCTGGTGTCAAGCAAGAAGTAACATCCAGGGATCCTGAATCCCAGCCCAGTTCTTTAGACATTATGCCACACAGAGGAAATGCAAAGCAGTATTTATTAACATTTTTCTCTCAAGAATAAATAAAGTTCTTTTCCAGTTATATGCAATCCATAGGTCACTATGAGCCACACAACCCCTTACTTAGTCAGAGGAAAAAAAATTGCACGAGACAGTTATTATTCTTATGGATTAGCTTTAGGGGATCAGGGTTCAATTCCCACCTCTACTACCTCCTTATATAACAAGTCACCTACTCAATCTCTGCCTTAGTTTTCCTATCTGTGAAATAGAATAAGCCCTTCCTTATCACATAGAGGTATTATGAGGATATATATTAATGAATGTTTGTGATGTTTCAGTAAGTGGGGCCTCAAATTCCTAGGCAGATGGAATCAAATTTATAGGAGCAACACAAAAACCCCCAATTCTGTCTGTAGTAGGAAGCAGAAATAGGAAGGTGAGTCAGAGAGTCACAAGATGAGCTTATGCTGGTGGACATTTTTCCTCGTTACAAAAGCACTGCTCAGCATGACATATCTTCAAAGGCTGCCTCTGCTCAAGAAAGACCTGAGATGGTAGGAACCTTTGTGTTTATGACAGAAGGCCTTGCACGCATTCGTCTCACATGTGCAGTGGTTTGATCCTGTTTTCTCATGAGCACTTAAGTCTATAAAAATTACAGGAAGAAGAATCAAATTTAGGGAGTAAAATATCTTTTGAGGTCACTCTGGTTGATGTTGGCAGCTCCTGACGTGATTTGATGCTTTCTCAAACATGTGTTGTGAAGCTTCATTTATCATAGGGCGTGTGTCTACACTAGCCGGATACTTTGAAGTAGCTGGCACAACCTCAAAATAGTATGCGTCGCGTCTACATGCACCGTGCGCTATTTTGACATTGAAATCGACGTTACGCAGCAAGACATCGAAATCGTTATTCTGCCGTCTGTCAGGTCTGAAAACAGACTCTGTCCATCCTCTTTAGCACCCCCTTCAGGAAGTTGAAGGCTGCTATCAAATTGCCCCTCACTCTTCTCTTCTGCAAATCATATTAGTTTGAAGGCTGGCCATGCTGCCATTTGAGGGCCCCAACCACCATGACCCTACCTCCTGAGCCACAGCCTCATCCCTGATTACCAACTACAGGGGCCACATGACTGAGTCACTGAGCGAATGCTATTGCTCTAATTTGCACCGGCCTGGATCTCTGTGCTTCTCAGACCACCACTTCTTGCTGGGTTTGGGCCAGAGCTGGAAGGCTGAGGCTTCTAAAAGCAGTTGCCAGGAGGCTTCACCAAAGCCATGATAATATCTTGTGGCCTCACCAAAAGCCATGTTTTAGTCTGCTCTGGTGGTGATTGCTGGGCTGGGTGGCTTGCTATCTCTTCTAGAACATGTCTGCTGCCTGCACACTTAGGCAGACAGCACCACAGCATCCCAGGGGACATTATCAAACTTTTCTTCATAACCATGAGAGCTAGAAACATAATTTTCACAAAAAGCTTTTCCTTTAAGGTGAAAGATCTGTTCCGGATGTCAACATGAGAGTCCAGAGGCCAGGCCCTTAGGCACGTACCTGTACTACTTTTACTTAAAGCTTTGGGAGAGGGAGAGGTTTAAATGATTTGCCTAGATTCTAGCAAAATCAGACCATACAAGCCACTGACAAAACAGGCCTTTAGACTACAGGAAGGAATATGTGAGAGTGGCTCAATTTTCCTGCTGAATATAGTCATGAGTTAATTACTGTTATCTGTTATTCACTCTTAATTAATAGCATTTATTTTGTAATCAAAGTCAAGGAGCATAAGACCATTATGCTAGGCACCATGCCAACAGATAACCAAGTGGGCCTTGCCCTGGGGAACTTACAATTCAGCTGTCAGTCAGGACATGACCGATAGACAAAACTAACCAATGAGATGGGGGTGAATTGGAGGATCAAGCAACAAAATAGAAGGTACAGGAGGAAAAAGGAAAGATTTAGCAGCCCACATGCTTTAGGCTGGGGTTAGTGTTTCAGCTCGTGTAAAAAAAATATATTTTTAACAGGTGTGTATTTCTTTTGCAAAAATCTCCTTGACAAATCTTCTTGTTTTTCAATCAGTTCTCCCTGTCATATTATACGTGGGCAACAGCACCTTCTCCTGATTCTCTGAGCCCCTATTTTTAAAATTATTGTCATTTGATACATGGCCATACATTTGTTCATATGTGTTATTCAAAAGTAAGACAATATATTTTAAGTCTGTGTTACTGCTACTCTGGCCCATGTGCCTGTATGCAGTCCCCAGATTTAGAGTTGGGCAAACATGTATGATATTTAACTGAGTTCAAATCCCTTCTGGAAGTGAATATGAATAGGAGCCCAGGGCCATGTTGTCATGCAGAGTTGGCTGCATTTAACTTAACATGTGATATTTTAAAACCAATTTAGTGCAAAAGCAGTGTGCAGACCCTCATTTGGATTTATAAAATGTATTTTGCTTTAATTTGTGTCAAATAGTTTACAGATAGATGAAAATAAGGCACTCCAACAGAAAGAAGCGCATCCTTTCAAGGTTTTGCACTGTTTTCACTGAACCAGTGTAAATTTGTATGTAGACAGTATTTTGTCCTGAGGAAAATTTTGTCATGGTTTATTAGTGTTGACAGTTAGGAGAATTTCCCGTGCTATGAGCTCTGAAGCATGAGTTAAAATTAATATATATCTATTAATGACACATAATGTACTATTATGTTAACAGTGGCTATCTAAACCACTCAACATGAGAAGATTTCTGAATCATAATCTACCCAAGAGGAAAAAACATAACTTGAGCTGCTGTTTATGTAACTCCCAACAGGCAGACTCCAACCTGAGACCTCTGGAGCTTAATGCAGGAGCCTTTACAGTTTGAGTTAAAAGCCAGCTGCTGCTTAGCTAAAGCTGCAGGGAAAACTATATCTTTCTCTCTGTAAGTGGCCTAGGTGCTACTTTGTGGGACAGTGAACCACACCCAGTAGATGTGGGGTTACACATACAAGTTACTGTACTCAATGCAAGGACCACTGGGTGAAATTTAACAGCCTGTGATGAGTAAGAGGTCAGACTGAATGACCCTTTTGGTCTTAAACTCTATGAAACCAGGAAAGAATATTTTCATTGTACCAGAACAGAGCCATTACAGAGGTGGCAAACTGGGAAAATGGGATTATTTCTGTCATACTCAAGTCACCAGTAAAAGAACCTAACCTCTTTATTAAAGTCGTGCTAATAATTTTGCAGTCAGTTAATGGCTCAGGCTTACATGCTTACCTCTGTAAGTTCTCCCTCCTGCTGTGAGATTCAATGAGCATGTGCAGTTGTCTGTAACCCAGCAGAACAGAGAGGCAAGAGCATACCTGGTTGCAGTCAGTAAGGAGAGAGCATGATATTGCACAGTAATGAGTTTGCTGGCAGGAAATATAGTGACTTTTGGCACCACACAATGTGTTAGTGCCATCTGGTGATGCCCCAAAATGTTACAAGAACATCTGCCAAAACCGTCCATCAGTTGTAAGTAAATAGCAGCAAGTGAGTTTTGGAGTGAATGTCTGCACTGGAAACCTAACTTTCCAGTGTTGTTCCTCCAGTTGGCGAAGAGAAATACATCAGATGACCTACATGTCACAGCAGCGTGAATTTCCCAGTTTGCAATGCACTCCCACTGAGCAAGATACAAGCCAAGAGTTTTCACAGAAATGATAAACCATTTGAGAAAAGATGTCCGTAGATCATATGCAAAGAGTAATTGGTTACATAAATGATCCAAAATGAAAATTCATCAGCTGCCTCTATTTGGGACCTGAAATCTGTCCAGATTACAGTAGGGAAAGACAGACAAAAGAAACATACTGGAGATTATTGTCTTTAATATATCCACAGCAAATTATTCCTTCTGAAGTGGCTACTCAGCAGAGAGCCTTGTCAGCCACTCATGCTCCATGAATGCTCCTTCTGAATGTCAGTCTCTGGAAGCCAAGACCCCAAAAAGTCTGATGCTGGAAATAAGGGAACACTGGAACATGAACACAATGTTTCAAACACCACAGTTCTCACAGGTGATGGAGGAAATGGACAGCTGTAGGCTCAAAATACTGGGCATTAGTGAGAATTGATTGACAGGTGTGGGTAAGTGCTCGAAGCAAGAGAAGAGGCATCTCATCTATTCAGGACATAGTGACAAGAAACAGCCAAAGGGAATAGTGCTCATTAAGACAGATTTTGCAGAAGCATCACTCATCAACTGGGAACCAATCAACCAACACTTTGTACATGCTGGATTCCTAAAGGTGCCAATCATTCAGCGCTCTGCTCTAGCAGAGGACCACAGCAACAAGGATAAAGATGAGTTCTATGATTGTCTCCAAAATGTGATTGGCAGACTGCCACAACGTCTTCCTCCTTACGATGGGTAAATGCTAAAGAAGGAGGTGACCAAAAAAAAAAAAAGAAATAGGAACAGCAATAGGATGCCATTGGCTGGAGACCATCAACTGAAATGTGATAGACTTATTGAATTATATTCAGTGACTCACCTAGTTATTGAAAATACTCCCATTCCCCACAAAGACATACACAAAAATGTGGAGTTCACCATATGGAAAAATAAGAAATCAGATAACTCACGTGTGCATGAATTTGAGATGCAGGGCCAAGACACAAAGCATATTGAGCAGCAGATGCCAGCAGCAACCATGATCTTTGCATTGCTGAACTCCAATTAAAATTGAGAAGGATAAACGCTGAACAGAAAGTGGTAAAGAAAATCAACAGTGCAAAACTGAAATAAAACAAAAGAGTACTTGGAGATATTCCAGCTTGAACTAAAGAACAAATCTCAGGCATTGCCAGAGGCGGAGGAAGAGGAGAGACAAAATGGACTTGAAATAAAACGGGCAATGTACAGAGACTAAGTGACTCAGGCTGAAGCATTCGTTGTTGGATATCAATATTGATGGAACAAAAGCTGGATGAGCCCAGAGGTATACCATCTCACTGGGGCTGTGAGAGGGGGAAAAAAAACATACAAAGTAATCAGACACCATGCTGGGAAAGCTACACAAGTAACAAGAAGCTACAGAATAACATGTCTAAGCCTCTGAGACAAGGAAAGGTAGGGTGAGATGCTGAGAACCTGGTGGCAAAAGCTGTTGCTGGCTGGACAGAACAGAGACAGGCACAAAGTAAGTAAAGCCCCACAGGGACATTTCAAAACAGGAAATGCATTAATAAAAATAGAAAGGAGGAAAAATGTTTACAATTGAACAGAAAATGGGCAGAGTATTTCAGAAAAGTTCTCCGCAGACCCAGACTCAATTCAGCACTACATTTCAACGAAGCACAGAAATCTGATCAGTGTGACGTTAACACCAGTCCAGAAAGACTACTGCAAGTGGCAAGAGATGATCAAATCACAGCAGAAATGCCAAGAGAACCTGATAGCATCATCCTACCAAACCTATTGAATCAAGCTGGGGGAAAAGAGACCTACCTCCAACAAGTGGTAGCATGGAATCACTGTCAGAACACCCTAAAAGAGTGATCTCTTTGACTACAACAATTGGAAATTAGTTACTCTGCTCTCTGTGGTAAACATAGAAGACTATTAGCCAAGGGTAGGAATGGTGTTCCTGGCCTCTGATTGTCAGAGGCTGGAGATGGATGGCAGGACACAAATCACTTTATCATTGTCTTCGGTCCACCCCCTCTGGGGCACCTGGCACTGGCTACTGTCAGCGGACAGGCTTATTGGGCTGGATGGACCTTTGGTCTGAGCCAGTTTTGCCATTCTTATGTTCTTAAAAAAAGTCTTCCGCAGTATCATACACAGGATAAAAGACAGTATAGAGAAAGACAGAGTGATGCAGGGCCAGGAGATACTGTGTAGATAGTACTCCTTAGGAAATGCTGCAATTCTTTCATTTGGAACCATAATAACATTGCAGAATTGCTCCAGGACTGAGATCAGAGATTCACACTAAAGACCATACACAAACAATGTATTAAATAGCAAGATCCATGAGTCCTACATGTGCCAATGAGAAACTGGTGAATCTCACTGAGTGCACTAAGTGCTCCTCTAGCAACAGTGTGGATGAAATCACACAATCACTACACTCTCGAACGACCTCACACAGGAAGAAGATAAAAGACAAAAACAACATATCACTTGTGAGTGAACACTTGTCAGAGTGATCATTCTATAACTGACCTATTCTCCTTCTCAAAGGAAACCCACACAGGACTTTCAAAAGACAAATCTGAGAGCTTAACTTCATAACTTTGGTAGGCATTAAAAACCATGGACTGAACATAGACACTGGATTTATGGGTTATTATACCAATTTATAACCCAATATCCTCCCTCTCCCAGATGCCTCCCCCATCCTTTTCCCCTATGACAGTAGGGCTGTTAATGGGCCACTTTACTGTGACTGCTCTTGAAATATGTGTTGACTACTTAGGCTGAGCATCTGTTCCACTTTGTATACAGCTATGACACTGAGTATGATTCTCAGACCCGAAGAACAAATGTGTGCAAGCTTGTAAGCTTTTATGTCTAAACAACAGATGTTGGTCCAATAAAAAAGTATTTCCTCACCCACCTTGGCTGTTTCTACACAGGCCACTTCCTTTGGAAGTGGCATGCTAATACATGGAGTGAAAGATGCTAATGAGGCATGGATGCAAATTCCCTGTGCCTCATTAGCATAACGTCACGTGATTTGGAGTCCAAAAGACCATTCTTCCAGACTCCAAAATGCCATGTAGAAGCGTGGCCCCAAGGGGGCTTCCGGAAGGAAGGCCTTTTTCCGGAGGCCCCTTCTTCCTGAAAATTTTTGGGAAGAAGGGGCCTCTGGAAGGAAGACTTCCTTCTGGAAGCTCCCCCAGGGCTGCGCTTCTACATGGCGTTTTGGAGTCCGGAAGACTGTTCTTCTGGACTCCAAATCACGTGACATTATGCTAATGAGGCATGGGGAATTTGCATCCACAACTCATTAGCATCTTTTGCTCCATGTATTAGCATGCACTTCCGAAGTAAGTGGCCTGTGTAGAAACGGCCCATCTCATAGTTACTTAACTGAGTTATTTTTCAGAAAAAAAATGCAAAACAATGAAATGAAGTTCTTAGGCAGGCATCATGTCAACTTCTTAAGCATCTTGCTTTTCATGATCTTTTTTTTTCTTTGTCAGTTTCAACTGCTCCAGCTTTATTTTTGACAATATCAGTATAGGTTGAACCTCTCTAGTCCAGCACCCTCAGGACCTGACCTATGCTGAACCAGAGAATTTGCCAACACACAGGAGGTCAATATTGTCGAGTAGCATTACCAATATTTGCCATTTCCACTGATTAGTGAGCTCTTAGTGGACTTATTTAGGGGTAAATTAGAGCTCAGTAAGAGCACAGAACACTGAGAACCAGAACTGGTGGCTGTAAACAAACTTTATGGGTCTGCAGGAAATGGCCACATCCATGATAAGTGGACATCCATCTAACTAAAATCATGCTGTTGCTAAAATACCGATGTTGACAAAACAGAGAATGCTGGGACCTGAGAAGTTCAACCTGTATCTGTGTTCTCATCATTTGATCAATATTAAGCCAAATCTTCATCAGCTATTATCTTCTCTAATCCTAAATTGTGATATGCAGCCACTAACTTCCCAGTAGTGGATGTCTTCATTTTGTTACCTCCACAAACTTTTCTAATCCTTTTTGAACCCATTTGTAATGTTGACCTTTACATCAGATCCTGGCAATGAATTCTGTGGGTGCGTATGTGATGTGTGAAGTACTTGCTTTGTTTGTTTGAAACCAGAGTCTTGTTAATTTTATTGGTGACCCCCAGGGTCTTCTGCTTTGTGAAGGGGTAAATAAACACATTCTTACCCACTTTCCACAGACCACTCATGATTTTATAATCTCTATTTTAACCTGCCTTAGTTACTTCTTTCCTAAAGTGAATAACCCCAATTTTTAATCCCTCTTTATATAGAAGCTGTTGGATACTCTTACTCATTTGTGACCTTTCTTTGTATTTTTCACTGTTCTAATGAATCTTTTTTGAGCAGGGGTGACCAGAACTGCACAAAATATTCAAAGTGTGGAAATAGTGTGGATTTATATAGTAGCATTATAATATTTCCTGTTCTAGTAATGATCCCTTTCCTAATGATTTTTAAGATTGTTCTCTTTTTCTTCTTTTTATTTTTGAGTACAGCTGCTCATTGAGCACATACCTGAGTGATAACAGATGGTTTACACTCCATGATTTTGTAAGTATTGTTAGGATTATATTTGCCAATATATGTTACTTTGCATTTATCAACATTGGATTTCATCTGCCATTTTTGTTGCTCACTTACCCAGTTTTTCAAGATCCCTCTATAATTTTTCACAGTCTATATTGTGCTCAAGTATTTTGAGTAGTTTTTATGATCTGCAAATTTTGATGCCTTGCTGTTTACCCGCTTTTCCAGAACATTTATAAATATATTGAACAGCACTGATTTTGGGACAGATCCTTGGAGGGTGCTGGTTTTTTTTTTCCTTACCTGTGAAAATTTGCCGTTTATTGCCACCCTTTATTTCTCACGTTTTAACCAGTTTTAACCAGTCATGACAGGATGTTCCCTCGTTCTTGTGACTGGTTAATTTCCTTAAGAGCTTTGCAGAGGGACCTTGTGAAAGGTTTTCTGAAAGCCCAAGCACTCTCTATTCACCAGATCATTCTTGTCTGGATTGTTGTTGACACTTGCAAAAAATTCCACTGGATTGGTGAGTTCTGATTTTCCTTTACAAATGCCAACTTGTCATCTGACATATTATGTTTATCTTTGTGTCTGATAAGTCTGTTCTTTATGGGAGTTTCAGCCAATTTGCGTCATACGGAAATTAGGCTTACCAGCCTGTAATTGTTACGAGCCCTTGAAGCCTTTAAAAAAACAGCATTACGTTAACTATTCACCAGACATCTGGTACAAAGATCAGTTTAATCTATAGGTTATACACCACAGTTAGTAGTGCCCTCAGTTTCATATTTGAGTAACTCCATATCTCTTAGACAAATACCATCTGGTCCTAATGACTTATTTCTTTTTAATTTATCAATTTATTCCAAGACCCACTGTTACTAACACCACTGTCTGGTATGCATACATTGTTGTTGTAGACACGCTGGTCCCAGATAATTAGAAAGATGAGGTGGGTGAGCAAATATATTTTGTTGGACCAGTTCTGCTGAGGAAAGAAGCAAACTTTTGAGCTTACCCAGACTTGAACAGGAGCTTCCCCCACCCTGTAGGTCTTGTACCCGAGTGTGAGATACTTTCTGCAATGGACCACTGAAAAAGAATGGCTCAGGTGACCTTCAGCCTTCTGCAACAAAGATCAATACAAATAATTCATTAGCTTCTTCCTTGCTTGCCCCATTAACATTTCATCATCCAGTGGCCCCACTGTTTATTTGACAGGCCCAAAAGGGCCAACGTTGGCCCCTTGAGTAAGATGGGGAGCTGCTCTGCACTCTCAAAGGAGTGGGACCTCGGGCAGAAGGGGCAGGGTGGGGGGAATCAGTCTTCAGCAATGCCTAGATCACGATGTGCAGGGACAGCCCTTGCCCTGGCCTGGCCCGCTCAATAAATCATTGGAGCCACTGGACAAAGACCTGCTTTGTCAGATGCAATGTAGTGGAAGTTCCAGAGGCAGGTCTAATTACCGTGAGGTTAATTAGACCTGTCTCTGGAATCTCCACTACATTGCAGCTGATGAAGCGGTTCTTTGCCCATGTAAGCTTATGCTCCAAAATATCAGTTATTCTATAAGGTGCCACAGGACTTCTCATTGCTTTCCCCTTGTGAATTTCAGTACTAGCTCCCCAAGAACCTGTCATTAGCGTTGTCCATAGATTTTCTCTCCCATCATGTCTGACCTCCAACACCCAGTGAATAAAGAAACAGTGGAAATTCTTCATTACAGTTGTGTTTTTGTAACCTCCATTATCTCCCTGATCAATCACTATATTCATCCTGGTCAGGTGGTAGGTACTGTATTTATGCTGGCATACTCTTATTGTTCGACCTTGGAATTTCAATCTATATAGACATTGCTTTGTACAGTTTGATTCATTCAAGATGTTTACTGTATTTGACTCTATGCACTTATTCATGTACAGTGCCACAACTCCACAAGAGCCACCTATTCTATTGTTCCATTGCATTTTGTACACTGTATTTCACACAATACAAAATGAACCTGTGGAGCTCCTTGACCAAGGATGTTGTGAAGGCCAAAATTGTAACTGGGTTCAAAAATAAATTAGAACTCATGAAGCATAGTTCCACAAATGGCTGTTTACCCAAATGTCAGGGACGCAAGCCCATGCCCTAGTGCTGACTGCCAGGAACCAGAAGTGGATGACAAGGGATGGATCACTCAATAATTTCCGTGTTCTTTTCGAAGTCTCTGAAATATGTGGCACTAGCCACTGTCAAAACACAGGACACTGGGTTAAATAGACCTTTTCTTTCTTTCTTTTTTTTTTTTTTTTGGCCTGGGATGTCTGTGCTTATGTACTGTAAGCTCTGAGAGGCAGGGGCTACTTCTAACTCAGTGAATGTACTGTTCCTACTCCACTGAGGCCCTGATCTCAGTTGATAAATCTGGGTGATAATGTAATACAAATAATAAGACACTTAATCATAATAATTAGTCATCATTTTGAAGATTATATTTTGATTTCCATTTGCTGCAAAGAAGTATTATCAGCCATTGCAGACAGCTCGAATAAGAGTGTCTGTCAAAATCTAAAGGCCACCTTTTGTTAATTGAAGAAAGTGTCAGGCATAAAACTCGAAGATAACCGTGTGATGAGAAAGAGCAATAGTGAGCTTCATGCCAGGAGACACAAATATGTCAGAACCTTGGTATGGGAAGACAATTTTAATCATAAATGAGCAATGACAGGAGTGGAGTGAAGAACCATAAGGTTCTGTATGTGCACAGGGATGCAGATATACTAATAAGCAGAACAGGACACAGACTGAGACTGATCTTTGTTGTACAGCTGCTGATGCATCAACAACATCAAATAAAATATTTGATGAAACAGCAAAGGCATAAATAACACATGAATGCTAAGTATACAAAAAGGGTAAATCTTACCTACTTCTTGCTGGTGTCATTGCACATATTTTATCTGGTGAAACAACAGAGAATGTAACTCTGTCAACATGTTTCCTGTTCACATCTCAGACTTTCGTGTTTGTCTATGTGTGGATCAGATTGCAAGTTATTGACTGTCTATTATATGACTCATTCAGTCAGTTAAATAAGGATGTTGGGCTATAGTTGATTATAATTTACTCCTCATACTGGTCACTGTTTAGCTAGACATATGTGGCCTTTCTGAGGAGAACCTTCTCACACTTTCGAAGACAACTTGTCTATTGTTCAAGCATGCAGGGCAGTCCATTTTGCATTCTAGGCTGCATCAAAGAGAAGAGGAAGCATTTTCCAGTTTGGACAGTCACTAAGCATGTCCAGGGATATCTATGCTATAATGGCAAACAAAATGGAAGTGTGGAGAGAAGCATATTCCAAAAGGATTTAACACACTCATGTTTTCCAGTTTGGATAGTCATTAAGCATGTCCAAGGACATCTGTACTATATTGGCAAACATAATGGAAGTTCATTATGGAGTTACCAATCTCACTGGGAGTGACATAACTTCTGTATAAAACTTGATGCTAGTTTCTTATGTGGGTTATGAGGATAATATATTACAGGTATGTTTGTAGGTTTTACATCAATTTTTGTGGGATTGAGGTAAATTAAATAATTTTCCTAAGAAGATATGTATCAATTACCAGCTAGAGAGAGACTGTGTAACTAACGAATGTATCATTTAGAAGTTATTCCATTGCCTATAGCGGGGGTTGAGGAAAATATTCTCTGGTATAAATAAGCCATAGTTTGTCCAATGGCTCTATTTCGAAATAGGCTCTATGGCTATGTCTGTGGCTATGTCTGTGCCATGCAAATTGCGTAGCTTATTTGGAGTCAATTTTGAAATAGGCTATTTCAGCATTTGGTGCTGTCTAAACAGCACCACATGTTGAAATAAAGCACTATTTCAAGGCATCCCTTACTCCTCAAACAATGAGGTATACAGGGATATCGAAATAGTGTACTGTTATTTCGAAAAATATTTTGAAATGATGGGCACACTATTCAGAATTAGCTCCCGCTGCGTAGACATAGCCTATGTGTGTAGACGTTATATTTCAAAATAGTAAGTGATATTTTGAAATGCATTTTTCTGTGTTGCAGCATTATTTAAAATTACCTCAACCCTCTTGAATTAGCTAAAAATCTCCTAGAATTGGGTTTAGTCTCCCAGAGGTTTCTAAACCCAATCCAGTAGACTTTTAGTTGGTAAAATTCTAGTAGCACAGCAGGTAAGACAGGGTCCCTACCAGTCCATGAAGTGACTGACATGTCTGGCTCCTCGGTGCAGTGGTATCACTGGCACTCAGACTGTACATAGAGGTCAAAAGGTCAAATTGTGGCACTCTGCTTTGGAAAGGTTGCTGACCCCTGGATTAGACAACTGTGAACCCTATTCAGAAGAAGGGAGTAGGAGGTGGGCCTGTAGCCTAATAGAAACTAGGAGGGATGTAGCAGAGAAAACACAAAGATGAGCAAGAAAGAAGCAAAGGGGAGTCATTGGTTGGCAAGGCTTGTGAGTAGAGGAAAGAGGGCAGCTGGGATACTGAGTCTTCATTCATTAATGCTGGTGACATGACGTGGCGATCATTGTATTATAGAAGACGTAGAAATGTGTTAGCAGTGCTCAAAAGGAAGTAACATTTAGATATGGTCTGTTAGAGATGGGAGGAGAGAGACTTTGGTGTTGCCTTTCCATATGCACCTCTTCTAATGTTGGATTAAGAGACTCAAGCTTTTATCTAAGGTCATTGCAGAAAGCAGTTTAGACAAGTTTCTATCTTTTTTTTTTTTTTATTTTGGTTGTTTGTCCCAGAATTGTCTTTATCTAAGTTCTTATTTCAAAAGCTGCTTAAAAATCTTTCCCTGACATCTGTGGCACCTTTTCATGACTATTCTCTCTCCGTCACTGGGGCTTATTGGGTTTGTCAGCCCCATCTTGACCCATCCTCAGGTGGTGAGAAAATGCCAGTCTATCTAGGTGCTCATTACCACTCAAAAACGACTCTTTTATATTTGCAGCATTTGAAGCTTCTGCTAATAATCATCTTGATGGTGACAGTGTAGCATTTCCTTTTCTACTAGAGTGTTTTTTTGGGTTTTTTTTTTTGGACTCCAGTACTCCCTAATGTTCCCTGATCCATCTCACTTTAATGAGATGTCCCTAGATTTAGAAGCTGGGGAAATAGAAGGAGAATAATGACATTAATAAAGTCCCAATACTTTGTGAGAGACTTCTACCAGTGATCTGTGTCTTTGGCCATGTCTACACTAGCCCCAAACTTCGAAATGGCCATGTAAATGGCCATTTCGAAGTTTACTAATGAAGCACTGAAATACATATTCAGTGCCTCATTAGCATGCGGGCGGCCGCGGCACTTCAAAATTGACGCGGCTCGCTGCTGTGCGGTTCGTCCCAACGGGGCTCCTTTTCGAAAGGACCCTGCCTACTTTGAAGTTCCATCTGCTCATAGGAATAAGGGGACTTCGAAGTAGGCGGGGTCCTTTCAAAAAGGAGCCCCGTTGGGATGAGCCATGTGGCGGCGAGCCACGTCAATTTTGAAGTGCCGCGGCTGCCCGCATGCTAATGAGGCACTGAATATGTATTTCAGCGCTTCATTAGTAAACTTCGAAATGGCCATTTACATGGCCATTTCGAAGTTTGGGGCTAGTGTAGACACGGCCAGTATGATGCAAAATATAGTGTTATTTTGTCCTTGCTTGACTCATGGATCAAGCAACCTTTGCAAAACTTTACCTTTTATGCAGTCTGTAGCCATCTTCAGAACTATTTTCCCTGCCTGCTGTATTCTCTCTGATGGTTTTTAACTGAAATTCCTTCCCCCTCACTTAATTTACAGATATCAGTTGCTGTCAATCTATATTTTTTCTTCCTAGACCCATCACTGTAGCATCAAATACAAGACTGCTTTTTAAGCAAGTAGGTTCACCATGATCGCTCACGCTATTGTTTCTGCAAGCCACAGCCGTCAGTGCTATGTACAGACCACATGGAATTGCTTGAAGGTTTCAGTGGCTTTGAGGAAAACATCAGAAATGATAGGGATTCTGATAGAGACAGCTCTGATGTAGTGAACATGCACTATGGGACATAGATTCTCTTACTAGAAGTGACCATTATGACTTCTATTGATCTATCTTAGATACTTATATGGTCTCTACTGCTGTCGATTCTGAGTTCCTTACAATCTGTAGTGTATTTATCCTTACAACCCCCTGGTGAAGTAGGGCAGTGCTAACGTCCTCATTTTGCAATGAGAAACTGAGTCACAGAGCGGCTAAGTGACTTGACCAAGGTCACACTGGAAATCTTGAAAGGAGTGGGGATTTGAAGCAGGTCTGCCAAGGCTAGGCTAATGCCCTAACTAATGGTTCAGTCTTCCTTGCTGAAGAACTGGTCTGATTTGCTAAATGAACTATCTAAATTTTTACTTTTTTCCTCCAAGGCTTTGAACCAAAGATTTCTAAGTAGGAAACCTACCTCTGAGTCATCCAGCCAGACCACTGATATATACTATTTCCTTAATAAGTTTTGGTCTGTTTGTGACAGGCAAGGGACAGGGTACTGTGGGTCTTTCACAATAGTGACTAGAATTAAAAAAAATGGGAGCTAGTTGGAATGCATTGTAGCTCTGTGAGTTCCAGGATATTAGAAAGACAAGGTGGGAGAAGTAATATCTTGTATGGACCAACCACTATTTGGGAGCAAGTGAGCGAGCGAGAGAGAGAGAGAGAGAGAGAAAGAGAGAGATTTTCATGCTTACATAGAACTCTACTTCTGGGAAATGTACTCTGAGTGTCACACCTAAATGCAATGTTTAACAAATCATCCAGCAAAAGTTGTTAACATATATTTCAAGGGACCGTTCAAGGTGAAGTGGAACTCAAGGTGAAGCTAGTTGAAATATAAGTCAGCATCTCTCTGGCATGGAGTAAAGGTTAGATGAAAACGATGTATTCCTGCCATCAATTGGCAGCAAGCTGTATACTCTTAGCTTTAACAGTAATTGGGAAGTGGCAACAGTGAATAGTATACTATCTGCACAGATTTCTTCACTTCTGAGCACAAGGTGGCTGAGCCCAGATGTCCTGTCTCTCTTGTTTGAATGTCCACAATTTGCTATCTTACACAGAGGCAGCAACCAAAGGGGAGGTTGACTCTTATGGTGGTGTATAGGGAGTACTGACATACACATTGAGCCAGCATGGCTATAAATAGCAGTGTTGATGGTCAGGCATGGCTTAGGTGGATGGAAAAGAGTGCTCTTCATGCCTGGACCCCCAGCATATATATACACCATGTGGCTCTATACATGCCCAAGCAATGCAGTGTTCTGCTGCTGGAGCCTTTTACTACCTCAGTGAAAGACTCCAGCTGTGGGGAAAAAGGCGTGTTGAGGGCAGGCCTGCTAACTGGAGAGGGGCAACTTCATAGGGTCCCAATTTTTCAAAGGGGCCCAGAGCTCCTGGCCTCTTTCTAACCCCATGGGAGCATCACACCACCACTCTGCGTGTCTTCTGAGGGCTGGGTGGTGGGGGGGGGGACTGCTACCATGTTCCTGGTGATGCTATTGACTGCCCTTGGCCCTGCCACTTGTGCCAAGGCTCCGCCTCTTCCAGGGGTGTGGACATGCCCCTTTCCACACCCTGCTGCAGTGACTGTCTGCCCTGCTGGGCAAGTGTGTGGGGGTGGGGCAGTGAGCAAAAACTCTGACAGCTCTCTGTTGGAGCTGGTAGCTACACATACCCTGAATGGAATCTCAAATGTAGGCAAGGTAAGAGATGCAACCTGAAAGATTTCAAGCATATTATTACAGCTTATCCCTACAGGGGATTTAGTGTCTGCACCATTCCCAGATTCACTCAGTTGCCCTGCCCAGTGAGGATGACTACCAAGATTGTGAAAGGCACACCCCCCTCTGCTGTCATCTGGCAACTCATATCTTCAGCAGACCAGTAGGTCTCAGATTGTGAGTATATAGGAAACTCTTCAGTATTTCACTGTGGATGTAACGTTCTGGATGAGCTTCAACACAAAGAAATTACAAGAGTGAATCTTATCTCAGGGTTTGTCTGGCTAGTATCAATGATAGCTGATGGGATAGAAGGAAAAGATGGTGTGATAGATGGGACTTGGTTTATATCTGCTGCTTTGTGCAATGACTTGGTTTGACTGGCCAATCCTTTGACAGAAGTGAATGGGGAAATAAAAGCTCCCATTGGAGAACATGTGCTCATGACAAGCATTAGAGCAAGGCACACAAAACAAATCAGCAATTACTCTTCTGTGGGAGGGCCTCTTCAAATTTTAACTTCAGATCCAGCAGCATTTGTTATTGAAACAAGAATGTATAATTATTTGTATTACATCAGTAAACAGTGACTCCAATCACGTTCTGCACCCTATTGTGGGAGGCATTGTACAAATACATTAAGAGATTGCAATCTAAACTGACAGGACAGCAAAGGGTGGGAGAGGAAACAGGCAGAGAGGAGGGAAGTGATTTGTCCAACATCTTGTAGAAACTCAGCGGCAAAGGCTGTGGGTACATAGTCCCTCCCTTTTGGAAGGGGCATTCAAGTGTGGCCAATCACAAATACTGTTGAGGTGTGGATTTAAATATCTCATGCCTCATTTGCATACCCACGGGGAATCTCGATTCCAGAAGAGCCATTTCCAGAAGCTAAAAGCAGCCACGTGGATGGGGTTCCTTCAAAAGGAAACCTTTTTTTTGAAAGCACCCTTCTTTATGAAAAAGATAGGAAGATGGGTAAGTTTGAAAATGGGGTTTCCTTTCAAATGAACCATGTCTACACGACTGGCTTGGCCTTTAAAATCAGCTCATCCAGAATCGAGATCCTGTGTGAGTACGCAAATGAGGTGTGAGGTATTTAAATCCACACCTCATTTGCATGCCCCTTCTGACAGGGAGAGGCAGTATAGACACGGCCAAAGAGAGGACTAAATGTTCATAGAATCATAGAATCATAGGGCTGGAAGGGACATCAGGAAGTCATCTAGTCCAGCCCTCTGCTTCAAGCAGGATCCACCCCACTAAGTCATCTCAGCCAGGGCCTTGTCAAGCTGAGATTTAAAAAAGTCAAGGGATGGAGAATCTACCCCCTCTCTAGGCAATGCATTCCAATGCTTCACCACCCTCCTGGTGAAGTAGTTTTTCCTAATATCTCACCTACGCCTCTCCCTCTTCAACTTCAGACCATTACTCCTTGTTCTGCCATCTGACACCACTGAGAACAGTTTCTCACCCACCTTTTTAGAGCTCCCCTTCAGGAAGTTGAAGGCTACTATTAAATCACCTCTAAGTCTTCTCTTCTGTAAACTAAACAAGCCCAAATCCCTCAGCCTGTCCTCATAGGTCTTATGCTCCAGCCCCCAATCATTTTTCTTTTCCTCCACTGAACCTGCTCCAGCACATCTGCATCCTTTTTATACTGGGGAGCTCAAAACTAGACACAATATTCCAGGTACGATAAAGATATAAAAGGAGCAATCAAGGAAGACAGTGCCATTGCGGAGCAATTAAATGATTTCTTTGCTTCAGTCTTCACGGCTGAGGATGTTACACAGGTTCCTAAATCTGAGCCAGCCTTTTTAGGTGACAAATCTGAGGAACTCACTCAGATTGAAGTGACATTAGAGGAGGTTCTGGAGTTAATTGATAAGCTGAATAGTAACAAGTCTCCAGGACCAGACGGCATTCACCCAAGGGTTCTGAAAGAACTCAAATGTGAAATTGCGGAGTTATTAACAGTGGTTTGTAACCTATCCTTTAAATCCACTTTGGTACCAAATGACTGGAAGACGGCCAATATAACGCCAATATTTAAAAAAGGCTCTAGAGGAGACCTTGGCAATTATAGACCGATAAGTTTAACATCAGTACCAGGCAAATTAGTAGAAACACTAGTAAAGAATAAAATTGCAAGGCACGTAGAAGAGCACGAATTGTTGGGCAAAAGTCAGCATGGTTTCTGCAGAGGGAAGTCGTGTCTGACTAATCTGTTAGAATTCTTTGAAGAGGTTAATAAACATGCGGACAAGGGGCACCCAGTGGACATAATATACCTAGATTTCCAGAAAGCCTTTGACACGGTTCCACACCAAAGGCTTTTATGTAAATTAGGTGGTCATGGGATAGGAGGAAAGATCCTTTCATGGATCGGGAATTGGTTAAAAGACAGAAAACAAAGGGTGGGAATAAATGGTAAATTTTCACAATGGAGGAGGGTAACTAGTGGTGTTCCCCAGGGGTCAGTCCTGGGACCGATCCTGTTCAACTTGTTCATCAATGATCTAGAAAATGAGGTAAGCAGTGAGGTGGCAAAGTTTGCAGATGACACCAAGTTGTTCAGGACAGTCAAAACCAAAACAGATTGTGAAGAACTACAAAAAGATCTCAGCAAACTGAGTGATTGGGCAGCAAAATGGCAAATGAAATTTAATGTGGGTAAGTGTAAGGTAATGCATGTTGGAAAAAATAACCCAAATTACACGTACTACATGATGGGGTCAAATTTAGCTACAACAGATCAGGAAAGGGATCTTGGAGTTATAGTGGATAGTTCTCTGAAGACATCCACGCAGTGTGCAGTGGCAGTTAGTAAGGCAAATAGGATGTTAGGAATTATTAAAAAAGGGATTGATAATAAGACAAAAGATATCATACTTCCCCTATATAAAACTATGGTACGCCCACACCTTGAGTACTGCGTGCAGATGTGGTCTCCTCACCTCAAAAAAGATATATTGGCATTAGAAAAGGTTCGGAAAAGGGCGACTAAGATGATTAGGGGCTTGGAACGGGTCCCATATGGGGAGAGGCTAGAGAGACTGGGACTTTTCAGTTTGGAAAAGAGGCGATTGAGGGGTGATATGATAGAGGTATATAAAATCATGAATGGTGTGGAGAAAGTGAATATAGAAAAATTATTTACCTTTTCCCATAATACAAGAACTAGGGGACACCAAATGAAATTGATGGGTAGTAGGTTCAAAACTAATAAAAGGAAATTTTTCTTCACACAGCGCACAGTCAACCTGTGGAACTCCTTGCCCGAGGAGGCTGTGAAGGCCAGGACTCTATTAGGGTTTAAAAAAGAGCTTGATAAATTTTTGCAGGTTAGGTCCATAAATGGCTATTAGCCAGGGATAAAGTATGGTGCCCTAGCCTTCAGAACAAAGGCAGGAGATGGATGGCAGGAGATAAATCACTTGATCATTGTCTTCTGTTCTCCTTCTCTGGGGCACCTGGCATTGGCCACCGTCGGCAGATGGGATGCTGGGCTGGATGGACCTTTGGTCTGACCCAGTATGGCCATTCTTATGTTCTTATGTTCTTAGGTATGGCCTCACCAGTGCTGAATAGAGGGAAACAACCACTTCTCTAGATCTGCTCAAAATGCTCCTCCTAATACACTCTAGTATGCCGTTAGCCTTCTTGGCTACAAGGGCACACTGCTTACTTATATCCAGCCTTTTATCCACCATAACCCCTAGGTCCCTTTCTGTTGTACTGCTGCTGAGTCAGTCGGTCCTCAGCCTATAGCAATGCTTGGGATTCTTCTGCCCCAGGGGCAGGACTCTACACTTCTCCTTGTTGAACCACATCAGGTATTTTTGGCCCAATACTCCAATTTATCCAGGTCACTCTGGATTCTCTCACTACCCTCCAACATATCTACCTCTCCCCCTAGTTTTGTGTCATCTGCAAACTTGCTGAGGGTGCAATCCAGTCCCTCATCCACGTCATTAATAAAGATGTTGAACAACATGGGCCCCAGAACCGAGAATTGCGGCATTCAGCTTGAAACCAACCGCCATCCAGATATGGAGCAATTGAACACTACACATTGGGCCTGACTATCAAGCCAGCTTTCTATCCATCTTATAGTCCAAGGATCCCATCCATATTTCCTTAACGTATGGGCAAGAATGTTGTGGGATACCATATGCAAAGTTTTGCTGAAGTCAAGGTATATCACATCCACTGACTTCCCCATGTCCACAGAGCCTGTTACTCTGACATAGAAGCTAATCAGATTGGTTAGGTGTCCTTAGTGTCAGACCAGCGCTGCTGGAACACACTGCCTCTTCAGAATATCACCTTTCTACTTAATGCACTACCCCTTTAATACTTTACATTTATATCTGCCAGTAGAGCTACGGAAGAGGGACCTTGATTCATTGTGAATTGCTTCTTTAGGAAATTTCTGGCCTAGGGCCTTTCTGAAGTTAATGAAAAACTCCATGAAATGAAAATGAAAAATTGATGTCCATGGACTTTAGATTAGGCCCTAAATTCTGACAAAAAATCAACTTGGGAAACTATTTATCCTTTAAAACATTTGGTTGAAAATAACTGAAAATTTTCAGATCTTAATTAAAAAGATTTCAGTTGCAATAACCTAAAAAAGGGAAATCCACATAATATTTTAATATGGGGCTTTTTTTGACAAAAATGGGTACTTTTTTCATGGAAAAATTTCCTAGTATCAAAAAAAACTCAATCATTTCTACTGCAGAGTCTTTGTTAGAGAGGATGATGGAAAATGCAGAAGCAAGGGACGCAGTTTGACTTCGCGATACCAGGTGAGTGCTCTACTGCTGGCAGTTAGGAAAATAATTGCTCGACTTGTAAACTAAGTGTATCTGCCTTGGAGTCACCGAATGAATATATATGAAACTTTGCAATCTCATTTATACAGGGCCACTCTTCATTTTTACACCTGTCCTTTAAGAAGTCACTAGAGAAACAAGTGCTGGCACAGATGCTTTTTTAGTCTGGAAATTAAGGGTGATTAAGAATCTCCCATTTAAACTCAGTTTAATTAAAGGACAGTAAGAAGTTGCAGGCAGGCCAGTTGCACCAGGTGTCCACATGTGCAGATGGTGAAGTGCCAAACGGAATCAAAAGAAACTTTAATTACAAGGATGATCAGCAAAGGCGAGTGGCATGGGAGAAAAACAAATGAACAAAAACTGAGCTATGAGGAAGAGGGTAGACCAGAGTTACATAATAACATCAACACAAGCCTGCATCTTAGTGTCTCCCAAAGGGTAGTGAAAACATTAATAAATGATTGTATGCATTTATTATGTATACAATTACTTTTTTACTTCAAAGGATTTTATTAAAGTGCTTATAATAAGCAAGTACAGAGCTGTATCTATAAAAAAATAGCTGAGAACTGGGGCTCAACCAAAATGCTAGCTCTAAAGATGCTCATATTTGTGGGTGAATTAAAGTTGTTCAGTTTTTAAATAAGACCCTTTATGCTTTCTCCTTTGCTGCCTTTGACAGCTGGCTGGAGATCCCTATAAAGATCTGTAAAACTGCCTCATTGTTCTTGTTCAAATCCCTCCTTAGAATTCTCCTTTGCTATGATGGTTCCCAAAAGCTTGACAACAGCTTTTGTTCTTAGCTAGGGTCCTATGAAATTCACAGTCCATTTTCATCAACTGCATGGTCATAGGATTTTTAAAATCATAAGTTTCATGTTTTCAGATATTTAGATCTGAAATTTCAGTGTTGTGACTCTAGGGATCCTGACACAGAAAGGTGTAATGGGAGGAGGTTAAAAGGTTATTTTAGGAGGGGCTGTGGTATTGCCATCCTTACTTCTCCACTGCTGGAGGTCATGGTGGCACTGCCTCTACAGCTGGGTGGCTGGAGAGATACTGCTGGCTGGGAGCCCAGCTCTGAAGACAGCAGCACTGCCAGCAGCAGTTCAGAAGAAAGGTAACCTTGCAAGCCCCCATGAGTCCCTTCTGGGACAGGAGCCCAAGTTTGAGAAACACTGGTCTCCCCTGAGAAATCTGTATAATACAGGGTAAAAGTACACCAGGCCACATTTCATGCTTTATGATGCACTTTTCACTGCAATGAGTTTGCTAGGGCCCTATCTATAGCCCACTATGCTAACCGATACTTTGACTTTGCTTCCTTGTCCTCCCTTTTCTTTCTGTCTGAATTCACCCATTGCTGCTTTTCTTGTACACAGGAACCTCTTTAATTAGGCAGCCCTCAGACACATGGGATTTGGAATTAAAGATTTTGCTAGAATTGTGGGGAGTGCTGTGGGGTTTGGGCATCAGGGTGATAGAGGGATGGGAGTGGGGCATTTACTTCATTTATCTATTATAAATTAGATAATCAATTGTACTTAGGTTGTCCTTTCTCCTGTTTTCTTTTTTTTTACAGCACCTAACAGTGCAACATCACTGGGCTGCCTTAGACACTAAGGCCATAGAAATAATAATGATACTAAATGCTGAGCTGTATTTTCAGGTTTTAAGAACATAACATAAGAACATAAGAACATAAGAATGGCCATACTGGGTCAGACCAAAGGTCCATCCAGCCCAGCATCCCATCTGCCGACGGTGGCCAATGCCAGGTGCCCCAGAGAAGGAGAACAGAAGACAATGATCAAGTGATTTATCTCCTGCCATCCATCTCCTGCCTTTGTTCTGAAGGCTAGGGCACCATACTTTATCCCTGGCTAATAGCCATTTATGGACCTAACCTGCAAAAATTTATCAAGCTCTTTTTTAAACCCTAATAGAGTCCTGGCCTTCACAGCCTCCTCGGGCAAGGAGTTCCACAGGTTGACTGTGCGCTGTGTGAAGAAAAATTTCCTTTTATTAGTTTTGAACCTACTACCCATCAATTTCATTTGGTGTCCCCTAGTTCTTGTATTATGGGAAAAGGTAAATAATTTTTCTATATTCACTTTCTCCACACCATTCATGATTTTATATACCTCTATCATATCACCCCTCAATCGCCTCTTTTCCAAACTGAAAAGTCCCAGTCTCTCTAGCCTCTCCCCATATGGGACCCGTTCCAAGCCCCTAATCATCTTAGTCGCCCTTTTCCGAACCTTTTCTAATGCCAATATATCTTTTTTGAGGTGAGGAGACCACATCTGCACACAGTACTCAAGATGTGGGCATACCATAGTTTTATATAGGGGAAGTATGATATCTTTTGTCTTATTATCTATCCCTTTTTTAATAATTCCTAACATCCTATTTGCCTTACTAACTGCCGCTGCACACTGCGTGGATGTCTTCAGAGAGCTATCCACTATAACTCCAAGATCCCTTTCCTGATCTGTCGTAGCTAAATTTGACCCCATCATGTAGTACGTGTAATTTGGGTTATTTTTTCCAACATGCATTACCTTACACTTACCCACATTAAATTTCATTTGCCATTTTGCTGCCCAATTTATTATCTTTTCTACAGAAGTGCACACAGTTAATTATCTAATTTACAATCAAATTAAGTGCCAGAAATATGAACATAAAATATATGATATAGTATTGTACGTATAGGCTACGTCTGCACTACAGAAATCTTTCTCAAGAAGCCCTTCCAGAAGCTCTCTTCCAAAAGAGGATCAAAAAAGACAATCGAAAGAGTGATCTGATCATTTGAAAGAGAACATCCACACAGACCTTGCTATTTCAGAAGAACAGGACAGGGATCAAAAATGAGGATTGCTCTTTCGAAAGAAGGGCCCTGCAGAGCACCTACACGCATTTTCTTTTGCAAGAAGCTTTCCAAAGGGGGTGCTCTTCCTGAAACGGGAAAGGAAGACCAAAATTGAAAGAAGCACCACATGCTTTTGATTCACTTTAGAAAAAGAATGCTTTTTGTTTGCAGATGCTCCATGAGATCTTTCGAAAGAGCCCCATTCTTTCAAAAAATATTTTGAAAGAACTTGCTAGTGCAAATGCAGCCACAATGAATTTATGAATATGATTAAGAGACGTGTTCACTCAAGGTCCTTTTCAGCCCTACATCCCTATAACAGATATATTGCAACCTTCCAACTTTAACCTTCCATTTAGAGCACAGGGCAGCATAAATGTTACTGAATATCCATGAGCACCTGAAAGAAAGATGTCCCACTCCAGAAAGACAAATGGAATTTGAAGTCACAAGAGCTAATAATTTAAAACAAAATATTATCCTCAGAGCAGCACTCAGTTCACACTTTAGTTGGCCTGCCTCTAACCAAAGCACCTGTTGGCTTAATGCCTGCATCAACATGCATAAACAATAATTAAACCTCTTGTTAAATTTTAATGAGGATACGAATATAAAATAGGAGAGGGCTTTGGGCTGGGCCACAAAAACAGTGACGGAATGCCATCACTCCAGAGAATGTTAAACAGAGGAAGACTGAGCAGAAAAATCCTGTAACTCCAAGTTAATCTCAATAAAGCCAGTGAAACAAAGCGAAGACCATAGAGGACGAGATCCACTATCTTTGTGGATTGTGACTTTTTCAACTTGATTTGCAAGGTCAAACATATTAAATAATGGACCAATTCTGTCAATTATCTAGGAATGTGCTCCTTGTGATATGCAGAAGGACTGTGTTAAACCAGTGGTTCACATGCACAAGGACCCCAGTGCTGAAAGATCATTTTAACTGAGATGGCAAAAAAAAAAAAAAGAAAAAAAGTAACTGCCTTGTAAAGCTTCACCTTCTCTCACTGAAAAGTTCTTTTATGCTTATATGTAGAAAAGGAAAGTCCAGCATCTGTTTCACTTACTTAGTGATACTTTTGAGGATGGGTCTAATGTTTCAACCCAAAATCACACTATGAAAAAACATTGCAGGATGTCCTGAGATCTCTAACCTGATTTAGGTAGTAACCTGGCTCTGTAAATTGAGTGGCTTCCATATAGGGAGTAGTCCTACCTGCACCAAATGTTACTTTCCCTGATACTGCCTTATGCTCTACTCCCACTTTGTCGTCCTGCCTATCATATGATAGAACTTTAAAATCTTTGGGGGTAGGCACTGCTCCACGTGCAACCAGCATCTGCCTGACAGAACAGAGACTGTTGCTATTCCTGATAGGATCTCAGGTGTGGCTGTAATACAAGTAATAGCTTATGGAAATAGAAAGGGAAGTGCACTGGTTATGCGAGTGGCTGTCCTTCCATAGCTCCTCATTCTATCTCTGGCAACACAATCGGACTAATGTCTGGTGTCCCTGGTCTTCTTCCTACTACTCCTTCTGAATGTACCTCTCCTGTGGTTCTTCTGTGTCCCTGGAGCAAATGGCAGAAAAGCAGTGCCAGTAGCTCCTCTAGCTATTGATCAAAATGAGGAGTCCTGTGGCACCTTACAGACTAACAGATATTTTGAAGCATAAGCTTTTGTGGACAAAAACCCTCTTTGTCAGATGCATGTCAAGTGGGTCTTTGCCCATGAAAGCTTATGCTCCAAAATATCTGTTACTCTATAAGGTGCCGCAGGACTTCTTGTTGGTTCTGAGGAAACAGATTACCATGGCTGCCCCTCTGATACTGGCTATTGGTCAGTAAGCAGTGCTGTCATCTCCCCTGGGCCTTTGGCACTGTTGACTTAGTCTCTGGTGCAGAGCTTGGCTGTAGGCAAGGAACGTCTGCTCCCTTCCCCCATTTTCATATAACTGAGCTGTAGGTGGCCACCTTTTAAATTTCCTGTCTCACCCTTCTGCTTCTGGTGGGAAGGGGAATGGTTTGATTCCACCCACCAGGGCGGTGGTATAGTCTCTCCCCATCTACCTCAGGAGAATGCCAGCCCCCCACCCCACTACAGTGAGTCTCCTCTGAAAGGGCTGAGACACTTTCCCAAGGTTTGTCCAATTCTGAGCCGAACAGTTTAGAGACTCAAAGCTACTGTAATGAGAGATGTGTTTGACTTGACCCCACCCAGTCTGAGTTTGCACTAAATGTTGGGAAATGTCAGCTGCAGAAAATATTTCTGTGAAAAGTGAGCTGCCTTCAACACAAAAATGGGTTTTGCCTTACATTAATTAACTTTGCAAGGTAGGAAAGCAATTAGAGTCCCCATTGCAGAGATCTGGAATTGAGACACAGAGGGCTTAAATCCCCCAAGATATCTGAGGCAGAGCTAGGAATTGTCTCCAGCTCCCTTGAATTTTAGTCCAGTGGTTTAACCATTAGCTCAGAAAAGAGGCAGACATTGAAGAAAGCGGAAGCATAAATGTACAGGGATAGCAGGAGGGCTGGCTGGCAGGCAAAGTGACTGGTCAGACAATTTAGCTTCAGAACATAGATATAAGTGAGAATAGGTAGGCCTCATGTCAACAAGCTGAGCCACATGTGTCAGACACCTGTGTGACTCATTATATAGCAACTAATGAAGATACGGTTAAAAAAAATCTGTATTTCTGGTAACGATGCTCAGTACAGAAAGAACACAGCTTGACTTTGACTGTCAGATCCCAGTGTGTGTTTGCAGGGTTGGCAGTCAGGAAAAAACATTTTTTTACTTTTAAATGGAATAAATCTGATACAGAATATCTAAGAGAGAATGGAGCCAGAAGCTTCATGGTGCTAATTTTTACAGTCCCCCTCAGAAGCAAAGCCGAAATTTAAACTTCAGCATGTTGAAAGCCCAGTTTTTTCTTTTGAAAAGCAGGTATGTGGGAACATTTTTACTCAACTCCTGGTCCTAGCCCTGGGCCCTAAACCCAGGAACATCTTTGTACCTCGGCTTCTTGGCTCTGTTTAAAATTGGCCATAGTCCCATTGCGATCTAATGGCTGGTTTTAGGGAAATTGTTCCCTATGCCAGTTCTGTGATTGTAGCAAGCTGCACAACTTACTCCTCCCAGTATTTAGGATTCACTGTGCCTGACCACTGGTATAAAGCCTCTCTACATGCCACCCTGCTTCTGTAGGTGCACACCCACCACTTCCTGTTAATAATTTAGCCAGTTACAGAACACCAGCTCCTTAAAGAGTTGGCATTTTAATGCCCTGGAGAGGCTGGAACAACCCATTCATATTAAGTGTTTTATGTGTAGAAACAAGCACCAGCAACAACCCCTGTAGAACACCCAGCATCCAAACCTTTGAGTGCTGGGGTTGGATTAAAGTCCTGCCATCCATTTTTCTTATCAGTAAGGTACTGTAGGCTCTATCAGGCTTGTAAGCTGCTGGCAGCAGTGGGCCCATAGGATGGATCCCTTTCCAGCACTGATGTGTGTTTAAGAGGATTGCCCATTTCTCCAGCTGGCTTCCCAAATGTACCACTTGATGGATCCCACTGGGTCCCACTTCTGGCAAATACTTGGTTTGCAGATACAGCCTAGTGCTCTTGTATAGGTAAAGTGTGGGCAGCTGTGGTAAGTGTTTTTCCAAATTTGTTATTGCCATTTTTTGGCTGGCTAGTAAACAGTGTATGGGCCACATGTCCTGTAATTTAATTATTCTCTCTCTCTCTCTCTCTGTCACACTCACACACACGCAAACACATGGTGCTCTTTCCTCAGATGTAAATAGCCACCATCCTGAAGTCTGGGTTAACTGCTAGTCTGGGGTGTTAGAACCAGCTTGGCTGGATTTGGGAAATTTATTGGGACATTTGATTTGTTTTGTAAGGTACTGCAGTTCTTCCTCTCTCTCTTGCTCTCCTTCCATAACTCTCATATACATAAAGGAAAACTATTGGCATTTACCGTCAGTCTTTCTGATTCTTCTCTTGTGGTGTATGGTATGTTCTTGTATGGCTTTTGTTCATTACAAAAAGAAAACCATGGTAACTTAAGCTCTCAGAGGGCAGCAGCATGGTGAGTAAATCCAAATCAAGAGAACTGGATTTGCAGTGTTTTTGTTGTAGTTAAATATATATATTTCAGCTTTTTCCAAATGATCTATCACTAGGTTACCTCCTTCATTCAGTAAGGGTCCCACACCTTCCCTGGCCAGCATATTATTGCTAAAACGTCTGTAGAAATCTTTCTTTTTCCCTTTCATATTCCTTGCTAGTCAACTCTAGTGCTTGGGTTTTTCTGAATATACCATATATGCTTGAGCAATAAGTTTATAGTCCTCTCTAGTCGTCTGTCCAAGTTTCCACTTCTTGTAAGCTTCCTTTTTGAGTTTAAGCTCACCAAAGATTTCTCTGTTATGACAGGTTGGTTGCCTACCATATTTGCTTCTTTTATGGTACGTTGGCACAGTGCAGTTCTGTGCCTTTATTAAGGGTTCTTTACAATACAACCAACTCTCCTGGACTACAGCCAACTTACCACCTCATGTTAGTATCTCAAGGGCCCTGCCCATCACTTCCCTGAGGAAGCAAAGGTCTGCTTTTCTGAAGTTCAGGGTCTGTATTGTTGTTCTCCTTTTTCCTTTGATCAGGATCCTGAACTAAATCATCTCATTATCACTGCTACCCAGGTTGCTAATGATATCTACTTCTCCTGCCAGTTCTTCCCTGTTTGTGAGCAACAGGTCAAGTGGAGCATGGCCCCTGGTTGGTATCTCCAGGACTTGCACCAGTAAGTTGTCTTTCTTCACCTTTGTAGGCTTTGGGAGGTCAGATTTCCAGCCCTTGTAGGGAGAGGGGGATTTAAATGTGCCTACGGACCACATCTTTAAAGGTATTTAAATTAATGGGAATTGGCAGCTTTGAAGAGCTGAACCAGAGTGACTGAAGCCTGGCACATGAAGGAAATTAAGTCAGTATATCTGCGTCACTTGAGGGAGTAAGAACTCCTCATCCCTGAGCAATGTAGTTAAGCTAACTTTAACCAACATAGATAACATTCTTCATTGACTTAGCTACTGCCTCTGAAGGAGATGAGTGATAAACAGTGATTGGAGAACTTGTCCTGCCAGCGTAGATAGTTGTACATTAAAGTGCTACAGTGCACCTGTGCCATTGTGATGTTCTAAGCGTAGCCATACCCAAAGCTGGGGGTGGGTTCTGAAAATTTGCACCCCATGACTTCTAAAGAGAGACAACCTTTGAGTGCTTGATTTCTATCTCCTGAGTGTGTGGGCCACTGATGTACCAGACTTGGACTTTACTGTGAGATCCCATGCTCCTGATATTTCTTTGTAAACACATTTGCCTTGTTTTCTGATAGGGAGAGAAACCACATTCAGGATGGAGTAAAGGCCTGAGAAGAGATAGAAGGGACAAAATTTATCCCCAGTGTTGTTCACAATGGAGACAGAGCAGGAATTGATTTGGCTATTGATGCATTAAACAACGTCCACAGCTTTTGTTTTTGTCTCAAAATGGAGCCACAGGTCTTTAGCCTTTCCACAAAGTAGGATCATAGATGTGCCCCTATTGTCAGGCTCCTAAACATGGGGTTTGATTTTCAGAGGTGCTGAGTTGCTGAGGCTTGCATTGGGTTAAATAGAAGTGATATTGAGGCCAGGGCTGAATTTGACCCAGAGTCTGCAGGTTTTGTTTTCTCTGAATCTTTCAGTGTAATGCCTTGCTGCATCAAACAAATTTCCATGATCTTTGTGCTCTTCTTCTGTATTTAGTTGTGTCTCACCCTGTTTCCCAGTTATCACCTTATTAACTGCACTCCAGCTGTCTCTTTCCTCTAACACAATAGTAACATATTTTCTTATATATACTAGCACGATTAGACTATCTCTCCTTGCAGCCGGTGAAGACAGCAGGAGTGCTCTGGAGTTTACAGTTAAACAGGCTCATAAATCTTTTGCAAAATCAGGACTTGAGATGACAATTGATTTTAAAAATATAGAGCTAGAACTTCTGCTGGGGTAAATTGGCATAGTTCCACTGAAGTTAGATCAATTTACCCTCCGATGAGGAGCTGCTCCGTTATGCATCGGTACCTGGCTTTTTACTTTTTATGTGAAGTTGGTTAATCATTTTGAAAAGATAAAATATACTGACCCTGATTATTTTGTCCAATGGGGCTTAGAATGCCCATAAAGAAAGCTAGAGCTAGAAAACAGAGAGTTGTATGGACAATTCACTGCAGACACAAACCACGTATTTCATTCTGTAGCCCATGAAATTATTTAAAGCTGGTGACTGTGGTCTCATCAACTCTTCTGCAAAATGGGGTCAGCACTTACATCCCCTGTCCCCTATCAATACAGGGAAAACTCAGGACTGGCAGGAAATGCTCTTGGTGAACCAAAGCAGGTAGTTTTTCCTCTGAGTTGGGAATGAAACAACTGCCCCCCTGACATGCAACTGATCTGAGGTAAGAATGTAAACATTTAATTGGTTAATTGGTAAGCTGCATTCTAAATGGATGAGGCTTACTAGTTACAGTTAACTGGTAGGGGCTGGAACAGCCCCCCTCCTGCTGCAGACAGGGAGTTCCTCCAGCCCCTTGGGGCTGCCACATGCTTGGGTGCTTCCTATGGGCCATGGTAGCCCCAGTCTGCAGCAGCCCTGGAGGGGGATGTTTGGGGAAGTGGAAGTAACTGGGGAGGGTCTGCTCTGGCCAGGGTGGCTGAGGGTGTGTGTGTGTGTGTATGAATATTTAATATTGAAAAAGCATAAGGAAGACATATAAGAGGTCTTAGACAGTTCTTTATTTACTTTGCCTGTTCCACACTTTCCAATGGGTACACAAGTGAGTGTAGTGCCAGGGTTACCAAGATATGCCCATATCCCACTGAAGAAAAATATAACAAAAGTAGAGAATGACATTTGTCCATTGCTACATGGGAATGGTAGAATTACCAGTAATAATGGAGAAGAAGCAGAAGTGTTCAATAGACATTTCTATTCTGTATTTGGGAAAAAACTGATGATATTGTCATATCATATAATAATGCTTTTCCATTCCACCAGCATCTTAGTCAGATTTGAAAAAGTTAGAAATTTTTAAATCACTCAGATCAGATAATATGTGCAAATGAATTTTAAAAGAATTGGCTAAGGAACTCAGTAGACCATTACAAAGGGTAATTCTGGGAACACCATGGGAACTCCAGAAGAATGGAAGAAAGCTAATCTTTGTCCCAGTCTTTACAAAGGGAAAACAAGATGACCTTGGAAATTATAGGGTTATAAATTTCACATTGAGCCTGGGAAAGATAATGGAACTGCTGATTCAGCACTCACTAAATAAGTAAAGAATTAGATGAGGTTTATATAATTAAGGCCAATCAACATAGATTTATGGAAAAATAGATCCTGTCAAACTTAACAACATTTAAATTAAATTACAATTTTGGTTGATAAAGGTAATAGTGTTGACATGATATATTTCTGTAAGGCATTTGACTTTGTATTGCATGACATTATCATTAAAAGTCTAGAAAGATATGAAAAGAACATGGCAAATATTAAATGAATTAAAAGCTGGCTAGCTGATCTCAAGATATAATTTTAAGCAGGGAATCATGATCAAATGGGTTAGTTTCCAGCAGGGTCCCAAAATGGTGGGTTCTTGACCCTGTACTATTTACCACTTTTACCCATGACATGGAAGAATTTTTTTTTAAAGAATCACAGACAAAATATATAGATGACAGAAAAATTGGGAGCGAGTGATAGATAATGAAGAAGACAGGTCACTGATAGAGAGTAATATGGATAGTTTTGTATGCTGGGTGCAAGCAAATAATGTGTGTTTTAATATGATTATCTCACAGAAGCATTAAAATGTAGTACTAGCAAGGACATTAAGAAGTCATCAACTCTGCCTTTTTTCTCTGAGGCAACACCCGCTAAATCTAAACCATCCATGGCAGGTGGTAGTCTAAACTGTCTTTAAAAACCTCCCAGAGAAGCCAATTCCTGAATTTAATTATTTGTGTAGTTAGAACGATTTTCCTAATATGTAACCTAAACTCCTCTTGCTGCAGATTAAGCCCATTTCTTCTTGCTCAACCTCTAGAATACACAGAGAATAACTGATGAAAATTTTCTGTATACCAGCCCTTAACATATGGGCAGTTTGTTATCAGATTCACTCTCAATCATAGGTTAGCTTTTTTTCCATGGTTTCTTTCTGGAATTGTCTCAAATTTATCCACATCTTTTTTAATGTGTGGCATGCAGATCTGGACACCATATTGCAGCTGAGTCTTCACTACAGGCATGTACAATGGGACAGTTGCCTCTCATATCTTACACGCAACTCTGTTGTTAATACGCCCCAGAATTATATCAGCCTGTCATGGATACATTAAATTTCTGGTTCACATTCCATTTGTGAACCACATGAACCCTCAGATCAATTTCTGCAATACTACCAGTTAGCCATTTGGTCCCCATGTTGTAGCTGTGTATTTGATTTTGCCTTCCAAAGTGAAGTAATTTGTAGTTGTCTTCATTGAATTTCATCTTGGCTGATATCAGACTATTTCTCCAATTTACTAAGGTCATTTTGAACTCTAATTCTGCCTTCCTGAGTGCTAGCCACCCTTTCTATGTGAGCATCATGCACAGACTTTAAGAGCATATTCTGCATGCTGCTGTCCAAGTGATTAATGAAAATATGGAATAGTGCTAGACTGCAGATTGATCCTTGTGTGACTCCGCTAGATCCATCCTACCAGTCTGACATCAAATCCTTGGCAACTGCTTTTTGAGTATGATCTTTCAAACAATTGTGCACCCACCTAGTAGTGTTTTCACCTAAACTACATTGTCCTGCTTTGTATATGACAATGTAATGTGGGACTATTTTCAAAAGCCCTACTAATTCCACATATATTGCATCTACAGCTTCCTGCCTATTCCCTAGATATGTAATCTTGTTCAAGAAGGAAACAATGGTGGTTTGGCATGATTTGTTTTTGAGAAATCTATTCTGGCTACTAATTGCAAACCTATTATCTTGCTACTTGACAGCTTTTTTGCTTTGCTATTATCTTCTAGATACTGTAACAGGGAGGACAGCAGACCCAGCTAGGATGGGGGGAAAGGCACCTCAGGCTGGCAGTGTGAGACAGAGAAAGAGCTAGTGCAGTAATTCAGGTGAAAGCAACTGCAATCAAGTAATGAAAGCAGGGAGAGTGAGGAGTTTGGAGAGCAGTTAAGGAGATAAGGTGGAGAAGAAAAAATAAGAGGTCCAGGGAGTGCTTACAAAGGCAGATGGGGAGGAAAGACTGCCTGGGCTCCCCTTCCCCGACCAAGGCAGGACAAGGGTGCACCTTGACGCAGTACTTACAAAATGTTTAGTCATTTGTCCCAGTATTTTTCCAGGTATCAAAATTAGGCAGATTGGTCTATAATTCCCAAGGTTCTCTTTGTTTCACTTTTTAAAGATTGGTACGTTCTTTGCCCTTCCCTCATCCATTTTCTGTAAGTTCTCAAAGAAAATGGCTAATGGTTCAAATAGTTCCTCAAGTATTTTAGTATGAATTTCATCAGGTTCTGATGATTTGACTACATTCAACATATCAAAATATTCTTTGATTTAGTCTTTCTCTGGTTCTGGCTTCCTTTTGGCCTTACCCTTCATTGGTGGCCCAGTATCAGGTCACTGTTAACCCTTTAATGAAAACTGAAGCAAAATAGGCATTTAATCTCTTGATGTCATCAGTTAGTAGCTCTCCTTCCCTGCCAACCTATGATTTATTTCCTTCACCTTTCTCAAGTTCTCAGTGTATTTAAAGAATGCCTTCTTATTATCTTTTAGGTCTCTTCCTAGGTGTAACTCTATCTGTGAGGGTAAGTAACCATGGGAATAATTTACCAAAGAGGTATAGTGGATTCTCCTCCAATGGCAATTTTTAAGTCAAGATTAGATTGTTCTCAGAATGGTAAAACCTAGGAACAATTTGGGGGAATTCCATGGTTTGTGTTATGCAGGAGGTCAGGCTAGTGATCACTGTGATCCCTTGTGGCCTTGTAATCAATGCATTGTGGATGGATGATGTAAGATCCAAACTAACATGGTGCATGAACGTAAAAAAAGCTTTCTTTTGAGCTTCACGTAAGTTCTTGTTTCCCCCATTATTTTTAATAGAAGTCCCATATGGGTCTATGTAATCCAATATGCTGTGTGTGGTGGTGACCAGATACTTCAGAGGAGAATGCAAGAAACCCACCAATGAATTATTACAGAATAACCTTTCCATAGGGTACATTTCTAGCTTGCTCTCCCTGCTGTCCATTTACCCTTCTCCTGATCTTCCTACCTAGAATCTGTACTCTCATGGGCTCCATTACAACTTTGCTTCTGCTGGCTGGTCTATAGGGGTACATCTACATGACAAAGTTATTTCAAATAAGAAACTCTATTTCAAAATAACTTTGTGATCATCTAAACAACTGCGGTTTCTAATAATTTCTAAGTAGTGGCCAGCTTATTTCAAAATTAGTAGACCTCATGGCTATGTCTACACTATATATAGAGAGAGAGAGAGAGACACACACACACACCCCTCACAGAGTTGGAGGAGACCTTGGGAGGTCATTGAGTCCAGTCCCCTGCCCTCTTCACAGGGCTAAGCACCATCCCTTCTATTATTAACCTATTTGCCTCAAATCCCTAAATGGCCCCTGAAGGATTGAGCTCACAACAGTGGCTTTAGCAGGCCACTGACCTAACCACTGAGCCATCCCTCTGCCCTTTTCTAAAAGAAGCATGCAAATGAGGGAAATCAAAAATACAAACGAGGTTCAGCTTTACATATCAGGTTCCTCATTTGCATATGGTTCTTTCAAAAGAAGAAAAGCACTATAGACATGGCTCTTTTGAAATTAAATCCCATTTTCGAAAGAACCCTTCTTTCCTTTTTTTTATAGGAAGAAGGATTCTTTTGAAGATGGGGTTTACTTTCAAAAGAACTGCACCTCCACTGCTTTTCATCTTTTGAAAGAAGAATATGCAAATGAGGTACCAGATACATAAATTTGAACCTCAGTTACATTTTTGATTTCCTTCATTTGCATGACTCTTTCAAAAGAGCAATACAATTGTAGACACAGCCCATTATATGAGGAATACCACATATTTCAAAATAGTTGTTTCAGTATAGGGCCTGTCTAGACTGGGAATACACTCATCCCTCGTTAAGCGAGTGCTCTACTTACAAGTACTTGCTTAAATGAAGCACACACTTACCTTTTTCACTGGATGAGTGAACACCCCCCCCCCCGCTAATAAAGCTTTATCTCCCTCCCCTCGGCTCCAACCCTCTGTAGTGTAACTCCCCCCACCGGCCCTCCACACCCAACCCACCGCAGCCTGACCCCACCATCCGCCTTGGAGACCCCAAACTGCCACAGCCTGACCCCTACCACCGGCCCGCGCACCTAAACCGCCACAGCCTTAATCCCACCACTTGTCCCCCATACCCAAACTGCCACAGCCTGAACCTCCCCACCAGCCCTGCAGACTCCAAACCACTGCAGCCTTAACCACCCCCCCAGGCCCCATGCACCCAAACCACCACAGCCTTAACCCCACCACCCGCCTCATGGACTCAACCTGTAGCAGCCTGATTCCCCCATTTCCCCCTCCTCTGCCACAACCCACTACCAGCTTTTAATCCTCCCTCCTCCTCATGGCCCCAAACTGCCCCCAGCCTTTAACCCTCCCCAACCCACCCCACAACCCAAGGTTTACTTACCTTTCAAAAGCAGTGTCACCTTCTGCCTCTCTTTCACCAAGTTCGGAGCACTAGGAACCAATCAGAGACTTTTCCATGCATTTCAATAGTAATTTAGTGTCCCTTTTATGAGTTTTCACCTACAAGCAGAAAATTGGGAACCAATTATGCTCGTATAATGAGGGATGAGTGTAGAGTCTATTTTGAAATAAGTCATAGTGCATCCAATGCCTATATTTGAAATAGGTTCTATTCTGTGTAGACACTATTTCGAAAGAGCTAAATGCTATTTCAAAATGAATTTTGTGTGTAGCTGTGCTATTTTGAAATAAACTATTCTTGAATCCCTTTTCTGGAGTAGCTTATTCAGGGATAATATTTCTGTGTAGGCATAGCTTATGAGAAGACCTGTTTACATCAAGCTCTTTCTATTTGGACACAAGCTCTGCACACATGAAAGATCTTTCATGGTCAAGGCCTAAATCTAGTGAAGAAGTAATTGTTTCCTGGGGATGAAAACAATTACTGTAGGTCTCTTTTATTTTGAGTCACCCACAGATCCAACCATTCCACTCTCCTAGTTTCACGAAAAGTGAGCTCTGAATTCTTAGAAGCCAAATCAGGGAACATCCCCACATGTGTAATTCTAATTTCCAACTTCTACAGTGTTCCCTTAGTATATATTGGAGCACCTGTTCTCCTATATTTAGAATTCTTTTTCTCTTTGGTTGCAGGTTAAGAGTTAGTTAGATGGTGTCTCTACCTGTCTATGAAAACAGTAATTTCTTCCTCTCTGATTTCTAGAGCCCTGCATAGATAGAAATATCTACCCACAGATTCAGATAGACACAGCTAGACATCGACATCTGCACATCCACAGGAATCTACTCCCAAGAGACACTGAAGTAAATGTAGAGGTGTGTGGTAGCGTCACACCTGGAAGCCAGAGACCTGCACCAACAGCTCCTGCTGTCCATATGGCAGTGCCACCTTCAGGCCTGCTCCGAGATATGGCAGCTTCTGTCTTAGGTTTTAGAGCTCCACTGATGCTGGGGTGGAGCCAGTACAGCTGTGTGGGCAGGAGTAGCCACAAGCATGGGGTGGTGGCTCCCAGACGTGACAGGACCATGCTCCTTTCCATTGGCTGCAGTGTCTCTTGGGAGTAGAACCAGCAGATCTGTGGATATCAATTTCTATCCATGGATATTCACATACACAGGTAGACATATGTATTTACACAGGGCTCTGTTTATTTCATACTGAGTGGCCTGTTAATAATTTCACGTAAGTCTCTAAGGAACTAATTTAAATAATAATAAAACGGAGTTTTTCCAAAATAACAATGCCCACACAGATTTATGCCATAATAATAAAAGGGTTGATTCTAAACCACCACAATTTATTTATTTGCTGTTATTTTTGGGTACATTAACTCTCACATTCTTGAATGGCTCAGGATAAAGACGTCCAATTCACCTGATTGTAATTATTTGAATGTGCGGACTTGATTTCCTCCCTCCAAGATTACCTGATTACAGTACTCCTGCTAGATACACTTCCTTTCTCATTTGCTTTGGAGTGTTTGAATCTGATTGAAAAATAGAGAAAAATAGAAAATGGTATCTTTTTTCCACAGAAAATTTTGAGTTTTCAGAAAAAAGATCCAAATCCAAAATACATCCCCTGAAAATTAAAAAAAATTCAGTGCTGAAATGCTGCAGTTATGTCTTGTGGGACATATATTCTTCAGGTACCTCATTTCATTTTTCTCTACAGTTCATACTCTCTGGTTGAATAAAATCTCCAATCATGCACCCTGGTCTCCTATGTTGGTAAGAGAAACATATACTATATCATGGCAGCTGAAGTCTGGCTGGGGAGCCTAGTGCGCCACAAAGACTGGGGACACAAGGCAACCAACGTGCATCTCTCATCAGGCACTGTGAGGCAGTCTTTTAGAATAAGTCTATTTCAGATTTCCACTGAAAATTGGTGCTTGGTTGTTTGGTTTTTGCATGAGAAATCGGAATTTTCCATGGAAAGCAAATACTTTCCATGGGTATTTTCAGTCAGTGATGAAATGTGTTGACGGGTAGGGAAAATTCTTTTTCTCCTCACTCCTTCACCTGAATTTGCTTCACTGGAAAAAGGCAGGGAACAGAAACTGGAAGCAAAACTTCAAGGGAGTATTGGTTCAGGAGTGGAGCAGTAAATGCTTACTTTCTCTTTCCATCATATACCAAAACTGGCTCACAACTACCTACAAGATCCACAGAAAAAATATGGGTATTTCAGACACATACTATTAAAAATAGTTTCTAATAGTCTGAATATTATACCAAAACTGATTTGAAGTCACAGTTTTGAAAAAGAAAAAAGATTGACTTTTGTGTGGCCAGCTTGAGACACCTTCAAAGATCCTTGTTTTTAGGAGATGGCCATATTATGAAAACCAGACCTCTTTAACAATCTCAAATTGTCACCCATAATAACTATTTTTTAAAAACATCTTGACCTAACTGTTTTCCTTTTGAAAACAATGGGAAAGAACAGATTTCTCTTCTCACACGTCACCATTTATCTATTCATTGGGCAAGATGGGATGCCTCCTTGAAGGAAGCTAGCAGTTCTCTGTTCCTGTCACAGTAGCTGTTAGCCTTCTTTGGATATTCATGATCATATAACAGTGTGATATGCACAGTGTGATTTTGTGACTGGAGGATGATGCCATTTGTACCAATTTTGTATGTGCGTCACTCGATAGAAAAACACATTTTTTTCCTGTAAAAGGATTTGCAGGAGATATTGATTAATGAAATGTTTAACTTTCTCATTTTACAAGTCCATGTTAGTTCACTTACTGTTTAATATAATGTATAAATAATGTCACATTCAGGGGGATTTGGCAAAAATCCCGGTTGCTTTTTTTGGACCCCTATTAACATGATAAGCCCATTTTATTAAGATTTCATTTCTTTTCTTTTCTTTTCTTTTCTTCAAAAGGTCAAGATGGAACAGCATGTTCAACATAAATAGGAATCACGGAGTAGACCCTCAGACAGCATAAACTGGTTTAGTAGCATAGAAATCAATAGAACAACACTGAATCATACCTCCCAGTGATCTGGTCCCAAAACTCAAGGGGAAACAAACAGAGTACCTGTTAAATGAAAGGGGATCTCTAATCATATCCTGCCTTAACTGCAGCAACTTCTTCCTTTCTTGTCTTTGATGCTAACTTCACATCATTTCTGTCAGTTCCAAATCCTTTTTCACCCTTTGAATTGACCACGCTGCTCAGTCTCAACTTATCTCTGACCTTGTTTCCACTGAGACAAAAAGTCAGGCTTCAAGGACAGCACATTTGTTTAAAATTGCCATTGCCCATCGATTTCACAAAGGCCTGAATCCTTCAGACACTTAAGAATGTACCTAACTTTGCCCACAATTGTAGTCCTGGTAGTTTTCACTGGACCATTTTGTGAGTCAAATTGCTCAAACCTTTCCCTGCTATAGGGTGCTGCAAAAGAAATCTGAAGATTTTTCAATTACTACCCTAGTGTTTATATGCCACCATACTACCCTGATCTGTGATCTGGTCTGATCTTGCAAACAAAATAAGATATAGCCAATGCTTAATGGAAGACCTCCAATGATAACACAAAAATCTGGTAAGAAGTGACGCTAATGAATCATTAAGTGGTGTTTTACCATCTGAAGTAGTCCTGAAAACAATTCTTCATGAGTGTATCAGGAGGGAGATAAGTTAGCACATAGGGAGGGTGGGACAGAAAGAAGGGAAGTTGTTCCATGCATATGAAATGGTATGGGAGAAGACATGAAGGCTCAAGAGAGTGAGAAAGGACTGATTCTAAGGGCTGTCCCTTCTAGGTGGACTTGAGGATGGATGGAGAGCTTTGTCCTCTGAGTCTACCAAAGGTACTAACTACACATGAAACCTTTCAAACAGAACCCCAGAACCCAAATTACTGGAGGTAATAATGTTTTCCTGATTTGACGTTCCATTAAATGTGAATAGGATTGCTCATTATAAGACAAAAAACAATACAGTTGCTGTCATCATTTTGATTAATACAGTTATGTGTGGTATTTGGAGAGAGCAGTCTGGGTCAGTTGGTATAGAGGTGACATGGCAATAGAAGACGGAGAGTCTTACACTTCTGGACTGGGACTTGGAGAGGACTAGGCTGAATTTCCAGCTCTGCCACGGACTCTATCATCTTGGTTAAGCCACACAATCTTTGTGTGCCTCAGTTACTCACCTGAATACTAATATTTCCTTTGTCTGTCCGATCTATTTATATAATAAACCCTTGTCTCTTACTAGATGTATATCCGGCACCTAGCAAATGAAGCATGTATCTTAGCTGGGTCGTCCAAGTGTTAGTATGCTAATAACTATAATAATTCACATATAGAGACCTTGTTGAAAATTGCTTTTTGACATGGATGTATTAAATTCTTTTTTGGTGATGAAAACACCCTGTGCCATCCCACCAAGAATCCATATTGTATTTATGATGAAAACATTAAAGAGAGAGAGATGTTAAATGGCTGCCCCAAAAGTTTGTTATTCTACAGGGTAAAATCTGCTTGGTTGCTTCTATTTTTTTATAAATTAATATTTGCCAATGCCTTTCTATTGATTGATAGACTTATTGATGCATTATCCAGCAGCAATCTATACCAGCAAGGTCAATAGGGTGTAATTACCAGCAGAACAGGCCAGAGTCTGCTCCCAGAGCACTGCTCTCTGCACAAGCTCTTTCAGTATGCATATCACATCTCCCTGCTTGTAGCAGGCTGATGAGTGTGTGCAGTTAGTGCAGGCACACACATACTTCTGCGCTTTCCCTGAAAGTGGAGCATTAGCAACTGCAGAAAAAGCACTCCCGTTTCTCAGCTCTGGTACTGGCAGCAACTGTCTAATTCTTTCTGGAGGAACTTGGAGACAGCCCTGAAGGCAAGTTTAAAAAGGACCTAGTGACACCCTGCTGTCACATCTGGTGTCAAGAATCCTCTTATTAGTAGCCCATTTACGATCACTTTCTTAATCCCATCAATAGTGTACACTCTTCCAGAAACCTGTCAGTCCTGAAGGAGGGAGCACACTGCTGAAGGTATGTTGCAGTCTTCTTTACCTTAAATCATTTCCTGAATATTTCCATCTTTGAATCTGGGTTACAGACATTCCTGTTCTGTGCCATTTTCTATTGTAGGCTGCTAGCACAGAGCTTTAGCAAATCAAAGCAATGTAAATAAATAGCCAGGAATCTTTCACTCAGTAAACTGAGCAGATCATGCTGTTGAATGACAAAATAAATATGACTAGATTAAAGTTTCAAAGCAGATGATAACTCAGCTGCAGATTATATCTAAGAATGGCAGGTTTAATATCAGTGCAACATTTACTGTCAGGGGCTTCCTAAGTGTGGTCACACAACACTGCTTTTTAATTGATGAAAAATTCCAAGTGTTTTCTGCAATTGGCATATGTGTTTGGGAATCAAAAAATATACCTTTTAGCTAACTTTGGTCAGGTTGTCGATGACAACACAGAACATTTCTAAAAGGAAACACGAGAGAACCACAGAGTGCAACTCTCTTCTATAGTTTTATAGGTATAAAGCGAGTTAATAAAACTCTTGGCCAAGCCAGGAAGTTTGCTGTAATTGTGAGTTTCCGTGAATGTAGCGATTGAGGAAACACTAAGTATTAACTGCTCAGAGTACCGATCCCAAGATTTTATAACAATTCATGGTGGTTAAAGGTGGCTGTACATCAGAGAGGCAATTATGACAGCTGAGATGTGATAAGAATAGAATATTTTTAGTTCCATTGAACTAGCTGACTGTACATTTTATGTGCTTGCAAAAAACTTGATTTGCTGATTATACTTGTGGATTCATTTGCTAATAGGTCCCCTCCAATATAACACAGGTATGTTTTCAACATTTCAAGATCTTTCACTGTCATGGGGAATATATTACAATATATCCTTACACAACCCCAATATCTCTTTCATGTGTCAAAACGTAGTTTACCATGAAGTTATTGTGATACAACCAGTGTTTTTGATATGAATTTGATATCTCCTCTATTGCTTACAAGGGAAGTAAGGTCAAAAAATTGTGCATAATTGTATATCTATTTTAATGTATCAAGATTCTGCTTAATGTTCAAAGTGTCAAGAAAATTCCTGTGCCTGTTATTTATGTGTGTACAACTGAGTGATTCTATTCTGGCATAAAGAAATAGTACTGGCTTGAGAATACACAAGGTGGTGTGGGCGTGTTTGTGTACTATTCATAGACTAAAAAATTAAGTACTCCAAATTGTCTATAGAACTCAATGGCTTTTTTATTATTAACAATGTATTCCATTAACAGGGCATGCAGTACACAGTGGTAGCTATGCAACAGAATGAAACAAGCTATCGGGGATCACCTTGCATACTTTTCTAAAACACTGATAAAGGAGAAAACTCTTTGATGGTAGTTTCTTTAAAAATCTAAACGGTATGGAGGAGTCATGAATAGCTGGAAAGCACCAATATCACACAAGCAGATTTTTGTAAATGCTCTGGGTTGTAGCCTATCTGTGTATGCCTTAGCAGATTTCAGCTTTCTGATATCCAGGGGCACATCTTTGAGAGTTTGTCCTTGCCAGAGTTGGACAGTAGCCATTCACCACTGGCAAGGTCACTCCAGCCATCCTGCTGTGCTTTTCACAGCTGTAGAAACTGCTTCAGCACTAAAGCTCCTGTAGCCTGTCACTTTGTATCTCATCTCCAGGGAGAAGAAAGGCGAAAAGACATTTTGTTGTTTTCATTAGTCTTGATGTTTTATAAGAGTCAATACAGTGTAATGGACAAACTTTGTGGTATATTCTCCTATTGTTATATTGTCCTGTCATTCTCAACATTCAGTGAGTACAGTCACAAGGTGAATTTCAATATATATTATTTCCCTGGGTTTTGTGTAAAAAAAGTTTCCAGTGGGACAGATTCTGTTCTGCATTACAGTGGTGTGAGTCCACGGTCATGCCCCTGAAGTCCGAGGAGAAGGTAGTCCATATGTACACGAGGGTAAACAAAAGCAGGAATTGAGTATGTGAGTCAGAGGCTCAATAGATACAAACTGAGGTAGACCCACCAGTTACAAAAGAGCTACGCTGATTTACACCAGGTGAGGATTGGGACATCTATTTTTTCAGCTTAGACTCTATTTCAGCAGAACTATTATGACCTGTAATATCCGGACACTTCCAGCATACTGTGAGAAAACATTTATCTGCGTGCAGTTAGAAGGACTAGGAGGAATCTGAGAGCAGTAATATTTTACCTACTCCCTTACCATAACCCAGGAGAGACAGATATTCCCATTGAGTTCACCTTAAGATGTGTAATGTCTTCTTTTTTGCTTGACTATATGCCAGGCTCAGAGTTCAGTGTTAGCTCCATGCTGCCAGTTTTTTGACCTCAACCTTGGCTTCTGTGGAGGTGAAAGGTCGTTCAGTTCAATCTCTTGGCTAGCTCACCTCTATGCTACTTCACAGCAGAGTTGTCAGTCATGTAATAAGCCACTGTTATTCTTTTATATTCTGAGTCACCATCCAAATCAGAGCCATGGAGAATCATACACATTTACTAAGTGTGACAGGGTAGCTGAGTGCTACGTTCACCAAAGTCAACTGGCCCTGTAGTGTTTTGAAATACTTTATGCAAAGAGTCTGCTCAGATATTAAGCCTTGTGTTCTCTGGTATGGAAAGGGAAGTGCAGGATTCTGAAAACAAAAGAAAACAAAAACCTCATTATATGTTGAAGAGTTCATCTAGGACTGTTTGCAAATGTGATAGACAATGGGCACAATGTTCAACCTGAGTACCTTTCATGAGTATAAGTGGGAGTAATAAAGAGTATTCTACCTATATTTTATGTTCTTATGCAGCGTGCCAACAATTGTATGATCATTACCTCAAGTACCAAAGGAGAAAAAATATCTTAAAATAGTCAAACAAGTGCAGTTTTTTTTTAAACATAGCTACCAACTTATATACCATAGCGGGCCTACCAAAATAGCCTCAGGTTATAAGCAAGCTGCATCAATGCTATACTGTACACAGCTTTAAGCGCTCTAATGAGTGACAGCTGTATATGAGAATAAAAGTGATGAAAATGCCATGCAGCTAAAATATTGTAGAGGAGTAGTATCCAGATGGTGAGCCTTTTTATAGCTGTACACTGGATTCATGGCTACTAGTATCCTTTTTAATTCATCTTTAATACTATTTCAGTGTGATGCTTTTTTTCCCCTGTTAAGATCATGCAAATATGCACACAGTCTTCTCTGAGCAGAACTTTTTCCACTCCCTTTAACCCTTTCTTTAGTGATTATTGGAATTCTTTAGTCAGGAATATTATCTGGAGTATTTCACAAGCATTTATGCTAACACATGCAACCTGAAACAGAATCAGATGGTTCACATACAAAATAATCATAGTTAAAATTTGAGGATAAAAAGATTGCCAGGGTGCTGTTTGAATACCTCTAGCCTGAAATGGTTTTTACTGATAACCAATCGGCACTAAAATGCTAGTTGGGCACATTATGGGTGTAGTCTAGCAATGTTCTTGTCTTTTCAGGTAATGTAACTGCACATATATCTGTGGCTTCAAGCTGCTTTCTCTACTTTGTTTCTATTTGTGCCCCCCTCCACATCTTGTGGGATCACTACCACTGCACCCTCCCGAAAGCTTCCAATAAGCAAGCCTCCTAGTGGTAATAAAGAGCATCAACACTTTCATTCTGTGGAATCTGCTGGGCAACATCTGAAACTTGGTAGAGAAACTGATGGGCAAGCAATAGTGGCCTGGCTGTGAGTTTATGAATTCCCATCATGGGTCTCGGATCTTCTGTCCATCTTAACTTCTTCTACGGCCACCATCACTGCAGTGCTTGAGTCACTTTAATTAAAATAATAATAAAAATAAATAATAAAAAAAAATCTTTAATTACCACAACCGTCCTGTGAGGTTGGAAAGGTTTGCTATCCCCATTTTACAGATAGGGGGTGAATATACCAAGACTCTCAGGCTATATCTATGCTGCAGCTGAGAGGTATGATTCCCAGCACTGATTTAAGCTGTTTCTGCTCAAGCCTGTCTGATAAAAATAAGCAGTGTGGACATTTAGGCACTGGTGGCATCACGGATTGTCCTATTGAGCTTGGACACAGAGCTTGGGCACCAATCAGAGTCATTATGGCTACGTCTACACGTGAAGCCTACATCGAAGTAGCCTATTTCGATGTGGTGACATCGAAATAGGCTATTTCGATGAATAACGTCTACACGTCCTCCAGGGCTGGCAATGTCGATGTTCAACATCGACGTTGCGCAGCACCACATCGAAATAGGAGTTGCGAGGGAACGTCTACACGCCAAAGTAGCACACATCGAAATAAGGGTGCCAGGCACAGCTGCAGACAGTGTCACAGGGCGGACTCAACAGCAAGCCACTCCCTTAAAGGGCCCCTCCCAGACACACTTGCACTAAACAGCACAAGATACACAGAGCCGACAACTGGTTGCAGACCCTGTGCATACAGCATGAATCCCCCGCTGCAGCAGCAGCAGCCGGAAGCCCTGGGCTAAGGGCTGCTGCACACGGTGACCATAGAGCCCTGCACGGGCTGGAGAGAGAGCATCTCTCAACCCCCCAGCTGATGGCTGCCATGGAGGACCCCACAATTTCGACGTTGCGGGACGCGGATCATCTACATGGTCCCTACTTCGACGTTGAACGTCGAAGTAGGGCGCTATTCCGATCCCCTCATGAGGTTCGCAACTTCAACGTCTCGCTGCCTAACGTCGAAGTTAACTTCGAAATAGCGCCCGACACGTGTAGCCGCGACGGGCGCTATTTTGAAGTTAGTGCCGCTACTTCGAAGTAGCGTGCACGTGTAGACACAGCTTATATGTGACACAAAATCCATACTGTTGTTTTTAGCTTGCTAGCTTGTGCAAGTCATTCCACCTGCTCTGGGAATCACATTTCCCAGCTGTAGTATAGACATCTCCTTAATTACTTACCCTAAGTCACACAGGAACTCTGTGGCAGAGGAGGGAGTTTAGTCCAGGTCTCCTAAGATATAAGCTAAGACCCTAACCAGTGGCATCCTTTCTTTGAATTTCCAGTACTAAAGCCCAGGACTCTGTCATATGAGTGAAGAATTACTTTCCTTATCTGGTAAGAAGAGCAGGATCTTAGCCTCTAAACAGGTAGGCTCTAGGGAGGATCATGAGACTTTTACTATATTATACATTTGGAAGTTTAGGTCTTCTACAAACACTAGAGTCAGTGGAGTCAATCCTGAGAAATCTCCAACCTCTCCTTTCATTTTTCATAAGGCTCTATGCCAGCATCAAACCTTTTCAGTTGTATACAAATAACCTTTCACTTCCCAGTCCCAAAAGGTCAAGAGCACAGATGACATTGTATTAGGCATCCAAGCACAGTCATTCCCAGAACTTAAAGATACCTCAAACACTGGTTTGAATGATGCGGTAGCTGGTGCCATTTACAGCCAAGTAGTACCCAGGTAGTTTTGAGCACCTTGGATCATTACAACATCAGAGAAACCCATGCACTGAATATCATTTTCACTGGAATTTACTTGAAAAATGAATCCCACACAGTCTGAATTGGAATAATCTTAGATTGATCTCCCGTATGTTTTAATCATACAGGATTACCTACAGCTGAGGTGAGGTTGTGTAACAACCTTACAAGGAAATGGGCCAGTAATTTAAGGGGAGCAAACCTGAGAAACCTCTGATCATCAGGTGTAGCTCTCTGTTACTTTGCAGCAGCATACTGTGCTCTATTCTAGCTCCATTCATCTCACGATAAGTTGGTTGATACACAACTCTATTGAACCATGAGCATCATATATGGAACAATTTGATCCACACCATGTTAAGCACCATCCCTTTTCCACACATATACCAGGATGATATTAAAACCAGTATCATTGAGAAAATCAGAGCAAACCAAGCCTACCACCACACATAGACTTCTTTGACAACCTCAAGTCTCTTATAACTAACCTAACACTGTGAGTATCTGACTTTGATTTGTCATGGCTATTACGGGCCCCTCTGGACTGATTTCAGATGAGCCAGGGTCAAGTTGGGACCAGCCTTCACACCTGAGAAGATGTAAAGGAGAGGGTCCTACATGTAACTGTGGCCAATAACAACATCTCACATCACTGATGGCTGTTGTCTGACTAGATCTGAGGGTGGTGAGAGGGTTTTACACTTTGCTGATGAAGTTGCTGCATATTGGGTTGGCAAGCAAAGCATCTGGTAAGGATCCTGTAAAACAGTGTGTAAAGGGTCCGCTTTCTTTATGTCCTGGTACAGTTTGTCTTAATTACCTGAGTAGACATTGGTCCTCATGCAGATTAGCTCTCTCTTTCCCTAAAACAGTAGCTTTACGAACGGCATTGCAGAAGCCTCATAAAATCTTTCCTATTCCCCATTGTAAACATTAATCTGCTTCTCAGCCTGGCTGTGTTGCTCATCTTCATATAAATACGTTTTTTCGCTTGCATTACTAGCCAGATTTGAAAACCTTTCCTCAGAATGAGTAGTCCATGAACTATTCCATAGAAATTAGAGGTCATGTAAGGTACTACATACACACTGCGAGGAAGCATTTTGCAATCTGGCCCTTAATTAATTAAGTACAAGACTGTTGTGCATGTGAGTTAGTGGGTCTGAAAGGAATCAGAAAACATGAGGGCTATTCAATCAACCACTATTTTATTGCAAACCTTATAATCAATGCTAAGAATATATCTGTGTATGCATCTTATACAGTTCACCCATCACACAGACTTATAATGCCAGACAGAAGGTCATGACCTCTATTTTCCCCATGTGTTGAGGAGCCCACAATGTATCTGCCAGTCTGAATGTTTCAGCTCCTTTGTTATCACTAGCAAGGATGTGAGGATACCTAGCTGATTCCCTCCCAATGATCACCTCACTTCTGCCAATATTTATACTAGGCTTGGTTGCCTGTAACTATGATAAACTGCAGATTGTGTATAGCTATGCTAGTTTCTTATTCCCTAAACTAAATTACACTACTTTTCAACTTATCCATCACTATTTTACCTCTATACACTTCTTTCATAAGCTACTCTCTTCTTTTGTGGCTCACTTTTTTACGGCTAGCAAACTTTTGCACTCCTTGAACTTCTCTTACTGGAAATTTCCAGCACAGCATATTTTTTGCACTGCTTGTGGTCACACTTGGCCTGAGCACTTTAATGACAGGAAACCACATTTCTGCACACCTGCTTTAGGCTGGGTCTGAATGCATATACTGCAACCACACTTTACCCAGGCCTATGCTTGCCTAGTCACATGCTCATACTTTGGTCAAGATAGGGTCATGCAGGCTCCTCCAAAAAAAACCCTTTTTCTTTTAGGCCCTGAGATGCAAGGCTTTTATATGGTTTTCTCCTCCAGTTGCTTCCAGGATCATCAGAATGGTAGATTCTGGTTATCTTACTCTTCTTGAGTGGGTACATTCTCCCTAGGTACCTCTCTTGAGTTCAGTTGCATTACTTGTGAGGTATAGTGTGGTTCAAATTTAGAATCTGACCCAAATGCAAGACTGAAGAATAATCTTGTCTACCTGACATGACAGAAAAGCCACAGCAATGCGACTACTAGTGCACTAAAGAGTTATCTAGTAATAAAAGCTTCTTATATGCGTACGTACATAAAGGGTCAGGAGTGATACTGAATGTTCAGCATGGCAACCTGCCAACTTCAGAGTGTCTACTGGTGACATAACTGCCTATTCAGTAGCAGTGAAGGTGTCATAACTTGGCCCTTTGGGATGAGTTTACACTGGCACTGCTTGTGTTTGCCATGATGTAATATATTTATATTTTGGAGATAAACAAGCAGGTACAAAGGAAAATGCCTTCAACCCAAAATTCTGTAACTCACTGGTGAAGAGCACACACTGCTTGTGAAGTATTCTGAGAGTTAGCTATTTTAGGTAGGTAAAGTGACTCCAAACTTGTTGAGTGCTTGCCATTCATTTAATCATCTTGACCAGGTTCTGCAAATCTAACCTGTGTGCAGGTGCCACGGGTTGGATTGTGACTAGGAGCACACATTCGTGCATGGGAAAAAAGGACAGTAAGAACTCTCTTTGTATTTGAATATGGACTTTGAGTCCAGGTGTGTACAAATTAACTTACATTAACATTCGGAAATAAGTGGGTGGTGAATGGGATGAACCCCATCCATCACAATACTCTGGCTGGTACAGCTGTATTTCAGACCAATGACAAATTAATAATCCCTCAGAAGGAAGCAAAGAGGGTATTGTGTGTAAATCACAGTGTCCCCTGGTGCTACACCTGGAGGTGTGAAGCACATCTGACCCAGTAGGAGTATTCAGCTTTCAAGGGACAAATGATGAGTAGTGTCTGAAAATACTAAATTGTCACATGCAAACCATTTTGCAAATGGACTAAAACTCCATCTCCTTTCCACTTGATGACAATTCTTCATCGGGGTGGTGAGTGCTTTCTTCTTTTTCTTCTGTGCTCATTTGTCTGGACTATCAGCCCGTGCAAACCCATAACTGACTGAATGATAATGTGGGATGGGCGGACACATGCAAAAGTCATTTATTGCAGTGAAATAAGGATTTCTTGCTGTAAAGTTACTGCATGTGAATAATAAATTAGGTGATTTCCTCTCAGGAAGGTTACTGGCAAACATTACCACTGGTTGGAGACATGAAATTCACAACAGAAGACTCCTCTAATTGGTTCGCAGATCTGGGAGATAGAGAGATCAGTGAAAGAACAACTATTGGATTCTCTCATGCTCTAAGACCATAGAGAAATGCAAATATACAATTTCACTGAAAGAATTAAATAAATGTTGAAGAATTCTAACATTAATCTGTTTTTTCAAAGATGTGCAGTTAACTTATAAAGAGAATTTCAAGAATGTAATTTGAGACTCATTTGGATTTTGTTTCAATATGTGATGCAGCAGCACACACAAGATGATTATTGCTGAATTTTAGGTAAAACTTTAGGAATTTCCAAAAAAGACTTGGATTTCACTTCACTACTTTTTTATCTTAATATTTCACCATTGGTGGACAGTGCTAATTATAGTTTATATGCGGAAAAAAATACTAGGACAGGTTGAACCTCTCTAGTCTGGCACCCTCAGGACCTAAGCAGTACCGAACAAGAGAATTTGCTGAACCATGTGAAGTCAATATTGTCTAACAGCATTACCAACAGTTCTCCTGCTCACTGGTTTCTTAGAAGATATTTAGGAGTAAATTAGAGATAAATAACAATACAGAACACTGAGATCCAGGACTGGTAGTCATAAGAAAACTTTATGGACCACGGAAAACTTGGCCACAGCCATGGTAAGTGGAATTTCGCCTAACTAAAATCATGCTGGACCATGGATGTTGCCAGATGAGAGAGAGCTGGATAGAGATGTTCTACCTGTAATAGATTGCTCTTTAAATGGGAGTCTACAATTGCATTTAAAAGGCAATGTCAAGGAAGAGTAAAGAAAAAATCTATGGTGATTTTTCCCCATTGGAATTCAGTTTAGAAAGTTAAATTCATACATCATAGTGGAATAAGCAACTTTCTGTTTCATTTACCCAACTTTATAAGTTTTATCTTCCTCATAGCTCTTGCATTCAAGGCTCTTACAAATCCTCAGCCATTATTCTGTCGGAATTGTGATCTGTGGTGTTAATCATTTACTACAACATCCCGAATATATATGTAAATTAAACTTTTGATGAAGCAGAATATTTTTATGGATTTTTCTGCATAAATACTGTCTGTATGCTGGCATGCATGCACACAAACACACACATAAAGTCTGTTTAAATAGGAGGATATTGTTGGATCTCATTTGCTTTTGAAGTAAACTGAGGTCAGGATACTGATGCTGCCTATGAATAGGCTCATTTATGTGGCATGATGCCAAGCAAGAAACAACATGGGTTTAAGTCTTCTCAGTAATAAACGTTGCAGCAAAGAAGGAAATTTGCTTTCCATGCCTTTCCATTGTGGGTGTCTCACCAATTGTATTATAAGCATAACTCATTTTCCCTTCGTGGTGGCATGTGTAATTTTAAGTGTTACCTTGAGACAATGCTATAGTGTTATGGCACATCAATACACTTGCTTATCATTGCTTCCAGTACAAATTAAAATAAAGTTACCATCTTATGTACCCCTAAGAGACTGAAAAACCTCACTTCTACTGTAATGCTTACAGAAGTCTGATACCTCTGGTCAAATGTGGAGATGTGATTACTTCAATTCACTGGATGTGAATTTTATTTTTGTCAGGTTTATTTTCCCCTTCTTTGTTTCATTTGCCTGTTATGTCATATCCTTTAGCTCTTTAGGGAGAAAGACTGTCATTTACTGTATATTTATGCAACAAGGCTCCCACCTGGTTGATATCCTTAGGCACAACCACAATGTAAGAATCTCCTATTCATGAAACCTCATGTCACCTGTTACAGCACATGCCACCCAGAAAAATGACTTGACCTTATGTTGTACTTGGGGTAATGCAGAATCCTTCCATTTTATCTAGTGTGGAAGCTTCACACCCTCAAAAGGCACTTCCTGAAAATGCAGTGTCCATCTGCTTTGCAAAGAAAGTCTCAATGAATACTTCACTCCCATGCTTCCTGCCTCAGGTTTTTGTTCTGATATTCAAAGTGCTCTGTTGGATTGGTACTAGTCCTTTGAAAAATTGCTCCCTCTCCACCCACACACACGGATTTGGACATACACACACTTTCTCTGCCCATATTGTCTTCCACATCAGTGAGCTTCTACTGGAACTATGAAAATATTGGACACTATGGGCAGGCTTGTGAATACCAAAGTTCAACATTTCTCATGATTTAGTTCTGACCCCATCCTTTTGTGTCCTCAAACATTTTTATTTTCATATTGGCAACAGCTTTCTAAACAGTGAGCTATGATGTCCTGAAATTAACTCCCAGTTGCTTGATATTCACAAAACAGGAGGCCTATTTGTTCTCTGATATATCTTCTTTTCTCCCTCTGGTATCTCAGGCTGCATCTACACTAGTAAGGTCTTTCAAAAGATGTTTTTTGAAAGCTCCCTCAGAGCATCTACACATAAAAAGTGTACTTTTGAAAGTAAATTGAAAGAATGTGGCGTGTCTTTTGAAATCGCTCATCTTTTCCAATTTCTGGAACAGCGCCCCCTTCTGAAAGCTTCTTTTGAAAGAAAATGTGTGTAGATGCTCCACAGGCCCTTTTTTGTGAAATAACAGTCCTCATGACACCTGAATTTTTGGTCCCTGGCCTGTTCTTTCGAAAGAGCAGGGGCTGTGTGGACACTGTCTTTCGGAAGAGCAGATTGCTCTTTTGATCTGCTTTTTTGTGTGTGGATGCACTCCTTTGAAAGAAGTTCTTTTGGAAGAGCTCTTCCAGAAGAGCTTCTTTCGAAAGATCGCTGTAGTGTAGATGAAAAATCAGTGTCCATGGGGCAAGTCTGGGACTTATTTATCGAAGCTGAATTTTGAGTAGTTTGTTGAAAAGGTAATGAGTGGTAGTTTGTATGAAATTTTGGGAGCTTCAAAACGAGATTTAAAAGGGTGCATTGCTCCTTTCATGGATGGGAATGAGAATAGCTCTAGCAGGGAAGATTTCAACAGTGGCAAAGCCGGGGCTGGCTTAAATAAATAAACAAATACCACTGATTATGTAATCAATAGTGTTTGTGGAGGGAAAATAGCCTGCTTAACATTGATTAGGTAAGCTAGTACCTTTCACAGGAGCATAAAGAAATCAAGATTCTGTTTCCACAATGCTACTCCAAAGAGAGAAAAGCAGGCAAATCAAAAACCATTTAAAGTCAGAGCTTTAGATAAGCTATCCAGGAACCACATTTCCCCCGCACAGTCACTGCTGAATAAGTGATTATCCAAAACCCTGTGGAGTCAATGGGCCTCTGTGAAGTAGAGCTGAGTTTCACTTCCAATATTGAGAAGTCAAAAAAGGGAAACTGAGTTCAACAGGATGGTGACTTGCCCAAGATCACCCTGCGAGGCAGTGTCAGAGATGGTGTAGACATGCATGCTGGTGTTTGCAGGGGGAAGACCACTATACCTCACTACAGTCAATGTCTGGGGTGGCCCTTCATTCAGAGCAAGACCACAGCCTCAGGTCCCTTCAGCAGGGTCAGAGCAAATAGTCGCTATTTCTGCTTCAAGGTGTAGCAACAGTTATTTCAGGGCTCAGCTCCTCTCAACAGGACTGATCAAATAAGTAAAAGCTGGCCCTGGTTCAGGGCAGGGCCTCAGTCAATGCAGGCCCACCCACTCCATTGCACCCCAGCCCAGGGCCCTGACAGCAGCTGTCAGTAGCCGGTGGTTCCTGAGGATCCAGACCACAGCACACTGGCATCAGTTCTGGTGGTGCTGCAGCCCCACTAGGGTAAGGTAGGTTTTGTAGAGGAGCAGCTGTTGGGAGTTTCAAATAGACTTTTAGTAGTAACAGAGAGAAAGCCGTGCCTATATACTATGAAAACAGAAAAGCAGACCAATAGCACTTTAAAGACTAACAAAATAAATTATTAGGTGATGAGCTTTCGTGGGACAGACCCACTTCTTCAGATCATAGCCAGATCAGAACAGACTCAATATTTAAGGCACAGAGAACCAAAAATAGTAATCAAGATTAACAATTCAGAAAAATATTATCAAGGTGAGCTACTCTCTGATTTGCTCACCTTAATAATATTTTTCTGATTTGTCAACCTTGATACCGGACTCCTTTTTTGTTTCCAATAGACTTTTGGTTGAATGACTGAATGCCAAAAATATGGTGGCCAACAGGGTATGGTCTTGAAAAAATTCTGGATGCAGGTAAAATCACTTTTGTCACTTTGGTCAAACCAAGCTGAGAACTGTTTAAAGATTATCACAGACATATACTGGGCTTTATTTTTTTAAGGGGGAGGGCTAGGGCAGAGGTGATGTGGGGGAGACCCATATGATTTTTTGACCATGCAGATGCATTTGGCTGTGACCTGAGACTCTATGCGTTCATTTTTGCTTTGAAGATTTAAGTAGCAAGGATCATGTTTTTAGCTTGCACTGCACACTAGGAATGGAAGCAGAAAAGAAACACTGTATATATGCTATTGGTAAAACACAGGAGTGTGACTACTGTTCTGAATTATCTATTTCTGATGCTGATTTTCTACATTGTTTTCATGTTCCACATTCACGGTTTCCATAACCAGCAGAAGTAAATTGAAAATGCAGGAAGGATGTCACTGATGGAGGTAATGTTGTGTCTTTTGTACTCTTTCCACAATGAAAGCAGCATAGGGAAACCCCAGGGATACAGCTAAGCCTTGAATAAATGTGTGTATTAAATATACACACCTGTACTAGTGGGCTCACAAACTATTTAAGGGGACACAACTGCACCCCTAGGCACTACAATTAATACCAAATAACTGTTAGAAAAGCTGTTTTAAAGCAATTCAAATGCTCTTTGAAATGTTAACGTTGTATGACAGGTATTGTATGACATGTACCTTGTTATATTGTAACTAATAGGTGATATTTTTTTCTTGGACCATTTCTGGGAAATCAAAGTTTAAATGGCCTGGGATATGACTCTCCAAAGCTTTCTCAGAAGTCTTGGATAGACAGAAGTTTGACCTGCATTCCAGTATCAGGTAAATCTGAGGACCGCTGCCACTGAGGTAGGAGGAGAAAAATGCGGGTTGGGTTGCCAACCTCATTTACCTGCTTCCTTGCCTGTGCTTAAAAGAAATGGAAGGGACAAAAGAGAATTACCGGTTATCTACACACCATATTTTTGTGAACACAGTGCAGGGAGAGTGGGTTAGGAATGAGGGACAGCAGTGGGGATAGAACAATGTAATCCACTGATACGCCTGGTTATGTCTATGTGCCTGACCCACAGAAGAGATGAATCATTTGTGTTCCAAATGGAGAGTGTCTGGTCATTCATTCACGTGGTAACAGCTCCTCGTCAATCACACATGGGACAGCAAAGATGTGTAATGTATTGTTATTTTAAGTTAGAGGAAGTGTCATCTTCTGATTGAAGCACCAGAGTGGAAGTTTGCCCTCCTTTGCTGTGTCATTAAACCTCTTTGCCTCAGATATTCCATTAACTGAAAGGGTGTTTTATCTGCAGTACCTGAAGAAAAAAAAAAAGATTGAGGATTGATTAATTAATTATTATATAGAGTGTTTTCAGATCCAACAATGAGATGATAAACAAAGGTAAGAAAGTATTATTATTACTACCACATTCAGTATACATTCTTTTTTACAAGAGAAATAACAAGGGGTAATGGAAAGTAGCAACAAACAAACAAACAAAAAGACTCATGAGGCACCTGCAAAATTCATGTTGCTGGTTCTGGTGGGTTGTCTGCCCCTCACTGGCTCATATGGGATTAATAGAGTCCTAGGGAGGCAGACAATTGGAGAGGGCCCTAAGAAGGGTGTGGAGGAGGCAGTCCATTAGAAAGGGGCTGTAAGAAGCTGCCAGTCATGGCTGGGAAGGCCTGTATAAGAAGTGCTGGAGGACAGAGATGCTCCACTAGCTGAGTGGGGCTCCATGAGGGGTGATCAAGGTCCTGGCCTGGCAGCAGGGAATTAACACGACCCTCAGAAGATCAATGCAGCTAGTGGTGAGCAGTGGCAGTAAAAATAGCTCCTCATTAGCTGAGGGGATTTGCAGGCTGAGGGCCTGAGACAAGGGTAAAGATGGTGCTGAAGGCTGTGGGGAAGTGGCACAGAAAAACAAACTGAGGAATCACAGGGGACATAGCAAGTGGTGGCCAGCTACAAGGGCCCAAAGCTGGAACCTGGAGTAATGAGTGGGCCCAGATCTACATCCCACCCATCCTGAAAAACCAATGGTCAGACACTTGGCTGCCATTGTCACTGAGGAAAGTGGCTTGGCAGCTGACTGCATTTTGCCTGGAAAAGGGGAGAGTAGATCATGGCATGGTCAGAGAGCTGTGCCGCGAAAAGGACACTGCAGTCATGGAGTGTCGTTGTTTCTGGATCAGAAATGATGGTGGTGAGATACCACAAGAAGAGGATGTATTGTCTCACAGAGCTAATCCCTGATATAGCCAGCAGGATATGCTGCAGTCAGGCATGAACCCTGTTACAAGAGGATTCACTTTCTTGGAACTAGCTGCATCTCAGAAATGCTAAATTCGATTCAGAGAGTTAGCCAAGTTAGTCTGTATCTTCAAAAACAATAAGAAGTCCTGTGGCACCTTATAGACTAACAGATAATTTGAAGCATAAGCTTTCATGGGCAACCCATGAAAGCGTATGCTCCAAATTATCTGTTAGTCTATAAGGTGCCACAGGACTTCTTGTTAAATTTGATTCAGTATTAGATGTGTACCCATGATTGTTATTGCTCGCATACACAGCTTTGAAATGATCACTAGCTCTGAATATGCCCTGAAGGAGTACCAAGAAGGAATCTTGGTTTGTTTTCATTTTTCCAGCTGCCTAGGAGAGCAAGAGTCAGCTTTTAGAATCACACAAGTATGCGCAACATGATCATTTGGGTAGCCGTTTGGGGAGCAGGAATTCCCTAATGAAACTCGCTCTTGTTTCCTGTCTTTGTTTTTCTATTTCATTAACTCAAAATGGCAGCAAATTTCTTGAAAAGTCAAATAGGAAAGTTAAGTTGGTTGTCATGATCAGCCCTTGTATAGCACAAGCCAAACACTCAGTGAATGTGGGAAGCAAATAATTTCACATAAAATGTTATCAAACATCATTGTCAAAGCATAAGGCATGGTGTTTTCTTTCAAAAGTATTTGGCATACACATCTCCTGTTCTATTTGTGTTTTCCTCCTTCTAAAATCAAGCACATTACTACTACCATAATTTATTAACAGAAGAGGCAGGCTGGTTTCATAATATCTAACAGAACACTGATCACAGAATGACAGCAAGCAGATACTTTACCTCACTTAATGCTTTACCAATTTTTAAAACTATGGATTGATTGTGAGTCAGTTTGTTTGAGTGTATGATACCAGTTGGTCAAAACACTAGCTAATAATCAGGAGCAGAATTTGGAGAAATCACTCGTGATTTGAATTTCAAAGGGAATGTCAGACCAAAACATTTTTAGAAAAGTTAAATAGTGCTGTGTCATAGTGGTCAGCTGAAGGTATAATTCCGATGAATCTTAGCCTGCTGTGAAAGGCTTAGGCTGGATTCAGAGTTGACATTTCATTTTTCTTTCCTTGCATTTACACAAAGCAGCTGCAGATATCTGCATAGCCCTGGTTGCAAAAGGTGCATTCAATTACCTGTGTGCCAGAGATCTGAAAGAGGGTTTTGAGAACTCCATCCCCTTGCTGAGATGAACAGCCTCCCATGTGACTGCTCTTTTGTGTGCAAAATTTAAGGGGTCTGATGATAAGCTGGCCGAAGTGAATTAATTTAGTTCAGATTTTGGTTGAGGATGTTCACTCAGCTGGGAGTGGATCTAGCCTGGTGCAGCTCAAGGGACCAGGTTGCCAGGAGCAGAGCCCAACCAGAAGCCCGGGGCAGGGATCACAGCTGGTGGGGACAGGAGCATAGCTCCCTTGGCAGGCCAGGGGCAGGGAGCAGGGCCAGAGGCCAAAAGGGGAGCCCGACCAGCAGGCTGGTGGTGCCCCAGAAGAGCCCAGAGGCCTGACCTCCCCTGGCCCATCAAATCTTCTTGCTGAAGGTCCTGAAGGTGCCAGATCAAGGAAGTCCAACCTGTACTAAAATATAGACACTGTTGTATGAGACAGGTATTGGTGAAGTCAACAAGTTAAAATAATGTGCAAATATTTGCATTGAAATTATTTTTAACAGACAAAATTCAGGCTGGAGCCTAAGTCAAAATGTCTACATTGCAGTTATACAGCTCTTCAGCCCAAGCCCTGGGAGTCAGGAGGCCAGGTCAGTTGGCATGGGCCACCCATGGATGTCTAACTGCATTGTGTACATACGCTTAGTTTCCTCAGAAGGAAAGTTGCTGTATACTGTATAAGACACCAACCTCCGTTGTCACTAAATACCAAGGCTGTTTCTACACACGCTAATAAACAGCCTGAAATATGTTAATGAGGCATGTATGTAAATTTCTGGCACCTCTTTAGGATAAGGTCATGTGATTTGGAGTCCTGAATACACTCTTCTGGACTCCAAAATGGTGTGTAGAAGTGCGGCCCCCAAGGGGTCTTCTGGAAGGGGCCCCTTCTTCCTGAAAATTTTCCCCAGAGACCTCGCTTCTACAGGCCATTGTGTAGTCCAGAAGGGCACCTTCCAGACTCCAAATCACATGACCTCATGCTAATGAGGCACCGGGAATTTACATACATGCTTCATTAGCATATTCTGGGCTGTTCATTAGCATGCCACTTTCTCTGAAAGTGGCATGTGTAGAAACAGCCTAAGAGAATTTACTTACAAACATGAGCTAATATTACAAAAGACTCAGCTATGACAGTGCCTGAAGACAGTTGCATGTCTGGGTTTAAATAAAGATGATGAGAAATCCTGTGGCACCTTATAGACTAATAGTGTTATTTGGGCATAAGCTTTCCTGGGTAACACTTCATCAGATGCATGGGATCATGCATCTGACAAAGTGTTTTTACATGTGAATTCTTATGCCGGAATAAATCTGTTAAGCTGTGTCTACACTAGCTCCTTCCTTTCAGGAGGGGCCTGGTAATGAGCGAGGTTGGAAGATGCAAATGAGGTGCTGCTATGAGCATGCAGCACCCCGTTAGCATAATGGCAGCCCCGGTGATTTGAAAGAGCTGCTTTCAAATTGTGTGCCACCCATGTAGATGGAGGGCCTTTTGAAAGGACTCCCCCGGTCTTCAAAAGCCCCTTCTTCCTAACTCCAGATAGGAAGAAGAGACTTTTGAAGACCAGGAGGTCATTTCGGAAGGCCCCCCGCCTTCTTCACAGGTGGCTTGCAATTCGAAAGTGTCACTTTCAAATTGCAGAGGCCTCCATTATGCTAATGAGGCACTGAATATTCATGAAAGCATCTCATTAGCATCTTCCAACCTCACTCATTACCATGCCCTTTCTGAAAGGAAGGAGCTAATGTAGACACACCTTTAGTCTTTTACTTGCCACAGAATTCCTAATAAATACTAATAAACTACACAGCTGGGTTTTTGTTTTAAGAATTACTATGTATTTGTGGGTCTTCAGATTATTGTACTTACTGTTCCTGTTTAAAAAAAAAAAATCTGTGGGAGAGAGCCAGGTGGTATGGAAGGTTAAAGATCCAGGCAGAATTGCTAAAGAGAAGAGAAAAGGCAAAATAGTTTTACAGTTAATTTTGTTTTACTTATTCTAATAAAATCCCGTGTTCACCATTAGAGGAATGCATCTATACGTTATCAACAAGAAGTCCTGTGGCACCTTATAGACTAACATAATTTGGAACATAAGCTTTCGTGGGCAAAGACCCCAGTCTTTGCCCATGTACTCTTAGGCTCCAAAATATCTGTTAGTCTATAAGGTGCCACAGGACTTCTTGTTATTCTCGAAGATACAGACTAATATGGCTACCTCTCTGATTCTGTTCATTATGGTTGTCACATAACAGGACTCCAGAAGAAAAAAAGCATGCTGGGATGGCTTTAAAACTGAGCAGATTTCCATATCTCCCACATTCTGATTTTACATCTTTCCTTAGTTAATATGATGGAGGCTGTTCCAAAGCCCAGTTAAACCAATGAAAAGACCCCATTGACAAGTGTGGGCTTTGGATCAACACAGAACAGCAATGAAATTCTGAAGAGATATAAAAATGAGTCCAGTAATATTGGACAGCTGGAGAGTAATGTCTGATATGGAGATGCAAACACCAAGTTAAAACAGTAGAGGGCAAAGCTAACATACACATGTGAACCGACACACACACACATGCACACATGCATGCAAACTCTCTCTTGAGTCTTCCATTTTTTCCCCCAGTGTGCTAAGCCTCAGGTGAATAACTCAGATATCAGTGCAATAAATACATTTCTGAGAAATACTTATTTTCATGTTCTATTTGGCTCAATCAAGACATTGGTACCCTAAAGAATTACAAAAGATAACGATTGTACCAGACGTCTGCTTTCAAACTCAGATATAGAGCATTTTATATGTTTGTTCTGCTTGATCGAAGAGTTTAAAGAAATTTAGTCACGGCTATCTCTCCTTCTGAGAGATCAGATGGACATAGCTTATTTTGATCTGGACTGACCCTCTTAATTGTACAAGAGAAACACATTCACCTGTGGACATAGAAGAAACTATTCAAGACTTGCCCTGTATGTCCTATCCAGTGAGCCAAGCTCCGAGAGGGCAGGGAATTCCACCAAGAATAGAGATCTGAAAGTGTTTGCAAGCTGAGGAAAGACACACTGTAACAGGTTTTTGGAGGCAGTACACATGAATTCTCCAAGGACAATCTTCAGTTTATGTTGACCATCATCTCAATAAATATTTTGCAAACATTTCTGCAATAATTTTGGCTTATATTTTATTAAAAATTTCAATTGTGAAATGTTCTCAAAATGAGAAAAAAAATCTTGATCAGCTTCACTGTTTAAGTTAACAGAATGTGAGGGTCTTATTTTATTGCAGAGACAACATGTGCCTCTCCTGTGCATAAAAATAGGTCTCCAGCTCTATCTAGTCTATTCTATTTAGGTTTTTATCCTGCCCTCATTACCATAATATCTCAGCACCTCTTAGTAGTGCATTAACCAAGGTGACAGATATCTGTCACCATGGCTTTTTTCTCTCTCATCCTATCCGCACAGGGAGAACTGTGTGGAGTGGGAGAATTTTGTTTTAGAGGGAGTTGTCTGGCAAGGGTGTGTTTTTTTCTAGCTGTACAATGCCTATATTTATATCTCCAAACTTCACACTTTTCAGTATAATGAAAGTCCAACTCAGAATCTCAGACTGACGTCAAGTCTTCCATAGTCCTTGCCTAGGTCACTGGGAAGATCCTAGAGGGTCCACAGTGAGTTCCCATCTTCTCTCCCTAAGAATATCAGGTCCTAAAAATAAGTCGATGCCCATTATGCTGCATCGTTGGCCAAGGCCACTTCATTCATCTGGTTCCAGGTGTTAAGAGGAGAGACGATGAATTCCTGATCTTTCCATACCTCCCACACATAAGGTAGGCATTATAATGCATGCTGCCCTGCCCCTATATTGTAGCTTTTAACTCACAACAGCCTTAGCAACTACGGTTCTTGGGATTCTTCAGGGGTGGCCCAAGGAGCATGGTAGCTGAAAAGTGAGAATGAACACCTTCCCAAAGACAGTATTAATTTATTCCCAGTGCAAATGTCTCCTTTGTTATCAATATTACTTCTGATAGCAGCTGGGTTCGTTTTTGTGTGTGTGTGTGTTTTATGTTTTAGGAAGTCTCCAGTCCAAACCCTGGCCTGCTTTGACTCAAATCATCTCAGGAAAGCTGAGCTCTTGATAGGTTTTGGTAGTATATAGCAGCAGGTGGGAACACAAGGACTCAAGAACATGAAGAAAGTTCCCCAACAATAGTTTTTGTTTGTTTAGGTGAGTTAAAGCCTGTCCATGTTTCAAGTGTGCCACTGAATTTTAAAAAATAATTGGTGATTAGCATATATAATTTTTATGCACAGCAAGAGAGCCAGCCTCTCACTCATTTCTTAAAACAGCATTTCCAAAGTATTGTCCACTCACTGCTCTGAAAATATGCTTGCATAATAGCTTGACATCATAAACACTTTTATTTTTGCAAAGTAATTTTCTCTTTTATTTTAGATACACTTTAATCCAAAACCGAAGGATCTGCTTTGTTTTCAAATTCATTTCAACCCCTGTAACTCCTAACACTTTGCTCCTAGCAACTGAAGTCATACAATACTGAAATTTACCTTTGACTGTCTGGGAAGACCTTATTTTATTTTTCTACAATAATGTTTATTAAGTTCATAATTCCTCAAGGCATGCATAAAGTGGGAAACTTCCATATACTTGTCATGGGAGATCAAAAGAATTGCTCTGAAGACGATTGAGCCAAACTTTGATGAGATATTTAAAAAAAACAGCCATTATTCTTGGATATCTTCAATAAAATCATCCACACTTTGTGGCTATGGTTACACTGACCTGAACCGCTGACAGCACTATGCAAATAGGGAGGCTCGAAAATGCAAATAGTCACTCATTTCCATATTCACTCACTGGCAGTTGCTGCTGCTGGCACCAAAAAAGCTGTGTAAATGTGGTTCTGCTGGTGAAACCCCGGTTTGTAGGCTGTCTCTTATGCCAGCAGAACCACGATTACACAGCCTTTTTTATGCTGGTGGCAGCATCTGCCTTTGAGCAAACATGCAAATGAATGGCCATTTGCATTTTTGAGACTACTCATTTGCATACTGCTCCTGTCAGTTTGGGTCACTGTAAACAAAGCCTGGCTGTCTAGACTGCAGTTTTTTTTGACAAGCTTTTGTCAGAAGATATCTTTCAACACAACTTCTGTTGACAGAGTGCATCCAGACACCAAAGTGCATCAAAAGAGTGCTCTGCTCTCCTGACAGACAGCAGTTAGATAGCCCAGGTGCTCTCTCAGCAAAACAGCTCCCAGGAACCACAGCAGCAAGCGTGGCAGGTCACCAGTCCCTTCCAAAAGCCAGTGCAAGAGACCTGCAGAGATGCATGCTTAAAGGGACCCTTCCAGACAGCCTTTACCTCAAGCTGCCTTGGGCTTCCCTATCCCTGTGAGGGAAAGTCAAACCCTTGCAGTGTCCACTGTGCCTGCCCTGTATTTGCGGGTGACATAGCTGGTCCCTGGGTGCCATGAAGCTGGAGTTGCTCCTAGGCTTGCAATAGCCCTACACAGAAATTCTGCATCTTGTGCTGAACTTTCTGGCAGCTGTCTTCCTTCTCCTCAGTGAGGATTGACCCCAAGCTCATCTTCAGGATCATTGTCCTGGCTGCAGGAACTACATACTTGCTATTGCACCCCACAGTAGACAGGCAGTTGTGGAGGCAGGCAGTCAACAGGCAGTTCAGACTGGTGGGACCAGCTGATAACGGAGCAGTGGGATGATCAGTGGTGGCACCAGAACTTTCAGATGTGGAGGTAACCTTCCTGGAGCTCTGTGTCTCCATCCTCCGGAGACAGGACACCCAATTGCAGCCTTCCATCCCCATGGAGAAGTAGGTCGCAAACGCCCTTTGGAAGCTGTCTACCCCTGACAGCTACCTGTCGGTGGACAACCAGTTTAGTGTCGGAAAGTCCACTGCTGGGGCCCGCCTCATGGAGGCAACACACTCTCGGGTTGTGGTCCCCATGCAAGGGTGGAGATGTCCCACTAAAGCAGGACCCTTGCGAAGTGGGGTTTTGGGGTATGAGGGAAGGAGTGGGGGATAGAGGGATTCCCATCCCTGAAGAAGGGAGGGGGCAGGAAGGGGATGGGCACTTCCCAAGACCCCCAATACTCCCCCCCAAACACAGAGTCCCTGATGTGTGTGTTTGGTCGCCTCCCTTTGCGGGTCGTAAAGGTCATCAACACCATCCTTCTGCAGAAGGTCATCCGTTTGGGAGACCTTGACCAGGCAGTGGCCAAATTCACTGACCCTGGGTTCCCAAACTGTGCAGGAGCCACCACTGGGACCCACATCCTTATCTGTAACTCAGAGCATCACAGCCAAGTTCATCAATAGGAATGGTTACTTCTCTATGGTGTTGCAGACTCTGGTCAATCACAGTGGACAGTTCATGGACATCTACATTGGATGATCAGACAGGACGCACAATCCTCACATATTCTGCAATGCCAGCCTGTGCCAGAAGCTGGGGAAAGTCACATTTATTTCCGACCATGAGCTAGTGGTTGGGGATGTGCAGAGGCCAGTTTGCATCATGGGGGATGCAGCCAAACTCCTCATGCCATGTCTGATGAATCTGTGTACTGGACAGCTGGACCCCAGCAGGGAACAATTCAATGAGAGCCTGAACTGCTCGAGGATGCAAGATGAGTGTGCCTTCAGCTTCCTCAGGGCATGGTTCAGGTGCCTGCTGACCTGCCTTGTCGTGGGGGAGTGCAACATCCCCAAGGTTATGAAAGCTTGTTATATCCTCCATCACTTCATTGAGGAGAAGGACAAGGCCTTCCTCCTGGGTTGAGGGGCAGACGCTGGACACAAGGGGTAAGCCAAGGACTGTTGCCGTCCACCAAGCCCATTGGGATGGGGTGTGGATCCATGAGGCCCAGAGGGAGAGCTTCTTCCAAAAACCCCAGTCATCCTTCCCAGGGGCCCACAGCTCCAGCCCATCCCCACCACTACCCCTCCTTCACCTATCCCAGACCTCAGACTAATAAAATCACTCTTTTGTGTTGTGAACAATAAACTGGTGTATTTTAACTATTCACAAAAAAAAAACCAAACCAAAACAAAACCTGGGGCCGGGACTGTGGAGTGGTGGTAGAGGCCTCTGAACTTGGTGATGAGGGTATTTGGAACATGTGGTGGGGACCTATGAACATGGTGATGGGGTCTTGGGACATGGGGGGGAGGTCTCTGAATTTGGTGATGGGGGCTTGAGATAAGGGTTAGGGGTGCCCCAGAACATGGGGAAGGGAGCCCATGAATCAGGGGGAACAAGACTCCAAGCAGTATTGGCCTTGGGTCCCAGTGTGTCTTTGGGGCTCCTGTCATGGCTGGCTGGGTGCCAAGACCAGAGGGAGGTATGGATAAGGAAGAGCTGGAGTGGGGTCTGGGTTGGTGGGGGAGGCAGAAGGTAGAGAGGCAAGAGGCAAGGTGAGGAGTCAAGGGCAGCAGAGGGAGTGGGCATGGCCATTGGCCAGGGAAACAGGCAGGGTTCCAGGGCACCTTGAGGGAGGGCAGGCAGCTGTAGGGCTGTAGGGGCAGCACTGCCAGCATGTCCCAGTGCCTCAGTCTTCATGGACATGGTCAGCCCCCAGACTACAGCATTAGGCAATACGGTATGAGAAGGATGTGGACAGCCCTCAGTGGGGAAAGGACAGCTTAACAACTGTTTAGAAAAGCTAGACACGCACAAATACATGGGTCTGGATTTAATGAATCCAAGGGTACTGAGGGAATTGGCAAATGTCATTGCAGAGCCTTTGGCTATTATCTTTGAAAATTTGTGGAAATAGGCATAGGTCCCAGATGATTAGGAAAGGGCAAATGTGCTGCCCATCTTTACAAGAGGAATGAAGGACAATCCAGGGAACTATAGACTGGTCAGCCTTACCTTAGTCCCCGGAAACTTCATGGAGGGGATCCTCAAGGAATTCATTTTGAAGCACTTAGAAGAGGGGAAAATGATCAAGTGTAGTCAACATGGATTCACCAAGGGCAAGTCCTGCCTGACCACTCTGATTAGCTTCTATGATGGATCTGTGGACATGGGGAAGACAATGGATGTGGTATACCTGGATTTTAGCAAAGCTTTTGAAACAGTCTCCAACAGTAGTCTTGCCCGTAAGTTAAGGAGGTATGGATTGGATCCATGGACTGTAAGATGGATAGAAAGCTGGTTATATGGTCTGACCCAGTGGGTCGTGATCAATGGGTCAATGGATGGTTGGCAGTTGGTTTCAAATGGAGTGCACCAAGGATTGGGTCTAGGGCCAGTACTGTTCAACATCCTCATTAATGACCTGGATGAGGGGATGGATTTTACCACAGAAAATTTCTGGATGATGCACAGCTAGGGAGACAGGTAGGTACCTTATAGGTAGGAATAGGGTCCAGAGTGACCTAGATAAATTGGAGGATTGGACCAAAAATAATCTGATGAGGGACAACAAGGACAAGTGCAGAGTCCTGCATTTTGGATGGAAGAATCCCAAGTGTTGTTACAGGCTTGGTGCTGACTGGCTGAGTAGCAGTGCAGCAGAAAAAAACCTGGGGATTATGGTGGATGAGAGGCTGGATATGAGTCAACAGTGTGGCCTTGTAACAAGGAATACTAATGGCATATCAGGGTACATTAGGAGAACCATTTCCAGCACATCTAAGCTATGTCTACACTAGCCAAAAACTTTGAAATCAGATAATGAAAGTAATTGTTCACTCATATGACAGTTTACTAATGAAGCACTGAAATACATATTCAGCGCCTCATTAGCTGCGGGCGGCCGCGGCACTTCAAAGTTGACGCGGCTTATCACCGTGCGGCTCGTCCAGACAGGGCTCCTTTTTGAAAGAACCCCAGCTACTTCAAAGTCCCCTTATTCCTATGATCAGATAGGAATAAGGGGACTTCGAAGTAGCCAGGGTCCTTTCGAAAAGGATCCCTGTTTGGATGCGCCGCACGGCAGCGAGCCACATCAACTTCGAAGTGCCGTGGCCACCCGCATGCTAATGAGGCGCTGAATATGTATTTCAGTGCTTCATTAGTAAACTTCGAAATGGCCATTTGCATGGCCATTTTGAAGTTTTTGGCCAGTGTAGACACAACCCTAGAGAAGTTATTATTCCCCTCTCCTCAGCACTGGTGAGGCTGAGTCCAGTTCTGCCCCCCCACCAGTATAGAAAGGATGTGGATGCACTAGAGCAGGTCCAGCTGAGGGCAAAGAAAATGATTAAGGGCCTGGAGCACATGACCTATGAGGAGAGGCTGAGGGATTTGGAGTTATTTAGTTTGCAGAATAGAAAAGAACATAAGAACGTAAGAAAAGTTATACTGGGTTAGACCATAGGTCCCCCAAGCCCAGCATACTGTCTTCTGACAGTGGCCAATGCCAGGTGCCCCAGAGTGAATTAACAGAACACGTAATCATCAAGTGTTCAGTTCCCTGTTGCCCATTTCCATCCTCTGGCAAACAGAAGCTAGGAACACCCTCCATGCCCATCCTAGCTAGTAGCCATTGATGGACCTTTTCCATGAATTTATCTAGTTCTTTTTAAAACTCTACTATAGTCTTGGCCATCAACTAGAGAGGTAGTAGAATTTCCTTCCTTAGAGGTTTTTAAGCCATGGCTTGAAAAAGTCCTGTCTTGGATGATTTAGTTAGGGTTGATCCTGCTTCAGGCAGGGTGCTGGGCTAGATGACCTCCTGAGGTCCCTTCCAGCCAGAGGGTTCTATGATTCTGTGAAGAGGATCCAGAGCAAGGAATCATAGAGCGCTGATTGCTCTGGACAGAGCATCCACTAGGGCACTTGTGTAGCATCCTGGAGGTCTCTTGTGTCGACAGAAGGCCACCTTGTAACATCAACGCCTGCCTTTTTGTTGACAGATCTCTCTTGACAGAGGCTTTCTTCCTTATGGTGAGTGGAGTACAGCTGTTGACAAAATCACTCCATTCTGTCTACTTACTGTTGACAGAATGTGCTTTCCAATCTGTCTGCTTCCTGGGTTTTGTCAACAAAATGTCCGTTTTGTTGACAAAAGCCTACAGTCTAGACATGGCCTATGAGTATCAATCAGTGGATAGAAGAGAAATAGGTGGTGTGTTGTGTAGAGGGATGAGGCTCCTTGAAACAGATACAGTCTGTGTTTTTGTGAGTTACTTTCTGCACTCCAGAGCTTCTCATATGGCTAAAAAACTTAACAAATAATTTTTGTTAAATGGCTTATGGAGCCAATCCTGTGCTAAGAGAGACCCTGATTTCACTCGGGTTCCATGAGGATAATGGAAGGAAGAATTTTGTCTGGTGTCAGTGACATGAAAAAAGAAGTTGATTATTTTACCAAATGATGCCTAACAGAAGACTCAGAATGGATAGAAATGGGAGCATATTTTTCTCTAGGGTCTTGCTTCCTCTAGTTCATGGGGGTTGTACTAGTGGGTGGATGGTGTCAGTAGTGGTAGGGGAGGCAGCTAAGGTGCAGTGTGCTTCTGTTGTCCTCCCTGGCAACAAAGTTTGGTAGCCCTGAGGCTGTTCTTGCTTGCACCTGGGGCCAAACAGGATCTTGGCAAAAAGTGATGTAAAGCCAGGTATGCCTCCTCTCCTCTCCACCTGCACCACATGCTACCCTGATGCACTCATGGAATATGACTTGTAATCCCTCCCACAAATTTTAGAAGTAATGGTGGGGACCAAGGGCCAGTACAAAGCAGATATTGGGAAGAGAGTAACAGCAGCACCCCACCATTTCTTACTTTGAGGCATGTGTACAGCCTGGGGGATCCAGAGTGTCTTTGGGTTAGTCTGTTGGTTCATCTATTTGTTTCAGTGTGTCTGCGTTACAGAGTATGGGGGTCCCCAGGCCCTGCATCCATCTGCTGTCAGCAGTGGCTCTCACTCAACAGGTCGAACAGAAGGTTTATTAGTCAACAGGGACATAGCACAGAACAGAGGTGTCAGTACAGCAACCAGAAGCAGTCAGTCCAATCCATTTTGGGAAGAGGAGGCCCCAAGAGGGGCTCCCAAGCCATGCCTTTTCCCCACTTAATCTCTCTCCCCAGCTCAGGCTAACTGCCTTCCAACTCCCAGTTCTAATTCAAACTGCCCAAGCCCAATCTTCCAGCTTTGTCTTGTTTCCCAGGGAACAAAGATGTCACCTGTGAGCTCATATTAGCACTATGCACTGATATTGCCTAGTGAAACTTAGGGAAATGGCAGGGAACTACAGGGCATCGAAAAACACGTACCAGCTAACCAGGGGATAAAATCCCCACACACCCCACTTCATCACATCTCTCTCCTCTTTAAGGCCAAACTGAGCGGGGTCACTTAGCCAGTGACCTGGGGAAGTTTGAGGCCCTCCCTGCATGATAAGGCATTGACTATGTTATTGTTGTTCCCCTTGACATGGACCACTTCCATGTTGTAGTCCTACAGGAGCAGGATCCAGCTGAGGAGCTTGGCATTGGCCCCTTTCATTTGCTACAGCCAGGTTAGGGGTGAGTTTTGGCATCACCCAATCTGGAGATACCACATTAGGCCAGGCCAGTGTCACATCCACACCCATGTCCCAGAATCCTCTGACCTTCCTCCCATCCATCTCCAAGGGGGTGAGGCACTTGTTCCTCAGAAGCATCCCTACACCACCCTGTAAAACAAGATCAGTGCATCAGGGCCCCCAGATGAGCTGGCCCAGGGATCCGCCTCCTCTCAAGCTGAAGGCAAACTGCCAGCCCCTCCTGCCTGGGCAGCTGGACCCTTCTGCATCTAGGTGCCTACCCAGCTACCCCACAAGTCCTCTTTTCACTCAGCCTGTCTGGGAATTAGGAACATTGCACCAGCTTATGGCCCTTCTGCCCACAGCGGTAATAGATCAGGTCATGTTGGTTCCTCAGGTTGGTTGGTCCCCCGACTATGACCTCCAGTCCATCAGCCACATTCTCAAGTCAGGCAGGCAGAGTCCATAGAGCTGCTCCAGCAACATCAGATCAACTGCTTCCTCTCTGGCCTGGGCCCCTGCCCCATCTGTCAATTTGTGGGTGCACTGCTCCAGCCACTGCACCAGCTCCTGGTAAGTCCCCTCAGGGCTTTTCTGTGCACTCCAGTATTTTTTCCAATATTCTTCAGGGGTCAGCCCAAGCTTGTGTAGTGGGACCTTTTGAATACCTCTTAATCCCCTGCTTTTAACCCATCCATCTAGCTGTGCATCCTTTTTTGCTTTGGGATCCAGTAAGAGGGTGAGAAGCTGTAGCCTGTCTGCTGGATCAATCCATTGCAGATCACAAGCCTTTTCAAAGGCATTAAGGTTCATGTCCTCCTCTTCCTTAAATAGGGACAGGATGTTCATGTCAGAGCTCCATGCAGTCCAGGGCCCCCAACTCCCATCTTGACTCACCACTACAGGAGTTTCTTTAACCCTCAGTTCTGCCTTCACACATTCATGCTGCCACTCTCTCTCTCTTGCAGTTGTCCAGCTCCTTTAGACCGTGTCTACACGTGCACGCTACTTCGAAGTAGCGGCACTAACTTCGAAATAGCGCCCATCATGGCTACATGTGTTGGGCGCTATTTCGATGTTAACATCGACGTTAAGCGACGAGACGTCGAAGCCGCTAACCCCATGAGGGGATAGGAATAGCGCCCTACTTCGACGTTCAACGTCGAAGTAGGGACCGTGTAGTCGTTGCGCATCCTACAACATCGAAATTGTGGGGTCCCCCATGGCGGCCATCAGCTGAGGGGTTGAGAGATGCTCTCTCTCCAGCCCCTGCGGGGCTCTACGGTCACCGTGTGCAGCAGCCCTTAGCCCAGGGCTTCTGGCTGCTGCTGCTGCAGCTGGGGATCCATGCTGCATGCACAGGGTCTGCAACCAGTTGTCGGCTCTATGGATCTTGTGTTGTTTAGTGCAACTGTGTCTGGGAGGGGCCCTTTAAGGGAGCGGCTTGCTGTTGAGTCCGCCCTGTGACCCTGTCTGCAGCTGTGCCTGGTACCCTTATTTCGATGTGTGCTACTGTGGCGTGTAGACGTTCCCTCACAGCGCCTATTTTGATGTGGTGCTGCGCAACGTCGATGTTGAACGTCGACGTTGCCAGCCCTGGAGGACGTGTAGACGTTATTCATCGAAATAGCCTATTTCGATGTCACTACATCGAAATAATCTATTTCGATGTAGCGTTCACGTGTAGACGTAGCCTTAGTCTCAATTCAATTTCCATGCACTGCAGTTTCACAGAAGAGTTGCTGAGCAGGATTGCAGACTCACTGGAAAATGCCCACTGCACCCCACAATTCCTGGAAGACCCCCCATTCAGTGTGTCAGCTTCCTTGTGGGTCACACGTTCCTGAGGGGTGGGGGGGTTAGGCTGTAGGTCCCTTCTCCTTCCAGGACCGATTCCAATGGACTCACAGGAGTGAAACCTCTTTGAGTTGACATCATGTCTGCAGGACCATGACCACACTCTTTTGGGAAGAACCTCTTCATTGTGTCAGCCTCATCATGGGTCACATGTTCCTGGGGGTTAGGAGGTAGGCCCCTACGCCTTGTGGAGCAGATTCCAATGGACCCCCAGACTTAAGCCCTCCTCATAAGTGACACCCCCTCTTGAGAACCATGACCATACTCTCTTGGGTTCAGCCACAGGCCCCTCCTCCTCTGGGGACTGCACGTCATTGCTCTTCAGCACGCCTGGGTCTCACTGGCCCCATTTCTGCCTCCTGCACCCCTGCACTTACTGCCAGATTCTCCATCCATGGGGTGCAGTACATCCCACTCCTACCACCAGATGTCACAGACCGTGGGGGAGGAGTCCCCAGGCACTGCACCCCATCTGCAGTCAGCAGTGGATATCCCAGTTGCGTGGGTTGATTCAAAGCCCATAGCAGCTACAAAGGCAAGAAGACATTGTCTTGATTCTGTTCTGTTAAACTTAATGTGAGGTTCACCCAGTGTCACAAGATCTACGTCTGCACGTGTGTGCTACATTGAAATACCTTATTTCGATGTAGCGAAATTGAAATAAGCTATTTCAATGAATAGCGTCTACATGTCCTCCAGAGCTGGTGCCCTCAATGTTCAACTTTGACGTTGGGCAGCACCACATCGAAGTAGGCGCTGCAGGGGAGTGTCTACACACCAAGCCTGTGTCTACACGTGCCCCAAACTTTGAAATGGCCATGCAAATGGCCATTTCGAAGTTTACTAATGAAGTGCTGAAATGCATATTCAGCGCTTCATTAGCATGCGGGCGGCAGCCACGCTTCGAAATTGACGCTCCTTGCCGCCACGCGGCGCGTCCAGACGGGGCTCCTTTTCGAAAGGACCCCGCCTACTTCGAAGTCCCCTTATTCCCATGAACTCATGGGAATAAGGGGACTTCGAAGTAGGCAGCATCCTTTCGAAAAGGAGCCCCGTCTGGACGCGCCACGCGGCGGCAAGGAGCGTCAATTTTGAAGCGCGGCTGCCGCCCGCATGCTAGTGAAGCGCTGAATATGCATTTCAGCGCTTCATTAGTAAACTTCGAAATGGCCATTTGCATGGCCATTTCAAAGTTTGGGGCACGTGTAGACACAGCCCAAAGCAGCCCACATCGAAATAAGGGTGCCAGGAACAGCTGCAGACAGGGTCACAGGGCGGACTAGCACTTCTCGGGCAACAGCAAGCCTCTCCCTTAAAGGGCGCCTCCCAGACACACTTGCACTAAACAGCACAAGATCCACAGAGCCGACAACTGGTTGCAGACCCTGTGCATGCAGCATGGATCCCCAGCTGCAGCAGCAGCAGCCAGAAGCCCTGGGCTAAGGGCTGCTGCACATGGTGACCATAGAGCCCCGCAGGGGCTGGAGAGAGAGCGTCTCTCAGCCCCTCAGCTGATGGCCGCCATGGTGGACCCCGCTATTTCGATGTTGCAGGACATGGATCGGCTACACGTGCTCTACTTCGATGTTCAACGTCGAAGTAGAGCGCTATTGCCATCTCCTGATGGGGATAGCGACTTCAACGTATCACCGCCTTACGTTAATTTCATCTTTGCAATAGCACTCACCACATGTAGACTTGGAGGGCTCTATTTTGAAGTTGGTGCGGCTACTTTGAAGTAGCCGGCACATGTAGACGTGGCTAAGGTGAGCAGGATAAAGCCATATGCACTTTCTTTCCTCTAGCATTCATAAGGCCGCCTCATCCCCAGAAAATGCAAAAGGGAAGTGTCGATGAGTCCGTCAAAATGAGGCTGAGCCATGTTACATCTAAGATTTCTTGATAGCTCCTGTATGATTATTTATAATTATACAGACATACCCGCAAGCTCCAACCAGGACTGGAAATCCACTGCACAAGTTACCGCTCCAGCACATAGTGTCTACACATGCCCCAAACTTCGAAATGGCCACACAAATGGCCATTTCGAAGTTTACTAATGAAGCGCTGAAATGTATATTCAGCGCTTCATTGGCATGCGGGCAGCCGCTGCACTTCGAAATTGACGCGGCTTGCCGTTGCGCGGCTCGTCCAGACGGGGCTCCTTTTCGAAAGGACCCCACCTACTTCGAATTCCCCTTATTCCCATCAGCTCATGAGGATAAGGGGACTTCGAAGTAGGTGGCGTCCTTTCAAAAAGGAGCCCCGTCTGGACGAGCCGCGCGGCGGCAAGCCACATCAATTTCGAAGTGCCGCGGCTGCCTGCATGCTAATGAAGCGCTGAATATGCATTTCAGCGCTTCATTAGTAAACTTCGAAATGGCCATTTGCGTGGCCATTTCGAAGTTTGGGGCATGTGTAGACACGGCCAGTATGAAGCAATCCCTGCTGTGAGGAATTAACAGTCTTAAGCCCTGATTCTGCAAGTGCCTCCGTACATGCTTAACTTTAGGTGAACACAAACGGAGTTGTTTTCAGGACCAGGGTTTGCAGCAGGACAAGATAAACAAGCAGGAGTAACAGAGACACTGCAGTGTCTGAGGAGTGAGGCTGAAACAAGCTTTATAGGAACATGTGGTACATGGGATCCAATATGCAAGTTTTGATTCAAGTGTTTGGGGTGGCTATGTTAGAAGGTATTAAAAGAATGAGTTTCAGTTTGTGTCTTTAATGTGCACAGATTTATAGCTAGACAGAGATAGGAATGGCTAATGCCATAACTAAAAACCTGTGGCAATATTTTGTGATTGAAAGGAGGAAAGAAATAAGTTCAAATTTTCTTTCCAGGCAGCCAATGAGGAAATGCAATTTCTCTTCAATATGTTTAGCCACATAATTAACAGAAGTCCAAATGCTAATTGGTGCCGAGTACCTTGTGGCTTCCATTGAAGTTGTGGGTCCTTGACACTTCCGAGGATTTGTCCTGTGAACAAACCCAAACTTCTATTTTAGTCATCTGACAGTGAATAATAAGTACTCGCCATATGGAAGCTCCATCTTTAGGACTGAACTGTGAGTCATGACAAGTGCTAGCTGATACTCCAGTCACCCGAAAAACATTTTTATAACACTCGTTGTGCTGTATCATAAGCCATTTGTTGTTGAAAGAGAAATTTTAACATTTTTAGCACAACAATTTAAACAATCCTTTACTTTAGTCATATGAAACAGCATTTTTTGGGGGCTATACATGCTTCTTTTCACCCTGAAATATCAAAGTGTATGATAATGAAGCAGTATCAAAAATTAGCTCTTTCATTCATACTTTGGCAATGTCACATCTTACGCAGTGACGCTCCTGATTGGTGTCTCTCTAACATTTGGTTTAGAGATGTATGTCAGCGTTTAAACAACGAGAAGCCCCGTGGTACTTTATAGACTAACAGCTAACGCTGAACATAAGCTTTAGCGGGCAAAGATCCACTTCATCAGATAAGAAGCAGGTGTTTGCTCACAAAAGCTTATGATCAGAAATATAAAATGTGTGTTTGTCTATAAGGTGCCATAGGACTTATTGTTTTTGTGAATACAGACTAACACAGCTACCCCTTGGATACTTGTCAGAGTTTAGGTGTTCTGTTTAAACCAAACCCTGAGCTTTTGAGTACTGCAAGTGTAGCAGGAGGACAACTGCCTGGTAGTAGTATGATGCTTTCACCTCCTGCTCAGCCCAGTAAAAATTGCACAGGTGTTAGGTTTGGGTCCGTTGTGGAGGCAACCTCTGTTGTCCAGATACTCCCATTGCAACTCAGTGATGTGAAAAGTAGCAGAGTGAATGAGGACTAGATTAGAGCTTGTGTTGTCTTTCCCAACTTGTGCTGTTATAGAGTAAGTTTGCCGGGAAGCATCAAGATGTCACAGGCCTGCTGACAGGGGGCAGCAAAGAGGTCAGTTGCTTTGGTGCCCAGCAATACAAAAGGGCCTGGGCCTTCCATTTGCTGCTGTTACAGGTTGCACCTACCTGGCCTGGTGCCCTTGGGACCTCAGTAGTCCTAAATGAGGGATTTTCTGGACATGGGGAGGTTAATGCCCCCCAATCCCTGGCCACCCCAACTGGCTAGCCAAAGCTCCCTGGCCCTGCAGATATGACTTGCCACCGCAGCAGGCTTCTCTTACCTCCCTAGCCCCCCACAGAGTAGACAGGAAACACCATTTCACGAGCTCTGGCTCCTGTAGCTGCCAGGAGATTCTGGCTCCCCAGCCCTGGCCTCCTGCAGGGCTGCTAGGGGATCTAAGCACCCTATCCCAAGCTCAACTCGGCTGACAGGTAATGTTAGCACCCTGGCCCTGGTTCCCTGTGAGGTTCTCAGTGGGTGCCACCTCTGGACTCGGCCCTGCTGCCCCCTCATGGGGTGGCCAGGAGATCAATTTGTCTTTCCCTCCTGCCCATCTCCTCTGATCCTATAGTAGCTCTCGTGCTGCCAGTTGAGGGATCTTGCCGGACCAGGGAATGCTGGTTTTAGGACATGCAACCTGTATTGTAGCAGAGGCAGCGGTGGTGGATGGCGCCTCTGGCCCTTTAAATCACTACTGGAGCTCACACAGCATTCTGCAGTTATCATTGAGGCCTGCAGGGTGGGTGTTCCAGTCCCACTTCTTCCAGGGCCATTGAGCCATACCCTCTGCACTTTGCCCAGGGGCCTAGTAAGGCTGTCAGCCCCACTGAAATGCCACAATTTCTGTCAACTCACTTTGCAGTCATATTGTTTTCCTGTCATACCCGTCATTCTGGTGAAAGAATATGAAGGTGCCCTGGATAGGTGCTGTAGTCACAGGCTGCTGCTAGAGAGAAGTAAGCACTTTTATTGCTGTATTTCAGTGCCTAGTTTCATTTCTTAACAAAGGCCCTACTTTGAAGCCATCCCTGCTTCTCAGTACGTTATTGCTTGGTACTGGAAATGGAAGATATGAAGTGCTGGAGGACCCAAGGAGAGAGGTGACATTGAAATGGCCTCTGCAGAACTTGTGGAAGAGCAAGTAACTCCCCCCTCAGCCAGTCTGAGCTGTACATGAAAGCCAGAGAAGCAAATGAACTGGACAATGAGAAAAGGGTTGCTCTGCTCTGATCAGCGGCAGGCTAAGAAGCCCTAGATATATATGATTCATTCCATGATGAGGGTGGGGAAAGGAGAGAAGAAAGCTTTGTGAAAATAAAGAAAATGTTTCAGAGTCTCTGTGTTCCTAGGAAAAAAAAATCTTACTTATGAAAGACATCTGTTCAGGATGAGAACACAGAGTGGAGGGAAAACAACAGGAAGTTTGTTAGAGATTTAAAATTACAACATCCTTCTTCCTGCAAGTACAGAATATTAAAAAAAAAAAAAACCCTTGTACATTAAAGACCTCTGCCCTGGCACCAGAGTAATAAGAAGCCCATGATCTGTTAGTAAGGCAGATGAATCTGACACTATAAAGGACAATATGTATTTGTCAAGTAGCACAACAAACAGAAATACACATAAAAGCTCCAGAGAAAGGCATTGAACATACTCTAGTTAACCAGCAAGGGAAATGCTCACAGAAATTAAATTGACCAAGGAGAGAAACACAAAGAGCAGAAAACAATACAAACAACATAAGCATGAAATGCACAGCATTCAGGCACAGATACAGAAACTGTAATAAACCCAACCACAATGCTGAAAAGGTGCAGAGAAAATAGAGAAATGCCTGTGGTATGCACAAAATAAAGGCATTAATGGAAACTATTTGTTAGTTAGTTTTATTTTTTGCCTAATAAATAAAATTGTTAGTCTTTAAGGTGCTACATGACTGCTTGTTCTTGTGGACCTAGAACAAGATATGAAAGTATTAATAGCATCATATGGGCCGTGTCTACACATGCCCCAAACTTCAAAATGACCACGCAAATGGCCATGTCGAAGTTCACTAATGAAGTGCTGAAATGCATATTCAGCGCTTCATTAGCATGCGGGCCGCCGCTGTGCTTCGAAATTGATGCGTCTTGCTGCCGCGCGGCGCGTCCAGACAGGGCTCCTTTTCGAAAGGACCCCGCCTACTTTGAAGTCCCCTTATTCCCATCTGCTCATGGGAATAAGGGGACTTCGAAGTAGGAGGGTACCATTTAAGATCATATTTTGAAGCTCTGCTTCTAGCTTCTTTCCAAAGGTTACTTTTCATTTTGCATGTTCCCCTTGTTCAGCATCTTCCTTATCTGTATCTTGTATCTTACAGGGAAGCACCTATATTTCCTGTGAGTACATCTTCATGGCTACGTCTACACGTGCCCCAAACTTCAAAATGGCCGCGCAAATGGCCATTTCGAAGTTTACTAATGAAGCGCTGAAATGCATATTCAGCGCTTCATTAGCATGCGGGCAGCTGCGGCGCTTCGAAATTGACGCGCCTTGCAGCCGCGCAGCGCATCCAGACGGGGCTCCTTTTCAAAAGGACCCTGCCTACTTCGAAGTCCCCTTATTCCCATGAGCAGAGTATCATGTTCCTGTTGCGGGTAGGGGCCCAGGCACAGACAGGTGCATCCTAGAGGTGAATGCCTGGCTGCGTGGATGGTGTCTCCGGGAAGGCTTCAGTTTCTTCGACCACAGGATGCTATTTCAGGAAGGACTGCTAGGCAGAGATGGTGTTCACCTTTCGAGGAGGGGAAAGACCATATTCGGACACAGACTTGCTAACCTGGTGAGGAGGGCTTTAAACTAGGTTTGCTGGGAACAGGGGAGCAAAGCCCGCAGGTAAGTGGAGAACATGGAAACCTGGGAGATGGGTTGGAAGTAGGACGGAGCATGGGCAACAATGTCAGAGTAAAAAGAGGGCCAGGAAAAAACTGGGGGGAAAGTTCAAATCAATATCTAAGATGCCTATATACCAATGCAAGAAGTATGGGTAATAAGCAGGAAGAACTGGAAGTGCTAATAAATTAATACAACTATGATATCATTGGCATCACAGAAACTTGGTGGGATAATACACATGATTGGAATGTTGGTATTGAAGGCTAAAGCCTGGTTAGGAAAGATACACAGGGAAAAAAGCGGGGAGGTGTTGCCTTATATATAAAAAATGTACACACTTGAACTGAGGTGGAGATGGACATAGGAGATGGACGTGTTAAGAGTCTGTGGGTTAGTTTAAGACGGGTAAAAAACAAGGGTGATGTCCTGTTAGGAGTCTACTACAGGCCACCTAACCAGGTGGAAGAGGTGGATGATGCTTTTTTTAAACAACTAACAAAATCATCCAGAGCCCAGGATTTGGTGGTGATGGGGGACTTTAACTATCCAGATATATGCTGGGACACTAATACAGCGGGGCACAGACTATCCAATAAGTTCTTAGACTGCATTGGAGACAATTTTTTATTCCAAAAAGTTGAAAAAGCCACCAGGGGAGAAACTGTTCTGGATTTGATTTTAACAAATAAGGAGGACTTGGTCGAGAATTTGAATGTGGGAGGCTGCTTGGGTGAAAGTGACCATGAAATCATAGAATTCACAATTCTAAGGACTGGTAGGAGGGAAAATAGCAAAATAGAGATGATGGATTTCAGGAGGGCAGATTTTGGTAAACTCAGAGAGCTGGTAGGTAAGATCCCATGGGAGGAAAAACTGAGGGGAAAAACAACTGAGGAGAGTTGGCAGTTTTTCAAAGAGACATTATTAAAGGCCCAAAAACAAGCTATTCCCCTATGTAGGAAAGATAGTAAATATGGGCAAAGACCGCCTTGGCTTAACAAGGAGATCCTGCATGATCTCAAACTAAAAAAGGAATCCTATAAAAAATGGAAACTAGGACAAATTACAAAGAATGAACATAGGCAAATAACACAGGAATGCAGGAGTAAAACTAGAAAGACTAAGGCACAAAATGAACTCCAACTAGCTACAGGCATAAAGGGTAACAAGAAGGCCTTTTACAAATATATTAGAAACAAGAGGAAGACCAAGGACAGGGTAGGGCCATTGTTCAGTGAGGAGGGAGAAACAGTAACGGGGAACTTGGAAATGGCAGAGATGCTTAATGACTTCTTTGTTTCGGTCTTCACAGAGAAGTCTGAAGGAATGCCTGACATAGAGAATGCTGGTGGAAAAGGGGTAGAGTTAGTTTTTGAAATAAAAAAAGAACAAGTTAAAAACCATTTGGAAAAATTAGATGTCTGCAAGTCACCAGGGCCTGATGAAATGCATCCTAGAATCCTCAAGGAGCTGATAGAAGAGGTAGCTGAGCCATTAGCTCTCATTTTTGGAAAGTCATGGGAGACAGGAGAGATTCCAGAAGACTGGAAGAGGGCAAATATAGTGCCCATCTACAAAAAGGGGAATAAGAACAACCCAGGAAATTACAGGCCAGTCAGCTTAACTTCTGTGCCAGGAAAGGTAATGGAGCAGGTAGTTAAGGAAATCATCTGCAAGCACTTGGAAGGTAGTAAAGTGATAGGGAACAGCCAGCATGGTTTTGTAAAAAACAAATCATGTCAAACCAACCTGATAGCTTTTTTTGACACGATAACGAGACTCGTAGATAAGAGAGAAGCAGTGCATGTGGTATACCTAGACTTTAGTATAGCATTTGATACGGTCTCGCATAATATTCTTATCGACAAACTAGGCAAGTCCAACTTAAATGGGGCTGCAATAAGGTGGGTGCATAACTGGCTGGCTAATCGTACCCAGAGAGTAGTTGTTAATGGTGCTCAATCCTGCTGGAAAAGCATAACAAGTGGGGTTCCGCAGGGGTCTGTTTTGGGACCAGTTCTGTTCAATATCTTCACTAATGATTTGGATATTGGCATAGAAAGTACACTTATTAAGTTTGCAGATGATACCAAGCTGAGAGGGGTTGCAACTACCTTGGAGGATAGGGTCATAATTCAGAATGATCTAGATAAATTGGAGAAATGGTCTGAAGTAAACAGGATGAAGTTTAATAAAGATAAATGTAAGGTGCTGCACTTAGGAAGGAATAATCTGTTTCACACATACAGAATGGGAAAAGACTGTCTAGGAAGGAGTACAGCAGAAAGGGACCTAGGGGTTCTAGTAGATCACAAGTTAAATATGAGTCAAAAGTGTGATGCTGTTGCAAAAATAGCAAACATGATTCTGGGATGCATTAGCAGGTGTGTTGTGAACAAGACACGAGAAATCATTCTACTGCTCTACTCTGCGCTGGTTAGGCCTCAGCTGGAATATTGTGTCCAGTTCTGGGCACCCCAATTCAAGAAAGATGTGGAGAAATTAGAGAAGGTCCAGAGAAGAGCAACTAGAATGACAAAAGTTCTGGAGAACATGACTTATGAAGAAAGGCTGAAAGAATTGGGCTTGTTTAGCTTGGAAAAAAGAAGATTGAGGGGGGACATGATAGCGGTTTTCAGATATCTTAAAGGGTGTCATAAGGAGCAGGGAGAAAACTTGTTCTTCTTGGACTCTGAGGAGAGAACAAGAGGCAATGGACTTAAGCTGCAGCAAGGGAAGTTTAGGTTGGACATTAGGAAAAAGTTCCTAACTGTCAGGGTGGTCAAGTACTGGAATAAGTTGCCAAGGGAGGTTGTGGAATCTCCCTCACTGGAGATATTTAAGAACAGATTAGATAGATGTCTATCAGAGATGGTGTAGATAGTGGTCTGTCCTGCCGTCGGGGCAGGGGACTGGACTAGATGGCCTCTCGAGGCCCCTTCTGGTCCTAGTGTTCTATGATTCTATGATTCTAAGATCAACCACAGAGCTTCAATGTTCTGCTGAATATAGAAAAGTCTTCAGATTCAGTGATGATGATGATGACAGTACGAAAATTGAGAGAGAATAGAATGGCAACTTCTGCACTCACTCTTCTTGGTGATACAATCTAGCTTTTGTTGATGGACCAATTGCCACATGAAGGTTACCAGATCAGGTACCATTCAAATTTAACATTTGCTTTAAATGTCAAGAACAAGTCATGTACCTCTACTTTGAAAAAAAAATCCTACACTACGATATTAAACATATATTAAGGATGTTAATTCAATCCATGAGCTGGCTGAAAGTTGCTACCTTCTCCGTGTCATCAATTACTGCCCTAAACAAAGAGCAGTTCTGTGACATCTTTGAGATTAACAAATTTAGCAGGCCTTGAGGTTTTGTGGGTAAAACCCACTTCCTTAGATGGGTTGAAGTGGAAATTACAGAATCCAGGGTGAATGTGTCTCACTCATATCATAACTGGTCATACGATGACAAGCAACTATTTTTTTCTTTTCTTTTCTTTTCTTTTCTTTTCTTTTCTTTTCTGCTGCTATATACCTTGGATTCTATAATTTCCACTCCAATCAATCTGAGGAATTGGGTTTTACCCATGAAAGCTCATGATCTAATAAACTTGTTAGTCTTTAAGGTGCTTATTTCTGAAGTTACACGCTAACATGGCTACTACTCTATGGCTGCATCTACACTACAAGATTATTACTCTCCTAGTCTGCCTTACTTTACTTTCCTACCTTTCATTTGTTATTCCTACTTGTTGCTTTCTGTTTTAAATTACAATGTACACTCTTTAGGACAGGACATGCAGTGTATGTATGTGCACAGCATCGAGCACAATGGGGCCTTGATCCAAACTGCATCCTCTAAGTATTCCTATAATATACATAAAAATTGTCATGGAATTATTATCCATATTCTACATTTATTAAGGTAGCCTGATAAAGTCCAATATAAGTTGTTGATGTGTACTGTAAATGTTTTTCTTTATGTTTGCTTCTTTCCAAAAATGCTGGAGGAGAGAGCACTGCTGGATTTAAATTGCGTATAAAAATCTAATTGGGAATTGCATCTTTTGTCCCCTGTGACATGCCAGTGCAATGAAGGCCCTTCTTGATGTATTGAAAAGCATGCCATGCTGGTTTGCCAAGCGGAAGGGATGCCCACGTTATGCAAATAAACTGGGATATGAATTCAGCTTTGCTGAGTAACGTGTATTGTGCTGCAACTCTAACTTGCAAACGATAAAATGCTTTTTGACATTGCTTAACAATGACGAATAACACTATACCAAACACTGCTTGACTGCAGCATCACTTCCAAAATAGGATATTGGACATCATGTCAAGTATTACACTGATTTAGTGTCTCAGTTTATAGACAGACCCCTTGCAGTGCAAACTTTGCCTGTGTTTGTACCAAGCCCACTTCAACGGGATATGCACACTGTTGTGGCCTCTAGGTGTTGCTTTAATACAAAAAATAAATAACAATAGCTTTCTCTCATATGAAAATAATTTCTGTTCCCAATGGTGAATGAATACATCAGTGTACAACTAATGTGAGAAAAGGATCAGGTTAAGTAAGGGGCAATATTTATTCTATTGTAAGCATTAAAGTGGGTGTAGCTGAAGACAGTGTGGCTTAGAGGCTAGAATAATGGACTTGGACTCACTGCTGTTCTAGGTGATTTTGAGTAAAACACACCATTCCTTTGTGCCTTATTTTCCCCATCTTTAGAATATAAGTAATAATACTGACTGCTCTGTAAAGTGCTTTGGGATCTACTGGTAAAATGTGCTGTGTAAAAGAGGGGTGGAATTATTACAATTGTATTACTTGCTTGGATTGCAAGGCAAAAATTTGCTTTGTGCTTGAATGGTTGTGTTTGATTCCAGTATATCGGCAACACATGCTTGTTTTTAGATATAGGAACTTGACAGGAAGGGTTTCAAAATTGTAAGAGACTGTGCAAGCTGCCAATCAGCTTCACAGCAGGTGTCTGACATTTTTTGGAGTTGATTAGTTTGGACTCTCTGGTGTTCACTTGAAGGCTTTCATAACAGTGCAGAACTGCCACAGTGACAACCCCAGTGGCATACTATAAGAATGCATAGAAAATGGGAACACTTTATATCCTTCTGTGAACTTTGAACAACCTTCCTACCTACTGTTCTGTAAAATCCTGAATCCAGTGACAGATACGATTCTGTGTCTTCATATTTTGCTCCAAACTCCCATGTCCTGTGGATATCACAAAGGACTGTTGAGATGTTATGGAGGCAAACCAAATACAGTGCAGTTCAGAAAGATTTAAAATTAAACCTTCAATATTGTGGGAGTAATGGACTACTGCTGTAAGAGTTGCAAACAGTGTTTATAGTGGTATGGCTTCCATTTAATTCAGTAACGAGAAGTGTCAAATAGCTCAGCATATTCAACTTTATTAATCAAAGGCAATTTGTATAAAGGTTAAAACCATACAATACAGAAAGGAAGAATCCTATACTACCATTGATCTGGGAGGCCGCAGCACAGCTGGTCAGCTGTCTCAATATTTGTGCTGCACTCTGTCTTTACATCTAGTGGTTTCTCCAGTTCTTTGTACTATTTCTTATCTCTTATCTTCGGTATGTTTTTCAGACTTTTTCTATACTTGCATAGACCATGCAGTAAACAGTCTACAACTAGTTTATTTTGTTTTGAGCATAGCAATTTAACAGACAAAAAACAAAACAAAACCAAAAGCCTGTAGAGGTATCCTTTGTCATTTACAGAAGCCCTGTTAACTAAGCATCAAAGTTCTTTGCCTAATTCATTTTCTCTGGAACATCTATATATGTAAACCTAGTGTAAATGCCCTCAGGCAGGGTGAAACCTGGGATCTGTAGAGCTTAAGGCAGGCAGCTCTACAGCTTGAGCTAAAGGCCAGCTGCCTCCTAGCTTAGGCTGTAAAGGACACTTAAGCTGTTTCTGTGGTGTGGTCGAGGTGCCACTATATGGGACACACATAGGTGTGTGGGCTACACTAGTACTGAAATTACAATACTCCCCTTGGGTAAACAGTTTCACAAAAGTAAATAAACAGTTTAACAAAATGGAAAACCATTCAGGGAAAAGCTGAACATAAATAAAATTCATTCTTAAACAAGAACATAGATGATATTGTATATAATATTATAAGCAATAATGGCTAACATGAAAAACCTTACAGGCACTCTCTTATCTTGATTCATATATATATATATATATACACACACACACAAAACCCACACACCTAGGTGTGGTTCACTGTTCCATGTAGTGGGGCCTAGACAGAGGACTAATGAGTGCCTTCCACAGCTTAAGCTGTGAAAGAGCTGGCTTTTAGTTTAAACTGTAGAGGCAGCTGCACTATGCTCTAAAGCAGTGTCTCCCATACTTTTCAGCATCACACCCCCATTTTGATTTTTAAGAAACCATCATGCCCACTCTCCTCTTCTTTACCATCGTGCAATCCTCCTTTTAACAAAAAAATTCAATTAGTAATTTAAAATAAACATAAAACCTTGACATAAAATTTTATTTACAATTAAAAATAAGAACAAATAGATTTTCTGTGCCCCTTGCATGTGCCTGGTGCAGCCCCAGCTGGCCAGCTACCTCAGCCCCATGCCAGCTACCAGAACTGACCATACCAGCCACCCCCCTGTCTGAGACCTGTGCTGCCAGAGCCACAAGCCCAAGCCCCACAGTGCTGGGGCCAGTCACCCACCTGCTTGCCAGCAGCCTGGGCCAGCTGCCTGATCACCTGCTGGCTGCCTGAGTCTCTCACTGCTAGGACGAGCTGCTCACCCCAGCCACGGGCCAGCTGCCAAAGCTGCCTACCCAAGCCTCATGCTGCCAGGGTCAGCCGCCCACCTGCCATTCCAAACCACCCAAGCCCCACATGGTTGAGGGCAGTCACCCAAGCCCCACATTGCTGGGGCCAGCAACCTGCCTGCCAGCCAAAGCTACCCGAGCCCCAGGCTGCGGGGGTCAGCTGCCCACCCACCAGCCTGAGCTGCTCAAGCCCTGCACAGCCAGAGCCAGCTGCCAGCCCACGCCATCTGAAATCTCTGATGCCAGGGCCAGCTGGCAAAGCACCACGAGTCCCACAAGCTGGCCGGCCGCCCAAGTCCTTCAAGCTGCCCACCCGAGCTCCCCCATCCCACAAATCCAGGCACCCCCAGCCCTCCATTCTTACTCCATGCCCATCTCCCTCACCCAAGCAGGCACCCTCAGTCCCCCATTTAACCCCATTCTCCTTCTCCCCCGCCAACCCATACTCGCTCATCTTTGTGGAAGTCAGGTAGCTCCACGTGGGTCTTCTCCTGCTGCCTGCTTTTTATAGCAGCTGTGCCAGGTAAATGGCAGGGACTGAGAGCTGAAAGCAAAGGCTGGCTCTTTCTTCAGGTGCCAGCTTTTTCTTCATATGAGCGGAATAATAGACTTTCTTCATGCCCCCCAGTTAAGGAAACTATGCTCTAGAAGTCCCAGGTTCCAATCTGTCTGTGGGCAGTTATATATACATAAATATAAATATTCTAAGGCACAAAGGATGTGTAATATCTAAGCACAGCAAAATACCTCAAGGCAGGTGAGTTGTCATTTCCTGTTATGCACAGAAGAAGGGTCATGTAAAGGTCACAATATTCAGTTATAATTGTAGCATTATACAGCTCAGCATGATTCACCACTACTCGAAGTCATTCAAATCTATAGCGTAGGGCACTGACTTAGAATGAGCCGCCTCTGCTGTTTATTTACCATTTTCATCACTACTTATACTACTACCTTACATGCTTTGATGAATGTATTTTGTGCATGAGCTGAATGTATCTATTTGCTGGTGCTTAGCAAAGCAATTTACCTCCCTGGTTAATAATTCTGTTTGGGAGAGCTGTGTTCTGTTTACTAGAGTCAGCTTCACAAACCTTGATAAAGCCCCTTCCTTATCTGATAACTACCCCTGCGGCATTTTAAGAAGATAAAACTTTGCAAGCTGGGTTTTTCCATTTTGTCTTTGGCTTGGCTGCAAACACCTCAGGGTCTTGGCTTAGTGCAGTCAACAATATTAATACTCACTTTCAGGGTGTTCTCTGGGCTTCCAGATGTTTTTTGTTTGTTTGTTGTATTTTTTTTTTTTGCGTGGCAGGAAATAATAGCTTGAGCAGAGGATTGAGAGTCAGGGCTCCTGGGTTCTGTTCCCAGTTGTGCTACCCAGTCTCTGTGCAACTTTGGGAAAATTATTTAACTTTTCAGGGCCAAAAAAATCTGCTCTCAGTTATAGTGGTGTAAATCCAGTTGTCTCCAGTCGTACCTTCAATTGACTTCACCACATTGACAATGGTAACTAAGAGCAGATTTTATCTCATAGGGGCCTCATTTTCCTCACTACCTTGGCTCTATACCAGCTCTCCAGTGCTGGGTAGCATGTCTACACTGTGCTACATGTAACATGTCCCAGAATCCCAGCAATCCATCCATCTCAGCTGCAGAGCTGGCCCATTGGTTCTGGAGACTGGAGTTACTGGCTGTGTTCCATACTCAAGAAGGGACTGGACTACTGGGCTACATCTACACGAGAAGCATGTGTCAATGGAAGTGACTGTCAGAAGGGATTTGCTGGCAAAACATCTGTCAGCAGACTGCTTCTAGACATAAAAAGGGATCAAAAGACCAATCTGCTCTGTCAACAGCGAGCAGACAGATTGCCCGGGCCTCTCTTTACAGAATGGTTGACTGGAAGCTCTGCAAATAGGGCTGCCAGGTAAAGTGGAAGCCCTGCCTATTGACAAAAGGGGCCCAGAATGTCTACATGGCTGTTTCTTGAAAGAACACTGTCCAAAGAGGCTTTATACTTGAACTGGGAGAGGTATAACTCTACCAGTAGATGTGCTGGGTTTTGTCCACAAACTGCCAACAAAGCACATTTTGCTCGTAGACTCTCCCTGTGTTTTTCTGACAAAACCCAGTTTTACTGGAAACATGTAACTGTAGCCCTGCATAATATAGCTGGATACTTTGAACTGCCAATACCCAATGTCTGTACTAAAACTGACAGGCCTTGTGCAAGAAGACAGTGTATTTTAGCGAAGGTGCATTCCCTATGGATGCAGCTCCTAAAGCAACAGATTTTAAAGTCTTGTTAGCCGATGGCCAGGTGAAATACCACTTATGCCCTTGTCTATGGCAGAGCCCACCAGTGACTAGGCTGAGAGCGGCTGAAAAGCAGCTAGGTTATTTGCTTTGTGTTCAATTTTGCACAGTAACAGGAGTCAGGTTACCACTTAATCAATTACTTTGTTTATTTAGCTAACAAGTTAATCTCTTACTGTTACAATGTTGCTTTGTTTGCCTAGCGAGTTAAGCTCTTGTGGTTACAATTGTTACAAGGTTTACACTTTGATTACAAATAGCTAACATACACTCTAATTCATAGATCTACACTTGTTACATGTGCGCAAAAGAAATAAAAAGTAAAATACCTAGCAGGTCTTATCCTCACCCCTGCCTTACCAATGTGGCTTGGCCAGTTTCCTCTCAATCCCTTGGGAAGAAGTCCTCTGCCCCTTTTTTCCAGGAGTCGGGTGTCCCCGGGGACCTGGGGAGACCCCCACCCTCCTGTCTGGCAGGAAAGATGATTGGAGCTCAAATAGGCGGTCTGCCGGACCCCTCTTTTATACCCATTGGGTCATGTAGGCTTCTTCCTTGGTTTTAAAAAAAATGCCAGTTAAATTAGACTGTCTGATACTGGTTCTCACAGGGAGTTCAAGGGTGTAGTTCACACCTGTGAGGCAGAGACAACTGAGGGCATTTGTTCCTTAATGGGCCAGGGAGATTTTCCTCCTGTCTGGGACAAGTGTCCTGGCGAATCAACTGATGGTAATTAGCCAAGGGCAGTCCAAGGCCTGGCTGTTAATTAGCCCATTGTTTTCAGTTTTGCTCCGGAGCTTCAAAGACCATGGCTAAAATAAGCCCATCTGCACTCTTGGGCATTCCAGGGCTGGGCTATTCCTTTTAACCCTTTCGTGCTCTGAAGCACCTAGGGAAGGCAAGATGGAGCAGAGCAAAAGGCGGGGTGGGGTTCTGTCCGGCTACAAGTCTAGAGAACAAATGTCTGTGATTTTCCAAATCTCACAGCTCACTATAATCTGATGTTTTCAGGTGTTCTCAGAGTATGATAGATGTAATAAATTATAACCATATTCCCAGCTTGTCACACAACCGCTATGTTAGTTTAATCATGGCAGGATACAACAAAATTCTGCTGAAGCAAAGGATACAGTCTCAAGAGGATACTCTGTGCACCTCCAGGACATATCTAATCTTTTGATCAGAGTTGGTGGCCTTTTGTGCTGTGTCTTTATGAATACCACGAAGGAAGACTTGATCTCTGCTCCAAGGAAAATACAAAGTAATTTCAGGTAAGGTACAGCAGTGGATCTACAATGCGAGAGAAAACTTAAGGGAAGATGAAGGCAAAAGGTAGAAAAACACATGACTGGACAGGCATACCATAGGCTCCACCAGATGGTTTTGAACCATTCTGGGAAACATTATTGTTTTATGTACAATCCCCATCCTTATTGTTCACGTAACTAGCTTTGATCTCTTCAATGTAACTTTCATGTTTTCATAGAACACCATCCTAGATGTAGCTGGCTGAAATATTTCATTTTTTTCACACCAAAAAGAGCATCTATTCAAAAGTAAAATGCTTTTTTCAGAAATTGTTTCTAGCAAAATATTTCATGTTATGGTAACTTTTGTCAACACTTTGAAATATTTGCGTGTGCTTTATGCTTTGCCAAAAACAATCCCAATTTTTTTCATTTTAGACTATTTTACTTTTCATTCATTACTACATATTATTTAACTGAGTACAGGGGTTAATACATGTTCCTGATGTATCGATTGGAGGAGGATGCACATAAATACATTATATACACCCTCCAGCTGTGTCTCATGCTGGGATCTCTTTGTAATTTGGAAAGAGATTGGTCTTCAAAACCCACAAGAATTTGTTAGAATGTTTAAACTTGGAAAACTTTTAAATGGAAACCATTTTTATGTTTTTGAAATATAAAAAGAACAACTGTGTGAACTGTTCTGGATCTAGGTCAATCAAGTTAGCTCAGAGAGATGGTTCACAGTGCAGTGAGATGCCTACTCTTGCTGTTTGAAATCACTGTTCATTCACTTAGTCAAAAAAGAAAATAGACAAAGGTTTTTTTGCTCCTGCAAATGTGCACCATCATGCACTTTCTTGCCTTGGAGAACTAATCACATTTGCTCCGTGGGAATTTATGGAAAGTTTTATTTATTGAAGTAATGAATTTTCACAGCAGTAATATACAGTAGCATGGGAAAGCTGCATCTGCTAGATTTCAGTTATTTCTTCCCCGTATTTATTTCCCCTAAAAAAAGCTCACCATGTCCCAAAGTGCATGTGGGTGTGTTTATGATTCTGGTATAGGTTTTGTATAACGTGTCAGTTTAAAGGGAAACATTAAAGGCAACAATTACATGTACTGTGGTGACCTCTTCGCTGCATCTAGTCTGCATGGTCCTTTCAGCAGTCTCCACACTATGTACTTGGCTAGCCCCCCAAGCACAGGCTTAAGTAGCTGTTTAGACAGTGAGACACAGCTTAGGAGACTGGAGTCTGTGGGGACAACAGCCACCGTGATCCCCCAGGCAAAGTGGGAGGGATGCTCAGTTCCATGCCCCTGGAAGAGGCAGGGCCAAGAGCAGAAGAGGCAGGCCCAAGGGTAGTCACTCTTAATGCTGCTGAGACTGTAGTGCTGGTCCCCCCAGAGCCATGTGGAACAGCAGAGCACGGCCACAGGCACTTCAAAGGCTCCCAGAGCTCCAGGCCCTTTGGCTTCTACTGCTAATGTAGCAGCAGTGGTGGTGGACAGAGCTCCAGGCCCCCTTGAAAAGGTGAGCCCCAGGACATCTGCCTCCTTTGCACCTCACCCCACCCCACCCCACCCCACCCCATTCTCAGTGGGCCTGACTAGATTACAGCCATTCCTGAAGAAGAGTGGACACATACCAGGGTACATACTCAGCCCTGGCTCTCCATTTGGCCAATATGTGTCTTTCTATCTAGACTGCTCTTCTTAGCTGTTTAGTGTCCCACTGCCTCCCATATGCTGAGATTTTCCTCCTCACAGTGGACCTGCAATCATGGCGTCTAGGTCCTTAAGGTAGATGTAGCTACCATAGTATACCGCAGCGCAAGGTGTGTCCCCATTGTGAGATGAAACTACATGTGTCAGAGAAAGGCTTTGGCAGGAGAAGCAATGAGGAAATGCTCAGCACCTCTCTGCTGGAGCCTTTCACTACCACGGGTAGCTTCTTCTTAGTGTGGACAAAGCTTGCTCTGCACCACAACATAAAGCTACTTCTACCTTGCATGCTACCAAATGTGATGTGTAGTTTGGACATAGTCCTAGTGGCCATAATTGCAAGCCCATTGTGTTAGGCAATATATATACACATAATGCAAAGATTGTCCCATCCTTAAACGCTTGGGTTTAATCTAAACTACTGCTGAAAATGGACCCTCTCAGGTTGACCTCTGTCATCCTTGCAACAGGCGAGGGGTAAGGGAGGTTGAAGGGAGGAATGATCCCATTAACTTTCCCCTTTTGAGACAGACAAATTAACCAAGTGTAGATATGTCGATTTTAGCTATGCAATTGGTGTAGCTAAAATTGCGTATCTGCAGTCAACTTCCATGTTTAGTATAGATACAGCATTGGTAGTCTAGGATAGTCCTCAGGTGGATACAACAGACAAGAGCATACATTCTGATAATTAGCACTACCTGAGGTATTCATAATATATGGCCCCTTTTCGTCTTGAGAGATGGTGGTTAGCAATGGTGGTGAGGATCTATGGGTAGTGTTTGAGTCTGCAGCTTCTCTCATGGCTTATCTGTACAATATTGTATTTGCATGGTCTATTGCAATTGCTGCATGTCAATCTATTTCAGAATTTTTGAGTCTTAGAGTTTTTCCTTCTAAAATAAAGTTCGTGTGGATTGCACATATACTATCAAAGGATGACATGCCCTGTCATAGCAATAGTCACCATGTATTTTGATCTGATGATGTAGATTCCCAGAATTTTGGATTGATGTTGAATATTTCCATCTCTTTTTGTATGTGTCCTTGAATCTTAGCTTTGGCCTTCCTCTTGTTCTCAACCCACATGACAGTTCACCGAAGAGGAATTCTTTGGGAATATGTTTGTCACCCATTCTTCTCGCATGACCAAACCATCATAGTCTTCGGCTGTTGAGGATTGCTACGAGGCTGGGTATGCCAGTTCTTCACAGGACATCTGCATTTGAAACTTTATCTTGCCAGTTGATATTCATAATTCTGCTGAGGCAGCAAAGATGGAAGCTGTTCAATTTTTTCTCTTGGTTCAAGTAGGTGGTCCATGGCTCAGAACCATATAGCAGGATACTCAATGCACATGCCTGATAGATTAGTATCTTTGTTTTCATTGTCAGTTTAGGATTGTTCCATGTTCATTTTGTAATTCTGCCAAAAACCATAGCTGCCTTCCCTATTCTGATGTTCAGTTCTTCATCCATGGATAGGTTTGTAATGACAGTAGATCCAACATAGCAGAATTGTTGAATCACATCTAATGGGCTGTTATCCAGAATGACACTGGGTCGCTGAGGTATACCTTGAGTGAATACAACAGTTTTCTTCATGCTTATGTCAAGGGAAAACAACTTGCAGGCTCCGGATAGAGAATCCATCAGTGACTGTAGTGTGTCTTCATTATGAGTGATGAGAGCTGCATCATCTGTGAAGAGGAGCTCCCTAATAAGGACTTTCTTGACCTTAGTTTTGGCCTTGAGTCTTGCCAGGTTGTAGAGAGAGTCATCTAATCTCGTGTGGAGAAATACATTGCTTCATGAGTTTTGAAATGCGCAATTTAGTAGAACTGAGAAGAATATGCCAAAGAGGGTAGGAACAAGAGCACACCCTTGTTTGACTCTGCTGTTCATTGCAAATGGCTCCGATGTAGATCTATCATATCGCACTGTTGTTTTCATGTTTTCATGAAAGGATGTTATTATCTTGAGCAGGATGAGTGGGCAGCCAATCTTGGTTAATACTCTGTATAGTCCTAATCTACTGACCGTAGATCTACTGCCATTGTTAAGTCCATAAATGCTATGAATAATGGCTTTCCTTGTTCTCTGTATGTTTCCTGTAATTGTCAAAGTGAGAAAATTGTGTCCATTGTTGACCTGCCAGCCCTTAAGCCACATTGTATTTTTGGATAGACTCGATCTGTGAGTTTTTGCAGGCGTTTTGAGAATGACACACACAAATGCTTTGCCTGTGATGCTCAGTAATGAGATGCCTCTGTAGTCATTGCAGTCACCCTTGTCATCTTTGTTTTTGTAGACAGTGATGATGTTTTTATCTTTCATGTCATGTGGGACATCACCTGGTCTCCATCATTTTAGGAGTAAATCATAGAGGAAGGGGAAGAGCACAGCCTTGTTTGCCTTCAGGACTTCAGCTGGAATTCTGTCATATCCTGATGCTTTTCCATTGGACAGAGCATCAAGAGCTTGAGAAAGTTCCTTTTCTGTAGGCTTGGCATCTAGCTCAGACATTTCTGGAAGAGATGGGATGAGGTTGTAAAGTTCAAGTTGTATTGTAAACTCATGGGAATAAAGACTTGAGGAGCATTTCACCCATCTGCACATCTGCAGGTTTTGTCTGTGATCACAGGGCCATCTAAATGCTTCAGTGAGTTGCCTTTGGTAAGGTTTGATCCAAGTGCTTTCTTCAATCCAACATACATGGTTTTTAGTTCGCCCAAATCATATGTCTTTTGAATATTAGAACATAGATTGGCCCAATACTTGTTCGCACACCACCTGGATTCTCTCTGAAGAACAGATCTTGTGTGTTAAAGTTGATCTCTTGTGCTTTCAGATGGGTTCTTTATGTTATTCAGATGCTCCTTGTATTTTTCTTCAAGAAGAGGTCTAAGAATGTCAGCATTTTCATTGATCCAGTCTTTGTTAGAGAATTTACATGTTCCAAAGGCATATTTATCACATTTGTATATTGCATCTCTCAGCATGGACCATGTTTCATCATTAGTTTCTTGTTCAGTTTTGTGTTCCATTTTGCAAGTAAAGTCATCTCTGAAGACAGAGCATTTCAGCACACCTCTGGTATTGAGGGTATTGATTTTTGGTTTATTGCATTCCTTTGTCATATATAGTTTCTTTGGGATCATTTTCACTCTGCCGATGATCAAGGAGTGATCAGTGTCACAATCTGTGCTGTGAAATGTGTGTGTAATTTTGATGGCACTGAGATGTTTCCTGTGTACCAGTACAAGGTTAAGTTGATGCCAGTGACCTGATTTGGGGTGGTGCCGTGAAACCTTGTGACACTCTTTCAAGTTAAAAAAAAGTATTAGTGACACATAGCTGATTCTGAGAGCTAAATTTGAGAAGGCATTGACCATTTTTGTACAATTCCCCAATACTGTGATGACTGAGGCAGAGGGGCTACTGGTGCTCCTGCTTCTGTCTCTGCTAGGGGCTTGTGGAGGGCCATGTGAGTAAGAAGAAATAAGACATGGCAAAACTCTGGGAGGATTGGGCCAGCTCAATCCTCTCCTTCCTCACCTGCTCCCCTGTTGCTGAGCTTCCCCCCAACCCACAGCCTCCCTTGCACCTGGCCTGCTCCCAACATCCCCCTGCCCATAGCCCCTCCCTGCACCCTCTGGCCGGCCCACTCCCAACACCCTACTGCCTGCAGCCCCTCCCCACCTCACAACCCAGCCCACTCCCAACATCCTGTGGCCCAATCCCCTAACCATTCCCCAGGGAAGTTAAGGACTTACAGCTGCTGCAGCCTGGGGGAGCTGCCACCTCCTCCACCAGAGACACCAGTACCTCCAGCTGAGCACAGCAAAGCGGCTTACACCTCATCGCGGGGCAACCATGGTTGCGTGCTGTGAAGCAGCTCTTGCCGTATGGCAGGATGCCCACAGCCATGTGGTCAGGTGCCTCCAGCCATGCTCCGCAGCTCCCCCTGCTCCCTCTGGCCCGGCCCAGCCCTCTCCCAACACCCCTTGGCCCACAGCTCCCCCTGCACCCTGTGGCCTGGCCCACTCCCCACACCCACCCTGGCCCCATCCCCGAATGCCCCCAGCCTGCCACTCCCCAGATGCACCCCAGGTAAGTTAAGGACTTACCACTGGTGCAGCCCAGAGGAGCCACTGGTACCTCCTGCTGTGCATAGAAAAGTGGCTCCCTCCATGTGGCGGGACAGCTGAAGCAACATGCTACAAAGCAGCTCCGGTGGTGTGGTGGGGTGCCCACAGCTATGCACCTTCAGCTGTGCTCTGCAGCTCCCTCCACACCCCATCGCCTGGCCTGGCCCGGCCTGCTCTCAACAACCCCCAGCTCACAGCTCCCCCTGCACCCTCCAGCCTGGCCCAGCCCAGCCCACCCTCAACAGCTCCCTCCTCACCCTCCAGGCCGGCCCACTCCCAACACCCACCCTAGCCCGGTCCCTGATAGCGCATTAGTAGAAAAACCCTGCCATTAAAAACCAATTGCCTGTGCTGAATTTCATCTGGCCCTTGGTAAGTCTGTGTACTGTGGGACAAAAGCCCTGACCCTTGTCCCCGATGGGCTGGAACTGCAAGTATCTCTGCTGGCTCATGGAGATCAGGGAAGCTTAGCATTCTGTTTGCAGACACCCCCACCACTCCCATTGGTTGGGAACCATGACCATTTAGAGCTATGGGAGCAGTGCCTGCAAGAAAGGGAACATAGTAAGACACTTGCCCCACCACTAAGAGGTCAAAGGCATGGGCCGTCCATGGCCACTTCTGTGAGAGGCAGTGGTGCTTGGTCAAGGTAGGTGGGGAGCCTACCTTTACCCTGATGTGTGACCAAATGGGCGCTGCCCCAGGAAAGTGTTGCACACCCGCTCCTGCATTCCAGCCCCCTGCCTCAGCCCTGAACCTGGTTCCACTCTTAACTCCCTCCCAGAGGCTATACCTCCATCCCTCCCAAGGACTGCCCTGCAGCCACACTTCAACCTCCTTCCTGGAGTTCCATCTTGCACTCCTAACTCCTCGTCCCCAGCTCAATCTCAGAACTTTCACCTCCAGTTGGAGCCCTCAGCCCTCCACACCCCAAACCTGCACCCTGAACCCCTAATTTTTGGCCTGAGTCTCGGTCAGTTTCATGTGGCTATTTGTGACCCCATCAATGGACTCATAAATAGGAGTGTGTAATGAAGATGTTCTACTCATTATCAAGTGACCACCAAGAGAGATATGCGACCTACAACTGATTTTTTCTGGTGGTCAGTGGCTCCTGACAGGAAAAATGTTGCCCATCCCTGTGGTAAAGTAAAATAGCTTTTGTGCACAAGTTTCAAACTTCGTAACCTTCTTCCAAAATTGTAATAATTTGAGGCTTCAACCAAAGGCCAATGAAGTCAATTGAAGGCCTCGTGCTGCCTTCAGTTGGCTTTCATTGGGCTCTAAGGAAACAACCTGAAGACTTAGTTCTGATGACAAAGTAGAAATAGGAACCTCTTAACCGAACTAAATGGCAGGACATGGAAATGGATGGCACAAGGAAGGCTTTTTGTTACATGTGGTAATATACATGGGACTGTCCCAGGCTTGTATCTAGACTAGTTATAAACTAATCTTCCTGTCCCCCGTTATCCCGACTCGCTTACAGCTCTAGCCTTTTTAAGTGACTATTATTGAGAAGCAAATAGAGTGGCAAGACAACTAAAAAGTCCACTATTAAAGTAACAAGTATCAGAGGAGTAGCCAGGTTAGTCTGTATCCACAAAAACAACCAGAAGTCCTGTGGCACCTTATAGACTAACAGATGTATAGGAGAATAAGCTTTCACTGGTAAAACATAAGCTTTCATGGGCAAGATGCATCTGACAAAGTGCCTGTGACCACACTTGGCCAAAACTTCGAAATAGCCACACTAATGGCCAAATCGAAGAATAATAATGAGGTGCTGAATTGAATATTCAGTGCCTCATTAGCATTCCCATGCTTCTGGCTGTGGCGCTTTGAAAGCACCATTTTCAAACACATGTGTCTCAGTGTGGCTACACTGGGGTCCTTTTTGAAAGGACCCCATACATTTCAAAATCCCCACATTCCTGTCAGCTGAGAGGAATAAGGGGATTTAGAAATGTGCGGGCTCCCTTCAAAAAAGATCCCCATGTAGCTGCACCAAGGCTTGTCCATTTGAAAGCAATGCTTTCGAAGTGCTGCTGCCGGAAGTGTGTGAATGCTAATGAGGCACTGAATATTCAATTCAGCACTTCATTAGTATTCTTCAATTTGGCCATTAACATGGCCATTTCAAAGTTTTGGCCAAGTGTGGCCACAGTCAGTGTGTCTTTACCCATAGAAGCTTTCTCCTATAATTCTGTTAGTCTATAAGGTGCCACAGGACTCCTGGCTGTTTTTATTAAAGTAACTATGGCTACGTCTACACTAGCCCCAGAACTTCAAAAGGGGCATGACAATGAACCTAACTGAAAGATGCTAACGAGGTGCTTCCATGAATATGCAGTGCCTCATTAACATAATAGTGGCCGCAGAACTTTGAAAGTCCCACTTTTGATCACACGCGGCTCATCTACATGGCGTCCTTTTCAAAAGGACCATGCACGCTCCGAAATCCTGTTATTCTTATAACCAAATAGGTATAAAGGGATTTCAAAGTGTGTGACTATGTCTACACTAGTACACTATGTCGAAGTAGCCTATTTCAATGTAAGAACATTGAAATAGGCTACTTCAACACATATCGTTTACATGTACTACAGGGCTGGTGCCGTCGATGTTCAACATCGAAGTAGCGATGCAGAACATCGAAAGGAGCCACCCTGGAAGGAAACGTGGAGCGTCCACACACACAAGTGCTCCCTGTCGAAATAAGGGGCCAGCAAAGCCCCAAGCCGCTCCCTTAAAGGGCCCCTCCCAGACACACTCGCCCTGCATAGCACGAGATCCACCGAGGTGACAACTGGTTGCAGACCCTGTGCATGCAGCATGGATCCCCAGCAGCAGCAGCCAGAAGCCCTGGGCTAAGGGCTGCTGCACACACTGACCATAGAGCCCTGCAGGGGCTGGACAGAGTGTCTCTTAACCCCCTCAGCTGATGGCCACCATGAAGGACCCCGCTATTTCAAAGTAGCAGGATGCGGATTGTCTGTACACACCCTACTTCAACATTGAAGTAGGGCGCTAGTCCCATCTTCAGATGGGGATAGCAATTTCGATGTCTCGCCGCCTAATGTCGATTTCAACATAGAAATAGCACATGGTGTGTGTAGATGCGACGCGTGCTATTTCGACTTTGTGCCAGCTACTTCAAAGTAGCCAGCTAGTGTAGATGCACCCTGTGTGGTCCTTTTGAAAAGGACCCCATGTAGTCAAGCCACACACGATCAAAAGCGGCAATTTAGAAGTGCCATAGCCATTATATTAATGATGCACTGCATATTCATGGAAGTGCCTCAGTAGTAACTTTGGATTACGTTCATCATCATGCCGCTTTTGAAGTTCTGGGGCTAATGTAGAGCCTATAAACCATGAAAATTAAAACAAAGAAGAAAGCTAACTTTTGGAGATGTAGTGGTCAGCTCCTCTCTGTATTCTTAGCCCTAATGCAAAACACCTCTCATCAATGTGCACAGCATGTATGTGTCCCTGACAACTAATTTACAGAGATAGTTCCAGTAATCACTGTTTTAGCACCATTTTTGAAAAGCAGCTGGACTGCTGAATCAGTGGAAATGGCAACAGACTGACCGAATGCATATGTGCTTCAGAATCAACCCCCTCTGCCTATCTTCACAGAATCACAGAGTCACAGGGCTGGAAGGGATCTCAGGAGGTCATCTAGTCCAGCCCTCTGCTTCAAGCAGGATCAACTCCCACTAAGTCATCCCAGCCATGATGTTGTCCAGCTGGGACTTAAAAATCTCAAGGGATGGAAAATCCACCATCTCTCTAGGCAATGCATTCCAATGCTTCACCACCCACCTGGTGAAGTAGTTTTTCCTAATATCTAACCTACACTTCTCCCTCTTCAACTTCAGACCATTACTCCTTGTTCTGCCATCTGACATCACTGAGAACAGTTTCTCACCCTCCTTTTTAGAGCTCCCCTTCAGGAAGTTGAAGGCTGCTATTAAATCACCCCTAAGTCTTCTCTTCTGTAAACTAAAAAACCCAAATCCCTCCACCTATCCTCATAGGTCTTGTCTTCCAGACTCTTAATCATTTTTGTTGCCCTTTGCTGAACCTGCTGCAGTAAATCCACATCCTTTTTATACTGGGGGGCCCAAAATTGGACACAGTATTCCAGATGTGGCCTCACCAGTGCCGAATAAAGAGGAATAACTACTTCTCTAGATCTGCTCGAAATGCTCCTCCTAAAGCACCCTAGTATGCTGGTAGCCTTCTTGGCTACAAGGGCACACTGCTTACTCATATCCAGCCTTTCATCCACCATAACCCCTAGGTCCCTTTCCATTGTACTGCTGCTGAGTCAGTCGGTCCCCAGCCTATAACTATGCTTGGGATTCTTCCACCCCAGGTGCAGGACTCTACACTTCTCCTTATTGAACCGCACCAGATTTCTTTTGACCCAGTCTTCCAATTTATCCAGGTCCCTCTGGATTCTCTCTCTACCTTCCAATGAATCTAACTCTCCCCCTAGTTTTGTGTCATCCTCAATCTTCTGCACACATAACCTACCACCACTTGGTCAGATACATGATGAAATGCTGCCATCCCTCTGCCCACAAAGGACTTCCCACAGGTACATGATAATTTTTTAAGTGTCCTCAGTTCCCACTGATGTTAATGATATTTGTCAGTACTTAGTACCTCGCAGAATCAGGTCTAAGCCATAACCACAAAACTGAGGGCTCCTGGATCAGACAGAAAGCCTCACCTTGACTGAGACATGGAATCCTCAGAACCTGTGATTATAGGAGCTGCAGATTGTTTCTGAGCAACTTTATTTGCTCCATTTAAATTATTCTTGAAATCTTGGAGTTCCAGCTTTGCTTCAGCCAAGAACTTTTGCCAGTGAGCTCAAGTTCAGATATTTGGCTGGGAACAAGAATACATTCTTACATACTCCAAAGCAACTGACTGAAGAACAGAAGTGGCAAGGTTATTGAGGGACCTGTAGCTGGGATGTAGATTGAATTTCAGTGTAGTAGCTTTGTCTAAATGGATCTATGACATATGTGCCTGAATACTACAAGCAGCTCTATAGAAGTATAAGCAGGCAGTTATCCCTGTGAAGCTCACAATAAGGCATCTCCAGTAAATACAGCAAAATCTCTTGCTTCCTAAATTACCAAAAAGGAGTGGCAAAGCTAGTAGTCCTGCCTATTATTAAAGTGGGCTGACACTTCCCATTATAAGACCCTTGGTTTAGTAGCTTGTGACTTTGCCAAACGTTAGCCATTTAGGCTGAAGAGGTCCATGTTGGGTGTCTGCATCAGCCTACATTTATGTGGAGAGTGTCACATTAAACGTTTGAGCCATTGCTCACAGCAAGATTAAGGAAAACATATTGCTTGCATAGGTTAAAAATTTCTTAGGCTATATCCTCACTATCTAATGAAGGGCTGGAGGAGAAATTAATGCAATCATTCTGAATTACTATATGCTAATTCCCCAAAAAGCAAACTTATCATGTTACTGAACTTTGCTTCATGCTGCCTAGTAGATCTACCCGGGTACACCTCCACACTTCCAATTCCTCACCTAAATTAGGATAACTATATTAACTCCAAAGCTTTTTTTGAAATCTATAATGGAAAAGTGCTATAAATGCATAAAATGTTACTTTTTCAGTATTAGGTAGTGAGTGGGCAGTGAACAAAGGATTGCTTGCTCAGTGTTGTAGTATTCTGGGTATTTCACACATAAAGAATAGGGAGTTAACAGTGAATTCTGCAGATACTAAGAAAACTGTATTTTAGGATCCTTACCTTATGCCAGACATACAGTACATAGGCTTAAGTACATGCCTACCCATCATTTAAGTATGATGTAAATGCCACTGACATTTACAAGCATGGGCCATAGAGACCTCCTTGTCCATGTCTGGCTCAGATGAACATGGAGAAAAGGGTTTGATGAGGAAAGTAAATGTCCACCTAAAATAATACTGATAAATGAGCAGTACCTAAGCAAGTCAATCCAAGAAGAACAGAAGGATACAATGCTGAAGAGAAGAGCAATTCTCCAGCTCGATCCAGAAACTGTTCACAAAAGGGAGAGGTGACAGGAAGATGGTTACATCTCTCTGTTCCTGCAACTGGCTGCACTAACTCTGGCCATGCTCCTTCTAGTCCCAGCACTAGGGTTGCAATGAGGCTAGCATGTACCAATGCTACACTCAGTAGGAGAATCACTATCTCAAAACCGAGCATAATGACTATATTCTAACAGGGCTACCTCTCTGTTACTATTCAACATGCATAGAATAATGATGGGCAGAGATTGGAGAGGACATAAAATAGGAGGAGAGGAAAATAATGAAGATCACAAATCCAGGTCGCTAATTCAGAACAATCTGGATTGTGTTATAAAATGGGCATAGGCAAACAATTTGCATTTTAACATGGCTATTTCACTAGGAGGGTGGAAAAGCACTGGAACAGGTTACCTTGGGATTTGTTAGAGTTTCCATCCCCGGAGGTTTTTAGTCCCAGCCTGACAAAGACCTGGCTGGGATGATTTTGTTAGAGTTGGTCCTGCTTTAGGCTGGAGGCTGGACTTGATGACCTCCTGAGGTCCCTTCCAGTGCTAGGATATGGGGATTCTCTGGCTGTGATACTAGCAAACCAGGTGTCTGCTCATGCCAATGCCCCAGACCTCATTGAATGCTTAAAAATGTATTGCTGGAAGACAGACCAATCCATTTATGTATTAGTATAGATCAAAGAGATTGGTTAATGTATAAGATAGCATTTGGTGTTAAATTTCATGAAAATTAGTGGAATATTACTTGCATTGTTTTAACTTATCTGCTTCCCACCATGTAGTAACAAACTTTTACATAGTGTCTACCCAGATATTAAGGTTATGTCTACATGGGCAACCTCTGTCAGCAGAAGTCATTGCAACAGAGAAATCTTGACAGAACTTCTGTCGACAGATTGCATCTACACATAAAAGCAGACCAAAAGAGTAAGCCACTCTGTTGACAGACAGACTGCCCTGCCCTCTCTCAACAGAACAACTCACCGGAAACTCTGCAAACAGGGCTTCCTGGGGAACCAGAAGCCCTCTGTGTTGACAGAAGTATCTACATGGGCACTCTGTTAACAAAAAACTCTACAGAGGTGCTATTCCTGATTGGCAGCAGGGATAATGCTGCTGACTGAGCAAATTGAGTTCTGTCGACAAACTCTAGACAGAGTGCTTTAGCTATGTAGCGGCTTGGTGAGTTTTGTCGATCAAAAGCCTGCTCTGCCAACAGAACGTGCTCATGTATACACAACCTAACAGAAAAGTATTTATTTCAAAGCAAGTGGATACTATGTGTGATGACTGGAAATCAAAGGAAGAGCCCATGTGGGTTGTGACTGTGTTAGTTGGTTTTCTATAAGAAGTTATAAGTATGGATTGAGAGAAAAATACTGCATCTTTGGAACACTTGAGCTGGGTCTATAGTACAGAGTTCTATCAACAGAAGAGACCTTCTGTCAATAAAACTAGGGAGTGTCCACACTACAAATGCATTCTGTAGAGAATCTATTGACAGAATGCAGCAGTTGTCCTGCCAGAGTTCTTTCTTGACCATATGAGGTATGGCACTTCCCTCAGCAGATTCCATCAACAAAAAATAGTGTGATGCTCCAGGGGACCCTATGTTGACAGAGAGGGCTTCCAGTTCACTGGGCAGCCTGTTTGCAGAGCTTCTGGGTGGTTGCTCTGATTACGGAGGGCTAGGCAGTCTGGCTGCTTTCTGTCAACAGAGGGCATTGATGGGGGCAGCCTGTGTTAGGTGTGGACATGTTCTGTAGACAGAGGTTCTGTCAGGAAATATCTGTTGACGGTGACTCCTGTCAACAGAACTTTGTAGTGTAAACACAGATTAGGGTTCTAACAAGATGGAATAACTGAAAAAGAAAGCAGAAATCCCTGGAGTTATTGTGAGTAGGTCTTAGAGACTTTTAGGAAGCAGGCAGATTGTTACATGTCTGTTACCATCTGGAATTATAAACTGTCACTCATGAACTGTCATTGTACCTGCTTTCACCTCTCAGTAACTCTCATTTTTCTTTTTTAGCTAGTAAATCTTCAATTAATTTAATAAAGAATTGGCTACTTGGGTTGTCTTTGATGATATAAGATTGAGAATACCAGTTGATCTAGAGAAGCAACTGGTCTCTTAGGACTGGAATCAAGCTGAATGTGGTATACTTTTGATGTAACTGACCTTTTATCACAAAGTCCAATTAATCTGGCTGGCAAGATAGGCTGGAGTGTCTACGGGCTGTGACTCAACGGTCTCACTGTGCTAGTGATTTGGGAGTCCACGTTTGTCACTGGCATGATAAAATCTAATGCTGGAACACATCAGTTTGAAGTTTCTGCTCTGTTGTCTGATCGTCTGGTCTGGTGCAGGCACTCACAGTTGTGAGCTGCTCCAGACTGCATGACAATAGCTAAATCTAGGAACAGAGAACACATTCCATACTTATTATACTCTGGGAAAGAATGATTCTGAAGAAAAAAAAAACAGGCTCAAGATGGATCACCAAGTTTCAGTCCCAGCTAAAAGCTGCAAAAGAGCTAAATTGATTCTGAGATGCATAAAGAGGGAGTGTCATGTAGGAGCAAAGAGGTTATTTTGTCTCCAAATTTAGCACTGGTGCAACCTCTTCTGGGTCTACCACCAAAGAAGGATGTTCATATGTAGGAAAGGTTTCAAAGAAGAGCCATGAAAATGAGTAAGTGATTATAAGACATATCTTATACCCATAAACTGAAGGAGCTCAATCGATTTAGCTTAACAAAGAGAACAGTAAGAGGTGATTATTTGCAGTTTATAAGCATCTGCATGGGGAACCACTATTTCATAATGGGCTCTCTCAAAAAATGAGAGGGAAAGGGTAGGAGATGATAATCTGATGGCTGGAAGTTGAAGAAAAACATATTCAGTCTGGAAGTAAATAAGAATTTTTAATGCAAGAATAATTAATCACTGGATTAATTTACTAACTGTTGTGATGGATTTTCAACTTTTATGCAGTTTTAAAATCAAGCTATCATATTTTCCAAAAGATATTCCTAGGTACTTTTTGGAAGGGTTCTATGGCCTTTGTTACAGAGGAGGACAGACTAGATCATCACAGTGGTTTCTTTTAGCCTTACAATCTATCCTGTGGGTATCCCAGCTTCAGAGTTGAGCCAATCTTTACTACATTTTGCAATACCTATGTGGAATAATCCAGGAAGTCTGCTCCAGAATTTAGATACATCCACTAAACAGTATTGTAAAAAGTGACTCCTGAATTTAAGGTCAGCTTGTGGATTTTGGCTGAGCAATTACATCTGTGCTCAATGGGCCTCAGCAGAATTTTCCAAATCTATTTTCTCTTCTTTTAGCGCTTTGTTCCTCCTTTTGTATTGAAGGTACAGCCTGAATGACTTTGTGGAATCACAGAGCAGACTGTAAAAGATGTGTGGAATGAAATATCCTTGCTCGCTCTCTCACACAGAGATGACAGGCTCCTGTGTGCCATGCTATTTGCTTTGTGCTACACAAATGCACAATATGGAATAAATTCAGAAGTGCATCATAAAAACCCATCTCAGGCCAGAAGTAAGAAACCACAGAGAAATAAACCATTTTTATGAAAAGAGTTTTAAAGGTTTTTCTTTTTTTCTGTTTTTTTCTGGTTTTCTAATCATTAGCTCACCTCCCTGTGTAGCCAGCTTTGTGGGACCTTTTGGGAAAGGGAATCATTGTTCGCATGTGTCAAATTTCAGCTACATTCAAAATAATAAGTATTGTTTACCGCAAATTTATTGCATGTATATTTTTTTCTTTCCCAGTGACTACAGGAGCTTTCTAAATGGGTTAAGTATTTTATTGTTTGTTTTTTGTGTCTTTGCCTTCATGGTGTTTGTTCTGACAGTCTTCCAGGCAGTAGCTAAAATGACCACTTGTGATGCTGTGAAAAATAAAAGCTCACATGGGTCCAGAGGGATGAGCTTCTGAAGAAAGTGAAAGCCTTTAAGTTATAGTTCTGCTTGGTTAGCCCCTAAGGAAATCCAGTCTCTGCATGTGAATGGGAGGTTAGTGAAATACATTAGCAACAAGAAGGTTGGTGCCCCATGTTTAATAATCCTCAGCCACACAAAACTCCGACTGCAAACAGCATCAAGAGCTCCTAGAGGAAGAGATGAGGCTGGTTCACCTATTTCTCCTTCTAAGCTTGTTTTTTTATGCAGACTTACATCTTATGTGCCTACTATTACCTATTCATTCTGACACACTGATTTCACAGACTACCTCTGAACTTTGCCTATCTTCTGTTCAGCCAAGTCTTCTTTCCTATCTTTTACTTTCTACTTTGCAGTATAGGCATCCCTAAGTGATGTCTATGTCCAATCCAAATGTTCCTCTACCCTCACTGCCTTTCTGCCTATCTAAATAATCTTCCAAAACATCATTGTTTAAATATGCTGCAGTTAAGTTTGCTCCAGCCCTCATTTACAGGTTGTTCTTGCCCAGAATGTTGCTCACAGCTTAATAAAAGGAAAACTCTCTTATTCATGCCATGTTTTTGTCCTTGCATTAAGACCCTGTAGCTCTTCTTGCCACCCCATATCTAGTTGCTCCTGCACATGAATCTGAAAGCATTTCTGGAAGAGCTGCCTAAACCACCTTTCTAACAATCAAAGTTAGGTTCCATGGCCTCTCTCCCATCATTGTTACAAATGTGTAGAACTACACACTGTTTGCAGTACTCAGGAAGAGAAAGGCTAAAAATTCCACAAGACCCATCACTTCTGAACCTGGTAAGTAAGGTACTGATTGTTTCTTATTGTCAATACATGTCTAAATACCTGCATTTTAATGCCACAAGAGCCTTCCCCATCTCTACAGGGTCTGTCCCACATCTACTAGCCTTCACAAAAGCAACTTACTTGCCTACGTTCAGGGAACCACACTGGGAGAAACCAGCCAACAGCTTGTCATTGGACTCTTGTGGGACATGGCCAATCTTCAGTTAGCTGAGGGATTGGTTAACCAGAGTGATACTGCATTGTACCACATTGAAAATGAGTTTCCATTTAGTGGTGGGTAAACCTTCAGAGAGTCAGAGGATCATTACTGATCACCTAAAAGTTTACATCCAAACTACCCAGAGTTTTGGGGAGTACAAAATTGTGCTGCCTATTTTGAGAAGACAGGCTCTCTCACCAGATTTCTGGTACTTTATTCTTGCAGTTGGACAATAGGACAAGAACAGTTTATTTTCATAGTCAGGCACATATGTTTTGAGTCCCAGAGAGAACCGAGGCAAGGTGAAATGCACAAAAATGTGTTGGCTCAAATATGTGTATAGAACCCTGAAAAAGGTTTGTTTCCCATTCCTTTTTGAGTTTGGGCAAAGATTTGGAATAGGTCATAATTTTATTGTGTTAATCCACCCATCTTTAATATAATAGTAATGTCAGTCATAACCTTTGTCACCATCAAATAACATTCTGATAAAGCAATAGAAGAAGATCAACATTCCTTTCATGTGCCGGCAATGCCCCACTGCAATTTGCATTGACCAATATGGACAGTCTCTACGTAAAACAATAAATAGACCTGAATCAGACATCAGGAATGGTACCATACAAAAACCTGTAGGAGAACACCTCAATCTCCCTGGACACTCAGTAAGAGATTTAAAAGTAGCATTCCTACAAAAAAAAATTCAAAAAAAAATGGAGAGTGAAATCTCTGAGCTGAAATTCATTTGCAAATTTGACTCCATCAACCAAGGATTAAACAGAGACTAGGAGTGGTTAACCCCTTACAAAAACAGCTTCTCTGCTCTGGAAGGTCACACCTCCACTTTAGAATCTGGCAATGGGCCACATCCCCCATGACTGATCTGACTTGTTTTTTCTCCTCTCTTGAGCTATACTACTGGCAATAGGCCATTTCCACCCTGATTGAATAGACCTTGTCAGCTCTGGCCTACCCTTTTACTGGTACCCCCCTCTTTAAATACTCCTCTGAATCCCCCCCTACCCCACTCATGCATCCGACAAAGCAGGTCTTTGCCCACAAAAGCTTATGCTCATGCCATCTGTTAGTCTATAAGGTGCCACAGGACTTCTTGTAGTTCTCGAAGATACAGACTAACACGGCTACCTGTCTGATACATTCCTTTTTAAATGACTAGCTCCACGAGATTCAGCACTTGTATGGCTCCTAATGCAACTAATGCAAAAGCTGCTGTGTCAAATTCCAATGACATAATTTGACTCTAACTGATCACAATGATGATTGTTTCATTCACAAAATTAAATAAAATTAATAAAAAGTACAACTAGCTACATAACAAAGGATCAGGAAATGTGCCCCATTCCAGGAATATAATTAGGAACCTGTCTAGATTTAAATCTTTAAGGCTATATCTGTGTTATATTTTATGTCCAGGTATGGAGGACTTGATGGTTCTAATCTCACACTTGAGTATTCACACCTCATTGTAAACTTGTACTTCCAGTGGCTGTAGCAGGGGCTTAGAGCAGTGCTAATGTATCCATAGTGCACTATGCAGACCTGATGCAGATCTGTGGGACAAATAGTGCCCATGCTGCAGAATAACAACGTACGGACTCAAGTCACAGGGGGGCTCGGACCCACCACCTTATTAGCTTTCTGAATGCTTGCTGACCCTAGTCAAATCGATATGTGCATGGATGGAAGGGGGATTTAGTCTGAAACCTGAGACAGAGACTAGGATTAATGTGAGGTATAGACATACACAGTGTTATGCCAATGGGTTACATATGTGTTTCAGGACTTTGTGGAAATGGGACCTTAACTGAGGGAATACATAACCAGATTCAGGCAGTCACATATCATTGAAAAGAGAATAGGGGACAAGAATTATTGAGCAGATCTAGATAGAAGCTTTGACAAATTGGTATCACCCATATCAATTGCAATAACATATGTGCAAGAAAAGCGGGAAATAAGAGGAAGAGGCAAAGGCTATATCTGTGTGTCATTACTCGGTAACGTGCAAGAAAAAGTGAAAAGAAATACCCATATTTCCATGCATAGGAAAATGACAACTTGGATAAGTCCTCATTGCACTGGTGTATGGCTATGTCTAGATTTGCTGCAACTTGTCGACAAAAGTTTTTGTTGGAAGACATCTTCTGACAAGACTTCTGCCAACAGATTGCAGCCCAATTACCAAGAAGATCTCCCAAGTGGGCCATTAGGGCAGGTCTACGCTACCAAAGAATATGACCCAATATACACAAAAATGTAGCTGTGAGAATAGCGTAACTGAAGTTGAGAAAACTTAGGTTCAATTTCTGTGGCTTCCCCATCCCTTGGGAGGACTTCTTGTACTCCTCCTGGCCCGCTGTAATACCGGGGCCAACAGGGGTGCCATCAGCAGTCAATATAGTGGGTCACTACTACACCTGTTAAATCACACCTTAGGAGAGCGATCTCTGAAGCATCAATCTTCAGGCAAGTGAAGACAAACCTTTAGTCATCAAAGAATCTTAAGGCACATATTTAAGTCATTCTGACATTCACAGCACTGAAACTTGTGTTTAAACATAAGCATATGCTTAAATATTTTGCTGAACAGGGATAAACTTGAGAACATGCAAATATATTGATGAGCAGGAATCTGTGCTAGGTAATCTAGTCTTCAGATGTATCAAACATGTCCTGTTTCCATTGCTATCAGTGGGTGAAATTCACCCTTCTGCTGATGACACACACAATAGTGAAACAATTAAGCACATGCAAAGGGAGCGAGAATGTACATGTTTAAAGGCTTTATTTGTGTCTTTTTGAGTATGGCTACATACAACATTCAGCAGGTATATTTAGCATTCATTTTCACATGCAATGACATGTCAATTCTTTATTGAGCTGAGGACTAATTTTTACAAACCTTCGCTGATAACAAGTTGGTAATGCCTTAGCAATAAACTACAAGCTGCATCCACATAATCTTATAATACATCTTTTTTGAGACAAAATTGGGATTATTTAGATGTGTCACTTTATATGAATAATGTATTAGTTTAACTTAAACTGAATAATTCAAATCAAGTGTTGGTAAACTTTAAAAGCCTTTTTACATGGAGAATAGCAAGAATCATAGCTTCTTTGAGAGTTTTACTAAATGAGTTTTCTGTAGATCTTTTAACATTCATTTTAAAGTTCCTGGGTGATATAATATGCCTTTTCTCTTTCTTGTGGGAAAAATACATTAGATAACAAGCACAAAAGCCATCATCTTTTTAAGTAGAATATACTAATGCACATTTGATATGCAGATTCTTCAGCACATGCAGAGTTTTAAAGAGAAACAGGAAGTGTGGAAAGTGGGGGGAATTTAACTTTTATTTGTTCATGTAAATAACAGAACATGTAAGTTCTCCCAAATTTATTTCTTCTCTGAAGCAGCAATGCTAGATCATCTAACAATGTGATGGGAAAACAAAACTCCAATCATTTTGTTAATGCTTGAATGTCTGTTTTTAGCCGCACACCAAGGCAAGAGGACAGGAAGGATTACTTTGTTACAATATTGAGGCAGAGCTAGATATTAACTTGACATACATACCTTTGCTCATTTCTGCTTCCTGTTTCCTACTACCTACTCACTTGGAGAGCAGAGGAGGTGAATGTGATGGTCCAAAAGGACACAGTGGGGGCATTAAGGGATACTTCTGGAGGCCAATAAATTCAAATTAAATAGCACTGTGTCTACACTCAGTCGACCTTGAAAATTCAGATTTGGCATTACTCCTCATGGAAAAGCTGGAGTAGAAAAGTCAACCTTAGGACCCCTTAAAATCAACCTAATGATATTTGTAGTGAAGAAAGGTGTATTATAAAATCAACCTTATGTCCTTAAAATTGACTTTTTGCTCTAGTGTAGATATAGCCTTAGGCCTCATCTCCACTTACTGGGGAAGACAGAATGCTTAGGTTTGATCATTCTATAGTGAGGACAGGAACCAAAGTCGATGGCTGCAAAATCGATTTTAGGCATGCAATTGGCCTACCTAAAATTGCGTAGCAGCTGTCAACGTTCCCAGCAAGTGTAGATGTAGCCTTAGTCTCCTTCATAGAACTCAAACTCAGCTTGCACTTAAGCAATTGCCAATAAGTATCCAGGTTCGTTGGCCATTGCGCAAGGCAGGCTGTTTGCTTAAGCAACATTAATAAAGCTGCTAGTCCAAGCCCTCTGCCTGATCATTATGAAGGCTGAAAATAAAAGATAATTCACACTGCTTAGTGATGTTGTACTCACATTGCTTGTTGTGCTGACTCCAGGGAAACCTTCTCTGGATCCAGAGAACAGGGACCGGTTGCGCAGGTACCCAAACTAACCTGAACAAGTTTCTCAGCCATGCTATGGATGAGCTATCTTTGGAGCCAATAATGCTGGAGAGACTTCAGCTACAAATACCCATTAAAGGTAGCAGTGTGGTATTGCTACCCATTCACTAGGAGCTAGGGTGAAAGCAGCAATGTGTTCCCATGTAGTTCATTGAACTGTCATTAAATGTTAATCACTAGAGCGGAGCAGGGGTTTTTCATCAAAAGTGTTTCATTGTAAAAGCTTTTCACATTTTTCAACCTATTCTAATAACTTTCAGCTCCTATCAACCTGTACTTCAACCAGAGTCCTGTAGCCTATTCGTCTTCTGTGCTAGATAGCCCTAGTTGCTGAGGCACTTAGGATCAATGTCTGAAATTTTTAAAAAGTACACAGGTCCTACGAACGGGCACTAAAAGTGTTCTCTGGAATTCACTGCTCACGTCTCTCTCCATATAATAATATCTGCACAGAATGATGCTATTAAAATACTTTGCCATACTTCAAGTAAGGTTTTTTTTAACCCAATCATACTTTTTGGCTGTCATTTTATTGGCTTATTTTGCTCACCATTAGATTGATCACTGGACTGCTCATTTGGTTTAGACGTTATTACATTTGCTCCCCAACACCACTGGGATGGATTTCTCCATTTGGATTTATCTGCTCTTTCAATTCCAAGGCTCCTGGGCTTATTTGTCTATTAGTTTGTTTGTTTGCTTGTTTTAACCACCTTAAATAACTACTTGGAGCCCTTTCCATTTCTTTTCCATTTTCATTATTTTTCCAACACAATAGAACTCCTAGAGTTCAACGACCAACAATGTGCCTGCAACAACATAATAAGTGGAAAACATTCAGCACTGTATAGGAGATCAGAATTGATCCCATGGCAATAAAACTAATATCACCATCTCTGGATTGTGGCACCTCTGAATGAATCATGGGGAAGCACACGCCTAGAATGAAGTAGAAGGCTTTTATTTATACATTTATCTTGCTAATCAGGTGTGGTGGGAAAAGGAAATTCAGCAAAGAAAGTGCCTGACAGTTTAAAAGGATCTCTGATGAAATATGATATTGTTTAAAGTTTGCTGGAGTGTTGTTCTCAAAGGAACAGAATTGCTCTAGGGTTTTCTCCATCTCACAGTGTTTCCTAACGGAGTCTACCTTCTACAGAATGTTGCACAGAGTAGAATACAGAGTATTGCCCCTTCCCAGGTCCCACTCTTCAACAGAAGTCCATCCAATAAAGATTTTATTTCGCACAGCTTGTCTCTCATTTCTCCAGGTAATCGGGCTACAAATCTTTTTATTTTTTAATCTTTTATTTCTATTACTGTAGTGCCTAGAGACTGTCCTGCAGCCGACATTGGTTAACTAGTGTATTTATACACATAGTAAGAGTAAAGAATAATGTGGGTTTGTAGAAGGACATATGGGCAACTTGGCCAAATTGTGTTTGAGATGAGGGGAGGTAGGAAAATGTGTCTTTAAATTACTTTTATATTAGTACTCAAATATATTACTTTTATTTGCATATTCCTTTGCAAACAGGGAACCAAATGCACTGGGGTATTACTAGTGAACTTACTGAAGCAACTCTAAATTTGTAATTGATAGCAACACTGAATTTGGCTCATTAACTTAATCCTGCAAATAACCATCTCTGTGATGTAAGTGAGCAATTTTTAATTTGACCTTTTGCAAAATGGAGATGATACAGAAAGATTTGATAATTTGTCCTGGGTATTAGAGACAACTGATGTAAGAGCGAGGTCCCCTTATTCACAGAAGGGACAGGAACCCAGGAATTCCAGTTGCACAACTCCATGCTCAGTCCAATTGAGTAGGTATTTTTCCTCTTTGTAATTTTGAGCACATTCATAGTTGTTTGCAGTACAGCTACACTTTAATCTGTTTTCATATTTGTTTTGTTTATGTGTCAGAAGCATGTGCTCAATTAACATGTACACTTGTGTATTTATTATCAAGCATATGTAACTTTAGCCCTCCACCAGCTTTTTTCTATGCTCGTTTCTACTTTTATAAATTTTAAACAGATGGCCGCATCAAATTCCATGATCATGATGGACAATTAGCATGTGCAGTGGCTGAAGCACAATGGAACATCCCTTTAGATAAAGGTGATATGAAATTACTATTGGATACTTCAGAACCATGGCGATAATTCCATTCTTCATATATCCACATCATGTTCCGGCCAGTGTTTATTCAAAAAGCACAAAGAAACTAAAACCACTTCACCTCTGGAAAAATGCAGTCCAAGATTTTGAAAAATCAGTATCTGAATGCACAGGTGTCTTGATAGATATGTCAGCACCTAATAAGTGGCCTGATTTCAAAAGACAATGGGGGAAAATGAGGCCATTTTTTACTTGGGAAATATAAACTTATATACCAAAAAGAAGACCAACCCTCTTTTTGAAAGCCTTGACCCTGATATTTGTTAACAGCCCTCCCTACATTTAGGAACAGTTAAGTTTCCAGCAGAACATACTGTATCCTAACAAATTCTTAAAAGCATGACGATAAGAAGTTGAGGCAAAAACCCATGCATTCCATTCCACTCCAACAGTGCCTGCACCATACTCTGACATAATGAGACAGACTTTTATTCAGATTTTATCTCCAACAGATACCGAAAGCAATGGATACTCTGGCTTTATCTAGCAACATTTTAGCAGTGACCTCATATACTTTTATACCAATTATTTCCACAAATCAGTCAGTCTCAAAGTCCACATCCCATGAGTTTGGGAAGTCACTCTGCTTTCACAGAACTGAAGTCACTGGTAAGATTGACCTTCACTGTCATACATTGTCATAGAACCACCATTAAAATTCAAACACTGCTCATAGTTTTTATTCTTTGTTTTAAAAACGAGGAGTCCTGTGGCACCTTAAAATGTAACTTTTATTTGGGGATAAGATTTCACAGGCTGGAGTCCACTTTGTTAGATACATGAAGGGGTAATTTCAGTTTGGCAGGTATATATCTACATATATACATACAAACATAGACGAGTTACATTACTATGCAGAGGCCCAGTGCTAACAAGGTCAGTTCCATCAGGATGGATGTGGCCCATTCCCAACAGCTGATGACAAAGCGCAAATGCCAAAAGGGAAAATTATATTAGCTAAGTCTACACTAGAGCTCTCTTTCAAAAGAGAGTGGTCGAAAGATGCCCTTTTGAAGGGGAGCATCTATTCATGGGCTGGGGCTGTTGAAGAGCGCCATTGAAAGGGCGACATGCCACGTCAGAAGGGGCTTCCCAGGATGTCAAAAGAGAGTATCTACACTTACTAATGGCCTCTTTTGAAAGAAAGGGCCAGAAAACATGCAGATGGGGTCACAGGACAGTCAAGAACATTTGGGGCCGCAGCAAGCCACTCCTTTAAAGGGACCCTCTCAAACACACTTGGCCTGCACAGCGTGGGGCCTGCAGAGATGCCACAAGCCCTGCAGAAACAGTGCCCACAGGAACACACATGGATGAGCAGCAGCTGGAAACCCTGCTGGCTGCCACCAGCAAAGCAGGCACCCTGATAGCTGCAGCACCAGTGGCTGCCCAGCAGCTTCTGGCAGCCCCCATCCCCTGCAACGGGTAGAAGGGGATCCCCCAGATCATGGAGTCCTCCAGGCCCCCAACCATGTGCACCGCCAGCTGTGGAGCCATAGCACCAGCTCCGAGTAATGGGAACAGCTGGTCATGGTGGAGTGGGATGATGACCGGTGGTTCTAGAATTTCTGGATGCAGCAGCAGACCTTTGTGGAGTTCTGCCGGTGGCTGTCCCCAGCCCTGAGACACCAGGACACCAGGATGCAGTGCTCCCTCCCCATGGAGAAGAGGGTCACAATAGCTATCTGGAAGCTGGCCACTCCACACAGCTACTCCTCTCTGGGACACCAACTCGGTGTGGGCAAGGCCACAGTTGGGGCCATCATGATGGAGATAAGGAGCCCTGAGCATGAACCCCCTCAGGGTGGGGAGCCCGATGTGGGGCCAGAGTGGGGATGGGGGGCCCAGGTGGGGCCAGGGACACTGGGCACACCCCGCTCACCCTCATGGGTGCCTATGTCTCACCCCCTGCAGGCAGTTTACGCTCTAAATGCCATGCTTCTCCAGAGGATTGTCCGCTTCGGGAACCTGGAAGTAGCCATCATGGTCTTTGCCGCACTGGGGTTCCCACACTGATTCGGGGCCCTCGATGGGACCCACATATCTATCTGCAACCTGGAGCACAGTGGAGGACAATACATAAACAGGAAGGGCTACCAGTCATTGGTCCTGCAGGTCGTGGTGGACAGCTGTGGCCAATTCCAAGACATATATGTGGGCTGGCCCAGCTGTACCCACAATGCGTTGGTCTTATGCAACTCAGACCTGTGCTGCCAGCTGGAGGCAGGGACTTACATCCCCCAGATGGAGATCCCACTGGGGGACACTGCCTTTCCCCTCTGCTGGTGGCCAACACAGCATACCTGCTCCAGTCCTTGCTCATGCGGCCCTATATGGGCCACCCTACCCCAGACAGGAGTGCTTCAATGGACGGCTCAACCACACCCACCAGGTGGTTGAGCGCACCTTCCACTGCTTGAAGGGTGGTGGCATTGCCTCCTCGCCCACCTGGACATGGGTGTCCTCAATGTCCCCCAGGTCATGGGTGCCTGATGCATGCTCCACAATATCATGGAGAGTAAGGGGGAGGCCTCTGTGCAGGAGTGGATGGTTGAGGCCAGTATGGGCTACCCCCAGCTAGCCACTGCCCCAGCCACTGGGCCCACTGGGATGGGACCCCCATCTGGGAGGCTCTGCACCTGTACTTTTACCAGCAGCCCGTCAGAGCCATGCTGGCCATCCCCAGTGCTCCTCCCGCACACCACCCACCACTTCCCACCCCTTTCCCCCACCCCTCCTCCCCACACACATACAGCACAAAAGGGTTTCGGAAAAATAAAACAGTGTAATGTCAACTGCTAAAACTGTGTGGGTGGTAGCCATTGCAAAACATAATGGAACAACCAACTATGTACAGTGTGTGTGGAAGGCAAGCTATTTACAGTGGGGGGACCTAGGTGGCCTGTCCGGTGGGCCATCTCTTCAGGGCAGGGGTGGAGGGAAGAGACCATGCTGACCTCGGGTCCCATGCCCCAACACATCCGGGTTCCCTGGAGGGGGTGGGTGGGGGTGGGGAGTAGGAGAGGAAGGGCCAGGGATCAGCCTTGGGCCAGCAGTCTGGGCCAGCAGGGTCCTCTTCTGTGGAGCTGGTCGGTGGGGCTACAGTGGGAGGGGCAGCAGGTGGAGCAGCTGGCGGGGCAGCAGGAGGGGGCAGCTAGGCCAGGAGCTCCAGTTAGGAGGCTGCAGCCTCCTGGAAGGTGCCCATAAACTCCCCCTAGGCTGCCTGGCACCAAGCAGCTGCCCCCACCTCAAACTGGAGCTGGTGCTCGGCAAGCTCCACAGTGCAGGATGGAGGCAGCAAGGTGGGAGTCCTCTGCCGGCTGCCTCTGGCTCCATTGTGACTAGGCCCGTCCTAGCTCTGGGGGTGGCTCAGGCCAGTCGCTGTCTCTCAACCTCTAGGGAGCTGTCCAGGACCACCAATGGGACAAGGGTCTCCTGGTCCTTGGATGGTGCGGTTGCAGACACAGGTGGAAGAGAGAAACAGGCCATGAGTACCGACCCCTGCCCTGTGGCCCACACCCACCATCCCTCCATGGGCACCAGGTCCCAGTCCCCTGTCCCCCATCCATGGGTGCAGTGGCCCTACGGGAGGCCTCTTTGTGTGGTCCACCCTTCCCACCCCTTCCCCTGGGGGCAGGACACACTACTATCCATGGAAGCAGGAGCTGGAGGGCTTTGGTGGCCATGCCACCATCCTGGGGCCATGATCCAGCTGGGCCCTGGCAGGCCAGGATCTACTGGGGTTGTGGAAGGCCCCTGGTTGTGTATAGTGCCCCCGCCCCATGATCCAGGGTGTCTGCCCTATTGGACACATACTTGAGCTTCCACCACTGAGGTCAGGGGATGGCTGTCTGGCTGATGCTTGGCTGGAGGTGCAGGAGGAGATGTTGATCATCAGCTCCCACTCCTCGCTGGACCAGTCTCTGGCTGAGGCTCACCCTGTCTCCAGCCCTGGTGGTGTGAGGTTGGCCAACGGTCCTGGCTCTGGCTCTTTGCCCAGCTGGGGCTCTTTGGCTGTGGTGTTCAGGATGGCCGGTGGGGAGCAGGTGTCCTGGGGGCCCAGAATGCCCCTGACCTTCCTGTAATAGGGCGAGGTGGGGGGGGTGGCCCCCAAGCAGCTGGCCAAGCCTCAAGCCCGAGCATAACCCTGCTGCAACTCCTTAACGTAACTCTTGATCTGGTCAGGAGTGCAGGCAGGGTGATTCTGGGTGGTCAGGCCCTTGGCTAGCTGGGCAAAGGCAGCTGCATTCTGCTGCCTGTTCCCCATCACCTGGAGCACCACCTCCTCCTCCTCCTGCCAGAGCTCTAGCAGGTCCTGGAGCTTGGCCTCCCTCCAGGAGCAGGCGAGCTGCGTCCCCTCCCCCACCGGCTGGACCCTTGCGAGCCCTGGGTGGCTGGGAGAGGGGAGCCTGGGGCTCCTGACCTGCCTGGATGCTGGCCATTGCAAGCAGGGGTCTGCTCAGGGTCTCACTGAAGTATGCAGGGGCAGCACGGGCAGCAGCTACTGCCTTCACACTCTCAGCTTCCTGCAACGGGGTTTCCTCGTCCATGCAGCTTTAACAGCCACTGTACAAATGGATCATAGAGGCCCACAGGGGCGGGGCAGCACATCTCTGCCTAACAGCTGATTGACACCATGGTGGATCCCATTATTTCGAAAGAGCAGGACACAGCACATCTACACACATCCTTTTTTGAAGTAAGATGTCGAAAGAGCGGCCTTTTCCTGTTTTCTGTTTGGAAGAGTGGTTTCTATTCCTGTGGCACCTAACATCGATTTCGTCTCCAAAGAGCATGCAGCATGCGTAGACACACTGCGTGCTACTTCGACATGGGACCTGCTCTTTGGAAAGACCAGGCTAGTGTAGACATGGCTTTTGTGTAGAGAGTGCACTTCTCCCAGTCTGTATTCAGACCCAGTCTGGGGGTGTCAAGTTTGAACATGAATTCCAGCTCTGCAGTTTCAGCCTGCGGTCTGTTTTTGAAGTTTTTGATGTAGTATGGGAACTTTCAGATCTGTTACCGAGTGTCCAGGAAGACTGAAATCCTCTTCTACCTTTTTTTGTTGTTATTGTTGTTGTCGTTGTTGTTTTAAAAGTTACCATTCTTGATGTCTGATTTGTGCCTATTTAGTCTGATTTGGCCAATAAAAATAGATTTGTACAAAATAAAGGTTGAAGTTTTCATGTAAACTGAACTTTACAATGCAAATTTAATTACGGTGTCACAACTGCTGCATCAGAATAAATACACATCCATTAAATAAAAGCTTGCCATTACAAATACATGATGAAAGTAAGCTCTGAAATGTGACTGCAAAAATTGCATTGAGCACTCCAGCTGTATTCTCTTTCAATGAGTTCCTGAGCTTATAAATCAAGATATTTACTAAAATATTCAGGCCTTGGTGCTTAATGATTCGTAGATTCCAAAGACAGATGTGACAATCTGATGAATCCACCATGACTCCTGATAAATCCTTCCAAAAGTTACTGACCATAACTATCAAAGTTTTATGCCTTTTGTGTAGCCCAAATGTCTCTATCTTCAGCTTCCAGTTATTATATTGCCCTTATGCTTTTCCCTGATAGATGGAAGAGTCTGGTGTCAGATACTTGTTCCCAAGTAGGTTCTCATATAGGCCATGTCTACACTAGCTAAAAACTTCAAAATGGCCATGCAAATGGCCATTTCGAAGTTTACTATTGAAGCACTGAAATACATTTTCAGTGCCTCATTAGCATGAGCTGATGGGAATAAGGGGACTTCAGAGTAGGCAGGGTCCTTTCGAAAAGGAGCCCCATCTGGACGAGCCACGCGGCGGCGAGCCGCGTCAATTTCGAAGTGCCGCGGCTGCCCACATGCTACTGAAGCGCTGAATATGCATTTCAGCACTTCATTAGTAAACTTCGAAATGGCCATTTGCGTGGCCATTTTGAAGTGTGGGGCACGTGTAGACGCAGCCCATATGTGATACCTTGCAAACAAAGCCTGATAGATAGCAAGGAAGCAATGGCGTTTTGCCTATTGTAAACACACTGTTGTAAAATCACAATTTATGCTAACACTCAGTATCAGAATTGTGAAGTCTCACCAATGTTCAAAGTTGTGGTAAGAGACAAGGCAGTCATCCTAACTGTGTAAGACATGGATTACACAGGGCTCCCCTCATCTAAAGCATTATAAATCAAGATGGGCTAGTTAGATCAGACCCATAGCTATATAGTCTAAGTAGTTAGTCAGGTGGTTCAACCTGTAGCTATGGGGAGCCCTGTACAATCCATGTCTTACACAGTTATGATAACTATCTTGTCCCCTGCAGCAACTTTGAGCATTGGTGAGACTTCACATTTCTTATAGTGGGTGTTAGCATAACTTATGATTTTACAACAACATGTTTACAATAGACGGAATCCTATTGCTTCCTTGCTACCCATCTGGCTTTGTTTGCAAGGTATCACATATTCACACTTTTGCATTCTCATGCAAATGATCTCTGGGAGACATATTCCCTCCCATCCTTCAGCAGCATTGAGTTCCTGCTGGCACATTCCTTACATCTGGTATTTAATATTCTTCAGTAATGTGTGAAGCTATGCCATCAATTTTAATTGTTTAGTCCTTTTCTGTGTGCAAATATTGAACTGTTGCAGTGATTTACGAAAGAAGCCAGTTTATTTTGCTGAAGAGTAAAAAATAGTGTTAACAAAAGGTGCCAATTTGAAACCTGCTATTTTTATAATTGATTGACAGCTACTGTTGGTAATGCTACTTTTTCCTCTACAGTGCTCACTGTGTGGAATAACGGCTAAGAAACTGGACTGGAGACCTGGGTTCAGTATCTAACTCTGCCATCACGTGTTGGGCTTTCTCCACCCCAGGCTTACCTTTCCCTCTCTGTAAAATGGGTGTAATAGTGCTGCCCTCCTGGGGAATGTACTTTGAAAGTCTGCTGGTCAAAAGTCCAATAGAAGAAAAAGATAACTTGGAACACCACTGAGAGTGAAAGGATAGTTTATAGATCCATGTCACTTCAGTCTCTGGTCTTTCCAATGACATCCATTGCTGGTCACTATCACCATAGGAGTTGTTTATTGTGGTGTGGCCATGCAGAATTGGATGTGGGCTATCCATAAAGGATACTGAACAGTTCTAAAAGGGAAAGAAACTTTCAATTACTCTCAGCTAGAGTTGGGACTGCAACCACTAAATCTAAAGGTGAGGTGGTCTGCTGCCTAAGCGCTGTCATCTGAGAAATCCAGTTTTCTACAAGTGAGGAAAGCTGTAAGAAACAATGCACAGTACTGCTATCTTTCAAAGTCATGAGAGAAAGCTTAGTCTTGACTTCAGCAGGACTGACGGGGTGCCTAACACTATTGAGGGATGTTGCTGAATTGGAATTAAAGACACAGAGCTAGATACTGAACTGCCCCAAAACTCTAGCCTAGCTGCAGAGATCAAGTGAAGAGCACAAAAAGAAGCTTTAAACCATCTTGCTGATCTGCAAAGCCGTAGTGGGAAAATCCTGTCACCCACTTAATTTAGAGCATCCTCACATCTGATCTAAATTAAGCCCCAGTTCAAAGGCACAAAAAACATGGTTTCCACAGCCAGGAACTGCCACAGTACAATGTTATCTGACCATGCCTCCTCTCTCCCCAGCATGCCCCTCCACTGATGATGCTGCATATCATGTGTGTGTCATGGGGGAGTCCCGTTGTCCCAGGAGAATATGAAGAGCTATACATACACTTTGTGCTTCTGGAGCAAGTCAGGGTCTGGCTTAGCACTGGCATCATCTTGTAAACGTTACTATAAGTCAGATAGTTGGCCTCTATTGTCATCCAAACAGGCTCAAGACAAATCTGGATCAAGTGTGTCACTTGCTAAATGGTTCATGGCAGCAGAGATATACAAACCATATGTTTTACCTGCCAGAAGAGGGTAAAAAGAAATTGGAGTCTTATCCGATGCCAAATATATTGCACATTGGCATGGAGCCCTGTGATCTAGGGAACAATAAATTGGCCTCCTCAGACAAAACTGAACCAGCTGTTGACGTTAAAAACTGTCAGGCACCAACTGTGTTCCCAAAGTTTGGTTTGCATATGGGCAGTTTCAAGATTTCATTAGAAAACCTTTAAAGTTAAAAAATCTAATTGATTGAAATTTAGGAAGCACAGTGCACACAAACAGCCATTCACCACAGCATCTGGTTTCATGAATAAATGTACCCCTGATAAAAGCTAACTCCTGCATGCAGCTTTTAATCAGTACATCTCAAACACTTCACAAAGGTCGATATAATTAGCCCTAGTTTTAGACAGGGAATCTGAAGTGCAGAGGTGACATGATTTGACCAAATTCAATGAGGAGGCTAGTGAGAGAACCAGAAATAGAACACAATGCTTCACTGGATAAAATTGGTCATCCCCCTTTTGTGAAGCTGACATAGAGCTAAGGTGCTCTGTGGTGAGCCATCCGTGATATGAGGGATTCCCTACTGTCAGAGGTTGGCATAACACTTTTGATCCTTTTTGGCTGATTCTAGGGGAGAGTTCACTGTCTCCTGAACACAGGGCAAGTGTTTAACTGGGATGGAGGCTGCAAGGATATGAGACATTTGTAGCATATAAGGATGGAACTGCGGGTAGAAACTGTAGGTGGAAGAAGAAGGACACCGGTGAACTGATCTGTGGTCAGGGTGGGTGTAAGTGAAGTTGGGAAAGGGGAGGAATGAAAACATTTTAATGTTATCAGTAAAGCAATGGCGGTATTGCTCAAGTATGTGTTCACACATGCCATCAGCCTGGGGCTGATAAGCCAAAGAGACAGAGATCCACATCCAAGAAACTGCAAGAGTCCTGTGTCACATTATAGACTAACAGATATTTTGGAGCATACGCTTTCGTGGGCAAAGACCCTCTTTATCAGATGCATGAGTGTGGGTTCCAGAAGAGGGTCCAAATATGTATGCTTATGGAAGGGAGGCAGGTCCAGTCAAGAGGAGGGCCAAAGCTGACGAGGTAAATTCAGTCATGGAGGATGTGGCCCATTATCAGCAGCTAGTGTGGATGTGTGACCATCAAGGGAGGAGAAACAAAGTCAATTCAGTCAGAAAGGATGTGGCACTGATAAGAATTATGATCTACAATCAGATGGAATGTCAGATCAGAATGGGACATGACCCCGGGTACAATCCTGACCATTGAACAAAGGAATAGTGTACAGGCTAGTATCTAACTTACCAGGCTTAGTGAACTTAGAAGCAAAAACTTTGTTTCCCCATGCACTGTAAATTTCACAGATTGGGTCATCCACCAGCCTGTAATCACTCCTCCTTAGTTCAGTTCTTTGACAGTCATTGACATCATGAGCAAAGAAAGGGGAAGAGGAGAGGTGAAGTCCTTCCTCTTTATAATTCAATTTCTTATGCTAGAAACATCCTTGCTGAGTCATAGGAACACAAAGTCCATTGTGGACATGAGATTTATATCAACCCTGAGATGAAATGTAAATTTCTTGTTTTCAACTCCTGCCCTTCTAGAGGATGAGCAAGTAACTTGGTGATGACCTGTTAACATCTGTCTGGGATGCTAATGTGTCTTAGTCTCTTACTGATCTGTGTGTGTACCCAGCACTACAACATTCAATCATATAATATAATTTTATAATTTTGGGTAAAGTGTTGCTACACATATTTTAACAAGATAATGATGTTCAGCAGATGATGACATTTCAAATAAAATCTCACAAGGAATAATTCATACAAAATTCATTATCGTCTTGTAAAAGTGGTGACCATAATAGTTGAGTCTGAAGATGCAGTTGCATAATAGTTGGGTTATTACTTCCACAGTGAGCATTTGAAGCCAGGGCATGAAATGAGAAATTTTTGTAAGTAGGTTGACAATGATTTGCACTGTGATGTGGTGCTGGGTACTGGGGAAGTTAGTAATGAAATCCATGCAGATGAACAACCAGGGTTGAGATAGAGAGGGCAGTGGAATCAAAACACCCTGGTGTTTGGTGTGGGGAGATGTTTTTTAAGTGCACCCATCACAGGAGTTGACACTGGATGTGATGAACAAAAGCAGTTGTGGTCACCAGAAACTTCAAGACACCAGCCTCAATATTTTCCAGTGACTGAGGTGGCCAGCTGGAGCAAATTATGACATAGCTGGAGCATTGCTAGGCATGATTGATCATCAAGGATGCAAATCCAGTCTTCGAACAAGGGGATACCATTCTTGACCAGGCATTTTTAGTTAGGAGCTAGGTCCATATCACACAAACTAATTTTCACTTCAAATGAATCGAGGGGTAGAGGGGTTTTTATGTGAAAATGCAAGTTGTCATTCACCATCAGGCTGGCAGAATAGCAAGCTTTCAAGATTCTGTCAGGTTTTGAAGTCCCATCTTTTTTGTTCCACTACTGACTCTTACACGATAATAAAACAAAAAAGACTGTTTAAAGTGCTACTTGAGTGTTTTTTGTTGTGATAGTATATAGACTATCACAGCTTTCTCTCTGTTACTTTACAAGATAATGTATTGGGTTGCCATTCTTGGCAGCTGTTGACAGGTCTGGAAGAAATTAATCCCAGAGAAATGAAAGAATCAGTAGATCCTTGGTTGATTGGGAGGTTTCATGGTTTGCAGATTCTCCTGGACTGAGAAATGTGTGTCTTACAGGTGATGATATTCTTCAAAAGAAGCCTTGATGGCCAACACTCCTTTCTCACAGATCACATAGGTTTGATCCATGATTGTTAGTTTCTAGGAACAGAATGTACAAGGATAAAGCACACCCTGGACCCATGCCAATGTAAGAAAAGCGTTATCTGTTTTGACAATGAAGGTTTTTGTTGATTCTAGATGTGCCAAGATGGATGCTGATATAAATGCTCTCTTGACTGAGCAAGCTCATTTCATTGAGCTTCTGGTGTCCAACCAAACATAGTATTCTTCTAAAACAGCCAGGGAATCAGGGTCAACACTGTTGAAAACCCCTTCGTGAACCCCTCTTTTAGAAGATGAGAAGCCTCAGAAAGCACAGCTTTTTCTTCAGATTGCCCAATCCATGATTACAGACTGTCTTTTGGGGATCCATACCTACCCCATTGGGGAAATGACATAGACTAAGAACTAAATAGCATGTGGTCAAACACAAATGTCACATTTCTCATACTGACCATGTGCTCAGAGGTACTCAAGTACTAACCCGACATATTAGTTGTGGAAGCCTTGATGTAGTGAAAAGATGAGTGTGTCATCAAGGTAGAGAGCCATGAATTGTCTTAATAGATCTCTAATAATAGTGCCAACTATTGTGGAGCTGCTACTGCACTCGCTGGGAATTAAATCTCAACCCACTAGACCCAACAGCTGTTACAGCACCAAAATTTTGCTATATTTTTGCAAACATTTTTTTCTTTTTTTGAAATGTCTGGATTTGTGCATTTGCAATACTGCATTGTTTTGGTTTTTATGTCAATGGTTTTATTATTCTTCTGTGCCTGAGAGATAGAATGATGCTAATGGTGCAGGTTTGATCCCCTTCATAGTCTAAGTTGCAATGGTGGCTGTGTCCTCACAAATGTTGATGGTAAAACCAGAGGGAAAGGTCAGTTATAGACTAAAAATTCTAGCAATTTTTTACTGCTTTCAGGTGTAGCAAAAGGTTGCTGAATCCAAAAGTGTTTCCACAAGAACATAATTTTGTTGATTCTTTATATAAGGAAATAGCACACTTGATTAAAATGCCATCAGAAAGAACACTTTTTCCCCAAGTGAGCAAATTTAATGACTAGGGCATAACATTTTATGGTTAGTGTAAATTTAGAGTTTTAATGGTATAAGCAGCAAAAAGGAGGTGAATCTTCCCACATCTTTATCTGCCATGGAATATACAGCCAAGATGTGATAAGACCCAGTTTATTCCTAAATATTTTTCAAACATATAACAGCAGCAGTTTTATATGTTGCTTTAGCTACAAATGAAGTAAACTGTAAATTCTAACCTCTATTAACATCTAAAACATTTTTATAATATCTAGTCATGCAAAATTTGTAAATTCCAATTTTAGAATAAGGAAGTTGCAAATCTTAAAATATTACCAAGCACATTTTTCTTTTCCTTTTTATTTCTCAAAGCTTAAACTAAAATATACTTTTGCTTAGTAAATCTGATTTTTATGAGCAAATGTCCAATCCTTGGTGAAGTGAGCCATAAAGAGAAGGATTATGTTGTGATAGTTGGGTTAATAAATTCATCCTAATTGTAAATTCAGCTATAAGAAGTATGAAGTCATTTCTAAGATGTCACAATAATCTATAATAACAAATGTTGCAGTGAAAAGATATGGAAGAGACAGAAAAAAGAATCAGTCCAAATGAAAAAGTTTACTACTCCAACTGAAGGACTGTATTAAGATAATTCTTGGTAAATAAGAAAAGCAAAGAATCAAAAATCAGGGATCTATACTGGAGTGTCAGAAATTATTCCTAAATCTTGAACAAAATGTGCATCCCTTTCCTTTGAGTGCAAGTGTCATAGTCCTTGTTCTGCTCAGCAGTTTTCATTTTATTTGGCAGTGTGTGTGTGTGTGCGTGTGTGTGTGTGTGAGAGAGAGAGAGAGAGAGAGAGAGAGAGAGAGAGAGAGAGAGAGAGAGAGAGAGAGAGAGAGAGAGAGAGAGAGAGAGACCCCTTACTAGGGAGAATGAAGTCTCTGATTTACAGCCTTGACTAAAGGCTAGGTGATTTTAGCTCATATGGTAGAGCACAGGACTTTAGCCCTTATGGTCAGAAGTTCAATCTCTCCTACTGATTAACAGGGTCTGTCAGTGTTATTTGTGTGTGTGTGTATATATATATATATATACACATACATACATGAATGAGAGCATTTGTCTATTGAAGAACTATTCTTAAATGGTAAGAGCTAGGAGCACCAAATTTGTTATACAGCTTCTTCTTATCATGACTTAAAGTTGTGCCAGAAAAAAAGCACGTGCCCAGCATGGGATTGCTTCTCATAAAACCAGACAGAAAGAAGACCAAATCATCAGGAAGGTGACAGTAGCTCACAAGGGTTAACCCGTCCACATCCAGTACTGCCCCAGTCCTGAGACTCCCACCTGCAAGTATCCCTTTAGATGGGGCAAGGGGACTGCAGCTCTCCCCAGCCCCGGATTCATATAGGGAAATTACTGGCTGTTCCCCTTTGTCATGGAGCCATGGGAAAGCACACAGTTTGCTGCATTCCTCATCCTGGAGCTGCCCCAGCCAGGGAACATGCACCCCTCTCCCAGCCATGCCAGCTGAAGCTGCAGTAGCCATGGAGTGGTGCTCTTCACCTGACCCCAAGCTACTCTGATTGAACTGACCAATCTGATTAGCTTGTATGATGAGCTCTGTGGATATGGGGAAGTTGGTGGATGTGGTGTACCTTGACTGTAGCAAAGCTTTTCATAAAGATTCCTACAATATTCTTGCCCATAAGTTAAGGAAATATGGATTGGATCCATGGACTATAAGATGGATAGAAAGCTGGCTAGATGGTCAGGCCCAAAAGGTCGTGATCAACGGCTCAATGTCTGGTTGGAGGTCAGTTTCAAGTGGAGTGTCCCAAGGATCAGATATAGGGCTGGTATTGTTCAACATCTTAATTAATGACCTGGATGAGGGGATGGATTGTACCCTCTGCAAATTTCTGGATGACACTAAGCTAGAGAAAGAGGTAGATACATTAATAGGGTAGGGATAGGTTCCAGAGTGGCCTAGATAAATTGGAGGATTGGGCCAAAAGTAATCTGATAAGGGACAACAAGGACAAGTGCAGAGTCCTGCATTTGGGATGGAAGAATCCCAAGTGTTGTTACAGGGGGAGAACCAGCTGATTAAGTAGCAGTATAGCAGAAAAGGCCCTAGGGATTACAGTGGATGAGAGGCTGGATGTAAGTCAACAGTGTGCCCTTGTGGCCAAGAAGGCTAATGGCATATTGAGGCGCATTAGGAGAAACATTTCCAGCAGACCTAGAGAAGTTATTATTCCCCTCTATTCAGCACTGGTGAGACCACATATGGAGTATTGGCTGCGTCTACACGTGCACGCTACTTCGAAGTAGCGGCAGTAACTTCGAAATAGCGCCCGTCACGTCTACACGTGTTGGGCGCTATTTCGAAGTTGAAATCGACGTTAGGCGGCGAGACGTCGAAGTCGCTAACCCCATGAGCGGATGGGAATAGCGCCCTACTTCGACGTTCAACATCGAAGTAGGGACGTGTAGACGATCCGCGTCCCGCAACATCGAAATAGCGGGGTCCTCCATGGCGGCCATCAGCTGGGGGGTTGAGAGATACTCTCTCTCCAGCCCTTGCGGGGCTCTGTGGTCACCGTGGGCAGCAGCCCTTAGCCCAGGGCTTCTGGCTGCTGCTGCTGCAGCTGGGGGTCCGTGCTGCATATACAGGGTCTGCAACTAGTTGTTGGCTCTGTGTATCTTGCACTGTTTAATGAAAGTGTGTCTGGGAGGGGCCCTTTAAGGGAGCGACTTGCTGTTGAGTCCGCCCCGTGACCCTGTCTGCAGCTGTGCCTGGCTCCCTTATTTCGATGTGTGCTACTTTGGCGTGTAGACGTTCCCTCGCTGTGCCTATTTCGATGTTGGGCTGAGCAACGTCGAAGTTGAACATCGACGTTGCCAGCCCTGGAGGACGTGTAGACGTTATTCATCGAAATAGCCTATTTCGATGTCGCAACATCGAAATAAGCTATTTCGAAGTTGGGTGCACGTGTAGACGTAGCCATTGAGTCTAGTTCTGGGCCCCCCAATTGAGAAAGGATATGAAGGCACTGGAGCAGGTCACAAAATGATTAAGGGGCTGGAGCACATGAGGTGGAGGGATTTGGTGTTATTTAGTTTGCAAAAGGGAAGAGTGAGGGGTGATTTGATAGCAGCCTTCAGCTTCCTGAAAGGTTGCTCTAAAGAGGATAGAGAGAGGCTGTTTTCAGTAGTGACAGCTGTCAGTACAAGGAGCAATGGTCTGAAGTTATAGAGGGGGAGGCGCAGGTTAGATATTAGGAAAAACTATTTCACCATGAGAGTGGTGAAGCACTGGAATGCTTTACCTAGAGAGGTGGTGGACTCTCCTTTCCTAGGGGTTTCTAAGTCCTGCCTTTATAATGTCCTGGCTGGGATGATTTAGTTGGGGTTGATCCTGCTTTAGGCAGAGGGTTGGACTCAATGACCTCCTGAGGTATCTTCCAGCCCTAGGAGTCTATGATTCTATCTCTGTATGTGTGATAGGCAGGTAGCCACATTAGTCTATATTCTATGAAAAGAAAAAAGCAGTCATGTAGCACTTTAAAGACGAACAAAATAATTAATTAATGAATGTGGTGTGTTTATTCTCATCATCTGAAGACATGTCTTACTTATGAAAGCTCATGACATAATAAATAAATCCGTCAGTCTCTAAGGCGTTACTGGACTCCTTGCTATTTGTTACAGGAACAACCTGGGGTCTTGGACCCTGCCCCTGGATGGAAGAATCTTGTGGGTTCTCTAACTCACAGCCCCACAATAGGGTTGACAACAAATAGCAGTCCCTCAATTTGTGCTAGTTGTTTGGGTGGGCTAGAGAAGGGAGCAGGCTTTAGCCTAGGTTTTTGGGCTCAGGAAGCCATGTGACAACCACAGTGTATATGCTGTAGTGACGGAGTGCTGGGGGAAGATGAATGTGGAGCTTGAGCAGTGCTGAACAGGGAGGAGGCTTTAACCTGGGCTTCTGGGCTTGGACGTCAAGTAAGCAATCACAGTCTGTATTCTCTAGTCCTTTGGGAAGGGTTGAGCAAACAGACAACTAGAATTCAGGGACCGGGGAACCACTTACCCAGTCTAGGATCTTGGACAGAGATTTTGCACCCAGCAGACAGTGGAGGGTGCAAGCAGCAGGGGAGTTCCCAGAAGATAGGCCTCCTGTCAGAGAGTGGGGAGTCTACCACCACAGGAGTAGCTGGTAGGGAGACATGGGCCCACACTATTCTACTTCGTCCCAGCCCAGGGCCCTAACAGTAGAAAATTGGTCTGCCAATGGGCACGGAGGGATCCTGCTGCTACACACCGACTGAAAGGCCACCAGTCTCGTTGCCAGCCTGTTGTTGGCTGCTCTGGACTACTTCCTAACTGCCTGGGGTTTGGTATCTCTGGCCTCCACAGGACTCCGAGTAGACTGATGAAGACAGTACCAGTGAGTTCTCATCAGGTTCATCTCTGTGGGCTTGAGACAGCAAGGCACAGGTTCCAAACCTGGGTGCTGTAGCAAAGGAGAGACATTGGAGATGGAGTGTGTTTGGCTCTACCCATCAAGGGTAGAGTAGAGCTCCCCTGTTCTCCAAGTTGGAGGGAGGCCAATCTGCCTTAATACACGGTCTAAGCTAGAAAGGAGAAGCCTCTGTCTTGCTTCTATTTATTCTGACTGAGCTGACAGTAGGGTTGTCAGGCTCCTAAGCTGCATCTACACTAGGGAGCTTTGTTGCCAAAACCCTTGTTTTGTCAACAAAACTTGTGGAGTGTCCACTCTAAAAATGCATTCTATCAACATATTTTCAACAGAACTTGGCACTTCTGTCAACAGTCTTCTGCCCTTCCCCCATGAGGCAGAACACCTTTCTCAAGGGGCTCTGTCGACAAAAAAGTCATGTGGACACTCTGGAGGGCCCTCTGTCGACAGACAGAGCTTCTGGGACACTGGGCAGCCCTTTCTGCTGTGCATCCAGTTGGCCATTTTGTTGAGAGAGTGTCTGGGCAGTCTAGGTGAGCTCTGTCCACAGAGCAGATTGGCAGAGTGCTCTGCTTTTGTGTGTGGCTGTGATCTGTCAACAGAAATTTTGTGGGAAGATCTCCTCCGACAGTAACGTCTGTTGACAGATTGCTCTAGTTTAGATATAGCTCTAGTGATTTGCGTGGACTCCTGGGCTGCGTCTACACGTGCACGCTACTTCGAAGTAGCGGCACCAACTTCGAAATAGCGCCCGTCACGTCTACACGCATCGGACGCTATTTCGAAGTTAACTTCAACGTTAGGTGGCGAGACGTCGAAGTCGCTAACCTCATGAGGAGATAGGAATAGCGCCCTACTTCGACGTTCAACGTCGCAGTAGGGACCGTGTAGACGATCCGTGTCCCGCAACGTCGAAATTGCTGGGTCCTCCATGGCGGCCATCAGCTGGGGGGTTGAGAGATGCTCTCTCTCCAGCCCCTGCGGGGCTCTATGGTCACCGTGGGCAGCAGCCCTTAGCCCAGGGCTTCTGGCTGCTGCTGCGGCACCTGGGGATCTATGCTGCAGGCACAGGGTCTGCAACCAGTTGTCAGCTCTGTGGATCTTGTGTTGTTTAGTGCAACTGTGTCTGGGAGGGGCCCTTTAAGGGAGCGGCTTGCTGTTGAGTCCGCCCTGTGACCCTGTCTGCAGCTGTGCCTGGCATCCCTATTTCGATGTGTGCTACTTTGACGTGTAGACGTTCCCTCGCTGCGCCTATTTCGATGTTGGGCTGAGCAATGTCGAAGTTGAACATCGACGTTGCCAGCCCTGGAGGACGTGTAGACGTTATTCATCGAAATAGACTATTTCGATGTTGGCTGCACGTGTAGACGTAGCCCTGATGTGTTATATATTTTAGGGATTATTTGTAGATACCTCATGAAGCTTTGCAAAAGATGTTTCCAGATAGTTCAGATTTTCCTGCTGCTGTCTCTTGTAGTGATGATGTACTGTGATTGATATTTATGTTGGGCACTTAACTTCAAAATTTGGGAAATAGAATTATCATATTCTTCAATTTACAGGCACTTCCTTTGGAATACATTACCATGTCACTGTTCTCTTTGCTTCCTGTGGCTCTCACAAGCTATGAGGCCAATGAAGAACTGTCATGACAAGGCAGGCAAACTTGCTTGTACCAGGCAATAGCAGCCCTGATACATGGTTTTAAGGGATATAACTGGAAAATCACTTTATAGAAATGGAAAGTGAATGCTCAGCTGTGGGTAATCACTCTGAGTGAAAAAAATCACCTCATTAGGGCAAGAATCTGAGACTATTTGTGGAGTAAGTTTCCACTTATGCAATATGAGCAAGGAGATGTCAGAAGCTGTCTCCATCAGAGTGCTGCCCTGTACTTAGTGATTGTTTTCTTCTTGAGCCACAGTCCTCATTCCAGGGCTCATCAGGGAGGTCAAAAACCACAGCATATGGTGAAACTCTTTTTCTGAGTGTTTGCCATATTTCCGCTATGGGTTCACTCACAGGAAGTGGAGCGCAGCATGTTATCTTCCAAAAGCAGGGATAGAAGATTGCTTCCAATACAATGCAGAAGTTTTGAAGAGGTGGCAGACTCCTTCTGCCTTGCCACCTATCACTGGACACATATACTAGAGCCAGTCTTGCTGCTTTGAAGTATTAGTGCTCACCCTCTTAATTGTCATATGTTATGTCACCACCCATCATTTTAACACTCATTTTAAATAAAAGCAGGCTGTTGCAACATATGCTTAAAATAATTCCTCTTCCTGTACTCTTCAAAGTCAATAAAGGATTTAAACTGAAATGCCAGGTGTTTGGTTTGTGGGAAGCTGCAACAAGCTAGAGAGGTAAGTTTCAATTTAAGAAAATCAGAGTTGCAGCTACACACTCTGTCCAAATTGACCCTCACTGGACTGAAGTCAGTGAAGCTGCAATTCTTCATACCAGAAGATAAATCCACACCAAGACTCTAGAAGAAGAGATGATATATCTAAAAAAAGAACTAATATTTTTGTCCTAATGTTCTCAGGAAGGATTAAATCAGAATTTCAATTTATCTTTTAATTGAATGAAGTCTCTGAGGACAAAGCTCATAACAAATGGACTCTCACGGGTGAACATACTGAATTGGTCCTGGCACACACTTCAGTTGAACAGACACAAAACCCACTAATTAGCAGAGACGGAAACTAAAACTCTTTAGGATTTTTATTTAACCAGAGGCAAATAGCTTTGAATATAACAATTATCTAATTATACCGTCTTATGAGTGTGGATGTTTTTATGCTTGTATATGAAGTGGAGATAAATGCTTCGAACAAGGAATAAATTCTTTACTTCCACTACAGCAAACATATTATCATCTGCTTGACCTGAGACACAACAATTAAGAATACAGGGCTTAATTGTCTGGAGAGATTATACTGAGTCCAATCATTCAGATAGAAATGTTTAATTAACACACAAATCATAAGTAGAATATACATTGTTCTGATTTGTGGTATTCAATAGGGTTTTAATGGAATATAACGATATTTATTCAAAATGATAAAATAATAGAAGTTAGTTAGATGATTACTTGTTTTGTAAATTCCCTCTGGGGCACCTGGCATTGGCCACTGTTGGATACTGGGCTACATGGACATTTGGTCTGACCCAGTGTGCCTGTTCTGATGTGTGCCACAGGGAATTCACAATTGCTTTGCATGTGTGGATGGACACTGTTTATGGGCATGTGATGGGGTGTGGCCACAGAAGACCCCTTGTGATGTTCCTCAGTGTGCTGATCATACCACTGACACCTACCTTCTTGCTTCCTAGGGTTCTCCACCACACTGTCCTGCTGAGCCAGATCATCTAGTCTTCCCCAGACAAGCCACAGACTTGAAGTTGCCACCCCCCTGCAGAGAAATGCAAACATTGTTTAACTACAGCTCTGGGAGGATGCAATTCTAGGGTACAGAACCAAGGAAATCAACTCCCAGAAGAGATTAAAACCCCAGATAAATCTGTCCCTGTGAAAAACATTTGCACAGGGAGGGGTCATGGGGTAAGCCCGTTTTTCAGTTAGCAGGAGATATGTACAATGGTAGCCCTCCCCAGGTAATAACCATTTACGCTGGGTTTGATTATTAACAAAAGAGTTTTTATTAAGCAAAAGAGTAGGATTTAAGTGGTTATAAATGAGAAAAAGCAGATCAAAACGAGTTACCAAATCAAACAGAAAATGCATAGCTGATCCTATTTTTGTGACTTCTTAACCTATGGAGCTGCTTTTATATCAGGGGAAATCTTCAGGTCAAAAATGATCTTACCCTGACCTGGGTCTCCAGTAAAGTTCTCTGTCTTTCTTAGGGTGAGTCAAACAATTTCCATGACATGCTGAAGACAAAGGGGCTGAAAGATTCCTATTACTTAAATAGGTTTTCCAATCTCCCCTTTTCCCCTTCATGGAAAAAACCTGAATTTCCAAAACGAAGGTCTGTGCCATGTGGCATGGTCACATTTCTTTCTAGATAATTTCTTTCACCACCCAGACCTACCGGACAAATAAAACTATTTGCAGGCCATCAGGTTGATGATTCTCAGTCATTAGGGATGATAACCCTGCCCTTTGGGTCCTTCCAGGAACTTCAGAACTATAAACAGACATAAACTTCATATTTCCAACTTCACACAGAAGTATAATACATGCACAAAAATATGATATACAGATCCAGCAGGTTATAACACTAAAATAATAGGTTACAAGTCATATTGTGTTCAAAGCAGCTCTGCATTATGCATTTGTATTTTCACAACACACTCTCTATAAAGCATGGGGGTAGGAAGGTCTGTCACAGGGCATAAATCAGGTTAAATGGGAAGTATAATTATTGTTCTATTGATGTGCCCCTGATCCTTTACCCTTGGTGGCACGATATAAGGAATTGTGGCATTTAAGGAGAGGATGGGTGACGGGCAGAAGAAGAGGAATTGAGTTTGATCACACCATGTCACTTAGCTGTCAGTTTAACTTTGCAGCAAGACAGTCTGTATACAGTAAGTTGGTGGCTGCATACAGAACTAGCATGAATTCATGAGTATGTTCCCTGTCCTGCCCATCACTTTATATTTTTTCACATCACTCCACAACTTTATTGATCATTTACATGCAATGATGCTTTGTCCACATAGCCTATTTATGGATGTACAGCATAACCCCCTGTTTTTCATTTTAACCCTAAACGTTTGCTGTTGGTAAAAGGAAGATTTTTTTTTTCATGACTGAAGAATCTTTGTTTAGTAACACCAGCTGTGAACGTTTGAGATCCTGGAGTCATGTGAATACATGAACAGTTTCCCACTGATTATGAGAAAACATGAAGGCTTGAGAATGTGACCCAAGTACACTTTATAGGTTTCAAAAGCCAAATAAAAATAGCTGTGCATTCTCTCTCTCTCTCTCTCTCACACACACATACACACACACACACACACACACACACACACACGAGTTTTGTGCCAATCCCGTACTTCTGAGAGCCTGACTCAAGCATTTTCCATGCTTGGAGTTGGCAGTATTGGGCACAGTATGGCTACATCTACACTACAGAAATCTTTCAAAAGAAGCTTTTCCAAAAGATCTCTTCTGAAAGAAGCTCTCTCAGAAAAGTGCATCCACACACAAAAAACAGATCAAAAGAGTGATTTGCTCTTTTGAAAAATGTCCTTCACACAGCCCCCACTCTTTTGTAAGAATGGGCCAGCGATTGAAAATGAAGACTGTTCTTTCGAAAGAGGAGCCCTGCGGATTATCTACATGTGTTTTCTTTCAAAAGACACTTTTGAAAGAGGGTGCTCTTCCTGAAACAGGAAAGGAAGCGTGATTTCGAAAGGAGCACCACATTCTTTCGATTTACTTTCAACAGAACACTTTTTTGTGTGTAGACACTCCGTGGCCTCTTTCGAAAGAGCCCCCTTCTTTCAAAAATCTTTTGAAAGAACTAGCTAGTGTAGATGCAGCCTATGTGAGTGGGTTAAATTTGGGACAGATTACTGTATTTTTATAGAGCTTGAAGTAAAGGGGTCTGTGTATGTGTAGTGACTCATTAAAAAGTGTACTGCTCTCAGGACTTGGGTCTTCTCGTAGAACTATTATTTGTCATAAAAATTATCCTGATTTTTTAAATGTACTGCTACAGTAATTTGGCTTGAAGACATGAAGAGCTGAGGTTACAGAGGTGAAACTCAGGGACTGCCCAGGTTTCAGAGTATTAGCAGCAGTAATGTATGGAGTTTTGAAATGATGTAAAGAAAAAAGGCACAAGGGTTTAGTGACAGCATCAGTATAAAAGAGAATGGATGAGAGGAACCAAAGACTGACACTCAGACTTCATGGTCACAAGGGCAGAGTGGATGGTGGAATTTACAAGAATCATGGGGAAGGGAAAATGAGGAGCTGGTTGTTGAGAAGTCAGGTGAAGAGGTTAGAAACCAAATTCTGGGGTGGGTAGGTATACAGCTGACATGCTAGTGTACAAATAGTTATTGACGCTATATGACCAGACAAGGCTGCTGTGGGACAATGCCTAAAGCAAGCTAGGTCCTGAACCACTGAGTGACAGTGATAGGCTCCTAAAGGCTGGTGGACTACACACTGCAAGACTGGACATACCCATAGGCCAAGAGGCAGACCAATCAGAGAAGAAGAATAATCCATAGGTTTGAACCAGTGGATAGTCCAGTGGTTGAAACTATGGGCATCTGGTTTCAAGTTCCTGCTGTGCTACCAATTTCCTGTGTGGTTTTTGGCGGCCCTTAAAGGTATTTAGACACACTGATATCTTTAAAAATCTGAGCCTATGGACTAATCAGCATCTTTAGGCTTTAAAAATCTAGTCCCTAGTCTCTCACTGTGCTCAAGTTACCCAGCTGTACAGGGAACATGATAGTGTTTACCTATCTCACGGGATAAATACATTAAAATTGTAAAGTGTTCAAACTCTATGGTAACAGGGGGGCATATACATGTATTTGTGCATGTGTCACTGCAGAAAGCAGACTTCAACCTGTGTCCTTAGGAGCTTAGTGCATGAGCCTTTACAGTGTGAGTTAGAAGCCATGTGACTCTCAGCTAAGGCTCTAGATGAGGCTTATTCTGCCTCTGTGTAACAGGTCTATGAGACAGTGAACCACACCCATTAGGTGTGTGCGCCATACATGCAGTGGTCGAAGGCCTGCATATGTCATCACAGAAACAGAGTTGTGAGAATCAAGTGAAAGCTACCAAGAGGGGAAAGACTTGACAGCTTTATCAGTGGATAAATTGAGGTGGATGAGAAGGGGAAGAAAGGTCTTGATGTGTGATTAGGTGGATGGAGCACATGACCTATGAGGAAAGGTTGAGAGATTTGAAGTTATTTAGTTTGCAAGAGAGAAGACTGAGGGGTGATTTGATAGCAGCCTTCAGCTTCCTGAAGGGAAGCACTAAAGAGGATGGAGAGGCTATTCTCAGGAATGATGGATGGCAGAACAAGGAGAAAAGGTCTGAAGTTATAGGGGGGAAGATGTAGGTTGGGTACTAGGAAAAACTACTTCACCAGGAGGGTGGTGAAACTCTGGAAAACTTTACCAAGAGAGATGGTGGAATCTCCTTTCTTAGAGGTTTTTAAGTCCTGCCTTGACAAAGCCCTGGGTGAGATGATTTAGTTAGGGCTGATCCTGCTTTAGGTGGGGGGCTGGATTAGATAACCTCCTAAATCCCTTCCAGGCCTGGGATTTTATTATTCTATGTGTCCAGGAAGGGACAATCAGTAAGTTATGTAAGAACAGTTTCAAAAGACAGGAAACGAGAGAAGCTAGACTGTAGGAACTGAAAAGATGTCTAGTTGTGAAAGAACCAGTAGGGGGAAGTCATGAAGTACTGTGGAGATAACTGGGGTCTGAAAGCATTGAAATTTTGCTCTCTGTGGACTTCAGTGATGTTTCATGGCTGTACCCCATGGCAAACTTTGGCCCACAGTCAGTTTTAAGAGGCTGTTCCCTATTAAAGTGCACCCTGTTTTCCCATGTATCTCTTCTGTGTTTCACAGTTAGCTGTCTCTGTGAAAGGGATATATTCCCCCCTCCAGCTGGAAAGGATAAATGAGTATGGCATGTCCACAACACCTACTTAGTCACATGCATGACTGACTTGCTTCAGCAGCATAGCTTTGTTTTCATCTCTGTTAAGTAATTGCTAGCCAATAAAGCCTTTGTTGCATTACTTTAACACTCATTCTGGTGTCTCCTGAGCATCACCTACATTTCAGGTATATGGCCTTTTCCTGTAGATGCCACAGCTTCATCCCTAATTGTTACTGCCTGAGACATTGGTTCTTATTCAAAAGAATGCTGTATAAGACCATGTGGTTTTCTCCTTCCTTCAATCACTTCCTACATCTGCATGCACAAACATAAATGAAACTATTATAAATCTGAGGTTATAATGACTACAATTAACTTCCAACTTATTTAATAAAATGGGTGTTTTCAAAGAAGAGATATGTGAAAAGGGATAAATTGTAGGAAGCTGGAGAAATGTAATTTTCTGTTCATACAAAAAGGGCTCTGAATGAAAAAAAAATGCTTTCCTGTGGTTCCAGGGAGATCACAGGGAGAAGCAGAAAAATGTTTGTTTCATCATAGGTTGTGTTTTCACTTTGTACAGGAGCCATGTTAAATAATCTTGTAATTTATTTCAAGTTAACTTATTTCAAACTTGGTGACATCCGCATGGCACCAAAATTTGAAATAAGAGCCTATTTCAATGTTTCCGCTACCCCTCATAGTTATTTTGTGTGTGGTATTTATCCAAGGAATTTCTATTTCGGGATACATGTGTATTCTGAAATAGCAACTGTAGTTAGCCATAACCTCACAGTTGATATAAGGGCATCCTTGTTGGTCTGAGCTTGATTCCATGCAATAAATAATCTGGAGGAATAGCCTTTGTTAACAGTGGCATGTTAAATTTCAGGTTGAGCAGGTTAAAGCTTTCCAGCCACCATCACAACTTCCAAGTTCTCTTTCTTTTATATATTCCTTATCTTAATCTTCTAAAGAAAGATTTTCACATCTACCTTTCCTTAATGGTGTTTCAAGTCATCTATTATGAATATAAGTAATGCCAGTTTTCAAACATTATGTTCAAATGTGTATATATATACATGTCTCCAGAGCTTTATCAGGTAATTGACTAGTGAAGTCTGTTTAAATACAGAATTATTTAATCTCATACCATTGATTCCATTACATCTGCGGAGATTTTGAGCATTAAATACTGTACCTGTCAAAGTTTAGGAGACAGATAATTAAGGCTTTAAGAAGCTAGCAACAGTTTCAGGAAGGATCAGTATTATGAAGACTGCAAAGCCTAGAGTACTAAACAAACGTATCTTGAATCAGTAAAAGGCCAGATACTCTGCTGGTGTAATTTGGTGCTGTTCCAGTGAGTTCAGTGGGAATGTATAAGTTTACATCAGGAGAACACCTGTCCTGTAATATTGAGGGCATCAATGAAAATTAAGGGAAAATAGAGCGGAAGAATCATAAATGTTTTATACACCAGAACTTGATGGGGCAACAAATCTGATGAAACATTAAAAATCTATTTAACACTTAACAGTAAAATATTTACAGATGTCTTTCCATTTTCAGCTCTCCAAGTGTTAGCTAGAAGTTGATGTCTCTGTTCCCAATACACAGTGGTTAAACACAAATTTTCAAAGGTGTTCATTAAATTATGATGTTTGAATTTTGGGCGCTCAGTTTAAGACACCTAGGGCCTGTTTTTTCAAAGGTTCTGCATACCTAGCCCATCAGAATAATAAACTAATGATAACGTGACTAAAACCAAATGTTAATAGTAATTATTAATTCAAAAATAATTGAAGTGTTGGCCTGGCTGCTCCTTGTATTTCCACTTTCTAATGATTGGAATAGTCAGAGATGCATAGTTTTAAGAATTGTTCTTCTGACTTTGAATCTTCTGCCCATGGAAAAAAAGGGTACTTGTCTCTCTATGTCATCATGAGCCACATGGGTATGTGTAGGAGTGCTGCTAATTTATACGAATTTGTAACCTTTGTTCTCTAGGAAACAGAGTCTAGCATAATCCATCAAGAATCTTCAGAATGTTCTATGAGTAGAGTGTAGATGGACATCTTTGTGGGAACATCTGTGTAACACTGTCCTTCATCATCAGGGATCTGCTGCTGCTGCATGTTCTGACTTCAGTGTGAAAACCAAAACAAAGGGAGAATACTTATCTTAGTGCACTTTTTTCATATTTGAACAGCTTTTCATTCAAATGGTATTTTGGGCAGCTGATGTAAAGAACTGGTACAATGATACTGGTACTTGTACAGTTGCTTCTTTGTAATCATTCTGGTCAGGAACTTGTTCAGACTTCCAAGGATTGTTTTAGCCCTTTCTGCCAGTGTCATGGTGAGTACTCATATCCAATTGCTTGTCTACTATTACCCAAGCATCCTTTGTAGAGCCACAGCTTTCAAGGAGACAGCCATTTATTCAATAAGGATGACCTCAATTTTTTGTTTCCAGATACATGCCCTTGTATTTAGCACTATTAAAATGCCCATCGCTTTATTACAACCAATTTACCAAGCAATCTAAACTGCTCTGTACCTCTAACCTGCCCTTACCACCCTGCCAATCTTTGTGTCAGCTCCAATCTTTAACGCCAACCATCTTCTACTTTTTTCCTGGTCACTTTACAGCTTTGGGATTAGAACTGCTTCCTCAAGACTCCATCAAAATTGCCCCCATTATTGATTTCTTATTAACATTTACAAACTGAAATCTTAGATTCCCTCGAGCTGAGGAACAACTTTTCTATCCCTTGCTCAGGCTTCCTCTAATCACTTAGAACACTCCATTCCCTGTTCCTGTAAGTCAGCCACAAAACCGGCTTGTCTCCAAAAGACACTTTCTTCTCTTCCAACTTGGTCTCTTGGTCTCCTGATATCTTCCTTCCACAGCAGGAGTTGCTGTCCCCTTCTGGCTATTCACTATTCATTGCAAACACTGTTGGGTCTTTTGTAAAGTTTACAGTTACTCAGGAATCAACTTGGTGGGAGGGAGGTTTTAGCCCTCTGTGTTAAGTTAATGAACTTCTGATCCTGATTGCTCAGATATCTGGAAATGTTTTGTTCACGTTGACAATGCTCAGAATTTAAAATACTCATTAACACAGTCAGTGCCATGTTACCCAGGACATCATTCAATATGCAAAGCCTCTCCCACACTGGGAATGTGATTTCTATCCTTCTAACTTCAGTTTCATGCACGTTAACAAGAGTGGTGGCAACTAAGACTGTCTAATTATATTTGCTTTCACACTTAGGGCATATTTATACTTGGATCTCAGAGTGTGATTTCCAGCTCATGCTAATGCTCATCATGTTTTAAATAGAGCAGTGCAGCTGTCCTAAAATGGGCAGTGGCACCACAGATGGTCTACTCCCAGTATAAATCTCACTGGACCCTGTGGGTGCATACTTGGAACAACCAGTCTGTGGCACCGGGGCTCCACTGCTCAGTGAAAGTTAGGCTGCATCTACACTACAAGACAAAATCGATTTTACACCAGTTAGCCCGATTTTTCAAAGTGCTCCTCCTCAGTGTAAATTCCATTTGATCAATTTATGGACCACTAAAATTGAGATGATATTGAAATCCTAAAATCATAGTAGCCTGACTTAAATTCATTTTGAATTTAAAAATCTGAATGAAGGGTACGAGGATGTGGCATGTCTTTAAACTGAATTCATGAGCCGCCACAGATGTCCCGTATGTGCCCTACAATGCAGCACAGTTCTCCACTCTGGTCTCTTACATCTCCACTTGCTCTCAATTGCAGAGAAGTTAGGCAACAGGACCACTACAGTTCGGCAACTGCAAGCCCATGGCTGTGGGGTCATGAGAGGTTGAGAAATCATTCTTTTTCTTTGCTAGGAGCACAGCTGTGGCTTCTGTGCTTCTTTGTATACCACTGCTAGCTGCCTTTTTTCTGTGCTGCCTGACGCCAGCTGCTGCCCCCCACCCCGTACCATGTGTCAGCTAGGCTCTGGGTGTGGGTTGTTCTTATCTGGTAGTATGAGAAACTTCTTTTCAGCAGTTTACATGTTGTCCTGACCCCCACATCCCCTCTCTTCCCTCCCTCTGGAGGTGCATCAGTCTGGAACATTCCCTCACCCAGACGCATCACGTAGCTTGACCCCGAACCTGTAAAAAGATGTGCTGTGCAAGGTGCCTCACAGCTTACACACGGTAAGGGTCAAGATTTTTTGGGGTTGGATATAACTGGGGGTCTCTTAGCCATCCGGTGGACATCTCCCTTGGTGGTCATGATTTTCGGGGGCTGGCTTTAGCAGGGGTTCTTTTACCCACCTGGGCGACTTCCCCCTTGGCAGTAATGATTTTCGGGGGTTGGCTGTAGCCAGGGGTCTTATAGCTGCTGGGGGGACATCTCCCTCAGGCGGTCATGATTTTTGGGGTCTGGCTTTAGCAGAGGTTATTTTAGTTGCTCGGGGGGTTTCTCTCTCAGCAGTAGCAATTTTCGGGGGCTGGCTATAGCCAGGGGTCTTTTAGCTGCCTTGGGGATGTCTCCCGCAGTGGTCACGATTTTCGGGGCTGACTGTAGTCGGAATTCTTTTAGCCGCCCCAAGCCATTAATGTTTCAATGAAGAGACTATATTAGCTATACAATTACCATGGTTGTCGAAGTAACGTTTGCTGTGGGGAACATTCATGTTCTTAGGGTCTTCTTTTGCAGGTGCAAACCTGGCTGTAGTTTGGGGTCTTTTAGACTGACGAGCCATAAGAGTTTCAGTGTAACAGCCATGTCTACTTAAGCATAAAGGTCTTCTTTCACAGATGGTCTAAATCCAGATTCAAGTTCCTGAAAGGGCCACCATGGGCGGTCACAATTTTCATATCTGTCAAAAGTGTACTGTCTTGTAGCCACCCTGGACTATTACTAATGATTCACTTGAATTTTAGTGTATCATGCATGTCTACGTGGTGTCCTCTTTCCCAAGGAAGCACAAATCAGTACCCAAGCCCAAAAATAAAACCTAGGCATCCTGTTTCAGTGTAGCACCCATGTCTGCTTAAACATACTTAACATGGTAGGAGAAAGAGGGGAATAAAATGTGGAAAGATGGCATCATATACCCACATCTACTTGTGCAGCCAGAATGCAATCAGGCTAAGGGAACTGGGGGATAGGTTCCCACAATACACTGCATCAGTACTTGATTGAAGCTGCTTGTGTGGGGCAGCAGTAAGTTGATTTTGTGGGGAGCATGGGGGAATGTGAAGATGCTCAAAATTGAATGGATAAAACCCAGCATTAACAAACTGATTTTAATACAATCGATTTTATCTCATAGCGTAGATGCAGCCTTAATGTAAATATGCCTGTGAGATCTGGGAATCATACTCCTAGCACATGCACTCAAGTACACATGTAGCCTTAGTTTTCATTTAGTTCCCAATTCACTTTTGTGTGCATTTTTAGGATAATATCTCCAGAATGAAGTAATGAAACATGAAACATACAAATAACTGTAAAATGTAAGACACACAGAAGAAACCCATACAGCTAATTAGCTTTCTTATTAGCTTTCCCTAATGAGTGAGTGTCACAGTTTCTCGGTTTGTCTTGAGACTTCTAAAAATAATCAGCAGCATCCCATTTGTGTATCCTGAGCCTTATCAACCTTCAAATAAAGATACATAAGATATCACCCTTTTGCATTGCTGTTATTTGTATTGCTGTAATGCATACAGGTCCTAACCAAGATTAGGGCCTCTTTTGACGAGATGCTATATAAACATATAGCTAGAGACATTCCCTGCCTCAACAAACTTATAATGTAAATAGACATGACCAACAAAGGGAGGAAAGACAGATGAAGTGATTTGCTAAAGATCACGCAGAAAATTAGATGCAATATTAGAACCAAGGTTTCATAATTCCCAGCCCACTCCACTAGACAAAATTCTCTTTTGAAACCACAATAAAAGCTTTTCCTTTTCCATTTTTGTGCAGAAGGAAAGGGATGGTGCATGAAAGAAAAGGAGCTGACTGATCCTTTCCACTGTATCATTGGTGGTTTTAACTTATGGCATATTTCAGTACATGTGAGCTCCCAGTGAAACAGAGACACTCATGGCTGAATGATAATGTATCTTCATACTAGCTCTTTGTGCAGTGATGTAATCCAGACCATTCTAAAGGTCAGCAATTCAACCTTGAACACAGTCAGAATGTAGCTACATCCAAAGAGCAATTGGGGGTTGGGGACAAACATCTCTCACACCATGAAGAAAATCTGACAAAAACATTGAAGGCTAAAACTCAGGAACAAAAAGCTTATTCATGGAGCAGCTTCAACCTCGTGAATCACGTCAACAATGAACTTAAAAAAAAGTTATGTTTAATTGAATGCCTAAGAAACAAACTAACTCAGATATCTCTTATTCTTTCAGCTTCATAAACTGCAGCTAGTGCTCATATCTCTCCTAAGAGGTGACTGGACCATCACAGTGTATCTTATACACCCAACCATTGCACCTGTGTGCCTGTAGGGTGTTTATAATTTGTATAGGCTACAGTGTTTTCCAAATCATGAATATGACCAATACAATACCACCTCCTTCTGCATAAAGGATTCTCATACAACCTCCATCCCCACCTGCTCTGTCAATTGAGCAAGACAAACAGCAGTATGAGAAAGAGTGACATGTAATATAAAGTACTTTAAATCAGTGATTCAAAAACTGTATGTTGGGACCTCAAAGTGGTCATGACTCTCTTTTAGTGGGGTCACCATTACCTGGGACCTGCAGACGAAGCTCAAGCCCCACCACCTCATGGCTGCAGAGCTCAGGTTACAGGCCTCCTGCATAGGTGCGAGAACTAGGGATGGTGCTGTATCCCCTGGCTTGAAGTGGTTCGCATCACATATAAGGTTGACAGTTTTGTTCAATGGCTCTCTGAACCCCCACTATGTGAATTGTTCTAGTACCCATGTTCTTCTGCCTAGTGTTTAAGCACTTGGATTTTGAATTTGGGCGGCAAGGGTCAGACATGGACTCCCCACCAGGGATGGCCAGGCTTGGGCAGGGTCAGACTTTGTTTCCTCTCCAGAAGTCATATAGTAATTTGTATTGGCAGAGCGGACTGTGGTACAAAAAAGTTTGAGAACCTCTGCCCTAAATTAATTAGTGTCATAAAATTAGAATCATAGAATACTAGGACTGGAAGGGACCTCGAGAGACCATCGAGTCCAGACCCCTGCCCTAATGGCAGGACCAAGTACTGTCTAAACCATCTCTGATACACATCTATCTAACCTGTTCTCAAATATCTCCAGCGATGGGGATTCAATAACCTCCCTTGGCAATTTATTCCACTGTTTAACCACCCTGACAGTTAGGATCTGTCTCCTGATGTCCATCCTAAACCTCCCTTGCTGCAGTTTAAGACCATTGCTTCTTGTTCTATCCTCAGAGGCCAAAAAGAACAAGTTTTCTCCCTCCTTCTTATGACACCCTTTTAGATACTGAAAACTACTATCATGTCACCCCTCAATCTTCTCTTTTCCAAACTAAACAAGCCCAGTTCTTTCAGCATTTCTTCATAGGTCACATTCTCTAGACCTTTAATCATTCTTGTCTCTCTTTTTCTGGATCCTCTCTAATATCTCCACATCTTTCTTGAACTGGGGTGCCCAGAACTGGACACAATACTACAGCTGAGGCCTAACCAGTGCAGAGTAGAGTGGAAGAATGACTTCTCATGTCTTGTTCACAACACACCTCTTAATGCATCCCAGAAACATGGTTGGTTTTGTTGCAACAGCATCACACTGTTGACTCATATTTAGCTTGTGGTCCACTATAACCCCTAAATCCCTTTCTGGTGTAGTCATTCCTAGACAGTCTCTCCCCATTGTGTATGTGTGAAACTGATTGTTCCTTCCTAAGTGGAGCACTTTGCATTTGTCCTTATTAAACTTCATCCTGTTTACCTCAGACCATTTCTCCAATTTATCCAGATCATTTTGAATTATGACCCTATCCAAAGCAGTTGCAACCCCCTCCCAGCTTGGTATCATCTGCAAACATAATAAGCATAATTTCTATGCCAATATCTAAATCGTTGATGAAGATATTGAACAGAACCAGTCATAAAACAGACCCCCGCAGAACCCCACTTGTTATACTTTTCCAGCAGGATTGACAACCATTAAGAACTACTCTCTGAGTACAGTTATCCAGCCACCTATGCACCCACCTTATTGTAGCCTCATATAAATTGTATTTGCCTAGTTTTTTTATAAGAATATCATGCGAGACCTTATCAAATGCTTTACAAAGTCTAGGTATACCACATCTACTGATTCTCCCCTATCCACAAGACTTGTTATCCTATCAAAGAAAGCTATCAGATTGGTTTGACATCATTTGTTCCTTACAAATCCATGCTGGCTGTTCCCTATAACCTTACCACCTTCCAAGTGCTTGCAGATGATTTCTTTAATTACCTGCTCCATTATCTTTCCTGGCACAGAAGTTAAGCTGACTGGCCTGTAGTTTCCTGCGTTATTCTTATTCCCCTTTTTATAGATGGGCACTATATTTGCCCTTTTCCAGTCTTCTGGAATCTCTCCTGTCTCCCATGAATTTCCAAAGATATCTCCTCTATCAACTCCTTGAGTATTCTACGATGCATTTCAAGGCCCTGGTGACTTGCAGACATCTAATTTTCCTAAGTGATTTTTAACTTGTTCTTTTTTTATTTCAGTTTCTAAACCTACCCCTTTCCCAGTAGCATTCACTATGGGAGCATCTATACTAGCTGGCTACTTCGAAGTAGCTGGCACAAAGTTGAAATAGTACGCATCATGTCTACACACACCATGCTCTATTTCGATGTTGAAATCAACATTAGGTGGCGAGACATTGAAATCACGATTCCTATCTGAAGATGGGAATAGCATCCTACTTCAACGTTCAACATTGATGTAGGGCATGTGTAGATGATCCGTGTCCCACTATGTTGAAATAGTGGGGTCCTCCATGGTGGCCATCAGCTGAGGGGTTGAGAGATGCTGTGTCCAGCCTGTGAGGGGTGCTATGGTTACTGTGTGCAGCAACACTTAGCCCAGGGCTTCTGACTGCTGCTACTGCTGCTGCTATAGCTGGGGGTCCATGCTGCGTGCATGGGGTCTGCAACTGGTTGTCGGCTCAGTGGATCTCGTGTTGTGCAGGCCCAGTGTTTGGTAGGGGCCCTTTAAGGGAGAGGCTTGGGACTTTGCTGGCCCCTTATTTCGAGGGGGAGCGCTTGTGTGTGTGGACGCTCTGCATTTCCTTACAGGGCGGCTCCTTTCGATGTTCTCCGTCGCTACTTGGATGTTGAATGTTGATGGCACCAGCCCTAGAGGATGTGTAGATGTTACACGTCGAAGTAGCCTATTTTGATGTTCTTACGTTGAAATAGGCTACTTCGACGTAGTGTGCTAGTGTAGACATAGCCTATGTTAGGCATTCCTTCATCAGGCTTCTCAGTGAAGACCGAAATAAAGTAGTCATTAAGCATCTCTGCCATTTCCAAGTTCCCTGTTACTGTTTCTCCCTCCTTATTGGCCAAAAAAGCCTTCTTGTTTCCCTTTATGCCTTTAGCTAGTTTGAGCTCATTTTGTGCCTTAGCCTTTCTAATCTTGCTCCTGCATTCTTGCGTTGTTTGCCTATATTCATCCTTTGTAATTTGTCCTTGTTTCCATTTTTATATGATTCCTTTTTGATTTTGATATCACGCAAAATCTTCTGGTTAAGCCAAAGCAGTCTTTTGCCATATTTTCTATCTTTCCTACGCAGCGGGATAGCTTGCTTTTCGGCCCTTTATATTGTCCCTTGAAAAACTGCCAACTCTCCTCAGGTGTTTTTTCCCTCAGTTTTGCTTCCCATGGGACCTTACCTACCAGCTCTCTGAGTTTACCAAAATCTGCCCTCCTGAAATCCATTATCTCTATTTTGCTGTTTTCCCTTCTACCTTCCTTAAAATTGTGAACTCTATGATTTCATGATCACCTTCACTCAAGCTGCCTTCCATTTTCAAGTTCTCTACTAATTCCTCCCTATTTGTTAAAATCAAATCTAGAACAACTTCCCCCCAGCAGCTTTTTCAACCTTTTGGAATAAAAAAATGTTTCCAATGCAATCCAAGAACTTACTGGATAGCCTGTCCCCTGCTGTATTAGTTTCCCAACATATATCTGGACAGTTGAAGTCCCCCATCACCACCAAATCTGGGGCCCTGCATGACTTTGTCAGTTGTTTAAGAAAAGCCTCATCCACCTCTTCCACCTGGGTAGGTTGCCCGTAGTAGACTCCTAGCAGGACATCACCCTTGTTTTTTTATCCCTTTTAGTCTAACCCAGAGACTCTCAACACGTCCATCTCCTATATCCATCTCCATCTCACTCCAAGTGTGTACATTTTTAATATATAAGGCAACACCTCCCCCCTTTCTTCCCTGTCTATCCTTCCTAAGCAGGCTGTACCCTTCAATACCAACATGCCAATCATATGTATTATCCCACCAAGTTTCTGTGATGCCAATGATGTCATAGTTGTATTTATTTATTAGCACTTCCAGTTCTTCCTGCTCATTACCCATACTTCTTGCATTGGAATATAGGCATCTAAGATATTGATTTGATCTTGCCTCCCTGTTTTGCCCGGACCCTCTTTTTATTCTGATATTGTTGCCCATGCTGATTCCCATTTCTGACCCATCTCCCAGGTTTCCGTGGTCTCCAGTTACCTGTGGGCTTTGCTCCCCTGCCCCCATCGAACATAGTTTAAGGCCCTCCTCAAAAGGGAGAGAAATTAAAAGGCAATGGTAAGGAAGAAAATGCGTGGTTTTAGTAGACATTTTGAGGAGAAATACTGTAGATGAGGGAAAAAATACCCCAAAAAGTTGCTATGTTAATTCTTATATTATTGTAGTGCTTACAGCTGTCAACCAAGATTGGAGCCCCTTTGTATACAAGCATATGGACAGAAAAACCCTTACCCTGTCAGGGCTGATGTCCACTCTGGCGCTCTCAGTGCAAGGTGGGGGTCAACAAAAGACCTTAAAAATAACTTGTCTGTATAGGCTCTGCTTAAAAAAAAAGTCTCAAGGTCAAAGAGTCCCTGACCCTGGGAGGTGGCTCCCATCACCCAGTTTGGAAAAAAAAAAAAAAAGACCTTTCAAAACTCAGGAAGACAAACTTGGGAAGTCTCCCTGTGGGGTAACCCCAAGATGCTACCCTTCCCTTAGGAGAGAACTTGGAAACAAAGAGATTAAATTACACTGCAATCTACTATCTGGCCTTTTGGTCTAGGCCTAGATAAACATGGACACTTGTTTAGGACACAGGAATTGAGTCATCGGCTGAAAAAGTAATTTATAAAAAAAGATGAAAATATAGCAAGAAATTAATATAGCATACTTGTTTGCTAGGTTTTACAGAGCAACAAAAAAAACAAAACAAAACAAAAGTCAAGGTTAGAGCATAGAGAATGACTTCCCTGGGATTCAGTTTAGAAGTTACAGGCTGTGTCTACACTAGTCCAAAACTACGAAATGGCCATGCACATGTCCATTTCAAAGTTTACTAATGAGGGGATTTCAAAGTTGCTGGGGTCTTTTTGGAATGGACCCGTGTCTGGATGAGCCATGCGGCGGTGAGCCACGGCAATTTCGAAGTGCTGTGGCCGCCCACATGCTAATGAGGTGCTGAATAGGCATTTCAGCGCTTCATTAGTAAACTTTGAAATGTCCATTTGCATGGCCATTTCGAAGTTTTGGGCTAGTGTAGACACAGCCACAGAGTACAGGGGAGAATCACCAACCCGCCTAAGAAGTCCCATACTAAACCCAAAATAAAAATAACCTGACCATGTCTAATTAAACACTTCCTTCCTTACGTATCTGTGGCTACGTCTACACGTGCAGCCAACATCGAAATAGTCTATTTCGATGAATAACGTCTACACGTCCTCCAGGGCCGGCAACGTCGATGTTCAACTTCGACGTTGCTCAGCCCAACATCGAAATAGGCGCAGCGAGGGAACGTCTACACGTCAAAGTAGCACACATCGAAATAGGGATGCCAGGCACAGCTGCAGACAGGGTCACAGGGCGGACTCAACAGCAAGCCGCTCCCTTAAAGGGCCCCTCCCAGACACAGTTGCACTAAACAACACAAGATCCACAGAGCTGACAACTGGTTGCCGACCCTGTGCCTGCAGCATAGATCCCCAGCTGCCGCAGAAGCAGCCAGAAGCCCTGGGCTAAGGGCTGCTGCCCACGGTGACCATAGAGCCCCGCAGGGGCTGGAGAGAGAGCATCTCTCAACCCCCCAGCTGATGGCCGCCATGGAGGACCCAGCAATTTCGACGTTGCGGGACACGGATCGTCTACACGGTCCCTACTTCGACGTTGAACGTCGAAGTAGGGCGCTATTCCTATCTCCTCATGAGGTTAGCGACTTCGACGTCTCGCCGCCTAACGTCGAAGTTAACTTCGAAATAGCGCCCGACGCGTGTGGCCGCGACGGGCGCTATTTCGAAGTTGGTGCCGCTACTTCGAAGTAGCGTGCACGTGTAGACACAGCTTGTATGTCCAGATCGTGATGTGGCCAGGATATTTACTGGATTCATTAAGACAGTTCAGGATTATGTACCTTGCTCTCTCTCTCTCTCTGCTCTGCCCAGAAAACAAAAGACTCATCTCAGCAGCCCACTGCTTCAATTCACATGATCCCTCTCTTCTCCCATTGGCTCACCTGGCTGCTTGGGAGAAACCACTCTCTCCAGATTTAACCCTTTACAGACATTCTTACATGGCATACCCCAAAAAGCATGCCCTCAAAATATACAGGAAAGAATCTGTAAGACAGGAAAATAAAAATGAAGTTACTTGTTCCAGGCGACAGGCTGTTGTCAGCTCATTTCCCAAAAGCAACCCCAGCAGACTGTAAATGCATGTTGACAAAATAGGCAATCAGAGTACAAAAAGTGAATGAGCATAAGTCGAAATGACCATGGCTGATGTCAAGGGGATATCGAAGTGAGACGTAGTACCCAAACTTATTTTTTATCTAGACTGTTGAGTCGGTTCTTTACATGCCCTCTCTGAATGTATTTATATGCTTAGTTCATGAAGCCACACCAGGATGTTCTGGATAAGGTGCTAGTGTGCAAAGGAAGCTTTCTATATTCTGAAATGTAATTGAATGTTGCATATTCTATTAATGCAGTCTGCACATGCATACAACATTTTGCCAGGATACATTATAGTCACATTGAAAGAAATACAGAAATCAAATATTTTGGACTGCCTGGGTCTGCTTGCAGATGATATATCTCAATACCCACTTGAGTTACTCATGTTTCTAGCATAATTAATCTGTGTTCTGGAGGTGGGGGGAGAGGGACGGAGCAACAAACTCTCTATTGTAGACATAGCCTAAGTGAGGGGTGGTATCAGGCAGCCCTCTGAGCATATCTACTCATCAAGCCCTGTACATGACTTAGACAGAGGAGCACCTATTTATCCCTCGGTCCACGGGTTGCCCTGGAGCTTAAGCAAGAGACATTGACTCCTTAATGCCTGGTATGGGGCAGCAGAGTGAGTGCTCAAAGGCAGGAGCCTTTGAAGGAAGTGATCCACTTCCGTCTCCTCTCTCTCCAAGGCTACGTCTACACGTGCACCCAACTTCGAAATAGCTTATTTCGATGTTGCGACATCGAAATAGGCTATTTCGATGAATAACGTCTACACGTCCTCCAGGGCTGGCAACGTCGATGTTCAACTTCGACGTTGCTCAGCCCAACATCGAAATAGGCACAGCGAGGGAACGTCTACACGCCAAAGTAGCACACATCGAAATAAGGGAGCCAGGCACAGCTGCAGACAGGGTCACGGGGCGGACTCAACAGCAAGTCGCTCCCTTAAAGGGCCCCTCCCAGACACACTTTCATTAAACAGTGCAAGATACACAGAGCCAACAACTAGTTGCAGACCCTGTATATGCAGCACGGACCCCCAGCTGCAGCAGCAGCAGCCAGAAGCCCTGGGCTAAGGGCTGCTGCCCACGGTGACCACAGAGCCCCGCAAGGGCTGGAGAGAGAGTATCTCTCAACCCCCCAGCTGATGGCCGCCATGGAGGACCCCGCTATTTCGATGTTGCGGGACGCGGATCGTCTACACGTCCCTACTTCGATGTTGAACGTCGAAGTAGGGTGCTATTCCCATCCCCTCATGGGGTTAGCGACTTCGACGTCTCGCCGCCTAACGTCGATTTCAACTTCGAAATAGCGCCCAACACGTGTAGACGTGACGGGCGCTATTTCGAAGTTACTGCCGCTACTTCGAAGTAGCGTGCACGTGTAGACGCAGCTCAAGAGTGAAAGGCTCCGGCAGGGAGAAGCCAGCAAGAAGCTGCTGGGCTCTTTCCACTCTGCTTCAGCTGTTCACTGAGGTGCTTAGTTAGCCATTGCCGTGACAAGGGTGGCCACAGCTGCCTTTTACTGCAGCATGTAATACCTTCAGTTTATATGGCCCTATCAGTGTAGACCAGGGTTCTCATATTTCATCGCACCATGATCCCTTTCTCACAACAAAAATTACTACATGACCCCAGGAGGGGTGAACCAAAGACTGAACTGGTCATAGCTCTGCCACCCTGGGGAGGAAGCCAAAGCCAAAAGACTTCAGCCCCAAGCTGGGGGTTTTTGTAACCTGACACCCACCATCCAGAGGCTTCAGCTTTGGCCTTGGGCAGCAGGTCTCAAGCCTTAACTTCTGTTACAGGATCCCGCAAGACAAATGACAGCCCTAGCAACCCCCTTCTAAAGCTAAACCTTCACCAACAATAAATCCCAGCCTGGCACAGCATCCTAGACTGAATGAGCAACTTTAGCCTGTCTTTTATTGTTTTTGTCAATCACCCCACACCCCAATCCAGTTAATTTTTCCCTTTTGATTTCTGTGTATATGTTTTTTCTCCCACAAATATCTTACCTCTGGCACGGAGGATGTATGGGCCACCACCACGAAAACCAGAGAGCAAACAGAACATTAAAATAGAGAATCCATAGTTCAAGGTCCGGTCTTCAGTTTTGAAGCTACAGTGTTAGCTGTCTTTGCAGTAGTGCAATATCAGATGACACTGTGCGAAAGTATAAAAGGGAGCACTCAAAGTTCCTCTCCCAATGACGTACAATGGAGCTGCATGGTTATCTGTAAGAACATTGGCTTTTGTTTTTTCCAGAGAAAACTCTGGTGAGTTCCTTGCATGAGGTAAGAATGGCCTAATCTCAGTTCTTTGAAAAAAAAGCATCATTGTAGGAAGGAAAGAAGATGAAGTCTTAGCATGTTTACCTGAACTTATGTTCTCCTATCCTGTAACAGGCTGTGTGTATAGTCAGCAATGTATAATTAAGAAATATTTTTGAATCAGCCCTTGTTGTGCTACCTTTTGAGCATACAAGGTTGGTGAATGGAGGTTATGTGCTGAACTACAACAGAAATTTTCTCTGCTTAGCTTGTCAAGGAACAGAGAAAAGGAAGATGCTAATAACTTTTTTTCCATCTGTGGTGTGTGCCTTTTGTAGCCCAAGTGTGAAGTGATGAACTTCATGTCTTTATATTAAATTCCAGAGGGGTGTGATCCTTATTTACCCTATCTCCCATAAATAACTTCATGAAGTAAATTGAGATTTCTATCTTGTAAAAATCCTTCTGTTGCTGGTTTAGCTGATATACAATATGTAAAAGATTTTTCTTTAATTTTATCACATTTTGGACACTTTAATTTCTGAGATATATATTGTTACTGGAGATGCCTTTGGTAAAGTGCTTGGCTTTAATACTGGGCCTTGTTTTTTTTGTTTTGGTTTGTTATGGTTTTGGTTGTTGTTTTTGTATCACTGTAAAGTCTCAAAAGAGAAAAGTGCAACTTTCCAAAAAAGCTTGTCTAAACTTTCAAATTATATAAAAATATTAGGTCATGATGAGACAATAGCAGGCAATGGTTAGTATAGTAAAAACTAGGCAAAATACTTTTGCTATTCCATTGTTGGAGAGAAAAATGCAGCAGGAAAATCAGGAACTGTATTATAACACAATCAAAGGGAAAATATCCACAGTAATAAAGGCCTGGCCTAACCCTCAATTAACTCAGTAAGAGATGTTTTTACTGACTTCAAAGGAACTTGGGTCAGGTCCCTATACAGGAATGGAAAACTAAGAAATAAAATGTAAGCCATTTTTTAAAAAAATATTGCAGCAATATTTTATTTGATTTGGATTATAAAGACATCCCATCCACACTCATCAACATTAATTAATGGAGGAAGTAGAGTGTAGTAGTTGGAGTCCATGACTGAGTGCCAGGGCTCTTCTGAATTCTATTTCCGACTTTGCTACTATTCTCTGTGTGATCTACGGAGTGACAGAACAATTATTCAGCTTGATTCTTCAAATTCTACCAATTTTCATGAGGCAGAATGAACTATGTCTGCTACAGGCCTAATGTAGTAAGTGGGATTTACTCTTGACTTCGAAGTATTTTGGATTCTGCCCTGAATTACATTTTTCTAGCTGAAGTATTCATAACACTTAACTACACCCAGACCCACTGTTTTAGCATGTCCATTTAGGAGTCATCTGATCCACACCGCCTCTTACCCTTGCTCAACATTTTACATATTATATTTAAATTGACATCTCTCGCTGTCTTTTGTCAAGCTCCTAGAATGATTTTTGAATACCAAAAGTAATAAATTTACACATGCACATGTCTGGCATGCTGCAGTTTCAGGAGTGAAGTGTATTAGTAATATATCAGTGCTGATTGAAGTGGTACTTGTTAAGATTTCCATCCTAAGTATGAGATGTGAAGTGATTGACTGCCACAAATTACTTTGTGTATTACAGATAGGCCTGGTGCTTGTTAAGAAATGTGTGATGCATTCAATATGGTTTAGCTAAGGTGGGTATTGTTTCTCCTTTCTTTCACATGATTATACAAACCTTAGCCAAACTCCAAACTATTTCAGATAAACCCATTGCTTCCAGCAATTCATTCTCTTGTTTTTCTGTTACTTATTAGAGCTATGCTGACAGCAGAAGTTCCATTTTGTTAATTTTTTTAAGATTTCTTAATTTGTTTTATTTGAAATTGGAATGAAAACTGAGAATTCTGAAATTCTCCATCAAGGAAAGTTTGGAAATAAATAGTTTAGGGTCAATCAATGCAATATGGGTTTGTTGAGGTTTCTCTGGCTCTTTTTCTTTCTCTATTTCTATTATCATGTTGAAGATAATATAAAAATCAATACCCCCAATTGTTATAGCTTAATAGTTACAAGAAGTTTGAGACTTTAAATGCACGTTAAGTAGTTATGGTTTCATCTGTCAGTTGTAACATCCACAATTAAACTGGGAGTGGCGGAACCCACATGACCTGTTGACTCATATAAAGCCACAGTGTTCAGTTCCTTGCCTATATTGAGTTTGAAAGAGTTCTCATCACTTTCACATCTACCATTGATGTTTTAGAACATCAGCTTGTCAAATGTTGGCCGGGACTGGAAACTCCGTCTTCTTGTTTGTCTCCTTTTCTCCCTGTTGTAATGATTATGCATTTGGGTCAGGCTAATATTGGTTAGTCATCTAAAGAAGGCAAGTTATCCCTGGGTGTGTATGGTAGCATGTGTAGTAGCTTAGAAATTAAGTGGTCAGCATAATACAAGTCAATCACAGCAGGCTTCAGTGCAGCGACTTATTACAGCAGATATTGTAAGTGCACTCTGGTGGAAGTAGCAGATTAGTGTTCTTGGTAGTAGCAAACTGGCAGTGGCTGAGGTTAGGGAGCAACATTCATTAATTAAAGTAATGATAGTGCTGCTAGCTCTCTTTGGTAACTAATTATAAGTTCCAGACAATGCAGATGCCTTTAAGAGTCTGTCAGTGTTTTCCATGACAACCCTATTATTTCCAGGAATTTATATCTCCTCTGCGTTAAAACTAAAAAGCACTTTGGGCACAGTGAAAACCAGACGTGCATTATCCAGATGCAAACTTTAAGGACAAAGTATTGAATAACACAGGCCAACAAACAGCACTTAGATTTTTACATCAGAATTGACCAATATAATCATTACATCTGACTTTCTGCATAACAGCATAACACGTGTTCAAGACAACAGCTTTTGTTTACACTAGAACACAATCCCATTTTCATTTAAAAGACTTCAAGTGCTGGAGATTCCATGGACTTCCTAGGTAAATATTTCCAGAGGTTAATTTCTTTTAATATTAAAAATTTGCATTTTATTGCTAGTCTGAATTTGTCTAGCTTTACCTTCCAACCATAAGATTTCATGACTTTTTCTGCTAGGTTAATTAAAGAGCCGCCTACCATCAGAAAGTTCTCCCCTGATAGGTATTCGTAGCTTTTGAATAAGTTGCCTCTTGGATAAACTAGACTGAGCTTCCTACGCTTAGTGCTGTAGGGCAGGATCTCCTGACCTTGTGTCATCCTTGTAACTGTTTTCAGATTGCTTACCAATATCTCAACATTGTCTTAGTACAGTGGACATACGAGCTGGATGTAGGATTCCAGTAATGGGCTCATTAGTTCCACAGACAGAGGTAATACCACTTCCGTGCTTCTTTGGTGGTAATGTTCATATGGTTTCCAGTTAGTGGGTTAATAAAATATCAGCACTTACAACAACTGTAATATGTATCCATGCAACACCAAAGAGCTCAAATATGTTGGTGTAGCACGTCCCGTGACGCCCAGCCCCTTGGTCTAGGGCGGGCGGCAACAAAAAAGGGGGTTAGGGCACTAGCCCGTACTCAGTTCAGGCAGTCAGCGGCTCACCGCTACCACCATAGAGGCCCCCAGCCCTCCGTCTAGGGCGGGGCTGCAGTTCAGAAGAGTTGTATAGTTCTGGGCCCAGCCCTCAGTCCAGGGCGGGGCAGCAGTTCACAAGAGTTGTATAGTTCTGGGCCCAGCCCTCAGTCCAGGGCGGGGCAGCAGTTCACAAGAGTTAAGCACTGGCCCAGCCCTCAGTTTGGGGCAGGGCAGCAACACAAGGGTTAAGCACTGGCCCAGCCCTCAGTTTGGGGCGGGGCAGCAACACAAGGGTTAAGCACCCGCCCAGCCCTCAGTTTGGGGTGGGGCAGCAACACAAGGGTTAACAGACAGGCTCAGCGGGGGCTGGCCCTGTCAAGGAGGAGGGGGTAGGGGGTCGCAGGCCCTCCCACTCCACTGCGACCCGGCCCGGGGCCCTGAGGGTCGCTCACCTGCAACCCCGGCAGTGGGGATCCAGACCGCAACACACTGCCATTGGTTCGTGAGCGACGTTCCCCGGGCCACTTCCTACCTCACCCTCTGTTGGTGGCAGGTCCCAGTCCATCTGGTCGAGGGGTCCTCCTAGGTCGGTCTCCTCTGGGTCATCCACCTTTGGGGGCTCCGGCCAATCGTCCATAACCACGTCGTTAGGGTAGTCAGGTGGCGGCAATACAGGAGACGCAGGGCGGTCCTGGGTCTGACTGTTGTAAGGGTCCGCCGGGACTCTGGGGCAGCCTGCTCCCGGGGCCTCTTCCAAGGCGGGGGGTCTCCGCTGGCGGGAAGGTCCTGGTAGGTCCGGGAAGTCCGGGTAGTCTCCTTGGGGCATACGGACCCGGGATTGCGTGGAGCCTCTGGGGGCCTGCTCCTCCGGCCTGGCCGGGAGGCCGCAGGCCCTCTCCCTTTGGCTCCGAGGAGCTTGTGCAGGCCCGTCCTCCCTGCCCGGAGGCCCAGCCCTGAATGGTTCCTGAGTCCCGCCTTTGGCTCTTCTAGCCCTTGGCCCCGCCCTCTGAGGGGCGGGCCTCTGGTCTCCTGACTCTGGCCCCGCCCACCAGGGCCTCTGCATAGCTTCCCCGGCCTCCAGGTCTGCAGGAGGCCATACTGACTCACTACAGTTGGGTAAGAACACCCAGACTCATGTGAGAGGACATGCTGACGTCAGTGAGAGAGACCGGTGCTCAGCAACTGACAGACATATACTACAGAGGATAGTGTTTTGGGTTGGAATTTAGGAAACTAGGCTTGGACCTACTGTGTGACCTGGGGCAAGTCACTGACTCTTTGCTTTTCCGACCCTACAGGCTGTCTTGCCTATCTAGGCAATAAGGGAAAAGCTGTCTCTCTGTATGCATGTGTATGGCACCTTATACAAATTGGCCCCAGGTAGTGGCCAGGACTTCTAGGAGTTTGCATAATGCAAATAATTATTAATAGTGTTTACTTATTGTGGTGCCTAATGCTGGAATTGTATTGGATTCTTGGTTGTATAAATGCTAATCTGAACATTTGGGTGCCTTGCATACGCTCACCTAGCTGCCAGCCTGCAATCATGTCCCCTTCAGAGTCTCACTTATCCTGAGTACTTCAAAGTGTGAAGCTATTGTAGACTGAAGGCACGTGACAAGATCCCAGGTTCCGGGCAACTATGGCAGTGAAGGCTTTTTTTCATTATGGACATCCAGTATGTTCCTGGTATGGGCTAAGCTGTTTCCCCTTTGTTTGAAGATTGGATTCTGCAGCCAGGGTGCCCCTGATGAGAATGTAAGTGCTGGCCAGTAGTCCAGGAAAAGGTGGGCACTGCAGCATGGCATGGAACTCCTGCATGGCTTGGTCCTAGAAACTCACATGCACATAAATCTCTTACAACCTGAGCTAAGCTTCCACTGAAAATATTTGTGGGTGCCAATTCTGGATGATTCAGCTTCAAGTGATAGTGGTTTTCAAATACTTAAATGAGTGTTATAAGGCAGACTGAGAAAAATGTTTTCCTTGGCCTCTGATGATAGAATAAGAAGCAATGGGCTTAAACTACAGCAAGGCAAGCAACCAGGGAGCTTGTGACTGGGGTGGTTGCTAACAGGAGGGAGTTTTGAGAGGGGCTGTCCTGGGGAAGGAGGGGGCAAACTACAGCACCTTCAGGTAAGTGGCTCTCTGGAGTGTGTGGGTGTCTGGGTTTGGGGAATCTGGGCCTGGGTTTGTCTGTTGGTTTGGTGTTTGGAGTGCTGAGCTGTCTGTTTGTTTGAAAGGCCGTGTGCTCAGGCTGTCAGTTGGAAGCCATTAGCCTTGCTTAGGTTTGAAATCTAAACTCTGTGTGCCGATTGGCTGAGCGGTAGTCAGAGGGAGGGGCTCTCAGGAAGGCCAGAGCTTTTTAAACCCTGCTGGCAAGTGACCAGGGAGCTTGCAAACAGGGTGGTTGCTAACAGGAGGGAGTTTTGAGAGGGGAGCTTAGCGGGAGCTAGTTACTTCTACAGGGGTAAGGGGCAGCAAGATGGCAATGGCGGTGGCGTTCCCAACTGCTGGCTGGAGCTGAGGGACCCACCACCTCCAGGGTGTAGCGTGGGCAGCGCGACACAGGTGGGCTTGGGGGTGTGTGGGGCGCGGGGAGCGAGACTGAGGGTGTTGGTGGTGGGCATGTGGTTTGGGGGTGTGTGGTACAGCTGTGCGGATGGCGGTGCCCACAGAGGCTGGTGGTGGTGCACCTGGCTCAGATTGCCTGGGCTTTCAGGCCCAGTCCTGCGATCCCTGCACGTGTGGCCTGCAGCTGCTTCGAGGGGCTCCGGGGGCAGCCACAGCCAGAAGAAGAGTTGGAAGTTTTGGCAGGGACCCAGTGCACAGCTGGGCCGTGAGATCGGCACCTTCCTGGAGGAAATGGGGATGCATCAGCGTGCAGCTGGGTGCGGAGAGGCTGGGGGAGGGGGGACCTGGGGGCGATGAGAGCTGATGGGGGGCAGTGTGGTGAGGTGGGGGGACATGGGAGTGGATGGGGGGAAAGGGGGTGGGGTGAGGGGATCTGGGGGTGATGGCAGCTGATGGGGGGCAGAGGGGTGGGGAGGAGGGTCCCGGGGAGGTGAGGAGGTCATCAGGCCGCAGGGATCTTTGGAGACACGTGGTGCCAGGGAGTTGCAAGAGGTAGTGGGATCGTTACCCACATTCTCAATGCCCCATTGCCTTGTGGGTTAACCTGGGAAGGAGCAAGGCTAAGGGAGTAAAGCCTGACAGAAAATCCGGAGGGGAGTCCTAAGGTGGTTTTGTGCCAACTTCTGGCATTGACCTGGCAACTCCTGCAGCTAAGCTGGTACCAGACATAGAGGTTATCCTCTCCTTTGGACTACATCAGTAAAGCTGAGAGGGGGGGCCTGGTGTCTGGGCAGCCCAGGGTCCCAAAAAAATTGCCCAGACTCGTGCCTGGAGAGGTACTCCAGCATTGCTTAACAGCGTTGAACCAACACGAGACGTAACAGATACTGGTCATAAGCTCTTGCTCGATTGGTGTAGAAAATGAACGCCAGGGGTTGCCTTCAATGGTGGGAGAGATCATCACATCTCACTGGACAGTTACCTCCCACCTCAAGCTGGGCAGCTGCCAACCAGTAGGGTACTGTCCTGCCACAGTTCACCTGCCTCACTGGGTGCGTGAGGCTTAAGGTTCCCAAAGCTGACAAGTGACTGAAATTTGAGCACCAGGCAAACCAATAAGAAAATCAACAAGAAAAGGAAAACATCAAAGTTTTAAGCTTGCTTGCTGGAATGTGAGGACCATGCTGACTGGTTTGACTGAAGATCTTCAGGACATCAGCGAAACCCGAAAGACCGCTGTCATCAATGAGGAACTGAAGAGGCTCCAAGCTGACATTGCTGCTCTGCAAGAGACATGACTCGCAGATTCGGGATCCCTAAAGGGAAAGGACTACACCTTTTTCTCGCAGGGTAAAGTGCAAGAAGAACCCAGGGAGCATGGTGTCGGCTTTGCCATCAGAAACACCCTTCTACAAATGGTGGAATTAGTCATGGGTGGATCAGAAAGACTCCTTCAGGTCATACTTCAAACTTGCGCCAGTCCTGTCCACCTGATCTGTGCTTATGCTCCAACCCTGCACACCACACTAGAAGTAAAAGACAAGTTCTATGACGTGCCTAGTGCTGCCATAGTGCAAATACCTGCTTATGAACAACTGTACATTTTGGGTGACTTCAATACAAGAGTTGGAGCCGATCATGACTCATGGCCTACCTGCTTAGGCCACTTTGGTGTGGGAAAAATAAATGAAAATGGACAGCATCTTCTCGAACTTTGCATGCACCACAATCTGTGCATCACAAACACATTTTTCCAAACCAAGCCACAGCACAGAGTCTCATGGAGACACCTATGCTCGAAACACTGGCATCAATTAGAGGTGGTCATCACTACACGTGATAACCTCAAAAACGTCTTTCTGACATGCAGCTATCATAGTGCCAACTGTAATACAGATCACTCGCTAATTTGCTCCAAACTCAAAGTGAGACCCAAGAAGCTGTACCACTCTAAAGCAACTGGAAGGCCCCACATTGATGCCAGAAAGACAGCAAACTCAGAGAGAGCCGAAAAGTTCAGAGAGACCCTCGAGGAGAATCTTTACAGCAGCCCTGGGGGTGCCGATGTGACATCCAGATGGCAGCATCTGAGGGATACAATTTACAACACGGCCTTCTTGGTGTTTGGAAGAAGAGCTAGAAACACAAATGACTGGTTCGAAGCTAACTCCGAGGAGATGATTCCAGCCATTGAAAAGAAGCACGCTGCATTCCTGGAGTACAAACGCTCGTCGAACCGGAGTACCCTGCAAGCACTCAGAGCAGCCAGAAAAACAGTACAGTACCAGGCGCTGTGCCAACAACTACTGGTTCAAGCTATGCAGCAGCATCCAGACCAGTGCTGACTCTGGTAATCTCAGGGGAATGTATGAGGGCATCCAGAAGGCAATGGGACCCATCCAGAACAAGATGGCACCTCTGAAATACAAATCTGGTGAAGTCATCACTGGAGCGAAGTGACAGGGAGCTGTAGACAGGGGAGTTTAAGAGGGAGGACAGCAAGTGAGCCTGCCACTGAAGAAGCTACCGGGTGAGAGTGCTGATCTCTGGGTGAGTGAGCGTGTGCTTTAACTGCTGGCATTTGAACTGCCATTTTGATTCCAGGTGGGGGGAGTTTCAGTTTCAGTTTCAGTGGCAGCTGGGACTGCCTGCCTGACCTTTTGCTCCCTTGATCAGCCTTCCCCTGTGTGACTCATTTAGGGAGGGCCTGAGAGAGGCCAGCAGGCTTAAAAGCCAGAGGCAGGAGCGACCAGGGGAGCGAAGGGGACAGGGAGCTGCAGACAGGGCAGTTTAAGAGGGAGTTTGACAGAGGGAGTGTGACAGAGAGGACTATAATAGTTAGGAAGACCCGCAACACCTCTGCCAGCACTACTGCTGCCTCCTCCACTTGTGCCTGTAGCCAGACAGGCTGCCTGGCCATGGATGTTCCTACCCAGATCCTGGTGTGGTTCTGCAAGGACTGTGACTTGCCGTTCCCACTTACTGATATCCAGGCTGAGGGGAATATTCAGTGTGAAAGGTGCCTGCTGGTGGAATCTCTCAGGTGGCAGGTGTGGGAGCTACAGGAGGAGGTGGCCAGGTTGAGGAGTATCCGAGTCCATGAGCAGTTCCTGGATAGTATTCAGGTGGAGACTGTGGAGGTAACTGTCCCAGTGCACAGGACAGCTGATAAACCACTGGAGGAGGTGGACCAGGGTGGACACTGGCAGCTGGTTACTTCTCGCAGCAGGCAGTGTCCCACCCCTGCTCAGAACCCTCCCACCGTGGTATTGGAAAACTGTTATGCTGTACTCGATACAGGAGACCAAGAATTACCCCATACAGAAGAGGAGAAGCCTCGTACCCCCAAGGCTGGGAAGTCTACTGCCACCCCTGCAAGAAGGAAACGTAGAGTAGTGGTGGTTGGAGACTCTTCTGAGGGGGACAGAGGCGCCCATCTGTCACCCTGACATTTCCTCTTGGGAGGTGTGCTGCCTGCCAGGGGCCCGTATCCAAGACATTACGCAGGCATTGTCGAGGATTATCCGGCCCTCTGACTACTATCCTAGGCTTCTCATCCATGTGGGCACTAATGATACTGCAAGGTGTGAAGCTGAGCAGGTCAAGAGTGACTTCAGGACTCTGGGGGCATGGGTCAGGGAGTTTGGGGCGCAGGTGGTATTCTCTTCAATCCTGCCTGTCAGAGGTAGGGGCCCAGGCAGAGACAGGTGTATCCTGGAGGTGAATGCTCGGTTGCGTAGATGGTGTCGCCAGGAAGGCTTTGGTTTCTTTGACCACGGGATCCTTTTCTGGGAAGGACTGCTAGGCAGAGATGGCGTTCACCTTTCAAGGAGGGGGAAGACCATATTCGGACACAGGCTGGCTAACCTAGTGAGGTGGGCTTTAAACTAGGTTCGACGGGGGCAGGGGAGCAAAGCCTGCAGGTAAGTGGACAGCATGGATACCTGGGAAATGAACTTGAAATGGGAGGGAGCATGGGCTACACTGGGAGAGTAAAAAGAGGGCCAAGGCAAAACTGGGAGGCAAGACCAAATCAATGTCTGAGATGCCTATATACAAATGCAAGCAGTATGGGAAATAAACAAGAAGAATTGGAAGTACTAATAAATGAATACAACTATGATATCGTTGGCATCACAGAAACTTGGTGGGATAATACTCATGATTGGAACGTTGGTATTGAAGGGTGCAGCCTGCTTAGGAAGGACAGACAGGGAAAGAAGGGAGGAGGTGTTGCCTTGTATATTAAAAATGTACACATCTGGACAGAGGTGGAGATGGACGTAGGAGATGGACGGGTTGAAAGTCTCTGGGTCAGATTCAGAGGAGTTAAAAATAAGGATGAGGTCCTACTAGGCATCTACTACAGGCCCCCTAGCCAGGTGGAAGAGGTGGATGAGGCTTTCTTTAAACAGCAAACAAAATCATCCAGGGCCCAGAATTTGGTGGTGATGGGGGACTTCAACTATCCAGGTATATGTTGGGAAACCAATACAGCAGGGGACAGACTGTCCAATAAATTCTTGGATTGCATTGCAGACAACTTTTTAGTCCAAAAGGTTGAAAAAGCTACCAGGGGGAAGCTGTTCTAGATTTAATTTTAACAAATAAGGAGGAAATTATTGAGAAATTGAAAGTGGAAGGATGATTGGGTGAAAGCAATCATGAAATCATAGAGTTCACAATTCTAAGGAAGGGTAGAAGGGAAAACAGTACAACAGAGATAATGGATTTCAGGAAGGCAGATTTTGGTAAACTCAGACAGCTGGTAGGTAAGGTCCCATGGAAAGCTAAACTGAGGGGAAAAACGGCCGAGGAAAGTTGGCAGTTTTTCAAAGGGACATTATTAAAGGCCCAAAAGCAAGCTATCCCGCTGCATAGGAAAGATAGAAAACATGGCAAAAGACTGCCTTGGCTTAACCAGAAGATCTTGCATGATCTCAAACTAAAAAAGGAATCATATAAGAAATGGAAACTAGGACAAATTACAAAGGATGAATATAGGCAAACAACACGAGCGTGCAGGAGCAAGATTAGAAAGACTAAGGCACAAAATGAGCTCAAGCTAGCTACAAGCATAAAGGGAAACAAGAAGGCTTTTTACAAATACATTGGTAACAAGAGGAAGACCAAGGAGAGGGTAGGGCCATTGGTCAGTGACGAGGGAGAAACAGTAATAGGGAATTTGGAAATGGCAGAGAGGTTTAATGATTTCTTTGTTTTGGTCTTCACTGAGAAATCTAAAGGAATGCCTGACATAAAGAATGCTAGTGAAAAAGGAGTAGGCTTAGAAGCTGAAATACGAAAAGAACAAATTAAAATTTACTTAGAAAAATTAGATGCCTGCAAATCACCAGGGCCTGATGAAATGCATCCTAGAATCCTCAAGGAGCTGATAGAAGAGGTATCTGAGCCTTTAGCAATCATTTTTGGAAAATCATGGGAGATGGGAGTGATTCCAGAAGACTGGAAAAGGGCAAATATAGTACCTATTTATAAAAAGGAGAACAAGAATAACCCGGGAAACTACAGGCCAGTCAGCTTAACTTCTGTGCCAGGAAAGATAATGGAGCAGGTCATTAAAGAAATCACCTGCAAGCACTTGGAAGGTGGTAAGGTGATAGGGAACAGCCAGCATGGTTTTGTTAAAAACAGATCATGTCAAACCAATCTTATAGCTTTCTTTGATAGAATAACGAGTCTTGTGGATAAGGGAGAAGCGGTGGATGTGATATACCTAGACTTCAGTAAAGCATTTGACATGGTCTCACATAATATACTTATCAATAAATTACTCAAATACAACGTAGATGGGGCTGCTATAAGGTGGGTGAACAACTGGCTGGATAACCGTACCCAGAGAGTAGTTATTAATGGCTTTCAATCCTTCTGGAAAAGTATAACTAGTGGGGTTTCTCAGGGGTCTGTTTTAGGACCGGTTCTGTTCAATATCTTTAACGATTTAGATATTGACATAGAAAGTACACTTATTAAGTTTGCAGATGATACCAAGCTGGGAGGGGTTGCAACTTCTTTGTAGGATAGGGTCATAATTCAAAAGGATCTGGATAAACTGGAGAAATGGGCTGAGGTAAACAGGATGAAGTTTAATAAGGACAAATGCAAAGTGCTCCACTTAGAAAGGAACAATCAGTGTCACACACACAGAATGGGAAAGGACTGCCTAGGAATGAGTACAGCAGAAAGGGATCTAGGGGTTATAGTGGACCACAAGTTAAATATGAGTCAACAGTGTGATGCTGTTGCAAAAAAAACAAACATGATTCTAGGATGCATAAACAGGTGTGTTGTGAACGAAACACGAGAAGTCATTCTCCCGCTCTACTCTGCGCTGGTTAGGCCTCAGCTGTAGTATTGTGTCCAGTTCTGGGCACCGCAGTTCAGGCAGGATGTGGAGAGATTGGAGAGGGTCCAGAGGAGAGCAACGAGAATGATCAAAGGTCTAGAGAACATGACCTATGAAGGAAGACTGAAAGAATTGGGCTTGTTTAGTTTGGAAAAGAGAAGATTGAGGGGGGACATGATAGCAGTTTTCAGGTATCTAAAAGGGTGTCATAAGGCAGAGGGAGGGAACTTGTTCTTCCTTGCCTCTGAGGATAGAACAAGAGGCAATGGACTGAAATTGCAGCAGGGGAGGTTCAGGTTGGACATTAGGAAAAAGTTCCTAACTGTCAGGGTGATCAAACACTGGAACGAATTGCCAAGGGAGGTGGTAGAATCTCCATCACTGGAGATATTTAAGAAGAGGTTAGATAGATAGCTTTCAGGGATGGTCTAGAAAGTGCTTGGTCCTGCCGTGGGGGCAGAGGGCTGGACTCGATGGCCTCTAGAGGTCCCTTCCAGTCCTACTATTCTATGATTCTATGATTCTATGACAAAGCCAAACAGATGGTGTGCTGGGTTGTACACTAGTCCGAGCTGTACTCACGTGAGAACATTGTGGTTGATACATCCCTCAGTGCCGTTGAGCTCCTACCAGTAATGGACGAACTGGATCAGGAACCAACTGTGGACGAACTGAAGAAAGAGATCGACAGCATTGCAGAAGGAAAGGCCCCAGGCCAGGAAGCTATACCACCAGAGGTAATCAAGTGTGCCATGGACACACTCCTGGAACCCCTACATGAGCTACTGTGCCTGTGCTGGAGAGAGGGAGAGGTTCCACAGGATATGCGTGACGCTAACATTGTAACCTTGTATAAGAACAAAGGAGACAGAAGTGACTGCAACAATTACCATGGACTCTCCCGCCTAAGCATCACTGGTAAACTCTTCGCTCACGTCATCCTCGGCAGACTCCAGAAGATTGCTGAGAGGGTGTATCCCGAATCACAGTGTGGATTCCGTGCAGAGAGATCTACCATTGACATGGTCTTCTCTCTGAGGCAGCTGCAGGAGAAATGCAAGGAGCAGAGGAAGCCACAATATATTGCCTTCATCGACCTGACCAAGGCCTTCGACTTGTTCATCAGGGATGGACTGTTCAAACTGCTCCAAGATAGGCTGTCCACCATGGTTACTCAAGATGATCCAGTCTTTCCACGAAGACATGAGAGGAACCATCCAATATGACGGCACATTACCGGATGTTTTCAGTGTCAAGAGCAGCATCAAACAAGGATGCATTCTTGCTCTGACATTTTTCGGGATCTTCTTCGCACTCCTCCTGAAGCATAACTTTGGATCTTCAACAGAGGGCATCTTTGGGCACACAAGGTCTGATGGGAAACTGTTTAATATTGCAAGGCTGAAAGCTAAATCTAACGTGTGGAAGTCCTCATCAGAGACATACTGTTCACAGATGATGCTGCTGTAGTGTCACACACAGAAGACCAGCTTCAGAAACTGCTGGATCAGTTCTCCAAAGTATGCAAGGACTTCGGGCTTTCCATCAGCCTAAAGAAGACAAATTTACTTGGTTAGGACATTGCTGAACCTCCATCAATCAGCATTGACAACTATACGTTAGAGGTCGTCCACGAGTTCTTTTACCTCGGGTCCACCATCACTGACACCCTGTCGTTGAACACTGAGCTAAATAGGATGATTGGAAAAGCAGCCAGAACTCTGTCCAGACTCAGTGAGAGAGTGTGGAATAACATCAAGTTGTACACCCATACCAAAATGCAAGTCTACAGAGCCTGCATCCTCAGCACCCTCCTTTATGGCAGCGAGTCTTGGACCCTGTACGCTCACTAGGAAAAGAGGCTGAGCGTCTTCCACTTGCTCTGCCTCAGGGGCATCCTTGGAATATCATGGAAGGACAGAGTGTCCAACACCGCCATCCTTGAGCAAGCTGGAATCCCAACCATGCACACCCTCCTCAGGTAGTGGCGGCTCCTCTGTCTTGGCCACATCCACAGGATGAATGAAGGAAGGATCCCAAAAAACATCCTGTATGGCAATCTAGCCTCTGGCAAAAGACCTCCCAGATGCCCCCAGTTGTGCTACAAAGATGTTTGCAAGTGGGACCTCAGGGAGGTAGATATCGAGCTGGACAGTTGGGAGGAACTGGCAGATGATCACAGCAGGTGGAGTCAGGAACTACACAAGGGCCTTCAGAAGGGTGAGATGAGGATCAGACGGCTAGCAGAGGAGAAGCAAGCCCACAGAAAGCGCAGTAAGGACCTTCCAGACACCCACTACGGATGCAACAGATGCAGCAAGGACTGTCACTCTTGTGTGGGCCTTCACAGTCACAGCCGACACTGCAAATGATGATCCCAAATGGAACTACGAAGGGTGCGATCCATAGTCTACGTAGACTGAACGATGCCTACTACAGCAAGGCAGGTTTTGGTTGGCATTGGGAAAAACTTCCTAACTATCAGTGGTACACTGGAATAAATTGTCTAGGGAGGTTGTGGAATCTCTATATCTGGAGATATTTAAGAGCAGGTTAGATAGACATTTATCAGGGATGGTCTAGAGACTCTGGATAGAGCTTGGTCCTGCCATGAGGGCAGGGCCTTTGATTTGATGACCTCTTGAGGTCCCTTCCAGTTCCAGTTTTCTATGATTTTATGATTTTGAGAGCTATATATGAAAAGCATGATGATGATGATGATTGCTGCCACTTCTGACCTTGTATGTAGGTGTTTTCATAGCTGATTGATGAATTGTCCTAGAATTTGTTAGGTGTTTGGATAATCCTGAGTGAATAGAGGAATAGAATTTATTTGCTGTTGAGAATTTTGCAAATTGTTGGAATAAATATATTGAATTTTGACCTCACTTTTGCTAATCAAGAACTGATCTCTGAGTATTCCTCTGAGGGTTTGTTTGTTTTTGTTTGTTTGTTTGGTTGGTTGTTAGAACTGGATAGTTTCAGATCATTCATCTCTAGGATATACAGAAGAAATAAATGAAAACTGATTAAAATATTTGGTCATTGAAAACCGGCAGCTGGACATCCATAGCAATATTGTTTTAGCCAACAATTTCTGAGGAAGTAATAGATTTGTGTGTTTGTGAGAGACAGCAAAAGATAGTTTAACACTACAGACAGAAAAGGTTTCACTGAAGTCCTTGCTGTCTATTTACTCAATCATGTGTGTGGTGTAGAGTCCCTAAGTACTCATTGACATGATGGATCTTAGTAGCTTCAAAAGATTTGCTAGAGTCTATTTGGTCAACAATCCATGTTACTGTAGATTTGCATGATAAAACATAAGAGCTCTGCAGGAGCCACTACAGTCTATTATCAGGTCAACTGTCATCCAGTCCAGCCAGATGAGATATATTTCACTTTAAGCTTTCCTCAAGTTCTCTTTGACTCCACAGAGGTGCTAAAAGGAGAATATGAGAGGATGTTAAAATAGCCTAAAATGTGACATTAATTAGCATCATTTCCTGTCATAACAATCTGCAGCAAGCACAGGTTTCTGCAAACATTTGAGTGTTCAGATTAATGTGTATGTGAGGTCAGAAGAAGAAATAAAGCTGAAAAGCAGGAGGCAAGAGACTTTTAAAATTTATGGATGGTACTAAAAGCCTGAGAGTAAATGAGAAAGGGCACATTAGAGTCTCACTCGTTATGATACTGTGGCCAGGTAGCACAAGAAGGAAGCGAAAGCAGTTTGTGTGACCATTCATTAGTTGGCAGTGGGATGTAAGAAAAGGAATCCAAACACATCCAAACTATCCTGGCTGCAGGGTAGTTATGCTCTGGTAACCCAGCTGGAGTGTGGCTGTCGTGTGGGGAAATGAAGCTGAAGGGGAGCCAGGACACGCTGCAGGTAAGAGGAGTGGTATCACATTCCCGGTGGGAGGGTTGAGCAGTTTTGAGTTACTGAACACCAAACATGTATCAAGTGACAGTAGAGTAAAAATAGGCCCACTTCTCCCCAGTGGTAACTTTTCCAAGCAGCGCCCTGCCACCTATAGGCCAATCCCTGTGTCTTCTGTAGGCATAAGGACTGGCTGATAGCAAATGGTTTTGTAAAGAGATGTGTCATTTTGGGGGGCAAAGGGTTCAGTGTCATATCCAGCTTTTTTGCACTGTTTGGCTATGTCTATACTACAGAGTTACTTAGAAATAACAGCCGCTATTTTGAAATAATTTAGTGAGTGTCTACACTATGCACACACTATTTCAAAATAAATTCAAAATAGCAGGTGCATTATTTTGAAATTGGCAAACCTCATTGCAGTCAGGACAATGCCTGTTTTGAAATAGCTCTTTTGAAATAGGCACTGTTAAGACAGTCTGCATCTACTCTAGCAAGTTCTTTCAGAAAATCCAGCCCTTTTTTGAAGGATATGCAGCATGTCTGCACACAACATGTGCCCTTTCTATCTGAAATTGAAAGAACATAGCTCTTCTTCTGGAAGTCCTCCTCCACTCCTGTATCGGGACCGTTTCTACACAGGCCACTTCCTTTGGAAGTGGCATGCTAATACAGGGAGCGAAAGATGCCAATGAGGCACAGATGCAAATTCCCTGTGCCTCATTAGCATAAAGTCATGTGATTTGGAGTCCGGAAGACCATTCTTCTGGACTCCACAATGTCGTGTAGAAGTGCAGCCCCAGGGGGGCTTCCGGAAGAAAGTCCTCCTTCCAGAGGCCCCTTCTTCCCAAAAATTTTTGGGAAAAAGGGGCCTCCGGAAGAAGGACTTCCTTCTGGAAGACCCCCCCGGCAGCCGCACTTCTACATGGCATTTTGTAGTCCGGAAGAATGGTCTTCCAGACTCCAAATCACGTGACATTATGCTAATGAGGTGCGAGAAATTTGCATCCGTGCCTCATCAGCATATTTTGCTCCCTGTATTAGCATGCCACTTCCAAAGGAAGTGGCCTGTGTATAAATGGCCAGGAAGAAAACCTTTTTTTGAAAGCTTCTTCCAAAAGAAAAAAAAAACAACAAGTGTAGACACTCCCTGGGCCCTTTTTTCAAAAGAGCAGTCCTTATGGCACCAGATTTTTCAGTCCCTGGCCCATTCTTTTGAAAGAGTAAGGGCTGTATGGATACTCTCTGTTTAAAGAGCAGATTGATCTTGCGATTCTCTTTTTTGAGTGTGGACATGTTCTTTTGAAAGAAGTTTTTTTAGAAGAGATCTTCTGAAAGAATTTTTTTGAAAGATCGCTGTAGCATAACCACTTGGAATAGTGCTATTTTGAAATAAGCCGTAATGGCATCCAATGGCACTATTTCAAAATAGGCACAATGTGTCCAGAAATGCTGTTTTGAAATAGCAGGGAGCTATATTGAAATACATTTTAGCTGTGTCTATGCTTGCATTCATTCCTCTTTAGAAAGAGGCATGCAAATGAAGGGAAATGAAAATGCAAATGAGACACCAGATATGTAAATCAGTGACGCATTTGCATTTTCATCTCTTATCGAAAGAGCTTCTTTCAAAAGCAAGAAAACAGTGTACATGGGGCTGTTTCGAAAATAAACCCCATCTTTGAAAGAACCCTTCTTCCTATTTTGTTTCAGAAAGAGGGGTTCTCTTGAAGATGGGGTTTATTTTTGAAAAAGCCCTGTCTACCCAGCCTTCTGTCTTTCAAAAGAAGCTCTTTTGAAAAGAGATTATGCAAATAAGGTGCCAGATAGCTTAATCAGTGCCTAGTTTTCATTTTTGATTTCCTTCATTTGAATGCCTCTTTCAAAAGAGGAATGCAAGTGTAAACACAGATTTGGTGTGCTTTTGTGCATAGCTGTGTTATTTTGTGGCAAGATGTTTTGAAATACTTTTTTCGAAATAACTGTAGTGTAAACATAGCCTCTGAGATGACAAATACGCTTACATGAGTTATGAGACTTCCATTTCTGTGGCCTCTAACATTTGTGTCATACGGTTAAACTAATCCAAATGGATATTAGTCATTAGCTCTATATTAACTGTCTCCATTAAATAAGCAGAGAAAAGGCAAATTAGAAATTTGTGAGGCTTGTCCAAATACTTAGTTTTAACAATATTATTAGACTCCAGTTTGTACAAAAATTAAAATGTCATCAGGGTTCTCCTGAGGCTACTAAATCTCTTATGGTGTATCCAACATTTTTCCCTCCAGCAGTTTTGAATAATCTCATGCATCTGTGAGAAGTTATATGGGTGTGATTTCATATTTTAAGAGTTTGCTATAGATATGGCCAACAATAGTGTGCATGCACATGTGGAGTGGAGGGTGGTGGTGGTGGTGAAAAGCCCTTTTGGTACCTGCCTTGAGAAGATTTGTGAGGATCAACACATAGAATAAAACCAACTTTAATCAAAGCAGAACAGGTAAGAGACACACAAATGACTAAGAGCTGCAATTTTCCTGGGGAGGTTACAGACAACTACAGTTGTTGTCTGGAAAAGTGAATTATGTGGTACAACCACTAATGGTGATTGTGAACAAACTTAACCAATAGATGACACGCTCCAGTCAGCTGGGCAAGCTCATACTAAGCACCCAAGTCCTAAACAGACCTAAACTGCACACAAGTCTGGGTGGGGAGCAGAGCTGGAGCTTTCATGTGAAAATTTGTGCCAAAACCAAAAATCTTTCTGTCAAATTTTCTACTGAATGTTTAAGATTTTGTTGATAAACAGACCAGACTTTCAAATTTGTTGCAGATTTTCAGCAACACAAAACAAAAATAGTTTGATTAGTCAGGTGAAAATGTTGAATAAAACCAAATGTGTGTCCAATAAGCTGATTTTTAAAAAAAAATGTGTTTTAAATTTTTGCTAGTGAACCCTAGGAAGTTTCTGACCAGCGCTAGCAGGAGTTGAACGAAGTATATGCAGCTTTATAAGCATAAGCTAAGGGTATGTCTACTTCCAGAAAGATTGACCAGGTCAGGGTCGATCATCTGGAGTTCGGTTTCGTGCATCTGGTAAAGACACACACAATCGATCTATCTGTGGTCAGCAGTAGAAACCTGCTAAGTTAGTATCTAAAGCTAGGTTTATACTAGGGAAATAAGTTGATTTCAGATACACAATTCTAGCAAAAGCAATTGTGTAGCTAGAATCAGCATATCAGAAATTGACTTACCTGACTGTCCTAACTAAGGAAAGTCAATGTGAACATTTCTCCGGTTGACCTCCCTTAGTACTTCCAATAGCAGGGACTACAGGTTTCTACTGTGTAGTCACTTTATGTGGGTAAGCCGTTATAAAGAGATACCATAATAAAAACAAGTGGAGCATGGACAGAACTATCTTGCAGTATGGGAGAAGTTTAAATGGCAAATATTAGTAAAAGAAAATTATTAGAATGTCAAAAGGGACAATGACAAGAATCAAAAAGAAAATAAATCAGGATGAAAATTTTCATTGATAATATGTGAGGAAATGGTGAACATATGACCAATTGAAATATGATGGATGAACCACTAAATTGCATGCTAGAGGTAACAATTCAGTAATAGCGTGGGAAATTTCCTAGGTGATAGCTTTCATTTCTGTTTTCTTCAATCCTGCAATTTTGGCAAATTTTAGGCTTTTCGGAGTTACCTCTTTCACTGAACTATTGCTGGTTTTGGAAATGCAAGGAGCAGCCAAGCCTTTGGCAAAGGTATCTTGGGCCTCAAGCAGGTAACAGCCAATTTTTCACAGATTTGAAGATTGTAAAAGCAGAAGGACCACAGTGTTCAGATAGGCTGACCTTGTCATGACATGGAAGTTCCCTGAATAAATTCCTATTTGAACAAGAGTATATCCCTTGAAAAAACCCACACTCAATCTTGATTTTAAATTATGGAATGTTAGAAAATCCACCACAACCACAGTTACATTGCTCTAATGCTAATTACTCTCAATCTTCAAAATGTATGCCTTATTTTCCAGTAGAATTTGTTTAGCTTCATCTTCCAGCAATTGGATCTTGTTATAACTTTTTTTTAGAAGACTGAAAGCTATCACACTTAGTTCCCATTGTAGGTACTTTTGAACTTTGATAAATTTACCTCAGAAAAATTTCTTTGATAAATAGTGAGCCCCTTGAGTCTGTCACCAGTTCGGAAAACCAAACCAGGTTTTAGGATTAAGCCAAGACCTTCTGGAGAAGAAAGGTCTTATAATTATGATATTAGCATGGGACTCTGCACACCTAGGTTTCAGCTTCTCTATACTTGCTTGCCATCTGTAAAATGGGAATAATGGTACTGCCTGTCATGCCTCCATGGTTTATGAAAATTGCCTTAGAAATATGCATAACTGAAAGATCCTTTATGCATAACTGAAAGATCCTTTATGTGTAACTACACAAAATGGAGAGGGGTGCGTTGTCTGGCACTGACAAAGCCCTCTCTGAACCAGCAAACCAAGTTTTCAGGGTATGGAGGGAAATGCTCTTTGCTAGCTGCCATGGGGTGGAGGGGTGAGGGGGAGAGAGACTGAAGATTTCTAGGGGCGTATTTTGAAGCTTTTGTGACCAAGGCTGTATGCTCAATTACTCACAAACATTCTCAGCTTGGCTGGGCAGAGATCTGAAGTAAAACCCTCAGATAGGCATTTGGTTGGTTGGTTTTTATTGTTCTGCTTTTTTTAAAAAGAACTTGAAATGCTGCTTCTGCTATTGGGGTGTGGGGGTGGGGAGAAGTGGGAATTCTGCAACAAAAGGAAAACATTGTCCCAATGTAGGAAAAATCTCCAGATTTCTGCTGCACTGTGGACCCAATCCTGTGCAATACTGAGCAGTTTTATCACTCAGGAATGGGCCCAAAGTTAGCTAATATCACCTTTGTCAATTAAACATAAGAAAAAAGGATTTGCCATAAAGTGATTGACATGAAATGAAAAATGTACGCTTATTTTATTTAGCCATTGAATTATTCAGGGACATGTGCTGGTAACTGCACTGTCGTCTGATTCTGTATTAAGATCCTCAGAGTGCTGGACAGAATGGGTTTTATTTCCCTTTCATTGTTTTTCAATATAAACTTATTATCGTGTGTCAAAGTGACATTGTTTGATGCCCACATCAAATTCTGTGAGATGCATACGATGTAATGTGCACCTCACTCATTCCTTCTGTCTCTTTTCACATCACCCTCAGATTGCATGGGCCATCTGAATCTCAGACAGGATGAGAGACTAACTGATAATAACTAATAGCTTTAACAGCTCTAATTAAACACCACATTGCAGCACATATTACTTGGCTATTAACTTGTACAGTCATAGCCTGAAAGCACAAATGAACAGAGCAGGGCTTCTTGAAAAATCTTGCACTGAATTTTATATTTAACTATTTGAATGCCAAGAGATGTGAAATGTACTGTACCATTTTGAACCATGGGAGAACACTGCTGAATTGTAGGAAATGGGAGGAATAATTTTGAAATAAATGACTCGTGTGTGTGTACTTATGAAAATCTTTGCATGATTTAAAGCTTCTGTGTCTTTTATTAATACAGTTCAGATGGTTGTTTTCTTACAATGCAACACCAGAGACCAGAATTACCTTAGCACCATACCTCCTTTGTTTTAAAAGATTATGGTCTTTAGTTTCTTTATGCAAGAACTGTTCAAATTTATGAAAAATAAATATCAGTTCAGATTAGTTTGGATGCAATTTGAGATGGAAGAACACATCTGGCTGATAAACTAGCACAACTAGAAAGACCAGAGATCCATATTTAATGTGAATAATTTTCCTGTAGTCAGATAATCAGGGTTATGTTCTCAGAGAGAAAGGGGAAACACCTGGGGCTGAGAGGTGATGTCAATAGTTCATTTGGTGTTGCATGTTTCTCAGTCTATGCCCTACCATGGTGTGAAGGGCTAACATGCTGCTTGAGGCAATGTCTTTCAGATGAGATGTAACATGAAGTCCTGACTGTATGTGTGTTGTAATGATCCCATAGCATTCTCAATGAGCCCATGAGCTAGCCCAGGAGTGCTGGCAAAATTCCAGTGGAGATAGTTACTTTCTGCCAATCAAAATTGCCCCTGTGGTTTCAGCTAGACATATTCTTCACTTGTTATACTAAACGGTGTGTAGTTCTCAAACTTTCAGTGGGGAAGTGAGTAAACTTCAGTAGGGAGTATGTATCTGTTTAATTCTCTAATACTGCTTTTGGGATGTTAGCATGATCCTGGTGATTGAAAAGTGGGTGAGGGGCCATCAAGAAAGGGTAGTGACACCATGACAATGTCTAGTGGCTTGTGATGACTGCAAAGACCCACTATAAATAGTATACCTATTCAATATTTTCATTAATGAATTAGAAGAGGGGATTAGCAGATCGTACAATGAAACACCAGGCTTACCTCAGTACAAGAAAGACTTAATCAAGTTGAAAGAATTTGTGGCAAAGGGACTGAAGATGATTAAGGGGTTGGAGAAACTGATTAATGAGGAATAATTAAAAGGCTAAATTATAATTCTACTGTGATGGAGGTAAATAGGAGTTTTGCCACTGAATGCAAAAGAAGCAAAATGAGCCCCTTGGAAGAGGGGCGTAATAAGTGCCTATAAATACTTGAAGGATTTAAAAATTGTACAAGGGGATTTTTGTGTGAGGGGAAGTAGCTGTAACTAGGAGAGGAGAGACAGGGCTTCGTTTAGTAGGCAAAGCTACCTAATGGGAAGCATAGACTGGAATAATTTTTCAAGTGAAGTGGTGGAAACCATGTTGTGTAATCTACAGAAATCATAAGTGGACAAAATATAATATTTTAAGGAGTAAGTGTGCATTGGCAAAAGTGTTACATGGGCCCCCATGCCCAGCTGCATTTCCCCATGTAAGTAGCTGGGCAGACAGTGCTCCTTGTCTGCCCTGAGCAATGGGACTATACACAGCAGGGGTGACAGGCACTGCGAGCCTGAGGGCAAGATATGGGGGGCCATGACTCCACTCCCCTGGAAGGGGTGGAGCGTCTGGTGGAAGAGGCAGAGCCAATGGCAGCCCCCCCTTAGCACAATCTGGAGCAAAGCGCTGGTCTCCTTTCAGCTCTCAGTAGCCGTGTGCAACAGCGGAATGACAATCCCACTGTGTTTCCAAAAGGCCTTGAGCTCCCAGATGTCACTGTTGCTACTGTGGCAGTGGTGGCAGCCAGGAATTCTGGACCCCTTTGAAACACCAGGCCCCAATGCAGTTGCCCCCTTTGTCCCCCTTCTCCTATCAACAGGTCTGATTTAGCAACAGTAGTGCTCTTGCCTGCACTCTCTCTCCAAAGCAGGCAGAGAAGTGCGGGGTTCCCTACCAGACCCCATACAAAAGGCTATTTTTGACTTATCTTGTAGCAGTACGTGTGATTTGCAGACACTTTTGCTTTTCTACTAGAAATATAGTAGATAATTTAGTTTGTTTTCAATATAGTCAAATCACTCTAGGAGAAAAACCCTGCTTTTATATCCTTCCACCCTAGACAAATCCAGAGTAAGTCTCCTGAAGAGCAGTATTTGACCTTGTTGTTGTATCTTAGATCTCTGGGTTCCTTATCATCCCATATATTTCCTAATAAAACCGTCCTAAACAGTGCTTCCCGCTGTTTAATACTCATATTGAAGTGTTTTGCTGGATTGAAGCCTTGGTGCCGTGAGTGGTTTCACAAATTATCAAGTTGTTATGTTGACAAAATTAGAAAGGGATAATTAGCAGGTTGGTAGGGGAAGTGGCTTCGAATTTCACTGAGGGGAGGAGGTGTAGGTCAGGGTGATAAAACAGGCTTGGATCCAAGGCCTAGTTTGAAACCTTGTTAAACAAATCTGCTTCTGCTCAGCAGACCCTGAACTAATCTCTGGTGTTCCACAGAATTTGTCTGTTTAAATGCACTATAAATCATCCATTATTGAAAAGCAGGCATTTAGTTGGAGAAAAGATAGAAAATAAATCACATGAGGGATTCTCAATTTTATCACGAAGAAAAACCAACTGCGCTCTTTTTCTTTTCTTCTCTTTTCTTTTTTTTTGAGATAAGCACTACAAACATTCATTTCACTTTCTTTGTCTCTCACACACAATCTGACTCCTGAAACTTTGAAAAAATATGCAAACATTTTGCTTTTGGTGGCTGGAAATTCCATTAAAATAAATAATAAAAAAACCCCTCCTATCACTGAAATACTGCTCTCTCTAGGTCTATGTGTAGATTACAGGCATTTCTTGACAGAAATTTTTATTAGAAGATATCTTCCTACAATACTTCTGTCAACAAATTGTGGCCCAACCTGTCTCTTGGCAAAATGGCCATCTGAAAGCACAGCAGATTGTCTGGGGTCCCAGAAGTTCTGTCTGTTGACAGAAGGACCCCTGGAACATCCAGACTGGCATTCTGTCAACAATGGCCTTATTCTTAATGGAGAATGGAGTACAGCTGTCAACAAAAGTGCCGACACAACCCCTCATGTAGACATAGCCTAGGAATAGGACAACATTGATGGATAACACAATTTACTGGCTTGCTTCAGATTCAGAACCACTCTGGTTGTGCCTATGTAGTGATAAACAGAGGCAGAAAATCAGTGAAAACATGTGTATTTAGATGCTGAAAATATGTATAGAAAACATCATGACATAGCACATAATGAGCAAGATGACTGATTAAAGGACTGATCCCCATTAACTTCAATGAGCTCTGGTTCTTGAAGCCAGCAAGCCAGAAGTGGGGAGCTGTGTAGGTACTATACAGCCATCTCAGAGTGAAGTTTCTCTCTTTGCATGAGAGTAAATGTGGCTATGGGGTCCAGTGTGGCTATTTTGTCACTGAGTGTCCTCTGCAAGGACTAAGACAGGATCTGATCCTAAGAGATCAAGCCAAGATGAGCAGAATCCTTCTTCGGCTTTGCACCTCTGCATTAGACAGTTCACCCCAGTGCTTGCTGGAAGGGGGTTAGGCATGGTGCTATGATTTGGGACTGCTGGTTCAAGTCTCAGCTGTGCTGCAATCTTCCTGTATGACAGGGTGTCCGTAACATTTGCCATTTGCCACATGTGGTGAGTAGGACACTGTGTTTGGTGAATACGGCTCTCAGAGTCTTTAAATACGTCTCGTCCTGAGAGCTGCATGTGAGGAGTGCTGTCCACTTGCTCTGCTCACGAGCTCCACTGCTTAGTGGGAGAACTGCGTGGTAGCTCGGGTGGCATGTCTGGTGCGTCACCAGCAGTGAAGTAGAATGCGGTGGGGCTGGGGATTCCTGGATCTGGAGGAAGGCAGTCAGTTAGAGTGGCATGAAGACTAGGGGTGCCTGCCTTTGGGGGACTGGGAGGGCATTTATTTAGAGTGGAGGGGGAGGAACATGGCACATATGGGAAGATGACAACCACAAGTGTGACAGCAACGAAGGGTCCTGTGGCACCTTATAGACTAACTGAAAAGTTCTGAGCATGAGCTTTCGTGAGCACAGACTCACTTCATCAGATGCTGGTGATGATCTTTGATTTCCTATTGGACACTGCTGCTATAGGATCTTGGGCAAGGCACACTGCCTCTCTAAGTATCAGTAACTTGGGGATAATTATGCTTCTTTTGCCCCATCCTTTGACTCACATCTCTTATGTTCTACGCATCAGGATAAAGGAATTCCTTTTTCTATGGGCTACAGGAGTGTAATGGGGACCAAAGAGAAATCTGTGGCCCTGATCATGTTGTGACTCAAGCTGTTGCAGGGAGACAAAAGGCTACTCATTTAGGATTCTCTTTTGTGAGCCAGTGGAAGGAGCACTGGCTTTTGTGCATCTGAATACTCCAGACAGTGTAGTAGGCTGGGTGCAAGCCACACCTTGAGAACCAGAGAAGGGATTTATTCTTCCCCCAGAAAAGAATCTCAGTTCATATTGGCTACGTCTACACGTGAAGCCAACATCGAAATAGCTTATTTCGATGTAGCAACATCAAAATAGGCTATTTCAATGAATAACGTCTACACGTCCTCCAGGGCTGGCAACGTTGATGTTCAACTTCGACGTTGCGCGGCACCACATCGAAATAGGCGCTGCGAGGGTACGTCTACACGTCAAAGTAGCACACATCGAAATAAGGGTGCCAGGCACAGCTGCAGACAGGGTCACAGGGGGGACTCAACAGCAAGCCGCTCCCTTAAAGGGCCCCTCCCAGACACAGTTGCACTAAACAACACAAAATACACAGAGCCGACAACTGGTTGCAGACCCTCTGCCTGCAGCATGGATCCCCAGCTGCCGCAGCAGCAGCCGGAAGCCCTGGGCTAAGGGCTGCTGCCCACGGTGACCATAGAGCCCCGCAGGGGCTGGAGAGAGAGCATCTCTCAACCCCACAGCTGATGGCCGCCATGGAGGACCCCACAATTTCGACGTTGCGGGACGCAGATCGTCTACACGGTCCCTACTTCGACGTTGAACGTCGAAGTAGGGCGCTATTCCGATCCCCTCATGAGATTAGCAACTTCGACGTCTCACCGCCTAATGTCGAAGTTAACTTCGAAATAGCGCTCGACGCATGTAGCCACAACGGGCGCTATTTCGAAGTTAGTGCCGCTACGTCGAAGTAGCGTGCACATGTAGACACAGCTATTGTGGCCTGTTGTTGGGACAGCGCAGCTACCTTTCCTTAGCTCACAAGCTGCAACTTTAGCCCTTTGTCTTTTTACTGCACCCAGCACGCTCATTTGTATGTTTGAAAGACTATGATGGCATGCAGAGTAGCTAAGGTTTTGTAGGGCCCTATCTAATTCACTGTGCATTTTGATCAGTTTCATGGATATAGCATTTTAAAATTAATCAGTTTTATGGTTTCAGATGTTTACAACTGAAATCCTAGGAGGAGATCAGAGTTACCTCCAGATACCTCCTCTGGATCCAGGAACTCCACAGCTACTACCCTCTCTGAAGGCAGCACAATTGCAGGGCTTCTTGCAACTGGGGAAGATGCTTAAAGGTGGGTCTGATCTCCCCATGAGAGCAGCCGTGCAGGGAAAGTGGACATCCTGTCCATCAAGAGTTGGAATCCAATGCACAGTAGAAGCTCCTGGCTGGGGCACTCCCCGACCTTCCCCCAGAGCTAGATTTCCTGTGGGGCTATGTGATTTCATGGACCTCAATGCATTTTTTATGACCAGATCTAGGGCCCTACTGAGTTCATGTGAGTTTTAGTATATGCAGGTATCAAACCAAACAGAGTACAGGTGATTCATCCTCTTATGGAAGACTGGTGATTCTCTCCCTTAGGCCTCAGCTTTTGTAGGTCCTTTATTTTTTCCCAAGTCTGTGTGAACTAATGCTGTGCTAATCAGAATAACAATTTCAAAAAGGCACTTTCATAATCCTTTAAATGCTTATCCACATTAATTGAGCTTAGATGAGGCACATTATTATTTGTTACTGGAGCTGGAACGTGCACCTACTGCTACTCCTCACTTAATTCAAATTATTCAGGAGTCTCTTCAGTAAACTCAGCCCCATGGTGTGATAAGCAAGGACAATAATTCTCACTCACGCACATACACACTCACTTTCTTCTCTTCGAGTGAATAGAAGATGTCAATGACAACAAAGAAATGCAAATATCCCTTTACTGTTTGATATAAAACCCTGATGGTATCTGAAAGATAATGTAGCTCCAAAAGAGGTGTCACTTGTAATTCATCTAATGTTTTCTTCTTTTTCCTATATAAGAACTGATAATCATCAGAACATCTCTTTATGTTACTGTTGACTATATACTGCTAATTGCAGTGGCTCAGAGTGGCCAAAGGGCCTGACCCAAAGCCCACTGAAGTCAACTGGAGACTTTTGGTTGGTTGTGGCGGCTTAGTTATAAGCCCATAGTGTGGCCAGGGATCTGGCCTTGTAATTACAGTTTGTTATTGGAAAGGGATAAAATGACTTCATTTTGGCCCTGCAAATTGGTGAGTCCTAATACTAGTCCTTCCCTGTGTGACTGGTAGTGTGAAAAATCAGTGGTACTATTGGAGTAACCCATGGTTCGCTATGCATCACATAGAGCTTACGGCCATACAGTTCCATTAGGTCAGCTAGTCTGATCTCCTATAGAGTAGACCTCCAACTTATGTGCAGGTTGTGTTCCTGGGCAACTGCGCATAAGTCAAATTTCGTGCAAGTTGAGGTCCATGTGGGGACAGAGACAGGGTAGGGGCAAGGTCACAGCTGAGGAATGGCACACTGAGGGCAGCCGGGGTGCAGTAGGTCCCAGTGGGAGGACTCAACAGACTGGGGTGGGGGAGGGGAGGTGCTGGGAGAACCAGGAGCCCTGGGGACGCTGTGCCCCCACCCCTACTGATGGATCATGGACAGGCTTAGCCTGGTCTAGGGGACGGGAGGTTTGCCCACTGCTCTCACTGTGATTGGCTGGGGCTGGCCACTGCAGAAAGAGGCACCCCTCCCCTTCCCCTCATCGCTGCAGTGTCTCCTCTGGCTGGATGGCAGTGTTGTCGCATGCAGGTGGTGGCTCAGCACTTGCAGCTCCCACAGTGGCCTCCCAGGAATGAGCAGAGGGAGGGGCAGTTGAGGAGGGAGCTGCTATAGTGAGGGGAGGAGGCAGCCTTGGCTGGGCAGCATGAGGCAGTGGCGGAGCAGGCTGGGAGTGGGGGACAGATGAGCGGTGTGGCGGACTTGCCATCTGTGGCTGTGCTTGGGGCAGGACTTCAGCGCTGCAGCTGGGGGATTTCTTGTGATTGTGATTTCAACTCGCCTTAATACAAGAAATGTGCAAGTCAAAATTGTGTAAGTTGGGGGTCTACTGTATATCACACCCCATAAAATTTCTTCCATTTACTCCCATATTGTGCCCAATAACTTCAATATATGCTTGAGTCACACAACATGCCCCCTTTTGTATCCTTTTGGTCACACGGTTCAGGCACGTGTTTTCAGCCCCAGAGGTCTGCTTTCAAGTTCCAGTGATGACAAAAGGAGCAGTCATTATATTTGCATGAGTAAGAGTATTCAGGAGCAGCTCTTAAGCTTTCTCTGGACTGAGACATATGTGTGCTCCAGGAGAGCTTGTTTCGAATGATCTTCTTTAGTCTGAATAGTGACTCGGACTGTGTAAAGCATTATTGAAAATTTACACGTGTAGTAGAAAAAAAGACCCTGAGACAAAAAAACTGATGAAGGGGCATTGGGCTGCTTATGTCAGCTGAAAGCAACATGAACTGTCCATATGATGGTCAAAAGGCCACAAAAGAATGAAAAAGGAGAGGTTGATGATGGGCAGCGTGAGTGGTTTGTGTGCCACTCCACCATATGCCATAATCCAATTTTATTTTTCCCCACATGGTCATTAATTACACGACCAAGTAAACATACAAATCTGCTCCTCATTGTTCTAACATCCAAACCTTTCCACAGCCTCCAGGTCATAAAATTATTAATTACCATCCAGAGCAAACATACATTTATATAATTATTGGCCCGGTTAGATTCTCATTGAAATTCATTGGACTACCTTTTTGTGGTCTTAGATAACTAGCTATTAAGGAATGTGGCAATGAAAATTGCACAGTTCCAGAAACGCAGTGGTATCATTCCAGTTTAGTAGACTGAGAGGTTAATGGACTCATGTGAAATATGTGAAATAGCTAATCACTCCCTTGGCACATTACATTACTACAGACATGGTCTTATATTTGGCCCTTGTATATGGAGAGTCAGTTGGTAAACAGTAGAATCAGAGAAATAGGCAACAATTGTTATGGAAGGAAAATAAAATTAGAGGTGACAGAATTGTTGTGTAGACTGGGGTGGCCAGCCCACAGCTCTTGAGATACATGCAGCTATGAGCCATTAAATGCAGCTCATCCTTGGTGGGAGAAGCGCGTGATGGCAGCAGTGGCAGCAGCAGCTCAACTGAATCACTGGCATCAAGTTAGAGCAGGGGTCCTGGGGAGCCTCGCTCTGGGAGAGGGGGAGGGCAAAGGAGTATAGTGGGGGAGGAGTCTGGTGTGCTTCGCTCTAAGGGAAGGAGGAAGGCATTGAGCCACATATATATTTTTTATCTATCTATACAGATATCCTATATCGTCTGTATAAAGAAGTAGATAAAAATGAATATATAGTATGTGTCTCTTTGCATTCTATCCACGTGGCTCTTTGCAATCCCGCTGTAGTTCTTAGTCCCTAACTGTATCAGAGAGGTAGCCATGTCTGTAGCTTCGAGAACAACAAGAGGTCTTCTGGCACCTTATAGACTAACAGATATTTTGGAGCATAAGCTTTCATGGGCAAACACCCACTTTATCAGATGCATGAGTGGGGCAGGTGGTTTCAGAGGGGTATTTAAAGAATGGGGTCCCAGAAAAAGGGAGGGCCAGAGCTGACAAGGTCTATTCAGCAAGGCGGAAATGGCCCTTTATAAGTAACAGGTATCAAAAGAGGAAAAACAAATCAGATCAGACGGGGATATGAGCCATTATTGGAGTCTAACCACCCATGGTTCAGACCCATATTTACCTTTGGGTCCAAGAATGAGCAATATTAGGCAGTAGATGGCACAGAGGTGCATGGCTAGCCCTCTGATACATCTTGTTTTCACCCTTTCTAGCTCAAAAGATGGCAGTCGTCAAGCTATTAAAATGATTGTGAATATGTGTGTGTTGCGGATTCCTTTGCCAGCCACGTAATTCAAAAAATATTTTAGGCTGTCCTCTGAATGTTTCGGTATATTTAACTTATGTGTCCCATTCATGTAGTCATGTTACCAAACAATAAGTATGTGCATAAGTATTTGAAAAATCGTTGCTTTAGTGTGAAAGTTAAAATCACAGTAATGGGCTGAAGGATATAATGAAGTTATCTGTCTATTTTAGGGTGTTACTCTGATGCCCATCACTGTAGTGTTTGAGAATTTCCCACATAAAATTAGTAGCAATAACAATATCTCTAGCAGTCGTAATGGAGTCTCTATCAATCCTCTTTTTTTGGGGTGAAAACTTGGGGTAAAAGGTTTTGGTTTTGATTGTTCAGTTGTTATTAGTTTTCCCTTTCACTTGTCTCTTGCCTCTACCGGTAATCAGTTTGTCCTGGGCATCTTTTGGAAGCAGTTTTCTCAGTAGTGCATACGGCTATTCTGGTTTGCACTTTACAGAGCTGGAAAGGACAGAGTGGTTTCCCCGTCTTGGTGATGCCCATCTCATGACCTGAAGCATGCCATTTTATTACGCTTATTATTAGCACATGTAACTACAAGTGTTATTTATATGATCATAAAATTATTGTGCACCATCCCATGTAAATCACAATGATTTTATCAAGAAAGCCAAATGTGAACGTATAATTTTTGCTGGAAAATTATTGTTGTCATAAATTTCATTTTGTTGAATTTACAGCAGAGATTCTTCACTTTGATATTTTTATTGCATCTACTAAATGTTGGCTTCCAGCTGCTAACACTGGAGGGACATAAATTCACTGTTTCCTAGATGTGTTGGCTATCCTCAGAATTGTTTCAATATTGTGAAAGCCATATTTAATCTTGATGCTTTGGGGGGCTGATCCTGAAAATATTTTGGATGTATTCATATACAGTCCAGAAAATGACTACAGTCGAACATCTAAGTATTTGCAGAACCAGGACTTAATGACCCTATACCTATTTTCGCACAGATTTAATACAGTCAATACTTTCATATCCAGCAGCCCCAGGATGAGCAGATTGCTGAATATTCAAATATTCTGGATACTAGAGAGATATATCTAACAATGCATAACACTAAAGAAAAATAAGATCGCAGATTAAGAAGCAAAGAAAATGTATGGAAAGTCCTTTATTTACCAACAACAGTAGCATTGTATACTGTAAACTTATACTGCATTTACTATATTTGTTTGTATTTACTTTCACTATACTGTACTGTACATAGCAGAGGGCTTGTCTACACTACCACCTTCCTTCGAAGGAAGGATGGTAATTAGGGTGTTGGGAGTTTACTAGTGAAGTGCTGCCATGCATAGGCAGCACTTCATTAAGCAAATTCTCCCCTCCCCCCAGTGGCAACTCCAAAGTTTTAAACTTCGAAGTACTGGCACACGTCTAGCTGCAGCTCACCTGCCAGTACTTCGAAGTGCCGGGGCAACTTGGAAGTCCCCTGACGCCTCAAGATTTTGAAAGGAGACACCCTTTAGTGCAGAGCCAGGACTTTCTTCCTGGAACTGATGTTACTCCAGTTACTGTCTCTGACTTTGGAGGAAAACCAGCATGCATTACCAAAGAAAACAAAAGTGAATAATACAGCAGAAAGTCCAGCATAGGTGGAAACTTTATAATTCATCCGGTTTCACAGATTCTGAGCAATATTTTCTGGCTAAATAATTCATATTAAAATATCAATGGGAGGGCGAGGGGGAAAAAGGGGAAAACACAAATAACCCTTTAATGTCTCATGAAGAAACAAATACAACAATCACAGAGCTAATTAACCATATGATCACTGCAATTCACAACGGGCTGCTTTGGTCTAAGTGGAATAGAAATAAATGAGTTCTCAGATTGCATTTGGTTTGCTTCACTTTTCATAAATGTCACCAATCAGAATAATCAAATGTGTATCATTAACATCCTTTTAATAGTTTGCTATTTTTTTAAGGTCACAAGACCACAAATAGAACATACCAAAGAGAAGTTTGGCTGTGCAGCTTTAAATCAGCCCTTTAAGTATATGCAGGATGACACGCTACTTAATTATTTGATACTATTTTTTCTACAAGTCACCTCCTGAATTCAGTATTCATGGGAGACTCGATCTAGGAGTGCATTGTGGTTGTGTGGTGCAGAAGACTGTTGTCTGAAGAAATCCACCATCATTTACTGCAGAAACTGGAAAGTGCATGTTGAAGGAGTCATTGCTAGCAGGATTATAGTCTCATAGCTAAGGAAGTTAAATGCTGCTGTGAAGAACATCTACATCATGCTGGAAGAGTCACTTAAACCTAAATGTTCATTGTTATAATAAAATTATAGGACCCAAGAAAAAGAAGGAACCTCAAGAGTTCATTGAGTTCCATTCCCTGCACTCATGGCAGGCCCAAGCACCATTGTAGACAATCGCTCATAGGTGTTCATCTAGCCTTCTCTTAAAAATCTCCAATGATGGAGATTCCACAAACTCCTTAGGTAATTTATACCAGTACTTAACCACCCTGACAATCAGAAGTTTTTCCTAACATTCAACCCAAACCTCCTTTGCTTCAATATAAGTACATTGCATCTAGTCCTTACTGAGATGATTATGAGCATCAAAGGCAGGGAAGCAGTCCTTGTAATGCATGATGTAGTTGGTGTCTCTGTTCATACCACCTCACTGACTTGTTCACACTTACTTCACGCAGTATAAGGACTGTTTCCCTGCCTTTGATGCTCATAATTATCTGAGGCAGAACATTTAACGTAACCTCTCCACTAACCCCTCTCCTTCAATCCTACGTACTTGATTTGTCAGTTGTTATTACAATATTTTTTTTGGTCCTGTGTGCTTATAAATGTCAGTCTGCATTGGAAACGAGATTGATCTGATGAAGTGAGTCTGTCCCATAAAAGCTCATCAATGAATAAATAATTTCGTTAGTCTTTAAAATGCTACATTTCTACTGTTTTGTTTTGTTAGAGTACAGACTAACACAGCTACCTCTGTGTCTATTATCTGTACAACTCCTCTATTATTTGATAAGTAACTAAGGAGAACATATACGGTGGGCCATTCATCTTCTGAAGGTCTCTGACCAATGCAGCTTAACTTTCCAATTCAGGCTGAGCGATATCCTCCTTCACAGTCTTGCCATTCAAGCTTGCTCTGTGATTAACCCCTGTGCACCAGCATCGCTTCGGACCCGTATAGTGGGTACTGGGTACTGCCAACACTGCAGTATATTCATTCACACAACACTAGTTATTAATAAGATGCATCAGCATATTAACAAAAAATCCAGGAATGCTCACCATCTGCTTCAGGGGAGCGGGGGGAAATAAATCCCGTATCTCTATTTGGCTGGAAGAGATATAGGTGCATCCATGCTCCAGTGACCACATGGATACCGAGGATTGTCACAAAGACCTGGATGCTGAATTGCTAACAAGCCAGCTTTATTCCTGTTTAAATTACTGCTTAACTGTACTTCACACCGAGAAGAATCCTCAAGAGAATTAGTTCTGAAAATTCCATTCTCACAGCGCAAGCTGACTTATCCTGTCAACCTCCACTGCCTTTGATTTTGTGTCATCATTTTATATCTGTACTAAACAGGTTGGGAATGTTCCTGTTGTGATCTGCTTCCATGTACCTTCTCAAATGGGAAGACCTGCATAACAGGTCTTAAAGATGTGGTGAATCACCTCTGTGGAAGGAAGAAGAGATTATTGTTCAGTGTTTCCAAACCCAAACACTGGCTAATATTATAGTCTATTGAATACATTTATTAAAATGCTTTGAGTTCTAAGAAAAAGTAGCACATACCTGAAAACCAGGAAGTAGCTCTTTATAAATCAGTGGTGTCAACAGCTGTCACGTTCCCTGGTGTCAACAGCTGTCACATTCCCTGGGGCAAGGTGGGAGGGGGGCCTGACTCTCACCCCAGAAGGGGCGGAGCCAACAGCAGAAGAGGTAGTATAAAGGGCAGTCAGCACCCAGCACCAGTCAGGCCATGGTGCTGGGCCCCCCTCAGCCCACACACAACTGCAAGCAGCTAGAGCAGCACTGGTTGTGGCACTTAAAATGGGCCTGTTGCTCCAGCCACCACTGCAAAAATAGCAGCTGTGGCAGATGGAGCTTTGGGTCCCTTTGCAATGCCAGGCCTGAGGGCAGCTCCTGCCTTTTTCCCACCCTGTTTGCAGGCCTAGTGTAGGAGAAGAAGAAGGAAGGGTCTGGGATTTCTTGGGAACCAACCCCTCCACTAATCTCACACAGCAGATGAAGGGATGCATTTCTTCTGGATCTCTGTGGGAATCAGCCTGCACCTGAACCACTCAATCACCTTATCTTCACAGGGGCATAGTAACTCTACGTTCCATTCTTGGCCATACAGTTGTTTAGTCCAATGCAATTCCTTATCGAGTATTTGACTCTTTTAACCACCTCAGTGTTGGTTTTATTAGGATAACTGAACACATTGGCTAGGTCTACACAGCAGGCTTATTTCAAAATAAGCTATTCCAGACTCGGGCTGCTACACACAAATGTATTCCAAAATAGCACTTAACTACTTTGAAATACATAGTCTGCACAAATAGCGCCTATTTCAAAATAACTATTTCAAAATATGTGCTGTTAAGGCAGGGAATAGCACTTATTTTAAAATATCATATAATAGTTATTTCAAAATAGGCGCTATTGTTCCTGCAATGAGGTTTACAGATTTCAAAATAACATAGCTACTATTTTGAATTTATTTTGAAATAACATGTGCATAGTGTAGATGACAAAGTTATTGCAAAATAACAGCTCTTGAAATAAATAATGTGAACTATCTGTTTAATTGACGTACTCCTTTGTTGTCATTCTAAGGCACAATGTAAAATGAAAGAGATGATCAGTTTTTGCTTTGTATGATTCCTAAATACTTTGAACAAATCCTCTGTAGCAACTCTTCCTTTCATGTTTGACAATCCTAGTTTGTGCCGATATTGTACTATGTGCATTAGTTTGTAATCCAGCTGAATTTCCCTCTGCTTTTTAGTGGCTACTTCACTTAAATATAAAAAAGTATGCTGCTGTCATGGAAACACTAAATTTAGCCTAAATAAGCTACTGCTTGTATTGTTTTTTTAAATGTGTCATTCGTTGCTGCATAGCTGATTTTTTTTCTTTGTGGAATATACATTTACTCTACTAATTCGTGGATATATGTCTGTCCTGATAGAGGATTTTACACACAAAATAAAAGAGTGCTTCAAAATTTCAGGCTCAACTTACTTTGATATTGTTGGCATTTGGTGTGAGCATGACCTAAAGCCTTCCAGTCAATGGAAACAGTGCTATTGACAAGGAGTTGGATTGGATCCTGAGAAAGACCTACGACATGTAACCTTAAAAGCATAATGAAGAACACATCTAGCACTTTAATTGCAAAGTCAATCTTTCAGAACTCAACTTTTCATTGCCAAGTTGCTCTTTATATCCTAAGACTTCAGTAATTGCTTCAAGAAACTCTTGCTGCATTGACTCCCAATAATCTCGTTGTCTCAGATAATAACCTAAGAAAGCCACAGACAAAGATTTCTTGTCCATAGTGGCAAATGAAGCATGAAGCATCGTGAGCCAAAATCTACCTTCAGGTATAACCATGGGTGTTCTGGTGGTGGACAGATGATCCTGTGGTTAAAGAATGGTTGGTTTGAGATGTACAGAAGCTTGGTTCAAATCTTTCTCCTACTTCAAATATCTTATGTGATTTCAGGCAAGTCCTTTCATCTTTCTCAGGTACTTCCTATCTGCAAAATGGGTGTAATACTATTTGCCTACCTTACAGCGGTGATATGAGTATGGTTACACTGAAGTTTGTAAGGGGCTTTGATTCTAGTATGAACGGGAGCCAGATGAAAGTGATGGATGCATTAGAAATGCATTGATAAATACAATACAAACTGACTTCACAAGGATATATGCAGCATCAATAGACTTTGTATCTGTCATTGCATTTAAATGCAATATTACCACAGGGGAATTCTAATAGACTCTAAAGCCAGAATGGTCCGTCATGATTACCTGCTCTGACCTTGTGTACATTGTAGGCTGCAGAGCTGCAGTAAGTCTACAACCTCTGAGTTAGTGATGTCATCAAATATTGTTTTTTAAGGACTTCACCTAACACAAAATTCCACCATTCTAAACAGCCTGCCCCTCAGAGCCACCGTGCAGTGTTTAGGATGTCCCAGTTTCTTCCACGGCAATGCATCCAGATGGAATTTGCAGGCTCTCTGAGATGCATGTAAGTACATTATAGGTAAAGGGTCATTTTCTGTGTGTATGAAGGTTAACATCAAATTTAATGTTCAAATGAGTCAAATTCCTGTGACCCCTAAGGGTTTTTTTTTTTCCGCCTTGTTTGGTTGAAACCTTGCAAATCTGACACATTTCCACTATACTGCCTGAAGCCCTGAGTAAAGAGACTGGTATTCTTATTACTGCTGTTTGTATTATCATAGCATCTTGATTGTCACCTCATTGAAGCAGGCACCTTATAAACACAGAGTAAGAGACAGCTCCCCTGGAGAACTGAAGATCTACATAAATCAGGGAGTCTCACACTTCAGAGCTGCTGTAAGCTGCATGAATTTTGCCAACAGGGGCTATTTACTTCTGCCATCCACTACATCTGGTACACCCACCCCTCTCTATTTCAAAAACTAATTGAAACTTCCTCCATTCCATTCTTCATCCCAGGAGCTCTGTATCCCCATTTCCTTCCTCCATTTGCTACCTTGCCTATGGCAGGTCTCTGTTTCCACTATACTCCCCACCCCCATTCATCCCATATTTACTCCAAACTCCCAGCTTTCTCACCTCCATCTGCACACAATCCACTCTAGGTTCCTGTTTCTACGCCATCTACCCCCACCCCAACTTCCATGGGTCCCTGCTTAAATCACCATCGCTCCCCAACCTCCATTCCCAATCCTCGGCTCTGTTTCGGCATTCCCCCCATCTATTCCTTCCACCAAAGATATCCCTGTGACTTCTCCCCCACTCTTGCCCACTCCTCCACAAACCCTCTCTCTGATTCTGAGTTCCATTATTTCAGGCTACAGCTAATGTCGCTATGCACCAAGTTGAGTTGCTGCTTGTGATCTTTGTAGGAAGCAGCCCGTCTTCTGCCTGCAACACTAGGCAGCCTGAGGGACTGGATTTTCTTGTGAGTCAGGCTTTTTCGGCATTCCAATTTATATCCAGATCAATAGGGCTGTGTCCACTGGTGCGCAGAACACTTCCTGAAACTTTAGTATTGATTGGTTTCAAGTTAATTTCATTAAAGACAAATGACATTGTCTGTTAGATCTTATATTATTTGGCCAGTGAGGCAGGCAAAATAAAACTGGAGGCATTGTTAGCCCCATTTTACTGATGGGGAGCAATGAAACTTTAAATATGAACCCCAATATCACACAGGGATTTTGGAGTAGAGTAGAGAACTGAATTTAAATCTCCTTTTTTTTCCCTAGACTGATGCCTTAACTTACATGAGCAACTTTCCTCACTGACATTTGGCTTGAAACTCAGACAACTTAGGGTGAATTTTGGACTTGTAGCCCAAGTTCAAGCTGTGGCTTTCCCATGAGTGTTTTTAATTTCACATATATTTAAAATTTTACATCAATCTAATCCATAAATATATTTTAGGGCACAATTAACTTCATAGGAGAATAAATCTGGAAGCTCTACCGTGCTGAACCATTTAACTGGATTTTGATAAATGTACTACTGTTGCCCTCATAGAACTGTATCTTTTCAAAAAAGTAATTCAAAGGAGACCGTCAATCAGAAACATCTTAACAAGGTCCACATATTGTCAACATGGAACTTAAAAGCCATTTTGTCATCTTTCAGCTGCAGTGGATTTCATGTCCCACTATTAATTAATATTTCAGTTCCTGTGCCTCAGAGGGAAAGAAGGATTTTTCTTGCTTTCTACATATTTACAGCAAGCTGCCCATTGGCATCTAATAAGACCATTGATAGGGTGGCTGGAACTGGTGGGTGGCGGGGCAGGTTAAAGGGGTGTTGTGGGAAATTTAGATTCTTCTGTGAAAACATGAAAACTAAAACATTTCAGCCAAGTTTCAACCAAATAAAAAAACTGGATTTGGAAATGCTGCTGGGATGTTTCAGGACAGTTGTAGTTCAACTGCCCTATACTTATTTTGCACAGCATATGTGAAGCTCCCTGGATAGACTACATTTTCCATGATGCACTACATTGTCCCTTCCTTGGACAGGAGCAATTATGCATCCTGGGAGTCAGTCTGCCAGAGAGCTTGATCCATAGAGGAAACTGAGTATATTAACAACTGGACTACAGCTCTCATCAGTCATAGAATTTACTTGTCTATATTACATTATTTTGGTTTTGAACATTTAGTGTTCTATTGAAAATCAAAATTTTCTATGTAAAGCAGAGACTTCTCACAAAAATTCATCGTGCCAGAGCCTGTTGTGATGGAAAATTTTCAATCTGTCCAAATACTGACCTAGTTCTCCATAACATAAATAATTTGGCTTGCTTTTATTTTAATTATTGCTTTTTTTTAATTTTGATCATCACTGTATTTACTTATTTAAGGGTCTTTTTCACATGGAGAACCAAATTGTGTTTATAACTTTTCTTATTTTTTAAGAACAATATCCTAAATCTTTACTGCTCTGGGGGAAAAGGAAGTCAGGCTTGAAATAATCTTTTAGCACTCATTGTTTAGGCACAAAGGCTTCACTTTTGTTTGTGTCAAATCTGATACGTAGCAAATAGAGGTAAGAATAAGACATAGTTGACGAAATTTCGAAGTCCTTATCCAGTCCCTCCTGTGCTATAAAACTCTCGTGGAAGTCAGTGAGAAATTTTCCTGAGTAAGATCTAAGCAAAAATGCCAGGATTTCCTTCAGTAACAATAACATGCATCAACTGGTACCTACAAACTGAGAAAACTTTGCGAATCTTACTTAAGCTTCATGTTACCTATATAATATGATTAAATACCCATCTTTTAACTTATTTTATTAATATGAGCATATATGAAATGTCCTTATAAGTTTTAATATATCTTATTCTGGTCCTGCATTTGTTACCTTCTAAAAGACCCATTTTCGTTGGCCTTATTAGCTGTACGTTTTGTTCAGATTCCAGAACATGCACTGTATAATGAGCTTGACACTTGTGCATTTTCTTTAAGCCCCTAAGCATTTAAACATAATAAAACTGGGAAAGAACATGCTGATTTCATTTTGGGTGAAAAGAATGACAATTTAACTCTTTGAGTAGCTGAAGGAGAAGGAGAGGTGGACCTCGCAGAGAATGGGTAGATGATGTAGTAGATTGGTGCAGAGCTAGACTACAGAAACTAGAACACTGTTCATTGGACAGGGAAAGATGGAAGGAAATAGTGAGGAAGGCATTTGACACCAACGGGCACTGAGCGCATGGTTGTTGATGATGATGATGAGGTCTTTCATTAGCCACTCAAGTAAGGATGGTGTGCTAAAGTCAGGCACCTGAAATTGAAAAATATGATCCGATCTATGTATTCAGTATCAAGTGTCAGGAATGAAACTGGAGATCCCGTGGTCTTAGCCTATTTTCTAACACACTGGATCAGCATGATATTTCATGCTTTCTAAGACTATCTCAAACCTTCATTCAGTGAGTCAGACTTGAGATGCTCACTTTATTTCTTCCTCTGTTTTCTGCTGGGCAAACAATTAAACAATATGCCTCTACATTAAGACTGGCTTTCTAACAGATTAAATCTTGATGTGAGTGAAAACTTTATTGAGAGTCAATAGCATTGCCTTTCCAGTTACTCCTAAATTCAATAACTCCTGCTTTGTCAATATCTTCCTCTGCAACTTCTCACTCTGGTTAATTACATGGCTCCCTTAGGAATTCCCCTGCTGACATTTCTCTTGTATTTTTGTGCTTGGTGCTCAAAACATCAAAGTTCCAGTTTTATGCATTTTAGAGAGGGCTTTGAGAGCAGATCCTAAGGGCTAAAGTAATACTGAGCAGCAAACATAGAGGTGTAGTAATAGCTAGCACTGTATCCTTACCATTTTTATTTGTATAACCAAAGAAGCTCTCTCACTCAGTACATTCCATCTTGGAATTCTTCATTTAGGAGCTACTTGAAGATAGAATGTGCCTGTAGCTCCATTTGATTAACTACCTTTGAAGGAAATGTATGGCATCTCATAGATTATGTCATCATCCACACTCGGGAATGGCATGATATCCTTCTCAAACATGCCATGGCTAGTGTTGATGACTGCTGGACTGATCTATGCCTTATTTGATCCAAAATGGTGATTAGGATTGCCGCCAAATGGAGAAGTCAGAGGAAGCAGATTTGATGAGAGATCCACATACAAGGCTTGAAGGACTCCATCAGATGAAGTGGCTTCCAGACAGCACTCAAAAAGAAGCTGCCAACAGTACACCCTGAAGATGTGGAAGAACGCTGGTCTCAATTGCAAAATGCCATCATTAGAGCTTGTGGATAAACCATTGACTCAGGACTGGTTTGATAAGAATGATGTGGACATTGAACACCTGACTGAGGCAAAAAGGAAAGCCTTTAGGGCCTGGCAAAGTGATATCAACTGCACAACAAAGAGAGAAGCACACACCAAGGCCCAGGCAGAAGTCCAGCATAAAACAAGGACTCTGAAAAGCCAGTGGTGGACTGAGAAGGTGTGAGAACTCCAGCATCTCACAGACATCAATGATACGAGAGGTTCCTTCAATGCCATCAAAGAAGTCTGTGGACGGAAAAACCATGGAATCAATTCCCTGAGATCAAATGATGGTACCCAACTCTTGAAAGACAAAGAAGCCATTGATTCTCACTGGAGAGAGCACTATAATAAGGTTGTGAACAGCACCTCCACTAGGGTCCAAGAATCTTTTGACCAAAACCCTTAGCAACTGCTGACAGATGATCTTGCAACACTTCCTACCCTGAGTGAGGCCCAAGCTGCCATCAAAGTGGAGCAAAAGCAGCAAAGCATCTGGACTAGATGGAATCCCTGCTGAAGTCCTCAAAGAAGATGGGTCAGAGCTCCACAAACAGTTCCACCTCCTGATTCTCAAGACCTGGGATAGGGGGCAGATGCCATGAGATTTCAGAGAGACAAGCCAATTGTTAGCTTCTTCAAGACAGGTGATAAATCAGACTGTAAAAACGATCATGGCTTCTCCCTCCTGGCAACGGCAGGGAAAATCTTAGCTTGCATTCTTGCAAACCAACTCCTACCACTGTCAGAAGAAATTCTCCCAGAATCCCAGTGTGGCTTTCAACCATTCCAAGAAACAGTGAACATGATCTTCACTGCCCAGCAACTTCAAGAAAAATGCCATGAACAAAACCAAGTTTCATCAACCTGACCAAACCATTTGACTCAGTCACTCGTAGTGACCTGTGGACCATCCTCTCAAAGATTTCTGCCTCAAAAAATTCATTAGCATCTTGATGCTGCTTCATGACACCATGATTGCCAAAGTATTGAGCAACCACAGATCCCAAAATGACCCCTTTGAGGTCAAAACAGAAGTCAAACAAAGCTGCATCATTGCCCCATCACTGTTCTACATCTTCGGTGCCAAGACCCTTTTCCTTATTGATGGCAAACTTTCAGATGGCATGAAGATTGAAATGCTTCCTGTTCATTCTATATACAATCTCAGGACACTGAAGGCTAAAAGCAAGACCTCCACAACCTTGACTGTGGACCGTCAGTATGAGAATGACAACATGGTTGCTGCTCTTTCTCCTGCAGCCCTTCAGACCATCTTAAATGCCTTCACTGAAGTGTACAAGAATATCAGCCTCACACTGAACATCAAAAAGACCAAGGTGCTCCACCAACTCTCACCAACAGGACAATCTCAGGTACCTTCTATTGCAATCAGTGGAGAACTGCTGCAAAATGTGGAGCACTTCCCATACCCTGGAAGTCATCTTTCTGCTAAAGTTAGCTGTGTCTACACGTGCACGCTACTTCGAAGTAGCGGCACTAACTTCGAAATAGCGCCCGTCGCGGCTACACGCGTCGGGCGCTATTTCGAAGTTAACTTCGACGTTAGGTGGCGAGACGTTGAAGTCGCTAACCTCATGAGGGGATCGGAATAGCGCCCTACTTTGACGTTCAACGTCGAAGTAGGGACCGTGTAGACGATCCGCGTCCCGCAACGTCGAAATTGTGGGGTCCTCCATGGCAGCCATCAGCTGGAGGGTTGAGAGATGCTGTCTCTCCAGCCCATGTGGGGCTCTATGGTCACCGTGTGCAGCAGCCCTTAGCCCAGGGCTTCTGGCCGCTGCTACTGCAGTGGGGGATTCATGCTGCATGCACAGGGTCTGCAACTCGTTGCCGGCTCTGTGTATCTTGTGCTGTTTAGTGCAAGTGCATCTGGGAGGGGCCCTTTAAGGGAGTGGCTGGCTGTTGAGTCCGCCCTGTGACTCTGTCTGCAGCTGTGCCTGGCACCCTTATTTCGATGTGTGCTACTTTGGTGTGTAGACGTTCTCTCGCAGCGCCTATTTTGATGTGGTGCTGCGCAACGTCGATGTTGAACATCGACGTTGGCAGCCCTGGAGGACGTGTAGACGTTATTCATCGAAATAGCCTATTTCGATGTCGCCACATCGAAATAGGCTACTTCAATGTAGGCTTCACGTGTAGACGTAGCCGTTGACATTAATGCAGAAATGCAGCATTGTTTGAGCTGTGCAAGTGCTGCTTTCACCCACCTGAAACAAAAGATCTTTGAGAACCAGGACATCTATCCCAAGACAAAGCTCCTTGTATATCAGACAGTAGTTGTTTCAATGCTACTGTATGTATGTGAAACATAGGCAACATACAAGCATCATTTGAAGGTACTTCAACAATGTCATCAGTGTTGCCTCAGGAAAATCCTAAATATCTCTTTAACAGATAGGCACATGAACACTAGCACCTTGGAAGAGTGGAACGTGACCAGCATTGACACCATTATCATTCATCAACAATGAAGTTGGACTGGTCACGTGGTTTGGATGTCTGATCAGTGCCTCCCAAAACAAATTCTGTTTTCTGATTTGGAGGACGGACAGAGGAGTTTTGAGGGCCAGCACAAGCGATAGAAGGACATGCTGAAGGCACACATGGAAAAAGTGCAGCATTGGTGTCAATGCTTGGGACAACCTTGCCCAAGACTGCCCCCAGTAGAAGAAAGTAATCTGTGAGGGGGTGGTGCACTCTGAGATCTTCTGCCACAGTGCAGATGAGGAGAGGCAGAGAAGAAGAAAAGAGAGTCAAAAACTGCCCCATTCACCTACAACAGCTACCAGCACCTGCCCCTTCAGTGATAAGATCTTTGGCTCCAGAATCGGCTTTTAACAGACTCATAAATAGAAGGGTGACATGAAGACATCCTACTCGTTATCAAGTAGCCAACAAGATGAACTCTGTAATTATTTGCTTCATTATTTTTCCTGGCACTGAAGTTAAGCTATCCGGTCAGTAGTTTCTGAGGTGGTTTTTATTTTCCTTTTTATAAATAAACACTATATTTGCTATCTTCCAGTCCTTTGGGATATCTCCCAACATTCATGACTTTTCTAAGATAATAGCTAATGGTTTAGAAACTTCCTCTGTCAGCTCCTTGAATGTTCTTGGATGCATTTCATCAGGACCTGGTGAGTTGAAGATAGCTAATTTCTCTAAGTAATTTTTAATTTATTTTTTTCCTACTTTTATTTCTAAACCTAACCCATTTCCATTAGCATTTGCTATGTTAGGCATCCAGTCAAAATTAACCTTCTTGGTGAAAGCTGAAACAAAAAAAGTCTTTAAGCACATCTGCAAATTCCAGATTTTCTGTTGTTTCTCCTTCTACTCAAGTAATGGGCCTAACCTGTCCTTGGATTTTCTCTTGCTTCTAATATATTTGTAGAATGTTTTCTTGTTATCCTGTACATCTCTAGCTAGATCGTGCTTGATTTGTGCCTTCACCTTTCTAATTTTGCCCCTACACACTTTCATCATCATCATCAACAACAACCATGGGCTCAGTGCCCATAGGTGTCCAATGCATCTCTCACTATTTTCTTCTATCTTTCCCTGTCCAGTGAGGAGAGGCTTTGTTTCTGTAGACCAGCTCTGCACCAATCTACTATATCATCCACACATTCTCTGTGGGGTCTGCCTCTCCTATTTGAACCATCCATTATGCTGAATACCAGGGTCTTGATTTTTCGTTTGTTGTTCATCCCGCAGATATGCCTGAATAGCTGTAACTTCCATTGTATAACCTTCTGCAATACAGTAGACCCCTGACTTTTGCCTCTTGTGTTATTGCAAGTAATGCATGTTGAAATCATGAGTGGCAGGGAGCTGGGAACCAGGCAGTGGTCTCACTCCTGTTTCCCCTCCACTCCTGGTTCCCCTCTGCTTGCAGGAGCTAGGAAACTGACCAGTGCTGAAGATCCCACAAGGAGGGGAGCCAGGAGCCAGGCTGCTGCCTGGTTCATGGCTCCCTGCCCCTCCCAGGAGCCAGAAAACTGACCAGTATAACAGAGCTGGCCAGTTTCCTAACTCGCACGTGGAGGGGAGCCGGAAGCCAGGCTGCTGCCTGGTTTGTGACTCCCCACCACTCTCAGGAGCTGGGAAACTGACAAGCACAGCAGCTCTGGTCAGTTTACCAGGTCCTCTGACTTGCATGAAATTTGGCTTACATGTGGTTGCCTGGGAACACAACCTACGTGTAAGTCAGCGGGTAACTGTACTCTTTTGGCTGTATCTTCCTATATAATTCCTCACTGGTGACCTTCTACATCCATCCTATTCTCAGAATCTTTCTATAACAACTACTCTCGAATGCCAATATCCTTCTCTTTGAGTCTTCCATTATCACCTATGTAGTATGTGTATAAGTTGCAATTTTTTTTTGGAAGCCAGCTTTTTGAACCAATCCTGATCGCTCAATTGGTGCCACTTACCATATCTATCCGGCAACATCCAAGGTGGAATCTTTTATCAGTTAGTTGTACTGCCATCAGATTTCATTCATATTGTTGTTTCACGATTAGTGTGTTGTCACTCATCTGACCAACCTCTTCCCTTATCTAGGGTTTGCTTATTCATCTTTTCTGCATTGACTTAGTTTCTACTTTTTATGAGACTCTTTTTTTGATTTAGATAATAGAAGATCTCCCAGCAAGCTTAGGTGGTTTATTTCAATATTTGCTATCTTTCCTATGCAGCGGAATAGTTTGCTCTTGCGTCCTTAATAATGTCGCTTTGAAAAATTTCCAACTGTCTTCAATTGTTTTCCCCCATATTCTTGCTTCCTATGGGACCTCACCTACCAGCTCCCTGAGTTTACTAGAGTTGATCTTCCTGAAATATATGATCCTCACCAGGAACCTTGGCATGGGAGTATAAAATGAGAGGGGAAAAGAAAGGGGAAAAATGCATGCTCCAATTTAGTGTAATGTCCTGCTGACCCTCAATCCTACATTATCTTTGCAACAAATCCATCCACCACAGTCCATACTGAGAATTTCCATCTCCTGGGCTGAAATATCCCAGGAGCACTGCCAGCTACCTGGAAGTGCCTTGACAATGTTACTACAGTAGAAGCATGCTTTCTGTAAAATGGGATGAATTGAAGGCACTTGTGTTGATAGATAATTATAAGACTCCAGCAGAATCCTCAAAGGCCTATGGAAAGTGCTGAGATCTACATGTCCTAGGGATGGTGAACCCTCTCTACTTGTTCTACAGTGCGGGGTGTACCTGACCTTCCCAACAAATAGAATGACCTGCCAAAATCTAAGCAGTTTCCCACTACTGTACAGCCCAGATCTTACTATGCAGTTCCCACTCTCCAACAGATAACTTAGCCTATGCATATCTCCTCTTATCTGCTTCCTTTATTGGTATTTGGGGGGAAGGGTGACATCACCACTGCTCACTTAATAAAGTATATAAGCTGCGTCTACACTAGCCAACTATTTTGAAGTAGTCAGCCCAACTTTGAAGTAGCGCACGTCACATCTACACATGCTATGTGCCACTTAAAAGTTAAAATTGACAGTAGGTGGTGAGACCGTCAAAATTGCTATCCTTATCAGAAGATGGGAATAGAGCCCTACTTTGTTCAGCACCAAAGTAGGGAATAGGAAGATGATCCATGTCCCACTACTTCTAAATAAAGGGGTCCTCCATGGCAGCAATCAGCTGTGGGGTTAAAACCTGCTGTCCAGCTCCTGCAGGGCTCTATGATCACTGCATGCAGCAGCCCTTAAAGCACCATGGACCCAGACTTTCTGTTGCAGGAAACTGAGAGTGTGCAGGCAGCAGCAGCCACACATGCTTGCCCTGCATGCTGTCTGTGAGACCTCAGCCACTTACACACCACCCATGGCAGCCAGCCTGCCCCATGAGCGCCCCCAGGGCTCCCCTCCTGAGGGGATCCTGGACTCCCAAGTGTCCGGCTGGGGGAGGTAAGAGGTGGCAGGGCCGCTGCTGGATGGACACTGAGCTCTGAGACCTGCTGGGGCTCTGGGGCGAGGAGGAGATGTGCCACATAATGGGGAGCAAGCTGTGGAATGCAGAAGTGTTTGCCCGGCTAGCTGTGGGCCTAGCTGCCTGGGGTCACCTCCTCCTCACCAGCCGTCCTTGACATGGTGGCCGAGCAGCCCCAGCAGGCCTTGAACCAGGAGTCCATCCCAGAGGCCAGCCCTGCACCCCAGGGGCCACTGGAGGAGCCAGACCCCAGGACCACCGAGGAGGGGGTCCAGTGATGGGGAGCTCCACATAGACCTCCTCATCTGGAGCTCCAGCTGGGTGTGTGCTCAACGGGTGTCTCCCTATTGCAGGAGTGGACTATCAGGTAGGTACCCCACAGGTCACACACCCCTGGGTAATGGGGCGGGGACACCAGACACAGCCAGGGGCACCCCACACTCCCAGCAGACCCTGACCAACCGTGGCCCAGCCAGACCATGGCCCTGGGACAGTGGCACAGCCACCAGTCCCTATCATCAACTGCTGTTGCGGACAGCGCCACATCCCGTCCTTGGGAGGAGGAGGGGCTGAACACCTGAAGTGGGCTGCCCACAGGGACACGACCAGGAACCAGTACTAAGGGCTGTCCAGCTGTCCTCTTCCCCCTCTCCCCTCCCGCCGCCCCCCGTTCACAGCCACACCATCAAAGAGCCATGACAATGCTGTGGTCTCTGTCATGCCAGACAGCTTGCTGGAGACATCACTGCACAGCAGCCAGCCAGGCCAGGGACCACCACCGGGACCAGCCCACCACTGCTGGAGCCAGCCACAAGCAGCCGCCAACCCTCAGATCCTAGCCACTCTCTGGCTCCAGGTGCATGTGGATGAGTGCTGCCTCCAATTGGAGGAGCAGGCATTGGCCTGGAGCCCGGAGTTCTGGGGGTCCTTCATGTGGACCTTCGACCAGATCGTGGGCACCCTGGAGCACATAGCAGACCGGCTGCTATCCCCCACTGCTCCACCTGTCATCCCTCCTGGCAGCCCCCCGCTGCACCGGATCCCACTGGGGAGGACCATGGGGCTACGGAGCTGCTCTGGCCATATTTGCTGGTCCTCCCAGCCCCCACCATGCCTCAACAGGGACCCCAGATGGGGGGGGGGCTGGCAATCCAGACCTGGAAGGGGTTGCACCCCTCCACGCTAGACGTGGAACACTGAGAGGCCAAGGACTGGGCGTCCTAGGCCCCGTCCTCTGTATATAGTTCCCCCACACCTCTGTTGTAAATAGTTATATCCCTCCCTTTCGGTAGCGACCCCTCCCCATGTATATCGTTTCTCAAAAGAGATTGTTTGTTTTAAAGAATTCGTTATCATGTTTTGTTTGTAAATAATATAATCCCAGTTTTAGTGTTCAGCAACCCCTGTGTGGCATCTGCTCTTTAGGGAGGCAGCATGCGGGTGGTGGGGGCAGTGTGCATGAGGCCTGCCAGTGTGAGGCCTCCTGCACAGAGCTGAGCAGGGGGGCTGCTGCCTCAGCAACAGCCTGGAGGGCTTCTGGCTGCTGCTGCTGCTGCTGCTGCTGCTGGGGGTCCATGGCTGCATGCACTGGGTCTGAGAGTTTGCTGTCAGCTCTGGAGGCCTTGTGCTGTGCAGGCTGTGTGTTTTTGGGAGGGGACCTTTAAAGGAGCAGCTTGCTGTTGCCCCTGGAGGGGTAGTCTGCCCTGTGACCCCATCCACAGGCTTTCCTGGCCTCTTATTTCAAATGGAGACACTTTTGTGTGTAGATGCTCTACGGGGGGTGGGCTGGGGTGGGGGGCTTTCAATGTTTCCCATCGCTACATCGACAATGAACGTCAATGGCACCAGCCCCAGAGGATGTTTAGACGCTACGCAACAAAGTAGCTTACTTCAATGTCTCTATGTCGAAATACGCTACTTCAACCTAGGCTACGTCTACACGTGCACGCTACATTGAAGTAGCTAATTTCGAAGTAGCGACATCGAAATAGACTATTTCGATGAATAACGTCTACACGTCCTCCAGGGCTGGCAACGTCGATGTTCAACTTCGACGTTGCTCAGCCCAACATCGAAATAGGCACAGCGAGGGAACGTCTACACGGCAAAGTAGCACACATCGAAATAAGGGAGCCAGGCACAGCTGCAGACAGGGTCACGGGGCGGACTCAACAGCAAGTCGCTCCCTTAAAGGGCCCCTCCCAGACACACTTTCATTAAACAGTGCAAGATACACAGAGCCAACAACTAGTTGCAGACCCTGTATATGCAGCACGGACCCCCAGCTGCAGCAGCAGCAGCCAGAAGCCCTGGGCTAAGGGCTGCTGCCCACGGTGACCACAGAGCCCCGCAAGGGCTGGAGAGAGAGTATCTCTCAACCCCCCAGCTGATGGCCGCCATGGAGGACCCCGCTATTTCGATGTTGCGGGACGCGGATCGTCTACACGTCCCTACTTCGATGTTGAACGTCGAAGTAGGGCGCTATTCCCATCCGCTCATGGGGTTAGCGACTTTGACGTCTCGCCGCCTAACGTCGATTTCAACTTCGAAATAGCGCCCAACACGTGTAGACGTGCCGGGCGCTATTTCGAAGTTACTGCCGCTACTTCGAAGTAGCGTGCACGTGTAGACGCAGCCCTAGTGTTCTAGTGTAGGCGTAACTATAGTGTTTCAGAGTTTTACCACCAAACTTTTTTAATTTTTTTTGTGTGTATCCACTTGGGATGGCAGGTGAGGGAAGAAGGCAGCTGAATAATTTAGTAAGGCAATAGCACTTGGGTTAGATTTTAATCATTATTATTGAAGGAGGGATCAATAAATCACTGTGTTTTTGTCTAGTGTTTTGTTCTTTCCCTTAGGGAACCTGTCCTTCACTCAAAAACTGTTGTGTGACATGTTTTATGAGTTAAAATGGAGATATAATAAGAAATGACATTTACTGCAATCTTCCTATGACATAATGCTGAAACAGCTCAATAGAACAATGAATAAAACTAGAGATCAATAAGGATGATTGATGTTAGTTTGCACTTTCACTTTCTTGTCCATAGCTAGGGCTGGGAGAAACAGTTCAGTACAAAGGAGAACTTTATCACCTTTCCTCCCCAAAAAAGCCCTTTGCTTTTTTCAAGAGCAAAACCACCTATCGGCTCATTTTCTGCCTGTTTTCGTTGGAAGGATGGCTTTTATGGTTAAGGCATTTGAGAAGTTTTGTGTGATCTGGATTCAGTTCCTTTCTTTGCTACAGACTTTTAGTGAGACTCTAGATTATAAGCAGAACAATCCCATTTGAGTCAGTGTGACTATTTGTACTATTGTTCTCTGGCAAGAGAATTATGCCTCAGTTCTCCACGTGTAAACTGTGTGGGGGAAATAGCACTTAACTTTTTCTAGCTTTTATATCTGGGTGATCTATTTAAATATAAGCTTTTCAGGATAGGAACCTATAAGGTGGTTCCATTCATACATAGCCCACTGAGGCCCCAGTCTCAATTACATATTGATTTCACTTCTTCAGATTCCCAAATTCAAGGGCAATGTCTGTTCCCAGGGTGAAGCCCAAAATATCATTTAAAAATCCTAGCTTACTGAGTTGCATAGACTGAGGTTGCAGAGAGAATAGGTTTGAAAAATATTTGAATGCATTACCAAACCCTGGAATATTGGGCTGAATCCTAGAACTGTTCTTGAGTGGTGGATATTTTTATAGTCTTGTGTCTCTTTATAGATGATAAGGCTTTCACTATATTCAGAAATGGCACGTTAAGACCCGTTAAGAGGCATCCAAACCTTAGAAATGCCTTAAGCTGGATATGCTTGCTGATTTGTTACTGTCATAGTTCTTCCATAATTATCCATATGTGCAGAAATGTTTAGAATATGCTTGTAATTCTCATGCTAATCATAAGCTGTTGCAAAGCTCATTTTTCATAACTGGGATCATGCCATGTTTATTGGGTTTGATGAGTTGTTTGTTCTGGATTGATGCACTGCAGTTTTGCTCAGTTTCACATTTGAATTACAAATGGATTTGGGGATGTTACTTTTTTAAAGTTAGCATTCATTTCTGGTAGCATAACAAGCATAATTTTGACTGAAATCAACTGATATAAGTAGGTACAAGCATAACCCTTTTTACTGTAAATATTGATCATTTATTTCACGTGAATAAAAGGAATAGAATTTTTGCAGACTTCTACGTATTGCTCAAGTGGCTAAATGGCAAGAAAATTTTCTCATTCTTTTATCTGAAAATCTCCAGTGTCACCATATCTAAATTTGTTCCATGCAAGAGGACTAACTTTTCTTTTTCTCTAAGTTTAGGTTTTTATTAGATATTTTCATGAAAGCCAAACTGGAACTGGGTGTCCAAATCCCTTAAAATTAATGAAGCTGGGCATTCAAATTCCAAAAGCTGCTTTGAAAAATCTCACCTCTAATATTTAATGTTGATTTCCAAATAGCTATCGGACATATGCATGGTGGATTCTAAAGCCAGTGCACTTCATTGGTCACTAGAGAACTGTACAAGTAGATAACGAGAAAATGAAAACCTATATATATATATATATATATATATATATATATATATATATATATATATATATCCTAATCATTCAAGCATTTGAAAACCCACATTTCTAGAGATGGAGGTTGGCCTTGTGGTTTAGTCATCTGGCTGCCACTTCCAAGATCATTTCCAGTCTTAGATCTGGTAAAACTTCTGTGGCTTCTTTTTACTAGCAGAAAAATATGTTCTTCACTCAAGTTAATTAGCATCAGGTAAACTGGTTATAAAGCCAATACAGATTGTAGTTTTCACACAAGCTAGCAGATGGAGGCAAACCCTAGGTTTCCCACAGTCTTCAGCTTGACCCGCAAAACTGTGTTAAACTATGAACTGCCTGTCTTCACTAGGACTTTAACTTGTGATATCTTACTCAATTTATTAACACACTTGCATCAATTCACCATTTGGGAAATGGGAATCATTAGTGCAATAATTTATTATTCCTTTCTCCCATCTTGTTATGTCTAGTTAGATGGTAACTCCTGTCAGGTATCATCTGTCTCTTACTCAACTTACTTAAACCCTTTTATTCTGAGTGGAGCATAGGTCATATACAAGCCTTCTCCACTTCACTCCGTCTTGGGATAAAACTTCTAGCTGACTCCAGAAGCAGCCCAATTATTGTCCTTCAATCTCAGTACATCTTTTCCATGTTGTCCGAGGTCTTCATTTTTTGCATTTTCCTTGTGGGTTCCATTTGAGAGCTTGACAGACGATAGATGATGTCTTTCTGAGTGTGGCCTAGCCACCCCCACTTTCTTCTCTTGATCTTGTCCTGCTCTGTTACAAAGCTCTTCATTTATGACAAAGTCTTGCCATTTGATATGAAGGATGCACCTCAGGCATCTGTTTTTGAATTTCTGTAGCTTGTGATTTGAAGACATTCTAGTACATCAGGTCTTCCATCCATACAAGAGCACTCTCTTCACATTTGTGTTGAAGATCTACACTTTCATCTTCACAGATATTACTTGTGAATTCCATAAGGGATGGAGAGTCTTGAATACAGCTCTTGCTTTCCCTATCCTGGCATTGCGATCCTTACCTGTTCCTCTGCCTCTGCCCATAACACTCCCCAAGTAGGTGAACTGCTCCACATCTTCCAGGTCATCCTCTCCCAGTGTGATGGTGTTGTTGTTGGACTCGCTGATCCTCATGGTCTTGGTCTTTCCCTTGTTAATACTTGTTCAGTCACTGAAGCAGTTTTGTCTAGTGTTGTGAACTTTTCTTCCATGCTTTCACGTTGGTGTGAAAGGAGGGCAAAATTGTCAGCAAAATCAATGTCCTTTAGCTGTTTGAGAAGTGTCCACTGAATGTCTCGTTGATGGCCATCTGTTGTCCTGTTCATTATCCAGTCCATTGTGATCAAGAACAGGAAAGATGACAATAAGTAGTAAGAGGCAGATCTATTCAGGACCTGTCTCTTACTACAGCTGATTTTTTTCAAAGACTTCTAAGTGAGTTATTTGACCAAACCTTATTGAAAGTGTACAAGAACTGTTCACCTTGTTATGTTGACTGCATATAGACAGAACGTAGAATACTTTTTCAGAAGGTTGCAATGTTGCAGTCTCTTAAAATTTGGAACCTTAACACACAAGGACCAGAGAGAGAGAGAACGAGCCCTCTCCCTTCTTATCTTGTTCTTATCTTGTGCTAAACATGGTTATTATCTTGTGCTAGATGTAGTCTTTGTAGGGTGACAGCTGCTACACCTAGATCACATGCCTTTCTATGGAGCATCCTACTCTTCAAGCAGGACCAAGAAGAAAAATCAGAAAATTGAAAGCAGTAACATATGATTTTAAGGCAATTTGCAGTGTAACACTTACCTAATTTAAGTCAGTTGCCTTTGAAAAATTCTATCTATGTATTGGTATAGTGGCTAGCTAAATGGTGTCCCAACTATAACAGCTGCTTTTAAACCAGGTATGATGTATGAGGACAAAGGTTCTGATTCACTCACAATAATGCTCTAAGCAATGGCTCAATTTTCGAATTAAAATCAAACCAAATGTTTTTCTGGGGTTTTGAAATGTCTTTTAATTCTAGTTTGTGGGACAGAATAAGAAATGACAATGTCCTGTGCCTCAGTGTCTGCTCTTGTTGGGTTTCTAGCTGTGCCCAAAAGCCGAAGTATCAATCATTTTATAAGAGCCTGTTCTTACAAGATTGCCAGAGTGATTTTTTTTGCATATTCAAGTACTGAATAGTTCAATCAAACATCCTTTAATGTTAATTCAAAACCTGAACCTCATGTATGACCCTTACATTTAACTCGTGCTCTGTGAATAGCAAGGATATATTGCATAATTTAATGTGGGAAACAATGCAGAATCCTATATTTTAGCAATGCAAGAAGACTTGTTACTTAACCCCTTCCTTCTCTGAAGTACATACTCAAGTGCTCAGTGTTTTATTTATCCTTTGTATACCTGAGTGTCACAATGTGGTGAAAAGATCACAGCGAGCATAGTACTCTGGCACAGAAGAAATGATGACTAACAGTGATTATCCTTTTGACTCTGATATTGTTATTTTATTAAAATCATTACAGGGAATGTGACCAGCATGAAAAACAGGAACTCAGACCACAATGCAATTCAGTAACTGAAGAGATTTTAAAGATCAGCTCACTTCCAAGGACTTTTAAGTTGGTAGAAAAGTACAGTCAGTAGTGAATACATTTAGTCTCTTTCCTCTCCCCACTCCCCTCACAAATGTCTATCTAGAAATAGAACAAAAATCTTTCAGACTGTGTGTTTAGCCATTTAAATACATTCCTGTTTTCTTCCTTTCTCTCTATTTTGGTTTGGAAACTGTTTCTGGTTGGAGAAGGAGGTTGGGATTAGGAAACACTCTGGGGTGGAGGTGAAGAGATAAATCTGAGGAAGAGACAGGTGCAGGGGGAGAAGTGGGTCTGACTGACCAAGGCTGGGACAACGAGTTGGGAGTTTCACTGAGAATAGAGTTGGAGATCAAGAGGGACTGGGAGTAGAAGCCAGTGGGGGAAAGAAATGGATCAGACAAAGCTGGAAGGGTAGAAGTAGCACTGACTGGGTGAGAGTAGTGGACAGGAAATTGGAGAAGTGACACTTGGAATGTCTGTGTTCAGAAAACAGGATTTGGAATGGTTGAAAGTATTTTGGGGAAGACTTGTTCTGTCACAGAGCATCTGGAGGGGGAGACTAGGACAGATTGCCTGTATAACTCAACACCTTTTTGCCTACACGTTATAAGGAAGACTTTAGTTGGAAAATCACATTCTGATTTTTTTTCTTCAGGACCCAGAGAAATTACAATCTGTACAGACAAAATAAATACAGTTTAGGAGATGAAACAGGCAAAGTAGCTTGGCTAGGGTCACACAGCAGATTAATGAATGAGATTAATAGATGGACAGGTCTGATTCTGTGGCCAGTGACTATTCCACATTTGTTTATTGGGAGGTATCAGCAGTGAGATGCATGTTCCTCAGTGTATCATAGTCTGTCTAGCTATGTCCAGATTACAGCAATTTGCTGACAGAAGTTACTAATGGAAAACATCTCCCAGCAAAACTTCTGTCAACAGATTGTGGCCCAATTGCCATGTGAATCGCAAGAGCGATCTGTGATGTCGACAGAGAGTGGCTGGACTGCCTGGTCACTCTCTCAACAAAACAGCCAACTGAAAGCATAGCAGACAGGGCAGCCTGCTGTCCTGGAAGCCCTGTCTGTCAACAGAAGGCCCTCCAGGTAATCCAGACTGGCTTTCTGCCAAAAGATCTGCCGATAGAGGTGTTATGCCCTATGGGGCATGAGATAAGACTGTTGACAAAAGTGCTGTGTTCTGTTTATTTACGGTTCACAGAATGCTTTGTGAATCTGGATGCTTTCAGGTGTTTGTCAACAAAACCCTCTAATGTAGACATAGCCTCTACGTTTCCACCCAGTTACTATTTTTAAAACAGCCCCCTTTAAAATGCTATTCCATAATTCAGTAGTAAACGTTTCTCAGAGAAGCCCAAAATTGTCATTAAGTCATCAGGGGTCCTAGAAATAACTCAGAAAGAGCTTCAAGTAGAAAGGTTACAACTGTGAAGCAAGATTTGCATCAGCTTATAGGGCCAAGACGAAGGATGAGGAGGTGAAATGCACCCACCTCACAACCCTGCACAGGCTGCCCATGCTGCTGGTCCTGCATTTCATGGAGGTAATAACAGAGTTTCTGCCATTCAGCTGGGAGGGGAGGAGGTGGGAATGAGTGAAGCTCTGATGTCTGGAGTTGTAAGCTGGCTGATAGGAGCCAGTGAGGAGGGGTACATAAGCTGTGAATGGTATAGGGCAGTAGCAAAAACCTTCCTTGCTGATTTGTGTGTGTGGTGGGGGTGGGGGAGGTGAAACAGAAGGAGAGCATGTATAATTCTGTCATAAGTCTTTTTCCTGGAGTGGCATTGCCATATATCATCCCTTTCCATGGGCTCATTTCTGCAAAGTACATGTTTGTGTTACCATAATGTGTACGAGTCCTAGACATCAACCAGCACATCATTGGGCAAGGTGCTACACAAGCACAGAACACAAAACTGGTCCCTTCCCCAGGGGGCTTTTAACCTAAGCAAAAAGCCAGACACACCAGAGCTGTGTCTACACTAGCGCCTTCATTTCGGAAGGGGCATGGTAGTGAGTGAGGTCGGAAGATGCTAATGAGGCACCACCATGAATGTGCAGTGCCTCATTAACATGATGGTGGCTGCGGTGATTCGAAAGTGCCACTTTTGAATCGCATGCTGCCCATGTAGACAGGGGCCTTTCAAAAGGACCTCCCAGTCTTTGAAAGCCCCTTCATCCTAACACCAGATAGGAAGAAGGGGCTTTAGAAGTCCGGGGGTCCTTTCGAAAGTCTCCCTCTACACAGGGGCACGTGATTCAAAAGTGGCACTTTCAAATTGCTGCAGCCACCATTATGCTAATGAGGCACTGCTCATTCATGGCAGCGCCTCGTTAGCATCTTCCAACCGCCTTCATTACCATGCCCCTTAGGGGCTAGTGTAGACACAGCTCAGAGGTATGCATGTACAGTTATAGATCTATATCTTATATTACTTTTGCTACTGAGGCCTAATCCTGTGAGGCACTGTATGAATTCCTTTGAGGGGAGACATGGCTGGGGGCCTTACTTTTATTTTAAAGCTTGCCTCCATATATAAAACCTCTCCAGCTCCCTAGCTTTCCCTAATGTTCTCTCTCCCCTCCAAATACCATTTGCTTCTGAGTTACAGGGGAAAGACTCTTTAAAGTCACATCAAAATGTAATAGTGAGTCAAGTGTTTTTTCATCTGAGGTATAATCTGTTGCAATTGTACTGGTGCAAAATGAAGAAGGCTGTGCATGCAGGTGCTTTCCAACCACAGCCCATCCTCCACAGCCTGATGAAGAAAGCAGTCTTACATTTTGCAGGTTAATAGCCCAGGTGGTTTTATCCCTGATTGGCAGCTTCAGGAGCTGACATTTTGTGCTAATGACACATTATTGTTGGAGCTGAAGTTCTCCAGAATAAAGTTGTGACTGTGGTATCAATTTTCTTATATATATGACATATCAAGTCATGCCAGTGCTGTCAGTGCATCAAGGTAGGGTGGAGTGGCCCAAGAAAGCCACCATTTTTGCTCTGTCTGCAAGCAGCCCCGGTGAGGAGGAGATAGGGACAGCTAAGGCAGCCTTCCACATGGATAAATCTCCTCTGGTCACAGTTGTGTATCTTCTGTTGTAGTTGTTTGTCCTGATGTAGTTTATGGCACAGTCCTGGCCACACCCTGGGTGAGTTGCTATTACTATTGACTATTTGTCTTGTTGAGCACAGTAGCACTTAGGGCCCAATAGAGAATGGGACCCTGAGTTAGGCACTGAACAAGAACATATTGGGAGACCACCTCTGCCCTGACGTTCTTACAGCCTAAATAAAAGGTTATTAAATGACAAATATGACTTGCTACACCACAGTAAATCTGGAGGACTCTGGAGGTACTTCAACACGGGTTGCTGAAGGCAGAAATCAGCATATGTAACCAGACTGTCGCAGCATCTCTTGATCCCGCTCAAATTGTGACCCTGGCTGCAGTCAGACTGTTTGCCTCATGCTCCCTGCTGCAAACTGGTGGGGAAGAAAGGTAGGGTAGAAGAGCAGCAGGGAGAAGAATGAAGCCCACCTAGCTGCTATCGCTCTCTCTCTCTCTCTCTCACACACACACACACACACACACAAAAGGATGATATTTCAAGCTACTTCCTAACTGTGGAATGAATGGCTCTAACTGGAAAGCACCTAGAACATCCTGAGTTTTATCATCATCTAAATTAATACATATGAATGCCTAATAGAGATAAGGTGGATGAAGTACTATCTTTTATTTGGCACAACAGAAATATATCCAATAAGGTATTACCTCACCTACCTTGTCTCACAGATATTCAGGGACCAACATGGCTACTCTAATGAAGTGCTGCCGTGCATAGGCAGCACTTCATTAAGCAAATTGCCCCCTGCGGCAATTTTGAAATTTTAAACTTCGAAGTACTGGCACGTATCTAGCTGCGGCACTCCCGCCGGTACTTTGAAGTGCTGGGTCGGCTTCAAAGTCCCCTTACTCCTCACCCGGTACTTGGAAGTATCGGTGGGTGTGCCACAGCTAGACACATCCTGGTACTTGGAAGTTTAAAACTTCAAAGTTGTTGTGGGGTGGGAGGAGGAATTTGCTTGGCAGAACTTCATTAGTAAACTCCTAACACCCTAATTACCATCCTTCTTTTGAAGGGAGGTGGTAGTGTAGACAAGCCCATAATGGATGAATGACCATCAAAAGACCCGTATCAAAGACACTGTGATATAATTAAGCCAGTGGCTGCCGCTAGCATAAGTATAGTTATGAGAAGAGAGGTTCCAAAGTTACAGTGAAATATGAGTGTTTGAGGTAGGTTTCTTGAAGATTTGGGATTTGATGAATATAAGATGCACCCAAACTCAGGGCAGCTTTTTCACGCCACTCTAATGCAAAACAAGAGTAATTCCACTGAAGTTGAAGAGAATTACAGCTACAGAATCTTCTGGCTTCATTTGGAAGCTGTATTAATTGGTTATTTTATTGTCCAGATCATGGACATAGAAGAACAAAACACAACTATAATCTTCCCTACAGCCTGGAACAGTACAGGTGTGCGTGAAAATCCTGGTTTTATACACATCAAGGGGCACAGGATTTCACCCCTGCAGCTTTCCTCTTTTTTAATTAGTTGTCAATCCAAGAGAGGACTTTCTCTCTTATCTCATGATAACTTACTTTACTTAAGAGCCTTGGTGAAGGACCTTGTCAAAGACTTTCTGGAGATCTAAGTACTCTGTGTCTATCGGATCCCCCTTGTCCACATGCTTTTTGACCTCCATCAAGGAACTCCAGTAGATTAGTCTAACCCTAACCCTTTTCAGAAATCATGTTGACTTTTCCCCAACAAATTATGTTCATCTGCATGTCTGACAATTTTAATCTTCACTAAAGTTTCAACTAATTTGACCGGTACTGACATCAGACTTACCAACCTGTAACTGCAAGTATTACCTCTAGACTCCTTTTTAAATATTGGCATCACATTAGCTATCTGCCAGCCATTAGGTACAGAAGCTGATTTAAAGGATAAGTTACAAACCACAGTTAATAGTTCTGTTTCACATCTGAGTTGTTTCAGAACTCGTGGATGAATGCTAGTTGGTCCCAGTGACTTGTTACTATTAAGTTAATCAAAACAAACAAAACAGTCAAGTAGCAGTTTAAAGACTAACAAAATAATATATTGGGTGATGAGCTTTTGCAGGATACAGACTAACACAGCTATTTCTATCACTATTAAGTTTATCAATTTGTTCAAAAACCTTCTCTGATGACACCTCAATCTGTGACAATCCCTCAGATTTGTCACCTAAAAATGGCTCAGGTTTGGTATCTCCTTAGCATCCTCAGCTGTGAAGACTGAAGCAAAGAATTCATTTAATTTCTATCCAATGGCCTTATCATCTTTGAGTGCTCCCTTAGCGTCATAATTATTCAGTGATCCCGTTGGTTGTTTACCAGACTTCCTGCCTGTGATGTACTTGAACATGTTGGTATTATTTTTTGAGTTTTTGGCTAACTGTTCTTCAAACTCCTTTTTGGCTTTTCTTACTATAGTTTTACACTTAACTTGACAGTTGCTTCCTTTCTGTTCTCCTCACTGGAATTTAATTTCCACTTTTTAAACTATGCCTTTTTATCTCACACCGCTTTTTGCCAGGTTGTTAAACCATGGTGGCACTTTTTGGTACTCTTACTGTGTTTATTAATTTGGGGTATACATTTAAGTTGGGTCTCAATTATGGTGTCTTTGAAAAGTTTCCATGCCGATTGCAGGGATTTTACTTTTTGGCACTGTACCCTTTAAATTTCTGTTTAACTAACCATCTCATTTTTGTGTAGTTCTCCTTTCTGAAATTAAGTGCCATATTGTTGGGTTGCTGAGGTGGTTTTCGTACCACAGGGATGTTAAATTTTACATTGCGGTCACTGTTTCCTAGTGGTCCAGTTATATTTACCTCTTGCACCAGAACCTGTGCTCCACTTAAGAATAACTCTAGAATTGCCTGTCCCCTTGAGGCTTCCAGACCCAGGTCCTTCGAGAAGCAGACATTTGAGGTATAAAGAAATTTTATGTCTGTGTCTCATCCTGAGGTGATGTGTACCAGTCAATATGGGGATAGTTGAAATTCCCCATTATTATTGAGTTTTTATTTTGATATCTTCTCCAATCTCCCTTAGTGTTTCATAATCACTTTCACTGTCCTGGTCATGTGGTCAGTAATATATTCCTACTGCTATTCATATTTTTAGAGCATTGCATTACTATCCATAGAGACTCTATGGAACATTTTAGTTCATTTAAGACTTCTACTTCATTTGATTCTTTGCTTTCCTTCACTTATAGTGCCACTCCCCCACCAAAACAATTTGTTCTGTCCTTCCTATATATTTTGTACTTTGGTATGACTGTATCCCATTGATTGTCCTCAGTCCACAAGTTTCTATGATGACTATTATATCAATATCCTCCTTTTATACAAGGCACTCCAGTTCAACCAAATTCAGAGCTGCTACAAATTATATGTCATGATTTTAATTCAGAAAGATTAAGTTTTCAAAGCCCAGAGGAATCTTTACATATTTATGTATGTATGTTGTATCCAAACATTATTTACAAACCTAAAATTTTCTTCAATGCATACGTTAAACAAAGTTATTTCTGGAGAAACTATACATCACAGGTAAATGACTGATAAATCCAAATGTGCAATGAAGGTTTTGGAAAAGTTTCAGTGAATCGGTTAATTACAGTTGTGAAGAGAAGGAAGAAGAAATACAGCAAAATCTATATGATAGTCATTAAATGCTTCTACACTGTGTCCTAAAGAACTTCTTTACTAGGAAATCCTTATAACCGTAAATCTCAATCTTTCAAAACACTTAAGCATGTGCTTAACTTCACTCAGTATAACGTACTGAGGTATTGACTTCAGTGACTTGTTTCTAAAGTTAGGCTTTGGTTCAACCAGACATTATGTGCTCAATGCATGAATCATTGGATTAAATGATATTTTCTCTCTTTTGTACGAAGGTCAGACTAGACAAGCAATGAGCAATAAATGACCCACAGTCCTGTCCCCCTGTTAGTCCCATCCCCCGATGCTTTATTTACCTGTAGGTCTGCGCGTATTGCTACTTGCAGTTCCTGTTGGCAGCTCTTTTCTGTTCCTGACCAATGGGAGCTGTGCATAGCATATCCTGCCCCATCATTTCTGAGAAGTATAGCTAGTATGCTGTCACTACAAACCATCTTTATCTTAAAGCTGCTCTCCATCTACAAGCCCTAAATGCCTTCCCTAGTGTAGCTCCATCCAAGAGGTACATTTGGTACAGAGTAAGTCTATTGAGGGAAAGGACAGTCCAAGGGCTAGAGCACAACCAGGCCTCCTCTACCGCAGAGTTCTTGTGTAACCATGGGCAAGTCACTTAATACCTTCATTTCCCATCTGTAAAATGGGAATAATAACATTTTCTTATCTCCCTATGGAGTTGTGAATGTAAGTACATCGGAGATAGTGAGGTGCTTGTATATTCTATTACTGGAGGCCAGAAAGGTACCTTGGAGAAATGTGCAGCCACACCTTAAATCCAGAGACATGTCCTCAGGTTGTTACCACATGACTCTGACAGTTATATGGAACTCAAGATTCTATTATAGTGAGATTTAGAGTGCATGGGTGGGAATGAGAAACATGTTTCAAAATGGGTTCCTTATTGTGAATTAACATTGATACATTTGACTCCAAAAAGAGGGAATATTTTCAGGCGAAATAAATAATACCACACAACCCTAAAACCCACCACCAAAGCAAAATGAAACAAAACAAACAAGAAAAAAAGCTCCTCAAACCCTGTAAGGTGTATAAGTTACCACAAAATTTGAATGCACTGTATTTTTGGGCTACCAAATGTCCCAACACTTTCACATAACCCAGCAGGTCTGGATGATCCTTGCACTTTGGGAAGCTTCTCATGTTCGTATGTAGCCTTACTCAGCCTATGGTGCTGCTATTATTTAGAGGTCTGATGTGATTAATAGAATTTGTGGGCATTCTTTATGACTTGACCATAAGCTGTCCTTCAGGTGATTTTATTCTGCCACCAATGGGATTGATGCATTTACTGAATTTTAGACAATTTGATAATTCCACACCTTTTCTCTTGTAAACTTCTTGCATAAAGTTGATTCATTTTTAATAGTGTGAAGGCATAGGGACAGCTGGGAGAAATAGTCTGCCTAAGACACTTTTACAAAGTGTGTGACTGGGAAAATCATAGAATCCTAGGACTGGAAGGGACCTCGAGAGGCCATCGAGTCCAGCCCCCAGACTAATGGCAGGACCAAGTACTGTCTAAACCATCCCTGATAGACATCTATCTAACCTGTTCTTAAATATCTCCAGCAATGGAGATTCTACAACCTCCCTTGGCAATTTATTCCACTGTTTGACCACCCTGACAGTTAAGAACTTTCTCCTAATGTCCAACCTAAACCTCCCTTGCTGCAGTTTAAGCCCATTGCCTCTTGTTCTATCCTCAGAGGCCAAGAAGGATAAGTTTTCTCCCTTCTCCTTATGACACTCTTTTAGATACCTGAAAACTGCTATCATGTTGTTAACCGGTGGCCGGGTAATGTGCGGTGAGGTACCAACTATGCCCTTGTTACCATCCGAGTCTTTAACTGCTAGAGCGCAGGACTCCTAGCACTCTCACGTATGTCCAGGCTGTGGTAACCAAACAGTTAACGTCTTTTTATTGTGCCGGCTGTGTTGCAATGACAGGGAGTAACAGCAGTCAGGCTCAGCTCTTAACTAGTTACAAGTTTATTTAAGCTACAGTTATAACCGTGTGGTTACAAAAGGCTGTTGTCTACTTCTTATATGCTAGCAGGGTACAGGTGTTAACCATCTAACACAATGATATCTTAATACAACATCTAAGCCGTGTCTACACGTGCACGCTACTTCGAAGTAGCGGCACTAACTTCGAAATAGCGCCCGTCACGGCTACATGTGTTGGGCACTATTTCGATGTTAACATCGATGTTAGGCAGCGAGACGTCGAAGCCATGAGGGGATGGGAATAGCGCCGTACTTCGACGTTCAACATCGAAGTAGGGACCGTGTAGTCGTTGCACGTCCCGCAACTTTGAAATTGCGGGGTCCGCCATGGCGGCCATCAGCTGAGGGGTTGAGAGACGCTCTCTCTCCAGCCCCAGCGGGGCTCTATGGTCACTGTGTGCAGCAGCCCTTAGCCCAGGGCTTCCGGCTGCTGCTGCTGCAGCTGGGGATCTATGCTGCATGCACAGGGTCTGCAACCAGTTGTCGGCTCTGTGGATCTTGTGTTGTTTAGTGCAACTGTGTCTGGGAGGGGCCCTTTAAGGGAGCGGCTTGCTGTTGAGTCCGCCCTGTGACCCTGTCTGCAGCTGTGCCTTGCACCCTTATTTCGATGTGTGCTACTTTGGTGTGTAGACGTTCTCTCGCAGCGCCTATTTTGATGTGGTGCTGCGCAACGTCGATGTTGAACATCGACGTTGGCAGCCCTGGAGGACGTGTAGACGTTATTCATCGAAATAGCCTATTTCGATGTCGCCACATCGAAATAGGCTACTTTGATGTAGGCTTCACGTGTAGACATAGCCCTAGTTACAGAGCTCTAATTCTTTATCTGTGTACACAAAAAAGGAGACCTTAATGTGGGTGTATCTTACCCTACTTGTGTTTCTTGGTACCAGTGTAGCCAAGCCAGATCGGTCTCTCAATTCTGCGGAAAGACGAATACGAGGTTGGGAGTCCCCAGTTGCGGACCTTGGGAGGCAATCACCTGACCCGACCAGCAGGTAGTTGGTGGGAATGCACTCAGAGTCAGAGTGCTGCTGGGCCCATCTTTATACCCCTTAGGTCATGTAGTCTCTTTCTTATCTATGGTGCCAGAGCATACTGGTCTGTCTTTTGTGACTCCAGTTTTTACAAGGGCAATTCTTACTTAATTTGCACTTGTAAGACAGGAGATAAAGAAATTGGGAGTACAGGACATTCTTTTAAAAGGGCAGAGATTTCTCTTATGGGATAGCTGTGTGGGCATCAAATCTATCAATGCCAGCTGGGGTAATTCCCTGAGCCCCCCCTTATTGACAGTTAGCCTGCTTGCCCTCTATCTGTGTTTTCTGTTTCTCAGGGTCACGATGAGCCAGCACATCTGGGCCTCAGTGAGAGACATCAAAGACTGTGCTGTTTAACTGCTGTTCAGTGCCCTGTGTGCTCTGAGGCACCTTAGAAGGGAGGCAAAAGCTGGTCTGTAGTGGGGAGATTTTGTCTGGTTACACATTTCTCCCCTCAGTCTTCTCTTTTCCAAACTGAACAATCCCAATTCTTTCAGCCTTTCTTGATAGGTCACATTCTCTAGACCTTTAATCATTCTTGTGTCTCTTTTCTGGACCCTCTCTAATTTCTCCACACCTTTCTTGAACTGCGGTGCCCAGAACTGGACACAATACTCCAGCTGAGGCCTAACCAGCACAGAGTACAGCTAAAGAATTACTTCTTGTGTCTTGTTCACAACACACCTGTTAATGCATCCCAGAATCATGCTGGCTTTTTTGGCAACAGCATCACGCTGTTGACTCATATTTAGCTTGTGGTCCACTATAACCCCTAGATCCCTTTCTGCTGCTAGTAATTCCACATATACAACATATATTGTTGACTCCACAACACAAATGATACAGACATCAATATATGAAAATAAAGGGAATTCTTGTTGATTAGGATTGTTTTTATCATATTGGTGCCCAAAGGGATCCCAAATGTAAACACACAGTGAGAGATGATCCCTTCCTCAAAGACCTGAACAGAGAGATAGTGGGAGGTGGTGCTTAGCAGGTGAATGGTAGAGATAGGACTAGAAGCCAGATCTCCCGCTTCCCCATCCAATGGTCTGTCCACTAGAGCACAATGCCTATTGAACTTTTCATAACTCCCTCTGAAGCCTTCACAGCTGGCCTCCAGCCTGCCAAGGGATCCATCCAAAATGGGACTTACAGCTGTACAGTCAGCTTCCATTTGGTGTCAGTGGATGATTATACAGGTTTTCCCTCCTAAATCCTATTATGATGAGGCGATGGAGGCCTCAGACACCTGCCCTTATCTTTGCCAGGGTAAAACAAACAGTCACAATAAGAGAGACAATAACTCTCCTAAAAGTAGCTTTTGTCTATGACGCATGTGGGATAAACAGCTATAAAGGTATGTGAGAGAGGATTTATTGCTGCTTGCCTGGCATGGTCAGGAGAACTTACTAATGCCTGGGTTAGTTGTATGTGTAACAATAGCCAGCAGGGATAGCATTTGTAATGCTGACCCACATCAGTTGGCTGGGATCAAGAAGTAAGTTTCTACTTTTTGCTATTCCTGCATATCTCTGTGGTAATGCACCCAACTCCACTGATGAAAAGGCCTGTGCCAACTGACTTCAGTAGCAGCCTAGTGACCAGTTGAGGGGCTAGACCATAAAATTTAACACACCCAAAAGCTGTTGGAGGGGCTGTGTGCATGTACCAAGACATTATATATATATATATGTATTATTTCCTATAACCTCTGTGGTGGGATGTGGTCACAAAAGATCTCTGGAGTTGTTCCCCCACCCGTGTGTGCTGATCAGGCCACTGACATGTGCCTTCTTGCTCTCTGGGACTTTTCACCACCCTGTCCTGCTGAGCCATATTGTCAGGTCTCCTTCAGCCAAGGCACAGAGGTGGGCTTGCTGCCCCCCTTGCAGAGCAGTGCAGACAATGGTTAAGCACAGCTCTGGGTAGATGCAGTTCTAGGTCACTGCACCCAGGAAAACAACCTCCAGAAGGGATTAATCCCCAAATAAATCCATCTGTCTTTGTAATAAATATTTGCACAAGCAGGGCTCATTAGGTAAGCTCCCTTTATCAGTGAAAAGGGGAGATGCACTGTGGTAGTCCTCCCCCTTTAATAACAATTTACACTGGGGTAGATTGTAAACAGAAGAGCTTTTATTAAGCAAAGCAGTAAGATTGAAATGAGTATAAATTAAAAAACAAACAAACAGGCAAATAAGGATGAATTACCAAATTAAAAACAAAACAAAACAAAAGGATAAAAATGCATTGTTAGTTTATTCCACTAAGAATCTAGTTTACATGTGCGTTCTCATCTTAAATAGCTGTTCTAGTATCAGGAGAAAGCCTCAGATCAGAAAAGGTTTTATTCTGATCTCTGTCTCCAAAACACTGTAAAGCTTTTCTGTTTTTCCTTAGTCTGTGTCAGGTAATTTCCAAGGCAGGCTGAAGACAAAGATGGTGGAATCCCAGGGCCATCTTTATACCATTCCCCCATGGAGAGAATTCACTCCAAGATGGAGATTCTCACATGAGTGAATCATCTGTCCCTGTACTTTTTAGGCAATTCACCATTGCCTACTTGCTGGACCGAACATAGAGTTCTTTGCATGTGAATTGGACCTCACTGTCAGTTAAGTGCTGCTAGCTCCTGACAAGCCATATTACCATATTAGTGCAGCCACACCTGCTGTTGGGGTCTTCACAGAGACAGGCATTTGGAACAGAAATATGCAAACAATACTTATAACTTTAACAACAAAAATGATTCATTCACAAAAATGGGATTTACAGATCCAAACAATTATACCATTGAAAATGATAGATTGCAAAAGATATTTTGGCCAAAGCATTCCTGAGTTATGCCTGAGTTATGTATATTTATATTCATAACTCCATTTCCATTAAGCCTGGGGAGTCTGCCACAACCTGATTCCCCAGTCAGGTGTCTGCCAACCTTTCTTCAAGAAACCATACATAAAGAAGGAAAAAAATCACACTCAGATCTTAAATATAACAACACAAGTGCTGTTTCTGCACAGAGCTATTTTTACATCAACAAAGATTCAGTAGCGAGGCAAAAGTCGTGGTATTCATTTCCTAGGTTTTTTTTTTTTGTTTTAAGAAAACAAAGTGTTTTAACTTATGCCATTTCAAAAGTACAGAAGATGATAAAAACCATGAATGCTAAACATGTTTCCAAACTCATTAGAAACCCTCCGTTAGGGTCACCCTAACACATACCAAAAAGATGAAAGTGGGTCTTTGCCCACGAAAGCTTGAGCTCCAAAATATCTGTTAGTCTATAATGTGCCACAGGACTTGTTGTTTTTGAAGATACAGAATAACATGACTTCCTCTCTGATACTTGTCACCAAAAAGACGAGGCCTCACCTTTTAGTGATATATTCGAACTTGCTTTTTTTTTTTTTTTTTTAACTCTTGGAATATATCTTCACTGAAAATCTAAATAAATAAAAGAAAGAAAAATCCCTGGCTGCAAGTCTCAGAGCCTGGGTCAATCTATTCAGGCTTTTTAGGTTTGTACCACAAGGGTGAAAACAGACGCATAGATATTTGGACTCTGGTTGTATCCTGGGTGCTGAGGCTCAAACATCTACACTGCAATTTTGAGTCCCATAGGATGAAGTCTGTTAGCCTGAATCAGTTGAACTCAGCTCTGAGCCTCACAGCCATGGAACTTTTTTCCAGTGCAAATGCACCCTCTAACACACACAACTTGGCTCCCATAACTCCTTGTCTAGTTCTTCCCCTATCAGGCCTCATCAAGCATATACATTGAAAGAGGCAGCAAACCAATGACCTGACTTCCTCTTCTGAGTCCCTGATGTAAGCCTTAGAACCATCTGTAACAGAAAACCTAGCTTCAGGAACACTGAGTTTAGGAAATAAATCTTCACAAACTCCTTAATCATTGTGATTCTGTCATCTGGAACTTTATGAGCTAGCTAGCTATCAGGAGTCAATCATAGCTTCTCTGTTATCAGCAAGCCTCAGTGTCCTAGCAGCTGTAAACCAGCATAGCTCCATTGGTTTCAGGGTAGCCTTTGAAGGTTTATACTAGCTGAAGTTCTAACCCTGAATTTAGAAAACAAATTTTTGTGTGTCACTGGACTTCAAACAGCAGAGACTCTAGAACTGGTAGACGACCACATTGTGCTACGTGGAAAATGGGAGGTATTAAAATATATCAATGTAAAACATATGAAACTTGTGAGCAGCAGCGCTGACAGATGCTGGGGACAAGGTGAGAATGATGCCTGACTCTCTGTCCCAGAAGGGGTGGGGCCATTGGTAGAAGGGCAGGGCTTGGGGCAGTCAGTCCTACCCCTCCCCACTCCCTCTGAGCCACTCATGGAATAGGGCACAGAACTTTGTGGCTTCTCGAAGGGGCCTGGAGTTTTGATCACAGCGGCAGCTGGAGCTCCCGTCCCCTTAGAAATGCCTTGCCCAGGGGCAATTGCCCCATTCATCCCCATTGATGGGCCTACTTGTGAGTCATTTTAAGGTTTTTATTTAGTTTACATACAGCTCTGCTGTGCTATTGTCACTGTCGCGTTTTCCTTTTGGACAAGTATCAGAGGGATAGTTAAGTTAGTCTGTATCTTCAAAAACAACAGCAATTAATGTGGAGTTTTGAACATCAAGAAAGGAGAAAGCAGGTCAGTTTAGCCAGGGACATAAATCAGAAACCTGTAAGACATCACTTCAATCTCCCTGGACACTCACTAACAGATTTAAAAGGAGCAATTCTACAATAAAAAAAACTTCAAAAACAGACTCTAAAGAGAAACTGCAGAGCTGCAATTCATTTGCAAATTTGACACCATCAACCAACCATTGAACAGAGACTGGGAGTGGTTGGCCCAATTACAAAAGCAGTGTCTCTGCTCTTGATGTTCATACCTCCACATTAGCTACTGATAATAGGTCACATCCTCCCTGACTGAACTGACTTGATTTCTCCTCTATTGATATTCACAGCTCCACATCAACTACTGATAATGGGCCAGGGCCACATCCTCCGTGACTGAACAGACCTTGTCAGCTCTGGCCTCCCTTTGACTGAGACTCCCCCCGGTTTTCATAAACCAATATATTTAAACCCTTTTCTGGAACCCCCGCCACCATGCATCTGACAAAGCATGTCTTTGCCCAAGAAAGCTTATGCTCCAAAATATCTGTTAGTCAATAGGGTGCCAGAGGACTTCTTGTTCCTCTTGGACAAGTCACTTTTTTGCTTCTTTTATTTCTTTGTGTGTTTCTTTCCATCTTTTCTGGCCTTGTTAACGTATCTTGAGTTAGTTTTATGCCAAGAAGCACATAATTTGTGGCTAATAAAAGGAAATCCTACTGTACTGGAATGTATATCAGTAAAACTTAAAGCTTTATTAGCAAGGACTCTATATTGCTCTATAAAATAATTGCTAAATGTTTCATAAGACAGTCTAAAAATCCTGTATATTATATTAAAGCACTGCTGAGGACTAAAACCTCTATTTCTGGCAAGATACATGCAATCAGGTTTGCTTTCCACCTGTCCGGGCAGTGGGGGGTGTGGTGGCTTTTTTTTAACTCATGTTTTTGAGACAGTGTAAAAGGCTATGTGACAAAATTCATTTAGCGGAATGTACAATGGGGAAGAAGATACAAAAAGGAAATCATTAAAAAGGCATTCTAAAATTCCAATCCCCTGTGATTTTTTTCCTCTTTTCTCCCTTTACATTACCTGCAGTAATAGTCCCTCAGAATACTTGTTTACTGCCTGCTATGGTATGTGATTTTCTTGACAAGTGAGTTGTTCTGACTTGGCTGAGGGTGTATCTAGGGACTTGAACATTCTGAAGCTGTCTGACTTTGTTATGTACCAAACAAGTTTAGACTGTAGCATGGCAAATTAAATGGAATTAAAAAGCATTTCACATTTGAAATATGCATATAACAATGCCGTAGTAATACAGTTTTCCTACCTCGAGGCCTGATTTATACATTGTTTTGTTTCTTTGTTTTTAAACCAGGGGTTTGACTGGATTGGCTGCATTGCAGTGGGAGCCCCTAGAAGGATTTCTGGCTGATTATCCAGAATTCTTCCTGAAGCAGAATTTCCACTAATCTTCCATTCAGAGCTCCGCTTTCCTTACCCTGCCTGTTCTCCTGCTGGCTGAAGGCACTGCTGTACCTGGCCTTACCCTTTCTTGGGTAGCTAGTGAACCGTGAACCCTAGTGTCATGGTTCCTGCCTCCTCTTCAAATTGCCTATTATCCTTTTCTGAGTGATTAAAAAACCTGCCTCTAGTTGCTGGTTTAAAATCCTTTTAATGAGAGGGTGGGGGAAATATTTCAAGAATATCTTTGTTCTGCGATGTATGGGACTGAGAAGAAATCTCTGCTATGCAAAGCAGCATTCCAGTGTGTGGGTAGGGAGAGCACAGAAGTGACCTTTTCATTTGTTTCCTCACTAACTGAAAAGAAGGGAAAAGATAAAACCAAAGAGAAAAGGAAAGGGGATAGGAGGGAAGGAGGTGGGAGACAGTCAAGTAGGGAAATAGTTTCCCAAGAGTCATTAAGGGCTGGATTGTTACTGTATTTCTGCTCCAAGGAAGAGGCTGTGAGTAGATTCTCAGACCCAGCAGCGGAACAGAAATGAACAGAAAATGGATCAAAACTTCTCCCCTAATGTGTCTTCCTCTTGATGGGATCACTGACATATAGGGGAGGGAAGATCCCTGGCTCCTGCCTGCTGGCTCACAGGTACTATTGGATGAGTAACAATATGAGGTCAGTCTCAGGTGGACTCCTAAAAGAACCTTCCTCCCCTGCATGACTGAATAGTATGTAGCAACCTAGCCCTGATAACCAGATTCTGGTGCCTTGCTGTGATGTTTCTGCAGTGAGCATTTGGGATCAATGTAACTAGCCAAGGAGGAAAGTATTATTTAGCCTGTCTTCCAGTGTCAACACACTCTCAAATAGCAGCTCAGTTCTGTAGTCTTGTGAGCCAGCTTTCCAGTGAGCAAATATTGGAAGCAGAGCCCAAGTGTAACTTGATGTGTACCTTGGTTCATATACATGCACATATGTCTTGGAACAGAGGCAGTTACAAACAGCATGCAGACAGCCCTCTTCCCCAGAAATCTCAATCCTGATAACATTGCGTGATTTCCAGGAAGCAGTCCTGTGCCAAATTACTTCCAAATACAGAGAATAAAACTGAGACTAAATTCATTGCTGTCTGTCACAGTTTCTCCCACAGGCTAATTGGAAAACTAAACTGACAACAGGAAACACAGCTTGCACTACTGCTTGCATGCTTAAAAAATAAAAACAAGACGGATTTATAGATTATGTAACTGTGACCATGGTTGCTGGAGGACCCCCAGAGATTGTTCAACCACAGCAAATTTCAATGAATGGGGCAGATGATCCAAAAATCTAGATGGCAGAACAAGGAGAAATGATCTGAAGTTACAGAGAGAGAGCTGTAGGTTGGACATTAAGAAAAACTATTACACCAAGAGGATGGTGAAGAACTGCAATGCATTACTGAGAGAGGTGGTTGAGGTTTTTAAGTCCTGTCTTGACATAGTCATGGCTGGGATGATTTAGTTGTGGTTGATCCTGCTTTAGGTGGGGGTCTCGACTAGATGACCTCCTGAGGTCCCTTCCAGCCCTATGATTCTATGCAGCCCATAACAGGTCTGGATTGCCTATGGGAAACTGTATTTGAGATCTTCTTGGTAACCAGTAAATGTCTTTCAGGCCAGCAAAGAAGCCACCTCCTGTTGTTTAATTCCTGCTGTGAAACAGGAGATTGTGTACATTCTGTGTAAAGAAACTGGACTGCACTGAATAAATAGCTGCTTTCATCACCAATCTATTCTCCTGTGGGACGTAAGCCATAAGACTTCAGATACATGCTAACAGCTCAGGCCAAAAGGGGTAACTTTATTTTGACATGATTTCACTGTTTCATTACATTTGACACTGCTCAACAATCTCATTAGCAGCAGGAGGAGGACAGGGATAGGTGAAGGTTTGTGGACCAGACTTCAGAGGTGCTAGGCTTCAGCAAACCTCTTAGGAGTGCAGTGAGGACAGTGGGAATATTCCTAGCTCAGCCAGAGGAGTGATCACTGAGGGTAAAGTGTGAGTCAGAGTCACCCCTTTGGATACCGCTGATTTTAGAAGGTGATATTATTTTCTCCCAGCTGATAGGGTAGAACAAACCAACCATCCTTCTCAGTCCTTTGGCTGCAGGACTAAAAGTAATTTTAGATTCTTCCAGTATGGGACCTGGCTCTGGTCTCCTGTAAGGGATTGAGTATGGGGGCCAACCTCCCCGAGTCAGCCCTTCACACTGCAAGCATGTGCCACCAAGTGCTCCAGCGGCAATTTGAAGGGCCTGGGGCTCCAGCAGCTGCTGCAGTAGCAGCTGCAGGGAGCCAGCCAGGCCCTTTTAAATCACCAGGTCCCGGGGCAGCTTCCTCTTTTGCCCAAACCCATGCCCCCTGGTGGCCCTGCTGATGGGGGTCACTGATGGGGAAGTTTAAAAGAGGTAGTGATAAGTACTACCAGAACCTTCTGGTGGGGACACTGACAGGGCAAGTGGGAAGGGAGCCTTAAAGTGTTGCTATGGAAACCCTTTAATGTTGGCTGTGCTGGCAGCCACTTTATGCCAGTACGCCATACCTGCCCATACCAGCACACTTTCACCTCTGTTTGGCTGCCAGCCTCACTTCACCATCTTCCTCTTCTTCTGTATTTCCTTCTGTATCTCATCCAAAATTGCTCCAAGCAACCTGTCAAGTTTATAGAAAGTGATCTTAAATTACAATGAGAACCATTAAATATGATGCTCTATAAATACACTGAGGTTAAGGTGTTGAACTTGACCTATAAAGCCTTCACACCTGGCTACGTGCGGGATACACTCTATGGTCAGTGGAGATATTTAGGATTACAGCTTCGTTTTCTTTGCAAAGGTGAGCTAATTCTGAAATAACCTCGCTTGATCCATTTGACCCATTTGAGCTATGAAACTCAGAGAAAAACTCATTTGTTTTGTGGTAGGACTGGTTGAAATTTTTCTGTCATTCAATTTTTGAGAGAAAAAGAAAAGTGACCTTACCACAGAAAATGCTGACTTTCTCTTGAAAACTGATACACCCCAACTATTGTAAATGTCCCATGGTGCATCACAGAAAATCAGCCACAGGGGAGACCTTGGTACATTATACTAATGTTAGGCACAATGGACAACGCAAACATTAAAAAACCAAACCACAATTCTTATGCATTGTTGTGTATTTCCAAACCAAAATGTTCAGTTTACAACCCCAAAATTTCACCGATTTAAAAAAAAAAAAAGGTTACATTTTTCTTCTTCTTTTTATAAACATTTTGGGGGGGACAAGGGGGAGGGAAGGGGAGTGGAGGAGAGGAAACTATTCCTGACTAGCCATAGAGAGTAGGTTAAGGATGAGGATTTAACAAAGAAGGTTGTGGTTTTTTATTGTATTGTGCTAGCTTTCGTATCTTTTTTAATCTAAGTTGATTTAGTTATTAATGAAGCAAGTCAATTCTATTGGGAACTTCCCAGAGGATCTTTTATTGTATATACATCCTCATACTATGGCCTAGAATTACAGGGAAAAGAGCTTTCAACAAATATTGAAAGAAAAAATAAACATAAACCATATGTTAAAGATAGTGACGTCTCCACTCCTCGCAAAAATGTTGCAAAGGTGGGAGAAGGTACATATAAATTCTGAGACCTACTCAGTCATTCAGCAGATATTTCCCTTGTAAAAATTGCTACCCGTACTGGCCAACAACCAGGAAAATATTTCATCAACTTCTCCAAACCCAGGAAATCTTTTGTAACCTTTTTTTCATTTTTCTTTTGTCTCCAGTCTTTTCCCTTTTTCCAATTTTGCACTGAATATTATGGCTTAAAGGGAAAAAATGTTTTTACAATAATAAAAATTAATATTTCTGTAAAAGTTTTGTTTTAAACATAAGGCCAATTTTCACCAATATGGCGTCTGCCAAAATATGTTGATCAATACCAACCACTCCAACTACCCGTGTAAGAGATTTTAACTCACAGAAAGTTTCTCTGAAGTACCAGTACTATATACTTAGTTAAATAGATTGTTTGGTACTGATCCATTGCATGTAAAGTGCTTTTTATTTTGTATTTTGAAATTTGATCACACTTACATTAGAAGAAAGGTTCAAGTTCTGTTTTTGTGTAACTCTTTTGGGAACTTCTCTGTCCCCCATCATCACATTATCTCAGGATTTCACAGTCCTTTATGGATTTTAATCATCACAGCATCCTAGAGAACCTGGACAGTTCTTTTATCCCTATCTTACAGATGGTAGAACTGAGACATGGAAGGAATAAATAACTTCCCCATAGCCACACATGAAGGCTGCATCTACACTAGCAAGTTCCTTTGAAAGATTTATTGAAACAAGGGGGCTCTTTCAAAATATCCTGCAGAGAGTCTACACACAAAAAGCAGTCTTTCTAAAGGAAATTGAAAGAATGCAGTGCTCCTTTTGAAATCGCTCTTCCTTTTCTGTTGCAGGAAGAACACCCCATTTTGAAAGCTTCTTTCGAAAGAAATCATGTGCAGATGATCCGCAGGCCCTTTTTTTCTGAAGAAGAAGTCCTCATGGGGCCTGATTTTTCGATCCCTGGCCCATTCTTTTGAAAGAGTGGGGGCTGTGTGGATGCTCTCTTTCCAAAGACCAGATCACTCTTTTGAGCCGCTTTTTTGTGTGTGGATGCACTCTTTCTAAAGAAGTCTTTCAGAAGAGATCTTCCAGAATGGCTTTTTTTGAAATATCTCTTTAGTGTAGATGTAGCTGAAGTCTGTGGCAAACAAGAGAGTTAATACTTTCTCTCCTAAGCATCCAGCTAGCTTGCAAACCAGTGGATCAGCTTTGCTATAATATTGAACGTTTTCCTAGCCAATAATCCAAGAACAAAATTAACTTATTTTCTCTTATTTGCTTAGATACATCCATTGACTAATTGTTATTTTACAATGAGTTATAAATCATAAAGCTGCAATCTGCAACGATTTTAAGGGGATATGCATAACCACACCTTCCTAAAGGCAAAACAGAGAATGAATTTGATGCAGAAAGTCATAATTACTGCTTGATTTCCCCTTACTCTGATGTAGGGATAAATTCCTCTGTCTCTTTCCGTGAAGCAGTTTATTTCAGCCTGTGCATCTGGCCAAATCTTTATAAGTGAGGACTGAGCCAGGTCTTCCCCCTCTCCTTACTCTTTAAGTTGTTTGCAGCAGTGAAGCCAGGCAGACCTAAACTATGGGTCAATATCTACCTTATGTATGCAACTCTAGCTATGAGAATAGAACAGCTGGAGTAGATGTATCTCATGTCGAGTTGCAGAAGTGTCTCCACTGTGGGGCAGTCGACAGGAAACTGTTCTTACACTTCTCATTCTGCTGAAATACTGGAATCAATGAGAGCAGGAACAGAGGTTGATTTAGCTGGTATTCAATAGACCCATCAAATCTACCCCTGGTTGATCAATCGCTGCAGCACAGATCACCCCGTAAATATAGGCATGCCTGGTGAGAACAGCCGTACTTCAATTCAGCCGGACTCGAGCTCTGAGCAGTGGGGGATAAAGGACAGCCTTACTCAGGGTAACTGTCATGTGCAGCTCAGTAAACACTGAGAAGCATCTTTGATTACGGCTGAGGGAGGATGGTCCTGTCGCTAAGGGATTAGTTTAAGTACTTGGGAGGTAATGGTTCCATGCCGTTCTCTGTCATACATTTCTTCAGCAAGTGACTTAGGGACAGGTTTTGAAAGGTGTTTTAAGTGTCTGAAGATGCAGATTGGAGACAAACAGGATTTTCAAAACTGCCCACAAGGGTCTCATCTGTAACTTTAGGTGCCAAAAGCCTTTACTCGTGTGGTCCTTAGTCTCCCAATGGTTCATTGGCAACAACAGAACTGCCTCACATGGGAACTGTGAGGATAAACAATAAGATACTCAGATTTATAGTGGCAAAGGCCATATTGCTGCCTTTACTTCCTTTGATCAGCACCTAATTCAACGTAGCGACAAATCAGTCATGTGTAGGTATTATTTTAATATACATGAGTAATGGTCTCAGATTAGGGACTACATCCTCAGTAGTACACACTCTTTGAAAGATTCATTAAGCTGTGAAAAACAGCATTTGGAATTAGAAATCTTGACGAGGTGTCAAATGATAATATTTTCATGGCAGTGCTGACTCATAGGTGGTGTGTCCTAATGGACAGCACTGTGGAGTCAGTCTTAGAAGAGATGATTTCTGCTTCTGGCTCTTCCCATTAGTCTGCTGGGAGCTCTTGGTGAAGTCATATAGTCACTCGGTGACTCAGTTTCCCAATCTGGAAAACGAGGATAGTGACAATGACCAATTTGTAAAGAACATGGAGATCTACCAGTGAGAAATGCCATTTAAAGATCAAGGCATTAATTATTAATTTAGGATCCCAATTCAACACCTGGGTATTTGCTTCCATTTCAACATGTGAGCAATTCCAGTCCTGTCATTATATGCACCTAGAAGTTACATTCACCCTCTCCTGATTCTGACTGCTTGTGTGCTTCAAGAGATATATGTTCTTAAGTACTTTGCTGAACTGGTACACACATTTAGTTTTCTGGGAGATGTTGATATTTAATAACACAACAGGGTGTAGTTTCATATTCAGTCTTAAAGATTTATAATTAAACTGTCATAAGTAGAGTTGGGAACACAAATCCCATTTCCTTTGTCACATATTTTGGTCTTGATTTTTTGGTTGCATCTGATTGTGTTCAACCAGTCATTTGCCTGTCTATCACATCTTCGCTTATTTAAGGCCACAGAGTCACTCAGTGCTAGTCTCAGAAAATTCTGGCTACATCTACATTTACATAAAACTTTGAAATGGCCATACTAATGTCAAATCGAAGAATACTAATGAGGTGTTGAAATGAATATTCAGCACCTCATTAGCATGCCGCCAGCCATGGCACTTTGAAAGGGCTACAGTTCGCTCACCCATGGCTCATCTACACGGGGGTCCTTTTCGACAGGACCCATCCAACATCGAAATCCCCTTATTCCTATCAGCTGATTCGTATAGGATTGTAGGAATCAGCTGATAGGAATAAGGGGATTTCGATGTTGGATGGGTCCCTTCAAAAAGGACCCCCATGTAGGCGAGCCGTGAGCTGGCAGCATACTAATGAAGTGCTGAATATTCATTTCAGTGCCTCATTAGTATTATTTGATTTGGCCATTAGCATGGCCATTTCAAAGTTTTTTGTAAGTGTAGACACAGCCTCTGTGTTCTTATTTCTGTCTGCCATGTTGCCTTTTTCTGCATGCTGTGCAGATGTATTAGCAAAACAAATAAATTCACATGAAGGGGTAATATCTGTAAGAAAGCAATATTTGTATCCTCCAGTGAGTGTTTTCAACTGATTTGTTTTAAGTTTTATTTTTAATCATTAAATTATGTTAATTTTTGTACTGACTTCCACAAAGGGCAGTGCTCTCACAGTTACAGCTTCTGGTTGTCATAATTAGAAGGAATGCGGTGGAATATATATTCTCCTTAGGCTAACAAGAGTTGATGGTTGTGCCATCTCTCATTACAAAGATAATTACATCTAGATTTTCAGTAATATCTCAGTTTAAAGTTTACAAGCTCAGTGCTACATTAATTTGGACATGTATAAAATACTTGTTTCTTAAAGTAGCTCCACAAGTATGTTACTATATACTGGGATGCTGGAATAATATTTTTTATAATGTTGGTGCCGAAAGCAGAAGCCATGTATTTAATTATTTTTATTATTTCAAGCCAGTTAGTGTTACTGCATCCCCTGGACAACTAATTCAGTGCCCTTGACATCCATATACTGTGGCTCGGAATCCTCTTTTCCACAGGAAGCTGCATATTAATAACATGTCTTATTTGAGAACTATTCCATATTCACACCATTCTCCATACTAGAATAGGCCAATTTCTCCTCAGATACCAAGACAGATATCAAATGGAGAAATAAGCGAAGCTTTTCTATCATTGTATTTCTGTCCTGAACAGATTGGGATTAGTGATGCATTACTTCAAAGACTAGAAACTGAAGATTAGAAATAAAAAAGCAAGTCTGAAATTTAGTGTACGCTTTAATTCTTCTTCCAGAAGGTTTACAATAACTCAAATCCTAACTGTTAAAGAGATTCCAGACCTCGTAATATGTTAATTGGAGACTGTTTCAAATGTTGTGACATACTTCGAGAAGACCACAAGGAAGTCGTTTGGTGCTATGGGATCTATGAAAATAGAACCTTGCTCTTAGGTAGCATTTTTCACCAGGAGATCTCAGAGGCAACGTCTGCACTAAAGAGTTTTGTAGACAAAACTGGGGTTTTGTCAAGAAAACTCTCAGAGCATCTACACACAAAATATGTTTTGTTGACAGAAACCATTGACAAAAAAGCCATGTAAACACTCCAGAGAGCCCTTTCATTGACACAGAGGATCAAAAGATCAATCTGGCTTTATGTGTAGATCCAATCTGTCACCAGGGCTGTGTCTACACTGAAACAAAACTTTGAAATGGCCATGCAAATGGCCATTTTGAAGATTACTAATGAGGTGCATAAATGCATATTCAGCACCTCATTAGCATGCTGCTGGCCGCAACTCTTCAAAATTGCTGCATTTCGCTGCCGCGTGGCTCGTCCAGACAGGGATCCTTTTGAAAAGGACTCCACCGACTTCAATCCATGTCCTATGGAATAAGGAAATTTTGAAGTTGCCGGGGTCCTTTCAAAAAGGACCCCCATCTGGACGAGCCATGCAGCAGCAAAACGCAGCAATTTCGAAAAGCCATGGCTGGTGGCATGCTAATGAGGTGCTGAATATGCATTTCAATACCTCATTAGTAATATTTGAAATGGCCATTTGCATGGCCATTTTGAAGTTTTGTTTCAGTGTAGACATAGCCCAGAAGGTTTGTCAGAACATCTCTTCCAACAGTAACTTCCGTAGATGGATCCTGGCCATGCTGATGACCAAATCGGAAACTACTAATGAGGCACTGAAATGAATATTCAGTGCCTCATTAGCATGCTGCCAGCTACGACACTTCTAATGTGCCATGTTTCGCTTGCGTATGGCTCTTCAACATGGGGGTCCTTTTCTGCTGATAGGAATAAGGGTATTTTGATGTTTGCAGGGTCCTTTTGAAAAGGACCCCCATGTAGACAAGTTGTTTTCAAAATGCTGTGCCTGGCAGCGTGCTAATGAGGTACTGAATATTCATGTCAGCGCCTCATTAGTATTCTCTGATTTGGCCATTAGCATGGCCATTTTGAAGTTTTTCTTAAGTGTAGATGTAGCCAAAGTGTTTTAAAAAGAAGTTAAGTCTGGTTTTTTCCTTTTAATGGGGGATGAATTTTAGAGGTGGCATGTCTTGCCTGTGGTCACCAGAGCTAGGACTGGAAATCACATTTGTTGAGTGCTAGTCTACTGTTCTAACCATTAGGCCACACAGTCTTCATGGCATGCTTGTTCTTCTAATCAGATGAACATTTGCTATGACACTAACTATATCAGATTAAATTAAAAAATAGAGAAAATTATGTAAGTCTACATTAGTGTGATTAGAAGAATGTGAGATCATTCAATCAGACTGTACAGTCAATTTTTTGCATACAATGACCATAACACACGTTCAATTTAAGGGGAGCAAATATAATAGTAATCATTCAGCTAAGTCAGTCATAGAATTAAGAATTAAATTATGTCTGAGTCTCACTGTATTATTTTTCTGTGCCTACATTATTATTCAGGCTAGCAAGTAACAGAAAATAAGTAAATAAAACCTTCGTCGTAAACGAGGAAATTCCCAGAAGAAGAGCTATGTTAAAAACAGATTGTTTTCTATTGACATCTGGGGTATCCTTCTACCTTCATTAGCCCTTCTAGTTGATTTCATGTTTGCATAATGAAAGTTCATGGCAGCTTTGTGTCTGACATTGGATTTTAATGAGCAGATCTTACATGTATAGTCAAATTAGGGTGGTCACGAGGGCTTTTTGGCATAACAAAATAGCACTAATGTGCCTCGAGTTTTGGTATGCTGGTTATTGTAAATAGATATAAATAATATGAATAGTACAGTTCTAAAACCTCGTTGCAATGTATTTCTGAATATTGGGGAGTTGAGTGAACTATAAAATATTTATCTGGGTATTAGGATACATAAGTATAGGGTGAGAATCTGGAAGGAATATGGGGAATATTTATATGGATTTGCTTCTGAAATCTGTGGCTGTGAAATATGTGGACCCAGTTTTTCCTACAGACATACATCTATGACTGCATTGGTCTCAAAGAGGTTTTCATCCACATATCTGAAGATGGAGTTACTCTGTCTTAGGATATATATAGGCTACTGAGAGTCATACCTCTAATCTATTGTGCATGAATTTGAAATTTATGGGCCTGATTCACCACTCATTTGCACCAGCTCTACTCTAAAGTAATTCCTTTCAGTCACTTCAGTGTCAATCCTTAATTCAGATTATATTGCTATGTTGTATAAAGGAATTTCTCTACGCTTAAAATCTTAATTTAATAAGCTACATTTACTTGTAAACGGATGCAGGATTTCTACAAAACTTGGAAAATCAGCAGCTATTTAATTTAAAATGACAGATAATCCATGTAACACCCTGTGCCATAAAAATGGCCTCATATATGGCATTTGGGAGTAGTTCATTAAGATTACAGAGAGACTGCACTGGGAAGTACCCACAGTACAGCAGAGGGGGCAATGCAAGCTCTCTGCAAAGCTGCTAGCTATGTGTTGTTCACAGAACCGTTTCAAATCTAACCACTTCACACTCATCCACCCCTTGCCCTTGAGACTCAGGCTGAAACGTTGGATGGTAGCACAAATTCTCTGACAAGCTTCAAAACTAGTGGTGCCAACTCACTGTGAGACTACAGGTGTTCAGACTCTCCAACGTTTGCTTCGTTTTAGAGAAGGAGATACCTAAGATATTGAGGTGGCTATTCAAATAATCAGCGCTCCTCCCGACAAATGAGGACTAAAACACTTCTTTTTGTAGCTGACACACTATGATAATACACTCTGCAGCAAGGCCCGGTGATAAAGTTACCATGAAATATGAGGGCAGTCAGAGGATTAGCTATTCATTTTTTATTTTGCACAAACTGAAAAGATCAAAATACAAGAAAGGCAAATAAAACATAGATGATGTGGAAACTCTGTTACTACAAAACTAATTAGTAGATTGGTAGTTCTAGTAACCATTGTTTGCTACTAAGGAAAACAGGTCATATGGCTAACAAAACTTCAAATTGTATTTTATACTTTACATGATGATTTTTGTGTGAGAGCTACATGCCTGTTCCTTGTCATATATGTCTGAAAAAGGGTAAGGTGGTAGGTTAGATACTATAACTATGAAATAAAACCATATAGTCCAGCTTTAGTAAATGCCCTTATATCTTTCTGGGCTTCACATCCCGCCTTGCTAGGAAAAGCCATCTGAGTCAAAAGTTTGCTCTTCAAGCCTGTGCTAGATCTTTGATTTCAAAGGCAGGTACTTTTAAATAATCTTGTGTATGCTGTGTGAAGAAGGAATGTTGTCCACTAATTGAATTAAAGGTCTTTTGATTCTCAACTGGCTGGCCATTTTCACTTTCATAATTGGTCTCAGATATGGGGTTGATATTACTAATGGGCTAAGAAATGCGCTGATCATGATACAACAGATGAAAACCAGGTCTCTGAAGTAAAGCAATAACAAGCTACATTGGAGATCCAGTGCTGGGTAGATGAAGATTGAGGAGTCAAATGACAGGTTCCCAGGCATTCAATTTCCAACCAGAACACCTGGACAAAACCAGACTTTGTCAGTTTCAGGCAGCACTGCTGCCCATGCTATTAAAAGTCAGGTTGGCCGCACACAGGGGCTAAGGCAGGCTTCCTACCTGCCCTGGCTCCTACTTGCCCTGGCTGCACACAGCTCCTGGAAGGGGCCAGCATGTCTATAGGGCCTGTAGGCATAGCAGCAAGTAGGGAAGTGCCATGTGCTGACCCCAACCCCAGGGGTTCTGGGCAGTGTGTACTGCACAGAACCACCTGCCCATGCCTTCACATAGGGGCCTGGGAGCAGCATGGAGCCAGGGAAGGCAAGGACCCTACCTTAGCCCTACTGCCAGGGAGCCACCTGAGGTAAGTGCTTCCAGCTGGAGCTGGCACTGGCCCCTTCTGCACCCCAGCCCATTACCACTCCCTAACTTTGTGCCAGGCAATGCACCCCACCCCCACCATAAGCCCCCACCTTAGCCCCGAGCTCCCTCTTGTGTTCCCAAACCCTCATTCCTGGCTCAGTCCCAGAGCCCTAATTACCTCCTGGATGCCAACCCTCTGCCCTAGACCAGAGTTCCCTCGCACAATTTGAACTCCTCATTTCTGTCTCCACCCTGGAGCTCAACCAAAAAGTGACTGAGGGCGGGGAAGAGCATAAGAACATAAGAATGGCCATACTGGGTCAGACCAAAGGTCCATCCAGCCCAGTATCCTGTCTGCCGACAGTGGCCAATGCCATGTGCCCCAGAGAAGGAGAACAGAAGACAATGATCAAGTGATTTATCTCCTGCTATCCATCTCCTGCCCTTGTACTGAAGGCTAGGGCACCATAATTTACCCCTGGCTAATAGCCATTTATGGACCTAACCTGCAAAAATTTATCGAGCTCTTTTTTAAACCCTAATAGAGTCCTGGCCTTCACAGCCTCCTCGGGCAAGGAGTTCCACAGGTTGACTGTGCGCTGTGTGAAGAAAAATTTCCTTTTATTAGTTTTGAACCTACTACCCATCAATTTCATTTGGTGTCCCCTAGTTCTTGTATTATGGGAAAAGGTAAATAATTTTTCTATATTCACTTTCTCCACACCATTCATGATTTTATATACCTCTATCATATCGCTCCTCAATCGCCTCTTTTCCAAACTGAAAAGTCCCAGTCTCTCTAGCCTCTCCCCATATGAGACCCGTTCCAAACCCCTAATCATCTTAGTCGCCCTTTTCTGAACCTTTTCTAATGCCAATATGTCTTTTTTGAGGTGAGGAGACCACATCTGCACGCAGTACTCAAGATGTGGGCGTACCATAGTTTTATATAGGGGAAGTATGATATCTTTTGTCTTATTATCTATCCCTTTTTTAATAATTCCTAACATCCTATTTGCTTTACTAGCTGCCGCTGCACACTGCGTGGATGTCTTCAGAGAACTATCCACTATAACTCCAAGATCCCTTTCCTGATCTGTCGTATCTAAATTTGACCCCATCATGTTGTACGTGTAATTTGGGTTATTTTTTCCAACATGCATTACCTTACACTTACCCACATTAAATTTCATTTGCCATTTTGCTGCCCAATCACTCAGTTTGCTGAGATCTCTTTGTAGTTCTTCACAATCCCTTTTTGTTTTGACTGTCCTGAACAACTTGGTGTCATCTGCAAACTTTGCCACCTCACTGCTTACCTCATTTTCTAGATCATTGATGAACAAGTTGAACAGGATCGGTCCCAGGACTGAGCCCTGGGGAACACCACTAGTTACCCCCCTCCATTGTGAAAATTTACCATTTATTCCAACCCTTTGTTTTCTGTCTTTTAACCAATTCCCGATCCATGAAAGGATCTTTCCTCCTATCCCATGACCACCTAATTTACATAAAAGAGCAGGAGACTGAGGTAGAGGGGCTGAAATGCATGGGACAAGGACCTCAGAGAAGTGAGGGGGCAGTGGCAGGATGGGGAAATCCAATCAGTTTTGTGCAGTTAGAAAGTTGGCAACACTAAGGCTACATCTATACTACAGCACAATTTTGCAAGGCAACCTTCCGAAAGATCACCTATCGAAAGTGGCTGCACTCCAAGAGCAGATCAATGTCACAAACTTGCTCTTTCAAAAGACCGGACCACTCTTTTGAAAAAGAGCGCCTACACAGCCCAGGGCCACGTTTCAAGAGAATGATCCAGGAAACACTTCAGATGGATTTGCACGGTCATAAAGCCCTTCCAGGGGCTGCAGCCAGTCGCTCCTTTAAAGGGCCCCCCCAGCACCCTCAACCTGCACACGCTGAGGGCTGCTTTGCCACACACACAGCACTGAAGACTAGGTGCGTGGAGCAAAGCTGTTGCGGAGACCCCCATGGATTCCACAGCAGCTCCCCCACGGGGAACTCCTCAAGGCTGTGGTCAGCCTGCTGGCCATGTTGCTTGTGGCCATCCTCCAGCAAGTCCAGGTGCCACCCACCTATCTGCCTTTCTGTAAGCTGCACCCACAGGGCAACATCCACACATTCAGGTGATGTAGCACCTGTGGGGATATCCCACCAGCACTGAGTGGTGTGACTGGCTGATGCTGGGGGACTGGGATGATGACTGCTGGCTCCATAACTTCTGCATGACAAAGTGGACATTTCTGGAGCTATGTCACTGGCTCACCCCAGCCCTCCAGCACTACAACACCAGAATGCAGCCCATGTTCCTCCTGCAGCCACGGTCTCAGCAATGGCACACAGAGATCTGTCTGCTAGGGAATATTGACACCTGGGGGTCCCAGCAGGTCCTTGGGCTCAGGTTCCAGTCTGGCAGTGTCAAGGACCATGAACTAGGGTGGATGCCTCCTTCACCCTGAGGAGGTGGCTCAGCTCTTCAAAGTGGGGGCAGGTGGTGGCTGCTGCCCCCAAGCAGCTGGCTTCATCTCTGGCATCACAGTAAGCCTGCTGGGTTTCCTTCACTCTGGATCTCACCTTATCCAGTGTGCAGCTGGAGTGCCCCCAGGAAGTCATGCCAGTCAACTGGTGGACAAACGCCGCTGCATTCCAGCAATGGCCAGCTGTATGAATGAGGACCTCTTCATCCCCCCACAGTCCAAGGAGGTCCTGTAGTTTGTCCTTGGTCCATAATGGGGCCTATTTTGGGGGCCCTGTCTGGGCTCCTGGGAGCTGTCATAGTGCTCAGAGGTGGGGACCTGGTGGGGCATGGGTTTTCTGGATGATTGCCATGCCACTGGCCGGATGAATCACAGAGCTGTGCTGTCAGCTGGAGGATATACTTGAGGAGGCTTGTGCTCTCCCTGCTGCCAGAACACTCTCAGCTTCATCCCACAGGGTTTCTGGGTCCCTGCATCTTTAAACATGGCTGGATGTAGAGACCATAGCAGTCTGCTTGTGCTGGCAGGGGCATCTCTGGACACAAGCTGGCCAGCACCACAGATGAACCCCTCTTTCAAAAGAGTGGCCCACAGAGCATCTACACGTTTTCTTTGGAAAGAATCTTTTGAAAGGGGGTGCTATTCCTGAAATGAAAAGCAGTCAAGTAGCACTTTAAAGACTAGCAAAATAGTTTATTAGGTGAGCTTTCGTGGGACAGACCCACTTCTTCAGACCATAGCCAGACCAGAACAGACTCAATATTTAAGACACAGAGAACCAAAAACAGTAAGCAAGGAAGATAAATCAGAAAAAGATAATCAAGGTGAGCAAATCAGAGAGTGGAGGGATGGGGGGAAGGTCAAGAATTAGACTGAGCCAAGTATGCAGACGAGCCCCTATAGTGACTCAGAAAGTTCCCATCACGATTTAAACCATGAGTTAATGTGCCGAATTTGAATATAAAAGCCACCTCGACTGTTTCCCTTTCCAGAACGGTGCGATAATTCTTCTTCAGTAACACACATACACATACACATAACACACCTAAAGCTGTTGTGATTATGTGGTTGGACTTACTCTTTTTTGTGCATTGTTCAGCAAATAGAAGAGTGTGATTTTGAGGTTAACTCCTAGAGGATTTGTTTTCTCAGATGAATTGAAGAAGTTTGCCAAAGATACACTTCTGTTTAGTACAATGCAAACTTACACGAATAAATATACTGAAACCTGAATGTCTGGTTAGATGAATGGATTTTTTTAGGAAATACAGTAAATTATCACAGCCTTTTTATTTTTTGTCCACACTAAAGGAACTTAATTGGAATCAAATAGCAATGTCCTAATGTTTCTTCCCTGCTTTCCCACAGAAAGTTTTGCCTATGACTTTTTCCAACTCTGTTCCATTTGCGTGTCTTCCTACTATGTTTTTAAATAAACAATACACATCTCCTGATTGCTTATGCCTCCACTAAGACAGGTACATCCTGATGTTCTCTGGATTCGAATGGACCATATGTTTAAGATATAGGACAGTGAGAGAGATGTCAGTATTCTCCTGATGTGACAAAGTGCGGCATGTGAGGATTTTACTCCCCTGCTTAGGTTGCATGTTTTTCCTACCATCTTGTAGTAACAACAGGAGTGTGCCTCAGTTTCCCTAGGTATAGCATCAATCAATAGTTGGTGATGGGAATTTGGTGTGATGACTTCTCACACTTAAACAATAGGCCACCTTGCAATTTGTAACCTAAGGAACCAGGCAACACCTGTTTTTCCTGAGAAATCGGACAAAGAAGGGAGGAAAGGGGAGCCCGGCTTGATTTAATGGGATCTGGATGGTTGAGTGGGGGACTCTTGGGTGACTTGAGTGGGAGGAAGGAGAGCGAGGGCCTTGGCTCAGGAGCCCCCTCTGGTTCTTTTCCCCCAAGATACAGTGTACTGACTGCTTCTGGTTTCTGTGCTGACAAGTCTGTTCAATGCTGTGTCCCTGTCTTGTAATAAATTTGTTCCTCTTGATGAATGAGAACCACATGTGACTGTGGAAGGGGTGTAGGGCCTGGTGATCCCCCATGCTCAGTAACATCCCTGGAAGATGCTAGACCAGATTGATTCATTCTTACTTTTCATTCACACAGTCTCAAATTCCCCATTGCTTGTGCTCTGCCTACCTGTAATAGACACTTGACATAACTGACACAATCAGCATCTGGCAGGAGCACAGGTGTTTCTCTTGGAATTATCAAACCATATAGTAGTAATTCACTATGTTTATCCCAAATGATGGAAACACAGTGAATTTAAAGACTCATCAAATCTCTTTTTGTTTCATGCCAGCATGCTTTCTATAGAAATAATGTATTCTGCACATTCGGGTTAATTTCTCAGAGGTAATTGTTCACAAGTGGCTGCAATCTGTGTGATGCACAGGAGTTGCTGTCAGAATGGTACCTGCATGATTAGTGTGTATATTGTGCAACATAAAACATTTGAGGTAGGGTAGCTATTTTTTACTGCTTTTGTGTCTTTGTTTAGCCTCAGCTATATCTCAAGGTGTCTTAAGTAGGGACATTCAAATATCAAGGCACCAAAAATGGCAACTAAGAAAAATGTTGATGACTGTGAATTTCATCCAAGCATCTCATTGTTTTAAAGAGGTAAATAAACTTCATCTCCAACTTACAGATGAAGAAATTGTTGTAGAGGGTAGTTACGTTACCTGCCAAAACTCACAAAATAGAATGAGGGAGCACCATCACTTTCTCAGTTTGTAGGAGGTACTCAGACATTCCTGTGCTGTGGGGCATAAAAATTCATGAATGAGTGGACAGCCAGGGGGAGAGAAGAGATGAGAAACTTAAGTTCTCCTCATCCTCATGCCTCCGATTAAATTTGGTACATAGTCCAATAAGATTCTGTAACTGTAATTTTATGCAAATTTAATGTCTATTTGGCTGTATCAGCAATGGAGCCATACTGACTTAATCCATCTGATAATCTATCTCAGTAGTGTTTTATGTTTCTGACAAAACATGCCAGAGGTGGCTGGATTTCAGTGGGAGGTAAAGCAATCACTATATTGGACCATGACAATATGTATTGGTATGCAGTATTAGAGGGGTATCCAGGTTACTCTGAATCTACAAAAACTTTTCTGTTAGTCTATAAGGTGCCACAGGACCCTTTGTTTCTGTTACAGATCCAGACTAACATGGCTACCCCTCTGATAAAAAACAATGAGAATTCCTGTTGCACCCGCTTAGTCAGAGGCATCAGCTCCAATAAATCTGTTAGTCTGTAAGGTGCCACAGGACTTCTCATTGGTATTGTGGTGTATGATACTACACTATTTCCCTCTTATTTGAATAGAAGTTACCTAGTGTACAATGTTGTGGTTTCGGTTAACAAATTGACTTCTGATCTGCTACTTTATATCTGAGCTTTAAACTATTATTCACTCTCTTTTCAATTAATATGGATAAGGGATGATGGCAAATCCTAGTATGTTTGTTTCTAAAGCTAGTAAAATATACATGGTAACCGCTTCAAAAATCCTGATAACCTAGAAACAGGGAACTTTTGAAAATAGAACATAAACTCTGAAATCATGTTGGCTGGGTCTACAATACAGAGTTTTGTAGATAGACATTACTATCAGGATGTATTTCCCAACAGAACCTCTGTCGACAAAACATGTCCACACCTTATAGAGGCTCCCCCGTCAAAACCCTCTGTAGACATTGAGTGGTCAGACTGGCCAGCCCTCTGTCGACAGAACAGCCAATTGGAAGCTCTGCAAGCAGGGTTGCCCTGGGAATTGGAAGCCCTTTCTGTCAACAGAGGCCCCCCTGAACTATCTATACTTTTTTTTGTAAACAGAATCTGTTGACAGAGACGTTATGCCTCATATGGGAGGGACTTTCCTGAGAAACCTGCTGCATTCTGTCAACAGTTTCATGACAGAAAACATTTGTAGTGTGGACACTCCTTGAGTTTTGTCAACAAAACTCTGTAGTGTAGGTACAGCCATACACTCATGAACATTTTAACCAAATTCTTTAGGAATAACAAAAAAAGGGTGACATTAACATTCTTTCTCCCTCAAATACAAGGGCATTTAAAGAACTGGTGTAGCATCTGATTCTCTTTTCATTCACTGTCATCTTCAGATGTTCATTAATTCTGCATGACCAGATATTCACTTGCAAGGCAACATTCCACAAGCTCTTACATTTACCATCTGAATTTCTTTGGTTTGTATACAGAGACGAAGGAAACTCCTTGTTTAGTAAGGTATGCAAACTGCCCTTACTGCGATACATATTGGTGAACCCACGGCAGATAATGTAATTAATACCTCAAAGGAGTAGCCAATTAGAATAAAATATCAATTTAGCTCCCTAAATAGTTACAAACATTTATGAAGGATATCGCAGCAAAGAGCATACTAACTGAATTTTGCATGCTGGGATTTAGAACTAGGAGATGAAGTACCATTCCAAATAATTAAGTAGTGAAGTAATAAAGTATTAAAATTTCATTGGTCTCTAGAATGCACTTAAGAGTATAACTTATAGTTTTAAGACCAAATATTGTGACATATTTTAATATATCAGGCTACGTTTGAGATAACATTAACTTTTATTTAGGCATTAGTACATTCCTACTGATATACATAACACTTCAGAGAATAATATTTAAATGAATGCAGAATAAAATTCACTTACCGTCGAAACTCAGGTGCTACAGGAAATGATGATGGAATTTGGCCATCAGTGCCCATCCTATGGAGCATAATAAGCTTTGAAAAATCTCAGTTCACCTGTACTCAGCAGAGAATTGCATGAGAGCTTGGCTGTTCAATTTGCCAAAAGCTGCATCGACACTGGGCCACCCTTTTGGAAGGGGAATGCTAAACAGCTAAAGGGAACGTTCAAATGAGGTGCAGATTTAAATATCACACCTCATTTCACTTCCAGAAGAGCCTTTTCAAGAAACTAAAGTTGTAGTTGTAAACAGAGTTCCTTCAGAAGGAAACCCCTCTTCCAGAAGATCCCTTATTCCTCAAACATTTCAGGAATAAGGGATTTTCTGGAAGTGGGGTTTCCTTCTGAAGGAACCCAATTTACATGGCAGCTTTGGCTTCTGCAAAAGACTCTTCTGGAAGTGAGATCTTGTGGGAATATGTAAATGAAGTGTGAGATATGAAATCCATGCCTCATTTAAAAGCTCCCCTTAGCTCATTAGCATGCCCTTTCCGGAAGGGTAGTCCAGTGTAGGCACGGCCAAAAAGTCCATCTACCCTGTGCATGGCTCGTCCCCAAGGAGACACTGGATCTGCTCCATCTCAGGGCTGAGACAGATCTTCCCAATTTCCCTACAATTGATGCTCCTGGCTGCTCTGATGCTGGCCATAGCAGCTAAAGCCAATGAGACAGTGGGTATATCTATATAGCAAAATTATTCTGGAGTAGCTTATTTCAGAGTTGAAATATTCCAGTTTTGGAATATTGGAGTTTTTAGTCCAAAATAAGTATTCCAGAATAATGGATCTACACTACTGGGAAGCCCCAGAATAAGCAAAACGTATTCTGAAATAATGTATCTACTTGGGTACATTGACGCTGCATTCCACTTTCAGAAGCGGAATGCAAATGAGGACAATCAAAAATGCAACCAAGGTGTGGATTTACATTACTTTCATCTTTATTGAATAGTTTCGCATTATCTCACTTCTGGAAGAGGCTTTTCCAGAAGCAGAAACAGCTGTGTAGATATGGTTCCGACAAAAGCAACCTGCTTTTGAAAGAACCCTTCTTTTGATTTTGTTTCTGGAAGAAGTGCTCTTTTGAAAACTGAGTTTGTTTTCGAAGGAACCCTATCTACCTGGCTGTTTTTGTGTTCAGAAAAGCCTCTTCCAGAAGCATGATCTCGCAAGATTATGCAAATGAAGTGTGAGATTTGTAAATCAGCAATTCATTTGCATTTTTAATTTCCCTCCTTTGCATTCCACTTCTGAAAATGAAATGCAGTGCAGATGTAGCCTGTACGATAGAGTGTATTTCAGAATAGAGCCATTGGATGCAATATGGTTTATTCTGAATTAGGCTCTATACCCTGTCTACACAGCCCCAATTCATTGTGCTATTCATCGGGGAGTGAGGTTTTACATTTTCAAAATAAGTCATCACTATTTTGAAATTATTTTGAAATACCGATTGCATTGTGTAGACACTAGAAAAGTTATTCTGAAATAGCAGCCATTATTTCAAAATAACTTTGCTGTGTAGACGTACCAGCTACGTCTATACTACAGAGAGCTTTCTGCAAGATCTCTTCCAAAAGAACTTCTTTCAAAAAAGTGCATCCACACACAATAAAGGGAATCAAAAGAGTGAGCTGATCTTTTGAAAGAGAGCATCTACACAGACCTTAATCTGTTGAAAGAACGGGCCAGGGATCAAAAAAACCAAGGCTGCATCTATGCTTGCATTCCTCTTTTGAAAGAGATACACAAATGAGGTAAATTAAACATGCAAGCGCGTTATTAATCTGCATATTTAGCACCTCATTTCCATATTCTAATTTCAAAAGAGCTTCTTTCAAAAGAAGAAAGCCAGTGTAGACGCTGCTCTTTCTAAAGTAAACCCATCCTCAAAAGAATCCTTCTTCCCTTTATTTAATGGGAAGAAGGATTCTTTCACAGATGGGGTTTACTTTTGAAAAAGCAGTGTCTACACTGGCTTTCTCCCATCGAAAGAAGCTCTTTTGAAATCAGAACATGCAAATGAGGTGTTAAATATGCAAATTTGTAACTTGTTTGCATTTTTGATTTGCCTCATTTGCATACCTCTTTCGAAAAAGGAATGCAAGTGTAGACGCACCTCAGGTGTCATGACAACCGCTGTTTCGAAAGAAGGGCCCTGAGGAGTGTCTACACACATATTCTTTTGAAAGAAGCTCCTGAAAGAAGGCTTTCTTCCTGAAACAGGTATTGAAGAGCACTTTCAAAAGGAGTGCCTCATTCTTTTGATTTATTTTCAAAAGAACACTTTTTGTGTGTGGGTGCTCCATGGGAGAGCTCCCTTCTTTCGAAAGAAATTGCTAGTGTAGATGCAGCCACACTGTCTCTACTGTGCTCTCTTTGTTCATCCTGATAAAGCCCAGACAGCATGGAGGGGAACAAAAATGAAGAAGAAGCATGACTGAACAGTAGAGAGAGAAAGAATTGGGGGTGAGTAGAAGGGAATAATAGTGTCAGAGAGAGTAGCAAGAAATAGAGTCTGGGTGAAGAGCAGAGGGAAAGCAGGACAGAAGCTTGTTGGTAGTGGTGGGGGAATGGGATAGACAGGAGGGGCAGGAGCTGACACATGCATGTGAGGAGAGATAGAAGTGAGGGAAGGAGAGGATCAGGACTCGGAGCTCCTGGAATACATAGAAGTAGAAGGAGATAGAGACATGCTGAGAGCATGGAGGCAAAAGGGTCATCTAAACAGTGGGCTGGAACTACTTTCTATTCCACTGTTGTCAGCAAGCAGCTGTGAAGCCCAATGCATGGTCTTCGTTTTCTGGCTGCCCAACATGATCTCTTCATCCAGATTTGAAGATATTCTCGGCAGTTGTGACAGCAACAGAAGGCTATCAGAAGTGTGCTTTCAACACTGAAAATATGCCAAGTTCTCTGGACAATCAGGGTTTAGATATCAAGATAAATGAATTAAAGTTTGCAAAAGACTCTGATACTATACTCAGAGAACCATATAAACACCCATAATGAAATATTTTTGATTTCAATGACGCGTTTGGATGCTGTCCATTGAACAAGGCCAGTAGCCATATAGTGAATGAGGAGCATGAAAAGAAGTATCAAGTAATTCACTTGATCAGGCATGGGTCTTATGGAAAAAAAAAAAGTAAGATATCGTGTAGTTAAGGACTATACCATGATGCCTGTGCACAAGAGGGTTGAATTAGGTATTCAGGTATTTCCTTACTTTTGACTACTTGTCTTTGCAACTGTAACATTTTTCACATAAGCAGTCATGTAGCCCTTTAAAGACTAATAATTTATTAGGTGATGAGCTTTCATGGGACAGACCCGCTTCTTCAGATCATAGCCATACCGGAACTGACTCAATATTTAAGACACAGAGAACCAAAAAGGTTGACAAATTAGAAAAATATTATCAAGGTGAGCAAATCAGAGAATAGAAGGGGAGAGAGTCTAAAGTATCTGGCTTTGTCTAATTCTTGACTCACCCCACACACCCCTTCTGCCCCGCTACTCTCTGATTTGCTCACCTTGATATTTTTCTGGTTTGTCAACCTTTTTGGTTCTCTGTGTCTTAAATATTGAGTCTTTTCTGGTATGGCTATGATCTGAAGAAGTGGGTCTGTCCCACGAAAGATCATCACCTAATAAATTATTTTGTTAGTCTTTAAAGGGCTACGAAACTGCTTTTCTGTTTTGATAGTATATATATTAGCATGGCTATCTCTTTGTTACTATTTTATATAGATTTTCTAAGATAAAAGGAGCCTCAAAGAGCTCAGAAATAAGCTTAAAATGTAGTTTTATAGATAATAAGGTATAATCACAGATTGAACTACTGCCCAGATATGCCCTAGTCTGGATTGGGATCTTGTGCAAGGTGTTACATGACAACAGAGGAAAGGTATGTGCTGGAAGAAGTTACAGTTAAGGGAGATAAGGGTCATATAGAAGGATAGGGAGGGAGATAATCATATCTATCTATCTATCAGGTTATGGTTTGATAGATAGATAGATAGATATAACTGTGCATACTGTGAGCATGCATCTATTTTGTCACATCAGGACACATCAGGAGGAGGGCTGAGGTAAATCAGTCACACTTTGGAGATTTAGGTTGGCAGTTTTGGGAGTCAGGATGTTAAGCAAAACGTAGGTTTCACTCAGACATAGGTTCCCCCAACAAAAGCACTGGCATGGACGACACTGTGTCAGAGTGTGATGAGTTCCTGATGACATTCGCAGAGTTAACCACCCGCAGTGAGCAGCAGTAGTTATGTCATCAGGAACTCATCATGCTCTTTTCCCCTCACTGGACATAACCCTTCTGCATGCTGCTTCTCATGCTTGCACCTCCTTTCTCTCTCACAGTGTAAGAGGCTTCTAAAGGTCCCAGGCTGTCTTATTTAACTCAGAGTTCCATAATTAAACTGAGGTAACCTCTTTCAGTTTAGAAGAAAAAGAACTTTAATCATTCTAAGACTGATGTATTTGCCTTCAACCATCCTTCTAGAGCCATCAGGTCTGATAAAATCATGGTACATTTGCTGAAGTACTACAAAAGTAATTACATACACATGCAAATTTCTTAACTGCATTTCAGCCTACCTCCTAAAGGGTTTTAAGAAGGCGTTTGAAAGAGAAGAGCATAGCTATATGCTGGAGGAGTTACAGGAGTGCCTCCCATGAGTAACGGCTGAAAGTGTGAAGTTTGGTAAACTGTATGGAAAGCTATAGGTTGAACTCACTTGTGCTTGGATTGCAGAATTAACATATGAATGTTATAGTTTTTGAACCCCTAAACTCCACTATCCTGAAGGAGGGATGTTTGTGGGATGTCCATTTTACAGGAAGGCATTGTTAAGTGGTGAAATTCTCCCTGTAGGACAGGCATAATTTGAAAGCTCCAGAGCTTTTAAGATGTCTCCATTTCACTAAGACATACCCAGTTTTTCCAGAGACAGCAAGCTCAGTTTTGTATTGACTAAATTACTTTGAGTTTGTTTGGACTGCAAGTGGTGAACCCTGATTAGCTCAGTTGGTGCAAGTTTGCACTTGTTTAGCCTTAGCGCTTGACTGAACGAGGACTTTTAATGGTGTTTTAATGTGTCAATGAACACAATTTTCAATTCAAGTGGAGACATGACACACAGATGTTTTTCTTTAGCTATGCATAACTCTATCCCAGAGTCATGCACAACTAGCAACAAATGCTTGTATCCCTTTAGATCTGACAATGTTCTACCTCTTGTCCATTGCCTGTGTGGTAGTGAAATGATTGAAGCTGAAGTGAAACAAAACAAGGAACAGAAAGATGCATCCAAGAGTTTACTATCCAATATTAAAATGTGATTGAATCTCTTGCGAGGACAAACTCCAAGTGTCAGTTCCACTGTAGAAACCCCTACTATGGGCAACAGACGTGTGAGCAGGATGATTCCTTACTGTGGGCCAGACCTGAGATCTATATATATATGATTAATGTCAGAGCTATAAATGTCTCTCTTCTGTTCACCATCATTCTACTCAGTGACACAGATATATGCACACTGCATGATAAGAGAAACAGGTTAGCAATAATGGCACGCTGTTCATTTCATATTGTCTCCTATAAAGAATGGGAATGCTTATGAGCAAATGGCCAAATCATTTTTAGAGTATGGTCTTTACTCTCTTAGGACTCCTGAGCGTGAAAGAGCTTTCATATTTCTTCCTCTTCCTCTGATCTGCTGCATCTCTTCCATTAATTCACAGCAGTGAGCATTAATTCAGGACTACATCCACCAGCACAGAGAGCAGATGGCTATCTATCTTTTATTTCCCTTCTCTTTACCTTCAATTTTCTCATGTTCTCTCAAGATATTATATGTTAAATCTGTGTCGATCATGCTCAAGCCTGAGGCTTGTGCAGACATGCTAGCTTACCATTCCATTTTAGGAGACCATAGCTGGTATCGCATTAACATAGCTGGTATCACATCCAACAGGGATGTTGGAACAATTTATATAATGAAGAGTGCTGAGATCCATTGGACAAATCTGTCAACCCTGCACATAATGGGAACCACTTTGAAGGGAGAAGTGTGCACCAGGACTCACAGCACTCCTAGTTCCCGCGCCTACACCTGGTGCAAAAATGCTGAGGAGCATAGCTAAAAGGAACACAGCAACATAATGAGGATTAAATTGGTCTCCTTTAAATATTCTGTGGATACAGGCTATGCTATTTGTTTAGGGAGTGCAGAGGGGATCTATCTATTTCACCATAGGAGCAGTCTGTTTGCAGGTTTTAATAATATGCTTATATTTGTTTAGTCTTCGTGGTTTTATTATTTTTTTTAATTACAGGCAATTTTTCTTGCTGGAATTATTTAGTTAAAACAGTTTGTAAACTATAATTTCATAGATTTTGATGCCAGAAGGGGCCATTGTGATTGTGTAGTTTGACCTGGGTAATCCAGGCCACAGAACATGCCCAAAATCATTCCTAGAGCGGTGTTTTTAGAGAAGCATGCAACCTTGATTTAAAATTTTCCCATGATGGAGAATTCACCATCATCTATCTCTTAGAATTCCACCTACCAACTACTGTGATAGGGACAATAGTTTTTCCTTACCATGTAAGTGAAAATTGTGGATCCTGATAATTATGCTTGAACTAGATTATATAGCAGATGCTATGGTGCAAGAGCAATAGTTGAGCTGTACCTTTATAGAGACTTTCTCCGTGGCACACTTTTGATAGCACAGCTCAAGGAAAGGCAACTAAATGTCTTGCAGTGACACTCTGCATTCAGTTCTACAAAGTTCCCATTTACTTTCATTTCAAGCAAATGAAAGGGACATACACCCCCCCATGTAGCAATGCAAAACCCCTGAACAATAATGGAGCTAGAGAAGCACGAAATTTACCTCTCTAGTTACTGTACTAGCTGAATAGTAACAGAGAGGTAGCTGTATTCTAGCTGAGTGAAATGCAAAATAAAGGAATAGCATTAAATACTAAAGTATTTTTTGAACATCATTCCTACTTTTTGGATTCACGGGTCCGATCAATATGATGGGCAAATATAATGAGCCAGATCCCCATCTGTGGTAGGTCAGTGCAGCTCTATTAAAATTAATGGAAGGGCATCAGATTTGCACCAGCTGAGTGTCTGGCCTATGTGTCTTAATCTCCTCCCAGATGCACTAAAATCAGGTGTGACACTTCTGAATATATTATTTTGCTTTGGGTTGTTAATGCCATAAATGTTTGGACAGATGTGCTGCATGAAATTTGACATTCAACCATTATTATTTTGCAGGATTCAGCATGACATGTTTCACAAAAAACGGTTAATTAATTTCAATGCCACTTCATTTTAAGATCTAATGAAAGCTAACTAAAGTCTTTAACAGTCTATAACCATTAAGATTATATGCAGAATCTGAGTGTTCTTTCTTAACTATAATCCCACTTCATTTTAAAGTAGATAGATACATGAAACACTTAATTTAACAAAATGACAATGATTTGATCTAAATATGATTAAAAAAATTCCCAAACATCGCAGTTAATGTTTTAATGATTTATATTTCTGCTATTAATGCCTACATGAGGAAACACAGAGTTAAAATAAACTCTTTTATGACAATTCACTCAATCCTCAGATATACATGACATTAAAATAACATATGGAACAAAAGATGTGACTATCAGAAATTGAGGTCAATTAGGGACTCATTATGAAGAAGCAGTGAAATTGATTTGTAACTATATCTCTTTGGGCTTCTGCTGTTCAAGAGAGTTAATAGTAAAATCTGAATTCTGACAAGGAGAGTCATTAAAACACTTCATAGGCAAGAGTTATGCATTACTTTAAAACTTACTATCTTGAATTTATTCCCATCTGCTAGCAAGATTTGTCATGTCCAAGAGAGTGATGATTTTGAATACAAAGGAAAGGGCTGCCATCAGCTCTAACACTCCATATTTCAGCAGATGTACATGCTGTCTTATTCCTTTTTCCAATTTTTAAAACCACCACACTGAACCACACACCATTATATTTTTCCCCTGTGCAAGCCTGACATCACACCATCTATTTTACTCAATTAAAAGGTTCATCCATTGCTTTTACTTTACTAACACAGATTGAAATCTGCTGTACAGTAGTTATATTCTATCCCCATCTCATTTTATTTGAACAGACTTCAATGTATTTCATTAACAAACAGTTCAGGGGACATTGGAGGACTTTTCCTATAAAGTCCCCAGTCTTGGTACCCTACCTCCTTATCCATCCTGCAAATTTCTCTACCACACAAGGATTCCTCTATTTTTAACTCAAGTATTAAGAATGTAGCAAGGCTGACAAGCTATAGGCTTTGTTAATGTTTTTATCCAGTGTAAAACGGATGCAAAAATGTTAATCTCTCTGTAAATCAGGAGTCAGATACTACAGAATCATGGGAAATGGGACTGGAGTTGCTTACATTTCTAATGTCACAGGTTGATATTCTTTGTAATACTAAAATATGACACAGTGAAAATATCCTAGTAATAATATTTTGTACTTTTATAGAAACAACACACACCCTTGAGAGTGTGACATTTAACCCCCTTGTAGTGCCTGATCTGTAGAAAAGGCTTGTGAGTTTGGTAATGGTCCGACAAATGGATTTATGGAGATATACCTATCTCATAGAACTGGAAGAGACATTCAAAGCTCACCGTGTCCAGTACCCTGCCTTCTCGGCAGGACCTACCACCATCCCTGTAGTATTTTGCCTCCTGAAAAAGAGGCACATGGTTCTAGCACTCTAAACCGCAGGTTCTAATTGTGCTGTGAAGCCAAGCAGGTGCACTACAACAGCAAGTTTCACCCGAGAATCTCACAGCATTATGTCAACACACACAGGGCCAAATCATGGTTTCTTGAGTGTGAACATGCCTGCAGAAAAGCAGGTTAAAATGTGACTGTGCATCAGCATTTCTTCCAGTCGCAGAGTCCTGCAAGAAGAAAAAGAGAATGCATCTTTCTCAGGTTCCCAAACAACTACACCAATGTAACAGAGAGGGAGACGTGCTAGTCTATACACTATCAAAAAAAAAAAAAAAGAGTCAAGTAGCACTTTAAAGACTAACAAAATAATTTATTAGGTGAGCTTTCATGGGACAGACCCACTTCTTCAGACCATAGCCATACCAGAACAGACTCAATATTTAAGGCACAGAGAACCAAAAACAGCAATCAAGGAGGACAAATCAGAAAAAAATGATCAAGGTGAGCAAATCAGAGAGTAGAGGGTATAAGTGGGGAGGGAAGGTCAAGAATTAGATTAAGCCAAATATGCAAATGAGACCCTATAGTGACTCAGAAAATTCCCATCCTGGTTCAAACCACGTGTTAATGTGCCGAATTTGAATATAAAAGACAGTTCAGCTGTCTCCCTTTGAACAGTGGTGCAAAAATTTTTCTTCAGTAACATGCAAACTCTTAAGTCATTAATAGAATGGCCCACTCCATGAAAATATTTACTAACCGGTTTGTGGATCTGGAGTGTTTTTATGTCTGTTTTGTGCCCATTAACTCTTTATCTAAGGGAGTTAGAAGTCTGTCCAATGTACAAAGCATCTGGGCATTGTTGGCACATGATGGCATCTATGATGTTAGTTGAGGAACATGAGAGTGTGCCCATGATTCTGTGAATAACCTGGTTAGGTCCAGTGATGGTATTTCCAGAGAAGATATGTGGACAAAGTTGGCAGTGGTCAGACTCATTACTGCTACAGCAGCAGAAAACCCAAAAGGAGGGCTGTGTTAGTGGGGGTTGGGCATGCAGACAAGCTGCCTCCATTTTGTAAAGGGGACAGAAAACCCAGCTGGGAAAGGACTAAATGCCTCTGAGTTTTTACTACACTACTGTAGCAGTTCCAATTTAATCTTCATGATAAGACAAAGCCACATCATCCTTAGTAAAATAATTTGGAAGGGCCAGACCAATATACAGCTCTTCTAGACTTCATGCACCCATGGCTTCTGTGAAGAAGGAACATCTGCTAAGGAGAGATTTGAATTTTCTTTTAAAAAATGTCACGGGTTTTAGAAATAGATATTTTGTTAGGTCAGAACTGAATTGCACTGTGAGAATTGGCCTGTCATCCTTTGCACAGGCATGAGTACTTGCCCTTTCCTGTAACAGCAACGAAGGGTCCTGTGGCACCTTATAGACTAACAGAAAAGTTTTGAGCATGAGCTTTCGTGAGCACAGACTCACTTCTTCAGATGCTGGTCTTGGAAATCTGCAGGGCCAGGTATAAATGAGCCAGAGCAAGGGTGGGCATAACAAGGTTAGCTCAGTCAGCAAGGGTGAGGCTTACTACTAGCAGTTGATCTGGTGGTGTGAACGCCAAGGGAGGGGAAGCTGCTTCTGTATTTAGCCAGCCATTCGCAGTCTTTGTTTAAGCCAGAGCTGAGGGTGTCGAATTTGCAGATGAACTGTAGCTCAGAAATTTCTCTTTAGAGTCTGGTCCTGAAATTTCTTTGCTGTAGGAAATTTCAGGACCAGAATCCAAAGAGAAATTTCTGAGCTACAATTCATCTGCAAATTCTACGCCCTCAGCTCTGGCTTAAACAAAGACTACGAATGGCTGGCTAAATACAGAAGCAGGTTCCCCTCCCTTGGTGTTCACACCTCCAGATCAACTGCTGGTAGTAAGCCTCACCCTTGCTGACTGAGCTAACCTTGTTATCCCCACCCTTGCTCCGGCTCATTTATACCTGGCCCTGCAGATTTCCAAGACCAGCATCTGAAGAAGTGAGTCTGTGCTCACGAAAGCTCATGCTCAAAACTTTTCTGTTAGTCTATAAGGTGCCACAGGACCCTTTGTTGCTGTTACAGATCCAGACTAACACGGCTACCCTTCCGATACTTGCCCTTTCCTGGTTACTCTTGGCAGCCAGTCAGCAGTTGTATCCTCTAAAAGAAAAAAATTGCAATTTAAGGTAAAATGACCTGAATTAAAGACCTAATATATTTAACAGGATGTGTCCAGAGATGCATGAATGGCCATAAGAGAGAACGATACAACAGCCAAACCCCAATGTGATTTGGGTGCACAACCTTCTGAGCTAGAACCAGATACGCTGCCAGTGTGGCATCTGGCAAGCCAGCAGCCAGTACCATTTATTCCTTGTTTCTGTAGCGCTATACTTTCACTTGAATAGTGTAAGTAATAGGCTACTATTGGATATTGTTTTGCTTCATATTTCATTAATAAACAATACATTTTAGAGAGAGATTTTTCCAGTTCAGGTTCAGTATTTTACAAGTAGATGTCAAATCCAAATCTTTGCTTTGAGGCATTGTATCACCTCTCTAATTTGCTTCTAATTAACTGGAACAATTTATGATAATCTACTCTGCTGTTTTATTTGAGCCATTTCTAACATCTGGGCAGTTATTCAGTAGTGGGGGAAAGAAATAACACAATTAATTTTATTTAGCCTCAGTATCATCTGCATGTATCAAATGGATAAAGTGTCCTTCAGTAGCCCATTCACCTTCAGAAAAGAGCTATCATATCTATATTCTATATATGGTGCTGATTCTAATCAGTGGATTCTATTATAGGCCTTTAAGCAAAAAAGAAAGTGCTGATGAAGGCCATAAAAATAAATGAAGCTTATTGCTTCTTGACATCTTTAGCACTTTCTGAGGTTTCCTGAGTGAGCAGCAGTAGCAGACAATAGCTAGGAGATTGTGTGTAAGATAATGAGAAAAATAAATGCATCCTTGGAAGCAGCCAGCAGGAACTGCTGCTAACATTCATTACCTGAGGTCTTGGCTGCCTCTAGTATGATGCTATTAATTTGTAGAATGATCTAAGAGGTGTGAAAGAAAGCTGATATTTGCTCCTGTCCTGACCTTCATGATTATCTTTTTAATATTAGCATGGAGATCAAATGTATTATCATTTTGAAGCTGTCTTTTTGTCTCTCTTCTCCCCCTCTGCCCCACTTTATGTGGGAAGAGAAGTGAAACATACTAGGTCAGAAGAACTGGACTGAGGCCCACTCCTTAACTCCTGTTCATGTAAAAGTAATAATAATTAGATGTGGAGGGAGCATTTAAATGAGTTGAGTGAATTGTGTGGGAAGAAATCTTCACATTCAAAAGCTAATTTTGTTTCAAGCATATTTTGCAACTCTTTCATGTTTGCTTTCTAGAATCATTAAAGCATTAGTGCTGTAGTAGTGGAAATATTTAAGAAAAGTTAGTTTTAAGTTTGAATTATCAATTTGTGAAGTGCTGACTGCCTATTTGATCTGCAATTCACAACCAAGGAGTCATGATTGACACAATACTGATTAATTACACAAGTCACACAGTATTGTTTCTATTCCCTAATTGGATGATTTATGTGACTAACCAGCTCAGCATGATTTGCAATTTATATATTTGTTTGCAATGTACATGGTGGGGCTGATTTTTAGCTGGTGTAAACAGGAATGGATATCCATAGATATCAGTACCAGGTAACACCTAAGGAGGATGTTCCCTACCCAATTCCTGCCCTGTTGCATAGTTAGGTACATCAACAAATCAGGGAACAACTGCCAGGTCCATGTGACTCATGACACTTAAGAATAAAGTATGAATTACAAATGGGAGTATTTTAAAAGGGAGTATACAGGCTGCAGTTTGTGTGGTGGGTTGGCTGTGTTGGTTAGTTAAATAATTTCATAAATGTGCAGATTTATATATTCATGAAATGGGATATTTAACGTTTGTAAACATTCTGTTAACTAAGAATTATTCACTAAAAGTATTTGTAAATTACTTGAAAGAAATAATCCTGCCCCAAAAGTACGCATGCACTTCCTTTTCTCCATGGTCTCCTCTTCTCCTGACTTTAGTGGAAACACTTACAGAATGCATTGTCAAGAATGTGTGTGAGACAAGTATATATACACCATTCAGACAAAGAAGGTACCAGAAAAGACCTAGTGGTAGGGATAACTCCACATTTCCAGACCTGTCAACATTGTATGATGAGAAGGGGGGTCTTCAAAAGGGAGAAAGATCTATTCAGATGTGGAGGAGCAGGATTGCTCCAAGTGGCAGACTTCAGGAGCGATTCCTGAAAGCACAGAGGGAATTTCAAGCCAGGGGATCTTCACTACATCCAAGAAGAGTACAGTGGACTATAAAGGTAAGGTGACATTCTGAGACTGACTCAGAGATCCTGCCAGAGTGATTTCCTCCCAACCCAACTGTCCCTCTCTTTCCTGTGGCCACAGAGAGGGAATATCCCCAAATATATCATGGCTTGTGACTTCTATTTTGATCCCCCATCTGAAGAGATTTAAGAAAGCGTATATAAATCTTTGCAGGACTGAAGCCTATAATGATCATCTTACACTCTGATCATGGAACTAGCATCACAAACACAATACAAGTCAAATATATCAAATAATTTATTTTGTCAATTATTCACACAACTCAAGTTTTATATTAAAAGACTGAGACATGGCAAGTGGAAATATTTGCTTTTCTTCTATATTACACCTCTGGAATTTGCTACACCAGGGAGAGCTAACAGCAAATGCAATGAAATTGAAAAGTCAATCATAGAATTAATGAACTTCAGAGTTTTAAAAAAAATAGGCTTTTACTCAGATCATCTAACTTTTGCAGTTTTTTTTTCAATTTACAGTAATCTATTTTTCTGAAAATTATCTGAGAATAGCAGTATATCTTGGGTGTGCAAATAGTGTCAGGGCTGTAATTTGTTTGGGAGGTTAATTTTATGTATGTGTAGAGGCATACCATGAAGTGTCTGTTTGCAATCTAAATATAGAACAGTGAGTAGCAACCATATCTAAGAATAGCCACATCTATTTGGTGGGAATGCAATCCCTTTTGAGTACCAAAAAAGAACATTTTAACATACAGTAAACCCCTGACTTATGTGGCAGTTGCATTCCTGTGAAACTCCATGTAACTCAAATTTCGAGTTACTAGGGGGGAGTCAGGAAACTGACCAGTGTAGCAGGGCTGGTCAGCGTCCTGTCTCCTATGAGCAGCAGGGAGCTGGGAGCAGGTTTCCAGATGCCCACTGCTCACAGGAGGAGGGAAACTGAACAGTGCAGCAGATCTGGACAGTTTTCTGTCTCCTGTGAGGGGTGGGGAGCTTTTTGCCAGGCTCTAACTCCATGCCACTTACAGGAGTGGGGAAACTGACTAGCACTACAGTGCTGGTTAGTTTCCCAATTCCTTTGGAGGTGGAGCTGACTCCCACCTCCCCTCTGCTCACAGGAGGCAGAAAACTGATAAGTGCTGGTCAGTTTCCTGGCTCCCCTGAATGATGAACAGCCCAGAGCCAGGCACCAGCTGCCTACCACACTGAGTCGCATTAAACCAAGATACTCACAACCTGAGTGCACGTGTCTCCAGATTCTACTGTATTTTCATTTTCAGTGAGTTTACATTTCTGCCTTTCCTGTTTTGCAAAGGAATTTTCTAAATCATTAAGATGGAAACAGATTCACTTGTATTTTATACACACATATTTAGTTGTGCCCTCATCTTCTTTTTTTCAGCCACTCACTGTCCCTTTCTCCTAGAAGGTCCTGTTTTGAATATAGTCCTCCTTGTAGAAACATGGTGCCACCTTCTGGCAGACACTGGTACAAAACTTACATTAAGATATGATTTAAACTAAAATTAGGATAAAAGTTGGTCCTCCCTGGTCCAACACCCTTGGGACCTGGTTGCTTCCAAACAAGGGGGTTTGACAGACCAGGGGAGTCAAGTTCACTCCCCCTGCCACCAGTCTTCGGGCCAGGTTTCTGGCCACTGGCTCCCCAGTCAGATCTTCTGGCCATTGGGCCGTTGTGGCATTGAATTGGCTCTGCTTGCAGCCTGAGCTGGACTCCCATCCATGCCCCACACCCAGCCACCAGTGCTTTCCAGTCCGTACATCCCCCAAAAGTGAGAAATATGGGAGAAAAATAGTTTTCTTTTCATTAAAATAATTAAAATTTTCTTTCTTTCTTTCTTTCTATTTACTTACATATTTATTGGTAATAGTGCCTTAAGACCTAAATGGATATTAGAACTCCATTGCTGTCCAAAAAAATGGACAGTTTTTGTCAGAGACTGCACAATCTAATATCATAAAAGTCAGTAAAAGAATAAATGAGTATCTGTATCATAACATAATCTCAGTCACATGGCACACTCTTCCTCATACATAAAGGCACAAAGTTTGAGGCCAGAAGGGATTATTTTATCATCTTGTTTGATCTCCTTTATATCACAGACCATTAAATATTACCTAGTTAGCCCACTATGAAGCCCAAAACATTGTTTCTTCTCCTTTTTCTTCTTCTTCTGAAACCAAATAGAAAGAAGGGGCTTTTGAAGTCTGTGGGTCCTTCTGAAAGCTCCCTGTCTACACAGGCAGCTCGCGCTTCAAAACCAGCACTTTCAAACTGTGCATGGCTGCCATTATGCTAATGAGGCATGGCATATTCATAGCAGTGCCTCGTTAACATCTTCCTAACTCACCGATTACCATGCCCCTTCTGAAAGGAAGGGGCTAGTGTAGACATAGCTGTATATTTCAGTAGAGTCCAAACCCTGTCCTAGGAGAACAATTTGAGTAATCAGAATGTGCACTGGAGAATTCTTAAATTCCTATTTGAAAGGTACAGAGTCTTAGGGGAAATGACTGGTGGTTTGAGGGGATCCATTTCATCTGGATTCTGTGACACATAGGACACCTGACCTTACAAAATCCCGCCCTCACACACAGCTGCAGGTATGTTGAACCTCTCTTACCTGACAACACTCTTACCTGTCAACCTCCATTATACAACATGATTTTAGTTAGTTGGATGACCACTAAGCGTGGCCAACTTGCTCATGGTCCCATAAAGTTTGTTTCCAGTGACCAGTCCTGGCTCTTAGTGTTCTGGGCTGTTATTCAGCTGTAATTTACCTGTAAATGTCTTCTAAGAGCCCAGTAAGCAGTGAATATGTTGGTAACGCTGCTAGACAATATTGACAACCCATGGTCTGGCAAATTCCCTTGCCCAACATCCATCGGGTTCTGAGGGTGCTAGATTATGGAGGTTCAGCCTGTAGTAGTGCAGGAAGCTGTCTCCATACATGCAGACTTTTGCCTATATATTCATTTATTATTTTGTGAAAAAGTATCTATGGCCCCCTTTTTTTTTTCTTGGGAGATAGTGATTAGCAGCAGCAGTGAGGATCTATGGGCAGTATTTGAGCCTGCAGCTTCTCTCATGGCTTAATCGTCCAATATTAGATTTTCACTGTTGATTGTAATAACCGCATGTCAGACTATTTCCAAATTCCTGAGTCTGAGTGTTTTTCCTTCTAAGAGAAAGTTCTTTTGAGGGACTTGCATATATACTGTTGAAGGATAATGTGCCCTGTTGTAGCAGTGATCGCCAGGTATTTGATCTGGTGATGTAGATTCCCAGGAATTTAGATCGTTGTTGAATTTTTTCATGGTGTTTTTTAATATATCCTTGAATCTGAGCTTTGGTCTTCCTCTTGTTCTCACCCCACATGACAGTTCACTGAAGAGGATTTCTTTGGGAAGACGTTCGTCACCCATTTTTCTTGCATGACCAAGCCATCGTAGTCTTCTGTTGTTGAGGATCACTAGGGCCAGATATAAATACGGATGAATATTCTGGTAGTTGGTCTGTTTAAAATGCTTTATAGATGAACATATTTAAGATTGGGAGGTAGCTGTGTGTCAAGCTGGGGTGTCTGATCATTCCCTGGTCTTTTAAAATAAAAAAATAAATAAGTCACCTTTCTCCCTGCATGGCAGAGCTTCTGGCATATTGGGGCATGGAAGTACCTTAATAATATGGGAGTTTCCCATGGATGGAACCCAAGAATGTGTGACATAGTTGGGAGATTTTGTTACACCTATTGGCTAGTGCTACACTCAGCAGATTAATGCAAATGAGCAGTCTTGAAAATGCAAATTGGTCGATCATTTGCAATTCAAACAGCTCATTTGCATATTCATATTTTTCCAGGCATAAGGGGCTGCCAACAAAGGAGGGTTTTGTCAGCAGAACCACATCTTCACTGTTTGTTTTCTATTGTGAATATGCAAATGTGTTGCTCAAATATGCAAATGATCAGCCATTTTGAATTCTAGAGACTGCTCATTTGCATCAAGCTGGAGGCACTAAGGGTGAGTGTAGCACGAGCCATGATGTGTTGTGCTGTGTACTGCAAATATCTTCCCTTTTCAGCACTTTGCATGTGATCCCAACACCATCTGGTTTAAATGACCCAATCACAGCCCCTATGATGAGGGTACCCAAGGCTACCTGATGTCTTAGGCACAATCCTGAGGGAAGGGTGTGGTTAAGTGGCACTGGCTCAGAAGTAGCACCAAAAGCCCTTGTGACTCAGGAGCACAATTCTTCCTGTGATTGACCCTTGTATTCAGGGTACAATCTGTGATCTCACAGTCCTCCTCTCATAACCAGGAATTGCCACTGGCCACAGTGTAAGGGAGATGGCATCAGGGTTTTGCTTTGGCCAGTTGCATACAAGATGCAATGCAACACTTTATTTCCAGGGTACCCAGAACGTTGACACCAGAAGTTCTAAAGTGGCTATGCATAGGGGCCAGAAATGCTGTAGGTGTGACCAGGGTGAAGCTCCCAGCCAATGTGCTCTCACACATTTCATACAATGCATGCATAGGCAACGTGAAAGGTATTAGTTTCTGCTGCTTTATTCCCCTTTAAAGGAATTTGTAAAAGCAGCTTTTAACAGTATGGCTGGAGAAGCTCCCGCTTGTGGAACTTCTTGGTGCTATGATGTTATTTATGGGTTTCCCTGTCTCTGGTGCCCACTGTGACTGGGCTCTGGCCTCCTAGTCAATTGTCTCTTCAATCTGATTCACCCTGTATGGGGGATTGGTGGGGCTCAGCTCCCAAATATTCCGAAACAAGGCAGAAGCCTGCCTACTAATGGGCCTTCCCTCACTTTGCTAATGGAGATGTCCTTGCCCTCATCTTCAAGCTTCATTCTCAGTCTCATACTTGGACTCACATGAGCCTTAGGATCCATCTGCTTGTTCCCAGTGGCTTCAATTATGCAAAAAAGGCTCTCTTCAAGCACAGCAGTTTCCTCCTCTTTGGCCAGTCAGCCATGGCCCACAAACTGAGACAGGCTGTCTCCTGTGATGAATGGGAGCTGAGGTGGTGATGTGTGTGGGCCCAAGAGCAGTGTGTTTTATTTTTCAATACATAACAAATTAATGCCTGTTTTCAAAGGTTGTTAATGGTCCTAATAATGGCTAAATTTCCGAATTTATAGAAAACCAGGTTGCTTCCCATTATCAAATTGTATAGTTGCTTACATCTCTATTGATTTGCTCTAGTTGTAATCCCAAGGAAATGAACATCAGGGTGTTTTCTAACTATGTCTTTTGTTCACGGTATTCAGTGCCTGCCATTATTTCCCATGTAGAAGAAAGCTTGAAGAAAAATGCTGCTGCTTTGTAGTGACTGTTTTATAGCATTTAATTGTAGGGCAGTTTACAACTCCTCAGTGAGGGAAGATACAGAAAGGTAAGTGGTCAGCTGTGATTAGCCGTGTCTACACGTGCACGCTACTTCGAAGTAGTGGCACTAACTTCGAAATAGCGCCCGTCACGGCTACACACGTTGGGCGCTATTTCGATGTTAACATCAACGTTAGGCGGCGAGACGTCGAAGTCGCTAATCCCATGAGGGGATGGGAATAGTGCCCTACTTCGACGTTCAACGTCGAAGTAGGGACCGTGTAGTCATTGCGCGTCCCACAACATCGAAATTGCAGGGTCCTCCATGGTGGCCATCAGCTGAGGGGTTGAGAGACACTCTCTCTCCAGCCCCTGCGGGGATCTATGGTCACCGTGTGCAGCAGCCCTTAGCCCAGGGCTTCTGGCTGCTGCTGCTGCAGCTGGGGGTCTGTGCTGCATGCACAGGATCTGCTACCAGTTGTCGGCTCTGTGGATCTTGTGCTGTTTAGTGCAAGTGTGTCTGGGAGGGGCCCTTTAAGGGAGCGGCTTGCTGTTGAGTCCGCCCTGTGACCCTGTCTACAGCTGTGCCTGGCACCCTTATTTCAATGTGTGCTACTGTGGCGTGTAGACGTTCTCTCACTGTGCCTATTTCGATGTGGTGCTGCGCAATGTCAATGTTGAACATCAACGTTGCCAGCCCTGGAGGACGTGTCGACGTTATTCATCGAAATAGCCTATTTCGATGTCTCCACATTGAAATAGGCTACTTCAATGTAGGCTTCACGTGTAGATGTAGCTTAGGTCATTAAGTAGAGAAAATGTGTCTGTGGTACAGGCAGACATTTGGGACGACATATAATGCAATAAGTAAAAATATGACATACAGGACAATAGGTGCATCTGACAAAGTGGGTCCTTTGCCCATGAAAACTTATGCTCCAAAATATCCTCTGGTCTATGAGATGCCAGAGGACTTCTTGTTTTTTTTGAAGACACAAACGAACTTGGCTACCCTCAGATATTGCACAACACGTGAAGTGTCTAATAAATGGTCAATTAAAAAGTCTCTGTCTAATAAAGAGTCAATTAAAAAGTCCCTGTCCTAATTAAGGCAAAATCATTAAAATCCAATGCAGAGCAATGAGAGGCCCCAATATTGCAATGGCTTGCAATCACCACTGAGTATGCATGGCTTGCAATCACCACTGCGTATGAGTACAGTCACTGGGAGTACGCCCTCACAGAATGGGGGGCTATAGTATGTCATCATACCTTGACTTCAGTAAAGCTTTTGATACCTTTTCTCACAACATTTTTGCCCATAAATTAAGGAAGTGTGTTAAGGAAATATGGATTGGATCCTTGGACTATAAGATGGATAGAAAACTGGCTTAATGGTCAGGCCCAACGGGCAGTGGTCAATGGCTCAATATCTGGATGGTGGTCTGTTTCAAGTGGAGTGCCACAAGGCTCGGTTCTGGGGCCTGTGTTATTCAACATCTTTATTAATGACCTGGATGACAGACTGAATTGCACCCTCAGCAAGTTTGCAGATGACACAAAACTAGGGGGAGAGGTAGATTTGTTGGAGGATAGAGAGAGAATCCAGAGGAACCTGGATAAATTGGAGACTGGGCCAAAAGAAATCTGATGCGGTTTAATAAGGAGAAGTGTAGAGTCCTGCACCTGGGGCGGAAGAATCCCAAGCATTGTTATAGGCTGGGGACTGACTGGCTCAGCAGCAGTATGATGGAAAGGGACCTAGGGGTTATGGTGGATGAAAGGCTGGATATGAGTAAACAGTGTGCCCTTGTAGCCAAGAAGGCTAATGGCATATTAGGGTGCATTAGGAGGAGCACTTCAAGCAGATCTAGAGAAGTAATTATTCCTCTTTATTCGGCATTGGTGAGGCCACATCTGGAATATTGTGTCCAGTTTTGGGCCCCCCAATATAAAAAGGATGTGGATTTGCTGGAGCAGGTTCAGCAAAGGGTAACAAAAATGATTAAGGGTCTGGAGCACAGGACCTATGAGGATAGGCTGAGGGATTTGGGCTTGTTTAGTTTACAGAAGAGAAGACTTAGAGGTGATTTAATAGCAGCCTTCAACTTCTTGAAGAGGAGCTCTAAAAAGGAGGGTGAGAAATTGTTCTCAGTGATGTCAGATGGCAGAACAAGGAGTAATGGTCTGAAGTTGAAGAGGGAGAGGTGTAGGTTAGATATTAGGAAAAAATCCTTCACCAGGTGGGTGGTAAAGCATTGGAAAGCATTGCCTAGAGAGGTGGTGGATTCTCCATCCCTTGAGGTTTTTAAGTCCTGGCTGGACAAGTTCTTGGCTGGGATGACTTAGTAGGGGTTGATCCTGCTTGAAGCAGGGGGCTGGACTAGATGACCTCCTGAGGTCCCTTCCCGCCCTGTGATTCTGTGACTATAAGATGAATAGAAAGCTGGCCTGACAGTTGGGCCCAAAAGGTGGTAGTCAATGGGGCCCAAAAGGTGGTAGTCAATGGCTCAATATCTGGATGGTGGTTGGTTTCAAGTAGAGTGCCCCAAGGCTCAGTTCTGGGGTCAGTGTTGTTCAACATCTTTATTAATAACCTGGATGAGGGATTGGATTGCACCCTGAGCATGTTTGCAGATGAAACTAAGCGAGGGGGAGAAGGTAGTTGGAGGCTAGAAATAGGATCCAGAGTGACCTAGATAAATTGGAGGATTGGGTCAAAAGAAATCTGATGTGGTTGAATAAGGAGAAGTGTAGAGTCCTACAGTTGGGAAGGAAGTACCCCAAGCTTTGTCATAGGCTGGGGACCAACTGGCTAAGCAACAGTACAACAGAAAGGGACCTAGGGATTACAGTGGAGGAAAGGCTGGGTATGAGCAAACAGTGTGCCCTCATAGCCAAGAAGGCCAATGGCATTAGGAGTGTTTTGATCAGATCTAGAGAGGTTGTTGTTGCCCTCTATTATGCACTGGTGAGGCCACATCTGGAGTATTGCATCCAATTTTGGGCCCCCGAGTACAGAAAGGATGTGGATGTGCTGCAACAGGTTCAGCAGAGGGCAACAAAAATGATTATGGGGCTTGAGCACATGACCTATAAGGAGAGGCTGAAGGATTTGGGCTTATTTAGTTTGCAGAAGAGAAGACTGAAGGGTGATTTAATAGCAGCCTCCAAATTCCTGAAGGGGTGCTCCAAAAGGGATGGAGAGAAACTGTTTTCAATGGTGACAGACAGCAGAAAGAGGGTAATACTCTGAAGTTACAGAATGAGAGGAGTAGGCTGGATATTAGGAAAAACTCCTTCACCAGGATGGTGGTGAAGCACTGGAATGCTTTGCCTAGGGAGGTGGTGAAATCTCCATCCCTAGAGGTTTTTAAGTCCCAGCTTGACATAGTCATGGCTGGGAAGAATTAGTTGAGATTGATCCTGTTTGGGGCAGGGGGCTGGACTTAATAACCTCTTGAGGTCCCATCCAGCTCTGTGATTCTATGATTCTATGATCATCATAAGCCTGATAGCGCTCCTACTAAAGTCAGTGAGTATTACCAGTGAGCAATCAGTGAATTTACTCAAAAATATTAGATAAAATAGATTTCATAACTTTCTTCCATTTGCAGTATAGTAGATTGGTGTGGAGCTAGTCTTCAGAAACTAAGCCACTCTGCACCGGAAAGGGAAACATGGAATGAAGTAGTGAGAGAGGCATCCGACATCACCAGGCACTGAGCCCGTGGTTGTTGATGATGATATCATTTGGAAGTTTCACATTCCATACACTTTCATTTCCTGGTCTGGATCTTAGTACTCAGCCTGTTATGCATAGTAACACCTATGAATGTTAATATATTTACTATATATGTTAATATGCTTTTATTATATCATTTCAGGGAAAAATAGGAATCTTGTTAATCAAGAGGAATTTTGGATGTCTGTAATTTAATACCGTGTCTCAATATTTATAGTGATTCTTACAAAAGAAAAAATAATAAACTGGTTTCAATAATCATCATATGAAAAATTTAAATAATTCAATTGTGTTTTCCTAAAATTCAATTAATAACAAATATCTACAATCTCTTGTCATACTCTCTTCTGCATCCATAGAGCATAAGGCTTGGAAGGACCTCCTGAAACACCAAGACCAGTCCCATGCTAGTCTAGTTAAGGCTTGATCTTGCTATGAATGCAGGGGGACTGAACCACTGGAGGTCTCTTACAGTCCTACAATTCCATGATTCCATTATTCTATGCCATTGCAGGCAACCCTATTGATCCCATTCATAAGTGTATCACGATGCTTCTTAACATTAATACAGTTTGTCCCACTCCTCCTGTTAGAAGGCATACCCAGAACCTCACTCCTCAGATGGTTAGAAACCATCTTCTAATTTCCAGTCTAAATTCATTCATAGTAGTTTATACCCATTTGTTCCTGTGAAACCATTGTCCTTGTGCTTAGACATCTCTTTTTCTTGATGTTATCCCTGGGTTACATGCACAGTCAGATTGGGAAGGACAGAATGTGGTGTGTCACCCTGAAACTTTGAATGAAATTATTTAAGAGAAATACTCTCAGTCAAGCAGAATATAGCTTCGATATCAATTGAAAATAGGCTGCTTTCCTCACCATGTGGCAATCTGTAGGCATTGTCTATGACGAAAAAATGTACACATAGTGGAGTTGGTTCGAAATTTTTCAACAAAGGCTTTTTGTTGTTGTTGCTGTTGTTAGAAGACACTGATTTATGTGTTTCAGCAAAATTCCATTTTGAAATAACCTTCTAGCTCAGAAAACCACTTCCTACTGTGATGTACTATATTTTGCCGTAACGATATATTATCAGCAATAGAGAAATATCACAGAAACCTTTTAAAAAGAAGCATACATCCCTTCAGACTATGCTTTATAGAGCTTTATATATTTTTAAAAATATGTTTCAACAAATTCCATAATTCTCTTAATTACTTCCGTGGCCTCCTGTTACCGTAGCATCTATGCACTTCACAACCTTTAAAGTGATGAGCCTCACAACACTTCTGTGAAGTAGTAAATTGCTGTTACAGCCCTCATTTATAGATGGGGAAGTAAGGGATAGAGTGAAGATGAAGTAGATGTTTAAAAACGCAGATGGTATTTGATAGGATTTTTCAAAAGCACCTAAGCACTTTTGAAAATTCCACTAGACTAAAGTGCATCTCTAGGTGAACAATGATACCTTAAAAAATTGGAGGAGGCCACAGGAGTTAGGCACTTACCTTCCTTAGCCACCTTACAAAAGTTCCCAATACTTGATAGTAACAAGAATTAAAAAAAACCCTAAGCATACAGCATGTCCAAAAATATTATGTAGAAAGAAGGGAAGTGTTATATCTTGGACCCGTTGAAGTTAATGTGAATTTTTCACCCAGCATTGCCATTACACCGCAGCTATACATTAGTGCCACTCAGAGCATATAGGAAACTGATGTTTTAAAAATTACTCATAGTTAATAAGGGGCTTGTCTACACTTGCCCCCAACTTCGAAGGGAGCATGTTAATCAGGGTGATGGGAGATTACTAATGAAGTGCTCAGGTGAATATGCAACACTTTATTAGGCTAATTCTCCGCCGTGGTAACTTCAAAGCGTCAAACTTCGAAGCGCTGGTATGCATGTAGCCGTGTTCACTTCCAAGTGCCTGCGCTACTTTGAAGTACCTTTACTCCCCAAAATTTTGAGGAGTAAAAGCACTTTGAAGTAGTGTGGACACTTTGAAGTGCCCGCAGTTACATGCATGCCGGTACTTCAAAGTTTGACACTTAAAGTTGCTGCGGGGGAGAATTAGCCTAATGAAGTGCTGCGTATTCACCACAGCCCTTTATTAGTAATCTCCCATCACCCTGATTAATATGCCCCCTTCAAAGATGAAGTGTAGACCTAGCCATAATGTGTCACCTATGCGGTCAGGATGAAGTTATTCCATCAGTTCCCAAGGAGTGCTGGATCTGGTTTTCTGGGAGATGGTTCTGTGAAGAAATAGAAATTGTGAATTTTTTATATTTTAGGGCTAGGAGAAGGACAGTTGGGCTGTTTCCTAGGACTGGGCAGCATATGTTCAGATGATCATTGTCATTAATTTGTTAAGCTGTAGTTGGGACATCTTTACCGGTGTGGTGCTTGGATTTCTGATCTGCTCCATTTAGTTGATACCCTTGGCTGACTGCATGTTCTCCCTCTCTGAATGCCAGTCTGGGCTCTGATCAGTTAGCCTGCACCACAGACTTCTGAGGGCACCAAAGAAGCACAAGTCAAGTGAGGTATGAAGGAACTGGAACCAGGTTTATTCTCAATAGTGTGTGGGCTCCAGCACCCTCATGAATCCCTAATATGACTCACCAGTTTACACTGGTACATGCATACGCCATGACAACGGACATGACTGAGTTGCTGGCAAGGAGTCTGTGTCATCCCCTAGTTCACTTGACACAGCCCCTGTTACACAGACTTTTATACATAGGTATAAACAAGTTACATGGACATTACATATTCAGATATAAACCCCTAATTGCAATAATACAACTCCCCGCACCTCCCCGATCTTGCCCATTAACATGGACCACAAAAACAACATATCCATCATGCTTGTCAAAATGACCTGCTCCTGAACTTTGGTCAGAATGTACCTGGTGCTAAGCTGTTATCTATGGGGAGGGTATGGGGCGTATATGGTACCAAGCAGGATGTGTTTATGTGTGTCACTGAGTGCCAGGCGCTGCGTGCTTCCAGCTGCTTTTTAGGCCCTGTTTCTTATTAGCACTCTGTCTCTTGCTGCATTCCTGTGAGCAGCATCTATTTAGCTCACAGTTTTTGCCTTAACTTTCTGTTGTTCAGGCTTGAGGTGCTTTAACTAAGCATTGACCATTGTCTTGGGCCCTCAGCCTTACACCAAGCCTGATTGTCAGGCCCTCTCATTACTACAAAAGCACAAGTTAGAGATTTATTCAGAATATGCATGACTCCTGATAAACTCAAATTCTCTTGAGCAACACTGCTAGAAAACCTGATCAGATAGAAGCTCTTTTTTTTCCTCCACCTCTGGTGAGTTCACCTTCTATTTCTAATTTCCAACAGCCAAGCTGTGTCTACACGTGCACGCTACTTCGAAGTAGCGGCACTAACTTCGAAATAGCGCCCGTCGCGGCTACATGCTTCAGGCGCTATTTCGAAGTTAACTTCGACGTTAGGCGGCGAGACGTCGAAGTCGCTAACCTCATGAGGGGATCGGAATAGCGCCCTACTTCGACGTTCAACGTCGAAGTAGGGACCGTGTAGACGATCTGCGTCCCGCAACGTCGAAATTGTGGGGTCCTCCATGGCAGCCATCAGCTGGGGGTTTGAGAGACGCTGTCTCTCCAGCCCGTGTGGGGCTCTATGGTCACCGTGTGCAGCAGCCCTTAGCCCAGGGCTTCTGGCTGCTGCTGCTGCAGCGGGGGATTCATGCTGCATGCACAGGGTCTGCAACTCGTTGTCGGCTCTGTGGATCTTGTGCTGTTTAGTGCAAGTGTGTCTGGGAGGGGCCCTTTAAGGGAGCGGCTGGCTGTTGAGTCCGCCCTGTGACCTTGTCTGCAGCTGTGCCTGGCACCCTTATTTCGATGTGTGCTACTGTGGCATGTAGACGTTCCCTCGCTGCACCTATTTCGATGTGGTGCTGCACAACGTCGATGTTGAACATCGACGTTGGCAGCCCTGGAGGACGTGTAGACGTTATTCATCGAAATAGCCTATTTCGATGTCGCCACATCGAAATAAGCTACTTCGATGTAGGCTTCACGTGTAGACGTAGCCCCAGTGGGGAAAAGAAGAAAAAACTATTAATTATTTTCTCTTGAATCTGTCTCTCTTCTTACCAAGTTTATCGCAGCTGCCATTGAACTCATGTGAGAGACAGCCATTTACTTCAGAAGTAGCTGGATCAGAACCTTAACAAATTATTACAAAGGCTTTTGTTCACGTCTTATTTTGGCCACAGAGAATCTGATTATCAGATTGTGAAACCAAGCCAAGTGCCTACACAGACTGAGTAGACTAAAATGACTTAATTTATTCATGCTACTGATGAAGTGACTGCGCCTTCAGAATAAACCAACCTTTCTCAAATTGGGGTCTGTGAAGGAAGTTGAATGGGTTTGCGAGATTCATTGATCAACTTATCCCCTTTGAGTTCCTTCCTCACAGTAGTAAGGTGGGGTCTTCATCTGTCCTGGTTCCGTGTGGCTTTTGGAAGCATCTTCCAGGTCCCTGAGGCCCCTTGGCTCATGGGTGGCCATGTAGGCTCTGCGTGCTGCCCCTATCTGAGTGCTGCCGCCAGAGTGCCTCCTGTTTTAGCTCAGAGTCCTCTCCTGAACTCAGACTTCCTCCTGTATCCCACACCCTGCACTCTTCCAACATCCCTCATCCTTGGCCAAACTCCACAAACCATAACTCCAGCCAGTGCTTTCCCTGCTTCCATGCCACACACACACACCCTGTACCATAGCCCCTGCCCCAGCCCACAGTCCTTTCACACATCCAAACTCCCACCTAGATCCTGCCCCAACACCTCAGAGAAGGGCCAGCGAATCATTGAAGGGGCAGGATAGAAGTTTCCTGGAAAAAAAAAATCCAAATGGGGATCCTCAGGTTGCTTAAGCTTTAGAACTACTGAAATAAACCAAAGTTGAACATTGTGTTATTCCAACTTTTTGTACAGAAGAAATAAGCTACAATTTAAGAATGGTTTATTGTTTAGCATGCTTGTATGGAATTTGGAAGACATCAATTTAATTCTTATCTTACTATGTGAGCTTTGCAAGTCATCTCCTCTCTCACCTGGCCTCAGTTTCTCATTAGTAAAATGGAGATAATAATATTACCTTACTTCATGGCAGTGTTGAAAATAAATCATAGAACCATAGGGTTGGAAGAGACCTCAGGAGGTCATCAAGTCTCACTGCCAACTCAGAGGACTAATCCCAACCAAACTATTCCAGACAGGGGCTTGTCAAGCCAGGACTTAAAAACAACTATGCATGCAGATGCGCCCCTCCCCCCCCCAGTTCTGCAGGCAACCTATTACAGTGCTTCACCACCCTCTCAGTGAAATAGCTTTTCCTCATAACCAACCTAGACATCCCACACTGAAACTTGAGACCATTGCTTCTCATTCTGTCAGGACTCTATCCCCATAGTTTGGTCACTAAAAGTGGCACAGCATAGACATACTCAGTATGAACAGTAAGGGTGGGGTGCGACAATGACTTGGGAACGTGTACTATTTTGTTTGTTGTTAGGATTGAAGTTGAGTGAACTGGTTTTTAGGTGTGTTTCTTTGTTTGTTTTTCCTAATGGAAAAGTAGCATAAAACCAGAGCAACAGGGCTACGTCTACACTACAGCAATCTTTTGACAGAAGCCCTTCTGGAAGATCTCTTCTGAAAGACCTTCTTTCAAAAGACTGCATCCACACACAAAAAAGCAGATCAGAACAATGATCTGCTCTTTTGAAGAGAGCATCCACACAGGCCCTGCTCTTTTGAAGGAACAGGCCAGAGATCGAAAAATCAGGCCCCATGAGGACTGCTCTTTTAGAAAAAAGGGCCTGTGCAGCATCTACACACATTTTCTTTTGAAAGAAGATTTAGAAAGGGAGCACTCTTCCTGAAACGGGAAAGGAAGAGTGATTTCAAAAGGAGTGCCACGTTCTTTTGATTTACTTTCGAAAGAAAGCTTTTTGTGTGTAGGCGCTCCCGCAGGATTTTCAAAAGAGCCCCTTTCTTTCGAAAAATCTTTCAAAATGACTTGATAGTGTAGATGCAGCGTAGGAGGTAATAGAAGATATAATATTACTGCTATGACTACTGAAATATCCTGTTCTCTGTATGGGTATTATCATGTACTTGAGCATATAGTGCTATGACCAGAACATTAAGGACTAGATCCTGCAAAGTCCTGTGCATAGCTGCGTGTGCAAAAGTGTTTTTCTCCAGAGCACAAGGAGATTCTGTCTGATGGTAGGTTCAGATGCAGGGCATGGTTCACTGCACTCCATGTAGAATTATATCTGTGTACGCACACTCCCTGAATGGACTAACAGATATTTTGGAGCATAAGCTTTCGTGGGCAAAGACCCGCTTCATCAGATGCATCTGATGAAGCGGGTCTTTGCCCACGAAAGCTTATGCTCCAAAATATCTGTTAGTCTATAAGGTGCTACAAGACTTCTTGTTGTTCTTGAAGTGACAGACTAACACAGCTACCTCTCTGATACTCCCTCAATGGAAAACTCACAGGCCAAAAACAGAGCATGACAAGGCTGGAGAAGAGATATGCAAGGCAGATTGGATTTAAAGACAATTCTCATTCTGTTAATCAGCCTTTAGCTATCTGTTAGGCTTACTCCAGTGTGAAAAATATGCCCAGACAGTAACACGTTCATCAATGCATTGCTTCTTCACTATCATGCTCTTAATTTACACGAAACTCCATGTGGCAGCTTACAAGATTCAATTACAAAATCTTACTGATTTAGGCAAATGAGCAGAGACTTCTCTGCCTTACCACAGCGTCCCTGATGAAACAGACAGCCCGCATTCATGAAAGAACATTTTTGATGTTGCTTTTGGGCTACAAAGTCCCTTCCACGTTTTAAGAAGCCCAATGACTCCCAGTGGGAAAGGAATGTACAAAAATTGCTATTGAAACAAACAGTGCAGTTCGTTTCTTTTATGAACAGCTTTGCCCTACATACAGCAAGTTCGTTCTGTTCCAGAAAGAACAAAACATTATATTCACTGCATTGAAGTGCAGGTTGATTTACTGCTTTCTTTGATCAGATGATCAAAACCACTTTAACATTACTCACAGGGCAACACTTACTCCTAGCAGATATATCATTCATAACATGTTTGACATATATAGTGTGCATCCCAGCACTTGCCAGCTGCATCAAGGATCATGGCTTTGGTTCAAGTGCTTGCTTTCTGAAGTAAACAGCAATAAAACTAAAATTAGATTCCCTGATATTGATTGTGCCACTCAGACTGTGTGGAGGTGTTTTTCTTCCACTCTCCAACTTCTTTGCTAAGTAAAATAAACTGATTTGAGCCCTAGAAGGCATACATGCAGGACTCCCTGGAATTGCAAACTGGCTGTTGAATTAGCAGGTGAGACAAATAGACTTAACTATCAAATCTTTTATTGTCCCCATGTGGAAACATCAATTAAAATGTGGGGAAAAGTAGCCAAATGTTAAGGGGGAAAATTGGTAGCAAACAGGAACTATATCAAACATAGCAGATTAGAATGCTGTGGAATTACAGGCTTTAAATTACACAAGAGCCTTGTCTTAAAACAAATCAAGTATAAATTTTTCTATTTCTCTTCCAACAGTTTGCATTTTGTAATTTTTCTTCAGCCATCAGAAAATAAATTTTATCTTTGAAATATGGTTGGTGGAAGCTCCAGATTGCTTGGTTATCACACATTGGTGGTAGTGGTGTTTAAATGAGGGACAAGTGCATGTGTATGGGGATAGATTACACAGAATCACAGAAGATTAGGTTTAGAAGAGATCTCAAGAGATCATCTGTGTCAACCCCTGCTCAAAGCAGGACCAAATCTAACTACAGTAAACTCTTTCATATTCTTCAGCCCCTGGAGTGGGAGGTTGCCAGCTATTCAAATATTCCGGATAATGGAGAGGTATACCTAGCAATGCATAACCATGAAGAAAAATAAGATTAGATATTAAGCAACAAACAAAAATGTATGCAGAGTACTTTATTCACAAACAACAGTAGTATTGTACACTATAAAATTATATTGTATTTAATGTAGTTAGTTGTATTTACTTTCACTATACTGCACTTGGCTGTGTCTGCACTAGCCTAATGAGGTGCTACATATTCATCATGGTACTTCATTAGTATTCTCTGATCTGGCTGATCAGCATGCCCCCTTCAAAGAAAGGGGCTAGTGTAGACACATCCCGTATTAAAAAAGTAACTAAGTTTCACTTATGGGTAAAGTGCTGGTGATTTGAGAATTCTGGAAGATAGAATGCTGGTTATGAAAGTGTTTACTGTAAATCATTCGTGCCAGGGCTTTTTGTCAAGCCTGGCCTTAAAAATCCTTAGGATGGAGATTCCACCACCTCCCTAGGCATCCCATCCCAGTGCTTCATCAACCTCCTACTAAAGTAGTTTTTCCTAATATCCAATCTAAATTTCTTATGCTGCAACTTGAGACTAATGCTCCTTGCTCTGTCTTCCCCCACTAGTGAAAATAGACTGACTTCTTCCTCTGTGGAACCCAGGTAGTTGAAGGCTTCTATCAAATCCCCACCTCATTTTTTAATTCTGAAGACTAAATAAGCCCCCCGCCAGCCTCTCCTCAAAAGTCATATCCCCCACAAGCTAATCATTTTTCATTGTCCTCTTGAATGCTCTCCAGTTTATCTATATCCTTTTTTAGTGGGGGCCCAAACCTGGATGCAATACTCCAGATATAACCTCACCAGGGCTAAATAGAGGGGAATAATCACTTCCCTTAATTAGCTGGCAATGCTCTACTAATGCAGCCCAAATATGCCATTAGCCTTCTTGGCAACAGGGCATATTGTTGACTTATTTCTACCTGATCATCTACTGTAATTCCCAGGTCCTTTTCTGCACACCTGCTGCTTAGCCAGTCAGCCCCTAGCCTGTTGCAGTGGATGGAATTCTTCTGTCCTTTAAGTGCAGGACAATGCACTTCTCTTTGTTGAACCTCATCAGATTTCTTTTGGTCCAATCCTCCAATTTGTCTAGGTCACACTAGACCCTACTGCTACTCCCCAGCTTATCTATGTCTCCCCTCATCTTCATGCCATCTGTAAACTTGTGGAGAGTGTAATCCATCCCCTCATACAGATCATTAATGAAGATGGTGAACATAACCAGACCAAGGACTGATCCCTTGGTCACTCTGAATCATACCAGCTGGTAACTAGTCTCTTAGGGGTAGTCATGTTAGTCTATAGCTTCATGAAAAGGATATTGAGCCCTTCATCACTACCCATTGAGCCCAATAATCTAGTCAGCTTGTGTCCATTCATCCAGACCATAGTTCTATAATTTGTTAAATTCAAGGTTTATCACCACCACCATTTTCCCCACATCCTTAGAGCCATCTATCTCATCATAGGATGCCATCAATATAGTCAGGCATGACTTCCCCTTGGTGAATCCATATTGACTGTTCCTAATCATCTTCCTTTGCTCCAAATGTTTCAAAATTGATTCCTTGAGGACCTGTTCCATAGTTTTTCTAGGGCTAAGGTGTGGAACTAAGGTTTGAGGTGTTAGTCAGTGAGGCATCTGCTTGCTTGAGAAGCATCAAGACGAGAGGAGTACAAGGAAATAGAGAAGCAATCTTAGTTGGCATGTTAGGAAGTGGTCTCTGAAAACCAACAAACTAATTATTGTAAAGGAATATTTTACTGTCATCTGAAGCATCTATTCCTGCCCTTTGTCAAAGGTGGGATACTATGCTAGATGGGCCATTAATCTGATCAGAGATGGCAATTCCTATACAGGTGGAAACTCTCCAGTCCAACAGTCCTCAAGAACTGACTGTTGCCAAATGAGAGAATTTGCCAAACCAGAGAAGGTCAATATTGTCTAGCAGCATTACCAACTCTTGCACTGATTACTGGGCTCGTAGAAGATACTTGGGGTAAATTAGAGCTAAATAACAGCACAGACCACTGAGAGCTAGGACTGTTGGCTGTAAATAAAGTTTATGAGACTGTGGAAAACTAAGCCACAGCTATGGTGAGTGTACATCTGGCTAACTGAAATCATTCCGGACCACGAAGGTTTCTGGACCAGAGAGTTCAGGACTGGAGATGGTCAACCTCCTTTAATCATGTAACGTCCACAAATTTATTATGGTATATATGGTAAGACAGGAATATTATAAAAAAAGACTGTGGAAAAATACCCTAAAGGCATCAGGAACAATCAGTGGAAGGGGCCTGCTAGTGGAGAAATGAGGATACTGGAATTAGTAGTAATGTGAAGGTGCTTGTAGGTGTTAATAAGAATCCACTTGAGTTTGTTGTCTTGTTTGTTGCCAGTTTGTTTTGCTTTATCCATTTTGCACAGTGCCATCCTCTAATCAAAACAATAAAAAGCAAAACAAAGTCAAACATACAGCTGTCAAAAACAGAGCTGGGTTCTGCTGCATCCCCAGTTCTGGGGTCAGATTCCCTGGGTACATTGGAAGTGGGAACTGCTAGAGAGCTACCCTTCCAAACATGATTTGGACCCTGTTGTGGTGAGGTGTGTAGATACCCTACAACAGCCACCAAAGGGAGAGAACAGCAACTTCCCTACCAGCAACTAATTGTTTGACCAGCAACAGCTGAGATAAAAGGCTACATCTCAGCCAGAGAGGGGCAAACTAGGGGGAAGCAGCACAAAGAGCCAGAACAGCTAAAGACAAAGCAGTGGAATAAGATGCTCTTTGGGAGGGATCTTTGGGCTGATGGAGAGGAGGAGTGACCCACCAGTGAGTAACCCATAGGAAAGGGAAGGCCTCTGTTGTCCTATCTACCGCCACAGAGGGAGATATAAAGCCCTCCCAAAACAAGGTGGAAAGGACTATTGAGCCCAAGATGGGACTGAAGACATGGCATAAGATCACTAGATTTGTTTGTTGGTTTGGACTCTCCTCCTCCAAGAAAGATAGGACTACAAGTGACTTGGCTGGAGAGCTAAGGGATGAGAATGGGCACACCACTGCAGGCTGGGAATGGCTATAGACAAGGGTTGCCACAGTGAGAAGCTGCTACATGGCCACCAAGAGAGTACATTAGTGAACTATCTCTGCCAGTGTGGACATCACTTCACTTAGGCATTGCCACAGGCCAGGCTGGCCCTTAAGGGCAATGAACTCAACTCACCTGTGACTTGTTAGCAGCTTCGACGGGTGATGGGTTTTGCGGCAGATAAAAAGCAGCCTGCTGGCATGACTGAATCCAAAATTAATAGATTGATTTCTTTTCCCCTCAGCACTGCTGTTCCCTGTGTGCCGTGTTAACATGATTAAAACAGGCTTTATTAAAACTAGCCTTGCATGTGCCAAGGGGAAGCTTAATGGAAATGCCTGCATAGTGCGCACCTCATTGCACAGAGCAGACTGAATGAAAATGAAATCCAAACTGCAGATGGAGAATAAACACTTTAATTAATGCTAACTTTTATGGTACTTGGAGGAGCCACATGCTTGTGGATGTAATTCTATTCCCATTTGGTCACGCAGAACCTAACACTGATGAATCTGCTAACTTTGCTAGAGAGAATTCATAGTTCCCTATCTTCACCCTCGCACTTTTTTGCCAATAATTGCTATTTGACAGCTGTTGTTTTCTTGTACCTTTCACAATATTTTTTATGCTTCTTAGTGAAGTGATATACCCAGCAGGTCCAACAGCTTTGCCAGGCCTCTGGGCAGGGTGGGGGCAGGCCTTGCTCCATCACCTAGGAAGGGGCTGGGCTTTGTTGAGAAAGGGCATGGTTGAGGCTAGGCAGCCCTCAGTGTTGCACCCCATCCAATCCTTACTGCTGCCTGGAGTGCACCACACTTTAAAGCAGTGGCAGTGGCTGCCAAGAACCCCAGGCCCTTTTGTATCAACAGGACCTGGGGTAACAGCCCAGAGAGATAGCTGTGCTCGTCTATATACTATTAAAACAAAAAAGCAGTCCAGTAACATTTTAAAGACTAACAAAATAATTTATTAGGTGATGAGCTTTCATGGGACAGACCCACTTCTTCAGACCATAGCCATACACCCAGCCATCGGACGAAGCAGTTCTTCACCCACGAAAGCTTATGCTCCAAAATATCTCTTAGTCTATAAGGTGCCACGGGACTTCTTGATGTCCCATACTTGTAATAACCTTTTTACCCTCTTTGTACCTTTTCCAATACCAATATTATCTCTCTTTTTTTGAGATGGAGTTACCAGATTTCCATGCAGTATTTAAGATGTGGTATACTATGGAATAATAAAGAAGTGTTATGGCATTTTCTATTTTATTATGCCTCTTCTTATGGTTCCTAACATTCATTTAGCTTTTTTTTGACTGCTGCTGCAGACTGAGTGGATGCTTTTAGAGAACTGTCCACAATGGATCTGAGACCTATATCTTGAATGGTTGCAGCTAATTTAGACCCCATCATTTTGTGTGTCTAGTTAGGATTATGTTTACCAATGTGCATTATTTTGCATTTCTAACTCTTCATAGTCTGCTTTGAACTTAAAAATCTTGAGTAATTCTGTATCATCTGCAAATTTTGCCACCTGATTGGTTACTCACTTTTGCATACAATTTATGAATATGTTGAACAGCTCTTCTCACAATACACATGCCGAGGGGGCACACCTATTTATTTCTGTCCAGTCTTCAAATTGACCATGTACTTCTACCCATAGTTCCCTATCTTGTAACCAGTCATTGATCCATGAGAGGACCATCAAGGATATCTGGTGCAATGTTGTTCTGAGTGAGTGGCTAATTTCTTTTACAGGTGAATGGCAGAGATATTCAGTACTATTCTAATACCTCTCCATTGAGTTAGATGGGATGTGAAGGAACACTTTACAGTTATTACGCAGCTTGAAACATGATCAAGATGTTGCTAATATGCAATACAAAGTGACTTACTCGTAATAAATAAAGAAATGTTGGATTTTGCATCAGGTATTATCTTTCACAGTTCATTTTACATAAAGTAATAATGGGATGGGGGAAGACACACTTTCTGAGGGGAGAAGCATGTGACCTCCGCACATGATTCCCCACAGGACCCTGCTCTGCCCACAGCCTGAGACCACCACATTTGGCCCCATTAGTCCCCATCCCATGTTGCAAGGGGGGATGAAAGGAGGGGTGATATGGAACCACACCTGGAGGGGAAAGGAACAGAACTCCCAGCCCCTGCACAGAGCTGCCACATTTGTGTACAGAGCTGAAAGCAGAATTCTGCTTCTTTTCCCTTGGTTGGGACAGCAGAAAAAAGGAACAGAACTCCCAGCCCCTCCACAGAGCTCTGTCTGTGTGTGCAGGGCTATGTGGGTGAGGCTGTCATCTCTGCCCCTCCCAGCAGAGAAGGGAACAGAACTCCCAGCCCTGTGCACAGATGTATCACCTCTCTGCAGGGACTGGGAGTTCTGATCCTTTGACTGCTCAGAGGGGTAGTGGGGAAAGAAGCAGAACTCCCAGACCTAGCCTCTACATAGACACAGAGGCTCTGTAGAAGGGGATGGGGTACAGCCAAGCCAGAGGGCTTCAGAGGATCTCTGAGGGGCCAGCAGTCTCCTGCTGTTTCCTTCCTGTAAGCCGTACTGGCTAAAAAGAGCTGGGTGGTATGGCACACAGGAGTATACTGCATTACTTGCAGTACTAAGATACTGGGGTTTCATAAGTATGCACATCATGCATGTACAGCAATCCCTGCCCAGCCATAAGTTCCTCATATGCAAGATTAGAGTACATGAGTTTTCTTCTGTACACCCATTCTGCAAAGTAGAGGCAACTGCCTTGAGTGTACGTCAGCATGAGCTATCACAACCCAAAGATTCAAACTTTGAATGTTCACATGGTTAGCCACCATATTATCTTGCAGAATCTCGTGAGAATGGTTGATCGGGTTGCGGGCCGGCAGCAGCCGAGAGGCTGGCTGGCGACAACAGTAGTGGGGCCAGCAGCCCATGCAGGCTGGCCGGGGCAGCTGGGAGGCCAGTACCAGGGCCAACAGCCTGAGCAGGGTTTTCACAGATTCATTCCCGATCACTGTCCCCCATCCCTATTTTTCCCTTTAGCTCTTAAGTTTATCTACCATGAATTCCCTTACCTCAGGGGTTTTCAGGAATGTGATCCTCAAGGTTGGAGAGGGTTTCCTATAATTCCATTTAATATGAGCTGTGTAAATTAATCTCCTGCTACAGCATGTTGTGGAAATGCAAGAAGAGTTCACATAGAAAATGATGTAGAACTGTGAAACCAGTAAAATGCTAAAATCGCCAACTTTGCAAGAGCAACAGATTCTCAAATACCCCTTGAGGTGGTTGCCAATGTATTTTAATCTACTTACTCAAATCTGTGATAGCATTTCAGGGAAGAGTGGCTTTGCCCAAGTACAATTCAGTTAGTTCTGAACAAGATGGTTTGTAGTGTTCAGACCAGGCTTTGGAAACATTTTGCTGTGGATATAACAGCAGCAGTCATAGTTGTTTTGAGCTTATTAATAGCAATGTTACATATTCTTACATGCCAGCAGATGGCAACATTTTTATATGAACTACCAGATACAGGGGTCTGCAACCTGCAGCTCCGGAGCTGCATACAGCTGTTTAAGGACTTCTTTGTGGTTCCAGATGGTACAATTGCAAAGTAAAAAGAAACCCTCCTGATTATTTTCGATAAATGGTGAACATTTAAATGCCCCAAAATGAACAACTCTTACTTAAATAACGATGGATATGTGATCTCAAAATGTTGGATAACTCCCCCTTTAATATGTGCAGTGCATTGTGGGATGTGTAATGTGTTGCTAATAAAATCTTGGTTTTGGAAAGGAAGTGGAAGCCTGCGGCATTCCTGCTATGAAGGGCAACCCATATTTCAAGAACGAAAACTGAAATTAAACATGAAGTAAAATTGGCATGACTAAAGTGGGGTTGGAATGGCTTCAAAAAAGAGGAAATTGAAGATGAAAATAGAGACTTTCAAACTTTATGGACCCAATCTTTCTGCTTTATATCAAGTTTGTATGGGATCCTTTTATGTCTCATTTACAATGAAAAATTCATCAACAACAAAAAATGCACCCTCAGTAGGCATTTTCTCAAAAAACACACAACCCTTGCTGAACGGTATCCAGCTAGAGATGCTGGAAGAAAAAAGCCATGGAGGAGCTCCTACGGAAAGCAGAGCAAAGTAAGAATATGTTCACTAAATGAGCGAAATCACCACATAACATAAGTGTGGCTAGTCTTGTGGCAACTCAAGAGATCATGAAACAAGAAAAGTCAGTCATGGATGGCTAATATATAAAAGAGTGCTTTTTCAAAGTATCGGAGCAGCTGTACAGTGATCTCAAAAACAAAACTGAAATTATTCAGAATCTAGTGTCCTCCAGAGAGAAAAAGGTTCAGGAGTGAAAGTCAGGAAGATAGTGGCATGTGTGCACGTGTGCACACACACACACACACACACACACACACACACAAAGGCTACGTCTACACGTGCACGCTACATCGAAATAGCTTATTTCGATGAATAACGTCTACACGTCCTCCAGTGCCGGCAATGTCGATGTTCAACTTCGACGTTGCGCAGCCCAACATCGAAATAGGAGCAGCGAGGGAACTTCTACACACCAAAGTAGCACACATCGAAATAGGGATGACAGGCACAGGTGCAGACAGGGTCACAGGGCGGACTAGCGCTTCCGGGGCAACAGCTAGCCGCACCCTTAAAGGGCCCCTCCCAGACACACTCAGCCTGCACAGCACGCGGTCTGAGGAGCTATAGGCACACAGACCCCGGGCGCCGCAGTCATGGACCCCCAGCAGCAGCAGCAGCAGCAGCAGCAGCAGCAGCCAGAGGTCCACCCAGCCCTCCCGGCAGGAGCAGGGCTTGCCCTGCTCCATGCCATGCGGGAGGCAGCTGAGCACCTCCTTGCTACACCGGAGGAGGAGCTGCCCCCAGGGCAGCAGGGCTCAACCCCTAACCCTGCAGCACCCCGCCCCCCCCCGCCCGCCTCACAAGCCGGTGGCTGTGGAGCTACCCCACCAGCACCGACTGGTGGGAGCGGCTGGTGCTTGGGGAGTGGGACGATGACCGCTGGCTCAGGAACTTCAGGATGAGCCAGCAGACATTTCTGGAGCTGTGCCAGTGGCTCACCCCCGCACTCAGGCACCAGGACACAGCCATGCGGCGTGCCCTCACAGTGGAGAAACGGGTCGGCATCGCTGTCTGGAAGCTGGCCACTCCCGACAGCTACCGATCCGTGGGACAGCAGTTTGGTGTCGGCAAGGCCACCGTCGGGGCTGTCCTCATGGAGGTAAGAGAACCCACGGGGGGGAGGGCAGGGCAGGGGAGGGGGGCCCGGGCAGAGGAGGGCAGGGGAGGGGAGGGGAGGCTAGGGCGGGGGAAGGCAGAGGAGGGCAGGGCAGGGGAGGGGGGCCCGGGCAGAGGAGGGCAGGGCAGGGCAGGGCCACGCACACCCTGCTCACCCCTCATTGGTGCTGTCCCATGTGCTTTCTCTGCAGGTTGTGCGTGCCATCAACGCCATGCTCCTGCACAGGCTCGTGAGGCTGGGGGACCGAGATGCCACCATCGCGGCCTTTGCCACCCTGGGCTTCCCCAACTGCTTTGGGGCTCTGGATGGGACTCACATCCCCATCCGCGCCCCGCATCACAGTGGAGGACGATACCTGAATTGCAAGGGCTACCATTCTGTCGTCCTCCAGGCCTTGGTGGACAGCCGGGGACGTTTCCAGGACATTTATGTGGGCTGGCCTGGCAGCACCCACGACGCCCGGGTTTTCTGGAACTCGGGCCTGTGCCGCCGGCTGGAGGCAGGGACCTACATCCCCCAGCGGGAGATCCCTCGGGGGGACACCACCATGCCCTTCTGCGTCATTGCAGATGCGGCATACCCCCTCCGCCCATGGCTCATGCACCCGTACACGGGCCATCTCTCCGCTAGCCAGGAGCGCTTCAACGAGTGCCTGAACCATGCGCGCCAGGTGGTGGAGCGCTCATTTGGCCGCCTGAAGGGACGCTGGAGATGTCTCCTGACCCGCCTGAATGCGGGCCCCAACAACATCCCCCAGATTGTGGGTGCCTGCTGCGCCCTGCACAATTTGGTGGAGAGCAAGGGGGAGACCTTTTTCCAGGGCTGGGCTGCGGAGGCTGGCAGGGGAGACGTCCAGCCACCTGCTGCCCCCAGTCGGCAGGTGGACCCCGAAGGGACCCGGGTCCAGGAGGCCCTGCGGGCCCACTTCAATGATGAGGCCGCGGGGTGAACTCTGCCCAGGCCCCCCACTGCCCGCCCCTTCCTCCACCACACTCCTGCCCCAACGCCCACACCATGGAGCACCCCATCGCACCCCCCTCCCACTTTTCCTGGACAAATGACAGCACGCACTTGTGGCTGAACTTAAACTTCTTTTTCTTTCAGAACTTTTTTTTTTAACTGTAAATATATGAAACAAGAACAAACTATATACAAACATGTGGAAACAAACTAATATGTACAAATAAAACAATACTAAGAAACAAGTGTCCTCATTAATAAAAAGAAAACCAGGGAGGATAAAGGGGAGAACTATTTACATGCGGGGGACGGAGCAAACGGGGGGCACCAAATAATAAGTTTAAACTATATACGGGGAGGGGGGCCACGTCCCGGGCCCCTCGCCCCTATAGTCTGGCATTGGGCGTGGCTGGCCGGGAGCCCCGCCGCGGTCGCAGCCCTGTCCGGGGCTGGCTGGGGGTGGGCCGGACCGGAAGATATGATGCCCGGCGAGTCTCAGGTGGCTCCAGGGGTCCCTCGGTGCTCCGGCCCTCGGCGGTGGGTGACGGGGCGACGGTGGATGGGACGGCGATGGGCGGAGCAGCTGGTGGTGCGGCTGGTGGAGCAGGCACAGCGGGCGCTGCGGCGGCTGGCGCGGCATGGGGGGCCAGGTAGTCCACCAGGCAGTTAAAAGTCTCCATGTAGGCCCCCCATGCCTCTTGGCGCCAGGCCAGCGCCCGCTCCTGCAGCTGCAGGTGCTGCTCCGCGACCTCCAGCTGCCGACGGTGGATGGCCAGCAGCTGGGGGTCCATCGCCGTCAGCTGGTGGTGGTGCGGGGTCCGCCACCTAGCCCGCCGTGGGGCCGGTCGGTCCTCGGCCGAGGGGCTGGCCTGGAGCGATGGTCCCGGAGGGCTCTCCGGGACCACTGATGCCTCGCCGGCACTCTCTTCCGGTCCTTCTGATGGTGCAGGTGCGGGACACAGGAGAGGAGGGGGGGAAGAAGAATGGAGACAGGCGTTAGTGTGGGCCCCGAGCTGTGGCCTTTGTCCCCCCAGCCCTGTGCTGCAGGTTCCCCATCCCCATCCCCGGGAGATGCTGCTGTGATGGATGGGGTTCAGGGGTCCCCCTGCCCTGCACCCTGTCCCCTGGTGGGAGCGACTCTCACTTCACCCCACAGGGTCTGACAGCAGGAGAGGTTTCTTAGGCCACAGATGCCCAGTTTCTCCCAGGAGTGACAGCACCAGCTGTTGGAAGAGACAGTCCTTTCAACCCGTCGTGGGGAGAAGACCCCAAGGGGGGCCCCTCTGGGATGCAGCTTTCCCCCTCCTCAGGCTGGCTGCCTTCCAGCTCTCCCTTCCCCTAGCCTCTACCTGTGGCCCCTGCCCTCCCACCCCAATTCCAAGCCAGCTCGGCTCCTCCCTCCTCTTTGTTCAGGGCAGAGGTGTCACCTGCCAGCTGTAGCCCCAGGATCCTCCTTTGCCCCTGGGAGCTATTCAGCTCTTGTTGCTCATATGTAGCCTGTCTCCCTTTTGCACTCCCCCCACTCCATCACATGCTGCTGCTGCTGCTGTTGCTGCTGCTGCTGCTGCTGCGGGGTGTCCCACCCCCTCCTCCCGGGGGCCCCTCGAGGTTCTGCTCCCCCCTGGCCCGGGGATAGGGCATGGCACTGTCGTGCGGGGTGGCGGGGGGCAGGGGTTGATGCACTGCTGTGAGGGCCATGGCCCTGCTGTCCTTGGGGCCATGGCCATATGAGCATGTGGGGGGCCCTGGACACATATCTATTACCCCCCGCCCCTCAAGCCCAGGGGTGTACACCAAAGGGGGGTACCTACCTGTCAGTCTGCTCCCATGGTCTGGAGATCCCCAGGGGGCGGAGGCCCAGCTGCTGCTCCGGGATGGCAGAAGGAGGATCTGCAGCCCGGATTCTGCAGAGGAGGAGCCCCCCTCCTTCTCCTCCTCCTCCTCCTTCCGCGATGTCCCGGGGGTGGCCTCCGGGGGGGGCCTCGGGGTGCGGGGCTTACCTCCGGGGCGGACTCCGGCTGCAGGGCCTGCTGGGGCTCGTCGGCCGAGGTATCAAGGGTGGCCGGAGGGGAGGAGGTGTTCCGGGGGCCCAGGATGTCCCTGAGCTCCCTGTAAAAGGGGCAAGTGACGGGGGCAGCCCCAGATCGGCTGGCCGCATCCCGGGCCCGGGAGTAACCCTGCCGCAGCTCCTTCACCTTACTCCTGACATGATCAGGAGTGTGAGCAGGGTGACCCTGGGCAGCCAGGCCGTCGGCCAGCCGAGAAAACGCATCCACGTTCCGCCTCTTGCTCCCCACTACCTGGAGCACCTCCTCCTCACTCCAGAGCCCCAGCAGGTCCCGCAGCTCGGCCTCCGTCCAGGAGGGGCCCCGCTGCCACTTGCCAGCCTGGCTGCCCGCCTGGCTGGGCTGGCTGCCTTGGCTCCTCTTGGGGGGGTCCCCTGGGGGCGCTGGGGGGGCTGCCAGGCAGCCATCGCAGCTGGGTGGGTGGCTGTGCTGGCTGAGGGACGTGCAGGCTGGCCGCATGTCTGGGCTGCCGCCTGCACGTTCCCTCAGCTTCCTGCACAGGAAGGGAGGGGGAGGGGACCTTTAAGGGGCCGCTCCATGCGGCCACCATTGAGCTGAGGGGCTGGAGAGAGCGTCTCTCAACCCCTCAGCTGATGGCCGCCATGGAGGACCCGGCAATTTCGACGTTGCAGGATGCGCAACGACTACACGGTCCGTACTTCGACGTTGAACATCGAAGTAGGCCACTATTCCTATCCCCTCACGGGGTTAGCGACTTTGACGTCTCACCGCCTAACGTCGAAGTTAACTTCGAAATAGCGCCCGATGCGTGTAGCCGTGACGGGCGCTATTTTGAAGTTAGTGCCACTACTTCGAAGTAGCGTGCACGTGTAGACACGGCTAAAGTGTGAGGAAATGGAATAGGTACAAAGTTTGTGAATGCCCTGCAATGAATGTGTATCACATTACAAATCAGTTTGTGTGTGTGCTGTTCTTAAAATAGGACTTACAAAAAGCAAGGTTTGATGCTATTTACTAAGGATTGACTTATTCACATCAATTGCAGCTCTTGAATTACTGCATTTTTTACTGACTTAAAAAAAAGATGGTTCTTCTTATTTTGGTTTCCAACCCCTGACCTAATATCTATGCACAGTTATCTCTCTCTTATCTAACATTTCTATAACAGTAGCTTGCTTGATAATTGAGATGCTGTCTTGGATCCATAATTCAGAAACAGTCAGCCATCTCCTCTTCTTCCAGCTGTCTAGTAATTTGCATCTGTTGGTAATGTCCTATCTCTCCATGTTCCTCCTCCATCCCTCGCTGAGCTGAACTGGTGTTTTCAGCATGGTGAATCAGCAAAGCTGGCACTGAATTTGCAATTCTTAGTATTTCTGAGTGTTCAAAGGCACTTCAATGAGGTAATTACTTCTGGAAATACCATTTCAGCACAGCCAGGGATAAACAGGAGAGAGTCACAGACTTTCCCAGCAGGGACAGCTGGAGCTACTGATTAAGTACGGATGAATCTGTTTGGCAAAACATATCAACCTAAGTTACAGTTCTGAAGAACTTCTGTATGAGTTCCTATTTTAGTGAAAATGTCTGCAGCAATTCCAAAAACTGTTTGCAGTATTTCCATGGTTTGGTTTGTTTTCATTTTATTTTTAGGGTGGTTTTGTCATTACCATTAAGCTTTCTTGGAGACCCAAGGTCTAATGATCACAAATGCTATATTACTTTTCTGGTCATATCCCTGAAGTGTTGCTCATGATGCTTTAGTTGGATAGTCTCCTAGAAAGCCTCATGTGGCTATTTCTTCAAGACCAGCAACGAGGTTTGCTCAGAGGATGAAATACATGTGTGGTGCAATGAGCAATGACGTTCAACTATTCTGAAGTTGGTGATATGTTGCATTGTATGCAGCTGTACATTTGGGCCAGTGGTGTTGTTGGTACTGATTAAGCTGGGGTAATCAAACCCCACCACACTTTATTTGGGTAATGGGTGTCATGTTGAAGTTTAAATGGGTAAAAGTAATGATAATGAAGAAAAGCTGCAATAAATGATACTTTATCATATGAAGCATTACTTAATAAATGCAGTCAGTAAAATGGATTTGAGAACCACATATGCTCACACAGACATATGCTGAGCAGTTCTTCCCAATGACAGAAGTGGACGTTATCCATCCATATCAGATAATTGTTTGAGATTGTAAGTACTCAGTGGGGCCTACAGTCTCCATGGGCCAGGGTCAAAATGGGAGAGGGGCCCAGCTCTTCGCCCCTGGAAGCAGCAGGGCCAAGGGGAGAAGTGGTGGCACTTAGGGCAGTCAGCCATGGGGGACCCCCCACATGCTCCCTCACAGCTGCATGTTGAGGGGCAAGACATCACTGCTGCGTCATTTCAAAGAGCCTCAGGCAACTGCCTCCTTTGTCCCCCCACTGCTGTCAGCCGTCCTGTAAGTACGTGTAAACAAATACTCCTGATTTATGGAGACTTAGTTGAACTACGCAACAGGCATTTCCCTATAGAATGAGCCCATACCATGAGTATCAGATTCTAAGGACTATAAAACATTTTTAAAATTAGGAAACTTCCCATTAAAAGTTCACTTAGTGAGTAATGTGAAAAGTAATCTTCTTGCCATTGAGTCTATTCTTTAAAAAGTCAGGAAATAGTTTGCCTTGTCTTCTGAACTCTTTCTAAAGCACCATTCCTCTGGTTTCTAAGCATTGTGATACTTACATATGTTACTATATAACTGTGAGACAGAGGGAAAAGCCCATCCTCTTGTCCCAATACGTGTTGCACACTTTTATTATGTTGAAAGATAAAATGAGGTTGCCGAACAGAAGAGAAAAGGTAAATGGTGATTCCAAAGCTATGACTCAAGAAGTGCTATTTACCAATTGATTGAAACAATCTGGAAGGAAGAGTGTCCCATTCTGCTATATTAGTGGTGCAGACATTAACCAGAGGTACTGTGCTATTTTGCAACATTATTCATTGGATTTGTGTTGTTCCATTATCAGTTATCACTGCTGAGGCCAGGGCTTGTTAATGGGAGTTTTGCTATTACCTAGAATTGGGTCTGAGGTGAAGTCAGTTCATAGCTGCAATATCTTTTTGTCCAAGATCTACAGAACCTATGCTGGGCCTTGGCTTTAAACAATTGCTTGGAAGGGCCCCTTCAGTGTCCCAGACCTGCACGAGGATAGGCCATGAGACCTCTGCACATCCTCCACTCCCACTTCTCACTGGGGAGTCCATCCAGTGGGATGTGGACTGCACTTTGGCAAGTATGCGCAACAACTCTGTGCAGCCTTTTTCAAAGCAGTGTGTTAATTAGTTCTTAAAGTTGCGTAGGGAAGCGAAGGGTAGACAGAATTCTGAATGGCTAGCACCAGGGTTTTGTTGAGCCTTCCTACTGGAGAAATCAACTTCCTTTCACTTCTCTGTCTCTACTCCTCTTGCCAGTCCTAAGTAAGAAATTGGTATCTCTGAGAGCTCAGTCCTTGTCACCCCTATCTGTGCTGTCTTCCTCTGTTCAGCATGCTGGAAGCGCTCATGGTTAAATGTCAATTGTGCAGTTGCTGGGACTTCTGTTGTCTCTGTAGGGTCTTCCACTGAGAATGGCTGCACCCACCCAGTTCTTAATGCCCTATTCATATCACTTCAGACAGCTACATGGGAAAGCACTTCCTGTCTTTTGATTTTGACTAAGAAGCAGCATTTTAACCTTTCTGCATCCATTGGGTTGCAATAGGAAAGTGAGAGGTACCGAGTCACACAGATAATTAATAAAAAATTACAGAAAATTCCCATTTCTGTGCCTTTTTGTTAGGGACATTATGAAGTTCAGACAATGACAACTGCATCTAGTAGTTACTTTTGTTGATATCACTGAGAGTTGGTGTCAAAGGAAAAGAAATTAAGCAAAACATATGCAAGACAGTTAGCAACCTAAATAGGATTATGACGCATTACAGTCTTGAATGAAACAAGATGTTCAAATACCTGGCATCCTGTAAAATCTGAATTATCCTTTGTGCGATGAATAGTTTTAAGATAATGGCAAAGGTATTCCTTTTGACTGCAGGAAAGATTTGCCCATATTTGTCTAAGGCTATGTCTAGACTACAGGCTTATGCTGACAAAACATCTGTTGACAGAAGTTTTGTCAACAGAGCACATGTCCAAATTGCAGAGCTGTTGGTAGAGATCTGCCAATCAGGAGCATTCAGGAGACATTCCTATACACCTCATTCCACGAGGAAGAAGAGATGTCTCAACAGAGGGTTTTCGCCAACATTTGGACCTGTGTGAATGGGCCAAATGTTGGAAAAGCTTCTCCCAACAAAACTGTTAGCAATTTGCGTAGCTAGAGCATTCAGTTCTCGGCAACCTGGACATAACCTAAAAAAGTATATTTTCTGTTCATTAAGAACAATGAAAGCAACTAAGTAAGTAAAATCACAAAATCAGGAGAAAACTTTTTTTTTTCAAATCAAATTCCTCTTTCCTATGCTGCTTTGGTTGTAAACAGCTGCAGGGACTAAAAGTTACTCTTTCACTGCCTTCACAAACATTAGCAAATTGATGTATGCTTTTGGACTAAGCAAACAAAAAATCAGTGTAGGGGAGTAGCGTAACATTGTAAGTTCTTCAACCTCTCAGCAATTGGGAAAGAGTTTGAGTTATGCATAGAACCCAAATAAGCTGTTTGTGAATCACTGTCCCCCTCTAGTAGTTGGCTTGTATGAGAGATCTCAATTTGCGATAGCCTTCTAAGGAATATACGCCTCTGTTTCAAGCTGTTGAAGGCCAGTTTTTTAGTGCTGAAGGGCTCAAGATATAAATCCTGCTCTTAGTCCCACAACACTGGTTATGCTGCCTTTCCTCTCCATTCCCCCACACAAAAAATACTGTCCATTTTTTATTTCTCATCAGGAGACACCAAAAGAGTTTTCACAAAGTTAAGACCTCTTACCAACTCCTGTAAAGATACTTCTGAGTTAATTAGATTTGCCAACTCTCCCAATGCCCAGTGGGGTGACCAGACAGCAAGTGTGAAATGTCAGGACAGATGATTGGGGCAGTAGGTACCTATCTAAGACAAATCTCAAAATATCAGGACTGTCCCTATAAAATCAGGACTACTTTTGGAACAAAGTCTGGACACCATGTATGAAGTGAGCAGGAGGGTTTACTACACACAGTGCTGGTGGAGTGCCACTTCACTTTGTAGGCTCAAGGAACACTTAAAAACAACAGGTTACAACTGATTATGTAGAATATTGATGGGCGGAGAGTGAAGCAACAGCAGGAAAGAGACCCGTGAACCTCTGAGAAGAAGCTAACAGTGAGGGAAATAAGCACACTTAGCACCATAAGCTGACATTCTGAGAAGGTAACAATAGTGGTCTCTGCCCATAGCTTACAGAAAGTTCTTTGAACAAAACAAACATCAGTTGACAATAATGTTATCTTTGCATGGATATAACCATTCATGTTATAGCTAAAGAATCAAAGCAGAGGTTGATGAAGGTACGTGACCATCAAGCATTTGTTTCTGCCCCTCCTCCCCCACATCCAAATTTCTCACCTTTGGGCTCTGTTCCTGGAATGTGATTGCTAAGGTGACTATCTCTGTCTTTGTTCAGGCCGGTATGACATTCCCAGGTGGGCTCAGCAGGTGCCTTGTATCCAGACCCAAATTTAGAGCAGTGGTTTTTGCAGAACATTGTAGCTTGTCTAGGAATTTCTAGCCTACAACTACGCAGCCTTGGGAGGTGTCCAAAGTCAGAGAACTGGCTCCACAGGAAGAGAGAAGAAAATGTTCAGGGAATGCACTGAATTAACACGTCTTTGAAGAAATCTGACTGTGTTCCATATTTCCCAGTTAGTTTCCCCTTTCTACCCCACTTTCCAGGCTTCCCATACCACTTAAAGACACCCTAACACCTTACAGCTAAACCCACAGCAGAGCTAGTAAGCGACCAGGGAGCTTTGCGACCGGGTGCTGGCAAACAGGGTGCGTGCTAACAGGAGGGAGTTTGGAGAGGGGAGTTTAGAGGGGGAGCTTGGAGGGAGCCAGTGACTTACTTCTGTTGCCCTTAAACTAAATCCTTTATAACAACCTCTATCTGAAACATTTAATTAACCCTCGTATATAACTAGAGTAGGAAATGGAGGCAGAAGCCCAGCAGCAGAGTGGGGGCTATCCTGTTTATTGTGTCGAGTGCAGTATGTATGACTACCTACCCTGTGGGCGGGTGGCGTATGTGTGCGCTCGATGCAAGGAGCTCCTGGCCCTCAGAGACCGAGTGCGTGCTTTGGAGGCCAGGGTGGCTGAACTGGAGGAGCTAAGGAAGGCAGAGGTGTTTGTGGATGAGACTTTCCGGGACATAGTAGGGCTGTCCCACCTCCAATCTGACAGTCCTGAGGCTGTTACGGAGGATGAAAGGCTCAGGGAAGGAGAGCAGTCAAGGGGAGCAGAGGGAAACCATCCCGTAGTTGGGACCCTCCTTCCAGAGGGTGATGTTGTATCCTCTCGTGCCGAGGATACTTCTCCGGGGGAGGGAGCGCCAGCTGTTAGGAAGAAGCAGGTTTTAGTAGTGGGGGATTCCATCATTAGAAATATAGATAGTTGGGTTTGTGATGACCGGGAGAACCGTATGGTGACTTGCCTGCCTGGTGCGAAGGTTGCGGATCTCTCGAGGCATCTAGACAGACTTATGGGCAGTGCTGGGGAGGAGCCGGTCGTCGTGGTACATGTTGGTACCAATGACATAGGGAAGGGTAGAAGAGATGTTCTGGAGGCCAAATTTAGGTTACTAGGAAGGAGACTGAAATCCAGAACATCTTTGGTGGCATTCTCTGAAATGCTTCCAGTTCCACGCGCAGGGCCAGATAGACAGGCAGAACTTCAGAGTCTCAATGCGTGGATGAGACGATGGTGTAGGGAAGAGGGGTTTAGATTTATTAGGAACTGGGGACACTTTTGGGGTAGGGGGAGCCTATACAGGAAGGATGGGCTCCACCTAAATCAAGGTGGATCCAGACTGCTGGCATTAAACATTAAAAAGGACATAGAGCAGTTTTTAAACTAAGAGGTGGGGGAAAGCCGATTGGTGCGGGGGAGCACCTGGATCGGACGGAGACTTCTCTTACACGAGGCTCCATAGACAGGGATTCCCTAGAAGTTAGTCAGATAGGGAACGTGGGAAATAATATATGGGCAAGATCAGATGTGAAACAATCGTGCATAAAAAAATCCACCACGTCTGTGAAAGGCGGACATATAAATAGTGGTAGTTTTCTAACATGCTTTTACACTAATGCTAGGAGTCTGTCTAATAAGATGGGTGAACTGGAGTACCTCATATCAAAGGAGGAAGTTGACATAATAGGCATCTCAGAAACATGGTGGAATGAGGACAATCAGTGGGACACTATCATACCGGGTTATAAATTATATCGGAAAGACAGAACAGGTCGTGCGGGTGGCGGAGTGGTACTATATGTGAAGGATAATATAGAATCAAATGAAGTAAAAATCCTAAAGGAATCAAAATGTTCCATAGAATCATTATGGATAACAATTCATTCCTCTAATATGAATATGGCATTAGGAATATATTACCGACCACCTAACCAGGACAGTGATAGTGATGCTGAAATGTTAAGGGAGATTAGAGAGGCTATCAAAATAAAAAACACAGTAATAATAGGAGATTTCAATTATCCCCATATTGATTGGGTGCATGTCACCTCAGGACGGGATTCAGAGATTAAATTTCTTGATGCCTTAAATGACTGCTTCTTGGAGCAGCTAGTACAGGAACCCACAAGGGGAGAGTCGATTCTCGATCTAGTCTTGACTGGAACGCAGGATCTGGTCCAAGAGGTAACTGTTACTGGACCGCTTGGAAATAGTGACCACAATATAATAACTTTTAATATTCCTGTGTTGGGAAGAACACCGCAGCGGTCAAACACTCTGGCATTTAATTTCAAAAAGGGGAATTACACTAAAATGAGGAAGCTAGTTAAACAGAAACTAAAAGGTAGAGTAATTAAACTAAAATCCCTGGAAGCTGCATGGAAACTGTTTAAAGACACCATACTAGAGGCCCAACTTAAATGTATACCCCAAATAAAAAAACACAGTAAGAGACCTAACAAAGAACCACCATGGCTAAACAGCCATGTTAAAAAGGCAGTGAGAGAGAAAAGGGCAGCTTTTAAAAAGTGGAAGTCAAATCCTAGTGAGGAAAATAGAAAGGAACATAAACACTCCCAAATTAACTGTCATAATGTAGTAAGAAAAGCCAAAAAAGAGTTTGAGGAACAGCTAGCCAAAAATTCAAAAAACAATAGTAAAATGTTTTTTAAATACATTAGAAGCAGGAAGCCTGCTAAAAAAGCAGTGGGGCCCTTGGATGATAAAGATATAAAAGGAGCGATCAAGGAAGACAGTGCCATTGCGGAGCGATTAAATGATTTCTTTGCTTCAGTCTTCACGGCTGAAGATGTTACAGAGGTTCCTAAATCTGAGCCAGCCTTTTTAGGCGACAAATCTGAGGAACTCACTCAGATTGAAGTGACATTAGAGGAGGTTTTGGAATTAATTGATAAGCTGAATAGTAACAAGTCTCCAGGACCAGATGGCATTCACCCAAGGGTTCTGAAAGAACTCAAATGTGAAATTGCGGAGTTATTAACAGTGGTTTGTAACCTATCCTTTAAATCCACTTTGGTACCAAATGACTGGAAGACGGCCAATATAACACCAATATTTAAAAAAGGCTCTAGAGGAGATCCTGGCAATTATAGACCGATAAGTTTAACATCAGTACCAGGCAAATTAGTAGAAACACTAGTAAAGAGTAAAATTGCAAGGCACATAGAAGAGCACGAATTGTTGGGCAAAAGTCAGCATGGTTTCTGCAGAGGGAAGTCGTGTCTGTCTAATCTATTAGAATTCTTTGAAGGGGTTAATAAACATGCGGACAAGGGGCACCCAGTGGACATAATATACCTAGATTTCCAGAAAGCCTTTGACACGGTCCCACACCAAAGGCTTTTATGTAAATTAGGTGGTCATGGGATAGGAGGAAAGGTCCTTTCATGGATCGGGAATTGGTTAAAAGACAGAAAACAAAGGGTGGGAATAAATGGTAAATTTTCACAATGGAGGGGGGTAACTAGTGGTGTTCCCCAGGGCTCAGTCCTGGGACCGATCCTGTTCAACTTGTTCATCAATGATCTGGAAAATGAGGTAAGCAGTGAGGTGGCAAAGTTTGCAGATGACACCAAGTTGTTCAGGACAGTCAAAACCAAAAGGGATTGTGAAGAACTACAAAAAGATCTCAGCAAACTGAGTGATTGGGCAGCAAAATGGCAAATGAAATTTAATGTGGGTAAGTGTAAGGTAATGCATGTTGGAAAAAATAACCCAAATTACACGTACTACATGATGGGGTCAAATTTAGCTACGACAGATCAGGAAAGGGATCTTGGAGTTATAGTGGATAGTTCTCTGAAGACATCCACGCAGTGTGCAGCGGCAGTTAGTAAGGCAAATAGGATGTTAGGAATTATTAAAAGAGGGATCGATAATAAGACAAAAGATATCATACTTCCCCTATATAAAACTATGGTACGCCCACATCTCGAGTACTGCGTGCAGATGTGGTCTCCTCACCTCAAAAAAGATATATTGGCATTAGAAAAGGTTCAGAAAAGGGCGACTAAGATGATTAGGGGCTTGGAAAGGGTCCCATATGGGGAGAGGCTAGAGAGACTGGGACTTTTCAGTTTAGAAAAGAGGCGATTGAGGGGCGATATGATAGAGGTATATAAAATCATGAATGGTGTGGAGAAAGTGAATATAGAAAAATTATTTACCTTTTCCCATAATACAAGAACTAGGGGACACCAAATGAAATTGATGGGTAGTGGGTTCAAAACTAATAAAAGGAAATTTTTCTTCACACAGCGCACAGTCAACCTGTGGAACTCCTTGCCCGAGGCGGCTGTGAAGGCCAGGACTCTATTAGGGTTTAAAAAAGAGCTTGATAAATTTTTGCAGGTCAGGTCCATAAATGGCTATTAGCCAGGGATAAAGTATGGTGCCCTAGCCTTCATAACAAGGGCAGGAGATGGATGGCAGGAGATAAATCACTTGTCTTCTGTTCTCCTTCTCTGGGGCGCCTGGCATTGGCCACCGTCGGCAGATGGGATGCTGGGCTTGATGGACCTTTGGTCTGACCCAGTATGGCCATTCTTATGTTCTTATGTTCTTATGTTCTTATGAGCTGCTGCCTGGGTGAATTTAGTCCACTGTGTATAAAAATAGCTGTGACAGACAGCATAACAAGAAGTTAGGCTCTCTTCACAGAGTGGAGTCAAAGTGTTTCTGACTCAACTAATATCCCAAAGGGCAAGAGTAAGGGACTTTGGTGAAACACAAGAGAGGACATAATGGGAAGAACCCCTGGGAAAACCGCAGAGAAAAGAAGGTACTATAGGAACAGGCTAGAGTGGAATGCGTCATGAAAGAAATTATATACAGCATGGGGCAACACATTTCAGATAAAAGGCTGAATGCTTCCCTTGAAAGTGGGCATAGGAGCATAATCTCCTGTGGAGAGCAGGCTGATGAACTACAGCAGATTCACAAAGTGGGTTTGACTGCACTTACTCATCAGATTGAAAATGCTCAGCCCAGGATGGGAATCCAGCTGCTTTGACTTCATAAAAAATGCCAACTACTATATGCTACCACATGCTCTTGGTGGTCACTTGATAATAAGTAGGACATCTTCATGTCACACTCTTATTTGTGAGTTTTTTGGTGGCTGATCAGCCTGATTCTGGATCTGCAGATCTTATCACAGAAGGGGCAGGTATAAATAGTTGTTGGAGGGGCACGAGAGAGTTTTTGGTGCTCTTTTCTTCTTATCCACCTCTCCTCATCTGCACTGCGGCAGGACCTCTCAAATTGCACCTCCCAGTCGTAGTTTACCATTCTGCACTGGGGATGGTTCTCCTAAGTGTCGACACCGATGCTGCCCTTTTTCATGTGTATGTTCAACATGTATTGCTTCCACTGGCCCCCAACACTCCTCTGTCCTTCCTCCAATTCAGAAAACAGAACTAGTTTTCAGAAGGTGTTGATCAGACATCCAAACTACAAAACCTGTCCAATGAAGCTGTTGATGAATGATAATGGCTTCAATGTTGGTCATTTTGAACTCTTCCAGGATGCTAGTGTTTGTGTGCCTTTCCTCCCAAATGCTGTTTAGGATTCTTCTGAGGCAGTGCTGATGATATTGGTCAAGTGTATGCTGTCCAGGTTTTACATGTGTACAGTAGCATTGGAACAACCACTGACAGTATACAAGTAGTTGTGTTTTAGGATAGACGTCCCAATTCTCAAAGACCCTTTGTGTCAGGTGGGTGACAGCAGAACATCACATGCACCACCCAGCTGACTGAATACATGATGTAATCACACTGATTTGAACAGAGGATGGCTGGCTGCCTGGCTGACAGAGTTTTCAGCAGTCAGCCTGACTTATGACTTAAAACTAGTGACAAATCCAGTTTGTCTCTCAAGAAATCAGTTTAGCTCTTAAGAGGACCTTAGTCATAAATTATCGTCAGACCATTTTCATTGCTTCTCAGTAGGGCTCAGCCAGCAAGGATCTGGAGATACTTTTTTTTCTATTAAATTTATTTCCTCAGCCCTCTCTCCCTTTTTGAAATATACATGGGGGAATAAAATTAGCCTCACTTCTGTTATAGGTCACATATTTTAAATCCTAACTAACTGCAGAAAAGTCAGTGGAGTTGTAATAATATAAAACCTGTATATACCAGATCAAAAGTAGGGTCCATTGTGCAATGAACTGTTTGACCTGTTTTGACTGTAGAATACGCAGGAATTGATAAAAAGGGTACATGCTATCTTCTGAGAGACACCACAAATGGAATTTAAGGGGCTGAAGAGGAAGAGCTATTGTGATCTATGAGAGTAAACCTATTTTTCCTTGTTTCAGTGTTCATTATTGAGCCTTTGGATTTCTGTAAAATTCCTTTCATCTTCACAATGTTCATGTTAATAAATCATTTGTATCCACCTTTGGAAGTGCAACACAAAGCCTTACAAAATCCTGCTGATGCAGCTTCAGGCATAGCAGCAAAGTCAGCAGAGATTTGTACAGAACTTGAAGCAAAGCGTTTAGGTGCTCCTGCACAGCTGTAAGTTTTTCAAGTGGGATTTTCATGGACTTTGTATATCTAAACTTTTTGGTTCCATTGAATGAGCTTTTCGGACAGAATCCATCTAAATAACACCAATCTTGTAGGTCAGCTCTTTGTTTTTAAAGTTTGCCTTTGCTGGACGTGTTGACAATTTTATCTTTTGTCAATTTTGAAATTTAGACACAATTTTTTGAAATTTTTTGAAAAGGAGAAAATTTACAGCAAAGGTTTTGCAGATCTTTCTTCAATCCCTAAACTTTTAAACCAACAATTATTTGATTTGAAATGTTGTCACTTTCAAATTTCAAATTTTTCATTTTTGAGGAGGGAGGGAGGAAATCAAGATGAAATAATGGTTAAATTCATTGCTATTGTGGCTCCTTATTTTACACCTCACCATATTGTGTGTGTACAGACCTAGAACTTACAAGCAACTCAGAAGATGTGAAGACGTGAATGAATTCCAACTAGAAACCACAGTCAGCATGCATTTATACTGAAATAGTAGAAATAGGTTTTATGTAATGAAGACAACCATGAATGACTATCAATAGTGCTGTGCCTTTCATATTCTGAAATACTAGGCCTTATACTAATAAATGGAGGTACACTTTTCATGGAAGTTGAAGTGATCTTGGGAGGACACTGAGCCTAGTTCTCTGCTGTAAGAGCAGGACCAAGAACCATTTCCCCCACCACCCTTTTTTTTTTTTCAATCCATTTGCCTTAGGTTACTAGACAACCTGCTCCAGGATGGAGCTTGCAACCCAGAGCTCAGCAAGCTAATGCTCAAACCACTGAACTATCCCTCTCCTTTTATACTGCTGTGACAGTAGGAATAACACTACAGACTGAACCTCTAATCTGGCTCTCTTCTCTGGCAACAACCATAATCCAGCATGATTTTTGTTAGCCAGATGACCACTTATCATGGGAGTTGCCAGGTTTCCTGTGGTCCTATAAGGTTTGTTTGCAGTCACCTGTCCAGCTTTCAATGTTCTGTGCTATTATTTAGCTATAATTTACCCTTAAATGTCTTCTAAGAGCCCAGAAAGCAATTTAAGCATTAGTGGTGCTGCCAGACAATATTGACCATATGTGGTCTGAAAAATTCTCTCATTTGGCACTGGCCAGGTCCTTAGGGTACTGAACGAGGGAGGTTCAATCAGTATTCATGTTCAGTGTTAAGTGGCATAAGTGAGTGGTGAATGAGGCCTATATACTCTGACTTCTTTGCATGGCAAGAGCATTTGTAACCAGAAATTCAATATCTGAATAATTTTCACAGTGTAGGTGAGTTTTGTATGGAGGGCCACTCTTAGGTCCAAACCAAGATAGGACCTATTTTATACCTCTAAATTGGAAGTGACAGGACTATTCTTATTGCAATGTGTTGGGGAAGAGCACAGTGTCTACTACAACAGGGTTCAATCCTTAAATGCCTGGAGGTGCTAGACCTAAAAAGAAATTACAGTCATTTTTTGTGCAACCAAAATCATGTGCGAACAACCATTCTCATGAAACTCCACTCTACAATGGTGAAAAGATTCCCTGTGAATCTTTTTTTCTGAGCTTCTGTTTTCACAAATAAACACAACTTGAGATCTGCTGACCTTGTCCTTCCACGGTTTTGGTATAAAATCTGGTAAGACATGTACAAGAGTTGGTGCCAGTTGAAGAAATCCACATTGAAGCCAATTCTGGGAGCCACTTGCAGTGAGTTTAATGAAAGCCCTCACCCACACTCAGGACTGGATCCACCATACACAGCATGTACTTTTCAAGCTGTTTGCACCAGCTGACTTCAGTGAACATATCTATGTCATTGTGTTGTCTGTATTCAGTAGGCTTTGGACAGCTTTTTATTTCATGCACCATTTGCCACTTGCTGTAGTAATCCTGCGAAGTAATATTTCATTAACACTGTTAAAAAGCTGAAGGGAAATTGAGAAATAGTTGTAGTCAGGCATGTTTTCAGTAGATTTCATTGCTCTCTAACACCACAGGCTGCACTCCCATCCAGTGACATCTATTGACTAAAAAATAAATAAGAGTTAGCAAGGTGGCTCATTTGTTCATTTTCTTTGTGCCTTCAGAACTTGGAACCTGCAAAGAACAACTTCATTAACACACATTAGGGTCCAGATTCAGAAGAAGTAATGCAAAATTGTGTGTGTTTCAGCCAGGCCAATAGTTCTTCTCACTGAAGTCTGTGGCAAAATTCCTGTTGACTTTCACTGGGAACAGGATTTGCTGTATGTCACTTGCAAGATTCTAGGTGCTATGTAAGCAAAGAAAATCAAGATTAATCTAAATTGGCATCACAGGTGATGTAAAGTGTTTAGATAGGGGTTTGAATTCCAGTCAGCTGTCAAAATTACACACCAGCTGTGTAAACAGAAGAGAGACCAGCACAATATCAGTATCAGTGAATAACTGTAAAATGGCTAGTGTCTGCAAACTGTGTGTTCTGAAAATGGATTTAGCACAAATGCTTCCTTAAAATATTTAGGTTGCAAAGGTTATGTCTAGCTTGCACGATTTTGTCGACAAAACATGTGAAGTGTCCAGATTGTGAAGCACATTCTGTCGACAGTAAGTCAACAGAACGCAGTGCTTTTTTTGACAGGCGTACCCCACTCGCCATGAGGAAGAATGCCACTGTTGAGAGAGATCTGTCAACAAAATGCCTGTCTGGATGTTCTGGGGAGCCTTCTGTTGACAGAAAAGGCCTCTGAGATGCTGGACAGGTACCCCGGTGGACACCCTGTCCACAGCAATCAGTGCTCTATGGTTACTGCCTCTGGACCTTCTTAAAGCTACAGGGAGCCTGGAGAACCCCATGACAGGAAGCTGAGAGTGTGGGAGCATCCAGGCAGTGTGCTCCATGCCTTCATGGCCACACCATCTGCTCTCTGAGAGCCATGGGAGAGCAACGAGACCCATGTGGATCCTCATGGAAGCAGATCCCAGGGTCTCCCCCAGGGGTCCAAAAAGCCTGCCCTTTCCTGGAGCGGGACAGAAATCCAGGCTGTGCTGGACTTGCAGGCAGAGGAGGAGACCTCAGAGGACCCCAAGGCTGCCTGCAGAAATAGAGAGATTTACAGCCAGATGGCTGACACCCTTTCCCAACAGGGCCACCACGGCTGCACCCTAGACCAAGTGAAGGCAAAGGTGAAAGAACTGCAGCAGGGATATGTCCAGACCTGGGACACTGCCAAAAGCTTAGGTGAAGGACCACACTCATGCCCCTATTACCAGGAGCTTCACACCATCCTGCAGGGGGACACAGCAGGAGCTCCTGCATAAAGAAGAGGAGTCAGCTGAGTGCCAACTCCCACTGGAGCTAGACTCAGAGGCCAGCAGACTGGTGATTACTCTGGACCTGGTCCCCAGCAGCCAGGCCATGTCCCAGGCATTGTCAGAACAGGGAGAGGGTCCCACCGGTGAGTACCCCGTGTGTCACATAACCCAGGAAGTGGGAGGCGGGCATCATTTGGCCAGTGTGGGTGGGACCTGGCACTTTGGTTCTGGCAGGTGGAACCACATGCATCAGTAGCACGCACCATCTGGACCGAGCAGACAGCTCCTGGACATGTGAAGTCAGATGAGCCTGCATGGCTGGAAGCAGGCTAGCCACAAAGTTACTGGCCTGAGCCCAGACACACCAAGGAGTGCAGTACCCAGCACATGGGCAGGACCACAGGCAAGAGGCAGCACCTGCTCCTAAGGGCAGTGTTACAAGCCACAGGTGTCTGATTGGTCCCCAGGGAGGGCTAGGCTTCTCCCAGCCCACTTGCCACCCGTGAGAGGACCCGTCTGTGGCTGGATGCCCCCAGACTGCTAGCCTTTTGAGTGGAGGGCGGGGGGGGATGCAGTGGTGAGCCTGCAGTGTTGATCATGGTCCCAGAGGCATCGCGGATCCGCCATGTGCAGGGCCCACTGTGCAGGCTTTACTCCTAGGACATCTCCATCCCTTGGCCCAGCAGGTGTTGGTCATTGCTCATGGCGTGGGGCAGGATCTCAGGTGCTGTGTTGATGAATGACTCACCATCTCTCATCCTTGTCTTCCTTACAGCGGGACCTACACTGTCTGACTGCCAGGCCAGCCCTACCATGCTGCCAGGCCAACCCTGCAGCCAGAGGACCTGGTGGCAGGTCCATGAGGACCTCATGAGGGAGCACACTGCCATCCTCAGGGCCATCCACAGGACATGCAGCATTGGCATAGGGTCAACATGGGGTTGTGGTTATGGGCCGGGGGCCAGCTCATGGCCCACTGTCTGATTGGACATGCTGTCTCAGTCACCCACGGCTGTCCCCACCACCCTGCAGCTGCTGGCCCTACTGCACAGTGCCCTGGACCCCGTCTACTGCTGTGGTCAATGGTCATGGCCCCTCCCATCAGTAGCCAAGGCCCCCTGCCCACTCAGACCCCACCTCAGCCATTACTTGTCTCTACCTCCCCCCAGTCCATCTCTGACAGGCCCCTAACCCACAGTGGGAGAGGATTCTGAGGCTGATGCCACTCAGGGTCCCAGGTCCCCTTGGGTTCATAGGCCCCCATGTTCTGAGCCCCTCAAGCTTCCTGCTCATGTTCCAAAGTCCCCTACTCCCGTGCAAAGTCCTCCCCACTGTAAATAGTTCATTGCACTTCTGTTTATTGTAAATAGCTTTGTATTGCACAGTTTCTTTTCCACAATTTTTTTCTGTTCAATAAAACACTGTTATTAGTTCACCCACTCTGTCTCCCTCTTCATTGTGCAGGGGTTGGGAAGGGGTAAGGGTGCAAGGGGAGAAGTAGTGGTGGGTATGGGGTAGGGCTGTGGATCTGAGCCCTCCATAGGGGGTCCCTGAGGAGGGTTACTGTGGTCTCCCTCCAGGCCTCCAGTATCTGCTGCCCATCCTGATGGGTCTGGTGGATGGCAGCTGTGCCTAGCTTCTTGTAGGCATGCCCCTTGTGGGTGGCATCTGCCCTCCACTCTGGGAGGAAGGCCTCCCCTTCTCTTCCACAATATTGTGCAGGACACAACAAGCCCCCACAACCTGGTGGATGTTGCACCCCCAAACACTAAGGAGGGTGAGCAGGAACCTGAACCTTGCCTGGACGTGACTAAGGGCACACAGCCTGCATCCTGGTGTGGTTGAAGAGGGCACTGAATAGTTCCCAGCTGGGATCCATCTGTTTGGTATAGGGCTTCATCAGCCACAGCATGAGGGGATAGGCCACATCCCTCATGATGCAGAGTGGCATCTGCACATCCCCGACTGCCAATTAGTGACAGAGGACAAATGTGTCTGCCTCCAGTTTCTAGCACAGCTTGGAGATGCAGAATACACAGGCATTGTGTGCCTGGCACACCCACTTGACGTAAATGTCCCTGAACTGTCCACAGTGGCCAACCAGGGCCTTCAGCACCATGGAGAAGTATCTCTTCCAGTTGATGTACTGGGCCATGCTATGCTGTGGGACATGGATCAGGATGTGGGTCCCATAGATGGCCCTGATGCAGTTTAGGAAACCCAGGGCAGAGAATTCAGCCACAGCTTTGTCGAGATCTCCCCAGATGATGACCCTCTGCAGCAGGATCATGTTGATGGCTGTGTGAACTTGCAGAGGTGGGCAACTGAACACAAGTGACAGGAATTGAGTGAGGGAGTACCTGAGCCCACTGGGGGGGGGTGTCCCTGGCCTTTTCCAATCCTCGCCCTCAACCCCGAGCTCTCTGGCCAAGCCCCCGGCAACAGGACTGCGTGAGGGTGGGATTGCATGGTTCTCCAGGGATGGGGCTTCCTCCCTAACACCAACCTCACATCTCACAACCCCCAAACCCACTTTCTGAGGGTATCCCTCTGGTGGGACACTGCCCCTGGGAAGAGACGGCAGACCAAGAGTATGTTACTTCTTTGAGGAGGGCCCCAATGGTGGACTTCCCCATGCTGAACTGGTTTCCCACCGACTGGTAGCTGTTGAAAATGGCAAGCTTACGGAGGGCGATTGCAACCCACTACTCCATCAGGATGGCAGTCCACAGCTGGGTGTCACGTCTCCAGAGGGCAGGACTGAGCCAGGCACCAAGCTCCAGGAAGGTGGCCTTCTGTATGTGAAAGTTTTGGAGCAACTGCTGGTCATCCCACTGCTCCAGGACCAGCTGGTCTCACCAGTCAGAACTTGTGCTGTACCTCCACAGCCATCTGTACATTGGATGTGGGGGGAGGTGCAGGTGTTCAAGTCCTGCAGCCAGGACTATCTTTGAAGGTGCTCTTGGGCTTGCCTCAGTGATGCCAGAAAGTTCAGCATCAGCTGCAGTATGGCCATGTGTGGCCATCGTAATCCCAGGGACAGCTCCAGTAGCATGGCACTCAGGGACTGGCTGTGTCACCCTCAAATGCAGGTGCTTAGAGAGCTCTGTTCTCTCTTGCACAAGTAGTTAAGCCCACAGCAGGCTCAGGGTACAGCTGCGTGGAGGGGTCCGGCACCAGCTCCCAAAAGGCATGAATGACCTGTAACCCTAGCTGAAAGTGTTCCAGGTGGCAGTATTGTCAAGTGAGTGGCTGGGCCATCTGGCCACTCTCTGTCAACAGAGCAAATGTCTCTTTCAATGTGCCTCGCTGTTTGGATGTGCTCTTTCAACAGAAGTTCTGTAACAAGATATCTTTCAACACAACTTCTTCCGACAAATCCCCTGCAACCTAGACATAGCCAAAGAGAAGAACTAATAAATTGAAAATACCAGAATAAGGTTGTGTAATCTTAATTCAGCTTCCCTGTGCATATGCATGGTGATACAGATTTTAATCATATGATCAAATACTCTTTGTTCTGTAGAAGCCCTATCTTAGACAGTGCTATGAAGCATGTGGCTTTTCACTAGATGAGTTTCAAAGGCCTGCTGCAAAGAACAGACACACAAGCATGTTTCAAAAATGTCAGAAGAACCCTTTTTTATGGAAAATATAAAACAAATTAAGCATTAGTTTGCCTGGATACTGGATTTAAAGCCCTGGTGCCTGGATACTGGATTCTGTTTGGATAACACTTTTTATTTCTTCCTAGAATGTGGTAAAAAAATCCATCAGCACTTTTCCAAAGAGATTCTGCATACATTTAAATTTAAGCATGAGCTGAAGGGCTGTCCTGAACAGGGATGAACTTACACAGATATTTAAGTGCTGTCCTGAACGGTGGCCATTAAATAAAAGGCTCTTCAGGTTTAGCAATTAAAAAGGCTACATACTAACTGGTGGAGATAGTAAAAAATGGTCAGAAATATATATATTTGTCCCCACTTTTCTCTCCCTTAAGAACTGCACAGTTCTGAAACTTTCTTTGTCCTACTTGCCACAAACACTTTCACTCCCTGGCCCCACTTGGTGCCTCCTACAAGAAAGTGTTCTGCCTCACTTTTGAAGGAAAAACAGAAGATGTGAAAAGTCAAGTTTAAAGGCAGCTCCCAGCTGATTCTCCTCCCAGTGGAAGATGGGTATCGCGCTTGTCTCACATAGCTGCTGCTGGCACCCATGCATATCACCACATTTAAGGATTTTGGGTTCATCCTCACCTGTGCCTTGTTATTTGGTTTGAGGAAATGGGCAAGCCCATGGAGTTTTGTTGGAGGGGTCAGATAACCAGGCATCATGTGTTGAAAGCTCCAGGGATGTGTTTTCCTATAAGACAAGGTCTCCTCATCAGAGAGAGGATGGCCAAGGTGAGGAAAGATCTGGGAAGGTCTTTCCATAGAAGCCCAGAATATGCCTGCCAGACCTTCACTATTCAGAGATATCTGGCGAGCTGGGTCTGAATGCCATGACACAAGAGTAACTGTAACAGACATGCAGGGAACAACATGTTGGAGATACAGTTCAGGGAGGACTGGGGAAAAGCCTCTTTATCCCAGTCAGGTTAAGAGGGTTGCCTGGACCCATAAGAGGAGGAGGCAGCTTGAGGATCTTCAAGGCAGCAGGATTTGGAAAACCAAGCCATTGATCCCATGGTGCTAACTAGAAAACACATGACAAGACAAGCACAATATAGAACTGTAGACAGAGTGCTAGATGAGATAAAAGGTAGATGAGAGAAGACCCCAAGAGTCTGAGGATGCTATACAAAGTGGTGTCCTTATGACTTTATATAAGACAATCAAATGGCCAATGGGAAACTTTAGCAGCAATAGAGGAAGGGTCTGAGAAATATATTAACAGGAAGATTCTTTGTACAGAAGATTAACAAAAGAAAAGATGGTCAGAACATTTTCAGTACACCAAACAAACTACATGTAATGAAGACCAAAGACCTTCATGTTGATTTAAGAGAGATTATAACTGTGGTGAGAAAAGTCATTGCTAAAAGTGGGAAAGCAACTGGAAGAAATGCTTAATGTGAGTGGTGAAACTATACCTCAGGCTTTCCTTGGGATTTCAAATAGAGTGAGGTTTGAAGAAAATAAATTAGTGGAGGAGATGCCTTAGAGTTAGGGTGACCACCCATTCCATTTTTCCCAGGACAGTCCCTTTTTTAAGTTGTCTGGCATGAGTCCCGACTTTTTTAAGAAAATGAGCAAAGTGTTCCATATTTTGCAAGGCTCTTGTTCCCTGGTAGCCGGTGTCTCAGGGCTTCAAACCCCACTGCCAGAGAATACCTCCATAGGACAGCTGCCCTGTTCCCTGATGCTTGGCACCTTGGGGCAGCAGCTTCTGCTGCGGGGGAGCTCTTCCGTGGGCTGCCTGTCCCACTCCACTGCACTCCATGGCAGCAGTCCCCACTGCTGGCGAGCTCTGCTGAGGGGTGGTTGCCTCATTGCCTGGTGTCCCACAACTAGGGAAGAAAGCTCCCGGTGCCAAGGAGTCCCTACAAGGGGCTGATTCTTCATTTCCCAGCATCCCACACCTCAAGGAGGCAATTCCCGCTACTTGCAAGCTCCTCCATGGTGCAGCTGCCCCATTCCCCAGCACAGCAGCCCCTGTTGCAGGATCCCCCTGCCTGCTGCAAGGAGGTTTTGGGACCTCTATATCCATTCCCACTCACTGGGAAGCTGTGGCAGTCCCCATCACTGAGGAGTCCTGACATGGGACAGCAGCCCCCCATCCCTGGACGCTGGTGTCCTTTATTTGCCATAAAGCAATGTGGTCACCTTACTCATTGTGAAACTGAAGTAGAAGAGGGGACCTTCTCAACTGCAACAATGGGAGAAGAATCACATCACTCTGCGTCTGGGAAAATCATGTGCAGCATCATTCTGGAATGTATGACTGGATTATGTCAAGAAACACCTCTGCAACATAAAAAGGAATAAGCAAGTTTTAAATGACTGAGATCAGGTGCAGACCACATCTTTGTTTTCAGGTCTATTATAGAAAGTGCACCATGGTAAGCACTTCTACTGGTAAATTGTGTTGATTTCCAGCAGTTGTGTCACAGTCAACATAAAGACAGCTTTTGGAAAAATTATGGCATACGGTAAGATACCAGCAAAAATAATTAGTATCATCTGTGTTGTATTTGATAATGTCAAATGTGCAGTCAGAGATAGTGACAACATCAGCCAAAGGCTTGTAGCGAGAACTGCAGGAAGACAAAGGTACATTATATCCTCTCTGTTGTTCACACTGGTCATGTCGTCAAGATAGCAACCACAGAACACAGAGGAATATTATGGACATACGATAAAGCACAACTAGATGTCATTGTTTTTGCTGAGGACATTGTCCTGGTTTGTTTTATAAATCACTTCATGGAATAAAAGACCCAACTGTTGGTAGATATGGCAAAAGAATTTGATTTGTTCATTGACAAAGGCAAGACAAAATATAAGGCCATTGTTATGCCAGAAGCAACGACCAGAGTAGACACAGAAGTCATAAAAGAAGTAATATGTTTTACTTTTATGTAGGGAGTGAGAGGTGCAGTGGTAGTGACACCCAATCTCAAGCAACAAGACCAAATTTTAAAAATAGCAGAAACTTGCAGGTGGGTAAAGAAACAGAAATGTGGGATTTGGGCAAAGAATTAAGCCATGCAAGAGCTTGAAGACACTGTAGAATGGGAGAGAGTCATGTTTTGATTGTAAGTTGGTATTTGAACCAGAATGCTTTAGAAAAGATTTCCCCAAAGAGGGCAGGTGTTTGACACTCATGAGAACTTGGGTACAAATACTAGACAACCCAACAAGCGGGGAATATGCAGCAGTGGTAGGATAGGCTGGTAGGCTAGGTACAACCCTGTTACACCTTTAATTAAAGCAGACAGACCCAACTTTAAGTTGTACCTTCACTTAGACTTCTTGTATTAGCTGTGAATGTGCCATTATTGTTATCCTCCAAAGATGCCTTCATCAACCTCACCAGTCCTTTGAAGTTTCCTGGTCCTAATCCTGATATTGCTGCAGTGGATATACCCCAGTTGCTGTGCCATGCCTACTGTATGTGCTTGGTAATTTCATGAACTTCCTACTATGAAATTAGCCCAAAGTCCAGGTTTTGGTTTTCGCAGTAGCATTGTAGCTTATTGTGTGAGCTCCTGTAGCTAGGGTTAAAGTGCAAAAGCTCCATAGTTGGGCTGGTAACAGAAGCAAGTCCTCTCTGGAACAGAGACTGAGGAGGACCTGTAGCACAGACTCACAAGTGCCTTATGTATAAACTCAAATTACCTTCCTACTCAACCACCTATAAATTTGGAGAATGGGCAAATCTCTACGTTTGCACTTTGAGAGCATAATTATTAAGAAACATTTCCTCAGAAATAAAAAGGTAGCATTCATGCAGAGCTGAATGGCACATACACAAGCCCAAAACAAAATATAGGGTAACTAAAGTGTATTAGATAATTATACAATAACACTTCACCAGGCCTGCAAAAGGGGCAATCACAGGGGGGCCTGGTGATTCAAAGAAGCTCAGCACTCCTGGTGCTGCTACTGTGGCAGCAGTGGCAGCTGGAGCTCTGGGCCTCTTTGAATTGCTACCAGAGCGCTGTGGCACTGTTTTACACAGCTCTGAGGGCTTGTGGGGAGGCACAACCACAATCTGGGTGGTTCTAAGGGCTCACCACCCTCGGCCCTATTCCATCTGCCCTTGGTCCCATCACTTCCAGGGGACAAAGAGCTCCCCCTCCCCTCCCAACTTGCCCCAGGGCCCAAAGTGGCTCTGGGGCCCCACTGAACTGCACCTAGAAGCCATCATGACTAACCACCCTATTTTTGAAAAATTACCATCAAACCTTTGAGGCACAGGAACAGGTTTACATCTGTTTGGAAAGAAACCCAGAATATTCTCAGAGCCTACTGGAGCCCAGTGTTACACTCATCAGTGCTACTAGAAATTCACTTTTGTAAACGTTACATTCATCTAAAAATGGGCAATAATCATAGGCTTTGACTTAACAATTTGTTAATATTATCATCTATATATTTCTTTGTCGACTTGTATTGTTCCAAGGCTTCAATTTCTACATACTTTCCAACTGCAAAGAAACCCAAAAACCAAACATACCACCTATCACAACACACATTCACAGAGCCATGCCAAGTTACTTCTATTGTAATCTACAACACACTTTGTTTTGGGAGGCAGAACTCTTGTAAGCAGAGCTTAGTCCTGATGGATAATAGTATAACAATGGGAAAGGGGCCTACACACTTTGATAGGTGGTCAGGTTGCAAGAGCCTCTGTCCAGAGGGAATTTAAGAGGGATCTAAAAGAAACTTCAGGAATGGAAGTATACAGGGTGGAGAGAACCAAAGTGACTATTTAAGCTAGCTTGATAAACGATACACCCCTACTTGTTGTTCAGTGTTCCACAGAGCAGTATTTTTCACCTTTTCTTTTGTCACATACAAGTACCGTGTTGTCACAAGTATTTCCTTCTATGTTCACAGAAATATGCATGCCAGGCATGCTTGAAACGGCTGTCTCTCTGTGCATGGCCTCTTCAGGCACGTGGTGTTTGCGGTCATGCCAGGTAGAATGTTGGCCTTCTCTGCAGACATCTCTCTGTTGTGAAACTGAAAATTGTAAGTGCCATCTTTCACAGAGTCCCAGAAAGGGCCTATTCAGGCCAATGTGCAAGTGTTCCATAGTGGTCTTGGTGCATATAGTCATATTTGCATATAAAGATGGGCAATTAACACAGATCACAACATAAATTTTTGTAGCAGGGGACTTGATGGGAGCCATGGCAATCATGTATTCGTTGGTAAAACATAACAGCAGTCATGTAGCACTTTAAAGACTAACAAAATAGTTTATGAGGGGTTGAGCTTTCATGGGGCAGACCCACTTCTTCAGATCTGGAAATAGTGTATTTGTTGTTTGTTATTATTAGTTCAAGCCAGGGGTTGTGTCCTCTGCATCAATAATTCTAGTACCACTGATTTGCCACAATCTCCTGTGTTCCTGATACAGGTGGGTCACTAGAATCCCCTCAAAAATAGTCACTGGGAACATCTAATTGGAGATCTACACTTCTGGAAACCCCTTTGGTTTTGTTTAGTGCTTATGGATTGATTTAGATCAATAATGTAGACCTGAAAATGTTTCCAGTAGTTTTTCAGTGGTCAGTGTAGCCCATTTACAATTTAAATGTGGCTCTATGTACTTACTATGGATGCTGAATCTTAGTCTTGGTAAAGCACATTGTCATGCGTAAAGTGCCATACTTACACAAAGTAGTGTGGTTAATTCTTTAGTACTTAATTATCTTTGTAATGCAGTGGTGATATGAGGGAAATCAAGGGGAATTAGTGAAACACAGAACATTTAAATCCTAGAATGTATCCATAGCTGTAGCTTTGCAAAGAAAAACTGCGAGTTCCAGACAAGCAGGTAAATCTGTCTTATATAAATCACTGCCTGGGCTGCAGCATTCTTTTTTGAAATACCTCCACTTGACACAGAGAAGTCAGAGGTAATCCTGCTAAAATCAGTGTTGCAGATGCATCTGAACAATTCTTTAGGTTGTGCATGTAGCTGCATTCTCCATTCATTGTGTATATGATCAGTTCATTAGGCTCCATTTTCCATTTGATTTATAAAGAGCATACTGAATGCAAACTGACTATCTATGAATTGGTTCTCCCGCCAGCTTTTCTGGGTTTGCCAATTTTCTTTTTCATCCTCTCGCCTAAGAGATACAGGAATTTAAATTGCATTTCTCCCTGTGATTCAGCACTGGCTGTCTCAAAGCATAAAATGTCATTAGGTTCCCTGGGGTGAGTAGGTTACTAAGGTCTATTGCACTGACTGATGCAATTAGAGGTTTTTTCTTCCCTGTGCTGTGTATGATCACAAACATTTTTACAAGTTTTCAGCTGATGAGAAGGGAGATTACTATGACTGTAGGAACTTTGAAAGTTTAAATATTTCAGTAGTGTTTAAACATACTTCTTTATTCCTCAAATGCCTTAATTATAGGAAAGAAAAGAAACAGATCTAAGTATATAAAGACCTGAAGGGCAGCCTGTGTCATAGCCCTTAAAAGTCTCTTCTTTTGTTTGATATTAATTTTTTTACTGCTATGTCTATGACAGTCACTTTGCTTCTCATTCTGAAGGGCCTTTCTCCACTTACTGCCGCTTTGTGATCCTCCATATGGAAGTCAGTGTTTTGCAAAACAAGTTGTATTGTACTGCGATTAACAAGCTCTCCAGCGCAGTAATGAAGGTGGTCATGACAACTTGCAAGTAAACATTTAAAGGCATTATCACCCTTTCACACGCTCTTTCAACAGAGTTTGCAAAACTTTTTCTGTGCAAGATGATGTGTTAAAAGGAAGCATAATTTATTACCCCTTACGATATGGAGGATATTTTATGAAGGCAACCAAGACTTTGTTTTTTTTTTTTCTTCTTAACACATACCAGAAACCTTTTGATACTGTTTTACAGTGTGTCATGAATATTATCAGGCATGTTTAATGTAATAGGCAAGAAATGTTGTATTTTTTTGAGGACAAGCATCTAAACTCAAATGCTGATGCCGCCTCATTCCTTTGTGAAGTCTTTTCTCAGCAACATTGTCTCCTTATGTCCCATGTCTGGAAACTTTATCCCATTTATTGTGTTATTGTCTTAATTTTGAGAGAAGGGTATTGTATATTTGTTTGTATTATTATAGTTCCCAGAAGCTGAAGTCAGTTGCAGGGCCCATTGTGCTGGTTATCAAACAAACACTTAGGAAGAAACAATTTAGATATGAACAGATATAATGAGGATAGATAGTTTTGGGGTTACAGTATTGAATGAAAGTTCAAATCTGGGCTCAATTCCTGGCTCTGCCACAGACTGACTGTGTGCTCTTGGTCAAATCACTTTCTGTCTGTGCCTCAGGTGTCCATCTGTGAAATGAGATATTACAACTCCACCTATTCTTTGTCTTGGCTCATCAGCTTGTAAATGTTTTGGAGCAAAGTGTGTGTTTAGTATGCACCTTTGTTGCATCACATATGGTGGAGGTCATCATGAACACTCTTTTCCACCAGAAAAACACATTTAAGACCTCATGGCAACATCCTCAATTGAAGCACTGGAACCTCATAGACTATGTTATTGTCCATGCTTGGGATCTGCATGATGTTCTTCTCACACATACAGTGACTATTGCTGATGACTGCTGGACCAATCACCACCTTATTTGATCCACAATGGCAATTAGGATTTTCACCAAATGGAGAAGTCAAAGGAAACAGGTCTGATGAAAGATCAATGCACAAGGCTTGAAGGACCCCATCAGATGAAGTGACTTCCAAATAGCGCTCGCAAGGAAGCCACTGACAGTACACCCTGAAGATGTGCAAGAACACTGGAGTCGATTGAAAAATGCTGTCATTGACGCTTGTAGAGAAACCATTGGCTACCAGTCCAGGAAGCATAAGAACTGGTTTGATGAGAACAAATGTGGAACTTGCATGCCTGATTGAGGCAAAAAGGAAAGCCTTTAGGGCCTGGCAAAGTGACATCATCTGCACAATGAAGAGAGAAGTGCATGCCAAGGCCAAGGCAAAAGTCCAGCGTAAAACAAAAACTCTGAAAAATCAGTGGTGGACTGAGAAGATGCAAGAACTCAACGATACAAGAGTTTTCCTCAATGCTGTTTATGGACTGAGAAACCATGGAATCAATCTCCTAAGATCAAAGGATGGTGCCCAACTATTGAAAGATAATGAAGCCTTTGCTTCTCGCTGGAAAGAGCACTATAAAAAGCGCTTGAACCACCCCTCCACCATGGCTTTAGCATCTCTTGACCAAATCCCTCAGCAAATGATGATCTTGCAACACTTCCTACACAGAGTGAGGTCCAAGCTGTCATTAAAGAAATTAAGTGTAATAAGGCAACTGGACTGGATGGAATCCCCACTGAAATCTTCAGAAAAGGGGAGTCAGAGTTCCACAAACAATTCCATCTTTTGATTCTCAGAGTCTGGGATAGGGAACAGATACTATGAGATTTCAGAGACACACTACTCATCAGGCTCTTCAAAAAGGATGACAAGTTGGACTATGTGAACTTTTGTGGCACCTCACCCCTGGCAACAGCAGGGAAAATCTTATCTTGAATCCTTGCAAACCGACTTCTGCAACCCACAGAATAAATTTTGCCAGAATCCCAGTGTAGTTTCAAACCATTGTGAGAAATGGCAGACATGATCTTCACCACCTGGTAATGACAAGAAAAATGTTGTAAATGAAACCAAGGCTTATACATGAGTTTCATCGATTTGAACAAAGCATTCAACTCAGTCAATCATAGTGCCCTGTGGACAATCCTCTCAAAGATTGACTTACCCAAAAAATTCATTAACATCTTGAGGCTGCTTCATGACAAAATGACTGCCACAGTATTGAGCAACCCCTTTTAGGTCAAAATGGGGGTCAAACAAGGCTGCATTATTGCTCCATCACTGTTCTGCTTCTTCATCACCATGACCCTTCACATCATTGATAGCAAGCTTGAGATGGTGTGAAGATTGTTTATAGAATGAACAGGAAGCTTTTCAATCTCAGGAGACTGAAGGCAAAAAAGCAAGACCTCCACAACCTTGATCCTGGAGCTCCAGTATACAGATGATAATATGGTTGTTGTTCTTTCTCCCACAGCCCTTCAGGCCATCTTAAGTACCTTCACTGAAGCACACAGGAATCTTGGCTACACACTGAATATCAAAAAGACTGTGGAACTCCACCAACCCTTGCTGACGGGCCATTCTCATGTACCTTCTATTGAAGTCAGTGAAGAACTGGTGGAAAATGGGCAACACTACCTATACTTTGGAGAGGGTTCAGCAAACAAAAACAAAAATGATTAAGGGGCTGGAGCACATGAAGTATGAGAAAATGGCTGAGAGATTTGGGCTTATTTAGTTTACAGTAGAGAAGACTGAGGGATGATTTGATAGCAGCCTTCAACTTCCTGAAAGGGGTCTCTAAAGGGGATGGAGAGAGACTGTTCTCAATGGTGACAGATGAAACAACAAGGAGCAATGGTCTGAAGTTACAGAGGGAGAGGTGTAGGTTGGATATTAGGAAAAAGTATTTCACCAGAAGGGTGGTGAAGCACTGAAATGCAGTACCTGGAGAGGTGGTGGAATCTCCATCCCTAGAGGTTTTTAAGTCCCGGTTTAACATAGTCATGGCTGGGGTGATTTAATTGGAGTTGATCCTGCTTCAGGCAGGGGGCTGAACTAGATGACCTGAGGTCCCTTCCAGTCCTAAGATTTTATGATTCTATGATCTTTCTGCTAGAATTGATATTGATGCAGAAATCCAGCATCAGACTAGCCATGCAAGCTATGGTTTTCTCTGCTTCAGAGAAAGCGTCTTCGAGAAGTAGGACATCTATCCCAAAACAAAGCTTGTTCCACTGCTACTGTATGGCTACGTCTACACGTGCAGCCAACATCGAAATAGCTTATTTCGATGTTGCGACATCGAAATAGTCTATTTCGATGAATAACGTCTACACGTCCTCCAGGGCCAGCAACGTCGATGTTCAACTTCGACGTTGCTCAGCCCAACATCGAAATAGACGCAGCGAGGGAACGTCTACACGCCAAAGTAGCACACATCGAAATAAGGGAGCCAGGCACAGCTGCAGACAGGGTCACGGGGTGGACTCAACAGCAAGTCGCTCCCTTAAAGGGCCCCTCCCAGACACACTTTCATTAAACAGTGCAAGATACACAGAGCCAACAACTAGTTGCAGACCCTGTATATGCAGCACGGACCCCCAGCTGCAGCAGCAGCAGCCAGAAGCCCTGGGCTAAGGGCTGCTGCCCATGGTGACCACAGAGCCCCGCAAGGGCTGGAGAGAGAGTATCTCTCAACCCCCCAGCTGATGGCCGCCATGGAGGACCCCGCTATTTCGATGTTGCGGTACGCGGATCGTCTACACGTCCCTACTTCGATGTTGAACGTCGAAGTAGGGCGCTATTCCCATCCCCTCATGGGGTTAGCGACTTCGACGTCTCGCCGCCTAACGTCGATTTCAACTTCGAAATAGCGCCCAACACGTGTAGACGTGACGGGCGCTATTTCGAAGTTACTGCCGCTACTTCGAAGTAGCGTGCACGTGTAGACGCAGCTTATGTGTGTGAAACCTGCACAACATACAAGTGTCATCTGAAGGCACTTGAACAATATCATAAACACTGTACAGGATCCTAAATGTCTCTTAGAAGGATTGGACCCCCACCGCTAGCAGCTTGGAAGAGTCGAACACGGCCAGCATTGAAGACATTATCTTTCATCAACAACTTAGCTGGATTGGTCATGTGGTTTGGATGTCTCATAAGTGCCTCCAAAAACAGATTCTGTTTCCTGAGTTGGAGGAAAGACAGAGGAGTGTTGGGGGCCAGCGGAAGCACTATATGGACATGCTTAAGGTACATATGAAAAAGTGCAAAATCGGTGTTAACACTTGGGAGAACCTTGCCCACGACTATCCACAGTGGAGAACAGTAATCTGTGAGGGGGAAACACCATTTGAGAATTCCCACCACAGTGGAGATGAGGAGAGAAGAAAAGAAGCCTCAAAAACTGCCTAACACCCCTCCTACAGCTACCAACACCTGTCCCTTCTGTGTTAAGACCTGCAGTTCCAGAATCCAGCTGATCAGCCATCAATGGACTCAGAAATAGAAGGCTGACATGAAGATGTCCTACTCATTAACCTATTGACCACCAAGACAATGGAGACTTGATTTCATTTGTGGTCTCAAATGATAATGTGAACGGCACAGTGCTTACATGACATTGAAAACCACAATTTCAATCCACAACCTGATTAATGAACAAGTATGGTATAGGCCTCTTCAAATGAAATAACTTATTTGTTGTGATCACTGGAGTCCCAGAAGAATAGTGGAAAGGGAGGGGAAGGAAAATAACCATGGTATTCCTTGGTTGCATAACCCAGATATGTGCCCATCTTCAGTCACCTTAAAATTGATTTGTGTGTGTGTGTGTGTGTGAGAGACAGAGAGAGAGAGAGAGAGAGAGAGAGAGTGGATAGTTCTCATTACTTGGGACAGCTGTGTCTTTCTGTGTTTTAAGCCACAATACACACCATATGCTGGTTTGGGTTTCACCACCCTGTAGTCCCCCCTGCAGACAAGAAATCAATTGCTTCCAGAGTCTTCAACCAATATTTCCCTTTTCCTGGCATCTAATTTATTTAGTTCATACAGCTTCCCTAACAGAGAGCACCTTTAAGTTCAGCAATTGACTGCCTGAGGTGAGGCATTGTAGTCCTGACTTTCACGTCTCATAGAGTCTCCTCTCAGATTTGGGAGCCTTCCCAGACCACCCCTTTGTGACTGGGTTTTTTTGTCAAGTTCTCCCTCCTTGGCACAGGAGGCCACAGCTCCATTGGCTGGGCCTGTGCTTGTTATCTGGGGCCAGCAGTGGCTTTCATGACTTCTTTTTGAGATAATCCCTGTCCTTAATTAATCCCCAGGCTCAGAAGGTTCAGGAGGGAACCTTCTCCTGCTAATTCTCACCCTGTTCTGAGGGGAAAACTCCTGGCTCTGGTTGAAAGGAAAAGAGAAGGGGGGGGGCTTGCCCCTACAATTGCTACAAGGCTCTGGGCCCTAGAAGGAATAAAAACACAGATTTTCTCTAAAAATAGACAAAATCCCAGGAAGCACTTCCTCTCTCCACATATCTGCTTTATAATAATTTCCCCAGACTTTTAAGTATCAAACCTGAACACGGGGCCACAACATTGGACACGGGGCAGAATGACCACTTAGTCTTATCATCCTTAATGGGACTGACCACCCTGTCACAGATTCCCCTGACAATCTCTGATACTTTGTTGTGGTATGATAACACATGAAACCATCCAAGATCCATGTCCAATCCTATCTCCTGCGGCAATGGCCAAGAGGTAACACTTGGCATGTTTTCTGTATGGATTTCATATTACAAATCAGCAAACAAAACTCAGTCTGACATTAGGATACCTAGAGTGTCTCTTTAGTTCCTTTTTCTTTAACTTTTCCTGCATTAGTTCTCTACTTTCTAGAACCATTTCCTACTTGTTTTCTCTGTATCAATGATGTCCCTTCATTTCTCCCTAAAATGCAACTCTTCTTAGTCTTCCTAGTTTCTTCCTCCTTTCCTCCATAACTTCAGATATGATGTGGAAGCATCTATCTCACCTGCCCATACTTCACCTGCATGTGTCATGTTATGACAGTTTCCTTCTTCAATGGTATAATAGACATGTGTATCAATAACTTCACAGGGCTCACCTTAACATAGATATAGATATAGATATAGATGAGTGAAATACAGGGCAAACACTGAGAAGAAGAACTAAATGCACCTGACATTCTCATCCATCCTTTTGAAAGATAATGTGTAAATGATGTGGACTCAGTATGGAAATCCTTCCAAGATTTTCGTCTTCAGTTATAACACCAGCAAAACAAACAAACAAACAAACAAAAAACCACAAACAAAAACAAAACAAAAAAGGGAGGGTAATTTGGGTAATTTCCAGATTTTCTCCTGAACTTAATCTAAAGGCAGAGGACAGGTATTTGAAGTAACAATGCATCAGCTGTTTGGTGCTTTCGTGCAGAGGTGAGCAAACTTTTTACATGGGCCTCACTTTGTCCCTACAATTAGCAGCCCTCCCCCTACAAACCTAATGTAATCCAAACTGACAGAAATTTCAGGTATGTTCATATGAAAAAAACAAACAAATGAACAAACAAATGAACAAACAAACGAACAAAAACCTTTCAGCATGTATAAGAAATAAGTTTGTAGAATGCGAAATTTATGAAGCGGTATATAAATGTGAATATGCATACATAAACACAGTAACATATTTCTACATTTGTAGTGAGATGGATGAGTCGGAGACCCTGCAACCGATCATGTTACACCTTTCTTACAAAATTTCATGCTCCCCCTGAAAAGGCCTGCCCCCCACTTTGCTCGCCCCTGCTTTAGTGAAATCTGAGCCTTTGCAATTTCCCAAGCAATGACAAGTGTAAGTGGGAAGGTGCAGATTCTAGGGAACATATCACTAATCATTGCAGTGACTGGGAAGGGAAGATGAGAACTTGATTTATTGAACTTGTTAATTGCTGTGGCAGGAGCAAAAATGGAGAACTGTCCGCCCATGACACAGTCCTGACATGTCAGAGCATCTTTCCCTTACTTTTAAATTAATCATGGCGTTTACTTTTGTAACTTAACAGAGAATGTCCTGGACAACATCATATGGAGGACAATGTCTAGGATACCTTGTATATCCACAACCTAGGTCTCTACACTATGTCATGTTTCTTCCCACCTCTTATCATAAATGTAGTGTCTTCCATTCTGCTAATGGCCTCTCAGTGGACACAGGCCAAACAGATGCAAAACAAACAATCCTTCTTCAGGGAATCCCAGCACACCTTGGTCAAAAGCCACTAGATCTCTGATCCCTTTCCTAGGCTTTCATATCACCAGTTGTGTAGCTCAGTTTCTGCTGGTATCACCTGCCCATCCTGCTGTCTCAGCAATTGAACACCTGCAATCAATGCTGCTGCATATCCTGCTGTACACTGTTACCTTGATTCTAATTAATCAAACTCAGAAAGGCATTGTGAAGGATTCTCCATCATATACAATGCTAATTGAGACAAGGGACTACTTAAACCTACTACCTGATCTCACAAAGCCTTCTTTTTTGTAGGAGAAACAACTGGGATCAAACCTGGAATCCAGATTTCTTCCCTTGTCTGTCCTATTTCTCAAACAGTTATTTCCAGCTATTAGATATGCTCATAGCAGCTCCCTTGGAAGTGCTAAAGGCAGGAATAGAATCTGAAACTTTGGATTGTTTTTCTTCAGAAAGGCATGATGAAAGAAACCATAAAGAGCTCATTTATAGATCTGAGTGAAGGGTGATTCCATTTTTCAGCAACTTTCAAAGTTTCAGGTGTGCTGTTGTTTTCCTTCTAGGTTGGAATTAAACAGAACGGGATCATTCACCTGGCTGTCCCTCATGCCAAGCCACTAACCTAAACTAATCACTCATAATGTATGACTTTGGTGTTTGCATGTGTGTGTGTCCTGTATCTAACATAATCTTCCTGGCACGTTTGTTGGGAACACATATATTTCCACAAAAATATTTACATTTTGATGAAACAGCCTATTTCACTGAAATTTAATTTAAGTGACTATATTCCAAGCCATTCTTCTCACTTATTCAAATTGGCAGCTCCGAATATGTTGATTAAATCTGAGTTTCCTTACTTCATCTGTTAATAGCTTAAGTTGACTACCCAGTTGGAAAATCTGGTTTAGATACTAGCAGACTGAATGATTACTTTAGAAAGTCCCTCTTTCATGGGAAAGACTCACCTAAGCTCATCATCTAATAAATAAAATTGTTAGTCTTTAAGGTGCTACAGGACTGCTTTCTTTATTTGCATACCAAATATCAGCAGTGGCAAAATACTTCCCACAGTCATTTTCAGATCATAAAAGGCTGTGGCTGTTTCTACACATGCCACTTTCTCTGAAGTGGACTCTGGACTCCAAACAGCATGTAGAAGCGTGGCCCCTGGGGGGTTTTCTGCAAGGAAGTCCTTCTTCCGGAGGCCCTTTCTTCCTGAAAATTTTTGGGAAGAAGGGGCCTCTGGAAGGAGGACTACTTTCCAGAAGACCCCCTGGCGGGGCCGTGCTTCTACACGCCATTTTGGAGTCTGGAAGAGTATCGTCTGGACTCCAAATCATGTGACCTTATGCTAATGAGGAGCTGGGAATTTACATCCATGCCTCATTAGCATATTTTGGGCTGTTTATTAGCATTCTGTTAAAGACTTAACAGTATGCGTGTTACTGAAAAAAACCTTTTGCACCGCTTTTCAAAAGGAAGCAGCCAAGCTGGCTTTTATATTCAAATTCGGCACATTAACATGTGGTTTGGACCAGGATGGGAATTTTCTGAGTCACTACAGGGGTTTGTCTGCATACTTGGCTTAATCTAATTCTTGACCTCACCCCCCCCTCCCCCTTCCACACTCTGATTTGCTCACCTTGATCAAGTTTTTTCTGATTTGTCCTCCTTGATTACTGTTTTTGGTTCTCTGTGCCTTAAATATTGAGTCTGTTCTGGTCTGGCTATGGTCTGAAGAAGTGGGTTTGTCCCATGAAAACTCACCCAATAAATTATTTTGCTACTCTTTAAAGTGCTACTTGACTGCAACTGATTCCTGGAAAGACATCTCCTGGAACTCTGCCAGAGGCAGGCAGTGGCGTCTGACAGTAGAAAGATGTTGCCTCTGCTTAGCATTCAACTAATCATTAAAATAATTTTAATCATTGAGGGGGTTGTGGGAAACTGATTGCAGTTGTTACTTGCCTTAACTGGATCAAAAGTGGAAAAATCTCTTCCTCTGATATAATCCTGCTCCCTCTAACCACATCAAGGTTTGTATTGCAAGGGACATTAAATTCATTTATCCAGTTTCAGTTTGCCCAGTAGGCCAAACTGTTTGTTCCTCATACATCTACTAACTTATGGATGTTTGTAAACTAGGCCAGTCTCTGGTTTGTCACCGGGCTCAGCATCTTATACTGCATGATGATCATAAGTTTCAACCAACTGCTTTCACTGCAGTGAAGTGGAGAATCTCTGTGATGGTTCCATGGCTGCCTATGGATGGCTGGTAAGAGCCCAGCTGGGGAAGGCAAGTCCCAGCCCTGCCTCTTGTGTCCAAAGCCCCACCCTTTCTGCAACATTCCTCCCTACACCCTTCCATGGAGCCAAGCCTTGATCCCGTCTGCCACCTGGAGCTACCATTCTGCAGCCCCAGTCTTCTCAGGGGGCCAGGGAATGCAGACAGTTTGAGATGCAATGCCTTCCCTTGTCTACATTACCCACAGCCCATGATGGCTGCTCCTGAGATCAGGGCTGGTTTCTTATGTCACCTCTCTCCCACTGTTGTGGCATCTGCATAATTCAGCTCTGCAACTCAACAGGGATAGAGAGCGACTAAGTGGCAGACACTAATTTGCATAGCCCAGATCTCTCTCTTTTTTTCTGTACACCGTGATGACTTTTTTTCCTTCTACATTGTCTTTGGTGTCTTATATATTGTTATTACTTCTCTTTGGCATCACACCAAGAAGATGCAACAAAATGTAAGGATCCCAAGGGATCCCAAGAGAAATGCTCATTTAAATGACATGAAAACTCTTTCCTTATCCTCTATGTTTCCATTTTTGCTGCTCAAATTCTATTGTTGCTGTTGAACAGTGTAGATATCATCTAGCCCATTGCAATCTGAACAGTAATGGTTGTCACACATCCTTCAGTACATTCCATTGTCTTGATTTTCATTATTTCCAAACTAAAAGAGGCATTAATGAGGATTCTCCATTGTACAAAGTACCATATAAGAAAACAGACTTTCTAAACCATATCATGAGACCCCTGAGGGATACTGTCCCTCCTGAAATACAACTGGAATCAAGACTGTAGCCCCTTTTTCTCAACAATTGCTCTTTTTTCTCAATTAAAAGAAAACAGCTTCCTTCTCTTAGTTTAGTATGACTTGCATTCTTTACAATTTAAGTATATTTGCCAAGGGCTGAAATTTTATTGTCACAACTTTTTTTTTCCATAAGCACATCACAACAGGAATACAGGCAAATTGGTCATCCATCTGGAGACAAATCATCTGTGTAATCATGAAGAAGCATGTCTCAGCTTGTAGTTTCAAAATACCAATGGGAATATATTAAAAGGAAACCAAACATGAACATTGTGGGCATCTTTGTGGACAAGGGGGATCCAGTGGATATAGCATAATTAGAGTTCCAAAAAGCCTTTGATACGGACCATCACCAAAGGGTCTTAAGTAAAAGTTGTCATGGGTTAAGAGGAAAGATCCTCTCATGGATTAAAAACTGGTTAAATGGCAAGAAACTGAGTGATTGGGCAACAAAATGGCAAATGAATATTAAAGTTGATAGATGTAAAGTAATGAACATTGGAAAAAATAATCGCAACTCTACATATAAAAGAATGGGAACTAATTTAGCTATAACCACTTGAAAGATCTTGGAGTCATTGTGGATAGCTCTCTAAAAACATCCCACTCAATGTCCTGGAGCAGTCAAAAAGGCAAACAGAATCATTAAAAAAAGGATAGGGATTAAGACATGGTACACTCACATCCTGAATATTGCATACAGATGAAGTTGCCTCATCTCAAAAAAAAATATTGGCATTGGAAAAGGTTCAGAAAAAGGCAACAAAAATGATTAAAGTTTTGGAATGTATGCCATCTGAAGAAAAGTTAAAAAGACTGGGAGTTTTCAGCTTAGAAAAAAAAAGGGACTAAGGGGAGATATGATAGAGGTATATAAAGTTATGACTGTTGTGGGAAAACGAAATAAGGAAAAGTTATTTACTTGTTCCTATGGCAAAAGAACTACAGGCCACCAAATGAAATTAATGTTAGCAGCTTCAAAACTAACAAAGGGAAGATTATATTCCCATGCCATATAGTAGGCCTGTGCAACTCCTTTCCAGAGGAGGTTGTGAAGACCAAGAGTTGAACAGGGTTCAAAAAAGAACTAGATAAACTCACAGAGGTTAGGTCCATCATGGTATATTAGCCAGAATGGGTAGGAATGGTGTCCCTAGGCTCTGTTTGTCAGAGGCTGGAAATGGATGTCGGGAGAGGATCACTTTTGTGATTACCTGTTGTGTTCACTCCCTCTGGGACCTCAGGCATTTGTCTAAATTGGAAGACAGGACATTGGGTTGATGGACCTTTGATTTGACCCAGCATGGCTTTTCTTATGTTCTTATGACAAACCAGTTCTGAGTTCTGAGTTGGGTTTGAATTACACAATAAAACTGTATTCACAGCTGGAGATGGTGGGTGTGGAGGAGTGTGGGGCAGAAAAACACAGTGAAAATGTACACAGGACATAATGAATCTGGCTTTGATTGTCATCTCGTTGTTGCAAGACATGAGACCGAAGAAACTACACTTGATCTTATCCCTAAAAAGGCTGAGGAAACTTGCTCATGTTAGTATTAACTGGCTCAGTATGCACACAGAATACATTTCCTAGCTTGATGATTTAGATAAAAATAATCAAAAGGAAAAATAACTAGGTGTGTGAAAATATGCAGGTGAATCATGTTTGTAAATTATAACCTGCACAGAGATGGAATGCATTAAGCCTCTGTTATGCATTTAGTAATTTAAGGATTTGAATAGTTGATTTAAATTCACTCTCCTGTGCAGGTTATACCTCATCATGGCTTGCTTTTTAAATGTTTATTGCCAAGGTGATGAATGTGATATAGATATATGCACGAAGCCTGATGGTTGCTTTAGAAAATTCCTCTCTGCATTGAACTGGCAATGTTCTAAATCAGTTCCTACACTGTCATGTGACTTCATAACTGATTGCTTGTTGAGCAATCATGAGGTATTTCTAGTACTTCAGCTACCTATATTTTATCTTCATATGCAGTTTCCCATAGGCGACAGTTACACTAGTGACTGTTGTTGACAAAACCTGTGGAATGTCCACACAAAATGTGTTTTCTTGGCAGTTTGTTGACAAAACTCTGCACTTTTGCCAGCAGTGTTCTGCCTTTCAGCCACGAGGCATAACACTGCTGTTGACAGATTCTGTTAACAAAAAAGCTGTGTGGATGGTCTGGGGCAGGGCTTCTCTTGACAGACAGGGGATCCAGAACAACAGACAGCCCTGTCTGCTGTGCTTCTGGGTGCCTGTTTTGTCAAAAGAGCAGCCGGGCAGTCCAGGTGCTCACTAGACAGAGTGAATCACTGTTCTGATTGGCTTTTGTGTTTGACCCCACTCTGTCAATAGAAGAATTGCTGGGAAATCCCCTTCCCACAGGGATGACTGTCCATGGATTGCTGTAGTGTAATTGTAGCCATATTGTATAGCCACTAGAGCTGGTGAAATACCTTAAATCAAAAACAAAATTGAAAAAATGTTTTCCTGATTCGTTAAGTAATGTGATGCATTGCTCATTTTCTAAAGTATTTAAGTCTGCTGGGTCTCAACCCTGGAATTGACCAGCAGCATGGTTTAGGGTAAAGCACTTGTTCTTTGTTTTTTGGACAGTCTTTCAACCAGTTTTGCAGCCACTTTATGGTAATTTCATCTCAACCACATTTCCCTAGTTTGCTTATGAGAGGGTCACAATGAGTTTGCTCATGAGCAAGTTTTGAGGAACTGCCTCAAAAGCCTTATTAAAATCAGGATCTATCAAGTTACAGCTGCCCCCAAGAAATAAATGAGGTTGTGTTGATATGATTTGTTCCTGACAAATCTGTGCTGCACATTCTTTATAACTTTGTTCTTCTCTAGGAATTTAAAAACTGATTGTTTAATAATTTATTCCAATATCTTTTCAGGTATCAGTTAGTCTGGCTTGTTCTTTGTTCCTCTCCATAAAGACAAATATTATGTTTGCCTTTCTCCAGTCCTCAGAGACTTCATCAATTTTCCATGAGTTCTTGAAGATATTGCTAATAGTTCCAAGGTTGCATCAAGTAGTTATAGTTGTGTTTATTCTTTTGTTTCATTATGGCCATGTCTACACTAGTCCAAAACTTTTAAATGGCCATGCAAATAGCCATTTCAAAGTTTACTAATGAAGCGCTGAAATACATATTCAGCGCCTCATTAGAATGCTGGCAGCCGCGGCACTTCAAAATTGATGCAGCTCGCAGCAGATAGGAATAAGGGGATTTTGAAGTTGCCGGGGTCCTTTCAAAAAGGAGCCCCATCTGGACAAGCCATGTGGTGGTGAGCCGCATCAATTTTGAAGTGCCGCCGCTGCCGGCATTCTAATGAGGCGCTGAATATGCATTTCAGCGCTTCATTAACAAACTTCGAAATGGCCATTTGCATGGCCATTTCCAAGTTTTGGGCCAGTGTAGACATTGCCTATGTGTTTAGGCACAGAGGGGGTGGCTAAGGGGAAGGGTTTAGTTAGCACTATGGCAGTTGTAACAGGTAGGGCGAGATATGATAATAAGACCGGGATTGGCCAGTCAAGAGGAAGTACGTTTTGACAGTTGTGTACAATTCCTTGTTCCAGTCCTGTTCTCAGCCTCAATGATTCTGGGAGCCTTCATATCTGGCCATCATCTTTGAGGGTGATGTTGCTGAATGCCAGGTCGGTATCCCAGAAGACAACTATCATCCATGATTTAATCCTGGATGAAGTGGACAACTTGCCTTGTATTACTGAGATCTGGATGGGAGGGGAGGGAGGTGTTGACCTTTCCCAGTTGTGCCCAGCTGGGTTCTTGGTACAGCTCCAGCCATGGCTCAGTGGTCAGGTGAGGTGGTGGAGAGGCAATTGTCTATTGGGATATGATCTCTTTGACCAGGGCCTTGGTTCAATGAAGTATTAGATTTGAGTGCTGGTACCTGATTTTGGGGGGTCAGAATAGTTTGGGTGTTCTACTTGTTCATTGTCCACCTCATACAGCAGATGCTCTGCTTAAGCTGGCCGAGGTCATCTCAGGTGTGGTGTTGAGAACCCCAAGGCTTTTGGTCTTGGGGGATTTAAATATTCATGCCAAGGCTGTCCTGTCTGGATGAGCCTGAGATTTTATGGATATTATGACAATGTTAGGACTATCCCAAGACATAACTATCCCCACTCATGTAGCAGGTCATACACCCAATTTGATCTTTTGGACTAAGGGTGATACAGTTTGTGGGATAACGGATGTGGTTACATTCCCTTTGTCATAGACTGATCTCTACCTTGTCAAATTTAGACTATCTGTTGACCTTCCCCTCCGCAGAGGTGGGGGTCTGATTAAGACGGTTCGATCTCAGATGCTGATGGACCCAGAGAGTTTCTTGAGGTCCCTGAGAGATTATTCAGATCCTACAGCAAATGGTCCTGTTGATGCCCTAATTAATACATGGAACACCGAGGTAGCCCGAGTAGTTGACTGGATTGCTTATCAGGGTGCTCTGTGAGCTAGCCAAACCAAGTTCACTCCCTGATTCTCTGGGGAGCTGCTGCAAAACAATCACTGCTAAAGGAGAACCAGAGTTGAGTCCAACTGACTACGGGTTAGAGCTGAATTGCGAGCTTACTCTGTAGCTGTGTTGACAGCAAAGAAAATTTGTTTTTCTAGATGTATTGCATCTTCACAAAGCAGTCCAGCAGAACTGTTTTGAGTGGTCTGAGGCCTGTTACAGTCTGGCACTTATGATGAAATGGATACACTTTCCGCTTCCCGTTGTTACCAGTTTGCACAGCACTTTGAAGCTAAGATCTCTCACATTCAAGCTGAGTTGGACTCTGGTTGCCATGTAAATGAGGTACAGAAAGTGTTCAGCACACCACCCAGTTGTTTCTCTTTGGAACAGTTTCAGTTACTGCAGACCAAGGGTGTAGACAGGGTGCTCTGAGGAGTGCATCCGACCACATGCTCAGTTGAACCTTCCCCTTCCTGGCTTATTAAATCTAGCTGGGAAGGGATCACTAGTTGGGTCCAGAGGATTATTAATGCTTCTTTTAGATCTGGTATAGTTCCAGCTGCCTTGAAAGAGGTAGTGATAAAATTGCTACTTAAAAAGCCTTCTCTGGACCGACATGACTTGAATAACTATCACCCAGTTACTAATATTCCATTCTTGGGCAAGGTGTTTGTGAGTGGTGGCATTGCAACTTCAGGCATTCTTGGAAGACATAGACTATTTAGAGCCATTTCAGTCTGGTTTTAAGCTGGGCTTTGGAACTGAAACTACCTTGGTCACCCTGATATGTTACTTATGTCAGGAAGTAGACAGTGGGAGTGCGTCCTTGTTAATTCTCTTGGACCACTCAGCTCCCTTTGATAACATTGACCACGGTATCCTTCTGGAACATCTGGCAGAGCTGAATATAAGAGACACTGTTTTGTCTTACCTGTCAGGATGTTTTCAGAAGGTGGAACTAGGATGCTGTTATTTGACCCCATGGCAATTGTGCTACGGGGTCCTGCAAGGGTCCATGTTGTCCCCTATGTTGTTTAACATCTACAGGAAGCCACTGGGAGGAGTTGTAAGCAGTTTTGGAGGATGGTGCCACCAATATGCAAATGATACCCAAATTTATTTCCCTGTGACACCAGAACCAGGTATGATGGTAATTGATCTAAACCTGTGTCTGGAGGCGGTGATGAACTGGGTGAAGTCTAGTAAGATGAAGTTGAATCCAGATAAGACTGAGGTCATGTGGCTCAGGAAACTATGTGTTCAGGAATGTGGTATGACACCTGTTGTAGACGGGGTTACTCTTCCCATGAAAGAACAGGTATGAAGCCTGGGAATCCTCCTGGACCCTTTTTTAACATTTAAAAATCAAATTTCTTTGGTGGCTGAGAGTGCTTTCAGGTAGCTTCATCTGATCCACCAGCTGCGACCCTTCCTGAACAATCATGACTTGGCCACAGTGATCCATGGTCTTGTCACATCTCAACTGGATTATTGTAATGCACTCTGTCTGAGACTGCCTTGAAAGAGTCTTCGGAAACTTCAGCTAGTCCAGAATGCAGCTGTCCAAATTTTAACTAACACTCATTATACAGAACACACGATCACAGCATTCTGGCAGCTGCACAGGTTTCAGTATGTTTCCAGGTACAGTTTGAGCAGTTGGTCATGACTTATAAAGCCCTAAATTGGTTGGGTCCAGGGTATTTAAAGGACCATCTTTTCCGATACAAACACTTGCAGGGATTGAGTCAGCTGGGGAGGCTCTGCTTGCTGTTCCCCCACATAGGTAGATCTGATTATCATCAACACAGAGCAGAGCCTTCTCAGACTTTGCTCCATGGTTATGGAATTCTCTTCTCCGAGATATTCGTGTGGCACCAACATTAACATTGTTCCAGCTCCAGTTTAAAGCCACCCTTTTTACTTGCGCTTTTATTGGTGTTTGAATTTGTGTGTGCAATCCTGTTTTTGAGATGCTGTAGTAGGTTTTTAGTCCTTTTGGAGTTTTACATATTTAAATCTTTTCATGTATATTTATATTTTAAAAAAATTGTAAGCCACCTCGAATATTAGAAATAGAGAGGTGGGGTAAAATATTTGTAATAACAACAATAATAATAACAATCATAATTTCTTAAGCACCATAGATTGAATGCTGGTAGGAGGTGCCAACTTGAATACATCAAGTTACCTAAATACTCTTCAGACTGTTCTTTCTCTGTTTCGCTTTGCATTCCTTTTCCCTTCTTTGGGGAAATATCTTATTGCTGTTAACCTTGTTATTGAAGACTGAAGCAAAAATGTCATAAAAAATCTCTGTTTTCTTGATGTCACCATCAGCAGAGGGCTTAACTTTTTCACTTTTCTCTTGCTCATAAAGTATTTAAAGGACCTTTCCTTATTTTGTTTTATATCCCCTGCTAGGTATAACTCATTCTGTACCTTACATGCTCAGATTGTGTCCTTGTATGTTTGTGCTTTCCTTTTGTACTTCCCTAGCTACTTGTCTATGTTTCCTGTTTTTGTAAGGCTCCTTTTTGATTTTCAGGTCACTAAAGTTGTGTTGATGGACCATACTGACCTGTTACTGTTGTTCCTAGCCTTCCTTCACATCAGGAGAGTTTGCAGTCGTGCCTTTAACACTGCCTTCTTGAGGAATCACCAGCTTCTCTGAACTCCTTTTCCCTTAGCTTTTCTTCCATGAGACCTTATGTGCATATTCCCTGAGGCCATTTCTACACACGCCACTTTCAGAGAAAGTGGCATGCTAATAAACATCCCAAAATGCTAATGATGCACAGATGTGGCATGTGTAGAAATGGCCTGAGTTTGTTAAAGCCCCCTTTTTGAAGTATATTGTCCTTATTCTGCCATTCTCACTACTTCCTGTTCTTCCTAATCACTTTCACCCAAGTTGCCCTCCAATTTCAGAAATGTCTAAAATAGCTGTCTCTCTGATTACTTCCTCCCCTTTCTGAAACAAAATGTTGTCTGCAGTACATTCCAAAAACTTAGTGGAAATAGTGTGTTTTGTTGTATTATTTTTTCCAACATATCTGGCAGTTAAAATCTCCCATTACTTAGAATGTCTCATGTTTCAGATATTTCTTTTCTTGTTGCTTTTCTATAAATGCCTCAGCCTCCTTTTTATTTGACAGAGACTGTCAAATAGTCTGCTTCTTATCTACTTCCAGACCTCAAAGCAAGTGTATAATGCAAGCCTCATCCCCTTTGTTCTGCCTGTCCTTGGAATAAATTTGTACCCTCCTATACCAAAATTTCAGTCACAAGACTTATTTTACCTAGTTTGGCTTATGTACTAATATTTCAAGCTTTTTCTATTTATTTCCCATATTCTTTAAATTTCTGTGTAGACATCTAAAATGTTGATCAGATTCCCTTTTTCATTCATCTTTCTCTTCCCATTGAGGTCTTTCCTTTGTCGTTTTTGGAAATGTTGTGTTTGTTTCATACATATGCTGCCTCGACTTTCCTTTCTCAGTTGGTTTAAAATGATTTCTTTGGGGCTATGTCTACACGAGCTCCCTCCTTTCAAAAGGGGGATGCTAATGAGACACTTTGGGATATGCTAATGAGGCTACAATGGATATGCAACACTTCGTTAGCATAATGGCAGCCACAACACTTCAGAAGTGCCACTTTCGACCGTGCGTGGCTCATCTACAATGGGTCCTTTTCTAAAGGACCAAATAGGAATAAAGGGATTTCGAAGTGTGTGGGGTCCTTTCAAAAAGGACCCTATGCAGACAAGCTGCACGCAATCGAAAGCAGCACTTTCGAAGTGCTGTGGCTGCCATTGTGCTAATGAGGTGCTGCATAGTTATTGCAACACCTCATTAGCATACCCCAAAGTGTCTCGTTAGCATCTTCCTTTCGAAAGCGGGTGGGGGGGTAGTGTAGACATAGCCTGAGTGGCTGTAATCCAATAAACTGTAATATGCTAAAGGTTGTACTTGGTTCATTTTTATGTCTGGTTTATTATGGCCAGTAGACATAGGAACATTGCCTGGTGGTTTGCGTTGAGACCTCTTGCGCAAGTATTATTTGCAGCAGCCAGTGGGAGGGAGGCTTGGCCCAGTAGGGGATTTCCGGAGGAACTTTGCAAATATGGCAAATGTGGTGAAACTATTTGGCAAGATGGTGACTATAGATGAACTGCAATTAGAATATCAATGCTATAGGGAACTTTCCATTAAAAAAAATATTCCTGTTAGTAATGGAAGGTGAGAAATGCAGTCCTTTCCAAGGAACAGAAACTGTCAAAATATAATGCTTCTATGTCCCAGAACTCCTTGGTTCTGTGAAAGCCTTCCCAATGGGCTGGCCAGGACCTTATAGCTCCAGTTCTGTGGCAGCCTGCCTGGTTTCCATTGAAATCAACACATTTCTGCGGAAAATTTCCATTTCAACAAATCACCATTTTTCAGAATTAAAATATACTGTGGGAAAGTTACTGGGTAGCTCTCCTGCATTTCAGGTGACATCTCTGAAATGGATCAACTTTTCCTGCAATAACAGTTTTCCAATGTAGAATATCAACTGGAGAGTGAAGAAAATGTTTGTCTGCCTTTTGTCAAAGAACAGGAAGAAATTTGAAAATGATATGCTTGAAAATGTTTTCCATTGTTGTTCTTGGGAACACAAATCCTGAAACATTTCATTATTCAGTCAACATGCTATTCAGTGGTATTTAGATATTCTTTCCCATCATAGTGTTTACAGATGTGCAGCTGCATTTGAGCTACTTTCATTAAAGAAAGCAATTGGGTAGCCCTGTATATTCCAGTAAGGGGGCCAACAGGTCCTCCTCAAGGTGTGTATGCATGTGCTGGGTAGATCTGCCTCCTCAGAAGCACCCATTGTGGTCCTCCAGCACTCCAGCAGTGATTCATAGGAGGCCAGGGCTTCTGCAATTGTTCCCTTTGCCCCTCCCCCATTGGAGGACCTGTATTCTAGGAAGGGGAGAAGGTATGAGCCCATACACGGGGAAAAGTTTAGGGACTATGGGTGTATCTACACTACCATTGGACTTTTGAAAGAGGCCATGCATATGAGGAAATAAAATGCAAATGAAGTGCAGATTTATGTACCTGGCATCTCATTTGCATATTCTCCTTTCGAAAGAGCTTCTTTCAAAAGAAAGAAAGCAGTGTAGACACAACTCTTTCAAATGTAAATCCTGTAAAAGTAAAAGCAGAAGTAAAAAAAATAGGAATAAGGGATTTAGGAATAGGATTCTTTCAAAAATGGGGTTTACTTTGAAAGAGCTGCGTTTACATGGCTTTTTTTCTTTTGAAGCTCTTTCGGAAGAAGAATATGCAAATGAGGTGCCAGATGTGTAAATCTGCACCTCAACTGCACTTTTGATTTCCTCCTTTGCATGCCTCTTTTGAAAATGCAATGCTAGTGTAGACACAGCTTGTGTGAAGGAGGGCATTAGAGTAGCAAGATGGATATGGAAGCTTTCCCTCCTTTACCCTTCACATTTTCAGAAAATAAAGAGAGAACGAGCCTAACTGGGACATAAAAAATGGCTACATATATGTAAACCTCAGCTACAAAAAGTGGCAAAACAGAGGCTAAGGAAAAGACCAGAGCTTTTCTGGCCTATATACGGCACCTGTAGTAAGAATGATGAAGCTGGCTGCATTTGTATTACAAGCACCAGGTGTATACCAAAGAGAAGTAATTAACATTATGGATGACTCCAAAAATATTGTAAAAGGAAAAGAAAGACCCCATATCATACACAGAAGAAAGATCTAGAAATCTGAGGTGCCCGAGTTAATAATATCTGCTGCCTTACTTTCTACATTGCATTAAACAGGTACATTCTGTAACTAAACTGGACAAAAGGGAGCACTAAAACCAGGAGCACAATGATATCATCTTAGCTATTCTCAGCTTCAATTGCAGGAAAACTAGCTAAGTGAAATTGACAGTCTACATCCACCTGGAGATACTGAGCCAAGTGGTGAATCAGATTGTCAGTTTGCAAACATTTCTATGATATTGCTTGTTTTATATACGAGACTATCTAAAAGTCTCTGGAGAGAATGGAGGTTAAATGTACCCTGCAAGATATATATCTGGATGTGCTCACAGAGGCAAGGATCGCATCACAGAATAGTTTTCGCTCTCGTTAAGGACTGTAATATATCCATTTCCCATCATTCCCACAATTAAATCAGTCCCTAACATACCTATGAATATGTCTACACAACCAAGTTATTTCAAAATAACAGTGGTTACTTTGACATAACTATCCTAGCATCTTCACCATGCATTACTATTTTGAGATAATTTTTGAATAGTGATTGGCTTTTTTCAAAATTGCTAAACCTCATTGTACAAGGAATAGTACCTATTTTGAAACAGCTATTTTGAAATAGGTGCTGTTAAGAAAGGGAATAGAGTCTATTTTGAAATAAGCCATAGTGAGTCCAATGGTTCTGTTTCAAAATAGGCTTTAATTGTGTAGATGCTCTATTTTGAAATAGCTAAGTGAAAAACATTAGGAAGGAGTGTGCTTTTGAAATCTGGGCTTCCTTTCCAAGGAACCCCACCAACATAGCTGTTTTGCATTTCGAAGGCAGCTCTTCTGGAACAGCGAGAGGCCATCATTATCCAAATGAAGTCCTGAATATTCAAATTAGTACCTCACTTACATTTTCAATCCACTGTGTTTCCATGCTTCTTTCGAAATGGTGGGGTCAGCGTAGACTTAGCCTATGGGATTAAGTGCACTGTGGTTACTACATGTTGAATAGTAACAGAGAGGTAGCCATGGTAGTCTGTATCCTAACAAAACAAACCAGCAGTCATGTAGCACTTTAAAGACTAACAGAACAATTTATTAGGTGATGAGCTTTTGTGGTGCAGACCCACTTCTCAGATCTGGAGATAGTACTGGAAATGGAAATTATCTCCCCTCCTCCCAGGCTTCACTTTCTCCCCTTCCCACCACTTCTATCCTGCATATCTGATTTGTCAGGTTTATTTTATTTTACTGTTGGATCTCTGTGTTACAAAAATGTCATGACATTTCCAGTACAGTATTACCTCCAGATCTGAGGAAGTGGGTTTGCCCCACAAAAGCTCATCACCTAATAAATTATTTTCTTAGTCTTTAACGTGCTACATGACTGCTTTTTGGTTTTGTGGTTACCACAGTTGAAGCAGACAGACTGACTGCATTTATCATTCATGTAGACTGTGTCTACACTACAGTGATCTTTCAAAAGAAGTTCTTCTGGAAGATGTCCTCTGGAAAAACTTTTTAAAGATTGTGTCCACACACTACAAAGCAGATCGAAAGATGAATTTGTTCTTTCAATAGAGAGCATCCACACAGCCCCCTGCTCTTTCGAAAAAATGGGCCAGGGATCGAAAAATCCAGAACCATGAGAACTGCTCTTTTGAAAAAAAGGCCCATGCAGTATCGACATGTGCTATTGTCTCAAAATTAGGTGCTCTTCTTGATCCAGTAATGGAAGATGGCTTCTGGAAGAAGAGCCATGGTCTTTTCAATTTCAGATTGAAAGAGCACATTGTGTGTGGAGGCTCTGCATGTTCTTTTGAAAAAGGGCCTGATTTTCTGGAAGAACTTGCTAGTGTAGACACAGCCATTGAGACATGCTTCCACTGGCTGCTTTCTTTGATCTAGCTTCACAGTTCTCTACTGCCGTGTCTACATGTGCCCCTTCTGTTCAGAAGGAGCATGTTAATGAGGCACTTTAGAACAGGTTAATGAGGCACTGGAATTCATATTCAGTGCCTTATTAAAAAATGGCAGCGAGTTGCGCTTCAAAAGTGCTGCTTTTGAAACACAGACTGTCTGTATAAGTGCTTTCAAATAAGTGTCACACTTAGGAATTCCCTTATTCCCAAAACAAATTAGCTATGTCTACACTATCCCCTTCCTTTCAGAAGGGGCATGGTAATGAGTGAGTTGGGAAGATGCTAATGAGGCACTACCATGAATATGCAGCACCTCATTAGCATAATGGCAGCTGCATGCGATTCAAAAGTGCTGCTTTTGAATCACATGACACCCATCAATAAGGGGGTCTTTTGAAAGGACCCCCCCAGACTTTGAAATACCCTTATTCCTAAAACCAAATAGGAAGAAGGGGCTTCCAAAGTCTGGGAGTTCTTTTCAAAAGGACCCCATGTAGGTGGGCAGCGCATGTTTCAAAAGCGGCACTTTTGAATCACTTGAGGCTGCCATTATACTAATGAGGCACTGCGTATTAGCATCTTCCCAACTTGCTCATTACCATGCCCCTTCTGAAAGGAAGGGGCTAGTGTAGATGCAGCCTTTGGAAATAAGGGAATTTTAAAGTATCAGGTTTATTTTGAAGTACTCACATCTATACAGCCAGTTTGTGTTTCAAAAGCAGCGCTTTAGAAGTGCAACTGGCCACCATTATGCTAACGAGGCACTGAATATGCATGTCAGCACCTCATTAACCTGTTCTGAAGTGCCTCATTAGCATGCCCCTTCCAAAAGGCAGGGGCATGCGTAGACCCGGCCTAGTTCAGTAAGCATCTGCACATCTTGAGGCTTTGCTTCAGCTTCCTCTCTCCTCCTTTCCATCATCCACTGCAATCCCTTCAAAATTTAACCAGAGTTTCTAACTGATTCTCTGGACCTGGGATCTTCCATCCCACCAGTTCTACCAGGAAGCAGTTTATTCAAATGAAGCACATTGCAGGTCCCTCTATGGGATAATATACTTCACTCCAGCTTCCATATCCAGTCATCTTCATTGTCTTTTCCATTCCCCGAGTCTTCACTGTAGCTGCGTTAGCCTTCTCTCTTATGCTTCCATCAATTCTAAAGAATCTTTTCATAGATTTTGGGTTACAATATACTTGTAGTGTGATAGGACCTGAGGACAGCTTGCTTGCTATCAGCAACCCTGTTCTACTCATGCTGTTTCTTACAGTGTATTTCATATACAGTTTCAAGTGTTCAAGCTGGATGAACAGTGTTTTTGGAAATACGTTATTCATATACTGCCATGTTTCACAGAATATATTACATGAAGATTGAAATTTAATTGGACTTATCCAGCTCCAATATTCACAGAGTTAGTGGGTTTTATGTTCCTTATACAGTAGGCAATATACTACAGTGAAAAGGGCAATGGGCTGGAAATCAGAACACTAAAGAGTATTCTACCCTCAACCTTGTTATTGACTTGCTGGGTGCTTTTTGGTAAATCACCTACTATCTCAGTGTTTCTTTTTCCGCTCTAAAATGGGGCTTGGATCCAATCCAGCAGGACAGTATTTGCCCACCCCTGTGTTACAGGATGCTTTGGGCTTTAACATAGGCTGAATGTTAGACAGGAAAAACTCTGATTGCACTGTCCAGCAAGGAGGAAGATGTGGAGTACTGGCAGATCCCAGGTCTCCCTGGCTACGTCTACATGTGAAGCCTACGTCAAAGTAGCTTATTTCGATGTAGCGACATCGAAATAGGCTATTTCGATGAATAACATCTACATGTCCTCCAGGGCTGGCAACGTCGATGTTCAACATCGACGTTGTGCAGCACCACATCGAAATAGGCGCTGCGAGGGAACGTCTACATGCCAAAGTAGCACACATCGAAATAAGGGTGCCAGGCACAGCTGCAGACAGGGTTACAGGGAGGACTTAACAGCAAGCCGCTCCCTTAAAGGGCCCCTCCCATACACAGTTGCACTAAACAACACAAGATCCACAGAGCTGACAACTGGTTGCAGACCCTGTGCGTGCAGCATGGATCCCCAGCTGCAGCAGCAGCAGCCAGAAGCCCTGGGCTAAGGGCTGCTGCACACGGTGACCATAGAGCCCCGCAGGGGCTGGAGAGAGAGCGTCTCTCAACCCCTCAGCTGATGGCTGCCATGGCGGACCTTGCTATTTCGATGTTGCGGGACGCGGATCAGCTACACATGCCCTACTTCGATGTTCAACTTCGAAGTAGGGCGCTATTCCCATCCCCTCATGGGGTTAGCGACTTCGACGTCTCGCCGCCTAACGTCGATGTTAACATCGAAATAGCGCCCAACACGTGTAGCCGTGATGGGCGCTAGTTTGAAGTTAGTGCCGCTACTTCGAAGTAGCATGCACGTGTAGACACGGCTTCTAAGAAGAAAAAGGAGGTATATCTTCCTTATACTTTTTAGCACAGAAGGATAAGCTTTTTTCCCCATTACCTCACTTACTATACCCTCTTGGGATGCTGCTCTGCCTTGTCCCAGCTTGCAAAACTTTCTGCTCTACCTAAATATCAGAGGAGTAGCTGTGTTTGTTTGTATCTGCAAAATACATGGAGGAGTCTTGTCACACTTAGAGACTAACAGATCTTAGTCTTTCAGACCATTAATTTCTGCCTCAAGTACAAAACTCAGTTCACCCATAACTATAGATTCAGGGCCAAAGCCTCCACCATGTCAGGTTTTACTTTGAATGGTGGAATAAAGACAGATTGACTTTCTTCAACCTATTCATTATCGTCACCCTTTTCTTGTGAGCATCAGTGAAGAAATGGATCTTCAGGAAGGATTTAAAAGAGATCTGTTAGTCTTTATGGTGCCACATGACTCCTCATTGCTTCTGCCCTACTTAACTCTCACTGCTGTGTGCTCCTAGACAACTGCCACTTTCCACCTCACAGCTGGTGACCTCTCAGTTGAGGGGTGGTAGAGATTCTAATATATGTATTTTGAAAGCATTTGATAGTTCTTTCTGATTACAGGTGACAGAGATGAGATTATAGTATGTGCAGGTTGTACCTCCCCTGTCCAGCCCCCTCAGGACCCGAGTGGTGCCAAATGAGGGAATTTGGTGGCCCATGGGTAGTCAGGCCTCTGGGCTCACACGGGGAGCCACCACCCTGCTGGCATGGCTTCTCACCTGTCTGCCACTGGGTCCCTATCCACAGGCTGACTTGGGGAAGGTTCCACTCCTGGCAGGACTTCCTGCACCTGTCCTGGCTCTCCACTGCTGCAGGGCTGCTGGCAGGGCTCTATGGTCTGGGCCACTCCCTACCACTTCAGGGATGACAGTGGGGGCTCCCTGCACCAGCTGGGCTTCCTGCCACAGCTCCAGCCAGGCTCCCCACTACCACTGTGCTTCCAGTGGAGCTCCCCATCCCTGGGGCTGGCTCCCTGCTGCAAGAGGGACAGCACAACAATGCTTCAGTCTTATTAGGGCCTCCAGCTTCCAAGAGAACATAAATAATAATGAAAAGGGACTTTGTATTGAATATCATTTTAGACATATTTTGATATTAAGAACACGATTTAATATATGTGTCTTCATATTATATAGACACTCAATGTGTGTATATGAAATATTATAAAAATGGGAGACTAGCTCAATACATTTTTCCCTAAATGATTTGAAAACAATTCACCATGTGGTAAAAGAAATAAACGTTTTTTTTAGACAATCCGTAGCATCTAAAAACATATCAGTAATTTAATATTCCCTCATTGCAATCATGAGGAATTTATTTGGAGCAATCTATTTTTGTTTGTTGGTTTAAATCAATACATTTCAAACAGTTTCATGATAGGTGTGACCAATATGTAAGTCTTTAAATCAGCATAGTGCATGTCTTTATTGAACATAATGTGATGTCCTTAACCAGCACATTTTGACTTCAAATGAATATAGATTTGCTGAAACCAACACAGCGTAGCATCGGTATTATCTCTGAAGTAAGGCAAAAAATATATTTTAATGTAAATCAGTTTGGCAGCTACATGGCACTTAAAATCCTCTCTTTGATAAACTCAATAGCAGTTAAGATTCATTCAGGAAAAAACGTTTAATTTTTGTTCTGTGGCTGTGATAAAAGGAGGGTGGGGGCCCAGTGCTGCAGTTTGAGCAGCGTTAAGGGATGACTGCCCTAGGCTTTGCCCTGTCTATCCTGGCGCTGCCCCTTCTGGGGGCAGAGAGCTGGGCCCCACACCCACCTTACCCAGCATCTCCCAGTGGTTCTCAGCCCCACTACACTGTGGATGCAGGAGATGTACAAACTGGGTGGAACTGGCCCCAAATAATTTAAGGGGCTTATTTGGCTATCACTATTGGCTTGACTATTACTCCCCTCTGCCATTCCATTTGATGTATGGAGAGATGTTAGGAGGATAACAAGAACACACTTCCTTCTGTTTATTTTCTGCTGCTACAAACATCATTATTACTGCTGTTGCATAGTAGTAGAGTGTTTGTATAGTATGAGCATCCAGAGGCTCCAGTCAAAGATCAGTAACCCAATGTGCCATACCAGACACTGAGGGAAAGTACAGTAGCTACCTATGTGTCTTTTAAAATTGTCTCCACATGGTAATGTCTTCATATTGTGGACCCAGCAAATTCTGGAAACTCTCATTCCATGGTATAATGCTGACTTTCTTCCACTAGTCTGTTACCATATTTTGATGTCTGAGCAATAATTTATGAGGGTTTTCATGAGCCCATTGTTAGTATAGCCAGTCTTGGGGCTCCAGAAACGGAGACTGTAGTCGTCGGTGCTGGGGGAGAGGGGCGGTCCTCTGGGCTTGGGGAGAGAATGGTCACGATATTTCGCTGAAGGTCTATGGGCTCTCAAGCCAAGCATCTTTCTGCAGGGCTGGGCTGCACAGTTTATAAACCGTGGCCCTGGAGCAGGATGGGGCCACAGCTCATGAGCTCAGCATCCTGAATCAGGGCTGAGCAAACCAGTTTGAAAGCCCCAGGCAGGGTGGAACAGCTGTTAGTGAGCACAGTGCTTTGCTGCAGGTCTGAGCAAAACAGCTTATAAGGTCTGGTCCTGGAGAAGAGCAGATTGGGCAGCAGTCAATGGGCTCAGCACTTTGCAGCATGTCTGAGCAAATCAGATTATAAGGCCTGGCCCAGGGGCAGGGCAGGGCAGCTGTCAATAAGGTCCAGCCCCCTTCAACAGGGCTGAGCAGCCCAGTGCTCCAGGGTGTCCCCTGAAGCTGGGTAGAGTGGTAAGTACACCCTCCATGTCAGTGTGGGCTGGGAGAGGCAAGGGATGACCTCTCTCGGGGTAGTGGGGGGCAGGCCCACCCGCTCCACTGTACCCCATCCCAGGAGCCCTAACAACAGCTCTCACCAAAAGCCGGGCAGTGGGGATCCAGACTGCAATGCACCACCATGGGGCTCTGGTGGAGCGTTGCCTGGGCCACTCCCTACCTCCACCTCCATCAGTGACTGGTCCCACTCAGAGTCCTCACGAAGGTCAGGAAGGCAGGTGTCCTCCAGGTACATGGTAGCTGGCAAGTCTGGCCAGTTGGTCATCTCCATGTCATTCGGGCAGTGGACAGGGGCAGGATCATAGGCTCCAGCAGGTCTGAGGGTTCAGGTGTTGCTGGAGGCAGGGGGGATCCCAGGATCAAGCCAGTCCTGGTCCTTGGGGTAACCAGCAGCAGGGGGACCAAACTGGTGCAGTCAGGTCTGGGCGCTTGGGGTAGCTAACTGCGGGAAGGCTGACTGGCTGAGGCTGGTCCTCAGGGCATGGGGCTCACCACAGGCCAGAGGGCCCTGGTAGATCATAGAATCATAGAACACTAGGACTGGAAGGGACCTGGAGAGGCCATTGAGTCCAGCCCCTGCCCCGATGGCAGGACCAAGTGCTATCTAAACCACCCCGATAGACATCTATCTAACCTGTTCTTAAATATCTCCAACGATGGAGATTCCACAACCTCCTTTGGCAATTTATTCCACAGTTTGACCGCCCTGACAGTTAGGAACTTTTTCCTAATGTCCTACCTAAACCTCCCTTGCCGCAGTTTAAGCCCATTGACTCTTGTTCTATCCTCAGAGGCCAAGAAGAACAAGTTTTCTCCTTCCTCCTTATGACTCCCTTTTAGATACCTGAAGACCGCTATCATGTTTCCCCTCAATCTTCTCTTTTCCAAACTAAATGTTTCCCCTCAATCTTCTCTTTTCCAAACTAAACAAGCCCAATTCTTTCAACATTTTTTCATAGGTCACATTCTCTAGACCTTTAATCATTCTTGTCTCTCTTCTCTGGACCCTCTCTATTTTCTCCACATCTTTTTTGAACTGCGGTGCCCAGAACTGGACATAATACTCCAGCTGAGGCCTAACCAGCGCAGAGTAGAGCGGAAGAATGACTTCTCATGTCTTGTTCACAATACACCTGTTAATGCATCGCAGAATCATGTTTGCTTTTTTTTGCAACAGCATCACACTGTTGACTCATATTTAGTTTGTGGTCCACTATAACCCCTAGATCCATTTCTGCTGTACTCATTCCTAGGCAGTCCTTTCACATTCTGTATGTGTGACACTGATTGTTCCTTCCTAAGTGGAGCATTTTGCATTTGTCCTTATCAAACTTCATGCTGTTTACCTCAGAACATTTCTCCAATTTATCCAGATCATTTTGAATTATGACCCTATCCTCCAAAGTTGTCGCAACCCCTCCCAACTTGCTATCATCTGCAAACTTAATAAGTGTACTTTCTATGCCAATTTCTAAATCATTGATGAAGACATTGAACAGAACCGGTCCTAACACAGACCCCTGCAGAACCCCATTTTTTTTACTTTTCCAGCAGGATTGAGAACCATTAAGAACTACTCTCTGGGTATGGTTATCCAGCCAGTTATGTACTCACCTTATAGTAGCCTCATCTAAATTGTATTTGCCTAGTTTTTTGACAAGAATATCATGAGGGATCGTATCAAATGCTTTACTAAAGTCTAGGTAGACCACATCTACCACTTCTCCCTTGTCCACAAGGCTCGTTATCCTATCAAAGAAAGCTATCAGATTAGTTTGACAAGATTTATTCTTTACAAATCCATGCTGGCTGTTTCCTATTACCTTACCACCTTCCATGTGCTTGCAGATGATTTCTTTAACTACCTGCTCCATTATCTTTCCTGGCACTGAAGTTAAGCTGACTAGCCTGTAGTTTCCTGGGTTATTCTTATTTCCCTTTTTATAGATGGGCACTATATTTGCCCTTTTCCAGTCTTCTGGAATCTCTCCTGTCTCCCATGATTTTCCAAAGATGATAGCTAAAGGCTCAGATACCTCCTTTATCAGCTCCTTGAGTATTCTAGGGTGCATTTCATCACGCCATGGTGACTTGCAGACATCTAATTTTCCTAAGTGATTTTTAACTTGTTCTTTTTTTTATTTCAACTTCTAACCCTACCCCTTTCTCACTAGCATTCGCTGTGTTGGGCACTCTTTCATGAGACTTCTCAGTGAAGACCGAAACAAAGAAGTCATTGAGCATCTCTGTCATTTCCAAGTTCCCTGTTACTGTTTCTCCCTCCTCACTGAGCAATGGCCCTACCTGTCCCTGGTCTTCCTCTTGTTTCTAATGTATTTATAAAAAGCCTTCATGTTTCACTTTATGCCTGTAGCTAGTTTGAGCTCATTTTGTGCCTTAGCCTTTCTAATCTTTCTCCTGCATTCTTGTGTTGTTTGCCTATATTGATCCTTTGTAATTTTTCCTTGTTTCCATTTTTTGTACAATTCCTTTTTTTATTTTGAGATCATGCAAGATCTCCTGGTTAAGCCAAGGCGGTCTTTTTCCACATTTTCTATCTTTCCTACACAGTGGTATAGCTTGCTTTTGGGCCCTTAATAATGTTCCTTTGAAAAACTGCCAACTCTCCTCAGCTGTTTTTCTCTTCAGCTTTGCTTCCCATAGGACTTTACCTACCAGCTCTCTGAGTTTACCAAAATCTGCCCGGCTGAAATCCACTATCTCTATTTTGCTGTTTTCTGTTCTACCCTTCTTTAGGATTGTGAACTCTATGATTTTCGTGATCACTTTCACCCAAGCTGCCTTCCACCTTCAAGTTGTCTACCAGTTCCTCCCTATTTGTTAAAATCAAATGTAAAACAGCTTCCCCCCTGGTAGCTTTTTCAACCTTTTGGAATAAAAAATTGTCTCCAATACAATCCAAGAACTTACTGGATAGTCTGTGCCCCTCTGTATTAGTTTCCCAACATATATCTGGATAGTTGAAGTCCCCCATCACCACCAAATCTGGGGCCCTGATTGACTTTGTTAGTTGTTTAAAAAAAATCTCATCCACCTCTTCCACCTGGCTAGGCGGCCTGTAGTAGATGCCTATCAGGACATCACCCTTGTTTTTTACCCCTCTTAGTCTAACCCAGAGACTCTCAACACGTCCATCTCCTATGTCTATCTCCACCTCAGTCCAAGTGTATATATTTTTAATATATAAGGCAACACCTCCCCCCTTTCTTCCCTGTCTATCCTTCCTAAGGAGGCTGTACCCTTCAATACCAACATTCCAATCATGTGTATTATCCCACCAAGTTTCTGTGATGCCAACGATATCATAGTTATATTTATTTACTAGCACTTCCAGTTCTTCCTGCTTATTACCCATACTTCTTGCATTTATATACAGGCATTTAAGATACTGATTTGATCTTGCCTCCCTGTTTTGCCCTGACCCTCTTTTTACTCTGACATTGTTGCCCGTGCTGACTCCCATTTCTGACCCATCACCCAGGTTTCCATGTTCTCCACTTACCTGTGGGCTTGGCTCCCCTGCCCCCATCGAACCTAGTTTAAAGCCCTGCTCACTAGGTTAGCCAATCTGTGTCCAAACACGGTCTTTCCCCTCCTCAAAAGGTGAACACCATCCCTGCCCATCAGTCCTTCCTGGAATAGCATCCCGTGGTCAAGGAAGCCAAAGCCTTCCTGGTGACACCATCTTCGAAGCCAGGCTTTCACCTCTAGGATGCACCTGTATCTGCCTGGGCCCCTACCACTGACAGGCAGGATTGAGGAGAATACCACCTGCACGCCAAACTCCTTCATCCGTGCCCCCAGAGCCCTGACGTCACTCTTGACCTGCTCAGCATCGTACCTCACAGTATCATTAGTGCCCACATGGATGAGAAGCATGGAATAGTAGTCAGAGGGCCTGATGCTCCTTGACAATGCCTCCGTAACATCTCAGATACGGGCCCCAGGCAGGCAGCATACCTCCCAAGATGAAATGTCAGGGCGACAGATGGGCGCCTCCGTCCCCCTCAGAAGAGAGTCCCCGACCACCACTACTCTAAGTTTCCTCCTCGCAGTGGTGTCAGCAGACTCCCCAGCCTTGGGGTACGAGGCTTCTCCTCTGCTGTATGGGGCGATTCTTTGTCTCCTGTATCAAGTACAGCATAATGGTTTCCCAGTACCACAGTGGGAGGGTTCTGAGCAGGGGTGGAACACTGCCTGCTGCCAGAAGTAACAAGCTGCTAGTGTCCAACCTGATCTATCTCCTCCTCCACCGCTGGTTTATCAGCCATCCTGTGTACTGGGACAGTTACCTCAGCTGTCTCCACATGAATACTATACAGGAACTGCTCATGGAGTCAGATACTCCTCAACCTGGCTACCTCCTCCTGTAGCTCCTCCACCTGTCGCCTGAGAGATTCCACCATCAGCCACCTTTCACACTGGATGGTCCCCCCAGCCTGGATATCAGTGAGTGGGAATTACAAGCTACAGTCCCTGCAAAGCCACACCAGGATCTAGGTAGAGGCATCCATGGTCAGGCAGTCTGTCTGGCTATAGGCACAGGTGGAGGAGACAGCAGTTGTTGGCACAGGTGTTGGGGGTCTTCCTAACCATCGTAGGCCTCTCTCTGTCAAACTCCCTCTTAAGCTCCCCTGTCTGCAGGTCCCTGTCCACTGTCCGATCTGAGAACTCTGGGTACCAGGCCAAAACATGCTTGGCTGTGGCCCTCCGGTTTAGTCAGAGCAGCTGGCTAGTGACTCCGGCCAGTCTAGCTGTCTGACATGGACCTTTTGGATCCTGCTTATGGGAGACCAGCCAGAAGCCTCCATTCTGCCTGTAGGCCTGCCTTTTAATGAGCCCTAGGCCCCACCTCTGGTATTTCTAGCCCCTGCTGCTGTTTGCTGTGGTGTGGGGCACAGGTGTTCTGGGCCCACCCACAAGGGTCTCTGAGAGTCCTCCTCTGCTTCAGAGTCAGGGGGAGGCTACTGCACCTCTCTACAGAGACATTTCGTTTTAATTTTATTTTTTTAAAGTGAGGCCCTAGCCCTTTTCCTGACCACAAAGGCTCATGGTGTCCAAACCCAAGTGCCCTGCATGTCCACCATTTTTTCACACAACCCTAGTTTATATAGTGGTGACTCTTGATCAAGTACTGCTGCTGATTTTAGCGATAAGTAATGGGTAGACAAACAGTTCCTTAAATAGTTGGCTCCTTACACTTTAGATCTTCAAAAGTTATGAACTGCACCCAAAACCTATCAGCAACTCATGCTGATCCTGATAATTCCAGCATAATACAACCCAAGTGAAATTTTGCTGAATATCAAACAGCCTCATTCTGTAATAATTTCAGTACCTCACTGGTCTAAAACCATAGCTCTATGTAGAACATGTAAGCAAACTAATGTCAAGGTGATAAAGCTATTGATAACCGTGTCATGATCTGCTTCAGAAAGGAAAGGTCATACACTTTGTAAAAGCAGAGGTGGAATACAATGTGCATAGCCAGGTGTGCAGTTTGGGGATCTGCTTTCTGCCCTGGAATTGACTAGGCTGGAGATAAGTCTTCTGGTTTATCAATGGTCCACTGAGTTTGGTGGTCTCACATAATCTTCAGCAGTTCTCCTGCTGATTCAGCCAGTCCAACCACTATTATCTAATTTGGACTGAGTTGCAATCAAGCCCTCATCAAGCCCCTCCAGTTTATGTAGACCCATATTATACATTCCACTGCATTCACAAGGCCAGATGCAATGAAGATGAATATGTTTCTATCTACCCTATGGATGCAAGTGGAATTCATAAAGAAAAGGCAGTGGTGTATCCATTCTTTTGAAATTAGCCAACCTCTTTGAAAAGAAATCCAGAAATGCTGTATGATTACTGATCCAAAAGTGACAGATTCTGATGGGCTTGTCATCCTCTGCATGAAACCCAGCAGGAGCCTACTTTATTCCCATTTTCTCTCAAACACTCATTCATTATTTCTGAAATATTAACTTCAACTTCCAGCTGATGCAGTTGAGGGGGCAATGATCAAGCAAAGCTAATTTAAGGCAATTGTACAAACCACTCCTGGCTTTCTAAACCCCTTTTATATCCGAGGCACCGGAAGGATTTTCATATGGTTCAAAATATTGTGGATTTCACATTATAAAGTAGAAAAAAGCAAAACTACTAAAGAGAGCTCTGTGATCCAAATGTATCAGATCAAATGAGTGCTGTAGAGTGGGGGTTACAACACAGTTATTACATTGCCCTCTGAGAAGACTTGGTTTACCTTCACAGTGAAAATAGCTATAACACAAAGGCCGCATCTACACGTGCCGGCTACTTCTAAGTAGCTGCGCCAACTTCGAAATAGCACCCGTCACGGCTAAACGTGTTGGGCACTATTTCGAAGTTGACATCGACGTAAGGCGGCAAGACATCGAAGTTGCTATCGCCGTCAGGAGATGGGAATAGCGCCCTACTTCAACGTTCAACTTCGAAGTAGGGAACGTGTAGTCGTTGCGCGTCCCACAACATCGAAAGAGCGGGGTCTGCCATGGCGGCCATCAGCTGAGGGGTTGAGAGATGCTCTGTCCAGCCCCTGAGCTCGATGGTCACCACGTGCAGCGGCCCCTTAAAGCTCACCACCCCCTGCCTTCCTGTGCAGGAAGCTGAGAGAGCGTGCAGGTGGCAGCCCAGCCACGCGGCCAGCCTGCACGCTCCCTTGCAGCCAGAACAGCCGCCCACCGCTGCGATGGCCGCCCCCCAGCCCCCAAAGTGCCCCCAGGGCACCCACCCAAGGGGAGCCAGGGCTCCCAGACCAGCAGCCAAGCTGGGAAGTGGCAGCAGGGCCCCTCCTGGATGAAGGCCAAGCTTCAGGACCTGCTGGGGCTCTGGAGTGAGGAGGAGGTGCTCCAGGTAATGGGGAGGAAGAGGCGGAACGCGGATGTGTTCACTGGGCTGGCCGAGGGCCTGGCCACCCGGGGTCACCCTGCCCACACTCCGGATCACGTCCACAGTAAAGTGAAGGAGCTGCAGCAGGGTTACGCCCGGGCCCGGGATGCGGCCGGCCGATCTGGGGCCGCCCCCATCACTTGCCCCTTTTACAGGGAGCTCAGGGACATCCTGGGCCCCCGGCACACCTCCTCCCCTCTGGCCACGCTTGATACATCGGCCAACAAGCCCCAGCAGGCCCCGGAGGCGGAGTCCGCCCGGGAGGTAAGCCCCGCACCCCAGGGTCCCCCCCAGGAGCCCATCCCCGGGGCACCAGAGGAGGAGGAAGGGGAGTCCTCCTCGAGTGACAGGGGGCTGCACATCGTCGTGCTGTCGAGGAGCTCCAGCCAGGCGTCTGCCCACCGGGTGTCCCCCGACCGTGGGAGCAGACCATCAGGTATGTACCCCCCGCCCGGTGCGCATGCCCAGGGTTGAGGGGTGGGGGGAACAGATATGACCAGGGCCCTCCACATGCCCAGATGACCATGGCCCCAAGGACAGCAGTGGCATGTCCCTCAGAAAAGTGCATCAGCCCCTGCCCCCAGCACAAGAGTGCCATGCCCCATCCCTGGGGCTGGGGGGAGCGGAACCTCTAGGGTCCCCCGGGGGGAAGGGGGTGGGACACCCATTATCATCAGCAGCAGCATCTCCCGGGGCCGTGGATGGGGAACCTGCAGCAGAGGGATGGGGGGACAAGGGCCACGGCTCGGGGCCCACACCAGTGGCTGTCTCCACTCTTCTTCCCCCCGTGTTCCACAGCTGCACCATCGGAAGGACCGGAGAGCGCCGGCGAGGTGTCAGTGGTCCCAGAGAGCCCACCGGGGCCATCACTCCAGGCCAACCCCTTGGCGGAGCACCAACCAGCCCCACAGCGGGGACGACGGTGGAGCCAGCCGCACTCCTGGACGGTGATGGACCCCCAGCTGCTGGCCATCCATCGTCGGCAGCTGGAGGTCGCCAAGCAGCGTCTGCAGGTGGATGAGCGGCGCCCTCAGCTGCAGGAGCGGGTGCTGGCCTGGTGCCAGGAGGCATGGGGGGCCTTCATGCGTACGTTCGAGCGCATTGCGGACTACCTGGCCCCCCCATGCTGCGCTGGCCACCACGCTGCCTGCCCTGCCCACTCCACCTGCCGCGCCACCCGGTGCTCCACCCGCTGTCGCACCGCCACCCGCCACCGAGGCCCCTTCCGCCAAGGGGGACCTGGGGTCAGCTGACACCTGCCGGCCTTATCTCCCGGTCCGCCCGGCCCCCAGCCAGCCCCGGCCAGGGATGAGGCCGAGACGCAGATCGCGGACACCCACCCCCCAGGGCTGGACATTAGGGGGTGTGGGGCCCAGGATATGGCCCCCTCCCCCTTTGTATATATTCCCCTCATTTTTATGTTTGTTTGTAAATAGTTTCTATTAGACCCTGTTGTTATATTGTTGTTGTTATGGATGCTGATACCTGCCCCCCCATGTACATGGTTCTCCCCTTCCTTGTCTTCCCCTTTTTTTCTTTCATCTTATTGGAGTTATAATATATATATATATGTAATATTTATTCGGCCTGTAAATAGTTAGTTTAGAGATTAATAATAAGGAGAGTTCAACAGAGATCTGGTTTTACAAACAAATGTCTGTTTTTATTTATTTTCAAGAAAGGTGGGGGGGTGTGCTCTTGGGTGCTCTGTGGTGTGGGCGTAGGGGCAGGGAGTGTTGTGGAAGATGGGGGGGTGCAGTGGGGGGCCTGCCAGCATTCACCCCGTGGCCTCATCGAAATGGGCCTGCCGGGCCTCCCGGACCCGGGTCCCCTCAAGGTCCACCTGGCGACTGGGGGCAGCGGGTGGCTGCTCATCGGCCCTGCCAGCCTCCACAGCCCAGCCCTGAAAGAAGGCCTCCCCCTTGTTCTCGATGAGGTTGTGGAGGGCGCTGCACGCGCCCACAACCTGGGGGATGTTGGTGAGGCCCACATCCAGGCGGGTGAGGAAGCACCTCCAGCGCCCTTTGAGGCACCCAAATGTGTGCTCCACCACCTGGCGCGCGTGGTTCAAGTGCAGGCTGAAGCGCTCCTGGCTGGCTGACAGGTGGCCCATGTAAGGGTGCATGAGCCAGGGCTGGAGGGGTATGCCGCATCTGCGATGATGCAGAGGGGCATGGTGGTGTCCCCCACAGGAATCTCCCGCTGGGGGATGTAGGTCCCTGCCTTCAGCCGGCGGCACAGGCCCGAGTTCTGGAATACCCGGGCATCGTGGGTGCTGCCAGGCCAGCCCACATAAATGTCCAGGAAATGGCCCCGGCTGTCCACCAAGGTCTGGAGGACCACTGAGTGGTAGCCCTTCCGGTTTAAGTAGCGCCCTCCACTGTGCTTCAGGGCGCGGATGGGGATGTGGGTCCCATCCAGAGCCCCAAAGCAATTGGGGAAGCCCAGGGTGGCAAACCCCGAGATGGCGGCATCCGGGTCCCGAAGCCTCACGAGCCTGTAGAGGAGCAGGGCGTTGATGGTGCAGATGACCAGCAGGGGAAGTACATGGGAGAGCACCAATGAGGGGTGTGCAGGGTGTGTATGGCCCTCCCCTCCCAGGGCCACCTTCCCCTGCCAGGGCTGCCTCCCCCTCTCCCCGTGGGTCCTCTTACCTCCATGAGGACAGCCCCGACAGTGGCCTTGCCAATGCCAAACTGCTGGCCCACGGATTGGTAGCTGTCTGGAGTGGCCAGCTTCCAGACAGCGATGCCGACCCGTTTCTCCACACTGAGGACACGCCACATGGCAGTGTCCTGGTGCCTCAGTGCAGGGGTGAGCCACTGGCATAGCTCCAGAAATGTCTGCCAGCTCATCCGAAAGTTCTGGAGCCAGTGGTCGTCGTCCCACTCTCTAAGCACCAGCTGCTCCCACCAGTCGGTGCTGCTGGGGTAGCTCCACAGCCGGCTGCATATGAGGCGGGGGGGGCGGAGTGCTGCAGGGTTCGGGGTTGCGTCCTCCTCCTCTGCGGGCAGCTCCTCCTCTGTGGCAAGGATGTGCTCAGCTGCCTCCTGCATGGCATGGAGCAGGGCGAGCACTGCTGCTGAAGGGGCGGCTGGGTGGACCTCTGGCTTCTGCTGCTGCTGCTGCTGCTGCTGCTGCTGCTGCTGCTGCTGTTGAGGGTCCATGACTGCATCGCCCGAGGTGTGCGTGCCTATGGCTCTGCAGACTGCATGCTGTGCAGGCTGAGTGTGTCTGGGAGCGGCCCTTTAAGGGAGCAGCTAGCTGTTGCCCCGGAAGCGCTAGTCCGCCCTGTGACCCTGTCTGCAGCTGTTTCTGGCACCCTTATTTCGATGTGTGCTACTTTGGCGTGTAGACGTTCCCCCGTAGCGCCTACTTCGATGTGGTGCTGCCCAACGTCGATGTTGAACGTCGACGGCACCAGCCCTGGAGGACGTGTAGACGTTATTCATCGAAATAGCCTATTTCAATGTCGCTACATCGAAATAAGCTACTTCGATGTAGCATTCCCGTGTAGATGTAGCCAAAGAGATCCTTTTACTTCTTATGCTCGAACATACACGTATGTACATGGTGTAAAAATTTGTAGTGATAAGATTGTCATATAGACCAACAAAACAGAGCTCAGATTGTGCATTTACTCATGGTACTGAGCATGGATAGTGCACCAGTTTCTGTACTGGCATGTAATTCCATGTTTATAATAACACAGAATGTACACAGTCAGGGGTTGCATTTAAGGCCTTAAATTACAGCATTTTGGAACTATCAAGTAGTTGGCTTTTCAATGTTAATGTTGATTTGACATAGGCAATTGCATCCAAATACCATTGTGTTTAAAAAAATCCTTTAAAACTGAAAAACTTTTAAATTTTATCATTTTGAACAATAATGCATGCTCCTGCCCCCTGTATGCATCGTTAGCACAGCTGGGACCTTTACATCTGCCGCATAATGCTTTACTAGAATTAATGGAGTAACTTGACCTCAGTAACTCAGGCACAGGTAAGAGGCCTATTACAGGAAACGTGGTGAGATTCTTTGCTGAAGGTTTGACTAGATGACTGTAATGGTTCCTTCTGACCAGAGGCTAAGAGTAAGAGTAGCAGGAGAAAGCTCCTTCTTCTTTGTGGTCACTCAAGTAGGACATCTTCATGTCACCCTCCTATCTGCGAGTCTCTTATTGGCTGCTGGTCTTATCACATAAGGAGCTGGTGTTGTTAGCTTTTAGAGGGGGTAGGTCACTTTTTGATGCTCTTTTCTTCTTCTCTGCCTCTCCTCTTGTGCACCTCTCAAATTCCACTATGGATTACCATTTTCCCCTAGGGATGGTCTTGGGCAAGGTTATCCCAGGTGTTTACACTGATGCTGCACTTTTTCATGTGTGCCTTCAGCGTGTCTTTATATTGTTTCAGCTGGCCCCCACCACTCCTCTGTCCTTCCTCCAACTCAGAAAACAGGACCTGTTTCAGGAGTCACTGATCAGACATCTGAACCATGTGACCAGTCCAACAAAGTGGTTGATGAATGATAATGGCTTCAATGCTGGTCATTTTGACTCTTCCAGGATGCTAGTGTTTGTGCGCCTATCTTCCCAAGAGATATTTAGGATTCTCCTGGGGCAGCATTTATGACATTGTTCAAGTGCCTTTAAATGATGCTTGTATGTTGTCCAGGTTGCACATGCGTATAATATCATTGAATAACCACTGCACGGTATACAAGGAGCTTTGTTGTGGGATGGGTGTTCTGGTTCTCAAAGACCCTTTGTCTCAGGTGGGTGAAAGCAGAGCTTGCACAGCTCAGACAATACTGGATTTCCACATCTATGTCAACTTTAACAGGAAGATGGCTCCCAAAGTATAGGAAGTGGTTGACATTTTCTAGCAGTTCTCCATTTACTTAATAGAAGGTACATGAGATTGTCTTGCCACCGAGGGCTGGTGGAGCACCTTTCTGATGTTCAGTGTGAGGCAAAGATTCTCATATGCTTCAGCAAAGGAACACAAAAGGGTCTGAAGGGCTGCGGGAGCAAAAGCAAAATCCAAATGGGAAGCAGGTGGTTTCGAAGTTTGGGGATCCTTTCGAAAGTTCCCTGTCTACACGGGTGGCATGCGTTTCAAAAGCAGCATTTTGAAAGCAAAATACTAAGTGTCTTGCCTCAGATCATTACAAATATCAAAGGTAGGGAAACTGTCTTTGCAAGCATGTCAAAAGGGACATCACTGGCACCTAGCTGATGCCCTGGCAAATTTCAAGTCTCTGCTACAAAACATGGAGTTGGAGGGGCTTCTCAGCAAAACAGCTGTAAGAATAGTTTTAACACATTGAAAACAATATACTTTCCATGTATTCTCGTTCTCGAAACAGCACAACTGGTTTAGCTGCATCTTTAAAAAAATAATCAGACTGAGGCAATCACCTGGCATGAGAAAATTCAGAGTAAATGGTTAAACTTTGAGAAAGTTATAAGGAAATGGAAACAGCTTCATGTAATGATGAGTCTTGGGCAACTTTTGCAAGAGCTGTCATTGCCTGAGCCACCTATAATATTAATCTATAGTTCTCTAATAATTGGCACAAAATACATTCCTCTCCCTCATGTAAAAGGAGCACCAGCAAATGCTTCATTCAGACTCCTGTAGCATCACACTACTTTCTACTTAGAGTTGTGACTGAATGACACAATCTACTCCTTAAAGTGGAACTCATGCTGACATCTATGAATCCACCTACCTGTAAAGTTCTGCCAAGCTGTGACATTATCTCTCATGCTCAGAATCCCTACTGAGTGAGGGAAGCAGATTGCCTTCCTTAAGCCACTATTTCAGGCTGAGGTGGCATGATATAAGGTGAGAGTGTGACACCATGCTAACTACCAGCTTATGAAACAGCTGATACTTGATGTCTTACATTCTTAGCTTTAAGCTAAAGCCAATATTATTTCAAAGCAGTTTTGTTTGGAAAACATTAATAGATATTTTCTCCCTATGAAAGCATGAACATACAGACACCAACATACTGTTGACTTTCTCTAAGAGGATCTTCAGTAAAATTTCTCACTTCCTGTGGGTCAATGTTGCAAAGGCTAAAGTTATGGATGCAGATATTATCTACTCACTCAGGAAGGAAAATGTTCTTTCCTCATGTCCCTGCAGATGAGCAAGCCAGTGCTGTAACTTTACAAAAAGCACCTCACCCTTCATGCCCATTTGTCCCTTGTGGGGACATACTATTAATCTCTCTCTGCTTCTCTTCCTTTCCTGAAAGCACCTATAATTTTCTTTTCACGGTGTCTGTATGATTTAGCACTACAAAGGTGGGGGGAAGATAAAGAAAAGTCACTATATTTATTACAGCTGGGTGAATACAACAACCAAACAAGATATTTGAAAATATGCTTTTCTATAAATCTCACTGCTTCTCTGAAGTGATATTCATGACTCCCTGGCATTCACTTCCTCATGAAGTTTCCAGTGCACATTATTGTTTTCAGGAGCAAGCAATGTGAAGACAACAGGAATAAGTGTTCATGAGATAATTTGCCCTGGGAATGCTTCCATTTAAAAAATATGTATTTTTCTGAATTATTCACACAGGAGAGTTCAGTACACCGTTATGACTGTTTATGTAAATGCCCACAGTTAGACTTGAACTTCAGACCTCTATAGCTTAGTACAGGAGCCTCTACAGTTTGAAATAAAAGCCAGCTGACTCACATCTAAGCTGTTGAGGACATTTATTCTTTCTCTCTCTAAGTGGTCTGGATGTCATTACACAGAACTAACACGAAGTCTTGTGTCACCTTATAGAATAACAGATATTTTGAAGTATAAGCTTTCATGAGCAAAGACCTGCTTCATCAGATGCATGAGTGGCGGCAGCGGGAGAGTGGGTTCCAGAGAAGTATTTAAAGAGTGGGGTCCTAGTGAAAGGAAGGGCCAGAGCTGACAAGGTCTGTTCATTCTGGGTGGAAATGGCTCATTATGGCTACGTCTACACGTGAACGCTACATCGAAATAGCTTATTTCGATGAATAACGTCTACACGTCCTCCAGGGCTGGCGACGTCGATGTTCAACATCGACGTTGCGCAGCACCACATCGAAATAGGCGCAGCAAGGGAACGTCTACACGCCACAGTAGCACACATCAAAATAAGGGTGCCAGGCACAGCTGCAGACAGGGTCACAGCACAGACTCAACAGCAAGCCACTCCCTTAAAGGGCCCCTCCCAGACACAGTTGCACTAAACAACACAAGATCCACAGACCCGACAACTGGTTGCAGACCCTGTGCATGCAGCATGGATCCCCAGCTGCAGCAGCAGCAGCCAGAAGCCCTGGGCTAAGGGCTGCTGCACACGGTGACCATAGAGCCCCGCAGGGGCTGGAGAGAGAGCGTCTCTCAACCCCTCAGCTGATGGCCGCCATGGAGGACCCCGCAATTTCGATGTTGCGGGACGCGCAACGACTACACGGTCCCTACTTCGATGTTGAACATCGAAGTAGGGAGCTATTCCTATCCCCTCATGGGGTTAGCGGCTTCGACGTCTCGCCGCTTAACGTCGATGTTAACATCGAAATAGCGCCCAACACGTGTAGCCGTGACGGGCGCTATTTCGAAGTTAGTGCCGCTACTTCGAAGTAGCATGCACGTGTAGACACGGCTTATCAGTAGCATACATCAAGAGAGGAGAAAACAAGTCAGATCAGTCGGGGAGATGTGACCCATTGTCACATTCTAATGTGGAGGTGTGAACATCCAGAGCAGAGAAACTGCTTTTATAAGGGGCCAACCACTCCCAGTCTCTGTTTAATCCTTGTTTGATGGAGTCAAATTTGCACAGATAGGGACAGACATCATGTTCTTCTCCAAATGCAAACAGAAGGACATCATACATAAAGGACTGAAGGTGAAAAACCCACTGAAATCAACATACTGCACAGATTATGGTGAGAGATTGTGTGACACACACACTAAGAAACCGAGGAATTATCTGATCATCATCCTGTAGAGCAAACAGGAAAACATCAAAAAAAGAGCTCTCAAATCTGGAGACCCTTATAAAAAACTAACCTTCCAGACAAACCTCCACATGGCTGGACTTTACTGAAAACAAGACAGGAGATTTACAATACATATTTCTCTTCTTTACAGAAGAAAAAGGACTGTAAACTATCTAAACTCCTACTTTCCACATGGGGCCACAATAGTGGTGCCCTTAACTCACCCAGCAATATTGTCAATCTATCCAGCCACACACACAGCCCAACAGAAGAACCTGCCCTTTCTCAGGGACTCTCTTTCTGCCCCACCACCCACACAAACTTGATACAGTTCTGTGGTGATCTGGGAGCCTACTTTTGCCATCTCCGACTGAAGGTATGCTTCTAACATGACACCGACCAGCGCACTGACCCACAGGTACCCTCCCATGTACGGGACAAGAAAAAGAATTCCTTGTGGACTCCCCCGATGGCTGAAACGACAAACTGGACCTATACATAGAATGATTACGCCGATGTGCACAGGCAGAAATTGTGGAAAACCGGCATCATTTACCTCATAACCTCAGCCATGCAGAATGCAATGCCATCAGCAGCCTCAGAAACAAATCTGACATTGTCATCCAAGAGGCCGATAAAGGAAGTACTGTTGTCATCATGAATAGGGCAGACTACCAAAAGGAGGCTGCCAGGCAGCTTTCCAATTCTACATTCTACAAGTCACTATCCCAGATGCCCCATAGAATCATAGAATCATAGAACACTAGGACCGGAAGGGGCCTCGAGAGGCCATCGAGTCCAGTCCCCTGCCCCGACGGCAGGACCGACCACTATCTACACCATCCCTGATAGACATCTATCTAATCTGTTCTTAAATATCTCCAGCGAGGGAGATTCCACAACCTCCCTTGGCAACTTATTCCAGTACTTGACCACCCTGACAGTTAGGAACTTTTTCCTAATGTCCAACCTAAACTTCCCTTGCTGCAGTTTAAGTCCATTGCCTCTTGTTCTCTCCTCAGAGGCCAAGAAGAACAAGTTTTCTCCCTCCCCCTTACGACACCCTTTAAGATATCTGAAAACCGCTATCATGCCCCCCCTCAATCTTCTTTTTTCCAAGCTAAACAAGCCCAATTCTTTCAGCCTTTCTTCATAAGTCATGTTCTCCAGACCTTTTATCATTCTAGTTGCTCTTCTCTGGACCTTCTCTAATTTCTCCACATCTTTCTTGAATTGGGGTGCCCAGAACTGGACACAATATTCCAGCTGAGGTCTAACCAGTGCAGAGTAGAGCGGTAGAATGATTTCTCGTGTCTTGTTCACAACACACCTGCTAATGCAACCCAGAATCATGTTTGCTTTTTTTGCAACAGCATCACACTGTTGACTCATATTTAACTTGTGATCTACTATAACCCCTAGATCCCTTTCTGCTGTACTCCTTCCTAGACAGTCTTTTCCCATTCTGTATGTGTGAAACAGATTATTCCTTCCTAAGTGCAGCACCTTACATTTATCTTTATTAAACTTCATCCTGTTTACTTCAGACCATTTCTCTAATTTATCTAGATCATTCTGAATTATGACCCTATCCTCCAAGGTAGTTGCAACCCCTCCCAGCTTGGTATCATCTGTAAACTTAATAAGCGTACTTTCTATGCCAATATCCAAATCATTAATGAAGATATTGAACAGAACTGGTCCCAAAACAGACCCCTGCGGAACCCCACTTGTTATGCTTTTCCAGCTGGATTGAGCACCATTAACAACTACTCTCTGGGTGCGATTAGCCAGCCAGTTATGCACCCAGAGAGTAGTTGTAAATGCACCCAGTGAGTAGTTGTCATCTCAGGCATTGGCACTCTCACCATAGAATCGTCTGGATATGTGGACTCTCTACTTAGACCCGAGGCTACCAGCACTCCCAGCTTTCTTTGAGATACCACCGACTTCCTCAGGAAACTACAAGTCATTGGTGACCTTTCTAAAAACACCATCCTGGCCACCATAGCCGTGTCTACACATGCACACTACTTCGAAGTAGCGGCACTAACTTTGAAATAGCGCCCATCATGGCTACATGTGTTGGGCGCTATTTCGATGTTAACATCGACGTTAAGCGGCGAGACGTCGAAGCCGCTAACCCCATGAGGGGATAGGAATAGCGCCCTACTTCGACGTTCAACGTCGAAGTAGGGACCGTGTAGTCATTGCGCGTCCCACAACATCGAAATTGCGGGGTCCTCCATGGCGGCCATCAGCTGAGGGGTTGAGAGACGCTCTCTCTCCAGCCCCTGCGGGGCTCTATGGTCACCGTGTGCAGCAGCCCTTAGCCCAGGGCTTCTGGCTGCTGCTGCTGCAGCTGGGGATCCATGCTGCATGCACAGGGTCTTCAACCAGTTGTTGGCTCTGTGGATCTTGTGTTATTTAGTGCAACTGTGTCTGGGAGGGGCCCTTTAAGGGAGCGGCTTGCTGTTGAGTCCGCGCTGTGACCTTGTCTTCAGCTGTGCCTGGCACCCTTAATTTCGATGTGTGCTACTGTGGCGTGTAGACATTCCCTCGCTGTGCCTATTTCAATGTGGTGCTGCGCAACGTCGATGTTGAACATCGACGTTGCCAGCCCTGGAGGACATGTAGACGTTATTCATCGAAATAGCCTGTTTCGATGTCACTACATCGAAATAAGCTATTTCGATGTAGCGTTCACATGTAGACGTAGCCCATGGATGCAGAGGCCCCTTACACCAATATCCCACATGAAGATGGACTCCAAGCTGTTAGGAACATTATCCCCTATGAGACTGAGGCACAAATGGTGGCAGAGCTTTTTGACTTTGTCCTCATCCACGACTATTTCAGATTTGAGGGCAATTTATGCCTTCAAATCAGTGGCACTGCTAAGGGGAACTGCATGGCCCCATAGTATGTCAGCATTTTTATGGCTGACCTGGAACAATGTTTCCTCGGTTCTCATCCCCTAGTGCCCCTCTTGTACTTGTGCTACACTGATGACACCTTCATCACCTGGACTCACGGGAAGGAGGCTCTTGAAGAGTTCCACTGTGATTTCAACAGTTTCCATGCCACCATCAATCTTAGCCTGGACCAGTACACACAAGAGATCCACTTCCTGGACACTACTGTGCAGATAAGCGACAGTCACATAAATACCACCCTATACCAAAACCCCATGGACCACTATGCTTATCTACGTGCCTCCGGCTACCACCCAGGGTACGCTACATGATCCATTGTATACAGCCAGGCGCTAAGGTACAACCGTATTTGCTCTGATCCGTCAGACAGAGACAAATATCTACAAGACCTTTACCAAGCTTTCCTCAAACTACAATACCCACCTAAGGAAGTGAGGAAACAGATTGACAGAGCCAGATGGGTACCCAGAAGCCACCTGGTACAAGACAGGCCTTGCAAAGAAAACAAGGGAACACCACTGGCCATCATATACAGTCCCCAGCTAAAGCCTCTCCAATGCATCATCAGTGATCTGCAACCCATTCTGAACAATGATCCTTCACTCTCACAGACCTTGGGAGGCAGGTGTGTCCTCACCTACAGACAGCCTGCCAGCCTTGAACAATTCTCACCAGCAACTATAAATCACAACACAGTAGTTCTAAACCTGTAAAACACATCTCTGCCAACTCTGCTCACATGCCTACACCGGTGATATCATCACAGGACCTAACATCAACCGTACCATCAGGGGCTCCTTTACCTGCACATCTGCTAATATAATATATGCCATCATGTGCTAGCAATGTCTCACTGCAATTTACATTGGCCAAACTGAACAGTCACTATATAAAAGAATAAATGGACATAAATCAGACATCAGGAAAGTTAACATACAAAAACCTACAGGAGAACATGTAAATCTCCCTGGACACTCAGTAACAGGTTTAAAAGTAGCAGTCCTACAATTAAAAAAAAATTCAAAAATAAAATGGAGAGAGAAATCTCTGAGCTGCAATTCATTTGCAAATTTGGCTCCATCCACCAAGGATTAAACAGAAACTGGGAATAGTTGCCCCCTTACAAAAGCAGTTTCTCTGCTCTGGATGTTCACACTTCCACATTAGAATTTGACAATGGGCCACATCCCCCCAACTGATCTGATTAATTTTTCTCCTCTCTTGATGTGTACTACTGATAATTGGCCTTTTCCACCCTGACTGAATAGACCGTGTCAGCTCTGGCCCTCCTTTTTACTCGGACCCCCCCTCATTAAATACTCCTCTGAAACCACCTCCCCCGCCACTCATGCATCTGACGAAGTGGGTCTTTGCCCACAAAAACTTATGCTCCAAAATATCCATTAGTCTATAAGGTGCAACAGGACTTCTTGCTGTTCTCGAAGATTCAGACTAACACAGCTACCTCTCTAATACTTGTCAACACTGTGACCCACACCCAGTAGGTGTGTGGGTTATCTATGCATAGGATGACTGCATGTCCCTTTTTAGCTGGGGCAGGTCATTTGTTAAGCCCTTTCTTAGTCATCCCGAGGGACTTGATCAGATGGCAACAGCAAATGGGACTCTTGTGTGCTGCAGAATGGTGTATTTCCTCTCCAGTATCACAGGGTTTTCAGACGACATAGTCATGAAAGTTGAACCTACTTTTAAAAAGAAGTGGAAACTAATTTGCAGTTTCACTTGGATGGTTTCTGTAGTTATTCCAACCTTCCTGCCCTTATTTGTCTTTAATAGAGAACATGTAAACAGAAATATACAAAAACTAAAGATGAGATGGGCACATTCGAGAATGGAGGTACCCTCAGAGTGGTTGCCACGTCATTCTGTAGCTTCATAAAAAAGAAGCAGTACGGTAGCACCTTAAAGACTAACAATTTTACTTTATCAGATGAAATGGGTCTTACCCGTGAAAGCTCATTACCTAATAAATAACATTGTTAGATTTTAATCAGATTTGGATTTTGATCAGGACTCACACATTACTGGACAGGCAACTCTATTTTCAGTCTTTGATCTGTGATAAAATAAATGTTACAGTTGTGGAATCTCATGCAGGTAAATTTGACGCAGAGAACTATATCCTATTGACAGGAGTCCTAAGGGCTACCTTTTCATAAAAGGCAGCATTAATTCCTACAGAGGAAGATTGTTAATCAGGATTTATTTTGGTAACACTTGTAAACTTGGTCTTTGTATACATGTAATACTCAAGGGGGTCATTAAAAATACCTGTTTATTCAAAAGGTAACCAGTACGTAATTAGGAGACATTTGACTACCACATTGCTGATGCATTGAAGCTCTGTGATTTAAATACAACTGATCATTGCTATTTGAGACACCTGAAAGGTTATTTGTGAAAAGTGAGTAACACTTTTATAAGATAATATATTTCTAATCCAGATCACTTGGCAAAGAACATTACTCTCTCTCTCTCCCCCATTTCCCACTTATAATAACAGAATTCATGTTATTGGCAGTGTAATTAAGGCAACATTAATTATGGCAGCATTTCTCAAATTCTTCAAAGTTGAGACCACTTTCAGAAAAATGAAAGCAATTGAACCCCCTTGAGACATGCCATATGATGTTTAACACCTATCCAAAATAACCAGATGCTCAAAGTGGATTGTGTAGGTCTTCCTAGTAACATACCTCCTCTTCTTTTAATAGATGTGTTGATAAACAATGAGATAGTTAAGAATGTAGACAGTGATAACGTCATCGCTGCGGCTATGCCTATACTAATGAGGTTTTTGAAAAAAGTCAGGTGTCTTTTGAAAAATTCCATGGAGCATCTACACACAAAATGCATTTTTTAAATATTAAATTGGAAGAACACAACACTTTTTTCAGTGACTCTCTTCCTCTCCCAGATGAGGAAAAGTATTTTCAGAAAAAACATGTGTAGACACCTCCGGGGCCCTTTTTCAAAACATCAGTCCTCATTGGGCCAGATTTTTTGATCCCTGGCCTGTTCTTTCGAAAGAGCACGGGCAGTCTGGATTCTGTCAAAAGAGCAGACTGATTTTTTGATCCACTTTTTTGTGTGTGGATGCACTCTTTCAAATGAAGTTTTTTTCAGACGAGATCTTTCAGAAGACCTTCTTTCAAAGGATCGCTGTAGTGTAGACATACCTTGCCATTTGAATCCTGACCTGAGAACTATTGTTTCAGGATGTCTGCAAACTCAGTTAGATGTGGCTGCACTGGTTACATGAAGGTGATTATTGAAGGTGTTACTTTCAACCATAAGTACTGGTGACTCATCCTGAAAATCTGGGGAACTGAGAGAACAGCCACACACTCTAACTCTAACTGAAGTTTTGGTCTCTCCCAGAAAAGAATGCACTATGTTTTGGGGAGCGCTACAATCACCTGTGTATTGAGTTTCTGCTTTCCCATTCTTCTGTAACTTGTCCATACCTGTCATCTTCCCTCTTTAAATAAAAGATTGATAGCTATCTCTGCTTACTGGTATATTCCCACATTTGTGTCCAGTTGTGAGGGTCAATGTCCATCTCCTCCAGAGCACCTGTGAGGTATTATTCTTTGCAGCTGTGTACAAATAGGGAAATACAGATCCCATTCACTGGACTCTCATATGGAAGAACTGGAGGTGATTTATTCATTATCACAGGACTACAGGTTTTACCTCCATAGTCTGCATAGTCAAACCAGGGAATTTGCTGGACTGGAGAGGTCCAGATGTCTGCCCCCAGATGGCCCTGTGCTCCCAGGTATTCTGTGGTCCCTGTTTCCAGACTTCCCCCCCTGGTACTCTGGTCCCAGCCTGGGTTCCCTGAGGTTGCCACAGGGCTCCAACCCCTGTCCCAAGCTGCTGTGGGAAGACTCTGGCTCTGTCTCCTGGTCCCACAGGGTAGGCAGGGGGCTCCGGCTCCTCCTTGGCTGCTGTGGGGCAGGTGTGGGCTTCAAGGGCCTGGGGGCAGCTCCAGCTTCCAACCCCACTGCTGTGGGGCAAGAGGGACTTCTACACTGGCCCCAGCCTGGTACTCTTTTGTCCTGGAACATTCGTGTTTCAACAGGACCACAAGTTACTGGACAAGAGAGTACCAGATTTGAGAGGTGCAACCTGTACCAGGTAAATCTACTTTTCCCTCTAAATGCTTTGCTCTCAGTTACACAAAGCTATATTATGTCACAGTTCTCAGACATTATTACAACATGCCACATCTAAAACTCCAAAGGGCTCTGGTGTATTATCTCCATAATCAATGCAATAATAACAGTTGTATTCCGTTCCTATAAAAATCATTTAAAACCCATCTGCATACCAGCTGCTTTTATAGCCCACAACAGCCCTCTCTTACCATATGTGCCCATGTCAGAATTTGAGAATTGTTGGGGTAACAACATTCCCCTTCTCTTACTAGGTGGGTTTGATATAGATGAAATATGAGACAAGCTGGGGAAAAAGGAAAGGATTTTTTTCTTGAGTCTGCTTCTGCCTGATACTAATCCCAAGGGAGACAATCCTTTGAATATAAGGTCTCTGACAGCATTTAAAAGTCTTTGGTTCTTAAAACAAAGTTGTCTCACTTAATTTGTTTGGATACAATTGACATTACAATAGATGTAAGAAAGAACAATTTTAAAACAACGTTTTGCAAAATGCGACAGAACCCTTGGGGATGGCACACAGTGTAGTCCTTTACATCTGAGCCATTTGGATAGCAAGTGCTGCCAAATCATATTCCTGCACTTGTGCATGTTTTGGTAACATTCAGAAGGTGTCAGGCAGTGGACATCATGTTTCTGACAGCAGAAGTCTGCTGCTTAAGCACAGTGTAGGTGCAGCATGGCTAGAATCAGTCCAACTTTCCCTTCTCTTCCCCAACGTCTCACTCCGGATCTCATGGGGCCAATTTGGGGCACGAGAGGCTAGTTCTATGTCAAGGTCTAGTTAATGTTTGGCACTTCTGCTGTGCCTGACAACAGTAGAATCTATTGGTACAATGTTTATAGAGACTTTCATTATGTCCCTGGGACAAAAATAACTAAGTCAATTAACTCATTTTAGATCACTGAACAACCTTGAGAAACTAATGACGTTATTAGTGACCCCCCACTACAAAAGTGGGGGAGTTGCCATAGGCTCTGTCACATGACAAAGTTCTCCCTTGCACTCCGCAATGAGTCTTTGAGATATTGCCTGAAATTCGTCATTACGATCCAAATGATAAAAATCCTTAACACAAATCTACTTTGCTAAATCTATTAGAACCAAGTCCCCAACCCCATAAAGCAAACATGTGCCCAATTTCAACCCTGTCATTCTACATTCTCACAAGAACCCCAACTGAAAATTATTTAACTGCTGAATAATTATGATGATAAGAATCTTGCTCCCTTGGTGCTATTGATCGGCTTGTCAGAGTGCAGAAAGAGGGGATATGCAGTCTCTATCTGTTACAAACAGTGTGAGGGATACATTACTCAGCCAGGATGAAAAGGGCACTGTGGAGTTGAAAGCAAGATGAGGAGATTTAGTAAGATTGATGAGAGGGTATTATTTTCTATATTTATTATCAGGAAAAAACACCCCATTGCAGCCTACAAACACTAAATAAATATTTAAACAAAATGCCAAAGAAAGAATGGGTTTCTCAGCTGTCTACAATATTTTTATCTCAAATGCCACTAGGTATTTTACAGGCTCACAGCCACTTTTTGATTTTGGAATTTTCTCTTTCAATGGAATTGCTAAATTAACCCAGACTTCCCCCCCTCAATCTGTTTTTCACCCCCTTTCCCTGTCTACCACAACATGGTGTACCACACTGAACATCATCCACAGCTTACACTGCTGGGAAACAACACTTTGGTAAAGAAGTATGCTGAAAAGGGGCAGGGGAGAGGGGGAGCAGAGCTGGCGCTATGGTACATGGGCTCTGGCATAAGTATGGCGTGTACCTATGGGAGAGGGTGGTCGGGTTTCAACCAGAACACCTGGTCTGAAAGGGACCCTGTCAGCTCTGCTGACCACCATTAACCAGAAAGTTAAAAGTCCTGTTGGTGGTGCTGCAGGGCTAAGGCAGGTCACCTGCCACCTGTCCTGACACTGCATTGTGCCCCAAAATTGGTTAGCAGGTGTGGCTGCTAGGCAGGAGGAGGTGTCAAGAGGTTCTTTGTGCTTCCCCACCTCAGAGCGTCGGCTCTGTACCAATTCCTGGCCAATGGTAGTTTGGAGTAGTGGGCAGAACCTCCTGGCCTTCCCTGCCCCCTCCCCCCACTTCTTGGTGTCAGACCTGCTGACTGATTCTGTGGTGCAGCATGGAGCTGCGGAGGCTGGAACAGGACAGGAGCCTGGTTTAGTTGCACAGCACTGTTGATCCCAAACTGCCCAACATAAGACTGCTTCCCAGTCCGCTGCCTCAACCCTAAGTCTCCCCAACCTGGAGCCAGCTTACCTCTGCAAACCTCTCATCCCCAGCCACACCCAAAAGTCTATGTTCTCAGCAAGAATGTTTGCCTTGAGTTCCCTGCCTCAGCCTAGAGCCCCTCCCACACACTGAACCCCTCAACCCCATCCCCCGCCCTGGAGCCCTCACTCCTTCCCACACCACACACCCCTGCCTCAACTTGCAGGCACCTCCCTCATTCCAAGTGCCTTGATCCTGCCAGCCCCAGCCTAGAGCCCCACACCATGAACCCCTTATCTCCAGCCCCACTGTAGAGCCTCATCCGCCTCCTTCACCACAATCCTATGCTTCCACCTGCAGCCTCCTGCCACCCACCAAATCCCTTAGCCCCAACACCCATCCTGAAGCCTCCTTCTGCATCTCAGACCTCTCACGTCTAGGCCCATTCCAGAGCCTGCACCACCAGGCCTGATGGATTAACTGATTGTTGGCATAAATATGCTACCTGAAACTGCATAACTGGATGGAGTAATTGGAAGAGGGAACTTAAGGGTAGAGAGAAAGGGAGAGAAAACTGCGAGAGCTTCACAGAGTGCAGGAAAGTGGTTGAAGAAGATGTTTAAATGCTGAAAGAGCAGACAGTGAGATATTATGAGAACATAGACATGACAGATTCATAACAGCCAAAGAAGGACAAAGATAATTCAACAAACTGGAAAGAGCCTCGAGAGGTCATCAAGTCCAGTTCTCTGAACTCTTGACAGTAACAAGCACCACCTAGAACACCCCTGACAGGTATTCGTCTGACTTGCTCTTAAATATCTCCAGTTAAGGGGTATGAATGGTTGGTGTAATTGTCAATGCCAAAAGCAGCAGGAAGGTTGAGAAAGTTCAAGGCTGAGCAGAGGTCCTGTTTGAGGATCTTTGTTCAGGGTGAGATTATGAAAAATTTAGACATTTTCATTTAAAAAAAATCAGAGCATCCACATTAAAAATGCTTTCTGTCAACAAACTGTCAACAGAACTCACCACTTTTATTGACAGCCTTCTGCCTCTCCCCCATTAGGCAGAATGTCTTTCTCAACAGAATCTGTTGACAAATAATCAAAGTGGATGCTCTTGGGGGGCATCTGTTGACAGACAGGGCAGACAGGTCACTGGACAGCCCCACCTGCTGTGCTTTGGATTGGCCATTCTGTTGAGAGAGCAGCCAGAAAGTAGCAGAGTGGATCCACAGAGCAATCTGCTTTCATGTGTGGCTGTGATCTGTCGACACAAGTTTTGGTGGAAGATATCTTCTGCCAGTAACTTCTGTTTACAAATCGCTGTAGTGTAGACATAGCCCATGATAAGAGCAGTTTTGGAAGAATGGAGATGGAAAAAGCCACAATGTGGGGGAGGGGGAAATCCCAGGTGAAGGGAAAGAAGCCAGTAAGTGGAGAGAAGAAAAGCTGAAAATGAATTATAAGTGTCCAGATCTGTCCTTAAACAATGCAATTGGTAAAGAAAGAAATAGTTGGGAACATCTTTTTCTGAAGTTAGGCAGTGGTTTTAGCATATTATTACTGCCCACATGAAACATCTTTGCACAGTTCACTCATCTTTTTTTTCAGTTACCAGCATTACGAAGCAAATAGAAGTGTCAATCCCAGGCTGTATTCTCTTCTGCTTCATTCATTAGCAGCTATTTCCAATTTAGACTGAATATGCAAAGCAGAAATCACACAGGCAGAGTGAGTTCACAGTGGTGTCAATTATTTAAATCTAGGATTTATTGTTGAACAAATTTTATATAGATGTTACTGATCGAAAATAAATATAGAATCACAATTTATTGTTTTAGGTGTGATTTTCTGATATCTTCAGCTCCTTTGGAGAGGGTGTGAAGTTTCCATTTCAGCAATGTTATTAAAAACTACAGACAGGTAATCAGAGAACTGCATGCCACAGTACCATTTTACATTATTATAACTAAACTGGTAGGGCCAGATTCACCACTGCGTTACTCCAGCCTGATGCTATTGTAACACCACTCTTTTCAATAGAGTGGCATAAGCATAAATGTAAAGTTACAGACTTATGAGTCAGGCTCAGACCCCTCTGTAATAAGATTTCCGTTGTACTTCTATTTAGTTAAAATACAGTAGGATTGCGACATTGGTGAGGGTTCCATGTTGAGAACCCTCGCGAATGTTGAATTTTGTGAATATCTGCGCGCGCTGCACAGGTGGATAGGGCACCGCGTGGCGGCTCCAGAAGCATCACATTGGTGCCTTGCACTGCACAGAGGCAACAGCAGCACCCTGTGGGCTGCTACGGTGCCTCATGCCACATGGCAGCAATAACAGTGCAGCATAGTCAGCAACAGTGTCTCATGCCATGCAGATGGCTACAATCCTCATGATGTGTGGTGGCAACAGTGCAGAGGACAACAAGCCAATCACAAATAACTGAATTCACGCATATTGCAACCTTGCTGTATTTCATCCATAAATTTCCCACTGTTTTTATGTATTTATTTATTTCATACTGATAAACGGCGATGACAATTTCTTGGCAAATGTAATTGACCTAAATAAAATATTTGCTGTTTGAAGACACATAACTATTGAATTTATATTATGTATATGTAAAAAAATCATTAGTCACGTGTACTTATCGGTGAACATAAAAAAATTAGGGGTTATGATCTCTCAACTTTATTTTTATAAAGCACACCTTTTAAAAAAATAATAAGTACCCTCAGACTTTTCTTGCATATCCCTAAGGATATACGTACCGTCTGTTGAGAAATAAGGTCCTAAGGTAGTTTGAGGTTTTGAAATAAGTGCAATTCAACATTTCCAGATTACTGTATTCTTTTCAGGAGTCAGATTTATTTTGCATACCACCAAGTTACACTTCATTCAAAAACTGCTTACTTACAAAAACATACAAAAATATCACAGAATACTACAAGTGAAAACTTGCTTACTTTCTACCTTCTTATTATCAAATAAATGAATTGGAATAGAAATATTGTACTCAAATTTCAGCGTAAAGCATATGAAACAGTAGAAGCTAGTCATTGCCTGAATGAACATTTAGATTGTACTGACTTTACTAGTGTTTTTAAGCAATTTATAAAACTTGTCAAATAGATACATTGATGTACTACCTGGGAAGCTTTCAGTGTACCTCCCCCCAAGGTACAAGTACCCCTGCTTGAAAAACATTGTGATAAGCATCCTGAACCACATGCTTCGTTCACTACATGCTTCTTTCAACTAAGTTTGGGAAAAGCAATCCAGATCAATTACATATACCCTAAGATTAGACCTGAGTAAACCACTCTGAGCAACATTTAGATGGCCTCAGTTCATATGCTGTTCAACTACTGACCTTTTCAATGAATTCCCAATACAAAATATGCAATATAACATTAGGGATGTGTTTACACTAGCACATAACTTCAAAATGGCCAAGCAAATGGCCATTTTGAAGATTACTAATGAGGCGCTGAAATGCATATTCGGTGCCTCATTTGTATGCAGCTGGCCGCGACACTTCAAAATTGCTGCATTTTGCTGCCGTGTGGCTCATCCAAATGGGGGCCCTTTTCAACAGGACCCCGCTGAGTTCAAAATCCCCTTATTCTTATCAGCAGATCTGGTTTGGGTTAGGGTTAGGGTTAGGGCTAGGGTTATTCCTATCAGCAGATAGGAATAAACAGATTTCAAAGTTGGCGGGGTCCTTTCAAAAAGGGCACCCATCTGGATGAGCCACGTGGCAGCGAAAAGCATCAATTTCAAAGTGCCATGGCCAACGACATACTAATGAGGCACTGAATATGCATTTCAGCACCTCATCAGCAATCTTCAAAATTGCCATTTGCATAGCTATTTTGAAGTTTTGTTTCAGTGTAGACATAGCCTAGTTGCCATGAACAAGCTGATGAAGAATGTTGTTACAGAGATCCTAAGTTGAGTGTTCTAAAAGGTAAGCCATAAACTAGTTTGAAAAGCATCTTCTGATGGACACATGAAACTGTGGAAACTATTCTAGTAGGAACTCCATTTTCCATTTAATTCCATAGAGGATGAGATTGAAATCTTCCTTATTGCCAGGGGCCCACTTACATGAAAGAACAAATGCTACTGCTTATTTTCCAGCCAGTTTCATAATCATTTCTAAACCTATCAAATGGAATGTCACAGACATCAGGGGATGTTATTTCAGGTCAAATATAAATGGCAGGAGTAGATGTAAACAGCTGTATTGGTGTTTTCGTATAGTTCAGATCAGTCCTTTCTGAGCCAGAACATTACTACTCCAAAATTGGTTTTCATTAAGCACCTGAGGGAGGTATTCAAATTTAATCGTATTCCACTTCAGCCATCAACAGAGCAGTAGTTAAGCAGGTGTGGGTCTGGGGGAAGGCAACACAAAATGCTTTCTCCTAGCATGTGCCAGTCATGGTTTATATTTAATATATGGAGATACACATCTCATAGAGCCATAAGGCACTTTGGGGGGTTATCAAGTCCACTCCCCTGACCTCTTAGGAGGACCAAGCACCATTCCTGACAAATTTCTGCCCCTACCATCTATTTTCTTCAGACCCTTAAATGGCCACCTTAGGGATAGAGTTCACAACTCTTAGTTTAGGGAGCTAATACACAAACCACGGAGCTATCCCTGCCCCCAAGTGGGCCTGCTTAGGGCAATGGAGCACATCATGACCTGCAGAACATGACTTCTTGAATGCAAGTTTTGAGCCCGATCTTTGCAGGGATTAGAAGGAGAAAATAATGTCTGGTGAGCTATATCATCAATCTCAAGAGTTCAAAAATCAGAAGCAGTGACTCAGTGGATTGTTATTAGTTAAAATATCGCAGCCTTTACTTTCCCTGCATTATCTTCTGCTTGTGGCAAAGCACCTGAGAGTGGCTATAAGGGAGAATACACCCCTCTCCCTTACCAGCAGACACTATTAGACTATGGAACTTATTACCACAAGATGCTGTTAGATCCCAGAGCTCAGCCAGAGTTAGAAAAGGGTTTGACATCTGTGTGGATGATGAGAACTGCAAAAACTCAAGAGGGGGGAAATCAGAGTTTTGGAAGGGATATAAGCCCTCATGCCGCAGGATATAAGGGACTCTCAAATTGATAGGGGCTGGGAAAGAGCTTTCTTTGTGGCCAGGTAATTTCATAATTTCCTGCCCTGGGGGGTTCTTGAAGCTGCTTCACAGTAAGGTACTACTGGCCACTGCCAAAGATAAGACCATGGACCAGATAGAATCATAGAATCATAGAAGAGTAGGACTGGAAGGGACCTTGAGAGGCCATCGAGTCCAGCCCCCTGCCCTCATGGCAGGACCAAGCATTTTCTAGACCATCCCTGAAAGCCATCTATCTAACCTCTTCTTAAATATCTCCAGTGATGGAGATTCTACCACCTCCCTTGGCAATTCGTTCCAGTGTTTGATCACCCTGACAGTTAGGAACTTTTTCCTAATGTCCAACCTGAAACTCCCCTGCTGCAATTTCAGTCCATTGCCTCTTGTTCTTTCCTCAGAAGCAAGGAAGAACAAGTTCCTTCCCTCTGCCTTATGACACCCTTTTAAATACCTGAAAACTGCTATCATGTCCCCCCTCAATCTTCTCTTTTCCAAACTAAACAAGCCCAATTCTTTCAGCCTGTCTTCATAGGTCGTGTTCTCCAGACCTTTGATCATTCTCGTTGCTCTCCTCTGGACCCTCTCCAATTTCTCCACATCCTTTCTGAACTGCGGTGCCCAGAACTGGACACAATACTCCAACTGAGGCCTAACCAGCGCAGAGTACAGCGGGAGAATGACTTCTCGTGTCTTGTTCATGACACACCTGTTAACGAATCCTAGAATCATGTTTGCCTTTTTCGCAACAGCATCACACTGTTGACTCATATTTAGCCTGTGGTCCACTATAAGCCCCAGATCCCTTTCTGCTGTACTCATTCCTAGGCAGTCCTTTCCCATTCTGTATGTGTGACACTGATTGTTTCTTCCTAAGTGGAGCACTTTGCATTTGTCCTTATTAAACTTCATCCTGTTTACCTCAGCCCATTTCTCCAATTTATCCAGATCCTTTTGAATTATGACCCTATCCTCCAAAGAAGTTGCAACCCCTCCCAGCTTGGTATCATCTGCAAACTTAATAAGTGTACTTTTTATGTCAATATCTAAATTGTTAATGAGATATTGAACAGAACCGGTCCTAAAACAGACCCCTGCGGAACCCCACTTGTTATACATTTCCAGCCGGACTGGAAACCACTAATAGCTACTCTCTGGGTACGGTTATCCAGCCAGTTGTTCACCCACCTTATAGTTGCCCCATCTAAGTTGTATTTGCATAGTTTACTGATAAGTATATTATGTGAGACCGTGTCAAATGCTTTACTGAAGTCTAGGTATACCACATCCACCACTTCTCCCTTATCCACAAGACTCATTATTCTATCAAAGAAAGCTATTAGATTGGTTTGACATATCTGTTTTTAACAAAGCCATGCTGGCTGTTCCCTAGCACCTTACCACCTTCCAAATGCTTGCAGATGATTTCTTTAATTACCTGCTACATTATCTTTCCTGGCACAGAAGTTAAGCTGACTGGCCTGTAGTTTCCTAGGTTATTCTTGTTCCCCTTTTTATAAATGGGTACTATATTTGCCCTTTTCCAGTCTTCTGGACTCTCTCCCGTCTCCCACGATTTTCCAAAAATGATTGCTAAAGGCTCAGATACCTCTTCTATCAGCTCCTTGAGGATTCTAGGATGCATTTCGTCAGGCCCTGGTGACTTGCAGACATCTAATTTTTCTAAGTAAATTTTAATTTGTTCTTTTCTTATTTCAACTTCTAAGCCTACCCCTTTTTCACTAGCATTCTCTAGGTCAGGCATTCCTTCAGATTTCTCAGTGAAGACCGAAACAAAGAAATCATTAAACATTTCTGCCATTTCCAAATTCCCTGTTACTGTTCCTCCCTCCTCACTGACCAATGGCCCTACCCTCTCCTTAGTCTTCCTCTTGTTACCAATGTATTTGTAAAAAGCCTTCTTGTTTCCCTTTATGCTTGTAGCTAGCTTGAGCTCATTTTGTGCCTTAGCCTTTCTAATCTTTCTCCTGCACGCTCGTGTTGTTTGCCTATATTCATCCTTTGTAATTTGTCCTAGTTTCCATTTCTTATACGATTCCTTTTTTATTCTGAGATCATGCAAGATCTCCTGGTTAAGCCAAGGCAGTCTTTTGCTATGTTTTCTATTTTTCCTACACAGCGGGATAGCTTGCTTTTGGGCCCTTAATAATGTCCCTTTGAAAAACTGCCAACTCTCCTCAGCCGTTTTTCCCCTCAGTTTAGCTTCCCATGGGACCTTACCTACCAGCTGTTTGAGTTTACCAAAATCTGCCTTCCTGAAATCCATGATCTCTATTGTACTGTTTTCCCTTCTACCTTTCCTTAGAATTGTGAACTCTATGATTTCATGATCACTTTCACCCAAGCATCCTTCCACTTTCAAATTCTCAATAATTTCCTCCCTATTTGTTAAAATTAAATCTAGAACAGCTTCCCCTCTGGTAGCTTTTTCAACCTTTTGGAATAAAAAGTTGTCTGCAATGCAATCCAAGAATTTATTGGACAGTCTGTCCCCTGCTGTATTAGTTTCCCAACATATACCTGGATAGTTGAAGTCCCCCATCACCGCCAAATTCTGGGCCCTGGATGATTTTGTTAGCTGTTTAAAAAAAGCCTCATCCACCTCGCTAGGGAGCCTGTAGTAGACTCCTAGTAGGACCTCATCCTTGTTTTTAACTCCTCTGAGTCTAACCCAGAGACTTTCAACCCATCCATCTCCTTCGTCCATCTCCACCTCTGTCCAAGTGTGTACATTTTTAATATACAAGGCAACACCTCCTCCCTTCTTTCCCTGTCTGTCCTTCCTAAGCAGGCTGTACCCTTCAATACCAACATTCCAATCATCAGTATTATCCCACCAAGTTTCTGTGATGCCAATGATATCATAGTTGTATTCATTTATTAGTACTTCCAATTCTTCTTGCTTATTTCCCATACTTCTTGCATTTGTATATAGGCATCTCAGACCTTGATTTGGTCTTGCCTCCCAGTTTTGCCCTGGCCCTCTTTTTACTCTCCCAGTGAAGCCCATACTCCCTCCCATTTCAAATTCATCTCCCATGTATTCATGCTGTCCACTTACCTGCAGGCTTTGCTCCCCTGCCCCCGTCGATCCTAGTTTAAAGCCCTCCTCACTAGGTTAGCCAGCCTGTGTCCGAATATGGTCTTCCCCCTCCTCAAAAGGTGAACGCCATCTCTGCCTAGCAGTCTTTCCCGGAAAAGGATCCCGTGGTCAAAGAAACCAAAGCCTTCCTGGCGACACCATCTACGCAACCAAGCATTCACCTCTAGATACCAAGGAATTCCTCTGTTTGCTATGCTCAGCACCGACTCGTTCTTCCTCATAGGTGTGAAGGAAAAGAACAGGATGAAAAGAAGGGGAATTTGGCATCCTTCTCCGAGAACAACAGCAATGCCTCCTTCATCAGTATATTTTGCTCTCTTTCCTGTGTTCCTTTTAGTTGCCTGTGTTGGGACAGAGCAAGTAGTCCAGATCTTTCTTCACTGGAACACCTGAATTCAACAAAATCAAGAAGGAGCAGCATTCCTGTGACTGGAGCACTGCTTCCTTTGTCTGACTTAGTCAAAGGGGATGGAACACAGCTCAAAAACATTCCTCACCAAACCTAAGGAAGAAAAAAAAGAAAGAGAGAGAGAGAGAAAGAGAGATGTCAACACAAGCTCAGACCATCGGAAAGGCCCCCTAAATATTGTTGTATTTATCGAAATCACTGTCTGTAACAGCAATGCAGATCAGCTGCACATAGAGAACATAATATGTGTGTGTGTGGTGTCCTGGGGGGTATAAAATCCTGTTATTTTTATGAAATCAGTTTATATTTAAATCTTCCTTGGCTGTAATGAGTTGCATCACACGTATATAAAGCAGGGAAACAAATGCAGATTCAGGAATCATTTAGCCACAGTAGGGACAGATTGTGAAATGCCCAGGTTCCACAATTGGGGTTAGCTTTTCAAAGGACTTCTGCTCCTATATATTAATCTAAAAATTTTTGAAAGGGCTCAGCTCCTAGCATATTTTTTAAAAAAATCTGGACATGTATTTAGTTGCCTAAGAGCTGTGTTCTTTTAGAAATCTGGACCATCAAGTCAGGTTAAAAAACTTTTCAGTTAATCTTTAATTAAGGATATTTTAAGAGCACAAAACAAAGAAAACAGAACTGCCTCAAGATGTTTCATTAATGTGGAGCAGCTTTGCAGCTGCAGGTAAAGTAAATAGGAAGGCTGAGAGAGTTTAATATGGGTTTACAGTCAGACAATAGGCCATCATCCTGGGAGGAATGAAAATAGTTTATGTGAACAAACAAAAAATAGTCTCAAATATTTCATATTTCTAACATGTTGGTTGCATAAATTAATTGGCATAAAATATTTGTTAAAAGGTTATGGTGGGAAAAGTAACATAACTTTACCTGAGCACATATCATGAATTTGAAAGAAACAGCTGGTAAAGCATCCACAGTGACAACTTAGTGCTGTGACAAACTGATGCCGGAGGTTGCCTTCTGATTGCTCATAGACACATCTATCATATTTATTCCCAACAATAGTCTAACTACCTATTTGCTATAATATTTTTGCACAAATAACAAGATGCTGTGAACATGGTCAAAGTGTCAATGAGATGCTTAATTTTTCCTTCCACAGGCTAAAATTCCCATTTGCTACACAAAAATTCTGCTTAGTGCTTCTGTTGCCTGTAAAACAGCTGCTGCACTACAAGGCAAAGGCACCTGCATTTCAGTGATCAGAAGATTATGTGGTGGGAGGATGGTCTTGTGACTAAACTAATGGTGTGGGACTCATGAGATGTAGTTCTGTGCTCTGCCACTGAATTCCCGGAGTGACTTTGATCAAGCCATTCCTTTTTTCTGTTCAAAGCAAAAAAGCAGTCAAGTAGCACTTTGAAGACTAGCAAAATGGTTTATTAGGTGAGCTTTCGTGGGACAGACCCACTTCTTCAGACCAGAGCCAGACCAGACCAGACTCAATGTTTAAGGCACAGAGAACCAAAAACAGCTATCAAAGTTGACAAATCAGAAAAAAAATGATCAAGGCAAGCAAATCAGAGAGCCCCCCTGCCCCTCTGCTTCTAACAGCTCTGTCAAGCCCCGGGGAGCCAGGAAGGAGTCAGCAGCTGCCAGTGCTCCCCTGGAGCCCTGGGGAACCAGTAGCCAACAGCCCTGCTCCAGAGCCCATTGATAATTACTCTCTGGGAATGGTAACAGAGAGGGAGCCGTGCTAGTCTATACACTATCAAAACAAAAAGCAGTCAAGTAGCACTGATTTGCTCACCTTGATTATCTTTTTCTGATTTGTCCTCCTTGCTGACTGGTTTTGGTTCTCTGTGTCTTAAATATTGAGTCTGTTCTGGTCTGGCTCTGGTCTGAAGAAGTGGGTCTGTCCCACGAAAGCTCACCTAATAAATTATTTTGTCAGTCTTTAAAGTGCTACTTGACTGCTTTTTGTTTTGATAGTATATAGGCTAGCACGGCTTCCTCTCTGTTACTTTTTTCTGTTTGTCATCTGTGGATATTTCACTTCTCCCTTCCTCAGCTGCAGAAAAGGACCTGGCAGTTACAATGGATGAGAAGCTAGATACTAGTCAAGAGTGTGTCCTTGTATCCAAGAAGGCTTATGGCATGTTGGAGTGCATTATTAGGAGCATTGCCAGAAGATCTAGGGAAGGGATTATTCCCCTTTATTCGACATTTGTGAGACTACACCTGGAGTATTCTGTCCAGTTCTGCTCCCCATCCCATTACAGAAAGGATGTGGACACTGGAGAGAGTCAGGCAAAGGTCAATACAAATGATTAAGGGGCTGGAATACATGATTTATGAGGAGCAGCTTTGGGCACTGGTCTTATTTAATCTGCCGAAGAGAGGAAAGAAGGGGGATTTGATAGCCAGCCTTTCACTACCTGAAAGAAGGGTTCCAAAGAGGATGGAGGGAGGATGTTCCCATTGGTGACAGATGGCAGAATGAGGAAAAATGGTTTCAAGGTGCGGTGGGGAGGTCTAGGTTGAATATTAGGAAAATTCTTTTCACCAGCATCTTTGTTAAGCACTAGAATGGGTTACTTAGTGTGGTGGCAGAATCTCCTTCCCTAGAAGTCTTTAAATCCTGGCTTTACAGACTCTTGGCTGGGATGATTTAGTTAGGGTTGGTCCTGCTTTCATCAGGAGGTTGGACTTGCTTACCTCTTGGGGTGTCTTCCAACTCTATGATTCTATGAAAACAAGTAATACTTTTTAGCTTCAAAGTGATGTTGTGAGGATAAATCCTTCAATGTTTAACAGACACTTAGATGTTAGGGTAGTGTGTAGTTATATCAAATAGTGAGATACATACATGCACTGGAGTCAGCCATGCAGCTAAAACAATCTTTTCCTGGCAAGCTGCAATAAACAACAATTGTGTTAGTATTATAAGAAATATGTTTTAGTGCCATCTAGCTATTTCCCAAGGTAACACTGCTGTATATGCCTCCAATGAGATCTGTATTTTATTTAGCAGAAATACGAGACTTGCTTAAATTCTGCTGCCTGCTGTACAGTTGTAGCTATATGGATTTCAGGATACTAGAGTAACAAGGTGGGTGAGATAATATCTTTTATTGGACCAACTTCTGTCAGTGAGAGAGAGAGACATGTTTTCAGGGTTATATGGAAAACAGCTCTATGAGCTCAAACTTGTCTCCCTCACCGACAGAAGTTGGTCCAGTAAATGATATTACCTCATCTTTGAATTCTGCTTATAATTTTGCAGCTGCCAGTCATAAATAAAATGGTCATCACTAAAATATTTACAGCTGCCATTGGCAAGGAATTAATATTACAGCGTTCCAATACTAAGATCTGTGTGGTTTAGCACAGGACATAGCATGCAGTAACGTTAATTCCTTGCCACTGGCAACTGTAAATATTTAATAGATGTGAATGGAATGAAATAGTAATTCCTAGCATTAAAGCATTATGATACAGCAGAAGCACACTGCCTAAATATGAACACATAACAACCACAGTCTTCCTATACATTTGAAGTCTGGTACCTGGTGCATAAAAATGCTCTGTGGATTCTCTCGCTGCAGTAATTTGATATGACTTTAATTTGATTGAGAAACACACCCATACAGGGGCAAAAGTCATGAGTTACCTGTGCATTAAGGCAAACATGCATGGGGACTAACTTTTCTTATGTAAGCAAGTTACTACAAATAAAAACAAAAAGCTGTCAAGTAGCACTTTAAAGACTATAAAAATAGTTTATTAGGTGAGCTTTCGTGGGACAGACCCACTTCTTCAGACCATAGCCAGACCAGAACAGACTCAATATTTAAGTCTGTTTAATATTTAATATTTAATATTTAAGTCCATTTAAGGCTATTGTCTTATTATCTGCTTATCTTATTGTCTTATCCGCTCATGGGAATAAAGGGACTTCGAAGTAGGCAGGGTCCTTTCAAAAAGGAGCCCCGTTGGGACGAGCAGCGCGGCGGCGAGGCGCGTCAATTTCGAAGTGCCGTGGCCGCCTGCATGCTAATGAAGCGCTGAATATGCATTTGCGTGGCCATTTCGAAGTTTGGGGCTAGTGTAGACGTAGCCTATGTGTTTGGAGTCTGCTGTGTTAATGCATCTATGGACTAATGCAAAAACCCATTCCAGTCAGGAGTCTTTCTATTGGCTCAAATGGGTTATGGATTAAGCCCTTAATGTAGAAGTTGATCAACAGTGTCCTGAGTAATTACTTCAGCCTTTGTCACTGAAGACTTAATTTCTGGGTTGATGGGAGTGGCCTTCTTCCAAATTGGCATTAAATAATCCCTTGTGGTATTGAGCACATAACGCCAAATGCATGAAAAGAAACAACGTGGGTCTGTAGATTCACAGGCACATGTTTCTTTTCTGCTCACACGGGCATCTTGTACAACTTCATTTATTTCAAAAGAGTTATTTTAAAAATTTTCTATTAGCTTCTATCTAAATATTACCTAGTTATAAGGAGGATGCAGCAGCAAATAGGCTATAATTAAGTGGAAGGTACATTATATATGCTGATGTTGGTCTTCATTACCCATAGGCTATGTCTACACTACAGCAATCTGTCGACACAAGCTACTGTAGGAAGATATCTTCTGACAAAACTTCTGTCAACACATCATGGCCACACACGAAAGCAGATTGCTCTGCCAATTTTCTCTGTCAACAGAGTGTGCCTGGACTGCCCAGCTGCTCTCTCAACAGAATGGCCAACCCGAAGCACAGGGCTACACAGGAGACAGGGCTACCCAGTGCCCCATAAGCCCTCTCTGTCAACAGAGGGCCCTTGAGAAAGTTCACACAGTATTTTTGTGGACAGATTCTGTTGAGAAAGGCATTCTGCCTCATGGGGGAGAGGCAGAAAGCTGTCAACAAATGTGCTGAGTTCTATCAACAGAATTCATTTTTAACATGGATGCTCTCTGAGTTTTAATGGAACAATCAACTTTCATGTGTGGCTGTGCTCTTCTGACAGAAGTTTTGTTGGAAGATACCTTCCAATAGTAACTTCTGCCAACAGAATGCTGTAGTGTGGACATGGCCCTAGTGTTCTGCAAAACGTAGCAATCTCTTTGATTCCAAACTCTTTGATGGCAAAAGAGTTGTTCACATATGGTGATGGGGGCTGTATAAATACATAGACATGAATAAGCTCTTTAGCCCAACAGATATCTGGGTAGATAAACTCCATACTTGAGAATGCCATCCTGTAATCTTAAGTACTCCGAGAACTGAAACATACCCTTCTTATTTACTGCTTCAATCTACTATATATTTTAGAGTTGTCTGTTTGATCAAGATCTCCTCCTAAATGCTAAGAGCTAGATCTACCAAATTCTGTATACAACGGCCTATTATCATAGACTAAAGCAACATAAATGTTTGGCTGTACGAGGAAAATAGTATGAGCTTGGAATGGGATTCCTTTTCATAAAACCAAACAGAAAAGAGACAAAATCTTGAAATCAAGTATATTCCTCAAAACTGAGCAAATGGTGTAAGAGACTGAGCCAAGATGAGCTAGAAAAATATGATAAACCTGGAAAAGGATTACTTCTCAATAAACCTTAAAGGAAAGAGAGAAAGTGGAGAAATTTGGAGTGGTGCTCTGTTTTGGTGCAGCTAAATCAATGCTTACAGTTTTAAAATTAGAAGAACATTTTACTGGAAGCCAAACTGACTACTGTCCTTTTTGATAAAACATAGCAAATGATAAGAGCATATAAGGATGAATGAAAAAATACACTTCTATTTTAAAACACTTACTAAAAAAAATTCGAACAGACAAATTTTAACCACTCTTTTTTCAGAATTCCAAATACATATTAACTTCTAAAAATAACATTGTATTTTTGCAAAATACAATCATTTAAATAAATCATATATATTTTCCTTTTATTAAAAATAAATAAATATATCAATAAAAAAGAGAGCCTAGTTGAGTTCAGGACCTGAGCAACTCCAGGTAAACCCGGTAGTTACTAAATGTTAGACACTATGGGGATGGACAAATATTCTGGAGATCTACACTCTATGTCCTTCCAACAAATATTTTACTATCCCATGCTCAGCTATTTTCAATGATGGTGCTTTAGCATTATCTATTCCACAAGTCAATGCCTTTAGTGGAAGCCATTTTGAAAGAACTTGAGAAATGCAACATTTCCTTCCTTTTATTCCAGAAAGAGATAGTATATCTTAGCAAATTCACTTCCATAGTGAATGAAACATTAGATGAGAAAACTATTAGTAATTTATTTTTAACATATTACCCATTTGTTCTGTATTCATTTTCTATGTCAGACTTACCAGTGCTGCTGGTACAATTTTATAGTTGATGTGGTAAGAGCCATTATATCAATCTGTAAACTCTGTATATATGGAATTCTACAGCATCCCTAGTTACAGCACCTAAATGCTTACATAGGGTGAGTGCCAAGAATAGTATGTTAAATCATGTAAGCATCTCTGTTGTATGAGGTTTGTTGTCTTAGCCTCTCCCTGGGGTGGGGGAAAAGTGCATTTGATAATAATATTATGGTGGCATTTTTTTAATGGGTGTAAAATATACTGTGTATAGGGGAAGTTAGGTTGGAGAAATGTGTCTTGCACATGGAGTTGAAACTGGTGAGTTTTGTGTTGCTTTCTATTATCTTCAGGAGTTCATTGTGCAATCACAAGCTGCCCCACCAAAGCACTGTGTCAGCTATGCACAAACTTTACTCTTATGTTATAAAGTTCCACTGTGCTTTGGTCTAAACCCCAGACCTTCAGTCAATCACTTGAAAATCCTGGGCCATGGAATGTGTTGAAGATTATTCAGGAACTAGTTGAGCATTTTCTGTGGTCCATGTGACCAAAATGATCGCCATAGACTTATAGGAGAAGTGCAGGGAGCAGAGAAAGCCACTCTACATAGCCTTCATCGACTTGACCAAGGCTTTTGACTTGGTCAGCAGGGATGGTCTGTTCAAACTGCTCCACAAGATAGGCTGTCCTCCACGGTTACTCAAGATGATCCAGTCGTTCCACGAAGACATGAGAGGAACCATCCAATATGACGGCGCATTATCGGATGCTTTCAGAATCAGGAGCGGCGTCAAACAAGGATGCGTGCTTGCTCCGACATTGTTCGGGATCTTCTTTGCACTCCTCCTGAAGCATGCCTTTGGATCTTCAACAGAGGACATCTTGCTGCACACAAGATCTGATGGGAAACTGTTTAACCTTGCAAGGCTGAGAGCTAAGACTAAGGTGTGAGAAGTCCTCATCAGAGACATGCTGTTGGCAGACGATGCTGCTGTAGTGTCTCACACAGAAGACCAGCTTCAAAAACTGCTGGATCGATTCTCCAAAGCGTGCAAGGACTTTGGGCTTACCATCAGCCTAAAGAAGACAAATGTACTTGGTCAAGATGTTGCTGAATCCCCATCAATCAGCATTGACAACTATACGTTAGAGGTTGTCCACGAGTTCGTTTACCTCGGGTCCACCATCACTGACACCCTGTCGTTGGACACTGAGCTAAATAGGAGGATCGGAAAAGCGGCCACAACTTTGTCCAGACTCAGCAAGAGAGTGTGGAATAACAACAAGCTGTACACTCACACCAAAATGCAAGTCTACAGAGCCTGCATCCTCAGCACCCTCCTTTATGGCAGCGAGACTTGGACCCTGTATGCCCGCCAGGAAAAGAGGCTGAATGTCTTCCACTTGCGCTGCCTCAGGCGCATCCTTGGAATATGATGGAAGGACAGAGTTACCAACACAGCCGTCCTCGAGCAAGCTGGAATCCCAGCCATGCACACCCTCCTCAGGCAGCGTCGGCTCCGCTGGCTTGGCCATGTCCACAGGATGAACGATGGAAGGATTCCAAAAGACATCATGTATGGTGAGCTAGCCTCTGGCAAAAGACCCCCCGGATGCCCCCAGTTGCGTTACAAAGATGTCTGCAAGAGAGACCTCAGAGAGGTAGACATCGAGCTGGACAACTGGGAAGAACTAGCAGACGACCGTGGCAGATGGAGGCAGGGGTTACACAAGGGCCTTCAGAAGGGCGAGTTGAAGATCAGAGAGCTAGCAGAGGAGAAGCGAGCACACAGAAAGCACAATAAGGACTTGCCAGACACCCACTATATCTGCAAGAGATGCAGCAAGGACTGTCAATCTCGTGTGGATCTTTATAGTCACAATAGACGCTGTAAGTGAAGTCTTAAATTGAAACTTTAAAGGGCGCGATCCATAGTCTGTGCAGACTGAAGGATGCGTACTACTACTACTACTTTACTAGCCTTGGATTCTATGAATTTATGAAAAATAAGGTGTGAGACCTTTAACTGGAAGCCAATGCAGAGATCAGAGGATGGATCAGTAACCCATATTGCTCAAGATCTGCACTGCTTTGTTCTGTCTTAGCAGGAGCTCCTTAGGGGCTTTGTGGCCAGGAATATCTTTCTTCTGTTGTCCAGATGAGTGGTGTCAAAGGAGTATGTAACTGACGCCAGGCCATAATCCACCAGGATGGGATAGAAATTCCTGCCTAAGTAGATTGTACAAGGTTTTATTTGTGGATGCAGCTATACAACAGCTCAGTGTCAGTGAGGAATCCAAGACCACTGCTAACATATGGACTGAACTGAGCAGTTGTGGGTATGTACTGTCTACCATCAGAGACTTGGAGTTTACATATGGCCAAGTGGCTACGATACTACTCTGGGACTTAGGAGACATAGATTAATTTCTTTATTCCATTAAAAACTCCTTTGTAACCATGGGTAAGGCACTTGATAGCACTTCTGAATCTCACAGCAAGCTTATGAGAATAAAGCATTAAGGATTGTAAATTGCTCAGATATGATCATAATGGAGGCCATACATGGGAATTCCTGTCTCTGCTTAGTCTCTTTGTGCTATTGTTCACCATCTTTAGAATGGGGATGATAGCATTACTTTACAGTGGTATTGTGAGGCTGAAATATTAGTAGAGTGAGGTTTGCAGATACTGTTATAAGTGGGGGCCACCTAAATACCCACAGACTCTTCAATGTATTACTTCTTCCCACCAGCATAACCTCTGCCTTTATTGTCTTCATCTTTAACAAGCTATTGGTCGTCCGGGAGGTGATCTTGCCATTGCCATCAGGGTAATAGTAGTATGGACATAGCTCATGAATGATAAGTAGAAATGTGTGGTGGCTAGAATTTAAATAACTTAACAGAGATTTGGGGCCCATTGTTCTGGAAAATGTACAAATATGAAGTAGCAAACAACTTCTGTTTGGCAGAACTGATATTGTAAGTACACAAGACAGAAGGTTTGAGAAAGGAAATTCCATTATCTTCATTTTACAGATGGGGAACTGAGTCACATAAGATCTAAGTCTTTTAGTCTTACCAGAAGACCATGTCACAGCCAAGAATTAATGCAGATCTGCTACAATCAGCCATTATGTCTTATATATATGTTTTACAAATATGGTGGACTTTTTTCAAGAGATTGGTCCAAGCAGCGAAGTTTGAAACCAGATCCATATTTTTCAAAAAACATGGCAGTGATCAGAACTTAATTCTGAACTGTCCTGTCTGTCATGGGTGTTTTTCTCCTGGGTTGGGAACCTAGTGATTACTTACAGGATTCAAACTTTGGTTTGTGGTGAATCCCTTATTCTTTAAATCAGCCAAGGAAGCAAAATTTTCATCACCTTTAAGTACTGCTCTATGCAGAGAGTAGGAGAAACATGGAGTGTCCTTAACATGTGAGTGCTATGTTAGTTGCAACTGGCATATGAAGGCTCCAGTTAACTTTTACAGATCAGTAATGTATAAGACCAGCAGGTAAACAACATTTTTGGTAGAGTGCTTCTCAGTGGCTTCATTTGAGTGCTGTCTGAGAATGCCTGTTGAGGATGCCAGCTGAAATACAGAACAGTCATTGGAACACTCCAATCAGTCGAACATTCACTAAATTGCTGGAAAAATGTCAACAAGCAACCAATTAATATTGAAATGAAACCTTCCTGAATATTAAGTGAGCTATTCCAGTTGACATGTCTTTGCATTCTTTCATTTGTGATCATGTTGTCGTGGTCCCTAGATCAGTGATCACACAATTTGCACATTACTTCCTGACATTTTCCCTACCACATGCTTTCAGCTAACCAGCAGAGTTAGCTGGCTGAGCAGGATGGAGTAAGCGCTTCCTCTTAATTCTATAGCAGCTTTCGTGCTCCATGTACGCTAAGGAACCCAAGAGGTCAATTCACTTCTTCGCTCCTGAATCTCTTCAGTGTACCTGCTGGGGCTGGGTGAAATTGCATAGAAATTCACTAATATTTTGGAAGTATAAAGTCCTAATCAACATGAGTCAGGGTGGCAGCCCTCCGTTCACTATGGCTCCGTCTCCTAGAGGAAACTTTCACATTGTCCTTTTAAAAATATGCAGTGTATGTGTGTGTATGTGTGTGTGAGAGAGAGAATTATAATAAATTTTGGCTGCGTCTACACGTGCACGCTACTTCGAAGTAGCGGCAGTAACTTCGAAATAGCGCCCGTCACGTCTACACGTGTTGGGCGCTATTTCGAAGTTGAAATCGACGTTAGGCGGCGAGACGTCGAAGTCGCTAACCCCATGAGCGGATGGGAATAGCGCCCTACTTCGACGTTCAACATCGAAGTAGGGACGTGTAGACGATCCGCGTCCCGCAACATCGAAATAGCGGGGTCCTCCATGGCGGCCATCAGCTGGGGGGTTGAGAGATACTCTCTCTCCAGCCCTTGCGGGGCTCTGTGGTCACCGTGGGCAGCAGCCCTTAGCCCAGGGCTTCTGGCTGCTGCTGCTGCAGCTGGGGGTCCGTGCTGCATATACAGGGTCTGCAACTAGTTGTTGGCTCTGTGTATCTTGCACTGTTTAATGAAAGTGTGTCTGGGAGGGGCCCTTTAAGGGAGCGACTTGCTGTTGAGTCCGCCCCGTGACCCTGTCTGCAGCTGTGCCTGGCTCCCTTATTTCGATGTGTGCTACTTTGCCGTGTAGACGTTCCCTCGCTGTGCCTATTTCGATGTTGGGCTGAGCAACGTCGAAGTTGAACATCGACGTTGCCAGCCCTGGAGGACGTGTAGACGTTATTCATCGAAATAGCCTATTTCGATGTCGCAACATCGAAATAAGCTATTTCGAAGTTGGGTGCACGTGTAGACGTAGCCTTTGAGTGTTTATGGAACTTGAGGGCCTGATTCCCCTCCAGTCCCATTGACTTTAATGGAGCTGTTCCTGTTTATATTATTGTACATGAGGAAGAGTTAATTCCTTGGATCTACTTGATCTCCAGAGTAGGGCAGATCCTGTAAAATCTGAGAGCTGTTCAAGGACTTAGCGGAAAGATAGAAGGGACTGCGTCTACACTAACAAGTTCTTTCAGAAAATCAGGCCCTTTTTCAAAAGAACATTTGGAGTGTCTACATACAAAATTTGCTCTTTTGATCCAAAATTGAAAGAACACAGCTATTCTTATAGAAGCCCTCTTCCACTCCTGGATCAGAAAGAGTGCCTCCTTTCAAAAGCTTATTTAACATATATATATATATATATATAGGACACTCTGCGGGCCCTCTTTTTGAAAGAGCAGTCCTCATGGTTTCAGATTTTTCTATCCCTGGCCCATTCTTTCAAAAGAGCAAGGACTGTGTGGACACTGTCTAACAAAAGAGTGATTGGTCTTTTGATTTTCTTTTTTGTGTGTGGACATGCTTTTTCAAAAGAAGTTTTTTCAGATTAAATCTTCCGGAAAAACTTTCAAATGATTGCTGTGATATAGTTGTAGCCAGGGATAGAACTCACTTCACAGACATAGAAGAACTGGGTCTCTGCTAAATTCTCAGTCAGATATTTGCATGCTACACCTGTGTACACCAAGACCTACCTCTGTAACCAAATTTGCTTCTTGTATGCCATTACTATATTATTTTTAATCATTTCCAGCAGGCTGAAGGTACCGTTAGTGAGCAAGAATCCTTCTCCCATTAGGCTAACTATAAGATTAGAGATACTCAGCATGCATTTAATGTCAGTTTCTTCAACCTCTAAATATTATGCCAGTGGCATTACAAGCCTTATTCATTTCAAACATGGCAACTCAGAGTGCTACATAGCAGTTAACACAATTGTACAACACCATGCTGGATTCCCCTGTTATTACAGTAGGTTGTTGAGATAAGAACATACATGGAAGATTATGTTGAAATGCTGAAGGTTATTGTGGGATGAAGCAAGGTGGTATACTTCAAAGAACAGTTGTTAAGCAGATCAAGAGAGCTAATGGAATATATTTTCTGTATATACAACCAAAATCAGTAATGCTTACATAGAAAATGTTCTATGTAAATAATGGAAATAGATCACAAAAAAGTTTAAGAAAGCCAGATAAATTTCTATGATTAGAGATGAGACAATGTTCTGTGAAAAGAAAAGACTGTATGTGAACTGTACATTGTCAAGTCACCATTCACTTTGAAGCTCCTGGCTTTTGTAAGTTGGAGGCATTAATTTTTAAAATAAATGTTCCGAATTTGAAACTCATGTTCTAATTTAAATGCACAAGAACTATGGTAACTATTCTCTACTTGAGGGATAGATAAGAAATTGTTTTTTATCTACAGACAAGAGAGATCAAATTGATGCAGATTGAGTCTATTGATTCAGCATATGGCAGAAATGGTCACATTACATTAGTATCAGTGGATGTGTTACTGTTTATTCATTTATAGTGTGGCCCATTTGCAGAGCAGTAATAGAATCTGGGCCTTTTAGTTCACTTTCCTGTTTAAAGCAGAAACAGATGATGCACAGCCTAGTATTTTCTAAGTGTACTTTGCTTACTCAGGATGGGTACATGGGCAGGTCCCCGCTTAAAGAAAGCTTCAGTCTGAGGCTGCATCTACATGAGCAAGTTCTGTCATGATGACAGTGTTTTGTTGACAGAGGCCGTTTCTACACAGGCCACTTTCTTTGAAAGTGGCATGGTAATACACGGCCCAAAATATGCTAATGAGGTGTGGATGCAAATTCCCCACACCACATTAGCATGACGTCACGTGATTTGGAGTCTGGAAGACCATTCTTCTGGACTACAAAATGCCTTTTAGAAGCGTGGCCCCCAGGGGAGCTTCCAGAAGGAAGTTCTTTTTCCGGAAGCCCCTTCATCCCAAAAATTTTTGGAACAAAGGGGCCTCAGGAAGGAATTCCTTCCGGAAGACCCCCTGGGGGCCGCGCTTCTAAACAGCACTTTGGAGTCCAGAAGAATGGTCTTCTGTACTCCAGATCATGTGACCTTATGCTAACGAGGCACGGGGAATTTGCTTCCATGCCTCATTAGCATATTTTGGGCCATGTATTACTATGCCACTTTCAAAGAAAGTGGCCTGTGTAGAAATGGCCAGAGTGCCTGTGTAGACAGTTCTGTTGACAGAGAAGGCTCCCTTCTGCTTTCCGGGCAGCCCTGTTTGCAGAGCTGCTGTTCCACTTTGTGTCATCAGAGGGCACTGCACTCTGGCAGTTCTCTGTCTACAGAGAAAATTGTGTGTAGCAGCAATCTATTGACAGAGGTTCTGTTGAGATTCCCCTATCGACAGAGGACTCTCTTGACAGAGGCTGCCGGTGTAGATGGAGCCTGACTCTCCTGCCCTGTCCCCAGAAGCAGCTGCCTTATGACACTGTCTCCCTTCAAGGACCTTGCTCAAATCTTATGACTTCATAGTCTTCTTTCTCTTCCACAGTCTCTGAGTTTCTGATCTGGAAAACCCTGACCTTAGGCTACCCATTGAGACTTATGATCTGAGGATAGAACCTAAGTTTTTTGTGCAATACTCTGAGACACCAAGGAACCTCAGAGCTTCAACTGGCAGACAATGAATCATAGAATCATCTAATCATAGAACACTAGGACTGGAAGGGACCTCGAGAGGCCATCGAGTCCAACCTCCTGCCCCAATGGCAGGACCAAGTACTATCTAAACCATCCCTGATAGACATCTATCTAACCTGTTCTTAAATATCTCCAGCGATGGAGGTTCCACAACCTCCCTTGGTAATTTATTCCACTGTTTGACTACCCTGACAGTTAGGAACTTTTTCCTAATGTTCAACCTGAACCTTCTGTGCTGCAGTTTAAGCCTGTTGCCTCTTGTTCTATCCTCAGAGGCCAAGAAAAACAAGTGTTCTCCTTCCTCCTTATGACTCCCTTTTAGATACCTGAAGACTGCTATCATGTCTCCCCTCAATCTTCTCTTTTCCAAACTAAACAAGCCCAATTCTTTCAACCTTTTTTCATAAGTCATGTTCTCTGGAACTTTAATCATTCTTGTAGCTCTTCTCTGGACCCTCTCTAGTTTCTCCACATCTCTTTTAAACTGCAGTGCCCAGAACTGGACACAATACTCCAACTGAGGCCTAACCAGCGCAGAGTAGAGCGAAAGAATGACTTCTCATGTCTTGTTCATGACTTCTCATGTCTTGTTCATGAGCTCATGGGAATAAGGGGACTTCGAAGTAGCCAGCATCCTTTCGAAAAGGAGTCCCGTCTGGATGCGCCGCGCGGCGGCAAGGAGCGTCAATTTCGGAGCGCGGCTGCCGCCCGCATGCTAATGAAGCGCTGAATATGCATTTCAGCGCTTCATTAGTAAGCTTCGAAATGGCCATTTGCATGGCCATTTCGAAGTTTGGGGCACATGTAGACACAGCCCTCTGCCGCGCAGCTCGTCCCAATGTGCCTTCTTTTTGAAAGGACTCCACCTACTTCGAAGTCCCCTTCTCATGGGAATAAGGGGACTTCGAAGTAGGCGGGTTCCTTTTGAAAAGGAGCCCCGTCGGGACAAGTCGCGTGGCGGAGATCCACGTCAATTTCGAAGCGCTGCGGCCGCCCGCATGCTAATGAAGCGCTGAATATGTATTTCAGCGCTTCATTAGTAAACTTCGAAATGGCCATTTGCGTGGACATTTTGAAGTTTGGGGCTAGTGTAGACACTGCCTGGGTGGGAAATAATTTAAATACAAAAAGTGCTTTTCACCAGTTGCCGCCATTAGTCAAATTAAGCCTCATTGTAATAAAATCCCAATACATGCAAATTGATGATTGCTGCAACAAAAGTTGTCAACAATTGCTGAGTGCTGCTGACTTAAAGCATGAGGTGTGCAAAAATATGTATAGATGGATGGCTAAGTAGATACAGTTGTAGCTAGATGTATCTAGAGCTATAAAAATACAGAATTCACTTTTACTTTTTTTTAAAGGTGCCATGATCAGAAGGCCACTTTGTATGAGGTTCTTAAAGACAATTTTGACCACAGGTTGCTCTTCAGGTTGGTGGTCCTCCTACATTTTCCAGTGAAGGAGTGCACATCATTGTAATGGCATTAAAGAAAGCAAAATCTATTTCCTCCGAGCTACAAATTATAGCAACATTAAGCAACAATTACTATAATGAAAATTATTGAAGCAGCAAGGTAGCAGACAAGCTGTGTACATCTGGTCTATTCATCTGCTTCTATGGAGAGTGCTTCAGAGAATGAGAGAGCTGATCATGACATTTTAGTAGTGCTTTAAGTAGAGGGGAACAGAGAATGTTGTTCCCTTTCATAAACTTCCATTTTGCCTTCTTAAAGAAAAAAAGATTATGAAGTGTAAACACCTATCTGCATCTTACAACTTCAACATAACATCTCCCAATAGCAGCATATTGGAATATTAGCAGAGTTCACTAGGATTGGGATTGGAAAATCTAGGTACTGCAAGAATGAGTCTTTAATCATTTAGCATCTGAGTCTGTGTTAGGAAGCCTCATGCTGCTAGAGGTGCCATTTTGCAAACGACATGTAAATTTGAGGTCCTGACTCTTTCCTATCATTAAACATTGTAGAAAGAGTAGTGGTGATTAACTCTAATATCCTGCCAAATTTGAATTTGAATAATGATAATAGTCTGCGTTGAGTGGAGAAATTCCCCTTCAAGCTTTGGTTGAATACATTCATCTCTCTTAAAGTTGTGTAGATTTTCTGTGCAATGTTGGTTACTGCATTTCCACTTGGAAATGACTGATCATTAGTGTCTGTGAAGTGACATGAATGTCTAGCTTGTATAATCAGTTAGCAGTGAGTAAAGTAAAATCAGTAGGTGACCTAGCTGGATGAAAACTACATAAATGGATAGATGGATGGTCTTTATTGCGTTTGTCCAGCTCATTGGTCAGACTTTCGGTGTTATTTCTTGATCCACAATATGGAAAAATCAGTAACATTTTTAACGTGTACTCATGCCATTTGCATTTTTTTTTACTGATGCGTTTGAAAGCTTTTTTAACCCCTGTCCTATACTCTATTGTAATGAACTGTCAACCTGTCCAGAAGCAAGGCAGTTTGTGTACAAACTGGGGAGAGTTCAGTGGAGGGCAACAAAAATTATTAGGGGGCTGAAGCACATGACTTCTGAGGTGAGGCTGAGAGAACTGGTCTGATTTAGTCTGCAGAGGAGAAGAGAGTTGTGGTGGATTTGATAGAAACCTGAAAGGGGATTCCAAAAAGGATGGAGCTGGGCTGTTCTCAGTGGTGACAGATGACAAAACAAGGAACAATGGTCTCAAGTTGCACTGGGGGATGACTTAGAGATTAGGAAAGAAACATTTAATGAGAAGTGCTGTGAAGCATTGGCATGGGTTGCCTGGGAGGTTGAGGTGGGAATCTCCCCTCTGAGAGATTTTTAACACCAGGCTTGACAAAGCCCTGGCTGGAACAATTTAGTTGGGGTTGATCCTTCTTTGACCAGTGAGTTGGACTTGAAGTTGCTTTCAACCCCAATCTTTTATGATTCAATGATTCTGAAAAGGTTTGGTAATCCCACCAAAAAAAAAAAAACCCAACCAACCAACCAACCGACAAACAAACAAACAATAACAAAAAAAAAAAGAAATGACAAGACATGAAATTTGAGCCAAACATCTAAATACTTATCTGCAATTTTTTTAAGTTCCCTCCATTGTTATAGGGAACCCATTCCACACAGCAGTTAAGCATGTGCTTAACTTTAAACATTTATTTAAGTCCACCTCTATTTAGGAAATCTCTACTTTGTGTGTTTACATATAATCACACATTTAAGGGTTCTGCTGCACTGTGACCTTGATGAACAGCATTTGTTAATCCGGCTCCTGATTCACTTGTATTAGATATTGGCATAGGAAGGATGGGAAGAATACAGTTTGCTAAATCTAGAATATTTAAAGCTGTGAAACCTAATGTCCAGGTGCACTTGTGATGCTTTCTTCTTCCCCTTTAACATACTACATGGAATGGTGTATCTACACTTGCATTCCTCTTTCGAAAGAGGTATGCAAATGAGTTAAATTAAAAATGCAAATGAGACATACATTTGCATATTCGCCACCTCATTTTGCATATTCTGATTTCGAAAGGCATGTTTTTGAAATTAGAATACACAAATGATGTACTGAATATGCAAATTTATCCCTCATTTGTATTTTCGATATACCTCATTTGCGTGCCTCTTTCGAAAGAGGAATGTAAGTGTAGACATACCCGAAGAGTCATAAAGGCATCAGGTTGAATTCCAGAAAAAAGATGGTGGAATCTCTTTTACAGACAGCTCTGGCTTTGAACTCCCACTTTGATCACTCTAAAAGAGAGTATAAAAAGAGTTCAGCAGCCTCTCTTTCCAAACTGAAAGAATATTTAAGGCATAGAGAACCAAAAATAGTAATCAAGGTTGACAAATCAGAAGAAGAATTATCAAGGTAAGCAAGTCAGAGAGTAGAGGGGTTAGGTGGGAGGGGAATCAAGAATTAGATTAAACAAAGTTTGCAAGAGAGCCCTTATAATGACCCAGAACATTTACATCTGGGTTCAAACCACATGTTAATGTGTCTAATTTGAATATAAAAGAGAGTTCAGCAGCCTCTCTTTCCAAAGTAGTGTGAAAATTCCTCTTCAGTAAGACGCAAACTCTTAAGTCATTAACAGCTGACATTTCAATGGAGTGGGCCATTCTGCTAATGACTTAAGAGTTTGCATCTTACTGAAGAGGAATTTTCACACTACTTTGGAAAGAGAGGCTGCTGAACTCTCTTTTATATTCAAATTAGACACATTAACATGTGGTTTGAACCCAGATGTAAATGTTCTGGGTCATTATAAGGGCTCCTTTGCAAACTTGGTTTAATCTAATTCTTGATTCCCCTCCCACCCAACCCCTCTACTCTCTGACTTGCTTACCTTGATAATTCTTCTTCTGATTTGTCAACCCTGATTACTATTTTTGGTTCTCTATGCCTTAAATATTGAGTCTGTTCTGGTATGGCTATGGTCTGAAGAAGTGGGTCTGTCCCACAAAAGCTCACACAATAAATTATTTAGTTAGTCTTTCAAGTGCTACTTTACTGTTTTTTTGTTTTGACACTTAGAAATGATTTTCTTAGTCATACCACACATACATTTGTGACAGTTCAGCGTAGAAACAACCGCTTCTCTGGAGAGCATAGCCTCTGAAATTGCCTTTATGTTTCCTCTAACCCATGTACAGGGTCAAATTGTTTTTATTCTGCTGCACATATACACATAAATTCCTGGAGTCTAACAATGCCAACTGCAGCTTGAATACATTGAACACCACTGAGGTACTTCATTCCTGGTTCACAAGTGACATTTTCAGGCTCCCTGCTGTATATTTTCTTGCATGTATCTCCCACTAGTATGAATAGTGACTATAGGAACAGAGTCTGATCTAACTTTCATTAGAGTCAATGAGAGTCCTTCCACCAATTTCAGTGGAAGTGGAATAGAACCTAAGACTCCCAACTGGAATCCTCCTAACTTTATGAACTAGATCACACTCCCATCTCTGAGGGATGGGAAATGTTTCACTGGTCTGTTTTCACTGCTTATAACAAAAGCTATTTGCAGCTGGGGTGGTTTTCTCTTGTTATGCGTATGCACAGCCTTCAGCACAATGTTCATTGGAACCTGTATCCTCTGATATAAAAACAATTGGTTCAGACCCAGGGAAGACACATGAACTCTCTTGACTTGCATTATTTTCTGTTTTACTGCAGTTTATAAAGCTCCCACATACAGTTGCTAGACAGCCCAAAAGCGGGGTGGATATGTGCATACTTAAAATACCATTAAAATAACTTGTAACTTGATACACCACACCTCCCTGGGAAGAGCACCTTTCAGACTAACAATTCCTCCATATGACAGATTCCTTTGGATGAGTCTCAAGAAATAGGACCTTGAATTTCTGTGGTTGGATGACAAAAGAAAAAAAAATATCTGGTCTGAAGAACATGTTATTGACTGCAAAGCTTATGAGCTGTAAGCCAGACCTCTTTTGAATTATGCCATTAACACCTGGCTTGTCGCATTGCTTTTTTGTAACTCCTGAAAACTGGTGATGGTTCAGCATGACTATGTTTATTAAAACTCATATTTTTTCATTCCATGGACATGCTGTATTTTTTCCCAAGCTAGTAACCATCTTCCATCTCACCATTGGAGACACAGGTGCTGTATTGAAGTGATGTTGCACTGTGTATCCTGTCACAGGGTCAATTGTGTTGATTGCTAGCCCACTGGATTAAACAGAAAGCATGGAGTACTTCAGCTAGCCTTAATTAGAGTGTGCAATACATGTGTTCCATTCCAGATTAGACAACTTAATGAAAAAAGCAGCAGGAAATCATTATAGAGCAAGTAAATAAGGCATTGTTAGAGCTGGAATGAAGCTAGCAGTAATGCTTTGAAAACATATACACATTAAGGTTTCAGGGAGATGAAAATTTAAAAGGATATTTGTTCTGTAATTTAACTTCAGGGGACCCATCTGTGAGATGCAGCTTTATTTTTCTTGCCTTCCTTGTAAACACATAGATACAAATGTATGCCAATAATTGAAAATGTGGGTGTTCCAAATTAGAACAGCAGCATCTTTCTGCATTGGAGTAAATAACTGCAGCAGATTTACAGCAGTGGAGAATCAAGCCATTAGTACACCAATCAGAAAAATGCACCTGATTGCCTCTTTAGAATCACTTTTGGGTAAGCATCACTGACCAGACAAGGTGCAAGGAAGTGGATCTTGAATATGCTTGGTAATGGAGTCAGCATCATTCAGCTGACACGCAGGGGCCAAATCTTCAGCTAGTGTAAATCAATCTATATCCATTGTCTTTCATAATACTATACTGATAAAGTTACACTAATGTGGGTGAGAGGGAGAATGGGAGGAAAGGCATAGCAGGAGAAAGTGCAGTTGGCAGGTGGAAGGTGTTCACATACAGCTATTTTAGCTCAAAGGGGAGATATACTTGTAAGTTAAAACCTCTGCTGCTACTTTTGCTACTTTTTCCCTCTGCATGTAGGTTCGGTGGTGTAAATACTGCTGTAAACTAGCACTTCTGTGTTTACACCCATCCATTAAACTAACTGCTAGCCAGATCCTGACCATTTGGAATTCATGACAGCTCGATTCCAGAACACTACTTAACCAGAATACAAACTCTACACAGTGATCACAGAGGAACAAAGCTCTACCTTGTGATCTAATCACTGGGAAATGAACTGTTCCTAAGTCACTTGTTCCTGGTCATCTTGAAAAGTCAGGCCCAAGGAAGTGGAAAATATGGAACTCTACTTCTAGGCTTGAGTTGATAGTGAGCCATGGAAAATGGGAGGAAGAACACACAGTAAGGTGTTAGGTGGAGGACTAGGGGAGAGCCAGAGGACAGGGGGACGAAATAGAAGTGATTCACAGGCTGAGGGGTTGCTGGAGGAATTTGGATGGGACCCAGGACAGAGGTGCAATGGGGTTAGCTGGACCAAAAGTCAGTGGTGAGGAGGTGATGTGGGAAGCAGCAGCAGGGGAAAGGAAGACAGGTAGGGGAGTAGAATGTTCAGGAGGAGAGAGTCATGCTATGTGGTGGGAACACAATATGGGAGAAAGGGGCTACGGGGTCTGGTAAAGGAAATCAGACTATGTTAGTCCATTCTACAAAATGTGCTGAGGGGAGCAGAGGGAGATGGGGGACCTGTGAACACATCTCGGAGCTGCTACAAGAGCTATGTGCTAGCTGAAAGGAGGAGGGGTTTCATCAGAGCAAGGGCATGGGTACCAAGAGCTGCAGCTCCTTCTTAGCTGCTTAAGGAAGCAGCACATCTGTGATTTCACAGTGCCTTGTCCATGTCATGAAATGGCATATTAGGCCCAAGAGCTGCATCTACACGTGCCGGCTACTTCGAAGTAGCCGCGCCAACTTCGAAATAGCGCCCGCCACGTCTACACGTGGCGAGCACTATTTTGAAGTTGAAATCAACGTAAGGCGGCGAGACGTCGAAGTCGCTATCCCCATCAGGGGATGGGAATAGCACCCTACTTCGATGCTGAACGTCAAAGTAGGGCACGTGTAGCCGATCCGCGTCCTGCAACATCGAAAGAGCGGGGTCCGCCATGGTGGCCATCAGCTGAGGGGTTGAGAGACGCTCTCTCCAGCCCCTGAGCTCTATGGTCGCTGTGTGCAGCGGCCCCTTAAAGCTCCCTGCCCCCTGCGTTCCTGTGCAGGAAGCTGAGAGCGTGTGCAGGCGGCAGCACTGCCACACAGCCAGCCTGCACGCCCCTCTGCAGCCCCAGTCCACCACCCCCGCAGCGATGGCTGCTCGCCAGCCCCGCAAGCGCCCCCAGGGCAACCCCCCCACAGGGAGCCAGGGCTCCCAGGCAGCCAGCCAGCCTGGAAAAAGACAGCAGGGCCCCTCCTGGAAGGAGGCCAAGATCCGGGACCTGCTGGGACTCTGGGGAGAGGAGGAGGTGCTCCAGGTAATGGGGAGCAAGAGGTGGAAAGAGGATGCATTCGCTTGGCTGGCCAAGGGCCTGGCTGCCCGTGGTCACCCTGCCCGCACTCCTGACCACGTCAGGAGTAAGGTTAAGGAGCTGAGGCAGGTTTATGCATGGGCCTGGGATGCGGCCAGCCGTTCTGGGGCCGCCCCTGCCGCTTGCCCCTTTTACAGGGAGCTCAGGTCCATCCTGGGCCCCCGGTACACCTCCTCCCCGCCGGCCACTCTTGACACCTCGGCCGACGAGCCCCAGCAGGCCCCGGAGACAGAGTCCACCCCAGAGGCAAGCCCCACACCCCAGGGGTCCCCCCAGGAGCCCACCCCTGGGATGCCGTAGGAGGAGGAGGGGGAAACCTCCTCCAGTGACGGGGGACTCCACGTCACCCTTCTGTCCTGGAGCTCCAGCAGGGCGTCCGCCCAGAGGGTGTCCTCTGACCGTGGGAGTGGACCGTCAGGTATGTACCCCCCCGTGCACACCCCCAGGGTTAAGGAGTGGGGACAAGAGACATGACCAGGGCCCTCCACATGCACAGATAACCATGGCCCCAAGGACAGCAGTGGCATGTCCCTCAGAAGAGTGCATCAGCCCCTGCCCCCCAGCAGGACAGCGCCATGCCCCATCCCTGGGGATGGGGGGAGCGGAACCTAGGGTCCCTAGGGGGGGTGGGACACCCATCATCATCATCAGCATCTCCCAGGGATGGGGATGGGGAACCAGCAGCAGAGGGGTGGGGGGACAAGGGCCATGGGTCGGGGCCCAAACTAATGGCTGTCTCCACTCTTCTTCCCCCCTGTGTTCCGCAGCTGCACCATCTGAGGGCCCGGAGAGCACTGGCGAGGTCTCAGTGGTCCCGAAGAGCTCACCGGGGCCATCCCAGCAGGCCAGCCCCTTGGCGGAGCACCAACCAGCCCCAGGACGAGGCCGACAGAGGCGGAGCCACCAGAGGACGGCGACGGACCCCCAGCTCCTCGTGACCCTCCGGTGTCAGCTGCAGGTGTCGGAATGGCGCTTGTGGGTGGAGGAGCGGCGGCTGGAGCTCTAGGAGTGAGCGCTGGCCTGGCACCAGGAGGCATGGGGGGCCTTCATGCGCACATTTGAGTGCATAGCAGAATACCTGGCCCCCCATGCCGCACCGCCCGCCGTTCTGCCCAGTGCTCCGACCGCCGCTCTGACCGCCATCCCACCGCTGAGGGGGACCTGGGGCCTGCGGACACCTGCCGGCCGTATCCGCTGGTTCGCTCAGCCCCCACCCAGCCTCGGCCAGGGCTCAGGCCGAGGTGAGGGTCGCGCCCTCCAACCCAGGGCTCTGGACAGTAGAGGGGTGCGGGGCCGAGGACATGGCCCCCCCTCCCCCTTTGTACATATCCCCCATTATTTGTATATAGTTTGTGTTGGACCCCTGTTCATTTATGGTACCTAACCCACATGTAAATAGTTCCCCCCTTTTGTTCTATATATATATATATATATATATATATATTGTATTAATAAGAGAATTCACTGTTTTTTGGTTACAAAAAAACAGGTCCATTTTTATTTGCAAGAAAAGTGGGGGGGGTGTGCTCTTGGGTGCTCTGTGGTGTGTGCGTAGGGGCAGGGAGTGTTGTGGAGGATGGGGGGGCTGTAGTGGGCGGCCTGCCAGCGTTCACCCCACGGCCTGGTCGAAATGGGCCCGCAGGGCCTCCCGGACCCGGATCCCCTCGGGGTCCACCTGGCGACTGGGGGCAGCGGGTGGCTGGACGTTGGCCCTGCCAGCCTCCACAGCCCAGCCCTGGAAGAATGCCTCACCCTTGCTCTCCACCAGGTTGTGGAGTGCGCTGCACGCACCCACAATCTGGGGGATGTTGGTGGGTCCTGCATCCAATTGGGTGAGGAGACACCTCCAGCTCCCTTTGAGGCTGCCAAAAGTGTGCTTGACCACCTGGCATGCATGGTTCAAGTGCGTGTTGAAGCGCTCCTGGCTGGCTGAGAGATGGCCCGTGTAAGGGTGCATGAGCCAGGGCAGGAGGGAGTACGCCGCATCTGCGACGACACAGAGGGTCATGGTGGTGTCCCCTGCAGGGATATCCCACTGGGGGATGTAGGTCCCCGCCTCCAGCCGGCGGCACAGGCCCGAATTCCTGAACACCCGGGCGTCGTGGGTGCTGCCAGACCAGCCAACATAAATGTCCAGGAAGTGGCCCCGGCTGTCCACCAAGGCCTGGAGGACCACTGAATGGTAGTCCTTCCTGTTCAGAAAGCATCCTCCGCTGTGCTCTGGAGCATGGATGGGGATATGGGTCCCATCCAGAGCCCCAAAGCAATTTGGGAAGCCCAGGCTGGCAAACCCCGCGATGGTGGCATCCAGGTCCCCAAGCCGCACGAGCCTCTGGAGGAGCAGGGTGTTGATGGCGCAGACGACCTGCAGGGGAAGGACATGGGAGAGCACCAGTGAGGGGTGTGCTGGGTGTGTCTGGCCCTCCACCTCAGGGCTCCCTCCCCCAGGGCTGCCCTCCACCCCAGGGCTCCCCTCTCCCAGGGCTCCATCCCCCAGGTCCTCTTACCTCCATGAGGACAGCCCCAACGGTGGCCTTGCGCACGCCAAACTGCTGCCTCATGGAACTGTAGCTGTCTGGAGTGGCCAGCTTCCAGACAGCGATGCCGACCCGTTTCTTGACCATGAAAGCACACCACATGGAGGTGTCCTGGTGCCTCAGTGTGGGGGTGAGCCACTGGCAGAGCTCCAGGAATGTCTGCCAGCTCATGCGGAAGTTCTGGAGCCAGCGTTCGTTGTCCCACTCACCGAGCACCAGCTGCTCCCACCAGTCTGTGCTCGTGGGGTAGCTCCACAGCCGGCGGCGTGTGCAGCGGGGGTGGGGGTCAGAGGGCAGCAAGGTCTGGGGCTGTTTCCTCCTCTTCTCGGGGCAGATCCTCTTCCGCGAATAGAAGGTGGTCAGCTGCCTCCTGAATAGCATTCAGCAGGGCAAGCACTGCTCCTGCAGGGGCGGGTGGGTGGACCTCTGGCTGCTGCTGCTGCTGCTGCTGCTGCTGCTGCTGCTGGGGGTCCATACTGACTCGACGGGGTGTGCGTGCCTGTGGCTTTGCAGACCACGTGCTGTGCAGGCTGCATGTGTCTGGGAGGGGCCCTTTAAGGGAGCGTCTAGCTGTTGCCCCGGAAGTGCTAGTCCGCCCTGTGACCCTGTCTGCAGCTGTTTCTGGCACCCTTATTTCAATATGGGCCGCTTTGGCATGTAGACGCTTCCCTGCCGCACCTACTTCGATGTGGTGCTGCCCAAAGGCAACACTGAACGTCAACGGCACCAGCTCTGGAGGACATGTAGACACTATTCATTGAAATAGCTTATTTTGATTTCTCTACATCAAAATAAGCTATTTCAATGTAGCATACACGTGTAGATGTAGCTAAGGGGTGATATGTTCTACAGAGCTGCATCTCTCCTTATTAGAACCACAATTGAAAACACAAATCTGTAAGAATGTTTTGGATTGATTCTCTTCTGCCTCGCTCCTTGTGGAGTCTTTCACACACATGAAACCAGTTGTATTTTGTGTCCACTTTGCCCCATTGGAGATGCCTACATGTGGTACAAGGCAGAGGAGAATCAAGCCCTTGTCCTGCCCCCTATTTACCTTCTGCTTCAGCTGTTGCAGTCCCTTACTCCTGAGTCATTTCTAAATGAATCTTGTCACACACATGCAAACTGTCCAAAGTGCAGTAGCCAAAGCCATAACGCTCTCCTGATAGCTGGAACAATCTCTTATTTCCTTCCACTCTACCAGTGACTTCAGCATTGAAACCCCTTCCAGCTCTGCCACATTCTCAACATTTCTAGGAATCTGGTCACTTATCTAGTGGCCTAAGTGAGTATTTCATCATTCAGGACTGATAATTATGGCCATTATTGGTACTGCTAGAGTCCTTTATGGTTCGTATCTTTGGTAAGAGACTGGCTTACCCTTTACTCTCAGAGCTTTATTTCATACAGCTAAAAGAAACATCTTTAAAAACTAGCACAACTGTTGATTCCTCTCATCCCCATCAGTAGTGTGGCAATACACAACTGTAGGTGATCTCCACACAAGCTGTTTGGGGACTTACAAGAGTGGGCAAGCCAGACTGCTTGCATATGTTCCAGAGTCACTTCCTTCAAAATTAGTAAACACAGTTTCATCCTTTAAATTTCCAACCACTTTGCATTCTGGATTAACTGTTGTGTAGAGTCATTGAGACCTGTGACCATTTGTTTCCTTGGCATCTTAATTACTTCTGCAATTATGGAACATGCTCAAATTAGCAATGCATTTTCAAAAATGGTTGGATATCTATTTCACCAAGATGATCTCAGGTAAGTGCTGGGTTTGAACAGAAGAGTTTAGAATGTTTTTAATCTGCAGTGTAACTATAGGATGTGGGCTGCAGCTGTCATTGGAAGTAATGTTGGAACTAAAATATGATACCTGAGGTTCCAGTGAAGAATGTTTAGGAAGTTATAATCGTTAGTGTTGCCAGCTAATAAGAATGTTGTTATTGATCACATTTGTTGCAATGGTACCTAGATACCACAAACATGACATGGTCCCATTGTGCAAAGAGCTGATATATAAATGCTGAAGGATGGTCTCCTACCCCTGAGATCCTATCCTATGCAGGCTTGGCCATGTGTCAGTGCTGTGTGTGCATTAACATTGAACATAAATGGACACACATCACTGAAGATATTACTGATGAGTAGAAGATGGTTTCAAGCAATAATGTGATGAGAGCTCCTATAAAACCCTAAAATAAATTGGCATGAATGAGCATGAGAATTGCAACAATACAGCTGAAGTCTGATAACCAAACTGCAAGTATTAAGATACTATAATGCAGAGCCATATCTGTGATACATACAATACTGTGATATGTACAACACTGCAGTAAGCCTCAACTGAATAGCTATTACAAAGTTACTGGTGTGTTTGGCCAGTGTAGCCAGACAAAGTCTCCTCCTTACAAGACAGCTTGCTTGCTGACCCCCCCCACTGAGGAGCACACAGGGCACGGAAATGGCTGCTGACAGCACAGTCTTTGATGCCCTCATTGAGGCCCAGATGTGCTAGCTTATCGTGACCCTGAGAAACAGAAAGTACAGCTAAAAGGCTAACAGGCCAAAATGTCAACAAGAGAGAGGAGGGGGGACCCTTAGGAAATCACCCCAGCTGGCATTGATGGATATGATGCACACACACAACCACCCCAGAAGGGGAAGTCCCCCGCCCACACAAAAAGAATGTCCTGTACTCTCAAATTGCTTATCTCCTGTCTTACAAGTGCAAATTAAGTAAGAAATGCCCTTGTAACAAACTGGTGTCACAAAAGACAGACCAGTACAATCTGGCACCTTAGATGAGAAAGAGAATACGTAACCCAAAAAGGGGTATAAAAGGTGGGCCCAGCAGAACTCTAACTTTGAGTGCATTCCACCAACTACCTGCTGGTCGGGTCAGGTGATTGCCTCCCGAGGTCCACAACTGGGGACGCCCAACCTCGTATTCGTCTTCCCGCAGAATTGAGTGACTGATCCGGCTTGGCTACGCTGGTATCGAGAGACGCAGAGGGGGTAAGATATACCCATGCTAGGTCTCTGTTTTTTTTGTGCACAGCTAAAGAATTAGAGCTCTGTAACTAGACGTCGTTGTATCAAGATATCATTGTGTTAGATGGTAACAGATATCTTTGTATTGGATTGTAACGTAACTTGTTAACACCTGTAAGCTGTGTCTACACGTGCACGCTACTTCGAAGTAGCGGCACTAACTTCGAAATAGCGCACGTCGCGGCTACACGCGTCGGGCGCTATTTCGAAGTTAACTTCGACATTAGGCGGCGAGACGTCGAAGTCACTAACCTCATGAGGGGATCGGAATAGCGCCCTACTTCGACGTTCAACGTCGAAGTAGGGACCGTGTAGACAATCCGCGTCCCGCAACGTCGAAATTGCCGGGTCCTCCATGGCGGCCATCAGCTGGGGGGTTGAGAGATGCTCTCTCTCCAGCCCCTGCGGGGCTTTATGGTCACCGTGGGCAGCAGCCCTTAGCCCAGGGCTTCTGGCTGCTTCTGCGGCAGCTGGGGATCCATGCTGCAGGCACAGGGTCTGCAACCAGTTGTAGGCTCTGTGTATCTTGTGTTGTTTAGTGCAACTGTGTCTGGAAGGGGCCCTTTAAGGGAGTGGCTTGCTGTTGAGTCCGCCCTGTGACCCTGTCTGCAGCTGTGCCTGGCACCCTTATTTCGATGTGTGCTACTTTGGCGTGTAGACGTTCCCTCGCAGCGCCTATTTTGATGTGGTGCTGCGCAACGTCGAAGTTGAACATCTACGTTGCCGGCCCTGGAGGACGTGTAGACGTTATTCATCGAAATAGCCTATTTCGATGTTGCTACATCGAAATAAGCTATTTCGATGTAGGCTTCACGTGTAGACATAGCCGTATTTTGCTAGCATTTAAGAAGTAGACAATAGCCTTTTGTAACCACATGCTTATAACTGTAGCTTAATAAACGTGTAACCAGTTAAGCTCTGAGCCTGACTGCTCTTAACCCTTTTGTGACTACAACACAGCCGGCACAACAAAAAGAACTTTAACCGTTTGGTTACTACAGCCTGGCCGCAGAAGTGCTAGCAGCTCCCTGCTCTAACAGTAAAAACTGGGCTGCTTAGGACCCAGGGGAGTACCTCACCGCACATTACCCGGCCACCGGCTAACAGCCAGTTACCTTCACTCACCAATGAAATATTCCAGTGGCTTCCAAATGCACACCTTGGAGTGGATTTATTGCTTTCAGAAATGTAGCTCATGAGTGTCCGTTCCAACTTGTGAATATAGGATTAAAATGCCTTGGAATTATACCAAATGTAATCTCTACGGAGAAAATATCTGCTCTATTATGAGCTGATTAGACCCCAGCCGGAGTATTGTGTCCTGTATGAGGTGCCACATTTTAAGAAAGATGTGGGCAAACTGGAAAAAGTCCCGAGAAAAGCAACAACATTTATTATTGTTTTAGAAAAAAAATTACCTGTGAGGAAAAATTGAAACATATGGGTTTGTTTGGTCTATAAAAGAGAAGACTGATAATAATTTTCATGTACTGAAAAGGTTGTTTATTATCAGGAGGAGAGAGACAAATTATTCTCCTTAAACTCTTCTGATAGGCCAAGCAGCAATGGGCTGAAACGTCAACAAAGGTGCTTTAGGTTGGACATTCAGAAATTCTTCCCAACTGTTAGGGTGGCTAAACTCTGGAATAAATTGTCTAGGGAGTTTGTGGAATGTCAGTCATTGGGGATTTTAAGAACGAATCGGAGAAATGCCTCCCAGGGATGGTCTGGACCAGGGATCTCAAGCTGCTGCCCATGCACAACGTGGCCCAACGAGTCCTAATGGCTCAGGAGAACCTGTCCATTGACATCACCCCTTCCTGCTGCCACCCCACCTTCTGCCCCATGCCGCCCCCTCCTTCAGGGGAATGGCATTGGGAATTACAAGGGGACTTGGCACAGGCAGCAGCAGCAGTGGTCAAGCTACCTCATATTCTCTGTGTTGACAGAAGCCATAGGAAAGTGGAGAAGGTGCACTCGCCAGTTGCGCTCCACTTCCCTGTGGCTCCTGCTGCTGCATGGGGTCCCTGCAGTAATCCCCAAGTTTTCTCCCTTGGAGGAGGTGATGCAATGGGGCGGGTGGGTGTGGCAGTGACAGGAAGGGCCAGGGATGGGGGCCCAGGAATGGACAACCCCACCTACCTGCCACCTGCCAGGACTCCCAAGCCAGACTGCAACAACTGGTGTGGCTGAGGATGGCCTGTGGGCCAGGAATTTGAGGCCCTGGTCTAGATGGTGCTTAGTCCTGCCACGATTTCAGGGGACTGGACTTGCTGACCTCTCAAGATCCCTTCCAGTCCTATGATTCTATGAAAATTCACAGTGTTCAGACAGTGTCCTCACAGCCTGTACAACACATAAGGCCATTAACCCCTATGATGAAGATTTACACGAGTCCTTGCAATCATGGCTGAATTTCATCCTTAAACAGCTAGTTATGAACTCAGTCCTGCTCGCACTGAAGTCAGTGGCAAAGTTGGCATTCCTGTGACTTAACATTTATTTTTAATTGGAACAATTAATTACCTGTCTGCCTAGGGAAAATAAATATAATTTAAAAAAGTAGAGTGCTATATTATTTTTTGTTGTTGTCTTTATCAGTTAATAACATAAAATAAATTATCCAGCAAGGGAAAAAGCCTTATCTAAATGGTTGACATTTATAAACCCACTAGGTAAAATGAGCATCATGCATAGATCATTGTCTGTGTGGAATTCATTCTCTAGTGAGTTAAGATAGATAAATTAAACCAGGAATACCCAAGACATCCTTAAATATAATAACAGACTAGATAAACAGGACACTGGAACTTCATCCTTTGTTGTAATATCACATGTGATCTGGGGAAAATGTTGTGAAAGAATTAGTGTAATAAATGGTCTTTTGTCTTATAGGAAGATGGGATAATTCTTTATTCAGACAAAATGTCTGTTCCTTGTCTGTTAGTACATGTTTTAATGCAATATAGCCAGTGGATTTCAGGTGGTTGTTAATGTTGTATCTCTTAAGGTGCACAAAATTGCAAGATATAATTAATAAGCTACCCAACACATTCTGATAGCAGCTCAAAGTTATTAGAAGTAAAAGAAAATGCAGTGAAATGGCATCTGAAATGGCTAATGTCCAAGGTTGATTAGGGCAATAAAAAGTTATGGACCTGGTCTTCTGGTGACATAAATGAACCTTGCTATATTGGCTTCTGTGGAGTTAAGCAGATATGCACCAGTGGAGGATCTACCTTACAGTCTAAGAAGGAGACTGAGATTGCCAACAAGCTAATGAAGTTAGGTGCTCAAATTCACAGTTGAAATATACATAAAATTAGCAGAAAGATATACACTATCAAATTATTTACAGAAACTGCTCTACTGCCTGGCTTATTATCTAAAAGTATCTTATCATGAAAAAGACCTGACTATTAAAAACTACATAAGGCACTTATTCAGCTCCAAACAAAAACAAAATAAGTCTGATTATATTTTGAACCAATGTGAGGCCCAAGCGACATAGATTAATCTCTGGTTGGTTTTGGTTTAATATACCAACATTTTATTCCCTAATTTAAAGATGCAATCCGAGCACTACCTGATTTGGTTTGCCATTTGATTTTCTGACACTATTTCTTTGTCTATGGGATCGGATGGACTAGATCCTGAAGCTCCTGGTGGAGGGCTGTGGTCTTACCATACCTCATTCTGACAAATCACATAGAAGTCTTGCAAGAGGGACTAGAGTGTCTGTGGGAGAAAATAGCCAGTCAGGGACCAAGAAGGCCCCATAAAAGGAGCTGCAGGACTGCAGTCAGTGGAGTCCTGCTGGAAATCTCAAGGAGGGATGACTGGGTTGACTCTCTGACTGTGTCAGCTTCATCACCACAGAAAATTCAGACTAGAGACTGTGGCCAATGGACAGATACAGATGTACTCTGATGGAGCCCTGAAGTAGAGCAAGGAAGCCGTCTCCAGGAGGGGAAGCCCTGGAGGCAGTGGGGAATGGACAGAGGGAACAGAGTGAGTGACACTAGCAGAGGACACTGAGATGAGCCCCTTTTTAAGTTTACATTCCAGAAGGGATGTTTGATTTACACCATGGCTGTGTCTACACGTGCCCCAAACTTTGAAATGGCCATGCAAATGGCCATTTCGAAGTTTACTAATGAAGCGCTGAAATGCATATTCAGCGCTTCATTAGCATGCGGGCGGCAGCGGCGCTTCGAAATTGACGAGCCTTGCCTCCGCGCGGCGCGTCCAGACGGGGCTCCTTTTCGAAAGGGCCCCGCCTACTTCGAAGTCCCCTTATTCCCATGAGCTCATGGGAATAAGGGGACTTCGAAGAAGGTGGCGTCCTTTCGAAAAGGAGCCCCGTCTGGACGCGCCGCGCGGCGGCAAGGCTCGTCAATTTCGAAGCGCGGCTGCCGCCCGCATGCTAATGAAGCGCTGAATATGCATTTCAGCGCTTCATTAGTAAACTTCGAAATGGCCATTTGCATGGCCATTTCGAAGTTTGGGGCACGTGTAGACACAGCCCATGTGACTCATCTGGAAGGCTGAGTAGATGCAAAGGCTGATCAACCGGGGCAGCGCAAGCACACTTACTAGACCAGATGGAAGATGAGTGTCAATCATGACAGCATACCTTTTAAATATTGTTAGCAGTAGGTATTCTTTACTCTCAGAAACCAGAGATACGTGCCCAAGAGGTAAAGTATTTACTCAGTTGGTCTTATGGCAGTTGCACTTGTGGCTAAAGAGACCCACCCAAGAGAGACAATAATCTGTCACATTAAAAATTGAAGTTTTGACCCCTTTTGTTCTGCCTTCTGTGAACTGTTTTCTATTCAGACTAGATTGGTTCCCCTCATATCTCTGGAGTCCTTTGTTTAGATCTTGTTTCCAGAGGCTTTCCAGTTCTACATCCAAGTCCAGTTCTTTAAGGCCTTGCTTGCACACATCTTTGAAACTCCATTTTGGGTGCCTTTTGGGTTTCTTTTGCCATAGATCATGTCCTTTCAGATGCACCCCATAATTCATTTGGCACACATGCCCAAGCCAGGCATCTCTGTATGAGGAGCATTTGCATGCTAGGTATGTCCCTTTAGGGGTCCTGCACTTCCAGGTATGCCTCAGAGACTCAGAGAGGCCTTTTTGTTGCCCTGGGGCTTCCCAAGGGCAAGGGTCTCCCTTTACCGAGCCATTTTCAGAACAGGCCAGTCTTGAGTAAGCGCGGAATATGAACCCCTCCAGAGGAAGGTGGGGGGAGTCCAGTCCCACCCACTGCCCTGGACTCTGACCCAGGGACCCTTGGAAGGAAGGGAGCTAGTAGGGCTTTCACCCCTGCTCCAGAGCAGTGCCCCTTTCCTGGGCCTCTGCATCCACCACTTCCCTCCGGTACCTGGTGGCTAGTGGTTGATTGCAAGCAGTGGCTGGCTGACTCCTAACAAGCTCCAGCTGCCTATCCAGCCTGCAGGTTTGCATCATCTGGGGATTTAGGAGGGGAACAAAAAGGCATTCCTCCAGATCCCAAAATGTTTGGCCTCTATCAGACCTTTGCTGGCAGCCACTTCTGGTCTGCCACAGAAAGCTGTTGAGCCTCTTTTCCTGATGAGAGTTTAAGGTCCGTATCAAGTTCCTGTACAAAAAATTGCTGATAATATGCATATGATATATGTTCGTCATATCATCTTGCTCAGTCTAGACATCGTTGTGGTGGCTTTTCTAATGCAGGTGTTGTGTTCTATTTCAAGTGAAAGATTGGCTGTGATAGTGGACCCCAAATATGGGATCTCATTCATCTCTTCAAATTCATAGCTGCTGATCTTGATGGAGGTTGCTTCCTCAATTCCTTGGCACAATATGGCTGTGTCTACACGTGCCCCAAACTTTGAAATGGCCATGCAAATGGCCATTTCGAAGTTTACTAATGAAGCGCTGAAATGCATATTCAGCGCTTCATTAGCATGCGGGCGGCAGCCGCGCTTCGAAATTGACGCTCCTTGACGCCGTGCGGCGCGTCCAGACGGGGCTCCTTTTCGAAAGGACACCGCTTACTTCGAAGCCCCCTTATTCCAATGAGCTCATGGGAATAAGGGGACTTCGAAGTAGGCGGCATCCTTTCGAAAAGGAGCCCCATCTGGACGCGCTGCACGGCGGCAAGGAGCGTCAATTTCGAAGCGCGGCTGCCGCCCGCATGCTAATGAAGCGCTGAATATGCATTTCAGCGCTTCATTAGTGAACTTCGAAATGGCCATTTGCATGGCCATTTCGAAGTTTGGGGCACGTGTATACATAGCCTATGCTAGTTATTTTAGGCTTGTGATAAGCCCACGGTCTGGGAAGATTTGAAAAAAAACTGCCTATAAGATTTTGGACATGTGTTGTGTTGGTTGTAATTGCTTACATCATCAGAACAAAGATGGTTTTGGATAAAGGCTTCCCAAGTCTTGGTTTTAGGCCTGAGTCTTCTAATATAGAAGACCTTTCCCTCAGATCTTGTGGGCAATGAGATTCCCTTAGTTGAGGAGCTAAAAGCTTGTTTCAGTGGCAAAAAGAAGTAGGTCCCAAAACAGAGTTGGGGCAAGAACATAGCTTTGCTTATCTCTTCTATGAATCAAGCATCTATTAAACTATTTTAATCTTATGTAAACCATGCACAGTGGCAGAGTGCAAACACTGAGTATAATTTGTAGCATCAGTTAATAAACTGATTAAATTTTTATGGTTTATATTTCTGTAATGCCAATATCATCTCCAAAGAAGTTACAATGTAAATATAGAAGTCAGACACAGTGGCTACGTCTACACGTGCAGCCAACATCGAAATAGCTTATTTCGATGTTGCGACATCGAAATAGTCTATTTCGATGAATAACGTCTACACGTCCTCCAGGGCCGGCAACGTCGATGTTCAACTTCGACGTTGCTCAGCCCAACATCGAAATAGGCGCTGCGAGGGAACGTCTACACGTCAAAGTAGCACACATCGAAATAGGGATGCCAGGCACAGCTGCAGACAGGGTCACAGGGCGGACTCAACAGCAAGCCGCTCCCTTAAAGGGCTCCTCCCAGACACAGTTGCACTAAACAACACAAGATACACAGAGCTGACAACTGGTTGCAGACCCTGTGCCTGCAGCATAGATCCCCAGCTGCCGCAGAAGCAGCCAGAAGCCCTGGGCTAAGGGCTGCTGCCCACGGTGACCATAGAGCCCCGCAGGGGCTGGAGAGAGAGCATCTCTCAACCCCCCAGCTGATGGCCGCCATGGAGGACCCAGCAATTTCGACGTTGCGGGACGCGGATCGTCTACACGGTCCCTACTTCGACGTTGAACGTCGAAGTAGGGCGCTATTCCTATCTCCTCATGAGGTTAGCGACTTCGACGTCTCGCCGCCTAACGTCGAAGTTAACTTTGAAATAGCGCCCGACGCGTGTAGACGCGACGGGTGCTATTTCGAAGTTGGTGCCGCTACTTCGAAGTAGCGTGCACGTGTAGACGCAGCTAGTATGTCCACATTGCAAATAAAAACCAGCATCTGGTCCATGCAAGCTGACTTGGGCTCAAAGGACTCAGGCTATTGGCTTGCTTAATTGCAATCTAGTCTTGGGCTGTAGCTCCAGCTCTAGCAACCTAAGAGATGGATGTATCCTAGAGCTCTGGCTGCAACCCAAGGATAAAATCTACAGTGCTATTCAACAGTCGCACAGCCTAAGCCTCAGAAAACGAAGTCAGCTGGCACAGGGCAGGTGTGGGTGTCTAACTACAATGTAGAGGAACCACAATGACTCAGAGAAAGGAAATATTATTATCCCGATCTTACCAATGAGCAGCGGAGATATAGTGAGAGACTAGGGCCCAGATCTTTAAGCATATTAGTCACTTCAGTGACTGCAATTTCATTGGAAGAAAACATCTAAAGAGTTTTTGGGCCTACATGATATGCCCACTATGACATAGCCCAGGGTCTGATCTGGACTATTGAACAACCTTGTGCCTTAGCTCTCTATTGTGTAGTGCCTTCTACTCTGCTTTGTTGTCAGAACATCCACTGTTCACACAACCTACATCTTGCACACTCACTCCCAGTTAAACATACAGTATCGCCAACCAGTCACTCATGAATTATTTATGGGACAGCAACAGCAGAAAGATAGATAGATAGAATTATTGAAGGATATCAATGACAATGCAGAGGCAGAAGTGAGACTGTGCGGAGAGTTGGGAAGTTGGCTTAGAATGAGTAGAGGTACGAGACAAGGCGATCCAATACTGCTGAGTATCTTCATCACTGCACCTATAGGCCGTGTCTACACGTGCCCCAAACTTCGAAATGGCCACGCAAATGGCCATTTCGAAGTTTACTAATGAAGTGCTGAAATGCATATTCAGCTCTTCGTTAGCATGTGGGCGGCAGCGGCGCTTCGAAATTGACGCACCTCGCCGCGCGCTGGCGCGTCCAGACGGGGCTCCTTTTCGAAAGGACCCCGCCTACTTCAAAGTCCCCTTATTCCAATGAGCTGATGGGAATAAGGGGACTTCGAAGTAGGCGGTGTCCTTTCGAAAAGGAGCCCCGTCTGGACGCGCCAGCGCATGGCGAGGCGCGTCAATTTCGAAGCACGGCTGCCGCCCGCATGCTAATGAAGCGCTGAATATGCATTTCAGCGCTTCATTAGTAAACTTCTAAATGGCCATTTGCATGGCCATTTCGAAGTTTGGGGCACGTGTAGACGTAGCCATAGAGAGCAATGGACAAGATCAAGGAAGAGGCAGAAGGGATATTTGTGCATGGGATGAGAATCAACAACTTGAGGTTCATGGATGGTATAGTTATTACTAAAGCAGATGAAGAGAAGCTAGTGAGAATCGTGCAGGTGCTAAATGAGGAAGGGAAGTGGTATGGACTGATTATAAACATTGATAACACAAAACAATAGTATTTGGAGATAAGGAAATAGGAAGGAAGATCAATGTAGATAAGAATGAACTAGATAACCTAGAGAAATTCATGTATCTGGGGAGCAACATAATGTCTGAGCTAGATTTTAAGAAGGAAATAGCGACTAGAATAGTGAAAACAAGAGCAAGTTTGAAGGTGATGGATAAGATCTGAAAAAAGCAAAGTGATTAGGTTAGGAACGAAGCTGAGCATCTTGAAAAACTGTGTATTCAGCATCATGCTGTTTGGATGTGAGACATGGGTGATAATGAAAGATTCAAAAAGAAGGATATTGGCATTCAAGAAGAGTTGTTATACAGAGATCCTGAGACTAGGATGGATGCAGATCATCAATAAGGAATTATACAGGAAGATACAGCTGAAAGAGAATTTACTGCAGAAGGTTATACAATGCAAGTTACAGCTATTTGGGCATATCTGCAGAATGAACAACAAATGAAGAATCAAGACCCTGGTATTTGGCACAGCAGACGGTTCTAATAGGAGAGGCAGACCCCACAGAGAATGGGTAGATGATATAGTAGATTGGTGCAGAGCTAGTCTACAGAAACTAAGCCACTCCACACTGGACAGGGAAAGATGGAAGGAAATAGTGACAGAGGCATAAAACACCAATGGGCACTGGGCCCCTGGATGATGATGATGATGAACAGCAAATTCTTAGTCCAGGCTTTCCCCAGAACTGTGTAACTTATTCTGTACAGCAAACTGTGGTACAATGCAAGCTCAGAAAAAAAAAAGTCCATCATTTCATCACAGGAAAATGATCTCTGCTCCAGCCTTGTTTTTTCACCAGTGGAGTTCCCTGCGCATTTAAATACAAACACCCAGGTTACGATAAAACAAAACTTTACTGATTACAGAAAGATCTATATTTTAGTGATTCCAAGTGAGGATCTATTAAAGTCAGGACTGGTTGCCAAAAGAAATAAAAGACTAGTATGCAAACTACTACTTAGCAAGCTAAGTGAACTTAAAAACAAATATTTTGTTTCACCATACACTATTGTAAATTACATGGGCTTGGCCTCCTTGCTGGCTGGGACCACTTCCCCCTTAGTTCAGATGGGAGGTGGAGAAGTGAAATGTTGGCTACTGCATCTCTCTCATATCATACTTCCCTTTTTGAGGAATACACCTAACTCGGAGGCAGGCATTAAGTAGACTCTTGTGGAGGTCAGCACTGGACCATCTCTATGAAGAAATGTAAAATTTCTTTTTTAGAAATTCCTACTGCTGAACAAGGGATGCTTTAGACCATAATTGCTCTTTTACACCAGGCTAGGGCCCATGCATGTTTGTCACTGAAAATGGGTTGTGGGTATTACCAAAAATTACAGCATATTTCAATAACTATATAGAATGTTATAACCTCGCATGTAGCATTGCTATAGATATTTTACCAGGATAACAATGTTCAGCAGATTATGCTGTTGCAAGTGATACTTCACAGGAACACTTTGTACAAAGTTTATCATAGTCTTATTGTGAACATTATAGTATACATTGCCACACCCATATGATAATTGCCTCCGTATCTCCTGAATGAATCCCAACTCAATCTTTTAACCACAAGAACATGCCTCTGATCTATACATCAGCATGAGCATCAAGATAATTTCACATGTGGCCGAATACACCTACACCCCATTTTGATTTCTCTGCGTTTGATATTGGGTGAATTGTCAGTACTGAACAATTTAAAAGCTACTTGTCTAGTCACTGTTAAACAGAGAAATATTACGCTGGTTAGAAAAGAGAGTGAAATATGCTTACTGCCAGGAAAAATTAGGTACCAATATGGATTCTTAGAATATAGAGTTTTCTGTAGTTTTAATCAATTATTTGTGCTTTACACTGATAAAACTGACAGTCAGGTGTAATATATATTATCTTAATACAAAAATAAGATTTAATGGGACTTCATATTCTACCTTTGTTTTGGATACAAATGATCTAGAATAACAAGTAGCAAATATTTTATTCTTTGTATAATTGCTTACCACAACATATATTTGAATATAATGAATCTGCAGCTACATAACAAAGATCAGGGTGGATTTTCTTTCACTGATCATATTTTTAAAATTAAAATTTATGATTTTCTAAAGAATATGCTTGAGGAATTATTTTGGGGAAGTTCTCCATCCCATATTATGCAGATGGTCAGACTAGATGATCATAGCATTTCCTTTTGGGCTTGAAATTATTGAATATATGAAAAATATTAACACTTATTCTGGAAAATTATGCAGAATCTTAGTGTGACTAGCAATATCTGACACAGTGTTCTCTTTATTAGCTCCAAGCATTGTTTTCCATAGCATATTACTGTTCTGACCAAGGTCATTTAAGCATTTAATTTCTTGAGAAGCACAAAGCAGGAGAACACATTTAAAAAAAAGAAAAACAAGCTAAATCTATAATTAAGGAGTAACATTTAGTAGCTACTATTGGCTTCTGCATTCATTAATTAAGCAAGGTTTTCTGTTGAGTTATAGCATGAGTGAGTTTGCCTAGATGGTTTATCAAAGGCCAGATTTTATTACATATTACATGCTTTATGCTTTTCATGAAAACTTATTATATTGCTCAGAGAAGGTGATCTTTTAAAGCACATTAGACTAATGTTCCTGAAACTCCATCTAATGTAAGTTTTATTGAATTGCTGTAACTAAAAAAGGTCACATAATGATTTGTTCAGATAATGGATTTAGTGAAAGGAAAACAAAATGAATGGGTTATTATAGTAAATCTGACCTTGATATACATTTATAGTTTCTGAGATTTATGGATATTGCTACAAATGAAGAACAAAAAATATTTGTGAGCAGTATTGCTGCCATATTTTAATGGATGGTATAATAAAAGACAAGCACAAAGGCGCTTGTTCTAATATTGTGAGGTGTATTAAATATAGTAATGGCTAGTCTGTTATAGCAGCCAAGAATTTTCCTCCTGTGGTGCACAGAAAGCTGCCAAAACTTGTTGCTGTGTGCAAAAATGAGTATCTGGGAAGCTATTATATAGAAAAAAGTAATCTATAAATGGAAGAAATACACTAATTAATCTAAAAGGAACTAAACAAAGCAGTGCAGTTACAAATGAAAATGAGCATAATAGGGATCCATTGCTGAGGGTATTGGCTAGGAACTTGGGAGACTTTAGACAGGGGGCTGGACTAGATGACCTCCTAAGGTCCCTTCCAGCCCTAGGAGTCTATGATTCTATGACCTATGGGCTATATCTACACTACAGAGATGTTTCAAAAGAAGCTCTTCCGGAAGATCTCTTACAAAAGAGCTTCTTGAAGAGTGATTATACACATAAAAAAGCAGATCAAAAGAGTGATCTGCTTTTTAGAAAGAGAACGTTCACACAGCCCCCACTCTTTTGAAAGACCAAGTGGGGGATCAATAGTGAAGACTGTTCTTTCAAAAGAAAGGCCCTGTGGAGCATCTACACATGCTTTCTTTCAGAAGAAAGCTGTTCCTGAAATGGGAATGGAAGACTGATTTTGAAAAGAGAGCCACATTCTTTTGATTTACTTTCAAAGGAGCACTTTTTGTGAGTAGACGCTCCATGGGCTCTTTCGAAAGAGTTCCCTTCTTTCAAAAAATCTTTCAGAAGAAATTGCTAGTGTAGATGCATCCATGTGCAGACTTTCTCTGTTCTGGCACACACTTTCCAGGTGGCCTGGTCATATTGCTTATTTTGTTCATGTTTTAGTTCCTTGTCTGTAAAAGGGAGAAAATAGCACCTAACCTCAAAGATGTGTTGTGAAAATAAATCTATTAAATATTGTGAGATGCTAAAACCTTGTTGAATTGGGGGCAGTAGAAAAAACTCAAACAGGCAGAATTCCTGGCTCAGCCACAGTCTTCCATTTGGACCTTAGGAAATTCACCTCACTGCTCTGTTTTCCACTTACACGTCCCTGCAAAATACAGATAATTCCCTCTCCCACTCTTTTACCTTATCTACAATATTTAGTCATTCCTTGTATATGTATATGTACAGCACAATGGTGCCCTGATCTCTTGTGAGGAGTTTGGGCTCTACTGTGACTACTGCTCATAATCAATAAGTAAATATATTAGTATTATCATAATACAGTGCCTTGACCTTCCAAAGAACACAGATTATGTTAAAGTTTTTTTCTTTTAGAACCGAATGCAGCATGTACACATATTGATTATGAGCAGTAGTCACAGTAGGGCACAAAGTGTGTGTGCACGCGCGCACACACACATGCACACACACACTACTAGCAGTGAGATAAGAATGTTTTTTACAATCTTTTCCTAGTCAGTCTGCTTGTAATACCTTAGGAATCTCATAAGAATTCTACATGATGTTTCTCTTCTGTAGGAATCTTTGCTATCAGCAGTGTTCAGACACTCATGTGGAGAAGTCTCAGAAAGGCAGGATTCTGAAAAGCACTGAGAAAAGTGTAAAAATAAATTACTTCACAAATGCATTTAAATGGGAAAAACTGACTGAATCATCTATCTGTAGTTTCTATTTTGCCATTTTATGAGGTGGGGGAGGAGGAATTAAAGTCATTTAAAACTTTATTGAGAAGGAAAATGCACTGTATTAGAACTAATGCCTGCCAGATGAACGCAGAAAAATTCAAATTAGAAATAAAGTAGCATTATCAAAAATAAGGCTTCCTGAGCATTAACACAAAATATCAAGGAAAATGGTGGTTTTCCCATCTCTTGAGGGTCTTCAGATCAAGAACTTTTTAGAAGATAAGCTTTACTCAGACACAGCTTATTGAGTTCAGTATATAGGGTAATGGTGAAATTTAATGGCATCTGATATAGACAGTGGTTAATTTTTGGCTGGGCTTGTCTGACACCTCTGGACTTGCTGCATAGATTATGAAAAAAAAAAAAAAGCTTGAGACCTAAGAACTAACTGCTTGAACCTCACACCAATTTTGAGGAGTAAAGGGACTTCGAAGGAGCTTGGGCACTTCAGAGTACCTGCGGCTGACCTGCGGCTACATACAAGCCTCCACTTCAACGTTTCACACTTCAAAGTTGCCAGAGGGGAGATTTAGCCTAATGAGGTGCTGCATATTCACTGAAGCACTTCATTAGTAATTTCCCAACAGCCTAATTAACATGCCCCCTTCGAAGCTGACGGCTAGTCTAGACACAGCGTAAGGAGTGTCCATACTACAAATGTATTCTGTCAAGACTCCATCGACAGAATGCAGCAGTTTTGCTGGAGGATTTCTGTCTTGACCGTACAAAGCATGGACCCTCTTTCAATAGATTCTGTTCACAAAAAAATAGATGCTCGGGGGTGATCGTCTGTCAACAGAGAGGGGTTCTGGTTCACTGGGCTGCCCTGTTTGCAGAGCTTCCACTTGGCTGTTCTGTTGACAGAGGGCTGGGCAGTCTGGCTGCTCTTTGTCGACAGACAGCATTGACAGGTTGAGCCTGTATTAGGTGTGGAAATGTTCTGTAGGCAGAGGTTCTGTTGGGATATATCTATCAACAGTGACTTCTGTCAACAGAACTCTGTAGTGTAGACACAGCTTTAGGCTGCATCTAGATTCATTCCGGCTGCCAGCAGCATGATGCAAATGAGCATTCACAAAATTGCAGATTGCCTCTCATTTGCATATTCATGTAAATTATTTGCATATGTGTGACAGAAAAAAAACACTCTGTCACTAGCCCCTTATCCCTAAAAGAATCAGGGTTAAGGGGCTGGCCACAGAGGGGGTTTTTGCCTGAAGACCCACATCCATGCCTCTTGTTTTGTGCTGTGAAATGCAAATGAGTCACATGAATATGCAAATAACCAGTAATGTGCAATTTCATGAACCCTCAATTGCATCATGCTTCTGGCAGGTGGCATGAATCTAGACACAGCCTAAAGCTGTGTCTACACCACAGAGTTCAGTTAACTGAAGTCACTGTAGACAGATATTTCCCGACAGAACCTCTGTCTACAGAACACATCCACACCTAATTTAGGCTCCCCCTCTCAATGTCCTCTGTCAACAGAAAACAGCCAGACTGCCCAGACTAAGAAAAATCAGTGATAAGGTGCAGGCAACAGAGGGGATTTTGCAGACAGAACCACATCTACACTGGTTGTTTTCTGACATGAATATGCAAATGAATCACACAATTATGCAAATATGTGGCAATTTGCAATTTAGTGACTCCTCATTTGCATCATGCTGCCGGCAGCCAGACTGACTCTAGACACAGCCCTATAAGTGATATAACTATAGACAATTGGCAGTGTAAGAATCCACTTTACAGGCTATGTAAATGTGGGTCCTATTGAGAAAACAGTTAAGCTCATCAACAGTTGTGAAATCAATGGCATTTTTTTTTCCATTTATGATGTTGTTCCATTGAAGACCTGTCTGAGTAATCTGTAGGTGGTATAATTTAGAGCTGTAAAATGACATATCATAGGCTATCCTGGAACTCGCTGAACAGTTTCTGTTTAAAACAGCTGATTACAAGTTCCCAACTTTAGCCTAACTAGAATATAACTTTTGTTTTACATGTCCACTGATGGTCTTAGGGCCAGATCCTGCTGTGTGCAACATAGGGAGCTTACTGAAGGTTCAAGACTTAAAATCCCCAGGCTATTGCCGAAACAAAAAAACAATAAAGTAGCACTTTAAAGACTAACAAAATAATCTATTAGGTGAGCTTTCGTGGGACAGACCAACTTCTTCAGACCATAGCCACACCAGAACAGACTCAATATTTAAGGCACAGAGAACCAGAAATAGTAATCAAGGTTGACAAATCAGAAAAAAAATTATCAAGGTGAGGAAATCAGAGAGCAGAGGGGTGGGGGGCAGTCAAGAAATTAAGCCAAGTATGCAAAAGAGCCCCTATAGTGTCCAGAAAAATTGCATCCCTGTTCAAACCACGTGTTAATGTGTCAAATTTGAATGTGAAAGAGGAGAGAACAAGCCTGTCACCTAGGGCCTTCTGGAGTGTGGCATCCTGATTAAGGATAGGTTGTAGGTCTTTAATAATGCATTGCAGTGGTTTGAGCTGGGGGCTGTAGGTAATGACCAGTGGTGTTCTGTTCTTGGCTTTTTGGGGCCTATCTTGGAATAGCTGGTTTCTGGGTATTCGTCTGGCCCTGTCGATTTGGTTTTTTTTTTTTTTTTATTTCTCCTGGGCCGTGTCTACACGTGCCCCAAACTTCGAAATGGCCATGCAAATGGCCATTTCGAAGTTTACTAATGAAGCGCTGAAATGCATATTCAGCGCTTCGTTAGCATGCGGGTGGCAGCAGCGCTTCGAAATTGACGCGCCTTGCAGCCGCGCAGCGCATCCATACGGGGCTCCTTTTCGAAAGAAAGCCACCTACTTCGAAGTCCCCTTATTCCCATGAGCTCATGGGAATAAGGGGACTTCGAAATAGGTGGGGCCCTTTCGAAAAGGAGCCCCATCTGGACGCGCTGCGCGGCGTCAAGGAGCGTCAATTTAGAAGCGCTGTTGCCGCCCACATGCCAATGAAGCGCTGAATATGCATTTCAGCGCTTCATTAGTAAACTTCGAAATGGCCATTTGCATGGCCATTTCGAAGTTTGGGGCACGTGTAGACGTAGCCCTGGTGAGTAATTCAGGTTTATGAATATTTGGTAAAGATCTTGTAGTTCTTGGTCTCTGTCAGTATGATCAGAGCAAATGCGATTGTACCTAAGGCTTGACTATAAACAATGGATCTAGTTATATTTGCAGGATGGAAGCTAGAAGGGTGTAGGTAAGTATAGTGGTCAGTGGGTTTCCAGTAGAGTGTGGTACCTATTAGGCCATCCTTGATTTGTACTGTAGTATCCAGGAAATGTCTCTGTCACGTGGAGTAACCGAGGCATAAGTTGATAGTAGGGTGCAGATTGTTAAAGTCCCTGTGGAATTCTTCTAGAGACCCTATACCATGGGTCCAAATCATAAAGATGTCATCAATGTACCTTAAGTAAAGGAGGGGTAATAGGGGACAAGAGCTGAGGAATCGTTGTTCCAGGTCTGCCATAAATATATTAGCCATATATTAGCCCACAGCAGTTCCACTAATGGGGAGGAATAAATTGTCCCAGGTCGGAAATAGTTGTGGGTGAGAACAAAGTTACAGAGGTCAGACACCAGACTGGCTGTGGTGACACCAGGGATGGTATTTCTGATCTCTTGTAATCCATCTTTGTGTGGAATATTAGTGTACAGAGCCTCTACATCCATGGTGGCAAGGGTGGTGCTGTCAGGAACTTTTCCGATGTTTTGTAATTTCCTCAGGAAGTCAGTGGTATCTCAGAGAGAGATGGGAGTATTGGTGGCATAGGGTTTGAGGAGGGAGTCCTCATAACTGGGTAGTCTGGTGGTAAGGGTGCCAATACCCGAAATGATAGGTCATCCAGGGTTCCCAGGTTTGTGGATTTTGGGAAGTAAACAGAATAATCCAGGATGGGGCTCAGATGGTGTGTCTGAGTTAATAAGGTCCCGAGTAGGCTATTACCTGGTTGAGCAGCTCTGTTTATTCCCCAAGTCCTTGAGGTCTGATACATCTCCCAGGCAAAGATCACTGGAGGTTAGGTTTATATGCATGTGGACAATTCGTCCCACTTTGATTAGTGACTGTGCAAATAGGATACACATCCCCCCTTTACCATTTTCTAACGTAAAAAGGCCACTGTGTCGGAGCAATAGTCTGTCTGGCCCAGAACCTTCTCTTACAACAGTGGCCAGTGCCAGATGCCCCAGACAGAATGAACAGACCAGATAATTATCAAGTGATCCATTGCCAGTCATCCATTTTTCAGCTTCTGGCAAAGAGAGGCCAGGGACAACATCCCTGTCCATCCCAGCACATTCACAAATGTTAGGTGAGGCAAATTGAAAAATTAAGTTTTGCAGGGGACCTGAATTTCATAAAGAAGGCAGTGTGGACTAGTGGGTAGGACATTGATGGGCTGGGCTCATTCCCTGGCTCTTCCACTGACACTCTGTGTGACTTTTTGCATGTCATTTCACCTCAGTGACTCTTTTCATTTGCCCATCTCCTGTTCATCTTTTCTATTCAGCTTGCAAAGTTTTCAGGACAGAGATCATCTGTTAGGGTGATTTCATAATGGCTTCCACAATGTGTCCTTGTTCTCAGATGAAGTTTCTTGCTGCTGTGGTATTACAGGTTGAACCTCTCTGGTCTGGGAATCTCTGATTTGGCAACATCCAAATCCAACCCATCCAGAAGGACCATGGATGTTGGTGGACCTGAGAGCCCTAGTCATAGAGGTTGCCAGTGGGTGGGAGCTCAGGCAGCCCAGTGGCAGGCAGCACTGCCAGCATGGAGCTGGGAGCCATGGTGGCTGGGAGGAAAGCCTGCTGGCCCAGAGCAGGGATCCCCACTGGCCAGAGCAGGGTGGCCCAAAGTGGCCTAACCTCTCCTGGTCTGGCAAACTCATCCCTTTGGGACCACTCCTCTTCCAAGAGTGCCAAACCAGGGAGGTCCAGTCTGTAGAAGTAATCATCAATCTCAGTTCTAAAAGGAAAAAGATGAGTATTTATTTCATGCTTCATGCATGTTGGGATGGATGATAATAGCCATTACGGAGATTGTAATACTTCCATGTCCTGCTAGTTTTATAGATTTAAAAACGTAAGGCCAGAAGGGCCCATTATGATTGTATCGTCTGACCAATTACATAACACAGGGCATAAACTTTCAATATAGGCAATAATTTCCATTGACAGAGCTGATAACGACGTTCTGTCCAGGTTGTAGTTCAAACAAAGCAAGACTTCCAAGACTTCCTACCTGTGCTAAATCTGACCTACATAATTACACTTTGGAAACCTTTGCACTGGCTGCTAGGTAGCTGACAGTACAACATTGATTTTCCTTGACATACAGAGCTGCTACATGGTTGGCCTATATTTTTTACAAAAATCTATCTACTGACTCTGTTGTCTTGCTCACAAAGCCCTGAAATGGTGTGGTCAAGACTAACATCCTGATTCTCCTCCCTCTTGACACTGGGATCAAAAGCACCATTTTGGAAAGGCAGGGAAGCAGCAGCTGAGCATACTGGGACTCTGCTTGCTCTTCTTCACGTTCTCTGACCATCAGGGAGTGAGGGGAAAGTACACAGATTGATGTCTTTGCCCTTCCAAATCCTACCTTGCTGCAAAAACCAAAATCTTAATTTAAATTAAGGCCCCATTGATTATCAAGTGTATTAGGGCCATATATGTGCAGACTCATATTACTGATAGTAGGCATCCTTCAGTCTGCATAGACTATGGATCACGCCCTTTATAGTTTCAATTGAGGACTTCATTTACAGCGTCTACTGTGACTATGAAGACCCACATGAGAGTGACAGTCCTTGCTGCACCTCTTGCAGATGTGGTGGGTGTCTGGCAAGTCCTTAGTGTGCTTTCTGTGTGCTCGCTTCTCCTCTGCTAGCTGTCTGATCCTCATCTCGCCCTTCTGAAGGCCCTTGTGTAACCCCTGCCTCCATCTGCTGCTGTCGTCTGCTAGTTCTTCACAGTTGTCCAGCTCGATGTCTACCTCTCTGAGGTCTCTCTTGCAGACATCTTTGTAGCGCAACTGGGGGCGTCTGGGAGGTCTTTTACCAGAGGCTAGCTCACCATACAGGATGTCTTTTGGAATCCTTCCATCTTTCATCCTGTGGACATGGCCAAGCCAGCAGAGCCGACGCTGCCTGAGGAGGGTGTGCATGGTTGGGATTCCAGCTTGCTCAAGGATGGCGGTGTTGGTCACTCTGTCCTTCCATGATATTCCAAGGATGCTCCTGAGGCAGCGCAAGTGGAAGATGTTCAGCCTCTTTTCCTGGCGGGCATACAGGGTCCAAGTCTAGCTGCCATAAAGGAGGGTGCTGAGGATGCAGGCTCCGTAGACTTGCATTTTGGTGTGAGTGTACAGCTTGCTGTTATTCCACACTCTCTTGCTGAGTCTGGACAGAGTTGTGGCTGCTTTTCCGATCCTCCTATTTAGCTCAGTGTCCAACGACAGGATGTCATTGATGGTGGACCTGAGGTAAACGAACTCGTGTATGACCTCTAACGTATAGTTGTCAATGCTGATTGATGGGGATTCAGCAACATCCTGACGGAGTACGTTTGTCTTCTTTAGGCTGGTGGTAAGCCCAAAGTCCTTGCAAGCTTTGGAGAACTGATCCAGCAGTTTTTGAAGCTGGTCTTCTGTGTGAGACACTACAGCAGCATCGTCTGCGAACAGCATGTCTCTGATGAGGACTTCCTGCACCTTAGACTTAGCTTTCAGCCTTGCAAGGTTAAACAGTTTCCCATCAGATCTTGTGTGCAGCAAGATGCCCTCTGTTGAAGATCCAAAGGCATGCTTCAGGAGGAGTGTGAAGAAGATCCCGAACAATGTCGGAGCAAGCACGCATCCTTGTTTGACGCCGCTCCTGATTCTGAAAGCATCCGATAATGCGCCGTCATATTGGAAGGTTCCTCATTTTACTGATGGCATGAACATAAATGAGCTGCTGATTCTATTAGCCAGTAAAGCACTTCAGCAGCATGGGAAGAAGGCTGTTATGGAACAGTAGCTTGCTTTAATCAGCAAGTATTTTGACTTGCCACTTTGGAATCTGATTGAAGTTTTAGTAAAATTCAAAGCAAGACACATTCCCCTCCCTTTTCTCCCGCTATCTGCACTCCAAGGTTTACTTGTGTCACATAGTTCACCATTGTTCCTAATAAGCTGTTAATGGGCTGTCAGTTATGTAAATTAAGAGTAACAGACTCAAGTATCACAGAGGTAGCCCTGTTAATCTGTATCCTCGAGAACAACAAGTCCTGCGACACCTTATAAACTAACAGATATTTTAAAATATTATATTATATATTATAAAATATCTGTTAGTCTATAAGGTGCCGCAGGACTTCTTTTTGTTCTCGAATAACAGACTAAAATTCTTTTACCTCATATGTTTCAGGGCAGGGGAACTGGGGTGCAGGGACAGGGGTGAGCATTGGTTGGACTTCCTGCACAGCTGGCAGCTGGAGGTTCTGTAGTGGATCCACACAGCTGCCCACCACTACTCTTACTATCACCAGGCTGACAAGTATCGGAGGGTTAGCTGTGTCGGTTTGTATCTGCAAAAACAATAAGAAGTCCTGTGGCACGTTATAGACTAACCGATTTATTGGAGCATAAGTTTTCATGAGCAAAGTCCCACAATGTGAATCTGACAAAGTTAGTCTTTGCCCACAAAAGCTTATGCTCTGATATATATGTTAGTCTATAAGGTGTCACAGGACTTCTTGTTGTTTTTATGGCTAGGCTGTGGTTTTGAGGCCTCAATATTTTCATGGAACAGGTTTGGGCAGCTGTAGGGAGCTGATACAGCCCTTCTGCTTTCAACTGCCCTGGGCATGGCAACTGGGGGTGGAGATTCAGGATGAAGATGAGGGGAAAGAGTTATATCCACCATGGAAGAAAGTGTATGGACCAGGCCTGTCCACTTCCAAAAAGGGGGTGGGGGGCATGGTTCCTCATGATCATTTCTCTATGATCAATCTTCAAGTTGCTATTTGGTCAGTACAAGATCTCTCGCTTCAGAAGCTGGCCTGTTCTTCCCTGAACTTTTTGTCTTCATTCAGTCCAAGAGAATCCTATTAACACTTTCCCTGGAAGAGACAGTAACGTGATGCCCCTCCAGTTCTTTCACTCCTTCATGTTTCCTTTCTTTGGAATCTGGATGAGCTAGCCGTGTTTCAAGTCTTGTGGGATCTCTTCAGTGTCTGAAATTTTCCCAAATAGATTACACGTCATGTTGACTGATGTGTCACTACTTGTCTTGATTTCTTCTGCAGGGATGTAGTCTGGGCCAGGTGCTCTTCCACTTTTCATATGGTCAATGGCTTTCCTGATCTCTTCTTTTGTAGATCTGTTGTTGTTAAATTGCGGAGATATATTTGCAGGTGGTAGCTCTGGAGGTTCCATGTGGGCAGGGAGATTCAGTAGGTCTCCAAAATGTTCCTTTTATCTGCTGAGCTGCTTGCTTGGGTTTGTTAGCACACACCCTTCCTTGACCTGTACTGACTGACTCACTGTACACTGCGACCCAGCTAGCTTCCTTGTGATGTCATGCAGCTCTTTCAAATTTCTCCATCCTGCAGCTTGTTCAGCTTGTTGTGCAGGGTTTGCCACAAAGTTCTTCTTGTCCTGTCTTACAGCCTTCTTAACTTCTCTGTTGGTTTCCGAATGCAGTCTCTGGGCTTCCATCTAGGCTACTCTTGTTTTACTGTTGTTGACTGTTGCTTTTCTGTCCTTTCATTCCTTTACTTTTCTCAGAGTTTCCGCTGTAATCAATTCTTTGTGATGCCTTGTCCTCTTTCCAAATGTTTTATTGTAGGCCTTTTTTCACAGAATCATAGAATTCTAGGGCTAGAAGGGACCTCAGGAGGTCATCTAGTCCAGCCCAATGCCCAAAGCAGGATCAAACCCAAATAAATTATCCCATCCAGGACCATGTCAAGCCAGGACTTAACACCTTCTAGAGATGGAGATTCCACCACTTGTCTTGGTAACGCATTCCAGTGCTTCACCGCCCTCCTGGTAAAATATTTTTTTCCTAATATCTAACCTACACCTCTCCCTCTGTGACTTCAGACAATTGCTCCTTGTTCTGTCATCTGTCACCCCTGTGAACAGTCTCTCTCCATCCTCTTTCAAGCCCCCTTTCAGAAAGTTGAAGACTGTCAAATCACCCCTCAGTCTTCTCTTCTGCAAACTAAATAAGCCCAAATCCTTCAGCCTCTCCTCATAAGGCATGTGCTCCAGCCCCTTAATCATTTTCATTGCCCTCTGCTGAACCCGCTCCAGTGCATCCACAGCCTTTCTATACTAGAGGATCCACAACTGGATGCAATACTCTAGATGTGGTCTTGCCAGTGCCAAATAGAGGGGAATAATAACTTCTCTAGGTCTGTTGAGAATGCTTCTTCTAATGTACCTCAATATGCCATGCCATTAGCCTTCTTGGCTACAATGGCACACTGTTGACTCATAACCAGCCTCTCATCCACTGTAGTCCCCAGGTCCTTTTCTGCTGCACTGCTACTTAGCCAGTTGGTCCCTAGACTGTAACAATGCTTGGGATTCTTCCATCCCACGTGCAGGACTCTGCACTTTTCCTTGTTGAACCTTACCAAATTTCTTTTGGCTCAATCCTCCAATATGTCTATGCCACTCTGAACCCTATCCCTATCCTCCAATGTGTCTACCTGACCCCCTAGCTTAGTGTCACCTTCAAATTTGCTGAGGGTGCAATCTATCCCCTCATCCAGGTCACTAATAAAGATATTGAATAATACTGGCCCTATAACCAATCATTTCCAGGCTGTTTTGGTGTGTTCCCAAATTTGTTCCATGGTAGCATCTTTTAGGATCAAATTTGTCAGAAGTGCATTTCTGTTGAACAGTTCCACTTGGAAACTGTCTGTTTCTATACGTTATGTTGCTCCCCAGATATGTGAACTTTTCTACATTTTCTAGTTTGATACCATCTACACTGATCTTCCTTCTTAATTCCTTATCTCCAAATACAATTGTTTTTGTTTTATCGTGTTCATAATCAGTCCGTATCACTTTCCTTCTTTATTTAACACCAGCACCATTTTATCTAGCTTCTTCTCATCTTCCTCAGCGATAACTATATCATCCATGAACCATAAGCTGTTAATTCTTTTCCTATGCACAGATACCCCTTCTACCTCTTCCTTGATCTTGTCTATCGCTCTCCGCAGATGTGCAATGAAGACACTTGGCGATATTGGATCTCCTTTTCTCATACCTCTACTTGTTTTAAACTAACTTCCCAACTCCCCTCATGTTCTCACTGCTGCCTCCGCATTGTCACTGATATCCTTCAACAAACGTATCAGTCTGCTATCCACTCCATATGACCCTAACACCACACAACTCACTTTCTGATCTATACTGTCAAATGCCTTTTGAAAATTGATGAAGCAAGTGTATACGTTCTTGTTATTTCACCAAGCTTTTTCCGCTATCAGTCTTAGAGCCTGTATCTGCTATATGGTACTTCTATGTCTTCTGAACCCCACTTGCTCATCTGCTATATGTTCTATCTGCAATCTTAGTCTCTCAGTCAGTATCATCATCAGCACCTTGCCCAGATGACTTGTTAGTGCAATCACATCCACTTCCTACAGTCTTTTTGATGGAATCTCGTGTTGCTGATCAACATCTCATGCTCTGTAGCAAACTCTAGTAGTTTCCCACGTCGTTCATTTCTTTCTCCATATCCAACCTTCCCATGACTCTCTCCCAACCTTCATTACCGTTCCAACCTTTGCATTCCAATCTCCTCCAATGGTCAACACATCTTTCTTTGGTATCTCCTCCACTGTCTTTGTCAAGTCTTTATAAAATAGCCCAATCTCTTCCTCTGTACTGTCTGACATGGGTGCATACACCTGAATGACTGAGATCTTGAATGGTTTTCTCTGAATCTTGCTACCATCATTCTTTTACTCACCAGTCTGTAAACTAATAATGCTCTTCCAGCTGTTTTGCTAAGAAGAAATCCAACTCCTTCTTCATGCTTCATTTAGTTTCCTGACCAAATGACTTCACAACCGCATATCTCTCCTGATGCTGTCCAATGCATCTCTGCCAGTCCAAGTATATCGCATCGGTATCTCTCCATCTCCTTCCAAAGCAGCTCTAATTTACCAGTTGCCCACAGTGTTCAGACTTTCCATGTTCCAATGGATAGCATATGTCTTAGTCGTAATTTTCTTTTGGTAGCCAGCTTATTGACCAAACCCTGATTGCTTGATTTGTATTGCAGACCTTGTTTATTTGGGCAACGTCCAAGCCTGCATCTTTTATCATTTAATTGTACTGGCATCAGATTTCATTTGTATTGTTGTTTGAAGGTCAGCGTATCGACACACATCTGACCAATCTTCCTCCTTCATCCAGGCTTGGGACTGGCATGGCGTTCATAGAGGCTTCATGGCGAAGTTTGGAGGATGGTTGCTTACAGTCAATTTTTGCCTAGATAGATATTTAAGAACACAATGTTTTAGTTATTATCACTGCCATTTGGAAACTAGCAAGAAAAGTTTAGAACTTACTGTGATGTTAAAATGGCAAAATAAATTTACTACTTGCATGCATTTGTTACCATATTTTTAAAGATAGCATTGGTTCGTTTGAAGGGACAAATGTATAAAAGATTAAACACACACAATTTAAATAGATATTTTTTTCTTCCTTCTTATCCCACTGAGCCTCATCGAGGTAATGCAATCTAACTCATTAAAATTCTGTACCACAGAGGCATAAAATGATGTTAGCATAAAATCCCATAATCCTTACCAGTGTTTGTAAATGACTAATGCAGTTAGGGATATTGCCTGTCATTATTGTCTCATGAAGGAGACTGAGTGGGATTTCTTCAGTTAAGGTATTAAACATTTCTACAGAGTACAGAACTGACGGGGTGAGTGGTATTAAAGGAAAGTACAATGGAGATTACATTCTGTGAAATGCCATATTTTTCTGTCTTCACTTTTGAAGCACCGTAATGGTTTTAGTGACAATTGCTTAACCTCCATCTACAGAACATTTCACCTTCCCTTTTTAAGGCCTTCATATTATGAAATAATTAACATGAAAGAAACTCATTCCACCATCATGTTTACAATGAATAGGCAATACTGGGCAGTCTGGTAACATATGGGAAGCTCAGAAGCTGTGTTCTATACTGACCTTATAAATTGTGTTTCAGCAGTTTAATTAAAATCATTCCAGTGCAGACTTCAGTCACATGAGCTTTGGTTGTGACCTCTTATCTCCATGCCCGTCAAGGGCAGGCTTATTAGGACTTGAACAGAAGGCCTTCAGAGAAATCAGAAGGTCAGCCTGATTCTCCCATTGGAGCACATTGATAACTCTCTGAGGGATCAATGGGAGTTATTTGTATGAGGCCTAATTCAACTTCCACTGAAGTCAATGCCACAGCATCCACTGTCTCCAATGGGAGTTGGATCAAGTCCATAACACAGGGAGAGTAGGGTCAATAGTTTCACAGGAGGATGCAATGGTTGCATTCTTCCCTATGAGTCAGTAACAAATGACACACCTTGATATAAGAGCTACTGTGCAACCAACTTCAGGTGAGGCATACGTATTACACTCTACTAGTTGTGACCACTGAACATGCCACTGAACTTTGCAAAGACATTCTTCCTCACTGCAGCAAATTTTCCCTGTGGTTTCTATTAGACAGTGTTTCACACCTCCAGTCCTAGGCCTGGTATGTTGAAATCAGTGGGTATTTCTCTTTAAAAGACTGTACAGTGCTTCTGTTCACATACCAGAGGGGGTTTGCATTTCAATAGCTAGTGCTCTGATACGTGCATGGACAATTATACCAAGGGTTGCTGGAGCACTTGCATTTGAATCCCTTTTTCGCAATAAAAGAATACGAAGCCCTGTGGCATCTTGTGTATGTGATGTGATGTGCGATCAGAAGTCCTGTGGCACATGTGTGTGTGCATCTTATAGACTAACAGACTTTTTGGAGTATAAGTTTTTGTGGACAAAGACCCACTTCATCAGATGCATGCTTCATCATATCATCTCATGCACCTGATGAAGTCGGCATTTGCCCATGAAAGCTTATGCTCCAAAAATATCTGTTGATCTGTAAGGTGCCACAGGACTTATTATTTTTGGAGATACAGACTAACACGGCTTCCCCTTCTGACACTTGTTTCCCACTTCACATACAAACACAGAAACATTTGGGGATTGGTAGTGGTAACTATATTCGTTTCTTGGCTGTGTGTTTGTGTTCTAGATGTATGGTGTCCCACTTCCATGCACATAGATGTGACAATAGATCTCGATCAAATTGCCTACAAAGACCTCAGACTCAATTCCATAGTGAAGGCACTTGACCAGATTTATTGTCAACTCAGCACAGTAGTATATATCTCCACAGATTCTACAGGGATACCAAGACATGTATACCCATTACAGTGGACTTGGGTGAGTAGGTGGTGGGAGTTTCCATTCCCTTCCTTAAGCTGACTGACATCCCCACTGAGACTCCCCTTTATACACCAATACAAGAAAATTACCTGTTGCCCCTTTGACATAATTAGTTACCACCTTTAACCTTTTACATTCTGGTTTGTTCAAAACACCTCTTTCCAACATGCTTCATCTGCCTTTATCATTAAGAGGGGATCAGTTTGTCATCATATCATCTTTGGGGAGCATGTTTAAACCCTTGGTTTGTGTGAGGATGTTCTGGTACCACCTTTCTGGAATGTGTTTATGTGTATACTTAGTGTTCATGGATACTTGTGGTTTTACATCACCAGCCCTGTTTTTGCCAAGTTCCTTGAACTGGTTAACATACATATTTTGTAGCAGGCCTGACTTCTCTTCACAGTCTGACTTTTCCTGACTTTTCTTTGTATCAGTAGGCCCTCTCTACTTCAGTTCAAGTGTTAAGCCTTACAGGAGAACCCTTCTCTCAGGCTCTCTCTATTACAGTAAATTGGAGTGATCTTTTTTTAAGTCCTTGTAGTTTATGGTAATGCTACAAAACACATTCTACATTGTGTCTAATGGAAGGGAAATCCCAACCTGCTCAATATCTCTCTTTACATAATCAGTGTGTTTCAGATGGGTGTAGTAGGGTCTGATTCAATTCTGACTGAAATCAGTGGAAATGTTGTTGAAGTCAGTGGGTAGTGGACGGGTCCCTTATAACCTAGTTTCATGTTAATAAATCAAGGGACAGAAATAAGGGCTCCTGGGTTGTATCTCAGCACTTATTGACTCACACTACCACCATGAGCAAATTGTTTAATCTCAATGCTTTTGTCTACACATGGGAAATATAGATTCATTGCTTCACAGTGGTTGTAGGAGATTTTTCTGGTGTAATGTGTCTTTATAATGTATAATTTATAGTTTTGCAATGCAATATGAAAGGTGTGACAAAAGTGGAAAAAATACTGCTATACTTATTAAAAACATGTCAGATCTCCAGCTGGCATAAATCGGTGTTTGTTTCATTAAAGTCAATGGTGCTATACTGATTTACACCAGTTGGGGAATCTGGCCAATAGAGCTATGCTTACTTGCTACAGTATAATATGAAAAGAAACTCACCAACCATATTTTTATCCTCTTCTCTCCCCAGGCTTCTATGACTGTGAAGGAAAACTGATTTTAAAATATAAATGACACACTGGTAAGTAATATTTGATTAAAATTGTACATTTCATTTTTGGCACATCACATAAAATAATTTGTTCCCATTTGGCAGCACCTGATTCTTTTAATATTGCCTTAAACATAATACTCAAATTTGTTAAAGGAAATGTATACTTTTGTGAATTTTCCTATACAGTCAACTATGTGGCATGTATCTTAATAATAATCCTAACTTTCCATAATCCCTGGGTGACTTACAGGTCAGTTGAATGTGGCACCGAACTTTTCAGAAATTAGAATGATTTGTTTCTTTTCACAGCAATGCTAGGTGAAGTTTGAAGGATGTCATAGGCATGAAATTCAACCTCCCTTTATGAACTCTGTAGGAAATGTTACATGTCCAGTGAAAATTATCGCACAAAATAGGTCTCAGCCCGGCAGTCCATTAAAAATAGTTCTGTCTTTGTTAATGATAGTGTGGTGTCAGTGTTCTAATTTATACCACATACCCTGGAAATGTAAATTTTCCAAACCAGGCCTGTAGCTACCAGTAGCACTGACTGTGTCATAGGCTACCCACTTTGTACCAGGCCTGCCACCAGGAGCTTATTCCACATCATCGGGGGCAAACCAGGCAGGGAAAGGCGCTTAACCCACTCCACGCTGGCATTCCTGCCAGGGAGCAGGGCCATCCCATTCTTGCCCACTCACAAAGTTGGAGCCACACAAATGGGATCTTATGGCTATGCCAGTGTTCCAAACCATGATTTTTAAAGAAATTACATCATCCAAATCAGTGAACAGCCTCCTGTTCGTTTCAGTAGAAGTTGGATTGTGCCCTTATAAAGTTGTATAAGTGAAGGTTCCAGGGCATTCCTAATGTTTGATCATATTGAATATATTTATAAAGCATGCTATAATTGTATTTATAACTTGCAAATTTCCATTAACTGTGGTGAGCAATAGAGAATTTGACCATTTAGCCATTATTTTTCATTTTATAGGCTTTATGGATATTGACAAATAGGCTACAGCTGCAGGAGAAGCCTCCGTCGACAGAAGTCACTGTCGGTGGGGTTTCCCTGCAAAACTTCTGTCAACAGATTACATGTGCACACAAAAGCAGATCAAGAGAGTAATTCACTCTGTTGACAGAAAGCAGCCACACTGCCTGGCATTCTCTCAACAGAACAGCTGACAGGACGCTCTGCAAACAGGGCTGCCCAGTGTGCCAGAAGCCCTGACTGTCCATAAAAGGTCCCAGAGGACCTAAGGAGTTGTTTTTTGATAGAATACTGTTGAGAGGGGCATTATAACTGAACAGGGAGAGGTATAATGCTACCTACAGATGTGCTGAGTTTTGTCAACAAACTGTCAACAAAGCACATTTTGCATGTAAACACTCTGTTTTGTTTTTTCTCAACAAAAGCCCAGTTTTGGTGGGAAAAGCTTCTTGTGTAGATATAGCCGTACAGTACATCACACCAACAAATTCTGTCTGTCTCATTACTGAACATGAATAATTTGGTTAGCCACAGGCCTATATAATTAAAAATTCAGTCAGGAATACCTGTTAAGATATGTCCTAAGATATGTTCTGAGCTTCATAAACAAAGCTGATGTTTGTGTTTATTCTTCCACGTTCGTATCTAAAGAATTACAATAATCTAGGCTGTATAATAACAGAGAGCAATTTTAGGCTGTGATTATGTCAATAATGTTAAGGGTTGAAAAAGTCCATATCCCCTAGTAAAATTATTCAAAAATCTTAATTCCAAAAGATTTAACAAGCCATGTAAGAAGGAAGTGGAAAAAATAGCACACACTCTGTGGTACCTATTGATGATTGACAATATATTTGCATACTGTGCAACTAAATGACTTTTAAGAGAGCTGTTAAGCCCAAAGACTTTTATTTTATAAATAGGATGTAGATTGCAGAGCAACCGTAACAGATGCAACATTTTAGACAGATATAGCTTTGCATAATTGCCTCCATGGGAAAGTGTTTTTATTTTAATATTCTACCATTTTGTGTGTCTTTCTTGTAAAATGATTGGCGAAGTCAGTCAACCAAATTGAACCAATAAAAAAGTTTGCATTTTAAAAAAGTGAAAAGAACATAAAGGAATATAGGTGGTATTATTAAAACACAAGCACTGACAGAAATGCTTAGATATTGTCTTTTTTATTAAGTTCAGTATCTGCAGAAGAATATACAACAATCTTAAAATTATATTAAGACTCGATTACCTTGATTTTAAGTCACTGAAGGGTAGTAAGACTAGATCCCTATCACTCATTTTAAATGCTTTATTCATTCTTTTTTTCTTCCAAAGGGGGAGTATTACAACAATAAAGTTTCAAATATTCTCATAGGCTTCTACATTTGTGCAGAACTCCTTCATCTTCTTGGCTATGTCTAGATTGAAGAGATCTGTTGGCAAAAGATACACAAATTGCACAATGCATTTGTATATCTCAGGCTGAGAGTTCTGTCAGGAGAGGTTTTCCTTACATTTAGCACATCCACACAGGGCCAAATGTCAGGGAAATCCCTTCTGCTAACACATCCCTTCTTCTTTGTGGAACAAGGATGACCAGGATGTTGGCAAAAGGCTCCAGAGAGGCAGACAGAAGCCTCCACTATAGACATAGCCCTTCAGAGCTCATTTGTGCAGAGAGGATCCTTTTAAAAGCACAAATAATTATACCAGGGGACTTGGGCTGAGGGCTTCTGTACTGGTTGAGCTATGCTCGGTTCAGTAGCAGATGAGGTGAGAAGAAATGCCTTGAAGTCTTGGGTTCAGTCACCATCAAGTGTGCTGACAGGGACGAGCAAAGGGTCTATCTGCCACCGGGCCTGGTGTTTCAAAGGATTCCTGAGTTCTGGCCACCACTGCCGCCATATCAGCAGCAGTGGCAGCTGGAGTGTTGGGCCCCTTTGGTCTGCTGCAGCAGTGCTGCTAAAGCTGCACATGGTTGTGATGGAGGCGTGGTGGGGTCTAGCACCATAGTCCTTGTGGTGCTGAGGGCTGAATGCTCTAAGCCCTAAGCCTTGCTCTTTCCACTCTTGGACCCACACTTTCTGGGGTACAGAGACAGCCCCCACCCCTCCCATCTTGCCCTAGAGCCCCTGGCAGCTCTGAAGACCCTGTTTATTGACAATTTTATCTTGCTATTTGGTGCTGAGTAAGTGGTGTAAACAGCATATGTGGAAAGTGTTTAATCTTTTCTCACAGTGAATATAAATTGTCACATTTCCTCACCATACATGAAAGTGCTGAGAACACAAGCTTGGTACATTAACATATTTGTTTTGATGGGAAGCTTTGAATTGTTCCATAGTCAAAACTTGCTGATCAGGGAATTTCTATTTGCAGATGATAATGTTCTCATAGCCCACTGTGAAAATGTGCGACAAGAATTTATGCACCTTTGCATGGAAGGGGTTAAAACAGGATGGAAGAAGACTGTATAGCACCCCAGCCAATTAGGAGATGATGCCTACGGGAGCTAGTGAGAAGACAGCTTGCTGGCACACACCTGTATACAAGAAAATACTTAAGAGAGCAGAGTCAATTAGGGCTTGAGCGGGGAAGTTGCAGGACCACTTCCCAGTGTGAAGCAACTTGGACAGAACAGTGCTGGGAAAGCTAAGGGGAGTTAGGGAGAAGGTCTGGCCTGATACCTGTCAGACTGCTGCCCTGATACCGAGGCTGGTAAGGTGCAACATATTCCATGGGAAGTGTCCTAGGGAACAGGAGGCAGTGGAGAGGGAGGGAGAAGGAGAGCATAGCAAGGATGCCGCCAGGGGCTGGAATTCAGAGTAGTGGGTGGGCCTGAGTATACCCTCTCATCATACCTTGCCACCAAACAGTGGCCTTTGTGGACTATGGCTTGCCACTGAGGTGAGGGAGGCACCTGGCTGATGAGTGAGCTAGTTCCTGACAGACCAGTAGGCAATACCATGATGGTGAGATGCCCTGTAACAGACTGCCTTTCTAGTGCTTGTTGAGCATTTGGTCTCACCATCAGTATCAAGAAAATGGATGCATTAAGAAAGGTGGTTTCACAAGATTCTTCAGTTAATGGAAATGCCAGTCACCAAGAAGGAGTTCACAAATGAATGACTAAATGTTCACATTTAATGGCTGCTACAAGCAGACTATTAGAAATGATAAAGTAGGGATAAAGGCTGTTAATGACCGCTTGTCTTAAAGTAGCACGTAGCAGTTCCAAGTGAGCTTGAACCCCATTGTACAGGCGCATAGTGAAAGACAGTCCTTTCCCCACAGAAGACAATCTGAATAGGCAAGAATAACAAGTGAAGGGGAACAGAAGCTTAGAGTGATAGGTAACTTGCTCATTGTTCCACACTATGTCAGATGTAGATCTAGGGACACAAGGATATCCTGTGTCTAAGGCCAATATTCTATTAATGGGGCCATGCTGTGTCTCACATGGCCTTCTGGATTTCGCAGGTCTATAAAGTTTGAAGTTCTCTTGTCTAGCAGTCTCTCATCTGGCAACATCCATAATCTGGCATTATTTTAATTAGCTGGGTGACCACTTATGCATGTTAACAAGTTTTCCATGGTCCCATAAAGTTTGTTTATTGCCACCAGTCCTGGCTTTTAGTGTTCTGTGCTGTTATTTAGCTGTAATTTAGCCCTAAATGTCTTTTAAGAGCCCAATAAACAGTGGAAGTGTTGGTAATGCTGTTAGACAGCATTGACTTTCTGTGGTCTGGCAAATTCTCTCATTCGGCACTGGTCAGGTCCTGAGGGTGCCCAAGTACAGAGGTTCAGCCTCTAGTCAGTTGATTGGGTATCACATGTCTTCTTCTTTTAAGTACAATAGAGCTAGTAACAACAAGAAATGTTTGCAAATCAAAGCTTTTGAGTTAAGAACTTCTACAGTCTTTAAAACACTGTTAATTTGACCTACTGGGACTTTGGAAGTCCAGCAGGAATGAATACAGGCGACAAATGTTGGCGTTGCTTAGTAATTATCTGAATCACATGTAAAATTATCTGTGTCCTTTGGCTTTTCTGCTACTCATAATTATTTAGCTACCCTTAACAAATATAATTTTATGAGAAGAAATGATGATTCTTGCTTGAGGCCACAACAAGCCTTGCAAAGCTCATGTGTTATAGTAATTGTAGTGTGACTGATGCTGTATTTGTGAAAATAATTCCTAATCTGGTGTGATGCTGCTAAATTATGGAAGAACATGGCTAATGTGAAGTGAAAGATCCTGTAGACCATTTTAGAATATGTCTTTTTCTGCAATTTTGTACTTAACTTCCTCTAGGCCTCTTTTAAAAAAGTGGTAAAAAATCAAGAGAAGAGATTACATTACAATATAACCTCTGGACATAGTCACTGGCTTTAGAGCTGTTATTAAAGGATATAAGAGTTGCATTAGCTCTCTTAGTCTAAAGCAGGACTAAACTTTGATTATACAATCTGCCTTAAGCACAGGAGGTAAATGAGTAACAAGAAACCAGGTGAGCCTGGTCAGGATGAGGATTCCAAGTGAAGTGGTTCCCTTGCAAAAAAGTACTGAGGTGGAATGTGGGAGAAGAAGGATGATGGGTCATTGAACTCAGCATCAAGAGTAAGAGTGAAAGGGATAGGTTCTGGAAATTGACAAGATGACATGTAGGATGCAGCAGAATTCTGCAAGACATTGAAAGCTTGACAGAAAACTTAAACTTGATGTTTAGATATTTGTCTTAGTATTCATCAGTCATATTGTAATCTGAGGTCAACCAGTCAAATTATTTTATATATAAAATTTTGTAAAACTTGAATAATTCCCCCCTTGATGTTGTGATCTTGAGTATGATTTCTCTAATTTGGAGACATGAAGTCATCTGGAGCCTCCAATTTTATTGGATTTAATCAAGAATATTTCCATAAATATTAGGTGAGTGATGATTAAACTTGCATTGATGATCATGTGCTGTATTTTAAGATACATTTTACAGGTAGAAAACCAAGCTACAAAGAGACTGAGGGACTTAACTAACATCATTAGAAAGTCTTTGGCAGACTGGAAAACTGAACCTAATCTCAGGAGTCCCAGTCCAATGTCCAATAACATTCCCCCTTTCATTGTTATTACAGTGTTAGCGGGTTAAGCATCAGCTTAAGAAAAGTGGCCTTGCTCTGCATTCTCAAGAATTTTAATACTTGCTTATCTTAACTTCAACCCATTTCAGTGTTTCTTGGAGGCTGAAAAGATGCTGGTGAGAGATTGTTGATTAATATAAAAAGTATCTTTGCATTAACCACATTGCTCTCTTAACTTAAAATAATAACTTTAAATAATGTTCCAGCATTACAGAATGGGAGCTCATCTAAACAAAAAAGCTGCATGGGAAGCAACAATTTCAATAGGGTGTTTGGCAATGAAGGAGGACCTTGGCATAGTAGCTATTACTGGATCAAACAAAAATCAGTGGCTGTAGTGGGTCAGACCAAAAGTCCATCTAACCCAGTGTCCTATGTCTTGATAGTGGTCAATTCCAGGTGGCCCAGAGGGAATGAATGACCAGGAAATAATGAGATGATCCATCCCCTGTCACCCATTTCTCGGCCATCCTGGCTAATATCCATTGACATACTGTCCTGGGAGTAAAAGGGGTTCACTGGATGAGTGGTAGATGGAGACAAGACAAGCAGTGAGCATAAAAAAAGCTTTATTAACAATGGGTTAATCAATGTTATAGGGGGCAGGGGATTAAGGGGAAATACCTAGCATGCTCTAGCCTTCTACCCCAACGTGATGTCAGGTGAAGGACAGGGGAAAGCCTGTATTCATGGAGCGGTTACCAAACCGCATGTGGCAAGCAGAGCCCACACCAACATCTAGCCGAAAGGGTCCAGATTTTTGGCAGGAGGGACAAGCGAGTCGGGCTGGCTGATGGGCTTGTCAAGGTACACACGTCTCCGATTTGGGACGGGGGAGTTTCACTTTTTATCAGGGTTTGGACATGGAAGCAACCCCTGGGCCAATGTCAGCATGTTGTGCCCTTTCACTCTTTTTAGGAGTTAGGAGTTTTTTCTTTTTAGGAGCTTTTAATGTTTGGTGAGGCAGAGGTCTTGCTTCTGCATATGTGATTAAGCCCTTAGCTGGCCCCGCTTCCTCATATGTGGCTGAACCCTTAGCTCCTCATGGGTGGGGGGTATGGTTTGTCAAAGCACGCTGGCATGCCAGGTTCTGATTGGGTAGTGAAGCCTTGATTATGCACAGGGTGCATGCCGGGTGCAGCTCACAACACTGTCGTTAATACCTCTAGCTCTTTTTTTTAAATCTTATTAAGTCTTTTACTTCACAGCATTCTCTCACAAATAGTTACACAGAATGACTGTGCTGTATGTAGAAACACTTCCTTCTGTTGTTTTTAAACCTGCTGCCCGCTAATTTCATTTTGTGGCCCCTAGTTCTTGTTTTCTGACGTATGAGTTCATAACATTTCCTTATTTACTTTCTCCATACCAGTCATGATTTTATGGACCTCAATCAAATTTCTCCTTAGTTGTCTCTTTTCCAAGCTGAAAAGTCCCAGTTTTATCATTCTCCTTTTATATGGAAGCCATTTCTTACCCTAATAATGTGTGATCCAGCTCTGCACATGGCACTGAAGATGTGCAAGCACCAAAGTTTCGTATAGAGTCAACATGGTATATTCTGTCTTAAGTCTGATGAAAGGGAGAACAGCAAAATAGAGACAATGGATTTCAGGATGGTGGACTTTGGTAAACTCAGAGAGCTGGTAGGTAAGGTCCCATGGGAAGCAAGACTAAGATGAAAAACAATTTAAGGGAGTTGGCAGTTTTTCAAAGGGACTTTATTAAGGGCCCAAAAACAAGCTCTACTGATTTGTAGGAAGGATGGAAAGTATGGTAAAACACTGCCCTGGCTTAGCCAGGAGATCTTGCATGAACTCAAAATCAGAAAGGAGTCATATAAAAATGGAAATTAGGAGAAATTACAAAGGATGAATATAAGCAAACAATACATGTATGAAGGGGCAAGATTAGAAAGGTGAAGACACAAAACAAGCTCAAACTAGATAGAGACATAAATGATAACAAAAAGACATTCTATAACTATATTAGGAGCAAAAGGAAGACCATGGACAGGGTAGGTCCACAGCTCAGTGAGGAGGAAGAAACAATATCAGGAAAATTGGAGATGGCAGAGGTGCTTAATGACTTTTTTGTTTCAGTCTTCATCAAGAAGTGAAATGCAGAAATGTCTAACATGGTGAAAGCTAGTGGAAAAGGGGTATGTTCACAGGATAAAATAAAAAAAAAACAAGTTAAAATTACTTAGAAAAAGTCGATGTCTTCAAGTCATCAGGGCCTGATGAAATGCATCCTAGAGTACTCAAGGAGTTGATAGAGGAGGTATCCAGAACTTTAGCTATCATCTTTGAAAGGTTCTGAATTAGGAGAGATTCCAGACGACTGGAACAGGAGGAATATAATACCCACCTATAAAAAAAGAAAAACAAACAACCCAGGAAACTACAGACCAGTCAGTTTAACTTCTGCACCAGGAAAGATAATGGAGCAAGTAACTAAGGAATTAATCTGCAAACATCAATAAGAATATAAGGTAATAGGCAACAACCAGCATGGATTTGTGTAGAACAAATCATGCCAGACCAGTCTGATAGCTTTCACTGACAGGATAAAAAGTCTTGCAGATAACGGAGAAGTGGTGGATATGCTATACCTAGACTTTAGAAAGGCATTTGATATGGTCTTATATGATCTTCTTATCAATAAACTAGTCAAATACAACTTAGATGGGGTTACTATAGCTGGCTGGATAACCATTCTCAGAGAGTAGTTATTAATGGTTTCCAGTCATGCTGGAAGGGCATAATTAGTGGGGTTCTGCAGGGGTCTGTTCTGGGACCAGTTTTATTCAATAACTTCATCAACGACTTAGATATTGACATTGAGATTATGCTTATTAAGTCTGCAGATGATACCAAGCTGGAAGGGGTTGCAGCTGCTTTGGGGGATAAGGTTAGAATTACAAATGATCTGGACAAACTGGAGAAATGGTGTGAGGTAAACAAGATGAAGTTTAATAAGGACAAATGCAAAGTACTCCACTTAGGAAGAAACAATCAGCTTCATACATACAGAATGGGAGGTGACTGTCTAGGAAAGGGTACTGTGGAGAGGGATTTAGGGGTTATAGTGGACCACAATCTCAATATGAGACAACAGTATGATGCTGTTCCAAAAATGCAAACATGATTTTGGGATGCATTAACAGAAGTGTTGAGAGCAAAACACAGGAAGCCATTCTTTCACTCTACTCAGAGCTCATTAGGCCTCAGTTAGAGTACTGTATTCAATTCTGGGAACCACATTTCAAGAAAGATATGGAGAAACTGGAGAAGGTCCAGAGGAGAGCAACAAGAATGCTTAAATGTCTAGAGAACATGAGCTATGAGGCAAGACTGAAAGAACTGGGCTTGTTTAGTTTAGAAAAGAGGATACTTAGAAGGGACATGATAGAGGTTTTCAAGTACCTAAAAGAGGGCTACAAGGAGGAGGGAATAAAAAATGTTCTCCTTGGTTTCTGAGGATAGGACAAAGAGCAATGGGCTTAAACTGCAGCAAGGGAGGTTTAGGTTGGAAATTAGGAAATATTTCCTAACTGTCTGGGTGGTTAAACACTGGAATAAACTACCTAGGGAGGCTGTGGAATCTCGATCACTGGAGATAGTTAAGATCAGGTTAGACTGACATCTACCAGATATTGTCTTGATGGTGCTTGGTCCTGCTGTGAGAGCAGGGGACTGGACTTGATGACCTCTCAAGGTCCCTTCCTGTTCTCATTTCCTATGATTCTATGATTCTATGATTCATCTTCCTAGACTAATAACTGCAAATAATATTAATCTCTTTTCCTGGTGGATCATTTATTATGGATCGCTCATATAGTTAGGCTAGAGCCACACAGCCAAGTAATTTAGAGATAACAGCTGTTATTTTGAAATAACTTTGCTGTCTATTCTATGCACACCCTATTTCAAAATTAATTCAAAATAGCAGGTGCATTATTCCTAGGTTAGTGAATAGATCTTTACGACTGAACAGAAATTATATCTGGTGCTGTCCTAAATTCCTGGTTGTGTCAACTGCTACTTTCAACTACTGTATGGACCTTCCCTTCAAATTGGAGGTCCACTTCTTTTCATTCAAAACACAAACAACTTTTATTTATTAAAACTCTAAATGAGACTTCTCCAGAGCCACTCAGCATTACTCCAAAGAGGAGCATGTTAAACTGGTGAAGGTAAAGTTATGAGATTAAAGAGCATGTTAGTATTTTGATAATCTTTTTCATGTAAGATTTTTGGAGAAGATACTGTGTCCTCCTCTTTCTTGCACATAGCATCAAGTCCAATGCACACACCCATTATACGATTACAGTCTTGATCCTGCAGCATTCATGTCAGTGGCAGGTTTCCCATTGATATAAATGTGACCGATTCAAGCTCTGTAACAGCAGAAAAAAGTTCATTTAAAATTACAACATATTGAAGACCTGGATTACTGTAGTCCATACACATGAAATACTTCCTAAGCAATTTAAACCACCTCTCACTCCCACGCTGCGCTTCCGTGAGGATGAATTTTCCATTAATGTTGGCTGAAGTGCATGGCAAACATGGATCCCACCTGAGCTTTTAGTTTGCTAAGGCATCTGAAGATTAATTTTTGTACTGACTTTTCCTTACACTGTATAGAAACATCCTTAAAATAGCATTTAAATTTATTCAGTAAAATGCATTAATATTTGTATAATTAATGTTCTTAAACCACTGTAAAGCTGCACAGTATACATCATATACTGTGTATCTAATAATCTCACTTCCACTTTCACTTTGATCCTGGATTCATGTCAGAAACCTGTGATCTCTGGCTGCCTTCCAATAGGCATGGAGGGCTTTTGACATTCCTATTGACTTCTCTGGGCATTGAGGATGCTCAGTATGGCACAAGATCTAGCCCTCTGAGTCACAATATCACTACCACAGGGTTATGGATTTCTCTCTGAGTCCAAGACAAAGGTATACTGTGTGGAACAACAGAACCTTTAAAAATTAACATGCGTGTGAACTATTTAAGTTGTGAAATTACTTATGATGAAAGTTTGAAATATTGGCACATTTTCCTCATCATGAAATAATAATGCTAAAAAAACCCTACTGGCTCCAGATCACTTTAGAAGTCAAAAATAGATGATTTTTTTCCCCCTTCTCAATGATGATTTTAATTTCCTTTTAAGAACCTACTTCAAACACATTAAAAATCACATGATTCCAAGAACCAAGCTGCTTGCCTCTTGGCTTTTAGTCTGCTTTCTTGCAGAGGAAACTACTTTCCAGAAACACTTCTAATTTCTTAATTCGTAGGCACTTGAAATTACTTGTCTCTTCAGTGTGTACATGGCTCTGCAGTTAGTCTCCCCTTCCCCTGACCCCTTTATGTGAGTGTTATGAGGTTTATAGCTTGTAACTTCTGTCATTCTTAGTGTGAACAATTCTCTGAAGACAATTATGGATAAGATGATTCTTTTTTCCCCATCACTGATTTTTATGATTCTTTAATGTATTTAGTGTTACAGATGAATGAATAATGACCGTGAATATTTATTAGAACAAGATAGTTTATTGATTTTTATGGTCACAATGACCTACATTTTAAATGCAACTAGCGATCTTAGGTTGTTTCAGTTATTGGGATCCCTCCATGAAGTTCATTAAAGGAGCCTGATTTTCACAAAAGTGGGGCTCAGAACAGTCTGAAAGTTGGTCCCTTTTTAATTGTCCAGAACTAAGGATATCAGGTCACTAGTGGCATTTGAAAATGTAAGGTAAACTATCTAAAAGGAGACCAAAATTTCATCTAATTGAATTGTTACTTAGAATTATTCAATTTATTTTGAAAAATGCTGATCCTAAGCAGTGCCCTATGGTTATCAAATACTCTGTTTTAAGAAGTTAGTGCCTTGTAGAGAGGATCAGTTTGGTGAATAATATTTCAGAGAAATGGAATTTGGGTTGCACAGATTGTTTTGGATTTTTAAATGGTATAATTTTTGCTCTTTGATTCCATAAACAAGTATTTCATAGACAATTCTAGGTGTAAATATTCTGCCATCATCATATGAATAAATTGCAATCTCTCAAAAGCTGAGAGAAATCAAAAATGTAAGAAAAAAGAATCAGAATGTGCTGTCATTTGCCAGCTCCAGTGTAAACATTGTACAATTGTATTTTGCATACCACCAGCATTTCTCTTTCCTCTTTTTTTCCCCATTCTATCATTTTTCTTTCCTGAATTCTTTTGCATTTATGTAAATCCTGAAGAATGTGATAACCTGTGACTCGTCCCAATCAGTTCTGCAGATAGACTTATTGGAAGAAAAGTAGTGTGTTAGTTCATAATGTAATATATTGCATAGAGAGGCAGGTACTAATGTAGCTCTTGGGCGATCTGAGGTCAATTCTGTGCTCCTCTGAAGATCTCCTGTGTGACCTTGGGCAAGTCACGTAGCCTGGTTGTGCCTCATCTGTAAAGTGGTGATAACATTTCTACTTCACAGGGTACAAATAGATTGTGAGGTGCTCAGATACTATGGCAATACGTATAATACTCATAGAAATCATATATCTCAATTGTCTAATTCATTTGAGCTCTTAAGCACATCTCCTTAACTTCACAAACAGCTGTAGTTCCTCTTCATGCAGGTATATAACATCCATTAGTGTTAATAGGAGTTATGCACATGTTGTGAGTGCAAACATGCAATGGAAGAAAAGATAAGTTACACGGTATGCTTTCTCTGACAAAACATATATATATATATAGGCTATATTTATTCACTGTTGATTGCTGCCACTGTTTTGTCTTTATTTTCAGTGATTAAAATGCTTAAAGTTATTATTACAGCTTTGCTGTTACCAAGGTAATAAGACACCAGCTAGGAAATTAGGGGTATTTTTCTCTTGATGTGAATGAATACACAAAGATCTCCTATTAGGCTTTAAACACATAGCATAGTTTTTTTCCAGGCAAATCCTTGCCCTATCATGAAATATGAGAATTTTTGTGAGTCCTCTGGTAATCCCAGATTTATTGCATCTAGTCCAATGAAACTTTGTTTTCCTATCAGACATCAAGTTCTAATGTAATATTATGCACAATAATTTATCACATTAGTATTTTAAATCTGAAAACATACACTGCTGTGTTTATACTCCCTCCCTGCCACCCTCATACACACATTCCACCCTTTTTTCACAAGTAAATAGTAACTTACACTAAAAAATTCCAGATAGAAGATACCCGATGTTGCAAACAAACAAGTAAATCAATAAGGTGACTTATTTATGTCTTCAAAAATGTAATGGCTTATGTCCTGTATTTTACTGACTCAGTGCCACAAGATGTCAGTACGGTTTAAGCAATAACAGAAGACTCCTATATTGAGAACAGTACTGAAAATAGGTTGGGAAGTGGGGGGAGAATCACACTGAATTCTGAAGCATTTTCTCAGAGGAAAATGGCTACAAAGTGGATATGGTGGGTGGAAAAAGGCTTTGTCTTGTGAATTTATAGCTATAATGAAAATCATACTCTGTGTATCATCTCCTTTATATCCATGTCTGCATTCTACTTTACTATTAATTCGACAACTAATAAAATGCTGCATTTAAATATATGTTAATTCTCTGCCGACGCGGATTTATGTTTCAACAGTTTGTTGGATTTCAGTGATAATTTCCCAAAGCTCTGTTTTCCTTTGACTTTGTAAAAAAGTAAAAGAAAGTAAAAGAAAGCACGAGAGAAACCCAGCTCACTAGTATTAATGACCCCTTACACAATTACCTCTCTTGTAACAGGAGTTAATACATTTCCATTGCAATGGCAACATATAATGGGTAGTTAATCATCAAGAAAATTCATTAGCTGAATGACACCAGGAACCTATCTATTGTATCAAATGAACAGTGGACAACAGTTTGAATTTTAATTCAGCAATGAGCTCCCCTCATAATGTTGCTTCCTTCCATATTAAATTGGGAACAGAGCTAATAGTATGATAAATGGGTATTTGAACTCAATAAACTCCCTTGATTACGAGGACAGCAGTTTCACCTATATAAATGCTGGCCAACATCTCATGGAGAGTATCCTGTGCACCTTGGACCTATTGCAAGCTTTTAATACCATTTGTGCACTCCACACATACAGGTTATGAAAGCAGAGGGAGAAAGAAGATTCAGAGCCAAGAGAGAGTAGTTGTTTTGTGTAATCTTACAAATCAAAATCATTGCTGGTGAGATTGATCCCTTTATGTCCTGTTTCCCATAATTACATGGAAAATGATGTAGTGATTCACATAGTTGATCCTTGTCCTTGTAAGTTAAAACAGTAGTTAAAATTGCTGTTGCTAATAGTACACAGACATAGGATATTTTGTTTGAAACATGCTCATCTGTTGTAAAATCACTTTGGGAGGACTGCAACTTTTTGAGTCTCATTCTTAAAAATGAACATAAATCTCTATCCAATGTCTCAAGGAACTGGCAATATAGCCTAAACTATTGAAGATATAGTGCAGGACAAGAGAGAGGAAGTGGCATTGATGACTCAACTTTGTTGTACACCTGCCAAACAAAGGACCTTGAAGGAGGATTTTGTGAAAAAGAGAGTGATCTATGGAACAATGTGACCACAAAGACAAGTCAAAGCAAGATAGCAGTTAGTGAGAGTGAAAACAAGTTGAATAAGAGCTTTTCTGCCCTAGGAAATGAGGAAGAGAAATAGACAGAAGAGGGGCGAGGGCAAGAGGAAAGAAAAGGGATACAGTATTTGTAGAAGAGGTAAATAGATGATAAAGAGAATCAAGGACTGGAGCCCAAGGAAGAAGTAGGATGATGTACAGGGGACTGCAAGAGAGCACCTAAGATGGCTATGCACCAACATCTGGAAGAGACACACATATAGGACTGGAGACTCTGTACTCAGAAAAATTGACTGACCTATCAACAGGAGCAGGGAGGAAGCCAATGATTATACTGCATGGCAGGATGAATATTTTCACTGGAAAGGATCATGAGGAATTAGATTTATCTTGGATAAATTACTTTAAAAATGGACACTCGGGATGTTACAGCAGAAAAATTCTGGTATCTAGAGTAGGTGAGAGAAAGTGTAACAAGACAATGAAGATCAAGAAATGGGTTTGGTGTGCATGTGTTTGGTAAGGTTGATGGCCTGTAATAGAGAAGGCAAGCCAAGAAAACCTAATGGCCCCTTCTGGCCTTAAAGTGTATTACACTATAACGCCACAACTAGACCCACAGTCATGATGTTGGCTTGCATCATGTTTTTGCTAATCATTCCAGCATACATGCATTTCACTTTTACCATAGTGAGGGGTAGGGGCAGGCAGGCAGGGAGGGATATCTTAGTGGCTAGATCATTAGCCTTATAAACCCAGGGTTCTAAGTTCAGTCCTTGAGGGGACCTTTCAAGGTTCTGGGGTAGGTTAGATTTAAACAAAAAAAAAATGTCATGGAGTCCTGAACCTGGGGCAGAAGAATCCCAAGCATTGTTACAGGCTGGAGACTGACTGGCTCAACAGCAGTACAATGAAAAGGGACCTAGGGGTTATGGTGGATAAAAGGCTGGCTATGAGTAAACAGTGTGCCCTTGTAGCCAAGAAGGCTAATGGCATACTTGGGTGCATTAGGAGGAGCATTTTGTGCAGATCTAGAAAAGTAGTTATTCCCCTCTATTTGGCACTGGTGAGACCACATCTTGAATATTGTGTCCAGTTTTGGGCCCCCCCAGGATAAAGAGGATGTGGATTTGCTGGAGCACGTTCAGCAGAGGGCCACAAAAATGATCAAGGGTCTGGAGTACAGGGCTTATGAGGGTAGGCTGAGGGATTTGGGCTTGTTTAGTTTACAGAAGAGAAGACTCAAGAGTGATTTAATAGCAGCCTTCAACTTACTAAAGGGGAGCTCTAAAGAGGAGGATGAGAAACTGTTCTCAGTGGTGTTGGATGGCAGAACAAAGAGTAATGGTCTGAAGTTGAAGAGGGAGATGTGTAGGTTAGATGTTAGGAAAAACTGCTTCACCAGAAGGGTGGTGAAGCATTGGAATGCATTGCCTACAAAGCTGGTGGATTCTTCCTCCCTCAAGGTTTTTGTCGCAGCTGGACAAGGTCCTGGCTGTGATGACTTAGTGGTGGTTGATCCTGCTTGAAGCAGGGGTCTGGACTAGATGACCTCCTGAGGTCCCTTCCAATCCTATGATTCTGTGATTCTGTGGTAATAGGTCTTTCTATGAGTGGAGGGAACTGGACTTGATGACTTCTCAAGGTCTGTTCCAGGTCTATGTGTTGTGTATATATATCCATGTTACGTTATGTCCATGTTTTTACAGACTCCAGACTGCTTTTGACACTGGTTGTAGCAGAGAGTGTGTTGTGCCATCATCACCTCTGAAGTTGGTTAAGTGGTGTCCAATAATGGAAATCCTAGGTCATTCCACTTCATCTTCCATGGCTTGTTTCATACTAAAATCTGCTTGTTCTAAAATGGCTTGTTTCATACTAAAAGCTGCATATATATTGACAAGGCTTTTGGGTAGAATACAACCTTGTCTCACACCCTACCCAATGGAATACAGCTCACTTATTACCAGATGCTATTCACTCTGTGCTCTGTGGTTGGTGTTAGGGACTTGCAATGAGTTCCATGAAATTCCTGGGATTATCATAGCTGCTAGAATCCTCCCAAGAGTCCTCAAGAGTAGTCTGACATGGATGTCTTGGGAGGATTCTGGCAGCTATGGGGATTTCAAATCATCTCAAACATATGACATATTACTTTACTACTGAGATTCTTCAATGTAAGAGAGAGTCACACTTTGGTGACGTATGCCTTGTCCCTCTCTGAAGAGCTTCTGTGGTGGTAGTTCTGTTTTTATCATTGGCTTCATACAGTCTTGGATTGCGTGGAGCAGAGTTTTGCTTCTGTGTGATGAATGATTGTTGCCACACAAGGTACCCTTTGTAAGTCATTCATCCAATTCCTTCTACCCGTTGTTGCAAATTTTTCACTAAGATCAATACCTCTATTAGCAGTCACTTATCCATTTGGTTGATACATTGTCAGTCCTCTTGGCATTCTCTTGTAGTATCTCTTGCAGGATTCATGTCTGTGGCACTGTATTCTCCTTTCCAACATGCTGTATCGTGCAGGGCTATAATGAGGCAAAGTATTTTGCCAACAGTCCCTTCAGACATTCTTCACCTCCTGCGGATACCCTGAGCTGTTGTGGGGTTTGAGGAGCAAAGCATTGCTTTTCCATATGGGATTGCTTTTCCATTTCTTTTCCATATGGCAACCCCCTTCCCCAATCCCCAACAAAGAAGTTACCTCTTCAGAGCTCCTTTCAGCAGCAGAAATAGAGGGAGTGAGGTAATCAGGTTCACTGTAATATGGACACATTGATCCAAGTTCTTTGATACAGTTCCACTGACTTCAATGGTATTATGCCAGATATAAGTCTGGTGTATTGTATTTATATAAATTTCTTAGGAGACGACTTTCCTTCATTTGGCCTAGAAGAAACAACTCTGTTCATCTCAGGTTAAAAAATATTTCATTAACTCAGTGAAATCAAAATTAAGATTGAGATATTGTGCTGAGAGCTTTCACTGAAAACATAAGGCTATATTTGTCCTATTGTTGCAGGGTTCCTGCATCATTTGTTTAGAAACAAGAGCAAGACATTTTCCCAGATGTATGTATGTAGGTAGTCGGTCGTGTCTGACGATGACGTCTTGAGCTTGCACAGGCTCATTGGTTATGGACTCGTATGTGGCTGAGGACTCCTAGCTTTAAACGGCACGGGCATTCACAGCAGGGGCAAGGGAACTGTCCTGGCTCTGAGGTTGCTGCTGTTGTTTTCTTCCTCTCATGAACATCAATGAGGCGTACACATCGCTCTCTTCAAAGTTGTCGTACACGTGTCTTACGAGAGCACACCAGCCTGTTCGGTCTTTTGCATGCTGCTCTAGCTGATCTGGTTTTAAACCAGCAAGAGCAATATTGGCCTTCATGCAGTCTTTATACCTCTTGTGAGGACTACCTTGATTCATTTTGTCCTGGGAGAGTTCACTGTAGAGGAGTTACTTAGGGATTCTTGACTTCTCCATTCGTATGACGTGCCCTGTCCAGTGAAGCTGGAATTTCAGAATCATGGCTTTGATGCTTGTGGTTCCCGCTCTGTCCAGGACTTCCAGGTTCGTAACTCTGTCCTGCCATGGAATGTGCAGTATTGACCTCAGGCTGTGCGTGTGGAAGTGCTCCAGCAGTTTTATATGTTTTCTGTACAAGGTCCAGGTTTTACAGCCATACAGGAGACTGGTCAGGACTACAGCCTTGTACACTTTCAGGTTAGTGGACTGTCGGATATTGTGCTGATTCAGCACTCGCGCTCTCAGGCATCCTAGTGCCAAGCTGGTCTGGCAGATTCTGGCATTGATTTCTTTGTCAAGGGAGCCATCATTGGCTATCACACTGCCAAGGTACTTGAAGTCCTCCACTGTTTTTAACTCTGTTCCTTCAATAAAGATTGAAGTGGGGAGAGCAGCAGATCCTGGAGCAGGTTGAAACAGTGCCTCGGTCTTTCCTAGGCTGATGGTCAAACCAAACAGGCAAGTGGCATCAACAAACTTGTTCATGATGAGCTGGAGATCAGATTCCTTGCATGCCATAAGTGCACAGTCATCAGCAAAAAGGGCTTCAAGGATGAGCCTCTCAAGCATCTTGGTTTTAGCATTCAGACGACAAAGGTCAAAAAGTGACCAATCAAGTCTGTATTTTATGTAGACTCCATGGTCCAGGTCCCTAACTGCGTGGCTGAGGATGCACATGAAAAAGAGGTTGAATAACACTGGGGCCAGCACACACCCTTGCTTCACACCATTGGATATTTCAAAAGGATCTGAGGACTCTCCATTTGGAAGAACAATGGAACATGGAACAGGCATATGAGGTTAAGAAATCTTCTCAGGCAGCCAAGTTTTGACAGGATAATGCACAGGGCTTCTCTGTTGACAGTGTCAAATGCCCTGGTCAGTTCTATAAAGACAGTGTACAAATCCAAGTTCTGCTCTATGCACTTTTCCTGGACCTGACAAACAGCAAAGATCATGTCAATGGTGCTGTGGCCTGGGCAAAAACCACACTGTGCCTCTGGCAGGTTCTCCTGAGATTCTGGTGATCAGATGGTTGAGGATAACTCCAGACAAGATCTTCCCAGCAGTACAGAGAAGGGAGATGCCCCGGTAATTTCCACAGTCAGCTTTGTTGCCATTGTTCTTGAAGAGCGAGATGACTGTGGCATCCTTAAACTCTTTGGGCATATCTTCTTCTTCCCAGATGGTGGTCAAGATGTTGTGAAAGGCTTCAAGTGACACTAGTCCTGCCACTTTGAAAATTTCGGCAGGGATGCCTTCCATCACAGGGGCTTTGCCAGAGCTGGGCTGGCTGATTGCCTTTTTGACCTCATCCATTGTAAGGGGAAGGTCAAGACTGTCTATTGTGGGTTTCTGAGGGATCTGGTCTAGAGCCACAGGGTTGACAATGGAGGGTCTGTTGAGAAGGTTGCTGAAGTGCTCTCTCCAACTATTGTTGATGCTGTTTTCCCTCAGAAGGGTCATACTGTCTGCAGACAGAAGAGTTGTAGGACTTGAAATATTTCATTAACTCAGTGAAATCAAAATTAAGATTGAGATATTGTGCTGAGAGCTTTCACTGAAAACATAAAGCTATATTTATCCTATTGTTGCAGGGCTCCTGCATTATTTATGTAGAAACAAGAGCAAGACATTTTCCCAGATGCACTATTTCCAAATGCATTATTCCAGTTGCAATACATCAAGCTGTTTCTCTCTACATCCAAGTGATCACTTCTGATTCATGTATCACCGTGCTGCTGCAAAGATGATTGGAGAAGCTGAAGCTTGGGATATCCCTAATTTAAGCAGTCCTTGGATGGCTGTCAACCTCTATGTGTTTTTTGGTTTGATTTGGTTTGATATAATGCAACCATATTTCTAGTATGTCAGCTAGAAACATTACATATTTCATGCTCGTATGAATTTAACATATCGATCACAAAGCAGCGAAAGGGTAATTTTTCTACAACCATTCAATATGGAGATTGAGGCAATTATTGAACTGGTGATCTGGGAGGCACGAATGATTATTTTCAGTATTGTTTATGCTATAGGCCTAGCCACATTACGTCAGCTTTGCAGCAACTCTAGCTGTGGAAAGATGAAATAAACCTCATTTATATGTGTAGCTAAGTAGTCTTCTAATATAAGGGAAGCCCATCAGTAACATATAGCTTTCTTAGCACCACCCATCCCTTACTTCAGTGGCATCCCCTGGGAAACAGCGTAGCTCTTGTGGTGTACTATGTTGGAGGCTTCTCTAACTTCTCCAAAGGTCCCTCAGGATCAGGACAGCATGCAGGTGACATGTAGCAACTTGTGCCCTCCACTCAGTCTCTGAACTGAATTTAGCTGAGCCAAACACAAGGATTAGGAATGGTGCATGTGAGAAAGAGAGGGGAATGAACAGTTTTGGTTCCAAATCCCCCCCCCTTTTTTTTCTTTTTTCTTTACAGAACTTGGATGGAAAAACATGGCCTTTTAAGTTTCCATTATTTATTTTGTACTCTGAAACATTTAATCATTTGAAGGTTTCCCTTTGGACTTACTTTCTTTTGGAGTGGGTCTAATGTGTATGAAATGTTATGTAGGATTTTCTTACATGTTCAGCTCCTCTGATTTTGATGGGTGATAGTTCCAAAGTCAAAATCAATGACTGGGGAAAATGCACCTCTTTGTTGCTGCACAGGTGTTTGTAAAATTCATATGTATGCTTATAAAAATGAGCAAACAGTGATTGTTGGTCACTAATACATCTCTTTACCTCTCTATTTGTGTGGGGCAAATTTTGACTGTGTTGTTAACTGTCTTCCAATGAAACTGAGTGATTTCCTTGCTGATTGTATCATTCACCTGAGTGTCAAGAAAGAGAAGAGTTCTCCTAAATGTTACGAAAACACCAAAGCAATTACCTGGCCACTTGGTAAAGTTCAACAACCAGTTGAACAAATATGAAAAAACATCAAGTCAAGATTTTATTGTGTGACAGGTGTTCTGAGAAATGATATTGGGGTGAATAACATTCTTTGATGGCTGTCAGCACTGGACCAGTGTTTGGTGAGGCTTGAATCCAGGAGTAAGTAGTGAATTGACACACACAGTTTCAACTTACAGTTTTATTTACTTACTTTACCTTTTCATGTTGCAATTTTCAAAAATTTCAGGACTGGATCCTGCTGGATACTATGCCCTCTGGCCCAAGTACAGTAAAATGATTCACAACGTGATTAACTTAAGTACATGATCAGTCGTACTGACTACAGTAAACCCCTGAGATACACGCAACTGAATTGCATGTGTCTCCAGTTAATGTGACTGCTGCTCCTGACAGGAGTGGAAAAACCACACCTGTCAGGGGTAGCATCCTGACTCTTGCTGCCCCTGTGAGTGGTGGCAGTTGAGAGTCAGATTGCCATCCCTGACAGGAGTGGAGAAACTGCTCCTGTCAGGTGTGGCAGCCTGACTCTTGGCTGCTGCCCTGACAGGAGTGATTTTCTGGTCCCCAGGAGTAGTGGGGACCTGGGAACCAGATGGCAGCCTGGCTCTTGGCTCATGTGTCACCTCTGCTGGCTGTAACTGGGAAACTGACCAGCACATTGCTGCAGCCTGGCTCGCAGATCACTGTGAGAGCCAAGAAACTGTCCAGCACACCCCTGATCAGTTTCCTGTGTCCCATCAGTGGCAGAGAGCTGGGAGCCAGGCTACTGCCTTGTTCCCAGCTCTCCACAACTCAAGAGTTACTCCCTGAGTTACCTGAAAATTCAACTTACACAAGGCCAAGAATTAAACCTTCATGTAAGTCAGGAGTCTACTGTATTTAAAATTTAACGATTTGCTTAAGTGATTTGCTGACTAGGAACCAGAGTGTTCAAAACCTTGCAGGTACAAGCCTAAAAAAATCTATATAATAAGAATCCAGAATGATCACTTTGTGCACCACACTAAAGCCTACAATGCCTGAGCCAATGTGAAGTAACATAAACTATGGCTGAAAGCTCTTTTGTTTAAAATGGTGAGTCTCAAACTGTGGGTTGGGACCAAAAGCAGGTTACAATTTCCATTTTAATGGGGTTAACAGCAATGTTCTTTCCATTTTTTAATTCATGCACAGAATAAATTTTATTATTTGCACCAAAACATGGATAGATGTGTACCACCAATAAAAACACATGCTGCAATCTGCGGGCTTCTATGGGCACTAATCACCGCTTTATTCAATCCACAATGGTGATTAGGATTGTCACCAAATGGAGAAGTCAGAGGAGACAGATCAGGTGAAAGATCAATGCACCAGGACTGATGGACCCCATCAGACAAAGTGACTTCCAGTTAGCACTCAAAGGGAAACTGTCGACAGCACACCCTGAAGATGTGGAAGAACATTGGTGTCAACTGAAAAATGCCATCATTAGAGCCTGTGGAGAAACTATCGGCTAACACACCAGGAAGCATAAGGACTGACTTGATGAGAATGATGTGGAACTTGAACACTTGATTGAAGCAAAAAGGAAAGACTTTAGGGACTGGCAAAGCACTATCAATTGCACGACGAAGAAAGAATCACCTGCCAAGGCCAAGGCAGAAGAGCAACGTAAAATAAGTACTCTGAAAAAACGATGGTGGCCTGAGAAGTTGCAAGAACTCCAGCATCTCACAGACATCACCAATACAATAGGTTTCTTCAATGCTGGCAAAACTGTTTACAGACCAAGAAACCATGGAATTAATTCCCTGAGATCAAAGTATGGTACCTGAGTCTTGGAAGACAATGAAGCCATTGCTTCTCACTGGAGGCAGCACTGTAATAAGCTCCACTGTGGTCCTAGAATCCCTTGAGCAAATCCCTCAGTAACTGCCTAGAGACAATCTTGCAACACTTCCTACCTTGAGTGAGGTCCAAGCTTCCATCAAAGTGATGAAGTGCAATGAGACAACTGGACTGGATGGAATCCCCACCCCAAGTTTTCAAAGAATGTTGGCCAGAGTTCCACAAACAGCTCCCCTTCTTGATTCTCCACATCTGTGATAGGGAGCAGATACCACAAGATTTCAAGACACCCCGATCATCAGTCTTTTCAAGAAGAGTGACAAGTCAGACAGTGGAAACTATCATGGCATCTCCATCATGGCAATGACAAGGAAAAATTTAGCTCAAATCCTTGAAAATGGCTTCCTGCCACTCTTGACAAAATTCTCCCAAAATCCCAGTGTGGCTTGTGAGCATAGTGAGGAACAGCAGATATGATCTTCACTGCCCAGCAACTGCAAGAAAAATGTCATGAACGCAACCAACCCTTATATATGTTTCATCAACCTGACCAAATCATTCAACTCAGTCAATCGTACAGCCCTGTGCACCATCCTCTCAAAGATCATCTGCCCCAAAAAACTCATTAGGATTTTAAGGCTGCTTCATGACAACATGACTCCACACTATTGAGCAACAATAGATCCCAAAGTGACCCTTCTGAGGTCAAAAGGGAGTCAAACAAGGTTGTGTCATTGCCCCATCACTGTTCTGCATCTTCATTGCCATGACTCTTTGCCTCATTGATGGCAAGTTTCCAGATGGTGTGAAGATTGTCTATGGGATGTACAGGAAGCTTTTCAATCTCAGGAGACTGTAGGTTAAAAGCAAGTCCTCCACAACCTTGGTCATGGAGCTCTAGTACATGGATGACAATATGGTTGTTGGTGTTTCTTCCTTTCTGACTATCTTAAGTGCCTTCACTGAAGCATACAAGAATCTAAGCCTCACACTGAACATCTGAAAGACCAAGGTGCTCCCCCAACTTTCACTAGCTGAACAGTCTCATGCACCATATGCAGAAGTCAGTGGAGAACTGCTGGAAAATGTGAAGCACTTCTCATACCTTGGAAGTCTTCTTTCCACTAAAGTCAATATTGATGCAGAAATCCAGCATTGTCTGAGCTGTGCAAGCTTGACTTTTGCACGCCTGAGGCAAAGGGTCTTTGAGAACCGCAACATCTAGCCCAAGACATAGCTCCTTGTATACCGCGCAGTGATTGTTCCAGTGCTACTGTATGCATGTGAAACCCGCACAACACGTAAGTGTCATTTGAAGGCACTTGAACAACATCATCGATGATGCCTCAGGAAAATCACAAATACCTCTTGGGAGGATAGGAGCACTAACACTAACATCCCGGAAGAGTCAAAAATGATCAGCATTGAAGACATTATCATTCATCAACAACTTCATTAGACTGATCACATGGTTCAGATGTCTGATCAGTGCCTCCCAAAATAGATTCTGTTTTCTGAATTGGAGAAAGGAAAGAGGTGCGTTAGGGCCCAGCAAAAGTGATATGAGAATGTGCTGAAGGGACATATGAAAAAGTGCAGCATTGTTGTCAACACTTGGGAGAGCTTTGTCCGAGATTCTCCCAGGTGGAGAATGGTAATCTAGGAGGGGATGGCACAATTTGAGTGGTCCCACCGCAGTGCAGATGAGGACAGGTGGAGAAGAAAAAAAAAGAGAGGTAAAATCTGCCCCATATCCCTCCAACGGCTACCACCACCTGCGTCTTCTGTGATAAGATCTGTGGCTCCAGAATTGGCCTGATCAGCCATCAACAGACTCACAAATGGGAGGGCGACATGAAGATGTCCTAATCATTATCAAGTGACCACCAAGAATCAGCTGAGTGGCACCTGGATCTCTCCAGGGCAGCCATCCATGCTCTCAGCTTACAGGGTGCACTGGTTGCCAGGGCTGGCATTAGCCTTATTGAGCCCTGGAGTCAAAGCTGAAGCCTGAGCTCTACCACCCAGGACCAAATCTTTGGGTACCAGGGCTCAGGTTACGGATCTCCTAACCTGAGGCTGAAGACCTCAGGGTTCAGCTTACTCCCACTCCCCACCCCCTCAGGGATGGTGGGGCTCAGGCTTTGGCCCTCTGCCCAGAGTTGCGGGGCTCAAGCAGGTTCAGATTTCCATCCCTCCTCCTGGAGACACATAGTATTTTTTGTTGTTAGAAGAGGGTTGCTGTGCAAAGAAGTGTGAAAGCCCCTGATTTACAACATCTGTAGCCTTAACCCTCATAAGGATTTATAGTTTGTACCATCCAATTTTTAAGTTCTTAGTCATGTTCAACTGTTTTACAGTTTACAGATTTTATCTGCTGAGGTTTCCACCTACTTTAGAGAAAACATAATTGAAGTCACTCTAATTTAGATTGCAAGCTCCGTGATGTAGGGACTCAATCATTCTCTGGCTCAAAGAGAGCACCATAAACACTGATTTTCAATAAGGGCTTGATTCTGTCAAGCTTACTCAATTGAACTTATTGCAGAATAAGTTATTACTAAAAAGTGTTCACTTAATTGGGCCCTAAATAACACATATAAAGATTTTGCAACCTAGAAGTAATTAATTTTGTCTCAGAACCTACAAAACGTATAGCCGTTTTATGGCTGAGTTGACTGAATCAAAGGCCCGTTACAGGGGCTTCACATGTACACAAGCAAAACTGAGTAGATACAAACTTTTTAGTATACTTTAAAGAGGTCAATGACTGTGTGCATAGTAGAGTTTCGGATTTACAATCTAAACCTTGACTATGAGCACAGGTACTAACTGTCTTAAAATGTAACCTCAGGTATTTGCACCTGCAAACACTGACCTGAGTGTGTGGACACTGGCTTCTATTCCTGACTCTGCCACTGACCTGCTGAGTGAGTTTGGGCATATAATTTCATCTCTTTCCTATCCTTTTCTCATATCTCATTGTTTCTGTCTGGGACGTTTGGATTGTTAGCTCTTACGAGAAGAGATGCATGTGAAAACTGTGTCCGCATTTACAGTGTGGATAGGAGAAAATACCCATGCCTGACTTGTTTGCGACAAATCAATAGAAACAGCTTAGGCCGGGGCTCTTAAGAATGTACCCATTTTCATATACACCTGGCCTATACTATGGCCACATCTACACTCACCCCTCCTTCTGGAAGGGGCATGGTAATGAGTGGAATGAAAGATGCAAATGAGGTGTGAATTAAAATATCTTGCTCCTCATTTACATATTCCTGTGAGATCTCAAAAGCTACTGTTTGTGGAAGAATTGTCTTCCAAAAGGGAAGTTTCCTTCATAAGGATGCCCCTCCCTCCCTCGTCCCCTGTCTCCTTCTGAAGGAGACCCGTCAACATGGCAGCTTTTGTTTCCAGAAGAGGATCTTCTGGAAGTGAGATCTCACGGGAATGTGCTAATGAGGCATGAGATATTTTAATCTGTGCCTCATTTGCCTCTTCTGCTCCACTCATTACCATGTCCCTTCTGTAAGGGGGAGTGAATGCAGACGCAGCCTATGTGTTTGGCTTGGTTTTAACTATCTCAGTCAGGGGTCAGTACAGCAGATGGCCAGGCGCTGTGCCAACAACTACTGGCTCGAGCTATGCAGCAGCATCCAGACCAGTGCTGACTTTGGTAATCTCTGGGGAATGTACGAAGGCATCAAGAAGGCATTAGGACCCACCCAGAACAAGATGGCACCTCTGAAATCCAAACCTGGTGAAGCCATCACTGACAAAGCCAAACAGATAGAGCGCTGGGTTGAGCACTACTCCGAGCTGTACTCATGCAAGAAAATTGTGGTTGATACAGCCTTTTATGCTGTTGAGCTTCTACCAGTAATGGACAAACTGGACCAGGAACCAACTGTGGATGAACTGGAGAAAGCCATCAACAACATTGCAGCAGGAAAGGCCCCAGGCCAGAATGGTATACCACCAGAGGTAATCAAGTGTGGCACAGACACTCTCCTGGAACCCCTACATGAGCTACTGTGTCTGTGCTGGAGAGAGGGAAAGGTTCCACAGGATATGCGCGACGCTAACATCATAACCTTGTATAAGAACAAAGGAGACAGAAGTGACTGCAACAATTACCGTGGAATCTCCCTCCTAAGCATCACTGGTAAACTGTTCGCTTACGTCATCCTCGGCAGACTCCAGAAGATTGCTGAGAATTTGTATCCCGAATCACAGTGTGGATTCCATGCACATAGATCTACCATTGACATGGCCTTCTCTCTGAGGCAGCTGCAGGAGAAATGCAGGGAGCGGAGGAAGCCACTCTATATTGCCTTCATCCACCTGACCAAGGCCTTTGACTTGGTCAGCAGGGATGGACTGCTCAAACTGCTCCACAAGACAGGCTGTCCACCACGGTTACTCAAGATGATCCAGTCTTTCCACGAAGACATGAGAGGAACCATCCAATATGACAACACATTCTCGGATGTTTTCAGCATCAGGAGTGGCGTCAAACAAGGATGTGTCCTTACTCCAATATTGTTCGGGATCTTCTTCGCGCTCCTCCTGAAGCACGCCTTTGGATCTTCAACAGAGGGTATCTTTTTGCACACAAGATCTGATGGGAAACTGTTTAATCTTGCAAGGCTGAAAGCTAAATCTAAGGTGCGGGAAGTCCTCATCAGAGATATGCTGTTTGCAGATGACGCTGCTGTATTCACACAACACAGAAGACCAGCTTCAGAAACTGCTGGATTGGTTCTCCAAAGCATGCAAGGACATAGGGCTTTCCATCAGCCTAAAGAAGACAAATGTACTTGCTCAGGACGTTGCTGACCCTCCATCAATCAGCATTGACAACTATTCATTAGAGGTCATCCACGAGTTCATTTACCTCAGGTCCACCATCACTGACACCCTGTCATTGGAGTCTGAGCTAAATAGGAGGATCGGAAAAGCAGCCACAACTCTGTCCAGACTCAGTGAGAGAGTGTGGAATAACATCAAGTTGTACACCCACACCAAAATGCAAGTATACAGAGCCTGCATCCTCAGCACCCTCCTTTACGGCAGCAAGTCTTGGACCCTGTACGCCCACCAGGAAAAGAGGCTGAATGTCTTCCACTGGCGGTGCCTTAGGCGCATCCTTGGAATATCATGGAAGGACAGAGTGAACAACACCGCCGTCCTTGAGAAAGCTGGAATCCCAACCATGCACACTCTTCTCAGGCAGCGGCAGCTCCTCTGGCTTGGCCACGTCCACAGGATGAATGATGGAAGGATCCCAAAAGACATCCTGAATGGCGAGCTAGCCTCTGGAAAAAGACCTCCCGGACGCCCCCAGTTGCGCTACAAAGATGTTTGCAAGAGGGACCCCAGGGAGGTAGCCATCGAGCCGGACAGCTGGGAGGAGCTAGCAGACGATTGCAGCAGATGGAGGCAGGAACTACATAAGGGCCTTCAGAAGGGTGAGATGAGGATCAGATAGCTAGCAGAGGAGAAGCAAGCCCACAGAAAGCACAGTAAGGACCTGCCAGACACCCATTACACATGCAACATATGCAGCAAGGACTGTCACTCTCGTGTGGGCCTTCACAGTCACAGTCAACGCTGCAAATAATGATCCCAACTGGAACTACGAAGGGCGCGATCCATAGTCTACGTAGACTGAAGGATGCTACTACTACTACTTCTAGTCAGGGGCGTGAGAAATCTACATCTCTGAGCAGAGTTGTTAAACTGAGGTAAGACTCTATGGCTGTTTCTAGACATGCCACTTTTTCTGAAAGTAGCACGAATATAAACAGCCCAAAAATGCTAATGAGGTGTAGATGTAAATTTCCAGTGCCTGATTAGCATACGGTCACATGATTTGGAGTCCAGAAGACGCTCTTGCAGACTCCAAAACATCGTGTAGAGGCATAGCTCCTGGGGGATCTCCTGGAAGGAAATCCTCCTTCCAGAAGACACTTCTTCCTGAAAATTTTTGGGAAGAAGGGGCCTCTGGAAGGAGGACTTCCTTCTGGAAGATCCCCAAGGGGCCATGCCTCTCCATGCTATTTTGGAGTCCTAAAGAGCTTCTGCAGGACTCCACATTGTGTGACCGTATGCTAATGAGGTGCCAGAAATTTACATCCACACCACATTAGCATTTTTCCGGCCATTTGTTAGTATGCCACTTTTGGAGAAAGTGTCATGTGTAGAAAGACTTATGTAAACAGTGACAGGCTGATGAAGAAATTCTTTCATTGACTTAGCTGCCATCTCTCAGGGAAGGGGATTGCCTGTGTTATGGGAGAATTCCTCCTGACAGCGAAGGTGGTGTCTGCACTGATTTGCAACTATTTTGTTGTAGTTTCTTTAAGTGTAGACAATCCTATAATGCTGTTTCTTTTCTAGGATGTAAGATAAATAACTCAGTGGATAGAATCTGGGATGCTTTCCTTTTCTTCCTCATGTTGAACTTGCTGAGAGTGACTTTGCTGAAGATGCAAATAAAATGAATTCTTCTACATTGTTTTTGACCATGGATATACAGAAAGATTCCATTGGATTTTAAGAAAACACAGAATGATAAAAACCACTGAATTTATAGTTCCATCTATAGTTCTGTCAATCCCTTGTTAGGCTGTATTACTTGTAAGTGTGGTTGCTAGGAATTGGTTATTAGAGCTATACTAAACAGGTCAATAGTCCATCAATAATTTAAGATATAATTTAGTAGTGTAATTCTATTTTCTTGCATAGTGCTCTCTGCTGCTTTGATTCAGGGCAATTATAAATTACAGAATTATATATTTGTTGATGTATTTTGTTAAAATATTTTGTGGGACAAAGAACTATCACCTTAACTATTTGCATAATATTTTATCTCTAAACTATGGAGACCTAATCACGATTAAGTATGTGTAGTGATATGAGACCTTTCAGTGAATGACACCAAAGATGTAATGGTATTAATTCCAAAATGTCACTCTTGTCCACTGCTCAGGGAAGTTTAACAGACCTATTTGGGAATTATTTTTTGAACAGTTTACTATTGGAAATTGTCATTGTAATGAAACAGCTTTTTTGTTGTTTAATTGTATGGTGTCCAATGAAGGGTTCCATGAAAAAGTTGTATGACAAAGCTTCACATATCATATGGTGTTAAATTACTGCTGATATGAGTGAAATGTAAAAATAACATAAAATGAAACCACTTAAAATCCATTTCAAATGACTATTTCACTTCAAGATAAAATTTTGATCTTTTGAAAACTTTTCTCAAAGTATATTTTGGAAACTTTTATTTCAGGCAAAGTTTCAAAAATACAAATTGGAATAAAGGTAACAATGAACACCAATTTCAAAATGACAACATTTTCTGTGGAATAAAAATTCCAAGTTTTGACCAGTTCAAATCTGTGTCCACTGAGACTAATATTCTTTCCATGTCCAGTCTGAAGCCTTCTCAGCTGCTGTCCAACGGATTCAGGCAAAGCATTCATAGTACATGCACCACAGTGCTAGATCTGTGACAAAAACAAAGTTAAGAATCACATAAACTTCATTTATAAGAGGCAAGATTGTCCTATTTCTTGATTACACTGAACAGCCATGGAAGATTTTTCCCCATCCTCCTCTCTTCTGTCTTTCCTTAGTCATGAAGTTACTGAGGAAGGGTTGTGTGGGAAGGGTGGGCATAATGCTCAGAATGTAATAAAGTTGAGGCCTATTCTGGTCTCTTACGGTAAGGATTTTCACAGACACAGTGCTTTTTTGTGCTGGTGCTTGCCGGTACTGAGTACCAGAACCTTAGCAGCCCCAACCATGGGATTGAATGAGATTGGGGGTGGGGAGCTGCCTGAGTACTGGCACCTCTTTTTTTCACAAAAAAGGCACTGCACATACACATTGCTCCTTTCTTTCCATGTGAGTTGCATAGGTAGAAGTGGAGACTCCATGATAGCCTGAGCTTGAAGACTGGGACAGGCACATTGGCTTTGATTCCATACTTGTTGTAGGTAGTCCGTCATGTCCGACAATAAAGTAAAAATATGAAAAAGGCCTGCTCAGTCTTCTGGGAGGCTGCAGAACTCCTCTGTCATCCTGGGGTCAGAGGTGGGTGACCAAAGTCCACAGGCCGCCTACATGCAGGTTTGGAACTACGACTTCCCGTGATCACCTCCACCTGTCGCTTCGCCCCTCCGCCATCGCTGCAGGACTTTGAGGTAGACAGAAGTGATGAGAATGTGCAAAGAACCTATGCAGGAGAATGTTTAAAGTGGAAAATCCGTTGCACAGGGGCAGTTCCACTCTCCTGACCTCAGAAGCCTGGTTCCAGTGGTACAAAAAGTTGTCACAGCTGGGACTTCCTAGGCTGCAGTGTATGGCCATGCCGTCCTTGGTGCCTTGTCCTGCCCATCACTCTCCAGAGTGTTGAAGAACTGCCTTTCTGGTTGTTGGATCTTGCTGTTGATCTCATCCGTCCAGTCCGCCGGGGCTGACTTCGCATGCTGGGATTGGCAATTCCCTATCTCACCCCAGGTTTCAGACCTGCCATCTACCTTCACCTGGTTTAGCCCTCCTGTCAAAGTGGTTTATCAGGGTGTGGCCGCTGCATGCTACAGCTTTTTGGAGCCACAGCTGAGAGCTGGGTGCCAGGTGGGGACCAAAGGTGCATGAACTTCCCCCAAAGAGACTCAATAAGTTCCTACACCAGAGGTTCTACCCCTCCCTGGACACCCCATACATTCCATACCTGAATTGCGAAACAGTGCAAAAATGTTGGGTGTTATTCACATCACTTATTTCTTGCTTAGAAAGTGTTATTCAAGTCAGCTTTTCTGCATACCTTTCCTAGTTGTCAACCAGTATTGAATTGCAGAGTTGTATCCTGGAATTTAGTGGCAAATGCATGGATAACAATCGTACTTAATTCCTTATATGAGAAAAGTGAACACAATTTCCTTGCTAAGTGGTGATGGGAGAAGACACCATTCACCAATTTGAGACCTATAGCTGAAACATGTCCAGGAGCAGAGCTAAGACCAAGAAGATTCCAAGACTCTGCAGTGTTTAGCATTCAGTTCTTTGATTCTGTGCATACATATATTTAACTATTCCTCCCTTTCTTGGATGTTCAAAAGATCTTTAGAGAAATGTCGGTGTTAGGGCAGGGGTATGTTTTTCCATTTCATCTCTGTAACTCAATTTTAGCTGTTTTAAGACTTCCTCTTCTAAATTTGAAAGTCACTTTATTTTCAGAAGTTGAATTTTGAAAGCTTCTCCTCAGGCTCTTTTATTCCTGGAGAACAAACAGCCTGGAACTGCTTTTAGCACTTCTTCAAAAAGCAAGAATTTCTTAATAAATTACTTTGCAGCAACAAAAGTCAAAATCCCCTGGACATGATTTAAGGTAAACATCAAAAAAAAGGAGATTTAACTCTTTCTTCTTATTATTTATTTATTTATTTATTTTATTGTGCAAGTTCAGACATAAAGACAAGTATGTGAGTGATATGAAATGTCCTCACACAAAAAGGAATTTTATTGATATTATGACAGTGGGCAGTCTCATAGGGAGATTAATACCTATCTAAATTGTACCCATATTTTTTGTTTTTTTTTCACCTTGTACAATTCCTTTTTCTCAGCTCTCATGGGAGAATACGTCTGCTCCCCGTAGGCCCTTAGTCAATCTCAAAAGCAGTTTTATAGTTTTGTGTATTTTAAATGCCACAAAATTGATCCATTAAAAATGGCAAGTTTGTAGTGCAGTCATCCAATACTGGACCTCTCAACGTTGATAAGTTTGACACTTGTGGAGGTTTAAAACTGTAGGATTTTGGTTCATAGGAATTTGTCTGTCCCCCAGGTTTCAGGATCAGCTTTAAGGTATCTCCCCATCCCCAAAATAGTTATGAATGATAGTGGAAAAAATTGACCCTTGCCTGATTCCTACCCCAAACTGTAGTTTTTTGGAAGCTTGATAAGTTAACAGAGACTGGCCCTGGTCTGTGGTCTGTGATGGAACACAGTAGAAGGTTAGATTTCTAGACTTTGCTTCAAATGGCTTTCAGTGGGTAGATTTAAGGAGGGGGAAATATCAGACAAGAGTTAAGCCTTCAACTAAAATTGCTAATAACTTCAAACATCACTAAACCAGGCCATGGGTATCTGAAGATAGGATATGCCAACTGATGGTTGATTTCTGTCAGGATGGGCAGCTGAAGAGCAAAAACTTACTGTCTGTGTCAATCCATTGGCTTTTCAAAGGCTGGTCAGCAGAAAGCAAGGGAGGTTAGAACAACTGTGCTTTCCCTTTTCTCTTTATCAGTCTTTTGGGATGTCATAGTCTGTTACTCCACGTTCATTTGAGAGAGGGCAGATTTGCTGCCAACAGCTGTTGAGAATGATTCAGGCTTGATTCTCTGGTGAACTGAGTTCCCAATTAGTCAAAGGTTTCAGATATCCTTTAAGAGCAATTAATTGTGGTTTGACTAAAAATTATTTTGAGGTCCCTCAACACTATTGCATCTAAGCAAGCGCAAACTTTATCTGAGTGACACTCCAAGACGTAGCACTGTTCTATTATCCCCATTTTGTAGATGGAGAACTAAGGCATAGAAAAATTAACTGACATTACAAGGGACATAGAGGAAGCCTGTGGTAGATTAGAAGGTGGAATCGGGGGCTCCTGAGATCCAGGGTTGTGTCCTGAGGACTAATCCATCATTCCTTATGTTTGAAGGTATCAACATTTCAGGCTTATAAGTTTACCCACCATTGTACGATGTACACATTGTGGAGGTAGAAATAGAATAGAAAAGTGCTAGCTCCCAGCCTTCTGCTCTGCCCACTAGCAAGCACTTCGGACTCCCTTCCTTGTGAAAACCTGAACAAGATTTGTATATGTCGGGAGCTTTATGTTTTATTCACTTGGATTTTTTTAATAAACAAACACACTACTTCATGCTGAGCTGTTCACTGTTAAAAATGCGAGAAGAAATTGGTTTCTTCTTTTCACCTGCACCTGGCTGTTTCCCTGGTGGATAAATCATTTTACCAAATTAGTCTAGGGAAAAAGAGAGGACATATCTGACAGCTGCATACATTTTGTCCATGCCTGATTGTGTTTCCATTATGATTTTTTCACTACAATTTGTTCTCTGCTGCTATGCTAAACTAAAAGATTATTTTGGGGGAAAAAATTCTGTAAAGGACAAATCATTTGGGATTTCCAAAAAACAAAAAAGTCCTGGTCGTAATTGCCTGTGCAATTTATAGAAAGCTCTGTTGCCACTGTTGGTTACTCAGTTTTCTCCCACTTGCTTCAAATGAAAGGTGTGTGGTAAGTTGTAGTGTTCCAGAGCTGGAACGTACTCTTCCTTTTCATTTTAGTATTTTAAGTCTATGATATGTGCTCATGCCCAGATTGATCATGTAACAGTAATAATAATGCAGTTAGAGTTTTCTTTGCCTTACTTTAAGGGCCTGAGGCTTAATTACACTAAGATTTCTTGAACAATTTTGTCTTTTCAATGAAAGCTTTTTGTACAGTATTTACTACAGTGGAATTTTGACCTCTGGGATCTGGCACAATACAAACAATAAATAGTATTTAATATAATTTTACCTCAAAGTAGACGTATATCCCTTTGTACATGTGCAGAACTTCTTTTAAAGGGCCTCTTCATGGAGGATGTGTGGAGTGCATGTTATTATTGCTAAGTACCCCCTCCTAAGTATCTCCATTAATAAAAAAAAAATTGGCATCAGCTGCTGCACCCTCAGATGGAAATGTCTCTTCCCTGCCTCCTTCCTCCTTCATTGTCACAAAGTTTGGATATTCCTCCACTTGTAAGTAATGTGACCTTATTCTTGATTCTCAGATTTATAAGAAGGGAAGTAGAGTTAATGCTGAACGTTGGTCTATCACCACTTTTATATCATTATAATTTATATACCAGTGCTTCACTCTTACATCTTCTGAAACCTTACTCTATGGGTTCTTGGGCTGTATTCATGACCTTGGGATCTGAGTATGCTTTAATCTGTGTCTTCATTTTATTCTTGACTTCACTACTGCCTCTCTCTGAATTGTTCAGGTCATGGTTCTGCAGCCTCCAGCCTTTGCAGAATCCTGCTGCCTTTCTCCTCCCATTTGCCAGAAGATACGACCACACCATCCATGTATTCAGCAACTCTACTGAATGTGTGCCCTGTATACCCATTTAATGATCCAGTTCACAATTGCTGTCCATAAGCTTGCTCTAGGTTTCTGGATGGATCTAGTCTCTTTTACCTCACCTCATACTTGCCTCAATCAGTTACTAGTAACAGAAATATTTTACAATTTGAAGATGGTAAGGTTCCCCACAGGACAGCCTCAAGATTTATGGGGCCCTGACAGCAGCATAGGGATGGGGGGATTTTTTAAAGGCGTGATTTTATAATTTTCAGCAACACGCTAATGAAATTTTTAAAGCAAATTTTAAACAAAGGTCCTGTGGACAAACACTGTACATTCAGGAACTGACTGTGCATACCTGGGGGTGGAATAAGCCTGTTAAATGGCTTCATTGCCATTTGAATGGCTCTTTCACAGGTTCATTGTTCTACTAAGAGTTTCTAGCAAGCTTCTTCACTTTTAAGTTTAACTAAATCCTCTTGAGAGGAAGCAGAGCCACAGAACAGGAAGAGGCAGATGGGTGGACATGCTGACTCTGATCTTCAGGTGCCTTACATTGCTATGCAGTAACAGAGAGGCAGCCGTGTTAGTCTGTATTGCTGTGTGTTCTGCATATGGGCAAGAACAGCCCTGATTCTCCTCTTTGGCTTTACAATGAACTTGTCATGGATTTGAAACTACTTAGTATACCAAATGATTTCAATTCATTTACTCCTGATTTACACCAGAAGAAGCAAAAAACTGGAATGTTTGTTGTTGTTTGCACTTACATTTACTTAGAATTTCATTGTCCTCAAAAGGACAACAGTTTTGTAATTTTGCTACAGAAATACACTGTGTTAATACGTTAGGAAAATGAAACTGGTTGTATTTCCATTGTGATAAGACAAGCTCCTGGGCATTGTTATAATAAAAATAGCACTGAGAATAATATGTGCCAGGGTGACAATATGATCGTGCGCTAGTCATGGGCACAGCTGGTTGCTTCTATTATTGCTTTTTTTCACATTCCCTCTTCCTCGCTTCTTCTGCTTTAACAGAACTACATGCATGAATGTACTGAGGATAATAAACTGGTAAATAATGCTGGGCTTCCCCCAGGACTTCTTCCACCTGGCTCCCCAATAACTCAGTTTGACGCCAGTCTCATCACTCAGATTTCTTAATCTGGCATATGGCAGAACTACGCTGACTGTATCAGACTCAAGCACAAAGAGTGGATGTAGCGTGCATCACACATCCAAAGTTACACAACAGACCTCTTCCTTTATGTACATTTATACATCACATTGCACTTACTGTACATTGCATCACACATTTTAGGACTGGTTTGGTCCCTTCACAGGAACCAGTCTCTCTACAGCATTCTCTGTCCATTCACTGTCCACGCCCAACTTGCTCTTTGCTTTATCTAGGGTGACCATATCTCCCTATCAAGAATACAAGACAGGGGAGGGAGGGGGCAGCAGCTACCCTGCCACAACTGCCAAGGGCTGCCAACCTGGGCAACCTCCCTGACTGCCCTGAGCCTTGGGGAGCTGGGAAGGAGGTGGCAGCTGTTCTGATGCTCCTCCTGGCTTCCTTGTACTGTGAGGAGCCTGGAGCCTGGTGCTGGTCAGGTTCCTGGCTCCCCTGAGGCATGGGGAGCTGTGGGGACAGCCACACAGGTGCACTCCAGGCTTCCCCATAAATTGGGACACCTCCCCAGTGCCCAAAATACAGGGCTGTCCTGGCAGAAAGGGAACAGCTGGTCACAGCACTTTATCTTACATTTCAGGCATACACATATTAAAGGGGGAAATATGCAATATTTGGAGATCACATATCCTTTGCTATTTAGATAGGAGTTGTTCATTGTTGGGCTTTTAGACATTCACTGAAATATTGAAAATAATCAGAACCTATATATATATATTACTTTGCAATTATAGCATTGGGAGTCACAAAGTCCTTAAAGAGCCATGTGTGGCTCCAGAACCACAGGTTGCAGAGTCCTGGCCCAAGCCAATTGCCTTATTTGCCTTGCCCTAAGCCCAGGCCTGGACATAAATCTGACCATTTACTATTAATCTATTGTGTATGTAATGCCTATGGTTTAGTATGTTTCCCCCACTCATAACTGGTTAAGGAAAACCTGCATCCAAAATTCTTAATTAGAAAATTGTAAAATACTATGAATGTTTTTGATCCTCAGAGCCATTATAAAAACTGTCAAACAGCACATCCAACACACATTTGTGGGACTATTTAGCAAGTGTCTTGTAAAGTGATATGAAAACTAGTGACATGCTTGTGATGAATATTATTGATTAATGTATGTAAAGGTTGTGTGTAAGATTCATGTGTGTTGGAAATATGTTCTCAAAATACGTTTTGGAAGCAGTGGATAAAATGACTGCCTGACACCGAGGAATACAAATTTACCAGGCTGTCAGGCTTGATTACAGGCAGAAGAAAATGAAGGTATATTTTCATATAAGGTAAATAAAGCAATCAAGTTAACAAGTGGCAGAGAAAACAGCTTGGCACTCTGGAGTTTGAATCCTTTGAAACACTTGAAGCAAAGACTATGGACTCTGGAAAATATAGGGAAAGCAAAAAGACATTTAGATTATCTATCATTTAGGAAACAAAAGGGACAGTGTCATCTGATTCTCTGAACACTGCCAGGAAAGGCTAGTGATTCTGATAACTTGATGTAAGTGAGAAAGCTGTTTAGGTAAACAAAATAGCTAGCTAACTGAGTCGTGAACACTTGAAATAATGTTTTATTTTTGCTTGCAGCCATGCCTGTCTCTTTCACTCTTACTTAATATCATTTACATCTGTGGTTTTTATGAATAAACTTTTTCTTGTTTTGCTGAAAACCATCTCAGTGCTGTGTAGTAAAATGAAGAGTGGAGCCTCCTGTTAGATAAACCAGGAGATTGGTTGTACAACAAATAATTATAGAAGAAGCAAACTGGACAGTGAAGAGGGTCATCTTGTTACCATCAGCATTTAGACTGGCAGAGTCTTGAGCTTTTCATGGAGGTAGATAGATTGGTATGAGTGGGAAATAACACACAGCCTCAGATCTGGCAAAAGCAGAGAAGTAACCAAGTAACCAAGTGGCTTTATTGTCCTGGATTCCTAGAAGAGAGCATTACATATTTCTTTTAACTTCCTCCTCAATTTTTCCTCTTATTAAAGAAGATAAAAAACCTGCAAGATTCCTACAGAAAAGAAATATTATGTGGGTTTTGTAGGAGCTTCCTGATACATTTCAAGGAAAATGGAAGGGCACTTCTTGCACAGGCTTTCTTATATCATTGTTTTTCAGCTGTATATTTACATTTTAGAGTTCTGTGTCAGAAGAAATACTTATTTCTATCTTTCCATAGAAAGACAAGTTTCTACAATCTGATAAAAAGTAGACTATGCTTATACAGTAAACTCTTTCATATAAGGCATTATATCAGGGATGGTTTAGACAGCACTTGGTCCTGCCATTGGGGCAGGGGGCTGGACTCGATGACCTCTCGAGGTCCCTTCCAGTTCTAGTATTCTATGATTATTCAGAAGTCTCATATAACTGGCGTTTTAACCATAAGTACAGTAATTCCCCAAGATACGCAAGGGATGTGTTCCATGCAACCCTCGCATACCCTGAGATTTGCATAAATCAGAGGCTTGGGCATTGGGTTGGGGCGTGGGAGGGAGGCAGGGGGGATTAAACCTGGGGAGGGTAGGGCTGCAGGAGGAGTTGGGGGGTTGGAGTTGAGCTGGATTTATGGGGGTTGGAGCTGGATCTGTGGGGGTTGAGGCCAGGCCCCAGGGGGTTGGGGCCGTGGCATGTGGCGGAGGCTGGAGCCAGGGCATGTGATTGTGGCTGGAGCCTGGGCATGCGGCAGTGGCTTGAGCCAGGGTGCGTGGCAGTGGCTGGAGCAAGGGCACGTGGCAGTAGTTGGAGCTGGGGACTGTGGCAGTGGCTGGAGCCAGAACTCTGGCAGAAGCTGGAGCTGGAGTGCATGGTGGTAGCTGGAGGTGAGGCATGTGGTGGTAGTTGGAGCTGGGGGCGGTGGCTGGGGCTGGGGCGTGTGGCGGTGGCTGGAGCCAGGGTGTATGGCTGAGGCTGGAGACAGGGCATATGGCAATTGTTGGAGCCCCCTCGCCCTCGCCCTCGCCCTCGCCCTCGCCCTCGCCCTCTTCAGGGGAAGAGCAGGTTGCTGCCAGCTCTGTTTCCCTTTGACAGGGGGCTCTCCTCCCCATCCCGCATCTGGGCATATCTGGAAGGTTTACACTATAAAGTATGAATTGGGGACAGCCACGTAAGAGCAGGGTTGCATACTCTGTACTCGTGTAATCTGAGACTTTACTGTAAATGTGAGTTATGTTTTCCATAAGGTAGTAGAGTAAGAGTAAATACAAATAAATACAGCAATTACAGTATAAGTTTACAGTGTATAATACTGCTGTTGTAGGTGAATAAAATACTCTGCATGCATTTTTATTTGTTTTTAATATCTAATTTGTGTTTCTTTAGTTCTGTAACTCTCTATTATCCAGAATATTTGAATATCCAGCAATCTCCTGGTCCCGTGGCTGCTGGGTATGACAGAGATTACTGTATTGCTGTTTATTTGGTTTACAGTGGCACCTACGGTGTCCATTGTGTTAGGTGTTGTACATTACACATGGAAAGAGACTGTCCCTGTTCTGAAAAACTGTCAGCCTTAAAAACAGTCAAAGCAAGGAAAAAGGGAAGTCTTATCTTTGTAATTCTTCTGCTCGGTGGACTTGGCAGACACCAGGGCTGGCTTCAGTATCCAAGGGTTCCTTTTCTTCAGTGCAACAGAACTACCTTGAGCCCCCATGGGGTAACCTGAGGAAATTACCCATCACCCTAAGAGGCAATACTTCTCTTCTTGTCAGCAGTCTGAGAGTAGAAAAGAAACGTTTAATAGAAGGAGGGAAGGAACCTGGCATTAACTTTGGAAAACTGCAGAAGCAGGATATGTAAACAAGAAACAAAAATCCCTGACCAAAACACCCACTCCAGAATACACTGGGCTGTGTCCTTTGATTCACATTCCTAAGTCCAACAAACTAAAGTTTCCATATTGTGCCCTTCCCTTCTCCCTTCATCACGCACCAGTTGTCCTAGGGGATTTTTAATTAACTCTGTCTTTGAACAGTGCGACAAAGAGGTTAAATCATACATTAGGCCTCTTAGGCTGAGCTCACACTCCTCAGTAGGACACCCGTCCCTTCTCTCTCTTACTCTTCACTGGTATCTGGCATCCAAGGCCCCAGCTTAGCAAATTCAGTTCAAGTGAGGGTGCTCCCTCAATCACAACAAGTAAATACAGTTCTGCTACCCTGTACTCATATGGGAAAGACAACAGCATTTCTTTATCTCTCTATTCATTATGAAAGAAATTAGTAACCCAACCCCAGCCACAGTTCATCACTTTGATAATACAGTTCTGCAAGGCAGAAAGGGTGTGTTAAATGTAAACACAGTCTGGTTTAGAAGCCTTTTCTTACCCCAGCTCATCATGATCTATCAGGAGAGTGCTCCTTCAGGCCCTGCTTACATCCCAATTTCTCAGATGGGGAACTGAACCATAAAGAGATGGAGGGGCCCAAGAAGCGTGAAGCAGAAAGAAAAAAATCATCCCAGGCCTCCTAAATCCCAGTTCATTTCCTCAAACACAAAACCAAACTTCCTCGCAGACATCCCAAATTGTGTTAGGTGCTTCTAAAACACACACACAGAAACAACTCTCTCCCTTCCCCAGAAGAGCTTGTAGCCTTAACGATGATTGTGACATTCCCTCAGATTACACTAGAATTGTTGAGATCAGAGTTTCAAATGTGGTGGACATTTATTCTCAAATTGTAGTTTTAACCAAGAGGGTTCCTTCATTAGCCATAGTCCCATCTGTTGATCTCAGAAAAATAGGCTCCTGAGAAAGAAATGTGTTAAACGCTAATCAGGCTTTGCAGTGTGCTACTTTGAGGACTGCTGTCTGCACCAGCAGATTGCAGAGATGGCTAATATACCATAGGGCATTTCTTTACCTGCACAGATGTTGAACAGGCCTGTTGTTTCCTCACAGATATAAAAGAGTGACAGTCCAGGTGCTAATCATGCCTGTGGGTTTGAACAGGATAAATGTTTGTCTCATCTGCTGCAGTCTGACAGCTGAAATAGCTGAAGGAATTTCAGCCCCTAACAGAGATGTGTGCTGCCTAGAAGAGCATTCTGGTGCCATTTATCTGCCAATCTGCTTGGGGATCATGTTGTTGTTTTCCAGAATGCACAGACACCATGAAAAAGACCATATTTGTATTCTAGTCAGGATTCACTCATCACAAAATAGCACTGAGGGTACTCCATACTTTAAAGGATGTGACCAACAGCAGTTTACCTGAATCTTATCGTGTGTTTCTGGAAGAGCAGAAAGCTTCTAAGTGCCATGAGGTGGTGAATTCTTGTAAATAGGACAAATTGATTTTGGACTAGTGCATCCCTCTGGGGCATTGCTGGATTTTGCTTTCCTGTGATCTTTGTGAACTTCATGGGCTTGTCTACAGTAGTCCTCTCCTTTGAAGGGGGCATGTAAATGAGCCCTCATGGGGAATAGCAATAAGGTGCTGAGCTACCTCATTAGCCTAATTCCTGCTGCGCGAACTTCGAAGTTGCTAAGTTCGAAGTGCTGGCAAGCCATGTAGCTGCAGGCACTTCAAAGTACTTGCAAAATTTCAGAGTGCCCTTACTCCCAAACTACACAGCTTGCCAGATCTTTGAAGTTAGCAACTTTGAAGTTTGCACAACAGGAATTAGGCTAATGAGGTGCTGCATATGCAGCACAGCACCTCGTTATCCTCCTCCAATTGGCCTGATCACCATGCCCCCTTTGAAGAAAGGGGAACATGTAGACAAACCCTATGTGGATTAAATAGTGGCTTGAATTTTTGATTTCATTTAAAGGTTCAGAGACTGATATGTTCACAAGGAGTAGGACCTTACCCTGTGAGTAGTGCCACTCCCATGATTGACTTGTGTGGCAGAGGATCACTCTTCAGGAAGAGTTTGTGTGCATGCTCAAGACAAGCTGCTTAAATTCCAATTTTCAGCTGTTCCGTTCTCACTCAGTCTGTGAACTTTAATGCAACATCTGCCAGGTAGGAAATGTGTGTATAACCCAAAACATGAGCCACTGTTTGATACTAAACATATTGGACCAGATTCTCAGCTTTTTTAAATTGATGAAGCGCCATAAACTTCAGCAGTACTATGACACTTTAAAACAGCTGAAGATCTGACTCAACAAGTACAAATTCTTCACAGTGCTTTGTATCTTCCAGATCTTCAGACCAATGCATGACTGTGGTGTTCAGGTTGTGTAATATATTGCTGTAAATTTAGTGAATAATATTTCATTCACTTGATATGCTAAGCTAAAGTGCTGGTTACAAAAATAAAATCTGCATTTTTGGCTTATACCTACTGTCTGTGTGTTGACTTAGAATTTGATTGGTAGCCCCATCCAAGTATTTGGTCATACGTTATTCAAAATAAAATGAAATTTTATGGTTTATATTTATCAAACAACACTAAAGCTGATTGCAAAACTGAAACCTTCATTTGAATATTTTCATTGCCAATTTTCATATCCCTTTGCAAGTCTGGAATGAAATTTAACTGAAAATTTATTTTTGAATTTGACATTTTGAAATAAAATGGAAACTTTAGTTCCATATCAACTTAAAATGTCACCTCATTTTGAGGGGCTTGATTTCATTTAGTTGAATTGAAATGACCATTTTTGTGTCAATTTTGAAATGTTGATCAAAATCAACATGGTCATTGTGAAGTTTTCCATAAGAAAAACCTGTATTATCTGTCAACGTTGGCAGTTTCAGCTTTGGTGAAATCATGTTCTCTGGCAATATAGCTTTCTACTTTAATAATTTCAACTGGTTGTACAGTAAACTCATATCCAGCAGTCTGTGACCAGGAGGTTGCTAGATAAGCAAATATTCTGGTTAATAGGCAGTCAGAGGCAGGGGCAGTGCCCCCACATAACAAATTTCAGCCCCACCCCTCCATCCCTTTTCCCGCAGTCCTGTACTGGCTTTTGCTCAACCATTGCCCCACCTTGTTTTTGGAGACAGCATGGAGCCCCTTGAAGAAGGTGATGAGGGGGCTTGCTGAACCATGCGGGGAGCCATTCTGGGCACTGAACACCAGGTGGGAAAGTGGAGGAGCACGGAGGAATGTAGGTTGGATGCCGAGTGGGCCAGCCCTGAAGGGCAGGCATTGCTCCATAACTCATAGACTCCCAGCCATACAGCTGCTTCTCCACACTCCTGCATGATGTCCACTGCCCAGAGCTTCATTTGTGAGTTATGCCAGTTATTTGAGTACGCTGGCGACTCAAATACCAGGTAGAAAAAGAGTTAACTGTATTCAGCGCTTACATTTATGTGATTGTGAAATTCTGACAAAGAACATGACCCTTTATTGCTAGGAACTGAGCTACCCTTTTAGATACAAAAGAAAAGGGACAATGAAAACCCCTGGTCTAGAGGTACTTATATTCCAAATGAACATGTAATTCAAAATACATTGGAGAACAACAAGATTATCTTTTTTAAAAAAATCTCCTTGTTAAAATCTGTTGGGTAATTGGTAGATATTTAGGTTGAGAACATAAGGACATCAGAATGGCCATAGTGGGTCAGATCAAAGGTCCATCTAGCCCAGTATCCTGTCTTTTGGCAGAGGCCAATGCCTGAGGCTGCAGAGGGGGTGAAAAGAATGGGTAATACATCTTGAAAGCAGTACTTCCCCTGACACCCATATCCAACCTCTGACAAACAAGGTAGGGACACCATTCCTACCTATTCTTGCTAATATCCATTGGTGGAGCTAACCTCCATGAATAGTAACAGAGAGTTAGCCGTATTAGTCCATATTCTATCAAAAAAAAAAAAACAGTCCAGTTGCACTTTAAAGACTAACAAAATAATTTATTAGGTGATGAGCTTTTATGGAATAGACCCATTTCTTCAGACCATAGCCGTACCAGAACAGACTCACTATTTAAGCCACAGAGAACCAAAAATAGTTTATCAAGGTTGACAAATCAGAAAAATTGAAATCAAGGTGGGAAAAGCAGAAGAGCAAAGGGGAAGTAGCAGAGGGGAAGTCAAGAGACAGATAAAACAAAGTATGTAAAAGGGTCCTTATAATGGGCCAGGTAATTGCCATTCTGGTTCAAACCACGTGTTAACATGTCGAATTTCAATATAAAAGAGAGTTATGCACTCTCTCTCTGTACATGATCCTTAAAGATCCTTTTCAGTAAAACAAAGATTTTCAGGTCATTAACAGAAAGGCCCACTCCATTAAAGTGCTGGCTGACAGGATTGTGAATTAGAAGTTTTTTGATGTCAGTTTTGTGTCCATTCATTCTTTGTCTAAGAGTGTTTACCATTTGTCCTATATACATAGTATGTGGGTACATGATGTCATATATGATGCTAGCTGAGGATCATGAGAATGTGCTCGTGATTCTGTGAATAACCTGGTTAGGTCTAGTGATTGTATCTCCAGAACAGATATGTGGACAAAGTTCACAACGGGGCTTGTTGAAAGGAAAAGTTCCAGGACTGGTATTATTGTGGTATAGCCTGTGGTTTCTGGTGCGAATCCTCATAAGGTTGGGAAGTTGTCTGTAGGAGAGAACAGGCCTGTCACCTAGGGCCTTCTGAAGTGTGGCATCCTGATTAAGGACAGAGTGTGGGTCTTTATGATGCATTGAAGTGTTTTGAGTTGGGGGGTGTAGATAATGGCCAGTGGTGTCTGTTGTTGGTTTTTTGGGCCTGTCATGAAGTAGCTGGTTTCTGAGTATTTGTCTGACCCTGTCAATTTTTGTTTTGTTTTGTTTTTTTAAATTTCTCTTGGTGGGTAATTCAAGTCCATAAATATTTGGTAGAGATCTTGTAGCTTTTGGTCTCTGTCAGTTGGATCAGAGCAAATGTGATTGTACCTAAAAGGGCTTGACTGTAAACAATGGATCTTGTTGTGTGTGCAGGATGGAAGCTAGAAGCATGTAGGTAAGTATAGTGGCCAGGGGGTTTCTGGTAGAGTGTGGTATTGATCAGGCCATCATTGATTTGTACTGTAGTGTCCAGGAAATGTATCTCTCATGTGGAGTGGTTGAGGCATAAGATGATGGTGGGGTGCAGATTGTTAAAGTCTCTGTGGAATTCTTCCAGAGTCTCTATACCATGGATCCAAATCATAAAGATGTCATCACATATCATAAGTAAAGGAGGGGTAATAGGGGACGAGAGCTGAGTAATCGTTGTTCCAGGTCACCCATAAATATATTAGCATATTGTGGGGCCATTCGGGTGCCCATAGCAGTTCCCCTAATCTGGAGGTATAAGTTGCCCCCAAATCGGAAATAATTGTGGGTGAGAACAAAGTTACAGAGGCCAGACACCAAATTGGCTGTGGTGACACCAGGGATGATATTCCTGATCACTTGTAATCCATCTTCATGTGGACTATTAGTGTAGAGAGCCTCTACATCCATGTGGCAAGGATGGGGTTGTCAGGAAGTTTTCTGATGTTTTGTAATTTCCTCAGGAAGTCAGTGGTATCTTGAAGATAGCTGGGAGTGTTGGTGGCATAGGGTTTGAGCAGGAAGTCTACATAACTGAATAGTCTGGTGGTAAGGTGCCAATAAGCACAATGATAGGGAGTCCAGGGTTTCCAGGTTTCTGGATTTTGGGAGGCAAAAAGAATAATTCAGGTCAGGGCTCAGATGGTGTGTCTGAGTCAATAAGGTCTCAAGTATCAGCAGGGAGTTCCTTAAGTAGTTGTTCTAATTTCTTTTGGAATTTCAAAGTGGGACCAGAGGACAGAGGTTTGTAAAATGTGATGTTGGAGAGTTGTCTGGCTGCCTCCTATTCATAGTGGCTACGTCTACACGTGCAGCCAACATCGAAATAGCTTATTTCGATGTTGCGACATCGAAATAGTCTATTTCGATGAATAACGTCTACACGTCCTCCAGGGCCGGCAACGTCGATGTTCAACTTCGACGTTGCTCAGCCCAACATCGAAATAGGCGCAGCGAGGGAACGTCTACACGTCAAAGTAGCACACATCGAAATAGGGATGCCAGGCACAGCTGCAGACAGGGTCACGGGGCGGACTCAACAGCAAGCCGCTCCCTTAAAGGGCCCCTCCCAGACACAGTTGCACTAAACAACACAAGATACACAGAGCTGACAACTGGTTGCAGACCCTGTGCCTGCAGCATAGATCCCCAGCTGCCGCAGAAGCAGCCAGAAGCCCTGGGCTAAGGGCTGCTGCCCACGGTGACCATAGAGCCCCGCAGGGGCTGGAGAGAGAGCATCTCTCAACCCCCCAGCTGATGGCCGCCATGGAGGACCCAGCAATTTCGACGTTGCGGGACGCGGATCATCTACACGGTCCCTACTTCGACGTTGAACGTCGAAGTAGGGCGCTATTCCTATCTCCTCATGAGGTTAGCGACTTCGACGTCTCGCCGCCTAACGTCGAAGTTAACTTTGAAATAGCGCCCGACGCGTGTAGACGCGACGGGTGCTATTTCGAAGTTGGTGCCGCTACTTCGAAGTAGCGTGCACGTGTAGACGCAGCTAGTGTGTCTTATTCATGATGACTACAGCACCCCCTTTGTCAGCTGCTTTGATTATAATGTCTGGGTTATTTTTGAAACTCTGGACAGCATAGTGTTCAGCATAGCTGAGATTGTATCTCTTTTGGTATTGTTTGCGTACAATTTCAGTCTGAGCTTAGTTGTGGAAGCATTGTACATAGAAATCAAGACTTTCGCTACGACCATCGGGGGAGTCGACATGGAGTTCTTCTTTTGGTGGTGGTGGTGGTGGGGGTCATGAGAGTCAGACTGTTGTTCATAGGTGTGTTAGAAGAATTCCTTTTGATGGAGACAGCAAAAGAAGTATTGTTAAATTTGTAACTGAAGTGCGGCAGAAAGAAAGGCCCCAGGATAAGAAAAACTTTTCTGCTGGGCTATATGAAGTAAAACTAACCTCCATGAGTTTATCTATTTCTTTTTTGAGTGCTGTTAAAGTCCTGGTCTTCACAACATCCTCTAGCAAGCAGTTCCACAGGCCTACCATGCTCTGTGTGAAGAAAACTTCCTTTTGTTGGTTTTAAACCTGCTACACATTAATTTCATTTCGTGACCCCAAGTTCTTTTGTTATGGGAACAAGTAAATAACTTTTTCTTATCCACTGTTTTCACACCAGTCATTATTTTGTCATATCCCACATTAGTCTCCTTTTTTCTAAGGTGAAAAGTCCCTGTCTTTTTTAATCTATCTTCATATGGCACCCGTTCCAAACTGCTAATCATTTTTGTTGCCCTTTTGTGAACCTTTTCCATGATAATATATCTTTATTTGAGATGAGGCAACCACATTTGTATGCAATATTCAAGATGTGGTGTACCATGGATTTATATAGAGGTAGTAAGATAGTCTGTCTTATTCTCTATCCCATTTTTAAATATTCGTAACATTCTGTTTGCCTTTTTGACTGCTGCAGAACATCAAGTGGACGTTTTCAGAGAACTATCCAAAATGACTCCAAGATCTTTCTCTCTCTCTTGAGTGGTTATAGCTAAATTAATCCCCAACATTTTGTGTATATAGCTTGGATTATTTTTTCAAATGTGCATTGCTTTACATTTATCAACATTAGATTTCATTTGCCATTTTGTTGCTCAGTCACTAATTATGTGAGATCTTTTTGAAGCTCTTCACAGTCTAATTTGTTCTTAATTGTTGCAAACATTTTAGTATCATCAGCAAATTTTGCCACCACACTGGTTAACCCTTTTTTCCAGGTTAGATTTAGAATAAAATATTCAAAAACATCTTAATGATTTAGAGGTCAAAATCCCACTGTCTCCATTTTTCCATTTTTCCTGTAATAATTTCTAACATTAATGCCTTACTACTTGCATTATCTTAAAATTGGTCTCTCTGTAATTAAGAAGCTTGTTTTATTGATTTATCTAAACCAGTGTGCTTGAATTGAAATGTTTGGAACAAAATTCTTGCATGTCATGTCTATTAATAAAATACCAAACTTTAAATAATTTTGTATTGTCCAGGAGATGCTTGGGAGTACAGGATATGTATTTCTGGGGGAAAATCTGCATCTGGGACTGGGTATTGTTATGCTAGAGCATAACAAGGTTGGTAAGAGAGTAGGGCTGTGTCCACACTTGCATTCCTCTTTCTAAAGAGGCATGCAATAAGGGAAATTGAAAATTCAAATGAAGTGCAGATTTACATATCTGACACCAAATTTGCATATTCTTCTCTCGAAAGAGTTTCTTTGAAAAGAAGAAAAGAAGTTTAAATGCATCTCTTTCCAAAGTAAACCCCATCTTTGAAAGAACGCTTCTTCCCATTTTTTGTATGTTATTCTGTATGAGGTAATATAAATCATTTAAACCAGAAGGACTATAAAGGACGTTGCAAATTAAGTGCATGTTTCTTAAAAGGAGAAAGGAAGCAATGGATTCACTTCTGGAGTGGAACGAAGAAGCTACCTAGCAGCATGCAGCAGTGTCAAACAACTGTTTTAAAAAGGACATGAAAAAGAATACTCTCACATGGCCTGAAGAATTTTAGGTAGCTGAAAGAAGAAACCAGTTGGAATTTGGACAGGTTACTGGGGTTCATTCTGCTGCCGTTGTAAAAAGCGCAACATCCCTTAATGACTTCATGAGGTCAAGACCTTGGTTTTACAACTCATCAGAAAGTAATATCTCCAAGAGCAAAGTGACCCCCATGACCAAAGCTGCAGCATCAGCTAAATGCTTGAGAGCAAAGAAAAGACCCATCTACTGAACTACCTGCAACACAATTTGCAGCATCTGGGTTTACCATGTAGGTGCCTTCTTTGAGTATTGACCAAGATTGACCCTGCTTATTTTATGAGGCTGAATAAAACGGTAGCCCTAGGTGTGATGTGTAAGCTATCAGGACAGCACTCATGAGGATTTGGTTCTGTCTCCTATTTTTCCTTAGATATTATTTCTCTCTGAAGCATTCTGTCTCATTTAATTTATAGAAGCACATAATTTTATCTGGCCTTTGGTGAGATTACCATCAAATGTTAATTAGAGAAATATTAAATTACCTACACCCAAAAATATCAGAAGCCAGGTTTTCTTTCACTTTCAGATAGAAAATAATGTTGTTTCCTTAAACTGAAATAGGCACAAATGACATCAGAAAGAAAACATGATTTTAAGTGTTTCTCTTCTTGGCATCCTTTTTTGGTAAACTCACACCTCCTCTAGGTTGTTTTCAATTATTTCAGTTTCTTCTCCTCTCCAAATTGTTAGCTCTTCTAATTTTCTGAGATTGTTTTTGACACTTACCTTTCAGTTATTCACTGATGTGATCTTTAAACAAGCTAGTTTGAAAGGCATTGCTAATTTTTCCTGGGCATGGTGGGGAGGGGGCAAGGGGGAACAAAATATCTTCTCATACAAAAAGACTTATTCACCCTTCTTTGCATTTTCTAATTAACCTTTGAGACCTCACAGAATGAAAATATTGATTCTTCTTTATAAAAAGATACAATTTTTTCTAGACTTATTGACTTGGAAACCTAATAATTAGAGCAAGCATTCTTGGTAGATTATGGAGGTAATTTTCATGGCTTTTAAATATCATTCTAGTATATGGAAATTGACTCTCCTAGCTCATAAAGCCTCACCTTTTATATATTTGACCAGGGCAATAGATGTTTAATGATACTAAAGATATATCTCCCCCCCCTCACACACATGCCCTTTCAAACATGCCAACCTTTTTGTGTAAGAATAGATGCTGGGGAAAAAATCTGGAAAAGCCACTACATTATTTTTCTCCAAATCTTTGTTTTAAAACTCACCTCTCTTGCACTGCCTACAAAACTCTCTCAGTAAAAGTTAGGAGGCTGGGGCACTGTGACTAATACCGTCATGCTGGTTCATGTGCTGTATATCTTCCAGTGCTGTAAAAATTATGTAGGAGATGGCTACAGATGATTTTGCTATTCATGATTTGAAGGAAGTGTCTCCAGCTCGGGTGAGAGTAAAGCCATGTACACTGATGTCAGCAAAGCTGTGTAAGCTTACACCAGCTGAGCGTCTGGCTAGCACCTGTATGGAAAATGGTATGCATAATAAAATTACCCTGTATTTGTAATAGACTTTTTTTAAAAGAAATATTGGTTGTGGTAGACAAGTTGCTTTCAGTCTATGTGCCCACAAGGGTAGCTTTTAATTATTCTTAGAAGCTAGAACATCTCTTTTCCATTTGATTCTAAAGTCACTCTTTTCCTCCCCACACCTTCCCTTCAAATTCTCTTATGATTTTACTGATAAAATACTGCATGTAAATGTTTCCTTGTGAAGACCAAGGAAGGGATTATAATGCTTCATGAGTCTTTAAGTGTGATACATAAAAGCTGCAGTTCCTTGCTGCTTTCTTATGTGTTTTATAGCAGAGTAAGTTCCTGACATGAAAGTAAATTCAGCTGCATGCCAGGTCCAGCAGTCACGGGGAGTCTTTTTGATTTCAGATAGCCAACAATATAGATTTAAAGTAGGTCAAGTATAATTTGTCCAGCACAATATATTTTCACCGTCTTTTACTATGCCTTGCATTTGCTCTTGGTTTTTTTTTCCCTCCTTGCAGAGTGTCAGTCATTAACGGTTGAATCCTTAAACCTCAACCTATATATAGCAGTCATATTATACTCTGTCTCTGTTTCTGTCTCTATCTCTGTCTATAGGTATAGATATAGGTAAATCACAAATGTTTTTCCATGTAAAATTAGTAAATGATCAACTGCCCCTTTGGAACTCTTCAAGGAATTATGATATGTGTGTGGGCCCATGGAATTAAAACGATTTTTTCCAGGGATAAGGGGCTGGCAACAGAGGGTTTTTTTGCCAGCAGAACCACATCTTCAGTGCTTGTTTTCTGCCATGAATATTCAAACGAACCAATCAAATATACAAATGAGTGGCCACTTTAAATTTTTGAGGCTGCTCATGTGCATGAATCTGCTGGCACTAGGGCTGAGTGTAGCCTAGTCAAACAGTGGAGGTAATACTTATGGGATTGGGGCCTGTATCCTGGAAAGTAATTACTCTGTAAATGATTTACAAGTAATGGTACAAAATCAACTGAACCTGAGATCCCAGGTCCAAAAGTTTTTGGGAAGAAGGGGCCTCTGGAAGAAGGACTTCCTTCCGGAAGCTCCCCCAGGGTCACGCTTCTAAATGGTGTTTTGGAGTCCAGAAGAGCGGTCTTCCGGACTCCAAATCACGTGACCATATGCTAATGAGGCCCTGGGAATTTGCATCCATGCCTTATTAGCATATTTCAGGCTGTGTATTACCATGCTACTTTCGGAGAAAATGGCCTGTGTAGAAACGGCCCTAGGCTACATCTACACTAGAAAGTTTTGTAGACAAAACTGTGGTTTTGTAGAAAAAATTCATGGAAATCTATACACAAAATGTATTTTGTTAACAGAAACTGTCAACAAAAAAAGCTGTGTGGATGCTCCAGGGAGCCCTTTTGTTAACAGAGCAGATAAAAGGTTGATCCCCTTTTATGAATAGACAGAATTTGTTGACAGAAGTTTTGCCAGAACATCTCTTCCAACAGTAACTTCTGTAGGCAGAAGCTTCTAGTGTAGACGTAGCCCTAGTGTCCCCATTTTAAAAAAGATAATTGAAAAGAGTGTGTAGAAGATGAGTTACAAAAATAGTTAGAAATCTGTTGAAAATGCCTTACACTGAGAGACTTTAAAAGTTGAATCGAGTTAGCTTATTAGAAATAAGATTGAAAAATAACTGGGTTACAGTTCAGAAATCCTTTCAAGAGGAGAAAGTACTGACTACTCCTCTTTGGCTATTGTGTGCTGAGAGGGGTGGCTGAAGATCCCAATTCGTACCCTGCAGATGTTCCCACAGAAATGACAGGTTTAATCTTTGGGGAGACATAGTTGTTGGACAGACTGTTGTGCCCTTTCTTAGCTCATTTGTTGCTTCTCTATCTCATGTGCACAGCTGTTCTGAAAGCGGGTTGTGGTTTAGTGTGTTGTATAGCACCACTGTGTTCTGTTCTGCACCAAGCCCTCTCAGCTGGTTGGGTTCATGCATCCCTTTCTAAGGTATACATTTGGTATGTCTTTGGAGCATTTCCAGTGCCCTCTGCAAGCCCTCCTTCCCTGACTTAATGGCGGGAAAACTATTTGTGTTTGGGAGGCAAGTGTCAGGCAAACATATACAGTGCCCAACGCAGTGCAGCCGATGTTTCATTACCTGTGCTTCTGCACTGCTGGCATTGGCTGTGGAGAGATCACTGGCATCAGTGTCTCCCTCTTCTCAGCTGATCCTAAGAATCCCCATGAGGCAGCACTGTTGCAACCACTCTGGCTACTTCAGATGTCATCTGTAGGTTGCCCATAAAGAAGCAGGAGGATGACTAATGCCATGTAAACCAATATCTTGGTGCCTGTTCACAGATCCCTATAACTGAAGACTCGTTTGAGTAGTCCTGCAAACCAAGTGCTGGCATAGTGGATCCTGTATTCAATGTTGGTGTCAATGCTGTCTGTCCAGTAGAGGCGTCTGCCAACAGTGCACATTTTCTAACAGTTCTCCACAGGTGGCAATTTGTAGAGTATAATTTGCAGTTTGTGAAGACGAGAGATGTTAGAGTATTTTGGTATATCCAATGTTGAGAGACTCGGGCTGTGATAGGCATCCACGAAAAGATTTAGGGTGATTTATGGGTTGGCCTCTGTGTGTGAGAGAATGACACAATCATCTTCATACTGATCAGTGACGCCAGTTCTCATGATCTTAGATTTCTTTTGAGACATCAGAAATTTAGGAGTTGACCATCCATATGATACTTAATCCTGATTCCATCAGGAAGATGGTCACAGATGAGAATCAAAAACACGGCAAGGCACATGGAGAACTATGTTGGAGCAATGACACTGTCCTGCTTGACACCAGTGCGAATTATAAAACAATAGAGCTGGAAGAGACCTAAAAAAGCCATCAAGTCCAACCCCCTGCTCTAAGCAGGACCAAAGCCATCAGATCAGCCCTGTCGCTTTGTCAAGGTGAGACTTAAACACCTCCAGGGATGCAGACTACACTACTTCCCTGGGTAGACCATTCCAATGCTTCGCCACCCTCCTAGTGAAAAAGTTTTTCCTAATGTTCAACCTGGACCTTTCCAACTGCAACTTGAGACCATTGTTCCGCATTCTGCTGTGCGTGATCACTGTGAACAGCCTCTCTCCAGACTCTTTGCAACCTCCCTTCAGTAAGTTGAAGGCTGTTATCAAGTCCCCCCTCAGTCTTCTCTTCTGTAGACTAAACAGTCCCAATTCCCTCAACCTTTCTTATAAGTCATATGCTCCAGCCCCCAAATTATTTTGGTCACCCTCCTCTGGACCCTCTCTAGTGTATCCACATCCTTTCTATAATTGGGGACCCAGAACTGGACACAGTAGTCCAAATGCGGCCACACCAAAGCCGAATAAAGAGGAATAATCACTTCTCTGGAAGTCATCCCTAGGTGTACAAGAAATATGAGGTAACATAGATCATCTGAAAATGTGGTGCACACTTGGGTGCTCCAGCACAGGCACATGTGCTTGTATGCCTGATGATGGCCTGACCACTTCTGTTGTCTGCTCTTTCCTGTCAGTGACAGAACTTTTCCCTGTCCCCTCCGAGATCCCTGGTGTGCTCCTCTCAGCCATCCACTAGTGAGGGCTCCCTGATGCCAGACTGGGGCCAGAGAGGAGCCCCACCCTCAGCAGCTCCACTTCAGCCCTAGAAAAGCCCCAATCTCTGGTAGAAGATACATGGAATGTAGGGAAGGAAGCAGCTCAGGGCTGAGGAGGGAGTGAAGCTCCAGGCCCCTGGCAGAAGCCACACAGGGAGTGGGAAAGGGAAGGGAAGCACCAGGCTCCCAGCAGAAGCTTTGTGGGGAGGAGTGGGGTTCAGTTATATAAGGCACCATAATTTTGAAGGATAACCCAGGAATAAGAACAGCAATACTGGGTCAGACCAAAGGTCCATCTAGCCCAGTATCCTGTCTGCCGACAGTAGCCAATGCCTGGTGCCCCAGAGGAGGTGAACCGAAGACAATGATCAAGCGATTTGTCTCCTGCCATCCATCTCCCGCCTTCGACAAAAGGCTAGACACCACACCTTACCCCTTGCTAATAGCCATCTATGGACCTAACCTCCAAATATTTATCAAGCTCTTTTTTAAACTCTGTTAGAGTCCTGGCCTTCACAGTGTCCTCTGGCAAGGAGTTCCACAAGTTGACTGTGCGCTGTGTGAAGAAAAACTTTCTTTTATTAGTTTTGAACCTGCTACCCATTAATTTCATTTGGTGTCCTCTAGTTCTTATATTATGAGAACAAGTAAATAACTTTTCTGTACTCACTTTCTCCACATCATTCATGATTTTATATACCTCTAGCATATCTCCCCTAAGTCTCCTCTTTTCTAGACTGAAAAGTCCCAGTCTCTCTAGCCTCTCCTCATGTGGGACGGTGACTGTCATCCCATCATGGAGTAATCAGATGATGGAAATGAATTTTTGTGGACAACCAAACTTGCAGAGCACCTTCCATAGGGCATCACAGCTGACAGAGGCAAAGGTCTTGGTTAGGTTGATGAATATCAGCATTCATCAACTGACTGCAAAAGGACTTTTCAATCTAGCACAAAATGCCTAACAAGGGCCAGCAGCTGGAAGCTGAAGCCAGACAATTTCAAGTTGGAAATAAGACTCAAGTTTTAACAGTGAGGGTGATTAACCATTGGAATATATCACTAAGGGGAGTGGAGTTACCAATGTAAGGCATGTTTTCTAATCCTTTAATCATTCTTATTGCTGTTCCCTGAACCCTCTCCAATTTATCAACATCCTGCTTCAATTGTGGGTACCAGAACTGGATGTAGAATTCCAGTAGAGGTCTCACTGGTGCCAAATATACAGGTCAATTCCCTCTTTACTCTTACTCTGCATTCCCCTCTTTGTGCATTACAGATCTCATCAGCTGTTTTGGTCAGAGAGTCACACTGGAAGCTTATGTTCAGCTGAATATCTATCATAATTCTCAAGTCTTTTTCAGAGTCACTTTTTCCCAGGCTAGAGACCCCCCGCTCCTGTTAGTATGATGTGATGCTGCACCTCCATGTTTTAATGGAAGTTTGGTTTGGAATGTGGATATGAGTAGCTCAAATATGCTTTATGCAAAGTGGGGCACGTGACCTATCCTTGGAGAGCTTGTAACCCCTTGAATGTGTATGTTGCATCTGTGTGCATGTATCAGAATATAAAGTTAAAATTATGAAGTATAAGCCTATTTATGTTCTGATGAAGGCTGTTAACAGTAATCAGTGAAATTAATGGTGCTCAAGACAATGAACTGCAAATAGACTTGGTTTTATGGTAAACCTGGATTAAGGTGGGTCCTGCAAAGACATGTGACCAGGCCACATGGTGCTGGAATCCATCATGAATTTTGTACTTTTCTACAGCCATGAGGGGAATTGAACAAAGGCCTCTTGTCCTTCGGAAATTCTGTGTATGGAATGGGAAGCAAAACAATGAGAGTCTTCAGCTGGCTTCCCAGTCTGCTCCCTACCATGAGAGGATAGATGAAAACCCCTTGAAACAAAAGAATTCTAATGACAGGGATGGAGAGAAGCTGGTGGATCTAGGTCAGACCAATCAGCTTTGGCCTGAAAAGGACTTTACCTGATATAAGAGCTACGATGAGAAATTATGATCTGCAACAACTTCTCTTAGGGCTTGTCTACACTAACCCACTCCTTTGAAGGGGTGTGCTAACCAGTCGGATCGGAGAATAGCAATGAGGTGCTGCACTGCATATGAAGCATCTCATTGGCATAATTCCTGTCATGTGAACTTCAAAATTGCCAATGTCAAAATAGTGGCAAGCAGGTTAGTTGTGGGCAATTCAAAGTATCCAAGCCACTTCAAAGTGCCGTCACTCCCAAAATGACCTGAGGAGGCCATCTAGTCCAGTCCCCTGCCTAAAGCAGGATCAACCCTAACTAAGTCATCTGAGCCAAGACTTTGTCAAGTTGGGACTTAAAAACACATGGGGATGGAGATTCCACCACCTTAGAGAATACAGTAGTCCCTCAAATTACGCAAGGGTTGTGTTCCCACATCCCCTCATATAACTCAAATTTCGCATAAGTTGGGGGGCACCTTTTTTTCCTGGCAGAACACATATTCTGCTGTTGGGGAAGGAGCAGGAATACCTGGAACTCCTTTTGAAAGGTAAATCCTGGGGTTTTGGAGGCAGTTGGGGAAGGTTAAGCCTGGCAGTGGATTGGGGTCATGGGGTGGTTAAGCCCGGGGTGGGTTAGGGCTTCAGGGCAGGGGGATGGCATTGAGTCAGAGCTGTGCAGCCCTGTGGGGGGTTGAGCTGAAGAGCTGCATGGCAGTGGGGGGGGGACCCAGAGTCATGTGAAAGGGTTTGAACCGGGGCAGCAGAGGGGTGAGCCAGGGCCATGCGGGGGTGTTAAACCAGGGCCCCGCCAGGGTGTGGGGGGTTGAACCAGGGCCACGCAGGGCTGCGGGGGTTGAGCCAGGGCTGGGGGCAGCAGGATTTTGAATTACACTTACCTCGCTTTAATGTGAGTTAAGTGCAACACAAAATCACGCATTTCAAGGGCTTACTGCACAGTATTGTTCCCTGCTTATCCCTTCTCTTGTGTCTCTTATGCAGTCATCCTTGCAAGATTTTTCAGAATAAATGACAAATTAATATTTCGACATAACAATTCCACAGAGATTTTAACAGCCTGCGTCCTACCAGCTATCTCAGACTTCACTATTCCATATGAGAAATACATTTACTGGATACCACAGTATAAACCACTAATGGCCACATCAACACCACACTCTACTGGAAACCCAGTGGCTGCTACACTTACCTGCATGCCTCCAGCTTCCATCCAGCACACACCACACAATCTGTCGTTTATAGTCAAGCCCTTAGATACAACTGCATCTGCTCTGATCCTTCTGACAGAGACCAAAAACTACAAGACCTCTACCAAACATTTACAAAACTGAATTACCCACTGGGAGAAGTAAAAAACAAACTGACAGGGCCAGATGAATACCCAGAAACCAGCTATTTAAAGATAGGCCCATGAATATCAACAACAGAACACCACTTGTCATCACCTATAGCCCCCAACTCAAACCCCTGCAATACATCATTAATCTACAATCTACAGTCTATTCTGGATCAGAATGCTACACTCCAGAAAGCTCTAGGTGACAGGCCTGTCTTTTCCTATAGACAGACTCCTAACCTGAGAAAGAGTCTCACCAGCAATCACAGGCTACACCACAGTAACATGAATCCTGGAACTTCTCCTTGCGACAAATCCTGCTGCCAACTTTGTCCACGTATTTATTCTGGGGATAACATCACTAGACCTAACCATGTTAGTTACAAGATCAAAGGCACATTCTCATGCACTTCCAGCCACATTATATATGCCATTGGCCGTGTCTACACGTGCCCCAAACTTCAAAATGGCCATGCAAATGGCCATTTCGAAGTTTACTAATGAAGCGCTGAAATGCATATTCAGCGCTTCATTAGCATGCGGGCAGCAGCGGCGCTTCGAAATTGATGCGCCTTGCTGCCGTGCGGCGCGTCCAGACGGGGCTCTTTTTCGAAAGGACGCCACCTTCTTCGAAGTCCCCTTATTCCCATGAGCTCATGGGAATAAGGGGACTTCGAAATAGGTGGGGCCCTTTCGAAAAGGAGACCCGTCTGGACGCGCCTTGCCGCCGCACGGCGCGTCAATTTCGAAGCGCCGCTGCTGCCCGCATGCTAATGAAGCGCTGAATATGCATTTCAGCGCTTCATTAGTAAACTTCTAAATGGCCATTTGCATGGCCATTTCGAAGTTTGGGGCACATGTAGACGTAGCCATTATGTGCCAAGAATGCCCTAACACTATGTACATTGAACAGACTGGGCAAAACCTTCACCAAAGAATAAAAGGACACAGAGCAGACATCAAGAAACTCAATACACATAAGCCAGTCAGTGAACACTTCAATGGAGTGGGCCATTCTGTTAAAGACCTGAGAATTTGTGTCCTAGATCATAAAGAATTTTAAAACAGATTGCAGCGAGAAATTTGTGAATTGGAGTTCATCTTCAAATTCGACATATTAACACATGGTTTGAACAGGGGCATCAGTTACCTCAGACATTACAAGGACTGCTTCCCTTCCGTTTATGCTTGTAATTATCTCAGACAGGACAATTAACACCCCCACCCCTCCTCTTTCAATCCTATTTGATTGGTCAGGTTTTTTTTTCCAACTTTTTGGTCCTCTGTATTTATAAATGTTAGTCTGTATTGGAAATGAGATTGATCTCATGAAGTGGGTCTTCTGTCCCACGAAAGTTCATCAAGGAATAAATAAGTTTGTTAGTCTTTAAAGTGCTATATTTCCGCTGCTTTGTTTTGTTGGAGTAGAGACAAACATGGCTACCTATCTGTTACTAAATTAATATTATGTTGACATAAGTGTAGATCACTTTGTTTTGTGTGTTTCCGTTTTCTTTTAAAGCTCTTTGACCTGTGTCATTACCATGAGGTATAAATTTGATGGGTTGTGATCACTAGAACTCACTGCAGAAGAAGAAGATCCATAAACAAAGCTGAAGGGCCTTCCAAAGCTTTCAATTACAAATTGTTCCAGCACCACCTTCATTGCACCTGTTTTGTGGAAACTGCTACTTGCATTTTGGATACAAATCTCCTTGTTCATTTGCAGACAGGCTGCTGTGTATGTCAATTATTAATTACATGAGAAAGTGGCCTGGATACAAATATATAATTGGCAGGTGAAATCAGATCTGTGGATTCCCTAAGAATAAGGATGAAGAGAATCAGACATGTTCAAGGGCCAGGATATATACAAATAAAATATCATCATCTATATAATAGCAGCATTTAGCATCACAGTTATGGCTAAGGGCTCCCTTGTGCTAGAAACTGCTCAGGGTTACCATATTCCATGTTGCCAAAGAGAAGACATTGCTGGGTGGGAGAACAGGGAGTGCAGGAGGTTGAGGTGGGGACTGGAGGGGGTTACAACTTCATCTGTAAAACAGGGAAGGTATTTCTTTACCTCACAGAAGTATTGGAAGGATAAAATCCATGAATTCTTTTCAGGTGCTCAGGTAATTTAGAGTATAAATACGTCAGGGGCTCCAACAGAGGCAGTCTGAGTTACTGGTCACAAATGGGCTAGTTTCAGAGTAAAGCACGGCCATGAGGCTGTCAGCAATCAGGTATTGGTTTCATCCCTGGAATCAGGATCAATAAGCAAGGGTGAACCTCAGCATCTAGCTGGGGTGCAGCAACTCAGGTTGCTGCTGCTTTGTACTCCCCCTGGCTGCTGCAAATCCAGGTTCTAATCCCATAGCCCCTTACAAAAGATGTAGGTAACTTGAGTAACATAGAATGTGACCCCTTTGGGGATTAGAAAGTGTGGCCTGTTCAATTCTTTGCTCTAAAAAGAGGCTGTGCTGACTGCTTTAAGACCTGCAAATGCTGTTTTGTGTGGGGAGAGCTTGGAGAGAGAGGCAGTAGCAGGAGTGCGTGTGGAGCTGCAGCAAGCCAGCCCACACTAAAGGAAGCAGTGAAGAATCTACCCAAAGCCTGGGAGGGACAGAGCAAGCCCAGGATTCAGAGGAGCTCTGTGCCGAGGAGGATCCACCTTAGAAGGACAACCCAGAGCTGGACCCAATATCACAGCTGCCCAGAGCTGTATGGTACCTTGAGCATGAGGGCTTGGGACTTTGAATTGAGAATAAGCAAGGAAGCGGTTAGCTAGCAGGGTGGGGAGGGTGTCAGTCTGTGTGGCATTGCGCAGGGCACCAGAACACTTTGTTGCAAAAAGGTGCAGTAGTACCAGAGGCGACCGGCATTACCCAGGACTCACCACTGGACTGGAACTTGCCCAGGAACCTGAACTCTGTGAACACACATTCCCTGGTTTCTGCCTTTTCAGACTGTGATAACACTAGGCCTGCAGGGGTTGTGTTGAACGAAACCCTGTTTTACTGCCCCGCCCCCATGTTTTCCTCTGTAGCTTTTCTCCATCTATCCCTCTGTGAATAAATATTTTCCTTTCCCTGTATCTATATTCTTCCAGTGTGTGTATGCACACTTGGCCAGTGGGGAGGAGGAACAGAGGAGGAAAGGATGCCCTGGATTGGAAGGGGTTTTTCTTGCTACATTCCTGCATGTGCCTTCTCTTGCCCAGAGTTGCCAGCAGACAGAGTCCATCTTGGGCACAAGGCCAGTAACATTACAAATATATAGTAAAGGGGATAAAAGCTGCAGCAGAAAACAAACTATAAGGCTGAATAGGGGGATCCCTACCATAGAGTGAAAACGCTCCTCTTTCTGCCTTGAACTCCACTGGGATGGTTGGTGAGCAGATGATTCATGGTCCTCCCCGTTCACATCTTCTTGAGACTCAGCACTCAGATCCCAGGGCATGTTGCCTTCCAGTGAAAGAGGGAATAATGCTGCAGCAGCAATTCACCCTTCCCTGGGAGGTGATATCTGAGCCTGGTATTTTTCCAAATTCAAGTTTTCTGGTACTTGCTATTTGATGCTCATCAGCATAAACTTCCACTACTCACAACTGTGATCATTTTACCTGTTTCAAGAGTATTTTAAATTATTGCTGAAGATTTTTCATTGCTTGGGTTGAGGAGTATAGTGATGTGTGGCCTCAGCTATCATGTGCTTCACCTACTTCAGCATTTCCTATGGGAGGAGAGGGGAAAGAAAAATGAAAAAGGCAAAAAGAAAAATTGAGGTTTGATGCATCAGAGGTTCATGGCATAATTAGACAGTAAACTGTATTCTGAAAGTGTAAAAGGCCTTTTAAGGCATATAGAAATCTCTCAAAGAAAGTAGGAGAAGTCTCCATTGCTTGGGGTGTTTGAAATTGACTTAGATGTAAAGATAGTCTAGTGCTGGTGCGGAGCTGGTCTACAGAAACTAAGCCACTCTGCACTGGATAGGGAAAGATGGAAGGAAATAGTGAGAGAGGCATCAGACACCAACGGGCGCTGAGCCCACGGTTCTTGATGATGATGATGATGATGATATTTTAAAAAGTGTAATGAAGCCTGACTGATTGGGGTCATTAACCTGTGACTTAGGGGATCTGGGTTTGATTCCCTGCTTCTCCTTTGAAGGCTTCCTGTATGACTTTGAACATGTTGTTTGTGTAATGGATAAAGGAAATGATGAGGCAGTATTGTGTATTACTCTATTACAATCTCTTTCTTCCTGTACCCCAGCTAGAGTCTGGACAGCAGATTGGGGCATGCTTCCCAGTGCAAGCAGGCAGACACAGGCTAACTCCTCCACCAATGTAGAGTTAAAACTCAGGGCTTTGGTATAGAAAGTCTGATAAGTGTTAATAGTTCCCAGTACACTGCAAATAGAGTAATATAAATTTCTTAGGGAAACAATTAGTATTTGGACGTCTATGGATAGCTTTTAATTGGAAGCAATTAGACCAGGGATACTCAGACGTTGGTATTTCGGGAACCAAATTAGTGATCAATATTACCCAAAATAGCCAGAACAGTGTGAATTCATTGTTTCATTTACTATTTATATATCTACGTATAAATCTCACAGCAAAGTGACTGACCAAGTATTCTACAATTGGTTAATAGAATAGTAAAAGCATCCTTATTGGTAAATAACTTAGACTGGTTAATTAACTAATTCAGTGTTTTAATATCCTCTGCCACAAAGAGCCATGGGAGATGCATTAAAGAGCCACTTGAGCCTCAGTCTGAGTATTGCTGTATTAGACAATACATCTCCTGTGTTCCTCAGGTGGACATCCCCCCTTTGTTGCTGTTACATAGGTTCTGATACAAGGTTTCAGCTTAACACCAGTACTGCCATGACATAGTATCCACATTTAAAGCAAAGGGAGAGAAGCAGTAGGGGAGATTCCCTTTAATTTCTCACAGAGATAATTTCTCAGGCTTTATTGTAAGACCAGAAGGTATAGGGCTTGGCACCTGGACCCCTCAGAGCTTTAGAAGAAGGACAGCATCACAGTTCTTTTCCAAACACTTTAGAGTCATGTTACCATAAAGTCAGAGAACCTTCAGAGCTAGCGGCATTCCAGCCCTGGGGCTAAGAGACTGCTTCTCAGCTGCTGGTGAATCAGTAGTTTATAACCTGTATTCAAAGTGATACAGTTACGGGGGTGCAGCCCTTCCAGCAGACACATCTCTTGATATTGCATCTTCTAGCTATTGAGTCACAGTGCTGTCTTAACCTCCTATAGTCATAACCTTCCTTCCATTCTGCACTTTTGTTAGACGGTGGCCGGGTAATGTGCGGTGAGGTATTCCCCTGGGTCCTAAACAACCCAGATTTTTACTGTTAGAGCAGGGAGCTCCTAGCACTCTCACCTATGGCCAGGCTGTGGTAACCAAACGGTTAAAGTTCTTTTTGTTGTGCCAGCTGTGTTTTAGTCACAAAAGGGTTAACAGCAGTCAGGCTCAGATCTTAACTAGTTACAAGTTTATTAAGCTACAGTTATAAGCGTGTGGTTACAAAAGGCTATTGTCTACTTCTTATATGCTAGCAAAGTACAGGTGTTAACAGGTTACGTTACAATCCAATACAAAGATATCTGTTACCATCAACACAATGATATCTTGATACAACGACATCTAGTTACAGAGCTCTAATTCTTTAGCTGTGCACAAAAAGAAAGGAGACCTAGCATGGGTATATCTTACTGTCTCTGCGTCTCTCGATACCAGCGTAGTTAAGCCGGATCAGTCACTCAATTCCGCGGAAAGACGAATACGAGGTTGGGCGTCCCCAGCTGCGGACCTCGGGAGGCAATCACCTGACCCGACCAGCAGGTAGCTGGTGGAATGCACTCAGAGTCAGAGTGCTGCTGGGCCCACCTTTTATACCCCCTTAGGTTACGTATTCTCTTTCTTATCTAAGGTGCCAGATCGTACTGGTCTATCTTTTGTGACGCCAGTTTGTTACAAGGGCAATTCTTACTTAATTTGCACTTGTAAGACAGGAGATAAGCAATTTAGGAGTACAGGACATTCTTTTTGTGTGGGCGGAGACTTCCTCTTCTGGGATGGCTGTGTGGTCATCATATCCATCAATGCCAGCTGGGGTGATTTTCTGAGGTCCCCCCCCCTTGTTGACAGTTTGGCCTGTTAGCCCTCTATCTGTGCTTTGTACTTTCTGCTTCTCAGGGTCACGATGAGCTAGCACATCTGGGCCTCAATGAGGGGCATCAAAGACTGTGCTATCAGCAGCAGTTTCCGTGCCCTGTGTGCTTGCGAGGCTCCTCAGTGGGGGTGGGGGGGCAATGAGCAAGCTGGCTTGTAAGGGGGAGACTTTGTCTGGCTACAACTTTGGAATGAAGAATGCTGAATACGCTTAGCCTGTCTGTGCCTCTGTTATCCATCTGTAAAATGGGAGCAATAGCTCTAACCCTGTCTTACAGGGAAATTGCAAAAATAAATACCTTAAAGCCAGAAAGATGCTCCAATACTAGAGTAATGGGGGCCAAATAGGTTCCTTATGTAGACGATAAAAACAAAAGTATGGCACATGAAGTTACAATTCATAATTCTGTTATTATTGGTGAGACTGATTGCATGACCTAATTATTAATATTAATGTTGTCCATTATAATACCCTCTTTTGAAATGCTGATAATTTGGTGGAACTTTAACAATTTACGCGGAAATTTCTGTGCTGGGCCTAGGTCCTCAGGCCATTTTTTTTTTTAATGTTTCAGTTAAAATAATTCAATTATTTCTGAGAAAGAGGCTGCTGGAAAATACATTGTTTTGCTGTTATGTATATTTGAAAAATCTTGAAACCCTTTCTTTGAACAATGCTGGGGCCCTGATCCTTTGGAACAGGGATTTGAAATTTGGCAGGCAGCCTCTGCATCAGGGGAAGTACCATTTTCTCTCCCCATGTATCTCTATTTGGCCAAATCATAAGACTTTCAAAAAGAGCAGTTTGCACATGCTGAATAGAGACATCTTACATTAGTGCTGCTAAAATCTCAAAAGAGTCTGTCCTCATAGTCTCTATCCTGTCACACCAGCCAGCATTGACCGGTATATATATGTGACATCCCCAGAAAGTGGATGAAGACACTCCATTCCTTCATAGATCCTACCTGGAATAGAGAACTCAGATGAGGAATTTTGTGCAGGTTGAACCTTTCTAGTCCAGCTCCCTCAGAACCTGAGTGCCAAACAAGAGAATTTTCCAGACCATAGGAGGTCATTACTGTCTAGCAGTATTACCAACATTTCCACTGCTTCCGGGGCTCTTAGAAGATATTTAGAGCTAAATTACAGTTAAGTAACAGATCACTGAGAGCCAAAATTGGTAGCTGTAAGCAAACTTTATGTGACCAATAAGAAACCTGTCCACATCCATGATAAGTAATCGTCCAGCTAAAATCATGCCAGATTACAAATGCTGCCAGATGAGAGTGTCAGACAAGAGAGGGTCAGCCTGTACTTCATACATTACGCAGAGGTTTGTTTGTTTGCAAAAATGTACTGGTAAATCACCCTCTGGCTGGGATGGGGAAGCTCCCCACAGCTGGGAGCTGGCTGGGGCACACAGCCACACTGGCAGCCCCAGCCACGGGATCCGTGGCTGGTGAACTCTGAAATAAGGTGCAGGTAGTCCATACTGGCACGTACTGGCACAAAAAATGCATTGCATGTATCTATAACATAGTGTTAGTCCCAGATGTGATGCTACAGTGTAGGAGTTATGGTTTTTAATTATGCTATGCTTGCACTACCAATCTATAAAGTGTGTGCAAATAATTTTACAGAGGAACACTTCTATGTTTACAGAACGATGGAGAAGACAATGCAATAGTTTTCGTTCATCTTTAGTGTCTGTGTTATCTTATGTTATATGAAAAAGGGAAGAAAACCTAAAATTAATTTAATGGAAATGGGAGTTAAGCATAATGAATCTTTGACTTCATTTATCCCAAGCATATTGTAATTCTTTAAATCAAATAACCAACTCCTGTTTATACAGATATGGAAACGATCACCTATGATAAAGATACTTTTGCAAGCCCCTATTATTTTTTTTCTTGGGATTATCAGGAGAACACTTGTAAAAAGATTATTTTTAAAAACAAATAGCAGGCATTAGGAATCCTAGCTTACCTGCTGAGAAAATTAGCTCCAAACTGTCCCAGTGAAACTGTGGAAACATGAGAATAGCTGCATGAAAAATTCTCCTCTCACCATCTGTTAATAATGAAGTTCTTTGCAAATACATGGAAGAGTCCAAGGAAAAAGCTTCATGTTCCATTTCTCCAGTAGTAGATGTAGCTTTGCTAAAGTGGTAAATAGTCAGAATCCCGTGAGACAATATGCATCAGGTTATCCTTGAAAAAAACACAGAGCTCTGAATGGAAAAGAAAATTAGAGCTTTAGAATTGCAAACATCTCCCCTTGGGTATGAGTTAAGCTGGGCCTCCCATTAGGGTTGTTTTAGGATTCTTAGATTCCATTGTTATTGTGTTTAACAATTCTCCATTGACACTGTGGGATTTGGGTCTGCTTGTACATGTGCATACTTAGTTAAATTTCATCAAATGCCACAGGATTAAATCACCCTGGAGGCTTCATTAGGAATCTAATTGGGAGCAGGAGTCCAGCTGTCACCCAAAGGACTGAATCCGTAAACCAAGGGGTCATGAAGCCAATTCAATCTTTCTCCAACATTACAAAGTAAACACATATCTTTTTCAAAATGTGAAAAAACAGGTGGAGTTTACTGAGACCTTTTCCAATAGGACACCATTAGTGTTCAGAACAGTAATCATAAAGCGTGTTGTGTACTTATTGTTTACAGTAAAATTGGGAAAAGATAGGTAGGTTTGGGTACATAGCACAAGGATGAGCCTGCAAGGTCTCAGTGTTTCATATGGTTCTCAGTAACTCAGTCGGTGTGTGGGTGTGTGCTGGAAGTGACCACCATCAAGAGATATGATGGGGCTGTACTTCACACAGGGCCTGCAGGGGTTAACAGCAGGCCTGAGAGGCCAATTAAAATACCTAGTAGCGCCTATGAGAGAGAGAAAGACAGACAAAATTGGTAATGAAACCCAGCTGGAGAGGTGCTGGCTGGTAATTATAGATCCAGAAAGCTTGCAGAAGAAAGGTGCTGGAGGGAGACACTCTGCTGTCTATAAATGGGGGGCTAGCCAACTGGAAGCAGTCCAGGGGGGCTGCAAGGAATCTCAGGGAGTAATTATTTGATCAACATATTTGTGTCTGTTGTAGTTTATCCTCCCAGCAAACTATACAGACACTAGTATATTCAGGGTGATGCTTCACTTGAATCAGTTACAGCTTCTTTGTTTTTCATTTGAGGTTTACTTTTTCCCTGTTGCATGATTGAGCCAACAATCCATTGTAATACAAGCAAAAATAATATGGCATTTGTGGCCCTGCTTACAAGTAAATGTGTATGTCACATCCTAATAAACAGATTCATGTATAAATTTCAAAGGCTTTGTGTAATGCTATGGACACATAACAGAAATTTGTCAAAATGCTCAGCATCATCTGAGGACCTGTTATGTCTGAACAAATCAGCTTTGCTAATTATTCATTGATGTCTGTAAAATGTGTGCAGTAATGATTATTTTCCCCTGAAGCATCTCACAACTCCCCAGAATACATTCCGTGAAACTCCCCAGGCCTCCTGCTCCCCATGAGAACCTCTGTTCTAAGCAATAGAGGGCCCAAAAAAACCAAAACCAAAACCAAAAAAAAAATAGCTTGGTTTGCTTTTGTTTGGTATGAAACCATGCGATTCCAGTTTCTTCACTGTTACTCAAATATTTGTTCTTGGCTGATGAGCTTGTCTTCACTATATGTAAGCAAAAAGCAGTCAAGTAGCACTTTAAAGACTAGCAAAATAATTTATTAGCTGAGCTTTCGTGTAGTGTGTTAAATAAAGCATGGATCCTGAGTGGAATTTTACAAACTGGGATGTTCTGTTCCTTTGGGAATAGCAAACTTACTTGCCCTGGTTTTCAGCGGCTCCTGGAAACACCAATGAGGGAACCATAGCCTGTAGGCTTATGGATGGCCAGGGAGTCCAGACTCTCTTCTGCAAACTCTCCCATCTCCAAACTGAACCCCTCACCTCTGGCCCCACCCCAGTGCTGAACTCCTAGCCAGATCCCTCACCTCCCCCTGTGCCAGTCTGGAGCCCCCTCCTGCACGCTAAATCCTTCATCTCTGGCCCTATCCCAGAGCTGTATGTCCAGGCAGATCCTTCACTTTCCCATGCCCCAGCCTGGAGCTCCCTCCTGCATCCTAAATACCTCATCTCTGGCCCCACCCCAGAGCCTGCACCCACAGCCAGACCTGTCACTTTCCCCTCACACACCTGCACCCCGTCACAGCCCAGTGAAAGAGACCAAGGGTAGGGAAGAGCAAGCAACAGAGGGAGGGGGAAGGAACAGTTGAGAGGAGTCGGGGTTGGACCAGTGGGGAAGGGGCATGGCCTCAGTGGACAGACAGGGAATGAAGGTCTCCACAAAGTTTTAAAATTGAAATGCAGGTCCTCGGGTTGGTAAAGTTTGAGAACTGCTGCTACAGATGACTCTGAGTTTGACTTTCACCTTCAGCGTGTCTCCTGACAGTGACCCCATTCCACTCCTGGGTCTGGCTATTAGGTCAGAGCACCACACCCTGTTGTGGGCCCTCACTGTCTCTCTCAGATGCTAGCAGCTGTCTATGAACAGTTGCGTCATTTCCACAGGATATCTAGGAAGCTTATGGGCTACTGGCACCATCTGTGAAATGTGTCTGGAGCTGAGTCACTTCATCATAGGAGAACCACTCACAAGACACTGAGGATGCATCTACACTCTCATTCCACTTTCAAAAGAGGCATGCAAATGGGGGAAATTGAAAATGCAAATGAGGTGCAGATTTACATATCTGGCACCTCATGTGCATATTCCTCTTTCAAAAGAAGAAAAGCAGTGTAGACACTGATGTTTAGAAAGTAAACCTGGTCTTTGAAAGAATCCTTCTTCCCTTTCTTTATGGGAAGAAAGATTCTTTCAAAGATGGTGTTTACTTTTGAAAGCGCAGTGTCTGCACTGCTTTTCTTCTTTCAATAGAAGCTCTTTTGAAAGAGGAATATGCAAATGAGGTGTCAGATATGTAAATCTGCACCTCATTTGCATTTTCAATTCCCCTCATTTGCATGCCTTTTTCGAAAGAGAAATACAAGTGTAGACACACCCTGAATGTGCCAGTGCACAATAAAAAAGTCTGGACACTGCTATGTGCATCTCAGCAGCCTCATTTTCACTGGTTCATTGGATACTAATTTTTTTTTAATATTGATCTACATTTAGCACCACTGTTTGCATTTTCCCTTTTAAATTTTGTGTTTGAATTACCTAAAAAAATGTAACTTAAACCATTGTGTTTAAATTTAACAAGCCTGAGCCCTCTGAGTAAGCCTGAGCTGAGAGCTTGCAACAAATCCCACACCATGGCTGTGTCTACACTGCATTCCTCTTTCAGAGGAGGAATGCAAATAAGGGTGATCAACAATGCAAACAAAGCACTAATTTACAAATATTGTGCCTCATTTGAACAATCTCATGCAATCTTGTTTCCAGGAGAGGCTTTTCTAGAAACAGAAAACAAAAACAGCAGTATAAATGCATTTTCGATTACTCTTCTCTGCATTCCTCCTCTGAAAGGGGAATGCAGTGTAGACACAGCCTGTGTGATTTAACTAAGGTCTGACAAAAGCAGTGTCTCAGCATTCTAGAACCCTGATTCAAAGTTCACGAAATGCATGGAAATGTATCCATTCATTTCATTGTGCCATGGGTCATGGTTTAGTGTAGCATCTTTGCCCTAGACTTAGCCCCAAAGTCCTTATCATAGGGCCACAATCTCAAAACTCACCTTCTAAAGGCTGGTGGGGTGCTGCTGATTTCCTACGCTCATTTTTGCCTTCTCAGCATTACTCAAAAATACGTCCTCAACTCAGACAGGAAAATGCAGAGTTCATGTTTTAACATGGGAACTTCAAATAACAAAGGATAGTCCAATACTATAATTCAAATGGTTCTGATTTCTCAGTCTTCATCAGCCCCATTCATTCTCCTGAACAGAGAACTTTCTGGCTTAACCCTGGGGTCCTGTTCTAGAGTCCAAATGCTTAAATGTGTCGCAGTCGCTGCCAGGACGCCGAATATAGCAAGCATCCGTGAGACAAGGGTGCTGCGTGAGCAGCGAGAGCCAACCAAAAATGCCAAGCTCTATCAGACCTAGGCTGTAACAATGGCTCTAGGTCTGTGGTGTAACGACCCCTCGTAAGTTTCCCTCTTTTAATAAAAAACAATTTGCTTTAAAAATAAAACACAGTGATGACTAATTGAATTAGAAAGACTCAAAGGCAATTTAGCACAGTGGTCAGATTAAAAGAAACACTGGTGTCAGCAGTAGCTAGTAAATTTCCTTAGAGGGTGTCCCCTGGTGTCAGGTCCCTGCAGTTCCCCATATGGTCTAGAGAAAATGGAGGCTGAGAGTAATTAACTGTTACAAAAACAAAGTGGAAGTTTATTATAAGTGTTCACCAAAGAAACCTTTTGATGACAGTTAATCCAGTTATTTACATTTACTTACACAAAAGATTAATCCAATTGCCATTCCCATGTTTTATTCACAAAAATATTAAAGACCGACAGGGTGTTGTTATTCCAGACAACAATCCCTGCTGTCAATTAAGTCCACTGGGGTCACTGCTCCCCAGGGACCCAAAAAATAAGATAGAATACTGTGTTCAGGTATGATACTCTTGGGGGCCCTGCTACCCCCTGAGTTTACCTAAAGGGGGGGCAGAGCTGCTGCTTCCTAACACCCCTTATTTATACGTGTTTGGCCCAGGGGTTGCTAATCCCTGACATCAATAGTGACTTATAACCAATTTGTAAGTATATATAATTGCACTAACAGCAATAAAAGGTCTTTAAGAGACACTAAACAATAAGCTTCTACTAGTAATACTATACCTAATACTTAACAATAACAATAACAACAGTAACAAATTAACAGTAATTAACAATAATATCAACAACTGTGAATAGGAGTAAAGGGAAAGAAAAGAGTCTATATTAAAAGGATACAGCAGCGGGAGCAGCCTTTCTTTTGTAGCCTCAGCTCACAGCTGCTTAGTTGATGAGTTGTCCAATCTGTTAAAGAAGTCTCTTTGGAGCGAGGGCTGGCCCTGGCCTGGTTGGCCCCTGCCAGGGAGCGGTGTCAGGTGATGTAGTCTACTGCCATCGCTGCTGGCCTTCGGCACGATGGTATGGCTGTGATCTGCAGACGACGCCTGGTGCGGCAATCCAGGTCCCCTCAGTGCCGCTTGTCTGTCCAGTGACGTTTCAGCTGCTTCACCCCTGTAACCAACCAGGCTCGGGTTCCCCAGAAACGAGGCTGCTCCCAGAAGGCAAGTGCTATATTTTGTTTATTGAAAGCACGTGACACCTGCGACGGGAGCCCTGGAGATGCTGCAGTCACCAGAGGGGGAAAACCCGACGCGTCGGAGCTTCACTCGGGGAGAGGCTCTGTAATAGGCCTCCTAACACTAGCTGATAAAGCTTAACTCATTAACATAAGATTGCCTAAAATTGCCTATGCATTCCTTATCACTATCTCTTGTGGCGTACTGCCAGCGTAGCCTTGAAGTGTTGGCAAGCGTGCTTTGTTTTGCAGGTGTTGTCATAGGATTCCTCTGAGGGTTCACAGAGGGGTCAGACTGCTCTCATGAGACCGTTACAAAATCTTCTCGCACCCTACAATCCCAAAGGGCTACCGAAAGGGACTGGTCCAGGTCAAGAGACAGGACCTTCTCGAAGGGCCCCTTCTGTGGTGAGCAGCCTTCTTTTATACACTCAGCTCATGAATTATTCATGAGTCTGGGGACTGGGTGCGGACCTGATAGAGAACTACCCCAACAGGTCTGGAGACTTCAGACCTTTCCAGAAGTTTTCCTTTTATGGTCATAGGTGGCAGTTACAGTTCATTAATATTCATAGGCTGTTGCTTTCCAGCCTAAAGTTATCCCCTCCGATTAAATGGATGGCTATGTATAGATTTTAAATTAAAATCACTTTCTGAGGAAATTTCTGAGGTAAAACTTTGTGCTTTGTTGATGTATCAAGCATGACCTGTCACCAAGGAGACCCTGCAATACACCAGAGGCTGGGGGCACCTCGAAACCCTGTCAGGGACTTTTCTGACAGGATTTCTTGACAAAATGAAACAATGACATAAACAATGTCCACCTGCCCTGCCCTGACTGAATCTCAGACATCACTCACCCAAGTTCCACCCTTGTTTATAGGGCCCAACTTCCTTTTCCTTAACTGCTTCACTGGGGGGGTCACCTGTGTATTAGTTGCATACCTTTTAAAGTGCTACTGAGTCTATGTCTACACAGCAGCATTATTCCTGAATAAACTATTCCAGAAGAGGTATTCTGGAATAGTTTATTCTGAAATAGCACAGGTACGTACAAAATGCATTTTGAAATAGCACCCAAAGCTGCGTCTACACGTGCACGCTACTTCAAAGTAGCGGCAGTAACTTCGAAATAGCGCCCGTCACGTCTACACGTGTTGGGCGCTATTTCGAAGTTGAAATCGACGTTAGGCGGCGAGACGTCGAAGTCGCTAACCCCATGAGGGGATGGGAATAGCGCCCTACTTCGACGTTCAACATCGAAGTAGGGACGTGTAGACGATCCGCGTCCCGCAACATCAAAATAGCGGGGTCCTCCATGGCGGCCATCAGCTGGGGGGTTGAGAGATACTCTCTCTCCAGCCCTTGCGGGGCTCTGTGGTCACCGTGGGCAGCAGCCCTTAGCCCAGGGCTTCTGGCTGCTGCTGCTGCAGCTGGGGGTCCGTGCTGCATATACAGGGTCTGCAACTAGTTGTTGGCTCTGTGTATCTTGCACTGTTTAATGAAAGTGTGTCTGGGAGGGGCCCTTTAAGGGAGCGACTTGCTGTTGAGTCCGCCCCGTGACCCTGTCTGCAGCTGTGCCTGGCTCCCTTATTTCGATGTGTGCTACTTTGGCGTGTAGACGTTCCCTCGCTGCGCCTATTTCGATGTTGGGCTGAGCAACGTCGAAGTTGAACATCGACGTTGCCGGCCCTGGAGGACGTGTAGACGTTATTCATCGAAATAGACTATTTCGATGTCGCAACATCGAAATAAGCTATTTCGATGTTGGCTGCACGTGTAGACGTAGCCCAAATGTTTTAAAATAGTGTCTACAAACAATAGAGTCTGTTTTGAAACAGAATCATTGGAAGCACTTAGCTTGTTGTGAAATAGGCTCTATTCCCTGTCTACACAGCCCCTATTTCAAAATAGGTGGTATTCCTTATACAAGGAGGTTTAACAATTTTGAAATAAGACATCCACTATATCAAAATTATTTTGAAATAGAGGTTGCAGTGTGTAAATACTCGGGTAGTTATTTCGAAAGAGCGGTTGCTATTTAGAAATAAATATGCTGTGTAGACACTCCCTGATAATGTTTTGGTGAGACTTCTAGAGATGAGTGCAATCACCACAAGTACAATGCCATCATCATGGTACGGGTTCTGTGAAATCCATAATTGTGTCTTTTAAATATGAGTGAGACAAAAGAAAAGAATTTTCAATCTCACTGCCCTGTGCTCGGACAGTATATCTTTTAATTCATAAAATAAACATTGGTTGATAAAAAGTGATAAATAACATGGAGAAAATTGGTCTCTGTTTCTATCTTATTTGAACCATAAAATCCAATTTACCATTTGCTATTTTGACTTAAACTGGGGAAATGAGACTACTTGAAATTTCAACTGCTCATGTCCTGTGGCCATCGTACATTTTGAAACTCTAGTTTCTTATCTAAAATATGTCTAGTGTCTAAGAAAGACCCTTTGACAGCTGTCACTGAAAATTAAAGGTCCTTGACAACCATGTCCCTGTTTATTCCAGCAGCTGTGACATGATTCAAAGATGATTAAGCCTAGTAATATGACTAAAAGTATGACAACTTTGATAATACCTTTTCAGATATCTTAACACAGGTGCACTAGTGACCCTTGGTCACTGAGAAGCCAGTGTGTCACTTTGTGTGTTCTTTTAGTGCTGTCATTCAGGTGTGAAGAAGGCCAAAAGAAATCTGTCTAACTGTAATGAATGTTGTTTATTGTCATTATCCAACCTGATGAGCTTGAAAGCCCTGTGCTACTTCATACTCAGTGATAAGGAGCTTTGTATTTCTAAAGAATATTCATCAGTGAGTCTAGAGAGGGGTCTAAGGACTATCACCATGCATATGTACTACTTGAACTCTACAGATTTAGCATTCAGAACTTTGCAGACACTACTCAGTTAAGTGTCACAAGTAGTGGCACTGACAGCCACCACAGACCCTGCGGCAAGGTGGGAAGGGAGCCTGACTCTGTGCCCTGGAATGGGCAAGACCAAGGGCAGAAGAGGTGGGACCTGGCATTTGGCCCTCAGCACTGTCCAGACTATGGTGCTGGGCACTCCCTCTCCTTCACAACCATGCACAGCAGCAGTGCAATGTCAATTTAAAGGGATAAGGTGCTCCAGCCACTGCTGCTGCCAAAGTAGTGGCAGAAGTGGCTGAAGCTTTGAAATGCTTGGCCCGGAGGCAATCCTTTCTTACCTCCCCTGTCAGTTAGCCTGGTCATAAGGTAGTTGAGAAATTGAGATTTTACCTTCCCCCGCAATTTTATAAATAGATCAGCTAAAGCACTGAGAGTTTCTGATTTACCACAGGCCACGCACAGAATTAGTGGCCAAACAGGAAGATGAACTAGGGCTCTGTTGAAATGACAGAATACATTGTTAGGCAGGCCAGTATGAAGCAGTTCTTTTGTTTGTTCCAATTAGACCTGTGCAGGAACTAGAATTTATGTTGCATGTGAAATTCCTTGACTTTGATATTTGTTTTTCATTTGAATCAAAAGATAAACAAAGATTTCAAATTTTCCCTCAAGCTTAAATATTAAAAAAATAGCTGTCTGTCAGTCAAAGTCTTTCATTTGACCAAATGGAAACATTTCATTTCAGTTTAACATTTATTTATTTTATAATTATAAATATATTATCATTCCTGATAGAAATACATTTCAACATGAAAAAGCAATTTTGAAATGAAAAATCAAAATCTTCTCTTAGGGTTGAACTAATCATTGCAACCTCATTAAAATGCTTTGTTTTGAATTATTTTTCTAAACAAAATTTCATTACATTTAACATTTTCCAGTGGAATGTTTTGAATTTGAGCAATTATTGTTTTGTGATAGAAAAAAGTCCACTGAAAAATATTCCATGAAAAATGATACTAATCCTTCATGGTTTTACTTTATGTATATGACAAGAGTCATGCAAAACATGCCAAATTCCAGATAGGCAACCTATGATTATGGAGTATTATTCGAAACTGACGTTTTCTAGAGTAGGTATCACAGTTATGTGTGTTACGTGCTTATAATTTTTTTTCTATAAAATACAAGAATACCTGTTCCCAAAGGGACACATGATGACACCAAAATTGGCCCTTATTGTGCTTCTTTTCTTCACATCCTTGCATACTTTAATATTAATCACATTTTACCTTTGGGCTACAGAATTTAGATCTCCAGATTGGAAAATTACAGCCTGTATTACGACCATATGGATGCATCTGCTCCATTTTCAGTAAATCTAGTCTGGTCCGTAATGTGGTTTTATAAGTCAGAAAGGTGCAGTTATTCTTCTAAATTACAGTGGTCACAGTTAGGTTTCAGGCAGTAGCACAATGTAATTAAAGCCCTATTCATTAGTTGCTGAGACAGTGCTTAAGGGTCTGTGATAACAGACTTGGGGCACAGCCAAAGTGACATCCACTGATGCAGGTTTTCAGGGCTAAAGCTGTGAGTCTATAACATTTTAGTAGAGTCATTTGGGCTCAGGCCAGAGCGTGGACTTTGAGGCCCCATGAGGTGGTGCGTATGGAACTTCAAACCAGGTGCAATAATTTCAACTGCAGTTTTAAATAGGTCTTCAACCCAAGCCCTGCAAGCCTGAGGTAGCTGACCCTGGCTCTGAGATTTGAGGGTTTTATTACAGTAGAGATATACCCTAAGTGTTCCAGAGTATACAACATTCTGGATTAGCCCCTTGCTTTGTTTTAGGAAAAGGAACCAGCATTTTATTTTATTTTATTTTTAACTAAAGAAAGAAGGGATGAGAAACATGGTCTTGTATGGGGCCAGCTTTACATTTGAGATGACCTTAGACACAGTTGTTCAAATAAAATACTATACAGTAGACCCTCGATTTAATGGACCCTGATATAACAGACTTCAGAAATAACAGATGCTCTCTGCCAGTCTCCCTGCCCTCTCCCAAATAAATGCTGGAAATTTACCAGAGCTACTGCCAGGACTGGAGATGCTGCCTGAGAGTCTGGGGCCACCAGGGCTGAAGGTGCCATCATAGCTGTTGTGGCCCCCAGGGCCAGAGGAGCCAGTAGAGGGTAAGGACTGTGGTGGCTCACAGGAGCTCTCCTCCCACAACCCTGTATGCGTGGAGCATGTCAGAGCCTGGCCACCGCAGCTTGCAATGGCACTGAGCAGCAGCCATGGTGTCAGAGGTTGCTGCCTACTGGCAGGCTGGGGGCAGTCATGCTCTATCTTAATGTGACCATCCCGGAGCCAGGGGCTGGAAGAGCCTCAATGCTGAGAGGTGCACGTGGTGGACAGAGCCAAGACAGCATTCAGCTCCTCTCCTGGCAATTGGGAGAGGGAGATGGAGGTCTGAGGGGAAGAATGGGGCAGGATGGGGGAAGGGAAGGGAAGTTGGGACAGAGGGCAGGAGTGAGTGATGGGTTGGGAAGGTCAGTGCTTCATCATACAGTAGAACCATTCAGATATAACAGACTTTCGGTATTAAAGGACACCCCTACCCCTCATTAGTCCATTAAATTGAGGGTTTACTGTGTTATACATGGCTTAGAGACCCTGTAACTGGAAATAACTAAGAAAACAGACTTACTCTCAGACCAAAAATGTAAGGAATTTCCATAGTCCTACAATATGGCATTGTTTCAAATATGGAGAAGGGGGGTTTGTCAGGAAGAAGAGAATAAAGAGGTCAATTAGTTACACAAAAAAGAAAAATGGGTGGTATCTTAGAGCGCTGAGGTTCCCGTGTCTCTGATTTTATATTAGAATGTCTCAGATTTGAGCTATATTTGCATTAGGGATGGTATACTGGCATATATTAACAATAAATGACATTCTGGTGAAGAATAGGACTATTAATATCTCTCAGATTTGACATGGTAAATCTTTCAGTTTGTTATTTTTAATTTTTCTGGCAAATGTTTTCTATCTGGATCTGATATGTCTGACCCCAGGAAATCTAATATTGGGTCTCCACTTACCCACCTGTTCTGTGTTTTGTCTCAGGGCAGTAGAGATGTTGTTTTAGTTTTCTCCTTTAATACTACCACTCAGATAAGATCTGATAGTGTCAAGTTGGGTACATAAATATATTTCCATGTGTCAATCATCACACACATTTCCTAGAACTATGTGTTAATTTCAGCAAGATAGCATGAAAGATACTCCTTTTCTGGTAGTCAGTGTGGATTTCTTTTAAAAATTCCAACAAAAGGCTTTTTTTTTTGCCTATATCTTCATGGAGACTACTGCACTGGGCAATGCACTAGGGGAAGAAGGTGAGCAGCCCTCAGTGGAGGAAGAACAGGTTAAGAGCTATTTAGAAAAGATAAACATACATAAATTATTGGGTCTGGATTTAATGCATCCAAGGGTACTGAGGGAACTGGCAACTGTTCTTGCAGAGCCTTTGGCCATTATCTTGGAAAACTCTTGGAGATCAGGAAAGGTCCCAGATGATTAGGAAAAGGCAAATATAGTACACATTTAAAAAAAAATAAAGAAGGATAATCCAGGGAACTATAGACTGTTCAGCCTTACCTCAGTCCCCAAAGAAATCATGGAGAGGATCCTCAAAGAATCCATTTTGAAGCTCTTGAAAGAGAAGAAAGTGATCAGGAATAGTCAACAAAGATTCACCAAGGGCAAGTCATGCCTGACCAAGCTGATTAACTTCTCTGATGAGGTAACTGGCTTTGTGGACATCGGAAGTCAATAGACATATACCTTGACTTTAGTAAAGCTTTTGATACAGTCTCTCACAATATTCTTGCCTGCAAGTTAAGGAGGTATGATTTGGATAAAGGGACTGTAAGTTGGATAGACAGCTGGCTAGATGATCAGGCCCAGCTGGTAGAAATCAACAGCTCTATGTCTGGTTGGTGGTCAGTATCAAGTGGAGTGCCCCCAAAGATCTGTCCTAGGCCCAGTATTGTTCAACATCTTTATTAATGACCTGGATGAGGGGATGAGCTGCACCCTCAGAAAATTTGCAGATGACACTAAGTTAGGGGAGACAGGTAGATGCATTGTAGGGAAGGGATAGGGTTCACAGTGTCCTAGATTAATTGAAGGGTTGATCCATGATCCAAAAGAAATGTAATGAGGTTTAACAAGAACAAATGCAGAGTCCTGCACTTAGGATAGAAGAATCTCAAGCATTGTTAGAGGCTGGATAGCAATGCAGCAGAAAAGGACCTAGGATTACAGTGGATGAGAGGCTGGATATGAGTCAACAGTGTGCCCTTGTAGCCAAGAAGGCTAAAGGCATATTGGGGTGTATTAGGAGAAGCATTTCCAGCAGATCTACAGAAGTTATTACTCCCCTGTATTTGGCATTGGTGAGGCCACATCTGGAGTATTGCATCTAGTTCTGGGTCCCCCAGTGTAGAAAAGATGTGGATGCATTGGACAGGGTCCAATGGAGGGCAACAAAATGATTAGGGGGTTGGAGCATATGACCTACAAGGAGAGGCTGAGGAATTGGGGCTTATTTAGTTTGCAGAAGAGAAGCATGGGTGGCAATTTGATATCCACCTGAACGGGACTCTAAAAAGGTTGGAGAGAGGCTATTCTCTGCAGTGACAGGTGGCAGAACAAGGAACAATGGTCTCAAGTACAAAGCCAAAGGTGTTATGTTGTATATTAGGAAAAAAGTGCTACATTTCTGACATTTTGTTTCACTAGGGCTGTTTCTACACTAGCCAAAAACTTTGAAATGGCCATGCAAATGGCCATTTCAAAGTTTACTAATGAAGCACTGAAATACATACTCAGCGCCTCATTAGCATGCGGGTGGCCGTGGCACTTCGAAATTGACGCAGCTCGCCGCTGTGAGGCTTGTCCAGTCAGGGCTCCTTTTTGAAAGGAACCCGGCAACTTCGAAATCCCCTTATTCCCATCTGCTCATAGGAATAAGGGGACTTCGAAGTAGCCAGGGTCCTTTCGAAAAGGAGCCCCATCTGGACAAGCCACATGGCAGCAAGCTGCATCAATTTCGAAGTGCCACAGCTGCCCGCATGCTAATGAGGCTCTGAATATGTATTTCAGTGCTTCATTAGTAAACTTCGAAATGGCCATTTGCATGGCCATTTTGAAGTTTTTGGCTAGTATAGACACGGCCTTAGAAGGAGATATAATACCCAAATGTCATACAGAGGATTGATGGTATATGCACCATCTAACTCAGAGGTGGAGAAACCACCTCTGGATCTGACCACCTGGACAATTTAGTCTGGTCCACAGGGAATCCAATGAAATCTACCCTGTCCCCAGGGGGAAGGGGTGGCAGGTGCAGGTACAACAGCCACACAGTGCTGTCCTCACCCCAATTACCGGAAGTGCCTGACAGATACTTTTGGGTCTTAATTCTGCACATAGGCAAAAAGCCACATGCACATGAGGTGGCTGGAGGAGGCAGCCACATGGGTGGTCGTGTGGCAGCACAGCTAGTACTGAACCTGCTTTTGCATTCCCCAGAGGATGGACAGACAGCAGTGGGAAAAGCAGAAGCCCTTCCTCACTTGAGTGCTTAGTGCCCAGAAATGTGTCAGGTTTCAAGCAGTTGAGGGAAGGCAGGACCCCCTACTCCGTTGGGGCAGCTACAGCAGGAACCCTGACAGCTGCTTCCAGCAACATCCAGCTCCAGTCAGACACCACCAGCAACTCCTCCTCCTGATATCAGGTAAGGAGGCATGCAGGAGTGGGAGGGAAGGGGATCCCAGAGTGTTTTCTTTTCTGCTTCTTACCTCAGGACTTCTGGCCCCCAGCTGATTTGTCTGTGGGTTAGTAGTCCCTGGCTCCAAAAAGCTTCCCCACCACTGACCTAACTGAATGGAAGTTACCTCATATCATAACAGCTTCCTAAAAGTACTATCTGAGGAAGAACTATGAAAACAAATATGAAGGAGAGACTCGAGTATGATGTATGTGTCCATTGATTTGAGGGTATATCAGTGTCACAGGTTTAGCTTGGCAGGACAAACTGAGAAGTTACAGTAATAAAATGTCTCCTCAGTCTTCTTCTTCTTCTTTTTATTCTTGGCTGTTACTTGGTAAAGAGTAGGATGTCTTCAAGTCACTCTCCTATTTGTGAGGCTCTTGATGGCTGATCAGCCTGATTCTGTAGCGGCAGGTCTTATCTCAGAAGGGGCAGATGTTGGTAGCTGTTGGAGGGGCATGGGGCAGTTTTGCATGTCTGACTGCCCTGTGTTGTCCTCTGTCTGCATCTTGTACCTGAAGTTCTTTTAAAGACAGGCCTTTTTCTAGTCAGTGATGCTTATATCCCATGGAAGGCATCCTTTCTGCAGAAATAAGCTCTCCTTTCCATAATTATTTCATATTTCTGTCCATTCATTTAATGGTAACTCCTGATCCTTAATAAACACCTTGCTACAGTTTGGTTTGCACAACTGCAACCTCAGATCTCTATCAGCTTTGCATTTTGTGCTAATTACTTTTTTAATGTTTCCTGTGACTGTAATTCAGATGAAAATCTGTCACATCAATCCTTTTCTAAAAGACTTTCCAAGCTGATAGTGCACTGCCAACTTTTTTATCTCTACTAAGAATTATACTGCATATTCACATCGTACCACCCATGTATCCAGCAGACAAGAGTTAATACATCTACAAACTGAACTAAAACAAAAAGCAGTCAAGTAGCACTTTAAAGACTAGCAAAATGGTTTATTAGGTGAGCTTTCGTGGGACAGACCTACTTCTTCAGACCATAGCCAGACCAGAACAGACTCAATATTTAAGGCACAGAGAACCAAAAACAGTAAGCAAGGAGGACAACTCAGAAAAAGATAATCAAGGTGAGCAAATCAGAGAGTGGAGGGGTGGGGGGGAAGGTCAAGAATTAGATTGAACCAAGTATCCAGACAAGCCCCTATAGTGACTCAGAAAGTTCCCATCACGATTTAAACCATGTTGTAATGTACCGAATTTGAATATAAAAGCCAGCTCAGATGTTTCTCTTTCCAAAACGGTGCGATAATTCCTTTTCAGTAACACACATACCTTGAGGTCATTGACAGAATGCCCCATTCCATTAAAATGTTGACCAACTGGTTTGTGGATCTGGAGTGTTTTGATGTCTGTTTTGTGTCCATTGACCCTTTGTCTAAGGCAGTTAGAAGTCTGTCCAATATACAAAGCATCTGGGCATTGTTGGCACATGATGGCATATATGATGTTAGTAGAGGAGCATGAGAAAGTGCCCGTGATTCTGTGAGTAACCTGGTTAGGTCCAGTGATGGTATTTCCAGAGAAGATATGTGGACAAAGCTGGCAGTGGGCTTTGTTGCAGGGAAATGTTCCAGGACTGGTATTCCTGGGGTATAGACTGTGGCTGTTAGTGAGGATCCTCATGAGGTTGGGAGGTTGTCTGTAGGGGAGAACAGGCATGTCACCCAGGGCCTTCTGGAGTGTGGCATCCTGATTAAGGATAGGTTGTAGGTCTTCAATAATTCGTTGCAGTGGTCTGAGTTGGGGGCTGTAGATGATGACCAGTGGGCCGTGTCTGCACGTGCCCCAAACTTCGAAATGGCCATACAAATGGCCATTTCGAAGTTTACTAATGAAGTGCTGAAATGCATATTCAGTGCTTCATTAGCATGCGGGCGGCCGCGGCGCTTCGAAATTGACGCGGCTTGCTGCAGTGCGTCTCGTCCAGATGGGGCTCCTTTTCGAAAGGACCCCGCCTACTTCAAAGTCCCCTTATTCCCATGAGCTCCTAAGAGCTTGACTGTAAACAATGGATCTAGTCACGTGTGTGGGATGAGCTCATGGGAGTAAGGGGACTTCGAAGTAGGCGGGGTCCTTTTGAAAAGGAGCCCTGTCTGGACGAGACGCGCGGCGGCAAGCCGCGTCAATTTCAAAGCGCCGCTGCTGCCCGCATGCTAATGAAGCGCTGAATATGCATTTCAGTGCTTCATTAGTAAACTTCGAAATGGCCATTTGCGTGGCCATTTCGAAGTTTGGGGCACATGTGGACGGAGCCGTGGTGTTCTGTTCTTGGCTTTTTTGGGCCAATCTTGGAGTAGCTGGTCTCTGGGTATTCATCTGGCCCTGTAGATTTGTTTTTGTACTTCTCCTGGTGGGTAATTCAAGTTTATGAATATTTGGTAAAGTTCTTGTAGTTTTTGGTCTCTGTCAGTTGGATCAGAGCAAATGCGATTGTACCTAAGAGCTTGACTGTAAACAATGGATCTAGTCACGTGTGCAGGATGGAAACTAGAATGGTGTAGATAAGTATAGCGATCGGTAGGTTTTTGGTACACTGTGGTACTGATCAGGCCATCTTTGATTAGTATTGTAGTGTCCAGGAAATGTATCTCTTGCATGTTGTAATTGAGGCATAAGTTGATGGTGGGGTGTAGATTGTTAAAGTCTCTGTGAAATTCCTCTAGAGCCTCTGTACCATGGGTCCAAATCATAAAGATGTCATCAATGTATCTTAAGTAGAGGAGTGGTAATAGGGGACGAGAGCTGAGGAATCGTTGTTCCAGGTCAGCCGTAAATATATTAGCATATTGTGGGGCCATGCAGGTGCCCATAGCAGTTCCACTAATCTGGAGGTATAAATTGTCCCCAAAATGGAACTTTCTGAGTCACTATAGGGGCTTGTCTGGATACTTGGCTCAATCTAATTCTTGACCTTCCCCTCCACCCCTCCACTCTCTGATTTGCTCACCTTGATTATCTTTTTCTGATTTGTCCTTCTTGCTTACTGTTTTTGTTTCTCTGTGCCTTAAATATTGAGTCTGTTCTGGTCTGGCTATGGTCTGAAGAAGTGGGTCTGTCCCACGAAAGCTCACCTAATAAACTATTTTGCTAGTCTTTAAAGTGCTACTTGACTGCTTTTTGTTTTGATAGTGTATAGACTAGCACGGCTTCCTCTTTGTTACTATTCAAACTGAATTAAGTTTCCTACAGAGCTGACTCTCCCTTAGAAAACCTTAAAGGTGCTAGCTGTAGAATACGTGGCAGTCTGGCTGTAAAGGAATTGAAGGGCAAAGTAGCTGATAGCTGCAAGACTTCTTATTGGATGATGTTGTATCCTAGAGATGCACACAGCTCTTGGAGAATTAGCAGGTGAGACCACACTAAATCTTCTGAATCCTTATGCAGTGAGCAAATCCTGCCCCTGTGCTCCCAGAGGGACATATAGAAAACTCAAGAATTGAATGACTTGCAGTTCCTTGACCCCAAAATGGGTTATTTCCTCACAGAGGCACAATCTGGCCCTGAAGAGATTAAGAAATTTGCACATGGGAGTCAGTGCTAGAGTCTGGATTAGAATCCAGGTCTCCCAATTGCCCACATTTTGCTTTTACCATGATATCCTTCCTTTATTATTTTCTTCATCACAAAAGTGTGTGTGTGTGTGAGAAAGAGAAATGGATTGTATAGTGTAATTAGCTTTCTTTTCTGGCCAACTCTTTCAATTTAAATGTTTTGCATCTAAAGTTGAAGCACCTGGTTATTGCAAGCACCATAGCACTACTGAGAATTACTGTGGTAGCTTTTGTGTATGCTCCACTCAGGGTACAAGAGTCTAAGTGGAAGTAAGTGTGGATTTGTGGATTTTGCTTTATTCTATTTTTCATCACCTATTTCATTCTTGCATATGTAACAAGATTCTGAAAACACCCACCTAGACTAAACTCTTCTTTAACTGCTGTTTGATCAACCAGCACACTTAAATAACCCTGAGCACCTCTGGTCAGCGGACACCAGGAAGGAACACAGAGAGATCAGAGGAGCCTGCATTCAGATGCAGCATGAAGGGATATAGGGCTAATGTTCAAAGGAGACTGCCCATTAACAGAAAGGCTAACAAAATAATTTATTGGGTGATGAGCCAGGACAGCGATTACCTGGGCCATTATAAGGACTCTTTTACAAACCTTGCTTTATCTCACTTGACTTCCCCCCTGCCCCCCGACCCCTCTACTCTTCTGATTTGCCCACCTTGATTATATTTTTTCTGATTTGTCAACCTTGATAACAATGCTTGGTTCTCTGTGCCTTAAGTATTGATTCTGTTCTGGTATAGCGATGGTCTGAAGATGTGGGTCTGTCCCACGAAAGCTCATCACCTAATACATTATTTTGTTAGTCTTTAAAGTGCTACTGGACTTCCTTTTTGTTTGGATAGAATATAGACTAGCACAGCTATCTCTCTGTTACTGACCATTAAGAGATAATTAATGCCACTTACAATGTATATATTTCTTCAAAACGATTTAGACAGAGGGTCTGTCAAGTAGCCATCAGGCAGCCACTTTTAATGACCAACATTAACACACTTCTAAACTATCAAATCTCCTACTTTTAGGTCACAGATATTGTCCAAGTGCAGCCGGCAGGCTCCTCTGCTCTCCCACCCTGTGTGAGCTATTCACATTTCCCAGATCTACGTAGGCTGCCCAGAGCTACTCATATCGTGTCCTGCTGGAAGCCAGTAACAGTCTTCTAATGTACTGTATGTGGGTGCTTGTGGAAGAAGAGTGGGAACAATATTATGCCTACATTTTTGTTTGTTTCTTAATATCTAATTTTATTTTTTCTTTAGAATTATGCATTGCTAGGTATACCTCTCTATTATCCAGAATATTTGATTATCTGGAAGGTATACAATTTAATTTGTAATTCTCGTCCCTGGTCGCACAATTGCCTTGACACAACAACCTCTATTTTCCCCAGTTCTTCACTTTCGCCCATATTTTTTTCTTCAGTTCCAGTCTTTCATTGCAAAGTATACTAGATTTATAAGCTTTGACACTGACATAACAGGGATCCTGTGCCTTGCATCAATCACACTCCCAAATGTTCTCTCAGTTAGACATCAGCCCACACTGCCAAGTAGTTCTCACTGCCTACTTGGCAACAGCTAAAACCTGCCAGAAGACAAGTGATGTGATAAGAGAGAACTTCAGGGAGAAGTGACAAGAACAGCAATAGGAACATGGATTGATGCAAAATGGTTGGTCTTCCTATGGTATTGAAAACCTGGAGCCGTATTGTGCATTTCACGTCAGTTCTCTAGGAAGACTCTAATAACCAAAGCACAGGAGTAGGGTTGAGGAAAAAAAAACCACTGAAAATGAAAAAATAGTCATGCTGTTTCATATTTTTATTTTCACTTACTGGTCTGTTTTGGATTAGCCTCTAAGAAATATAGTAAACTCTTTGAAATATGGACAAAAGTGAGGAACTGGGGAAAACAGAGGTTGTCACATCAAGGCAATTGTGTAACCAGGGACAAGAATTGCAAGTTAAATTTTATACCTGCCCAGCAGCAGCGTTAGATAAGAATAATTTGATAGTACATTTGGTGCTTGGGTCACCACTGGAATATAGGACACTGAGGAGAGAAAAGTAAAAAAGAGAATGTGATAATCTGCATCTGAAACTTGCTGTTGGGGTGTTTTTATTTAAAAAAGTAGATGGATTATTTAAATACAATCTAGTGACAATGTTATGAAGTCCAGAAAAAGCAGGATGTAACAAAAAGTGAGTGGTGACCAAGTCTGACAAACATCTAAGGTGTTAAGGTGTGAAATTCTTTATAATACAAGGAGAACATACTACGTTGCAGGGAACTCACTTCATGTGTCTGTCCAGGAAAAGCAGGGCTTAGCTTTTGTATAGAGCTTGTCTAGAGCTTGTGTGTAGAACATTTTCCCAGCAATGAATTTCACCCCAAGTCCTAGGATCAGACTTACTGTAGCAGTGCAAACTATCTCTATGTGACTGATTGATGCTGAAGAGAATGAAGCTGGGGTATATATATTTATCTTTGTAATAATTATGGTGATGATGGCCATATATCTAAGTACTTCACAACTATCAGAAAGGGATATATGTTTCACCAGTGTAAGGGTGTTAGAGTCAAATGAAAGGAAAGGAGACTTGTCCACAATCAATTTAAAAAGAATAAGGAAATAATATCATTGCAAACAATCAAACCTCACACCAATCAAATATCCAGCTGACTTGATATAATTTATAATTCAACATCTGTCCATTACCAATTCAATATTAGTCAGCCTCAGTATATTCTTTTCCTTCCTTCTCACTCTTCCCATCCACCCTTTTTGTAAACTATTACTTTTGCTGTGATTTTTTTTGAGAGAGACGATGTTTTATTATGTTTAGTTTTCGCTACTTTAATGTCATTAGACTATGGTCTGAGAACCTTAATGGGGCATGTGGTAATGAAGCTTTTATACTGCAAGTTAATGTATCAGACTGCACCCCAATTGTTTTGTATTTGGAAAGATTAATTCACACTGGGTAGAAACCTTGCTTCAAAAAAATCAATTGCAAAATTCCCATTATGGAATGAGGATTTTGCCCTCTCCAGAAGAGGCCATGTCAGCCTTTGCAACATAATAATATTTTTTTTTTACTGAAGAGGAAGAAAGTTGTTCTGGAATAGAGCTTTCAAAAGGAGTCAGATTTTAATAGGGGCTGAGCACCTAACTCCCTTAGGACAGCCACCTGTGTATTTAAGAGACTCAATGGGCAACATAAAAACAAGGTCTTTTCCTAGCACTGCTGGAGACTTTCCCATATGTATCTCTGCGCAACAGTTCCCTATAGTTATATTCAATGGCCAGTTAACTTGGTCTCTGAATTCACTTCCTTCTGCTTTCAACACCACACATCTTAAATATCATTTCCATGTCCAAAGCATAAAAATTTGTAGCTATCTTGATGTTTTGGTGCTGTAACAACACTAATAGAAATATCAAGTGTTAATAATACAATAATTTACAGCAGTTAATGGCTTAGACAGAGGCACAACAGGGAGCTCTGCCACAGAAATCCATTTTATTTCATGTTCTGTTGATTGTTAATAATCAGATATTGTGTTGCCTTGTGAATCTGGTGATTTAATGTTCAAACTGAAAATCAAAAGCAGACACTTTCAATGAAAATTCGATTAACATCTCTTTTCTCTTGCGGGCATTCATGGTTGTTTTTAAAGTTTTTGGATTTTATTTTGCTTTTTGGGTTTGTCTTATTCTTAGTGAAAGCATATTTTCTCTATCACGGATGGCTCCAATTAAAAAAAAAAAGAAATGTAGGTGAAGAGGGAAGTATATTCATCTTCTTTCAAACACATTCCAGATAATAATACTTTGATGGTCTCTATCCCATTATTCTCTCTTAATATTTTAGAGTGCATGTGTCTGTGCATCTGTGGCCCTGTCTACACTAGCCCATATCTTTGAAATGGCCATGCAAATGGCCATTTTGAAGATTACTAATGTGGCACTGAAATGCATATTCAGCACCTCATTAGCATGCCACTAGCCACTGCTCTTTGAAAGTTCCACTTTTCACTGCCACGCGGTTCGTCCAGACAGGGGTCCTTTTCAAAAAGATCCTGCTAACTTTGAAATCCCCTTAATCCTATCAGCAAATAGGGTTAAGGGGATTTTGAAGTTCCTGGGGTCCTTTCGAAAAGGACCCCCATCTGGACGAGCCGCACAGCAATGAAAAGCTGCAATTTTAAAGAGCCACGGCCGGCAGCATGCTAATGAGGTGCTGAATATGCATTTCAGTGCTACATTAGTAATCTTTTCAATGGCCATTTGCATAGTCATTTCAAAGATTTGGGCAAGTGTAGACGTAGCCTCAACCATAAGAGCTAGGACCATCAAACTTGGTATGCAGCTTCCTTTTACCCTGACTTAAAGTAAGGTCAGGGCTGTTTATTCCAGGAAAATGGTAAGTGTCTAGAATCTGATGGTCTTCCAGAACATAGAAAGGGAGGGGCACAGAGAGGAGGGAAAATATACTTCAGATTCACTACTGGGGGCAACTGCAGCAGAAAAACAGTGTCCATCTGGATGGTGATCAAGTGTCAGAGGGGTAGCCATGTTAGTCTGGACCCTTCATTGCTGGATGGAGATGGGGCTCTTGATCCTGCCGACCATTTGAAAGGGAAAGTGCCCCCCTGACACAATCCTTACCCTTCCCAGCAGCTTTCAGCTGCAGTGCTAGACAGGGGGAATGCTGTTGGCCCCAGGTCCCCCTGCACTGACCCCAATGCCTCCCCACAAATGCTGGTTTCAGGAGCTCTGTCCTCTCTCCTGTCCCCCCGCCCAGAACTCATTCTGGGGTTGGGAAAGGCATTGTGGTCCCAGCCTCCATACCCCAGTCAGAGCTCAGGCAAGGCCAGGACCAGAGAACATGTTCCCCCCACCCTCCTCCAAGCAATTCCAGGTAAACCTGATAGTAATGCATATAGAGTTTCTTTTTGTATAATGGACCTGATCGAAAGCCCATTGTGTTACCCCAGTGTGACCAGTTCACCTTGGGGGCCATCTGGAACTGGGGTACCTCTGAGCCCTCTGATTCACCAGCCTTTGTTCCCATTGTGCTGCTGTGACAAGCTGAAGTCTGCTCCAAGTCCTTCACTTCCATTCGCAGTCACACAGGCAGGGACACGCCCAGCTGTGATTTCATGCAGGCTACTGCATTAACCAACAATAGAGTGGTTTCAGCCCCAAATACCCCCCGGTCTTTCAGATTTTGTATTCACAGCAGCCTTATTTCAAAATCTGCTACACACATAGGCTACATCAACACTAGTGAGTTTTGTTTTGTTTTTTCCCTGAAAAAGCCAGGGCTCTTTCAAAAAATCACAAGGAGCAGCTACGCACAAAATGTGTTCTTTCAATATTAAATCAGAAGAATCCAAGACTTTTTCTGGCAGCCCTCTGCTGCTCCCAGATGAGGAAGAATACCTTTTTCCGAAAGATTCTTTCAGAAAAAAACATGTGTAGATGCCCCAGGGGCCCTTTTTTCAAAAGAGCTGTTCTCATGACACTGGATTGTTTGATTCATGGTTCTTCCTGGGCCATTCTTTTGAAAGAGCAGGGGTTATGTGGACACTATCTATCGAAAGAGCAGATCGATTTTTTCGATCCACTTTTCTGTGTGTGGACGTCATCTTTTGAAAGAAGTTTTTTTTCAGAAGAGATCTTCCAGGAGAGCTTCTTTTGAAGGATTGCTATAATGTAAATAGCCATAAAGACTATGTAAATAATGTAAATAGCCATAAAGACTATTTTGAAACAGAGATGTTGGATGCATTATGGCTTATTTGGAAATAGGTTCTATTCGATGTCTTAACAGCAGCTATTTTGATGTATTTCAACTTATTTTGACATCTTTCAAGTAGCTTATATTGAAATGGGTTCCATTCTTCACAGAATAAGATTTACCAATTTCAAAATAAGTCTAACCACAATTTCAAATCTATTCAAATCTATTGTGAAATAACAGTTGGGTTGTCTAGGTTCTAGGTTAGTTATTTTGAAATAACAGTTTTTATTTCAAAATGTGTTTGCTGTGTAGACCTACCTTCAGTTACTGAGTACAAGTATGTGTGCTTTGGTTTTGGGGCAGTATTTTGTTAAAGAAAAATCACAGGGTCCAATTAAAATATTTTTTTCCTTCACTCTGAACTAGCATATTCCATTACTATGTTTTCTCAAGACCACTCACCGTGGGTGAGATTTGTCCTTTTGAATGAGCCCTTTGCACAACTTGCTACTGCAGTAGGGTTGTACAGGATAGGGGACACCAGTGGTGCAAGCTAGGCAGGGATGCATTTAGAAAGCAGGCATACTCTGAAGACCATCTCTGTGCTAGTTTTATATATGTCATTGTGCAGGGAGACAATGTCAACAAGCAAAGATGTGCATTATAGTACACCCCATGGCTCCCAGTCACTAATCCAGGGCCCCACTGGTCTTGGTACTGGGAAAACAAATTTAAAAACCCCTGTCCCTACTCTGAATAGTGTTCTCTGGTTGATTTGCATAAACACACATTACAGTGGCCTCACATGATGTAGAGAGGTTATATTGCAGTCCTGTTGTGGGTTTTAAATAGGAGGCAGATTCCATTTTCCTACCCCAACCACCACCACCTTCATCCAGCTAAAGCCCCTATTGTTTGAAGGCTCATTGCCTAAATCAAATATCTCCTGGTTCGGAATGTTCTATTCATATTTTGATGATAAAAGTCTTTTTATGCAGCTTTTGAAATTTTGCAGCTAAATCTTAGTGAAAGTTGATCTATATTTGAGACAAAAAAGTTTCTAATCACACTTTTTTATAACAGTGATCAATTTATCAGTTATATCTTTAGAATATTCTTTATTTTTAGTCTCTTCCAGTCCTCTGAAGTCATCTGGCAACTCTAAGTATGATTCATGTCACAATAGGCACTATGGTAATGTTATTGGGATGCTCATTCAATGTCTTTCATGCAACCATGGACAAACAAGCCAGGCAGGATGCTTGATTAAACAGCCAAGTGTGTGCTGCAGAGCAAATTATGATAAATTGCTAATATTGATTACTTTTAATCAGAGGGACGATGCCGTCTGGTGTTTAAATTAAGGAATTCAGCCAAAGATACCTTGACCTCACCTCTGCACTGGGAACTGATACAAAATTAATTGGAGCTGTCATTCAGGTAGCAGTCATGAATAAGTGGCAGTTGATTTATTAATTTAAAGAGTAAGTTGAAAACCAGATGTATTCTACCCTGGAATATGACTGTAGTGGGTTTGTCTGAAAACACAGAGAGAGCTGCCAAGATGTTGTTAGTCTCAGTTAAATCACGGAAACGTAATGTTTGTCACTTGGATTACTGTACCTTCTGATCAAATATAAACAGCATATTTGTTTGTTTGTTTGTTTATTCTATAGTCAACTACAGTATCTGTAGGTGTCTATGCTCTTTTAATGTTAATGCATGTGTTTTATAGATTTTATATATACACCAGAGGAGGACTAGCTCAGTGGTTTGAGCATTGGCCTGCTAAACCCTGGGTTGCAAGCTCAGTCCTTGAGGGGGCCATCTAGGGACTGGAGCAAATAGATGTCAGGGCTGGTGCTTGGTCCTGACAAGAGGACAGGGGATTAAACAACCTCCCAAGGTCCTTTCCAGCTCTACAAGGTGTGTATGTGATGGTCATGGTGTACGCTGCACATAAATACATTTAAGAGTGCTGTATATTTTCGGCAAACCCAGTTCCTTTTCTGATTTACTTTCTTTGTTCCAGAGAAGTAGCAATCTGGTACTGTTATTTAACAATACAGGTTGTATCTCTCTGGTCTGGCAACATCCCCAGGGCAGAGGGTTCCAGTAGACAGGGGCAGATCTGTCCTGGACAGCTGAGAGCCCATGACGCTGCCAGGGTCAGGGGCAGTGAAGTCCTCAGGGTCATGGGGGCTGCAGAGTCCCTGGACCTCATGGCAGGGGGCCAACAGTAGCAGGACCGGAAGCAGCAAAGCCTCGTGCCTGGGGACAGGAGCTCAGCAGGGAGGCTGGTTCCCCCAACCCAGCCTGGAGATCTGACATCCCCTAGTCCGGCAAAGTCTCTTGTTTGGGACCAGTCAGGCACTGAGGCTGCTGTACCAGTGAGGTCTAATTTGTGATGGTTAATGCCTGCACTCTAGCTTACCTGAGTGTGGGGAAGAGATGAGGGGAAGAGACCAGTCACCATCCTCCACTCCAGCACACGCACCCCTTTGATGTGAGATAGGGCAAGTGATAACTTTTACTGTAATAATTATCATCTCATTTTTGTTTAGTTCTTTAAGATTGTTGGTTGACAGGTCTTCGCTCTCCACACACGTAGGCTAAGTCTATGCTGCAGAGCTTCTTTGAAAGACATTCTTCCAGAAGATATCTTCTGAAAAATCTCCTTTGAAAAGAGTGTGTCCACACACAAAAATGTGGATCAAAAGATCAATATGCTCTTTTGACAGAAAGCACCCACGTAGCCCTTGTTCTTTCTAAAGAACAGGCCAGGGGGCAAAAAATCTGTCACCATGAGGCCGCTTCTTTCCAAAGAAGGGCCCCACAGAGGATGTTTCTACACATGCCACTTTCAGACAAAGTGGCATGCTAATAAACGGCCCAACATATGCTAATGAGGTGTCTATGTAAATTCCCAGTGCCTGATTAGTGTAAGGTCACATGATTTGGAGTCCAGAAGACTTTTTTCTGGACTCCAAAAAGGCGTGTGGAAGTGTGGTCCCATAAAAGTTGCTGCCTTTTCTGCATCAGGGATGGGAAAAGAGAGATACACCACCTGATGGTTAGGCTTGGGTTCAGGCTCTAGTTCCAAATTAGGCAGATCAGGGGCATTAATCAATTATCTCCCACAACCTAGATAAGTGCTCTATCTACAAGGTTATTGCTGGGCTGAGGAAGGACCCTTTCAGTTCCTATTTGGTTGGAGCAGTTTCACTGCATATAAATAATTAAACAGAGATGTGGGAAAGTCAGGCTCAAGTCCCTGTTCCAATGCTCTTTTAATTATTTATGCAAACTTTGTCCATCCTTTTGAGTCCATTTTTTCAGGTACTTCTCCTAAATGGTGGGAGCTAGGACCACCAAATTGGGCGTGCAGCTTCCTCTTATTATGATTGCAGAAAGGTAAGAGTTTGGTTGTGCCAGGATAATGGGATGTGTCTGGAATATGATTGTTTTCTGTAACACAGATAACAGGGATAGTTATACCCTGAAATGACCACAGGGGAGCATCAAGTGCAGGTGACAGTTATACTTCAGAGTGCTCAGAGAGATGTGGGCACACCAGTAGAGAGTGACTGTCTGAGCATGAGGGTCTACATTTTGCTAGCCACAGATCACAAATAAGTAGCCCTATAACCCCTCAGTCAGAATCCAAAGCCTTGGCCACAGTGCCAGACATTGGGCAGAGAGAGGGCAACACAGCCCCTCCACCCTGGCACCACTGGACATAAGCTGTTGACTAAGCAGTGCATCCCTGGCCTGCTTCAGGGCTCTCTTGAGACCCCTAAACCTCCTAATCCCCTGCCCTGCTTCTAATATCCACCATGGCGTGTCTCCTGCACCCCCCAAACCCTGACATAAGCCTTCCGCCCCCTGCCCTGAATCTTCAGCCCCAAGCCCTCGGCTCCTCCACCTCCTGACCTAACTCCTTCATCCTCTGCCTTGAGCTGCCCCCCTCACCTCCTAACACCATTCCTTGACACCTGAACCCCCCTGCCCTGAGTCCTGTATGCTTCTCTACCTGCCCTGCTCCCTCCTCCACACCCTACCAACTCTGGTAGCTCAAACCCTGCTCTGAGCCCCAACACCTACTCCCAACCCCCCTCACATGCATCTTCCATCCCCTGGCCCTGATTCCCGAATCCCTCAGCCCCTTCCCTGATCCTCCGAACTCCCTGGCCTGACACTTGCATCTCCCAAACCCTGACTAGATCCCTTCATCTCTGCCCTGTGCTCCCACAAATTTCCAAACACTCTTTCCCAGCTCCTGCACCCGCCTGCCCTCTGCCCCACCTCCTGCCCCGAGCCCTCTGCTCCTCCCAACACTTTGATCTGACTCCTCCTCTCCGCACATGCTGGCCTGAATCCTGCACCCATCCTTGAACCTCCCTCATCCATTGTCCTGACTCATGCACTCCCCACAACCTCCCTGTAGCCCCTCACAAGGATCTGTGCAACACCTGGTAAATCATCTAACATTCATTTCAAATCCAGATTTTTTATACCAGTTGCTGGTGTTTTTTAAAGAGCAGATAAAGGTTTTCTTTCTAGCCTCACTTCCTTTCTCCTCCACTTCCACTCTTATCCCACAAGTATAGGTCACTTAAAAGCAGAGTTTCCATCAGAGATCTATTAATACTACATTCAGCCTTGTATGTCAGTTATTTTTATGTCCAGTCCTGAGAAAGCAGGGTTAGACCCTGGCATTTTAGCCCATTAGAAAGCTGGAATTTTCAGCTTTTCAGAAATATCAAACGAGGGGCAGCATTTATTTATGGATCTAGCAGATCATGAATTACTGCACCCTAAACCAGCAGTGGCATTTGATTTGTACGATGTGGGACTGATCCTTCTCTGACTGATGCCATTTTTATACTGGCTTCAGATGAGTTACTCCTGATTTACAGTGATTGTATTAAGGACAAAGAACATGGGCAGGCACAAGCCTGCACACAATGACAAGATTTCCCCTTAGAAGGGGGGATCCACTGAAAACACAGTCCCCATATAAATTCAGGGGACAATTAGAAAGAAAAACAGGGATGGGTGTGGAGGTCATAGGACTAGAATGAGGGAGATGGAAGGGGATCTGATTTACACTGATATCAGGCAGAGGATCAGGCCCAAGCTATTTTAAATATTTTAATAAGTTTTAGAAATAAATAATTGCTCATTTTTCTTTTCTACCACTAGAACAGCTGGATTCCCTGTATCAATATAAACCACATTGTTACAGCTATAAGAATGCAACAAGTAAGATAAGAATTACAGTACCAATATATTTTTAACAAGTCAGTGTTTTTCGTCTACAAAATGTGAGCATAGAAGTATAAAAAAGATGGGATATAAACATTTTTATTGGCACAAGTTTGGGACTTGCTTGTTCCAACTTTATTCCAATAAAATCTATTTTACTGTCACATAATAGGTGTGTCTACACATGCACGCTACTTTGAAGTAGTGGCACTAACTTCGAAATAGTGCCCGTCGTGGCTACACGCGTCGGGCGCTATTTCGAAGTTAACTTCGACGTTAGGCGGAGAGACGTCGAAGTCGCTAACCTCATGAGGGGATCGGAATAGCGCCCTACTTCGACGTTCAACATCGAAGTAGGGACTGTGTAGACGATCCGCGTCCCGCAACGTCGAAATTGCCGGGTCCTCCATGGCGGCCATCAGCTGTGGGGTTGAGAGATGCTCTTTCTCCAGCCCCTGCGGGGCTCTATGGTCACCGTGGGCAGCAGCCCTTAGCCCAGGGCTTCTGGCTGCTGCTGCGGCAGCTGGGGATCCATGCTGCATGCACAGGGTCTGCAACCAGTTGTCGGCTCTGTGGATCTTGTGTTGTTTAGTGCAACTGTGTCTGGGAGGGGCCCTTTAAGGGAGCGGCTTGCTGTTGAGTCCGCCCTGTGACCCTGTCTGCAGCTGTGCCTGGCACCCTTATTTCCATGTGTGCTACTTTGGCGTGTAGACGTACCCTCGCAGCGCCTATTTCGATGTGGTGCCGCTCAACGTCGAAGTTGAACATCGACGTTGCCAGCCCTGGAGGACGTGTAGACGTTATTCATCGAAATAGCCTATTTCGATGTTGGCTTCACGTGTAGACGTAGCCAATGATGTGTTTTCCATACAGAGATGCAGACCGGTGAAAACATTTGACATGGCTCTTATTCTGGATGAGGATTTATCTTAAGAACGTAAGAATATAAGAACAGCCATAATGGGTCACACCAAAGATCCATGTAGCCTAATATCCTGTCTTCTGACAGTGGGCAATTCCTGTTGCCCCAGAGGAGTGAACAGAAAAAGTTTTGACGTACAGAGGCTCGGGACACCATTAGTACCCATCCAGCTAATATCCATTGATGGACCTAACCTCCATGAATTTATCGAGTTCTTTTTTAAACCATGTTAAAGTACTGGTCTTCACAAACTGCTCTAGCAAAGAGTCAACAGGCCTACCATAAGCTGCTTGAAGAAAAACTTCCTTAATTTCATTTGGGGACCCCTAGTTCTTACATTATGGAAAATTCTCCTTGTTCATTTTTTCCACACCAATCTTGATTTTATTGATCTCTGACATCACCCCACCTTAGTCTCTTCTTTTCTAAACTGAAAAATCCCAGTCTTTTTAATTTCTGTTTATATGTCACCCGTTCCAAACCCCTGATCATTTTTGTTGATTTTTGTTCGCCTTTTCTGAACCAATATGATAAAAATATCTTTGAGATGAGGAGACCAGAGCTGCATAATATTCAATAGATGGGCATACCACGGCACATACAAAGGCAACAAGATATTCTCTGTCTTATTCTCTTATCACTTTTTTAATGATTCCTAACATTCTGTTTGCTCTTTTGAGTGCTGCTGTACATGGAGTGGGTGTTTACATTTAAATTATTCCCTATCATTTGGCTGCATGGTTTGGATTATTTTTTTCCAATATTCATTATTAAACATTTATCAACATTACATTATATTTGACATTTTGTTGCCCACTTAGTTTTCTGAGATTTTTGAAGCTCTTCATAATCTGCTTTGTCCTAAATTATCTTGAGCAATTTAGTATCATCAGTAAATTTTACCACATCACTGTTTATCGTCTCACCTGGCAACATCCGTGATCTGGTGTGATTTGATTTTGCCAGAAGTCCATTTATCATATTAACATATGGCCAAGTTTCCTGTGGTCCCATAAAGTTTGCTTGCAGCCACCAGTCCTGGCTCTCAGTGTCTGTGCTGTTATTTAACTCTAATTTATTCTTAACGGCCTTTCAAGAGCCCTGTATGCAGTACAAGTGTTTGTAATGCCACTAGACAATGTGGACCTCCTGTGGTTTGGTGCCATGCAGGTTCTGAGGGTGCCAGATTAGACAGGTTCAACCTGTACCTGTATCCTTGTGTTTCCCCTTGCCAGCTGACTCTGAGAGGTTATCGGTTTGCAGTAATTTGCTGGTTAAATAATAATGCATTCTTGACATCCTACTTGTAGAGATATCAGAATGATTCTTACAGATGGATTTGACATAAGGAATATGGTTTAGTAGCTTTGTTATCAATTATGAATATGTATCTCATCAGAAGCAGAAAAAGAGAGACTAAATTCTGCTTTATGTGGCAATATCTGTAGTCCTTCATGATTTTAGTGAGCTAGATGTCTACTTATCATGGACGTCGGCAAAAGTTGTATCGTCCTATAAAGTTTGTGTAGAGCCACCACTCCTGGGTCTCAGTGTTCTGTACTGTTACTTAGATCTAATTTACTCCAAATGTCTTCCAAGAGCCCAGTGAGCAGTGGGTGTGTTGATAATTCTGGTAGACAATATTGACCTTCCATGGTTTGGCATGTTCTCTGATTTGGAACCAGTCAGGTCCAGAGTAATGAGGTTCAACCTCTATTTGCTATGTCAACTTCAGTGGAGTTACTTCACTTTTGCACAAGACAGCAGAATTCAGCCCTCAGATATTCCATTTCAGCAGGCCTTTGGCTTCTTTTATGAAACAGACCTAAATTGCTAGCAGTTTATCTGACAATTTAATCTTTTTTGTTATCATGAAAGCTCACTAATTCCCTCCACCAGCATTGTTTCTTTTGATATTTGTTCAAAAAAAGCCCATTTCTATTGAACATGAAAATGTGTAGCTGATGAAATCTGCTCTGCATTGTCTTGGTTTGCAAGCGTTCAACAGAACCAGTGAACAATAGCAGTCTCCAGAGCGAATGGCATTGTATAGCTTTAGTGCATGACTTTGAATTATTTTGTCAAAAGTCTGCCTGAAAAAGTCAGCCACAGTGTGTCTTCCAGACTATTTTGAAATACTTAATTATTTGCCCTTTCTGTTATATAGAGATACAGATACAGTCACCCATCCATGGCCTTCAGCAAACCCCTAAGAGGCAATTCATTTCTTGGAACAAATGCAATGGAGGGTCATTTGGGCCAAAATATTGGAATGGCTCTCATTCATCTGACATTGTGACTGCATATTTACATGATTTTCTTTTAATCTCTGTGAAACAGAGTGATCCTTGCAAAAATAAGTGAAATACATATAAGCAAAACAGTAGAGTGATGTTGGTGTAAATGCAGTGTAATAGAGTGAAGGATAGGGTCCAAAAATGGTAATATATGTATGTTGGTCAGGCAAATATTTTCTTGCTTTAGACAAATACATGATATTCTTTAAGGGAAAAAAAAAGTTAATATCAGATATGGTGGAGTTCTCAGAAAATAATACATTTTATTGTGTATTTATAATTATTTGGACTGTATGGTTTGTGTAAATATTTGTCTTTAAGACAAAATCTCTTCCCTAAAATTCTCAGAGATGGGGCTTGCTGCTTTTCCAGGCTTTGGTCTCGTCTTAGCAGCATCACCTGCAGTGGCACAAATGAGGAAGCCACAGAAAAGGGGTTCTGCTGGAATGTCTACCTTCACAGTGCCTACCAGGGCAAGCATGTGGGGGCAGGTTCTCAACAGCAATTTACTCATGGCCTTCTCTCCCGTGTTTGTAGCCTCTGCCACTCACTGAAGGGCTATACTGATGCTCCAAACTGGCTGTGTCTTGTGTATTTTAACCATGACCTGGCTGGATGATGAGGGCCAGTTGGCTTTGATGGCTAAATTTGTTGCTGATTTCTTTTTGTGGGGATGGGATTGGTGAACACCACCTACCCTGGAGGAAGCTATTGCTATGCTGGTGTAACCCAGGCACCTATGAGTGTGCTTCACTATTCCATGTAGTGGCACTTAGGCCACTTACACAGGTAAAGAATGAGACTCTTCTACAGCCTTATCTGAACAGCAGCTGGATTTTAGTTCGAAGTGTAGAGGCTCCTGCACTAGGGTCCAGAGGTCCCAGGTTCCAGTCTGTCTGTGGGACAGATGAGTGTGTGCCCATTGTTTGCAAATCAGCATCTTGGTTTAGGTGTCCTCTTTATAGATTTGACTACTCTTTGATGGAGCTGTGGCCAAGAGCACTTTTTTCTGTATGGCCTTTCCTTTCAGATACAAACCTGTGTATCCATTATCGACAATGGCTTATGCCTTAAGACAAGTAGAAGCCTGACATTAGAGCACAATGTGGCTGTCCCAAGGCATAGTACAAGGAGCACATTACAATGGTAATCCAGTATGGCTACGTCTACACTACAGAGATCTTCCAAAAGAAGCTCTTCCAGAAGATCTCTTCTGAAAGAGCTTCTTTTGAAAGAGTGAAGCCACATGCAAAAAAGTGGATCAAAAGAGCTATTTGTTTTTTTGAAAGACAGCATCCGCAGAGCCCCCACTTTTTAGAAAGAATGGGCTGGGGATCAAAAATGAATACTGTGCTTTCAAAAGAAGGGCACTGAATAGCATCTACACACATTTTCTTTTCAAATAAGCTTTCAAAAGGGGGCACTCTTCCTGAAATGGGAAAGGAGTGCCACATTCTTTCAATTTACTTTTGAAAAAATGATTTTAGTGTGTAGGTGCTCCATGGGCTCCTTCAAAAGAGGCCCCTTCTTTTGAAAAATCTTTCAAAAGAACTTGCTAGTGTAGATGCAGACATAGGCAACGTCCAATGTAAATGAAAGGTTCTGACAGGAAAGTAGGATGTTACTTTTAAACTATGAAGATGTAAATGGCTTGAGAGATAGTCACCTTTTCCATGCAAAGCTGCTAGAGGTGTGACCACTCACTTGAGCTAATATTCTTTACACTCACATACCTGATTTAAACCAGGTTGTTGTTAAGTCTTTTGCTGTTAGAAAGCCTTCTCTCCGGAACTTGCCTTACCTGGTGATGCTCCAGAGATGGGATCACATTTTTTCTGAGCATATGAAGAGTGGATAGGTTTGTATAAGTGCTCAGATATGAGGATTATTCACATTATTTTAATTCTTGGAGGCCACAATTATGACATATTGGCTACGTCTACATGTGAAGCCTACATCAAAGTAGCCTATTTCGATGTGGCGACATCGAAATAGTCTATTTCGATGAATAACGTCTACACATCCTCCAGGGCTGGGAACGTCGATGTTCAACATCGACGTTGCGCAGCACCACATCGAAATAGGCGCAGCGAGGGAACGTCTACACGCCACAGTAGCACACATGGAAATAAGGGTGCCAGGCACAGCTGCAGACAGGGTCACAGGGCGGACTCAACAGCCAGCTGCTCCCTTAAAGGGCCCCTCCCAGACACACTTGCACTAAACACCACAAGATCCACAGAGCCGACAACGAGTTGCACATCCTGTGCATGCAGCATGAATCCCCCGCTGCAGCAGCAGCAGCCAGAAGCCCTGGGCTAAGGGCAGCTGCCCACGGTGACCATAGAGCCCCGCACGGGCTGGAGAGACAGCGTCTCTCAAACCCCCAGCTGATGGCTGCCATGGAGGACCCCACAATTTCGACGTTGCGGGACGTGGATCGTCTACACGGTCCCTACTTTGACGTTGAACGTCGAAGTAGGGCGCTATTCCGATCCCCTCATGAGGTTAGTGACTTCGACGTCTCGCCGCCTAACGTCAAAGTTAACTTCAAAATAGTGCCCGACGCGTGTAGCCACGATGGGCGCTATTTCGAAGTTAGTGCCGCTACTTCGAAGTAGCATGCACGTGTAGACACAGCTCTAATGTGTAATTCATTGTATATTGCATGGCTTTTATTCTTTGTATTGAGCTTATGAATTTTAGCAACATACCAAAAGCCAAGAATTGGTGTGTAGAGATTAAAGGAAAGAAATTAACCTCTCTGCTCATCTCCAGAAAGCCCTTGGGCAGGAAATCCTCATATAATCTGGAAAAATGGCCAGCAGGCTATGACTGAATAAATTAATAAATAAACAGCATTTTGTGATATCTACCCTTCATGTTTCTCTTTCCTAGGTGGTAACACTTTGATGTGAAAGTTCTCTAAAATCTTTGGATAAATAAGATTTCTTTTGCAGCAACTCTCTGTCAGGTCTTGCTGCTGGATCCTAGAGATGTTTAATAGTTTGTGTTTAGGACAGGCAGAGTCATGGAGCTAAATGTTAACATATTTTGGCTCAGTTTTATTTGAAGCTTAAATAACATTTATGAGTAACTCCTTTAGTCAATTCAAACTGGCAATAGTAATGGACTAAAATAAGCTCTGCAACTGTTTCAGTAAAATATCTTGTAAGGTTTTGGCATTTTATATAGAAAAAAGAGCTTAAACCATTATTCCAGCCCTCCTAGAAAACAGTAAAATGAATGACACCTTTATAGGTCTCTTTAAATGGCTTCATTAACTTTACTAATTGAAAAATAGAGAGTTATAGTAGAGCTACTCTCAGTGATAGAAGACAAAGCTAACAATGTGCAAAACATACAGGCCTATAAGATATACTTTGGTCCAAGACACCCCATAAATTGACAGCACACAAGAGGTTTTTATTCTGATATATTGGCAAGATTCAAAATCTGAATATTGAATAATACTACACTAATGTGGGTCTTGAAAGTTAATACATGTGTCATTTTAGAAAGTGTCTTTTAAGTCTTTAGTTACTTTGAGGAAGGGGCAAATCAAGCTGTATAATTTGGACAACTTTTCACCATAAGGAATCCTTAATCATTGGTGAAGCTGATAGCAACCCCTGTAATTAAAGTTGCCTGATACTTCCCATTACAGGCCACTATTTTCTGTTTCTCTTTATTTTGTCAAATTTAAGACATCTGAAACTGAAGTTTTCCCTTTACAGGTGTTGGCTCCCTGATTTATTTATTTATTTATTTGGAAGCGATGGCAGGAGGAGGTTTCAGTTTTGATTTTTGTGGGATTTTTTCTTTGTTTTTAGTTTTAAATTATAGCACAAATGTTATGTTGTTTTGTCCAATAACAAAACTCGTATAGATGTTTCACTGAGATACTCTTGTACCTCCAAGATTCAGAAAAGAATCTTTAAATTTAGCAGGAAGGTTGTATGTGTTTTAGGTTTGTGCCATTTGTTGTTCCTGGGGGTGGGGAATTGGTCAAGGTATAAGCCTTTGAGAAACTCAGTTCACACATGCTCCAGAAATCTTGTAGAGTCTGTCAAATCATTTCTTCAAAATTTCTCTTTCTTCCATACACTCATCCCACGGGTACAGGGTTTCTGCAGGACTTCACCTGAAGATGCTGCTCCCAGCTGTTGAAGGTAGTTGTGGAGCCACACAACAGAAATAACAAGAACGAGACCATCTTCCCTGTACTCACAGTGGTCCCATAGCTGGTGCCTTGGTAGAAGGGCAGAGGAGCCAGAATCTGAATCAAATGCAGAAGGAACAAGAGGTGAACCAAAGGAAATGTGGAGTGCAATATACTGGCACAAGGAACCTGTGCGGAGAAGGGGGCTAGGAACTGAGGCGCTTGGTAAAGGATGTAGACATAGCCTGGGGCGTGGCCAGGGACCCTGGAATGGGAGACTGTGATGACTGGGATATAAAGTGTGGCATGAACAGGGAGAGAGACTGAGAAGAGACAGGTGTGGTTCAAGCTGGAGATTAAGGGAAGAAGGAATGAAGTGTGTGGTAAGTAGACACCAGAAAGTACATTCCCCTCTAGAAACTGGCTCTCACTATTCTCCTGGTCAGCAAATATATACGAGGCTCACTGGAAAAGTATATTGCTCATCCTCTTTTAGTGTATAACAACAAAGGGGATCATAGAGAAGGGACTTCAGGAGGTCATCTAGTCCAGTTTCCTGCTTCAAACAGGAATAACCCCAACTAAGTCATCCCAGCCAGGACTGTGTCAAGCCAGGACTTAAAAACCTCCAGGGATGGACAATCCACCACCTCACCAGGCAACGCATTCCAATGCTTCACCATTCTCCTGGTGAAGTAGTTTTTCCAAATATCTAACCTACACCTCTCTCTCTTTCACTTCAGATCATTACTCCTTGTTCTGCTGTCTGACGCCACTGAGAACGGTTTCTCACCATCCTCTTTAGAGCTCCCCTTCAGGAAGATGAAGGCTGCTATTAAATCACCCCTAAGTCTTCTCTTCTGTAAACTAAATAAGCCCAAATCCCTCAGCCTATCCTCATAGGTCTTGTGCTCCAGCCCTTTAATCATTTTTCTTTTGCTCTCTGCTGAACCTGCTGCAGCACATTAACATCCTTTTTTATACTGAGACAGCCCAAAACTGGACACAATATTCCAGACGTGGCCTCACCAGTGCTGAATAGAGGGGAAAAGCCACTTCTCCAGATCTGCTCAAAATGCTCCTCCTAATGCACCCTAATATGCCATTAACCTCCTTGGCTACAAGGCCACACCATTTACACATATCCAGCCTTTCATCCACCATACCCCCTAGGTTCCTGTCCATCATACTGCTGCTTAGCCAGTCAGTCCCAAGCCTATAACAATGCTTGGGATTCTTCTGCCCCATGTGCAGGACTCTACGCTTCTCCTTGTTCAACTACATCAGATTTCTTTTGGGCCAATCCTCCAATTTTCCAGGTCATTCTGGATTCTATCCCTACTCTCCAACGTATCTACCTCTACCGCTAGCTTTGTGTTACCTGCAAACTTGCTGAGGGTACAATCCAGTCCCTCATCCAGGTCATTAATAAAGATGTTGAACAACACCAGCTCCAGAACCGAGCCTTGCGGCATTCTGCTTGAAACCAACAGCCATCCAGATATTAAGCCATTGACCACCACCCATTGGACCTGACACTCAAGCCAGCTTTCTATCCATCTTATAGTCCAAGGATCCAATCCATATTTCTTTAACTTATGGGCAAGAATGTTGTGAGAGACTGTATCAAAAGCTTTGCTGAAGTCAGGGTATATCACATCCATTGACTTCCCCATGTCCACAGAGCCTCTTACCTCATCATAGAAGCTAATCAGATTGGTCAGGCAGGACTTGCCCTTGGTGAATCCATGCTGGTTACTTTTGATCACTTTCCCCTCTTCCAAGTGCCCCTAAATGGATTCCTTGAGGAACTGCTCCATTATTTTCCTAGGATTGAGGTAAGGCTGAGGGACATAGCCAAATAAGAATAAGGGGATTTCGAAATCTGTGGAGTCCTTTTGAAAAGGACCCCGTGTAGACAAGCTGCTTGATCGAAAGTGGCACTTTCAAAGTGCCACAGCTGCCTTTATGCTAATGAGGCAATGCATATCCATTGCAGTGCCTCATTAGCATATCCTGTGTCTCATTAGCATCCCCCTTTTGAAAGGGGGTTGCTAGTGTAGACACAGTCCCTGGGAAGAGCAAGTGTCGTACATTACACATATAAAACCTTCCTGCTAAATTTAAAGATGCAGCTGATGAAGTGGGCTTTTGCTCACAAAATCTTATGCCCAAATAAATCAGTTAATCTTTAAGATGCCACAGGACTCCTCAATGCTTTTGCAGGTACAGATTAAAGTGGCTATCCTTCTCACAGTTATGGCAGTTGGACTTTATTCCAGAATCTTCCTGAGAGTTCTTATGTGCAAGTCACTCAAACCAAACATTTCACAGGTGGTCACTAACTGCATGTTCCCCATTTTCTGAGTGCCCAACATGAGAACACAGGTTTTCATTTGCAGAAGTGCTGCATGATTACAATTGCAACTGAAGCCAATAGGAGCTATTCTTTGAGTACATAAAATGCTATAGAATACTAAATTGATATGTCACATCTCTTTGAGTTGACATTGCAGATTTCTTCTGTTTAGAGATGCTTTTATTTTATTTATTGTGCTTTCTGTTTTCAAGATGCACAAGTGGGAGTGTTTTGTTTCTGGACACACTTTGGAATTCATTAATATGACCCTTTGCCTTTTGATTTTGATTTAATTTTGATAACTATTGGTACTTTTAAGCAAAGGCCTTCAGGCAAGGGGACACCTTTTAGAAAAATAGCCTCATTCTCTTTGTTTACACAAATATAAATATGGAGTGATTCTGTTAAAGACAGTAGAATTGCACAGCTCTAAAATGGGGCTTGGGAAACATTATTATTGGTGCTCTGGTAATATAATGTCAGCCAACAAAGTGTTAATGCTGATAAGCAATATTAGCTTCACATTAAAATGTTATTCTCCCGGTGGACGCTATCACACCCAAGTGAATTAACTCCAGATGCATTAAGACTTGCAATAAACTCCTGATGACGTTCACAACCAGATGTTTGCATCATTTTACTTTGCTTTCATCAGTTCCCTGTGGATGCCAACAAGATCCCTGATGAGGAAGAAAAAGTTAGCATATTTTTCTTCTGAGGAAATGTTTGGGCTAAATATGAAAAATATGACAACTTAGCATTCTCATGATTTTTTTTTTAAATCATGAAGGGACATACATTCCTAAGAATGATTACCTTTGCATGCAGGAAAGACATGTTCAGAAACAAAAGTGTAAGTGCTTGCACGTGTAACCTTTAAGCGTTAAGAACAAAAGAACATAGGAATGGCCATATGGTCTCAGAAGAATGGTCCATCTAGCTCTGAATTTCATCTTAGGACAACAGACAGTGTCAGATTCTTTGAGGGAATGAATGAAACAGGAGAATTGTTGATTGATCCATCTCTTCTTGTCCAGTCACAGCTTCTGTCAGTCATAAGTTTAAAGACGCCACACCATAGGGGTTCCTCCTTGTGCTTCTTGGTTAACAGACACTGATAGGTGGACTCCATGAATTGATGTAATTCTTTGTGTAACCCTTCTGCTGGAAGGACTCCACAGCAACCAGGGCTGGTTTCAACATCTATGGGTTCCTTTTCACTCATGTCACATAGAACTGGCTTGAGCCCCACCCAGTATCCTGGGAAATTCACACACCCCTGGGCTCCTCGGAGAGGCAATGCTTCCTCACTCACAAGCACAGAGTCTGAGCGTAGGAAAGAAATTTTTAATGAAAGAGGCAGAAAAGTCAATTCAATAGGCATAAGCTTGGGACAATACCACACCCAGGCTGTGTCTACACGTGCCCCAAACTTTGAAATGGCCATGCAAATGGCCATTTCGAAGTTTACTAATGAAGCGCTGAAATGCATATTCAGCGCTTCATTAGCATGCGGGCGGCAGCGGCGCTTCGAAATTGACGAGCCTTGCCGCCGCGCGGCGTGTCCAGACGGGGCTCCTTTTTGAAAGGGCCCTGCCTACTTCGAAGTCCCCTTATTCCCATGAGCTCAGATAAAATGGATTGAACAGTGTCCTTGGCTTCTCAGGCTTGCCAGTCCAATACTGTCAACAACCAATCCACACACCCAACTTTCTCCATACCCCCACTTCAAATGTCCCACTTACAACTCAGTCCAGTCCGTGCAGGTCCTGACACCTCACACTGATGCATTCTCTCATGAAAACTGAGGCAATGCCACCTTTACACTGATCCAGTGTTCTGCTTGCTCCCTGTCAGCTGACCCATCAGCTGTCTGCTATGCCTCCTACAAGCCAGCCATTGCTCCCCCTACCAGCTGTCTGCCAGCCACACTGTCTGCTGTGGGTTTGCCCTGAGGCAAATCCTCTGATTTCAGCTCTTAGTGGCCTTAGCTGGCACACTCTGGCTATGTCTACACTAGCTGAAAACTTCAAAATGGCCATGCAAATGGCCATTTCGAAGTTTACTAATGAAGCGCTGAAATACATATCAGCACCTCATTAGCATGCAGGCAGCCACGGCGCTTTGAAATTGACACGGCTTGCCACCATGTGGCTCATCCAGACAGGGCTCCTTTTCAAAAGGACCCCACCTACTTCAAAGTCCCCTTATTCCCAACTGCTCATAGGAATAAGGGGACTTTGAAGTAGGCAGGGTCCTTTCAAAAAGGAGCCCTGTCTGGACAAGCCACACCAATTTCAAAGCACCATGGCTGCCCACATGCTAATGAGGCACTAAATATGTATTTCAGAACTTCATTAGTAAACTTCAAAATGGCCATTTCAAAGTTCAGGGCTAGTGAAGACATAGCCTCTGGTTTCAGCTCTCAGAATTTAGCAAAGTAGGACCTCAGAAAAGATGCAAACACTACTATCTAGCTTTCTCTTTTAACAAGTGAGGAGAGGAGAGCTAGTGGAGCCAGGCTTATATCTATGTGGCTAAAGCATAGATAAGGCCCTCAATTAAATAGCTCAACCAATACTTCTCCCCTTCTGCTTTGCAACACTTTAAACCAGGGGACCCCTGTTTAATACATGTCTTATGGAGTTATGATGACTTCCCTGTCCTCCACAATGACTTGGAGCATTGGTGAGATTTCACAATTCTTATACTGAGTGTTAGCATCAACTGTGATTTTACAACAATGTGTTTACAATGGACAAATCTCATTGCTTCCTTGCTACCCATCAGGCTTTGTTCTCAAGGTATCACATATGCACATCTTTGCATTCTCATGCAAATGATCTCTGGGAGACACATTCCTAACAGCCTTTAGCAGCAATGAGTTCCTGCTGGCACATTCCTTACATTTGGTTTGACCCAATTATAATTTTGGCCTTCTTAGTATCACCTGGCCATGAGCTCTACAGGTTCCCTGCTCTGCACTGCAATAGACAGATAGATAGATATTATTTGACCCAAACAATGAAAGAGAAGTAGAGGGGATGAGATATTGATTTTAGCAGAATACCCACTCTCTGCATTCAGGGCAGGTCAGGTCAACTCATGGGCCCAGAAACATCCAGAGGAAGGGTGTGGTCATTATTGAGTGCTCTCTGTAGCTGTTTCTGAAACCGTGTGGAAAATTTTCATTTAGGACAAACAGTCCTCCCCACCTTTAACCTTTGAGAGTTGAGCCAGTCAAAGGGAGAGTTGGAAAATACAATTATAAGTTTTAAATAGAGGAGTTAAAGATAGCCCTGGATTCAATGGTTTGTCAATGTAAGACCAAGAGAAGGGTCTGCTAAGAAATTATGTCTCAATCCCTATACCACCTTGGCTGTGTCTGCACTAGCCCAAAACTTCAAAATGACCACGCAAATGGCTATTTCAAAGATTACTAATGGAGCGCTGAAATACATATTCAGTGCCTCATTAGTGTGTGGGCGGCCGCGGCATTTCGAAATTGACACGGCTCACTGCCACGCGGCTCGTCTAGACAGGGGTCCTTTTCGAAAGGACCCCACCAACTGCGATAGGATAGCAGATAGGAATAAGGGGATTTCACCGTTGCATGGCCATTTTGAAGTTTTGGGCTAGTGTAGACATAGCCCTTGAGTACAGTTTACACACTGCTGTTTCACCAGCAGCTGAGGAGACCCAGTGTGGTTGTTCTTAACTTCTTATGTGAATAAATTTCTGTTTGTTGACACAGCTTGGAAATATTTGGAAAAGAAAAAGGAACACTGCCATTCTTCTCAGACTTTGAAGACTCCACATGACACACACTACGTGACAGAGAAATTCTCTCTGAAAGCAAATCCTAGGGAAAATGTACACAAAAGTATGACAATGGAAAGGTTGTACAGAAACATGCATTTAAATGCAAAGTAGCAACAATAGATGGAAGCTTATATAAAACCATATATTTGAACATTAAAAGTTATTCTTAAATTTTCCAAATACTAAATGCAATGTTTGTGTATTAAATATTTGGAAACTACTGCACATTGTATAGCACCCTATCTTGGAACTGCCTGGGAACTATTATTAACATCTATATATAGTATCTGTGAAGTTTGGTTCCATGTAATGGTTTCTGAAAAGCAAAAACTCTAACCTGTTCTTTGGCAAGAAGCCATGATGAGATACAGGATAAAGAGGAGAGTAGTAGAGATAAACCTATTACCTCAACACCCCTTAAACACATTCTCTCTCTCTCTCTCTCTATCTATCTATCTATCTCAGGCTAAGATGATCCACCTATGAAAAGTTGACCTAATATTACCTTGTGAATTATATTCCACAGTAGAAAATAGTGGCTTATATACAGTACTTTATCCCAGCATTATTTTAATTGAAAGCAGTTTGTTCAAAGGGGAAGGGAAAGTTGAGTAACCTGTGATTCATCATCTCAAAGCAGTCCTCATAAGTGATGCACAAAAAAGGAATATAACATGAGGAAGGGAAGTGGCAAAGTGTGCAATACTCAAGTTGATATGGGATGGGAGCAGAGGGGAGAAGTGAAGTAATCCCCAAACTCCAAGCTGATATGCATTATACCAATTACGGTATGAAAATTCCATCTGGATCTATGTCATTCTCATTTCAATTTCAAATTGCCCTTTTCAATGGTCTGGGTGAGTCTTGCATTGAGACAACTTGTGTTAGGTTGTCAACTGCAACACTTCAAATTCCATAATGTAAATTAATCCCAAGGACAGAGCCTGTCACAACACATCTGTTTTTCAATATATGACGTGTGGCCTGGAAAAGTCGCCATCACCAAAAATACATCCCCGTGGCTACACACAGTCACACAACCTCCTTAAAAGACTTACCCAAAAGGTTACTTTTATACAAAAGCATGACATTAATGTAATATGAGCGGTACCTGAGGTCAGGTTTCATTAGTGGTATGACCTAGTTTGTGCTTGAGGTCAGGAAAACCTACTAACAAGTCATCAGTCATATATGAAGAAAAAAAGGGGGGTTACTGGACTGGCAGCCCCTTCAGGCAGGTCATCATTCACAGATTCTTCCCTGCACAACTGCACATGAGTCACCAGTAACAAATCAAAAGAATACACCATCATACCCACCCAGACCCACGGATGGAGGAAGTAGGGGGAGCAAAGTAGACAGTTGCTCTCAGGCCCAGCATTTCAAAGTGGCACAGAGCCCTGTGAAGTAGCAGTGGAGGCAGCCAGAGCTCCAGACCCCTTTGAAATGCCACAAAGCACTGTGCCACCACTCTGTGTGCAGCTGTAAGAGGGTGGGGCAGGTGGGAGAGCAAGGCTGACTGCCCTAAGCCCTACTCCTTCTCTCCTTGCCCCAACCAGGGCAGGGAGCCAGCCCCTCTCCCACATTGCCACCAAGTCCATGACAACTGTCAGTACCACTGAGCCTACCTTCCCTCAGGGAGGGTCTGACCTGCAGGAATCTCTTGAGCAGTTCCTGGCACTGTCCAAACCTCCACCTCAAGGTGAGACTGGTAGATCTGCTCTCTTTCCCAGTAATCCTCCAAATGAGCTGTATTCTCACCTTATAATGCTTCTGTCAAGAGTGACACCTATCAAAAGCATAGCCAGACAGGGCTGAGTAATGAGCTACCACAGGTTCAACCCTTCCCTGTCCAGTGTGGGGTTTCTACATCCCATTGCCAGAGGTGTTCAGAAAACACCGGACTGTGAAGGCCCTTGGAAACTAGTGATAATACTCCTGTCTCCAGTGGTCTTTGGATTTTACTTTATACTGCACTAATCAACTGAACCTGGAAGTGTGGTCAGTGAGTGGAATTCCATAGGGTTTTTTGGATATGGGCATTGTTTTGTATTTTTAAATAAGTTGATTTTAGCTCTGTTAAGTCAGTGTATTGTTGTTTAGAACCACGTGCTAAGGTAGCTTACATAGTAACCATAGAGAGACCACACTGTGAGGTAACATCTTTCATGGGATCAAATTCTGTTGGTGAGAGAGATAAGCTTTTGCACTTACACAGAGCTCTTCATCAGGTCTGGTAAATGGAGTCTCAGGGTATCACAGATAAAGACAAGTTGGAACAGATTGTTTAGCATAAGTAGTTAACCATATTTCAAGGGACCATTCAAAGTGAGTCGTTAACACTGAAACTGGAAGTTACAAAAATGCTGAGTAACAGGGCTATCACAAAATGCTGAAGTGATCTCCTGTAGTAATTTAGCTGGAATAAAGAGATCTAAATAGTCAAAGGTGTCAACAAGATCTTGCCAGTGTCCAAAACTAAACTGTGTTAAACAGCATTCAAGATTTGGTATATAGAGATTTGTGTGTGTTAGCTTTATGGCAAAATCACTAAGACACTCATGCCAGACTTTAAAAATATTAACTAAAGTACTGGGGCAGGGGAGGATTTTAAACCATTTACAATACAGTTTAATATTAAAATCTAATGAGAACCTAAAACAAACAGAACTGATCAAAGTCCTTTATTGGAGACTATTACTTAGCATTCCTTATTCAGATAGGCAGCCCAAATGTTAGGTATTTTAGCCTTGGTGCTCTGTTCTTCAGTGGTAGAGAACTGCACTCCAGGATGGGCTTGCTCAGTTCACACAAAGATGATCAATGTATAACCTAATTCCTACATGCCCATTTTTCAAGCACATGTAAATCTATGCTTCTAGCATGGTCACTAGGTCTCTGCAATGTTGTTCTGCCCAGAGTTTGCAAAGATGAAAGCAAAACAAAACTTGTGACAAAATTATATGATGTGCCACATTTACCATTCATTAAAGTCTTGTTAAATTGGCCACCTAGTCATCAGCCTTCATGGCAACAGCTGTAGATTAATGCACAGGGTAGGGATTTACAGCAGAGGACACATGGTGAGTGTCATGGTCCACAGACAAGGCAACAGATAATTATCTTTTCTCAGACCCTGCTCAATGTTAACCAGGTTTGATTTACTGTGAAGGCAATGGAGCCTTCTAAACCAGTTTCACACCAGACATGGCATTTGTTCTGCAGCAAAATTTCAGTATTGTTTTAGCGGCAGTTGAATAGGTCAATTTGGGCAGATGCACACCATGACACACTGCATGAGCACTGCAAAATGACTCAGCCTCCTAGAGGTGTTCATGCTTTGAACTTTAATGCTAAGAGTAATGCATCCTGGCTAGACCTGACTGCATATGTTGTATAAATAAGTATCATTGGACAGACCTTTGTGATGAGGAGGAATGGGTTAGTTTTGTTGCTGAGTTCTAAAAAGATAATTATTCCTGCTTTTAACAGACACAAAAGAAAGGGAAAGGGAAAGGAAACAGGACAGTAAAGATGGAGGATAAGGTTCATCATAGATGCATACTCTGGGTCATCCGTGGTAGAAGTACTAAAGGCTCTGAATCACCATCTGATCTGTGGAATGGGACATTGTCTGTTTGGTCTTCTCTCATTCCTTTACCAGTCACTCTGAGGCTGGGTGGAACTGGATGGGGATCTTTATCTCATTGTGTTGGTGCTGAAAGATCAGGTGCTGCTGCTGCATCAGAATCAGAGGAGAGAAAAAGAGAAAAATAGGAGACAAAATAGTGAGCTGTAAAGGAATATACAAAGTAATCGAAAACAAGCAGCTTACACATCCCCAGTTGGTCTCGTAGTAATGAACTTGTCTCCCTGCTTGCTTGCTGAGGTCCAGACTTCACAACAATGGAGTAAGCACTGGGGTTCCTCAGTGAAGTTTGAAGTCCTCAGGATAGAACTGTGTAGAGGCCTTTGCTCTCAGCCTTTGCCCTCATCCAGGAATTCCCCAGTTGGTTTACCTATCCTTCTCCCAAAGTTCACTTTTTAAAGACCATGTAAAAGGGTCATTGTGGATGCTTTCATTATTTGCTAACTAATCAGAGTTACATTTTGACGTAACAAGTTCAGTCAATTCAGTATTCTAGTCCCACACTTTCCCTCGCAGGAGTATGGAATTATCCTTAAGCAACATCAATGAACCCTTTTGTTTGGACTAACTTCATCTTTCTTTTCTTGATTTGTTTTACTATTTGTTATAACCGATCTTATGCAACAATGTTATCTTATGTTGGACTTCTGTCATCATTTCCTATCAGCAATTGTTACTAGAGGCGATTCAACCATTTTGCTGTGGGGGAGAATTAGCCTAATGAAGTGCTGCATATTCACTGCAGCACTTCATTAGTAATCTCCCATCACCCTGATTAACATGCCCCCTTCAAAGTTGGCGGAAAGTGTAGACCCCGCCAAACAGAGTAGACCTGCACGGCCCCACTTTTTACAACAAATCCCCATCTGGAAACAAGATGCTTTCTTTAATGTCTGTGAGGTACCTTGATGCTGTTGTGATGTGTGCTATATATGTCACAGGGTTAAACTTAAAATGAGTAGAGTAACATATTATTTAGAAATGTCACATTATTTTCATCATTTATACTAGATTAAAAGACATTTAAAATACCTAATAAATGTTAACATAATATATTTTGATTCCAAGACATTCTGCGGCTTGGGTACCTCAGTATGTAGTGCTGTGTCCACCACCACCTGCTAAACTCTCCTCTTTGGGGGATCTCAGCAGGCAGATCCACTAACAACTCTGGCACTATTCTTCTGGTGATCTCCCAGAACAGCTGCTTTCACAGATTTCCTTAGCAGTTAATTCCTTTGTCTCTTGTTATGAAATGAACACAGACCAAAATGTATTATATGTACTTATACACACAGAATAAAGTCCTTCTCTCCTCTCTCTTTCTCACTTTACTTACCTAAAAAGAGGGATGTAACTTATGTTTGGGTGCATGAATACAATGTCAGACCATAAACTAGCCAGGACTCTTGATAGTAATGGAGAAACTTCAAAATGTTTGGAGATCCACCTAATTTCAACCATACATTTCACTTTTTACAAGATTTCTCATACTTTCCCTGCCAGGCTGCAGGGATTTATGATTAGGATTTATGATGCACCTATGCATTACTAATAAATTGGTATCCCAAATGCCCAACTTACTCTTAGCAACACAAACATAAGCTCACAGTACTGGAAAACTTGCCACATTAAATAGCTCTGACCTAACAATATATTCTCTTGCTAACAACATATCCATGCTAAGAGCTGATCAATGGCAACACAATACTACATTCAAGCTTGGCTCACCTCTGACCTGTTGGTTCAGCTGCACTTGAGCAGATTCATGGAAAAGTGTGGAACCCCAAAAGTCACTTCTTGGGGTGCAGAGAGATAAAAGAAGTAACAAAACCTCAGGTCAGGGCACACCAGGGGGCACCAGTGCCAGCACCATAGTGGAGAGGCAGAGAAAGTCAGTGAGGGGTGCCGGAGAGATAGGAGGCACTCTGAAGGGAGGGGAGACAGTGAGGATAAGCACTGGGATAGTCAGGAAGAGGAGACAGAGATGGGAATAGGAGCTGGGTGGAAGAAGCGGTCATTTGGACTGGGGAAGGAAGGGAGGAGGGGCAGTGGAGAGGAGGTGCTGTATTGTTGGGGGTGCAGACAGTGGTGGACGTTCATCTGCTCAACACGCTGGTGCTGGCTGCCCAGGAAGCATGAGCCACTTCCTCTGCTCCACTGCAGCCAGGCAGAGTTAGACTCCTCTGTCCTGGCTGAACCACCAGCACCTCACCTGCCAGACCCACATTTAGCAAAGCTGCCTCTCCCTGGGTGGAGTGGGGCTGCAGGAGATCCTGACACAGGGGCTTCCTGCTGCCCTGAGGGGAGAGTGGGTGCTCTGCCCTCCCGCAACCTCCAGCTGAGCAGGTGAGCTCTTGGAGTGTGTGGGTAGCTGGCCAGGAACGAAGCCAGTCATATCAAAGTGGAGCACCTGCAAACTTTCCCCCACCCAGGACAGGGTGCTGAGCTCAGCACTGGGAGCTCATGGCCCCTGCATTAGGGGAGACAATCAAGAGTGAGCCCAGGGGGTGCATTCCTCTTCCCCGACCTTCCCAGTCTAACAGAGACCCATTTGCAGCATATACTGTAGCATATTCTCCTCCCTGCTCTCGTACCTGCTTTCATTCCAGCAGCTTCATGGAGTCCCAAGGCCATGATGCACTATGCAACTGCCTACTTTGAGTATGGGATGGCCCTGCCAGGCTTGGTCAAAACATCTCTTACTACCAAATTATTTTAGTATGTCTCAGGATACTGAGGGACATTATGACAGGTCACGTCCACTGTAAGCAGTTGACAAACAAACAACCCCAAGACTTGAATTTAGAGGAAGAGTTACATTCCACTAAGACTTGCCATACCAGTTAAGACCCAAGTTACATCCCGTGCACGGTCATTTCTCTGGCAGTGGCAGTATAGATGTTTCAGAGGATAAGATCCAGACAGTGAGTAGAGGTGGGGTAACCTGCTCCTGGGCCCATCCAGATCTTGAGACTGAAATTCTTCCTGCATTCAGGATTATTTAATATGATTCAAAGGGTTTTGTACAGCCCCATAGTTACAAAGACGTGCAGAAGGCCTTCCCAGAGTTGAGGTTCTTTCTAGGAATGCCACCAGATTTCTTTCTACGGGGAAGGATAAAAGGATAATCCCAGTCGTAAAGAGGTCCTTTTAGAGTTCCAGTTCCACAGTTCTCATTTAATATTCAGGGCAGTCAATGAAGTGAAGTCCATAAAGTATAATGCGTTCAGATTGGCCCATAATCCCTTTCGATTTAGCAAATCACTTTAGTAGAGTTCGGCCACATTTCCTTTGGTTGGCCACCTGGATGCTTTCTGTACTAAGGCTCCAATTACAAAGTGCTTAAAAATACTCATATTTAGGAATACACTTAGATACATTCTTAACTCTCATTTTCTTCACAATGTGCTGCGTATTGCAACCTAATGAGTACAATCTAAGGTCTATAGGCAAAGAAGTGATAAAGAGGAAATGCAAGAAAAACACAAATTGTCGTAAAGAATGTGCAACTTTTCAACACCCAAATTCAATTACAAGTGTTGTTGGCCAATTAATGCATTCTGTGCAAATCTGAAACAAGATAATTCGGTACAGGCACAAAATCTGGGCCAGATCCTCAGCTGACATAAAATATCATAGTGCTTTTGAAGGCTGTGAGAATGCACCCATTTATATCAATTGAGAATCTGTTCCACAGGAATGATCAGATTGTCACAAGCTGGCTGATATTCTGCCTAGCATTAAGCTAAATATAATATATTATCTGGTTGCTTTCATAACTTTTTTAAAATTTCATATCTATGACAAATAGGTCTACATGTCTGAAGACCTTCACCTGAACTTCAAGTTACTTTGTCACATAGCAGCGTGGTGCTCATGAATAAAGCAAGGTGATAAATTTAGAGATTGGAAAGCTTGAAAATGAACTTTAAAGACAAGTTTACCACATAGTGCAAAGTGACTTTCTCCCATGATGACACAGATATGCATTGAACTAGAACATAGTAATAGTTTTTATTGAATGTGAAAAGCAAGTAACATTTAGCTTCCTTTTAGAAGGCACGAAAAGGTCAGCTGGAAGCTATATTGATGGTACTTAAAAGAAAAGTAGGCTTCCTGTGATGCAAAATTGGAGTTTATTTGACCAAAGGAAATTGCAGTACAAAAAAATCAAGCTCTTTCCAGCAGGACAATTGCATTCTGGCCCATTTGTGTGTTTGCATGACTATTTAGTGCTCTGGGCCTGTCTCTAAATCTGCAAGAGAGAAGACTTTTGTAATATTTATATTAGTTTATCTAACCTTTTTCCTAAGTTTCATTGCTTGTGTTTTGCTGATATGATTTTAATGAGCTATTTATCTATAGATTTGTCTCAGAGGGACAGCCACATTAGGCTGCATCTACACTTCAAGATAAAATCAACTTTAAGGCAGTTAGCTCAATATTACCATGTAACTGTCTTCACTGTAAATACCATTAGCTCAATTTAGGGAGCACTAATATCGATATTACAATATCGTTGGTACCTTCTGGGTGTAGCATCAAGCTGAAATTCAGAAGTTCAATTAAAGGCCAGTGAGGAAGTGGCATGTCTTAAACTCAAATTATTAACCTCCAGAAGTGTCCCTGTGTGTAACCTACAGTGCCCCGCTGTGACCGCTGCTCTCCAGGTACGCAGCATCTGCCCATTACAAATAGCCCCAGCACAGAGTTCATGGTTCTGTCTCTACGCTTCATATTTTTTTCTGCATTGCCTGGTGCCAGCCACTGCCTCGCCTCATCACATGGCTACAAGACTGTTGTGGGATAATTCTTGCATAACAGGCCAAGAAACTTCTTCTCAGTGGTTTACATTTGTGTGTGTCCTTCCTACCTTCCCCTACAGGTGCCACACAGCTGGGGTCTTTCCCATGCTCAGCCACATCACATGGGTAGCCCCCGACCCAATAAAAGGACGGTGCCTACTGTTCTGTGCTGACCATGCTGCCTGGCAGCACCGTGTCCTGACTTGCATGCAGTTAGGGCTCCAAGGGCAGGAAAGAATTTCAGCTGTTGTGGGGAAGTCTTCGCAAGTGGCTAAGATTTTCAGGGCCTTTCTGCTGCATGGGGGGCTATTTCGACTGGCCCCCAACCAAAAATATTTGTGGGGCCTTTCTGCTGCTCAGGGGAAGTCTCTCCCAGTGACTAAGATATTCGGGAGCTGGCTGCCACCAGGGAGAAGCCTCCCCTCGCCACTAAGATATTTGGGGGAACTACTTCAAATGGCCTCCCACTGAAACTCTCACACATCCCACGGCCCCACAAGGACCTGGAGGGCTTGCTGCTGCTGAGGAGAAGTCTCCCCAGGCAGCCAAGGTATTTGGAGGCTTGCTGCCACTGGCATGAAGGAAATCTCCCCCAGGTGGCTAAGATTATCGGGGGTGGAGGGAATATTTCACCCAGCTTTGCAGCCACAGACCAAAACCCCCAGACCAAAAATATTTTCGGGACCTTGCTGCCTATTGCAGATGCTTACTGCTTTTTGCAAAATCTTTCATATTGCATTGATAAAATCTTCCTAACCTTTCCAATCTTCTTTCTTCATGCTTTGATCCCCCAAAAACACAGGGAACAGTGGGTGGAGAGCAAGCTGAGATTCTTGTTTCTATTATAAGTTCAGTGTATTAGATTTCACTTCCATCTCCCATGTTGGCAATGTCTGTGTAGTGAAGAGGGAAGGCAATAATATTTTATCCTAGCCTTTTTTCTTCTAATTTTGTACCCCTTCACGCAGGGTAGAGTGGGTGGAGGGCCAGTTGAGAATACAGACTGTGCACAGAAGCTGAATAATGAACTGGGAAACCAAATATTCTCCTGTCAGCAACCCTCTTTTTTCAAAACTTTACTCTCAGCTCTTTCTTCAAGCTTTTCATTGTCCCTATATTATTTTCAGGGTTCGGATGCAATCATGGGAGTGGGGACAGTCAGTGGATGGCCAGCTGAGAAGACACATACTTGCTAATTTTCATGATATCCTTGATCATTCAGTTACAGAAGAAAGAGATTTCTATTAACTTTGCCATCTTTGTTCATGCCTTCCTTCCGACTGGAAAAATGGACATTTGCTTAACATGGGAGACGAATAAGGGCAATGTGATGTGGGAAGATGATGTCAAAGACCAGTGAATGTACCCTGAATGCTACAGAGATGAGGGAACTGTGAGATAGGCTCTTACAATGCACTACTGCAACAGTTGATGTTTGCCAATTATGTGCGGCAGGAATAAGTTGACGTTCTGTGGAGCCCATGGGGACGTGAGGATAGTCAAAATTGAATTTATAAAATCCAGAGTTACAAAATCCATATGAATACCTTTGATTTTATCTCATAGAGTAGACATAGCCTTAGTCTGCAGCTTCACAAAACAAAGCAAGCAGTCCTGTAGCACCTTAAAGACTAACAATTTCATGTATTACATATCAAAACAAAAAAGTAGTGCAGTAGCAATTTAAAGACTAACAAAATAATGTATTAGGTAATGGGCTTTCGTGCGACAGACCCACTTCTTCAGATCATAGCCATACCAGAACAGACTCAATATTTAAGGCACAGAGAGCCAAAAATAGTAATCAGGGTTGACAAATCAGAAAAATATTGTCAGGGTGAGCAAATCAGAAAGCAGAGGGGTAGAACAGGGGAAAGGGGAGACAAGAATTAGATAATGCCAAGTATTCATAAGAGCCCCTATAATGACCTAGAAAATTCCCATTCCAGTTCAAACCGTGTGTTAATGTGTCAAATTTGAATCACCTAATACATTATTTTGTTAGTCTTTAAAGTGCTACTGGACAGCATTTTTGTTTTCATAGTACATAGACTAGGATGGCTATCTCCCTGTTACCATTTAGTACATAATGAGGTTTTGTGGGTAAGAAGTGGGTCTTACCCACAAAAGCTCATTACCTAATAAATAACTTAAGGACTTTAAGGTGGTACAGATCTTCTTGCTTTGTTCTTAAGATTTGTGAATGTTAGGAAAATTATTCTGTAGGATGATTCATCATGTTTTTACTTTTATTAATTTCAAATTTGCTTGGAGATAAAAAGAACTTAAGTGTAACATTTTTAACAAAAGGATTGGCTTCTCTGGGAACTCCAGGTTTTCACTGAGTCCTGGTCCCGAAGTGTATAATACTCTGGGCATGCATGTGCTCTCCACACCCAGTTACAGAATTCTTGAAAGCAGTGTCTATTGGTCCAGGCATGTGCTCTTGCTCTGCTGGTGTCTCCCAGTGAGGATATAAAGGATGCAGCAATCTGAACAGTTCTCCAGTTCCTTCTTACTGTTGAATGTCCAGTCCTTCGAGCTTCATTTTCTTTGTTCTTTGTTCTTTGATCTGTACATACATATTGTATCTATTTTGTAAATAGTTTTAGAATTTTATCCAATGGTTTTAGTTGAAAAGGTGTCAAGTCTAAAACCTTCATGCTCTGAAGTCATGCACAGCATGCTTACTTGTTGTCAAAAATCTTCTCCTAGGCATGCTGCTTAGCTAGGTAGAGTGTTTCTTCTCTGGGGTGTAACAAACACATATCTCCAGAAAGTGTGGGTATTCCACTTATACTGGCTCATCTTGTTTCCCCCAAAAGAGCAGGTCTTTCCATCAACTCTTGATGAGGCCATCTGGCAGCAATCAGTGCTTATCACCTGCTGACTATCAGATTCTGGAAGGGTCTAATCTGAGTCTTTCTGCTGGCAAGGAAACCTACGTCATAGTGGCTGCATGCTTCCTAAAGTGATCCTTTGAAAGAAGTTTTTCCACAAGAGATCTTCTGAAAAAATGTCTTTCAAAAAATCGCATCCACACAGAAAAGAGCAGATCGATCTGCTCTTTCTATAGCAAGCATCCACACAGCCTCTACTCTTTCAAAAGAATGGGCCTGGGATCAAAAAATCTAGCACCATGAGGACTGCTCTTTTGAAAGAAGGGTCCACGGAGTGTTTGCACATGCTATTTTGTGAAAGAATCTTTCAGGAAAAAAATGTTCTTTCTCATCTGGGAGAGGAAGAGGGTCACTGGAAAAAGGTCTGCATTCTTTCAATTTCAGGTCAAAAAAAGCTCATTTTGCGTGTAGGTGCTCCACAGTTTTTTTCGAAAAAGGTCTGGCTTTTCCAAAAACTTTGCTAGATTAGATGCTGCCAGTAGGACAGAAATGTTCTTTCTTTGCTCACTAAACCATCCTTCAAACCACTAGCTACATCTTTCCTGTCTTTTCTGTCTTCATAGTTTGCATTTGTGATAGCCATCACCTCAGCCAAGGGGGTGGGTGAGCTCGAAGCAGTGATGGCTGATCTGCCTAACACCATATTCCACAGAGAAAATATTTCATTATGTTTGCATCCTAAGTTTGCCCCCTCTCCTCCAAGTAGTTTCAGAGTTTCATCTGAACTCATTATTACCAATCAGAAAATCTTCCAGACCTTTATATCTCCCAGACAGCACTATCCCCTCAGAGGGTCTCTAAATGGGTCTCAGTCTATATTTTACTCTGCTGTATGATGTCTAATATTCCTTATCCTTGTGGGACAGGGGCATCATTCTAAAAAAAACCACACTTACATCAATGGCATTCCTTCAAGAAGTCCCTCTGCTTGAGTATTGCAAAGCTGCTATGTGGAGTTCCATGCATACATTTGCCAGACATTATGTCTACACATCCTTTGGGACTGGAGTCTTTCACATGGCTCTGCCACCTGCATCCTTGCATCTCCCCTCCTGCTTGAGTACTGCTTGTCAATCACTCACAGTGGAACACACATAGGTATCAATTGGAAGAAGACTTACTTACGTTATAGGATCTCGAGGTTTTTTGAGATATTTAGTCTCTATCTCTGTTCCAGCACTCACCCTCCTTCCCTTGTGTTTAGAATCATTCTTGGAAATGAAGTAAAGGAAAGCGTTGGTAGGTCTGTTCTCAACTTTCTCTGCTCAGTGAGGCATGAGGAAAGGGAGGGCAGATTCATGGAGCAATGGAAACTGCTTTCAAGAATTGTCGATGTGAGTGAAGCACAGTGAATACAGATAGCAACCACACGTCCTGAAGAATCCCTAATTAGTATAAAATAAATAATATTCTATTTTTAAAATCTGATGTAGCATTTTATGAATTTCTGCCATTCAGACTACTTGACCTTTATATTAAGTTTTAGCAGCTGTCTTTTAGGGAAGGGAACAGAACAAGAGTACAGCAAACAGATTGGATTGGGGAAAATGGCCACCACTATTTTACTAATAATTTTCATCTGTGTAGTGGTTTTCAACCAAAGAACTTAGTTATTCATGGACTTTTGTCTGCTAGAGCCCTTGTAAAATGGGTAAATATTATTGTGTTCAGTTGTTAGATGAATAAATTAGGATAGTCAGAAGTTAAAAAAACTTGTTTAAGATGATACTATATGGCAGCAGAAGTAATGGAAGTTAGGGAGGAAAGCTATCTTTTGACTAAGGCATTGACTTGGGAACTGGGAATTTGTATTCATTTCTTGGCTTCTTGTGTGACTGTGGGGAACTCCATTAACATCCCAATGCCTCTCTTTCCTTCCTGTAGACTTGGGATATTAATTACCTTTATTATTAATACATTATATAATATAGGATAATAATTATGTTTAAAACCCTTCGTGTTTTTCTCATGCTGCCACACGTTTGTGAAGTGCTTCCTGTAGACATCTGCAAAACCACCGCATTATCTGTGTTTAGATCCATCCTCAAACTTCTCCACTGCTACCATGTCTCCAAAAAAACAGGACAACAGTTAGGCTGCCGATGTGCAAAGACCATTGCCTGTCATATGGACAACACTAGCTCTTAGTTTACTTGTATTCTTTTGCCCACCTGTCCATATCCATTTTCTGTCTCATCTCAGAGGGCTTGTCTGCACTAGCTCCCTACTTCGAAGGGAGGATGGTAAGTAGGGTGTTGGGAGTTTATTAATGAAGTGTGGCAGTGCATATGCAGCACTTTATTAAGCAAATTCCTCCCTGAGGAAACTTCAGAGTGTTAAGCTTCGAAGTCCCAGCTCACATCTAGCTGCGGCTAACCTGCCGGTACTTCGAAGTGCTCAGGGCACTTCGAAGTCCCTTTATTCCTCAAAATTTTGAAGTTGCTGTGGAGAGTGGGGGAGTTTGCTTATGAAGTGCTTCATATGCACCACAGCACTGCATTAATAAACTCCCAATACCCTACTTACCATGCTCCCTTTGAAGTAGGGAACTAGTGTAGACAAACCCAGATTGCAATATCTTTAGGTCAAGGAATAAATTTCTGTTCTGTATTTGTATAGCCCCTAACACAACAGTATACTGGCCTATATCTGGGGCTTCAGTCACCATGGTAATGAAAATAGTTAAATCTGTGAATATAACTCCAGTATGTTTTTGAGGTCACCCAATACCTTAGTGCAGTGGTTCCCAACCTTTTCGCTGTGTGGACCCTCCAATTATCTTCCTTTGGCCCGCAACTGTTCATAGGTGTCCATCAAAGCCAAATATATTTTCTATGATCATTTTTATTTTTCGTATATTTTTTTCAAGGACCTGTCTTCAATACCCTCGCTGAGCCCAGGTAGGGAATCACTGATTCCTGAAGCTCCATCTCCTAATTTAAACACCAGACTGTGCTTCCTCCTAATAGTGATGATTTGTTTCGGGACCTAAACAATAAGCAAACAAAGCCCTTAAGTATGTGCAATCTTAAAACCATGAGTCATCCTAGTATTGTCAGAGAAACTATTCATGAGCTGACAGGTGTGTAAAAGCTTAAATACCTTGATGTCTCAGGGCCCCAGTTCACTACAAAGTACTGTGCCTTATTTTAGATGGGTCATATATGTCTGGCTAATTAAGAAAACTGGAAAAAATCTGGCAACCCAAATAATCATATTGGAGATTATTTCCAACATGGAATATTGTAAAAAATTTGGTATTGTGCAACAGTGTGGTGGAACATAAGGAAAAGAAAGAGCACTAAAAATACTGTTCTTCAAAGAAAGTAAAATTGGGAAAACAAAAGTAACTATATCAAATTTAAATTGTGTTCCTTCTTATTAGCTTTTTATGAGCTATGTCAATTTGTGATATCAGATGGGTCTTTGTTTTGCGCTTTCGTTTGAGATGGTGATCAGCTTTAAGATGTTGATACATGCCATGTCAGATATTAGCAGTCAGTGGCTAGAAAAGAGTATTTCTTGAACAAGGTTATGCTATGAAAAAAAAATATTAATGTGTGCTGAAAAGACCTCACAGGTTTTTTATTTTTATCTGCCTACCTGACTTGTTTTTATGTTACCTATTACAATACTGAAAAAGACAGAAATCTTTCTAGAATTTTTTATATGCAATAGCTGAATGATCTGATATAAACTAGGCATACTGGACCCAATCTGCATATCTATACTTCAAGCAGCCTTGATCTTCTGCCTGATTCCAGCCTGGAACTTAGAAGTGATTATACTTTTGGGATACTGAACATAATAAGAACCATTTAATTTCCAAACATAAATGGATATAATTTTATCTTTTGAAGGTAACTAAATTGGAATGTGACATCTGTCAAGATTTTAATGTTAAGAAAAGGCAAATTGCATATAAAAACAAGTGAGATGTGTGTCATAAGGGATATCAGTATAACCACATCACCTGTCAAAACAAAAAGCAGTCAAGTAGCACTTTAAAGACTAGCAAAATAGTTTATTAGGTGAGCTTTCGTGGGACAGATCTACTTCTTCAGACCACTTCTATTATAGAGACAAGACTGGTGAGGTAATATCTGTTATTTGATCAGCTTCTATCCATGACAGACAAGTTTGCACGGAGATAGAGATCTTCTTCAGTCTGGAAAACTAACTCATGTTTGGTCTACACAACACGCGTAATTTAGAATAATTACATTTCTCAGGTATCAGAGGGGTAGCCGTGTTAGTCTGGATCTGTAGCAGCAACGAAGGGTCCTGTGGCACCTTATAAACTAACAGAAAAGTTTAGAGCATGAGCTTTCGTGAGTTAACTCACTTCTTCAGATGCTGGTCCTGGAAATCTGCAAGGCCAGGTATAAATAGGCCAGAGCAAGGCTGGGGATAATGAGGTTAGCTCAGTCAGGCAGGCTGAGTTGTATTGTCATCAGTAGATCTGGAGGTGTGAACTCCAAGAGAGGGGAAGCTGCTTTTGCTATTGAATTTGCAGATGAATTGTAGCTCAGCAATTTCTCTTTGGAGTCTGTTCTTGAAATTTCTTTGCTGCAGGATAGCTACTTTTAAATCTGCTACTGTGTGTCCTGGGAGATTGAAGTGCTCTCCTATGGGTTTTTGTATATTGCCATTTCTGATGTCTGATTTGTGTGCATTTATTTTTTTACGTAGAGACTGTCCAGTTTGTCCGATGTATATGGCAGAGGGGCATTGCTGGCACATGATGGCATAAATTACATTGGTAGATGTGCAGCTGAATGTGCCCACGATGGTGTGGCTGATCCGGTTAGGTCCTGTAATGATGTTGCTGGTGTGTATATGTGGGCAGAGCTGGCAACGAGGTTTGTTGCATGGATGGGTCCCTGAGATAGAGTGACTGTGGTGCTTGTTAGGATTTGTTTTAGGTTGGCAGGTTGTCTGTGAGGAATGATAGGTCTGCCTCCCAAGGCCTGTGAAAGTGTGGGATCATTGTCCAGGATGGGTTGTAGATCCCTGATGATGTGCTGTAGAGGTTTTAGCTGAGGACTGTAAGTGATGGCTAGTGGTGTTCTGTTGGTTTCTCTCTTGGGCTTGTCCTGTAGTAGGAGGCTTCGTGGCACACGTCTGGCTCTGTTGATTTGTTTTCTCACTTCCTAGGTGGGTATTGCAGTCTCAAGAATGCTTGGTGCAGATCCTGTAGGTGTTTGTCTCTGTTGGAGGGGTTGGAACAAATGCGGTTATATCTAAGTGCTTGGCTGTAAACGATGGATCGTGTGGTGTGTCTGGGATGGAAGCTGGAGGCATGAAGGTAGGCGTAGCGGTCAGTGGGTTTTCGGTACAGGGTGGTACTGATGTGTCCATTGTGTATAAGCACAGTAGTGTCAAGGAAGTGGATCTCCTGTGTAGATTGGTCCAGGCTGAGCTTGATGTTGGGGTGGAAGTTGTTGAAGTCCCAGTGGAATTCCTCCATAGTCTCCTTCCCATGGGTCCAGATGATGAAGATGTCGTCAATGTAGCATAAGTAGAGATGGGGTGTTAGTGGACGAGAGTTGAGGAAGCGTTGTTCTAGGTCAGCCATGAAAATATTGGCATATTGAGGGGCCATGCTGGTACCCATAGCTGTGCCGCTGATTTGAAGGTATATATTGTCACCGAATCTGAAATAGCTGTGTGTGAGTATAAAGTTGCAGAGCTCAGCCGCCAGATGTGCTGTAGCATCATCAGGGATACTGTTCCGGACAGCATTTATTCCATCTTTGTGTGGGATGTTGGTATACAGAGCCTCTACATCCATGGTTGCTAGGATAGTGTTTTCTGGTAGGTCACCAACGTATTGCAGTCTTCTCAGGAAGTCAGTGGTGTCGCGGAGGTAGCTGGGGGTGTTGGTGACATAGGGTCTGAGGAGAGAGTCCACATAACCAGACAGTCCTTCAGTGAGAGTGCCAATACCGGAGATGATGGGGCGTCCAGGATTTCCAGGCTTGTGGATCTTGGGTAGTAAGTAGAATAACCCTGGATGGGGCTCTAGAGGTGTGTTGGTGTAGATCTGTTCTTGTGCTTGTGTAGGGAGTGTCCTGAGCAGACGGTGTAGTTTTTTAGTGTATTCCTCGGTGGGGTCTGAGGAAAGTAGCCTGTAAAATCTGGTATTGCAGAGTTGTCTGGAAGCCTCCTTCTGGTAGTCAGACCTGTCCATGATGACAGTAGCTCCTCCTTTATCTGCCTCTTTGATTATAATGTCAGGGTTGCTTCTGAGGCTGTGGATGGCATTGCATTCCACATGACTGAGGTTGTGAGGCAAACGATGTTGTTTCTCCACAATTTCTGTCTGTGAGTGTCGGTGGAAGCATTCTATGTATAGGTCCAGACTGTTATTTCTGCCCTCGGGAGGAGTCCACGTGGAGTTATTCTTCTTGTGCTGCTGGGAGGTTGTCTGTGTAATGGTGTGTTGGTCAGTGTTGTGTTGAAAGTATTCTTTGAGTCTGAGACAGCGAAAGTAGGCTTCCAGATCACCGCAGAACTGTATCATGTTTGTGCGTGTGGTGGGGCAAAAAGAGAGTCCCCGAGAAAGGGCAGACTCTTCTGCTGAGCTGAGTGTGTAGCTGGACAGATTGATGATATTGCTGGCTGAGTTAGTGGTACCACTGCTGTGGCTCTGTGTGGCAGGCAGGAGTTTAGAAAGTTTGCAGTCCTTTTTCTTCCGTATAGTAGTGAAGTGTCTAGCGTAAATCTCTTGTCTTATTTTAGTAAAGTTCAGTGGCGTGGAAGTTTGTGTTGAAGGTTGGTTATTGATGAAAGACTCCAGACTGGAGAGCTCTTTTTTGATGTTCTCCTCTTTGTTGTACAGGACGCTGATCAGGTGGTTCCTCAGTTTCTTTGACAGTGTGTGGCATAATCTCTCACTGTAGTCTGTGCAGTATGTAGATTGCAAAGGATTTTTCACCTTCAGTCCATTCGGTATGATGTCCATTCGTTTGCATTTGGAGAGAAAGATGATGTCTGTCTGAATTTGTGCAAGCTTCCTTGTGAGATTGATAGATTTCCATTCCATACGGCTAAATGCAGTGCCTTGCATGTTGTCAAGTATCAGAGGGGTAGCCGTGTTAGTCTGGATCTGTAGCAGCAACGAAGGGTCCTGTGGCACCTTATAGACTAACAGAAAAGTTTAGAGCATGAGCTTTCGTGAGTTAACTCACTTCTTCAGATGCTGGTCCTGGAAATCTGCAAGGCCAGGTATAAATAGGCCAGAGCAATATACATATACATATATGTATGTATATGCCGTATACATCGGACAAACTGGACAGTCTCTACGTAAAAGAATAAATGCACACAAATCAGACATCAGAAATGGCAATATACAAAAACCCATAGGAGAACACTTCAATCTCCCAGGACACACAGTAGCAGATTTAAAAGTAGCTATCCTGCAGCAAAGAAATTTCAAGAACAGACTCCAAAGAGAAATTGCTGAGCTACAATTCATCTGCAAATTCAATACCCTCAGCTCAGGATTAAACAAAGACTGTGAATGGCTGGCTAAATACAAAAGCAGCTTCCCTGCTCTTGGAGTTCACACCTCCAGATCTACTGATGACAATACAATTCAGCCTGCCTGACTGAGCTAACCTCGTTATCCCCAGCCTAGCTTTGGCCTATTTATACCTGGCCTTGCAGATTTCCCGGACCAGCATCTGAAGAAGTGAGTTAACTCACGAAAGCTCATGCTCTAAACTTTTCTGTTAGTCTATAAGGTGCCACAGGACCCTTCATTGCTGCTATGTTTCTCAGGGCATTAAAAAATCTACCAAACTGAGTAATGTAGTTATACGAACTCTAACCCCCACCCCTTTTCCCATGTAGACTGCGTTATTTTTTGGGAGAATTATTAAACCAATGAGAGAGTTCCCACCTGTTAATTTAGAGAGTCATCTCCAGATTCACTACAGCTGCTCTGCTATAAAGGTCAGTCTTCAGAAGGACAGCTAAAACACTTAACTGACACTTCCCTCTCAAAGTCAGGGGTCATGACTACTGCATCACTGCAGAGAGCAGTTTTTAGACCCATGAAAGCCTCTTTGGCTGCAGGGGACCACTTCACCATGTCCAGATCATGGTCTTTTGTTAGCTTGGTTATGGGGTGGGCCCTAGAGGCAAAGTGGGAGATGAACCTATGTTAGTGCCCCACCAGCCTGAGGAACGCCACTGACTGTTTCTTCCAGGCTGGCTGTGACCAACCTTGGATCACCACTTGTTTAGCTGAGGCCTCCCCACACTTCTCCCCACAATATACCCCAGGTAACTGGCTTCGGCCATCCCATTGCACATTTTATGGGATTTGCGGTGAGCCTGGCCTCCCTCAAGTTGTCCAGTACCACCTCCACTTTGTTCAGATGGGTTTCCCAGTCCAGTCTATGTATGATGACATTGCCAATGTAGGCTGCTGCATACTGGCGATGAGGATGTCGCAATTTATCCATGAGCCTCTGGAATGTTGCTGGGATTCCATGTAACCCAAAAGCGAGGATAGTATCTTGGTAGAAGCACCCTGGCAATGTTAGGGCCATCTTTTCTCTGGCTACCCTGCCCCAGGGGATCTGCCAGTATCCCTTAGTTAGGCTAAGGGTAGATAGAAACCTTGCCTTCCCTAACTGGTCAGTTAGTTCATCTCTTTGGGGCACAGGGTACACATCAAATTTAGACAACTGACACCTCCCAGAGGGTTTTTTCCTCTTTCCGCCCCCCGCCGCCCTTCCTCTCCCTGCCCCTCCCTCCTTTTTATTTTGTATTTTGCTGATTCCTTAGTCTTCTCTCAGTTTTCACCTCAGTCCTGCTCTGTTAATTTTAAGGCATTACAGGACTGCTTGCTTTGTTTTGTGAAGATGCAGACTAATGCTAATTACAAGCTAGAGTAGTTTAATTAGCATAAGTAGCACATTTTCAGAGGCCATTCAAGATGCAGAGGCCTGCTAACACCTTTCCAGTTACAAGGAGGAAGAGCAAGGGGACGGGAAAGTAGTTGGAGAGGGATTGCTAGAGTGTTAGACACTGCTGTAATAAACCATAAATTCGTTGTTTCTGTTTTATCAGCGATGTGTATTGTCTTGCAAAGCTAGGAATTTAAGTTCCCAGGTTAATCTTTTGAAAGTGTTGTGCTGGTTTCCTTTGTGGATCAGGACTTATAGACATTGTTCCCTCTATTTTTTTTCCATTCACAGGCACAATAAAGTTTATTATGCGCACCGAGGCATGTGTGACTATCCACCAACAATATAAACATATTCTTCCCTCTGTGTCTGGCTGTGGGTGCACTGCTAATCAGTTGGGCAACCCCTGAATCTCTCTTTCCCAGTCATCCAAGTACTCCCCTTGCAGGGAACACTGCTAATAGGTCAGAAAGAGTGAGCCACTCACAGGTAATGTGGTGTTTTAGTCTTTTATAATTTTCCTCCTTTAAGAACATAGTGGTTAATTGGTTTTACCTACATAGTTATCATTGGTGTACGTATTGCACTGGACAAGGGACACCACATGTAGTGTATCAGAGGGGCAGCTGAGTTAGTCTATGTCTTCAAAAACAGCAGCAAGTCCTGTGACACCTTACAGACTAACAGATATTTTGGAGCATAAGCCTTCATGGGCAAAGACCTGCTTCATCACATGCCTGAGGCGGGTGGAGGGTTCAGAGGAGGATTTAAAGAGGGAGTCTGGGTCAAGGGGAGGGCCAGAGATGGCAAGGTCTGTTCCATCAGGGTGGATGTGGCCCATTATTGACAGTTAATGTGGAGTTGTGAACATCAAGAGTGGAGAAATCAAGTAGTTAATGTGAAGGTGTGAACATCAAGAGTGGAATAACTGCTTCTGTAATGGGCCAATCACTCCTAGTCTCTGTACAAAACAAAAAGCAGTCAAGTAGCACTTTAAAGACCGGTAAATAGTTTATTAGGTGAGCTTTCGTGGGACAGACCCACTTCTTCAGACCATAGCCAGACCAGAACACACTCAATATTTAAGGCACAGAGAACCAAAAACAGTAAGCAAGGAGGACAAATCAGAAAAAGATAATCAAGGTGAGCAAATCAGAGAATGGAGGGGTGGGGGGGAAGGTCAAGAATTAGATTGAGCCAAGTATGCAGACAAGCCCCTATATCCCCCTTGCTTACTGTTTTTGGTTCTCTGTGCCTTAAATATTGAGTCTGTTCTGGTCTGGTTATGGTCTGAAGAAGTGGGTCTGACCCATGAAAGCTCACCTAATAAACCATTTTGCTAGTCTTTAAAGTGCTACTTGACTGCTTTTTGTCTTGATATTATATAGACTAGCACGGCTTCCTCTTTGTTACTATTCAACATGCAAGTCTCTGTTCAGTCCTTGTTTGATGGAGTCAAATTTGCAAATGACTTGCATGTCTGAAATTTCTCTTTCCAGTTTATTTTTGAATTTTGTTTTTGTTGTAGGTCTGCTACTTTTAAATCTATTAAAATGTAGCGTGTGGGGCATGTAGGACCTCAGGATCTTGAAAGGTGTGCTGTGAGGGCTGTTCATCATTGTAGCAGTGATGGAGTGTCCTCAGGTGCGTATTTCTCGCTGTAGCAGGGTCCGTTGCTGCTTTGAGTTGTGTCCTGATCTTTGGGAAACTTTCTTCCAATCATAAGCTCAGAGAGGACGGGTAGTTGCTTAAAGACAAGAAGATGGTTTCATGACATCTTTCTTTAAGGTTGCTGTCCCCATTGAGTATGGGTTGTGGCAGTTTGATGGTATGGGTTCCAGGTGATTTAGGTTCATTTAGACTATGGAAGAGAAGAGAGGGAAGACAGATTTGATAGAAGCCTTCAGCTACTGGAAGGGGGGTTCCAAAAAGGATGGCGAGAGGCTGTTTTCTGTCTTGACAGATAAGAGAACAAGGAACAATGGTCTCAAGTTACAGTGCGGGAGTTCTAGGCTGGATATTAGGAAAACAGTTTCACTAGGAGGGTGGTGAAGTACTGGAATAGGTTACCTAGGGAGGTAGTGGAATCTCCATACCCAGATCCCAGCTTGACAAATCCCTGGCTAGGGTGATTTAATTGGAATTGGTCCTGCTTTTAGAGGGGGTTGGACACAATGATCTATGTTGTGTCATCAGAGGGGTTTTCATTTCTGTATTGAAGCAGATTTTTCGGGGGGCCATGGTGGGCATCCACTGGCCTATTCCATGATTTGCTCTATTCTCTGCTGGAGTCTCCTTTTTTGGTGAAATCAGTTTTGAGATTACTAAAGTGTACATCCTGGACTTTCTCCTCTGATCATATGCTGTGGTATCTACAGCCAGGCACTCAGGTAACAGATTTCTCAGTGTGTTTGGGTCAGTTACTGGATCTGTGAAGGTCAGTGTGGGAGTGATGCACGTGTTTCCTGTCTGTTGGGTTCCATTACTGACACTGATGATGGTGTCCTGGAACGTGAGGCTGGTGTGGGTTTCTAAACAGAAATTAATGGATGGGTGGTGGTTGTTGAAGTTGTGACAGAACTCTATGAGTAAGCTTAAGTCACCTCTCCAGACAATGAAAATATCATACTTGATACATGTCAAGTGTATCATTACCTTTCTGGTGCATTCATCAAGAAATTCTTCAGTGTGGCTTATGAAGAGAGTGGCATATTGGGGAGCCATCCCAGTACCCATATCAATCTTTCTAATATCTGGGAACGACACCACTACAACTATATTTAATCCAACCATGCAATACAGAATCCATGAATTAAATGCCAGATATGTCCAGGGTCTTAGCTGTACATTGCATAACACAAATCAATGCAAGTCTATATAATTCCTTAAACACAGAAATATAATTGGCTATATTTTCAGTACATCCTGTGTCTCTTCAGTATTCTCAAAAGGTGATATTTAATGAGGTTAGCAGCACAAAACCTTTCCCCCATTCTGACTGAGTAGAAAGATCTTTTAGCATGAGTTATTGTGGAAGCTTTCTGCTTTAATTTAGGTGATTTGCAAGTGCTTTATTGGATTGTTCTCATGACATGGTTCTGTCCATTATCTCCCTTACTCCAAGCTCTTGCCCCTGACCACACCCGTATTCATTTAAATCCATTAGCATCTGCTTAGTGCAAATGACAAGACCTTCCTAAGCCAACTTCCTGCAGTTAAGTGGCTTTGTGACCCATTTTCTGTCTAATTTAGTGTATTTTCTTGTGTTCAGCATTTTTTCCCCCTTGGGAGCAGAATTTGGCCACAAGCTATTTATATAGCTGGCAATGCTTTAAGGTAACAGATTGAAATGGTTATTTTAAGACCATACATATACTGGCTTGTAAGCTAAAATATATCAGTGGTGTACTTTCTGCACTACTTCTCTTTTTTTATATTACTGATTTATAGCCAATATTTTCTCTTTCTTTAACCTGTTGTGCCTTAGAGGAGACGGATGATAAGACAGAATAAAATCTGTTGCCATTTTAATACAAGTAGCAGATATAGATTTTTCTATAAAATCAGACTCTAAAAGGGAAAGGAAACAGCACTGTGAAGATTCATAAATTTATCTAATTTTGTTTGTGACTGTTACTTTAAAGGGAATGCGGGGTTAAGACCCAGTTGGCATAAATAGCTCTATTGACTTCAAGAGAACTGTGCTGGTTTATGTCAGCTGAGAATCTGAGCCATCTGGGCTAATTTGTTTCTTGGGGGAAAGAAGGAAAAAAATACACCATCACCAGAACCCCCAAAATAAAAAATAGACCCACCTTTAAGTGTCTCTGAGGTGCCTCTACAGAGAAGTAAATTTATTTTTTATCTTGATTCAGCGTTAATTAAGATAAATACTTCTATGTTTTGCAATTGAAAATGTAATATATCTTAAAGATATCCTAACAAGCTGTCAAAGAGGGAGGAATGGGGGGAGTTGATAACTTTAAAAGGCAGAGATACAGCTGTAAAAGGAAAAACCAAAGAAAATTAATGATGATTTATTTCCAGATGGAAAACTTCAATTTCACAGTAATGACCAGCTGTCATTCAGCCAGTAGCATCCAAATGCTTTGCAACTGCATTAGACCGTGATAGTTTTAAAGATACACCTCATTATTTAAAAGTTATCGGCATGGTAAAGCAATGCTGAAATATTGATACACTTTAAATAATTGGTAAAATTCTGGCCCAACTGAAGACAATGGGAATTTTGAAATTGACTTCACTGGGTTCAGGATTTTACCCAATATCTTGTCTAAAATGCCTGAAATTCTAGGTGGTCTCTTGCTGGGTTGTTTTTGCTCTGTAGCAGGTTTTGCAAGTAATTTGCAGTAATCAGAATTGTTATGGCTTTTTCTATAAAACTAATTACTTGTTTGAGTAGTATACTAATCTGAAGAGGAACCCTTCAACATAGATCAGGGCCTACATGTTGTTGGTATTAATCTGCTGCTTTGAGGAGATAAAAGATGCACCTTTCCCATGATCTGGGTCAGAGGACTCGGGTCCCTGTGACCCTCCATTGGGAGCCCCCAGTCAATTAAAATAAGAGGCTATTGACCTGCACATCTCAGCTGATTTAAGCTGCTGTGGTGAGCATGTGGATCATCTTGTGGTTAAGGCACCTTTTCTAGGACCAGGAGGTAATCCGGATTCCTTTCCTGTCTCTGCCATAAAACTCCAACATCACCTTGGACAAGACATTTAATGTCTCTGTGCCTCAATCCCTGATCAACAAAATGGGGATAACAAATCACCCTTTCTCTCACCCACTGTTTTGCCTAGTTCACTTGTAAGTTTATGGCATCTGGCTCTTACTATGTACTGGTACAACTAGATAAAAAATATGTCTCTGATCTTGGCTGGGATCTCTGTGTCAGCAGAATACCTAGATTAATAACAAAGCTTCCAGAGAATGCTTGCTGCATGTCTGTTTTTTCTATTGCCTCTGTATGGCAGCAAATATGAAGACCCAAATAGATCCCATGTTGTTGTACACATTATGTGTGTACTGCAAGAGATTGTGTCAAAACACTGCTTTGCAATATAGTTATATCCACCTCATCACCTCCTTTGAAGTGTGAATTGCTGGCAGTGGCTTTAACATTGCCTACTGTTGTAGAGACCATCTGATGAAGAACACAGATTGAAGCGATTATATTTTTTCCTATTGGTTGTTAACTTTTTGACTCTTAATTTTTATGTTCTTTTTTTCTTTTGATATATAATATTTGATAGAATCTGACTAAGTGGAAAATGTGTTTCTATGGCAGAAATATTTTAACAGTTACCTGGAACTATGCAGGCAGAAAATGACCTGGGAAAATATATCTAGATATACTATGAAGGCAGAGAGAACTGAAAAAGAGCTGTGACTTATTTGAAAGCTTTTGGAGAGAAATTGGAATTGTAAGAGGCTATAGGCAGAAGATCAGTGTTGATATTAAGAAAGAAAAAAAAGAAGCTGAGTATTAGGGCAAATGTGCTAACAGGGAAAATCATTTGAATCTTAGGCCTAATTCTGATTGCATGCTGGTTTTACACAAATACAGTTTAACAAGCTTATGTGGAATCACTTCTGCTGCACATTGATGTAACTGAGGCCCAGATAAGGATTGTAGAATCCAGAGATGAAAAATCATGAAATATCTAGTTCATCTGTCTGCAAGTATATAATGTAAAACTTTTCTGCTTACAAATATTTGAGAACCTGTGTCTCTAGATCTCCACTCATTGAGAAGGCATGCTGACAGGGAAACACATCCCAGGCTGAGAGTGAAAATGGATGCACTAGTTCTGAGTGATCATCAAATGAAAATATCAGTCACCACCATCTTCAACAACATTGAGTAGCTATTCCAAATCTGAAGAAGTGGGTCTGCCCTATGAAAGCTCATCACCTAATACATTATTTTGTTATTCTTTAAAGTGCTACATGACTCTTTTGCCTTATCAGTCTGTTTGAGTAGAAACTACTAAAATGATTGAACCTTGTCATGCACTTGATAAGGACGTTGCTTAAAAAACACGTGAATTTCCCTTCCAACTGAATGGAGGAAGCATCCTTTACAAGCAAGATCTATTCTTAGTGATGAAAAAAATTGAAGTTAATGAAATGCCTTGCTTGATCCTAACTTCTATTTGGAGATTAAATATATAGGCATATATACCAAATAGGTATCCTCTTAATTGAACCTTAGGAGCTACTTCTTTTTATATCCAAATTTATTTCTACCACAGATGGGATGTTTCCATGTACTTTCTTCAGTTAATCATACCATACACGTGAAACTGAGGCTATAGAAACCATTGTACCTGTCCAAAGAACTTTCTCACATTGACCAAAGCATACTTCTCCTATCACTTTTCCTTGCCATTCTCTTTGGATTTTTAATTCATATTTACACCCTGGAAGACTGAGAGGTGGACTTTACCTTATGCAGTTAGAAGTGTCCTAAAAGTTCTTGCCACCCAAATCCATTTTGTAGGGCGGGGAGGAACTCTACTTGTCCTGATTTATTGATTAGTCACTTGTTGAAGCAGCCTGGAGCTTCTCAGCATGAGTGAGCTATGAATGCTGTCTCACATTTCTGAGCCTTCTGATGGAGGGCAGCCTTCTTCCATGTTAAACAGTCTCTCTTATGGAACATGGGAGTGAACTGCATTAAATGTGGAAGTGGGATGTTCACTGCAGCTGGTTCACTACCTAATTAATAGTAAGAATGCAGAGCAAAGTAAGTAGGCAAGAGGGACTCCAAGCAAAGAGACCTATAATCTGTGCCAGCCTTATCAATTTATTTACTGTTTTGTAGTAGCCCAACAGAGCCCTAATCATGGACAGGATCCCATTATGCTGGGCTCTCTACAACCAGAGAACACAAAGACGGTGCCAATAGGACTTTTGTCATTTGTTTTATTTAAAAGGTGGAACCTGAGCATATTGAGGGCTGATTTCTATTCAACCTCCTCTGTAGGTTGATCTATGTTCAAGAACATTTTGAGCCCTCCAGGCATGGTCAAAACGCCCAGGATAAGATTTTCAAAACTAGAGCCTGAATACACAAAGATATTTTAGCACTGGTTCTCTACTGAAATTCAGTGAAAGTTAGGTGCCAACATACTTGTGTAGATCTGGACCTATGTTCTTTATGTTGTACTCTCAAATCCACATTTTGGAATCTGAACTAGTGACTTGTATTAAAAACAACAACAACTACAACATATCTTGAGTCTCTTCAAAAATCAGTGAGAGTTCTTGAGTGATCATCAGCATTTTTGAAAATGAGGCTACTTATGTTGTTGCCTAAATATGGCTTGAAGCCAAATCTCCAGATTGTTTTCTTCCACTGAACAGTTCTCCTCAACTGAACTCTTGAAGAAAATCAAATTAAATATAAATGGAGATAGACTGCAAGGCATTTTCTTGAAAGCCTGAATTGCTAGGAGCTTAACAAACATGAAGCTAGCGTATGTCACTAGAAGCACACTTGTTATTTTCCCACCCAGTGAGCAATGGATGGTAACTACTTCCTAGCAATAAAAAATATCATGTGTGTGTGGGGATCCAAAGTGCATATTTTGCTTCTGAAATGAAAAGGTCTCTACCAGGTATTTATCTAACAACAGAGCTTGTGCATTAGGTTAGTATTGGGCTTCTTTAGGAGGACCATTTCCAGCAGATCTAGAGAAGTGATTATTCCCCTTTATTTGGCACTGGTGAAGCCACATCTGGGTTATTGCATCCGGTTGTGGGCACCCCAGTTTAGAAAGGACATGGATACATGTTTGCATTGGAGAGGGTCCAGAGGAACGCAATGAAAATATTTAAGGGCCGGAACACTTGACCTATGAGGAGAGACTGAGTAATTTTGTAGATATTTCAGAGGATAAGTTTTCGTGATCAAAGACCTGCTTCATCAGATGCATGAGTGGGGGGAGGGAGATTCCAGAGGAGGGTTTAAATATATGGGCTTATGAAAGGAGGCAGTTTCAGTCAAGGGCAGGGCCAGAGTTGACAAGGTCAGTTCAGTCACGGAAGATGTGACCCATTATCAGCAGTTAATGTGAAGGTGTGAACATCAAGAGCGGAGAAACTGTTTTTGTAATGGGCCAATCTCTCCCAATCTCTGTTCAGTTCTTGGCTGCAGTTTCTCTTTGGAATCAGTTTTTGAAGATTTTTTTTTGGTAGTGCGATTTCTACTTTTAAATCTGTTAGTGAGTGTCCAGGGAGATTGAAATGTTCTCCTACAGGTTTTTGTATGTTACCATTCTTTATGTCTGATTTGTGTCCATTTATTCTTTTACACAGAGACTCTCCAGTTTGGCCAATGTATATTGCAGTAAGGCATTGCTGGCCCATGACGGCATATATTATATTAATAGACGTGCAGGTGAAAGAGCCCCTGGTGACATGGTTGATGTGGTTAGGTTCTGTGGTGATATCGCTGGTGTAGATATGGGAGCAGAGCTGGCTGTGAGGTTTGTTGTAGGCTTTGGTTCCAGGTTTCGAGCTACTGTGGTGTGGCCTCTAGTTGCTGGTAAGTATTTGTTTCAGGTTGGCAGGCTGTATCTAAGCAAGGACTGGTCTGCCTCCCTAGGTCTGTGAGAGTGCAGTGTCATTGTCCATGACTGAGCTGACCTTGTCAACTCTGCCCATCCCCTTTACTGAAACTCCCTCCTTTTCATAAGCCCATATATTTAAATCCTCCTCTGGAACCCCCCATTCATGCATCTGACAAAGCAGGTCTTTGCTCAAGAAAGCTTATGCTCCAAAATATCTATTAGTCTATAAAGTGCCACAGGACTTCTTATTGTTTTTGAAGATACAGACTAATTTAGCTACCCCTCTGATACTTGAGTAATTTGGACTTATTTAGTATGCAGAAGAAAAGAGTCAGGGATAATTTGATAGCAGCCTTCAACTTTCTGAAGTGGGGCTCTAAAGAGGATTGAGAGAGACCGTTTTCAGTAGTGACAGATGTCAGAACAAGGAGCACTGGTCTCAAGTTACAGAGCCAGTAGTGTAGGTTGGATATTAGGAAAATCTTTTTCACTGGAAGGTGGTGAAGCACTGGAATGTGTTGCTTAGAGAGTGGGTGTAATCTCCTTCCCTGTAGGTTTTTAAATCCCGGCTTGACAAAGTCCTGGCTAGGATGATTTAGTTGGGGTTGATCCTACGTTGGGCAGGGGCCTGGACTCAATTACTTTCTGAGGTCTCTTTTAGCCCTAGGATTCTATGATTCTGTGATTTATATAAAATTGTCTCCCTGCTTTTTGGTTTCATTCAGAGGCACCACAATACCAGAGACAGAATTCTGGGAGAGAACAGCTTATGGGAAGATCAGGCTTTTTGACCATCTGCTCTGAGTAGGTATGACTAATATTATGGTTACAGTTCCAGGAGCTGACAAGGATTTCTATATTCTATTTGTTAGTGCTACCACTATAGTGTTTCAGTAGCATCCAGAACCCCTGAGCAAGATTGCAGCCTCTTTGTGCAAGGCATGGAACAAATGCATAGGGAGTGATAGCTCCTGCCTCAAGAAGCTTATATTCTAGTGGAGACCACATCCTGAAGGAAATCTTTCCTAGATACCCTCTTCTGGATACAAAGAACCCCCTGGTCTTCCCAAGTTCATCAGCAGATGGAAGTTCCCCATAAACAAGCACACTTCAGGTCCGACATAAAACAAACAAACAAACAAACTGATGCAAAATCTGCAGACATATCTTCACTTCTCTGATGTTCACTACCTCTCACAGCACAGCTTTCAAGATCCATAGATCCGACACAGGTCTGTCACAACATGTGGTACATAGCAAGTGATGCGTCACATCCCCCAACAATGGATATGTGGGTGGAACCAAACTCTTGAATGAATTTGTATGGAAAAGTGATAAAAGACAAAAGTACCCTATCACCTGCAGGCAACAGGCCCAACAACCGGGCAGGGGTGGGTTTGGGGGTAAGAGGCCAAAGTGGGCAATTGCCCCAGAGCCCAGCCATACAAAAGGGCTCCCAACTACCGCGGCAGTGCCTACAGGCCCAGACCCTTTATGTTACACTAGAGCCCCCTACACCATGCTCCAGACAGCTCTGGTGGCTGTGGGGGGAGGGGCCATGCAATGACATGATTCAGGTGATACTGAAGGCTGGCTGCCCCAGCGCTATCCTTGCATCCAATACCACACCCATTCAGGGAGTACAGAGCTGCCCGTCTCTACCTTGCCCAGGAGCCTGGCAAGTCTGTCAGCCCCACTTGTGGGAAAAGTTTTCACAAAACAGTCATTCCACATCTGACCTCCCAGTCCTCATCCTCAAAGAAAACTTGTTCAAAACCTTCACAAGAAGGTCCCAAGAACTTAAATTCATAGCTTTCGTAGAGTCTAAAAACCATGGACTCAATAGAGGAACTCATTTCATCTCTCTTCACATGAATCTATAGTCCACTAATCCTCCATGTTCTGATGACTGAAGCTGTTTTAGTGGCCCACTTCATTTTGAATGGTCCCTTGCAACATATCACACAGAATCATAGGGCTCGAAGGGACCTCAGGAGGTCATCTAGTCCAGCCCCCTGCTTCAAGCAGGATCAACCCCTACTAAGTCATCCCAGCCAAGACCTTGTCCAGCCAGGACTTAAAAACCTCAAGGGATAGAGAATCCACCACCTCTCTAGGCAATGCTTTCCAATGCTTTACCACCCTCCTGGTGAAGAATTTTTTCCTAATATCTAACCTACACCTTTCCCTCTTCAACTTCTGACCATTACTCCTTGTTCTGCCATCTGACAACACTGAGAACAGTTTCTCACCCTCCTCTTTAGAGCTTCCCTTCAGGAAGTTGAAGGCTGCTATTAAATCACCTCTAAGTCTTCTCTTCTGTAAACTAAACAAGCCCAAATCCCTCAGCCTATCCTCATAGGTCTTGTGCTCCAGAGCCTTAATCATTTGTGTTGCCCTTCGCTGAACCTGCTCCAGCAAATCCACATCCTTTTTATACTGGGGGGCCCAAAACTGGACACAATATTCCAGATGTGGCCTCACCAGTGCCGAATAAAGAGGAATAACTACTTCTCTAGATCTGCTCGAAATGCTCCTCCTAATGCGCCCCAGTATGCCGTTAGCTTTCTTGGCTACAAGGGCACACTGTTTACTCAAACCCAGCCTTTCATCCACCATAACCCCTAGGTCCCTTTCCATCGTACTGCTGCTGAGCCAGTCGGTCCCCAGCCTGTAACAATGTTTGGGATTCTTCTGCCCCAGGTGCAGGACTCTCCACTTCTCATTATTGAACCGCATCAGATTTCTTTTGGTCCAGTCCTCCAATTTATCCAGGTCCCTCTGCATTCTCTCTCTACCCTCCAACATATCTACCTCTCCCCACAGTTTTGTGTCCTCTGCAAACTTGCTGAGGGTGCAACCCAGTCCCTCATCCAGGTCATTAATAAAGATGCTGAATAACACCGGCCCCAGAACCAAGCCTTGCGGCACTCTGCTTGAAACAGACTGCCATCCAGATATTGAGCCATTGACCACCACCCGTTGGGCCCGACCATCAAGCCAGCTTTCTATCCATCTTACAGTCCAAGGATCCAATCCATATTTCCTTAACTTATGGACGAGAATGTTGTGGGAGACCGTATCAAAAGCCTTACTGAAGTCAAGGTATATCACATCCACTGACTTCCTCATGTCCACAGAGCTTGTTACCTCATCATAGAAGCTGATCAGATTGGTGAGGCAGGACTTGCCCCTGGCGAATCCATGTTGGCTACTTTTGATTGCTTTCCCCTCTTCCAAGTGCATGTGTGTAAGGTCCTACGCTTAGAGAGACAAGGTGGGTGAGGTAATACATTTCAGTGGACCAGCTTCTGTTAGTAAAAAAGACAATTTTTCAAACTTACATAGAGCTCTAATTCAGGTCTGGGGAATGTACGCAAAATGTGACACCTAAACACAAGGTGAGACACGTAGCTTAGCACAAATAAATGTGTATTTAAGGACCATTTAGAGTGAAGCAGCCCATTAACATTTCTGGAGTCATGGGAGGAAAAACCTATGTTACTTAACAATCTGTTCCTTCCAGTATTTAGCAGTGATGCTCTGATTACTTATCCCAGGCCTGAAGAAGAGTGCTGTGTAGCTCAAAAGCTTTGTCTCTTCCGCCAACCAAAGTTAGTCCAGGAAGAGATACTATCTCACCCACTTTTGTCTCTAACAAACATAGGGTGTTTTGTTTTTCTCAGTTTTTCAGATGAGGGACCCAGATAAAAGAGATCAAGTGATTTGCCCTAAGTCTGGCAGAAAGTTTCCATGTAACTCCCCCAGCCACAAGACCCATCTTTCTAGGACCTTCACAGCGGCTGCCAGTGGTGGTAGCAAGAGTGGAAAATGTGGACTATGACAGTTGGAATCCTCAGAGATGCTAACCCAACTAGTATAAAATAAAGGGTGCTGATGGTACACTTTGAATGAAAATCCCTTTCAGAAATTGCTCCCTGCCCCCTTCACCCTTCAGAACCTCAATTTGCTAACCTTCTGAGATGCTGCAATTAGCATCCTTCCTCCCACCCCTAGGCATTCAGTGAGGGATTTAGGATAGAGGGGTAGCATTTGGGTAGTCTTATTTAGTGGCCGAGAAATATTACCATCATAGTGATGTAGCGTGCTCACATTGGCAGTTTTATTTTGCATATTTGAAACTTGAGAAGTGGTCTGGTGTCTGGGATCAAAGAAAATCTAAGTAAAAAATAATATTTGTCCAGAGGAAGAATTTTCAATATAGGCCGAGGACACAGAATGTTGGTCTCATCCAAAGCCCATTCTAGTCAAATGGGAAGACTACTATTGATGTGAGTGTGAGTAGGACACAGCTGATGACTTTTGAGGACATGGATGTAGTGTTTACTTTTTTGGAAGACAGGTAAGGCAAGGAACCATCAAGCTTTGGACAAATTGAGATCTAAATAGCTGGGAATTAGTAATATTTTAGAAGGAAAGCTATTGAAAAGCAAACCTAAGAACAGGTCTAGTCCTCCCCTGTAAAATCTGAATATGGTGAGAAACAGCTCATGAATTAGTAGTTTGAATGAGAGAGACAAGAGTGGTGAGGTAATATCTGTTATTGGGGCCAATGTTTTTTGGTGGAGATGATAAGCTTTTTAGCATCACAGAGCTCTTCCTCAGATTTCCAAAAGACACCTACATATATCAATATTCTTTCCAGTGCTCAGATAAAGCAAAGAAAACTAAATAATGCAGTGAACTTCTTTCACTGGTGACTGCAGCTACATACAGATTGTTAGCTCAAAGGAAATGGAGTAGGCTGTTGGGAAAGAAGAGTGAAATGTTAAATACCTGCCTTAAAATATTGATAGTGATGACAGTGATGTGACAGGGCTAGTAAGCAGACTCAGAATTCTAACAGTAGTAAACAAACTCAACCTACAACTGCACGTAGGGAATGCAGTGAGTCTGATTCTGTCCTGATCTCCATGTTAAGAAATGCTAGGTCTTTAAAGCTGCCCAATGGCATGCACAGAATAATAGCTAAAAGTTTAATTCTGATGCATAGAACAATGAGAATGGTCAGAGCTCCAAAGAGTCAATGTATTTTTGATCAGACTAATGATAATTATGAAACAATAACAAACAATCTGGAACCTACCTGTTATCGACTTTTGGTACATGGTTAGTTCACTGGTTTGGGCACATTGTTATTCTGACAATGCTGAGAAATTTAGCGGCTCAGCCAGAGAGAAGAACCATCTGCTGATTTTTATTGGAGGAGCATATGGTTATCAAATTAAGATGTGGAAAGGTGAGATAACAATAATATAAAAGCAGAAGGATTTGGGTTTTGTTCAGGATTGAAAAGTGCTCAGGATACTCTCTGCAGAGGGAAAATACAGCCAGGTTTTCTGAAAGGAATGTATCACAAAACATTTACTTTAGTAATGTAATAGCAGTAGAAACTTTTCCTCCTTCTTTCTTCTGTGTGTGGAATTTCTCTTTGTGTCAAAGGATTAGTGAGAGATTTTCTTTACACAGTGCTGCCACTGCAACTTTCAAACAGTGTTTTCAGACTGCTTTTTGCTGTCTGCTAATGGTTCCAAAAAGACATAATTAGTTACTAATGGCTACATTGTGATGTTTAACGAAGATTCCATGCGAGGAATAAAACCACCTCTCTCCAGCAGCAGGACTCATGGCTCCCCTTATTCCTTCCAAGCCCTGCTTGTATTTTTTCCTTACTTTCACATTCAAACTTTCTGCCATCAGTCCCTTCCTCTCTTTGGGTGAAATTCACAGAAAGCCCTTGTGCAAGGATTTAAATGGGACTCAAATCATGTTGCCTAAACTAGTACTAGCTTTCTGTATAAGAGTGAATTTGAGTAAGTCTAGATTAAGTATATATTCTGCTTTAATGTATCTGACTTCCACCAGGGCTTTCACTATTAATGCTGGTTAACAGTCTGCCTCTGTGTTTTGGTACTTCTCTAACAATGATAAATTCTTATTCAGAAATTTAGAATTAGTAAATCTACATAGGCCTGATTTTAACTGCATTTAAAATATTGTAAATTAGGAATAATTACAATGGAATCAGTTTACTGCATGTTCAAACTGATGCATGTGAGCTCAGAATCAAGCCTTGTATATGTTTTCTTACACAAATGTATATGAAATCAGACTCATGCCCGTAGAGTATATCTGGATTTCCTAGATCAGAAATTCTATATACAGTAGAACATCAGAATTATGAACCCCTCAGAACTGAAGGTTGTTCTTAAATCTGAAATGTTTTTAATTCTGAACAAAAGTTATGTCTGATCTTTCAAAGGTTTACAACTGAATATTGACTTAATACAGCTTTGAATATTTACTGTGCAGAAGAAAAATGCTGTTTCCCTTTATTTTTATTAGTTTACATTTAACACACAATACTGTACTATATTTGCTTTTTATTTTGGTCTCTGTTGCCGCTTATTATTTGTTTGAGGTTTGTAACTCTGGTGTTCATAACTCTGAGGTTCGACTATAAGAGATTTGTCAAAATCATTACAATGGCTGTGTCTACACTTGGCCAAAATTTTGAAATGGTCATGCTAATGGCCAAATCGGAGAATACTAATGAGGCACTGAAATGAATGAATATCCTTAGCACACTGCCGGCTGCAGCACTTTGAAAGTATTGCATTTCGCTCATGTGTGGCTTGTCTACACGGGGCCCTTTTCAAAAGGACCCCACAAATGTCGAAATCCCCTTATTCTGATCAGCTTTCAAAAAGGACCCCCATGTAGATGAGCTGTGCGTGAGCGAAAATGCGGCACTTTTGAAGTGCCATGGCCGGCAACATGCTAATGAGGTGCTGAATATTAATTTCAGCGCCTCTTTGGTATTCTCTGATTTGGCCATTAGCATGGCCATTTTGAAGTTTTCCCCAGTGTAGACATAGCCCATGTGTTTGCAAACAGAATGAATATAAAATTTGATTTTGATTTTGCATGTACCAGTTTGAATATATACTAAACTGACTCCATGATACTCCTAATTTATGCTGGTGGAAAATCAAGTCTATAGTAAGCATCCTTCGATCCCGAGGGATCATGGGTTTGTGCCCCAGTTGGAATGATTTGAGCAGCATCTTCTGTGGCTGTGCAATCCAATGCGGGAGTGGCAGTCCTTTCTGCACTGTGAGCAGCAGTAGGCAGATGTCGCTCTGGTATCACGGGCACGGATCTTCCTGAGGGCTCTCCTGTCTTTCGCTTCCTTCACCAAGGTAGTTTCATACACAACAAGAGCTTCCTTCACTCTCTGTTTCCAGGCATGCCTGTCTGAGGCGAGCAAATGCCAGGTGTTCACACTGATAGAGAGAGCGCTTGCACGTGTCCTTGTAGCACAATTTAGGTCGCCCTTTCAGCCTCTTTCCAGACGCTAGTTCGCCGAAGAGGAGGTCCTTCGGTATTCGGCCATGTATCATGCGTGAGACATGGCCCAGCCAGCGCATACGCCTCTGTTTGAGAAGGGTGAACATGGAGGTGGTGCCTGCCCTCTCAAGCACTGCGCTATTGAGGATCTTGTCCTGCCATGAGATACCGAGTATGCGCCTAAGGCAGCCCATGTGGACTGTGTTGAGCCGCTGCTCTTGTTTTGAGTGCAAAGTCCATGTTTCACTGCCATACAGCAGTGTGCTCAAAACACAGGCTGTGTGGACCTGCACCTTGGTGTGTACAGTGAGCTTATTGTTAGCCCATACTCTCTTCATCAGCCTGGAGAACGTTGTGGCGGCTTTCCCAATGCGCTTGTTGATCTCCCTATCAAGTGACAAATTGTCCGAGATCGTCGAGCCTAGGTACACGAACTCATGGACGACTTCCAGGTCGTAGTCTAACACATTGATAGATGGCTCGTTACCCACATTTTGGCCCATCACCTGCGTCTTCTTTAAGCTGATTGTGAGGCCAAATTCCATACATGCGTCCGCAAAGTGAGTTATGAGTGACTGCAGTTCCTGCTGAGTGTGAGCAGCAATAGCTGCATCGTCAGCAAAAAGGAACTCCCTTAGATGCTTCATAAGCACCCTGGTCCTTGCTCTAAGCCTCGACAGTTTGAAGAGGTTGTCGTACATTCTTGTGTGGAGAGAGATGCACTCTGTAGCAGTTCCAAAGGCATATTTGAGCAAAACTGTAAAGAAGATGCCGAACAGTGTTGGAGCGAGCACACACCCCTGCTTCTCTCCGCTGAGAATCTCAAAGGGTTCAGATGTGGATCCATCGTATACAACGGTCCCCTTCATGCCTTCATGGAAGGCCCTAATAATGCTGAGCAGAGCTGGCGGACAGCCGATTTTAGCCAGAATCGCGAACAGACCTTTTCTGCTGATGAGGTCAAATGCCTTGTTCAGGTCAATGAAGGCAATATACAGAGGTTTGTTCTGCTCCCTGCACTTTTCTTGTAGTTGCCTAACAGAGAAAACCATGTCCATGGTGGACTGTTCAGCTCTGAACCCACACTGAGACTCAGGGTAGACTCTCTCCACAAGAACATTGAGCCTCTTCAGAACAACATGTGCAAATAGCTTCCCCACGGTACTGAGAAGGGAGATGCCGCGATAGTTGTTACAATCGCTTTTGTCACCCTTGTTCTTGTAGACAGTAACGATGTTAGCATCCCTCATATCTTGCGGTACGCTGCCTTCTCTCCAGCATTGGCAAAATATTCCATGCAGCTCTGAAACTAGGGTACCACTGGCACATTTGAGGATTTCTGAGGGAATATCGTCTTTCCCTGGGGCTTTTCTAGAAAAGAGTGCTTTTAGCACGTTGCTGAGTGCTTTTAGCACATTGGGTGGCAACACCCAAGATCAAAACATTGGCACCAGCTTGACAAGTCTATAACACATACACATATTACGTTACATTCAAGTAAGAGGTTTGAGTAATATTTGCTACATCTATTTATACCAAATTATATGCTTTATTCTTCAATTCCTCCAGCTTTATACTTCCAGCTGCCCACTACTCCAGCGGCACCTTATGATCTGCAGGTTTTCTGGGTCTGCCCCCACCTCCAGGAACCCTCCCACGCAGCTTGTAGGCTTTCTGTATGAGAGGTAGGCTCTGAGTTTGGGGCTGGGGAGCTACTTATCCAGTCTTTGTAGAAGGTAAGATGTCAGAGCCACAGCCCTGCTGACCTTACCACAAGAATCAACAAACTTTATTGCAGCAAGGGAGATTTAGGTTGGACATTAGGAAAATGTTCATAGCTCTCAGGGTGCTTAATCACTGGAATAAATTACTTAGCGTAGTTGTAGAATCTCGCTCATTGAAGATATTTAAAAGCAGGTTGGATAAATATCTAACAGAAACGATATAGATGGTGCTTGGTCCTTCAGTGAGGGCAGGGGACTGGACCTGACCTCTTGAGGTCCCTTTCAGTTCTAGTATCCTATGTTTCTGTGATTGTCTCTTGTTGCTGCAGGTACCCCCACTGGCCACTCTCAGTAATGCATCCCTTCTGTCTCTATCCCTCCCTGTCACCAACTTCTACTCCCTCCCATGGTCTGGAAAACAGCCCCTTCCCAGAACTTCCCATCTTGCAGGCACAACCAAACCCTGACCTCAGTTTAAATTAGTATAAGAGGCAGATGCATTCCACGGTCATAGCTCTTACAGCTTAAGAGGAGTGCTTGAACAAATGACACACTGATAAGCTACGTCTACAGGTGAAGCCTACATTGAAGTAGCTTACTTCGATTTGGAGACATCGAAATAGGCTATTTTGATGAATAACATCTACACGTCCTCCAGGGCTGGCAACGTCGACGTTCAACTTCGATATTGTGCAGCACCACATTGAAACAGGCGCTGCGAGGGAACGTCTACACGCCAAAGTAGCACACATCGAAATAGGGATGCCAGGCACAGCTGCAGACAGGGTCACAGGGCGGACTAGCGCTTCCGGGGCAACAGCTAGCCGCTCCCTTAAAGGGCTCCTCCCAGACACACTCAGCCTGCACAGCACGCGGTCTGAGGAGCCATAGACACACAGACCCCGAGCGACGCAGGCATGGACCCCCAGCAGCAGCAGCAGCCAGAGGTCCACCCAGCCCTCCCGGCAGGAGCAGGGCTCGCCCTGATCCATGCCATGCGGGAGGCAGCTGAGCACTTCCTTGCTACACCAGAGGAGGAGCTGGCCCCAGGGCAGCAGGGCTCAACCCCCAACTCTGCAGCACCCCGCCCCCCCCGCCTCACACGCCGCCACCTGTGGAGCTACCCCACCAGCACCGACTGGTGGGAGCGGCTGGTGCTTGAGGAGTGGGACAACGACCGCTGGATCAGGAACTTCAGGATGAGCTGGCAGACATTTATGGAGCTGTGCCAGTGGCTCACCCCCGCACTCAGGCACCAGGACACTGCCATGCGGCGTACCCTCCCTGTGGAGAAACGGGTCGGCATCGCTGTCTGGAAGCTGGCCACTCCAGACAGCTACCGATCCGTGGGACAGCAGTTTGGTGTTGGCAAAGCCACCGTCGGGGCTGTCCTCATGGAGGTAAGAGGACCCACGGGGGGAGGGCAGGGCAGGGGAGGGGGGCCCGGGCAGAGGAGGGCAGGGCGGGAGAGGGCAGGGCAGGGCAGGGCGGGGGAGGGGGGCCCGGGCAGAGGAGGGCAGGGGAGGGGAGGGCAGGGCAGGGCCACGCACACCCTGCTCACCACTCATTGGTGCTCTCCCATGTGCTTTCCCTGCAGGTTGTGTGTGCCATCAATGCCATGCTCCTGCACAGGCTCGTGAGGCTGGGGGACCCAGATGCCACCATCGCAGCTTTTGCAACACTGGGCTTCCCCAGTTGCTTCGGGGCTCTGGATGGGACTCACATCCCCATCCGCACCCCGCATCACAGTGGAGGACGCTACATCAATCGCAAGGGCTACTATTCTGTGGTCCTCCAGGCCTTGGTGGACAGCCGGGGCCATTTCCAGGACATTTATGTGGGCTGGCCTGGCAGCACCCACGACGCCTGGGTTTTCCGGAACTCGGGCCTGTGCCGCCGGCTGGAGGCAGGGACCTACATCCCCCAGTGGGAGATCCCTGTGGGGGACACCACCATGCCCCTCTGCGTCATCGCAGATGCGGCGTACCCACTCCGGCCCTGGCTCATGCACCCATACACGGGCCATCTCTCCGCCAGCCAGGAGCGCTTCAACCAGCTCCTGAACCACGCGCGCCAGGTGGTGGAGCGCTCATTTGGCCGCCTGAAAGGACGCTGGAGATGTCTCCTCACCCGCCTGGATGCGGGCGCCAACAACATCCCCCAGATTGTGGGTGCCTGCTGCGCCCTGCACAATTTGGTGGAGAGCAAGGGGAAGACCTTTTATCAGGGCTGGGCTGTGGAGGCTGGCAGGGCTGACCTGCAGCCACCCGCTGCCCCCAGTCGCCAGGTGGAACCCGAAGGGACCCGGGTCCAGGAGGCCCTGCGGGCCCACTTCGCTGATGAGGCCGCGGGGTGAACTCTGCCAGGCCCCCCACTGCCCACCCTTTCCTCCACAACACTCCCTGCCCCTACGCCCACACCACGGAGCACCCAACCGCACCCCCCCACACTTTTCCTGGACAAATGACAGCACGCACTTGTGGCTGAACTTAAACTGTTTTTTCTTTAAGAACTTTTTTTTTTTAACTATAATTAAAACAAGAACAATCTATATGCAAGACCTCTTCTAACAAAAGTATTCTGTACAACTAAAACAATAATGAAAGGGATTGCACATAATGGATACGTTGGTCAATAAAAAGAAAACCAGGGATGATAAGGAAGGGGAGAACTATTTACATGGGGGGGACGGGGCAAAGGGGGGGCACAAATATAAATGAAATGGGTCAATAAAACAATCCTCTTCTTGGACACATATAACTATATACAAGGGGGGGGCATGTCCCGGGCCCCACGCCCCTAAATTCCGGCACTGGGGGTGGGCGGCCGGGAGCCCCGCCTCGGCCACAGCCCTGTCCGGGGCTGGCTGGGGGCCAGGCGGACCGGAAGATATGAACGGCGAGTCTTAGCTGGCCCCAGGTGTCCCTCGGCGGTCCGGCCCTCAGTGGTGGGTGGCGGGGCGACGGCGGATGGGACGGCGATGTGCGGAGCAGCAGGTGGTGCGGCGGGTGGAGCAGGCAGGGCGGGCGCTGCAGCGGCCGGCGCAGCATGGGGGGCCAGGTAGTCCACAAGACGGTTGAATGTCTCCATGTAGGCCCCCCATGCCGCTTGGCGCCAGGCCAGTGCCCGCTCCTGCAGGTCCAGGCAGCGTTGGTCCACCTGCAGGCGCTGCTCCGTGACCTCCAGCTGCCGACGATGGATGGCCAGCAGCTGGGGGTCCATCACCGTCGGGTGCTGTTGCAGGGTCCGCCATCTAGCCCGCCGTGGGGCCGGTCGGTCCTCTGCCGAGGGGCTTGCCTGGAGCGATGGCCCCGGAGGGGATTCCGGGACCACTGATGCCTCGCCGGCGCTCTCTTCCGGTCCTTCCAATGTTGCAGCTGCGGAACACAGGAGGAAGGGGGGGGAAGAAGAATGGAGACAGGCATTAGTGTGGGCCCCGAGCCGTGACCCTTGTCCCCCCACCCCTGTGCTGCAGGTTCCCCATCCCTGTCCCTGGGAGATGCTACTGGGATGGATGGGGTTCAGGGGTCCCCCTGCACTGCACCCCGTCCCCTGGCGGGAGTGACTCTCACTTCACTCAGCAGGGTCTGACAGGAGAGGTGTCTTAGGCCACAGATGCCCGGTTTCTCTCGGGAGTGACCGCACAGCAGTCAGAGACAGTCCTTCCAACCCGTCCTGGGGAGAAGACCCCAAGGGGTGCCCCTCTGGGGTGTGGCTTTCCCCCTCCCTCAGGCTGGCTGACTTCCAGCTCTCCCTTCCCCTAGCCTCTATCTGCGGCCCCCACCCTGATTCAAAGCCAGCTTGGCTCCTCCCTCCTCTTTGTTCAGGGCAGAGGTGTCACCTGCCAGCTGTAGCCCCAGGATCATCCTTTGCCCCGGGAGCTATTCAACTTGTTGCTCATATCTAGCCTGAGTCTCCCTTTTGCACTCCTCCCACTCCATCACATGCTGCTGCTGCAGGGTGTCCCACCCCCTCCTCCCGGGGGACCCTCGAGATTCCCCCCCCCCCGCCCCGGGGATGGGCCATGGCACTGTCGTGCGGGGTGGGGGGGCAGGGGCTGATGCACTGCTGTGAGGTACATGGCCCTGCTGTCCTTGGGGCCATGGCCATGTGGGCATGTGGGGGGCCCTGGGCACATATCTATTACTGCTGCCCTTCAACCCCGGGGGTGTACACCAGAGGGGGGTACATACCTGTCAGTCCACTCCCACAGTCTGGAGATCCCCGGGGGGTGGACGCCCAGCTGCTGCTCTGGGAAGGCGGGAGGAGGATCTGCAGCCCGGACTCTGCAGAGGAGGAGCCCCCCTCCTCCTCCTCCTCCTCCTCCTCCTCCTCCTGCCGCGATGGCCCGGGGGTGGGCTCCAGGGGGGGCCCCCGGGGTGCGGGGCTTACCTCCGGGACGGACTCCGGCTGCAGGGCCTGCTGGGGCTCATCGGCCAAGGTATCAAGGGTGGCCGGAGGGGAAGAGGTGTGCCAGGGGCCCAGGATGTCTCTGAGCTCCCTGTAAAAAGGGCAAGTGACGGGGGCGGCCCCAGATCGGCTGGCCACATCCCGGGCCCGGGCATAACCCTGCCGCAGCTCCTTAACCTTACTCCTGACATGGTCAAGAGTGCGGGCAGAGTGACCCCGGGCGGCCAGGCCCTCGGCCAGCCAAGCGAACGCATCCGCATTCCGCCTCTTGCTCCCCATTACCTGGAGCACCTCCTCCTCGCTCCAGAGCCCCAGCAGGTCCCGCAGCTCGGTCTCCGTCCAGGAGGGGCCCCACTGCCGCTTCCCAGCCTGGCTGCCGGGCTGGCTGGCCTGGCTGCTCTGGGTCCCCTGGGGCGGGCTCCCCTGGGGGGGCTGGGGGGGCTGCCAGGCAGCCATGGCAGGTGCTGGCCCTGTTCTGGGTGGCTGAGGGACGTGCAGGGTGGCCGCATGTCTAGGCTGCCGCCTGCACGTTCCCTCAGCTTCCTGCACAGGAAGGGAGGGGGAGGGGACCTTTAAGGGGCCGCTCCACGAGGCCACCATTGAGCTGAGAGACTGGAGAGAGCGTCTCTCAACCCCTCAGCTGATGGCCACCATGGAGGACCCCGCAATTTCGGCGTTGCGAGACGCGCAACGACTACACGGTCCCTACTTCGACGTTGAACGTCGAAGTAGGGCGCTATCCCTATCTCCTGATGAGGATAGCGGCTTCGACGTCTCGCCGCCTAACGTCAAAATTAACTTCGAAATAGCACCTGACAAGTGTAGCCGTGATGGGCACTATTTCGAAGTTAGTGCCGCTACTTCGAAGTAGCGTGCACGTGTAGACACGGCTATAGATGCACTCAAATATATAGGTTTATTTATTTATTTATACTTTATCTTTGATTGACACTATTGCCTGGTAAATAGCTACACTTAGAGGAGATAGTTCCAAGCCAAAGGTAGGAGCTGGATTGGGAATTTGCATTCAGGCCTTTCACTTACAAATAGCAAACACTGTAGTAAAAGAAAAGCAAATGTGACTAAGCAAATTCTCCAATTGTTTGGCTACTTTTTGAAGACTTAGAAGAAAAAAAAAATCTTTCCCATCTGCCATAAGCTGTCTTTCAACCTAAAATAAAACATAAGATTCACGGTCTCAGATATCCAGAAGTAACCCTGTTTAGCTGAAATGTGTTCCAATATTAAATTGTCTTATGCGTGTGTAATGCTGAAGTTGCCTTTGGAATTAAAAAATATCTTATGTGCATAGTATTTTTTTAGAACAACTTTTCACAAGAACATTGCTATATCCTGAAGGAGAGAAATCTAAATAAATCTTATGTGCTTTACTCTGTGGGTGAGATCTTAAAGTTTGTTCTTTTCACTGAATTTCACAAAGAACCAGATGCCTGTTTTGACTGCCAATATTTCATACAGCATGAAACATTTAAAGGACAGTAATGGAAAGCATTCAGAACTCAGGTGGCTAATGATACCCCTCACATGCTTGCATGGTTCAAAATAGTGCAAGGGCTTGAAAGGTTAGTACTGCACTCAGACTGAAAATTCTAATGGGAATGAATCCATAGATCTGCTACGCATGCTCCATGCTCTATAAAGAAGAGGAACCTGATCTGGTCAAGTGTGCTCCTAGAATTCCATACAATCAGAGTGCTATTCAGCTTAGAGAACCAGAAACTGTTGACAAAAAAGCAGTGGGGCCCTTTTGTTGATTCACTGTCATGTGTAGAAGTGATCTGCTGACAGAAGTTTTGTCAGACCTTCTCTTCTGACAGTAACTTCTGTAGACAGATGCTTCTAGTGTAGATGTTGCCATAGGGTTTTATGGAAGTTGAACATTTTTCAATGTCTCCTGAACTCCATCTCTGTTAAATTCTATAGGATGTCTCAACCCCAAGAGAAAAATTATATTCTGTAGGACATTCCCATAAGAATTATCTTTCTGTACCATGTTATCTTATCTCCTCCCAAAAACTCAGTATGACAGTACTATTGGTGTTCTGAGGTATAAACCTTCAAGGGATGCAGGTATTTGTTTGCATTTCATCAGCAGTGTCCTCTGTCAGGGGAAAGTGAAGGGAGATTGAATATTAGGTTATCAGTCAACATAAATATCAGTTTATTTTCCCTGTTAAAGAACCACAGTATCATTTTTCTCACTTGGGTGGGGGTAGGTTTTTGATGTTGTAATTAAAGGAAATTCTCAATTGAATTAAGATGTACTAACATTTACCAAATGGATAAATAAATTTTAAAAGTAAAAACAAATGTTATCCTAATTCTTGAAGGAAAGCGGTTCCCTGCTAGAATACCATTGCATCTTTATGAGATGCAAACTGCCCTTACCTGAATGAGTGGGCACTTAACCCTGTGTGCTTTGCACCAGACTACATGTTTGTATCTGGATTTGTATCACTGGTTTTTAAATTACAAAGTTGTGTGTTAAAATTGTGTGGCCTTATCGGTGATAGGCTCGTTGTTATACTAACAGATATCTAGGCCCATGAAAAGTAATCATTCTTCCTAAAGACAGCTAAGTTATTGATATTTTTATGTATTCTCTTTCTGAATTAGATCCTCAAGAAAGTTGCTCCCTTGGCTGAGTGAAAGTATGAGGAACGAAAGTGACAAAATTCGTTGAAATACATTTCCAGAGCAACAGGGGACTTCCTGTATCATAATCTCTTTTAGAATGTGTAGCAAGAGAGGAATGGTTCTTGTCATACTTTCATAAGATTTAAAGCAGGAAGGGAGCCCTAGGATCATTGAATCTGACTCCTGCATAACTGAGGGCTTCAAATTTCATTCAGTACTTCTGACATCAGCCCTATAATTTAAGGTGCAAGTAGACCATGTCTCTTAGAAAGATATCCAGTTTTGATTTAATGACTTCAAAGTGATGAAAAATACGCCACATCCCATGGCAAATCGTTCCAATAAATAATTGCTTTTAATAATTTGCACTTTATTTCCAGTCTGTATTTGTCTAGCTGCATCTGATATGTCTTTGCCCACTAGAAATTTCTTTCTGAGTTAGTGTGTTCAAACTGTGATTAATTCAGATCTTAACCTTCTCTTTATATTGAATATTTTTTGTATAATGCTATAAATTTAGCTAAACAAAGTAAAAACTCCAGGTTCAGAAAAGATTGGAAAGTGCTGGCAACAAATGTTGTTTTAACTCAGTAGGCAGTGATCTTCCTAAGCTGAAGATCATGATGTTCAGATATTGGCTATGTCTACACTTACATGGAAGTTTGATGGCTACCACGCAATTTTTAGTACACCAATTGCATACCAAAAATCATCTTCGTAGCTGTCAGCTTCCATGGCTGTCTTGATGACAGAAGGTCGATGGGAGAAGTGCTCCTTCCATTAACCTTTCTTAAGCCTTGTTGCTGAAGATGAGTTCCTGGATCGACATTGACCCTGCAACATGCCGGTTTGCACTTATGTGAAAGGGTGTTCCAGAAGATTGAACCTTAGCAGTCAGTCTTTTGGCTTTAGCATAGATGAAGCCTTCGAGAAGGAAGTGGGAGTCTTCCTTAGAAGACAAAAGAGATATAGGATCCCGTGGCTGAAAGCTGAAGTCAGCAAAATTCCAAGTGGAAACAGGAAACACATGGGGGTATAGGGTGTGTGTGTAATTAATCATTGGAACAGATTCCCTAGGGATGCAGCAGATTTTCCATCACCTGGAATCTAATTGCAAATGGACAGATCCTCAAATGGTGTAAGTCAGAATTGGTATATTCTTGTCAATATCTTCTTTAGTAAAGTTGCAGAGTTGATGAGAACAGTTTAAAGACAACAATGACCCAGGAATTAAAAGGTTTAGTTTATAATGCATATAATTGTTTTGGGGGAAGGAAATGGGAGAGATAAAGAAAGTGAAATAGTGACTTGGTCAGTGCTAATTGCAAAATTAAAGAGCTAGTAGCTCTTGTAAGTGTATTCAAGAGTAGTGGTTCTGATTAAGAAATAAATCATGTGTACAGTGAATTTTGTTAGAGCAATTTTGAAACACATTTAACTACAAACTTTCATTGCACAATAATAGCGCTTTATCAGAAACCATTAAGGCTTCAAAACAAACCTTACAGAGCTTTGAGAGCCACGGCAGGATATTGTGGCACTTGGATGCCATTGCATAGAAAAATAATAGGCTCCTCTTTCAAAAAGTGGCCCTGGGCTTAGATGAAGGCCCACAAAGGGAATTCCTGTGCCAGTTATTCAGATAATAGAGAGTAGTTACTTTATCTAGTAATAGAACATCACTGTTTTAATTCCTTCAGGAAATATTGGCTTTTGAAAATGGCAGAGAAAAATAGATTCTTCTTAACACAACCTTAAATTGCTTGAAGATCTGTAAGTGTCTAGTGTGTTTGTACAGACCGTGTAAACTTGCCTCTAAGGAGCATTATTTAGCATGATGTGTGCTTCGCCAATTTACTTTTTAATGCAAATGGAGGTAAATATGACTGATATCAATCTATATGCAAAAGGCTATGCTCTGCACTTAGTGATATGGGCCCAACTATCATTGATTAGATCAGGAGTTGCATGCACATTACCAATGGAGGAATGTCAGAAAGCACTGGGCTTTTAGTTTCCATTCAAAGCAGTGATACAATGTGGGCTGAACTCATTCAAAGTCAAGTGATGGAATTTAGCATGAACTTATGTCCTGTCCTGAATTGGGGCCTTAAAAACTTGATGTCAGGGTGGTTTGGTACTAATTTTGGGTGTGAATTTCACATGCCCCTGGATTCAGTTATGAGATTTTGGTCCTATCCATTACTGAGATGGAAGACGTGGAATTTAGATCAAGGTCTAGACTTCATATACCAGTAAATTTCAGTGGTTTTGCTTTGAGCCACTAATTTCCAGTAAGGTGTTTTGTTTTCTTACATATGAAAGATCTAATTTTAATTTGGAGAACTATTTTAAAACACCAGTAAATCACATACAGAAAAAAAACAAAAACAAAAAAATGCATGGTTGATAAATCTGATAGTGACTTTTTTGTAGTGTTGCTACGTAGTGTGACTAGACTAGAGAATTTTGTTGACAGAAGAGGCCATCTACTCTCACAGAGCATCTACGCTCATAAAGCCTTCTGTCAACAGAGTCTCAACAGAACTCTGCTTTTGTCTCTACAGTGTTATCCCTCTAGGGCTCCGTTGGCAGAGCTATGCAAAATGAGTTTCTTAGGATTGCATTCCATTTGCATACTCTGACAGCTCATTAGCATAGTCCCGCGAGAGTTCAGCATCCTCAGAAGAAGGTGCCAGCACTGCAGAGGCTGTGTGGACATCCCCCTGCTGGCAAAAAGCCACACTGTCGCCAGACCTTTATACCTGAAACAATTCAGTGAAACCCAGTGCAGATGTGGGAGGGCTAACTGGATGTTCAGCACAGATTCTAGGGTGAAAGAAGGGCTGTGTGCCTGATATTCTCCATTCTCTCTCCACACTATGAGCAGGTAGGTGGGAGGGGATGGAAGCGGGTACATAATGGGTAGAGCCATGGCACCAAATAGTGCAGTCAAAGCAAAAGGAAAAAAGTAAGTTGTATTTTGCAGATATTGTCACAACTTACTTTCCCTCCCAACATTAAGAGGAGGAATGGGAGAAAGTGAGTGTTGGAGTTACTGTTCTTTTGCAGGGCCCTTTCCTAGGTGGTTTAATAAAGTGCTGACCCTTACACACAGCTGACTCTAAAGCCTCATCTCGCACTTAGCTGCCAAAGTCCCTGCCTTCTATGTGCAGTGGATTGACATATAATAAATTATCCATCAAAACACTTTTCCTTTAACTCTATAGTAGTCTCCCAGAAGCTGACTCATGTATTTGAGACTGGTGCACGAATGCAGACATTACAAAGCTGTCCAAAAGCGCTTCTCCACTGCTGGTTATAATAAAAGACCTTTTCCCTGACAACCTGAAGGTAAAACTTCTGAAACCATTGGCTTTTTCACAGGTTGTGGCACCACAGGTGAGACAATGTTTGAAGCACAATTTCAGATTTCCTTTTTCACTGTTTCAGGCATCCAGCTTTTCTTTATTTCTTTCATACTTTTCAAAGGTCAATTTGTATTTCAGAGGGTAGGGGACCCAACAACCTATTACTGTAGACTTTACAAACTGGTCCATTGCCTTCTGGCAGGCTTCAAACACTTACTACTGTAACCCCACAGGCTCCAGACCATTTTTCTCCTGAGATTACTCAGGAGTAGTCAATGCCTGGGTGCCTGATATTCTTGCTATCAAGGGAGATCCTGGTATCCCAGTGGCAATAGGTGGGAATCACCTATCCACCCCTCTGCTCCAGTCCCTTACTTCTAAAGGAATTCAGAATTGGTGCTGCCTCCACCTCGCTGGCCTCTGTGCACTCTCAATTGCGTGCCTTGGGAACCTCCATGAATAAACCCCCTACACAATATGCTGTAGCACAAATCCAACTCAGAAGTAACAATGATAAATAATACATATCTCATGCACTTAAATTAGATTTAACCCACCTTTACATAACTTACAGAAACAGGATTTAACAGAGTAGGTATCACTCCTAATTTAAATCCAAAGCACACAGCTCAATAAAATCAATTCACAAATAAAGTATGCAGTAATACATGAAACTTACGTAACCTCCACCGACACTGCCATCATTTAGCCCACCCCAGCACGTACACTTCTCTGGAGGATCTGCAGCTGGAGTGGAGATACCACTGTGCAGATTCTGTGTATCAGCTCAGCCCAGACCACCTCTGAAGGTTGGAGCTGGCCCCATCAAGCACCACCAGCTCTGAGTCCCGGTTCACTGGACAGATCACTCTGCCTTGCCTCAGACTCTATCTCTCTGCTGTTCTTCTTCCCTTGCAACCACTTTCCCAAACAACAGTCATAGTTACTCCCAGTTTCTTCCTAAGAGGCCCTTCTCAGTCAGCTCTAGGCACAGCAATAATCTCTCCCCTTCAGGGAAAACCAACAACAGCCTCTGAAACTCCCTGCATAGTTTAAGCCTCAGAAGGATCTCTGCGATGGGCTGGGCTCTACCTTCCCAGCAGCCTGGCTCCTCTCTGCAAAACTGAGTCCATTACCTGCTGTCTCTCCACCTAGTACTCCTGGAAGAGAGCAGTTTGTCCCCTTTTTCCAAAGGCATCATGGGAGCTGTAATCTCCAAGGCTACATCTACACTACCACATAAAGTCAATTTTATTAAATTTGATTTTATAACTCTGGAGCTGTGGCCACACTACCCCTCCCTTTTGGAGGGGGCATGTTAACGAGGGAGCTTGGAATTTGCTAATGAGGTGCTGACATGAATATGCAGCACCTCATAGCATATTGGCGGCTGTGTGTGATTCGAAAGTGCCGCTTTTGGAATGTGCTCTGCCCATGTAGACAGGGGCCTTTCAAAAGGACCCCCTAGACTTCAAAAGGCCCACATTTCCTATTTGGTTTTAGGAAAGCCAGGGTCAGTTTCCAGGCTCCTGGGAGTGGCAAGGGGAGTGCAGCAGCACTGCCAGTGCTGTCAGTTTCCCAGCTCCCTGCCACTTGAAGCAGCCAAGAAACTGACCAGGGCTGTTGTGCTGGTCAGTTTCACATCTCCTGCAAGTGGCAGGGATCTGGAAGCCAAGTGCAGCAGTGCCAGTCAGCCTCTGGAGGCTAATGAATTTGATTCAAAGACATGGCGCTTCCACACTAGCCTTCATTTGAACTGTTAAATTTGAACTAGATGCTACACCCACCCCATTTCAATGATATCATGATATTGATATTAGTGCTCCCTAAATTGAGCTAATGGTAATTACAGTGAAGACAGGCACTTGATACAATCAAGCTAACTGCCTTAAATTGGAATTTATCTCATGGTGTAGATGTAGCCTGAGTCTAGATTGCAGTACACAGGATCTTCTCAGTAAAGGTCAGAGGCTCCTTTTGTAAAGGGGCCTACATTGCTATAACTCATTGCTCCTGAGGAAAATATTCACCACCCCCTGCCATCCCAATGCACATGAAAAAGGGCTTTTGGCTGCAGTCTGTCCAGTTCTGCATCAAAGGGTTTCATGGAGAGAGGGGAATGGAAATGAAACAAAATAGTTGGTTAGATAGAACTGTGCTTTTCATGCTGTGCTTGGTAACACCAACTGGTTGCATGCTTTTGACCCTGTGACTCTCACACACATTCCTGTTTTCTCATTCATTGTCCCCTGAATTTATTTGAACCCTGAGTTCAGTGGCTTCTCTATTAACCTAGGGGAGGGGCCTATAAATGCATGTAGACTTCCAGCCAACCACCCCTGGGGACTCAATAGGTATAATAACTCACTTCTCCAGCACAGTTTTGCTTACATCCCCCCACCCCCTGCACCCCACCCAGGCTTGCTACAACACGCTATCCCCAGGCAGCCACATGGAGCCTTTCCGTAGTCCATGGGCTTACCTGCTGTTGTCTGCCCTCAGGCTGCAATTAGGTAGCTAGCTTACATGAATGTTAAGCCGAGTGATTAGACAACAAGTCAACATTGACTTAGCTTTTAACAACATTTGGATAGTCACTGTCTCTTGTTTGTACCCTGCCTAACACAATGGGGTTCTTGACGGGGACTCCTAGGTGCTACAGTAATACAAATAGTAAATAATAATCCTAACAATCCACCATATGTATCTTTCATGCAGGTTCCACGTAGCACTTCACAAATCATGCAGAAGTTTCATTAGCCCTTTGTTATGGATGAAGAAAGATGTAGAGTGACTTTGATAGGACAGGACTATGATAGGATAATACGTTTGTGAATAAGGAGGAAGTGGTAGGTGCAGTATACCTAGACTTTAGTAAAGCATGTGATATGTTCTTGCGTGACCTTCTTATCAATAAACTAGGGAGATGCAACCTAGATGGGGCTACTGTAAGGCAAGTGCATAACTGGCTGGATAGCCAATCTCAGAGAGTGGTTATTAATGGCTCACAGGCATGCTGGAAGGGCATAACAAGTGGGGTTCTGCGGGGGTCAGTTTTTGAACCAGTTCTGTTCAATATCTTCAGCAGTGATTTAGGAAACGGCATAGAGAGTACACTTAAAAGGTTTGTAGATTATACCAGGTTGGGAGGGGGTTGCAAGTGCTTTGGAGGGTAAGGTCATACTTCAATAATACCTGGACAAATGCAAAGCACTCCACATAGGACGGCACAATCAGTTGCATGTATACAAAACACAGTAGGAAGTAGTACTGCAGAAAGGGATCTAGGGGTCATAGTGGATCACAAGCTAAATATGAGCCAAGAGCATGAGACTGTTGCAAAAAACAAACAAACATGGTTTTGGGATACATTAATAGGTGTATTGTGAGCAAGACCTGAGAAGAAATTCTTCCATTCTACTTTGTGCTGATTAGGCCTCATTTGGAGTATTATGTCCACTTCTGGGCACCACATTTCAAAACAAGATGTGGAGAAATTGCGGAGGGTCCAGAGAAGAGCAATAAAATTATTAAAAGTTTAGAACACATGGTCTATGAGGGAAGACTGAAAGAAGAGTGTATGTTTATCTTGGAAAAGAGAAGACTGAGAGGGAACATAATAGGAGTTTTCTCAAGTATCTAAAATGCTATTGTAAGGATGAAGGAGAAAATTTGTTCCCCTCGACCTACGATGATAGGATGAGAAGCAATGGGCTTAAATTGCAGCAAGGGAGGCTTCAGTTGGAGATTACAAAAAAATTTCATAACTGCCAAGGTGGTTAAACACTCAAGTAAATTGATTCAGGAGGTTGTAGATTCTCCATCCTTGGAGATATTTAAGAGCAGGCTAGATAAACATCTTTCAGGGATGATCGATGGTGCATGGTCCCACTGTGTATGCAGGGGACTGGACTTGAAGACCTCTTGAGGTCCCTTCCACTTCTAGTGTTCTATGTTTCCATGATTCTATGACTCACTAGCAGTTACACCATGAGCTATTGAAGGAACTTGGTATAAAAAAAAACATGGCCCTTGCCTCTTACTCTGGTACCTTGAAACACAGAATGCTGAGATTCCAGGTGCTTAGAGATATGAAACACAGATTACACAGCAGCCATCATAGTTTCCTTCTATAGCACTATGCATTTAAATACTGTCAGCTGTCAGGCTCTAATTCTAAGCAGTCATGCCTGATGGTTGAAGGGGATATTGAGGCCATACACAGGGTCAGAACCAGAATGAGTGCAGGACTGAAATCAGAATCCATTGGCTGTTGGTCAGAGTACATGGATAAATCAAATCAGGATTTCAGTCAGACTCTGAAAGCAGGCCGAGGTAGAAGCCAGGTTGAAATTAGTCCATGGACCTCGTTATGAGGAGGTGGATGCAGGGCTCAGGATAGGGCACACACAAAGCTGCAGTAGGCTGGAACATGGCGTGGACAAGGGCAATATTGAGGACAAGTTGAAAGTCTAGAGAGTATGTACCAGAAGAGTGTTCTGCGTGCAGCAGAAAAGTTCCTAACCAAGTGTTGCTATTTAACAAACCAAACTGCCGCTCTGGCAGCAAGATTGAAATGCTTGTGCTCTTTTTCATAAAGTAGTGTTGAGCAAAGGATGAAGTTGTCCCTATGGCTACATCTACTCTACAGAGATCTTCTGAAAGAAGCCCTTCCAGAAAATCTCTTCCAGAAGGAATTCTTTCAAAAGAGCACATCCACACACAAAGGAGTGGATCAAAAGAGGGATCTGCTCTTTTGAGAGACCATCCACACAGCCCCGCTCTTTTGAAAGAATGAGTCAGGGATTGAAAAAATCAGGTGTCATGAAGACTGCTCTTTTGAAAGAAAGGCCTGAGGAGCATCTGCACATGTTTTCTTTCAAACAAAAGGCATTGTTCCTGAAACAGGAATGGAAGAATGCTTTTGATAGGAGCGCCATATTCTTTCAATTTATTTCAAAAGAATGCTTTTTGTGTGTAGATTCTCCATGGGATCATTCAAAAGAGCCCTCTTCTTTCGAAAAATCTTTTGAAAGAACTTGCTCATGTCGAAGTAACCTAAGGGTGTAGTGTGATGCATTTTTGCAAATGTAGCTTTTCTAGGAAAAAGAAAATTGGCAAGGAAAGTTGAAGTGCATGACTACTATCTGAAAGCCACGATCTGTAGTGTAAAAGATGCATAGAAAGGAACTACTGACATTTAACCTCACAGTTTCATTATATTTTAACTCTGTACATAGAAAAATTACATATATGGGGTTTTAAGCCTTCACAAAAGGTCTGCTCACTAGTGCTGCAGTAGGTAGCAGTAGAGGTTGATAAGACAATTTTCTGAGCAGAAACATTTTAATGGTTGATCAGGGCAAATTATAAGAGCTTCATGGTGTACATTTGATAATGAGATGCAATTTATTTCCTATGAGAATTTTAAGCCTGCAGAGCAACCCATCTTTTGCTTAGTGTAAGCAAAACTAATCTTTATAAGTATAAAAATGACACTCATCCTTTTATTGTGCTAGCTTAGACAAAGGTCAGAGCTAATAAAGATAACTGTTCTTGACAAATAACTCTTAATGTTTCTTTTCCTCCAGCTTATACCATCTTGTAAAGCCAGGTTACTATAGTAATAAAATAACAGTACCTGATTAACATTCCAAGTGCAAGATGACACTAAAATAGGGAGAGAGGTTGATATGCTGCAGGGTAGAAATGGGTTCAGGCAGACTTAGACAAATTAGAGAATTGGGGCCAAAGAAATCTGGTGAGGTTCAACAAAATGATTCAGTGGAGGAATCCCAAGAACCACTACAGACTGGGAACTGACTAAAGAAGCAACAGTTCTGCAGAAAATGTCTTAGAAATTATAGTGGATGAGAGGATGGATAAAAGCCAACAGTGTTGTTTTCTTGCAGCCAAGAAAGCTAAGAGCATACTGTGGTGCATTGGTAGGGGCATTGATGGCAGATCTAGGGAAGTCATTATTTTCCTTTATCTGGCATTAGTGAGGCCACATCTGGAGTATTGCATCCAGTTCTGTGGTGCCCTTTACAGAAAGGATGTGGACATGCTGGAGAGAGTCCAGAAGAGTGCAGCAAAAAAGTTTAGGAGATGGTGAGCAGAGGCTGAGGGATTTGGGCTTATGTGTCCACAGGGGAGAAGAGTGTGGCAGGCATTGAGGTGGGAGAGATTTCATAGCACCCCTCAACTACCTGAAGGGGGTTCCAAAGAGGATGGAGCGAGGCTGTTCTCGGTAGTGACAGATGACATAATGAGGAGCAATGATCTCAAGTTGCTTCTGGAGAGGCCTAGGTTGGATATTAGGCAAAGCTATTTCACTAGGAGAGTGGAGAAGTTCTGGAATGGGTTACCCCACCACCACCCAAAAACCCCAGGATTTATATTTCAAAAGGAGCTCCACGTGCTCCTGCTGCTTCACCAGCTTCACAGCTCCCCCCATGTAAAGTTGCAGAAGCAGCTTCCTGACCCTCATGTTGAAAGAGCAGGAGTCAATGTCATTGATTTCATGGTCTAGCTGGCCATCAAGACAATTAAATCAAATCCTGCTCTTTCCCCTGTGGGCAGGGAGCTGGAGGCGGAGTGGCAGCAGTGCCTTTTAAAAATGATGCTGGGAAAAAAAGCCCTGTCTAGGGAGATAGTAGAATATCCTTCCCTATAAGTTTTTACGTCCCACCATGACAAAACTGTCTGGGCTGATTTAGTTGGGATTGGTCCTGATTTCTGTATGGGCTTGGACTCAGTGACCTCCTAAATTCTCTTCCAACCTTATGATTCTAGGATTCTACCACAGCAACACCCTCCATGCCAGAGTCTCCATCAGAATATTGTTTTACATCAGGCTGAAATATAGTGTGTCTTGGTACACTGAAGTCCATCAGTATTACCATAACAAATCGAGAAAAAGTCTATTGGTCTTTCATGAAGCATAGGAGAATACAACAGGAAGAACCAGCCCTTGACGGTGCCCATTCCCTCCTAATAGATATGTTTCAGTGTAAGATAAAAACTTCTTAGTGTCCATGAACATATGTATTAGAAGGAAGGATTGCCCTGTGCTTAGGGCATTACCTTACAATTTGGGAGAACCGTGACCTGCTTATGCACACAAATTCATGTGACCTTGACCAATCCAGAAACAAATCCCAGGAGTTTTGACACCCAATCTTCATCTGTAATGGGTAGAATCAGATTTTAAATACTATATTCAGTCCCAGTGTTTCTTTTTCTGCAAACACATGGCAGTGCCTGTTCTTGACACTAATCATCCTATAACCCAAAGCTAATTGCTATGAGTCACTTTTGATTCCGTCTCAGCTAGTTTAATTGGTTGCATTTAATTATTGCTGGTCTTTAATATATTCCTTTTACTAAGGTCTCCAAAGATTTTATATATGATTTCCCTCATCATCTCATGGGCTTTGGTAAGCTTTTGTTTGTTTGTTTGTTTGTTTTTTTCTCAAGTGAGCCTCACTTCCATTCTGTGAATTCTTAAATTTTCCCATCTATTTTAGGAAAATATGTTCAGTAACTAATATTCAAGTAATGTACATTTTACATATACAGCACACTTGTGGGTGGCGTGTACTACTTACATAAAATATCAGGTGGGGAATGTTTAGAAGGGTGTTCAATTTGGGAAAAAATATTTTTTGCAGGCATTTTCTTATCAGCCTTGGTCTGAATTTGCAAAGACGACGTATAGAAATCCTGCTTCCAGGCCACTTAACAAAAGTGTCTTCAAGTGTAAAGAAATACTTTCCACAGCCTACAGAGAACAGAAGTGTGAAAAGCTGCTCCAAGTGCTAAAAGATGCAAGCCCTATGGACATCTTTAAAATTAGTTAGTTTAAACACTTGAAGCATGAAACAACATCTGCATGGGCTGTGATCAAACTCAAATGCACAAATTAAAAATAGAAGATGCTGATATTACACTGGATGAAGTGGAAAGCACAATAAACAGAATACAGATTAATCTTCCCTCTGATCTGTTTCATTTTGCTGCTACTACTCCATAGAATGCTCTTTCCTCACTGCTTTCTGTAACTCCAACTCTTATTATTCCACTCTAAATGGAAAGAGCTGGAGTATGATGTAACTTCTTTCCCAACAGGTTATAAGCATACGTTACATCTCGGTGTTTCAAAGGGACCTGGAGCTTTGGCTGTTACATTGGCCACAGCAGCAGCTGGGGCTCTGGGCCCCTTCGAAATGCTGCGCCCATGGCTGACAGAGAGAGGGGCAAGTGCCCAGGGCCATAGTATAGGCAGCACTGAGGGCTGATTGCCCTTGGCCTCTCCCTTTCAGCTCTTGGCCCTACCTTGTCTGAGAGGGAGCCAGGCCTCACATCCCACCTTGACCTGGGAGCCATGCCACCTATTGGCATCACTGTTCCTGTCATTGGGGTATTCGTTCTCTAGAGCAGGACCAGAAGAGGAGACAACTTCTTATCCAATTCCCTGTGCAGCCTGTAATGCAACAATCTCAGACATGAAAGCATCTGAGCCCTGAGTTAATCAATGGCAATGTAGAGCAATTTCTTGAGGCTTTTTTTAATACAGTGAGTTGTTAGATGTGAAATGTTACAGGTGGCAGAAGTAGAGAACACACTTTCAACATGGAATGCATTATTAATTTATAGGAAGAGGGGTCTAGCAAATCTAAATGGGGGCTGCAACATTCCTTAAGTGATCTGCTACTTTAAATGTTAGGACAGCCGAGTTGAAATCCTTCCCATTCAAAGCAGAACTGAATACATGTCTACAGTAACTTTGCATCCTTTGGGCCCTATTATGCAATATGCTAAGTGCATTCAGTGCCCTGGTATTCCATGAGAATTGAGGGTTCTCAGAACTTACAGATCTCAGGCTCTTAACACATTATAAACAATATTTAGGGCTGATGGAAATATAGTAAGAACATTTAATTGAAAAAGCCTGCATGAGAGAACAGATAACGGCCACATATTGTTTACTAACTGTTAACTATAAATCCTATACCTTTACTATACAATTAACTTATTTTTAACTTTTAAAACTGATATTGTTCAAAATACCTACCACTGAAATACTGAAAGATTACATCTCTTCATCCTTGAGGTATGCTTATCATTATGAGCTGTACTCCAGTACAGACTAGTGTCCCAAACTGAGATCGGTGACCCATTATACTAGGCACAGTACAGAAAACATAGAACTTAAAATGCCAGGTCCTGATTCAGAGAAGCATCCTGTTTTGAAAGGCCTGACAGCACATGTTTCAATGCTTCCCTAAAATCATGGCATAGAAGAAATCAGGTAAAGGAAGTATTATGCCTAGTTCATGGATGGAACTGATTCACAGAAAGGCTACAGCCTGGGTTTAGAAATTCTTTCCTGGACAGAGATAAACTTGGTCGCATACTTGGCTAAATCAGAGCCTATGTGACTACTCAAGGAGACCCACAATGTCTAGGGAAGAAGCAGGAGTTAAAGCCAGACCTTCAAAGTCCCATTCCTGTGCTTTTAATCACAATGGCATTGACTTCTTTAGTATAATAACAGTTGATCATTAGTGATCATGTGAGAAAATTAGTTTTCATTATACCGATATTTAAATAGCAGACACCCAACCCAAGCAACATTGAATAATGCAAAAATTATTTAAATTATTACATACATGCATCTTTCTTAAAAGCACTTCCAAGATCAGGACTTAACAAAAGGTGCAATAATTGAGCATGAAAGGCAGTAACTTCAGACAACTCTATAATTAGCTGTGTCTTTTCCTCAAGTTATAGGAGCCCAAAGAGAGTGATTGGCTTGATGAGAAAGCAAGAGCACTAGGAATGTTCAGTTCAACTCAGAAGAAAGTTTAAAGCAAGGTTCATTAAGCAAATTAAAAGGACTGATGTGTGAAAAAATAAGAGCAAGAAAGAAAAAAAGTAAAGCAAAAAGATCAGTAGAAAGAGAAACAATAAAACTGTAAAGTAAACAATATGCCTTTTTAGTTCTGCTCAGTTATCAAACATTTTAACCCCTATTTCTAAGTATCAGAGAGAGAATTTAAGATATCCGTATTTTTACAGTGATGTGATGGTCTTAGCACTCCATTCTAATAATAAGAGTAATGAAAAAATGCAATTAAAAATGTCCATTTCAGTTGAATTTTCCACTGGGGAAAATCAAAAGGCAATTTTTCATTTCCATTTGGTTTGACCATCTCTGTGTCTGCCTGAGACGTTAGTGGGGCCACCTGTAGTTCTGGGTCGCTATTCCACTGTAAATTCTACTCCCTGGCTGGAATACATGGTCCATATTTTATAACAGTCTTTCCCTGTGCCTGAGCCATGGAGGTGCTTTGTCAATTTCAACAACACTTTATTTTCTGATGGAAATTGTTTCTTTCAGTATTTTTTTCAACCAGTCCTAATCATTATGAGACTAAAATTATTGAATTTTTTCCACTTTGTGGACAGTTTTACACATATTGGTACTTGGCATGTTTGTAAATAAATTATGTGGCCTCATGAATCATAGTCAATCAATTTTTAGTGACAATAATATTATATATTTTAACTCAACCAGCTTTAGTTATTGTGTTTTATTTCCTCTTTCCTAAGGTCCTTTCTATGGCAATAATGAGAAAACCGAAGAGTAGGCTTGTTTATGAATTTTACATTAACTAACTGATACATGCTGGCCTACTTTTAATACTTTTTTCCTTTCACCTCAATTTTTTTCTCCCTTCCCACCTTGAACAGAGAACCTTGTACTAACACCAAGTTAATTACTTTGTCATGCAAAAGAAAATGAAAGTGATCTTTTGAATTAAAGAAAAAAGAACTGACAGATATTACAAGTCTTTTTATCTTTGCAAATATTTTAGCACTCTTAAGAGTTTGTATTATCACACAACTGTCAGAAACAATTGCCCTGCTTCTGTTAATTGTTCTCCCGAGAATTTTCAGTACCTGAGCTCAAATTTGTTTAAACCATGAGATGCTTTTGTTGTTGTTCTTGTTTTTGTTGTTGTTGGTTTTTGAAAAAAAAATCACAGGAGGCAAAGAATTATGGCACCTGAATTTATCATCTGATGCTGAACAGACAACAGCTTATTTATAATGGCACTTTGTCATTCTTAAAAACCTCTGTGGAACCCTTAACTTGAGAGTAGTTATTTTTGAAGATGACGTGTCTGATGTTACTTTCCTAGTTAATTTAAACTCAATTATTTGCAATGAAATAATTTATAACATTTAAGGAAGACACTTACGGTGATTTACTCATTGTAACCTTAGAACCCTGGCCAGGTTAGAGGCAGCAAATAGCTGCTGTACATAAGGTGTGAGCCAGAAACCAGGTGGTAAATAATATTCACATTTTGTTCCTCCTTTGCTCCAGAGAGGAAGTAACCTATGCTAGTCTTTTCATACTGTAGATTACTTCTACATGCTGAATCATATTTCCAAAGGTATATGCTGCATTTACATAGGAGCTTCCATCCCAAGGGCTTAAATCACATGATACATAATTTAATTAAGTGTCAGCATGGAGAAGTAATCTACAGTATTGAAAAGACTAGCATAGGTTACTTCCTCTCTGGAGCAAAGGAGGAACAAAATGTGAATTTTATTTGAAATCTGGTTTCTGGCTCACTCCTTATGTAGAGCAGCTATTTGCTGCCTCTAACCTGGCCAGGGTTCTAAGGTTACAATGAGTAAATCACCGTAAGTGTCTTCCTTAAATGTTATAAATTATTTCATTGCAAATAAATGTGAAAACTGATTTATAAGCCCAAATTCAAATATTTTGACCACTGTTAGATTATTATTGATCCAGAGTATAACAAAAGGAAGATTGGGTCATCAATCAATATGCTCCTGGGTATAGTCTACTAATGGCATCAGACAAACATAGCCTAAATTTTGAGAAGCACTGTGCATCTATTCTGAGTTAGTCTTATGCTCAATAACCACACCTAGGTTGAAAAAAAAACTTGCTTACTGGTAAACTTTATATTAGAGTTAATTGCACTTTTCACAGATGAACATCAAGCAGTTTCAAAGATTCATCAAAAAGTTCAGATGTTTATCCAATTTCTGCATCCCCAATCACCCTGTTACACTTCCAATAAGCTTAGGATACTTTCATTTGAGCTAACTACTACATGTGCCTTTGAAAAATAAAAATAGGGTTCAGAAAGCTTGAAAACTTCACTGCTGGATGTTATTTTGGCATCTAGTCGGTTGGTGCCCTATGACTGCCCGCAATAAATATAAATGAAATATCCTGGCATTCTGTAGTTTCCCTATTGGTTGTAGCCCAGAGCATTACTGAAATGTGGGGAGAGGTGGCCATTAATATAAAATATAGTTGCATTTTTAAGAGTGAATCTAATCAGATAGCATATCTCAACAACAAGATGCCAATAATCAAGGAGAGACACACACATATGTATGAATCACATGATTGACAGTTGTTCTGTTTTGGATCATTTCTGTATTATTACCTCATTCTTTTCACTGACAGACTGATCCAAAATTGATTGAATCAATGGTAATGCAATTGACTTCAAATCCACCTTGAATTGGCCTCTAAGCCTATTCCTCAACCTCTACGTCCATCCTTTTGACAGACTTAGCTATCTATAGCAGTATTTAAATGACATTTATAGCATTTAATTCAATTCATTCTTCACGAACTATGTCATGAAAAGGCTCAGTGAATGTAGTAATACAACACAGTCAACTGTAAACAATTCAGAAAGCGCTGGAGACCGATACGGGAAATATTCCCTCCCTGGATCACTTTACAACTCACTCAGCACTTACTGTTTAAGAATCCAATTTCTAAGCATATTTTCAAATGCAAGTGGATGTTGTTAGCGCTGCAACTAAGTGTGTGCCATAGCTCATTATTCAGAAGAGAGAGGCCTTTGCAAAATATGCTGTATTACATTGCTATAAAATAAAGGAATCCTTCTAAGCCTGCATGACTAATACAGAGTGAAAGATCCCATGCTACTCTTTCTGGCTGTTTAACAACTTACGGCACATCTTGTTAGCACACTGAATATAGTAGCTATAGACATTAATCAGAACAGTGTCTATGATGGGTAACCAAATGGACAGTATTTGCAGAAAATGACCGCACATCTGTTTTACCCTGACAATTCTCAGATAGAAATGTGGCTATAGATAAATTCCTTAGATGCATTATGTTCCACACACGTGCACAGAAAAGCCCGATGTTAAAAGAACATTACAGAAACTATAAAGTCAAGCACTTAAAAAGCAAGGAATGACAATATAATGATTGCCTGTTGCCACCCTAATTCAGCTCCCTTCTGCTTATACATTGTGATACAGTCTTTAATTAAATGGTCACATAGTACTTTTTTCCACAGGACTTCAGCCTTGTTCAGTTCCTAGGATGGATGGTGTTCACTTAATGAGCAACGATTCAATAGTTTGTTTCCCCTCATTGTTCAATGGGTGGTCCCACAACTTCTGTCTGCAAATGATTCAATCCATGCTCCAAAGGCAATATTATAAATTTTCTAATGGGATTTGTTATGGCACTTATCACTATGGTATCTGAATAAATGAATTGATTTGCACAATACTGCTGCGGAATGGAGGGTTATTATTATCCCTGTTTGACAAATGGGGAATTGAGGCAGAGGAAGATTATGATCAAAATTATTGGGTAACCTATTTGAGATCCTATGACCTGATTTTTCAGAGTATTATAGAATTACATAGCACCTTGTATTTCAAATCACAGCTCCCATTGACATCTGTTGCAGTTGTGAACAATCAGCACTTTGGCAGACCAGATCCGAGAGTCTCAAACTGGGCACCTGGAAAATGAGGAACATACAGTTAGTGACCACAGGCAGATTTAAATTACAAAAGCCAGAAGGAATGCTATGCTTTAAACTGCTTTTTATCCTGTTTGATTCAGATTTTGAGTGCTAATTCCGTGTAAACATACCAAACCCTTCTTTCTAAAAAGAGCCAAGTCTTTTTCAGGTACTGACAGTAAATCCCCCATCCACCGTGAAGATCTTGCAGTCTAAATAGATGAGCTAGACAAAGGATGTGAGACAGTAGATGGACATATTAGCAAGTTGCCTCAGGTAATATTAGACCTTTAGTTTGTTAGTAGCATGTTCTTTTGTGAAATTATTGTAACAAAACTCCCTGTTTCTCCCTGCCCTCTTTCCATGCGTCCTGATATTCCAATTTGCCCACTCTCTTCTGACCAGTTGAACACTTCTCCTTTCACCCTTCACAAGCCACAGAGGTTGGGAACTGAGTGCGTGTCAAGAGTGGGAAAAGAGCCTGCTTTGAAAAGAAAGGCCCTCAGCTCTGGATCTCACAGCCTCTCTACCTTGAGCCTCCACAGTCAGAATTTGCTGGCCTTCCAGTCATATAGGCATGCTAAACTTCAAACACTGATATTATGGCTATGAATCTGTGATTTTAATCATACTGGCTATGTCTACACTAGCACCCCCCTTTCTAAAGGGGTATGCTAATGAGACACTTTGGGATATGCTAATAACTAAATAGGAATAAGGGGATTTCTACATGTGTGGGGTCCTTTCAAAAAGGACCCCTTGTAGACGAGCCATGCATAATAGAAAACAGCGCAGTCGAAGTGCCGCAGCCTCCATCATGCTAATGAGGTGCTGCATATGCATTGCAGCACTTCATTAGCATATCCTAAAGTGTCTCTTTAGCATCCCCCTTTTGAAAGGAGGGTGCTAGTGTAGACACAGAAAATTTGTGCATGCATTTACTCTTCTAGTTAGGTGTCTTTTCAAATAAGTAAATACATGTAAATCTTTCTATTCATATGGATACAAAATTGAGAAAAAAACTTCTAAAATTTACTTCCTATTAAAATATTTACCTCCCACCTGTCACTCACATAAAACATGTAATTTTGGCAAGTTATGCAAAAAAGCTAATTACATTTTAATTTACTAATCCTTGCTTAGTTAAAGTTGGGTCATATGCAAATTGCCTGCTGAGACCTAAATTATTTTTTTTCAGCAAAGGAAAAATAAATACCCATTAGTATTTTTAAATATCATGAAAGGAGCCTGTTGACTGACAGATAACAAAAAGTGAGTCCTGTACTCTTACTCTACCATTATAAACTTGCATGCACATATCTATAGCAACAGAAGGTTTTGGAAAACTTCAAAAGTTGGCAGTGTGATACCCAATGATGGCTCCCTTGACAAAGAAATCAATGCCAGAATCTACCAGGCCAACCAGGCACTAGATGTCTGAAAGCGTGAGTGTTGAATCAGCACAATATCCAGCAGTCCACTAAACTGAAAAATGTACAAGGCTGTAGTCCTGACCAGTGTCCTGTGTGGCTGTAAAACCTGGACCTTGTACAGAAAACATATAAAACTGCTGGAGTGCTTCCACATACACAGCCTGAGGTCAATACTGCACATTTGACGGCAGGACAGAGTTACAAATCTGGAAGTCCTGGACAGAGCGGGAACCACGAGCATCGAAGCCATGATTCTGAAAGCCCAGCTTCACTGGACAGTGCTCGTCATACAAATGGAGTAGTCAAGAATCCCTAAGCAACTCTCCTATGGTGAACTCTCCCAAGGCAAAAGGAATCCAGGTGGGCCTCACAAGAGATATAATGACGTCACGAAGGCCAACATTGCACATGCTGGTTTAAAATCAGATCAGCTAGAACAGCATGCAAAAGACCGAACAGGCTGGTGTACGACACATATATGACAACTTTGAAGAGCAGTGACGCGTACGCCTTATTGAGTCTCATGAGAGGAAGAAAGCAACAGCAGCAGCCACACCAACAGAGCCAGGACAATTCCCTTGCCCCCACTGTGAACGCCCATGTTGTTCAAAACTTGGACTCATCAGCCACATGCAAGTCCACCAATGAGCCTGTGGAAGCTCAAGACGTCATCATCGGACATGATGGACTACCTACTACTAAGATATCAGAAAAAATGTCAGATGCTCATGGCACACCTGCAAGTTGTTCAGGGAACATTAGTTTAAGAAACACTGGTCTAAGTAATACTTACTGCTGCCATGAGTGCAGGGCACTGGACTAGGTGACCTCTCAATATCCCTTCCAATCCTGTGATTCTGTGATTTCAATAATATTGGTTATATGTACACTAGCACCTGCCTTTCAAAAGGGGAATGCTAATGAGACACTTTGGGATATGCTAATGTAGAGCTGCAATGAATATGCAGCACCTCTTTAGCATAATGGCAGCCACGGCACTTTGAAAGTGTTGCTTTTGATCACATGCGGCTCATCTAAATGGGGTCCTTTTCGAAAGGACCCTGCTCACTTCGAAATCCCCTTATTCCTATAACCAAACAGGAATAAGAGAATTTTGAAGTGTGCAGGGTCCTTTCGAAAAGGACCCCCTGTAGACGAGCCGTGCGTGATCGAAAGACCCACTTCATGAGGTGCAATGATTGCATCTGATGAAGCGGGCCTTTGCTCACAAAAGCTTATGCTCCAAACTATCTGTTAGTCTATAAGGTGCCACAGGACTTCTTATTGTTTATACATGATTGGACACTCATACTTAGGGGGTCTAAATATTTTTTTAGGCATCTAAATTATTGGCCTGGTGCCTCTTCTACACAGGAGGTAAGACTAGATGATGGTGATGCTGATGCTGATGATGATAACGATGATTATAATAATATCCCTTCTGGCTTTAAAAGCTATTTTCTAAACTGCTGAGTACCAGCAGCTCCCACTGAGTTCTGTGGTAGCTACTAAATTTTTGGGATTCTGAAAAGAGGTCCCTGTAACAATTTGCAAAGTTAAACACACGGGAGCTATGCTTTATCAGTAATGCTACAAATATGTGTGCATTATCTCTAATCTTATTAGCAATGCCGTATTTTGCAGGAAGCGATATCTCAGATGTTTTTCTCAGGAGAACAAGTCACTGTGATAAGCCATGCATGAAGATTGCTCAGTTTTGATGATGTAATGTTTGTATCTTTTCTCAGATTTGAAGAGTGACCACAGTTTAGAAGGTGAAAATAAAATACAAAATAAAGAAAGGAAATATAATTCTTTAAGTCAGTTATTTTCTACTAATAGTTAACCACTTTTATTTCTGCTGTTACTATGCACTGACTTGCTGCGTTCCCACTGTCAGATCAATTAGGACGTGATCCATGAAGGCATGTAAGAGCCTAAGATCTCAAACTCCCACTAAGGTCCTGCTTTACCAAGCAGACAGCTACACTCATTTGGCGCCCAGGTGTCTTCCTGTCCATGCACACTACAGTCTGATCTCAAGCATCCATGTGCCTGTCTCTTGTCCTAGCGTGTGTTATCCTAACACTTGATAAATAACAGCGAGAAAGCTGTGGTAGTCTGTATACTATTTGATAACACTTGAGAAGTGTCTGGATGATTATCTTCTGCCTCAGCCCTAAAGCTATTCACAAATGGGAAAGGCGCAAAATCAGTAGAAACCTTGGAAATCCAGAGATCAGCTTTATGCCTGTGGGGAGTTGCATTAGCGGGTGTGGATGTGTATATCCACAGGCCATTTTTGCAACTACTGATGTGGCTATGGATACAAATTTTGTATCTTTGCAGGGCTCTACTCACTGACAAACTAAGTCATGTGCAACAGATTGATCCAGCATGTGGCCTGTGACCCATATTGGTCCATTCTGATATGTTTTCACAAAGCAACCTGGGGGGCAGGATGATGCTGGATGATTTCCTTTATAACCATTCGCCAAAAGGTACACACCAAGTTTGTGAGAGACTCATGGTATAAATCCCCCTTCCACTGGAGGGGAAGAAGTGATTTGAACAGGAATCAGCCACCTTAGGTGACTGCCCTAACCACTGGGTTATCATAGAATCACAGAGTTGGAAGAGACCTCAAGAGGTCATTGTGTCCAACCCCTGTTGAAACCAGGACCAATCCCAACTAAAATCATCCCACGCAGGGATTTGCCAAGCCAAGACTATGGAATAGTTTAAAATAGGATTACCTCAATTTCCTCCTCTTTAGTTAGATCATTATCATTAAATACAAATCGACCCATGACAAAACTTAGAATGATTCTATTGCCTTGTAAGTTCACCTGAGATGTGGCAGATTCTAGTTCATATCCCTCCTCTCTTTTCCCATCTCTCAGGTGAGCACTCTGCCTACAAGGCTAAAGACTGATTGCCTCCCCGACAGTCTCTTCCCTTGTTTTGTTTCAGGCCCTGTTCGCAATTCAAGCAGCTGAATGCCTATCAACAGCCAGTACTTGGATCACCAGCAGAGCTAGGTGCCTCCCTGAAGTTGATATGTAGGTGCCTATCTCTGGGGGGAGGGAAAGAGGGGGCTTAGCAAACACTTGTTTCATTGGCATCTCCCCTTGGCTGTCTTAGACGGCTCCCCATTCAACATGGTGCCTGTCTCTCTGTATTCATTGTACTAGAGAGCTCAGAAGCCTAATTCAGGCTCAGTGCATCACAGTGAAATTCCTGTGATTTTCTAGGTGTCTAAGAGTTAGGTACTGAGACAATCAGTGTTGAAATGCCTAAATTGTTTAGTACATCCAAATTTGACCTCCGTCCTTCAGTTTTCCTACCTGTAAAATTGGCATGCATAAAACTTTGATGAACCACCCTGAGAATCTTGGCTTACAAAGCACAAATTGTTATTGCCATCTTTAATTATTATATGTTTCTTGCCTATAGTAGATATTTTTTAAAAATTACAATGCACTGGGAAAGGTTTCCTGTACATTTGCAGATATTTATGATTCCTTGAAAATATTTTTTAAGAACTTAAGAGATACAAGAGAATTATTTCATAACATAACACCAGGGGCCCACTTCATAGCAGGCTGTCAGCTGGTTAAGTAACTTTAATTCCAAAGCTGGGATGATTTTTGCCTCTGACATTTGGACCACGATTTCCTCATTATTCAACACCACTAAGAGCAGAAGTAATGCAAATGTTAAGCTTGACAGCTGCAACATTCTAGCAGAGGGCTTTGCAGGACCTTGATGCTCCCTTCGCACTTCAAAAGCAGATGCATTAAAAAAAAAAATGTTTTGTGCTGACCATGATGTATCCTGGCTTTATTCAAATCCTCCTAATCCAATATTGTGGCTGAATTTATGAGTACAGTGATCTGCTAGTTAACACTTGGGACTTAATGCCATCTTATAGGTGAAAAGGCCATGAGTCATCTTGGCCAGACATATGTTTGTGCAGCCTGTTTCTTGGTTTTAATAATTAAAGATAATGGCTGTCAAACGGAGCAGTAGAGTTGACCATGAATACCTTATTCATTATATTGTGAAAGATCATTTCCACAGTGATCAGCGAGTGAATCTGAAGTGATGGACACTACTATGATTCTCTGTAGAGAGAGCCTCTGCTTTTAACTAACAGACTTCATGTTTGGTAGATGGTAAATAGTGCTGCTTGCTTTCCAAGTGGGCATTTTATTTCACTGTCCAAACAACTGCCAAGTAACCCTCCTAGCTGCTTGATATGAATTATGAATGCGCTGGCAGTGTTGAATTTAAAATTCATGTCAACATTTTAGCATCTGAACATCCTATGTAAATGCAAGCTTTTAGCAGAATTGCAATTTAACAAATTACAGTCTGTGACTCTAATTTATGAGAATTATGTAAATACCTAGGATTTTTATAGCTGCTTCTGCTTAAATTACTCACAAATTACTAATTATGCCTTTTTCAGCTGCAGGATATGCAAATTTAATTTCACAAAGTAGGAATCATTCAAGAATAGTCTGATTTCAGAAAACCAATGCAGTGTAGCTTTCTAACACTAGAGAGCACCATGTGACCCACTACAAAGGCACTAGTTTTACTGTGTCAGCCTTACTTTATTTGGAATCCAAAATATGAAGTAAAATATACATAAAGGATAATCTTCATGTGAAGGTAATTGGGTTTTTAATATGTAGGTTGTACAGCAAGTAGGATCTTTGACCACAGAGTCAAATGTCAGTAGGGATTGTGGGGGGCATTTAGTTTGACTTCTTGTATAAGAAAAGCCATCATATTTCCCCAAAATAATTCCTAGAATAGATCTTTCAGAAAAAAAAAGTCTTTCATTTAAACATTGTCAGTGATAGGGGAGATCCTCCATCATCCTTAGTAAGTTGGTTCTAATGGTTAATTAATTGCATCAGCAAACATTTGTAGCTTATTTTAAGTCTGAATTTGTCTAACTTTTATGTCCAATCATTGGATCAGGTTATAACTTTTGCTGCTAGATTAAAGAGCCTACTGTTAAATATTTGTTCCCCATGTAGGTGCTTATAAACTGCAATCAAGTTATCCTTTATGCTTCTATTTAGGCTAAATATATTGAGGTTCTTGAGGCTATCACTGCTTCTCGCTCTTCCATGCCTGCCAACCAGGGCCCCTCTGCCATAGGTCATGTCCCCTCCAGGTCATGGAGCAAACCCACTGCATTCTTCTCCAAACTCTCTCCAATTTAACAACAACTTTATTGAATTGTAGGCCCCAGAACTAGATGCAGTATTGCAGAAGTAGTTCACCTGTAGCAAATAGAGAGGTATAATAACCTCTGTATGTCTACTCAACACTGGTCACTGTGTGCATTCAAGGATTGCCTTAGCACTTTTGTCCAGCACATCAGATAGGGAGATAATATTCCATGGATTAACCACAACAATCCCACATCATTTCAAAGCCATTGCTTTCCAGGACAGAGTTCCCCACCATCTGGGTGTGGCCTATGTTGTTTGCTTGTGCAAAGCTCACTAAGAAATCTAGATTGCACTGTGTTTTAGTTCACTGCTTTCTGTGCTTAGTGCTGGGCCTAGCTGGGCATGTACTCCTCCACCTAAGTCCAGATAAAGCCCAGCACAAAACTCACACCTAGCCCCAGTAGCATCCACAAACAAAGCCTTCTCCGGCCTGTCTTGTCTTTGGCACTCAGTGCAAAAGTCATACTAGGATCCTGCCTATACCCACACACAGGCCCAGCATTTCAAAGGGACCCAAAGCTCTAGAGCTGTGTTTACACTTTCATTCCTCTTTTGAAAGAGGCATGCAAATGGAGAAAATCAAAAATGCAAACGAGACACTGATTTAAATAACCGACACCTCATTTGCATATTCTTCTTTTGAAAGAAAAAAAGCAGAGTAGACAGGGTTCTTTTGAAGATAAACCTATCTTCAAAAGAACCCTTCTTTCTGAAACAAAATAGGAAGAAGGTCTCTTCTCAATATGGGGTTTATTGTTGAAAAAGCCCCATCTACACTGCTTTTTTACTTTTGAAAGAAGTTCTTTCAAAATGAGAATATGCAAATGAAGCACCAGGTGTGTAAAGCAGAGCCATATTTGCATTTTCAAGGTCCTTCATTTGCTTGTCTTTCAAAAGAGGAACGCAAGTGTAGACACATCTTGGGTGCCTTTGAAATGCTACACAAGCACTATTCCACCATTCCCTGTGGCTTCTGAAAGCTAGAGGTGGAGGGCAGTTTTGTGCTCCAGGCAGCACTAAAGGCTGACTGCTCTTGGCTCCACCCCTTCTACCCAAGGCTCCAAGCCTTCCAGGGGCTTGCACCGCCCCCACACACACCTTTCCCCTGGGCCCACAGTGGCTGTCAGCCGCACTGTCCACACACAAAATACACTGAAGGATGAAGTACCACTGCCACCACATAGCACCCTCTGTTAGCTCAGAGGGCAGAGCACACACAGAGGCTGCCCAAGACCCAGATTCTCTTTCCTCCTTTTCCTGATAAAAAATAGGGATTTCATGATGGGTCTGCAGTCACCCAGGATAATTACTAAGAACCGTAGGGCTAACTGCTGTTCTAGAGCACTGCTCTCAGTTGCTTTGGTGGAAGTAGTTCCATTCTCTACAACTACGGTAAATGTTCATGCAGTCAAGAGCTAAGAATTAACCTATAGCCCAGTGTTTAATGCACTTGGCTGCGAAACCCAAAATATTGTCCCCTTTTGCTAATGAATTTAAATTATTTATGCACAGCACAAAAGCTTTGGCAGGAGAAATCCACCCCAGAATGTCCCAACACCCAGCACATGGTACAGCTTTTGGTGGGAGAAGGTAGATATTCAAATTGCTGCTCCCCATCAGGGAAAGGGGAGAAACAGAATCCAATCCTCCTGCACCCTGACTGAATGCTCTGTCCATGAGGGGTGTGGGGAAGCCCTGTCAGCTTCTTCCTCCCTGATTTTATATAAAACAACCTCTAACCTGGTTTAGGTGTCTGACTCCTAGGGGTTCATGGCTGTGAATCCCTGGTAGAGGCATCTGTCATCCTCTGGCCCTTTGACGGGCAGGGCTTAAGCCACACCATCTATTCTTTCTATGATGATTCCTGCATTCACTGTTTATTCCCCAAAATTACAGAATGATACCTTCCCAGACAAGCCCTTTGCCCTTTTCTTCCCTTTCCGTGCTCAGTCAGCCCAGATACATGTTTAATCTGTAAGGCCGGGTCTAGTCTCTGGGGAACTGTTGACAAGAGATACGCAAATTGCTCACCACAATTTGCTTACCTTTTGCCGACAGTTCTGTTGGGAGAGGCTTTTCTGACATTTGGTCTGTCCACATGGGGCCAAATGTCAGAAACCCCCCCTCTGCTGATACCTCCCTTCTTCCTTGTTGAATGAGATTCACAGGGATGTCTACAGAATGCTCCCGACTGGCACATCTGCAGCCTGGACATGCAGTCTGTCAACAAAATTTCTCTTTGTCGACAGAAGCCTGCAGACTGAACGTAGCCTAAAGTACCGCAGATGTAACATTGTGGACTTTGTTTATGCTTTTCAACTGGGTATTGCATCCATTTGATAAGACTTTTTTCTGCTAGCAAGCATCATAGGTGCTTTGAGAAAAAGGGTTAGTCATGAGTATCATCCTGTAGTATTCAAGCTGATGCATCCATTTCTCACTTATAAACAGCTACTGTAATCATTTTCAAGAGGTTATGACGTATTTTTCTAGGAGGAGATAGTCTCGGTCACAGACATTTCACAAGGAAGTTATTGATAATGTGGAGCTAGTGGGTCTGACTTTGATCCCACATGTGAATCAGAAGTGGTTCCACTAATGCCAGGGGAGGTGGTGTAAAAGAATGTGAAATCAGAATCTATAGTGAATTGGGCTCATAGAAATCATAAAGTGTGTAATTGTGGTACAACTCATGCTTAACGTTATGTACATGCTTAAATCTGTAAGTCTAATGACTTAGACCTCTGACAAGTGAGTGTTTGGATCTGGTTGCAGTTGAACACACACTGCCCTGGGCTAAATAATGATATAAGGAGTAAAGCAGTGAGTAGCCGGGCTTGATCTAATTATGTACAGCCCCACTTCCAGTGTCAGACTACCCAAGCACCAGTGTACTTCAGAAAAGAAAAGAACAAAGCCTATGAATGTCTGGGGCTCTGGGTCCCAAAGGATCCAAAAGCATTTTATAGAAATATTGAATGATAAGATTGGAAGAGACCTCAGGAGGTCATCAAGTCCAACTCCCTGCTCAAAGCAGGGCAAATTCCAACTAAACCATCCCAGTCAGGGATTTGTCAAACTGGGGGCAAAAAAACCTCTAGGGATGGAGATTCCATCACCTCTCTAGGCACCACATTTGGGTGCTTCACCACCCTCCTAGTGAAAGAATTTTTCTTAATATCCAAACTAGACCTCTCCCACTACAACTTGAGACCATAGTTCTTCATTCTGTCATCTGTGACAACTAAAAATGGCCTGTCTCAATCCTCTATACAATCCCCATTCAGGAAGTTGAAGGCTGCTATCAAATAGCCCCTCACTCTTCTCTTCAGTAGACTAATTAAGCCTAAATCCATCAGTGTCTCCTCATAGATCATGTACTCCAGCCCTCTAATCATTTTGTTGCCCTCTGCTGGACTGTCTCCCTTATGTCCACACCCTTTTTGTAGTGGCGGCCGGAGTGGGAGGGGGGGCAGAATTGGACACAGTATTCACCCAGCCCATGGGCTTCATAAACACCACTGTTGAAATGCAGGCCACACTGAGGAGGGGAAAGAACACAGCAGGCTGCAGCAGGAAAAGAAAATTGTGAGTCAATCAGTTAAAGACCTTCCTGTGAAATACTAGTATTAGCAGTGAGCTGGCAGTGTTTTGTTTTGTTTTTTAAAGACTCACTGTGTTTTAGTTAGCAATTGCTGGGATTGTAAGCAAGTGGTAAAATGCCACACAGTTCATTGCTCATTTTATACTTCATAAAATATTTAAATCATTTCTGTGTTGTGTAGCCATGCGTCAGCAGGCTGTCATTTAAAAACATTTAATTGCCTCTAGTGCTCATGTCCTCCCACAGTTTGGAGGGAAAAAGAATGATCGGTGTTCACTCTCTAGTTCCCCTGTATTAAGAGAATCAAATGGTATATGAAACTGTACTCTTCCACATCCCCCAGTGACTGTCACCCATGCAAAACTCCAAGAGCAAAGCACATTGAATACTGAATCAGTAGGCTAATAACACTTGCAGACTGAGTCAAGTGAGGGGAAAAAGGGAAAAGCAAAACAAAAAAACCCAAACGGAATAATCCAGAGAATTAGGCTGTAGTTTCTGGGTTTCAAGTATTCACATTCATGACTAATTAGGGTACACCTGCTCCACAACGGAAACAAATTAGGAAAATGGGAGTTAACCTGCAGAGCAGAATCAACTCTAGTGAATTTCCCTGGGGAATTTGCCTTCCAACATTCATATTCTGAGTTTGTTTAATAACTCTCACGGGGACAGAAAAATCTGTTTCTGAGAAGTCTGTTATATTGCAAAGGTGAAGTTCATCTAGGGACTTTGCCATTGCAAGCTGTAGAAGTCCCTTGGTACAAGAAGATTAGTGTCAAGGATTCTACAACTTCCTTCAGAAGTGTATTCTAGAGTTTAAATATCCTTTCAGTTAAAAAGGTTTTTCCTATCACCAAACCTAACTTTCCAATGTTGTGGATTGAGCTGTTTACTTTTTGGTCCTACCTTCAGTGGACATGTAGAGCAATTGATCACAGTCCTCCTTATAACATCCATTAAGATATCTGAAGACAAACAATCATCAGATCCACACTTAGTATTCTTTTCTCAAGACTAAATAATGTTGAGATTCCTTTCAAGAGCTTTCCGCTTAACTTTCTTCTTCTTCTTGGTGATCACTCAGTAATGAGTAGGACATCTTCATGTCACCCTCTTATTTGTGAGTCCACTGATGGCTGATCAGCCTGCTTCTAGAGACTCAGGTTTTATCATAGAAGAGGCAGGTGTTGGTACCTGTTGGAGGGGCCTAGGGCAGTTTTTGACACTCTTCTCTCCTTCTCCACCTCTCCTCACCTTTGCTACAGTTGAATCTCTCAGATTTCACCATCCCTTCCTGGATTACTTCTCTCCAGTTAGGATGATCCTGGGCAAGGTTCTCCCAAGTGTCAACATCAATGCTGCACTTTTTCATTTGTGTCTTCAGCATATCCTTATGTCACTTCTTCTGGCCGTAACGCTCCTCCCTTCTTTCTTCAGTTTAGATCCACTTAGTTGATCCACCACTCCTCATCCATTTCTGGAAGAACACTTCACCCACTTCCAAAAAACTCAGTTTGTCTCCAGCACAACACTCAAATACCATTATTAGGCCAGAAACAGCTTTGGGCCTATACCAGGGGTCTGCAACCAAAATAGCCAGAAAAGCCATTTTTTTCAAATTAAGTAACCAAATCAGTACTTCAAGAGCCACAATGGATGTGAATATGAGACAGTCCTTAATAAATAACATCAAACTGTACTCGTTGTAGTCTCTATTTTAAGACCAGCGCACACACAATGATTTGTACCAGTTAGAAAGTTTAAGTTACTTTCACCCCTGAATTGGAGAGCAAATGAGGACAAGGGAAATGCTGCACCTGGGGACAGGCTCTTAAGAAGTAAGCAGCAATGTTTGCATCAACTTTTCACGCCCCCACCCCACCATTCCCAGGCTGTATTGCCCTCGGCCCCCAAACTCACCCCTTTCCTCCAGACTTTGTCTTCCTCAGCCCCCAAATCTGCCCCCATCCCTAAGCTTTACCCCCCATCCCTCAAACCTGCCACCCACCCACAGGCTTAACCATTCTCAGTCCCAAACCCACCCTCCCAATCCCTAGGCTTAACGCTCAGCCGTAAACCCATGCCCAGGACTAACCAATCCATGGGGCTGGCTGGGGAGCCTATGCCAAATAGCCACATGTGCCCAGCGGAAGGAAGGCTGGTGTGGAGATGTTCCATTGGTGGGGTGAACTCAGCCACACCCACTGGTGGAGATTTAGACTTTCTTGGTGATGGAGATGGTGATAGTTAAAGCTAACCACCTCTGAAGAAATCTCCTTTTTAATGACTATTTCCTCTGACTTCTGCGTGTTTTCCTATTCCAGCTTCATGAGTTCTCTCTGAATCTTTGAACGTGTCATTTCCAAAGATAGCTCATGGTCATAATCATAATTAACTTCTCTATTATCAGAGTCTTCTCTATTTGTTTCCCAGTCTCCATTTTGCTCTTTACTTTCTAGAGTACTCTCCTTTGTAATTTTGATGTCTTCTTTCTCTCTATTCCTTCCTTTCAAAGACTCTTTCCTAATGGGAGAACATCATAGAATCATAGAAGAGTAGGACTGGAAGGGACCTCGAGAGGCCATCGAGTCCAGCCCCCTGCCCTCATGGCAGGACCAAGCACTTTCTAGACCATCCCTGAAAGCCATCTATCTAACCTCTTCTTAAATATCTCCAGTGATGGAGATTCTACCACCTCCCTTGGCAATTCGTTCCAGTGGTTGATCACCCTGACAGTTAGGAACTTTTTCCTAATGTCCAACCTGAACCTCCCCTGCTGCAATTTCAGTCCATTGTCTCTTGTTCTATCCTCAGAGGCAAGGAAGAACAAGTTCCCTCCCTCTGCCTTATGACACCCTTTTAGATACCTGAAGACTGCTACCATGTCCCCCCTCAATCTTCTCTTTTCCAAACTAAACAAGCCCAATTCTTTCAGCCTTTCTTCATAGGTCATGTTCTCTAGACCTTTGATCATTCTCGTTGCTGTCCTCTGGACCCTCTCCAATTTCTCCACATCATTCCTGAACTGCGGTGTCCAGAACTGGACACAATACTCCAGCTGAGGCCTAACCAGCGCAGAGTAGAGTGGGAAAATGACTTCTTGTGTCTTGTTCACAACACACCTGTTAATGCATCCTAGAATCATGTTTGGTTTTTTTTGCAACAGCATCACACTGTTGACTCATATTTAAATTGTGGTCCACTATAACCCCTAGATCCCTTTCTGCTGTACTCATTCCTAGGCAGTCCTTTCCCATTCTGTATGTGTGACACTGATTTTCCTTCCTAAGTGGAGCACTTTGCATTTGTCCTTATCAAACTTCATCCTGTTTACCTCAGCCCATTTCTCCAGTTTATCCAGATCCTTTTGAATTGTGACCCTATCCTCCAAAGAAGCTGCAACCCACTATTCTACCTTTCCTTCTTGCAGAGGTGGCAGTAGACTTCCCAGCCTTGGGGATATGAGGCTTCTCCTCTTCTGTACGGGGTAATTCTTGGTCTCCTGTATTGAGTACAGCATAATGGTTTTCCAGTACCATGGTGGGAGGGTTCTGAGCAGGGGTGGAACACTGCCTGCTGCGAGAAGTAACCAGCTGCCAGAGTCCACCCTGGTCCACCTCTTCCAGTGGTTTATCAGCCGTCCTGTGCACTGGGACAGTTACCACCGCAGTCTCCACCTGAATACTATCCAGGAACTGCTCATGGACTCGGATACTCCTCAATCTGGCCACCTCCTTCTGTAGCTCCCACACCTGCCACCTGAGAGATTCCACCAGCAGGCACCTTTCACACTGAATATTCCCCTCAGCCTGGGTATCAGTAAGTGGGAACGGCAAGTCACAGTCCTTGCAGAACCACACCAGGATCTGGGTAGGAACATCCGTGGTCAGGCAGCCTGTCTGGCTACAGGCACAAGTGGAGGAGGCAGCAGTAGTGCTGGCACAGGTGTTGCGGGTCTTCCTAACCATTATAGTCCTCTCTGTCACACTCGCTCTGTCAACCTCCCTCTTAAACTCCCCTGTCTGCAGCTCCCTGTCCCCTTCGCTCCCCTGGTCACTCCTGCCTCTGGCTTTTAAGCCTGCTGGCCTCTCTCAGGCCCTCCCCCTATGAGTCACACAGGGTAAGGCTGATCAAGGGAGCAAAAGGTCAGGCAGGCAGTCCCAGCTGCCACTGAAACTGAAACTGAAACTCCCCCCACCTGGAGTCAAAATGGCAGTTCAAACGCCAGCAGTTAAAGCACACGCTCACTCACCCAGAGATCAGCACTCTCACCCGGTATCTTCTTCAGCGGCAGGCTCACTTGCTCTCCTCCCTCTTAAACTCCCCTGTCTGCAGCTCCCTGTCCGCTTCGCTCTGATTCCTCTGTATTTCATTTCCGTTGCTCAGCTTCCTGATCCTGACATTTGTTCTTCATTCTCTCCTTTGTAGTGACTGTCTATACCTGCTAGTACAGCCTTTACCTCATGGCGAAAGGCCGGGTATGGATCTACATGTATTCTCATAGAGGCAATTGTCAGTTTTCAGCCAGTTACAGCACTATAACTCTGCAGTACTTCCAATGCAAAGTCCAAGCCTTTCAAACACAGTGGGTCTTTGGGACCTGCTATCAGATATGGTCTTGGTATTTTCTACTGTGACCATCCTTCTAATTTTTGACATTTTGTACTACTCTTCCTTCCACTGCCTCACTGCTCCCTCCACCTCTCCTGCCATCAGCCAGGGAGGAGAGTGTGGGAGGAGGTGAGGGGGAGTCCATCCTTGCTGGCCTGCACACAGAGCCACAAGGGAGGAAGACAAGGAGTGCAGCCTGCTCTGGCCACTGATTGGCGCTCCCCAGGCACAGAGGCTGCCAGGAAAGCAGTGCGACTAGAGGGGTGTGGCCACTTGGGCAGAGGGGTAAGTGAGGGGATCTCTGCAGCTCTCTGCCCTGCCATCACTGAAATAAGGGAACTAAATTCATTTGGTTTAATGGCCAGATCCCTCCTGCTCCCCTGACAGCCATTAAACCAATTAAAATTATTTCTGCTCTTTCAGTGGCAGCAGGGCAGGGAGCCGCAAGAAGAGTCAATGGCAGCAGCGTCCAAAGCCACAGATGACTCCTTAAACAGCCGCATGCGACTCCAGAGCCACAGGTTGCCAACCCGTGGCCCTACACTGTACAGTAGACCCCTGACTTACATGGGAGTTGCAAGAATGCAATCCCCACATGTCACATTTCCTGCACAAAGTGGGGGAGCCAGGAAACTGAGGAGGGCACCAGCCATTTTTTTACCCCATCTCAGCAGTGCAAATTATTTTATAATTTAAGTATGTACTCATATTTAGAATTCTTTCCATTTGTTCCCCAGACTCCTTTAATTTCTTTATAGACATGTAAGGTATTGATCAAATTCCCCCACCGTATCCCTCTTGTAGTTCCTATGATGCCATTGTAATTTTTCCATTCCTTCCTACCCGTAACTGCTGAACATCAGGCTCTCTACTATGGTCACTATATTTACACCAACTGATTGAATTTTATTACCTGACCTCTTTTAACCCTAACTAAAGTTCTCCTCACTAATTTAGCAAGTCACTGTCCAAAGATATTTTTCCTCTTCTTGGTCACAGGGGCCCCATTTCTTCTTGGATTTCCTATTTCCCAGAGCATCCATCTGTGGTCAAGGAAGACAAAGTCACACGGTCAACACTATCTGTACAGCCATGCCTTCATCCTGTATATGTATGTATATGTTCCTGTCTTAGCCCTCACTTTCAGCTTGGAAGATTGACAAGAACACTCCCTTATGAGAGCAGAAGCTTTAGCTTAACACTTGCCCAACTAATGCAAAAAATGCCTAATCTATTGGTGGTATGGCAGTTGCAGGTTTTAAAAAGGGACTTAAAAGATTAAGTGGCACATTTATCTAGTCTGACCGGTAGATTTGCCATGCATAGGGGGCAAACTGGGAAAAACACAGAAGCTACGGTTACACTATAGTGATCTGTCAACAGAAGTCACTGTTGGAAGAGATTTCCTGACAAAACTTCTGCCAACAGAGTGCAGCCACACACAAAAGCCAATCGAAAGAGGGCTCCAAGAAAACAGGCACCCGGAAGCATAGCAGACAGGGCTGCCCATTGTTCTGGATGCCTGTTTGTCGAGAGACACCCCCCCCCCGCAGAACACTTGTACAGCTTTTTTGTCAACAGATGCTGTCAACAGTATCCTTATGGCTTTGAGGTAGAACGTTGCTGTGAAAGTGCTGAGTTTTGACACCAAACCGTCAACAAAATGCATTTTGTGTATGGGGTTTTGTCAGTAAACCTTGCTAATGTAACCACAGCCAGAGGGTTCTTGAGGGTGAACTGCACAAACATTTGATCAAAGCTATCATTAATGGTAGAAACCAACTCATGGTATGAATATAGGTATGTATACGCATTTATGTATAAATTGTTTGGGGTGGAGATGTATTTGGGATCTTCAGTAAAATGAGACCCGAGGTAAATCCAGCAACAAAAGATTCGCATATTAGCGCATTTTACTCTTTCAGAAATGCAAATACCAATGATGTAAATGCTGATGGGTTCAGACAAGCCCAGTACCTAGCCAAGTCAGGGCTAGTATGTTCTGCTCATTGCCACACTGAAATCCTCTCTTTGAACCCAAATATGTTACACTTCAGAGTTAAAGTAAAGTAGTTTTGCATCCTAAGAGATGTGGGTCAAAACTGCATCAGACAACATGACAAATACATTCCATTCTCATTTTCACTCATTGCTCTTCCTTCACCCATCCACCGACCCACCCACTGCATGCAACCACTTGGTGTAGTTATAAATCTCAGTAAATAAATATAAGAATACAATTTGTTTAAGGGGAAGGGGAGTCTAAAGCTGTTTTAAATTCATGGTGTGGATTGTTAATGGATAATGTTGGTTACTTGCACACAATTTAAACATAAATTAGCTTATTTAACTGCAGAACACTGACGCATATAAAAAACTGTTCAGATGCTATCAAGGGTGCTTTATCCTGCTTCCATTCAAGACAATGTAATAGCTCCCATTGACACTCACAATGTAGGCCCAAGCCCTAGAGGTGATGGTGAGTCACTGACTACTGACTGTGATGGAATATATGTTAAACATAGCTGAGGTTAATGGCAGGCTCAGTCATGCAAAGGGAAAGAGAAGTGACCAAAGTACAACCTGACAATTTGAGATTTTTCAAATATTTTAAATGTTGACACTTTCCTGGTTCCCCCTGATAAAACTGTGAAAACTTGGACAAACAATTTTACCATTTTACAACCAGCTCGGCATGCATGGGAGACACATTAGCATCAACATTTGAGTTGTCTTTCATTTGAGGTAAAACTCACCTTTCTGCAGAGAACCATCATCTAGCCCAAATATTACTTATATCCCATGATTAGGGTGACCATCCATCCCCTTTTGCCCAGGAATGTCCCTTTTTTAGCTCCCTGAAGAGCATCCCAATTTAAACAAACAAACAAACAAACAAACAACAATAGGCTAATTGTTCAGTATGTTGCACAGGAGGGAGCTGAATTTTAGAGAGCCAGCACTTAAAGCAGCAGGGACTGTCTAAGCAGCCAGAGAGGGAGATGGGAGGGCTCTTTAAACAGATTGTTTAAACACTCTATTGCCAGCAGCCCCTGAGGCGATGGGATGGGGGGGTGAAGGAGTGGGGGCAAGATTGACAGAAGCCAGATTCAGGCTGCTGCTCTATTTTTTCACACCACCTGAGAAGGACAGAGCAGGCTGTGTCTCAGATAGTTTCCCCCGCCCGCCCACCCTCCCACCCGCACAACCGGCTTGCAGGTAATAGGATTGGGATAGGGAAGGCAGAGTCCTATTATGGGCAACAGGGGACAGACACTTGGGGGAAAGGGGCAATGGCTGCTGGGGGGTTGCAGTTCGTTTGGTGGCCCACAGGCAGTGCAAACAGGCAAGTCTCTGTAGTAAAGGGCAGCTTGACCCAGACCAGGGGATAGATGAGGGATCTTGGGTTTGGAGGAGTCCCAGGAAGGATGGGGGACAGAGCTCAGGAGGGACCAGAGAGAGGAAGAAGGGGAGATGGAAGATGAATCATATAGGAGGCTGGCAGGGCTGGATTAATGCTCCTGCAGGCCAGGGCTATCAGGTTTTGTGGGGCCCACTTTGACTGGGGTGAGTACAAAAATCATTGCTTCAGAACATGGGAGGTGGTACTCCTGGCTGGATCAGAAGGCTGGGGCATGAAATGGGGTGAGTGTGTTCCAGCTGGAAGTGCATGATCTGGGGTACAGCCTGAGATAAAAGGCTTGGGATGCAGCAGGAAGGGGCTGTCGGCTGGGGCCCAGGGGTTTGGCGTGTGGGATAAGGCTCAGCCTGGCCCACTGAAGGATGGGGACAAAGGGGGCAAGTGCCCAGAACACCAAGCAATTTAAAATGGTCTGGGAGCCCCAGACCCTTCAAAATTGCTCAGTCAAGTTGGGCAGGGGGAACCTCTGCTTTGGGGAGGCTAAACCACTGCTCCAGTCTTTCTGCCTGTGCCTTCCCTCAGAGGCCAGAGCGACACCTCCTCACCTTCTGAGAAGAGGCAGAAAGAGGTGAGCTGATGGGAGAAATAGGGTGGGAGTAGGGAGATTGTCTGCTCTACTTTGCATAGATGTTAATGGTTTAGAAAGGAAATAATTTGTTTTACAACATAATTCTGTAGGAGTTTTGTAGCTATTGGAAACATCAATAATTTTTTTTTAAAATGTGCTATTTTACTTTACTAATTGATGCATGGAAAATTAAAAAAACTGGAAGAACTTTACCATAGATCCTGTTTACATGACTTTTCAATTAGAGTTGGATTTCCAGGTAAGTGATGTCCATCAAGTTTTATCATTTGTTTGGGGAGGGGTATTTGAACCAGTAGTCTGGAGCCCTTATCTTAATCTGACCTTGCCCTTGGGAATGGGAGAACTAGCTAGGCCAGGACTTCAAAGTGGGGGTGGGGAGGAGGAGGAAGGGGTGACCCACAGGAACTAGGAAACAAGCAGGCACCATGTGGCTTGGGCATCTCTGGGGTGGACAGGGGCAGCTGGATCCAGTGGTTAGATAGGAGGTCAATTCACTGTTTGGGAGGTGGAGGATTTCAGTAGAAAAATGGGAGAGGAAGCATCAGAGCAAGGGATGAGGATTTCCAAGCCTTTCAGTGCTGTACCTCTCATGGGGCCTTATAAGTTACAAGGTATGAAAATCTTGTTTCGGATATTAGAACGTAGGTCGGTTGTATACACACTGGTGTCAAGTTGGAAGGTTTGGAAATGGGCTTGGCATAGTGTATATGAATACTAGAAGGTATGTTGTGTTGTATTGAATACAGTGAGGTACTGAAAAGTGTCAGATATGGAATAATATATTGATTGATTTTGAAAGCTAAGGGTATAATTTACCTGTTGTAAATTCGCTGACACCAGTGAAATTAAATGGGGGTGGGGAGAGGAACTGGTCTAGTCGCTTTCACTCTCTTTTTATACTGCTGCAAAAATATCAAATGGTTTATATTGTTCCAGAACCCAGTCACAGGGTCCTCCCCATGCCCAGCCTTCAGTCCTGACTCCTGCCCCTTATCCCTGACCCCTTTCCTTCTGCGTGCGCACACACACACACACACACACACACACACACACACACACACACACACAGAGAGAGCTCTGATTTCCAGCAGCTCACCCACATATTCCAACCCCACATGCCTGCAACCCCCTGCTCTGGCTCCTGCACCTCTGTCTCTCACTACCATCCTTCACACTAGCAGCCCACTCTGGAGGACAGCAAGATGAGGACAAGGCAGGCATGTCTATAGAACAATAGCCACTTAATTATAATTTAATTTTTACCTTTTTTTGTTACAATAATGCAGTATATTGTTTAAATGGGTACTCAGTCAACAATGTTATTTTGGATGTTTGTACTGTTGATTTCTCATGGAATGCCATTGAACTCACTTAACTCCAAGCAATGTTACTCTTGTCCTGTCTCTCACATAGGGAACTATGGTCACTCTACCCATGAGCTCATCTTTGAGCGAAATTTTTTTCACTCTGAAAACATGGATTGTTAAGGTACTAATACCTTTGAGATATACTAATGAGCAACACTACATAAAAGATAGGCACTATCATGCTACACTACCTTTATTATATTATATTATATTATATTAAAGACTTCTTATGTGTCTGCCTCCCTCTCCCAAAATGTCATACCTTTGTGAAATTTCAGGGATGTGAAAATAGGTATTATTAAATTATGGAATGCATTCAGTCAGTTCTCAGCCTTTCTACTGCTTATCCATACTACTTAGTTTGCTTGACCTTCTTTTAAGACACTGCATAGCACTTTCTCGTCCTAGTAGAGGAAATCAGTTTTCATAAAATGATGTTCATCTTATTTCTATAGCATTTCAAATATAAATTCCATACACAGATTAAAATAATGTGTCTCCAAGATGATGTGGGAGGACAGTGACTTGGCTGACTAATTCTTAATTGGTACACTTAGAAAACAATTAAAATAATATTTTATTCTTAAAAGCTACTCATCCCTCACTCCCATTAATAACCCCATCCTTTGCACTTACCACAAGCACACATTAAATGCAAAGGTTTTACAGTGTTAATATATCAAACCTGAATTCTTCTGTGATTATCAATTGGAATTTAACTTAAAATATTACTTATACCTTAGTTTCAGAGAAGTGGAATATAAAACCATTTTGCAATGAAGTAAAATTGTAGAACACTTTCCAATTTTAAACACAAGATGGCACCATAACTAATGATTTTCAGCATTGTTCTGTTGGAATGCGCCATGACTTTTAATGGTGCAGAATTTTAATAGCAATGTGATAGCTTCCCTGTATTCTTATATACTGTATACATATATACTATGCCTTCTTAGAAATTATACATTTGCTATCCTCCTAACAACTTTCATATCAACTGTTCATCCCAGTAAAAGGTATTACAAATTCAAAACCAGACTATGCTTGCAAACTCAGATATTTCAAAGGCAGGCAATACCAGCATTAAAACTGCCTGCACAACCTTATTTCACCCTGCTTGTGCATATTCATTAGTATGTAGTGAATATGTGTAAACTGAGACATTTATTTTTTTCAAGTATAATTTGGCCAAGGTCAGGCAGCTTTTCACAGAATTGGCAGTTTGCATGCATATCAACATGACAGCCCCACTGGCCTTTGCCAGATTTAAAGTCCTGGCTCCAAAAGAGTGCTAGAGCTTCTAGCATAAGATTTGTTTAATGTGTGTGACAGGGTGGACTCAGTTGTGGGGGTTTATTCCAAAGAATGGGAAGTAGTGACAGTCAGTCTGCAAAGAACTGAAGTGAAAGGTCTGATAGTTTCCCTCAGTTTGGGAAGATCAAGTGAGGTGAACTTACCTGGACGAATACCTGCCAGTACACATCTCCTGTGTATGTGGGGAGAGCAGAGTCTCTTCTATGGTGGAAGCTGACCTAATGTTGCAGACTTGGAGAGCTAGACTCCAGGTTGGCATCTGCTGTGGCCCCTAATCTTAGGAAGAGACTGAGTGGGCTACTTCACCCTTGTATGGGAAAGACAAGGGCAGTGATTCAAGACAAAAAGGGTACAGGACAGTCGGTGAAGGAAAGCAGAGGGCATAGAAGCCTGGATAAGGAGACCACAGAAAAGTACTCAGAGGCAAGAACAAATGCCCAAGTCGTGAGGGACCCACTGAGGAAATGCCAACAAGAGTTGGCTGAGGCCAATGTCACCTGAAGGAAAGTTTCTAACCTACTGATCTGGGTAGGGCAATATTTGGCCCAGGCACAAATGAAAGGTAATGGGCAAAAGGAAAAATGCTTGCCTTTGCAAGAAGCATTGGCTCATGCCCAGAGGGAGAAAACTCAGAAAGCTACAGTGAGAACACAGGCAGAGCCCCTGGCTCAGCAGAGCACTTAAGGAACTCAGACTAAATACCTAGTGTCCTAACTAACAAAGATGCACAGACAATCTTCCCAGTGGGGAGAGACGAAAGATAAAGGCTGGGGTAGAGAACAGGGCCCTTGGATAGGGAAGAGGGTCAAACAGTCAGGCTTTGTCAGCCCTTCCAAAGAGACAATGAACTAGAAAAATGGATGGAGGTAGTGGAAAAGGAATTGGAGGAGCTCAAAGTAATTAACCACTGTCTGAAGGTCTCCAGTTCACTAAGGATGGAAAAACAATGCTTTCTTCACACAGTATCTGATTATGAGATGCAGCTAGAGGCTTGGCATACTGAGACTTCAAAATTCCAGTGAAGAAAGTGAGTCAAGGGACCATTAACATGCTATTCAGGCAAGAAATAACAGGGAGAACAGACCCAGAGAGATGAGAGCAAAGACTGAATAGAAGTTCTACAGACAGAGATATCTGTAAGACAGAGCTCCAGTTGTAAGTGACAAAGGTCTAAGGCATGCTGTCTAGAAGAAGAAACCTAGGGGAAAAAAGGACCCTGGTAGATCAGGGCACTGGTTCTGTAACTAATAGGCCTCCAGACAGAGAGGTCTGGGAGGGAGAAGTCTCTGCTAGAGTGGGGGAAACAAGATGGTAAAAAGAGAGATTATCTTCTGTAGAACTAACCTGCTCCTAATTCTGTCAGGGAGAGGAGAGGGAGTCAATGGGTTGACTAAGCCCAGTAGCCCTATGCTATAGTCCTCAGCATCCTGATATCACCATCCCAGAAAAAGAGCAATGGAGGACTCTTCCAAGCAGCCTATAGTGTCTACAGGAAGCAGCCAATGAGGGCCCATAAAGAATATATAAAAAGGAGCTGCAGAGCCAGATCCTTGCTGAAGCTAGAGGAGAACAAATAGCACTCTGGCCATTGAGAACTGGAGCACCATGGACTGCTCAGTAGATGCCAGACCCAAGGAAGGGAGGAAAAGCTCCTGGCTTTCTGCTGAGCCTGGACTAGCATGAGCCCTGAGGTAAAGGATTATAGGAAGGAAGTGGGCAGCCCTCGGTGGGGAAAGAACCGGTTAAGAGCTACTTAGAAAAGCTACTGGTACACAAATCCATGGGTCCGGATTTAGTGCATCCAAGGGTACTGAGGGAATTGGCAGATGTTATTGAAGAGCCTTTGGCCATTATCTTTCAAAACTAATGGAGATCGGGAATGATCCTAGATGACGGGAAAAAGGTAAATGTAGTGACCATCTTTAAAAAAAGGAAAGAAGGACAATCTAGGGAACTATAAACGGGTCAGCCTTACCTCAGTCCCCAGAAAAATCATGGAGGGGTTCCTCAAGAAATCCATTTTGGAGCACTTGGAAGAGGGGAAAGTGATCAAGAGTACTCAACTTGGATTCAGCAAGGGCAAGTCATGACTGACCAATCTGATTAACTTCTATGATGTAGTAACTGGTTCCATGGACATGGGGAAGTCAATGGATGTTATATACCTTGAATTTAGTAAAAGTTTTGTTCAGTCTCACACAGCATTATTGTCCATAAGTTAAGGAAGTATGGATTGGGTACATGGAATGTAAGATGGCTAGAAAGCTGGCCTGACAGACAGGCTCAATGGGTACTGGTCAACGGCTCAATGAATGGTTGGTGGTCAGTTTCAAGTAGAGTGCCTGAAGGATCGGTTCTAGGGCCAATACTGGTCAACATCTTTATTAATGACCTGGATGAGGAAATGGATTGCACCCTCAGCAAATTTGCAGATGACACTAAGATAGGGGGTCAGGTAGATACATTGGAAGACAGGAATAGGGTCCAGAGTGACCTACATAAATTGGAGGATTGGGCCAAAAGAAATTTGATGAGGTTCAAGAAGAAGAAGTGCAGAGTTCTGCACTTGGGATGGAAGAATCCCAAGTGCTGCTAAGTAGCAGTGCAACATAAGAGGACCTGGGGATTATAGTGGATGAGAGACTGGATATGAGTTAACAGTGTATGCTTGAAGCCAAAAAGGCTAATGGCATATTGGGGTGCATTAGGAGAAGCATCTCCAGCAGATCTATAGACATTATTTCTCTCCATTTGGCATTGGTGAGGTCACATCTGGTATAGTGCATCCAGTTCTGAGCACCCAAGTATAGAAAGGATGTGGACACATTGGAGCACATTCAGCAGAGGGCAACAAAAATGAGTGAGGGGCTGGAGCACATGACCTACGAGGACATGCTGAGATATTTGTGTTTATTTAGTTTGAAGAAGAGAAGAGTGAGGGGCAATTTGATAGAAGCCTTCAACTTCCTGAAAGGAGGCTCTAAAGACGATGCACAGAGACTGTTCTCAGTAGTGACAGATGGCAGAACAAGGAACAGTGGGCTGAAGTTGCAGAAGGAGAGGAGTCAGCTGGATATTAGGAAAAACTATTTCAAGGAGGATGGTGAAGCAGTGGAATGCCTTACCAAGAAAGGTGGTGGAATCTCCATCCCTAGAGGTTTTCAAGTCTCAAAGGCTATGTCTACACTAGCCCCAAACTTTGAAATGGCCATGTAAATGGCCATTTTGAAGTTTACTAATGAAGCGCTGAAATACGTATTCAGCGCCTCATTAGCATGCAGGCGGCCGCGGCACTTCGAAATTGACGCGTGTCACCGCCGCATGGCTAGTCCCAACGGGGCTCCTTTTTGAAAGGACCCTGCCTACTTCGAAGTCCCCTTATTCCCATCTGCTCACAGGAATAAGGGGACTTCGAAGTAGGCGGGGTCCTTTTGAAAAGGAGCCCTGTCGGGACGAGCCGCACGGCGGTGAGCCACATCAATTTCGAAGTGCCACAGCTTCCCTCATGCTAATGAGGCACTGAATATGTATTTCAGTGCTTCATTAGTAAACTTCGAAATGGCCATTTACATGGCCATTTTGAAGTTTGGGGCTAGTGTAGACAGGGCCAAATTGACACAGTCATTGCTGGGATGATTTAGATGTGGTTGATCCTGCTTTAGGCAAAGGGCTGGACTAGATGACCTCCTGAGGTCTCTTCCAGCCCAAGAATTCTGAGAGTCTATGATTCTATGAAAGGTAAAGCTTTGGCAAAGGTTGGTGTTACAGGTAAGTGACACAGGGAATGGAAAGCAGTGTAGTTAAAGTAACACAGCAGCAACTGACTGTTTTCTCAGAGTCCCTGGGATGGAACACAGAGTAATGGGTGGTCCTGGGTCCCCCATTTCTATCCCATCCCCACTGCCCCACCACCACCTGTATATGGCTAGAGATGTTACAAATGGCCTATCAAAGAAATGTGCCTTGCACAGGAGCAGAAGGTGGTGAGATTTGTAATGTTTAGCACATAGGGCTGCTTCTTTTTCAGTTTCAGATTGTCCCTCAAGAAAGTACTTTCTCCCACACAGGCAGATGATCTTACTGGGCAAGCAAAGCATAGCTGTTGACACACTCTTGGTGTGGCATCATGGCCCTTCTACATCCTCTCAAGGCAGACTGTGGCTTTGAAGCCAAATCCTCCCAGGGCTAGATACTGCAAGATATTGAGCACCCTTTGCTAGCATAAAAGCAGGCTTAGTACCCTGTTTAGCTGGGCTCTTCAAAAAAGAGAAGCACAAACTCTATTCCTAGGGAAGAAATTCTCTTTGGGATTTAATCCTATTTCCTGTCAGGATTCTTTTCAAAATGACAAATATATGGTGTATGCAAGAACCTGGCCAGCCATGGATCTTTTAGCCATAGAAAATGCAAAGCAAGGGCCTACAGCAGTGCAAATTCTGTATGTTGCCCCCTACATAAACTGGATAATCTCTGATGGGCAGCCTTGTTAGTCTGTATTTTGTCAAAAAAACAAGCAGTAGTGTAGCACCTTAAAGACTAACACATTTATTTGTTAGGTAATGAGCTTCCGTGGGTAAGACACACTTCTTCAGGACTGCTTAGATAAGCTGGATGATCAGCTTAGAATGCAACTGAGAATCCAGGGCCCACCCATATGTCAGTATCTCACTTGAGACTGCCTGTAATGTTGCCAGTCTCTCTTGTTTGTGGTGATATCATCTGAAGTGCAGGAAGTAGAGTTAGGCTAAAAATGTATAATGAATAATCTCTAGCCAATGCATTTTGCCACTTTCTCTTTGTTTGTCCCAAAACACAGTACAGTTCCCCAATACACTCCCTATACAGCAAATAACACCTATGACGTTCCTTTTCTGTAGCTCAGCAACAATTCATTGCAAGTGCTGACTATTTAATATTCAAATTGTCCTGCTTAGGAATATGTCACAGGAAAATTTCTTTTCCCTTATTGGACAGGGGTGGATAACACTTCCCCAACTGTCAAAAAGAGGATTCAAACTCCTGATCTCAGTCAGTGCCAACCTACTGCACTTTAAAAGGAGGAACTCAGCCCATTGTGGGGGTGGTCCTCTGAAACAGGCAGCGCGAGAGCTCCCAGGCCAGGACCCTGGGTTACATGCTGCAAAGCAGCTTGGGAGGACTACCAGCCTCAGCACTCAGGTGGAAGAGAACAGACTAGTTTGTTGAACTATGCAGAATTCATTCTTAGCTTTTAACCAAGAAAAGGGGTGAAAGGTGAGACTGCAGAACATGAAAAGCTACTTCCCCTTCTCACTGCGAGGTGTCCTGGCCTCTCTTGGGCCTTTTAGTATGGACTATTTTACACGCTCTGTCAGAAGTCAAGCTCACTGGCAGACACTGCTCCATACCGTAGTGCCATACCACATGGCTGCCATTGCCTCTGCAACGATGGATAATGTATGAGGTAAAGGAGGAGCCCACCTTTAGGAGTTGCCCAGGCTCTTTGGTTGGCTGGGGTAGAGAATGTCACCAGTGTTCTCTGGAACAGCTGAATAAAACAGCACATGGATCAGTGAGCAAAAATGGCCCATCAGTCACTCAGCAGAGAAAAAAAAAAGCCAAGTGGGTAGTGCCCTCTGGAAGTTGTTTTGCATGGTACCACCTTGCTTCTCTAGCCCTAGAGCTGGTCCTGTGGAGGTGACTGTCAGACAGAACCTGTGACAGTGACTACTAGAAAGAAATGGCTGGCTTTTAGTATCCATGATTAAAAATGAAATTTGCTCCCTGGTGTGAAAATCAGCCCATATTCCACAAAGTCACTTAATTCTCACTAGAGCCATTAAAACATTTCCGAAAATGTTACATTATTTGTTCAATTCAAATAGAAACCACCACTTCTTTTCACACAGGCCACCAAGCATTGTCTGTAATAGTCCATGTTTTTCTTCAGAGTAATCTTGAATGTGAGAGCATATATTGCATCCACAGTCTGCTTTTTGTCTTTGCCTTGATAAAACATGTTATTTAGAATGCTTATTTCATGGACTGATAGGACATAATGTGGGCATGGGATGTGAACAAGAAGCATGTTGCAGAAAATAATTTCTGCTACAGTCAGAGCGGTGGGGCAGAAAGAAAAGGTCGCATCCTAGACATGCTGAGGAGGGAGTAGCAGGATTTGGAAGTGGCCAAGTAATATGAATATGGGGACAAGGAGGGAGGCAAACACAAATCTGAGATTAAAGGTGCAAGTTACAACTGAGGGAAAGCTTTTTGTTGTTTGTAGAGCACATAGGACAATGAGTCCTGGTCCATGATCTGGGCTCATAGGCTCAAAAATAAAACCAATAAATAATAATGAGGAGGCTGGTAGTGTTGTCTGTAGTGCCAGAGATGGGGTGTAAAAAAGGTTTGGCGGGGAAGAGGGAGAGACGAGATGAAGCCTCTTTTGCACTCCTAGCAGTGCTGGTGTGCAATGCTGGAGTGGTGTAATCCCCTAAGGAAGCTGACATCACCACAGCCATAGCAGAAAACCCAGCTGCATGGCAGCATCCTAAGAAAGCAACATCGCACTCATTCCTAGAGTGGAAGAGGAGACTGCTTTAATCAGCAGAGCTGGCTTCCTGGTTTTACATGAGCTTGCAAAAGGAATAGTTTTTAATGTCTTCCTCAAGTAGGCCCAGACAGGAATCAATTATGATGGGTGGGAACCACATCTATCTTCATGAAACACAGTTGCAGTCAGTTGAAGAGCTGAAGGTAGAGCCCCTCAGTACAAGAGAAGGAGTTGCTGGCAGGGCACTTTCCATAAGGGTCCCAGGGCCTGGGAATGCCCTTTCACTGTGGTCTAAGAGCTTAGTTTCAGGACACCTGCCAGACTTCCCTGGTTTTCTTCCTGGCTTTTGGCAATATTTCAGTTTCAGGCTTTCTTCTGCAGTGTGGTGGTGGTTGCATTAAGAGCAGCTGCTTGGTGGAAGGTGTAGAGTCAAGGAAATGGTGTGCCACTGTTTGCTCCCCTTCAACCACAGACATCAGTTGACATCAATTCACATTGAAAGGCAATCTTCATAAAGAAAAAGGGGGAAACTTAAAAAAATAAAATGCTAAGCTATGATTCTTTATCATGTGTTCTTCAGCTGGCTCTGTTAATAAGGGGCTCACATGAGCCAACTCCACTGAAGAGATGTGAGGCATAATCCTCCTGCCTTTAAAAATATATTGTTTCAAATGCCCACAATCCTCAATACAGTTCTACATCTCAGCTACAGCATCACATGTGGCTTGCAAACTCCCAGAACTGCTTTACTTCTGTCCAAGTCACCAGGGAATCTAGTGGAAGCCTGCAGGTCTATTTGGTCATTCTTCTGGAAGGCTTACCTTTAGCTCTGAGAGGGAGAGCTGCTAGTCTGGATGCTCTGGATTAATAAATCATTACAGATAGGATGAAAGAGTGGAGACTTGAATCAAGAACTCCAATTGGCTAATGGACAGAATAGTAATTCCCCATTATACCTGATACATTGTTTCTTAATGCAACTCCATATGCCTCGGGCTTGATATAACATTGATGACTGATTTTATTTCTCCTTATCATAAAAAAAAGCCCACGAGTTATAAACATCTGCATGATACATATCTCACTCTCATAATTTAAATGCAAGTTAAAGTAAAACATTTTCTTTGAAAATAAATGTTGACAGAAAATGGATTTCTTATTCTCCCATATCTCATCACCTCCATCCACTGAGAAGTGGGAATTGTCACATATATTTGAGTGGCATAGGAATAGTAGTCTCACTGAAAATCTCCATGCTTTGGGCTCCTATGTCATCTAGGTTCTTCTGAAACTATTTCTGTAAGAAAGAGAGTTAGGAGCATATGTTCAATTGAAATCTGTGGCAATTAGCTTCCTGATTTCCTTAGCTCCCTTCAAAACCCACCTTTTACTCATTTTTATCACAGTAGTGCCCAGAGGATCTATTCAGGGATGAAAGCCCCATGCAGCTACAGGTTGAACCTCTCTCATCCAGCACCTTCAGGATCTGACCAGAGCTGGATGAGAGAATTTGCAGGACAATGGGAGGTCAATGTTTTCTAGCATATTACCAAGACTTCCACTGTTTACTGGGCTCTTAGAAGACATTTAGAGTTAAATTACAGCTAAATAACAGCAGAGAACTTTTGAGAAACAGGACTGATGGTGTTAAACAAACTTTATGGGACCACGAGAAACTTGCCAACAACCATGATAAGTGGTCATCTATCTTACTAAAATCATGCCAGATTACGGAGTTTTCCAAATGAGAGAGTTCCAAATTAGAGGTTCAACATGTAGTCCTCCTGTATTGTCCTAAACACAGTATCTAAGACTTGTATCTAATCTCATCAGTGGATATTTCCTATTATACTCATTTCTGGTTACTTCAGACTCCCTGCCCCCTCACCAACATAATAACACAGCAGTCATAGTCTCTTACACCCCAATCCTTCAAAGAGTTGTGAACGTGCTTTATTTTTAATCCATGTGAGTAGTTCCAAAGACTTCATAACTTTAAGTCTGTGCAGGAGTTGCCACAACTCAGTTCTGTGGTATGTATTTGAGTGTCTATATTTTGTGTACCTTTATTACCAGAAAAGGAAACATACAAATATCTCCTGCTGTCTGATTTTGTGCCACTGAAGTGAGTAGGGAGTTAAATAGTGTTCCATACCATGTAATTATTACCTTGAGCATCAACCACCTGAACAATTTAGAATAATAGAACAGTAGAACTGGAAGGGACCTCGAGAGGTCATTGAGTCCAGTCCCCAGCCCTCACAGCAGGACCAAGCACTGTCTAGACCATTCCCGGTACATCTGTCTAACCTGCTCTTAAATATCTGCAGTGATGGAGATTCCACAAACATCCCAAGGGTAAATGGTGTAAAATATGCTAAAATTATTTGAATTATAGAGCTGGAAGGGACCTCAGGAAGTCCTCAAGTCCAGCCCTCTGCCCAAAGCAGGACCAACCCTAAATAAATTATCTGAGCCAGGACTTTGTCGAGTTGGGACTTAAAAACCTGTAGGGATGGAGATTCCACCACCTCTCTGGGTAGTGCATTCCAGTGCTTCACCACCTTCTTGATGAAATAGTTTTTCCTAATATCCAACCTACTCCACCTGATCTGTAAATTGAGATTCCTTGTTCTGCCATTTTTCACTCCTAAGAACATCCTCTGTCTACCCTCTTCAGGAAGTTGAAGGCTGCTTTCAAATCGCCCCTAACTCTTCTCTTCTGCAAAGTAAATACAGTAAACCCTCAAGAAGCATGATTTTGATTTGCGCTTAACTTGCACTAAGGACATCGAAACACTCCTCCTCCAGCCCCTGGCTTCCCCAGCTGGGAGAGCCTGATGGGCACACAGCTGCTTTCATTGCTGGTTCTCCCAGCTGGGAGAAACCATGCTGCAAGCCTCCATCTGCATGCTGGTCTCTTCAGCTGGGCAGCCCATCAGGCACATAACTGCTTGTAGCGTAGTTTCTCCTAGTTGGGAGAAACTGTGGCACAAGCATCTGCATACCACCCAGCTGGGAGAAGCTGGGGGCCACGTGGCTTCCCCCCCACCTCCTGTCAGATGCCTGCTCCCACAATCACACCCAATTTAGGCAAAATTCAATATGTGCTGCATAAATTGAGGGATTACTGTCGGCGCAAATCACTCAGCCTCTCCTCATAGGTCATGTGCTCCAGCATCCTAATCATTTTTGTTGCCCTCTGTTATGCATCCACATCCTTTCTATACTGGAGGCCCAGAAATGGACACAATACCCCAGATCTGGCCTTGCCAGTGCCAAATAGAGGGGAATAATAACTTCTCTAGATCTGCTGGAAATGCTTCTCCTAATGCACCCCAATATGCTATTAGCCTTCTTGGCTACAAGAGCACACTGTTGACTCATATCCAGCTTCTCATGCACTGTAATCCCCAGGTCCCTTTCTGCTGCATTGCTCTTTAGCCAGTCGACTCCAGCCTGTAAAAACACTTTGGATTTTTCCATCCCAAGTGCAAGACTCTTCACTTCTCCTCCCTGAACCTCATCAGATTTCTTTTTGCCCAAACCTCCAATTTCTCTAAGTCACTCTGGACCCTATTCCTATCCTCCAATGTATCAAGCTGGTCCCCTAGCTTAGTGCCATCTCATTTTTGTCAGGGATAAGAGGCTGTCAACAAGTGCACAATTTGTAAATGAGTGCCTCATTTGCATTATCAAATGCTTGCTTTGCATGAGCCTGCCGGCAGCAGTATGCCATGTAGACATAGCCAAAGAGAAGTACAGGGGTTAACAGGGAAACAGACTGAGGCCTGGTCTACATTAGTGCTTAAGCTGATGTAAAATTACCTGGCTCAGTGGTGTGAAAGAATCAGCCATCTAAAAACATAGCTCACATCAGTCTAAACCAGTGTATTCCTTTATGTGGTATTTCCACTGTGCTTCTCCTACTAATTCAGCTTCTGCCACAGGAAGACCCCGAAGCAGTGAAGTTGATGGGAGAGTTGTTCTGCCATTGATTTATCACATCTTCATCAGTCCCACTAAGTCAGTGCTAACGATTTAGCATGCCACTGTATGTAGTCAAGCCCAGAGGAGTGGACTTTTCACCATTTAAACTGATCCAGCAGTTGTCTGTGACCAGATGTTTAAAGGTACTTAAATTAAAGTTATTAATCAATGAGAAGTAAACACCTAAATATCTTTAAAACTCTGCCTTACACACATGATTAACTTTAGTCAAGGTAGTAGAACCAGTAAGAAAAAACCCCAATGTTCTTTTAGCCTGTATTAGCTGTTACAATGTAGCTGTTACTGTACAGTTCAGTAGCCAATATCCATTGCTCTGGCTTTTAAGAAAGCAGTTAGGAAAAGGGACAGGGGAGAAGTAGGGTAATAAGAGAATACTGGAATTTAAAATAATTCTTCAGCAACCATTCATTTCAACATTTTAAATTTAAATAAAAAGCCTGCTTATTGTACAATGACATGTTGCTAGTCATATTTATTGGCAGAGTGAGTGAAGTCTTAAGATATTTTTAGTGCAAGAACCATGAAGCAAAACTAATCAATTCTGACACTTAACACATGAGTAACAGTTTCATGGTAAGATGTATCAACCATATGTATTAATTTATTATAAATCACTATGGGCTTTGTGTGCTTAGAATCAGGTGCATGTGGCAAATTAAGTTGGTTTCATTTGAGAAGCATTATTGAACATTCTTAAAATGATGCTGAAACGTGGTAAATTCTGTCAATGTGACAAACACTTTAGCAAATCTGAAATTCTGGGTGAATTGCATTTATTATTTAATATTGATTTTGAATATTAGTGAATTAATAATGCTGGTTGCTTCAAAAATAATTAGACATCAGTGAAAAGAATATTGTCTCATACTGGGAAAAAAAACCTCTCCATTTCATGCATAATTTTGTCTACCCCACATTTTCTTCATTTCTCCCAGAGTTAGGTTCTCCCTGTCTCTTTACACAAAAACAAAAGGGCATTCAGTGACATAATAGGTGTGAAATTAAATTATATATATATATATATATATATATATACACTCACAATGTGTGATTGAACAGCGAAACTCATAACCATAAGAAATCCTTGAGGCCAAGAGTTTAGCAATATTTTTAAAGGAATCAGACATGGATATGGCTGTCAGGTATATCCAGTGTTATAATTACAAGACATTTTAGAAGAGATATGAATCTATGTCCTCTGGGGCTAGAGCACTCTCAGTATTACAGATTATGAGCAGAATAGCTCACATCTCCCTATTATAGGGCCCTAGCATTTTTCTCTGAAGCTTCTTCATTGTCTTCTATCAGAATATTGGACTAGAAGAACCTTAGGCCTGATCAAAAATGGCATTTCCCAGGTTCTTATGATATGACATGGAAGGAAGCAGATTAAAGAACTTGTTCCCTCTAGTATATCCTTAACTGTCTGCCCTAAGATTCAGTTCATCTGCCACCTTGAGATGCTTTTGAGCTCTTGAAAGCTACTGAATTTTCAGATAGCCTAAATGCAAAAAAGCGCCCAGAAGCACCTAAAACCCGCTTCACCCTACTGGCTATAGACTGGGCCTCGATGCTTCTCACATTCACAACCTCCATGTGTGATAAGTGCAACCCTTATAGTAAAACAATGTGTCCTGAAAACATTCCAAGTAGCAATATACCCACATCAGTCTCCAAACAGTCTTACTCAAGTGGCAGTGGTTGGTAGAATGGACTGAGGTGAAGAGGTGTCCGAGACGCCCTAAGCAACCGCTAGAAATCATGCTTACGCACATGAATGCCCTGAGATTCCTAGCAACCACATGCATGAGGATGTCATAAGATACAACATGCCTTCAGCATGGACACTCAGTCATGATCTTGTTGGGCCCTCTGTGTGCTCCCTGCACTGTCTAGAAAGTGGCTGACTATTGGAGCTAAATGATCCTGCAGTCTGATCTATTCATGAATCTGTTCTAGAGTCCAAATATGGAGTAGTGAATTGCCAGTATGCAGAAGATGACATAGAACAATATATAATTTATGTCATATATATCTCTGTGCTGAAGGCAGCCTGGATTATTGCCCTGTTGGCCTAGACGTGGACAAGATGCTGGACTAGAAGTCAGTCAACATGATTTGTCCCATGCTTCTGCAGTTGACCCACAACAGTGGGCTTAAATGGCATCAAGGGTGGTGCAGGTTGGACTTTAGCACAAACTACCTCACTGTCAGGGTGGAATAAATTACCAAGGGAGATATGGAATCTCCATCACTAGACATTTTTAAGAGCAGTTTAGACAAACACCTGTGAGGAATGGTCTAGATAATACTTAGTCTTGTCATGAGCTAGGGATGTTAAACAGTTAAACATTTAGCATAGTGGTAAGCATGAGACTTACCGGTTACCCACTTAACAAGTTCATGCCAGTGAAATGCGGCAATGGGCAGCAACACTGGACCAGAACAGCTCCAGCCACAGAAGGGTCAACGGGCTGGATGGTAGGCCCCATGGCTGTGGTAGGACCCCACACCTAAGCCAGGACCAGTGGCAGGACTTCACTGCCCCTTCGAAATCCCATTACTGTGATTGTCCTGGGGCAAGAAAGCAGGCTTTTGTTTAAAACAGTTAACTGATCAAGTGCTAGTGTTTAACCAGATAACCAATTTAATATTCCTACCCTGAATGCAGGGAACTCAACTAGATGACATCTTGAAGACCCCTCCAGTGCAATCAATCTATTATTCTGTTGTCTGATATTATTAAGCATGATTATTACAATACCTAGGGACGAAACAAGGCTTTGGCTCTGTTGTGCTAGGCACTGGACAAATGGATTAGTAGATGGCCCTGATGTACTAAATTTGATGAAGTCTGGCAGACAGGATTGGGGCTGGGGTGCTGACATCCAGCAGCTTGCTGGCTGGGACTGGCAGCAGAGCCTGATATCCTGGAAGCAGGGACCCTGGCAGCTGTAGTCAGTGCTTGCAGCAGAGCTGGGCCAGGGCATGGACCTGGGCAGCCAAGGCCAGACCAACTGAGGAGCCTGGCCTGGACCAGTGGCCTGGGGACAGGGAGTCCAGTGGCAAGGTCTGACAGCAGATGCCAGCTATAGGCTAGGAGGGGAGATGGATTAATGGCTGGTTCTGGCAGCAAGGCTGGGCCAGGGGTGCAGAGTCTAGAGGAGAGCCTAGTTTGATCTGCTGATGGTCCTCAGGTGAGCCAGGAATCTGTCAGCTGACCTCCCCAGGTCTGGCAATCTCCCTTGTTTGGGACTGGTCAGGTCCTCAAGGGGTCGGCCCAGAGAAGTTCAACCTATAGTAGATATCTGTGGGGAAAACAGAAGACTTGGGAGTGGATAAAGTTAATAAAATGATCGGCCCTCCTCAGCAACATTCCTAAAGCCAAAGAAGGAATGAAAGACATTTATTGCAGATGCCACAGTCCCATCTGACCCTGTGCATGGGGAGAGGGGCTCAGTTAAAGGGCTGAAGAACAGATCAGATGGACTGTACTCTTTGGTACCAGTCCCCACCATTTGGTGTAAAGCTTGGGGGACTCTGGGAATGATATGAGTTCTTTTCTAATGAACTCTTCAACCACAAGTTACTGTCACTGATGTCAGAATTGCTACAGTCTGTGTTATGCAAGATGTCAGAGCAGATCATTACAATGATTCTTTCCAAGCTTAAAATCTAATAATCTATTAAATTATTTTTTCACTGTAAATTTAACTCATTTCCCCTGAATGAGAGCATGAGCTGCTACAAGTAGTTTCAGTTAAATTACCCTTCACTTTCCCTTTATCTGACTCACTGGTGCTAGAATGTCTGCATATTTGATACCTACAATAAAAATTAACCAGCAATGGCTTCCCCTTTTGGGAAGGGAGGAAAAAGGAAATAATAGGCTCTGATGATGAAGATCAAGGAAAGCGATAAATTTATTAATTTTTTGGTTTAATGAACAACCATAAAAAGCACCAACTTCTTTTGAATCTAAAAGAGTGAAAATTTATGCACAGCGATATTTGCCCAGAAAGTAACAAATGAGGAAAAGTGTATGTGGAGAAAAATTCCAGGAATAGAATGGATAAGTTGAAGGCAGGAAATGATAAAGAATACAGAAATACTTGGAACATTTGTAAAGACTAATAAAGACTGTTCACTGCAAATAAACATAGTCTACTGATGACTTTCATAGCTTTTTAGGCACCACAAAACGCAAGCAAAACAGTCAAATACCTTGTGCCTACTAGTGAATTAAGAGGCTCAAAAGACACAAGAATCATCCCTCTTCATCTGATCCACACAACTGTGTGGATTACGAAATCTGAGGTGTCACAGATCTGGAATTCAAGAAAGTCAAAGACAAATTGGATATTTGAAAAAAGGGATTACACTGAAACTTTGGTGGTAGTGATTTAGCTTCTGAGAATACTTAATTATGTTCTCCAGGTTGAACCTCTCTAGTCCAGTACTCTCAGGATGTGACTGGTGCTAAGTCAGAGAATTTGCCAAATAACAGTTGGTCAACATTTTCTAGCAGCATTACCAACACTTCCACTGCTTACTTGGCTCTTAGAACACCATTCAGTGGTAAATTAGAGCTACTTAACAGCACAGAAGACATAATGCCAGAACTGAGGGCTGTAAACAAAATTTATGGGGCCATGGGAAACTTGTCCACACCCATGATAACTGGACATCTGGCTAACTAAAACCATGCCAGACCACGTATGTTGCTGGACCTGAGTGCTAGATCAGAGACATTCAACCAATATTAGAATAATCTCAAAAGAGTAGTCACCAAGGAATAATATTTTATTTTTATACAACACCTTTCATTCACATGTAATGACTTACCTTGTCCATCAGTAATGACTGAACCTGGTACTTTCAGAGCTACTACTTCAGCTTGAACTAAAAGAAGGATTATGTTGAAATTGGTGAACAGACTCCCTCTGACATCAGTGAACTTTGGATCAGATTTGGTAAGTCCCCTAGCCAGCTGCAGTTGGGAACAATCACAGCATATGGGCTCAGAACGGGCATTATGCACAGTGGTTTGCAGAGATCTCACAAACTTTACAAATGTTAGTTATGGGTCACTAGGCATCCTGGAAGTATGGGGAAGTATTATTATATTGACTTTATACATGGACAATTTTAAGAGTCTCAATGTGCTGACCCTTTAAGTAATGAAGCCAAGAATAGAACTCACGACCAAACCCCTTGATGCTAACCGCACAGATTTTCACTTATGGTCATCTGAATTGATGTGTCCCAGATAAGACATGGAATATTTTCCTTTGTTTTTCATTTAATGTGTGATCTGTTGCTCTGGGATGAAGGTAACAAAAGGGAGAAGCATATAATAGATTAAAAACAATACACTAGGCCAGCTGTTTACCTTTCTGCTCCATAGGAGTGGTAGTAGTAGGCATCCTTCAGTCTGCATAGACTATGGATCGCGTCCTTTAAAGTTTCAACTGAGGACTTCTTTTACAGCATCTATGGTGACTATAAAGACCCACACGAGAGTGACAGTCCTTGCTGCATCTCTTGCAGATGTAGTGGGTGTCTGGCAAGTCCTTATTGTGCTTTCTGTGCGCTCACTTCTCCTCTGCTAGCTGTCTGATCTTCAACTTGCCCTTACGAAGGTCCTTGTGTAACCCTGCCTCCATCTGCTGCGGTTGTCTGCTAGTTCTTCCCAGTTGTCCAGCTCGATGTCTAACTCTCTGAGGTCTCTCTTGCAGACATCTTTGTAACGCAACTGGGGGCGTCCGGGAGGTCTTTTGCCAGAGGCTAGCTCACCATACAGGATGTCTTTTTGAATCCTTCCATCATTCATCCTGTGGACGTGGCCAAGCCAGCGGAGTCGACGCTGCCTGAGGAGGGTGTGCATAGTTGGGATTCCAGCTTGCTCGATGATGGCGGTGTTGGTCACTCTGTCCTTCCATGATATTCCAAGGATGCGCCTGAGGCAGCGCAAGTGGAAGACGTTCAGCCTCTTTTCCTGGCGGGCATACAGGGTCCAAGTCTCGCTGCCATAAAGGAGGGTGCTGAGGATGCAGGCTCTGTAGACTTGCATTTTGGTGTGAGTGTCCAGCTTGTTGTTATTCCACACTCTCTTGCTGAGTCTGGACAGAGTTGTGGCTGCTTTTCCGATCCTCCTATTTAGCTCAGTGTCCAACAACAGGGTGTCAGTGATGGTGGACCCGAGGTAAACAAACTCGTGGACGACCTCTAACGTATAGTTGTCAATGCTGATTGATGGGGATTCAGCAACATCCTGACTGAGTACGTTCGTCTTCTTTAAGTGGATTCTGGACATTATTCAGTGTTCCAGACAAACTTCACTCAAGTGGTGCTGTAAGCAGTTCCTGAGGTAAAACAGAAAATTGTTTCTTAAAACTGGATAAAAATGTGAGTGGCAAATTCTAACCTTAATGGCATTGATATTACAACCCTCACTGGGTCTCCCATCTCAAATAATGACATCAGCTGATATTTCAGATCTCAGTGCAGCAGTACACTGCCATATGTGTACAGTACAATATGGATATGTGTGGTTTATTAGTCTGTTAATGATTAACTCACCCATGAAACATAGCCACTTTGGGTCAATTGTTTAATGGGTCACAGAGCCATTGTGCAACAAATAGTTTAGTATGGAATGTGATGACTAAAAACATACCCAACTCATGCTACTGGGAGAATTCTAGGTAGGCTGAATGTAACTGGAATTTGTATAGACTCCAGTACAAACAGCCCTATTCTTGTGAAAAGAATACTGGGATTTTTGCCAACTCAGTGATCGTGGAGAAATAGTCCACTGGAGACTTATTAGAGTATATCTACCTTTATGGGAAGATGAATGTGCTGGTGGTTGATATTCTGGGGTTCAATTTAGTGTGCCGCGGGTGGATGCGCTAAATCAAACTATCATAGTCCCACCCATATGAATTATTTATATGGTGTTTGTTTAATGTGTCATAAATTTGGGTCATCATAGATGTTTTTTTTTTTATGATGAATGATAGCACTTTGCACTATGACATATTTACTACTTCCAAGAAGAGAAACTTCTGGTGCAAATACGCAAATTAATCAGGAATTATTCATGGTCAGTAAAGCTGATAAGATGCTTCATTTATCTTGATGTGTGCACTATGAGAGTCAAAGATTCCACAGAGAAGAAGAGCATTTTAAATCTATTATTATTATTATTATTATTATTATCACACATCATTTGAATGGAAACATCCAACTCTCTCACAAAAAGTACTAGCAATTTAAATTAGATGCTGACCAAATTCCTTTTTTTAATTCAATTTGGAAATGACTCAACTAATCACTAGTTATTAATTGCATTTTTGGAGGGAAAGAAGGAGAAATTGAAATGAAGTGATGGGTTTTCATTAAAGCTGTGCCAGCAATAGAATGTATAATGCCTGCTATTGTACCTGTTAATTAGGCCTTTCCAAGGAAAGGCCAGAAGGCCTTATTTTCTTCTTTTTTTAATCTTTACCATTAATTAAACCTACTGGCTCATTTAAAAACACAGCACTGTCATGTTGTTTCATTCTGATCCTCACCTGTTGCATCAGAGATTGCAGGCCAGTATTGCCCTCCCTTCAGTGCTCTCTCAGACGTATATGCAAGTGCACAAACTTCTCCATGGAGTAAAACACAAACTTTGCCTCAGCTCACAGATGCTGGAAGAGGACTGTGACTGATACTATCCAAATGAGAGTCACAGGGAGTGTGTTCCAGGAGTCTTTTCCCAGCCCACAGCCTTTTACCTCTGCTCATAGGGAACTACAATTTTGCTGAAGAAAAGAGCTGCTCAGAAGTGAGACAATGTCCAATGGGGGCAGGATAGGTTGTGATGAAGGTAGGGTCATAGCCTGGGTGATTGGATGGACATTTTCTGAAAAAAACCATTTCCCCCATTATAAAAATCAGAAACCTCCAAAATAAAAAATCTTGTGGGAACATGTTTTCTACTGTCGTTCAACAATCTAGGTAGATTTCCTGATAACCCAGCATCAATCACCTGTCTGCTTCCCAGCTCTGAGGCTGCTGTAAAGCCATGACTCCCAGGTCTTCCAATCTCCTGTGAAACTGAGGAGCCCAGAAAACATGTTTTGTTTTGGAAACCCTGAAATATTCCCAGTGCAGATATGTTTCAGTTGTTACAAAATGTTGTGTATGGCAGGGCTGTTGAGCTGTGTTGGTAGAGAAAGGGTTAAAAAGAACCTTGGGCGAGAGCTGGCCTGGGAACCAATCATGGGGAAGGATTGTGGCAGCCAATCAGAGCCCAGGAGGGCTGCATAAAAGGGATGGCTGGCCCATACACACATACACTCTTGCTCCATCCCTGGAGGGGGAAACAGTTGCTTGTTGGAATTGGGTACCATGGACAGAGCAGTGCTGGAGAAAGGCAAGGTGAGCTAGGGGAGCTTTGGCCAGCCAAGCACCAGGCTGCAGGTCCGGAGGCAAGGTCTGATGGTACCAGCACGGCAGAGAGGCAGCCGGGGCAGTGGAAGGCAGCAGGTCCAACTCCTTGCCAATGATGAGCAGCCATTTCAGATTGCACTTTGCCCCTGAGGTAAGGGGCTAGATGAAGACTGGCAGTGGGTCACTGAGGAGATAGGGGGGCTTTTTACAGTTGCTCAATATTTTTATAAAAGTGAAATTCAGTTTCCTAGCCAGTCATGTAGCACAGCTGGCTGGGCTCTCAGCAGCCCTGCCAGTCTGCCCCTTTAATGTGTAGGAGAGTTACTGTTGGAAGTGTTCTACCCCAAGAAGAATTTTGTCTCAGGCACCTGGAGTTCCTCCTGGGCCTACAGCTTTACCAAGGTGCCTAAGCAGAGAGAAAAGGTCGTCTTTTAATTAAGGCACTGGCCTGGGATTCTGGATTCAATACCCAGCTCTGGCCAAATATTTGTGTGTGGCCATGGACAAGTCATTGAACCCCTTTGTGCCTCAGTACCCCGTTCATAAAATATTTCCTCTGCCTTGTTTATTTAGATTGTAAGTTCTTGTGGGGATGTGGGGGACAGACAGTGTCTTGTTCGAATTTGCAGTACCTAGCATGATGCAGTAGGGGACCTAGGATTAGTAACTCTATGTTCTACCACAATACAGAGAGTAATACTAATAAATGCACAAACACACAAATGAAAGGCTTTCTATAACATAGCCAGCTTTATTTGGTTCTGCATAATGAATTAGTGTTTGCAGACAGTTACAACATAGTTTTCACCTGCTGAAAAGTTCATAGTTTTTTATTTCTTTTTTTTGTTTCTTCTTACACTCATTTTCCTTTAGGAAGGCTCCATTCACCCTTTCTCGGTTTAGCTGCTTTTTCCTGCTAGTTTTCAGTTTGATGCATCTTGGTTCAGCCAAAATATAGCACTCCATCACCAGACCTGCACATCTGACTAGCTTCCCAAGAAAACATAGTAAGGAAAGATGACAGTTTCTGTTGATTTGCTTTTAAGAAACAACTTTTTGTCGTCTTTTGCAACCAGAACTAGGTTCTGTGTTCTCTTGTAGGCACCTGCTGCAGTGTTCAAGGCTCTTCTGTGTCACGATCAATAGCAAATGCAAGAAATGCATTCAGTCCATATTACATCTGTCGTCTCTGTGTACTCTTCCACCTCCATATGATTTGGATATTGAAGGACATACCTGACTTCAATGCCATCTGTAGAACAGACTGGCTGAAACAGCTGGAGAGGGGCAAAATCATTATGTTACAAAAGAGACAGATTGCACTATCATGGGCTGTTCAGAGGGAAATTGCTGTGTATAACACATGTTCACCATTTATCAAAGAATGTAAAGTGTTTTAAATATATTGGGCCATACTATGATTACAAAGCCATAGCTACAGTAGGGCATCCATAATTGGCACTATACATATACATTAGGAGACAGAGTGACTTTGTCACCCTGGGGTAGCTCATGCAGAAGTAACAAATAATGTTATAGGAGCACCATCTATACATAAATGTGCTATTGATGAGGTGCCAGTAGAAGGTATTCAACAATGGGTAGCAGCATAGTTCCTGGATTTTGTAGGACCAACACAACTTACGATGATCTGCGCAGGATTTCCTGTGTCTGCTCTTTGCAGTATTGCCAACGCTCATGACTTTGTCAACTAGTGACAGTGTTATGGCTGGGGCCAGAGCCCAGTCTGCTGACAGGTGAGGGAAGGAGGTAAAGGGGACTGTTGCTCCTGGGCCCAGCCTTTCAAGGGACCTGGAGCTACAGCTGCTGCTACTTTGGCACCAGCAGTGGCCAGAGCTCTGGGCCCCATTGAAGTGCTGGTTGTGCTGCTCCACTCTCCTGTGCAGCTGTTGGGTGGGGGGGGCAGTGCCCTGGTCCTGTTGGTGCTAAGGGTGATGCCCTTGCCTCCTCCCCAGTTCTGGTGGTATGTAGCCATGCCCACTTCCCACTTTGCCTCAGGGCAGCTGTTGACTCCATGGCCAGAGCCAGTCTCATCATGACATGAGAAGCTGTGGCCTGCTAGTAAATGGGATCCTTCTGAATGGTGGCTTTGAGGATGCACAGCCAATCGGCACTGCTGCAGGAAGAGCTCTGTCCCACATCCCATCTCAGGGCAGCCTCCTCCCCCATTCATCACCCCTTCCTGTGAGCCGCAGGAAGGGGATGGTACTTCTGCTCCTCCCCTCTGAACTACATGTGCTAGGAAAGGGTGGCATGGGTGTGTGAAGAAATTCAGGGGAAAATGCTAGGAGCAGAAACAATGGAAGTGCTAGGCTGGAAAACATGGGAGTGACCACTTCTGCAGAAGCATCCAGAATCCCCTTGCCTGAGGGAAAGTGGGCAACATCCATTGTCTCTCTCTCTCTCTCTCTCTCTCACACACACATATGCACACTGAGGATGGGCAGGGGGAGTTCAAAAATCAAAACAGAGACTGAAAAAAGCACAAAGTCATTCTTTTTACTAGAAACGCCCATCAGTTCAGCGGGGATGATCTCATGTGTATTGGTATTTTGACTTGAATTTTCATCTATTGGGGCTGGCAGTACTGTTCAAATAATCTCTCATGTGCTATTCACTTTACAAGGGTGTAGCAAGCACTCCCACTAGTGCCACCTGCTGATTGTTAGCTGATGTGCCCCTTAAGGTTTCTAAGATGAATGGTGACACTATCGCAGCAAAGTTTGGCAGTCAGCATTTGAAGACGTCAGGAATTTGGCTGCTCTCCAGCACAGGCAGGGAACTAGGGCTCCTTACAGTCTTACTCTGGGCCCCAACTAAAAGCAATATTAGCAAAATCACAAAGTGTGTAGGGCAGAAGGGATGTGGCTTAGAGTAGTCAGTCCTGCCCCCTCCCCCACCTCACCCCAGACTCCTTCAGAGCCATGCATGGAGCAGCAACATTTTGCTCTGTGGCATTTCAAAGGGGCACAGAGCTCCAGACACCTTTGAAACAGTGGGCCGGGGACAGCTTCCCCTTTTGCCCCACGCCTGTTGGCAGACATAGGTCATATGGTGGGGCAGGGCCCTGGAAATGTGTAAGTAAATAAAATAAGGCCCCTATCTGGATGACCAGAGTGCCAAATCTTGAACCAGTCAACTGCTCTGGGGACTTCCAGACTTAACTGAAATAATAGAGACTTTCTGTAACAATTAAAGACTGGTTACAAATTAGTACAGATACTACATTGTTCAATAATGGTTGGACAAATGTAACTTAAATTATAATCTTCCATTCAGTCAGGCAGTAAAATAAGGTGAGTCTCTGTGTCATCCCCACAATCTATTTCTTTCATGTGCCTTACAAACTCTTGTCTCCTTGAAGGAGGAGGAAAAAAAACATTTGAGGTGGATACCTATGAGAAGACTGAAATGAAATTGCAGCAGCAAAGGATTTATTGATCCCCTACACCATGACCAAGATTTTCCAAAGCAGTGATTTGTGGTGTTCAAATTTAAATACTTTGAAGGGGCATAATTTTCCTTGGGCACATTGTTGGCTCGATCGGAAAATGGGGCTTCTCTTAGGTGCCTCAGCATGATCAGGCAAAAGCCACAAGCTGCCTCACAAGCTTCTGCCACATAGCAAAAAGCCTGAGCAGGCCTGCTGTGGGGAGATAAAGGGGACAATTGCCCTCTCCTGGCAGCACTGAGGGCTGCCTAACTTCAGCCTCACCCCTTCTGCCTGAGGCCCTGCCCTTTCTTGGGGCATGGAGCATCCCCTGCTTCCAGCTTCATTACCCAGAGGTTCTGTGATGCTGTCAGCCCCACTGAGCATGAGAATTCTGCAGGTGGCCTGACACATGAAATCCTAATGAACCATTGCTGCCAGGTGCTCGAGACAGTAACAGAGGTTTTAGTCTTCCCATCAGAAGAAAATGAGGGTGGGGAAATCATACTTTGTATCTCTCCTGGCAGAGGTCACCATAATGTACACCACGTTTTCTTGGTGGTGGTTTACATGGCACATAAGGCAAGAGACTTGCCATCTGTCAGATTAACATCTGGCTGTCATTGGATTGCTCCTATGTGTGCTTGTTTTCACTTGGGCATTGCTAACAGATCGGTGTCACTGCTGTGTAGAAAGGATGCCAAGAACTCAATTAGGGACTACCAAGAAATTCATCCATTTGTCTTCCCTCAGCATCTTTCTAGTTTAAAACATGGGAATCAATGTGTGGCTGAAATCATGATTTGGATTCATGTCTGAAGTAGCATCCTAGGACCAGCTCCCTGCTTCCCCTCGGTTATCACAAGGGGCAGAAAGCTCTGTGAATTGACCTGCTGTGTTTCTTCCTAAGGAGCAATGGAATGGTTGCAACCCTCATGGCTGAACAGAGCCCTCCCACGTCATGAATCTTGGAATTCCCCTTGCTGCAGCTGCCCCAGGAACTTCTCTCTGGGGAAAATCATATAGTCTTTCCTCTGGCTGCTGTGCTGTGTACTAAGCAGAAGGCCTGGGCTGCCAACCCCCACCTCTCACCTGTAAAAATACCTGCAACTGCAGAGAACCCACTGGGTGCACTTAAGTGTGCAGTGAATAAAGGGCAGGTTCATAGCGTAAAAGACTAGAAGGGGACATTGTGACCATCTACTCTGACCTCCTGTTTACCACAGGCCAGAGATTTTGCAGTCAATGCCTGAAGCAATAACTGCAGTGACTGCCCTGTGAGGAACCAATGCATCAGCTGAAATATGGTCACATAAATTATTTATCAAATAATTCTGAATAAACATATCTTTATAAAACAATAGTCAGTCTGTGGGTAAGTCACAGATGGGCCACATCTGTAAAATTGTTTTGTTGCTACAGTGACTGTTTTGAAACATTTGTCTGAATTTTTGTAAGGAGTCACTGAAATTGTTGAATGACTTTCCTCATCCTGCAGATTTATCCCTCCCCCACCTCTTTTTGTCTCCATGTCCTTTTTGCTTCCCCCGCCCCACGGCAAATTTTCAAAAATTTCTGAGCAACTTTATGATGATGGAGCTCTCCTTCATAGAATCCTAGGGCTGGAAGAGACCTCAGGAGGTCATCAAGTCCAGCCTTCTTCCCAAAGCAGGATCAGCGACAACTAATTCATCCCAGCCATCACTTTGTCAAGCCAGGACTTAAAAGCTTGCCGTGCTCTAATTATTACCCATCTCTCCTTGCCATTGTGTCTAAGCATCTTCCAGGAGTGGATTAAGTGGTGTGGCTAGCATCAGTTACACAGTTTCTTTCCTCTTCTCCATTGCACAGTTTGTCACTTTCCATCCTAACTGGTATAAATCTCTATTATTTCAGGGACCTATGCCAATTTACACTAGATGAAAATACAAACCTTGAGTCTTAATGAGGAAAAGTCCTGATTGAAAATACATTTGAAAACTCTGCTCTTTGTGCTCTTTATTTTATTGTAGAATAGACCCCTTGAACTAGCTGTTTGCAGCTCTCCTTCAAATGCTCAGTGGCTCTTTTATATTTCTTCCTAGGCACAAAAAACACTTTTACAACTAAAATAAATAAATGAAGGGCTGAGTGGTCTTGAATGATGCAATATGCAGTGAACAACTATGAATTATGGAGGAGCAGAATGAAATGATTAGTTAGAGCCAAAAAGATGACTTCCACCTTTGTCAAAATTAAAGGCACAGGTTTATAATCTGAGATTACTCTTAGGTTTTTTTATGGTTGTTATTGACATCCACTGAGTCGATGAACATGCATACAGTACTCATGCATGAGCATTTATTCCTCCACCCAGACATTCACACATGCTTATAAGCTGCTTTTAATATTTCTGTAATCCCAGTGACTTTCCTACTCCATTAATGTACTTGAATTACCCCTGATTTGCCCAGGTGTGTGAGATCAGAATCAGCCCCTACACCCATTAAAGCACCATTCTTCTAAAAGGGGAAGTTGAAATACATGTTTCTTTCCATTCTAAACAATGCCATTCAGTTATCTTGGATGGCAGCCTGTGATGCAATGCTGCCTTCAAGGACCAAGGTGTGTGGCAGATCCAAGGGATGCGAGACTGGGACTGGAAACTGAGCCTTAAATCTAAGCCTACACTGTGAACTAAGGGTGCATTTTCCCTGTGAGCAGACATACTCATGTTGACCCTCTTTGAGCTAGCACACTAAAAATAGCACTGTAGTCATGGTAGCATGGGGAGTGTCAGTGGTGGCACAACTTGGCTGCTGCAAGCCTGGCTCCATGGGCCTCGGGTCATGTTGTACTCAGGATGGATCATGCATGTGGCTAATGCTGATGTCTTAGCCCTCAGAGGTACACTGCTATTCTTAGCACAGTCGCTGGATGAAAGTGACCATAAGTATGTCTACATAATCTAAGAAGCACACACCTAGATTGTAGCGAAGACCTAGCCTAAATTTCCGTTCTAGCAGCACAAACTGTTCTCAGCAAGCCAACCTCTTTCCCCTCTGCTGGGTCATATGTCATATCCTCTATGAGTTACCTGCAATGTCACAGAGAAAGCAAAGACAGAGCACTGCAATTTTTTATTTGGGTAGCTACATATTCCAGTCCCAAGGTGCCAGGAATTATATACCAACAAGGTGCTGTCTGACTCCAAAGAGTTTACAGTCTAGGTAATGGGGATTTCCATGCTCTAATATAGCACTCAGGGCATGCCATGACTAGGGGCAGCAATCGAGCCAGTTGGGGGGCTGATTTATTGCATTTAATTCACATGCAACAAATTGACCAATGAGCACTTTTCCTCAACTTCTGCACCACACCAGAAGAAGAGAAAAAGGACTCATGAATAGACTGTCAACTCTCAGCTTACCACAGTAAGTAGATCTAAGCACGCTGATGTCAACTACGTTATTCACAGAGCTAAAGTTGCGTAACTTAGATCAATGGCCAGTGCAGTTAGGGCGTCATTACTGGTGGTGCTCGGGTGTCTTATCTACTCCAGGCTGTGTTGCTCCCTCTGGACTCCTGCGTGCGTGCTCCCTCTGGACTCATCTGTTGCTGCATTACCCAACGCAACAGATGTCTAGAAGCCCCCAAGACCCACAAATCAAGTGAGGTACGAAGGAACTGGAACTAGATTTATTGTCATTGACACATGGGCTTTATTTCCCAGGGCATCCCCATTTGGATGCCAGCAGTTTTACACTAAGGCTGCATCTACACTACAAGATAAAATAGATTTTTATGAAAATTGATTTCTTAACGCTGAGTTTTATCCATTTGATTTTGAGCATCTTCACCTTCCCACACGCTCCCCACAAAATTGACTTACTGCTGTCACACACAAGTAGCTTAACTTGGGTGCTGCTGCATTGTATTGTAGGAACCTGTCCCACAGTTCCCTGAGCCCCATTGCTTTCTGGCCCCACAAGTAGATGTGGGTATATGATGCCATCTTCCCACATATCATTCCTTCTTTCTCCTGCCATGTTAAGTACATTTCGGTAGACGCAGGTGCTGCACTGAAACCCGAATGAATCATCAATAATGGCCTAGGGGGCTAAAAGATGGTACACAGTTGACAGCCACAAAAATCACGACTTCCCATGGAGGCTCTTTCAGGACTTGAATCTGGATTTAGCCCTCTTACCAAGGAAGACCCTTATGTCCAAGTAGACGCAGTTGTTACACTGAAACGCGAATCATTCGATCAGGCTGAAAGACCCCAGACTACAGCCAGGTTTGCACCTGGGAAAGAAGACCCTTAGGCCACAAATATTCCCTGCTGCAAGCCTTACTTTAACAACTGTGGTAATTGTATAGCTAATACATTGCCTTCATTGAGACATGTATGGCTTGGGGCAGCTACAAGACCCCCGGCTACAGCCAGTCCCTGAAAATCATGACTGCAGAGCGAGACATCTCCTGGGTGTCTAAAAGAGTGCTGCCTATAGCCAGCCCCTGAAAATCATGACCCTCACCACTCACGATCTGCCTGGCGCCTTGTGAAGCACTTCCTTTTATTGGCTTGGGGTCAAGCCACATGATGCAGCTGGGGGCAGGAATGTTCCAGAGTGCGTGGTGCCTCTGCAGGGGAGAGAAGGAAGGAGATGTGAGGGTTTGGACAACATGTAAGCAGCTGAGAAGAAGTTTCTCATACTACCAGATAAGCATGACTCCCCACCAATAACCTAGCTGACACAAAGTACAGGGGGCCAGCAGCTGGTGCCAGGCAGCAGAGAAAAAAAAGGCAGCTAGCAGGGATATACACAGAACCCACAGCTGCACTCCTAGCAAATGAAAAGAAGATTTTTCAGCCTCTCATGCTCCAACAGCCACGGGCTTGCAGGTGCCGAAATGTAACAGTCCTGTTGCCTAATTCCTATGCATTTAAGAGCAGAGATGTAAGACGCCAGAGCGGAGAACTGTGGGGCACATATGGGACAGCTGTGGAGGCTAATAAATTCAATTTAAAGACATGCCACATACTCACTACCCTTCATTCAGATTTTTAAATTCAAGGTGGATGCTAAACCCATCAGGTTACTACCATTCTATGATTTCTAAATCATGTCAATTTTAGTGGTCCATAAATTGAGCTAATGGAATTTACAGTGAAGACAGGTACTGGGAAAAATCAGGCTAACTGACTTAAAATCAATTGTATCTCATAGTAAAGACACAGCCCTAATACATGCATGTGTGATGACGATTGACTCAGCATGATTCCAGGGGGCAGGAGTGCCCCATTCTATTCCCCAGGCTGGATGAAGCAAGCCCAGTGACATGCACATTTATACACAGGTATAAACAAGTTACATACACATTACATATCCCAGATACAACCACTCCATTGTAATAAGTCAACCCCCTTGATGTAACTAGATACTACCCATTGCCTTGTAGATAGTGGTACCATCACAACAACACTATCCATCATGTCATTACAATCCTGTATTGAACTTGGGTTGGAATGTCCTGATATTAAGTTGTTATCTGGGGTGAGAGTCTTGGTACCATGCAGAATGTCCTGTTATCTTCCTAGAATGTGTTTTTGTTTCACTGAGCACTTAGCACTTTGGGGTAATGTTCTGATCAGCCCTGTCTCTGGCAAATTCCTGCGAGCAGACTCTACTGAGCTCAAATTTTTGCTTTAACTTTATGTGGTTCCGGCTTGAGGCCTTTAGCTTTGCTGTATATTAAGAAAGCATTAACTGTTGTTTAGGCCTTTAACTTTATGCCAAGCCTGATTGTCAGGCCCTCTCATTACTACAGCCAGTGGTACTGTAGCTTAGGCCTTAGTAAAATCAGCCTTGCAATGATATACAGTGAGAATCAAAGCAATCTGGCAATCTGAGTTTATGGCAATTGCTGTGCTCAGTTCTGACCAGGTTGTTGAGTCAGAACTTGGGCTTGAACATATGCTAGGACATCTGACATAAGAACACCCTAAAAGTCATGACATCTAAAGCCTGCAGCTAATCATAGGCAAGAGGAACAAGACCAGAACTTACCTGTCACTGATGAAATATCACCAAAGATTTATTGGAGAAATTTGGGATGCAGAGAGACTGTTTGATGTAAAAAACTGCATAAATTCTAGGGTCCTGTGCTAGTTCTGATAAATAATTTCTTTGGAGCTCTCAACTGGGATTTATTTACAGTAGCACTACTCAGGTTGCCTCAAAGGGACTGCTAATGTGCTGTTGCCTTTGAAAAGCTATTTAGTGTGGAAATGCCTAGAGGGCTGTAAGAAGACTTGAATTGGGGATTGGCAGTATGTAACATTGCTTGCCTATGGTTCCAATTGTGAGAATACTTCAGTGTGATGTTATTGCTTTGTTCTGACTTAGGTTTTGTACTTAGCCATTGTAGCACAGAAAGCATAATAACAAATTGCACCATGGGAGGCGGAAATGAATTCCAGTCTAGTTTTTCTCTTCCCAGTAGGAAGACGACTGCTCATTTGTATAACTATAAAGGAGAATTGTACCCTTCTCTGATCTGTATAGTTCATGTTGCTTATTTATTATTTTAATTGGTAGCAAATGTTAAGCACTCGTGTACACTGACAAAAGAATCCCTCACCTTGCCAAGTATTTACTGTAGCGTATCGTATTTGGGAATGACTCCTTTAAGAATCCAGAAGGTGGATCCTGGAAGGAAAAGAGCAGGAACCCCAGAGGGTAATGGAAAAATCAGAAGAGTAGATGCTACTAAGACCCTTGAAATAAGGTGGTTTTTTTGTTTTTTGTTTTTTTGCTTGAAACCTGATCTTCAAGTTACTGAAACACCATAGTGATGTTGAAGCTGTCAGCCCCAAGTGTCATGCATTTCTGAGTTGCTGTGATCTCACCTACTCCATTGCTAATGCTACCCAGGAACCCATCCTTGACAGGGACACCATGGATTGCAGAATTCAATGGGCACTCAATGATGGCTGGCCTGAAAGTGGCACCTGAAGCATGGTGGCATACACTCTTACCCTATGCACTAAGTATTGATGGCACCAGCAGCCCACTGACACTTAGTTCTGTGCTTCAATGCATGAAGTTTTTGCAGTGAGCATAACTCCCCCGCAGAATCAGTCCTCCTGTTTGTAACCAGCCTTCAGGAGCAAATAGCTATGGGATAATATGCACCTCTAACTGATTAAATGATTTGAAATCAGTTTGTGGAGCAGATTTCATCCCCACACCTGTGGGACAGTCTCCTGAAGCAATCAGCTTCCTGACAATCTTCAGGGCAGGGCAGATTGGCTGTTAATTTAAATTTGCAGCTCAAGACACTCATCTTTTGCCCAACCCTTCTGGGTTCTTCCTCTCTGGGGACACCATTCACCACTGCAGCTACCACAGTACAGCATGTAGTCAAGTGTGTGGGTGACATAGGGCACTGCTCCAGTAGTGAGCAGATGCAGGAGAAAGTGTATCCTTTCTAAAGCAACTGTGGCCAACATTATCACCATCAGGATTTGCATGAACATCCAAACGAGGTACAAATGTGCTGCTCATCAGAAAATCTTGACCATTTTGCAAGATGGTGTCATTCTGCCCTGGCTGGGAGATAGTGGAAGACTTCACAGCTGAAGGGAGTGACTCAGTGACAAGGACCCAGAAAAGTTTTTAAATCTGTCCCTGCCATTAGCCAATGTGGAACTGCTGCTGGTTGACACTGGAGACTGAGTCTCACTAATATCCTACACCACATACTGTAGGTATTTTGCCTAGCGGCCAGCACAGTTGACACTAACCCGATTTGGCAATGTGAAAATCCTTTTGCTGGGGATGATGGTTCTGTCTGGGATGTATGAGAAGTGGAAATGTTCCTATTTTACATGGTCATATCTGGGACCAATCTTCTCAGGCTGGATCTGTTCCAGGCACTGGGCTTTAAAATATTAGACTTGCAGAACATAGAAATCAACCTTGTGGGGAACAATAGAAGAGATGTACTTCCAAAGGTGTCCTCTAGTTTCTGCTTTTGTCATAGCTATGAGTATTGCATATGGGTGGGCTGACTGGCCACTTCAATTACACAGCCATGAGGAAAACCTTTCTTGGTACTGAAGGATATGGTAAGCATTTCTCGCTTCCTGAAGGACAATATTACAGAAGTGAGTAAGTCTTCCCTGCGATGTTAAAAAATGGGGGAGTGTCCCTATGTGTAGACTTATTCCAAGTGAACCAAATGGTCATACTTGACTGCTACCCTCTTGACTGTGTAGGAATTGGCAGCACAATGTTGTATTTCAACTATGTTCACTAAATTGAATTTACTTTAGGAATATCTCCAGATACCATTATCCTCTTACTCATGGAGCCTCATAGCTTTTTCTCACCCATATGGGCCTCTTTCAATTTAAACAGATGCCTTCTGTTTATCTATAGTCCCTAGATGTTACTGAAAAGTCATGGCCTCTTTATTAGCAGGCATTCCTGGGAAATCAAATAAGTGACATCCTGGTTCAAGGATCATCTTGTTCTATCCATCGTGATTCCCTACATACTGTATTAATGTGATATAAGGGCAACATGTCTGACCCTGGAACATGAAGAGGCGTGTTTTTCATTGGAATCAACTGCATTTTGTCAGTCATTATTTGTCAGCAGGTGACATCATACATTTTCAGTCCACTGTTGATGCCAATCAACAGTCAGACCACATGAACAGGTCAAAACTCTTATTGTTTCTTGGGGTAAGTAACTATTACTTTTATTTTATACAAGGTTATACTCATCTTATTCTACTCTCCAAGACTCTGTTAAACAGCAGTGTGGTCTGGAAGTGGTCTTCAGTCCATTCACAGGCAGTGGCTCAGTTCAAACAGAATATTACCTCTGCTCCTACACTATTGGTGCCTATGACACTGAGTGACATCTCTCTTATCACCCCCAAATCACTCTTAGAGCCATTGCCCTAGCATGTAGTGTTACAAGAAGTTCTCTCTACCCCACAGCATCAGTGATTTCTGTTAGGAGCCTATGAGCCATCTATTCCTTTTCAGCAGCTTGCAGCCTAGTAACAGCACAAATAGTCTATGATCAGCTGGAAGAGTGGCCCTCTGGGTGGGGTTATTTGTTTCCTCTTCTTTCACACACTTCCTGGCAGATACCAACCAGAGGCTAACAGGGGTGTAGAGACAATCAGTCTCACATTGAAGATGTGCCGTTTCAGCAAGCACTGTTCTCAGTATCGATCTGTTTCCCAAATAGCTACAGGCCAGTCGCTGGCTTTGCTAATGCTGGGGTGAGAGTTGTGCTTATCATTAAACTTATTACTTCCTTTCTTAAGGATCCAGAAATATAGGTGCATGAGAGATTCACAATTACATATGGAGATAGCAGGCATATGCCAAAGGTTACATTATCAAAAAACAGGAGCTTAAGGTTAAGATGTCGACAGTGGGGCAATGAGCATGTCTGCACAGACCACAAAGGGGGTTCAGTTTTGAGTCATGGCTTCCAGTTCCAATCAAGGTCACATGGAATCTCAGATCTGTAACATGAATTGCATGAGTTCTATTGTCACATTAGTAATTTAATCTAGATACAGTTAATGGCTACGTCTACACTAGCCGGCTACTTCGAAGTAGCTGGCACAACGTCAAAATAGCATGCATCGCTTCTACATGTACCGTGTACTATTTCGACGTTCAAATTGATGTTAAGCAGCGAGACGTCGAAATCACTATTCCCATCAGAAGATGGGAATAGTGCCCTACTTCAACGTTGAACGTCAAAGTAGGGTGTGTGTAGAAGATCTGCGTCCCTCTACTTCGAAATAGCGGGGTCTGCCATGGCGGCAATCAGCTGAGGGGTTGAGACGTGCTGGCCAGCCCCTTCAGGGCTCTATGATCTCTGCACCCAACGGTTCTTAAAGCCTCACGGACCCAGAAACCCTGTAGCAGGAAGCCGACAGCGTGCACGCAGCAGCCGTGCCACGAGGTGTCCCTGCACAGCCCAGAGGGACACCATGGCAGCCACCCAGCCTCCCAAGCACCCCCAGAGCTCCCCCTCTGGGCAATCTCAGGGATCCCAGGCCTCCAGCCATGGGAGTAGGAAGCAGGGCCCCTCCTGGACTGACCCTGAGCTCCGTGACCTGCTGGGGCTCTGGGGTGAGGAGGAGGCGCTGAACATCATGGGGAGCAAGCGGCAGAATGCGGAGGCGTTCACCCGGCTGGCCGAGGGTCTGGCTGCCCGGGGTCACCCTGCCTGCACTCCTGACCACATCAGGAGTAAAGTCAAGGAGTTGCGGCAGGGTTATGCCTGGCCCCGGGACTTGGCCAGCCAGTCTGGGGCTGCCCCCACCACTTGCCCCTATTACCGGGAGCTCAGGGCTATCCTGGGCCCCCAGGGCACCTCCTCCTCCCCAGCTACCCTTGACATCATGGCCGACGATCCCCAGCCGGCCTCAGAGCCAGGGTCAGGTCTGGAGGGCAGCCCTGCCCCCCACAGGGCTAGAGCCAGGACCCTCCACCCCAGCCACCGACTGGTCCAGCGAGGAGGGGGAGCTCATGCTGGACATCCCATCGCACAGCTCCAGCCGGGTGTCCACTAGATGGGCATCTCCTGATCCTGGCAGTGCACCGTCAGGTACGTACCCCACAGGGCACAGACCCCCTGAGCATGGGGTGGGGGAACCACTTCACTGTGGGCCCCAAACATCCCCACAACACCCCAGCCTGCCATGACCTGGGCACACCACAGCACAGGGATGGTGCCACAGCCCCCAGTGCCCAGCAGCACCTCCACCCATGGACAGGGCTGTGCCCCACCCCCGGTGGGAGGGGAGAGGGGCAAATCACTGGAAGGGGCCACCCACAGGATCACTGCATAGACCAATGGGGGATGGGGGGGATACAGGCCCTTGCGGGGGGATGGGGGTGTGCCATGGGTCAAGGCTGGGTACTCACGGCCTCCCTTCCTCCTTTCCCCCTATTTCTGCAGCCGCACCATCCGTGGTCCCAGACAGACCTCCGAGACCACCGGACCACCAATGCCCGGGGTCGCCGCCTGCACCGGGACGGGCCCACCCCCCACCGGGGCCACTGCAGCAGCACACATGACCCAGAGGTGGCTGCTGCCCTCCAGCACCAGGTGGGCCTCATGGATCAGAGGCTCCAATTCGAGGAGAGGGAGGCCGCCTGCTGCCAGGAGGCCTGGCAGGAGGTTATGGCCATCTTCAACCGGGTGGCCAACACCTTTGAGGAGCTCGTGGCCTGTCTGCCCTCCCCAGTGTCCTCCGTGCTGCCCTCCCCGCTGCCTCACCTGCTGATGTCCCGCCTGCTGCCCCGCCTGATGTCCCGTGGGCTGCCCACCCACCAGCTCCTCAGGGCAGGAGCCACCCGGGGCTGAGGACCTGCATCAGCCATACCTGCCCATTCTCCCGGCCCCCAGCCGGCCTCACCGGGGACCCCGGCTGAGAGGGGGGCCAGCCAGCCAAACGCAGTGGGGCTCGCGTCCTTCCACCCCTACCCCAGAATGATGGGCTGATGTGTGGCCTTCCCACATCTCCCCCCGTACATAGTTGTCCCCACCCTGTATATAGTTATTTATAGTTGACCCCCCTGTAAATAGTTTATTAGAGATGTCCCCACTTGTATATAATTGTTATTATTGTTACTTGAATCTGTTTTATTTGCTAATATTATTATATGCCGAAAAGAGGTGACATTTTTGTTCCTGTAAATAACAACGATAGTTTTATTTTTCCAAAAACCTGTGTCCAGTGTGCTTTTGGTGAGGGTGGGGCGTGGGTGCTGGGGTGGGGTGCAGGGATGGCTGGGGGTCGCTCACTGGGCCCCCCTGGTCAAAGTACTCCCTTAGGGCCTCCCGGACCCAGACCCCATCCTGGTGGGTCTGGCGGCTCGGGGCGGTGGCTGGCTGGGGGTAGGTTGTTGCGGCCTCCTGTGCCCAGCCCTGCACAAAGGCCTCTGCCCTTGCTTTCCACCAGGTTGTGGAGTGTGCAGCAGGCCCCCACAACCTGGGGGATGTTTGGGAGGCCCAGGTCTAGGCGTGTCAGGAGGCAACGCCAGCGGCCTTTCAGGCACCCAAAGGCTTGCTCGACCACTTGTCAGGCATGGTTGAGTCAGGCATTGTAGTGCTCCTGCCTATCAGTGAGGTGGCCTGTATAGGGCCGCATAAGCCAGGGCTGGAGGGGGTATGCCTCATCCCCCACAAGGCAGAGGGGGTACGGTGGTGGTATCCCCCAGAGGGATCTCCCTCTGGGGGATGTAGGTCCCTGCCTGCAGTCGGAGGCATAGTCCCGAATTCTGGAAAACGCGGGCATCATGGGTAGAGCCAGGCCAGCCCACATAGATGTCCTGGAAGCGGCCATGGCTGTCGACCATGGCCTGCAGGACCACACACTGGTAGCCCTTCCTGTTGATGTGGCGCCCACCGCTGTGGTCTGGGGCATGGATGGGGATGTGGGTCCCATCAAGGGCTCCAAAGCAGCTGGGGAATCCCGTGGCAGCGAATCCCTTGACAGCCGTGTCCGGGTCTCCAACTCGGATGACCCTCTTCAGCAGCAGGGCATTGAGTGCACGCACCACCTGTGGGGAGGGAACATGGGTGCCTGTGAGGGTTTACAGAGTGACCCCCTCCCCAGGCCCCTCTCCTCAGGTCCCCCCTCCCCAGGGGGTTCAGCCCCAGACCTCCTTACCTCCATGAGGACAGCCCCAGCTGTGGCCTTTCCCACTCCAAACTGCTGTCCCACGGAGCAGTAGCTGTCTGGAGTGGCCAGCTTCCAGACAGCTATTGCGGCCCTCTTCTCAACGGGGAGGGTGTGCCGCATCCGGGTGTCCTGTTCCTCAGTGCGGGGATGAGCCACTGGCAGAGCTCCATGAAGGTCTGCCGGCGCATGTGGAAGTTCCACAGCCACTGGTCATCATTCCATTCCCCCATAACCAGGTGCTCCCACCACTCGGTGCTGGAGGCGTAGCTCCAGAGTCGGCGGGGCACCTGGCGGGCGGGGACCAGGAGGGCCCGATGGTCGGGGGGTCTCCTGGTGCTCCTGGGGAGGGCTCCCATTCCAGAAGCTGCTGGGTGGCTGCCCAGGCAGCATCTAGAAGGGTGCCTGTTCTGTGGGAGGGGGCTTGTAGGGCTTCCAGCTGCTGCTAGATGTCCATGTCTGCGGGCTCGAGGTCTGCGAGGCTTGTATCACCAACGCAGGGCTGCTCATGCGGTGCAGGCCGAGTGTGTCTGGGAGGGGCCCTTTAAGGGAGCGGCTTGCAGCTGCCCCAGAAGGGCTAGTGTGCTCTGTGACCCGGTCTGCATGCTTTCCTGGCCCCTTATTTCGAAAGCAGAGGCTTGTGTGGGTGGATGCTCCGTGTTTCCTTCCGGGGTGGCTCCTTTCGATGTTCCCCGGCACTACTTCGACGTTGAACGTTGACGTTGCCAGCCCTGGAGGACGTGTAGATGATAATCATCGAAGTAGCCTATTTCAATGTTCTTACTTTGAAATAGGCTACTTCGACGTAGTGTCCTAGTGTAGACATAGCCAATGTGTCTAGAAATCCCCACTATACCATCACTGGGAGAAGGAGTACTGCCTGGCCTGACAGAAATTTGTTCTCTTCCATTAGACACTCTCTTTGCTTCCAGTTTCACTACTGGGGCTGCTCGTGTCCCAAGAGTGAGTATAAGCTTTTAAGTTCCTGTGGGATGCCAGACTGGCTGAAGGTTGTAGCAGTAAAACATCTGATGGAATTACTGGAACTTCGAAGGTTAAAATTGTATACTCTGTTCTACAAACAGTGTTTAGAGCAGGATAAGATATTATCTGGGAACTGCTGCTTAGGGGGTATGTCTTCTTTAAGGAATTAGGGAAGTAGAGATTGGAAAAAGAAAGGAGGAACCCTGGACACTGGTGAAATCTAAAGAAGGGATTCCCCTTGAACTCTTGAAATAGAAGTTTTTATTCGTGTTTAAGCCTGAATGTCTTTCAAATTATTGGAACATCACATAGCTTGGTATTTATATAAGAGAAATGATGGTGCACTGCTTTTTTTACCATGGAAAACTATTGTTACAGGTGAATTAAAATCTGATGGTGTGAAATAATTAGTGACATCCTGCAGAAGGGGGCTCCATTTTAAGTGGTGGTTGTTCCCACAATTTTTTTTAGAATTGGTGTTTGCTGTAGTTTTCAGTGGTGGGAATAATGTGTACACAGTTGTGGAAACCATGGGAAATATTGACACTTCCTTGAAAAGCCAAAAACATGTTTTAAATGTTTGGTTTAGTTCCTGAGAAGTATCAATTTTGTCACTAGTGAAAAAAAAAAAAAACACATCAGTTTCCCGGTTATCTCTAATACTAGTTCAAATTACCTCTAATGGCAAAAGTTCAATTAACTAGAGTGGTTGACATGTGAGCATTATACTAAAATACACTAAATATGGACAGTTTGGTCATACAACTAAAAGGCCACTTTATGGTAACAACCTCCAAATATAAGAAGAGTATAAATGTGAATCTATAGTAGGAGATCATGTTTTTTCCTGCTATCTTGGTGCTGGGCCACATAAGAGGAAGGCTGATCTGCTAGGCTGTGTCTACACTAGTCTCCCTCCTTTTGGAGGGGGCTTGGTAGTAAGGGATTTTGGCAGATGCTAATGAGGGACTGCCATGGCTATGCAGCTCCTCATTAGCGTAATGGCAGCCGTGTACGATTTGAAAATGCTGCTTTTGAAGCACATGCCACCCATTTGGACAGGGGCCTTTCAAAAGGACTCCCCTGACTTCGAAAGCCCCTTCTTCCTAAAACCAAATGGGAAGAAGGGACTTTCAAAATCTGGGGGCTCTTTCAAAAGGGCACAGGCGCAGTACGTTTCGAAAGCGGCACTTTAGAATCACACACGGCTGCCATTATACTAATGAGGCACTGCATATTCATGCATTAGCATCTGCCAAAATCCCTCATTACCCGGAGGGGGGCTAGTGTAGACACAGCCCTACAGAGTAAGGAAAATTGCATTTACACCAATTTTTGTGGCCCCTTTTAAGCACTTGTCAGTGTGAAGGGGATTCAGTGTAAAGGAGTCTTAGGCCCTCAGACATTTAGCTGCAGCACTAGAGACGGATGCTTATAGCTGTGAGGGTCTGAGCTTGAGAACTTGGTAATGGCTCAAGTGGAACTGGTTAGAAAAGCAGCAAATCAAAATGGAGCTCAGACTGAAGTAGATTAGATGAAGTGTTCTAATCCTAATGCTAACAGAATGATGGGGTATGTATTGATGCTCTTTTTTCTGAAGTCAGTGGTAAAACTACCATTGGTACTGATGTCTATAGAGCAGGACAAGAACCCTGGTACAGTCTAGAACATAAACATGCAGGAGGAAAAGGAATTATGTAGTGTAGTTCAAAGGAACTGCAAGAGGAAACCAAACATTCTGTGAGGCTATGTCTAGATTTCTGAGAACTGTCAGCAAAAGATACGCAAATTGAGCAATGCGTTTCTGTATCTCCTGCTGACAGTTCTGTCAGAAAAGGCTTTCCCAACATTTTGCCAATCCTCACTGGGTCAAATATTGGGAAAAACCCCTCTGCCAAGACATCCTTTCTTCTTTGTGGAATGAAGATGACCAGAATGTTGGCAGAATGCTCTTGAAAAGGCAGACTTCTGTCAGGAGACCTTGAGGCTCCCAACAGAAGCCTGCAGTTTAGATACAGCCTCAGTGTTGGATATTATGAAGTCTTACAAGAGATGTGATGAATATCCCATTGTTTGAGTCATTTCAGCTGAAACAGGAAAAAGAAAATAAAAAACTGTTTGCAGGTGGAGAAATCTTTCCCAGACAAAAATAATATTGGATCATTGCAAACTATAAGGAATTTCCTTCTGTAACAAATAGATCAAAGATCATTTTTCCAGAGCTGAACAGTCTATCAGAGCAACAGTTTATTTTGTGGAAAAGGCAAAGTGTCTGTCTTGATCAAGTTGATGGATTTGTTGGAACACCAAAACTTCCACTTTTATCTGTCACGGTTCTATGGACTTTCATGGAGAATGACAACTCTGTACTAAAATGTTTTATTATTTTTATTTCTGTAGCCAGGGTGCATTCTTCCTAATTTCTGTGTGATTTAGTTCTTGTGGTGTTTTTTGTTCTGTATTTAATTAGTTCTTAGTTTTCTTTCATCCTTTACATTACCCTATTTAGCATCAGAGTCCTAGATCAGGTCAAAAGTCTCTAAAAATGTGGTTAAGACTGCCCTTTGCACAGGAGGTAGGATTGAATCTTTGCAGTGCTCTGTCTCCACACAGACTTCACAGTGTTTTTATTAGGTATTCATTACACAAAGAGTAACTAGGCATTTTTATATGAATTACTTCTATTTTAGATTAGAGGTCAAAACACCAACACAAGATCAGATAACAACAGCATCTTTTAGAGAGATGACAATGCTGCCTCTTCTATGAAATGCCCAATCCATTCTAGCCTCACAAAATGACAGATGACATTGCAGACAGCAGCCACCTGGAAATGTAGGAGTTCAGGAGGAAGAAATTACGATTTTTCCCCATGAATTTTTCATGACATATCTTGAATCCTGATGTCATCCCATGACTGCACAGCCCAGGCAGAAGTCACGTATCTATGACTTAATCTAACCTAATAAAGTACATATTGCACACAGCGAAAAGGTATTATGTCCCATATTGTGGCATATACTCTCCAGTTACCCAGAGTTTCATTTTGGATGAATCAGTATAGCAATTTGCCACACTACACATCCACACAGCAGAGCCTGTGTTTGTACAATAGCTGTTTGGCTTTTTGTCTTAAATTACCAAGCAAATGGCAAAATCAAAACCACCAGCACTGAAACAGTAAAAGGTCATTAAACTGTAAACTAGAGAGAGAGAGAGAGAGAGAGAGAGAGAGAGAGAGACCTATAAGAAAGCAATAACTCACAAGTGCTGTTAGGTGGGGATTTTGTTTTCATTGTTCTTAAAACTGGAGCCAAAATCAGGAAGACACCACTACTAGCAAAATCAGTGTTTGAAAGCAATATTGCTCTCTACCATCTTGTTCTTTGGCTTTTCTTTTAGTCTCTTGAACCTTGCTCACAAATAGATTGTTTATATTCACATGTTATTTTAAATAGTTTCATAATGAAACCCCTGTTCCCTTCCTTTAGTGTGTACATGCTTAGCTCTTGTAAACCAGAATATGTGGAAGATTAGGCGCTCTTACTTGCAAAGTAGATTGCATAGTGTACTAAAAGTATTTTCTCCTGTGTAAATGTTATATATACATTTCAACACTCTTGTAAAACTATATTAATGATTGTTCTTTGGTTATTTAATTTTATCCCTTCCAACTCCCTCCTTTATTTAAAGTTTGAAAGCAAGGCTGATTAATACTAATTGGAATTTGAATAACTATTTAGAGTGGCTACCATAATATTAGAAGGACTAAGTAACAGCGAAAAACTCCATACATGGGCACCACATATACCTAAGGCTATAGATGGGTTATCATATATTGATTAACAGGTTTAGAACTTAATCTAAGTGTACATCCAGGGTAACTATTTATTAGCCACAAGTTCAGTCAATCCAGGATTGCAGCCATTCAAGTCAATAATAAAACTCCTACCAACATCAGTGGTGTATAGTTACACCATCTAATCTCAGACATGAAGATTCTAACATCTCCTCTATGGTATTATCCAACAACTATATGCAAACACATAACACATTAGAATAGTAATGAATATGCTTGTGGTCTGTTTTGACTTGATACACTTAAATTCTACGGCCCAGAGATGAACACGAGACAAGAGATGACAAGCAAAGAACTGTTTTACTCTGATATACAAAAACAAACAAACACAAAGAAAAATAAAACCCACCTATCTTCTTCCTCTTTATTGCACGGATCCTTCCACTGTGAAAATGGTTCCTAGCCAAGTATACTAAAAAAGCTTTTGTAAACATTTGATTATTCTGGATTTTTTGTTGCTGCAACATTTTGTTTTATGGTCTCAGAGGGGTAGCTGTGTTGATTTGTAGCTTCACAAATAACAAGCAGTCCTGAAGCACTTTAAAGAATAACAAATTAATTAGGTAATGAACTTTCGTGGGTAAGACCTACTTCTTCAGATTATAATAATTATACACCATCTAAAGAAGTAGATCTTACCCGTGAAAGCTCATTACCTAATTAATTTGTTAGTCTTTAAGGTAATAGAAGATTGCTTTTATTTTACGTCTTTTCAGTGTAAACAACGATAGGGCATCTCTAACCTCCCCCTTACTTTGTTAAAATAACATGAAATGAATAATTTGAAAGCTTTGTTTTAGAGCAGCCAGGAAATGGAATTAAAGCTGAAAAGGCTGCCAGATTTGCACAGGCATTGTTAAATAATTATTCTACATGAAGGGTTCTTTTTATAGAGATTTCTGGCTGTTACTTCCTATTCTTTCTCTGAGCTCTTATGACGTGGTAGATCTAGTCATTTTTACTACAGTAACAGCTATTTTTCATTTAATTTTAACCATCTTATTTCTTGGCATTTTAAGAGCAGTGCTTTTACTCCCAAGGTCTGGGGTTGATATAGCTATTGGGGCTACAACTTTTATCCTGCGTACATCTTGCACTGTCAGAACCATGTTAGTGTGATAAATGTATCCCTAACAGCTTCATGAATACCCCAGTAAGTCTGAAAACCTTTATTAGGCGTAACACTTCCAGGATAAAACTCTCTCCTCTGACAATAAAAGCTGAGTTTCTGTGACTCAGACATTGTGGTGTTGAAGTGCACAGGGACTGAGGATCCACAAATCCAGGAAAGGGGCATGGGGCAGTCAAGTGAACCCACACACATATACCTCTCTGATGGGTTCCCCTTTGGGTACCACTGAGTCCCCCAACACACTGTATTGCTGTGACCAGCCTGCCAAGCCTTCTCTTGTGCTCAAGCCTGCATTTTTACCAGCCCACATACAGCTACAGCCACACCCAAGCATATTTACATACAGGCACTGTGATCAGTTCTGGAAAGGGTCTTCAGATAAGGAAATCCCTCGATACTGAGCTACACATTCTCTAGAACATGTAAACCTAAAACTATGCTATTCTTGCACTGTGCAGATAACTGTACAGCATAAGCTCATAACATTTCCCCTTTACCCACTTCCTCAATGTGGAGAGAGAGCTGTACCTGAGATATGACTTGAGATTTTCTGCCCAGAGATATGACTTCCATACAGACTGGTTTTAGATAAAGCAAAACCAAGTTTATTCATGACAAAAAAAAAAACAGATTTTGAGCTGCAAACAAAACATACAAATGAAGCATAATATATACACCTAATATGAACAGGAAATTCTTATCCTAAATGACAATACAACCATGATGCAGATTCCTAAGGGGCAAGCTGTACTGGCTTACAGTTTAGAAACCCCAGGTCTTTCATTCGCAGGATAAAAGCCCCTTTTGCCTGGGTCCAGCACATCCCAGTTCAGTCTCTGTTCCTTAGGTGCTTCCAAGAGTCTCTTTGGGTAAACAATTAGTAAAGAACCATGATGACATCACTTTCCTGTCTTATATAGCTTTTTCATAAGGTGAGAAGCCTTTATTTCAAAGGTTGGTTTCCATGCAACCAAAGGTTGGTTTCCAGTGGCAAAATACTGTCAGCACAAGACAGAGACCAATACCAGGGGACTTGTTCACATGTCCCTTCAGTGTGACAGCTGCTGTGACTCAGGCTGTCAGAAGCATCCTCTGGAAGGATCCCCAAGTGGGAAATAAGCTTCTTCAAAAGCCTATTGACCTCTCAAATGGCTCCTCAACCTGAATTGGCCATTCCCAGTCAGCCATCTAGACTGAACCTTTTGCTTAGTGGGTATTACCAAGGTTCAACTACATGTACATCTGATGTAGTGGGTCTTTGCACATGAAAGCTTAGGCTCCAAGAAATCTGTTAGTCTATAAGGTGCCACAGAACTCCTCATTGTTTTTGAGGATACAGACTAACATGGCTACCCCTCTGATACTTAACTACATGTGAGTTCCAGATGCATCATCAGTATTCATAACTTCAAATACAAAAATGATACCTGCATACAAGTAAGATAATCATATTCAGCAAATCATAACCTTTTCAATGACATCTCTCATGACTTATCTTGCACAAAATACACCATAACTATGTCAATCATATCATAATATCATATCTCTAAAGAATATGGGGTGTAGTGTTGCAACCTCTATTTCAGCCTGTTAGTTGAAAAAAAACAGCTCTAGTCTTCCTGTGTCATCTGTATGGAATGTCACAGCCACTAAATACATTCAAACACAAATCCTTTAGTTCACTTCTTGCCCACGTACACTACTGCCCTCTGCAACAGCCAAAGTACGGTGCTAGTGTAGGAAAGATATAGAAAGGTCCCCAATACAGATTCATGTTGGAGCTTAAGTGATGCAAAGGACTTTGCAAAGGTCAAAAGTATCCAGATAAGATTTAATCCCTTTCAAGAGTAAGTATGTTTCCTATAATCTGAAGAATGAATGTGTAGATTTATCTAGCCTGCTTAGTCTAAAGTATCTCCACCTTTCTGTTATGCAGGAACTTCTATGTCATTCAATTTCACAGTGAGTAGCAGATGATCTGGGGAGCCTGTTCCCTTTGGAATGGATCAAATACCTTGACCTTTGCTGTTCAAATAACTGAATTTTTGCATTCAACCAGTTGATCCAACTCCCATTGATATCATAGAATCACAGAATACTAGGACTGGAAGGGATCTCGAGAGGCCATTGAGTCCAGCCCCCTCCCCCAAGGGCAGGACCAGGTACTGTCTAAACCTTCCCTGATAGACATCTATCTAACCTGTTCTTAAATATCTCCAGCGATGGAGATTCCACAACCTCCCTTGGCAATTTATTCCACTGTTTGACCACTCTGACAGTTAGGAACTTTTTCCTAATGTCCAACCTAAACCTCCCTTGCTGCAGTTTAAGTCCATTGCCTCTTTTTCTGTCCTCAGAGGTCGAAAAGAACAAGTCTCCTCCCTCCTTCTTATGACACCCTTTTAGATACCTGAAAACTGCTATCATGTTGCCCCTCAATCTTCTCTCTTCCAAACTAAAAAAGCCCACTTCTTTCAGCCTTTCTTCATAGGTCACATTCTCCAGACCTTTAATCATTCTTGTCACTCTTTTCTGGACCCTCTCTAATTTCTCCACATCTTTCTTCAACTGTGGTGCCCAGAGCTGGACACAATACTCCAGCTGAGGCCTAACCAGTGCAGAGTAGAGCGGAAGAATGATTTCTCATGTCTTGTTCACAACACACCTGTTAAAGCATCCCAGAATCCTGTTCGCTTTTTTTGCAACAGCATCACACTGTTGACTCATGTTTAGCTTGTGGTCCACTGTAACCCCTAGATCCCTTTCTGCTGTAGTCATTCCTAGACAGTCTCTCTCCATTCTGTATGCGTGAAACTGATTGTTTCTTCCTACGTGGAGCACTTTGCATTCGTCCTTATTAAACTTCATCCAGTTTACCTCAGGTCATTTCTCTAATTTATCGAGATCATTTTGAATTATAACCCTATCCTCCAAAGCAGTTGCAACCCCTCCCAGCTTCGTATCATCTGCAAACATAATAAGTGTACTTTCTATGCCAATATCTAAATCGTTGATGAAAATATTGAACAGAACCAGTGGTAAAACAGTCCCCTGCGGAACCCCACTTGTTATACTTTTCCAGCAGGATTGAGAACCATTAAGAATTCCTCTCTGAGTATGGTTATCCAGCCGGTTATGCACCCACTTTATAGTAGCCTCATCTAAATTTTATTTGCCTAGTTATTTTATAAGAAAATCATGTGAGACCATATCAGATGCTTTACTAAAGTCTAGGTAGACCACATCTACTGCTTCTCCCCTATCCACAACGCTTGTTATCCTATCAAAGAAAGCTATCAGATTGGTTTGACATGATCTGTTCTTTACAAATCCATGCTGGCTGTTCCCTATGACCTGGCCACCTTCCAAGTGTTCGCAGATGATCTCTTTAATTACCTGCTCCATTATCTTTCTTGGCACAGAAGTTAAGTTGACTGGTCTGTAGTTTCCTGGGTTATTCTTATTCCCCTTTTTACAGATGGCTACTGTATTTGCCCTTTTTCAGTCTTCTGGAATCTCTCCTGTGTCCCATGATTTTCCAAAGATGATAGATAAAGACTCAGGTATCTCCTCTATCAGCTCCTTGAGTATTCTAGGATGCATTTCATCAGGCCCTATCAAAGGGAATCACTGTCAATGGGAGTGGTCTTCTGCCTCAAATGTGTAAACCTAGCATTTTTGGGAAAATCACTAGGTTAGACCAGCTGGCCTCTACTCTTTTCTGGCTGGAGTGTTCTCAACACTCTACCTGGACAAACTTGTCACATAATATACATGATTTCTGGGTGCAGGAGATGGGAAAATCAGGAAATTAAATTATCAAGAGCACATGTTTCTGGTATTTGACTTTCATGACAAACACAGAATATTTAACAACTGCACAAGCTTTCCTCATTACTATTAATTAAAGTAGGAAAGTTCTGTTTCTGACTTGTGAGTCAGAAATAAAAATAAATGTTCAGTTATAGGCCTGGGTTTGGATTTTGAAAACTCAATCTGGATTTTATTTCATCAGGATAGTTCACAGGGGTCAGATGAAACATATGCATAAATTCATATTTGGATCAGTGCCAGAGTGCTCAGCACTGTGCAGGATTGAGACCTTACTGGCAACAACTACAACAGCAAAAGAAATAAAGTACTAAAAAAGCTGTGACATTCTTTGAAAAATGTTTTCATTTCTTACCTATCTCTAATTACAACACCATCTTGCAATTACTTATGCTTGTTGTTAGGTATATACAAGTATTTCCAGTGAATTAAATGGGACTGTAACATCCATATGTGTTGGCAGAATAGCCCCTTCAAGCACTGTGTAAAACTGAAGAATGAAAATACTAAGCAGTGGGAATCAGCTGTATCCAGCAACTTTCAAAATATTTTGGGGAATTGTATGCTGCCACTGGCCATAATGACATGATGAGAAGATAGTGGTGTTGCACAGGTTTAGCTGAAGGTACCATTTGTTCTGCAGAACCTCTGATTACTGACAACATTGCATGAGATGGGAAAGAAACCAGTTTTGCTATCCAGGCCAATAGAGAGTTTGTGGTGGGCAGAAAAAATATTGAGCAAATTTGCACTAGAAATCAGTGAGATACAATGAAGAAGAAATCCTTCCTCTGCATCCTTTGTCACTTTTGACTAGTTCACTTTAATGTTTGCAGATTACTAAGTAATATCATTATCAAGTAGATAGGAAAATTGAGCTGTACACTGCTATTTACCAACATATTTTCATATTATAATTTTGCCTGAATCATGGATCAAAACCAATTATCTGCATTTATAGCCAGGTGGGCTCTGGCTAGCGAAGTCAGTGATTTTGCTGTTAAACGTAATTTTTAGCCTGAAGAGAGAATTAAAAATGGCAATAAATTTGAATTCTCTGTTCCAAATGAACCTAGGCAAATTTTATCACTGCAAAGAAATATTTTTGGGTTAATTAGTGAGGGATCAAGTCTGTCTCAAAGGCTCAAATTCAGTTTTGCTGAGGCATTGTGCAACCAGGCTAGCTTCAATGGCATTACAGATGTGTAAATTAGAGTTGTATTTTGTCCCTAAAAGCAACTCTCTGAGAATCCAAGGGAGATTCAACACATGAATGGCAAGGGGGTTAGGTTGAGAAGCCGTGAGAAGACTGATTGACTGGAAGGGCACTCTAGGGAGTGTGATCTCTCAGTGGTAGCTAAGACATTGTTGGGCACATGCTTTCATCATTCAGATGTGTTCATCTGAGAGAAATTGTAATGAGAAGAGTGTTCAGGCAGTGAAATAGTTTCCTACAGGAAGCCTGGCTAGACTGGACAAATCACAAGCAGCTATATTGAAGGGGAACAATTCTAAAATGTCAAGAAGTTGGACACAATGAATCTCTGTTCTACTCAGTGTCTATGGTCTAGTTCTGCTGCCAAGAGGTAGCAAGATTAAAACCCAGTTTACTTGAACAATGAGTACATGTGACCCTAGGATGTGGTGAAGAGGCGCTCGAAGACAGTCCACAGACATGCCACCTGCTCCCAGAGCAGGTTGTTCTGGGACCTTTTCCTCCTGAGGACCTCACACAGGCAGGTGGATGCTGTGGGAGGTAGGGGGACACACCACACTTGCAGCTGGCTCAGGTGTGAAGAGAAATTATGACACCTGTCATCATGAGAGGTTCTATGTACGATGCCCACCCAAGTCTCACACATACAGATCTGGCACTTGCGGCATCTCCCCAAAGGGAGGACTCCTATCTATGCCCTCTGGGGGCAGGGGTTTGGGGACATGTATGTGAGTGGCAGACGCTGCTTGCTGGGTAGAGGCCACCAGAGACCCCTCCTCTGATCCTCCTGTCCCCCAGCAGGGTCCCCTCCATGACATCAGTCTCCCCCACAGCACTCTGCTACACTGGGAGCAATTGGTGCCTGAGCACAGGCCTAACCCTGGGCCCTGACTGGCACTGCTGTGTGGGTCACAGCCTCCCAGGCAACTTAGTGGTGGCTTGTAACGAGAAGGTGTCCTACCACAGAGGCCAGAATAAGGCAAGCCTCTGCAGGATCCTCAGGAGAGGGATCACAGGGTCCCCCAGAAGTTGATTGGTCTGGAAGGTGGTAAGGTAATAGGAAACAGCCAGCATGGGTTTGTAAAGAATAAATTTTGTCAAACTAATGTAATAGCTTTCTTTGATAGGATAACAAGCGTTGTGGATAGGGGAGAAGCAGTAGATGTGGTCTGCCTAGACTTTAGTAAAGCATTTGATACGGTCTCTCATGATATTCTTATAAAAAACCTAGGCAAATACAATTTAGATGAGGCTACTATAAGGTGGGTGCATAACTGGCTGGATAACCGTACCCAGAGAGTAGTTCTTAATGGGTCTCAATCCTGCTGGAAAAGTATAACAAGTGGGGTTCTGCAGGGGTCTGTGTTAGGACCGGTTCTGTTCAATGTCTTCATCAATGATTTAGATATTGGCATAGAAAGTACACTTATTAAGTTTGCAGATGATACCAAGCTGGGAGGGGTTGCAACTGCTTTGGAGGATAGGGTCATAATTCAAAATGATTTGGATAAATTGGAGAAATGGTCTGAGGTAAACAGGATGAAGTTTAATAAGGACAAATGCAAAGTGCTCCACTTGGGAAGGACCAATCTGTTTCACACATACAGAATGGGGAGAGACTGTCTGGGAACGACTACAGCAGAGGGGGATCTAGGGATTATAGTGGACCACAAGCTAGGTGTGAGTCAGCGGTGTGATGCTGTTGTAGGGGAAGCAGACATGATTCTGGGATGCATTGACAGGTGTGTTGTGAACAAGACATGAGAGGTCATTCTTCCGCTCTACTCTGTGCTGGTTGGGCCTCAGCTGGGGTGTTGTGTCTAGTTCTGGGCACCGCAGTTCAAGGAAGATGTGGAGAGACTGGAGGGGGTCCAGAGGGTAGCGGCAAGAATGATTAAAGGTCTAGAGAATGTGTCCTATGAAAAAAGGTTGAAAGAATTGGGCTTGTTTAGTTTGGAGAGGAGAGGATTGAGGGGAGACATGATAGTGGTTTTCAGGTATCTGGGGGGGTCATGGGGAGGAGGGAGAAAACTTGTTCTTCTTGGCCTCTGAGGATAGAACAGGAGGCAAAGGGCTTAAACTGCAGTGGGGGAGGTTTGGGTTGGACATTAGGAAAAAGTTCCTAACTGTTAGGGCGGTCAAGCGATGGGGTGGATCGCCAAGGGATGTTGTGGATCTCCATCGCTGGAGATATTTAAGAACAAGCTAGATAAATTTCTATCAGGGATGGTTTAGATAGTACTTGGTCCTGCCATTGGGGCAGGGGGCTGGACTCAATGGCCTCTCGAGGTCCTTTCCAGTCCTAGTGTTCTATGATTCTATGACTGGCAAGCCACGTAGAGACAGGTAACCAGGCTGCTCTGTGACTACCCCTAGGCCATGTGGGCTGTGAGGAGAGTGGAGCTGCCCTGTAGGCAATAGAGGGACTTTTCTAACTCACCTGAAGTGCCCTTGTTGTGGTCTTGGAGGAAGTCCTGGGAATGGGAACAACCTCCAGAGTCAGCAGGACCTCCTGGCTGGCAGGCATGGCGGAGTGGCTGGCCTCTCTCTGCTCTTCCTCCTCAATTTGATGTCCTTAGGTACCTCAAGGTGGACATCAGGTGTGTCCCAGGCACACGTCACAACTGTGGGAGGGGCAGCAATCTGCCCCCCTCCCCCAACAGGATGGCATCCAGCTTTCCATTAACAGAGTGTCTGGACTCTTCCAAGGCCCAGCTCCTTGCATTTGGGTTCACACTGTTCCAGGGTTCAGATGTGCCCCTTCTCCTCCAGTCTGGCAGCAATCTAGCAGTAGACTTGGGCATTTCACTGCCTGGCGCAGAGATTCTGAAGGGTGCTGTCCTCCCCCTAGAGCTCTATGAGGTCCAGGATATCCACACCAGTCTTGGACAACACTTGCCTAGGACCCAGGTCACTAAGTGCCATGGGAGCAGCTCCAGCAGTGCTGTTAACCATCAGGGGCTCACTTGGAGCTCTGGACTGTCTCAGGTTTCCCTTTGACTACAATGCTTTGCAGCTCAAGTTGTCAGGGCAGGCTACGTGCGGCCAGGCCCTCAGCCTGTGGCCAGCTCCTTTAAGGCTCTGCAGTGGGGGCGAGCAGTACAGACGGTCACAGATATGTGAAGAGTGCTCATGTGTGAAGCTGTGCCAGGCCCCTGGAGGTCAATTACTTCACAATAAGAGCCCCTACCCATGAACACTAGCACCATTTCAAAGTAATCCCTCTAGTGTAGAGCAGGGCACTGTAAACGACGGGGAAGGCAGGCATCAATAATTTACACATAATTTGTATTTTAGTCCCCCTTAAAAAAATCATCTTGAATATTACAAACTCTCTGACTCAGAGATGCAATGCCTGAGATACTGAGTAGATACTAGCAAAAGAACATGTGACCCTCCAAATGCAGTTGACGTGCTGGACTAAACTGAGTCTTTAACATTTAGATAAGGGTTTTCATTTTAGGGAAAACAAGGTGTTAGCTTTTAACATGATTTGACAAAGGCATCCTGCCAGAAATAACATTAACTTATTTTCAAGTCATATTTGATATATTAATAGCATAGATCAGACATCCTAACAACAGTGGAGAGGTCTCATATGTTTGCATATTGTGCTTCCTTGGTTTGGGTTTTTAACTGTTTGTATAGTGGTGAGATCTTTAGGACACTCCTATGAGAGCTAGGTGCCACTAAGATTTGTCTTCGTTTGAGGAAGGCATGGGAATTTGCTATTTAAGAATATCCTGTCCACATCTGTTGGCATGTGCTATTAGCTGGGACAGTAGCTGGAGGCAGAGCAAATATTTACTAGCAGAGATACAATTTTAGTGGGATGGTAAGAAATTTCTTAGCTTTCCAAAGGTGATGTTTCTAAAGCTGGCTGAACTTATTAGAATTGTGATGGAATATTTTTTAAAGCTTTTCCAAAAAAAGAGTTGGGTGGAAAAACTTAACAAGGGATTTATTATTTTTATTCCCTATAGACTGACAAGCAGGAGGTCAATCACCTTATTGCAGTATGTGATACTGTGCAAAAACACTTTGCACTAGAAGTCCCAATACTGACTCTGTGAACATGTCCATTGATTTCACTGGAATCAAGTTCTGCTCCTGTGTGGCTTAGCTAGATAGAAAGTGTAATGAGGGGCTACGAGTAGAACTGAGTGAATAAATTATATCTTTTGGGGTTCGGTGGCAGTTTTGAAAATTTTTAAAGAATAGTTTCACTCAAGTCACACCAAATCTGATATTCATGAAATATTTGGTACACTGGAATGGGTATACAAGTCCATTTCCCAGGTGTTCTAGAGTGGGGAATTGACCCTGGCTTATCCCTCTACTTAGGATGAGTTCACTAACCACTTGGTTAAAGGTTCTATTTTCTCTCTCCCCTGACCTAGAGCTCCTGCAAGTATATCCTGTACTATTGTGTGTTGATCACAAAGTGGGAGTTATGTTAAAACAACTTTTCATTAGTGTCTATAACACGCTCCTACAGGTTGAACCTCTCTATTTCAGCACATTCGGGACCTGACTAGAGCTAAACCTGACAATTTACCAGACCACAGGAAGATGATATTGTCTACCACCATTACCAGCACTTCCACTGCTTCCTGGATTTTTGGGAGGCATTTAGAAGTAAATTAGAGCTAAATTCAGCACATAGCACTGAGAGCCAGGAACAATGGCTCTAAACAAATTTTAAGGGACCACAGAAATTATGGCCATATCTCTGATAAGTGAACATCCTGCTAACTAAAATCTTGCTGGAGCATGGAAAGTGCTGAATCAGAGAGTGCTGAACTAGAGAAGTTCAACCTGTACATATCAGTGCTTCATGAGAGAAACCTGCTCCAGTCTGTGTTGTGCAGTGCTGAGGAGGAGCAGAGGGGCCTTGGACCCTATACAGGTGTGATGAACTGGTAGCCAGATAGCTGAATTCTCTTCATTAGTGTACCATGGATTTGCTGTGTGAGTGTGAGGAAAGTCTTCTGACCTCACTGAGCCTGGGTTTTTGTCTTGCCACTCTCACCCTATGCCATTTTGCAAAGATGGAAGTGATGAGAACAAAGTGCTGTGCAGAAGAGATGGAGCTCAGCTGTATCTCAGTTTCCCCATCTTAAAGTAGGCAAAATAATACACCAGAATGGCATGAATCTTAATTAAATAACATATTCTATTCTAGCTTGAAGACTTCACTTCCACTTTAATGTGGTAGAAGTTGGTTTTTTTTCTTGAAGTAAAAAAAAAAAAACTTTGAATTGAATTAGCTTGCAGGAAGAAGGACTAAACAAATCCAATACTCTCTGACTCTCCAGTTAATCAAAGTAATCAGAAAAATAGAAACAAAAAATCAAGATACTAAGCATAAAATGTCATTGCAAAGTGGAGATATGGCAGGAACAAAAACAGTTTATATGTCTCCTGAGTAAACCTCCTCCACCAAATCCTGTGGTCTATCAAATGACTAGGACAGTCCAGAACATGAAAAAGAAGCATTCATGTCCCCACCTATGAATAAACCAGGAAAAAGCTGTGTTAATTTGATAGATTGAGAAAAAAGGCTGTCTCATGCCATGTCAGTAATTTTAGCAATGCCAGTAGTCCCTGGGGATACACGAGGGTTACATTGTGTCCAACCCTTGCATATCCCGAATTTCAGGTAAGTCAGGAGGGCTTGGGCAGTGGGTTGGGGCCAGGGGTGATAAGCCTGGGTTGGGTTAGGGCTGCAGAGGGCATGCAAGGGTGGAGTTGAGCCAGAGCATGCAGGGGTTGGAGCTTGGTCTGCAGAGGATGGAGAAGGGTTCATATGGGTGGTGGACAGGGGGCTGGAGCCTGAGCCCTGTGTGCTGCACCCGTGGCTGAAGCCCTGTAGTGCACCAGAAGCTGCAAGCCCCCTGCATGGGTTGGGGCTGAACTGGGGCCGTGAGAGGTAAAGAGGCCTAATCCTGGGGAGGACAAGGGGGCTTTTAGCCCCCCTAGCTTCCTGGAGTAGTGGGCAGCTAGGAGGGCTAAAACCCTTCTCCCCACCTTCCCAGAGTGGGGCCACTATCAACTTGGCAGCAGTGCCGCTCTGGGAAGGGGGTTGTAGCCCTCCTGGCTTTGTGCCACGGCAGTCAGCTAGGCAAGCCAAAAGCCTTCCCCCTGCCTTCCCAGAGCAGTGCCTAGCCTGCCTAGCACTGCTCTGGGAAGGGGATCTTAGCCAGCCTAGCTGTCCGCTGCTACGGGAAACTAGGCAGGCTGAGAGCCATACATCTTCAAGTTGTGTGAAACTCACATTAAAGCAAGTTTCATGCACCCTGGATAAGCAAAAACAAGGGCTTACTGTATAAGGAAGCCGGATGGAGGGACAGAACTAATTACAATTGCTTTCCATTAGCCAATGCTCCAGAGTATTTAAAACCCGTAGCAAACAACTGAAATTGGGAACATTTGCCCAATACTTTCCAGTATTTAAAATTTTTCATGCTGTCGTACAGAAACTTTGAGAATATGTTTCTAGAGTCTTGAACTGATTTGTCTGGTTAGGTTTCCCTCTGTGTGCATGTTATTCCACCTCTCATAACTGACAAGGCAGTATTTTGTTCCGCATGTTGAAACATGAATAAAACATTATTTCTCTCTTTCTGATTTGTTTACTTTACAAAGTTTTCTGTATTAGACTGTAGGTAGAATGAAAGATTTTTTTTCTCTTGAAATTGCTAGTAAATATAATAGATCTCTCCCCCCCACACACTGCTTTATGCTTAGATACTCTTCCTTATTATGATATCGGCTGATGTACATCAGCTAAAGGTTTGATACACTATCTTGAATGCATAAATGTTTTTTTTAAATCTCTGGCCTTAGCACTCATCTAAAACGAAGAGGAGATTCCAGTTTTCTGTTGTCATGTCCAAGAACACTTTCCCGGCTCTTATACAAAAAGACCATTACTTTAGAAAACTAGAATTTTTGCAATTTCATTAAAAGATCAATATTTCAAAGAAGTACATCTACTCCCATACAAATTGAATAGGTCTACAGCTTTGCAGGAACAGACCAAAACTGGATAATTATTTTAGTATTTGGAAGAGGTTTCTATAGCTGTAGTACTTACAAATATAGGAGCAATTAGTAACAGAAGCTGTCTCCAGTGGTTTTGCAAGAGTGACCAGTAATTCTGTTCAGGCTCTGCATGTTGTGGATTTGATATACTGATCATAAAAGGTATGAAGCTGAGCATCTGTTACAGAAATGTGCAGGGTGTAAATATAGCAAGCCCTGCCTGTGACCGGAAAGCTTTAGTGTCTATATTCTTGCTCTGACAGGTTGAGAGATAAAACTCAAAGCCACCTAATCTCTAATGGAACAAGGAGAATTACTTACTATCACCAATCAGTTATGATTTTGGGCCAGTTGGTCTTCCCAGGGAGGAATCACTGCTGCCCCTAGACACGTGGGTTGCTAAATAATGTTTACTTTCATTGCAAGCTGCAACAAAATGTTCACATTTTGTCTTTGAATGTTAATGACTCGGAGGTTCATTGAATGAAAGATAAGTGACGGAACTGCTGGAGAGTGCATCACTGACAATCCTCTATATTAGTTTTGAAAATGTATGCATGTACTTCTGCCTCAGAATGGTAGTCAAAAAAGCGCATAGATTCTGTGGCATTATAACCTTTTCTACATCACGTCAGAAAATTTTCTAACATATTAGAGGTATATATGTTTCTGAATTGTGCAGCTAATGCAAGCCATGAATAAATATTGACAACAGAAATTGCTTTCTTCTAAGCCTTAATTTGCAATTTTTGTCTGCAAATGGCTTCAGTGCTTGTATCTTGTATACAACTCCTTCTGGCAGCTTTATCATTATTCAGCACTTAGTAATGCTCAGCCAGTCATATCACTCAAATTACTGGCAGGTGTCTTTTTCTACAGATGGATAAACCAGAGCACATGTTAAACTGCAGCATAGCTAAAAGATGTGTTTCTGTATTTGTTGACCATTCAGCCATCTGTTAGGTTTTCTTTAGGGTATGGCACACTGTGGTCTGACAATAAGTGAGAATGGTGTAGTTATTGGTATTAGGTTCTTAATCGCCCTCATTTTGTCCCTGTGCAGCTTCATCTACAGAAATCTAAATTGGATGGGCAGATGTATAGTCTGGGAAATGGTCCAGATTATTCTTTAAATATCAAAGGGTTCAACATTAGCTACACTAAATAGTGTCCTCCTTGATTGTACCATAACACAACGATGAGGAAATTCAGAGTTGGTGGGTTGAAAAGAAATAAAAGAAATCATAATTTCTCAGCAGCCAGACTTGCTCATCCTGAGCTCTCTGATCCTTAAGGTACTGCAAGGTTTTTCTAGACACTCAGACATTGGAGTGCTGTAGGACAGTGAGTTAGCAGCAATAATATTGGTCTGGGAATCAGCAGGGTTCCATCCTCCACTGTGCTGCTGGGTTGTTGTGTGCCTTTGGGCAAGGCATTGCCTGTGTTGGAGACACTGTTTTCCTTCACACCTACAGTCGTTCTTTGGGCAAAGGAATGTCTCCTGCTGTGTGTCTGTATTGGGCCTAACACAATTGTGCCCCCCTCTTAGGTGGTGCCTTAGCTGGTACCATATAAAAACATATTTTTCTAAATAATATACAGGATGATGAAGAATTTTCCTGGATTGTCCTTGGTCAGTGTATGCTGGTGAGTAAATAGAGTAGTAACATGTTCCTGCGGTAAAGTGGCACACTGTTCCCTGTAAGCTGTGTGGCTGTGAAGCTGACTAATTAGAACTGGGCAGGCACTGGCAGCACATGCCCATGGTGAGGAGTGGAGCTGCCACATCCCCAAGCTAGCCTAGCCTCAGGGATGGCCTGAACACAGTACCTCTTCCCTGAACTGAAAGCAACTGTGGCCAGAGAAGCCTGTCCCCGGAGCCCACTGCCATGGTCTGACCCTGGAACTCCCCTTCATATTCCTGCACTCTAACCCTCTCATCCTACTATGAGCCTCTCAACTCCAGCTGGAGACCTCATACTCCTGCATCCCACCCTCTGCCCCAGGCCTGAGCTCCCTCCCCAGGCTCAGGAGCCCCTGGCCCCACCCCACCACATGAATTTTTGTTAAGGGCACCAAGATGAAGGTGATGTGTTACAGATCTCCTTATTGGTGTACATAAAATTCTGTGTGCTCAAGGGTAAGAAAATTAAAGGGAACATGAACACTGCTTTTTTCATTGCTTCCCTAGAAAATCTAAGTCTTTTCTGGATGATCCGATAACCCTGGAAGTTTTTTTATCATTTTGTTTCTTGGTTTATTATTGCATCATATGTCTCCAGGAAGCTCAGGCAGAGGCGGGTGTTGAGAAAGGGGATCAGATTTCCAGAGAGAACCTAGTTTGGTGAGTCACTGGAGGGTCCAGTAATGAAAGCTGAATGCATACTACCAGCTCTTTAAATCTAGAGCCCTATATACAATGCAGCCATTCAGCATCTTTATTAAGAGATTTGCTGCAGCCAGGCAAGCCAACAGCCTTGCTTGGCCCCTGGGCAAGGTGGAGTGGATTGGCTCCAGGCTCGAGGAAGGGTCTGGGTTGGGGAAACTGGCCCTTGGTGCCATCTGGACCACACTCGTCCACCAAGCCCTCAGGAGACTACCACCCGGAGCTCTGTGACATGCTGTGTGGGACTATGGCAGTAGTTTCAAGGGCCCAAGGCTCTGGCTAATACTACTGCTGCAGTAGTGGTGCCTGGGAGCCCTGGACCCCTTTGAATTGATGGGACCCAAGGCAGTAGCCCCCTCCATGTCAGAAGGCCTGGGTAGAGCTCTGATGGCCCACCCAATTTTTAATTGCTAATGAAACATGATGCTGCTGAGCCTGGGAGGACTGTACGTACTTCTTATATAAGGCTGCTCTTTTCAAAATGGTATATAAATGTCAGCACTAATTAAAGTGGTGTCTATGATTAATTTACAAATGCATCTGTTTCCACTGTTACCTCCCTCATTTTGCCTTTCTATTTACCTACTGCATATTGTCTAAATCCTAGGACATGAGCTGTCTGGGGCAGACGCTCTTTGTATGTAGAGTTAGCTGTGTAGCCAGTTTAGTGTTTTAATAGCTACTGCAATGCAATTAATACCTCCTTCAGCCTAGTCCGACCTGCGTTCAAATATTATTTTTATTTTCTTAGTGCCTAGACCCCCAAGCGGTGACCAGGTCTCTCTTGTGCTATGTACAATACAAAGACTCAAAGAGCTCCCCCAGTGTGAGTAGAGAGGTAACCTCCCCCCATAAACACTGTTAACTCTGTTTGTAGAGGGGAATATATGAGGCAGAGAGTTTAAATGTCATTTCCAAAAAGACCCTGAAGAAAGCCAATATTGGAGCCATGATTAGAATTTCTTAGTTCCTATTCCTGCGTTTAGTGAGCTAAGCTGCTATGAACAGTTGCTAACCTGGGATCAAATGTATCCTAGTGAATTTTGTGATTCATGCATTAAAATGCCATGTATTCATATTACCTTCTTCATTGTCTGTCTCAGCCTTTGTGATTTGAGATTGAAACTTCATTTCCAAGCAAGTCTAAGTCATCTATGTGAAATGTACAGCTGGAAAAATCCTGAAAAGTCCACCATAACCTTCAACTGATAGATGTGTGATTCAGTCTGAAAGAATGGGATAAGAATCCTGGAATAGTGTTTCAAAACAAATGGTCACAGAGAGGTAGCTGTGTTAGCCTGTACTTTGGGTGCGCCCCACAAAAGCTCATTACCTAATAAATTATTTTATTAGTCTTTAAAGTGCTACATGACTTCTTCTCAGATTTGTTAAGACAAACAGGTAATGCTAAGATTGTACATAGACATGTTTGTATCAGATCTTTTCAATAATAAAACCAAAAACAAATAATAGACTTTTCATGAAAACAGAAAGAACTCATCTTGACTCTCAAGACCTGATTCTTAGGCATTTAGAAGTAACTCCATTGAAGCCAATGGAGTTGTGCCAATGGACATATGATGAAAATGAAAGGACAACCAGGCACATTTGCAAAAAGTGTGTGAAAGAATTTCATAGATCAGTTTGCATACTATTCATCTAAATACTATATTTTTAAACTGGTCATTTTCAAATCCCATCCCGGGACTTTCGTATTTTTATTTTGTATTTTTAAAGGTTAATATGTCAATTTTAAATCTATGTGAGTATACAGTGTTATTGTAGCCATTTGGACACAAGATATTAGGGAAACAATGTGATTGAGGCAAATATCTTTTACTGGACCACATTCTGCTGGTGAGACAAACAATCTTTCAAGCTATATGGAGCTTATCTCATTCACCTGCACAAATTGGTCTAATAAAAGCTATTGCCACACCCAACTTGAAATTGAATCAGTTTGAGGAAAGGAATTAAACATAGTTTCAAGTACTATATTTGAACCAGTGTCTGTGTAACCCTGTGGTGTGTGTTACAGTTTCACATCTGTGCACAAGCTAAAAGTTGTTTGCAGGCCTAATTAGGGAAACTTGTTTCTTCAGGTCAAGCTGCATTTTCTTGTGCATTTAGAACTGGCTATCTCTCTGGTTCAGTCCTTACTTTGTCCTCCAAGAAGGTAACCACCACACCTGTCCAGGCAATTTTGATAACTTGCAGTCACATTTTCCTGATTTAGAGGATGTAGTAAATAATTTTATACTCATGTATACACTGGCATTACAATTTTGGAGTGTTCATGGAGTAGTTTGGAAACATTCCATTTTGAGGCAACTGCCTGCATTCAATAATTGATGATGTAAAAGAGGCTTCAATTAAATTCCTAACAAACATTACAGAATGGCATGAAGTTTAAAATCAGGTTAAATTGCAGCCCTGAAGCATGTAGTACATCTTCCTGTGTTCAGAAGCTGAGAAGCCATTAAAAATGGTTGACCTTTTCTACACAGGCCACTTCCTTCGGAAGTGGCATGCTAATACAGGAAGCGAAAGATGCTGATGAGGCATGGATGCAAATTCCCTGCACCTCATTAGGGTAATGTCACATGATTTGGAGTCCGAAAGACCGTTCTACTGGACTCCAAAATGCCTTATAGAAGCGCGGCCCGGTGGGGGAGCTTCCGGAAGGAAGTCCTCCTTCTGGAGACCCCTTCTTCCCAAAAATTTTTGGGAAGAAGGGACCTCTGGAAGGAGGACTTCCTTCAGGAAGCCCCCCTGGGGCCACGCTGCTACACGGCATTTTGGAGGCCAGAAGAACAGTCTTCCAGACTCCAAATCACATGACGTTATGCTAATAAGGTGCGGGGAATTTGCATCCGCACCCCATTAACATCTTTCGCTATCTGTATTAGCATGCCACTTCCAAAGAAAGTGGCCTGTGTAGAAACAGCTGTTGTGGAAGTAAGGAATCAGGCCATTAAATTGTTTCCCCTCCCCACAAATAAATAGATTTTTGGGACATGATTTCATGGCCACAGAGTTGTGTTAACAAACTTGGTAGGTGGCATTTTCATGTAACTATTTGAGTCCTCTGACATCACTTCAACATGTGACTAACTTTATGCATATCAGTGCCCTCATAGAGTTCAATGGTAGTATTCATGAGCTTAGTTCTTCATATTTTTAAATCTTTGCAGGATCATGGCCTTTTTCCAGTATGGTCCATTTGCTAACCCAGGAGTCTACAGGAAGCAAAGATTAATTTTTAGTTAAAGATTATGTGATGGGGTTAAATCTCCCAGAATTCACCCAACCAATACTGGCAACTCTATCATCATGACAGTTGCTGGGTTTATCCTGGTTCCATTTTGCCTTTCTCTCCACCAATCTGGCACATGCCAACCCCATAACATGCCTATAAGAATGGAGGAAGGATGAAATATGAAGCCAAAACATTCCTTCCCCTTGCTACACTTTATCACTTCTCTCTCAGTACAAAAGAATGAAGCACCCAGACTAAAGATTTCATGAAACTTGGGGCAAAACTCTCATCTCGGTAGCAGAACCCCCAATGATTTCAGTGAGGCCAGGAGTTCACACTTAAGACTAAATGCTACTCTTCAGTCCATTAGCACACAATTGTTCTATATGTTGTTAAACTAACCCCAGGGCTTGCACATACAGACACCATAAGCTTTTTCCAGATAGTAAATTAAACTTTTGTCTTCCCTCAAAAGATTGGGCAGAACCAGGCCTGCCACCCATGGGGGGAAAGGGTGAGAGCAGGACAGGAGACAGTTGCCTCAGGGCTGGTGATTGGGACTCTTGGCTGCTGGTCCCCTTTAAATTGCAGTGGAGTGCTCTGTCAGGAGCTCTGTGCATCTCTGAGGACTGTGAAGGAGAGGCAAGGGGCATGCGGCCAGTGCCTCACACCTAGTCCTGGGACCTGGGGTTGCTGTTTGCCCTGCTGGGCAGAAATGATTAGCTCAGAAATTTGGAGAATGGTAAACAATGAAGTGTACAGGTCACTGGTGTGTTAAACTTCGAAGTGCTGGCTCGTGTCTAGCTGTGGCTCATCTCCTGGTACTTCAAAGTACCCCAGGCACTTTGAAGTACCGGCAGGTGAGCTGCAGCTACACATGAGCTGGCATTTGGAAATTTAACACTTTGAAGTTGCTGCAGTAGAGAATTTGCTTAAGGAAGTGCTGCATATGCATGGCAGCACTTCATTAATAAACTCCCAACACCCTAATTGCCATCCTCCCTTTGAAGGAGAGAGCTAGTGTAGACTAGCCCAGAGGGTTAAGGGATTAATTAATCACAATCTATAAGTAGCTGCACAAGGAACAAATATTGAACAACAGCTCTTCTGTCTAGGAGAGAAAGATATGCCCTTATCTAATGGTTGGAAGCTGAAGCTAGACAAAGTCAGACTGGAAAGAGGGCATATTTTTAGCAGTGATGGTATTTAACCATTGGAACAATTTACCAAGAGTTATGGTGGATTCTTCATCACTGGCAATTTTAAAATCCAGATCAAGGTGTGTGGGGCAGGCAGATATATAAGAGAGGCTCTAGGAAGCATTCTGTGGAAGATCTTTGGCATGTGTCATATAGCAGGTCACACTGGATCAGCAAGAGGCAACTTAGTCTATTGAGTGGGCTGCATGTGTGGCCTTCTCAACCTCAGCGGGCCACAAGATTGTCGTAACCAAGGTGGTCTCCGGGGGTAGGCTAGTTTTGCTAAATGTGGTTGCTTACCTAGAATGTGTGTGGTGTGCTCGTTGAACCATAGCAGCATTTCAACTTGCTGTCATGGCCTATGTTATGTTCAATTGGCATGCACCTCGGTTCCCATGTCCTTGCTTTACATGCATGTCACTTTAGTAATACCAGTAGGAAAAAACACACAAATGAAAAACAGCAGAAGCTGGCAACCCTGTGCATGTGCAACAGCAAACAAAATGTCTCGAGGGCCATGCATAGAACCTCAATGGGCCGCATGCAGCCCTTAGGCTGCAGATTTCTCACCACTAAACTGGATGACCACAATGAGCATTGGAAACATGAAATCTGTTTTCTCTAATGCTTCTCTTTAATCCACAGGAAAAGGCACCTGATACTATTATTCACCATCTGCCTTCTTGAGGCAGAAGAGACAAAAAAATTCCAAGAAATTTGTTTCACCAGGTTGGCAAAAGTTTAAGGATGGAACTCAAAGGCAGCCTTGTGGACAGATGGATGACTAGATATGTGCTCAAATCCTATGGTGATATGAGCCATATAAGTACAAAGACAGAATATTCAAGTACATTGTACATATTGTTGGTGGGCAACATAATGCATTTAAATGACAGGACCCAAAAGTTAGGATGTATGTTTAAACTTCAAGAGATGGTGGAGTAACTGGAAATTTAACATAATTGTCTAACTTCCAGCCATGTTCAAAATGCCACTAGCAGAATTTCAGTTCTGGAATCTCAGTAGCATGTGGAAAAAAAAATAAGTGTTGTGATTAGAGCAGTATGGAAGATGGATCGTCTCTTTTGTGAAGGATTTTTGAGATTTTTTCCTGTTGGTTTTGAATTGCACTGATATAGTTCAATAAAGTGGTAAAAGCCCCTAAGGTGTCCAGAGCTAAAACATCATATATATATGTCCTATTAGAACAGTATTATCTTGTATGTGAACCATAATAGCAGTAGTAGGCATCCTTCAGTCTGCATAGACTATGAATTGCGCCCTTTATAGTTTCAATTGAGGACTTCATTTACAGCATCTACTGTGACTATGAAGACCCACACGAGAGTTACAGTCCTTGCTGCATCTCTTGCTGATGTGGTGGGTGTCTGGCAAGTCCTTAGTGTGCTTTCTGTGTGCTAGCTTCTCCTTTGCTAGCTGTCTGATCCTCATCTTGCCCTTCTGAAGGCCCTTGTGTAACCCCTGCCTCCATCTGCTGCGGACGTCTGCTAGTTCTTCCCAGTTGTCCAGCTCGATGTCTACCTCTCTGAGGTCTCTCTTGCAGACATCTTTGTAGCACAACTGGGGGCGTCCGGGAGGTCTTTTGCCAGAGGCTAGCTCACCATACAGGATGTCTTTTGGAATCCTTCCATCATTCATCCTGTGGACGTGGCCAAGCCAGCGGAGCCTCCGCTGCCTGAGGAGGGTGTGCATAGTTGGGATTCCAGCTTGCTCGATGATGACAGTGTTGGTCACTCTGTCCTTCCATGATATTCCAAGGATGTGCCTGAGGCAGCGCAAGTGGAAGACGTTCAGCCTCTTTTCCTGGCGGGCATACAGGGTCCAAGTCTCGCTGCCATAAAGGAGGGTGCTGAGGATGCAGGCTCTGTAGACTTGCATTTTGGTGTGAGTGTACAGCTTGTTGTTATTCCACACTCTCTTGCTGAGTCTGGACAGAGGTGTGGCCGCTTTTCCGATCCTCCTATTTAGCTCAGTGTTCAACGACAGGGTGTCAGTGATGGTGGACCCGAGGTAAACGAACTCGTGGACGACCTCTAACGTATAGTTGTCAGTGCTGATTGATGGGGATTCAGCAACATCCTGACAGAGTACGTTTGTCTTACCAGGCAAACCAATAAGAAAATCAACAAGAAATGAGAAACATCAACAATTTAAGCTTGCTTGCTGGAATGTGCGGACCATGCTGACCGGCTTGACTGAAGATCTTCAGGCCATCAGTGACACCCGAAAGACCGCAGTCATCAATGAGGAACTGAAGAGGCTCTGAGTTGATATCGCTGCACTGCAAGAGGCGTGACTCGCAGATTCGGGATCTCTAAAGGAAAAGGACTACACCTGTTTCTGGCAGGGTAAAGCCCAAGAAGAACCCAGACAGCATGGTATTGGCTTTGCTGTCAGAAACACCCTTCTACAAATGGTGGAATTAGTCATGGGCGGATCAGAAAGACTTCCTCGGATCACACTTCAAACTTGCGCCGGTCCCGTCCACCTGATCAGCACTTATGCTCCAACCCTGTACGCCACACCAGATGTAAAAGACAAGATCTGTGATGTGCTTAGTGCTGCTGTAGCGCAAATACCTGCTCATGAACAACTGTACATCTTGGGTGACTTCATTGCAAGAGTTGGAGCTGATTGGGCCTCATGGCCTTCCTGCTTAGGACACTTTGGTGTGGGAAAAATGAATGACAATGAACAGCGTCTCCTTGAACTGTGCACGTACCACAATCTGTGCATCACAAACACATTCTTCCAAATGAAGCCACAGCACAGAGTGTCGTGGAGACACCCACGCTCAAAGCACTGGCATCAACTAGACGTGGTCATCACTAGGCGTAATAACCTCAAAAATGTCCTTCTGACACGCAGCTATCATAGTGCTGACTGTGATACAGATCACTCGCTAGTTTGCTCCAAGCTCAAGCTGAGACCCAAGAAGCTGTACCGCTCTAAACCTGCTGGAAGGCCCTGCATTGATGCCAGAAAGACGGCAAACTCAGAGAAAGCTGAAAAGTTCAGAGAGACCCTCCAGGAAAATCTGTGCAGCGGCCCTGGGGGCGCCAATGTGACATCCAAATGGCAACATCTGAGAGATACAGTTTACAACACAGCCTTGTCGGTGTTTGGAAGAAGAGCTAGAAACACGAATGACTGGTTCGAAGCTAACTCTGATGAGATGATTCCAGTCATTGAAAAGAAGCGTGCTGCACTCCTGGAGTATAAATGCTCACCGAGCCAGAGTACCCAGCAAGCACTTAGAGCGGCCAGAAGAACAGTGCAGCAGACAGCCAGGTGCTGTGCCAACAATCACTGGCTCCAGCTATGCAGCAGCATCCACACCTGTGCTGACTTTGGTAATCTCAGAGAAATGTACGAGGGTATGAGGAAGGCATTAGGACCCACCCAGAACAAGATGGCACCTCTGAAATCCAAATCTGGTGAAGTCATCGCTGACAAAGCCAGACAGATGGAGCGCTGGGTTGAGCACTACTCCGAGCTGTACTCACGCGAGAACATTGTGGTTGACGCAGCCCTCGATGCCCTCGAGCTCCTACCAGTAATGGATGAACTGGATCAAGAACCGACTGTGGATGAACTGAAGAGAGCCATCGACAGCATTGCAGCAGGAAAGGCCCCTGGCCAGGATGGTATACCACCAGAGGTAATCAAGTGTGCCGCGGACACACTCCTGGAACCCCTACATGAGCTACTGTGCCTGTGCTGGAAAGAGGGTGAGAAGCATAATAGGCTGTATTAATATTACTGTATCCACACTAGGGGGTGTACTGGTATAATCATTTTGTTTGCTTAAAAATTATCAAACAATTGAGAAATATAGTTATACTACTACAATACCTGTGTGTGGTCTAGGCCTGAGTCACTCAGAGATAAATTGCCTATTCTCTGAAGCAGCTGCCAAATGTTTGGGTTGCATGAAAATAATAAACAATTCTGCGGAGAGTAATAAATTTTAGTTTTAATCTAAAGCCCTCCGAAATCAGATGAAGGATCCTCGCTGACTTCCCAAGGATGTTGGATCAGTCCTTGTAAGGTTGTTCTTCATGTACAACCAGCTCTCCGGTTTTGGACTTCACTTTTTTGGACAATAAAAAGAGAAACATTAGATCTGTTTTTTCTATTTTATATTGTTTTATATATTTTATATTGTCTCCATTTTATATTGTTTCAAGTCACCAGTGAGTGGACATTTTACATGTCCAGGACCAAAGATGCAGAGTTTATTCTACTTGTTTTTTATTGAAATTGTTATAAAACATTAGCAATTGTTTTATAAATTACTTTTGTGGATACATTGACCTATATAACAATAAAAAAAATTACCTAAGCTCTGCCTTAAAATCTTTGCTCTTCCATTTATATTAGGCTAGAGATCTGTCACAGAATTTTGTTCTTTCATCTGTACTCTTACGGTAGTTAATAAAAACATTCAGGCAGTCTGTTTTCTGTACAAAATTTATGAACCAGCTAGTTAAATATTTAATGCTTCTAAGTATATGGCATGGTATGTGATGAGCACGAACTTCACTAAAACCAGCTCCAACCAAGGTAATGGGTTCAAATCCCAGATGTCCTATACTGGCTCTGTGCTTATGCAGTAAATCAAGATGTCCCAAGATGCTGTGTTCATGCACACAGGCCTGGCCTGCTGCATGAACTGACAAGATTAATTACAGACCTCTGAACCTGATGTGTTTTCTTAATATCCAACATCACTTTCATTTTCCTCATTGAAGCTGAAATAAGAGGTTTGCTCCTGCATAATTCAACAAAGCTGTTTGAGGGTGGAACTGTTTTTAATATTTTTAAATGCTAGTGAAATACCAAAGTGAGTGAGAAGAATCACAGCAGTTTGTTTAGTCATTTCTGGTGATGGAGCAAACAAAGACACAAAATAAGATTATTTCCAATTGTCAGAACATTGGAGAAGTAGGAATATCATTTCCACACATGCAAGCTGATGGCCCTAGCTTTCATTCTTCACACGTTCCCTAAATCCAGTTGTAAAGAGCATGGCAGTTAGAACCATCTGATCACTGCTGGCCAAGTTCATGCTCTCTGGCTATTCAAAGAGCTGTAAAAAATTAATATTTGAGTCGCAAGCTGCTGTTTCAAAATCTGTCCAGTTTTGTTTCAGAAAACCTCTATTTTCCTAAGCTCTTTATAGCCGTCTCTTACAACAGTAATTAATATTCTGCTGTTTGCATCACTTGAAAGTGCTTTGCACATATTAATATAATATCCTGGGAGAATTAGTAAATCTGAAAAAAATGTGATGTAGTACAGACTGAAGCTCTCTCATCTGGCACTCTTGGGACCTGACCAGTGCCAGACAATGAATTTGCTGGACCATGGGAAGTCAAAATTGTCTAGCATCATTACCAACAGCTCCACTGCTTACTGGACCCTCAGAAGACATTTAGGGGTAAATTACAGCTAAGTAACAGCACAGAACACTGAGAGAGAGGACTGGTGGCTGTAAACAAACTTTATGGGACCATGGAAAATTCACACACACTCAGGTGAAGTGACCGTCTGGCTAACTAAAATCATATCAGATTATGGATGTTGCTGGATGAGAGATTCCAGAATAGAGAGGCTCAGCCTGTATTTCTAGAAGAATCTCTATTAGCTTTTGTTCAGGGATATTAGCTAAAACGTTCTGAGTTCTTTTCATTGGATCAGATTCCGCTATGAAGTGAATTGGGAGTCACTTCACTGGACTATGTAAAGTCACTCTTGTGTAAAAGTCATTTAAGTGCTTTGTGCACAATCTATTGCCTGTTGAGATCAGGAGTCCCATTTGACTTCAAAGGGCTTTGAATTAAACCCTAAACCTGGGATGGGGAACCTGAGGCACATCAGCCACACACAGTTCATCATAGTTAGCTGCCGATACACTATACAACTCTTTGTTTACCTGAACATCTACAGGCACGACTGCTCACAGCTCCCAGTGGCGACAATTTGCTGTCTGATAAATGGGAGCTGTAGGAAGCAAGGCAGGCTTTGCAACTGCTTTCCATGATTCCCATTGGCCAGGAACAGTGAGCCATAGTCACTGAGAGCTGCAAGCAGCCATACCTATGGATGCTGAGATAAACAAAGTGGCTGGCTGGCTGCCAGCAGCGAATCCTGATGAACCTCAGGCTACCCAGGAGCCAGAGGGTCCCCTTTCCTGTTCTAAACAATTGAGTCAAGGCCTTGAAATCAGTATTATAACTAGGATTTAATTCCACAAATTCGAACTCAGTGTCCTAGGCTTTAGCACACAACCACCCTTTCCTTTTTAATAATATAAGTTAAAAACCTTTGTATGTATAGGTGTGTGTTCATTATAAGATGTGTTCACGGAACACAACATCCAGTCTGTGAAATGATGAACCTGCAGAGTACTTCACAGTGTTCTGGTGTGTGCACTTAAAATTCGCACCATTTTAAAAGAGAGAGGGAAAAGCTGAAGAAATATTGTACTGACACGAAACATAAAGATGAGGCATTCAAAGCAACCAAGGTGATTCCTGCAGACATCATCTGTTATGTTTAATACAATCGCAGCAGCAGAATCTATACCACTAATTAAATCGATGTAATAATGTCGCTCAGCGATATGCAAATGACCTCCCTCCCGCGAGCAATATGTTACATTGACTATAAGTGCTGTCCATGTTAATATGGTGTCCTGCTAACATAGCTTCCACCTCTCCTGGAGAAGGAGGAATTATGCCAGCAGGAGAGTGGCCTCTCACACCAGATGTGCTACTGTGGCACAGTTTCACTGGAGCAGCTGCACCACTGTAGCGCAGAAGAGTAGACTTGCCCTAAGAAAGATTCCTCCCTCATCTTCTGGCAAAAAGTAAGATTTTGTCCACTCCTCAGGTGTACTGGGTTGAAGTGTAAGGGTGTGGATATGATGTGATGCAGTTTGGACTCAGGGCACAAGAAAAGCAATGCCTCCAGCAAATCTGAGCTGTAACTCCTTAGAGGGGATGCTGCTAGTGTCAATTTAAATGTCCCAAGTTAGCACTAAACCCTAGACCAGGGGTCAGCAACCTTTCTGAGATGGAGTGCTGAAATTTGGAGATGGGGGAAATCCACTTAGAGATCTTGGGACATGAATGCATGTGTCTGGGGTAATAAAAAATCTATTTTGAGTGGTTCTGAGATGCATGTCTGTATTATTCTGTGTCCTCCTCAGGCAGAAAGCTGCTAGGCTTCTCATTGCCACAGATAAGGAAGTGGAGCATACATTAATTGCAATTACAACCTTTACACTGTTAATCTGAGATGCGCGGAGTTGTGAATGACAGGAGTAGGTAACTGCTTTCTGTATCAGACTTTTAAACACATCAATGTCCTTTTTGGAAGGAATTCATTGTTTTTTCCATGTAAAGAACAGTTGGCCATAATGTTTTAATTTAGCATTTAAGCAGGTGCCTCAGGAAATGCTGGAAGTTTAATAGAGTTTGACCTTCTGTCCTCTGTGTACGGACCGAGTGCTGACAATAACTTTTTAAAAGTCACTAATAGTCCTACTTAAAACAGCTTCATTAATAAATAAATTAAGATGCAGAGATTTACCATTTAGGTGGTGGTTGGCAGCATTAGCTGGACTTTTGTTAATCTACTGGTGGCATAGCTTTGAGCATGCTCCCAGCTACATGGGGAAGGAGAGGCAGGCCTGAGCTCTCACCTCATTTGCTAATGAAAATTGGCTCATGTGTCACGCTTGCCACCCATGCCGGGGGTTGCTGACCCTGCTCTAGACTCTTAAGGTCATACCCATAGCACTCACATGAGGGATAAACAACCCAACAAATTGGTGTACACTATTATTTGGGTGCCATGAGTCAGAATTATGGGTGATGTCGATAGGACGGCAAGACCTCAGAACTTAACATTGTTAACTGTATTTGAAAATGTATTTAAGTTATTATTTTTAAAATCCTAACAGAGTAAAAAATGTGTTTGTTTGCTGGCCAAACTGAAAAATCAGGAGGACTAGAATTTGTTCTGAATTAATCTGAAACCAGAAACTTTCAGTGAAATACAAAGTAAAATTTAAAAAAAAATCAGGTTGAACAAACCACTTTGTTTAGAATTATGTGTTATGATTTTTAACCAGGGTAAAACTGAGTAACGTTACAAACAAAAAAGCTGTTTTGAATGTAAAAATCCATAATGTTTCATTCTAAAAATGTCAAGTGGATGCTTCAATATTTTGGAAAGAGGGAATGGGACATCTTGGTTTTTACCAAAATAATTTAAATTCAACATGAATTCCCAAAATATGTCACTCAACACAATTCTGCATTTTTGGGTAAAGTCCACGTTTTTCCAATGCTCTACTTAAAATGCATTGTTCAGACTTTTCCTTTTCGTTTTAGCTCTTGAAAGTTGAATTCATAATAACTATGGTCTAGTGATGATATTCAGCTTGGAATATTTTTAGCTGAAATAAAACATGAATTCTCTGACAATTTCTTACACAAGTAGAGAGTATTAAGCTACCACTATGATAGCTGCCTTATAGATAATCTATGTCGGATGGATTGGTGCCTCGGATGAATAGTAACTTTTGAATGCTAGTCTGGCTAACTTGGATTATTATTAACTAAAAATAGTGGAAACCTTTTCAATATGGCTCATAATTTTTCATTACAGGATATTGGAGTCTTCCAGACAACATTAATCTCTTAACAATTTTGATGTGAAGGTGTCGATGCATTACGGACAGTGATAGTACAAGTAGGTTCTTATTTTCTTTTAAAATCTTTCTTACTGAAATGTAACTAAGCAATACAGAACTATTTAGAGTGGGATCACAAAGCAGTTTTTAGCATTCAAGAGTCTGGATACAGTGAGTAAATTTACATGGTGCTCTGAATTACCTGCTATGCAGAATAATTGATTTCCTCCAGGTATATATCTGAATTTTATATATTTTAAACTTATTACAATTGCTGTATGTTAATTTTTACCCTACATAATTTTAATGGAACATTTCTTTATTGTGGGTACGAATTTAAAGTCTACAGTATCTTTTTGCTCTTTACTAGATAATTTTGTACAGAAATGGTCTATGCTCTTAACAAGGATTTTCAGAAATGCAACAATAAAACAATAATTGTATCGAATTCCAAAGCTCACAGTGATCATGACGATGGGGATTTTAATGTATGGAGAAGAATTAATCTTGAGTTGTTAGGGTTTATTTTAGTTTTATATGTGTAAGATGCAACTGAGGTCTGAAAGAATGAACTTCATCATTCTCCCTGTTCCTAGATGAGTGATGCTCTTCACTTGAATAAACACAGTAAGGGAAATACGTGCAAAGAGGCGGTGGTTGTTTTTAGTTTTCTGGAAAAGAAACTAGGTTAGAATGATAAAGAAAAAATTTAGTTGGGAACCATGGGTGCAAATTTGAAATCTATTCATGGGTTTTCTGCTTCATGTGCCTCCAATATACCTAGACAAACCAAAACAGGAACTGTACACAATTTTTCAAGATCAAATATGTGTATTGGTTATTTTGGGTAACAGTTGAACTAAACCCAAATGTAAGTACTTTCAATTGGCCGTAAGCTGCTACAGTCATGGTGTAAGCTGATACAATTCTCCCCTGCCAGTCAGAGTTGTCTCTGTTCACTTCATTTGAACTTAGCAGTTATTTTCAATTCTGGGTGTTCTGTCATAGTTCTCCCCACAACCAAACTCCCTTTTTCTGTTGAACCAGTAATTCTCTGCTTATATCCCTCAATGTTTTTTTTTTAATTCTGTTTTCCCCAGAGTGAATATTGTGATTTTACTGTAAGAGGAAGACAACCTACAGAAGAAGAAATGAAGTATTTGTGAAATTTCTGCATGTGGGGAGGGGAAAAATAATGGGAGCTAATACCAAATGGAAAGAGTACAAAGCTTCAGATTCTGTAAAGTGTCTTCTAAAATTTTTCATGGAACTTTAAAGGTTTACCATCCTATTTTTTTTATGTGGAGATACATGTCCCATAGAGCTAGAAAGGGCCTTGGGAGATTGTTGAATCTAGTCCTCTGCCCTCTTGGCAAGGCCACACACCATCTCTCTCTTAATTTACTTGTCCCAGATCCCTAAGTGATTTCCTTAAGGGTTGAACTCACAATGGTGGACCTAGGAGGCCAATGCTCAAACCAGTGAGCTACTGCTCCCACCTTGTCATGAGCAATGCAAAGTGAAGTACTTGCTTCATTTGATTTGGTTTTTCTGTAACTGTGAATGTTTCTAAGTTGTGCTGTGAGGTAATGTGACCCACCTACTTGATTTCTTGTTTCGATGGAGAATAAGTAACAAACCCCACATCTCTCACTAATTAATTTGGGCTCTGTTTGTAGAAATGTCAGCCTTTTAATAGAATACTTGATAGTTAACTCAAAGTGTTAGATTTTATTAATAGAACGTCTGCTAGTGCAAACTATGGTACACAAGGAGGAGATGAATCCTTTCCCTTGCTGAAACAGTGCAATGTTCAGCTACCCCTTCAGAGAGCTAAAATAGTCTGGCTTTGTATGGAGAAAGTGAGTGACAAGAAATATTTGCTTCTCATGGTTAATGGGCAGATATCACTATAACAATTATTCTGGGTTATGGGCTGTATTAGCAGGCACAACCTTCCCATACTCTTATGACTTACTCTGCATTAGTGGACTTCATGGACACTTCAAGTCACAAAACAGTAATTAATAAATCCATCCCTTTTTCCAGTCTGTACTGATGAAATACTAAGAGGAAAAAGAGGGTTGGGGGAGGGCATCTACAAGTCCACACCCTGCCCAAAAGGTGCACTCCAAAAAAGGTGTCCTTATTACAAGGCTTAAAGGACCATGACTGTGTTTGCCCTCCAGTCTGGTCTGGGGATGGGAGTCTGGTACCAGTGCTGGGAATACCCCACCTGAACTGAGAAGATAGGCAAGTAAGCAGCGTCAAAGACACTGTTTATTCTTAAAATGAGCTCACAGCCCTAGGAAAGCGACGGTAAAGATAAATCTATTAATTTTATCTATATAGGAAACTTGATATTTTGGCAGCAGAAAAGCCAGTCATCACTGTACAGCTGCTTCTCCATTCATTTGCTTTTTTAATGCTTCAAAAATGTTAAATAAAAGTCTTTCTTGACTTATATGATGTTATGGGAAATTTGAAGATACAAGAAGCCACACTGGCACCTGACAACTTGCCCTAAGTAATGTGCAACATGTAGTTGTGACACTCCTGCAGCACAGCACCCCAGGGACTGAATTGTGACATGGAAGATCACACATGAGTTCCTGCTACATCCTGCCATGCCAGCTCATTCATACTTACCAGTGGCGGAATCATTGGGTGGCAGAATGAAGAGCTGCTATTCCTGGCCCCTGCTTTCCCACGTGTCATCTGCCAGCATGGGTAAGGGAAAATCATGCCATCCTGTGCTTCTTCTCTCCGAACTGGATGGGCTGCTTTCACCCTCTCTCTTTCTCTCTCCTGCAATGGAACATTGGCGTGGGTATGGTCAGGCTCTGCATTATTAGTTAGCTGGATACTAAGGTTACTTGTGTAATATGCAGCCAGTTACAAAGATGAATTCAGGACAAGGGAGAGATCTCACAAGAAGCAGGAGTATAACACAGCAAAAATCCCAAATCAAAGCCTGTTCTGCCCATGACTGGTTTCCTGTCATCCTTGTTGTTGCGGCACCAAAGAACTTAATAGGTACATTAGGCTTACATAATGACATCTTTTTAAGCCATGTTCCACCTCTTCCTGGATTTGGTAGGGCAATATTTTTTATTATATACTTCCTCATTCCAGTCACTGTGAGAAGCTTCGCTGCCGAGGAGAACCTTGCCACACATCCTAAAGCCAGTCAGTTGACATTAGCCTGCTGCCCCATGGAACTTTGTCCCTCAGGTGAATCCCTTTCACCAAGATTGCTTATCTCTTGTGTGTGTGCCATTAATCCTGTGCTTGTTAATTGCATTGCCACTGAAGATTGCAATTGCTTCCATGGGTTGTGGGGAGAGATGTGGGTGGAGGTGTAGCAAGGTGATAAGTAAAAGCAGGCCTATAATGGATTTTTCTCCTTTATTTTTAGTTTGCTGGCAGTTCTGTAAGATCAAAGAAAAAAATTTCAGGTGGAACCAAACATTGTGGCTGTGTCTACACATGCCCCTTCCTTTCGAAAGGGGCATGTTAAAGAGCAGGTTTGAAATATGCTAATGCGCTGCTGCAATGAATATGCAGCTCCTCATTAGCATAATGGCAGCCACAGCGACTCGAAAGTGCAGCTTTTTGAATCGCGTGCCACCTGTGGAGACGGGACCTTCCGAAAGGACCCTCCCCAGTTTTCGAAAGCCCTTCTTCCTATCTGTGGCACGCGATTCAAAAAGCCGCACTTTCGAATCACCGTGGCTGCCATTATGCTAATGAGGTGCTGCATATTCATTGCAGCACTTCATTAGCATATTTTGAACCTGCTCATTAACATGCCCCTTTCTAAAGGAAGGGGAACGTGTAGACACAGCCAAAGGCTTTGCCTACACTTGCATTCCTCTTTCGAAATAGGCATGCAAATGAGGGAAATCAAAAATGCAAATGAGGTGCAAATTTGCATATCTAGCACCTCATTTGCGTATTCTTATTTTGAAATAGCTTCTTTCAAACAAAGAAAACCAGTGTAGACACTGTTCTTTCAAAAGTAAACTCCATCTTTGAAAGAATACTTCTTCCCATAAAAAAAGGTTAAAAAAAGGGAAGAAGGATTCTTTTGAAGATGAGTTTTACTTTTTGAAAGAGCAGTGTCTACACTGGTTTTCTTCTTTGGAAATAAGCTATTTCAAAATAAGAATATGCAAGTGAGGTGTTAGATATGCAAACCTGCACCTCATTTGCATTTTTGTTTTCCCTCATTTGCGTACCTTTTTTGAAAGAGAAATGCAAGTGTAGGCACAGCCAAAATTTTTCTGACCTTTTTGGCAAACCAAAAAGTCGAATTTTAATCAATATCAAATGGAAACTTTTTTTTTCTTTCAGCACCGTGGCTGTGTCTACTCCAGCCTCCTTCTTCAAAGAGGGAATGGTAATCAGCCTGAGTAGAGAATACTAATGAAATGCTGCGATGAATATGTACCACCTCAAAAGGCTAATTCTCCCCAAAGCAACTTTGAAGTTGCAAACTTTGAAGCGCAGGCATGCCATGTATCCACGGGCACTTTGAAGTACTTCAGAGTGCCCTTACTTCTCAAAGTTTTTGAAGTGCTCGCAGCTACTTGGCATTCAAAGGGAGCTAGTGTAGACACAGACAATGTGATTTTTAGTTGTTTTGATGTTGTGCGTTTTGACACAAGCAAAGAAGGATGAGATTCACAGCATGGGGATGAGGATGGGGATGGGGATAGAAAGAGAAAACTCCCATACAATCTTTGATGCTAAATTACCCACATTCTTCATTTCCCATAGCACAGTGGCTACGGCACCCTCAACAACAGGAAGATCTGTGATCATAATCTATTCTCCATATCACAAACAGGAAGGAATTGAATCTGAATTTCCCATAGAGGATGTTGTGAAGACCTGGAATTTAATAAGGTTAAAAAAACACACTAGACATATTCATGGAGCTTAAGTCCATCAGGGGCTATTAGCTAGAATGGGTAGAAGTGGTGTCCCTAGCCTCTGTCAGAGGCTGGAAATGGATGACAAGAGATGGATCACTTTGATGATTGCCTGTTCTGTTCACTCCCTCTGAGGCATCTGGCATTGGCCTCTGTTGGAAGACAGGATACTGGGCTAGGTGGAACTTTGGTCTGATGCAATGGGTGTGTTCTTATAGTTTGGGCTCAATGTTACCAGAGAAGTCAGGGGAGCTGACAGCCTCTGCAGGCCCCCTGGCCAAAGTGTCAGGGGTGGCTCCATGCTCCCAGAAGGCACAGGGCCTTGGGGGAAAACGGTGGGCCTGATCATGATGCACAGATCCTAGTGAGCATCCCCCAGCACTAGAGTCAAATAGAGACTCCTGTGGTGATTTAAAGAGCCTGGGGCATCAGACCATTACCACCAATGCTTCAGTAGCAGTGGCCATAAGACCAGGCGCCTTAGGTTTGCCAGGACACAGGGCAAGTGTCTCCTTTGCCCTCCCTGTTGGTGGGCCTGAGGAAGAAGTACCCCTTTATTCAATCTGTTTGGTGACCCCCGCCCCCCGTTGCTTTTGTCAGAATGCCTGACATTGGCAAAAAGGGAGTCAGGTAAAAATGTTTCATTTGATTTTTCTAAAATGTTTTGCAATTTGCTTTTGTGTTCGTTTTGGCTGGATTCAGCCAAAACTGTTCCCTTGACTCTACAGGGATTTGCAAATAGCTTCAGGTTGACTGGAACTGCCTTTTCCAGCCAATAAACTGTTAGATGGGGGAAAAATCACAGCTGTATTGCTGACACATTTATGGCTGGGACAATCAGGATGGCGGCTTTGCACTACCAGAGTGGACATTGTGGGAAGGACTGGAATAAAGGAGAGAGTTGCTGTGGGATTCTGCTTTCTCAGAGAGATGGAACATCACATTTTATCCATGTTCAAACCCTACTAAAATGAATTACAGTAATCCAGGCAGGTGATACTAAATGTCTGAACTGCTGTCTAGTTTCTCAGCTGGAAGGACGGGGTAGAGTTTTCTAGCAAGCTGTAAGCAGAAGAATTAATTAGTGCTAATTTGTGCACTCTTGATCCAGTCAAACACTCTTTAATACCAATTAAAGATATCAATTAAACAAATGAAAACAAAGTGCTGTGCTGAGGTATGATAAACCTCCTGTGGTTTAGTTCCTGGTTAGCCTCACGGGATCACACTTTTTTTTTTTTTTTGTTACTTACAGTAAACTCTTTCATATCCGGCATCCTATTATCCAGAACTCTCAGACAGCTGACCTTTTAACCATAAGTAAACTGTAGTTACTTTTTCTATAAGTACAGTATAGTGAAAATAAATACAAATAAATACAGCAAATACAGTGTAAGTTATAGTGTACAGTACTACTGTTGTTGGTAAATAATGTACTCTGCTTACATTTTTTATTTGTTTCTTAATATCTAATCTCGTTTTTCTTTAGAGTTATGCATTGCTAGGTATACCTCTCTAGTATCCAGAATATTTGAATATCCGGCAACCTTGCGGTCCATGGGCTGCTGGATATGAAACAGTTTGCTATATATATATATAGTTCTATGGGGACCCTCTACAAGAGATTATTTGTTCAGCAGAGTGATTAATAAGACCAGGCCTTTTCAGCTTGGAAAAGCTATAAGGAGAAAAGAGTGAGGTCTGTAAAAGCATGACTGGTATAGAGAAAGCAACTATAGAACTGTCATTTACTCCTAATAATACGAGAAATATAGCTCAACAGATGAAATAGGCAGCAGGTTTAAATCAAATAAAAGGAAGTGGAAAGCACAACCTGTGGAATTCCTTGACAGAGGATTTAGTAAAGGTCAAGAAGACTCTAACAGGCTTTAAAAAAGAGAGAAATCAATTCATGAAGGGTAGGATCCTCAGTGGCTGTTAGCCAGGATTGACAGGGATGTTGTCCCTACCCTCTGTTTGCCAGAACCTGGGTGTGGGTGATAGGAGAGGAATCATTCAACGGCTACCTGTTCTTTTCATTCCGTTTTAAGTATCTGGCATTAGTCACTGTCAAAAGACAGGATACTGAGTTAGATGGATCAGTAGGCTGACCCAGTAAGGCTGGTCTTAATGTTTTAACCTAGCAACACCCAAGAATTTACTAGCCAAAAGTATAGACTATGAGAAAATATCTTTTTTCCCCCAGAGCAGCCATTACCACACCTCATTTAAAATGAGGAAAATAAATCAGTAGTTACATAGCCCCATAAACTGGATTATTTCACAGAACAAGCAGTTTCTTATATAGTGTTATGGGAAAGGCTTTGAGTATAATGATTATATCAAAGGTATTAAGGCTGCATCACTGTGATCAATAGAAACATGATGCAAGCACAAGGAGCAGCGCTGAAAAAAGGCACAAACACAGTACATGGGGAGAGAGATAAGGAGTAACAAGGAGAGATCTTTGGGTAGAATAAAGACAACATGTAGTAATTCATATGTATACAGGGTTAGTGTGTATTTAAGATCAGAGATGATCATTCCAGTTTATATTCCTGCATATCATAGGCTATGGAATTGCACACAGATGCCAATGCATTGAGCCCATAATTTGTGCCGGCTAAAGTGTATCTCCCAGCAAGACACCCCTCTTCTCTTGGTGGTCACTCAATAATATGCAGGACATTTTCATGTCACCCTCCTATTTGTGAGCCTGTTGATAGCTGATCAGCCCAGTTCTGAAGCCACAGGCTTATCACAGAAGGGGAGGTGTTGGTAGCAGTTGGAAGGTTGCAGGGCAATTTTTGCCTCTCTTTTCTTCTTCTCTGCCTCCCCTCTTCTGCATTGCAGTGGGACCTCTCTAATTTTGCTACCTCCTCATAGATTACCACTCTGCACTTGGGACAGTCCTGGACAAGGTTCTCCTAAGTGTTGACTTGATCTGAAGTGATAAATGATCCAGCACTTACCTTGACAGTTTTTTTTTCAGCTGCGAATCACCCTCAGTGTTAAAAACTGCAAACTAAATTGTAATTTGAATTTGTCTACTTTCAGCTTCCCATCATTGATTCTTATTGTGTCTCTCCTTCTTAGTGCCGGGATTTTATCCTGTAAAGGTATTTTATATGCCATAATCACATACATGATCTCCTGAGCTTCATTTTGATAAGCTAAACAGATGGGCTCTTTAAGGCTGCGTCTACACGTGCACGCTACTTCGAAGTAGCGGCAGTAACTTCGAAATAGCGCCCGGCACGTCTACATGTGTTGGGCGCTATTTCAAAGTTGAAATCGACGTTAGGCGGCGAGACGTCGAAGTCGCTAACCCCATGAGCGGATGGGAATAGCGCCCTACTTCGACGTTCAACATCGAAGTAGGGACGTGTAGACGATCCGCGTCCCGCAACATCGAAATAGCGGGGTCCTCCATGGCGGCCATCAGCTGGGGGGTTGAGAGATACTCTCTCTCCAGCCCTTGCGGGGCTCTGTGGTCACCGTGGGCAGCAGCCCTTAGCCCAGGGCTTCTGGCTGCTGCTGCTGCAGCTGGGGGTCCGTGCTGCATATACAGGGTCTGCAACTAGTTGTTGGCTCTGTGTATCTTGCACTGTTTAATGAAAGTGTGTCTGGGAGGGGCCCTTTAAGGGAGCGGCTTGCTGTTGAGTCCGCCCCGTGACCCTGTCTGCAGCTGTGCCTGGCTCCCTTATTTCGATGTGTGCTACTTTGCCGTGTAGACGTTCCCTCGTTGTGCCTATTTCGATGTTGGGCTGAGCAACGTCGAAGTTGAACATTGACGTTGCCAGCCCTGGAGGACGTGTAGACGTTATTCATCGAAATAGCCTATTTCGATGTCGCAACATCGAAATAAGCTATTTCGAAGTTGGGTGCACGTGTAGACGTAGCCTAAGTTTCTCACAATAAGATGTTAATGCTATCCCTCAAATCATTTTAATAGCTCTTTTCTGCACCCTCTCCAATATCCCTTTTAAAGTGTGGTCACCAGATGTGTTCATGGATGCCCTGTAACATAGGCACTTCTCATGAGAAACTTAGTCAAACATCCACTTTTTTGTTGAAAAACTGTTTTTGATTTAAACGATTTGACCAACCCTACTATTTGCTTTCACACCCACTTCTTGGTAGCAAACCCGTCTGCTCCAGTGCAGGTGCTCTTTTGCTCATGCAAACAAAACTCATTGTGCCTGGTATTTTCAAATGTTATGTGATTTTTGTTGTCTTCATTTCTGAGTGTCCAACATGAAAGGGCTTGTTTTTTCAGAGAGTACTTAGCAATTTCTGAAAATAAGGGCCCTTTCAGATGTTTCACATTGGGCACCAGATGAAAACTGAGGCAAATCTCCGGCACCTGGCAGAGTCTTCTCCAAGATTTTTTGTGAAGGAAATTAGTGTTCAATTTCCTTAGGCTGTTGTTAGCTGAAATCCTTCTTGTGTTGTTCCTGTATTTCACCACAGGCTCTCTTATGTGACTGACACCATTTAACATACAAATAGATATTGAAACAAGTGTGGTGTTAATAAGTAAAAAAACCTGTGCAGGGGCTGGTATTGATAAAAATGGCACAGGTGCTAATTATGAGGCCTTGAGCTGATTCAGAGATGTACAGTTGCATAATCATACAACTTCCTTTATTGAAAGAGGTGACACTTCGTAGTAATAACTTGTGTATCAAGGGGCCTTTTCATTTTTTCTCGTGGGAGAGGCAATATTGATATGGTAGCTCATGCATATAATTAGAGTAAACAACGAGGAAACAAGCTTTGTGAATGCATACAAGTGTAGCCAGGGTATAATTGTCACTGAATGCTTGGCACTTTGACCATTCAGTCCCCCAAACTCTCATCTACAAGGTCATTCTGCTGTCACTAGCAATGACAGTGTCCCCCAGGCATGGGATGTCAGACATTCACTGAAATGTAACCTATGGTGTTTTACACCTTCGCTCCTCAGCAAGACGGGAACAATATTTGTTCCAATGTCATCATTCTGTTTTACGCTTTGTAACTTCAACCTTGCAATAGCAACTCTAGTGTGTCTTTCCCTAATTCATCAAAAACGAGACAAGAGCCATTGAAGCAAAACTGAACCTGCATCTGTCTACAGTGTGAATGAACTCCTCTGCCACAAGGAAATATACTCTTCTGTGTGATTCCTTGGAGAGTTTTTTCTTTTGCCCCTGGGGGTTTGTGCAGTCTAAGTAAAATTGCATTTAACATCAGACATTTTCATTCTACATTTCAGTACCATGGGATCAGGCCAAAAGGCAGGGGGCAAAGGCAGAAACTGATTCAAAAGGGCTTGGGGCTCCTGGCAGACAGAGACGTGGACCCTTAAAATCACTGCCAGAGCCCATCATGGTGCACTCTCGGTGCTGCTGGGGGCTGCCTGAGGAAGGCTAGCCCCAGTTCCTCCTCATCTGCCCAAAGTCTCCCCTTCTGGGGACTCTTAGCTGAGGGCCCCATCTCTATGTTTTGCCCAGGGTTTTGGCAAGCCTGTGGGCCCCACTATATGGGATAATTTCCTTAGCTTAGATATCTAAAGTCATTAATTCCATCAGAAAGATCAGTCACCCTTATTTGGTATTTCCATAGCATCCTTCACCTTATGAGCATTTAAGCCCTAACTGAGCCCCTAAGATCCAAGTAGAAAGGGCCAGCTGGGGAGAGGTATCCACTGCCTCTGAGAGCCACATCTCTCCCATTCTTGGGAGTCCAAGTAGGTATATATGCAGGGTTACAGTTTATGGGGCAGTGAAGGAAGAAGGGGAATGTGATCAGGGTGGGGGTAAGCTCCATTCATTAATGTCTCACATCCAACTAACAACACTAGAAGCCCTGATGTGAATGGTTTTATAATGGTGGGGAGGAAGTGTCCTAAAAGGACATAAAACTCTGCAGAGAAGGTCACCTAAATTTTAGAGATCACCTAATAAGTGAAGATGAGAATCAGGAGGGAGAAAATGGGATGAAGATGGATAAACAGAAACAATATATTTCCAACTGGTCTTCTCAGGAGACTCACACTTTTAAAAAATCCTTTCAAAAAAGCCAACCATATGGTTAGCTGACAGAAAACCCAAAGCAACATTCCAATTCCTTTTCTGAAGTGGGGTTTTCTGGCAAAGTCTGAGTCAAGGTACAAGCTTCTGAAGGTCATGCAGCAATTCAGGGATAATTGGGGAGCGAACTAGAGGCTACGTCTGGACCACAGGCTTCTGTTGACAAAACTTCTGTTGACAGAAGTTTTGTTGATTGAGCACATGTCCAGACTGCGGATCTGTCAGTAGAGATCTGCTGGTCGGGAGCCTTCCGTTGGCATCCCGGTATACCTCATTCCATTAGACAAAAGGGATGCCTCAACAGAGAGTTTTTTTCCAATATTTCTCCCTGTGTGGATGGGCCAAATGTCAGAAAAACCTCTCTCGACAGAACTGTTGGCAAAATATATGCAAATGCACTGAGCAATTTGTGTATCTTTTGCCAACAGTTCTTCACTATCTAGACATAGCCTCAGAGTCCCCAGTCTGAGCACCTGCTCTACTCATCATTTTACACTTCTTTTCAATAGTCAACACTTGCTGTCCATGGCGCTTTGATGAGGCATGATGTACCTCTAGAGTTGGTAGTGTTATATAGTACTATTCAACATCAGCACTCAAAGCTTCTCTCAACATGGTTTGCAAAGTAATGAGGTTAAACAGTGATCATTATATGACTGTGAGTACCACAAAGAACCATGATGTATGTAATATTCAAGAAGTGAAGATGCATGCTTCTCTTTAAAATGATGAAAGCTTAATTTACATTCTATTCTGAAGAAATAATGGCTGAAGCATTTCAATATTTGCTCATTTAAAAAATTAGCTTGACTGGTATGTCTATGCTGTAGCCACACATGAGAATCACAGAGAAGCATGTATTTGTGTATTCAAATAAAATTACTCTTCCTTTGCAGCCAGCATGGACAAATTACTGAGACACAGATTTGTATTTAGGAAAACTATTGTCAGTATGTTAACTGGGTACAGGTCAAAGCTTTGGTGAGGTATGGCCATTTTGTGACCATCCCTTATTATGTTCCCCAAAATATCACTGCTGAAATCATTTAGCTCAGTTAAATTCAGTGAACTGAAAATTAATACCTTTTTTTTTCTATCAACTCCAGAATGATAGAAATGTATGTTTTGGAGTTTAGTTTGCATGCAAATGAAAAGACATGAAATACATTGAGCAATTTATGTGCAAATAATATGATATCTTGCTCACTTTACAGGGTAATCTTTTGGTTTTCAGGCTTGTTTATGAAAAGGCTTCTTTACTAGCAAGGTTTTGAATTTTACTTGGACATTGTGCTCTATAATTTGAACTTGATCACATTAGAAATCTGGAGTGACTCAACAGAAATCACTAGATTTACATTCCTGAGATCAAGGTTAGACTCTGGCTCCTGCTTAGTTTCATTCTTTTCTGTAGTTTAATTCATATGATTTGGGCCTGGCTGAGCAACATATGTTGGGTTCCTGTTACAGCAAAAACAGTGGTTGATTCTGGATTTTTTTAGAATCCTAATTTGTTTGTGATATACAGAATAGGTGAATGTATTAATTTGGACAAATTTCTGTCAGGGACAGTCTAGATGTGTGTACTTAAAGGAGATAACCTCTTCAGATCCCCTGCCAGCCCTATATTTTTTGTGATCCTTTCTTGTTCGTTCTCCTTGTTTTCATCTGAAACAGGCTGAATGGATGGAAGTGGTGAAAAACATAGCAAGAAGAGACAGGCTTATTGACAGACCAAGACCAAAAAAAATTCTGTATTTTTTTCCTGATAAAAATGTGTATTTTGAGGGGAAGTCACTTTTACTGAAAATAATTCAAAACCTTTCAATTGACCATACTTTTTTCAATTACTGGCATTTTCATTTTTGATTAAATCCCTCTAAAATTTCATTTTGTCTGTGTGTACTGCAGTGGCGAGAGGGAAATGTTCCTTTGCAAACAGATCTAATTTTGATCTTTTATAACTTGAGCTAAAAATAGATGTTTTGCTAATATCACTTTTCTATTTAAACTATTGCAGATCTGTGGGATGTTGAAGGTGCAATTTCTCCCCCATCACTGATGGATTTTTGTTATTGTTTTATTTAAATTTTTGTCTGTTAGTGGTGGTGTTCTTATTGCTTAGAGATACCCAATCCCATGTTGCTGAACATAGGAAAAACACTTCAAGACTTCGTTTTCTGTCGCTACATATTTCACTTCTAACTCCCTGTGTTTCTTTGCTGCCATCCTTTCTGAAGAATGTTTTGAAAGCGATAAGCAATCAAGTCTCTTCTTTACTGCTATTTGCATAGCTTTTCTCGGTAGTTCTGTTGCAGGGGAAAAGTAAGACAGGCAATGTTCAGTTTGGAGCTGACACTTCTTAAATTTCATCTAGCCCTTTTACTATAATGCTAGCAGATTTCTGGATTATACAACCAAGAGAATGAATGATTCAAAGTGTGAAAAAAATCCACACAGAAAACTTAAAAAGGTACCAAACAATAGCATGTTAACATACAGTGTGTATCTGCAACTGTTGGCATTAATGGTGTGAAGCCTCTGGAGGTATTGCACTCAATTAGTCTTGCCAAATGTTGTAGGAAATTAAGTAACAATCTATAAGAACCTGCAGAAATGAGAAAAAAAGGAACACTTTTTTGTCTGTCTTGGTACACATGTTTAACTTTCCCATCATGAAATTTACACTCAAGTCTTGTTCCCGAATTATTTTTGGCAGCAAACTTTTACCCAGCTTGCTGTTCAGGAATGTTCTAGTTATCACAGCAACTGAGGTGTTCCTCAAGATGTTATTCAGAGATGTTCCTTAGCCCTACTACAGAGTGGCAAAGGGATTAGAAGTGGGGCTGGTACCATTGCCTATTACAGGTTGAATCTCTCTAATCCAGCACCCTTGGAACCTGACTGGTGCCAGATGAGAGAATTTGCCAGACCACAGGAGGTCCATATTGTCTAGCACCATTGCTAACACTTTCACTGTTTATTGAGATTTTACAAGACACTTATGGGTAAATTATAGCTAAATCACCACACACAATACTGAGAGCCAGGACTAGTGACTGTAAACATGTTTTATGGGACCACAGAAAACTTGGCCACACTCATGATAAGTGGCCATCCAGCTAACTAAAATCATGCTCAATTAGGGATGTTACTGGACAAGAGAGTTCTGGATTAGAGAGTTTCAACCTGTGTTAAAATGGCCTGTCCACTATAAGTAACGGATCACTGCCTTACAATGTTGCCCACCATTAACCACCCAGGCTGTAATGTTCGGGAAGTATAGATCTCATGGGAAAGAAGATGATCCACTGGTTAGGTTGCTAGCGTGGGACTCAGGAGACTGAGTCAATTTACTGCTCTACTATACATCAATTTACTTCTCTGTGCCTCATTTTGCCATCTTCATAGTGGGGATAATAGCACTGCCTATACCTCACGGAAGTTAGATGTTCTTTTAATTGGGGGGCATATAAGCAGTTTAGCTAGACAATTCAAGTTCTCAATAATGCCACTTGTTCCTGAAGGCAGAATTTGATCCGAATGACATAGTAACATTCAACTAGTTCAAAGTATTCACAGCTCACCCCATTTGTATATAAATGAGATTATTCCTTCATAGTAAGACTATTTCCAAGCACAATTGCCAAATGGGGGAAAAATTCATTTTGTATGTAATTTAACTGGTCAATTAAAACAATGTTGCAGCAAACCTAGGGGTGAACAAAGTGAAAGAAAATTCAGTCACTTTTTAAAGGGGACTCTTAACCAGAAATAACACCATAATCTCAAATAGTCACTTTCAACTCCTGGTTATATCAATATAAAATTCTTCTGCAGAATACAGAGAGAGAGAGAGACTGAAGACTTGCTGCATTTTATTATTTGTTTGCAATGATTACTGTGCTACAGTCTGTGAGACATAACTTGATCAGTTATACTTGTCTTCTGTGGATTGGGGGAATAGGGAGAGTATACTTTGGCTGTAACTCAAATTAAAAATTACAATGCAGGATCCTGGAGATTTTATAGCTGTTAAGCGTTAGAATATATAGGAAGAAATCTCACAAGAAGGATATTGTAGCTGTGATTCACTCTTTCCTCCCCACCCTACTTTTGAAGTTAGACTCAATATCTTAGTCTCACTACGATCATTTATTTGAAATTTGCTTTAAAAACCCCCAGTAATTTTCTAGAACAATGGGGATCATATCATGTTGCAAAAGCTTTTACTGGGAAATTAAACCTTTGAACTAATTTGATAAAAACTATTCCATTAAGACTGTATGTTCTAAAGGTTATTAAAATTTTCTTTTTAAAGCTGGCATGATGTTGAAAAATAATCCATACACACTGTTTTGAACCCTCAGGCCATTTCTACACATGCCACTTTCGAAGAATAAACAACCTGAAGTATGCTAAGGAGGCACGGATACAAATTCCCCGCACACATAAGCATAAGGGCACGTGATTTGGAGTCTGGAAGACGTTCTTCTGGACTCCAAAAGGTCGTTTACAAGCATGTCCACTTCCTGAAAATTGTTGCGCACCTCATTAGCATATTGTGGGCCATTTATTATCATGCCACTCTGGCATGTGTATAAACGGCCTTAATGGCTACTTAAATAATGTAATAATGCCTATTTTTTAAACATTCAAATACATGTCTAAGTTCATTTCCAATGGCAAATCAGGGTGTCAGTGGAAGCTTGACTCTGCTGGCATCATTGTTTTCTGTGATCCGAGGGCATGCACATGCTAGAAACCAGCTTTCTCTCTCTCCTGGATGTGGCATGGAATTTAAAAGTCAGCATATTTACAATAGGAGAAATACTTCACTGCAATGTGTGACTAACACAGAATGTGAGAGAAGTAAGTAGCTTAGTAAAATGGCGATAATGAGACTTACCTCCTTTGAAAAGATCTCGACGAAAATTCCATTGATTAGCTCAAAGTTATTTACTAAGAGCTTTTGAAGAATTCACCTTAACTTCTAATTTATACACACAACTGCTCAGATTCTCAACAGCCAGCATGAAAACAGCCTTAACTCTACCCTGGCATTTCTGTTACTATTAGGGCTACCAAGTTATTAAAAATATTGATCACAATTAAGTGCATGATTAATCACACTGTTAAACAGTAACCTTTTTGGAGGTTTTCTACATTTTCAAATATACTTATTTCCATTAGAACATACAATGTGTCAATGCTCACTTTATTTTTGTTACAAACATTTGCTCTGTAAAAGACAAAAGAAATAGTATTTATATGGCACTGTTAACAGATAAGGATATCAATACTTGGATAGGGAAAGCAACAGCTGCATTCAAGACACGCCATTTCATATAGAGTTCACTAATAATATCTGTGAAGACAAAAATGGATCTTCAACACAAATATAAAGAGTATGCTCTCATACGGATGCAAGACCTGGCATACTGAAGGTTTTCAAATCACAAGCTAAACACATTCATAAACAGATACCTGAGGTACATCTTTCACATCAAATGGTGAGACTTTAGCACAAATGAGGAGCTTTGGAACAGAGCAGGACAAGGACCAATTTACACTGAAATCAAGAGAAGAAAGTAGGGATAGCTAGGCCACACTCTCAGAAAACCATCATCCAGCGTAGTCCATCAAGCTCTCGTATGGAACCTGCAAGGAAAACACAAAAGAGGAAGACCTTAGACAACACGGAGAAGGTCTGCTGAGATTGAAGGACAACAACTGGAGCACTCCTGGAGTCAGCTAGAAGTTTTGTCCCAAGACAGAGTGAAGTGAAGAATTTTATATGACCTATGCTCCGTGCAGAGTACAAGGTTTAAGCGGTTGTCATTTCAAGATATATACATGCCTGCAGTGCTGAAGATTTGTATGTCCCATCCACCATGCTTCAACCACCATTCCAGAGACATGCATGCATACTGATGGCAGGTTTTGCTCAATAAAAAAAAAAATATAGCAGTGCAGGCCAACTTATGTTCATTTTCATCATCTGAGTCAGATGCCTCCGGAAGCAGGTGGATTTTATTTTTTGATAGTTCAGTTTCTATGGATACTGTCTTGTAGTGTTGCTGTTTTAAAATTTCTGAAAGCATGTTTCACACCTTAGGTCCTCCATGCCACTCTTAAACCTTGGGTCAAGTGTTGTAGCTGTCTTTAGAAATCTGTCATTGGTACATTCTTTCCATTTCCTCAGACCTTCGATGAAAGTATTCTTAAAATGAACAGTAAGTGATGGGTCATCATCCAAGACTGCTATAATATGAAATATATGACATAATGGCTACGTCTACACGTGCACGCTACATCGAAATAGCTAATTTCGAAGTAGCGACATCGAAATAGGCTATTTCGATGAATAACGTCTACACGTCCTCCAGGGCTGGCAACGTCAATGTTCAACTTCGACGTTGCGCAGCCCAACATCGAAATAGGCGCAGCGAGGGAACGTCTACACGGCAAAGTAGCACACATCGAAATAAGGGAGCCAGGCACAGCTGCAGACAGGGTCACGGGGCGGACTCAACAGCAAGTCGCTCCCTTAAAGGGCCCCTCCCAGACACACTTTCATTAAACAGTGCAAGATACACAGAGCCAACAACTAGTTGCAGACCCTGTATATGCAGCACGGACCCCCAGCTGCAGCAGCAGCAGCCAGAAGCCCTGGGCTAAGGGCTGCTGCCCACGGTGACCACAGAGCCCCGCAAGGGCTGGAGAGAGAGTATCTCTCAACCCCCCAGCTGATGGCCGCCATGGAGGACCCCGCTATTTCGATGTTGCGGGACGCGGATCGTCTACACGTCCCTACTTCGATGTTGAACGTCGAAGTAGGGCGCTATTCCCATCCGCTCATGGGGTTAGCGACTTCGACGTCTCGCCGCCTAACGTCGATTTCAACTTCGAAATAGCGCCCAACACGTGTAGACGTGACGGGCGCTATTTCGAAGTTACTGCCGCTACTTCGAAGTAGCGTGCACGTGTAGACGCAGCCAATGTGGGTAAAAGAGATGACATAAAATTCTCCGCAAAGGAGTTGAGTCACAAATTACTTCTTTGAGCATCAACAGCTAGAAGCATGTCCTCTGGTGGTCAAAGCATGAAGAGGTATATGAATATGTAACATGTCTGGCACATAAATAACATAAATGCCTTCCATGTAAACAACTTTCTCACTCTTAAATGGCACAGTAAATAAGAAGTGGTCAGCATTATCTCCCATAAATGTAAACAAACATATTTGTCTTAGCTGCACAACAAGTAGGACTAACTGGACTTGCAGGTTGTTAAGTTTTACATTGTTTTCTTTTTGAGTGTGGTGGTGTAACAAGACAAATCTATATTTGTAAGTTCTTTCATGGTAAAGAGATTGCACTACAGTGCTTGTATCAAGTGAACAGAAAATACTTTTTCTTTTCCTGTTTTTACAGTGCAAATATTTGTAACAAAGTAATAAAAAGTGAGCGCTGTACATGTCACATTCTGTGTTCTAATTAAAATCAACATATTTGAAAATGTAGGAAAACATCCACAATATTTTTAAAAATTGCAACTATATTCTATTGTATAACAGTGCAATTCAACTTGAGATTAGTAGTGATTAGTTACTTTTAGTTAATTGCATGAATTAACTGTGATTAATCAACAGCCCTCGTAACTATTTTAGGGTCCAGTCCAAAGTCCACAGAAGCCTTTAATGTTAATGGAAGACACTGAAGGAAGAGGGAACTATCCAAATTTACACTATATATATAGTAAAAAATTTGGTTAGTTTAAAATATATTTGTTGCATGGTTTTCAGTAAGAAGAACAATTTCAGTTATATTACTATTCTTCTATCATATGTTTGTCTAATTAGGGAGTCATTGAATTATTTTGCTCTGTAAGTCTAGAATATCCAAATTTTGGGTGTGCTTACAGATTGTGGTGATGGGCACTGTAAGAAGGTTTTGTTACCTTAGATCTAGATTATCTGCACTTTACTGGTCTAGGAATACCAGTATGCTTTGCCTGCAAACTGCTTCTAGTGTGGAAGCAGCTCTACCAACCAAGCTGTTCTTTGTATTGGTATAATAAAACCATATGGACAAGTGAAACATGTCCTTTGTGTGTTAGGGAGCCTGGGTTGGCATAACTATGCTAGCAGAGCCCCATAGTGGAAATGCAGAATATGCCAGTGGAAGTTCTACAGGTACAGCTACAATCGTTCCCTCAGGCTTGGTCTACACTACACAGGTAAGTTGATTGCAGATACGCAATTCTAGCTACAGCAATTGGATAGTGAGAATCAACTTATCTGCAACCAAGTTACTTGGCTGTCCCTGAAAAAGTTGATGGAAGAGATTTTCCTGTCAACCTCCCCTTACTCCTTATGACAGCAAAGAGTACAGAGGTTGAATGCCAACCCGATAGGTCCATTTTGTGCATCTCTAACAGAGGTATGACATCAAATCCAGGAAGATTGACCTTGAGCAGGTTGATCTTCCAGATAAGGTAGACACAGCCTCCGTGACCTTAGCAACGCTGACATCTATACTCTTCTGTTGTCATAGTTGTGCCTCCCATCTCAAGACCAAGTTATCTAAGTATAGCTTCATCTACACTAGGAACTCAAGCCAACACAGTTCTGATGTTCAGTGATCGTATGTTTTTACAATCCTAACTGACCTCGCTGTGTCACCAGCAACTTACAGTATAACACATCACCTTAGAATGGAGTTCTTCAAATTCTTCAAAGTATTTTTGATGTGTAACTTGGATGTGGATGCACTTGAATGTGGATGACTTTCTGAGGGCTTCATAAGAGTAAAACTAACAGAAAGCCACGTGAGAAATAAATCTCCATTTTGGACTTTACAACCATACTGTGTGGTCTGTTACTAGGGTAGAGTTAAGTTTGTGTGTCTCTGTTCCCTGGTTGAATTCGATGTTAAAACTGGAGTCAAAATAGTTCAGATAACATTACTGCATGGTTTCCATTATGTGATAATGCGTCAGATATTTTAGTAGCTGTTTTGATGGGTTTACTTTTCTTGCACTGAACTTTGTGAGGCTTTGATTGTAATTTAGCAAATTTTTCATTTTGGACTTTGGAAACTACTGCCCACAAACTGCACTGTCTCATTTGGGAAATCTCAGAAATAATATTTTTCAAGGGGACTATTTTGTGATCATAGCTGTTCAGGAGAATTCACTGGCTTCAGAATGATAATTGCTAAGAGCTGTGAAATGCATGTAGAATGCAAATGTTTCATTACAGCACATCCAGCAATTCCAAGTGCCCAATATGACACTTGAAATGAATTCTCTCATTAACCTTAAGCATGCCAACTTGTCAGAACGGAAAGGCCAACTGTAAAATTCTATGCAAACATTAGACTGACATAATTTCACTTATGTGGCTTTGCCAATTAGTCTGTATAAATAACCCGCTTTTGGGAGTCTAGAAACTATAAGAGTCAGAGACAAATTCAGGGGCATGTTATAGAGGGCAAAATAAAAAAACAGTGGATAAATAGAGGCACCTCTTCAGTCAGTTGAAATAGTGTGTGAGAATAAATATTCTTGGCACTTTTTGGCCTCTATTATAGGGCATTCAAAGTGTTACAGACATGAATGAATTAAGCTTTAAAATCAAGGCTTTGTATAACACACTCTTTCCTGCAGAATTGTTCCCCTGAATGAAGAATCTAAACTTTCATTCAATGAAGTTTCTAGCTCTTTTAATGGAAGAGAGGATCTTAAAAAGGTGGGCAAAAACATACACCAAATCCAGTATCGTCTTTCTTGACTCTACGGATAGCCTGAAACAATGAATTTAGGAGATGTAAACTCTTTTTCCAGTACATTGTGCCAAAGAACAAGGGGGCAAGTTCATAACCAGTAGTAGTAAACAGTGTATTCTACATTAAAGTTTACTGTGGCTATGTCTACAGTACGAGATAAATTCAAATTTATTAATATCAATTTTGTAATTTCTGGACATTATCAATTCAATCTTGACCATCCTCACCTCCCCACATGTGCTTAACAATGTTGACTTATTACTGCCACACTGAATTGACAAACATCGACTGTTGCAGTAGTGCATTGTGGGAACCTATCCCACAATTGCCTCATCCCCATAGCATTCTGGGTATGCTTGCTGGTCTATGAGATCATCTTTCCACATTACATTTTCCTCATTCCCCTCCCGTGATAAGCAAACATCCAATTTTCCTGTTAAAAGGAAGGAAAAGTAGGGCCCTCACAGAGATGGCAAAAAAGATTACAGAAATCTCTTACTTCTGTAGCTGAATTTTCAACTGGCCATCCACCGAATGTCCTCCCCTCCCATGATTGCATTCCATCCCAGAATATAACACAGGGACTCTGAAAAGCTTGCAGAAAGATAGGAAAGTTGTAGAAAAAAAAGAGTTGCTGAGGGGAAGGTCTTTGGCTTTCTGGTACACTACAAGGCTTCTGTGCACAGGCTGTGTTCTCAATGGGCCATCCACTGAGTGCCCCCTGCTCCTGTGATTGCATTCGACCCCTGAAAAGAACATAGAGACCCTGAGTGTATTCTTAAAGTTAGAAGAAAGAGGACAGAAAAGTCTAGGAAAAAAGATTTTTGTCTTCCCTCTTCGCTACACAGACATTGCCAACACAGGGGATGGCAGTGAAATATCATACATAGAACTTATAACAGTAACAGGAATCTCAACTTACCCCCCTCCTGTGCTTTTTTTGCAGGGGTCAAAGCATGAAGACAGATAGGTAGGTAAGGTAGGTATCCTTCAGTCTGCGTAGATTATGGATCAAGAAGACAGATAGGAAATGTTAGAAAAAAGATTTTGTAATAGAAATATCAAACCAGCAGGTGCCTGCAATGGACAGCAAGCTCCCGAAAATAGTTTTGGCAGTGGGGGTTGCTGTGGTCTGAGGCTGCGGAGCTGGTTGAAATGTTGAAGTAGTTGAAAGATCCCTGCTGAGTATCTTAGCCACTGTGGTGGAGACTTTCACCCGGCGGCAGCAAGCCCCGGAGTATCTTAGCTGCTAGCGGAGACTTCTACCTGGCAGCTGCAAGCACTACTGGTCGCTTGCTGGAGGGGTGGGGCGTGGGGGGTCAGTGTGGGGCCACTTGAAGTAGGCCCCCCCGACTATCTTAGCAGCCAGGGGAGACTTCCCTGCAGTGGCAGCAAGCCCCCAAAATTCTTTTCTGCCCTTGGAGCCCTAAACATGTGCAGGCTAGAACACGGTGCTGGCTGGAAGCATGGTCAGCACCAAACAGCAGGTGCGTCCTTTTATTGTGTTAGCAGCTACCCATGTGATGTGGCTGAGTGTGGGAAAGACCCTGACTGCGTGGCGCCTGTGGAAGAGGGAGGGAGGTTCGCTCACAAAAGTAAACTGCCAAGAAGAAGTTTCTCGGCCTTGTTTGCAAGCATGACCCCCCCAACAGCCTTGTTACCATGTGATGGGGCAGGGCAGTGGCTGGCGCCAGGTAGGGCAGACAAAATAACAAGTGTAGAGACAGAGCCACGAGCTCCATGCAGGGGCTATTTGTAAAGGGTAGATGGGCTCACAGAGCTAATATCAAAGAAAGACAGACATTTATCAGGCTCTCATACAAACATGATCCCACAGCCACAGGGCTTCCTGGTCATGATTTGAAATTCATGGTCTTCCTTTTACCTAATTCTGGCACACCTAGAAATCAGTGGCCAGAGCGGAGTACTGAGGGTCATTGTGGGCTACATACAGGACACCTCTGGAGGCTAATAAATTTGATTTTAAGATGTGGCACTTCCACACCAGCCTTTAATTGAATTTTTGAAATCGAGCTTGACGCTATACCCATCAGGCACTGACAGTGTTGTAATCTTGATATTAGTGCTCCCAAAATCGAGCTAATGGTTCTTCATGTTAAGACAGTCACATGGTAATATCAAGCTAACGGCCTTAAATTTGAATTTTCTTGCACTGTAGAAGCAGCCTACAACTCCTTACGCTTCAGGCTATCAGTCAGCCTGAGTAAGAAATGTCTCCTGGGGGAAGTTCTTCGTTTGTCTGTGAACAGTTGTGAGACTGGAGGGGAGAGGATTCACATGCAGCCCCTGCCCAGGCAAAATCTTGAAGCTCCTATTGGACAGTTTCTGGAGCATGGGAATTGCTTGTTTGATGAACAGGCAGCTCTCAAAGCACTCCTCACCCTTCCAGTGCCACAGCTGTTTGCAGGTGGAGATGGCACTGCAGCCAGCTGCTCTGAGCAGCCAGGTTGGATATGGAAGCCAGGGCTGCTTGCCAGGACTAGACTGGGTAAGTGTCACTTGGCCAGAGCCTACCTCTGGCACCCAGCCTCTCCCTTTCTAGCCCTCTTCCCCTCAACTTCTGCCCCCCAGCCCCTCATAACACAAACCTTCTGCATCCCCCTGCCACCCCAGGTCACAACCTCCTTCTACACTAAGTCACAACCCAAAACCTCTTCGTTCACTCCTGGACCAAGTCGCTGCCTCAGGCAACAACCTTCCCTTTTATCCCATACCCACTACCACACCCCAATACTTTACCCAAGCTCCCTTCTGCACCCAACCTTCAGCCCAGATCCCTAGACCCACTCCATCAATATGAAAGGGTACAGCCCTTTACCACTTTCCAAATTCTTGGACTGGCCCCCCTTCAAAAACTATTTCCCACCCCTATTCTACATGCTATTGATAAAAGTATGAAAATAAATGGAGGCACCTGCTAGCTCCTGGCTGTTAACAAAGTAAGAAACTCTGTCTACAAGATTCATGATATGCAAATAATCCCATTTTACCAAGTGTATGGGTTCGATCATAGAGATGCCCTATCCTCTTCGTTATTCACAGCCAACCAATTTTTTGGTCATTGGCAAATTTTATCAGCAATGACTGTATTGTACTTCATAACAAGACAAATTGTTAAGGCTGCTCCACTGCCAATTCCTTGTACTACTGGTGGATGTAAATCATCTGACTCTGTCAATTTTAAAAATGTTTATATTTAGCAGTTGTTGTTCAATATCCACCCTAGTTAAAGATGGCAAGAAAGTATTTCCTCCTCTTGGTAAGATAACATCATTCGTCCCCTGATGCTATAATTATTCATTAAGGGTGTTACACTGCTGCTGAGTATTGTAATATTCAGCACTTCATTTCCCATTTAGAGATGAGCGTGTGGTGGGGGAGAATAAATGAGTGCCTGATTTCCCTTACCACAGTGAGTGGCATTTTAGTGAGCAAGACAAGAGCCGTGGCTACACGTGCACGCTACTTCGAAGTAGCGGCACTAACTTCGAAATAGCGCCCGTCATGGCTACACGTGTTGGGCGCTATTTCGATGTTAACATCGACATTAGGCGGCGAGATGTCGAAGCCGCTAACCCTATGAGGGGATGGGAATAGTTCCCTACTTCGAAGTTGAACGTCGAAGTAGGGCACGTGTAGACGATCCACACCCCGCAACATCGAAATAGCGGGGTCCGCCATGGTGGCCATCCACTGAGGGGTTGAGAGACGCTCTCTCCAGCCCCTGCAGGGCTCTATGGTCACCGTGTGCAGCAGCCCTTAGCCCAGGGCTTCTGGCTCCTGCTGCGGCAGCTGGGGATCCATGCTGCATGCACAGGGTCTGCAACCAGTTGTCGACTCTGTGGATCTTGTGTTTGTTTAGTGCAACTGTGTCTGGGAGGGGCCCTTTAAGGGAGCGGCTTGATGTTGAGTCCGCCCTGTGACCCTGTCTGCAGCTGTGCCTGGCACCCTTATTTCGATATGTGCTACTTTGGCGTGTAGACGTTCCCTCGCAGCGCCTATTTCGATGTGGTGCTGCGCAACGTCGATGTTGAACGTCGACGTTGCCAGCCCTGGAGGACGTGTAGACGTTATTCATCGAAATAAGCTACTTCGATGTAGGCTTCACATGTAGACGTAGCTAAGGTATGTGAAGATGTTAGCAGTCAATTCTAAGCTTTACATGTGCACATCACAGAACTGGAAGGGACCTTCGGAGGTTACCAAGTCCAGTCCTCTCTGGCAGATTTTTTTTTTAAATCAAACCTGCCCCACACCCTCAAAAGGCCCTGTTGAAAATTGAACTCACAACCCTGTGTTTACAGGGCTAATGGGCTAGCCACTGAGCTATTCCCTCTCTGATTTTGAGTTGATACCCCATGAAGTCACCGGGAAAACTCCCATTGACATCCAACTGGACATTGGCTCATCCCCTAAAACCTTGCAATTGCCTTGTGAATGATACAAGGCAAGTTTTACAGTTTGGGGAGCATAGGATGCAGTGAGGTTGCTATGATAGAGGAAAAAAAAGTTACAACCAAGCAGAAGCTGAGGAGGGAAAACTAAGGCCCAGAGCCATACAGCTGTGATCTCACTTCAAGAGATGTGTTTAATTACATGGAATTTTAATATCCTGTGTCCTCTCGCTTGATGAGAGGGAATCAAAGAGTGAAATTGTTAGCAGGGGTATCTGCTGTAGAACATTCTGCCAGGCTTCCTATCAAGAGATCTAGCAAAAGAACGAGGGATGCAACGGCACCTGTGTTGAACTTCAGCTGCTGAAGGCAGATAGCTTTTCTATCTACTTTTCTCATCTGTAATCTACAGTTAAGGCAAAATGAAATGAGTCTATTAAAGCAGCAGACCAGAGAGAAATATAATCTGCTTTTCTAAAGAGTACACTATTTCTTTACCTTGTTAATTAAAGCTAATGACGCACTGTGCTTTATGGTCAGTGTGAGAGCTGATAGCTTCATATTCTAAAGCCCCAAAGGACAATCCGAAGGATAAAAGAGCTCACTGGAAGGGCACTATCCAAAACACTCTGGCAATATGGCACCAGTGTGCAGTGCCAGAAAGAGGGGTGTGTTGGAATGATGTTGGGGCCAAGACCAGGTTAAAGGATAGGTGCTGACCCTCCATCTTCAGGATCCCAGATCCTGGATCATTTTATGGCACCTGAATCTCATCTCACCCCTGTGGGGTTTGGGCTTTCGTTTTTGTTCTTCTAGCCCACAGCTGTGATAAAAACCTTTAAAATGTGACCCGGTTGTAGCCAATTTTGACCCACCTATCCGAGTCTGCAGAGCCCCTAGAACAATAGTTCTGAGAGGTGTGAATGCTGCAAAGAGGCAAGAATGCTGCATCATACAGTGTTAACTACCCATAGATTTAGTGTGGGGGGGGCGGGAGGACCTCTTCCCACCGTCTCAAAAGAAGACTGTGCATGCCAGTCCTAGAAGAGTAAAATTGTACCAGCAAACCCACCCACCCAGTGTGGTATGCTCCATTTGCAGTCAATCATGCTGGCCTATCCCAGTAGTACAGGAGATGCCTATTGTCATTCCTGAAGGTAGAAGGATGCCCCTGCTGCTTTCCCTGCTTTTTTGGGGGCTCTCTGTCCTCCATGTAAGGCCTAGGGCACAGGGGCCTCTGATTGCCTTAGTCCTGCCCCATGTTCCCTCTAATTTTTTTCCATCCATGTGCAGAATAAATTTTGTTAAGTGGCTGAGGCACACGTGAATGTGCACCAACAGAAGAAACATGCTGCTGTCTGTGGGCACTCTGCTAATCAGATGGGTGGCATTTGAATCTCTCCTACATGGCTGCCCAAACTCATAGCTTCCAGGGAACAATGGTCCTGTGTTAGAGTCAGAGAAGCAGCTTGAAAGGCAGGAACCCTGGGTTCCTGTAACAGGCTCTGCCACTGGCTCTCTGTGCTACTCCAGCAGTCACTTCTCAGAGTGATCCATTACTTCAGGGAGATGTTAATGCTTTATGATTAGGGATGGTTGGAAATTTTCCACTGCAAACTGTTTCAATGGAAAATTGGGTTTATGAATCATTAAGCTTTTTCTCTCCAAAAAATGTCCCAACACTACAGAAAATTTTGCACATATCATTTTTCCAAAATCCGACCTCTTTTTGTCTGAGTATTTGTCTGCAAAATTATCTGATTAATATTGGGAAACACAACAGATGATAAAGCAACATATACTAGATCTAGCAAAACTCAAATTGCATAAAATTGTCAGAGGAGCATTTCAGTTGAATATGACATAATGCTTACTTTCTCACCGTGAGATGTGTTAGCCAGAGGAATAATTTCCCAGTGGAAGAGCTGGAAGTCTCTCTGCTCCACCACTGTACTGTCAGGAATAATCTTGCATCAGTAAAGAGAGGGACTACATTGCCTACTAAGTCATTTCTCTCTGTATTCTTTCATACTGGGGTTTATAGTACCAATCTAAATGGTTTCAAGATTATTTGTTGTTAAACAGACTTCCTTGGATAAATGAAGAGATGCTGCATGTGAACTCTGCATTCTTTTGGACTGGCTTTTTTCAGCTGCTGATTCTCTTAACATGTAAGGCAAATTAGTAAGAAGGGGCCTGAGGCAAGCCCAGAGCCTCTTCATTTTAAAATGCCTGGCTCCTCCCCTACTGTCATCAGAATTGCAGGAGAGGGAGAAACAAAATGTGCACATCTGTGCATTTTGCAGGCGTAAAGATAATGCAAGCACACAAAAGTTTCCAATTTTAAACCTCCAGTGAGGCCCATCTTGAAGATTTTTATTTTCTTTTGTAGGGATTTCAAAATCTTTAGACTTCCTTTGCCATGCTGACTCTTTATCAAAATCTACTTTACCCATGTCTAGGCTTGTATCCCTCTCAGCCAGCGTGGTGGTGTTGGAAATATGTGCCATTTGTTCCTCTGCATTCTTGTGCACAAAAATGCTCAATGCTTTTTTTTTCTCCATCAGAGCAACTTCCACGCCAAACCACTTCCGTGGGAGCTGGATTTGGCCAGACAAAATTTGGATTTTCTTACTCCACAAAATGCTTTTTGGAAGTAGGAGTGGAACTGAACCAGACTCCCAGATTCAAATGTCTCAAATCAAAAAGAGAAATAAAATACAGACAACAGCAGTGCAAGCTGCCCAGCGCAGCCCTTTCTGTGCAACTCTCCCTTGTCTCGCTTGGGAGGTGGAGAGGGGAGATTTATATAGTTTAGGCTCCACCCCCCCGCCCCTCTCAGACAAGGACAGAGAGAATTCTCCCTGTCTCTGCCCAAAGAGAGAGGAAAAAAATGGAAAATTAGGAATCTGCATAGACTGCCTGAGTATTTAAATGTTGCAACACAATCTGATGCCACAACGGTGAGCAAAGGATAAAAGAAATCTAGCTAGAGAAGCCTTCCGTCTGCTAACATTGCCAACGAGCAATGCAAATTGGCTCCAACAGCAGTGGTATAATTTTCAGTTTGGGCATTTAACCAGAGATTTTCTACCGATTTCATGTAGAAGAGGTCACTAAACTGCCAAACAGATGGTAACAACTCTGAGCCACTGGCACCTTCCCAGGCTGTGCTGAATTCAAGCCAGTCGTCAATTAAACCCAAGCCTATGCCTAATATTTCAACAATTTGGAAAGAAATAGCTAAAAAGATGAAAGACTTCAGAAGAACCTAACTGTATGTTGTGGTTATTATGACAGCCACTGTTTAAATCAGAACTTTTTCCTGCACACTTACTGGACCTGGAAACCAAGATTCTCATTCTTTCTTCATTGCCTATATTTAGATACAATAAGTGGATACTACCATTAACCCACTTTGCTTGTCCCGCAACACCACTCCTGACTTCTCAGTAGTCAGTTTACCCAAAGACTCTCCATATTTTCTCTTGTGTATTGCGCCCCTCCCCCTCCAGAACTGCTGACCCCAAACATTCAAAAGCTGACAGATGTGAGGGTTGATTTATAAAGCTTTTAAAATGATAAAAAAGTTGATGGTCCCTTTTATTTGCCTTCTAGTGTTGCCCTTTTTGAACGTTTCTCTTCAATCAGAAAAGCTCCCCACCCCAACCCTTTTTCTTTAAAAGAGATTTTCTCTTTAATTTAATCCTGTCATTCCATGAGCTGGAGAGCAAAATGCCAAATCTGACACAACCTGCACTAAGATTGTGAGTTGGAAACTCTTTTGTTTCATCTTTTTGTGCCATCTCTTTATCTCTCCCCTATCCTCTGGTTTTGTTCCTCCACTTCCCCCACCCCACTCTGTCACCTCCCAAACACATTCTCTTCTGGTTTGAGCATGAGCTGTGTGCTTCCCTCGTTTCAGTCCATTTGTGCCAGAGGCAAAGTGAAAGTGCTGAAATCCCTCCTGATTCTGGAACCATCTGCCAATGCCTAGAGTTACTGAAAGATGTGGTTTTTAATCCTATTTGCTGTAGCTCCAGATGGAGCAGGGGAACAGGAATTGGGAAAGGGAGGTTCCCTTGATACTGAGGATGTTTTCGATCCTCTCTCCAAGCTGGCTGCTGAGATACAATGACAGATGCTTTATAGGTAGAAGGACACAAGTAGGGAACAGTTTGGGATACAATGAGTACTGAACTTGCTTTAAAGAATATCTGAGTTACACTTATCCAGGAAAAGCTCATGCCTTAGGAATATCATTTATGGCTTATGTATAGTATATAATAAATGCCAGCAAAGAATCTTATCAACCTAACTTACATTGAACCAGAAGTATTATCTTTCAACCTATCTGGAACTGAAGACTGACAAGATGCCATGGTTCTCCTTAATTATTATATTATCCTTCTTCAGAGCCAAACTAGGAGTGTGTGGAGCACTGGGGGAACTCCAGAAGATTGGAATAAAGTTAACATCATGCCAATATTTTTAAAAGGGTACGTGGGATGACCCAGATAATTATAAGCCTGTCAGTTCAACATCAATCCCAGACAAGATAATAAGAGTGGTTGATATGGGGCTCAATTAATGAAAAAAAAGGAGGGTAGTATATTAAATGCCAGTCAGTGTGGGCTTATGGAAAATAGATCCTGTCAAACTCACTTGGCATCTAATTTTTTTAATAAGAATATAGGTGTGGTTGATAAAGATATTGATGTGATGTACTTAGACTTCTACAGTGTGTTTGACTTTGTCCTACATGACATTTTAGGTAGAAAAAAACTAGAAAAGATAGTACACTAACACCGCACCTGTTAAATGGATACATGAAGCTGGCTAACTGATAGGTCTTAACATGTAATTGTAAATGGGGTATCCACATCATGTGAGTATGTTTCTGGATTGTTCCCACTTGGACCTTTTCTTGGTTCTATGTTTTTTAACTTTTTTATTCCTGACACAGAAGAAAACCTGAAATCATTGTGTTAAAGTACCAGTGGGTCCAACAGCCTGGCCTGGCCCTGGGCAAGGTGGGGAGAGGGCCCTGCTCTATGCCTGCAGGAAGGGTGGGGCTGGTGGCAGCCAGCTCTCAGCACCCTCTGGACCACAATGTGCCCCATCCCAGCTCTCTGCACTGCCTGGAGTGAACTGTGTGGTGCTCCTGCTGCAATGTAAAGGGCCTGGGGCACCAGTTGCCACCACTGCTGCAGTAGTGGTGGTCAGAAGCTCCAGTCACTTTTGAATCAGCAGATTCCAGGGCAATTGCCCCCTTAACTCCCTTTATTTTCAGGCCTGTAAAGTACAGATGATGCACAAATTGGGGGAGTGATAAGTAGTGAAGGGAACAGGTGACTGATACAGAGTGATCTGGACCTCTTAACAAACCTGGTACAGGCATGCAATATGGGCTTTAGTCAGGCTAAATTTAAATGTCTACATCTGTGAAGAAAGAATATAGGTCTTTAAGAACAGGGGTCTCCATCTCGGGAACACTAACTGAAAAATCTTGATGGATGAGGTGGGGGGTGTGGTTCATGCTGGTTTATCAACCAATTCAATCATTGGATATATAAACATGGGAATACCGAGTGGAATAGAAAGATTATTGTATTTGGTACCTGTGTGATTACTGATGGGCTACATGGCACAGGGTTGGTAAACATAATTCCAGAAGGGATTTGGAAATTGGAAAAGCTTCAGGAAAGAACCACAAGCATGATCTAAAAGATTAGAAAACCTGCCTTATAGGCATATACTAAAAAAGTTTAATGTATGTAGCTTACCAAAGAGATGATGAAGGGATAATGTGATTACAGCCTGTAAGTACCTGCAGGGGGAACAAATATTGAATAATGGCATTTTCCATCTAGCAGAGAAAGGCATAACACGATCTAATGGCAAGATATGAAAATTAGACAACTTCAAACTAGAAAGGAAGGGTACATTTTTAACAGTGAGGGTAATTGGAAGAGTTTACCAATGGTCATGGTGGAGTCTCCATAACTCACCATTTGAAAATCAAGATTAGATGTTTTGCTAAAACATATCAACTAGAAATTGTCTGGGGGAAATTCTATGATCTGTATTATACCAGAGGTCAGACTGGGTGATTACATTTGTCCCATCTGCGCTCAAAATCTATTCATTTTGATCTGGCCTGAAAGACAATTTTCCCTCATCTTTTTACTCCACCACCACACACTTCAAATATAACAATTCTGTCCACCCATACACTATCACCCGGCTTGCTAAGTGAGATAAGAGGATGGTCAGCAAGGCAATTCTTTGGGTTATCCTGCAATCTTAATTGAATAATTTTACACTTAAAAAAATGGGAGTGAGGTTGTGGGGGCGGGGGCTGACTGGCTTCATTCTTGCCCCTTCCTTTAGCCTCTTTCAGAAGTGAATCCAAGAAACTTTTTAGGTATGGCTTCCCTTTTTCAAAGGTGGAGTGTGGTCACAGGTTTTGCACAGCCCAAGGAAAAGTTCAGTTTATGCTAATACTTCCCTATTTTCTAACACTAACTGAAGATAAAAGTGTGAAGATAAGAACAAAACACACAAGTGGCAACAAAATATGCTAAGTTGCCAGTTCTGGGAGATGTGAGAAGCAGAACCCACTGAAGATATTTCTCTTTATGTACCCTAACAGCCCACATAAGAATAGCTATATTGGATCAGGTCCTTGATTCACTGAGTCCAGTATTTGGTCTCTTAACATTGGTCAGAACTATTTTCATGGATTACCCCATGTTAAGTTCACTGTTTTGACATAATCTCTTTCTTTGTGTTTTATCCTTTCCAGACCATGTTTAGCATTATTTACTTATATTCATGTAGCAAAAATGAGTTCCCCAGAAATTTTGAGAATTTAAAGTCATAATGTCTCTAATTCCATGTTGCTCCCAACGAAGTCAGTAGCAAAACTTCTATTGACTGTGATAGGGAAGAATGGAGGCCCAAATAACTAAAATGCTCATTTTAGCAGGTAATAAAAAGCACTGGTTGCCTTAGAGAAATTCAGAGCAAGGCATATTAGCAACTGTCTTTAACAATAATTTTCCATTAACAGGGAAGTTTTAGATAATGGAAAGTATAGTCTCTTTCAATTTGTGTCTACGTTTGTGACATACTAGTACAAATGTTTTTTTTTATCACTAGAGTAATGAAGCCACAGATTAAACTTGCTTCATTTTATGAAATGTTATAAACTGATTATTTTTAGAATATTCGCTCCTCTCTGCTCACTGTCTGAGCTATTCAGCACTTTTCAGGCTAGGCATTTAAAACATGCTACTTCTATGACTTACTTAAAATTGGCGTTGCCTTTCGTTTTCACAGTCCCATGTTTTTTGGTGAATCTTAATGGTCATCGGATTAGGCTGTCAGAGCACAGAGTGTGTGCATGAAGTGTTGTAGTTAGATATGCAACTGTCTGTGTTCCCTATGTTAGGTTCACCCAGGCAGCCATTTTGTATTTAGTGTAGACTCTTTTAAAGGACACAAACACATTGTAGGTGCTGCCTCCTGGAGACGTCTCTTCTTCCTTGATTCTTTCCTTCCAGACAGAATCTGTTTTTTTGTTTTTCCTCAGTGTCTGTGGAAATTAAACAGGTGTGAATCCAGGAGCTCAGAGATAGTCCTTACATGAGCCTAGATAGAGATCTAGTCATGCAAAGATAAGTGTTGTGTTCAGTCAGTTTTGCCCTGGCAGCAATACGAGCAGATCTTTGTGAAACTCAGCAGTTTTACAATGAAGTTTTTACATTTCCCATGACTTTTTTGAACTCTTGCTAGAGTATAAATGCAATACATCCATTGGTCAGGAAAGCAGAGAAGGGAGGAAAATGGGAAGAAGGAATAAGAGGTAAACAATGAAGAGAAGTGGAGAACAAATTGAAAGTTTTAGTTTTAAAATATTAAAAGTTTTAGGATTTTGTTCTTTTTCTTCAGAAAAGAGAGACACCATGAAAACTTTCATTTAAAAAAAAGTTTTTTACTGTCTAAATAATGCCATTTTTATCAGTTTAAAATGAAAAATGCTGTCCTACAAGAATTATGCCTGTGTCTTTTCTGTGACTTCCTCATGACTTATTTATGATAGTGCAGTCATGTTTGAAAAGCTCTGGTCATAATGGGAGGAGGCAGTTCAATTATAGCAAGCATTGTCTGTCCAAACATATAGTGTGCTTGGGCTAAAGAACTATTTGAATGTGGAGATAAGCTGGCCTTTGTTTAATCTGACCCAATCCATATGTGCCTTTCCACTTGTTTTTATGAGTCATGGGTGTTTTTTGTATATAATATTTCTTTCTGGTGCAGCATCCCAAGTGCATTGGCAGCTTGTCCAAATAATATTATTTCCTCTCTCACAGACCAAATCTATCTCTTTGGCATCTGTCATGGTCTCTACTGGATCAAATATAGAGGATTTCATCAAAAGCAGTGCTTGATGCTACAGTCTCTCAAGAAGAGTTGAGCATGTGCCAGTCAGTCGTATGTTAACTAGGAAAAAGATGGGCGTGCTTTCAAGAGTTCAAAGTCTTCTACTTTTGCCTTTGGCTTCATCATTGTATGCAGTAAATACCATGTTATGGTGGCTGTTTTGTCTATAACACTTGCCTTTCACCAGGGATGCCAATTTATTTCCTTTGTTAACAGGCAGCTTTGCTATTTATTTTCCGAATAATAGAACCCAGGCAGCATCCCCCACTGCTATTGTAATTGATTTCTCTCATCACCAAACAATTGCTCATTAACACTAAATAATAGCATTTCAAATTATCCATTATTGTTTCTGACATTTTGAAAAGCACTGACCATGTTCCAGATTTCTCTGATAAAACACTTGATTTAATTGGTCATTCTCCACACAAGTTTATTTTGTTTTTTTCTTTTTCTTTTCTTTCTTTCCCATATCCATGGTTTCTTTTTGTTCTTTTGTTTGTTTGTTTTTTTGGTGGTACCGAATACCAGCACCTCAGCAGCCACAGCCATGCGATAGGCTAGGAGGTGGGGAGCCAGCTGAGTATCGGCTTCTCTTTTTTTTATGAAAAAAAAAAAAAAGCACTGGACCACATTGACCAAAGCATCAAATGCTGCAAATTCTTGTGGTTTCCAATAACAATAATAAGAAGAAGAAGAATGCTGTATTGAAGCAGCCAGCGCTTCCATTTTCAAACATAGAAATGTTATGATTTGCACATTCTTCAGATGAAACTTGTGCTCCAAGGTCACTTAAGTGCTTTAAAAAATCCTGCACAAGGTTCCTACCATAAACGGTTGACAAGCTAAAGTCCTGATCATGTAGCACGATCCTCAGAGAAGGCCCAATAATGTCAACATGATTCTAAAAAATTTTAAGGATTCATCTGTAGTGAATCAGCTTGCAGGAGTGGAGACTAGATAGGACAATTATATTACAGATGATGGAGAGAACAAGGGATGGAATATAAAAGACAAGTAGATGGGATTGGTTGAGCTATACATGTTACCTCTTCTCAGTTTTCTGAATAATCATAAAGTACTGTAACTTTGATTTGATAGCCTATAATTCTTGGTCTAAAGAACCAAAAACAGATGGCTCATGTTTAATTTACTAGGAAGTGTACAATAGTTATTCACTAAAGTGGTTGAAAGGGATATGAGCACAGGATGCAAGTTTGGTTCATCCTTTTCTCCAAGTAAGATGGATTCAATTAATACATTTTTTTTCAATCTTTTTGCTACTTTCCAAATATTATATTGTTGTTACTCTAAAACACTGTCAAAGATGTTTTTGCCTCCCTCTAGTGACTGGACCCCGAAAAGCAGCCTGCTGCTGGGGCTAGACTAACAGGCTGATAATCTAACTCCCTGAGCAGAGTGTTACAGTATTTTAAAAATAGAAATGGTCTAATGAAAGTACTGTGAAAAGGAGTGCGCAAATCTGACTTATTAGACCATTTTATATGAGAGTAGATTGTGATGAAGTGTCAACCTTAATTTGTTTCCACTTTCATGTCTTTATAGTATAGACCAAGCGTTTATTAGCTCACCCAGAAAACTATTATAACATTGCTTTGTTTAAGTAAATTTAATTTCCTTGATCCTACTCAATTAACTCAAGTTAAGAAGAACTCACTTTGGCATACAGCAATCCACTTAATCAGAAATAAAACCCACTTAAAACTGAATAGTATCAGAGAGAAAGCCATGCTAGTCTATATGCTATCAAAACAAAAAAGCAGTCCAGTAGCACTTTAAAGACTAACAGAATAATTTATTAGGTGAAGAGCTTTCGTGGGACAGCCCCACTTCTTCAGCTTGTAGCCATACAAGAACAGACTCAATATTTAAGGCACAGAGAAACCAGTCCAGCTTCTGGCTCCCATCAGTGGCGGGGAGCCAGGAGCCAGGCACGGCTGCAGTGGTCCAGCTCCTGGCTCACCCTAGCCATGGGGAACTGGGTGTCAGCCATGCCAATGCCTGGTGGGAACCAGGCAGCATCTGTTCCCACTGCAAATAGAAGGCAATTAGCCCTGTTTTAAAAATGAACAGGGACGCCTTCCTGGCCCTCAAGTTAAGGGGCTGTCGCACCTGAAATGGGACAGATGGCCACCCTAATTCAAGTACATATGAGGCAGAGCAAAAAAAAACAAACTAAACTCAAATATCTTACATGAAAGATTAGACCCTTCACAATGAGTCCTTCTTTTCTTTATTTAAAACTGGCTCTGGATTTGTTTGACAGGGTCATGCAAATATCCACATGGTTGCTGACCCTGATTTTCGTTTCAGCTTTGTAACTGAGCCTGAAACTCCCCCGTGATTTTCTGTGTTGTTTTGGATTTTCTTGTAAGCATTTCACTCAGCTCCAGACTCTAAAACCATAATAATATTAGCATCATGAAGAGACAATCCCAAAAGAACGAGCTCCTTAATGCAGAAGTACAAGTGTACTTCAGTGCAAAGAGGCTCTACCAGTGTGGCTCTCTTGCTCTGAATGAGTGCTTAACTTGTAATGAAAGAGATATGGGGGGTGTCAGCAATTAGATGCCAGGTCTCAAGATTTTTTTTCCCCTTTATAACTGATGCAGCAAGTCCAGAAGTACCAGGGCTGTGAACTGCCAAGCCTAGAGTTGCTGAGGCTCAGCCATGGCATAACTGAGTACCGCTCTATCTCTTGCTCAGATGTCTGCACTATACATAAAGTCCTGGCTTACCCACTATTCTCTACCCTCAGTTCTTAAAAATTTTGCCTGTGTGGAGTTCTGTGGAGAACTCAGATCTGTTATGTAGTCACATAAGGAAGAAGAAAATGGAGAGTGAACAGCATTGGACCAGCCGGCTTTTGTCTGTTTATAGTGTTGAATTCAGGCATTCATTTAGGGCGTAATCAATTAGGCCTGTCAATCTGAAAAATAACCTGGAGATAAGCCCTTGAATCAGAATGAAGAATAAAGGCAGCCACCTGCTCAGTGGTGTAAGTCTGTGTTCTACATGTGTCAGTCCCTCACCAGTTCTTCCCACCAAGGGCTGCTGTAAGATTTGATCCTAAAGCCCAAGCTGTGTAAATATGTGCTTAATTCTGTGCATGCGAGCAGTGCCATTGACTTAAGGAAGGCCACCCATGTATATAAGCATGAGCATGGATGTGTGTGTTTATAGGCAGATCTGGAAGCAGGGCTTTCCCTCCTTTTCACCCAACCAATAAATGATTTGCCAACATTTTGCAAAGGAAGGAATCCTTCCTAGTACATTAGGCTGAGAGGAGCATTTTCATGGTATTTGAAATAGGCAGAGATGTCATTATCAAATTAATAAGAAGATAAGAGCATTTTTGCCTTAGGAGTAATTTGACATTGTGTCATACTAGCATTAATTTCACTAACATGTTATGAAAAGGCCATATTTAATTACATAGGTGCATCAAGTAATTTTTTTTAAACTTCAAGTACAATACAAGACAACACATTAGCATGTAAAATTGCAATTGCAATTAGGTAATGTAGTAAACATTGAGTTCTGGAGAGATATTAGATCTGCAGTTGATTTTCTGTACTTTTCTTCAGTTACTTTCAATTCTTCTCCCACAGGAACAGTAAATGGCTTTTTCTTGCTACTATAGTACAGCCAATTAAATTAATTTGTTGGAAATAACTGCTGGCTATCCTTTATGCATTACTGGATTAGACTTCTTAATGTTCTGTGTTCTGCAGTGGTTCCCATATTTTAAGTTGCTGTATCTGTTTACCTGATATACCACTGTAGTCTACCTTGTTTTAACATTCATGGGTATACCTTGGTTTTTAGGGCTGCAAAATAATGAAAAATTATGCAGGATAAGGTCAAAATTCTACTTACAAAAGAACATTTAGGATCCAGTTCTCCCAGCACATATATGTGTGCTTAGCTTTCAGACTCATGACATTCATACATATCATTGTGCCTACTCACTGGCTGAACGTCAAGCAAATAGATGTATCTTTGCGATGTTAAGACATTCAAATGGACTGTTCAGTATGAATACAGTTAAGTATGTTCACTGGTATTAACAGGAATCAGGCATTTCTATAATAAGATTCCAAGGATTTTCACTTGGTTAGACTAAGTCTAAAATGTGTGTTTGTTTAATCAGTGTGAAGAGCTGGAAACAGCTACAAACACAGTTGAAATCTCTCTTTGTTCAGAATATCACCAGGTTTTTTCATTGCTGGGTTTTGTGGTCTGATACCCTCCAAATGTATAATTCTCAGACATTTTGATCTTGTAAGTTACATCCAGGTTGAAATACAGCTAGAGTCAGGTATGTATCTTTGCCATGTCAAATCCCAGCTCATTGTGTTACCAGAGGTAACTCAACCAATCACAACCCTTCCTCTACAGCGTATTACATGCAACCATTTCATTGGTCGTAAGATTGCAAAGATGGTGGGTTACTTGACCCAACAGCCATGCCCAGAACACAAATCTTTGAACACATTTTGCCAGACACAAACTAGCCTGCACAATAATCTCCCCACAGCAACCCCTCCCATTCACCAATTATGCACTTCCATACAGTATGACACAAATCAACACTATCTGCACACTGAGTAACCTCATTCTGAACTGGTGGGTCTCAGCCTTTCCAGACTCCTGTATCCCTTTGAGGAATCTGATTTATGTTGTATACCCCAAGTTTCATCTCACTCAAAAATAACTTGCTTTCAACATCAGTCATAAAAATACAAGTGTCACAGCACACTGACAAATTACTGACTTTTGCATTTTTACCATATAATTATAAAATAAATCAATTGGAATATAAATACTGTGCTTGCATTTTAGTGTGTGGTATATACAGCAATATGCACAAATCATGGTATGACATTTTAGTTGGTATTGACTTAGCAAGTGCTTTTATGAGGCTGTTGTAAAACTAGGCAAGTTTCTAAATGAGCTGATGTACCTCCTGTAAGATTTCTTCATATCCCTAGAGATATGTGTAGCCCTGGTTGAGAGTGATTGCTATAGAGCCTAGGATGTCTGAATCAGTGGGAAGCAATGGAAACAGATATATGTGTAGAAGAAAGTTCTTTTTGCTCAGAATATCCCCATGTTCATGGGCTTTATTGTCTATTATTGCCATTTTTAGCTTCTCAGCCATTTTCATCTTTTTCACATATCTGACTTTACAAAATTACACCCACACAGCAGCATGGGTTTTCATCTAATAGTTAGTTAGCTTCTTATTCATGAGGCAATAACCGTTCAGAGGAGTAAGTAAAATCTGTAGCAGAATATATATGTATATATAGTTTGCATGTGTGAGAGTCAGAATGAACCCTGCAGTATGCTCCAGAGAAACCCGAATGCTACAGTACTACTTGTCTTTCCAGTAATTTCTCATGTTATGTGCTGTATAATCATAACACAATGCAATGTCTCCCTGCTGAAGACTTTACATTCTTACAAGGAAGGGGCAGACTACAATAGTAGTCCCTGTAAGAGGAAAGTGCAGGTTATTCTAGACAATAAACACTTAAAATTGAACAATTTAATAGCCCAGATTAAGGCTATTACTATTTTACATTTCCTATAAATATCTGGGTGATCTGAAATACAGAAAGCAAATAAAGGAAAAGAGATGACATATCTATTCACAGATAAAAATCGTACTACACTGAAGTTAAGTTTGAGACATTTCAGTGATTTAAGGGTACATTACCAAGATGTTGTAAATACTGCAAAACCCAGCTTTACAAATTCAGTAGACTGAAAACCAAGATTATACTTAAATGAAATCGAAGTGCAGTCAGGTCTGAAAATAGACAGTCAATACAAACCACCCTAAGTCTGCCCTGCACCGATGCCATGGAATAACCATGAATGAACACGTTAAATCTTTTCGTTTCATGCAAACACCAGAGTTAAGGCTGTTTGACTGTCTTAACTATGCATTTCTATATCTTAAGGACATTCAAATTCATTATGTGTTAGCACAAGTCTGAATTTGCTGAATTGTGATGTTTACTTTGGAGGGTAATTACAGAAGCCCTGTCGTGGTTTTATTTTATATTTATGTCCCACATATTTCAACTAGTCTGATACTTCTCAAATGGGTGAATACTGTAAACCTTCTTCTGTCATCCTCAGACCAGTGACTTAGTGGAACACTTAAGTTAGTATGGAGAAAGTTCAATGGGACAGAATTCAGAGACTGAGATCAGTTGCTTTTCTGTCTTTTATATGTGGTTCAATAATTATGGCTTCTCCCCTTTCAAACTTCTCCATGGGATACAAACCTGTAATATCCTAGATCCAATGATAACATCAGATGAACCCCAGACTACCCAAGCACCAAATATCCTTCGCTATGTTCTGCAAATAGGGAAGAAGCTGTCCATCTTTGTCTATTTCACCTGAGCCTACAGAGCCAGGCCCAGCAATATGGGATACTAGATGGGGAGGGCTCTGAGTCACTACAGCAAATTATTCACAGGTGTCTTGCTGGTGGATATATTTTCCCTATTTCCAGGACAGATTTCCCTACCAATCTACCAGATTCATTTAAAAACTGGGACCCAGGGCACTCAAAAGTTCTATCACAGCCCATGGGGGCAGGGGAGGAGTTAAGTTAAACATGGTGCCATTCAATTCTGCATAGACATCTGCAAAATGAATACAAATTCTAACTTCTGTGCCTACCCAATGTTCTGAGTGAATAACCTGCTTGATCAGCTCAGGCAGAACTGATAGATTTCTAGGTTAGATTTAACAAAGGTCCTTTAGTAGCTCCCTCTGCCTTGACTCCCAAGTCATGGCAGCCTTCTCAACCTCCGTAAGCCTTTTTTCTATTTGCTAATATGCCCTTTGGTTTGCATAGCACCCCAATACCTTTCAAAAGTTAATGGACCAGATATTATGGGACCGTCAGCCCTGTGCAGTGACCTAAATCGTCAACATGATAATTACATTTACAATATTGTAGTATAGTTGCAGCTGTGTTGGTCCCTTTTTATTCTATGGCTGCAGAAGTGTTAATAGGCCACTCTACATTAATTGGTCTCTCAATATAAATTGCAATTACCTATGCTAAACAATGTGTTACATCTTGTAGTTAGCTGTGGCACTCAGATTATCTTTCCCAGACCTACAGAAGAGCTATGTGTGGCTCAGAAGCTTGTCTTTCATGAACAGAAGGTGATCCAATAAAAGATAACTCACCCAATCTGTCTCTTCTAGCAATCTACTGCCAGGATGGTCCAACCCACCTAATGGATTATTCAAAGTTCTTCAGGCCCCATGGCGTGCTAAATTAATGGCACACTCAAAGAAATGCGCATTAGAGAAGCAGGAGAGCAGCAGTTTAGGGTATCTGATGTGGAACAATAAAATGCAATCATTGATCAGCAAAGCAGAAATCCTAGCCATTTTAGGGTAAAAAAGCAGCTTCAGGCACTTCTTGGATTAACATATTATTATAGTTCATTAGTGTTTGAGTTTACATCTCTAGCAGCCCCTAATATTGTTTTAATTAAAAACAACACCAAAACCCCCCTGCCTTGCCAAGTCACTTGAGCTATGTCTACACTAGAAGAATCTGTTGACAGAAGTTGCTGTAGGAAGGTATCTTGTGACAAAATTTCTGTCGACAGATTGCTGCCAGGCTGCAAAGCAAATCTGCTCTGTCGACAGAGAGCAGCTAGACAGACTGGCTGCTGCCTTAAAAAAATGGCCAAGTGGAAGCATAGCAGTCAGGTCTGCCCGTTGTCCTGGTAGCCCTGTCTTTCGACAGAAGGCTCCCCAGAATGATCAGACTGGCTTTCTGTCACCAAATTTCTGTCAACAGAGTGTTCTGCCTCATAGGGGAGTGGCAGAATGCTGTCGACAAAACTACCATGCTCTGTCTATTTACTGTGAACAGAACACCTTGAGAATGTGGATGCTCTCAGGGTTTTGTCAACAAAATGCCAGTTTCATTGACAATAGTCTCTAGTGTAGACATAGCCTAAGTCTCCCCGATATGACCATGTATTTTAAGTAATTAAAAAGATTCTCTGCAACAAACATAGACCCAGGTTTTCACAAGAGTTATTTTATGCATAGACACTTCACACTGAGCCTGTGGAGTAGTACTATTCCATCTATTCCACAGTCCAGACACTCTTATTCTGTCTATGAGTAGGAAACTCCTGAATTTGTTCCTCAAGAAGCAGAGTCAAGTTGTACAGTAGGTGGAGAAAGATCTGAAGGCTGTTTTCCTTGGACTTCTTATCTCCTTATCACTGAACACGTAGTACTCCAATGACTCCAGATAATCAAGATTCAGATGTCCAGGTTACCCAGTGGTACTTCATCTTGTAGCCCTCTTAGATTTGTACAGACAATTGTCTCACAAAGAACAATCAGAATGGAGACTGTCTATTCAGGGCAGATGCAGATAATGAGCTACACAGTGAGAGCCCTGCTCAGTGCAGTTGTGGAGTAAACTGAAGAGCTAATGGAGTGAGAGGGAGCTGCTTGCAGGAGACTGGAAGCCTGGAGCAGGCTTCTGAATGGGCTAACCTGAGATACCTAGCACAGATCAAGAAACTTGTGCAGACAGTGTTTAATTTGTAATGAAAGAGGTGCCAGCGCTCAAGCAATTTTTTTTTTCACTTTTGCAAATGAGTCAGCAAGCCCAGAGCTGCTGGGGCTATGAACTTCCAAGCCTAGAGGCACCAGGCCTCTGGAAAGCTGTGGACCAAATTAAGCATTCTGAGCAGGACAGCTGCAAGCTAAGCCTCCAGGAAGTTCACACTTTAAGAAATCATAAATGAGGGCAATGACTCAGTTGGGGAGCATGTCTGCTCACAGAGGCTCTGAAGAGCCATGCTATTGGACAGTGGATTGGTGACTTTGAGTACTACTTTTAAGTTATGGTGTGAATAAACCCAGGTGAATAAACCAAGGATGGTGATGGGACAAGCGTGTGCAATCTCTGCTTAAACAAAAGAAAAGGTCAACATCAACATGACTATAATAAGTCACATGGGGGAGTTTTTCCAAACCAGTCTTATAAGTCTCCCTTCTTGATACTCCCCTGGTGTTTCCTCTGTTCCTCCTGCTCTGCCAAAAAAATGGAGAGAGAAAGAAAGTGATTCAGTCCAGATTCAGCCTGGAATAGTACCGCATTCACCAGACACAAAGAAGAACAGATCTGTAAGGAGAGACTCACTATTTTCCCTCAGAAAATTAAGAAACCACAACAAATGGAAATTTGGCATTGCTATCTGTGCATTGAAAAATAATAGTGACTTGGGTATTGAATACACCAGACGAAAAATCTGAAAGGAATGAAGTACTTTCAGACAAGAAACTAGAGAGAGGGGAAAGATAAAAAGACACATGCACTAGAGCTGTGATACACTGAGAGCAAGTGTAATAGAAAAAAATAATCATTTTGTTTACTAGGCTAGGGAGGAAGAACAGAGGATGCTGTTGTTACTGCCTTACACAGTATAAATCTTTTTTTCCACTCTACAGTGATAGTCCAGTTTGCACTACTATTCTAACTTGAAGTGATAACAATGTAGCAACAATTCAGATCCAGAATCTTGTGAAACCAACAAGACAGAGACTTGGCTAGGATCAAGCCTAACAATTTAATATCTGATATATCCTCTTTTGAGATGACTGCATGCCGCACTTCCTTAGAAAGAAATACAGTGGGTTTATTGTTCCATCTCCAGTGACAGGAACCTGGTCCTGTAAGTCTGAATGAAGTTGATATTTACTCAGTGGCTTACCATGAATGCTGTCAATAGCTGTTAAAATCTCATATTCCAAGAGCAGCCAATAGCTGCAGCATTATAATAGTGCAAGGCAAACCTTGGTGTGCACTGTGATCATTTCAGAAGTGTTTAAACAATACAATATGCCGATCACTTCTATATTTCCTTGTTTGTAAAATACATAAAAAGTTATTGTGGAAAAAGTGAGACATGGCTTCCGGTTATCTGAAAACCTGGTATTGTACTTTTGAGCTCAACAATACCATAATATCCGATGACCTCACAATCTTTAATGTGGTGTGGCAAGGTCTGCCCTGCTCCTGGGCTCCAGACACCTATCCATTTCAGTCTCAGAGATAGCTTATGCACTGCAGCATGACCCCCACATGCTCTTGTTGGTGTTTTGACTTCTGTCCCTCAGATAGAAGGGTGTTGGGATTGGTGCGCCCCCCGCCCCCCGGTTTGCCTGGGTTGGGTGAACAGTTCTCCTCAGCCACTGGCTGAACTCTCAGGCTACCTGGCCGGGAGGGGTGCGTCATTCCATTGCTGGGCTGATGGTCCCTTTCCCAAGGGAAGCACACTTTATGTATGGCCACAGTGAGGCATAACCTTTGCCGGAGGCACCAGACATCACAAAAATGAACCCAAGACCCAACCCATGCGTAAAGTGAGGAGAAAACATTCAAAGTAGTAAGCACCAGACTGGAGGCTTGAGCTGCCCCACCAGAGGGAAGCTTATCCCACTTCTATGTGTTTGCTACAGCAGTGATCTGTTCCCTATGCAAACATGTGGTGAGTCCATGCCTTGAACAGCCTACACTCTAAGAGGTGGAATGGGAAAGAGACAAAGACAGGTCAAGTGACTTGCCCTAGGTTACACAGCAAGCCAGAGACAGGAATAGAACCCATGTCTCCTAACTCACAAGCTAGCGTCCTGTCCATTAGATGACAATGTCTGGTACTTGTAATGCTGAGATTACCAGTAAAATTGACTTCTTTCTCTATTAGTAGATTTCAGGACCAGAACAGACTACGGTCATCATGTAATCTGACCTCCTGTATAGCACAGGCTATAGAATTTCACCAAATAATTCATAGATTGTGTCTATGAGAAAACCTCACTATCTTGATTTAGAAAAATTCTCAGTGATTGAGAATACATTACCTGACAAAATTGCTCCAATAGCTAATTACTTTCGTTGGTAACAAAATGCATGCATTATTTCCAGTCTATATTCCATTTTCACAACTTCCAGCCATTGGATTGTGTTCTGCTTTTCTGTACTAAAGGGAAGATTCCATTATTAAAGGGACACATGTGGATTGTAATCAAGTCACCAATTACCCATCTCTTTGTTAAGCTTTTTCATTAATTAAACGGGAAGTCAGAGCTTAAACTGCAACCACTGTCTTTTATAATAGAAATTTCATGAATTTGCTTTGTAGTAATTTTGCAATAGAAATGTGCTGCACAAGCATACTGGCTAGAATTAGAACAATTAGGTTAATTAAAACTAAAGAAACCTACACTATTTAATAAGTGTTTGATGCATATTCATGTTTAGAGACATATGCTTAATAGCTATAATCACTAAAGAGGTCAGAAAAATTCTAATGAAGTAGTTTTCTTTTGGAAAATGCTGCTCCATAAAAATGTAAACAACTATATGTCAATTCCTTGAAAAATTAACATGTACCTATAGCTGAAGTGCTCAGAAGTGAATGCTGTTCACTAAGGGCCATGGTAGCTATCATCTAAGTCATGCTATATATTGCTTGAAATCACAATGGCTGCAACACTTCTGAATATCTTGAATAATTTATTCCCAACATCTGTGTTTATTCCCTCTCCCCACTCCGAACTCTGAATGAATTAGATTGTATTTCTCTTGTCTGCAGCTTCTGAAATCAAAACCTGCCTCTGTTACTTTTCTAGATCCCTTTGTGGTATTGAACTATCCTTAGCACTAGTTGCAACACTTGTAGTTTAATATCAGTTTCTGATTTAATTAAGGTGACAATTATCCCTCATTTGCAGCTAAGTAACAAAGACATACAATAAAGTTCTGATCCAAACAAAACCCATTGAAGACAATGAAGATTCCCATTGATTTCAAAGGGATTTAGAGTAAGCCCCAAGAGCTAGCCTGACAAGAAACCCTGCAATATCCCATTGGAACACCAGTCTTCCACTTATAACAATGCAATTTCTGTGTAACCCCTCGATTTCAGTCCCTGTTACACACCATTCCCACACAAACTAATCTGCATTTTCTTTCATTTTCAATCATTTTCATAGCCAGGCACATGTTTATTCATTTTATATATTTTAAGGGCAAATGTTTTCAGTTTTAATTGAAGGTATGACAGTTCTATAGAGCTCTGAGGAGCACCACCGTTACCAGAATAATTAATATGCTAACATGGCATAAAAATTGTGATTAAAATTTAATAAACTCATTTCTCCCCAAAAAGGCAGAATATAAGATTCTGATTTCTAACAGTAACCAAAATCTCCCAGCCTCTCCTCTGCAAATAATCTTAGAATCATAGAATGCTAGGACTGGAAGGGACCTTGAGAGGCCATCGAGTCCAGCCCCCTGCCCTCGTGGCAGGACCAAGTACTGTCTAGACTATCATCATCATCATTAACCGTGGGCTCAGCGCCCATTGGTGTCTGATGCCTCTCTCACTATTTCCTTCCATCTTTCCCGATCCAGAGCAGAGCACCTCAGTTTCTATAGACTAGCTCCACACCAATCTACTACATCATCTATCCATTCTCTATGGGGTCTGCCTTTCCTATTCGAACCATCCATTATGCTGACTACTAGGGTCTTGATTTTTTGTTTGTCATTCATTCTGCAAATATGTCCAAACAATTGTACCTTCCGTTTTATAATCTTCTGCAGCAGGTTTTCTTTCGGCTGTATCTTCATTTATAATTCCTCATTGGTGACCTTCTGAATCCACCCTATTCTCAGAATCTTTCTATAACAACTCCTTTCGAATGCCAATATTCTTATTTTCGAATCTTTCATTATCACCCATGTCTCTCATCCGTACAACATGCTGCTGAATACACACGTTTTCAAGATGCCCAGCTTTGTTCTTAAGCTAATTTCTTTGCTTTTCCAGATCTTATCCATTGCCTTCAAACTTGCTCTTGCTTTCTCTATTCTAGTCACTATTTCCTTCCTCCAGTCTAGATCATACATTATGTTGCTTCCCAGATATGTGAACTTTTCTACATTTTCTTGTTCAATACCATCGACATTAATCTTCCTTCCTATTTTATCTCCAAATACCATTGTTTTTGTTTTATCGATGTTCATAATCAGTCTGTACCGTTTCCTTTCTTCGTTTAACACCTGCACCATTTTCGCTAGCTTCTACTCATCTTCCCCAATGATAACTATATCATCCGCGAACCTCACATTGTTAGTTCTTTTCCTGTGCACAGGTATCCCTTCTGCCTCTTCCTTGATCTTGTCCATTGCTTTCTCCAGGTGTGTGATGAAAATACTTGGCAGTATTGGATCTCCTTGTCTCGCACCTCTACTTATTTTTAATCAACTTCCCAACTCCCCACGTTCTCTCTGCTGCCTTCGCATTATCACTGATATCTTTCAACAACCATATCAGTCTGCTATCCACTCCATATGACTCCAACACCACCCCAGTCACTTTCTGAGCTATACTGTCAAATGCCTTTTGAAAATCGATGAAGCGAGTGTATACGTTTTTGTTCTTTCATCGAGCTTTCTCTGCTACCAGTCTTAGTGCCAATATCTGCTGTATGGTACTTCTATGTTTTCTGAACCCTGCTTGCTCATCTGCTATATGTTCTTCTATCTGCAATCTTAATCTTTCAGTCAGTATCATCATCGCCACATTACCTAGATGACTCGTTAGGGCAATTGTTCTGTAGTTCTTGCACTCCAGTGTACTTCCTTTCTTGGGTATTGTCACTAGCACAGAACTTGTCCATTCCTTAGGTGCCTTCCCTTCTTTCCATGATATATTACATAGTCAGTGTATTTCCTGAATCATGCTTTCTCCACCATATCTAACCATCTTTCCCATGATCTTATCATTTCCAGGGCTCTTGTTCTTTAGTCGTTTCACTGCTTTTTCTACTTCCTCCTTCAAAATATCAGTCTTATTCTCGATGCTCAGGGGAGATATCTCTCTCAGTTTTTCAATCGGTCTGTCTGAGACACTCGGGTCCAACTGTGCTTTGTATAGATTGGTGCAATATCTCATCCATCGCTGCACAATCTTCTCCCTGTTCATGAGCTTCTATGATGAGGTAAGAAACTCTGTGGATGTGATATACCTTGACTTCAGCAAGGCTTTTGATACAGTCTCCCACAACATTCTTGTCCATAAGTTAAGGAAATATGGATTGGATCTTTGGACTATAAATGGATAGAAAGCTGTCTTGAGGGTCAGGCCCAAGAGATAGTGGTCAATGGCTCAATATCTGGATGGTGGCTGGTTTCACGCGGAGTGCCACAAGGCTCGGTTCTGAGGCCCATGTTGTTCAACATCTTTATTAATGACCTGGATGAGGAACTGGATTGCACCCTCAGCAAGTTTCAGATGACACAAAACTAGGGGGAAAGGTGGATACATTTGAGGGTAGAGAGAGAATCCAGAGTGACCTGGATAAATTGGAGGACTGGGCCAAAAGAAATCTGATGTGGTTCAACAAGGAGAAGTGCAGAGTCCTGCACCTGGGACGGAAGAATCCCAAGCATTGTTACAGACTGGGGACCAACTGGCTCAGCAGCAGTATGATGGAAAGGGACCTAGGGGTTATGATGGATGAAAGGCTGGATATGAGTAAACAGTGTGCCCTTGTAGCCAAGAAGGCTAACTACATACTAGGGTGTATTAGGAGGAGCATATCAAGCAGATCTAGAGAAGTAGTTATTCTCCTCTATTCAGCATTGTTTTGGCCACATATTTAATATTGTGTCCAGTTTCGGGCCCCCCAATATAAAAAGGATGTGGATTTGCTGGAGTAGGTTCAGCGAAGGGAAACAAAAATGATTAAGGGGCTGGAGCACAAGACTTATGAGCACAAGACTTATGAGGATAGGCTGAGGGATTTGGGCTTGTTTAGTTTACGGAAGAGATGACTTAGGGGTGATTTAATAGCAGCCTTCAACTTCCTCAAAGGAAGCTCTAAAGAGGAGGGTGAGAAACTGTTCTCAGTGGTGTCAGATGGCAGAACACAGAGTAATGGTCTGAAGTTGAAGGGGGAGAGGTGTAGGTTAGATATTAGAAAAAAAACTACTTCACGAGGACAGTGGTGAATCATTGGAATGCATTGCCTAGAAAGGTGGTGGATTCTCCATCCCTTGAGGTTTTTAAGTCCCGGCTGGACAAGGTCCTGGCTGTGATGACTTAGTGGGGGTTGATCCTGCTTGAAGCAGGGGGCTGGACTAGATGACCTCCTGAGGTCCCTTCCAGCCTTATGATTCTGTGATTCTTTGTTCTCATTTTGATCACCATCTGCTTCGGTTGCCATTTCCTATTAATATTCCTAATTGTTTTATACATCTCCCTGGTCTTACATTTGCCATAATACCTCTTGATATCTTCACATTGCTCCTCTAACCATTTCTCTTTATCCTTTCTGGCTGCTTTCCTTAACTCGTTGCTTTTCATCCTATTTTGCTGTTCTGCCATCTCAGAAACATCTCTTCTGATCTTCAATGGAAGGGGCATGTAAATGCAGCTGATTGAAAATGCAAATAAGGCCTGGATTTAAATATCTTGCACCTCATATTCCCACAGGGTCTCACTTCCGAAAGGGGCTGTTTTCAAAACACAAGCAGCCATGTAGACAGGTTTCCTTCAAAAGGAAACCCCACTTTCAAAAGCACCCTTCTTCCCGATTCTCTCCCTGGGGACCTTCCTCCTTGTTAATATTTTCAGGATGGTGGAGTCCCCATTCTCAGATTTTGCCCCTTCTCTGTGACCCTGTTGTGGGGAGCAGAATTCGGAGTAAGTGGCGGAAGACAGCAAGAAGCCTCTTATCAATTTCAGATCAGCCACTGGGAGACACAAGCAGTCAGGGGAGGACCCAGATGAGACGGTGTGGGGCAGGAAGCTGTGCAGATGCAGATCCCTCTAATTTTAAAAGTTGCTCCAAAGCCCTGAGTGACGGCTCCTGGCAAACTGTAGTGTCTGTATTTTACTCTTTCTCTTGCTGTTCCCCTATATGTAACAGAGAGTGCCCAAAGAAGACAAAATACAGTTGCTAGATCACATTAGAGAAGAGTTTGTGAACCACTGTATTAGTAAATTAATATTTAGTTTTTAGATTGAACTGTAACTATAAACACAATGAAAAACACTCTCACTTCCCTTTGTCCTTCTGACATCCTGCAATCCAAACTGGGTTCTGCATATGTAAATATGTGAATTCAGTTCCAGAAAAAGGTTCAAAAATTCTAATCTCTTCAAGCAACAGACCTATCTTTTTTGTTTTCAAAACCCACAGCATGCTTCTGGATGCAATAAAAAAGCACAAACAAAGAGCAGACAGTGAAATGGAACTGGTATCTGGTGTTGCAGTATGTACATAAAAATGTGTCTGCGTCAATTTCAACAAATGTCCAGAATATGCTGCTCTGAATGAAAGCCGGCAGGTATATCAGTGGAATGCCAGTCCCCAGGCCTGCTTATCAGGTGCTGTGAGAGTTTTCAAGCAAGAGAGATTGGCTCTGGAATGAACTTTCTAAAAAGCAAGCTGGTGCAAACTGTTTGGCTATGTCTAAAGTGCAGGCTTCTGTCAATAAAACTTCTGTCAACAGAAGTTTTGTCAACTGAGCATGTGTCCAGACTTCAGGTCTATCAGCAGAAATCTGCCAGTCAGGAGCATTCTGTCAACATCCCTGTACACCTCCTTTCATGAGGAAGAAGGGATGTCCCAAAAGAGGGCAGGATTTCTGACATTTGGACCCATGTGGATAGGCCAAATGTTGGAAAAGCCTCTCCCGACAGAACTGTCAGCAAAAGGTATGCAAATATATTGAACAATTTGCATATATTTTGCCAACAGTTCTCAGCAATCTAGACACAGTCCACAACAAAGAAGGGATGTCTCAGCAAAAGGGGTTTTTCCAACATATGGCCCTGTATGGATGGGTCAAATGTCGGGAAAACCTCTCCTGACAGAACTCTCAGCAAAAGATATGCAAATGTATCGCACAATTCACTTTTCTTTTGCCGGCAGTTCTCGGCCATTTAGACATAGCCTTTGACTCCTACCCAGCCACAAAGACATCAGTAGAGTTAGAGGGATGTGGTCAGGGTGTCTCCTTCAGTCTGATATAAATTTAAATAAGCTGATACAATGTTAAACATTTTGCCACAGCCAGCAGGGAGACTCTCTAAAGTAGGCAGGTCAAATGCAAAACCTTTTGAGGGCCTCACATACAAAACTTGATAGCTTTCAGTGCCACCAAAGAAAAATGCACTTCTATCAGAAATTCATAATTATTCATTATTATAGAATATGTTTTAGGTGGGTGTGTGACCAAAAGGGCTGCTCTCGGGTGTTTCATTCACATCTAGTAAAGGGCCACAAAAAAAACAGACACAAGTTTGAAGTGGCTGCTCTAAAGGTTTGTCTGCAGTCAAAATGCCACAGAGGCACTGCTGTGCTGCCATGACCTTCCAGGGTGTGTCTACTTATTTCAGAATAATGGCCACTATGCCAAAATAACTTTGTGAGTGTCTACACAGCAAAATATTTCAAAATAATTTCAAAATAACAGACAGCTTAGTTCGAGTTCTGTAAACCTTATTATATGAAGATTAATGACTATTCTGAAATAGATATTCAGAATACAGACTGTATAGATGTGGAAAAAGGACTATTTTGAAATAAGGGTCTTCTGGGGTGCCCTATCATTGTGGACGTTGAGCACTATTTCGATAGGCAATTTGTGTGTAGACATGTTATTTCAAAATAAGTTATTCTGGAAACTTTTTGGCTATGTCTATACCACAGCTATCTGCTGACGGCAGTAAATGTTGGAAAATATCTTCCAATAAAATTTCTGTTGACACATTGCGGCCACACATGAAATGGATCACTCTGTCAACAAAGAGCAGCCAGCCTGCCTGGAAGCTCTCTCGACAGAACAGCCAAGTGGAAGCCCACAGACAGGGCTGCCTGGTGACCGGAAGCCCTGTCTGTTGACAGAGAGCCCTCCAGAGTGTCCACTTGGCTTTCATGTCAACAAAATCTGTTGACAAAGGCATTCTGCTTCATGGGGGAGAGGTGAAGGCTGTCAAAAAAAAGTGCCCTGATCTGTCAACAGTACATTGACAGAATGCATTTTTAGTGTGGACGCTCCGTGGGTTTTGTTGACAAAAGGCTTGTTTTGTTGGAAAAAACCTCTAGTGTAGACATAGCCTTCCAAAATAGCTTATTCCAAAAAAATGCTGCTGTGTAGACATAACCTCAGTGTGGATGCTACCTGGAGTGATGCAAGTGATTTTCCTGTCAGCACAGGTAATCCTCTTCCACAAGAGGTAACAATGAGTTCAGTTTTAGTGCTCTCTACACAGGGACTTAGCTTGGCTTCACTGTGCCTCTCAGGAGTGTAGATTTTTCACACCTCTGCCTGACAATAGAACTGATCTAATTTTTCTAGTATAGACCAGTTCTAAGTGACCGGGAGAGATTTCCTCTAATCCAGATGTTTCTCTGATTACTTAACATTCTCAAATGGCTTTGGTAAACAAAGAAGATAGTTTTAAAAAGGGGGGAAATCAATGAATGTTTGCAGATTATCCCAGTGTGAGTCCTAGTTACAGTATAGATATTTTAATTATCCAATAAATACACAGTGTGTACTTTAAAAGTACTTTACAAGACTTATTGAATGTTATGTGCTTCAATGTTGCACATTAGTAAATGAATTAATAGTCTATTTTTAAAAACTGCGTGTAATAAATACACTTTGGGGTATATTTTTGTTGTACAATTGTATATTGCGACCTTCATATTTCATTACACAGTATCTTTTTTCTTGCAATACTGTCCCATCTAGAGAGACATTTTTCTCCAGTGTGTCAGTAAATATTAACTCGGCTTACAATTTGTATTCATAATGATTATGTTTGTAATGTTATGTTTGCTTATAATGCACTGGGGTGAGGCTTTAAAAAGATGGCTGTGCTGTGATGAAATTGCAGTATGTATGCAAAAGCCCTGAAATAAAACAGTTATGGGACTCCTGCATGTTATTGAAAATTCTATGTACTCATCTCAAGACAAGAGCATGATCGACAGCAGTTGATTTCTAAGAAGATGGATTTAGTCCTCATGGACACAATGGGAAAAAATGATGCGCGTAACTTGCCCCCCCCAAAAAAATAAAAAACAGAAAACGAAAAACAAAGGGAGTGTGCACAACTGAACTGTCATGTGTAAAGAATGGAATATGAAACTTAATGCTGTTTAAATATAACTTAATGATTCAAACATTTCCCATTTATTTTCATCCCAAAAGTATTTTACAAAGATGTCAGCTAGAGGAAAGGAGTAAAATGGAGTAAAGTCTTATTCCGTAGAAATGAAAAGGTAGTGAAAGGTAAAGAAGTGGAAGCTTGGTTTCTAAAATCTGCTTTATCATAATTTCAGTCATGTCACCATCTCCATTTGGCAAGGGTCAATTGCACCCTCCCTCCCACATCCCAGCTGGCTTCCAGCTCCAGATCCTCCAACTGGTAGAAATGTCTATAATGCAGGTTGGACCTCCCTAGTGTGCCACTCTCTGGTCTAGAAACACCTGTGGTCTGGCATGTTAGTTGGATGTCTACTTATCTTGGGTGTGGTCAGGTTTCCTGCAGTCCCATAAAGTTTGTTTACAGCCATCAGTCCTGATTCTCAGTGTTCTGTGCTGTTATTTAGTTGTAATTCACCCGTAAATGTCTTCTAAGGACCCAGTAAGCCGTGGAAGTGTTGGGAATGTGCTATAAAATATTGACCTCCCAGGCTTGGCAAATTCTCTGGTTCACTACCAGTCAAGTCCCAAGGTTGCTGGACTAGAAAGGTTCAACCTGTACAAAACTCTCAGAAATGGGTTGAATAGGTTATTATTCAAAAATGCTTTGAATGCAGTGATAAACATGAAGCAGTTAAGTAGATACATCTGAGAAAATGACTTAAAAGCAATTTTTTCAAAGGATATTGTAAAATAGGGATATTTTATAAGAAAGACATTCATTTTTGATACTTCTAGGGAAGACAGCCTTGACATGCAGGACTGAAAACATTTACTCATCAAAGTCATCATGGGGTTTGCCTCCCTCTCTCTTCTACAGAACTTATCATGCTGATACTAGCCCACATGACATTCATTCATTTCTGTGCCAGACTAGCTGTTGGCCAAACATTTGCATGATATTTCACCTCTTCTGTTTCCAAAATGAATTTTTACTACTCTAAAGGATCAATCCAGTCGTGCATGGTATTTCACAATAACTGGTGTGATCAGTCCTTGCTCCCAATACCAATCGAGGGTTGACAGATGAGGATAGTTTTGGCTGAGCTCAGTCATCCTTACGCCATTCTATTGCTGACCAATTTGCCCTCTTGTTAGAATGTATAAATCCACCCTTTGTCAAGGGCAACTTTTCTCTATCAATCCACTTCTTAGATAAGATCTGACAACATAGTTCTGTCAGTGTTACAATGCTAGTATTCTAATGGTAACTTTAGCATGCATGCCAATGCATTTATGATCTTATCAGTAATGCTCTGAGCACTTTCAGCACAAGAAGAGAGTTTTCATAGGCTAAATTAAATGCCTTCCAGTAATGTCTTTCTAGCCAGCCTTCTTGGAATGTCAATCCCTGAAACATCTGCAAACACATCTGTGAAGGACATACCACAATTCTGTTCTCCACCACCATGTGTAAAAAATGACTCTTGAGACAATCCTGGTAGCCTTTCACAAGAGCACTAGAACATATGTCTTTTTGCATAAAACTCTGGAACTAAGTAGCACTTTACTATGACATTGATGATTGATAAATTTAGTGTCAGCCTTCTCATGAGATCTACAAAGAAACACTCCTGAACAGTGTACGGCAGCAGTTTTATTACACCACGTGACAAAGAAATTCTTCAAGCAATTATTTGTATTCTGGAGAGGTTTTTTTTTTCCTGCTAAGTATGCAGTTCACTCACCCTTTCTATGAGTATGAAACAGTAGCTTTTTCATTCTGACACTGGAAATGCTTTTGGAGTCAATCTTTTTTTTTTGTCAGACTGAGGCAGTACCATGGTGTTTCTTGGTTGGAAAGTGAATGAGCCAGGAAGTTAGGAATGTCCTTCAGGAACAATTCTTTCCTGGTCCAGACAGTACTTGAGATTGGAAGTGGTCTCCAGTAATATGTTTCAGATAGGTGATCATAACAGTAGAGTAAGCAGGGTCTAAGTGAACTCACCCCTGACATCTCATGATGAGCTGTAGGAAAATATTTTGGAAGATTGTGTTTGTATAAAAATGCTTGCCTCACCTAGGCAAATAGTTGATAGAATGTTTTGCCAAAATGGATGATGTTGATTGTGTTCAGTTGCAAATCGCTTTAGCATTTGAGTACTGGGGGAATTAAATGTTATCCTTAGAGCCCTGCATGATACAAAAGTTGTATTTATATCTGCATCTGTAACCACAAAAATGGGCCATAGCTATCTGCACTGACATTTGCAGATGTGGATATCAGCACATTTGCAGTGTTCTAAATACAAAATGCAATCCATATCCATATCCATATCTGCAAAAATGAGCCAGGGATATCTGCATTGACATCTGGGGGTGCAGCTATGTGTGGCTATAAAGTGTATATCTTAATTTGCAGGTCTCTAGTTCTCCTTATTGTATGAAAAAAGGGTACCAGGACTGTGACTAGCATGCCCTGGTTGAGCGAGTCACCCTAAAATGAAACTCATCTGTTAAGCAGTGCATAGAAATGCTAAATCCCAGTGAAGAGGAGAGTGGGTGGGGACAGGTGTTCCTATATGGGGGTGTGGACCCCATTCAAATAATCCTAGACACTCTTTGACCTGCTTCTCTGCAGCAGTTAAGAATGGAGCTGACCAGATTCAATGGAGAGTCCTTGTTTCTGTCTGGTAACTTGTAGACCTGGCCTAGGAGTTAAGCCAAAAATTTTGTGTGTGAACACTGAACACAAAAGCTGTGTCTACACGTGCACGCTACTTCAAAGTAGCGGCACTAACTTCGAAATAGCACCCATCGCGGCTACACGCGTCGGGCGCTATTTCGAAGTTAACTTCGAGGTTAGGCGGCGAGACGTCGAAGTCGCTAACCTCATGAGGGGATCGGAATAGCGCCCTACTTCGACGTTCAACGTCGAAGTAGGGACCGTGTAGACGATCTGCGTCCCGCAACGTCGAAATTGCTGGGTCCTCCATGGCGGCCATCAGCTGGGGGGTTGAGAGATGCTCTCTCTCCAGCCCCTGCGGGGCTCTATGGTCACCGTGGGCAGCAGCCCTTAGCCCAGGGCTTCTGGCTGCTGCTGCGGCAGCTGGGGATCCATGCTGCAGGCACAGGGTCTGCAACCAGTTGTCGGCTCTGTGGATCTTGTGTTGTTTAGTGCAACTGTGTCTGGGAGGGGCCCTTTAAGGGAGCGGCTTGCTGTTGAGTCCGCCCTGTGATTCTGTCTGCAGCTGTGCCTGGCACCCTTATTTCGATGTGTGCTACTTTGGCATGTAGACGTACCCTCGCAGCGCCTATTTCGATGTGGTGCCGCGCAACGTCGAAGTTGAACATCGACGTTGCCAGCCCTGGAGGACGTGTAGACGTTATTTCGATGTTGCTACATCGAAATAAGCTATTTCGATGTTGGCTTCACGTGTAGACGTAGCCAAAGATTGCATTGGCTCTGGTTCTCCCTTTCTTGCTGAAATCACTGAAAGCTGGTTTAAGTGGAATCACAGAAAGTGACATCATAGGAGAAGCAGCCACAGTAGCCGGTAGCAGCAGAGAGACAGCAGTCAGGGGTAGCTACCCACACCAGAGAACAGTAGCTGACAGACAGATGCAACAAAGCATTGCTCAAAGCCACCCCCACACCTCCCCACAATGATGGGTGGTGATGAACTCACCTCTGAACTTTGGGTCTTTGCTAACAAAGGACAGCATCTGTGAGTGGGAAGCAATAGAGCAAGGCTGGGCAAAATCAGCCCCAGGGCCGGATCGAGCCCACCAAGAATTTTCCTCCGGCCCACCCAGCTGATTACCAGGGCATGCATACTTACAGCCAGAAGCATGTGTTCAGCTGTCCCTCCCCCAGCTCCTTCTGCAGCAGAGCTTCTCCTAGGCTTCTGCTAGATGCGCAGAGGAGGAATAGGTGGAGGGGAGTGGGTAGCACTGGAGTCAGCGTTGTTCCCCTGCTCCTGCACCCCATTCCTGCAGAGTAGGGACTGGGGAGAGGGAAACACACAGCTGAGCTTTTCCAATTTGAAGCATGGATGGGACATGACTCACTCATGAGTGAAGACCGGGGAGTGGGGAAGCAACAGGGCGAGGCAGAGGATGACTTCTCTCAGAAACTTACCAGCAGCAGCTAGCACAACACTCTGGCTACTTCTACGCTAGCTCAAAACTTCGAAATGGCCATGCAAATGGCCATTTTGAAGTTTTCTAATGAAGCGCTGAAATACATATTCAGTGCCTCATTAGCATGCCAGCAGCTGCGGCACTTAGAAATTGCTGCGGCTCGCTGCTGCACAGCTCGTCCAGATGGGGCTCCTTTTCGAAAGGACCCCAGCAACTTTGAAATCCCCTTATTCTTAACAGCAGATAGGAATAAAGGGATTTCGAAGTTGCCGGGGTCCTTTCAAAAAGGACCCCCCATCTGGATGAGCTGCATGGCAGCAAGCCACGGCAATTTTGAAGTGCTGTGGTTGCCAGCATGCTAATGAGGTGCTGAATATGTATTTCAGTGCTTCATTCCATTTCAAAGTTTTGGGCTACTGTAGACATGGACTCTGTCTCAGTGTCATACATAGGGTGAGTCTATATTTGTATTCCTCTTTTGAAAGAGGTATGCAAACGAGGTAAATCAAAATGCAAATAAGGTTTAAATTTGCATAATTAGCGACCCATTTGCATATTCTAATTTCAATGTTGCTTCTTTCGAATTTAGAATATGCAAATGAGGTGTCAAATATGCAAATTTATACCCTATTTGCATTTTTAATTTACCTCATTTGAATGCCTCTTTCGAAAGAGGAATGCAAGTGCAGACACACCCTATCTGGCAGTAGGGTTACAATGGCATGAACAATATCTTCACTTCTGCTGTATCTTCAATGAAGTTCAAGTTCCTGGCAGCACAAAATATATATGCGCTCTCAATAAGGTCTGTAGGCAAGTACAACCCTCCCTTCAATTCCATACAGCGAAGAACCTCATTTGCCATTGCAGTTTCAAAGCAGAGTACTTCTTTGCAGTCAATGGTGGAGCTACTGTTGGACACAAGCTGCACAATAAAATTGCTGCAGTTCTGGAATTAATTGTTACACCATAATCTGAAAAAGTGGGTCTTACCTGTGCAAGCTTATTACCCAATAAATAAAATTGTTAGTCTTTAAGGTGCTACAGGACTTCTTGCTTTGTTACACCAGCAGATTCTTGGTGTGGGAGATTGCAAAGTTATCTTAAATGTATTGGAAACCTGCTTTTCACGTAAACACCTGCAGGTAAGTAGGGCCCTACCAAAATCTTTGCCATGAATGATACATTGTGGCCTGTGAAACTTGGTCTCCCATTGTGAAATCTGAACTCTTGTGCTTTTATTCTCTACAATGCACGTCACAGGAGAGAACAGTGTTTCTGAAACTGGGGGTCCAGCCCAAAAGTGAGTTGCGGAGAGGTGGTCATAAGGTTATTTTGTGAGGGATGGGGGTCACAATATTGCCACACTCTAAGAAAAACAAAGTCCAGCATAGTCCATCTAGCTCTCACATGGCGGCAATACCTTACTATGCCTTCCTTACCTGCACTGCTGCTGATGGCAGCTCTGCCATCAGAGTTGGGCTCCCATCCGGCAGCCATCCTTCTCCACTGACCAGCTCTGAAGGCACCACTGACACCTGTAAGGACAGCACCCCCATTTCCAATAACCTTTCAACACCCCAACACATTTTTGGGTCAGGAACTCTACAATTACTACACCATAAAATTACAGATTGAAATAACTGAAATCATGAAATTTACAATTTCTAAAAGTCTATGACTGGGAAATTGACCAAAATAGGCCATGAAATTGTCATGTATAAGGCTTTAAAATAAAATATCAGCTTTCTGTTCCACTGCTTTCCATTGTACTTGCTGTGTTAAAGTCCCTGCAACCGCCAAAGTTTAAAGTTACATGTCATTTGGTATCATTTTTTTCGGGCTTGGCATTAGCTATGTATCCCTGAAACTCTCACGTACTGCAGGACAAAATGGTTTTCCATAAAAATTTAGCAGCTACAAACACTCTTCATTTCAGTCCAAAAATCGTTGCTTTCTTCCATCCTTGATAGCACCATGTCTCTTGCAGCTTTTGAGGAGATGCACTGTGATTTATCTGTGCAGATAGCATTGTTAAAACCTACATCCCTGTCCCACAGTTCATTGGCAGTAGGTGTTTTAAGAGCCCTCTGCTGAGCATTTGTTCCTCTTCAATATTGTTCAAAACACATATTGCTCTGTACCGTGCCTCTCCATTGGCCATTGCCACTTTTCCATCCATTAGGGCTTCTGAAAGGCAATTTAAGGATTCCAGCTGAGTTGCACAGTTTGCAGTACTAAAACGAGCATTTTCTTTTTGCTTTTACCTTTTGATGCAACACATTACAGAAAGTCTTGGTGTAGGACTTGATGGGTTATACAGCATAGTAAGCGTGTATGTCTTTTGGGTCAATATACCCTCTTTCCTATACATTCTGAACACCATGTTCATCATTGCTTCATACATTTTCTCACCTCACTCATATGCTGAATCTCTGCTGAAGAGGCCCCAGACTTACTGCAGGAAAAGCAGCTTTCCTTTCTCAAACATAACCTGGGGAACTTACTTTAAGGCAAGTCTGGCCAGTTTGGCACTTGTTCTGGCATTTTCAACTTTTTTTCAGCACTTACATACCCTCTCTCCAACCTTGCCAAATTTATAGGAACAAATCTCCCAGCATCTAATGTGCCACTGATTATTTTTTTAGGCAGGTCCTCTCTGGTGGTGTTCTCCACAGATCCAGCTATTTGTCAGTATCCCTAGTCTCTCCATTGATGTCAAAAAAGGATTGAGACCAGAGGAAACAAAGCAAAGATTCTGTGATCAGTTACTTTGGGATTCTAATTGATCATATTATATGATGAATAGTAACAGAGAGTAAGCCATGCTAGTCTATACACTATCAAAACAAAAAGCAGTCAAGTAGCACTTTAAAGACTAGCAAAATAGTTTATTAGGTGAGCTTTTGTTGGACAGACCCACTTGGTCTGAAGAAGTGGGTCTGTCCCACAAAAGCTCACCTAATAAACTATTTTGCTAGTCTTTAAAGTGCTACTTGACTGCTTTTTGTTTTGATATTATATGATGTTTTGTTATGTAACTGTGAACATACCATTTGTAAATGGAGTCCAGTAATTTCTGACTGACTGAAGACATTGTGAACCAGTGCCTCATTATGGCTGTCTTTGGTATAATAAACAAAGGTGGTAATTATGACCACTAAACTGCTTCAATTTTTCCCCATCAATGGCAAACCAACTCAAAGCACATCCTTCCTTTGATAGTAATCTGTAATATTATAAAAAACAATCGGGTATCATGTTCTGAGTATTAACTGATAACTAGTCACTTAAGAGCCACCATTTAGCTTTGGGAGGGCTGCAGCTTTAACATGCATCTGTTAAAGTGTAACTTTTAAAAGTAGATTTTTAAACATTTTCCTGAATATGTATCTTCATAATTGTTCTAGGCTTTTTGTGTTTGGTTCCATCGTGTTATCAGGAGATAAAGCTTTCAAGTCATATCCAGGACAACCCATTTCTAATGACACTACACTATCAAAATATCTACCAAACAGGATGACACCGAACTAAGCTTGTGGGGGATCAAGTCCTCCCTGCCATGCTGCATTGGAATTATGATTTGCACATTAAGAATCAATGACAGCTCCTTTACCTTTCTATCATTAGCTAGCCCAGGGAATGCCTTCAAATTCTTGGGTGAATCACAGAATTTTCTTCTTCTTCTTCTTCTTCTTCTTCTTCTTCTTCTTATTATTATTATTATTATTATTATTTTGGTAAGCTGAAAATTCCAAGCAATCGGAAAAGGAATCATCTAGGTTGAACAAAATGTTTCAATTTGATATTGAACATCTTAAAAAGTTTTCGAGTTCCTAATAAAAATCAAGGGCAATTTTGAAACAAAAAGCTTTTTCAAGCCAAAACAACAAAATATTTTGCCACAAAAATGTAGAAACAAATTACAAATAAATGAAATTTTAAAAATAATGTTAAAATATTAAAAATTGTAAAAAATAAACTCCCCAAAACAAATTCTGCCAAATTATCAGAAGTTAAGGGAACACTTCAGTGTTACTGAATCTGTATTTTGGGGGTATGGGTGGGGGAGTTTTGTGAGAAAAAAAATTACCCAGCTCTGTGTTAGGTCCATAGTCTGGAATCCTCTGTTAATTGAAGAGGTACAAAGCTGGTTAATGGAATGTCCCCACACCTTGGTACTGCCCTGCCAGCATTCCTCAGAAAGGTGAAATGATATGATGTATGTTACTAAAATACTCCTGTCTACATATTGTACCTTAGAGAGTAAAGATGGTCTTCAGGGCATGTCTCAGAGTGAGCCTAGTGTGATTCTGGCCTCAAACACCATGCTCTTCCTTACAAACACTTGTGTACAGACATGTTTGTTCAACCCTTACTCATTTTGGTGAGCACTTGTCATATTAATTTCTTGTGTTGGATTCTCCAGGAAACACTTGGGTTTAGATAAGTCTCAGAGGTGGGGCTATGTTATTATTTATCTGCCAAAACAGTGAGGAATCCTGTGGCACTTTAAGACTCACAGAATCATAGAATGCTAGGAATGGAAGGGACCATGAGAGGTCATTGAGTCCAGCCCCCTGACCTTATGGCAGGACCAAGTACTGTCTAGACCATCCTTGATAGACATTTCTTTAACCTGTTCTTAAATATCTCCAGAGATGGAGATTCCACAACCTCCCTTGGCAATTTATTCCAGTGTTTGATCACCCAGACGGTTAGGAACTTTTTCCTAATGTCCAACCTAAACCTCCCTGGATGCAGTTTAAGCCCATTGCTTATTGTTCTATCCTCAGAGGCCAAGAAGAACAAGTTTTCTCCCTCCTCCTTATGACACCCTTTTAGATACCTGAATACTGCTATCATGTCCCCCCTCAGTCTTCTTTTTTCAAAACTAAACAAGCCCAGTTCTTTCAGCCTTTCTTCATGGGTCATGTTCTCTAGACTATTGATCATTCTTGTTGCTCTTTTCTGGACCCTTTCCAATTTCTCCACATCTTTCTTGAAATGCGGTGCCCGGAACTGGACAAAATACTCCAACTGAGGCCTAACCAGCACAGAGTAGAGAGGAAGAATGACTTCTCATGTCTTATTCACAATACACCTTTCATCTACTGTACAATTGAATTTTTCTATAATACAGAGAATCAAGTGAAAATAGATTTTTCCAATGCATCACTGACCATCTACAGCCTGTATTAATGAGAGGGCCTGACAATCAGGCTTGGTATAAGGGTTAAGGCCCAAAACAATGGTCAATGCCTAGCTAAAACACCTCAAGCCTGAACAATATAGGATTAAGGCAAAAACTGTGAGCTAGGTAGATTATGCTCACAAGAATACAGATAGAGACAGAGTGCTAATAAGCAACAGGGCTGATCAGAACATTAGTCCAAAGTTCAGACTCAGGTTCAGTACAGGATCATTATGACAACATGATGGATAGTATTGTTTTGATGGTGCCACTATCTACAAAGTAATGGGTAGTATCTAGTTACAGTAAGGGGTGTCAACTATTACAATTATGGGAGGCCCCTGGGATACATAATGTATACGTAAGTTTGTTGTACCTGTTTATAAAAGCATCACTCAACTGAAGCATGCCGAGTGACCTAGGGGATGACAGTGCCCCCTTGACATCAATTGAGTCATGTCTGTCGTCAAGGCCCATGCATGTATTAATGTAAAATTTCTGGAATCCAAGTGGGTACACCCAGGTTGGGTCTACACAGAGGGGTACTGATGGCAGCTTTATGCTAATGAATAGTCTCACAATTGCAAATGGCTGCTCATTAGTATAATGACATGGTTAATTAGCATAGCCGCTTGAGATCTCGCTGCAGGCAGAAGTTGCTAGTGGCAGTAAACAGGCCATAAGGGGCTAGCAACAGAAGGGGATTTTGTCAGCAGAGGCACATCTACATGGCCTGTTTCCTGCCAGTAGCAGCTTCTGCCAGCAGCGAGATATCATGTGGCTATCCTAATTAGCCATGTAATTATGCTAATGAACATCTATTTGCAATTGTGAGACTACTCATTAGCATGACGCTGCCATTAATACTGCTCTGTGTAGACCTAGCCCCAGTGTGCTAAAACCTATGTATCAATGACAAAAACCTGGTTCCAGTTCCTTCATACCTTGCTTGATTTGTGGTTAATGGGGGCCCTTAGAAGTCTCTGGTGTGGGCTAAATGCTCAGAGGCAGCACTGGCATTAGGGCAAATACTCACGTTGCCAAAGGTTATCAATGCAGCAGGGGCAGAACAGATGTACGAACACCACACTAGTAATGGCATTTCAGTATACATCCTCTCCCAGAAAACAATCCATCATTCTCACAGAACTTGGGAAGCAAGCCAGTCCTTCTCAACAGACAGCACCTCCTCCTACTGCCTCAAAATCCAAAACAAATACTCACAAGCAGCCACATACCACACCACAGAAACACTAACCCAGGAAACTATCGCTTCAACAAACACTGTTGCAACTCTGTCCACCTATCTATACAAGCAACACCATCACAGGATCTAACCATAGCAGCCACACCATCAGAGACTCATACACTGGCACATCCACTAATCATCATTTGCCAGTAACGTCCCTCTGCTGTGTCTATTGGCTAAACCAGACTGTCCATGTGCCAAAAGGTAAATAGACACAAATCAGGCATCAAGAAAGGAACTGTACAAAAACAGTAACCTCCCTGAACACTCAGTAACAGATTTGAGTGTCACCTTCCTTTTACAAAAAAGGGGGAAAAAAGAAATTAAAAAAAAAAACCTTTCAAAACCAGACTACAAAGAGAAACAGCAGAGCTGCAATTTATTTGCAAACTTAACACAATCAAATGAGGATAGAATGAAGACTTAGAATGGTTATCTCTCTATAAAGGCAAATTTCCCTTTCTCCACCCCCCATCAGCTCAGTTGAGTCACATTCATCCTAAATAAATTGGCCTCCTTAACACTGGTCCTTGTTTCTTCAAGGATACCGGTGCACAATGCTTTGAAACCATTTCACTGGGTTAGACATGGCCCTGTACAGTCCCGGGAAAATAAACTAAAGCTTAACCACGGTGCCAGGAAAGATAATGGACCAAATAATTAAGGAATCCATTTGACAACATCTGGAAGTTAATAAGTTGATATGTAAGAGTCAGCATGGATTTGTAAAGACCAAATCATGTCAAATCAATCTGATAATTTTCTTTGTTAGGATAACAAGTCTTGTGAATAAGGGGGAAGCAGTAGGTATGATATATCTAGACTTTCAGAAAGTATTTGATCCAGTCTTGCATGACCTTCTTATAAAGAAACTAGAAAAATGCAACCTAGATGGGGCTACCATAAGGTGGGTGCATAATTACTATTTTCAGCAAATAGTTATCAATAGTTCACAGTCATATTGGAAGGATATAACAGGTGAGGTTCTGCAGGGGATCAGTTTGGGGTCCAGTTCTCTTCAATATTTTCATCAATGATTCAGCTAATGGTGCAGAGACTATGCTGATAAAGTTTGTGGATGATGCCTAGCTGGGAGGAGTTGCAAGTGCTTTGTAGGGTAGTATTATAATTCAAAATTACCTGGACAGATTGAACAAATGGTCTTAGGTAAATAAGGTGAAATTCAATAGGAACAAATGCAAAATACTCCACTTGGGAAGGCACAATCAGTTTCACAGATACAAACTAGGAAATGACTGTCTAGGAGGGAGTATTACAGAAAGGGAGCAAAGGGTTGTAGTGGACCACAAACTAAATATTAGTGACACAGCTGCAAAAAAGCAAACATAATTCTGGGAAGTGGTATAAGTCATGAGAAGTGTTCTTTTGCTTTACTCTGTGCCGATTAGGCCTCCGATCAAATATTATATCCAGTTCTGGGCACGACATTTCAGCAATGAGTTGGATAAATTGGAGATGATCCAGAGAATAGAAGAACGAAAAAAAACCCAAAAAACTACTAAAGGTCTAATAAACATAACCTATGAGTGAAGACTGAAAGAACTGGGCATTTATTTAGTCTGGAAAAGAGATGATTGACAGGGAACATAACAGCTCTCAAGTACCTAAAATGTTGTTACAAGGAAGATGGAGAACAATTGCTCTCCTCTGAGGATAGGACAAAAAGCAATGGGCTTAAATGGTAGCAAGGAAGGTTTTGGTGGGCCATTAAGAAAAAACTTCCTCAGTGTTAGGGTGGTTAAGACCCGGAATAAATTGCTTAGGGATGTTATGAAATCTCCATATGTAACAGTTTGAGACTTACTGTCCTGACACCTCCTGATAGTCACTCCGGGAATTAGCTCAGCCCAGCACTGGAGTACCCTCTTCAAGCTGGTATCTCATCTGCTGTTAACTGTTTCTTAATGGCTCCACCACCTTGCATTAGAATCTGCCTTTCTGTGAGACCACAGCACACTTCCCTCAGGGTACTGGCACTGGGCAGTGCCCCACACTCCAGGGCGGGGTGCCCAAACTGGGGGTGGGAAGGGGGGGCTGATCCAATTCCCTTTGGAGTCAATAGCAAAACTCCTGTTGATTTCATTAGATGTTAGGCCTGCCCCTGGGATTAAAAGGTTGTTAGAGAAGCCAACTAAAGGATTTAGTCACACAACTCCCATACAAACTTTAGTAACCAGGATCTCATATTTTGGTGAAATGGATATGGTAAAAGAATCCCAAATAAATGAGAGTTATAAAATTAAATTTCCTAATTGGCTTTGAAAATTTCTACCAGACTTCCATGTGGCAAGGACCTTACCTTTTAGTATATTTTAATGTTTAACAACATCAGAAAGTAGTTTCAGGCATTACTTGTCACATGTCTTAAGTTCAGTGTTGAGCCTCATCAACTGCTTGTCCATAAACAAATATGCAAAAATAGTCTCATCTCAGAGAAGAACGAGATCATCTGTTAACAGCAAATACTATAGTATCCTGGATTTCTCAGATGAGAAATTATCACTAATGTACTTGGAAAATTTGTGTACATATAAGTAATTTTGAAGAAAAGAGTGAATTATAATAAGATTCAAAACCTATGGAGGTAAACTCTTTGATGATGACTGAGCCTTTCTGTGATTATGTGGGAATGAAATTTACTGTTAACCCCAAATGAGAAAACAGTTTAATGTCACATAAGTTATGCAATGTATAAAGCAGGGCAAAATCCACTATTTAAGCAGCCTTTGAAGATGAGGAATATCAGCCTAATTCATTTAATGTAAAATAGGTCTTATATAATGATTTGGCTGCATTTATTTTTATAGCATTAATTCCAGAGAGAGAATGGAAATAAGCAAACAGCAGCAGTTCTATAACTAAACATAAGATTTCAGAGGCATGGGATTTTAAACATGAACACACAGATACTTTATCCTAGAATATCAGGCATTAAGGAGGTTATCATTATATTGTGTAATTCAGGCAAGCGTATAAACTCACAAGGGATTTAGCATTTCAGTTTCTATTTCATGGGGTGTCAACTTGAAAATGTTGAGTAGGTCTTTTTGGAGATCTTCAAAGGCTGCTTGCTCCAGCTAATCTAATTCTTTGGTCAAACCATTAATTTTGACTAGAAGACTAGTGCGTGTTTTAGCATGTAACGAACTCTGGAGTCATGAAGCATCTACTTGAGGTGATTAAAACTAGCTCTTTTCTTGATAGGCTCAGCTGAAGAATCTGAATAAATGCTAATGCAGTGATTTTCATATTTCAGTGACTTGGCACTCATCAGTTTCCATTATACTGATTTTCTCATGAAAACAAAGAGAGCAGATGACAAATTAGAGTGAAAGAGCTTTTTAAAGTACTGGCTTCCTTGTAATAGGCAGCCATCAATAAACTGCATCTTCTGTCACTACTTTTTAATTCTCCAGAAAACTGATTGACCATGTAGCTTTCACTCTGTATGGACACCTGCAAAAAGCAAGGCGCTCTGCTTTGAACCAATACCACAAGACTTGCTTTTTCATAATTCCCATTCATGGACTTGGTGGCTTAGCATCCTTACTTCTTGAAGGCCGTGTCTACACTAGCCCCAAACTTTGAAATGGCCATGCAAATGGTCATTTCGAAGTTTACTAATGAAGCACTGAAATACATATTCGGCGCCTCATTAGCATGCGGGTGGCCATGGCACTTCGAAATTGACGCTCACCGCCACGCAGCTCGTTCAGACGGGGCTCCTTTTTGAAAGGACCCCACCTACTTCAAAGTCCCCTTATTCCCATCTGCTCAAAGTCCTTTCAAAAAGGAGCCCCGTCTGGACGAGCCGTGCAACTGCGAGCTGCGTCAATTTCGAATGCCGCGGCTGACTGCATGCTAATGAAGCGCTGAATATGTATTTCAGCGCTTCATTAGTAAACTTTGAAATGGGCATTTGCATGGCCATTTCAAAGTTTGGGGCTACACAGCTGAAATGTCATTTTTTCCAGTAGTCTTACTTTTGGGACTGCCACCTAAGGAAAGTTAGATGCATGTGGCCCCTTTGATTATGTATTAGACACTATGCCTAGTGTGACATCCTCAAGTTTACCCACAAGCCCAAAACCCTGTTTACATTTTCATCTTTAAAAGCCATTCCTGTTGTGCTGGTAGACGCTTCATATCCCTCGTGGAAATGTAATAGGAATGAAACCGTACAGAAATGCAGTACAGTTCAATAAAAAACACTCTGAATACCTAGGCTAGTATTATAACAGTGAGTTTTTCCTACAAAACTGCTGGAATGAACACACAAAATGTGCTTTGTTGACATTTTGTCAAGAAAACTCAGCAATTTGTCCTGCAGCTGTTGACCCGGGAGAAAGGTAGCAAGATATGTAGGTGTATAAATTTGGGAAAGCTTGCCAATTTGACTTAAAGTTGAAGATTATAGGTTTGCATAAAAATCTATGCAAAGCTAAGCTTAAAAAAGCTAAGCTCAGGCAACACAGAGTTCTGCGCCTCAGCCATGAGGCATAATGTTGCTGTTGACAGATTCTGTCAACAGAAAAGCTGTGTGGATGCTATGGGGGGCCTTCTCTCAACAGCCAGGGCATCCAGAACAACAGGCAACCCTGTCTGCTGTGCTTCCGGGTACCTGTTTTGTTGAGAGAGCATCCAGGCCGTCAGTCCACTCTGTTGACAGAATGGAGCGCTCTCCCAATTAACTTTTGTGTGTGACCACACTCTGTCAACAGTAGTTTTGTTGGGAAATCTCTTCTGACAGTGACTTCTGTTGACAGTGCGCTGTAGCGTAACTGTAGCCCTAGGGTTTATCTATATAGCAAAGTTATTTCAAAATAACTTTTGCAAGCATCTACACAATACAACCACTCTTTTGGAATAATTTTGAAATGGGGTCAGCTTATTTCAAAATCGGTAAAGCTCATTCCACGACGAATAGAGCCTACCTCAAAATAGATATTTCAGACTAGGGGCTGTGTAGACAGGGAATAGGGACTATTTTAAAATAAGTTATTTTGGAATAGCTTTTTCTTAAATAAAGCTGCTCTGTAGACATAGCATTTCAGATTGGAGCCCCTGGAAGCAGTGCTACCAAGGGCTCTAAGCCAAAATAGGCTCTATTGTTCATGAATGAGTTTTGCTTATTTTGGGGCTTCCCTGTAGTGTAGATGCGTTATTCCAGAATACCTTATTTTGGAATAACAACTCCAGAATAAGCTATTCTGGAATAACACTGTAGTGTAGACATACCCTTAAAGAATTTAATGGCTAACAATAGTTATTTATATATCATGTAAAATCATCCAAAAGAAATGTTGCAAAAGATGAAGTGGTTAATTTAACATGACAGGAGAGTTTAAAACAAAACTTACAGAAAGGATATAATTCTTTATGAATGTCTATGAGATGTTTTTCCTGTAAGGGCTTGCAATAAGAGTGATGCTACCACACAGACAGCTTTGCTTATTTATTTATTTATTTATTTATTTATTAACCTTGGGCTAAGTATTTCTCACTGCTTGGTTTTTATTTATTTTTTGGTGGAGTGGGGACAGGGATCAGGATGTGGATAGTTGTGCCTACCTGTTGAAGCAGGAGTCAGGCCTTGAGGACAAAGCAGGAAATCAGAGCCAAGATTCAGAACCAGAATCGGAGGTGCCAGAGGAAAAGGTCAGAGACAAAATTAAAAAAACCGAACCAGCAGTCAAGATGTCGTTACATGGAGTGAGGTCAAGCTGGGTCCAAGGCAGGAACATTGCTAGGAACAAGCAGAAGCTATCATAGCAATGGCCAATGGCTTTGAGCAGCTGTAGACTAATGGCTGGACTGAAGAGGCCATCTGCTGGGCCAATGAACTGATCCGATGGTGTAGACCAGTGGTGTTCAAGAGGAAGTCCACCAACTGCCACATGCGCCCCACACAGCCAGAAGCCACGCCCCACAGCCCCATGCCCTACCCCGTCCCCACAGCCAGGTACCCTACCCCTCTGCCCCACAACGAGGCACCCTACCCCTACGCCCCCAGTGACTCACCAGAGCTGCCACCAAAGTCATGCTGCCCTAGTCACCCAGCCCCAAGCCACACAGCTCTGAGAGCCACACCAGGAAGGAGCCTCTGGGAAGGAGCCATGCTGCAGCAGTGCTGGCTGCAGGAGGCACACAGCATGCAGCTCAAAGCGAGAGCCACAGGAGCTGCACCAAGGAGCTGCCGGTAAGGAGCCCTGCTAGGGCAGTGCCACGGGTCACGATGCACAGCTCCTGGTCAAAACCTCAGGAGCTGCGCCGGAGACAGGGCTGCAGGGGCTGCCTCCTCCACTGCCGCCATGTGCCTGTGGTGGGGTGTGTCCATTCAGTGGGCGGAGAGGTGCCCCACATGTGTGGCTTTGCTGAGCCGTGGCATTTCGCCACGTTGAGCTGCCCCGTTTGCCACATGCGGCAAACGGGAAGCGCATTGGACAACGCAGGCATGGACAGTCAAGCAGCCTCCTGCAGTTCAGCTGAATGCCTCAGAGAGCCTGGAGGAAGCCTCGGCAGGCTCTGATTCCATACTGGTTCTGCTGTGGGCCTGGATTTCTGACTAGGGAGCCAAGAGAAGCGAGGAAGGTCTGTTATATCCAATGAGTGTTGCAGAGAATGTGCAACTATATCAGTGACATTGCTGCCTTTTTCACCTAACTTCCCTGCTCATGTTCCACTCACCAGTCTCCCTAACTGCTTCTTCCAGTGCAAGCTACCACTCAACCCAGTTCTCCTAATAGGCTGGCAGAGGATTTCCTTCTAGCTGGCTCCTTCTTCAGTAGACATGTGTCCCACTTCTTTGCCACTGTCCATCAACCTGACACTCATTTCTGCACCCAGACAGCCTCTGCAGGCCAATGGGCAAGGAGTGGCAGGGGGACTGGCTCCAAGTCCTTGGAATGGGTGTAGCCTCAGATGGAAGGGGCAGGACTGGTAGCAGCCAGCCTTCCACGCTCTCTGGAACATGCTGCTGCCCTCCATCCCACAGAGCTTCACAGAGTGCAGGATGCTCCAGTGATGATTTAAAGGGCCCAGGAGTCCAGCTACCACCATGACTCTTTCCCCTCCCCTCCTCCTGCCCATTGTCAGGCCTGGAGAAGACCATCCTCAAGGCAGTTTAACAGCATATGACTGGCAGTAACCTGATCTTGCTCAGGGAAATTTCATAAAAAATCATGGGTCTGTGAACATTTACAGCCTAGGTCTTCATCCCCAGGACCTCCTTGTACTATGGATGCATAAATACCTCCAAGCATTAGAGTAACTAACTTTGGATGCCCACTTTCTTGCAATTTGTGTGGAAAGATATAAAGGTACACAAACACGACAGAACAAGCAAACTTTATTATGGAAATTTTCATTTACGCCTTCGCCAAATCTGACAGCATCTTTCTGAATTTCATAGATTATCGTTAGCTGTTCCGAATTGCAAACACTTACACTGCACTTTCCAAGCAATCATGCGTGAATACTGTGATTAGGCCTGCCGTTTTCAGGGCCCATCCTATTTTTTTTTTAATTTCTCCCTTTCTGCAAATGGCTTAGCTTCCCTGCAGAGAATGATTTTGCTGGTTGTGTTCTGCATAAAGGCAACATTTCTAATGGAGGTTGTGAACTATTTTATGCCCATTTTATGACATCAGCACCCAGTGCACAGTGGAGACTCATATTTCTATCTTAGTCCAAAAAGAACAAATGCACCTGCAGAAGCAAGCCTGGAAGCAGATGACTATCTAGATATGGATTGATTAGACTTTGGAACAACTATACCAGTATAACTCCTACAGAAGGGTCAGCATCCTTCCTGAGGTGGAATGCTGAAATTTGATCTTTTAACCTCTGTGTCTGGTCTGAGTGCTCGTGATCTCTTTTAAAGTCACTAATAGTCCTACTTACAACACCTTCATTAATAAATTAACAAAAATCCACAGCTTTACCATTTATCTGGTCTTGTTAATCCACAGGCTTTCAGCAAGCTCCCAGCTGCCTGGGGGATGAAGAGCAGGGATAAGCTCCAACCTTGCATGCCAATGAAAATTGGTCTGTGTGCCGTTGGCTGTGGCTACACTAGCCAAAAACTTCAAAATGGCTGTGCAAATGGCCATTTCGAAGTTTACTAATGAAGCGCTGAAATACATATTCAGCACCTCATTACCATGCGGGCAGCTGCAGCACTTCGAAATTGACACAGCTCGCTGCCGCACGGCTTGGCCAGACGGGGCTCCTTTTCAAAAGGACCCCGGCTACTTCGAAGTTCCCTTATTCCCATCTGCTCATAGGAATAAGGGGACTTCGAAATAGGCGGGGTCCTTTTGAAAAGGAGCCCCATCTGGACGAGCCACGCAGCGGCAAGCCACATCAATTTCGAAGTGCCATGGCCGCTCGCATGCTAATGAGGAGCTGAATAAGTATTTCAGCGCTTCAATAGTAAACTTTGAAATGGCCATTTGCATGGCAATTTCAAAGTTTTTGGCTAGTGTACACACGGCCACTCTGAGGCACACGTGCTGGGGGTTCCTGACCCCTGCTGTATAGGTTGCCTGAGATACAGTAGTCGTGCAATTCCCTGCAAGAACTACAATAGTTCCTAAATATATTTGACTATGTTGCATGGTGTAAGTTTCAGCTGGGAATCCAGAAATTCTCACTCTCTAACTGGACTCATATTGATTCCCTTTCTGACACTGAAAAAGTCACTTAACCTGTTTGCCTCAGTTTCTCTATTTGTAAAAGAGGGATCGTAAGATATATGATACCAACTTGTCTATCTTTTTAAACATATTATCTGAGCCCCTCATGGTCTTAAATATCTCTATTATCATAACACCACTGAGAGTAGAAACATGTTGTTATCCCCATTTTGCACCTTGGAAACTGAAGCACAGAGATAGTGAGTGCTAAAAAGAAATTAAGCTCCTAACATGCATTGAAATCACTGTGTTTCAGTTCCCCCTTTGAAATCAATGGCAATTAGGAGTCCAAATATTTTTAAATATGCCACCCTATGGCTATGTCGACACTAGCCAAAAACTTCAAAATGGCCATGCAGATGGCCATTTCAAAGTTTACTAATGAAGCGCTGAAATACATATTCAGCGCCTCATTAGCATGCAGGCAGCCGCCACACTTCGAAATTGATGCAGCTCGCAGCCGCGCTGATCGTCCAGACGGGGCTCCTTTTCGAAAGGACCCTGCCTACTTCGAAGTCCCCTTATTCCTATGAGCAGATGGGAATAAGGGGACTTCGAAGTAGCCGGGGTCCTTTTGAAAAGGAGCCCTGTCTGGACGAGCCGCGCGGTGGTGAGCCGCATCAATTTTGAAGTGTGGCGGCCGCCCACATGCTAATGAGGTGCTGAATATGTATTTCAGTGCTTCATTAGTAAACTTCAAAATGGCCATTTGCATGGCCATTTCAAAGTTTTTGGCTAGTGTAGACACGGCCTATGTGACTTGATCAAGGTCATCCAGGAAATCTGTAGCAGAGTGGAGAATTGTAGTCGGGTCTCCTGTGTCCTAAGCTGGTACTTTAATCCCTTAACCACCTGTCCTCACTAGAGAAGAGGATTGGATTGATTGTTCAAAAGTGCTCTGATGATGCAAAGAGCTACATTAGCACTAATCATGAATACTGTTACTTATCCCCTTGTCTCAGAGAGGACTTCTGGTTATGCTTTTCTCATGCACCTGGGATTTTTGTCTGTTTCAGGTCTTTAATGGCTTCTGGTGGAGCTAAGGACCCTACTAAGCTGCTGCTTTTGGCACTGTGACTACAGGAACTGTTATTCAAATACAGGCTAGTCTTGGAGTATCCAATGAATATATCCATGGCAAGACACTCCATATACCAAGCAGGCTGATGCATTCTGTAATGAGTCATCCAAACAGTCGCTAGTGAGTGACTTGTTACCTCTGCTGCCCACCCATCGATCCTTTATGTGCTCCCCTCTTGTTGTCCCCTCCCAGCTATGCCCCATCGTGCCCTCCAGCCACACTTTTCCTCCATTTCTCCCACACCCCCCAGCAGAAGGTGTGCTTTCCCATATGTTGCGTTAGGAAGATGTGAATTTGGGTGCCAGGCAAGGTGAGAATGTTCTCAGGGCCCAGTTAGGAAAGGAGTATGGAGAGCACCAGCGAGGGAGGGTCAGGTCAATTAGTCACCACTCCCAGGTGAGAAAGGTGTACAGGAATGTGTGTGTCCCTCTCTCCCCATGGGCACTGGTGACATGTGAGGGGGTGCTGAGGGCCTCATGCCTCTCCAATGCTATGGGTGGGAGGGGTGAGAGGCCAGAGCCTCTGGGCAGCCTGGAGGATTAGTGGGAAGCCTGGCATCTGCAGCAGGGGTTGGGCCCCCTCTGCACTTAGCAGTGGCAGAGGGGAAACGGAACAAGGGTTTCTGCTCCACTAGCTGCTGGCTGCGTTGTTTGGGGAAGGGGACCAGCCTTCTCCTGCACTCATTGGTGGGAAGCTTCTGCCACTGCTGCCAATGAGTGCAGGGGTCCCTGACCCCTGCTGCTTCTGCCAGCCTTCCCCACTAGTCACCCAGGATGTGGTGGCTGCGGGAGGGAGCTTGGAAGAAGTGGCAGGGTGAGGGCAGGGCAGGGATGCGGAAGGGGCAAGGCAGGGTGTGAAGATATGTGGTAGGAACAGGCCTTGTGATGGAGGGGTCATTGCCCCAGCTCTCTCCCATGGTGTGGGGAGGAGTCATGTTTCTGGTGTCCCCATCCACATCCTTCCTAATCAGTCACTTCTACCTGTGTGAACCCTAAAGCCTTAAAGATAAGAAGGTAAATAAAAAGAAGCCAACTGTGCAGTATTGATGCTTAACAGGGGTCAGTCACTTTGATGCTAGTTTGAACATTTACACCGCACAGTTCTGACTGTTGGCCATTGAAATCACTAGAATACAAGCAATTTTACCAAGTGTCCCATATTCAACATAGGAAAATATGGTCACTGTACCCAGTTCCTCCTCCCCAAGACCATCTTCATCCAGTGTTTCAAAATAAGCATTTCACCAGATTCTTCTCCTACCAGAGTCAATGTCAAAATTTCCTTTGGACTCAAGATTTGGTCCTCGCTGCATGCTCAGTGTGGTTTTCCACCATGAAGTCCAGGTATATAGGGAGGGGATAAAGACTCCAAATGATGATTCTCAGAATAAAATCACCTTGGGAATTTAAACACAATGGCTGTGTCTATATTGAGCCCTAGAGCTCACAGTTTCATGCAAATAAGAAGTCTCAGATATGCAAAATGGCAGCTCACTTGCATATTTGCACAAATGATGTCCATATTCATGGTACTAATTTGCATATTTGCAGCAGCAATAAAGCTGTGTAGACATGGTTCTGCCGACAAAGGGCTTTTTGCTGGCAGAACCATGTCTACATGGCTTAATTTCTGCTATATACGTAAATTAGCCTCATGAATATGCACAATATATATGCAAATATGCAAATAGTTACCACTTTTGAGACTGCTTATTTGCGTCATACTGTCAGCACTAGGGATCAATGCAGACACACCCAACGACATTTTAAAATAAATTATCAACTATATAGATCTTTCTCACAATGCTTTAATATACGATACATGTAAATTTGTGTCAGCTGTTGAAATGCCAATAATGACTGTAGGGTAATGTATTTAGCACTGACAAAAATATGTACATACAGTATAACTCATTAATGCAGATGCCATGATTGTGAGTTTCAAATTTAATTATCCGGAGGAGTGAGAATAAATAGAACAACTTCCAATAAATCCGAGCTTCCCTGCCAAAGAAAGAAGCAGGCACATATTTTTATGAAGTTCTGGGAATTTATTACAGAGTGAAATTAGAATAAGAAGTTCCTTTCTTCCTCTTAGAATGTTCAAAAATTATAACGAAATGCAAAGGATTAAGGAAAAATACTATACCTGTCTCATTTTATGAATTTAATAGACTAAATATTCTTTTTTCTTTTCTAAAAGGGTCAATGTTTAACCTATTGATACAGTTGGATACAATTGTCATTAATATTACTATGTGAATGTTTTTGTGGGTATATCTATAGATCAAGTAGAGTATTCCCATCTATGTGTAAAGATACTGCCAGATATAAATAAATAGACTGTGACAGATTGTGACAAATGATGTCCACATCATGTAACATTAAGAGAAATAGCTTGAGCTAGTCATGAAACCAAACATGAAAACACAATTTTCAGTGTTAAGTAATTCATGATTGTCCATATTAATTCTTCCTTTTTATACTTTTCACATTCGCCTACATTGCAAGCTCTGGGTTACTTTTCTGTTTTACTGAAAAAAATAGAACACAGCATTGAACCTGCTATCTCAAAATCAATTATCTGATCATAATGTTTGCTGTGCCTTGAGATGATGATTCAGAATGTCCCTTATCAATTCACCTGTCGAGTTTTCTCCATATGTCCTGTTGTTAGATACTGGGTTGTGGCCACTGTGCTGCTCCCCCACCGTCTCAGATTCTAAAGCCAGAAAGGAGTGTTGTGATCATCTGGTCTGACCCTCTCTTCCCTGGCTTCCCATATAACACAAGCCATAGAATTTCCCCAGAATAACTCCCAGAACAGATGTTTCAAGAAAAAAAAAAACTTGTCAGTGATAAAGAGTCCACAACCCCCCGGTAAATTGTTCCAATGTTAAATTACTCCCACCATTAAAATTTTACACCTTATTCTCATTTTGATTTTGTCTAGCTTCAGCTTCCAGCTATTGGATTGGGTCATATCTTTTTCAGCTTAATTGAAAAGTCTTTTATTCAATATTTGTTCTCCACTGATGTCATTAGAGGCTGTACTCATGTCATCCCTGCATCTTCTCTTTGTTCAGCTAAATAATTTGGGTTCCTTGAATTCCTTTCACTGTAAGACATGTTTTCTAATTTTCTAGTATTCCTTCCACTCTAATGCATGTTTTCTAATTTTTTAATTATTCTCATGGCTCTTTTCTGAGCCCTCTCCAATTTATTAACATCGTTCTGAAATTCTGGACATAACAGCCAGACACTGTATTTCAGCAGCAGTCTCACCAGGGCCAAATCCAGAGGTAAAATCACTTCTCTACCCTGGATTACCCTGTTCATGCATCCCAGAGCCATCTTGGCTTTTTTGGCCACAGTGTCACTTGAAGAGCTCGTGATCAGCTTATTATCCACCATGATCCCTAAATTCCTTTCAGTGACTGCTCCTCAAGTTAGCATCCCCCACCTAGTAAGTATTGCCTACAGACTTTGTATATAGATGCATACATTTATATTCTGCTATATTAAAATATATATAGTTTGTTTGTGTGCAGCTTCCCAATCAATTCTGATCACTCTTTTTGCTGACCAGACCTCTTCTTTATGTGCCACTTCCCCAGTTTTTATGTCATCGTAAACTTGCAATGATTTTTTTTGTTTTCTTTTTTCATTAATCTGTGCAGTAATAATTTTTTACCATTTTAGTGTTTTGAAATTAAAATATCATGTGGTACTAAGTCAAATGCTTTACTGAAGTGTAAGTATATTACATCCACACTATTATATTTACAGACCAAACTCGTAGTTTCATCAAAATTAAAAGCAATCAAGTTAGTATAACTTGGATCAGGATCTGTTTTCCATATATCCATGTTAATTTGCATTAATTATTTTACCCTCTTTTTTTGTTAATTGAGTCCCATATCAGCCACTACACTATCTTGCCTGAGATGGATGTCAAACTGACAAACCTGTAATTACCGAGGTCTTCTCATGTACACTTTTCAAAAATTGGCATATTAGGGCTATATCTACACTTGCATTCCTCTTTCAAAACAGAAAGGCAAATGAGGGAAATCAAAAATGCAAATGGAGCACTGATTTACACATCTTGCGCTTCAATTGCACAATCTATTTTCAGAAGAGATTCTTCTGAAAGAAAAAAAGCAGTGTAGACAGGGCTCTTTTGAAAATAAATCCCATCTTCAAAAGAACCTTTCCTAGTTTGTTTCAGGAAGAAGGGTCCTTTCAAAGATGGAGTTTATTTTCAAAAGAGCCCTGTCTACATTTCTTTCGAAAGAATCTCTTCTGAAAAGAGATTATTCAAATGAAGCATGAAATATGTAAATCAATGCTTCATTTGCATTTTCTATTTCCCTCATTTGCATTCCTCTTTCAAAAGAGGAATGCAAGTGTGGACGTAGCCTAGCTTTCTCCCAGTGTTCTGGAACTTCCATAGTTTTCCACAACTTATTGAATTTCAACATTAATGGTCCACAGAGCTCCTCACACAACTGTTTTAAAATTCTCCGATGCAAGTTATCCAGACTTGCTGATTTAAAATGTCTCTCTTTAGCAGCCACTGTTTAACATCCTTCTAAAATAATACTCTTCTCATCCAACCAGTATACAATATGTCTGCATCACCTGTTCCTCCCCCATTTAGAATAATAATATTCAGTGAACTTTTATGCTTTATTGTTGATCTCTACCATTTCATCTAGTAATGAATCAATACACTGTTAGAATTTTTTTGTGTTGCTGTTAGGTTTAAAGGTTCCTTTGTTCTGTCCTTAATTCTGTTGGCCATAGATTTCTCCAGGTGACCTTTTGCTTCTATCATCAGTTTACTAAAATTCGTAGCTTTTGCTTCTGTTCTTTTAGTTCAACCACTGAACTGCTGCATTTCATGGAGGGAAATGAAGTTAGATGAGGGTTTCCCAGAATTCCTCCCCAATTGTTGTGAATAAGGTAGAATTGGAAATGAAGTTAGATGAGGGTTTCACAGAATTCCTCCCCAGTTGTTGTGAAGAAGGTAGAATTTACTACCATCTCTTTCCAATCTGCCTGTCTCCTAGGATTAGGTCAGAGGGAGTCCAGCTCTGCTCACACTGACGTATGTGCTGTTTCTTCCTTCTCCTAATATATTTCACAGTTTGGGTGCAGTAGATGCTGAAAGGGTATGAATGTAATAAGAACTGCTGGTAGAAATGTCTAAATTCAGGCATTTAATGTCATAAAATCAGGCCTGGCATTCGCAATTGCTAAGTCACTGTGTGTTTATGCACATATCATACATTAATACAGTGATTTTTTTTGTGCTGATACTTGCAAGTATTGAGTACCAGTGCCTCAGCAGCTGAAGCCATGGGATTGGCTGGGAGGGGGAGGCAGGGAGCTGACTCAGTACCACCTCCTCTTTTTTTACAAAAAAAGCACTGCATTAATATAACATTATATTTCAAAACTAGAGTTTACTTATCAATTTGCAATGTTCTGACAGTGTATTTGACCCCGTATTAGACACTGAAGCCAAATTGGAACTTCTCCATGGAGCTTACAGTTTGGATAGACAGACAATGTCATTTCAACACATTGGCTTGCTCACAGAGAAACACGCGTTGCTTCAAAGGAAGGCTTTGCATTAAAGGGATGCTGTCAACTTAAATTTATGAAAATCAATCCACAGCTACTCCATTTTCTGATAGAACGTCCTCGATTCATTTCTAAAAAGTGGTTTTGGGTTTTCTCTCTGTCCTGCCTGCTGTTTTTGTAAGAGTTATTTCAGCGAGAAAGAGTGAACTGCAGCCACTCTGTCTAGTATACTGGGATTTCCTTGTCCCTCACTCCCTCCCATCCATTCCAGTGAGCAAAGAGCTGCCTACCCGCTTTGGCACCCAAAAAACCTTCAGCGCCCAACTTCTAAGCCTCTTTTAAGGACATGCATGGGCTTGAAGCAGGGGGCTGGACTAGATGACCTCCTGAGGTCCCTTCCAGCCCTATGATTCTATGATCCCAGGCCTTTAAGAATCTTCCCTATTTGCTATACCCAACCCCAAGTTCCTCTTGCGCCTACGGCAATCTGGGGAGAGCAGAAGGAGGTTCTCCATTCTTTTTTGACACTTCTCTTGTGTCCAGGACTCAGGCAAGTGTATGTGAAGTGAGGAAGGAAGTTTTCCTATCCAACCCCTTCAGCTTTCTTGACTTTCCCCTCTGTGTTAGGATACAGACACACATCTAAAATATGTGGTGAGAATGGCTGTATGACAAACCACAGATCTACACTCTCAAGTGTATTTTTCTTGTGCACTTGACCACCTCACTTTTAATAATTAATCCTTCTCTATCAGTAAAACTTATGGCATTCCAAGCTTCTGAACAGCTTTGGACAGCTTCCGTTTTCCTATTAAGCACCCTGCCAGAAAAATTGATTTATTCCCTGCCCCACAAAATAAGAAATTTTCTACTTCAAAATTACACTGGCCCCAAAGCCCAGGACAGGAAACTGTCAATTATGAATCCCTGGCAAGTTTTGAATTCAGTATTTCATGACCCATAAAATGAAGTAATCGTTGTCTTACCGTAGAGAGGGAAAGAGATCCCTCATTTTCCATCTCTGACATTTCTGAGAGACTGGAATATAAAGTTATTAATTTTTATGCGTAGAATGCTATTAAGTAATTTTCAGAGATGTTTTAACTAGACATAATTTTCTTCCCATTCCATCAGGCTCAGTTAGGATCTATGACTTTCAAAGCTCTTAGGTGATTTAAGAGGACAAACCCTGTGACAGAGAATACATTCCTGAATCACTTAGGCTGAATCTACACTTGCATTCCTCTTTCGAAAGAGGCATGCAAATGAGGGAAATCAAAAATGCAAGTGATGTGCAGATTTACATATCTGATGCCTCATTTGGATATTCTTCTTTTGTAAGAAGAAAAGCAGTGCAGACATGGCTCTTTCGAAAGTAAACCCCATCTTAGAAAGAACCCTTCTTCCCATAAAAAATGGAAGAAAGATTCTTTCGAAGATGGCGTTTACTTTTGAAAGAGCTGTGTCTTCACTACTTTTCTTCCTTCAAAAGAATCTCTTTTGAAAGAATACTGTGTAAATGAGGCACCAGATATGTAAATCTGCACCTCATTTGCAATTTTGATTTCCCTCATTTGCTTGCCCCTTTCAAAAGAGGAATGCAAGTGCAGACGCAGCCTTAGCTACTGTTTTCAAGCAACACTCTGTAAACTAAGGTGTCTGGGATTAGGCAGAAAGAGACAAAAATAGTCTGCATAAAAGATTGAGAAACTCTTTGATAGTTTTCCCTGTAGGCTATATGACACATACACATTACAGGTAGGTATAACACGGTAGAAAAGATTTTATTGACCCTCATTTATATGTTCTAGAATATTCTCTTGTGTCTTAAGAATAATATGTCTCTGTCAAACACATGCCAGTAAATCTTTGTACCATACTATTGCATAATTTGCAGATACTCAATGTTGGTTTTTTTCTTGTTGCTCTGTAGCCTATTCACTTTTCCTCCAGATGCCTTGACTCCTGCATATTGTTTCATGTCCATCAGGATTTTTTTTGTCTGATTCTTCATGCACAAATAACAGCCATATATGTTTGTTTGTATTACAAAAGTGCCTAGAGACCCAACCTAGATCAGAGCTGAATTGCACAGGACATTGTCCATTTACATACTGATGGGTAGTTCCTGCTCCATCGAGTTTAAGTCAAAGGGCAGGGCTGTCATTTTACATAATTGGAAATTGGGAGATATTGTATCTGAGTCACAGCTTCCTCCTGCTCTCATGCATTATATCGATTTGACCTTATACCTGGTGCAGAGTACTTCACTTCCTCTCCTTACCCACTTACATGTAGGGGGTACTGACAGGCTTATCATGCCTGGATGGAGTTTATTCTTCCCACCAGTTACCCATGGTAGCTAGCACAAAGGGTCATGCCCTTTGTGCCCACTTTATATCACACAGGCTGGTGAGGACACAAAGGCTACGTCTACACGTGAAGCCAACATCGAAATAGCTTATTTCGATGTAGCAACATCGAAATAGGCTATTTCGATGAATAACTTCTACATGTCCTCCAGGGCTGGCAACGTCGATGTTCAACTTCTACGTTGCGCAGCACCACATCAAAATAGGCGCTGCGAGGGAACGTCTACACACCAAAGTAGCACACATCGAAATAAGGGTGCCAGGCACAGCTGCAGACAGGGTCACAGGGCGGACTCAACAGCAAGCCGCTCCCTTAAAGGGCCCCTCCCAGACACAGTTGCACTAAACAACACAAGATACACAGAGCCGACAACTGGTTGCAGACCCTGTGCCTGCAGCATGGATCCCCAGCTGCCGCAGCAGCAGCCAGAAGCCCTGGGCTAAGGGCTGCTGCCCACGGTGACCATAGAGCCCCGCAGGGGCTGGAGAGAGAACGTCTCTCAACCCCTCAGCTGATGGCCGCCATGGAAGACCCGGCAATTTCGACGTTGCAGGACGCGGACCGTCTACACGGTCCCTACTTCGACGTTGAACGTCGAAGTAGGGCGCTATTCCGATCCCCTCATGAGGTTAGCGACTTCGACGTCTCGCCGCCTAACGTCGGAGTTAACTTCGAAATAGTGCCCAACACGTGTAGCCGCGACGGGCGCTATTTCGAAGTTAGTGCCGCTACTTCGAAGTAGCGTGCACGTGTAGACACAGCTAAAGAGGAACAATTTTGGACAAGCCACACTACTACTAGCACTTAACCCTTGTACTCCATGTGGAGCATAGGTCATCTGCAAGTATCCTCCACTTCACTCTGTATCAGGACAAAACTTCTAGCTGGCTCCAGGACTACCCCAGGTGTTGTCCTTCCATCTCAGTAGACCTTCTGTATGTTGTCAGAGGTCATCTTCTTTTGCTTTTTCTTTGTAGGTTCCATTCGAGAGATTAATGGACTATGCTGGATGATGGTTTTCTGAGAGTGTGGACTAGCCATCCCCACTTTCTTCTCTTGATTTCAATCTCAAGCCACAATCTGGCACTAAATTGGGGCAGACGAAGGGCAGAAAGGGAAACAAAGATGTATGGGGATGAAATGACTTCTCATGGGTCACTCAGCAAGTTATGAAACCCATGTGCACTGACTGCAAGTCCAGTGCTCTCTCCACACTGCCATACTGCCTCACTGTCACTGTACCCTTCCTGGTCTCATCGAACTTGCTTGAGTTTTCTTCTGCATCATTTTTTATTTTTTTTATTAGCAAATAATCACAGGCTTCTTTTCAATTCATCTCTGCGTCTCTTGTTCTCTTTGCTGACAGGGTTTGGCAGCATATCAGTCAATTCTGAGTCATAACCCAGAAAGGAAATGCTCTTAAACAGCCAGTCATAAACCACCAACCTCTCACCTTCACTGCCTCTTATGCATAGGTGGTTATCTGGCATTACTAAACACTTAATTGAAAGGCTGCTTATATTGTAGCAGTTATAGCAGCTATCTACAGCCTTTGAGAGTTTTACAACTAGAGCTGTGCGAAATATTAAAAAAAAATCTCTATTAACAGCTTTCATGTTTTTTATTAAAATGATCCAATTTAGCAATGAAAAATGCCATGGTATGTTTATTTTCTTATTCAAGTGTAGATCCTATTAAACATCATGGACTAGAATTTTAAAGATAATTAGGTGCCTAACTTCCATTGGAATTAATAAGAGATAGATATTGTGATATCTTTAACAGTCTGGCCCTACATTTTTCTCATTTTTAAATTGTAATCTTTTTTTCTAAATGATTAAACATTATTTTAAAATGAAATTTGTATATGTCCTTGAAGGGTTACTAACCATTTTATTGAAAAAGCAATACTTCTCAACTATGAATTTTCACTATTTTTCCAAATATCAAGTAAACATGTTATTTTCATACCCTATTGCTACATATTCATGAGCAAAGGATGGAGGATGTGGTCCAGTGGATGAGACTGAGATCATGATTCTGTTCCGGGCCTCCTCAGTGAGGCTATGGCCACACAGCTAAGTTATTTCAGGATAATAGCTGTTATTTTGAAATAATCTTGCTGTTGTCTACACTACACAACCACTATTTTGAAATAAATTCAGAATAGGAAGTGTGTTATTTTAAAATAGGTAAACCTCATTGCAGGAGCAATAATGCCTATTTTGAAATAACTATTTCGAAAGAGGTGCTGTTAAGACAGGAAGGTTGTGTCTACACTTGCATTCCTCTTTTGAAAGAGGCATGCAAATTAGGGGCAAATTTACATATTATTCTTTCAAAAGAGCATCATTTGAAAGAAGGAAAGCAGTGCAGACACAGCTCTTTCGAAAGCGTACCCCATCTTCAAAAGAACTCTTTTTCCCTTTTTTTATGGGAAGAAGGTTCTTTGGAAGATAGGGGTTTACTTTCAAAAGAACCACATCTACACCACTCTTCTTCTTTTCTTCTTCCAAAAGGAGGGGCTAGTGTGGCCGCAGCTGTGCAGATTATGTATTTTGAAGAAGTTAAGTGCTATTTCCAAATACATTTGTGTATGCAAGCATATTCCAGAATAACTTATTTCAAAATAAGGCTGCTGTGTAGACATAGCAGCCATAGCTACACTAGCCCATGCAGCTCCTCATTAGCATAATGGCATCCATGCACATTTTGAAAGTGCCACTTTTGAAATACATGCTGCCCATGTAGACAGGAGCCTTTCAAAAGGACCCCCCCGGACTTCGAAAGGCCCTTCTTCCCAAAGCCAAATGGGAAGAAGGGGCTTTTTGAAGTCCAGGGGTCCTTTCAAAAGGCCCTTGTCTACATGAGCAGTGTGCGTTTCGAAAGCAGCAGTTTCAAAACGTGCGTGGCCTCCATTATGCTAATGAGATACTGCGTACTCATGGCATCACCTCGTTAGCATCTGCTGAAGTGGCTCACTAGCATACCCCTTCCAAAAAGCAGGGGCTAGGGTAACCACAGCCAACTGGACTCTGGCAAAATACTTCATTATTCTATGCCTCAGCTTCCCCTTCTTTAAAATGGAAGTAATGATACTGAGCTTCTTTTTAAAACTCTTTGAGGTGTCCAGGTTAAAGCTTTAGTACGAAAAGATAGATCCAATCTGAGACTAGTCATTTTCTTTTATGTCAACGAACATCATCTCTAAATGCTTATAACCCTCTAACCAGATAATCACCTGCCTTGTAAGGTAGCTGACAAGTTGTAATTGACGTGGTGTTGTTTCAGAGAATCAATCTGTACAACCCCTAGTCAGTAGAGGAGATTTAAAGATAAATTAAAATACATACCTGTGGAGCATACCCAATGGATAAGCAAGGCTGCATTCCTTCCATGGAACTGAAATATTATTGATTTATTACTTGTAACGTGATAGGCCCATTCCAAATTGGGGCCTGAGTATGCCGTAAGCTCTGCAAACAGAGCTATGCACAATATCTATCTGTAAGATTGTTACCCCTCTCCTGAATTACCTTGGTGCCAGTTGGCTGTAGGAGGCTATGGAGTATAATGGCACAAGTCACATCAGTCAGCCAGAAGGCTTAGGTCATGCCCTCCCATGGGGAAAAAAGTTGCAGGAGGGCTAAAGAGGCTCAGAGAACTGGTTACACTAGAGAGGTTTTCCAGGTACCACACCATTGCTCCTATAATGAACACAGCAGGGTCCTTTGGTGGAATATAATTGAACAGTGTCAGCGATTGCACTAACTCAAGCCATTAGAAACACTCATGCTGCTATTCTATTATTTTCACGCAAGTAAAGACAGTATTTGTAGGAATACATTAATCCCCCTAAAAATAATGTTAGGGGAGGTGGCAAAGTGCCATGTATGTGGATGAATATCAAAAGTAGGCTTTAGCCTGGAAAGCAAAAGTCTCTTTTAGAAGTAATTACCTTTCCTTTTCTTTCATTACTGCATAGCACAGTTTAAAAAGTGGTCCCCAAGAATAAAAGAAGTTAGTTTTTCCACTAGGGAGTATGCAGTATCTTCCTCCAGCTAATCAATATGTCTTCTGTCTTTGGTAACTGCCAGTACACTATGTGAATTAGGGTACAATCTTTTCACACTATGTTTGGACCTGAAAATCACTTGTGTGAGCCAAGTAAATGATCAATTTTCATTACATAGGTAATTTGCTTTGTTAAGGGTTTACTTTGAGTACCTTCAAGTAATGTCAAATTGTAAGGGATTTTTAAGTTTAAATTTTCTTGGCATTGAAAATACTTACTCCCTAATAATTGTCTATGCTTTGTTCCACAGCATTTGGAAGGTGTGTTGCTTTTAGTCATTCTTGTTCACATTAAGACAATTTAATTAGTTGACCTTTCTACTTTCCTTTAAGATAACATCATTAATTGTTCTAATTATTTGGGCCTTTCCAACATTTTTAAACCACATATTGATTCTTATTAATGTTTCATTCTATAACTAGTTTAATTTCTAGCTAATTTATTTCTAACTTTTTCCTGTTTATTCATTTACCTGTGAAGGATGTTTTTGATTGTGCTTTTTTAAGTTATTCATCTCCCTTTAGAATTGTCAGTAGAGAAATCATTCTTTGATTCCAGTTAACAATATATTATAATTGCACTTTGCTGAAAGAATGGGTAGTTTTCCTTGAATTTCTTGAAAAATTGTGGTAAAAATAATTGAACTCTGCACCTCTGCATTTTTCTTCCAAGGCTGTTTTGCTTTGTTTTCCAGATTTCTTGTGTCTTAGGTTTTAGTTTTGTTGCTTGCTATTCATTTACACTACAGAAGCCTGAGCCTGTTTTGGGACCCACAGTTTTAGGCATTCTGCAAGCATATGGTAAATGATAGACTCTACCCCAATGAGTTTATGATGTAACAGATAGATAAAACAATCATAACTGTCAGCATTGGCCATTAAGGTGTATCCTCTCTATTCAAGATGTTTAAATGGTCCCCATTGCATAGTATCTGCCCAATCTTTAATGTGCTTATCCTGACACCATCCCTGTCAGGAGGGAAGTGCTGTCACCCCCATTTAATTCAGTAGAAGTTTGGAAGCTAAATACCTTTGAAGATCTGGGCTGAAGGGTCTTGACCAAGGTCATTCATTGTGTGCAACTTTCTTGGCTAACTCACAGACTTTAATGCCAGCAGGGACCTCCAGCTCACCTAGTCCGGCCCCTTCCCTTCACCAGTAGAATTGAAGAGAACAACATCTGCGGCTTTAGACTGCTTCACCTCCAGAGCCCAGCAGTCACTTCTGACCAGTTTAAGGTTATATCTCACAGTATCTTTAATACCCACAGAGATGAGCTGCATGGGATTGCTGTCAGAAGGTCGGATGATCTTTGACCATGCTTTTGTTATCTCAGATGAAGGCCTCTGGCAAGCAGCTCTTGGGACACCATGGCTACGTCTACACGTGCACCCAACTTCGAAATAGCTTATTTCGATGTTGCGACATCGAAATAGGCTATTTCGATGAATAACGTCTACACGTCCTCCAGGGCTGGCAACGTCGATGTTCAACTTCGACGTTGCTCAGCCCAACATCGAAATAGGCACAGCGAGGGAACGTCTACACGCCAAAGTAGCACACATCGAAATAAGGGAGCCAGGCACAGCTGCAGACAGGGTCACGGGGCGGACTCAACAGCAAGCCGCTCCCTTAAAGGGCCCCTCCCAGACACACTTTCATTAAACAGTGCAAGATACACAGAGCCAACAACTAGTTGCAGACCCTGTATATGCAGCACGGACCCCCAGCTGCAGCAGCAGCAGCCAGAAGCCCTGGGCTAAGGGCTGCTGCCCACAGAGCCCCGCAAGGGCTGGAGAGAGAGTATCTCTCAACCCCCCAGCTGATGGCCGCCATGGAGGACCCCGCTATTTCGATGTTGCGGGACGCGGATCGTCTACACGTCCCTACTTCGATGTTGAACGTCGAAGTAGGGCGCTATTCCCATCCGCTCATGGGGTTAGCGACTTCGACGTCTCGCCGCCTAACGTCGATTTCAACTTCGAAATAGCGCCCAACACGTGTAGACGTGACGGGCGCTATTTCGAAGTTACTGCCGCTACTTCGAAGTAGCGTGCACGTGTAGACGCAGCCCATGTTAGGCTGACTGATGGGTTCCTTCAGAAGGGATCAGCAACCACCAATATTCTCTGCTTCTTCTTGAAGATAGTAGTCATGATCGTCCCAGCTTTGGAGTTGCAGAACATCTCCACCACCTCAGGAAGTGATTCCTTATTTCTCTCTTTCCAGGCCAGCATAACAAAATTCTCCATCACTATGAGAGCAGTAGGTTGAGAGCAGGGGTGCAAATGAAAAGAAGCTCTATTAGCAAAAGCTAGACACAATTCTGCACCAGACATTTTCACTTATTTTTATCATCAAAATTTTGCTTTTCTTTCGCAAAGTCATTAATAAAAATACTGCATAAGTTTGATCACAAGACTGATCATTGAGGAATTCACAAGCAACCTGCCTCCAGTCCAATAACTGACTTGTCATCACACCTCTTTACTTTCTCACCTTAAGCTACTTCCTTATTCACATATGTTTCTTTTCTGCAATTTTACTACTAAGTTTCCTCTCTGCACAACACAAGCTCAGGCACACAGGCAGCTGATTAAACTGCCCTTCTCTGCAAAGTAACAGTAACTGATTGGGCCTCATGGCCTTCCTGCTTAGGACACTTCGGTGTGGGAAAAATGAATGACAATGGACAGCGTCTCCTTGAACTGTGCACGTACCACAATCTGTGCATCACAAACACATTCTTCCAAAGGAAGCCACAGCACAGAGTGTTGTGGAGACACCCACGCTCGAAGCACTGGCATCAACTAGATGTGGTCATCACTAGGCGTAATAACCTCAGAAATGTCCTTCTGACACGCAGCTATCATAGTGCTGACTGTGATACAGATCACTCGCTAGTTTGCTCCAAGCTCAAGCTGAAACCCAAGAAGCTGTACCGCTGTAAACCTGCTGGAAGGCCCCGCATTGATGCCAGAAAGACGGCAAACTCGGAGAAAGCTGAAAAGTTCAGAGAGACCCTCCAGCAAAATCTGCGCAGCAGCCCTGGGGGTGCCGATGTGACATCCAAATGGCAACATCTGAGGGATACAGTTTACAACACAGCCTTGTCGGTGTTTGGAAGAAGAGCTAGAAACACAAACGACTGGTTCGAAGCTAACTCTGATGAGATGATTCCAGTCATTGAAAAGAAGCTCGCTGCACTCCTGGAGTACAAACACTCACCGAGCCAGAGTACCCAGCAAGCACTTAGAGTGGCCAAAAGAACAGTACAGCAGACAGCCAGGCACTGTGCCAACAACCACTGGCTCCAGCTATGCAGCAGCATCCAGACTCGTGCTGACTTTGGTAATCTCAGAGTAATGTACGAGGGTATGAAGAAGGCATTAGGACCCACCCAGAACAAGATGGCACCTCTGAAATCCAAATCTGGTGAAGTCATCGCTGACAAAGCCAAACAGATGGAGCACTGGGTTGAGCACTACTCCGAGCTGTACTCACGTGAGAACATTATGGTTGACTCAGCCCTCGATGCCCTCGAGCTCCTACCAGTAATGGACGAACTGGATCAAGAACCGACTGTGGATGAACTGAAGAGAGCCATCGACAGCATTGCAGCAGGAAAGGTCCCTGGCCAGGATGGTATACCACCAGAGGTAATCAACTGTGCCATGGACACACTCCTGGAACACCTACATGAGCTGCTGTGCCTGTGCTGGAAAGAGGGTGAGGTTCCACAGGATATGTGCGATGCTGACATTGTAACGTTGTATAAGAACAAAGGAGACAGAGGCGACTGCAACAACTACCATGGAATCTCCCTCCTAAGCATCACTGGTAAACTGTTCGCTCGCGTCATCCTTGGCAGACTCCAGAAAATTGCTGAGAGGGTGTACCGGGAAACGCAGTGTGGATTCCACACAGAGAGGTCTACTGTTGACATGGTCTTCTCTCTAAGGCAGCTGCAGGAGAAGTGCAGGGAGCAGAGGAAGCCACTCTACATAGCCTTCATAGACCTGACCAAGGCCTTTGACTTGGTCAGCAGGGATGGTCTGTTCAAACTGCTCCACAAGATAGGCTGTTCTCCACGGTTACTCAAGATGATCCAGTCATTCCATGAAGCCATGAGAGGAACCATCCAATATGACAGCGCATTATCGGATGCTTAATCAGGAGCGGCGTCAAACAAGGATGAGTGCTTGCTCCGACATTGTTTGGGATCTTCTTCGCACTCCTCCTGAAGCATGCTTTTGGATCGTCAACAGAGGGCATCTTGCTGCATACAAGATCTGATGGGAAACTGTTTAATCTTGCAAGGCTGAAAGCTAAGTCTAAGGTGTGAGAAGTCCTCATCAGAGACATGCTGTTCACAGACGATGCTGCTGTAGTGTCTCACACAGAAGACCAGCTTCAAAAACTGCTGGATCAGTTCTTCAAAGCGTGCAAGGACTTTGGGGTTACCATCAGCCTAAAGAAGACAAATGTACTCGGTCAGGATGTTGCTGAATCCCCATCAATCAGCGTTGACAACTATACATTAGAGGTCATCCACGATTTCGTTTACCTCGGGTCCACCATCACTGATACCCTGTCATTGGACACTGAGCTAAATAGGAGGATCGGAAAAGCGGCCACAACTCTGTCCAGACTCAGCAAGAGAGTGTGGAATAACAACAAGCTGGACACTCACACCAAAATGCAAGTCTACAGAGCCTGCATCCTCAGCACCCTCCTTTATGGCAGCGAGACTTGGACCCTGTATGCCTGCCAGGAAAAGAGGCTGAACGTCTTCCACTTGTGCTGCCTCAGGTGCATCTTTGGAATATCATGGAAGGACAGAGTGACCAACACCGCCGTCCTTGAGCAAGCTGGAATCCCAACCATGCATACCCTCCTCAGGCAGCGTTGGCTCCGCTGGCTTGGCCACGTCCACAGGATGAATGATGGAAGGATTCCAAAAGACATCCTGTATGGTGAGCTAGCCTCTGGCAAAAGACCTCCTGGACGCCCCCAGTTGCACTACAAAGATGTCTGCAAGAGAGACCTCAGAGAGCTAGACATCGAGCTGGACAACTGGGAAGAACTAGCAGACGACTGCAGCAGATGGAGGCAGGGGTTACACAAGGGCCTTCAGAAGGGCGAGATGAGGATCAGACAGCTAGCAGAGGAGAAGTGAGCGCACAGAAAGCACACTAAGGACTTGCCAGACACCCACCACATCTGCAAGAGATGCAGCAAGGACTGTCACTCTCGTGTGGGTTTTCATAGTCACAGTAGACGCTGTAAATGAAGTCCTCAATTGAAACTATAAAGGGCGCGATCCATAGTCTATGCAGACTGAAGGATGCCAACTACTAATAATAAGTTTCCATCTGTTGCCATTTCAAATGCTTTACTGAAGTCCAGGTACATTAGATTTACTGAATCCACTTATATATAAAAAGTCATATCTGCAAATAAGTAAATAAGACTAGCTTGGTGTTTACCTACCTTCAGTAAAGTCATATTGTATTACATCCCCTTTACTAAACAACAAGTCCTGGGGCACCTTATAGACTAACAGATATTTTGGAGCATAAGCTTTAATGGGCAAAACCCCACTTTGTTGGATGCATGAGTGAGTGCCCGAAGTGGGTCTTTGCCCATGAAAGCCTTTGCTCTTGTTGTTTTGGAAGATGCAGACTAACTGGGCTACCTCTCTGATATTTATCCCCTTTAGTGTTTACCTCCATTAAGTTAATAGTTTTTTCCCTTTACAGTTTATTCCAGAACACCTCACTGCTGTCTTTCAGGGTGCCTCCTATCCTTTAGTATATAAATAAGGGCAACTGAATAACTTAATTATGACGTCAAAACCTGGCCTTTTAGCGACAATGCATGGGCATGTCAGATTTCACATTTGGGATCCTTTTCTCTACTCAGCCGCTTAAAATGTCGGAGTTCTGTGTGATTTCAGCTCAGAAGGAATATGGAAATTGTCTGCATCTGAATTATTCCAGGTGCCTGTAACAAATTCAGATATGCTTCCTTACAATAGTAGTGTCTGTTGATATCAAATGCCCAATAGCAGGAAATGGATTTGGTCATCTTGAACAGTAGCTCTCAGACATTGACATGGTCTTTTTGTTAAGCATCTCAGAGAAAGTAATGCAGTCAGATGGACCAACTGAAATTTCAGCCACACGATGTATATTATAAAAATTAAAAGTGTAATAAATGGGTTAACATGAACTCGTATTGCTGACGTGACTAGAGCATCAAGAGCTACCCGGGGCGGCAGGGGGAAGCTGTCCTGCATTTGACTTTAACAAATAGGGAGGAACTGATTGAGAATCTGAAAGTGGAAGGCAGCTTGGGTGAAAGTGATCCTGAAATCATAGAGTTCACAATTTTGAGGAAGGGTAGAAGGAAGAACAGCAAAATAGAGACAATGGATTTCAGGAAGGTGGATTTAGGTAAACTCAGAGAGCTGGTTGGTAAAGTCCCATGGGAAGCAAGACTGAGGGGAAAAAAAATGGAGGACAGTTGGCAGTTTTTCAAAGGGACATTATTAAGGGCCCAAAAGCAAGCTATCCCGCTGCGTAGGAAAGATAGAAAATATGGCAAAAGACTGCCTTGGCTTAACCAGGACATCTTGCATGATCTCAAAATAAAAAAAGGATTCATATAAAAAATGGAAAGTAGGACAAATTACAAAGGATGAATAGAGGCAAACAACACAGCAATGCAAGGGTAAGATTAGAAAGGCAAAGGCACAAAATGAGCTCAAACTAGCTACAGACATAAAGGGAAACAAGGCTTTTTATAAATACATTAGAAGCAAGAGGAAGACCAAGGATAGGGTAGGCCCATTGCTCAGTGAAGGAGGGAGAAACAGTTACGGGAAACTTGGAAAAGGCAGAGATGCTTAATGACTTCTTCGTTTCGGTCTTCACCAAGAACTCTGCAGAAGGAATGCCTAACATAGTGGATGCTAGTGGGAAAGGGGTAGGTTTAGAAGATAAAATAAAAAAAGAACAAGTTAAAAATCATATAGGAAAGTTAGATGTCTGCAAGTCACCAAAGCCTGATGAAATGCATCCTAAAATACTCAAGGAGCTGATAGAGGAGGTATCTGAGCCATTAGCTATCATCTTTGGAAAATCGTGGGAGGCAGGAGAGATTCCAAAAGACTGGAAAAAGTCAACTATAGTGTTCATCTATAAAAAGGGCAATAAGAACAACACAGGAAACTACAGACCAGTCAGTTTAACTTCTGTGCCAGGAAAGATAATGGAACAAGTAATGAAGGAAATCATAGGCAAACACTTGGAAGGTGATAAGGTGTTAGGGAACAGCCAGCATGGATTTGTAAAGAACAAATCATGTCAAACCAATCTGACAGCTTTCTTTGATAGGATAACAAGCCTTGTGCATAAGGGAGAAGCAGTAGATGTGGTATACCTAGACTTTAGTAAGGCATTTGATATGGTCTTGCATGATATTCTTATCAATAAACTAAGCAAATATAACTTAGATGGGGTAACACTAAGATGGGTGGAAAACTGGCTGGATAATCATACTCAGAGAGTAGTTGTTAATGGTTCTCAATCCTGCTGGAAAGGTATAACAAGTGGGGTTCTGCATGGGTCTGTTTTGGGACTGGTTCTCTTCAATACCTTCATCAACAATTTAGATATTGGCATAGAAATTACACATATTAAATTTGCAGATGATACTGAGCTAGGAGGGGTTGCTACTGCTTTGGAGGATAGGGTCGAAATTCAAAATGATCTGGACAAATTGGAAAAATAGTCTGAGGTAAACAGGATCAAGTTTAATAAAGACAAATGCAAAGTGGTCCATTTAGGAAGGAACAATCAGTTTCACACATACAGAATGGGAAGTGACTGTCTAGGAAACCCCACTGAGTTCTATTGACTTCAAAGAGAATTTGGACAACAAAAATGGTACACTTGGGAACAAAATACAGTTTTGTAATCATACAGTGAGTTGAAATCTATCTGTGATGAGTGCAGCCATCCTTGCCAGACTGGTGCCTCCTCCTGGTCATGCTGAGGATTAACTTGAAGCCAACACTCATGCACAATCTACACATCAGCACTCTTCTTCTGTTCTCAGAACTGCAGCATCCTCTCTGCCCACCCCAGAGTCAAAGAAACTTATTGTGGCTTTCTCACTTCTCAGAAGCATTTAGGATCCTGCCTTTACTGGTTTGAAAAATCTGGCCTGCATTTTTATGCCTGCTGTAGCTAGATTTTAATTGTCATTCTGGCAGATGTATTGTAAACATGTTTTAGTGCTGATTTTTTTAAAATCCAGAATGCATTGAATTTCCAAGCCTCTCATTAAATTAATTTCATCCTAGTTCAAAACCTCAGTCCAGGTACAGAAATATGACTGGAGCAAACCAATGACACATCAACAGTAACTGAAATGGTATTTTTCATCCCCATTCCCTCCTCCCACCCCTCAAAGCAACCTTTCTGTTCAATAAAAACATTCCACTGTGTAAGGATTTGGTTCAAATAAACCCTGTCCATATGGTTGTCAGAGAAATTTTCTTAAATATGAAGACAAGAAAGAACTCTCTGACAAGCAAGACAATTACACTGAAACATCTGAGTCAGTCAACTTCATAATGAATGTAAAGAAAAGCAGTTAACATTCTGTTCGACAAATGTCTTACTGACCACAGCCACAGCTGCTATTGATATTGCCATTGTCCTGTGGCAAGGCTGGACTCAATGAAGCTTCTTTGTTGAACATCTGGAGGGCTTAATTCTCTCAAGTGCATGTGTTAAGTTGAGGGATTGTCTGAGGCACTGTCAGTTGTAGGGGAACAGGGCATGACAAGAGACATTTTGTTGGAACATCTTCAGCTTGGAGCACCTGTCTCACAGAAGACACCTGTCCCAGCTACTTTCCAAGAGAACTGGTTTCTTGTTATGCCTGGGAAGAGGTCTTTGGCTCAGTCTTGCTGAATCACTACAGTCTGCAACATTTTCTTCCGAGGCTATGTCTGCACTACAGAGATCTGTTGACAGACGTTACTGTCAGGAGAGAACTTACAACAAAACGTCTGTTGACAGATCACATCCACCCAAAAAAGTGGATCGAAAAAGCAATCCATTCTATTGACAGAGAGTGACCAGACTGCCCTGCCACTCTCTCAACAGAACAGCTAACTGGAAACTCAGCAAACAGGGCTGTCAGGTGAACCGGAAGCTCTGTCTCCTGACAGAAGGCCCCCCGGGAGCACCTACATATTTTTTTTTGTTGACAGAAACTGTGAACAAAGCTGTTAAACCTCATCGTGGAGAGGCAGAACACTGTCGGCAGAAGTGCTGAGCTTTGTCAACAGAGTATCAACAAAATGCATTTTGGGTGTAGCTGCTTACTTGACTTGCTTACTGCAACAGGGACTCCACAGCAACATAAACTAGACAGCCATTGCAGACATTTTACCTGCAGTGGTAGAAACATACATTAGTATATAACACAGCCCAGCACTGTTAAAGCATGCAGCAAACCATCACCACCTACTTCTGCAAGCTGCTGGAATCCTTAGACGATCTATTCGCATATTTTGCTTTTGCAACAGTTACTGTTACAGAGAAAAGGTAATTGGCAGAGTGCAGATATTTAACATCTGGGCCAATTCAATGTGGTGGAGGTTGCCCACATAATAGGTCGGGGGTGCTGAGGTAAAATTGTGTGTATATAACTCTGTACCTTTACTTCAGTTCCACCTACTTCTCTGCTGATGCACAAGCCAGAGTTCAAGTCTTTCACACTTTTCAAAGAATTATTACATAGAATTAAGCCGTGGGGAAAGCATGCCACATATAGATCTTTTTCTTAAGCAAGTCGTATTCAGTCACTATTTGTGATTTCCCACACAAGTTTCCCCACTCTGTTGCTGTCACATAAGTTTCAGTGAAAGAGAGATCTTAGCTCACATACAGACATACACACTATGTCTCAGTGTTTGACAGAGGCAGGGAATGTGTGTGTATCACCTGGACTTCTCAGAGCCACAGGACAAATAAGGCCTCACCTAGTACCCCACAAACTCCTCAAAATCTCTTCAGGAAAGCAGTCTGAGGATCCTCACAACCATCAGCAAATCCAGTCTTGGAGTCAATAGCTGCCTGTTTCCTCAGTATCCAAAGACAGAGCAAATCTGTAGTATGCAACCATAATGTCACAGGCTCTGAGGCACACATCTTACAGGTGACAGGTCTTAGTCCTGCATTATCTAGCTGCTGAATCCACAGGGCTATCGCCAACATTCCATATTTACAAGCATTTTCCCCTGGAGGTCTGATTGGCTTAGCTTTCAGATAGCGTATGGTGAACGCATGAAACCTGATGCACTGCTTGTCTTAATGGAAACCTGCTGTACAGCTTCAGAGACAGCTGACAAGTATGCTTTCATGGACCCTGCCATGCTTTACGAAAATTGGCTTATGAATATGAATGTGCAGAACTCAAAAATGCTTTCTGCAAAACAGATCATGTAACATAACATTTTTAAAGTTAATCTGCTGAATCTGTATATTTTTTGTGCATGTATTAGTCTTATACATGAAACTAGAAATATGAAGTGTGAAGGCAAAGTTGCTGGGCCTCGTTCAGAAAAAAGATCAACTCTGGCCTGAGATAAGAACAACTATTTTGAGTAAGAATTTACATGTAACAAGTTTCTGAGTATATTCATTTCAAAGCACTAGCCACGTTAGTCTGGAACTTCACAAATAACAAGCAGTCATGTAGCACCCCAGGGACTATCCCATTTATTAAGTCATGAGTTTTTGTGGGTAAGACCCACTTCTTCATCTGATTGGAGGAAGAAAATTCTTTCTACTCCAGTTATTTGAAGAAGTGGGTCTTAGAAATGAAAGCTCATGACCTAATAAATGTGATAGTCTCTATGTTGCTACATGATTACTTGTTATTAATGTATTAAAATTGTCAAGTGGTTTGTGTTTATTTTGGTTTGATAACTTACTTTGAACTGTCTGTTTTCACTTGCAGTCATTTAAATCCTAATTTGTATACTTGATAATAAATTTAAAAAGTTTTATTTAGCCCACTGTAAACAATTGTTACCTGGGTGGGGGGAAGAGGGGGCCCACCACTGTGCATATCTCTCTTTCACTGATGAAGTGGGTAGACATCTTCAAGAGATTTTGCTGTGCAAAACTTTTACACAGGGTAAGAGAGATTTATTTAGGGTTTTGTTGCCTTTTGGGGTTTGGTTTCCAGGGTGTTCACAAATGCCTTCTAACTGATCCCCCTAGAACTGAGCTAGTTCAGAGTCTGTTTTTCTCTGATGGGAGAATAGAGCTTCTGGCCCAGAAGGACTAAGGAATGGGGAGCTCCACAGGTCAAGAAGGTGAGAACCCCCTGGGGACCTCAGTGATCCAACCCACCCCATGTGCCTCATTGCCATTCCCTCCTCAGGATGCTTGTTTATCCTTCTAACTAAGTGTCCTGCACTGCTCTCCTGATGGCAGCTCCTCTAGTGTGGTCATACCACCCGCAGCCCCACCCACCAGGGTGGGCACAAGGATCACCAACACATTCCTGGACAGAGACTGAGACAGCTGCATGAAAGGGTCCGTGGCAGGCCTGGAGGCATGGCTGCAGGCAATACAGCTGCTGTCAGGGGGCTCTGGCTGCTGGGAGTAGAAGCTCCACATTCTGCTCCTTTCATCGGTGTGGTTCAAAAGAGATCCCTGTAGTTCTGTAGACACCTCTTCATCTCCTTGGATATCGGCATCGGTGGATATAAATTTGTTTCTGTGCAAGGCCTTGTCCTTCTGTCAGCTCTGGTTTTAGCGCATAAGCTCTTTTGGGATTGGGACCATCTTTTAGCTCTGGATTTGTACTGAATCTGGCCCAGTGGGGTCTCAGTCCATGTCTGGGCTCTGAGGCATGATGATGATGATGATGATATTAAAAAGAGAAAGGTCTAGCAGCCAGCTCTGAAAGATATTGATTGGCATCAGCCATAATTGTTGTTCTGTCAAAGATTCAGCATGCCAAGTATGGGAAATGATGTGCAGTTGCTAAAAACTGATTATAAATTGTGACTGACTGATTGGCAGACTAACAAGCTGAGGTTGTGGGACTCGGTACTGGGCACAGACAATACCTTTTCATGCCATCAGCTTTTTGCAGCTGCAGGGATTCTTCGTCAGTTTGTAGGAGGTGGCATTCAACTGGCAACTCCACACAAGCACTTCACGTAGTATTGTTGGGTTGTTTGTTTCCCTGCCTGGTTTGCTCCTGGCTGATATCCACCCCCTCAGAGCCTCTCCACAGGCCTTCTTGTGCACTTTACACTATTTTGTTTTAGTCAACATTCATAGTGGCTATGTAAAAATTGCTTGTTAGCTATTGTACAGCGATGCTGGGAGTAAAAGAACGCTTTCCTGGAGAAGCTGCCCCGCACTTCAAAAGATTGTTACAATACATATAAAAATGATGCACGTCGGCTGACTCTTACACAAGAGAACAGAGACAAAACACTGCAGCTGCTGTACATGCTTTCATGATTGTTTAAACCTGAGTTAATTTTGAACCTTAAAAGGGTTCAAATTAAGTATATTTGTGTGTGTGTGTGTGTGTACCTATTATATATAATTTTCCTAAAATGTGTGTGTGTTTGAAACAGAAAGAAATTTTATATAGTAATGGGCATGCACAACACACAGTTTACAGATCCTTAAACAGGGCATAATTAGACCATAGCTAGTGGAGCTGATAGCAACTGCAGGCCTGGGGACAGAGCGTGGTACAGGGTGGCTCCAAGCCCTTGGAAGGGGCAGAGCCAGTGGCAGTCAGCTCTTAGCATCACCCAGTGAAAGGCACTGGGCCAACCCCTACCAGCTGCACGGAACATGCATTTCAAAAGGACTCAAGAGTTCCCAGGTGCCACGCCTGCTGGGAGCTCTAGCCCCTTTGAAATGCTGGTCCCCTATGAAGTTGCCTCCCTTGCCCTCCCTCTACCAGCAGGGCCTGTTCATAGCTATGGTCTTACCAATTCATAGGCCATTTTGGTCAATTCCACTGACACAGAATGTTAAAAAGTGTAAAATTCCTTATTTCAGGCATTTAAATTGTAAGTGTAGGGATCCTGACCAAAAACAGAATTGATGGTGGGGAGGGTAACAAAGTGGGGGAGTTGTGGTACTGCTCCTGCTGGGTGGCTGGAGAGCAGTGACTTCTGGCCAGGAGCAGAGCTCTGAAGGCAGAACAATTGAAGCAACAGTGCAGAAGTATGGACATGGTATGGTATTGCCATCCTTACTTCTGAGCTGTTGCTGGTGGGGCACTGCCTTCACTGCTGGGCACCTGGCCAGCAGCCACCACTTTCCAGTCACCCAGGTCCAAAGGCAACACAGAAGTAAGACATCAAGACCAGCGTACTCTCCAAATAACCTTGTGATTTCTGTGCAGCTCCACTTAGGATCAGGACCTCCAACTTGAGAATCACTGTTCTACTGCATGAAACCTGTATAGTAAAGGTGAAAGGACACACAAGACTAGCTGTCATAGGGAGAAACCAAATCTCACAGTCCACGATGCATTTTCCATGACTGTGAATTTGGGAGGGCCATATTCATAGCCTACTGCACAGGAGCAAAACCGGCACATTTCTCTTTCCACTGCTATCCTTTAAAGCAGATGCAACTTAAGTAAAAAGATAGAACATATTGTTTTACTCTGCTTGCAGCTGGCAGGGCATTCTGTCCCAGGGGTCCTTGAATTCACAACCCACTCTTCACTCCTGGGTCTGCCAGAGCCCAGCTTTGGTGAACCTCTGGAAAGGTACGTCCCAAGGTTCATTCTTCCCCCAACACTAAAAATGCTGTGAAGGAAGGAGTGGTCTGAGATAGAGGCAGATCTCTATTTTTGCTCTGTGATTTTTAATATAAGGGTTAGGCAAACTCAGCATGGCATTTCAAAAAATGTATAGTCATAAATAGTGTAAGACAAATACTACATTGCACATAGGAAATATAAGGTCACTATGTGCATCTTCAATTGGAAGAGTATGATTCTGAACAGGAAAAGGAAAGAATAACATTAACTATGAAGTGTTTTATAAGAACTATTTAATAGCTTAAACACATTATTGCCTTCCAAGAATTTAATAAACAGATATGAGTTTTCAAGATATTTGCCTTAGGTATCATTTCTAATGCTGGTAGATTTCTCCATGGAGAGGTGATCCCATGATTTATTAAATTGCTCATTTCTAGGGCTGTTGCTGGGAGATTTCCTGTCAGGAGGTAGAACAGCTCTGACAGCTAAATATAAGGATTGTAAAAGACAGCAAGGGGAACTGTTATCAGGGCCACCTGCAAAGGCTGAAAGTGCTAATCCCGGTGTGAGATAATTTAGGAGTGTAGATTTTAGTATTAGTTAGTATTTATATAACAGAAGCACCTAGAAGCAGTCTCTGAGAAAAGGGCCTCAGGGTGGCAGGCACTGTATGAAGGCACAGTGAAAGGCAACCCCAAGATTTTAGTCTAAAAAAGAAGAAGGTGGATGAAAAAAGTTGATTAGGATAATGAATAATACAACACAACAGACCACATGGTGACAAGCTGGCAGATGGTCTGCTTTTAAAGGAGGCACCTTATCTGTCACTCTGCTCCCTTAAAGCCCACACAGTAGACCATTTCACCAATTTATTGATTATCCTTGGGTCTTGTCTGTTCTCTGAACCTTCAGAAAATGGGAATAAACAACTGTTTTTTATGAGGGAAGGGACAGAGTTAGAAAACCAGATGAATATTACTCTATGAAAACTACAGAAATTTAGTTAGGATACCGAACTGTTAGAAAAGGTAGATAAATGAGCTTTTGTTCTTTTATTGATGCACTCTACCTTTTCATGAGGGAGCTAAAGTTCTCCCAAGATTTCTGTGGTTTATGCCAAGGGATAATCAGGATTGTGTTGTAGCTCTGCGTGGACTTTGAGTTTGCAGTTTTGGAGGTAAGCACTGGTTGAATGCTGTTTAAAAATAGCCACTTTAGCAAAACAATCTACTGTTTTCCATAAAATGTTAAATCTTTACCTTTGCCCACTCTTTCTTAACTGGACAGACTGGTGGTGTGAACACTTTGGCCACATCTATACTAACATATTTCTAAATTAATTTTGAAATAAGGCCCCCTTTCAGAAAACACCACGGAGAGTCCACACATTATACATTATATCAACGTTGTAATTGAGGCAACGGGGCCCACATTTCAAAGTCATTCTTCCATTCCCGTATGAGGAAGATTGCCCTATTTCAAAGTATAGTTTTGAAATAGGATGTATGTAGCTGCTCAGACTTTGTGGGGAAGAGGAGGTCCTGCTGCAAACCAGGGTCCAGCACTGGAATGTGTCCACCTTCATCCACCTAATCCAAGGGCATCACCACCCAGGAGCACCCCAGCCACGTGCCCAATGAAGTGCAATTGAAGGTTAAACAAATCTGGCAGGTGTACAGCTGCACTTGTGATGCAGCCAACCAGTTGGGGGCACCAGCTATTCTGTGACCTCACTTCGAACAACTCAACCAGCTCCATGGGCCAAAGAAGGTGGCACCTCCATGCACCTGGTAGACATGGCAGACCTGTACCAAGACCCAGAGCTGGAGACAGAGGCATCAGAGGAGGAGGAGCCGGGACCTTTAGGAGAATCCATCCCCCACCTGAGGGAACGGGAGGCTGAGGCCAGCAGCGATGATGAGGGTTCCAGCAATGGGACCCTCATCATCGCCATCCCTTCTGGGTCATTCAGATGAGACCCCTCCAGCTGGGCTTCCCCCAAGTTTATGGAGGGACCAGCAGGTAGATAGCAGTTGTTCAGGATGCCCCAGGGCCTGGGGAGGAAGACACCACCCCTCTCACAGCCAGCGGGGGCAATGCACATGAATGGCACTCAGCACCCGCACTCCTGCACAGCCCCACATCCTGCATGCCTGGGGAGGGGGCAACTGAATCCAGGGTGAGCCCCACCATGCAGGGACCCCTTCACAACCGGTGTTCCATGGGCCTCCCTGGGTCATTGAACAATGGCGGGAGGGGCAGGGGGAAGGCCATAGGACCAGGGGCCCTGGCCCCTGGGTCAGCATGCAGGACCCACGGGCTGTCCCCCTGTTCCTTTCTGTCTCCCCATATCCTCCATCCAGGGGCCATCCAAGCCCCGTATGGGGCCATCACTCAGAGCTAAGGGCCGCAACCCCACCCTGTCCCACACCTATGAGAAGCTGGCCCCAATCCAGCCACCATCACCAATGGGGGGGGAGGAGGAGGCGGCTACCAACACGGCGGCCCTGTGGGACATGACATACATGTTCTGGGACTGGCTGGTGATGAGGCAGGCTTTCTGGGTGCAGGTGGCTGACACCCTGGACACTCTCATCTGGGCTGTGGCCATCTGCCTCACCCATCCTCCCCCGCCCTCACCAGCCCACCCCGCAGCCCCCTGCAACCTCCTCTGCAGTTCCCCCTGCAGCCCCCTGCAGTGCCCAACCTTTGGGTCCTGCTCCTGCCCACCCTCCCACCTGCTGCGTGGGGGGCACTGGGGCAGTGGCTGGTGGCCAGTGGCACCCAGGGTGAGCCAGCCCCTCCCTGACTCTTTGTGTTCATTCTCTGACTGTAGGAAACAATTGTTTTTATCCCCCCACACTGTCAAAAATAGAACTACATGGCTATATCTGCACAGCACACTTCTGCTGGCAGGGTCACACAAATGAGGGCACTCGACAATGCAAATTGACACTCATTAGCATAGTTGTTTGCCTCATTTGCATAGTCACATGTCCCAGCAGAGGCTTCTATTGTCACAAAACAAGCCGTGTAGACAGGTTGCTGTCAACCAACCCCCCACCTGTCAATAGACTCATTCCTGAAAAAAATGAGGAATAAGGGGCTGTCAACAAGGGGTTTTTGGCTTATTTCTACATGGCTTATTTTGTGATGACAGATGCCTTTGCAAGGACAGCGATTTTGAATGACTATGCAAATTAGTGGTAATTTGCATGGTCAAGTTCCCTTGTTTGCATGACCCTGATGGCAGTAGTGCATCATGTAGACATAGCCCGTGTGTTTGTTACTGTATCTAGTATTTTTGACCTTGAATAAGTCCAAAATAACCACCAAATAAAGACACTTCCTTTAATTGCCTTTAAAAGATGAAAACTTGCTGGGTTGCTGTTTACATCTTAAAAACACTACTTACTGCACATTTGCCAGCTTTACATCTTTTTTTAGTTAACACAGACAGTAGCCAAGTGACAATCCAATACTCCTTTAGGTTACTAAATTAGTCAAACCACGAACAATGAAACACTGCTGCAACTTTTACATAGGAGCTCCCCACAAAAATCTGAGAAGCCACTACATTGACCTTCTGTGACTTACTTCACTTCTGCTGTGATGCCTACAAAATGCTCAACCGTGCCAGACATTTCATGTGCTGCAACTGCTGCTTTTGATGCTAATTAAAAATATCTTGCTGTTACCTTGTGCTCCTCTGACCCTTTTCTGTATATCTTACTGCCTGTATACTTTGTCCTTGAAGTCAGTGGGAGTCTGCCCAGGTGTGGAGTTCCTAGAGTAGATGGTTTCAAAGAAGACACCTATTTTTTAGGAAAAAAATTTAAAGTCTTTTTTTTATTGTACATATTTTAATGGTGTAGAGTGTGTAGAAAGGGAAATGAAAGCTTAAAAAACAGGGTGGAGCACAGTGGCTGTTTCTACAGGTCACTTTTTCTGAAATGTTGGGGAACAAGGGGCCTCCAGAAGGAGAACTTCCTTCCGGAAGAACCCCCCAGGGGCTGTGCTTGTACACGCTGTTTTGGAGTCTGGAAGAGCATCTTCCAGACTCCAAATCATGTGACCTTATGCTAATGAGGGCAGGAAATTTACATCCATGCCTCATTAGCATATTTTGGGTCATTTATTAGCATTAGTGTAGTGTAGAAACAGTCAGTGAGTGAAGTACTGCAGGAGGAAGAGGAGTGTGCCCAGTGTCTGGAGCTGTCACAAAGACAGCTGGCCTGTACCTGTGTACTCAGGAGGTCTCTCTCTAGATCTTTAGATATTCCTAAGCTATTTCTACACAAGAAGATTTTTCCAGCAAAACTGGACTTTTGTGGGAAAAACCCACAGAGCGTCTACATGCAAAATGTGCTTTTGACGAAACTTGGCACATCCGCTAGAAGCATTATGCCTCTCTGTGTTCAGGTATAATACCTTTCTTGACAGTTTCCTGTCAACAAAACAGCCATGTAGATGCTCTGGCGCCCTTTTGTTGACAGACAGGGCTTCGGGTTCACCAGGCAGCCCTGTTTGCTGAACTTCTGGTCAGCCATTCTGTTGAAGAACAGCTGGGTAGCATGGCTTCTCAATGTTGACAGAGTGAATTGCTCTTTCTATCTGCTTTTACGTGTAGATGCAATGTGTTGATGGAAATTTTGGAGGGAAATCCCTTCTGACAGTGACTTCTGTCGACGGAGGCTTCTCGTGTGGAGGTAGCCCTAAAAAAATGGACAAACCCCCCAAATAAACAAAGTTCTCTCTAAAAAGCTACATCTCATGATTCTGGGTGTAACAAAGGCACAGTCTGCAGCACTCATAAATCCCAGCCCCACTGAAGTCAATGGCAAAACTTCCTTTGTCCTCAATGAGGTCAAATTCCACATATTGTAAGCCCAGAAATGGCCATGATGGTAATGTTGCTTGACCTCCTTCTTCACAGCCCATAGATTTTTTTCACTCAGTCATTCCAGCTCAAGCCCATAATTTCTGGTTGAGCAGCATCATGTCTTTTAGAAAGACATTCAAAATTGATTTGAAGTCTCCACGTGATGGATAATGCACCATATCTCTAAACTGTTCCAACTGTTAATTATCCTCACTGTTAAAATTTGGTCCTTGTTTCTAGTCTAAAATGGCCTGGTTTTAGCTCCCAGCATTGCCTTTTATTGTGTCTTTTCTGGATTTCAGAGCCCTCTAACTTCAGAAATCTCTTCCCCCTGTAGGTTCTTATATTAACCATGACCATTAACTTACTTCTTAATCTAGTTAGCTTAATAAAAGAGAAGTTTATTTCTTTAGTCTCCCTGTGCACTGCAAGCAGCATACTTACAGTATCAAGATCTCAGGCAGTAAATTCTTTGCAGTGAGACAAAGTAGGTATACAGCACCTAGTACAATGAAGTTATAAAATCCCCAGTTGAGGCCTGTAGTTGTTGAGGAGCAAATATGCTGTGCTCCAAGTCCTAAATAAGGGTGGAGGTGAGAGGTGGGTGAAGTGTTGAACTGGGAGAAGAAAACGAGGGCTGCGTCTCAGTGATGACCGACACCACTGGGATTGGTTTTGCTATAACGAAACTGGTGTACTTATAGCCATGGCTTACACCACACTACTAACAGGAGGAATAGGATTACACCCAACAGAAAGAGAAACACCCCCTGAGGTTTTTCTAACTCCCAGTAGTTATCTAAAACAGCCCACGTGTTGGGGAATTCATTGGCTGTTATTTATCCTGATTTCTAAGAGCTGTTATCTATCCCCAGGAAGTGAGAGTTCCGAGTTTCAGGGGATGGGACTTAAGGGTTAATAGAAGAGTGTGACGTACAGATGCAAACAAACAAACTGAAGCATCTCTCTACAGAAGTTACTGTTGGAAGAGATGTTCTGACAAAACGTCTGTCAACAGATCATGTTTACACATGAAAGTGGATCGATCTTTTGATCCATTCTGTCAACAAAGGGGGACCCCGGAGTGTCTACACAACTTTTTTGTCGATAGTTTCTGTTGACAAAACACATTTTGTATGGGCACTCTGTGAGTTTTGTCTATGTCATAAATGAGGCAGGGAAGGTGTTAATCTCTTCCTGTGGGAACTTGAGCCCAGGGAGCCAATGGGTGTGAAGTGACATTTTTCAACTGAGAACAATTGCAGTTTAAGGGGCCTTTTGTCTATTGGGGAGGCAGAGAGAGGACGGAGGAAGAAGGATGTGTCCAAGGCAACTGAATTGAATCTCATAAATATTCTGGGCATCTCAAAATCAGCCATAGAGCAGTAAGTAAAAGGCAAATGTATAGTTAGACATGATCGGGTTATGGTTATTTTGAATTTGATTGGACTGGCTATCTCTGCTTTCTTGTTGCCTTGTTTTATTGCTCTGTTTTTTGTTTGTTTGTTTGTTGTTGGTTTGACTTGATGTTTCCCCCCATAACTGTTAAACTGAATCCCAGGGAATTATTTTCTCTTGTTTTGTGACTAAATTACTGGTTTTAAGCAATTGATCTGATATCTGTGTCCTGACAAGGGGCTGTGAATGTGTATGCCTTGAGCTACAAGGCCAGCTACTATATTACAGTTATTTGATTTAAGCTATCTCTAGAAGGAGGCTTAAGAGCTTGGGGGTACCCCCATGGGAAGATATTCCCAGGTGTGTCTTCCTGGGGTAAGAGGTTTTTGTTTTACCTGGGTGGTGGCATTGTACCCTCCAAGGTCCAGGGGATCTATGATCTTGGGAAGTTTTAAAGCAAAGCCTGTGGATAGTCAAGCTGTTTTAAATGTTTGCAGGGCCCCCACTTTGTGCACTTAGAGTGTCAGAGTGGGGACAGGGCCCTGACAGTCTACAAAATCGCAGTTTTGTGTACAAAACTCTCTTGTGTAGACACAGCCCAGGTATTTCTTGGGCACCCTCTTTTCCTTTTGCATACCCACAGACTAACTAAACTCAGCCTACTTAACTGGGGTGCAGATTTCTCCTGTAGACACTTTAAGTACATAAGGGTTTTCCGTGAAATGATATAACTACTGATGTGAACAGCTTATTGCTTATATTATTAGTTTGGTTATACCAACTGCTTGTTAATATATTGGATTATGATATTCTGGGTGGCTTTGTGCAGAACTTATATACCTTAGAGGGCTAATTTGTTCCAAAATGAAACATTAATTTGTAAAAGTTTCCTTAAAAAATGAATTAAGATTCAGGGAAACATACTGGTTGGTCCCTGTAACCTCACAGATATCATTTTGAGTTATCATGCACAATCTACAATGTGAGAAATACGTGTTTTCTTTTTTGTTTTATTATTAAGTAAAGTTGCATTCAACAGGACCTTTAGGTCAGGATTTACCATGGGGTCTAATGAGTAAGGCCTTGTTTTTAAAAGTATTTAGGTATCTAAGGATGCAGATAGGTGCCTAGTAGGACAGTTTTGAAAATGCCATTACTTACCTATCTGCACCGATAGGTACTATTCTTACTGTCGTTGGCAGCAGTACCCCAATCTCCCTTAGGTTTCTTTGATAATTTTATCTCTGATCTACAATTTTGAAAGTCACTTAGGAGCCTTAATCACATATTGAAAGGTGACATACTCAACTCTGGCTTCTATGGGCACAGCTACACTGCACAAAATATTAATAAGCATATCTCAGAGACCAGGTCAGCTAACTGAGGCTCCTGGGACTACTGCTACAGGGCTAAAAAGAGAAGTGTAGATTTTCCCACTTAGGTTGGAACTTGGGCTGTGAGACTCTTCCTCAATGCCAGGATTCTAAGTCACTAAGGCACTATAGAAAATGGCACCCCTGTTCTGAAGCTATTTATCTGTTCTACTTTATTTTTAAGTGGAAGATTTACCAAGTATTGCGGGGGTCTGTAACTCAGAGAAGTTTTGTTTTTCTTTATTTAAACCATTGTTCTGCAGTGGGGCTGGAGATGAGGGGTTCTGTATGCTGCCTACCCCGTGAAGAGGTGACAAGTGCAACATATCTCACCACAGTAGCTTGGGGCTAGGTGAGAAGCCCCTTTCCATGAGTGCTGCAGTTGGAGTGGGCATTGGTGGGGGAGGGGTGCACGCCCCTTGAATGGGGAGCAAAGAGATAAACAGACCCACAAACAGTGAAACTCTCTGAAATATAGAGTAGATAGCTGTCCCTTTCTCCACCCTTTGCCCTTGCTGGCCCAGCGGGGTTATAGGTGTCCTGATTCCTGTCTCTGGCCCCATGCCGCCCCCATTTGGTCATTCTTCAGTATGAATGTTCCTCCCACCAGACCTCTCCCTTTCCATTTTATGAGAAACAATCAAATTCCAGGCACATCCCATGTTCTTGGTACAAGCAAACCCTTACCTTGCTTTAAGTTATGATAAGAGGAAGCTGTATACCAAATTTGGTGTAACTAGCACTTACCATTTAGATGTCTTGGACAAACAGACTCATAAATGGATGAACAGATGGACAGACATACAGAAAGTTTCTAAAATGTACAGTAGATTAGTCTTCCCTCAATTTGTGTTACTGTGTAAATAGACACTAAAACACAAACTTTAATTCTCAAAATGCTAATTTGATACGCCTTATTTTCTGCTTCCCTGTCCATCCATCCTGTGCCTGCTTTTCTGAAGCTTTCTCATCACAGTGCCTAAAGCCACATTCCCTTCTCTATGATGTAATTGTTCACGACATTAAAAATGACTACCAGGTCAGAAACAGAGGACTGGGTTGTGTCTATGTCATCAGGTAGGGAGCAAAATGTGTGAGCTGAAGAGTCCTGTTCTCAGGCAGACATCTGTAATTATAAGGAGCCAGATTCCATCACATTTACCCCTAGAGGTAATCATATGTTATATAAATAGAATTGTTTCTAAATAGAATAGCTGTCAAAGTCTTCCGTCAGGCCTCATCAGCAGCTCTTTAAGGTGAAAGCAGCCTGATTGAAAAGGAGAGTTAGTCAGCTGTAATTTAGCAGGAGGGCTAATAATCAGCACTTCAGTTTCATTCCTATTAAGGTATAGGAAGTCATTTGACATAGATGTCACTGGGAAGCATAGTAAAATGAGTTATTACATTTTTCAGACTTCGCAGAAGCTGAAAAACTCCTTTGTGCATCCTCACTGCAATTGTGGTATACAAAAAGGACTTTGTCCAAACCATCACCTACAAGGTGTTAATATTTAAAAGAAAATTACAATTAAATAAAAGAGGGAAATATTATTCAACTTAAAACAGTGCATTAAGGAGACTATCATGCTAAGATGTTCATGAGCGACTAGTAGGTGATTATATATTATATAATACATGTATCTGTATATAACATGGTAAAATTACTTTAAAAACCCTAAAATACATATACTTCTGGTGACTGTGCTGAATTAAGTAAATAGCATTGTATAATATTCAGTTCAAAGGTTAATCTACTTCTATTTTTACCTCTACAGTTGATTTGAGATTTGCATAATCAAATTAAGAATGAGCTAAAAATAGAAACTGCAGCATTAGCAAAAACATTTTCTCAAATTTGCTATTTAGAGAACCACTCACGAAAACTTAATAACATTGATTACTAGGGACTGGATAATGCTGGTGACTAGATGACAATAGGGCATGTAATGCAACTTTCAGTCATTAACTGAGCACCTAGAGCTCACATTAACTTCAGTAAAAGTTCAGGGTGTATACAGGAAGTATCTCTTGGTGAGTTGTCAACAGCTAAGCCTGAATCCAGGTCTGCTGAATCTCACTGCAGGAACTTCCACAGCCTAAGTGAGCTGAAAGACACAACTCTGTTAGTTCAAAGGCTGGAGCAGACTCCAGCTACTAGAGAGGGTCAGGATGCCACACTACACCTGGATTGAGAACCAGGAGATCTATTTGTAAGGTTATATGGATTTCAATGCCTAACATCAAGCCCCACAAGCTGGAGAAAATATGACCATTTTAGACTTCTTTTAATAAAAGAAAAGCAGTAGAACTCCTCAGTCTTTGTTTGCTTCACTACTTCCAGCACACAGGAAAGCTGAGAACTCCACAAGTCTTTCCCAGCATGTAGAAATATCAAACCCTAAAATAGCCATGCTCTGCTTGCACTGAATTCTTTTTCCATTAGCCTGGAAACAACAATTGTGAAGACCCTCCCCATTATTTGAATCCATATGTTTATTGGGTTCTGAGCTTTATTACCCTACAATAACAAGATCTGCATTTTATAGTTATGTATCGGAAAATAAAGGGCACCACTTGGAAGAGCTGGGAAGTGGATATTAAACTGATGGTGGTGATAGGCATCACTACATAGCTAGCTATTTATACCATCCTCATCACCTTAATATCTGACTGCCCCCATAGTATCAGGAAATATGATAATCTCCAAACTGGTGCCTGTAAATTTGGTAAATAAAATATTGTGGTATTGGACCATTAAAATGTAGATTGAATTCTTTAAATGCTTGATACTTTAGTAGAAGGTGATCTGTACACTGAATGATCACTCTAAGGGTAATATCTATTCAAGGATCTCTTAAAGGGTGTTTTATGTAGCATGTACCAGGCCTTGTACTTTCTGTTATCTGAAATGAATATAATAGCCAATTTTCATATCATTTATAATGATCTCTTCCTCCATAAATGCATGAAAAATGCATTAAGGAGAAATACCAGAATCATGAAGAATACAGGAAATTCTTCATGTGTTTCAGCCTTAGATTTTATGTTCTTAGCTTTTTTTTACCATGTTTTTGGGATTGTAACAAGGTAATGAACCTAGCTCTTTTTTGTTTTGTTTTTGTGTTGCTCAGCACCTGCAGACATTACTGGTTTCACCTGGAAAAGTGGGTGCTCAGCATCTTTGAAAATCAGACACCTCTGGGAAGATCTAGAAGGGGATTTAGGTGATTACTGCCCCTGTGTCTACACGTGCCCCTTCATTTTGAAAGGGGCATGTTACTGAGTGGGTTCAAAAGATGCCAACGAGGTGCTGCAATGAATATGCAGCACCTCATTAGCATAATGGCGGCCATGGCGATTCATAAGTGTGACTTTTCAAATCACACACCACCCATGGAGACGGGACCTTCCGAAAGGACCCCTCCAGTTTTTGAAAGCCAAAAACATGGCTGTAAACAGGAAATTATCATCAAGTAGGTGTGTTTCTAGAGTGGTCCCACTGCAATTGATTATTTGGCTTAAAGTATTTATTGTTTGTTATCAGTGAACTGGAAGAAAATATAAATCATTGCTGATAAAGTTTGCAATTGACACACAAACTTGGGAGGCCAAGTCATTCTTAAAAAGCTATTTGGATTCCTTGGTAAACTAGGTGCTAGCAAACAATATTTATTTTAATATGCTGGGTGTATATGTCTACAGCTAGGAAAAAAGAATGTAGACCAGAATTCCAGTGACTGTGAAAAGGCTGTGAGGGTCGTGTTGGATAATCAGCTGACTTTGAGCTCCAAGTGTGGTATTATGGCCAAATGGGCTAATATGGTCCTGGGATGCATAAATTGGAATCCCAAGTAGAAGAAGGATATTTTACCTTTGTACTTGGCACTGTGGCAGAATATTCAAACCCTACACTGGAGCACAAGGCCACATCTACGCTGCCCCTTCCCTTCAAAAGGGGCATGTGAAAACGGCCAATCAAAATTGCAAATGAGATACAAATTTGCATATTCAGCACCTGAATTGTGTAATCATGGCCACTCATCTTTCCAGAAGGGCTGTTTTTGAAAGCCAAAACAGCTGTGTAGATGGGGTTCCTTCAGAAGGAAACCCCCTTTTTTGAAAGCACCTTTCTTCCTAATTTTTTTACAGGAAGAAGAGTGCTTTTGAAAGCGAGGCTTGCTTTGACATCCTTTGTCCCTCCATGACAGAAGGGAAGGACTGACCAGATACACACACCCTGTGAATCCTAGAGTGCCTTTGGACAGTTGGGTCCCTTATGAAGCATGGGATTCTGGACATATCGCTCTGCTCAGCATTTCCTGCTGAACAGCACACACAGCTCCTCGCTCAGCATGCTGGCTTTTGTGAACCCTATTCTTAGAGGCCTTTCCCAAAATGTTGAATAGGGAACATAGGTGCTTAACTCAAGTTATGGATCCCACTAGGTGGCAGGGTGCATAAAATTATTTGTTTCAGGGCTGAAGCCAAGTTCCCTTTGGAGCTACCCCTCAAGCTCTTCTGAAAATTTTACCCTCAGTCACATAGGTATCCTCACATTTTACCCTGCTGTAACAGGGGTATTTAAGAGCCCAAGTCACACTGAAAGTCTTTGGGGGTTAGGTTCTGCAATGCCTATGTCACTTTTCAAAATGAGACTTAGGTTCCTAAGCTACTTAGGTGCTGTTTAAAGTTTTATTGTTAGGCTAATACCTAGCCTGCTCTTGCAGATGTCGACAGGACACAGCAAATAACCACCTTATCTTCCTCTAACAAGTCTAAATTGTTGATGACAAAATTTTTGCACAGCTAAATAAAGCCACATGTCACATTTGTTAGTGTTGGTGTAAGGGGTAGTGTCTACTCTCTACAAGCCTATCTGGATGTGGGTGTTCCTCCCCATCCTTCCCCTCCCAACTACTTTGGAGAGGTTTCCCTTTGAGATTCAGTTTTCTTTCCTGGTTTGAGTTTCTCACAATAGCAGTGTGTGAATAATCAAGAAATAAATTAAGTAGGAACACTAGCACATTCTTCTTTTTGGTTTTTGTATTTCCTTCTGTTAGTCACTGCAGCCATCTGTCTGGCTTCCTGTCTCTCCCAGAAAACAGGGAATAGGACAAATACATTTATTTGAGAATAAAACCTTTTGTGAAGGGTTGTTGGACTGATAAAGTGTAGAAAAAACAGATTGGCCATAGCCTGCTGTGAGCATTGGTGCATCTGGTTAACAAATGAGAACATAATACACAAGAAAAGGCAGTAGCACACAGAAGCCTGAGGAGTCAGTGGGCTAGATAAGGGCATTCATTCAGAACTTGCGAATGAACATCATATTATACTAGATCAAGAACCTTGAGATGTTGTTCATATTAATCCTTGCTGTTGCAGGCATCTTTGACCATGGCAAGGGACGAATCGTAAATACTTTTATCCCATAGGGACTAGAGTGTCCTTTCTAAGTTGATGAGACCCAGCTTGGCAAGCTGCAAGAAGTTGAGGACACCCGGTACTTCCCAGGACTGAGCTATGAGATAAGAGCTTTTAGATATAATTAAATCACTATAATTCAGTATTTGCAGCACTCAAAACTTACCTTTAATTATCTATCAAGAAATTACAAATAAATTCCACAGGCATGGTGGGAATCGTTAGGGGTGCGTTTATACTAGCCGGCTACTTCGAAGTAGCTGGCACAACGTCGAAATAGCACGTGTCGCATCTACATGCGCTGTGTGCTATTTCGATGTTGAAATCGACGTTAGGCGGTGAGACATTGAAATCGCTATTCCTATCCAAAGATGGGAATAGCGCCCTACTTCGAAGTTCAATGTCAAAATAGGGCATGTGTAGATGATCCGCGTCCTGCTACTTCGAAATAGAGGGGTCCTCCATGGTGGCCATCAGCTAAGGGTTGAAAGACGCTCTTTCCAGCCCCTGTGGGGCTCTATGGTCACCACGCACAGCAGCCCTTAGCCCAGGGCTTCTGGCTGCTGCTGCTGCAGCTGACAGTCCATGCCGCGTTCACAGAGTCTGCAGCCGGTTGTCAGCTCTGTGGATCTCATGCTGTGCAGGCCGAGTGTGTCTGGGAGGGGCCCTTTAAGGGAGCTGCTTGGGGCTTTGCTGGCCCCTTATTTCAACGGGGAGCACTTGCGTGTGAGGATGCTCCGCATTTCCTTCTAGGGTGGCTCCTTTCGACGTTCTCCATCACTACTTCGACGTTGAACATTGACGGCACCAGCCCTGGAGGACGTGTAGACGACACATGTTGAAGTAGCCTATTTTGATGTTCTTACATCGAAATAGGCTACTTTGACGTAGTGTGCTAATGTAGACGTAGCCTAGATGTTTAAAAACTTGTGGGGGGGATTCTTTTTCTTTTTGTGTCCCCACTTCTCTATTACTCAGTACAGTTTTCTACTAAACTTAACTCCAATAGCAATTTCAGCAGTTCAGCAAATTCTGACTAGAAAAATAAAGCATCATTTAGGATCTGGTAATGTCCACCTGAGTTCTGAAAGAGGTAACATAACTGAGATATAAGAAAATTGTATGTAATTTAGTACATTGCAGTGAAGGAGTTGCAAGAGTATGGGGATATTTGTCTGCCAGAACATAAATTATCATAGGTTTTAAATTCCTTAAAGAAATGTTCTGTAGTTTCCCGGGCCCCAGAGCCAAACTTCTTATAAATGCTGTGGTAAGTCTTTAAGGTGTAGTGCATTGTTGAGAGCAAGTTGATACTTTGAATAACATGGAGATGAATGTAATTACTATCACATTCATGTGAGACAAGAGATCAGATCTGTAAAAAAGTTTCTAACTTTCCTCTCAAGGTCTCTATGGTTACTTTTCAGAACTTATCCTCTTCTTGCTTCCTCTCCTCATCCAAGTACTCCAAATATTGAGAAGTCTAATATGTGAATTATAATTAGAAGGGAAAGACTAAAAAAGATATTGTAGATATTGTGTATGCATGCCAGCTGCAGTTCAGCCTTTTTATTGCTGAAGGAAGGAGGCAAATAGGTTGCTAAAAGAATGTCTCTTACTCCTGCATCAAGATGTCTCTAAGCCAAGGTTGACAGGTAAGTCTGAGTAAGGGCCATAGGGGTTTCACTGCTAGGCAGACTTTGAATATCACTATTGAAGCAGGCTTTGAAGTTCTCAGCATTGAGTAAACCGTTAAGCTTTCAAACTTACTCTACTCCATTCATCTGAGAAAGTGGGTTTTATCCACATAAAAAATAAATGTAATAGTCTCTAAGGTGCCACAGGACTGCTTGTTATTTACAAAGCTTGTAAATGTTCTGAAGTTCAGATGCTGATGCCTCTTTTCCACTTATTTCAAAAAGTACCTAAACATCTGTAGGAAAAACAACAAGATACTTAGTCCAATGAACAAAAGGGGAGAATATTGCTGTCTGGTCAGTCCTATACCTTTTCCTCTGGTAGAGAGTAGAATGTCCTCTATTTCAATTGATTTTAATGAGAAGAGAAGTTCTTCATCACTGGATTGAGCCCATTCATGTAACAGCATGGGGAAGCTTGTACTGAAATTGCTTATGAATAGTCTTGGAAGGATTAGATTTTTATCGGTAAACATAAATGTCAGTTTCACCATACACACACAGTGAAAAAAATTCTATCAATGTTAAAGAAATTTACAGATGGGCAAAGGAAAAAATGTTTCTTGAGAACTTATTAGAGTTTGATTTCATATATTTGATGTCTATATTTTGGCATGTTCTATTGGCATCTTGTGTTTTAATGTTAACAAAGCTTTAACTTATTTTTTTGTATCTCAGTGTCTACTGCCATTAAATAATTTTTGTCACACACCATAATTTTCTACAGTTGTGAAAAGTGATATTGATTAAAATGATTAATACTTAAATAAAAGTTGGTCTTATTCACTGAAATTGTATATACTAAATCAAATTGTACTGAGCCTGTTCGTGATGTTCCCATTCTACAGCTTCAGGTTAGAGAGCTTGTCAGTCTCCACGGCTGTCAGTTTGATACCTTTCAACAGTAGTGCAGGCGTGAATTTTCCATTTTTGAGGAAGAAATTTAGAACATAAAACATTCCTGTTTGACATCAGTTTGTGTGGTTCCTCCTTGGTACTTGGCACTTTATGGGAAAATATGCAGGTCAAGGGCAAGAGTATCCCCTCACATGAGTTTTGAAACTCAGTGAGTCCACTGACGTCAGTGGCATTACTCCAGCTGTGCATCAGGGTGAGAGGAGGAAAGAGGCCCAGTACAACTGCCCAGAGAACCTTATAATATAAAGGTCAAATCCTGTCATGACCCATGCACTCACATGTTGAACATGTGTAGATGCTGGCAACAGCAGGGAAAAAGATCCCAGAATATTCAGGGATAGTGATGGGACTTCAGGGTACGCATCATCTCTGGAGTGCTCATCCCACTTTTCCGGGTAGGTTGAAGAATCTGTAAGATGAATAAGAGGTTCTACATTGTCCAAATCTGCAGGTGAAATGAAAAGCTGTGTGTAATTTTGTTTAAATCAGTATCTTCATTGTTCACAAAGTGTAAATCACACAACTTCGGGGTGTGGTGTATCCTCCTATCTAGTGGAACCAAGACCACTTACAGAAAGAGTAATAGGCAGCTGGCTTTTAGCTCATGCAGTAGAAGCTCATGTGCTAAATTCCAAAAGTTCTGGATACAATTCTGCCTGTTCGCATTTCGAAAGCTAACAGTTACTGTCAATATCTGTAATTTCTTTTTTTCTCCCATATCATTTTGAGTTTTCCCTTTCCTCTTCGCCTCACAGTTAATTATGTCACAGCTTGGGTGTGTAGACTTGCCAAGCCTCCAGGATTACCCTAGAGTCTCCAGGAATTAGAGATGAATCTTCAGTTAAAGATGACATATGATGAAACTTCCAGGAATACATCCAACCAAAATTGGCAACCCAGTATGGCATGTGAGGAGGCTGACAAGCAAACAGGACAAGCCACTGCAGGGCTGTTGTTGGGCCTATTGCCTTGCTTTGCAGTTGCCATATAACCTCCAATGGGTAAACTTCCATACTGGAACTCACCTGTTCATCTGGCTCGTGCTCAGTGTATCTCTTCACCTTCAGTACAGAGGAGAAGAGATGAGACCTCAGGAAGAGCTGTGCCATTGATTTGTTGATTTTCAGTGAGTCTTTGGGTCTCATTTTACTCTTCTGTAAAATGAACATATTAATACTTACCTATCTCACTGCTAGCTCAGCTGCTCAGTTAGTATGAGTAGTCAAAACTCCATAAAGTCCATAGAGCTACTCCAGTTTCTGTTTGCTGAGGAGCCAGCCCAATAGTTCTGAAATATTTTGAAATCTTTGAGTTCTTAAATTGATAAATTTTATCTGGTGGTCTTTTTGTATTAGCCACCAAGACTAAAGGTTGTTTTTTTTTCCCTTAACATTGCATGCAAACTTAAACATTTTAAGTGACTCTGCCTTTAAAAACATCAAACATCTTGTACTCCCTCAGATGAGGAAGCAAACCCCACCCCATCTTTTGATTGTGTTCCATCTACTGATGCTATGAGAACTGCCATGTGAAGAAGTCCAAAGTTATTCATGAACGAATACATCATAACAATGTGGAATTTGTAGCCTTCACTTAATGCATACAGAGGCACTTATCTAAATTTAACAAATGATAAATTATGGGCAGGTGGTCTGAAGTATATAAAACCCTAGATAAGAACATATAGCATCTAAAAGGGCAGGGGGTTGGGAAATCTCCTGTGCACTAAAAGGAAAAGTCACATTTTAATTTGGCATTTAGCTGTCAAAAGAAGTCCTGCTGATTGTGCTACCAGTCAGTGGAATGCACATTTCATGCACACCATGCATGAAAAGCAGAATACTTTAGAATATATCACAGACCTACAGCACAGACCCATTTCCTCAGGGAGCAGACAGAGTGCTATTTAACCATAGCTCAGTTAATGACTTCTGTCACTGTGCAAATCAATGAGGCCCCTACAATGGTTCATTTTATTTATTTTTTCCCCTTGAACATGAGCGAACACAATTGTTGTATGCAATTAAACCAATTTTAATTATATTCTGCATGATTAAATGTAATATTTTTGCGCTCTGATGTACAATCTTAAAAACACACATAGAACTTCATACCATGGCAAACAGCTGCAGGCTCATTTTCCTGCTACCTTCACCAGCCTCCCAAAGGAAGCTATTTTCTTCACCATAGCGCTTAAGACCCTTTAAATGCAAGGTCCTTCTAGTCAGCAATGAACTTTTCATTTATTTCAGCAGGAAAACAGCTGATGGTAATAATAGCCCAGAGACAAATTATACTTGCCAAGAGGGAATTTCTTTTTCAGCAAGGGAAAAAAGATTTTATGCATACATCAATACCTAAATAATGAATATCAGGCTCTCAGATGAAAATTATGTGTTAATCCAACTAGTTGGAACAGCATGAAAAACTCTTAATCCTAAAGTACCTTTTTGTAAACATATAAGAAAAGACAGGAAACAATAACAAAATTGTAACTATGTTGTGTAGCAACTATGAACATCATAGCAGAAGGTCACGTGCCACTAAACAATAACACACTTCTTTATCACTTGTCCTTGTGGAAAAGCCTTTCTAACAATCTTGTATTTTCCATAACTAAAATAATTTCTTTTGGCTTTGATTTTTTTTTCATCAACACTCAGAGTTGTCCTAACTTTGCTGTCATTGAAGCTTTTTTCTTCTATATTAGCGAATTTTTGTTAACACTCAATTTCTTTGAAAATCTTGCCCATTGTTTCCTTATCTTTGGAAGGCTTAAGGCTTTGATGCAAGACAGCATTCACAGACCATAGTGAAAAGTGCCCTAGAAACATGTAACACAGCCATTGATCAAACAACTGTATTTGTCACCACCAAATAAAGGTATGAGCTTGTTGCACAGTTTTATTTCTTATTTATATTCATTGGATGTGCTTGTAGAGCTCATTGACTGGAAGGCAGTCTAATACCAAGACACTGGGAAAAATACATACAAGTACTTGCATAAGGACAGCTATTTTTGAATCAGTCCACCAGTATCACAATCAGATTTAGATTAGATGGCAAACTGACATATCTGCATCTCATAAGAGAGCTGAAAAACTGTTTGGAGTGGGAACAAGAGAGAGCAAATTAGGCTGTTATGGAGAATTCTGAAGTAGGTTCTTGAAGAAGGCCTGAGACTTCAAGGAAACTTCAGGGAAGGAACTTCATCCTCAGGATGAAGATACTTAAAGGTAGCCCAGAAAAGGACGGGGAACTGAGCCTGGACAGTGAGCACAAGAGGAGCCCAAGTAGGGTGGAAAACCATTCTGTTTATGTGAAGGTTTGTTTGGACTTTCTTACCCTGAAAGAGATCTGGATGAGACATCACTTCTCCTGTGAGCTATCTTGTGGATGGAAACAGACCATGACAAGGCCAAAGAAGTGATCAACAAGGGTGCTATACGTGAAGATGCCTGCAATACCATGTTTTAAGATGGTGCATGCAACCAATCACATGGCACAACAGAGGTAATATCCTGTTGAGGGCACTGTCACAGCCACATGTGCTAGTGAATTCCACAATGTTAAAACACACTATGGCTATGTCTACACCGGCCCTTTCCCTATAGAAAGGGACATGCACATGCAGTGGATTGAGAATGCAAATGTAGTGCTACTTTGCATATTCATCACCTTATTTGTATAATAACAACCACTCACTGTGCAGGAAGAGCTGCTTTCAAAATACAAAACAGCCATGTAGATTGTGTTCCTTCGAAAGTAAGTCCACTTTCAAAAGCACCCTTCTTCCTGAAAAACAATTAGCATTTGCATTTTCAATCTGCCTCATTTGCATACCACTTTCAAAAGGAAGGGGCCAGTGCAGACGTAGCTAATATAGATAAATATGAATAAATATTTGGGGTTTTGTTCTAAATATAACTGCTGCCATCTTGAAGTGAACCTGTAGTCACATATTGTGGCATCTTTTTCCCCTGTAATTTTTTACAAATATCAAGTGAAGATCTCTCCTGAAAAACGACTTTTAATAGGGCAATCTCAAACAGTACTATCTTTTGTTTTCTTACCATTATTTGCATCTGCTGTTCAGTGAAGGTATTACTTCTGATGCTGTGCCTATTGCTGTGCCTATTACAATGACCAAGGTATCCTTAGCATACACTCACTAAGTAAATAATGGCTACTGCTTAAAGTTTTCATTTTAATCTGAACTGCCTGATGCTTGAGAATATTGTTATAGTGTATTTTTCTAGAAACAGAATAAGGACAAAGCTTAGATCTAGATTAAAATGTGTCCAGTGTTCAGTGGGGCTCAGATCCTATGCTTTTGTTCAAACACAGCCATGCTATTAACTAATTTCACTGACTGATTTCAGTCACACACATGCTGCATGTTACCCTTGTAAAACCCTGTTTTACTTCCCCACACAGCTGTGTTGTCACTGCTAACTATAGGCTTAAAATACTCACTTGTGGAATAAATTCTACATTCTGTCTTCAGAGGTCCGTAGAGCATGTATTCTAGAGGTGCTTTGTGGGCCAGATTCCTCTCCATTTGCACCAGTTTTACACAAGCGCAACTCCACTGATTTACACTGCAGCAAGTGAAATGAGAATCTAACTCTTTAACAATAGGGTGAAAAAGAAACAGGAGAACATTTATTAAGTGCCCTTGACATAAACAGTCTGTAGTTCTATCTTATTCTCCAAATTCTGAATTTACCAAGTATAATTTGTATTGGTACTGTCTCCCTACATCTAGGTTATGTAAATTGTCACAGCTCAGTAACTTACACTGGCTGAAGATCTGGCCCTAGTCTCTGGAGGACTGAAAATGGATTTAAAGCTGCTATTACAATTCATATTTAACAAGGATGATTCTCATTTCAACCTATGTGGCCAAATATCTTTTTGGCACCATCTCACTCAACTGAATGTATTTGCACCATCAGGGAATCTGACCTGCTATTTTTTGATGCAGATGGTCTGTCTTATTGTCAAATCCTAACAGAAGCAGATTGCAATTGCAGCCACACTGGAAGGCTTTTGAGTTTATGGCAAATTCCAAATCAGAAAAAAACCTACTCATATCTATAAACACGATTTGAATCAAGCCCAAACTGTTTACTGTTCAAACTTAATTATAGAGCATGCCAGTAGTCCTGCTTTCCTGTTTCATGCCATCAGCAATATCTTTCAGGCAGGAAAGCCATCCAAGTTGGCTCTTCTATCACCTAGAAAACAAGGCCAGTGGTTTATGTCTCATTTTGAGAATAAAATAAAGGACATTGGAAGCCAATTGTCCTCAAGCATGGCTCCACACAGTAATGTTCTGTCAGTTTTAGTTTGCCTGTGGTGTCCTCCCTAGGAGGGTCTTATTATTTGCTCTATACCATAAAATAGTGATGTCTATAAAACAAGCTGTGAAAAGCTAAACAGAGTTAGAGGTCAATACCTGGCACTCAGTAACTTGGCATACTAGATGGCAATGGAGAGGTGTTAAGTGAATGCCCTAAAGCTCCTGAGTAACTAAAGGTTTATGGGTAGACACTGTGAATCCCCTTGTGATGGCATCTGTGGCATCTGTTTCATGGCGAGCCAATGAAAGTTTAATTTGGTGCATTTCCTTGGACTTTGTGATAAAACAAAATTATAAAGCTAGCAGCTGTTTACATAATACACTCTACAGCCATTATAATAGCGTTGTATTGACAATTGCATTGTTTGTTTCCCCTGTGTCCCAATATACATGTTATCATGTTGCTTCGGGGGCCATCTGAGAGAGCACACTGCAGCAACTACTGCTAGTGGGTGCCTCCTCAACAAAAAACTCATCTTGTCAACAAGATTAAGTGAAGTAGCTCCATATAGCTTGTTAACTTTGGCCTGTGAGTACTCCGTGGTCAGGGGAAAAGTTTGCTCTTCACAGTGTGTTGAAAAAATAAGACGGCTGCAATGTCCTCCTGTTGGAAGATCTTCAGACCCCTTGAAATGGACGATTTTAAGACTCCTAATAAATATTTAAAATTGACCTTGCTTAATAGAAACCTGTACATTAAGAACTCTGATTGAAAGCAACATTTTCCAGTAACCAATCCTGGCTCACTGACTTTCATGTTAATTGAATTTGGATATTGGCAACAGCATGCTCCTTAGTCAGAACATATTTTGTATGAAAGCCCCCAGGTGTAGATTTGCAAGGCTGTAACCAGGGAAAGAACCAGAGACACTGAGGAGAGAAACCATGCAGTTGTGAGAGTCCTCTTTAGCTGCAGGTAGATTAATAGGGCTGAAGCCAGGTAAAGCACATCCCAGAACTTTCTTCCTTGTCTGTTGCCTTGCAAACATGTTATCTGCTTGTTGGCAGCTGCTGGATTATGTCAACATTTTGTAGGCAACTGAGGTCAATAAGAGAAATCTACTATATTGTTACTATACAACAGTAGTCTCTGGAGCCTTATGGGCCCACACGTAGTGAAAGAACATACAGTCTAGATAGACAACCCAGACTTACGGTGAGAAACATTAATAGGCAGGTTTAAAATAATCAAAAAGGAATTATTTTTTCACACATCCCACAAGCAACCTATGGAACTTCTTGCTGGAGAATGTTGTCAAACCTCCAAAAGTGTTTTAAAAAGACCTAGATACATTCATGGAGGATATGTCCATCAATGGCTATTGGCTAGTCTGGGGAAGGCTGATGTTCCTAGCTTCTCTTTCCAGAAGCTGGGAAAGGGTGACAGGAGATAGATGGTTTGATGATTACCTGTTCTGTTCACTGCCTTTTGGGCACCTTGCAATGGCCACTATAAGAAAAGACACTGAGATAGATGGACTTCTTTTTGGACCCAGTACGGCCATTCTTATGGGAAAATACAGGTCAAGAATCATAAAGTGGCTTACTCAAAGTGGTCACACAGTAGGTCAGTATAAATAAGTAAAAGTGCCTTGGTCACTGCACATGTTGTCCCAATTATATCTTCCATGAACTTCTGAGGAGAGTTAGGTTGTATATTACCCATTTCATGGGTGGGTAAGTGGGGCATAGAGGGTTTAAGTGATTTACCCAGCATGATCCAATGCATCTGTGGCAGAACCTGAGTTGGTGTTGATTGTAAGGCCTGAAGGGAGAATTGTGACCAACTAGTCTGAGCTCCTGTATAGCGTAAACCATAGAACTGCCCCAAAATAACTCCTGGAGCACGTCTTTTAGAAAATACCCAGTTTTGATTTAAAACTGAAACCCATTGCAACCCTTGGTAAATTATTCCAATGGTCAATTACTCTCACTGTTAATATGGTACATGATACTTTCAACCTGATTTTTTTCTCATTCCAACTGCCACTGGATCATGTTATACCTCTCTGTGCTAGACTGAAGAGCTCATTGTTAATTATTTATCCACCTGGTAGGGTCTGATAGCCTGTAAGTAAGTCACAACTTAACCTTCTTTTTGCAAGCTAAATAGATGTCCATGCCCACGATGCACCCAGGCCAAAATATTTTTAGTGTCTTTTAAATGAGAAATGGTTTCCCAAATGGCACAATGTTTTCAGAGGGAAAATTGTACATGGTTTGATTTTTTTTTCAATATTTCACTGAAGCGAAATAAAAAGGCAGCCTAGGTTCATAATGAAGTATGTTTAGATTTCAGGCAGCTCTCTTCCCTTTTCCCTTTGTTCCTCTATTTTGTGTTGGGAAAAATAGAAAGAAAACAATAAAAACTTAAAAAAAAATTAATTTTGAGCTAATGAATAATTGCAGGATGACATTCAGAGAAACCAAAAACATTTAATCTCTTTCAAAACTGTTCACAGAAACTGTCATGTTTTGATGATTATTCTTTATGCATTTCTTGGATGTTTTAAAATGGAGGAGCAAGCTATTATGGCTAAATAAATCGACAGGTGGGTGAATCTAGTACTCTCATAGGACATATCCTGCCACTTAAATAACAGTTCTAAATAATATTAAACATCTTTGAGTTATAAAATAGTTCATAAGAATTTAGATATTTGGTAAAAGTGTTGTTTCCTAACCAATGTTTTCTCCATTTGGAATTTTTCCAGAAAATTTAGCTTTTTTTTCCATTGGAGTACTTTAACTGCACCTTGTACCATGATATTGGAGCTCAATATCTGAACCCAGTCGCTTTCATGAATATGACTTTCTTGTAGAGCCTCTGAAAATAAGGTAGTTGGGGATCACCAAACAGATTTTCTATATTTCTGCCTGATCAGTCTTTCTTTTTCATGTTTGCAAGCTCCTTGGATTGTAGGATATATTCTATTTCATTCTAGAGAAAGCTTCACATAAACAGTGTTCATCATTTTTTTTTCCTTTTTGACTGCTTCAGAAATAGGCACGCTGTGGGGGTCCTGGCTAACCTAAAAATATTCACTGCCACTGTTAATGTGGATGACTGAAATGGTCATTACTAAATAGTCACAATATTCCAACCCATTATTATTCAAAGTCCAAGTCATAGCTGGTTTAGAGCTAAAGTTTGAGAGTGGAGGAGGGGACATGTGAGTTGCATTTCTGGCTTTCCACGGTAACTGTTGTAAACCCTACTCAAAACATTTCACAGGCTTGCTATGACATGGCAATTTCCAAGCACAATAGTTATATAAAGGTCTCGCTGGTGTACTACCACTTTATACACAATCAATTATCCAATTATTTAATATTGGAATAGTCTTTGGCTACATCTATACTACAGCACTCTGTTGACAGAAGTAACTGTTGGAAGACATCTTCTGACACAACTTCTGTCAAAAGATAGCAGCCACACATGAAAGCAGATCACTGTTAACCCACTCTGTTGGCAAAGATCATCCAGGTTGCCCAGCTGCTCTCTCAACAGAACGGCCAACTAGAAGCACAACAGCAAGGCTACCAGGTGACCTGGCTGCTCTGTCTGTCAGCAGAGGACGCCCCGGAGCATTCTTTTGTCAACATATTCTGTGAAGAAAAGTGTCCTGCCTCATTGGGGGAGAGGCAGAAGGCTGTCAACATAATTGCCAAGTTCTGCATATCGATAGAATACGTTTTTAGTGTGGACATGCTGCTAGTTTTGATGAGAAAACTCTCCAATGTAGACACAGATTTTGAGTCTAGGTGACTGAAGAGGAGAGTTACCGAGAAGGGAAAGTTCTTCTATGTAGAGCTGCTTGAAATAATTAAATGTTTCATTTTTTTGCATCAAAGCTTTGAATTTTAACAAAAAGAGGGGCATGAAAGATTACCAAAAAAAAAAAACCCTACCATTCTTTTTTAATATTTATTTCTTATGATTTCCATGCACTCTTGTGAAATGTTCTAACAAGTTCTTCCACAAAGCAAGTAATTTCATTCTTGCATGAATTACTCCAGCTGATTTATGAAATGATATTTTTCTTGTATTTTTGACCTCTGATATGATATGACATATGATGAAAGGCAGAAGAAATGACCCATATGAAGGTAATTCAATGTGTTCTGATGCAAAGAGACTAAGTGTTATGTTATGCAGTACATACACGTACACATTGCAGCCTGTACAGAGTGGCTGACACTGTGTTCCACTAACAAGAAAAATCTTTGAAACCTAGTTGATAGGATAGACTATTGAGACTCCAGCTCCAATGTGTACTCAACCATAAACATATTTTGGAATTTGGATATTAATATAGTTGCCATTTCTCAACATCACAGAAGCAGAGCCCAACAATGGAATTTTAGCTGCGGGAAATCAATGAGGTTTCTGTTTGACCAAGGACTGAACAACAAGAAACAACATTTATCACTACTGACTCAAGAGAAAAATGGTTGATAAATTCTCTCTTAGTCTCATTTTCAATTGAGAATTAATCCACTGAGTGTAATACAATTAATCGGAATGGCCAGCAATATAGCTGAGAACAGAATTTGGCCCCAGGACTTAGTTCCATCACAAAGATGTGGTATGATGGCTCTCAATAATACACTTCATTAGCACCTCATATCACAATTAAATTCAGCCTGTCATGATGCTGAGGACTGTCCATACATATGTCCCACTAAATCACACCATTGAATAACTGTTCCTAAATCCCATTTACAACATGCACACTTCCTCGCTACGTAAATCTTTCCAATATTTCCAGGCAGAGATCAAATACCACCTCAAATAGTCCTTAAATACCAAAAGTACTCTATTAAAGAGCTGTGGCAGGTGAGGTGATATCTTTTACTGGCTCCACTTTGCTGACGAAACAAACTGTAGAGATTCTTCAGAGCTCTGTGTGACTTTACAAAATTCTTTCTCACCAGTAGCAGTTGGTGCCACAAAAGATATTACCTCATGCAATGTATCTATTATCCTGGGACAATAATGGTAACAAGAACACTGCATACAAAAGACTCTGTCATATGAACCTGCCAATCAGCTACTTTGGGTTCTGTTGTATTCTATTCTTTCCAGCTATATAAAGCTTCAGGGCTGTGTTCCTTACAGAGTGCTTCTTTCCTCCTACTGGTACTAGAGATGTGACATCTGGGAGGTTCATCAGCCCCGCTGAACAATTTTTGTAAGCCTATGGGAGTTCCAGCAATGTGAGTAGGATCAGTCAGGTGGAACTGAATATGAGGTATTAATATATGCATATTTTTTTTGCGTACATTATTCATGAAAGGTCTTCCAGATCAGGACAAACATTTTTAAGTAACATTGGTGAGGATGTTGCTAGTGCTTCCTGTTTAGTGCTTGTCACAGGCTCACCTCTTCTGGCAAAAGACTGATAGGTTGTTACAGCTTGAAAAATATCATTTTAATGAGGAAAAAGGGGACAGGGAGCAGAAACTTGCAGTGTAAGCTATAGGAAATAGGCCAGCTATAAACTATCGGCTGTTCCTTCCACATTAAAAACCTGATCAAAAACAATTGAACTCAATGTATTTCAAAGGAACTTAAAGTGGCATAAGGTCTGGTACTTGGGTTAGATGTGTGTGTATTAAAAAAATTCACAATTTTGCTCTTGTGTTGTATTTGGATCACTTTGGATGCATGAATAGAGGCTGCCTATATGCACCCTGCACCTTCTTTCAGGACAATATTCTGTTTATATGTGCAGATGAGCCCAAAATATATACATGTCCAAATTCAGGATAACATTAGATGCAAAGCTGGTCTCTGATATTGGCATAGAATCTCCTGCAAGGTAGAACGTTGCCTCTTTGCAAAAGAATTAAGTCTGAAGGAAGAAAGGGCTTCCTGGATGAGAATTGGGACTGTTTCAAGCATAAGAGGCTACATGACAGAAGCCTCAGATCCAGGACTGCAAGAAGACCAAAGGGAACAGGATTTTGTGGGGGCAGGAGGGCTGGCAGGTGTGTAGGGAGCAAGAGGATGAAAAGAAGGAGAGACAAGATGCATAAGCAGGACCAAACTTTGTATATTTACCTCTTAGAAGACATTTAGTGGTAAATTACAGCTAAATAACAGCACAGAACACTGAGCACCAGGACTGGTAGCCGTAAAAAATGCTATGGGACTACCGGAAACTTAGCCACATGCATGATAAGTGGTCATCCAGCTAACTAAAATCATGCCAGATTCTGGATGTTGGTGAATTAGAGAGTTTCAACCTGTAATTGCATCATTTGTAAATTCCATGTGCTTAAAGTCAATAGAATTACTAGTTACAGACAAAATAATTGTTACTGTGGCTGCACTATAGAGATGTGGAGCTTGTTTTGATGACGCAGGTGGAAATGCGTAGGTCTTCACATTATAAAAGCCAAAACTGCGACTGAAAATAAAACCCTGTTCTTTCATCAGTGACCTCAGAATATAAATACAGTACAGCACGCAACCCATCTGAAAAAGAAATGTAAAATTTAAGACTGAGATTTTCAAAGCTGTTTTAGCAATTTTGACAGGTATCCTGTCACTTGGAAAATCCCATGCCACCATGCATGCATGGCCAGCATGTGTAAAACAAGGGCTGTTGATGAAATGTACTTATTCCTAGGACATTTCACTTGAATTCCTCTGGCTCCCCTCTGCTTGGTACTTTGTGCAGAATTGTATAGTACTAAATCTCTACCTTTATTTTCCCTGCTGTGATGGACTAACATTTGGAATGTGTAAGGCATACAGAAAGCTCCCTGAAGCAGTGTGGAGGTGCTTTTTCTAGTGACTCCACATAACCCTGTTTATACTTCATTAGTTATGCCTGCTTTTGTAATGATTTTCTCTTTTCTGGTTGATAACTTGCTTAATCTCTGATGAAATGTTTGAATTTTTTTAAAAAAAGGAAAAACCAATATGTCAAAGAAAGGTCAGATAGTGTAATCAGGGCTCTAGTAAGTAACTAATTAGTGTGTGTTCTTGGGGACTGGGGCGGGGGGTAAACAAACAAACAGAAACACCAGCAAGGAACAGACAATCTTTTTCATGCTGCACAGAATGAATTTTGGTCTAATTTCCATTAAAAGTTTGTCATTGACCCCTCAGCTTATGGCAAAGTGAAGAAATAAGTAGGAATGGGTGAACCTCTGAGCATTCAATCTACTGAGTTTTTGCCAGCTATGCTATCTTTCAGACTCATCTTACAACCATTAAAGGAAAATAGAAAAGCTCCTCTTGGCTTCCACAGAAATTAAATCACTCATGGACTTCTTGTTTCTCTTACATGGGTTCTAGCTAGTAACCTGAATATTTAAAATGTTCATATATACAAAGATGTGCTCTATATAAGGCTAGAATATTATTTATAAGTACATAGACTCAGTAAAATCATGTGTATACTGCATAAGGCTTTCTGGCTTAGCAGTTTAACACTGTATGAAAAGAAGTAGTTATAGCATTCCTTATCCATTTATGACATGAATCAGAGATGGAAATGCCAAAATACTATAAAGAAAAGCTGTTCTAAGAAGATGGAGTTATAGAGTGGGCATGGGGCTGGGATTCAGAATACATAGGTTCTGCCTCTGCTACGGACTTCTTCTATGTCTTTAGGTAAGTCACTTAATTTTTCTGTGCCTCATTTGTTCATCCAGAATATGAGGGCCAATAGATTTCCTTTTGCTTTTGCTTTTTCTGTTCTCTATATGTCTTCTATATAGAGACTGAAAATTTTCCCAGGCAGAGACTCTTTCCATATACTTCTACAGTACATAGTGTAATAGGACATCACCTTGTTTGGTAACGATAGGCACTGCTATAATAATAATAATAATAATAATAATTTTAAAATACTGAAAGAAGGCAACACCAGAGACTTCATGATATTCAGGTAACATGGGGTCCAACGTGCAAGTTATTCTGCTCTAGTATTGCTGACACCAAGCAGTCCAAAATCATGTACCCCAAGACCCTGAGCTTAAAAAGCACATGTTGTTCAGTTATGATTTATTTATTTGGCTTTTCTTTGGCCAAGCTTTAGGGTTCACTTTTCAAGTTTTTTTTCTCCAAAACAATGAAGACTAAAAACTTTCTTTGGGAAAAAAAAGTGGGGGGAGGGAAGAAAAGTGAGATGGTAATGTAATTTTTCTGAGTTTATTTAAATTACTTTCCAGTGAAAGCTCTGGTGTGCAACTATAAGTCTTATTGCTCCTTCAAAAGCAAAGAACTATGCTATATGTTTTTGATTATGATTTATTGGCAAGATCCATTTAATGGATCTTGTCACTAACTTTTTACAGTTATGTTCTCCCATTAATAACTTGACTCCAATAGCTGGGCATTAAAGAAAATATTTAATCACTTGTAATAAAATTGTAAGAGTGGCTACTCTGTTACCCTGAGACCAATGATTACACCACACATTAATGCAGATTTATGTATTTTCTGGAGTGAGCAGCTGCTGTTTCTCTGACGAATACATGCAACTCATAAATGCTCTGTCAGTACCAGATCTATCCTGATAGATATTAAATGCTTAGATAATGAGAAGTTGGATGGGCAAACAACTTGTGGAAAGAAATAAGTGACTCTTAGAAGCAGAAATTCAAACTAAGCAATTGTCATTAAAGCAAGCCTCTCGTGTATTTCAATTCCAGAGGCATCTTTATAATCTAAATTAAAACGTGTCAAAATAAATTCAAACTTCTGCTCAGTGTCTGCCTACTGCTCAGAGCTGCTGAAGTTAGTGTAAAAGGGGAAGGAGTTTGGTGTCTGCCCTTCAGACATGCAGGTAGGCTTCTTACATTGTGCATACAACTCTGTGAGGTGGGAAAGCATCTGTACCACAGGGAACATTTATGCCAGAGTGCTCACAAGCAAGCAAAATGAAAAGAGGGCCAGCCACCAATAAAGGCTTGTTTGAGAAGTTTAAGAGATCAGTATCTTGCACATACAGTAGCTTTGTGCCTCATGCTGGGAGTGTCCTTGCTACCCACTAGACTTCACTGCTGTCAGTTTATTTCTCTTCACTGGGCTGTGAGCAATAATACCAGTGTCTCAAGGCTGCTTTCTCACAGCCATGGCTCTCAGCCCTACAGCATGAAGTCATGTAATAGGAATGAACTATCGTCCTTGCAATTCAAGAAAGTGATATAATCCAGAGGTTCTGTGTGAACATCAGAAAAGTGTATATATCAGTATAGGGTTATCATCTTATTTGTGCCTGTTGGACAAGTTTTGCAAAAATCACAATTTGAATTCCATAATGGAAAAAGGTTTCCTTGGGAGCAAGAAACTACTTCAGTAACCAGGATCTAAGGTTTATTTGGTTGTCTTCCTGGGAGGAGAAACACTGTAATCAGTGCAATATCAACACTCCTACAACTTGGTACCTGAACATTCTGAGTGCCACTGTTGGGCCAATGGAAATGGGTGGGGCTCTTTGAAGATATTCTTCTCTCTTGAGTGTAATTTCCAGTGTGGAGGAATGTGCTCCTGACACTGGCATAATTACAACTTAGAGATCGGTCTCATTGCATTACCTCACCATGTCAACACAATAATTCCATTTATTGTTTCCTTGATGGTTTATGTCTGACAGAACCTACCTTTTCCCAACATTATGAAAGTAATAACAAGGAGCAAAAGAAATGCTGATTTTTCTCACATGCTCTGAGACTTGCAGCCTTTTTCCTTAAGACACTCAAACCTGTGCAGTTTAAAGCTGGCTTTCTCATTCCTTTGTATTGCCCTTCTGTTTCTCAATGTCCCACATGGTTTAGGAGATGAATCATACCCTAAGGAATGCATGAGACTCTGCATAAGCCTAATGCTTCTAATTCTCTAGGGTTGTAATTATCTCAAGATAGGTAAAAACCTATTTTTGGAAATGTCAGTTTTCTTGAGGTTATAGCATTTAAGAGATCAGGTAGTAGGCTCATGGGGGTAGAGGGACCAGGCAGCACTATGGAAGTAGAAGCACCAACCATTTGTGTGGTGATAATCTATACAGAAGGCACCCAGGGAAAGAACAACTTTGTCCCCATTCTCTTAATCCAGGAAAGCCTGCAAACCTTTGAGGCACTAAATTAGGGTAGTAGTGGGACTGCTTTCTGTCTGTTTTGAGTGTTTTCTTCCTTTCTGCAAGCACTTAGTTTCTTGGCCCTCAGAGCATACCTTGTCCTCACTAAATTGCTCCAAGACACCCACAGCCCCCGTCAGTCACCACTGTGTCTCTACTCTTTTTCCACATGTCATGTCTCACCTCAACTTCTTTCCAAGCCTCTCCTGTTCTTGTCTAATTGTCTGCACCCTTCCTACTCAGCTCCATGATTCTATCTTTACACCTGTTTATCCTTCCAGTGGCACCCCCCAAGTTTTCCTTAAGAGCTGCCTACTTCAGCTGCTTTCCCATTAGGAACCAACAATGGGGTGGTGAGAAAGGCCTGATGGGCTTAAGGAAGTATGTAAGTAGGCAGAGAGAAGTGAGCGTTACAAGTCCCTGCAGCCCCAAGCCCACCACACATCAATACTCCCAGCCTGACCTACCTACCTATAAAAACAATGAGAAGTCCCATGGCACCTTATAGACTACCAGATTTTTTGGAGAACAATCTTTCATGGGCAACGACGCACTTCATCATGAAAGCTTTATGCACCAAAAAATCTGTTGGTGAATAAGATGCCATAGGATTTCTCATTAATTTTGAAGATACAGACTAACACAGTTACCCCTCTGAAACCTACCCATAGACTTTTATAAGAACCAATTCCCACTCTCACACAAGGTTTCCATAATTTTCAGGTTTTCACTCTCCATAAACGTATAGTGACTTTTTTTAAAGTGAATTGCATATTATTATATGTTCTGGGGCTACACATCTAGGCCGTTTCTACACAGGCCACTTCCTTTGGAAGTAGCGTGCTACTACAGGGAGCGAAAGACACTAATGAGGCAAGGATGCAAATTCCCCACACCTCATTAGCATAACGTCACATGATTTGGAGTCTGGAAGACTGTTCTTCTGGGCTCCAAAATGCCACGTAGAAGCACGGCTGTCGGGGGGCACTTCCGGAAGGAAGTCCTTCTTTCGGAGGCACCTTCTTCCCAAAAATTAAGAAGGGGACTCTGGAAGAAGGACTTCCTTCCGGAAGCCCCCCTCGGGCCGCGCTTCTACACAGCGTTTTGGAGTCCGGAAGAATGGTCTTCTGGACTCCAAATCACATGACATTATCCTATTGAGGCATGGGGAATTTGCATCCGTGCCTCATTAGCATCTTTTGTTCCTTGTATTAGCATGCCACTTCTGAAGGAAGTGGCCTGTGTAGAAACGGCCCTAGAGAGCACCATTGTCTACCTGCCACGCTGATACATCATAGGTGACTGCTGTGTATATTACATGAATGTTGTACAAAAGAGCTCTCTCTCTGTATATATGCAGATGGCTAGTTAATATAAAGAGCATCATCAGGGCCAACACTAGCTGTTTTGCCAGCCTGTGTGGGAAACATATTCAGTACCTCAACAGCTGAAGTGTCCCAGCAAACAAAAACACCAAGGAGAACAGTAATCCCCTGCCAAGGGTCACCATCCTGCTTTCTGCCTTCCCCCAAAGCCAGCTGTTGTTGCTGGTCTGTGGCACATAACAATATGTAACATTATTCATATGTTAAGTGGTTCAGTGAAGTTGTTCTTACACTCCTTAATTCTAGCCATTCTCTGATACTTATTTAGCGTGGTGTTGAACATAACCACTTCGGGTCCAATTCAGCAATATTTAAGGACCTGTCAAACTGCTTTGCTGAGCAGAGCAGATTAATATGCTTAAATGGATTGCTGGATCAGAGTAATCTGAAATTCCAGGTTAGATTCAACTCTAGGTAGGCAATTGTAAATTCTGAATAACTGCAGTTGCGTTCCTCTGGATTTAAAGAAGTGTGGTGGAGAGCAGAATCTGACCCAGATTACATGCCCCAATGCCTATCTCAGAGTGTGATAGGGATTCATCAGTAATGCCACCATTTGTATTGGAACATAGAATGCTAAGCATTTTTTGTTTTGTCTGCTTTTTGCTAGAGGTAATATTAGTAGGTGGTTCCTTTTTACAGCTAAGTGAATAATTCATACCAAGAAACTCGTTCAACAAGTTTGTGTGTACTTTTTGTTTGGGAATGTTATTTTCTTGCCTGTAGTTGCTATTTAAACTTATTGACAATTTCGGTGGGGCATGAGGTAAAAGTCACAGTTTGTGATCTGTGGCAGATGGGTGACTGTGAAACCTGCAATATTTAATTTTGTGTTTTCGTTGTTTGGGGTTAGATATGTTCTTTGTGGGCCGATCCTAACTGGTATTCCCAAAAATATATGTTTGTGTGTATGTGCATGTATTTGGAATTCTTTGTCACTGTGTGATTTGTCTGAGGTATGTGGTCAGTTGCATTTTTGGAAAGAAGCAAATGGAGGAAAAAGCATGAGGCTTAATAATGACTATGTCCTAGTAGTCCCAGTTGTATGGCAGCTAAAGTGATTCATGTGATAGACACTTGCACTGATATTAGCCTGGCTCCTGGGAACCACTTCAATGTCATTTGCAACATTGTCAAGTAATGCTTTATTGATTAGAATGTCAACTATCATTTTGCATACATTTACATTAATTACAGTGTCCAGAGAAACGTGGCAGAGTGAAGGCTATCATTGGTGTTATTAGGATGCCTATGAATTTTTGTAGCACCTTGATTGCTGAGGCAATCATTTCAAGCATGAAATCACACTGGGTTTTTCACCCACAGTAACAATACATCACATATTAATATCTCATCTTTTTCAGTTGTTTTTGTTTCAAAATACTAAAAACCCTCCAGTCATACCCAGAGGTCTCAAAGTAGGATCCAGGGTATAACAACAAGTTTGAACTTCCAGTGGGCTTGAAATGGAAAATAGAACTGTTCAAATTAGAAGGCTACAGAGAGAGAAACCATGGCAGTGAAAATGTGATATATGCACTCATGCACTGGCATGGATTTGCATTCACATCTTCCCTTAAAGGGACATTGTCTGTTTGGTTTTTGTTGGTCTTTGTTTTGTTTTTAATGTTACTTTTTTCTGTCTGATGTTATGAGTACCACTGAAACTTACTGTCACTGAAAAAGAGAAGGGAAAAATACAGTCTCTAATTGTTTTAGTCTATTTTGTGCATTTAATTGCCCATTCCACATAGGCTGTGTCTACACTAGCCTCCTCCTTTTGGAGGGGGCATGTTAATGAGTCATTTTGGAAGATGTTAATGAGGCAGGTCCATGAATATGCATCACCTCATTAGCATAATGGTGGCAGGGCGCAATTTGAAAGGGATGCTTTCAAAATGCACATCACCTGTGTAGATGGGGGCCTTTCAAAAGGACCCCTCGACTTTGAAAGCCCAAAACCAAATGGGAAGAAGGGTCTTTCAAAATCAGAGGGTCCTTTTGAAAGGCCCCTGTCTACATGGATGGCGTGCATTTCAAAAACTGCACTTTCCAATTATGCACAGCTGCCATTATGCTAATGAGGTGTTGCTTATTCATGGAAGCACCTCATTAGCATCTTCTGAAATCCTTCATTAACATGTCCCCTCTGAAAGCGGGGTGGGGGCTAGCGCAGACATAGCCATAGTGTGTTTCACTCTTTTCCCCAGTAGGCAGTTAGGCCTCTGCTTGTACTAAAACTTACATTTATACTCACACTCTTAACTTGAAACAAAGTAGTCCTATTGACACAAATGGGACTACTCATGTGCTTTCAAGTTAAACTTGAATATGAGAGTTTTCAGAACAAGAATTGTAGCCCTGTTGTTTATGTGAGTCTTCCAGAGAGTGCACAAAAATTGACAGAAGACAAGGGAGTCAGAGTAATGTTTATTGCCTTGAAACTACTTTTAACTCATTATTTAAAATTGTCTTTTAGGTTAGATAAACACCTATCAGGGATGGTCTAGAGGCTCTAGACTGTGCTTGATCCTGCCAGGAGGGCAGGGGACTGGACTTCATGGCCTCTTGAGGTCCCTTCCAGTTCTAGTATCCTATGATTCTATGAATTTAGGCTCCTCCACTTCTGTTTCCACAATCAGGTTGGAAATATAGTACCTTCTAGCACTCCTTTGTAGAAGATTATCAAAACACTGAAAACTAACTACACAGGAAATTGTTTAATCTAGTTGGACGACTGTTTCTGACTCCACCAAAACTGGAATAAAAACGGGATTAATTTCAGGTATGCAGTCACATTTTGATAAAAAATGAATGCATCTTAGTTTGGCAGAATGTATAGGAATTTCTTCCTAATATGACTTAACATAGGTGATACATTAAAACATTCAGATAGAAGTTTATAGTGCAAATGATAAGACATTTTATAACTTCATGAATGCAGGCTCAGATACTTATGCATCGTGTCTACACATGCCATGAGCTATTTCGATGTTGAAATTGACATTAGGCGGTGAGACATCAAAATCGCTGTTCCTATCTGAAGATGGGAATAGCGCCCTACTTCGACATTCAGTGTCAAAATAGGGTGTGTGTAAACAATCTGCATCCTGCTACATTGAAATAGCGGGGTCCTCCATGGCGGCCATCAGCTGAGGGGTTGAGAGACGCTCTGTCCAGCCCCTGCAGGGCTCTATGGTTGCCGCATGCAGCAGCACTTAGACCAGGGCTTCTGGCTGCTGCTGCTGCTGCTACTGCAGCTGGTGGTCCATGTTGCCTGCACGGGGTCTGCAACCGGTTGTTGGCTCTGTGGATCTCATGCTGTGCAGGGTGAGTGTGTCTGGGAAGGGCCCTTTAAGGGAGCAGTTTGGGGCTTTGCTGGCCCCCTATTTCGACAGGGAGTGCTTGTGTGTGTGGACGCTCCACATTTCCTTCCAGGGCAGCTCCTTTCGATGTTCTCTATCGCTACTTCGACGTTGAACATAGATGGCACCAGCCTTGGAGGATGTGTAGACAATACGCATCGAAGTAGCCTATTTCATAAGAACATAAGAACATAAGAACATAAGAATGGCCATACTGGGTCAGACCAAAGGTCCATCAAGCCCAGCATCCCATCTGCCGACGGTGGCCAATGCCAGGTGCCCCAGAGAAGGAGAACAGAAGACAAGTGATTTATCTCCTGCCATCCATCTCCTGCCCTTGTTATGAAGGCTAGGGCACCATACTTTATCCCTGGCTAATAGCCATTTATGGACCTGACCTGCAAAAATTTATCAAGCTCTTTTTTAAACCCTAATAGAGTCCTGGCCTTCACAGCCTTCTCGGGCAAGGAGTTCCACAGGTTGACTGTGCGCTGTGTGAAGAAAAATTTCCTTTTATTAGTTTTGAACCTACTACCCATCAATTTCATTTGGTGTCCCCTAGTTCTTGTATTATGGGAAAAGGTAAATAATTTTTCTATATTCACTTTCTCCACACCATTCATGATTTTATATACCTCTATCATATTGCCCCTCAATCGCCTTTTTTCCAAACTGAAAAGTCCCAGTCTCTCTAGCCTCTCCCCATATGGGACCCTTTCCAAGCCCCTAATCATCTTAGTCGCCCTTTTCTGAACCTTTTCTAATGCCAATATATCTTTTTTGAGGTGAGGAGACCACATCTGCACGCAGTACTCGAGATGTGGGTGTACCATAGTTTTATATAGGGGAAGTATGATATTTCAATGTTCTTATGTCGAAATAGGCTACTTCGACGTAGTGTACTAGCATAGACGTAGCCATGGTGATGAATACCAGGAAGAAATTACTAATTCAATGTTCAGTGCAGGGCTTGGATGAAAATACATCCCAGAATACTCACAGAGCTGATTGAGAAAATATCTGAGCCAGTAATGATTATCTTTAAAAAGTCACAGAAGATGGGAGAGAGTCCAGAGGGCTGGAAAAGAGCAAATCTAGTGTCAATCTATAAAAAGTGGGGAAAGGGTAACCTGAGGATTATAGAGCAATCAGCTTAACATCTGTACCTTGAAAGATAATGGAGCAAATGAGTAAACCCTCAGTCTGCAAACACCTACAAATAAAAAGGTGTTAAGTAATAGTCAATATGGATTTGTTTGGAACAAATTGTGTCAAATCAACTTAATAACTTAATAATTTTCTTTGTCAGGGTAACAACCCTAGGAAATGGGGAAAACACTAGATGTGGTATATCTTAACTTTAGCAAGGCTTTTGACATGCCTCACATGTCCTTCTCAAAGATAAACTTGGGAGGTACAACCTACATGAAGCTACTATAAGATGGGTGCATAAGTGTCTGGAAGAAAACTCCTAGAGAGTAGCTATCAAGAGTTCACAATCAAGCTAGAAGACAGTATCAAGTAGAGTACCACAGAAATCAGTCTTAGCTCTGGTACTGCTCAATATCTTCATTAATGATTTAGAGGATGGCACAGAGAGTGCACTTATAAAGTTTGCAGATGCAGCCAGGCTGGCAGAGGTTGCAAGTATTTTTGAGGATAAAGTTAAAAATCTAAATGATATAGATGCACTAGAGAAATGGTGTGAAGTAAACAGGATGAAATTCAATAAGGTCAGATGCAAAGTATTCCATTTAAAAAACAGCACACATACAAAATAGGAATGACTGCTTAGGAGGGAGCACTGTCTGTACTCCAACAGACAGTACATAGGACTGAGTAGGTGTCAGAGGGATGGGGGACATTAAAGCTGCGTCTACACGTGCACGCTACTTCGAAGTAGCGGCAGTAACTTCGAAATAGCGCCCGTCACGTCTACACGTGTTGGGCGCTATTTCGAAGTTGAAATCGACGTTAGGCGGCGAGACGTCGAAGTCGCTAACCCCATGAGGGGATGGGAATAGCGCCCTACTTCGACGTTCAACATCGAAGTAGGGACGTGTAGACGATCCGCGTCCCGCAACATCGAAATAGCGGGGTCCTCCATGGCGGCCATCAGCTGGGGGGTTGAGAGATACTCTCTCTCCAGCCCTTGCGGGGCTCTGTGGTCACCGTGGGCAGCAGCCCTTAGCCCAGGGCTTCTGGCTGCTGCTGCTGCAGCTGGGGGTCCGTGCTGCATATACAGGGTCTGCAACTAGTTGTTGGCTCTGTGTATCTTGCACTGTTTAATGAAAGTGTGTCTGGGAGGGGCCCTTTAAGGGAGCGACTTGCTGTTGAGTCCGCCCCGTGACCCTGTCTGCAGCTGTGCCTGGCTCCCTTATTTCGATGTGTGCTACTTTGGCGTGTAGACGTTCCCTCGCTGTGCCTATTTCGATGTTGGGCTGAGCAACGTCGAAGTTGAACATCGACGTTGCCAGCCCTGGAGGACGTGTAGACGTTATTCATCGAAATAGCCTATTTCGATGTCGCAACATCGAAATAATCTATTTCGAAGTTGGGTGCACGTGTAGACGTAGCCAAGTGTCCTGCCTAAGATAATTATGAGCATCAAAGGAAGGGAAGCAGTATAAATAAAGACATCAGTTACCTCATGCATTACAATGGCTGCATTCCTTCCTTTGATTCTCGTAATTATCTCAGGCAGTGTGATTAACATCCCCCCACCCATCATGCCCCTCCTCTATATTTGATTTCTCAGTCTTTATTGAAATTTTTATTGGTCCTCTTTATCTATAAATGTCAGTCTGTATTGGAAATGAGATTGACCTGATGAAGTGGGTCTGTCCCACAAAAGCTCATCACCAAATAAACCATTTTGTTTGTGTTTAAAGTGCTACTTTTCTACTGTTTTGTGTCCATTTTGGCACACTACGGCTACGTCTACACGTGCACCCAACTTCGAAATAGATTATTTCGATGTTGCGACATCGAAATAGACTATTTCGATGAATAACGTCTACACGTCCTCCAGGGCTGGCAACGTCGATGTTCAACTTCGACGTTGCTCAGCCCAACATCGAAATAGGCACAGCGAGGGAACGTCTACACGGCAAAGTAGCACACATCGAAATAAGGGAGCCAGGCACAGCTGCAGACAGGGTCACGGGGCGGACTCAACAGCAAGCCGCTCCCTTAAAGGGCCCCTCCCAGACACACTTTCATTAAACAGTGCAAGATACACAGAGCCAACAACTAGTTGCAGACCCTGTATATGCAGCACGGACCCCCAGCTGCAGCAGCAGCAGCCAGAAGCCCTGGGCTAAGGGCTGCTGCCCACGGTGACCACAGAGCCCCGCAAGGGCTGGAGAGAGAGTATCTCTCAACCCCCCAGCTGATGGCCGCCATGGAGGACCCCGCTATTTCGATGTTGCGGGACGCGGATCGTCTACACGTCCCTACTTCGATGTTGAACGTCGAAGTAGGGCGCTATTCCCATCCGCTCATGGGGTTAGCGACTTCGACGTCTCGCCGCCTAACGTCGATTTCAAATTCGAAATAGCGCCCAACACGTGTAGATGTGACGGGCGCTATTTCGAAGTTACTGCCGCTACTTCGAAGTAGCGTGCACGTGTAGACGCAGCCTACATTTCAGGAAAGATGTGGACAAATTATAGAAAGTCCAGAGAAGAGAAAGAAAATTGATTAAAGGTCTAGAAACCATGACCTATGGGGGAAGATTGAAAGAAGTGGGCTTGTTTAGATTGGAGGAGAAAAGACTGAGAATGGACATGATAACAGCTTTTACATACAAGGAGCAGTGGGGAAAATTATCCCCTTAGCCTCTGAAGATGGGATGAAAAGCTTGATAGCAGCAATAGCAGTGTATGCTGTACAGAACATCCTAACTGTCTGGGGCTACATCTACCCTAGCCCCTCCCTTTCAAAAGGGGCATGCAAATGTGCCTGGTCAAAATGTTATGAGGTGCTGATATGAGTATTCAATGCCTCAATTGCATAATGGCAGCCACTTGCCATGTCGAAAGCACTGCTTTCAAAACACAAACTAGCTGTATAGATGGAGTTCCTTTGAAAGGAAGCTCCACTTTCAAAAGCACTCTTCTTCCTAGTTTTTTTCAGGAAGAAGGGTGCTTTCGAAAATGGGGCTTCCTTTTGAAGGAACCCCATCTACACGGCTAGTTTGCATGTCAAAAGCAGCACTTTTGTTGTAGCGAGTGGCTGTCATTATGCAAATGAGGCGCTGAATATTGACATTTGTGCCTCATTAGCATTTTCAACCAGGTACATTTGCACACCCCTTTCGAAAGGGAGGAGCCAATGTAGATGTAGCCTGTGTGATTACACACTGGAATAAATTGCTTAGTGAGGTTGTGGAACCTTCATCAGTGGAGATTTTTAAGAGAAGGTAAAACAAAACCTTGTCAAGGTTGATTTAGCTAATACTTAGTCCTGCCATGAGAGCGGAGGACTGGATTAGATGACATCTGAAGGTCTCTTCCAGTCCCACAGTTCTGAGATTTTATGAGTAAGCTGGGTACGGGGCCATAAATTGAAATTAAATTAAACATCAGAATTTTTGTTCAAATTTCCAACCATACTGTAGAAAACCAAAGTCTTAAAGTAACTTATTCTGGGAAAATATTTCTTTAGCAGCAGCAGAACTGTGGAATGTCAGTGTCTGTCATTTTCTCTTTGTTCTCTATTTATGGATATGAAGGCAAAAGGATTCATTGTTACACTCGTTACTGTCATCAGAAATCTCTTAACAAAAACCCTGATAATTATATAATATTTTCTTTTCTATTTTGTTTTCTCTCCTTTATTATCCAATTATTTGTATAAGATAAAAGTCTTTTGCATAATGTATATTGCACTGTCTCTCTCTCTGTGTGTGTATCACTGTACCAAAGAGATAAAATAACATTCATGGCATACACCCAAGACAAATATATATTACACACAGGCACATCTAGATTAATGTATGGATGTGCGTGTATACAGACACATGCGCACACACGCACACATATAGTCATTCAGTCATACATTATACGAGACTTTTTTGTGAGTGTGTGCATAAAATATTTTACAAGGTCAGAATATTACTTTAATGTTATTTGTGTATGTATACAGAGAGAGAGAGAGAGAACACTGAAGTAGCATTTTTTAATCTTGTAAAATGTTAGTGTTAAATGTGTATATATCACAATGCAATGCTAAAATTTATTTCTGTCTGATAGTTAGATCCCTACCAAATTCATTGTCCATTTTGGTCAATTTCACAGGGAGAGAGAAAAAATTCAAAATATATGTTTTCAGATGTTTACATCAGGAATTTAGATCTGTTGTAACTGTGTGGGTCCCAACCCAAAACATAGCTGTGGGGGAGGTCATAAAGCTGCTGTTGCGGGGGATGGGGGATTGCTATCATTACTTCTGCCTTCAGAGCTGGTCTTTGAAGACAGTAGCCAAGGAGCTAACAGCAGACCGGGGAAGTACCCTGAGGTGGGTCTGATCTCCCAAAGAGTGGCTCCAAAGTGGGTGAAGTCCCATCCTGTCCCTTCCCAGGCTGTCCAGAACTAGTATTTGGAGCTCTGGGCACAATAGGAGCCCTCAGCCAAAGCACACTGAAACATGCTCTTCCCTTTCCCCTCTTATAGCTAGATTTCACTGAGGGGTCTGATCTCAGAATCCATGATGTGTTTTTCACAGCTGTGAATTCAGCACAGCCTTACTGATAATCTATTATTTTTCATATTTTGACAGGTATTTAACATATCCTCCCTGGCTACATTTTGCACACCATTTTCCTGTGAGGAAGTTTAGGTTAACATTTCCATATAGAACCACGACACATCATTCAATTCCTATACACATATAATTTCACCTGGTGTTTGTGATGTCTAAACTAAAAGGTTTGAATCTGATGTTCATGCAGAAGAGTCAATGAAGAGTTTTGCTTTGAAAGTGGTGGTATGATATGGCCTATGATTATAAGAAGTAACTTTTTTTACTTACTTATTTTTAACGTTGACAATGTGTCCAGGATTGTTCAGTATACAAAGTAATTATCTTTCCTGCCCTCCAGGGTTTGCAATGTGTACATTTCTCCACTAGGAAATGTGGTAAGAATGCAAACTGAACAGTTACTTTTCAGTTACTCATATGGATTTGAATAGTTAACCTTCATAGGGTTCATAATAGCACTTTTACTCCTGTTGAGTATCTAACTTACAGTAACACCCAGGGAATTAGACACCCAATTTGCCACATGCTCGACAAAAGGAAGAAATCCTGAAACAGATTTTCCAAAGTGACTAGCAGTCTGGGGTGGCCAACTTGAGACACTTCAGAGTTCCAAACTACAAGGAAGTGTTGAGTGTTCAGGCTATGACAATCAGTCCCACCAAAGGTGTCTCAATTTAGGTTCCCCAAATCACTAATATGTTTTGAAAATCATAGCTATGGTCTCTGCCCCATTAACAATCATTTTAGCCAACCAGCCTCCTCTACAGTACACTGACAAATGACACACCCGAGGAAGGCATGGTAGCAGCAGAAAGCACAAAATAAACAGACTCAATGCACTGACAGTGTCTGATTGATTTTAGAGCATTTGCAGGAGCTGAATAAAGACTCTGCTGGGGTTTGACCAAGAGCTGCAAAGGCAGTTGTCCCTGCTAGAAAAGGTCAGAGAAGTTGGCCACAGCTGGATTGTTCATAGATGGATGATGCTGTCAGCTTTATTTGAAGAAATCCATAGTTGCGTTTTGAGGGATGAATCAGTCAGTTTCTACTACATGGAGGGGTCCACAGTTAACAAATTTGATTTCATTATCACTCTTGGTTCTCTTGGTGGCAGTGTATATGGGCGTAAAATCCCTCTCTGAGCACACAAACACTTGCATTTAGATTAAAGAAATATCAAGGGTATTCAGGAGGTGATCCTGCCTGTTTCCAGATCTGCCCGTGTAAATGTGAAATTGATATCCAGGAAATAAGGACAGACCTCTTCCATGAGATAGTGCCCTTGCTATCCTTGCAGATTTGGCTGTGAGTAGATTTCTTGTCTCTAAAGTTTCCCCATTGAGCTCATGGTTAGTCATGTTGGAACCCTGGCTGTTTCTTAAAGTGGTGGTTCCCATCATAATACACAAAGGGGTTGCATCTACATACCTTTCTCCTGAAGTCAGAAAATTTGAAAGCCTGTCCATTGGTCTGCACGTGCATACTGGCATGACTCATGCTTCCGCCCACTGTGTTGGTGGTTCTGGATCAATTTGTATAATAGGGGTGCTGAGAGCCATCCAACCAAACTGTAAACTTTGAATATAAAAATGCAAGCAGTCCTGCAGCACCTTAAAGACTAACACTTTTATTTATAAAGTAATGAACTTCATGGGTAAGACCTACTTCATAAGATTCCTCAGTGTCACTGAGATCTGGAGCTTTGTGGGCAACATTTTTAGGAGTAAAGTAATTTGTTCATCATCTACTGTCATTGAAATTAAGCAGCAGGCAGAACACTGGTTTTGCAGATATTTTTAAAATTATTTAAATGTTGCAGACAGGTGATCATCTTCCTGCTTGTCCTTGGCCTATCATCAGTATGACTCTGTTAACATGAGCAAGTTCCTTCTGAAAATCAGGCCCTTCTCTGAAAGAACACGAAGAACATCCACACGCAAAATGTGCTTTTTTGACCCGAGATCGAAAGAATGCGACTCTTCTTCCAGAAGCCCTCTTTCGCTCCTGGATCAGGAAGTGCCTCCTTTCAAAAGCTTCTTTTGAAAAAAAAAGCCTGTGTAGATGCTCTGCAAGCTCTTTTTTTGAAAAAGTAGTCCTCATGGTGCTGTATTTTTTGATCTCTGGCCCATTCTATTGAAAGAAGAGGGGCTGTGTGGATGCTACTAAAAGAGTAGATCAATCTGTCAATCTGCTTTTTTCTGTGTGGACACACGTTCAAAAGATCTTCTGGGACAGATCTTTCAGAAGATCATCTTTTAAAATATTGTTGTAGTGTAGATGCAGCCTAGGAGTGTTGTCTCAGACCAACAGTCTTGCTTATGCTCTTTATACAAGTTAATATGGTGGGCTCATTGACTGACATTTAGCGATCAGCCTGAAAGAGGGGATAGTGCATGTAGGAGCAGTGCCTTTCTGCCCTTTTGGTTCTTGGTGGAACTTTCTGGTGAATGCATGAATTGTTTGATGGTGAAGGAAGCATCAGACAACATTCCTATCTCATATCCTGTTCCCTGCCCATCTTGCCCACGTCTGTCCTAAGGAGCAATGGCTCTGGCATGTCAGGTATCTGTAGCTACATGCTGCAATGAAAAAAAAAATGGCTGTGTCCATACTGCAGGATGTAGCTATACATATGATGGCTACGTCTACACGTGCCCCAAACTTCGAAATGGCCATGCAAATGGCCATTTCGAAGTTTACTAATGAAGCGCTGAAATGCATATTCACCGCTTCATTAGCATGCGGGCGGCAGCAGCACTTCGAAATTGACGCGCCTTGCCACCGCACGGCGCGTCCAGACGGGGCTCCTTTTCGAAAGGGCTCCGCCTATTTCGAAGGCCCCTTATTCCCATGAGCTCATGGGAATAAGGGGACTTCGAAGTAGGTGGCTTCCTTTCGAAAAGGAGCCCCGTCTGGACGCGCCGCGCGGCGGCAAGGCGCGTCAATTTCGAAGCGCTGCTGCCGCCCGCATGCTAATGAAGCGGTGAATATGCATTTCAGCGCTTCATTAGTAAACTTCGAAATGGCCATTTGCATGGCCATTTCGAAGTTTGGGGCACGTGTAGACACGGCATCAGTGAAAGGTTCTCACAGTGGACAGGCAACAGGAAAAGCATTCAGCAGCTATCCCTGCCAGAGCCTCTCACTGGTAGGGTGAACATATATCCCCATCCCAAATACACGACAGGGAGATATGTTGGGGGGAAGGGCAGCTCCTTTTGGCTCCACCAAGCCTCAGGGAGCCAGGAAAGAGGAGGCAGCCATTGATGCTTCCCACCCCTTCCCCCCAGGGAAGTGGCAGCCACTGGTTCTCCCCCCATAGCCCAGGGGAAGTGGCAGCCAGCAGCTCTCCCCTCTCCTCAGTCCCAGGGAAGCGACAGCTACCAGTTCTCCCCATCTAGCCCTGGGGAAGTGGCAGACACCTGCCCTCCTGCCTGGAGCTCCAGGGAAGCGGCACGGATGTGGCAGCAGAGTGATCTCCAGCCAGCAGCTGCTGGCAGAAAAGGTAAGGGTGGGGGTGAGAGAGCCCAAATATGGGACAGTTAGTCCCTTTTGAAAAATAAGCCATTTTGACATCCCAAATATGGGACTGTCCCACTTAATACAGGACGGATGGTCACCTTGTTCACTGTGGCAAGAAAGGGATCTACCAGCAGGGAGGCCGAGGGGAAGGGCTAAGCCTTTCCCCACTCCCATGTCTTCCCCTGCTGTGAGGAACAGCTCCAGCAGGGAGGAGATGTCCTGCCTGAGCTTTTCGCCACTGATTCTCCCTGCAGTGAGGAAAGGCTTCAACAGCAGAGAGGCATCAGGACACTATGCTGCTAAGAACAGCTGAATGGAAGAAGAGCTTAGAAGAGTAAAGAGCCATCGAGACTATGTACTCAAGTATGTACCCATGGTTTTCAGTCAACATCTCATTCCTGAGCTGTTGTTTATAACTTTTCAGGGAGGCACTAACTATGAACATGCACTGCAGGCAGCTAAGAGAAGCAGGAAGTGGAGACGTACTTTGAATGGTCTACATTACCAGACGGTGGCTTCTTGCTACGGGTGTGCCATGGCAGCTACTGCCCCAACCTATGCATGGAAGCATGGAAGACGGTAGACAAGGTCTTTGCTCTGTTCCTGTGTGTGCACTGCATGGCCATAGTGTAGTGTGAAACACATTCATGCAAGTGTCATGGCTGCTCTGCAGAGCAGCTGTCATTGTTATATAAGGATGTGGCAGTCCAGATCAAAAATGTCCTTTATTGTGAAAGGTAAGGTTTGGACAGCACATAACGTCATAACAACCTGTAACAGGCAGAAGCTTTTAGCAAGGCCTCTTATTGCAGTGTTATGTATAGGGTTGATAGCTTTCAAACTGCACAAAACCCAGTAATCCTTCTCCGACCCCTCCCTGCCCTTTCTCTGAGGCCTCTGCCCCTTCCCTCCGTCGCTTGCCTTTCCACATCCTCACTCACTTTCATCAAGCTAGAGCAGGGCATTGGGGTGCAGGGGAGTGAGGACTCAGGCAGGGCATGAAGGCTCTGGGGAAGCACTGAGAATGAAGGGTTTGGGGTGAAGGAAGGGAGTCCAAGCCAGGGCAGGGGACCTGAATGTGGGAGGGGTCTTGATGTATAGGATTCTGGTGATGCTTACAGCCACTGCCAGGAAGCAGGTGCCAGGTTCTGCTGTCCCTAGGTCCATGGGCAGCCAGGGACATACTGCATGCCCCTCACACCTGCAGCCACCACTTCTGCACATTCCATTTCCCATAGTTTCCACCCAACAGAAACTGCAGAGCTGGTGCTCAGGGCAGGGGCAGCACAAGGAGTCTCTTCACATCTATGGGACACAGGGATCTGGCAGCAACTTCTGGGGGAGACATAAAACCAGGGCAGGTAGGGAGCCTGTCTTAGCCCCTGGTTCCTGATGTTCCACTGATTTTGGCTTTTAACAGCCTTGTTGGCTAGGCTGACCAGACCCATCATGGTACCTTTTAGAGCTGGCATTCATACTGAAAACCAGATGCCTGGAAGCCCTGGTTATGTATGTTGTTCAATACAAGCTTTCAATTACTTAATGCAAAGAACAAAATGGGGGCCAGAAAATGAAGACCTGTCTCCCACAAGCACTAGCACTAGTGGGCTTTGCACATGTTACACTGTGCTGATACACAATGTAGCCCAAAATCTGTGGGCTTCTGTGGAGTTTTCAGACTGAGATCTCATTCATGGAAAGCCATGCCTTTAGATTATTTTACCATTCCTTGCCTAGGGCCTTGAGTGTTCAAGAACCTTGGAGAGGTGAGTTTCACATTCATTCATTTGATGGCCTTCTGTATTTCAGACTATGGTTGCAGTCATTGTTCCAGATGTGTGAGTATCAGCCCATATGATCTTAAAAGCACTTCACTGCATTGAAAGATAAATTCAGTAAGTAGGTATCAGGAGCTTTTATTGAATATGGTTTAGATTCACAAAAAAATAGTTGAAGAAAAAAATCATCTCTGATACTTTTAAAACAGTTCAGAGTGCTTTTTCTTCTTTTTCTTTCTTAACAAAAATGCTATTGCTTTTTCATTCTTGTTTGCATCATTGCTGAGCAATTGTCAAATTGGTTGGAAGTGTTATTGAATAAGGGAGAGAAAAGTTTCAGGAAAAAAATATTCCAGAGAAACAAACTGCATTTTTTCTATGAACTAAAATCCTTAAACTCATCCGAAGAGCAGTCAGATAGAAAAAGTCCACTGTTCCATAGAGAGCATTATATAGTGATTCACAATCTAGAATCATTTTGAGTAGAATTCTGAGAAATGACTTAGAGAAACAATGAGTGAGGGGGAGAGGGTGGAAGCGAAGGGTTGTTTGTTTTTTGAAGATCCTGTTGTGCAGCTTTCTTGCTAAATGTGAAAGGTGTTGCATTGGAAGGGTCCTACTTTTAAAAAACATATCGCGAGAGGCGGTAATTAGACCCCCACATGCAAAGTATTTCAGTAAATCTTGATCCACTAAGGGTGAAGGGAATGCTATTTCTTCACCTGCTTAACTGTGTGTGTTACATATCCCCTATGGAGCCAGTGCACAGCAAATGCCCGCCTGCTACAGCTCCCTGTTATGGGATTCCCAGTCTTTTTACTCTAAGCTGCAGGCTCATACTTTCAGGTCTTTTAATCCTTGAAAGTCTCATAATGTGTAGGTCTCCAGTTCAATCCCCGGTAGTGACAAAGATGGAAGTCACCCTAAAGACATTTCCCAGTTTCCTAATGAGTTAATGGGCAAAATTAATGTTATATTTCCTGAGGGGGGGAAAAAACATTTCTGAGGCAAGCTCAACACTATAACTGTACACCACTATAACAACTTCGCTCAGGGGTGTGAAAAATCCACACCCTTGTCTGATGTCCCTGTCAACAGAGGGGCGTCTCTCTCACTCAGCATAGCTACCACCTTTCACTTGCTCACTGGAGTGCTACAGAGATGCAGCTGTATCCCTGCAGGATTTTCAGTGTAGGCCTAACCATCATCTGAAATGTTTCTGAAGGCCTCAGGCCCTGCACTGAGATTTCTAAGCTTGCTAGCTTCCAATCAGGCATCATAATAAGTTGCAGAATTCTCTGAAAAAATGGGTCTCATTGTGGTGCAGCATCTTTGAAACCCTGTCCATTAAATGTGACGAGGGGAGCTGCTGGACGCCTTTGAAAAGATAGACCTTATTTAGGTGGTTAAATGAGAACTCAGTGTTTTGGAAAATCCATCAGTTGTTATAGCAGTGGTCCCCATACTCTGGAGCACACCACTCTAGTGGGGCACAAGGGAAGATTTAGAGGAGGCATAGAATGGGGCCCAGCCAGCCCCCAGGGGCAGAGATGGAAAAATTCCCAGAAAGTTACTTGAGTAAAAGTGCAGCTGCTTTCACTTCTGGGTACTTGAGTACAATCGATATAGCTATGTCTACAATAGATAGTTTTGTTGATGAAACACCAGCCTTGTCAACAAACTTTACAGCGCAGCCACACTAAATATGCGTTATGCCAACAGTAAATCAACAATACGCTTTTGGCGACATCCTTTTGCCTCTCCTCTAGAAGGCAGAATGCCTTTCTTGACATAATCTGTCAACAAAAATACCATGTAGATGCTCCAGGGAGGTGCCCAGTGACAGACAGAGCTTCCAGAACATGGGCAGCCTTGTCTGCTGTGCTTCCAGTTGGTCATTCTGTTGAGAGAGGGCCGGACAATCCTGCTGCTCTCTGTCAACTGAGCAGGTAGAAAGAACAATCCACTTTTGTGTGTGGATGCACTCTGTCAACAGAAGTTTTATTGGAAGATATAGTCCAACAGTAACTTCTGTCAACAGATCACTCCAATGTCGACTTAACCAATGTGACATGTGCTTGTGTCATCTATGTTCTGTTGTTCACGTAGTTTTCCAGAGGAATACTGGTGACTTGTACTTAATTACATTCCCTTCCCCCCAAGCAGATATACTTTTACTCAAGTAACTTTTTGGGTACATTTCCCACCTCTGCTCAGGGGTCAGGGAAGGTGCGCCATGTTTCCAGCCCCACTCCACACTTAGATAGGGTTGCCAAGTCTGGCTGAAACTATTCCGGGAAATATCCTGTTAAAATCCCCCAGGTTGCTTTCAGTCATCACCAGGAAATTGATACTTTTTCTGGGAGACATTCATCTCCCTGTCCTCTTCCACCTCCAGCTCCCACCCCTACTCCATCCTAATCCACCTGCACCACCAACTCCACTTTGCCCCCTGCTCTGCCCCCAGCCCAGCTCTACCCTCATTTGTTCTTTAGGGCCAGTGCAGATCCACTTCTAGCCCAGCTTCACTTTCACCTCAAGTTCTGCTGCTAAGGCATTTTTGGCTGTGCAGTAAAGGAGTCGGGGGATAGGCAAATTCTGTTAATGGTGAGGGTGGCATGACTGCACACTTTGCTCACCACAAAATTACAGAAATCAATTATTTGCAAGCCAGGGCTTTAACCAGGGCTTTTCTTCTTTGAAAAAAAAGTGCCAATACTCAATCGCAGTGTGTGACGGGGGACCCCATGGCTGGGAGCCAGCGAGGGGCAGAGCCTTGCTGGCAGTCCCAGCCCTGGGAAGCCCAGTCAGGGTGCAGGGTAACCCTGCAGCCCCACAGCACCCCACTGCATACGAGCTGCAGCTGGAGGTGCCCCACAGCTGGAGGCACCCCAGCTCATGAGCCGGGACTGGAGGTGCTCCGGGCTGGAAGTGCCCTGCAGCACAAAACAACAGGAAAAAAACAGTTGCAGAACGCTGTTCCAGTGCATTCCACACACACACACACACACACACACTAACAAAAAATTTCTGGCTTTCACTCAGAATCACAGAATCACGGGGCTGGAAGGGACCTCAGGAGGTCATCTAGTCCAGCTCCCTGCTTCAAGCAGGATGGACCCCCCCACTAAGTCATCCCAGCCAGGAACTTGTCAAGTCAGGACTGAAAAACCTCTAGGGATGGAGAATCTACCACCTCTCTAGACAACGCATTCCAATGCTTCACCACTCTCCTGGTGAAGTAGTTTTTCCTAATATCTAACTTACACCTCTCCCTCTTTAACTTCAGACCAATACGCCTTGTTCTGCCATCTGACTCCACTGAGAAGAGTTTCTCACCCTCCTCTTCAGCGCTCCCCTTCAGGAAGTTGAAGGCTGCTATTAAATCACCCAGTCTGCTCTTCTGTAAACTAAACAAGACCAAATCCCTCAGCCTATCCTCATAGGTCTTGTGCTCCAGCCTCCTAATTATTTTTGTTGCACTCATGCAAATCTGGCTTTGTGTATCTAGATAACAAATCATCCTCTCCATCCATGTCCTGTTTCCCTCTAGCCAAAGCCATATTTCTGCCTTTCTATAGCTGTGTCTACACGTGCACGCTACTTCGAAGTAGCGGCACTAACTTCGAAATAGCACCCGTCGCGGCTACACGCGTCGGGCGCTATTTCGAAGTTAACTTCGACGTTAGGTGGCAAGACGTCGAAGTCGCTAACCTCATGAGGGGATCGGAATAGCGCCCTACTTTGACGTTGAACGTCGAAGTAGGGACCGTGTAGACGATCCGCGTCCCGCAACGTCGAAATTGTGGGGTCCTCCATGGCAGCCATCAGCTGGGGGGTTGAGAGACGCTGTCTCTCCAGCCCGTGCGGGGCTCTATGGTCACCGTGTGCAGCAGCCCTTAGCCCAGGGCTTCTGGCTGCTGCTGCTGCAGCGGGGGAGTCATGCTGCATGCACGGGGTCTGCAACTCGTTGTCGGCTCTGTGTATCTTGTGTTGTTTAGTGCAAGTGTGTCTGGGAGGGGCCCTTATTTCGATGTGTGCTACTGTGGCGTGTAGACGTTCCCTCGCTGCACCTATTTCGATGTGGTGCTGCGCATCGTCGATGTTGAACATCGACGTTGCCAGCCCTGGAGGACGTGTAGACGTTATTCATCGAAATAGCCTATTTCGATGTCGCCACATCGAAATAGGCTACTTTGATGTAGGCTTCACGTGTAGACGTAGCCTATCTGACATCCTTGCATGGACATCACAGATTTTGTATGAACAGATAGAGCTTATTTCTTCTCCAAAATCTCCTTTGTTTCTTTCCAGTATCTATCACTATTGACATCACCACCTTCCTCCTAGTCACTCAGGCTGTGTGTACACTTAGATGTGATCAACAAAACTTCTCCTTCAAGAGTGCATACCCCCCCCCCACAACAAACAAAAGAATTTGCTCTGGCAAGTGACATTCTGAACACTGTTTTATCAGCAGGAGTGCTCTGCTGCTAATAAAGCAAACCCTGCTTCAATGGGGATAGAAGCATTGGGTGACAAAAGTGTTGAAAAACGGTGTTCATACACACTGGCTTTTAGTGACAAGACTATGTTGAGAGAGCCTTCTTGCTAAAAGCTGCATTGTATAAACATATCCTCAGTCCCACAAGTCAAAGGTCTCTTAATTGCCCTCACCTCCTCTTGTTTTGCCCCACATATCCTGGTGCTGTCCACATTCTGTTGCTGCTTCTTCCGCTTAAGAAGCAACCTATTTTTTTTCTGTCACAACAATGAAAAACTTTGGCCCATATCCTGATCTTATTTGCCGTAAAGAATTACCTCTCTTGCCTCCCTCCCTGGCACCTAGGCATCATCCCTCCAATCTGTTCTTGTCTGGTTCTGTTAATGGGTTCATCACTCTAATATATGATTGGCAGACTGTTCAAAATGTAGCTGCTAATATTGTGTTTCTGGCTCATCAGTCCAGTCACATCACACTTCTTATTTGGATCTCTCCACTGCATCAGTCAATCTTCTTTTACCCTCAGTTTTGAGGCCCTCCACAACTTCATCTCTGCATCAATAGTCTTATGAAGTTGTGTCTTGTTCTGTTGCCACCTCTGTTCTGCCAGTGATACCAACATTCACGTCCATCCACTTCTCCCCCTAACACTCTGGACTTTTCTCAACTGTCCCATAAGCATGAAATGGCCTCCTGACTTGTCCCCTCCCAAACTACCTGCTATTTATTGACATCCATCCCTCCATAATACCCTCTAAAACCACAAAACTCCTCAGTAAGTAAGTCCCAGAAAAGCATTTATTATGGTAATAGAAAAATCAACTCAGCTGTTTCCATGTTTTGTTCCAAAATGGCTGGATTGCCAAACTTCCACTTTATTCTTTAGAGGAGGAAGGCATCCTACTGAAAAGACATAGAGACGTTTCTTATTTTAACAAAATGAATGCTGTGTAATGTAGTAAGACCTGTATAGTGTCATACAGATTAAGGTTAAAAGCCATGTATTCAAAAGCATGGTCAGGAAGGTTGTCTTTTAATACCTCTGCTAAGAGTCCTTCAAACATTTGCATTTTGATAAGCTACACAATGGGAATATTTAGTATTGCTCTCTCCCAAAAAGTCTCATGATGTGGAACACAAGGTCATTGTACTAGGCACTGTTCACACTGTGCAAAGCCAAGAAAAATGTTACAAAGTTTTCCCCAATTTCTGGTGTTTAGGTTCATGCTGTTCTCACCCATCATCATACTCTCTGTGCTGTACTCTTACTAGATCCCTCCTTTTCATCAGCATAGCACAGCACAGTGGGAATTTGTCCCTGATGTTCTTATTCATGCATCTTGTTCTGTTTCGCGAGAATTATTTTACTGAATAACACCTGTCACTCTGATGTCTGGATGACCACAGTGACTAAGCATGTTGATGATACATTAGGATCAGATTAGCTTCCAAAGACAGAGGACTAGAGAGGGGATTTCTGGCATGAAGCAGAGTCAAATCCACTGTAATATGTTATTGGATTAGTCCTCCTTAAAATTTAATTAAATTTCTTCTCCCTCTTTTAACTTCTATAAATAGGAAACTTTAGGTATGAGAGACTTCATCCCATTATAGTTTAATAAGTTAAACCTCTTCTTGCATCTCTAACACTAGGAAACGTGCATTATTTCATATTAATCAACCCAGTGGATTTTCTCTGAGACTTCAGAACATGTACAATTGTCCATGGCTCATCCACAGCGATTACCCACTTTTCAAGTGGTAAATCCTCCATTATTGACTAATTCTTTACAACAGAAAGGGAAAGAGCTTCGTCTTTCATAAAGTATAAACCTTGCAGCAAACCCACACAGGAACTTCCCCAGAGAAACAAGAACATTAAAAGGACCAGAATTCTCACAGTGGAGGGAGCAGAAGAGAGAATAATCCAGGAAGCAGCCTGCTATGCTAGGCTGAGTGTGAAAATGAAATTGTGCTATGGGGACTTGATGCAGACAGAGCTAAGCACCTGTTTTTGCAGAGCGGCTCCTAGAAATTTTTGTAGTCTTCATCACCCTTAAATTGCTTCCCTTTTAGATACAAGAATTTCCCCTTTACAGGCCTTGATTCAGCCAGCCACTTAGGCACACATTTAATTTTAAACCCCTGAGGAGTTGCCATTGACTTCAGTAGAACTACTTCACTGGGATTAATCATGATCTTAAAGTTAAGTGCACATTTAAGTACTTTGCAGCATCACAGTCCTACAGAGAGATAGCTGGAAGGCAAATTTTAGAGTTGGAATGCGAACTTTGAAAGACAAATACAGAAAACAAGAATGACTGGTTTGGACAAAAGCAACAGAAGATGCAGCTAATAGAAACCACCCAAATAATACCTCTGTTCCCCATTATTTACGCAAGGGAATAGAAGGCAGCAGCCTAGCAGATATCTGTAAGTGCTTGGCTTCCTGAGGTGCTGTACATCCTGTGCAAAAAAATAAGAACTAAAATTGATAGAGCCCACAGAGCCTGCTGTGCCCAGATAAGTCAGAGAGCAAGGGCAGTGATAATAATGAGACATTTCTACTTCACAGTCAAGTTGAGAATTATGGAAGCAATTTGGAAGTGAATCATTTGGAACGCAAGAGAAAATGATTCTTCATCATCCGAGATTTCAATTACAAAAAGAAGTGAAAGATTTTCTGGATGTCTGGAGACAACTCAAGGGGAAAGGCTTCCCAGAGGCATTTGTGGGCCAACCTGAAGGTCTTTCGGGGGATTGAGGGCTTCATTCAGCAAAGTGCTGAGCACCTCTTATAAGTGCTTAGCACCATTAAACTCCCAGTGGAAAACTATACAAAAGCACACATTATATTGTTTCTTCTCCTCCTAACATCATACTCCTGTTTCTCTGTTTCATCCACCTGAATCCATCTGGTAATGACATTTTAAACTTCCTAGGATAGTGACCACCTTCTCTTCTCAGTTGTCTGTGCATTGCCTTGAACAATGGGCCCTGATCCACAATCAAGGCTACTAATTACTATTGCTGTAGAAGGAATTAATTATAAGAGCAAATGTTAGGAAGGAGAGCACCTGTATGGATATAAGAGAAACTGACTCAAACCTTTTCCAAGTAAATCCAAATGCATCAGGGGAACTTTACTGATGTTCATAAACGTTTGCTTAACTTTTTAAAGGTTGTGTTTCATTTTCACTACTGAAATATTGATATGGAGGGGTATCATTTGTTCAGGAATAACAAATCAAAGAAAAAAGGAAGGAGGAGTGGTATTGTACATAAAAGTTGAAAGTCTCTAGGTAAATATGCAAGGGGTAAAAATCAGAGGTTACATCACAAGAAGGGTCTATTGTAGACACCCGTATCAGGGAAAGGAGATTAGTGAGGCATTTGTGGAACAAACAGAAATATCCAAAACAGAAAACCTGGTGACAAGAGGAAATTTTACCTTACCAGATATCTGTTGGAAAAGTAATACAGGAAAACAAATAGTTCCAGTTAGTTTTTGAAAGGTATGGGGAACAAGTTCTTGTTTCAGAAAGTGAAGGAAATAACGGGGGGTGGAGGGCAGTGATTTTAGACATGATTCTGACCAATGCAGAGAAATTGGAAGCAAATCTGAAGTTAATTTGGGTGTCAGTGACTGTAAAATGATAGATGTCATGATTTTAAGGAAAGAAAGGGGTGAAAACATCATAGTGTGGATAATGAACTTTTTTTTAAAAAAGCAGGATTTACCAAACACAGAGATCTGATAGAAAACGTCCCAGAGCTGTGAGGTATCTGGATGTTTACTTGTTCCTGCTTCAGTGCAGGACCAAGAAGACCTTCTGAGACCCCTTCAAGCCTTTAATTACTATGAACGTTGTGCACCATTTATGCTTCTTGGTTTCAGTGTGAGCAGGAAAAAGAATGGGACATATTGCCATAGATTTTGGGTGTTTCTGGATGGGGCAGAATGAAATGTTCCCAGAATGCCTCCTGCTGCACTATATCTGAGCCTGTTTTGCCTATCCAAAAGATGCTGAGAAATATCTAAAGTGTGGAATGAAAGTAAGCTATTGATTAATTATCACCATGCAGATTCCTTAAACCAAGATTTTATATCTGTTTGTGTTTCATATGTAAATAATTTTATTTTTCAGTTTACTCATTAGCAAACAGTAACACGAGTGTAACACAGATTTTCGTTGCTGGGTAAATAGCATGAGCCTTTGAGCTGTGGATTGGAAACATTTTACATTCAATATATGTATAAAGGGAGAAGTTCTAAATCACATTAGCACCACAGTCAATTTACAAATGTAGGCTTCATTTTTCATGCTGCATTTGTTCTACAGTGTGTATTTAAAAAATCACTGAAAATGCTGATGGGGATGTGTGGATGAAATTATACAGCTCTGCAAGGCTCTTAAGGTAGTTCTTGCAAAAGAGCTATGATTCTGCATTTTCTTCAGAATGGGATTATGGAGAGACACCAAACTAAAGCTCCACTGATAAACACCCTCCAACACAGAGGAAGTTTGGATTCAAATTTGGCAACATAGGTACATCTCTATCAGTTCTACATTCTTCAGATAGATCTTTAGATGGCGTAAATCAGTGTAGCCCCATTGACATCGGTGGATTGCTATGGCATTTAACAAAACCTGTAGATCTGGATGCTAACACAGTGAACTGTAATAAGAGTAACAAGTACAGATCTGTGTTAAAAGTAAACTACCAAAAATAAAGAGAAAGCTTAAAGGAAATGGTTTCTGTGCTTGTTTTGTTTAAATTAAGATGGTTCAAAGCATCATTTTTCTTCTGTGCAGTAATGTTTCAAAGCTGTATTTAGTTAATGTTCAGACACGAACTTTTTGAAAGAAAAGCCATTAACATTTCAGAGTTATAAACAAAACTCCATTCCTGAGGAGTTCATAACTCTACAACTATGGTGCACAAATGTCAGTAAAAGCTATCTTTTACTGTTTAAAGTACATTGCTCTCTAGGTGTGAGCAAATCAAACAGCAACATCTGATTCTGAAAGGAAACATTGTTTAGTGCCTCTGTCTCATGTTAATCATCTTCAGTTAGATTCTTTAAGTGCTTTGCACCTGATTATCTATATCAGGTCTGGGAACCAAGATCTTCTGAATTCTATTCCTGACTCTTTTACTGGGTGGTTTTAGGCAAAATATTTAATCTTTTTCAATTTCCCAGTTGTGAAAATAATAATGCTATTTACTTACTCCAAAGTAGTATAGTAGAGAATGATTATTTATAGATTAATTTTTTTCAAAGGTGCTGATCATCCAAACGTCCTGTGAATGTCAAAGGGAAACTGTCTATACTTAGCACTTTTCCAAATCAAACTATTAATATTTGCACTGTACGATTTGAAGGTGTAAACTCAGGGGCTTTTTTCAAAGGTGGCTGGGAGATTTGGAAATATCACATAACGTTTAAATATTGGATTTTTTTCAGATTTATTCGCTTATTTAAGTTATTTAGATTCTGAACATGTAAGTAGAATGATGTCTTCCAAAATGAGAGCCCTAGCATAGACAATACATCAACAAATATTTTTGTTACCCATTCCCATGTTATAGTTTTGATTATGGAAGAGTAAAGTGACCTGACCACCTTGAAATAGTGAGCTAAGGTGACTTTTAATAAGATTTCTATCATTGCCTTTTATCTTTATAGGAAAGAAAAATGTGTCCATGAGCAGAGTAAATTCCTCTCAGCAAGCTGTCAAAAGTAATCCCTGATTTTTTCTGAGGTGTAAATCAATGTTCTCTCCAAGATTAAAACTTACAGATGTAGTAAATCCTCTGTCCTGAGAGAACCACTGGACGTTCCCCACTACTGGGAGCAAATCACATTACAGCTCATTCTTATGACCGTTATGTCACATGCACATTCGGTGGGGATTGACAATGTTTGAACCTGACTGACAAACCTCATGTTGAGAGGCATTGGTCTTTGAGCCCATGAACTGCAAATCTAAACACGACAGCTGTGCTACATCAGCTTGTGTCACATTCTCATTTACAGAGCGTGTTTATAGATAATTTGTAGATTAGTGACTTGACTTAAACCCTTGTACTCGAGGTGGAGCATAGGTCATCTACAAGTCTCCTGCATTTCACTTTGTCTCAGGACAAAACTGCTAACTGACCCCAGGAGCATTCCAGTTGTTGTCCTTCAGTCTAAGTAGATCTTCTCATCCGAGGTCCTCCTCTTTTGCATTTTCCTTGAGAGTTCCATTTGAGATCTTGATGGACTATGCTGGATGATGCTTTTCTGAGAGTGTGGCCTAGCTATCCCCACTTTCTTCTCTTGATTTGAATATCAAAGTTGGTTCTTGTCCTGCTCTATTCCAAAGCTCCTTGTTTGTGAGCTAGACTTGCCATTTGATGTGAAAGATGTATCTCAGCCATCTGTTTATGATTGTTTGTAGCTTGTGATCATAGGTACTGAGTCTTTATGTCTGCTTTCCATGTATGCAGATAGTGGAGAGGATAATTGTATATTTTTTACACTACAAGAGCTTGGCACAGAGAATGAGTTGCCCAACGTGACATAGCAGATCAGTGCCAGACCTAATGGTACAATCCAGGCCTAATGACTCTAAGTCTAGTGACCCTTCCACAAGAGTGCATTGCATTTCATCCATTAAGTGCACTTCTTTGATGACTCCAAGCTTCTGTTCATTTCAATGAGATGCTTGAGTGCACAAAGGCAGGAAGATCATAGAATCTTAGAATCCTAGGGCTGGAAGGGACCTCAGGAGCCCCCTGCCTAAATCCCAACCCAAACTAAATCATCCCAGCTATGACTATGTCAAGCTGGGACTGAAAATCCTCTAGGGATGGAGATTCCAACATTTGTCTTGGTAGCGCATTCCACTATTTCACCACCCTCCTGGTGAAATAGTTTTTCCTAATATCCAACCTACACCTCTCCCTCTGTAACTTCAGACCATTACCCCTTGCTTTGCCATCTGTCACCACTGAGAATATTCTCCATCCTCTTTAGAGCTCCCTTTCAGGAAGTTGAAAGCTGCTATCAAATCCCCCCTCACTCTTCTGTTCTGAAAACTGAATAAGCCCAAATCTCTCAGCCTCTCCTCAGACATCATGTGTTCCAGCCCCTTAATCATTTTCATTGCTCTCCATTGATCCCTCTTCAATGCATCCACATCCTTTCTATTCTGGGGGGCCCATAACTGGATGAAATACTCCAGATGTGGTCTCACCAGTGCCGTGGGAAATAATAACTTCTCTAGATCTGCTGGAAATGCTTCTCCTAATGCACCCCAATATGCTATTAGCCTTTCTGGCTACAAGGGCACACTGTTGACTCATATCCAGCCCTCATCCACTATAATCCCCAGGTCTTTTTCTGTTGCACTGCTACTTAGCCAATCTGTAACAATTCTTGGGATTCTTCCATCCCAAGAGCAGGACTCTACATTTCTCCTTGTTGAACATCATCACATTTCTTTTGGCCCAATCCTACAATTTGTCTAGGTCACTCTGGACTCTATTCCTACCCTCCCATGTATCTACCTGGCCCCCCAAAAATAAATCTTACATATACGGAAGAGAACTGCTGCACTGCAGCTAACAATTGAAATTGGCTTGCCTATTTATTAATTTAAACAACTTCTAAGACTGTGATTTTTTCCCCTTGATCAAGCACGTAGGATTTGTCTACACACACAAAAGGTACCATATTTGCTATAGCAGTTCAGTTAAATCTTTTCACCCTCTGCTCCCCGAGTTTGCACGTAAACTTAGCAGAGAAAGTTATGGGGTATCAGTACCTTCGCTTGCATTGCTATTAGGTGTTGTGCTGGTTTAACCACTTTGGTAAAAATGTTAAACCCCTCCCTCTCCAATGAAATAGTTAAATCAGTGCACAAACTCTGTGTAGACCAGGTTGTTCTTCTCAGCCAATGGCAACCCTTCCATTCAGCTCAGATTTGAGCTTTGAGAACATTCTCATTTTTTAGTTTATTTACAGAACAAACAATACTACCAGTTCTTCTTTGCACCAGTACCTGCTGGTACTGAGTACCTGAATCTCACCTGCCCTCATCACAGGTTCTCCATCCAGGAGACAGGAGTCCCTGGCAGCCTCATGGCAAGGAGCCATCTGGGGTGCATAGACCTACCAGCAGCCCCAGCCACGAGAAGCCTAGCCAGTGGATCGGAGACCCAGCTGAGTACCGGCTCCTTTTTTTTTTTTAACAAAAAAGTACTGCATACTACAATTATAATTATTCTCACAGTGTTCCTTATTTTAACATAAGACATAAACTTGCAAACAGTTTCTACCCCACATCTAATAACTTGTGTATAATTTTCACTGTCATCTTCCCATGAAATAACCTCACTGGGTTTATGCCAAAAAGTAATTCTTAGAAGGATCCCTTCCATATTTCCCGGGGCTTCCAATCTGTTCTTGTATGCATGTGAATATTTTAGTTAGCATGTACATAGCTCTGCTCCTCCCTGCTTCTGCTTCTATGTTAAGCTTTGAATTTCCCTTCTGCTTTACCAATTTTTCAAGCCATATGCATTTCTCACATCATATTGCTTGTCTCACATAAAGTGCTGCACAGGGATAGCTGTGCCACCATAGTGCTTTGTGAAGAAGCTATCTTCACCAACGGGAGAGCTTCTCCTATCAGTGTAGATACTCCACCTCCCTGAGAGATGGTAGAAGTATGGATGGGAGACGCCATCCTGTCAACATACCACTGTCTACACCAGGGGTTTGGTTGGCATAATTACATCATTTGTGGAGGAGGACTTTCGGGGTATGGTTATACCAACAGAAGTTTGCAATGCAGACCAAGCAACAATCACCTCTATGCTCCTGTCCATATGGCCCTTACACATGGCACTGTGTCACTGAGTTCACTCACAAGGCCCTTTCTCAGTCCATATTTAAAGTCCTCCTTCAAGACCCACTTCAACAATGCAACTTCCATGGCTGTCCCTTGGAGAGTGCAGAGCCTGAGACACCACCACTCCACCCAGCCCTGCCTCTTCCCACCCATGCCCTGCCCACCTCCATCCCTTCCCTCAAGCCCTGCACCTGCTCTGCTCACTCCTCCCCCCAAGACCCTCCATCCCTAAGCAACATGACACAAGAGTATAACAAGGGGCCAGGCACCGACAGTGGGGTTCATCCCCATCACCCCCCACACACACTCGTCACGGCAGCAGGAAGTGAAGCGACCCACCCCACTCTCCTTCCCCAGCTCCCAGCAGCATTGCTCTGAGGAGAGGAGGTTCTGGGGCTGGTTTGCTCTGCTTCCCACCTCCACATTGAAGTGAAGCAATGCAGCTGCAAGATGGTGGAGTGGAGCATTCTGGGCCTGGGACGTTCCACTTCCTGTAGCTCCTGCTACCACTGGTGGGTGAAGGGGTGGGCCTGACCATTGTTGCCAGTGCCAGACTTCCACCCCGCACCAAGACTGACCTGGGCCCCACAGGGCATCCCAAAACTATGGTGCCTCGGCCATCTGTCCCAAACCATCCTGTGTACAAGCCAGCTCCGGCTACTTGCATTTTATCAAGCTTCTGGCTGCCAGAGGATATGTGAGGTATCTAAAAAGGCATTAAGTACTGTTTGCCTAATGCTATTTTTTCATGCCACCCATGCTGTCACTGCTCCAGAAATGCTACTGGGTTGCAAATAGGAGAGGGGCAAGAAAAGGAGTAAGCCATGCGAACATGAATGGAAAAGTAAGTGTAGTTCAGTTGATTAACATATTATCTATAGTATGAAAAAAGTTTTGAAACCCCTAGTTTAGTTGTAAAAAGAAACCATATGGACTAGGTCTCCTGAGAGTTTTAGTCTCATCTCTGCCACTTACTCAGTGCTATATAGACAAGGTCCTGAAGCAAATATAGACCTGAACCAAAACCTCCTCCATCTGAACACCCATTAACAAACATTTACAAAAACAATGAGAAGTCCTGTGGCACCTTATAGAATAACAGATTCTTTGGAGCATAAGCTTTGTTGGGCAAAGACCCGCATTGTCAAATGCATGCATTCTCATTGTTTTTGTGGGTGCAGACTAACATGGCTACCCCTCTGAGACCTGTCAAGCATTTACAAAGCCTTGGTTCTGAATTCAGGGTTTGTAGGCCCATCTGCTTTCTATGGCGTTCACCAAATTCACCAGTTTTACATCAGAACAAGTGATAGTTTTACTCAAACTCAATATCCTCCTGTGGAAAATTGACATAATTATATTCTTCTGTATCTTACATTGTTTGAATTTCAATTAAATGTTTGCAAAACATTTTGAGTTCCTAGTAGGAGGGGCTGTAAAGGCTCATAGAGCTGTTTTCAGTAACACTGAACTGAATATTTTTCTTTTGTTGCTCCTAATTTAATCACCAATTTTATTTATTTTAATTTATTTTGTTCTTGTGTTGGACATAAGAAGTGAACACATGGTAGAACTGTGGCAGCTCCCTAGCTTCATAAAGTTAGGAATATATATGTATATTTTATTACAAACAAGCTCCCAGGACTTCTGCTCTAGCAACTAAGCTAATTTAACATCTGGAAAAGTATTTAAATATGTGTATTAAATAATGTTATGACCCTAGATAAATGTGCAAGAGCAATCAAATTATTGACAAGCCCTGTGTGCATTTTTAATGGAGCTGATTTTCATTTTATTTTCATGGGTTATGCTTAATAAATACTGAAAATATTAGAAAGTCAGATCCAAAAATAGTCTTATTTGGAGTGAGATGTAAAACTGGTTTCCTGCTAACTGTTAATCATTCAAGAGGCCATCCCTTTCTGCAAGAGTAGCCTACTTGTCAGCTGACAAATTCCATCTTAGGTGCACCTGCTAACCTTTAATCATTGAAATACTCCAGTCTGCATTCTGTCTCAAAAATTGATCAAATACTGTTTGTTAATGGTGTCCCTATAGGAACTTGGGTAAAATAATTATTCTATTTGCACTTTCAGGTAGGGTGTTTTGGTTTTTTTAAACTTCCTATTTTAAGCAGTGGTCTAATGTTCTGTTTGATGTCAAACTATGTTATGTTGCTATGTTCCAACCGCCCTCCTCCCTTTTAGCTGATGAAATACCAGATTTGGTCAAGATCTGCTATGAGTGTTGTGCTCCTATTCTAGAGGAGGTGGGAAGGAATTTTGCAGCTTTTTCACCTTCCCCACTGCAGATTCAGGAAGGGCTTTGTTGATGTGTGGCACAAAGACAGTTAGGCTATATGTTGCAACTCATCATAAAAGTGTGAGCCAGATGTTCAATGCTGTAGTTCCATAGGCAAAGTATAGAGTTATGAGGTAAATATCTTGGTAAAGAACTTAAAAAGGAGGTGTTGGTTAAAGGAACAGAATAGGGTGAGGTTCAGGTTCTTATGAATGGTAAGGCAGTGAGCCAGCCAGCCTTTCTCACAGCTCACCTTAACTCTAGAAGGTGGAATGGGTGGGAAGGTCCAAGCAATGGGTTGGCTGGGGGACATTGGTGAAAAGAAGACATGGGGGCTAGTGAAAGCCCCCTGGGTGGTTATTGAATGAACATGGAGTTACCTGCACTGTACACTTTTTATCTTCCAGATAGTTCCAGACACAAAATAATAAAGTTACTGCTTGATCAAGATGATATCAAATGTCTCCTATTCTTCTTTTCATATAACCAGACAATCTAAGGTGACTTCAGTGGGAGAAGAATGAGATGCATAATTTGTGCAGCATTTTAGGATCCTTTGTGATGGAAGGCACTGTGTAAAAATAAGTTGATTTAAATGATCCCATCAGATATATTAAGATATGATACACATTGTGTTTTTTTTTCTTTTGAATCTGAGTGATTTAAAGCTCTTAACTGACAGGAGATTGAGTTATAGGAAATGTCAGTCAACTCTTCAGCTTGTCAGTATGCTGTCTTTCTCTCCATTGTGCCACGGAAAATGTATTTTAATTTTTTGCAAAGATCACTGCCTGTCTCCTTACCTTCAAAAATGTATTTTAAAAGCATTAATTCCATCTTCAAATAGACACAAAATCCTTAAACAGAAAAGGAGAAAATTTTAACACAGAACTTCAGAATTATGAACATTTGGGAACAGAGGTTGTTCGTAACTCTGAAATTTCATAACTCTGGACGAAATGTGATGATTGTTCTTTCAAAAGTTTACAACTGAAAAATGACTGATTATAACTTTGAAACTTTATTCTGCCAAAGAAAAATGCTGTTTTTACTATCGTAATTTAAATGAAACAAGCACAGAAACAGTTCCCTTACCTTGTCTATTCTTTTTAAACATTCCATCTTTATAGTAGTATATATTTAACACATTTCTGTACAGTATTTGGATTTTTGTTCAGCTCTGCTGCTGAATGATTGCACACTTCCAGTTCCAAATGAGGTGTGTGGAAGACTATTCAGTTTGTAACTCTAGTGTTAATAACTGTGAGGTTCTACTATAATGAGAAAACCATTGGAACCACAAACACAAGGAGGATAGCATAGATTTTCCATCACTTGGGCTACATCTACACTGGCACAAAACTTCGAAATGGCCATGCAAATGGCCATTTTGAAGATTATGAACGAGGCATTGAAATGCATATTCAGCGCCTCATTAGCAAGCCGCCGGCCGTGGCTCTTCGAAATTGCCACATTTTGCTCCCGTGCGGCTCGTCCAGACAGGGCTTCATTTTCAAAATGACCTCGCCAACTTCAGAATCCCCTTATTCCTACATAAGTTGGTGGGATCCTTTTGAAAACAGACCCCATCTGGACGAGCTGCACAGAAGTGAAACGTGGCAATTTTGAAGAGCCGCAGCTGGTGGCATGCTAAATGAGGCACTGAATATGCATTTCAATGCCTCATTAGTAATCTTCAAAATGGCCATTTGCATGGCCATTTTGAAGTTTTGTGCCAGTGTAGACACAGCCTTGATGTTTTAAGATCCATACCGGAAAACTTTCTGCAAGAGATGCTGTCACTCAACCAGAAATTTTAGACATTGTGCAGAAATGACTTGAAGAAATTCTGTGGATTTTTTATGCAGGTTGGCCTAGGTCATTAAACATTATTTGCACTACTGTAACATCTTCTGGCCTTAAAATCCATGAATTAGAAAATAAGGAATCTCTGCTACAGCTGTTTTGGTTCAGCAGCTTTATCATAAGTTCATAATAAGTTTCTACATCAAAATATCATTTTTTATGGTGGGGTGTTCAAAAAGCATTTAGTGGTGGCCTATTTGGCTATATCTTCATGGGAGGCACTATTTGGGGATATGGCAGTATCCCAAAATAGCTTCCCACATCTCAGAAACGATCCCATTGTCTCAAAACAGTTTTTTGAGATAATGGGCACACTACTCTGGCATCCCTGTACACCTCATCACAAGAGGAGTACAGGAATGCCTCGAAATAGCAATTTATTTTGGTACGTGGTGCCGTTTAGACAGTGTCACATGCCGTAATAGCCTATTTCAAAATCTACTCGAAATAAGCTTCTTTTGAGGTTAGGCTGTCATGTTAGACAGTCTTTCTGTCCCCAAGCTGAAGGAAATGGTGCCATTCTCATTGACCACAGCTGAAGCAAACTTCACCCCTATGCACTCTTCCAAATTCTGTTTCTTCTCTTAGTAGCATACCTTGAATGTGTTTCACTTTGAGTTTGTTTTGTTTGGGGATGGATTTCAGACTTGCTCTCAAAAATACATACACAATTGTGCACCTAATTTGAATCTGCAGGTATGGCAGTAGGGCACATATTGAATAGCGTGTGCTCATTTAATTAGCTATTTGCATATGCAAATACCTGAGTTGTGAGTTTCTCGTTAAGCCAGTTTACTTTCATTGGAATTTCCAGATATGAAGAAGTGGGTCTGTCCCACAAATCTCATCACCTAATAAATTATTTTGTTCATCTTTAAAGTGCTCCATGACTGCTTTTTTGTTTCATTCGTATGACTAGACCCATTGTTATCAATAGGAATACCTGCAAGATTGAACCTATTCATCTGCATAAAGCTTTGCTGGGTTGGGCTTCACAGGGGTAGTTGCATCTGTGTCAGTTTGACTGCTGAGTAGACTGTGTCTGTATGACAAGAGGTGAACAAGTTGAGGTGAGTGATAAACTGAAATTAATATTTAGCCTCAGAGGGGTAGCCATGTTAGTCTGTAGCTTCACAAATAACAAGCAGTCTTGTAGCACCATAGAAACTAATATATTTATTAGGTTGCAAGCTTCATTGGCAAAGACCCACTTCTTCATCTGAATGCTCACCACCTAATAAATGTATAAGTCTCTAATGCTATGTCTAGATTGCAGGTTTTTGTCGGGAGCCTGGAGGTCTCCTGAGAGAAATCTTCCACTTGGGGGGCCTTCTTCCATCATCTTAGACGACATTCCATGACGAAGAAGGGATGCATCGGCAGAGGGGGTTTTCCCAACATTTGAGGTCATGTGCACTTGGTTTCTGACCCTTTAACAAAAAAGTCATTAAGCACCTCTGCCATTTCCACTTTTTCTATTATTGTTTTACCTCCCTCATAGAGTAATGGGTCAACAGTATCCTTGGTGTTCTTGCTTTCAACATGTAAAATGTTTTCTTGTTGTCCTTTATGTCTCTATTTAGTTTGATCTCATTTTGTGCCTTGACCTTTCTAATTTTGTCCCTACATACTTGTGTTATTTGTTTACATTCATCTTACATAATTTGCCCCAGTTTCTTCCTTTTGTAGGACTCTATTTTGATTTTTAGATCGTTGAAGATCTCCTAGGGGAGATAAACCAGGGGAGACACTTTCCATAATTCCTACTATGCTGTGGTATAGTTTGCTCTTGGTCCTGCTGGCTCCCTGAAATGCCTGACATTCTCAGTAATTTTAACACATCTTAATATAAATGTGTTTGGTTATTCTGCTGTGTAGTTACTTTAGCTAAATTATATATAACCTGGCAATGGATCGTGTACAAAGAAGCAGAGATTTCACCTTCAGTAAATAACCATACCTGAGTCTTTAAAATGAAAATTTAAAAGACAGAAATGGTACCACTTAAAAGTTTCAGATGATCAAGGTTATCAGTGTTTCCTCTTTCCAACAGAATGTCACATGTGACTTTTTCATTGATTTTCTTTTCAGATAATTTTCCGTTGTTTCTTTTCACATCATTTTTGTATATCTCAAATAATCCTTTTGTAAAAATGTAGTGTATCCTTTGGCAAAGGAAATGAAATACCAAGGAGAGATTTCTGGATACAATTGAGAGTTTCAGCTTGTAGGAGTTGAACACTCAATGTTCCCTAAGGCACTTAGACTGAAATTCAGCCCTATGCAGTGGGCAGCACAAGGCTTAAGCACTTAGCTGTGACTTAAGCACTCAAGCAGAGCTTAAGCTGGACATAAAATATGAAGAATATGTGCCCAGCTGCAGGGGGTGGAATCTTTGAACAAAAACACTTAGGGAGCTCGGGGGAGCAGAGCAGAGTGAGCTGCAGCCAGCTTGCTGCACTTCACAGTGCCACAGTGAACTGAGTAACCCAGCTGGGAGAGGGTGGAGGGGAACAACCTTCTGTATCACTGTGGCTTCTGCTGCACTGGTGTTGGCAGGAAGGCAATACATGCTCTTGCCCCAAGCCAGGCCCCCTGGTAATTCCCTGGGTCACATGGCTTGGGGGTGGGCTTTGGGGAAAGGGAGGCAATGTGGGCAGAAGGGGGTGGAGCAGGGGTGGAAAGAGGTGGGGTGAGGGTGGATCGGGGCCTGGCTTGTGGGAGGAGTGGTGTGAGGGGAGAGCAGGAGTGGGAAGAGGTGGGTGGGGGAGGGGCTTTGTGTGGGAGGTGGGGTTGCCCTGGGTCCCACACCACTGTAGGGATGCTGTGGCATTTATATAGGATAATATTTTGTCATTTTATTGGTATGAGCAGTAACTAGCTCTGAAAATCGTTCTGCTGAGATCAATGAGACTTCCTAATGATGCAAGCAATGCTCAGCCATGAGTAGGTTGAGAAAATGTGGGCCATCATGCCTTAGAACATTAACATTTCACCTCTATAAATACTCACAAGCCTTTAGCGAGGTAAAATCCTATCCTCATTTCACAGGCAAGAAAGCTCAGGCAGAGGTGTTAACCACAGCGAGTCATGGCGATGAGAGGATCTGAGCTCCGATCTTTGTTTCCAGTTATAGACTCAGAGTAGCAGGACAAGATTTTCCAATCAGATGAGCCCATGGCCCCACATTTGTTCCTCCAACTGCTTCTGTTTCATAATTATATATAAATATACATCTTTTTTACACAATCTGATGGTGTGGAGCTCAGCTTGGCTTGAGGTTGTAGTAACTGCCAATTACATTATTAGGATGAAATCCTGACTCCACTATGGCTAGTGAGAGGTTTGCTGTTGACTTTAGTGGAGGTAAGAGTCCATCCTAAGTGTATTAACACATGGAGTTCAGTAGATAGGCCACTGACACAGGGGAATAATCAATATAATCTATCAGAGGGATAGGCATGTTAATCTGTATCTGCAAAAGCAATGACTAATGGATATACTGGAGCATAAGCTATCATGGGTTGCATTTGATGAAGTGGGTCTTTGCCCATGAAAGCTTATGTTCCAATATATCTGTTAGTCTATAAGGTGCCACAGGACTTCTCATTGTTTTTAATATAATCCATGGGCAGTACACCTAGGCTGAATTGCAGTGTTTAGGGTACGCACCACCTGTTGCTTTTGTTAGGAGCTGGGATCCCATGTGACTGGGAGGAACAGTGAGATGTCAATCCAGGTTTAAGTTTTGCAGCTATCAATTTCTATAGCAGCAAAACCTAGCGTTGTTTTAATATTATATTTTCCCTGAGACTTGAAAGGCTTTGCTACCACTAATAAATGCTACAGTTTTGAAGAAATGCAGCTGATAAAATCTATAGTGTACGGTATATAAAGAAACATACAGTGTTCAGTTGTTTTCACAGAGATATGAGGCTCTTCCAGAAAATGGAAGGTGTAATATAAGTGAAGAATAGCCCTTTACTATCTTTGTCTGTTCCTGCCCAATACTCCCAGCATTACCATGATCATCCTCTTAAAGAAATACTGTTATGATGGAGAAATGTGTTGTTTTTAGAGGCATGGGTTACTGAACTTGAAAAAAGTTGTTACAATTTTGAGTGCCATTCTCATTGTGAATATTTACCTAAAATTCTAAGAACTATGTAATGAGATATTATTTTTTTGGTTGTCAAATACTTGTCAGACCCCATCTCGATCCAAATCTATTTAAACTTGTTCATGTTTCCATGTGACAGACCTTGCCAATATTTCCAAGCTTTCCAATGTATTTTATGATACTGAAATGTAAAACCACACTTCATCTGTTTCAATTTTATTCATGTTTCCAACAGAGTTTCAGGTGAGACTGAGGGAAATCCATTCAATATTGTTATTTTGCTTGGGGTGTACTTTGTAATGACAGAAAGCAAAAAAGGTAACTGGGAGTTAAACTGTGTCCATTAGTGTAAAACAAGTTTAAGTTACACAGAATTTAGCTGTAGGTAGTGACATAGATAAGTGGGTCTGCCTGGCTTGTGGTGGCAGTGACTAATAATTATGTGCATAGGTGTAATCCTGGTTCCACTGCTGTCCACAGTTGCTTGCATGGAATTCAGAGGGGCCAGGACTTCATCTTAGGATATCATCATGTGGTATTCAGTAGGCTGGCAATGTTGCTGAGGTAAATTTTACTAGTCTATGAGACCTACATCTAGGTCTCTACTGTAAAACTATTATCTTCCTTTTCTTTGTTCCAACCAAATGTTCATACTTGGCTTAGAGTTCTGTCTAGAAGGAGCAATAAATCAAAAATGATCTTTCCTCATTGGCAACAAAAGTGGCTATAATTAAGGTAAAGTCTAACAGATGGACGCTACTGCTCTTGGTGAGCAGAGCTCACAATCCAATCTAGCAAGGTAGCTAGACATCTGAGGAGTCTCCTGCTCAAATATTAAAGAAGGGCATGGGCTTAAGCCTGCGACTGAGTTAGAAGCTCAGAAGTGTGGAGAGCAAGTGCATCTGTGAAAGACAAATGGTGACATGTTAGGGACTTGAGGAAGGGTTTATAAATCCATTTCTGTACTAGGGAAGATTCTAAAAATGGTATGGTCAGTAAAAGAAGCAGTGTTAGAGTTGCACAGAGAAAACATGTTGAGTTGGAGAATTCATTTATTGACCTTTGACCCTAACCACATTTTCAGGTTACTTAAATTATGTCTTTGAAAGTCTACATCTTCCTTATGCTTGAAATGTAAAAGTGACCATAAAGCTTCCCATTACACCAGCCTGTTAAAGACAACAAACTACAACTAGCAAGTCCAACTAGCTACACTTCATGTAACTCTGATGGGTTATGCCAGCCAAAGATCATGGGAAATTGAGTTGAAATGCAGATTTCGTAACACAGTGGATGCTTCCACTTTATTATTATTATTATTATTATTATTATTATTAATAATAATAATAATAATAATAATAATAATGTAACACAACACCTAGAGGCTACAGCTCAGACTGGGGTCTTGTTGTGGAATTAGTGTACAAGTACATATTGAGAGACATATATCCAAGATAGTCTTTGACCTGAAGAGCTTGCCTGTCAGAATAGACAAGACAAATGAAATATGGCTGGCAAACCAGAGGACTGGTCTATGCTACCACATTAAATTGGTCTCAGTTATGCTGTTTCAAATACCTCAATAATGCAACTTGAGTCAGTGTAGTTAGATCCTCTTACCCCTAAGTCTATGCCACACTGTGTCAATGAAGAGGTGGAGTACACAAATGGATGGGAGAGTGTTCCCCCCTCTCTTAAATGCGTCTTCACTGCACACACTAAATCATCACCCATTGCATTCATTGCAGCAGTGCCAAGCTACCATTAAGTGTGGATCTGGCCAGAGGCATAATGAAGGGAACTGACTGACCTAAAGTCACACACACCAGGTATACTATTAGAGGGGTAGCTGTGTTAGTCTGTATTCACAAAAACAATGAGAAGTCTTGTGGCACCTTATAGACTAACAGATATTTTGGAATATAAGCTTTCGTGGGCAAAGATCTGCTTCATCAGACGCATCCGTCACATTGCAGCTGACAAAGTGGGTCTGTGCCCATGTAAGCTTATGCTCCAAAATATTGTTCAGGTATAACTGTAAGTGGTATTCACATCTCCTGAATCTGGCTCCAGATCTCTGTCCACTCGACCACACAGCTTCCCTTTTACAAATACTCCAGTTGAGCCATGCCAGTTTACACTGGATGGGGATATGGCCCACAGGTTTTAAGGAAAAACAAAATGAATACTAATTTGGGCTGAATTGCTAATAAAAGATACTGTGGAGATTGTACTGGAGACTTAAGCTCATAGAAGCTCATGTTTATCAGATCAATATAGGCAGTGGAAGAATATTCATTCTCCATCTGTTTCTGATATCACTTTTGTATAGGAATCAGGTGAATGATCAATCAGCTTTCTGCTTCCTAAGTTCGTCTGTGGTGAAACAGGAATCCAAGGCCTTTAGCTGCTAAATGCCTTGAATCCTTCAAGGATTTAGAAAGTTCTCTTTCCTTTGGTGGGGTTACTTTTTATTTAAATCAAAGTCTGTGAGAGAAGACTGAGGCTGTTCAAGGTTTTTATTTGAAAAGTAGCCATTAGGAAATCTTCTTCTAGTTCTAATTTATGAACCTTCTGAGTAAATCTGCAGGACTGTGTTTTACTTTACAAACTTACAGCTTTCTAAGGTTGCATTAAACTCATTTCTAAGGTACTTGATTGATTGCAAGATGGATTTACAAATCCACAGACACATTTACCATTCTTCTGTGTGTCAGGGCAGATATACAAATTTAATGACAGATTTACAAATCATATGACAAATCCCCAAATAGAAAAGATTCTGTTCACCCCCAACCTTATTTCACACTTGAGATATATCTGAGTTAGGCTATAAATCAGGGCTCTGAAATTCTGCCATTGTAATCAAGTTTATAAATCCTACTCTTCTGTTTAACTGTAAATTATGATTTATACATCCTTTTCAGATTTTATATTTTTGCTTCTTCCCTGAAGCAAAGATTTAGTAGGGACCTTGAAGTTACATATCTAATTTTGATTGGGCATCTTTCTTTACATGAGTATATGAGACATGATGGATTCTCTCTTTGTGCCTCAAGAGAATCCAAAAATCTGATGAGCATGCCATATCTTTGGGCTTGTCTATACGTACTGGAAGATTGACATACTGCAGTTGATTTTTTGGAGTTCGATTTTGTGCCTCTGGAGAAGATGTGGTAAAATCAACTTCTCTGGGCTCAGTTCTTGACTACTGTACTCCACACTATCATGTGCAGTAAGGGATGTAAACACAAGACTAAAGAGCTTCAGACTTCACTAGTGGAGTAAGTCAATTCTAATAAATCAATTTTAGCTATGCAAATGTCATAGCTAGATTTGCATATCTGACATAAAACTTATTTCTCTTGTGTAGATTTACCGTTAGTGTCTGATTTAGATAATTTATCTTGTTGCAGCCAGGTTAAAAGGGTGGAAGACAAAGAGTCTTAAAAGTAGCTTTAAAGTAAATTCTTTTCAGTTATTCTCCAATTTCATCTGTTCAAGCATCAATTAAAATATTTAAGGATTAAAAAAATTGAACCTGGATATATTCAGCATATTGAACAACAAGTTCATTTCTTTATCTCTAATTTACTATTGATACTTTTTCTCTTTTCTATTCAGAACATATTTCTCTCCAACCTGTACAAGGCCAGGTTTTTATCTCAGTTTTACTGGGGAAAACTCAAATCAGAAACTAGCCTATGGCTTTCAAAAGGTTTGGCTACTGTCTTGTAGTATTTCCTGTTTCGATAAGAAATGCAAGAATCAATTTTTTTCTGTCTTGGAGTTATGCACATGCATCTCATTGGATATTATCATGGTATGAGCTAATATAAAGAGCTAAGTCGCAGTGTTCATCAAAAGCTTGATTGGTCCTTATAACGCAGTTGACTCACAGTTGTGGCACCTCCTGCTGTTTACTTTGGAATTAGATCCATGTGTCAGCAGGGCACTCTCTGCAGGTCATGCTTTGACTGTTGTTACTCCACTTTACTGTTTTCACCATATCTGTGTGGACTCGGGTTGCTTCCTGGACTATCACATCCTTTTCAAGACACTGCCCTCCAGCAGTGCTCATCACTCACTTCCAGGGGTGTCAGCAGCCCTCAGTCCTGGCATCTGCCTCTGTGGCAGCCTGAAGGAAGGTCTAGCCCCTTACCACAGTGTATATAGGCCATGTTCTAGTGTAGCAAGATGTGATGCAAGTGAGAGGTGGGAGCCAGGCCCACCCACTACTCTTGGTCCTGACCCTGGGACACTCTGGCACCTCCCGCCCTCCTTCTTTCCCTTTAGCTGCTACCATTCCCTGGCCCCTTTGTATCAGGGACCATAGCCTGGCAAGTATCAGACAGGTGCTTCTCTCTGGCTCCCTTGCTCTTGCTTCCTCTTCATGGGGAATAAGTTCCTCACCCTTGCTGGTCAGGGTAAGAGTGAGATTCCCTCAGCTATTTTCAGATCTTTTATTTACAATGAAATTGTTGTGTTACAAATACTTAGTTACAGTAGAGTTATACTATGTTTAAATAAGTGTAACTAAGACCAGATTTGACCCAATGTTTCTCAGATTTCTATTGAAATGAGTAGACTCTCTCATGTTCACTACGAAAGGGATGCTATCAATATCAACATTCATACTCATTTTACCTCCTGGAATGCTTTCTGCTTTTCTTATGATGTTGCATCCATATTTCCACATCACCTCATAAAGCAGCACATTTTTAGAAGGAGATAAATTATACTAGCACTGTAATTATGAGTGCTCCTAAGTAAGGTGTATGTGAAAGTCAAAAACAAGTTCACACAAGGGAACAAAAATACAAGCCTGTTCAATAGGGACGTCTTGCATAATGCAGCTGAGTACATAGCCAAGCCACAAGAGGATGTGAAAAAAGACTGAGAAGTGTGAATAGCAGATTTTTATCTGCGCTGGATTCATCCTGCAATTTCCATCAGTGTGTATTTTTATATGGTAAGTTGTAGAGTTGTGTAGCTGGTGGGCTTTTTAACAGACCAGGTGCTGAAGAAAGGCAACATGTACCTTTGAATTATAACAAGGCTTTCACACCAAAAAATGCTGGCGACTAATGTAGCAAGCACATTGATAAAAACAAGACCTGGATCCCTGTTAAAGACCATAACTTTTTGTCTCATTCTTGAACCTTTGCTCTTGCATGGATGCGAGACCTGGCATACTAAAAAAATCTTCAAATCACAAGCTACTGACATTCATAAGCAGGTGTCTGAGGCATACAACAAATGGCAAGACTTTGTCACAAATGAGGAACTTTGCAACAGAGCAGGACAATAACCACTTGATGTTCAGATCAAGAGAAGAAAGTGGGGATGGTTAGGTCACACTGTCAGAAAACCATCATCCAGCATAGTCCATCAAGCTCTTAAATTGAACCCACAAGGAAAATGCAAAGCAGGAAGACCACGGACAATGTGGAAAAGATCTACTGAGATTGAAGGACAACTGGGATACTCCTGGAGTCAGCTAGAAGTTTTGTCCTGAGACAGAGTGAAATAGAGGAGATTTGCAGATGATCTATTCTCCACTCAGATTACAAGGGTTTAAGTTAAGTAAATGGACATATTTTCAAAATGCAGCCTCCTCTTTACATATCTAGCTGCTTTCCCTTACAGGGATATTGTCTATTTTGAATAGTGACAGAGAGAGAGCTGTGTTAGTCTGCATTCTATCAAAACAAAAAAGCAGTCACATAGCACTTTAAAGACTAACAAAATAATGTATTAAGTGATGATCTTTCATGGGACAGAGCCACTTCTTCAGATCATAGCCATACCAGAACAGACTCAATTTATAAAGCACAGAGGTCCAAAAATTGTTATCAAGGTTGACAAATCAGAAAAATTGTTATCCAAGTTGGCAAATCAGAAGAGCAGAGGGGTGGCAGGAGGGAGGTGTGGGGTGGCGAAGTCAAGAGTTAGATAAAACAAAGTATGTAAAAGAGTCATTATAATGGGCCAGGTAATTGCTGTGCCACTTCAAACCACATGTTAATGTGTCAAATTTGAATATAAATGAGAGTTCTGGGCACTCTCTCTGTAAACAATCATTAAAGTTTCTTTTCAGAAAAACACAGACTTTCAGGTCATTAACAGAATGGCCCACTTCATTAAAGTGCAGGCTGACAGGTTTGTGAGTTAGGAGTTTTTCGATGTCTGTTTTGTGTCCATTCATTCTTTGTCAAAGAGTGTTTGAAGTCCATCTTATATACATGGTGTGTGGGCATTGTTGGCACATGATGGCATATATGATGTTAGTTGAGGAACAGGAGTGTGTTCCTGTGATTTTGTGAATAACATGTTTAGGTCCAGTGATGGTATATCCAGAATACATATGTGGACAAAGTTGACAACAGGGCTGTTGCAAGGAAAAGTTCCAGGATTGGTATTATTGTGGTATAGCCTGTGGTTGCTGGTGAGAATCCTCAAAAGGTTGGGAGGTTGTCTATAGGAGAGAACAGCCTGTCACCTAGGGCCTTCTGCAGTGTGACATCCTGATTTAGGATACGTTTTAGGTCTTTAATTATATCTATTTTGTCCATTTGGTATTTGTCTATTTTGGTACTTATATGATCCCTCATTGTCATTAGTTCCATACAACTCCCAAGTGTTTATCCTCATGTCACCCAAAATCTAGGGTAGAACCAGGAATTGAACACAGATTTCCTAAACACTGAAACAGTGCTTTAGCCACAGGGAACTCACATCTCTTAAGGGTAGTAACAGAGAGGAAGCCGTGCTAGTCTATACACTATCAAAACAAAAAGCAGTCAAGTAGCACTTTAAAAACTAGCAAAATAGTCTATTAGGTGAGCTTTCGTGGGACAGACCCACTACTTCTAGAGAATTCCACAGAGACTTTAACGATCTACACCCCACCATCAACTTGTGCCTCGATTACAACATGCAAGAGATACATTTCCTGGACACTACAGTACTAATCAAGGATGGCCTGATCAGTACCACACTGTACCGAAAACCTACTGATCGCTATACTTATCTACACCCTTCTAGTTTCCATCCTGCACATGTGACTAGATCCATTGTTTACAGTCAAGTTCTTAGGGACAATCGCATTTGCTCTGATCCAACTGACAGAGACCAAAAACTACAATAATGTTACCAAGTATTCATAAACCTGGATTACCCACCAGGAGAAGTAAAAAAAACAATTCAACAGGGCCAGACCAATACCCAGAGACCAGCTACTCCAAGATCGGCCCAGAAAAGCCAAGAACAGAACACCACTGGTCATCACCTACAGCCCCCAACTCAGACCACTGCAATGAATTATTAAAGACCTACAACCTATCCTTAATCAGGATGCCACACTCCAGAAGGCCCTGGGCGACATGCCTGTTCTCTCCTACAGACAACCTCCCAACCTCATGAGGATCCTCACTAACAGCCACAGTCTATACCCCAGGAATACCAGTCCTGGAACCTTTCCCTGCAACAAAGCCCGCTGCCAGTTTTGTCCATATATCTTTTCTGGAAATACCATCACTGGACCTAACCAGGTTACTCACAGAATCACAGGCACTTTCTCATGCTCCTCTACTAACATCATATATGCCATCATGTGCCAACAATGCCCAGATGCTTTGTATATTGGACAGACTTCTAACTCCCTTAGACAAAGGGTCAATGGGCACAAAACAGACATCAAAACACTCCAGATCCACAAACCAGTTAGTCAACATTTTAATGGAATGGGGCATTCTGTCAATGACCTAAAGGTATGTGTGTTCCTGAAGAAGAATTATTGCACCGTTCTGGAAAAGGAAACAGCCGAGCTGGCTTTTATATTCAAATTCAGCACATTAACACATGGTTTAAATCGTGATGGGAACTTTCTAAGTCACTATAGGGGCTAGTCTGCATACTTGGTTCAATCTAATTCTTGACCTTCCCCCCCACCCCTCCACTCTCTGATTTGCTCACCTTGATTATCTTTTTCTGATTTGTCTTCCTTGCTTACTGTTTTTGGTTCTCTGTGCCTTAAATATTGAATCTGTTCTGGTCTGGCTATGGTCTGAAGAAGTGGGTCTGTCCCACAAAAGCTCACCTACTAAACTATTTTGCTAGTCTTTAAAGTGCTACTTGACTGCTTTCTCTTAAGGGTAGAGGTAGATAAGCTGTGTATTTAAACTGAGAACAATCTCTGCTTCTCTGAACAAATCTTTGTGACAGTGCCCATTGAAGTTTTCTGCCCAGCTACTAAATTAGGCTTTGTACAGAGGTTAATTTTTGTATTCAGGACACACAGCATACACATACTTTAACGTATTTCTTTATTCCAGTGTTAGTTGCATATGTACCAATGTCATATCAAAGACACTTTTTAAAATATGGTCAGTAATTGGGAAAGCCTTCATTTCTTCTGTACGCTTTGTGTGGGTCATACATTGACATTGTTTGTGGAGGTTTTTCTCTCAGAATTATATATTTCAACAACGTAGAGATGAGATCCTTTCTTGGAATATATTTTTGTGGTATACTGAGGACTGTGATGGAATTTCAAGCTATAGCTTTAAGAGCGCAGAGGCTTCCTAGTCCTGCTTGCAGGCTAGGGGACTCTGTAGGGATGTGCGTGATTAGTGTCAGCCGAGAGAAGGCAGCCTAGAGTAAGTTTGGTTGAATTTTGCCTCTTGGTTTTATTAAGTTAGGAACACTGCCATATGGAGTTATTTTATTTCTACTCTCCCGTTTTCTTTTATTAATAGTCCTATCCTCATCAATGATTTCTGTTATCTTCATGGAATACACAAAGAAAAGATAGATAAAAACATTAAAGTACTGTTGCTGAAGGTTGCAGTGTAACACATCTTGATATTCTAGAATTTAGATCAACGCATAAGAGCACCATAACAGAGAGAGAGAAAGCAGGCTGCTTCCTAAAACAAAGAAGCACGTCTCAGCTCCTTAAGGATCAAAGAGAAACAAAGATCTCCATCCTCAGCTGAAGGCATCTATTCTCCAACTATTTTTGTGGAGTCTTTTGCTGAACTCATCTCTTCTTCATAACAAAACAGCAGAAGTGTAGCACTTTAAAGACTAACAAAATGATTTATTCAGTGATGAGCTTTCATTTGTGAATTGGAATTCATATTCAAATTTGACATGTTAACACATGGTATGAACAGAGACATCAATTACCTCATGCATTACAAGGACTGCTTCCCTTTCTTTGATGCTCGTAATTCTCTCAGACAGGATACTTAAGCTCTCCCCTCCCCTTTTCCCCCTCTTTCTGTCCTTTTTGATTTGTAGGTTTTATTGCAATTTTTTTTTTGGTCCTCTGCACTTATAAATGTCAGTCTGTATTGGAAATGAGGTTCATCTGATGAAGTGGATCTGCCCCATGAAAGCTCATCACCGAATAAATCATTTTGTGAGTCTTTAAAGTGCTACATTTCTGCGGTTTTGTTTTGTTGGAGTACAGACTAACACAGCTACATCTCTGTTACTATTCATCTCTTCCTCTGGATTCCTAAATATTGCCAGTAACCAGAACTACTTTTTTACATCTTCAATGTGGCCAAGAAATTGCCCCCTTTCTCCTTGAATATCGACCTTCCTTGTGGTAGCTAGAGAGTATCATTTTAACATTTTGCTAGAGCATATAGATAAGAGCACCTTACACCAGTTTCTGCTGTCCACATGCATGGTTAGATCAGTTGTGAATCCACTTAAAAATCAAATCTTTATAGATCTGAAAGAAAGACCCCAGAGAGAGTCTTCACAAAAATACTGCTGCAGCCATTGTTATTGATAAAGAAAAATTGGCTATTAGGATGCAGTTTGTATATGCCCTAGGCATATACTTGCTCATTGATAGGCTTCTGCCTATAGAATTCTCACATGCTGAGCTCCAGGCAAACCTCTTTGTAAAAGCTTTTTGTGAATGAATTGGGATGTCAGGCCAACTTCAGCGATATCTGAAAAGGTGGATTTGAAACTGTTAGGAAGAAGGAAAGAGTTACGGTCCCTTTGTGTATAATTGATCATCTTCCAAATTATGTACATATCACCCAGATGATGTACTGTAGTGATGGATGACTTGGAAATGTGTATAACGATAATAAATTAGGTGAGCCGTAGTCCCATCAGTCCTTAGTTGGCACATATACTCATCTAAAGCACTAACTATTCTGTCTGATTCCTGATCTATTCCTTCCATACAAGATTAGAATTTTTAATATAGTCCTACCAATTTTTCAGTGGTATCAGAAACACAGATTTTAAATCCTCAGCCTACTGTAAACTAGTATAGATCGACTGCATTCAGTTCAACCCCTTGACAACAGCTGAGGAGCTAAGCTCCTGTCAATTATAGTTGCATCGACTATTTAAGACTGACATTTCATCTTGGAAAAGCTTAATTAGTAAATGACAGTGTGTGAATAGCCTAAGGCTGTCTGGACCACTCTGTGCACTTAGTAAGCATCCCCACATGAGAAAAAGTGATGAGGTAATTAAGTACCAGGTGATTAATCAATCAACAAGGGGATTCCCTCCTCAACTGAGAATGGCTAAAAGAGAGATGAGGGCAGTGGGAGACTGCAAAGCAGGATAAAGCCGCCCAGAATCTCAGACAGGTGAGATTTTCTTCTGCTCCTGTCCTGTGCCTGAGTATTAGGTAACAGCTCAGGGGGAAAACTTCATGCTGTGCGGAACAGACATATGTAAAATGTGTTGTAAATAAAGCACATAATGCTTAACTTAATGTCGCTGAATAAAAATGTTTTCAGCAAAGAATGAAAAGAAAGGCAACTGCCCTCTGACAGGAAAGCAAGGTTATCTCCTGCTTTTACACTGATCATTGTCAAAGGCCACATTAAATGAAAGGAAATGTTTTCAAACTGTCCTGTATATCAGTGCTCAACAACCTTTATGACCTCATGGCACGTTTCAGCACTCATTATAATTTGGCCCACCCACTATGTATATAACCAAATCCCCTCCCGCAGAACCAGGCACCCCCAGTCCCCTGCTATATCCCAATCCCTCACCTCTCCCCCAGAGCCAGACACCCCAGCCCCCTGCTTTAACCCAACCTTCTCCCCTCCTCCAGAACCATGCACCCCCAGCTCCCCACTTTTACCCAATCTCCCACCCTTCCCGCAGAGCCAGTCACCCCCCTCCACACACTAACTCAATACTGGCAACTCACCAGTGCCGCCGCTGCCGCCACCACCACTGCCACGACCCAAGAGCCACCACCACATGCTACTTCCACCTCGCGGTGGTGTGCATGTGCAGAGCAGCGGACGGAACTCCTGCAGTGTGGTTCTGAGTTGCGGAGCACTGCTGTGCATCACTGTTTAGTTGTGCTGTGTTATTAGAGAAGACTAGCCCATTAAAAATCAAAGGCTATAGCTACACTAAAAGCATATGTCAACAGACGTTACTGTTGACAGGGAAATCTCGACCGTATTCTGTCGATGGGTTGCATCTACAGGCAACTTCCTGTCGACAGAGAACTGCCAGGCTGCACTGCCCTCTGGTGCTAGAAAATGGAATGGCAGCTCTGGAAAGAGGGCTGCCCGGCAACTGGAAGCACTCTCTGTCAACAGACATGTCTACACTGCACTTTTGTCGACAGTATTCAGTCCAGAGACTGTAATGCCTCAAATTTTTAGGGATAATACTGTCAAGGAAAATGCAGAGTTCTGTCGAGAGAATGCTTTAAGTGAGTGGACATTCCCTGAGTTATGTCGACAGACAGCCCCTGCTGTCCACAAAACTCTGTAATGTAGACCCAGCCTAAATGTAATGTCCCCACATGAATATGATCATTCTTTTTACACAGAGATTAGCCAGACTTGTTCAGCCAAAACAAGAATTGCTCAGAATGATTACTCAGAAAGGGGCAGGGGAGGGATAGCTCAGTGGTTTGCACTGGCCTGCTGAAGCCACAGCTGTGAACTCAATCGTTGAGGAGGCCCTTTAGGGATTGGGGCAAAGATGTCAGGGATGGTGCTTAGTACTGCCAAGAGGGTAGGGGACTGGACTAGATGACCTCCCAGGGTCCCTTCCAGCTCTAGGAGATGTGGACCTTCAATTAAAAAAATCAATAATAATTAAAAAAAATATTCAAAATAAGCTAAAAACTTTTATATGCCATGTTCCACCTTGGGGAGGGGATGTGTGAGGGACAGAATAAAATTCAAAGAAACAAGACACACACATTTTTCAACAAGCTGGGAAGGTTCAGTCTAATGTATAATCATTACTTCAGCATCACATTATTTTATACCTCCTGTATGGATTTTGATTTGGGGAGGTATTTTTGGGGGGGGTATTATTGCACCAAATCTGGGCTGAATCTTGCTCCCACTCAAGTCAATAAGAAAACTCTCATTAGCTTGAACATTGCAGGATAAAGCCCTCTACACTGTCTAATACTACTCAAGTTCTCTCCACTGTAACAAACAAGCACTTGTGTACCATTTTGTGCACTCAGCTATGAGGTCTTCCAGCCCTAAAAATACAGTCTACATACAGAACAGGTCCCAACTTCTAAAAACAAAAATTCACGTACATAATCTGCTATGATCCCTGAAAAATGTTGGTAATTCCCAATTAAAAACCTTTCCTCAGGCATGTCATGATACCAATGGGGTTTATAGAATTAAGCTCCCTAAATTCATTTGTAACCTGCTGTTAATACCAACTTCTTAACAATCTCTGCATATATAATTTTAAATATCTCTTAAGACCATGGTGCTGAATTTGCATCCTCTCTGCTGGGATGTGCTTTTTAATGAGATATTACACCACTAAGCAGTACATCCTAAGATCTGTGCCTGTAAAGAATTGTGTAGATTTTAACATGCTGTTGTTACAGTAGTTTGTATTACTATTGTTGGCATAAATTCTTTGGGTGCTTTGCGCATGAATATTGCAATTTATTAGAGCTGGGAAAGAATCATACATTGTGCAAAAGGATGCAAAAGTCTGCAGCCCATCTGCTTTGTAACACAGAGCACCACCAATACATTAGTCTGGTGTTCTGTTTTTTCCAGTTTTATCTCATCTAATATAGAGTCCAGTTCAAGTTCTCTGTGCTGAAAACCCTCCTTGGGATCAGCTCCAGCCGCTTGGGAAACCACCCTTCCTTCTATGAGTGTGACATACCCCAACAATCACTCTTCAGGGAAACAATTTAAATTGCCAACCACTAGGGCCAGGCTCATGTGTGCAGGAAGTGAAACTGCTGCAGAGCAGAAGCTAGACTATGAAACTCTTTCCCTTGAGAAGCAAGAACTACCGTGGAACTAACCATCTTCAGAACTAGAGATCTGATCGCTAGCCCAGTGAAATCAATGGGAGTCCTTCTGTTGTCTTCAATGAATTTCGGTTCAGCCCCTAAATGCATAACTAATTTATTTTCCCCTGAATAACCACCCACAACACTCAAGGAGTATCAGCAAATCAAGCTCTTTTTTTTTGTATAGAATGATAAGGGGGGAAAAGTGAATCTAATTGCCATTTTAAATACTTAGGAGATGTTTAGACAGGACAGTGATGAGAGCTATGTAGCTACTTAAGCACTGGTTTGGCATATGCTTAACCATTTTGCTGAATGGGGGTCCTAGATAGACAGCATACCAATTGCTGCGTGTAGGTCATTCGGAGTCTGAGATCTCAATTGTCTGGCCTGACCACTGGGGCAGTGACTGAGAGCAAATACCAAAGGTTGAAGCCAGAAATAAAATGTAGATTGGGCTGAAGGCGGTGTTGGTATGAGGGGCTGGGAACAGGATGGGAGAAGAACTATCATCAGAGTATGTAGACAAACCAAGTCAGAATCAGAGTCAAAGTCTGGATGCAGACAGAAGTTTGAAGCCAGGGTGGGATCAAGTGTTGGGGGTCAGTGGGCAGGTCAGGAAGAGTTTTAAAACAGGGTTGGAATAGGTCATGGACGAGGCTGAAGTGGACTGGAGCCAGGCTCTAGCAAAGCTAAGATGGGGGTGGGATTGAGGGCAGGCCGTCAAGGTGGCAGGAGGGCTCCCAGCCAAGTGGTGCTGTTACACAGACTAACTTTTGGCCCTGGCAGTGAGTGACGTACCTGTGTCTGGCAACCCTATGACTTGGGCTCTTACCAGAGTTAGGCTACTGTAGGGTGCCTTTGAGTCGAGTCACTGCTGGTCAAGCTTGAGGCCTGTGTGAGTTACACTGAGTGAGTAGTCTTGATACAGCTGCAGCTTAGCTTTGTTTAAAGCAGATATAGCAATATTTCAGGTACCACTGCATTTTTCAGAAAACACTATAATCAAGTGCCATATACAGCTGTACTGCTTTCCTCCTGAGTCAAACCTTTTCATAAGTATTTTTTCCATTTAAAATAATAATCCTTCAATTTGTTTACTGCTATTTTGGCTGCTTCCCTGATTTCCAAAGCTTTTGGTGTAGGTGAAAACATTTATTAAGACTTTGGCAGTTATTTACATGACTACAAAGGGAATAAAACAACAGCTAAATTTAAATTTTAAATAAAATATACTTAAGCCAACAAACTGTGCCACATAGTCTTCCAATAGATAAAATAAAAATTGGACAAGCAAAACTTAAAACCAGCAGATAATTATGCCAAAGCTCAATTTTTCCTTTATGTTTTTGTACATCTTAAAAAAATTAAATTGGAAGACAATCTTATCTTTTTGTAACACAAAAGAAGTTATGTCTAAAATGCATAATTCATAAATTGTATTATTTATCACTCAAAAAACACTCCTCCCTTTGGAACTTTCAGAAAATGCCTTGTGTTTCTTTGTTTTGGTTGGTTGTCTTTTGTTTTCTTCAGGGTTTCTTTGGCGGGTTGGGTTAAGGAATTTTTTTATTATAATTATTTTAACATAATTATAGGAAATCCTGTATTGTAGAGAAAGGAGTAGTGAGCTTCGTACTGTTAAAAAAAAAGTTTGCCAAGCTAATGAAGAAATATGAATGTTAACAAGCAGAAAAACAAAGCTTGGAAGCCAAAACACTAAATGTTGTGTGGCTCAGGGGAGTGGTAATGAGATGTGGAATCTTTCAGCACCAGATAAAACTGGCCTAGATTTTTACAGACCAAAAGAATTTACAATATGAGGCTGTTAAGTGGCCTATGTGGATTGAGGGATGCATCTCTTCCTGGTTTCAGTGTCCATATGTTCTCTCCTGTGCATCTAATTTATGTTTCCCCAGTCCTGGCCTGCCTAGAGGCTGAAATGGCTCCTACATAACTGAAAGCAGTTGCAAGGCTTTACATAAAACCATCTGCAGCCAATGTGCTTTCTCCCCAGCCCTGGCACAGCTCCTGTGCTATAGTGCATTTATGCTGCTCAAGGTTTTCTCTGGGTCAGAGGCAGATCTGCAGACAGGAAGAGCAGGGAGGTGGGGGAAGGTATGAGGGACAAATCCCAGGGTATAGCATTTAAAAGGGGCCTGGAGCTCTCAGCCACTGACACTGCTGTGACTGCAACAGCAGCAGCAAGTGAAGGGTCAGGCCCCTTTGAAATGCCATAGAGCACCACTCTGCCACTCCATGCAAGTCCATGCACTGGTGGGGAGGGCCCAGTGCCATGTTCCAGGGCCCACTGTTGGCCCCACTGGTCAGAGGGAATCCTCAGTTTAGGGCAACAGTCCTGCTGCTTTGCACTGCCACCAAAACCAGGATTGAGGACTAAATCCCAGAACTGAAATCCTTGCTCCAGTGAAGGTACTAGGAGTTTGACATTGATTAAATGTCAGGATTTCACCCCACATAAACCCCAGAACCAAATGTATTGCTACAATTCTGTTTTAGCAAAGATGAGGAGGAAGAAGGCTTGAAATTACAAAAATCTGTTCAAATATATTTTGTCCTATTCAACTAGCTCTAATACCACATACAAGGAATAGAGTCCACAAAATATATGGACAAATTACGTAAGCAGGGTGTGCACCTATAAATACTAATTCCTCTAAGTAATTCTGGTCACTACCTGGCTGAATCCCCCTAGCAGACTGTCACGGTACTGTGTTTCAGAGCCAGCCTTTGGATTCCACATGGTATCAAGTCAAATGCACACGGGCAGTGTCCAGTCATTGAGGGGCCTCCAGGAACGTACACACTCTTTCAGGCCCCCTTTGGGACAGGGGATTCTACAGCCCAACTGCCATATGAAACCAGCACTGAACCTTCCCACACCCTCCAGCCACTTACATTTGTTCCCTGAGAGATCCACCCTCATGGATATGTTGGTTAGTCATTTAACTCTTCAGAGACCTGAGACAGAGAAAGGCAGGGACATAGATTTTCCACAGGAACTTCTTAACCATGTGTGTAGACTTTATTGTGAGCACAGGAGACTTACACGTCAATGCAAACCAATAAACACAGGAATATAACCTCCACACACACACACACCCTGTCCCCAGCAGATCCCTCATAGCTCCTGCATGTTCCAGGAGTTGGTCCCTCTCCCTGGAGAAATGCAATCATTTGCAGAAGTGTGTCTTACCCAGGAAAGCTCATGACCTAAGAAATGTGTTAGTCTTAAAGTGCTGCAGGACTGGTTGTTTCTTGTGAATTCAGAAGTGGGCGTAGGCTTGTTCCTTGGACCGTCCCAGTCCTTATTCAGGCAAGTAGTGTATGGAAGCCGATGTATCTAGTCCTCTAGCTATGAATTACTAGTTAAATGTTTGCTGTATCGGGTCCTATTGTATAAGGGCTCCAGATGGAGATCCTGATGGAAGTTTTGCAACTACAGTCATGCCCTGAGATACGCCCATTTGGATTACAATAATTCAATTTTACAAGGAGTTTCATTTAATACCCCTGCTTCGGCTTATGAGGCATTTCTTCGCATTTATGAGGACTGATTTGGATTTCACATGCCTCAGCGGGACGTGGCCGCCCTGCGGCAGGAGAAAGGCCATGGCTCCAGGCAACAGCTGCCCGCAGCTGCATCCTGCCCAGCGCATCTCTCCGCAGCGCCCGGTGGCAGTTTCCCGGAGCCCCCCCTCCCAGGCGCTCTTCAATTTCTGTTCCCCTCACAGCCCTGTCTCTGCACCTGGGACAGCCCCCAGAAAGCAGGTAAACAGCCATATTATAGAGTAATTAATGAAGGGAAAATGCCTTGTTAGGTAGTGTTATAATAACTAATGTTAACTATGGAAGTAATTGTGTTCATTTTAATGGGCTTTGGTGTTGTTTCAGCATAAATGGGTGTAAATTTTGGGGCTCAGGAACACATAAAATTTTTTCACATTGAAATTAATGGTAATTACTTTTTTGACTTATGAGAATTTGCCCTAAGAGGGGTTTTTCAGGAATAAATCATCCTCATAAGGCAGGGGAAGACTGTACTCTGCCTGTCCCTTGTGCTGACTAGGAAAATAGTCCTAACTATACGCATGATGAATGTAAGGTGATGCTCAATGGAAAAGCTGAGACCCTCACAGGAGGGAAAGTGGTGCATCATTACAGTAACATGGCACAAGAGCATCATGGGAGAAGTAGTCCAATCTGCAGACTCCGCATTTTGTTTTCAGTTATTCACAAAAAAAAAAAAAAAAAGAATTATTCCAGAGAAACCAGATGCTTTTCTCAAAAATAAATGAATAAAAACCATAGTGTCCAAAACATGTATTTCAACAAAGAAAACAACCTTGCCTGACCACAAATTTTCGACCCACTTGAATATACATCTTCAGGATCTGTGATTGTAAAGCATTTTCACTATGAAAGACATAGTTAGCAAAGGAACAGTGAAATGTAGATAGCATTTTCCACTCTTTTGAATAATCATTTTCATTGCATGTGTATCCTGTGGCATACACAAAATCCTAGCAGGGCAGATTTTTTTTTTTAAAGTCTACCTTTCTTTGTCTGTTCTTTACTGTTCAAATCAGTGTTTCCAGTGTCTGCCAGGTAGCTCTAATCTGTCAGATCGCTGAGCAAGTCTCTTTGATGTATTTACAGTGATAATTTAAGTGAAATTGAAATGAAAAGAAGGAAAAGGTCACAGTCTTAGAAATAGTTCTTTATAAAGGATTTGGATGATCACCTGACAAATATGCCTCAGCAGGAACCAGTGTTATAATTAAGGTTTATAATCTCGTCTCAACCCGCAATTCCTTCTCATAAATATTACTGTTCCTCTCAGTGGTACTTTCAATAGGATTACTTCTTGCAAGAAACAGTGTGATTAATTCTACAAAGCAAGGTTCATTTGAATGTGTATTCATCTCCCAATCTCCCAGTTGCTTTGAACTCCCTTTCCTCCAACTTCCCAAATGTAAGGTCATCTGAGGTGAGTCCTCTGAGATTTCCTAATTCCTTTGTTTTAGCACTACTGTTTTCACTGTCCTAACTTCAGTTTGACCATGAAGTCCTCTCCACCTTTTTCCTTTCAATTACAGCAAGGAGCGCTGGAGCTATGAAACACTTGTCAGTTTTTTGCTTACTGATAATGTTATTATTTACAGTACTGTAGCATCCAGAGCGTCCATCCAATATCAGGACCTTATTATGCAAGGTAATCTGCAAATGTGGAAACAATTGCTGCCACAAAGAACCTGAATGGACAAGGCAATCAAGTATTGTTTTAGCTTTGTGGGTCCCAGGTTGTTAGAGAGACAAGCTGAGTAAGATAATACCTTTTATTGGACCAGTTTCTGTTGGTGGTGGTGGTTATGGGGTGTCTGGGGTAGAGGTAGTACCTTTGACTCTCCGGCAGCTGTGCCTTTTCAGGCGGATGGAAGCACTGGTCCTCACCCACCACTCAACTCTCACTGTTGGCTCCTACCAGCTGTTGTGCATTACAGCGATGCCATCCCCAGGGCAACTGCGTTAGCTCGCAGGCGAAACGCAGTGTGGGGGGTCTGGTCAGTCTCACATACCGACTTTAGGGAGGGACTTGTTCCTTCTCCCTTCTAGTGCACAGTCTCAATGGTGGACCAGGAGGTGTGGTGCTGCAAATAGACAACTCCTGTGAAGGTGGAGGAAGACGCCCCACTGCCTTGTGGGTTATCCTGGGAAGGAGTAAGGCTAAGGGAGTAAACCCTGACAGAAAATCCAGAGGGGAGTCCTAAGGCGGTTCTGTGTCAACTTCTGGCACTGTCCCAGCAACTCCTGCAGCTGAGCTGGTACCAAACATAGAGGTTATCCTTTCCTTTGGACTATATCAGTAAAGCTGAGGGGATGGGCCTGGTGTCTGGGCAGCCCAGGGTCTCCATAAAAATTGCCCAGGCTTGCACCTGGAGAGGTACTCCAGCATCACTTAACTGCGTTGAACCAACACAGGAGGCAACAGATACTGGTTATAAGCTCTTGCTCGATTGGCGTAGAGAACGAGCACCAGGGGTTTCTTCCGACAGCAGGAGAGATCATCACATCTCATTGGACAGTCACTGCCCGCCTTAAGCTGGGCAGCCCCCAGCCAGTAGGGTACTGTCTCGCCACAGTTCACTTGCCTTACTGGGTGCATGAGGCTTAAGGTTCCCAAACTTGACAAGTGACTGAAATGAGCACCAGACAAACCAACAAGAAAATTATTAAGAAAAGGGAATCATCAAAGTTTCAAGCTTGCTTGTTGGAATGTATGGACCATGTTGACTGGTTTGACTGAAGATCTTCAGGACATCAGCGACACCCGAAAGACCCCTGTCATCAACGAGGAACCGAAGAGGCTCCAAGCTGACATCTCCACTTTGCAGGAGATGCAACTCGCAGCTTCCGGATCCCTAAAGGAAAAGGACTACACCTTTTTCTGGCAGGGCAAAGCCCAAGGGGAACCCAGAGAGCATGGTGTCGGCTTTGCCATCAGAAACACCCTTCTGCAAATGGTGGAACTAGTCACAGGCAGATCAGAAAGACTTCTTCAGGTCAAACTTCAAACCTGCACTGGTCCCATCCACCTGATCAGCACTTATGCTCCAACACTGAACGCCACACCAGAAGCAAAGGACAAGTTCTATGATGAGCTCAGTGCTGCCATAGTGCAAATACCTGCTTGTGATCAATTGTACCTTTCAGGTGACTTCAGTGCAAGAGTTGGAGACGATCATGACTCATGGCCCGCTTGCCTAGGTCACTTTGGTGTGGGAAAAATGAATGACAACGGACAGCATATCTTTGAACTTTGCACGTACCACAATCTGTGCATCACAAACACATTTTTCCAAACCAAGCCACAGCACAGAGTGTCATGGAGACACCCACGCTCAAAACATGGGCACCAATTAGACTTGGTCATCACCAGTTGCGACAACCTCAAAAACGTCCTCCTGACACACAGCTACCATAGTGTCGACTGCAATACAGATCATTCGCTAGTCTGCTCTAAGCCCAAGCTGAGACACAAGAAGCTGCACCATTCTAAACCAACTGGAAGGCCCCACATTGATGCCAGAAAGACGGCAAACTCAGAAAAAGCTGAAATGTTCAGAGAGACCCTTGAGGAAAATCTGCGCAGCAGCCCTGGGAGTGCTGATGCGACATCCAGATGGCAGCATCTGGGGGACATAATCTACAATACGGCCTTGTCAGTGTTTAGAAGAAGAGCTGGAAACACAAATGACTAGTTCAAAGCTAATGCCGATGAGATGATTTCAGTGATCGAAAAGAAGTGTTCTGCACTTCTGGAGTATAAACGCTCACTGAGTCAGAGTACCCAGCAGGCACTCAGAGTAGCCAGAAAAATAGTACAGCAGACAGCCAGGCACTGTGCCAACAACTACTGGCTTAAGCAATGCAGCAGTATCCAGACCTGAGCTGACTGTGGTAATCTCAGGCGAATGTACGAGGGCATAAAGAAAGCAATGGGACCCATCCAGAACAAGACGGCACCTCTGAAATCCAAATCTGGTGAAGTCATCACTGACAAAGCCAAACAGATGGAGCGATGGGTCGAGCACTACTCCGAACTGTACTCATGCGAGAACACTGTGGTTGATACAGCCCTCAACGCCATCAATCGCCTGTCAGTCATGGACGAGCTGGACCAGGAACCAACTGTGGTCGAATTGGAGAAAGCTATTGACAGCACTGCAGTAGGAAAGGCCCCAGGCCAGGATGGTATACCACCAGAGGTAATCAAGTGTGCCTTGGACACTCTTGGACAGGACGTTGCTGAACCTCCATCAATCAGCATTGACAATTACATGCTAGAGGTCGTCCACGAGTTTACTTACCTCGGGTCCGCCATCACCGACACCCTGTTGCTGGAGTCTGAGCTAAACAGGAGGATTGGAAAAGCAGCCACAACTCTGTTCAGACTTAGCAAGAGAGTGTGGAACAACAACAAGCTGTACACTCACACCAAAATGCAAGTCTACAGAGCCTGCATTCTCAGCACCCTTCTCTATGGCAGCGTGTCTTGGACCTTGTATGCCCGCCAGGAAAAGAGGCTGAATGTCTTCCACTTGCACTGCCTCAGGCGCACTCTTGGGATATCGTGAAAGGACAGAGTGCCCACCAACGCTGTCCTCGAGCAAGCTGGAATTCCAACCATGCACACCCTCCTCAGGCAGCGGCAGCTCCGCTGGCTTGGCCATGTTCACAGGATGAATTATGGAAGGATCCCAAAAGATATCCCGTATGGTGAGCTAGCCTCTGGCAAAAGACCTCCTGGACGCCCCCAATTGCGCTACAAAGACGTCTGTAAGAGGGACTTCAAGGAGGTAGACATCAACCGAGATAGTTGGGAAGAGCTGGCAGACGACCGCAGCAGCTGGAAGCAGGAACTACACAAGGGCCTTCAGAAGGGCAAGATGAAGATCAGACAGCTGGCAGAGGAGAAGTGAGCCCATAGAAAGGACAACAAGGACCTGCCAGACACCCACTACATATGCAGCAGATGTAGCAAGGACTGTCACTCTCATGTGGGCCTCCACAGTCACAGTCAACTCTGCAAATGACGATCTTAAATGGAGTTATGAAGGGTGCAACCTATAGTATATGCAGACTGAAGGATGCCTTGGACTTCTGTTGGTGAGAAAGAACAAGCTTTCTTCCTCACTGTCATCGGTCCATTGTCTCCTTATCACTGTAGGCTACATAGTTCCCTCCAGGAGCCAGTTGCTGACATGGATTCCTGTTCCTTTTCATTTTCAGATGATGTGTGTTCTAATTCTGGCCCTAGGGTGGCCAAGCTTTCAAATCACACAAAACCAAACACCCCCGCCCTGCCCTTCACCAAGGCAATGCCACAGCCCTGCCTTTTTTCTGAGGCCCACCTCTCCACACACACACTTCATTCTCCCTCCCACCATTGCTCACTCTCCTCCACCCTCTCTCACTGTCACTTGGTAGGGGCAGGGGGTTGAGAAGTGGAAAGGAACAAGGGCTTTGGCTGGGGGTGCAGGCTCTGAGGTGGAGCCAGAACTGAAGGGCTGGGGTTGCAGGAGGGGGCTACAGGCTGAGGCAGGGATTTGGGATGTAGGTAGAGGTGAGAGCTCTGGCTGGGGGTGTTGGCTCTGGGTTGAGGCAAGGGATCAGTGGCTTGGGATAAAGAAAGGGCTCGGGGTTGAAGCTGAGGGGATCAGAGTGTAGGAGGGGGCTCAGGGCTGGGGGCAGGGTGTTGGCGTTCAGGAAGACGTAGAGGGTGCAACTCTGAAAGGGGGCTCAGTGTTAGGGCCAAGGGCTGGAGCACTGGCTATGGGAGGGGGTTGGGGTGCAGGAGTAGTTTTTAACCTGGAGCAGGGTGTTTGGGTGCAGGGGGGAGGTTCTGGCCTGGGGCAGGGCATTGGTATTCAGGAGGGGGATTGGGATGCATGTTCCAGCCAGAAGGCACAGGGGTAAGGTAGGTTCTCTGCCTGCCTACCCTGGCTCCACAAAACTGCCAGGAACTGTATTTTCCTGGTGGAAAAACAATGAAAAGTTTTCAGCAAAGCTAAAAATTTCCTGTGGAAAATTTTGATTTTGCAAAACAGGCTTTTTCCCCGGGGAATTTTCCAACCAGTTGTAGTGCTGGCCCTCTGCCCAGGCATGAAGTTCAGTCTAAATACAAGACATTGCCTGTGTTCTCTAATGTGGTCTTACTTTATTCCCAGCACAGTTTTCAGGGCTCCGAAACAAACCCCTTCTCCCCATGCATGACCTTAGCCTACACTGAGAAAGAGCTCATCACGTAGGTTAATTTCTTTTGTTCAGGAAAAAAAATTGCCTGGTAAATTGGAGGCATTAAATAAGTACTACCTTCTCCAGATGAACCCCCTTATTATTCTTACAAGAAATCCCTGGCCAGTACAGCACTCTTGCACTAATTGCATTGTCTAGGCACATTGAATAGGGATTTCATTTCACACATCACAAACTATCCACACAACCTTGTCAAAGTAATATTTCATATGTATTTTTTTCTTAGCAAAGTCTAATCTTCCTATCCCAGTTTCACAGTCCAGTGCACTGAAACAAAGCTCAGTTAAATCTTAATAAAAAAAGCAAAATTAAAAAAAATCATTTAATTCTTTTACACCATTGTCCCAAAACTGTTACAGGATGTCCAGTGACTCAAGGAAAATTCTGTATCAAAAGACAGTAAGGTCTCAGAACCAATTGCACATTATAGCCCACTATAACAGTGATACCCCATATTTAGTTTTCATGCTATAACCTTTTCTGTGGATTTCCTGCTCATGAAACTTGTCAGATTGAAAGATTGGGAGACTGGTGCCCTCTGTTTAATGTCCATGGACTCCATATAGACACAACTGCAGTAGTGCCAGCTTCCCTACAGTTACCTTCCACTTTAGGGCTGGATTCAAATAGCATTAAAGTCATTGCCCTCATACTCCACCCCTGCCCCCACAATTGACTTCAGCTCATTTTACATTAAATTCAATGCACTTAAAAATGATACTTTCTGACCACTAGTTTGATGGGGTTAGAAAATCTTCCCCTGTGATTCTGTTGTTTCATAATTGTCTTCAACACAAACCTTAGATCCTTTCATGAAGTCTCTGGTACAGGTTGACTCTCTCTAATCCACATCCCCTAGGACCTGACTGGTGCCATGAGGGAGAATTTGCCAGAAGACAGGAGGTCAGTGTCGTCCAGCAACATTATCAATACTTCCACTGCTTACTGGGCTCTTAGAAACACGTATGGGTAAATTGCAACTAAATAACAGCACAGAGCACTGAGAGCCAGTACTGGAAACAAACTTTATGAGACCATGGGAAACCTGGTCACACTGATGATAAGTAGCCATGCAGCTAACTAAAATGATGCCAGATTATGGATTTTACTGTATGGGAGAGATCTTGATTAGAGTAGGTTTAACACATACTGGCTACGTCTACACGTGCACCCAACTTCGAAATAGGGAATCAAATGTTGGCAAACAGGTCTCTCCAGGCTCTTTCAGATAGTTCAGTAAATACTTCTGCCTATCGCTTTGGTTTGTGATGAGGAACAAGTCTCGAGATTGCACATTTTTCTATAAAGAAAGTCTGCACTAACAAGTTTATGCCCCACATTGCTACTGATTTCAGAATTGTACTGGATATAGGGGAGTGTGGATTTTGTTCTACACAGTCAAATGTTTCATATAGGGGTCTGGTTTCCTCTCTATTATGCCAGTTTATGTCAACACAGTCTGTTGTTTTCAAAATAATCTATGCAATTTGTGCTACAAAAATTGCATAAATTATTTCAAAGGACCTTATTCTGCCATTGGTGCCATCTAAACAGCACTAGAGTTCAGAATAAGGGGCTATTCCAAATTTTCCATTACTCCTCATACGATGAAGGGTACTGGAACAAGAACTGGAATAGAGTGGCAAAATAGCAGCACTTTTTCATGCACACTGAAAAGTCAAGGCGTTGCTATTTTGGGATACCTCAGTATCCCGAAATAACAGCCACCATGTAGACATAGCCCCAGTGTCTAAATTCTGGGTATGTCTATAGAATTAATTGGAGAAAAACTACTTCAAACCTAATTTTATAAAAAGTAAGAGGGGAGCTACAATCTGAAATTAAAGACCACAGATTATTGGGGATCACTGTAAACATCTAGTTTGACCTACTGTACACCACAGGCCATAGGACTTCCCTGAATGAATTCCTCTTAGAATTAGAGCATATCCTTAGAAAAATATCCAGTCTTCATTTTAAAATGTCAAAAGATATAGACTCCTCAACATCCATTGGTAAATAGCACTAATGGTTAATTAACCTTTTTATACTATAACTGCCACACATCAACTTCCAGGCACCCAGAAGCCTTCCCCTCCTCGAACCAGAGCCGGCACTCTGCCAGCTCCACCTGGTGCTGGATGGAGGCGATGAGGTAGGGGTCCTCCACTGGGCACCTTTGGCACTGCCACAACTGGGCCCATCCTGGCGCTGGGGGTGGCTCCAGCTGGTTGCTGTCCCTTGCCCCACAGAAGGGGCAAGGTTCTGCCAGCCCTCGGATGGTGAGCCTGCAGAAACGGGGGGGAAGAGAGGAACAGACTGTGAGTACCAACCCCTTCCCCGTGGCCCAAGACCCCCATCCTCTGTCCCCCGTCCCTGGTGTGGTGGCCCTGTGGGCATCCCCTTTGTGAGGTCCGCCCCCCACAAACCCTCTCAGTGTCGAAAGGGTGGCCTTTTCCTATTTTCTGTTTGGAAGAGCGGTTTTGATTCCTGCAGCATCTACCGTCAGTTTCTTGTTTGAAAGAGGATGTGGAGTGTTTAGATGCACCATGTGCTACTTTGAACTGGGGCCCTGCTGTTTTGAAAGAATTGCCTAGTGTAGACGCAGCTGTAGTGTTGGGGCAATTGCAGATATAGGCTGCGAACTCACAAAGGGTACACGTGTACTTGACTTTAAGTATGAGGTTAACACCCTTGAATTCCCACAGGTCTATATGAATGGCTTGTAATAAATAACATGAATTATCAAAACTATTATGCTTTGTGAAAGCCAATACCTTTTTAAATTATTTAGAAATGAATGAGACATACCTTGCATGTGTTATGTCACTTTATTTGTGTGGCAGTTTTTACCTTTTGACCCTTAAAATGTTGGAAAATATTTTCAAAAGCAGGAGGCACATATTAGGCTCCCAAATCCAAATTCAGACTCCTAATTAAAATACCCTGATTTTCAGATGTGCTGAGCATCCAGCAGCCCTAGCAGCTCAGCTTATATTGCTTGGTTTGGAGAAGGATCTTGTGAGCATGGCAGGGAGTAGCTCTGCCTGCTCTGTTGGTCTAGTCACTCACTTAAGACAGAAAGAATGCAATGTTTTGTTTACTGAGCAGAGCTGGCCACAGAGCGCACATATCCACTACCACTCCATGATCTCCAGTAGGTACTGATTTGTGACAGCATGTGAGTCAATGTGTCAGTTTTGTTTCATAAGTCATTCTGTGGTTTAGGTCCTACCAAGTCTCCCAAAACTGTCTGTCTGTCCCCATTGCTGATGCATTGTTGCTCACTATCCTCAGATTTTCAACTTATCGAGGGCAGGTGGCAAGAAATTCTCAGGAGAAGGTCCTCACCTCCTGAATTCTCTTCCTCAATTAATATAAGAAAACCTGTGGTGTGATGCAACCCTGGTGGGAGAGTACAGTCTGTTCTTGGTTGCTACTTGTGGATGTATTCGCCACATTCCTGATGGTAGCGTGGTAGTCAGAAAGCTAGGGGTTGCTCTTAGCTTCAGCCAGCTGTGAATAGCATTAATATTAAACATGTTGCCTTACTACGTTTTAATTGTTTTAAATGAACCCAGGGTATTAAGCAGCAGGCACACTTTTCAAGCTTTTGGGATGTTTTTGAAGTTAAGAAAATAAATACTGCTTTATGCTGATATTGCAGTGTGATTAAACAATAGCATCACACTCTTTTTTTTTCAGAAGATCTCAAAGCATTTCAGAGCTTCTAATCTATTTATATGTGTGACACACCATTCATATAGGGAAGAGAGGCACAAAGAGACTGACTTCCCCAAGGTCATACAGTAAGTCTGTGGCAGAGCAGTGCCTGGAACTGTATCTCCCTAGTCCTAAGCTAGTGATCTGCTTAAAGGAAGATAATGCTGATTGACCTAAGGCAAAGAAGATTTGGAGATAGTCCTGACTTCATAGAGAATACTGAGGTGTGGCTTCTGGCTGAAGGAAGGGAGGACTATGGTAACCTGAGCCAAAGAGGCCTAAAGTGTAAGCCTGGATCCCAAGGCAGGACTGACCGGGAAAAATCTGGTATGGAGGAGGAAAAGACTGATTAGCTCCAGGCAGAATATAGAGGAGTTATTCATCACAACTCTGCAACTCCAAGAAAGGCTGGGAGCATCTTTGAAAGGGTATCACTGTAGCTGCCACAGAAGAAACAGGGAAGAGTCATAAATCACAGGTTGGGATAGTACAATTGAGAGGCCTATGGAAAGACACACAGAAGGTGGCATGGGTGGGAGTGGAGAGACTGAAGGAAGAGTCTTTGCTTACCTGAACAAGATCCCTAGGCTGTAACCCAGAGGAAAAGGAGGGCCTGGGTTCTTCATCTTTCCTCAGACCAAGAGGGTAGGTACAGTCATCAGGTACAGAAGAGGGAAAGTAACATGACACTCAGACAGAAGCTGAGGACTGGGTTCTAAAGTCACTAGATTTTAGGATTTCTTATGTGGAACTTCTGCTAACCCCCAAAAGAGAATGGATTGACAAGTGACTAGGATGGAAGGCTTGGCCAGATACAGGGACCGACCCTTCTAGCATCTGAATAATTAAAGGGGATACTGAGCTGAAAAAAGCCTTTCAACACCACACCCAGACACAAAGAGGCCTAGTGGTGGAGTTCTGCTCACGAAACAAGATCCCATTGTGCTAGTTGCTGTACAAACATAGAACTTAAATAGTTACAGGGAAGAATATATCAAATGAGAAAATAATGTTCTTTCCACAGTCTGGTCATCCCTAGCTACTATTTCACCCAGGCAGGTCAGTCAGAGGACTCAGTCAAAAGGAAGAATTTATAGAGAGAGATGAAGAACAATAGTATTTTATAATCCTTTCTCCACGTATTGTCTAAACTTATTTCCTATTCTATTCTGACGACACTTCATCCTCTCCTAAATCAGATTCCACTTCATATTTTTTTAAGGGGAGAGAGTTGATCAAACCAGTAGACCAATATGTGGTATGGAACTTTCAACATGAAATGTCAGGGTCCTATGACCACTTGAGCATGCAGTGGGCTGGTGTGTGGTCAGGCCTGCAGACGCGAGGAGGGGGCAACTGCCCTGGGACCCAGCAGTACAAAAGGTCTGGAGCTCCTGGCTGCCACCCCTGTTGTTGCAGTGGCAGCTGGAGCCCTGGACCTTTAAATTGCTGCCCAAGTGTTGTGTAGCATGCTTCAGACAGCGCTGAGGGCTGGGGGTTGTGCCTCAAGTCCTGGTGGTGCTGATGTCTGGCTGCTCCCCAGCTCTTCCCCTTCCAGACGAGGCCCCACCTCTTCCTGGGAGTAGAGCAGGGTCTCTGCCCACCTTGCCATGGGACCCAGTGTGGCTGTTGGCTCTGCTGTGTGTGATAGATTCACACCCCCACTTGCCATGTGCTAAATCTTTACATAGACAAGACCAGGGCCATCAAAATGAATAGTTCCAACATTACCCTTTAACAGGTCTTAAATGTTTGCTGGTAGATTTAAACCAATATGTGAATCGATTCATACAGCCAGCACCATTGCATTAACCAGGTAGCATACGGTGCTCATAAATTATTGCAGAGCAGCTCCATATCCGCCATAGTAACTGACAAGGTCTATGGTAGATCCAGGAAATGGACCCAGTAGTTTTTCAACCCAGCCCATTTTCATAGCAAAAAATCCAACTTTTTCCCCACTTTTCCTGTATTCAAAGAGTGACACATTCATGAACAGCAGTTAACCAATAATTACCACAAACATAACAAATCATTATTTATGATGTGCAGTAACATAATGTACTTGTGCTCACCTCTAAATACAAGCCCATCAACTGTAAAAACAACAGTGAGACAATTTAGTTCAAAGGGACTAAGACATTTTTACCCTGATACCAGTGGCGAATGGTCTAATTGCTTCCAGGTGAGTAGAGAGATCTAACAGGACTGTCCATACCTGCTTTAATTGGGGTGGGTGGGTTTCATTTTGTTTTGTTTTGTTTTGTTTTTTGAAAGCAGTGGCACAACATACCATCAAGCCATGGAAGCTAATGCTGCAGTCCTCCCTCTCCCTAGGCTAGAGGACTCTGTCACTGGTCTACTGAGAACAATTAAGCATGGGGGATGTGGGGTTTCAAGTTCAGTAGTTTGTTAAGAGTCCTTTGCCAGGGTACTTCAGTCCAGTCATGGGACCTCCCCACTGATGAAACAGAATGCTTGCATCCTGCCTTTTTGCAGTAGATCAAGGACTTTGTATACCTGGGAATACCACTATGGGTGTGTCTACACTAGGAACTAACTTCAAAGGTAACTTAGAAGTTAGGTACTACATTGAAGTAGCCAGAAGAGAGTCTATGCACATTTTCCCTTACTTGAAAGTTAACTTCGAAGTATGGAGCCCAACTTTGAATTCCTTACTCCATTCCTGGGAATGGAGTAGTGCCCTGCTTCAAAGTTTAAATTCAAATTAGGGTCTGTGTAGAAGCTCAACGTCCAGATTGCTTACTTGTAACTTTGAAAGCAACTTCAAACTTTGGAAGGGTATCACTGTAGCTGCCACAGAAGAAACAGTGAAGAGTCAGAAGTCACAGGTTGGGATAGTACAATTGAGAGGCCTGTAGAAAGACACACAGAAGGTGGGTGGGTGGGGGAGTGGAAAGACTGAAGAAAGAGTCCTTGCTCACCTGAACAAGATCCCTAGGCTGTAACCCAGAGGAAACTTGGAAGAAATTTTTATAGTGGAGACACAGCCTATATATAGTATCTTTCATGAATGAGTTACACACCATTCTATTGCTCCATCAAATTGTCTCTGATGGTACAAGAGCAATTAACTAGGCAAGTCCCATTTCATTAGACCAGATCTGCTGTTCGCATGAGAAAATTAACAGGATTTTCTGTTGAAAATCTATGGCAAATTATTTCAACAGGCTTCTAGGATGATGGCCAGGAGACTCAGAAGAAAGTTTAACTATAGTAACATCTTGCTTCACGTTGTAGTTATGTTCTTGAAAAAATGCTACTTGAACTGAAATGATGTTAAGCACATCCAATTTCCCTATAAGAATTAATGTAAACAGAAGTAAATTCTGGGGAAATATTTTTCAATGGACAAAAGGCAGTGTATACATATAGGCTATGTCTCCACTATATTCCTCTTTCAAAAGAGGAATGCAAATGAGGGAAATCAAAAATGCAAATGAAGCACTGATTTACAAATCTCACCGTTTCTTCGCATATTTTCTTCCAATCGCTTTTTTAGAAGAGATTTTTTTCAAAAAAAAAGAAAAAAAAACAATGTAGATGGGGTTCGTTAAAGAATAAACCCTTTTATGTAAGCACACTTATTCCTCAGTTTTTCAGGAATAAGGGTTCTTTTGAAAAGGTGGAGGGTTTCAAAAGAACCCCATCTACACTGCTTTTTTTTCTGAAAAAATCATTTCTGAAAAAGCAATCACATGAGATTATGCAAATGAAGCACAGAATTTGTAAATCAGTGTTTTATTTGCATTTTTGATTTCCCTCAATTGCATTCCTCTTTCGAAAGAGGAGTGTCATGTAGACAGAGCCCTACAGTTTGTTTTAAACAACTTCAAACAAATAATTCGGTACTGTACACAGAGATGGTGGTTGTGAAGCTTGGATGAAGTGGTGAGGTCAGGGGTGGAATGTTACCAGGGGACCATCTTGCTACCAATTGATGAAGGCCACAAGGGTTAACGTGTTGTAAATGTAGCCTCACACTCCAGAGGCTGCATGGACTGAGGCAAGAGGGAATAAACACAATAGACGTATGGCAATGGCTGCAAATGCTTCCCTGCAGAACCTGAACATGACAGTGAACCCATACTATTCCACGTGAGAGCACCACTCTCTCCTCTGGATGGTGCATACACACCTGTGTGGTGCCAATGTGTGTGGGGGGGGGGGTGGGCGAGGCAGGGACATGCATGTTGTGAATGAGAGAGAAAAAAATAGATGCACATGCTGTGTGCATGTGTATGTGTGTGTGTGAGAGAGAGAGAGACATGCACTGACTGTACTTTCATACACTGTCCCCACTTCAAGTACCACTACCCTTGTAAGTATACTAGGAAGGCAAGACTCAAGATTCTAGGATAACCTGCTGTGATACCCTGCTTTGTAGAGATGGTGTATGCAGTGAGGAGTTTGATGTGGGGGGTGGAGAAAGGGGAAGAGGGAACATACTGACATAAGACCCCTGTCCATACCCTCCCACCTTTACACAGCAAGCATGAGGCTCATGGGAGCAGCTCCAAGGCAGAGGGCAGGAGCAGTGCACAGTGTGGGGACGGGCAGTGGAACCAGCCACAGACTTTACAGGGAACTTAGAGGAGTTGATGGGGGGCTGCCAACCCACCCCAGTTCCAAACCCCTAGAAGGAGAGGCTGCTTTTCCAAAAAAATCCTGCAAGGAGTTGATAAAGCAGGCAGCCACATGACGTTATAAGGGCACATTGCACAGTTGTAAATGAGCATGCACTCTAACAGAGAAGTAATGTAACAACAAAACAACGATACCTGCAACAATGTTAAGTGAGGACTCACTGTACTTCATGGTTACCTAACATACTAAGCACATGTTGCAGACACCAAGTGCATGCTGCTGCCCTATCCCATTTACCTTCTGTTAAACTTCTAATGAAAGTCCAATGAAAGAACTGTACTTTACAGAATGGTCACTTTGCCCGTACACAATTCTAGCTGCTAAAGATCGGAAAATCCTATTGGTCAATTAGCTTATCTCTTAACTACTGCAAAAGTGTCTTATATTACACATTTTCCCAGTAGTTTCTTTACTTTAGTTTTAAAAATTCCAGGTAGTGTGGCTTTTCCATAGCCTGACAAAGGTGTTCTTTTAATGTCTTGCAGCCTACATTTTCCCTTTTTTTAGACTACCTTCTCAATTGGCATGAAATGCAAATATTCATTAAGGAGGATATATACCAGCTGAAGAGCTGGCTTTATCTCTCCTCTCATTACTTCAAACTGTAATGTACTGTCTTACCCTAAGCCTCTCCTTCCTGAGGTGCCTATACCTTTTAAATATTTGTAGACCACATAATTTTAGACATTGTCTAAATTTGGGATTTTTTTGTAAAATGTTCGTAAAATGTTCATTTTTTGTAAAATGTTTGTAAAATGTTACAGATCAGACAAACAGATCAATTTGCCGACCACTTAGCTACTGCAAAATTGGGACAACTTAAAAATTTTTAGTTTGAGCACCCAAAACCAGAGGAATACAAATTCATTAGTCACTCTTGAAAACAAAGTCTTCTCTTTCTAGCTTTGCTACCACTGATGTACTGTGCAGATTCACAGAAGAGGATAAATGTCAACTTTGATATGCTCAAGCCAAATTTACGTAGGTATTCTTTGCTCTAGTTAAAGTTGCCAATTTTGGTTGGAGATTTCATCGTATGACATAATTTTTAATTAATGTTGAATTCTTGGAGACTCCAGCACAATCCTGGAGGATTGGAAACCCTGGCACTAATGTCACAACACTGATTTCAGGGAGGTAAAGGTGCCTTTCCAAAACTGGGACATAATTAAGTGAGTTGAATCAAGAAAAATAATTGGATCTTGTCGGGAGACTTCCAACTAACTTGGGGTCAGAAAATGTTGATTTGTTGAATCAAAATTTTTTCTCAGAAACATATTTTTTTCTAATCTCTTTTTCTTTTTTCCCCAGAAAACAATGTAGGTAGGTATTGATTTTATCCCAGTACAAAACAAAACCAAATACTAAAACCAAATATTTGACCAAATGGAATTCACTTTTTTCTAAACAGACTTAACAATAATTTGATAGTTCCTGATAAGAAATTTCAAAAAGCTAGCATGAATACTATTATCAAAAGGGGTTTAATAGATATTTCCTTGTGCAGCAGAAAGTAGCAGCTCTTTTTTTCTCTGAATATACAGGCTGAGCGTTTTGTTAGTAACAGAGATGCAAATATGTAAGGTCTTGAAATGTTTCTTTAAATAACATGTGCTGCAGTAGGTAGGCATCACACAGTGAATGATTTTCTACCTTATTTCTCAATATCATTATTTTAGTGCATGTGTGTCAAACCCCCTAATGGTACTCTAATGTATTTTTTATCAGGCAAAATCTCTTATTCATTAAAAACTATATCAGAAAATTATTAACTATTTTGAGCAACTTTTAGAGAACTGTGAACTTCAACAGCTGTGCAGGATTATTTCAGCTACATTAGATTTCGGAAAGGATTTGACAGTAGTCCTAAACTTTCTACCTCAGAAAAAAAATTGTCAATAGCAAGAACAGTAGGATCAGTTTACCACATCAAATCATGTTTTCTGGGGGAAAAAAATTAAACATGTCTGCAAGTAGTGAAGTCGGGAGGAGGATAAGCTTGAAATTCCTAATAAATATCAAGGCTTTTGAAAGAATGGAAAAAAAAAAAAGAGTGACATCATTTTCAAGACATTGTCCAAACAGTTTGGGTTGATGTGTCGCTGTGGACTATGTGGCTACGTCTACACGTGCACACTACATCGAAATAGCTTATTTCGACGTAGCAACATCGAAATAGGCTATTTCGATGAATAACGTCTACACGTCCTCCAGGGCTGGCAACGTCGATGTTCAACTTCGATGTTGTGCGGCACCACATCGAAATAGGCGCTGCGAGGGTACGTCTACACGCCAAAGTAGCACACATCGAAATAAGGGTGCCAGGCACAGCTGCAGACAGGGTCACAGAGCGGACTCAACAGCAAGCCGCTCCCTTAAAGGGCCCCTCCCAGACACAGTTGCACTAAACGACGCAAGATCCACAGAGCCGACAACTGGTTGCAGACCCTGTGCCTGCAGCATGGATCCCCAGCTGCCGCAGCAGCAGCCAGAAGCCCTGGGCTAAGGGCTGCTGCCCACGGTGACCATAGAGCCCCGCAGGGGCTGGAGAGAGCATCTCTCAACCCCCCAGCTGATGGCTGCCATGGAGGACCCGGCAATTTCGATGTTGCGGGACGCGGATCGTCTACACAGTCCCTACTTCGACGTTGAGCGTCGAAGTAGGGCGCTATTCCGATCCCCTCATGAGGTTAGCGACTTCGACGTCTCGCCACCTAACGTCGAAGTTAACTTCGAAATAGCACCCGACGCGTGTAGCCGTGACGGGCGCTATTTCGAAGTTAGTGCCGCTACTTTGAAGTAGCGTGAACGTGTAGACACAGCTTGTGTGACACAGGAAAAAGAGGATATAAGAACTCTGGCAACAAAACTTCAAGAGTTAACTCTCTGGAGTATTTTAAATTGTGCTACATTGTTCTTGAATGAGGTGGAGAAGGAAATGTGGGCACTTACACAGGCATAAGAAGAAAAATTGCTAGAGAGGATTTACAGCATGTTTCACTGCAATGGTACACACATCCTTTGAGTCTGAATGCTGTGTCTACACGTGCCCCAAACTTCGAAATGGCCATGCAAATGGCCATTTCGAAGTTTACTAATGAAGCGCTGAAATGCATATTCAGCGCTTCATTAGCATGCGGGCGGCAGCGGCGCTTCGAAATTGACGAGCCTTGCCGCCGCGCGGCGCGTCCAGACGGGGCTCCTTTTCGAAAGGACGCCACCTTCTTCGAAGTCCCCTTATTCCCATGAGCTCATGGGAATAAGGGGCCTTCGAAATAGGCGGAGCCCTTTCGAAAAGGAGCCCCGTCTGGACGCGCCGCGCGGCGGCAAGGCTCTTCAATTTCGAAGCGCCGCTGCCGCCCGCATGCTAATGAAGCGCTGAATATGCATTTCAGCGCTTCATTAGTAAACTTCGAAATGGCAATTTGCATGGCCATTTCGAAGTTTGGGGCACGTGTAGACACAAATATGTTTGCCAGACTTCATGGCTTGGGGAACAATGTTTTATTGTTTGGGTGCTGGTGGGTTTGTAGTGTCTTAGAACAAATGAAAAAGAGGCTGTACTCCTAGTCCTTCTCAGTTTTTTCACTTAGCCGCTGGGAGCTTATTATGTACTTTCTGTCTTGGTGGTCACTCAATAATGAACTGCTACAGTGTGGGTATGCATAAATGAAGCTAAATACTAAGAACCTTATCATTAAATCATGCTACCTAGCTTTAAAAACTGGGTGAAATTCACAAGACTGGGTAACTAGGTTAGAAATTTTATCCAGCGGATATGGTCCATTTCTAAGCATTCTGTACCCCTTCCCCACTGTCTTTCCTGGGCACAACTTTCCCAGTATCTCTTTAATTATCTTGGATGGTGACCTCCAAGCCAGCCACCCAGTTAGGGGATGACCTGCTTTCCCCACAGTCCAGGACCTTGCACTCCCTGTTGTCTATGGTCTGTTTTCTCCAAGGGAGGGCAGGATCATGTTCTCCTTTATCTCAAGATATGTGTGAGGGGAGATGATGGCCAGGATTAGAACGGGGCAGATATGAATCATTCCTTTCCTCATTCTATCATTACCAGCAACCAGAGTAACAACTATGAAAACAGTTAAAACAGCCTGTCAGCTCTTGGGAGGGGAATCCAAGTCCCTGCTGCTCTGGGTCCCTGAGTGGTCCAATCCTTGGAAATGCAACAGCATTCAGCCACTGCCCCAATCTTGGGGTCTCTTGGGATATTCTCACTTTCTGTTCTGCAACCCCCTCTGCATGTTGGCTTTCCCTATCCAGCCACTTGGCCTCTCTCCCAGGATTGTATCTGAAAGAGTCTGACTTTTGGGTGGCACGCAGTAGCTGTAAAGCCATTTGCATCTAATACACATGTTTTGTTCAGTCTAACACCTGTATGCACTTGTACACTTAATCATGAGAAGCAGGAAAGAGCACAGATCACACCGAACCAAAAGCATTTCACACTTCAGATGTCCCTCCCTCTCTCTCACCCATACCTTGTGTCTGTTTTGAGGAATCAACCGAGTCCCACAGGGCTGAAAGCCACTGCAGGTCTGAGAGCAAGGTGTGTGAGGGTAGGTTCCACACCCCTGGAAGAGGTGGGGCAAAGGGCTGTCAGCTTTTAGGGCTGCCAGGAGCATGGCTCTGCCCCCTCCCACCCTGCAAACGGCTCAGAGCAGAGTAATGAGCAGCATTTCAAAGGGTCCAGGAGCCACAGTAGCAGTGGTAGTAGTCAGGAGCTCTAGAGCACTTTGAAACATTGTGCCCCTATGTAGTTGCCCCCTTGCCTCCCCCTGCACCCGAGTCAGTGGTCCTGTTTGAGTCCAAGAAAGCAAGAGCCCTGGCAGGGCGGCTTTTCCTCATTCAGGGTGTGGAATACTAGCTGTTCTCTCTGAGCTACAGAGCTCCTTACCCAGCTTCTGTGATCTTGATCTCTCCTGTACTATGCTGTCCCTTCCTCTCTCCCTTCCTTTTTCCTGTGTGTTTATTTAATCCACCCCATCACTGGCCTCTTTTATCCTATTCCTGGGACGTTTCCACTGTCCCTACCTGCCTCCTCCCTTTAAAGGGGGGTGGAGCCAGAAAAAAAACAGATGCAATTTCCACTTAAGCTGCTTTTTAGCAGACCCTTGGGGTAGGCTAAGTACCAAGTACCATGGGTGAGGTGATATATTTTACTGGAACAGCTTTTGTTGGTGAGAAAGAGAGAGACCAGTTTTTGAGCTCCACTGAGTCACAATGACCTGAAGAAGAGCTCTCTGGGTCTCAAAAGCTTGTCTCAACAACACAATAGGGCCCAAAAATATACATTGCCTCACTTATTTTGCCCCTCTAATATGCTGGGACTCACACAGCGGCAGCAACACTGAATATGTTTAACCTCAGATATTTCCCATTTTGTCTCTGCTACAGGACCTGTCAGTAATGGTGGAGCCACATACACATAAGCATTCACGATACAGTAGTTTTTCACAATACAGCCACACAGTATCAACCAGGCTCCATAAATTGGGCAGAAACATTCTCAACTCATCACAGAGACAGAGGCAGCTTAAATGGGTGCAACTCCTTTGAAGATGTGTTGCCATGGAGAAAGAGCAGGGGAAGGGGTTCCAGCACCTTCACAAAAGCATATGGCTTTTTTAAGGGTCCATACATGTTTCCATACTAGATTTCCCTGTATGAGTCGGGGCACATTATATTGAGGAACCTTTCAACTGTTTCCTCCTCCAGCACCTTCTCACTTTTGTAGTAGAGGAGCATTTACCCAAATCCTGCCAAGACGTCTAGCACAACAAGCTTTACATTTCTGTTCACGGCTGAACTTACTGAGGACGGTTTCCCAGTTTGTCTCATGAGCCTTTAAAATAATAGTGGCTAGGCTTGCCACTTTCCACTAAAAAGAACCTCTGAAATCTCATGAGGGAAAAGATGACAGCCAAGGACATAGATTCATACGTTGTAAGTCCACAAGAGACCACTTCAATCATCTAGTCTGACCTAGCAAAAGCCAGAAAACATCTCTGACGTAAGTCTTGTTTGAACTAGAGCAGATCTATTAGGAAGCATCCAATCTTGATGTAAGTTTTCAGCAAAGGAGATCCACAACAATCCCTGGCAAATTGTTTCAGGGGCTGATTACCTCCAGTGTAAAAATGTTACATGGCTTAGTTCCAGTCTTATTTTGTCTCCCTTGAATTTCCAGCCATTGGATCTTGTGCGAGACTTTGAAGGACTGACTAGATTTTCTTTTCCTTTTAGTTTTAATTCAGTTCTTTTATAAATTATTACTTACCTTCATTTCCTTGATCCTTTTGAGACAATTTGGAGCCCTTAAGATGAAAGATGCTACTTTTATTGTGACAGGATAGCATTCTAATTCATTTCTGACAGAGTTTACCATTTCTAGCTGTGTAAATTGTAAGCCAGTTTAATTATGGCATTCCTGGTAATGCAAAATATAAAACAAGAGGAAGCCATTTTGGGTCTTCACTGGGGAGGAGAAAGCAGCAAACAGTGTGTTTCAGATGCTAATGTACTCCGCTATTACAGTTCTCAGATGTATCCCTGGGGCCCACCCAAACACACAGAAAAAAGTGCTCAAGATTTAAATAATGCCTGAGCCAGAGCCAATGTTGGCCATAGACCAAATGGTACCCCAGGTAAGAAACACCTTCAGTGCTCTATTACCTCAATTTGTTAAACTTTTTAATACCTTGGTTTTTTACTGCATTAGTAGCACTTGAGTCATCTGCCCCTAAGTCCAGCCCTGGCTTGAGTGACACAGCTTGGCATAAAATGATTCTGGAGAATGTCCCTTTACACACAGCAGTGTGTGCAGTGTTTTCTCCTTCCTGATTATGCCATGAATAAATGAATTGTTATATATATATATATATATATATATATATATATATATATATATATACACACATACACACACACACACACACACATATATATATATATATATATATATATATATATATATATATATATTTGCTTATGTTCTTAAGTATGCTATTCCCTTATTGTGAGGTTCAGTTAATCCATCCAAAGGTACTTGGGGTTTATCTACACTTACATTCCTCTTTCGAAAGAGGCATGTAAATGAGGGAAATCAAAAATGTAAATGAGGCATATATTTACATATCTGGCAGCTCATCTGCATATTCTCTTTTTGAAAGAGCTTCTTTTGAAAGAAGAAATGCAGTGTAGACACTGTGCTTTTGAAAGTAAACTCTGTCTTTGGAAGAATCCTTCTTCCCGTAAAAAAAAAGGAAGAAGGATTCTTTCAAAGACAGAGTTTACTTTCGAAAAAGCAGTATCTAAACTGCTTTGCTTCTTTCAAAAGAAGCTCTTTTGAAAAGATAATATGCAAATGAGGTGCCAGATATGTAAATATATGCCTCATTTGCATTTTTGATTTCCCTCATTTGCATGCCTCTTTTGAAACAGGAGTGCGACTGTAGATGCACCCTTGGTGTTTCTGAATAGAAAGCACTATGGAAAAGTGCTTTTACTTGTTGATTGTGTCAGCTGCTATGAGCTTCTAGGCAATCAGGCCTCATGGTGGGAGCAGTGATAGAGAACAGATACCACAACTGAAGCTGACTGTAGAATTGGAACTGCGTTCAAAAGCTGAAACCGATGTCTGGGAACAGATTGCAGGTCAGAACTATTAAAACAGAGCTAACCCAGGTAGGTCTATCTTGCTAAGGAATGACCCCTCCCACCTGCTCTTTGGCTGTAAAATAGAAGTTTTGTTATCTGGCATGAATGGGGAATAGGGGCTGCTGGTTAATCAAATGTGCCAGCTACTCAAGCTTTTTCACCAAACTCAAAAATGTTTAAGAAATGAAATAATCTTACTCAACACTACACCTTTGAATACTATTAGGGTGTGTCTACACTTGCATTCCTCTTTCAAAAGAGGTATGCAAATGAGGTAAATCAAACATGCAAATGAGGCATACATTTGCATACACAACACCTCGTTTGCATATTCTAATTTCAAAAGAGCTTCTTTCAAAAGAAGAAAGCCAGTGTAGATGCTGCTCTTTCAAAAGTAAACCCATCTTTGAAAGAATCCTTCCTCCCTTTACTTTTGAAAGAGCAGCATTTAGAAATGAGTATATGCAAATGAGGTGCCAAATATGAAAATGTATACCTCATTTGCATTTTCAATTTACCTCATTTGCGTGCCTCTTTAGGAAGAGGAATGCAAGTGTAGACACACCCTTGCATACAGTACTGTAATTTACTGCTGCTCTGGTGGCTCAGGGCCATCAAACCTAACTTCGGCAAACACTGGAAAATGATGCCAGAGAGCTATCAGAATTTTCCCAGCTAACTGAAGGGGGAATTGTATTGCTGTCTATGGAAGATGCCACCTTTTCTGGATATTAAAGTGGCAGAGGAAAAAAAAAAGCCTTCACTGTACCTTAAATCACCAATTGCTTCCTATCTACTCAGTCTTTTCTGCATTAGCCTCAAGCTGCTTTCCAATTTCCTGCAGAATCAGTTATTGCATTTTTGTTTGTATGCCTTACCACATACCATTACAATTTCCAATGTGCAACTGCCATTTCACTGGGCCATTAAGCCTTTATATCCAAATGCTCTTTGTGTTGGCCAAGTGGCCAATTACAAATCTAGATTGCCCTCAGGTTCAACCATATTTGTTGCTTGGTCCCATCTTCCATTTCCCATAAACAGGACAGTGAAATAATCTGATAGATTTTTCTTCTGCTTCTCATACTGATTCTCCAGTATTCATACAACTTCAGTACAGCATAGAGAACACTTGGATAGAAAATAAAATAGCTTCCAATTAATTGATTTTTCTTCAAGTCACAACATCATTTCTAACATCTTCCTATTAGGCTTTGGAAAAGCCCATTTATCTCCTACAAAGCCTGCAATTTCCATGTTGGAAGACAATTTCTCTGTTGCTCATCTTATTCGCCAGATCTGATTAGCCTTCTCTTCGCCAAAACAATAAATAGAAGTTGCACATCACCCCTGAGAGGCCAGTGAGACCCTTTGAGAACAAGTCATGATAGCTTGTGGGTCATGGTTTCTAGTTACGTAAACACAAATTCAGATGGGGGTAAATGTGGACACTAGAGCAATGTTGACAGTTGAGAGGGAATTTTACCATTGATGGTCTCTTTAAATATTACACTAAACAATTTATTATTGCTGAATCATCACTAAGCTTGCAGTTGTGAGTTCTAAAGCTGAATGCTACATCTATGTGAGAAGCCTCCATTGACAGAAATGACTGTCAGAAGGGATTTTCTGGTAAAACTTCAGTCAACAAATTGCATCTACACATAAAAGCAGATCAAAAGAGCAATCTGCCAACAGAGAACAGCCAGACTACCCGGTCATCTCCTGACACAACTGCTGACTGGAAATACAGCTGCATGGTGAACCAGAAGCCCTGTCTGTTGATAAAAGGGCGCATCTATACAGCTGTTTTGTCAACAGAACACTGTTGAAAGAGGCATTATATATGAAGGGGGAGAGGTATAATACTGCCAGCAGATGTGTCACACCCACAAAGCATGTTTTGCATGTAGATGCTCTGTGGTTTTTCCTGACAAAAGCCTGGTTCTGCTAGGAAAAACCTCTCAAGCAGATGTGCACCAAGTGTGCTGAAACAGTTTTGTATAGTGGGGTGCTGAGAGCCACTGAACGAAACCTTAAAACCTGTGTATAACAGCAGTATACGCAGCACTCCATATTCCTGCATGTATGTATGCCAAAACCTGACGATGAACAGGGAATACACAATCCAGAGAAAACATTAACTTTTCAACAGCAGAAAAAATTTGTTTCATTTTGTTCCATTACATTCTCCTCCATTCTTGACAAGCCACCAAAGGGCAGAACTTTAAACTTTGCCAGAGTTAGCTGAGAAGGCCCTGATCTTGCAAACACTAATACATTTCTGTGGAATTTCTCACGAGTAAAATTAAGCACCTGCATAAGTGTTTGCCAGCACAGGGCCTCAATATCAATTCTGTGTGAAAAAAAATGTGTATGCGCACTCTCTCTCTCTCTTCCTCATCACAGCAAGAAAAAACTACAGTGTACCATTGCATTTCAATGGAATATTTAGACGTTGACCATTTAGGCTTTCTGAATACAGATTGTTCAGCAGATTTCTGGCCTTCTACTCCTGCAGCAGCTGCACTGAAAATGGTAACCAACAAAATGGCTAATTAATCTTTAAATGGTCCCAGTGATGACATTGCGTCTTTCTGAAGTAATTTACCTGTAAAAGTCACTTTTCTTAACGTGATTCTTACTTCGCCCAGGGTCCTGCTAACAAAGAAAAATGACACTGTGACAGTTGGTACGCAAGCAGCTTGACACTTTGGAGACAAAAAAGTCATCTGTTCTGATATTTTGCCAGCAGTTCATTTTCCTCCCCCTCATCAGACTAAATATGTCAGCAGTTTTGGGTATTAAATTTATACCAGGTGCTTTTCACCTAGCCTCCTGCTTAAAATTGTGAACACCCACAATCATTTTCTCAGATTAGGGCTGTACAAACAAAAATACTGTTTGTAATGTCACTGAAGAAGGGCTGGGTTGTTTTTAATACTGACCAAAACATACATCCATTTATTTTTTTTTAAATACTGGAAGAGGTATTCCGAGTCAAAATATGAACAAATTAAGAGAAATTGTTGAACACCTGCCTTCATTTTACCCCTGTTCCAAAGCACTGATATGTTCTGGGGCCCCCAGGACAGGAAGGATGTGGATGCATTGTAAACGGTCCAGTGGCAGGCAACCAAAATGAATAAGGGGCTGGAGCACATAACCTCTGAGGAGAGGCTGAAGGATTGGGGCTTATTTAGTTTGTAGAAGAGTGAGGCGTGATTTGATAGCAGCCTTCAAGTTCCTGAAAGGGGATTCTAAAGAGGATGGAGAGAGACTGTTCTCAGTAATGATGGATAGCAGAACACGAAGCAATGGTCTCAGCTTACAGTGGGGAAGGTCTAAGTTGGATATTAGGAAAAACTATTTCACTAGGAGAGTGGTAAAGCACTGGAATGTGTTAGCTAGAGAGGTGGTGGAACTTCCATCCCTAGAGGTTTTTAAGTTCTGGCTGGAATGATTTAGTTAGGGTTGGTCCTGCTTTGGGCAGGAAGCTGGACTCATTGATGTTCTGAGGTCTCTTCCAGCTGTAGGATTCTATGATTATGTGATTCTATGATTATCAGAAATAGAAGGGCCATACCAGTAGTTACACAAAGACAAATAAAGTAACATATTAATGAGAGAATGTGAAAACAGTTGGGTTAACACCTCTAAAATGATATCGTTGTGTAAAGCTCTTGATGCTACCAAAGTGAGTTGGAAATAATTAGTGCTCTTGTAAAATTCCCCATATTTATTGTCCTAATTCTTCCAAGGGTGCAAAAGACATATATAAGCCAGAGCATGCTTTGGCAGTTTTGTGTGTGCTTTCTCAACATCACAGTATAAAGAGCCGTAGCTGCAAACTCGCAGACAATGGGCTAAAAGTCTGCGTAACTTTACCACTCCATTGCAGCTGAGTTTTTTGCCCATGTTAACATAGCATACCTAGTTTTCTCCAAAGTCGTCTGCTGAGTATTGGCCACAAAAAATTGCATTTCCTGTTACATATAGAAAAGTCCCTGATAGTGGGAAGGACAATGGTATTTGACCTAATACTGACAATCCTTCTTGGCTACGTTTCTCGGGGGAGGCATGATTATTTATTATTGATACTGTAAAAACACTTCCTTCAGGATCAGGAGATCTTTCTGCTGGGTTCTGTAGAAACATATAGCACTTGTCATAAAATGTTCCCCAAAAAGTCCCTTTTGAAGTCACTTCAAGCATTTTCAGTTATCTGGGCCTATTGGTCCTTATTACAAGGTTAAACAGGAGAAAGTTTGGGCTGGGGGAGGAGTCAATAACTGAAGGAAAACACGATGAGGAAACACTCGCTTTTCAATTTAAGATTAGTTGTGGAGATTTACATTGCTGGAGTTTTACCTTTGATGACCTTTAAATATTTCAGACTGTCAAGAGTAGATGCTGAAAACCAAAATATTTTGGTTGAGAAATGCAGGCAAGTTACCTCAAGCTCCTGGTTTCCCCCAATTAACTGCATCTCCCATGGTACACTGTGGGCTCCCTTTAGGGCCTCTGCACTCTGGTTCATAATGGTAGCAATGATGTAGCTTGGAAATTTGGCCCCTAGGCATGACTAGGACACAAGAAAACTGAGCTACAACTCCCATGAGGTACTGTGGCAGGATATCCAAAGTGAAATATTTCCACTTTTAACCAAATATTTCAGCTTTCAAGAGTTTGCTTTTTTCAACAACAAGCAAAAAAAAATTCTAGTAATGAATTTCATTCAGTTTGAACCAAAATTTCCCATCAAAAAGAGCTTTCAGGATAACTATTGACCAGCCCTAGACAGCGATCAACTTCTGGACAAGGTGTCGTAACAAAATCACTTCCATGTCTCCAATCAGTAAGAACCTATTATGGATAACCCCAACAGAAAAAGGCAGGGAGTGAACTAGAGCGTCCGGTCATTAGTTCCTTCCAGCTCTAACAATTCTGTTCCCAGGCATGCAACAAATCTGTGATTGACTACTGTTTATCCTGTTGTGCGCGGTTGCTGCTATAAGGGGTCAAACTTTTACTGAGGCTCACAAACTTCCCTCCAGTTTTGGGCGTACACATTTGAAATGGGAATTTTCACAAATGTATGGGCATTTTAGGTGCAAATAGCAGCATTTCACTAACTACCTCATTTTTGGAATCAATGGTATGTTCTAATACCTAAATACTGATATTTGAACCCAAAATTAATTTTAGGCACAATGGAAGTAATATTAGGAGTTCACTTTAAAACTTGAAAACAGCATTTAAAGGATTTTTCAGGTGCACCTCATCCCTTGCAATTCAATGAGAGACAGTTTCTAACTCCCTCTTGTGCCTATTAAAAATCTCATCTAAAATATTTTTGCCATAAAGAAATGAAAATGTATGTGCATATAACCTCAGGATATGTAGCTAAGCTTAACTGAATGACAAAAGTTAGACTACATGCTTACCCAACTCTTTTGAGTCTGCACAAATGAACAAGAAAAAAGAATAAATGAAATGAATTTATGTATATGATATATGTGGTTAAACTGTGTCATCTTTAGGATTACTTTTTTTTTTTAACATGTGGAATGCTAAACAAATGAAGCAGACTTCCTAAAGATGACATTTTCTACTATGCCCTGATTTGTGTGTGTGCAACTGCAGGCATGTACTTACTGGGCACACATGCACATATGTAATATGTATGTTTTAAATGTGTCTCTTTCGTCATGTGTGTACAAAAGTGTACAAATTCAAAGCAAAAAAGGTGCTTTAAAAGAATAATAATGTGGTTGTCACCATGTCCTGTCCTTGAACTGATAGAGATGTTCAAAATCAATGGACTTTGCAGCCACTCTGTGCCACTCTGTGCACATTGTACAAATCTTCACATCTGGGGTTTCATTGCCAATACATAATTAGACTAATGTTAGGCCTACACAGCAAAGTTAGGCCTACAGAGCAAAGTTATTTCAAAATAGCAGCCATTATGTCAAAATTACTACCCTAACATTTACACAGAGCAACCATTGATTCTGAAATTGGTAAACCTCATTCTATGAGGAAAAGCAACTATCTCGAAATATCGGAGCGGTAGCCGTGTTAGTCTGGATCTGTAACAGCAACGAAGGGTCCTGCGGCACCTTATAGACTAACAGAAAAGTTTTGAGCATGAGCTTTCGTGAGCACAGACTCACTTCATCAGATGCTGGTCTGATGCTTCTGATGCACCAGCATCTGATGAAGTGAGTCTGTGCTCACGAAAGCTCATGCTCAAAACTTTTCTGTTAGTCTATAAGGTGCCACAAGACCCTTCGTTGCTATCTCGAAATAGCTATTTCAAAATAGGTGCTGTTAAAATAGAGACTAGAGCCTGTTTCGAATTAAGCCATAGTGTATCCAATGGTTCTATTTTGAAATAGCCTCTATTGTGTAGATGCTCTATTTCAGAACAGGTCAGTGCTATTTCCAAATGCACTGTTGTGTGTAGCAGCCTTCTTTCAAAATAATCTATTTTGGAATAGCTTTTCTGGAATAGCTTATTTCGAGATATGGCTGCTGTGTAGACACACCCTAAAGCGGCCACTACACATCCCCTCTAATTTGGAATAGGCATAAAAATGCAGCCAGTCGGAAATGCAAGTGAGGCCTGGATTTAAATATCACACACCTCATTTGCATATTCCCAAACAATCTGACTTCTGGAAGAGTCATTTCTGGAAGCCAAAGCAGCTGTGTATATGGAGTTCTTTCGAAAGCACCCTTCTTACTAAATTTTTTCAGTGATCACACGGGAAGGATCTTTTGTGATTCCAGCGTTTTCTGCTTTGGACCTGGATTGTGAGCTCAGTTCCACTAATGCATATCCAAAGAAACACAGCTAGATTCAACAAAATTATTATGGAGCTTTATAGGGAAAGTAAGATAATGATCTAGCTCTTTGAATTGAAGTGCTTCCTGTCTTCTAGTCTTCATGCATTTTATTTTTACAACCAGAGAGATGCCTACTGCCAGCTGTCCACAGCTCAGCTGACTGAAAAATGAAAACACTACACAACAGCCTTTCAGGGAAGAAAAATGCAGTCCCTTTGAATGTGCAGTCTATTAACTAATGAGGACCAAACCTCACAAAGTGTCTAATACAAGTCATTTACTAAGCCTAACGAGAAAAATATCACAGTGGTATCAGCAAGATATTTGTATTTTCTTAGGATTCCATGCCCACTTTATATGAGCATGATATACTAAAACAGAGTTTTCAGTAGAGCTCAGACTACAAAGAGTCATCTTCTCCCATTCTCTCTTAAGTTGAGTCTACACGGCCCATCCCTTTTGGAAAGGTCATGCAAATGTGACTGATTGGAAATGCAAATGAGATGTGGATTTAAACATCTTGTGCCTCATTTGCATATTCCCATGTGATCCTGCTTGTGAAAGAGCCATTTCTGGAAGCCAAAGCAGCTGTGTGTACGGGGTTCCCTCAAATAAACTTGTGGCTATTTTTAATGTCCCAGCTCTGCTAGAGTATCATCTGCCAGTCACCCTGCACTGGAATACAAGTGCTGAGCTACATGGTAGACATACCCAAATACTTTATGGCCTAAGCCCCTCTGACCAACCTGGGAATACTCGTACCCATCATTCAGAACAGGGTTCAAAGTCACCTCTCCTGTCTACACCAGCCTGGTTTTCCCTTACATGGGGAAAATTCCCAGGTGCCCTGCTAGGGCAGTGGTAAGATTGCAGAATCATGCAAAGGAATTGTGCTGGGGGCCAAGCATGGGACCTCATGCATGTCATGTTCTGTCAGGAGAGCTGATTCAATAATATTTACCTTTTTTCTCTTTTGTCAGACAGGTCACAAATAAATGTGCCTACTATTTTCTGCACTTGCTAAAGATGCTAATGACATTCCTGGTGATTGAAGTTACCTGTGTGTATGTGTAGGAGAGGTACATCATGGGAAATGATAGCATTGCTCTCCAAGGTTCCTCAGTTATCATCTCAAGGAGGTAGGGGAGTGGTTTGTTTAATTTTACAAAAGTTTACTAGAAGCTCATCCTCCCGGCTTCTGGATGGCTGGCAGAACAAAGTCTGCAATTCAGCAAAGTATTTAAACTCAGATGTTGAGTTTAATAAGGGTAGACTAAGGCATCAGCTTAAAATTGAGCAGATACTTAGGTGCTTCAATGAATCAGGGCTTAGAGAAAAGAGTGAGTAAATATAAATAATACCCCAATAGCTTATTCTCCAGGGTTGTTCAGTCCTCTCATTCTTGCAAATCATGCTGCAATGCACATATCATGTCTCTGAACTGGATAGACTCCAGTTCACTTCATGCAGTTCTCCTGGCAGCTTCTTGTCACCTGGGCTAGAATTGAAATAGTGACTTAGAGATTTAAATCCCTTATATCCCAATCCCCTTGAGCCAAACAGTTCACCCTCAGTTTCCCTCTAAACACTAACACTGTATCAACAAATACAAGTTAAATTCACATGGGTGAAATTGAAGTTACTCAATTTGTTACACTATATTTGTATTCTGTCAGTAGTACTCATTCTAATGTTGCTGTAACTATGATGTATAGGTCTATCAAAACATGTCTTAACATGGTCTAAATTTGCAGGCTAAAAAGAAAAATGATTAATATAGATATTTGCATTTGGTGTGGGCTTGGGCATCAATATTTGAGCTTAGCAAAACATGAGATTTGCCTAATTTATTGGTTCTCATTATACGTGTCATGTAGGAAGCTAAATTCCCCTCTGCCTGGGAGATTCCCCATCTGCCTGGAAAATGACCTTTCCTGCTCTACAAATCAATCTAGCAGAAGGGACAAAAATTGGTTGATATTTTAGAAAAATTACTTCCCTTGTCACAGTCTTAATTGTTGTGATTCTGACCCATTTTGAATTTACTTAACATTTGCTTCAGGTCTTGGATTTCATGCATTATTCATTTTGATTTTTCCCTCACTCAAGATAGCCTTACAGGGTGCTGGTGTTCTTTATAATAAAACCAAAGAGAAGCAGAAACACAATGTTTGTCAACAGAGTCTTGGTGTACAGTAAAACTTCATATGTCACAGAGAGTTGTATGAAAAGAGATGCTACATCCAAGTGATGCTGTACTCAAATTATGGAGGAAAAAAACAAGGAACAAGGGTTTTTTGGTTTTTTGTTTTTTTTTTAAACTAGTCCCACATATTTTAGCATGGTTATTTCTGGGACTGCATATATGAGAATTTCACTATTAACTTCCATTGGAGCAGGCTTAAGCCCTGTGTGAACAAAATTGCTATGTGTAAGAGTTTTCCACGTAAGACGCTACAAGCTCTTCAGAGAAGGAGCTGTCATTTTTCTTTGTCTGTCTAGCATCAAGAACATAGTTAATGCTAAAAAAAAAATAACAGAGCTGAATACTGAATGTTGTACAACATATCTGACACATGATCCCATGTACCAACCAGTTCATGGCCTGGTATGGAAAATGGAGCCAGTGCAATCTAGTAGGTAGGGCACTGAACACCTTTCGAAATCCCCTTATTCCTCTCAGCAGAGGGGAATAAGGGGATTTCGAAATGTGCAGGGTCCTTTAGAAAAGGACCCCTGTGTAGCCACGCCAAGCCACGTGGTTTTGAAAGTGGCGCTTTCGAAGTGCCACAGCCAAAAGCATCCTAATGCTAATGAGGCACTGAATATTTAATTCAGCGCTTCATTAGTAATCTTCAAAATGGCCATTTGCATGACTATTTTGAAGTTTTGGCCAAGTGTGGCCACAGCCTTCGTGTTAATCCTCTGACTTGACATAGTAAAAGAATCCAAATGGAACACCAAAAAAACACAGAAGCTGTACCTATTTCGGGACTTATGACTACAGGCCCTGGGACAAATGTACAGCTATAGTGCTTGCATACTCCAAAGCTGCATTTGCCTCATCGTATGTCAGCAGCAACCTGTGTTCCCTGAAAGCTGTGGGCTTGAATGGCCACCCAGTAGAAATCAAATGATGGCCAGCTGACTAACAGAGTGCTCAGTGCTCACAGCCATTCACAGCCAGCAGCATGTATTTCTATTAATGGTGCACATCTCTGGGTGCCTATAACAAAATTTAATCTGGACCTGGATAGTAAAAAAAAAACAAAAAAAAACTAGGGGGAACATGGGCAGTATCTCTTAAAAACTGAATGGGACTGTTGTTGTGATTGAACAGAAGGGCAGAGACATTATAGCAGGACTGTACATGAAAAAACGTATTCCGTATCTCCTCATCTTTACTCCCCAAAATAAAGCAAATTAACTGTGCAAACTGGCAGCACAGCTTTGTGATTTTGTCCTCACCCACAGCTATTTCAGATTTGAGGACAATTTATACCTTCAAATCAGCAGCATCTGCATGGCCCCACAGTATGCCAACATTTTTATGGCTGACCTAGAACAATGCTTCCTCATTTCTCATCCTCTACTGCCCCTCCTCTACTTGCACTACATTGATGACATCTTCATCATCTGGACCCATAGGAAGAAGGCTCTTGAAGAGTTCAATGGTGATTTCGACAGTTTCCACCCCACTATCAACCTAGACCAGTCTTCACAAGAGATCCACTGTAATATGGAGATATACCTATCTCATAAAACTGGAAGGGACCTTCAGAGGTCATCAAGTTCAGTTTCCTGCCCTCTCAGCAAGACCTATCACATCCCTAAGAGATTTTTTTTAATCCGTTTGCCGTAGATCCCTAAATGGCCTCCCTAAGGACTATGCTCGTGACTCTGAGTTTAGCAGACTAATGCTCAAACCACTGAGCTATCCCTCCCCCTTCCCAGTTCATCACTTCCTGGACACTCCAGTACAAATAAGTGATGGTCACATAAACATCACCTATACTGAAAACCCACACACCGCTATGCTTACCTACATGCCTCTAGCTTCCATCCAGGGCACACCACAAGATCCACTGTATACAGACAAGCACTGACGTACAACCACATTTGCTCCAGTCCCTTGGACAGAGACAAACACCTAGAGGACCTTTACCAAGTTTTCCTAAAGCTACAATACCCACTTAAGGAAATGAAGAAACAGATTGACAGAGCCAGATGTGTACCCAGAAGCCACCTGCTAATAGACAGGCCCAAAAAGGAAATAACAGACACCACTGGCCATCACATATAGTCCCCAGCTAAAAGGTCTCCAGCACATCATCAGTGATCTACAACCCATCCTGGACAATGATCCCTCACTCTCACAGACCTTGGGAGGCAGGCCAGTCTTCGCCTACAGACAGCCTGCCAAACTAGAACAAATTCTCACCAGCAACTATAGGCCAAACCACAATTATTCTAACTCAGCAGCCAATCCCTGCAACAAACCTCAGTGCCAACGCTGCCCACTTACCTACACCAGCAATATCATCATAGGACCTAACCACATCATCAGGGGCTCATTCATCTGCACATCTACTAATGTAGTATCTGTCATGTACCAGCAATGCCCCACTGCAATTTACATTGGCCAAACTGGACAGTTTCTACGTCAAAGAATAAATGAACCTAAATCAGACTCAGGAAGGGTAACATACAAAAACCTGTAGAAGAACACTTCAATCTCCCTGGACACTCAATAACAGATTTAAAAGTAGCCATTCTGCAAAAACAACAAAAACTTCAAAAACAGACTCCAAAGAGAAACTGCAGAACTACAATTCATTTGCAAATTTGACACCATCAATCGAAGATTCAACAGAGACTGGGAGTGGCTGGCCAACTACAAAAGCAGTTTCTCCACTCTTGGTGTTCGCACCTCCACATTAACTGCTGGAAGTGGGCCACATTCTCCCTGACTGACCTGACCCCATCAACTCTGGCCTTCCTCCAGGCTGGGACTCCCTCCTTTTCATGAGCCTGTATAATTAGACTTGCCTCTGGTATTTCCATTACATGCATCTGACAAAGTGGGTCTTTGCCCCCAAAAGCTTATGCTCCAAAATATCTGTTAGTCTATCAGGTGCCACAGGACTTCTCATTGTTTGTGCAAAGGTGGCATCAGAGTAGGCTATGGCTACCCATGACCTGACACACAATTACTGCTCACAAACGCAAATTATTCCCAGGGACATGAATGAAAGCTTGGACTTATTGACAGGCTAGGTTGGTATATGCTGAAATACAGAAACAGTCCCTGTACCTGAACCCAGATACCTGAACCTGGGACGCTCTCTGGAGCCAGGGAGGACAGGTGGTATGGTATCTCCATAGATCAGGAGAGAATCCTCAATTCGCAGCAGAGCAGATGCACCTGTGACAGAGCACTAGGTGCAAGACCTTGGTCACTGAGATTGCTGCATCACAGAGCAGCCTCAGGCTTACTTGGAACCAATCAATTACTGCAGGCGAGATTCGTCTCACTAGATAATAATCATTGGGCTAACGAGGTAGTTGGTTTAGTACCAGGGAGGATGTGTCATGGAGGGAAAGCTCAGAGCGTGGAGAAAGGAAAGCTGTGTGAAAGGTTCTTCCTGCTCTATACATCCTGCCGTGTTTGGAAACTGCGGATTAAAGGCACCTGTGATGAAAAGGAAACAGCGTGCATGACTGGTAGACTACAAAAAAGGCTACACAGCAAAGTTCACTGGACAGCCAGAGGAAAACTTTGTGGCAGCACCCCACAGTTCCCTTCCTACCATTTTGTTTTTCTGATGTACTTGCACTCTGAAGCCAGAAACTATCCCCTTGTGGGCTGTTTTTTAGTAGCAGTGACTTTTTATATTGCCCTTGGCTTTACCTGTCAATTTCACTAAAAAAGCTTTGTGTTATAAGGTACATCAGAAGTCAGGAGTTAATCAAAGGGTAACCATGTAAAAACATAACTATAAGCTCTTCCATATCTAGAGAGTGCCTGGGCTGTCAGTCAGAGTTACAGAGCATAGAAATATTTCACATATTGTGCTTGTGAAAATGTTCATGCTGACAAAGGTCAGTGCCTAAATCTATTAGTATAAATCTATTACCCCTATTGCCGTAAGTATCACAAGGAGAAAAGAGCCATGTCCAATGTTTGAAACATATAGAATCTATGTATCTTGTTTCAGTCAAGGGCCATGTTTTGCACTTTCCCTTATTCACGCTGCCAGCCAGAGGCATGCGGTCTCCTCATTATAATCTGTTTATGTTCCAGTGAGTAATAGCTTTCTACTGGCCTGGAAAATGACAATCCTGTTACTAGCAAAGTGCATTCATGAGATGAAGTTCGTTTTGAATAGTTAAATACATTATTCCCTTAAAATAGACCAGACAGCTTCAGCTGAAACTCTTAAAACTGTAGCCAATCTGTTGGAAAATTAAAAATATAATGAATCCAGTGTTGAAACCAAAATTTACAGCCATTTATGTCCATAATGGCCGGATAGTAGGGATCCTGCTTAATAATGTGCAGGGCCTTTTATGAGGAGTCCTCTTGAACTCTGCATGCAAGTACAGTGGAATTACTGCCAAGTTATAGTCAGGTTAGCTCCACCAATACTTAAGAGGAATAGAAGGAACTAAGGACCTAGGACCAAGATATACTGCAGGGAAATCACTTCAGGAAGGTCAGGCTTGAGAAGGCCAAATTTTGGTTGGTGGTGTTAAGAACATAAGAACATAAGAACATAAGAATGGCCATACTGGGTCAGACCAAAGGTCCATCAAGCCCAGCATCCCATCTGCCGACGGTGGCCAATGCCAGGTGCCCCAGAGAAGGAGAACAGAAGACAATGATCAAGTGATTTATCTCCTGCCATCCATCTCCTGCCCTTGTTATGAAGGCTAGGGCACCATACTTTATCCCTGGCTAATAGCCATTTATGGACCTAACCTGCAAAAATTTATCAAGCTCTTTTTTAAACCCTAATAGAGTCCTGGCCTTCACAGCCTCCTCGGGCAAGGAGTTCCACAGGTTGACTGTGCGCTGTGTGAAGAAAAATTTCCTTTTATTAGTTTTGAACCTACTACCCATCAATTTCATTTGGTGTCCCCTAGTTCTTGTATTATGGGAAAAGGTAAATAATTTTTCTATATTCACTTTCTCCACACCATTCATGATTTTATATACCTCTATCATATCGCCCCTCAATCGCCTTTTTTCCAAACTGAAAAGTCCCAGTCTCTCTAGCCTCTCCCCATATGGGACCCTTTCCAAGCCCCTAATCATCTTAGTCGCCCTTTTCTGAACCTTTTCTAATGCCAATATATCTTTTTTGAGGTGAGGAGACCACATCTGCACGCAGTACTCGAGATGTGGGCGTACCATAGTTTTATATAGGGGAAGTATGATATCTTTTGTCTTATTATCGATCCCTTTTTTAATAATTCCTAACATCCTATTTGCCTTACTAACTGCCGCTGCACACTGCGTGGATGTCTTCAGAGAACTATCCACTATAACTCCAAGATCCCTTTCCTGATCTGTCGTAGCTAAATTTGACCCCATCATGTAGTACGTGTAATTTGGGTTATTTTTTCCAACATGCATTACCTTACACTTACCCACATTAAATTTCATTTGCCATTTTGCTGCCCAATCACTCAGTTTGCTGAGATCTTTTTGTAGTTCTTCACAATCCCTTTTGCTTTTGACTGTCCTGAACAACTTGGTGTCATCTGCAAACTTTGCCACCTCACTGCTTACCTCATTTTCTAGATCATTGATGAACAAGTTGAACAGGATCGGTCCCAGGACTGAGCCCTGGGGAACACCACTAGTTACCCCCCTCCATTGTTAAAATTTACCATTTATTCCAACCCTTTGTTTTCTGTCTTTTAACCAATTCCCGATCCATGAAAGGATCTTTCCTCCTATCCCATGACCACCTAATTTACATAAAAGCCTTTGGTGTGGGACCGTGTCAAAGGCTTTCTGGAAATCTAGGTATATTATGTCCACTGGGTGCCCCTTGTCCGCATGTTTATTAACCCCTTCAAAGAATTCTAATAGATTAGACAGACACGACTTCCCTCTGCAGAAACCATGCTGACTTTTGCCCAACAATTCGTGCTCTTCTATGTGCCTTGCAATTTTACTCTTTACTACTGATTGGTGTTAGCTGAGTAACGCAGGGTTTGCAACCAAAATAGTGAGAAGAGCCTTTTTTTTTCAAATTCAGGTACGAAATCAATGTTTCAAGAGCTGTAGTACATGTGACTATGAGGCAGTTCTTAACAAATAACATCAAACCGTACTGTTTGTAACCCTTATTGTAAGAGCAATGCACACACAATGGTTTGTACCAATTAGAAAGTTTGTTACTTTCACCCCTGGACTGGAGAGCAAATGAAGGACAAGGGAAATTCTGTGCCTGGTTCACATCAATCCTCCATTGCCTCCACCCCCATTCTGAGTCTCTACCTCCCTTGGCCCACAAACCCACCCCTTATCCCCAGGCTTAATCCCTCTCAGCCCCAAATGCACCCTCCTATACCCAGGACTAACCTGCCTCACACACTGCTGCTGCTCCTCCACAGATACCACCTCCCTCCCACCTCAACAGGGAAAGACTCAGCTGCCCACCCCTGCAGCTCTCCTGCTCAGTTCCCCAACCTGCAGTGCAGGTGGCTCCCTGCCCTGCCACACTGAAATAATGGAATTAAATTGAATTTGTTTAATGGCTGGGTGCTTCCCGCTGCCCTGCCAGCTGTTAGCCAATTAAGTGTAGTTCCATTATTTCAGTGTGGCAGGGCAGGGAGCCACAAGAGGAGTTAGCGGCAGCAGTGCCCAGAGCCACAACTGACTCCTACAAGAGCCACGTGTGGCTTCGGAGCTGCAGATTGCCAAGCACTGGAGTAACCAAAGCAGCTGGATTTCATGGGGTAAATTTCAGGTGTACAAACTGTGTACATGTTCTGTTCAGAGGCAGGTGGGAACCACACGTGCTTTCAAGTGTAACGGCTGCTCCGGACATGCACTCAAAGTCAGTCACATAAAATAATTGTGTTGCAAGCCCCAGTCCCCCCATACCTATCATCTCTCATTCAGTTGCCTCCCATCCTCTGTCAACCACTTGTTATGCTTCCAAACAAGGACTTTTGTTCTTTCACCCATGATGTCCCTCACTCTTCATAGATGATCCTGTTAAACATCCACACAAGTGACTCATTCATGTCCTTCAACTCCCTTAATGTTCTACTTTGCGCTGAGATCTACAATAAACTTGACTGTGGCTGTACTGTTACTGGGCCAAATCTGTGGCCTCTCATGCTGCCCAACCGCGTCTCATTGTTTCCATTTGCTTATCTGCTTGTGTGTGTCTCTGTTGTCTCTTAGGTTCCATTGGGTGGGCAAGCTCTTTGGATACAGGGTGTGTCTCCTTTATTTGTGTTTACAACACTTAGCACTGTGGGGTCCTGGTCCCTTACTGAGACTTCTAGGCCTACTTTCTCACAATGAATAAACAATAGAAATGTATGCAAGGACTGATTGGCTCAGAAAAATAGTAATAAGCTAGTGAGCATATTACCTGTAGTCTATCATAGGTAGCCATCCCAGGACAAGTCGTGGTCAAAAAATATTACCATCTAATGCTTTGATGGTGTGCTTTGCAATATGTGATTGTTGTTCCTTCATGTCTTAGTAGTCAGATGTCTGAATTGTAAGTCTCCCCCCTTCCTCTTCTCACCCCTGTTATTATCTCATTTGTCAGTTTCATCAAAGGAATTAATCACTGAAGAGACCAAGAGACTGAATTAAATTAGAGATAAGCCCTCCTGATCAGAATCGAGGCACATTGACAGACAACAGTGACAGACCATTGCAACATCTTTGCCCACAGAAGACCATTTCAAAGGACACAGACATTAAATTTCCAGCTTTGTTAAGTGGGCACTTTTCGCAAGAGCTAAGAATGTCACTGGAATTAGAAATAACTTCTTTTGCCTAAGGTGGAACATAAAAAAGCTGGATCAGATGTGAGGTTTATCTAATCAACTATCCTGCCTCTGACAGTGGTCATTATCCAGTGACAGCCTTATGCATGTGCAGCATATGCAGGGCACCAGTGGTTCTCCATACTTAGTAGTGTCCCGTGCTGCATATGCTTGAGGCCACCACTGGCCATGGTGGCCCCAACCCCAGCCCCCTGCTCTACCTCCCAGACCCATGGATTCAATCTCCCAGTTTCTTGCCCCTTTGCTTTACCTCCCAGCCCCATTACACCCAATTCCCCAGCTATCCTTCTCTGCCTCCAGCCCAATCAGTCCCAGTCCCCCAGACCCTGGTCTCCCTGCCCCAGTTCTCTACCCCATGCCTCCCACGGCCAGTCCACATCTCCAGCTTCCTGGTGCCCCTTAGTCTGCCTGCTCTCTCAAAAGCCTCTGCGCCCTCTGCCTGCCCACTCCCACACAACTCCTGCCCTAACGGCCCAGAGCACAGCCATGCTCCATGTAGTGACTTCCTCCTACCGGTGCTCTGTTAAGGACAGCCTGGTCACTACCTGATGCTTGAAAGCAAGATTCAGGAATCCCTGTTGTTATAAGAAATCCTCCCCTGAGGGAAAGTCGCTTCATAACTACCACTAGTAAGAGGCTATCTTATGTCCCAAAACATGAGGATTCATATCCCTTCACAAATTCATAATTATTTAAAACAAATTTAATATTATAACACAGAATCATAGAAACACAGGACTGGAAGAGGCTTGAGAGGTCATCAAGTCCAATCTCCTGCATTCATAGCAGGACCAAGCACCAGCTAGAACATCCCTGACAAGTGTTTGTCTAACCTGCTCTTAAAAATCCCTAATGATGGAGATTCCACAACCTGCCTAAGCAATTTATGTTAGGTCTTAACCAGCCTGACAAAGAGAGTGTTTTTTTTTCCTTCCTAATGTTCAACCTAAAGCTCCCTTGCTGCAATTTAAGACCATAGCATCTTGTCTTCTCAACAGAGGTTAAAGAGAATAATTTTTCTCCCTCCTCCTTGAAACAACCTTTTAGATACTTCAAAGCCGCTGTCCTGTCCCCTCTCACTCTTCTCATTTCCAGGCTAAACAAATGCAATTCTTTCAATCTTCTCTTATATGCAATGTTAGCTAGACCTTTAACCATTTTTGTTGCTAGTGTCTGGATTTTTTAGAATTTGACCACATCCAATTTGAACACAAAAAAGCAGGAAAGTAGCACTTTAAAGGCTAACAAAATAATTATTTAGGTGAGCTTTCGTGGGACAGACCAACTTCTTCAGACCATAGCCATACCAGAACAGACTCAATATTTAAGGCATAGAGAACCAAAAATAGTAATCAAGGTTGACAAATCAGAAAAAAATTATCAAGGTGAGCAAATCAGAGCACAGGGGCAGGGGCGGGGGCGGGGGCAGAGGAGCCAAGAATTAGATTAAGCCAAGTATGCAAAAGAGCCCCTATAGTGTCCCAGAAAATTTGCATCCCAGTTCAAACCACATGTTAATGTGTCAAATGTGAATATGAAAGAGAGTTCAGCAGTCTCTCTTTCCAAAGCAGCGTGAAAATTCTTCTTCAATAAGACGCAAACTCTTAAGTCATTAACAGAATAGCCCACTCCATTAAAATGTAGACTAACTGGTTTGTGCATCAGGAGTGTTTTGATATCTGTTTTGTGCCTGTTAACTCTTTGTCTGAGAGAGTTTTAAGTTTGTCCCATATAGGCTACGTCTACACGTGCACCCAACTTCGAAATAGCTTATTTCGATGTTGCGACATCGAAATAGGCTATTTCGATGAATAACGTCTACACGTCCTCCAGGGCTGGCAACGTCGATGTTCAACTTCGACGTTGCTCAGCCCAACGTCGAAATAGGCACAGCGAGGGAACATCTACACGGCAAAGTAGCACACATCGAAATAAGGGAGCCAGGCACAGCTGCAGACAGGGTCACGGGGCGGATTCAACAGCAAGTCGCTCCCTTAAAGGGCCCCTCCCAGACACACTTTCATTAAACAGTGCAAGATACACAGAGCCAACAACTAGTTGCAGACCCTGTATATGCAGCACGGACCCCCAGCTGCAGCAGCAGCAGCCAGAAGCCCTGGGCTAAGGGCTGCTGCCCACGGTGACCACAGAGCCCCGCAAGGGCTGGAGAGAGAGTATCTCTCAACCCCCCAGCTGATGGCCGCCATGGAGGACCCCGCTATTTCGATGTTGCGGGACGCGGATCGTCTACACGTCCCTACTTCGATGTTGAACGTCGAAGTAGGGCGCTATTCCCATCCGCTCATGGGGTTAGCGACTTCGACGTCTCGCCGCCTAACGTCGATTTCAACTTCGAAATAGCGCCCAACACGTGTAGACGTGACGGGCGCTATTTCGAAGTTACTGCCGCTACTTCGAAGTAGCGTGCACGTGTAGACGCAGCTATACAAAGCATCTAGGCATTGTTGCACATGATGACATATATGATGTTAGCTGAGGAACATAAGAATGCGCTTATGATTCTGTGGCTAACCTGATTAGGTCCAATAATGGTATCTCCAGAGTAGATATGTGGCAGTGGGCTTTGTTGCAAGGAAAAGTCCCAGGACTGGTGTTCCTGTGATATAGACTGTGGCTGTTGGTGAGAATCCTCATAAGGTTGGGAGGTTGTCTGTAGGAGAGAACAGGGCTGTCACCTAGGGCCTTCTGTAGTGTGGCATCCTGATTAAGGATAGGTTGTAGGTCTTTAATAATGCATTGCAGTGGTTTGAGTTGGGGGCTGTAGGTAATGACCAGTGGTGTTCTGGTCTTGGCTTTTTTGGGCCTATCTTGGAGTAGCTCGTCTCTGGGTATTCGTCTGGCCCTGTTGATTTGTTTTTTTATTTCTCCTGGTGGGTAATTCAGGTTTATGAATATTTGGTAAAGATCTTGCAGTTTTTGGCCTCTGTCAGTAGGATCAGAGCAAATGCGATTGTACCTAAGGGCTTAACTGTAAACAATGGATCTAGTTATATGTGCAGGATGGAAGCTAGAAGGGTGTAGGTAAGTATAGCGATCAGTGGGTTTCCGATAGAGTATGGTACCAATTAGGCCATCCTTGATTTGTACTGTAGTGTCCAGGAAATGTATCTCTTGCATGGAGTAATCAAGACATAAGGTGATGGTGGGGTGCAGATTGTTAAAGTCCCTGTGGAATTCCTCTAGAGACTCTATACCATGGGTCCAAATCATAAAGATGTAATAGATGTATCTTAAGTAGAGGAGGGGTAATAGGGGAAGAGAGCTGAAGAATTGTTCCAGGTCCACCATAAGGATGTTAGCATTTAACATTGTGGGGACATGCGGGTGCCCGTAGCAGTTCCACTCATCTGGAGCTATAAATTGTCCCCAAATTGGAAATAATTGTGTGTGAGAACAAAGTTACAGAGGTCAGACACCACATATCTATCAAGATGCAAAGAAATTGGACAAGGTCCAGAGAAGAGCAACAAGAATGATTAAAGGTCTAGAGAACATGAGCTATGAGGGAAGACTGAAAGAACTGTGCTTGTTTAGTAAAGAGAAGACTTAGAGGGAATGTCATCGTGGTTTTCAAGTACCTCAAAGAGGGTTACAAGGAGGAGGGAGGAAAATTGTTCTCCTTGGCCTCTGAGGATAGGACAAGGAGCAATGGGCTTAAACTGCAGCAAGGAAGGTTTAGGTTGGACATTAGGAAAATCTTCTTTTCAGGATAGTTAAACACTGGAATAAATTGCCTAGGGACATTGTGGAATCTCCATCACTGGAGATATTCAAGAGCGTCTGTCAGAGATGGTCTAGATGGTGCTTGGTCCTGCCGTGAGGGCAGGAGACTGGGCTCAATGACCTCTTGAGGTCCCTTCAAGTTCTAGCGTTCTATGATTCTGCAATTCTGTGATTATACAGACTCATCATAAGGTAGCAATAACATTCTTTCCATTCACAAATATCTCTAGATCCATCTCTAGAGGATATTTGTGGAATATACTAAATGTAGACTTTCTTTCAAATCAGCAGGTCTAGATAAATTGCATTCAAGAGTTTTAAAAAAGCTGTCTGATGAGCTAACTGGGGACCACTATGTGAGCTTTCAGAATGTCTTGGCATAGTTGGGAAGTTCCGGGAGACCCAAAGTAAGCTAGGAGTGTGCCAATTTCTAGGAATGGGAAATAAGTTAACCCAGATAAATACAGACCTGCCAGCCTCACAACTGATCCTGGGCAAGATAATGGAAAGACTGATGTATGATTCAAATAATAAAGACTTGAAGGAGTGTAATGTAATTAGTGCAAACCAACATGGGTTTATGGAAAACAGATCCTGTCAAAAGAGCTTTATATCTTTGTTAATGAGATTACAAGTTTGATAAAGGTAATCATGTTGACATAATATGCTTAGACTTCTGTAAGGCATTTGACTTGGTACCACCTGACATTTAATTAGAAAAGTAGAATGATATTAATATGGTGAACTAGATTAAAAGCTGCCTGGGAGACAGGTCTCAAAACACAAATGAAATATGGAATCATAATTGTGTGGGGGGTGGGTTCCTGTGAGGTTCTTCTGGATTCAGATCTTATTCTATGCTATTTAATATTTTTACCAATGAACTGGAAGAAAACATAAAATTGTTACTGATCAAGTTTGCAGATGATACACAATTTGGGGGAGTGGCAAATGAGGAATAGGACAGGTTGCTGTTCAGAATGATCTGTATTGCTAAGTAAACTGTTCACAAGCAATGTCTATCTGGTGCCCATAATTCAAGAAACATGTTGATAAATTGGAGAGAGTTCAGAGACTAGCTACAGGAATGATTAAAGGATCAGAAACCCATCTTGTAGTGAAAGGCATAGACTCAAAGAGCTCTATCCATGCAGCTTCACAAAGAGAAGGTTAAGGGGTGACTTGATTACAGTCTAAGTACATATTAGGAACAAATATTTAATAATGGGTTCTTCAGTCCAGCAAAGAAAGGTATAACATAATCCAGTGGCTGGAAGTTGAAGTTCCACAAATTCAGGCTAGAAATAAAGCATAACGTTTTTAAAAGTGAGGGTAATTCACCCTTGAAGTAGTTTGCCCAGAGCAATAGTAACTAACTCTATGGGTCCTCCAGGTCTGCAGAACCCTCAGGGAAAAAAATAGTGGGTGCTGAGCACTGAGAGGCTGCCAGGCTTGCCCACTCTGCCTCCCTCCTGCTGCACCTCTCACCCACTTGAGGTCCCACTGACCAACCCCCCCCAGTACCTTCCCAATGCTTCTAGAGCATCACAAACAGCTGATTCACAGCATTCAGGAAGCTCCAGAAGAACAGAGTAGGTATGCAGGTGGAGCACATTTTGGTGAAGCAGTGGGCAAGAGGCAGGGCAGGGGTGTAAGCTTGGTAGAATGGGAGCAGGTGGGGCTGGAGCAGGGACAGAGCTTGGGGGAAGGGGTGAAATGGGGTCAGGACATGGGACAGAAGGGGGGCAATCCCCCCCTCCCAATAGAAGAGAAGTCGATATCTATGCCAAGGATCATGGTGGAGTCTTCATCACTTTGAACTTTTAGATCAAGATTGGATGTGTTTCTAAAATAAAATTTAGGAGTTATTCTGGGAAAGTTCTATGGCACGTGCTATAAAAGAGATCAGATTAGCTGATCCCAGTGGTCCCTTCTGGCCTTGAAATCTCTGCAGCTCTGAAGCTCTTGGCCTCCGAGACATCTTGTGCAATAGGGTCCACAGGCTCAATATGAATTATTTTAAAAATATCTCCTTTAATCAGTTTTAATTTTTTATGCTCAAATTTATTTGGTACAGGTTGAATCTCTCTAATATAAAACTCTCCCTTTGCTCAACATCCATAATCCCACATGATTTTAGTTTGCCAGATGATGATTTATCATGGGTATGGCCAAGTTTCTTGCAGTCCCATAAAGTTTGTTTACAGACACCAGTCCTGGCTCTAATTATTTTATGTTGTTATTTAGCTGTAATTTACCCCAAACATCTTCCAAAGACCCAGTTAGCAGTGGACGTGTTGGTAATGCTGCTAGACAATATTGATGTCCCATGGTCCAGCAAATTCTCTGGTCCAGCACCAGTCAGGCTGTGAGGGTGCCAGATCAGAGAGGTTCAACCTGCATCTCCTTTTCCTGTGTTGTTTGATCTCCCATTCCTATAGCTTTCCTTTTTTTAACATACCTTTGGCCTTTCATTACAAGAACTGTAGTCTTGTGTATGCTAAAAGGAACAATAAGATTTATTTATTTATGTATTTATTACTGCAGTTGTTACTGGATGAAAAATAATCCTAGTTTTAGCTGCTAGGAATTTGGGTTTTCTGTTGTATAATTCAAAGTTTTAGTCCTTCATTAGATATAGAATGAGAACAGTGATGAACTTCATAAGCCATAAAAGGGTTATAATATTAAATTAAGGTCTTCATGAATTCCAGAGGAGAGCATGGATTTTATGCTGAAATTAGTTGTTTAATTAATCATTTCATAGAAGATAAGAACAGAGAATATATCAATCATTATTAATTTGATTTTTCATTTATGATGTAATATGCAGTCAGGTCCCATATGCTGTTCCTTATTAGGGCCAGAAAATTAATACTGCAGCAAATATGTCCTCACTTGCATCTATCTCTAATGCTAACCAACAAAAAATGGATATGCATTTTGAAATGTTGCTATTATACAAAGCAGTCATCTATCTGGCTTTACGAATGTCATGCACATTGTTTCTCATGCGGCCACACTCTTTCTATTTTTTCTGTTTCCTAGGCACCCACCATTTCCACTGGCTTCATTTAAACATCCTGCTATGTTTGTGAATGTAAGCATAACAGATGGACTATGTACATTTCCCAAACCCTGATCATCAGTGCTGTTGTACACCTCAATATAAAATCAATGAAGAATTCACGGGTGGCTGATGGTGGAGGGAGAGCTGAGTGTAGGGTATTAGATGGAAAAGCTGATTTCCATATGAAACAAAACTGGTGGCTAAAGCAATTAATTTTATGCGGTAACTTGGCCAGCAGAGCATAATTAGGTCAGGTCTTACAAGGAGCCTTAGTCAAGTTGATGTGTGCCAGAGGCACAGGCCTATGTGCAGCCGACAGGTTCAGCAGTGCTCTGTACACGGGCTGAATGCGAGAGTGCAAAGCACTGCATGTCTGGGTTGACTAGCCCCTGCTGTGTACACCATTCTGTGAGCCTAATCCTGCAAGCTGCTCAACTCCCATTGATTTTGCCAGGACTGACATTGCTCCGGGAGCCTGGAAATGGGTGCTTACTCAAACTACACTATTTTATTAGACCCATGGCACACAGGTGAAATATGGTGTGTTTCCTTCTCAAGGCCTTCCTCTGAAATAAAGTGAAATCTCTGTGTCCACGACATTAAGGGCCCAGCTCCTGTTAAACTTCTCATGGATTTGGGCTCCTAAATGCAGTCAGGGTCTTTGACAATCCTAGAAGTTTTTGCTAGTTTTGCTGTCTAGCCCTTGTGAAGTTCTTCACAAAGTTTCACCTCCCTGCCTGCTGCCCTTGGGGAATCTGCTAACAGCCCTCCCTAGACAGCCTGCAGTTACAGTACTAACACAAGCCGGTTTCTGAGGAGTGTACTACCTGTGATATATCACTGCCCAGCATCAGCTCCTGTTGTATTTCAGGGGTATACCTGGGGATAGGAAACCTCACAGCAAAGCATCCAGCTTTGGTTCTTTGCCTCTCTGTTCCCTGGCTCCTGTGTTAGAATTCCAGGCTGTGTCAAAGATATTACTGGTGACTTCACTGTAATGATACCAGCGATGAATGTGTCCTGGGAATTCCAATTACTGATGACCATCATTACTCTTTGAGGGGGCTGATAGCCTTGCCAGGCCCCAGGAAAGGCAGAAGAGGAGCCCAGCTCTGCACTCTTAGAAGGGGTGGGGCCTCAGGTGAAAGAGGCAGGGCTGGGGTAGTCCAGCCCTCACGTCTGTCTGAAGTGCATCACGGTGTGACCCTCCCACCCTGCCCTCAGAGTCTCCAGGAGTGCACTGCATGGCACTCCAGTGGTAATGTAAAGGGCCTGGCACTCCAACCAGCATCACTGCCCCAGTAGCAATGGCTGGGAGCCCCAGGCCTTTTGAATCACCAGGCCCTGGGGCCATTGCCCCCTTTGCTTCCCCATCAGCAGGCCTGATATTGTCAGATGCCTTTCCATATATACAGATTTCCTCTCTCGGATGAGAGCCCCTATAGCATATAACTCCCATAAGCCAGAGGGGAATTGCAGAAGTGGCCCCTTTCCACATACTGGCCAGCAAGCATTGCTGAAAACACAGGCAGCGCTGACTGTGAGAAGGCATGGAGAGGAAGAGGGGGAATGCCCTTATTTAAAGCATGTCTGCTTCCCTTTCTGCCAGTAAGCGGAGCCAAGCCATGTTCTTAAGCTGTTCTAACCAGTGTAGCCATTCAGTAAAGCCATGGAAGAAGTGTCGCTCATTGTCCTGCCACTGGCTTTGTGAATGTGTGTGTGTATCAGAAAGACAAAGGGATACTGAACTCCAGAGGTTTGATTGCTGGGTGGATAAAAGACCTTCTGCCAAGAGTTGTGAGATCACCTTTCATTCAAAGGGGTAGAGGTCTTTTGTTACTGTATCTGGAAGACAATAGCTCCTGTTCCAACCCCGTAAGTGTATGGTCTATACAGTGATTGTGTCTGTAACATGTGAACTCAGTGCACTAGATAAAACAGCCTCTCACTGCTCCCCCTTACACCTGGGTCAGGAGAGTCCTTCACAACACCATCCATTGTCACCATTTGAAGCACCTGGTGAACAAAGTGGCTTTCATGTGTCTGCTGTACAATTCTGACTGAATACAACCAGTAGGGGGAGGTTGTTTTTTATTATTATTATTATTATTGCTGCTGCTGCTTCTGTATTTTTTAAGTTTGCTCCTGGTTTCTCTCTACGGATTGGAAACTTACTTTAAAAATACTTAATGAAAGTCTAGATTCTCAATCACATGACTCCAGAAGTTTTTGAAAAATACCATGGAGCAGTATACTCATGATAAAACTTCTAGGCTATGTCTACACCAGCACTCCCCTTTCGAAGGGGGATGCTAATGAGACGCATCAGGATATGCTAACGAGGCACTGAAATGAATTTGCTTATAGGAATAAGGGGATTTCAAGGGCCATTTCTACACAGGCCACTTCCTTCAGAAGTGGCATGCTAATACAAGGAGCAAAAGATGCTAATGAGGTGCAGATGCAAATTCCCTGTGCCTCATTAGCATAATGTCATGTGATTTGGAGTCTGGAACACCATTCTTCCAGACTCCAAAATGCCATGTAGAAGTATGGCCCCGGGGGGCTTCCGGAAGGAAGTGCTTCTTCCAGAGGCCCCTTCTTCCAAAACATTTTTGAGAAGAAGGGACCTCCAGAAGGAGGACTTCCTTCCAGACGTGCCCCCCCGGGGCCACACTTCTACAGGGCATTTTGGAGTCCGGAAGAATGGTCTTCCAGACTCCAAATCATGTGACGTTATGCTAATGAGGCGTGGGGAATTTGCATCTGCGCCTCATTAGCATATTTCACTCTGTGTATTAGCATGCCACTTCCGAAGGAAGTGGCCTGTGTAGAAACGACCAAAATGTGCAGGGTCCTTTCCAAAAGGAACCCGTGTAGACGAGCTGCACACGATCTAAAGTGGCACTTTTGTAGTGCTGCGGCCACCATTATACTAATGAGGTGCTGCATATTCATTGCAGTGCCTCATTAGCATATCCAAAAGTGTCTCATTAGTATCCCCCTTTCAAAAGGAGCTGCTTGTGTAGACGTAGCCCTAGAAGTTTAAAATCTTTGTGAGTGATGCCAGGTATGTTTTGCATTCAAATGCTAAAACAGTTATTGAGTCATTTTGTCTGACCTTGGGCAAATTGCTTGACTTTCTTCTTGTTCCTTAATCATCAAAGCAGTAGGTGAAAGCAACATTGTGAAAAATGTATCACGTCTCTGACATTCAAGCTCTTTGGTAGAAAAGGCACTCATTGTAGCCGCATGGGGTGTGTACACATGCGGAGCAGTATGACTGCTGCATGTAGCATGTCAAGAAAGAAGAGGCAGACATGGCATTGCATTTGCAGGGAAGATTTCATTGAAAAGACATGTAAGGGTGAAATATGGGAAGAAGATGATAGGAAACACTGCGTATATTAGCCCATCTAGAAATGAAGCTTTCCTTCTCCCATTGTCAGCAATCACTTTCTAAATTCCTATATAGTCAAGAAAAATTTACAGCGTTCAGCTGAAATTCAGTGGGTTCACTTCTCTCCTGCATCTGAACTCTATGCTGGTCAGTTCTGACCTCAGTTACAGCACTCTGGGGGCTGCTCTAGTGTATGCCACTGATATAAAATCCACAAAGACCTTATGCCAGTGGAACTGATCTACCTCACAACCGGTGTTCCCTGTAAGCTGAGCATTTGGACAGACACCCAAGAGAGATTCAGGTGTCACCCAACAGATTAGCAGAGCACCCACAGCCTTTCATATTGGTCAGCATGTGTTTTTATTGGTGGTGCACATTGCACATGTCCCCAGCAGCACATGCCAGAAGGAAGTATGCCAGAGGAGTTCTCTGTAGTCAATTTTGGCCAGAATGCAGCTTTTTTGTGCTGGCACATTAGCACAAAAAGGGTGGCAAGGGAGTTAAATTACAAAATTTAAATAACAAAAAGAGGTTCAAAAAATCCCTATGTGAATTGAGCCTTCCAGGGTACAGACTACCTACTCAGATAGCCATAAACCAGACAACATACTCTAATGATTACAGGGGGGAGGGGAGAAGGGGGAGGAGAATGCCTACACTTGGGAATAAAGTTGAGTTTGTGAAAGTTGACTTTGTAACAATAGAGTTTATAAAGTTGAAGTTGAGTGTCCACATCTGCTCACAAAATCGACTTAGTGTGTCCCCATTACATTGTCTAAATTTGACTGTTTCAGTAGTGCATTGTGGGCACCTACCCTACAGTTCCGGTAGCCCTGTTGCATTTTGCATTGCAAGTGGTTGTGTGTATGTGAAGTCATCATTCCAGAGTGCATTTCCCTCACTCCACCCTGTGGTTGGAAACAAATGGCCATTTTTCTGAAGCCTGCCCCTATGTCAGGTTGCCTTGATGATTGCCACCATCAGAGCTGGCTGTGTATGTGCCAATCTACCCAAACCACTGTAGACTGTCGAAGTTGAGGAAGTAGTGGAGCATAGTAAAATTAAGGAAAGTGAAACCCTTGAGAGTGTTGTTAATCCCACATAGTAGGGCATCTGTGCTCCAACTGACTGTGCCATGTTAACAGGTACCTCAGGTTTCCTCTGGTAAAAGAACACCTTTCAAAGGGCAGGGCAGCATGTCAGAGAGCTGTTTTGCCTTAGTGAAAATGCAACAGGTCACTGCTGTGACTGTGTGGCTCCCCCCAGCCGCAAACTTTGGGAAGGGAGAGTACTGTAGTGATGTGCCTAGTCGGGGGGGCCAGCCCAGAATATAGATATGGCCGGGGCTGGGCCCCCAAAGCACAGATGGCAGGGGCTGGCAGAGACACCTTTTAATATGGTGCAGTCACCAGAATATAGGTGCAGCCCCACCAGGGAAGCCTTCCCCCAGGCACATGTTGCCTTACAGGGGCCAGCCAGAACCCAAAAACCTTTGTCACATGGGAGCCTTCCCTCTGCTGACAGCTCCCAAAATCTTTGTCACTGGCAGAGCCTTCTCCCCGTGTAGGTCAGGACATGCTGCTGCCTGGGAAGCATGGTCCTCACTGCACCACTGGCACATGGCTTGGTGGGGTGAGGGCTAGCCAAGTGGTGTGGTTGGGCAGGGGCTAGACCCCCAACTTCATGGTGCCTGTGGGGGAGGGGGCTGCCTCATACAAATTTGAACAGCATAAAAGAAGTTTCTTGGCCTCTCCTACAAACACAACTTCCCCCAGTCTAGCCAACATGGGTTGTGGTGGGGCGGGGGCTGGCCTACCAGCCGTGTGGCACCTGGGTGGAGGCAAGCCCTATGGTGAGGTGGGGGATAGCCCACCCCCTGACTGCATGGCATCTGCTGGGGAGGTAGGCTGCTCCATACAAATGATAAGCACAGAAGAAATTATCCGGTGAAGGGCAGAAGCCTTCACCCCATGCAGGACATGCTGCCCCACTGTCTCATGAGCTTAGCTGTCAGGTCTTCACAGCCAAGCTGCCATGTTGTGTGGTGGGGTGGGGGCTAGCTCACCAGCTGAACTGAGACACTGGCTCTTCTGATGGCTCCATGCTGGGGCTCTCAAAAGTGGCTAGATGTGACCACCATGCTGATCATAAAGATGTGAATTCAAATGCCAGGCTTCCTATTTCTTACTTCCTGCACACCTGGAGAGCAGCAGGGATGGAGCAATGACCAGAAATGACACCTCAAGGGGCACTGGGGGATAATTTAAAGGCAAATAATCAATCTTAATAATGCTGCAGTCTCCACTTGTATAGTTTGACTTTGCAAATTCAGCCTCTCTGGTTACCATTGGGGGAAACCAGTATTACAAAAGTCAACCTTAGAGTCCCGCAAAATCAACCTGTTGAGTGCTGGTATGTAGATGGAGAATTTATAAAATTGAACTGAGACCCTTACATCTGACTTACTGTCCTAGTATAGACCAGGCAGGAGTGTTTCTGCATCCATCCCAGTGGACAGGTGGAGGGCAACTAAGGAGAGGATATCTTTCTGCTCCCAGAGCACCTCTCTCAAGAGGTAGCCTCACCAAAGTTGGGGCAGTCCCTCACAAGAAGCCCATGCTGGGGGTTTAGCCACAGTTTGATTTCCCCTTAAGAACTCGTGAAGGAGAGAAGAAGCCTGCCATGGAAGGGAAGAATGGAGGCAGGCAATCAGTAATTTCCTCCACCCTTTCCCCATCCCACGCCAAAAAAAAGGCAAACCAATCAGAAGAGCTATTGTGTTATCTTTTGTGGTCATTTTTATTCTGGAATAATTCCTATGAACCTGTGTGAACACTGACTCTCACGCAAGGAAAAAAATACTGAATTAACAGTGCTGCTTCTCATAGCACCTGGAGTTTCCTCTTGTGGTTGCTAAATAAGTCCAGCTCTTACTTAGCTCTTACGTTCCTGACAGACTGCAGGCTGAGGTTTCATGGCTGAATGATTTCCAGTGTGCAAAGGACCTGCGACAAGTAACAGAGGGGTAGCCGTGTTAGTCTGTATCTGCAAAAACAACAAGAAGTCCTGTGGCACCTTATAGACTAACAGATACTTTGGAGCATAAGTTTTCATGGGCAAAGACTCATCTGATGAAGTGGGTCTTTAACCATGAAAGCTTATGCTCCAAAATATCTGTTAGTCTATAAGGTGCCACAGGACTTCTTGTTGTTTTTAAAGGAGCTGTGAGTGAACCACACTGCAGAGGTGTCATATGGGGAGTGGCAGGGGAGGGGGTTACTGTTTTGTTAAACATCCTTTCAGATCAGTCACTTTATTCATCAGCTTCCTTTTGTCAATATGTTCATTACCTGCACTGTCACCTCCTCTTTAAGTACTCTGCATGCTGATAATTCTTCTCTACCCAGACATTCATTAATTAGCAGGCAGCCTGCAGAGCATAGTCCCCTCAAGTTTACTAAAGAACTGGGTGCTAAAATGATATGAAGGCAGCTGCCATTTTCTGTCACTCGTTCTTGAGGACAACTGCTTTCCTAAGCAATGCTAAATTATAACAAACGTTGCCTTTATTAAAGGTCCAGCTATTGGCTGCAGCTGTACTTACAAAATGGAATCTTAACAGCCTGACCATGTTCAAATTGAAATGCTGCACCATCAAATGGTTAAGGCCAAAAAAATTAGCACTTCAATAAGTCAAGCCAGTGTATGTTTCTTCAAACTTCTTGGAACCTGTTTTGACCAGGTAGGCAGATTGGTATGCCACCTTGCTTCTTTAGCTCTCTACCTCACTGCTCATGAGCTGAGAGCCGTTGGGAATAGGAACGAAAAGTTGTGAAAAAACTCCAGTCTCAGACTGTCTTAAACAGAGATGTTTGGAGCAGGGGTCAGCAAACTTTCCAAGGCAGAGTGCCAAAATTTGACCTTTTGATCTTTATATATGGTCTGAGTGACAGTGATACTTTTCAAAGTCACTGATAATCCTATTTGCTGCAGCTTCTTTAATAAAGAAAGAAAGATGCAGAGCTTTATCGTTTAGGTGGTGGTTGGCAGCATTAGCTGGTCTTTTGTTAATCCACAGGCAGTATGGCTTTGAGCAAGCTCCCAGCTCCATGGTGGGGAAGAGGCAAGGCTGAGCTCCCACCTCACGTGCTGATGAAAATCAGCTTGTGTGCCACTCTTGGCACGTGTGCCAAGGCGGTGCTGACCCCTTTTTTAGACCATTTCTGGAGCGAAGTTTATACCCTGATTTCCAGTCCTGGAGAATAAAGGGCTCCTATAAAAAAGGCTTCTCTAAAAATGTGTTGAAAAGAAAATGGTTCCATCCCCAGATAACCACATGTAGGGACAGGGAATATACTTTCTGTTCTGACCTGGGCAAATAGTCTCTAGGTTGACATCACTGTAAAAGGTGCATGATAGAGCAGCTCTTAGCAGGCTTTAATTTTCACAGTGTAGGAACAAACTCCTAGGTATAGTGTAGGAGGGACCAACAGAATGCCACCTCGGCCCTAACTCATTCCTCAAGTTTGCCAGGCATAATTCGGTGTACTTGCAAATTCAATCACTTTTTTTAACATATAAAGGGAAGCACTTCCAAATGCAGATGCCTCATGCTGTTCTCCTAAAACTAAATTTAGGCATCTATATAGAAGTGACCTGATTTTCTTAGGTGCTGAGCATCCGTAGCTCCCCAGTTCATCTGCATTTGTCGGCGCTCGCTTCTGAAAATGAGGCCACCCCACATTAGATACCTAAATATGGATTTAGGAGCCTCGCTTGAGGCAGCCCAATTTGGAAATTCTGGTTATAAATTTCACATTCAGTTTTTCTTTCAGCATAAGCTCAACTTGCAATGACATTAATGTTAATGTGTCAAGGCAAGAGTTGACCACCAGTCAGTACACAGGCAAATGACATTACCTTTGCCCTGTGCATGTACATCTGAATTTATTATTCCTCTGCTAATCTGCAACTGATATTGCTTCATTGGTGATGAGTCTATGAGTATATTGAACTTGCAGAGAGATGAACTGAGTAAATAGGGCATCTCCAGCTCACTCTATCATCAATTATGATTACCTATGAATAAAATGCCAAGAATCCAAACCATACAAGCACTAATAGTTTGCAAATAAGGGATCTGAGAATTTCATTAACTATTTGGGTCTCCTTTTCAATTATCTCATGTTTTTTTGTACATGATACTTTGCCTTCGATTTTTTTTAAGCAGCTAGTACATTGCTAACTAGGATGATTGCACTCAGCATGCAAACTGTGTGTGCCATGCTTTCAGGCCTGCCAACAGGGGGGCAAAGGGGAAGTTGCCCCGCAGCCCAGACTTTCAAAGTAGCCCAGAGCTCCATCTGCTGCCGCCGTTGCAGCTTCAGCAGAGACAGCAGATGGAGCTCTGGGCCCCTGATGCACTACTCCCTGTGGCTCCCACCGCCATGTCCCTAGCAGAACTAAGGACACAGGCATCCCTCTTACTTTGCCTTGGGGCCCATGGTGGCTGTTGGCCCCGCTGAATATTTTCATATTATTTTGAGTCAGGTGAACCCTTGCTATGGATTGAGTTAAAACCCTACTTTAGATCAGACTCCAGATGCACTGAGATTTTAAAAGGAAGCCAACACATGCCTTATACATTTCTACAAGCTATTCTTTATTAATTACAGAACTGAGCTTCCTTTTGTGTATAATAATGATTATTATCAGACTGCTAGAAAAGGTGATCTTTGGTCAGAAGAGGTACAGTCTAATATATAGCAGGGCAAGGCACCTTGTACTGTATTACCATTACGCCCTCTAGCGATGAGACAATACTGCAGTCCCTCTGCCTCATCAGTCTTTGTCCTCTCTGCTGAGACTTCCAGCAAGGAGCCCCCATCTGGTGGTAGTGATTTGGGAATGTGCAAGTCCTGTCTATTACAGACAGGAATAAGTCCATCAGCTCATTATATTTAGATTATGCAATCATGTCTTTCAGGGCTCTGCTGATTTGGGGGAAATTGAAATTCATAATCTATGGGTGAAAAGGCCCATTCCCCACTAACTGTGAAGGTGCATATGTATTTTATCCTGTTGGGTACATTTTTTCTGTCTTTTAACGCCTGTATATTTTATTATTTATAAGAAACTTCTCCTGTTAATTAAGAGTTTCAGTTAACACAGTACACAATGTTGTGGCTAAATTAATTCATTAACGCCTTTAAAAAAATGAAAACACTAACAACCAGAATGTGACCCTCCTGGAGCAGTAGTTGATGCTGCTGTTCCACACCACCTACCATAAAATGTGACTAATTAGGTGAAAAGGCAAGAGCACATCCATTACATAGAAATCATCTTGTCAGGCTAGCAGTGGGAGGAGGGAAGCACAGTATCAGAGCCAGGATTAGTATCCCAGTTCATTAAGAGGAAGGGCTGGTGGAGATGGGAAGGGAGACTTCTGACAGCACAGATTGGAATTCTAAGCAATCGTTACTTAATCATATTGGCATATGAGCCGTTGCCTTGCACCAGCATTCTGTAAATGCTATTTTTTTCTAAGGCAGGCAGAAGTGAAGTGTAACCAGTAACCCGTGTTTCACTCCATCAGCTCCCTGACAGGCCCGCTTTGGGAAGTTAATCTTTTTTCATTTTGTCTGTCATCTAGTGCTATTCACACACTCTACAGTAAGTAGGCTTCTAATGAATCTATTTTTATTTAAAAGACTGTTGGCTGGAGCCTCATTTGAAGCCCCACAATGGAAAGTTTCTTTAGCTCTCTCTTGCCTGATGGGGTTGTTCTGAGAGGTTGACAGGTTGGTGAATCACAACTGTCTCCATTTGGTTCTGAATTCGAGTTTTTCATGGTGTCAGAAATGTTTATGTTAACATGCAGACGAACTAGATTTTCATGATACTTTGCTGAACTGGATTGAGCCGTCTACTGCCATGGAAACGTAACAGTGTCATGAGTGAGAAAAACTGCATGAAAACTTCTGGCAAAGTAGCGAAGTAGGGCCCCATTTTTGTTTGGTATTTAGACAGTGCCCTAACAAATACTATCCATCAACTAATATGAGCCTGGGATACAGGGGTAGATACATTATTTTACCTTTTTATTTGGCACTAATGTGACTGTTGCTGAAGCACTGTATCCACTTGGGGTGCCCCCCAGTTCAGGAAGGATGCTGATAAATTGGAGCGAGTTCAGAGAAGAGCCCTGAGATTGAATAAAGGATTAAAGCCATATCTTACAGTGACAGACTCAACCAGTTGAATCTGTTTCGCTCAAAAATGAGAATTTTAAAGGGTGACTTAATTACAGTCTATAAATATGTGCCTGTGGAATCAATATTTGACAATGGTCTCCTCAGTCTAGCAAAAACAGATATAACATGGCCCAATGGCTTGAAGATGAAGGTAAATAAACTTAGACTAGACACAAGGGGTAAATTTTTAACAGCAGAATTAAAGAGATGAAAACTTTCCTCAAATATTTTTGATTAAATTTTGAAAATAATGAAAAAAAAAAGAGTCAACCATTCACTAGATCTTTTGTGACTACCAATTGACTTGGGCAGAGTCACAATGAATTCTTTTTATAACTCCATGAATGTTTTGAGATATTCGCCCAACTCTAAAATTGCTGCAAGACACATCTGTGTCAGTCTGGCACACATGACTTCAGTTCACAACACACCATAAAGATCAGCTATATTAGGGGAATTGACCGGACATGCTTGCGGAGATGGTGGTTTTATTTTCCTACTGATGAAACTACTCTTTTCTGGTTGAAATAGCAAATGGTTCTTGTTTTTCTTTCATCATAACCCAGGCCTCTCAAATTAAACACAGCAGGTATGGCAACTTCCCAGACTGCAAAACAAATATATACGTCAGTGCTATTATGTGCATGCTGTTATTTTTAAAATCTGCCAGGTATTCTAAAAACAAGAGAATCCAGGGCAACTGATTGCTTTTCATTGTTTAAGTAGTTATAAAATTTTCAATTGACAATTAAGTTCCATGCCATTCTTGTTAATATTTATGACCAGGACAAATACCATTGGTGAAGTATTCCAAAGGGCCATCAGCTTAGCTCTGCTTCCATTGAAACCAATGGTAAAATTCCCTTTCACCTCAATGGAAGCAGGTAAGTTAATGTGGAATGTTTCTGAAAATCTCACACTGGCTGCTTATTGTCATGCTATAGTGTGCTGTGATCATCTGAAAAACTAATCCGAGTGATGGGATAGTACTTGGATGGGAGATTTGCAAAGAATTCATTTTCTGTGTTCCATTGGTGTGCGTTTCCTTTGAGTCCGTATTGAGCCAATGAACCAGGATGGTGTCAGGTATCTGAGTGGAACAGGATAAACTATTTTACTTTTTCTCTACAGTTCATTGTTTTGTATATCTGCTTCATCTCTCTTTTTTTTTTTTCTATCAGGTCTTGTCTTCAAAAATAAACAGTTCCCATATCCCCAAGTTATATTAGACGTGGTGCACACTCATACGATGGACCCAGCATCTCAAACACATATGCACCATTCACTTCACATGTGTCAGTAGCTGCATCCAAATCAACTGTTCTCAAATGTCCAGAAAAAGAGGTCATTTGTATCTGTATGATTTTTTCTGATGAATCGACACATCAATGGAATTGTGTGTTTCTGAGTGTGCATGCACACACATGCTTGAAATGAATGGAAATAGATTTGTCTGTGAGTGTATAAAGTCTAGAATATGAGTGTTTGTAGGACCAGGGTCTATCACACAGAATAAGTGAGAGCAGCTGCACTTTGTTGTCTTCAGAAAATATTTTAGATTTCATTTCCAAGCAGCCCAACAAAGGGACAAACTTAAATTTCCAACCAAATCTCAGTGGAAGACAACCTTCAAGGAAGGAAATGAATTCTCATCTCTACATAATAGTTTATTTCTAGAATTTTGTGTAAATAAATGAAAAGAAATGGCAAGCTATATCTCCTGCCTAAACTGACATGTATGGAAGTGGCTAGCAGACAAAGCATACTGTGAAACGAACGTGCTTTAGAAACATGAATTAAAGGATCCTTGAGTATGAGGTATCAGTAGACCTACATATTCTCCATTAAAAAATCTTAGTTTTGGAAAAATGAAATATGCTATAAATTTTCACACAAGAGCAAAAATTCTCACACGCAATCTTCCCATCAACCAAAGTATTTTTAACCAATGAGTAAATTGTTACTTTTGCATGTTTGTGTGTCTGAGCATATGCTTTTTGCACTTTTTATACACAGTTTTAAATAAATGCACAGCTTAGATTTAGGGAATTTTCAAATTTAGAGGAATTACTAAACAACACTGAACTTCAAGCAGGGGGTATTCAGCAAATGTAGCTTCCCCTAGAGTTTTTTATTCCATATGATTACATTCTACATACAGAAATTGCACCTTCTGAAGACATCAAACAGTGTGTTTTGAACAAAGCAGCAGCAATCAAATCCAGTGATTTAAATTCACGCTTTGATATAATTACTATAAATATGAGAGCAAAAAGATATTTTTGGGATGCATTAATTTAATGACTACTTAGTGAGATATCAGTCTGCTGTTTCTATAGAAGTCTGCAGGAAATCAATGTCAATACAGGTTTCCAGACTTGTTTCTTGCAAAAGTAGCAGGGATGGCCAGGAGCTCCAGGCCCTTTTGTATTGCCAGGCCCCTCGGCAATTGCGCCCATTGCCCTCCTTATCAGCAGGCCTGGCAATGGGTTCAAACCACAGCACAACAAATTTAGATTCAATCTCAGGAAAAAGTTCCTAACTGTAGGACCAGTAGGACAATGGAACAAACTGTCCAGGAAAGTCATGGAAGCTCCCACCCTGGAGGTTGTCTTGGATGCCTTAGACACAACTAATTCTAAATCCTGTCCGGGGGTAATTTTTGTGCTAACATTTGCCCTTAATTTAAACATTTTTCTCCCTCTCTGGTGATTGAAAGCAACCATCTCTCTCCTTGGCCTTTACTTTGTTTGGCTAAATATTCCAAAATTGCTTACATCCACCCTAGTTAAGTCACAAGCTTTAGAGACGCACATTCTCACAATCCCACAGCTGGCTCTGCATGTCATAAGAACATAAGAACATAAGAATGGCCATACTGGGTCAGACCAAAGGTCCATCCAGCCCAGTATCCCGTCTGCCGACAGTGGCCAATGCCAGTGCCCCAGAGAAGGAGAACAGAAGACAATGATCAAGTGATTTATCTCCTGCCATCCATCTCCTGCCCTTGTACTGAAGGCTAGGGCACCATACTTTACCACTGGCTAATAGCCATTTATGGACCTAACCTGCAAAAATTTATCGAGCTCTTTTTTAAACCCTAATAGAGTCCTGGCATTCACAGCCTCCTCCGGCAAGGAGTTCCACAGGTTGACTGTGCGCTGTGTAAAGAAAAATTTCCTTTGATTAGTTTTGAACCTACTACCCATCAATTTCATTTGGTGTCCCCTAGTTCTTGTATTATGGGAAAAGGTAAATAAGTTTTCTATATTCACTTTCTCCACACCATTCATGATTTTATATACCTCTATCATATCGCCCCTCAATCGCCTCTTTTCCAGACTGAAAAGTCCCAGTCTCTCTAGCCTCTCCCCATATGGGACCCATTCCAAACCCCTAATCATCTTAGTTGCCCTTTTCTGAACCTTTTCTAATGCCAATATATCTTTTTTGAGGTGAGGAGACCACATCTGCACACAGTACTCAAGATGTGGGCGTACCATAGTTTTATATAGGGGAAGTATGATATCTTTTGTCTTATTATCTGTCCCTTTTTTAGTAATTCCTAACATCCTATTTGCTTTACTGACTGCCACTGCACACTGCGTGGATGTCTTCAGAGAACTATCCACTATAACTCCAACATCCCTTTCCTGATCTGTCGTAGCTAAATTTGACCCCATCATGTTGTACGTGTAATTTGGGTTATTTTTTCCAATGTGCATTGCCTTACACTTACCCTCATTAAATTTCATTTGCCATTTTGCTGCCCAGTCACCCAGTTTGTCCCCATACAAATTGCTCCTAAATTCAAAGAGGCCTCCTGTGGGTGAAATCTGATAGCAACATCAGGGCTTCAGTGCGTAAACTCTTTAGAGCAGGGACTGCAACTTGGTAAATGTTTCAACAGTGCCCAGCATTTAGGAGTCCGAAACTGACTGCAGCTACTGGGAGCCCCTACTAAGGGTTAGATCTACAACTGGTGTAAATCACCAATAAACTCGAAAACAGCAAATAACAGTGTAGTCAGTACAGCATTGCTGCACTACCTCAGCGAAGCATTTGGCCCTAAATTTTAAAAATGAACAGTGTGGTCCTTTTTCATTTAAACAAATGAATCACCATATTTAATGGGGTGTCAGAATAGTCCTATATGGTAAGTACATCAATATTATTATTCCACTTTTGAATGAGGGGAAACTATGGCAGAGTGAAACTCTCCTAGGGTGTGAATTGGAGGCTTTGTCAGAGAGTTCCTGATTTTCCACCTCTGTGCTCGGAGCAATAGGTTGAACTTCTTAATGGCTAAAATTGCTGCAGCCCTTTATGTCAGTCAGCATTACAGAGTATTGTGCTGGTCTAATATAAAGTAGGGCAGTAAACAGGGAAGCCCCCGTGAAATTTCACTACACTTTGGACTGGATCTTTAAAATATTAGTGCACATCTGTGGTTAGCTCCAGCATGCCGCACAAATTATTACTAAAAAACTCTCACCTCTGTTGCCATCACATAGTCTCTTTTACTTCCCTCTGCCCAACATGCCATCCGCTGTTCGGAATAGGTTTTGGATATAAGCATTTATTTCTAAATAAGCTATATTAATTACAAGTGTTACACGAGCTACAATCATTTTAACAAGAAATAAGTACACTTCTCCCTCCTTAAATGAGTACTTTATTTATGAGTACTCGCTTAAACGAGGGACACATATACCTCCCCGAGTTGACTTGATGAGTGAACTCCCCCTGCTAATATGAGCATAACCCCCTCCCTGCGGATCCAACCCCCCCATAGTCTGCCCCCCCAGCCGACCCCACAGCCCCAACCCACTGCAGCCAGACCCCCTGCTGGCCCTGCAACCTGATCCTCCGCCCCCACCGGCCCTGCAGCCTGACCCCCCCTGCTGGCCCACAGCCCTGTACCACAGCAGCCTGAAAGCTCTGCAGCACCACCACATGACCTCGCGCCCCCCCTCAGGTCCCATGGCCCCAAACCGCAGCAGCCAGACCCTCCCCCCACCTGTACCCTCCACGGCCCTTCAGCCTGACCCCGCCCCCATGTAATTTAATAGGAATTTAGTGTCCCTCTTATGAGTTTCTGCCTACGAGCAGAAAGTTGGGAACCAATTGTGCTCATATAGTGAGGGATGAGTGTACTTGCCTTTCTTCTAGGAGCAATAGCTATCGATATGGCCTCCCACTTATTCCTTTTATGTTTCCTTTAGTTTTCCCATGAAAGGAAGTATTAGTGGTCTTATACTAGTATTTAGTTTTAGCTCTAGCAGTAGCACATTCCCTCCCAAGACCAACTGTCAGTGAGGTACAGTGCATGGTAGAGAGAATTTTGTTTATTTGGATTCTAAGGAGCGGTTTCAATAGTAACGCTGCACCTATTGTAAACAAATTCAGATGACCAGTGTTGGTGGCTGATCTAGGAACAGATAATACAGTCTTCCAGAGAGTCTATCTTAGGTGCTTATATGGGCCTATTTACCATTTAACAGCTCTCTGAGGCACCAACAGTGCTATCTCCACAGTGCTGCCAAGAGCCACCGCAGGATATGGGGCTAGGTGGGAAGGGGCCTAGCTCTGTATCCCAGAAGTGGGGCCCAATGGCAGAAGGAATGGGGCTTAGTGCTCCCCCATGCCATGCAGAGCTGGAGATGTGTTGTCACAACAATTCAAAGGGGCCTGGAGTTGTAGATGCTGTCAGCCAGTTCCAGGGGCAATTGCCCCTTTGCCTTCCCCCTGAAATGGGCCTGTAACCCCATTTTACAGATTGGGAACTGAGGCACAGTGACTAAAAGTTTTGACTAACTTTACAGGGGATGGTTGTAGGAGATCAGGGAATAGAGCTCACATCTTTCAAGTCCCAGGCTGGTGCCCTAATCAGTGGACTACTGCCTCCTTTCTAGTGATCGATAAAGAAACATTGGCAGATGAGGCTAAATGCAGTGCTGTCCATTATGTCTTTCATAAACAGCAGGACACAGTAGCCCCCAAGTTGTGTTCTTGTGACTTGTGTTCTTCCCCCAGAGACAAAAAAAGAAGCGAAAATGTTCCTCTGGTCTGTACAGTACTAGGAGCAGTGAAGGATGGAGAATGCCAGCGTAGACAGAATCTTCAGAGAATTTTACTGGCAAAGCTATAATAACTTTTTACTGAGCATGTGTGAACTCTGATTCTTTTTTCAGAGACTTTTAATTTAGCCACTTTTGGATGAATTTTCACAGGGACACCAAAAAAAGCACATTCGTGGTAGCAGGATAATGCCTGCACTTGCAAAATTTCAAATCCTTGTGCTAAAGTTTGGGGAGCCCAGGGTTTTTCAGATAAACTGTTGTAGGAATTTTTTTAACACAGGCAAAACAACAACTCATTTTTGAAGACAGTTGAATAATTTTCACTGAAAATCCCCCAAAACATTGAGCCAGAAGCTGACACTCAGCATGGGGTTTTCAGCCTGAATAGTTCAGGTTTTGCAAACCTTTAAGCAACTAACAAGGGGTCTTACAAAAGAAAATGTTGGCAACCCTAGGGGTAGATGTTGCTACTTGCAAAGTCTATAATAAGTAATAGTAAAAGTAGATGTCCTTATACCGCTGAAGAGGATTTGTTTAAAAGTTTGAAAGAATATTTGCAAATATCTGCCTAGCTCTAGGGATTAGCCCTGTTTTTTTGTTTTCTGGGTTTTTTCTTTCCTTCAATGAAACATATGCAATTATAACTCTGTCTCCTATATCTATGCAATTCTTATGCTGTAACAAAAGTGAAAGCCCAATCTATTTAAACTTATCTCATAATTTTCCAGTCCTGCTGCGGTTGATGCCTGACCAGAGAGGGGGCACAAAGGCGATTTTATGCCACCTTCCATTTCTGCAATATTGAAGCTAGTGTAAAGTACAGCAACTTGATAGCTGCTGTAACTTCATACCTCATTACCTGTGAGCTCCAAGATCCATTCTGGAAGCCAGGATTTGCAAGGCATAAAGATGCTCCAGCTATACCACTTTTCCTGTGAATGTGACTTTCCATCCATAGCCCAGAGGGGGCGCCACACACTCAGCAATTTACCACATGCGCTGCTGAAGCTGTGCAAACCAGCTGGAGCAGACCCAAGCACAGTAAACACTTAGCATAAACAGTGTAAAGGCCAATAAATGGCATAAGGCTGCTTGGTAGAGTTAATGCCAAAGTATTTGCTGAACATCTTAAAATGTCTTCTTAGAGGTCCCTTAGTAACATTGGTGTTCCACATATCTTTTCATAAAGGAGCTAACCTCTCAGTTCAATGTCCTAACAGACACTGCAGAGACTCAGTCAAAGCCATTGCCTTCCATTGTACAGCAATGCCCTGCATTCTTCATCCCACACAAATTGGAGAACTAATGTTATGGGTGATGGATGAGTGTCCCAAGAGGAAGTGCTGGAAGCCTGATCACACAAGCCATTTAAAACTGGTCGGGACAAAGCACTCAATAACACATTGCAGTGTGTTAACAATCCTGCAGTGGTCACTAGGGGACGATTGACTAGCTCAAACAAATAGGCCTTTTCAGGGTCTGATTTCTCTGATTTTGTGGTCTTGCAAAGAGCAAAGTTGGTGAGGGAAAATATCCTCACCTGGGTCTAGAAACTCTAACATGCATTAAGCCCACCACTAGCGCCATGTGGTAGGCCTGTGTGATTAATGCATGGCTACCGAAAAGCAGCCCAGAGTATGGTGCTTTCCTATGTGTCACACTGACTCTGTGATGATGGATGCATAGCACAGTTTTGGGAGTGAGCCACATAAGCAAACATCCCTTGCAGGGAAGCCTGGGCTGTTCAGAGATACAGAGCCTCTCTAGAAATGTTAGACCAGCTGTTTAATTCAGAAGTCAAAGCAACACTTCACATTAGCTGTAATATGCTCCCAGGGAGGCAGGTGAATTTCTGACAAGGGAGGTGCGGGAATCTTTGCAGACAAGCTCCCCATCAGTCAGACTCGTGAAGATTCCTGTGTGAGATCACAGAACTTGTTGTATTCTTACAACTGCTCTAGCCAGCAAACACACAGGCAGGTGCAGCAACAGAACACCATCTGTTGGATGGGAGGGTGATTACCCCTTTGCCCGTCTCCTTGCTGGTGCAGAGTATATGGGGGAGGGGGATCTTTGACTTCATTAGCATCATCCTTTCTCTTTGCTTGGCAGGTCTCTTTGGGAGACACACAGCTCTGTAGGCTGTGTAGCCCTCTTTTCATAGGAGCCAGAGTCCACTCTATGCCAGAAGCCGCAGACTTGTGCCAAAGGAGCTCTACCTCTTGTAGGGTGACTGTGGACTTTGAGCAGCTGACATTAGCAGTGTCAAGATTTGGCTCAAAGGAAACAAAGGAGTATTGAACTTTGATCTGTGCAGAGACGTATGTATCTAGGGCATCACATACTCTCAGTCATTTCCTCCAGTTCAAACGTTCAGCTATATCACCTCTTAAGAAACAAAGCTCACAATGGTCCCCACATTTCTAGTTACAATTTGGGTCACTTGGACAGGCCTATGGCATGTTAGCCTAAGTTTAAAACATTTGCATATTTATTTTAAGCAATACATTGATTTTAAACTGATACTACACACAACTTCTCAAGCTTACAGCACCTGGTAAAGGCCTAGAGTCATTGTTGGTTGAGATACATGAATAATTTGGTAAAGAAGTATAAAAGGGATTCAAAGTGAAGCAAGAGAATTAATTCACAAATTATAGTTAATGCACTGTAAGATTAGGAGATGTTCAAATAGAATAAAAAAGCAGTAAATACTGCATGCTGAGCCACCTCATAATACAGAATTGACACACTAAACAGAGACTGACTCAGTGGGGGAAAATACATCTTTGCCACTTGTCACAGAGTATTCCCAAATGAAGTACATAAATAAACATGCCACTCACACACGGCACTTCTTCCTACGAAGCTGTCAGCGAAGGGAGGTGGAAGAATAAAATTGGAGGCCTGGGTGGCACAGGAAATATCTGGCTTGTGTTTTCTTCTTTTGGTAGAGGAAGTGGGAAAATGAGGTGTTAGGCCATAGGCAGCTAATCTGACTTCTGTAATTCCATTGGGAATTCAGATTCACCAGCATGGAGAGGAGAGATGCAAAAGACCTGGTTCCTGAGAAAAGGAAGCTAGTTCTTCAGGGAGGTTATGTTGGGAATCAAGGCCTGCAGTAGAATTAGTGTCCATTCAACCTCATCAGTCAAGCCAGCTTGCAGAAGACTGCCTGATTGGCCATGACGCCTGATTGGCCACATTAGCTGATTGGCCACACTGTCTGATTGGCAGAGGGTGTGGGGGGGAGGGGCAGACAGGTTCTTAGATCAACAACAGCTCTCTGGCTTTTCATTGCTCTTGCCCACCACTTTTACTTTCCCTGTGTTATCTTGTTCCTTCTGCTTCTGCCTTGCATGGAGCCTTGGTTTGGTCATGCCCATTGCCTTCTAACCTACTTGCTCCAGCTCCTGACCTTCAGGACCTCAGCTCTGTTATCCATTTCTTTCCCACTGGTTTGATCCCTGACTCCAGCTTCTGACTTAGGGTTGCCAACACTCTCAGTTTCACCAGCAGTGTCCCAGAATCAGTCTTAAACTCCTGGAGCCAATCCAGGAGATTTTAAACCACCAAGCCCTGCACCAGTTTCAGAAGCAGCTGGCAAGTCCCTGCAGCCCTTCAGTGGGGGAAGGACCTCAGCTGTCTGTCTGTCTCAGCACACTGCCCCCAACCCTAGCACTTATTCTACAGCTCCTTTTGGTCAGAAACTGCATCCAATGAGAACAGCAGGGGCAGCGTTTTCAGACACAGGTTACATGTGGAGCACCTGCTTCCATCCTACCAGAGACTACAGGGTGTGCCAGCTGCTTCTGAGAGTGGTGCAGAGCCAGGGCAGACACAGAGTACGGGCGCAGCAGTCAGTCACGGGCTCACCAACCCACAGATCAGAGGAATTTGTCGGCAATATTGCTGCCCATAGACCAGCCCAGGGAGTCTGCCATTAAACACCACTTAGGGTTGTCTTAGTTATGTTATGGGTTTGTCTGGCCCCCAAAACAGCCCAGACTACTTAAAGTTGTACTAGCTCTTATTCCCCTAGGATGAGAGATCTGTGCTGTATATCTGAGGGTTATGTCTCCCCTGTGAGCTGACGAAGGAAGTGCCAACTCAATGAGACATACCTGTGCTAATGCTGATCTAGCTGACATGCTAAACATATATGTAGCCTCTCCTGGCACATACGCATCCAAGATGCTAGGTATGTACCCAAGGGGACAAGCCCACCACAGTTATCCTCCATTTTTAGCTTGCTAGCTCGATCAAAGTCAGCCTAGATCTGTCTTCTTGACCTGAAATTTTATACCTCCAGTGCATATTACATATATACCCTGAGAGGCACAGCACAGAAATTCACCCCAATCTACATGGAGAGTTCTGCATGCTCTGCTCTCATTTGAGAAATGAAACTTCCATTCCACTCTAGATCTCTATTGAGTATTCCAAACTGATTTCCCATATGGTGTCTGCATTGCACTTTGGGCCTTTTCTCTGTGGGATGAATGCCCTTATGTCATCTGTTCATGCACACGTGCTTCCGTGTGTTAAGATAACACAGAAGATAAACTAAGATAAACTCACAAAGGATACATACAAGAAATGGAAACGTGGACAGTTGACTAAGGAGGCGTATAAACATACAGCTGGAGAATGCTGGGGAGTAATCAGGAAAGCGAAAGCACAATTGGAACTGCAGCTGGCAAGGGATGTGAAGGGTAACGAGAAGGGTTTCTACAGGCATGTTAAGAATAAGTGGGTTGTCAGAGAAAGTGTGGGGCCATTACTGGATGAGTGACAGATGATGTAAGAAAAGCTGAAGTACTCAATACCTTTTTTGCCTCAGTCTTCATGGACAAAGACAGCTCCCACACAACAGTGCTAGACAGTGCAGTATGGGAAGGTGGAAGGAAGCCATCTGTGGGGAAGGAACAAGTTATGGCTATCTAGAAAAACTAGATGTACACAAATCCATGGGTCTGGATTTAATGCACCCAAGGATACTGAGGGAATTAGCAGACATCATTACTGAGCTTTTGGCCCTTATATTTGAAGGATCTTGGAAATTGGGAGAGATCCCGGATGACTGGAATAAGGCAGACGTAGTGCCCAACTTTAAAAAAGAAAGGACAATCCAGGGAACTATAGACCGGTTAGCCTTATCTCAATCCCTGGGAAAATAATGGAGGAGATTCTCAGTCAGTCGATGTGATATACCTTGACTTCAACAAAGCTTTTGATACAGTCTACCACAACATTCTTGCCCAAAAGTTAAGAAAGTATGGATTGGATCCTTGGACTGTAAGATGGATAGAAAGCTGGCTTGATGGTCAGGCCCAATGGGTAGTGATCAATGCCTCAATATCTGGATGGCAATTGGTTTCAAGAGGAGTGCTGCAAGGCTCAGTTCTGGGGCCAGTGTTGTATAGCATCTTTATTAATGACCTGGATGAAGGACTAGATTGCACCCTCAGCAAGTTTGCAGATGACACAAAGGTAGAGGGAGAGGTAGATATGTTGGAGAGTAGAGATAGGATCTAGAGTGACCTAGATAAATTGGAAGACTGGGCCAAAAGAAATCTGATGTGGTTCAATAAGGAGAAGTGTAGAGTCCTGCACCTGGGGCAAAAGAATCCCAAGCAGTGTTATAGGCTGGGGACTGACTGTCTACGCAGCAGTACAGCGGAAAGGGACTTAGGGTTATGGTGGATGAAAGGCTGGATATGAGTAAACAGTGAACCCTTGTAGCCAACAAGGCTAATGGCATATTAGGGCGCATTAAGAGAAGAATTTCATGCAGATCTATAGAAGTGGTTGTTCCCCTCTATTCGGCACTGGTGAGGCCACATCTGGAATACTGTGTCCAGTTTTGGGCCCCCCAGTATAAAAAGGATGTGGATGTGCTGAACCAGATTCAGCGGAGGGCAATGGAAATGATTAAGGGGCTGGAGCACATTACCTATAAGGATAGGCAGAGGGATTTGGGCTTGTTTTGTTTACAGAAGAGAAGACTGAGGGGTGATTTAATAGCAGCCTTCAACTTCCTGAAGGGGAGCTCTAAAAGGAGAGTGAGAAACTGTTTTCAGTGGTGTCAGATGACAGAACAAGGAGCGATGGTCTGAAGTTAAAGAGAGAGAGAGGTGTAGGTTGGATATTAGGAAAAACTACTTCCCCAGGAGGGGTTGGTGAAGCACTGGAATGTGATGCCTAGAGAAGTGGTGGATTCTCCATCCCTAGAAGTTTTTATGTCCTGGCTTGACAAGGTCCTGGCTGGGATGACTTAGTTGGGGTTGATCCTGCTTGAAGCAGGGGTCTGGACTAGATGACCTCCTGAGGCTCCTTCCAGCCCTATGATTCTGAGTCAATGATTCTAAGATTCATTTGCAATCTGAAGTGCTATGAATGGGTAGAATATACAATGAATGCAGAATATAACATAAAGAGTCGGAGTTAGCCTCTTTCACAATGCTCATCACCATGCTATCTGGATGCAAATTCAGCAGTTCATCCCTACTGAGCAAGTCACTTCAGGGCTTGCTTCATTTTGGACACATGTTTTACATGCATGGAGTTAAGCACAGTCTTAAGTTTTTGCTAAACAGGAATGGCAACAAAAATGATTAGGAGGTTAGAACAGATGCCATAGGGAGAGAGATTTAAAAGACTGGGACTTTTCAGCTTATGCTTGGTCTACACCAGACCATACAGTTGACTGCAGATACACAATTCTAGCTACAGCAATTATGTAGCTACAATCAGTATACCTGCTGTTTCCCTCACAGAGGGAGATTGACATGAGTGTTTATCCTACCAACCTCTCTTATTTCTTGCAATAGCCAACCCCAAAGAGGTCGGTTTTGCATGTCTTTACCAGACACGCAAAATCAAACTCCAGAAGATCCATTCTGGATGGGTCGATCTCCCAGTAAGTATAGACAAGTACTTAGAAAAGAGTAGACAGATATGGAAATTAATTTAGTAAAATCATTTACTTGTTCCCATAACATAAAAAGTAGGGTTCACCAAATGAAATTAACAGTTTTAAAATAAAAAAAGAAAGTTTTTCTTCACACAGCTCATAGTAGGCCTGTGGAACTCCTGCCAGATGATGCTATGAAAACCAGAACTTCAACAGGTTCATAAAAGAACAAGATAAATTCAGGGAGGTTAGGTCCATCAACGGCTATTAACCAGGATGGGTAGGAATGGTATCTCTAGCCTTTACCTGTTAGAGGCTGGAAACAGGTGACAGGAGAGAGATAATTACCTGTTCTGTTCACTCCCTCTGGTGCATCTGGCATCACCCACTGCCAGAATACAGGATGCTGGGCTACATGGACCTGTGGTCTGACTCAGTGTGGCCATTCTTATAGACTTCATATGTTTAAACTATTGCTGAGTTGTGGGCCAATTATCTACTATGTAGGCCTACAAGGTGATGGAAATGAAGCAAGGGATTGGTTTTTTTTAAATTATTTTACCTATTATTATTTGATTTTGAACACAAAATAAAATATATTTGAGTCAAATATTTTCTTCTGTTGGTTATATAAACCTGGAAGGGTCAATGCATACGCACAGATTGTTATCTCATTAATTTACAGAAAATTCAAGCATATTACTAGCAAAGGCTAGTTTATTTTCCCCACCCCATGCTGGCAAAAATGTGATTAATGAGAAAGCTTATTGCTATCATGTCTTAGAGTCCTTTCAGAATTAAAATATAACTTAACAATAGATTTACAACAGTGACACGTGCTAATGGTTGCATTATCGCCTAATAATGTGGCACACCTATTAACATGAAAACAAAAAAGCCGTAAAGTAGCACTTTAAAGACTAACACAATAATTTATTAGGTGTTGAGCTTGCATGGGACAGACCCACTTGTTAAGATCATAGCCATACCAGAACAGACTCAATATTTAAGCCACAGAAAACTAAAAACAGTAATCAAGGTGGACAAATCAGAAGAAATTATCAAGGTGAGCAAATCAGAGAGTAGAGGGGCAGAAGGCAGGTGGGGGAGTCAAGAATTAGATTAAGCCAAGTATGCAAACGAGCCCCTGTAGTGACCCAGAAAATTCCCATCCTGGTTCAAACCATGTGTTAATGTGTCTACTTGACTGCTTTTTCGTTTTGATAGCATATAGATTAGCACGGCTTTCTCTCTGTTACTATTAACATGACTAGGTTTAGATTACCTAATGAGCATTCAATTTCATTTCAAAAGGCACTGAAAAGAAAGTTATTGTATATTAAATAGCTGCCACTTGTTTATTTAGCACATTTACTGAAGGCTAACATGCACATTTTCATCTGATAAGAATCTTTGAGAACAGATTCCAGTAGTATAGATTTAACCAGGTGAAAGACCCGGCTTTTCAACTTCAATAAGCAATTCAAATTTAGAGAAATGAAGAGTTAAGTCAACGTTTATCATGACTTTATAAATATTTGAAATTGAGGAGCCTAGAATATTGGACCAAATTTTAAGACAATAGGTTTGCTATTGAGAAAGCAAGCACCAGATTAGTTTTTTTTCTGATTACAAACAGATATTTGGGTATCTGCCTATCTACCTAATGTATGTTCGCTGCCATTATATCCAAACTTTTAAGTGGGATCTTAAATGCCAGGGGTTTTGGACTGCCTAATTTGAGCCCAATTTTAAGGACTGTATTTCCTACTCATTTCACATATTACCCTTTTTACATGTGTTTATTATTCTCTTCTCAGGATGCACTGCTTAGTCATTCCTTTTGAATCATTATTGCAGCAAGGTTGTTGCATAGAAAGATGGACATGTTTCTCACTCCATTTTCACACCAGTAACTTCATTGACTCCAGCTCAGTTATTGCTAATTTATGAAACTAAAGTGAAAGAATAATTATTCCCTGATGTTTGATGCTTTTATCTTAAGGTGTTGAGATCTGAGCTGAATCTAATATCCTGTTCTGGAAGCGTTTATCTGTCTGAAATCAGTTTCATACACTGTGGTTGGACCATCTCCCAAACTACTGATTTGTAGCTGCAGGTGTGAATTGAAGCAGCAGAATCCCAAATAAGTCTCATTAATGCAGGCCCTGTCAAATGTCTTATCACATCACTGTCATGTTTCCATTATGCCTCTGGCATTTAGGGCAGTGATGAAGCTCCTCCATGTCTCTCTGTTTCTGGAAAGTCTTTCAATGGTTTCCCAGCCATGTCCCAGGTGTTTCAACTCCACTATCACAGCTCTTCACCATATTGTTTTCAGGCAGCCTCTTCTTCCTAACTTTCAGGTGTCCATCTTATAGTGATAGAATCAGTTTCCATTCAAGGCACCTGTCAATCCATCTCCAACACAGCCTGGTAAAAATGGTTCTCATATCCTCTAGGCTGCATTGTGTCAAAAGATCTTGCTGAGAAGTTGTTCTAGACTGAAAGATACAGAAGATTTTTCTGCAGCAGGTTGGATGGAATGAGGACACTTTGGACATGTCCTACTTTCTCATTCCCCAGCATTCTTCCTTATGAAATAATGTTGAAAGTGTGCATCTCTGATAAACTATAAGTATGGCTTTGGGGTTGTATTTTGATGATTCCTAAACTGTGTTTAAGCTCCTGAAGTTGTTCCTGGCTTTATTGATTTTTTTTCCGAATGTCCTGGCTCATTCCACCGTCCTGGCTAGTATTGCTGCCCAAGAATGTGACCGTTTCTTTGCTGGTGAAATCATAATCTTCTATCTGTACTGGTGATAGGAAGGCAATATTAAAGGTCATGATATTTGTCTTATTGCAGTTGATTTTCAGTCCAGTCTGCTGGCTGAATGTGTTGTTTTTTTCTTGTATATAGTGTTGGGTATTTGATAGGAGAACAAGATCCTCTGCAAAGTACAGGTGCTCAAGAGGTAAGAAGGTTATCCATTTAATGCCTCTTGATATGTCTTCCATTTTATGCTGCATTACCTAATCAATGGGCATGCTGAAGAGAACTGCAGACCTGACATACACCTGACACACTCCTCTTTTGTTTTCAAAACTGAGCTGGCTGTGATCAACACTGCTGGTCAAGTTTAAATAGTAGTTTTTGATGACGCTGATTATATGGCGAGGGATTGCACATGCCCATGGAATGCTGGACTTGTGAATGCTGACTGAAGCCTGCTCAAAGCCTGTGAAGTTTCTAAGATACTGGTTTTTTTTAAAGCCATTAGCATCGCGTTGATCATCATAAGTCTGAGATACTCACCATCTATGCTGTGACCAGGGATGCAATTATTTCCAGATCAATGGACTGCCTGAAGGTCCCTGGTTAATGGAACTTGGCTTGGGAACAGCAGATGACAGCCACCGCAGGCCCAGGGATTAGATGTGTTGGAGGCAGCTCCATGCCCCTGGAAGGGTCAGGGCCTTGAGTGGAAGGGGTGGGGCTGGGACAGGCAGTCCTCAGTGCTGCCCAGACTGCGGTGCTGCCACCCCTCACTACTGCCCCCAGGCCTTCGAGCCCTGCTGAAAGCAAAGGGAGCCAGGGAGCCAGCCGCTGTTGCTGCAGCAGTAACAGTGGCAGTGGCCAGGAACTACAGACCCCTTAAAATTGCTCAGCCCCAGGGTATTTCCTGCCCTCTCCCCACCTTTGGCAGGCCTGCTTGGGGATGGGTTTGGATTTCCTTTCTCTCGCTGCACGTTACTTCTATGACCAGACTGTTTAGGGGGCTCCTAGTATGTCTGTTGTCAGCCATTGGCCTTCTTGTAGTTTACTGTTCCATGAGGTGAATTAGATCAGCTGAAGCTCCTAGGTAAGGCGTTCACGCTCTGCTGTACACAGGAGACTTCTAGCTTTCCAAATGAGTACAGTTGAACATGAGGTGGGAGGCATTTCCCCATTACACCCTAGGGTTTATGCTACAACAACTCAGTTCCCTTGGCTGGCCTTTTCGAGTGGAAGCCCTTGCATAAGAGTAGAGTGACCATATATCCCATGGCCACCTATGGGGTGGGGGGGGGCTTCTCCCCCCTCCCCTGAGCCTCAGAAAAGCAGCAGGGAGGGAGCAGCTGGGGTCCCCCCCCCAGCTTCACCGAGCCTTGGGGAACAGCCGTGACAGAGCAGCCGTGGCGCCTGCGCAGCAAATATGGGACAATTTGTTCCTTTTATAAAATAAGTCAGGATGCCTTTTTGGCGTCCCAGATCCAGGACTGTCCCACCAGAAATGAGACAGATGGTCACGCTACATAAGAGAGATGGGTGAAGCAAACTGTATTGACACCTTATAGCATGAAGAGCAAAAAAATCAAGAACAGAAACCACGCATATGTTGGAGGAATAGAGAAAGGGGAGTTCTGGGAGCCAAGATTCTTGTTACAACCAAAAAATGTATTTATAAAGAGTTTACATGTGCCAAACATCCTTTTCCATGCTCACAGGCAACTAAGTCTATGCAAAAAAAATCAGCAGTCATGTAGCACTTTAAAGGCTAACAAAATAATTTATTAGGCTAACAATAATTTATTTCAGTTTAAGTGGTTTAATATTATTTATGTATTTTATTTATTTACTTTATAATTTATTAAGTAATATGCAGTGATACACTTTGCATATTTTGTAGGTGTAATTCTATTTGTGCAACTATTCACACCTGGAGTAAGAACATTTTTGATGTTGGTATTTGAAGCTTTGAGCCCACTCACATATCTGACCATTTGAAAACCCAGGACAGCTTCCATGGTAGTCCACAAAATCTGAATACTAGGATTTGGTTGCCTGCAGTAAAGACGCTCACAAACACAAGCTTAGACGCTACTCTTTGGTTGGAATGGTTTGTTATCACCAGCATCTGCACTTTGAACTTGACAAATCAAACATGTCATATATTGTGTAAATCACTCTATAAGACAATATAGTGTCTTTCTTGTGCCTTAGCTCAGGCTGGATTTGTTTAGAAGGAATTGTGCACTTCTTTAGGGACCAATTTGACATCTGCAGGGGCACCATTTCTCAGATTTCCCACAGTTTAATAGGCATCTATTTTAGCAGCTGTGGCTTTTGGGTGGGCAGCATTGTGAAAGGGGATCAGGTGTCAAAATGCCAGCTGTGTGACTCACTGCAAGTTATTTTCAGTGCTGGTAGCAAAGCAAAACAGGAGCTAGTGTAGAATTTTAGCAATACTACTACATAGCAGGGAAATATCATTGCAGAAGCATAGGTTCAATGGAACCAGGTCATATAACTTGGAGAAATATATTGCAGTTGGAGCTAAAATAATTTGTTAAAGGGAATCTCTTCTGTGTTTTACCATGGGCATATATGCATTGACACAGCCATACATACCTGTAGCCAGACTACCTGCCCCTAATCCAACAGGTGTGCCAAACCCTGCATTATGCTTGTACATTACAATACGTCATGCACACAACACAGTGCTTATGATGTGCTCTCACTCTGCAGTACAGCAGTCACAGCATAGGTGCTGATTCCATGGGTGCCTCAGGGCCTCTTTCCCTCTCCCCCACCCATGTTTCCTCTGATCAACTCCTCTTTCTCAGCACCTCCCACCCACTGCAAACAGCTGTTTCACAGCACGCTCCAGGCTCATGTGGGGGGGAGGGGGAAAGGGGCATGCTCAGAGGGGGAGATAGAAGGAGGCATGGAAGAGATGGAGCAGATTGGGGAATGGGCAGGAAGAGGCAGCGAGCTGGGGGAAGAGGTCTGGGGTGGGAGTGAGGACTTGGGGGGGAAGGAGGAGGAGTGGGGAGCAGGGCCTGAGGCAGAGCAGGGAATGGGGACAAGCACTCCTCTTATGGCTAGTGAGGAATTTGTCACCAGCCAATGTTGTCTGTAGTGTGCCTGAGAATTATGACAATTGGTGGAGCTTAACTGCCAATAAGCAATGCATTCATTAGAATACACACAATACACATGAAACAATATATGCAGGGGAAGAGAATACCACCTCACAATTGGGGGATGCGGTGCAAGACCATAGCCCATCTTCTAAATCTTCAGCTTTTGCACTGTGGATTGGGAGTAGCAGCCCCAGGCTTGTTGTGCCACCTGAGCAGAGGTGAAAGTGGGCAGGTGCAGGTCAATGTGGTGCAGAAGCTAAAAAACAGCCACTGTCCTGGCCTGCACACAGCCACCCCTTCCACCTGAGGCCATCTCCCAGAACTCCCTACCCTTGCTAAGGGTGCCCAGCCCAGCATGGTGCACCAGTAAGTCCCAGCATCTACCCCTTCACCTCAGAAGAATTTTAGGACTGGAATGCTCAAGTAAGTGTCTGAGGACATACAGGCTGAACCTCCCTAGTCCAGCACCCTGAAGACCTGATTGATGCAGCAGAAAACTTGCTGAACCAGAGGAGGCCGATATTGTCTTGTGGTAGAACCAACACTTCCATTGCTTACTGGGCTTTTAGAAGATATTTAGGGGTGAATTGCAGCTAAAAAACAGCAAAGAACACTAAGAGCCAGAACTGGTGACTGTAAACAAACCTTACAGAACCATGGGAAACTTGGCCACACCCATGATAAACAGTCATTCAGCTTACTAAAACTATGATGAACTAGAGAGTGCCCAACTACAGAAATTCAACCAATGTCTGGAGACTCCTGCATGGATATAAAAATGGTATTCACATCTCCAGATTGAGCCACAGATATGCGCATCCACATTTGCAGATGCAGATAAACCCTTGATATAAAGTAGATATCTGCAAATTTGCATCATTCTAGATACACAATTTTTAATCCATACCCACATCCATATCCACAAAAATTAACCTTGGATATCCACATCCACATCTAGGAAAGCAGAATCTTACAGCTATGAAGTAGATATCCGTGGATTTTAAGGGCTCTAGATACCTGAGCCATTGGCAATTTTTCTTTGAAAACTCATGAAAAATGGGAGAGATTCCAGAGGACTGTTAAAAAGGGCAAATGTAGTGCCTATCTAAAATGGAAATAAAGACAATTTATGGAATTACAGACCAGTCAGCTTTACAACAGTACCTTGAAAGATAATGGAACAACTAATTAAGCAATCAGTTTGCAGACACCATATGCTAATAAAATAACAAGTAAAAGTGAGTATGCATTTGTCAAGAATAAATCGTCACACCAACCTAATCGCTTTTCTTCCAATAGGGTAACAGTCCCTGAGGATAGTCAGGAAGCAGTAAATGTGGCTTATCTTGATTTTAGTAAGGCTTTTGCTACTATCTCACATGACCTTCTCAAAACCAAACAAAGGAAATACACCGTAGATGGCATTACCTTCAGATGGGTGCATAACTAGTTGGAAAACTGTTCCCAGAGGGTAGTTCACCATGATTTCCAGTCATGTTGAAAGGGCACATTGAATGGTGTCCCACAGACCTCCCTTTCTGTGTCTAGTTCCTATCAAACTCTTCATCAAAGATTTAACTAATGGCATAAAGAGATCACTTACAAAGTTTGGATGTTACCAAAATTGGAAGGGTTACAAGTGCTTTGAGAGGAGAAGATTAAAATTCGAAATGATCTAGACAAACTGGAAAAAAGGTCTAAAGAAAATAGGATGAAATTCAATAAGGACAAATGGAAAGTACTCCATTTAGGAAGGAACACTCAGTTGGAAGATTGGAAAAAAAATGGTTCGTTTAGTTTGGAAAAGAGAAGACTGACATGGTAATAGCTTTCAAGTACGTAAAAGCTAGCCATAAGAAGGAGGATGAAATATTATTCTCTGTAATGTCTGAGGATAGGAAAAGAAGCAATGGGATTAAATTGCAGCAAGGTTGGTTTAGGTTGGACATTATTAAAAAAAACTTCATAGCTCTCAGGGTGGCTAAGCACTGTAATGGATTGCCAAGGGAGGTTGTGAAATGTCCTTCACTGGAGATTTTAAAGAGCCATTTATACAAACACAACCAGGAGTTGTCTTGATAATATTTAGTCCTTCCATTAGTGCAGGGGACCAGAGTAGATGACCTCTCAAGGTCCCTTTCAGTTATATAATTTGGTGATTAATGGATCTGTGACCCTTCATCCATCCCCAGTTCCTTCATGTAGCTCTACTTGGATACAAAAAAATGGGTCAGTGGTCACTCTCTAGGTCTTTTGTACCACGGTAAATTATTTAGGAGCTACTCTGAGGAAACCCTGCAGGTAGTCCTGACCATAAACAATATAACAAGCACAAACTTGGTTTATTGGAGGCAATCCAATTTATCCAAGTCAATGTGGATTACATGCCTTCAGGTATTTTGGCTCTGAGGCATACGCTGGCATGGAGCCCAGCCTGAAATATGTGATAACCATGAAAGAATAACACTCATGAAGGCTTCTTCATATTCTGAGAAGTGAACTCCCCCGAGGGTGTCTGCATAGCTGCCATCTCAACCACCACACTGAATACAATGTTAGTTGTCTGTATATCTTCATGGTACTAATCATCCCCAGCAAGTGCTATACAGAAGGTCCTAGAAAACCCTTCTGATCCATTAAAAAAAGAAATGGCTGGTCACTATGGATACCGTGCATTCCAGTGCCATGTCACATTATTTTGTGCAATATCCCCTGCAGGAAGGAAGCTAAAGCATCACATACTCTCAGTGGTCAAGGCTGACCATCTATTTACAACACTGCAAATAACATGTGGGCATGCTGTCCTTTGTGCTCAATAGCATGCGATTTCACCATCTCTCATTTGGACGTTTCAGACATGCTATCTTAATAATCACTGTGGGTGGAGGAAGTGGAGACAGTATAGCCTTTAGGAAATCCTTAGAGGGGACTAGCTGGATGCAACAAAATGTCCTGTTATTTCTTTGAGGTTTGGCATGTCCATGTCACTCTTATTTATATCTTCACATGCTAGAATTCTAAGTGGGGCTACAGGTTTGTCAGGGTAAATTAAAGAGTAAGTTGAGGTAAAAATGCCTAAAGTCATAGAAATTGTGACAAGATATATAAAAGAATCATGGACCTTTGTTAGCACTCTAATTTTATTTTATTCAGCACTGTCTTTGTTAATAACATTACTTCGGCAAAGTCTCCTCAGCTGACAGCAGTTGGAATCCATAACCTAACAGTTCTTTCAATCTCTTACTCATATCATTCTGTGTTCACAAAGAATCATAGAATACTAGAACTGGAAGGGACCACAAGAGGTCATCAAATCCAGTCCCCCACCTCACACCACGCCATATGCCTACGCATTTATTATTCCCACAATAAGCCCAGGTCTCTTAAATACGATATCTACAATTTTCTTACGCACACTAATGTTTATTTGTCTTCTAAAGTGATTGCAATTAAATAGTTGACATGTTCTGGGATTACCATAATGTAGAATATAAAGTACAGTTGCTACTTTCTCTTTGTTAAGGATATGGAAAACTATGATAACAGTAATGCATAACTGCTGGCAAATATCTTCTAAATAGTTTTTTTTTTTTCATCCATGGCATCCCTTCACCCTTTGCACTCTTCTGGTTAGCCTAGTAGGTTATTATTTCATCAATTACACAAAGTAAACATTCGCTCACATATTTACACAACAGAGCAGAAAGTCCAGATATCAAAAACCAAGTTATGGTGGAAAAAAGTGAAAGTTTTCATCACAGGTGGAAAAAGTACCCAAAAAGTTACTTGAGTAAAAGTGCAGCTGCTTTCACTTTTGGATATCTGAGTACAATAAAGCTCTAAAGCCAGTGTACTTTTACTCAAGTAATTCTTGAGGTACTTTTTCCACTGCTGGTTGTCATGCATGTAGCCTAGGACACTCCTGACAACAGAGGCTTACAGCCGCAGTGGTGTTGACACACTTGTGAATACAGAATGAAATACAGAGTCTGTGAATGATGCATAGTAGACAAGGGGCCTCATTCCCATATATTTTACACTAGTGCATATCCATTTGTCCTGCTTCTTTACTAGCTTGCACCTCTGCAGTAATTTACATGCATGTAAAGTAGCTGTAAAAGCAAAACCATTATGACTGGGGTGACATCTGAAACTTGCCTTACACTGAGTGCGTTAGGGTTGCTACCTTGCTTATAGCGCGAAACCAAATGCTCCTCTCTTCCCCTGCCCTTCTCTGAAGCCAAACCCCTTGCTTTTTCCATCCTCCTCCCTCTTTCGCTCACTGACCCTTGCCCCCACTCACTTTCACCTGGCTGGTGCAGGGGTTTAGGGTGTAGAAACAGGGATGAGCAAAGGCCATAGTCAGGGGTGGAGCTGGATGGGCCATGGCCCACCTAATTAACATCCAGATCCCTGCCTCGTCCGAATACCCCCTCTACTCTGGCCCTTCCACACTCTGCTCGTCCATCCACTGCTCCTGCTGGGAAGCAACATCAGGAACTTGCCACACTCCATCTGCCCAGCAATCCTGCTGGGGAACAGGGTCAGAATCCTTGGGATTACACCAGGTCCCTGTGTCCCCTAGGTGCAGGGAAACTCCATGCACTGTCCTTGTGCCTGGATGCACTGCCCCCACAGCTCCCATTGGTCACGTTTTCTGGCCAATGGGAGCTGCAGTACCGGCAAGCAGGATGGAGGCAGTATGTGGAACATCCCTACACCTAGAGGCTATACAGAACTACTGGCTGCTTCTGGGAGCAAGTAGGTTCCCAGGGAAGGGAGGGAATCTGGCTTAGCCCCAAGCCCCCACTGCAGCCGTGACTGAACATCTAATGGCCTGATCACAGTGTCTACCAAAGCCAACAGGGTATCTTTAGACTTGGCATTCCAGGCAAAAATTGGACCTCTGGCAGTCCTAGACTGCATACAGATATCAGTGATTGTACACAGGGCAATCAGGCCTTTACAGATGAATTCCCTTTGAATGGCTTTTTGGGACATAATTTCTTATGTCCGAAGGAATTTTACCCCTTCTATACTTCTAACTGTCCTTACTTCTTCCTCTCTAGTTTGGTTATTGGGAGTGGCAGGAGTAATCTGGCCCAGCACCCAACTGGAATCTCACCAATCTGTTGTGATTGCATTGAGTTGCTAGGTCCCATGTGACTCCAGGATAACTGGGTCTGAGTATAGTCTAATCTGGCTTTATAGCAGTGGTCCCCAAACTGTAGGGCACACTCTTATATGGCAGCACAGAGGATACAGGCCAGTCCATACAGTGGATGGGAAGAGAGTGCCACCCAGCTGTGGTTCACCCCCGGCTCTGTTCCAGCCCTGGCTCCCAGAGCCATGCCTGGTCCCACACTCAGCCTCAGCCCTTGTCCAGGCTCCATTCCCTCCCTGGCCTTCCCCCTAGCAGCAGCCCTAGACTCAATTCTCTGACCCTATTTGCATCCCTCCCCTGTGGAGCCACAACCCCCCTTCCCAAATCCAGGGTGGCATGGACAGGTGTAAGGTGGGTGATCATGAAAATTTGGTGACCACTAATTTACAGGCCACACTACTCAGCTAAGACCTGTCGTCCAACACCTTCCTTGGGTTCTAGAGTGCCACCACCCAGGCACCATAGACAGCCACATATGTATGCTGCTCCAGAGCACTACCTAGGTTGTGATCTTACTGGGCTCTAATTTAACCCCTTGAGGACAACATGGCAGAAAGTAAAAGGAACACAAACTTAACAAAAGAATTTCTTAACCACACAAATTTTACTCTTAAAGCACTTAAGATTACAGTTCTCGGAAAGTAACCAAAAGTTCTCAGGGCTGGTCTATGCTTAAAATGCATATTAACATAGCTAAAGTGTTGCAGGGCCATGGAAAATACACTTTCCTGACCACTATAACTATGCTGACCTAACATTCAGTGTACCCATTGCTAAGTTAATGGAAGAATTCTTCCATCAACCAAACTGGCACTGCTACAAGAGGCATTCCTACAAAAATGGAAAAACCCTTTTAGTCACCCAAGGCTGCATCTACAGTAGAGGGTTATAGTAACATAGATACAGTACTGTAGCTATGCCACTCTATCTCCCATAATATAGACATGACCTGAGATGTACCCTCTCTGCTGTGATCTCACCTCCTCATCAAAACTCGTGTTTGCTGGAATTTCAGGCTGGCCAGCATCCCTTCTAGCATGTCTCTAGGATTTACTTGTTAGAACTGGTCGTGATTGCACCTTACATGCAGTGCCACGTCCCCCTTCTAAGTACAGTCTCTGTCTCTTTGCCGCTCAAATGTGACAACCCCCTTCCATTCATAGGGTCTTGTCTCTTCAGAAGGTGGATTTACTGCAGTAATGAAAGAACTGCTCCTGTCACTGTAGCAGTGTCTACACTGAAGCACTACAAGGTGCTGTGCAGTTCTAGCATTTTAAATGTAGACACAGACCCATATGCCCCAGTTGGGGGGTCCCTGTTTAGAAAAGCCATAGTTCCTTGAAAAAGCAGTCAAGTAGCACTTTAAAGACTAACAAAGTAATTTATTAGGTGATGAGCTTTCATGGGACAGATCCACTTCTTCAGATCCAGATTCAGATTTTTTAGTCTTTAAAGTGCTACTTGATTGCTTTTTTCTTTTGATAGAATACAGACTAACACGGCTATCTCTCTGTCATAGTTCCTTGAGTATGGTCCAGTAGTTTAGAGATAATCAGTGTCAATGCCCACAAAATGCAAACTTGATGTCTTCAATGAGGTGTCAAACACTTCTCATAGGCCAGAAACTGTCAAGAATACACTACGGTAAACTGTCCTCAGGCAAATTTAGACCTATGTTCAGCACATAATAGAAAATGGAGTTCATAATTTGCTGCAAACATATCCCACGCGGTCACAGACAAACACAATAATATCTGTTAGTCTATAAGGTGACACAGGACTTCTTCTTGTATTTTTTTTTGCATCTCTAGAACTGTTTCCACAACTGTCTGGAATAAAATTTTGGCACCGTGTAATGTATGTTTTTCTGGCATGGGCATATGCTATATACCACAGTTACGCACTGAAGAATGATTTAAGCAGAGGGATTCAGGCAAGAAGCAAAAAGCTTTTCTAAAGACCTTCATCACAACTAATAAATCATTTCTCCAAGGTCTCCAGGCCCATATGATCATTTAACTTGTAAGACTTCTTGTAAAAATACCACTTGGCAATTCCTCACAATATCAGAGCTAGTGCTCAAAGAAGATAAATTTATGAATACATTTTCCGTGTTATTCAAATAATTCCATATACAACTGGATAATATTCACTGGGAATTTTTAACATTTTGTCATTAAATAATTATTCCTTTATTTTTTCATACTGAAATATGCTCTAGTGACTGAAACTTCTCCAGCTACACGCAAATAGAGGGAAAATATAGGCAGTTTTCAATTGATTCTTAAATAAAAGACACTATGGATGGAATATTGGGTCCATGGTAACATTTTCCATTGATGTCACTAGATTGGGATTTCACACTATAACCTTTTCATGCTTGAAGCAATCACTAGTTTAATAATAAAATGTTGTATCTATAACATCCCAAGTAGTGAACATTGAAGTATATTCTTTAGTAACTTCTCTAGGCTTGAGCTGAGGAACTGAAAACTCATCACAAATAATGGATATATATGTTTGTGCTTTCCTTTCCTCAAAAGGTTGTGTTGAAATCTCTTGTTTCCCTCTCTTCTCCATTGGCTGTCAATTCTCTGTTTGACATGGATGGAACTGCATTGGTAGAGGTTGAACCTTTCTTTTCCAGCACTTGACTGGTTCCAGATGAGAAAATTTGCCAGACCGTAGTAGGTCACTGTTGTCTACTAGCATTCCCAAATCTTCCACTGCTTACTGGGCTCTTAGTAGATATTTAGGGGTAAATTACAGCTAAGTATCAGCACAGGACACTGAGAGCCAGGAGTGGTAGCTGTAAACAAATTATACGAAACCAGAGGAAACTTGGCCACACCCATGATTACATGGTCATCAAGCTAACTAAAATCATACCAAATTACGGATGCTGCTGGATGAGAGAGTTCCAGATTACAGAAGTTCAACCCGCATAAAAACCAATGAGAGATAAGAATCCAGCCTACGCCTTACTGTGCTGCTTTAAAGATTGCTGGGAAATATTTTAGGAGCATTCATATCTGAATAACATGACAATGTGCTACCTGCCTCTTAATGAAACTGAATGATTTGCAAAATTATAGAAAAAGACAAGATAGTTTGAACCAAATTTATTCCCAGCCTAATACAGGTTAAAACTCCAAAGTCTGGCATTCTCTCATCTGGCAGCATCCATCACAGGACCACAGATCTTGCAGGACCAGAAAGTTCCGGGACTGGGAGAAGGAGGGGCCAAGAAGACCAGTGGCAGGAGCCCAGGACAGCCACAGCTGGTCTGGCGGCAAGGGTGGGTGCAGCAGCAGCCAAGGAACACAGGCTGGTAAGCTGGCAGCCCAGGATCCCAACGGGTCAGTTCCAGGGCTGGGAAGGAAGTAGCAGCTCCTGGAAGCCCCTAGCCAGAGCTGCGTGCAAATCCCCTGGCCGGGGCACACAGCCCATGGCACCTTATCCCTGAGGCCAGGTGGGATGTCTTGGGCCTGGAAAGCCGAAGCCAGGGTTGCATGCAAGGACACAGCTCCAGAAAGCTGTGGTGGGGGCCGGGCAGGAAGCTGTGGCTGGGGACAAGTGGCCGTGACCAAGAGCCAGCAGCTGGGGAGGCTGCGAGGGGTCGGGGGAGGTGACAATCCATCCTGTTTTGGCCGGGACAGTCCTGTATTTCAGGCACCAGAAAGGTGTCCTGACTCATTTTAACAAAGGAGCTAATTGTCCCATATTCATGGCCCCTGCTGAGCTGCCTTTCCCCCAGGTCAGCGCAGCTGTTGGCAGGAGAGCACATGGAACACATATTCAACAGCCATGTATACATCCTGCAGCAGGAGAGGGAGCCAGCAGGGGACATGCCCTAGGTAAGGCAGGGTACGTTGCAGTGCTGGGAGGTAGTGAGTGTCCCCCTCATTCCTTTTTAAGATTTTAATGGGAATTGGTGCCCCAGGCAGCCAGCACTCCAGCCAGGATGACCCTCCCCACCCACCCCACCCCCCCGCAGCCCAAGGTAGGGAGGCAGCACCATTCCCGGCTCCCTGCAGCTCGGGGAGAAGCCAGGAGCCACACCAGTGGTGCCACAGCCCCGTTCCCAGCTCCCCACAGCTTGGGAAAGATAGGAGCCACTCTGACAAGGCTGCAGTCCTGTTCCTGGGAGGTCCCTGGCAGGGCAGCAGTCCCATTCCCAGCACCTGGCAGCATGGGTCACCTGGCAACACCCCTTTCCACAGGGCAACTGCTCCTGTTACTGGGAAGCTCCCCCATGAAGCAGCAGCCCCATGTTAGTACCCCATGGCATGGGGCAGCCAGGAAGTTGCACTCGTTTGGCAGGCATAGCCAGGGATCTGCACGGCCCCCCACCGTGCTGTCCCATATTTGGCCCAGGGAAATATATCCACCTAGGTGGAGGGAGATGGAAAGTCACTGGTGACAGAAGGGAGGGGAGCCCAGGAGCAGGGACTGAGGGCAGCAGGCAGAATTGACCACTCCTGGTCCAGCAAAATCCCTGGTCCAGGACCACTCGTGTCTTGAGGGTGCCAAACCAGAGAGGTTGAACCTGTGCAATTAGCATCAATAGTTAGACCAGGGATGAACACAGTGTTTTATATCTTTTGCACTATCATGAACTGGGGGATATAAACAACAGCTGGGAGAGAGCATGTTGAGAGATTAGAACGTGTTGTCAAATCTGCTTTCTTCTGCGCTGCTGGAAGATCTAAAACTGCCAAATGTCAGCACCCTGTATTTGGACTTTGTAACTGTGTAATTTTTCTTTCCCCTTTGGACATGGATGAAGGAAGCCCCACTTTTCAGTCTGGATATGGGATATACTGTGCTTGCTCTAAAAATTGTTCTTCAGATTCCTTTCCTGGTGCAATCATTTGCTGCACTTTTTGGCCCATATGCATGAGTCTTCTATTAATGATAATCCTGTGTGAAATATGTGGCACAGCCAGTGTGTTCAGGATGGAGTGACCTTCTTGATTTTGGTCTTTGTTTGTTTGTTTTTTTAAAAGTTGGATTCAAACCAAAACCCTACATATGACCAAGTAGGAAAGTTCAACCCAGAACCAAGGACTGTAGCTGTTAAATTCAGAATGGTTACTCTAGTCTGTTCAAGAACAGAACACTTTCCCCTTTTACTCCTTTATGTTACCAACTTGAATGTACTGATTTCCCACCCCATTCTGATTTCTTTCATCTACCTTTCATTAACAGAATAATTTTACTGCTGAAACTGTGAGACACAAGCCTGAAAAGATGGTCAATGTTAAAAAAAATGAATCTCACTAGAGTTTTTAAGCTTCCTTCACTCCCCTCCATCCCTATATTATGCTCCCAGTCTCAGGTCTTTTCCCCACATTTTAGTGTCAGGAGAGTGAAGTAAGTACATTCACAGCTGATTACATTCTGCACATAAAATGACAAAGTGAATAAACAGTTCATGTTCTGTGACATGTTATAGAGCCTCCAGCTCCTTTAGACTCAATATTTTGTCATTTGACCTATAAACATTTTGTCATGTTTTCCTATTTTTATTTTTCATTCACTGTAAGCACTGTGATGATTCCTTTTAACATGGACACGTTTGTCTGATGAACGCCACTTCATACTGCATGCAAACTAAATTCAGAAGCTGAGGAAGTGTGTAGTGATGTCAGAAAAACAGACTACAATTTTCCCTTATTCTTCCTTATTCAAAATTAATTCACAACTTTTTGTGTCAACTTGATATTGGTTACTTTCTCTGTTCTTGACTGAATGAGAGTAACTCAAGACTTTTCTAGTGTGAATCCTCAGAGGAAACTGAGATGAAAATGATTTACTGTGAGCAAGGCTGCCAACAAGGGGGGGTGGGGAGAAAAGGAACAGCTGCCATGGGTTTGGGCAATCTAACAGGCACCAGAGACGTAGGCAGCACACAAATGGTGGTGATAAAGGACTGGTTGGGGGAGGCTGGCCCCAGCCCAGCCCAGCCCCTTCCACCTGAAGCTCTGCCACTTCCAAGGGCACAGACCTGCTCTCCCCCACATGCCCAGTGAATTCTATGCTCAGCCTTGCCTCTGAAAAACTGAATGAGCTTAAAATTCACTTTCCATAAGCATTTGCATTAATGAAGTTCAGTTACATGAATGTCCATAGACAATGAATATAAAACAGGCATGAAAATGAAAAGAATTTATTTAAGACTGGGAATGAATGTTTTTGGAAACCTCTTGGCTGCATTTGCATAAATCTAGTGAAAATATTAATTTCTGCACAGGGAGAAGTCGTAATGGTGAATAAGAGTAAATCCCTCCCTGTCCAAAAAAAACCCAAACAACAACAACAACAACAACAAAAACAACAGTTATCTGATATGGTGGAGATCCCAATACAAACCTTAACATCTTGGATCTATACAGGCCCACCAATGGCCCAGCAATTCAAAAGGGCCTGGAGCTCCTGACCCTTTAAAGTGCTGCTGGACCGCCATGCTGCGGTGGTGCTGAGGGCTCTCTGGGGGAGGTATGGTGGTCTACAGGCAGTGCTGAGGGCTGCCTAGCCCCAGCCCCATCTCTTCCACCCAAGTTCCTACCCCTTTCAGAGGCATGGAGCAGCCTCCCTGCCTTTCCCAGGGCAGAGCGAGGCTGTCGGCCGCTATATATCTATGTATCCACCCGCCTAGTCAGCTTACCCATGAAAGCTCATTACCTAACATATAAAGTTGTTAATCTTTAAGGGTTTCAGGACTGCCTGTTGTTCGTGATGCTAAAATGACAGTGTAAACGATATTTTACTGACATCAAATTTTTATAAAACTATTTTGCTATAAAATTAAAATCAATGCACCAGGGATTGAAATGGGTGCAATGAAAGACAGTGCAACAATATGAGATAGTCACCATACTTGAAAATCATTGGTGTTTCCCAATCTAAACTCAGTACAGACCGAATCCTGAGCCCTATGAAATCAATGAAAAATTGGCCAGTGACTTTAGTAGAATCATATTATGGCTCATTACACAGATTCCAGCATGTGTTAATTTCACAAATAATTAGCTGGTATCTAGTCACCTCCAAACTACATTTGAAAATATAATACATTAAACACACATGCATCTTAAACATTAGCTTAAATATATTGTGAATAATTTTGCTTTCTCTTGCATCTGTTTTAAACCAGGAAAATTAAACACAATGAGCCTGATCATATGAAAGTATCTTGCTACTTCAGAGTCTTACATAGGTATATGTGAGAGAAGAATCAGGCACAACATATTTTGCTCTGCTTTAAAAAAAATCTAAAGCTTATGCTGTCTCCCACATTTGAACTGTGAAAAACCACAGGAGGTACTTTCAAAAGCCCCAGGCTCCAAAATCCGTGCATTTTCTATGGGAACTGAGGCAAATATTAGCCATGAAGCCTCTCACAGTAACCAGTGAGGGAAGCATTTACCTTTAAAGGATTTTCTTGCAAAAAAAACTGAAGACACAGGAGGAGGAGACCTAGATGAGTGAATGATAAACAGGAACATTAGTAATGCTCACATACTTTTTATGTTCTGTGAAAAACAGATTTTCCATACTAACCCTACAAATTCTATCTGATATGCTTTCCTACACATCTGCATATCACAGTCAAATATCGTCTGGCAAGGTCATTTAAGAGTTATAGGCAGAACCTTTCCATTTTGTTAATCACTTACAGTTCTAATTTCACACTACATCAGTCCTTTTTACTTTGGCTCATGCAACCTGCTACAATTCTCTCCTAAAAATCTCATATTGCTAAATGTCTGTTCCTTGTATATTTCAAACGAGGGTGAGAAAAATGTTTCCGAATTTCACTTGCTAGAGTGCAATCTCCAGTGATCTATGATACCTTAGTTAGTTAAGTGATGTAACAAATGTATACTCAGATCTCTGCTTCACTTTCAACCCTTGGTACCATTTAGAGAAGTCTCAAAGCTTCTCTGAATTTTACATTGCATTGCTGTCTGTGGTAGCCATATGGCCATTCTTTCACTGAGGATCACTGAGGGCCACATCTACACTACAAAAATAACTTTGAAGTTACTTACTTCAAAGTACTTCAAAGTAAGTAACTTCGCAGTTGAGCACCTACACATACCCAGGAATGGAGGAAGGACTTCATAGTTGGGCTCCCTTACCTAGAAGTTAACTTTGAAGTTATGGAAAATGTGTGTAGTATCTCCACAGGCTACTTTGAAGTAGAGGCTAACTTCAAAGTTAACTTTGACATTAATTCCAAGTGTACACGCGCCCTAGGACATTCCAGCCATGTGGCTGAGAGCCACTACACTAGCCTTACATTTCTGGGGATTCTGTATTTTGCAATACAAGCTTTGTACATGGCTTGATGAACTGAAGAAGAGCTGAGAATCTGCCCCATAGATAGCAAAAATGAATTTTCAAAGGCGGGGGCGTTTTTTACATTACGGTTTCTACTACAATAAAGGTTCTGTCCCTGGAAACTGCCCAGAAACTAGTTGCAATAGTTCCTGCAGATCTGGAGACTACAGCTGCTAAGTGTATAAAGGGGAAAGCTGGATTTTTTATGGGAGGATTGTGGGTATTTCCAATGTAGATGAGACTGAATTAACTCCATTATCTTGATGTTCATAGTTGTCTTTACAATTTTGAACGCTCCTTGTTTTCTCATATGTTCAAATAAGAGTCAATGCTTCTCAACACTTGACATATATATCTTATCCTTCTTTAGTCTGAGCAGTTACTGGTGTGTACAGTTATTTTGTTTGTTTGTTTGTTTTTGTCAGGAGAAGAAATGGTTTCTTCAGTGCAACCCTGCTTATTTAATAATGCTGTGTAAAAAAGCCTTCTTTCTCTGGACATAGCAGGAAACAAACAGGAGTCAATTTCTTTGTTAATAGTTCCAAGCCTCCTTCCAGCCAGCACTTTGCATCAAAAGCTCTCTCATTTGGTTTTCCTTTTTGTTTCCTTGCTTTCTGCTTCTTTTTCTGCTGGCTTTTCTGTGTCTGTCTGCTTCTGACTCACAGACACATCACCTCATATCCATACCCCACGCCTTTGTTAGCATTCAGCACCAGGGAAAATCCCCAAATGCATGTCTCAGTTCCTATTCCAGGATTGCCCTGCTCGTCATTGCTTCGGACAATGACTTTTACTATTTCAGCTATTACCAAACAATTGGGCATTTAACTGCTCTCTCATTTAACCTGAAGGAAAGGCATCTATCACACCTGCCATCTACAATTACATTTGTGAGTGCCTGTGAATTAAAGATACATTCCCTGGGAGCTATCTAATCTACCCTATAACAATAAAATGAGATGGTTAGAGCAGTTTCTAGAATGAAAGGGGTAGATTTGGAAAAGATTTGAAATTAGACCACCTAGTACAGTGGTTCCCAACATTTCCTATAGTGAGGATCCCCATTTGTCCCCCAAACCATTCGCAGACCCCCAGCTACCCTCCCCTGAACCATTCACAGACCCCCATCAAAGCCAATTTTAGCCACTATGTACACTTCATTAAATGAAAAAGGAAACCACAACATAGATTTTTGGACAGAAATTAGTAACATTATTGGAAGATATTTAATTAAAATAATAAGTGATTATATTATTGTACTGTTGCAATTTGTTTAACTTCTTTTCTATGATTACTTTGTTATCTTTTATTTTTTATGGACTCCCTGAAGTACCCCCGCGGGCCCCCAGGAGTCCATAGTCCACAGGTTGGGAACCACTGCATTTCCCACCCAGGTTCTGATTCTTTCTTTGGCATATATCCTAGGCTTTGCCTACACTACCCATGCCTTTTAGAAACATAGCTGTGTTAACATGGCCGTTCAACTATGTCAGGCCACATAAACACTGTTAACAGTTTTGACAAGAAAATAATTCCTTTCCCTTTGAGCAGTGTTCATGCTGACAGGAGAGAACTTTTGCCAAAAGTAAGTTGTTTTCACTGCCACTTACAGCGGCAAAACTTTTGTCTTCAGGGGTGCTGGTGGTAAAGCAGCTATTCAAATGGCAGTGAAGACAAATTATTCTTTAACAGCGATGGAACGGTCTCAAGTAATATGGCTCCAATCACTGCCTTTTGGTGACTCTTCCATAGCCTAATACTTCTCATTCTTAGTGATTTTTTTTAATGTATGGTTTAAATTCTTCCATTTCTGTTTTCATCCCATATTTCCCAGTTATATTTCTGTGCAGCCTCCTAAACAATATCTCCACTGTCCCTGGTGAAACATTTAACCCCTTTAAAATTTTGTAGACTCGTATATCTGCCCATACTAAAGCAGCTAAGAGCATGCTGAAGCCCATCCCTATTTATCAAAATAAAGTTAAACACGTGTATAAATGTATTGCTGATTCAGGCCCTTAGGCATCTTTTTAGTGGGCCATATATAGTTATTTACTGATATCTTTCCTCCTTGTATCTTTCCTCCATTAGCACTCTGGTAATTTTCATTTCTCATCTCTGAATTCCTCGCAGTGGATCAATTTGTTTGGTTTGGTTTTATTTTATTTTATTTTGTTTTGTTTTTCTGGGAATGTGATGTCCTTGAAATCAATGCAACATTCCATCTAGGTTACACCAGAATTTCCTGCTTAACTGTTAATTATTCCTTTTATTTCGTTTTAGACATGACTTAAAATTCTGTAGTGATTTACACTTTTTTGCAACATTAGATGGAACAGTTAGAATATCTTTTCTATTACACTGAAGTTTTCCTTTAAGGGGAGAGCAATATGTTACAGACACTGCTTCCCAATATGTATCAGCATACCCTATGTTTCCTTGAGGGTCTTTCTGCCTAGATGTCTCATCATCATGTCCATTCCACCTTTATCATTATGGCAACTATCACATTTGGTTGGTCAAGGAACATTGCATGATTTCCTTCCTTTCCTTCCATCTCTGTGAGTATCTGTATGATTTGTCTGATGGATTATTTCAAAATGACCTTGTTAAGTGTGAACTGATAAAGCAAGACATATTTATTGTGTGTGGCTTTGACCAGTCAGTCCTTTCATAAAATGGATAGTGTTTCAGAGAATGAACAGCACAAACAGGAAGTGCCAAGGATTTTCATCCTGCAAAATCTGACTTTAAAAGGAGTGAATGAATCCTGTCAATGACAGTTATAGTATAAAATCACACACAACCTATTCTGAGTCCTGCTGCATGTAGTGGGCTTCCTTGTTGATTTATTTGGGGTTTGGTTTTAGTTCTTTTGAGCCATTGCTATTTGAAAGAATAGGATACAGAAAATGGATTAAACCCAGTGCAATCAGGGGTCAATTTGGCCCACATATTAAGAGAAGTGTAAGGGCTGCTCTGACATATTCCCACTGCCCACAGGCTCTTTATTTTGGCATCTAGGGAGCTGCCAGAACGTAAGGGCAATGTAGCCATCACCACTGTGCCAGTGAGTGACAGAAGATCTTCTTCAGTGGTTCTATACCACCCAAGGATTCTCCAGTGCTGAGAGGAATCTCTCAGGGTATGTCTACACAGTAAATGAACACCACAGTTGGCCTTCAGCCGCTGACTTGGGTTTGCTGGGCTGGGGTGGTAATATTCACCTTAATTTTTATCCTCTTTTCTTCTGAAGCCAGTCATGGCATTGGCTTACACATCATTTTTGGGGGTACAAAAATAGAATGGAAATAAATCAAATGTTACAATGCTTTTCAGATCTCATTATTTTTAAGCCAATCTTCTGATTTTGGTGTATTTTTGAATATTGGGGGTTGGCAATCCATGTTAACTAATCCATCTAAACCTGTCAACAGACATCGGTTGACAGAAAGCCAGTCTGGACATGCTGGGAGGCCTTCTCTCGACAGGCAGGGCTTCCGGGACTCTAGGCAGCCCTGTTTAGTGTGCTTCCAGTTGGCCATTTTGCTGACAGCCTGTCCAGGCAGTCCAGCGCTCTCTGTCGACAGAGTGGATTGCTTTTTTGATTCGCTTTGCAGTCGGGCCGCAATCTGTCGACAGAAGTTTTGTCAGAAGATATCTTCCAACTGTATCTTCTCTCACAAGATCGCTCTAGGGTAGACAAAGCCTTACGCTATCTGAAATCTGCTCTGTTGACAGAGAACAGCTAGACAGCCCTGCCTTCTCTTGACAGAATGGCTGAGAGGAATCTCTGCAAACTGAACCAGAAGCCCTCTCTGTCGACAGAAGTGTCTACACTGCACTTCTGTCAACAGAGCATTATTCATCAAAATTTTAAGGGATAACACTGTTGAGACAAATGCAAAGTTCTATTGAACTCTGTTGACAGAACATTTTATGTGTGTAGACATTCCCCGAGTTGTGTTGACAGAAGGCCCCTACACTGCCTTCTGGGGCCCAGGGAAAGCTCCCGCACAGAAGACCTCCTGGATGTGACATCCAAATAGCTGCACCCCGGTGAAGAGGAGGAGTCTGGAGCACACAGCCACCCAATGGAGACTGGGACAAAACCAGCCACTGAGGTCTCCAGTGATCAGGGGAACCTCATTATAGACATCTCATCATGGTTCTCCAGCTGGGCAGCGGCCAACCCTGCATCAGTGGACCCTGAGGAGGGTCCCTCTGGTAAGTACACAATAGGGTACACGCCTGAGTGTACTGGGCAGTGGAACCCCAGCCACCAGCAGGCCACCCCCACAACCTGCACACTTGTGCCAGACACAGAACAGGTCCTCTTAGGACAGCACCACAAGCTGCGTGCATGGGGAGTTGAGTGTGGTGCAGGACCATGAGAGAATGGCTGGGATACCCTATGGAACATTTCATATATCAATGATGCCTGTTTCTGGGGTGTGTGGCTGGTGCCGGTGGGGACGGGTGGGGCTCCAGCCACCAACCATGGGCTGACTGGTTTCCTATCCAACCTTGCAGATGTGCTGCAGGAGGGCCAAGAGACCCCCTGACCCTGTGTTGCTCCACAGTCAGAAAGAGGAGGAGAGGGGAATGGTCGCCACCCCCCAACCCCCAGAAGAGGAGCTCACAGTTGGAGGGCAAGATGATTGAGAGATGCCACAGACCTTGCCCAGCAGTCCCTCCAACTGAACCGTGGCCAGTACATCTGGGGGAGGGAGGCATACGTAGAGCTGGTGGGGCATCCCAGGGATGTCACTGAGATCCTGAGGGAGCACACTGGGCTCCTCAGACAAATACTGGCTCTCCTTCCAGTTTCACCCACCCCCACCAAGGGACCCCACATTGCTCATCCACCCAAGCAGGCACCCTGTTCTTCCCACTTCCTGACAGCCCTCCTGCACAGCCCAATGCCACCAGACCCGCTTCCAGACCCTACCTCCCTGTGCATCCTGCCCCTTCACAGCCCTGTTAAGGACCCCAAGGTGGGAGGATTACATGGGGCCAAAGTGGCTCATGGCCATCCACCTCCACCCCAGAGTAGAGCACCCCTCCCCCATCCTGGTTAAGGTCCCCGTTACCCACCCATCATATTCCTCCACTCCCGCTTAAGTTGACCTCATCCCACACCCAATGTTTCCTCTTCAACCCCCCTATTTAAGGGCCCTGTTACCCAGCATACTTCCCCATTCCCCTCTCCCAGTTAAGTTGCCCCCCACCCCATACACAATGTTCCCTCTTCCACTCTCTGGTTAAGGTCCCCAATTCCCCCACCCATCCCAGTTGAAGTTTCACCTTCAATGCTACCATTGATGTTGCTCCCTTTGCTCCAAGTTCCAGTTCCACACTCTCCTGTGTGGCTTTACTTCCCCCTCCCACCATTCTACCAACCCTGCCTACTCAGGTCAACCTTGTATATAGTTTTTCCCCTGTTTTATAAAAAAATGTATATTTGTAAATCTAACAGTTTTTATTGAGACATAAATTGTTATTTTTCAAACAACGCATTGTCCCTTTCTGTTGTTGAGAGGATGGTGGCTGGGTGGATGTGGGTGTGTGATGCAGTCATTGTAGGGAGATGGAGAGTATTCCAGCCACGGGGAGGCCTGCATGGGTTGACCATAGGCGAAGGTCACTGACGCTTATGGGCAAAGATCTCCCAAGGAGCAGCCCAAATGCAGACACCTTCACATTGACCCTGTTGGCTTGTGGTGGGAACAGGCTGTTCGAGGCCAGGACCATACTCTGCCACCCTCCCCAGGGGGAACACCTCTCCCTTACCCTCCACAGTGTTGTGAATGACACAACAGACACCCACAACCTGGGGGATGTTCCATAGTTCCACCTCCAGGCATGTTAGGAGGCACTGCCATCAGCCCTTCAGGTGCCCAAAGGCCCACTCCACCACATTTTGGGCTAGGTTGAGGCGAGTGTTAAATGCCTCCAGGAAGGATTCAGGGTGGCCAGTGTAGGGATGCATCAGCCAAGACAGCAGGGGGTAGGTGGCGTCTGACACCATACAGAAGGGCATGCTTACATCCCTGACCCTGATCTCCATAAGTAGGACAAATGTCCTGGCCCTCTATGCAGTGGCAGAGCCTGGAATTACAGAACAAACAAACATCATGTATCCATCCTGCCCAGCCCACACAAATTTCCATGAGGCATCCCTTGCTGTCCACTAATGCCTGAAGCACTACTGACTGGTAGCCTTTTCCATTGATCTATGGTCCTGCGCTCTGTTCCGGGGCACTGATGGGGATGTGCATCCCATCCAAGGCACTAAAGCAGTTTGGAAAGCTGAGTGCTGTGAATCTCATGATGGCTGCATCCCCATCCCCCATGTGGATGATCCTGCGCAGCAGCATCACATTGATTGCACACACCACCTTCATGGGAGGAAAGGTGTGCGGTGTGAGGAAAGGTAATGCACATTGGGAAAAATAACCCCAATTATACATACAATATGACGGGGCAAATTTAGCTACAACAAATCAGGAAAGGAATCTTGGAATTATAGTGGATAGTTCTCTGAAAACATCCACGCAGTGTGCAGTGGCAGTCAGTAAAGCAAATAGGATGTTAGGAATAATTAAAAAAGGGATAGAAATAAGACGAAGAATATCTTACTTCCCCTATATAAAACTATGGTACGCCCACGTCTTGAATACTGCATGCAGATGTGGTCTCCTCACCTCAAAAAAGATATACTAGCATTAGAAAAAGTTCAGAAAAGGGCAACTAAAATGATTAAGGGTTTGGAAAGGGTCCCATATGAGGAAAGGCTAGAGATACTGGGACTTTTCAGTCTAGAAAAGAGGAGACAGAGGGGCAATATGATGGAGGTATATAAAATCATGAATGGTGTGGAGAAAGTGAATACAGAACAGTTATTTACTTGTTCCCATAATACCAGAACTAGAGGAAACCAAATTAAATTAATGGGTAGCAGGTTCAAAACTAATAAAAGAAGGTTTTTCTTCACACAGCACACAGTCAACCTGTGGAACATCCTTACAGAGGATGCTGTGAAGGCCAGGACTCTAACAAAGTTTAAAAAAGAGCCTGATAAATATTTGGAGGTTAGGTCCATAGATGGCTATTAGCAAAGGGTAAGGTATGGTGACTAGCCCTTTGTCAAAGGCAGGAGATGGATGGCAGGAGACAAACTGCTTGATCATTGTCTTCGGTTCACCTCCTCTGGGCACCTGGCATTGGCTACTGTCGGCAGAAAGGATACTGGGCTAGATGGACCTTTGATCTGACCCAGTATGGACGTTCTTATGTTCTTATTATGTTATGTGATGAAGGCTTCAGGGAGTGTTCACCATATCCCTCCCACATGCCCCTGGCCCTCTGTTCCCTTCTGCCAAGGGTCACCCTTTCCTGGTTACAACTCCACACTCCCAGTGGTGAATGTGTGAGCTGAGCATTACTAACCTTCATGATGACAGCACTGACAGTGGCCTTGCCTACTCCAAATTGATGATCCATGGACCGGTAACTGTCTGGGGTGGCCAGCTTCCAGATGGTTATTGCTACCAATTTTTCAAGGTGGAGGGAGGGTCTCATGTGGGTGTCCTTGTGAGCCAAGCTGGGGTCAAGCCAGTGGCAGAGCTCCTGGAAAGTCTGCTTGCTCATTCAAAAGTTCTGCAGCCAGCGAGCATCATCCCATTCCCCCAGCACCAGCCACTCCCACCAGTCCCTGCTGCTCCAGTGGCTCCAGAGTCACTAGGGCACTGGGCCAGGGATTGCGGGGTGGAATGCCAGCACTATCTGTGGTCAAGCAGGTCCAGGCCCCCGTCATGGGGGGTCAGCCACAGAAGGAGTTGGAGAGTGGCAGTGACCAGCATGGACAGGTGGTCAACCAAGACATGGAGGATGTTCAGCTCCAACGGAAGGTGCTGCTGCTAAGGATCCATGAGGGACAGGCTGCCAAGCACTTTGAGGTCCATGCAGGGGCTTGTGAAACCTCTGAGAGCCAGAGCAACTGCAGGGTGTAGGATTTTGGGAGGGACCCTTTAAGGGAGTGGCTGGCTGTAAGCCTGGAAGGGCTTGTCAGCCATGCAACCCCATCCATGCCATTTCCCACTCAGATCTTTTGAAAGATCATATGTGCAGATGCTCCCTATCTAAAGCGCTTACCCATCTTTTGAAAACCGTGTGTGTGTGTGTGTGTGTGTGTGTGTGTGTGTGATCTCTTTTGAAAAACTTCCTTTCAAAAGGGAATGAATGGAAAAAATCAATTTTTAGACTTAGGTTTTTGAAAGAGACATCTAATGTAGACATAGCTACAGAGATGAGAATGTTACATCAATGTTAATGAGGCTAATTCATTCAGAATGGATGTGGTCTACTTGCAACAGTGATAAGACAGTGAGAATACTCAAAAGGGAAAATAACTGATTGTAATGAGCTAAACTTTCCCAGTCCCTATTCAGATACATTCTGATGGAGTCAAATTTGCATATGAATTCCAGGTCATCAGTTTCACACTGCAATCCATTTTATATGTTTCTGTCCTTAATGTCTGATTCATTTTGATTCATTCTGTCCAGTTTGTCTAATGTACATAGTAAAGGGGCCTTGCTGGAAGATGATGGCATATATCACATTAGTAGATGCGCAGGCGAATGAGTCCTGGACTGTGTGGCTGATGTGATCAGGTCCTATGGTGGCATCACTAGGGCAGCTATGCGGACAGAGCAGGCAATGAGGTTTGTGGCAGAGGCTGGGTCCTAGGTTCGTGTTTGTTGTGTGAGTGGTGAGTATGGCTGTGGGGGGCTGCCTGTAAGAAAGGATTGGCCTGCCTCCCAAGGTCAACAGGAGCAATGGATTGTCACCTTGGATAGGCTGTAGATCCTTGACAACATGTTGGGGAGGATTTAGCTGGATGCTTTAGGTAATGGTCAGTGGTGTTTTGTTGCTTTCTTTATTGGGTCTGTCCTGTAGAAGATTTCTGTCTATCCACCCAGCTCTGTCAATCTGTTTCCTTACTTCCCCAAGTGGGTATTGTGGTTTTAAGAATATTTGATAGAGATTATGTAGTGTTTGTCTTTGTCAAAGGGATTGGCATATATAAGGTTGTATCTTATGCCTTAGCTGTAGACAATGGATTGTGTGATGTGTTCTAGATGAGAGCTGGAGTAGTGTAGGTAGATAAACTGGTGAGTAGGCTTCTAGTGTTTATGTGACTATAATTATTTCCACAGGTGTGTCCCAGAAGTGGCTCTTTTGTGTCGAGTAATCCAGGCTGAGATGGAAGGTGGATGGAAATTGTTGAAAACAAAGTACTGTGTCCATTTCTGGGCACCACATTTCAAGAAAGATGTGGAAAAATTGGAGAAGGTCCACAGAAGAGCAACAAGAATGATTAAAGGTCTAGAGAACAAGAGCCATGAAGGAAGACTGAAAGAACTGTGCCTGTTTAGTTTAGAAAAGGGAAGACTTAGAGGGGACACGATAGCAGTTTTCAAGTACCTAAAAGAGGGCTACAAGGAAGAGGGAGAGAAATTGTTTTCCTTGGCCTCGAAGGATAGGACAAGGAGCAATGGGCTTAAACTGCAGCAAGGGAGGTTTAGCTTGGACATTAGGAAAAATTTCCTAACTGTCAGGGTGATTAAATGCTGGAATAAATTGCCTAGGGAGGTTGGGGAATCTCCATCTCTGGAAATGTTTAAGAGCAGGTTAGATAGACATCTATTAGGGATGGTCTAGACCATGCTTGGTCCTGCTGTGAGGGCAGGGGACTGGACTCAAAGACCCCTTGAGGTCCCTTGCAGTCTAGTGTTCTACGATTCTATGAAATTCTGGTGGAATTCTTCAAGACCTTCCTTCCCATGGGTCCAGATGAGGAAAATGCCATCAGTATAGTGCAAGTAGAGGAGGGGCACTTGGTGATGAGAGTTGAATCAGTGTTTTTCTAAGTCAGCTGTAAAAATGTTGGCATACTGTGGGGCTGTGCAGATGCCCATAGCAGTTCTGTTGGCTTGAAGGTATAGCTCACCCCCAGATCATTGTCCTTATCCACAACCATTTCAGATTTGGGATGATTTTTACCTTCAGGTCAGTGGCACTACTATGGGTACCACCTGGATTTCAACAATTTCCACCCCACAATCAATTTCAGCCTGGAGCACTCCACACAAGAGATCCACTTCCTAGACACTGCAGTGCAAATAAGTGATGGTCACACAAACACCACCCTATACCAGAAACTTACTGATCTTTATACTTACCATGTTGATTTGCATTAACTGAATTATCCTTCTTTAGTTCTTTATTTATTGTGTCCATATCTGGTACTCTGTAATTTTCTTGAGATCAGTGTTGAGTTGACAGGTCTGTAAATAGTCAGGTAATCCTATCTGCCCATTTTAAAAACTGGCAGAATGCTAGCTTTATTCAGTCTTCTGAGACTTCCCATGTATCTCAACACTTATTGAGAATCAACCTTAGACAACTCCTTTAGAACTCTTGTATGCAAGTTCTCTAAACCCGCTGATTTAAAATTCATATTCAGTGAAGCTATTCAGAAAAATTTTCATGTACATAAATGATTGCAGAACTGGTTCCTCAATGATATGCCAGAGACGTATATAGATGACTTTCTTTTTGACGATATATTTCCAAAACTCTCTAAAACAAAAAGTGTGAAGAATCAGAGAAATAAAAGCAGTATCCCATTTCCACTTTTGCTGTACTAGCTACAAACAAATTAGGGTCTCTCTCTTGCACAGATTGAAGTAGGTTTAATTACAAGGAACAACCATTAGAAAGGATGCAGTTAGGGAGAAAGATGCTTTGTTATGGTAAATTTTATTCTGCTAAACATACAGGGATAGCTATATCAGTATAACTCATAGCTATACCAGTAACTGTGTCCATGCTTCAGGGTTGTAAGATTTAAACTACTATAGTGAAAAAAAAAAAAAAAGCACACCTTGAACTAGCTAAGTCAATACAAAAAATTGTGTATAGACCTGGCCTTATTTTGTACCAAATCAAAATATTCTGCCAAACAATCAGGATTTGAGTGAGACCGCTCTTAAGAAGCCCTCATCCCTTAACATTAGCTGGTTGCAGACCATACCATTGGTTCCAGGGATTGGAGACAAATGAGAGAAAAATGCAAGTTTGCCTCCCACAGAAGATGCCCCTGCCTTAGCCCTCTGACTGTAGTGGTAACACCAAGGCATCCATCATTCTGGAAATTTTATGACCCTGATGTGGAACAATAATATTTTTTAAAGGAAGCATAATGGAATGTCTGACAAATGACAGTGAATTATTTTTGGTGTCTTACTCTTATTATTGTTGGGATAAATTTGTCTGGAACTCAGAATTTCACCCCAGACTGGTATCCTAACCTTTCTACCCTCACTATCATTAATGTGTGTAAATTTCTTTTCAGTGGTCTGCTTTGTTTCTGTCTCAAGTATCTGTTAATCCTCTCACAACTTCCCTTTCTGCTCAGGGTTAGCATTCGTGTCAAATGGCTTAATGGTCCAAGTTCTGTTATTATACCCTTGCTGTTCTGCTTGAGGGGGAAAGTAATTTTGTTTGTTTTATAACCAGAAAAAAATTACTTAAAAAAGTGATTGCAGAAATGCTCGGCAATTCTTAAGCTAAGAAAGTCAAAAAAATTAATAGACATGCCAAGAATAAGATGAAAAGCAGAGCTGGAGACAAAAAGAAAATGGGACTAAGGATAAAGGACCAATATTTTGCCCTCTGATACTCTTACTGAGAATTGAACCACATTAAGAATAAATGCAAGAGATGTACCAGATGTTCCACTGATGTCTTTGTGTCTTAGTTTACATTCCATTCCTTTGCCTCCATTATTTCAATATCTCATAAGCTGCTAGGACATGAAACATTTCTTACCATGCAGTTTATAAAGTACTTAACACAGTGGGACTGATTTTGGTTGTTGCCTTAACCATGCAGCTGTAACAGAAATCATAACAATATCTTTTCTAAAGTATTGTGAACTATGTTGTCACAGAGTGGTAGCTATGTTAGTCTGTATCGTCACAAAACAAAAAAGCAGTCCTGTAACACTTTAAAGAGTAACAAAATAATTTATTAGGTGACAAGCTTTCATGGGACAGACCCACTTCTTCAGATCTGGAGATTCTGATTTCTGATGAACTCCTTCATTAGAATTTCCAGATCTGAAAAAGTGGGTATGTCCCATGAAAACTCATCACCTAATAAATTATTTTGTTAGCTATCAAAGTGCCGCAGGGACTGGACGCTACAGGGAGATGATCAGAGAACATGAGGTTAGGATGCACCTATCACTAGCTTGTAGAGATAGAGCAGGGCCTGTGCAGGCCTAGAGGGGAGTGCTTGCATTGTCTGCAGCTGGTAGAGTCAGGAAACTAACCAACTAGCCACAGACAAGGCTTCATCATGCTAACAGCAGGCTAGGTGCCTCACAGCCCTAGGTGCACGTAGGTCCATTCAGCTCTTCTGTCCTGCAGAGGTGAATTACATGAGGGGATGGTCATATGTTTATATCATTCTAGGCCTGGATATAAGAAAAAGCCTCCTAAGAGGCAAAAGCAGGAGAGGAGGGAGCTGCGCAGCCCTGGCCCTAGCCCTCCTCTCACCCTGGCTCAATCCCCCATGTGGCTGCTTGGTCCTGGCCCCCCATGCAGCCATATAACCCCAGTTCAATAGCCCCCCCTCGCCCCAGCTCAATTCCCTGCATGGACTAACCGTCCCAGCTCAATGTCCCCCCGCCCCCGCCCTGGCCCTGACTCAATACCCTATGCATCTGCATGGCCCCGGCTCTGGCCCCCCAGCCCCAGCTCAGCCTCCCCAACACAGCCACATGACCCCAGCTCAGCTCAGCTCAACCCCCATTTCCCTGCAGCCCTAACGCACCCCAGGCTTAACCTCCTGCCCCACTCCCACGGCTCCAACCCACCGCCAGGCTTAACCCTCCCCTTCTGTGGGCCTCCCAACCCCAGAACTTACATTTCAAAAGGAGCTCCACGTGCTCCTGCTGCTTTGCCAGCTGTGCAGACCTCCCCCCCATGTACAGCTGCTGGAGCAGCTCCCTGACCTGAATGCCAAAAGAGCATGTAATTGGTATGTCAGTGTAATTGGTTTAATGGTCTGGCTGGCTGTTAAGCCAATTAGATCAAGTCCTGCTTTTTCCCCTGCGGTAAAGTGACCATCCATCCCATTTTTGGTGAGACAGCCCTGTATTTCGGGCGCCTTTCTGGTGTCCCGATTTATTTTGCAATAGGGGATAATTGCCCCATATTTCACAGTGGCTCACTGGTTTCCCCCTCTGTTCTGCTGGAATCAAAGCCCTGCTCAGAGTTATGGGCTATGTCTACACTAGCATTCCTCTTTCAAAAGAGGCATGCAAATGAAGAAAATCCAAAATGCAAATGAGGCACAGATTTACATATCTGTGCATATTCTTCTTTTGAAAGAGCTTCTTTTGAAAAAAAAAAGCAGTGTAGATGTGGCTCTTTCAAAAGTAAACCCCATCTTCGAAACAAGCCTTCTTCCTATTTTTTTTCTCTTTTAAGGAAGAAGGGTTCTTTTGAAGACGGGGATTACTTTTGAAAAGGCCACGTTTACACTGCTTTTTTCTTTGAAAGAATATGCAAATGAGGTGCCTGATATGCAAATCAACATCTCATTTGCATTTTTATTTCCTTCATATAAATGCCTCTTTTAAAAGAGGAATGTTAGTGCAGATGTAGCCATCGTGACCAGCGGTTCTGGTTTTATAGGCACAGTTCCTGGAGGTATGTCTTATGCAGGTGCCTGTTACTGCCTACCATCCCAATTTGTCACACTTGCTATATCGTCACTCTGCTCAGGGTCCTGATACAAACAGTTTGCTCATAACACGATGGCCTTACCCTGCCTTTCACTAACATGTTTATTCCTTGCAAGGTGACACCAACAACCTCTTCAATCTGAAGTCTCCCCTCAAACCATCTCCCCTGCTGTGGCCAATCCCTCTCAATTGACCTTCACAAAAGTTACAAAGTTTGCTGCCTTCAAAGAACAAAAGAACTCAGAACAGCTTGCTAGTTCAGCTGAGGTTTTTACCCCAGTTTAATACACAGCCCTGAGATGGTTTTGGGTAGGCAGTAACTCATATGCTTATTGGTCTGGCCAAAGTGACATAGCTATATTCCAGGCATGTCTTGGACTCCACAGTCATAGCAGAAGCTCTGGAAAGTGATTGTGTCATCTGGCAGGTTGAACATGCGATTGGAAATGTGATTATTTCATTTGGACACTGAGTTTCTACACCAACTAAGGCAGATAACTAAGGCTATGTCTACATGGCGGAGCTATTCAGTACCCCGAAATAGCTACTCTACGTTTTTGAAACACACACATCATTTCACACTATTTTTTGAAGTAATGGGTACTCTATTTTGACATCCCAATACTCTTTGTTGTGGAAGGAGTAAGGGATGCTTTGGAATAGTGCATTATTTCAACAAATTATACTGTTTAGATAGAACCAAATGGCCAAACTAACCTATTTTGCAATGCAAATTGTGTATCTTAGTTGAGTTTAGGGTGCTGTGTACCCTAAGAGAGGGAGGTTTTAAAAGTGGTCTGCAGCAGCCTAATTCTTCTCCCAGTGAAATCAAAGGAAGTAAATTTATGCCTACACTCAGAGCATTTGAACATGTCATTTGTGCTTTAATTTCCCATCCAGTAGGGTGAGAAGGGTGGAATGACTTCCAGGAGATCTTCAAGCTCGCTCCTTTGAAGAAGAGCATGAATTGAAAGAGGAAATTTAACTCCTCCCTTTAGAACAGGCAGTGTCAGACCTTGTATAGAGCAAGATTTTTTTCCCCAAGATCCTGTTGTAATTTGGGAGGCAGGAGAGTGTGAGATTGTAGTATTTCTTTAAAACAATAGCAAAAATCCAGGCAGGATACAACTAGAGAAGAGGTTAGGAAGTTAACACCTCATAGATCCTTGAGAAAGTATGGGGTTTTCCTTATTCCAATAAAAACCTCCTAGTCAACTTTCAAAGAAATTCAGATCCTGTAATTGTTTATCATAATTACATGACAGCTTTCTCTGAGATATTTATTCAATCTCCATTGAGTCTCAGAGGGGTAACCATGTTAGTCTGTAGTTTCACAAAAATCAAACAGTCCTGTAGCACCTTAAAGACCTCATGATGTTGGTATCACCCACAAAACCAGATTACCTACTGAATAAATTGTTAGTCTTTAAGGTCCTACAGGACTGCTTACCTCCATTTAGTGAGTGTGAACAGGACAGGAAAGTCAGGTCCCTTGGCACTCATTATTACTGATATCTCATACCTATGTAATAACACATTGTGGTGTCTTTATTGTGATTGAACCAGGAAACTCTGGACTTTAAAACAAGCCTGTACTGATTGAATGTCCAATCTGTGACAGGCAATCAACAGCCATACCGTCTTAATGTGATAATAGCACAGAGTCAGTTTGGAGTGATGGGCGTTAAAAAAAATATTAAAGTTGACTAGTCTGTAGTTGGGTAATAACCCCATTGCTCCATTCTTGTATCATGACAGCCACCATATTTTGTGAACCATGACACTGTGTGTGTGTGTGTGTGTGTGTGTATATATATATATATATATATATATATATATATATATAAACCTGTATGGCAGATTTTATTTGTTTGGAATCAACAGTATGTGCACTGTGATGAACTAATACTCAGCCTGCCTCTGCCCTGCATTCCATCTTGTGCCATTCCTGACACATGTGCAAGGAGGTGAAAAATGCTGTAATTCCAATGTGAACATTTTACACCCATTTCACGCTGGCATAAATTACTGCATGAGGGTCACTCCTAATGGGATATGCCCCATGCCATTTTCTACTTTTTTCTATTTTGCCATCATTATACATCTGACAAATTTATCAAATATCCCTGCCTACACAGAATTATAAAAAATTATAGCTGCTCTGGTAGTTAAAATGGCTTCTTTTAAAAAAAAATCAGTTTCTCTAGTCCTGAATGCATTTCTCATTAGCTGCAGTTAACAGCAACCTTAAAATGGCTGGTGCTTTGGACTATTTGCCTGAAGTCTTTTTGAGTGTTCAGAAGAGAAAAGTAATTTCAATCAGCAGAATGGCCAATTTGATTCCCTGGAAGATTTTAAATCATCTACAATGGAGTTTTGCACTTTCAGGATCATCACTTTTGTCCATTATATGCACTGAAATTAATATTTGCTGAGAGCAAATAAGAGTAAAATTAAATATTTTCTAATACAAATTATAATTGAACACTTCTCTGATAAGATGGTTTTGTTTAAACAAAGTGCACTTGTGTTACACCATATTTCAGATTCTCCAGTTCTGTCATTTTCAGACTGTGTTTGTTTTTCAAGCCATCCTAATTAACAACAGGTATTCTGTTCAGCCTACTGGAAGCCGACTTAGAGGTGCAATCATTAGACGTAAAAGATATACTACCAAATTCAGTGGGAAGCCTAAATGAACACCAGAAAGCCAAAACTGATGGACGTTTAACTGGTGCTTTTTTGAGTGGTAGTGGATTTTTGGACTGTGTGGAAGGACTGTCCAAAACAGCACACATCACTTCCACTTGCACAGCCCCCAGCTAACACAACAGCTTTCATAAAAGCCAGATTCCAGAGGCCAGGTTTAGTCCCACATCTCCAACAACATGTACTTTAGGAAGTACTGGCCAAGCAGCCCAGAGGGACAACACCCTGTGGCCCTCTGGTGACCCATGATCACTGTTTAAGCCTGGAGGGTGCCCTGAGATGTTGTCTGAGCAACTATACAAGCTTTGAGCCTGCTGTGACTCCCCACCTTCCCTAGCTTTTTGATCTCCAGTGTCCAAGTGATCTCCAGTGTCCAAGCCCGGCCTGACTGACCTCCTGATTCCACCCTGGGTCTGACTCTGACTCTTGCTTATCAACATGCTCCAGTGACTACTCCATTTCCTGCTCAATGACTACTGACCTTGGGCTGTGGACACCGGCTCAGCCATGCCGCGTAGGTCAAATGCCTATGCTCTGCTCTTTAACAAAAAAGGTTTGTCCTTAACTTATATTAGCTAAATTGGGCTAAAATATCAGTGAAGACACAGTAACTTGTCTTTTAACTTGGGTTAGCAGCTTGAGTTCAGTGCCAGGACTTCTTATAGATGTTAACTCAAGATGATAATTGGATTCAAAAGCCAAGTTGCTGCATCCTCATTGCTATTTTAACCCAATTTAGCAAACCTAAGTTAAGTCCATACTGTCCTTGCAGTGTAGACACATTCCTTAGGCCAAAGTCACTTGCTTTTAGCTGCAGTGAGCTCATGTTTCCAGTACTAAGCCTAGGTTAATACAGGCAGCCCAGGGTGAGAACCTTCATTTTGGTTTTCTGATCTAAAACGTGAAGGAACCTGCAAGAGCTTTTGTTATAACACTGCAGTAAGAAGTTCTTCTGCTTTTGCCATCCTAGCCAAAAGTTCTAAAGGGAGAGAACTTCACGTATGCAATCTTTCTCACCTACACCAATGTAGAGCGAGTGCAATGTACATGAATTGATATCTGTTATATTGTAGATTCACTCTCCACATGGATGGTAGAAACTACATGGTTGTGAGTACACGGAGAGCTGGTCCCTATTGCCTCTGTCTGGAGATCTCATAAATCCAAGGTCTCAGCCTACAAGCAGTTACTTTTGGATAAATACTATTTATTCTCACATAACTTCAGTAGGACTACTCATGGTACCAGTGCTAGTATTCACATTAGAGCTCTTTAGTATTTACTGATTTGTGAAGCTTCAAAACTCATCTGTCCAATCAGCTTGAAATACTGCTCTTTGATAAGGAAAATTTTTATTCACTCCACTTGAGACCAAATTTGGGTGACCAATTCAAAAGTCATCTACCAAAAACCAACATCAGAGTCTTTGTAAACAATCTGTAGACTGTCATCCTCTCCTAGTGAAAAGGAGAGGATGGTAAATAGTACAGTACGGGTAGGATCTGATGAGCAGCAGTCAAATGAAAGAGTTCCATTCAATTACATCATATAATGGCAAAAGGCTAAAAAGTGCAAAAATGTTAAACTGTCAATATATAAAAATACTAGACGTCTAAATATCAAGATGGATGGACGACAGGGCCTCATATTAAATGAGAATATTGATATAATAAGACTCACAGAAATTTGGTGGAATATTTATCAGAAGAACAGAACAGATCATGCTGGTGGGTGAGTGGAACTATATGTAAAAGTGTGTCTACACTAGGAACTAACTTCGAAGTTAACTTCAAAGTTAGGCACTACATCAAAGTAGCCAGCAGAGAGTCTACAGACATTTTCCTTTACTTCGAAGTTAACTTACAAGTAGGGAGCCCAACTTTTCAGTCTTTACTCCATTCCCAGGAACGGAGTAGTGACTTACTTTGAAGTATGGTGTGTGTAGACACTCAACTTTGAAGTTGCTTACTTCGAAGTTGTACTTCAAAGTTATTTTTTTAGTCTAGACACAGGTGTTCAGACAGTAAATAAGGAAGTGTTATTTACTCCTCATAACACAAGAATTAGGTGTCAACAAACAAAATTAACAGGCAGAACATTTAAGACAAACAAAAGGGATTATTATTTCTTCACACAGTGGACATCAGCCAGTAGAACTCTTTTCCAGAGGATGCTGTGAAGGCTGAGACTATAACGGAGTTCAAAAAAGAAATAAACATATTCACGGAGGATCCATCCATCACTAGTTATTAAGAGGAATGAGTCAGGATCATGTCCCTGGCCTCTGTTTGCCAGAAGCTGGAAATGGCAGCAAGGGATAGATGACACAATGATTACCGGCTCTGTTCATTCCCTCTGGGGCATCTGGCATTGGTCACTGTCAGAAAACAGGCTCCTGGACCTTTGTTCTGATCCAGGATGGCTGTTCTTATGTTCTTATTTGTTCACATGTGACATATGCCAAATATTTTCAAATACTGAATACGTACATATAATAGAATTGGTACTCAATGCTTTGTGTAGACCAGAAAGGGCAACATTTGAAAAATTTTGTATTCATCAGAATCAAACAGCTCTAGTTGCAACACTGGCAACTAAAGAAATAAAGCATCATGAGATTGTTAATGAATGTTTACAGCTTTCTATTACATAAAAATAATTTCTGCTTGGCTTACCATTTCCAGCTATTTCAAGGACAGTGATGATTTTTCCTTTCTCACTGCTGCAAGTTTTTATTTCTTACTATGCATATTCTTTATGTAACATGTAAAATAGGTACATGATATGTCATTAATGTTGGTTTTATTCTTCTCTGAAACCAAAATTGACTTTTTATGTTCATTTGCTATTTTTGTTGTTGTTGTTGTTGTTGTTGTTTATTATTATTATTATTATTATTATTATTATTATTATTATTATTATTTTTGCTGCTGTCCTGGTCTGTATCAGCAAATGAACTTCCAAGATGGTTATAATTAAAACCAAAATATCTCTCTTAAGTAGAGATCGATACAAGGGGAAGGAAAAGCAAAATAAATGTCATAGATTCCTAGTATTTAAGGGATCGTTAGGGTAACCTAATCTGACCTCCTGCATAATCCAGGCCATAGAATTTCACCCAGTGATTCCCATCTGGTGAAGTCCTTCAACTAGCGCAACTGTTTCCTTGTTTGTAAAGCACACTAATCACCATTTCCACTGTTAATCCCACTCACCATTGTATTCATGCTAATCAGTAGTTTCACACATGCTATAAAAATGTCTCATTGATCCTTGTCTTCTCAAAGGGAAATTACAGTCAGGAAAAGACAACACCAAGGCAAGTTTTATGTTGTTATTGGCTACGTCTACACGTGAAGCCTACATCGAAATAGCTTATTTCGATGTAGCAACATCGAAATAGGCTATTTCAATGAATAACGTCTACGGCTGTGTCTACACGTGCCCCAAACTTCGAAATGGCCATGCAAATGGCCATTTCGAAGTTTACTAATGAAGCGCTGAAATGCATATTCAGCGCTTCATTAGCAAGCGGGCGGCAGCGGCTCTTCGAAATTGACGAGCCTTGCCGCCGCGCGGCGCGTCCAGACGGGGCTCCTTTTCGAAAGGGCCCCGCCTACTTCGAAGTCCCCTTATTCCCATGAGCTCATTGGAATAAGGGGACTTCGAAGAAGGTGGCGTCCTTTCGAAAAGGAGCCCCGTCTGGACGCGCCGCGCGGCGGCAAGGCTCGTCAATTTCGAAGCGCCGCTGCCGCCCGCTTGCTAATGAAGCGCTGAATATGCATTTCAGCGCTTCATTAGTAAACTTCGAAATGGCCATTTGCATGGCCATTTCGAAGTTTGGGGCACGTGTAGACACAGCCTACATGTCCTCCAGGGCTGGCAACGTCGATGTTCAACTTCGACGTTGCGCAGCACAACATCGAAATAGGTGCTGCGAGGGAACGTCTACACGCCAAAGTAGCACACATCGAAATAAGGGTGCCAGGCACAGCTGCAGACAGGGTCACAGGGCGGACTCAACAGCAAGCCGCTCCCTTAAAGGGCCCCTCCCAGACACAGTTGCACTAAACAACACAAGATCCACAGAGCCCACAACTGGTTGCAGACCCTGTGCCTGCAGCATGGATCCCCAGCTGCCGCAGCAGCAGCCAGAATCCCTGGGCTAAGGGCTGCTGCCCACGGTGACCATAGAGCCCCGCAGGGGCTCAAGAGAGAGCGTCTCTCAACCCCTCAGCTGATGGTCGCCATGGCGGACCCCGCTATTTCAAAGTTGCGGGATGCGCAACGACTACACGGTCCCTACTTCGACGTTGAACGTCGAAGTAGGGTGCTATTCCTATCCCCTCATGGGGTTAGCGGCTTCGACGTCTCGCCGCCTAACATCGAAGTTAACTTCGAAATAGCGTCCGACGCGTGTAGCCGTGACGGGCGCTATTTCGAAGTTAGTGCCGCTACTTCGAAGTAGCGTGCACATGTAGACATGGCTATTGAGTGAAATGATCTAAACCAGTGCAGGATGGCTTCCTCAATGCTATCCCATTTCAGCCAATATCATGGGTTAGGTTGTAATACAGTAGGGTCTCAACATTCATGAACCTTAGGCTCACGAATGCAAGTATTTGTGAGCGGGCGCTACCCCAGGGCTCCGGGGAGGAGAGTGCTGGCAGCTGCTACTTCCCCAGGTTCTGGGCAGGGAGCGTCGGCAACCACCACTTCCCCTGGGGCTCCAGCGGGGAGCGCTGGCAGCCACAGCTTCCCTGGGGCTCCAAACCCCCATATGCGCGAAATTCAACATACGCAATGGTTCTCAACACAGAACTCTCGCGAATGTTGAGACCCTACTGTATTACAAGGTATTCTGCACTAGCCCAGAGAGTGAAGTATGATTCAGTCATGATTCCTTACCCCTTTGCTCTGGGAAGGGAGTTATTTGTTATCCCTTTCTATTGTACATGGAGTTGTTTTCTCCTCACTGTACATCCAGCTGACTACACTGGCTTGTAAGTGAGAGGCTGGACCCATTCAACAGCCATCTCCCCACTTCTCCCCACTTCTCTTATAGGGAATAGCAGTCTACTATCCGTGATCAGAGTCACATGTGAGCTGAAGCAGTGGTGCTGTGAGAAGGGTGGGCAGAGGAATTACTCTTCCCTTACACCCTTTCCTTGACCACATACTTTTGTCACATCTTTGGGTTCATCTAAATCCTGCTTGAGAGCATCACATTGCAGTCGTACCTTGTGTTACGCAAGGGGTGTGTTCCCACACACCCTCCCAGAACTCAAATTTTGCGTAAGTTGGGGGGGCAGCTTTGTTTCCCAGAGTAACTCATGTTGTGCAGCTGGGGAAGCAGCAGGAGCACCTGGAGCTCCCTTGAAAGGTAAATCCTGGGGTTGAGGGGGCAGATGGGGAGGGTTAAGACTGGCAGTGGGTTGGGGCCATGGAAGGGGCCAGGGGTGTTAAGCCTGTGGTGGATTAGGACTGCTGGGGGAAAGTGAGGTAGAGTTGAGCTGGAGCCACGTGTGTGGGGATGGTGATCCAGAGCTGGTGGTGGGGGGGTGAACCAGGGCATGGTGTGTTGAACCAGGGTGAGGGTGGTGAGCCAGAGCCAAGGGGAGGGGGTTGGTAAGCCGGGGCCACATGCAGGCGGGGTGTTGAACCAGGGCCGGGGAGGTTGAACCAGGGGGAGGGCTGAGCCATATCCACTTGCGGGGATGGTGAGCCGGGCTGCAGAGGGTTTGAACTGGGTTGGGTCGGGGGCTTGAACCAGAGCCATGCAGGGCCTGGGGGGTTGAGCAAGGGCCAGTGGGAGAAGGATTTTGAGTTGCACTTAACTCATGTTAAACACAAGTTAAACACAACTCAAAATCACTCATTTCAAGGGCTTACTGCACTGAACTTAGAGAGAAGTCCCTCTTCCTACCGTTCCCCAAAAAAGAAATAAATAAATAAAAACAACCCAACAACAACAACCACAACCACAACCAACCCTCTACGTGGCTCACCGCTGCGTGAACCATTTCAAAGATCCACCTACTCTGACCTTCCCTCTAACGAATGTCACAGAATTTTATCCTGACCAACGTATGTCTTCCAAAAAGGCATGTGGTGCTGATCTGAAAGCATGAAAATATGGAGGATCCACAGCTTCTCTTGATACCGTTGCACTGTTTAATCACCATCCCAGTTTGTTTTTCTTTTTTTTTCTTCTATCCCTTATTTCTAAGTTGAGTTTGCTTGGCTTTAACTTTTAGCCACTGGTTCTTGCTTTATCTTTTCCTAATAGCTGAATCAGTCTATTAGTGCCCAATATTTACTCTTTGCAGAGGAAACAAACAACTTATTCCACAAAACTGTCCATGAACAAATTCCCAAATGTATTTGGTATCATACCTGTTTGCAAGTTTCTTTGGCAAATAGTTCTTCGTCTGCAGATCATTTCCACACAATGGAATGAGAATGTTGCAGATTTAAAATTAGTGCTGTGGTTGCTTATGATACATTATGATTTGTGTACTTATGTTACCTGTTTGATTTAGCCACCTTGAACTCATATTTCAATTTCAGGTTCACAATTTGAAACCAGCAATGCCATTTGTTAGGACTGTCAGCATTCACTTTCAGGGAACATTTTGAGATTAAGATTTACTTTTCATGAGTGCTTTTACTAGTACATTCAGTTGCTGGGATAGCCATGGCAAGTGAATACAAATTCGGCACCAGCACAACTGGAGGGAATGTACTTAAAAATTCAAATGAATATTTACAGGAGATGTTTTGCAGCATGTGTATACCTCTAGTGCCCAAAGCTCTGTTCAGAAAGGACTGCTGCTGAAAGTAGTTTAGTTTCCAGCCTTACTCTATTATTAGACAAGACTTGGAAAATCAGGAAAACAAACCAAAAAACTGCATATGGGGAAAAAAGTCTCTCATTCCCATCCCCCAGCTCTCAGAGTAGTCACAGACTGAATTAGATTTTAAGGTTCTGTATCCAGACTAATTTTAAACATCCCAGGTTTTCTAGTTCATAGTTCTTCCTTTGGAAAATTATTTCACCATCTAATACATGTTACTATCTGGATCTTTTCTGGAATGTTACAATTTCATGCTCTTTTCTTCTGTTCTGCTGTTGAATCACTGTGGCTATGTCTACAGAGCAGGTGCTATTTCAGGATACAACATTACAACCCGAAATAACACACCCATTGTCTCAAAACAGTTTTCAAGATACAGGTTGAATCTCTCTCATCCAGCACCCTGGGGACCAGACCAGTGTTGGATAAGAGAATTTGCCACATGATGGAAGGTAAATATTTTCCAGCACATTACGAACACTTCCACTTCTTACTGGGCTCTTAGAAGACATTTAGGGATAAATTACAGCTAAATAACAGCACAGAACACTGAGAATCAGCTGATGGCTATAAACAAACTTCATGGGACCATGGGAAATTTGACCACACTTGTGACAAGTGGTCATCCTGCTAGCTAAAATCATACCAGATTATGGAGTTTGCCAGATAAGAGAGTTCCGAATTAGAGAGGTTCAACCTATAATGGATGCACTATTCTGGTATCCCTGTACAACTCATTGAATGAGGAGTACAGGTATACCACAAAACAGGGTTTTATTTTGGCATGTGGTACCATATAGACAACACCACTTGCTGAAATAGCCAATTTTGAGGTGCGGGCACCATCTAGGTAGAGCTTGTGTGACTCTGGGCAAACCATTTGGTTTTTAAAAACAAAAAGCAGTCAAGTAGCACTTTAAAGATTAGCAAAATAGTTTATTAGGTGAGCTTTCGTGGGACAGACCCACTTCTTCAGACCATAGCCAGACCAGAACAGATTCAATATTTAAGACACAGAGAACCAAAAACAGTAAGCAAGGAGGACAAATCAGAAAAAGATAATCAAGGTGAGCAAATCAGAGAGTGGAGGGTTCGGGGGGAAGGTCAAGAATTAGATTGAGCCAAGTATGATTTGCTCTCTCTGATTTGCTCACCTTGATTATGTTTTTCTGATTTGTCCTCCTTGCTTACTGTTTTTGGTTCTCTGTGTCTTAAATATTGAGTCTGTTCTGGTCTGGCTATGGTCTGAAGAAGTGGGTCTGTCCCATGAAAGCTCACCTAATAAACTATTTTGCTAGTCTTTAAAGTTCTACTTGACTGCTTTTTGTTTTGATAGTGTATAGACTAGCACGGCTTACTCTCTGTTACTATTCAACATTTGCTTTTGTGTTTTATTTCCCTTGGACAGATCATTCACATATGTTTTTTGCTACAATTCCTTGTTGCATATTCTTCCATATTTATCCACAGCTATTTTACATTATATTCTCAAAGCCAGGTTTTCTTACTATCTCTTTCCTCCATCCCTGGTTTATTTTAACAAGTTCCAAGTGCTTATTTAGCTATTCCACATCTTATCCAGAGAGGAAACTAGCTTGCATGTCACAGAAGTGCACATCTTATTTGTCTACCTTAGCTTTTGTAAGAGCACCCATCATTGCAGATTCTAAGATCTTTAATTTCATTCAGAAACTGCGACACTAATAGGTAGCCGTATGTTCTTCCAACACCTGATCTAGCTGCTTTATCAAGTTACACATTTATAAAGCATATAATCCCTAAATTAGGCCCCAAAATCCAGAAAATGAAAGCTCAATCTTGTGGTTAAAGCACAGGAGTTCTAGATTCAGTCCCTTGCCTGCCCAGAGACTCATTGTAAGACCTCCGGCAGGTCATTTTGTCTGTATTGTAGGAAGCTTCATTTCTATCTGTATTGTGAAATCTTTGGATTGGAGTGGTCTCTTATTAAATGTCTTACACAGTAACAAACACAATGGAGACCCAATCTTTTTGAAAGCTACTAGACTCTACTGAAATACAATCAGTTATAGTAATATGCACTTTTGCAATCACAATCAAATTGTCCAGAGAGGATTTGCCTTACTACGTCATAGGTAGCTGGTGTTTATTAATCTCCCTTTTCCGTTTCTCTTCTTAGGCTATTGGAGACTTTCAGGAAGACTCCTCACTTGTTCAAATATCTCACCTCAGTCTTCTCTCACTGCTCAGCAAGCTTCCTTTGCCGTAGCTCTTATATCTGCTCGAGTTCCGATTCCCCCAACTCACTGTCACATTCCCAGCCCTCATTTGTAATCCACTTGGTTTCTTAAAATAGTCCCATAGTTTTAGGAAAACAGTCCTCAAACTGAAGAAGTGAATGGTAGAATTTGCCAGCTGTTAGGTTCATTTGTTGTCTGTTGCTGATGTACATGACAGCTTTTCACATTCTTAGGATATGTTTTCGAAGATTTTTTGTTCTTTTGGAATTCAATGGCTTTTGCCCAATGGTGTGTAGTTCAATAAAAAACTATAATTTCTGTCTGCAAAAGCTTTTGACACTTGTGGTGTAGTAGAAGTTGCACCTCCAAAAACTGTCACTCCAGCAGGACCACAGATGCCCCTAAACCAGAGATACCAGTAGCTCCACAGCACCCCAACTCACCCCACTGGGAGTGTGGGGCGGGACTGGAGCTCCAAAACAGCAGTCAAAGTCCAGGCTGACCAGACAGCTGGCAACAGCTAGGCTAGTAGCCCAGACAGGCTGGAGTGGGGGAACTGAGGTCAGGTAGCTACTGGGGTGATAGCCTGCCTGCAGCAGGCAGTAGACTTGAATGTGGTCACAGAGGACTTGACTCGGTCCAGCAAATTATTTTGTTCAGAACTGGTCATGTTCCAATGGTGCCAGATCAGGGAGCTCCAACCTGTAGGGCTGAGGAGACCCAACCATGGGCAGATGACCACATTGTCCTAGGCATTGGTCCTTGGCCCAAAGTCTGAGACCAGAAACAATAGGTAGATAAAGGCAGAAATAGGGCAGCAGTAAGAAACAATGAGGTATTTCTGGATAGCATGATAGTATTGACCTGCTGCCTATGGATTGTTAGACATTTTGTACACATCACAGCCAAGATCACAGCTCACAAAACCATAGAAAGACCATAGAAAGCTCTTATTTTCAGTCATCCAATGATATGTAGAATACCATACCAGTAATCGCTTTGTTAGAGGACTCTGTAGAAAGCCAAACAAATACAGCCACCAGTTAATAACAGCTGTAATTGTATTTTATGAGATATGTTCACTTATCTATAGGGAACTGGGAAGCAGATTCATTCCCGACCAGCTGATGGAATACCTGTTGCCTGATGGAATACCTACTGCCTGGTTTCTTCTACAGTTAAAATTCAGCTATACAGAGGGCTTGTCTACACTACCACCTTCTTTCAAAGGAAGGATGGTAATTAGCGTGTTTGGAGGTTACTAATGAAGTGCTGCCATGCATAGGCAGCATTTCATTAAGCAAATTCCACCTCCACAGCCACTCCGAAGTTTTAAACTTCAAAGTACTGGCACATGTCCAGCCCTGGCTCACCACCGGTACTTCGAATTGTCGGTGCAACTTCGAAATCCCCTTACTCCTCAAAATTTTGGTTGTGGCCACACTAGCCGCTCATTTTGAAAATTATTTCAAAATGATAGGCAATTTAGAAATGAGCAAGAGAACAACTACACAGCAACTGCTCATTTTGAAATTAATTTTGAAATTAAAAGGAATTCTTTTGGAAATCATTATTCTACTCCCGTGTTAGGAATAACGCCTCATTTTGATGTTAATTTTGAAATTAAATGTGTGTAGCCGCTCCCTGGCTACCATGTTGAAATTAAAAGTCCTCCACAGAGCCAGCCCCTCCCACCAGCAGCCAGAGCTCTATGGCTGTCAGCTGCGGGTGCCTTAAAGCTGCAGGGACACAGAAACTCCATGAAGGAAGCTGAGAGTGTGCTGGCAGACATAGGAGCATGAGGTGGCCAGACAACACTTCCAGGCACCCCCAGAAAGTGACACCCCACTGTGGCCAGACTGATGGCCAGCAGCCAAGACCCCCAGGATCCCCGTGGAGCCAAGGGCTTCGAGTGGCAGGGCTCCCGGGGCTCTGGGCAGCCCCCAAAGAGGAGGGGAGCCCTCTGGGTGGATGCTGAAGTCCGGGACCAGCTGGCTGTCTGGGGGGGAGGAGGACATCCTGCTCAGGACAGAGGGGCGGAAGAGAAATGCAGATGCCTTCACCTGCCTCGCCTGCAACCTCACCACAAGGGGCCACCCCCTTCAGACTCCCAACCAGGTCTGCTCCAAAGCGAAGGAGCTGCAGCAGGGCTATGCCCAAGCAAGTGACTCAGCCAGGGAGTCGGGGCAGTGCCAGCCACCTGCCCCTACTTCAGGGAGCTCCACCGGCTGCTGGGACCCAGGAAGGCTGCACAAACTGAGGAGACCCTGGATACGGCAGAGCCGGAGAGGCAGGGGAAGGAGCCCCAGCCAGGACTCTTGATGCCCGCCCCCCACTCCAGGCCCTGAAGTACCTGCTGGCACTGGAGACAGCGACAGTGGGACCGAGGAACTGCTGTGCATTGCCGAGCCCTCCAAGGGCCCTAGCCAGGCACAACATGCGCCCACGACTGAAGGCACACTGGGCAGACCTACTTCCATGCACATCATGACACACTTGAAAAGTGCTTTCAGAAGGTTGAATGCCTGCTCCATGGTGTTCCTGGCCTGGTTGAGGCGGGCATTGAAGAGGTCCTGGCTCTCATTGGTGCGTCCCATGCAGGGGTGCATTAGCCAGGCCTGGAGTTGGTAAGCAGCATCAGCGATGATGCACAGGGGCGTGGTCATGTCCCCCACTGGCAGTTCCCATGGGGGAATGTAGGTGCCCTCTGCCATCCTGCAGCCGAGCCACAAGTTCTGCAGGATGCGGGCATTGTGGGCCCTGCCTGGCGAGCCCACACAGATGTCCGTGAAACTTCCTCAGGCATCCAGTGACCCTGCCCTCGCCATTTCCTGCCCCGTTATTTCAAAATGAAGCTGTGGCTGTGTAGCTGCTCCCTTTCAAAATGACTGGGAGTCTTTTCGATGGTGCAGATCGCAATGTCAATCCGCATTTCGTGTGTAGTCACTTCCATAGCACTTATTTTGAAATAGCTTGTTTCGAAATAATGGATAGGGATAAGCCATTTTGATGTCACTCTCTAGTGTGGCCACAGCCTTTGAGGAATAAAGGGACTTCGAAGTTGCCCCGGCACTTTGAAGTACCGGCAGGTGAGCCATGGCTAGATGCGTACCGGTACTTCAAAGTTTAAAACTTGGAAGTTGCTGGTGGGGGGAATTTGCTTAATGAAGTGCTGTCTATGCACGGCAGCACTTTGTTAGTAAATTCCCAACACCCTAATTACCATCCTTTGTTCGAAGGAAGGTGGTAGTGTAGACAAGCCCAGAGTGTTATTCAGACCATGGCTTAGCAGGATAAATGCCACAAATAAATACTAGAACCTTTTGTCTTCACTTACAACATGGATACCCTGCTATCACTACCAAATGTGCTAATAGTAACATTGAAACAACAACATAATTGCAAGTGCTCCAGTTACGCTAATTATAAAGTGTTCATGCTTCACTGATGCTACAGTTCTAGTGTTTTAGCCACTGCAGCTTGGATACCACATGGTTTTTCTTTAGGAACCAATCTAGATCTAAGTTTGGATCAAAATCTGCTCCAAGTTATTAGTTTCAAAGAAAGAGAAGTTTAATGTTCTTACCAGAGATGGTTTTGGTATATTTTAAAAATACTGTGCTATGGCAATATTGATACCAAATTTTCTAAAGTTTCCAGTGAGAGAAGATTTCACCCCTAGTATAATGCAGCATAGAGGCCAGGCAGGTGGCAAGATCTGCTTACAGAATTTGGCAAGAATGGGGCTGATATTGAAAAATATAGATTTTTAAGAACTGCTTAACACAGAATACTTACTCAAACACATTCCAATATTAAGTGTTTTCAGAACATCTCAACATCAAGGATGGTACAAAAAACATTCCCCAGGTATAACAGATAAGTTTAGAGTAACTGTAGGTAATAAAAATGTTTTGATCAGGCCAACATGTAAAAGGTAATGGGAGATGGCTGATAACTAGCCCGATATCTACCCATGTTGGGGGGCAGTATCCAAGTTAAACTTGTTTATATTAGAGTGTAAAGAAGTATCTCAAATGGGATTACCTTTGTCTAGCCAAGGGAGGAAGCAGGAAGGGAAGGCCCTGTCACTCCCTCAGTCGTGTTCACTGAGTGAAAGTAGCTTCCCTCAGAAGACTGGTCTCAAATTCTGCACTGTTTCACCAATATCACCAGTAACTCCGCTACCACCACAACACTTAGTCTTTGCACTGAGCAATATTTGCTTGTACATAATGGCACCAACAGCACTTGAATGGCTTTAAATTAAGAAATCACTAGAGTTCTAATGTTTTAAATATGGTGCACCTAAGACGACAGTGGGGCCCAATGGGCAGAGTTCCCTTTCATTTATATGGTTCAAAGTGGGATTTAGCCCACTGAACTCAAAGGTGTTAAGCTAATTTGAGAGGAGAATCAGAGCCTAAGACTGAGAATTTATTATTGTTATTAGGTGACAATTAGATTATTTAGAATTTCTTAAAGGTGTTGACACACAGTCATGCATTTAAATGAAAAGCTGCCAAGTGACAGAACAACTGCAAGGGTTGGTCTCTATGTAAATATCAATTACTTGCACAAAGAATTTTGCAAAGCAAAATAACCTTCTGGCTCTGTCATAGATTTTTCCCCCTCCTAATACACAAATATAAATGCCCTTTGGAGGAATATTTTTCCAAATTTCAGCATAACTCCATCTTTTAAATACCATTTGCAAAGATCCATCCAAATTGCCTTCGTATCTTCCCTGCACAAGCTTTCTTTTCAGCAGCTGGCGTGGGGTTCAGTGAGTCTTCTGCATGTGTTTAAATACTTTTGAAAGTAATGCCTCATAAGCATTCAGGCATCTAGAGAAACAGAGATGGATGGAAAAGATGGATCTTATTCTCACACCACTTAAAAGAGTGATATTCCAATTCAAGTCAGTGGGAATTTTGTAATTCAATGGGACTGATTCTGGTCTTACGCTACACTTGTTTTACACAATGTAATTGTAGGTAGTCTGTCATGTCCGACGATGACGTCTTGAACTTCCGCAGGTGCATTGGTTGTAGACTCACGTGTGGCTGAGTAGTCTAAGCTTTGAACGGCATGGGCGTTCATACTGGGGGCAAGGGAATTGTCCTGGCTCTGTTGGTGTGGCTGCTGCTGTTGCTTTCTTCCTCTCACAAGCATCAATAAGGCGTATGCATCGCTGCTCTTCAAAGTTGTCATACACTTATTGTATGAGAGCATGCTAGCCTGTTAAGTCTTTTGCATGCTGCTCTAGCTGATCTGGTTTTAAACCAGCATGAGCAATGTTGCCCTTCACACAGTCTTTCTATCTCTTGCGAGGCCTACCTTGATTCCTTTTGCCCTGGGAGAGTTTACCGCAGAGTAGTTGCTTAGGGATTCTTGACTTCTCCTTTTGTATGATGTGCCCTGTCTAGCAAAGCTGGGCTTTCAGAATCATGGCTTCGATGCTCAGGGTTCTTGCTCTGTCCAGGACTTCCAGGTTCATAACTCTGTCCTGCCATTGAATGTGCAGTATTGACCTCAGGCTGCGTGTGAGGAAGCGCTCCAGTAGTTTTATATGTTTTCTGTACAAGGTCCAGGTTTCACAGCCACACAGGAGACTGGTCAGGACTACAGCCTTGTATACTTTCAGTTTAGTGGACTGTCGGATATTGTGCTGATTCAATACTCGTGCTCTCAGACATCCTAGTGCCCGGCTGGTCTGGCAGATTCTGGCATTGATTTCTTTGTCTAGGGAGCCATCATTGGCTATTACACTGCCAGGTACTTGAACTCCTCTACTGTTTTTAACTCTGTTCCTTCAATAAAGATTGAAACCTTCATTTTCTGGCCTGCCTTTCCAGAAGAAGGTGTAACCTCCTCTTGGTTCGCAGATGGATCCTTCCTCTGCCAGTCTGGTCTTGCTCAGGGCGGCTATGTCAATGTTATAACGTGCCAGTTCTCTTGCTATAAGGGCTGTTCTTCTCTCAGGCCTCATAGCATTCTCCCTGTCCAAGAGGGTGCAAACGTTCCATGCGGCAAATATCATCTTTCTTTTCACTGTTTTTCGACTGCTAGGAGAGTAAAACTGCCAGCTGAGGCATGCTGGCCATTTCAGTTGGGACAAGCAATTTTTGGGGCACCTTTTCTAGTCCCCTCTCTCATTTTGAAGGTGAGCAGTGCTGTTCCAAAAAGGCCTGCTCAGGCACCTGGGATGCTGCTGAACTTCTCTGTCGCCTCGGGGTCAGAGTCGAGCGACCAAAGTCCACAGGCTGCCTACGTGCAGGTTTGGAGCTATGACTCCCAGTGATTACCTCCACCTGTCGCTTTGCCCCTCTGCCATCACCGTAGGACTTTGAGGTAGACAGAAGTAATGAGAATGTGCAAAGAACTTGTGCAGGAGAATATTTAGAGTGGAAAAGCCATTGCACAGGAGCAGTTCCACTCTCTCGACCTGCCTGGTTCCAGTGGTACGAAAAGTCACGGCTGGGACTTCCTAGGCTGCAATGGATGGCCATGCCGTCTTCGGTGCATTGTCATGCCCTTCGCTGTCCCCAGAGCATTGCAGAACTGCCTTCCTGGTCATTGGATCTTGCTGTTGATCTCATCCATCCAATCCGCTGGGGCCAACTTTGCATGCTGGGATAGGCAATTCCCTATCTCACCACAGGTTTCAGACCTGCCGGCTACCCTCACCTGGTTTAGCCCACCTGTCAAAGCGGTTTCTCAAAGTGTGGCCGCTGCATGCTACAGCTTCTTGGAGCCAGAAGTGAGAGCTCGGTGCCAGGTGGGGACCAAAGGTGCACGAACTGCCCCCGAAGAGACATGACAAGTCCCGACACCAGAGGAACTACCCATCCCTGGACACCCCATACACCCCACACGATATGATTATGTGGATTGCAGTGGAGTTACTCTTGATTTCCTGTGCATAAGTGATAGCAAAATCAGGTCACTATGTCTTTATTCTGCTTCTTGATATACATATGGTACATGAGAAACAGGTACTTGTGAGTTGGATGGGACAATATCAGGGGCTCTCCAGTGAGTTTGGCTGCAAATCTTGTCTCTTTGGTTTAGAAATCCAGTAGAAACAAACTTTCCAAGTACTTTCTGTTCCCAGTTAGTTTATAATATTTGTAGGATAGTTTCTCCCCTTGTTTTAAACAATTTTAGGTTTAGTTTTGGTAATGAGTTGTCAGTTCAGCAGCTCTGGATAGTGATTATTTATTCACACATACAATAGCCACACTGCAAGCGTCTTCACAATCAGCGTCATCTGCCACTGATACATATGATTAGTAACAGAGAGATAGCTGTACTAATCTATATACTATGAAAACAAAAAAGCAGCCCAATAGCACTTTAAAGACTAACAAAATAATTTATTAGGTGATGAGCTTTCGTGGGACAGTGGGTCTGTCCCACAGAAGCTCATCACCTAATAAATTATTTTGTTAGTCTTTAAAGTGCTACTGGACTGCTTTTTTGTTTACATATGATTAGTGCTCGAAGGACCCCTTCTAGAACTGAAGGAGTAGTTCGGGCTCAAAATCAATAACTTTCCATGATATTTGTGTGCTTTTCTTAGTTTTGTGGCATACTGAAGAGTGGAGATATTAGGGAAAGTACTTCCTCTCAGACATAGTGTTTCCTTCCATGAGCAGCCCCACATATGTAACTCTTACTAACACTCTGGCTGCAGCTACACTGCATTCTGGTTTTGGAAGTGGAATGCAAATGAGATGTGGATTTATATACCTCATGCCTCATTTGCATATTCTTGCATGATCTCGCTTTTGGAAGAGCCTTTTCCAGAAGCAAAAATAGCCATGTAAATGCGGTTCCTTCAGAAATGGGGTTTGTTTTTGAAGGAATCCTGTCTACACGGCTGTTTTTGCTATCAGTAAAGGCTTTTCTGGAGAATATGCAAAGCTGCACTTCATGTGCACTTATGATCTCGTTCATTTGCATTCTGCTTCTGAAAGCAGAAAGCAATGTAGCCACAGCCAGTGTAACTCATGAGTCAGGCACCCTCTTGAATAGAGTTATTTAGCTCAGTTAGGCTGCTTCTACACATGCCACCTCCCATCGGAGGTGCCATGGTAATGAATTTCGAAGTGCAGACTTCAAATTTCTGATTACTCTGATCTAGTTCTGTGGGAGTAAGGGAATGTCTAAGTGGGATGGGACACTTATTTCAAAGCTGTCCCCACCTGCACTGTCAATCTGCAATTCAAAGTCTGCACTTTGAAATTCGTGCAGCCACCATTATGCTAATGAGGTGCTGAATACATACGTTAGCACCTCATTAGTCTGTTTTGAATTGCCTCACTACCATGGCACCTCTGATGGGAGGTGGCATACATAGAACTAGCAGTCCTAGGATCAGTCCCTATAGATGACCATAGCTGGGCAAGTCCATATGCAGGAATTTCTGGGTGGGGAGCATTTTTTTGTAAATGCAGAGCACAATTGTTTTTAAATGTGAAGGAATTCAAAATAGTTGTGCAATTAGTGTGCATAAGAGAGATTAAAGAAAAATTTTAGTGCAAACAGTAATTGCTAATTGACTTTGTTATAACAAACAATATTCAAAAAGATTCATCCTCCATCCTTTCAAGTTGCTATCAGCCAGGGGAAGGTTAGGAAACTTAGTCCCTTCCCTGCTCAAGGGTCAGCTCTCTAGGTGGGGAGCTAACAAGAACTACAACTCCCAGGGTGCCTTGGCTTCCCCCATCATGCCCTACAGGCTCCCCCTGCCCAGCACATCATGTCATGATATCAGGCGGGGTGTTCGTACTTTTCCCACACCACCTGCACGCAGGCCTCCTGGGGTATTGTTACATTTTTCTACTTGTAGAAGCAATGGGTTATGGAAGGAAGTTATCTGCAGCAGTTTGCCAGCCCTCCAGATGCCTGTCCTACCCAGCTGCTTTCATGCAAGAAATGGAGGCAGGAGCTGTCAATAGCAAATACATTCTAAATTAAACAGCGTCAATGTTAAAAGAGAAAACCAAAGGTGTCTTCTCAGTCAAGACTGTATCCATAGTTCAGAATTTTAGTTGAGGATGCAGACACATATTAATTGAATTATTTAGAGTGTATAATTTGTCACATCTAGGAAAAATTTTAATTACTCAATAAATTGCTCTGGTGTCATATTTAAGTCTCATTTTCAGTAATAAATTTCTTATAAATGATTGCATTGCTTAACATTAAAATGTAAGTACTCAAAGCAAGTAATTATTTAAGTACTTAATTGCTTGATGTGAACTAGAAATAAGATTTTCATCCAAATGCCAGCCAAATGGGACTGAAGCCTGACTCTGCTGTCCTTGCACAGTCAGAATTTCCACTTCAGACAATGAAACTGGCCCTGGAAGTCAATGGGAGTATTTAATGAGTTAGGATAATGTGTTGTCTAATCCAGAAGGTTGCCTGTCTAATACAATTACTGACCTACTTATATGTTAACCCTAAATTATATGTTAGATCAGATCATCTTCCATTGGAAGTCAGTATCAAAACCCCAATTTTCTTCATTTGTAGTAGTAGGGAACTCCCAGTGGTATAACACTTGTTAAACAAACAAAGGGAATGTCTTCACTATCTTCTCAATCAGCTCTGCTTCAATCAATTCAGCAGGAACTGATTTTGCAGGTCTGCTGAAGATGTGATAAATCAATGGGATAGAGCTCTCCCCTCAACTTCACTGCATCACCTTGCCAAGAAGTGGCAGCTATGCTGACAGGAGTACATCTCCTAACAGCATAGCATGGTGTAGACACTGCTGCAATTCAATCTAATCTACTCTGACTGAAGTTATGTACCTTACTTAAATAGCATAATTTAGACTGATTTACCTCATTAATGTAGACCAAGTTTAGGCAAAACGAATTCCATATGTATCATCACTCAGATTAATGGGTTTATATCAGGGAAGCATTTGGCCCATAGTGAGTTTCTGAGTGACTGGAGAAAATAGACTCCAAACATGGGTTATTTCTTTATCCTAGAGTCCTTGTCATAATCTGTATTTTATTTAGTTCCAGAAAAATACCATGAGATCATCTCATCTTGACCACTCATATAACACAGGCCAGATACAGGGGTTCCTTGCTATAAGTCCAGGTTACATTCCTAAATAATGCAACTTATAGTGAAATAACTTATAAAGGGGAACTAATATCCATAAGGAATAATGTAATTAGCGTGAGATATGTTCCTCCCTTCAACTCATCACGTAGCCTTCTCCTGCTTCCAGCTATCTTTGCTGGGCAACGTGGCTGCCTCCTCTGCCTTCCCCTCTGCCACCTGGCCACACTCCATACAGTACAGTACCTGTACTTGTTGTACCTCTCTTATATGGCACCCGTGGGACCTGGCCAGAGTCAGATAAGAGAATCTTCCAAACAAGGGAAAGTCATCTTCCCTCAGCCCCAGCTGCTGACCACAAATCCTGGACCCAGGTCCCAGCTTCTGCCTGCTCCTGGGTACCAGCAGCCACTGTCCACCCTGGCTCCCCACTGTCCACAGCTCCAGGCAGCCTGCAGCTGTTCTCAGCTGCCGCCCTGTCTCCCCACTGCCTTGGCTTCCCACAGGGCCTCAACAACTCCCCACAGCTCCCTGAAACTCCCCCCAGCTTCCCCAGCGTCCTGCAGCTCCCTGCCAGTTCTAGTCCTCAGCTTTCCGCAGCTCCTTACCAGTCCCCACTGACTTCCTGAGGCTCCCAACCAGTCCGTCACTGGCTCCCAGCAGCTCCCTGCTGCACACCACCCCCCCGGCTTTCTGCAGCTCCCAGCCAGTCCCCCTCAGCTCCCTGAAGCTCTCCGCTGGTTCCCCCAGTCAACTCTGGCTTCCTGCTGCTCCCCCACTCTCCCCCTGGCTCCCTGCCTGTCCCTTCTGGTCCCCATCTGGCTCCCTGCAGCTCCCTGCTGGTCCTCCTCTGGCTCCCCGCAGCTCCCCAACAATCCCTGCAGCTCCCTTCCAGGTTCTCTCCTCCCCTGGCTTCCTGCAGCTCCCCGCCAATCCCCCATGACTTCAGGGTTTGCTTCCAGGGCCCCTTCACCACAGCGCCTGCTGCCCAGCCACCACGCAACTCAGCTACATTCCTAGCTTTTGGTCCCTTGGCCCACAAACAACGTAAGTGCAAATCAATGAGACGTACAATGAATTCACTTTCCTGAATTAATGAACAACATATATGTGAACCAACTTATAGCGAGGCAACTTGTAATGAGGACCCCCTGCAACTGCATCTAGTTACCCATGATGTCAGTCCAGTAATTTGAAGTAGAAATAAGCAGATGCAGACACAGAACACTGTAGGCTTCATTTTCATCTCACTTTCTCCCATGTAACTACTGAAATTAATGGAGTTACAACCCAGTGTAAGAGACAAGAGAATCAGGACTATTCTGCCCCAAACTGCTATGTTCTGTATTCTTACTGCTAATATGCTCAATATCTATTTACTTTGTTGCAGTTCTCTTCACACAAACTGTGCCAATTGAATGTACAGTGAACACTGCCTTAAGCGACCACTCAAGAGAAGAAATTGATTGTGTAGCAGAAGTGATCTTTAGCTAAAAGTCAAACAAATTAGTGCTGGAATCCTTGGGGATACTTAAATGATCACATAGGGAAAGGAGGATTGCTTATTGGAGAGAAAACCTTTAGGTTAGGCTTCAGAGACTGTTCAGTGTGTGGAATAAAATGTCTTCTAACTTTGCTAGTGGTCCAACTAAACACTTTAGATTTCATGACCTCAACAATTGCAAGCCCATGCAAAACAGTAAAACATATCAGTATAACACAAACTGTAGAAAACTTTCAGCACTCGCATTACTTCCATTTTACAACATGGAAACCAGCTGAGTTACACCAGGTTAAAATTAATGTACCATAATGTAAACAACTGAGTAGATTCTGTCATTTAATGGGTCTCAGACTATGGTGCACAGGACTAAGTCTGTCAGTATTTAAGAGGCAATAATGTCTGCATAAAGAGCTGCTTCTGTAAAGTTCAGGGTTTCTTTAAGATTTCTTGAGATACTTCTGACCATTTGAATTCCTGCATGGCTGCTTCACTTACTATCACTTTCTGATTGGCCCTTGCACATAAGTAGGTGATACCAACCATGGAGAGAAAGTACACATGCTAAAGTAACCAGGCTTCAGAGAAGATTGGTGGGTCTGAGAGCAGGAGAGGCCACGGGCAATAATGGATACATTCAGTAGTTAGAAATGTCCGGCTGTGTATTTATGTGAACTCCTTCATAACATCAGAGTATCTAAGTATAGAGAGCCCTGTACATGAGGTGGGGAGGAGAATGAAATGCACAGACACAACAGCGGAGGTGTACTGGCAAGCCGATAGGCAGATGGGTCAATGGCAAAAGTTGAGATTAAACACCAAGACAAGTCAGGACTGAGTACCAAGAACAAGACAGGCCAGGGTCAAAGGCAAGAGTTCAGGTTAATTATCAAGCTGAGTCAGGAGACAAATACTGAGGACAAATCAGGAACAAGACAGAGCAAAGATGAGTTCTGAAGCAGGAGCAAGCCAGAGTCTGTATTGTTGATCAGATAGCTCCCTTGGGCAACTTCCTGCTTTAAGTAGCTAGTGTAGACCAATCAGGCAGCCACAGAGTTCCTTCCCTCTGTACTATTCATGCTATACATCCTGCAGTGCATGACCCTCCAGTAAGTGCTGAGTAGTGCTGGACCCCAGTAGTGATGTGGATATGTTGGCTCCCCAAGACCCCGGAACTGCATTACACCACAACCGTCTTCGTGTGTGCTCCTGTCTGGGGTGGTTCCAGGCCCATCTTGTCAGGCTATTCCCCAGGGAGTGTTTTTACTATGATGGGGCATGAATGTGGACAGCAAATTGCCTCTCCCAATATATAAGGTACTCTAGTCAGCCTTGCTACAGCTTGGAATCAAGAATAACATGCACTATGCAAAAACAACAAAGAGTCCTGTGGCACCTTAGAGACTAACAAATTTATTAGGCTTTAAGCTTTTGTGAGCAGCACCTCACTTCATCAGCTGCACTATGCACTGACTGGTGATGGCTGATGCTGGGAGTAGTAAGGGAATAGACCCTTCATAAGAGGCTTCAAAAGTAATAATGTAAAACACTGGGTGTATTTTGAGACACTGGGAGATGGAGTGACAGTGCTCTAGACTGTGTGCCAGCACCCCCTTGCCTGAGGGACAGTGATCTAGATTGCGTGCCAGTGTTCCCCTGTCTGAGGGACAGCACTATAGACTCTGCTGGAAGGTGTACTTTGGCTTTTCTTTTGGTCTCCCCCTGTTGCCCCAGCCAGGTGTCGCACATCCCTGTGGCCAATTCTCCCCTTCCCTAGAAAGGTGCACACCAGGGTCACCCTATAAGGTGACCCTGCCTGAGGGGCTTGATGGGCCATCCAACCCATGACAATTCCCTGCCTGTAATATGAGTATGATGCTGCTTCCATACTGGCTATGTCTATACTAGCACACTACATTGAAGTAGGCTATTTCGACGTAAGACCATCGAAATAGGCTACTTCAACACGGATTGTCTACATGTCCTCCAGGGCTGGTGCCACCGATGTTCAACGTCAAAGTAGCGATGGAGAAAGTCGAAAGGAGCTGCCCTGGAAGGAAATGCAGAGCGTCCACACACACAAGCAGTTTCTGTCAAAATAAGGGGCCAGCAAAGCCCCAAGCCGCTCCCTTAAAGGGCCCCTCCCAGACACTCAGCCTGCACAGCACAAGATCCACAGAGCTGACAACCGGTTGCAGACCCCAAGCAAGCAGCATGGACCCCCAGGTGCAGCAGTAGCAGCAGCAGCAGCCAGAAGCCCTGGGCTAAGGGCTGCTGCTCGCGGTGACCATAGAGCCCTGCAGGGGCTGGACAGAGCATCTCTCAACCCCTCAGCTGATGGCCACCATGGAGGACCCCGCTATTTTGAAGTAGCAGGATGCGGATCATCTACACACACCCTACTTTGACGCTGAATGTCAAAGTAGGGCGCTATTCCCATCTTTGGATAGGAATAGCGATTTCGACATCTTGCCGCCTAACACCGATTTCAATGTTGAAATAGCGCACAGTGCGTGTAAATGCGATGCATGCTATTTCGACGTTGTTCCAGCTACTTCAAAGTAACCGGCTAGTGTAGATGCACCCACTGTGATATACCCAGGATACAGTACAGACACACACATCTTGTTCCTTCAAATAGAATTTCCAAGACACTCCAATTTAAACACACTGGATTAGATACAACAATAAAACAAGTTTATTAACTACAAAGAGAGATTTTAAGTGACTACAAGTAATGAGTCATGAAAGTCAGAAATGGTTACATGAAAAATAAAGTGAAAATGCTGCTGATGCCTAACATAACAAACAACGTTAAATTTCAAGCAAAGTTTTTATCCATTACCTGCTCTCAGCAGTGCTCTTGACCACATTTCCTAGGTCAGTAACCCTTTTCCAGTTCAATGGCTTCCAGGTAACTCTGCATGCTATTTATCATGAATATTAAGCAGAACACAGAATCCTTTGCTTGAGACAAGCCTGTTTGCCAGCTCTTTATGGAATGTGTTAAGATCCTGCTACAGAGGAGTCTTATAACTTCACATACAACGTGGCTGCCTATATTTTAACAGGATAATACTGATGAGTATATTATGTGTTTTCAAAGGACATCTTGCAGAGAACATTTTGTACACAGATTATTGCAGTACAGTTCAGGGTGTGGAACATGGATAGATCCCATCACACATACCTCTGACTGTATGTCTCCAGAGTCCTAGAGGAATGGGCTAGGGCACCTAAAATATTTATGTGACTGGTGGTAGCACAGGCCACAGCTCAGGCTAAATGAGTGAGTACATATCCAGGGGTCTGGCAGGTATCTACTCAGGTGGCTAAACCAGGCTGTTATCCATGCATTTCCTGGTCATGCTGCTATTTTTAGCTTGCCAGATCAAGCAGAGCTGGTCTATGTCTGTCTACTAAAGCTGGAAAGCACATGACCAGCTGCATGTAGACTTACCCATAGGGAGTTCGGAGGATAAGATTTATGAGATGATCACATAGTGTGGATATAGGGGCTGTATTTTGTAGGTGGATATTCCAATGCCAGATGGTTTAATTTGGGGTTCCATGCCGCATGCATATATATTTAAGAGATGACATGAAGCTGGAGGAAGAGACTACAGGGATCTAACTCCCTTGCCTCTTTCAAGAACATTGGGGTCAGAAGACCAGGTTTTTATATCTTTTAACCCCACAGGGAAAGATTAATTCATGGAAACCATAATGGATATTGCTGCAGTTGGCTGGGGTCTCAATTTTCCTTTTTCTTCATATATATCAATAGGAAATGAAGGATCCAGTGGAAGGGCATCAGCCTGGTATTTGGTTCATACTCTGATGTGTTTCCTTAGTGACCTTGGGCAAATCATTTAATCTCTATGTACCTGAGTTTCTTATTTGTAAAATGGGGATACCAGTGTTTACCAGCCTCATAAGGATGTGTGAGGATAAATACATTAAAGATGGTGAGGTGATGAGATTAGATAGTTTGCTAGGCTATGTCTACATTAGCACCTCCTTTTCAAAAGGGGACTGCTAATGAGACACTTCGGGATATGCTAATACGGCACTGCAATGAATATGCAGCACCTCATTAGCATACTGGTGGCCACGGTACTGCAAAAGTGCCGCTTTCAATCATGTGTGGCTCATCTACATGGGGTCCTTTCTGAAAGAATCCCACACACTTTGAAATCCCCTTAATCCTATAATCAAATAGGAATAAGGGGATTTCGAAATACGAGGGGTCCTTTTGAAAAGGACCCCATGTAATCAAGCCACGCGTGATCATAACAGCACGTTTGAAGTGCTGCAGCCACCATTATGCTAATGAGGAGCTGCATATTCATTACCGTGCCTCATTAGCATATCCTGAAGTGTCTCATTAGCATCCCCCTTTCGAAAGGGGGGTGCTAGTGTAGACATAGCCCTAGATAGTCAATAGCTAAGGCTACTATAGAAAAATGTAAGTTGGGATCTCACATAGACAAGTTTCAGCCAACCTTCTTTAAAACAGATGTTCAGTTTTGTCTTAGTAAAAAGTTACTCACTGTTCATTGGTAACAAAAATTATCTTCAATCAGATATTTGCCATTTTAGTAAAATAGTTTCATGCTAAATGTACCTCTTTTTAAAATAAGTAATCAAGGCTCTAACCAATTCTTCTTCTTCAGTGTTTTTTCTTCCTGAACATGAAAAAGATTATGAGTAAGGTTAGTAATTAGTAAATCATGATGATGCCACATTGATTGGCATCTGTCTGTCTCTCTCCATCTTTGGTTTTTAAATAGCATCTATCTCATTGAAATGCAGATTTGTTAATTTTGTTAACATGCAGCTCTACTGGATAATTTAACTTACTATGTAGTCAGAATATATGTATATTGAAGATGTCCACTGATGTAGGTAACACAACACTCTGAGGTTTTCAAATGTCTCTGACATCAGAGCACAAAATCATGATAAACAGCCTTGTTGCTCTTAACTGTAATTCATTTCTTATGGATCTGTGTAAAAGACCTTGAATTTGAACCTTGAAAGATAGTTTTGCTCTGCAAGTTTTCCAGTTTCTTGTAATCTGAGGAATTGCATTTAATTAAAGTTTAATTTGCCTTCAAGTGATTCCTTAGTGCTGCTACATTTGTATTGTGGTGGGACATTCTGGAGTGACCACTGTGACCTTATATGATGTAAACAAGCCCTTTGAAGAAGAAAAGCTATATTTTCATGCTATTTCATTGCCAGATGCAATGTCTTTCATCTCTTTCTATCAAAGTGCCTTTTCAAAAGAAACTACAGTGGTGTTTTGTAATTAATGTTATACCTTGACCTGCATCTCATTTTTGAATATTTAACTTAGCAGTGTCTCAGATGTAAGTAAACAGTGCTGCATTAAACCAGATGCAGCATAAAATCTTTCCACACAAATGAATGACTAAAAATGCTTGAGTAGGAAATGCCACTTAAATCAGAATATAAACAAGATTTTTAAAAAATCTCAAAGAAACAGAAAAAAAATAAACACCTTTCATTGTACTAGTAACAATTCTTTTCCTTAATGTGACATGTTCAATTTTAAAAACAATGAGAAGTCCTGTGGCACCTTATAGACTAACTGATATATTGGTACATAAGCTTTCATGGGCAAAGACCCACTTCATCAGATGTATCAAATATCTCTGTTATAAGATGCTACAAGATTTCTGCTTGTTTTTGCAGACACAGAATAACATGACTACCCCTCTGATATATGTTCTATTTAAGCACCTCAATGTACCTCTAAAGCACAGGTTGATTAAACCTTAAAAAACATGGGTAATGTAACTACATATAGGCTGTGTCTAGACTAGCCCCCAACTTCGAAGCGTGCATAGTAATTAGGGTGTCAGTAGATTACTAATGAAGTGCTACGGTGCATTTGCAGCACTTTATTAAGCTAAATCTTCCCTGTGGCAAGTTTGAAGTGTGAAACTTCAAAGTATTGGCTTGCATGTAGCTGCGGGTCAGCTGCGGGTACTTCGAAGTGCCTGAGCTCCTTTGGGCTACGTCTACACATGCCCCAAACTTCGAAATGGCCATGCAAATGGCCATTTCGAAGTTTACTAATGAAGCGCTGAAATGCATGTTCAACGCTTCATTAGCATGTGGGTGGCAGCGGCGCTTCGAAATTGATGTGCCTCGCCGCGCGCGGCGCGTACAGACGGGGCTCCTTTTCGAAAGGACGCCGCCTACTTCGAAGTCCCCTTATTCCCATGAGCTCATGGGAATAAGGGGACCTTGAAGTAGGCGGCGTCCTTTCGAAAAGGAGCCCCATCTGGATGAGCCGCGTGGCGGCAAGCCGTGTCAATTTCGAAGCACCGCTGACGCCCGCATGCTAATGAAGCGGTGAATATGCATTTCAGCGCTTCATTAGTAAACTTCGAAATGGCTATTTGCATGGCCATTTCGAAGTTTGGGGCATGTGTAGACACGGCCTTGAAGTCCCTTTACTTCTCAAAAGTTTCACACTTCGAAGTTGCCGTGGGGGAGATTTAGCCTAATGAAGTGCTGTATATGCACTGCAGCACTTCGTTAGTAATCTCCCAACACCCCAATTATCATGCCCCCTTCAAAATTTTTTTGAGGGGGTCTAGACATAATATAGTATCATACCCACTTGATAGATGGTTAAATGGAGCTATGGAAACATTCAAACACCAGAAGGAGCACCAAGGCATCTAAGGAGGATCTTTGATTTTCAGGAATATTGTGTATCCAGAACACTTAGTTATGCACTGATACTTTCCACTAGAATCAAGGGAAGCAGTGGGTGGCTCAGTGACTTTCAATATCAGGACAATGACCTAGGTGCCCAATTACAGACTTGGGTGTTTCAGGGAGCCTTGTCTCCTGGTACACCCACCAGAGCACATGCCACCAGTATCAAAAAAATCCATCCCATACATATTTGTTTATGTTGATTATTTTACATCCAAGTGAAAGTAAATCAAAGTTAAGAAAATTAATTTTAGCTATCTGCTTTGGTCTGTTTCCAAAGTTCTGCAGTGTCCAAAGGTGTTTGAATTTGGGATCTGTGGTCTAGAACCAGGGGTTGGGGTCATATCTAATTTATTTATTTCCACTGCCATTAAGAATATGAGTTCTCCCTCTAGATTTATATTACATGTCCATCACAGCAATACATGAAGACTTTACTGTTAAGGATGTAATTTATTTTATGAATAAGTCTTTTGAGCAATGCTTCTACATAATATCACGTTGGTGGCCTGGAGATATTTACTTGGTCAGGAGTGCTCTAGAAACTAAAGAAATATCTGATTATCCCCCCATGATGATTGAACAGGGACTGTAATGAAAAGCCATTTATGATCTTTATGACCACATATTCACATTGTGATGCCAGCAGCACTTTCTATCATCTTAAAAGGCTCCTTCTGTGACATCCCACTCTTCGAGTACAGACATGTACCAGGAGTAGGAATTGCACAGCAAGGAGAAAATTACTCCCCTCTGTGTCCTAAAGGTTGAGGTTTCAGTGCCGTGCATTTCCAAAAGCTCTTAGTATGTGCCTGTTACTCGTGTTATAACAGCAAATAATAGCAGACAAGGTTAACAATGGGTTTTTGATTTTTTTTACGTCACCTTTAAATAATTTATAATGCCTAAGATTTCGGGCCTTCTCTTGAAGAAGGTGCCTGTGGCTCTTGAAAGAAGATATGTTTTTGTAAGTCATTCAGTCTTCCCTTTAAAGTGTGGGTTTTTTTCCATTTTGTTGTTTTTGAGGGTTGGGGTGCCACAGAGAGATGGAATTGATAGAGTGCTGCATTCTGATCATGATTTGGACATGGAATTTAGCTTATGCTTTGTCTGCATGACATCTCCAACCTCCTACCAATCTAACATATGCAACTTCAGCTATACAAATTGCATAGCTGAAACTGAGATCCTTACAGCAGTGTCTTCTGTGCAGTAAGGTCCATGGGGGCTGCTCTCCCACTGATTCCAACTACTCTCCTCATCCTGATTCAGTACTAGAGTCAATGGGAGAGTGCTCAGAGATTGATTTATCATGTCTAAGCAGACGTGCTAAACCAACCACTGATGGATCGGTTGCTGCAGCCATCGATCCACCACATGGTGCAGACAAGTCATTATAGCCATAGAGTGTTGGCCAGTAGCCTTTGGAGCGTGGATGCTGTCTAACAATAATTCTTTTAGAAAGAGAAAAATAGCCCAATTTATCCGAGTAAACAGGATAAAAGGTAACATCATGCAGGCCATGTCTACACTTGGCCAAAATTTCAAAATGGTCATGCTGATGGCCAAATTGGAAAATACTAACGAGGTGCTTAAATGAATATTCAGCACCTTATTAGCATGCTGCCGGCCATGGCACTTTGAAAGTGCCACATTTTGATTGTGTGCAGCTCATCTACATGGGGTCCTTTTCGAAAGGACCCAGCAAACGTTGAAATCCCCTTATTCCTTTTCAAAAGGACCCCCTCAAATGTTGTAATTCCCCTTATTTTGATGTTTGCAGGGTCCTTTTGAAAAGGGCCCCATGTAGACAAGCCACGCACGATCAAAACGCAGCACTTTCAAAGTGCTGTGGCCAGCAGCATGGTAATGAGGTGTTGAATATTCATTTCAGCGCCTTATTAGTATTCTCTGATTTGGCCATTAGCATGGCCCTTTCAAAATTTTGGCCAAGTGTAGACATGGCCACAATGTATATTTTAGCATAGTACATGGTGAACTAAGTGCTCCAATGGAGAATGTCAGCACTGTGCACATGAAAAATGTTTAAAAGGTGCAGAGCTGACCTGGCAAGAGGAGATGTGTAGCACCACAGCCTGTCTTCCAAGGCCTTTATGGGTAGGTCATTGCCAGGCTAAATGGCTTATTAAACTATATGATTCAATATAGAAATTGGAGCTCATATGCTGCAATGAAGAGAGTGCCTGACAACTAGAAAGAAAATAGAAAGACAGTATAGAAAGAAAAGAGACAGGATGGAAAGCTAACCTCATGTCACATATTTGCAGTGGTGATATCTTTTGATCCTTGAGGGTCATTCAGGTACTCCAGTTCACTGACTATGCAATATATTAACATGAGGTATATAACCCTTAGCCATACCTCAGCTGCTGTACATTTTGAAAAGCATTTCTTCAGTATCATGATCCTTCTACATCAACAGCTTCTTTACAAGACCCAGGTAAAGAATAATTAGCTCTTTTAAACTTTGCCCTCCATGCCATCTACTCGTTGCTCATCCCACATTATATAGTATGGCCTCCAGACATAGTTTCTACCCACAAGAGCAGCATATTTGTTTACAAAATCCACATTCTGCCTTGTTTATTTCAAAGGATAAGCCCTATGTTTAAACAAATACCCTTAAAGTACTGCCCCACAGTCCTAAATTCAGTTATTATAATTCAGTACACATACAGTTTCACCACTGCATCAGAATAGTGCCATAGATATATTGACTTATGCACACCAGAACATGGTATTGCCCATAAATTCTAGGGCTAAATGTTGTATTCTGTTACCTCATTCTGTCACATATTTATTGTGTTCCACTCCAGACATATCTGCATTTTAGTGGTTATTGTAGTGATTCCTGCAACTAAAGTTTGTGGAGCACTTTGAGACAAGGCAGGCTATATGAATGTTAATTTTTGTTCTACCACTCTGGTTCCAAAGTCTGCTTCAGCTGCTCTTTCCAAGCAGTATTTTTGCAGAAGACATGTCAGCACTTATGAACTAAGTAGCATTAGACCACATTATGACTTGGAAAGGAGATCTAAAAGGAAAGTTTGGGTAGTGCAATAAAAGGTTTTGGTGACAGAGTAAGAGTCATGTTCTTACATCAGACAGAGATGTTGAACAGTGTGGTGTTAGCAGGCACCATGATGTCAGTAGTGCTATGTTCAGGTGCTATTTTCAGGTGCAGGTTTAGAACCACCTTCTCAGTGTGTTCTTCATGGACTCCATCCTACACAATGCTGAGCATATCCAGGAGTTTCTCAGCACCTTGCAGTAACCAACTGGGAAACTCATTATGCTAATAAAAAACAAATTAAAAATAAAAATTGCAGAGGCACTTTCAGACCTGTGTTAGATCACATTTCTGCTGCTGCCTTCCATCCCAAAGACAACCTCTTTCAGCATTTGGTAAAACATATTTACTTTACACATGTGCAATTATAAAATATCCATCCAGTGTTCTGGTCACTCCATAAAAATATTAAAACAATAAAATGTAATGTGTTGAAAGACCACGAATGGACACATCACCAACAGCCTCACCCCACATAAATCAGACACCTCCAAGAACATACTAAAATTATAAGGACAAACAGATGTTCTGTGTTTCATAGATAACTGAAGATATGTTCATCCCCTGAAACAGAACTCTGTCCCTCCCCTGCCTCAGAAAAAGCTCACTTCTTGCAGAGTGTTCCAAAGGTCAACAAATAAAGTCTGTAGTTGACCAGGTAGAGCAGTGTGTGCAAAAGGTTGTATGTGTTCAGAAAGCCAAATTTTGATCTTTGAAATAATTGTATGATCCATTAAATTTATATACATTAATCCCTGAAGTCACACATTAAACTGGAATGGGATTGGATCCATACTTTGTAAAATTTCAGAGCTCTTTGCATCCGAAGTCCTTCTTTTAATGATCAGAGCTATGATTACAACCCAGAAATCTGTTGACAGAAGTCACTATCAGAAGAGATTTCCCAACACAACTTCTGTTGACGGTGTGACCATGCACAAAAGCCAATTGGAAGAGCACTCTACTCTGTCAACAGAGCAGACAGACTGCCCAACTGCTCTCTCAACAAAACAGGCACCTGGAAGCAGAGCAGACAGGGCTACCCATTGTTGTAGATGCCCTGTCTGTTGAGAGAAGGTCCCCCGCCAGAGCATCCACACAGCTTTTTTGGTGACAGAATCTGTGAACAGCAGAGTTATGCCTCATGGTTGAGAGGAAGAACACTGCTGTCAAAAGTTCTGAGTTTTATCAATAAACTAGCGACAAAACTCATTTTGTGTGTGGACATTCTACCAGTTTTGTCAGCAAAACACTCTAGTGTAACCATAGCCCAGAAGTCTGATCACATCTCCATATCTACACAAAGTGAGTACCCTGTCTGCCTCTCTGGATTTGATAATCATTCATCTTCATCACTGCCCCAGACTCCACAAAGGGCTTGTCTACACTAGTTGACAGGGGTTGTTGGGAGTTTACTAATGACGTGCTGCATTGCATACGCAGCACTTAATTAAGCAAATTCCCCCCCACGGCAACTTTGAAGTTTTAAACTCAATGAGGAGTGAAGGGGCTTTGAAGTACCGGTGGGTGAGCCACGGCTAGATGCGTGCCAGTACTTGGAAGTTTAAAACTTCGAAGTTGCCATGGGGGAGGGGAATTTGCTTAATGCGTACGCAACACAGCACTTCATTAGTAAATTCCCAACACCCTAATTACCATCCTTCCTTCAAGGGAAGGTGGTAGTGTAGACAAGCCCAAAGTGTCCTGTTTGCACCTCCAGGCTTCAGGTACAGGGTGAGGAAGAACATCAGCAAACAGGATGATGAAGGCAAAGGGAGGGGGTGCATATCCACCAAGTTCAGGGTGAATTCTCTCCTTATGTAGTACCATATTGAACTAGTACTAATTTCTCAATGGAAACCTAACTTCATTGGAGCTAGGGACTGACTGGCTAAGCAGCAGTACAGCAGAAAGGGACCTAGGGATTATAGTGGAGGAAAGGCTGGATATGAGCAAACATTGTACCCTTGCAGACAACAAGGCCAATGGCATACTGAGGTTCATTAGGAAGAGCATTTTGAGCAGAACTAGAGAGGTTGTTGTTCCCCTCTATTCTGCACTCGTGAGGCCACATCTGGAGTATTTTATCCAGTTTTGGGCCCCCCAGTATAGAAAGGATGTGGATGTGCTGGAGCAGATTTAGCAGAGGGCAACAAAAATAATTAAGGGGCTGGAGCACGTGACGTATGAGGAGACAGTGAGGGATTTAGGCTTATTTAGTTTGCAGAAGAGAAGACTGAGGGGTGATTTAATAGCAACTTTCAACTTCCTGAAGGGGTGCTCTAAAAGGGATGGAGAGAAACTGTTCTCAGTGGTGACAGACAGCAGAACAAGGGGTAATGGTCTGAAGTTAAAGAAGGAGAGGAGTAGGTTGGATATTAGGAAAAACTACTTCACCAGGAGGGTGGTGAAGCACTGGAATGTGTTGACTAGGGAGGTGGTAGAATCCCCATCCCTAGAGGTTTTTAAGTCCCAGCTTGACATAGACTTGGCTGGGATAGCTTAGTTGGTGTTGATCCTGTTTGGGGCAGGGGGCTGGACTCGATGACCTCTTGAGGTTCCTTCCGGCTCTGTGATTCTATGATTCTATGATTCTGTGAGCTGGGAGCTGACTGGGAAAAGCCACAGAAGTAGAGAAGCAGCCTGGAGGCTTTGTGCCTGTGGCAGAACACAATGATCTGTGCAGGTCTCATAAATGGTGAAAGAGTTGATGATAGATCTAGGATCAGCGACCAAGAACTAGTGACTATTAGCTGTCTTTTCAGCCTGCTAGGCAGCAATGCCTCTATCACACTGAGCCTGGTTACTGTGCATTTCTATTCAATTTTAACTTTATTTGTGAATGAAATTCCTTCAGCTATTTCATAAACACTCCCCTTCAGGAAAAGCTAATTTCATGGTGAAGATATAGTCTAAGAAGAAGTAACTAATACTATAATTATCCACACACAAGAAATTGTTACATTTGTTATTTTTTAAGAGTATACATGTTTTGTTCATGCAGAATGCCTGAAATGGTTCAGTTCCATATAAAAATGCACATCTCGTCTGACACTAAACATTTCCTACAAAAGAATACCTCAAGTGTGAATCTTGACTAACCTGTCCTCCCATCTAAGAATTTAGGGGAAACTCAAAGGCTACAGTTACACTACAGAAATCTGTCAACAGAAGTCAATGTCGGGAGAGTTTTCCTGACAAAATTTCTGTTGACAGATCACTTGTACACACAAAAACCAATCAGGAGAGTGCTGTGCTCTGTTGATAGAGCAGCCAGACTTCCTGGATGCTATCTCAACAAAACAGGCACCCAAAAGCACAGCAGACTGGGCTTCCCATTGTTGTGGATGCCCTGTCTGTTGGGAGAGGCCCCTGGGGGAATTTACACAGCTGTTTTATTTGATAGAAATCTGTCAACAGCAGCATTATGCCTCAAAGTTTTGAGGCAGAACACTGCCGGCGAAAGTGCTGGGTTTCTTCAACACAGTTCTGTATATAAATGCTCCATGAGTTTTGTCGACAAAACCCATTTTGTTGACAAATCTCTCTAATGTAACTGTAGCCAAAGAGAAATGTCACAATTTTCCTTCCATGTGACACCTACTGTGAACTATACCAAGAAAGTCACAATTTAAACCACTGCCAGCATAATAATGTCTTTGACACACAATTGAGCAGTTCTGATTCCATTCAGCAGAGGGCAGTGGTGGATATACTTACTGGTTGGTTTTCACATTGTCATTTAAAAGATGCAATGGAGTGGTTAAGTTTCCTGCAGCAAGCTAATTGCACTCCTCCACTGCACCAAACCTTTGTCCTCCCATAATCAATTATGAATAAGAAAAGTAGATATGTTCCTTTGTTGCTTTTAATGAATTAATCCTTCATGAAAATCTTTTCCATGACACAGTAACAAAAGGACATTTGTTCACTATCCTCATTACTGCAAATTCTGAGTTGCATAAACTCCCTCTTAGGGGAGAATCTTTGTCTCTTTTGTCCAGGAATATATTTTATTGCAGAGATGACACAGGAGTAGCAATACACTCAATTGCTGTACAGGAAGATAAGACAGTCCAGATCATTACAACAAAAAACTACAAAGGAAGGAGTCCAGTACTTTAATAGTGATTCTTACTCTAGAATCAAAGTAACAGTCCTGTGAAATGGATTTTCCCACAGATTTAAAAATATGCATTACCCTACGTAATCTACTCATTTGAAACATGGTTTATATAAATCTATTTGACTAAATGATGAACGTCGGTCTCTGATTTCTCACTCAAGGTGTTGGAAAGGAATCCATTTTGTCACAAGACTGAGTAACTCAAGATTGTGCTTGTGTGATTAATGGGCATCACATAAAAGGCATATTTAATAGGGTTGTGCAGAACAGCCCAACTATAGGCCAAAATATTCAACAATTCACTAAACCTGGGTTAAGCTGTCTCTGAATTTGCATGTGACTTTACATTTGTAATGACTTTTTAATTGTTTCTGTGAACTGAGCTGATGGGCAGGGCTTAGTGGATAATTAGCTGCATCATAAAGAAAGACTTAGTCACATCACATTTTCTTTTGTTTTGTGAGATTTCTGGTGACACTTTATTCTCAGTATTTTCTGACGGTTTTTATCATATCCATTATTGAAATTTGCAGGTACAGAAAACCTGGTTTTCAATATGAAAAAATTCTTCAGTAAACTCAAAATGTTGATTAGCATTTTGGTTAAAAAAATATCCAGAAATCATGTACAATATGAAAATGTTCACCGAGCCAAGCCTGTGACATTTTTCATGCACCTCACCAGTTCCCATTACGGTGATTGGCAAACCATCTGGACTGGCTTGCAAATCTGAGACTTAATTTCAGGACACATCATGAAGAAGCAGGTGCAATCACACACAATTCTAAGATTTCACCAACCACTCCTCAAGTGTGAACACCTCAGCCTTAACATATATTCACAGACATACCCTCATAGGACCTCCCACCTACCTTGAAACCCAGGCAAGTCTGTTATTATTATAGATAGTCCCTTACACCAAAAATCACAACAATATTCAGGTTACTCTGAGTCCCAAAGAACCAGTTGGTTACCCCAGGACAGTAGCACCTCCGATCTCAAACCAAAGATAGCAGTTTTAGTTAGTCTTATAATAAAATAACTGAAGATTTATTGACACAGAAAAAGGGTGATGGACATTATTTAAAAAGTTAAAGCGGGTAAACACACCCAAATGTGTTATAGTCTTAACAAAAGCTAAAAGTTCCAAAGGATAATAATTGCTGCTGTAATATGCAAGTTTTATCTAACCTTTAAAGCTAACCAAAGCTGTACAACTGGGGATCCCTTACTTGCACTTAGAGGTCTAGCAGCACAGAGATAGCAATTTCTTCCTGATAAGGATTTATATTCCCTTTCCACAGAGCTCAAGCTGATTGGACAAGTGGCATCAATAGGTGCTGCTGGTTCAGGACCGTGGCGGGAGGGTCACTCTGTCTCAAAAAGGGATGGGGCCAATGGCAGAAGGAGTCTGGCTTTGAACAGTCAGCTCTGGGGCCCTCCCAGGTACCACTGAGCTGCCTGCAAAGCAGTGCCCAGTGCTCACAGGATTTCAAACGGGCCTAGCCCTTCAGCCTTGTCAGAAGCTGGAGCTCCTGGCCTTTTTGCATTGTGAGGTCTGGGGGCCATTGCCCTCTTTGCCCTGCATCCCCACTGCCCATCAGCAGGCCGGCTTATGCACCTCTCCTCTTCTTGGGCTTGCAGAGAACAATCAACAAATTCTTTTGTCCACTGATATTCTTCTGGTGCCCATAGGCCTTCTTTTGCTCAGCAGGAGGGGACACCTCTTGTGGTAAGATAGCATTTCACACTTCTCTCCAGATTGCAGGGTTTGTAATTTCAGAGCAAACACTTTCAGAGTCAGAGAACAAGTATTTTCAATATTATCTTGTAATATGGTGTACAGATATTGTAAGTGAGATTAATGCATAGAGTAACTAACATCTCATATCTGAGCAGTAGGTACAGTAAACTCCTTCATATCCAGGCCCGTCGGATATTCAAATACTCTGGATAATGGAGAGGTATACCTAGCAGTGCATAATACTAAAGAAAACACAAGATTAGGTATTAAGAAACAAGCAAAAATTCATGCAGAGTATTTTATTTACCAACAGTAGCATAGTATACTGTAAATGTACACTGTACTTGCTGTATTTATTTGTATTTACTTTCACTATACTGTACTTACGTAAAACCTAACTAAAATTTACTTATGGTGAAAATGTCAGTTATTTGTGAGTTCCTATCCCTATTCTGATATTCCTGAAGGTTCCTGCAGCAGGCTGTTGCAGCTTGAAATCTGATAACTCTTTCCTCGAAATGGATCTGTTAACCTAAATGCTAAAAGCCTTTCAGCTTGCAAGACCTATTAACACAAGATAGAACTTGTGACAAGCCACTAAGTGGTAATGAAACCATTTAACAGGCGTATGACAACCCTGAAGTTACTGACAAAAAAACAGTTATGCATTGCTGTGTTTACAGGACCTTAGCGTAAATTTTAAGTTTCGAATTGTTGCTTTAATTTCATTAGTTTGTTCCTGAAGATTATAAAATCATATCATTAATAAATCCTTGCATGGATATTTAGATGCAGAATCTGGGTATTCAGCTTTAGCCTTAAAAGCTTGGATCTTCAGACATATAGTTTTTAATACATTTTTTGAAAGACCACCCTTATCTAAAATACACATTTTAATTTTAATTGGTATCGTACAAAACCTTGCTTCCAAAGTTTTCCTGTTCTTCGTATCCATCCCTACTCTAACTTCACTCCCCCATTGAAGAGAGCCTTTAATTGGCCAGCAGTCCTTTTCTTCCTGACATCTGGATAAAAGGGTTTCCTTTCTTTACTTCTTACTATTTCAACTAGTTAGCAAGAGAACCCTCTATAAAAATCAGTACCTTAATAAGACATAAAATCCTTTGTTATGCCTAAAATCCTTGGACACATATTTTTAACATAAGCATATAGTCAGATTTCATATAAATATCTATTGTTATGATGATTACATAAAATAAATTAGTGTTCCCTTTTTCTAAAATCAAAGGACATTGTTATGAACACATTAAACCACTCTGACTGATTAATTTAAAACAATATCTTTCTTTGAGTGTGTTAAACATATAGTAATCTGGAATGATTACTTTATGAAGGCTTAAGAGTACATTTAAAATATAAAATTAGCTTATAAATACTGATTAAGAAAATGTAAAACAGAGAAGAGCTGTATTATGGATACCATAATATTTAATGTTCTATTCAGCAGGACAACTGACTTGCACATATTACATACTTTTTGAAAATAAATCTCTGACAAACTTCAGGGTGTGTATCTATCTATCTATCTATATATATAACCCTATCACTGGCATTTTTTAAGTCCCAACTTTAGTGCTTTCAATTAGGTATGTTCTGCATTTCCAGTCTTCACAATTTGGCATGCCATGGAAAATGTGCTTCATTTTCCTTAGAAAGAAATTTTAAAAGGCTGTTTCTCAAATATTATTTGCTACATTTATTTCAGGGATTTGGCTGGAAGGAGTGAACAGAGAGAGGGAGGAAAGAGAAGACTGAGACAATGGAAATGGGGTGGGGCCTAGGAAGATTTTGGGGCAGACCTGGAAAGAACAGGGGAAGAATATAGGTGTGGCCATATATTGGGAAGTTGCCTCCCCAAGTAGAAGCTTCACGTACTGCCCATGCTCATAGGCCACTTCTGTACAGGCAGCTTCTGCCGACAAAGCTTGCTGGGCATCTACATGGTTAAAGCGCTCTGTCAAGAGTTTGTTGACAAAACTCAGCTGTTCAGTGGGCAGCACTACACCTTTCCCCAATCAGGAATAGTGCCTCTGTCAAGAGTGTTTTGTCAACAGAGTGACTGTGTAGACACCTCTGTCAACAGAGAGGATTTCCAGTTCCCTGGGAAGCCCTGTTTGCAGAGCTTCCAGTCAGCCATTCTGTTGAGAGAGGGCTGGGAAGTCTGCCTGCTCTCTGTTGACAATCTTCTTTTGTGTGTAAACACACTGGGTGCGTCTACACTAGCCGGTTACTTCTAAGTAGCTGGCACAACATAGAAATAGTATACGTCGCGTCTACACACACCATGAGCTATTTCGACATTGAAATCAATGTTAGGCAGTGAGATGTCAAAATCAATATTCCTATCTGAATATGGGAATAGCGCCCTACTTCGATGTTCAACGTCGAAGTAGGGCATGTGTAGACAATCCACGTCCCGCTACGTCAAAATGGTGGGGTCCTCCATGGCAGCCATTAGCTGAGGGGTTGAGAGACACTCTGTCCAGCCCCTGAGGGGCTCTATGGTTGCCGCATGCAGCAGCCCTTAGCCCAGGGCTTCTGGCTGCTGCTGCTGCTGCTGCTGCAGCTGGGGGTCCATGAAGCGTGCATGGGGTCTGCAATTGGTTGTCGGCTCTGTGGATCTCGTGCTGTGCACAGCAAGTGTGTATGGGAGGGGCCCTTTAAAGGAGTGGCTTGGGGCTTTGCTGGCCCCTTATTTCTATGGGAAGTGCTTGTGTGTGTGGACGCTCTGCATTTCCTTCCAGGGCGGCTCCTTTCAATGTTCCCTGTTGCTGCTTCAACGTTGAACGTCCACAGCACCAGCCCTGGAGGACATGAAGACGATACGCGTCGAAATGGACTATTTTGATGTCTTTACTTCAAAATAGGCTATTTTGATGCAGTGTGGTAGTATAGACGTAGCCCATCTTTCCACAGAAGTTTTGCTGGGGTTTCTCTGTTGACAGTGACTTCTGCCAGCAAAAGCTGCTCTTGTAGACCTAACCACAGAGTCTAAAAACTAAACCCATTTTTATAACTCTAATACCTGTTTTAACAGCACTAACTCATAGGTGAGCTAGACTGACTTCTAGCTATGCATTTGTTGGCATTTGGGATGTGCTAGAACAGTAGTTCCCAACCTAAGGTTCACATACCTCTGGGGGGTCTGTCAGTGTATTGCAGGGGATCTGTGGAAAAAAAGAAAAGATAAATGAAAATGTTCACAGAAAATAAGTTTTCAATATATTGCAAAGTTACAATCCTTATTTTTTTAATTAAATCTCTTTCAATAATGTTATTAATTGCTGTCTGAAAATCTATGTTCTGGTTTTCTTTTTTGTTTAAAGAAGTGTACATAATGGCTAAAATTAGCTTTGATGGGGGTCCGCAAATGTTTTGGGGTGGTGATTTGTGGTCCACAAATGGTTGGGGGGGGAATGATTGGGGGTCAGCAATAGTGAAAAGGCTGGGAACCACTCGCCTGGAAGTTGTGGCATCAACTGGCACCTGCTTTATCAGCATCACAGTGATGAACTAGGCATATGGAAATATGTTGGGCTAAAATTTCTGGCACCTTGTACCAGAACTAAACCGAAATAAAAGATGTCCTCAACCATATGGCCAACTCCTCAAACTGCAAGAAATGAGGCGTTGCCAATGTCACAAAGAACCATGCAAAACTGTATTGACACACTGTGAAAAAACCTGCAGTCCTCAAAAGGGACACATCATATTTATCTCTGGAGTCTAGGGGTGGGAATTTGCTACTTATTTGATTAGCGAGTACTGTAAGTAACTACACAATAGACTTTGCGGATCTGGAGTATTTTGCTGTTAAGATCACATTTCTCCTCACTGATTCAGAATGCCCCCCGTCAGCGCTGACATTTACATTTAGATAGAAGGGATATGTTTGCCGCTACTTTTAAATGCTGTTAACTATTGATCATTTTAAAGTATCTAAGTGTACAGCAACCAGAAAGTTTTCAAAGAAGGTGGTATATGGAAATTCAGATGCTGTTGAGCCTATCTACTGAAAATGCCATAAAAGACTTGCTGAATTGCTTTTAAATATAAATATTAAACAAGAAGAAAAAGGTGATATTCCAGCAATACTAAAAGCCTGATGAGGCTTGCTGAAAAGGAGGGCAACGGGTGCATTTGACCCCTGGGCCTGACATTTTAAAGAAACCCAGAGCTCCAGCCCCCTTGAAACGCTGCATAGCATGTGTTCCACATGGTGTTGGGGAAGGCAGGGCTGACTGCCCTAAGCCCTGCCCCTTCTGCCCTTGGCCCCACTCCTGCTGGGGAGGCAGGGAGCCAGGCCTCCTGCCCACCTTGCCCTGGGCCCACAGCAGCTGTCAGCACCACTGGGTCTGCTGCACAGTACAGTCACCAGGCAAAAGCAAAGATAGATGACTAAACCCCTATACAAGTTCTGCTTCTCAGAATGTTTATACATTACTCTGTGATTTATATTATGGTAGCACATAGGTATCCCAACTGAGATGAGGGTGCCACAGTGGTAGCTGTTGCATAGGTACATATTGAGACACAGCCCCTTCCTGAAGAATTTACAGTCTAAATAGAGAGGACAGGATTAGTAGTGGACTGAGGCCCAAAAACATACAACTGACCCAGATCTGCTAGGTCCCAGTCTTCACCTCACAACTATCCTTCCATTTCATTGTACGGTACATGTAATATCTTTGTCATGAAGATTGCAGGTTGCACCTCCCAAAATGGGCAATCTGACAACATCTGTCATCCAGCAGGACCATGGATGTTCCTGGGCTAGAGATAGCCCAGGGGGTGGAAGCCCAGTGGCAGGAGGGCTGATGGCTGGGAGCCCTTCTAGGCCCCCTATTGTTCATGGTCCTGGCTGGCAGCCCAGCTATGGCCAGAGCAGGTATCCAGGGCCAATGGCAGTGTGGCCAGGCCTGGGGCTGGAAGCAACCCAGTTGTGCTGGCATTAGGGGAGCCAGCCAGGGCTGTAGGAAGGACAGTCGTTGTCTGGCAGCCCACCCAGAGCCAGCAGCCTAGCTGGGCAAGAGTCAGGGAGCCTGGCCACACTTGGTAGCTAAGCTAGAGGTGAGGAGAGGCAGGTTGAGATTCTGGAGGCCACTGATGTAGCAAATTATCTTGTTCTGGACCAGTCAGGCCCTGAGGGTGCTGGACCAGGTAGGTCTAGCCTGTACTTGCTCTAGCTCCCCATAGGTATTTTACCTACTAACAACCACTGAAATCAGTGGAAGTTAGTAGCCGCTATATCATTGAGGATCTGGGCAATGAAGACTAGCCACTAACATCTCAAATATTTCTATTCACTTTCCCTTTCTAAATATGTCAATAGCGAAAGCTATGTTGCCTTTTAGACAGTGCTGCACTTCATCTATATTGATCAAACTAATCTAGAGTGAATGAATGTAAAGTACTATGGATCACTCATTCAAGGATAAATCCCCATGTCAATCTAGCAAAATGACATTTGAGACAGACAATCATCCAGGCAGTATAATTTCTCTTACCCTTGTTCTCCAAGCTGGAGTCTTTAGGATACTTTGAATTGTTAAATATGCAGGTTGTTTAAAACACCCTGGCCACTTATGGCAGGAGGAACCTTCCATCTACTGATAGTCTCAATTTAGCTACAGCAGAGGTGACAGTTATCAATTTATAACCAAATAGTGCATGTGTTATAGCTGCTGGCTTATGAATTTATCTGTCACCTTCTGTTACAGCTTAGGCAGACTTGTTTCTGCTGCTATTTTGCACCTTTACACTGGACATGATAGTTGTGTTTGTTGTAAGTTTGCACTTTGTGTCATTTTCACTTCTAAACATCTGTTATTTATCCCTTGTGTTCAGTTAGCACAATAGGCTTAGTTTACCAATAATAGTCTCACTATTATTCTATTTCTCAAATGATTTTTAAATATTTCTTCCTCCCAGCTTATGTTCTCTTGCCATCAGCCACCTCACCAGAGATCAACTGTTTCAGTACTTATAAACCAGTCAATATTGATTGCATTCTCATCAGGACTACAGTTTTTGACTATTTTCTCTTCCCATATAATACCTATGTCATAACATATAACATGTAATAACATGTCACATCTGGCCTTGAGAGCCAGTCCATATCTCAGTTCCTTATGGTAGGGTGGAAACCAATACTGCATGGGCCTTCTGCAAGCTCAAATGGCATTTTACTTTCACATGCTGCTGCAAAGAGGAGCAAAATCTTGAATAAAAGGTTGCTGGTGGGGTGGGGGAAGTGTTATACGTGACTTTTATATATCTATATTAGCATTCTTAATGAGGACACTTGCAATATAAGTACATTATATCACTCTGTAGCATTGTCCCATTGACGCAGGGTTTGGTTAATATCCTGTTTATTTGGCATGATTGGCGAGTAATATTTGTCTTTACAATGATAATTGAGAAGCCAGAGATCACAAAGGCTCTTTCATAATGAGAAGTAATTATATAGGTCTTGCTCCAAGTGGGCTACAAGTGCACATTGTGTATTTCTCTAACAAGGGCCTTTGACACCTTTGTTGATGCATGCATATAGAATAAATTAACAAACCAGTCCGAGCAACATCTATTTTTTACTTCCAAGGGTAGCTTACAAGTTGCTTTGTGTAACACTGCAGCAAAAAACAGTAAGAATGTCTCCTGCAATTGTCATGCCAGGATTATCAGGTGTCATTCTACCTGCACAGATCAATCCTATCAGGCTTCCACGGATTTATCATAAAACACTGCCCATGTCACTTATGCCTCCACATTTTGCCAGCAGCCTCAAAAGACTGTCATGCTTTTATACGCCTCTATCCTTAGTACCTGAAGTCAGTATTGTATAAGTGTGCATGTGGAGGTTGGCCTGTTTGGACTAGCCAGAGAGTAAGCTCACTGTCATGGTGCCAGGAAGTTGGAGCTTAAAGAAGAGACTGAAGGGGTTGGTTTCCCTTTCAGAAAGAATGAAGAAGAGAAGAGTCCCAGCCCCACTCATAGGAGTTATCTGGTCTTGGCTAAGAGATGGAACTTTCCAGTAATGGCTGGAGTCATTTGTTTACATAAGGGACAGGATGCCCAATCAGCCAGTGAAGACCATGTGACCCATTAGATCCTCCCCCACCCAAACTACTTTGGTTGGAAAGATGATCCATTAACTAGAAGCAACAAGAAGGTATGGAGACAGGAGGAAGACAGTGAAGGACCTGAGGGGACATGTTGGGAAGTGGTGCCAAGAGATAAATCAGAAGGAAGCTGTGCCGAGTTTTGGAAATGAGGATGAGTTATTTGAACTGGATATGTTGAGAAGTGGAAGACAGATAAAGTATGTGAAGATGAGAGTGATGAAGTTTGGTCTGTGGATGAAGATCATTCTAGCACTTGCTTTTCAGGTGGTTTTGAAGGTGACATTGTGGGTTGCAATGAGGCCAGAGAGGATGATATTTATATGCATACTAAAGAAATGTCACATTTTGAATGGCCCACAATTGTCAAGGATGTGGCTAACAGCAAGGCAGAGCCATTTATGGCCTATCACATGAGGCACAATCTATGACTGCATAGGTATGGAATGCCTAGCTGTCATTGACCCAGACTCTTAATAGGAATTAGAACCTTCCTGAAGCTGCTGAGCAAGTTCATTTTTGGAGGTGGATCTTGTTAACTCTACTAGGATATATGAAAGACATGTGACTCTGGTTGGCAAGAATTGAGTGTAGCTTGGGAGGTCATGCAGGAAATCCTCAGAATATCTAAGCATTTGAGTCTAACAGGCTAACATCCATGGCAGTGGTCCCCAAACATTTTAAGCCCAAGATCACTTCTGGAATTTAAGGGCAAACCAAGAGCTACCCTACCTCTACCCTACCCTACCCTACCCTACCTCTTTCCTGAGGCCCTGTCCCTTCCCCAAAGCCTCACTCCATCCCCTCTTCCCTCTGTTGCTCATTCTCCCTGACCCTCTGTCTCACTTTATTGATTTAGAGCATGGGATTGGGGTTTGGGAGGGAGCTTCAGGTTCAGGAAAGGGTATTGGTAACGGTTCTGTGAGGGGAGTCATGGCTGGGGCTTGATGTGCAGTAGAGGGCATGGGGTGTTGGCTCTGGATGGGGGTTCAGGGTTAGTGGGGTTTGGGTTCTGGAAGGAGAGTCAGGATAGGGGTGTAGCATGCTGGATCTAGGAGTGGGCTCAGGGCTAAGTCTTGAGGTTTTGGAGTGACTGCTGGCTCTCGGAGAATGTTGGGGGTTGTGGTGAAGGCTCCTGCTGGGTGAGACTTACCGCCAGTCTCTACAGGTCAGCAGTGCAGTGAGGCCAAGTAGGCTCCCTGCCAGCTCCATCTCAGGCTCTGGCTTTGGCCCCATGTGAGAGCCCTTGTGTGGATCACAAATGTTTATCCATGGATAGACATCAGTGTCCACTGATTCACAGGGCTCCACTCTCAGGAGACACTGGCCAAAGGAGAGAAGAGTGATGCTACTGCTCCCAGGAGCCAGCAACCCACACCAGCAGCTCCTCCGAGCCGTGCAGCTACACCACCTCCAGCCTCTTCTCCTATCTGGGATCACACAGCCCCACTGGTGGCCAGACTGGGGTTCATACAGCCACATGGCTGGGCGCAACTGCTGGCACAGGGTGGTGTGGGAGTGGTGTCATCATACTTCTCTCTTTAGGCCACAGCATCTTCTGCGAGCAGAGCCTTGTGGATTAGTGGATATTGATATCTATTTGCACAGGGCTCTACACCCCACTCCCAGAAGGGGCCAACCATCCCCTCTCACCTCTGGGATGGGGAAAGGGGGCCTCTGCCCTCCGCCCCTCATTGCCAGCCCCATCCCCAATATCTCCCATTGGCCACACTTTCCAATTCTCACCCAATGGGAGCTGGACAAGGTGGAGGCACTTGCACTTAAAAGCAGTGTGTCAAGACTCCTATTTGTCCCCAGCTCCCCCTGCCACCACATACAGGGTTGCACTGGCTATTCCTGGGAACAGACCAGCCTCATGGGGCTAGGGCAGGCAGGGAGCCTCTCAAGTGCCAATCATGACTGATGGGGAGACTCCCCAGGATCAACCTGTCTATCACTGTCAGCCAGTTGTGACCAGTGGACTATGATTTGTTGTTATTACGTGAGTTACTATTAAAGCCAAACATCATGGAGGTTAGTTTGTCTGACATGAGACAATGTGAACAGAGTTTACTTGGAACCATTTGAGAATACCAGCTTCCTACAAGCTGTTGAAAAAGCTCAGCGGTGATAAGGGAGATGAGACAGTAGTTGGGGACCCAAACTGGAGCGAGTGCTTGGTCTTTTAGCCACCAGGATAAAAAACATGATTCAGTGAAAGAGCAGGACATAGAAACAAAGAAGGGAGGAGGGTAGTTGCAAACGAGGTCAACATCTAAGATGAAATGGAGTTGATGCCTCCTAATCAGAGTCCAGGGAAAGGTGGAAAAGGTCAGGGTTTGTTAGCGGACACTCAGGTGAATTCTTACAAATTATCTCATTTAAAGGATCAATAAGAATTTGAGGGGTCAAGGAGCAGATTTAAGGAGATAGATTGAATATGGCAAATATTCCTCAGGGTTAATTTGGGAGAAGACACCAACTTCTCCATATTTAGAGATGTCACCAGCTTCCTGTATGTAACCGCATTTTACTCTTCTTCCTATAATTTTGGATCAGAGAATTGGCTTGGCCTCAGAAATAAAATGCTTTTGTAATGTTTGAACCAATCCTGTTTGCAAGGATTCCAGTTGAAGATGTGGGCATAAATGTGCTGACTTTGATGTTACTGGGACTTTTTTTTTTTGTCAAAAACTTAAGTAGGGCCATCTCTGTCTCATCTGTACTGTCTCATCTCCCTTATCATCTCAGGGCACAAAGCTCAGTATGTTCTAAAGTAGGCTCTAATATCCATAGATATCCATATATGGCACAATGGCCAAATTTTCAGAAATACTGAACACCCATAATTCCATTTTAAATTAAAGGGAGCTGCAGGTGTTCAGGATATTTGAAAAAAATCACGTCCCAGTTGTCAAAAACAAGATACTCAAAAAAAGTAAAGCTCGTTAATTTAGTTGGACCCGCTAAAATGTTACCTTAAATGTTTGTGATGTGAATATATTGGTCTATTGGCTGGTTGAAACCTAGAAAGAACAGAAGGATGTTTCCATAGCTGACAGTTAAGAGAGATCAGTATTTAATTCAATAGGTGCCCTGCTTTTCTTTATTCTTTAGAAGTATGTGTTTGTTCATTGTGTTAACAATGTAAGATGTATGATGCCTTTAACTATTCATTTCCTTGGTTTTAAGTGTATGGGTTTTATAAATGGTGTGAGAGTGACAATAGTGTAGTTTCCTTAGCAACCTTAACTGGATTTTTGAAACAATGTTTTTGTATTTGGAATAAGCATTGATTTGCAGAGTCTGGAAGAAAAAAAATGTCTTCAGGGAAACATAGGTAGATTGCAATTCAGCCCTCTACAACTTATTCATCTCAGTTGGGTGTCGACTATAAAGCTGACAAACCTGAAGCAAAATTCAGCTGAAACTGTCAACTTTTTAGTTAGTTTTGCTTAAGGTAATGCAAAAGCAGCCTTATCCAATCATTTCAGCCGCTAATGTAAATTGGTCCAGGACTCTTTGAAACTTGGCTCAAGTCAGGAGGGAGATTTGAAATTGGCTTTAGTATCACAACCTACTGAAAGCCACAGTAAGACAAAATTTGCCATTTGATTCTTTTCATTATTAAAGTTTATTACAGCTAATATCTTTACATCTGTTCAAGTTCAAAGGAAAGTTTAGTTGCTAATTAAGTTCTCTATCCTGTTCCCGCTAAACTTAATTGACTGTAGGAATGTTGGATAGGGCCATAAATTAATACTTTAAATTTTAAAAGATTTCAAAATGTTGGATAAAAAGAGTAGATACAAAGCCATAACAAACATGCTCCAAAAAATGGAACTTCAGTATTCATGTCAGGATAGAAGAATGTAATGCTTCTTAAATGAATTATAGTCAGATATTAACTTCTCAGCTACCAAGTTTAAGCTCAACAGACCTGGGTCATAGATACGAAGGAATGAACCTGTGACTTTAGGAGCTAAAGCCATGGACTATACCACATGAGCTCAGTGCCTCTGAGTTTATACCAGGAATAAAGGAAATTATTACAATATGATAATATAATTTCACTTGTCATGGGTATCATGTTATGAGGTCATTCCATTATCTCTTTCTCTTTTCCACAAGACCTGACCTTAGAAAATATTAAATTTTTATGTTAAGGAGGAGCAGTTCTTAGTTTTTCATCTGATGAGTGGCATTAATTCCAATGTATTTAGCACCTGGCTTAAATACAATAAAACATAGTTTTGTTACAAAATAAAAAAAATTGTTTAGGGCTACAAATAATAGCATAAGAGAACTTTTGGTACTGGCAAAGAAGCTGAGATCTAAAATGAAATTGAGAATTTGTGAGGCTGCTAGGTGTGAGTTCAATATGCTGCCAGATATGTGAAGGAAAAATATCTCACAGGGAGAGAGGAGATTATTGAGATGAATGAGAGCGGAATCACATCATTGGTCAACCCTGTAATGTTGTCCAGAACTGCCAGTTACCAATGTATGTTGTTGTTGAGGTCAGTATGGTTATGCAGTTGGAATCAAATCGTAGCTGCTGTTGTTGATGTTGTTTATATTTGTATTACTGTAACACTTTGGGGTTCTGCTCTTGAACCCATTCCATTGGACACTGTACCAGCACAGAAGTAAAAGATGGTCTCTGCCCCTAAGACCTTACAAGCTGAGTACAAGACCGACTAACGGGGAGTACAAGGAAATAATGTGACAGTGCTGATGAGCATAAAAGGCAGTGGTCTTAACATACTGGCTGCCTAACAACTGTCAAGGTTTTTCTGGGAATTGAGACAAAGGAAAGTATTCCTGGGAAAGACATTACAAGAAATGAAGGATCAGGTAATGTTCAATACAATTCTAATTGTTCCAACAGGAGAAAAGTGGAGGCAAGACAAGATTACAACAACAGATGGCTCAGGCAGTGGTTGATAAGGAGGACTTTGGGATGTGTAATTCCTGGAGGGCATTCACCAACTGTACTAATAAGAAGGACTCCACTTGAGTAGGGAGGAAAATGTATTTTTACGGTGGAGGTTACAACATCTGAATAATAGAGTTTTAAACTAGGAACCGAGGGGAGCTGACCAGGAGATGCTTATGTAATCTCCATGCCTGATTTCAGTACTGAGCAAGAGAGAATCAAGTAAAAGACAATATAGCGATGCAGAAAGGAATAAGAGCATAAAAAATGGACAAGAAGCAAAAAGATGATGCTATCTGACAGTAACAGTCAGGTAGCTGATACTGGTGCTACACTAAACACTCCTAATTGGGCACAGAATCTGGGTGAAGCCAAGTAGAACCAACTAAAATGGCTATACACCATGGCAGAAAGTGTGAGGGAGAAAGTGAGAACTCTGAAAAGCAAAGCAGAGCTGGACTGGGTAAAAGAAATGAAAACCAGAAGTAAAAGATGCTTTAGCCATATACATAAAAAGAAAACAAAGGAAGAAGTTGAACCTCTCTCGTCTGGCACCCTCAGGACATGACCTGTGCTGGATGAGAGAATTGGCCAGATAATGAGAGGTCAATATTTCCTAGCACATTAACAGTTCTACTAATTACTGGGTTCTTAGAAGACATTTAAGGGTAAATTACAGCTAAAAAACAGCACACAATACTGAAAGTCAGGCCTGGTGGCTGTAAACAAACTTTATGGGACCACGGGAAACTTGGCCATGACCATGATAAGTGGTTATCCGGCTAACTAAAATCATGCCATATTACAGAATTTGCCAGACCAAGAATTAGAGAGGTTTTGGGATGAAGAATTAAATTAATACAGGTAGGGCCCAACACCTAAATAAAGGTTTTTCTTTCATTTTTAATAAAAGTGATGAGGCCAGGTTTAGAAATATAACTCTAATATATGGAGATACACATCTCATAGAGCTGAAAGGGACCTCAGGAGGTCATCTAGTCCAGTCCCCTTGCCCGCTTGGCAAGACCAAGCACCACCCCTAACATTTATTTACCCCAATCCCTAAACAGTCTACTCAAAGATTGAGCTAGCAACCATAGGTTTAGCAGGCTAATGCTCAAACCACCAAGCTATTCCTCTTCTACTGTCTTTAAGGGTCTTTGATGGCCTCATTTTTTTTCTACCATCACAGCTTTAAGCCAACATGTTGACAAGTGCAGCACTGGAGCTTGGAGAGAGAATCTCCAGCATCTGAACAATGTCTACCACAAACAATTTTTATTAATTATAGGACACAATGAACACAACCTGAAAAGACAGAGACTATTTTTTCATGTCAGTACCTATTCTAGCAGGAGTGGAATGGTGTTCGATGGAACGTGGACACAGACTCTGCATGCACATTGTGGAAGGTTGTAAACTGGCCTTGTTTAGGGATTTGTACTTCTCTTTTGATTTTTCAGTGTCTGATAACTTGCCGTGTATCGCTGTATAAACATTCATCTGGCCTTGTTATCTCAACCCTGCCATCCTCGCCCCTCCCTATCTTTGGTATCCAGTTATGACATCTTTATTTAGGCCCCAGTCATACAATCTGACTCAGCTAGGTGCACCCTTTCAACTGTTCTGGGTCCCATGCAGTTATCTGGGTCCTCTGCAAGCACAGGGTTCTGTCTGTGCAGACCAGATTTCAGGATGGAGACCTCAGGCTCTAATTCACATTCACACCAAGTTCCCATTACATCACCCTGGCAGCTTAAAGTGGCCTTAACAGGGACATCAATTCCCTTTATATCTACCTTAAGGGCACACTATGATGCCAGGTGTAAATAGAAGTCCATGATGCAATGGTTGACAATTCTATAACTGCCTGTATAAAACTGGGGCAACTTCTATTTTACTTGTGTTATTTCTATGTGCTGTTCAGTGCCAGAATGGTGTAAAGAGGCTCTATTGTACGTGAAAGTCAGATCTTGACTATAAGACCCTCAGGGCATGGATCCTGTGGGGTGTTTCTACACGAGCCCCCTCCTTTCAGAAGGGGCATGTTAATGAGGGAATTTGAAAGATGCTAATGAGGTGCTGCCATGAATATACATCACCTTATTAGCATAATGGCAGCCTTGGTGATTTGAAAGTGCCGCTTTCGAATCATGTGTCGCCTTGTGTAGCCAGAGGCCTTTAGAAATGATCCCCCAGGACTTTGAAAGCCCCTTCTTCCCATTTGTTTTTGGAAGAAGGGGCTTTCAAAGACTGCGGAGTCCTTTTGAAAGGCCCCCAACTACACAGGCGGCGCGTGATTCGAAAGTGGCACTTTCAAATAGCTGAGGCCACCGTTATGCTAATGAGGTGATGCATATTCACAGCAGCACCTCATTAACATATTTCAAACTCCCTCATCAACATGCCCCTTCCAAAAGGAAGGGGCTCATGTAGACATACCTGTGTTCTGTTCCACATGTCTGTAAAGTTGCCATCACATTTCTGACTCCTGTAAAATAAATAACAGTAAATGATCTTAGAGAGCATTAGAACTTTGCGCTGAATCCTAAATTATCCTGAGTGTGCCTGCATAATTCACTATTTTTATGTGTGATTGCATTTTCTGACATGCTGGACCGATTAATTGTTTCCTACAAACAGTACAGTCATTCACATAGAAGACAATATATTTGTACTGTTGCTTACCTGTGGTTACTGCTCATTTTCTGTAATTTTTCTACATGAGAGAAGAATTAAAGCTTGACAATAAACCTAGTGTTTCTTAGTTCTTGGGAAAATTAAATCACTGGTGTATGGAGAGAAACAAAGAAGGTCTAAGATGATTAAGAAAATTACAGCATTCACTGTGTATGTGCTCAGAAATTGAAAACAGAGGTAATATATTTGTGTTGTCGAGGTTTGATAGCACTTCAAAGTCACTGTTGCATTCTCGAATCATATATAATAAACAGGTAGTGGAATAGCCCAGCATGGGGCTTGAGCATTTGAGTCTTAGTGCTCTATAGTAATGTTTATAAAGAGACTCTTTAGTAATGGAAAGGGCAATTAAGGAAAGCGTCAATGAAGCTGGAGATTTTAGCATACGGCTGAAGCATAAAGTTGAGGAGGGGGAAGTTAAACCATTATGGGGCTGTTTTGAATGTTTCTCAAATGACTTAAAATGAACTGGTTTGTTCCTTTCTTAAAATTGTCTTTGAGGTAATAGAGAAAGATGGCATGAACTCTTCAAGTCTGATTCTCCACTGCCATTTACCTTCAGTCACATTGGTGTAAAATGTAACCACCTGTGTGACTGGAAAAATCTGAATTGATGGCATCTTACATTCACTTTGCTCATGTGTAAATTACTCTTATTTAGGTTCAAGGTCATGATGAGCAAGATGCAATGTTTGACAATTCATTAACAGCCTGCCATACTGGGGTGACCTCTTCACAGAGGTGTTTCTATCCACTGTTTAACGAATGTCAATGTTATGGCTTCATCATGCTGTCTGTGAGGAAATTATTAATACTGACCAGCTGGCCGTGGCTGTCTCTACGGTCTAGCACAGTGGCTCTCAACCTTTCCAGAGCACTGTATCCCTTTCAGGAGGCTGGTTTATTTTTTGTGCCCCAAATTCCACCTGATTAAAAACAATTTGCTTACAAAATCAGACATAAAAATATAGGAATGTCACAGTTAATGAAAAAAATTCATATAATTTTAAAATCAATTAGAATATAAATATTATACTTCCATTTCAGTGTCCAGTATGTAAAACAATATAAATGTCATTGTCTGCATGAAATTTTAATTTGTACCAACATACTGCTTTTTATGTAGCCTGTTATTAGGCAAACATCAAGATGAGTTGATGAACCCCCTGAAAGACTTCTGTGAAACCCTGGTTGAGAACATCTGCTGTAGCAGACAGAAAATTAAACTATGCAGGCATGAGTTGTCACGGCATATTTATAATGGGAGTGACACCATACCTAGGGACTAACCCTTAACTGTGTTATTCTAGTTTAAGAAAACAAAACAGCAGAAATGTAGCACTTTAAAGACTAATAAAATGATTTATTTGGTGATGAGCTTTCATGGGACAGACCCACTTCATCAGATCAATCTCATTTCCAATACAGACTGACTTTTGTAACTACAGAGGACCAAAAAGATGTACAATAAAAACTGACAAATCAAGTACATAGTACTGAAGTAGGTGGCAGAGGGATGTGGGGTGTTAAGTGTCCTCCCTGAGATAATTATGAGCATCAAAGGAAAGGAACAGTCCTTGTAATGCATAAGTTAATTGATGTCTCTGTTCATACCACATTAATGTGTCGAATTTGGATACGAATTCCAATTCACAACTTTCTCACTGTAATCAGTTTTTAAATTCTCTTTGTTCTAGAACACAAATTCTCAGGTCTTTAACAGAATGGCCCACTCCATTGAAGTGTTCATTGACTGGCTTATGGGCAGTGAGATTCATGATGTCTGCTCTGTGTCCATTCATTCTTTGGTGAAGGTTTTGCCCAGTCTGTCCAATGTACATAGTGGCAGGGCATTGTTGGCATATAATGGCATATATAATGTTGTTCGAAGTGCATGAGAATGTGCCCTTGATCTTGTAACTAACATGGTTAGGTCCAGTGATGGTATCCCCAGAATAAATATGTGGACAAAGTCGTCAGTAGGGTTTGTTGCAAGGAGAACTTCTAGGATTAGTATTACTGTGGTGTAACCTGTGATTGCTAGTAAGAATCTTTCTTAGGTTAGAAGGTTGTCTATAGGAGAGGACAGACCTGTCACTTACAATCTTCTGGAGTGTAGCATCATGATCTAGAAGAGGTTGTAGGTTTTTAATGATGTGTCACAAGGGTTTGAGTTGGGAACTATAGGTGATGAAAACAGGTGTTATGTTATTGATCTTCTGGGGCCTATCTTGGAGCAGCTGGCTTCTGGGTATATGTCCAGCCCTGTCAACCTGTTTTTTACTTCTCCTGGTGGTAATTAAGTTTTTTAAATGCTTGGTAGAGGGCTTGAAGTTTTCAGTCTCTGTCAGTAGGATCAGAGCAGATACGATTGCAACTAAGGGCTTGACTATAAACAATGGATCATGTGGTGTGTGCTGGATGGGAGCTGGAGGTATGTAGGTAAGTGTAGCAGTCAGTGGGTTTCTGGTAGAGGGTGGTATCAACATGGCCATCAGTGATTTGTACTGTGGTATCCAGGAAATGTATTTCTCACGTGGAATAGTCGAGGCTGAGACTGATGGTAGGGTGCAGGTTGTTAAAATCTCTGTGGAATTCATCCAGAGTCCCTTTACCATGGGTCCAAATAATAATCTTCTTATGGGAATAAGGGGACTTCAAAGTAGGCGGGGTCCTTTCGAAAAGGAGCCCCATCGAGACGAGCTGCACAGCGGCAAGGTGTGTCAATTTCGAAGTGCCACGGCTGCCCGCATGCTAATGAAGCGCTGAATATGTATTTCAGCACTTCATTAGTAAACTTCGAAATGGCCATTTGCATGCCAATTTCGAAGTTTGGGGCTAGTGTAGACACGGCCAGTCTGACTTACTCACGATGATGATAGCACCCCCTTTGTCAGCCAGCTTGATTATAATGTCTGAGTTATTTTTGAGACTCTGGACAGCATAGCATTCATCACAGTTGAGACTGTGTTTCATCTGGTGTCTATGTATAATTTCAGTCTGTGCATGGTTGCAGAAGCATTGTATATAGAAATCTAGACTGACTGCCACAATGACCATTGAGGGGCGTCCACATAGAATTTCTTCTTCTTTTGGTGTTGGTATGCAGGATCTAGCGAGTCAGACTGATGCTCATTGGTGTGTTAGTAGTATTCTATTAGATGGAGATGACGAAAGAAGGCCTTGAGATCACCACAAAATTGTATTAGGTTTGTGACAGCAGTGGAGCAAAGAGAAAGACCACTGGATAGGAGAGACACTTCAGTTGGGTTGAGTTTGTAACTTGAAAGGTTAACAATGTTATCTGGTGTGTTGTAGTTGTAATGATAGTATCCTGAGGTATGAAGTAATTTAGATAGTTTATTGCCCTTTCTGTTTTTGTAGGGAGTGGAAGTGTGTATTATAGATTTCTTGTCTAGTGTAGGTAAAGTACTGCTCTGTGGGGTCTTGCGTGGAAGCTTGATTATTGATGAGAGTTTCAAGTTCAGAAAGGTCATTCTTGATCTTTTCCTGCTTGCTGTACAGTATACTGATAAAGTGGTTCCTCAGTTTCTTAGAGAGTGTGTGGCATAGATTCTCGCTATAATCAGTGTAGTATGTTGATTGTAATGGGGTTTTCACTGTCAGTCCCTTGGGTACGATGTCCATCTTTTTGCATTTGGAGAAAAAGATGATGTCTGGCTGGACCTAAGTGAGTTTTTACATATAGGTGATGGATCTCCATTCCAAACAGCTAAATGTAGTGCCTTGCATGTTGAATAGTAACAGAGAGGTAGCTGTGTTAGTCTCCACTCCAACAAAACAAAACAGCAGAAATGAAGCACTTTAAAGACGAACAAAATGATTTACTTGGTGATGAGCTTTCATGGGACAGACCCACTTTATCAGATCAAACTCATTTCCAATACAGGCTGACATTTATAAGAACAGAGAACCAGGAAAATATTTGCAATAAAAACTGACAAATCAAGTACATAGGACTGAAGTAGGTGGCAGAGGGATGGGGGATGTTAAGTGTCCTGCCTGAGATAATTACCAGCATCAAAGGAAGGGAATCAGTCCTTGTAATGCATGAGGTAATTGATGTCTCTGTTCATACCATGTGTTAATCCGTTGAATTTGAATATAAATTCCAATTTACAACTTTCTCTCTGTAATCAGTTTTACATTCTCTTTGTTCTAGGACACAAATGATCAGCTCTTTAACAGAATGGCCCAATCCACTGAAGTGTTCTAGTTTGACATCTCTGGAAATCCATTGAGTTTAGTGAAGTAACATAGAGCTGAATCGTCATACAAAGCTTGCCTTCAGTTGCAAAGGGCCTAGGCGATGCACTAATTTACAAATCCTTCACAATCCCATTGATTTTAGAGGGGGTGGGCCACGTGCAAATCAGTTTTGATTCTCCTGTGATTGATACCAATCTGACTAGAGTGGAGGAATGGTCCAGTTGCTAGGACACTAACCTAGGACTTAGACCTTGGTTTAATTTCCTGCTCTGCCACAGACATCCTGTGTGACCATGAGGCTAGTCTTTCTGTGCCTCAGTTTCCCCTCTGTAATAATGGAATAATGACACTTCCTATCTCATAAGGACCCTGTAATTAGATCTTATGGCATTGGGGGCCATGTAGGCACTAAGAGTTGCATCAATGAAATTTTACCTGCAAGTGAGAGGCATGAGTGGGGAATCAGGCCCATTTTCCTCCATTGCAAGCAGTTGCCAAGTACTGAGAAAATCTAAGAGCAAGTTAATTATCTGTGCCAGAGCTTTGCTAGTTCTCACTGAGGAATGAGGAGAACAAGGGGCATAGATACGTTTTGACCCATCCTTATTCTTTTCTGATCAACAGGGATGCCATGGGCCACATCAATCCCTAGTACAATTTAGAGTAGCCCCAGGGCAGCTCTCAATCACACCTGGTTGCAACAGGAAGTTCAGCGGCTGACAAGAGTCAGAGTGCAACAGTGATCTGGCTGTGCCCCTTTTCCTCCAAAACATCTCCAGCTGACTGAATCCACTGGGCTTTCTGGCTGCTTTATGCTACTGGTGAAGGGGCCACAGTGATCTGACTTTAACCCATCTCACATAATTCATGTCCAACTGTAGCTACCCTCTGCTGATTGTTCGGTTACTTACTTTGGTCATCAACCAAGTGGTTGCTACTTTCTGATGACTGTTTTAATGGAAGAACTTAATTATCTCTGTCCATATTTTAGTGTAGAATTCTCCATTGTGACGAAAAGCCCACTATAGTTGGCATTGGTTTGCATCTTTGTTGGCTGTTTCAGCGGGGCTGGGGGGAAATATGGACTGGCTCGGGAGGCTGAATATCCTTTTGAAACCCCTGCAGTAGGGATGAAATGCACTGGCAGAATAGTGTATCTAGAAAGCTTGCTCTGGTGCTTCTTGTTGGCTACCTCTGCTATGAATAACAAAGGACTTCACTCTCCATAGCTGTGTCTACACGTGCACGCTACTTCGAAGTAGCGGCACTAACTTCGAAATAGCGCCCGTCACGGCTACACGTGTTGGGCGCTATTTCGATGTTAACATCAACGTTAGGCAGCGAGACGTCGAAGCCGCTAACCCCATGAGGGGATGAGAATAGCACCCTACTTCGACGTTCAACGTCGAAGTAGGGACTGTGTAGTCGTTGCGCATCCCACAACTTCGAAATTGCGGGGTCCTCCATGGCGGCCATCAGCTGAGGGGTTGAGAGATGCTCTCTCCAGCCCCTCAGCTCAATGGTGGATGCGTGGAGCGGCCCCTTAAAGGTCCCCAGCCCCTCCCTTTCTGTGCAGGAAGGTGAGACAGCGTGCAGGCAGCAGCAATAACACATGGCTCACCTGCACGCTCTTCTTCAGCCACCCACACCCCCAACCGACCAGATAGCCGCCTGGCAGCCCCCCAGCACCCTCAGGGAACCCCCCTGAAGGGGAGCCAGGGTTCCCAGGGCAGGAGCCAGGCCGGGAAGTGGCAGCGGGGCCCCTCCTGGATGGAGGCCGAGCTTTGGGACCTGCTGGGGCTCTGGAGCGAGGAGGAGGTGCTCCAGGTAATGGGGAGCAAGAGACGGAACGCGGGAGCGTTCGCTCAGCTGGCCGAGGGCCTGGCTGCCTGGGGTCACCCTGCCCGCACTCCGGACCATGTCCGGAGTAAAGTGAAGGAGCTGCGGCAGGGTTACGCCTGGGCCCGGGATGCGGCCGGCTGATCTGGGGCCGCCCCCGTCACTTGCCCCTTTTACAGGGAGCTCAGGGACATCCTGGGCCCCCGGCACACATCCTCCCCTCCGGCCATGCTTGACACCTCGGCTGAGGAGCCCCAGCAGGCCCCGGAGCCGGAGTCCGCCCCGGAGGCAAGCCCCGCACCCTGGGGGCCCCCCCAATAGCCCACCCCCGGGGCACCGGAGCAGGAGGAGGAGGAGGAGGGGGACTCCTCCTCCACCAACACTGGCCTCCAGATCCTCCTCCTGCCATCCCGGAGCAGCAGCCGGGCGTCCGCCCCCCGGGTGTCCCCTGACCGTGGGAGTGGACCGTCAGGTATGTACCCCCCCCCGGTGCACACCCCCGGGGTTGAGGGGCGGGGGTAATAGATATGGCCAGGGCCCTCCACATGCCCAGATGACCATGGCCCCAAGGACAGCAGTGGCATGTCCCTCACAGGAGTGCATCAGCCCCTGCCCCCCCCAGCACGACAGTGCTATGCCCCATCCCTGGGGCAGGGGGGAGCGGAACCTCTAGGGTCCCCCGGGGGGAGGGGGTGGGACACCCAGCAGCAGCAGCAGCAGCAGCAGCATGTGATGGAGTGGGGGGAGTGCAAATGCAAGACTCAGGCTAGATATGAGCAACAAGCTGAATAGCTCCCGGTGGCTAAGGATGATCCTGGGGCTACAACTGGCAGGTTACACCTCTGCCCTGAACAAAGAGGAGGGAGGAGCCAAGCTGGGTTTGAATCAGGGGCCGCAGTTAGAGGCTAGGGGAAGGGAGAGCTGGAAGGCAGCCAGCCTGAGGAAGGGGAAAGCTACACCCCAGAGGGGCACCCCTTGGGGTCTTCTCCCCAGGACAGGTTGGAAGGACTGTCTCTGACTGCTGTACTGTCACATCTGGGAGAAACTGGGCATCTGTTGCCTAAGAAACCTCTCCTGTCAGACCCTGCTGAGTGAAGTGAGAGTCACTCCCGCCGGGGGACGGGGTGCAGTGCAGGGGGACCCTTGAACCCCATCACAGCAGCATCTCCCGGGGATGGGGATGGGGAACCTGCAGCACAGGGGTGGAGGGACAAGAGCCACGGCTCAGGGCCCACACTAATGCCTGTCTCCACTCTTCCTCCCCCACTCCTGTGTTCCGCAGCTGCACCATCGGAAGGACCAGAGAGCGCCGGTGAGGCGTCAGTGGTCCTGGAATCCCCTCCAGGGCCATCGCTCCAGGCCAGCCCCTCGGGGGAGGACCAACCGGCCCCAAGGCGGGCAAGACGGCGGACCCAGCACCACCACCCGACGGCAATGGACCCCCAGCTGCTGGCCCTCCACCGCCGGCAGGTGGAGGTCACGGAGCAGCGGCTGTGGATGGATCGACGACGCCTCCACCTCCAGGAGCGGGTGCTGGCCTGGCGCCAAGAGGCATGGGGGGCCTACATGGAGACCTTTAACCGCATAGCGGACTACCTGGCCCCCCATGCCGCGCCGACCGCCGCTGCGCCTGCCCTGACTGCTCCATCCGCCACGCCACCCGCTGCCCCCGTCGTCGCCGCGCCGTCTGCCGTCGCCCCGCCACCCGCCACCGAGGGCCGTTCCGCTGAGGGAGACCTGGGGCCAGCTGACACTCGCCGGCCGTATCTGCCGGTCCGCCCGGCCCCCAGACAGCCCCAGACAGGGCTGCGGCCGAGGCAGGGCTCCCGGCCGCCCACCCCCAGTGCTGGACTATAGGGGCGTGGGGCCCAGGACGTGCCCCCCCTGTATATATTCCCCCCACTGTTTTGTTCTTTGCGTTGTATATAGGTTGTATTTATTTATTTGTGCCCCCTGTTTGCCCAGTCTGATCCTTCCCCCCCATGTAAATAGTTCTCCCCTTCCTTGTTATCCCTGGTTTTTTTTTGTTAATATAGACATACACTTTTCATATTTAAGTTAGTTAGAAGTTCCTGTATATAGTTAGTATTGGTTAGGACAGCGTTCAAAGTAAACAAGTTTGATTTCACAAACAAGTGTCTGCTTTTATTTGTCCAGGAAAAGTGGGGGGTATGTGTGCTGTTGGGTGCTCCGTGGTGTGGGCATAGGGGCAGGGAGTGTTGTGGAGGATGGGGGGGGGCAGTGGGGGGGCCTGTCAGCGTTCACCCCGCGGCCTCATCGAAGTGGGCCCGCAGGGCCTCCCGGAGCCGGGTCCCTTTGGGGTCCACCTGGCAACTGGGGGCAGTGGGTGGCTGCACATCGGCCCTGCCAGCCTCCACAGCCCAGCCCTGAAAGAAGGCCTCCCCCTTGCTCTCCACCAGATTGTGTAGGGCGCTGCACGCACCCACAATCTGGGGGATGTTGTTGGGGCCCGCATCCAGGCGGATGAGGAGACATCTCCAGCGCCCTTTGAGGCGACCAAATGAGCGCTCCACCACCTGGCACGCGTGGTTCAGGCGCTGGTTGAAGCACTCCTGGCTGGCAGAGAGATGGCCCATGTACGGGTGCATGAGCCAGGGCCGGAGGGGGTATGCCACATCTGCAATGACGCAGAGGGGCATGGTGGTGTCCCCCACAGGGATCTCCCGCTGGGGGATGTAGGTCCCTGCCTCCAGCCAGCAGCACAGGCCCAAGTTCCGGAAAACCCGGGCATTGTGGGTGCTGCCAGGCCAGCCCACATAAGTGTCCTGGAAACGGCCCCGGCTGTCCACCAAGGCCTGGAGGACCACTGAGTAGTAGCCCTTCCATTTTATGCAGCATCCTCCACTGTGCACTGGGGCGCGGATGGGGATGTGAGTCCCATCCAGAGCCCCAAAGCAATTGGGGAAGCCCAGGGTGGCAAAGCCCGCAATGGTGGCATCTGGGTCCCCCAGCCTCACGAGCCTGTGGAGGAGCATGGCGTTGATGGCGCGCACAACCTGCAGGGGAAGCACATGGGAGAGCACCAATGAAGGGTGAGCAGGGTGTGCGTGGCCCTGCCCTGCCAGGGCCCCCCTGCCCTCCCCTGCCGTGCCCTGCCCAGGCCCCCCTGCCCTCCCCTCCCCTGCCAGGGCCCCCCTGCCCTGCCAGGGCTGCCTCTCCCCCCTCCCCCTGTGGGTCCTCTTACCTCCATGAGGACAGCCCCGACGGTGGCCTTGCCGATGCCAAACTGCTGTCCCACGGATCGGTAGCTGTCTGGAGTGGCCAGCTTCCAGACAGCGATGCCGACCCGTTTCTCCACTGGGAGGGCACGCCGCATGGCGGTGTCCTGGTGCCTGAGTGCGGGGGTGAGCCACTGGCATAGCTCCATAAATGTCTGCCGGCTCATCCTGAGGTTCCCGAGCCAGTGGTCATCGTCCCACTCCTCAAGCACCAGCTGCTCCCACCAGTCGGTGCTGGTGGAGTAGCTCCACAGCTGCCGGCGTGTGAGGCGGGGGGCGGGGGTCGGGGTGCTGCAGGGTTGGGGGTTGAGTCCTCCTCCCCTGCGGGCCGCTCCTCCTCCTGTGTGGCAAGGAGTTGCTCAGCTGCCTCCCGCATGGCATGGAGCAGGGCGAGCCCTGCTCCTGCAGGGGCGGCTGGGTGGACCTCTGGCTGCTGCTGCTGCTGCTGCTGCTGGGGGTCCATGACTGCATCGCCCGAGGTCTGCGTGCCTATGGCTATGCAGACCACGTGCTGTGCAGGCTGAGTGTGTCTGGGAGGGGCCCTTTAAGGGAGCAGCTAGCTGTTGCCCCGGAAGCGCTAGCCCGCCCTGTGACCCTGTCTGCAGCTGTGCCTGGCACCCCTATTTCGATGTGTGCTACTTTGGCGTGTAGATGTTCCCTCGCTGTGCCTATTTCGATGTGGTGCTGCGCAACGTCGATGTTGAACATCGACGTTGCCAGCCCTGGAGGACGTGTAGACGTTATTCATCGAAATAGCCTATTTCGATGTCTCCACTTCGAAATAGGCTACTTCGATGTAGGCTTCACGTGTAGACGTAGCTCATGAGTGATAATACAGCAACTTCCATGTCAATGAGGACAATTAATATTTGGAAAAAATATCAAGGACTTTGGTGGATTCTTAATCACTGGCATTTTTTATATTAAGATTCAGGGTTGTTGGTTTTTGTTTTAGCTTTTTTTCTTTTTCCTAACAGATTTGCTCTTGTCCAAGCAGGAATTATTTTGGGGAAGTCCTTTGGGCTGTATTATGCAGAAGGTCAGAGCAGATGGCCTCAATCCTCCCTTCTGACCTTAGAATCTGTGACTATGAATGAGACAGAAAGGGTTGTTTGTGATTAAGGGCTGGATAGAGGTTTAGGAGAGCTAGTAGGTTTGATTCTCAGCTTGGTCAAAGACTCCTCATGGGACCGTGGGCCAGTGTTTTCTGTCTGTGCCTCAGTTACTCATCTGTGTAGCGGGATCATCTTGCTTCCTTCCATCAGAGTGGGGTGGTGAGGATGAATTAATTCACATTTGTGCTGATGTGTCAATGGGAACCACATGTACAACTAGGCAGATAGAATTAAATACATTATTCAGATCAGCTTAAAAATCAGAAGGATTAAGTTCTTTGTTTAAAATGAAAAAAAATCATGTATGAAGAATGATATTAATATATCATGTTTAGCTAATAACCAAGGAGCCAGCCAAAGCTCAGGAACTACCTGTTCTCATTGCAGGAGCAGAGCCTGGTCTGAAGCAGGAGGAGGCACATCACTAAATAGATTTAATCTCTTTGCACAGAGAAGAGAGACACCAACCAACAGGTAGGTTGAGTATTTCATTATAGCTACCTGCATTTTACTCCTGGAGGTAAACCCAGGTCTTTTGTCATTATGATTATCATTTCTTCCAGAGCAAGCCATTGCCAGCTCTCAAGTTATAGGTAACTGAGATACTTCATGAACATGAAGAGGTATATTCAGTACACCCAATGTCTAAACAAATAATCCTGTGGATCCATAAGCTTCTTTAAATTGTTATTATTTTTATCTGCATTCTTTTCTTTTCCTTTGCATTTCTCTGTCTTCTAAATTCAGGCATACAATCATAATTATACTTGGCACAAGTAATTTTCATTACAATGATTCTGTAGCTTACACTTGCACCAGTTTTAGTTATAGTTTTAATAATGCCTTAAAACAAGTCTGCTCAGATGCCCTCTTCTCTTTATTTTCTTTATTACTAAGGACAGTTTCACAAAAATAGATTCTGTTTTTTTATCACTTCAACTTCTAGATATAGTCAAATTTGTGAACATGCTCATTTAACATTGTCAGTTCTCCTTTGACTTATCTTTGCAACAATAACTACCCCCTCCCCCAGCTCAGTACTTCTGAGTATTTCTCTCTCATTCCTCCTATAGCCAGATGGGCTACGTCTACACTTAGGAAAAACTTCAAAATGGCCATGCTAATGGCCAAATCAAAGAATACTAATGAGGTGCTGCCGGCCTTGGCGCTTCGAAAGTGCTGCATTTTGCTCACACACGGCTTGTCTACACAGGGTTCCTTTTCGAAAGGACCCTGCAGAATTCAAAATCCCCTTATTCCCATCAGCTGATAGGAGTGAGAGAATTTCGACATTTGCAAGGTCCTTTCGAAAAGGATCCCCATGTAGACGAGCCATACATGAGCGAAACACGGCACTTTCGAAGTGCAGCAGCCAGCAGCTTGCGAATGAGGCACTGAATTTTGATTTCAGCACCTCATTAGTATTCTTTGATTTGTCCATTAGCATGGCCATTTCGAAGTTTTTCGTAAGTGTAGACACAGCCATCATGAAACTCTGGCTTCCCTGAAGCCAATGGGGGCTTTGTCACTGACCTCGATTGAGCCACAGTCTACTGTTTAGACCAGTGTTTCTTAGACTATGTTCTGTGGAACACTGGTGTACCATGAACAACTTGCTAGTGTGCCATGAGTGTCTAACACTTTTTTGATATTGTACACTGTTGGTGTGTATCTTCTGTTATTAAAATCATATATGTTACTTCTTCATTGCTATGATACCTGATTCAATTACTTCATTTTGTTTTTGTTTTTGTTTTTTTGTCTGACCAGAAATTTTTTGGAAGAAAATTTTCATAGGTGTTCCACATACAAATATTATTGTTTGGTGTTCCATAGTCTCAAAAAGTTTAAGAAACACTGGTTTAAACTATTGCAGGATATGGTCAACTATCCAGTTATGCAAAAAAAACATAGGGCAGTGATGCACCAGGTGGAAAATGCAATTATCTCCCTTACCATGGTTAGTGAAACTTACATCCACCACGCTGCCATTGCCGCAGATAATTTACCCTGTTCATCATTCAGGGGAAGCAATACCCCTGCAAAATATGACTGAATGAGATAACACAGAGTTGGATAAGAATTGTTTTTTTAAAATGTAAAGGGACAAGATCCAGATAAATATTGTTAAAATATAACCATTACATGGTTATCCAGTTAGCATACTGGTAACTATGAGGCTTACTGGTATACTTACTAGTTAACTAGTTCCCCAGCCTCTGCATGAACCCTGGCAGTTCTGATAATGAGGGGCCAGTGGGCCAGGCAATGGAACCCACAGTCATAGTGAGACCTTAGACATGCATTATCTGTGTGAATTAATTTCTTCTCACATGACAGTGTTTGTTCTGCAACTTGTTTGCTAATCAGCATTTATACATATAGCTCCATGCCTTTACAATGTACTGTTCAGAAGGCAAACTGTGTTAAACTTATAGCTGGTCCCTGCTCTGGGGGGCTTACCATAAGAAAGAATATGAAGTACAGTGATATTTTCACTCAGGTTTATTCTGCCTTTTAGCCCAGTATCATGTCCTCTGTCAGTGGCCAGTGCCAGGTGCTCCAAAGGGAATGGACAGAACAGGTTATCATCAGGCGATGCATCCCTGGTTGCCCATTCCCAGCTGCTAACAAACACAGGCTAAGGACACCATCCTGGTCCATCCCAGCTAATACCCATTAATGGACCTGCTCTCCAGGGCTGTTTCTACACATGCCACTTTCTCTGAAAGTGGCATGCTAATAAACAAACCAAAATATGCTAATGAGGTGCAGATGCAAATTCCCAGTGCCTCATTAGAATAAGGTCACAAGATTTGGAGTCCAGAAGATGCTCTTCCGGACTTCAAAACAACATGTAGAATTGCGCCCCCCCAGGGGTCTTCCAGAAGGAAAATTTTCAGGAAGAAGGGGCCTCTGGAAGGAAGACTTCCTTTCAGAAGACCCCCTCCCAGAGGCCGCACTTCTACATGCCATTTTGGAGTCCGGAAGAGCATCTTCCAGACTTCAAATCAAGTGACCTTATGCTAATGAGGCACTGGACATTTACATATGTGCCTTATTAGCATATTTTGGGCTAATTAGAAACAGCCCATGAATTTACCTCAATCTATTTTTGAACCTTATCATAATCTTCACCTTCACAACATCCTCTGGCAAGGAGTTCCATAGATTGACCGAGTGCTATGTGTAGGGTGACCATCCATCTCATTTTCTGTACAATTAAGTGGAACTGATAAGTTCCTGGTAAATTGTCACCATTTTGCTTCTCCTGCCAGAGATGTTGGATTGATTGCTGTCAGGATATCAGACTGGATACCATAAAGTGAGGGAAGTCACTTTCTAAAATTTGAAAGGCTCCACTTCGAATACCTGATTAGGAGTTAAAAACTGCCCACACATTTCCACAGTCACAAAGAAAGCTTTTTTAGGATTACAACAAAACAACAACATTGTCCCGATGGAGATGATGTCACTGTACATTTTTTTTTAAAAACGGAAAAATAGGGATGTTGATAGCAATTAACACAAATCAACCTATAGAAAATACATACACTTGATAAAGAAGGCTGAAAGTATCCAGTACAAATCTATGGCTAGGAGGATTGAGGACAATAAAAAGGAATTCTTCAACTATATCAGGAGCACACAAAATTGTTACAAGGTAATCGATATGATAGATAAGGATGGCAAAACTGTCAATCATCATGCAAAAAGTGCAGGATATTCCTTAAATATTTCTGTATTTTAGAAGAAAACAGGTTGATGTATCCATATCTTATACTGATAAGAAAGTATTTTCTATGACACCAATAACTATGGAGGAGATGATAAGCAGCTGCTATTAAAGGTAAATATTTTTAAATTGGCAGTACTGAATAATGTGCACCCAAGAGTGAAAAAAGAATGGGCCAAAAAAACGGTATTATTAATATTGATTTAAAATAAATACCAGGACACTGGCAGAATTCTGGGTGTGATTATTATCATGGTACCCAAGACTCTGAGTCAACTTGTTACCCTCAGCTTCCAGCATGAGGAAGTCTTTCCTGTGCCTAGCTGGTTATCAGCTCTCTAACACCATCAGCCTTTCAGCCACTCATGCACTATTTCTGGGTGGAGCCAGTCCTATATGCCTTATGGGTTAACAATAAGTGCACACCAATCCCTGAGTTCCTTTGAATCCTTCCCTGTTGATAATCCAGCACCTCACACAGAACTGTAAGGTCTTTTACCTCCAAGGAATCACTCTATGCCAGTTTACTAGTTTTGCCTTAGACTCCCCTTCTTAGAGAACACACACGACTTGTAATAAACACATATCCTTTTCTTGTAAGAAAGAATAGAGATTTTATTAGAAACAATGTTTACAAAGCAAAACACAACTATGAAACATACATGATCTACACTTATTAGTAATTTTCTTTCCTAGCGTAATAAAGTAGGCATTTTCCGCCTGAAGTTCAGTTTGTCTCATTTCACAGATTCCAGTTTTTCTTTAGAACATCTTTTCCCCTTCAAATTGTCTTCTCAGTGAATGGATCCATAGTGCTTCTCCCCCAGTGTCATACAGAAACAGTCTTTTGTCTTCATTCATGAACAGGATGGTTCTCTATTATTATGTTTTATGTTCACCTCCAAGTGGTTTTGGTTGCTTGCCCATTGTCTCTGATTGTTTCCCATTGATAGTATTGGGCTGGAGCAAGGCTAGACACTAAGCCTCACATGGCATCATCACCTAATTAGGTGGGATGACAACACTCTCTGGTTCAAATGGGCTATCACTGAGAAATGATATCCCCGATGATAAACTTCTACACTATGCTGATTAAGTGTATTTTCCATTTCATTGCATTATTTCTTAAACTTTACTTGTGGATACATCTCTCAAGGATTATGAGTCCTGATAAATCAGTAGTTACACATTACCCATTACAGGTAAATATCCTGAAACAAGGTGTGGTGAAGTGATTTTGTCAGGTCTGAGGTGAGACACTTGCAAAGAACTGTGTACCCTTTACCCAGGACTCTCCCTCTCATACCTGGTGTCTAGGGGAAAAAAATGGTGCCATTATTTCTATCAGGAAAATAAGAGGAACCAGGTAACTACACAGTGGTTAAATCAGTAAAGGCTGATATGCAATCAGGGATTAAAGTGTGGTGGCATAATTAATTCCAGGGGACATGGTTTTATGCAAAATAGTTCTTGTCAAATAAAGCTGATATAATTTCTGGGTGTGGTTAATAAAGATAATTCTGTTGACATCCTTTGAATTAGTCCTGCATATTGTTCTGATTTAGGGAGACAATATACCATCTAGCTCTGAAATCTACGAATCAATAGTCTTACCTTGATCTATTAAGTCTCTTAAACTGTGTCTACACTACAGAGTTCTGCTGTCAGATATTTCTTGACAGAACCTCTGTCTATAGAACATGTCCACACTTAATGCAGGCTCCCTCTGTCAATGCCCTTTATTGACAGAACAGAGTTCTGGGTGTGATGGTTACCAGGGTACCCAAGATTATGAGTCAACTTGTTACCCTCTGCTTCCAGCATGAGGAAGTCTTTCCTGTGCCTTGTCCTCTGTCAACAGAACAGCCAGCTGGAACCTCTGCAAATGGTGTTGCCCAGTGAAACAGAAGCCCCCCTCTGTTGAGAGAGGGCCCCCTGGAATGTCACACTATTTTTTGTTGACAAAATCTGTTGACAGAGACGCTGTGCTTCATATGGTCAAGACAGAACTCTGCCGGGAAAACTGCTGCAGTCTGTCAACAGATTCTCGACAGAACACATTTCTTGTGTTGTTTATAGTGTGTTTATTTGACTGCAGTGGCAATAAAGATTGTAGGATCTGGCCCTACAGGAATTATAATACTGATAATTATTTCCTGTTCCTAAAAATTGGTTTGCACTACAGATGGGCCCCTGAGCTTAACCCGTACCCGATTATGTTTTCTGTGATAGGTGAACTGATTCCTATAAGCAGGACCCCCAATGGTGGGGGGCAAAGGAGACAACTGCCCCAGGTCCCAGGGATTTAAAAGGACCCAATTGCTGTTACTGTAGCAGTTGCAGTAGCTGGAGCCACAGTCCTTTTGAATCACCACTGGAACTGTCCAGGTGGCTCTGAGGGCTGCCTGTGGGAAGGTAGGAGTGGGGTCCAACTCTGCATGCTGGAAGAAGCAGGGTCCAGGGCAGAAAGGGCAGGGCCAAGGGCAGTCAGCCCTTAGGGCTGCTCAGACTGCAGTGCTGCCCTCCCCTTTCCTCAGAGCCATGCAAAGCAGAGGAGCAGCACTCCTGCTGCATTTCAAAGGGGCCTAGAACGCTGGCTGCCATCACTGCTGAAGTAGCAGCAGCAGTAGCAGGAACTCTGGGCCCCTTTGAAATTCCAGGCCCCTGTGCAACTGCCCCCTTTACACTCCCCTTCCCCACATCAGCAGGCATCTGCTTATGGGCAGGCTAACCCCAGCTCCCTGCCTTCCACCCAAGGCCCTGCACCTTACGTGGGCACAGGACAGCCCCCTGCTAGCCCAGTCTGTCAGCCCCCATGCCTATAAGCACAGCTTCTGTAGTACTCCTGTATCTTTCCAGCTGGCATATGTTATATAAACTGAATGAGTTGTTCTCCATCTCATGAATAAGCCAGGCTCCCTTCTTACACTAATTTATTCTTTCTCAAAATTATTATGTAAGAATTCCTTCAGCATTTGAATTAAACCATAAGTTGAGGCATTATACTGTTTTTTTTAAAAAAATCAAGAAAAACACACAGGTTTGATGATATAAAATACTGTACCCACCATTATACACCTTTGGCAGGACATAAGACAGCAGATTTAAAACTCTAATGGGATTTGGGAGTATACACACCATTTTCTGTTCTCATTACTATCCTTGTCATGAGAACAAATTCCTGTTGTTCATCTCCTCTTGCATTACAATCTCAGTCACCAAAATTAGGTGCCAGAATTTAAATCCCTCATATATTGTGTGAAATAGGAAACTGTACTATGTTGACCTTTTCAATGTTTTCTAGTTTGATTGGCTCATCATCACCAGCTCCTCAGCCTGTGTGACCTCAGAAAGAGGTGGAAATGAACAGTCAGTGTACAGAATGCTGCAAAGGTTAAAGTAGTGCAGCATGGGATTGTCTTTCATACATACTGCTGGGCATTTAAACGCTGTCTTCTCTGTGCAGTTCAGATTGTAATGTGAACAGGAAAGGGGAAAATATAATTCCATTCTTGTGACAAGTGGAGGGGGCTTGTGATGAAACATCTCTCAGGACTGGAACTAAGTTATCAAGCCTTTCACCTTGATTAGAGTGGTTCACATCCAGCTGATGATGGAATGGGAGTGAAATTTGGTTGCAGTCTGATGACTGTTCTATCTGTGAAAGGAGCTTGGTGGATTCAAACTAGTTCTTGGGGGACAAGTGTCCACACTGGGAAAAAAAATAACAATCTTCATCTCTCAACACCCTTGCTGGTAGTCCAGTACAGAGGTCAAGAAAAAGAATTATCTATGGAGACTGGTGTACTTTCTCATCTCTGTTGCAAAAGAAAATAAAAATTGGCTCAATGGAATAAAGTTGTGATGGGCAAAGCTCTAAAGCTACAGTCAAATCCTAAGCTTATCTAGAAGTTTGGAGTGCAGAATTAACAGAAGTTATTGTGATATTCTCATGCCAACTTGTAGCTTCTGTTTCTCATCCCACTCCCAGTTAGAACCCAGAAGTGGGGACTGCAAGTCATACATGCTCTTCACTATAGATTTTCTATTGTATTGATCTCACTGGGATAAATTAGATAACTTGTGTGAAGCTATGTGGTTACTCTGGATAGTAATTTATGTGGATTTATTTCAGATTTATTTCAAAATGCTCGGTATTGATCTGACTTTGCTCCCACTGAAGTTAATGGGAGTTTCACTACTTGTTTGAATGAAGACAATGCTGATTGCATTTGAAACCACACCCTATGAAATTACAATCTAAGGCCTTCAAGTATCGGAGGGGTAGCCATGTTAGTCTGGATCTGTAACAGCAACGGAGGGTCCTGTGGCACCTTATAGACTAACAGAAAAGTTTTGAGCATGAGCTTTCGTAAGCACAGACTCACTTCATCAGATGCTGGTCTTGGAAATCTGCAGGGCCAGGTATAAATAAGCCAGACAAGGCTGGGGATAACAAGGTTAGCTCAGTCAGTAAGGGTAAGGCTTACTACCAGCAGTTGATCTGGAGGTGTGAACACCAAGGGAGGGGAAGCTGGTTTTGTATTTAGCCAGCCATTATCATAGAATCATAGAATAGTAGGACTGGAAGGGACCTCGAGAGGCCATTGAGTCCAGCCCCCTGCCTCCACAGCAGGACCAAGCACTTTCTAGACCATCCCTGAAAGCCATCTATCTAACCTCTTCTTAAATAGCTCCAGTGATGGAGATTCTACCACCTCCCTTGGCAATTCGTTCCAGTGTTTGATCACCCTGACAGTTAGGAACTTTTTCCTAATGTCCAACCTGAACCTCCCCTGCTGCAATTTAAGTCCATTGCCTCTTGTTCTATCCTCAGAGGCAAGGAAGAACAAGTTCCCTCTCTCTGCCTTATGACACCCTTTTAGATACCTGAAAACTGCTATCATGTCCCCCCTCAATCTTCTCTTTTCCAAACTAAACAAGCCCAATTCTCTCAGCCTTTCTTCATAGGTCATGTTCTCTAGACCTTTGATCGTTCTCGTTGCTCTCCTCTGGACCCTCTCCAATTTCTCCACATCCTTCCTGAACGGCAGTGCCCAGAACTGGACACAATACTCCAGCTGAGGCTTAACCAGCACAGAGTAGAGCGGGAGAATGACTTCTCGTGTTTTGTTCACAACACACCTGTTAATGAATCCTAGAATCACGTTTGCTTTTTTTGCAACAGCATCACACTGTTGACTCATATTTAACGTGTGGTCCACTATAACCCCTAGATCCCTTTCTGCTGTACTCGTTCCTAGGCAGTCCTTTCCCATTCTGTATGTATGTCTTTGTTTAAGCCTGAGCTGAGAGTGTCAAATTTGCAGATGAATTGTAGCTCAGCAATTTCTCTTTGGAGCCTGGTCCTGAAATTTTTTTGCTGTAGGGTAGCTACTTTTTAGTCTGCTACTGTGTGGCCTGGGAGATTGAAGTAATCTCCTATGGGTTTTTGTATATTGCCATTTCTTATATCTGATTTGTGTGCATTTATTCTTTTACGTAGAAACTGTCCAGTTTGTCCAATGTATATAGCAGAGGGGCATTGCTGGCACATGATGGCATAAATTATATTGGTAGATGTGCTGCTGAATGAACCCACGATGGTGTGGCTGATTGGGTTAGGTACTGTAATGGTGCTGCTGGTGTAGACATGTGGGCAGAGCCGGCAAAGAGGTTTGTTGCATGGATGGGTCCCTGAGTTAGAGGGGCTGTGGTGCGGTGTATAGTCGCTGGTTAGGATTTGCTTCAGGTTGGCAGGTTGTCTGTGGGTAAGGACTGGTCTGCCTCCCAAGGCCTGTGAAAGTGGGGGATCATTGTCCAGAATGGGTTGTACATCCCTGATGATGCACTGTAGAGGTTTTAGCTGAGGACTGTAAGTGATGGCTAGTGGTGTTCTGTTGGTTTCTCTCTTGGGCTTGTCCTGTAGTAAGAGGCTTCGTGGCATACGTCTGGCTCTGTTGATCTGTTTTTTCACTTCCTCAGGTGGGTATTGCAGTTTCAAGAATGCTTGGTAGAGATCCTATCGGTGTTTGTCTCTGTCGGAGGGGTTGGAGCAAATGCGGTTATATCTTAGTGCTTGGCTGTAGACAATGGACCGTGTGGTGTGTCTGGGATGGAAGCTGGAGGCATGAAGGTAGATCCAAGGTCTTAATGCCTCATCCTCATATACTCAGGCAGGCCCTCCTGCCTGTTTGCTCCAGTAGAGTTAGGCAGGTGCTGAGGTCCATGCATATACATGAGTTTGCAACCTCCAGGCCTGAACTGCACAAGACAAACTAATGGAAGACAAGAAAAGACTCTTGATTTTACTGGGAACCTTGCAATATCTGTAACTTTTTCCTTAAAGCCCTGACCACTTGACTCCAGAGACTGCATAAGAATCTCAGCTTTCATTGTAAAACAAATTTTTTATCCCTGATGGTTGCAGAGAGATACTTGAAAAGGTGAAGCAAATGAGCCCTTGTTGCTCCAACAATAGAAGGCAAAGAAAAACAAAATTCACTTTAAAAAACAATATGATTCTTTAGCCAGTTGTATGATTTTGGAGAGGCTGGCTTCTTGGGGTTGACAATGCTGAGATTCTGGATAACAGCTGAGAAACAGGAGGGTAGGAGGATTATTGATGATGCTGGTGTGGTAAGAGACAGAAAATCAGTGCAGTGATTCAAAAGGGGTGTTTTTGACATGGCCAAAACAAGGAGACATGATGATTCTTCAAAGTGGTATTTTCAGTAGGCAGAAACAGGCTAGTGAGATGCAAGAAGATCAAAAAAAGAAGGTTCCACTGATCACAGTGAGAAATGACCCGCATGTGGACAAGTCCTTTAGAAATGGAGATAGTGAGGCAAAGGCAGGCTTCGGTGATAATGGAGAGTTATAAGTGGCAGGACTTGGAGATAAACTGGATGGGAGCTGATGGAGAGAGACCTGTGGCCCCAACACAAAATTTGTAGGCCTGGGACATGAAGGGTTGTCTGTGGAGGTACTGCAAGGAGGAAAAGGCACACGAAAAAGAGATATATTCAGCTTCAGTGAGTCTCAAAATGGCTGAACATTGAAGGGGAACTGTCAGAGAGAGAACTTGAGAGGGGGAGAAGTTATGTGTAGAGAGATACATTTGGAAGTGTTTAAAACAATGGGAGAAGAAAAGAGTAAAATTATAAATGGAGCCCAGGAGAAGAGAAGCCAAAATTCTAACATAGTTCAGTGGAAATGTACGTACCTTACATAAATATAAAGCTTATTGTGCAAGTAATTCAGTTAACCCCGATGTCCTGGGCAAATCCCATCTGTAATAATTACATCCTGTCTCCCCACATTCACCTGTCTACAATGTCTATCAACAGTGACTATATACTGTATAATATGCAGAGCTTCAAAAGGTCTTTGGGATGCTTACTCCAATAAAGTAAGATACAATTATCTTTCTGACTGTGTTCTCACCCTGGATGTGCATGTATAATTCTTACTTATGTTGGGACTAATGTAATGGAATTTAGAGGAGAAGAGGTCTTCGTATGTATTCAAATTAATATGAAAACAGCTTGACATGTGTGATCTTCTTGAAAATCCCTGATTTGTAGTATTTTTAATTGATAAAAACAGTTATATCAAGGGAGGGACTATCACTGAAAGGACATTTTATCACGGAAACATACGTACAGTTTAAAAATTAATATTAGTACTACAATATCATTAATACTCTTCCTAGGAGATAGTGTTTCTTTTTAAAAGCCTCTTGTTTATAATTCAAAAAATGCAAAAACGTAAGCGTTGAAAAGAAAGGTAGAGCCTTCATATACTGAAAAGGTGAATGAATGATCAATGCACTGTTGAGAATAGAGCCTTGAAGTGCTTTACAAATACTGGATAAACTAAACACCTCTGAAGTACGGTAAGTGACAGGGCATTTCTTATACAAAAAAAAAAAAAAGAGGCACAGCGATGTTAACATGGCTTGTCTGGGATCACATAGCATCTGGTTTCCAGGGTGTGTGCTTACATAATACTAGTTAGGAGGTAGGCAATATTTCTTCCAAGGTTCAGTTTCCTATAACAGACTTCTGTTCTGAATTCAACAGATAAGACAGAGTTTTAATGCCCAGCTGTATCTATGAAAGACAATTTTATGCTGCACAGACTTCAGTTCCTACCCTAGCTATCAAGGTCTACCATCTGTAGGTCTGTTATCAATATTATCTGGGAAATTCAGGTCTTAGAAGTAACATCAACTCTCTCTGCCCAAGAATGAACTGCATCGAGCTGTAGTACAACACAGCATTAAACTTTAGGATGGCAAAACAAGAAATAGGTATGCTGTGTCCATAAGAAGGACAAAGAAAATCTATAAAGAGGAGGATAAATCCCTCTTCTTGTTTCATTCAGCTTGTTATAGTTCAGGGCAACTGCACCTGTCTTCCCCTTTCATGGTCCGGCAAAGGCACCCATTCTAAGGCTTCTGGCTCCTCTGTCATCAACTTTCTTGAGCAGAGACCTATGTCTGTCTGCCTCCTGTCCAGAATGCACAGTTCACTGTTTAGTCTGAATTTCCCAGGAAGTCAGACTGCCTCAACAGACTTGTTTTGCCTTTTCTCCAGAAGCTATAAACTGTAATTGACCATAGGTATATATTACCATACAACCCTTGCTAAGCAAGAACATTTATATATAAGCTAAAAGCACTACAATGAATATATTAAACCAATTAAAGAACCTACACACCATCCTAATAAGTTTAACAGTGATTACGCCAGCCCCAAGCAGGGCTCTGACAGGTAACCTTCAAACCCTGCCCAGGGGGTTTTCAGTGGTTACAATTTAATAACATCTTTTTCTCGGAAGAACCTCCATGAATTTGTGACTCTCTCCTTTTTACAGACTTGATCTGGATAATTCATGGACAATAAGTTTCACCTCAGGATGTTGCTCCCAGATACTGGGTCCAGAGATGGAAATTTGCAATCCTCTTCTCCCAATATTTCCTCGGAAACCCACTCAACATTTGTTTGTTTGTTTGTTTGTTTGTTTAAATCCTAAATGTTGCTTCTTCTCTGGCCTATCCAATGAATATTTTGACATTCATAACATTTTTCCAGGTTCACATTAGTCATTCTGCCCTCCCCCCACCATATATCACATACCATCTTGTAATTGTACAAAAGTATTTGCATTTTAATACAATGCACTCCTTAGATATTGAAATGTAATTCATTAACATTTCCCAGGGTATTGATGCAAGTGTCACATGGCCATGCAGAACACGTGGAAGTAGAAGGAAATGTGAAAAAGTCTGAGAGGTTATCAGCACGCAAGTAGGGTGTCAGGATATCTTCTTCAACTGGATATGTATAAACTCTTCCTTAGAAGCAATCCTCATCCATGCAAATTAATGAGGCTGGCTAGAAAGCACGATTTCCATGTGGTTAAAAATTTTGAAGTTTCAAAGTTGTTTTTGTTTGACATTGAACTGAGGCTTTGCAAAAGGTTTTTCATGAAAATAAGAGAGTCCTCCCCAGACTGACCAATGGCCAGGGCCTTCATCTCATGTCACGGCTAACCCCCCATCTCATGTCACGGCTAATCCCCCCATGAGGGGATGGGAATAGCGCCCTACTTCAAAGTTGAACATCGAAGTAGGGCACGTGTAGATGATCCGCGTCCCGCAACATCGAAATAGCGGGGTCCGCCATGGTGGCCATCAGCTGAGGGGTTGAGAGACGTGCTCTCTCCAGCCCCTGCGGGGCTCTATGGTCACCGTGGGCAGCAGCCCTTAGCCCAGGGCTTCTGGCTGCTGCTGCGGCAGCTGGGGATCCATGCTGCATGCACGGGGTCTGCAACCAGTTGTCGACTCTGTGGATCTTGTGTTGTTTAGTGCAACTGTGTCTGGGAGGGGCCCTTTAAGGGAGCGGCTTGCTGTTGAGTCCGCCCTGTGACCCTGTCTGCAGCTGTGCCTGGCACCCTTATTTCGATGTGTGCTACTTTGACGTGTAGACGTTCCCTTGCAGCGCCTATTTCGATGTGGTGCTGTGCAACGTCGATGTTGAACGTCGACGTTGCCAGCCCTGGAGGACGTGTAGACGTTATTCATCGAAATAGCCTATTTCGATGTCGCTACATCGAAATAAGCTACGTTGATGTAGGCTTCACATGTAGACGTAGCTTTTGAGTGAGATTTTCAAAGGCACTTCTCTCCAGTCTATCTTTGCTCCGTTTGAAGTTCAAAGGAGTTTTACTATTCACTTCAGTGGAGAGTCCAACAAAGCACATCTGAAAATCGCAGCCTTTAAGGTTTATGTTGTTAAGAGTTCTATGGCTGAACTTGAGAATATTCTTAAGTGCAGAATCCATTTGGAGAGGCTTGTCATACATTCTTGGTACTTGTACCTCATTTGATGGAACAAGGCAGCACTTAAGTGTTAGAGCTAAATTTAACAAAAAGTGGGGGGATCCCTGTCTTAACCATTCAGGTTTGCATATGCCAAATATTATCAATCCTAACCCCTTAAGGTTATCGTGAAGCCTTTGTGCTCCTTGCAATGGATCAGTCACTCATCCATTTTAATTAGTAGAATGAAGTTGTTTGGTGAAGCTGCTGAGCAGAGACAGGCTGTTTTTAGTGTCTAAAGAAAAGTTGTATCATCAGTAGTTTTGGTTGTGGGGCAGTCCTTGGAGAGAAGCTGTATGAGAGAGCAGATTGTTCTGCTCGTTAGTGTCTACATAAGAAGGCAGTTCTTGGGACAAAGTAGATTGCTAGGAAATGGGCTTTGATGTGTGTGGTGAGATTTCTGGAGGAAGGGATTCCACGGATGCTGTTTGTGACCTTCTCTGTTCAGACCTATGTATGTGTTCATATAGCAATTTAAACTTGCACCCAAACTCCATGTCATTGATTTTTCCTCCACTGAGAGTCTACCCTTAAAGCTCCAGAATCCTCGTAATGCTGGGCAGATGAACAATACTGGTGTCAACATTGGAGGTTTGTAAGAACAAATACCTATCAGAAAAGTTCTAGTTATTATAGTCCTGCCTTGAGTGCAGGGGTGACTGGCACAGGTGACCATTTGAGGTCCCTCCTAGTCCTATACTTCTGTGATTACCTTGTGTAACCATTCTATTAACGCCAGATGCCTGCCAGAAGGGCCGGGTTCAACTCTTGTGGGGTTTTCCTGTCAAGGATACAACCAACCAGCTCGAGCCCCCACCCAGTGGCCTGGGACAATTTTACCCCCGTGCTGGGTGCCTGTTAGGTGGTTCTCCCCCCCTCGCAAGCACAGAGTCTGAGACAGAAATGGCTTGTTTAATGACCATAACCTACCCCAAGGTTACAGCGATAGATGCAGTATATCTAAGCAAAGAAGAGACAAACCCCCTTTACCCAAATACCATCCCCATATGCAGTAGAACCCAGTCTCTTGCTGGGGCTCTTGGCCCTTTACCCCCCACACACAGTTACAGGGTGTACCTTTTGCAGTGCAGTCCCAAACCCAAAGATACATCACCAGGGCAATACTAGCTGTCTACTTGTCTGCAGCCTCCCCTTGCTGCCACCAGCCATCTGCCGGTCACCGCCGCCCGCCAGTCCGCCACCACTCCTACAGGCCAGCCACCTGCCAGTCCTAACCCCACTGCTTGGGATCACCCTAAGGCAGATCCCTGTGATTTCAGCTCTGCGTGGTCTCAGCTACCACTCTGTGACTTCAGCTCTTAGTATTACTAGTGTGGAGCTTTACAAACACCCTAGTATCCAGGTCTACCTTTCAACAGGTGGAGAGAATTAGCCAAAGCACAGGCAGGACCAAAGCACTCAGCAAGCTGGCTCAACCAGTACCCCTCTTCTCTTCCTTACACTGCTTTAAACCAGGGAGCCCTGTGTAATCAATGTCTTACACAGCTATGGTGACTGCCCTGTCCCCCACAACAACCCAGAGCATTGGTGAGATCTCACAACTCCCGCATTAAGTGTCAGCTTAAATTGTGATTTTACAACTACATGTTTACAATAGACCAAATTTCATGGCTTACTTGCTACCCATTAGGCTTTGCCTGAAAAGGTATCACACATGCACACCTTTGCATTCTCATGCAAATGATCACTGGGAGACACTCTCCTCCCAGCCTCAATATCACACCTGCCGCCCTTTGCATTCTCATGCAGATGACCTCTGGGAGACACATTCCTCCCAGCCTTCAGCAGCATTGCGTTCCTTCTGCCACATTCCCTACACTTGGTTAGTGTACATGGCTACCATCAATGGGAAGAACCATAGAGCAGCAATCTTATTTGGGACATTTACACCCTACTGCAATATGCATAAAAATACATGCAACTGTTATTCAAGGTCTTGATCCTGAAATCAGTGGTGGTTTTGCAAGTGGTTTCTAGAAGAACAGGAGTCTCCAGAGAAACAAAGTGTCACATAACTTGCAATCAAAATTATGTGCAGAGCTGGATTTGAGTTATCTGGAAGGCTCATTAATGAATAAGAATCCCTCAATGGTAAATCAGCCATCTTTATTCAGATCCAGCTTTTTTTATTCTCACTACAAGGTGGCAGTATAACAGCTCCTCTACAGTGGTGCTCGTTGGCTGCAATGATGCTTTTAGAGTGGGCTGGAGGACAACTCTCTTTCACAATTTTTGATGTTTCTAAATTTGTTTGTGTTTCACATTAGAATGGAAACCAGCCTGTTAAAATGTTTCCATGAAGCCAATGGAAACAGTCATGTTTCGATTCATGTGTCTCTGAGTGACTGGTGAATCCACCCTTGGTGTTAGACCCTTGAAAACTTACCCTTGAAAACTTCATCAAAATCTTTATATTTCTGCAGAGTGTTTCAGCTTCAGTGAAATAGCACATCTGAACAAAAGCAAAATTCTCAAGTGTTATGATCAGCTGTAGACACGAGACCTTGAAACAAACATTTCACTGCATACAAAACCTGTCTGCTCTTCTAATATGTTATTTTACTCACTGCTTGGAACACCGACTGCAGATGCTTTCACTGAGATGTTTCTATTAGCCAGTACAGTGCATAATAATGTTTGAACTGAAAATGAACAGAGCATGTGACTTGTCTTATTAGATCAACTTAGATTTCTGAGTTTGTCTTAGCAGGTGGCAAGATTCTTCTGGCCATTTTCCCTGCTTTCTTTTTTCCTAGTGTAGTGCATTCATCACTGCCTCTGGTCTCTGCAACACACAGGTTTGTGGATTACTCTTCCACATGATGTTCTGTGATCCTATGTAACTTCTCCTGGAATGTAGCATCTGGTCTGTTCACTTCACCTTTGTTTGCTTCCTACAGCTATTCAACATGGCTTGCAGTTACGCCACTCTGAAGCATCAGAATTCCAAATGTCTGCAGGGCATTTCTTTCTTTAAGTGTGAATGCAGGTTAATAACACTGGCATTTGCTTAAGGCTCCAAGCAGCAGGCCCCACAGTCACCATGGACCCTCATGCAAGGCAGGAGGTTGGCCCTGCTCCATGCCCAAGGAAGGGCAGGCCTAGGACAGTCAGCCCTTAGCACTGCTCTAACCACAGCGCAGCCCCACCCTGCATCCTCAGAGTTGCCTGTGGCAGCAGAGCAGCCTTGCCCCAGCATTTCAAAGGGATCCAGATTTCCAGACTCAGCCACTGCTACTTTGGCAGTGGTGGTGGACAGACCACTAGGCGAAATGCCAGGCCCCTGGGCAACTGCCTTCTTTGCCCTCACCCACATCAGCAGGCCCAGCTCCAAGACCAAATGTGACATGTGACTGAGTGCCTCATTTCTGATACCTGAACAAGTCCCTGGTTTTCACAAAGTGATTAAATTCAGTCCCTGATAATCAAATCCTTTTAAAATGACTCAAATTGGGTACCTAAAATCACTAGTTGCTCATGGTATTTGGGTCCAGGCCTGTATGGTTTTCATTCTGGAAGGTAGCTCTTCTGCCTTAGTCCCCCATAGGCTTATATCACATTTTACTTTGTTCCCTTTATACCTTCCAGACAGTCACATTGAATTATTATACAAATCTGCTAGGAAATTATATGTTGGTTTATCTAGTTTTTAGCACATCACCTCATATTTCAAATATGTTAGCTTCAGGCATTTTGGTTTTGTAAGAACACAAACTATTTCCCATATGTTCCACACAGAAGTTCACTTTTATTTCCCATTTGAACCTAGTATACGAAAGACTCTTGCCCGCATTTAATGAAGCACTGGCACAGCTCTGTCATGATAATGCCACTTTTGGTTGCTGCTTGGCAAGTGACTTCTGAAGAGTCATGCCCTGTCTTTTGACTCTAGCTTGGAGGAGTGTGTAGGTTGGATCTTGGTAGTCTCTTCTTCCCAACGATGACGTCTTGAATTTGCAGAGGCTCATCAGTTGTAGACTCGCATGTGGCTGAGGAGTCCAAGCCTTGAACAGCATGGGCATTCACAGCAGGGGCGAGGGAATTGTCCTGGCTCTCTTGGTGTGGCTGCCGCTGTTGCTTTTCTCCTCTCACAAGCATCAATCAGGTGTATGCATCACTTCTCTTTGAAGTTGTCATACACGTGTCAGATGAGAGCACACCAGCCTGTTCAGTCTTCTTCATGCTACTCTAGCTGCTTTGGCTTTAATCCAGCATGAGCAACGTTGGCCTTTACGCAATTCAATGTCCAAATGAAAAAGGTTTTCTGCATACACGAGGGATTGTTTTTGGAAAAGCAAGTTACAGAGTATCTTAAACCTGACTCACAAGGAGAACTGCACACAAACGAGGCCCATATCATTATTTATATTTACCTAAAGGACCCAGGCCAATCTCAGGCAAACTCATAAATATAGTATATTGCTAAACTCCTATTAAACTATCATGTATTCCTTTCCCATCATTGCTAATTTCTAGGATAGTTGCATGCAAACAGAAGCTTTCTCTCTTTTTTTCTCTAATTGAAATTTTATTATAGGCAAACAGAAAGTAGGAAATTTAAAGTAATATATATGCATGTACCGAGACAACGGAGATTAGCTCCTTGCTCTAAAGGAGCAACACCGTCGTTTGTGAATCTTTTGATGGTATTGCAACCCAGAGCTTGTGAATTCACCACTATGGAAGCAATTGTGAAACATGTCATCTCTCTGAATAAATCAGAGAAACTGCAGGAAGCTCTAATTTAAACAGGAATTCATTCAGGGACATCCTATGGCCTATGCAATACAGGAGGTCAAACTAGATTATCACAGTGGTCCCTGCTGGGCATAGAATCTACAGATAAATGGAAAGAGAAGATTCTGCTTACCATGAGCTGCTCCATCCCCACCATTTTCCTTCACTTCCAACTTAGATCATCTCCATCCTATGCTGATTTCAGCTGAGCTCCTTAGCACTCTTCTAGTTTCCTCTTTCATCGAGGTGCCTTCTACAATTGCAGCTGATGGGTAGAATTCACAGAAGCTCTGAAGCTGCTCTAAATTATTCCAGAGAAGCTTCCTTATCCTAGCCCGGAGGTGAAAAAAACAGCCCCGGGGGCCAGATCTGACCCACCAAACATTTCTCCCCAGCCCTCCCAGATGATTAGCTAAGTGGGCATACTTACAGCCAGCACCATGTTTTCAGCTACTTCCCCCTGCCCCCCCACCCCTTGTTCTGGCTGAAGCCAAGCTGCTTCTAGGATTCTCTTGCTGTCTGTGCAGAGGGAGAGAGGTGGAGAGGGAAAGGATATTGCTGAAGTCAGGTTGTTCTCCTGTTCCTGTACCCATCCCTGCACAGCAGGAATAGGGGAGAGGGAGACACACAGCAGAGCTGCTCCAGTTTGAAGCATGGACAGTGAGAGACTCATTCAGGAGTGCAGAGTACAGGAGTGGGGCGATAACAGAGTGGGGCAGAATTCCCATGAAGAGACAGCGAATGGCTTCCCTTAGAAACTTACCCAGCAGCAACCAGCACACACACTTTGGCCATGTCTACCCTAGCCAAAAATTTCGAAATGGCCATGCAAATGGCCATTTTGAAGTTTACTAGTGAAGCGCTGAAATACATATTCAGTGCCTCATTAGCATGCGGGTGACTGCGGCACTTCAAAATTGACGCGGCTCGCCACCGCGCGGCTCGTCCCGATGGGGCTCCTTTTCGAAAGGACCCCGCCTACTTCGAAGTCCCATTATTCCTAGGCAGGGTCCTTTCGAAAAGGAGCCCTGTCTGTACAAGCCGCGCGGCGGTAAGCCACGTCAATTTTGAAGTGCCGTGGCCGCCTGCATGCTAATGAGGTGCTGAATATGTATTTCAGCACTTCATTAGTAAACTTTGAAATGGCCATTTGCACGGCAATTTCAAAGTTTTTGGCTAGTGTAGACACGGCCATGCACTGCAGCACACCATCTGTCACAAAATCTGTCTCACACACAGTGTTTCTCTTTCATACTCACACACTGTCTGTCAGTTTTGGGCCCCCAGGTATAAAAAGGATGTGAATATGCTGGAGCAGTTTCAGTGGAGGGCAGCAAAAATGATTAAGGGGCTGGAGCACAAGACCTATGAGAGGAGGCTGAGGGATTTGGGCTTGTTTAGTTTCCAGAAGAGAAGACTGAGAGGTGATTTAATAGCAGCCTTTAACTTTCTGAAGGGGAGTTCTAAAGAGGAGGGTGAGAAACTGTTCTCAGTGGTGTCAGATGGCAGAACAAGGAGGAGTGGTCTGAAGTTGAAGAGGGAGAGGTGGAGGTTGGATATTAGGAAAAACTACTTCACCAGGAGAGTGGTGAAGCATTGGAATGCATTGCCTAGAGAGGTGGTGGATTCCTCATCCCTCAAGGTTTTTAAGTCTCGGCTTGACAAGGTCCTGGCTGGGATGACTTAGTGGGGGGTTGATCCTACTTGAAGCAGGGAGCTGGACTAGATGACCTCCTGAGGTCCCTTCCAGCCCTATGATTCTATGATTCTCTCTCTGTAGCACCCAGCCGTGACCTTTCTGTCCAAAGTCCTGCCCCTTCCAGGGACACAGAGCCAGCCCGTGACGAGTACCACAATTTGTGGAGTGGCCAGCCTCTCTGCAAAAACTGTTGCCCACCCCTGCCCTAGCTGCTCCAGCTAATATGGAAGCACATTGATGGAACTATGTTACCTGAACTCACTCTTCGGATCCTGTGCTGAGTCATATTTGCCAGATCCTAGTTTTGAATGTGGGACTGGAAGTGCTATTATTATTGTTCTTTCTAAGTGCTAACAGTAAGATCACCTCTCCTGAGGAGCTTGCAGTCTGAAAGACAGGCCCAAAGAAATCAGCACGCCCTGTGAAACTGAACAGAGGGAACTGTATTCATTTCCTTTCTGCTCGTGAGCACCAGGAAAGAGTCAGTCATTAGTAGGATGATACAGCAAGGAAGGCAATTCTCATGGAGACTGATTGTCTGTAGAGCTCCCGAAGCATAAAGGGGAGAAAAGATTCTCCAGAGTATAACCTAAAGTGGCTTTGCACTAAATATAGAGCTGGTAGAGCAGGGCTGTATACTGCCATCTCATTGTAGGGGGCGTGCTGGCAGCAGTGAAGGGGACACAATAAGGTGAGTGGACTACTCTACCAAGTTGACCATGACCACTTATAAACTCCATGAAAGCTACAAAACTTGTCTCTCTCACCAACAGAAGTTAGTCCAATAAAAGATACTGTCCCACCCCACGTCTCCAGTAGACTGGGACCAACTCTATCTACTACAATAACAACACTGCGCACAGCATGCTCAATGGAAGCTGCAGCAGCCCATAAGTGGTTGTAAATTACACCAATGGGCAGTCAGACCCTGGCCAATGGTCCTGACATAATAGGAGCACAAAGCCACCTTTGCTCATCTCCAGCCTTATGCCAATCAGCAGAACAGAGCAAACAAGACTCAGATCCATAGTATGTGTTGCTGGATTCACAAGAGGAAGCAGCAGAAACCTTGCAATAGAAGCTGTTCCCATGAGATATTCCACCCATTCTTTTTAAAAGATCCAAGAGTCCAATAATTCCAATAAACTCCAGGTAAGTACCTCAGCGGCTGGAAGTTTATCTGAGCAGTCCAAGCCATTTGAGATCTACCAATCTTTCTCCTGTAAAATATAAACAATATCTTTATTAGGGCTCTTGCGCTTTGATGTTCGGATATGCCCAACTAGTGAATACAAGTCCTGACAATGCAGTGATTATCTCTGCAAAAATTCTGTTGTACTGCTGGATTATGCTGCTTTCTGCAACTAGCAGGGAGTCATTGTATGCAGCACATACCACTAAGAAGTTCATTTCATTAGAGTAGGTTCTGCACGTCTCCGCTGAATACTGAACAAATAACACAGACAAAAATGTCACGAGAATTTTGGGATGCCTGGACTTGAATGAACACAGAGTATGCAGCTACTCTGTGATGACTGAGTGTTGCAAAGAGTCAGAAAGGATGTATTTTTTTAAAAAAGAAAAATGACTTCCAGGATCTACAGCTTGTTTTTCTAGCTGTGAGAAGCACAACAGTGGCAGAAATACTATAGCTGCTGACTTTTATGGAGGTTAGAACACCAAACCACCACTTTTTATTTGTGTGCCCCCTAGCAGTGAGTGCCTGTTTTAATTTCAGTTTGCTTTATTGCTTGCTAGTTAGAGCAGCAGGCAGTACTAAAATTGTTATTAAATGCAATCTGTCTCTTTAATAACGGTTACAAAATTAAAACCATAAAGTTGATTCATAAAGTACAGAAATACAAACTAGTTAAGAACTTACTTTCTAATGTACTAATCCAATAGGTGTTCTAGAAATGGAACATATTTATTGATTTGTATTAAATACACAAATGGAGTCCATAATATGCGCATTATGAACTTTAAAAATGTTCATGGTACCAGTATACAGTAGTATTCTGCAGTGGAATAAGGGGAATGCTTAAGGGCTTCAAGGAAGAATTGGGATCTCTTCACAGTTGGTTCTGTATAGATGCATAGTAAAAGGTGGCTCAGGTCCCAAAGAGTTTACAGTTTAAAGCATTGATACTCAGACTAAGGCTCAGCAGCTGTAAGTGACTCTTTAACATGTCTCCCATGCCTCTTTTCAGCACTGTGTGATTTCATTATTAACCAATCAATATGCTTTTATTAGGTTATTAACCAATTGTAGAATACTTGATCAGATTTTTCTTCTGTTACAACACATCTGTTTTAAACAAAATTATGAATTCACACTAATTGGCCATGTCTACACGAGCCCCAAACTTCGAAATCGCCATGCAAATGGCCATTTTGAAGTTTACTAATGAAGCACTGAAATGCATATTCAGCGCCTACTTTGAAGTCCCCTTATTCCCATGAGCTGATGGGAATAAGGGGACTTCGAAGTAGGCGGGGTCCTTTCGAAAAGGAGCCCCGTCTGGACGTGCCACGCGGCGGCAAGCCACGTCAATTTCGAAGTGCCGCGGCCGCCCGCATGCTAATGAGGCGCTGAATATGCATTTCAGTGCTTCATTAGTAAACTTCAAAATGGCCATTTGCATGGCCATTTCAAAGTTTGGGGCTCGTGTAGACGTAGCCATTGTGATTCTTTTGAGTAATGTTGAGCACCAGTTTGACTCCCAAGCCACCAAGGTGTGAGTATCAGTAGTTTAGAGAAACAAGAGGGGGTGAGCATGAGTATATGTGTGGTGACAGAAAGATGCACAAGATACTTGCAAAAGAAAAGAGGCTTGCATTATGCACAACTCAAACCTGCTAGGTGTCCATTGTTCTCATTTTTTCCAGCATCAGCTCTGACTGCCTGCTAGTAAAATAAGAGAGATCTCTCATGCTAGAAAACTAACCCATGGAGAAAATATTCTTTAATTTTAAGAGCCTTTTAGGTTCCTGAAGCTCAAGTAGGGGTTGTTTAACAATCAACTCAGCTTAAATTATACAAAAAACATAGGTCTTCTTGGGTACATCTGTGCGATCTCTCTCTCTCTCTCTCTCTCTCTCTCATTGAGTATTTTTTTTGTGATTTCCAGCTATCGATGGATGTATCATCAGAATATCCACAGGAGCTATGGGAGCCTTGTTATCTCCATTTCGCAGATAGGGAACTGAGGAAAAGGAGGAATAAGTGACTTGACCAAGGATGCACTCCACATAGAATCCAAGTCTCCTGAGTCTCTATCCAGTGTCCTAGTGTCCTAGTCAAGATGACTTATTTATATGAATATGAGGCTGTGGGTAAAGTTTTTCGGAAATATCTCTCTGACTCAGAAGCCTCAGTGTTATCTTATACAATTACGTAAGAGCCAAAGGCTCATTGAAAGTCCATGAGATTTAGACTCCTAAGCCAGTAAGACATGAGCTTTTTAGTCACTAACATGCTTGTGAAAGTTTCGCCCAAAACCTTAATAATACGTCCCAGTACTTCCATTTTTTGACCTTTTCAACAGTTTTCTGGCTGATTTCAAAAGGCCCATGAAGGGAAAAAAGGTTATTTGCTGAGTTAGAGCATCAGTGTATTGAGTGGGAGTGAAGTAGGTGTTCCTTTTGAAGACAACGAAAACATACCAAACCTCTTTACCCCCACAGCCTTCTTTGAAGTCTGAAAGGTGGAGACAGCAAAAAGCCAGTTTATCTGAGAGCGAACAGGTCTCTGGTGATGGAATTAGGACTCACTGGGCAAGCATATATAGTTGTAAATGTTATTTATGTGGTGCCCTCTGCTCTGCCAGCAAACAATAAAACCTCTGGAGTTAAAACTGGATTCCATGTTGAGGGAAGGCCAATATGGAAGGCAGTGATGGCTGCTTGTTAAACCCAAGAAGGATTTACAGGGATGGTATTTGTGCTGCTATAGTTCTTCCTCGCTGTGGAGCAGAAGAAAGCTGAACACCTTGAGAAGCCTCTTTCCAGTAAGAAGGTTCACTCTCTTCTGGTCCTTCGGGTTGGTTGTGGGGTTTTTTTTGTTTATTTTTGTTTGTTGGTTTTTTCCTTTTTCCTAGTGCCTGTTATTCTTCTCAAAAATAAGCATCTCTAAATACGCAGGGGACTGTTTCTCGGATGTAGGTTCAAAACCTATTGCTTAGCCATTCATGCCAGTATATTTTGCATGAGGTGTTCTGTGTTCACAGTCTTTCTTGTAACAGTCATTTCTTGCAATTCTGTTCTTTGGTTTGAGATCAAAAGATGATTGCAGTCTCCTCACTCCACCTTCATGAGCTCTGTGTGTGTGTGTGAGAGAGAGAGAGAGAGAGAGAGAGAGAGACCTTGCATGTACTATGCCATTTCTCTATCTGTTCTGATAATAGTCTTTGTCAGGAGAACAAGGCATCCAGAATTTTAATATCACACAAAGCTCACAGAAAACACTGTACTCTCCCAACCTGTCATATGAAATATTCAGTATTTGGATTATCTGGCCATCCTTGCCACTCTGTGGCAGGTTACCATGGGCCAAGGAGAAGAGAATTGTAAGACGTTAGTTGAAAAGAGGACTGCTTGGAAAGATGAAAGTGCTTTAATCCCCTCCTCTATCTATTGTTGTTTCTTAATTTCTAGACTAACCAGAAAGGAAATATATTAGGAGCAAATTATGATCCTTCCTCTTCAAATGTCTCTACAGCCCCCAGAACAGCAGTACAGTTCTATTCTGCAGAGTGGAGCACAGGATTTGAGGTGCCCAAGGGTGCCCTTTTTGGTGGTCTATATGGTGGATAATATTTAGCAATACGGTGGTATCCCAAAATAGCTGCCCACACCTAAGAAATGTGCCGTTGTCCTGAAGCAGTTTGAGGTAACAGGCAGGATATTCCAGTATCTCTGTTCACCTTATCACAGGGGAGCCGTATCTACACTAGCCCCAAACTTTGAAATGGCCACGCAAATGACCATTTTGAAGTTTACTAATGAAGCGCTCAAATACATATTCAGCGCTTCATTAGCATGGGGGTGGCTGCGGCACTTCGAAATTGACGTGCCTCGCCACCACGTGGCTCTTCCCGACGGGGCTCCTTTTCGAAAAGACCCCACCTACTTCGAAGTCCCCTTATTCCCATCCGCTCATGGGAATAAGGGGACTTCAAAGTAGGCGGGGTTCTTTCGAAAAGGAGCCCCGTCGGGACGAGTCGCGCGGCGGCGAGACGCGTCAATTTCAAAGTGCCACGGCCGCCCGCATGCTAATGAAGCGCTGAATATGTATTTCAGCGCTTCATTAGTAAACTTCAAAATGGCCATTTGCGTGGCCATTTCGAAGTTTGGGGCTAGTGTAGATGTAGCCAGGGAGTACAGGGATGCCTTAAAATAGTGCTTTATTTTGGCATATGATGGAAAGATAATAGAGCAGGTAATTAAAGAAAGGAAAGATAATGGAGCAGGTAATTAAAGAAATCATCTGCAAGCACTTGGAAGGTGGTAAGGTGATAGGGAACAGCTAGCATGGATTTGTAAAGGACAAATCATGTCAAACTAATCTGATAGCTTTCTTTGATAGGATAACGAGCCTTGTGGATAGGGGACAAGTGGTAGATGTGGTATACCTAGACGTTAGTAAAGCATTTGGTACGGTCTCACATGATATTCTTATCAAAAAACTAAATGCAATTTAGATGAGGCTACTATAAGGTGGGTGCATAACTGGCTGGATAACCTTACCCAGAGAGTAGTTCTTAATGGTTCTCAATCCTGCTGGAAAAGTATAAGTGGGGTTCCGCAGGGGTCTGTGTTAGGACCAGTTCTGTTCAATATCTTCATCAACGATTTAGATATTGGCATAGAAAGTATGCTTATTAAGTTTGCAGATGATAACAAGCTGGGAGGGGTTGCAACTGCTTTGGAGGATAGGGTCAAAATTCAAAATGATCTGGATAAACTGGAGAAATGGTCTGAAGTAAACAGGATGAAGTTTAATAAGGACAAATGCAAAGTGCTCCACTTTGGAAGGATCAATCAGTTTCACACATACAGAATGGGAGAGACTGTCTAGGAATGACTAAAGCAGAAAAGGATCTAGGGGTTATCGTGGACCACAAGCTAAATATGAGTCAACAGTGTGATGCTGTTGCAAAAAAAGCAAACATGATTCTGGGGTGCATTAATAGGTGTGTTGTGAACAAGATACGAGAAGTCATTCTTCCACTCTACTCTGTGCTGGTTACGCCTCGGCTGGAGTATTGGCACCGCAGTTCAAGAAAGATGTGGAGATATTAGGGAGGGTCCAGAAAAGAGTGACAAGAATGATTAAAGGTCTAGAGAATGTGACCTATGAAGAAAGGCTGAAAGAATTGGGCTTGTTCAGTTTGGAAAAGAGAAGATTGAGGGGAGACATGATAATGGTTTTCAGGTATCTAAAAGGATGTCATAAGGAGGAAGGAAAAACGTTATTCTTCTTGGTCTCTGAGGATAGAACAAGAGACAATGGGCTTAAACTGCAGCAAGGGAGGTTTAGGTTGGACATTAGGAAAAAGTTCCTAACTGTCAGGGTGGTCGAACAGTGGAATAAATTGCCAAGGGAGGTTGCGGAATCTCCATCACTGGAGATATTTAAGAACAGGTTAGATAGATGTCTATCAGGGATGGTTTAGACAGTACTTGGTCCTGCCATTGGGGCAGGGGGCTGGACTCGATGGCCTCTCGAGGTCCCTTCCATTCCTAGTGTTCTATGATTCTATGATTCTATGATTTATACAGTCTCACATGCCGAAATAGCCTATTTCAGAATCTACTCAAAATAAACTATGTAGTTTGTGTAACGCAAATTGCTTTGGTTATTTCAAGGTTAGGCTGTCATGTAGACATAGACTTTGTTAACAAGGGTGGCAGACCCCAACCTGGAAGCTTCAGGAACTTTCTGGAAGCACGGTATACTGGATGGTGGGCCAATGCCTTTTTGTTCCCTGACTAGGCCCAAGCCCTCATTGGTCAGATGAGGCCCTGCGCCCCCTACAAAAGGCTCCCCATCTGGTAGCAGGGAGGAAGGTTTTGGAAAGCGCACGGGAGGAGCAGAGCGAGAGCAGAGCAGAGCAGAGTGAGTGAATGAGTGAGTGAGTGAGCAAGCAAGAAGGTACCACGGGGAAGCGGTGGGTGAAGTGGCCCAGGGTGAGGTTGCTACTTTGGGGTAGGGGTGAAGGCCCTGCCAGTTGCCTCTTGTCCTCGTAGGGACCCTGGGCTGGAGTCCAGGGTAGAGGGTGGGTCTGGACTCCCCCCACCCTTCCCCAGATGGATTACTCCACTGGAGCAGGCGCGGGTCTTCAAGGGGACTGGCTTTATCCTCCCCACTCTGGACTTGCCTGTGATAAGGATGGCTCACTAAGCAGAAACTGCTGCCTTTGGAAAGGCCTGGGTAGATAAGGGGTCTCCGTGAGTCTCTGAGGCACAACAGAGAACCGCCAGGAAGCACAGGGACCCACAGGGGCTGACAACGGACTTTGTCACGCTGGTGTCAGCAGTGGGATAGCACTGCGCAGCAGCCAATAGTAACCACACAGGGTAAATGAAGAGAAGAAGTGGGAAAAGAAACCAAAACAAAACAAAACAAAAAAACCCAAACAAACAAAAAAAAAGAAGAAGGAGCACTTGGGTGTGGGTGTTAGGATATCTTAAAATGGAGGATCTAGTGAGGGTGTTAGTCCAAGCTACAGTGACTCAGCAGGAGGCCAACCAGGTGCAGCAGGAAACCAACAGACTCCTAATCGACCAAGCTGCTGCAGATCGGGCCCTCCTCACAGAGGTGGTTGACCAGCTTCAGGAGCTGATGGGTCGAACCCCTGGGGGTGATGGGGTGAGGACCCTAAGGGCCGCAGGCTGTCTCTCCAAGATGGCACCAGGAGATGACGTGGAGGCCTACCTCCTTGCTTTTGAGAGAATGGCGCAGCGAGAAGCCTGGCCAGAGGAGCAATGGGCCACTATCCTGGCCCCACTTCTTTGTGGGGATGCCCAGAGGGCCTACGACAACTTGCCACCAGAATACGCCAATACCTATCCGAGGCTCAGGGAAGAGATTCTGGCCCAAATGGGGGCAACTGCAGCAGCCCGGGCCCAGAAGTACTATGCCTGGGAATATCACAAAGGTAAGCCACCAAGGGCTCAGATTTTGAACTAGTACATCTTGCCTGGAAATGGCTGCACTCTGAGGCCCATACTACTGAGGACATGTTGGAAATCCTAGTGATAGACCAGTTCATGAGCAAGTTACTCCCGGCCCTCTGGGAGTGGGTGGGCCAACATGACCCCACTACATATGACGAAGCAGTTGCTCTGGTAGAGCACTGGCTAGCAGTGAAGGGGCTGGCTCGCACTTGCCCGGACAACAGGCCTACCCCTAAAGGTAGGCCACCAGCTCGAGTCTTACCAGGATCTGAACCCAAGAACCCAGTGGGCCCCAGAGAAGAAAAGGAGGGGGCTAGAGGGAATCAGGTATCAGAGACAGGAGGAAAGGAGCCGAAGCCACTTGACCCTAACACTCAGCCCCATTTTCCCTGGGGTTCTAGGCGAACCTACAGACGCTATGGGTGCAGGGAGGTGGGACACATAGCCACCCAGTGCCCCAACCAAGAGGAGCCAATGCAGTGTAACCTCAGGGACTGGTCAGAGCCATGTGCCCTGCTTGATCTAGTGGGGGTAGTGGGTACCCCCCACACGTACATCCGCCCCATACAGGTAGAAGGAAAGGAGACTTTGGCGCTAGTAGATTCAGGGAGTGCTGTCACCCTAGTTTCTAGGAACCTAGTCAGACTGGAGCAGCTATTGACAGGGAAACGCACAGGGGTGACTTGCGTCCATGGGATGGTGAACTTTTACTCCATTGCAAGGGTGAAGATACACATTCAGGGGTCCAGCACTCAGGTGCAAGCTGGGGTGGTCCCACACCTACCCTATCCGGTATTGATTGGAATTATGTTCTTCCATGTGTCTGACAATTTTATTCTTTACCATTGTTTCGACTAATGTGCCTCGTACTGACGTTAGACTTACTGGTCTGTGATTGCCAGGGCTGCTTCTAGAGATTTTTTAAATATTGTCATTATATTGGCTGTATTCCAGTCCTTGCATACAGAAGCTGATTTAAAGGATAGGTTACAAATCAAAGTTAATAATTCCACAATTTCATATTTGAGTTTTCAGAACTCTTGGGTGAATGCCATCCAGTCCCAGTGATTTGTTACTGTGAAGTTTTTCTATTTGTTCCAAAACCTCCTCTAATGACATTTCAGTCCCGGACAATTCCTCAGATTCATCACCCACTGCCATCTGCAACTTTGTTGCTGTGTGGTTAAAAACGAGAACCCCCCAGAGATGCCCTCGCCACCCATAGTGTCCAGCAGCAAAACATCCTGGGAGGAGGAGATAAGATCCAGAATTAGAAAAGGTTCCTGGGTGTTGGTGAGATCAGCTGCTTCATTCACCTGCTGACCATTGTTGTCCTCTTCTTCCTCATCCACCTTGTCCCCCTTGCTGTCTCCAGGGGCTTCCCACAGAATCTCTTCAGAGGCATGCACAGACTCTTTCGAGACAGTGGTTGGGTCACTCCCTAGAATCCCATGCAGCTGCTCATAGAAGCAGCAGGTCTGTGGCAATGACCCAGAACATCAGTTTGTTTCCTTTGTTTTATGGTACACCTGCCTGAGCTCCTTTATTTTCATGCAGCACTGTTGAGCATCCCTGGTGTGTCTTTTTTCCTCCACGCCCTGTGAGATCTTGGCATATATTCTGCATTTCTTTTTGCTGCTTCATTGTTTCACCAGCACAGATTCATCCCCCACCACAGCAATGAGGTCCTGGATCTCCTGCATACTCCATGTTGGAGCTTGCCTCTGTCGCTGGGAATTCATGGCCAGATGTGCTGCTAGGTGTGCTGCCTGTACCACTTGCCACACTTGCCAAACAGGAAATGAAATTTGTATTTTCCCAGGCTGTTTTCTGCACAGCTGGAGAGCAGAGGAGCTGAAAGTGGTGGCCAAAGTGTACACACTGAAGAACAGTGGGGCATCCCCAGGAGGCCAAGAATGTTGAATTTCACATCACTTGATCTGCACAACCTTAAAGGTCAACTATGCAAGGTTGAATTTGACATTATTCCTCGTGAAAAGCAGAAGTAGAAAATTCAGCCTTGGGAGCCCTTAAAGTCAATGGAATGGACCCTGTAGTGTGAACTGATTCCTTAGAAATTCAACCTAAGTCACCTAAATTCAGCTTAATTTCCTAGTGTAGATCAAGTGAAAAACATGTACAATAGTTAACAGTTCTGATTTGTATCAGGGGGTAGCCGAGTTAGTCTGTACATTCAAAAACAACAAGAAGCCCTATGGCATTTTACAGACTAACACATATTTTAGAGCATACGCTTTCGTGGGGATCTGTCGAAGTGGGTCTTTTCCCACAAAAGCTTACGCTCCACAATATCTCTTAGTCTGTAAGGTGCACAGGACTTCTTGTTGTTTTGATTTGGTAAACTAATTAACCACATCCAAAAATAAGAAATGAATGTGAAACATCTGGCTCAGTTTATGTATTTTCATAGCCCCTGTGACACTCAAGTGTCATTAAACTACAGAAGTAAGTTTTGTGCCTCAGGATGTCAAAGGAAACCCCCCAAATGTGAGTGTAATTAACATAGTGCTGCCTTCTTGAGTCTGCAGACTGCCTGAAATCATGACTGAGAGGTACATATTACCCCATCCCCACTAACCTCCTCAGTGTGCTGAGTCTAGAACTTCTGCTGATACTTTCAGTTAAGCATTCTCAGTTTAGTTGCAGGTGACTGTAAATAGATGGAATGGGGAAAGACTGTGGGACTGAAGCACAATAGGAGGGAGGAACTGACAAGGACTGCAAGGAAAGAAGTGGAGTGTGAAGAACAAAGGAGATGGAGAAGAAAGGGAAAGAAACAGAAAAGAGTGTGTCACGGGAAGAATAACAAAAGGCAGAGATAATTTTGGTCCAAAAATCTAGGTGAATTTCTATAGTCTGAATTATGCAGCAGGTCAGACAATGTGATCATAACGGGCTCCTCTGTCCTTGAAATTGATGAACCATTTTTTCCTCCCATTTTAATGCTTAATGACTTGATAAGGTGCTGAGCAAGCAAAAAAAATCATGCAAGTTTAGTTGCTGCATAAAAGCTATATTGTACTCTTGAACTTTGTGCTAACTTTCCATTGACCTCACTAGTTTGTCATCCTTGTAACCCGGGCCCTTGTCAGAGTGTTTTCCTTTCATCTACCTCCCGGATTCTTGTCGTGCAGACAAAAAGCAGAAAACCAGAATTCCCAAGTGCAAGCAATGCAATGTTTATTGGGGCTGATGTCTACCAAGTGCATGCATAGCTCTACATGCTTGCAGAAGCAGTGTCTCAGTGTTCCATTCCCAGCTCTGATGCAGCAGAACGTTGCCTGTGTTCCCATTCCTCATTCCCACCTCCTCCTGCTTAGAAGGCCCAGATATACTTGCCAGGCATGCTCCTAATCACACTCCTTACAGCTGATGGTCATGCTTTGTTTTGGAGGTTGGTGTGTCTGGGGTCCTTCATCCCGCTTTTTTTGTATCTTCTGGGAGGGGTAGGGAGTGGGGTTGGTGTCTGGCCAAGGCCAGACTTTTCTTTTGCTTTTTGTGTTTCTTATGCCTGTCCTCCTTCTTCTTCTCCTCCTCCCCACTTGTCCCTCCTAATTGGTTATTAGACCTTAGCTTGAAAAAAGAGCCAGTGTATGATCTTATATTACACTCCCACTATACCTTATACTGCTTTTAACTCCAACTCTGTATCTCTTTTCACCCCATCTGCTTGTGGGCACATGTAGCACCTAAGCTATGTCTACGCTACAGCGATCTTTCGAAAGAAGTTCTTCTGGAAGATCTCTTCAGAAAAAACTTTTCAAAAAAGCATGTCCACACACAAAAAAGCAGATTGAAAGATTGATCCGCTCTTTCGATAGACAGCTTCCACACAGCCCCTGCTGTTTCAAAGGAACAGACCCGGGATCAAAAAATCCAGTGCCATGAGGACTGCTCTTTTGAAAAAAGGGCCTGCGGAGCATCTACACAGTTTTTGTTTTTGTTTTTTTTTTCTGAAGAAGTTTCCGAAAGGAGGCGCTGTTGCTGACGTGGGAGTGGAAGATGGCTTCCGGAAGAAGAGCCGCATTCTTTTGATTTTTGCATCAAAAGAGCACATTTTGTGTGTGGACACTCCATATGTTCTTTTGAAAATTGGCCTGATTTTCCAAAAGAACTTGCTACTGTAGACACAGCCCTAGTGTCTTTGTTCACACATATAAGTAAGAATAGAAGCGTATACAAAAGTCAAAACCAAAACTCTATCCCAGGCTAACAAGCAAGCTATTTACTACCAGCTCTCATAATTTCATGTGTAATTAGCTACCCCACTGAATAAGTTTGACACCCCTGAATTAGGAGGCTGTCTTTAAAATCCTGTTGGGTCTTTCAGTTAATCGGACTTTAAAGAGTGATGAAACAGAAGTTCCCTATATCTATTCAGACTTTTCTTTAAAATGGTTCAAAATTCTTTGTAAGTTTTGCCTTACAATGTCACCTGTTTTTTTTTACTCAAGCTCACCTCCAAACTTGCAGCCAGAAATGCTCCCAAAATGCACTCAGGAAGGCTCTCAGGTGAGATGCTAGGGATTTAACTGAAGCTGGAATGTTACTTAGTGAGCACTAAGTCCCAAGCATGTTTGGGACACATTAACAAACCAAAAAGAGAAGTGAATTGAAATATCTTCCACTATGAATTGTAGGCTGGGGAGAAAGACACATAGAAAATCCAGTCATGCTATCTTAAGTTTTTGTACTACTACCCGTCACCGTAGCATCTGGGTGCCTGCCACATGGAAACAATTGTAGCTATTGTAGTATTAACTTGGACCAATAATTGTCCTCAATGAGAGTTTCTCTCATTCTTGAGATGTCAGCAGCTGCACATCATCACTGCTGACCCTTAACTCTTGTTAATACAATCACAAAGCAACCTATCAAAACAACAAAAATAAGTCCCTGCCCTTCCCTAATGCACACTGTACTGCAACACTGCTGTCTTATAATAATTTGGAAAGAAAACATTTTCCAGTTAGGATAAATAGGATTGTCACTTAAATTACCTCAGGAAAAAACAGAAATTCTAATGCCAGAGCTCAAAACAATAACTCATGAAAAAAGGAGCAGTTTCTAAGCACAGCATCGTAAGAGCTGAAATGGAGAACACATGAGAAGAATCTGTGTACAACTCTGAAAAATGTACAGGAGAAACCTAAAATGACCAGTTCCTGTAAGAATACAGGGCATGATGCTCCACTCTTTCACAACACATTTCTTCCATTGCTTCCAGTGGAGCTTCACTGCTTAAAACTCAGATAACAGAATAGAGAAACAGGAGTAAAACATGTAACCTTTTTCTATCTTTCACACCTAAATATTGGGCTGAAAATGATTTTAGTTCTCATGCCCACTCCACAGCTTGAAATTTCTCTTTCGAAATCTGTCAGCATTAGGGGCCTTTCATCTGGAGCAAAAACCAAAGTATGGTTCAGGCTGCCGCTAATTGAAATCCTTTGTATTATATGAGTCTGCTCTTCTGGTAAGTGTTTAAATAATCCTCCTTTATTGTAATTTATATTTTAAGGGAAAAATTTGAGACTGTAGTGTCCTAGACAGCAGAAAAAGAGACAAAACTATGCACTAATGAGTATAAAGTTGACAAGGGCAAAATGGCAGTATTTTGTAGGAAATTTTGAAAAAAGAAAAACATTTGTATTTTCAAATATTCTATAAAAATATTTTGGTTCTTTAACAAACTTTTTGTTGCGGGGGGGGGGGTCAAAAATCCATTTTCAGTCATCCAAAACCTTAAAACTGAACTGAAAATAGCTTTTCATTTTTAATTCTGGAAATTATTAACCAATTGTTTTTATTCAAACTGTTGTCATATACACAACTGTATATATATATATAACAACTGTAATATAAAGGAGTCTCTTTATTGAGACTGCTAGGTGCTGGTTTTCTAGTTCCCAGGCAAACTAAACAAAGCAGTTTTGTTACTGTTGCCTGGAAGAATCTCTCTAAATCCTGTCTTGGACTAGGGGTGATGGTAAAGACACAGGATTAAGTTCTGGGGACTTACTGTTATTTCACTTAGAGCTCCATGTTAATTTTTTCACAAGTGAATTAGAATATCTCATTTTCTGAGGCACAATTTGATGCCTTTTCAGAAGGAATTGATGTTCAGTGGGCAGATGCTTAAGTTGGTCAGTCAAAACCATTAGTCAGTTTTGGCAAACTAAATGTCAGTAGAACACTGGACTGGGACTCAGGAGACATGGATTGTATTCCCAGCTCTGACAAGGGCCTGTTAAAAAAAGCTGGGTGAAGTCTCTTTGTCTCTCTATGCTTCAATTTCCTCATGTAAAAAATTGGGATAATGTTATTGATCTCTGTGTAAAACATTTTGAGATCTGCTAATGAAAAGTGCTATTAAAGCTGGGTATCAATGATCATGATATATACAATGTATCTATAGCTGATGATGAAATAGCTATTCCACTTCTACTCATGGCAAAAAAAAAACATCTTAGGGTATACTTGAGCCTCTTGGTACTCTTTAGTTCTGGCTTAGAATAGTTCTGTAGGATTCCTGGATGTGACAATTTTATTTTCTAGACTGGAGAAGAGATAACGGAACTTCCTTTTTCATTGAAAAAATGTCTTAGGGTGGAGCTGATCACAGAAACTCTTATAGATTTAACTGTGAAGTGAATGATGCAGCTTATGAAAGTGCACCATACCCATAGGATCATGTACCCATAACACAACAAATACAACCTGAAGGTGCTTCTGTTCTGGAGGACCATGCAGCATCTCTATGGCTGTGATCTATAAACACATTTTTGTACCTTGAAGACAGAACTTTACTTTCTTCAAGGCTATCAGCCAATTATATCCTTCAATTAAGAAATGGGTTTCATAGAATCATAGAATCATAGAATAGTAGGACTGGAAGGGACCTCGAGAGGCCATCAAATCCAGCCCCCTGCCCCCACGGCAGGACCAAGCACTTTCTAGACCATCCCTGAAAGCCATCTATCTAACCTCTTCTTAAATAGCTCCAGTGATGGAGATTCCACCACCTCCCTTAGCAATTCGTTCCAGTGTTTGATCACCCTGACAGTTAGGAACTTTTTCCTAATGTCCAACCTGAACCTCCCCTGCTGCAATTTAAGTCCATTGCCTCTTGTTCTATCCTCAGAGGCAAGGAAGAACAAGTTCCCTCCCTCTGCCTTATGACACCCTTTTAGATACCAGAAAACTGCTATCATGTCCCCCCTCAATCTTCTCTTTCCAAACTAAACCAGCCCAATTCTCTCAGCCTTCCTTCATAGGTCATGTTCTCTAGACCTTTGATCATTCTCGTTGCTCTCCTCTGGACCCTCTCCAATTTCTCCACATCCTTCCTGAACTGCGGTGCCCAGAGCTGGACACAATACTCCAGCGGAGGCCTAACCAGTGCAGAGTAGAGCGGGAGAATGACTTCTCGTGTTTTGTTCACAACACACCTGTTAATGCATCCTAGAATCATGTTTGCTTTTTTTGCAACAGCATCACACTGTTGATTCATATTTAACTTGTGGTCCACTATAACCCCTAGATCCCTTTCTGCTGTACTCATTCCTAGGCTGTCCTTTCCCATTCTGTATGTGTGACACTGATTGTTCCTTCCTAAGTGGAGCACTTTGCATTTGTCCTTATTAAACTTCATCCTGTTTACATCAGCCCATTTCTCCAGTTTATCCAGATCCTTTTGAATTATGACCCTATCCTACAAAGAAGTTGCAACCCCTCCCAGCTTGGTATCATCTGCAAACTTAATAAGTGTACTTTCTATGTCAATATCTAAATCGTTAATGAAGATATTGAACAGAACTGGTCCTAAAACAGACCCCTGCAGAACCCCACTAGTTATACTTCTCCAGCAGGATTGAAAGCCATTAATAACTACTCTCTGGGTACGGTTATCCAGCCAGTTGTTCACCCACCTTATAGTAGCCCCATCTAAGTTGTATTTGAGTAGTTTATTGATAAGTATGTTATGTGAGACCATGTCAAATGCTTTACTGAAGTCTAGGTATATCACATCCACTGCTTCTCCCTTTATATTACATTAAATAAAAGTAACAGGTACATATAGGTATTTTATAGGCATTCAATATTTAACAGAACAGGAGCTCAATATTAAAGGTCTGAAATAGATTTCCTTGCAATCAAGTTATGGTGATACCGCTCCTTCCCCAGAGCTGTGTGATACTTTCCAAAGCACAGAGGCTCTGAGAGGGGCCACAGGGTAAGGTGGAAGTGGAGCCCTGCTCCACACACTGAAAGGGTCAGGGTCAAGGGCAGAAGGGGCTAGGCCTATGACAATAAAGTCTAGTCTCTGCTGGCTTTCTCTGAACCACTTGTCAGCAAAGGGAGTATGAGCTCCTGTACTGAGTGGCTGAAGTCCTAGTTTAGTTAATCTGTGTGAAGGAGATTTGCAGCAAACCCAGAGCTTGTTTGGGGAATTGTGTCATGTGCTTTTGATCTGAAGGTGTTGTAACATACAAGAGAGCTTGATTTCCCTAGTGTCATGTCAAAACACACATCCACTTTCCTTCCACTCACCTGCCTGTTTGAAGTTTAGAAAAAACACAGCATACTAATTTCCTCCATTTCTTATTATAAAACATGTATTGACTTTCCATAAATATATATCTTTGTTTCCTGATGCTATTCTGATTTAATACCCACTGTTTCACTGGAATTACCTAACTGGGTCCATGGTTGCAGAACAGGAATATGCCATTCCAAATCTGAGCAGAGGACCCATCTAGCCTGTCCAATCATCTAGCATCAGATCCTTGTGAGAAAAGTGAATGAAACCCTGCAGGAGACAGTTATAGCTTAACCTGCCCCAAGGAAAAAAATTCCCAATAATCACTCCGAGTTAGCTTTTGACTAAAATCCTAGAAGAATGGCAGTTTCTATCCTTCCCAAAAATGTTTCCTTATTGTTTTGTATTTACTGTTTGAACTCTAGACACTTTTGTTATATATATGATGCCTAATCCATTTTTTAATCCAGCCTAGCTCTGGACCTCAATGGGACATCATGGGCTATGAGTACCCCAGGGTTGTGTGAAAATATTTTCTTATCCGTTAGAAATATGCCATCTTTCAATGACCTTGGTGTTTGTATTGTAAGGTGAATATATGATCCTGATCTACTTTTTCTATGCCATTCATTAGTTTGCACGAGTTTACCTTTATTATTTCTTCTGATGTTCGTCTCCTCTCTAAGGCCCTAGTCTTGAAAATCCTTGAAAAACCTCTCTTCTTCTAAGGTTTGAATTCCCTGCAATTTCAGCTGGGCAGAGTGCTCTTGTTTCCTTTCTCAGAGCATTGCTTCTGGGTGTCAGACACTGGCTGTTATACACTCCAGACATGGCTGAACTGTGGCTGCAAACTGTAGAGTTAAGTCAGGTCTACATACTTAACAACAACGCAGCAGCACAGCTGCACCATTGTAGCACTTCAGTGAAGATGGTATTACCCTGATGGCAGGGCTTCTTTCATTGCTGTAATTAATTCATCTTGATTGGAGGCTGTAGGTGTGTTGATGGGAGAACCTCACCCATTGATTTAGTAGGTTGGCATAACTGTGTCACTTGAGGTGTGTGCATTTTTCACCCAGATGTCATACACCTGAGTGATAAATTTAGATGTATATTTATAATATAGACCTGGATTTATGCTCATAAATCTTCTGGTGAATAAGGGCTGAGTTTCACATGAGCCTGGCCCAATTTTGGGAGAAAACCACAGCATAGTTTTTGCCCCAAAAGCTTACAGTCAGGCCAAGTTTCACTTTGAGTTTGGAGGTTTGTGTGAATCCATAAATCAGCACCACCCTGAAGAGGGACATGAGCCTATTGGAATAGAAACAAGCCAAGAAAACAGTCTGTGCAAACCCCTGCAAGTCAAAAGTGCAAGACCTTGCAGGGGTCCATTATAGACAGTAATTGAGCTGCTCAGAAATATTTTGACAAACTATTTCTTCGTTCAGAAAATGCTGACGTGTCCAACATTTCATGGAAATGTATGAAATGCAACAAGGTGTCGCACATCCAGAATGGAATTTCTTGAGAGAAAAAGAGTGCATCACCAGCCAATAGCTCAGCACCTGAAATGTGAGAAATTCAGATTCCAGTTCCTGATACCTACCTGGGTTAGGGACTCCTCTGGGATGGAGTGTGCTTTCTCTCTTTGAGATGTTCTGCTGGACCTGAAAGATAAAATTATGTTTTTCAATGCAAAAAAATGCAACCAGCTCTAACTCTGCTGTTTTCTTAGGGGTTGTCTTCACTGCAAAAGTTAGCTCAAATTAGAGCAACTGATATATGTACGTGGTAACTAGCCTAGCTGGACTGAGACTAGACCAGAGTTACACAGCATGATTTCATTAGCAGCACAGAGGGACTGGATTAGTGGCTGATGAGTTGTTGTAACTCGAACTGCTGCATGCCTACTATTACTAGGTCCAGCTTCAGGGTTACTCTACCTTCACCAGCAGATGGGCCAGGTAGCTCATGATTAAAACATCACTTAATTCAAACCAGAGGTTTTGTGTATGGACAGGAATCCAGTTGGAGATAACATTTGAGTTATAACTTGAGCCTACTGTGCTATGAAGACACCTCCTTAGACTTCACTGTCACCAGAAGTGAGATGATTTAGGCTGGGAAATCTGTTAGATACTATTAGATGTTTAATTTGTCCTGGTAGTAGTAGTAGTAGTAGTAGTAGTAGTAGTAGTAGGAGTGTGCTCAGGGTTGAAAAATATACAAAACCAACTGCCACTGTCCCAGGGAGTTTATACCTAACATAATCTGGATTTTTTTTAATATACTTACCAGTTTATTGTCAGTTATTTTGAAATATCTGAGTTCATTTTATAGGATTTGGAAACATCTTTTCTTCACAATTGCCAAAGGAATTTTAACATAAATCAGATAGATGGTCACTGAGGATATGGCTACACTGTAGCTATGTGTCAAAATAACTTATTTGCATAGCACAAATTGGCTATGTCTATACTATGGAGCTCTGTCGACAGAAGTCAGAGTCAGAAGAGATTTCCCAACAAACCTTTGTTGACACACAAAAGTGGATCACTCTGGCCATGGCTTTCAAAATCTGGGGAGTCCTTTCAAAAAGCCCCTGTCTACACTGGTGGCATGTGTTTCAGTAGTAGTAGTAGTAGTATCCTTCAGTCTACGTAGACTATGGATTGCGCCCTTCGTAGTTCCGTTTGGCATCCTCATTTGCAGCATCAGCTGTGACTGTAAAGACCCACACAAGAGTGACAGTCCTTGCTGCATCTGTTGCATATGTAATGGGTGTCTGGCAGGTCCTTGCTGTGCTTTCTGTGGGCTCACTTCTCCTTTGCTAGCTGTCTGATCCTCAAGTCACCCTTCTGAAGGCCCTTGTATAGTTCCTGCCTCCATCTGTCGCAATCGTCTGCCAGCTCCTCCCAGCTGTCTGGCTTGATGTCTACTTCCCTGAGGTCTCTCTTGCAAACATCTTTGTAGCGCAGCTGGACGCATCCGGAAGGTCTTTTGCCAGAGGCTAGCTCGCCATACAGGATGTCTTTTGGGATCCTTCCATCATTCATCCTGTGGACGTGGCCAAGCCAGCGGAGCCGCTGCTGCCTGAGGAGGATGTGCATAGTTGGGATTCCAGCTTGCTCAAGGACGGTAGTGTTGGACACTCTCTCCTTCCACAATATTCCAAGGATGCGCCTCAGGCAGTGCAAGTGGAAGACATTCAGCCTCTTTTCCTGGCGGCAGTACAGGGTCCAAGTCTCGCTGCCAAAAAGGAGGGTGCTGAGGATGCAGCTCTGTAGACTTGCAATTTATTGTGAGCGTACAGCTTGTTATTGTTCCACACTCTCTCGCTGAGTCTGGACAGAGTTGTGGCTGTTTTACCGATCCTCCTATTTAGCTCAGTCTCCAAGGACAGGGTGTCGGTGATGGTGGACCCGAGATAAATGAACTCGTTGACGACCTCTAAGGTATAGTTGTCAATGGTGATTGATGGAGAATCCGCAACGTCCAGAGCGAGTACGTTTGTCTTCTTTAGGCTGATGGAGAGCCCAAAGTCCTTGCATGCTTTGGAGAACCGATCCAGCAGCTTCTGAAGCTGGTCTTCTGCGTGTGACACGACAGCAGCGTCATCTGCGAACAGCATATCTCTGATGAGGACTTCCCGCACCTCAGATTTAGCTTTCAGCCTTGCAAGATTAAACAGTTTCCCGTCAGATCTTGTGTGCAAAAAGAAGACCTCTGTTGAAGATCCAAAGGCGTGTTTAAGGAGAAGTGCAAAGAAGATCCCGAACAATGTCAGAGCAAGCACGCATCCTTGTTTGACGCCACTCCTGATGCTGAAAGCATCCGATAATGTGCCATCGTATGGACGGTTCCTCTCATGTCTTCGTGGAAAGACTGGCTCATCTTGAGTAACCGTGACAGACATCCTATCTTGTGGAGCAGTTTGTACAGTCCATCCCTGCTGACCAAGTCGAAGGCCTTGGTTAGGTCGATGAAGGCAGTATAGAGTGGCTTCCTCTGGTCCCTGCATTTCTCCTGCAGCTGCCTCAGAAAGAAGACCATGTCGATGGTAGATCTCTCTGCACGGAATCTGCACTGTGATTCAGGATACACCCTCTCAGCAATCTTCTGGAGTCTGCCGAGGATGACACGAGCGAACAGTTTACCAGTGATGCTTAGGAGGGAGATTCCAAGGTAATTGTTGCAGTCGCTTCTGTCTCCTTTGTTCTTATACAAGGTCATGATGTTAGTGTCCTGCATGCCCTGTGAAACCTCTCCCTCTCTCCAGCACAGGCACAGTAGCTCATGCAGGGGTTCCAGGAGTGTGTCTGTGGCACACTTGATTACCTCTGGTGGTATACCATCCTGGCCCAGGGCCTTTCCTACTGCAGTGCTGTCAATGGCTTTCTTCAGTTCATCCACAGTTGGTTCCTGGTCCAGTTCGTCCATTACTGATAGAAGTTCGATGGCATCGAGGGCTGAGTCGACCACAGTGTTCTTGCATGAGTACAGCTCGGAGCAGTGCTCGACCCAGCACTTCATCTGTTTGGCTGTGTCAGTGATGACTTCACCAGATTTGGATTTCAGAGGTGCCATCTTGTTCTGGGTGGGTCCTAATGCCTTCTTGATGTTCTCGTACATTCCCCTGAGGTTACCAAAGTCAGCACTGGTCTGGATGCTGCTGCATAGCTCAAGCCAGTAGTTGTTGGCACAGTGCCTCGCCATCTGCTGTACTGTTTTTCTGGCTGCTCTGAGTGCTTGCAGGGTATTCTGGCTCGGCGAATGTTTGTACTCCAGGAGCGCAGCACGCTTTTTTTCGATGGCTGGAATCATCTCATCGGAGTTCGCTTCGAACCAGTCATTTGTGTTTCTAGCTCTTCTTCCAAACACCGACAAGGCCGTGTTGTACATTGTATCCCTCAGATGTTGCCATCTGGATGTCACATCAGCACCCCCAGGGTTGCTGCGCAGATTCTCCTCGAGGGTTGCTCTGAACTTTTCAGCTGTCTCTGAGTTAGCTGTCTTTCTGGCATCGATGCGGGGCCTTCCAGTTGGTTTAGAGCGGTGCAGCTTCTTGGGAATCACCTTGAGTTTGAAGCAAACTAACAAGTGATCTGTATCTCAGTCAGCACTATGATAGCTGTGTGTCAGAAGGACGTTTTTGAGGTTAAGTGGCATGTGTTTCAAAAGCAGCACTTTCGAAATGCGCATGGCTGCCATTATGCTAATGAGGTGCTGCATATGCATTGCAGTGCCTCATTAGCATCTGCCAAAGTGGCTCATTAGCATCCCCCTTTTGAAAAGAGGGTGCTAGTGTAGCCACAGACTCTGTCAATACACTCTGTCAACAGAAAGAGGCTGGAGTCTCTGGCCACTTTCTCAACAGAATGGGCCCTGGAACCCCAGAAAACTGGGTTGCATGGAGGACAAGCCCTTCATGGAGCCCTGGCCCCTTAAAGGGCCCCCCCCAACCCATGTTCCCTGCCCATGCTAAGGTTTGCCTATTTCCTGGAGGGACATCAAGGCTACTGCAGAGTTCCCACACTTACTGAGAAATAGTTTCATCTTTCCAGTTAGCCATGGTGCCAGAGTAGTCCCTGGGCTTGTGCTGGCCCCACACACAGGTGCTGCATCTTCTGCTGCACCTCGTCCCAGCCCTCCTCCTCTGGAGTGGTGAACCTGACATCACTGCCAAGGAGTATGTCCTCACTGTCAGAGGGCACTCCTGGTGCCTGCCCACTTGGGTGATCAGGTGGGTCTGGAGAGGCAATACCAGTGCCAACTGGTGGGACTGGCTTGGATTGGGGCAGTGGGATAACAATGTACCCAGAGCTTCAGAATGTGGAAGGACACCTTCCTGGAGCTGTGGGCCTGGCTTGTGTTCACCCTCTGGAGACAAGACACCCACCTGCAGCCTATGATTCCCATGGAGAAGAGGGTCGCCACCTCCAACAGCTACTGCTATGTGTGGAACCAGTTTGGCATGGGCAGGTCAAACATTGCAGCCCTCCTCATGCAGGTAAGATATTCTCAGGCTGCAGACCCCACATGGGGGGTGGGGGAGCCCACCTGAAGGGGACCCACTGTGAGTTGTATTGGGGGTACAACGGGTGGGGCAGGGTGATCTCCCTTGCCCTTGGGAGATCATGCCATCCCACCCCCACATAGACCTACAATCGGTGGTCAGCCTCCCTGGCGGGGCTCTGGAGAGCTCAGTGAGGGGGCTGGAAAGGGACCAAGGAACCCTCAGAGCCCAAGACCTTACCTCACCTCATCCCATCCCTCACCTATGTGCCCTGTCTCATCCCCTCACAGGTCACAAGGGCCATCAACTCACTCCTGATGTGGAGGGACATTTGTCTGGCAGATGTAGACAGGGTCATGACCAGATTTGATGCCCTGGGGTTCGCCAGTTGTTTCATGGCCATTGATGAGACCCACATCCACATCTGTGCCCCGGACCACCACACAGCCTAGTACATCAACCAAAAGGAGAACTGCTGCATCATGCTACAGGCCCTGGTCGACCTCTGGGAACAGTTCATTGACATGTACACTGGGTGGGTGAGCAGGGCACATGATGCCCACATGTTCCACAACTCCAGCCTGTTCCATAGGATGGAGGCATGCACCTTTGTCTCCCGACAGGAGCTGGCCTTTGAGGACACGGACATGCCATTGTGCATGGTGGATGATGCTGCCTACCCTCTCCTACCCTGGCTCATGAGGACCTATACCAGCTGTCTGGACCCCATCCAGGTGATTTTTAATACCCACCTCAACCAGGCGTGGAACCAAGTCGAGTGTGTCTTCCGGCATCTCAAGGCATGGTTCAGGGGTCTCCTGACCTGCCTGAACATGGTGGAGGAGAATCACCCCCAAATTGTGGGGCCGTGCTGTGCCCCCCAAAACCTTGTGGAGGGGAAGGAGAAGGTCTTCCTCCCACAGTGGGGGTGGATGCCAGCCACTCCTATGAACAGCCAGGTGTGGCTCCCATCCGCCAGGCCCATTAGGATCCTGGAGGCCCTGAGGGAGAGCTTCTCTCAAGGACCCTAATAACCCCCATCAGGGTCCCCCACAGTGAGGTCCTTGGGCCCACAGACCCCACCCAGGCCCCACCACTGCCTGTCCCTTCACCCACCCACCTGACCCCTACCCAGTAAAGAAGGACACAGGCATGGTGAACCAAGACCTTTTTAATTGGAACAAAGAACAATACGTAAAATAAATGTTGTCACCAGAAACTATTTATAGTGTGCAATAAAAATTAACTATATACAGTGGGGGTGGGGTAAGAATGGGAGGCATCTGAACTTGGAAAGGTGGGGCATGGAACAGAGTTGGGGAGGCATCAGTCCAGAGAAGAGGTGGAGGGCTGCAACTCTTCAGGGGAGTGGGACCCCCTGCAGACTCAGCAGCAGGAACGCCTCCTGCCACAGGTTTGGCATCTCTGATGGGGCTGAGATGGAGCCAGGAGCACAGGGAGGTATGGGTGGGGAGGGGCTGTGGCAGGTTCAGGCTCAGCAGGGGGAGCAGGGGGTCCTGGAGGACAGGGGGACAGCCACGGCAATCAGCCACCAGGCAATGTCCAGGACACCAAAAGGGATGTCCAGTGGGGGCAGGAGTTGTCAGGTGGGAGCAGGGGCCGGAGGCGTGAGGGTGGTAGGCATGGACAGCTGGGCCAACTGGTCCCACCAGATGCTGGTGACAGCATCTAGGCAGGACATCAGCTGGTCCCATACCAATGCCTGCCCCTCCCAGTCCCATGCCCACGACACCTCCTCAGCCTGCAGTTGCCACTCCAGCAGGTCAGTGAACTGCTAGAGGGTCCTCTGGTCCTCCTTGCCCCAGTGACAGGCCCTCCAGTCCTCCTCACCTCTGTGACAGGCCCTCCAGCCCTGGGCCTGCCCACGCCATAGTTTTGTTGCCAATTTTGTCAAGAAAATCCTATAGTGTAGACATGGCTATTGTGTTAGTTATTTTTCAGTAACTTATTTTGAACTTCATGCTGAGCAAACAGCACTGAAGTTCAAAATAAGTGACTATTTTGAACTTCCCACTACCACTCTCATGACAAGGAGTAGCAAGAATAAAACAGCATGCTTAAAATGCTATTTTGAGCATTATGGTTAGCCATGGGATTTCCATTTTGGGATACAAATGTATCTTGAAATAGAAACCACAGTGTAACCATAGCCTGAGAGAAGTTTTTGGTTTATGGACAGGAGCTTCTGTTTCAGAGAAATATTTCTCATTGCTTCTTTACTGTCTTGTCCATTGGCATTGGCAGATAGAACTGAAATCTTACCTGCCTTCTTAGAATTCAAATTCTGTGTCTGATACAGGAATGATTTGGCTGCCTATTTAGGGAGTGGAGAAGCCAGGCAGTCAGTGCATCTATGTGTGATTTTATTGCTTTGCATCTGTAGGACTAATCCCACATATGCAAGTTAACTTGACAGGTACATTTGTCAAGGAAAAGCTGAAGTTAACAGCAAATTATCTTGATTTCATTTTAATCCAATTTGAGCTTTCTTGATATTAGTTGTGGGGAAATCTTTTTGTGATTTCCTCTGGGTGAATTTATAATCAGATGAGTGGCAAGTTTTAGAATACAGTGTACTGAAAAAGCAATCTGGCAGGGGAGCAAATGTCTAGTCTAAACATTTTGGTTCTTTAGCTTAAAAGGGTGAAAAGGGGAGATTTTTATTTTTTGTTATCTTCTCGACAAAATAGTTGCCTAAACTGATTCAATCATAAGGACTGAAATGCCTTGTATAGAGAAAGAATTGTTCTTTTCTTATAACCTGGTAACAGTGAGATGAAGCATTATTATATGTGTAACTAGAGACAAAAAAGACTGTTTAGGTTACTTAAAAAAGGAGTAAAGTGAAGCGACAAATTTCAACTGAACACAGTGCTATGCGTTGTGCTTGTCTGCGGCACAGTTGCTACAGAACCTTCAAGACAGGACTATGTTCGGAGGCCAATTGCTGTGCAAATAAAACATGAAAGCATTTTTTGTTCAGACCTTACCGGAAACATTTATTTTTCAGTGAAGTTGATAACAAAGGATGTAAGACCAGGGAATATGATGTTGGCATGGCATTGTGAGTCCTCGCCTATACAGTTTATCATTTGGGTTACCATCAACAGAAATCCTGGGATTTGGGTCCAGTTTGCTGATTACATTTGTAATTGGCTACTTTTATATTTTTGCTTTGTTTTGCTTTCTGGTCTCTGTCTCCAACTAGACCTCAGCATATGCTTCAAAGACAGCTGTGATTCTGTCTCTCTCCCTGACCCTTAAAAGCCTTTGCCCTGTAAGGTAAAAATTAGTCCATCACTCTGGAAGTTGAACTTTTCACAATGTTTCTTGTTCTTTTTGAAAAATCTTGACTTTGCTTCCTTTCCTAGCCAGTTCCCCACTCAGACCTGCCCTTCCACAAAGTCAGCATTCCATCCTTTCCCCAGTTGGCTTGATCCTTTCTTCACTAAATCGTCCCTCCCTCCCTGTCCATTAATGCAGTGGTTCCCAACCATTTGAGTAACACGGCACACTTCAATGAGACAAAAAATTCCAAGGCACACCCACTTTTTCAGTGGAATCAATTGCTCTTAAATGTCACGTTTGCTTACCTTTACTATGGTTAGTCTCACTAGAAAGGTTTGCAACATAGTACTGTATACAACAAGCTAAATAAGGACCAGATTCATCAATGCTACAAATCCCCCACAAAAAACACCATCTTCGACAGGCTGAAAAAAAGTCAGGCAAGTGAATGAGTGCCATGCTAGCAATGTTGAATAATTGACCAACCGCTGAAAATTTCAGCAGCTACTCAATTACTCATGGGGGTGAGAGGCAACTCCAGAGAACAGGCTCCCCTCCCCGCCAGCATGTTGGAGCTGGAATGCAGCATTTAAACTGCATCACAGGTTCCCGCCCCACTCCCTCTCTCTTTGCCACAGCAGAAAGAGAATTTCCACCACCCTTATCAGGTCAGGAACCAGCATTTCAGCTGCTTTGTGGCACAAATGGTCTCCTGCGGGATTGGGATTTTCCCTCCAAGTGGCTCTGCAGAAAGCTACTGTGGAGGAAATTGACTAAACTCATGCAAGTTGGGACTCAGGCAGCCTTGCTGTTCGAGTCCCAGCTGGCATGGGGTCATGAATTTTCCCTTAGCCCCTGGCTGTGATGGCTGTGCAAACAGCTGCAGCCTGCAGAGGGGAAATTGTTTAAATTTCACAGCCCACTTGGAAAGTTCTCACGGCCCAGCACACTGGTTGAAACACACTGCTCTAATGCAGTATGCTCATCCTTTGAATATTTAAGCAATAGTTTATATTTTAGAGTCATGGGCAGCAGGTGAAGTCACAGTTAGGGAAGATAAGCCTCAGCCCTGCCCCTTCAGCCCCACTTCTTCCACAACCTTCCTTTCTCCCATCTCGCCGTGTGTGATGCGGTTTAGGGGTCCCCAAGCTCTGCACCTAATCTGCAGGCAGGCATGGCTCACACTCAGCAGGTAGAACAGCGGGTTTATTAGCCAACAGGACACAGCATTGTAAGGAGGTGTCAGTGCAGCAGGCAGGTAAAATCAGTCCAATCCATGCTGGGGAGAGGAGGCCCCAAGGGGCCCCCAGATCCGGGGCCTTTCCCCCTCCTTTGCGTCTCTCTCTCCCAGCCCAGACTAACTGTTTTCCAACTCCCAGTTCCAATTCAAACCCCTCAGGCTCCACCTCCTCCTTTGTCTGCAGTCCAGAGGTATTACCTGGTCACCTAGGTTACCCTCAGGAGGAGCTCCATGCCCTCTGTGAGAAACACACTACACACCCGTATCCCCCACTACATCACACCATGGAACCAAGACATTCCTGACACCAGTTCTCCCACCAGCTAAGGAGCTGGACTGCCGTGCCACAGCTACAGGTCTCTCCAGTGGCCCTGGCTCTAGCCCTCTCCAGATGCTCCAGCCCCAGCCCTGCCTGGATGCCACAGCCCCAACCTTCCGCACTGTTTAAAATTGTCCTGTTTCATGAACGTTTGTGAAGTTTTGGCAGTATTTTTATGGTGGAAAATAAAAACATACCCTCAAAGGACTGTAAATACATGAAGTCCTCTGTCTTTTCTCTCTGGCCATTTCTATACAGGCCACTTTCTTTGAAAGTGGCATGGTAATACACGGCCCGAAATATGCTAAAGAGGCATGGATGCAAATCCCCCGCTCTTCATTAGCATATGGTCACATAATTTGGAGTCTGGAAGACCATTCTTCCAGACTCCAAAATGCAGATCAAGCCCATTTTCAAATAACTGGAGGCCTATGACCAATGTAGGTGCATCAGTTTCGAGAATTCTTTTCCAAAGACATGGCTCTGCATATGTTAACAGGTAGTCAGTGGCTAAAGTCCCCATTGATGGCATTCAAGGATATGCACCATTGTGCATAGAATTTCTAGGCACTCTCCAAAGTTGTGTACATTGCAAATGACTTCCATTATGCAGTTTTTTAGAGCGTGCTAGTTCTTAACAGCAAGCAGCTTAACTCAGGTTCAGGCAGGTGTAACACTGGCCAGGGAAAATTGCCACTTTCCTTGTCACCACTAGGGTTCTGCACCAGTCTATCTATGCCTGTTGCTCATCACCAATGATAGAAATTGGGCCTAGTCCTCACTTAGACCTCTAGTGTCCAACCCGTACTGAAGCAGTTACCACTATAGTGGTTACTGCTATAGCAAACTAGGCATGTTTTTCTGAACAGGTATTTATTGTTCTAACCAACTAGCCACACTCAACCAGCCAAACAGACGCATGTGGCTGGTGGCTAGCATGTTGGACACCATGGACTTAGACAACGCCTTTGTATATCCTTACTTTACACTCTAATTGCATTATGGGTAGAGAGTGAGGAGAGCTTTTAAATAGAATTGAAAATAAAAATAGACATCCTGTACCATTTGGGTTACTTACCTTCATCTCCTTGCTGTTCAGGCAATCTAGGCTAGTGAGTGGGCTGCATGAGTGGCTCTCCTTCATATCAGTGCCTGCAAAATTATGGTAGCCTAGACAGCCTCCTGGGATAGGGTTGTTCTGCTAACTGAGCTTATGAAACTATCATTTGTGGAGTGCACTGACTGAATCATAGCAATGCTTTGTTTGGATGCAGGGGGAGTGCACAACTCTGACACTCAATGCTGTGTGAAATCAGAATGTATAACTGCGCACGGGCAGACTTAGACTTGGGACCTTTGTGCAGGTGTCTCTACAGTCTGAGCTAAAAGGCAGCTGGCTCTCAGCTTAGGCCATAAAGGGCACTCAATCTTTCTCTGTGACTTGGGCTAGGTGCCACCCCATGGGATAGTGAGCCAATCACACATAGGTGTGCGGGTTACACATGCAGCTCACTTCCTGTGCCCCTGTTTTAAGTGTGTATTACTTTAGTAATACTGGTAGGAAAAAAAAACTGTGCAGACATGAACCAGTGGAATCTTACATCCTTGAACGTGGGCAAAGTACACAAAATACCTCATGGGCTACACGTAGAACCCTGATGGGCCACATACAGGCTGCAGGTTGTCCACCACTGCACTGAGAGGTGCAAAGAGTAGATTTTAGTATAATAACATGAGTGCTTACTCTTAAATTGGTAATAGTTGAGTCTTCGGTTAATAAACCTGGAAGTTAATGTAGCCTGGGATATGGTTATCACTTCATAAACAGCAAGCACCCTCAAGATATCATCTAAACAATATGGGCATCCTAAAAGCAGTGTAAAGCAAAGACTAGTATACTTACAAACTCCCAAACAGCTTTACATCAATCAGTCCTTTTATGGCATCATTATAGTAAGTGTTTTTAATATGAGACTGTTTCAGAATAATAGCAAATTATTTTCTATTCCTCTGCATTTTCATGTCTGGCTATTAACAGAGGAATGTTAAATAGATGTGGAGAATGGTAAAATCATAGGGCTGGAAGGGACCTCAAGAGGTCATGGAGTCCAGCCCCCTGCTTCAAGCAGGGTCAACCCCAACTAAGTCATCCCAGCCATGTCTATGTCAAGCTGGGACTTGAAAACCTCTAGGGATGCAGATTCCACCACCTCTCTAGGCAACGCACTCCAGCGCGTCACCACCTGTCTGGTGAAGTCATTTTTTCTTAATATCCAACCTACTCCTCTCCTTTTGTCATTTCAGTCCATTACTCCTTGTTCTGCCGTCTGTCACCACTGAGAACAGTTTCCTTCCATCCCCTTTAGAGCACCCCTTCAGGAAGTTGAAGGCTGCAATCAAATCATTCTATTGTCTTCTCTTCCTCAAAGTAAACAAGTCCAAATCCCTCAGCCTCTCCTCACAGGTCATGGGCTTCAGCCCCTTAATCATTTTCGTTGCCCTTTGCTGAACCTGCTCCAGCACATCCACATCCTTTCTATACAGGGGGGCCCAAAACTGGATGCAATACTCTAGATGTGGCCTCACCAGTGCTGAATAGAGGGGAAAAACAACTTCTCTAGATCTGCTTGAAATGCTCCTCTTAATGCAGCCCAATATGCCATTGGCCTTTTCGGCTACAAGAGCACGCTGTTTACTCACATCCAGCCTTTCATCCACCATAATCCCTAAGTCCCTCTCTGCTGTAAACATAAGAGGTAAGAGGCATGGAACTTGAGAGTTAGGACACCTGAATTCTAATCCTATTTCTTAGATCTTGACGACACTACAGGCTTTATTGATAAAATTTCTATTGTTCAAAGGTGTGAATAAGTGACCCCTGGAGTGATGTAAGTTACAGCAACCTAAGTGCAGTTGTGGGCATTGTTATGTCAGTGAGCGAGCTCTGTCCTCTTGGCAGACAGCATCTTCACCAGATGTGCTACAGTGTTCACCTATGGGAGGAGGGGAGAGAAGAGGGCAGTTGACACTGTGATTCAAAGTGGTCTAGGGCTTCTAGATATTGCTGCTGCTGCTACTGCAGCAGCAGTAGTGGCCAGAGCTCTGGGTCCTTTAAAGCACTGCTGGAACACCGCAATGGTGCTCCCGGCTATGCCTCTTTGGCTTGGGCCCCACCCCTTCTGGGAGCACAGAGCCATCCTCCTGCCACGGTTTGCCCAGGGGCCCAAAGAGTCTATCATCTACCTTGGAATGTGGTTCAGATGAGCTGCTGTAGCACATCTAGTATACACTAGCACTTATAGGCCGTGTATACTAAATGCATATTCAGCGCTTCATTAGCATGCGAGCGGCCGCGGTGCTTCGAAATTGATGCGGCTCGCTGCCGCACGGGTCATCCCAACGGGGCTCCTTTTCGAAAGGACCCCACCTACTTTGAAGTCCCCTTATTCCCATCTGCTCATGGGAATAAGGGGACTTCAAAGTAGGTGGGGTCCTTTCGAAAAGGAGCCCCGTCGGGACAAGCTGCGTCAATTTCGAAACACCACAGCCACTCGCATGCTAATGAAGCCCTGAATATGCATTTCAATGCTTCATTAGTAAACTTCGAAATGGCCATTTGCGTGGCCATTTCGAAGTTTGGAGCTAGTGTAGACGTAGCCATACAGTATTGATTTGCCATTAGAGTTTGCAGAAGTCACAGTCAAGCTTGCAAGATGAATGACTTCAGATGCTTCATTTTTTAGATGCTCAGCTAGAAACATCTTTGCTGTAATGTTCACAGGTGCTGAGCAGATCGTCAGTAAGGAGGTATAGGTGCTCAACAGCTCAATGTCCACAGTATCTCAGATTGGACCACGAAAAACCGTGTCTTCTAAAATCAGTGGTCACTTATGACAATTTTGGCCTTACCCTCTCTCAGCCTCAGTTTTCCACACTTGGAAAATGAAATTGACTCACTTTATGAGGTTATACAAAGCCAATCGAATGCTTGTAAAGTGCTATATTAACCTGAGATGGAGGGTGCAACCTAGGAAGGTTGGTTAATGGAAGAGGTGGGAATGGAGGCTCTCTGCCTTGTTTGCAGTCTGCTGCTGTGCGCATGTACACATGATTTTCCATGTCTTTCATGTGCTCAATCTCCAGCAAGTTTCCCCACTTTGCTGGCATCTATTTCACATAGCTAAATTTCTGACCTTGTGTCACTTATGAATGCCTGTAAAGGGTTAACACAGGGCTGTCTGCAGGTGGTGGGGGGCAGGAACCAGGTAAGCCAATGACAGGCAGAGAGATTCTTTTAAACAGAGAACAATTGCGGTCTGAGGGGTCTTTACCTGAGTCTGCAACTGGGGCAGGGAGAGGTCAAACTGCTTGAATGATTGCAGTAAATATCCTGGTCATCTCATAATCAGCACAAAGATACATAAGTTGAAAGGAGATGTTTAGTTAGACATGACCAGGTTATGGTTATTTCAAAATTTGTGTGGACTTTCTCAGGCTGTTTAATTCTTTCCCCTGTACTCTGTAACTTCCAAGCTGAATCACAGGGAAGTAATTGTGCTGCAATCGGAATGTGTTAGGTGTTTTCTCTCATTTTGTGAATAAATTACTTTTTTAAGGCAATGATTTGATTCTTGTGTCCTTGAGAAGGGTCTGTTTATATTCAAGCCTTAGACTGAAAGGCCAGCTGTCAAGTTATAGCTCTTTGTTTGCAAGCTCTTTCCTAAGGGAAGGTTAAGAGCTTGGGGTTTGCCCCAGAGGGAGGCATCCCAAATGTGTTTTCCTGGGTTAAACAGATTTTTTCTTACTTGGGTGGTGACAGCAATTATCCTCCAGGGTCAGGGAATCTGTAATCTTGGGGAGCTTTCTTAAACTGAACCTCTAAAGGCAAGGTATTTTTAAGGTTTTTGCAGGTCCCTACTTACTGCTCTCAGTGTGTCAGAGTGGGGAAGTAGCCCTGGAACCCTGTGAGACACTTGCATCAATTTACCAAAAATGACATTACCTGACCCTGTTGATGCATCTGGAGATGCCCAGTGGTGCCGGGTCTCTTCCAAATTCTTCTCTTGCTTTGCCAAAGACAGGCCATGTTTTATAGCAATATTAAGGTTGAAAAGTGGAATGAACCAAGGCTCCTAACAACATAGAATTCCTCACTGAGGCATAACCTTCAACAGTCACTGATTCAGAGCATTGGCCACAGAAAAGTGAAGTGCACTGAGCTGCTACAAGCCACTAAACACATCTGCATTGAGGGCAAGAGCACAGGAAACCTGCCCTCCTGTTATTGCCTTTATCCTTGTGCACTGCTGTGAGAGACACAGACTCACAAGACTGTTCCAACACATCTGTCTGATTCATCCAAGGAGACACAGTGCGCCAGCAGATATAAAGAGTAAGAAGTAGAAATGGGTCCATTGCCCCATTATTTTCTTCCCTCTCTGGCAACAAGAGATCCACACTGAAGGAGTCACCTCAACTTTACAAGGAGTTTAGCTGCTTGTGAACTCCCTTTGCACTCTGGGGGGCTCCAGAAGGATTTTTAGTCTATACCATGGAAGGTGTCTAAATGAGCACACAGTACTGAACACCTATACCAGGTGCTGAGTCACCCAAAGAATGCACCTAAACTAGTGGGGCATTTGGATCAGTACTAAAGTATACCTCCCTTTCCCACTCTGCCATCACCCAGCCCTCCCCCACCCCCACCGCTATATACGCAAAGTAAAGCGCCTCTGCCTGGAAGGATGAAAAAGAGGAAAATACCATCATTCTGAGATTCTTAGTTATGGGCAGGGTTGCTGTTCCCCAGGGATAGTTGCTATTTACAAAAATCACGTCTACACTGCAGAGAGTACTAAAGTGTTATGTGATCTACTGAAGTGGTTCCAACCTTTTCAGTAACATGGCACATATCAATGAGACAAACAGTTCCATGGCACACCCACTTTTTTCAGCTGAATTGATTGGTCAAATGTCATTGCTCTCCACCAGCCTACTGGAGCTGGGATGCATAATTTAAACCACATCCTAGCTCCAATAGACTCCTGCACTCCCTCCCTCCTTGTGACAGCAGGGAGTGGGGGGTTCCCCACAAGCCCATTTCAGCTTCCTCCCAGCATGAATGTGTTCTTGTGAGGTTGGCATTTCCCCTTGCAGAGGCTCTGCAAAGAGCCATCATGGGTGGGGTGCAGGGGGGTGGGAATTGACCAACTCTTCACCAGCTGGGAGTCATACATCAAAGCTGGTGCAGGATCATCCATCCCCCCTCCCCTGTGGTGGCTTTTTGCAGAACTCTTTGATGAGCTCTGCACCAGCTGGGACTCAGGCAGCCTTGCTGCTTGAACCACAGCTGGCACAGGGTCATCAATTGCTCCCCTCCCCTGCACCCCACAGTGACTCCTCAAAGAGCCATGAGAAGAAATGGACTAAATTTCAGAGCATGTTTGAACAGTTATCATGGCACACCAGTGTGTCATGGCACACTAGTTGCAAACCACTGATTTACTGCCCTGTATGCACACTACTGATACAAAGTAAAAGGTGCCTGCTTCTCTTTAAATGTTATCCTGTTTGAGGGAGGACAATGTTAATACAAACTCTATCTTTTAGTCTGTGCTAGCAGCATGCATATAGGGCAGTAAGATCACAATAGTTTGGCACAGTCTCCAATTCACATTTCTGTCATCTACCCTTAGATATATAGTCCTCAAACTGGGTGCTGGCCCACTGCAGTAAGGTTGCCCCCATCTCCTGCATATGTGGAATGAAGTTGCTCCACAAGGAACTACTACAGAGGAAGTCAAGGTTGTGTACCAACACTCTGTCTCCAAAGTATGTGCATAGTAAGTATGAATGATGGGGAATGAATGTACTAATCACTGCTAGAGGAAACCATTGGGTCTCTATAATATTTATTGGTCCTGCAAAACACAGGAAATTTGCAACAGGTCATTCACTATCTACAGATCTATAAACGCATAAACAAACCACATATGTAACAAGGGGTGGAGCTTGTAATCACTATTCATTCCCTCATATAGACATGTGGCAAATTACTACTCCAGGAACAATGAATTAGGGAAGAAATTTCTATTCCCTGAGCCATACCTCCTTCCTCGTACTGCTCCCATAGCAGTGCAGCAACATGCTATCTCTTAGAAAGGCCCAAGTTATAATCTAAGTCCTTCGAAAGGAGCAGTGTCCTTTCTGTTATAGTAGGTGGTGAGAGCCCTTTTGCAGGGTTCATAGTTTTAGCTAAGAAGAAAGGGTTAGTTGCTTTTAACTAGCACCGGGACAGAAGAAAAGCGTGAGTGATTAACAGTGAGCAATGAGTGTTCAGCATTGCTTCCCAGCTTCCTTGATTTCTTAGAAATACTTTTTTTTGTAGCCACGCATCTTAAAATCTAGGTGTCACACATATGTCCTCCATTCTCCGGCATTTCAAAGCTGATTTGATATTCCTTCTATAGTTATTTCAGCTGATTTGTATTGAGAATAAGGAGTCTGACAGCTGTTAGTAGCAAGAATAAAAGTGGTAATCGGAGCTGATAACACTGACTCACTGTCAAGGAAAAAAATCCTGGTGCTCAAAACTACCAGAAGAATGAGCAATTTGACTGACAGTGGGTAAAGATATTCCCTGATCCTTGTTGGGTAGCTTCAGTTTTTATTTCTCAGAGTTTAAAGAGGGGAGATACAAGAAAGAAAGGAAAACAAAAATTATGCATTTATATTAACCTGATCTGGGGTTGCTGGCGGGTAAAATATGCAGCAAACTATCCTATTCTAACTTTAAGAACATATCATCCTGTCAGGGCTGGTTTATTCTGAAGCCCCTTTATTCACAGAGCAGTGTAAACCACCGTCCAGAATCAATACCCAAAACTCTCTGTGGGGTAGTATGTCCTAGCTGCCAGAGTCTAGAAAGGCCCCTCTCATGGAGCAAACCCCATGGGTTGGGGCTTGGGAAGGGGGAGGGGGTGGCTGGGCCTGGGCTCTTCCTACTCCACCAGGCCCCAGTGCAGAGCCCTACTACTGACTTTGCGGGGATTCCAACCAAAACACGCCAAGTTACTGGGGATTGTTCGCCTGCCTGGGCTGCTTCCTACCTGCTTCCTGGCCATCCTCTGTGGCACCTGTCTCCAGCGTGGGGGCTTTGCCGGTCATCCCTGGCTGGCCTCCATGGTCTAGTCTGCCGGTAGTTCAGTCTCTGGAACACCACAGGCACCTCCTTTCCCAATGGTGGTGAGCCCAGATAGACTACCTGCATAGGCCTAGAGTTGGAGCATGACCAGCAAGGCCATAGGGACAGAGCCTCCTTGGCCAGGTGAGCCAAGTTAACCCGCTCTGTTTCACTGCAGGGTTGACACACCCTGTCACGCATCCATTTATTTTACTGACGGTGGAACAGAGTGTGTGATTAGACTAAGATAACATAAAAAGTTTGGCCTAAATCTTGTCTTTCTGAAATGATCAGACCTACCGAGGTAAAAGGCGAAGACTGTCTCCAGTGGCTTGTAGTTTTTGGTGAACTGTTTCCAGTGGTTTTCAGGTTCGTTTAATTAATTTTGGCATGGCCTTGTGTACTTTAAAAAGGAAATCCTATCTTTGCACTAGCAGGGTCTAGAACTTCTACGATAAAATTGCTTATGTTTGGCTAGATTGCTTTGAGGATCATATTTAGCCTTTAAACTATTTACATTTCTACAACATCTGGATTAGATCTCTATTATTTTTACGATAGCTCCACCATCACCTATGGTTATACAGACTTGCATTTTCTGAGAAGAAGATCCACTACATTGTAAATATTATGTTTGGCTTGGCTATCTTCAGCTTTCCATCTAGAGTAGATATGTGGATATTTCTGCGTCATTTCCTGCTGAGTTTGACTATTAATAGTACATTATAAATCAACACTTGATTTTGCTTTTGAATCATTCCACTTCTATTTCACTGAGGACTGCACAAATGTATAACTTGATGCCGCTAAGTATTTTAGACGCAGCCAGCTGCTGGAGAAAGGTTAATAGGTTTGGTTGCCTGGGGATACTATTTCAGTTCAAGTCTGTCAGATGTCTAGTCATATGTCTCAGTGGAAGATATTGCTAGGGGCAGCTTTCGTCCAGGTTACACAGTTCTTTAACATTTGAAACTTAAAAAGAGCATCTTATCACCAAATCAGTGGTTTATACTAATTATCCCCTTTTATATACAATTAATCCAAATAATTTTTCTTCTTCCTGTCCATTTTAAGCATGAGGTTATTTCATAATGTGACGCTGTCATGAAATATGGAATTGGGTTACTTTTTACCACAGCTCTAGCAATATTCATGTCTAGTGAGAAATTTTAAAATATTTACTTTTAAATATCAGATGGCTAAATTGGTGTAATATTTGTTCCAAATTTCCCAGTCAGGTGTCTAAATGCCTGAAAGCTCCTTTAAGTTCAGGAAAGCAAAATAACTTTTTGGGTAGGTCTACACAGCACAGTTATTTTGAAATAACAGCCGTTATTTTGCAGATAACTAGCATAGCATCTACACAACACAATCTCTATTTCAAATAATTTTGAAATAGCGGTTGGCTTATTTTGAAATTGGTAAACTTCATTCTACTAGGAATAGCTTCTATTTTGAAACAGCTATTTTGAAATAGATGCTGTTAAGACAGGCCATTTCTATACATGCCTTTTGTTCCAAAAGCGGTATGCTAATAATGACCAGAAAAATGCTAATGAGGGGTGGATGTGAATTTCTGGCGCCTCATTAGCATATGGTGACATGATTCGCAGTCCAGAAGAAGCTTTTCCGGACTCCAAAACAACAAGTAGAAGCGCAGCCCCCAGGGAAATTTTCAGGAAAAAAGGGCTTCTGGAAGGAGGAGTTCCTTCCGGGAGATCCCCTGGGTGCTGTGCTTCTACATTCTGTTTTGGAATCCAGAAGAGCTTCTTCCGGACTCTGAATCATGTGACCATATGCCAATGAGGCGCTGGAAATTTACATCCATGCCTCATTAGCGTTTTTCAGGATGTTTATTAGCATGCTGCTTTCTGCTCATAGGAATAAGGAAATTTCGAAGTTCCCAGGGTCCTTTTGCAAAGGAGCTCTGTCTGGATAAGCCAAGTGGCAGCGAGCTGTTGTAATTTCGAAGTGCCGCAGCTGCCAGCATGCTAATGAGGCATTGAATATGTATTTGCATATGGCCATTTCGAAGATTTGGGCTAGTGTAGACGTCGCTATAGAGGGATATGTATTCCATATGAATCAGCTGACTATATTTCTGGTTATCATTCTTAATCATGCCATGTGTAGTGACGTGGAAATCCAATTGCTTCAGCATGTCAGAATGAAATTTTACTTATCTGAGTTCTGCCTAGCTAATTTTAGGGAAATCTAGCACTGATGAAGATCTGCTGGTGCAAGAAACAATCTAAATTAGCTACTGATGTTTCTCTCACATTAGCCGTGTCTACACTAGCCCCAAACTTCGAAATGACCATGTAAATGTATGTGAATACAATACAGTCCTTAACAAATAACATCAAACTGTACTTTTTGTAGACCTTATTTTAAGACCAGCGCACGCACAATGATTTGTACTAGTTAGAAAGTTTAAGTTACTTTCACCCCTGTACTGGACAGCAAATGAGGACAAGGAAAATGCTGCACCTGGGTATAGGCTGCTAAGCAGGAAGGAGAACATCAATTCTCCTTGCCCCTCATCCCCCATTTCCAGGCTGTACCCCTCTGGGCCCCCAAATCTGCCCCCCAGTTCCAGGCTTTACCCACTTCAACTCCAAAATCTGCCTCACATCCCCAGCTTTACCCCCTTCCTGTGAACCTGCCCTCACCTATCCCCAGACTTAACCTCTCTCAGCCTTATACCCAACCCCCATCCCCAGGCTTAACCCATCTCAGCCCCAAACTGGCCCCAAGGACTAACCCATCAGTGGCACTGGCTGGGGAGCCTACGCCATGTGGCCACATGCACCCAATGGAAAGAAAGGCTGGAGTGGATGTGTTCTGCTGGTGGGAGTGCCCTGAACTATGCCCACTGGTGAGGTGTGGTTGCTTGAGTAGCAGGGTGAGTGATGGTCTTTCTGGGCTCTCTGCCCTGCCAAAGCTGAAATAATGGCACTATATTCAGTTGGTTTAATGTATGGATCCCTCCCACCACCCTGCCAGCCATTAAACCAATTAAATTGAGTTCTACTGCTTCAGAGGTGGCAGGGCAGGGAGCCACAGAGGAGTCAGTGGTGGCAGCATCTGGAGCTGCAAATGACTCTTTAAAGAGCCTCATACAATTCTGGAGCCACTGTTGCCGACCCCTGCCCAAGTCTTACAGAGAAATTTTGGTTATGGTTGAAGTTTGCTCCAAGAAAGAGGTTGTATGCATAAGTTAGTTCTCACTATTATATGGCTTAATTGGGACACAGAAACTCTGTGCAAATGTGAATTGTACCCATAGCAAATACTGTGCTATAATGGAGTTGTGCATAATTTTTCCACTGAAATTTGTTTAAGAAAAAATGCAGTTTGTTGAAACCTAAACATTTTTTCAGTTCCTGTACTTTTGGCCAAATTATTTCACTGAGAAAAAAGAACCAAAAAATAATTCCTCCAAAATCAACATGTTTTGTTTTTACTTTTTAAAAATGAAATGATGTGATTCTTTTCAGTTCGAAACTCCTTTTGAAATTTCTTTTAACGTCAGTTTTAAAGATGCAGAAAAATATGTAAAGAACACTGTTTTGTTTGGCCCGAATAGTTTCACATTGATTAGGGTGAAAAACATTTTTGGTCACCCAAAATGTATATGTATATTTTGTTCTTCTAATTTTGTCAGAAATGTCAGCCACCTGAAACATCTGTGGGTATTTGAGAACCTCTGAAGAAGCCAACTCTGAAATGTCTGAATGACAGAAATGAGAGAGAACTTTTTGTAATCGTTTATGGTTTACTAAAATATTTGGGGATATTTAAAGTCAAGTAAGAGGATTTTAGCAGCACAGTCATCTTTACAGCACTGACTTTACCTCATAGTGTGTGTGTTAATTGTTCCTTCCTATCTGTGTCAATCTTCACACTATTCCAAATCGGATCAGAATTGGATCTGATTATATTTTAAAGGTTCTCAGTAATTATTATCCGAAGGTAACTTAATCTTTTAAAGTAGTTGCTTAACGTTCCTATTTTCAAAGTAGGAATTCTAGCCAATTATAGAGATGGTTACCTAGTTCCCATTAACTTTATAAATCTGTAATTTTCCAAAATTCATCTGTTGCATTTAACACTGCTGTGACAAAGCCCCTCTCTGCACTTTAAGGTGGATGGTTTGAGCCTCTCAGATCCTCTTCAGCACCTTCTTTGCTCAACTCCTTGTATGCACTCAGCTACCGGAAGATGAACCCTTTTTAACCAGGCTTAACTGGTTCTTTTGTGGCCGTTTGCATACCGATTAGTCTGATTCCCTTGCCTCTGGAAACCTCCTAATGGGCTCTGGCTGCTTTAATAAGCGTCATTGCCCTGATTGATTCTGGCAAATTCTAAAGTAGCCTCTGTTAATTTATCCTGGGAATGAGACCTATATAATCTGGGGCTAATGTGTTTCCCTTCTACTGCTCCCATGGAGACTTCTGGACTGACTCTGTCACAACTTCCCAGAGAGTTGACCCATTTTATTGAAAGCATCCTCCAATAGCTGGTGAGTGACCTATCATATGCACTATGCTCATAGTGTTGCAAAAAGTCAGCAAGAAGTTGCCATCCTCTTTTCTGCATCTAACTGCGGATATTGTCATGCTATTTCTCAATAACCTGGGAACTTGTCATCAATGTGTTTTGTATGCCTTTCCTACCTATGCCTTTAACAAGCACTGATGAGCATTATCCTCAAAGCAGCTTGCTGAGGCAGGAGGTATTTCTTCCTTTTACAAATGTGAAAACTGAGATAGAACATGGGTAAGCAACTAGCCAAGGTCAGACGGAAAGCTTGTAACAGAGCTGGGAATACAAGTCCTCATCCTCAGACTCTTTCCTTTCATCTACTGAGGTCACAGCCCAGTCTGGCCCCCAACCAGTCATCATGGTTAGCATTTTATAAAGGAAAGCAGGTAAGGAAAGAAACATTTCCACAATCATTCATCCTTAATAGCAATAACCCTGGTCAGCGTTCATAGACATATTTCTTTTATCAGGAAGATGGAGAGAGCTAAGGAGAAGTACTAAACCAAGATAATCTATAACAATATCTGATTCAGAAATATTATCATCTTCAGGCACAAGACTGAATACATGCTTTAAAAGACATCCTATTTTACATTCTTTCTTCCCAGTCATGGGATGTGATAGCCTAGTAGGAATGGCAGGGGAACAACCTCTGTAGAGACAGAAACACATCTTTAAGTTAAAGAGAGCATTTTCTAGCTGTTTAAAGTAGAATATATGAATGAGATGAGAAGAAATTCTGTACAACGACCAAAAAGCCACAACAGGGGAAAAATACCTAGAAATAAGCTCCTTTCTTTCTTTCACAGCATGGCACTGTGGGCTAGTTTTTAAATCTCTGCTGGAGCCTTTTAGGAGAATTACCTTATCTCCAATGGCAGCTGTCACTTAAACCCACACTCTTTTCTTTGTATTTTCTGCATCCCCATTTGTGCTGCTATTCTCATTATCCCTCCCCAAGGGGCAAATATAGGAAACGAAATTAACAAAGATGTTGGTTAGGGATAGATGAAGTCCTTTAATCTTTGTTAAACTAGTTCAGTGAAGTGGATTGTTTGGAATTGACTAGTTGTACAATGACACCAGATTTGTCTTGTATCCTTTCAAGAAAGCCCCAATCTGGTAGATGGCTAATGGGTTTTAAAAATGATGTTAAAATAGGATACCTGGAAAGTAGGATTGCTAGGCAGATCATACAAAATAGAACTTATTTATCCCTTTTTCTTTTTGGTGTGTTCATAAACTGTTTAGACTTCTTGGATTTAAATAAGTTTCTATGTATCCAATTTCACTGTTTGTATCGGGGTGAGTTGTACTCCTGGCATAAGCACAAGAAAAAGCCTTTTGCAGGTTAATAAAGTGCTTACTTCGTACATATTCCCTGGCATCCCACCATCAATGCTGGGCCAGCATATATGGGCAAAAATGATAGATTCTCAGAGCATGAGAATCTTTTACTCCATATTTATATAGCACATAAAACTTAGGCTCAAATTTTATTAGTATTTCTAGGCACTGTGGTATTACCTTCATTTATGGTTATGCTCACTTAAAAATAAAAAAAAAAAGGAGGGGGGCATGTGTTGCTGAGAACCATTTCCAGTACACATTAGGTACATGGTAGAAAGGAAAGGAAATTAAAATTAAGTACAACTGAGAGGAGAGATGGGAAAAACTCACTTTTTTGACTTTGAACCCATTTGGACATTGCAGGTTTGTAAGTTCAACTCCACATTAATTAGGTTGTGTTGTACTGAGCACTGACTGTGTTATAGGGGGAGAAGGAGAGAAAGGAAGGAGGAAATTAGTCACGTGAAAGAAGAGCTGTACGTGAAAGAAGAGCTGTACGTGAAAGAAGAGGTGTACATGAAAGAAAGACAAGTGTGAAGGTTTGTAAAAGGAGCAGAGGAGAGAGAAAAGTTAAAATGAGAAACACGGGTATGTTCCTGTGCTTACATGGGAGGATGGGGAAGACATGTACAAAGACCCTTGTCCCAACACAACTTTTTAAGGATCAGAGGTTCTTTCATATCTAAAGTGAAGCACAATTTCCTTTTTGACTCGAAAATCCTTTTATAATTTCTGTTGAATAAATGAAGTTGAATTATAGGGAAAAGGATTTGTGAACTGAAGAAAAAATTAGGATATTTACAAAATCTCAAACTTTGTGTATGATTTTCACCTATTGCTAAGTTCGACTTCAAGTGTACCACAAAATAGACAAGCAAAATGAGTAGATATACAGGAGTGGTGTGCAGAGTAACACTAAACATTTCAGATTCTTCTCATCCCTTGCAATGACTATGCAGAATGTCTTGTTCTGTTCTGGGTTCGCTTATTTCAAGGGTTTTTCCTTTATTTGGTCTGCACAAATAATGTACTGGGAGTGTTTAGAACTATCTTGAGAGCAGGAAACCATTAGTGAACAAGTGGATGGAACAGAAAGCAATATGGGGAAGGGCGGAGTTAATTCTTTGTTTTTTAGATTTTTTTTTAGGAAAATATATTTACTTTGTGTTTGTGAAAATTTGAAGAAAATGTCAGTTTTCAAAGACTGAAAGACAAAAGTTTCCCTTTTTAATGCAAAACTGGAAAATACTGAAAATAATTTATTTCACATGCAATTATTTCTTTTAAAAATCATTTTATCATAATTTTTCAACAAAAAAATTGCCCAGGCAGGTCTATTAATGGTCTGTCTGGTAAACATTGATTCAACAAAACAAGATAAAAGAGGTGTAGAAGTAATTATTTAAGATCTTGCATTGAATTGCCTGATGAACAGAATTTTGGTTTTAGTTGTTAGCTTCAAAGTTGTGATGCTTAGAGAAAACTTCAAAAAGTTACTGAAGAAATTTTATAAGGAATAACAAATAACTATGCATATTTACTGGTTGGTACATTCCCCATAACTACTTTCATGTTTTATAAATATTTCTCTCTCTTCAAATGTACATCTTTCCAGCTTTTAGGCTTGCAGACCTTGAGACTAGCAAGCAGACAGCGGTGAGTTTTCCAAAAAGTTTTAGAGATTGTTTTACTTGCCAGAGTAAGAATCTGCAGCCAACAAACACACTGTAGCTCTCTGCTAGTGTGGTTAAAATGCTGTGAATGTCAACATCAGTCATAAAATGGCCCCAAAAACTGATTCTCAAACTGGATCTGCTTCTGACCAAGTGAGATAGAATTTCCTGATACTTATTGTCCAAAAGATCTGGTTTATAGAAGAATTTCTGATTAATTAAATTACTAATTTACAATCAAAACAAGCCCCCTGCATCTCATGTCTGTCTTTGTCATGTTTTTCTTTACTGTAAATCCATCTGTGAGTAAAACTGCCAATGAATTTCTGGTAGCAACAAATTGCTCGTATTATGGTGCTTTTCAGTGGCCGGGTTGTGGCAGTTGTTTTGCAAGTATCACCATGGTTCAGTGCCGTTTGGGTCGGGTTGACTGGACGCTGTGGCCTAATTCAAGGGAGGAGAATAAATAGAGAAATTTCCAAATATACTCTGTAGATGTTGGGGTGCAGTGATTAGATGTCTTCTGGTTGTGACAAGATTTAGGTAGAATTAAGACCTCTCTGCCCTGGGAGATGATGTGGGGTAAGAAAGAAGGTCTTTTTATAGATCAGTAGATGGTTAAAAGATAATAAAGTGGTGCTGTGGTACTTCAGGGAGTAACAAATTTATTAGGTCATGAGCTTTCATAGGTAAAACTCTTTTCTTAGAAAACAAAAGCCCTGGCTACATGGCTATTTTTATTTTTAAATCAGCACGTTTGATGGGCCAGGTAGCTGTTATTATGCAAATAAGCCGCTGAATATTCATATCAGTACCTCATTTGCATTTTCGAATGGCTGCATTTACATGCGCCTTCCGAAAGGGAGGGTTAGTGTAGCCACAGCCAAAGGGCAGGAAAAATAGTTTTCAGAATAGAAGTAAATTGTGGTATCCCCTGGGGTCTGTATTGAGACCAAGCCTATGCTATATCTCGATATAAAACGTTTAGAAAAGGGATAAACAGTGAGGTGGAAAAATCTGCAGATGATACAAAACTACTCAAGACAAATTAAGTCCAAAACAAACTGCAGAGAGTTACAAAGGAAAGATAGGAATTAAGAGATCTTAAAAATCTGTCTTTAATTAGTTAATACTTGCTCAGTGCTTGAAAATGCTGAGTATAATTTCTGCTCTTGGCAGAGGTAAAGCTAATTATGTTTATGATTAAGAGGGACAAAGCTCATCATCCTAATTGATTTCCAAAATTCCAGGAATGGAGTGCCTATAACCAATGTACACTTTTCTTTCCCATTCTGAAAATATAGGGATTTAGTGTGTCTGAGGGAGAATATCTACTAAGTCCTCTAGTTACTCCATGGAATTCTGCTAGGTTTATACTTGAACTATACAAGTGAGTTTGGAAAATGTTTGCTCATGAACTTTTGCACATTCTTAGAGATCAACCTGACCCAATTTTTTTAGGAATCTGCATCACTTGGATAAAGAGCTCCCATCCTCCATAATCTGCTTTCTAATTACAGGTACAAAAGAGGCTGATTACACTATCTCAGCTTGATGAACCTAACCTGTGAATTAACAGGACATTTGTCTCCAGGGGCATTTACCTGGCCTCTTTCACAAGTACAAAAATAAACAAACCCACCCCTCAATAGGGAAAACATCTAACAAATTAAGTAACTGTTTTTGTATAACAATAATGATAGAGGGAAGTGAATCAGTTCAGATGACAAAATGAGAATCTATACAAATCGTAGACCACTGTTTGAATGGTGCATGTTGAGAGATTTTCTGAGATGAATCTAAGTTTATATGTTGAAGATGGGTCGTGTTCTGTCTCAGCATTCTTTCCTATTTAGTTTATTATGAAATCAAGCACCTTAACCAGGGTCAGTTCTTCAGGTCTTAAAAAAAATAATAATTATGCAGAGCACTTGTTTCCCTTTCCCTGTTACTGATTAGATACTTTTGTATTAGCACAACCTTTTAGGAACAAAATGCAAACCCAAAGTGATGGTACTAAGAGCAACGGACAAATGGTGGTTTTTATAATAACAAGGCTAAATTCAATTTGCAAATGCCTACAAAAATCTGTGGCAGAACCTGTCACTTATATGTAGGAGTAAGTAGAAGCTGATGTTTTCATCAATAACTTGTAAGTATGATTTCTCAGTTCCTAGTAGCTCATCTTGAGCAGACTTATGGGGCTTTGTCTACTCTAAAGTGATCTGTTGACAGAAGTTACTGTCAGAAGATACCTTCTGACAAAACTTCTGCTGACATAGTGTGTCCAGACCACAACGCAGATTGAAAGAGTGATCCACTCTGTTAACAGAGAGCAGCTGGACTTCCCAGCCACTCTCTCGACAAAACGACCATCTGGAAGCACAGCAGACAGGGCTGCCCGGTGTCCCAGAAGCCCTGTGTGTCAATAGAAGGCCCCATGGAATGTCCAGACTGGCTTTTTCTCAACAGATCTCTGAAGACAGAGGCATTCTGTCTCATGGGGGAATGGCAGAATGCTGCCAAGAAAAGTGCTGCGTTCTGTCGATTTGCTGTTGACAGAACACCTTGGAAATATGGACACGCCACAGTTTTTGTTGACAAAACACCAGTTTTGTCAACAAAACTCTCTAGTGTAGACATAATACCTTATTTGCAAGAAGTGCTGAGCCACCTGCCATTTAAAATTCAGCCCCTCTTAAGATGTCCCAAACGGGGCAGCCTAAAAATTCCAGCTTTCAAAATCCCTAGTTGCTTTATGTAAAGGAGTCAGTGTTATGCATTTGTGGAGTTGTCCACTGAGGTTTGAGATTAAATCAAGATTTTTAGGGTCTTTTTATTTTAGAATTCCATTACCAAATGTGTATTGATTCTTAACTAATCCTTCACAAGCTATTACTCATTACTGCCTCATTAGTATTGTAAACACTGCTTAGTGGCATCTGCCACCCTGTTGTGGCATTTGAGGTTTCAGCCAAGCGATTAGTCATTTTTTGTTCACATTTCCAAGAATTGTAGAGAACAAATGTTCACCAGCTGCAATTCCATCTTCAGAATTTACTGAAAATATCCGCCATCACATGGAGACAAAGTTTTCATCTTCTTCCAATCTGAATCGGAGTACTGTAGAAAATTTTTGCATTTTCCTATGAATCAGCTTATGTTAGCTAGAAATGTTCAAAGTATGTATGGCTTTTTCATTAAAATGGAAACTGCTGTAGGAAATGTCAATTTGACTATTTTTGTAGTTTTTGTTACAAAAACTCTTTTTGATTTGGGCTTAAAAAATCTAAACTTTTTGTTTTAGTTTTGGTAGTGAAAAAGTGAAAAATTTCAAGTTTGGAGTCTTCATATGTTAACAAAAACCTGAAAACTGCTGAAAAACATTTTAAAATAAAAACTAAACCTTGGCATGGGGGAGACCAGTGATGTCATCAAAAATAACTTCCCTATCAGCTGCAGTGCTAGCCCGCATGGAAAATAGAATACTGGAATAATGAATCACTGGTTTCATCCAGTACGGTGGTGTTCTTCAAAAATGTTGGTCTGAAGAGTTAACAGTTTCATTTAAATCACAGGGGTGTAAATTTTTGGAATGAAAGGAATAACGTTAGATGGGGACTGTTGTCAGTAGATAATGGGGTTTGAATAATGACAGACGAATATTAAATATACAACTTTTCTTCTCCCCAAAGTGCAAATAAGATCCCTGCCTACCTCAGAGTGAGCACATTTCTTTCTTAGTCCTCTCATTAATTTGGAGCGATGTTTTTTATGTTTTTCTCCACTTGAGGACCAGAAATATGTACTTATATTAATGTTGAGATTCTCACCTAGTCACTTGTCTCCAGGAGTTGGCACTTCAAGTTGTTTGTTTCTGTCAGTGGAGTAAATTAAAAGTCCTGTCTTGGATTGTTAATGTTGGGGAAATGGTTAGAAGTGTGGTACTTGGGAAAGCAACATGCTTAGCTCTGGGAGAATCATGCTGGTTGTTTTTTTAAGTCTCATAGTATGAAACTGTTGCATAGATATAAAAAAGTGTACAAAACTAAAACACAGAGGCTGCGTCTACCCTGGCTCTTTTGAAAGATCCCACCAAATGTCTACACACAAAAAGCGTTCTTTCAAAAGTAAATTGAAAGCATATGTTACTCCTTTCAAAAAGCTCTTCCTTTCCCATTTCAGCACCCCCTTTCAAAAGATTCTTTCGAAAGAAAATATGTATAGATGCTGCACAGGCCCTTTTTTTGAAAGATCAGTCCTCGTGTGGCCTGATTTTTCAATCCCTGGCCTGTACTTTCAATAGAGCTGGGGCTATGTGGACACTCTTGTGAATGAGCAAATCACTCTTTTGATCCACATTTATGTGAGTGGACGTGCTCTTTGGAAAGAAATTCTTTCGGAAGAGATCTTTTGGAAGGGCTTCTTTTGAAAGATCTCTGTAGTGTAGGCATAGCAAGATGGTCTTAAATAGCTAAGAAAATACTTACCCAGTAAAAAATTGTGAGATGAACCGGTGTGACAGGTCAGTTGGTCATGCAGCAAATGGAGAAGATTGCCTGGGTTTTAGATTCCTCAGGTTAGTGGCATCTATAGCAATCAGAGGGCTGATGCCCTCCTCGCTTTGGCAGGGATAGTGAGTGTAGTATACTCATTTCTAAGAATGTAAGGATACGCTGCAAGTCCAGCAAGAGCCAGCAAGATAATAGGAATAAAACGAGTGGGGCAGAATGTGAAGAGACACCTCTGAAACCAGTTAGACTGATTTCCCCCCTCACCCCAACTTGAGTCACTGATTCCTGCTGCTAAGCCAAAGAAATTCCCTTTTTTTGAAAATGCCTTCCAATTCAATCCAACTGTGATCAAGATTGGGGATGCTCAATTTCAAGAGTGAACCTGAAAAGTGTCCTTTTTTATCTGGAGAGGAATTTTGAGGGGACATTAGTTAAAGATAGGCCAAATGAAAGGCACCTGGGAAATTACTTGAACAAATATGCACCTCAGTTAGGGCTTGTCCACCAAAAGCAGCAAGGCGCACTAGAGTGTGTGGGGGGGGGGCAGTTAATTTCTGAACCACATTTGACTTGTAAATTAATTAATTGATCTGTCACACATTTGTCAGGGATCAGCAACCCCCAGCATAGGGCCATGGACGTGCAAGCTGATTTTCATTGGCACGTGAGCTCAGCCCCACCCCTCCTCCCCCATTCATCCATAAGCTTGCTCAAAGCTGAGCCACCTGTGGGTTAACAAAGACCAGCTAACGCTACAAACCACCACCTAAAAGGTAAAGCTCTGCATCTTTATTTATTTATTAATGAGGCTGTTCTAACAGAACTATTAATGACTTTAAAAATTGTCACTGGCATTCAGACTGCGCAATAAGATCAAATTTCAGCACTCTGCCTCAGAAAGGGTGCTGACCCCTGGTGTAGATAGTGGTGGTTTATGTGTAACACCAGCAGGCAGAATTGAAGTTGGGACCAGTGGAGCTTAGAACATCAGCTAAAAGCCAGCTGGTGCCTAACCAAGGCTCTAGAGCAGACATTCATTCTGTAGGTGGTCTCAGTGCCACTAGATGGGACTGTACACTATACCCAGAAGTTGTGTGGGTCAGCCCAAGCAGGATATACTACATAGGCCAACTATTGCACAACACATTAGTGTGCTTTAGAAATCACATCCCCACAGGGAGCATTTTGCTTCCATGCAGAGAAGCCTCAGTTGTCAGGGGCAAGTGCATTGTTGCTAATGTATTTAACACTGCATTTGTGAGCAGAAAACCCAAAGATTTACATGTTTCTGAAATTAAACTCATTGGCTGTGCCTGCACGTGTCATTTCTTACAGAAGCGGGATGGCAATGAGCCATCTGGAGGATGCCAATGAGGTGCGGATGTAAATTTCTCGTACCTCATTAGCATCTGGGCACATGGTTCAGAGTCTGAAAGAAGCTCTTCCAGACTCCAAAATACATGTGCAGACATGCAGCCCATGAGGATCTTCTGGAAGGAAACCCTTCTTCTGGAAGGCCCCTCTTCCTCAAAATTTTAAGGAAGAAGGGGCTTCCAGAAGGAGCGTTTTCTTCCGGAAAGCCCTGCAGACCACGTGTCTGCACGTGTATTTTGGAGTCCGGAAGAGCTTCCATGTGCTCATATGCTAATGAGGCACGGGAAATTTACATCTGCACCTCATTAGCATCTTCCATATTGCTCATTACCATGCTGCTTCCAGAAGAAGTGGCATGGGTAGACACAGCCATTGATGGGACATTAGTGGGAAATTTGCACTGCTCTTGTACCTACTATCTCTGTTCCTTGGTCTGAAAATATAATTACACCTGCACTAGCAAGTTTTTTTTTTTTAAAAAAAAAGCTAGGTCTCTTTCAAAAAATTCCATGATACATATGCACACAACATGTATTCTTACAATATTAAGTTGGAAGAATGCAGCCCTTTTTCCAGCATCCTTCTGCCTCTCCCAGATGAGGAACAGCTCCTTTTTTCAAAGAATTCTTTTGGCAAAAGAGCACATGTAGATGCCCTGGGGCCCCTTTTTTTTGAAAGGGCAGTCCTCATGCACTGGATTTTTTGATCTCTGGCCTATTCTTTCAAAAGAGCCAGGGCTGTGTGGACACTCTATCAAAAAAGTGGATCACTTTTTTTCAATCTGCCTTTTTGTGTGTGGATGCACTCTTTCAAAACATGTTTTTTCGGAAGAGATCTTCCAGAAGGACTTCTTTTGAAGGACCATTGTAATATAGTCGTAGCCTCTGACACCTTACAGAAACCCTACCTTAATTTTTTCTCAGTGCCCTTTTAAATATTATGTAGAGGTTTCCTAAAATGTGTTGCATATTTCAGCAGTGATTTTATACTGTTGTTCCTCTTCAAGCACAGTTAATTTAAGATGCGTAAGCTACTGACATTCTTCAGGAATGGAGTTAAACAGAGCACGCAGGGATATTTTTTCTCTTTCTGCGCCTAAATTGTGACAGGGTCCTACCTGCAAAAGAAACGTTTGAGGAATAGCAGTTCTTCCGGAAGGGAGGATTTCCTTCCGAAGGAACCATGTCTACACAGCAGCTTTTGCTTCCAAAAAAGGCTCTTCCAGAAGCAAGGTCTTGTGGGAATATGTAAATGAGGCACACCGCATTTAAATCTGTGCCTCATTTGAATGGTCCCTTTCGCTCATTAGCATGCCCCTTGCAGAAGGGCAGTGCAGTGTAGACTCAGCCAGAAGGTACATCTACACTACAATAAAAAACAAATAAATCAAGTCTGAGTGCAGGTCAGTTGACTCAAGGTCACAGAGCTCAAGGTGTAGGACTCAAAATAGCAATGTAAACACTAAGGCTTTGGCTGGAATCCATGCTGAAACCTCTCTTCATCCAGGGTTTCAAAACCCAGGATACAGTTTTAGCCCAAATGTTTACGCTGCCAATTATAGCCCTGCAGCCCAAGCCCTGTGACCCTGAGTCAGCTGAGCCACAGCTGTGTTCTGGCAGTGTAGATCTGTGCACTATTTGGCTACCTGGAAAGTGGGTGGGTATAAAGCTGTCCACTGCTAAGGCCCCTCCCCCAGCCTAGTGGGAAGGACTGCTGGACCCAGGGACTATCTGTGTTTGGGGAACAACAAATGAGAAAACAGGATTAGGTGCATGTCACAGGTGCAGATGTATGCTGAATTGCTACCAAGTCTGAATGGCTATTGTGACAAACTCAGAGCAGAGGGCTGCAATAGAAAAGCAGCCCCAGAAGGGTAAAAGATTCACCCCCTCTTAACTAGGGAAGGAATACACTTCAGGTCAATTGGGATCAGGTGAAAAGGTGTTGCACCAAGCAGATCAAGATCAGCTGAGAGTGGGCTACCTGGGACCAATTAAAAAGAGTTGATTCCATTCCAGGACTGCCTGAGACCTTTTATAAACCCTCCCCTCTCGGGAGACATCCTGGTGGCTAGTAAGTAGAAGACAGCAGCAGAGGCTGGGCTTCCTACTCCAAAAGAAAATAACGAGCCTAAACCCCCACCCAGAGGAAGGCTGACTGCCTGGATGTGGCAAGTAAGGGGGTGCTTTACCAGAGACCCCTCCCCAAACAGGGGCAAGGAATGCAGAGGCTGGAAAGGGGAAGAAGGGCCCTTGTCCCATTATGCAGTTTTCTAGGCACTTTGCATCTATCTTGCGGTTTGTGTGATACAGTGCCTCCTCCAGGCCATTCTGGGAAATAATTCACCATGTGGATGTCTTCTTGCTAGCTGAACAACAAGAAGCCTTGTGGCACCTTATAAACTAACAGATATTTTGCAGCATAAGCTTTCATGGGCAAACACCCACTTCATCAGATGCATGTGTGGGGCGGTGGTTTCAGAGGGGTATTTAAAGAGCGGGGTCCCCCTAAGAGGGAGGGCCAGAGCTGACAAGGTCTATTCAGCAAGGTGGAAATGGCCCAGTATCACCAGCACTTATCAAAAGAGAAAAAACAAGTCAGATCAGACAGGGAGGTGTGAGCCTTTGTCAGAGTCTAAGGGGGAGATATTAACACCCAGAGCACAGAAACTGACTTTGTAAAATGCGAGCCACTCCCAGTCTCTGTTTAATCCATGGTTAATGGCGTCAAATTTGCAAATAAATTGCAGCTCAGAGATTTCTCTCTCCTTTTGATTTTTGAAATTTCTGTTTCAGAACTGTCACCCTTAAATCTGCCACTGAGTGTCCAGGGAGATTGAAGTGTTCCCCCACAGGCTTCTGTACATTACCGTTCCTGATGTCTGATTTATGTCCATTTATTCTTTTACAGAGAGACTGTTCATTTTGGCCAATGTAAATTGCAGTGGGGCATTGCTGGCACATGATGGCATATATTATATGAGTGGCTGTGCAGGTAAAGGAGCCCCTGATGGTATAGTTGGTGCTAGGTGCTGTGATGATGTCACTGGTGTAGATATGAGAGCAGAGTTGGCAGCGAGGACTGTTGCAGGGGCTGGTTCCAGGCCTAGAGTCACTGGTTTGTGATTTGTAGTGGCTGGTGAGGATTTGTTTAAGGTTGGCAGGCTGTCTATAGGCAACGACAGGCTTGCCTTCCAAGGTCTGTGAGAGTGAAAGATCATTGTTCAGGATGGGTTGCAGATCACAGATAACGAGCTAGAGAGGCCTTAGGTGGGGGCTATATGTGATGGTCAGTGGTGTTCCCTTGTTTTCCTTGCGAGGCCTGTCTTGTAGCAGGTGGCTTCTGGGTACCCATCTGGCCCTATCAATCTATTTCCTCACTTCCTTAGGTGGGTATTGTAGTTTGAGGAAAGCTTGGTAAAGGTCTTGTAGATGTTTGTCTCTGTCTGATGAATCAGAGCAAATATGGTTGTACTTTAGTGCCTGGCTGTAAACAATGGATTGTGTAGTATGCCCTGGATGGAAGCTGGAGGTGTGTAGATAAGCATAGCAGTCCGTGGGTTTTTGGTATAGGGTAGTATCTATGTGACCATCGCTTATCTGCACAGTAGTGTCCAGGAAGTGAATTTCTTGTGTGGACTGGTCCAGGCTAAGGTTGATGGTGGGGTGGAAACTGTTGAAATCACAGTGGAACTCTTCAAGAGTCTCCTTCCCATGGGTCCAGATGATGAAGATGTCATCAGTGTAGCGCAGCTGCTAGGGGATGAGAAAGGAGAAAGCGTTGTTCCAGGTCAGCCATAAAAATGTTGGCATACTGTGGGGCCATGCGGGTGCCCATAACAGGTCCGCTGATTTGAAGGTATAATTTGTCCCCAAATCTGAAATAATTGTGGGTGAGGACAAAATCACAAAGCTCCACCACCATTTTGCCTCAGTCTCAAAGGCAAGTTTCTCTGCTTTGGGTGCAAATATCTCCCCATTAGACTCTGACAAAGGTTCACATCCCCCTGTCTGATCTGACTTGTTTTTTCTCTTTTGATAAGTGCTGGTGATACTGGGCCACTTCCACCTTGCTGAATAGACCTTGTCAGCTCTGGCCCTCCCTCATACTGGGACTTCACTCTTTAAATACTCCTCTGAAACCACCCTCCCCACACACATGCATCTGATGAAGCGGGTCTTTGCCCATGAAAGCTTATGCTCCAAAATGTCTGTTAGTCTATAAGGCGCCACAAGACTTCTTGTTGTTCTCGTAGCTACAAACTAACATGGCTACCTCTCTGATTCTTGCCAGCTGTGCCTCCACTTGGCTGCTTTGTCTGCAGCCCCCTATTGCTCTGCATAACTCCACCCACCAGCTAGGTCACTATCATGGTCTCACGTTCCTGGGAGGAGTTTCTTCTCCCAGAGAGTCTCAGGCAGTCTTCCTATGCCCTGCCCCACCAGTGCCACTTCCTCAGTGGCTGACTGGGGAATCCAGCCCTGCTACACCAAGTTCCAGCTCAGGGACCCTCAGCCAAGGTGTGCACTACTCATACCTTGCTACATTTCCCTGAACCCTTCCCTATCCTTTTGGCTCCCTGCTTCCTTTTCTGGGTCTGCCAGCTTTATTGCTCCCTCCTCCAGAGAGCAATGGAAGCACACACATCTCTGCAACCTCCAAACAGACCTCCTTCCACCCAGGAAGAGACTGCAGCCTTTCTCAGCAGGACCCTTCTGCTACCCATTTCCTGTCTTTATGACCATAACTTAGCTTCTTCCTCCTCAGCTGAGCTCCCTCCTGAGGCAACAGAATGCTTAGCCACCTGATTCCCCTCATCTGTGGTTTGTTGGGTTAATTAAACTCCTTTTCAATCTGCTTTAATACCTTCAGGGCAAATGTGGGGTGGACACCCCATCACAGCATTGATCAACAAATCACTTGAGCCCTTCAAAAATATTAATCCATTTAGCCTGACAACACCTATGTAAAGCAAGAAGCCAAGGCAAAAAAATAGATTGACTCATCCAAGTTTAGAAAAAGGAACTGAACTAAGAACTCTTAACCGGAATACCACCTATTCCCCTCCAGACCATTGTTCAAAGCTTGCTTGATAGAGAACATACCCTTAAATATTCTGCCTTTCTTTCTGATGATAACATTGCATTTAATTTCAAAAGTCTCAAAACTAATGAAAAATGTGCAAATTGATGTGCAAACTCTATGTAAAGTCAGATTCATTTTGGTCACAACAGAGATGCAGTCCACTCAGGGCTAAAATGTGGCAGCTATCTAACAGTGGGCAGAGAGCAGAGTTCTGTAATAATGTAACTACAGCTTGTTAATGTAAATTCTGTGGCAGGCACAATCCTGGGCCTGTGGAAGTCAAACTGAGTTTTTGTCATTGATTTAAGTGATGCCAGGACTTCACCTTGCGTCTTTATTTGCTCAATAAAGTGCCATGAGCATCTACAGTGCTATATATAGTAGGTCAAAGCTTTCCTTTTAAAAGGTGTTCTGACACAAAATAGGGGGTTTGAATAAAAAAATTCTTCACAAATCTATCAGCTTTAATACAGAAAATATAAATATTTATTGAAAAATTGGATGTCTACAAACTTAAAAATTTTGTCCAAAACCCTGCCTCAATTGTTATTGATATTTCAATGAAATGTCAGATTTGTTCTCAGAAAATTTACATGAAAACAATAATTTGTTAAAATTATTCAAGAAGCCAAAGTCCTCTTTTCGAACCTGCTGTAATAGGCAATATGAAAACAATAAGGATGTGTCTCCCCATGCCCCTTCCTTTTGAAAGGGGCATGTTAATGAGCAGGTTCGAAAGATGCTAATGAGGTGCTGCCATGAATATGCAGTGCTTCATTAGTATAATGGCGGCTGCAGCGTTTTGAAAGTGTGGCTTTTCGAATCGCGCGCCACCCGTGGAGATGGGACCTTCCGAAAGGACCCCTCCCATTTTTCAAAAGCTCTTCTTCCTATATGGTGATAGGAATGTGGAGGAGGAATGTGTTTCCATGGGAATACGCGTGACAGAATCAGGCCATTTAGGCTGGTGATAGGAAGAAGGGCTTTTGAAAACTGAGGGGGTCCTTTCAGAAGGTCCCGTCTCCACGGGTGGCGTGTGATTCGAAAAGCCACACTTTCGAATCACTGGGGCTGCCATTATGCTAATGGCTGTGCCTCATTAGCATCTTTCGAACCCGCTCATTAACCTGCCCCTTTCAAAAGGAAGGGGCACGTGTAGACACAGCCTAAATGGCCTGATTCTGCCACATGTATTCCCACTGAAACACGTTCCTCCTCCTCTCTGAGTACAGAACTTCCATTAGCAAGTCTCATTGGGATAACTAGTGGTATGATGTTACGGCCTTTATTAATCATGTGTGAGCTGATATGCTGAATATGCTGCATATTCCTCATCTCATTCCTTACACAGCTGGTAGATAATCCAGAGGGTTTTAGGCCTCCCCATGGTTTATGTGAACAATGCAATCACTTGTATGTGAATTGTCAACAACCCAACATCCTATCCCCTGCTCCGGGTAAATCTCACACATTCCCGCCCCCCACAGCAAGAGAAATTCCCTAGCAATACCTGAAAATGAGATTCTTGTTTCCCTCTCACATTTAGATGATTCCTTGCCTCCTAATTTAGTACCTGCCACTTTTGTACCCTTTAAAGCACAGAGGAACAAAACCCATGGAGAAAGCTTATCTGAAATTGTACTTTGCCTTAAATTGGTCTCTAAAAGCCAGACAGGAAAATAAGAGAGGGTCCTGCAGCAAGGTTGATTAATCCCATTAACTTCATTGGACTGCAAATGTGAGTAAGGGCTTCAGGACTGAGATATTAAAAAAAGGAAAAATGGAATAATACACATCATTGGCTGCTCAAGCCTCTACTAGAATGAGAACACACCATAAGGAAGCTGCTTTAGGAGAACACATGATCACTGGGTTGACAGGTAGGGGACTGTAGTTACAAAGGAGAACAGAGTCATGCAATTGCCAAATTACTGATAAAAGGGGTCCCACTTCCAGACATTCATTGAGCTGGAACCTGTAAAAGGACTGGCAGATGACTAGGGTGTGAGGGATCCAATTTTCTATCGTTTGTCTCTCCCCTCACCAGATTGACATGAGCCATAAAGAAGAATTGACTTTTGTTTGACAATTTAAATGCCATCATTTAGAGAGCAATGGGTATTGAGAATCTGTGTCACAGTAAAGATGTGAATTTTAGCTTTGGATTCAGAGTTGGTTATGAGAAAAACAGAGAAAACAGCTCTTCCTTAAGAGTAATTCTAAATTGAAAATCAAACTCTATCCCTCTAGTACAGTAAGCCCTGCTCTTTTAAAATGGCTTTGTTTACCCTTATTCTGAAGGCGATCATTAGAAAGCATATCAGTCCCATCAGATTTCTATGTGTAATTTCTCAAGTGATATTTTACTCAACTTCTTGTGCTTCTGATCCTGACTTGCAATTTGTAGCCCTAAGTGCTTCTAGATATGCCTTCAAATCTCTATAATTTCATTCTTCCCTCCTTCCCATCCCCCTGTTCTCCCTTATCTTCATATGCAGATGTATTTCACTCTAATACTGGATCTGCCATTCGGTATATGTCAACTACAAAGTAAAGTCTAGTACTGTGGTAGTAACTGTCAGTGTTTTTTTAAAAATTAGCCTAGATTGCGTGCGCTGGCATACAGAGATAACTGTTTTTCTATGCTGTGAGAGACAAGGTTGATACAATAATATCTTTTATTTGACCAGCTATGATTAGTGGAACAGACAAGCTCCTAAGCTTCACAGTGTTCTTCTGGTCTGGAAAAAGAAACCAGTGTGTTACTGCTAAATACAATGTGGGACAGATTGTTTCTTGTGACATGTCTTAACCCCTTAGGTTTAATGGTTCACAGTGAAGCGATCAGCTAAGTCTCTGCAATCATAAGACAAAAGAAGGTTAGCAGACAACAAATTTTGTAATGAACCATAAAACCACTGTCTCCAAAACTATGATTTTTAGTGTCTAACAGAGTTATGTATTTATTTTCCACACTTGTCTTCTGAATATGTCATAAAGGTTTCTTCTGAAGATAGGACTGATAAGTCAGCTATGGAGTGACTGCATTGTGAAAAGTATTCACCTCTAAGTGACAGTGTGTTACAGTGTTTGCCACTCACTGCTGAGCTGGCACCTCTTCCTGTTCACTCTGGGAATGTGCACGTCATATCACTGACTGCATCTGATCTGCTGCCTGTCTCTCAGCATCAGGGACTGAGCCAGGGACCCTATAATAGCAGCCTCTTAGTGTGACTCCCAGTGTTGCTATGTCTTCGTAGGTATCTTCTCCATGATTCCAGGACCTTCTTAATCCTTGCCTAAGGGCCTGAAACTTCCCAGTCCCAGCAGTCAGACAGGAGATGTCTCTTGCTGTCCAAGTCGTACCAATAGCTGCTCTGTCCAAAGTGCCACAGGTCTTTCAGCCTGCTGGAGAGTCGGCCCTCGCTCCTTGAACTCCCCACAGCAACCAACCTTGGAGACAAATTGAAGAAATGGTCTGAGGTCAATAGGATGAAATTCACTAAGGACAATGCAGAGAACTCCAACTTAGGGAGGAACAATCAGTTTCACACATACAAAATGGGAAATGATCATGTAGGAAAGAGTACTGTAGAAAGGGATCTGGGGTCATACTGGACATAAGCTAAATTTGAGTCAGTGTGACAGTGTGACACTGTTCCCCAAAAAACATCCACAGGAGTGTCATAAGCAAGGCAAGCTAAATTTGAGTCAGTGTGACACTGTTCCCCAAAAAACATCCACAGGAGTGTCATAAGCAAGGCAAGCCAATTAGACCTGAACTGGAGTATCCTTTCCAGATCTGGGCTCCACATTGCAAGAAAGATATGGACAATTTGGAGATGGTTCAGGGGAGAGCAACAAAAATTATTAAAGTCTGGAAAATATGACCTGAGGGAAAAATGAAAGAAGTAGGTTTGTTTAGCCTGAAAGTTTGTTTTAATTACTGTTCCTTGTAACTATGTTAACCAGCCACTTACCCTTAAAAATAAGTCCTACCTTGTAGTTCACTGGGACATTCTGATTACCTTGTACAGACCTGAAGAAGAGCTCCTGGGATTTATATGCTTATATCTTCCACCACCCAAATGTGGTCTAATAAAGGATAATACCTCATGCACCATATTTCTCTCATATCCTGGGACCTACAACATGTATGACATATCCTGGTACTTACAATGTGAAACAACATGTATGACATATACCATTTTAACATATTATTTTAAATCACTTCCATCAAAATGGTTTTCAGTTCACAAGCATATGACCATACACAAGAATTTCCTTTGACAGCATGTGCCTTATGAGATCATACTTGTAAAACATCACATAAAATCCAATGTCTAATGTATCAGTTTATTCCCTTGCTTTTTTGGTACTAAAGATTTTATGTTAAGAGGATTTTTTTCCCCAAGGTGACAAATATTGGAAATACAGAGGAAAATGTGACTTGTTCATCCTATAAGAAATATCTCCTAAAAGATAATTCTTTACTTAGCAAATTATCAGACTGAAGAAATGGAGACAATAAGAAAATGACAGTTTCATTAAACAGCTGTTTCTATCTGACTTCAAAACATGAGCAGACTTTAGACAGCTGCCAATCACAAAAACAAGTCTAGAAAGAGTAGGAGGCAGGAGTAGGATGCCATGAAAACAACTGTAATGACAGAAATAGTTGCAAATACACATTCTTAAATAAGGTTGCATTTAGAAAAGTGACAGTGGAATAACAAAATTCAAGATTCCTCATTTATTTGTTTGTTTGTTTTTAATTTTTCAGTGACTTACAGATTAAATTGGCTTACTTTACAAATAAAAGTATTCTACCTTCTAGTACTGCAAACTAGGGGCTTCTCTACACTAGCCCCCTCCTTCAAAGGGGGCATGTAAACGAGCCTGAGCAGTGAATAGCACCTCATAAGCTTAATTCTCACTGTGTGAACTTTGAAGCAGCAGCAAGACGTGTAGATGAGGCCTCTTCAAAATACCCATGCAACTTCAAAGTGCCCTTACTCCCAAAATGTAGACAAGCCATGGGATCTATAAATAAAGCTACACTCTTATTCCTCCTTTGTAATTAGTAATATATTTTGCAATAAGAACTCAGCTGATTAATTTCTTGATAATAAACAAGAAATAGATTCACAGAATCTGATTCTTATGAGTTTAGGTAAGGAGATATAACTTCGACAGGGACCACACTGGCAGATTAAGAAAGTGCAATTTTTACATCGTCTCTTGTCTGCCAGTAACTGTATTTTTAACCTGGGCCACAAGTCAAGCCAACATGCTTGCATTAAAGAAAGTAACAAAAGTACAAATAGGGTTTCTGATATGATATTTTTGTACCTAAATCATTCCTGAAAATTGGAAGAAGGCTGTTTTGCATGAAGAGCTATAAAGATATATCATGGAAGTGGGAAATGTAGTCAGAAAATGCACAACATAATTATCAAATTAGATTAAAGACCAAAAATACTTTAAGAGCTGACCACTAAATAGGATTTTTCCTATTAAAAGGATCATGGTAAAATGGCCTTTAAAATTTTTTCGGTTGGGGAAATTTGGCTTTTTTTCCCATGGAAAATTCTAATAATATAGGAAAACATTCTCTCCCTCCACACACACACTTTTCCAAACTTTATCGGTGTTTGCTATTTTTTCCCAGATGGAAAGCAATAAGCAAATAATATGGAAGTGGAGAATTGTCCTACTATTCTCTACTTACACTGCAAACATTTTCAGGGTTTTTTTTTTTTCTGACTGACAACAAAAATGACAATCAAAGGAATAAAAAATTCCTTTTGGATCAAACACAAAAGATCTTTGAAAACAGGGACATCTATGCCAAGACAGAGCTCCTTGTATCCCGTACAGTCATTATCCCAGTGCTACTGTTGGAAAACAGGAAACTGGGCTAAATGAATCTTTGGCCTGACCCAGTATAGCTATGATTATGTCAACTTTGCATTCTGTCTGCCATCAAGTTTCCCCTAGCCTGAAATACTTACAGTCTCCTCAAGTTTAGACTCACATAAAGAATTGTTAGCTGCAGGTCTTGCAACCCTACTCTTCACCTCCTTTCCAGATCAGTAATAGATGTATTAACTAATATTTATCATAATATCAAACTTTAGCACGTTGTGACCCTTTTGCCCATTGAGTCCTCACTCTGGTAGCTTTTAACCCTTTTCTAATCCCATCAACATGCCTTGGGGTTTTTATGTAATGAGTGTGACTGGATACAGAAATCTTGACTCTGAAGTAGCACACTAGTATAGCTGCATTTATTTCAGTGGCATTGTACTGTTTTTCCACACATGTGATCTCAGGACCGGTGTGTAGGGCATACACCAGTTTAATCTTGTGGTGGTCTGTTCAAGCTCCTTAGTTTCACTTTGGTGGATTTGGCTTCTGTTTCCCTGGTTCTGTGTAAGGTTTCTGCAAATCTCTCTCTTCTTCTCTGTCTAGGTGATGTGTACATTATCATTTGACATGGAAGTTGTTGCTAGCATCCTTAAAGCATGTCCTAAATAAGGCTGTCGTCCGCCAACCACATTTGATGCTTTTGGTTGGTTTGCTCTATTCAGAATTTGTGATGCTGCAGGAAGCTTTTCCAAAAAACTTGGAAGATCTTCCACTAGCATTTACAATGGAATGAGTTGACCTTGCAGAGAATGAGTTTTTGTTGTAGATTTTCATGTCTTGGCTCTCTAAACAAAGGAGACATGATGCACATTTTAAAATAATGTATTTTCCACCAGCAGCCATTCATGTTTTTTTTACAAATCTTTCAAGTTTAAGAAAGTCTTTTGTTGCTTTTGATATCCATTGCTTAAAATGTAGCCTGGTCGTACCATTGTCACACATATCATTCCTTAGAAACATAAAACGATTAAAGGCTAACGTTTCTCCTCCTACTCTGGTGGTTTTATGGGGGGCAATGTCAAAGGGAGGCACTGTCTGTAATGTTTATGTTGACCAGCTGCAGAGATAGTAAGATGAGAAAGAAAATGCTAGAGAGCTTCTATTTAAACTTCGCATGAATAAATACACATTTGCCAGAGTCATCATCTTCTTATGGGAATCCAATAAAAGCATGTTATACAATAAATATTACATGTCTGAGGCAAAATCTGTGATTCTTTCCTATGTATTTTTAATCAAGCCAAAAAGCCTTCCAAATGGATTGCCTGGTTGGACAAAGATCATGAAATTACATCTTCTTATCAGATATGGGATGTGTCCTTAAATGCATATTTAATGAGAACATAGTAAATATGTATTTAGGGACATATTTACTGTTTATATTATGCTATAGATTTACATACATAGTTAATATGTATCTAAGGATGTTAAACGAGGACCCTATGTGAAAGTAATCAATGATATAATATACAAGTGAAAACACTAAGAACAGTTCAAGAAGGGATCTTTTATGTTACCAAAATTATTGAAGATTCTAATAGAAAGTTAACTGACGTGACAGCCTTTCCTTTCCCTCAATTAATTTAATTTGTTGCTTAAATTTAAAATAATTTTTCTTTTTTCTCTACTGTCTTCTTCTATAGAGGGTTATATATAGTGCTGTGTGTGTATGTGTGATTCTTAGTGTGAGTAGTCTGCTTATTAAAACTTAGATGATTTAATCATTTCATTTTATAGCTTTCCAGTCATTCATACCTAATATTCTGAACAAAAATAAGTGTGGTATTTTCAGTACATTAATTAAGAAAGTTTCTTCTCAGCAAACTGAGAGACATATAAAGTAATTGCTTCTTATTTACCAAGTATCTTGGGCAACTTGGGAAATGTTAACACATTGTGATGATTGCAATGGAATAATAATTGATTTAAATATATCTGATTATTAGACCCTGGGTTCTAACCTTTATACTGTTGCCATCATTGAGCTTCACTCTCATATAGCTTTGCACCTTGTGCAGTCATGTACATGTATGCAAAGTGAGTACCAAACGTTACTTCACTTTATACAGTTGCAAACTGCCTACACTAGGGCTTGGTTCGCTACTTCATTAATATAGTTTTCTGTGAGGTCACACACAGGGATGTTGGAGTTCTGGTGTAAAACAATATTGGATCAGGCCCAAGGTGTAGGGGGCCACAGAGAATCAGGCCTAATGCAATTAGCCAAGCCATATAACACTATGACTGACATTAGAACATGGCCTTCTGCCTCTGCTCATGTTTCTTCATAGAGCAGATGCTGAGAAGAACTGTCCACCGTTGTTCTAGCAACCTCAAAAACAGAACAGAGTCATTGAGGAAAAACCCACGTGAGTGATTCGAAAGTTGTAGATGCTTAGTTAAGACTTTGGAGCTAGACTTGAGAAAAAAATCCATCTTTAGCACTCAGACCATATCTTTTTGCCTACTCAGGATCATATGCCACATGAAACACAGCTGTTGGCACTGTGAGTTAAGAAAAGTGTTGTAATATGACAACTGAAAGCCAATGGTTAGTCACAGAACATACAGCACAGACTGAGAAAATGTCCCCAATAGTGTCTTGTTATAATACATCTCCACTCTAACTTAGTTCATTCTTTCTGGCTCATCAGTTCTGTGTTTTGAATGGAATGTATCCCTCCTCAGACATGTGGCTATTTACTCCTGCAGTTGTGGTTTTATGATTCTCTCCCTCTAGGTGCACAGTTTGATGACTTTTTTGGTGGGGATGGCGGGCGGGGGTAGTGAGGGAGTGTCTATTTTAGTCTATTTGATTAGGATGGTATTGTGATTGATAGAGAGACTGTTTTTGTGAGGTTTTCATGTGTTAATGCCAACTACTTATGGACCTGATGCACCTTTCTCTTGCTCCAGTTTGAAATCAGAGAAATTCTACTGGCTTCACTGGAGGCATTTCTGATTTACACTAGAGTGAGTGAAAGAAGACTGATGTTCAAAGTATTCTTCTGACTCTTTGGTAGCATGGTAAAGATGGGTGTGAGGGGAGAATTAAGGGTCAAAATGGGCAATACTCCATTAAAACCAACCCAGTTGCCTCAACTTACTTGTCAGTAGATAATCTGGACCAGACTTTTTGTCTGCTGTAGATCCTGTAGTCCTTTAGCATAGGAGTTTGTCATTTTCCTGGCCAAATCTTCCTCTCCCATCAGTATTGTGTCGCATTCTGTGTATAATTCTTTTCACCCTGTTGCCACAGTCTGACCGTATAAGAGACTGCATATTTACCTATGTGTGTTTTAGAACTGGTGAGCTGGTTGAGTGTGTGTGTGCGCGCGCGCACGCGCGTGTGTGCACATTTGTGTGTGCATCTGTGTGTGTGTAAAATATCATATTTGACAAGTTTTGCTTTATCAAAATGGACTTTCCATCAGAAACATCCAATTGAAATATTTTGAGCATTTTCAAAATTACAGAATTTTTTTGAAGAAAAATTGGAAGAAAATCCCAACCTACTCTACTGTATGTGGGCAGAGAGTGGGCAGATACGGGGGGAACAGTGATTCTGTATCAAATCCTGAAGTCCTGGTTCAGTTTTCACTTAGTCCAAAGCTCTCTTTCATTTTAAGATGGATGCTGCCTTATTGAATATTTACTAAATGAAGACTCTTGTATTGATCCCTTAGTTGGTAAAGTACTTTGTTTTTATTCATAATTAAACTGCTTTTTTAAACATAAAACAAAGGTCCTGATTCTCCTTTTGCATGCTCTAGTGTAAGGTAGGAGTAAGCATGTTGCAATCAGCAGAGTTACACTGGTTTTTGACTAAGTCACAGGTTGGGGGATCAGAACTTTGCCTCAAAAATTCAGAGTTGTTTAGAACTGGGATTACCATTTGGGCCCAATATATTGAGTCATCTGAGACACAAAAATCCAAGCTGAAGTCAAACTTCCCCAGAGTTTGGTGATGAAAGAAATTTGTTAAAGAGTGGCTGTACAAACTCATTGTTAGTTACAATGACAAATGGTAAGCCCAATAAAAGTATTGGCACCAAAAATGGATGTTAGTGGCTCAGAAATACAGGTGACTGACAAATGTGTATGATTGGGGCTCTGTATAGAACCAAGCAGAGAGAATAAACTTAAAATCATTGGTTTAACGTAAAGTGTCTTTAATTTGCAATAGAAATGCTGTAGTGGATCTGGGTAACTGTGAGATGTATCTTGAGGCCAATAACCGAGTCCATATTTCTCATGAATTGATGAGCAGGTAATCTGAAAAACCATGTTAGCAGGAACTGTCTGTTTGGTTTTCTCTGGCATATACAGCATGGAGCTAATAAAATGGTGAAACTTGTCAGCCTTGCGTATTGTCTACCTTACAGTTACCTGCATTTGCGTTTAGAATGTCGACAACAAAATAGAATTACCATTAAAATTCACACTCATCATTCACGCTGTTTGTCATACTGATTTCCCTCCAGGAAGAAGCTATTTTAGTGATTATATGTTCTTTTAAAAGAGACATCATTTCCTTGCAAAATTCAGTAATCACAACCTCTATAGACAGAAATTTAAAACCAGCCATTCCTTACATGACAATTATGAGTTGGACACTTCCCCCCCTTTCATCTTTCTAGTTACTGCTCTTTCGTAATGAGAGATGCAGTGATTGATGGGATAGGAAGAGCAAGGATACTGTAAATCAAGACGAAAGCCTAGAGAATAAGAGCAGCATTGCTGGATACAATACAAATCAGCCAAGCAGTGCCTTCTTTTTGCTGTGTCATCACAAGACAAATGACAATGTGTAAATGAAGCGGGAAGGCAATAAACAAGTGTTTGTTTTTAAAGCTAGTGAAGTTGCTAATGTAATTTGGAAGGTGTGTCAGAGGAAAAAAGAGGAGTCACTTGATTGCAAGAAAACTAGGCCCCAATTTGTCACACTACTTAAACATGGGCCTAACGTTAAATCCTGCATTTGAAGTCAAGGGAATGGTTAAAGCTGGGCACAGCCCCTGTCAAATCAGCACCTTGATCCACGATAAATAAAGAAGTTGCTCTATATGTCGCTGCTCAGAAGATAAGCACAGACTGAGAAACTGAGCTTCCTCCTCCTTAAATTGACAGTGTATTGCTGCAGCATGGTAGTAAGCTTTACTGTGCTATTGTCTGGCTATGTCCATGCTACAGAGATCTTCTGGAAAATCTTCTTTCAAAAGATTACATCCACACACCAAATCCATTGTTTGGAAAAAGAGTAGCCACACAGCCCGGGCCACTCTTTCAAAATCATGGGCCAGGAAACACTGCAGATGGGGTCGCAGGGCTGGAAAGCCCTTCCGTGAGCTCTGGCCAACACCAGCCGCTCCACCAACAGTTCATTCTCTTGGCGGAGGGTGGCTGTGTATGTGGCAGCTTCTGTGTCCCAGCTGCAGCGACGGCCCCTCTGGGCGCAGGCCCACCCAGACACTAGTGATGGGGGTGGCCTGGCCCTCTCCACTGACAACCCCAGATTTCAGGGTTCCAGTTCCTGGACCAGGTTGGCCAGTCCCAGGCATAAGCTAGGGCTTACACAACCCTCAACGCAGCTATAAGGATGGAAGGAGAGAGAGAGATGGCACACCACTCCCACAGCCTTGCCCTTAGGACTGTGCCCCACACCCCCATAGGCAGTGGCCCTACCTCCTAGCCAAGGGATGGGGATGTCCCAGGAGTGATAGCATGTGTGCCCTGCATGGTAGGCTCTGCATTTTTCACATGGTACTCGGAAACCATTATGCTCTACTTGACACAGGAGACAAGGAATCACCCCTGTGACAAAGTCCCTCGTTAGCACCTGTGCTTCCTGGAGGTTTCTCTGTTGTGCCTCAGAGACTCACGGAGACCCCTTATCTGCCCAGGCCTTTCCAGAGGCAGGAGTCTCCGCTTAGCGAGCCATCCTCATTACAGGCAAGTCCAGAATGGGGAGGATAAAGCCAGTCCCCTTGCAGGCCCATGCCTGCTTCAGTGGAGTAATCCCTCTGGGGAAGGGTGGGGGCAGTCCAGACCCACCCTCTACCCTGGACTTCAGCCCAGGGTCCCTACAAAGACAAGAGGCAACTGGCAGGGCCTTCACCCTGCCCCCAAAGTAATAACCTCACCCTGGGCCACTTCACCCACCGCTTCCCCATGGTACCTTCTCGCTTCGCTCCGCTCTGCTCTTATGGTGCACCTTCCAAAACCTTCCCCCTTTCTACCAGTTGGGGAGCCTTTTATATGGAGCACAGGGCCTCAGCTGACCAATGAGTGCTACTTCCTTAATGAGGCCCCAGCTGCCTGTCTTAATTGGGCTTAATCAGGAAACAAAAAGGCATTAGCCCACCATCCAGTATACCTTCCTTCCAGAAGGTTCCTGAAGCTTCCAGGTAGGGGTCTGCCACACACCGTACAGCAGAGGAGAAGCTTCATACTCCCAAGTCTGGGATAACCGTAATCGGAGAGTAATTATTAATGGTTCTCAATCCTGCTGGCAAACTATAACAAGTGGGGTTCTGCAGGGGTCCGTTTTGGGACTGGTTCTGTTCAATATCTTCATCAACGATTTAGATATTAGCATAGAAAGTACACTTATTAAGTTTGCAGATTGTACCAAACTTGGAGGGATTGCAATTGCTTTGGAGGATAGGGTCAAAATTCAAAATGATCTGGACAAATTGGAGAAATGATCTGAGGTAAACAGGAAAGTTTAATAAAGACAAATGCAAAGTGCTCCACTTAGGAAGGAACAATAATTTTCACACTAGGAAGGAATATGGCAGAAAGGGATCTAGGGTTTATAGTGGACCACAAGCTAAATATGAGTCAACAGTGTGATGCTATTGTAAAAATAAAGCAAACATGATTCTGGGTTGCATTAACAGCTGTGTTGTGAGCAAGACAAGAGAAGTTATTCTTCCACTGTACTCTGCGCTGGTTAGGCCTCAGCTGGCGTATGGTGTCCAGTTCTGGATATTGCATTTCAAAAAAGATGTGGAGAAATTGGAGAGGGTCCAGAACAGAGCAACAAGAATGATCAAAAGTCCAGAGAACATGACCTATGAAGGGAGGCAGAAAGAATTGGGCTTGTTTAGTTCGGAAAAGAGAAGATTGAGGGAGGACATGATCACGGTTTTCATGTATCTAAAAGGGTGTCATAAGGAGGAGGGAGAAAACTTGTTCTTCTTGGCCTCAGGGTAGAACAAGAAGCAATGGGCATAAACTGCAGTCAGGGGGGTTTATGTTGGACATTAGGAAAAAGTTCCTAACTCTCAGGGTGGTCAAAAACTGTAATAAATTTCCTAGCAGGCTGTGGAATCTCTGTCTCTGGAGATATTTAAGAACAAGTTAGATGATCTAGACAGTACTTGGTCCTGCATGAGGGTAGGGGGCTGGACTCAATGATGTTTCGAGGTCCCTTCCAGTTCTAGCATTCTGTGATTCTATAACTCTGCGATGTTTTTGGTATGGGGCTGATCATTGCAGGCCTCCCCACCATGGCCCCCAGGGAATGGGTAGCGGGCAAGGTGAGAGCGACCAGGCACAGGGGGTCTCCTCTTAGGTGGTGGGTGAGCCAGGCACAGCCTGGTCCTTCCTGCCCCTCCCCCCATAGGCGACCCCTGGTTCTGCCCACGGGGGTAGGTGCTGAGTGTCGCCCGTGGGCATGCCCATGTGCCGTGGCGCATTCATTGGTGGGGTATCTAGGGCCAGGGTTAGTCAGAATAAGGGTTCTCTCAAAGACAGGGTTTATTTTCAAAAGAGCCCTGTCTACACGCCTTTTTTATTTTTGAAAGAATCTCTTCCAAAAAGAGATTATGCACATGAAGCATGAGATATGTAAATCAGTGCCTCATTTGCATTTTTATATTCCTCTTTTGAAAGAGGAATGCAAGTGTAGACAAAGCCATGCTTTTTTTAGAACGATTCTTTCAAAAAAAAGGAGCTCTTCCTCATCCAGGAGCGGAAGAGGGCCTCTGGAAGAGCCTCAGTCTTTCGATTTCAAATTGTGGTCGTGTGGCATTTTTCACATAAAAATCATAAAGCATTTCAGATTCAGAGCACATTTTGTATGTAGAGGCTTCACTGGCTCTTTCAAAAAATGCCCGGCTTTTTCGAAAGGACTTGCTAGTGTATACTCAGCCTCTGTATTCTGTATAATTGGATGGGAAAATGCTGCAGTAAACTTAGCTGCTGCACATAGTATATGTATAAATGTATACATGTATCCTAGAAGGGTATTCTGAGCATCAATTAACATCTATAAAATACTTTAAGTCCTATGGATCAAAATCTCCTAAGTGCCCTTACAACCTGTCCATTTTTCAGGGCAAATGTGAGAAAAGGATATCCGTTGTGCATTGTCAGCTTCCAATTCTTAAATCAATATGATGTTTTATATACGGTTGCAAAAATACTATCACCCTCAAAATGCCCATGTTGAAAGGTCAGCAGCTTCACTACCAACTCACAGAGTTCCTATGGAGTGCAGTATGTCGGGTCCCTTATACTTATGTTTGCATTCATGATCACAACATAGATTAAATCATTTTAAATTTGAATTACATGAGTGGGGAAGTCACCTTTTTTGCAGTCCTGCAGGACTATCACTATACCTAAGGGTGGAAAAATATTAAGATGAAGTAGCAAACAGTGTGAGAGCATTTCTTTTGAAATTATATGAATTGTAATGGAAGTAAAATAGTACAGATCACCAATTAAAATTGTCTTGGGGAAATGGAGGAATATTCAGACATACCTCTCAAATAATGTTCATCAAATGTCAAATTGTTTCATAACACAGCAACACATTTTTTCATTCTTCAGGAAAGTACATCCTTCCTGCCTCCCTCCCCCCAAATGTTTTTTGGCAATAATCATCTCTTCCTATGTTAAGCTAAAGCAAACTTGTAAACAACTCTTGTCTCCGTTCTCCGTAGTTGGCTGCACTTCCGTGGTGGGCAGAATTATGGTCTTGTTGTCAATCTACTGCACTGGGACTCAGGATCTGGTTCAGTTTCTGTATCTGCCTCACAGTTACTGTGTGACGTTACACAGTTACTGTGTAACCAATTTATCTATCCATGCGTCATCTCTCCCTGTAAATAACAAGGATGATAGTGCTTTACGTGTCCTATTTAAACTGGAGAGCTCCATAGGGCGAGGCCTGTGTCTTACTGCCTGCATCAACACTAGCAAAGTTCTTTTGAAAGATTTTTCAAAAGATGGGGACTCTTTCAAAAGATCCAGTGGAGCATTTACACACAAAAAGCATTCTTTCGAAAGTAAATCAAAAGAATGCAGTGCTCCTTTTGAAATCACTCTTCCCTTCCCGTTTCAGGAAGAGCACCGCCTTTCAAAAGCTGCTTTCAAAAGAAAATGTATGTTAATGTTCTGCAGGCCCTTTTTATTGAAAGAGCAGTTCTCATGAGGCCTGATTTTTCGATCCCGGGTCTGTTCTTTTGGAATAGCGGAGGCTGTGTGGATACTCTCTTTCAAAAGAGCAGATCACTCTTTTGATTTGCTTTTTTGTGTGTGGACACACTCTTTCGAAAGAAGTTCCTTCAGAAGACATCTTCCAGAAGGGCTTCTTTCAAAAGATCTCTGCAGTGCAGACGTAGCCTATGTGTATGTCCAGTGCTTAGCACAATGATGTGTTGTAATACAAATAGTAATACCTACACTATAGGTATCCTTCAGTGTAGTTTTAAGGTTAATGCTGGTAAAATGCGTTATGATTTTTATGTGAAAAATGCCAGAAGATCACAAACCAGAGCAATATTAATTGTTCTTCATTATTTAAAACGTGGTTATTGTTTAGTGTGTTAATGTGTGTATATGAATACTGAAACTTCCAGCTCAAAATATCTGTCTTGACTATCTACTGGGTTTGACAAACTAAAGATAGTTATTACTCTATTTAGCCCTAAAGATATGCGATAGTACAAGTTAGATTTTTTACCATCTGTCCCCTACATCCATAAAACTGTCACTAAGATATAGAAAGATCATTGTTGATGGGTGAGGTTGGGTTTGGTTTTGGCTTTGCTTCAGAGCCTAGACTGAGTTTGCATCACTGGTAGATTATCAGTAAAAATAAAATGTTACTGTGAAGTGGACAGTGTTACTGATGTTTTCATAGATTGCATAGGAGATACAGCGTCTGCCCCAAGAGTTTTTACTCTCAGGGCCAGTTTCTGCATATCTTATATTCATGTGTGCTGTGGTTGGGAGAAAGTTGCAGGCGTTTTCTCCTCTAGCCTTTCAGCATCCCATATCCATGCCATAGTTTCAGAGATTCTCAGCCAGGAGGGGCTGTTGTGATCATCTGGACTGATTGTCTATAACATAGCCCATAGCCCAAAATAATTCCTAGAGTAGATATTTTAGGGAAAAAATATCCAGTCTTGATTTTAAAATTGCGAGTAATAGAGACTCCATCGTAACCCTTGGTAAATTGTTGCAGTTGTTGATTTCAAATCTGAATTTCTTTTAGTTTCAACTTCCAGCTCTTGGACTGGAAATGCATAGGGTTCAGAATGCATAGCAGCCAGTGAACTGTGGAGTGCAGAGCCTACTCCACGCCTACTCCCCTGAGGGCATATGGTATCATAAAGTGCTTGCAGAGAAAGGGATATGAAGACATGGCTCCAGGCCCCTAAGCATCAGCAGTCCTGGCTTGTTGATCATGTGAGTGTATGTGTGGGTAGGTGAGGGGGGCAGCCGTGTAAGTTCTACTCCACAAAGCTGTGTAATAATAGACATGCTGCCTCTGCAAGCCCAGTTGCTCCCTGAGACAGAATGTCTCCCAGCACTTACCTTGACAACAATATCAAGCCCTAAATAAAGACATGGCAGAAATCATAGTGACAGTCCATGATGGAAAACTAGGGAAAGGAGCAGGCTTGTGTTGGTTGCTGTGAGTACAGTTACATGGAATGTTTTGTGTGTTCCTGAGTCTATGAGATGAGCTTTATTTATGGACCCTATTTTATCTAATCTTTTTTACTCTGTGTCTGAATGCCTTTCTGTGTCTCTAAAGTAATGTATGCAATTGTTGTGTGACAAGGTTAATAGCACTTATATTTTGATGCTAAAATGTGGACTAGTAGATTTCTTTTCCATGGATTTTTTTTTCTCACATTCAGTTTGTTTTTGAGATGGTGAAAGGTACCGCTGTCAGGCCTAGAAACATTAGCGGCTTGGTTAGTGGCTATGCCCAGCTATTGTGCCTTTACCTCACTCACAAGAAACCATCTTCAGTGTAAGATGGTAGTTGAGTCTGCTTACTCCATCACTGGCCCCTGAGAGGTGGCGAACCATGGCAGTAGCTTCAGTGGTGGCCATAATGATGAGGATGTCTGGCACTTAACCATGACCATGCAGCAATTTGAACAGAACCATATCATTGAGTGATTATTTTCACACGATAGGCTGGTCTACAATAAAAACTTACGTCACCCTGTACACTCTCTTTACATCAATCTGAGCCCTGGTGTAGACACTGCTGTGGCATTTCTAGACTACATGTATCCAACAACTTTCTTTTCTGTGAAGTGAAGACCTGGAAATCACCAATTAATCCTCCATCACCAATTAATCAATCACCATCCTTTCTTGGCAGAGAAGATTGCACCCATTTAAAGTGATGGTCAAAAGAAAGCAAGGGTCTGCCCCTTTTTGTCAGGGGGAAGGCTTCTCTATAATTGCGTATAGCAGGTTTGAGAGGCTTTTTGCTTTTGTTTTTTCTCTCCAGTCCTTTCAGTATAGAGCCAGGAAAAATGTGATAGAAGAGTGTGTGATCCCATTACTCATAAAGCCACCTATGTGCTATATGCCTCTGTAAGTGGGAGGGGAATAGTTCATCCATCTTTTGAGATACAGTGCCGTAGCAATATTAGCACCTATAGCCATGAAGGACATCTTAAAGCCTTTGGAAACTGGTAAATCTGTGGAGGGGAAGATGATGTCCTCAACTCTTTATAACTTTTTGTGGGAGGCTTAATTCTTTTAAGGGTTTGATTAACTCCAGTAAACTTTGGATCACGTCCTTTGTGAGCAGCTGTGATGATTTTCCCCTGGAGCCATCTACCCTGTAAATACCAGAAGGTACTTGTACTTTGGTAAAATTACTCATGTGGTTCCTAATATGGTACAGAGGTCCCGGGGCACAATTTTGCTCTGTGACCCCGATATCCTGCATTGTGAATAACATGGGCAGAGATGTGTGTTTGTGCTAAGACCCACCAAAGCATCAGATGTCCATTCAGGTACTGGGTTTCACATGCTGTTCCCAGTTATTTTTCTTTTAACTGAACTGTAAGATTTCAGGGTAAAAGAAAAAAGATCCTTAATTTGAATAGGGACTTTTAGGTCATATAAAGTTCATAAGTAGTAATTCATCAGGCTATCTCTAGATTAAAGTGATCTGCCTACAGAAATTTTGTAGGAAGGTATCTTCCGACAAAACTTCCATCGACAGATTGCAGCCAGACTGCAAAGCAGATAACTCTTTCAATCCACTCTTGCTGGAGAGAGGCCGGACTGCTCACCCACTCTCTCGACAAAACAGCCAACAGGAAATACAGCAGACAGGGCTGCCCATGTCCCAGACGCCCTGTCTGTTGACAGAAGAGCCCCAGGAACATCCAGACTAGCTTTCTGTCGACAGAAATCTGTTGACAGAAGCATTATTCCTTGTGGGGAGCAATGTACAGCTGTCAACAAAAGTGCTACGTTCTGTTGACTTACTGTCGACAGAATGCCTTGGGAATCTGAACGCTCCCTAGGTTTTGCGGACAAAACCCTCAAGTATAGACAAAGCCTCACTCTGTGTATGTGTGTGTGCGCGTGTGTGTGTGTATGTGTGTGTGTTTGTGCACACGCGCATGCGATCTCAGGCAGAATAACTCAGTAAGCCACAGGGTGGCTGGTCCCCTCAAAAGAAATAGGTTCAGTTAGAACAGGTGTTTTCAGTTTAGCCAGTTCAGAGAGTGGGGCAGTACCTTGAGCTATGAGGAGCCAGGCTGCCAGCAAGGAAGCAGGAGCATCAAGGAGTCCCCCAGAAATGCTGTTAGAGTCCCGTGAAAAGGGAAGTAGTAGAAACCTGCTGGGGCAAACAATCTCCAAGGAGGCAATACTTGGTTAAAAGAGCAAGGAAGACTCCTGCAATATGTCCAGACACAGGAAGGACTGAGAAAGGCCAAGGGGAAAAGCAGTAGAGTAGGGCAGGCTCAAGAAAAGCTTTTGTCTTTGTCTGGAAAATAAAATTGCTTTGATAAGGTTTGGGAGTGGGCTGTAGACCAGCCAATATATGACACATACATTAGTAAAGTACTCAGTCAGCAAAATCAGATTACTAAATCTGCATGTTTTATCTGCATCATTAAAATCTTACCAAGAATTCTCTTTAATTCACTTACACTCCCCAGATCAGTAACGCCATCTGCCTAAAAATTTTACTTTCCTTTGTATATCGTACTCATGCCTCGGCTCTCTTGATCCAACAATCCTGGTGGTTTTATTTGCAGTTGTTCCCTGAAAATATGAAGGGGTTACTTGGCTTGCTACTATCAGTCTTCTTCATCAACATGTTATTGCTAAATCCTTTCTTTACTTTCCGTCTGGCCAGAGGAACAGGGGGTGGGGAAGCGGAAGAAGGGGGAGAACTTTCATAATGTAAACCTATAAAGCCTGGTATTTTGGCTGCTTTGTTCTGCCTCCTTTAAAAACAATTTCTCCTTTCTGTGTATGTTCGGGTGGCTGATATTAGAGACAACACTAAAACTTGGGTTTGTCTGGAACCTTGTAATGCTTTGTCACTTTAGCAGAACCACAATCTCTTTCAGATTTCAGTTATGTTCCCCTAAATATGACCTGCATCCTGTTTGTCTTTTTTCACAGCAGTTTTCACAGAGCTGAGGCTTTAGGGATTTTTCTGCAATAATTTCCAAAACCTTTTTCTAGTCTATAGACTACAGCAGATTCCATTTCACAGACATATATTCTTTTCTTATGCTTTATTATAAGACTGCTCATTCTTGTCTTTCTCATACCAAACACCATAATTGTAGCTATTTATTAATCCACATAATTGAATGAGTTGAGTCCCCTTTGTCTTCCACTGCACTTCATTCTCTTTTTTAATATCATCTTGAAACTTTGAAATCTGACATTGAATCCCATCACCCAGGCTGCCCACATCAATCATGAAAGTCTGTGGAACCGACGCTGGTCTCTGCAGTATCTCATTAGTGTGTTTGTTCAACTGGAAAGGGTATCCCTCATAGAGATTGCCTTTCTCTTGTCCTTTAACCATTTTTCCAAGTATGTCATGCCTCTTCACTAGTTATATTACACATAGGCCATGTCTACAGTAACCCGCTTCTTTGAAAGGGCATGGAAATTACCTGGACTGGGGAATATCACTGAGGCACTGCTATGCATATGCAGTGTCTCATTAGCATAATGGCAGCCACGTGACTTTCAAAGCTGCTAACTTTAAAGTGCTGCCAGGTGGTCTAGACGCGGGTGCTTCAAAATACCCACCCAACTTCAAAATTGCCTTATTCCCAAAGTGAATTGGGAGTAAGGGAATTTTGAAGTTGGGCACATATTTTGAAGCACCTGTGTATAAACTGCCTGTCATCACATCAAAATTAGCAGCTTCAAAATTCGTACAGCCACCATTATGCTAATGAGGCTCTGTATATGCATGGCAGCACCTCACTGATATTCCCTGGTCCATGTCATTTCCATGCCCCCTTCAAAGAAGGGGGCTAGTGTAGACACAGCCATAAAGCATGTACACATATACAATGTATATGTATGAGCTTGAATATGTATCCCAGTTATACAAATTGTCAAAGAACCTCAGATATTTCACAACAACCAGGAGTGATTAGAGAGACATGGGTAACTAGTTGTATGTCCATTTTACAGACCGCTTAACTAAAGCTTTGAAACATTGAGTGTCTTTCCAAAAAGCATATAACATGTCAGAGGCAGGAATAGAACCCAGGGATTGTTTGCTTTATGTTCATAATTCCATTTTTTCTGGGACTACTTGTGCAAAAAATTAAGAACATCAGAATGTAGTAACCTAGGAAATGCCTGATCAGATCAGACTCAAGATTCAGTTAGTGGCCAGTTCCAGATGCTTCAGCGGAAGGTGAAAGAATCTCATAATAAGCAGGTGTGTGCCTCCATATTAGATCACATATTGAGCTCTAGTAGTTAAATATAGTCTTAAAATCTAATGCATAAAATTGAATATCCTATCCAAAAAAGATATTTTATATTTCTGAATTTTCTTGATACCTTGTAATTTTGACTCTTGTTCAGGTCTCAGTGTCTTCTTATGACAATTGTTGCGCGCTTTGTGGAAAAATTCTTCCTTGTATTATGAGACAGTGAAAGGAAAAACGGAAGTTACCAGACTACCATAGGTATTATTTTGTATGTTTTGATCAGGTCTCCATTTCTCCACTTATATTTAAAGGTAAACAGCCCAATATTTTCAATCACTCTTCATCTGAATGTTTTTTCTTCCATACTCTTATTGCTTTGTAGTGCAGCAACTAACACAGGATTCAGTATTCCAGAAGAGGCTATGCCATTGACTCAGATAAAAGCCTTATATTAAATATTTTTATTATTAACCGTCCCATTTCTTACATCAGAATGTTTCCTATTGAACATTTTTTTCCTTTAGAAAGTTCATGATTTGTCAAAACCAAAACATTTGGTGGAAATGTGTCAACTCTGGAGAGAATTCATTTTGAAACAAACATTTTAAAGTCCTTCAGTAAGGTCGCAGTATTCTATGCTGACCAATTTGGAACAAGATGTTTTTATTTCCCATTTTGAAATGAATTTTTATGCCAATTTCTTCTAAATGTTATAGTATGAAATAGATATAAATTTACAGATTAGAATGTAAAAATCAGAATGACACATTTTGATTTTGCCAAAACAAAATATTTTGAATGAACTGAAAGGCAATAATTTTTTCTGAATTTCACTTTACAGAACATTTTTAATTTTGTTTGTTTGTACCCTGGGTCAGAAGACATTTTAAAATTAAAAAAAAGCTCCCCTGGAAATGAAAAATCCCATTCCTATGAAACTGTAATTCTAGCAACTTGATAGCTTTTTTACTGCAGCTGCAAGCTGACCAGAGGTCTTCACTGAGCTGCCTGCAGTGATGCTCATGTACTTTCCTTGAATTGGTACAGTTAATTTAAGACCAAGACTTTACTGTTCCTCCTGCAATGTTCATGATTACGTGAGCAAGTGAACCTTTCCCATTTTGTATGGTGTGTTTAAAAAGAATCCAAACAAATAAGTTTCATCACTAATTGAGATGTTCTGTGTCATTTAATGTTCATATTTCTTCTGGCCTCAATTAATTGTTTTCTTTTTTTTACTCTAATCCTCTTTGTCTTTCCATTTTCCAGATCATATAGTTTGTAAACACTTTCAGTTTATCTTCTGTTCTGTCCCCTAATTGTTTACTGAGCACGATTGCCTTCTGTTATTGCTTCGAGATTTCAATTTTGACTGGATAGATTGTATTGTCTCCCTCTTGCCCTTTAACACCTCTCAAAGCAATGACTGCAGATTTTCCAGGCAGACACATTTTTTCTCTCATTTCAAGTCCCCTTTCTCCTGTAGCTTTACACCAAGTTCTGATTGTTGAATATCTGAAATCCAATTCTGTTATCTAGTTGCCTTGGACTGTCTTTATTCTTGTACCATTATCTGTCTATACCCTAACCCATTCTGTGCTTCAATGTCCTCATGCAGTCACTTTATCTAGAATTATAGTGAGCAGGTTGAAGTCTTCAGTCTTTCAAAAAAATTGCTTTCCTTGGCTTTTTCTCCTACCCTAGTTTCTACCTTCCATCAGAGTGAACCGTGGTGGCCCAGCATGGCCAGTTTCAAAGTAGCTCTTAATGCCACTTAATTGTCATGAAAATATGTGAAGTCTGCAAACTCCTTTAGAGAGTAAATGCATCTATCCCCAGTGGGGCTGACAGCTACCACAGGCCTCAGGGCCAGGTAGGAAGTGGGCTTGCCTCTCTGCCCTTGAAGGGTTGGGGCCTAGGGCAGTCAGCTCAAATTGCGGTGCTGGGGCCCCCTCCTTCTCTCAGAGCAATGCGGAGCACTGCAGAAGCATTGTCGTGACATTTCAAAGGGGCCCGAAGCTCTGGCCACCACCACCAAAGCAGCAGCAAAATACTGTGCCCTCAGGCAACTACTCACTCACTGTTACATATATACTGATCTAGTAGACTGCCCAGAAGTTGCTCCAAGACTGGGATCTGGCTCTATACGTAGCATAGAAAAGTACTGACATCTAATGTTTCTCTCTTCTTTAAGAACTAGGAACAAAATAAACCACCTTTCTTGTAGGTTTCTGGGAAAAAAATGTGCTGAAAACCACACTGACATAACAAGAACAAATCTTACTTTTCCCATGATGACTTTTAAAACAAAATCATATAAACTCACAACTCCAAAATGGCTTGCGAAATAATATTCAGATTTCCTACAGTGAGAAATCATTTTTAGGTTGTGGCTAACTGACAGAAATTAAAAGAACAGCTTACTTTGGGGGTGAAAAATAGATTTTAGGACAGCACAGTCCTCATGATATTGATTCTGTGATGATAGTGGAGCAATAAAATTATGATCAGGGCAGGCCCAGAAAAATCAGAAAATTGAAATGAAAGACAGAATACCTTTGATAAACCAAAGGAGAAAATAACTTGGTGTGGGCTTTGTTTGTTTTTTCACTCAGTATTAACTCATCTTTTTGTGGATGTTACAGAAGATGTTTAAACACTTGGAGACAAAGCTGAAATAAGAAGAAAGTGTGTTGTGTTGGCACATCAGTACCTAACAGTCAGTTGTGTGTGTTATAAGGAATTTCCCTGTGTCTTGGAGTCAAAAAACAAAATTGTTTCTCATGACTATCAAATAAGTTTTATTATTTTTTGTCCCTTGAGATACAGATTCACTTTGCCTTTTGCCATACACCAATGCGCATGTCTAGCTTGGGATATACTGATTTCACAGATCAGAGCTGTTCAGTTAACTACATCCCACAATTTGCCAGACCACCTATGCCAAAATTTATCTTTGAATGGGTCATGCATCTTCTCAGATTAATTTAAGATATGTCTATTAAGAGAACATTTAACTGAACTGTCAGGAAAAGTAGGAAGTAGAAGTCCAAGAAGAACGAAGCAATTTGAACTACACGTTTGACTCTTCTGAGGAGGGCAAAGTATTCAGCTTGTTTCCAGCAGTAAAAGAGTTTGTCAATGCCATTGCATGGCACAGGAAAAAAAAAGATTGCATGATTGATATTCTGCCACACTCACAGAAAATATCTTAGTTTCACAAGAGACTGAGATGGAACTAGGTGAATTTAAACGTTTTTCTTTCATTTTCCAAGCTTGTGGAAGATGCTTTTTATAGGTGATGTTGGGATTGTCTGCCCTATTCTGTTTTTCTAAGTTGGAAAAGAATCAACATAATTTCAATCATTATTCCACTCAGGAAATTAATATGTATTACACACAAACACGCATTGATTTATTTCTGCTGTTTCCTCAGTTTTGAGTGATTGATTTTACAAAATTCATTTTCTCTTAGAATAATTTTTGTGTATAGTATCCATATCTCCCAATACACATAATGTCCATAAAATAAGCCATATGGATATTTGAGTTCCCACTGAGAAATAAAAGGACTGCAGTGTGGTGGGCTAGATCCACAGGCTATTTGCTGGAGGCTTCAGTGTCCTGCCACACCTTCCCAGGAAAGGAGCAATAAAGATGTCCTCCAGGCAGCCTAGAGTGACTGTAGAGGTCAGCTAATCAGGTCCTAGGAGGACCTATAAAAAGAGCTTCAGAGCCAGAGCTATTTCCTTTCTAGAGGCAGAGGAGTGGAGATTGTGCTCCTACCTGACTGAAAGAAACTGCAAAACCATGGACAGCTCAAGGCTGGCACAGACTGGCCTAGACAAGATAAGATCCTGGCTGACTGCTGGGCCTGAACTCAGATGAACCCAGATATAATATTGAAATTCTGGTGAAAATTGGAGCCACTGGGGTAACTGGCCTATAACAGGACAGTGAGAAATCTCCAGAAGGGAAGTTGAACTATTTAGTGGTCTGGCTGGGGCCAGAGAAGACCAAAAGGGCAGACTTAGGGGTGTGGCCCAATACTAGGGCCAGAACTATTTCAAGATCATGGGTATACCTGACCAATAATGGTGCTGACAAGTGCATTATAAAGCTTGGTCCATTGTTACGAGTGCTAGAAATAAACTAAGACCTAACAGTTTTGTTTGAGTTTGCAAAGTGATGTAAGCAGGCAATCTCATTCTTGCACTCTGTTAGTCTGCTCCACTCTTTTGAGGGGAGATGGTATTGGAAAAATGTGAACAAACAGAGGTTTTGAGTACTAGGAGGATGCTAATTTATTTATGTATTAAATGTAGCTTTTTAAGGTAACTGAATTTTGAGTTTATCAAATCTTAACAATGTCTCTTTTGAAGAGCAAAGTTTTGGCTACTCTAATCTGCTACAGAAGAGTCTCTGTGTTAGGCACTTATGGTTCTCATTACCATGGTATCTTACAATCTCTACTTTACTGATATTCACAGCAATCCTGTAATGAAAAGATGTATTTCCTCACTTTACGGATGAAGAACTGAGAAGGCAGGGCATAAGCACATCAACACAGCTAACAGCAGTGACTCTGAGAGGAGTCATTGTATCTTACTAAAAATAGACAAGCAGATGCTGCAGCTCAGATTGGGAAGACTACCCTCCAAAAATGGAGTGATTGTACAAAAGGATGCTGTATGCAATAATGTTAAAAAAGAGAATTGTGGGATTTTTTTTAGCAATATAACGTGCAATTAAGCAAGAAGAATGTAAGAAAAGCCTTTGAAAGACCCAGTTAAAAAGATAGTGACAGATGAGTGTAATGCCATGGGGGCTTAAGTGATTTCTCAGTATTTACAAGGGAGGCAGAAAATATGACAGCATCCCTGAGATGGAGACAGATTTTTCCAGAAGAAAACTGAAATGTTTAAAGGCTTTCTTATTGCACCAGAGTAAATAACAAAGCAATTAAGAACTATTAAAAATTGACAAAGCACCAGTTCCCCAATGAATTAGATCCCATAATTCTGAGAGAAAGAACAAAGAAAACAGGAACACCCCTTGGCAAAGATTTCTGATGGCTCACTAAAGAGAGAGAGGACTAGAGAGAGGTACGATAACAGAGTGCCCCTGTTAAACCATGAAGATACTACAGATCTGTAAGACTAGCTAAGGGACAGATCCTTGAAGGTGCACAAGGCTTCCTGTGTGCTCCCTCAATGCTTCAGAAGAGTTTGATGTCAGAGAATTCAGGATAAGGGAAAATAGCAAATATGACATCAGGATTTAAATAGATTATGCATATAATCTGTGCACACAGCTCTGCATAAAGGAGTTCAAACTAGCTAGACTGTGCCCCCCACATTTGTCTTAGATTTTAGAAGAAAGAGGGAATAAGAGAGAAAACAGACTCTCAGAATGACAACAGACCCTTTCTGCACTAGATCTAGCAGCAGCCAAATACATCTAAAAGGATATAAAAATATAATCTGTTTTGGTGATATGAGTAAACTTTCATATTAATCCATATTTCCTCCTCTCTGAGATGCTTTTGTGGCTCTCATTACTTTATTATCGGAGCACTTCTCAATCTTTCATGCTTTTTTCTTTGCAATGCACCATTTTCATGGCATAGTGAAGCATAGAGAGATACTAAGTCATAAAGAAGGTCTGTAGTTAGGCGGAAGGTTAAATCCTAATCTACCAAATCCTTGGCCAGTACCCTAACCACTGGATCATTCTAACTGGCAGCCGCTTAAACTTCTATTGTAATCTGAATAAATATCAGGGCTTGAGAAGGAGCAGGTCAGGTAACTGCTTTCCTGGAAGGTCCCCAGGGACGGGATTAGGCAGTAGGTAGCGCACATTCCTCTTAGCCTGACCTGAACCTGTGCTTGTGGGCTGGAGTTCACTGTGCTGTTGGGTCTGACATCTTTTCCATTCTTCGTCCTGGTTAGTCATGGGAGGTTTATGCCTTCTTCTGAAGCATGGTCCATAGGTCACTTGCAGGTGTTATTGGAAGATTCTCCATAACTTGAATTCTCTAAATCATGCTGTAAGGACTTCAGTAACTCAGACAGCCATCAGGGGTCTGTTATGGAGTCAATGTGGCCTGCAGTGTGCTGGAGTTCAGACTAGACGATCGTGACAGTCCCTTCTGTCCTTTATGTAAATATCATACAATGTTTTGTGAGAGTTAGTATGTTAACCAGTGCAATTTCCACTGAGCAAGTTGTTTGTCACTTTTGTGCTGTAATCTGTTACATATTAATATGTGCCGATAAGCAGTTTTACCCTTTCAATTTGTGGTGCCCGCTTAATTTGTGACTAATGGCACATACTATCCATATAGCTAAATTTCTAAGCTTTTGGGGGATCTCAGGTGTTAGTAAAGTCTATCTATCTATCCATCTATCTATCTCAGTGCTACATTTTGTATCTTAATTGTATTAACTTTGTAAAACTTTATTGTTGCAATTGTTTCAACTAGAAGAGTCCAAGATATTAACTAAGTGGACATCTTAACAAGCTATCAAATTTTCCTTACAGGAGACCAAGAGGATAAAATGAGTATAGTTCCCTCTTATGACAATATAGATGAGTAGATTATGACTGGCCAGACACTATTTTTAAATATTTCCATGAAGAAATATCAGTGCATTGATTCTGTTCACAAAATATATTTTTTTCAGCATGCATAGACCAACTTTCAGAACAACAAACTCAATATGATTTAAACCAGACTCCTTCCCCAGTAGATCTCCATGCTTCTACATTCAGCCTGCATCTCCTCCATAAATGCACTTAAACATAGAAATCAGAGCTCCCTCAGACTGTGTGTGTGATGAGGAGGATGAATTTCAGAACTGAGGGCCATTCACCAAGAATATTACAGTTCTCAGTTCTGAAATTCATCTCAGCTGATCACAATGTTTGAGATGAATGATAATGTGGAAGAAAATAATTTCAGGAAGAAACATACAGAATAATTTTGAATAAAATATTCATCATCAAAAAGATTCAGTCATGAAGCTTGATTTCACGGGATAGACAATGTGATGATGACCATAACATTCTTCATTTATTTGAGAGTATATGAAATTCAAAGTGTTGGCTTTATCCTGTAGGGCCATAAACAGTTCTGGACCAGGTTACCTGAGAAAACTCTTTTCCCTCCTGTAACATACTGCTGCTGAGAAACTTCAATGGAATTCCCTCCATATAAATAAGAGAGAACCTCTGTCAGAGCAATCAGGTTTGGATGCCCTCTCTCCTCCTGTTAGCCGGTGGCCAGGTAATGTGCGGTGAGGTACTCCCCTGGGTCCTAAGCAACCCAGTTTTTTACTGTTAGAGCAGGCAGCTCCTAGCACACTCACCCACGGCCAGGCTGTAGTAACCAAACGGTTAAAGTTCTTTTGTTGTGCCGGCTGTGTTGCAGTGACAAAAGGGTTAACAAAATAGTTAGGCTTGGATCTTAACTAGTTACAAGTTTATTAAGCTACAGTTATAAGCGTACGGTTACAAAAGGCTATTGTTTACTTCTTATATGCTAGCAAAGTACAGGTGTTAACAAGTTACGTTACAATCCAATACAAAGATATCAGTTACCATCTAACACAATGATATCTTGGCACAATGACATCTAGTTACAGAGCTCTAATTCTTTAGCTGTGCACAAAAAAAGTCAGAGACCTAGCATGGGTGTATCTTACCCTCTCTGCGTCTCTCGATACCAGCGTAGCCAAGCCGGATCGGTCACTCAATTCCGCGGAAAGACGAATACGAGGTTGGGCGTCCCCAGTAGTGGACCTCGGGAGGCAATCACCTGACCCGACCAGCAGGTAGTTGGTTGAAATGCACTCAGAGTTAGAGTTCTGCTGGACCCATCTTTTATACCCCTTTTGGGTTATGTATTCTCTTTCTTATCTATGGTGCCAGATCATACTGGTCTGTCTTTGTGACGCCAGTTTGTTACAAGGGCATTTCTACTTAGTTTGCACTTGTAAGACAAGAGATAAGCAATTTAGGAGTACAGGACATTCTTTTGTGCGGGCGGGGCATGTCCCCTTCTGGGTGATTGTGTGTACATCATATTGATCAATGCCAGCTGGGGTGATTTCTGAGGGTCCCCCCCGCTCTCATGTTGACAGTCTGGCCTGTTAGCCTTCTAGCTGTACTTTCTGCTTCTCAGGGTCACGATAAGCCAGCATATCTGGGCCTCAATGAGGGCATCAAAGACTGTGCTGTCAGCAGCCGTTTCCGTGCCCTGTGTGCTCCTCAGTGGGGGGGGCAACGAGCAAGCTGGCTTGTAAGGGGGAGACTCTGTCTGGCTACACCTCCCTCTTAATCCACCACAGTTTATACTTGTTAAGATGTTTGACAGACCTGTTTCTTTTTTCCCTTCTCTCAAACTGTTGAACAGAAAGAAGTGTGAGTTAGATATATTTATGGCAATTTTTTTTATGCTGTGATTTTAAATTTATGGAATATGTTCCCAAAGCGCTGGGTGAGCACCTATAAACTATACTTCTAGGAATTTGAATACATAGTAGTTAATCTGTATTTAGGCAGTTCCAAATGCTTCACTCTGAACTGTGGCATTGTTGTGTTGTATGTTGTATAAATACACAGGAAGTTGGTGTTCTGAAGAGCTTGCAAACATAAAGCACCAACCCTGTAACTGGCTCCTTTGCTAGTACAGGGATAAATCTGTGTGAAACCAGTTGCAAGACTGGGGCCCAGTATAACATGCAAGGCCAACAGACCCCAGTTGTCATCAGCCAGGATCAAACTTGGGATTTCTGTAGTGTAATGCATGAGCTTTTACAAAATGAGCTAAAAAATGTAGGTTTTGGACAAGACTCTAGCAGATTTATTGGGCTTGTGCCAGTCCAGCTGCCAGTAGAGACAGACAGTGCCACACGAAGCAGATGTTAGTTACAGTGGAGGAAGTATATTCCAATCTTTAGAGACCTCCCAGGTGATATCCTGGACTAGACCCTAATTATAACATGAAGGCCATGTCTACACTGGCACAAAACTTTGAAATGATTATGCAAATGACCAAATTGAAGATTACTAATGAGGCACAGAAATGCATATTCAGTGCCTCATTAGCATGCTTCTGGATGTGGCTTTTTGAAATTGCCATGTTTTGCTCCTGCACGACTTGTCCAGATGGGGGTCCTTTTCGAAAGGACCCCGCCAACTTCGAAATCCCTTATTCCTGTGAATTCATATGAATATGCATTTCAGCACCTCATTAGTAATCTTCGATTTGGCCATTTGTAAGGCCATTTCGAAGTTTTGTGCCAGTGCAGACATAGCCTAAGAGACCCAGTTGGCACAAGATCAAACCTGGGATCTCTGGAGCTTAATGCATGACCCTTTCCTGCATGAGCTAAAAGACAAAAATCTTGAAGATAAGGCTGCATCCAACTCATTAACCTCTTGCCCATCTAGCTGCTCCGAGAGAGGGACCCAGTGCCACACCCAGGAGGCATGGGTTACAAATACAAGATGTCACAAGTGGCCATAAAATACTATAAAATGGAGGAAGCCCTCCTTATAACCTGCTTACTCCACCTGCAAATAAATGAGACTGTTTACTTACGTAAACACCTTTTGCCTGCTGTAAACTTTTGCTCCACTTCACTCCCTTTCCTTCAGTTTATCCACCTGTATTATATTTTCATCTTCTTAGAGTCTGAGCCCTCTGGGACAGCGGCTTTCCTTGTTTTACTCCTCTGTACGGTAACTAGTACAATAGCGCCCTTGTTCCTGAAACTAGCTGCTCGGCACTGCTGTGATATCCATACATAATGAGCAATAAAATATGCTTTATGTAGATTAGCTTTTTGCCCAGCTTTCTAGTTCTGAATCATTTAACATATATATATATAAATATCAATAAATAATGCTAAGTTGCATCAGAGAGAGAACACTTGTGGTTGTTAATTTTTTCCCACTTATCTGTCCTCTGCATGAGGGATAAGAATAGGTTTATGGTGCAAATGCCAGGCAGTCAGTCTCTTCTCAATGACAGTTGTGCAGTAATTCTTCTCATTTCAAGCTCCTGCTTGAAAAGGTAGTAGTGAAACAGTATGTAACCCTTTTATTGCAGTCATCGGCACCTAAATTAGTCCAATTGTTTCCACAGATTTAACTTGCAGTGCTGTTTAGTCCCTTTGAATAGAAACTGCTTCCCCACATCAAATGTCTTGCCCATGCACCAAACCATATATTTTAATATAAGCTTAAAACTTAACACTGCAAATGTCCTTAATTCAGTTCACCATCACGTTTATGATCCATAGGCAAATTCTTCTTTTGTCCAAGTGTTTTAACAAGAGTTTCTCTGCTATGTTTTATAGAAATAAACAAACACACTGAAGGAACATGCTAGCTGTATTCTTTTCCTAAAATGGAGTTTAAAAGTTCTGTGTCAATGTATGATAATTCCCACAATGGATTATTAACAAGACTTGAACCAGAACTTTTAGCACTCATCTGTTGATGTCTAATCTATTTTGCCAAAGGAGCAACCACGGGAGTTGACATGTTCCATAACCCCTTGACTAAAGTGTGCCATCTCTCTTAATATACTATATTTTTCTTTCATTTATGTGATCAGTATTAACATGAACACATTTTTCAGTATTAACAAATCTTATTTGTAATCTGCATTTGTTATCTTTAAATGACTCATATGAGTTAGGACAACTTCTTCTCATGGTCTGTATAGTTCTTTTGTTCAGTTTCCAGAAATGTAACCAGATACTATAAAATCTACTAGGTCCTGATATCAGGTTGCCAGCCACTTTTCCCATTGGAACAATTTCCTGTATTTTGTTTCACCAGATTACTAATGGTGGGGTTCTCTCTTTTTGGTATCACACATCTGGGTGCTAATAGTGATTTATGTTGGCATTGTGTTTTTCTGGGAGTTGATAGCTTTGTTTGGATAATAACCAAATGTGGATTCTGTGAGTAGCCTAATTTTTGAAATCTTGAAATTTGGCACTCAAATACCATTGTGATGAACCGATATAAAAGAGGATTTTTAGATGTAGTCTTAGATTTGCATGCATTGCTTTTTACTGCTGCTTCCATAATCCTTTTCCACCATTATTGTTGGAATTTAGTTGAAAGATCTCAGTGGAAAAAGTTTCTCTCTTTTCAGGATATGCGCAGACCCCCTACACCTCAGACAATTACACAACTGCTATTTACAGTAACAGCAAGCAGCTATTTCAACGCTGTGGTCTGGTGCTTACCCTTATCCCTTTTGGCATTATACCATTGGCAAATGCATTGCATGAGGCTACAGAGCCGACAAAATCCAAACCCTTTGTCCCCTGGGTATGTGAACCACTATGATGAAACACACATTTACACCAAGATATTTCATGCTGTCTCAAAGCTGTAAGCTCTCAAGTCCCCAACTGTTGCCCTTATTAAAGTTCTGATTTGCCCTGATCTCTGAAAATTAAGGATAGTGTCATCTGGCATCTTTTTCCTTTTCAGATAGATTTGTCACATCATTTGCATTAAAAAGAGAAGCAAGACAGTAGGACTTCAGAAAAGAGATCTCTTTCTAGGACTGCACTAAACTCAGAAGCTGTGTCTACATGTAAGTGCCCTTTTGAAAGGGCAAAAATCAAAGTTCGGCTTTCGAAAAAGCGGCCATCAAAAGAGAGCACCCGCCGCCATTTTTCAGATTGGGCGTTCCGATCTGCTCTTTCGAAATACCGTCAAGGTCTTTTGAAAGAGAGCTTCCACATGGCTCCAAGCTCTCTTTCGAAAGAAGGGAGGCAGGAAACGCTGCAGACGGGGTCCCATGGCTGCCAAGCCCTTCTGGGGCCACAGCCAGACGCCTCCTTTAAAGGGCCCTTCCCTCCACCTTTCCCTCCACGCGAGCCAAGTGCTGCCCAGCCTGTCCCAGCCCAGCAGAGCCCACTCATGCCCACCATAGAGGCCCAGCAACAGCTCCTGCAGGAGGACGTCCTCATTATGGACACTCTACTGGCAGTGCTGTGCACCCTCACCGTAGCTGCACCTGAGCTCATTGGGTGGCTGTGTGGTCCCCCCGGAGCACCGCCGGGTGCCCCCCCGGGTGCCCCAATGCCTCTGGACCCACCCCAGCAGCACCAACTGGTGGGAGCGTGTGGTGCTAGGGGAGTGGGGTGAGGAAAGGTGGCTGCGGAACCTCCGCGTGTCAAGGCAGACCTTCAATGAGATTTGCCACTGGCTCGCCCCCGCACTCCAGCACCACGACACCTGCATGCGGCCAGCCCTCACCCTGGAGAAATGGGTCGCAATTGCCATATGGAAGCTGGCCACCCCAGACTCCTATTGCTCCGTGGGACAGCAGTTTAGGGTGGGCAAGGCCACCGTTGGGGCTGTACTTATGGAGGTAAGGTGGGACTGGTTGGGTGGGGGGGCTGGGGCAAAGCGAATGCTCCCCTGCGAGGGGCTGGATGGGAGGGGGGGTGAGGGCTGCACAGGCCAGGGGCCGGATGGGAGGGGGGCACAATGGGCCCGAGGTGGGGGGCGGTGGCCACCACACCCACACTAGAGCACGTGCCCCCCTTCCCCCTCTGCAGGTCATCAGGGCCATCAACGCGATGCTGCTCCATAGCGTCGTCCACCTGGGGGATGTGGAAAACACGGTCGCCGGCTTCCTTGACCTGGGCTTCCCGAACTGCATCGGCGCTTTGGATGGCGTGCACATCCCCATCTGCACCCTGTCACACAGCGCCGGCCAGCACATCAACTGGAAGGGCTGCCATTTGGTGGTGCTTCAGGCCCGGGTGGACGCAAGGGGTTGGTTCACTGACCTCTATGTGGGCTGGGCTGGCTGCATCCACGATGCCCAGGTCTTCCAGAACTCCAGCCTCTGCCGCCGCATGGGGGCCGGCACTTTCGTCCCTCAGCGGGAGATCCCTGTGGCAGAGGACATCACCATGCTGCTCTGCATGGTGGGAGATGCAGCGTACCCCCTGCAGCTGTGGCTCATGAGGCCCTACACGGGACACCTTGACCCCACCTGGGAGGCATTCAATGAGCGCCTCAACCGTGCCTGCAACGTGGTGGAGCGGGCCTTTGGGCACCTAAAGGGCCGCTGGAGGTGCCTCCTCACATGCCTGGAGGTCGGGGTCCGCAACGTGCCCCAGATGGTGGGCCCCTGTTGCGTCCTCCACAACATAGTGGAGGGAAAGGGGGATGCCTGTGTCCCTAGGGGGCCCCTCTGGACAGTGCTCTCTATGAGCAGCCGAGCACCACCCCCATCCATCAGGCCCACTGGGACGGCCACCGCATCCGGGAGGCCCTCAAGCAGGCTTGTGCTGACGGGCACCTCTGACCCGCACACAAGCCCACATCCCATGCACATCCGTCACTCACCATCCCTGCCACCCCCATCGCCACCAGCACCACACCCGCACATCCACCACCCACAATCCACCAAGGAGCACAGCATGGGGTAATGAACAATAAAGAAACGTTTATGTAAAACTGGGTCCTGGAGTATATACAGGGGGAACCTAACTTGGAGAGGGGCATCTAGCTTGGAGGGGGGAGAGGGGCATCTAACTTGGAGCGGGGGTGAGGCGCTCATTCCGGGGCAAGGGTGGTGGGCTGTGAGCCCCGTTGGCCCCTGGAGCCCCTGCTCCCCTGGATGTGGGGTCCCTGGTGTGGGGGGGAAGGTGCCGGTAGCACTGGCAAATACTGCTGGCGGGTGGGCCTGGTGGGGGCATACTCAGTGGGGGCAGAGGGGGCAGGCTCAGTGGGGGCAGCGGGGGCAGGGCCAGCGGGGGAGTCGCTGGGGGGCCAGGAGGCAGGCCACAGTGGCTGTGTGCTCCCGCACAGCCTGGCCAATGCCCTGGGGCGTGTCCAGCAGCTGGTCCTAGGCTGCCCTCTGCCACTCCATGTCCACCAGGGCAAGCTGGAGGTGCTGCTCAGCCACCTCGGCCTGACGCTGGGTGTCTGTGTGTTCCTCAGCCCTCCGGGGGGCCCTCCAGCCATGGCCCTGATGGTGCACTGCCTGGGGTGGCATCCGGATGGCTGCAGCAGGTGGGCTCTCCGGCACGAGGGATGGTGTGGGGCTCTCCAGGCCCCCAGATGGTGTGGCTGTGTGGAGAGGAGGACAGCATGTCAGTAGTGTGCCCCAGACAGTGGGGAGCCAGCTGTGGTGTACCTGCCCGAGCCGATCCCATGGGGCCCCCGCCCCCACGAGGGACACCAACCCCCCCACCCGGGACGGGGCCTCCCAGCCTGGGAGTGATTCCAGGGGTCTCTCTCACAGGTGGGCCTTCCCAGCCTGTGGTATGTGGGCCCCAGGCACCATCCAGCACCAACCAGCTGCCACCCCACGTGGCTTACAGCACTGTCCACTGAGGGCGGGTGCTGGGTGTCACTGATGTGCCACCGTGGGGTGCCGCATCCCATGTGGGGGCTGGCGTGTGTACGGCCCAGGACCACTGGTCCCATGTGCAGGCGCCTAGCCGTTGCGTCGCCCCCACCCTTGGAGTAGGTGTGTGCCCCTCCCTGTACATACCAGAAGGTCCTTTGGTGAGGTCCAGGGATGGCCGGCCCTCAGTCGCCTGGCTGGAGGAGCGGGAGGGGATGAGGATGGTCAGCTTCCCCTCCTCGCTTGACCAGTCGGTGGTCCCCTCGCCCTCCTGGGTCCCCGATCTGGGCTGCTCCTCCACCTCCTCCGCCCGCAGCTCCTCCCCAGAGGTGTCCAGGAAGGCCACGGGTGGTGAACTCTTCTGGGGCCCCAGGATGCTCCGGAGCTCCTGGTAGAAGGGGCAGGTCTCTGGACCTGCCCTGGAGTGTCCAGCCTGGTCCCTGGCCCAGGCATATCCCTGCCACAGCTCGTTCACCTTGGAGTGTACCTGGTCTGGAGTATGCTCTGGGTGGCCCCGGTGCAGAGGCCCGTTGCCAGGTGGCCGAAGGCTGCGGCATTGCACCGCTTGACCCCCATGTGGCCAACGACCTCCTCGTCCTGCCACAGGCCGAGGAGGTACCGCAGCTCATGCTCCATCCAGGAGGGGGCCCTTTTATTTTTCTCCCCCTGGGAGCCCCGGGAGGCTTTTGAGGGCTCGGGGGGGCTGTGGGGCTCACAGAGGGTCTGGCTGCTGACCATGTGGGCACTGGAGTGTGCGGCTGGAGCTCGTGCGCAAGCTGTTCCTGGCACACTCTCAGCTTCCTGCCATGGGTTTCCTGTGTGTGTGCGGCTTTAAAGCAGCCAAACGCAGGGACCATAGAGCCCAGCTTCTGCCACTTGGAGCGGCCTCATGCTCCAGCTGATCGGCGCCATGGCAGACCTGTATTTCGAAAGAGTGGGCTGTGGAGCATCTACACGTGTACTCTTTTGATGTATTATTTCGAAAGGGAGAGATCTTCCTGGTATGGGATCGGGGTTCGGATTTTGAAGTCTGAGCCCCATTCTTTTGATTTTCTTTTGAAAGACAGGTTTATACGTGTGGACGCTCCTCCCGCTCTTTCAAAAAAGGGCCTCTTTTTTCGAAGTTTTTTGCACATGTAGACACAGCTAGAGTGTTCTAATCATTTCTCCAAACAGCCATATTTAGGGCTGCCAACCCTTTAGGGTCATCCTAAACTCTCCAGGAATCAAAGCTTAATTTTTAATTTAAGCTTATGTCATGTGATGAAAATGTCAGGAATTTGCCCAACCAAAATTGGCAACTCCAGACAGATATTGTGCTATAAATTCAAATATCTTTTGAACCACTCCTGAGAAAATGAACATGATCAGCAGCTTCTTTTTGACCCGGTAAAATCTGTAGATTTAATTGAGGGGAGCTACAGCTGGGCAAATATGCCAAGAATCAAGAAATGAAAGAGAAACATTGTGGAACAAGAGTAAAATGGGGTGACTCACAACATTCCAAATAGGAGGGCTTGGAACAAGACCCCTGTAGGTATAATAACAGAATTTAGAAGAGCAGAAAGGAATTCTTCGAACTGGAAAATGGGCTGAATATCAGGGTCAGCACCCAGATGATTGCAGAAAACTCCAAACTCTCCTCAGGAACCTCAAGGAAGAGAGTCATCTAGGGGACGGGCTACTCGAAAGACCTGAGTTCTATTTTCGGCTCTCTCATGGACCTGACGTGTGACCTTTGCAAGTCACTTCAGTGGTCTCTGCCTCAGTTTTCCCTCTCTTTGTCATGTCTTAAATTAGCATTGGGGCAGGGACTATATCTCACTGTTTGTATGTACAGCATGTAGGACAATGGGGCCTGCTCTAACACATAGTCTGTGGGTATTTCAGGAGCACACATTAAATACTGTTAATTGGAAGGAAAGGTTGTGGAGGTTGAAATGAAATTACTTTAAAAGAAACTCAAAAACTGAAAATTTTGGTTGCAAACTGCAAAAAATCAAAGACTATTTCCCCAACCTGAAACAAATACCACTAACCAGTCAATAGAAACACTTACCCATGAACCAGTCCCTGAAACAAACTATGTTGCCAAGTCAGCCCACGCAACTTACCTAGGGACACCATCATAGGACTGAACCACATTATCTACACATCTACTAATGTAACACATGCCATCATGTGCCAGCAATGCCCCTCTTCCATTTAAATTGGCTAAACCAGGCAGTCTCTGTGCCAGACGGTAAATGGACACAAATCCGACATCAAGAATGGTAACACACAAAAACATTTTAACCTCCCTGGACACATAGTTATAGACTTCAAAGTTGCCATCTTAAAGCAAGATAGCTTTCAAAGGCAAGATGCAACGTGAAATTGCGGAGCTCGAATTCATATGCAAATCTGACACCATCAGAATGGGTCTGAACAGGAAGTGGCAATGGTTTTCCTATTGTAATAAGTAATATTCCACTTTGGTATTTTCACCTTCTTATGCACATCCACTTTGAATGAATTAGCTCTGATGTAACACTCCCATCTTTGTATCCCAACGATCTGTTTCTTTTTCTTTCACTTCATGCCTCTGACGAAGTAAGCTCCAACTTGCTTACCCCATAATAAAATTGTTACTGGATTCCTTATAGTTTTTGCTGAAACAGACTAACACATCTACCTGTAAAAACTATTCAGTTTTCTGATCATCATATTCATTGTTAGTTTTTTTCCTAAGAAGTATGGAAAATCTCAGGGAAAGCAAATTATTTCCATGAAATTTTTCATTTAGTGTCAGGCCTGTGGTATAGGCAATCATTTCCCAGTGGTTGGCTAGGCAGGGCCCAAGTCACCACAACAGCCAAGGCTCAGAGCAGGAAGTTAGGAACTGAGATTCAGATACCAGAAATCAGTCAAAGGCCATTTCTACACGTCACTTTCTCTGAAAGTGGCATGCTAATAAATGGCCTGAAATATGCTAATGAGGTGCAGATGTAAATTCCCTGCATCTCATTAGCATAAGGTCACATGATTTGGAGTCTGGAAGATGCTCTTCCAGACTCCAAAACAGCATGTAGAAGTGCAGCCCCTGGCAGGGTCTTCTGGAAGGAAGTCCTCCTTCTGGAGGCCCCTTCCTGAAAATTGTGGGGAAGAAGGGGCCTCCAGAAGAAGGACTTCCTTCCAGAAGACCCCCCAGGGGCCACACTTCAACATGCTGTTTTGGAGTCCATAAGAGCATCTTCTGGTCTCCAAATCATGTGAACTTATGCTAATGAGGCATGGGGAATTTACATCTTCTCCTCATTAACATATTTTGGACTATTTGTAGAAATGGCCAAATAGTGCAGGATGAGTAATCCAAAGCAGAAAGCAGCCCAGTTGGAGGGCTTCTTGTTCTTCAGTAGGGCAGGCAGGCCAGCCAGCAGTCTGGTATCCATCTGTTGGGGCTCAAGGGTGAAGACTGCATCAGGAAGTCCTGCTTCTAGCTGATGCTAATAAGCCAACAGGTTGAGCAGTGTGGTGATCCACTACAGACCAGGGTTCAAAAATCCTTGAGTTATGACAATTCATTGAAAACCCAATTTTCTGCTGAAAAACAGTTTTGCAGGAAATTTTTCAATCAGCCTTATTTAAATAATAGTAATACTAATGAGGCCATGAATCTTGCCCTTCATGACTCACCCAACAAGCAGCAAACAGCCAAAGCTTTTCTGAAGCTAAAAAAAACATTTAATGTGCATTTTCTGATCCCAGGTAGGACCATAAGTGGACATCCCAGAATATTGTGAGAGATTATACTGACTCTCTATTTCTTGTCCATCTTTTGTTTCAAACTATTAGCAATCCTGGGAAAATTGTATTCTAGTCTCCACAGGCTTATATGGTTTTGATCATTCAAATATGCATCTGAATGCTTTGTGGTTTAGCCAAATAACCAGAAGTCCATGGGATTAAATGTCAATAAACAGGTTCATATTAGAAAGAGTATTGCTCTGTTCTCCATTCCAGTTTGGCCTGTGAGAATTTTATTTAACTCTGCTAAGACAATTCCTTTTAGCTCCAAATGGCAAAGCTTGTACAAAGCCATTTTTATGATGTAATGCTCCTTCGTAAGTTCCTTAGTTATTTTTCCACTGAAATTCTTGTTGAAAATTAAACTATTAAATGTCGTGTAAACACGACTGGATTAGGATGTTAACATTTTTAAATTGGCTCATTTCTCTTTAATGTGTTTTTGCTGTTTTCCTTGCCTAATTATCATTCTTTTCAATATTTATGTTAACGTGACCTTTCTCTGATTGAATGGGTTTAAATGCTTTTCAAGTGCTTACAGCGTCATGATTTTAAAATTAATTTATATCTTTGTGGGAAGGATTGCAGTGACATTCATAAAGCAGCAAGTGGTGGGAAGGAGGCCTACATTGTGGGCATATGAGTTAGGCAAGATTCTGAATGTAGCAGAGCTGTGAACTGTTTCAGTCAAAGGGGATGCATTAGTGTTTCTCACCATGGATAGCAGCACTGACTTTTCTTTTCTGATTATGGTTGGAAAGCTTAAGTGAATTTCAAGCCTAGTCAAAGTTGCCAAATTCACAAGCCCGAAAGCTTATTCTTACCACACGTGTACTACTTTGATTTATCACTACCCCACAAACACACACATACAACATCAGTGGAATTACTCAGGGATGACCTTGGTGCAGTAAGCCCACCCACATAAATATAGGTAGCAGACGTATATTCAGGCTTTCCAGTTCAGTTCTATTTCAGAGACAAATTCTGCTCTCTTAAACCCTGAAAATTTGAAGAATACATAATTCATAGGAGTAGAAAGCTGACAGCAGTGTTTGTCCTTAAATAATGAGTTTTTGATTTTCATTTTTTTTTTGCAGTCTTTAGTGTAGATGTTCTGGCATGGGGTAACCACTCATTCTCTTTAGCAGTATCAAAACAAAGAAGCAGTCAAGTAGCACTTTAAAGACTAACAAAATAATTTATTAGGTGAGCTTTCGTGGGGCAGACCCACTTCATCAGACCATAGCCATACCAGAACAATTCCAGTATGTTCTGGTATGTCTATGGTCTGAAGAAGTGGGTCTGTCCTATGAAAGCTCACCTAATAAATTATTTTGTTAGTCTTTAAAGTTCTACTTGACTGCTTGTTTTGTTTTGATAGTATATAGACTATCACAGCTCCCTCTCTGTTTCTCTTTAGCAGTGTGACAACCTCCAATCCTCTGTCAGGCACACGGGCTCCCAAAATACTTCCCTCACCTGCACTTCAAGAGATTGATTGTGAGTGGACAGAGGAGTGGAAATGAGAGAAGGCCAATGTGGAAGATGGGGCTGAACAAAGGGAAGAGAGAAAGAGGGAAGAAATGAAAAGTAAAACACCAGCAGGGAAGAAACCCTAAGGAAAGATATTTTTTTAAACAAAAAGGATGAAAAATCAAAGGTCAGGACAGAGGGAAAACCCCAACTGCTGAATATGATTGTTGTAGAAAGAAAAATGGAAAACAGGAAGCAAAACAGGAAAAAATGAGAGAGGGAAACAAAGGGAAGCAACAGTTTTAGACATCAACCTCATTTTATACAACATTTTGAATTTTTGATTTATTATCTTTTGATTTGCAAGAGTACACAAAGTCTTTTAGGCTACGTCTACACAGAAGCCCTATTTCAAAACAAGCGATTCCTCCTGCAGTTAGTTTTACCGATTTTGAAATAAGGCACCTGCTATTTCAAATTTATTTCAAACTAACATGTGCATAGTCTAGATGACAGAACAGTTATTTTGAAATAACAGCTGTGATCTCGAAATAACTTGTCTGTGTGGCCATAGCTTTCCAGTTGTCTGTCTCTGTCATGTATTATCAAAACCAGAGGAAACCAGCAGCCTCTGACAGAACTCAGCCCAAAACTGGAGTCCTTCAAGATAAAGCCTATTCCCAGCTCATAACAACCTCAGTCACTTTCTAGCTCCTCTGGCCTCGCAGCCTAACTTAGTGAGGGCAGCTTGCAATATAAATTGTTAGTCAATGGTCCTGAGCCGTGCTGGACCAATGAGGAAAGCAAGTGGCTCAAATGCCTTGAGAAGCAGCAACTGAAATATGCGTAACTTTAGTGAAGAGGGTTGCTATCCACTTCCTGACTTGTAACTGTGGATTGAGGTTCAGCCTTGTTTACTTTTTTGAAAAATTGATGGGAATGACAGCAAATGTATTTCTTAGCCTCCAAGGCTGAGCCAACACTTGCTATGCAAATGAGGTTTAGATTTACATATCTGGTGTCTCATTTGCATAAAAAGGGAAGAAGGGTTCTTTCGAAGATGGGGTTTACCTTTGAAAGAGCCGCGTCTACACTGCTTTTCTTCTTTCGAAAGAAGAATATGTAAATGATGCACCTCATTTGAGGTGACTTCTGTTAGAGGTTTTTGAGTCCCGGCTGGACAAGGTCCTGGCTGGGATGACTTAGTAGGGTGCACTGGAAGCTTGCAGGCTAGAGACCAAAACAAGAGTGTCACTGCTGAGCTATTTGGGGTAAAACATCTCCCCTCCCCATCAAAAAAAAGCATTTTGTGGGTTGGGTGGCAGGGAGGAAGAAAGAGAGAGAGCGCAATCATCTTTTTACGGGAAAATATGTCAAACTGTCATGTTAATCTCCGCTGAGAACCCAAGTGCTAACGGTTGCCAGGGTAACAGTTGTGCCAAGCCTCAACACTTATGTATTTTTCCATTGATAATTGCTAATGTGAACAAGTGCTGGCTTGCACTTTACACCTGCCTGGCTTGTAAGTCTACCTTAATTGGATGTGCCAAGTTTGAGGAAAAAGTAATCTGCCCTTTCAAGACAAGTGACAGGTAGATGAAGTGTTGCTTAGGCCTTTATTGTAACAATTTTGCTGACAAAATTACTATGAACTGTCTTCCCTCAGTGCACATATACTGCCTTTGTTTACTGAATGCAGAGTTAAATCTGGGGCCGTGATTAAAGTAAATCTGGGTAAAGTTTTAAAAAGCGGTTTGATGCTGCATGCTGAAATGCTTCTGACCTCAAGAAGCATTCAATGTAATTCTTTTTAGTGGCTTGGAGGATTTTATTTCAGGTGTATATATATTAAAACACTTTCAAAATGGTTCTGTCTTCTTCCCTTTAACCAACATTTCAACAAGAATATTTTTTCATGGTCTGAAGTTGTCTAATTAAGTTGTGGATCTCCTATGGAAACGTCCTCCAGAATTCACCAGGGATAAAGCTCATGTAATTCTGGAGAAATTTTTCTACAGATCTGTATCATGAGAATTTCAGAAGTAAGAGGTGAATTTGCATTCCTGGTCCAGGTGCCCAACTCAAAGCACTTAAAGCAGTGGAGCCAAAAGTTGTCTTGTCACATGCACACCCTGGCTACGTCTACACGTGCAGCCAACATCGAAATAGCTTATTTCGATGTTGCGACATCGAAATAGTCTATTTCGATGAATAACGTCTACACGTCCTCCAGGGCCGGCAACGTCGATGTTCAACTTCGACATTGCTCAGCCCAACATCGAAATAGGCGCAGCGAGGGAACGTCTACACGTCAAAGTAGCACACATCGAAATAGGGATGCCAGGCACAGCTGCAGACAGGGTCACAGGGCGGACTCAACAGCCAGCCGCTCCCTTAAAGGGCCCCTCCCAGACACAGTTGCACTAAACAACACAAGATACACAGAGCTGACAACTGGTTGCAGACCCTGTGCCTGCAGCATAGATCCCCAGCTGCCGCAGAAGCAGCCAGAAGCCCTGGGCTAAGGGCTGCTGCCCACGGTGACCATAGAGCCCCGCAGGGGCTGGAGAGAGAGCATCTCTCAACCCCCCAGCTGATGGCCGCCATGGAGGACCCGGTAATTTCGACGTTGCGGGACGCGGATCGTCTACACAGCCCCTACTTCGACGTTGAACGTCGAAGGAGGGCGCTATTCCTATCTCCTCATGAGGTTAGCGACTTCGACGTCTCGCCACCTAACGTCGAAGTTAACTTCGAAATAGCGCCCGACGCGTGTAGACGCGACGGGCGCTATTTCGAAGTTGGTGCCGCTACTTCGAAGTAGCGTGCACGTGTAGACGCAGCTCCTGATTGGCATGGAATCTGTCCATGCACCCCTCCATTACTGTGTAGTTGGCTCAGCAGAGGAACTTGGGCTGAAAGTGGAGATGGGGGCTGAACTTGAGACGAGGGAAGAGCTAGGGTTAGAGATGGAGTTGGCCTCGGGGTAGAGAGAGAATAAAGGTAGAGCTAAGCTGGCTGGCAGGTAGTGACCTGTGACTGGGGCCAGGCCAAAGTCCAGATGGATTCAGGGGACAAAGTGGGGCTGGGTGGTCTGCCTTCCCTACCCCTAGTGAGGGCTTCCCTAGGCCCTGCTGCACATCCCAAGAATGCCCCTCTGTGATTTAGGGAACAGCGCCCCATGGATTGGGAACCACTGCCTTAAAGGGTGATTTTGAGCTCAGCGCTTTCTGAGTGTCAGATGTCACAAGCTGAGCACCAAGAAACTCAGAGACACAAAATCACTATTCACCTTTTTCCAACAAGATCTCATTCTTTAGTCAGCTATTTCTTTGGGTATGCTGTGTGAACACACAACATCCCATAACAGAGATATGCTACAGCATTGCCCCACCAAATATAGAAAAGTTGATATGTAATGTATAATTTTTTTTTCCATAAGGGGATTACAGAGTTCATTGTGTTCAGCTCTTGTTTCCTTTTCAGAACTGTCTCAAGTCTTGCCAGCTTCCCTTCTGGGTGCATGCACTCTCTGTGATTCTGCATATCTTTGATGTTGGATTTTCCCAGTGCCTTGAATTAAAGTAATGCTTCATGAAACTGATATGCAAGAGAGAATTAATATCAGAATAAATACATGACACTTATTATTAGCAGTTTGCATCCAAAGAGCTCAAAACACTTCATAAAGGGAATATTGCTCTATTCCACTTTATAGGTAATGAAACTGAGACACTGTGAAGTTATGCGGCTTGCCCAAGGCCACACTGTGAGTCTGTGGCAGAGACAGAAATAGGGCACAGACCTTCTGCCTTTGTTGCCAAGTGCTGTAACCACCGGACACCACCACCTGCCTTATATACAGTCATGTGTTTCCATAATTATACAGGCTAGATGCTAAAATACTTGCATGCTGAGTAGCAGAGTGTCAGGGGTTAAAAAAGAGAGAAAGCTCCTCAACTATATCTGTTTATATTGGTGGTACTAAGAAAGGACTAAAACCAGTCTTTGGGGTGTAATAAGATGCCAAACTCTTATGCTGGATATCCTATTAAAACTGGAATTATTTAAATTCCAAATGTATTATGAAGACCACCGGCCCGCACACGAGAGGTAATCATTTCCTTACCAAGAACACCATGGCTCTTTGGAATTTTTATTGACAAGTTAGTTGAACTAATTATATGAGAGAATGAGGGCTGCTGAGGCTGCCCAGGGAGGCAGTTTATTTACTGCACCTCATTCAGGATATATTTATTTCCCATGTTCAGGGGACGTCCATCTGCTCTAAGATTTTTTTTTACTTGGCATATATTACCTGGGCCATGTTCTACCTGACACCCTTGGAGGGCTGCAAAGATGCAACTGAGGGACAGAATTTGAGATTGGATGGATGTAACTGAAGGCAGAATATGGTTCCTAGACTGTATAAGCAGCAACCTGTCATGAAGCATCAGTTGGCCAAGCATTTACTAATGGCCACTACGTATAGGAGAGTAAGATTTCACACTGTCAGTCACTAACACTGATGGAGGTTGAGGAATATATGAGAAGCTTACAACGGTAGGAAAGGAGGATGTTTTCTCCCCTCCATCTTCCACAACATTAACAGAAAGCATTTTTATTCACTTCTTGGTGGAAAAATTGACCTAGATTTTCAATTCTGTCACTGAATTGTTTATAACAGTACCTATAGATGGAGTTTACCTAGTAATGCTACCAAATTGGAGCAGCTGGATACAAGCAGAGGATAGCAGCAATACAGTACTGCATCTGGCTATAATGAGGAGCAAACCATTACAGAAAAATATTGGGAAGTGTTGTAAATATGCTAGAATAATGAGTAATTCAGAATCAGATGGGAAGATGCTCTTAGGTATACAATCTGTAGATTAGCAGACCAGGAAAGCAGCACCCCCTTGAATATCTGACATGGCAAGAGAGAGCTGGTGGAGAAGAGTGGGGAGACACCAGCATGATTCAGAAGGATGCCTCATAGCTGTCCTCAGAGAAAGCTGCAGAGCACAGAAACTTAATTCCCACAAGGTGCAAGGTTTTTCTGTGCTGCTGTTGTGCCACATATTCCTCTCAGCAAGGCAAGGAGTGCAGCCTTGGCAGAGGGAGAAAAGAAGGACCATGTAAGATGAGGATGCAAGAGAAATTCTGGGCTCAGCTGCATAGATTCTGATTCAGGGTCATATTGAGCCAAGTTCCTTTTGTGTGCCTTTCATCTTGGTGCATGTGTAGCCTGGACTATAGCTTTTCTATTCATTGTATTGATTTCCTGTTATAATGTTGAGGGTTGACAGGTTCTTGCCCCAAGATCAGGTCCAGGATTAGATTACTCTGTGGTTGGGACTGCTGATGTATATGATCGCAACACTCACACTCAAGGGTGAAAATAGAAGGGGTGACTTACCAGTGCATCCTGCTCCAGATTCCTTGGCAAGGGCTGGCTCTGAGGCCCTAGAAGGGGTAGGGCCTTGGGACAGGGCTGAGTGGTAGAGGCTGTGAGCCCCAGGGTTCTGGCAGCAATTTGAAAGGCCTGGGGTTCCTAGCCACTGTCACAGCAGCAACCGCTGTGCTAATGGCAGCTGGGAGTCCTGGGATCTTTTAAATCACCAGGGCAGCTGCCCATTCTCCCACCCTGTCCCCAGTTGGTAGCCCTGCCAGTAAGTGCCCCAACAGATGGGAGTAAAAGGGGCAGCAACATTAAAATTTAAGGTAGGCTGTGTGCAGGCAGGTTCTTACCAGTATGACATACCAGCCATTTTCACCTCTACACTCACCATAGGAACTCTTCTCCATTTCCAGATAGTTTGAGACATAAGTCACATACGCTCTCAGTAAAGGGTCTACAGATCACAGAATAGACGTCTGCATATCCACATAGTTTCACCTGGCCCAATGACTTGAAAAGACAGCCATTATCTTCTGCATTACCATCACCTTCCTCTTTATTACCAGTGGCCATCATTCTGACCCATTCCAAAGGCCACATCTCTCTTACCTAGAGAGGTTAGGATGCAACTTTCATAATGTTAAGCTGACACCACTATAATATATGCATAGTGATTTCCTTCCTTTTCCATATTCATAGTCCATTATCCTACTAATGTTGAGATGTCCTTCTTCTATCGGTTAATATATTGAGACATGTAACTACCCTTACAGCTCAAGATTGTATTGTCACCACTTGCTTACATGCGTTTTACTTCCATGTTCCTTGTGGTAACAATTACTGGAATATTCTACCTCCTACTTTTGAGCAAGCTTTTCTCAGTCCCTAAAAGCGAAAAGTAACCATTTCATCTATGCCAAAGTTATGTCCTACTTAACCACACTCTGTGCTTCAGCTGATGTTTTACAGGCTATAGGATACTGTAGGTTACTTGTGTTAAAGCTGAACACAATGAACACAGCTAAATATAATAAAAGGAAATCAGTGCATGGCGTAAAGTCAAGCCTATGGGCTGAGTGTGGTTCTTCATACTAGCTAGCCTTGGTAAGAAAGGGGTTAACCACCAAAGGCTATCATAAGAGAGAGCGCAGAGATGAAATTTTTATAAGATAGGGAAAAGGTGATTAATGTGACTTTTCATATATTCAGATTCAATACGTGAATAGTGGCCTTTTTTTCTTCCAAATATCTTGCAGAGGAGGACAGGCTAGATACCTATTTTACAAGTATATAGTATGTATAAGGTGTTATGATAACTTTCTATATTATAACTAACAATTGGTTCTTTAATTCTGGTCAAATCTCTTAAAGCCATTTACTGGGAAGGAAATATCTGCATTTTCAGACAGACTCTTTACATGCAGGGTTCTGATTCATTAACAGGATAAAAATATATTGTTCCAAAACAGTTTTTAAAGTTCCAGTCACAGTTGGAGGAGTGATTGGGGATTTATTTTTTGTGATTAGTCTAGCTGAAAAACAAAATCTTCCCTCATTTCCTCAACCCCTTTTGGCTGCTCCACCACAGATCAGGAGACCCCTTTCCTCTAAATTAAGGGACCACATCTCACTTGAAAACATCTATTTTATCATTTTTACATTTTAAAGATTTTCATTTGTTAACATGTTTAATCTGGAGCAGAACAGAAAAATAGCTGTTGTCTGAGAAGCAGCCAGGGTCGATTTTTTTTTAAGTCAAGCTGAAAAAAGAGAGTGGTGAGCTGTCAAACAATCATAGATACTAGTGAGAAAATGGAATTATAGAAATTAAATATGGAAAAGGCCTACACCTTGTGAGTTTTCTGGGCTTGATTCTCTCATTCACTCTGGTTTAAATTGAGAATAATTTCATGGAAGTCAGTGTTGAAGTAAGAGGAGAATCACGTATTCCCTACGATACGTTCACTAGTGCAGGAGTGGCCAATCTGTGGCTCTGGAGCCATGTGTGGCTCTTCAGAAGTTAATATGTGGCTCCTTGCAAAGGTGCTAGCACTCTGGCTGGAGCTACAGGTGCCAGCTTTCCAATGTGATAGGGGTGCTTGTTCCCTAACCTCCAGCTCTCCCCAAGGCCCTGCCCCCATTCCCCCGCTTATGGTCGAGATCCACATGTCCCCAGTTTCACCACCTCCTCGTCACAGCTTCCCTATTAGTCCTGCTGACGGTTGTCATAAAAGATTGATGTTCACAATAACAACATGGTGGGCACATTTTGCTAAACCATGGGACACATACACACAGGCACACCTCCCCAGAGCAAGCACTGAGATTGCTTGCCATTGCTGAGGTGTTGTGAATGTGGTTATACATAAAAGGCAGGGAGCAGATTGTGATCAGATACATGTTATTTCTAGCAAATGTGGATTGGATGCGGAGCCACAGTTTTATAGCCACACAGGGTCCTAATTTGACATTAGGACTGAAACCAGAGTTGGAGGATTGGGTTTGAGTTTAAATCCAGGATTTAATTTAGTGGCTGTAAAATCTCATGAGATTTTAGTCTCAAATGGTGACAGCTTGGGGAGATTAGCTAACTTTTCACAGGTTCTGAAACTGAATCTGGAAAATTAGGTCCCTGCATGTTTGTGATCTGACAGGTCCACCAAACATTTAAAGGGATAGATTTATCTAAGGAAATTTGAATTCTCCATCTTCATGGACAAGGTCAACTCCCAGATTACTGCTCTAGGCAGTGCTCTAGGGGAAGGGGGTGGGCAGCCCTCAGCAGGCAAAGAACAGGTTAAGAGCTATTTAGAAAAGCTAGAGGTACGCAAATCCATTGGGTCAGATTTAATGCATCATGGGTACTGAAGGAATTAGCAAATGTCACTGGAGATCCTTTGAAATCTTGTGGGCTACATCTACACTACAGTGATGTTTCAAAAGACATTTGTTCAAAAGATTGCATCCACACACAAAAAGTGGATCAAAAGAGCGATCTACTCTTTCGAAAGATCGTTCTGGTCTTTCAAAAGAGAGCGGCCACTCAGCCCCAGACACTCTCATGAAAGAATGGGCCAGAAAATGCCACAGATGGAGTTGTATGGCTGGTGAGCCCTTCCAGGAGCACTGGCCACTCACCCCCTTAAAAGGCCCCTCCCAGACACCCCCTCCCTGCACACACTAAGGCCTGCCCTGCTGCACACAGCTTTGCAGAGCCTGTACATGGTCCCTCAGATGCATAGACTAGAGCAGCCTGAGACCCACCTGCATGGTGGCACACTTCCAGAGGGTGATTGCAACCCACTTCTCCACAGGGATGGTAGGCCACAGCTGGGTGTTGTCTCTAGAGCATGGGGGCAAGCCAGACACAGAGCTCCAGGAAGGTGGCTTTCCGCATAAGGAAGTTTTGAAGGCACAGCTGGTCATCCCACCACTCCACAACCAGCTGGTCCCACCAATCCAAACTGGTGTGGTGCCTCCAGAGCCTCCTGTCCACCATGGGCTGTGGTTGCTAAGGTGTAGTTCCCACAGCCAGGACGATGGTCATGAAGATGAGTTTGGGGTTGACCCCACTGAGGTACAAAAAGGCAGCTGCCAGAAAGTTCAGCACAAACCACAGCATGTCTGTGTGGGCCCTCACAGCAGCAGGCAAGCCCTCAGCAGGGGCAGGGACTGGTTATCCAGAGAGGTCCCTTTAAGCATGCATCTCCGCAGGGCTCCCACACTGGCTCTTGGAAGGTGCTTGCAACCCTGGCTGACGTGGTTCTGGGTGGCTGTTTTGCAGCGAGAGCACCCAGGCTGCCTGGCCACTCTCTGGCTACGTCTACACGTGAAGCCTACATCGAAGTAGCCTATTTCGATGTGGCGACATCGAAATAGGCTATTTCGATGAATAACGTCTACACGTCCTCCAGGGCTGGCAACGTCGATGTTCAACATCGACGTTGCGCAGCACCACATCGAAATAGGTGCAGCGAGGGAACGTCTACACGCCACAGTAGCACACATCGAAATAAGGGTGCCAGGCACAGCTGCAGACAGGGTCACAGGGCGGACTCAACAGCCAGCCGCTCCCTTAAAGGGCCCCTCCCAGACACACTTGCACTAAACAGCACAAGATACACAGAGCCCACAACGAGTTGCAGACCCTGTGCATGCAGCATGAATCCCCCGCTGCAGCAGCAGCAGCCAGAAGCCCTGGGCTAAGGGCTGCTGCACACGGTGACCATAGAGCCCCGCACAGGCTGGAGAGACAGCGTCTCTCAACCCCCCAGCTGATGGCTGTCATGGAGGACCCCACAATTTCGACGTTGCGGGACGCGGATCGTCTACACGGTCCCTGTAGGGCGCTATTCCGATCCCCTCATGAGGTTAGCGACTTCGACGTCTCGCCGCCTAACATCGAAGTTAACTTCGAAATAGCGCCCGACGCGTGTAGCCGTGATGGGCGCTATTTTGATGTTAGTGCCGCTACTTCGAAGTCGCGTGCACGTGTAGACACAGCTTCTGTCAGTAGAGCAGAGTGCTCTTTCAATGCACTCTGGTGTCTGGACATGCTCTTTCGACAGCTGTTTTGTCGGAAGATATCTTCTAACAAAAGCCTGTAATCTAGACATAGCCTCAGAGTGACAGCGTTTTACATTCATGTTGTACTGATACATACGACTGAGAGTGTGCAGGACAATGAAGAATCACCTCCTCTGTCTCCAAGTCAGGTGCCCTCTAGACCTGCTGTCTCCATGGAAGTTTAATCATCCCTGAGGATTGTAATGACCTTTGGAGACGTTTGTCCTGGCAGAGGTTCGATTCAGAGTATCCCTCCACACCTCCCTTTTTAAATATTTATCTGAGGAGGTGGATCCAGTTCCTTGCATGAGTGGAATTTTTGGATTGCCCTGAAGTGTTATGTTGTAAGTTGTACACTGGTGTGGGACCACTCTATCTATTGGCAAACTAGGCAGCTGCTTCAGGATGCAATTTCTGCCCAGGGCAGCAGGGGCAGCCAAGCCAAACGGGAGTGGTTCTGTCACCCTGTGTGACAGCTCACACCACTGGCTCAGATTTGGCCTGCACCCCTTCCACCCCCTGCCCTGTTACAAAGACTGAGTCAAGCTGTCAGGTCCTGAGCTCGCTGTGGGTGGGGGCACTATGTGTGTCCAGTGGAGAGGAGAGGCTTTTAGTGGAGAGAGATGTTGGAGAGTGAGTTCACCCCACAGTCACCACCCCTTCCCCATGCAGCTGGGTCCAGCTTCCTGCCCCAACACTTGCAGATTGGTTGAATGACGAGGGGGTTAGCCATCTGATTGCCCCAAGAAAACAATAAAGGGGCAGGGGGAGAAAGGGTCCAAAGGGTCTCTAGCCCTACATATTGTTCCAGAGTGATGTGGGTGCGGATGCCAAGACTAAAGGGGTAGGGGGCTGGGGTAGGGTGGAGTGGGAGGCTCCTGGGTGCATCACAGAGAACTGGAGCAATACAAGAAGGAAGAGGAAGTTGGGAACATTTGAGATGATCTCTAGGGCAGATGGACTCAGGGCTTGGGCAGCAAAAGGCACTGGGAGGAATAAGAAGCAGGAGGCAGGAAGGGTGAAAAGGGAGGATGGGAGGAGGAAAGTGATTTGGTGATTGTGAGGGATGCAAGAGTAGATGAGGGTTAAGATTGGATCTTGAGCAGGGGAAGGTTTGGGGTGGAGCTGTGGGGCTTTGAGAGCAGAGGCAGGGTAGGGCAGGACGATGTTTTATAAGGTGTTGATTTTGGGGAAATGGGAGAGGGATGTGTGGGGCACTGATAAGAGAAGACTTTGTGGTGTTTGGATTTTATGTAGTAGGGGGGTTGGGGGGTTTCTTTGAGGCAGATAAAAGGTGTTGGGTCTGTTTGAGGATGAAGCAGCAGGGGCTGGATTGGCATAAATGGTGGCTGGTTGAGGTTGAGGGCAGTGGGTGGGTCAAGTTGGGGGCTATGCTGGGGTTGAGTGAGGACTGTGAGGAGTTGAGGGGGTGGTTGGAAAGTGTAAGAAGTGGTGCTGCTGACAGCTGTTGCAAGGGGTTATTCGGAGGTGTAAGATGTGGTGTTGAAGGGAAGTGGGTGAGAGGAATGGGTCTGGGAAACCAGAGAGCTGTGTGACAGAGCCATTAACATAGCTGGCTATGGCTGTGTGGCTCCCTCGTCCATGGCCCCCTGGGAAGACTTCTGCTTGCCACATCCTATGGACTTCTCTCACCAGCCTCCCCCTGCCTCTACCCCTCCCCCAGGCACCAGGGCCTTTTCCTGCTGCTGGCAGCTACATGGCTCAGTGCTAATCTGGTCTGGCTGCTACTGGAGGTAGGCTTCACTTGGGAAGCTGGGCTGTACCTGTGGGTGGTGGGATAGCTCAATTTGGAGCGATTGAGCTTGCTTCAGCCCTAGTCATCTGTCACCAATGGCAATGACCCTGCATGCCAGACCACAATGCTACTTACTTAAATTTTGCTTGACTGCTCACTCCATCCCCAAACTCTGACAGACTGGGACCCAGGCCAAAGCTGAGTAAGTGGTGCTGCAGTCTGGTGCTTGGCCCTTCCCAATACTAGAATTACCATCAAACTCTCAGGCAGTTTCCCCAGAAAGAACGTTTCGCCTACCACACCCCTGGTTAAGGACCACTTTTGTAGGCTTGGGAAGGCACAGTGAAGTTTTGCCTAGGGCACATTATCTTGAGATGCTTCTGGTAGTGAGAAAGTTTTTCGGTGCCTAGCACAATTGAGTCTTGGTACTCTACAGCAGATGCTAGGCCCTGTGATAATAGAAATAAAAATAATTGAAATGAGTGTAATAATAATGTTATAGGTATGGGTATGTATATGCACCTGCCCAATTTGTATAATTTCTTTTTAAAGGGCAGGTGAAACCCTTCTATGTAAATGAAATAAAAATACACAGAATAAAACAACAAACAATTACATTTCTGGTACCCTCTTAAAACTGTTAACAAAATAACTTTGGGGAGCAGGAGACTAAATTCTGTGCACAGGTGGTATGATCTTAAAACATTCCTGTAATGATGTGGGTTGTTTTGATATTATTTTTTCTTAATTGGATTTGGACAATTGTCATGAATTTTAAACTTTAATAGGTACAAAGTTAATTTTATTTTTAAAATTTCATTTTAATGTTTATTCCTTCCTAGGATGGATACAGTTCATCACATTAAAGTGGTTTGCCCTCTGCTTCTTGGACACTGAAGAAAACCTATAATTAAGGTAACAAAATGACTGACTCTAATTTTAGTGTCATCTTGGTGGCCACAGTTTTTTGTGAAGGAAGGTATGATATTTGCAGTTACCTCACTGTGCACATTTTTTTAGACAATGTCATGCTTTGTTTAGAAAGTGGAGGCAATAGTTTGAATTCCTTAACCCACCCACCGGTCCCACAGACTGGCCCCATGGCAGCCTGACCCCACCCTCCACCAACTGGTCTGCGGCTGCTTGACCCCTGCCGGCCACACACCTAACCTGCAGCAGACTTAACCCCCCACCCCCACCCCATCGACTCTACCAGCCACTGGCTTTTAACCTCCCTCCCACTCATGGCTCCAAACTGCCCCCAGCCTTTAAACCCCCCACCCCCAACCCAAGGTTCTCCTACCTTTCAAAAACAGTGCCACCTGCTACCAATCCTTCACCAATCAGAGACTTTTACCTGTATTTTAATGAGAATTTAGCATCCCTTTTATGAGTTTTCGCCTATGAGCAGAAAGGTGGGAACCAGTTGTGTCGTATAGGGAGGGATGAATGTAATGTATTTTTTAATCAAGGTACATTTTTTGGTATATATTGGAGATGGATCAGTAATGCCTTGGGTTTAAAGTGAAAATATGCACTTGATTCAGTTCATGAGTGTAAAGAGGGAGGTTGCGGTTTTCAAGGCTCATAACTGTAAGGAGTTAAGTGTCCAAATACCAGTGAAACACAATGGGAATTGAATGCTTACCTCCCTTAAGCACCTTTGAACATCCAAACCATAAACAACACTGAACAAAGTAATGGGCTTACATTTCAGTGAAACAGAGGAATGATTCAGGTCCATTTCCTTGAACTAAATGAGTTTTTCTGCTTTATCTATTGACTTTATCACCAGTGTGTACTGCATGGAGCTACTTTTCCATAAAAATCAAAATAAAAAAAAATTCAGCCGTTTGTGCTGAAGTGATCATAATGCACTGTTATACTTCAGTAAGAAAGTAATGGAGTAAGAGTCTGGGACACAGTCTCCATAGAGATCTTTTTGTGATTAGGTTCTTGCTGGTCTCTTCATTGGTAAATCCTTCAAGCATTGTCTTCATCAGATGGTTTTCCACTAGTGCAGATGGTGCTTGGTCCTTTCTTGATGGCAGGGAACCAGACTTAATGACCTCCTGAGGTCCCTTCCACTTCTAGTATTCTATTGTACGAGCAATAGGATTGGAGTTCAGCCTCTAACAAGATGCTACCAGCTTCTAGTACTGTGTATGATTTGTGATTAAACCAGTTATTCTGTCAATTTATTTTTTACAAAGTCCTGGATATTAAGGGAGAATCAGTGTAATAATGTGGTTGAAAGTGCGATCTCATAGGCCCAGAGAGAAAATGAGATCTATGGCTATTGCCAGCTGCAAGAGCTCTCATACATCTCTATTCTTAGAGGCCTATATTGTTGTGGCTCAATGGGTAAGGGTTCTAATCTGAGCTTCCCAGGTTTTTGTGTCTATACAATTCAGTTAATAATTGTGTTGATTGTTGCAACATTTGCATTTGTTACAGGCATGCAGCTATATATGGCATTCCTGTACTGGAATTCCCATCACCAGGGGACCCTAGAAAACTTACTTGATGGTCCTCAGCTAATGAGTGGGTAATAGTACATCATGCATGGTGCCATGTTGGTTTTATTCTTGCCTCCAGAAAGTTATTCTTTCATAGAATATTCTGTCCAGTGCCCCAGATCCTAGTGCCAGGAAACAAAAATGCTTGACTAAATTTCCTTATGTTCAGGACAGGAATTGAAAATGAGCCTTCCCGGCTCCGAAACTGGGGCGAAGCAATGGTGACCTTCATTATCACAGAATCTTTTAGCGTCCTGACCTGACTCATGGGTACTGTCCTGAATCTGACATTTGAAATTTTACTTACTACAGTCAAAAAAAATTTTGTCATGGAGTGAACTCTTTTCTAAAAGCACATACAGAACAAAGAAAGGCATCCTAAATCTTGTAAAGAAATTACTAACTTGCATTTTCCTTGCCCACACTTGTCAGAAATACTCTTTTGCTAACATGTTATGTTATTGCTCTTGATTGCATTGGTCACATTTTATTACATCTTAACATGTAACTTGAGTTGATTTGATGCAACTTGACAGATTGTATCAAGGATGTAACACAAGAGCTCAAATTTGTGTGTGTGTGTGTGTGTGTGTGTGAGAGAGAGAGAATCTCTCTCAAAATAAAACTGCCCTTCTAACATTTCAAATGATGTTCCAATATGCAAATATGAGCTAGTGAGTAGGTTAAATAGTACTGGAGTGAGGGAGAGTTCATAAAACTCAAATGCTGATTCCACTTAGATGATTTTCAGAAGTTACGGGGCCTGATTTGGTGAGTTTTACACCAGTGTACCATTGATTTAATGTATTCATACAATACAACCAAGTGCAGTGTGAGGCCTACTGGTTTTAAAGAATGACAGTGTATTGCTCTTGGATAGTAGTCTAAAGTTCTCATATAGATGGTTTTAGCTTGGTTCTAGAATCTATGACTGCCCACAGTAGATTTATACAAGATTCTGTGCTTGTTTGGTACAGGACTGCTGGGTACTGTTAATTTTCAGAAAATATAGAGCCACATAGGAATGGAGGTATTCATGATTTATTGAGTCTGCATATTCATTCCACTTGTCACATGATCCTGAGTCCTGGTAACTAATGAGGCTGATGATCAGTGTTTCCTGTACACTGAGAGGTTGGTTTGCTGCCCAGAAGAGATTCAGGTGCCACTCAGCTGATTATCGGAGAACCCACAGCTGCCCACAGCTGGCAGCATGAGTTTCCATTAATGGTGCACATTTGCACAAGCCTTGTGCACATAACAAAATTGATTCCGCACATGGATGGAAAAATTAGAGGGAACACTGCTGAGGATGCACTGCTTTCTGTCTCCATTACAGCTCAAAAAGTGGAAAGGAGAGGTGAAATGATTGCACTCCTAATAATCACATGGAGAGAGAAACATTAACCATATGGGTCTCACAGTTCCCATTGATTCAGTGGATGTCTGGCACACGTGTACAAAGCCTGGCACAGAATGAGATATGAATAGAAATCGCAACTCTCCCATTAGATCTTATGCATAAAAAAATAAACCTGTCCTTATTGGAGAACATTTTGTACAACATGCAAGTGGAGGGCTTTGACATGTATGAGAGAGTGAAAGGTGAAAGAGTGGAGAGTCTATTAATTGGTTTTCCATGTAAGCCAAAGACAATATTTTCCCCGCAGAAGGCAGACGGACACAAGCTTATGCAGAAATGCTGATACTGTGTGTTGCTGAAAATTATACCCAATCTGCTGCTAGCACAGCTCAGTCCTTAGCTGCAGTGATCTGAGTAAGGCCTTGGGAAGCAAGTCCTTGTAACAGGGACAGAGGTGTCCTCTCCAGGAATTTGATTTATGAAAACATTTGCCAATTAGTTGAATCTGATCTATTTGAAAAACAACTTGGCCTTAAGGAATATCTTTAGTTCTCACAGGGGGACTGCTGTAGCTGTATTCAGAGAAATGGAGTAAAACCCTGGAAGATGCAGGGTTTTGATTTCCCTCCCACCTCTGTAGACTTATACAGTTTAAGGCCATTAGAGCATATGGTCTCACCTATTGTACATTACAGGTCTTTTAATTACACCCAGTTTACCCCTGTCTTGAGTCATCGAACTTGTGTGGCTACTGCATCTCTTCCGGAAAGGCATCTTGTCTTGAACTGAAAACATTGTGATGAAGGATCCACCACTTCCCTGGTAGATTGTGCCAGTGGTTAATCACTGTTTCTGTCTAAAAGTGTGAGCCTTTCTCTGGCTTCAACTTTCAGGTGCCTTTCTCTGCTAAATTAAAGAGCCCAGGGCTGCTGATATGGTGGAGAGAAAAGGGGAAGCTCCTCCCAGCTACTGGACTGCTGGGCCCTTCAAATTTCCTCCAGCACCCCAGGCAGCAAGAGTCAGGAAGCACTGAAGGGTTGGCTGGGGCAGGCTACCCCCAGCTCCACACCTTCTGCCTAAGGCCCCACCCCTTTTGGGAGCCCTGAGCTGCTCCCCAGCACCATCTTGCCAAGGGGCTGGAAATTCTGTTGGCAGCCCTGAAATGAACCATTAATACCTGGTATTTTCTCCCCTGAAGTATTCAGACACTGTATGAAGTTGCCTTGAAGTCTTCTTTTTTTTTTTTAATTGGCTGTTCCAACAGCTCTTTAAATCTCTCTCCTACCTGTATGCATCTGGGAAGTGTCCCAAGACTCCATCCAGCTGGGTGGAAGAATTTTAACAGGAATCTCTCTCCATAAAAGCTCCCTCTACCACAAGTGAACCAGAAGGTCCCAAATTTGGGGGTGCTTGATATATAGCAATGAAGAGCATTGTATTTTGTCACTCATTCTCTTTTACCTGCAGTTTGTCTGTCTAAATTGTAAATTGCTTTGGGGCAGGACTGTCTTACCTTACATATACATCACCTAGCACAGATTTGGGTGATGCACAACAATACTATTTTCTCTACTCCAACATTTATAATATTTGAAGGTTATGTTATGGTGTACCCTTACATAGGTATAGCAGTGAGGAGGCACAAGCACCGTCACCCAGTCTTGCATGGTCCACATTCGGGCTAGGAACATTTACAGCCCATACGTTCAGTGAATTGAAGAGACTGTTCTGTCCACATGCCTTCATGGGCACATCAGCTCCCAAAAAGAGGTAGGAGGAGAAGATGGATCATGGCCCTATCCATCCCAGCGTTTAGATGAGACTGAACACATTAGAGACTGTGATGGCGCTTGGGTGCATTAGGAAAGCTAACTTTGGGATGGTACAAACTCATATTGCACTATATAAATCCAATAGCCTTTCCACCAATGAAGATGAGAGTATATATCGCCTCTTCCACTACCTCTTAAACCAAAGGTGGGCAATAATTTTTACAGATGGGCCACTCCATGAATTTTGGTACTGGTCACAGGCCAGTTCTGGGGCCCTCAGAAGAGACATGGCCTTGAGCAGAAGGGTTGGAGCTGGGGGCTACAGAGAAAGACAAAGGGAGTGTGTGAGTACAATACATAGAGAAACACATTGGCCGTGTCTACACGAGCCCCAAACTTCGAAATGGCCACGCAAATGGCCATTTCGAAGTTTACTAATGAAGCGCTGAAATGCATATTCAGCGCTTGATTAGCATGCGGGCGGCCGCGGCGCTTCGAAATTGACGCGGCTCACGGCCGCGCGACTCGTCCAGACGCGGCTCCTTTTCGAAAGGACCCCGCCTACTTCGAAGTCCCCTTATTCCCATCAGCTCATGGGACTGAGCTGATTTTGCCCATCACTGTCTTAGGAGGGGCTCTAAAGATCAACTGGGATATACTAGAAGGGATTTTTGCAGCTGGTGACTCTGCAAGACTCCCTTTGGTGCATGCATGGAGGTATCTTGGTTTAGGTAGGTCTCCATCAGTGAAGCATTAAGTGCATGTTTACAGCAGCCTCTGTTCAGTGAAGCACTTAAGCATGTACTTATCTTTACATGCGTCCTCAAGTTGCTTTGAAGTCAATGGGCAAAGTAAATTTTTGTGAAAATCCAGGACTTTTATCAGAAATCATCACTTTAGTTATGGCAAGGAAATTATCATGCAACACAGCTACTAACCTAGACACACTGCTTATGTATCATGGGTGTTACAGAATCAAATTCATTTTACGATCACAAGTCTGACTAGTAGATGAACTTGTAGTGCAACCTTCATTATAGTGCCCAGGTACCAAGATAATTTCTACCAAGGATGAAGCTCAAAAAACTTGTCTGTTCACATAGCAGTTAGCTAGGGGCCCTGTCTAAGGATTAGAGGATAGGTTTGGTGCCATGTCTATTCACTCCTTATTCTCTTTGAGACAATAAGCCATGATTCAAGGAGTATGAGACCATTTTAGTTCTGAATACCAGCAGTACCAATGCCTATTGCAGTATGAAGAATAATGGTGCTCAGCTCTCCTGGGAAAGGGGCAACACAAACTGAAGAAATTTTATTTAAATACCAGTTAAAAGTATGCACTGACTTATATGTAGTGGAAGAGAGAATGCCTAGAAGTGGCTAATGCTATTACACTCTGATAAAAAGAAATCAGGTTTTAAGGACTATTTGTTTTCTTGTGTCTCTGTGATGTGACAGTCGAAGGTGATGGCTGCAGTTAACAGGAGACATTACTTACAATGATGTTCATAAATATAGTTTGTTAGACAGTAATGGCCTATAGGCCTGCTGTTCCCTCTCTTCAAAGGGCTGCTTCTTCTCAGCTCTTTGATTTCTGGATTTCTTTAGGCTTTAAAATTGTTATGTGCTCACAAAAAGTATCTGTGACTTCAATTTGAGAAATGTAGATTTCAGAAGCCCTTGCTGCTGCCAGAAGAATTTTTGAGCCAGAGACAAAGACAGTTTCTGTTTGATAATGGCTCAAGTCCCTGAAATCATGCAGTGTTGGCCTAAGACCACCGTTTCGTAAATGACAGGTCCCAGCCCACCAGTGGGTTTTAGGAAGGATCCAGATAAATTGCCACATCTAGGTCCACCAGAGAAATTGCCACATCTGGTCTCTGGTCTAGGCAAACGTACACATCTCCTGATGCAGGGCAGAGGGGTGATCTCCGGGGGTAAGAGGGAGAAGGGTGAGAACAAGCCTATCTGCACTCATTCCAACACATCAGCTACTGACATTCAGCATGGGTCCCCACCCCAGTGCTGGGACCTGATACACAGTTTCAGCAACACTCAGGTTTGGTCTAGTGACTCCACCATCACGATGGAGGCCCAGGCCAAATTGTAATGGCATTGCAATCCCATTCGCCACACAGCAATGCCTGGAGTGAAAAAAGCACAGATCTGCAGGATATGAATCACCATCGAGGGTGTGGGATCACTCTCTGACATCCTCCCTGCACCCGCCTGCCCACACCTGGGACCAACCCTTCACACTGAGCTCGGATTAGGGTTGTGGTTCTGGGTGGAGGGCAAATGTATGTAGTGCTGGGTCAAAATGCAGTTGGTGGCTCACCTTAGTAAAAAGCTTGGGAACCATTGCCTTTCACTATTTGCAAGCAACACATGCCAGAAGAAGAAGTGCAGTGAACACGTTTGGGGGGTTCAGGTGATAGCTATCTATGATTACATCTAACTGCATAGTTCATTCAGAGGTAAGTAGTGTACAATGGCCCCTCTAGCAGAGCAGCTAGTAAGGCACAGATTAGGAAAGTGGAATAAGCAGGGCTGGCCTTACAAGCGGGTGACTGTCCAGGACACTGTGGTCAGGGGAGCACCATGGGCGCCCCCCCACACCCCATACAGAGAGCTCAAGGCCCCTTTAACTTCCGAGCACTAGCTCCAGAGACAGGGAGGGGTAGGACTGGGCTAGGAAGGGATAGGGCTTCCTCTTCCCTCATGTTGGCCGCTCATGGGGTCAGGTCAGCTCCTGGGAAACTCTTTTGGCTGCAGGAAGCTCCACACATACTGTCCCCCACTTCCTGCCCCCCATCACTCCCGGTCTGTGCATGAGAGATCACACACACACACACACACATGTCCACCCAACCTCAGTGCATCCATACTCAAGGGGTGCCAAGTACAAGAATGCCCAAGGCCAGCACTGGGAATAAAGACACCTGCAGGATGTGGTTTATATGTGAGCCCATAACCTGCATGCTATCTGCTTGTCTGAGCTGCTGCCTCCCCTTACCAAAGCCTTTCCTCTCCATGGGAAATATTTGTGGCAGGGCAGAAGCAGTTGGAAAAGGCTTTGTCAGTGGGTGTGGTGGGGGCAGTCCCCCATGCCAGAGCCATTCACTGATGTACCACAGCGTAGCCATAGACTGACTTACACTGTGGAGTGTAGCTATACATACTCTATATGGTGCCACAGGTGGGTCTGTAGTATCAATGTTTGCCATTAGAAATAGTAATGCTACTGTAATACTGAGGAGCCCCACTAGTGGATCAAGACAGCCTTGTGCTAAGAACTGAATGAACAAAGAGAGCAAAAGGAAGATTCCTGCCCCACAAGCTTAAGATCTAAAAATGAGACTAGAGGCAACAGGTGGATACAGACAGAGGAGCTGAGCAGCATGACAGGCTGTGTTCTCTGTACCACCATTATCTACATGGTTACAACAGACCTTCAGCAACTTTTCTTTGATTTTTTTAACCCTAATTTTAACATTTTTTCCACAGTTGCTCTCACAGGGGCACCTTATGCCATCTACAGTGTGATACTTGGTATAAATAGCCTCCTGCCCCTTACAAACCAAGTGAAAGATACTTTAAACTAAACTTGATGCCAGACAATGATGTCCACTCTACATTGTCAGAAGTAGCTACAAGTCAAATGGTGTCAGAAAACAAATCTCTGCGTTCATGTCACCCACAAGGGTGCTGGAGCTGTTTTTCTATTGGGGGTGGTGAGAGCCATTGAACAAAACCATAACCCTGTATATAATGGTATCCACTTCAAGCCAGAGGATGTGACAGCACCCCCAGGACCCCTCCCTCTAGCACCTGTGCCTGCTGGCCTACGCAGTAACACAGCTTTCTGCATTAAGGTATGTTGTTTCGAAAGCCCAAAATAACAGAAAGAATTGCAAACAGTAATATGAGGGACAACAAATGTTGATTTCTTTTTGCCTATGCTGACAGGACTCAATTTAGAGTTCTCAGCTTTCATCATATAAGAGGAAATAAAAAATCCCTGACTACAGTGCAGTTTGCATTCATCCATCTGCAGAGCTACCAGGAAAAAACAAACAAACAATGGCATGAAAAAGAATATGGTAATTTTATGAAGATGGAGAAAGGAACTGTATTATGCAAAGCTGAAGATTGATTATATTGATTTTTTGTAAGGTAGCTGTGTATGTTAGGCTGCTTTTTCAGTGCCCATCACATTGTTAACTAACCATGAAATCTTGTCATAGCAAAATATAGTATTGGTTCTTATACTTTTATTCCCTGTATCAATAAATATGACAAGAGAAGTGTTTTATGGTATTGAGAGAAATTCACTGAAGAAACCACAGTTCAGTATGTTACTTCGATTCTCTGTCCACAAGTTGGATTTAATGAAAATTATTATGCTTGTATGGCAAGCACATGGGACTGATAATTTTAATTTCTGTGTTCAATGTAAATATCAATGAATATTCTTTCATGCATAGCCGATATTTAGAATAATTACATGCAATACAGTATAAAAGTAGAACTGAATATTGAGAACTAAACTGATGGCAAAGCTTTGTAAGGACAAGAGAGATAGCATCTGGATGATCCTTTTGCATTAAAAATAGTTCACAATTCTCTAGAATGGTTATTGATGACTGAATTGCAGCTGTGAAATACATTAATAAAATTGCTTCTCGTTCCTGAGAAATGCACCAGTTATATGAACATTTGTTATATTATACTTGGCCAAACACAGTAAAATAGAACAATGAAAGGGTTAAAAATATACAGATGCAATATTAGTAGCACAAGCAACTTGACATGCCAGGCAGAAGAATAATTTACACTGACCTATTTTTAGTGCTTTTTCAGTTGAGCTCACTATGAGCAGCTTGATTTTTTTTACAGCCGTGATGCCCAATGTACCTACTTAGATATTTTTCCACGGTCTTATTTTTGATTCACTTGTACGTGAGCGCATGTGTATCCTGTATAGCTGACTTCTTCTGCAATAGCAAATGCAGAGCATTAGCAGGGTAAGTAAGTAAGCAGTCTCAGTAAGACATCTTCTGATGCTAATGTGATCATCATCCCCCAGTTCAGGATCATGGGAGGAAATTAGCAAGGAAAACATTTACAATCATACCACCAAAAGTACCAGCTACCTGTCATGTTTCCTACTAAATATACATATGTTAAACTGGCTCTATTTGGAGAGCACTGTTCATTTCCTCTCAACATTCCTGGAAGACAGTTCCTAGCTGTAGGTATAGAATTAATCAATCAATCTTTGTTTTTATAGCACCTTTCTGGAAAATCCACTCATAGTACATTCCAGTAATAGAGATAAGAAAAAAAGAATCCATACTACCCAATTAAGAATACAACATCTGTCTTCTTGATTATGTACATTGAAGACATTTGAATTGTGGAAGTTCAAACTGCTTAGGAGCTCTTCAAGTTCATCACTTTCAACAAATGATTCATTAGATACGATGCATTTTATAGTTTGGTCCTTGCTCAGATTTGCTTTGACTTTTCTGCAAGGGAGGGGTTCCACTCAAGGGAACCAGGCATCTTATGTGTTCCAATTTTTCTGCTGTGGTATGGTGCTATCTCAGTACCCCAGACACCTAAGAATAAAACAATCATTGTGTGAAGGTGCTCGGCATCCTTTTTACATGCCACCTGCCTCTATTCCTAGTTTCTAACTATGCTACATCTGATGCAATCCCCAATGTAGCTCCTGTAAGCAGCCTACTACAGGTTGCATCTCCCTGGTCCAGTACCCTCAGGACCTGAGCAGTCCCAGACCAGGGGTTTTGCCAGACAAGGGGTGGTCAATGCTTCCCTGCTGACACCTGCTCCTGGGATGCCCTCCCAGCTGTCAGCCCCCTCCCAGCCACTTCTGAGAGGCTACCTGCAGCTCCCTGGCCCCAATGACCAGGACTTGGCATCTAGCTCCTGGCCCCAGCCATGGGCCACCAGCTTCCTGGCAGCAGACCATGCTCCCCTTCCCTGAGCTGTCAGCTTTCCAGTGCCAACTGCCGTTTCCTGGCCCCCATCACTGCACATGGACCACTGGCTCCCTGACTCTGGCCCTGCCCTTGACCATGGATGTGGCTCCCCAGCTTCCCAGGTCCAGCTGCAGCCACAGCTGCTGCTGGTGGTCCTCCTTTTTCCAGGATGACTCTGGCTGCCCAGCCTGGGCTTAGATTCCTGACTGCTGGACTCCAAGCTGTCTACCACTCCCAGCCACAGCAATTGGCTGGTCCAGCATCATCCATGGTCCTGCTGAACCATGGATGTTGCCAGACCAGAGTCTCTCATTTAAGAGATTTAATCTGTATATTGTTCCAGAGGGAATACAATCATTTTCATATTGCATTTGGAGCAAACTTGAATTTCAGCTCTTTCTTTGGACACTCTTGATTGCAGAGGTTCCTTTCACTCACATCTCTTCAGTCTGCCTGCTGTCACCTCCAAACATCACCAACATCAGGCATTATCTTGACTTCCCTCCTGCTGAGACTTTCCATTCAGTTTGACTACTTTGAGTGTGGTCTCCCTAAATTGTAACTTTTCAAACTAGAGTCAGTCTAAAAAATGATAATTGAGTGCTCCTAATAGAGGAAGAGGACTTCCTGTTTATTCCAGAGCCCAGTAGAAGACTGTCTCTTTCTGATTCTCTCTTTCATGGGCATGTCTCTGTAACCAGGTGAAATAACTTTGTATCATAGTAGCAGAGAGCTAGCCGTGTTACTCTGTATTCTAACAAAACAAAACAAAACAGCAGAAATTTAATGTTTTAAAGACTAGCAAAATGATTTGTTTAGCGATGAGCGTTCATGGGACAGACCCCTCTCTTCAGATTAATAGCATTTCCAATACAGATTGCTTTCACTTTGTATCAGTTTACCCTGCTCCCTACATTTCCAGATCTTGGAGTGGCCTCTTTCCATCTCAGATGACCCCAGTCTCTCCCCCCACACACATATTTTTTACCCTGTTCCCTGCATTGCACCAGATTTTAGCTCTTTACAATAACAAATGCAATAGCATTATACACAAGCAAGACAGTTAGTGTTAAGTGACCATGGCACTAGTGGGCACTGCCTTTAATGGCCGTGTCTACACTAGCCCCAAACTTTGAAATGGCCACACAAATGGCCATTTCGAAGTTTACTAATGAAGCGCTGAAATGCATATTCAGCGCTTCATTAGCATGTGGACAGCCGTGGCACTTCGAAATTGACGCGCCTTGCCGCGCGCGGCTCGTCCTGAAGGGGCTCCTTTTTGAAAGGACCCCGCCTACTTCGAAGTCCCCTTATTCCCATCAGCTGATGGGAATAAGGGGACTTCGAAGTAGGCGGGGTCCTTTCAAAAAGGAGCCCCTTCGGGACGAGCCACGCGGAGGCGAGGAACGTCAATTTTGAAGTGCCATGGCCGCCTGCATGCTAATGAAGCGCTGAATATGCATTTCAGCGCTTCATTAGTAAACTTCTAAATGGCCATTTGCGTGGCCATTTCGAGGTTTGGGGCTAGTGTAGACGTAGCCAGTCTCTTACTTCCAGGACATATCTGTACCTTGATTTTCCCACTAGTTGTTGGATTTCTTCTCCTTCCAGCCAAATTAAAAACTCACTCCCTCTGCCTTTCAGGATGCATGAAAATTCCAAAATGAAATGAAACTCTGGTGAAAAAGTCCCTCCCCTCTCCCACCTCACCCTGCTCACTTATAGTTATCATTTCAGTTCCCTGCTCTGGACTACAGCCATCTCTGCGATCTGTGTGCAAAACTTCTACCCTTCCAGCAGAAGTTTGTCCCTCTTGATATACACCCATGCAAAGGGTTGCCCAGGTCCTTCCTCTGACAGCTGTTGGAACTTTCTGTTCTCAACTTACATGTCCCCTTGTTGTATTCCCCCAACTCAGGGCTACTTTCTGCATTTGTCTATTGGCTTCCCTCTTAGATTACTCCTCTGGCCCTTTTTTCCGGCTGCTTTTCTTAGCTTCTGCTCAGGCCTCCAGACCCTCTTCTTAGAGAGATGACAACATTGCTGCTGGGAGAATGCCTGTTGTAGCCTATTCCTCGAAGTTCCCAACAGCCTTTGCTCTTAGCCTACTAATTCCCATTCTCCCTCTTAAGAATAGCCACCAAAGTGCTTTTGCTGGATACAGGCATAAGCAGGACTATTTAGTCCAGCACACCCTGTTACCAGGGCTGTAATAAGAATCACCTACATATGATATCAAGTCCACAGCTGGAATTAGAGGCCTTATTAAAAGGAATTGGTAAATGACCCCAGTTTCACTCTCCCCACCATTTTTACCCTGTTTCCTGCACTGCTCTGTTCAGAATCCAAAGTTTTGCCTTATTTAATAGACTTCAGAAGTTTGCATCCATCCACTTGTGCTGGTACTGTAAAATTATAAATAGCAAGCAGGCCTGTAGCACCTTAAATACTAACAAATTTATTAGGTAAAGAGTTTGTTGAGTAAGGCCCAGACTAACACAACCACTCCTCTGAGATTATAAAATTATAAATACACCAATATTTATGGTGTGAATGGGCAAAATGTTGTCTTTAAAATGTAAGGTTTATACTGTAAATATGTTGTGGTTACCTACTACATCACAGCCAGGAAGAAGTTGTTTATTTTTGACCAACATTTAGGGTGTGACAACATCAGCACATAGCAAAGTACCTTGTCATCATAAGGGCTCCCTCTAGACAAGATAGTATTTTAGGTCAATTACCTGATTTCTCAAAGCTCTTAGATATCTGCTTTTCAGACAGGCAGTATTGAACATTTGTGATCTCTGATTTCTTACAAACCTGTCTTGCCATGGAAGTTCTCAGCCATTTACTGATGATTGTCCTGGGAATGCTGCAACTTTTTAAACAGCAGTGTGTTTTCTACAGCTTAAGATTGTCAATAAATTTAACAGGTCTAGCTAGGAAAAGAATTTCCTTCTTTGCCAGCTAGAGGAAACACAAAGACATAGATTGCTATTTGAAGTGTGGAGTTAAATTTGTCAGACTGGTATGAATATTCTCTACTATTCCTTACTTCCTGGTCTCTCCTGGTAGAAGACTCCCTAGTTAAATTCTACATAAATCTTATGGCGGTTTGGGGGAAACTATATTCTGACACAGTTCTAAGAATATGAACAGGATTCTAAATGGCTCTGGGCACTAATATATAGGCAATCATGGGAAAACCTCTTGTTATGGCCCCTCATACTTTTTGCAAATTGGTTTCTGAATCAGAACTTAAAGATGCTTTAGCCAAAAGATCTCATGTAACATATCAATTTTAATGATACAATCTGCTGAATATGTATATTCTATTTTGTATCATTCTTGATTGTAAAATTAAAATATGAATTGTGGATCTGAGTATAATACTGTATGTGCTAATGAGGGTTATTACTGATGCCCCAGAACCTGAAAGGCTCAACAATCAAGTCATCAACCTGTGAGCAATGTTTGTGTGTTCATGCAGCACCTCTGAAAATTGGTACCGTAGGCACCAGTTCAACAAAATATTAAAACAGGTGGTAATCTTCAAGCACACAAAAATACCATCCTTGTTCAGCAAAGCATTTAAGTGTGTACCCAGCCTATAATGAGTTTAATTCTCATTTACCTCGGATGGACTTAAACACAGGCTTGAAGTTAAGCACATGGCTAACTGCTTTGTTGACTAGGAATGAGATCACTTGTTTTCTTACAGGTAAGCACAGGCTTGAGTACAGCATCAAGTCTTAATGCTAAATGCAAATTTCCCAGTGACATCTAAGGCAAACATTTCATGGAGTTTAGCAAGTTGGAACCTACCGCTGTCTAGCTACTGTAGTGATGATAGCACCTGTCTTTTGCAAATTCATTCCATGGTATTTTTAGGAACAATCAGACCTCTTCGTCATGTGTTGGTGTCATGGGGCTAGCAAAAACTGAACCCAAAACTCTTTCAAAGTCACACCATTAAAAATATAAAATCCCCAGTTGCTGTCTGCTCTTTAATCCCAACACATTTACACAGAACATCTGCCTGTTACCACAGCTGGTCCACTGGCTGCTATTTCTGGCAAGAAGCTAGCTCTGAGGATCAGGTGAATTAGTTGGTGTGGTGAGCAGCTTGATTACCAAGAAAAGGCTTTCTGTGAGGGGACTGGGAAATAAATCAAGAGAGCCAATAAAAGTCCTTTCTTGGAACTTTAGATCATACATGCAATCAAGTGGATGCATGAGCATGTGGCAAAGTACTTCCATTTGGTGCTTCTATTTTTGAAGAAAGTTATTAGAGGTAACAGAAACCACATCAGGGACTAGAAAAATGTGGATAAATATGCAAATATTTAAGGATTTGTCTTGTATAAAATAACTTCCAAAAAAAGACTTGAAAATCACAAAAGAAGTTGAGCCTTTTATCTCAGTATGGTTATTGTATCAACAGCATTAGTGTCATAAATAATCTTGCATGTGGTTTTAATATCCTTAAGGCAGCTTTCGGTACTTATACTAGCAACTTGTTAATTGTTTAACATCATTTTCTGGACACAAGACTAGCTGTTCATAGCCAAGTGGACCTAATGCATAAGTGACATTTTTATCTTCTTTACACATATGTGCACAACTAATAGGTGTGGCTAGACTTCAGATGTTAACTTTAAAATGTTATAAGTTAAGCATCAATTTGATTTCAAATATTTCTCTGAACATAACAAGCCTACAAAACGGGGCTGATGATCTCTCTTTTGAGAATTTCTGGCACTTCTACTTCCAGTGACAGTTTAAACAAAAACTAAAATAGAACTGACCAAATCAGGCCCATTGACAGAGTGGAGGGGGAATGGGGGAGTTGCAAAGGGCCTGGCATATCAGAGGGACCTGGAGCTCCACGTCCTTTTGAACTGTTGCAGCACCGCCACTCTGCATGGCTGTGAGGGGACAGTGCAAAGGCTGACTGCCCTAGGAACGCCCCCTTCTGGGATGCAGAACTGGGCCCCCCTCGCATCTTGCCCTGGGCTTCACAGTGATTCTTTGCCCTTCTGGACTAAATATAGTCAAACCTTTAAAATGCTTCAAAATCTGTGTGAAGACTCTCCAGGAGGAGGGCTCAATAGCCACAGGGAACTGCCATCCAAGTTTTGGAAGCTGATGGCAAGTGTCAGGAATAACAATTGAACTAATGTGTGCTCCTATCTCAAAATGCTATATACACCCAGATCTCCAGTGATCGTTCTAATGGTTAAGGGAGAAGATGACCTGCTCTCTTAAAAGGTTAAACTTCAGCCTAGGCTGGGATTAGCACAGGGTCCTGGAGGAGTAAGATGTCCAGCTACCATAGAATATCATTCCATTATGGATCTTGGACACTTCCTCAATTTCATGTTTTGGTTCAGTCACAGCCAAGAGTTCTAAGCACAGGTCCGTAAATCAGGAAGTTCTCAGAGTTAACACCACCTGGCTCTGTCAGTGTCCTTGAACAGGTTACTTCATCCCACATTCAATGAGTGTTTGAAAATCACAATTAATGAATTAGTAACAGAGAGGTAGCCATGTTAGTCTGTATTCTATCAAAACAAAAAAGCAGTCAAGTAGCACTTTAAAGACTAACAAAATAATTTATTAGGTGAACTTTTGTGGGATAGATGTACTTCTTCAGAACTGCGTCTGTCCCATGAAGCCTCATCACCTAATAAATTGTTTTGTTAGTCTTTAAATTTCTACTTAACTGCTGTTTTGTTTTAATTGATGAATTAGTCTGTAATGAAACTACCCAATTATTTTATATTTGGGGAAGGGAGCGATGGGGGTGGGCTTGTTTTTAGTTATTTCCTTCCAAGAGGGTAGGCTGAAATTCAGATATATAAGGTCTAAATAGACCAGCCTATCAAAATAGCATCTTTCAGTACTTGACAATTCCTACTTTAAGTCCCTGTAGAGCTGTTCTCTTGACTGCATGGCAAAGAAGGTCTATTTCCCAGCCCCCGAGTTACATGCTGATGCTGATGTTAATAATTTCATGATTTTTTTTGCTATTGGTTTTAACTTATCCTTTTAATTAAAATGTTGAGAAATAGCAAATGTCCCCATATTCACCTGAAGTTTCACTGAAAGTTCAGCTTCCCAACTGGGACTTAAACTCATGTTATCTCAGAGCAAAAGTTCAAAGAACTAAAATGGGAAACATTAACGTGTCAAGGAACAGTGCTAGCACTTACCAGGATCAATTTTCCACTTAGGCAGCGTTAGCCCAATTGTGCTAACTACCAGTGAATCCATACGTACTAATGGATCAAAGCTGAAAGGTCAGGAATTGTAAAATCATCAGTTCTCAAGACTCATTAATATTACAATTGCACCCTCTAATATTGCTATAGTTAAGGAGTATGTTGCATGGTACTTGTTTTTCAAGGGGTTTTGCAACCCACATAGAGAAGTTTTCTATCTCAATATAAGAATGACTTGTAGGAATAACTATTAAATTATTGGTTCCTACTATTATTTTTTATTTATAATTTTGCCCCAGAATATGAACTCTAAAACAGACATGGCATTTTTAAAAGAAAGCAAAAGTTAGTTTATATTCAATGCTCAATTACTCTTCTTTTTCATAATCTTTCTACCTACTTGCTTTTTTGAGGCAATTATTGGTTTATCTTCCACAATGTCACAACTTAATCACATATAAATTCATTGCTCTAGTTACAATGATCAAAATAAAATATACAAAGCTTTAGTACAGCCAAAAAATATACACAATGTCATACTCTTCAGTTTGATCATCTTGTGCTAGTATTATTAACTTTTGAAATATAAGATGAATATAAATGAATGGGATTTGATCAAACAAAATTTTGCATTGGAAATTTCAGGTTTCTTAAAAACAATGATCAGGTTGAATGTAGCATCCTTCATTATCTGTCCTTTTTATTTTGCCTGTCCACTGATCATTTTTTGAATTTTGAGGTACATGGGATTAGAGCCCCAGATCAATTATCCTTACAGTTATGGGTTCAAATTGAGTCAGCAGTATAAGATTGGGCCTATTTTTTCTCACACTGGTCCAGAGCCAGACAAAATCTATTCTGAGCACCCATTCCTGTTAGATTTTGTCTCAAGTTGGTGAACATCTTGCCAGTCACTGCTTTGATGTGATATATACCATTCATTGGGGTAGCTGATCTCACATATCACCTGCCATTTTTTAAGACAAAAGCTCACCAAAATATATCGAAGTTTTGGTACTGCACCACCTGCCCCCAGTATTTAGACTTTTGATACAATCAAGTATAAACCTCTTCCCTATCCACACACCACTCCCTTGATGTATGTGTTAGTACCTACAGTGCCCTTGATTATTCATCCTCTCGTAGACCACCAAACAGCCGTGCCTACCAGGCATAGTGCCGAGCAGTGTGTGGGTATCTTTTCTCTGCTGTACAGGGTTTCTGGAAATGGTATTTTGTTTTGATCATTTTAAACAGAGGTTGAATTAATAAGTAACTGACTTGTTGCATTGGAGAAGATACTTTGGAAGTAAGTGCCATTTACTGCACCTAGTACATGTCCTACACTGGGGGTGGGGAACATTTTTTTCAGTCAGGGGCCACTGACTCACAGAAAAATCAGTCAGGGGGCCACATGCAAAATGAGAAGAAAAAAATCAGTACTCACAGTGCTCACTCTTAACTTGGGGGCTCACCAGAGCTCCACTCAAACTGCCACCTGCCAGGGTAGGGGAGCTGCAGAGGCACAGGGCTTCCCCTCACAGTGGGGCAGGCCAGCACTTGCACTCTAGCCTTACAGGAGGTGTCAAGACTCTGGGATCAAAGTAAACCAAGGGAGCTAGATCTGGGCCATAGCTTCCCCACCCTGTCCTAGACCACTGATGTGCTTCTGTTGAATTCCAAGTGCAGCAGCCTGTTCATAGGTCAGATGCAGTAGGTGTGGCACCATTATCTGATTCTTTATATTTGTATCTTGAGACAGTTTCCCCTTCTAACAAATGTGTGCATACTTTCTAGCACAGCCAGAACTTCCAGGCATAGTGCAGGAATGACCACCAGTGATACTAACATCCATTGTGCAAGAAATCAGACTAGATTATCATAATTATCCATTCTGACCTTAAACTCTGAATCTATCAGTGTAATAAGGATCTAAATATTTAAAAACCTGTCTTCTTTTGTTCTGACATTTTACAGTCTACAAACTGTACTAATGGCCACTTCCTGCAATAAATAAATGAAATTACCAAATAATTACCATTTGAAAGCTGACTATTGCATGAACTCCTTTAACAATGTTTCAGGAAATATAGTAATAGGATAATAACTGCACATTATTATATATTATGGGCTGCAATGCCCTACAATGGAGAATAGGAGGAGTTTGAGGAAAGTTTGTATGGAATCAATGAACAGCACTTTATTGTGTTAAAGATCCTTTGGAGCCAGGCATAGTATATCACAAGCACTTGAAGCTATTTTATTACTCAGCACCACATACATTTGTACAATAAAGATAAGCTTGCAATAATTCATGAAATAAATTAAAAAGTCCCTGATAGGTATATAACTGATAGGCTTTAAACATGATCTAAATAATAATATTTTGTGATAGAATTGGTACGTACATATTATAAATGAATACATATGCCTCTATCATTTAGAGATAATCTCTTTTTAACTATAATCTGTCCATGGTCCAATTTTAAGTGAGTTTCTTATTATATATCCTATTCTGATGACCATCACTAATTTAATCAATTCTGAGGGAAGGTGATAGCAATTACTATAAATATAATATATTCACTATTATTCAGTTTTACATCATCATGCACTTTTTGCAACAGAGCCTCTGTCTTATTCAGTGTACCCGTTGAGGTTATCAGGCAGCAGTAAATGTGCAAAAACAACCCTAAATTAATATTCACCTATGCACCTTAAACATTTGTTCTATCAGCATGGTGGAGGTAGGAGCTTCTACGTAAAAATAATATACATTGTTCTAAGTCTTATTGCCTATTTTATATGAAAATGGTATGTATATATACCTATTTTGCTTTGTTTTTGCTAAAGTCTCCTTTTATTATGGTTTTCATCTTTCTGACATTACTCATTGTTTTCTTACCTTTTAAAATGGAATAATAAATGTCACAGGAAATTAAATCACAAAAGCCATAAAGATCTTTCTGAAATCACCAAAGGCAAGAAGTCTAGACTAAAATGCTTCAGGTTTTATCTATGCATAGCAGTGGTCTCTCAACAGCAGATAAATAGTCTGACTTCCACTCCCTTGCTCATCATTAAGGAACTATGTTCTAGTTAAGAGGAGTTCAGGGATGCATGCTTCTCCTTTCTCTTATTTTTATAAAGAGACAGGAATAAATGGATCACAGGGAGCTAATGTGGTTCTTCCTAGTCAGAGTCAAGATAGGACAAATCCCCATCTCTCTTGCTCACCACTAAAGTGCCTCTTTCTGGTTGAGCCACTTTGTTTCATGTGTCATACAAGTTCCATTCATCTTGAACTGTTAGTATTTGTTTAGTTTGAGCGTGGATGAGTTGTTTGTTTGGGAGAAAGGACAACAAAAATCCTTTCACACAAGAAACTGGCTTTCCTTGCTATGACATCCAAATGGACATACATGTTGTCCTTGTCAAAGAATCAAACGCTGCGGACCAGATCCAAGCAGCACTTACCTGCATTGTACAGATGGATTTTTCTAAGGAGCTCATCAAGGATAAGTCTGTCAATGGCCATTAGGCTAATGAGAGATGTGAAACCAAGCTCAGAAATTGGGAATGGGCAATAGCGGGCAGATCACTGGATGATTACCTGCTCTGTTCATTCCCTCCAAAGCATCTGGCATTGGCCGAAGTTGAAAGACGCGATACTAGCCTAAATGTGCCATTGGTCTGACCGATTAAGACTGTTCTTATGAGCAATAAGGTCTTTTGTGGGAAACAAAACAAAACAAAACATCAATATAGGTATGGAATATCTGAATACTGATTGATTTTTTTTTGTTGTCCTACAGAGTAATAATAAAACTGGTTTGTTCCTGATAAGATGTGTTAAACTCTTTCATTGTCAAGCTATGCTGGTTTCATCCTGCTGGATGTCTCAAGGAAGGTACTGGAGATAATCAACTTAAGATCATGCAAATTTCACCTCCTGTCATTCAGTCACAGGCTCTGACAGTCTGTCTAGCCACACCCAGAGCATGGGGTTGCATCCCTTGCCATCTTGGCTAATAGCCATTAATGGACATATACTTGATTTATGTATCTCTTTCAGTTTTGAACACAGTTAGTTTGGGCTTTCGCATCATATCCCAACAAAGAGTTCCACGGGTGCTCTATGTTATGTGAAGAAGTGCTTTCTCTTTTTAAAACTTCAGATAGTGTTGGATTTAAAAACCACCAGAACACAGGTTCAAACTATCTATGTACCTTTAATAAAAATAAAGGGTGGGGGTTTGTAATGATCTCTGAATTTTGGAAATCCTGTCCGGAATTCTAGCTGGGAAGGTTTCCCATCATAATTCAAGGAACTTAAAACTGGAAAAAAAAAAAAACACACACACACACAGTGGCATAAAAAGGACTTGGAATGCACTGAGGTTAAATGATATATTTTTATAACTTATGACAGTTGTTTGTTTAAGACTTTATTTTGACATCCCAAAGTACTTTACATTATACAGATGTAGAGCAAAATGCCCCATCCTTAAAAATACATGAGTTTTTTAGTAGAAGTAATAGATTTAAGGTTTTCCTAAGCCACTTCAGACAGTGTCTAAATGTCAGTATATCTTTTATGGCACATATTTATTTACTAGATGTTAAGGAAATATATTAAATTACATTAAGGATCAAATGTGTTTAGAATGATCATTACACTTCACTAAGTGCAGTTTAGAAGTTGAAAGTAAAAATGAGAAAAGCAGATACAATTTAACTGATTTCTTTTTTTACAACATATAATGGTCATTATTTGATTAATTGGAATTTAAACCCAACAAAGTAGAATGAATATTAAATTCAAACACCCAATCCAGGTTTTGATAAGCAAAAAAATTCTATATTCATTTTGATAGCATTTTCAATAATGTTTTTGATAAACATATCAAAAAGTTTCAATTGTTTCAAGGGATAAGGGATCAAAAATGTAAGGAAGATTTGTCAGGGAGGGGTGGGATTGTTCTGCAAGTTCTTCTGAGTGATAAAAAAATATCAGGTAGTAAACTTCAGCCAGATCTGAAAAAAATAGTTAATGATGATAGTGACATATAACTCCAGAAAGGCGATTACAGTAGTTTAGCACCCCTTTCTTTGTCCCTGGGCACAGTTTTGTCATTAACAGTGTAACTTCTTGTAATCGTCTGCCATCTGGAATACTTCTTATATAGCATTAAAAATCAGCAATTCTCCTTCCCTTTTTAAACCAGTTCTGAAAACATTTCTCTTCCTTCCCTTGTACTTCTTAGCTTCCTTTTCAGCTTTTAATATTTAGTACTTTAACTGTATATTTGAACTTGAAAAAGCTTTACAAGATGGACTTTAGCTGAATGATGTTCCAGAAAATGAAGCCAAAATACATTACCATGTGGTATTTTAATTATTAGTTTTCACCCACCTCTATGCTTTCTGGATCTGGCTGGGAGTGGGAGCACGATGTAAAGTTCCACTGTTGAACTGAACACTTCTTATATTAAGAGAAGAAAGATCCAGAAGAGGCAGGTAGGGAGATAGGTCGGAATAGGTCTCCAATGAGGCTGTGAAGTTTAACGTTTAATACATTTGAAGATGAGAAGTGTTTCATTTGTATGACAAACAGAAATGTAATACCATACTTAAGCAAAGCTATGTGCTGTCGTCTCATGTTCTGAAGGGAGTTATAATACTACAATGGGGACTGCAGTATACGTTCTAGGATATAAAAAGGCTTAGAATGTGGACATGGGCTGTCATTTTTAATAGGTGGGATAATCTCACCATGAAAGCAAAAGAGGCACCAGGCAAGGGGAGGACCATGAGACCTTATTGATACTGAAGTTATCATATAGGCTACATCTACACTAGCACACTACGTCGAAGTAGCCTATTTTGACATAAGAACATGGAAGTAGGCTACTTCGATGCGTATCGTCTACACGTCCTCCAGGGCTGGTGCCATTGACATTTAACATCGAAGTAGAGACAGAGAACGTCGAAAGGAGCCGCCCCAGAAGGAAATGTGGAGCGTCCACACACACAAGCATTCCCCATCAAAATAAGGGGCCAGCAAAGCCCCAAGCTGCTCCCTTAAAGGGCCCCTCCCAGGCACACTTGGCCTGCACAGCATGAGATCCACAGAGCCGACAACCGGTTGCAGACCCTGTGGATGCAGCATGGACCCCCAGCTGCAGCAGCGGGAGCAGCAGCCAGAAGCCCTGGGCTAAGGGCTGCTGCACGCGGCGACCATAAAGCCCCACAGGGGCTGGACAGAGCGTCTCTCAACCCCTCAGCTGATGGCTGCCATGGAGGACTCCACTATTTCGACGTAGCGGGATGCGGATTGTCTACACACGCCCTACTTCGACGTTGAACGTCGAAATAGGACACTATTCCCATCTTTGGATAGGAATAGTGATTTCGATGTCTCACCACCTAACGTCAATTTCAACATCGAAATAGCACACGGTGCATGTAGACATGACGTGTACTATTTAGATGTTGTGCCATCTACTTCGAAGTAGCCAGCTAGTGTAGATGCGCCCATAGATATTTATAGCCAAATCCAGAGGTGAGTGAGAGTCTAGAGGGAACTGATGTAATTTACACCAGATCTCCACCCTCTCTATGTATTTGTAACTCAACTTGCTTGTTAACAAACCTAAATTCCATCTAGACAACTGGGGATTGAGACCTAATGTGTAATTGTACCACAGGAAAAGGAAAATCTAACACAATATCCAGGCAGGTAAGTTAAAACAGGCCATCCTCTACTCCAGCAGACATCTTATTTCCACATCCTGAGCATGCAAACCACAGCAGCTCAGGCTCTTTCATTCATTTGTCCATCAGCAAATGGAGGCAAACAGGTCTACAGGAATGTGCCTCTAATAATAAAAATGCATAACTCTTATATTGTATTTGTCATTTATAGATCTCAAGGCACTTTACAGAGGAGGTCAAGTATCATTACCTAAGCAAGATTAAACTTACATCACCATATATTTCAGCTCTGTGTTGTTTCCCTAGTTTCTGTGCACTACCACGTACCATATAGGGTACAGAGCTAGGTTTGCGGACATGACCTTTTCATGACCACACCTGCATTTCATGCTAGCAGGCAAAAACTCCAATTACATCTACTATTAAAGAGAATTACAAACCAGTGATAATCATTCAGTGAAAGTGTAGAAAAGCACAGGAATTTAAGATGCATCTGGCATGTTTGTCTTTGCAGGCTCTGAGAAATGCAAATTACACTTGCTTATGCCAACTTTCCATAAGTTACATCACATAAAGGCAGAGAGCTAAAAAGTGACAAGTTTTTAAAATGCCTGTATACAAACATTAGAAGTCTAAATAATAAGATGTGTGAACTAAAGTACCTCATGTTAAAAGAGGATATTAATATAATAAGCATCACAGAAACTTGGTGGAATAAGGATAAACAGTGCAACATAGTAATGCAAGGGTACAAAATACATAGGAAGGATTGAACAGGTCATACTGGTGGGCAAGTGGGACTATATGTGAAAGAAAGCATAGAATCGCATGAAATAAAAATCTTAAATAAACCAAACTATACCATAGTATCTCTATGCTCAAATAATAATAATAAACCTGTAGGGATATTGTACCAACTGCCTTACCAGGATGGTGATAGTGACTTTGAAATGCTAAAGGAGAAAACAGAGGCTAAAAAAAATAAAATAAAAATCTTCAGTAATAATGGGGGATTTCAACAATCCCCATATTGACTAGGTATGCATCACCTTGGTTGGGATGCAAGGATAAAGTTTTTTGACACACTCAGAGACTGCTTCTTGGAGCCGCTGGGTCTGTAAACCACAAGAGAAGAGGCAATTTTTGATTTAGTTCTCAGTGGACAACAGTATCTTGTTCAAGAGATGAATATAGATGGACTGTTTTGAAGTAGTGACCATAATATAATTATATTTCACATCCCTGTGGTGGGGAAAAACACCACAGCAGCCCAACATTATGACATTTAATTTAAGAAAGAGGAACTACACAAAAATACGAAGGTTAGTTAAACACAAATTAAAAGGTACAGTACCAAAAGTAAAATCCCATGAAGCTGCATGCAACTATTTAAGGACACCATAACAGAGGCTCAACATAAATGCAGAACCCAAATTTAAAAACATATTAAGAGAAGTTAAATCCCAGTGAGGAAACTAGAAAGGAGCATAAGCTCTGGCAAATGAAGTGTAAAACCATAATTAGGACGTCCAAAAGAGAATTTGAAGAACCGCCAGCCAAAAATTCAGAAAATGATAGCAAATTTATTTTAAGTACATCAGAAGCAGGAAGCTTTCTAAATAACCAGATGGGGCCACCTGACATTCAGGAGGCTAAAGGTGTGCTCGAGGATGATAGGACCATTGCAGAGAAATGACATGAATTCTTAGCATCAGTCTTTACAACTAAGAACATGAGGCAAATTCCCAAAACTGAACCATTCTTTTTAGGTGACAAATCTGAGGAACTGTTGCAGATTAAGGTGTCATTATATGAAGTCTTGGAACAGGTTGATAATCAAACAGTACTAAGTCACCAGGACCAGATGGCATTCACACATGAGTTCTGAAAGAATACAAATGTGAAAATGTAGAATTACTAAACGTGGTTTGCAACCTATCCTTTAAATCATCTTCTGGACCAAAGAAGGATAGCTGATGTGATGCCAATTTTTAAAAAGAGCTCCAGAGGTGATCCTGGCAATACAGTCTTGTAAGTCTAACTTAAATACCAGGGCAGACGACAGGGAAACCTGGTCCGACCAATTTACCAAAATTCTCTGAGGGCGTAAGCAAACATGTGAACAAGGATATTCACAAGATCAAGTGGATATTGTGTACTTAGATATCCTGAGAGGCTGTTATGCAAATTAGAGTGTGTCTACACTAGCAAGTACATTTGAAATTAGGAACAGAAGACTGAGTTCTTTCAAAAGAAGCCGAGGAGCATCTACACTGACACAGCACTCTTTCAAAATTAACTTCGAAAGAACTCCCCTGTTCTTTTGACGATGGTCCTCTGCTCCTGGGATGGGAAAAGTGCCCTCTTTCAAAAGACAGTTTCAAAAGAAAGCAAGTGTAGATGCTCCGCAGCCCACTCTTTCGAAAGAGCAGGTCCTCCATGGCAGCTGGCAGGTGGTGGTGCCGCTCATAGCACAAGCAAAACTCTATGGTTCCAGCTGCTTTTCAGAGCGTAGGCTCCCAGAAGCCCTCAGGCAGGAAGCTGAGAGCGTGCAGGCAACAGGGAGCCCAGGCTGCTGCCCGCACAGCTCCCAGATGCGACACCCTGGGGGAAGCCACAGCACCTCTGGCACCATGGACAGCAGCTGGGACACCCACCCACCCCAGGGGTGTCCAGGGATCGGGGCAGTCCTCCCAGGAAGGGAGCCAGCCCCCTAAATGTCAGACCCCCTCCTGGACAGAGGCTGAGCTGCAGGATCTCCTCGTCCTCTGGGCAGATGAGGAGGTCCTGCAGCAGATGGAGGTCTGGCGCCGAAATGCGCTTACCTTTGAGCGCCTCACCAAGGGCCTCACCGGCTGGGGTCACCCCATCCAGACACCAGACCAGGTGAGGTTGAAAGTGAAGGAGCTCCAGCAGGTGTACTGTCGGACTCAAGACACAGCCAGACAGTCAGGTGCAGCACCCACCAGCTGCCCCTACTACCAAAAACTGGACCGCCTCCTTGGGCCCAAGGAGGCAGGACACCTGGCCGTGTACCTGCACACCGCCAACCCCCCAACCAAGCCAGAGGAGACGGGGATGAGGGGGACTGGCCCAAACCACTGGCCACCCACAGGCACCCCCCCGCCAAGGATCCAGGACACCAACGATGATGAGGGCTCAAGCGAGGGGGCCCTCATCATCGACATCCCCTCAGGCCCATCCAGCCTGTCCCCCTCCAACAGTGCCTTGTCCGATTTATTGGAGGGACCCACAGGTATGTACCGTGCACACTGGTGGCAGTGGGGACAGGGGAGAGGGCACGCAGTCCCGCCACAGCCCACCCACAGGGACATCAGCCCCAGGGCATGGGCAGGCCAGACGGCCCCACAACCCCCATCTCAGAGGGCTGATGTGTGGCACCCAGCACCATGTCAGCTGGCAGTACCACTGGCTGCCAGGCCACAGAGGGACTGAGAGAGGCAGAGGAGAGCCAGCGCTCCTGCACCCCAGACGGGGACCCCCGGATGCTGTCCCTGCAGGACCACTAGGATGGGGCGGGCAGGACGGTGGGGAGCGGGTTCAGGGGGTCTCTCACCGGAACTAATGGCCCATTCCTCTCCCTTTCTGTCTGCACAGCTCCAGCAGCCAGCAGCCGGACCAGCCCCACTACGGGCCTGGGGAGCCCCATCATGAGAGTGAGGGGGAGTGGCTCAGGCCTTGGACTGGGACAGTGCGGGGCTGCTGTTGGTCCCTCCGCCAGCGACACCAGGCCAAGGACGAGGAGGCAGGGGACATGGCCCACACGGCCGCCCTGAGGAAGCTGACACGTGTCATGTGGAAGTGGCCTGCCATGGAGTGGCAGGCATGAGATTAGGTGAGGTCCAACTTGGACTCCCTCACCCAGGCCATGGTCGGCCACCTGGCCCCTGCCGCCACTCCATCGCAGGTCGCTCCTGCACCCACACCCCCTGTCACCCACCCCACCATCCCCCATGCCCCCCTCACCCTTGCATCCCCCCAGCAGTTCCCCCCTGCCCCAATCCCACAGTCCCCTGCCCCCCCCACAACACCCCACCCCCAAGGAGGCCAACCTCAAGGCCCTGCTCCCTCCCCACCTCCCCGCGGCCAGCCTCATCTGCCTGGCCGACACCCTGCTGGCCAGGCCAGGTGGAGGCCGAGTTCTGGCTCCCCCACTGTGCCGAGGCCGGCACAGGCATGGGGACCATGCCCGAGCTGCACCCCTACCTCCCTGTGCCACTGGCCCCAGCAGTCCCCCAGACATGTGGAGGAAGGGGCGGGCACAGGCAATGGGGCTCCTGGCCATCAAGCCCCCTGGAGGGTTGAGGCCCCCCCACTCTGGCCCCCATCCACCCTCCCTGCTCCCATGTAAATAGTTCTCCCTTTTCATCCTCCCCACTCCCATTTAAATAGTTCTCCCTTTTCACCCTCCCCCCCATGTAAATAGTTCTCCCCACTTACCCTCCCCAAACACGTATATAGTTCCCCCTAGAAAATGAGGGGCACAGTTCTTGAGTAAATAGTTTATTTTTATGGTTTAACCTGTGTCCCCCATGCCGGTGCCGGTGGGTGTGCATGTGTGTGCAGGGTGTGGGTGTGGGGCAGTGTGTGTGCAGGGTGCAGGTGGGGTGGAGTGTGCAGGGTGGGGTCGGTTACTGTCCCCACACTCAAAGGCCTGGTGCAGGGCCTCCCTTACACACACCCCATCCTCCTGGGCCTGGTGGCATGAGGTGGCAGGGGGTTGTTCATACCCGTGCCCTACCTCGGTGGCCCACCTCTGCACATAGGGTTTGTATTTCACCTCCACCAGGTTATGGAGGGTGCAGCAGGCCCCGACCACCGCCGGGATGCTGGGGAGGCCCACCTCCAGCCTGGTGTAGAGGCACCTAAAATGCCCACTGAGGCGGCCAAACGCCCACTCCACGGTGTTCCGTGCATGGTTCAGCCACTCATTAAAGTATCGGAGGGGTAGCCGTGTTAGTCTGGATCTGTAACAGCAATGAAGGGTCCTGTGGCACCTTATAGACTAACAGTAAAGTTTTGAGCATGATCTTTTGTGAGCACAGACTCACTTCATCAGATGCTGGTCTTGGAAATCTTGGGAATTTCCAAGACCAGCATCTGATGAAGTGAGTCTGTGCTCACGAAAGCTCATGCTCAAAACTTTTCTGTTAGTCTATAAGGTGCCACAGGACCCTTTGTTGCTGCCACTCATTAAAAAGGTCCTGGATCAGCTGGGTGTGCCTGGTGTAGGGCTGCATCAGCCAGGCCTGCAGGGGGTAGGCCGAGTCCACCATGATGCAGGGCGGCATCATCGTGTCCCCAATGGGGAGCTCCTGCCAGGGGGTGAAAGTCCTCTCAGCCATACAATGTCCCAGCCCTGAGTTTCTGAAGACACTTGTGTCATTGGCATGACTGGACCAGCCCATGTAGGTGTCCTGGAACCAGCCATTGGCATCGACCAGGGCCTGCAGGACCACCGATTGGTAGTCCTTGAGATTCACGTAGGCTGCGCGGCTGTGCTCCAGGGCCCAGATGGCGATGTGGGTGCCATCCAGGGCCCCAAGGCAGCTGGGGAAGCCCAGCTCCTGGAATCCCTGAATGACATCATCCAGGTCCCTGATGCGCACGAGCTGTCTCAGGAGCAGCTTGTTGATCTCCCGGATAACCTGCAGGGCATAGAGGGGCATGCTCGTGAGCATGGGGTGGGGTGTGGCTTGCCCGCCCATGCCCGACCACATCCCTGCCCCAGGCCCCAGGGTGCCTGCTCATGCCTGTCCCCATCTCCATCCCCACCCCTGGTCCCAAAGTGCCTGCCCTTCTCCCAACTGTGCCTGTCACCAGGCTGCCCCACACCCCCCTGCATGCAGTCTAGGTGTGAGCTGGGCACGGCTTGCCTTGATGGGGACAACCCCAATGGTGGCTCTGCCTATCCTGAACTGGTGGCCGGTGGATCGGTAACTGTCCGGGGTGGCCAGCTTCCATAGGGCAATGACCACCCTTTTGTGCAGGGGGAGTGCCGGCCTCAGGTGTGTGTCCTGGTGCTGGAGGACTGGGGCGAGCCAGTGGCACAGCTCCAGGAATGTCCCCTTGGTCATCCTGAAGTTCTGTAGCCACCAGTCATTGCCCCAGTCCTCCGGCAACTGCTGGTCCCACCATTTGCTGCTTGTGGGGAAGCTCCACAGGCAGTGGATAAGCCGGGGGACCGGCTGGGTACGTTGCACCCTGAGGATGGCATCTAGGAGGGTGGCCATTGTGGTGGCCACCTGGAGCCGCTGCAGCAGGGAGGTCAGGACTGTGGCCAGGGTGCTGACCACAGCTGCGATGGAGTGGAGGTGCTGCTCAGAGTCCATGGGGGCCTGGGATGCCACCTCTGCTCTCTCTCTCTCTCTCTCTCTCTCTCTCTCTCTCTCTCACTGCCTGGGGACAGGGTTGCTGGCCCTTGGAGTGTGTAGGCTGAGGTACGGGGGTAGGGGGACCTTTAAGGGGACGGTGGGTGGTGGCCCCGGAAGGGCTCATCTGCCATGCGACCCTACCTTGGCGCTTCCGGTCCCTGCTCTTTTGAAAGAGCACCCTGGCGTGTGTAGATGCTCTCTTTAGAAATTGTGCTGGAGGCCTTTCGAAAGAACAGACTGAACCTTTGGTTCCCACTGGTGTGTGTGAACGCTCCATTTCGAAAGAGCATCTTTCAATGTTCTATTTTGAAAGATGTTCTTTCAAAACAGAACTGTAGTGTAGACACAGCCTTAAGCAGCCATGGGATGAGATAGATTGGTAACTGGAGGTGCCTTTTATTTGTTTTTTGTTTTTTTTAAACCCAGTACCTAGCCAGCCCTCCCACCCCTCACCCCAGCCAATCCCATGGCTGGGGCTGCTGAGGTGCCAGAACTCAGTACCAGCAGGTGCCAGCACAAAAAAGCACTGGCAACTGATTAAAAGACAAGAAATATGGCAGGAATAAATGGACAGTTTTTGAAATGGAGAGTGGTGTCCACCAGGAGTCCATACTGGGACCAATGATCTTCAACATGTTCATAAAGTGATCTGTAGAAAGGGGAAAACAGTGAGGTTGCCAAATTTGTGCAGATAATGCAAAACTGCTCAAGATCATTTACTCAAAGCAGAATATGAAGAGCTTCAAAAGGATCTCACAAAACAAGGTAACTGGATGACAAAATGGCAGAGAAGTCACATATGTTTGGAGAGTCAAAACGGGTCAGAGTGGAGAAGTGTATTGTGAGCCAGTAGACACCACAGGTATGAACATCAGAGTGAGAAAATATACATTGTGTAATGAACAGGAAAATAGAAGTAAATGACTCTGGATTTCTGGTCAACAGTATTTTTTCAAATTTACAATTACCGTATGTGTGAAAGAAGAAAATTACAGTAAGTGTTCCTCCTGGAAGTAAGTCTAAGTATGGGCTTCATGATTATAGGATATTTCAAAGTGAAGGCCTGAAATAGAGGGGAAGATTTGCCCTTATCTATTGAGAAAACACATAAAGGAACTGTAACTCCAGAGAATCAATTGGATAGAGATAGAATTTTTGAGGCTAATAGCAGGGGACTGCAAGAAACCAACGTGACAGGAAAGGAAGGAGAATGAAATACTATATGATCAGATAAGGAAGACAGGTAAGATTGTGATTACGGATGATTTTTAGCCTCCCTAATAATTAGAGAAACCTTTGAGATATTGGATGTTGGCATGTGGAATGACTGACATTACAAATGATTATTTCCTGAAGCAATGCATCAAGGGTCCTGTTAGGAATAAGTCATTTCTGGATCTGATGTTATTCGGTGGCCAAGATATTAATAAGCAAATAAGAAATCATTCAGCCATTTGACCTAATGTGTAAAATGTGAACTAGATTGTGTTACCTGAAAACCAAAATCACTTACCAGTGATGCAGACAGACAGAATGTCTTTAAAGGATAAACCAGCACAGATTTTAAGAACAAATAGAGTGTGTGCTAGGAGAGGGAGGTTCATCAGAAGTGAAGGACTAAAACTTCTGGGTACAGAGAAGACAGTGGTTGTTCTCCATGTGTAGAACATTTCTACATAATTCTGCCAATGCACATCATTTCCAAGATGCATCATCCCAGATGTTGCTGTGCACACTCCTGAATTATAACACTCCCATCAGGCCCAGACTCAGGGCAAGGTGAGCTAGGTGGCTGCTTTGGGCCCTGTGCTGTCAGGGCACTGAGATACCACCGACTGTACACTGCTTTGGGCTTTACCCACCGGACAGGCCTAATAATATTGCTGGTTAAAATTGAAAACAATTGCTGCACAGGTTCAATAAATGATAATGTACTGTAGGTTTTGCACCTACGTAGCCTGTACATTATGTACATACATGTGTGCATCACACACACGCTGAATACAGAAGCAGAGATAAAGGATACTAAAATATGATATAGTTGGGTTTGATCCTACTTTGAGCATGGGATTGGACTAAATGATCTCTTGAGATCTTTTGCCACCCTAATATTTTGTGATTCTGTCTCCTTCCAACATAATGTTGACTTTTCCACTTGGTGTGGAGTGACTTCACTTTTCAACCTGAATATTCTCCAAACATATTTTTAAAGAGAATCTGTAAGTGGCTCATCCTCTCTACTATACTAATTAACCACAGTTGATTTGTCAGAGTGGCATTTATCCCCCTTAAGCCCCTCCCAGCTGAAGGCCTACTTTTCTACATCCTTTCTCAGAGCTATGTAGGACTGCATGCTCCCATCCACATCCCCTCACAACCTCCCCGCTCAAAGTGACTTGTCATTTTTACATAGCCATTTTTCCCCATCATGCTACATTGTGAAAAGCAAAGGGAAAGAATAAGCAATAGCATTGGAAGATCTGCTGATGACTTCAGCTGGTGGTACATGTGTGGGTAGGAGCTTTTAGAGGGAAAGAGAGCTGTTAGAAGCAGCCCAGTGCCACTGCACCAACAGTAATCTTTGCATAGCTGCACATAGCACTTCTGGAAAAGAGGGGCAACTCCATTTGCATTTAGTTTTAAAAATTCAAAAGTGGCCTGTGCCCCAGGTATCATGTGTGCAAATTTTGGAACAATTAGGTACTAAAGATTGATTTGGGGAGTCCAAAGAAAAGTGAGGAAGATAGGGCAAATTTTTCAATAGCTGGTGCTTTGTGTTATAAATACAAACATAAACAAAAAATGCATGGAAACACAGCCATGCTTTGGAGAGTTGTGAAGATCAATTATCTCCAGTATCTGAGCTTTGTTTGTCACAGCTGAGCAGGGGAGGCCTGTTATTGAGCTACTTATGGCTTTCTGATCCTAAGGTGCTAGTTCCCAGGATCAGAGCAGCTATGGGCTGCTCTAACTTAAGTGTCTGTTGCTAAGGTCCACTATACCCTTTATTCCTTTCACTGTGCTGTCTATGCTTGGTGGGAGGCCAACACAGGAGCCAGCTACACAGCCTCTAGGTCAGCAGGGAGTTCTCTTTCTAGAGAAAATTTTGGTTGACAACTTCCAGCCAGATTCAGAAACAAGGCCCATGTTCACTTCCAATGCCTTAGGGTGATGAAATCCACAAACCTGGAAACCCTGGATGCCCAGTCATTTTGGGTATTGGCACCCTTACTAATGGACTATCCAGTTGTGCAGACTCCCTCCTCAAGCCCTACGCCAGCAACGCTCCCAGCTATCTCGGGGATACCACTGATTTCCTGAGGAAATTACAAAAGTTCAGAAAACTTCTTGACAACACCATCCTTACCACCATGGATGTAGAGGCTATCCACACTAATATTCCACATGAAGATGGACTACAAGCCATCAGAAATATCATCCCTGATGTTACCACAGCCAATCTGGTGTCTGACCTCTGTAACTTTGTTCTCACCCACAATTATTCCAATTTTGGGACAACTTATACCTCCAGATTAGTGGAACTGCTATGTGCACCAACATGGCCCCACAACATGCTAATATATTTATGGCTGAGTTGGAACAGCGATTCCTCAGCTCTCATCCCCTAGTGCCCCTCCTTTACTTATGATACATCAATGACATATTTATCATTTGGACCCATGGTATAGAGACTCTAGAAGAATTTCACAGAGACTTTAACAATCTGCATCCCACCATCAACTTATGCCTTGGCCACTCCACACAAGAGATACATTTCCTGGACACTACAGTACAAATCAATGATGGCCTGATCAATACCATACTCTACTGGAAACCCACTGACCACTATACTTACCTACATGCTTCTAGCTTCCATCCTGCACACACAACACGATCCATCGTTTACAGTGAAGCCTTTAGGTACAATTGCATCTGCTCTGATCCTACTGACAGAGACCAAAAATTACAAGCTCTCTATCAAACATTCATAAACCTGAATTACCCACCGGGTGAAGTAAAAAAAAACAAATCGACAGGGCCAGACAAATACCCAGAAACCAACTGCTCCAAGATAGGCCCAAAGAAGCCAATAACAGAACAGCACTGGTCATTACCTACAGCCCCCAACTCAAACCACTGCAACACATCATTGAAGACTTACAACCTATCCTAAATCAGGATGCCACACTCCAAAAGGCCCTAGTTGACAGGCCCGTTCTCTCCTACAGACAACCCCCCAACCTTATGAGGATTCTCACCAGCAACCACAGGGTGTACAACAATAATAGTAATCCTGGAACTTTTCCTTGCAACAAGCCCCGTGGCCAACTTTGTCCACATATCTATTCTGGAGATACCATCACTGGACCTAACCATGTTAATCAAAGAATCATGGACACATTCTCCTGTTCCTCAACTAACATTGTACATGCCATCATGTGCCAACAATGCCCACACACAATGTATGTAGGACAGACTGCAAACACTCTTCAACAAAGAATGAATGAACACAAAACAGACATCAAAAACCTCCAAACACACAAACTTGTCAGCCAGCACTTTAATGAAGGGAGCCATTCTGCTAATGACCTGAAAGTCTGAGTTTTACTGAAAAGGAATTTTAACAACCATTTACAGAGGGAATGCTCAGAACTGTCATTTATATTCAAATTCGACACGTTAACACATGGTTTGAACTGGGACAGCAATTACCTGGCCCATTATCAGGACTCTTTTACATACTTTGTTTTATCTAACTCTTAACTTCCACACCCCACACTCCACTCCTGATGCCCCTCTGCTCTTCTGATTTGCCATTCTTGATAAAAAAACTTTCTGATTTGTCAACCTAGATAACAATTTTTGGACCTCTGTGCTTTATGTATTGAGTCAGTTCTGGTATGGCTGTGATCTGAAGAAGTGGGTCTGTCCCACGAAAGTTCATCACCTAATACATTATGTTAGTCTTTAAAGTGCTAAATGACTGCTTTTTTGTTTTACTAGGGTGATGGAGGTTCTCTCCATCTTGTGCATCCTGAGCTATCAAGAGTTGTAATTTGGTGAACATATCAAACCCAAACTCATCGACCTTTTAAAATAGTGTAGCTAATAACCATAGCATAGGGAGAGGATAACATTTTAATTTTCAGGAAGCATTAGGTATAGTTCCACTTCGCAGGATTCTGTTTAACCACAAAGCAGCTAGGATAAAATTGTGAATGCCTGACACATAAAATAGGAGTATTTATAAAAAGAACTGTGTCAAATTGGGGAGAAAGATTATGGTAAGGATGACTCGCTAAGGGTTTGTGCTGTCTTTACTGAATTTCAGAATGTGTGTGTGAATTGTAACCCTAATCCTTAAAGATGTAGGTTCAAAATAAAAAGTTGAGTGGGGATTTTATGTATAAACACATTTTCCCCCTGGCTGCTCCAGCAATGCAAAATGTTTTGACATAGCTTAAATGTACAATGTCAATAATTAAGAAGAGGAGGCATGGGGTGACATGCATTATCCTCCCATCTTGTGCAATGTGGCACACTGTTTCATATGCTTGAGTTCCCCTATTGCTTGTGCATGCTGGAAGTAATTGTTTCTAGAAGACAGGCTAGCAACTAGAAAGGGACAACTCTCACCTTATTGAAAGAGTCAAATGCATTTTTTATGGCATCACAATGTGGAAGTCTTTTTTCCCCATCACTGTTGTAAGGTAGTTATATCTATCCATATATTATATATCATCTATAAGAGCTTCTACATATTTCTCCTTCTGTCTTATTCAACGTCTTAGCTTCTACTTTTACTCACTCATATAATTATGTGTGATAAAGTGTAAAACACAAAATTTTGAGGTAGGCAGAAAGAGAAATAAATGGAAACAGTTATTCATCAAGTAGAGAGATACAGCGATTAATAGTAGAGAATTAGGGGACTTTTAGTCCAGATGGTGAGAAAGTAACATATGATAGTGATGAGAGAGAGCAGTTACAAGAAAAACTGATTGGGAAATTATCAGATTTTAAGAATAACATATTTATAGAGATAATTAAAATGTTTTAAATAACTCCTCTGTGTGTGTGTGTTTGTGTGTACATATGCAAACCTGTTTATGTACAAGTTATTAACAATCAATTAAGTTTGACATAAGTAATAGGATGACCATATCTTGTCCCAAATATGGAACAAGGAGATATGGGGGGAAGGGGCGGCTTCTAACAGCTCTGTCAAGCCCCGGGGAGCCAGGAAGGAGGCAGCAGCTGCCAGTGCTCCCCTGGAGCCCTGGGGAACCAGTAGCCAACAGCCCTGCTCCAGAGCCCATTGATAATTACTCTCTGGGAATGGTAACAGAGAGGGAGCCGTGCTAGTCTATACACTATCAAAACAAAAAGCAGTCAAGTAGCACTGATTTGCTCACCTTGATTATCTTTTTCTGATTTGTCCTCCTTGCTGACTGTTTTTGGTTCTCTGTGCCTTAAATATTGAGTCTGTTCTGGTCTGGCTCTGGTCTGAAGAGGTGGGTCTGTCCCACGAAAGCTCACCTAATAAACTATTTTGCTAGTCTTTAAAGTGCCACTTGACTGCTTCTCTGGGAATGGTTATCCAATCAGTTATGTACCCATTCCCAGATAGTAATTATCAATGATTCACAGTCATGTTGGAAGGGCATTGCAAATGGGGTCCCTCAGGCTTCAGTCCTGGGTCCGGTTCTCTGCTCATTACTGTCATCAATTATTTAGATAACTGCATAGAGTGTTCACTTATAAAATCATGGATACTAGCAAGTTGTGAGGTGTTCCTAGTGTTTTGGAGGATGGAATTAAAGTGCAGAACGATCTGGAGAAATTGAAGAAATGGGTCAGAAGTAAATAGGGTGAAATTCAATAAGGACAATGCAAAGTACTCTACTTAGAAAGAAACAATCAGCTGCACACACATACAAAATGGGAACTAAATGGTGAGGGACATTATAACAGTTGTCAATTACAGAAGAGGTTGTTACAAGAAGGAGGGAGAAAAATGTTGTCTGAGGATAGGGTAAGAAGCAATGAGATTAAAATTACAGCAAGGTTGGACATTAGGAAAAACTTTCTGCGAGGGTGGTTAAGCTCTGGACTAATTGCCTGGGGATGTTGTAGAATCTGTCGCTGGAGCTTGTTTGTGAGCAGATGAGACAAACGCTTGTTAGACTTGGCACCCACTCCGTGGGTGCTACAGGGCTTCAGTATCCACAGTAAAAGAAATCATCAATGCTCAGTGCCCATGTAATGGCTCATCCTGCTTCCCCCCAGTGCCTCCCATCTGCTGGAGGACCTGCCAATCAGCTTCTCCACCGACCCATCCCGTAGTGTCTCCTACCCACTCTGATCAGCTGTTCAGCAGCATGTAGAAGGTATTAAGAGGAAGAAGGTGGAGCATGTGTGGGGAGTGTTTGGGGGTGGGGTGGGGGTGTTTTGAAGGGCAAGGACACAGACTTGGGGAAGGCATGGAGATAGTGTCTAGAGCAGAGTAGGGCTCTGGCCACCTCCCAAGGAAATGAGGAAGCCAGATCCTGTGTCTGTCGGGGAATGTCTGTCTAATATTCATTTTTGCCATGAGTGCAGGGGACTGGACCAAAAGACTTATCAAGCCCACTTCTAGTCCTACAGTTCTATGATAGTGCCCAGTGTTTTATCCAGCCTGATTTTAAAGTGATGGTATTGTCAGAACTCCACTATTTCCAGAGAAGGACATTGTTATGTACTTCACTGGTAGGGAAAGTTTTCTTTTATTCAGCTTAATATGAGACAGAAATAAAGAGGCCACATGATGGATTCAGACTTCTAAAGCCTGGGATTACCTCAAAACACCAGGGAAGAAGCTGGCTTTTGTAACATATAAAAACCCTAATATCTGATTTTCCCACTGTGGTGCATCCTCCTGGATAGACCATTTTCAAAACAACTTCCTCATTTTTTAGCTTCTAGCTTTGTTTTACTTAGTTTGTTTTTCAAATTAATAATTTATCTCAATGTCTATGGATGCATGTACATAAATTATTAAGAACGATGGAAAATTAGTTGACTGATACCAAACTAAGTCTAGAGACACAACAGACAGTCAAGTATTCCTGCTTCTGCTCCCCCATGACTGCCTGAGGCAAGTCTCATTTCAAAGGGATAGGCTTTTCCCTGTGCCCTGAAGGTCAATGGACCTGTGTTCCGTCAGATAGACCGAGGAAGCAAATTCTGCAGTTGAGACGTCTCCAGTGAAAAAGTTCTGACCCCAGACGTTGAGATCAAGGGCCTGATGCTGATCTCATCTACTCAGGTGTTAAAGCAGGAGTCAATGGGGGTCTACTGCTGCAAAATCAGTCAAACTAACAGTGGGACTGGCGACAGTGCTGGACGAGCCAACCTCAGCACGAAGAGAGGTGCTTTCCTAAGTAGCAGAGATGAAGACACTAGGTTTTATAGATCAGTCTGAACACTCTGAATTGAGCCTTGCAGTGAATTAGAGAAAGGCTGGGTATGCCTATACGGCAGTTAGGTAATGTTGGCTGGCCTGTGCCAGCTGACTCAGGCTTGTGGAATTCAAGCTAAGCAGTGGCATAGTTGAGATGTAGGTGTGTGGGTGGCGAGAGCTCTGCAACCCTTTCACCTCAGAGGGTCCTACAGCCCAGGTTCCAACCCAAGCCTGCAAGTGTACACTGTAATTAAACATCCCTGAAGCTCATCAAAGTTGTTGCATGAATCTGCTCCAAGCAACCATCAGAAGCTGATGCGAGACTCACCTTCCCCTTCTTCTCACCACTAGCCCCTCTGGCCTGCTTCAGAAGGCCAAAGAGAAAGTCATTACTTATGTGGGTAGCTTTTTCTGTCCTCTGTGCTGTTTGTTCTAGGAATTATTCCTGTTTCCTGGACAATGACACACCTATGGCTTATGGATGCGGAAAAGATGCACTCTCAGTTTCTGCAAAACCAATGAGAAGTCCCATGGCACCTTACAGACTAGCAGATATTTTGGAGTATATTCTTTTGTGGGCAAAGATTCATTGCATCTGATGAAGCGGGTCTTTGCCCATGAAAGCTTATGCTCCAAAATATCTGCTGGTCTATAAGGTGCCACAGGAATCTCACTGGTTTTGTGGATACATACTAACATGGCTACTCATCTGATTCTAGTTTTCTGGGTTTCCAAACACTTAAGCACATCACTCTACCCTGGTATCTTGGGGTCTGTTCTATTAATGTCTGTTGAGGCATTTTGTCAAAGCAAGTGGGTGCGCGTACATCAGTCAAATTATGTTCTGTGCAGATTTTATATTGTGCTCACTGCTGTAGGAGCCGAGCACTCCAGAGAAGTGTGTTAGGACTGTGAGTGCAATTCTGCCACCCACTGTTAGTTCTCTATTCCTCTTCTTCCAGCTTTCTTCATATTTTCATGCATAGCTGTATGCTAAAGAGCTGTGGTGGGTTCCCAGGTCTAGGCTGCCCTGCCACCCAGTGTGTGGGGTCAGAGCTGCCCAGCCCTGCACAGCAAGCTTAGTCATATGGCCACCCAGCCGAGAGCTTCCAGGCTCCAGGGCAGCCACATGACTCAATCCGGTCAGGCTCAGAGCTGCAGCACATCTGCTGCCCAGTGCCAACCCGCCTCGGGCATCAACAGACATCAACTGCCTGGGGTTAAGCCAACCCTCATTAGTTAATGAACCCCACCTGAGTGTTATCAGATATTTTCCTGAAGAGGGCAGGAGGTGACTGAAGTGGGAGCATGCTCCAGAAACCTGCAGCTGGATTGAAGAAGCAGTAAGACTGGCTGCTGCAGAGACATCAAACTAAGGAGAAAGAGAAACCAATCAGGGTGTGTGTCCTAGAAAACCAGTGTACCCTTCATGAAATAAATTGGATCCCAGGTGGGTAATGTTTTAATTTCCTTTGGACTGTTGAGAGTTTAAGGAGATCTGGAGGAGGCATTGATGTTTGCAAGTCAGGTAATGACAGGAATTGAAGGACAGGCAAGGATTAGGTGGGGCGAAGAAGCCCAGGAGGAGATGAGTATCAGAGAGGTAGCCGTGTAGGTCTGTATCTTCAAAAACAACAAGTCCTGTGGCACTTGTAGACTAACGGATATTTTGGAGCATAAGCTTTCATGGGCAAAGACCCACTTTGTCAGATGCAAGAGGAGATGAGCATTAATGAGGTGCAGGCTTGTGTACAGGAGGCAGTCACAAGCAGGGAACAATGCAGCCAGAACAGAAAATCCCTTAATTGTTCAGACAACTTCCTGTGTTGCCTCCGGTTTACACAGCTTGGCTTCACTGTTTTTGATTGAGCCAGGCGATCCTCCAGTTAGGACTGCCATAGGTGGTATCTTGGCTGAGATTGTAGCCCAATAAGCTTCTCAGCCCACCAGGTTTCGCTAGGCATTAAATGTCTGAGTGGGAATTCACACGGGCAGATTTAAGACCAGGGATATTACAATGAGCCCCACCTGAATGGGAGCAATTAATTTACTCTAAAAACCGTTGTACTCAAACTTATTTGATGAGACACGTCTCCCCCACACCTTCTGTGTGTCTGTAGTCATTTATGCGCACCTCACTATCCCCACCAATACCCCCAGCTCTGAAGGCAGAGTGGTGAACAGCAGCTACTGGCTGGACACCCAGCTCTGAAGGAAGTGCTGCACTTTCAACAGCACCACATAAGGAAGGGAGGCAATGTGAAATGCATCACTTTTAAAGGCAAACTTAGCTCCCCATTGGCCCTTGTACTTCTGCACTGCTGCTGTAGGCTGGTAGCTTGCAGTTGAGAGATTGGGTTGGTGGGAGGAGACCTGCTGCCCTAAAGGGAAGCAGGAGATGCAGGGAAGGGGATGATCTTCAGTAAACAGAAATCTGTAGAGCTGCTGTAGGATTGAACAAGCAACTATATTGAGCAAATTTGGTTCCTATAGAGACATTGAACTGTGATCTCTCTCTGAGAGAGAAAGCTAGAAAACCCTCACCTTAGGGAGAAGACACATTGAACTGGGGTTCAGGCCAAGAGAGCTATTTATGTACTTGGGGACTGACTTCATTGGACTCCAGTTTCTTCTGGTGTGTTTGAAATTTTAAGGAGCCCTGAAATTGTGTTGGGACTGGAGTGCCCCAGAGGCACACCCATAACAAAGGGGTACTTGGGAAACATGCAAAATCTGTTAGCAATACGCTGGACTGGAAATCCTGGGTGCATCTACTTTAGGAGCTACCTTCGATGTTCACTTTTAAGTTAGAGGCTTCTTCGAAGTAGCCTGCAGAGTCCACATGCTTTTTTTTCCCCCTTACTTCTAAGTTAGCTTTGAAGTAAGGGAGTCCAGCTTCTAAGTCCTTACTCCATTCCCGGGAGTGGAGTAGTGACTTACTTCAAAGTAAGGTGTGTGTGTGGATGCTCAGCGTCATAGTCTGTTACTGTCGCTTCTCAAAGTTGTACTTCGAAGTAAGCAACTTCAAAGTTATTTTTATAGTGTAGACACCGCCCCTGAGTATTTAGCTCTGCACTGATATTTCTCTTTTCCATTTCCTCTTTCTCTGTTTTTGCTTCTGCACATCACAGCTGCGTTGCAAAGTTTAGCTATTTTTTCTGCTAGTCTCACAATGTTTGATCTTATTCTTCAGGCTACAACTTCTTGCATAGTGCAATTATTTGAGAACTATTTGTTTTTGAGGGTTTTTTCACCAATGACAGTTTCTAAACAGGTTGCAGAAGAATGGTTGAAAATATGAGTCTCATAGGATCAAAGACAAAATTCCAAGGTTGTGTGTGGTGTGTGTGTTTTTTTTTTTTTAAAAAACACCTCTCATGGTTTGTTCTTGTTTTTTGCATTTTTTTAAGTCACGGTCATGGTTTTGGAATGGAGTGGTTGCTGAGTCATGGTTTTGGAACACTTGAGGTTGGCAGTTCCTGTATTATAAACTCAGCTAAACAATCTGGGCCCCCCTAGTTGGGAAAGGATGTGGATGCATTGGAGCAGATTTAGCAGAGGGCAATGAAAATGATTAGGGGGCTGGGGCACATGACCTATGAGGAGATGCTGAGGGATTTGGGCTTATTTAGTTTGCAGAAAGGAAGAGTGAAGGGCAATTTGATAGAAGCCTTCAACTTCCTGAATGGGGTTCTGAAGAGGATGAAGACAGACTGTTCTCTAGTGACAGAGGGCAAAACAAGGAGCAATGGTCTGAAGTTACAGAGGGAAAGGTGTAGGTTGAATATTAGGAAAAACTATTTCACCAGGAGGGCGGTGAAACAATGGAATGATTTACCTAGAGAGGTTCCGGCTTGACAAAGTCCTGGCTGGGAGGCTATAGTAAGGGTTCATCCTGTTTCATGCAGTGGGCTGGACTAAATGACCTCCTAAGGTCTCTTCCAGCCCTAGAATTCTACAATTCTATGATCCAGATATTTTTTGTTCCTTTCTTGAAACCCTGTTGCGTATGTTAAATTTGAACCTGGTCATGACCTAGGTCTCCACATAAATCCTGAAAATAGCATGTTATAAAATGTACAAAATAGCAGAGTGACATCCTGGAACTAGCTAATGCTGCTTCACAAAAGACGGAAAGAAAAGTTTTCAGTGTAACAATAAAGGATAAAATTCCCCTCTATAGATTCAAGGCATGTACATTGCTTAAGTCCATTTAAATCCCCCAAATGAGACTTAGCAAAATTAAGTGGTGAGATTTAAGTGACATATTTCACCTAAATAGCAATTGTAAAATTTAAATTCTTATGTAAATCCTTTAACATTGAAAGATTTCATGTTTTCTTCCAAAAGTACTAATAGTTTGGGGTAGTGAGATTTTCATTGTTCCTACATATTATGCATGGGTCTTAATTTTCTAGTAGATTTTGTTAATAATGAAAATAATAGAGCCTCAGGAAGAGGTGATATGACTTTAATAAACTTGATTCAGTGAAGCTCATGTTGTTAATTAAGAAACTTTCATCTTTGGAGTACAATAAAAATTCTTATTAGCAAAGGTATGTTAGGTCAGTAATAAGGCAGACTTCCCTTTGAACATTACATCTAATCAATCCTGGGAGAATTAAGACAATTATATTTTATCAAAAACATGTAGAGGCAGGGACCAACAGGGGGATGGAGTGTGACTGTGTGACTTTGGTATTAATTACAAATTTTTTTAGGAAACATTCCTTTGTTAATCAGGGCAGATGTTTGAAATGACAAAGAAATTTATTTACAAAGCCATGAGAGTGAATATTATAGACTACGGGTTGAGGAAAAAGCTCTGAATGGGAAAGCCATCATGTTTAGACCTTTATTTGGATTTGGGGTAGTCTTTCTGATTGCACTCTATTCAAGTATCACTAGTTAGCTTAGACACAAAACATTAAGTTCTGTAAACCATGGCAGACATGTGACTGTGTTCCACTTTTCAGTGTTTCATTTACATTCCTAGAACACAAGACTTTATCTTTATTACTATAGTTTTTTTTAATTTCATTTTAGGGAAAAGTAAAGGGGAAAGGAAAGCTAGAGTGTCTCTGAAGTTGCTCTGGGGCCCAGCAATTTTAAGAGGCCTGGACTTCCCAGCCACCACTTCTGCTATTGTGGTAGCGGCTGGAGCCCTGGGCCGTTTAAATCACCGTGGGTCTGAAGGCTGGTAGGTGCGACAATGTAGTCCAAGCAGTGCTGATGCCTGTCTGCCTCCAGACCAGTGGCTCCCAACCATTTCCAGGTGAGGACCCATTTTGACAATTCAGGAAGACTTGGTGATCCAAGACAATTCAAAAACGGGGGAGTGGGTAGTTCCATAACTAGCTAATTTTGCACCTGAGGCAAGTGTATAAAATTGTGTCCCTTCATGTTTATATATTCATGAGTTATTTCATAGAAAAAGGGGAAATAGCTTCATAAAATAGCACTACATGTATTATAGTTAATCAGAATTTTGGTGGTGGAAAACACTTGTCCCCAAACTGCTCCGCTGGCTTAAACCCCACATCCAGGGGCTAGGGGAGTCAGAGCCAGGGGCTGCAGGGGGCTAGGGGAGGCACAGGTACCCCTGACTCCCACAACTGGAAGCTGGCTTGGGCATGGAGCCCTGGCCAGCAGTGCCAGCTGCAAGAACCCCAGCTGGGTGTGGGGAGAGCCCTGACTACTGCAACTGGAAGCCAACTGGGGTAGAGCCCTGACCAGCAGAGCCAGCACAGGAACTCTGGACATGGCTATGGTGGGACCCCAACCCCCATGGCTAGAAGCTGGCTGGGGCAAAGGTCCAGCTGGCAGCGCCAGCTGTGGGAACCTCAGAACCTCAGCCCTGAAGCTGTAAATGAACTGGGGCAGAGCCTAGCCAGCAGTGCCAGCCACAGGAGCCAGGGCCTGGGGGAGGGACCCTAACCCCCTGTGGTTGGAAGCCAGCTCTGCTCCAGCTAGCAGCGCCAACTGCAGGAACCCTGCTGGGAGAACCCCACCTCCTGCAGAAGCTGAAAACCAGGGAGCTGATCAGCTCGTCCCTCCTCACCTGAGCTGGGCACTGCTTCTCAGGTATGTAGTTCTCTCCCCTGCAGTGCTGAAATGGTTCTCAATTTAGTTACTTGGCTTAACTGCCTGACAGCTGTTCATCCAATTAAGTTGAGTACCACTTCAGTGTGAATGGCTTCTGAAGAGTCACCTGTGGAGCTGCCCAACCCAGATGGTGACTCTTTCCAAATGTAAATGCAACCCATGTTTGGGTCCTGACCCATAGGTTGGGAACCCTGCTCCATCTGAGCGAAGAGCTATCTTCCCCGCTGCCCTCTCCCCACATTTTGCCTTGGGGCCCACAGAAGCTGTAGGCCCCCTTGGCCCTAAGACATATATCTAATATTTCTCTGAAGATTGAGTGTAGCTGAGAATTTGGCCCAGAGCTCATACAACTAGAACAAAACAAAAAATGGGGGTGGGGTTGGGGGGAAATGTAATATTTGCTCTAGGTCCCAGCCCAAACCCATTTACACCAACAAGTCTTTCCATGTACTCAGTGAGCAGTCACTCATTACATTTAAAACCAGTAGCCTTATAGGGAGAAAAGTTAATCATAAAATTTAGAAATGAGGGCAAACAGTGCTCAAAACTTGTTCCTGTATTGAAAGTTACCTTCTCCAGGTCTGGTAATATACTTTGGATCAGATCTTTTTCCCAGTAAACTGCGACACAGTGGGAATCTCTATGGCGAGAATAATACATTGTTCTTCATTTGGAGAACCTGCCTCCATCCTTATTACTGTTTTGAAGCACAGTGAGACTGGAGGAACCAAGTAGTGATACATCCTTCAGTCCTATCTCTCCTCAGCTTACCTCTGCTACCAACTGCATCCCTTACAGCTCTGTGTTCAATTACCCCATTGGAGGAACTCCCACATTGACCGCGGAAGAACTTGTGCATTGCGCCATGTCATACTGTTCTGTATATACTGCAGTTGTGTGAGGGTTATTTAACCCTTGAAAGGATTAGCTCTTTTGGTATGAGGAGGATCATTGAGTCTCCAAATAAATCCATGCTCAGGATCATATTTATATTTCTAATTTTTTCTAATACTTTTGTGACTTTGAACAAGTTACATGTGTTCAGTTCCTGGCGTGAATGTGTAGGGGGACAGTATTAATGTGAATCCAATTTTCTTTTTTGTTCTGTGCTTCTCTTATAGCTTTTGAACTTTCCATCTGTCCAGTGCTGGGATTTGTATTCTATATTATTCACTTCTTATTGTGCCAACAAAATATTATTCTCTTTTATTATTGCCCTTCGGAAGTACCTGGAGACCCCATCTGAGACTGGACCCCTGAAGTGCTAGGCACTATATGCACACATGGCAGGAGACAGCTCCAGACACAAATATCTTACAATATAAATAGATGCTCCAGACAAAGGATAGGAGGGGACATAAAGGCACAGAGAGGTGAAGTGACTTTCATAAAATCACACAACAGCTGCTGTCCCATTTCAGTCTGTCTTCTCACAGCCCCTGAAAATGGTTTCATTGTTTCCTAGTCCTCACTGTATTTGTTTTATATCCAGCTGTAGTTTCTTCTTTTGTTCTTATATGGTAAGCTGTTTGGGGCATGGACCATATTTTTATTCTTTGTGTGGCCACCATCTAGCACAATGAGATCCTGATCTAGTGTCATGGGCACTATGGTAATACTAATAAGAAGCCGTAATTTTGTATCAAGGCCCTAATCACATGGATCTCTTACATAGATGCCCCTGTGAGTGTCTGGAGGCAACCCCACAAACGTATACCCTTTTGTAGAATTAGGGTGTACCTGCCCTATTCAGTATAAAGAAGCACATGGCACAAATATGTTTTGACCATGAGGCCCAAAGCTTTCAAAAGTGATCCTAGGTTGGCTCTTGTTATCACAGCCTAACTGCTTTAATATTAATATATAGAGATGCACATCTTGTAGAGCTGGAAGGGGACATGGGAGGTCATTGAGTCCAGTCCTCTGCCCTCTTGGCAGGACCAAACACCATCTCCCCCTGCTCTTTTTTTCCATTTGGCCCAGATCCCAAATGGCCCCTTGGGGTCCGAGCTCACAACCCTGGGTTTAGCAGGACAATGCTCAAACCACTGAACTTTCCATCCCCCTCTGTCTTCCTTATGCCCACATTGCAAGGGTAAGTGTGGGGTTTTTTTTGTTTGTTTTTAAAAAGAAGCACGTAGCCATATTTGTATTAATCTTGCTAGACAGGTAACAGAAGTCATAGGCAGAGTGGCATGAGTTAGCAACAAGACTATATTCTCTGGGTCCCTGGCACACTTGCACTAGGATTACTGCCCATCCTGGAATGTATGCTACCATGTCAACATCAATATTATTTGGACAAGACAGATTGGAGCTGTGATAGCAAGATTATAGATGCCTTCCTGTGCTACAGTCACATCTTTGGTTGGCATGTAGACATGCTCTTAGATCCATCCCAATGAATTTTCCACTGTGAAAATATTGCTAGTTTCATTTCTCTGTCTGTTTCACACTAGGGCTACGTCTACACTAGCACACTACGTCGAAGTAGCCTATTTCGACATAAGAACATTGAAATAGGCTTCTTCGACACGTATTGTCTACACATCCTCCAGGGCTGATGCCATCAACGTTCAGCGTCAAAGTAGAGACGGAGAACATCGGAAGGATCTGCCCCGGAAGGAAATACGGAGTGTCCACACACACAAGCGCTCCCCATTGAAATAAGGAGCCAGCAAAGCCCCAAGCCTCTTCCTTAAAGGGCCCCTCCCAGACACACTCAGACTGCACAGCACAAGATCCACAGAGCCGAGAACCGGTTGCAGACCCTGTGCATGCAGCATGGATCCCCAACTGCAGCAGCAGCCAGAAGCACTGGGCTTAAGGGCTGCTGCATGCGGAGACCATAGAGCCCCACAGGGGCTGGACAGAGCGTCTCTCAACCCCTCAGCTGATGGCCACCATGGAGGACCCCCTATTTTGATGTAGCAAGAGGCGGGTTGTCCGCACATGCCCTACTTCAACGTTAAACATCGAAGTAGGGCGCTATCCCCATCTTCGGATAGGAATAGCAATTTCGACGTCTCGCTGCCTAATGTCGATTTCAATGTCGAAATAGCGCACGGTAGACACGACGTGTACTATTTCGACGTTGTGCCAGCTACTTCGAAGTAGCCGGCTATTGTAGACGCACCCTAGCTGTTTGTCTAAGAAAAACAGGTTCAATATTCACAGTGTGTGAGAGTCTTTTCCTTTGTTCCATTTGCATGCCACATGCTGATGCAGCATCCATCCCCTTTTTATTTTGTTCCCTATTCTGTTGGCATTAACTATATTACTTACCATTCTACTGCTTTTGTCCCCCACCCGCTCCTCTTTAACAGAAGTATTGTATTGAACACTGCTATTGTATTGAACACTGCAGACTTCTTGTAGGGTTTCTTCAGTGGATCTCTAAATGTCACTTTCTTAATCCCAGAGTGAATAATGGCATTCAGTGTTTTGTAAAACATTCACAGCCAGGCCAAATTCAGGAGAGTTAAAGATTACTCTTCATTATCCACACTCTCAGAAAGTCAACGTCTAACTATGCATTGACATGTTGTCTGAAGAAAGAAGGAATTATTCTGAATGCTAGCAATAACCCTTGACATTTTATCTAATATTAACCAAGCCTATTTCAGGGTTTGAAAAATGGCTTGCTGTAATCTTTGATGCAAGTTAACACAGTGATAAGCACCACAAAGTCTCCAGGAACAGCAAATCATTAATTTACTGCAGGAAGTAAGAATTCAGTGATGAATAAACCTCATAAGGATTCTATAGTTTAAGCAGCTTCACTGGCAATGAATATTTGAATTGGCTGGGAAAAAAGGGAAAACATCTTTTCAGACCACTAATTATTTTCTACAGCTGATCAACAAATAAGCTGTAGTAAGGAGGATGCTTGAAAAAATGATTTGAGATTAGACTTGACTAAAATGAATTGTCTGAAACAGTTGATTTTAAATATATTTGGATCTCATAATTAGAGGAAAATATTACTTGAGAGGCTGCTAAATGCTTGTGAACTTGGCTTAAGTTGCCATAAAAAAAAAAACAAAAAACCAAAACTTAAAGGGAAAGGTTTTGAATTGCCATTAGTAGTAGTAGGTATCCTTCAGTCTGCATAGACTATGGATCGCGCCCTTTAAAGTTTCAATTGAGGACTTCATTTACAGTGTCTGTTGTGACTATAAAGACCCACACGAGAGTGACAGTCCTTGCTGCATCTCTTGCAGATGTAGTGGGTGTCTGGCAAGTCCTTATTGTGCTTTCTGTGCGCTCGCTTCTCCTCTGCTAGCTGTCTGATCTTCAACTCGCCCTTCTGAAGGCCCTTGTGTAACCCCTGCCTCCATCTGCTGCGGTCATCTGCTAGATCTTCCCAGTTGTCCAGCTCGATGTCTACCTCTCTGAGGTCTCTCTTGCAGACATCTTTGTAACGCAACTGGGGGGGTCCGGGAGGTCTTTTGCCAGAGGCTAGCTCAACATACAGGATGTCTTTTGGAATCCTTCCATCGTTCATCCTGTGGACGTGGCCAAGCCAGCGGAGTCGACGCTGCCTGAGGAGGGTGTGCATGGTTGGGATTCCAGCTTGCTCGAGGACAGCAGTGTTAGTCACTCTGTCCTTCCATGATATTCCAAGGATGCACCTGAGGCAGCGCAAGTGGAAGACGTTCAGCCTCTTTTCCTGCAGGCATACATGGTCCAAGTCTCGCTGCCATAAAGGAGGGTGCTGAGGATGCAGGCTCTGTAGACTTGCATTTTGGTGTGAGTGTACAGCTTGTTGTTATTCCACACTCTCTTGCTGAGTCTGGACAGAGTTGTGGCCGCTTTTCCGATCCTCCTATTTAGCTCAGTGTCCATCGACAGGGTGTCAGTGATGGTGGACCCTAGGAAAACGAACTCGTGGACAACCTCTAACGTATAGTTGTCAATGCTGATTGATGGGGATTCAGCAACATCCTGACCAAGTACGTTCGTCTTCTTTAGGCTGATGGTAAGCCAAAAGTCCTTGCACACTTTGGAGAACTGATCCAGCAGTTTTTGAAGCTGGTCTTCTGTGTGAGACACTACAGCAGCATTGTCTGCGAACAGCATGTCTCTGATGAGGACTTCTCGCACCTTAGACTTAGCTTTCAGCCTTGCAAGTTTAAACAGTTTCCCATCGGATCTTGTGTGCAGCACGATGCCCTCTGTTGAAGATCCAAAGGCATGCTTCAGGAGGAGTGCGAAGAAGATCCCAAACAATGTCGGAGCAAGCACGCATCCTTGTTTGACGCCGCTCCTGATTCTGAAAGCATCCGATAATGCGCCGTCATATTGGATGGTTCCTCTCATGTTTTCGTGGAACGACTGGATCATCTTCAGTAACCGTGGAGGACAGCCTATCTTGTGGAGCAGTTTGAACAGACCATCCCAGCTGACCAAGTCAAAAGCCTTGGTCAGGTCGATGAAGCCTATGTAGAGTGGCTTTCTCTGCTCCCTGCACTTATCCTGCAGCTGCCTTAGAGAGAAGACCATGTCAACGGTAGACCTCTCTGCGCAGAATCCGCACTGCGATTCAGGGTACACCCTCTCAGCAATCTTCTGGAGTCTGCCAAGGATGACGCGAGCGAACAGTTTACCAGTGACGCTTAGGAGGGAGATTCCACGGTAGTTGTTGCAGTCGCTTCTGTCTCCTTTGTTCTTATACAACGTTACAATGTTAGCGTCACGCATATCCTGTGGAACCTCACCCTCTTTCCAGCAGAGGCACAGTAGCTCATGCAGGGGTTCCAGGAGTGTGTCCGCGGCACATTTGATTACCTCTGGTGGTATACCATCCTGACCAGGGGCCTTTCCAGCTGCAATGCTGTCGATGGCTGTCTTCAGTTCATCCACAGTTGGCTCTTGGTCCAGTTCGTCCATTACTGGTAGGAGCTCGATGGCATTGAGGGCTGCGTCAATCACAACATTCTCGCGTGAGTACAGCTCGGAGTAGTGCTCAACCCAGCGCTCCATCTGTTTGGCTTTGTCAGCGATGACTTCACCAGATTTGGATTTCAGATGTGCCATCTTGTTCTGGGTGGGTCCTAATGCCTTCTTCATACCCTCGTACATTCCTCTGAGATTACCAAAGTTGGCACAGGTCTGAATGCTGCTGCATAGCTGGAGCCAGTGGTTGTTGGCACAGCGCCTGGCTGTCTGCTGTACTGTTCTTCTGGCCTCTCTAAGTGCTTGCTGGATACTCTGGCTCGGTGAGCGTTTGTACTCCAGGAGTGCAGTGCGCTTCTTTTCAATGACTGGAATCATCTAATCAGAGTTAGCTTCGAACCAGTCATTCGTGTTTCTAGCTCTTCTTCCAAATACCGACAAGGCCGTGTTGTAAACTGTATCCCTCAGATGTTGCCATTTGGATGTCGCATCGACGCCCCCAGGGCCGCTGCGCAGATTTTCCTGGAGGGTCTCTCTGAACTTTTCAGCTTTCTCCGAGTTTGCGGGCTTTCTGGCGTCAATGCGGGGCCTTCCAGCAGGTTTAGAGCGGTACAGCTTCTTGGGTCTCAGCTTGAGCTTGGAGCAAACTAGCGAGTGATCTGTATCACAGTCAGCACTATGATAGCTGCGTGTCAGAAGGACGTTTTTGAGGTTATTATGCCTAGTGATGACCACATATAGTTGATGCCAGTGCTTCGAGCGTGGGTGTCTCCACGACACTCTGTGCTGTGGCTTCATTTGGAAGAATGTGTTTGTGATGCACAGATTGTGGTACGTGCACAGTTCAAGGAGACGCTGTCCATTGTCATTCATTTTTCCCACACCAAAGTGTCCTAAGCAGGAAGGCCATGAGGCCCAATCAGCTCCAACTCTTGCATTGAAGTCACCCAAGATGTACCGTTGTTCACGAGCAGGTATTTGCGCTACAGGAGCACTAAGCACGTCGTAGAACTTGTCTTTTACTTCTGGTGTGGCATACAGGGTTGGGGCATAAGCGCTGATCAGGTGGACAAGACCAGCACAAGTTTGAAGCGTGATCTGAAGAAGTCTTTCTGATCCGCCCATCACTAAATCCACCATTTGTAGAAGGGTGTTTCTGACAGCAAGGGCAACACCATGCTCTCTGGGTTCTTCTTGGGCTTTACCGTGCCAGAAAAAGGTGTAGTCCTTTTTCTTTAGAGATCCCGAATCTGCGAGTCGCGTCTCTTGCAGTGCAGCGATATCAACTCTGAGCCTCTTCAGTTCCTCATTGATGACAGCGGTCTTGTGGGTGTCACTGATAGCCTGAAGATCTTCAGTCAAGCCGGTCAGCATGGTCCGCACATTCCAGCAAGCAAGCTTGAATTGTTGATGTTTCTCATTTCTTGTTGATTTTCTTATTGGTTTGCCTGGTGCCCAAATTTCAGTCACTTGTCAGGTTCAGGAACTTTAAGCCTCATGCACCCAGCGAGGCAGGTGAACTGTGGCGGGACAGTACCCTATTGGCTGGGGGCTGCCCAGCTTGAGGCGGGCGGTGACTGTCCAGTGAGGTGCGAGGATCCCTCCCACCGTCGAAGGCAACCCCTGGCGCTCGTTCTCTACGCCAATCGAGCAAGAGCTTATAACTGGTAACTGTTGCCTCCCGTGTTGATGCAACGCTGTTCAGCGATGCTGGAGTACCTCTCCGGGTATGAACCTGGGCATTTATTATGGAGACTCTGGGCTGCCCAGACACCAATGTTCCTCTCTCGGCTTTACTTATATAGTCCAAAGGAGAGGATAACCTCCACGTCTGGTACCAGCTCAGCTGCAGGAGTTGCCGGGACAGTGCCAGAAGTTGACACCGAACCGCCTTTGGACTCCACTCCGGATTTTCTGTCAGGGTTTACTCCCTTAGCCTCTCCCCTTCCCAGGATAACCCACAAGGCAGTGGGGTGTGGAAAATGTGGTTAAGGATCCTACTACTTCATACCTCCCTGTCACCACGTCACCATAGCTCCCTGTGGAGCCATGACCTCATATCCCCTGGACCCTCCTCCCTACCTTTTGTCCCCCCCCAGCTACCATCACCATAGGACCCTCCCCAACCCACTACCCCCCATCTGCTCCCATGTCCGCCCTCCTCACTGCACTGGCCCCTCTCCCCCCAGCTGCTCTCAGTGCCCCCAGGTTCACATTCCCCCATCACTCTTCAGGCTCTTTTCTTCAGAGACTTCTGGCATTTAGTTAATGTAATCTGATTTAATGTCCCTTCCTGAACAGCTTTAATACATTGAGTAATCCCTGCTCTCATAGAACTCAATCATAATGCAACCCCTGCCTGTATCTCCTAAGTGATCATCTTCACAACCACAACCCTCCACCCTCACAGCTCCAACAAGATATAAAACCTCCTTCATGTCCTTTCCAGCTCCTCCTCTGACATGTAAAATGTGCCTTCCTCCTCCTGCCCTTTATGTTTAGAATTCTGTTCTGGAGTCAACCCATCAACATTTCCTACATTCAATAACTTATAACAGTCTACTTTGATTGCATTACTCACTAGCAACTGTGATTGTACTTGAAAAAAGTAACTGCAATGTGTGAACCAATGACACTTCTGTGCCTAAATTCTGGGTCCCCTCTGGGGTAGTGACCAGTACTAGGAAGAGACTAGTGGTAATAATGGGATATTTGATTATTGGAAATTGTGAGGTTGGGTTTGTGCTGACCACAAACACTGCTGTGTGAAGACTGAGGACCTATTGGGACATCTAGATAGACTTTTATGTACAGTGCTGAGGAAAAGCCAGTGGTAATAGCACATGTTCATGCCAATGATATAGCATAGGTAGGAGAGGGGTTCTGGAGGCCAGTTTTAAGTTGCTAGGCAAGAGATTAAATTCCAGGACCTCTATGATAATGTTGTGTGAAATGTTTCCAATTTCAGATGCAGCACCAATTACCTGGGCAGAAGAGCAGGGTGTCTGTATAGATGCGATAGTTGGAGTCAGTGCTTTTAGAATAAGATATATGGATTTATTAGGAGCAGAGGAATCTTTTGGAAAAGGAGGATGTGCTCCACCTATATAAAAGAGAAACCAAATTGCTAGCATGCAAAATGTAAAAGACCAAAGAGGAAATTTTGTAAGTGATTTTTGTATACAAAGGCAAGAAGTCTAAATACGAAGATGGGTGAACTTGAGTACTGGATGTTAAGATGTTTATATTCCAAAGAAACTAGGTGGAATGATGATAATCAATGGTACGTGGTAATACCAGGGTATAAAGTATATAGGAAGATGAAATAGGTTGTGCTGTAGAGGAGTGGCACTACAAGTGAAAGAAAGCACAAAGTCAAATAAAGTCAAATAAAGAGTAATGCGAATCTCAAATTAATCAAATAGTATCACAGTCTCCATGGATGGAAACCCCATACTCAATAAGAGTATAGTAGTCAAAATGATGGTGATTGAAGAGTCTACAAAAATCCAGTAACAATGGGGAATATCAGCTATTCCCAGATTGACAGGGTGCCTGTCACCTCAGGCTGGGATGCAGAGATGAAGTTTCTAGAGATGAAAAATGACTGCTTCCTGGAGTAGGTAGTCCTGGAATCTGCAACATGAGAGACAATTTTTGATTTAGTCCTAAGTAGACCAGATCCTGTGCTCTAAGAAGTGAATATGGAAACATGTTTGGTGATCGCTTCCATGATACCATTAAATTTAACTTTCTTATAAGAGGGAATATTCCAAACAGACCATCCACCAAAGCATTTAACTTCAAAAGTGGGAACTACACCAAATATGAGGCTGCTTAAATGGAAATTAAAGGGAATATGCACAACAGTAAAATGCATAGAAGGTAAATTGCACAGAATATTTTTTAAATATACCATAATAGAGGCTCAGTGTATATACTCCACATTAAACAAATGGGATCTCTCACTCACACACACACACACACACACACACACATCTATACAATCTACCACCTCCTTGGCTAAACAGAGTAAAACAGGCAGTTAGAGTCAGACTTTCCTTAAAAATTGGAAACCTTACTGAGGAAAATAGAAAGGAACTTAAATTTTGGCAAACAAAGCATAATTAGGCTATGAAAGAATCTGAAGCACTAGCAAAAGGCATACACTCTAACACTGCAAAAAAAATCACAACAAAAACGTTAACAAACATGAGAAGCAGGAAGCCTGCCAGACAGTCAGTGGAGTCCATGGAGGAGAGAAATTCCCAAGGAAGATAAGGCCATTGTTGAGAAGCCAAATTAATTCTTGGGAGACTTCCACATCTGAGCTATTATTTATTAGGTGACAAATCTGAAGAACCATCTCAATTATTTTACTGGTAGAGGAGGTATTGGAATAAATTGGTAAATCTCAAAAGTGAAACTATAGAACAATTAAATGTGGTATAACAAGCAGTCCTATAGCAACTTTAAAGACTAATAAATTTATTAGGTAATGAATTTTGCTGGTAAAACACACTTCTTCACATTAAGACGGAGTTAAACAAAGGCTATGTCTACACTAGCCCAGAAGATTGACCCACTCAGGATCAATCTTCCAGAGTTTGATTTTTTTTTTCATTTCTAACTTGGATGCATGAAATAGACTTCTTCAGGGCTGTAGTCAACCCGTGTTCTCCTCACGAGATGTGAGAAGTAAGGGAGGTCAGCAGGAGAAAATTCTCCCATCAACCTTGTTCACTAGGGACAGCCAAGTAAGCCAAGCACAGATAAGTCAATTTTAGCTATGCAGTTCCCGTAACTAGAATTGCATATATGTGGCCAACTTACTTTTCCTAGTGTAGACATAGCCTTTGCCTAAATATGGTATGTAATCTATCACTTCAAATCAGCCTCTGAACTTTGAGTGGCAGATTATATAATAATAATAATAATAATAATAATAATAATAAACAAATGACCAAAGATACAGATGAACATGATTTGTTGAGGAAAACTCTACATGGCTTTTGTAGAAGGAAATCATACCTCATCAATCTATAAAAATTCTTTGGGTGGGGGAGAGTCAACAAATGTGCATGACAGTTCCAGAGGTGTAGCTGTGTTAGTCTGTAATTTTACAAAAACCAAGCAGTCCTGTAGCACCTTAAAGACTAACATTTTTATTATGTGGACAACAGTATTTCACTGATACAATGTATTTTGATTATCAGAATGTTTTTGACAAGGTCCTACATCAAAGGATCTTAAGCAATATGGGGAGTCTAGTAATAAACAGTTTTCACATTGGAGAGAGCTAAACAGAAGATCTATATTTGGATAGGTGCTATTTGATGTATTCATCACGGATCTGGGAAAGAGGGGTAAGCAATGGAGTGGCAAAGTTGAGAGGTAACAATTCTTGCAGGTGGTTACTGTCAAAGATAACGCAAAAGATTTACTAGGGGATCTCACAAAACTGGGTGACTGGGCAACAAAAGGGATATGAATCTCAGTGTCATCAATTTAAAGCAATGCACACTGGCAAACATAATTCTAATTATATATAGGCTGTGTCTACACTACCACCTTCCTTTGAAGGAAGGATGGCAATTAGGGTGTTGGGAGTTTACTAACGAAGCCCATACAAAATGATGAGGATTGTTCCTGCAGGCATTGTGGAAGTTCTTTGAAAAGATCTCAGTGCATGACAGAGTCAAAAAAGCTAACAGCTTTAGGAATCATGATGAAAGGATAAACAATATGATGGAAAATATCAAATCTATTCTATACCAATACCCTGAGTAGTGTGTGCAATTCTAGTCACCACATCCCCCAAAAGATAGAAAACGTACAGAGAAAGGCAACAAAAAGTATTAAAGATATGGACTAGCTTCCACATGCAAAGATTTAAGACTGGCTGTTCACCTTAGCAAAGAAATGTCTGAAGATGCATCAGATAATGGTCTATAAAATTATGAATTGTATGGAGGAAGTGAATAAGGAAGTGTTATTTACCCCTTCTCGTAACACAAGAACCAGGGGTCACCCAATGAAGTTAATAGGAGGAATGCTTGAAACAAACATAATAAAATACTGTACTTCTTCACAAAATGCACAATCTGTAGAACTTGTGGGGATGTTGTGATGGCCAAAAGCATAACTGGGTCCAAAACAGAATTAGATCAATTCATGGAGGATATGTCCATAAATGGCTATTGGCCAAGATGGTCAGGGCCATAATCCCAAATTCTGGGCATCCCTAAACCTCAGAGTGCTAGACGCCAGGACTGGACAACAAAAGGGGGAATCAGTGAATGAACAGCCTGGTTCTGTTTGCTCCCTCTGGAATAGCTGGCAACAGCCACTGTTGGAAGATAGGATACCAGGTAGTATGGACAATGAGTTCAAACCAGTGCAGCCTTTTTTATTTTCTAAACCAGTCAGCCAAATATCTGGTGTTCTCTGCACCTCCCCCTTTCTTGTGCTTGTGATGTTCTCCTTTGTCAGGTTGTCTTTCAGATTGAAAGTTGTTTGGCTCCAGTACCTGTGGTGGGTTTTCTTTTTGTTTGTTTCTTTTAACATGTGCAAAAGAAAAAAATAATTCCAGAGCTGCTGACCCTTGACACAGAAAGCCCTGCATATCACCATCCTTAGATTATGAATCAGAACTTCAAGTCATGGAATTCAAAGTAGCTTCATTTCCTTCAGCAGAGCAATTTCATTTACAAAAGGTGGTGCTATGCCTTGGTCCAATCAGTCTTCTAGCTGTGCTGAATTCACCTGCCATGACAAGGTCATAGGACAAGAAATTTGGCCTTAGGTAGAAGGGAATTTAAATTACTTGATTTTTTTTTTAAATACCAAAACCAAGTGGCTGAAATGCACTTTCTGAAGAACGCAGCCCATGCAGTTTGTGGAGCTTGGGCGTCAGTGAAAAGCTTTTAAATGGCTATGTTTCCATGTTCTTTCATACTTCGAGCCTATGAGCATGAACTAACATATCCTTACAAAGCCTCTGATAATGGGACTTTTTTCTAGAAACTGAAAGGGAATGGTTGTTCAACCAGTTATGCACCCATCTTATAGTAACTCTTCTAGATGGCGTTTGCCTACTTCGTTAGTGAGAAAGTCAGGTGAGATGGTATCAAAAGCTTTAAGGAAGTTTAGATATACCACATCTACCATTTCCCTCTAGCAGCAAGTTTTGTTAACCTGTCAAAAAATACTGTCAGGTTTATTTCACATGATGTATTCTTGATCAAATCCATTCTGACTCTATCACCTTATTATCATCTAGATCTTTGCAACTTGATTCCTTTATTTACTCCATTATCTTTCCTAGTATGGAAGTTAAGATGGTACGTCTCTAATTCTCTCGGTTGTCCTTATTTCCTTTTTTTATAGATGGACCCTGTATTTGCCCTTTTAGAGTCTTCTGAAATCTCTCCTATTCCACGACTTTTCAAAGATAATAGTAAATGGCTCAGAAATCTCATCTGTGAGATCCTTGAGTATTCTAAGATGCATTTCATAAGGCCCTGGTGATTTGAAGATATCTAAGTTGCCTAACTTTTTAATTTAACTTTTAATGTTTTCTTTTCCTATTTTAGCTTTTGAACCTACCTCATTTTCATGGGCACTCACCATATTAGGCATCCAGGTACCATTAACCTTCATGGTGAAAACTGAAACAAAGAAGTTACCTCAGCTATTTTGACATTTTCTGATATTGTTTTTTCCCTCTCTTGAGTAATGTGACTAACCTGTTCATGGCCTTTCTCTTGCTTCTCAAGCATTTGTAGAATGCTTCCGGGATACCCTTTATGCCTCTAGGTTGAGCTTATTTTGTGTCTTGGTCTTTCTGATTTTTGCCCCTAAATGTTGTGTTTATATTCATCCTTTGTCATTTGACCTAGTTTACACTTTAGTAGGACACTTGCTTTTTAGATCATTGGAGATTTCCTTTTTAAGACATAGTAACAGAGAGGAAGTCGTGCTAGTCTATACACTGTCAAAACAAGAAGCAGTTAAGTAGCACTTTTTAAAGACTAGCAAAATAGTTTATTAGGTGAGCTTTCGTGGGACAGACGGTGATCTTTTTGCCATACTTCCTATGTTTCATATGCAGTGGAATAGATTGCTTTTATGCCATTAATAATGTCTCTTTCAAAAACTGTCATCTTTAATTATTTTTCCTCTTAAACTTGTTTCCCATGGGATCTTGCCTACCAACACCTGAGTTTGCTAATTTCAGCCTTCTGGAAATCTATTACTTGGCTGTTCTATCCCCTACAACTCCTTAGAATCATGGATGCTATCATTTCATGACCACTTTCACCCAAGCTGCATTTCACTTACCAATTCTCAGCCAGTTCCTCCCTCTTTGTCAAAAATAAAATCTAGTCAAATAGTCCTCATCACAATATAATACTCTTCTTCACCTACCCAGGAACTACTTTCCCCTCTTGGGGGAACATTACTTGGGGAATAAGGGGACCAGCCTGCTGCTGGTTTGGGTGTCTGTAAGCCTGTGATTTGGTGGATTCACACACAAATTCCAAAAACAGTGAATTTCAAATCCAGTAGCCCTTGCAGATCATGAATGTGACATTCTTGAGGTATTTATAAAAATAAAATAAAGAGAACCAAAAATATTCATACTGGTTGTCCTTCAGACAATGCTATTGTTGAAAAACAAAGTGCCTGTGTTTACTGGTCTGTGTCCAAAAACACAAATTTCCAAGCAAACTATAATCCTGTCTATTTTTATTTTCACAAAAGCAGTGATCAAGCTGATTTAGTATGAGGGAATTAAGATTCCAGATACAGTTTGGTGTGTGATTCCATTGTTTCTGTGAAGAACAGTTCATATCTAAATGGCTTCCTCAGGGACTCAACAACCCATTGAAATTCAGGTATGACACCAAATCAAAGAACTTCATGGTTCTGGCAGGGAAAAAAGGAGTTAAACTTCATGTAAATACTTGCATCTCTCTCTTTCTCCCATTTTCATTCAAATGGTCTGCTCAGTCTCTTGGGTATATTTTCTCAAAATGACACAAAGAAAATAGTCTCCTGTGTGGAATGGCACAAGTTCCCATCAGACAAGCTTAAAAGACTTGAAAACATTAGTTCTTCCTTCGCTCTAAAAGAAAACAAACACATGGTAAATAAATGTGGCAGCAAAGTAAAGAAATTTTTTGCTTAACAGTGATGCTTCTCCCACCGCCCCAGCCCCCATCAGAAGGGAATAAAAGTAAGGATCACGCTAATGGTCAAAAGAAATAAGTCGCTCTCTATCTTTCTGTGGGAAGAGGAGCCTGAAACAACTGTGGAGTAGAACGTGTAAAGGAAGTTTTTTGCTTTTCTTTCGTCAGTTCCCCTTTCTTCTCTCTACATTCTTAATAAAACAAAAAAGGAGTAAAGTAGCACTTTACAGACTAACAAAATTTATTAGGTGAGCTTTCCTGGGACAGACCATACCATAGCCATACCAGAACAGACTCAATACTTAAGGCATAGAGAACCAAAAATAGTAATCAAGGTTGACAAATCAGAAAAAAAATGATCAAGGTGAGCAAATCATACAGTATGCGTATCCTGAGGAGAGGTATGGGAGAGAAACAGTAACTTTGTGTACATGCACAGATCATGGAAAACATAAACCAGAAGTGTTAAAGACCCCAAAGTAAATCTTACAGTAATCAGTGGTTAGGTTATAACAAAGGGCAGATGGTGATTAAATTAATTACAGAAACAACTTTCTATAAAAGAAGCCATATCCTAACCTGAGGGCTCTCAAAGGAGTGGGAGCAGACATACCTTGGTCTTAATAAAAACAAAAGACTCTGAAGCCCAAGAACTTTACATTAATCTGTGTGCATCCCATTTCAAGGGTGAATAAGAGGCACAGTGCACTTTTTTTAAAAAAAAGCTAAAGCCATTAGGATAGGATAATTTAGTCCTTTTCTTTGCAGCTTAATATCACCCTTGCAAATAAGTTTCATCTATTTAAAACAACAAAACAAAAACCTTATGTGCACTGGAGATCTGAGCCAAACCTCATTGAATTCACTGCAAAGATTCCCTTTGCACTGGTCTTTGGCTCAGGCACTTAGCATTATTACATGATGATGGATTGTGGGTCTCTCTGTTTATGGAGTCTTAATGGCTCTAAATCAATTTTACTTCAATGATGAGTAAAGGATAACTTTTTAAAAAAATTATTGCTGGCCTTTGAACTCAACTGAGTTGTTTCCTTAATTGCACATCAATAGTAGTGAAATTTTACAGGCCAGATCCTACACTCAGCCATCTGGAGGTGGTACATGTGTAAATGGGCATTATTTGAAGCTGACAGGGTTTAGCTAGTAATGACTGAGGACATAATTTGATCACCTGAATCTTTATCCCTCATGATGATGCAAAAGAAGGAAAGAAGCTAGCTTGTCTTTCAAATTCTAGATTGTTTGCAGGATGGCAAAAAATATTTATTTATTGTAACCAGATTTAGAGTAATTTAATCACTAGAACCTCAGGGTAGCAGTATATTACAAACTATTTTGTGATCTCAACAGTTGTAAGCCCACTGTTTCAAGGGAGTTACTCTGGATTTGCAGGTGTAACAGAGAAGAATCTGATCTCATTTAGTGAGCAGGCTTAATTTTGATCTGTAAGGCAGTGTTAAAGGAAATGTGAATGGACTGAATGCAAGGATTAGGCAGTGGGGCCAACCGCCACTGTGAAACCAGGGGCAAAGCATGGGGGACACAAGCTCTATGCCCCCCAGAAGGCCTGTGATCCCTGGCAGAAGGGGTGAGTCCTAGGATATTCATTCCTTACTGCTGCTGGGAGCATGGTGCTGGACCCACTTCCCGGCCCTCAGAAGCCATGAAGAGTGATGCTCCTGTTGTGTTTCAAAGGGGCCTAGGGCTCCCGGCTGCTGCTACTAGTTTGGCTATGGCAGCAGCCAGGAGCTCTGGGCCCCTTTGAAATGCGAGGTTCCCATGCAGTTTCCCCCCTTGCCACTCCCTGTCAGCAGGCTTGGGTTTGGTATAATAATCACTCAAAGGTCTCAAGTGACGTTATTCCATTGGATTTGGGATAAATTCTGATATTTTTTATCTCAAGTGACCACTATCTTCAGTCTCAAAATTGTAGGACAAGCTGCAAAGCAAAACAGAGAGAGAGAGAGAGAGAGAGAGACCTAATTTCTTTTATTTCCAAATAGTAAGACTTCATAAATGAAATGCAACTGATTTTTCCTACCCCACCTCCATTTTGATTCATCTTGTCTGGCGATGCTGTAATTCTCATCTGATAATTGCCTTGCTGTAGTAACTGAAGGCCACCTCTGAGTCTGATTTGTGCTCAGTACTGTACAAACATCATAGATTTACTTTTTTTTATAATGTTTGTGTGAGTGCAAAGTTTATGACTGATCCTTGACTGCCTTTAGGAACGAAGATCATTCAAGGGCAAATTCTGTGTTGGCATAATTCCAACAAAACCATGGTTTTATGGCTGCAGAGTGTTTGGTCCTGAGCCTCCCTAGGAACTCAGTCCTTTCTTTATTTTCCCCTCCCTGGTCTGCGATTACCTGGAAGAAAGCCAATTGTCAGTTGCAGTCTTATTTTTTGTAAGAGGACCACTTGTTCACTCAGATTCAGACTGGGCTATTTTCTAATTCTTCTGGCCATTTCTGTTCTGGGATGGATTCAACCAACATAAAGGCACAGTCAACAGTTTTCTCAGCCTGTTGGTGTGTGGTGGGTTTTTGTACACATTGAACTTCTCTAATCTGGCAAATTCAGGACCTGACCAGTGTCAAAAGAGAGAATTTTTCAGATCATGGGACATCAGTATTGTCCAGCACATGGCAACATATCCACTACTTACTGGGTTCTTAGACATTTAGTGGTAAATTACAGCTAAATAACAGCACAGAACTCTGGCAGTCAGGACTAGTAGCTTCATACAGCTTTTATCGAGCCATGGGTGAGGCCAAGTTTCCCAAGATAAGTGGCAGCATCCCTGGTCCAGCATGATTTTAGTTAGTGAGATGTCCAAACGAAAGAGTGCCAGACTAAAGAGGTTCTACCTGTATGCTGTTGTTGCCAGTGGTAAAAACAAAGCAATAGAGTAAAATAGTGAAAATGTAGTTTTAAATAAAAACCCTCCTGTTCCCAATTTTGTCATTTAATTTGGATCAGTATCCGCAACAGAATTGTATGGCATTTAAACTACGTTAAAAGAAAATTGGATGTTGGATCAGGAGAGTAGAGTAGGGGAAGAAAGTAATGGAAATCTTACTAGGGTAAGTGACAAAACTGAACTAAGGGAAGTGGATGCTGGAGCAAAGACACGCAGAGTGGGCAAAATGGATGGTGAAGTGAAACAGTTTACCCAAATGAAAATTCAGGCAGAGAGAGGCTGTCAAACAGTTTCACCTCCAGGGCCTTTTTTTGAATTAGCACTAGTTTGACAGTTTGTGCTGTGAGGTGCCTCAGGATTAAAAATGTGTAGAATAGAGATGTCATTCTGACTCCAAGAGAAGATGACATTCAGTAGATTTGTATTGGATTGCATCTTTATCACAGAGGAAGGCATGTCTTGCTTGTTCTATAAATGCCTTGCTTGCTTTTCATTTGCCGGACACCAAAAAATGCAGATTGGCAGACTGATTAGCTCTCATACGCTCCTCTAATGATTCTTTATTCAATCACATTTTATGGGATTTGTAATCAGGAATATTGAGGACAGGACAGTAATGCCACACCAATTATTATTGAGTCTCAAATGTCTTTGCGAGAAGCAGATTTTATTAATTATTCAACCAAAATAAGAAAATATTTATCAGGGTTATCACAGAGTGTGAATTTTGTTTCTTACTAGAGTTATATTTGCAACTGAACAGTGTGCAAAATAGAATGGGGATTTATCTTGTTCATGCTTATTTATTTCAGATTCAAAACAAGGCAAAGGACTCGGATAGAAAACAAAGTTGTCCTCTAACTTTAAACAAGGACTTGTTTTGTGTGCAGGGACAGCCTGTGTTTTTCTTGAGGGGGAAAATAAGACCATATATTTAAAATTGTTCTTCAAGAGAAGAGAAAATGTTTGCAATTTGTTTCTTCTCTACCTCTCAACTCCTCCCTTTCTGAAATTATAGTATAAATAACACTTGGCAAGATTGTCAAAAAAAAAACTAATGATCTGGGATGCCCAGCTTAAAACACCTTAGGAAGAATTTGATTTTTCAAGGGGTTGGCTGCTCAGCACTTTCTGAAAATCAGGCCCCTTGAATAATTGTCATGTTGGGAGACCTAAAATCAAAACGCCCAGCATGAGTGAAACAACAAGAAGTCCTGGGAACGTTATAGACTAATAGATATTTTGGAGCATAAGCTTTCATGGGCAAAGACTCTGTTACTATCCAAAATATATGTTAGTCTATTAGGTGCCACAGGACTTCTTGTTGTTTTGAAGATACCAACTAACTCAGCTACCTCTCTGATACTTGCCAACATGACTAACCACTTTTGAAAATCTTGTCCTCAAATTTTTATAACACCTTTCATCAAAGGATCTCAAAGTGCTTTACAAACATTCACAAGCAGTCCTGTAGCACCTTAAAGATTAGCACATTTATTTATTAGGTAATGAGCTTTCATGGGTAAGACCCATTTCTTCCAATTTAGAGTAGACAGTTAGAGTCCAGGTAGGGGGTGAGGGGAGAGAAGGATGCAAATAGATACTTTCAAATCCTTTATGTCAGGGTTTCCCAAACTTTTTATATAGTTGGGACCTGGTTTTTTTTCTCAGTATTTTTTTTTTTGCGGCCCAGAAATAAAATTGCATATGAAAAATGAATACACTTTCACTGTTTATTATTTATTCACAATAATAGCATGTAATATATATCTGGTGTATGGTTAGGTCCAGTGATATTGTCACTAGTATAGATATGTGGACAGAGCTAGCAATGGGGTCTGTTACCGGGATTGGTCGCTGGGTTAATGTTTCTGTGGTATGGTGTTTGGCTTCTGGTGAGTATGTAATTGAGACTGGGCATCTGTAGGTTAGGACAGGCAAACCCTAATAAATAAATTTGTTAGTTCTTAAGGCACTACAGGACTATCTGTTTGTGAAACTGTAGACTAACATAGCTACCTCTCTGAGTCTATTAACAAAGACTCTTTCTAAGCTAGGTGCAGTAATTAAGTACTACTGGCTTCATTTACTATCTTCATCTCACATACTGGAAGAGTGAACTACAGACAAGTAAAATGTGTTGAGCACAGTCACAGGAAATTAGTGGCAGAACCACGAATAGAATTTTGATTTCTTAATCATGGGCACTGTGTGATTGTTAAAAGACTTTTAACATCATTCCTCAGTAGACCACACGATCCGGTCCAAGAGGTGAGCCACTTATTAATAGAGATCATAACATAATTACATTTAATATCACTAGGTGAAGGGATCAGCAAATAAGTCCACCACACTAATATTTAATTTCAGAAAGGAGAATTACACAATGAGGAGGTTAGTCACAAGGAGGTAGCTATATTATTCTGTATCTTTCAAAAACAAACAAGCAGTCAAGTAGCACTTTAAAGGCTAATAAAATTGATGAGCTTTCCTGGGGTAGTTAAGCAGAAACTAAAAGGTACAGCACAAAAGTGAAATTCTTGCAGGTGGCATGGGCACTTTTTAAAACTGCTATAACAGAGGCTCAAATTAAATGTACATCCCAATTTTAAGAAAAAAAGTAAGATGACCAAAAAAGTGCCAAACAAATCTGCTACCCACACACAATGAAACTTTGGGGGATTCAGAGCCATGATTGAAATTTTTAGCCAAGAACTGTCTCTAGCCTTCATGTACTACCAATGCCTGACTTTTTTAAATAGTTTACAAAAGTGATTTTTTAAAACCATATAAAGTGGAAGAAAATCTGTATGCACTGATGCCTCTGTTCCTCATTTTGTTCTTCTGACCTCTGCCCCTTGTAAAACATGAAGTTGCCAGACTGGTAGCCTGAATAGTGAGTTCCTCTGCTTATCCATAGAACAAGTTAAGCATGGTCACACACAATGCATGCTTCTCCGTTAAACACCTCCCATATACTTCTGCCACAGCCTGATATACCCTCTTGTACAAGTGAACAGGTAATTCCATTTCCATGCCAGTCCATTCAGACCTTTGTCTCCTCCTGAGACTGGCAGTAATGGTGACCCAGGTTGTTATGTGACCACCTTACCCTTAAAAATTCTTCTGGGACCACCGATTCATTTCTCATAGGTCAAAAAGCAGCTATTGGGAGGGACAGCTTTCTGTCACTGTTGACCGTGGCTGGATTTGAACTGGTGACAAGGAGGTGAAAAGCTCTAAATCCCATTAGCATCTTGACTTTCCTGTGACATTCAGTACATGACACAGTTTGTGATACACTGCACCTGAAGTGCTTAATTTGGTGGAATGTATGGCTAGAACATCTGCAGAGAGGCCCCTGGCCAATGAATTTGACAAAGAAAATATACTGATGAAGATTGAAGCTATTTGTATATATGCAATTGTGCAGCTGCTGCTGTTTTTCTCTAAATTGTTCCTTTAACCAAATACTGAATTATTTTTCTCTTTTGGATGTATTTTTGTTGTTTATAATAAAACCAGTAAAGGAAGGGTTATTCACATGAGGAAAATATCAGGCTTCTATGTTAACTCTTCATGCCTGCCATGGGTATTTGCAAAATGACTTTTCATGGCCTTCTGTAGACTAGGATAAAAGGTGTGTAAGAACGTTATTATTGTGTATTAGGTTTATTATGAATCAATCCAGAAGGGGCCCCCATAATTCTAGGCGTTATATTGAATAGTACAAAGTCTCTGTCCCGAGGAGTTTACAGTTTAAATAGCAAATACAGACAAAAGATGGGGGACAGAGATACAACATGCAAGTAGGGATGGTTTGTAAACACTATGATACTTCCACTGTTTGAGGTTTATTTGGGAAGGCGTTAGCTCGGAGGTGAAAGTGGGTCAGTGTTAGATGATACAGTGTACTGTGAAGAAACAGCCACCAGTACAGTCCTGTACATGGCTGACATTAAAACATTGCCAAGGTTTTAGTAAAGAGGCAGCTGCAGTAGCAGGAGGCTTGGGCCCTTCAAATTACCACGGGAACCTCCTGGCTGCCAAGGAATCTGGTCCCTAGCTCTGCCCACTCCACCCAAGGTCCCTCTCCTTCCAGGATCCCAGAGCTGCCCCATACCTTGCATAGGATCCTGGTTATGCCAGGCTGTGTACCAGTAAGTCCTAAGTACTTACTATCACCAAGGTTTAGAGAGAGAGGCAGACAAATGGGGGTGGGCATCAATGGGATGAGTTGCAGGAAACCAGGCAGAAGCAGGGGAAAAAGAGGAGCAGGAGTAGAGGGTGAGGAGAAGCACGTGGGGGTGGGGCCCAGATAGGGGATGGAGCAAATAACCAGTCATCGCAAGAGAGCAAACTAACATATCTGGGAACTCTCATGTAGTTTTGTATTCGATGGTGTTGTACTCAACTAAGTCCAAGAGTATTAGACATCGGCACTCTGCACGTTTTTAGACATGGTAGGTATGTCTATACTGCAAGTAGACATCTGCAGCTGCTCTGCATCAGCTGATCTGGGCTTGAAAATTTGTACAGCAAATAAACTCCTCCACAAGCCCAAGTCACATGAGTCCAAGCCAGCCAGCATGGGCCAGCTGGGGGTGTCTACTTGCAGTGTAGGCACACACTCTGAGTGTCTTTCCCAGACCTTACAAAGAGTTCTGTGCAGCTTAAAGGCTGGACTCTCTCTCTCTCTCTCTCTCTCTCTCTCACCATCAGAAATTTTGTTAAAAAATAAAAACAGGCTCAAGACTTACCTCACACACTTTTATTTCTAATCTAGAAAAGACCTGCTGTCCTCAGCATGTGCCAATTGGAAAGGGTGGGCAATAATTTTTGATAGGAGATTGCTCCAAGAATTTGGAAAGTGGCCACGGGCAAAACTCCTCCATGATATTAATGGAGGAGGTGGGGGGGTGGGGGATGGAAGTTGGGTGCAGAAGATAACTTGGGGTAAGGGATAGGGATACAGGAGCAGGTGGGGAGGCTAGGGGAGAGTTTGGGTGACAGAGGCAGTTGTGACCTGGGGTAGGGGTCTGGGATGCAAGAGAGGGTTCAGGAGTTTGTCATATCCTAGGAAAGGAAACTGGGGTGCAGGGTCTGGGGAGGGGTATGGGTGCTGGGGGAGGGGCAGAGGGTTTGGGTTATATGAGGCAGGGGTGCAAGAGTGGGGGTCGAGGGTAGCGGAAGGGAGTGTCTACAGTCCCAAAGGCAGGCACTGGCCAGGAGATTTCCAAGCAACAGGCCTACAAGGCCCTGAGAAAAGCTCTTTTCCTGCTGCAGCCCCAGACTGCTCCGAACTACTCCCTGCTCTGTGTGGCTCTCTGCTCCATATGCTGAAGGGGAGGGGAAGGGATCATATGCTGCCCCTGCTGTACAGCAGAAATCTCTCAGCTCCTATTGGCTGGCTTCCAACAAATGAGAGATGAGAGATTTTGCATGGGGATAGGAGCAGTGCACAATGCCTCCCACTCCCCTCCAGTGTCCAGAGCAGAGAGCACCATGGAGCAGGAATCCGCTCAAAGCACTGGCTAGCTATTCAGTGCCTGAGGAGGCTGGATCCAGTGCCTTGGTGGGCTGGATGTGGCCTGAGGTCTGTATCTTGCCTAACCCTGACTTAGCCAGTTTTTAACCCATTTACAATATGCTGTGTTGGTTTTGTTCTATTCAGTTTATGAACAAAAATGATGTGATACTAATTCAAGACCTTTTCGAAGTCTAAATATGATACATTCACACTGTTACCTTTATGAACCCAACAGGCCTTTCTCATAAAATTAAAAGATAACAAGTTAAAGCCACTAGAGAGGCTACACTTTAACTCAGCCAGCTAAGTATGATCTGCCTTGTTTGCAGTAGACTTGTAACTTCTGTTAATAATTTATTAACCCTCTATAAACTATTTATAAACAGAACCTTCCTTTGGAGTCTGACCCAACTAACAGACTCCAGCAAACCACCTTGGAGAACGTAGGGCTAGTTAAAAGCTTCGAATTCTGAAATCCAGGTGAGCCACAAAGGAGAGATGAGTGATCCATGAACCCTTACACAGGTATCAGGGAGGAAGAATCATTCCCCCCTCCAACCCTGCATCTCCTGTTTTTGCAGGAGCCACTATCCAGAACATCAGTGACCTTATTCACCCCCTGAAGGAAGGCTAGGGTTGTTCTGAGTATCACTGAGACGCTAAGGCAAGCTACCTACCACTATTAGAGCTGCACAAAGAGGCAACATCAATTGATTCTTTTCCTGTTTAGACTTTGCACCCTTTATTTCCCTATGGCTTCCACAGGTGGGTCTGGAATGTAAGCAACATAGGCAATTTACTGTCTATGCTGTCCATGGGGATGAGCAAGTATGAAGACTTACTATGTTATATGCACCTATTTAATTTATATTTTTCCTTTGAGCCCCAGATGGTGTAAATTGCACAGCTTGGTTAATTTAAATTACTATATCGTCTCTGATTAAATTTGACTTCAGTTAATCTACGCTGACTTACACCAGCTTTATATCTTGTACTATTTACATTTTTAGAGGGTTTCTGAGAAGGAAGCTGTCATTTGACCAAGTAGTGTCTGACACAGCATGTTACAATGAAGTGCACAAGACCCCCTCCCATTAAGGGTAGGTATACATATCAAAGTTATTTCAAAAATAACAGCTGTTATTTTGAAATTACTATCCGAACATCTACACAATGCAACCACTATTTTGAAATTGGTAAATCAAATTCTGTGAAGAATAGAGCCTATTCTTCTTTGAATTGTGTACCCATAACTGGTGCAGTCTGGGTGTCAGTGCATCCTTGCACTTGGGGAAACTTCGATAGCTGTGGTTTACCGTATTGCGCATGTGCAGTAGTGCCTCCTTGTGCTATCTGGCATATGCATGGCATGGGCCCCTTAGTTCCTTCTTTACAGACCTTGGCTGCACATGGAGCTTTGGGAACCTACTCTCTCTCTGAAAGAAAAGAGTTTAGTAAGTTAGATAGTGTTTCTTCTACCTTTTATCCAAGTTATTTCTCCTATTCAACGTTCCAATAAAAAGAAAAAGAAGAAAAAGAAAAAGTTTAGTGTTAGAATCAGTTGCTGCATCATAGCCATGCTGGGCTCCCCAGCCTCAAATGATGTGCAATGTGCAGAGAAGCCATGCTGGCCTACAATGACTATGCCTCCTCTCCTGCATCAGTTGTCTGGGTGATGGCTACCAAACCCAGTCCTGCACCCATTGCTCCAGCCTTACAGTGAGGACCAGAAGGGACCAAGCCAACAGACTCAGGACTTAACTATATGAAAAGTCCCTCCAACCACTGGCCTTGGCCAGCCCTCTGCAGAAAAAATGGCATGGAAGACCAAGAGTACAGACTCTACACATCCCTCTACCTCAGTGTGTGAAGGTGGGCCCTTCTCTGAAATGTTCCCAACCTCTGGTGCCATCCTCACAGGCTATGCCAATTGAAAAGACTGCCACAATGTCCCCAGCATGGTCATAGTCAGCCCTTGCTAAAGTGGATTCACTCGGAGCCAGGCCACCGATATTCAGTGCCTCCCACACAGTCAGCACTGCCAGCTTCAGGCACTTCTATCCCAAGTACAAGATATCCTCAAAAACTAAGTGCCTGACCCAGAGTACATGACGTTTCCGCTTGTACAAGGCCTCAGACTTAGCACTGTGCAAGTCCAGGGCTGAGACACCACCCCACTCTCATGCGCCACCAGAGAAGACACTGAAGCAGCACCAAGACAGCACTTTGCTGAAGCCCCCAGCACTGAAGCACAGTACAGTATCTAAGTGGCACCACAAATATTTGCCACCAAGGCCACACACAGCACAGGCCCCGGCACTGCCCACACCCCCGTGTTCATGTAGGCACCTGTGGTTCTCACATGGCTCGTGGGCCAAACCACCCACCCCAGAAGATGGTAGTTCTCACCACTATCCATATCTGCAAGAGGCTGCTGCTTCTCAATGGTCATCTTGGCAGGCATGGTCGCCCTGCTCCCATACTCCGCCAGCGCCATCTACAGTGTCGTGGTACCACCCCTTGTCACCACAGACCACCACATTGACAACTTGTCATATCATTCTGGGGCTGAGAATTTTCTTTTGGAGGGTGAAGATAGGTCGCCACTGTGCCACTCTTCATCTTTACCAGGCAATGGTTTGCTTTCCATTTTGCCCCTCCCTCTTGATGAATGATGGGCTTTTCAGGAGCTATTTCAGCAGCTGACCCAGGCCCTGGAAAAGGACCTGCAGGAGGTTCTGGTCAAACAGTACAGACTTCTCTGCAGTCTCCATCCTCCTCCAGAACTGTGATGCCCATGGATGAGGACATAAGGGACCCTACAAAGGTCATTTGGCAGGTGCCAGCATCCATTCCTCCCACTAACATGGGAGGCCAACAAATGATACTTTGTGGCCTCTAAGGAAACGGAGTTTCAGTTTAACCATCTGCATCCAAATATGTTAGTGATGGACATCATCAGCAACAAAACTAATCCTTTTGTTCCTCTCCTCAGGAGAAATAGGACATCATGGGGTGCAAAGTTTAATCCTCTGGCACATTTTTCCTATGGGTGGTGAACTAAGCCCCCATGCTAGCTTACTATGACCACCTGAACTACTCCGAGCTGCAGGAGTTAGTCCCCTACTTGTCTGAGTAGCAACATCCAGCCCTCATGAATGTGATCCATAAAGGACACATAATCACCTGCATGTCATTCCAGCCCATGATGGATGTAGTGGCTAAGGTCACGGCCTTCACTGTGGTCATGAGGTGCATGTCGTGGCTCCAGCCCTCAGTGGTCCCCAGGGACCTGCAGCAGAAAGTGGAGGACCTTTCCTTTGACAAACAGCTATTTGTGAAGAAGACATTCTATGAAGGATTCTCGCACTAAGTTGCAAATGCTGGGGCTGTACACCTCATCTTTCAAGCAGGCCTGGTACTCTCCCTATCAAAGACCGTGGGAGCAGTTCCAGCAGCAACCACAATGCTTTGAACCTCTCCAATGGCACAGATCCCAGTGGGCAAGACCCTACCAGCAATTGTACCAGCAGCCCACAGTGTCCGACCCTCAAAAACCTAACCAGCAGTTTTGGGGGTGTGGTTGGATGCCTAAGAGATCGTTCTGCTCCAGCCATCACACAGTATGGGTACCATCTGTTCCCTCACGGCCTCCACCCTTTCTTCCACTGCTGGGCCACTATTACCTTGGACAAGCAGGTACTGGAGATAGTGGCCTAGGGTATTCTCTCCCATTTACCTCTGCCCCCATACCCTGTCCCTCTAAGTGTCCCCCTTCATGAGTATCTCCTTAAGCAAGAGGTACAGCACCTCCTCCATATGGGTGCCATCAAGCCAGTCCCTGTGGAGTTTTGGGACAGGGGTTTCTATTCATAATGCAGAAGAAGAACAGGGGTGGAGGCCCATCCTTGACCTCAGAAGGCTCAACAAATACATTCTATATAGGTGGTTCAAGATGGTGACTCTCATGCCCATTATTCTGACACTGAGCTGCTCCATCCTCTGACCTGGATGGGGCTGGTGGGCCCTGGGCTCCTGATCCAGTTTTCCCACCCCTCATATAGCACCCATGTAAGACAGGCAGGAGGGGAGCAGTGATGCATCCAGACCTTGGATGCTGTGACCCCCCCCCGGGTTGCTACCCCCAACCCCAGACCCACATGACGGCCATGTCCCAGGGGATGCCACCATGTGGATTCCCACATCCTTACCCCACTGGCCCCTGGGGCACAACGCTGGGGCAGACGCACTGTCAGTGGTGCCTCCCCCCACTGGGAGCAGGCTGGAGTGCCATGGGGGTGCTCCCTGCCTGGGGAGCAGATGGACTGAGTACAGCTGTGCTGTGTCATCACCCACAGGTGTGGCCCCGGCTGAGGCCCTGTTCTTGAATGGGCCATCTGGGGTCGAAGCATCACACTATGACCTGGGTGTGTCTCACCTCCCCAGGGATGTGCCATGGTATGTGCTCACCTGAGGTGGCTTTGAATGTGCCACGTGATGCCTGATCAGAGATGGCCTGGCTGCTGGTGGCAGAGGGCAGCTCAATGAGCAGTGAGCCATCGGAGGACTTCCCACCAGGTGGGATGTCCACAGTGGCAGGGCCCTCCTCCCCCTCTGGTGCAGCAGAGGGCTCAAGTGCAGCTGTCTCAACCATGACCTGGGGTGGTGAAGCATCCACTGCCAGGAGGTCCCACAGCTCCCTGTAGGAGGGATGGCTGGCTAGGGCATGGCTGGACCTATGGGTACTGTCCCATGCCCACATGCACCCCTGGCGCAACTCCTTAACTTTGGCATAAGACCTGTTTGGGTGTCCAGGTGGGAAGACCTCAGGCAGCCAGGCCCTGGGTGACCCATGTGAATGCAGGGGCATTGCAGCAGTGCACACTGGTGTACTGGAGGACTTCCTCATCGGGCCAGAGCCCCAGGATGTCCTAGAACTCTGGCTCCATCCAGACAGGGCCTCCATTTGGGAGCCCACTCGGTGTCCGGGCTGCCCTGCGGTGCTGGCCTGCAGGCCATCTCTCGGGCTCAGTCTCGGTCTCTGCCACAGGCCCTCGCTGGAGTGTGGCTGCATGTGCTGCCTGCTTCCATGCTCTCAGCTTCCTGCCATGGGGTCTCTGTGTACTTGCAGCTTTAAGGGCCACAGGACCCAGAGACCATAAAGCCCTACCTGGGCTGCCTGGAGCGTCTCTGCTCTCCAGCAGGCCACTGCCATGGTGGACTGCTTCTTCCAGAAAAAGCAGTCCACGAACATGTACTTATGCTTTCTTTTGGAAGAACATGCTTTTCCTGATTTTTGCAGCAAAGTACGGACTCTGAAAGATGCAGCACCTTCTTCTGGATTCCTTCTGGAATAGTGCCTTGCATGTGTAGATGCTCCACTTAGTTTACAGAAGAGAAGACTAAGAGGTGATTTTATAGCAGCCTTCAACTTCCTAAAGGGGAGGAGGATGAGAAACTGTTCTCGGTGGTGTCAGATGGCAGAACAAGGAGTAATGGTCTGAAGTTAGACAGAGAGTTGTAGGTTGGATATTTGGAAAAAATACTTCACCAGGAGGGTGGTGAAGCATGGGAATGTGCTGCCTAGAGAGGTGGTGGATTCTCCATCCCTCAAGGTTTTTAAGTCCCAGCTTGAGAAGGTCCTGGCTGGGATGACTTAGTGGGGGTTGATCCTGCTTGAAGCAGGGGGCTGGACTAGATGACCTCCTGAGGTCCCTTCCAGCTCTATGATTCCACTTATCTTCTGGAAGACTGTGGATATGTAGAAGCAGCCCTAGGGTGGTACACCCACCGATTAAAAGTTAGGAAGAAGGGTGCTTTCGAAAGTGGGGTTTCCTTTCCAATGAACCCGCTCTTCACAACTGTTTTGGCTTTCAAAATCAGCTCTTCCGGAATAGATTTCATAAGAACATAAGAACGTAAGAATGGCCATACTGGGTCAGACCAAAAGTCCATCCAGCCCAGTATCCCGTCTGCCGACAGTGGCCAATGCCAGGTGCTCCGGAGAAGGAGAACAGAAGACAATGATCAAGTGATTTATCTCCTGCCATCCATCTCCTGCCCTTGTACTGAAGGCTAGGGCACCATACTTTACCCCTGGCTAATAGCCATTTATGGACCTAACCTGCAAAAATTTATCGAGCTCTTTTTTAAACCCCAATAGAGTCCTGGCCTTCACAGCCTCCTCCGGCAAGGAGTTACACAGGTTGACTGTGCGCTGTGTGAAGAAAAATTTCCTTTTATTAGTTTTGAACCTACTACCCATCAATTTCATTTGGTGTCCCCTAGTTCTTGTATTATGGGAAAAGGTAAATAATTTTTCTATATTCACTTTCTCCACACCATTCATGATTTTATATACCTCTATCATATCACCCCTCAATCGCCTCTTTTCCAGACTGAAAAGTCCCAGTCTCTCTAGCCTCTCCCCATATGGGACCCATTCCAAACCCCTAATCCTCTTAGTCGCCCTTTTCTGAACCTTTTCTAATGCCAATATATCTTTTTTGAGGTGAGGAGACCACATCTGCACGCAGTACTCAAGACGTGGGCGTACCATAGTTTTATATAGGGGAATTATGATATCTTTTGTCTTATTATCGATCCCTTTTTTAAGAATTCCTAACATCCTATTTGCTTTACTAACTGCCGCTGCACACTGCGTGGATGTCTTCAGAGAACTATCCACTATAACTCCAAGATCCCTTTCCTGATCTGTCGTAGCTAAATTTGACCCCATCATGTTGTACATGTAATTTGGGTTATTTTTTCCAATGTGCATTACCTTACACTTACCCACATTAAATTTCATTTGCCATTTTGCTGCCCAATCACTCAGTTTGCTGAGATCTTTTTGTAGTCTTTCACAATCTGTTTTGACTGTCCTGAACAACTTGGTGTCATCAGCAAACTTTGCCACCTCACTGCTTTCCTCATATTCTAAATCATTGATGAACAAGTTGAACAGGATCGGTCCCAGGACTGACCCCTGGGGAACACCACTAGTTACCCCCCTCCATTGTGAAAATTTACCATTTATTCCCACCCTTTGTTTTCTGTCTTTTAACCAATTCCCGATCCATGAAAGGGTCTTTCCTCCTATCCTATGACCGCCTAATTTACATAAAAGCCTTTGGTGTGGGACCGTGTCAAAGACTTTCTGGAAATCTAGGTATATTATGTCCACTGGGTGCCCCTTGTCCTCATGTTTATTAACTCCTTCAAAGAATTCTAATAGATTAGTCAGACACGACTTCCCTCTGCAGAAACCATGCTGACTTTTGCCCAACAATTCGTGCTCTTCTACGTGCCTTGCAATTTTATTCCTTACTTTTGTTTCTACTAATTTGCCTGGTACTGATTTCCCAAGCAAGTATATAAAAAAGGCATGAGATAGTTAAATCTGCACCTCATTTGCATTTCTAATCGACTGCATTTGCATGATCCTTCCAAAAGGGAGAGGCAGTGTAGCCACAGCCTTTGTGTTTAGCAGCATTATTTCAGAATAACCAATTTTGGAATTGCTGTTGCAGAATAGCTTATTTCGAAATACGACTGCTGTGTAGACATACCCAAGACTTCACTTTTGTCCCGGTCTTGTTTAGTCTTAGTTGTCTCATTTTAAAATAAATGATATTCAGAGTGAAAGTATGTTGTAGCCTTCTGTAAATGAAGAACATGGGACCTACCAAATTGCCATTTCCCTGCAAATGCAGAAAATTCCCTGATAGAGGACATATGAAATATTAAAGCAATGCATTTGATTTTTTAACAGTCTTTTCATCTTTAATGTCATGTATTTACTTTTTATTTCCACTCAAAAGAGAAAAAAGTTTATCATGAAATAGACACATCCATCTTTAGGGCAAATTTGAAAGACATCTGATTTAAACGGCAGTCCGTGATCATTAAATTTAGAAACTTTCTCAAGCAGTGAAGTTTGATTAATATCAAAGCCCATTTAACTGAGTCAGTTTTTCAAAGTGGAGTGGCACGTTCAATAATTATATAAAACTGTTTTAATTTCATTTCTGTAGGATTGACAGTGTCAGAATACTTAATGACCAGACAGAAGCGCTAGGATTCATTACCACAAACTTTCTTGCACATTCATAGTGTAACTTCATGTTTCAAACAAAGATGATTTCGTAAGTTATTTATCCTATATAGCATGTTCCTGTATAATTTTAGCATAGAAAAATATCATTGCTTAAAACCAAAGATTTACTAGTCCTACTGTAGGGTTGCTTAATCATCCAAAAGATACTAAAGAGAGACATCAATGATACAAAATTTTATCTGGACAGTTATTTTACAAGGGAAATGGGTTAGCATATTTCTTTTGTTCATATGTATGTATTGGGCTTTTGCAGTGATGAATAACAAATATATACATACCCAAACTTCATATGTCAAATAAATGTCAATGCATAGAACAAAAATTCTGTTTCATACAACAATAAAAACATGGATGTATACAAGCCAATCTAACTTCAATTTTATTTTTATTCAGAACTCCAGAATTGAGGCAAAGTTTTAAAACCATAGGGAGTGCTCTAAGCTAGGGCTTCTCAAATTGTTGGTTTGGACCTAGATTTGGGTCACAAGAATGGGTGAAACAGTCACATGGCAGCTTCTGTGGGCTGCTGTCTGACAGTGATTTCTGGCCTCGCTTCCATCTCCTCCAGGCACTTTAATCTCTGGGGTCCCAGCTCAAATCAAGTTTGGTCATGTTGTCCTTGATGATGGAAGTCAACGGAGAGTTGTCCCCCAAGGACAGGTGGAACCAATCCTATTCAACATATTAAATGATCTAGAGAAAGGGCTAAAGATGAGCTGACAATCTGCAGAGGTACAAAACTGCTTAAAATAGTTAAATCCAAAGTAGATTGAAGACCATCAAAGGGGTCTCACAAAAAGGTGACTGGGCAATAAAACGGAAGATAAAATTCAATGTTGATAAAGGCAAAGCAATGCGTATTGGGAAACGTAATCTTAACTCTGTGTAAAATGATGGGGAGTAAATTAGCTGTTAGCAGTCGAGAGAGAGAGAGAGACCTTTCAGTCATTGTGAGCAGTTGTCCAAAAAGATCCACTCACTGTGCAGCAAACAAAAAAGTCAAAAAAACAAACAAAATGTAGCGAATCATTGAGAGGGATAGAGAATAAAACAGATAATCTCTTATTGCCTTTGTATAAATCCATGGTATGCGCTCATCTTGAATACTAGATGAAGATGTGGTTGTCTCATTTCAAAAACGATATCTTGGCATTGGAAAAGGTTCAGAAAATGGCAACAAAAATGATTGCATATGGAACAGTTGCCATATAAACAGAGAGTAATAAAACTGACTTTTCAGCTTGGAAAAGAGATGATTAAGCAGGGGTATGATGGAGGTCTGCAAAATCATGACTGTTATGGAGAAAGTGAATAAAGAAGAGTTATCAGAGGGGTCTCAGAGTTAGCCTGCCTCTTCAAAAATAAGTCCTGTGGCACCTTTATAGACTAATGTATTTTGGAGCATAAGCTTTAGTGGGCAAAGACAAGAACTAGGAGCCACCTAATAAAATTAATAGGTAGGATGCTTTAAAACAAACACAAGGAAGTACTTCTTCACACAACACATGGTCAATCTGTGGAACTCCTTGCCAGAGAATGTTGTGAAGGCCATAAGTATAACATGGTTCAAAGAACAGCTAGATAAATCCAGGGAGGATATGTCCATCAATGGCTGTTATCCAGCCAGGGCAGAGAAGGTGTCCTTAGAAACTGGGTATTGGAGACAAGAGATGGATCACTTGATGAAAGGTAGATATATAATAAAAATGAGAGCCAAATTATTGAATCAAAATTGCTCTACCTCTCATATATGATGCATCTAAGCCATGTCTACACTGCAGAAATAACTTTTTGAAGTCACTTACTTGAAAATACAACTTCAAAGTAACAGACGTCAAAGTTGAGCGTCTACACACACTCTACTTCAAACTTAAACTTTGAATAGGGCACTACTCTATTCATGGGAATGGAGGAAAGACTTCAAAGTTGGGGTCCCTCTTTCAAAGTTAACTTTGAAGTAAGGGGGAAAAGTGTGTGGACTCTGTGCAGGTGACTTCAAAGTAGGATCTAACTTCAAAGCTAAATTTGAAGTTAGTTCCTAGTGTAGACACACCCCTAATGTTTATCTTATAGTTACAGTATTGTTTTACTTTGTCTTAATGTCTTACCTGATCACACAAGCCTAGACTGACTTTTGTTTTTGTTTTGTTTTGCTTGAGCATCCTATACTTGCCTTCTTAAACTGTTTTATGTCCAGGTCTTTCCAATTTTTCTTCTGTATTTCTTTAAGACTTAAATATAACCCTTGTATTTTGAGGATGTATTCACTGAATCTCTTCCTTTCACATTTATAGCTGATACAATGCAGTGAATGGAGGCCTCTCCTGTAGGCTTTAATCATAAAGCCTGATAGCATCAGAGGCATTAAGTGGGCAAAATTTATTTATTTATGGTTTTCTCTCCTACCGTCTGAAAATGAACTATACATTTCTAAAACTTTTTAATGAGTATTTATGGTAAGATATACACTGGCCTGGGACAGACAGACAGGATCAAAATTGCTCCTTTTTGCATTGTTAAAAATTTTGTAATTTTCTAAAATAAAGCAAGAGTTGCATTAAATGTCTCATTTCTGGTGCTTATGTTAAAGAAAATGTGTGCTGTGAAAGTTAGTGAATTAGCTCTCTTGAGCCTAATTCCTGCCAAACAAAACCTGAATTGCATTTTGTTGGCTTTTCTGCACCTTTTACTAGAAGAAAGTGCTGAGTACAATTTCTGTCCTATGTGTAAACTTCAGTTATCAATTAGGCACTACAAAACATATTGGAGAAATGAATCCTATATTGGCATGAGGATGGACAGGATCACTGTTTCTTAAACTTTTTGAGATCATGGAACACCAAACTTTTTTTGTATGCTAAACAACTATGGTAATTTTTCTTCAAAAAGCTGTCATTTGAAAAAATTAAAAAAACCCAGCAACATAAACAGCAAAACCAAAATGAAGTAATTTATTTGGGTGTCACAGCAATGAAGAAGTAACATCGCATCTGGTTTTAATAACAGGAAATAATAGTCTTATTGTAAAACTTTGAATTATTTTTCCAAACTCTCACGGCACATCTGTGAGTTATTCACAGAACACCGGTGTTCTGCAGAACAGAGTTTAAGAAACACTAGCTGAGGTGACCTCATACATCATAATGTCTGTGCTTCTGTGATTAAATGCACCCTGATTCTTTTACTAGACCCCACCTCCCCCACAATGTCTATATGGACCCATAATGACATCAGTGCACTTCTGATGGTACAAAATCCTTTTGGCTTGAAAGGTTCTCAGGGCTCAGGGGAGTGCAGCATGGAATGAACTGTGGAACAGAGTTACGTGAGACAACAAAGAGTAATTAGGAGACTAGACTTGTTTTGTTATACTCCAAAATTAAAAATGTGCTACTCAGTGACAGCGGGAGGAGATGCTGTTACAATATTTTGGGACTTGGTGGTGGTTTATCATAGACAGTGAAATTAATGAAGGAGACAGGATTTTCCTTGTTGCACCATTATTTATTTTGAAAGAATGTGCATGAAGTCCTGTTTCTCAGAACACAATAGTAATCAAACAGGCACAGCTGCAAGCCTCTTTGCAGCCAGCCCTTTGCCCCAAAGGCCCTTTCCCTTGGCTTTCTATCTGGCTTTATCATTGCAAATGCTTCTCTTGCTGTCTTCTTGGCTTTCTGATGTATTCTTTATTTCTGGATGCTTCTGCTTATAAGCACACCTCTCCCAAACTATTCCCAGTCACCTGCATTTATATTCAATCCTTAGCAAAAAGCCTCTGTCCATGTTGCTGAGTGCCCTTGCAAGCATGCATTTTGGGTGGTGGTTCCTATTGCTCTGGCTATCTTACTCCCACAAAGGAACTTACAACTTTTTCAGTGTATTCTGAATGAAGGGTGACTATTCATAGAATCATAGAACACTAGAACCGGAAGAGACCTTGAAAGATCATGAAGTCCAGTACCCTGCCCTCATGGCAGGACCAAGTATAATCTAATACCATCACTGATACATGTCTATTCAAGCTGCTCTTAACTAAGCAATTTATTCCAGTGTTTTCACAACCCAGACAATTAGGAAGTTTTTCCTAATGTCCAAACTACAGCTCCCTTGCTGCAGTTTAAGCCCATTCTTCCTTTTTTATCCTTAGAGGCCAAGAAGAATAATTTTGCTCCCTTCTCCTTGTAAAACTCTTTTTAGTTACTTGTTAACTGCTATCATTGCTCTGCTCTTCTCCCCTTTCTCTGCATATTTCTTGAAATGTGGTGCCCAAAACTTGACACAATTGAGGCCTAGTCAGTGGGGAGTGAAAGAATGACTTCTTGTGCCTTCCTCACAACGCTCCCATTAATGCATCCCATAGTCATGTTTGCTTTTTTTTTTTTTTTTTTTTTTTTTTTGCAACAGCATCATACTGGTGACTCATATTTAGCTTATGGTCCACTATGACCGCAGGATCCCTTTCTGCAGTACTTCTTACTCAACGATTGCTTCCCATCCTGTATGTGTGAAACTGATTATTCCTTCCTAAGTGGAGTACTTTGCATTTGTCTTTATTAAACTTCATCCTTTTTACCTCAGACCATTTCTCCAGTTTGTCCAGATCTCTTTGAATTATGATCCTGTCCTCCAAAGCAGTTGCAATCCCTCCCAGCTTGGTATCATCTGCAAATTTACTAAGCACACTTGCTGCCAATATCTAAATAGTTGATGAAAATGAACTGAACAGTTTCAATAAGGTTTCAACTAGCCTCAATAACATATCTGTAAGAAGAAATGCCACTACTGCCTTATTGTGAAGCTCATAAATTTGTGCAGGATTGTTCTGACTCACCATCTGTGACTGACTGGCACATTGTACCAAACAGTATCCCTAAATCTAGATGAGTATAACTGAAAGACGTGCTCACTGACACTCCTCAAGGGACAAAGGCAACCCACTGGCTAATAATGGAATGAGTCCTGATGTCCTTGTCCACCTTCCCGGTGAAGTTGACTTTTGAGATTTTGTCTGAATAAGGCTACGTCTACACGTGAATGCTACATCGAAATAGCTTATTTCGATGTAGCAACATCGAAATAGTCTATTTCAATGAATAACGTCTACACGTCCTCCAGGGCTGGCAACGTCGACGTTCAACTTCGACATTGGGCAGCACCACATTGAAATAGGCACTGTGAGGGAACATCTACACACCAAAGTAGCACACATCGAAATAAGGGTGCCAGGAACAGCTGCAGACAGGGTCACAGGGCAGACTCAACAGCAAGCTGCTCCCTTAAAGGGCCCCTCCCAGACACAGTTGCACTAAACAACACAAGATCCACAGAGCCGACAACTGGTTGCAGACCCTGTGCATGCAGTATGGATCCCCAGCTGCGGCAGCAGCAGCCAGAAGCCCTGGGCTAAGGGCTGCTGCACACGGTGCCCATAGAGCCCCACAGGGGCTGGAGAGAGAGCATCTCTCAACCCCTCAGCTGATGGCTGCCATGGCGGACCCCGCAATTTCGATGCTGCGGGACACGCAATGACTACACTGTCCCTACTTCGACGTTGAACGTCGAAGTAGGGCACTATTCCCATCCCCTCATGGGGTTAGCGGCTTCGACGTCTCACCGCCTAACGTCGATGTTAACTTCGAAATAGTGCCCAACACATGTAGCCGTGACAGGCGCTATTTCGAAGTTGGCGCCGCTACTTCGAAGTAGCGTGCACGTGTAGACGCGGCCTAAGAGTCCTGTAAATCCTTAGTAAGCATTCAAATTTTGGTTACCTCACTGTGTAAGGGCTTAGTTGTGACTGGAAGAACCCCTAATTACATAGTAAGGAATAATCTAATCAAATTCAGATCCTCATTACTATTGAGATCTGATAAAAAGAATTTCTATGAAGCAATCAAAGATGCAGGAATAAGCAAAGGGATGAATTTTATTTTTCTGTCTTCATGTGCATATGGACTTATCAGCAAATTTGGGTAACCTGGAAATTACAACAGTTGTGCATCCTGGTTCAAGCCAGGGTGACATAGCAGAGTAAGTTTTCCATATTTTGGTCAAAACCTTGATCTTATGTTCTGAAACAAGTCTATGATTACTTTATGTCCTGGGTGAACACACTGTAACCCAGCAATCCAAATGGCTTCTAAATACTCAGCACTTTTATAAAGTGGAAGTGTAGTATTATCCCCACAGAAGAACATAGGAACATGAAGCAGCTTGGCTCAGGGGACACAGCCAGTTAACTGCCGAGGTGGGAAAAGAATCCAGGCCTCTGAACTCTAATGACTAGACTCGTTGCCTTGTTCTAAGCCTTTGCATCTACTGCAATACATATTCAGGAACTGGTTTAAAAAATGAAAAGTTTCCTTATAAATTACTTACGTGCTCTTGCCCACTTGACATTCAACTAGCCTTGGTTTGGTTCTGTACATGTCCTTCTCAAGCAAACATACATCCAGTCCCAGTGAAAGTCAAGGAAGGAGGGAAGGAAATCTTAATTATGACAATTAGAACAGAATTACAAAATTGAAATAATTTCATTTCTGTGACATAAGGTCAATAATCCTGTTAGTTTCTAATGCATCAATACTCCCTATGCAATTAGGCTGACAGCGTTCCACCTCTGCCTGCTCAGCAGTGGGTCAGCTTTTCCTGAGAATTGTATTGAACTTCCTTTGAAACAGTTATTTATTTAGAGAATGGAGCATTATCTGCCATTTACATAACATAAATAATTCTGTGCATTCTTTTCTGATTCATGGATTTTTATACAAAGTGTCAAATTATGATAGAGGAGCTCCTATGTGGGGGATTAAAATAAGATATGAAATTATACTAATGAGCAGAGATACACATTAGACATGTATACAGTGTTTGCCATGATATTGCCATGGGGTTTAATGAAGCCTGCCATCATCTTTGTGCATGTGCTTGGAAGGCCTTTGCCATTATCACAGCAAAATTGAGCAGGCTTGCAGAAGCTTGAAAAGAGAGATTCCGCATCCCCTAAGTGGACCAGAGCGAAGCAGAGCAGCAGTGTTCTCCAAGGCAGTATGGCCTGAACAAGAGATGAGATGGAAGAGGAGAAGAGTTAAGGATACTGGATCTAATACTGTGAAAAGCCATTGACTTAAATCTCCACATGGTGGAAGGCAGGCACAACAGAGAGAGAAATTACTCTTTGCTTGGAGTTGTAGTAATGCCTTCATTGGTTTGATGTACTCTGAGATTATTTTGCAATTGCTTTCTTAGGAAGCTCCTTTTGCTCTTGCTTTGGGTCTGTTATTTTGCCACACCTGGGCTGTTTTCTGTTTGTTGGTAGGGGACAACCCACAAGGAGATGGCCATTCTGTGACAGGGTAGTTTCTTTTCTTACATGTCATTATAAGACCTGGGGGAAAAGGCTCAAACCATATGGATTTTTTTTCCTTCCTTTGTATGCTAACAGGGAGTGGGTTTGCGCTGAGCAGAATAATGTGTTAGGATACAGCTGGCATAGTCCACACATGACCAATTGTCATCAGTGTTAATGAGGAGTAGAAGCATTGATGGACCTTGACCCCTTCAATTTCCCTGTTTATTTCTGATATTGCACTGGGTGACAGCTGAGTAGGAGAGAGCCATTTCTATAATGGGAGGAGTAGTTAAAAACTCTGTACCTGGTTCTGCTTTCACAGAGGTATAATGCCATTGAAGTCAAGAGAATTTTTCTGTGGCAACAAGTCGAAACAGGTCCTTTGTATTGAATACTAGATAATTTAAAGTGATAGAGATGGGCCTCAGGTGCCAGCAATGAATCTGTATTCACAGTTTCACAAACTCCAGAGATTTCTATAACCTTGGTTTAAAACTGGGCCCGTACAGAGATGGGGATCACCTGCTAAGTTAGAATGTATTTCCAAACCACATCAACATTTCTGGGAATGTGGATGGAATTTTGGTTTTGTGTGTTAAATATTGGTACTTAAGCATATGCTTGAAGTAAGGCCTCAGCTCATAAATCATTTTTTTTCTAATCACACAATTAATCAGAAATTAAACTGCTGTCTCATTGCTGACTAATTCATTGCATTCAAATAAACTAGTTGTTATCTGTTTCTAACCTAAAGAAGCAAAGAACAGATAAGAAAAAACAAAACATCCTCAAATATTGATGCTTTACATTTTTCACTCTATTTTTTCCCTGCAAAGTCAAAAGTGTATTAAAAAGTAATATTGTGCTGAGCTCACAAGTATGCAAATGCCTCTAGATATGTTGTCTCAATAAAGTTTATAGAATGCATTCCCAAAGGTCTGACAACAAAACAGAATAAATCGCAAGGCTCATAAAAATATAATGCATGCCGTTTTTGCTTACATAAACACAAACAAATGCAGCAAGTGGCAGGAGTGTCGCTGTTTGAGAGGGATCCTCCATTCACACCAACTTCTTTCTGTTGTCATACAGATGTGGAATAAATTACTTCCAACTAAAGGCAAAAATAAACAGTACAGTGTGTCAAACATAGTCTAAGCACACAGGCATTAAAAAATGCATTTTTACAGTGTCTATAGGGAATTGTTTTCCTCTTCCTGATTGCAACAAGGGAGGTCTAGGTTGGAGGTTAGGAAAAGCTTCCTGTCACGGTGGTTAAACACTGGAATAAATTGCCTAGGCTGCTTGTGGAATCTCCGTCATTGGGGATATTACCTTAGATAAACTTCTATCAGGGATAGTAACAGAGGAAGCCGTGCTAGTCTATATACTATCAAAACAAAAAAGCAGTCAAGTATCACTTTAAAGACTAACAAGGTAATTTATTAGGTGAGCTTTCATGGGACAGACCCATTTCTTCAGACCATAGCCAGACCAGAATAGACTCAATATTTAAGGCACAGAGAACCAAAACAGTAATCAAGGTGGACAAATCAGAAAAAAAATTATCAAGGTGAGCCAATCTATCAGGGATCATCTCGATGATGCCTGGTCCTGCCATGAGAGCAGAGGACTTGACTTGATGACCTCTCGAGGTCACTTCAACCACAGCCACACAGTAAAGTTATTTTGAGATAACAGCTTTTATTTAAAAATAACTTTGCTATCATCTACACTACACACATGCTATTTTGAAATAAATTCAAAACAGTGGGTGCATTATTTCAAAATCGGTAAATGTCATTGCAGGAGGAATAGCACCTATTTCAAAATAGGTGCTGTTAAGACATAGGATATTGCTTATTTCAAAATAAGTGCTATTGCCTGTGGCCGTAGGTATAGTAGCCCCTGCCTTTTGGAAGGGGTATGCTAATGAGCCACTTTGGCAGATGCTACTGAAGCATGTCCATGAATATGCAGCACCGCATTAGCATAAAGGTGGCCATGCACATTTCGAAAGTGCCGCTTTCGAAACTCACACTCCTTGTGTAGATGGGGCCTTTTGTAAGGACCCCCAGACTTCAAAAGCCCCTTCTTCTCATTTGGCTTTGGGAAGAAGGGGCTTTCAAAGTCCGTGTGGGTCCTTGCAAAAGGCCCCTGTGTACAAGAGCAGTGTGCATTTTGAAAGCGGCACTTTAGAAAAGCACACAGCTGCCATTATGCTAATGAGGTGCTGCATATTCATTGCAATGCCTCATTAGTATCTGCCAAACTGGCTCGTTAACATACCCCTTTTGAAAGGCGGGGGCTAGTGTGGCCACAGCCTGTTGAAATAGTGCTTATTTGGAAATACCGCCTATGGCTGCATCTACAATGGACCGCCTTTCTGGAAGCAGCATGCTAATGAGCTAAGGGGAACATTCAAATGAGGTGCAGATTTAAATATCTCATGCCTCATTTGTATATTTCCACAAGCTCTCATTTCCAGAAAAGCCTTTTCCAGAAGCCAAAGCTGCTGTGTAGATGGGGTTCCTTCAGAAGGAAATCCCCCTTCTGGAAGACCGCTTATTCCTCAAGCATTTTAGAAATAAAGGGTCCTCTGGAAGGAGGGTTTCCTTCTGAAGGAACCCCATCTGCATGGCAGCTTTGGATTCCAGAAAAAGGTCCTCCAGAAGCGAGATTTCATGAGACTATGCAAATGAGGTGCTGAATATTTAAATCTGCACCTCATTTGAATGCTCCCCTTAGCTCATTAGCATGAAACTTCTGGAATGGCAGTCTATGTATTTAGAAATAGCACTTAGCTATTTTGAAATACATTTTTGCATGTAGGATCATTATTTTGAAATAGCCTTCCAGTTCTAGTATTCTGTGATTCTCTTCCAGTGAGCTATTTAGGGACTTATCTTTGGGGATTCCATTTGCCCACAAACAAAACACTGGAGATGGGGAAATGCTTAATTTTACAATGCAACCCTCCCCTTATCTTCCCCCACAAAAAAAACATAGCAAAATTCATTGCTAATTTCTACAGAGGTCAAGATACAATGTGTGTGTGTGAGGAGGTGTCGAGGGAAGCAGAACAGTTATATGCAAGGGAAACCTCTTGTTTTACTGCAGAAGTGGGGATTGAATACTTTCTCTTGGATTTTATGAACAGGATTTTTATCAAGGAAGTGATTCTTCTGGATTCTGTGAGCAGATATTGTACTCAAGGTCAGCGAAAGGCATGATATTCTTAAATATAAAGGCTACGTCTACACTAGCACACTATGTCAAAGTAGCCTATTTCGAAGTAAGGACATCGAAATAGGCTGCTTCGACGTATATCATCTACACGTCCTCCAGGGCTGGTGCTGTCGATGTTCCACGTCGAAGTAGCAACGTGGAACATCAAAAGGAGCCGCCCCAGAAGGAAATGTGGAGCGTCCACACACACAAGTGCTCCCCATCGAAATAAGGGGCCAGCAAAGCTCCAAGCCACTCCCTTAAAGGGCCCTGCCAGACACACTTGCCCTGCACAGCACAAGATCCACAGAGCCAACAACCAGTTGCAGACCCTGTGCACGCAACATGGACCCTCACCTGCAGCAGCAGCAGCCAGAAGCCCTGGGCTAAGGGCTACTGCCTGCGGTGACCATAGAGCCCCGAAGGGGCTGGACAGAGTGTCTCTCAACCCCTCAGCTGATGGCCGCCATGGAGGACCCCACTATTTCGAAGTAGCAGGACACAGATCGTCTACACATGCCCTACTTCGACGTTGAATGTCGAAGTAGGGCGCTATTCCCATCTTTGGATGGGAATAGTGATTTCAATGTCTAGCCGCTTAACGTCAATTTCAATGTCGAAATAGCACATGGAGCATGTAGATGCGATGCGTGCTATGTCAGCGTTGTGCCAGCTACTTCGAAGTAGCTGGCTAGTGTAGACGCACCCAAAAATGAGGCAAAAATAGCACTAAAGTTTTATTCTGTTGGCAGTTTCATAAATTTGTGTCAGGAAACGGATGTAGTATAATTAGGTTTTCCATTTGAAGTGTTTGTTTTCTACTTTTAAGTGTTTCTTTTCCAGCAAAATAGTAGCTGATTTTTTTAGAGAAAAATATTGATTTCCCCAACATATACACCCACACCATGTATAATATTTCATTTATTCATAAATAGTACCATCTCTAAATTCCTGTGCTTTTGGGGGATGAAGTCCCAGTGTATGGAGGAGGTGAACTTGACACATCTGTAATTAATGTTCCACACTGCAAAACAGACATTTTTAATATTTTCAGGTATTTGATTTTTAAAACACTCTTCTCCTCTAGTGTACTCCATAAAACATTCACAGTGGGTTAGTATACCTTCATAGCCATCCTTTGCAATTCAATTTGTAGAATGTACTAAGGCTTCACCTCACCTTCAGAGAGAGTGCATCCCTTGAGCTGGAAATGTACAAGCACTATGGAATGCTAACACACCTGTTCTGGCAACATATAGCTGTCCTTCTGGGGTAGCTCAGGTACATGGGGAAAAAATAACTTTACTCTTGACTCTCATGTAACCCTTCACATTTCTACTTTGCTTACTGTCTGCAGTGTCTCTCAGCATTACTGAATTTAAGGGGATTGGGCAGATCAAAAGCTCCAATTGATGTTACGGAAAACAAATGCCACATCCTGCATTAAGTAATGGGTTTGCTCCCTTCTTTAAATAAAAAAAGTTATTTTCATGATAGACAGCAATCTGAGTAAGTGTGGCTAGATTTGCTTTCTTATATTTTGATATTGACTGAAATTTTTTGGCTTGGTTGCACTGTATTTGTTTTGCTCAAGTAACCATTTCTTTTGCTTCATAGATATGGTACATTAGCTATCATAAAAGAAAAAAAAGTGAGGTTGTGTTGCTGAAGTGGCAGGAGACAGTAGTGCTTCACATTTAGTTTTTTTTTTCCCCTGGGAAAAAAAAAGTAGAATAATTCCAATCCTTGCAGTTTCCTGACCCTTGACTGCATCCTCCTTTGGAGAGTCACATTGGGTCTGTTCCCCATTAACCAGTAGGAGCACTTATGCCGCCCTACTCCACAATGTTTTCCTGGTGTGATGACATTCTGTATTGCTCCCAAGACAGGGCTGTGGCTAAAAGCCATTACTGGAATTGCTTGAGATTTTGTTTTAAAAAATTAAAAAGGGGTAAGGGAAATATTTGACACCAAACCTTGTTGTAGAAAGGGTTAGTGTCAATGAATTTATCATTTCAGAGGGTTCTGTTTTGACATTTTCTAAATGAAAAATTCATTTTATTTTATTTGAAATGACTTTTTGTTTAGGAATGTATTCATTTTAAAGTTTAGAAAATAAACAAAAAGGAAATAATTGTAATGTATGTGTGGATTAATCCAACCCAATTATTGTAGATTTCCAGTTTGTAGAAACTTTTTGTGATTTCAGCTTTTTATCCAATTTGGATCAGAAATTTTTAAACAGTCTCAATTTTTGATGGAGGCCAAAACAATTCCCTGACTTTCTGTAGTTGTAAAAGAGAATTCTACAGATAAGTCTGTAGATTTAAGTACAAATCACATGCTTTTGGGGTTTGTTACAAATTTTCAAATTCAGCAAGTTTTGCAAAACTTCTGTGAACTTTATGAACAACCCTGGACCAATGCCAAGCAAACCTGACCCGATTTTATGCTTCCAGTTGAAACTATGGGTAATTCATTCCTTTCCATGAGTTAGTCTCAATGCCAGCTGAAACAGCATTTCCAGCTGAGTGTTCGTATGAGATTTGGGATTTTTTCAAACATAAAGATAAAAAATGGGAACTACCTGTAGCCATTCATCTGAAATACTGCATGTCCTAAGGGGTTCGGATGAAATAGGATATGCAAAGGAACACTCACTGTTTTTTTGGTGTTTGTTTGTTTTTTTCACAAAGCAAAAAAGACTGACCAGTGAGATTTTCCAAAACTATCTCAGTTCTCAATGGGAATAAACCAAAATCAGATCTATGAACAGATTTCATCTTGAATTTTTGCTCTCCAAGTACTTTACAGTTTAGTAATTAGTTCTTACAACATAACATACCTGAACTTCAAGGTGTTATCCATCATGCAGATAGCACCTAGAAATCAAATGGTTTGCCCAAGACCACAGTGTAGCTCACTATAAGGATCATGGCCAGGTATTCCTGGCTCATAAATCTGTGCTCAGTCCACTATACCACAGCTCAAATTTTGTTTTGCCAGTGACCTGAATTTTTATATTTAAAAAAAAAAGGGGCAAAACCTCTGTGCAAATCTCAGGTAAATCATGCCTAATGAAAATATGCAAACTACATTCACTGAGAATATCTACTCTGGCCTGCAGTTTCGAAAAGACACGTAAATAAAGCCACTTCCCTCAGAGCTATGCTTAATGCTGTAGCAAAGGTTCCTAACTGACTTTAATGGGAATCTGATTGAGGAGTACCACATTAGCACAAACCAGGAACCTTTTAGTTTGCACCTGCAGCATCTATGTCCAGGGAATTACAGCACAGCATTTTGGGGTTCATTGCTATTCATATCTCCATAATCCAAACCGTGGGGCAATGCAGACAAGTCCTACATTTCTCACAGCTTTAACAATGAAGTTTAGGGTCATATTTAAAACATCTGAAAAGGAGAAATTCTCAGCTACAGGACATTTACAGGAATTCCTTATGTCCCAGTGTAAGTGGTGTAGGTGTGTGGGTTATACTGACACTGCACGTACTAGAGTGCAATTATGGGGTCTGGTCTTAGCTGCAGACCTATCTCAGGGTTGGATCTTTGCTGCTTATTCTGTATTCATATGGATTTTTTTTCACTGGGGATTCCACACCCAGAATGAGTGTAGCGTACATTGATTATATTTGGTCCATCTATAAGATGGCATAGAAGAATAAAAAACAGAGGGGGAGAGAGAGAGAGAGAGGGAGAGTCATGAAAGAATGCCAGTAAAGAGTTAAACCCAGAGACAGTAGGTTCTTTGTTAGCCAGCAGCCAGGTGAGCCAATGGGAAGGATTTTTCAATTGAAGCCATTACCAAATGGGGGAATCTTTTGTGTGGCCAGAGGGGAGAGACACTGAGGTGGTTTAAATCTGAACCAGGCTTGAAAGTTTTCAATAAATATCCAGATCTCAGAGGAACTCTGGGAATGCAGATCTGTATGTAGAATGGAAACATTTAGTCAGATGTACTCAGATTATTCTTTGTTTTGGATTTGGTGCAGGATTTTTCAGGTTGGCTGATGTACCCCCCATACACTGTAACTTTGAAAATGAATTCCAAGGAAATAAATTCTGTGTGCGTTAACCTATCTTCTTCTTTAGTTGCTCTGTAACACCATGCAGCCGAGTATGCTTTATCATGTATATCTTTTGCTTGTGTTGTTCATAAACCACCTTTCTTAAGGCAATGATTTCACTCCCATGTTCAAGAGAAGGGTCTGTGTGTATGCATGACTAAGACTGAAAGGTCAGCAGCTGTCAGAGATTGCAGGGATTCTTTTCTGTTTTCAAGATGTCTTTGGAGAGTGTGTCTTCCTAGATTCTAAAGGGTGGCTTTCTCACTTTGGGTAGTGGCAGGTATCTCCCAAGGTCAGGGAATCTGTGCCCTTGGGAAGATTTTAAGCAGGAGGCAAGGCAAGATATTTTCAGAGTCTTTTGCAGGCCCTCACCTGCTGCATTTGGAGTGTCAGAGTGGAGAACAGCCTTGACAGAAAGAGAGAGAAATCTCCATCCCAGAGATTTGGCCTGAAAAAAAAATGGATGGAGCAGTCTGTCATCAGTCAGGATGGACTTAGTTGTAGTCATCTTTTCCAAAAGTAATTAGGTTCCATATTGTTAAGTATGACTGTCACTTGGTGACAGTAGCCCTTTAAGAGGGAGCAGGGACAGTGCACCCTTCCTGTATCAGATGACCAATGGGCTTTAAAAGAGGGCAGATGGACATGGTGAAGAGAGAGATCCAGTGAGTCAAAGCAGGAAGCTGTGGGAAGTGGGAGTTTCAGTTTCTTGGGAGGATGGAAAGCAAGGTAAAGGAGTAGCTGGGAATTCCTTCTCTGTTTCTGTTGCGTTTGGGGGAATAAAACTGCCTAAAGAGGACTGTGGGTCTGGTAGTGGATTGTTTGCAACCTGGGGAGAATCCACCCAGACTTGTGACAATGAGATACATCACCTGAACCAGATCATTAATATTTTTGTGTATATTATTCCGATTTTAATTGTAGTCATGAGTAGATGAAATATTTGTTTAAAAAGAGAGAGCAAATACCTCTGGAACATCAGCAGGCCTATGATCCCTTTCAGTATGATACACTATGCATGGGAATGTTGTGATTCTTTCACTGACATTGTAATGACTTTCTCAATACCAAGGCAATGTCAGCCTTACTATAGTTATCCTGCCCGATAAGAATAAGCACTTATGGGCATGCAGCTTCCACTATCATCACTAATGGAGGGATTGCAATGTAAATCAATGTAACTTTTCATAGTACCCATTATTTGCATATTTATATTTGAGTTTCAGAATCCTGGAGGAATTAACAATTTAATTAAAAATGCAAGTATGAACATTTGTCTGCTGAGTAGAGGCTCAGTCACCATGGCTGCATCTACACTAGCAAGTACATTCGAAATTAGGATTGGAAGACCGAGCTCTTTCGAAAGAACCCATGGAGTGTCCACACATACGCCACACTCTTTCAAAAGTAACTTCGAAAGAACTCCCACGTTCTTTTGAAGTTGGTCCTCCGTTCCCAGGATGGGAAGAGCACCCTCCTTTGAAAGATAAATTTCGAAAGAGAGCAAGCGTAAATGCTCCGCGGCCCACTCATTCAAAAGAAGGAGTCCTCCATGGCGGTGACCAGCTGGCAGGCAGCAGTGCCACTCACAGTACAGATGGAGCTCTATGGCTTCAGCGTCCAGCCGCTCTTAAGGATTCAGGCTCCCAGAAACCCTCAGGCAGGAAGCTGAGAGCGTGTAGCCAGCAGTGAGGCCATGCTACTCTCCAGCTCACCAGCCACTGCAATGGCCAGCCAGTCCCCCACACCACCCGGACCCATGGCTGGCCACCTGGACCCCTGCCCACCCCAGGGGCCCTCCAAAGACAGTGGGGAGTCATCCCAGGAGGTGGGCCAGGCTCCGAAGCATCAAGCCCCCTCCTGGACAGAGGCCAAGATCCAGGACCTCCTCTCCCTCTGGGAGGACGAGGAGGTCCTCCCACAAATGGGGGTCCATCACCACAATGTGGTTGCCTTCAAGCAGTTGGCAAAGGGGCTGATCGGCCGCTGCCACCCCACCTGCACACCAGACCAGGTCCAGTCAAAAGTGAAAGAACTGCGGCAGGGGTATTGCAGGCCCCAGGATGCAGCTGGGCAGTCAGGGGCAGCCCCCACAAGCTGTCCCTACTACAAGGAACTCCACCGCCTCCTGGGGCTGAAGCAGGCCGGACCCCCCCACCATCCTCCTTGACACATTCGTGGGTGACACCGAGCCAGAGACAGCGACTGAGGGCGAGGAGCACCTGGGACTGTCAGCCAACTCCAGGCAACCATTGACAGCACAGCGACTCGACCCCCACCAGTGATGACGAGGGCTCAAGAGAGGGGGCCCTCACCATCGACCTCCCATCCAGGCCGTCCAGACAGGCCCCGTCCAACTGTGCCTCGCCTGCCTTCCCAGAGGGACCCCCAGGTAGGTGGTGTGCACTCCAGCCTCTCTAGTGCCTGGGGAGGGAGTGTCAGGTCCCACCCAGGGTGGCCACAGGCATCCCACACAGCCACCAGCCCAGGTGCATGTGGACCTTGGACAGCTATGCTCCCTGGGCTCTCAGGGGGATGATGTGTGGCACTCAGCACCACACAGATGGGACAGCACCAGGGTCTGGGCAGACTTGGAGGGACCAGGGAATGGGCGGGGCACATCCTTGGTACCTCTGCGGGGCACCCAGGGACATGGACCCAGAAAGGGGGGGTGGGCAGGACACGGGGACCTGCACCGGGGACTAATGATCCATTTGCCCCCTCCCCTTCTGTCTCCACAGCTCCTGCAGCTAGTGGCCGGACCAGCCCCACCACAGAGGGCGAGGGGGAGCGGCCCAGATCCCGAGCAGGGAGTGTGCAGGGCCACCGCCAGGCCATCCGACAGTGCCACCAGGGCAGTGATGAGGAGGCAGGAGACGCTGCCCATACCGCAGCTCTGAGGGACCTTACTGGCATGCTGCAGGAGTGGCTTGCCATGGAGCAGCAGGCCTGGGACTGGGTCATGGCGAACATGGACGCCCTGACCCAGGCCATGGTGGGCCAACTAGAACCAGCTGCCGCCCCACTGCAAGCCACTCCTGCCCCTGCCCCCACCCCCCCATCCCTCATCCCCCCCATCACTCAGCTGCCTCCCCACCTCCCTGGTCCTCCGGTCAGCCTCCCCACCCCCAACATCCCCCACCACCCAGTTTCCCCCCCCACCCCAACCCCTGCAGCGAGCCCACCCCCACCCATGAGCCCAGCTTCTCTGCCCTTGTCCCAACTCACCTGCCACCAGCTGCCCTGATGCAGTTGGCCCATATGTTAATGGCCAGGGTGAGGCCATCCCCCCGCCCCCCACTCCCCCCTTGCCAACCCCAGGGAGCCCGCAGGGGCTCCACCGCAGCAGCGTCCCTACCTCCCCGTGCCACCTGCCCCAGCCAAGCCATGACAGACCACCCAGACCTGGGGAGGAATGTGCGGACGTTGGCGACGGAGATCCCATCACTTGACCCTTCTGCCCTTACCCTCTGACCTCCCAGGGCCCAGAGGATGACCACCTGGGGGCACAATGCCCCTGTATATAGTTCCCTGCAGTGCCCCCTTCTGTGATACCCCCTGTATATATTTCCCCCCAGCCCCCTTTTCTGTGATACCCGTCCCTGTACATAGGCAAACCAGTAATAGCGGTTAAGTAAAGTGTTTATTTGTGGTTCCATCTGGGGCACCTGTGCATGTGTGGGGGTGGTGGGGTGTGTGTGCATGGGGGTGGGGTGTGTGTTACTGTGGTCCCCACTCAAAGGCCTGGCACAGGGCCTCCCGTATCCGCAGCCTGTCCCACTGAGCCTGGCGGCATGGGGCGGCAGGGGGCTGCTCATACCTGCACCTTGCCTCAACAGCCCACTCATGCATGAATGGCTCATGCTTTGCCTGCCAGAACACTGGGGAGGCCCACCTCCAGCCTCGTGAGGAGGCATCTGAAGCGCCCTTTCAAGCATCCAAATGCCCACTCCATTGTGTTGCGGGCCCAGTTCAGCCACTCATTAAGAACGTCCTGGCTGGGCTGTGTGTGTCCCGTGTACAGACTCATGAGCCAGGCCTGCAGTGGGTAGGCCGTGTCCACCACAAAGCAGGGTGGCATTGTGGTGTCCTCAGTGGGGAGCTCCCGCTGGGGGATGAAGTTCCCCTTGGCCATGCGGCGGCCCAGCCCCAAGTTCTGGAACACCCTGGCATCATGGGCACGGCCAGACCAGCCCACACAGATGTCCTGGCACCAACCTTTGGCATTGACGAGTGCCTGCAGGACCACAGAGTGGTAGTCCTTATGGTTCGTGAAAGCCCCGCCGCTGTGCTCTGGGGCCTGGATGGTGATGTGCATGCTGTCCAGGGCCCTGAAGCAGTTTGGGAAGCCCAACTCCTCGAAGCCCCGAAAGGGCTCATTTGCCATGCGACCCTGCCCGCAAGTCTTCCTGCGCCTGTACTTTCGAAAGAGCACGCTGCAGAGTGTGGACACTCATTTTCAAAATTGCACTTTGAGACTTTCAAAAGAGCGGATTGCACCTTCGGTCTCTGTTTGTCTGTGTGGATGCTCCCTTTCGAAAGGATGGCTTTTGACATTCTGTTTCAAAAGCTGTCTTTTTGAAAGGGGGCTGTAGTGTAGACGTGGCCCATCTGTATTGCAAACAGAAACCATACAACTTAGTTCTTAAAATCACTAGGACATCACAGAAATGTGTTGGTGTGCATGCACTTGTGAATATAATATACAGAAAGAGATGTCTGCTTATAGACATTTTAAGAAGTTTCTGTAACTATTGCTTTATCAATAGGTTAAAGAGATATAAGTTGTGCCACTGTAATTATATCAGTAGAGAAAAAGCAGTAAACCCCACCTCCTCCCATGTGCAGAAACCTACTGAAACCAGTATAGAGGAAAGAAAATAAGATAGATATACTGTTGTAATGCACCCTTAGATCAATTTAACTTTGTATATACTAGGGATTGTTCTGCTGTAACTATGTTAGTAGAACAAATCACACCACCAATCAGTATAGTAACAGAGATACAAAAACAGAACGTAGACCAGCCCAAATGATAGATTGAAAATATGAAACAGAGCTATATAAACATGAGGAGTCAGGAGTTGAGTTTCTGTCTTTGAGTAGGAAGCTTCTCCTATTTGTCTGATTCCAAGTAGGCATCTTATCCCCATTTTCTTTTTTGCTATTTAGATGCAATCAAAATTCACAGGCTATGATTCAAAGATGATTTTGGTCTCAAGGAACATCTGATCTAAAAAGATTTCCACCATTTCTATCTATTGATCCTGTATGATATTTGTCTCCAAAATGTATAGAATCTGAGTGCATGACTTTTTCATGCCAAAGTCATTCAAGAACAGGCCCCAGGAATCAGTCCCATCACATCCATTCCTGAGTGGCTCTCCCACCTGCAATCTCAGCATCTGGTGCTGAAAATTAGATGTTGTATGTCAACTGATGGAACATGCTGTTACCGCTCAAGAGATCTAAGTTCATGTTGCATGTCCACTGGTTGAGAGTATCTATTAAAATTTGAGAGCAAGATCTTGGAGTCATAGTGACTAGTTTTTCTGAAAACATCCACTCCATGTGCCATGGCAGTCAAAAAAGCCATCAGAATGTTGGGAATCATTAAGAAAGGGATAGAGTAAAACAGCACGCCTTAATTGCCTCTAAATAAATCTATGGTACATCCACATCTTGAATATTGTGTACAGATGTGGGTGCCTCATCTCAGAATAGATAACTTGGAATTGGAAAAGGTTCAGAAAAAAGCAACAAAAATTATTAAGGGTATGGGACAGTTGCCATACGAGTAGAGATGAGTAAGATTGGGACAGGATATTATAGAGGTCTATAAACTCATGACTGGTATGGAGAAAACGAATAAAGAAGAGTTATTCACTCCTTCCCATAACACAAGAACTAGGGATCACTGAATGAAATAGGCAGAATTAAACCAAAGGAAGTATTTCTTCATAAAACACAATGTCAACCTGTGGAACTCTTTGTCAGAGGATGCTGTGAAGGCCAAGAATATAATAGGGTTCAGAAAAGAGCTAGATATATTCATGGAGGACAGGTCCATCAATAGGTATTAGCTAGGATAGACAGGGATGGTGTCCCTAGCCTCTGTTTGTCAGCAACTGGGAATGGACAATAGCAGATAGATCGTTTGATGATTGCCTGTTCTGTTCATTCCCTCCAGGGCACTATCAGAAGATAGAATACTGGGCTAGACAGACCTTTGGACTCGCTCGGCATGGTCTTTCTTGTGTTCTTATGCACCCAAGCTCATTCAGGCTGGGGAATGAAAGTACTTTGAACTACTTTTGTGCCACCTAAATGTGATAACAGCAAGTTGGTACTAAGACAACCCACCAGCCCCTCCCCCTCCCAGATTTTATTGCAGTTGGAAAAATGATACCACTGATTCTTCTCATCCCAGGATTTACTCTTGCCTCTCCTCAGTTGGTCCTCACTCCACAGGCAAACAAATGCATCCACCTGCCCAGGGGACATACACAACCTGAATATTTCCTCTGCACTCTTCTATGATTTCCTTTCCCTTTTTACCATCATGCATATGTAGGATCATGCTTTCTGTTAAATGATTACTGGCAGGTTTGATTATATAAATAGCACTCTGCAATTCAGTGGATTTGTGAGCAACAATGAAGCCTGCTGGAGATGCATTCTTCTTCGCAGTCTCATTTATCAATGTACAATTTTCACTTGCCATTTATCATCTGCTTTCCTCAATGTCTGCAGGATTTGTAGTCAGCTAACTGGAGCAAAGACCTGTTTTGAATACCTTCCTGTACCTGGCTGGCTGAATGACATACTCCTGGATTTTCCCCAGTTTAACTTTACTTTAAGTAAACTTGACAGGTTCAATACAACCTTGCCAAGAAGGATATATTTGGCAGAATCATAAGGAATCACGAATAAACTGAAGGCTAGAGTTGGACAGAAAAGATAATAATGATATGCACTTCTAAAGCATGTAGGCATTTATAATAAGAAACTTCAGTTGCAATAATTGAATGCCTTTTCAATACAAAAGGACCATACAACAGTATAATGGAATATATGAACTGCTCCACTTACCCTCAACAGGTACTGTGCCAAAGAATGCTTTCTCTTTGTCATTGCTACTGTTATGTATTAGTATTCAAGTTTGTTAGTTTTAGAGCTTCTGAACTACTGTATAAAATGCTGTGTACAGAGAGCATCAAAAGTTAGAAAAGATCTGTAAGGTCCTCAGAAGTTCATCATGAGCTCAGTCATCACAGAGAGGGAGGCTGGTCTTGTGGGCTGAGGCCCAAGGGAAGTTGAATTCATTTGCTAGCCATCACAGACTTAATGTGTAACCTGGAGCAAGTCATTTAATTTCTTTGCCCCTCATCTGTAAAAGAGGGGGACTCCATTTCCCTCACACTTTATCTGTCTTGTCTGTTAGAGTGCAAGGTCTTTGTCACAGGGATTTCTCTTGTACTTTTGTAACAGAACTTTAATATTGGTTTGGGTCTCTCAGTACTACTGGAGCGCCAAAACAAACAAGCAGTCACGTAGCACCTTAAAGACTAACAAAATAATGTATTAGGTGATGAGCTTTTGTAGGGCAGACCCACGAACAACTGGGTCTGAAGAAGTGGGTCAGCCCTACAAAAGCTCATCACCTAATAAATTACTTTGTTGGTCTTTAAGGTGCTGTATGATTGTTTTGTTAGAATACAGACTAACACAGCTACCTCTCTGTTACTGCTGTAGTACCAGTCATTGTCATCTTCATTTCTTCAGTATCAAAGCAAGATTGCTCCACATATATAGCAAGAAGACTCTCACATATCTCAAGTGGTACGAGTTTCCACTCCAAGTTGGATTTTAATACTCAGAAAAATTTCACCCCACCCGCCAAAAAAGCCTTTTTGGTTTTGTTTTTCAGCCTTCTTTTGCATTTATGGTTTGTTTTTGCATTCTGCCTCTGCATGGACAACCCTGCTCAAGCAGGAAGGCAAGGCTCTCCCTTGATACCCTTAGTTCTACGTGTTGCTGTTTGATCACTTTACTTGACCTGCATGTTTAGTCATTTAAAACTACTTTTCACTGAGCTTTTGAAACTCCATTCTATATATTTCAGAGACACATGCTCACATTATGACACCACAGCTATTTCCCGCTAAAATCGCCTAGCCCCAGTATGGAAGGCAATAATCAACCTTCCGCTACATGAATGGGAAACTCCAGCAAAGCTGACTGTGCAGTTATTATTTATATTATCACAGTAACAATAAGTTCAAATCGTGGCTTACCTATACACTATACAGGTATGGGGAATGAGACACCTAAAACGATATCCTGACCATACCTCCTAGTTACCATGAAAGATTTGCTTTATCCAATTCCCCACGTTAGCCAAGAGTTAACAATGTTTTCAGATCTGTATTTTTCAGTGTACGTATCTTAGGAGTTTGTACAACTGCTGTCCATCACTGTAGTATCTGAGCACAGTCCTCCAAAAATCAGTTAGCAGTATCCATGCTCCTAGTGGAGTTTGTCATCTCTGGATCTTCTCCTATTTAAAAAGCATTCAGTTTGTCTTTGCAGAGTTATCTGTGTGAAAGAATCTACATACAGAAGCAGATCCTCAGCTGGTATCTCTTGTCATAGTTCCAGTGATACTCAGTTGATGTCAACTATCATAGCACCATTGAGTTATAACCATTCAGATCAGGTGAGGGCCTGGTCCATATCTTCCAAAATTTTTCCAGTATCTATGCCCTGTCCTTTCACTTCCCTCTCTTCAGAAATGTCAAGCTCCTTCTAGATGTAGATATTGTGCTGAAATGGCATACAAATGACAAGTAAATAAAAATCATTTCGAACGTACCCTGGCTATGTCTACGCTCACCCCAAACTTTGAAATGGCCATGTAAATGGCCATTTCGAAGTTTACTAATGAAGAGCTGAAATGAATATTCAGCGCCTCACTAGCATGTGGGCAGCTGCTGCACTTCGACATTGACGCGGCTCGCCGCCGCGCGGCTCGTCCCAACGGGGCTCCTTTTCGAAAGGACCCCACCTACTTCAAAGTCCCCTTATTCCCATCTGCTCACAAGAATAAGGGGACTTCGAAGTAGGTGGGGTCCTTTAGAAAAGGAGCCCCATCGGGACGAGCCGCACGGTGGCGAGCCGCATCAATTTTGAAGTGCCGCGGTCGCCCGCATGCTAATGAGGCGCTGAATATGTATTTCAGCGCTTCATTAGTAAACTTCGAAATGGCCATTTACATGGCCATTTCGAAGTTTGGGGCTAGTGTAGACACAGCCCCTGTGAGGCAAAATGAGATAGTGCATCATTGCCTAATTAGGATTAAAAATTAGTTAGAAGCCAAAAAAGGGACAGGAAATGCATGAATAGAAGAATTTTCCATGGCTTCATATTACCTGGCTCTTTCTATTGGCTGACATTCTACTATCCCCATTTTTTCAAAGGAAACACTGACTGATGGAGGAGTTAGTCACAGTTTTCCAAACTGTGGGTGTCTCCATTTTCATATGTACTCCTGGAAACATCTTGTGCCTCATTTTCAAAGGTGCTGAGCTCCAGACTCCCTCAAAGCAGGTGCTTGGCTCCAGTGAACATCAGTCCATCACGTCACTCATACAAAAATGGAGTTATCTGAAAACCAGTGACCACTTGGGAAAAAATTGGACCTAACTGCAACTGGCCTCTGAAAAATAAATAACAGATCACAGATCAGGAGAGCTGCTGCTTTTTATCTCCATTATTCTGTTGCCTCTTCTTTCCATTTTAGGTTGATGTGACCCATAGGGAATCATCTTCCATGGGTTTTGAATCAGACTTGTAGCTACTGGCATGTTAGCCTTTCAAGCATCCCTATTGGAAAATTACATTATGAGAATATGAGAATAGCCAAATGCCTAATAAAATGAAATACAGCTAGTTTTACTGGGAAGCTTTCTTTGAGTTTCTTCTGTCTTTCTTAATCAATTATGAATAGGCTGTGATTACTGTAATCATTATGCAATTAATCACCATAATTACATTTTATTGGTGTAACAGTTTAAAAAGCAACTAACATTTTCTGCTCTCACTTGACTGGAAGACTTCAGGAGCTTGTCATAGTTACTAAAAATATGACTTTGTAATTTATTCATTTTGTAATTTTACTTTTTTTTAAATAAATGTAGCCATATAATGTGTGTGTGCAGGTTCATTAAAGTCATATATGGAGAAGTATCCACTTGTAGGGAGTGCACATTATTTACCCATTGGAGGGCACTTTTTGTAATAATAATACACTCCATATGCCTCATAGAATTAAAAGAAACATGGCACAAGTATGCGCCAATGGGTTTTATTTATTATATTCATTTTAAATAATGAAATGGAAATTTTATCTTAAGACATTTTTGTCTCAGGTTAATTGATTACTAGTTAACGTGAGGTAGTTTTAACTGTCCTAAAGGCTAGTCTTCACATTTCACCAACATTTGTGGTTTACCCTTGGAACAGCCTAAGCCAACTGAAAAAGTATGTGTTAACTAGGAAAATGGTATGTTCTTAACTCGATAGCTAACACATGGTCACTCATTTGAGGTAACGTATCAGTAAAGACAAGACAGTTGTATTGTTCAGATGAGTTAGTAAGCTAGGGTAAACACTACTACTGGGGCATCTTATAGGTGGTTGAGGTAAACTTGGGAAGGGGTATCTGGGATTTACTTCAACCTTCTGCATCAAAGTAAAACTGTCATTTGCTTTGTCTTCATTAGGATTCAAGAAATCTCTCTTCTGTGCTTATCTTTAATAGAGGAGAAGCAGGGGTGCAAGCAATATTTTTACTTTCATTACCAATGCAGCAAGACCAGCAGTGCCAGGGCCATGAACTGCCAAGTTCAGCAGAGCTGTGGCTGTGAACTACCAATCCTAGGCTGAGCCTTGGCAAGTCCTGGCCCACATTAAGCATTACCTGTCTCATGTTGGTTGTCTTGTTCTAAAAGACATGGCCTTTTATCAGTGAAGTTGTTGTGTAAATGCAGCATGAGGCTTTGTTTTTACTTGAGAAAAGGTAAAAATTTAAAACATGGTCACTAATGTCTAGTCTATACATACATTTGATAGTGAACGTATGTTGGTTGGGGGTGATTTATACTGGTACCAGTTCTAATGTAGATGAAGTCACACTGGCATAAAAGTGCTTTATGCCAGTATATGTGGCTCAATTGAAATCAATGGCAATTTCCTCCAATCACTTCACTTTTCATCCTTTAACTCTGAGTAATGTTTCTGCTTCCTATCTTTTCAGTGATATTGCAGGTTGGATCTCTCAAGTCAGGCAGTTTCAGGTCCAGCAATGTCCATGATCTGGCATGATTTTAGTTAACCAGATGTTCATTTATCATGGGTGTTGCCAAGTTTCCTTCAGTTGCATAAAATTTGTTTACAGCCACCAGTCCTGGCTCTCAGTGTTCTGTGCTGTTATTTAGCTCTCATTTTCCTCTAAATGTCTTCTTAGAGCCCAATAAGCAGGGGAAGTGTTGGTAACACTGCCAGACAATATTGACCTCCTGTGGCTCAGCAAATTCTCTGGTTCAGCACTGGTTAGGTTCTGAGGGTGCTGGACTAGAGAGGTTCAGCGTAGTACAAGTATACCAGATTGGCAGGGCTGTAGGGGCCGAGCTAAGGCCTCACTTGCTCCTTGCCTCTGGTTCACATGTACTTGGAGAAGGGAGGATAGTTCCACAAAGACCTCTCTCCACTCTGCATCAGTTCCTTTTAGCACAATGTGTGTACAAGGTTCATATGGGGAAGCTCTCATGCTTCTTCCCTATCCTGAGTGGGTGTTGAGGGCTGGGTCAGAATCTAGCCCTAAAGTTGGAGGTCACAGCTGGAGTGGAATAGGTGCCAGAACGTTTATCTTTTTGAAGACTCCTAGACATGTGGCTGTTATATGATACACTGCATATAACATTTCTGTCTGCTTTTGTATTTTGCAAAAAGCACACATTTGAAAATTATCATTTCAGCTCTGCAAAATTCCTGTTTTTCTTCTTAGTGACTACGTTTTTGATTCAACCTACGTTCACACCTGTAAAATCTGGGGTTAAAGTTAGAACCAGCTCCAGATCTCATCATAACCTCGATCCAGAATTCACTGAGCTTCACTTATTTTTGACATAAATTCCAGAAACCCAAGTGAAGATAAAACAGGAGCCTGGGCTTGTTTGAAATGTTTGCACAACTTTAATTTCTCTTTCAGTGGACCTGAGCTGAGAGTTTCATGCCTGTAATGAATCCCAAAATTACATGAAACTTGCCTGGTATGTGTTGCCTTGAGAGAATTTTTTTCCTGGCTCTTGTACTAATGTATTTTTGTTCTCTAATGTATTTGTAAAAATTATTCCACTAGAACTAAATCAAGCCCTCTAAAAATTCTGTGGGGTATAGAATCATATTGACGAGCAGAGATTTAAGCACATCAAGAAATGAATTAGTGTGCCATGAAATTACGCACACACGCACATACACATGTACACACACAGATCCCTGTATGTCAAAAAGTCTGTTGTCTTCAGCTGCAGCATGTTACATGCACATTGGATTTTTGGAAGGTTCTCTGTAGCAGATTCTCGAGATGAAATCAGTCATTTAACACTCATCAGGTATTTAGGTTAGGGCAGAGAAAACAGAGTTAAGGATGCTTCCAACACACAGGGCCAGGAAAACTAAAGAATGTGGAGGAAGGTTGAACAATGTTTTGTCACTAAAACCTATTTTTATTCTCCAAGAATGTTCATATTTGTGCCACTGCATCAAAAGGTTGGGACAGCCATTATGTATCAAAATGTATCATTTTAAATTGCCTTTTTTTTTGTTAGCACCAGCAATAGAGATGTTGTTTTTTCCTCAGAAAGTGCTTCTCTCATCACGAGTAAATTATAGTATATGAAATACTAATTGCAGTATTATGAAGAAGGGCAAACTTTCCTGGAGCATTTTATCTATTAGTAGAATACTAATGTGCCTCTTCCTCCTAAAGCAGAAGAAGCGAGCCATCATGAGTATTGTTGTTTCCCCACTGGTGCCCCATTTATAAATAAAAGGCTATTTATCTTCCCTTTAAGTGCTTAAGAGTCTATGAGAGCCCTTGGAAGGGACTATGATTTAGTATCTTCTGAATTACTGTGCATATATTAAACATCAAGCATCCCCTTACAACCAGATCACTCTCACTTTTTTTTCTGAAAACATATAGTGTATCACATCACACAGCTGAAATATCATCAAGCATTTCATTGTCACAAGCAGATCGGAAGGCTTTGTGATATAAATGCATGTGGGTATACTCTATAGCTCATTAATGCTAACGACAGATGAGCTGAGGTGAGCAATCGACAAAATGACTTCAAACCTTGCTCAACATGAGAGCCAACAGACTGAACTAAAAACTTTTTATAATTTGATTAATTTTAGTTAATTTTTTGGTTTAATTTGTGTGCTCCCTTTGATTTCTGGTTTCAGATGGATGTAAAGAAATACTAAGTGAGACAGGGTTGGTTGGTCTTTCTGGTTGTTCGTTGTGCACTCAAGGCAATCAAAGAAACCTGTGCTTAAACATTTTATAAAGATGCCTGAACTGTTGAGATGCAGAGACTATTTAAAAATGAAAAATATTGAAATAAGTTTGTATACATTTTGGATACATATCCAAACTTACTGCCACCCTCAGTAAATCAGAGCTATTACTCAGTGTGCTGTAATCTCCTTTGGGCAAACAGGACACAACCCTCAGTCTCCACTGCCAGTGGGCTCCAGGTAACTGTTTTCACTACCACCATTTGTCTTTGGAAATTTTACCTTATGTCCTCCTTTACTCTGCTGATTTGTTCTAGGTACCCTATGCTCCAGAGCAGGGTGCTCACTAATTAGTATGTTCTGTTTGAAGACCAAAGCAAAAAGTCTTTACAGAATCCTCCAATTTTACATCCCCATCTCATGTCCAACCACAAACCTATACATAAATTAAAATTATCTTAAGATATCACCTATCATTCTCCAAACTCAGAATGAACTAATTCAAAGTGAATAGTATATATGACAAATGTAACCATCCTCTTCTACTCCCAAACAGCTTCACACAGTGCAGTTTCCTCAAATATATTTATTCAGATTCAGTTAACATTTTTCCCTATTTTGCCCTTCTGTGAATAATGACTCATAACAATCCACACATATTCAGTACTCAATGTGCTAAACTTGAGCTAAGCTAGCTTAGCTAGCCATTTTGCTTAGTTGTAATTGGCGGGATGAGTCAGTGTTGTTTCATTGCCTTGAATGCAGGATCATTCAAGCGGCAGCCGCAAATACTCATGTATGAGAATTTATTATTTAGTTTCCACAAATAAGCATACGGGCAACTACGAAATGCATTTTCTGTGAACACTTTTGCCTCTAAAACTTGAACGATTGAATGTCCATGGAAAGCAAACACAATTGATGATGGGTATCAAGCAAAATAAATGCACTTTGTAATTACAATGAATATTGATATAATTTTTGCAGAATGTTTTATGATCACACCCAGTCTATAAAGTTAAATAAGACATTTGGAGTAAATAGAGCAAAACAACTCTTTGCTAAGTCCTTTGCATAGGCAATAGTGTTTGATTCTGGGAACACCCATGGGACTCTGCCTAGGAAGTAAAAGGGGACAAAGTGGGGATATGAAAATGCTGGAACAAAAGCCCTATTTTAAAATTTGATAGCTGTAAGAGGATCTAGTTGCTTGAAGCTCACTTCGACTGACTACACACAACAGCCACTGAAGTTAATGGGATCTGCTTGTACTGAACATCTTTGAAAATCAGGTCACATATTTACTTTAAACACTTTAGTCTTCCCCTCAATAATCAGTCCTTGAGCCCCTTAACCAATTTTCCACTTCCCATCCTTAATATATGTATGAGGATTCTTAATTTAAAATCAGAGTGAGACAAATAGCATAAAAATTACACAATTAGTGTGGATACAAATCGGTGTGAATATCTGTGTACTGTCTGAAAACCTCACTTAGTTGTCTGCAAAATCAAACTCCAGCTACAAGGTATAAATGTAATTGTCAATATTGTTTATTATGTACATATATGCATACTCATAGAGATTGTGTCATTTCTATGCCTCATATGTTCCATTCTCAAAGTCTAATTAACTGTAGAGAGCATAAGTTAATATTTATTGTCCAAGATAGTCATTTCTTCACAGGAAATGGATTCTCCTGAAGGAAGATTTAACTGCCACCTCTGTGATACTCTTAGAAATAAAATGATGAATTTCCTTGACTATGTACTATTAACAATCTTCAGATTACCCTGGGCTTCTGCTTACGAAAGAGGCAACATTGATGTCAGAATGGAACACTGGTGTTGTAAGAAAGGATGCCAGTGCTTTGCTGGATTGTGCTATTTACTAGTAACTGGAGAGGCTTTCTTCTTTGTGTAAGTGGAGGAAACCAGTGTTCTTGGAGGTGATGTGCCCAAGTCTCATTCCCTATTCTCAGCCACTTTTGAGAAAAGACTTGAAAGCACAGAGGCAGGTGTTTGGTTTATCAGAAAAGAAACTTCCAAATGTCAGAGGCAATATCAGAGAAGTATAAAAAAGGGAGAATGTAAAATGTGTAGAGAGATAGGAGGAACAAAAAAGAGGCCAGAAGCTTGGCTAACATAGAATCATAGGGCTGGAAGGGACCTCAGGAGGTCATCTAGTCCAGCACCCTGCTTCAAGCAGGATCAACCCCAGTCAGTCATCCCAGCCAGCACCTTGTGAAGCTGGGACTTAAAAACCTTGAGGGATGGAGAATCCACCATCTCTCTAGGCAACACATTCCAATGCTTCACCACCCTCCTGGTGAAGCAGTTTTTCCTTATGTCCAACCTATGCCTCTCCCTCTTTAACTTCAGACCATTATTCCTTGTTCTGCCATCTGACACCACTGAGAACAGTTTCTTACCCTCCTCTTTAGCACTCCCCTTCAGGAAGTTGAAGACTGCTATTAAATCACCCCTTAGTCTTCTCTTCTGTAAACTAAACAAGCCCAAATCCCTCAGCTTATCCTCATAGGACTTGTGATCTAGCCCCATAATCATTTTTGTTGTCCTCCACTGAACCTGCTGCAGCACATCAACATCCTTTTTATACCTGGGGAACCAAAACTGGACACAATATTCCAGATGTGGCCTCACCAGTGCTGAATAGACGGGAACAACCACTTCTCTAGATCTGCTCAAAATGCTCCTCCTAATGCACCCCAGTATGCCACTGGTCTTCTTGGCTACAAGGATACACTGTTTATTCATATTCGGCCTTTCATCCACCATAATCCCTAGGTCCCTTTCCAATGTATTGCTGCTTAGCCAGTTGGTCCCCAGCCTATAACAATGCTTGGGATTCTTCTGCCCCAGGTGCAGGACTCTACACATCTCCTTTTTGAACCACATCAAATTTTTTTTGGCCCAATCCTCCAATTTATCCAGGTCACTCTGGATTATCTCTCTACCCTCCAATGTATCTGCCTCTCCCCCTAGTTTTGTGTCAGCCACAAACTTGCTGAGGGTGCAATCCAGTCCCTCATCCAGGTCATTAATAAAGATGGTGAACAACACTGGCCCCAGAATGCCTCAGAAAAGAAGCTTAGATGTTATAGCCTCAGTTCAGCCAAGCAAGTGCTTAAATTTAGAGTATATAGCCACATTGACCTCAGTGGGAATACTCACATGCTTACTATTAGAGAAGTAAGTAAGTCACTTGAAGATGCATATAAGCCCCAGCTCTGCAAGAAGCAAGGTGGGGTAGAGAATGGATAGTCAGTCATTCATCTCGGCAAAACAGGTACAGGACATGCAGCAGAAAAATCCATAAAATTATTTGTAAGTGGGTGAGTAAGTGAAGTCTTGATATTCTGAAGGCACAGGTTTCTGAAAAGCATGGTGCAGGGAAATTTTACTAATGCCCACACTAAACATAATTATCATGCTTATAAATGCCCTCAGGATTTAAAAAAAAATCTAGCATAAGTGTGTGACACTGCAGATGTAATTTTCTCTGCTATTGCTGTTAATACAGATTTGCTTCCCTTGATTTCAGCACAGCAAGGTTGTGGGTGGTAGGAACTGAGTGGTGGGGAGAAAAGAGAAGATCACTCTTTCTAATACTTATTTGCTCATCTAGCACCAAGAATCTTTCCTACACTGTGCCCATCTCCTTTTGTGGGCCCACACCAAGGGCTTTTTATCCCTTCTATAACCATATCTTCCAGATGTGCGTAGACTCATGAGTGTGACACTTTGCACTTGTATTCAGTACTAGAAGTCTCAGCATATGTGTTACTGCATGGAGAGTTCTGGTGTCAGAGCTCCATTGTCTGTGAGCTCATACACAGTGAAAAGTCCTCGCTCCAAAGAACTTGTATTCATTAGGGTGATAGACAACCGATAAGTACAACAAACAGGGGAGCATAAGGAGACAGCAAGACAACATTATTAGTGTAATTATCTGGGGTCTCAGAAAACCAGCACCTGTGGCATTTTCTTGTGTATGGTCCTATAACACCTTCCATTTGATGATACCGAAGCACTTTTCAAATTTTAATTTGACCTACATCAATCTGTTGGTGCAAATAACAATTATTTGTCCCATTTTATATATAAGGACCAAGGTTTTCAAAAGTTACCAGCCTCAGGGTCCAGTTCAAGGGCCTTCTCACCCACTTGGATGTGTGGGAGCACAACACTCACCAAGTTGTGTGGGTTTGTTGTGCCCTACACAACGTTTTGGAGTGGAAGGGAGAAGTCTTCCTCCTGGGGTGGAGATTGGATGCTACCTGCTAGGGTTGTGCCTATAAACAGCTGGGCACAATCACCATCTGTCAGCCCCATCAGAATGGGCTGCAGATCCAGGAGGCCCTGAGGGACAGCTTCTCCCATGGTCCCCAATAACCCTTTCCAGGACATTTCTAGTGGTGCCCTCAGGGCCACTGCCCTACCCGCCTCACCACCATGATCCCTCCCTTCCCTACATGACTGCTTTTTTGTTCTGTAATAACAAGCTATGTACCATACAGTGACGTGCAAGGAACTATTCACAGTGCAGGGAGGGGCTTTGGGAAAGGGAGTGAGGGACCTCAGAATATGGAGAAAGTGGGGGGTTATGAACTTGAGGGGCAACAAGACCCTGATCAGCATTTGCCTTGGGATCCCCTCCAGCCACATGGGTTGGGCTGGGGTGGAGGCCAGGACCAGATGGAGGTATGGGTGCCGGGGGGGCAGCCAAGGCCATTGCCCATTGGAGCAGGTGGGGGTCAAGGACACCCTGCAGAAGGGCCAGCAGGTACAGGATGGCAGGGGCAAGGATAGCAGCTGTGCAGGGGCTGGACCATCATGTCTCACCAAATACCATAGCCCTGCCTCAGTTCTTTCGCCTTTGCCCTGACCCAGTCCATGGTGGGGTGGGGGTGGGGGTGGCCCCATTCAGCCAAGGCAATGGCCATTCTGTTATGATTCTCTACATTTCTTGGCAGACTTTGGGGTCCTGCAGGCATTCCTCCTCCAACCACAAGTCCAGGAGGGCCTGGACTTCTGCCCCACTCCAGGAAGGGGCACAGCATTTGGACCTGCAGGATGGATCCTGGGATACCTCAGTCCTCTCCCTTGCAGTCCCAACGGGAATCCTGAGTTGCCTGGTGTTTGGCCATTATTGCTGGGGTGTGGGTGTGAGAGTGTATGGGAGAGCTGTGCGGCACACTGCTGCTCACGTGCTCTCAGATTCCTGCCATGGTGTTCCCTGGGCTCCCTCCAACTTTAAGAATGGCTGGAGGTAGGAACCATACAACACTGCTTGCTGTGGACAGGGTGTCTGCCGGGGCACCTGTGCAGCATTCTAGGGGCCTTTTCTGTCAACAGAAGCCCCCCTGGAACATCCAAATTGGCATTCAGTCAAAAGATCTCTGTTGACAGCCGCATTCTTCCTTGTATGAGCAGGGTACGGCTGTCAAGAAGAATGCAGCGCTTTTGTTGACTTAACTAGTGACAGAATGCGCTTGGCAATCTGGATGCTCCATGGGTTTTCTCGACAAATCCCTACAATCTAGACATTAACCTTATTGTTTTAAGTAGGTTAATGCTGTTCTGTTCACCTCAAAAGGTCTGAAGGTCATGTTGGATTATAAACTTTATATTTAAGATGAAAGTGCGAAATAGGATTAGGATCTCATGGAAATAAACTTTCATGTGAGCATTTAGGTAATTCTTACCCACATAGATTTTTAAGTCCAGAAAGGGACAAGAGCATTTGCTCAAATCTTCTGCGTACCATGGGCCACCAACTCTATGCAGCCCGTGCACACTAAAACCAACAGCAGTAATTAGACCAAAGTATAACAGCCCCCAGGAAACCACACCAGAGGTTCTCAACTTTTTACCCTCTGAAGCCCCACAACATGCTATAAAAATGCCACAGCCCATCTCTGCCACAACAATGGTATTTCTGCATAGCCAGTACCTTAAAAGCCAGGACTAATGTTAGGGGTAATCAGGGCTTTTTTCCCAGTGGAATGCAGCAGAACTGAGTTCTGCCACCTTTTTTCCTGGCGCCACCATTTTTAAGTTGCAGCTAGACAGTTCTGAGCCTCATGTGGCTCTTTAAGGAATCACTGGTGACTCCTGCCACTGCTCCTCCTCTGTCTTCCTTCCTGGTGCAATGAAAGAGCAGGACTTGATTTAATTGGATTAATGGTGAGCAGGAGGGATTGGGCTGTTAAACCAATTAAACTGACTCCTGTTCTTTCAGTGTGGCAGGCCCGCGAGCTGCCCCTGCCCTGCTATATGTGTCGGGGGAGATGGAGCACTGGTGGAAGCCTCGCAGCCACACAGAAGTGAAGAGGCTGGCCAGTAAAAAGCAGCGGCACATGGGGCTCCTGGGGTAAGGAAAGCGAATCCTGGGTTTGTGGGGTGAGACAGTTTGGGGCCATGCAAGGATTAAAGGCTGGGGCCAGTTTGGGGCTGTGGGGGGTGGGTTAAGCCTGGGGGCAATATGGGACTTGGGGGAGGGGAAGAAGAGGGGAGAGTTCGGGGCTTAAGTTCCGACACCTTTTATTCTAGAAAAAAAGCACTGGGGGTAACAAGCATTGCAATACCCAGGTCCCCTGCTACAGCGGGTTCTGCAATACTAAGTTGCCTGGGCTTCAGTTTCAGTCCCAAGTGGTGGGGCTCAGGCTTTGGCTTCAGGGTCAAGAGCCCAACTTGAACACTGCACGTGCCTGCTGGAAATCTCAAGCATGACATTTTAGGAATACAAGACTTATACTGGAAGTGAGCCCCAGGGCTGTAGAGCCCTGCCTTCTACCATCACAACTAACCCTACTCTACAACTGCATTCTCATAAATTTGTCCACCTTGCTCTTGAAATGAGTTGTTCGTTCCCACAACTCTTACTGGGAGGCTTTTCAAGAACCTTATCTCTCTGATCATTAACAACCTGCTAATTTCTAGTTTGAATTTGTTTAGAGCCAGTTAAGAGCCATTTGTTGTTGGGCTGACATATGTCCTTTAGTATAAATAACTATCTACCACTAACATTTATAGAGAGCAGTCCTATCTGCTCTTGGCCTTCTTTTTACTACACTAAACAAGCTGTATTCTTCCATTCTTCTCTCTGGGAGACTGGCACCAGGTGGAGTATTCCAGATGAGCTCTTCTCTGTGCCTTGGTGCGTTGTACAATGGCATTAATAGGTCTTGCTCCCAGCCAGGCTGGAAATTTTGTAAGTAGGGATAGTTCAGTGGTTTGAGCATTAGCCTGCTTAAGCCCAGGCTTGCGAGTTCACTCCTTGAGGAAGCCATCCAGGGATTGGTCCTTGGCCCTGCTGAGGGGGTAGGGGACTAGACTAGATGACCTACCTAGGTTCTAGGAGATGTGTATCTCCAATTATAGCTTAAGTACAATCCTTCCTGGTATTTTACCTGTCATGGTTCTAATCCTAGCTAAACAGTGAAAATAAGCAGTGTGCAGGAATATGGCCCTCTTCTGCTCACACTGAAATAAATGGAGTAACTCCCATAGACTTCAGTAGCATCAAGATCAAGCCCTGCAAGTTTAATACTTCAGACACCTTGGGACAATGTGATAAATAGTTAAGCCTTTAAAGCCCTGGTCTATATTGGAACAGTGTGGTGCTCCAACAGGTATTATGCCACAGGGAAGTGAAACATGTAGAACTGTTGTGTGCAAGCGCAGTTTGCCTATGATGATGCACCTGGAGAGGAGTGCAGCATTTATTCCTATTTACAAATGACTGGTGGACAACTGGGCTGCAACCTTCTGAGGTCCCTTCCAGCGCTAGGATTCTATGATTCCTTCCTTCCAAGGTGCACCTTGTTGTGCAAGCCAGAAGTGGTCTTTTCGGGTTCAAGGAGTGTAACTGGGGAAGAGGCTCTGTGTCCCCTTCCTGTACATCCCATCAGTAGCTAGTTACGAATCTGACTCCCCTTTTGGGCACAGTAATTCTTCTAGGAACACAAGCATCACCAAGCTACATAAGAATCATTGTTCATATAATCCAGAGTCCTGTATCTTTTGGATCAAGCAAGGAGTACTAGATGCTACAGAGGATGTTGAAGAAATCCGTTATTAGGCTGTTGTGGCATAACCTGCCCATGGGGAAGTAGGTCTCCTAGCCTCCTTTACTTCCAGCTTGATACTTTCTCCCATCACCATAGTGTTGAGGGCCTTCAAATATCAGTAACAAAGTCCCTGGTGGACACCTACATGTTTTTTTCTGACGCTTCTAACTTTTCAGCATGCAAACTCCATAAGGAGCTGGGAGGAAATAAGGAGGTCGTGTTTGATTATTCTTTTAAAAATTTATTTCCTCCCCCATTTTTTGTTTTCTTTGTTTTAGTTTTAGGTTGGTAATGGTGGTGATTGTCTGGGGAGTAATAAGTACAAGCGGCTGTCAGCACTGTGAAAGTCATTCTTGTGGTATAAAGTCTCTGGCAAACGAGAAGGTTTGACAATATTTCCTAAAGATATTCAAAAGCTAGATTTACCTCATCCCCTCTAGACTTTTGTTTTATGTCACTGTTTCTTGTCCAGGAATTTATTTTCCTCTCCTGACTCACACACCTATCCTTGTGTTTAGTTCTGACATCCAACATTGGAGAGTAGGTTAAGATCTGTAGCAGGATGTGTATATTCCTTTGGAAAAGGTAGCATTAATTCTGGTAGTCGTATTGTTCATATAACTGTCCAATCACTCTTGTTAAATTCCTGGTTTGAACCAGTGAGTGTACAGTGGGAGGCTGGCCTGGCTCCATGCACCAGAAGGGGCAGGACTAAGGGTAAAGAACCTTTAGCGTAGCCCAGACTGCAATCCTGCCCTCCCCCACCTCGAGTCACACACAGCAGTGCTTCTATGGCACTTCAAAGGGGCCTGGCACTCTGGCCACATCACTGCTGAAATAGCCGTGACAGTAGGCAGATCTCTGGGACCCTTTGAAACACTAGGCCTCAGGGAACTGCCACCTTTGCTCGCCTCCCGATCCCCACGCTCCCCTGCTGGGTCTGGTGAGAAAAATATCCTGTGGTAATGGGTTCCACACTCTGATCGTCCGTTGTGTGAAAAGTATTTCCTTCTCCTTGCCCTCTGGTTCACCCATTTCATTAATTCTGATTTGTTTTCAAAAGATGCTGAACAAAGCAAGGGAAGTGGTGCTTCTGAAACTGCTCCATATATTAACTAGGAACTAGTGAAGGTAAAAATAAAAGGAAATACTTTTCACCCAATGGGCTATTAGACTATGGAAATATATATATCCTGCCATATAGTAAAAAAAAAAAAAAATAAAACACGAACTGAACCGATCCTTTTACACATGAATGAATTATCTGATAAGCCTGCTTCATTCTCCTTTAGCAGTATCTCTGAGCTTTATGTCATTTAAAAGTTATTGTAATGGACTGGTACAATATGGAATATTTGCCCTTCAATATAATGCTGAATCTTTTTACTTGTTATCAAAGCATATTTTAATAGAGTGGTACATCAAGAAACACCATCTCATACCTATTATAGTTCGAATTTTTCCTGAATAAAAATCAAGAAATATACATTAAAAAGGTGTGTGAATACACTAATTTTAAGAGCATATTAAGATGATCCACAGACTAATATTATTATTATTATTATTATTATTATTTGTATTATGGTAGTACCCAGAAACCCAAGCCAAAATGGAGGCCTTATTTTATGAGTTACGGTAAACCCTCAATTTAACAGACTAATGGGGAGAGGGGGGTGTCTGTTTAAAGCCAAAAGTCTGTTAAATCAGAGGGTTTACTACCTACCGACCCTCACCAGGGTCCCCCAGTCCCAGTCCATCCCCTCCCCCCACCCCCAAAAAATGCCGGCTAGTCACCGTTGCTGGAACCACTGCCACCAGAGGAGCCACCGGATCCTGCTGCTGTAGTTGGGGACGCTGCCACAGCTGAGGGCCCCCACTGTGCTCAGCAGTAAAAGCCCTCTGTGGCCTGGAGGAGATGCCGCCAGCACTGAAGCTGCCATGTGCCACTCTATAGCAGGGGTGGGGTGCATACACAAGTGCTGTGTGCCCACATACATGCCCCACCCTAGGCCATGGTGGTAAGTCCCCTATCATACTTTTTTGTGGGGTGGTGGCAACTTAGGATTTTGCAGAGTTTGGAAACAACGGGGGATGAGGGCTGGCAGACAGCCATTGTTCCTGAAGTCCGCTAAATTGGCGTCTGTAAAACTGAGGGTTTACTGTACTGTATAAACACACAACCAGACTGTTGCTGCAGCTTAAAGCTCCCAATCTAAACAACAAGACAAAGAGTGTAAGGGGAAGCTATGGTATAAAGAGGTGGTAATTTGTCCAAGGTCAGTGGTAAAGCAAAGAATAAAACTCCAATCTTTGGAATCCTATACCAGTGTCCTATTGCTGTCACTCATGACATGGCAGGGGTAAGAGTTGAAGTGACACTTCTTTCAATGGACGTTCAGCTGCATTTAGAAGCAAATTCAAATCAAATTTTTCTGGAGCTCTGAAACGTCAGTGTAATGCTTTCTCTCCAGTCCCAGTCAACACATGTGGTGCTCTTCATTGACAGCAGATGACACCAAGGGCCAATGAACAAATGTTCAATCTCAGGAAGACAAACTGTGGTATCACTTATTCTGGGTTATGCAAGATTCTGTATGGAAGCTCTGAGCTTTGGAGAGGGAGCAGCGTCGTCATCTCTCATTAGATTCATTTTTGAAGTAGTTTCCCCTAGGAAGCAGGGTTTGGCACTGGGCTATAATTCCTGAAAGAAGTGATTGCCGGCATTTTGTATGACCACCTTTTTTCAGGACTTTGTGTGTGTGTGTGTGTATACACAGAAACTAACACCACTTAGTCTATGTCTACACATACGCAATTCTAGCTACAGGAATTGTGTAGCTAAAATCAATGTATCTGCACTCTAATTTGGCTGTCCATACTGGGGAAGGGAAAGTTTCTCCCATCAACCTCACTTACTCTTGGCATCTTGCAAGAAGTACAAGGGTCAAATGCGACCCCTGAGAGGTTGATTTTGCACTTCCATACTAAACATGTACAATCAAATGTCAGAAGATCAACCCTGAGTGGGTCAATCTTCCAGGGTAGTGTTGACATAGCCTTAGAATACAGTAGACCCCCCAACTTAGGCAGAAGTTGCATTCTTGGCAACCCCATGTAAGCTGAATTTTCATGCAACCTTGGGGAGCCAGGAAACTGACCAGTGCACCACCAGTGCTGGTCAGTTTTCTATCTCCCTTGAGCAGTGGAGGTCTGTGAGCCAGGCACCAGCTCCCTGTGCTCACAGAGGAGAGGAAACTGACCAGCAATGGTGCTAGTCAGTTTCCTGGCTTCTGCAAGCAGAGGGGAGCTGGGAGCCAGGCTGCTGCCTTGTTCCTGGGGAACAAGAAACTGCTCCTCTCAGGGGCAGCTACAGTCAGGCTGCTGCCCCGACCGAAGCGGTTATCCCACTCCTGTCAGAGTGGCAGTTGCGTTAACCCAAGATAAGCACAACTCAAGTGCACGTATCTTGGGCTTTTACTATACATATATAGACACATTTACCCCAGTGGGAATACACACATGCTTACTATTAGACAAGTACGTAGGTTATTTGCAGAATGGGGGTGTTATATGCATCTTCAAGAGGTAACTTGGGGTAGAGGATGGATAGTCAGTCATTCATCTCTGCAAATCAGGTACAGGACATGCAGCAGAAAAATCCATAAAATTAATTGTAAACAGCTGAGTAAGTGAAGTATTGATATTCTGCAAGTTGTAAATGTTAGCAGGAAGGCACAGGTTTCTGAAAAGCATGGTGCAGGGAAATTTTACTAATGCCCACCCTAAGCATAATTGTCTCATTTAGAACTGCCCTCAGGATTTAAAATAAATCAAGCTTAAGTGTGTGACACTGCAGATGTAATTTTCTCTGCTATTACTGTTAATATAGATTTGCTTCCCTTGATTTCAGCACAGCAGGGTTGTGGGTAGCAGGGATTGAGTGGTGCGAAGAGGAGAGAAGATCACTCTTTCTAGTATTTCATTGCTCATCCATCATCAAGAATCTTTCCTACACTTGTGCCCATCTCCCTCAGTGGTAGAAGTCTTGGCATATGTGTTACTGCCTGAAGAGCTCTGGGATCAGAGGTCCTTTGTTTGTGAGCTCATACACAGTGAAAAGTCCTGGCCCCAAAGAACTTATATTAATTAGGGTGATAGACAACAGATGATGTCACTTTATGCTCCCCTGTTTGTTGTATTCAAGACAACTATATTAGTATATTACTATATTAGTATAATTATCAGGGGTCTCAGAAAACCAGCTATGTAAGCACCTGTGGCATCTTCGTGTGTATGATACTATAACACCTTCCATCTGATGATATTGAAGCACTTTGCAAACTTTAATAAATTTGACTTACATCAGTCTGTTGGTGCAAATAACTATTATTCATCCCATTTTATATATAAGGCCCAAGGTTTTCAAAAGTGGCTAGTGATTTTGAATGACTCCCTTTGTAAAAGCCCTGATTTTCCACAAATGCTGTAAAAAAAAAATTAGACCCCATAAGGGTCTACTTTGGCACCCAGAAAATGAAGCCACCATAATAACTAATCAATAATAAAAAAAAATGAAAAGGTGCAAAAATCTAAGATACAAAGGAGTTGAGTGATGTCATCAATGTTGCAGCCAGCAATAAAACTGAAGTCTTCTGAATAAACAATCAGACGTCCTTGCTCCCCTCATCTGTGCTCAGTCATAACTGCAATTCTGTTGTTCCCAGCCTGGCCTAAGTCAGAATAGTCACACATCTCTTGCAGTAAATGTCACTCAGAGTGAGAGGTCTGTGAGTAGATATTGTCTCTGTAAAACTGATGAAGTGTCTCTTTCTGAACATATATGTGGATCCAGATGCATGCCATGTCAAGGATATCTTAAGAAATTGTTGAGGTACTATTTAGCAGACTTATGTGCATATTTGGTCCATAAGCATTTTTGATTATTATTATTTTCATCCTTCATTGCCAAGGAGTTATGTGCCAACTTCTCCTTTCCACTGCCTTCTGAAAAAATTGATATGTAAAATGTGTGATCACAGTTCTCTGTCTTGAAAGGAACTCGTATGACAATCAAATGAGCCCAGGCACTTTCCCACTGAAAGCCCCATTTTCCAGAGCTGCCACAGCATAATAATTTCTTTATTTAATAAGAACACATTGTATAAGACACCAAAGAATCATAGCATCAGCTGTATAATTCTTCAGTGTTTATTTTCCTATCTGTGTATGCCAAAAGTATTTTGAGATGCAACAACTTAGAAATCCATGTCTGTAATTATATTTGTTTCACTGGAATTGCATGACATCTCATGAAACTAACTGGAGAGTTTGTTTACAATAAGTTGTACCCCACTGCTAGTTACAGACATAACACAAAATACAGAAAAAAATATGTAAGCAGACAATAGATTTAATGTGACTTCTGGGCACTCCAGAGGGATTTGTGTAATTTAAAGGCTGCACACAGACCAGACACAGACACAAACATGCACATTAGGAAAAAATTGCAATAAAAATCATTCTGAATCTATCAGTGTTCTTCCCCACTCATCACCATGGTATCAGAATGTCTGCTGTGCAGACATATAATCTGTAAACACAAAAAGTGTTGTAAGCAATTTAGTATATATCTGTTTCCCCTAATCTACTGCACAAGTGACTATAAAAATGTGTCCTCATGTTTCTGGTTAGTAGTAGAAGTGCTGTAGTCAGTTATTTTGAAGAGATGTCATGGTGAAGAAACAGAACTGACAGACAAAGAATTTCAGGTTTTGACATAGAAGTTAATGTACACGCAGTTATTTGTTCCTAAGATATGACAGCATAAGTAGCAGCCTGCACCATTACTGCTTGGCCATCTCCTTTATAGCCATTAGAAGAATCCCATCTCTTCTTTCCTGTGAGAGACAATACAGTTGTGTACCAAGACTGGATATTTGCAGATTGATCAGCCATACAAGGGATACATGCTTGGGATGTCTGTCTGACCACATTTATGTACAAATACCCCATTTACCATGTACCTATGGTATTTGATAATGTATGCAGGAGACGCACATTTGAAAATCTGGTCTGTAGTAAAGTAATCTTGCATCTCTTCTTTGAGAGGAACCCACACAAATATTCTACCAAGCACTTTCGTTTCTCAAAAGATACATAAGATAAATTTTGTAAAAGCATTCAAGTGATTTGGAAAGTCAATCAGGCTTAGGCTGCTGTGTGCCTAAGTCACTTTTGAAAAAGGTTCTTACATTTTTTGGAAGTGCCTATCCAAATAGGTCTTATTTTTATTATTGTTTTATACAGAGCCATACTAGGGAAGCATTAATGTTTAAGAAATGGAAATGGTGTATCATTTTCCCTGAAGAGTGTGCAGTCTAAGTTCCCAATACAGAAAAAAATTCCTTGTCAGGATACCACATAAACTGGGGTTTAATGTTAAAAATTGGCTTGCAGGGTGTTATGTACAGGGATGGATCATAAGTGTCTTTTTTGAATATGGTTTAGGGTTCTTATTACACCAGAATATGAGCCTAAATTATAGTGCTACAGTCTCTCTATGGAAGGAAATACTCATCTTTTTGAAGAATCAGAACTAGAGCTGTCAACTCTTCAGGATTTGCTTAGGGTCTCCAGGAATCGGCATCAGTTGCTCAGTGATAATTGAAAGCAACCAAGGAGATTTTCTTAGGCTATTTTAAGAAAGTGACATTGCCACATTGGGAAAATATTGTCCTGGAATAGCTCCAGTCAAAGGTGGCAAGCCTCATCAGAACCTTGGAATAAACACAGGCCAGCAAGGAATGTTAGATAAAGGATGTGGAGGAGGGAAAATCCTGTGAACTCTTACTATACGTATTAAGACAAATCTGTGGAACACAGGGCATTTAGGCTACGTCTGCAACTAGCACAGTATGTCGACGTAGCCTGTTTTGAAGTAAGAACATCGAAATAGGCTACTTTGACACGTATCATCTACACATCCTCCGGGGCTGGTGCCATCGACGTTTAACATCGAAGTAGCGACAGGGAACGTTGAAAGGAGCCGCCCCAGAAGGAAATGCAGAGCATCCACACACACAAGCACTCTGCGTCAAAATAAGGGGCCAGCAAAGCCTGAGGACAGGGTCACAGGCTGGACTAGCCCTTCTGGAGCAAGAGCAAGAGCAAGCCGCTCCCTTAAATAGCCTCTCTCAGACACACTCGGCCTGCACAGCATGAGGTCCACAGAGCTGACAACCGGTTGCAGACCCCATGCACACAGCATGGACCCCCAGATGCAGCAGCAGCAGCAGCAGCAGCCAGAAGCCCTGGGCTAAGGGCTACTGCACACGGCGACCATAGAGCCCTGCGGGGTCTAGACAGAGTGTCTCTCAACCCCTCAGCTGATGGCCACCATGGAGGACCCCACTATTTCAAAGTAGGGCACTACTGTCATCGTCGGATAGGAATAGCAATTTCGACATGTCGCCGCCTAACATCGATTTCAACATCGAAATAGCGCACGGCACGTATAGATGCCACGTGTGCTATTTTGACGTTGTGCCAGCTACTTCAAAGTAGCTGGCTAGTGTAGACACACCCTTAAAGTGAAGACACTGTCACAAAAACATGCGTGGTCTGATAGTTTTAAATACTTTGTGTACTGCCAGTGCTTAATATATGTATAACGGTTCTCTACAGCACTAATTCTGAAATTGTACAGCACTCAGACTGCTTGCAGATCTTGTTTCCATTTTCTTAGGTATTGTCCACATCACTTACAAGCTGAGAAAGGAGCAAATCCCTGACAAATATGAGTCTATTACTATTAAGCACCAGTGTGAGTGATTTTATGGACAAAAAAAAAATCACATGCTTCATTAGACTATCTGAATATGAATATTTCCCATGTTATTAAATGTTGTTTAGGATACAAACAAAGCGTCGCCCTCCCTATTACCTTCAGTCACTCCTTGACAGTCCTCTGAGTTTAGTCTCTTAAGTTTTCCATTCCTAAGGATCGTTTGAAAGAGGCATTCATTCCGTTGGCCTGTTTTGTGTGTTACTCCAGCTACCGAATGGCCCACCTTCCATGGCAGATGCTCTGGCTTCATACTTAACCCATGTATCAGATATATCCATCTTTTCTGGTTAACTTTAAAGGTTGTTAAATGCTCTGACAAAAATCAGCGTTATAAACGCATTCTATTCCATAGCGAGTGTCTGGCTAAGACATTTGATTTTAAAGGCATTTATATGTCTGTTGGCGCATATGGAGGATTTCCAGATTTCATGCTCATAAGTTCAGACAGAAATAACATTTGAGGTCAAGATTCAGAGTTTTGTCTTTAAGTTTTAGATATCTGATGACCAACTCTTATTTTAACTGGTAAATAGAAATGTCACCTTACTGATTTGTGATAGTCTTTCTCTCTAGTAATTTCGATTGGCTTGCACATCCTACTTCTTTCAATGATGGATTAAATCTTCTGCAGTATTATATTAAGTAAAATAAAGGAAGTGGTTGAGGAGAAGGTAAGGGAATACCAGACAATATTTCAACCCAGGTTTTCACGCTAAGAATTATCATTGAAGAAAACATCGTATGCCCCCCACCAAAAAAAAAGACACACACAAACATCTTAGCTTTCAAGCAATCATTTAGAATGCTCCGTCACAATTTACTGTACCATACCTTAAATTGTTGTTGTTTGCCAGTAAAAATATACGTCGTCATCCAGTCTCTGTATCAAGGTGGACAGTTAAAGTAAAAACAGACTTGAGTGAATGGTTCACTGTAGACACAGTTGTCAAACAAGGATGCATTCTCTCACCTCAACTATTTGGCATAGACGTTGATTTTATTGAGTGGGGGGCTGTGTGGTGAGCTGGTGGGTGAATGTCTGTCTGTCTGCAGCTTGATCAGCTGCCTAGGTGCCTGAGCTTGTGCTGTGCAGAGAAGAGCAGTTTGCAAGGTGTGAACTGGGGGAGTTCCCTGCCAGGTGAGCCTTCAAGGGCTGATTAGACTGGAGGCAAGGCTTTGAGCCAGGCCTGACCAGCTAGCAGTGCTCTCTATAAGAAGGGAGCTCCCAGCGAACAAGGGGTGAGCAGCGAACAGGGGGCAGCAGCTAAAAGGGAAGGAAGTTTGCCTCTGGGAGTTCACCGAGGGAGGAGCCCCGTGTTTGTTGTCCTTTTCAGGTATGGTGCTCCACCTGTGCCCTGCAAGGCAGCACTGTCAGGAAAAGGAGTCTCTGAAGAGAAGAGCCTGAAGAGCGATGGGGGAAGGTGGACCTGGGGGCACTGAGAGCAGCTGGGGGGAGAGGGGCCAGTGCAGTGAGGAGGGCAGACATGGGAGCAGATGGGGGTAGTGGGTTGGGGAGGGTCCTATGGTGATGGTAGCTGGGGGGAGGGCGGTGAAAGGTGGGGAGGAGGGTCCTGGGGATATGAGGTCATTGCTCCGCAGGGAGCTATGGTGACTCGCGGTGACAGAGGTATGAAGTAGCGGGATCCTTAACCACATTCTCCACACCCCACTGCCTTGTGGGTTATCCTGGGAAGGAGAAAGGCTAAGGGAGTAAACCCTGACAGAAAATCCGGAGTGGAGTCCAAAGGCGGTTTGGTGTCAACTTCTGGCACTGTCCCGGCAACTCCTGCAGCTGAGCTGGTACCAGACGTGGAGGTTATCCTCTCCTTTGGACTATATCAGTAAAACCAAGGGGGGGACACTGGTGTCTGGGCATCCCAGAGTCTCCATAATAAGTGCCCAGGCTCGTGCCCGGAGAGGTACTCTGGCATCGCTGAACAGCGTTGCATCAACATGGGAGGCAACAGATACCGGTTATAAGCTCTTGCTCGATTGGCGTAGAGAACAAGCGCCAGGGGTTGCCTTCGACGGTGGGAGAGATCCTTGCATCTCACTGGACAGTCACCACCCACCTCAAGCTGGGCAGCCCCAAGCCAATAGGGTACTGTCCCTCCACAGTTCACCTGCCTCTCTGGGTGCGTGAGGCTTAAGGTTCCTGAACCTGACAAGTGACTGAAATTTGGGCACCAGGCAAACCAATAAGAAAATCAACAATAAATGAGAAACATCAACAATTTAAGCTTGTTTGCTGGAATGTGCGGACCATGCTGACTGGCTTGACTGAAGATCTTCAGGCCATCAGTGACACCCACAAGACCGCTGTCATCAATGAGGAACTGAAGAGGCTCAGAGTTGATATCACTGCACTGCAAGAGATGCGACTCGCAGATTCGGGATCTCTAAAGAAAAAGGAATACACCTTTTTCTGGCAGGGTAAAGCCCAAGAAGAACCCAGAGAGCATGGTGTTGGCTTTGCTGTCAGAAACACCCTTCTACAAATGGTTGATTTAGTCATGGGCGGATCAGAAAGACTTCTTCAGATCATGCTTCAAACTTGTGCCGGTCCCATCCACCTGATCAGCACTTATGCTCCAACCCTGTACACCACACCAGAAGTAAAACAAAAGTTCTATAACGTGCTTAGTGCTGCTGTAGCGGAAATACCTGCTCGTGAACAACTGTACATCTTGGGTGACTTCAGTGCAAGAGTTGGAGCTGATTGGGCCTCATGGCCTTCCTGCTTAGGACGCTTCGGTGTGGGAAAAATGAATGACAATGGACAGCGTCTCCTTGAACTGTGCATGTACCACAATCTGTGCATCACAAACACATTCTTCCAAACGAAGCCACAGCACAGAGTGTCGTGGAGACACCCACGCTCAAAGCACTGGCATCAACTATATGTGGTCATCACTAGGCGTAATAACCTCAAAAACGTCCTTCTGACACGCAGCTATCATAGTGCTGACTGTGATACAGATCACTCGCTAGTTTGCTCCAAGCTCAAGCTGAGACCCAAGAAGCTGTACCGCTCTAAACCTGCTGGAAGGCCCCGCATTGACGCCAGAAAGACAGCAAACTCAGAGAAAGCTGAAAGGTTCAGAGAGACCCTCCAGGAAAATCTGCGCAGCAGCCCTGTGGGTGTCGATGCGACATCCAAATGGCAACATCTGAGGGATACCGTTTACAACACGGCCTTCTCAGTGTTTGGAAGAAGAGCTAGAAACACGAACGACTGGTTCAAAGCTAACTCCGATGAGATGATTCCAGTCATTGAAAAGAAGCTCGCTGCACTCCTGGAGTACAAACGCTCACCGAGCCAGAGTACCCAGGAAGCACTTAGAGAGGCCAGAAGAACAGTACAGCAGACAGCCAGGCGCTGTGCCAACAACCACTGGCTCCAGCTATGCAGCAACATCCAGACCTGTGCCGACTTTGGTAATCTCAGAGGAATTTACGAGGGTATGAAGAAGGCACTAGGACCCACCCAGAACAAGATGGCACCTCTGAAATCCAAATCTGGTGAAGTCATCGCTGACAAAGCCAAACAGATGAAGCGCTGGGTTGAGCACTACTCCGAGCTGTACTCACACGAGAACGTTGTGGTTGACGCAGCCCTCGATGCCGTCGAGCTCCTACCAGTAATGGACAAACTGGATCAAGAACCGACTGTGGATGAACTGAAGAGAGCCATCGACAGCATTGCAGCAGGAAAGGCCCCTGGTCAGGATGGTATACCACCAGAGGTAATCAAATGTGCCGCGGACACACTCCTGGAACCCCTACATGAGCTACTGTGCCTGTGCTGGAAAGAGGGTGAGGTTCCACAGGATATGCGTGATGCTAACATTGTAACGTTGTATAAGAACAAAGGAGACAGAAGCGACTGCAACAACTACCGTGGAATCTCCCTCCTAAGCGTCACTGGTAAACTGTTTGCTCGCGTCATCCTTGGCAGACTCCAGAAGATTGCTGAGAGGGTGTACCCTGAATCGCAGTGCGGATTCCACGCAGAGAGGTCTACCGTTGACATGGTCTTCTCTCTAAGGCAGCTGCAGGAGAAGTGCAGGGAGCAGAGAAAGCCACTCTACATCGCCTTCATCGACCTGACCAAGACCTTTGACTTGGTCAGCAGGGATGGTCTGTTCAAACTGCTCCACAAGATAGGCTGTCCTGCACGGTTACTCAAGATGATCCAGTCATTCCACGAAGACATGAGAGGAACCATCCCATATGACGGCACATTATCGGATGCTTTCAGAATCAGGAGCGGCGTCAAACAAGGATGCGTGCTTGCTCCGACATTGTTCGGGATATTCTTCGCACTCCTCCTGAAGCATGCCTTTGGATCTTCAACAGAGGGCATCTTGCTGCACACAAGATCTGATGGGAAACTGTTTAACCTTGCAAGGCTGAAAGCTAAGTCTAAGGTGCGAGAAGTCCTCATCAGAGACATGCTGTTCACAGACGATGCTGCTGTAGTGTCTCACACAGAAGACCAGCTTCAAAAACTGCTGGATCAGTTCTCCAAAGCATGCAAGGATTTTTGGCTTACCATCAGCCTAAAGAAGACAAACGTACTCGGTCAGGATGTTGCTGAATCCCCATCAATCAGCATTGACAACTATATGTTAGAGGTCGTCCACGAGTTCGTTTACCTCGGGTCCAACATCACTGACACCCTGTCGTTGGACACATGAGCTAAATAGGAGGATCAGAAAAGCAGCCACAACTCTGTCCAGATTCAACGAGAGCGTGTGGAATAACAAGCTGTACACTCACACCAAAATGCAAGTCTACAGAGCCTGCATCCTCAGCACCCTCCTTTATGGCAGCGAGACTTGGACCCTGTATGCCCGCCAGGAAAAGAGGCTGAACATCTTCCACTTGCGCTGCCTCAGGCACATCCTTGGAATATCATGGAAGGAGAAGAGTGACCAACACCGCCGTCCTCAAGCAAGCTGGAATCCCAGCCATACACACCCTCCTCAGGCAGCGTTGGCTCCGCTGGCTTGGCCACATCCACAGGATGAATGATGGAAGGATTCCAAAGGACATCCTGTATGGTGAGCTAGCCTCTGGCAAAAGACCTCCCGGACGCCCCCAGTTGCACTACAAAGATGTCTTCAAGAGAGACCTCAGAGAGGTAGACATCGAGCTGGACAACTGGGAAGAACTAGCAGATGACCGCAGCAGATGGAGGCAGGGGTTACACAAGGGCCTTCAGACGGGCGAGGTGAAGATCAGACAGCTAGCAGAGGAGAAGCGAGCGTACAAAAAGCACAATAAGGGCTTGCCAGACACCCACTACATCTGCAAGAGATGCAGCAAGGACTGTCACTCTCGTGTGGGTCTTCAGAGTCACAATAGACGCTGTAAATGAAGTCCTCAATTGAAACTTTAAAGGGCGCAATCCATCGTCTATGCAGACTGAAGGATGCCTACTACTGCTTTTATTATGTGAAAAAGTGTAGACAGATACAACAAAGTCATTGAATGATTCAACACCAGTACACCAGCAAAGAGATTTTGCTGAAAAATATAGCTTTTTCTAAGAAAACAAAAAAGCTATCCAGTAGCACTTTAAAGACTAACAAAATAAAGTATTAGGTGATGAGCTTTCGTGGGACAGATCCACTTCTTCAGATCATAGCCTTGTTGTCAGAGTTGCCACCATTGTGGTGCTCTGCTCTCTCCAATGTATCACTCGGCTGCGTGCATATGTTCCCTCTGTGTGCTTCCCCAGCTCTGCAGATTGCTGACATAGCAGACCTAAGGAGAACCCCCAATGACCACAGAGTCTAGTAAGGTGCGAAGGCACGTCGGCCAGGTTTATTGCCATATTGGACACAATAGTAGTTCCCTGTAGACTCCTCAGTCTAAGTCAGGGCATGCTACAAATATGCACCCACGGTCAATGGACTCGGCTCAGTCAGTGGCGGGACTTTCCACTGCCCCCTCGGCCGGACCCAGACCACATCCCAGGATTACATTCTTATACACAGGTACAAACAACTTACACCACTCCTGACGTATTGAGGTACAACCCTTCTACGTAGTTAGGTGCCGCCTCCCCCTTTGTACATGTTGGTTTGAACAAAACAACTCTATCCATCATATTACCCCTTTGCCCCTGTCATTGGGATGTATTGGCCTATTCTTTCTTATCTGTGCAATGTTCCGGGGTAGGGAGTTCTGGTACCATGTACCCACTTCAATATGCTTGGTAGATATGTTTATGCACCAGCAACCCTCTTCTTGCCAACTTCTGTGAGTAATGCATTCCTTTAGCTCACAGCTGCACTTTGCTTTCTGTTAGCAAAGTCTTGACCATTACTTTGGTTCAGGCCTAAGGCCTCATACTGGGCCTGTACTTACTACAAGCCTTACCAGAACAGACTAAGGCACAGAGAACCAAAAATATTAATCAAGGCTGACAAATCAGAAGAATTATTGTCAAGGTAAACAAATCAGAGAGCAGAGGGGCAGAAGGCGGGGGGAGTCGAGAATTAGATAAAGCCAAGTATGTAAAGAGCACTTTTAATGCAAATTTTCTGGGTCATTATAGGGGCTTTTTTGCATACTTGGCTTAATCTAATTCTTGACAGCCCCCCCGCCCCTCTACTCTGTGATTTGCTCACCTTGATACATTTTTTTCTGATTTGTCAACCTTGATTACTATTTTTGGTTCTCTGTGCCTTAAATATTGAGGCTGTTCTGGTTTGGCTACGGTCTGAAGAAGTGGGTCTGTCCCACGAAAGCTCACCTAATAAACTATTTTGCTAGTCTTTAAAGTGCTACTTGACTGTTTTTTTGTTTTGACAAGAAGACAAGTTCAATAATCAGTTAGAGGAAAGAAGTTTAATGAAAATCCAAGCAACTCCCAATTCAAGCATTGCATCGAACTATGAGAAGGGAAAAATCTTTTCAGAATTCAGGGCTGGATCTTCATCCAGTAGAAACTGACATAGCTCCATTGAAATCAATGGAGCAATATCTATATACATCAGCTGAGTATTTGCCCTCTTTACATGCTGGCTATGTCTACACTAGAAGCATCTGTCGACAGGGAAATCTCCACAGAACCTCCGTCAACAGATTGCATGTACACACAACTTGTTCTTTCGACAGAGCACTGCCAGGCTGCACTGCCCTCTGGTGCCAGAAAGCAGAATGACAGCTCTGCATTATTTTTGAGGAATAATACTGCCAAGGCAAATGCAAGAAGTCTTGTGGCACCTTATAAACTAACAGATATTTTGGAGCGTAAGCTTTCATGGGGAAAGACCTGCTTCATCAGATGCATGAGTTGGGGGCGGGTTTCAGAGGGGTATTTAAAGAATGGGGTCCCAAAAAAGGGGGGGCCAGAGCTGACAAAGTCCATTCAGGAAGGTGGAGATGGCCCATTATCAACAGTAGGTAACACAAGAGGAAAAAACTGTCAACAGAATGCTTTAAGTGGGTAGACACTCCTTGCATTATGTCGACAGAAGGCCCCTTTTGTCGACAAAACTCTCTAGTGTAGAGCCAGCCACTGTGTATAGCAAACTATAGCAATGCAACTAGTTTTAAGCCTCCTACTATCTTCAAGCTAAGTTCCTCCTGTGATGTGTAAAGTGCCTTCAATGCCCATGAAGTGCAGTCGTACTTAAAGGTGATCCACACTTCTAAGATTGAGTCTTGTACATGAAAGAGACCAGTTACAGAGCCAAGAATTCTCATCTACCAGGTCTATAAGCAGTTTATGCTGCTCAGAGGAAAATAAACTTTTTCCATAGCTACAGTTGTTTTTCAGATAGCCTTGCTTATTGCAGAATATTTAAAATATAATCAAGAAGCACAAACAAGACAAAGGAAAACAATGTGTATTTACCATAATATAAACAGAATAATGGGGACGTTTAACAAGCTTAAATAGATTTTTCCCCCTTGTTTTATTAATTTAGGTTGAAATAAAATGAGTTTTCATTATGAGTCAGAAGAATAATCACTTCTGACAAATTAACAGCTAAATTGATTTGGTGCAGTGCCTCCATGATTATAATGTGGAATATTAGTCATTCAGCTTGCACAAGAAGTATGAAAAATGTCTTGTCAATCATTTTGCTGACAATTCCAGCATCATGAAAAACAACCTCAACTTGGTTCTGTCAGTGCAGCTTTAGTGGCTGGTCTGGTTTTTCATTGTTTTTTAGTTGCCTGATCCTATTGATTATATTGGCTATATTGATTACTTTTGAATTTTCAAATAACAAATTAGACTTCTGAGAGTTGATAGGCTTTGATCCCAGAATTAGACAGGATAGTATTCGAACTGCAGTTTGTTGGGAACACACACACTTTGGAAAAATATTTTGAATTTTCTATCATTTTATTAATGATTGTAGTAAACAAGGAGATAGGAGTAGTACAATATTAACGTGATGCCCAGCATCATGTCATACCCATACTCACACAATTCCTGTAAAGGCCTAGAGATGGGGAGGCAGATGAAATCTTGTCCTATCTCTGACATGCTAAGTGAATCCAATAGTCAAGGCCTCATGAGCCTAGATCATGATTGGGCCTCATATTTGGTTTGCTTGCTACCATGAATATCCATAAGTGTTCTGTCTCCTTTGCTTATAACCTCTGCACCCTAACATTGTTGGGATGTTCTTATTTTATGGGACAATATATTAGTGACATTAACTGTACTATCGTATATTTTAGTTGTTACCTATGGCAATCGTGTGGTTATTTATCTGTTGATGTTCGTGTTGAAGCTGCTGTCAACTGACTTTTTCCAGTTCCCTCTCAGTGTTTTATGCAAAAGCATGGTAGAATTTTATATATTGCAGAATAAGGAAAATACTGTTATGCCATCTTGTGACTTGAAGTCACTGTTGTATAACTTCCTTATGCTAAGGGTTATAAGTTTAATTTCCTTATGCTGACTGCTTCAGTTATTTTCTTAAAGGGTTGGACCTGTAGGCTTCTTGCATTACTGCTATGTTCCAGATCTCATCTGAGATCTCATTTCCATATTTCAAATTATTTCAAATCTATTATGGATCCCATAGGCTACAATACCTGTCCCCACTAAGACTCCAGTGCCCCAATGGACTGAAACTACTACAGTTTATAAATGTTTGTTCTGCGACATGCTAAAATTTCCTTTGTTCAGTAATCTCCCAATACTCCTAGTTGTACCATACTGAGACAAATGTTTTAATTCCTCAGCACTAGAGCATAATGCTCATGTAGAGCCACCAACCAGTTAACGATATCTTTGATGAGGGTATGCAAATTAATTCTGATTGAATTCATGCTGTCTATATCTTGTATGTCCCATCATATTAGCATTGTGCTGACTTACAGCGTGATGTGATGAGGCACCTCTTAATACCACATGATGTGACACAATGTAATAAGACAACAATGTTAAGGAATACTCTGCTTTTTCAGATGGGTTTTCACTCTTCATTTCTGATAGGGTTTGAACAATTGAAAGTAAACAAAGGCTGATGAGATGAAAACAAGGAATAAGGCATCATAATTCCTGTGAGAGTACACTCTACGAGCTCTCCATGTATTTTCAGGCATCTCAGGTTGAGAACTGCCTATATACAGTAGAGTATCAACGTTCGCAAGGGTTCTGTGTTCAGAACCCTCGCAAATGTTGATTTTCGTGAATGTGGGAGAGGGGGTTCTCAGAGCCCCAGGAAGTGGCAGCACGGGTGCTCCCTGCCTCAGACCCTCGGGGAAGTGGCAGCTGCCACACTCCTGCCCCAGGGCCCTGGGGAAGCTGCAGCAGCAGCCAGTGTTCCTGGCCCCGGAGGCCCGGGGAAGCGAGACCACTCGCAAATAATTGAATTTGCAAATGTTGTGGTTGTGAATTGTGAGACCCTATTGTATATGTGAATCTTATGCATTACATTGTGCAAACTTTTTCAGTATTACTCCTTGTAAACTAAGGCATCATGATGTCAATCTATTATACTGGCGGCTGAGAGGGACTTGTTAAGGTGTTTATTACCTCATCTAGGAAGAAGTTTTTCTTACCTGATATTGTTGTCGTGATCCTAATTTGAATTTACAGATTAAGCAAGGGGATATTGGGTCTATGACAAACTGCCCTTTGATGGTGCCTCCATTTTACGCATTATCACTGTTCTATGTATAGCAATGTCTTCACATAGGAAGAACCATCGCAGCTCCAGCCCTACAAAGGTGACAATATTCTACTTAAAAATTGGATGGTCGAAAAGAACGTGTGTGTTCCCTTTTCTATCAGAGCTAACCTCTACTTTTGCATGTTCTAAAATTCTTGTCCTATCTTTGTAGAATAAAGCTTTCACCTCTAAGAAAGATGATAAATATTATCACTTACATGATGGATTAGACACCAATTAATCTTAAGAACATGCTGGTTGGAAGGTAAAAAAGAAAAGGATATCACTGCATTTTATAGATTGGGAAACTGATGTATACAGAGATCAAAGGACATTTCTCCAGGATCACAAGAATTAGTGTCTGACTCATGATTGTAATGCCTGAGTTTCTGGCTACCAGGCCATTGCACAGTCCAATGTCTCCCACCATCCTTCAAGTAAATATGGCAAACAAATTGTTAAAATCTGGTCCTGAAAAATAGTGCTCATGTCAAACTCAGAACAGTGCATTCCTTCAAGATGGAAACATGAGAGAGTCCATGGAGCCTTTCAGAAAAACCAAAACTCTTCTGATGACAAAGAGATTTGTAATATTTTAACATTATGGGACCAGATAATAAGCTGCCATAAATCAGCACCCAGGCTTCAGTGGAGCTGTGCCAATTTATGCCAGCGGACGATCTGTCCCTTAATTTCCTGCTAGGTCTTTTGTAGATGAATTGGGCTATTTCCTAAGAGGTTACTTGAGTTTCTATAGTCATTCATAAAGCTCAGTGAACTCTTTTGAAATTAACCATAAGTACTATCACGGCCATCACTGCTATCTGCTGACACTACTTTTGTTCTCAGACCTAATACTATTAATCAGTTAGATAACTTCCTTTCACTGTTATCCAACAAATGATCAGGGCATCAAGAAATTCCAGTGAGAAATCTGAAGAAGGGACATTAAAAAGGAAAGTGCAAATCTCTTTTCACTTCTGAACTGGAACATCTTTCTCCCTGATATTGCTGTTTCACATCTGTCATGTATTACATGATACAAGTGCATTCATCAAATGCAGCCTGTTACGTCAATTGCCAGGCAGTTCACATTGTCCCTATTCATCATAAAGCCTAAATATGTCTCTTATGGTGGGGACCAGGAAATATAGGTTAACAGAACAAATGAAACAAAGTAGGCAGTCCTGTAACAACTTACAGACAAACTATATGTTGTTATTTATTAGGTGATGAGCTTTCATGGGAAAGACCCACTTCTTCCAGTCCTGTAGCACCTTAAAGACAAACAGTATTACAATAACACTTCTTTCCCACAAAAGTTCATCATTTAATAAACAATAGTGTTAGTCTTTAAGGTTCTACAAGACTGCTTTGTGAAGATACAGACTAACATAGCTATGTCTTTGAGACCTGATGAAACTTAGCAAAATCTTTGACCTAAGTGCTGGCTTGGAATCCAGGAGCAGGAGTGGAAATCAGTGGAAGGAAATTTGGCTCAACCACTTAATGGAAGATCGACAATTTACCATCACTTCTGTTTTCTGAGTGAGTTTAAAATAGCCAGCTTTAACCAACCTTTGCCTTGCTTTTGTCTCAAGAGATGGTGGTTATCAGCAGTGGTGAGGATCTATGGGCAGTGGTTGAGTCTGCAGCTTCTCTCATGGCTTATCCACCCAATATTGGATTTTCACGGTCGATTGCAATAACCACATGTCAGTCTATTTCAGAACTCTTATGAGTTTTTCCTTCTAAGATGAAGTTTTGCTTGACTTGCACATATGCTATCAAAGGATGATGTGCCCTGTTGTAGCAATTGTCACCAGGTATTTCTATCTGATGATGTAGATTCCCAAGAATTTAGATTGATGTTGAATTTTTTCATGGTGTTTTTGCTTATATCCTTGAATCTTAGCTTTTGTCTTCCTCTTGTTCTTGCCCCATGTGACAGTTCACCAAAGAGGATTTCTTTGGGAAGACATTCATCACCCATTCTTCTCCCATGATGAAGACATTGTCGTCTTCAGCTGTTGAGGATTGCTGTGAGGCTGCTTATGCCATATCTTGACAGGACATCTGCATTTGAAACTTCATCTTGCCAGTTGATATTCATAATTCTGCAGAGGAAGCAAAGATAGAAGCCATTCAATTTTTTTCTCCTCGTTCAAGTAGGTGGTCCATGTCTCAGATCCAGGATACTCAATACACATGCCTGGTAGATTAGTGTCTTTGTTTTCACCATCAGCTTAGGATTGTCCCATGCTCATTTCGTAAGTCTGCCAAAAATAGTAGCTGCCTTCCCAATTCTGATGTTCAGTTCTTTATCCAGGCATAGGTTTGTGCTGACCATAGATCCAAAGTAACACATCTAATGGGCGGTTATCTAGAATGGCATGGGGTCGCTCAGATATATCTTGAGTAAATACAACAGTTTTCTTCACGCTTATGTCAAGGGAAAACAACTTGCAAACTCTGGAGAAAGAATCCATCAGTGACTGTAGCATGTCTTCATTATGAGTGACAAGGGCTGTATTTTTATTTTTTTATTGTTTTAAGGAAGAAGGATTTATTCAAAAATGGGTTTTACTTTCAAAAGAACTGTGTAGACACTACTTTTTTCTTTCAAAAGAAGCTCTTTGGAAAGGCAAATATGCAAATGAGGTGCCAGATATGTAATTTGCATTTCGATTTCCCTCGTTTGCATGCCTCTTTTGAAAGAGGACTGCAAGTGTAGACACGGTCCCTGTCTTCTAAGAGCTCAGTAAGCAGTGGAAGTTTTGTTAATGTACTGGATGTTATTGACCTCCTGTGGTTTGGCAAATTCTCTCATTTGGTCAGGCCCCCAGGGTGCCAGATGAGAGAGGTTCCACCTCTGTATATTTTAGAATACAGCTGAATGTGTGGGGTTTCTTATGCGTCTGGGGCAATAAATACTTCCTCATATCTACTATACAGACACACAATGCCTATGATTTTTGTATTATCTTTTGCCCTTCGGTTTAGGCATTCATTAGTGATAGACAATAGTGTTTGTGCTTTAGGGAGCTGTGAGTGTGGCTTCCTGAGAAATCAAAATTAATTCCAAAATAGTTGCATTTCAGTGCATGGACTGCAAATACAAAAAAAAAAAATCCAGATTTCAATCCAAAATGCTGAAGCCTGAGAAAGCCACAGTGGCTTTTAACGGTACCCAGAGCTGCTAAAGATATGTCAGAGGATTGTTATCCCAAGTCTGAATATGCTCTCCAGGTTGTTTGAAGCATTAGTATCATGCCAGTTGACTGGCAGAAGGCGGGTATTCTGTCTCTATTTATAAAGGGAGATAAGATGAAATTTAGCCACTACAGAGATGTTATGCTGTTGTCTTGACTCAGTGATTCACTTCATGGCAAAAGCTGGAATCAAGTATCAGAGAGGTAGCCGGGTTAGTCTGCATCTTCAAAAACAACAAGAAGTCCTGGAGCACCTTATTGACTAACAGATATTTTAGAGCATAAACTTTCGTGGGCAAAGACCTGCTTCTTCAGATGCATGAGTGGCTGGAATGTTCATCGCAGCTTCAGACCTTGTCATTCTACTATTGACCAGATTTCCCTTTTACTGCTGTTTTAGGAGAAGTCAGCTCAATTTAATAAGCTATGCCTGGCACTTTTTATAGAATTCTGTCAGGTCTTTGACTCACTGCAATGAGCATGTTTGTGGGACCTGATGTGGTAATTGTACATCACTATGAAGATTGTCTTATTGAAGGAAGAGCTCCATAATGAAAAAGAAAGCTAGGCTTGAATCAATGGCACGGTTCCCTATCTCTGTTCTTTTGCCATCATTATTCAGCGTGTACCATGGTTGGCTGATAAATAAACTTGAGTAGGCCGCAGTCAAGGGTATTGGGCTGAACATCATTCTGCTTCAGATACACCAGTAACATTGTCTTGTTGGCTCAGTTTGTAAATTCCTGAAGCTGATGGATGATCTGGTTGGGCAAGAATCAGCATTCATTGGTCTGGCTATTAATCTTTCATTAAGCCTTCACTATCAAGCAGCCTCTAGCTCCAGATTACAAGTAAATGAGACATGGAGAAGGTGGCAGCTGCCAACTATTTGGGCAGAGTCATAGACAATGCTGAAAGATGCTTGAAAGTTGTGTATGTACATAGAGCAACCACTGATACCATATTTTGGACCCTTTGGTGATCTCTGTGAAGACACTGGTATCCTCGCTGTGGATCTATACATGCATAATTACACCATCTCTGTTGCACAGAAGTGAAACATGCGTACCAAGGACAGCTGAAGGACACTGGAATGACATTTTAGATTTTGTTTAAGACTGTGCAGCAAAGACTAGTTAAACAACAGAATTATGTAGCTGAAATCATGAAGATAAGGCTTTCATTATAGGGTACTTTTCCAGGTGCTTCAGTGTCTTGTAACAGCCCCTGAACACATGTCTTTAAAAGAGGACTGCCTCCTTCTGGAACAGAAGACATTTGAGCATATTGTTGTAACCCGAAGTCAGTCAAGGCATGGCAACAGCTGTCTGCTGAGAATATTTAATTTGTTTTGAGCAGACAGCAGAAGGAGGGAGAAAGAGAAGTCAGGCTGCCTCTGAACCAATACACAGTGCTCAATGAATGGCCATCCTTAGTAAGGTAGTGTGAGTTGGTTTTTCTATCAGGAGAAGGTTTAGTGTGCTAAAATCCAATAGACATTCCACATGGAAAGACTAAATTTTAAGTGGAAAGCTTTAGCTGTTTCCACAGCATCAAACCAGATTGTCTGTTGCAGAGTTTTTAAAAACCTGGAGATTCTATAGAACCACCATGCTTTGGGCTTTCAAGGAAAGATTATAAAGCAAGTTAGATCACTATAAGAAATGAGCAGTAGGGATTCCAATACATAATAAGGTATAGAAAAAAGTGTCACACAAAATTGCGATACAAAAATAAGAAACAAGGCTTGCAACATTCTTCCACAGAATGGCTTTATAGAAACGTGAAATGTACATAGAGCTTGGATTACAATACGAACCCCTGCAGCCTCTGATATTTTGCAAGCTGTAGGAGACTGGAACCCACAGAGAAGAAAAAGCAAAGGTTTAATGGCATTTTAAATGTTCTGACTGTATGGAAGGCAAAATCTGCAATATAATCCTTTTCTGCATCTTTTGTGCTTTACGACAGGCAGGAGTTCTGCGTCCATCCTTTAAACCTGACTGTGACCAACCGAAGCACGTATGCTGATAGTTTTGGAAAGGACAACAGTTAAGGCAAATGGGGTGCAAAGCAAGGTCCAAATCTCTAGTTTTTAGGTCTCCCTTTATAATGGTGAACAGCTGCCGTACCTACACATCCCAGTTTTAACAGAGTGAACTTACAGTTAACATTTCTTTATTCCAAAGTGATAATACTATCAAACCACATTCTGGCACCTTTTCTCACCTTAACTACAATGTTACTTCTTCAGTATTGTCACAGGTTAGCCGCCCTCAGAGGATGAATTGGGCTCAGCCACACCTGTGCTGGATTAGCTACACCCTCTTTCCTGCAATTGGTCCTGGCCATCTCAGAGTTTTCTTTAAAAGTTCTGAGAGAACTCCATTTGGGAGATGAACCACAGGGAATAAGTTGGGCTCCTGTGAAAGGCCTTGAAGAAGGGCTGAAAAGAATCAAGAGAAACAGCTTTAGAGTCAACAAAGCTCACTACAGCATAGAAGAGGAAAAGAAGTACCTGAGATTTTGAGGGGACCCGAGAGAAGAAGCCTGGGCATCCACACTTGGCCTATGTCTTCACTAGAGGGTTTTGTCAAGAAAACAGGAGTTTTGTCCAAGAAAACCCATAGAGTGTCGCCACTAAAAATGCATTCTGTTGACATACTGTCAACAGAATTTGATGCTTCAGTTGACAGCCTTCTGCCTCTCCCCAACAAGGCATAATGCCTTTCTCAACACAATCTGTTGGCACAAAAGCCATGTGAACGCTCTGGGAGGCTCTCTATCAACAGACCAGGGTTCTGGGTCACTAGGCAGCCCTGTCTGCTGCGCTTCCAGTCGGCCAGTCCATTGAGAGAACATCTAGGCAAACTGGCTGCTCTCTGTCAACAGAGCAGATCAACAGAGCAATCCGCCTTTGTGTGTGGCTGTGATCGGCCAACAGAATTTTTGTCAGAAGACGTCTTCTGACAGTAACTTCTGTCAACAGATGACTCTAGTATAGACACAGCCTCTGTCTCAGAGCAGGGAACATTAAAGAAGGAGCTGAGAAATGAGCCCAGAAGACAGGCTATGGAATGAAATGGGGCAGGGTGGTTTATTATTAGTTGCATCTTTTGTCACCCTGAAAGGGGACTGACCATTGATGGTGTCCCAGCTGACAAGGTGAGCCATGTGAACCTTGAGCAGAAGGGGAAATTAAGGCAGGGAGTGCCTGCAGCTCTAAGCTCAATCAACAGAGATGATGGATGGCAGGCAAGCCATGTGACAGTAGTCATTGAAATCAGTGTCCTGCCTGAATAAAGATCTTAACTGTGTAAAGCATTACAAAATCAGCTTCCCCACCTTTGATATTCACATTTCTACATCACATGCTATGAATGGGACACATCCAGCCTGACTTACTTTACTTCATTAACAACTGTCCCCGCTCATGAAAGGTTACTTCTTTTGTATTTGGTGCTATATACATACCCTGGATTTCTGTAATTTCCAGTCCAACTCATCTAAGGAAGTGGGTTTCACCCATGAAAATTCATGACCTAATAAAATTTGTTAGTCTCTTAGGTGTCAAAGGACTGCTTGCTGTTTCTAAAGTTACAGATGAACACAGCTACTCCTCTGACACATCCAAATTGTAATATTTTCATGGAAAAGTAACTTGGAAATCAGTATTGGAGGGGTAGCCATGTTAGTCTCTATCTGCAAAAACAGTGAGAATTTGTGTGGCACCTTATAGACTAACAGATTTAAGGGAGCATAAGCTTTCATGAGCAAAGACCCTCTTCATCAGATACAAGTCTACATGGGCCTTTGCTCTTGAAAGCTTATGCTCCAATAAATCTGTTGGTCTATAAGGTTCCACAGGATTTCTCATTGGAAATCAGGTGACTCAGAAGGTACTTGAACGATCAAATGAACAATGAATTAAAACTCCATTCTGTGTGATACCCACAGTCAAGAAGGAATGCTATCATTATCAAATTACAACTAGCAGATGGGAAGTTTCGATATATTGCACATTTAGCCTTTTCTACTTTCATTTTTAACCCATCTAGGAGATTTTGCAACTTCTTTTAAACACAAAAATCTTAAGCTTCTTGCAATTGCTACCTGTAACCAGCAGCATGTTGTACAGGGTGAAGCATGAAGGGACAAATTCTGAAGAACCCAGCCATTGAACACATTGGAGAAATGAAGCAAACTCAAACCAAACAAAAAGAGAAACTCCCCCAAAAGCATCTTTGAAAAGACATTTATTGCATTGTCCTCAAACAAACCCTTTTCTGCTGCAAGTCCTGTTATTAGCCAGCTGTTTAGTTAACTGAAGTATTGATCGAGCCTGTCACGCGTTCTTTGTCTGTCAGGAGCAAGGGAAGGTGCTGACCCTTTTCAGGAAACTGTAGTGACAGGTCTGTAATTTGATAATCACTTGTTCAGGAAAGATTTCACTTTGTTTCCCTGATGTAAACTGCAGCTACTGTGGTTTCCTTTGATTTTTTGATAGTGCCAAGCTTAATATCCTAAAAGCTTCAGCGTCTGATAAAGAAATGTAATACACCTTTGGTGGGGAGGGGAGGGATTTGCATTTCCATTGTACTGTGTACTTTTGTTGCCAGGAGGAACATGTTTTTTTTAATTTCCATTTAGATTCTTGCATGAGAAGAAATAAGAAAAAAATGTCAATTTTTTTATTTTTCATTTCAAAATGCTATTTTGCAATAGTTTCATACATCCTACTACTGTCAGATCCAAGAGGACTTCGGCACCAAAATACCTCTGTTGTCTGCTGAATAGTAACAGAGAGGTAACTGTGTTAGTCTGTCCTCCAACAAAACAGAACAGCAGAAATGTAGTGCTCTAAAGATTTATTTATTCAAATACAAAATAATGTATTCAAATACAAAACACAAAATAATTTATTCTATGATGAGCTTTCATGGGATCTGATGAAGAGGGTCTATCCCACAAACGCTCATCCCTAAATAAATCATTGTTAGTCTTCAAAGTGCTACATTTCTGCTGTTCTGTTGTTTGCTGCGGATGATTTCTGTTGATAGCAATTGAGGATGATAAATAGCTATTAAAGTCCAATTGCACTAATCACATAACCTAAAGCACATTTCCTGGGTAAGAATGCTCTTCTGAGTGAAGGGATAGAGAGAGGTGCTCACCAGCCAAAAACATGATGTATGTACGTCTGGCTAGATCAGATAAGACTCCAAATGGAAATGAATTTCCCCAGCATTTCTGAATGGAACTGAATCTCCAAACTCTTTCAGCTTCATCAACAGCACCTTTTCATGGAATCAGAGATGGACAAAGTGACCCTTTCTGATCATCTGGTCTGGCTTCCTGTACACAACACCTTATAGAACTTTCCAAAATAATTCCTAGAGCAGATAGTTTAGAAAAAACACACCATGTTGATTTACAAATTGTCAGCACCGGAGAATCCATGAAAATCCTTAGTACATTGTCCCATTTGTTAATTGTTCTCACTATCATGCCAGACTTCTGGTCAGAATTTGTCTACCTTCAGCTTCCAGTTTATAGGGTTCTATTTTAAACTTAGCCTTAGTCAAAGAACTCCCTGCTTGTTCCACAAAAAAGCCCTATTGTTATGCTTATAAGAAGCTCACAGGATCTTTTTCAGGGGAAAAGGCAATGTTCCATGTTTATTGAGAATGCAGTAGGAAAGCAGTTAGCATATCCTGTATAAAGATAGACATATACACAAACATACATACACACACACATATACTACAGATAATGCATAGCTAATAGTCCATGGTGTCAGTCTTACTGGCCAGGCAAGGCTGACTGAGTGAGGAATCAGGGTTCCTCTGAGACTCCTCCAAGGCTTGGCTTGCAGGACTGAACCCAGAGTCCCATTGCAAGAGCTTCCCTTCTTATACATTTAAGTTTCCATTTGAGTCTATGGGCTTTGCAGTGTCATCCTGCAGTCATCCACCTTTAGTTGTTTTGTTAATCTGTGGTTTTCAGAAAAAAAAAACAAAACAGCAGTCACGTAGCGCTTTAAAGACCAATGGAATTATTTCCTAGGTGATGAGCTTTCATGGGCCAGACCCACTTCTTTTTCAGAGTTATCTTTTGATGGTGATTGTCAGTCTGTCCATCCTTGTCTCTCACTCTTGGTGGGGGTAGGGGGGTCTCTGCCTGTGTCAAAGATTCATCAGTGCTGCTAATTCAATTTAGCCTTAAGACATGTTTAACAGCATGTTTCCTGTTATCTTCAAAGTTTCTTCCTGTTATCTTCAGAGTTTCCATTTCTTCTTGACCACCTGGGCAGCTGTGATGGCTTTCACTCACATACATCCTCCACTCACATCAAACAATTGTATAGAGTTTCAGACAAGATCAATAATTACTAGAAGACACAACTTGATTTGTGATGGAGACAAGGGATACAACTTAATTTGTAATAGTAACGGAGCAAGGCCTTACAGTAAACGTTACCTAAACATGAGAGAGAAATAGAAGCTACAGAACTTATAAGCAAGTTATAAGAAATTATACAGCATACTTAGTCTTGTAACAAATGCTAACTAAAATATACATTTTTGCTACACTACCCACTAGAAATTAATGTTAGTTATGAACAGTAAGATCATTAATCCTCTCTGTATCCCTGAAATAATCTTTCTGCCACATTTTGTATTTCAGAGAAAACTTCAAGTTATAAATGTTTCTGTGATAAACAGGACTACCAACTTTTCATGAATTTTCTCCACTTGTAGCTGGATCAAAAATAGTCATCAACTTTCCTTCACCACTCCATTCTGCAGTAATGATGCTTAGAGGTTATCCACTCCTGATAAAGAAGTACTGTAACTGAAAGCAAACGCAAAGCAAATGATGAATGCACCCACAGCTGTTCAAGGCGGTAGCACATTCTCTCTCTTTTTTTCTCCTACTTGCCCTTTGAAGTGAATTCCTTAATTAGCTTGATGTGGCTTGGGGTCAGACCCACTTGGCTACTTCCCTGCTGACCCTCCTTTTCTTTTCTCTGAAATACATAGTTAAGTAGTGAGGGTTCCCTCCAAGAATAATTTAAGTAGTAGAATGTGACATAATGTAACACACCATGGCTACGTCTACACGTGCCCCAAACTTTGAAATGGCCACGCAAATGGTCATTTCGAAGTTTTCTAATGAAGCGCTGAAATGCATATTCAGCGCTTCATTAGCATGCGGGCGGCAGCGGCATTTCGAAATTGACGCGCCTTGCCGCCGCGCGTCTCGTCCAGACGGGGCTCCTTTTCGAAAGGACCCCGCCTACTTCGAAGTCCCCTTATTCCCATGAGCTGATGGGAATAAGGGGACTTCGAAGTAGGCGGGGTCCTTTCGAAAAGGAGCCCCGTCTGGACAAGACGCGCGGCGGCAAGGCGCATCAATTTCAAAGTGCTGCTGCCGCCCGCATGCTAATGAAGCGCTGAATATGCATTTCAGCGCTTCATTAGAAAACTTCGAAATGACCATTTGCGTGGCCATTTCGAAGTTTGGGGCACGTGTAGACACGGCCCACAATAGGCAACAGACAGAAAGCCATGCTCGTCTATACCCTATCAAAACAAAAAAGCAGTCAAGTAGCCCTTTAAAGACTAAGAAAATAATTTATTAGGTGAGCTTTAGGTGAGTGGGTCTGTCCCACGAAAGCTCACCTAATAAATTATTTTGTTAGTCTTTAAAGGGCTACTTGACTGCTTTTTTGTTTTGACCAGAATAGGCAGTTTGCAATGGGAGCTTAATATTTTTACTAGCACTTAAATCTGCAAGGTCAGCAGCACTATCTAAAGTGCTGCTCTGATGACAAACATCGGTTACCTCTAGGAGGAAATACATTTAAAAAGACAAAGCACAATAGCTTGGTAATGGGTAATTCAAGATATGATAGCAACACAATGGCATGTTAGTAGCACAGACTCCGAAAAATTTATTCTCTTGATAATATTCTCCCAGTCTGTTGATCAAGACATGGTCTTAATTTTGGTGATTGTTTTGTTAGGCTGGAATTTTCAAACTCCTATTCAATTTCCATGGGATTTCGGTTCCTAACTCCCAATGATGCCTTTGAAATACCTTGACTTCAGCAAGGCTTTTGATACTGTCTCCCACACCATTCTTGTCCATAAGTTAAGGAAATATGGATTGGATCCTTGGACTATAAGATGGATAGAAAGCTGGCTTGTTGGTTGGGCCCAAGGGGTAGTGGTCAATGGCTCAATATCTGGATGGTGGTCTGTTTCAAGCAGAGTGCCGCAAGGCTCGATTCTGGGGCCAGTGTTATTCAACATCTTTATTAATGATCTGGGTGAGGGACTGGATTGCACCCTCAGCAAGTTTGCAGATGACACAAAATTAGGGGGAGAGGTAGATTTGTTGGAGGATAGAGAGAGAATCCAGAGGGACCTGGATAAATTGGAGGACTGGGCCAAAAGAAATCTGATGCGGTTCAATAAGGAGAAGTGTAGAGTCCTGCACCTGGGGCGGAAGAATCCCAAACATTGTTACAGGCTGGGGACCGACTGGCTCAGCAGCAGTATGATGGAAAGGGACCTAGGGGTTATGGTGGATGAAAGGCTGGATATGAGTAAACAGTGTGCCCTTGTAGCCAAGAAGGCTAACGGCATACTAGGGTGCATTAGGAGGAGCATTTCGAGCAGATCTAGAGAAGTAATTATTCCTCTTTGTTCGGCACTGGTGAGGCCACATCTGGAATATTGTGTCCAGTTTTGGGGCCCCCGGTATAAAAAGGATGTGGATTTGCTGGAGCAGGTTCGGCGAAGGGCAACAAAAGTGATTAAGGGGCTGGAGCACAAGACCTATGAGGATAGGCTGAGGGATTTGGGCTTGTTTAGTTTACAAGACTTAGGGGTGATTTAATAGCAGCCTTCAACTTCCTGAAGGGGAGCTCTAAAAAGGAGGGTGAGAAACTGTTCTCAGTGGTGTCAGATAGCAGAACAAGGAGTAATGGTCTGAAGTTGAAGAGGGAGAGGTGTAGGTTAGATATTAGGAAAAACTACTTCACCAGGAAGGTGGTGAAGCATTGGAATGCATTGCCTAGAGAGGTGGTGGATTCTCCATCCCTTGAGGTTTTTAAGTCCCAGCTGGACAAGGTCCTGGCTGGGATGACATAGTGGGGTTGATCCTGCTTGAAACAGGGGGCTGGACTAGATGACCTCCTGAGGTCCCTTCCAGCCCTGTGATTCTGTGAAATTCCTTTCCTAATTAGTTAATATTAATGTTTTCCACTTAAAATAAAGCTTTCAGCACAATGTTCCCCTTTTGGGGGTCAATGTGAACATTTAATTGATAGATCAAATGAGACACAGGAAAGTCAAGTTTCTTACTGACAGCCATTTGAGGACACTGCTCCCATTCTGAAAAGCATTGTTCCCAGGTGCACAGCACTGCTGATTCCATAGCAACTAGAGCTAATCAGAACATTTTCACAGACCATGTTGTGTGATGGAGGCACACCATTTCCTTTGGCTAGTTTTTGGTGGGAAGGCTATTTTGTTTTGGATTCATGGGTCTCTGATAGCTACAGGTGAATGAGATCCTAAATTGCAAAGCTCAAATGTGTGAAATGGACATTTCCATACAATTCCATTTTGCAAAAATGCTCAGGAAGGTTTTATTTTTCATCCAATGTGAAACAAAAACAAATGGCTAAACCTCAAAAGTTGATGTAAAAGGGAATTGTCCTCCAGACAGCTCTAATAGCAGCCCCCCCCCACCCATCCCACCCTCCTCTCTGATTTACGGATTTACGCCACATCTGTTCATCTCCCTCTCTATAGGATGTGACCCCATCCCCAAGGCTGGTGAACTCCTCGATCATGTGAATGAAACTTTGTGAGCAGTGTAGACCTGATCGCAGAGCCATTCAAGTCAGGTGGAAGTTGTTTCACCACTATACATTTCAGAGATTGAGTGAGATCAGAATGAGGGCTGATGTTTCCAGGACAGTCCTTTATGTGACTGGTACAGTATATGTATGTTCTATAGTCTATATATAAAAGATCCAATTTAAAAAGCATATTTACTGGGGGTAGGAAGAGAGGCCTGGGACACTTCCTGCTTCTGATGCCCCTAACTGTAACAGAGATAAATTGAATATTTTTTTTATTTAGCAAAAGATTTTCTAGCTTTTTGTGTGCTAATCCACTAATTATTGAGGGATGTGCATAAAAACAAGATATGAAACTTATCAAATGCCAAAAATAGTATTGTTAAAGAGAGCTTTGGGACCAGCAGGAAAGACGTCAATAAATGTAGTTTTCAGATCAAAACCAAAACAATGACAAAAAAACAGACTGGCTTAAAATGGGCTCAGTGTGTGATCAACAGCACCTAGGAGTTATAAAATTCCTTTAACGCTATATATAGAGAGAAAGCAGTCAAGTAGCACTTTAAAGACTAGCAAAGTAGTTTATTAGGTGAGCTTTCGTGGGACAGACCCACTTCTTCAGACCATAGCCAGACCAAAACAGACTGAAGAAGTGGGTCTGTCCCACGAAAGCTCACCTAAGAAACTATTTTGCTAGTCTTTAAAGTGCTACTTGACTGCTTTTTGTTTTGATAGCGTATCGACTAGCACGGCTTCCTCTCTGTTACTATGTAGAGAGAGAGTTGCAGTTTTACACCTGCAGATTCCATTCCCACACCACAGCTCTGCTGTCAGCACCACCAAGCTACGTCTACACGTGCACCCAACTTCGAAATAGCTTATTTCGATGTTGCGACATCGAAATAGGCTATTTCGATGAATAACGTCTACACGTCCTCCAGGGCTGGCAACGTCGATGTTCAACTTCGACGTTGCTCAGCCCAACATCGAAATAGGCACAGCGAGGGAACGTCTACACGCCAAAGTAGCACACATCGAAATAAGGGAGCCAGGCACAGCTGCAGACAGGGTCACGGGGCGGACTCAACAGCAAGTCGCTCCCTTAAAGGGCCCCTCCCAGACACACTTTCATTAAACAGTGCAAGATACACAGAGCCAACAACTAGTTGCAGACCCTGTATATGCAGCACGGACCCCCAGCTGCAGCAGCAGCAGCCAGAAGCCCTGGGCTAAGGGCTGCTGCCCACGGTGACCACAGAGCCCCGCAAGGGCTGGAGAGAGAGTATCTCTCCACCCCCCAGCTGATGGCCGCCATGGAGGACCCCGCTATTTCGATGTTGCGGGATGCGGATCGTCTACACGTCCCTACTTCGATGTTGAACGTCGAAGTAGGGCGCTATTCCCATCCCCTCATGGGGTTAGCGACTTCGACGTCTCGCCGCCTAACGTCGATTTCAACTTCGAAATAGCGCCCAACACGTGTAGACGTGACGGGCGCTATTTCGAAGTTACTGCCGCTACTTCGAAGTAGCGTGCACGTGTAGACGCAGCCCCAGTGTCCTTTTCACTCTGATAATTACTGAGAAGCCCTTGTGTGGACATCTCACAACTTCCCTTCACTTCCTTGGCATCATCACAATAGATAGTTCAAATTTATCAGTGTCTGTTTTCTTTTTGATTGTCTCAGCAAGTTATCCCTCCAAAGAAAATGAAATTTTTGGTTTATCAGAGTTGGGGATCTGTCCAGGACACTAGACCCTAGCAATGTTCAAACGTCAGATGAAGCTTAGGCATTGATCAAGATCCTAGTCTAAATATCTCTAGAGATAGGTATTCTCAAAAACCTAGTTTGGCTTAACACCCAAAAGTTCAGGTGCTTATATGAATCTTCCAAACTGTTTGGCCCTGTAACACCCAGATAGAAATCTCACCTCAAAGCATTTTCTGAGATTTCTTGTGTTGCAGCTTAGCTGAAGAGTCTTGGGAAATACTCATTGTCAAGATGACCAGAACTAGAAAATAAGTACAGTAAGCCCTCAAGTAAACCCTGCAACCCCCACGTAACTCAATTTTTATACAAGTCAGGGGAGGGATGAACCAGGCTGTAGCCTGGTTCCCAGCTCTCCTGGGCTTGCAGGAGCCAGGAAATTGACCATTAAGCACAGAGCCAGGAACCAGGCTAAGACCCTTCTCCCAGCCATGTGGCTGTCAGACAGCTGTTTGGCTGGGGGAAGGGAGGCAGAAGGCTGCAGCCACAGGGCAGGGGGAGACCTACCCATATCAAAGTTCTCACCATTCCAGCACCAATGCATCAGACATTCACATTCTTGTATTTCTGTTTGGTACCATCCATCCCCTGCTTATGTGCTATTCAGTCCATCCTTTGGCATCAATAATATTTTGCTGAGGAAAGCTCTGGAAACTAATCATTCATTAGTTTTTAACACAATGTCATTATGTTTTCTTGTGGAGTATTATCAAAAAGGGATTGGCAGCTCCTTAAATAAGTGAAACTCACAGTCAATGTCATATTCTATATCACTGGCTTTCGGAAAAATCTAAGCTTTGAAAAAAGCATTTTGTTAGAATAAGAGTGCCCACATTATCTCTATTTTTGCTTTGTGTTTGGCTAAAACTTTGTTTTTCTTCATCTGACTTTACATAAGGAAAAGTTCCAACAAAACAGTTTAGTCCAAGGCTTTAGTCAAAGGTAAAAGGAGTATAGTAAACACCAAGAAGCCCCTTAAGAAGCCTTCTGATATAAATAAATGTCAGTTGTGAAAACCCCTACAAATTAGGACTGCATTAATGTTCCTTTTTTTCCCCTTCTACTTCTGAACTTGACAGTACTGAATAAGTGGGCAGAAACAGACTCATGGATTTAAAGTCAGAAGGGACCATCATGGTCATCTCTTCTGACCACCTACATTGCAAGCCACAGACCCTCCCACTCATGCAGAACATCTTACGCCATCCATCCATGGGGATTCTATCATGGTGCCCATCACCACAGTATCTGAGTGCCTACCAAGGAACAAATGGCAAGATGTGGTCAACTTCACAGAGCCTTTGACTCTTCCCATTTGCAGGCTATAGGGAGTTCTGCTTCAGTGAGGATTTTATAAGTATAGTGATGGTTATAATTTTCATTCTAATTATGATGGAAAAGTTCATTCAAAGAGGCAGGTCTTGCAGCATGGCCTGCCAGTGTTCAGAACCTGGATTCGTCTAACATCTTCTGGATGTGCATGCAACAACACAGTCCTACCCAGTGACACTTGTCTCTGTCTCACATGTGCTTCATCTGTTGGTCTCCTTCTTCCAAGTGGAGCTCTTTTTTTCTTTATATCTTGCTATCCTCTACTACTAGCACATCCACCCTCTTCCACTGTGCCATGTGTCTTCAGTCTGTGCCTTCAAATCCCTTCACTAAGCTAGAATATTTTCCATCACTTGCCTTCTTCCAAGGCAACGCATGGGGGGACACAATAGGAGCCTGCCCCCGAAGGCCCATAAGAGGGAAAGACAAGGGGCTGGCCAGCAGCTTGCAGGAGGAGCAGAGGGAGGCCTGGCACCCTCCACAGGGGTTCCCTCCCCACTGCACTTGCCATCAGAAGCAGAGAAAGTAGAGCAATGTGGCTCCAGCTCACCCTGGTCCTCAGGCTGCATTGCTCAGGAGAAGGGTGGGAGCTCCCTCAGCAGCGTGACAAGGCTGGGGTAGCGGAGCTGGGTCATGTTACTCTGCTTCCTCTGCTGCTGCCAGTGAGTGTGGGGCGGAGGCACAAGTCCCGCTCATCCCCCAGGCCTCTTCAGAGCAAGAGCAGGGAAGAGGCAGGGCAAGGGTGGAAAGGTTGCGGAAGCGCGGGGGAGAGGCCTGGGGTAGAGAGGAGTTGCCCCAGCCCTTTGCCATCCGGGGGGAGTGGTCTTGTGGCCCCTCTTCAGTTTCCCCTCAGCAGTTGCCTCTGGCCTGATGGTATCTGGTGCTCCCTTTCTGCCAATATCTACTCCCAGAGTAATTTACCACATCAACATGCAGCCTAATTATCTTCACTTCTTGTAACCATGCTTTCTCCCTCCTGCTTTTCTTCCTCTCTTGTCACAATTTCTTGTTTCTGTACTTTGGGCCAAAGATCATGTCCTTTTGCCCCTCCTGTGACAAATTTGGCGAACACATTATACTGTATCAATATTGAATTAAAAGCAATGCTACTCCCGGGGAGAAGGGCAGGTCCAAAACTTGCTGGCCATGTCTAAGCAGGCAGCTTCTGTTGACAGAACAGCCGTTTTGTCAACAAAACTCACCAATCATCAACAAGGCTAAAGTGCTCTGTCGAGAGTTTGTCAACAAAACTCAGCCTTTCAGTCAGCAGCATTATACCTGTTCCTGATCAGGAATAGCGACTCTGTTCAAGGTATTACGGCAACAGAGTGCCCATGTAGACAGTTCTGTCGACAGAGAGGGCTGCTGGTTTCCCCGGCAGCACTGTTTGCAGAGCTTCTTATTAGCCATTCTACCAGGAGAGGGCTGGACAGTGTGGCTGCTCTCTGTCAATAGTGCGGATTGCTCTTTCAATCTGCTTTTGTATGTAGACACAATCTGTCGACAGAGGTACTGCCGCAGTTTCTCTATAGACAATGATTTCTCTTGACAGAGGCTGCCTGTGTAGATATAGCCTCTGTGACTAGCTGGGCTTTCTCAATTGCTTTGCCTTAGAAGAATGTACCCTTTACATGTCTTGAGACTATTAGGTTCCTGATTCTGCTTTTTGCTTTATTTACTGCCTTACTTAAAAGGATATATCTTAACTGAATTATCTGCAGAGACATTTATTTACTGGTAGAAAATCACAGCAGCTCCAGGAAGTACTTTTTCACATTTACATGATAAATATTTACACATGGTTTAACAAACAAAATCTGTGTACCATAAAAAATAGTCCTAAAATCTATCCATCCATATCTGATCCACCAGAATACTGGAAATAACTCAGGAAAGAGTAGCCTCTTTAAACTACCTCAGAATTCAATCTACATAAAGGAAAATTTATTTATAGGCTGTTGCATCACTGGGGTTTGTTTAATATAGACCTTAGAATCATAACAAATAGGATTCTGCTTTGGGTTGGTTGTTTTGTTATATGTCTAAGAAATTTACTGTAGTTAGCACCTTCAGTGGCAGGGATAGACTAGATAACATAATATTACGTTTCTGTCCATTATTTTCAGTGAATATCTGAATGTTGACTATTCTAGAAGGTATTTAATTTATCCATGGGGGTTGGTTTTATTTTAATAACGTTTTAGATAGCCATCAGTGTGGTTTCTGTATTAACTTTAGTGTGCTTCCTCCCTCAGTCATAGTGCTCATTGGTTTTAGTTTGGGGTAATTATCTGAAGGTTTTTCTATGTTGTACGACCACTTCTGCAAAACAGCAATTGCTCTGGTTAGGTCAGGTTTTGAAAATCCTTATTAAGAAAAATATTGAAACATCTCTAGTGCTCTTAATCAATATAGCTAACACTATACTATACCCATTTTACAGATAAGCAAACTAGCACAGAGAAATTAAGCAACTTTCTAGAAATTGCATAGGCCTTGATTCAGCCATTCAATTCTATATAGCAAAACACATATGGACATGCTTAGGTTTCTTTCACTGGTATTTAAGCGTATGTGTATGTGCACAGTTGAACTGGGCTGTACTTAAATAACACACTTAAATGCTTTGGTGAACTGAAGTCATACTAAGCCATTAGCAGAGCCAGGAAGAGCATGGTCCTTTGTGCGAGGAAAACAGGGATCCTGTTGTAGCCCCCATGTTGTGCTGCTGACCAGGAGCTACCAGAGGTAAGTCCATGCCCAGACAACAGTTCTCTGCCACAGCCTGAGTCTCTTCCCTCAACCCAGAGCCCCTTTCTCCACTCCAGACCCCTCATCCTCAACCCTTACACCAAGGCTGCACCCCCAGATGGAGCCTGCTGAACCCCAATGCCTCTCCCATGCACTGAACCCCCATTGTCCCAGACCTGAGCCTGGAACCCCCTCCTGCACCCCAGGCACCTCATCTTCAGCCTCACTCCAGAGCCTGCACCCCCAGACAGTGCCCTTACCCCCTTGCATCCAAACTCTCTGCATCAACCTCCAGCTCCCTCCCAGACTCTGAACCCCTCATCCCCAGCCTCATCCCCCAGCCCACACCATCAGCCAGAGCCCTTATCCCCTCCTGCACCCTAATCCCCTGCCCCAGCCTAGTGAAAGTGAGTGAGGGGGGAAGAGTGAGCCACTAAAAGGGAAAGCAGTGAACTGGCAGCAGGGCCTCAGAGCAGTGGCGGGGGCTAAGGTGTTTGGTTTTGTGGGATTAGAAAACTGACATGTCTGTGAGAGCAAGAGAGACACATGCAATGTGTGTGTGTGTTTGTGTGTGTGTGTGTAAGTGAGCGAGCAAGTGATGAGTGGCACTGCATCTTAAGTAGATCAGCTCTCTGCAGTCTGAATCCTGTTTGTTCACACACAGCAGCAGCTGCCAGCAAACTCTATCCTGCTCCTGACCAATGTTCTGTCTGCCCCGACCTGGCTCTGAAGAGATGGGATACAGGGCAGGGAGGGGACATCTGACTTTAACACGGGTGTGCACACATCGCATAGCAAGCAAGGGGCTCCTGCGAGTAGCTAGGCAGGACTCCAAGGCAAAGAGCAGGAGAAGCACAACAGTAGGAGCAGAGGTACCTGACAGGCTCAGCACTTGATAGATTGCTGGGCAGCTGGGCAGCTTCGGGGAACCTTAGCTTCTGACTCATGGGCAGCAGATATCAATGGTAGGGGATGGCTCTTCCCAAACTGCCAGGTGTGGCCCCGTGCACACTACACCCCCAGGTTCCCTTCTGCTTCAGCATGGCTCCCTCCAGTCTCCCAGGGCCACCCATGCTTCAGCTGCACTGAGGCTGGGGCCACCCTCCCTCGCCATGCTCCAATCCTGCATGCTCTTCCACTGAGTGGTGGACAGCCTGGGGGCCTCAGGAGGCATGCGGGGCAGGCTGGGAGTTTACCTCCCCCAGCCATAGGTTCACCCACTGCCTACATTCCTGCCACAGTATTGTGGGAAACAGTAATCAAAATATTTGGTCATACTCCTGCGTCTGAGCATGATTTCGTTTAACATAGTTTTGAGTATAGATTGCCACTTAGTTTGACCATCATCTGAACTGGGGATAGGACCTATAATAGTCAACAGCAAAGAAGTCTCTTGTGTTAGTGTTCAGTTACTGGAAACTCTAGGGCTGGCAGTGGAGAAACATCTCCACATGCTCCTCTTGGTCTCTCTGATGTCCACAGTGTATCTCAGCAATGAGAGTGGCCATCTGAGCAGTCCTTCATCTCAGTGGGCTGCAAAATTAACATAACTAAGATGGTCTCCTAGGATAGCGTAGTGTCACTGACTGCACTTGCATACCTAGAATTCGCACCTAGAGTGTGCTGATTGAACTATAGCAGTGCTCTGATCGGGTGCAGGGGGTGCACATTTGTGCACGCAGTTAGCGAGGATCTCACTTCATGTGCCCTCGCTTTACGCCTGCGTCACTTTCATAATACCAGCAAGAAAACAATTTTGCAGACAGAAACCAGCAGAAGCTGGCAACTCTGCACGTGGGCAATGACAAACAAAATGGTGTGCAGGCCACATATAGACCCAATGGGCCACATGTGGCCTGCGGGCTGCAGTATGCCCACCACTGGTGTTTCTGTATTCACAGCACACGTATCATATAGTGAATGTGCAATAAGGGGCATGCTCCAAGGCAGAGTTTCTCATCTGGCAGGTCCTGACTCCCAGGAGGGTGTCTTGAAAGGCAGTTGCCTGTTTGTGAGAAGTTGAATATTTTACTGTTATCTAAAGCAAAGAAAATGTGCTCCCCAGCTCTCTGCACACCCTTAGTGTTCAAGATCAAGTATTCTCTGTCTCTCTCACACACACACACACAGACACACGCAAACAGATTTCTTGGGTTTATCCTTCTTATCATTGATGCATTTGTTTATTCTTTTAGTAAATGTTAAGTGGTCCTGACATTTTGTTGAATTCAGATAACTCTTTGCTGGGAAAGCCTGGTCTGTCCTTCAGCCCTTTGTAAAGCATACCACATGCTCAAACCCTCATGACTAGACCCCAGAATTCCCACCTCTGTGGCTATGGGATTGCTAAACTGCCATGACTCGGAGCAAATGGAGCCAGCATTTTAATCCCCTCAAGCTCACTGGAGTCTCTTTACAAACACCTTTGTCCCAAGTACAGTTTGTAGCCATTACTGATCACATGTCTCTGCAGCCTCTCATGCACACAATGTTACCAAACAGGAAAATTGAAGAGTATGGGGATGCAGGTCAGGTGATAGGGCAGTAAGAAGTACCACTGAGAAACATAATGGAATATCCTTTTTACAGAGAAGCTCCCATGTAGTGGTAGATGTAATTTTGTTTCCAATAGTTTTGTTTCCCCCCCACACACCCCTCTGTTTCTCTCTCACTTTAACTGGCACCTGTCAAGAAAAAATTGCAAGGGGAAGGACTGCTCTTTAAAAGAGATTTAGATAAAGTTGATACATTGCTTGAATGTATGCTGTAGACATTTTTCATTGTTTCTCCCTTCTGTGACTCATGTACTTGGCTGGTAATCATTTGCATTCATGTATGGTGAAGTGGAAGAGCACAAGTGGTTTGATATTCAATTATTTAACTTAGCTTAGGATATATAAAATATTGATATATCTCATATTAAGTATAATTATAGATATCGTCATTGATAAATAAACAACATATCTCAATGTACTGAATGCAAAGGATGTGTATAAGAAGCTACCGTCAGAGAAGAATATTGGGTTTGGGCTTAGTTAATAACTTTACTAATGACCTGGAAGGGGAGATAGATTCACAGATATTCTAGGGGCACTTGTGAACACCAATTGAGAGAGAGAGAGAGAGAGAGAGAGAATGAAAAGACACAGAGACCAGACCAGGAGGGTAGGAACATAGGCAGAAAGTAGTAAAATGAGATTAATCCTGGGGGGAAAAGAGAAGATAATTCATATGGGGGAAATAGGCCTTTCAAATGAAGTGGAAAGAAGATACCAGGATGCTAGGGAATAACAAGCTATACATGAGTTTGCAATGGGGTGAGGCTATCCATTTATGGCCTCCTCTATATGCCGCCCCCCATATTTCTGCCCCTGAAATATTGTTGTGGTTCCTGGATACCATATAACCACACAGCTATTGACTAAAAGCATTCCCTTCTACCTCCAGTTTTCCACAGAGTGAGTTCAGAGTTGAGCAACCAAAGCAATCCAGGGACTGGCAGGAAAGATATATGCAGAGAGTGAGAGTTAAATATACACAGCCTGGCCAAGGGACAGCAAAGATCTTTCCCTCAGAGTCTGGAATTGTGGGTTAGTGCTGCATTGGCTGATAAGAAGCAGTGATTGGTGACAGAAGGAGGAGCTTCTCCCCCAAAAGGGTTTAAGGCAGTAGTGGCTGCTGGCGCCATTGGTGAAAGCAGAGGATCGATATGGCTTGCAGCACATCTTTCGTTCCTCTCTCTTGAATCAGGAGCCTTTGGTGACCAGCTGTGTTTGCATCTGTCACTGATGGCTCAGAAGCATTGATGACAACAGAAGATAGTGGTTGACTGGCATGCTTGGCAGTAAATTCTGAATGGCATCCAGAAAAAGCAACAATGAGAGGCAGCGTGTGCCATCTTTGCTGGAGTTCTAACAGTATTCTTTATGCGCTCCTTAGTGGTTTGCAGAATTTCCTGGAGTCGCACATCTACATCCACCAAAGGGTTATTATACTTACCACCGGTGACTAGACTTTGTCACATTACATTCACAGAATGAATTACTGCATTTCACACCACTTCTGCTTCTCTTTACTTATTGCTGTATAAGCTCCTAGGCACCACTCTCTTAGCTAGGAAAGTCATGTGAACTACACCTTTGGTAAGAGCTCTGCCAGATTTCATTCCCAGCTCATGTTGGAGCAGAGTTTGCCGGTAATGTAGAAGTATGCCAGATAGTCCCATTATTGTGATATAGAAAAGAATGGATTACAGATGTACAATTTTCCTCTCATGTCACGCTCTGCAATGACACTGAATTTATGCTTGGTCATTAGCTGTTCTGTGACTTTTTGTAATAAGAATGGGGCATTAAAACCATTATGACTCCTACTTCTGGAGAAGAGAATAGTAACATGCACTACTTCATATTTATCAGGGTTCTGTATTTCAGTTTGCTGCAGATTTCCATTCTCTTCAATTTCAGCTTCTCTGATGTGCACGAACTATAGACCACAATTTTCAACCATGGGTTCCTAATGTTATTTTGGTCTCAAGATATAAGGGAAATTATTTGTAGAAATTCTGAGTGCCTACAAATGATGGTTTTTTATACTAATGCTTATGGGACCAAACCAAGATTAAGGCCTCCATTGTGCAAGGCACAATACAAACTTGTACTGACACTCAGTCCTTGAGAGACAAGACAGACAAAGTGTGAGAGAATAGTATTATTAGCCTACTTTTGGGGGTCTGGGGCACAGACAGACTGAGAGGCTTGTCCCTAAATCGCAAATCAGTACCTTATGTACAAGACCATCCTTTCTCACTCCAGAAGTACAGGTTGAACCTCTCTAGTCTGGAACTCTCTCTCTCCTGGCAACATCCATAATCCAGCATGATTTTAGTTAGCTGGATAAAAACTTATCATGGATGTGGCCAAGTTTCCTGTGGTCCCATAAAGATTGTTTACAGCCACCAGTCCTGTCTGTCAGTGTGTTGTGCTGTTATTTAGCTGTAATTTACCTCTAAATGTCTTATAAGAGCCCACTAAGCAGTGGAAGTGTGGGCAATGCTGCTGGACAATACTGACCTCGGATGGTTTGGCAGATTCTCTCATCTGGGACTGGTCAGGTCCCGAGGGTACCGGATCAGAGAGGTTCAATCTGTGGGTGCCTAGCACAGGTCGATTTTATTAAGAAAGTTAATTTTAAGCACCCTGTTTAGAAATACTGGCCATAGATGATCTCCAGTAATATTTTCAAACCTATGGGTACCTCAGTACCTCCCACAGAGCTGAAAGCACAAGACTAGTGCACCTTGCAGCTCAGAAACCCCAAGCCCTGACCTGCCTTACAGAACAAAAGTCCTGAGTCTCATGGGCCAAAGCCCCAGGACCCAGTGTTCCCCACCCTCTCCTGTGGAGCTGAAATTCTGAGCCTAAGTGTGTCCCACAGAGCTCAGGCCCCAGTCACCCTCCCACTGCTAAGACACCCTAGTCTGCATCTGAAAACTGTACCATAGAGTAGGGGGGCATGTGGCAAAGCTCTGGGCAATGATCTCTGAGAATATAAAACCTGCAGCATTCCGTCTAGCTCTTGGTATGTCACTTTCTTTAGGGACAAGATGGATGAGGTAATAGTTTTGATTGGACCAACTTCTGTTGACGTGAAGGACAAACTTGAGACGCAGAAATTCACGTAGCTTGAAAGCTTGTCTCTCTCTCTCTCTCTCAAACAGAAGTTAGTTTAATTTAAGATATTACCTCCCCCATTTTGTCTATTTAATATTCTGGGACCAATATGTCTATAACAGCACTGCGAATGACCTTCTGCAGGGTCATGTACATGGTGCCGTAAGAGGAAGGTTGAAAGTCTTTCTTAATGGCCATGACTAGGTGTGCACTGATGTACACAAAAAGGATAAGGAATAACTTCCAGACTATCTGAGATCTAATTAAAATGTTAAGTGACAGAAAGGTAGTGTGACATTATCCATCCCCAAGTATCAAAAGGAGGTAGCCAAATAAACCAATGAGATGAGAGGGTAAAGGGGAAAAAATCAGTTATTTTTAGGCAGTAGTACTTAAGAGACGCCCAATCCTGCAATATTCGCTTCATAGAAAAACCTACACCGATTTCTATGGAGTTTGGCCTGAGTAGGTTATAAAAGCCAGAAAGCCTCATGTCTTCTTGGAACTAAGAAAATAAATTATATGAAAGGCCTGTCTCATAACAGCAGGAGGAAAGAACGTGCTAAACAATATATGATTATATGATCTACACAGTAACAATAATTTAAGCAGCACTATAGCACTTCTGTTAAATGTATAAAATCTGTATTGCTCTTATTAATGGATGCCAAACCTGGGAAGTATTTGAAACCAGTGAAGTGGGGCAACTGTTTTACTGCAGAATCAATTTGAGAGTATGCTGCACTTTTAAAATGCACCACTTCATTGAAAGGAGTTTAAGGTGTGAATAACAAAGCCATAAAATGTTAATAACTATAATAACTACAGCTTCTATGATACTTTTAACTGTGTGGAACTGTAATGTGACAAGTAACAAAAAAAAGCACTTCCTAAAATGACTTAGATTAGAAAGGGCTGAGTGTTTTTATGGAGGAAGCTAGGATCTTTCACTACTCTGACCTTGGCTGAAAAGAAACCTGAGATCTAGTCAAAGAAACTAGGCATGGCCTACAGTAAGTGACTACTCTCCCATCAACTCCCCTTACTCTTCTCACACAGGTGGAATACAGAGTCAACATGAGTACAATCAGTAATTGATTTAGTTGGTCTTTACTAGACATACTAAGTCAACTCCTGGGAGATCAAGTTCCACAATGCTGATTTTCTGGACAGTGTAGACAAGGTCTTGTTTCAGTAGTCTTTGAGAAAGCCAAGTTGCCAAACAATTTCTCATGGCTTGGAAAAATGGCTTGAATTCTCAAGAATCTGCTTGGACACAGCCTAAAGGACAGACCTTATGAAACAAGTCTATGACTGGAACCATGGTCCAAGTAGATGTATTAGCATCTCGTTCAACATTTAGGCAATGTCTGTGCTATCATGAGTGAAAATTATGTGAGAAATATATTTAATCCTCTGGCATTGAGGAGGTAAGGAACTTGTGATTTTTCATACCATCAGATCCCTGTCTTCTGAGAAATTCTCCATTTCCTGAAAGTGAAAATGAAACAATCTTCTCATGTTGAATCCTGATCCAAACTTTCCTAAAGTTCAGGAATATTTTTGTACTGCACCATAACTTATAGGGATTTAATGACTTATTCCGAAATAGTGTGTCCACCTAACTTTCGTTGTTCAAGTAAATAGATTTTGCTGTAAGTCTGTCACTAGGGCTACGTCTACACGTGCAGCCAACATCGAAATAGTCTATTTCGATGAATAACGTCTACACGTCCTCCAGGGCCGGCAACGTCGATGTTCAACTTCGACGTTGCTCAGCCCAACATCGAAATAGGCGCAGCGAGGGAACGTCTACACGTCAAAGTAGCACACATCGAAATACGGATGCCAGGCACAGCTGCAGACAGGGTCACAGGGCGGACTCAACAGCAAGCCGCTCCCTTAAAGGGCCCCTCCCAGACACAGTTGCACTAAACAACACAAGATACACAGAGCTGACAACTGGTTGCAGACCCTGTGCCTGCAGCATAGATCCCCAGCTGCCGCAGAAGCAGCCAGAAGCCCTGGGCTAAGGGCTGCTGCCCACGGTGACCATAGAGCCCCGCAGGGGCTGGAGAGAGAGCATCTCTCAACCCCCCAGCTGATGGCCGCCATGGAGGACCCAGCAATTTCGACGTTGCGGGACGCGGATCGTCTACACGGTCCCTACTTCGACGTTGAACGTCGAAGTAGGGTGCTATTCCTATCTCCTCATGAGGTTAGCGACTTCGACGTCTCGCCGCCTAACGTCGAAGTTAACTTCGAAATAGCGCCCGACGCGTGTAGACGCGACGGGCGCTATTTCGAAGTTGGTGCCGCTACTTCGAAGTAGCGTGCACGTGTAGACGCAGCTTAGAAGGCACATTTTCTTTCTAATATTCATGCCTCTTCTCTAAAGCCTCTTCAATTAAGTAGCATCCTTCTTGAATTGTGCATACCAGATCTGGACACACTATTCCACCAATAGTCACATGAATTGCCAAATACAAGGTAAAATAATATCTCTGCTTCTATTTAGATTTATGCATCCCTGGACCACATTTTGGCAACAGCACCGCACTGACAGGACATGGACAGCTGATTATCTACCACAATTCTCAAATCATTCTCAAAGTCACTACTTTCTCTGGGATAGTCTCTGCTGTGCTATAAGAATGACCTGCATTCTTTGTTCCAAGATGTATTCATTAATATTGAACATTATTAAAACACATACCATTTACCTGAGCCCAGTTTACCAGCCACCTAGATTAGCTCTGTATCAATGACCTTTCCTCTTCATTATTTATCACTCTCCCCAATTTATGTCATCTGTAAACTTTATCAGCGATGGTTTTATGTTTTTTTTTCCAGGCCATCGATAAGTAAGATAGGACCAAGAACTAATTCTTGCAGAACCTCACTGGAAACGCAACCTCTCAATCAATCTTCGTTATTTAGAATTATGTTTTGAGACCTATCAACTAATCATTCTGTCATCCATTTTAGGTGTATCATGTTGATTTTATATCATTCTAGTTTTTGAATCAGATTGTCATGGGTGACCAAGCCAACCACCGTGCAGAAGTCTAACAAGAGTACATCAACACTATTACCCTTATCAACCAACCTTTGCACCTCATAAAAAACCAATACAAGTTAGTTTGACAGGCTCTACTTTCCATAATTCCATGTTGATTTGCATTAATTACATTGCCTTCCTTTAATTCTCTATCAACTGACTCCCATATCAGCTGTTGCATTATGTTGCCAGGATTTATGTCAGGCTGACAGGCTTATAATTATCCAGGTCATCCTGCTTACCTCTTTCAAAAATTGGCACATTAGCTTTCATTCAATCATCTAGAACTTCCCCAGTTATTCACAACTTATTTAAAATCAGCATTAATGTTCCAGTGAGCACCTCAGGCAGTTCTTTTGTAACTCTTGAATGAAAGATACTTGGACCAGTTTATTTTAAAATGTTTAACTTTAGTACTTTCTGTTTAACCTCTCTATTGTTAGTAGTTGAATGAAAAATGTGTTCTTTCCATGTAATTAGACTATATCATCTGTTTTCCCAAATACACACCAAATCATTTATTGAACACTTCAGACTTTTCTGCTTTATTATTGATAATTCTACCATTCCCATACAGTAATAAACCAATACAATTGTTGGGATTCTTATTGTTTCCAGCATATTGTAAAACCTCTTTCTTAACATCCTTTACTGTGCTAGTCATAGATTTTCTCCTTGTGATCCTGGCTGCTCTTACCAATTGTATACAATTCTTCAATTCTTATTTACATTCATTACTATTGACTTCCCCTTTCTTGCATTTGTTAATACTATTTTTTTTTATTTTATTTTTATCACTGCCTTGGTCTCAAGCTTTTTTTTAAATAAGTGGTTTTGTCTGAAGGTCATTACAGATGTAAGAATAGAAAGAATCCTGGTTCCCTATTCTATGTGCTGTCCATTAGAGCAGGCTGCACTTTAATTCACTTATTAAATTTCTAAATGCTATTAAGGCACAAGAAACTACAATAACAACAGATTATTTAAGCTTCTATGTTACTCAGTTAGCCTGTATGGCCCATCGATACTCAGAGGATTCCAATATACTGGAAGGTGGCCTAGTTTTGGAGATGCGGATCTAATGTACTGTTTATTGCTCATTTCTCTTACTGTGCATCACTACTATGAAAACACTGAACTGGGTTTTTTGTTGTTTTTGTTTTGCTTTTGTTTTTCTGTTCCGGTGCTCTGTGCTGATGTGTGCATGACTCTACAGGAGCAGAACTGGCAGAGCAGCCTTAGGGGAAGTGTCACTCTTGCTAGCAGTGAAGAAAGTGTAGAACCAATTAATCATTTTTAAAGTTTGGGGCCGGTCAGGGGGGCTAACTAGATTTGTGTGAGAATCTCACAGAAGTGGGAGGAGATGGTGATTCTTGCTGGGTGCTCGTGAAAGCCCTAAGATTGCTTTTGCCTTCAGCAACAAGAACAAATGGTAACGCAGAAGGCAATTTACAAATGCAATCATCGTCTGCTTAGTGAGCACAAGATGAGCAGTTCAAATATTGCTTGCATCATGCTTAAATAAATGCTGAGTCCCGTTAACAGCTTGCAAAGCATGGCATTCTAAACAAACAGGGAAAGGGGTGTTCTGGGCTGCCACATATGGAGATGCTTGCTTGGAGCAAAAGGGAGTATAAAAAGGATGCATTCAAATTCAAAGGTTGTTTCTCTGCCAGTGAATAAGGGAAAGCCACAATTTCTAGTCCCACCACCACCTTCCTCCAGATCATGAGCTTTCAAGTGCCTATATTGATTTAAATTATCCTAACCAACTTCTGGGCATGTCTGAAATTTTGGCATTTAAGACACATTGCAAATGTCAGCAATACAATCAGATTTAATCTTTTAGCACAGGAGCAGTGCAGGTATTAAGTACAGAAGGACCCGAAAGTTGGGGTATGTGTGGAATGAGTGGGAGAGATTTCAGCAGCAAAAATAATCTGTGATGGCCTCCCTGACCCATTCTTGAAAGCAACTGCTAGACCCCATAATTCAGGCCCTCCAGTTCAGGAGGGATGAGGAGAGCTTACATCATTCCTTGCGTTATAAGTACTCTCTCGTAAGGCCATATTCTAAGTCAACCTCGAAAAGTGAGCCACTGACACTGGTCAGTTAATGATTAATGCCTATACAGTCCTTTTCATGTGATTTTCAAAATACTTTACAAAGGGGCATGTCATTGTTCCCATTGCATTGGGGAAACTGAGGCACAAATAAATAAAATGACTTGCCTAAGGTCACACAGCAGCTCATGAGTCTCTAGATTTTCATGACTCCAATCCAGCGTACTGACAATGGTCTTTGCTGCTGCCAAATCGTTAGGAGCTCATCGATTTAAACACATGATTTTAATGCTGCACATTCTTAGGGAGTGCACCTTTGGAGATGATTTGAAAATTTGGCATAAACATTTTAAAAAATTCCACAAGCTTGAATGATCCTGCTTTCAGCTGAAGACAACAGGACTAACACCACAATAGCAGAAAGAAGATTAAAAATGGAGGCAGGAAGGGGCATGGATTTGAAATCAATGTGGGACAAATTGAGCGGAGAAGGGAAACTGGACATCACTCATCATTCTGGGTGTAATTATCATGGTGCGCTCTGATTGCAATGGGATATTGCACAGGGTAATTGCTGAAATGCCAATGTAACAAAACATGCTCAATATACAATGCTGGCATTTAAATTTGAGTCACTTGATTTTTAGTTCTTTATGTGCCTGGGCTTTAACATTATTCTATTGTGCATTTTGTGTCCCTTCCATAAATGAACACCCTCCCACTGTAGTGTGTAATACATCCCATTAAGCTTCAAGGATAGTAACTCCACATTTAAAAGTAATTAAGTGAGTTCATACTGCAGAGATATGAAAGCTAAACATTTTGCTATTTCTGGAATGGGAACAGTTGAACAGTCCAAGTTCTTACCATTTCTTATACACGGAACTGGATGGACATGGGGACTAGCAAAAGCACATCAGAGCACCAGCTCAAACTTTACTGAGGCTGTGTCTATGCTAGGAAATAGAGTCGAATTTATTAAAGTCAATTGTATACCACTAGATTTTATAAAGTTGACGATGAAGGTCCACACGCGTTTAGACAGGCGACACAGTGTGTCCCCATGATCGTTGCTAAGTTTGACTGTGCCAGCTGTGCTTTGGAGGTACCTATCCCACAGTTCCTGAACTCCCATTGCATTCTGGGGTTCTGTGCCAGTGTGTTATGGAAAAAGTGCACCACAAGTGGTTGTGGGTGTCTGATGTCATTGTCCCAGAGTGCATTGCACTCACTCCCCACTCCCATTGAAATCAAACTGCCAAATGCAGTTTTGCACCACTTTTCCACAGCCTGCCCCTGGCACACACTGTTACAAGGCTAATGGGCCAGTCCTGGGAAATGTAAAATGCAGAAATAAAAATCTGAAAAGTTTCAATTTGGAGCCATTGAGCAGTTGCTTTTTACTATAGTTCAAATGCTTCATTTTGCTAGTGTTATTTTGATTCATTTTATTATGAACCATCAGCCATGTGATGGTGGGGGGCAGCCGGAGATCCCAGCAGCTGCATGGTGGCGGGGCAGCCACATGTTGTGAAGGGCAGCTGGAGAGTCCAGCAGCTGTGTGATGTGGTGGTCAAGACAAAGAGCCCAGTAGTCACATGGTGGGGCAGCTGTGTGGTGCGGGCATCAGCCGGAGAGCCCGGGCTGATTCCTGTTTCCCACTTCCTGCTCACTGGGAAAGCAGGGGAGGTGAAAGTGACTGTCAGAGCAGACACATTAGGGGCCTTTGGGGACACTTCTGGAGGCCAATAAAATCCAATTAAATAAAGTTGTGGCTATACTAGCATTAACTCGACCTTGTAAATCTGAATTTGATGTTACTCCTCATGAAAAAGCTGGAGTAAAAAAGTTGACCTTAGGATCTTTAAAATTGATCTAATGATATTTGTTGTGAAGACAGGTACCTTATAAAATTGACCTAACTCCCTTAAAATCGACTTTATGCCGTAGTGACGACATAGCCTAAGATGTGAAAGAGCATGTCGTCAACTAATGCTACTTTGATGGTATATTTGAAAGCAATTGGTGGTCTCATTACAAACACCACACCAGTTGCAGCTGATGAACCCCAACACCAGTGAATATTTGAGTTGACACTGGCTCCGTGTTGCAGTCTCCTCCTTAAAAATGATCTCTGGAGCATGGGTTTGAGACACAATAGCAGGGGACTAAGTGCGAATTTACACTTCCATTGCGCCTGCACTCTATAGTCTGTAATTAAACAGAACACATTGACCATCTTCTAGTAGCATTGAAATCCCTGTGTCCTGTCATGTGGAGCAAAAAGAAAAGGATGGAGCAAATATTATATACATAGCCTAAGCCTAACATATTGGATAAATAGAAGATATTTTGACTCATGTAGCCAGGAACAAGCATACCCTGGGAAATGACATAATTCAAACACCCAGTCACCTTAGGCTATTGACCAGCAGAGGTAGGAGCAAACAGGTATGAAAGCAAGAGGTATGAGACTTTGCTGCTTCATAGGTTACCGTGCCAATAGCAGAGTTCCAGCTGAGTATGAACGGTTGTATGTCAGACTAGAAGGAAAGGAATATGCTGAGTAGTTGCATCTGAGTTTGTGTTTTCCTATTATGATATATGAACAGTAAAACTCATGAGTGGCTTTATTCATTGATTTCATTGACTGGAAATGAGCTTGATTAACTTTAACCCTGTTCACCATGTTTTTCTGGCAGCAGTGGAAATACTACTTTGCCTTTCCAAAGCATCTCCATTTGAGGAAGGATATCAATTGAATGAGCCTTTTAAAACCTCTTTAAAGGAGACTTGCCCCCCCCCCCCCCACACACACACACACCAATTCATAGCTGGCTGTACTAAGACCACAATATAATTCAGGGACAAATCCAGAAACCAGAATCCAAGACTCCAAGGGCTCAGTTTCCTGCTACAAGAACTATTTCTTACCCCTTGGAGAAGCTTAGCTCATCACAATTAACTATGGGATTTTTTTTCAGGTTAAACTGCATTGCTGGGATGTTAAATTTATTGTTCTTGTTTTGTGAACTAGGCCATGGAAGGGATGCAAATTGCTCCCAACAGGTCAGCTATCTAATGAGCATTTACTAGCCTGTCCATAAAGGGAATTTATGGATTATCTGCCAATGTGGGATTTCACAGTTTTGGCAAAGTGAAAGCTGACATGCTTGCTGTAGTTCTGCGGCAGCAGAGAGTTCAGATCAATCTTTGTGCTTTCAGAGAAGAGCAACAAAAATGATTAAAGGTCTAGAAAACATGACCTCTGAAGAAAGACTTGAAGAACTGGCTTAGTTTAGTTTGGAAAAGAGAAGGCTGAGAGGAAACATACTATCTGCCAAGAACCTAAAGGGGTGTTACAAGGAGGAGGGAGAAAAATTATTTCCATAACCTCTAATAATAGGACAAGAAGCAATGAGCTTACCTTGCAGCAAGGGTGTTTTAGGCTGGACATTAGAAAAATTGTCTTAACTGTCAGAGTAGTTAAACACTAAAATAAATTGCCTCGGGAGGTTGTGGAATCTCAATCCCTAGAGATATTTAAGGTTAGATAAATATCTATCAGGGATGATCTAGAGGGTGCTTGGTCCTGCTGTGGGGGCAGGTGACTGGACTTGATGGCCTCTTGAGGTCCCTTCCAGTTCTAATATTTTATGATCCCATGTGCGACAGGGCTCAAGCCTTGGTGATAACTGTAATTATACGTAAGAATATAAGAACAGCCAAACCAGGTCAGATCAAAGGTCCATCTAGCCCGGTGTTAGGTCTTCTGACAGTGGCCAAAGGCTGGTGCCCCGGACAGAATTAACAGAATACGTAATCATCCAATGATCCATCCCATCACCCATTCCCAGCTTCCAGAGCTAAATATATGTTTCTCTTTCTACAACTTGAGCTATTTTCTCATACCTGTAAGTCTCACGTTCTTCATGGAACATACATTACACATAAAGACCCATACACTTGTTCTGCCAGCCTCAGCAGAGCCCAGAAAAGGGAGTTGTTTTCTCCATTAGGGGTCAGCTAATTGAATGCTTCCCTGCCAGGATAAAAATAAATCAAGGTCTGCACCAAAAGATGAGATTTCTCTGTGACCTGGTTAATTTTATTTGTGATTATTTAATTGCAAATATAATTTTATAAAGATTATTCAACTTGAAAATTCATTAACTATGACAGCAATCACCCACACAAATTAACAGGTCATTGTTGTCTTTCCTAAGACTTTCTGTTCAGGCTGTGAAAGTTTAGAGGACCATATTTCCCTATGCTGAATATAGGACATCTGGTAAAATTACTCATATTCAGAAAAGTTCAGTGGCAAGCAATCAGAACTATGTAGTACAAACATTCAGATTAACCTGAAGTTGACTGAGCCCCAGTTAAAAAGAAATACAGGCAAACCCGGTTATCTGACCCTTGGTTATCCAACAGTCCATTTTATCTGACACCGCCTGAGCCAGAGTGGGATGAAACAGAATGTTGGATAATGGGAGTGGGGAAGGAAAATCTTCCCCAGCACTGAACAGCCAGCAGCCCACCCTGGGCAGCCTGCAGCCCCACTGGAGCTACCCACCAGGGGACAGCTGGGGCTCCACGCCCCAGGGCCGCCAGCAGCTCCATGCTCCAGCCACCCTGGCTCCACACTCCAAGGCCACCACTAGCTCCATGCCCTAGCTGCTGGGGGTCCATGCCCCAGGCTGGCAGCGGATCCATGCTCCAGCTTCCAGGGGTCCAGTCTCGGGACCAGCTGAGCTTCTGCGCTCCAGGTCTGGTGGCAGATTAGCCCCAGGACCAGCCAAGTCTCAGTACCCTGGACTGGTGGGAGCTGCCTGCCCAGGGAGCCATTCCCAGGGAGCTGCTCCAAAGCATCTGGCATCCTGAATCTCCAAATCTCCAACCCCACCCCCCTGACCCCAGGGAGCTGATTGCCAGCTCTTCGGAATGGGCCCATAAAGCCTCTTTAGCCCCCTAGCCTTCCGCTTTGTGACCTCCCACCCCACCCCAATTATCTGATATTTTTGGGTATCCGACCATTGGTTAGTCCTGATTATGTGAGATAACTGGGGTTTTCTTGTACTTCAAAGTGTATTCGTTTTATTTGCCTACTTATCTTAAAGGGTTTAGAATTCACATGTAACCCCCCGCCCCCGAGTGTCACAGTGGTGATGTGAGATAGCTGGGAATCCCCTTTCCAAATCTGATTCTAAAGGTACATAAAATGGCAACACCTCCACCTGGCTGGTCCCCAGACACGCTTAATGGTGTGTCTTGGGAACCTCCAGGAAACTTACTCCAGTTAGAATCTGGGTTGAACTCCCAAACACCAATTATAAATAGTATAAATCTAATTAGAATCAACACACACTATTATTTAACAACTTAAGTAAACAGGATTACAGACTACACATGAATAAAATCAATTAACAATGTACATAGAAATAAATGAAACATGTAACTATCATGTACATTGCCATCTGTTACTCCAGCCCAGAGTGTACACTCTTTAGGTATCAAAATTCCAGTTACTTGCTTGCGTTGGCGTGCAGCTGTTATTCCACTGGATTGAAGACAGCTTTGTGAGGAGAGTTCCATGAATCAATCCAGGCAAGGCAAATAAGCTGCCCAGCACCTCTGACACTGGAGCTGTCCTCTGCAGCATTTTAACAGACACAGATAAAGTTCCTTCCCTGCAGGGCTTCTCATTAGCAGACTGTAGCTCTCCAAAGCAGTTCCTGGCTGGGAGAAAAATCCACACCTGCCCTGAAGCAGTCTGCCCAGTCAGCCTTAATCCTCCAAAACCAGGGAGACCACCATAATTTTCCCCCAGCCTAGCCAAAAAAAAACACCACTTTCCTTCCCAAAGCCTTATGGGAGGAGTTGTGTGTGGAACCAGATTGCAGCGCACAGGATCCTTCCAATAACAGTCAGAGTCTCCTATAGACAGAGGGGCCTATGCACATAAGACAGGCTGATCACACACATGGGGAGAAGTTACCCACAAATACTTCTGTACCCCTCTCGCACACAGGGGGAATAACCAATTAATCCAATCATTCCTCACCAGCACTCTTCAAGCTCCATGCCTGACTGAGCCCCTGAGATGGGCCCACCACTAGTGATACCTAGCGCTGTGTCTTGCCTAAGGAGTAGGTTGGGGAAAGAGAGGGTGAGATGCTCTCTCCACAGATTTCTGACAGAGTGTACACCAGCATGTGGCCAGCAGCAGCCTTTCAGCATTGTGCAGGAGGGAAATGATAGGAGCAGCTTCCAGCCACAGGCCATAAGGAGGCGTGGGGAGGAATAAGCTGGCCCATGTCTCCCCAAGCCCCTCTCCCTGGAAGCAGCTTGACCCTTTCCACGCACACAGTGTCGAAAGACAGCTAATACCTCTAGCCTGCTGCTGGCCACTGTTATAACCCAGCTAACTCCTGTCTCCGAGCTACAGCATGGGTAGGAAGGAGTTAATCCCTAAAGTATCAGAGCCCAGGGAACCTTTCTGCAAGGGGTTCAGCAAACCCAATCAGAGAGGTTTCTCAGCAAGGGAGGGAACTTAGGGGGATGGAGCAGCTCTACAGTCCCTGGAGGCAAGGCAGGGGGAGTAGGATGGGTGAAGAAGGTACACAGGGACCCAGGGATTGTTGTGGAGACAGAAGATTTGAGGTGTGAAGAGGCTGGAAATTGCTTCCCCTGCCCTTCCAGAGCTTACATGAGGGATGAGAAGTTTCCTTGCACCAGTGCTGTGTGGGGCTTTGGCACATCTTGGCAAGCACCCCCTTCCCTTTGGCTTTCCAGGGGTGTTGACTTAGCCAGAGGCAGTGGGAAAAGGAAGGACCCTGCTGGCCAGGCTGTTGGTGGGCTGAGCAGTCCAACCTGGGGCTGGTTATCTGCACAGCACAGGGCAGGGAATGTGCCCTACCAGGGTGATATGGAGGAACAGTATGGCTCAGGGTCAGGTGGGGCAAAACAGGAAAAAGAAGGTGAGAAGGGGAACCTTTAAAGAGCCAAGAGTGGGCCATAGAGGTTCTGCATAACTAGCCACCACCTGGCACCTGCTCACACATTCAGCCACTGCAGGTCACAGCACACAGCTGGAAAGGAAAGAGAGGGCTGAGCCAGCTGGTGTGCAGTGTGGGCTGGGCTGATAAACCAACAAGGGAAGCAGCCAGTCCCATAGGCTGTCCCTTTGCTCCAGCTTTGCATACCTATCCCCATCATCAGCCTCAGGACCCAGCATTCACTGCTGATGGGTGGGTGGCTGATGAACAGGGATCTGAACAGCAGCAGAACCAACCAGTGCCGAAGAGGATAGACAGTGAATATGGGACAATTGGCCCATTTTTAAACAAAAGTTGGGTCCCTGCAAGAGGGCTCAAATGTGGGACTGTCCCTTTAAAAGCAGGACATCTGCTCCCCCTGCGCGTTTCTTACCAATTACTGGGCAAACTACTCAGCAACCACTGATGATCACAAACTTTTAATTTTCCATTTAATCAATCTTCTTAGATTTGCTCTGTAATATCCGTGAACCCATTCTGCCCTTCTGTGTCGTTCCCTGCTGTGGCTCAGGAAGACGTGTGCTGGAGAGACCTGAGAATTAATGATGCATTCCCAAAGGACATTTAAAGGATGGGTGGGGGCGGAGAGTGATCAAAATACACTTTCAACTGAAGGGAGAAAGGAAAAATCCTAATCTGAAATGCCAGAAGGTAAAAATGAGTAACAGCACCCCCTGGGGGCAGCTATAGCTCAGTGGCTTGAGCATTGGCCTGCTTAAACCCAGGGTTGTGAGCTCAGCCCTTGAGGGGGCTATCTGAGACAAAAAGATTTAAAGAAAAAGAAAAATGGATGGTGCTTGGTCCTGCCAAGAGGGCAGGGCAGGGGATAGGACTCAATGACCTCCCAAGGTCCCTTCCAGCTCTAGGAGATGTGTATCTCCATATATATATATTTGGAGATATACATTACATATAGAAGAATGCTCGTGCAACTGGGAGACAACTGAGTTCATGCTGACCAGAAGCCATTGTGGCCAAGAGCAGGAGACTTGGGTTATATCTACTGCTTCACCACTGATTCACCTGGTGATCCTTTGTTCATTTCTCTGTTTCACCATCTGTAAAATGGGGATACTGATTCTTACACCCTAGGGATGAGACATGTATGCAAGAGTGAGGCATTGTCATTATTTCTGAATATTTCCAGAATAAAGTGTTGGGGCTGATTATGGCCAAATATGCTATTTAAAAATGAATTTGTGTTTTGCAGTATCAAGTAGCCTAGTAAGCTTTAAGCTACTCCTGGCAATGAAGGCAATAGGAGTTTGATAACTAACCTGAGAGAGCATAGCATATGGGGACCTGCCTGACCACTCTCCCTATCCCTGCACAGGCAACTTGCTTTTGAGTACCATAATCAAATCCCTAAGAACAGGGCTGGGCTGAGAATCAGGAGGGACAACAGCTACTGTGGGTCCCAGGTCAAAATGGAAGGGAGGATTGTTTCTGTGCCCCCCCAAAGGGGAGGGGCCATGGGCAGAATGGGTCAGGGCCTAGGGACCCCCTCCTATATCAGACTGCAGTGCTGCCCCCTCCCATGAACCGTCCTGCCAGGGCACTTCAGAGGTGTCTGGAACTCCAGCCACCACCACTGCCAAAGTAGCAGAAGCAATGGCAAGAGCTCCAGCCCCTTTGAAATGCTAGGCCGTGGGGCAACTAGCCCCTTTGACCACCCCCCCATCAGTGAACCTGCTGAAAATAATGAAGAGGATGAAAGGGTTCATAGAGAGCCCTCCCCCAAATTTAACAGATTAATTTTATATAGGGCATTGGCATAGAAGATGGTGTCTTGTTAATAATTTGTCAGGTCCACTGAAAAGAGGACCACGTGTGCATGAAAAGTGATTCCTGTTCTGGTTCTTGTGTCTCCCTCAGTACTTGAGGATCCGAGCACCTTCCCAGAGTGCTTGAAACAATGACTAATAGCTCTCATATCTGGCTTATTTTCTCTCTCCTCCTGTCTTTGTGGGTGAGAGAAGGGTATTGTGTGTGCTATGTAGTGTTTCAGTAGGACATTTGTATGTGCTACTAGTTGATTACGTTAGAGAAGGGAAGCTTGAAGAACTGTGCCTTGCTCTTGCAACAGAAGGTGTTGGGCTTTGTGCTCGTCATTCCTGTCTCAGAATCAGTCTCAAGAAAGCTCTGTCTCCTGTGCAAGGTCATCTTTATCCCTCTGGTAAAATGTTTCCTTGTGCCAGAGGAGTTGAGCTGTCCAGCACAATCTCTTCCCAGAACATCTAATGGTCCTCTTAGGTTTGCTGGTACCAGGCTATATTGTGGCCTCACACACAGAATCACAGGGCTGGAAGGGACCTCAGGAGGTCATCTGCTCCAGCACCCTGCTTCAAGTAGGTTTAACCCCCACTAAGTCATCCCAGCCAGGACCTTGTCAAGCTGGGACTTAAAAACCTTGAGAGATGGAGAATCCACCACCTCTCTAGGCAACGCATGACAACGCTTCACCACCCTCCTGGTGAAGTAGTTTTTCCTAATATCTAACCTACACCTCTCCCTCTTCAACTTCAGACCATTACTCCTTGTTCTGCCATCTGACACCACTGAGAACAGTTTCTCACCCTCCTCTTCAGAGCTCCCCTTCAGGAAGTTGAAGGCTGCTATTAAATCACCTCTAAGTCTTCTCTTCTGTAACAAGCCCAAATCCCTCAACCTGTCCTCACAGGTCTTGTGGTCCAGCCCCTTAATCATTTTTGTTGCCCTCCAGTGAACCTGCTGCAGCACATCCACATCCTTTTTATACTGGTGGGGCCCAAAACTGGACACAATATTCCAGATGCAGCCTCACCAGTGCCAAATAGAAGAGAATAACTACTTCTCTAGATCCGCTCAAATGCTCCTCCTAATGCACCCTGGTATGCCATTAGCCTTCTTGGCTACAAGAGCACACTGTTTACTCATATCCAGCTTTTCATCCACCATAACCCCTAGCTCCCTTTCCATCGTACTGCTGCTGAGCCAATCAGTCCCCAGCCTATAACAATGCTTGGGATTCTCTGCCCCAGGTGCAGGACTCTACACTTCTCCTTGTTGAACCTCATCAGATTTCTTTTGGCCCAGTCCTCCAATTTATTCAGGTCACTCTGGATTCTCTCTCTACTCTCCAACATATCTACCTCTCCCCCTAGTTTTGTGTCATCCACAAACTTGCTGAGGGTGCAATCCAGTCCCTAATGCAGGTCATTAATAAAGATGCTGAACAACACTGGCCCCAGAACCGACCCTTGCAGCACTCTGCTTGAAACCAACCGCCATCCAGATATTGAGCCATTGACCACTACCCGTTGGGCCCGACCTTCAAGCCAGCTTTCTATCCATCTTATAGTCCAAGGATCCAATCCATATTTCCTTAATATATGGTCTAGAATATTATGGGAGACTATATCAAAAGCTTTGCTGAAGTCAATGTATATCACATCCACTGACTTCCCATGTCCACAGAGCCTGTTACCTCATCATAGAAGCTAACCAGATTGGTCAGAAAACCTTGATCTTGACTCCATATTTTCTAGAAAGCCAATGTAGAAAGTAGAGGTGTTGTCTGATGTGATTGCAGCAGCTCATTGCAGCATTGTGTACTAGCTGGAGTGTCCTCAGGTCTTTATGGTTTTATGTGTGAGTAGACTACACTGCTGCTGTGCAGCCAGGAAGTGTCAAAAGTATACATAATTGAGGCCAGGTTATCATCCACCAGGATTGGACAAAGTCTGCTTCCCAACTGGAGATGGCAGAAAGAGTTAAGTGCAGATGTGGGTATGTGATTATTCAGCATCAGTGAGGAATCCAAGAGCATTCCTAAATTACAGACTCGATCGACCAATTACAACAGTTGTACTCTGCTTGTAAATTGTTTGTAAAATATTCATGTTTCCACCATAAAAGTGGAAATTTCCCTGTTTGTTTTTATTTCTTGTTTGATTGTTGTTCTTGTGTTCTTTATAAATCTGGCCTGTTCAGCAGATTCCCCACCAAATGAAGCAGTCTCATTTTGTTAAGCATATTTTTCCCACTCCTGGTTTGCTCCTGTGTGTTGTGTGATGTAGAACATAATGTGAAGCACTGCAGTGTGAAATCCTTGAAAGCCTTGTCTAGTCTGGTGTGATTGATATCTCTGAACACAGTTGCAGTTTACATTTAGATAGCACTTTTCACCTTGAAGGATCCCAAAGCTCTTTTAAAAATAAAATCTTTAAACTCTCTTACAGAGGAAAGAAAAATAATTCCCTTCACTGCAGGAAGCACTGGGTGAAATTCTGTGATCTGTGTTCTGCAAGAGGTCAAACTTGCTGATCAGAATGGTCATTTCTGGGCTGAGAATCAATACATCTAAAGTGTACAAGAAACCCTCTGCATATGTGATCCTATCTGTGGGGTGGGATGCAACAACTGTTTTATCAGTAGAAATCAACCCAACATGGCAGTTTAGGGCACAAATGGCAAAAGAATAGTGTTTCCAATTGAAACTGATAGGATGAACTTTATACAGGGAAAAAACATACTTACACAAATTGGAATTTCTGTGGCATCAGCTAGAACGTGAGTAAAGGGGATGAGAGGGTTGAAGCCAAAACCTCACGCAGAAGAGTTTTCTCCTGAAGCTAAAGACCCTAAAGTAGTTTTACGCATCTCTTCCCACTCCTTCTCCTGCTGGTCTGCGTTATCTGTCTCCTGTCAGCCTCCATCGCCCCCTTCCCTCACCCCACCATCTCTGCTCCTTCTCTCTCTCAAGGAGTCAGGCCTGTCTGAGAACAATCAGAAATTGTGTAGTGTTTTTTTTATTGTATTTACATTATAGCCCATCTTGTGAGATTACGACTTCTCCTGGAATGAAGTTGACTAATTAGTTGGGGGCAATGAAAATTTGCATGGTGTGGGAGAGTAGAGTGCTGCAACGAGGGAGCCCCAGCTGTCCTTGAATCAACCTTGGCCGCCATAGGGAAAGTTTCTAAACCACTGTTTTAGAGTAGTGGTGTAAACATAGTCCTATAAGAGTCAGGATGAGGTCATACCAAGTGCGCTCCCACTTTCTCTCTTTTTACAAACTGCCTGTAAATGTCTGGTCAGTGTCAAGTCTCACCGTTTCACCTAAAGCATTTCAGCATTTCTGCTGTATCTGCTTATCATTCTGTGCAATAAATCAGATGGTTCTGTCTTCCTACCACAAGCCATAAAAGTATTATTTGGATGCTCTTTGCCTCACCTCACGCTGCCCCCAAGAAGACCTTCATTCTGAGTTCTTTAGTCTTGAATTATTTTATTCTTCTTTAGAGACAAATCATTCTGTTTTAAGGTTCAGCTGTTTGTCTTTTCAGTATGAACCAACGGCTACTGGGCTGAGACAACTGAACCAAAGGAAACACAAGTCTACAATGGAGGAATGTTTTTTGTTTTGTTTTGTTATTCCTTCTTGTGGTGGTTGCTTTCTCAGGGGAAAGGGCTATTGAATCTTCTTTGAAATTATTTTCACAAGCAGCATTTATAGGAAAATAAAGTAGTTCCTTAGAAAAAATAAGAAGTTAAATGGATTTAACTTTTTCCCCCACTTCCCTTTTTGGCCATGCTAAATATAGTGAGTGAATGAAAACATCAAACCCAGAAACTGCACACAGCATTTGAGGTTGACTTGTTTGGGTTAAGCAGAAGCATTGGGTGTCCAGTCCTGGGCACCACAGTTCAAGAAAGATGTGGAGAAAGTAGAGAGGGTCCAGAAAAGAGCAACAAGAATGATTAAAGGTCTAGAGAAAGTGACCTATGAAGAAAGGCTGAAAGAACTGGGCTTCTTCAGTTTGGAAAAGAGAAGATTGAGGGGTGACATGATAGAGGTTTTCAGGTATCTAAAAGGGTGTCATAAGGAGGAGGGAGAAAACTTGTCCTTTTTGGCCTCTGAGGATAGAACAAGAGGCAATGGACTTAAACTGCAGCAAAGGAGGTTTAGGTTGGACATTAGGAAAAAGTTCCTAACTGTCAGGGTGGTCAAACAGTGGAATAAATTGCCAAGGGAGGTTGTGGAATCTCCATCGCTGGAGTTATTTAAGAACAGGTTAGATAAGTGTCTATCAGGGATAGTCTTGACAGTATTTGGTCCTGCCATTGGGGCAGGGGGCTGGACTCGATGGCTTCTCGAGGTCCCTTCCAGTCCTAGGATTCTATGATTCTACGTGGATAAAGTTTAAGTAATTGGACTTGGAGTTAATTTTTCATCAGAATGCACAGGAATTTAGGGGCACTTTTACTGGAGTCATACATCCACCTCGTGTGCACCATGCTCAGAATTCAACCTCTACTGTATAAGCATACCAAGCTGTGTCCAACCTCTGATACATCTCCTGGAGTCTTAGCCTTCCAGCTGCAGCAGAATTTATTGCTTAAAGGGAATTCCTCTAATTTATTCCATTGCCTTACAGGTTTCTCAAACTCTGCTGTTATTTAAGAAATGGCTTCTGTCCAAAGTTACACATTCAGCTATCATCCCAATTTCCTGATCTCATTCCCAAAGGTCCAATATGTCTATGGCCGCGTCTACACATGCACGCTACTTCGAAGTAGCGGCACCAACTTCGAAATAGCGCCCGTCACGGCTACACGTGTTGGGCCTATTTCGAAGTTGAAATCGATGTTAGGCGGCGAGACGTTGAAGTCGCTAACCCCATGAGGGGATGGGAATAGCGCCCTACTTCGAAGTTGAACGTCAAAGTAGGGCACGTGTAGACGATCCGCATCCTGCAACATCGAAATAGCGGGGTCCGCCATGGTGGCCATCAGCTGAGGGGTTGAGAGACGCTCTCTGTCCAGCCCTTGCGGGGCTCTATGGTCACTGTGTGCAGCAGCCCTTAGCCCAGGGCTTCTGGCTGCTGCTGCGGCAGCTGGGGATCCATGCTGCGTGCACAGGGTCTGCAACCAGTTGTCAGCTCTGTGGATCTTATGTTGTTTAGTGCAACTGTGTCTGGGAGGGGCCCTTTAAGGGAGCGGCTTGCTGTTGAGTCCGCCCTGTGATCCTGTCTGCAGCTGTGCCTGGCACCCTTATTTTGATGTGCGCTACTTTGGCGTGTAGATGTTCCCTCGCAGCGCCTATTTCAAGGTGGTGCTGCCCAACGTCGAAGTTGCCAGCCCTGGAGGACGTGTAGACGTTATTCATCGAAATACACTATTTCGATGTCGCTACATTGAAATAAGCTATTTCGATGTAGCGTGCACTTGTAGACGTAGCCTATGAGATGATTGCACTTGGAGGGAGTTACCCACAAATAGAGAGCCATCTGAAAGCCAGTAAGGTTGATACTTTCTCCCTTGGATAATGGAATACCATGAACAGGGACAAAAGCCAGGGAAGTCTGCTTTTTGTTTTGTTTTGTTTTGTTTTTTTGTGGGTCAGAAACTGAGGAAGCTGTTTTCTGCTAAATCAGCACATTACGGATATTGAGGTACAAGATAGTTTTTAAAAAAATGTACACCTCCTTCTAATCACCTGTATGTATATCTCCGTGTTGTGAAGGTATCATTGCTATTATGTTTGCACAGTCTTGTACAACTAGATTGTTTAGCTCTGTCAGTTTGGGCAGTTGATAACTGTATGAATCTATCCTGGGTGTGACCAAACAGCGATAGACAAAGAATACCTCTTCAGTCTCTGGTTTCCTGTTACACCTCATTTTCTATCACAAATACCCTCCTGACCCAGCTTTCAGGGGTTGATCTGAAGGTCAGTAAGAGTGTTTTCATGGATGGGTTTTTGATCAGACCCGTAAGGCTGCAGCAAAACTTTGGATGACATACACCCTGATTCCCCAACTAAGGAGTTGTTCCTCCTGCCAATGCTTATAGGCCAAAACCCATTTCTGCAGGTATGGACCTTGCTTAACTCTATACCCACACTGTCCAGCTGAAGTCCACTAAAGTATCTAGAATTATAGGGGTTGATTCTGTTGTCACTGAGGCTCTAATCCTGTAAACAATTAAGCACTTGAATTTAGGAGAACTGCATATGTGTGGCTATGTCTAGAATCTGGACATTCTGGGGGTCCCTCTGTCAATAAAACAGCCAACTGGAAGCACAGCAGACAGTTGAGCTGTCCAGCACAATCTCTTCCCAGAACATCTAATGGTCTGTTGACAAAGGGCCACCCAGAACATCCAGACCAGCTTTCTATCAGCAGATCTCTGTCAGCAGAGGCGTTATGCCTCATGGGAAGTGGGATAAGGCTGTCAACAAAAGTGCTCTGTTCTGTCAATTTACTGTTGACAGAACACCTTGGCAATCTGGACACTCCCCAGATTTTGTCAACAAAATGATAGTTTTGTCGACAAAACCCTCCAGTGTAGACAGAGCCTGTGTGAAATTGAATGTGTGTGTTAATGTTTGCAGGATTGGGGCCTAAATGAGATCAGGATCAAGCCCTCTACCTCAAGAGATGTTGGAACAAAATGAAAGGACAATGCACTGAGCTAATGGTGGCATATTGTCTTTAGTTTTGAATGCCTTAGCTTTGAGGAGCATATATTATTCAACCTAATCCTTGTTAAAATATTTTTACCAAAAATATTAATGGGTAATACAGGCTTTCATATGTTAATAGAAAAAGAAAATCACCAGATCACTAAAAACAAAGCTCTCACTCTGTCTTGTGAAATAGCACAGTCTAGCAGTTCTGACAATTTCCTTTTTGAACAGAATATGTAAATGCATATCTCTGTGTATATATTGTGTTTTGTAGCTTCGTAATGCTTAAAGTTTTATCATGCTTGCCTGGAAAATAAAGTCCATCAAATAATGAGGAAGTGCATAAACTAATGATACGTTAGTTTTCTGAAAAGGGTTATAATGAAATTATCCTAATCTGATTATACGGATTCAAAGAACCTTTTCTAAAGTCCCTGTTTAATACTTTTGCATCTGAAGCTGTCCATGCCAAGAAAAGAAACCATGCTATGGTTTATCATTAAGCAGCAGGAGCAGCATAAAGAGCAACTTTCTCCACCTTCTGCAAAAATATGCACAGATTACCCCAGGAAAAGAGGTGTCAGGGGAAAAGTTGCTCCCAGATTTCTGGTGTGACAGCATTTTAATCAAACACAAAACAAGACATGACCAGTTCTGCTGTTCTGTTACTGAGAAATTAAACACAGGTATTTTAGTTGCAGATAGAGTGAGCTACACAAAGTGTCTGGCAATAGTATGAATTCCAGGAAAATAGCAACAGAAGAGATTGAGTTTAGAGAACTGCAATCAGGTATAGGTCAGGCTTAGCTGGCTCAGGTCCTAGCCTAGACAAAGCCTCCGTGGGAAGAGTTGGGCAGTGCAAGAAGCCTTCGGCCAAATGATCTCAAGCAGTAACGTTATATTTCATAAGGTAAACAAGGTGAGCCTGTGCAGTGCTTGGACCAGAAACTCAGGAAAAACAATGTCAGTAGAGCTGTGTCTACACGTGCACGCTACTTCGAAGTAGCGGCACTAACTTCGAAATAGCGCCCGTCGCGGCTACACGCGTCGGGCGCTATTTCGAAGTTAACTTCGACGTTAGGCAGCGAGACGTCAAAGTCGCTAACCTCATGAGGGGATCGGAATAGCGCCCTACTTCGACGTTCAACGTCGAAGTAGGGACCGTGTAGACAATCTGCGTCCCGCAACATCGAAATTGCTGGGTCCTCCATGGCGGCCATCAGCTGGGGGGTTGAGAGATGCTCTCTCTCCAGCCCCTGCGGGGCTCTATGGTCACCGTGGGCAGCAGCCCTTAGCCCAGGGCTTCTGGCTGCTGCTGCGGCAGCTGGGGATCCATGCTGCAGGAACAGGGTCTGCAACCAGTTGTCGGCTCTGTGTATCTTATGTTGTTTAGTGCAACTGTGTCTGGGAGGGGCCCTTTAAGGGAGCGGCTTGCTGTTGTGTCCGCCCTGTGACCCTGTCTGCAGCTGTGCCTGGCACCCTTATTTCGATGTGTGCTACTTTGGCGTGCAGACGTACCCTCGCAGCGCCTATTTCGATGTGGTGCCGCGCAACGTCGAAGTTGAATGTCGACGTTGCCAGCCCTGGAGGACGTGTAGACGTTATTCATCGAAATAGCCTATTTCGATGTTGGCTTCACGTGTAGACGTAGCCTAGGAGTGGTATTCATGCTGTGTGGATGGCATCAGGAAATTCCACACGAGGAAAACTAGCAGGATGGTAGTAGAGTTACTTCTAGCTTATCTCAGGCTAAGTAAGTACAGAATGTGACTCCTTATTTTACAGTGGGAAGGATACAAGAAATAGCCCCAATTACAAACTCTTTCAATAGTTTCTGATAATAATAATAATAATAATAATAATAATAATAATAATAAAGTATGGTTGATTATAATAATTCAAATTAATTAATATTGTTACTAATAACAATGTATTAATATACTATTATTAATTAATAAATAAATGATCATGTAAATTATGTGTTGTGTACCGCATACCCATTTTTTAAATTAAAAATTCTTTTACATTTTGCTTTATTATGAACATTTTTAAAAGGGGAAAATTGGTTCAAAAATAAACTTCACAATATTGTGTGTAAATATTGGGGACAGAAAAAGCAACACAATGAGAAATGTAAGAGTACTGAAAGTGAAAACTGTTTAATGTTGTGGTTCATTTCATGAATTGTGCTTTATCAGTACCTACACATGCATGATCTTCCACTATATTGTTTTACTTGTAAAAAACAATGGGAAGTCCTGTGGCACCTTATAGACTTAATAGATTTATTGGGGTATGAGCTTATGCACCAGTAAATCTGTCAGTCTATGAGGTACCACAAGACTTCTTGGTTTTGTTTTTTTTTGTTTTTTTTTTTGCAAATATAGACTAATATGGCTACCCCTCTGTTACTTGTAAAACAGCCTCTCGTTTACACCTAGACTGATTTATAATTAAGCAACTGTGTACCTAATGTAATGAATTGGCTTTTCCTAACATAGTCAATATTTTGTACTTGTATTTACTTGAGTGGTCCAAAATTTAGATGAAAATCAGTAGCCCCCACCCCACCCCAAAAAAAACCAAGGAAATAATAACATTTCTAAAACCCAGGAATTTAGGGGTTAAAAACAAAAATAAAAGGTCCCTAAAGTCATAGACTCGTAGACTCTTAGAACACTACAACTGGAAGAGACCTTGAGAGGTCATTGAGTCCAGTCCCCTGCCCTCATGGAAGGACCAAGTGCTGTCTAGACCATCATGATGCAACCGTGTACTGTCAAGGTTTTATCATTTCTAGTTTGTGGTGAACTTCAGAACTCCCTTGTGGATTCACTATTTCTTAGTATGTAGCTGTCCCCAAATCCTGCCACTATAAGTTTTATACTGTACAATAATACGCCATCATGTATTCATTTAGCCATGTAGATATGGTGGCAGCTAGTGTAAATCCATGTAGTTTCAGTGAAATTAACGAAATTACATTGATTGACACCATCTGAGAAGGTGCCCTGAAATATGCACTTTCTATTTAAATAAACAAACTCAGTCCAATAGTTTGCATAACACTGTGGAAGCCATGAAATGCTCCATGTAAGTGTAAGATCATGACCGTCATCTTTTATTCTTAATTGAGTTTTCAGGGTAACTGTTCTGAAATTAAAGAGAGATGAGGTGGGTGAGAGCATATCTTTTTTATCAGACCAACTATAGTTGGGTAAAGAGATAAGCTTTCACTAACTGAAGTTGGTCCAAGAAAATATGTGACCTAAACCTCTTCTCTCATAAAACTTGGGATGAACAGAGCTACAACCTTGAAATTTAAATTCCTTCTCATGCCAGCAATGTAAATTTCTAAACACAGAACTAAAAGTATAAAAAGCTATAACCTCCCTTTCCTCCTCCACAAAATATAGAACTTGCCATTTAAATGTAATTTTCAAAATGAACAAGATTTTTGTTCTTAAAAAAGCCCTTCTTAATACTCCTAATAATCCTATTCATATTCTTGGATGAAATAATAAAGGCGGCTTTTTGCACAATGTTCATTTTGTAATCAAAATTCCGCACTGGAGAATTATCATCGAGACGCTGCCATGTTTGTGAAATGTAAGCCTCATTGTATTAAGATAAAGGAGGTTCCTATTCATGCCACAGATTGCTTGTCTTTTTGAAATATATTTTGTAGTCCATTTAGTCCATTTTCATAGCATGAAAAGAACAGCAAATTGTAATTAAGTGCAGTAGCGTATACAACACTATAATCATAATTGCCAGAATTATATTCACAATTTTCCTCACATATTTTGCAGATGCTTTCTCTTTTATCCATACACCATGTAGTTCATGTTCCCATTTTGTATACGTTGCCATCAATTTGTTGCCACATGTTTTGAGTCACCGTGTTTTTCTCCTTCTTTGTGGAGGAGAACAAGGATCTGATTCACGAAAAATGTCCTGTGGATTGCATTGTTTCCACCATTCTCTAAGCCCCTGGGGGCACAGTTCAGTCTACATCTGGTTTGTCGTTTGCTCAACCGTGTACTGGATTATCCACTTAAAAAGAAACTGTACCAATTGTGTGCTCAGCCTATCAGTCCAGAATGCAACAAGTACTTCTCCCTGGGATTGAGGAACTGTGAAATACATTTGACATTGAAGTCTTATTAATTAGAGCTAGTATTTGCAAGCAGGAGGCTGACATATTACCTTTAAGAGACATCATTTGTGCCACAGGCAGTGGGCGTGTTGAATTGAAATTCTGCTCCTTTAATATGATAGTTTCATAGTCCCAGAGAGGGCTTTGGGCTTCCAAACCAAAAAGATTTCACTTGTTCAGTATTAAGGTTTTCTTTCTGGATGGCTAACCCATGATTAAAGCAAGGAGTATGTGATTTCACACCCTGGGACCCAGGCTCCCTCTCAGCCAGTATTGGGGAGAGTTGTTTGGGGAGGAGGGTTGTTGTTTTGTTTTGCTGTGGGTTTTTTTGGTTTTGTTTTATCATCCACTTGGTAGATTGAGATGGCAGAGGACTTCAGAAACAAAGAGATTCCAATATTAAGTGGTTCTGTATACTGCAAGACAGTGCCTGTTCTTCAAACCAAGATTAGGTGCAGGTGATTTTCTCAGAAAGACAAATCATGAGAAATGCTAAATTCAATTAATCTTCCGCAAACCCCATAGAATGGAACAGAAACTAAACCTACTATTGTTTGAAGTTAAGGAGTGTATCCATGTGCTAGTAGCAGTACTGGTTTATTATCTTCTGGTATGGGCTAGTGGCTGACTAGAGGAGAACCTATAATACACACCAAATCAATAGGATATATTAAAGACCTGTTAAGCACCAGCATCTTTCACTGACTACACTCTTGGACTAGTGAGATTTTTTGGTCTTTTATCTCATACCTCTACAGACCTAGAAATGGATGGCGAGATGCAAAGGGTTGATTTCAGTCATAATTGTGGGTGATTGGTGGATGGGCACAACTCAGCATTTGGCCAAGTACTTAACAGCAGTTCAGATAGTCATCCAGGAATTAGATCCTTCTGTGGTGTTTATCCCAACTTCTTGAGAGTACAGACATGAGCTGGCATTCTCAGGACATGAGATATTTTACAGAGATTCTTGGCGCTTGTGGCCATTCCAGCTAGAAGTAATGCACAGTGCTCTCTGTGGTGGCATTTTTTGTACTTCCATTTCCAAAAGTGAGAGCTGTGACCAGTTTGACAATCAGGCCACTTTTGTTTGGATCCCACATATGGATGTAGGTGCCTACTTTTAAGTACCAATGCTCAAAATTTTGGGATTAAACATTTTAGTTTGAATGAATGGCACATTTGAAAGATTAGAAATGGAAACTCAATGCTTTGAAATACAATACAGACATGATGATTCATTGTATAACATCTCTCATACCCTCTCTGGTCCAAAATACAGTTAATTAATCCCAGACCAGGATCATATGTGGCATATATTTTAGGATATTAAATGGTATACTAAAGTATTCAATGACAGCCTAATACAAGGTACAGAGAAATATTAATCTGAGGTCTTCACAATCAATAATCCATTTTATCCTTGCAACACCCCCAGGAGTTAGGGAAGGTCTATCTTCATTTGATGAATGGAGAAGTTAGGCACAAAATTGATTAGGCAAGTTACACAAGGTCACACAAATAGTCTATGACAGAGCTGGTCTTCCCTGTGCTCTAGACTACCCTTCTAAACAGTATAGATAAAAAGGGATTTTTATTTCCAATGTAGTTTCACAATAGATGTAATATGAGTGAAATGAGGCTTCTCAGAAAACTAGAACCTCTTACAATTCCCCAGCTTTCACAATGGAATCAGATCCTATATTGCTATCAGCTTACATATGTACACATATGGGATAACATATAACAGCCTATCTACTTACAAAAATCCCACCCCTTTTCTTTTCATATTAACCAAGTGTAAAGTATTTTGCAAACATTAATTATTTTGGAACCACTGTTTCAGGACTGGAAGGCCAAATCCACTGGGGGACTTATATGTTCCAGCACTGAGCATCACCAGGCCTTTTACATACCTAGAAAATCTCAGGAACACCACTGTGACCCAGAAGGCCTGTGTCCGGTTCATAGGCTGCTTATACAATGAAGGGGAAGAGACAGGCACCTTGCAATAAGATCCACAAGAGCAAGAATGCTAGGCAGGAGGCTCCTAAACTAGCCAGTGGGAGATGCCTATGAGAGGGATTTGTGACAAGCCCCACCCCCTCAGATGAGTACCTAAATCTGGCATGGCAGGAGGCTTAGGCCGTGTCTACACTAGCCCCAAACTTCGAAATGGCCACGCAAATGGCCATTTCGAAGTTTACTAATGAAGCGCTGGCTATGTCTACACTAGCCCCAAACTTCAAAAAGGCCATTTCAAAATTTACTAATGAAGAGCTGAAATGCATATTCAGCGCCTCATTAGCATGCGGGCGGCCGCAGCTCTTCGAAATTGACGCGGCTCGCCACCGCGCGGCTCGTCCCGATGGGGCTCCTTTTCGAAAGGACCCCGCCTACTTGAAGGTCCCCTTATTCCCATGAGCAGATAGGAATAAGGGGACTTTGAAGTAGGCAGGGTCCTTTCGGAAAGGAGCCCCATCAGGACGAGCCATGCAGCGGCAAGCTCCGTCAATTTCGAAGTTCTGCGGCCGCCAGCATGCTAATGAGTGCTGAATATGTATTTCAGCGCTTCATTACTAAACTTCAAAATGGCAATTTGCATGGCTATTTCGAAGTTTTTGGCTGGTGTAGACACGGAGAGATGGGAATTAAACCCAGCTAACCAGGTATGTGTGCAAATCACTGGGCTAAAAGTGTTATGGTAGGCACCACGCCCCTCCTCCACCTCTTTAAATAGGAGCCAAGCTGGTAAGTGCCCTCAATGTATACCTATTGGATTGAGCCCTGCACACAAAATGAAGCATTAGCTTGTCTGTCTTCCTCCAGTTCATGGATTGCTCGGGGTTAGATGAGAGATGGACATTCAGAAGCCTATTGGGAGGCAGCAGACACATAGACACCTAGAGAATTTTACCCTGAATATATAGTTTCTGAGTGAGTTTATGCATTTCTGAGGTTCAGTGGAAGTCTTGCTAATTGCTGTGAGCCTACAGCTGGGACATAGGTGCTTAAACCAAGACTTAAGCACCCAACTACCTTTGTGCACCCTACCCTAGATAACTGCAGATCCTTGATTCAGCAAAGATGTTAGGAAAGAATATTCCCAGTACACAGGGTTGCTGCCCCACACATCTAAATACGTGTATTTTTTGTATTTTAAGGGGAAAAAAAATCAGTAGCCCATTACAATACCAGCTTTTTATCCATTTGGTTAGCAGTAGATCTGTGATTTCTTTTAGTACTTAAAATCACCATACAGCTATGGTACAAGATATGAGCAATATACAACTTTTGAAATAAGCTGCTTTTTTTTCCCTAGGACATGTATTTGTGGCACATGACAAATATTTAATTGGGAGATGTTGTCCCTTGGGGGCCTATGGGGACAGGTCTTAATACCAATATAATTTAATATCCTTGTTGATTATGTAAAAGAGGAAGCAAATGCCATGTTAATGAAAGTCACAGGTGGTACTAAATTAGGAGGAATTGCAAACATAAATGAAGACAAACAATAAAAAGAGACCTACAGGGATTAGGAAAATTAATAAAATAAGATTTAGCTGGGAAAACTAATTTGAAAAACATATTCCAGTTGGCATGTGCTTGCTTCTGGGGTGCAACTCAGACCAATATGGGATTATATCACCATTTGCCCCACAACCTTGGTTCTTTATGATGTGTTGCTACTGTAGCTCCCAACCTGGGCTATTCACAGTCAGCCTACAAGCAGGCAAGTCACACGCTGAGCATCTGTGTGCTAGATAGACTGCTGGGGCCAGAGCTGCTGCACGCTATCTACAGCCCCACCTCCCCACTCTGGCGTCTACCAGCCTTGGTCACAACCAGCAAGGTGGCCCCATCATCCTCCCAGTTTGCAATTTTCCCAAAACCCTGTACCCTGAAATGTCAAGTCCACCCTTGGACCACTCAGCATGTTGGTCCTTTACATAGATAAAAGTATACCAAATCTTAAGAACAAGGGCAAACACTCCCTTCCCTTTAACTGAGCTGGGTTATAGTAAAAATACACCAACATATTCATAGGATTAAGTGAGCTCAGGTATCAGAACTATAGATATGCTTTCTCATGGCTAAGACTTAAGTTACCAAGCTACATTTTTTGTTCCAGTTAGATTTCTTACTCATCTTTTTTTCTTTCCAACATGGCTGACCTTCCCTCAGTCAGGACCTTCTGTAAAACCTGAAGGGGCTGGTTCCCTTTATCTTTCTAGATGAAAGATCTCTTCCCAAGCAGAAACAACAAGGAGCCCTGTGATAGTTTAAAGATTAACATTTTTATTTGGGCATGAGCTTATGTGGGCTGAAGCCCATTTTGTCCATGTAAATGGAGCTTTCTCTGGTTTTGGTCACACCTTGCTTAATTTCACTGGAGACAGAAAGGCTACGTCTACACGTGCACCCAACTTCGAAATAGGCTATTTCGATGAATAACGTCTACACGTCCTCCAGGGCTGGCAACGTCGATGTTCAACTTCGACGTTGCTCAGCCCAACATCGAAATAGGCACAGCGAGGGAACGTCTACACGGCAAAGTAGCACACATCGAAATAAGGGAGCCAGGCACAGCTGCAGACAGGGTCACGGGGTGGACTCAACAGCAAGTCGCTCCCTTAAAGGGCCCCTCCCAGACACACTTTCATTAAACAGTGCAAGATACACAGAGCCAACAACTAGTTGCAGACCCTGTATATGCAGCACGGACCCCCAGCTGCAGCAGCAGCAGCCAGAAGCCCTGGGCTAAGGGCTGCTGCCCACGGTGACCACAGAGCCCCGCAAGGGCTGGAGAGAGAGTATCTCTCAACCCCCCAGCTGATGGCCGCCATGGAGGACCCCGCTATTTCGATGTTGCGGGACGCGGATCGTCTACACGTCCCTACTTCGATGTTGAACGTCGAAGTAGGGCGCTATTCCCATCCCCTCATGGGGTTAGCGACTTCGACGTCTCGCCGCCTAACGTCGATTTCAACTTCGAAATAGCGCCCAACACGTGTAGACGTGACGGGCGCTATTTCGAAGTTACTGCCGCTACTTCGAAGTAGCGTGCACGTGTAGACGCAGCTAAAGATAGCAGTGACACTTCTGGCTGGAAGAGGCTGGCTTCTCCTTTTGTCAGATGGTAAGGAGAGCTATTAAGAAGTATCCATAATTCCTTACTTAACATTAATGTATAGACTTCACAAACATAACTACTAGTGCATCACAAGATTTCATAAAACACTTGCAGTTTTTTAAAAACTTTTTAATTTTTATAATACTGTATACAAGCAGTTGATTCAATTGCTGATCACCTGAAGTTCAGACCCCATTTTCTTTACAGACCAGTAAAAATTGACAATGTAATCTTTGAAAAGTAAAAAACAGACCTAGCTTCTCTCTCCCTGTGAGTATAGACTCCATGCTGTCTTCTCCAGCACTTGTTAGCCTGATAGCTTATTTACCTAATATGTAGATAACCTTTCTTGTCTCTGCCTGATGACCAGACTGGTGAAAAAAGCAAATACTCATTCCTTTCACTAGTAACAGAGAGGAAGCGGTGCTAGTCTATACACTATCAAAACAAAAAGCAGTCAAGTAGCACTTTAAAGACTAGCAAAATAATTTATTAGGTGAGTTTTCGTGGGACAGACCCACTTCTTCAGACCAAGAAGTGGGTCTTTCCCATGAAAGCTCACCTAATAAACTATTTTGCTAGTCTTTAAAGTGCTACTTGACTGCTTTTTCCTTTCACTAGGACAGACTTGTTTATAAATTCACCCTCACATATCTGGTTTAAATACACTTTAGCTGTAATTCCAACATATATCCATAATTTTTATGCACATTGCATATATACATCAGATCATGCAAGCATATGATTTTTTCATTAGTTTTCCAATGACACATTACATGACGCCATTAGGACCCAGATTATAACCATAGTGAATTGAGATACACTGAACTGGGCAGGCTCGCTGAAACTCATTACCTGATAGCTGTGAGCCTTTTGCCCTCTGATAGTGGGATGCTCTTAGAATGATAGTGTGCACAACTCAAGGAATGATCTGGACATGGGAATGATTCTTGAGAGCAAATTGGATGAGTTTGCCATGCAAATACACTGTAATTTCAGGCCAGTTCACTTGTTTCATCTGAAGGAAATACATTTTCACATGGAGGAAATTCCCACAGAGGAATTCTTTTTTGACCTTTGCAGCCCAGAAATACACACAGAGGAATACACATTTGTTACAAGGATCCTCCCAAAAGGTGATATAATGGAATTCTTACCACAGTGGTGTATTATTTTCCTTTTAGAAATTTCAGTAGTACAGATAACAAGAATGCAAAACATTGCATGACCACCTTGTACTTTTGTGTTAGAAGAGTGAGGTGTGGTGAAATGACTGGATCATAGACAAAGAGCCTTGAACTGTTAGGTTCAAATTTTGGCTCTTCCACCATTTTCTTTTGTTACCTTGGGCAAGTCACTTAGCCTGTGCCACAATTTCCCCACTTGTGAAAGAAATACAAAATCAGATACCAGTCTATTTCCTTCACAAGTTGAGAATGAATGAATTAATAAATAAGTGTAAAGCTGTTTTGAGTATCAAAAAACACCCAGTGCTTTGCACACCCATACTGTGGATTATTCCCCATTTGTCAGTTTTTCCACTAATCAGCCTTGGAGATTTAAATCTCTGCACTTCAGTGCAGGTTGCTTTACAAAGAACGTGATTCTAAATAGTTCAGAGCATCTGCAGGTCCCATTGGATCTGGCCTAACAAATGCAGGGCAGCTAGTATGGAAGACATTTCAGATATCTGTAGTCAATCAAAATAGCCTTATGTTCTCTTCTCCCTTTCTGTGTACTGTTCAGCTTTAAGAAACTAATAAATTCAGACATTACACTTCTGACATGCCTTTTAAAAGAACGTAGCCTTCTCCACATTGGTTATATTAATCTGAATCAGTGACTGATTATTCTAATTGTAACTAGCATTGAAGCTCCTGGTGAAATGCACTCTGTGTTTCAAATATTATTACCACTAAATAAATAAAATGTTTGTTCCTGGATGTTCTTTCCCCAACTGTATTTTCATTTCCTTGTCCTTCAAAGATCCTCTTTCACTGGTACCACTTAGTGACATATAAATAAGATAAATAAGACCTATCAGTATGGAAATAGGAATTCATTCCTTAAGGATAAAACAACACTACAAAAGCAAACATTGGTTTTGAATTAAACAAAATATTTTCTGGGAGAACAAAAGATGGACTTGAGGAAAGTTCTGCCATTTCAAAATTTGAATGAGAAACAGGGCAAAAATATGCAAGTCTTTAAAGGTGGTTTTGCTTGTTGTAGTACACCGGTGGGGTCGCAGCAGGGTCTGACTGGGTCCTTGGGATACCCCAGGAGGGCCCCGGCCCCCCTCATCAGCGACGCGCTCATTCAACCACCTATCCTCGTTTAATCCTACCATCACCGTCCAAATGATATCACGTCGTGACAGTTAATTATCGGTGTAACTGGAACCAGGTTCAGTTTCTTCCCACTAAAAGATACTCAGATGATCATGAATTTCTTTCTGACCTGAGTAAGGCTGAGTGAAGTGAAATGTTAAGGAACCGCATCCATCTCAAGCTGGTAAATATCTCCAGCTGGATGTCCTGCTCCAAAGCCTCTTTGATTTCCATCAGCTTCCCTGGGAGACAGTGCAGTACATTAATGGATTCCCTGTCCTGGCCCTCTTCCCCCACCCCACTGATGCTGGGTACACCAGCCCTGCACAGGATCTTGGTTAATACCAGTAACTGTTCTGAACGATATCTGATCTCTGCCTGGCAGTGCTGCAGGCACATGTGCTGCAATCTCTTTGGAGCACTAAGGAGGGACTTTGCCATGATTGTCTCTAGGGGTCTGTGGTCTGATTGTTTTGGGTGACCCCTGTTGTAGTGATAGAATTGCTCCACTACAGAAACCACAACCAGAAGCCCTTTGTCTGTTTGGGAGTACTCACGATCAGCCTCTGACAGGACTCACTGGCATCAGCAATTTACTCTCCTGAAAAAGAGCGACTCCCAACTCTCCCTTTCTCTGGTGGATCACACTGGAATGGTGGGGGGGTGGTTAGTAGTTCTCCTAGTATTTCAGGACATGGGCATCCTTTGCCACTTCCTTCACCATGTCAAATGCGTATTGTCGGAGGTCTGCACAATCTCACTCAACATCTTGCCTTGTGAGCTGATATATATGGGTTCTGTCACTGCATCCACATGAAGACAGAACTTAGAAAATTTATCTTTTTTGTAAAGTGCTACACCCCTTTCATGTCCTCTGAAGCTGGCCTTGATCATCTGGGGATCTGCTTCCAGCCTCTCTGCTGTGATCAGCTGTCTAATATATATCACTCATGCTGTTGGAGTCATATTTTTTCTGGGTTTGGTTTTAAGTTCTTGTCCCTAGATAACTATAGAAACATTGTCATTTTTTCACATAGTCTTGTTCAGTTTCTGTATCATCGCTTCCTTCATTGACAATGAACATGTCATCTGCAATTATTTTCACCCCAGGCAGCCTTTCAGCACTTTTGAGAAGACCCCTGTAGCACACCTGTAGAATTGGGCTTATGCCCAAAAGCATACACATCCATCTATAGTACTTGAAATGGTGCTGCACAGATTATCAGCATGTGGGACTCTAATACATCCCCAAATTCATTCCTCACGTCACAGGATTTTGGCTTGGGACAGTTTAGGCAAGAAGTAACTGATTGCATGCAGCAGATGGCAGCATCTTTTGAGTGGCCCACTGACTGGCCTTGTATTTATGCAGATGCATAATTTGCCCAATGGATACCTTAACACAATCAGCTTATCTTGTTTTTGCTGATGTCATTGTTCTACTCAGTTCAACACATTACTTAATGGGAGAAAAAGGCCAAACTTTTGGAAAGCATATCAAGACAGGCTGGGTTGTTCATCAGCAAAGGGAAAACAAAATATATGGGTATCAGTATTCCAGAAGCAAGAAACAGAGAAGGTGAAGAAACACTATGTAAGCCATTTTAGTTATCCGAGATGTGACTTTTGCAATGATGGTGACACCATGGTAGATATCAAGCAAAGAATATCCAAATCAGCAAATAATTTTCATAAACTTTATATTTGGAAAAATGTTTTTTTTCATTATGATACAAAAAGATGTATTTTAAATACCATTGTCGTACCAGGTCTGTTCTCCTCTATGGAGCAAGGTCATGGAATCCATAATGACAGTTTATAAAAAAGGTCAGCGCATACCAACGTAAATACCTGTAGATGATTTTCAGACTCTATTGGAAAAAATTCATTGTAACATCAGAGATTCAGAATAAAGCAAATCAACTTAAAGTATCAAGCAATGCAAGACAATGACCACAGGCATATTTAGAACATGCTTATAGGATGCCACTGACATATCTTTCACATGAAAATATAATATGAAGCCCAACTAAAGAGCGAGAAAGAGGGTGATCACAAGATAAAATACATAGAGTAATAGCAAAAGAAGTTAGATCCATCAATATGACATTCAGAAGCATGAAGAGACCAGCACAAGACCAAAATAAATGGTAGAAGTGGCTGGAAATGCTATCCACTAGAGGGTGTGAGATGGTAATGAAATAAGTATTGCTTCCTGCATGGGGGAGCTAGTTGAAGCTGAATCTTGGTAGGGAAGGGATGAGCAATCTCTGTAACCTGTCATCCATTTTCCTTTAGACGCCACTAGAACTGTTCACTTTGGGATTCACAGGGTTGTGTGCAAGGTCAAAGGTTGAGATAGGATGGACTCAAGAAGCAGGCCCTCCTCACAATGTACTATGGTCCAGAGGAAGCTTGTGTCTACATTACCATTATCTTAGACTCATCACCTCCACCCAACAGGGAATAGTGTGGAAGGGGCCTTGTGTCGGCTCAGAGTGGCCAGTGACAGCCATGTCATAAAAGAAGTGCTGGTGCCGAAAGGCCTATCCCTCCTAGGACAGGAGCTTTGTTATTGCCACCAGAATTGGCTTCACTAAGTTGCTAGGTTACATTACACCAATAAAACTTCTTGTTGTGCCCTACAACTGGTTCCCTCTGAGTGCTTTTTAGATCAGCCAGTAAAACATGTGGGTCATTGGTAGCAGGAGGCAGATGCAACACCCCATCACCTGCCATGTCACCCCATGGCACCTCCCCATATGTTAGAAACTTGACCAGATTAACTATGTAGATCAACTCATCAGGTACTTCTGCAGAGGGTACAATATGGCCCATGGAGCATAAGAGAGGAACACTGCATTCCTTAGTCAGAAGTCATTGAATTTGCAGAGCCAGAGGATTGATTTTGTATGTTTAACAGGAACAGGTGCATTTCCCTCTGCACTGAATGTTAAAATAAATACATCTTTCTTTTTCAAACATGTTTCTCGCATTATTTTGAATGTTGACAGATCACTGTGTCTCTGATGATAAGTTAGTTACTGTTTGTAAACTACTCTGGAGATGTACAGCACTATAAGTACTAAGCACTACTATTAAGTACACTTCAAGATCCTCAGATACCTGCTGGGAGTGCGGCAGACACGATCTTAATCTATTAATAGCCCCTTCTAAGTGCAGTTGCTCACAGACTGCCAAAACATTGCTATTGTAGAATAATTCTTCACTTTCCAAATAGCATGGGTGTCACAAATGTTAATAACATGGAGGCAGAATTGTTCTTCTCATCTTCTGCTGATTTTTATACATATAGCATGTAAGAGAGTCTGTCTCCTTAAAATGACAGGAGAAAATCTTATCCTGCTATGACTCCAATCATCAGCGTAAGGGCTTTAATTTGGGATTTGAGTGCCAGATAATTAGTAGTTGAGGAGGAATCACACTGATTTGTGAGTCCCTTGGCCAAATTAATAAATGAGATTGTGAAAGGTTACTAAAATGGGCCTTCAATTTTAGTAGCATTTTTCCTTTATAGCATTCCATAGATAGTTATGCTGTCCTATTTTGGAGGAAGAATGTGGCAGAGGAGATCAAGGGACTAAAATTTGTGAACATGAAGTTAGATCCCTAGCTGAGGTAAACTGGCATAGCTCTGTTGACTTCAGTGAAGGTATGTAAATAGGGCAGAGAATCAGGTTCATACTCCAGTACCCACAGTGCTAGCAAATTGGTGTAAAGCAGTTTGTAAGAGAAAAGATGAAAAATTCTGTCCCGTGAGCGAGATTGTCTCTGTACAAGGAAAAGAAAAGTCCCAAAAACACAACTGCAACAGACTTTTCAGGCAGAGTCAGCCAATGGAAGTTGGGATAAGATCCCTGGAGAATGTAAAAGGGAGGAAATAATTTGGGCAGTGTGAAATGCCTTTTTAACTCAAGCACACAGGCACGCAAAACACACACTTTATTAGTGGAAGCTGTTATTTCAAAATAACTATTCTTGCGTCTACATAATGCAACCACTATTTTGAGATAATTTCGAAATAGCAGTTATTTTGAAGTTGGGAACCCTCATTCTACAAGGAATAGCATTTATTTCTTAATAGGTATTTTGAAATAGGTACTATGGGTGAAATGCATTTCAAAATAGTGAAGTGCTATTTCAAAATGCATTTTTGTTTGTAGCCATATTATTCGAGAATAGCTGTTCTGGAATAGTTTCTTCTGGAATAAGGGTGCTGTGTAGACATATCCCATCTGTACTGGGGAGACTCTATTGCTTGAAACTCCCTCAGCAGAAGCCAGAGGGACTTCATGCTGATCTGCGCTGATGTGACGGACGATGTCTCTGCAAAGGGTAACAGAACATCCCATGTAATGGACAGCAATTAAACATTGTCATTCAGAAGGGTATGAGCACAGCCATTCTAACTCTGAGACATAGGGTTCCATTTCTGGATGTGCAGGCAGGGGTTGAGCAGAAATGATCTGAGTGTCAGGAAATATGGGTTCTACTTCCATCTCTGACACTGGTTTGCTGTGTGACTTTAGGCAAGTCAGTTCCCCTCAGGGACTCCATCTGTACAATGAGGAATATAATGCTTCTTGCCTTAGTGAAGTGCTTTAGAGATACTGCTTCTGACACACAAAGCACTAGTTATACAAGATGTTCTTCTGTTTTCAGGGTTGCCAAACACATCTCTGCCCACACCTCTCAATGTTACAGAAATCCATGTTTATTCTTCAGTCTGTTGGTCTATATAAGAACATAAGAATGGCTGTTTTGGGTCAGACCAAAGGTCCATCTAGCCCAGTATCCTGTCTTCCAACAGCAGCCAATGCCAGATGCCCCAGAGGGAGTGAACAGAGCAGGTAATCATCAAAATGTTCCCTCTCCTATCATCATCCATTTCCAGCCTCTGACAAACATAGGCTAGGGATACCATTCCTACCCATCCCGGTTAATATCCATGGATGAACCTGACCTCCATGAATTTATCTAGATTTTTATTTTTTTGAGCCCTGAGAAAGTCCTGGTCTTCAGAACATCCTCTGGCAAGGAGCTCCAGAGGCCTATTGCGTAACACATGAAGAAAGTCTTTCTTTTGTTAGTTTTAAACCTGCTATCCATGAATTTCATTTGGCGACCCCTAGCTTTTATGTTAAGAGAGCAAGTAAATAACTTTCTTATTCACTTTTTCCATACCAGTCATGATTTTACAGATCTGTCATATCCCCCTTAGTCTCCTCTTTTCTAAACTGAAAAGTCCCAGTCTTTTTTAATTTCTCTTCATATGACATCTGTTCCAAGCCCCCAGTCATCTTTCTTGCCCTTTCCTGAAACTTTTCCAATGCCAATATATCTTTCTGCGATGAGACTGCCACATATGTATGCAGTATTCAAGATGCGGCTGTACCATGAATTTATATGGACACAATAAGATACTCTCTTATTTTCTATCCTTTTTTAATCATTCCTACCATTCTGTTTGCTTTTTTGCCTGTTGCTACACATTGAGTAGATGTTTTCTGAGGACTATCCAGAATGACCCAAAGATCTCTCTCTTGAGTAGTTATATCTAAATTAGTCCCCATCATTTGGTGTGTATAGGTGGGATTATTTTTTTCCAATGTGCATTTATCAACATGAAATTTCATTTGCCACTTTGTTTCCCAATAAATTAATTTTGTAAGACCCTTTTAAAGCTCTTTGCAGTTTGCTTTGTTTTTAACTATCTTCAGCAGTTTAGTATCAGCTGCAAAATTTGCCAGCTCATTGTCTCTCCTGATACTGTCTAATATGATTTTGTCATAGTCTCACTGGTATCTAAGTATTTCCCCTTCTAAAAATAATCAATCTTGTAATCGAAAAGTTAATTCTATGGTTTCATAAATTAACAAATTTCATGTCAGGAAGGGACAATTATGATAATTTATTCTGACCTCCTCTATAATACAGGACTCAGAATTTCACCCATTAATTTGTGCATGTAGCCCATACTTGGGATTGAGCTAATTCAAATATATACCTACTTTTTCGAAAGCCCATCTTCCTATCTGGTGTTAGGAAGAAGGGCTTTCGAAAACTGGGGGGGGTCCTTTCAGAAGGTCCCATCTCCACGGGTGGCACGTGATTCAAAAAGCCACACTTTCGAATCGCCATGGCCGCCATTATGCTAATGAGGCACTGCATATTCATTGCAGCGCCTCATTAGCATCTTTCAAATCTGCTCATTAACATGCCCCTTTCGAAAGGAAGGGGCTCATGTAGACCCAGCCACAGTCTAACTAACCCACACAAACCATAGTAGAGAAGAATATTATACATCTTTTATAGATGGGGAACTGAGGCACAGAGATTAAATGGCTATCCTCAATAGTTTAGTACAGCTCTGGAAAATGAACCTTCTGACCAGAGACTAGTGCCTCAACTTCTACTGGTATAAGAAATTCTTCTAAAATGGTGGGTTTTTTTGAAAGTTTTGCATCAGAAGAGCAATATGTTAAAATTATCCTTGGATTCCCTACATATTAGTCTCCACCACCCTAATCATAGCAGCCATAGCTCTCAAGAGCTGGTGCAGTGATGTCATACCATTCCTGGGTGTGGTTTGATGGGGGTCTCTTCCGATATAATGCACAGCACTCATCACTGCCATTGGAAATAAGCCACAGCACAAAGAGGGAAAGTCTCCTATGTTAATTTTTCAAGGGGCACAATCTCAACCTGATACATAGGGCATTAGTCCCCCTGTGTGAGTCAAGACATTATCAGACATTATACACTTGTGGTAATCCCATATACTAGTCACTTAGTACCAGCATTTCCAGCTGCACTTAAATATGTGTTCAGAATAGAAAATGTCGGAAAGGAGGGCAGTTTAAGTACTTGACAATCAGTTTTCAGGCCAAGCAAGACGTGTTTTTTATTGCAGAAGCTGGCGTGCAAGGAGAATCTTCCCAGAATGCTAATGTGGAGTTGGCTTTTACCAGAGCAGATGTTGGTCCTATCATGGCAATTAAACTTTCCAGCTGAGCTTTCCTGTGCATGGGGAGCTACTATTAGGAGTATTATTATTTGTATTGCCCCAAGGCTGCAGTCAGGATCAGGCCCCCATTGTGCCAAGTGCTTTACATGTACAAATGAAGACACATCCCCTGCTCTGTAGAGCTTACAGTCTAAATTGAATGCCATTATTTTTCAGCTGAGTCACAGTGCAGCGAGAACCACCTGGACAGGGGTAGGAGGAAAATAGATGTAGGAAGAGAACAGTTAATAACAGCTGCTTCTTCTGTCTTTATCCCATCTCCTCTGCTGTCTGTGACAAATACAAAGGCATCTGACCAGCAAGATCCTTCATCAGCATCACCTTACATCTGAAAATCTGGCCCTCTTTTATTCTGTTGCCTACATAGGGATGGAGCTTCTGTATTTGCAGTTATCAGAGGGGTAGCTATGTTAGTCTGCATCTGTAACAGCAAAGGGTCCTGTGGCACCTTATAGACTAACAGAAAAGTTTTGAGCATGAGCTTTTCATGAGCATCTGATGAAGTGAGTCTTTGCTCATGAAATCTCATGCTCAAAACTTTTATGTTAGTCTATAAGGTGCCACAGGACCCTTTGTTGCTGTATTTTCAATGTTGCTCTAAACGTGTTTGTAGGGCTACTCATCTGTTTCCTCAGCCCAGGAAGGACTTGCAGGACTCCAAAATCTCATTCAGACCCTTCTCTAAGGGCACAGTTTATTCATTCTAACAACGAAGTTGCAAAATAACACAAAACCCTGACCAGCACAGACTGCTGAGGCTCAACAGCCTTTCACACCATGCGTCAGGGGCAGTCACAGAAGCCACGTTCTCTCCTTCCAGCTGAGCTCCCTGAGCCTTTACAGGCAGGCCCACTGATGGGGCAGGGAGGGACAAGGAGGCAACTGCACAGGGGCCAATGTTCTAAAAGTACCCTGAGCTCCCAGGCACCACCACTGCTACTGCAGCAGCAGCGGTGGCAGCCAGCACTCCAGGCCCCTTCGAAGAACCACAGAAAGGCCACTTTGCCACTCCACGCGGCTCTGCAAGCTAGGAGTGAGGCCCAGCACCACGCTCCAGATGGTGTTAAGGACTGACTCCTTTCATTCCTGCCTCTTTGAGAGGTGTAGAGCGGGGGCCTCCCACACCTTGGCCCCAGGCCCATGGTGGCTGTTGGCCCCACCGTTTATAGGTATCACTTGACCTCTTCCCAGCTGGTCTGATAGTGGAATGAGGCTGACTGTCCTCAGGCCTTAGCCTTTGAGGGAACAATGTTACAGATTAGGTCATGCTTGGCTAAGTGGACATATTGGCCATATTTATGTGCCCCATGTTGTCAGCTCCATTGCTAGCAAAGTCACACTAAGCAGGTTTCTGGAAATTGCTAATAGCTTTCTATTTGCATACTCAAGTGACTAATTAGCATAGCTGTGCAAGATTTCGCTCTTGGCAAAGGGGTCTGTGGGCAGGAAAGAGGCCATGTAGATGTGCCTCTGCCAGCTAAACCCCCCTCTGTTGCCAGCCCCTTATGCCTGAATTTCCTCCTGATGTCCTGGGATATATGTCATCTATATATGTCATATATAGTCTGTGGTGGCTAGAAGACATCTAACTTGTCTAAGTAATTTTTAAGTTGTTCTTTACCTACTTTATCATGTGAGCCTAATTCATTTTCACTGGCATTCAGTTTGTCAGCTCTCTAATTACTACTGAAGTGTTTTTGGTGAAAATTGAAACAAAAGTCATTTAGTACGCCACCATTTTCCACATTTTCTGTTGGCTTTTTTTTTTTTTGGCCCTACCCCACTGACTAACAGGCCTGTCCTACAGCTCCATCTGCTACAGAATAGGTGGCATTTTAAAGCCATGGCATCGTAAGTAAAAAAGTTATTTCTTGGAAGAGGGTGCCATAGAAAACATTCTTTCCAGATAAAAGTTGAAAATGCAGGACTACCCCCATAAGGGATGGTGTCTCCATTCTCTTTGTGAGAGTGTTTACCGGATCTCTGGCCTCCTGTACCTTTTACCTGCTGGGGAAAGGACTGATCCTGGTCGGGAATGAAAGTTTGGTTGATCTTTAAAACACTATTATTTTTCCCTTTTCCAAAATCAGAAAAAAAAATCACAAATTTCCCCACCTCCATCAACTTTGGGGAGAGATAGAAGAACAAAAAACAAACCCTAACAACACACTTTTTCACCTCCCTTATGACAGTTTGCTCCTAGATTAGCATCACAGAGCCAGGAGATTAAATATCAACTCTACTAGGTAAAAACTCGAACATGGAAAAGGGATTAAGAAATTCCTTTTGGGGGCTCAACTAATACTCTCCTCCTCTTACTCTTCCCTCTCCTTCAGCCAGTCTTCTCAATCCCAGCCTGTCTTTTTAAGGAGCTTTTGTGATGCACAAGCCACCAGAATGGGGAAAATGAGCAAGCATGAAGATTTAAAGTACAGATTGCGCTTCTGCTTGGTGGATGAGACTCACCCCCTCCACCTCCTTGATATCACAGGTTTTCAATGGGAAATACGACAAATCACTCTAATTTCCTCTCTGAAGGTTCAGTCTGTGTTTTTGAGGATCCAAAGCACTCCAGTTAAACAAAGGTCTTGCAGTTGTTTTATTAGGATTGAGAATTTTTGGCCCTCAATACTTCAGTCCTTTTCTGATGTCTCTTTCAGTCCTAGAGGCACTAGCCTTAGCTCATGTGTACCTTTATGTTCGCATTCCTAATAAGATACTAAATTGCTTCCAAAGTTACCATAGGGTTGCAGAAGTTCTGCTGATGTGTAGACCCAGGGACCTTGGAATATTCTCGATCACTCTGTTGGACTGCAGCTTGGGTCTGCTCCAATGACTTTGCAGACACAGATAGATTAATTAGTTGGATCACTGAGGACTCACATTTTATAACGGGGAATCCTTGATGACAGAGAGCTGAAGTTGCACCTCTTATGCTACTCCCTTCTCAGCCCATGTTGCAAAGGACGTGGTTGAAGCATTTGTACACCATGATAACCTCCCGGTCCTGGAATAGTCCCTTGAAACTCGAGTCAGCTGGACATAAACCTGAGCTGCCCTGAGACATCTCTGAGTTATGCTGTGGACTGGCTCAGTTCTAAGATGGCCCTCAGACCAGAGCTTCCTCCCACTCCCCCACAGCCCAACTATTATGAGCACCTGTGAGCTGCAGCTGATGGCACAGAACTGTATTACTGGCTTCCTCAGGTCCATTCAGTGACATCGGCCAAAGTAGGTGAATAACAGAAGTGAGTTCATTAGGTAAAAAGCACACAAGCCTGTAAGAGTCTATTTACCTTTTGGTTCTTAAGCAAGCAGCTGCTTGCTGTTTATCTTTTGCTACAAGCCTAACAAGATTAAGGCTTATACATGGTAGTTAAAATTCTAGTCTATTTTCTAGGTTAGGAATACATTGCATCTCAATGGTAAACAGGAATGTCAGTTCACGTGCTTATAACTACAGTCCATTAGCTTACCATTGTGATACAGACAAGCTCAGCAGGGCAGTAGATCCCTAAGGCTGTGCAGCAACATTCATAAACCTCAGCAACGGACAACAACAGCCGTGAAATTCAAAACAAATAAACTGGCTTTGATCAAGCCAGTAATGTATGAGACAATTTTTAAGAGTCTTGGAATAGAAAATGAGTTATTTTGCCAATAGCAATGTTGCCTTTTTCCACTCCTGATCATTATTTCACAAACTTAAACATATCCTGGGTAGGAGGACCTACAGGGAGGTCCAAGCCTTCATGATTTTTTTTCTGCATAACATCTCTAAGATGCAGCCTTTCCTGTCTCTCCATGCTGCTAAGACTCTTGGTCTCCTCCCTTTTAATAACTGGAACATCCACCTCTCTGGCCTTGACAAATACCATTTTGCCTGGCTCATATCAATCCAGAATGGTGCTGTAGAGATCATTTTCCTTACCCATCACCCTTCTCTCAGCATTTCTCCACTGGCTCCCCCTTTTCTACTGTGCCAAGCATAAGCTATGTGTCTTCACATAAGTTTGCAGATGATACCAAGCTGGGAGGGGTTGCAACTTCTTTGGAGGATAGGGTCATAATTCAAAAGGATCTGGATAAACTGGAGAAATGGGCTGAGGTAAACAGGATGAAGTTTAATAAGGACAAATGTAAAGTGCTCCACTTAGGAAGAAACAATCAGTGTCACACATACAGAATGGGAAAGGACTGCCTAGGAATGAGTACAGCAGAAAGGGATCTGGGGGTTATAGTAGACCACAAGCTAAATATGAGTCAACAGTGTGATGCTGTTGCGAAAAAGGCAAACATGATTCTGGGATGCATTAACAGGTGTGTCGTGAACAAGACACGAGAAGTCATTCTCCCGCTCTACTCTGCACTGGTTAGGCCTCAGCTGGAGTATTGTGTCCAGTTCTGGGCACCGCAGTTCAGGAAGGATGTGGAGAAATTGGAGAGGGTCCAGAGAAGAGCAACGAGAATGATCAAAGGTCTAGAGAACATGACCTATGAAGGAAGGCTGAGAGAATTGGGCTGGTTTAGTTTGGAAAAGAGAAGATTGAGGGGGGACATGGTAGCAGTCTTCAGGTGTCTAAAAGGGTGTCATAAGGCAGAGGGAGGGAACTTGTTCTTCCTTGCCTCTGAGGATAGAACAAGAGGCAATGGACTTAAATTGCAGCAGGGGAGGTTCAGGTTGGACATTAGGAAAAAGTTCCTAACTGTCAGGGTGATCAAACACTGGAACGAATTGCCAAAGGAGGTGGTGGAATCTCCATCACTGGAGCTATTTAAGAAGAGGTTAGATAGATGGCTTTCAGGGATGGTCTAGAAAATGCTTGGTCCTGCCATGAGGGCAGGGGGCTGGACTCGATGGCCTCTCGAGGTCCTTTCCAGTCCTACTCTTCTATGATTCTATGACTCACTTCCATTCACAACTAATTTCTGCCTTTCCTATCAGCTCTCATGAAGGTGATGAAGATGACTCCCAATTTTGACAGATTGATGGAGCCAGTCTCCATCACTCAATTGTTTACATCTTTAGGATTGCTCCCATGGTACCTTTTATGCTTGGGAGGAAGGTCCCACAAATATCAATAAAGCTAACTTGTTATCCATTTTCTGCCCACTTAGGGATGTGTAAGCAGGATGACATGCCCTGGGTGGTCTAGAAAGCCCGCGGAAGATGGGGGGACTCTTAGTCCCCTGTGCAGAAGTGGAGCCACACTCAGATTTCAGCCCTCAGTGACTGCAGTTTGCTATTAAAAAAGTTAGATTATAAATATGTTCGCTATCCCATGTAGTTCGAACTTCTAATAAGCCAGGAGCATTATGACACCTTAACTTGTAAAGAAGCATCTTTACAGTGAATCTGAATAATTGTTCCAAGTGTTTAGTAATGTGTTTGCTCAGTTAAGGTAAAACTCACCAGATGAAGATGACCTGCACGTTGCCAATGTGTCATTTAAGCCAATGGTGGGCAATCTGCTGACTGTGGGCAGCATGCAGCCCATCGAGGTTCTGTGTGTGGCCCCCGAGACATTTTGTTTGCCATTGCCCATGCACGGGGTTGCCAGATTCCACTGGTTTCCACATTTGTGAGCTGCATGCACTTAAAGGGAGCTATCGATCAGGGCATCGTACAAATTCTACATACACAGAGTTATCAAAACTATCCTATCCCAGGAGGTTTCAACCTACGGCTCTCTCTACACTCGAGCCTTTGTTGACAAAACCCAGGGAACATCCAGATTCCCAAGGTGTTTTGTTGACAGTAGATTGACAGAACACAGAACTTTTGTCCACACCGTTCTGCTGTTCCCTCATGAGGCAGAATGCCTCTATCAACAGGAAGCCAGTCTGGACGTAACAAGGGCCCTCTGTTGACAGACTGGGCTTCCAGGACATGGGGCAATCCTGTCTGTTGTGCTTCCCGTTGGCCATTTTGTTGAGAGACGGGCCTTACAGTCCACCCACTCTTTTCACACAGAGGATCACACTCGTGATCCTCTTGGAAATTTGGCCAATCCGTCAACAGAAGTTTTGTCAGAAGATGTCTTCCAACAAAAACTTCTGTTATCAAATCACTGTAATCTAGACATAGACTTAGAGTGTCACCCTTGGATATAGGGTCACTGTTTTCACTTTCTCCATAGTCCTGCCACCTCAATTTAACATCAGATAGCATGCATGGTGTGTACCTCTTTAGTGTTAGTCACACAGACAGTGCTGTCATTTGTGTTTACCCTTCTATACACTACGTATCACCTTACTTGTGAATCCTGTAGCATTCAGTATGAAGAGTAATACTGAATAAAGCCAGTGTGATAGGATTAGGACACTCAGGCTGGGTCTACACTTACCTTGAATATCGACAGCTGCAACACAATTTTAGGCACGCCAATTGTATACCAAAAATCAATTTTGCAGTTGTCGATATTTGTCCCTATCCCCACTGCAGAATACCGATGGGAGCACTCCTTAATCCTTCGGGTTTACAAGGAGTTCTGGTGTCGACATTGACCCCAGAACATGCCATTTTGCCTGGCACCCTGGAAGACTGAACCTAAGCATTCGATCTTCCCGTGGCAAGTGTAGACCAGCCAAAGTTTCTGTGCCAAGAAAGTACAGTGACTGGAGTAATAGGTTGAATTTCTCTCATCCAGCACCCTCGGGACCTGACCAGTGCTGAACGAGAGAATTTGCCAGATGATGGGAGGTCAATATTGTCTGGCAGTATTACCAACACTTTCACTGCTTATTGAGTTCTTAGACGACATTTAGGGGTAAATGAGAGCTACATCGCAGCATAAAACACCGAGAGCCAGCACTGGTGACCATAAACAAACTTTATGGGACCACAGGGAAACTTGGTCACACCCATGGTATGTGGGTATCTGGTTTACTAAAGTCATGCCGGATTACGGATATTGCAGGATGAAAGAGTACCAGATTAGTGAGGTTTGACCTGTATGCAATTAACACAAAACTATTCAAGGATTTAAATGGTCACTTTTAAATGATCTCCTTTAGGAAAATTATCTTTGTGGATACGTAATAAGGTAGGTGGAGGATATCTTTGAGGAAGCTGTGTTTGCCTGTTGAAGAATTACTTACAAACGCTTAACACTTTAAAAATTCCTCTGAAATGTCTCTTGTTGGGCAATTGAGCCTGCAGTAATTAAGCAGTGTTTTGTTCTGGTACGGGTTTGTTTACATTCGAGGAAATGCAATGGCAGAATTAAAATTTAATAATGGTAAATAAGATCTGAATAATTTAATCAGACTTAATGAAATGAGCATTGACAATTGCATTTCTAAGACTGGAAGAGAAGACTTTCTTTGAAAACTATATAGATAGTGTGCTCTTTCATTGTGGGAACCAATGATTTATACAAAAATCATTGCAAAAACACAATTTTTTATATTCAGGAACACTAGAAAAAGGTGAAGAATAAACTCAGTTTTAAAGATTAAATTGAAATAGAAATAACTTATGAGGGGGTGCATAATGATTTTCAAATCCTATGTACCAACTTTTCCCTAAAGTCATTTTGTGCATTAGGGCTTGCTTCGTAGTTCTGCATTTCTTTGTACTTCTTGAATCAAAAAAATACAGGGCCTAGTTCTTTGCCATTGAAGTCAATAAGTTCACTATCCCATAGTTCTTGACAAGGCAGTTTTATTATTTATTTGCCAGTCAAGGATTAGGGTCCCATTGCACTTGGCAATCTATACACATCTAATTAAAAAAAGGTGCCTGCCTTAAAGAGTTTGCAGTCTGAGTGGACAAATTGTGCATAGTGAGTGATTTTTCCCTACACTATGTTCTTGAACCCTTACTCCAAAATAGTTTTAAGTAACTCAGGTTCTGGACTCCTCCCATCGTTTATTTGGGAAGAACTTTTATTTTAATTTCACAGAAATTTAGATATAGTGTGTATAAAGAGACTCATTACATAACTTTTAGAAAAAAATATTTCTTTTTCCTTTAAGAAACAAAATTAAAGAAAGCGGCTTGTCTGATTTATTGCAAGAAACTAACACCATCAGGAAATAAACTACCATGGACATTGGCTCGATTATACAAAGCATGAATTCAGGCATCCATGAGTCAAAAATAAACAGAAATAGTCAGTATGATTCCCCTTCAGCTTAAAAGAATGAGGAACAGAACTCTATGCTGTGAATCAACATAGTCTACACTAACCCCGAACGTCCCATGAGGACTGGCCCTAGCCCAGATTTACATAACAAATAGTGGCAGAACTTTATGTTTGCAGCACAGCTACCTGCACAAAGGTTGGAGGGGAAGTCTAATCCACCATAGAGCTACAGTGCCATGACTGACAACTGCTCATCTCATATACCTACAGATAGAAAAGAATATGTTCATTGTCACAATGAAAATATTTCCTGCAACCTACAGACAATGTGATGCAGCATTCAATAATGTCCTCGACCATGACAATATTGTCTTGAAAAGCACCCTTCAAGGTGTGTGGACAGTCCACAAGAATTTAAGATATGGCTGGCTATTGAAGGAGAATCTCTATTCATATACCCTAAGCATTATGTACTTGCACAAATACATTCATGATTTTAATGTAGTCATCTCTAACGTAAAGTAGAAGTGATGGGGCCAGACAGTGTTAATTCCAGCCCCCAATATAAAAATTGAGATTCTTCACAATACTTTATCTATTGAAATTTGAGTGGTTTTCTGTCATTACAACATGGTAAGGCATAGACTAGCTGTAATCCAGCACAATGAACAATGTGCAGTAATAGTTCTTATAAATAATGAATGAAGAAAAACAATAGAGCCAGCATGTGTAATGCAACGTGATAAAAGGGAATGATCAAGATGAATCCACAGACTCTAGATACAAAGCGACACAGTTAAAGAGGAAGAAAGAAAAGCTGCTGTTCACATATCTCTAACAAATTACAACATTGCTCACATTTGATGAATACTGAACAATGGTTGGGGCCATGTTTGGTGGTAGAATATTCTCTTCTGAAGCCTTCTCCATTTGTGTATATGAATAAATTGCTGGCTTACATGTGTGTTAATGTTTCCCTCTCATGACTTGATTGAGCAATTCCAATAGTTTATTACTTATTTGCTGCTAAAGGAGATTTGATTCATGTATAATTTAGGGTCAGAAGGGACTGCTATGATCATCTAGTCTGACCTGAAAGCCCCAGGAACTGAATCAAGGGGATGCTGAATGAAGTCCATGATGTCAATCTGAGTTAGAAGCTATATTTTAGTAAGATATAAAATTCGATCTAAGGGATGTAATTCTGGCTCCATTGAAATCAACGGGAATGTTGCCATTGGGTTAAGTGAAGCCAGGAATTCACCTAAGTACTTCAAATGAGTAGGAATTCACCACGCTTCTAGGCAAATTGTTGCAATGGTTAATTACTCTCACTATTAAAATGTTGTGCCTTTTTCCTAGTGATAATGGATCTAGCTTCAGTATCCACCCATTGGATCTTGTTATGCCCAAGACTGAGGAGCCATCTGCCATCACAAATCTTATCCCTATGTAGATCCTTATAAATCTCTGTGTTAAGCAATAAAGATTGAGATTCTTCAGATTCTCATAATATGACAAGTTTTCCAAATCTCAGATCATCATACTGTAATTTTGAACCCTTCACAACCAATTCCCCAGTGAAGCAATCAGATTACAGAGTGGCGTGCAGGACACTGCTGAGAGAACATAGAGAAAAATATAATGGACTGGGTATATAGCAAGGCTCACTAACAATCAATTGTCTGCAGCTATCACTAAATGGTACCAACAGGAACTGAAACAACCACTCAGCCAACCTCCAAAAAGATGGGAAGATATTATCACGAAAAGACATGGCCACACCTGGAGAAGGAAGGCCAGGATATGAGACGAACAGAATGTGTTGTGATTGGTGCAGTTAAGATGATGGCCAAAATTAAACTTTTTAGGCACCAAAAGTGCCTGGATTAGCAGTGTCACAGGGAACCTACAGCTCATTGATTTCAGCCGGAGAAGTTGTTCTGCAAATCTAACAACCAGCCCACTTCAGTGGATAACTTGGATGCTTAAAAATTAATAATCCATCTTCAAGTTGGAAAACATTGGCCATAGAAGAAACATAACGGTCCTGGGAAAAAAAATTAGTTAATGGACAAGCTAAACTCTAAATCCCATAAACAGAAGACTAGCAATCCAATATTAGGGGACAACTCAAATACAATAAAGAAAAGTTGTATTTGTAAAATAAAATGGTATCCTTAATAATTTTCTTTGAAAAATGTAAACCTAAAAAAAAATCCTATTGCCCTTTATAAGTAGTCAAGAAAACAAGCTCTCCCAATCTTCTGGTTCTTTCTTTTTATTTTGAAAAATATCCCTTTTTTAGCTCTGCCCTGTCTGAAAGCAAAATGCTCAGCTTAGTGGAGGTGTACTTTTTTCCACCTCCTGCCTGGGCATTTTCTTTGCTGAACTCCAGAAGTTTGCCAAACAAGGAGAAAATAGTTCAGGATACTGAAGGTGAACTGCATATCTAAATCCAAAGGCAAGATACAATCCAGCAGCCAACTCACGATGCAGAGATGTAGCAAAAGGTTTTGTTGCTGTTGTTTTATTTACAGTGAATATTAAATTGTGTCATTTAGTTTGTGGTAATTAGAACAAGGAGTAGTTCAAATTATTTACAAAAGAAATTATAGGTTCTTTTCACAAAGAACGTTATTAGCCCTGTATTTTGTCTGCTTTAATGAGGTCATATCCTAGCCTGTACACGGGAGGATATATAGAATGTTAGCCTTTGCCTATTTTATTGATAGCTGTGTGTTAAATTGCTCAAATGACAGAAAATGGACAGATTCTGTCTTGGGCCCTCATCCCACAACCTTCATGTCCCACTGACTTCAGAGGACCTACAAACAGGAGGACTTCATCTGTGCAGCTCAGTTTTCAAGACAAAGCTCTAATGGTTTCTTGTGGCACCCAACACCACAAGCAGTGGGGCCGACAGCCTCACCAAGCCGCAGGGCAAGGCATGGGGGAGCCCTGGCTCCACAGCTCCAGAAGGGACGAGGCCTCAGACATCCTGCTGTCAGCACAGCCTGAACTGTGGCATGCCTGTCTTCCCCCAGCACTGCCTGGAGCACTGGACCTGGAGCACACCGTCCAGTGCTCCTACCTCCCCAGGCAGCTCTAAGAGCCACACGGAGCATGTTGCACAGTTCCCTGGCAGTTATTTAAAGGGCCTAGGTCTTTGGGTGCTGACACTGCTAAGGTAGCAATAGCGGCAGCTGGGAGTTCCAGGCCCTTTGTACCTCCAGGTCCTGGGGGGCAACTGTCCCCTTTCACACACACCCCAACCCCTTCAGCAGTTCATTAGTAGTGTACTAAACCTCTGCCTCATTGAAGGAGAGCTTTGCTGGGGCTCAAACTGTGGATCAGCCCCCTGCCCCGTGCTTTCTGTCAACCTCAGCAACAACTTGCTGAGAGTCTGCCAGGCTTAGCTTTGCATGTAACCTCCAGTGATCCCCAGTTCTCCCACAGAAGTTGTTTTGCAGCATTCATAGTTCTAGTCATACCAGAACCCAGCCTTTCCCAGGCCTGTTGCCACTAGGTAGGGTTACAGGATCACAGAATCATAGGGCTGGAATGGACCTCAGGAGGTCATCTAGTTCAGCAGCCTGCTTCAAGCAGGATCAACCCCCACTAAATCATCCCAGCCAGGACCTTGTCCAGCCGGGATGTAACGACCTTGAGGGATGGAGAATCCACCACCTCTCTAGGCAACGCATTACAACGCTTCACCACCCTCCTGCTGAAGTAGTTTTTCCTAATATCTAACCTACACCTCTCCCTCTTCAACTTCAGACCATTACTCCTTGTTCTGCCATCTGACACCACTGAGAACAGTTTCTTACCTCCTCTTTAGAGCTCCCCTTCAGGAAGTTGAAGGCTGCTATTAAATCACCCCTAAGTCTTGTAAACTAAACAAGCCCAAATCCCTCAGCCTATCCTCATAGGTCTTGTGCTCCAGCTCCTTAATCATTTTTGTTGCCCTCCGTTAAACCTGCTCTAGCAAATCCACATCCTTTTTATACTGGGGGGGGGCCACAACTGGACACAATATTCCAGATGTGGCCTTACCAGTGCCGAATAGAGGGGAACAACTACTCCTCTAGATCTGCTCAAAATGCTCCTTCTAATGCACCCTAGTATGCCGTTAGCCTTCTTGGCTACAAGGGCACACTGTTTACTCATATCCAGCCTTTCACCCACCATAACCCTTAGGTCACTTTCCATCGTACTGCTACTGAGCCGGTTGGTCCCCAGCCTATTACAATGTTTGGGATTCTTCCGCCCCAGGTGCAGGACTCTACACTTCTCCTTGTTGAACCGCATCAGATTTCTTTTGGCCCAGCCCTCCAACTTATCCAGTTCATTCTGGATTCTCTTTCTGCCCTCCACAGTTACCATATTTGAACTTTCAAAGAAGAGTACATTCCCTCTCATGGGTGTATCTGTAACTACCAACTCACATATTCATGTATTAGAGTATATATAGTACATTAGCCTCTGTGCTTCTTGTCCTCTTTGGGCATCCCTACTCCACTATGCCCTTCTCACACAAAACTCCTTGAACCCACAATCCCTGCAATGGATATCTCTCTTATGAGGAGAGACTAAGAAGTCTGAGACTTTTCAGCTTAAAAAGAGGAGACTAAAGGGGGATATGCTAGAGGTCTATAAAATCATGAGCCATGTTGAGAAAGTAAAGTTAGTTGTTTCCATAAAACAAGAACTAAGGTCACCAAATGAAATTTATAGGGAGCAGTTTTAAAACCAACAAAAGGAAGTACTTCTTCATCCAATGCATAGTAAACCTGTGGAACACCTTGCTAGAAGATGATGTGAAGACTAGGACTCTAACAGGGTTCAGAAAAGAGCTAGATGTGACAGATGGGTCTATCAATAGATATTAGCCAAGATGGGTAGGAATGGTGCCCCTAGACTCTTGTTTGTCAGAAGCTGGGAATAGCTGACAGGATGAATCACTTGCTGATTAGCTGTTATATTCATTCACTCTGAGGCACCTGGCATAGGCCAGTGGGAGAAGACAGAATACTGAGCTAGATGAACCTTTGATCTGACCAGTGTGGCTATTCTTATGTTCTTTGCCCCAGCACCGACAACAGACTACCCCCCAGGAACTGAGGCTTTCTTTTTTGTCCCCCACATCTCCTTCCCAGACTTTATTGTCTGTGGTTATACAGCCCTAGTAGTCACCAGAGTGTACAGAGTTCTTTTTACAGAAAACCCTCTACCACATAATGCTTTGTTAATTTTATGGCTGCATTGATTCTGCTTGGTGCCTCCAAACCCAAAACCTTGTCCTCTCAGGGTGGATAAAATAAAGGGAAGAAGGATTATTTCAAAGATGGGATTTACTTTCTAAAGAGCAGTGTCTACACTGGCTTTCTTCTTTCGAAAGAAGCTCTTTTGAAAGTAAATATGCAAATGAGGTGTCAAATATGCAAATGTATGCCTCATTGCATTTTCAATTCACCTCATTTGCATGTCTCTTGCATGCAAGTGTAGACGCACCCGAAGTGTTCTTTCAAAAGAAACTCAAAAGAATGTAGTGCTCCTTTTGAAATCATTCTTCCGTTCCCATTTCAAAAGAAGGACTTCTTTTGAAAGATGTGCGTAGGCACTCTGCAGGGCCCTTCTTTCAAAAAAGCAATCCTCATGGTACCTGATTTTTTCAATTCCTGGCCCATTCTTTAGAAAGAGCAGGGGCTGTGTGGACACTCTCTTTCAAAAGAGCAGATCACTCTTCTGATCCACATTTTTGTGTGTGGACGCATCAGATGAAATGAGTCTGTTCTCACGAAAGCTCATGCTCAAAACTTTTCTGTTAGTCTATAAGGTGCCACAGGACCCTTCGTTGCTCTTTTGAAAGAGGTTCTTTCGGAAGAGATCTTCCAGAAGGGCTTCTTTTGAAAGATCTCAATAGTGTAGACGTAGCCCTGCTGTACTCAGAAGCATGTAGACCACCTGCACCTTGCCAACCAGATAAGGGGCCAGCCAAACTGCATAAGCATCCTTGCTCAATCCAGCAATAGTAGCCACCTACTCAACAATTAATAAAAATGCACCATGTTCATAACCAAAGGCCATTTTACAAAGTCCCAGGCCCACTGTTTGATTCCCATTCCCCTCCCTGTCAATGGCACTCACCAGCCTCTTGCAGGATCTGTTGCTATACCTGTACCTGCTCTCTGACACACCCCTGCAGTGAGCCTTGCTGCTCTGCCTACCAAGATAGGAATGGTTCTCTCCTCACCGGCTGGCTCAGCAACATCTCCTTTTGTCACTCCACTACCCAGTACAGCATCATATCCCTGGTTCCCAGGTCTCCTGCTGCCTTTGCAAAGGTCCCCATCCCAGGCCCTCTTCAGCTGAGTATTACAGCTCCCAGACAAGCCCTCCCAGATAACACAGATCCTCTTCACTACCACCCAGTAATCCTCACTGCCTGACCCCTTCAGTTTCCTCTCCTGATAACTTCCTTGTTAACCCAGGGATTGTCACCAGGTGCTCACAATCCCCTTCAGAAATTGCGTAATTGCCCTCAGCTGGATTTGCAGCCATGTCCATGAACAGGGTGCTGCTAATAGCACCTCATCACAACATTCTTCTTTTTGTTTCTGTAGGCTGCTTTGGGCAGTTTGTTAAACAAGTATATAAAACGCCCTTGTGTGTATTACAGTTGTTGCGTATTTCCTTTTCAGTAAAGAGTTGGATCCCTACCATAAATAGAGCAAAGGTTTTTTGTTTTCTTGTTTCGGTTTGGTTTTTTCTATTATTCATTAAACTACTTGAAGTGTGGTAAGCTTAAACACTGTGTTTTATTCCAGAGAGAGGTCTGATATAGTCATGTCAAGTGGGTGTATCTACACAGATAGTTTTCCTTATCTACACTAAGCTTAACTCAAGTTTTGCATGTTCTCATGATTCTTTAGCTTGGGTACATTGCTTAATTATTTAATCTCTTGTTGGCTCTAGTGTGAGCAATGGGCACTTAACATTTTATAAGATCAGGGTTTTATTTTTTGTCCTATTTCCTACCAAATAATCAGTGGTATGACTTATTTTCAGATTTTCTTTCCAAGACATTTTAAATGTGTCCAATACCTAACCTGGATCTTATCTCATGATCATTACGAATACTTCATTTCTGCTTCCCATCCAGCAATAAGTAAATGTTTCCTTTTCGAAGTATCAGAAAATACCCTTACCCCAAACAAATCAATCAGAGCTGTCATATCTGGTTTCCTTATGCAAAATTGTTTAGAAGGATTACAGTAGATGCAACACATACAGAATGTAAGAGTTGTTAAACATTCAGCATCCTGATTAGAGACCTGGTGAATCTGTTTTATTATCCTAGGTACAAAAAGAAAACAAAAAGTACCATTCTCACCCAGTCTCAACCTCTGCAATATAAGGCAATAGGATACTTTCAACAATGAATTACACCTAAGGAATCCATGGTTTTGTGTGCGAGAGAGGATGTATTCTCACAGGGACTGAATGTTCCTCTGACACCCCAGTAAGTGTTCTTGCTGCTAGAAATTAGTTAATTATTATTTGTTAGTTACGTTACAGAAGTACCCAAAGGCACCAACTAGGATCAGGGCCCCAGTGGGCTAACCAGGGTTGAAACACGTCAGGCATAGTCACTGCTGCAAAGAACTTGCAATCTAATGACAAAACAGACTACTGGAAGCCAGGGAGAGGAGGAAAGAGTATTAGCTCTATTGTCTTCATTATGTACCTTGTCTTTTCCACTTGTTTAAACTTCTAATACACGGTCCTGGGTATTTAGGCACTAAGATTCAACCTACTTAGCAGCAACTGGGAACGGCAGCCTGCAAAGGGCATTCCTGCATTCCTTTTTTGTGTTTTAATATATTTTAATATTTAAAGATACATCTGTGACTATGAGTTCTCTTTTTAACACGATATTCACAGAGCAGTAAGGCCTTCACCCTGGTACACTCACACCCTATATCTGGGATGGATGATGCCTTATTAAGATATGCCAGGGCAGGGGTCAGCAACCAAAATAGCAAGGGCTACATCTACACTAGCATGCTGCATCGAAGTAGTGTATTTCGGAGTAGCAGCATCAAAATACTCTACGTCAACACATAGTGTCTACACATCCTCCAGGCCCACCACTGTCGACACTGAACATTGAAGTAGCACCACGCTATGTTGAAAGTGGCTGCTCCACACATGAAAAGGGAGTATCCACACATACAGGCATCCCCCTTCGAAATAAGGGGCCAAGAAACCCCTCCGACGGGGTCACAGGCTGGACTAGCCCTTCCGGGGCAACAGCATGCCACTCCCTTAAAGGGCCCCTCCCAGATACACTCAGCCTGCACTGCACAAGCCCTGCACTGGTGACACAAGCCTCACAGGCCTCGAGCCCTCAGACATGGACATCCAGCAGCAGCTGGAAGCCCTCCAAGCCACCTCCTGCAGGGCAGGCGCCCTTGTAGATGCTGCACAGGCAGCCTCCCAGCAGTTCTTGGCAAGGTAGCCCTCCCCGGGGGCACAAGGGGACGCCCTGGACCATTGGGCCCTTCTGCTTCCCTCCACCACCTACTGGCTCTAGAGCTTCCCCTCCAGCACCGAGTGGTGGGAGCACCTGGTAATGGGGGGATGGGATGACAACCAGTGGCTGCAGAATTTCTGCATGAGCCAGCAGACCTGCATGGAGCTCTGCCAGTGGCTCACCCCCCGCCCTGAGGCACCAGGACGCAGGGATTCGGCACGCCCTCACCATCGAGAAAAAAGTTGCAATAGCTGTCTGGAAGCTGGCCACTCCAGACAGCTACAGCTCCATGGGTCATCAGTTTGGCGTTGGCAAGGCCACAGTGAGGGCTGTTGTGATGGAGGTAAGGAGGCCTGGGCCTGTACCCACAGGGGGGGTGGGGTGTCAGGGAGGGGAGCCTGGGGAGGGGGGCCAGGGTGGGGGACCTGGGGGGGGCAATGGGTGCGGGGGCAAAGCGCACTCTGCATACCCTCATGGGCACCCATGCCCCCTCCTCGCAGGTGATGCATGCATTCAATGCTCTTCTGCTGCAGAGGGTCATCCAAGTCAGTGAACTGGATGCAGCCATCACAGGATTCTCCCCCATGGGGTTCCCTAACTGTTTCAGGGCCCTCAATGGGACTCACATCCCTATCTGCACCCCAGACCACAGTGGCGGGCGGTATACCAACAGGAAGGGCTATCACTCCATGGTGCTGCAGGCCATGGTGGACAGCCATGGCCACTTCCAGGATGTATATGTGGGCTGGCCTGGCTGTACACATGATGCTCGTGTGTTCCACAGTTCAGGCCTATGCTGGTTGCTGGAGGTGGGGATCTACATCCCCCAGAGGGATCTCCCTCTGGGGGACACCACCGTACCCCTCTGCCTCGTGGCAGATGCAGCCTACCCCCTCCAGCCCTGGCTTATGCACCCCTCCACAGGCCACCTCAATGCCAGCAGGGGTGCAACAACGCCCGACTGAACCACACCCACCAAGTGGTTGAGCGGGCCTTTGGGTGCCTGAAGGGCCAGTGGCGCTGCCTCCTGGCCCACCTGGATGTGGGCCTTCCAAACATCCCCCAGGTTGTGGGTGCCTGCTGCATGCTCCACAACCTGGTGTAAAGCAAGTGAGAGGCCTTCGTGCAGGGCTGGGCACTGGAGGCTGGAACAGGCTATCCCCAGCAGGCCCACTGGGATGGGGTCCAGGTCCAGGAGGCCCTTCAGGAGTACTTTGACTAGGTGACCTATTGAGCACCACCCAGGCCATCCCTGGTGGGTCGCCAGCATACCACCCCCACCACCCACACGCCACCCCCACCAAAAGGACATGGAACAAAGGGGTTTTTGAACAATAAAACTGCTTCTTTGTTAAATAACCCAAAAAGTCACCTCTGCACATAAAACTAATAACAAACAGCATCATAAATAACTATGTACCTGGAGGGGGATGGCTATATACAGAGGGGACAACTATATACATGGGGGGACAACTATATACACAGTGGGGGATGTGGCCAGGCCAGCCATTGCCCATCACTCCGGGGTGGGGGTGGACAGGTGGCTGGTTCCCCCCTCAGCTGGGGTCCCCATCGAGGCTGACTGTGGGCTGGGAGGATGGGGAGGTACAGCCGGGGCGGGTCCTCGGCCCGGTCATCAGCCCCAGTGGGCTCCTGCCCTGTGGAGCTGGCAGGTGGGATGGCAGGCGGGACATCAGACAGGGCAGCATGTGGACCATCAGGCAGGCAGCAGGCAGGATGTCAGGCAGGGCAGCAGGGAGGGCAGCATGGAGGGCAATGGGGGAGGGCAGCCGGGCCACCAGCTCCTCAAAGGTAGCAGCCACCTGGTTGAAGGTGGTCATAAAGTCCCGCTAGGCCTTCCAGAGCCAGGCGGCCTCACACTCCTGAAGTGGAGCCTACACTCCATGGTGTCCACCTGGCGCCAGAGGGCAGCGTCCACCTCGGGGTCATAGGTGGTGCACCTCTGGCCCCAACAGGGGTGGGCCCGTTCCGGCCCCAGCAGTGCCCTTGGGCAGTGATGGTCTGGGGATCTTGGGGGGCTGTTCAGGACCACAGACGGTACCATACGGTCCTGGCCCTTGGATGGTGCAGCTGCGGAAACAGGGGGGATGGGAGAGGGAGGCCGTGAGTTCCAAACCCTGCCCAGTGGCCCACACCCCCTATTCCCACATGGGCATCTGGTCCTTATCCCCCATCCCCCCATCAGTGTGTGTGGTGGCCTTGTGGGTGGCCCCTTCCCATGGTCCACTCCTTCCCTCTTCCCACCGGGGGGTAGGACACAGCGCTGTCCATGGGTGAGAGTGCTGATGGGCACTTGTGGCCGTGGCACCGTCCCTGGGACATGGTCTGTCCAGGTCTTCACACGCTGGAGTCTGCTAGGGATTGTGGGGGGCGTGGTCACATATGATGCCCCTGCTCCGTGCCCTGGGGGTGTGTGCCCTGTGGGGTACATATCCTACAGTCCACTGCCATGGTTGGGGGAGACCCATCAGGCAGATGGCCAGCTGGAGATTTGGGAGGGGATGTCCAGCACCCACTCCCCCTCCTCGCTGGACCACTCCTTGGCCGGGGTGGATGGTCCCAGCTCTGGCCCTGGGGATGCAGGGCTGGGTTCCAAACCCAACTCTGGCTCTGAGGCCTGCTGGGGCTCCTCGGCCATGGTGTCAAGGATGGCTGGTGGGGAGGAGGTGTCCTGGGGGCCCAGGATGGCCCTGAGCTCCCGGTAATAGCGGCAAGTGGTGGGGGCAGCCCTACACTGGCTGGCTGAGTCCCACACCCGGGCATAACCCTGCCGCAATGTCTTGACCTTACTCCTGACATGGTCAGGAGTGTGAGCAGGGTGACCCTGAGCGGTCAGGCCCTCGGCTATCCAGGCAAGCACTTCTGCATTCTGCTGCTTGTTCCCCATTACGTAGAGCACCTCCTCCTCACCCCAGAGCCCCAGCAGGTCACAGAGCTCAGAGTTGGTCTAGGAGGGATCCTGCTTCCTGCCCTGCTGCCTGGAGGCCTGGGAGCCCTGGGATGGCCCAGGAGGGAGCCCTGCAGGCACTCGGGGGGCTGGCTTGCTGCCATGGTCTCCCTCTGAGCCATGCAAGGGCACCTCGTGGCGCAGCTGCTGCCTGCATGGTCTCAGCTTCCTGCTGAGAGGTTTCCAGGTCCATGCAGCTTTAAGAACTGCAGGGCACAGAGATCATAGAGCCCTGCAGAGGTTGGACAGCACATCTCCACCTAACAGCTGATTGCCACCATGGTGGACCCCGCTATTTCAAAGTAGTGGGACACTGAACGTCTACACGTGTCCTACATCGATGTTAGACGTTGATGTAAGGTGCTATTCCCATCTTCTGATAGGAATAGCGATTTCGATGTCTTGCCGTCTAACTTCAATTTCAACTTTGAAGTAGTGTGTGCCGTGTGTAGACGCGGCGCGTGTTATTTCGAAGTTGGGCTTGCCACTTCAACGTTTTGTTCTAGTGTAGACGCACCTAAGAAGAACCCTTTCTTTTCAAATTTGTTAAAAAAGCCCTCAATAATTCAAGGGCCACAATGCATGTGAACAAGACTTTTATTAGCAACAGAATCAAAACACAGATATGGTATCATATCCCACAATGCACTGAACACAATAAAGAGGGAGTTAGCCTATGTTTGGAGATCACACATCATTTGCTATTTAGGTAGGAGTTGTTCATTGTTGGGCTTTTAGACATTCACTGTTTATCAAAAATAATCAGGTTTTTTTTTGTTTTGTTTTTTTCACTTTGCAATTATAGCCATGAGAGCCACAAAGAAGTCTTTAAAAAGCAACATGCATCTCTGGAGCCACAGCTTGCCCACCCATGTGGTAGGGACTAAGCCACCTCCCCAAACCCCGAAAACTAGTATCCTTTCTTGGCTTTGCTTAGACTGTGACTGGTTTTGGGAGGAAGAGCAGAGACTCCTTGCATGTTATCACCTGCTGTGACAGAGTTACACATCGGAACTATGCTGTTTTCAGTGCCAAGGTCAAGATTTGTCCAGTTTATCAATCTCTGTGGGAGTCTTCTGAACTGAACTGTACATATAAAAGTTCATTATTTAATTATCTCCAAACAGCTGCTGCTGCTCCTTCATTCCAGACTTGGAATCAGGTAGTCCCTATAGGCACTAGAAACTTGCAAGATTATCACCAACTCACTTGTTAAATTAGAAGAGAAAGGGCACAATACAGATTCTTGTCAAATTACACTATCATCTTTGAAACTGTAGATAGGATTCAATTCCCTTTTCTGATGGGAAAGAGAAAAGCTGCATAGGTGAATTTCTTGGTTTCTTTAGTATCTTCATATAGAGCTAGCAGATTTTAATTCTATTTTTAAAATCCACTGACATCTTGAGATTGATTCAAGTTTATTAACTAAAAGGAAGAACTGAATCATTGAATGTATAAAAAAGAAAATCATCTTAAGTACAGACTTTTAGCACAAATTGATGCTACTTTGTTAATTGAAACAGAAAATTTTAATACCTTTTGGGACTCACTCTTCTTTCCATTGAAATCAAAGATAAAATATTTCTGGTGAACACTGTTGGAGAAAAACTTGGTATGTAATGTGCTTGATGGAGTTTAAATACCGGGGCAGGGGATATTTTTTGTTCATTTCCTTTTACTTTCAATAACACCGAAGAAAAGATTTGCCAGTCAGGTATCAGAGTGGAATGGATGGTCCATAGCCATTCTGCAGATGTAGGAAGAGATATGTAGTTACAGGAATAAAACAATGTTTACAATGCCCCAGGTGACTTATCCAGCTAGCTCTAGGGAGTATTTGGCCCCATGTTATGAAACTAAAGTCTTTTGTCACACAGCAGGCCTTGTACAACTTTCTCAAATTATCAAGCTTTTTCCCATTCAGTTAAAAATCTGGTCCCTTTATTGCAAATTTTGCTTTACTTGAGATGTGTATTTATTTTGTCACTGGGATAATGGAATATGCACTTAATTTATGAGACTGTCCTAGAAGGGAGGAATAACTCAGTGGTTTGCACATTGACATACTACACCCAGTGTTGTGAGTTCAATCCTGATGGAGGCCATGTGGGGATTGGGGAAAATATGATGCCAGGGATGGCACTTAGCCCTGCTAAGAAGGCAGGGCACTAGACCAAATGACCTCCCAAGGTCCCTTTCAGCTCTAGGAGTTGCGTATCTCCAATTCTATTCATAGAAATGTTCACCGTTTGGTTATCCTGGTCTTGCACAGAACCAGGAGGACTATAATAACAAAGTAGCTGATCCCTGTTCTGGCAGAAATAAGGCACTGGTATTGTTAATGAAATTGTGTGTATCTATTTAAAGGGACACAGTCAAGTTCACAATTATAGTGTGGCCCCTGTCAGTAAGTAAGTGTGCATGGGTTTGAGGAAGTCTAAACTCATAGAACTAAATTCTAGTCTACACTGCAGTTATAACAGCTGTTTAGTATCTTGGCAAAACAGTAGATAGCTTTAGACAACTGAAGCAGAGAAGCTGAAGAGTGGTCCCCTGACCTATTACAAAAAGGTTAAGAGATGTATTGTACACAGGACTTACGTGTGTCTCACCTTCACTCCTTCTTGCAAGGTGCCCCCTGCATCTGTAACTCCCCTGCTGATCGCACACATGGTCATTATTCTCCTCTCTAGACCAAAAATACTTGTTCAACTTCCTCCACAAACTACAGCACAAATCAGGTCAAAACAACATTCAACAAGTTGTAATCACAGCACACAAAGGCTAGCTTCCCATGTGACTGTGTAACCTCATCGTGCATGATTTCATCCTGCCCCCTTCCAACGCACACCAGTGTTTTCTTCTCAAGTCTTCCTTTGTTGTAGACCCCAATGCAACAATTGCATCCACCACACTGAAGACAATTTTTCACACTTAGGAAGATTCCTCTTGCACTCAGCCTAATTCTTCCATTTCTTAATTTTATCACGATTCTGAGGTACACGTCTATGTACCACCCTAAACAGTGGGGTTCTGCACAGATGCGGAGGAGGTTTATAGATTCACAGATTTAAAGGCCATAAAAGATCACTGTGGGCATATAGTCAGATCTGAACAAAATACTGCACATGCCTACTTAAGCTGCCCCATAAGACTGAGATATCTTAGAATATAGACTAATATTTTTTTGTCTTTGATACAGAACATGTAGGCTGTCAGTAGTTTCGAACTGCAGATTCTAAATGTGCTACTAAGTTGCTGGAAGATGCTCAATTCCATTGTGACCATCATAAGAAACTGAATACACTAAAATGCTTGTTTATTTTCTATGCTCTTGTAGAAGATATACAGAAATCAAAGCAGGAAATGACCTGTTACTAGAGCATCTAATACATCCTGCTTTACCACTATGGGTTTGCTCCCTGTAGCTTATTTTCCAGTACTTTCCACATTCCAGTTAGTAATGTCTCAGTGAAAGGTCACAGTTTTACAGATTTCTCAGCAAGGGACATTTTCCCTGAAAGTTAATTTAAAAAAAAAAAAATCACATCACTCACTTATTCCCCTCCGTGTAATGGGAAACACTCTCCCCGCTCCTTACAGTCCCACAATGTGAGGTACTAAATGCTGCCAACTGCCACTGAAATCCACAGGCTATAAAGTGCATTCAGCACTTTTCCAGAATTGACCCTTGGTATTTACACTCTTTATATAGTTGTAGACAGATTCTGTGTCTCCTATTAGCTGTCTCTTAGCTGTTATGCACCTTTTTTTCTTTTCATTTTCCATGCAGCTCAGACCCACCAGCCATGCATACATATAAAGAATCCCCAGGTACAGTAGCTATGCAGTATAAATCTCCACAATGGTTTTATTGTAATCTGCTTATATCTTCAAATATTCTAAGCATTGTCACGTTAAAAGTGTCATGTCTGCCCCTGAAGTTATTTCCACATTCAAAACATTAAGTAGATGTAGATGGCTGGGGAGAGGGACATGAGAAGAATTAATTTTATTTTTGTCTTAATTGTGAAAGCCTATCTTCCCAATGTCGTTAACTCAAGGATCATCATTTTAGTCCTAGAATATCATTCAAGTAATCCATCTGTTGAAATGGGATGCAAATCTTAATTCATCACACAGAAGCTTTCTGGATATGGCTGAAAAGATATTCACATAAATTCCCTTAGTTAAGTGTTAATTTGAAAAAAAAAAATCTTTGCAGGAAATGGCCAGGGAGACTGAGGGGTTTCTCCAACGTGGGCTATGTTAGTACCAGAATCATGTCAATGAGGTACCAGATACAAACTTGATCATGTCTTCAGGGTGCAGGAATGGGTGTCACAAGGTCGTATTTCCTTACTTGGCTCTGGTACAGGCTCCATGTGTGACTTCTTTCTGCTTCAGGTTCCCCTTGTATGTTAATACATACCTGCCTCTTGGGAACATTAAGCAGCTAAAGAGAGGGACAAAATACCTTTTATTCACAATTCTCTGTTGCTGAGAAAGAAAAGCATTTGAACTTGAACAAAGCTCTTCTTCAGGACTGGGAAACGTACTCAGACTGTCACAGCTAAATGCAAGATGAAGCAGATGTTTTAGCACATGTACTTAACACATATTCCAAGGGAGCAGTCAAGGTGACATGTCCTTTTAACAGTCCTCCAATCTTACGCAGGAAAGGAAGGGGCAAAGCAGCTGTGGGTGGTTGTTCGTGGGTTACGGACTGTTGTAATAAGCCATAAATCCAGTGTCTCTGTGCAGTCTATGGCTTTTAGTGTCTAGCAAAATTATGAATTGAAGCTCCCAGGTTTGTCTTTTGAAAGTGTTGTGCAGCTTTCCTTTGAGGATGAAGATGGGTCAGATATAGAGGGATCATTTTGTGACAAGTGTTCACCTACAAGTGATCTGGTGATTTTTCTCTGTCATTTGAGAGCATGGTGATTGTGTGATTTTGTCCACATTGTTGTTGTTGGAGCATTTAGTGCACTTTTGTTGTTGTGGACATGTGTTGGACTGATGAATCTTGAAAGTTATGTTGTGGAGGATGCTAGTCATTGTAGGAGTGGAGATAGGACTACAGGTTTTCCATTTGTTGTTCTGGGACAATCTGGTACTGTTTTGAATGGGTGTGTCCTCGTCTGCCGGAGCTTATTTCTGATGGTGAGCTTGGAGAGACAGGAGGTTTTTTGAAGAACAGAAGAAGAGGTTCAGGAAAGATTGCAGGATAGAGACCTCACTGAGTGAGGGTTTTCATGATACCCAGTAGAACTTCCAGTGTAGTACGATAGCTGTTTGTAGTTGAAGGAAGTTTATTTCGGCAGTAAAGCAAGTTGTTTTGGGGTTTTAGGGTGGGCCATTCCCTGATGCAATCTACTTCTCTGGTGGAGTGTCCTTGTTGGTAGTTCTCAGCATGTTAAGGTGATTAATGAAGGTTTGTAAGCGAGGAACCCAGCCTTGAAAGACAGATCTGGAAGTCTTTCTGGAAAAGGGCTTTTTCCCTGAGATTTCTAGCACTTCTTTATTCCTGGAGTCCAGAAGTCACAAAAAACTTATCAGAAAATTCCAGAATTGATTTCACTTTGGAAGTTAACAGAATGATTTTAAACAGAAAGTTCTTCAGGGCACAGTTTTTCTCCTTTATAGTTCTGTGTATACCCAATAGTACATAACAGCAACTTGTCAGCTATAGCAATAATAATATGTTGTCAACAGTCTACAAGCCTTGAAACTCTCAGCACTTTTGTGTCCTATCATGGGTAGCCATCATGGAAAAGTAAATGGCTTTCTAAAAGGTATAGTTGCTCAAAGCTTGATTAGAAAAATGCATTATTTTTCTACCTTATTAAAATGCACACCGTTAATTATTCTGTACAGTATTTGACATTAGAGAATACAATTGCCATAGCAACTTAGGCCAAGTTAGAATTTAAAAAAGCAGTAACTAACTCTGTGGCTTGATGGGTTTTACTCATGACAAGAACAAGTGGTTTCAGATTTTTTTTTCCTGTGTGCATAATTGAATGGTTCTGTTCAGCTTAGCATCAACTAGAAAAACATTATTTGAAGCTGGACATGAAGAAATGTGAGCACATTTTCGTTTTCTCCTGTGCACTGTTTTATCAATTGCTGCTGAAGAAATAAAATATCAAATTACATCAGATATTGTCAGAGATGTTGGCACAAACTGGTGAATGCCTTGTTTGAATCACTCGTGGCTGTTCAAAACTGAGTGTCTTGTATTTCTCAGTATGTTCTGTGAGCGCAGATGCTTTTAGTATATATAAACACTTTGTCCCTTTTGTGTTTCCTAGCTAATTTAATACTTGCAATGCTTACATTCAGATCCCCATAGTGACTAAGCAGAGTGATAGTCCCAGGAGATAAATGGTCTGCCTTAGGTTTAGGAAGCTGTGAGTTGAAATTTGATTGGGGTTTCTTTATTAATGTTCTGTGTGCCTGCTTAACTCTCACTGTACCATTCTAAATTCTCACCATGTAATTATCTTTATTGGCTGTAAACTGGCTGCATCTGACTAAAATATTTCAGATTTGGTTGTTTTGGATTTTTTTGTTTTTTTTTAAGAAAAAGAAACAAAACCGATAGTAAATTAACTCCAATTTTCATGAAGTTTTGTGTACATTAAAAGCCTTGTATGTATTTTGTTTGAATTTTGTAATCCTGGACTAAAATGATTAATTAACATCTTTTGGCAGCACCTATACTATGTTTCCATTAAATTAATGAGGCTGGATGGGCACCAACTGCAGGCTAATTTACAAGAAAATGTTAGTTTCTGCTTTCCCAACCTAGCGAATAATCCTGTTGGTTTTGTGGTTTCTAGTCTTCTTTGTGTGCTCACATTTAAAAAAAAAACCCTTCTATTATTATCAACTGTTTTTTCTTTCAATATGCTTTGTACGAAACAAATCTGCACCTCCTGAACTGTTTCTTTCAGATGTGCTGGGCAATAGTGTGGAACAAGTCCCTTTGTTATCATATTGCAAGCGTCTTCCCTCCTTTCCTTCTTGAACTAATGCACAGACATCTGCATCTCTTCATGTCAAGCACAGGGGTTCTCAGCCTTTACCCTTCTAAGACCCACCCCCCGATCCCATGCTACAAAAACTACCTAGACCACCTGTGTCACAACAGCGTATAAAACCCAGGACTGGCATTAGGGCAAAGCAAGCAGGACAATTACTTCGAGTGCTGTGCCACATAGGAGTGGGAAGCTAAGCTGCTTTAGCTTCAGGCCCAAGGTGGCATGGCTCAGGGACTTCAGCACTGTACAGCACAGCTTTGCCAGTCTGCCCTAGGCCTTAGCAAGTCTAATGCTGACCATCCGTGTCAGATTGCCTGGATATTACTCACAGCTGCTCAGGGACCCTGGACCTCAGATTGAGGGCTGCTGCTCTGAGAGGCAGAAAGTGATTCCTGTAGGAACTTGCCTGAGCTCTGTATTCTCAACAACCTCCCTGAGCCCTCATTAGCAGGTAACATGGAGGGGAATCTCAGCTGCCTTCCACATTGTGCCAGAAGGGGTATGGAAAAGAATATCTGTTCCCTACAAAAGGGGTCAGAAAAAAAGATGCCTCCTCCACTCCCATCTTTGGTTTATGTGGAGAGGGAGATCCATGTAAGAGAAAAATTGGTAGAGGTGAATGTGTGAGGGGAAAGGATGGCTGTAGGTTATGACGCTGGCTGGGGAACTGGTGAATGGTGGCACCTGGGTGTGTGATGACTGACAGTGGTTGAAGGTTGATATTGGTGTCGGGAAGAGGGATGGGTGAGTTGCATGGGGAATAAATGGGGCTGCCTGGAAGAACAAGTGACATGAAGGAACAAGCAGTATGGGATGAGCTGGGCGGTGCACTGAGAGACTAGCAGGAAGAACGGAGTTTCTGGTTTGGTTTGTGGAATTTGTGCCAGAGTGCTGTTAAAAAGGAATGAGAGTGGGAGACCAAGACCCGAGGATGTGAGGCACCATATTATCCACAAATGGAGAATCAAATCCTAGACTCTTGGTTTCTGGGCCCTTCTTTTGGCCTCAGACATGTGCTCCCTCCCTTTGTTCACATTAGTCACAAGCACAAGTTAATACAAATTGCAATGCAAAATGAAGAAACAAAAACTGTTTATTACTTTTATTTAAACACATACTACCACCGACCCTAACTGATTTGGACTCTGGCCATTAGGCCATACTGCCCCGTGGGAAGGGAGCATTAATACTGACTCTGGCCACTAGGCAACACTACCCTGCGGTTACTCTGGCCTCTAGGCCATGCTGCCCTGCAGGAAGGAAATATTGATAGTGACTCTGGCCATCCGGCCTGACTGTCCTGCAAAGGAGGGTGTTGTAACAGACTTCGACCACAGGTCCTTACACGATCTGTCCAAGAGAGGGGATCAAGCACACCTATGGCACAGTGCAAGGGCACTCTCTGGTTCCCAGGAAATTGACAGTTCCTGATTTGGTTCTTTGTCCCCTTGTGGAAGGTGACACTTTTAACTGATTTGGGGTAAAGGTCAGGCTCTGTTAGTGGCACAGGACTGGGCTAACTCCCAAACTGAGCTAGCCAGCATTTTCTTCTTACACAGCAGATTGTAGTTGGTTATATAACCTCAATTCCATAGCTGGGGGAAAGGGACCTCCAAATCTTCGTTGTATTAATCCTCCTGATGGGCAGGGAATAGCTATTACTCTGTTTTATAGATGGGAAACTCAAAGGCTACATCTACACTAGCCCCTTCCTTTCCGAAGGGACATGGTAATGAGCAAGTTGGGAAGATGCTAATGAGGCGCCACCATGAACATGCAGCACCAGATTAGCATAATGGCAGCCGTGCATTATTCAAAAGCGCTGCTTTTGAATTGCGCACTGCCCGTGTAGACAGGGGCCTCTCAAAAGGACCCTCTGGCCTTTGAAAGCCCCTTCTTTCTAAAACCAAATAGGAAGAAGGGGCTTTTGAAGTCCCGAGGGTCCTTTCAAAAGGCCCCCATCTACATGGGGAGCACATGATTCAAAAGTGGCACTTTCAAATCATGCACGGCTGCCATTATGCTAATCAGGTGCTGCATATTCATGGTAGCACCACATTAGCATCTTCCCAACTCACTCATCACCATGCCCCTTTGCAAAGGAAGGGGCTAGTGTCGACATAGCCACAGCGTATGTCTACATAGCAGCCTTATATCAAAATAAGCTATTCTGCCAGATCTATTCGAGAATAGTTTATTTCAAAATAATGCTGCTACACACAAAAATGCATTTCAAAATATCACTTAGCTGTTTCAAGATACACTGTCTGAACACATAGAGCCTATTTTGAAAGAGAGCACTGTGGCTTATTTCAAAATAGCTGCCAGCCATTTCCTGTCTTAACAGCATCTATTTCGAAATACCTGTTTCAAAATAAATTCTATTCCTTCTGTAATGAGGTTTACCAATTTTGAAATAAGCCAACCGCTGTTCTGAAGTTATTTCAAAATAGCAATTGCATTGTGTAGTTATTTTGAAATAATGGCAGCTATTTCAAAATAAGTGGCTTTGTAGCCCTACCCTGAGACAAAAGCTGTGTCTACACTTGCATGCCTTTTTTGCATTCCTCTTTCAAAAAAGGCATGCAAATGATGGAAATCAAAAATGGAAATAAGGTACTGATCTATATATCTGGCACCTCATTTTCATCTTCTCATTTCAAAGGAGCATCTTTCAAAAGAAAAAAAGCAGTATAGATGGGGTTTACTTTTGAAAGAGCCCCATCTATGCTGCTTTTTTTCTTTTGAAGGAAGCTCTTTTGAAAGGCAAATATGCAAATGAGATGTTAGATATGTAAACCAGTGTTTCATCTGCCTTCTCAATTTTTTTCAGTTACATGCCTCTTTTGAAAGAGGAATGAAAGTGTAGACACAGCTAAAGAGAGAGCTATTGGTAGAGCAGAGAACTGAACCCACCTTATGCACTGGACCGTCCTTCCTGGCGAGGGTGACTCTTGCTGAAGAATATGTGTGTGTCTTTTTGCTGAGTCATTCCTTCTGCTTTTACCACCTCAGCAAGCTGCCTTTTAAACCTCACTCTTATTTCCCATGAATGGACTCCTCTGTTTTGCCAGGCATTACCACACTCCTGTCAGTTGCAGCTTGTGATGTGACCATCTCTCTGCTTCATTGTTATGGCACATACCATATAGAGGATGGCTTAGCAATTGCATCTCTCATATGGTGTTTGATTTTCCCTTTCATGTTGCTTTCCTCGCTTCTGCTCATATTTACAAGCCTTCTAGCTTTGAGGCTGCCACAGCAGAATTGTTTCATCTTTTTTTCCATTGTCTAGCTTCTATAGAAGTTGCTCTGGCAGTGTTTTGAAAGTGAAGTTTGTTTGTTATGCTTATTTCAGCACTAATGACATTCTAGTGAGTTCCAGATCTGGATTCCATGACTAAAACCACACATGTTTTGCCATGTCCTTTCTCTCTGAAAATGACTACAGCAACATAAATGTACTTTGTGAGCCTGTGTTTTGTTGTTTGAAAGGTGTGTGTACAGGGGGAATGGTTCCTCTATGAGAGGAACTTTTCTGTCTTCTACGCTATCCTAGTGCAATGGGCTAGCAAAAGGATCTGAGTCCCCTCTCCCACTTCTTTTATCCAGAGGTGTCCTTGACCTCAAGAGCTCCGTTTCCACTATCCTGCGTGGCAGAGTTCTCATAACCCCACCAAGGCCAAGCCCAGGATTCCTGGGGTCTCGACCCCTAACCTCGTTGTGGGCACCTAGGGCAGGGGGTGCTTTCTTCACACTGGATGTTTCCTTGACTTACTGATTACATATGGTTACAAAGCTGACTGAGGAAATCCAGGTCACACAGAGGATGGGACTCCCCTGGCCTCCTCACTCCCTTATTAACCTCCCCACCCTGTCATTCAGGCTGACCTGGAGCACTGGCCTCTCTCTATTGTTCCTGGAGACATTGTTGTGATGCATGGAAGCTTTTACCTAGCTAACTCAGTTTCAGATTGTAAAGCCTTGCTATAAATAATAGCATTCATTAACTTGCTCGTTTGGATGGATCACATAGCTAATACAATAAACACAGACTCTCGCTAGTTACAGGTTTGGAGTAGTACAATGGGAACTGTCTACACATAATAGAAATGGCTAGGGGAAGCAATTTGAGGACTTCAATACTCGCTGTCATAATTCCAAAATAAAGGAGTATCCAATGAGACTAGAATCAAGTCTGATAAATATAAACACTTTTTCACACAAGGCAAAATCTCGAGGCGTCATTGCAGCCAAGAGCTCAGCATCATCAAGTAAGTTCTGTCACCACTTGCCCTGTTAGTCTGGGGTGCCAGGGGACCATGCGATTCTGGTTCAGATCCCTGCTTCTAGTATCCAGCCCACAAGCATAAAGTCTCAGCCTGACTTCCACAAGCCCAGCAGGCTAATACAGTCTTTCCAGCCCAAAGTCCCACCAAACCCGCCCTCCCTGTGTTCATCAGCCCCAAACCTTCAGACTATTCCCCACTGGTTCATCACCAGGCAAGGCGCGACATCAGCCCCTCACTTCTCAGTTCACCTTGGGATACATACTGCACAAAGTTTGCACAACACAGACCTGCTTAGACTACAAAACAACAAAAAGTTTATTTTCTAGAAAGATTCAAAGATGAGCAAGTAAGGGAAAGCAAACACATGAAGAGTTTGATGGAAAATAAGAATAAAGATAAAATCTCAGGCTTTACACTTCCACTTTGGTGGAAATCCCATTTCTAAGACAAGTTACCAGTAGCCTGGGCAGTGTTTCAGAGTCCCTGATCTTTGCAAATAACGGGTGCAATCCAGCATTTATGGATAGCTTCCTGCCTAGAGGCTGTCCCTTGCTATTCATGATGATTTTACTTAATGTGGGTAAGTGCAAGGTAATGCACACTGGGAAAAATAACCCCAATTATACGTACAATGTGATGGGGGCAAATTTAGATACAACAGATCAGGAAAGGGATCTTGGAATTATAGTGGATAGTTCTCTGAAAACATCCACGCAGTGTGCAGTGGCAGTCAGTAAAGCAAATAGGATGTTAGAAATTATTAAAAAAGGGATAGAAAATAAGACAAAGAATATCATACTTCTCCTATATAAAACTATAGTACACCCATATCTTGAGTACTGCGTGCAGATGTGGTCTCCTCACCTCAAAAAAGATACACTGGCTTTAGAAAAAGTTCGGAAAAGGGCAACTAAAATGATTAAGGGTTTGGAAAGGGTCCCATATGAGGAGACGCTAGAGCGACTGGGACTTTTCAGTCTAGAAAAGAGGAGATTGAGGGGCAATATGATAGAGGTATATAAAATCATGAATGGTGTGGAGAAAGTGAATATTGAAAAGTTATTTACTTGTTCCCATAATATAGGAACTAGAGGACACCAAATGAAATTAATGAGTAGTAGGTTCAAAAGTAATAAAAGAAAATTTTTCTTCACACAGCGCACAGTCAACCTGTGGAACTCCCTGCTGGAGGAGGCTGTGAAGGCCAGCACTCTAACAGAATTTAAAATAGAGCTTGATAAATTTTTGGAGGTTAGGTCCATAAATGGCTATTAGCCAAGGGTAAAGTATGGTGCCCCTAGGCTATAGTCAAAGGCTGGAGACAGATGGCAGGAGACAAATCGCTTGATCGTTGTCTTCAGTTCACCTCCTCTGGGGCACCTGGCACTGGCCACTGTCGGCAGACAGGATACTGGGCTGCATGGACCTTTGGTCTGACCCAGTATAGCCGTTCTTATGTTCTTATGTTCTTATGTTACTTCAAACACCTTGCATTTTAAAGAAATTTTGTAGCCATGGCACTGTTTAGAGATCAGGTGCCCCCCTCCCCAATTTCTACTTGGACTGCCTGAGGTGGTGGGAGAGGGGATCTGTCATTCTCCCACTGCACCTGCATCTCAGTACATTTGGCCCCCATCCCTGGCAGCCAGGCCCAGCTGGGCAGTAGGAAGGGTGGGACTGGAGAGTGGAAAGCAAGAGAGCTCAGGCCACTCCTGCGCAGGATGAGAGGGGACTCAGGCCAGTCTCATGAGGTGTCCCATTTTCCTTTGAAAATATCCCCCTAAGCAGCCAGCGGTCCTTCAGCCATAGAATCATAGAATCATAGAATCATAGAACTGGAAGGGACCTTGAGAGGCCATCGAGTCCAGCCCCCTGCCCCAATGGCAGGACCAAGTACTATCCAAACCATCCCTGACAGACATCTGTCTAACCTGTTCTTAAATATCTCCAGTGATGGAGATTCCACAACCTCCCTTGGCAATTTATTCCACTGTTTGACTGCCCTGACAGTTAGGAACTTTTTCCTAATGTCCAACCTAAACCTCCCATGTCCAACCTAAACCTCCCAAAATATATTCTGGAATAGCCTATTTTGAAATAATGCTGCTACACGCGAAGGCCATTTCTACACATGCCACTTGTTCCAAAAGCAGCCTGCTAATAAATGGCCGAGAAAATGCTAATGAGGTGCAGATGTAAATTTCCAGCACCTCATTAGGATATGGTCACATGATTCGGAGTCTGGAAGAAGTACTTCTGGACTCCAAAGCAGCGTGTAGAAGCACAGCCCGCAGGAGATCTCCTGGAAGGAAATCCTCCTTCTGGAAGCCCCTTCTTCCTAAAAATTTTCTTCCGGACTCCAAATCACGTGGCTTTTGAAGTGCCACAGCTGGCAGCATGCTAATGAGGTGCTGAATATTCATTTCAGCACCTCATTAGTATTCTCCAATTTCTTTATTAGCATAGCCATTTTGGTTTTCCCCTAGTGTAGACATAACTAATGTTGTGAAAAAGTTATTGTGTGCTTAACACAAGCACAACATCCATACAGTCTTAGTTTATACCAGTAAAAGAAATCTAAATTACTGTTAATCCATAACGTTGAGTCTGAGAAGGGGAAAAAGCAGGCCTTCCATGTTCTCTGGAGCAAACTTCAGCAATGTTCAAACTAAATATTCCCAATAGTGCTAACTGTATGTTCACCTCCCAGGCTGAGTTGTGTTGAGCTGCCCTGTAAGCATGTACAGATTTAGCTAAGCATGGAAAATGTGAATGGATCATGCAGATGGCTCAGCCTTTGAGAACAGATTTTTTTCTCTCATAAAAGTTATACTCTTCATGTTGGTATGAGTAGATTTGGGTAATAAATCAGCTGAGTTTAGCGGAATGAGTTCTGAATGCATGTTGTTGCTCAGTTTTAACCAAGGTCTGTTACTGCCTTGTGTTGTCATTTAAATCTATATACAGCATGCATGGTGGGTGTAAAATGCTATCAGATCAGAACAATTGGTTTTTATCCTTTTTCTCATAGATGTAAATATCTGTATGAGGCCAAAATAGCAGAATATCAGGTCCAAGATCTGGTTATTGACTTAGCACTTTGATTCCACCTTCTTTAAATAAGCTTTTAATGAATAACAAACGGGTTTGGGGAAGATAATAGTTGGTTATTCCCCTTTTAGAACTAAATAATAGTAACATTTTAATATATGTGGACAGGGACACGTTCATAGCCACAGCATTAGTTGTTCATACAAATCAGTAGCTACGTCCACACTGAAACAAAACTTCGAAATGGCCATGCAAATTACTAATGAGGCATATTCAGTGCCTCATTAGCATGCCGCCAGCCGTGTCTCTGCAAAATTGCCACGTTTCACTCCTGCGTGGCTCATCCACACAGGGATCCTTTTTGAAATGACCCCAGGAACTTTGAAATCCCCTTATTCCTATCAGCAGAGCCACGCAGGAGCGAAACATGGCAATTTTGCAGAGACGTGGCTGGCGGCATGCTAATGAGGCACTGAATATGCCTCATTAGTAATTTGCATGGCCATTTCGAAGTTTTGTTTCAGTGTAGACGTAGCTACTGATTTGTATGAACAACTAATGCTGTGGCTATGAACGTGTCCCTGTCCACATATATTAAAATGTTACTATTATTTAGTTCTATAAGGGAAATAACCAACTATTATCTGCTGAGAGGAATAAGGGGATTTCGAAGTTCCTGGGGTCCTTTTCAAAAGGACCCCAATCTGGATGAGCCGCATGGCAGCAAAATGCAGCAATTTCATAGCGCCACGGCCAGCAGCATGCTGATGAGGTGCTGAATATGAATTCAGCACCTCATCAGTAATCTTCAAAATGGCCATTTGCATGGCCATTTCAAAGTTTTGTTTCAGTGTAGACACAGCCATTGTGTTTAATTCGTTTTTTAATGGTTCTGTAAATATGTTTATCCCATTCCCCATGTTAGTAGAAGGTTGGAATTGAAGATTCAAGGGTTCTATGTGTAATGCCGACAGACCCGGGTTGAGTATGCTGGGAAGTTGTGTGCACTGATGGTACTGGGGGACTTCTCACCAGCGCTATGCCCATCACTTCCCCCCCCAGCGCCAGGGTTTAGCAGTTTAAAGAAGAAGGAGCCTTGCCTTGCGCTGGCCCAATGAGGTGAGGCTGAGGAGGCTGGCGGCAGCCCCGGGCTATGTGGCCTTCCTGTCCACAACGATGGCAAATGAAATGGCTTCTGGTACCATGGGCAGTAACATTAGGGGTACTTCCACCACTTCCCTTTCTAGAGTTTTGGGGTGCTACCCTCCTTATTTTGCCTTGTTGCAGTACTTGTGCCTCCAGATGTCCCATTCTATCATGGCTCTGTTTCTGGAGGATTGTCAGTTCTTGGACCAGCCCAGTTAGGCCCTTCATTGCCTCCAGCATCACATAGTCTGGGGTATTGATAAGTGGAGGTGCCTCGGGAGCAGCTTGCACAGCACCATCTGACAGGGCAGCATGTTGCAGGCTATTTATTCTCTATGCTAGCTCATCCACTCTACCCTCTGTGTTCCTCTCCTGAGCCAGCTGACGTAGTTCTCCTTGCAACTGCCGGAAAGTCTTGTAGCGAGGCTGCATAGGTGCCAGTCTGTTCCTCACTTCTTTGTCGCAGAAGCCCCGCATGAACTGCAGTGTCAGCTTATAGTCCCGATCAGGGAAAGGTTGGCCCCCTCAGAGCTTCTCCTCTACTACTCACAGTAAGGCTTCTAACTGTATGGCATAGGCTGAGACTGTCTCCTTAGGGCGTTGGCGCCTCTCATAAAAGTCTGCCATGGGGTCCAATGATAGATGGCAGTTGCTGTATTCTGCTCTAAGCTCTTCAATAGCTCGGGTCAGAAACTGCTCTTGAGGTGGCAGATTAAGGACTAATTTCTGGGCCTCCCCACTTAGGTTTCGGACAAGGGTGGGGAACTGCAAAGGCTCAGGAATGCCTGTGGCTGCTAGCAGGTACTCTATATCCTTTATCCAGTCCTCAATGTCTACTGTGCAATCTGCACCACCACTGTACATAGGCACCCCACAGATTTGGTGCTGTGCAGGGAGGTATGGAACTGTTGTGCTCTTTCCTACGGGCTCCCACTCAACATCTGAGCCCTTAGCAACATGGGTCCCCAGGCTACTACTCCCACTTTCACTGATACCAAACCTGGGTCATACCAATCCCCATGGGCTCCAAACTGTGGGTGCATGCCGTTCTGGTTCTCTGGTGCTGTGGGCTCCCAACTTTGTGCAAAATAATCAAACTTCCCCTATCCGAGTCATGGCACCAGTAGCTAAAATAATGTAACCCCCTCCTGTTCACTAGCCCAGTGTGAGGTTAATCAGCATAGGGGAAGCCTTGCGATTTCTTGCATAACTTGGGAGACTAGGCCTGCGGCTCCTTGGTGTGCTCTGCATTGTGTGCTAATGTGTGTATGTGCCTCAGACCAGACCCAGTCAGACAAACCACCAAGAACAGGTTTTATTCTGTAGAAAAACACAAAATAGGATCACAGTTTAGCAGCCCTGCTCCTCTGCCTGCAGCCTGCACACTGCTTCAGCTCAGTCTCTGCTGAGACCCTGCTGGGGGCAGGGTGCACGTCCTGGCAGGAACTAGGGAGTCCTCCCAGCATGCTGCAGTTTGTAGTCCACAACTTGTAGTTCCCAGGGCTGGGGCTGAAATGCCCTGGTCCTTGGGCTACATATGATTCAAGGGTTCTACACCAGCTCTTTCACTAGTTCTGTGATGTGCAATTTTTTTCAAGTGTGCTATAACATCTAGCCAAGCTCACAGACCTATAAATGTATTGAGAAGCTTAAGTACACCTAAGTTGGTCAGTGACATTGAGACGCTAGAGTTTAATGGCCCAGGGTTTACTGGTTACAGTAAGACAAGTAAGTGGGATGCCTCAGAGGAGCTGGCTGGCTCCGAGAGACATAGTAGGAGATGATGGGTTGTTTTAAATTAGTCAAGTTCAGAATACCAAGAGCCGGCAGTGGGCGGTTGTCCCAGGGCCCAGCATTCCAAAGGGGCCCTGGAATTCTGGCTGCCATTGGTCCGCAGCCGGAGCTCCAGACCCTTGAAATGTGATGGCAGCGCTGTGTTGCTGCTCCATATGCAGCTCTGAGGGAGCGTGAGGCAGGAGGGCCAGACCTGACTACCCACCCCTTCTGCTCTTGTGAGGCGTGGAGCCAGGCACCCCCTTCCACTTTGGCCTGGGGAGAATGGGGGGCTGTCAGTCCCGCTGGGCAGCACCCAGCAGCATCTTGGTCATGTCTAAGCATTCCCCTTACTGTTTAGCCAGCCAGGAATGATAAGGAGGCTATAACCGAGTACTCCCCATGCAAGGGGGATATTCACCTGGCAAAATCTGGCCAGTCTCATTCCTCTATATGCTGACAGAGATGCACAGGGGCAGGAGCCAACCGGACAATATAGTTCTGTAATTGCAAGGTACCATTTCACCATATCATTAAAAAGAGGGAAAAGAAGAAAAAAAGGACTAGAAAATTCAGTAATGAGTGCTGTCTCGCAGTGGAATAATGCCTCCTGCTTCAATTGGAACTGCTAGAGAAGACCTGCCACGAATGGCACTGGGAGAAAAAAAGTGTTGTCAGCTGAGGCAATAAATCTCTTCAGTATGGTCCCTCTTTTGGGGACTTCCTGGTACTTGGCAAAATATAGGAGACAAGTAATGAGAAACAGCAATGCTAAGTGCCAGCTCTCTGGACTTCAGCCTAAGCTGCTCGTGATGTTGTGGAACGAAACATACTGTCTCAAGCTAGGAAGCCTCTTACCTTCCCTGCAGTGTTTTGAAAGACTGAAAAATATGGGAGGAAGCATCTGAAAACTAACTTTGGGGAAATATAACATTTCAGCTGCCAGGCTTCCCATTATATCTGTTGCTACTTCATTCTACCTAGCCATCTCCAGTTGATAATCTTACACTGATTTACTGTGAAATAGTATGTGTACTTTAGTTTAAAACTAAGGGACAGATGGAGGAAGAAGGGATAAAACTGTGTATGTGGAGTACATACGTATGGGCCCAGTTCTGAAGGTAATGGGACTGTTTGGCTGTGTCTACACCACAAAAATAACTTCGAAGTTGCTTACGTTGAAGTACAACTTCAAAGTGGGCAACTTCGAAGTTGAGCATCTACACACACCCCTCTTCTAAGCTAAGCTTCAAAGTAGGGCACCACTCCATTCCCAGGAATGGAGTAAGGACTTTGAAGTTGGGCTCCCTTAACTTCAAAGTAAGGGGAAAAAATGTGTATAGACTCTCTGCTGGCTACTTCAATGTAGTGCCTAACTTGGAAGTTAGTTCCTAGTGTAGATGCGCCATTTGGCTACGTCTACACTAGCACACTATGTCGAAGTAGCCTGTTTCGATGTAAGAACATTGAAATAGGCTACTTCAACGCGTATCATCTACACATCCTCCAGGGCTGGTGCCTTCAATGTTCAACATCAAAGTAGCAACGGGGAACGTCGAAAGGAGCCACCCCAGAAGGAAATGTGGAGCGTCCACACACACAAGCACTCCCCATTGAAATAAGGGGCCAGCAAAGCCCCAAGCCACTCCCTTAAAGGGCCCCTCCCAGACACACTCGGCCTGCACAGCATGAGATCCACAGAGCCGACAACCAGTTGCAGACCCCATGCACACAGCATGGACCCCCAGCTGCAGCAGTAGCAGCAGCCAAAAGCCCTGGGCTAATGGCTGCTGCATGCAGAGACCATAGAGCCCCTCAGGGGCTGGACAGAGCATCTCTCAACCCCTCAGGTGATGGCCACCATGGAGGTCCCCGCTATTTCGACGTAGCATGATGCGGATCGTCTACACACGCCCAACTTCAATGTTGAACGTCGAAGTAGGGCGCTATTCCCATCTTCGGATAGGAATAGCAATTTCGACATCTCGCTGCCTAACATTGATTTCAACATCGAAATAGCTCACGGCGTGTGTAGACGTGACACGTACTATTTCGACGTTGTGCCAGCTACTTCAAAGTAGCCAGCTAGTGTACATGCACCCTTTAGCCGTGTCTACATGTGCACGCTACTTCGAAGTAGCGGCACTAACTTTGAAATAGCGCCCGTCACGGCTACACGTGTCGGGCGCTATTTCGAAGTTAACATCGACATTAGGCGGCGAGACGTCGAAGCCGCTAACCCCATGAGGGGATGGGAATAGTGCCCTACGTCGACGTTCAACGTCGAAGTAGGGACCGTGTAGTCGTTGCGCGCCCCTCAACATCGAAATTGCGGGGTCCGCCATGGCAGCCATCAGCTGAGGGGTTGAGAGACGCTCTCTCTCCAGCCCCTGCGGGGTTCTATGGTCATCGTGTGCAGCAGCCCTTAGCCCAGGGCTTCTGGCTGCTGCTGCCGCAGCTGGGGATCCATGCTGCATGCACAGGGTCTGCAACCAGTTGTTGGCTCTGTGGATCTTGTGTTGTTTAGTGCAACTGTGTCTGGGAGGGGCCCTTTAAGGGAGCGGTTTGCTGTTGAGTCCGCCCTGTGACCCTGTCTGCAGCTGTGCCTGGCACCCTTATTTTGATGTGTGCTATTTTGGCGTGTAGACGTTCCCTCGCTGCGCCTATTTCGATGTGGTGCTGCACAACGTCGAAGTTGAACATCGACGTTGCCAGCCCTGGAGGACATGTAGACGTTATTCATCGAAATAGGCTATTTTGATGTCGCTACATCGAAATAGGCTACTTCGAAGTAGTCTTCACGTGTAGACGTAGCCTTTGTGTGACAAAAGGTTGTGAGATTTAGGCAATAGCCCTGGGGGGGTTATCCTGGCTGGATGGCATCTTAGAATATTGCAATCTGCTTCGCTCAATCTCCCTGCTATTTACATTGGATCCTATAGTTTAGGTTTTTTTCCGTATCTGTCCCAGTCCACAGACTAGTGTAATTATTGAGGCTTTTCCCTCCAGAGTAATATGGTTTGCATTATTATTATTATTATTATTATTATTATTATTATTATTCAATGATAATACATCTTGGTGATCTTGAATCTAATACCTTCACAACATGCAAGACAAAAGAGGATAGCTACTGTGTAAAATTTAGATACATGTGTCACCAATAACTTTGATTCTGTAGGTTTGGGTTGTTCAACCTTACACAGAATTTCCTGCATTTTTTCTCTTTGATTTTCCTTAAAATGCTCACAGTACTTAAGAGTGCTGACTTTTGCAGGTCAATGATCTACTATCTTGCACTCCTGATCCTTTGAACTGCTCATTCATACCCTTAAAAATCAGTCAAGATGCTGCAATAACTCACTGGAATCGTCTTTGTCCAAGTTTTCCATAATTGCTCCACTTTTTGGCAGAATTCTTCATACTTCAATAACTTCTTTTTGTGTTTCTTTGTTGTATTTCTGTGTGATGGTATAGCAGTATCAATTAACACAGTCTCTTTGTCACCTTTTCCATAACTACTATGTCCTGTTTGCCTGTATTTTCGTCTGTGATAACGGTCAAAATCCATAGAATCTTGGAATCTTCGTTGTCTGGAGTTCTTTCAATTCAGTATCTATAAAGCCACCTGGTGTATTTAAATCTCTTCTGGCCACGGAGGCTCCTATGCAGACACTTGGCGACCTCATTATGTCTCTTCAGATATTCTCTCCCATCAGGCCCTTGCACACATACAGCACATGTTCTACCACGTTTTCCTTCCTGGAACACATTGTTGTAGTTTGGGGAGCAGTTCTGTCAACTAATGTTTGTTTTCAACATATGACTTAAGGACTGCTCTTGTGCACTCATAACTTGCCACTATAGCCTTTGAAATGTCCTTCTACAAGCAGAAAGTCTGTTAATCTTCAGTCAGTAATGAGTTTGATATCTCTCCATCAGAGTCCAACCATTGATTTCTGTGTAAATCTTTGCCGTTTTTCTTCAATTCTTTCCTTTCTCCTTTCCCTTATGCTGTCTTCAGTTGGAATGAATAGTGGACCATCCCTCGTTATCTTGAGCAGATGATCTTTCATCTGGCTGATTCTTCACTGTTAATTGCTTCCTGTACAGATAGAAGGCCTTTTCTATGTAACATCTTGGGGTATGCATCCTGTCCACATTTGGACTGATATTCATTACGCTGTGCATCTCCAGGAACTTTCCTGTTTGGCTGACAGATTATCTCTTTTTTTCTTGATTCCACTTGAGCACTGTCAGTGTTTACTGTAGTAGCCCAGATGATAATGGCTCTGATAACGTTCTTTGTGTTGAGTTTTGTGCTTAAGGTAATTCTTCAGTTCCTTTCCTCACATCTTTGACTTCCTTATGTTGTCATTCTAACAGTCCTCTGATTGGAAGGTATTGGTGGGGACCATACTGAGAAAAAGATTGGATAATAACTTTTATTTCCTCTGTTTGTAGTAGTTTTCTCATACACACCAGTGCATATGAAGCCAACCAAACCTGTAGCTTTATATCTTCATCAAACGTTGCTACAAATATCAATCTCGTTTTATGATCAAACATATAGTTTCAGGTCATCCATGTATAACAAATAATAACATGTGGTTATCTTATCAGTAAAGAGTAGCAACCAGCCAAACTGACAGAGAATCCATCTCACACTGTGGAGAAGAAATCCCCTTAAAAGATTCCTCTTTTGTTTTGGACCCCATCAATGTGTTCTTTACAGGTAAGTAAGCATTGCAGTTAAACGGAGTGTGCTACAAATAAAAAATGATATTGGGATGACCCATGTACATTTTCAATAGCTCTCTGATACACAAATTGTGAGTTTTTGTCATAAGCTTTTTGACAATCTGTCCACACCATCTCTATATTTTTTTCTCTTTGGTTTGTATCATCTGTGATTGTCCTGAAGTGGTATTTGAGACTTACATTTACTGTGGGGGGAAGCAATTGTTGGTTTTGGGTGGATTTTTTTTGTTTGTTTGTTTTTACTTGGGAGTCAGCATTTCATAGAAAGCTAGCACTTGCCCAGTCATCTTTGCCAGACTCGCCATTAGAAATTTTCACATAGTTGGTAAACAAATCATCAGTCTATAATTTATAGGATCACTGTGTCCTTTCTTCAGAGGATTGTTCTCCTTATCCTACACTACCTTGAACATCCATTCTTCAGACATTTTAAAATTGCTCAGGAATCAATCACAGAGACATGGTAGGTGTTTCAGACAGAATTAATGCACCTCATTTGGTCTGAGTGTTTTCAAATTTTTCATTATGCTCAGGAGGTCATCTGTTTCTTTCTTTGATATTCCTCTGTTGTAAGTCTGTAATTTTTTCTGAAGTGCTAATCCAGTCATGGAAGACACAGGAGAGATTCCAGAGGAATGGGAAAGGGCAAATATTGTGCCCATTTATAAAAGGAAATAAGGACAATCTGAGAATTGCAGACTGGTCAGTTTAAATTCAGTGTTCAGAGAGATAATGGAGCAAATAATTAAGCAATTTGCAGATATCTAGAAGATAATAAGATAAGTAGCATAAACCTGGATTTATCAAGAACAAATTCAAATTGTGTCAAATCAACCAAATAGCTATCTTTGACAAGGTAGCAAGCGCTGCAGATCAGGAAAAGTGGTAGATGTGGTACATCTTGACTTTAGTAAGGTTTTTGGTGTGGACATACATGACCTTATAATAAATCAACTAGGAAAATGCCATCTAGACTATTAGATGGGTGCATACCTGGTTGGAAAACTGTTTTCCACAGAAAATTTTCAGTGGTTCACAATCAAGTTGGAAGGGCATATCAAGTGGGGTCCTCCAGCAGTCACTTCTGGATCTGATTATGTTCAATAACTTCATCAATGAGCTAGACAATGGCATTGAGGGTACATTTAAAAATTACACACAGTACCGGGCAGGGAAGGGTTGCAAGTGCTCTGGAGGATGAGATTAAAATGCAAAATGATCTCAAAAATCTGGACATATGGTCTGAGATAAACAGAGTGAAATTTGATACAGTAAACCTCCGATATGCATGATTTTGACTTGCACTTAACTTGCATTAAGCTCCCCCAGCTGAGGGAAGCAAGGTAGAAGCTGCTCTGCCACGGCTGTCTGCCTGCCTGGCTCCCCCAGCTTGTCTCCCATGCCACTCTGGGAGCCGGCAAACTGACCAACGCACTGGTGCTGGTCAGTTTCCTTGCTCCCCCACCTCAACCCTTACTCATGCAAAATTTGAGTTATGCAAGGGTGCACAGGACCGCAACCCTCACATAACTCGGGGGTCTGCTGTAAGGACACATGCAAAATACTCAATTTAGGAAGGAATGATCAATTGCACCCATGCAAAATGTGAAGTAACGGCCCAGGAGGGAAAACTGAAGAAAGGGATCTGGTAATTATGGGGGATTATAAACTAATTATGAATCAACGGTACTTCACCACTATAAAAAATACATCATTCTGGGATGTACTGACAGAAGAGCTGTAAGCAAGACACAAGAAGTAATTCTTCCACTCTACTCCACGCCAATTAGGCTTCATCTGGAGTATTGTATCCATTGCTGGGAAGCATGTTTCTGGAAAGTCCAGAGAAGAGCAACAAAAATGATTACATATCTGGAAAACATGACCTCTGAGGGAAGACTGACAAAAAGGGATTGTTTAGTCTGGAGAAGAGAAGACTGAGAAGGGAAATGATAGCAATTATCAAATACATAAAAGATTGTTACAAAGAAGCAGGAAGAAATATTTTCGTATTGAACAAAAAGCAAGAGGCTTAAATTGCAGTTAGGGCAGTTTTGCTTGAGCATTAGTAAAAGCCTCCTAACTAACAGGGTAGAAAAAATGGCCTATGGAGATTGTGGAATCTCCATCACTGGAGGTTTTTAAAAGCAGGTTAGATAAACACTTGTCAGGCATGGTCCATATAATATTTCATCTTGCCATGAGCACAGGGCATTGGGTTAGAGGACCTCTCAGGGTCCATTTCAGTTGCACAATTCTATGATTATATAATTTAAAATATTAATTTTTCTGTTTTTTCCTACTTTGCATTTAATATTGATCTGATCAAAGAACCTCTTAAGGTTTCTTGTGGAGAGTCTTTTCCTTTCTTTCTGACATATTAATAATAATAATACAATTATCTACTTACAAATACAATTATCTGTCCCTTGCTTCAATTCTATAGGCAAATTACACAGCCATAAGCTGATGCTCTAACTCTTTTTTGGCAACACCAGCCACTGAACACTGTATAAACACTTTAAAGAAATTGAAGCATGAAAATGAAAGGTCTTGAATCACAATGGCTTGTTGCATCATTAAAGGGCTTCTTCAAGAGCAGGTTTTTAGATCTGTGCTAATTAATATTGGAAAGCAGCATTAGATGTAAAGCATTCTGTTTAATTATGGATGAGAGCGCTCCTTTTAAGTGCACCTTCTGATGAAATGAAGAGCTCGTTATTATCATTATTGTTATTATTTTATACTTTCTCCATTAATGCACCTTTCTCCTTTTCCCTTCCACCCCCCTCCTGAACAGCAGGTCACATTTCAACAAGATGGATGTTGCTTTCCCACATTCTCTTTTAATTATCACTTTCACTGTTCACCAATCCAGGGGGTTACACAGGGCCCTAGCTCATTCTCCTAGGAGTTGGAAATATTGTGCAGCCCCTATTTCACTGAATCATTTCTGGAAGCTTGGTGTAAATTGAAACCCATCACTCCAGGGAGAAAGATCTCTGAGACGGTGTTTTGGTTCCTGGGAAACACACAAAGCCAGGATCTTGTCTTTCCTTACTCAAGCCATTGTTACATTTTTGGGCTGATTTTGGAGCCAGCTGCTGTATCTGTTCATTTTATTCCAAATATGTTGCTTTGCGTTAAAATGGGGACTGATTTCTATGTTCATCTTGGGCTTAATTGTCACTGTGCCGCACACTAGGGCTAATTGAAACTTTACAGCAGCAGCAGGGATAGAACTAATAGAGTCAATGATTTTTAAGGCCAGAAGGGATCATTAAATCATCATATCTAACCTCCTAGATAACACAGTCCATAGAATTTTCCCCACTACCCTTGTATCAAGCCCAATAACTTGTTTCTCACTAAAATATATCTTCCAGAAAGACATCCAGTCATGATTCAAAGACTCCAAGAGATGAAGAATTCCCCTCTTCCCTTGGTAGATTGTTCCAGTGGTTAATCACACTCTTGCTGTTAAACATTTGTGCCTTCATTCTAACTTGAGCTTGCCTGATTTTCATTTCCAGCAGTTGGTTCTTGTTATGCGTTTCTCTGCTACATTAAATTCACATCCTCCCTTTGCTAAAGTACAAGATCTCTCTACTTGAACTGAAGGAAAGTCTCAGTTCTCACAGCAGGATAAAACCTGTGCTGCACAGCTGAGCAGGATGAATTGCATTCACTCATATACATAGTAGCCAGTGCCTCATGTTGTATTGGATTCCACTCCTAACTAAATGTGTCATTTCTGGCATTGGGTGGATAGGATATGATATTGTAAAGGAACCACCTGCTTTCCTAACTTCATTTGCAAGTGTCACTCAAACCTATGCTAAGGGACAGTGCCTCATCCACACATTGTGATATTGCTTTGTGACATCACAATGCTGTACTACATCATCATGACACTATGCAATTAAGTGATGATACCCTGTATCTTGAAGGCATGACCCATCTCCAATCCTATGCTTTGCAGCCTTGGTAGCCTGAAAACATATAGGGCCATGGATTTGAATAAGATTCATCCCCCTCTTGCTGGAATCTGAAACTGAGATTTGTCACCAAAGCCGTGTCTACACGTGCACGCTACTTCGAAGTAGCAGCACTAACTTCGAAATAGCGCCCGTCACGGCTACACGTCTTGGGCGCTATTTCGACGTTAACATCAACGTTAGGCGGCGAGACGTCGAAGCCGCTAACCCCATGAGGGGATGGGAATAGCGCCCTACTTCGAAGTTGAACGTCGAAGTAGGGCACGTGTAGACAATCCGCGTCCCACAACATCGAAATAGCGGGGTCCGCCATGGTGGCCATCAGCTGAGGGGTTGAGAGACGCTCTCTCTCCAGCCCCTGCGGGGTTCTATGGTCATCGTGTGCAGCAGCCCTTAGCCCAGGGCTTCCGGCTGCTGCTGCCGCAGCTGGGGATCCATGCTGCATGCACAGGGTCTGCAACCAGTTGTCGGCTCTGTGGATCTTGTGTTGTTTAGTGCAACTGTGTCTGAGAGGGGCCCTTTAAGGGAGCGGCTTGCTGTTGAGTCCGCCCTGTGACCCTGTCTGCAGCTGTGCCTGGCACCCTTATTTCGATGTATCTTACTTTGGTGTGTAGACGTTCCCTCGCTGCGCCTATTTCGATGTGGTGCTGCGCAACGTCGATGTTGAACGTCGACGTTGCCAGCTCTGGAGGACGTGTAGACGTTATTCATCGAAATAGCCTATTTCGATGTCTCCACATCAAAATAGGCTACTTCGAAGTAGGCTTCACGTGTAGACGTAGCTCAAGAGAGATAAGGCTGGAAAGTTAGATTGAGAGTGGACCTTCTCCAGAATTTGAAGTGTGGTGTGTGCTCAGATCCAGATTTTTGGCTCAGCTCACTATGCTACCAACTGTGAAGTTAAGATATAGTCTAAAATTCATTCTCCTCTTCTACCCTACCAAAAATGTGCTTACTGGAGTTCTCTTCTTAGCAGACACCTTCTGGTTGGAAAGAGTCTGTACTGGCACACTGTAGTAAGCACCTGCCAGAAGGAAACACTAGTGGTCACCTTGCCTTAATGGATCACAGTTGAGGATGTCAAATTCAAGGCAGGTCACTGGCAAATAGGGCAGACCCACCCCAAACTGGTGGTTATTCTATCATTAAATCAGTGGTTCTCCACCATGGGTATGTGTACATCTGAGGATACGCAGAGGTCTTCCAGGGGGTATGCAACTTATCTAGATATTTGCCTAGTTTTACAATAGGCAACAAAAAAGCACAAGCAACATCAGCACCAACTAATATTTTATACAGCAATGACTTTTTTATATTGCTGTATATGCTAGGCACTGAGATGCAAGTATAATATTCATGTGATTGATTTATTTTGTAATTATATAGTAAAAATGAGAAAGTAAGCAATTTTTTCAGTAATAGTGTGCTGTGACACTTTTGTGTTCCTATGTCTGATTTTGAAAGCAAGTCGTTTTTAAGTGAGCTGAAACTTGGAAGTATGCAAGACAAATCAGATTCCTTAAAGCAATACAGTTGCTGGGAAAGGTTTAAAGCGAATGCATTAGATTATGCCTGACCAGTAACAAAAGTAACTTCTGTCTCACTGCACCAGTTAATGAGAAATCAAAAATATATTCTCCTTAGACATACCACCATTGGCTAGCTGCCCAGTCATTAGACTTTGAGTGCTTACTCAAAACTAAGTTAATCAAACACAGTAAATTCTTTCATATCTGACATTATATCATCCAGAACTCTCAAACAACTGGCATTTTAACCATACGTAAATTTTAGTTAAGTTTTCCACAAGTACAGTATAGTGAATGTAAATACAAATAAATACAGCAAATACAGTATAAGTTTACAGTGTACAATACTATTATTGTAGGTAAATAAAATATTCTGCATACTTTTTTTTTGTTTCTTAATATCTAATCTTGTTTTTTTTTCTTTAGTGTTATGCATTGCTAGGTATACCTCTCTGTTATCCAGAATATTTGAATATCAAGCAACTTCTTGGTCCCAAGCTTCTGGATATGAAAGAGTTTACTGTACAGGGTCCTTCTAAGGAATCAGCCATTTAGTCAGGTCTATAACAGAACTCAGATTCTACCTATTCATCACAACAATGCCAATCATTTGACACTAAAACTTCAAAGTCAACAGAAGAAAAGACTCATAAATGGTTAATAATTTAAGGTCCTGACATTTGTGAGTTTAATGGTTGCAAATTCAATTATTCGTGAGTGGCTCCTTCTGGGGCTCCAGGCTAGGAGCGCCAGCAGCCACCACTTCACTGGGCCGCCAGGTGGAGAAAGCCGCTTGCCTGGGGCTCCGGGCAGGAGCATCGGCAGCCACCGCCTTGCTGGGGATCCAGGCAAATTATGTTTATCATTTGTGAAATTCTACATTCATGAGGGTTGTAAGCACAGAACCCCCCAAATGTTGCAACCCCATTGTAGATCATACACATGCAAGTGATATTTCAGTTTGTGTAACTCAAGATTGTAGATGGGATGGAATACACTTCCAGCTTGCAAAAGTCACTCTGCTAACTTCCAAAGAACAATAGTTCCTCTGTCCATACTTCAGAATCTTCCTTTTAATTGTAAATCCATAGTCCAGAGAATCAGGACAAGAAAGAGTCAAAATGGATATATCTCAAGGGTTATATATATATATATATATATATATATATGTTCTCTGTTATCTGCCTGGAAATATACTGTCTCAAACAAAGTTTGCAGCACAGGTGCCTGGAAAAATTACTGGCCCAGGATGGAGTCGAGGGTTACATGAGCATATCATAGGCACTAACACACTTTGACTCACAGAGAATAATAGAATCATATGAATCATGTTAGAATCATAGAATCATAGAAGAGTAGGACTGGTAGGGACCTCGAGAGGCCATCAAGTCCAGCCTCCTGCCTTCATGGCAGGACCAAGCACTTTCTAGACCATCCCTGAAAGCCTTTTATCTAACTTATTCTTAAATATCTCCAGTGATGGAGATTCTACCACCTCCCTTGGCAATTCGTTCCAGTGTTTGATCACCCTGACAGTTAGGAACTTTTTCCTAATGTCCAACCTGAACCTCCCCTGCTGCAATTTAAGTCCATTGCCTCTTGTTCCATCCTCAGAGGCAAGGAAGAACAAGTTCCCTCCCTCTGCCTTATGACACCCTTTTAGATACCTGAAAACTGTTATCATGTCCCCCTCAATCTTCACTTTTCCAAACTAAACAAGCCCAATTCTTTCAGCCTTTCTTCATAGGTCATGTTCTCTAGACCTTTGATCATTCTCGTTGCTCTCCTCTGGACCCTCTCCAATTTCTCCACATCCTTCCTGAACTGCGGTGCCCAGAACTGGACACAATACTCCAGCGGAGGCCTAACCAGCGCAGAGTAGAGCGGGAGAATGACTTCTCATGTCTTGTTCACAACACACCCGTTAATGCATCCTAGAATCATGTTTGCTTTTTTTGCAACAGCATCACACTGTTGACTCATATTTAACTTGTGGTCCACTATAACCCCTAGATCCCTTTCTGCTGTACTCATTCCTAGGCAGTCCTTTCCCATTCTGTATGTGTGACACTGATTGTTCCTTCCTAAGTGGAGCACTTTGCATTTGTCCTTATTAAACTTCATCCTGTTTACCTCAGCCCATTTCTCCAGTTTATCCAGATCCTTTTGAATTATGACCCTATCCTCCAAAGAAGTTGCAACCCCTCCCAGCTTGGTATCATCTGCAAACTTAATAAGTGTACTTTCTATGTCAATATCTAAATCGTTAATGAAGATATTGAACAGAACTGGTCCTAAAACAGACCCCTGCGGAACCCCACTAATTATACTTTTCCAGCAGGATTGAAAACCATTAATAACTACTCTCTGGGTACGGTTATCCAGCCAGTTGTTCACCCACCTTATAGTAGCCCCATATAAGTTGTATTTGCATAGTTTATTGATAAGTACATTATGTGAGACTGTGTCAAATGCTTTACTGCAGTCTAGGTATATCACATCCACTGCTTCTCCCTTATCCACAAGGCTCGTTATTCTATCAAAGAAAGCTATTAGATTGGTTTGACATGATCTGTTTTTAACAAAACCATGCTGGCTGTTCCCTATCACCTTACCACCTTCCAAATGCTTACAGATGATTTCTTTAATGACCTTCTCCATTATCTTTCCTGGCACACAAGTTAAGCTGACTGGCCTGTAGTTTTCCAGGTTATTCTTGTTCCCCTTTTTATAAATGAGTACGATATTTGCCCTTTTCCACTTTTCTGGAATCTCTCCCGTCTCCCATGATTTTCCAAAAATGATTGCTCAAGGCTCAGATACCTCTTCTATCAGCTCCTTGAGGATTCTAGGATGCATTTCATCAGGTCCTGGTGATTTGCAGACATCTAATTTTTCTAAGTAAATTTTAATTTGTTCTTTTCTTATTTCAACTTCTAAACCTACCCCTTTTTCACTAGCATTCTCTATGTCAGGCATTACTTCAGATTTCTCAGTGAAGACCGAAACAAAGAAATCATTAAACATCTCTGCCATTTCTATATGTCCATGTTCTTTCTGAGGCATCCACAGGAAGGCTTACTGGGTAGGATGAACTTGTTCTTTGGCTCATCATTAAAGTGAAATGCCCTTAATGAGCTAGCAATACACTGCTATCTAGCCCTGATATTAGTTTTATCTGGTAGGCGTTATCCAAGAATACAACACCTGTATAAGAGCATACTATGGCCAATAATCATAACTTAAGACACAAAGATGGTACGTGGATTTAACCAGGATAATCATATTTGATAGATTGTAACTGTTGCATGAACATGTTACATGACATTGGCTATACAAGATTTATTGCAATTGTGCAACAGTGATACAAGTTACATAAACGGTCATATTCAATCATACAGCCTCACACTAGTTATTAAGGAAGCCTTTCTTCACAGAGGGAGAACACAAAAACATTGCCTCCCCACATGATCCTTGGCCTTAAACCAAGGAGCTGAGCTTGGAAAATGAGCAGCAGGCTGGTGATTTTTGCTGCTATTAGTCCTGTATGTAGAGCCCTGAATACTACTTTGAACTAAAAAATAGGGAAAGTCACAAATATTTCATCAAGACTAATATGACATTAGAGCCTGAAGTGTGTGATGGTAGGTGTCCATGAGGAAAAGGAAGTGCAATGGTCAGAGGAAGAATGATCCACTGGTTAGGGCACCAGCCTGGGTTCAGGCCTCTCTAACGTTGGAAAAGACCACCACGCTCCTTCCATGGGCACTCATATTCTTTCTGCCATGTTTCACCTCCCTCTTAATAGCTACATCTAGGTTATCTTGCTGATTCTTTCTGTATAATGTTTTTAGAATGAAGCCTCCATCCCATCAACTAGGGTTCTCATCTCACATAGCAACAGTTGCAACATCCTTCTCTCTGGACCTGCCAAATGCAACCTTTGTGCCTCAGTTTTCTATCTGCAAATGCTGATAATTACTGGGGATCCAGCAAGACCTCAGTTGACTCCAATCTCACCACTCAGGTTCCTTTATCTGGCATTCAGCAAACTATGCTGAATTAAGCTAACTCAGTGGTAAGAGGTTGGCATGGGGCATACCACACATCCAAGATTACACAGGAAGTCCTTCCCTTTACATTCACTATACATTGTGTTCCATGTTTTGGGGCTGTCTTGGTACTTTGTAGGAGCCAGTCTCTGTACAGCAAGTCCTATCTATGTACTCAAGACTTGCTCATCTTTACGTGCCTGACTTATCTTATCCTTTGTTATCTTGTCGATGTAAATGGATCCCCCCTTATCTCCGCTACTACAGACATTCTGTTTCCAGCCTGCCGATCCACTTACCTCCCTAATCCTAACTCCCAAGAAATGATACCTCACCCATATCTAATTACTTGAGTCAAGCCAGGCCAACAGTAGTGACACTTCCTTACCTTGTGAGGCTCTTGTGAGGATATATACATTAAAGATTGTGAGGAGTTCAGATACTGATGCAATAGGACCCTGTAACTACCTATTCTAGATAGCATCTGGGAATGTTCACATTTATATCAAGGTCCAAATGGGAACATTCCTTTCTTCTGGATTGAGAGAGAGACAGAGAAACATGAGTTCCTGGTAACATCTCCCATGGTATGCTATGGTATGGTATGCTATGGTAACAGCAGAAATGTGAAAAGTTGCACCTTCCTCAGGTAACCTGAACCCAAGATCAATGCAAAGCAGTCCAGGCAGAAAATGTCAGTGTTTTTTTTTTTATTTTTTTTTTATTTTAGGTATCTGCAAACAAGCCAAATGGAGCTCACTTAACATTACATTTCCTATCCATTGTCTTATCTTCTGCCTTTGACAGAAGGGTATTTTATGCAGTGCAGTTGCTATGCAGTGATTATGGTCTGTTCTTGACATTGCTGGGCTGTGTCTCCATGGCACTCTCTGGACTGCAGAAGAGGGGAAAAAGCAATAATCACAGCACGTTGTTAGACACACTGAACTGTGTTTCTCATAGGCAGTTTAATTGACTATTCTGTCGCCTTCTTAAAAGTGCCCTTTCTTTCATTCAGCGAGCCAGATTCTCCTCCACAGTACAGCTTCTTTACACCACACAGGTGGCCCAAACCATATTGTCAGCCATTGGAAATGGCCTTAATGGAATACCTGAATGTTTGGCTAGCAGGCAGCTCCCAGAGTGGGTCTTATGTTTCAGAAGTATGAGGTGTTCCAGGGCTAAGACAGAGGCAGGAGCAGGTGTTGTCTACGCTCTAGCTATTCTCACAATCAAAACCGCTCCTGGGGCTGTTACAGGCCAGGATAAATAAAAGCACTGTATTTTACTGAAAGGCCTAATAAAAATGCTGTGATTTTTAGCATTCCTTTTTCACCAGGGCCTACTGAGTAAATAAAAGGTGACATTCCACAGTAAAGTTTGGAGAATCTAAAAACAATGTGAATAAAGCATGTGAAGATGGCAGCAGCATTGAAAGCCACTGGGAGCTTGGAGGCAAAGTGTGCAGGGGCCCGGCTCCATGCCCCAAGAAGGGACAGGACCGAAGGCTGCCAACCCTTGGCACTACCCAGAGCACATTGTTGACCCCTGGACATCAGAAACTGCAAAGAGTGAGGAAATGATAATCCTGCCACTTTCCAAAGAGGCCCAGAGCTCCCAGCTACTGCCTCTGCTACTGCAGGAGCAGCTGGAGCTCTGGATCCCTTTGAAATGCCAGCCCTGAGAGAGTCACCCGCACCCCAACCCAAACCCTCCCCGGTCAGCAGGCCTGAAGGCACCCATAATTGTCAATTAACCAACAGTGACTGAATAAAGTGGAATTTATCATCATAAATGAAGGATGGTATATTTTCCCTGGTAGTGGTATTTAAGGATTTAAATGAAATTAAAAGGCAGTTTTCGTTTCTTTTTGTTTGTTTTATTTTGTTTGGTTTTGCTTTTATTTGTGTGTTTAAGGTTCTTTGACAAACTAATACAAACATGCAGACTTTTATTCTTTAAAATCTCAAGTTGGAATGTAGATCTGCTAACTCAAAGCCAATAAAGAGCTGGTTTCATCAAACTCCTATGAGTGATCGGGCTCCTGGGAATCATAAGCACTGTCTACACATCACAGTTGAGGGTCGCAGAACCTATATTATACCTCTGTGATCCAGCGAGCGTGCCTGCTTCAGGTTCCTCAGCCATTAATTCTTGGATAAATACCCATGACTCTTTCCCTCCCTCCTGACTGGGTTTTCTCCTAGGCTGTTGTGAATTCCCCATGAAGTCAGACTGTGATACAGTGTCATTGTCCATAAGTATGAGTTATCAATGCATCTGATGAAGTGGGTCTTTGCCCACGAAAGCTTATGCTCCAAAATAGCCCCTTCTGAGGAAGCACATTTATTCTTAGGGAGAAAGCATTAGAGAAAACATTGCAATAATAGAATAGCTTACGTAAATGCTAATAAGCTTAGCAGAAATCACCCCAAATCCCCTCCCAAAGAAGTCACATCCAATTTCACTATAAAAACATACATTTTGCATTTTTAAGACAACTCCTAAGATATTTATACTAAATTTAGTAAGGTTTAACTTAATGCAGTCAAGTTTGCCCAAGATGTTGCAGGCCAAGGCACCTACACTAGTAAAAGTATTGGCAATGGGGTGTCAGCAATGGATGGAGCAGAACCAACGAAGAACACAGTTTAACTGAAAATAAATAAATAGATAAGGCAGTCCAGTAGCACTTTAAAGACGAACAAAATAATTTATTAAGTGAGCTTTCGTGGGACAGACCCACTTCTTCAGACCATAGCCAGACCAAAACAGACTCAATATTTAAGACACAGAGAACCAAAAAGAGTAATCAAGGTTGACAAATTAGAAATATATTATCAAAGTGAGCAAATCAGAGAGTAGAGGGGCAGAAGGTGGGGGGAGTCAAGAATTAGATCAAGCCAAATATGCAAAAAAGCCCCCACAATGACCCAAAAAATTCCCATCCCTGTTCAAACCGCATGCCAATGCATTGAATCTGAATACAAAAGAGAGTTCAGCAGTCTCTCCCCCCAGTCTGTTGTGAAAATTCCTCTTCAGCACAATGCAAACCCTCAGGTCACCAACAGAATGGCCCACTCCACCAAAATGCTGGCTGACCAGTTTGTGGATCAGGAGTGTTTTTATGTCTGTTTTGTGCCCACTAATTCTTTGTCTTAGAGAGCTTGAAGTCTGTCCAATATACAAAGCATCTGGGCATCACTGGCACATAATGGCATATATGATGTTAGCTGGGGAACATGAGAATGTGCCCGTGATTCTGTGAATAACCTGGTAGGTCCAGTGACGGCACCTCCAGGATAGATATGTGGACAAAGATGGCAACAGGCTTTGTTGCAAGGAAAAGTTCCAGGACTGGTGTTCCTGAAGTATAGACTGTGATTATTGGTGAGCATCTTCATAAGGTTGGGAGGTTGTCTGTAGAAGAGAACAGGGCTGCCACCTAGAGCCTTCTGGAGTGTGGCATCCCGATTAAGGATAGGTTGTAGGTATTTAATAATGCATTGCAGTGGTTTGAGTTGGGGGCTGTAGGTAATGACCAATGGTGTTCTGTTCTTGGCTTTTTTGGGCCTATCTTGGAGTAGCTGGTCTCTGGGTATTCCTTTGGCCCTGTTGATTTGTGTTTTTATTTCTCCTGATGAGTAATTCAGGTTTATGAATATTTGTTAAAGATCTTGTAGTTTCCGATCTCTGTCAGTAGGATCAGAGCAAATGCGATTGTACCCAAGGGCTTGACTGTAAATGATGGATCTAGTTATGTGTGCAGGATGAAAGCTGGATGTGTGTAGGTAAGTATAGTGATCAGTGGGTTTCCAATAGAGTGTGGTACCAATCAGGCCATCCTTGATTTCTACTGTAGTGTCCAGGAAATGTATCTCTCACATGGAGTAGTCGAGGCATAAATTGATGGTGGGGTACAGATTGTTAAAGTCTCTGTGGAATTCTTCTAGAGTCTCTATACCATGGGTCCAAATCATAAAGATATCATCACTGTATCGTTAGTAAAGGAGGGCTAATAGGGGACGAGAGCTGAGGAATCGCTGATCCAGGTCAGCCATAAATATATTAGCATATTGTGGGGCCATGCGGGTGCCCATAGCAGTTCCACTAATCTGGAGGTATAAATTCTCCCCAAATCGGAAATAATTGTGGGTGAGAAAAAAGTTACAGAGGTCAGATATCAGATTGGCTGTGGTGACATCAGGGATGGTATTCCTGATTGCTTGTAATCCGTCTTTATGTGGAATATTAGTGTACAAAGCCTCTACATCCATGGTGGCAAGGATGGTGTTGTCAGGAACTTTTCCAATGTTTTGTAATTTCGTCGGGAAGTCAGTGGTATCTCATAAATAGCTGGGAGTGTTGGTGGCATAGGGTTTGAGGAGGGATTCCGTGTAACTGGATAGTCCAGTGGTGAGGGTGCCAATACCTGAAATAATAGGGTGTCTGGGGTTTCCAGGTTTGTGGATTTTGGGAAGTAAATAGAATAATCCAGGTTGGGGCTCAGATAGTGTGTCTGAGTGAATAAGGTCCCGAGTAGCAGCAGGGAGTTCCTTAAGTAGTTGTTGTAATTTCTTTTGGAATTCCCAAGTGGGATCAGCGGAGAGAGGTCTGTAAAATTTGGTGTTGGAGAGTTGTCTAGCTGCCTCCTGTTCGTAGTCTGACTTATTCATGATGACAAGAGCACCCCCTTTAAGTTGCCAATGACAACCCATCTTTAGCATCTTTCCAGAACATATGGCTCAACCCTGTTCTGAATGGAACAGTTTGTCCTTGTAAACTCTTGCGGTTTAATGTTATGTTCAGCACCTGTCCAGCTTGTCCCTTTGCACTCATTTCTGCAAGGCATATACGCAGTTAGAGTCCATACTTCAGAAACTGCTGTCCTGAAAGTAAATGTGGAAAGATTACCTCACAACTTTGCTTTGCCCAGGTAGATCTGGAGTGTTGGAAAAGCTACTTCACTATCTGTAGGAATGTAGAATTTTCCATCTTCTGTGAGCATGCTCTTTAGTAGTTAAACAAAAAAAAATCTTTCTCGCCATCTCACACAATGATGTCTTTAGCACTTTCCCAGTCCCCAGCAGTAATCAAATTGGTGGCAATTTTTGCCCTTTTAGCATTGTGCTGAAGATGAAAGTGTTTATTACATCCTGATTGACATTTTAATATGTTATATGGATGTTGGCGTTTTAGATGATGTATGTTGTATGCTTTGTTTTGGTAGCTGCAAAGGACATGTGTCATATGCAAACTAGTAAAATGTATTTGATTGACTGGTCCAGTTGCTACCTTTGTCAGCAAAAGATGTTTTCCAAATGTAGACAAGGCCATTCATGTTAGTTGGACTACACAAATAATGACAGGGAGCAGATTATTAAACTGCAACATTTCATTCTGCAATTAGGACCTGACCTAACATTTATTAAAGTCAGCAGGGGTGAACACTTTGGCTGCAGTGACTTTTAAGTGAAGCCCTTAATCTAACTAGAATTAATCAGTTGTGAATTCATTGGGAGGAGAAAACATATTTATTTCCTTGGGCATTCAGTTTTACCTTTACCAAAACTGTTGTCATATTCAGATAAGAGAAAATATTATTAATGTATCTGAGGTCCTCAAAGAATTATGTTCCACACTGAAGCCTTTTATCTTTTCATCTCAGCTTATTTCAAGGCTTATATCCAATTAAAGCAACCTTTGTCCCTTTTAAGAAACCTCTTTTTACTAGTAACACACTCTGCTACTTTGACCTTATTTGCTGATGGCATAATCTGTTTTATAACCCTGCATAAATACACTACATCAATAACTTTTTCTCAAGGCTATTTTCTCCTGAACCATACAGAAGTAAATTGGTTATTTTTCTTTTCTGTGGTGCAGCAGAGGCCATTATAACCTTCCTTGTATGATTCTAATGCAAAATAGGCTTGTAGTCATTTGCTTTCCTCAAGGCAGAGGCAAGATGGGTGAACTGAAGGTGAGACCCTTTCTTTTCTTTTTAAATCTACATCTGAACATGACCTTTCTGAACCCCACCCCCCACCTTCCAGTCCCACAGATGACTCACTTCCAAATCAACATTGGAATGAACAATTAAAGTGAAATGTTAATTTTCATAATAATGCCCTGTTTGTTTCTCATCAGCTTTCAAGCTTACACTAAGAAATAGTTCAGATGCAGCCTCATGGGGAAAGGCATTGGAAACAAGTCCCTGCAGGGAACAGCACATTTCAAAAATTGTATTAGTGTTCTACAGTAATATTCTAAACCATTCCTGCTTAATACTCCAGCCTTTGCTAAGTATCTTGTACCTTTTGGGTACTTAAACAGGGAGAGCTTCTAAACCACTTACTCAGAGTGGGCCAAATCCTGACCTGCAGCATACACCCTCCCAGGGGAATAAAGGTGTCTAATTTACCCCCTTATTCTTCTGTATCAGCTATCTTTTTCACAGGTTAGTGCATGGGTGAGAAGAGGGCCAGCCCTAGGTGTTTTTGTGAGACAGAGCACCCAACAGTGGCCAAGAAGAAGAAGAAAAGCCTGACGAAGTACGCCTGGCCCTGGATGAGAGAGCAGCCTTTATACTGCAGCAATTTCTGCTTCCACCCTGACTGACATAAATTACTCTAACAAGCACTCATGAATAACACTATGTTGGTGGGAACATTTCTCCAACCAACATCGTTTCAGCTGCTTGCAGAGATGGTTTTATTAGCATGAGAGCTCTCTCTCATTGGCACAGAACCTCTTCACTAGAGGTGCTGCATCAATACAGGAGTATATACAAACATAGCCTTAAAGCAAGAGGCAATCAGGGACCAAATTCTTTGTTTCTCTCAGGCCACGTCTATACTAGACATGAAAGTTGATCTTAGATACACAACCAGCTACGATGATTGCATATCTGGAATCAAGCGACATCTCAAAGATCAATTTATCAGTCTGTCAACACAGAGGGAGGAGATGAGAGAAACTCTCCTGTCAACTTGCCTTACTCCTTGCAAGAATGAGGAGTACCAGGGTCAACTGTCGAGATCTGGTGGTTTGATTTAGTGCATCCCCACTAGGAGCACTATGTCAAACCCCAGGAAGATCAGTCCTAAAGGAGTCAATCTTCCAGTAAGTATAGACATACCCTCAGTCACAGCACTGCTCCCAGCCAGCTGTGGGGCACTGTAATTATGCCCCGCCCCTTCGGTAGTGAATATAGTAATGTCAGAATCTTCATGGAATAAGCCACTCTTTAATATGAATTGGGCATCAGAAGCTGACAGCGATTAAATGGCTGAACCTCTTGAACCAGTTCTGTGGGGCAGAGGAAAGAGATGATTTCTTACCCCCTAAGGACTGTCATAGTGCACACAAAAAGAGGGGTGGGTAGAACTAAGCTGCTACAATAAACCTAAGCATTGGCATTTCCTAACTCTTGAGCAATTCGCTTCGCTTAACATATGCAACAATTTTTGGCATGATACATATACAAACACAGTATCTGCTACAACCACTCCAGCCGTGTCTAGATTACAGTGATCTATTGACGGAAGTTTTTGTTGGAAGATATCTTGGGGTGCATCCAGCCTCCCATGCAGCTGGCAGCAGGCAGCAGGCTGACGCCTCTGCTCTGCAGCTGTCTGCTGGGTCTCAGTAGTGCACATATGGTTCTTTCCATGTGCTGAGACTGCAGCATGAGTTCCCACCCAAGCTGGCCAGGCAACATTCGCAGCTCTCCCCATGCCCTGGAGTGTATGACACACGCCAGAGGAACCCTCACCCAGTTCTGAAGATGCCAGGGAGGTGGCCTGGCTGGCAGGGACAGACTCCAGGCTTATGACCAGGGTACTGCTGCTGGCCTCCAAGGCCATGTCTGCCAGAGGCTTCAGCAGCAGTGGTGGGCCTTCAGAGCCATGTCAATGGTGTGGGTTGGAGGTGATGTCACCCCAACCACCTTCTGGATGCTGTGCAGTTCCTTGTAATAAGGGCAGGTGGTGGGTCCTGCCCCACACCATTGGCCAGTGTCCAAGGCCCGCACGTACCCATGTCGGAGCTCTTTTACTTTCATCCTGACCCACTCCATGCTGTAGGGGGCAAGTTTCTGCCAGGGTGGTAGACATCTGGGCACAGGCAGGGGCTTCACCTTGGGGTCTTGGAGCAGGTCCTTCTCGCCCTACAGGTCCAGAAGGGCCTGCACATCAGCCCCAGTCCAGGAGGGGACCCACCTCTTGGTGCCCCAGGGTGGATCCTTGGCCCCCTCAGTCAGCTCCTTTAAGGAGCTGGGGCGGGGTCCTCAGGGTGGCTGTCTGTCTGCCACTGGGATGGCTCTGGTGAAAGGAGAAGCTGTGAGGGAGTGGTGGACCGCAGATAGTACCTCTGCTGCGTCCATGCTCTCAGCTTCCTGCCACAGAGTCTCCCAGGCTCCCAGCACCTTAAGAATGGCTGGAGGCAGGCACCATAGAGCGCTGATTGATGTGGACAGGATGTCCCACAGGGACCTTTGTGGTGCCCTGGAGGCCTTTTCTGTCAATAGAAGACCACCCCCCCAGGATGTCCAGAATGGCTTCTGTCAACAGATCTCTGCTGACAGAGACATTATTCCTCATGAGGAGCAGGATACAGCTGTTGACAGAAGTGCTGAATTCTGCCAATTTACTGTTAACAGAAAGCCTTGGTAATCTGGATGCTTCCCAGGTTTTGTCACGTAAACACAAAACTCTAGTGTAGACATGGCTCCCGAAATCAGAAAATACCTTATTTATAGCTTTCCATGCAGTTGCAAATCTGCATCCTTGAGAATTCAAGTTATGAACCAAATGAGAGTGGGGTCTTGTGTTAAAAGAAAAAAAACCTAGCATTTGGTCATTGTCAGAGGGGTAGCTGAGTTAGTCTGTATCTTCAAAAACAACAAGAAGTCTTGTGGCAGCTTATAGACTAACAAATATTTTGGCATGTAAGCTTTCTGATGAAGCATGTCTTTGCCCATGAACACTTATGCTCCAAAATGTCTGTTAGTCTATAAGCTGCCACAGGAATTCTTGTTGTTTTAGCAAGCGATTATGAAACTAAAAACTATACCGTACTGTATGCATGCACAAGGGGGCAGACTCAAGTTCGTTTAAATAGTTGTAGATGTTTTATATTCTTGATTAGACAAACTTAATATATTTAGCATTTAAATAAAAAGAAAAAATATATTATTCTAAACTACCGTTATGTACCATCATCAGGGTTTGAACCCCAAAAAATGGACTTTTATCAGTTTAGATACAGGATGTAGTACAATGGTTCCCAAACTTTTCAGCATCATGCCCTCCTCTTTTGATGACTGAGAAACCCTCGCTCCCCCGCCACCTCTTCTTTACCATCATCCAACCCCCTTTAACAAAAAATTCAATTCATAATTTAAAATGAACACAAACTTGATATAAAAATGTTATTTTAAATTAAAAATAAGTACAAATAGTTTTTCTTGGCCTTTTGCGGGTGCCTGGGGCAGCCCCAGCTGGCCAGCTGCCTTAGCCCCATACCAGCTGCCAGAGCTGCCTATGCCAGCCATGCACCTGCCCGAGTCCTGTGCCGCCAGAGCCGGAAGCAAAGGCCGGCTCTTTCTTGGGATGGGAGAATGATGAGGAAGGTCTGGGCCACCTCGTACCCCCCCAGAATTTCTTCACTCCCCCTAGTTTGGGTCACTGGGATGTAGTACATGTAGTACAACAGCTTGGAGCAGGAGACAATTATTAGCCAGGAAGTGAGTCGCTGGGGCATGTGCTAGGTCCAAAGCAATGTTCTCAAGGGAAGCCTATCCTCCTTCCCCACCCCACTGAATATGAGTGGAGCTCTTTCTGTATATGGTGCCCCAAAGAGGACAATGTGCCACTAGGTTTTTGGGGAGAAGTTGCAACAAGTACAGTCCTTTAACCACCTTTTCTGGAGAGGCTCTCAGCTTTTGGGAGTCTCAATGGATGCTGATGCTGCCATTTTAACAGTGATGAGCGGGAAACACAAGAAAGAAAATGAAAATGTCGCTTTTTCAAAAATTTATCTTTGCCATCCTGGAACAGGATTTGAGGAAACAAACATACTTCTCCAGCCTGTGTTTTCCCATTTTAGAGCTCAAAAGTCAAAAAATCTTACTTTCGTCATGGAAAGCGTTAGCAACCTAAATATATGTATATAGTATGTGTCTGCCTGTCTGTGTGTAGCAGTAAAGTTCAGATTTCCATTTTCTTTGTTACAAGCAATGGGACTATAAAAAGGTCTGTTACATTTCAATCTCTTGTTTATCTCCTGCTTGACAGCTAAGATTTAGAGTTGATTGTATAAAAATGCTAGTTTTTGAATAAACATTGAAACAATTCCTACAGACAGAACAGACAGCTGTATTAATGTTCCTGTAAGAGCCTTCTCTTGTTCCTTGTTTTGGTTTGAAAAAAAATTAGCTGCATAAAATACATTTGAAAAATATGTATGGAATTAAAATCAAAGCACAGTAAAACTGCTCACCAAAAACAGATTTCACAAGTTATGTAGTTAATATAAGAGCTCAGATTTCATGTTTAAAAGAAATAAGTTTCAGTAACGTGTCTTTGTAAGAGAACCTTAATTAAGGCTAAATTACTTTCACAATCCCAAAGACTTAATAATGCATCCATATTCTTAGCACAATAGCTGACCATAATTAATGTTAGCGTTGCAGGAATACCAGAAACACCAAGTGATTTACCAATGACTTGGCCAAGTTCTTATACAGTTGCCTTTTGCCCCTCTGAAGTTTCAATTATAAGGAATATTTAGCTCTATTATTTCCTTGACACTTTCTGCCATTGTGAGTTCCATGGAAAAACATTCATTTGGCCTGGTACCAGACAAATTGCAAGGTTTAGAATCTGTGAGTGGGGTCATTTGCATAAGAAGCAAAGCTTGCTTTAAACTGAATACATCTTGATTCCTGGTTAGAACAAATGCTTCCATACTTCTGGCATTTTTTCTCAATTGATAGTCCCCTCTAAAGCCAATACTAGAGAGTTTTGTAGCTAAAACTGGGGTTTGTTGACAAAACTCACAGAGCATCTACACAGAAAATGCATTCCGTCAACAAAATGGCCATGTTGATGCTCTGGAGGGCCCTTTTGTTGACAAAGTGGGTCAAAAGATCGATCTGTTTTCATATGTAGATGCAATCTGTCAACAGAAGTTTTGTCAGAAGATCTCTTCTGACAGTAACTTCTGTAGACAGATGCTTCTAATGTAGATGTAGCCAAACAGTTTAATGGAATGCTAAAAGGAACTGCCACTGTGCATGTATGCAACCAGTTGCAATGTGTCAGTGACCAGGACCTAGCTGGTCCTCCACAGCATTTAGTCAGAAATTGGAGTCAAGGATCAGACCCAGAGGTCAATGTCAGAGCTGCACTCCGGATTCTGAGCCAGAGGCCAGGTGCCAGAGCCAAAGATGAGAAATCAAGACTCTGAAGATGAGTCTCAGGCCCATGTTATCTGGAGTGAGGCAGTACTGGGTCCAAAACAGGCAAAGGAGCTATGGCTATGGGCAGATGCTTCAAATAGCCACTGAATTCGTGCTGCTTATTATTGTTTAGGGTGAAGCAGACTCGTCTACTGTATCTATAAACACCACCTCCTGTATGCCATGTACATTCCTGCCAGTACACTCTCTAACCCTGCTCTTAAGACAACCCAGAAAAGCAGTGGAGGGCAACCTATAGCCCATCAGGGGTCTACACATGGACCACAAATGGTTTTGTTTAACACTGCCCATGCATAGGGTTGCCAGATTCTGTTTGTTTTCCGTCTGTGTGGGGCTTTTCTACTAGTGGTATTACTAAAGTGACATGTACATGAAGCAATGGCGTGTGAAGTGAGGTGTGTGCTAATCAAATGCACCATTGGCTATGAGAGTTGTTCACTCCCTCTGCATCCAGTCAAAGTGAGGCTAGGGTTGAGTTGCCACATCCCACAAATTATAGATAGAGAAATGCAATTAGCAAAACTGTCCTGTCGCTGGAGACTGTCTTGGTTATGACCATCCTGAAGCCCACTGAGATGAAGGAGCACCACTCCTGTGGCCCACTCACTAACCTAGTTTTCCCATTGCTGTAGGAGGGGCTTTTTCATGTTACCACTGTCCTGATACTCTCCCTAAATTCCTCATCTCTTTGTATTGTCCGTTTCCTTAAAGCATCAGCACATCTCTTGGGGGAACACTCTGCAGCAGTCCCATAGCAGGTGATGTACTTTTTCTTTAATTTCTTCTATGGTACACAACCCATCTCTGTGTACACTGAATAATGATAAGTTACTATTCAAATCACAATGGCCAGTTAGCCTGCTGAATATGAGCCCATCACTGATCCTCTCAGAACCTTGACTTATCACATTATCATCTGTTTGGGGATGTATTTCATTGAATCTACTTTCAATTTATTCATTGGTCCAAATTTCTTTCCATTCCTTTTTTAATCTTGTTGTTAATGACATTTTTAATTCCTGCTTAATGAAAGGATTTTTAGATACATTTCTTCATTTGTAAAGCATTTTTCATATTCGTACTTGTGATTTCTTTGACAAATATTCCTGGGGACTGGACTTCATGACCTCTCAAGGTCCCTTCCAAGTCCAGTATTTGATGATTCTATGAAAATGTACCAACTGTTGTCAAAAACAATACTTCATTTCAAGATTGCTTCTGCTTTCTGATTGCTGGTAGCTAATCCAGAAAGATAATGCTTGCAGTAGGCTAAACATCCTTTTTCCAGTTTAGTACTAGTTCGTGTGACAGGGTAAGACTGGGAGTGGGTAAGAACGAGAGGGAAAAGCAGGGCAGGAAAACAAGCAGGGTGTGAGCAGCAGGGGAGGAAGATACCCTGGGTCAATTGGGGCCAGCTGATCCCACTTAAACCTGCTTTTAAAAGAACCCTTGCCCAGTAGGCAGGGGGAGAGTGAGAGCAGAGCGCAGCGAGTTTCCTAGAGGGACCAAAAGAAGGAGAGTGCTCAGCCACCAGGTGCTAAAGCCCCTGCCCAGGAGGCCTGGGAGTTGGAGTAAGACCAAGCCGGCTGAATCCACAGGAGGAGCCAAACCAGGAGGGGGAACAGGCTGCGGCTGCGGCTGAGGCTGCTGCTGCTGCTACCGCTGCCACTACCTGGAGGAGGTACATGGGTGCGGGGGAGGAACTGTCTGGGGAAGTGGCCCAGGGAAGGGCTGTGGTGCTCATAACAAGGGGGGCCCTCCACCACCACCAGCAGCCACACAGAGTCCCTGGGTCGGAACCTGGAATGAGTGGGTGGGGCCCAGCTTCCCCCCCCAGACCACCATCTCCCCGCTTCTTCCCCCCAATGAAGGGCAGCAGTGTCCAGATCAGGGGACAGTGGACTAAATAGAGGCCTGGAGCCCAGGAACCTGGCCAGCCTTGCCACACTAGGCTATGGGTGGATATAATAGAGGTCTACAAAATCCTGACAGGTGTAGAAAAAATGGATAAGTGTTATTTACTCCATCCTATAGCATAAGAAGTAGGGAGGGGGTCACCTATTAGAATTAATAGGCAGTAGGTTTAACACGAATGCAGCACACAGTCAACCTGTGGAACTTTTTGCCAGTGGGTTTTGTGAAGGCCAAGACTATAACAGAATTTAAAAAAAAAAAAAAAAAAAACCTAGATAAATTCATGGAGGATAGCTCCATTTCTGGCTGTTTGCCAGGATGGGCAGGAATGGTGTCCCTAGCCTCTGTTTTCAGAAGTTGGGAATGAGCAGAAGGGACCTTGGGTCTGACCCAGTATAGCCATTCTTATGCTATTATTCCCACTAATTCAGCTGTGAGAGTGGCTTCAAAATTAAATAGTCTTTCAGTTTTCTTAACTCCCATCTCAGGGATTCGAAAGGCTATTCAGTACCTGGTTTTTCATTTTTAGAACTGCCAGTATATAGTTGGCAGTAGTGATTCTATTTACCACATACTAAATCAAACTTTATCCATCATATAGGATGACTTTCTTTCCCTTCATTTTATTATGCAATTCTAAATTCATAGCCAGAGAGATGATTTTCTATGTATAATTTACTGTCCTATAACTGTAGATTTTAATCCCTTTCCATCCTACCATTTCACTTTATATTTTACTCACATTTCAGCCCTAATAGCATGAGGCTACATTCAGTCCATTTAATTCTCAGTGTTCCTCATACATTTGTCTAGTACTCTAAGCTGTAGTATATCCCTCAAGTTTAGCCAAAAATGCCAGGTCTAATATTTTCATTCTTAAATTAGTAAGCAGTTCTCCAATAGTTACTTGCATTGCACACAGAGGTATCATAAAAAAGTACCATGTGCAATTTGTAGGGCAGGAGATTGAATTGAATCTAATTTTTTAGGATCCAATCTGGATGCTGAAATAAAGGCTCAGTACTCATAATCTATGACTGATCTTTTTAATGCTATATATACAGAATCACCAGGTCTTTCAAAATTAGTCTTTCATGTGTTGGTCCCAGCAATACTTTTAAGCAGCTCAAGCCTACCTTTATATTTTTTCAAACTTTCTATGGGGTCCTTCCAAGTTACTTTATTAGCAAACAATTCACCCAGAAATTTCAGACATCTATCTATATGGCCATATCTACAAGAGTGGCTTTTCTGAGCAAAACTGGGCTTTTGCCAGAAAAAAAAATGGAGCATCTACACAGCAAATATGCTTTGTCGATACTTTGTCAACAAAACACAGTGAATCCACTGGCAGCATTATACCTCTCCCCATTCAGGTATAATACCTCTCTCAACAGTGTTCGGTCAACAAATCATAGAATCATAAAACAATAGAGCTGGAAGAGACCTAGGAAACCATCAAGTCCAGCCCCATGCTCAAGGCAGGACCAAACCCCATCAGATCAGCCCAGCCAGGGCTTTGTCTAGCCAAGACTTAAACACCTTCAGGGATGGACACTCCATTACTTCCCTAGGTAGACCATTCCAATGCTTCACCACCCTCCTAATGAAAAAGTTTTTCCTAATGTTCAACCTGGACCATGCCAACTGCAACTTGAGACCATTGTTCCATGTTCTGCCAGCTGTGACCACTGTGAACAGCCTCTCTCCAGCCTCTTTGGAACCTCCCTTCAGTAAGTTGAAGGCTGTTATCAAATCTTCCCTCAATCTTCTCTTCTGCAAACTAAACAGACCCAATTCCCTCAACCTTTCTTCATAGGTCATATGCTCCAGCCTCCTAATTATTTTGGTCGCCCTCTGCTGGACCATCTCCAGTGTTTCCACATCCTTCCTACATTTGGGGGTCCAGAACTGGACACACTACTCCAGATACGGCCTCACCAAAGCCGAATAAAGAGGAATAATCACTTCTCTGGATCTACTGGCAATGCTCCTCTTGCTGCAACCTAATATGCTATTAGCCTTCTTGGCTACAATGGCACACTGTTGACTCATGTCCAGCTTCTCTTCCACTACAACTCCCAGGTCTTTTTTAGCAGAACTGCTACTAAGCCAGTTGGACCCCTGTAACAATGCTTGGGATTCTTCTGGCCCAAGTGCAGGACTCTGCACTTCTCCTCATTGAACCTCATCAGATTTCTTGTGGCCCAGTCTTCCAATTTGTCTAAGTCACTCTGAACCCTATCCCTACCCTGCAGCATATCTACCTCGCCCCCTAGCTTAGTGTCATCTGCAAACTTGCTGAGGGTGCAATCCAACTCCTCATCCAGGTCAATGATAAATATGTTGAACAGAACTGGATCCAGAACCGAACCTTGCGGCACTCCACTAGAAACCGACTGCCATCCTGACATCGAGCCGTTGATCACTACCCTCTGGGCCCGACCTTCTAGCCAGCTTTCTATCCATCTTACCGTCCATTTATCTAATGCACATTCCTTAAACTTGCCGACAAGAATTTTGTGGGAGACCGTATCAAAAGCTTTGCTCAAGTCAAGATAAATCACATCCATTGATTTTTCCCCTACCCACAAAGCCAGTTATCTCCTCATAGAAACTAATCAGATTGGTCAGGCATGACTTGCACTTCATGAATCCATGCTGACTATTCCTGATCATTTTCCCCTCCTCCAAGTGCCTCAAAATGACTTCCTTGAGGAGCCCTTCCATGATTTTTCCAGGGACTGATGTGGTACTGACTGGCCTATAATTCCCTGGATCATTCTTCTTCCCTTTTTTAAATATGGGCACTAAATTTGCCTTTTTCCAATCATCCAGGATCTCTCCCGATCTTCACGACTTTTCAGAGATAACGCCAAGTGCTCATCAATGACATAAGCCAACTGCCTCAGAACCTTCGGTTGGATTAGGTCCAGGCCCATGGATTTATGTGCATTTAGCTTTTTTAGATAGCTCCTAACCTGTTCTTTCCCTACCAAAAGCTGTCCACCCTCGTCCCACAGTGCATCGCCTATCACAGTAGTCTGGGAGCTGTCCTTGCCCATGAAGACAGAGGCAAAGAAAGCATTAAGTACTTGAGCTTTCCCTACATCATCTGTCATAGGGTTACCTCCCTCACCCAGTAGGGGCCCCACACCCTCTCTGATCACCTTCTTCTTGCTAACATGCCTGTAGAAACTTTTTTTGTTATCCTTCACATTCCTCGCGAGTCGCAATTCCGGTTGCACTTTCACCTTCCTGATAACTGCCCTGCATTCTCGAGCTATACATTTATATCCCTCCCTGGACATCTGTCCAAGTTTCCACTTTTTGTAAGCTCCCTTTTTGCGCCTAAGTTTTCCAAGGATTTCCCCAGAAAGCCAGTCTGGTATCCTACCATATTTACTTCTCTTGCTGTGCTTCAGGATGGTTTCTTTGTGCACCTTCAGTAGGGCTTCCTTAAAATACTACCAGTTTCCCTGGACTCCTTTTCCCTTCATGGTAGCATCCCAGGGGATTCTGCCCATCAAGTTCCTGAAGGAGACAAAGTCTGCTCTTCTGAAGTACAAGGTGTGTAATTTACTGCACTCTTTCCTTCCTTTGGTCAGGATCCTGAAGTCTACCGTCTCATGATCACTACTTCCCAGGTTGTCACCCACCTCTACCATCCCTATTAGTTCCTCCCTGTTTGTAAGCAGCAGGTCAAGCTGCGCATGACCTCTGGTCAGGTCCTTCAGCACTTGTACCAAGAAATGATCCCCAGCATTCTCAAGAAACTTCCTGGACTGCTTGTGTGCTGCCGTATTGGTCTCCCAACAGATGTCAGGGTAATTAAAGTCCCCCGTGATAATGAGAGCCTGCAATCTGGAAACTTCTCTCAGTTGTCCAGAAAAGCCTCATCTACCTCATCATCCTGATTTGGCGTCCCGTAGCAGACACCAACCATCACATCTCCAGTGCTGCCTACACCACTAAGCTTGACCCATAGATTCTCAACAGGCTTTTCTCCCTCTGTGTACTGGAGTTTCAAGCAATCATAGTGCTCGCTTATGTACAGTGCAACTCCTCCTCCTTTTCTCCCTTGCCTGTTCTTCCTGAACAGTTTATACCCTTTTATGACAGCGCTCCAGTCATCTGAGTCATCCCACCAAGTCTCTGTTATCCCAATCAAGTCATAGTTCTTGGACTGGGCCAGGGCTTCTAATTCTTCCTGCTTGTTACCCAGGCTTCTGGCATTGGTGTACAAACACCTTAGATAACCAGGCGATCTCCCTGCCCTCTCTACTCAAACCAGGAGTCTACTTTTGTTGTACATTCCTCTTTGCATTTCTTCCTGGCCTCCAAGTTCCTCCCTCCCCTCAGGGTTTTGGTCACCATCCCCCAGCGAACCTAGTTTAAAGGCCTCCTCACTACGTTTGCAAGCCTGCTCATGAAAATGCTCCTTCCTCTCTCGGTTAGGTGGACCCCCTCTCTTCCCAATAGTCCTTGTGCCCAGAGCAGCATCCCATGATCGAAGAATCCAAAGCCCTCTCTCCAACACCACCTGCATAACCATGCATTTACTTCCTCAATTTGACGATCCCTACCTAGCCCTTTCCCTTTGACAGGAAGGATGGACGAGAACACCACTTGCACTCCAAATTCTTTGACCCTTCCTCCCAGCACCACATAATCCGCAGTAACCTGCTCAAGGTCATTCTTGGCCATATCATTAGTTCCCACATGCAGAAGTAGGAAGGGGTAGAATTCTGAAGGCTTGAGCAGTTTTGTAAGGCTCTCAGTCACATCCTGAATCCGAGCTCCCAGTAAACAGCACACCTCAAGATTCCAGATCCGGTCAGCCGATAGATGGTTCAGTCCCTCTTAGGAGGGAGTCCCCAGCAACCATCACCCATCTTTTTCTTATGGGGGTGGTGGTCATTGAACCCCTACCCCTAGGGCTACATGTCCCATGTCTTCCAGTAGAAGCAGTTCCCTTCCAATTTCTTCCCTGTGAGGCCCCTTCCAAAGCATTCACCATGATAGAACCAGTGGAGAGAGCCTGAAAGCGATTATTTATCTCTACATCGATGGGGGACTCATGTACGGGCCTTCTTTTTCTTCTAGAAGTTACCTGCTGCCAGATCTCTTCTTCATCCCTTCCCACCCTCCCCGGTTCTTCCGCCTGCCATGCTTGCAAGATTTAAACACTCCCTTCTTTCAAAGAAATCTTCATCCTCCCTGATTGAGCGTAGGCTCGACACTTGAGCCTCCAGTCCTCTAATTTTTTCTTCTAAAATGGAGACCAGCTTGCACTTAGTGCAGATGAAATGCCTTCTTTCCTTGGGGAGGAAGACAAGTCACATCCCAAGCAGTTGGTAACAGCAGACATGTCAGTACCCATGCCTGCCATCCTAAAAAAGGGATTTAAAAGAAAGGCAAGGGTCCCTGGCCCCTTCTACCCCCTTCCAAACTCCCTGTTTGCAGTACCCTGTTCGCAAGCACACTTGTTCACTTGGACACTGGTTATAAAGCCCTGAACTGCCTCAAACTCCCTCCCTTTACTGAGGCTCAGCCAATCAGCAGCGGCTTCTAGATATCAACCTTATTTAGAAGCCAGCAGTTTCCAGCTGCCAGTCCCAGTCCGCCCTCTGTGTGGGGGGCGGAAGAGGAGAGAAAAAACACACACACACACACACACACACACACACCACAGAGCAGAAAAACACCACTGCCAGAAAGCCCCAAACACAACACACACTCCAGACAGCCTCTTACTTAAGAGTCCTGTATTTGCTTCTCCTGACAGATAGCCTGAGACACTTTAATCCAATAACTTCATAGTTTTTCCCACCAGCTCTTGAGTAGTATGTAATATTTTCCTTTTCTAGCTGCCCTCAGAAGAATTTTTTGCAGCTACAAGCTACACACAACTGGCAAAATAAGCCAATTGGGCTGCTGGAGAACTCCTTCTCTAAACTCCCTGTTTGCAGTCCCCTGTTCTCAAGCTCACCTGTTCTCTTGGAAACAGCTGTGTAGATCCTCTGGGGCCCTTTTGTCAACAAACAGGACTTTCAGTTGACTGGGCAGCCCTGTATGCAGAGCTTCTGGTCTGCCATTCTGTTGAGAGAGGGCTGGGCAGTCTGGCTGCTCTCTGACAAAGTGGATTGTTCTTTCAATTTGTTTTTATGTGTAGATGCAATCTGTCGACAGAAACTTTGCCAGGAAATCCTTTCCAGTAATGATATCCATTGACAGAAGCTTCTTGTGTAGACGTGGCCTATGCACCTGTTCTCCATAAATTACACTCTTCTATAATCTCTCTTCTAGTAAAGATCATTCCCTTTGTTTTAATGACTGAACATTTAAATCCCCAAGCATCTCCTCCTCTGCTGCTGCTGCTGCTGCTGCTGCTGGTCTGCTGAGCCAATCAGGTCGCCTACAATAGGCCAGCTGTGCACCTTTTTTTGCCCAGAGACTGACTCTTCTGTAGGCTCCATTTCCTGACATGATGCTACATTTCTGGAGCCTTAATATTTTGCATTTCTTACTGAATATTTATTTCAATGAGGATGGATTCCATTGTGTTTTACTGAGTTCCCAAATAGAACAGTAAAATAAGCATTTCCTGTAGGACAATAGGAATCATTACAGCTGGTTTGCATAACTGTTACAGCTAGATGAAAGAAACAGAAAGGGGTCTGTACTGTTTTCAGTCATTTACATTGAGAGAGCTATACAATGGTGTTCTTCACAAACAGAGGTGGAGAAAGTACCGCAAAATTACTTGCACACAAGTACAGCTGCTGGGAGGTGTACTTAGGTACAAGGCACTGGTGTCTCTCTGGGAAACTATTTGTATTAATGTACACACACACACCCATGCACATGCACACAAATGTGTGTCAGTTCTTTATTTTATTCAAGCATCCAGAAGTGAAACCGCTGCACTTTTACTCAAGTAACTTTTTGGGTACTTTTTCTACCTCTGTCTGTTAATGAAAATCAGGCCCATAGATGTGAACAAACATATTTTACTGTGGGAGACCAGAGAAGTTCAATCTATTTCCTTTCTCCAAGAGAAGATTAAGAGGTGACTTAATCATGGTCTATGTCTGCAGAGCATTTTTCAGCCTAGCAAGCAAAGGCATAACGTGGATGCTGAAGACAGCCAAATTCAGATTAGAAATAAAGTATAAATGTCAGACATTTGAGGATAATTGTGTTTTGGAACAACTGATCTAGCGACATGGTAGATTCTCCATCTCTTGAAGTCTTTAAGGCTATGTCTAGACTGCAGGCTTTTGTTGGGAGCACTCTGCCAACATCCTGTCTTCTTCATTCCACGAGACAGAAGAGATGTCTAGGCAGAGGAGGGTTTCCTGACATTTGGCCCCATGTGGATGGTCCAAGTGCGGGAAAGCCTCTCCCAGAAGAACTGTCAGTAAGAAATTCACAAATGTGGTGCACAATTTGTGCATCCTTTGCCAAGAGTTCTCAGCAATCTAGTCACAGCCTAATTGAAAAGTAGGATGTCTTCCAATAAGATTTTCTGGTTTAACCGCAGAAGTTAAGGGTTAACTAGGTGGAATATCTGGCTTTGCCTGCTACAGGAGGTTACACTGGATGATCATAATGTCCCCTTCTGGTCTTAACATCTCTGGGTGAAATTGTAACCCTACTGAAGTCAATGGTAAATCTCCAATGACATCAGTAGCACAAGCACTTCACCTTTTGACTCTACTACACAGAGTAGCTAAACTTAACACTCTTCAATTTCCAGTATCTGAGTTTTTCATTCAGGTGTTCTTTCACACTGCATTTTGAGTATGTGCACAGTATAGACAGTCATACGTACACAGCATGTTATATTTGGTCTTGTTGAGTAGCCACAAGAAAATTGGAACAGATTGAATGAATTCTTGCTGAACAAGACAAATTCATCATTCCGTTTTCTGTCTAGTTACTTAATCTAAATAGCCTCTGAAGTGTACATTTCTGGAAGAGTATTTGAATCGTGAAATATGAATTATGGTAAAGCAATACAATGGAGAATTTTTTTGAAAAAATCTATAGTTTCTTGCGCTTTTTAGAATTACTAGTCACAATGGTGGTACTAGAAGAGGAACAGTGAAAAAGGACACATTACCCAATGGAGGCAGCTTATGTGTATTTCTGCCTGCCCTGCTGATTTGTATCTGTCAAAGCCCACATGGAGATGCTTCCTCTATTGGCACAAAACAGAATTGTCTTATGTTACATTAAATATCATCAGGTGTCCAAAGTGATATTGAATTGCCACTTGTATATAAATGAATTCGTAATAACCTGGGAGGGATAATCTTCAGAAGAAACAGCAGAGGATGTGCTGCTGTCTTAATGTGGACTTTAAGCAAATGGAAAAGTGTTTTGTTTTATTTTTTTTAAAAGTATTTGAAATTCTGCTATAAGGAAATAGCAGGAGTTTCTGGAGCAAGATGAAATAACAATGAACCTCTTCCACTCCTAGTGAAAGCAGCTGGTTTATTTCTATGCAGGCCTGGAAAGTGAATGTTCCGTTAGTGCCATATTCTTAATATAATTTGAACAGATTTCCTCTGGCTTGTACATTACTGTGTATATGGCAGGCTTCTTTACAGAACAGAAAGGGTTAAATCTGTTCTGTTTGCCCAGTTTTCAGAACAGGGGGCTTTTGTCCCTGTAATGTTCGCTTAACTCCTATTTTTCTTTGTGGATTGCTGTTCCACATGGGAGCCGTTTAAACAAGTCCTGATTGGACTGTAACCCAGGAAGAATTAAACCATGACTTCTCTTCTGACTTGTGTGGCATAAAAAACAATACACTAAACTCAAAATAGCCAACCTGTTTCTCTGCTGCTGACTGCGTTTTTCACAGATTAATTGCTCTTTTTGCTCTGGCACAGGAGAAGCCACGCGTAAATGCCACTGAGTGTGCCTGCCCGGAGAACTCACAGTGGGGTCTCTCATAGCAGACAACTGATTGGTAACATCAGCAAAAAGGTTGCAGGGGGATTCAGAAAATAGGGAAAGAGGGAGAATGGAACTCGCTGCCAACACCATAGAGCTTTTGTATGTTATGCCCCTTTCTGACACATTGATTACCAGGTTCAGAATGCAGGACCATGTGGACTCACTGGCAATGATACAAAGTGTGATATCACATCCACTCTGCAACAGGCATAGTTGGAAAGAGGCGCAGCACTCAAGCAGAGTCACGATTGACAAATGTCATGAGTGATTGAGGTTTTGTTTTTTAAATGGGCACTCAGATGCCACAGCCTGTCCCTTAGTGTGAGGTGATGGAACCTTTGCTGGGCCAGGCCAATATTTACCCCTCCCATCATCACCATTTCCCCTCTTCATGCTCCAGCCCCACTTCTTCATGTTCCCACATTGTAAAATTGTGGAGAATCCTTTCACTGCCCTGTCTTGCAGTGGAACAACAAGACTTCTCTTGTAGTCATGTCCGTTGGCAGGGAGTGGAGAAGCATTTGACCCAGTATTAGTAAAAGGCTAGTAGGAATAAGAAATCCATATAATAAAAAATGATATGAAACGTTAAACATGTTTTCATCAAAAAAGTGACATTTTGGCAGGGGGTTCTGCATAACGGTTTATTAAAAGCAAAAGATGCTTTTTAATCAGGTAGGTACTTCTTTTTCTGAAAAATCAGATGTACTTGATTAGGAGATAACAACTAGATGAACCACAAGGTATCTATTTCAATGAGAAGCTGACGAAACAATCTGCTCTTTTTCTCTGAGTTAAGAGTGGGTGCTTTACCAAAACTGAGATCTCCCTTATTGGTGCGCTTGTTCTGATTAGTGTCAGTGAAGTCAAACTCTTACAAAAAAGTGCTTGCTTTATTGGAGTGTGTCTTTACACAAGTCCATTTGGCTAGGATGAAGCCTGCCTCATAATGCAGCAAGGAGAGTGCCATTCCAATTCAAGGAAATCTCCACAGAGAGGTTTGTTTATGTAATGAGTTATAACTCCCATCTAAGCCTACTGGAGTTCAAAATGTGATCTAAATTTGCAGCTGTGGTACCACCTCAGCCAGAAGTAGCAGCACTCAAGATCATTGCATTTGCATTACAACAGCCTTTTGCTTATGTGCAAAAATGTATTTCCTCACCAACAGCATTTTGAGGGTTTTCTTGGACTTGGTTTTCTGCACTGTGTGGGGTACCTCAAACATTTACCAAGCAAGTTCTAGACCTCTTGGTCCATGACCGAGCTGCTGTGAACACAACAAGGTCAAAACCAAAAAGACTGCTGTTGGGATCCCTTCTGAGATCTCTTTCCACTTGGCTTCACAAGAACTCAGTTTTAGTCCAGACTTTGTCTCATAGGTATCTTTTTGGCATATAGCAGTGCTACACTGAGTTGGTTAGATTCAAACCAAAGGACTTGACCTAGGGTACCTCTCCAGCACAAGAGTGACCAATAACCACCCCCAGCCCAGATATCCTAACCATAAAGTAGCCACTGAGCAGCCTCCTTTCCTTGTTACAGGGAACTCACTTTTCCCCCTCTTTGTCCTTCATTTCCCACCTGCTCTCTTCTCATCATTTCCCTCCATCACTACAGCTGTCAGCTCCACCCCACAGCCTCCTAGTAAGCCACTGATCCCATTTTTTCCTTCCAACTGTGAATTCCCAGGCAGCCTTGCAGCCCAATGAAAGAATATAACCTAGCCCATGCGAGGTGGAGACACCTACAACTACACAGAAGGGGACAGTGTAATAAATGAGGATAATCACTACCAAACTCCAGCCAAAGAGCTCAAAATACTTTTTACACAAAATATTTATTCTTGCAGTCATGGAAAGGGTATATACATTGCAGCTGTATTAGGTACTGACATGACCCACACACACACACACTTTACTAGAGTGTCTCAGGACCCCACAATTTTTAATGTACCCCCACAACACCCCATAAGGTAGGGCACTGCTATTATCCACATTTTATAGTGGGGGAACCATGGCACAGAGGCCAGATTTAGGTACCTAAAGATAGAAGGGTGTCTATTGTGATTTTATAAAAGCATTCAGGCAGGTTAGCTGCCTCACTCCTATTCACTTAAACCTGTTTAGGCTCTTCTGAAAGAAAAAAGGAAAAAAGAAGACTGGCAATCAGTCTCTATCCTTGCACTCCTTTGATAATCTGCCCCCTGTGACTTGCCCAAAGTCACACAAGGTGTCTGCAGCAGAACCAGGAACTGAACTTGGGGAATCTCTTAAAGCATAATTAAGCAGCCTAGCCATTAATCTATCCTTCCCCTTGTTTGTGTACACACAGGTACATCCACTTTCCATTGTTTAATAGGAATTTTTTGTCCATAGAGGACATACTTCTTGTCTTAAGCTGTATCTACACTATACACCGCAGTTGGCAATGTGAAGGGAATGTGTAGCTACACACAACAGTGAAAGGAAAGTAGCATCCACATGACAATGGAAAATACAGGCAGTGGCTGCCCAGCTAATAGCTGAGCATCAGGATACCAGAGAAAATACTATCAAAACAAAAAAGCAGTCAAGTAGCACTTTAAAGACTAACAAAATAAAAAGAAAATACAGAGAAAATACTGTGCAGCCTGCAGAAACATGCTGGTCGGCTATACAGAGTGGGTGAGCTTGACTTGGTTTGTACCTTGAACCTTACTGTGAATGGTGGTTCAAACAATTACAACTACTGTGGTCTTGTGAATGTATTGCTAAAGGATAAATTTGAAAAACAAAGCACAGAAGAACCATGCAAATGAAATGAAGGCTAATATAAACAAGTAAAACAAAGACAGTGGAACATAGGCCTGGCTTGACATGACTCATTAATAGGGTGATCACATTGCCCTATGGCAAATATGGGACACTGGCCTCCGAGGATGGGGTCTGCTGTTCTGTGTCAGGGCTTCTCAGTGATGGGTGCAGCTGCCCCACAGTGAGGCACCAGAGATGAGGGCTCCGCAGCCTCCTAATGAGGGGGAGTGGAGAAGGATGGGGGCTCCACAATCTCCCAGCAGGGGAGTATCAGGGAATGAAGAGGCCTCACCACAGGAGAGCTTACTGGCTGTGGGGGCTGCCTCCATGGGGTGCCAGGGATTGGGGCAGCCACCCAGTGGAGGAACTCCCTGGCAGTGAGAGCTGCCAACTTGAGACACTGGGTGCCAGGGAACAGGAACTCCACAAAACACAGGACAATTAGCCCATTTTCTTAAAAAAAAGTTGGGATGCCTGTCACAGGAGAAAATGGGATGGATGCTCCTCCTACTCCTTAAACATGTGGGGAGGCCTTACTTCCTGAAAGATAGCATTGCGGGGTACATAGCTCAGCGAGCTCAAAACAGAATGTCTGTGCTAATCCAGGGAGGTGAATGGCCAGCGAGCTCAGAGACAGAATGTTTCTGTCTCACAAAGAAATGGCTAAAGTAAGGGGAGGGACCATGCAGAGAGCCATTTACACAGACTAACATAACAATACACAAACTAAATTGGGAAGGAAAGGAGAAGGTAAAGAGCAGATTGAACATGGATAGTGTGTGGACAGAACATGCTATCCAGGGTTTGTTTTCTATGAAGTAACCAAAACAATCCATAAACGTGTGATGCAGTGTCTGGTAAATGCAATGAAATGTGTAAATGTATATAATGGGTGAGGGTTTCTGTAGAAATTTGGACCTGTGCTGGTGTCAGCGATTGGAAGCAAGCATGCCATTCAGGAGGGTGGAGGTCTGCAGCCATGCATACCAGAATGCTGTTTGCTCTTTTTCCTGGCCCCCTGACCATCAGGGAGTGAGGGAAAAATACACGGCTTGCATGGATTACTCCGCTGCCCTGTCACTCCCCAGCCAGGAGTGAGAGGAGTGGAACTGTTTTTATTTGTTTACTCTGACAGAACCCTTTGTCAAAGGAATTGCCCTGCCTAGGCAGGTGGATGCTTACCCTAGGAAGAAGAACACTGCCCTCTGGTGTGCTTCACTTGTGCTTGGACTGAGTAAATGAGGATGTAACAACAATGGGAGTAGTCTGGACTCATTGCAACTAGGACAATAGTGACTTATTTGGAGATGAAGGGGGATTTAATGTAGCCTTAGAACACTTTGCCTGGTCTTGCAAATGGTCTTTGTAAAATTGATCTAAGAAGCTTTATAGTGGTCCCATTCCGATCAACAGCTCCTCCTGCAATCCACTGCTGTTTGTGTTCTCCTTCCCTCGACCCTGGCCAGGAACTGAGAATCCGTAACAGTCCCTAACTATGAGAGAGGACCCCTAATTTGATATTGAGAGGCCTCTAATTGAAGCGGTGCCCTGTACAGCTGCCACATGTGTTGGCTAAGATGATGTTGATCATCTTGGCTCACCTGCACTAATTTTGTGTCTTACCTACTACGCTGTCTCTCTTGTGATTCTGCTTCTTTCCATCCCCCATTGCCACAAGTTTCCTCCTAGGCTCTGGGGATGCATAATGTACATTTTGTGCTTCCAAAGTAAGCATGCTCAAATGCCTCTGAAGCACTAATCTCTGGCTGTGAGGTTAAAAGGCAGTTACTCCACCAGAGACCTCTAGCTGTTACTTTTATTGGTGGGTGGCCTTTTTTTAAGGGCCTTTTTTTTTCTTCCTGTGCACAGTTATGGGTTCTAAAGTTTAGTTGAAGCAATACTTTAAAAATCCTAATTTCACTTTTATTAACAATAAGTAAAAGTTCAGAGTCAGCCGTGGGTGAGCACTGTTGGAAAGCTGCTGCTGCTTCAGACCTTGTTTCAGTTCTAATTGCCCTTAAGTCAGAAGTGGAAATTAGCACTGACGTATAAGAATGACTTTGTGATACAAGAAGACTATGTACTAGCAGCCCTGGAGAGTGTTAACATAGGGAAGAGTCATATACCAGCAAGGAGAGATGTTAAATTAAATGCGCCAATAGATGTCTCCCAGCTCAAGTTTCCATGACAGCTTTAATTCTGTCTATATAGGCATTTCTGATGTACCTATCACCTGCCCTGCAGGTGAGTTTCATTAAGTACAATTGATTTCCTGTACAAAAGAAACTCCATTCCTGTAAGAGACTGAATTCTTAGACTGATCCATCACAAAAAGATAAATTCTCCCACGTGCAGATGGTCTGTGTACTGCTTAATTCTCACTTCAGGGTGAATTTTACCCAAAAAGACCAAACTGTGTATGTTAACCTGCTTTCCCAATGGAATAAACCATAGTGGTTGTTTTCCAGTACACCTTTTGTTTTCCAGCTTTGCTGTTAGGCAAGAGCTCTCTAAAAATTCTTGTATCATCCTCTGACATTAGCTATTTTAAATTTCATCTTGATTTCCAGTGCAAGCAAGTTCTGTAACTAAAGTAAGAGTGTGCTATCCACAAAATAGCCACAGGGATCAGTCATTGAGCTGGTGTAAATTAGATTGGCTACATTGAAGTTGGTGGACCCAAGTCAGTTTACACCGGCTAAGAAACTGGCATATAGTGAAGAGAGGTCAGACAAAATATTGCGAGCCAAATTCTCCCCTAGAAGTTTTGATGCCCTGGCCTTGGGACCCCATCTCAGAGTAGAACCTGGCTCCCTGGTTCTGTTGCTTGAGCAGCCTCTGATTTTTCTCAAAAAATTAAAATTTGAGACTGTTTCTGAAAAATTGAAAGTCTGGACAAAAGCAAAATGACACCATTTTTGCCAAAATGTCAGGGTAGGGGTGATAGAGGCAGGCAACACTTTCCACTCTCTAAAGTCCCTTACCCCAATGCATAGTCCCAGCCCTGGGTGCCAATGTTGTTGGAAGTTTTGTCCCATGTGTCTATGTGTTGCTGGACTTTTGCTTTAAAAAGGGCTTACATTTTTCAATGCAGTGTTTGTGGTTCTTGTCTTAGTTAAATAAGATGCCACCTGCAAGGACTTGGAAAGGTAATCACAGCTTAAACATGCAGCAAAGGCACAAAGTTTAGAGTTACTTCTTGCTCCATGGCCACTTCATTGCTGGTTCATGAGTTAAGACTATGTAGTGAACATTCAGAAGGTCCTGTGGCTCTGGTAATGGAGTCAGAGAAGTGAGGACAGATACTGCTTGTCAAAACAGATATCTTTCCCCCACCCCTTTGCCAAGAATGAAGCTTGCCAGAGGACTTATGCATTCCTCAGCCACAGTTTGTTGCTTGCTAAGTACAAAAACAATTTAAAAGGACTGTTGGTAAGGTACCAGATGCCATTTTTCCATTGGCCCGAATCTTGTGAAGTCATCTACTCCACTGCAAAAGGGAAATAAAATACTGGTGTCATAAAGTGTGGTTGAAAGCCTCCTACTGGCCATCCACCCATCTATTCTTGGCATGATCTAACTCTCTGGCTTCTGGATGTTTTAAGCCTTTGGAACCTATGTGGAGTCTATTCACTGCCCCAATTTTGTGATTCGTAGCCACCCTCTAATGGCATAGATCCCTTGTCCAGCTCCACATCCTGACAACTGTCCAGTATATTAGCCACTCTGGGCCCAGTGCTGACCCCTCAGAATTCCCTGTTCTTCAACCTACCCTTTTTCAGAATCTCACTGAGGGTGCATCTACGTTTCCCAGGAGATTGACCCAGTCAGGGTTGCTCTTCCAGGATTCAATTTCATGCACCTGGTGGGGATACACAAAATTGAACTATCAGGGCTTGACAGTCAACTGTTTTACTCCTCATTCTCATGAGAAGTTTCTCCCACTGATCTCCCTCAGTGAGGACAGCCAGATAAGTCAGTCATAGATACATCAATTACCATAGCTGGAATTGGGTAGTTATGATTGACTTTAAGGTCTAGTATAAAGTGCTCTGAAAGGTGCAAGTTTACAGTTTAACTGTCTCTCCAGACACTGGTGCTGGTTGTGAAACATACACAAGACACTTTGCCCAGAATCTGGTATATTATTGTTCTTTTAGTCAACCAATGCCCCTCTACAATGGACATTGGACATACCAAGCAAATACTCCACCAAAGAATGAATGGGCACAGAGCAGACATTAGGAATCTCAAAACACGTAAGCCTGTCACTGAGCATTTCAGTGGAGTGGGCCATTCTGTTAAAGACCGGAGAATACGCATCCTACTACAAAGACTTTAAAAGCAAGTTACATAGGGAGATTTGTGAATGGGGGTTCATACTTAAATTCAACACACTAACACCTGGTATAAACAAGGATGGCAGTTATCTCACACATTACAAGGACTGCTTCCCTTCCTTTGATGTTCGTAATTATCTCAAGCAAGACACTTAATATCCCCCACCCCTCACCGCACTCCTGCAGTCCTATGTACTTGTTTTGTCACTTTTCATTGCAATTTTTTTTGGACCTCTGTACTTATAGATGTCAGTCTGTACTGGAAATGCTGTTGGCCTGATGAAGTGAATCCGTCCCATGAAAGCTCATCACCTAATAAACTATTATTTTAGTCTTTAAATTGCTATATGACTGCTGTTTTATTTTATATTAAGCACAAGAAAGTTTAGATGAGGGTTCAGCAACCCTCGGCACACATGCTGTTCTTGGCATGTGAGCCAATCCAGAGTGGCCAGTGGACCCCCACTGTTGAGTCCTTCCGAGGGCAGCCCCACCCTGTTGCGGCATGGGGCTGGGGCTGGAGCCTGTGGTGCAGGACCAGGCCCCCACCAGAACACAAGATTCTGCCAGATCACAAGGCCCAGGAACACGGGGCCCCAGCTGGACTTTAAAAAGTATCACGGGCACACGGACCATACATAGAGGTCAAAAAGTCAAACTTCAGCACTCGGCCTAGGAAAGGGCACTGACTCCTGGTTTAAATCATATAGAAATGAGTAAATGTCCTAACCAAAATTCCCTTTCCTAGCTCATCCTTGCCTTGGCAGTCCTGGTGGGGAAGTTGGCCTGACCTCAGGATAGCATGCAGGGTTATCCCTTTCATGTCCAGGCTGTTACATGCTAGGTGGTTTCTCCCTCACTGAATCTCCAGGACCTGCCCTTTCTTAACTTTCTTCCATCGACAGGGGTATTCATCCTGTCCATTCTTCACTCTTCTGAATAATGCATGAGTCCATAATAATGGTTCAATAGGGCTTCTTTTAGCCCTCTTGAACCACTCATGTTTATTATAATGAAATGTCTGTGCTCAGCTGAATTTGGGACCTGAAGTCTGATCCTGTGGCACAGAAATCAATGGGAGTTTTGCCCTTGATTTTAATTGGTATAGGTTCAGGCCCTAAATGAGATGACAATGCTCTTCTCCACGAGGGAGCTGCTTTGCATCTCTGTCTAAACACAAGTTGTACTACTTTAACTATCCTGTGGTATTGAAAGGGAATTACCACCTTATAGATATGCAATTGTGCATGCACCAATATAGGTTAGAGTTAGGGTTTGGGTTAGGGTTTTGGGGTAAAATATCATAATATCAATATAGCTGTGTCCTTGCTGAGTGCTGTACAGATACAACTATTTTTGTAGACAATTGTATTCTCTAATTGAAATGGTTATATGGGTAAGAACATGTGTATAGATAAGGACTTCTTAAATTTTGGAGCTTAGCTCAAGACCTTTCAGTGTGATTAACCAAACCAAAGTTTCACTCAGCCAAGAGGTTACCTTTACAAATGAAACAGAGGCTTATTTATTTCTTGTAATTTTGCAGGGGCTTGATTGATGGGAGGCTCCCCTCTGACAAGACAATGGGTTTCTGTATAAATTATACAGTCTTGGGAGATAGTATTGGTACCAAAGTGCCATGTGCTCTAGGAAGGATTTTAGGCCAAGACAGTTATTTTCCTTTGTGGAAACTGAATCACATCTGCTTGTCCCTTACAAACCAAAAGGTGCATGTATATCTACACTTTTAGATTCAAACTTAAAGGTTCATTGGGTATAAAGTGCTTTTCAGTCAAAGGAACAAGACATTAAAATAATGTCTTCATTCTTTTAATTGTACCCTGTAGAAAATGATGCCTGGTATGTAACAATTCTGTGCCACATCAGTTACTGCAGAACAATTGCATTTAGGGTACCAAAAGGAAATTATAATGCAATGAGATTGTTCATGTTCGTAGTTACAGCCTCCAACTGTGGATAGACTGTGGTACTTGATCATTTTGTGCCTGGCTGTCCATTGCTCATGAGCTGATTCTCAAGGGGACAGGACAGAAATCATGTCACCCTTACCCTGTTCTCCATCTCTCAGGAGTGAGCATCCTTCGTGCTCCCATTCTACAGACCTGATTTGAAAACATTAGGGGCATCACAGTATATTAGGTCTAATGTCCTTATTTGTACTTAGCCTCTCCAAAGGGGAGAAGAAGAAAATGGGGCCAGCTTCCAACCTCACAGATTGCTCTCATGGATGGAGAGAAAAGACAGCAGACCTTGAAGGGTCACACAACTGCCACACACTTCTCGCATGTCTGGAGGCCCAGCAAATATTGTATTCAAAATAACCAAAGGCCTGCATACCACAGCCATACCACCCAAACCACAACTGTCACCACATAGGCTGCAGTCATGGTCAGAGAATTATTTATGTGCACCAAAGAAAACCGAGAATTATCATATTGGCAAATGTAAAAAAATATAAAGGTCAAAGAAATTTGGATCAATGCAAATGAATTAAAAATATAGACAATATATAAGGAGCTGGCCAGTAAGCAGCAAATGCAGTTTAAGGTAGAAATACAAAATAGTTAGGGCTACGTGTGGCCCCTACTCCATGCCATGGACATGTCATGATATTGAGGAGGTCATGGGAAAGATAAGGTTCTTGGTCAGAAAGGAGAAAACAAACTTGAAATTGAATTGTCATAAAATAGCATCTTCCATTTTACTGAAGACCAGTTCATCCTTGAGAGCTAAGCAGTGAGAGTCAGCTTCTGTAATCTGATCACATGCTCAAAGACATTAAGGCCAGAAGAAACCATCATGATAATCTAGGCTGTTCTACTGAACACTGAAGGCAACAGAACTTCATGCACCTATGTGCAGTAGATGCAAAATCTTTGGCTGACTTACTGTTTTCCTCAAATCCTTGTTTAAATTCTTCAAGTGACAGAGAATCCACCATTCACCTTACTTCAAACCACCAAGTGATTTGTGCCAAATGCTGCAAAGGAAAGTGAAAAAAATTCCTTCTTTTCTAATCTGAACTGGGGAGGAAATTTCTTACTGACCCCAAATATGGCCATCAGTTAGATTCTGAGTATGTGGGCAAAGCCCACCAGCCTGACACCCTGGGAAGAATTCTCTATTGTTATTTAGAGCACTCTAGCTCTAGTGTCCCAGCTCCAGCAATTACAGATACTGTCTAATAGCAGTTTCAGACGAGCCTTCTGCTATAGCAGGCAATCTCTCCATATCATTCCCCCATATACTTGTAATAAGTTAGAGTTTTCAGTCCCACTACTCTCTCCCTAAAGCTAGTCCAGAACTTCATTCCTCTGATGTGTAGAAATGTTTGTTTAATTTCAAGCCTAAACTTATTGCTGGCCAGTTTGTATCTGTTTGTTCATGAGCTACTATTGGTCCTTAATATAAACGATTCTTCACCTGCCCAAGTGTTTATCACTCGAATGTGCTGATAGAGACCAATCGTATCTCCTTTGTCATTGTTTTGTTAAGCTAAACAAGCCAAATTCCTCAAATCTACTCTGCCACATGAAATTCTTCTTTCTTCTGCTCATCCTACTAGCCCTTCTCTGCACCTTCCTCAGTTTGAATTCATCTTTCTTTAACCTGAGGAATCAGAATTGCAGACAATATCCCAGGTCATGTCTCACAAGTGCCTTGTATAATAGTAATAACAGTTTCCAATTTCTCTACTGGAAGTACCTCACAAGATACCAACATGTTGGCAACTTACAGTTATCCTGTGAAAAACCAATACAGATATTTCTTCTTCTCTGTCTCTAAATGACATGTCCCAGTTTATAGCAACAATTCTTGTCATTAGTCCCTTAGTGCAAAGTGCAAGGTCATGCACCTACTTCATTTCATCACATTTCTATTATTCCAATTTTTTAGGTCATCCTTCTAATTCTGCAATCACTTTTTATGCTCAGCATAATTAACTCATGGGTAGTTGATGTGCATGAATGTACTCAGCACATGAATGAGTGGCATAACCTGATCTTGAGCTAATAAGAATGTTTATGTAGAAAGGTGGCTCTGTCTCTCTTCAAGATATTATGATCCTTGAGATAGAAATCATTCTTTTTTTATTGTGTGTTCTCCTTAATATAACTTCTTGCTGATTACAAATCTCAACTTAAACAAAGCTTTATTTATTCATTGCATTACTTCTGCTCAATGTGCACTTGCTGGCAGAAGGCAAAAGATGTAACAATGTGTAAAGATGGATGGAGAATAACATGGATAATGTTATCATGCCATTGTATAAATGAACGGTACACCCTAACCTAGACTGCTGGTCACCCCATGTCAAAACATACTGCAGAATTAGAAGAAGATCACAAATGGATAATATAAATGACCAGAGGCCCAGGAAAACTCTCACAAAACAAATTGGGAAAGAGTGGGGTTTCTTTACCTAAGAAAGAAAAATAAGAGATAACAAGCATATAAAATAACAAATGGTAAAGAAACTAGATCAGCAGTTTCTGTTCTCTTTTTGTCACAACAGAAGGTCAAGGAGACTTTCAATTAAACTGAAAGGTGGTAAATTCCAAATGGATAAAAGGAGATAGCTTTTCATTCAGGGCATAATTAGACTGCATTCATGGGGTATCACTGAGGCTAAGAATTTAGGGTTAACAAAGGAGTAGGATATTTATATGGATAACAAGAATATCCAGAGTTGCTATACCTAATGCAGGCATGGAATTCAGGAAAGGATGAAAATCTCATCCTTCAACTAATGAGGTGAGGGGCACATGACTGACCTCTGTCTGCTGTGGTGTTCTTGCACATTCATCTGAATCATTTTGTTCTGGCCACTGGCTGAGGCACATACAGGGCAAGATGCACCTTAAATAATAGTAATATGGCAATTCCTTTGCTTCTAAAATTCTGTGTGTCTATAAGGAAGTTAGTTCAGTGGGATTGTTCAATAGATTTTGATCTCTGTAGAGACAGAGGTTCCAAAGCATAAGTCACACACAGAATTAATTGGAAAAATATATTTTCCGACAAAAGGGAAATGCAGGTATTTTGGGCTTTTGTTCTTGTTCCATATCAGAAGGAGTTTGGCTGGGAAATGTCAAAAAGTTGTGTGAGGGCTTTTTTTTTTTAATTTTAAGTCAAAACATTTTGTTTGACCTGAGAAACAACAAACTGTTTAATATTGTTCCTCTCTTGGAAAAAAGTCAACAACATCTGTTTCCCAGAGGATGCTTTGATTTTGACAAAACACCATTTTCCAATATAGAAGTGTTTAATTCAAAAACTTTTAACAGTCCTAAACTAAAGCTAATTATTTTAATTTGGTGTCCTCCCATCTTTTGGCAAAACCATTGCATAGTTTGTTTGAAAAAGGGCTTGGGTCCCAAGTAGGAGCATTGCAAGCCTAGAGCGGGATGTGCCACCTGTGGAGATATTTGTACTCATGAGCTCTGCAACATTACTCTCTTTCATCAGCCCTGCACTCATTGACTATAAGTACACTAGAGAGTTTTGTCGACAAAACCCACCGAGCGTCCATATTCCCAATGCGATCTGTCAACAGTAAATCGACAGAATGGAGCACTTTTTTCAACAATATTCTGCCACTTTCCAATGAGATCTATTGACAAAAAGCAGCAATCTGTCGACAGAAGTTTTGTTGGAAGATCTCTTCCAACAGTAACTTCTGTTGAGAGATTGCTCTAGTGTAGACATAGCCATTGACAGCTGTGAAAATAAAGTAAAAACGAAAAGTGACCCTAAATACATCATTCTGAATATGTGTGGATTTCACATTAAGGTACAATAGGAAAAACAATTTTCCTAGGGAAAGTCAATGACATTTTGATAGTTTGCCAAAGTAAATGGAAAAGGCCCCATTATGTGATCTAGTCCATCTTCTTGACAGCACATTGAAGAATGTTGTGTGGATGCATGACTTCTCTCTCAGGGTAAAAATAAGTCTGCTGGTCGCTTTCTTCCTATTAGTTTATTCTTGTATTTTCTACAGGCTTATAAATGGTTTTTCTGCAGTACAACAATATCCATAATCTGTCATGATTTTAGTAAGCCAGATAACCACTTATCACTGTGTCTAAGTTTCCCACAGTCCCATAAAGTTTGCTTACACCCACCAGTCCTGGCTTTCAGTGTTCTATGCTGTTATTTAGCTGTGATTTGCCCCTGAAGAGCCCAGTAAGCAGTAGAAGTATTGGTAATGTGCTAGAAAATATTGACCTCTTGTGGTCAGGCAAATGCTCTTGCTCAGCACCGGTCAGGTCATGAACGTGCTGGTCTAGACAGGTTCAGCCTGTACCAAACCATTGTTGATATAACGAATAAGAGGGATATGAAATGTGAAAATGGTCTTTGCAACATGCATGCCCTAGGGGAGCTTTAAAACTCATAAATGGAGAGAAGCAGCTGAATCATGGGAAAGAACCCTAAAAGAAAGAGGGGAGACAATGGATTATATAAAGCTAAATTGAAAGGCAGAGGCAGCAGTATGAATTCAGGATTCCTGTGAAATCTCACATCTCTGTGGATAACTGTGCTATGACCTAAAGAACAAAGCTACAGCAGGACTGCATAAGTGCTTGCATAAGGTGAATATACTGGGAATGTTTTGGTGATAGTAAACAAATGTAATTTAATCCCATTTAGCCAGAGAAAAGCGGTGATCCCTGACTTAATAATAAAGTACTTAAACTTCCATTAAGGTTGTCACTTATGAATAGGAATGACTAGTGTGTCATGATTCTGGTACATCATAGTTGCAACAGAACATGAGGCAGTTACATTCAAAACACTTCATCTGGCTACATACACACTAAAGCTGTGTCTACATGGCCCCTCCCTTTCAGAAGGGGCCTGCAAATGAGCACATTTGGAAATGCAAATGAGGCACATATTTAAATATCTTATGCCTCATTTGCATATCGCTGAGTGATCTGGCTTCTGGAAGCCAAAGCAGCCCTGTGGACAGGGGTCCTTTGAAAGGAAATACCCCTTTCAAAAGGTCCCTTCGTCCTGTTTTGTTTCAGGGAGATGAGTGATTTTGAAAGGGGAGTTTCCTTTTGAATAAACCCCTTCCACACGGCTGCTTTGGCTTCCGGAAATGGCTCTTTTGGAAGCCAAATCACATGTCAGTATGCAGATGAGGCATGAGATATTTATCTCACTCATTTGCATGCCCCTTCCAAAAGGGGGGGCTGTGTAGATGCAGCTTAAGAGTGGAACCCCAGAGCTGAACCCAGAGAAGTAACACAAAATTAGAAATTCTGAACAACACTGCTTTTCTGTTTAATGGTCAAAATTAAAACCCCAAATTCAAACACTTCCAAATTTGGTGTGTTTCATTATAACTTCAGCTTCCCAATTAGACCCATATCAAAATGGCTTCATGTTCCAATGAAATGTCATCTAGCAATTTGCTTTTGCTTTGGGATTTATTTTTCTTTTACCATGCAGTTGTCAATCAGCTTCAGTGAGGCACAAATCTCCAACCATACAGCTCTACAATCAGTTTTGTCTGTGGCCTCCCCAGAATGCCCAGCAGAAGCCCCCCAGTGCTGCTGAAGAGCACAAGCTGGAGAACAGCTTGTTGCTGCTTTTATTTTAATTAGGGAGTGTGTTCAGTTGCCCATTCGACCTGAGATATCTTAATCCCTTCATTGCATATCCTGCAGAGAACTCTGTATCACTTCATGGTATGAGAAGTTGCTGAATAAATAGAAATAAGCAGTATGGAAACTGACCCAGGATGAAATGATGAATCCCAAAAAGGGATGCTGGGCTCCATTCCCAGGCAGATAGATTAGCCTGGAAAAAAAACACAGTGAAATTCTTTTGGAGTAATCTGACTGCGAAGCTGTTGATAAACTCCTTTAGAAAGGGAGAAATTTTGACTAAACACATTGCCTCTGCTTATTCTAGCTAGCTTCTGCTCTCACAATAGTGGGATTTATAACCTTTATCACTAAAGAATCCAGTTCTTTTTACTCATTATCAGCGGTGATTGACAATGGTCTGGCTTTCTTTTTCTGATGTTTATTTGACCATCGTTGTTGGTGCCCAGCACCAAAGAAAGTGGTACATTTGCAAAGCCCTGAAAATGGGGGGATTTGATAGCAGCCTTCAACTACCTAAGGGGGATTACAAAGAGGATAGAAAGGCTGTTTTCAGTGACGGTGGATGAGAGAACAAGGAACAATGGTCTCAAGTTGCAGTGGGAGAAGTCTAGGTAAGATATTAGGAAAAAATATTTCATCAGGAGGGTGGTGAAGCCGTGGAAGAAGTTACCTAGAGAAACGGTGGAATCTCGATCTCTACAGGTTTTTTAAGTCCTGGCTTGACAAAGCACTGAATGGCATGATTGAATTGTGATTGGTCCTGCTTTGAGCAGGCGGTTGAATTGATGACCTCTTGAGGTCTCTTCCTACCCTATGATCCTATGATTCTGTGATTCTACCAGTAGAAGCATGGGACTACATGAATCAGGCAAGGTGCACTAGCTAGTGAAAGAGAAATAGAGCTCAGAAGCAGGTTTGTGGAGTTGGAAAGTGAAGAAGGGGCACAGCGTGCAGTGGTGGAAGCTGGGAGGGGAAGGACGAAGAGAAGGGCTGCTAATCAGACAAGGAGTAGGAAAGAGTCAATGGAGAGAGCTGGAGTTCAGAGTCCCAGGAAGGTAGAGACTTGAGGAAGTGACGAGTGACTTGAGGAAAATCATAAGTGAGAACAAGAGACATGAGGACTAGCAACCAGCAAGAACAGAAGTGGGAAGGCTGGTGAATTGCACCAGCACCAAGAGGAGGCAGACCCACATGCCTTTGGATTCCTTGCTAAGAATAGACAGGCCTGTCACCAGAGTTGATCCATGTGCTGTCTGTCAGGTGGAAAGTTATGGGAAGTGGACCTGAGGCTGAAGATCAATCTTTCCTGTTCATATTGGTTTCACTGATGTTTCTTCGCATGGGAACAGACGTTATAGCTGGATTCTCACTGTGAGGCATCAAGGGAGACTGTCAGGCTGGGGAGAATGAATGCTCAGATTATCTTCATTGGGATTTACCTATCCTAAGAGGAGTAGAGTGCAGGCAAAAGTAAAAGTAGTGGCATAGCATTGTATTGTATGCTAATACTGAGGTAGGCTGTAAAGAAAGTAAAAGCGATGGAATGGATAATACAGAACCGATTTGGGTCAAAATCACTTTAAGGGAAAAAAAAGTTAACAAAGGCTCCACTGGCACAGTGCTTGGGATCTGCTACCAACCCCCATGATCCATGTTGGATAGAGATAGGGACCTCTTTAACACTTCTAACTAAATAATTACTACTGAGAGACTTTAATTTCCTAGGTGTCGATTGAAGGACAAGTGTTTCTAACTGTGATAGGGTTCAGATATTCCTGACAGATATCTTCACCGTATGGCCGGGGTAAATTGTGAGGACCTGTTAGCCGGTGGTCAGGTAACGTGCGGTGAGGTACCAACTATGCCCTTGTTACCATCCAAGTCTTTAACTGCTAAAGCGCAGGGCTCCTTCGCAGCGGGCAGCCTGGGCCAGGCTGACAGATGCCCCAGGATCCTAAACACCCGAGTCTTTTACTGCTAGAGCAGGGAGCTCCGTCACAGCGGGCAGCCAAAATTGGCTGACGGGTGCCCCAATGGTAGCACTAAGAGCCTTTCCACACCCGAGACTTCAACTGCTAGGACGTACTGTCCCGTCACAGCAGGCAGCCAGGATTGGCTGACGGGCGCCCCAGGAGTCTGCCCCGTGGAGGCGGCACAACTCTACGCTAGGCTCTTAGCACTCTCACCTATGGCCAGGTTGTGGTAACCAAACGGTTAATGTTCTTTTGATTGTGCCGGCTGTGTTGAAGTGACAGAGAGTAACAGCAGTCAGGCTTAGATCTTAACTAGTTACAAATTTATTAAGCTACAGTTATAAGCGTGCGGTTACAAAAGGCTGTTGTCTACTTCTTATATGCTAGCAGAGTACAGGTGTTAACAGGTTACATTACAATCCAATACAACGACGTCTTAATACAATGACATCTATCTATAGAGCTCTAATTCTTTAACTGTGTACACCAAAAGGAGACCTTAATGTGGGTACATCTTACTCTCCTTGCGTCTCTCGATACCAGCGTAGCCAAGCCAGGATCGGTCACTCAATTCCGCAGAAAGACGAATACGAGGTTGGGCGTCCCCAGTTGCGGACCACAGGAGGCAATCACCTGACCTGACCAGCAGGTAGTTGGTGGGAATGCATTCAGAGTCAGAGTGCTGCTGGGCCCATCCTTATACCCCCTGGGTCACGTATTCTCTTTCCTATCTGTGGTGCCAGATCGTACTGGTCTGTCTTTTGTGACGCCAGTTTTTACAAGGGCAATTCTTACCTAATTTGCACTTGTAAGACAGGAGATAAAGAATTTGGGAGTACAGGACATTCTTTTACAAGGGCGGAGATTTCTCTTCAGAGATAACTGTGTGGGTGCATCACTCCATTAGTGCCAGCCAAGGGCAGTTCTCTGAGGCCCTTCATTAACGGTTAGCCTGCTAGCCCTCTATCTGTGTTTTCTGTTTCTCAGGGTCATGATGAGCCAGCACATCTGGGCCCCTTTAGAAAGGCATCAAAGACTGTGCTTTTTAACTGCTGTTCAGTGCCCTGTGTGCTCTGAGGCACCTTAGAGGGGAGGCAAAAGCTGGTCTGTAGTGGAGAGATTTTGTCTGGCTACAGGACCCTATGGAAGAATTGGTTGTAGAGGAAAGCCTTGGTTCATGTAATCATGAGCTTATTCAGCTTAAATTAAATTGAATGAAAAGCAAAAACAGGCTTGCAACTAGAGTCCTTGATTTAAAAAAAATAAGGGAAAAAGTTAGGAAAGTGGACTGGGCTGAAGAATTCAATGATTTGAACGTGGAAGTGGTTTTAGAATTTGCTTCTGCAACTTTGACTCAGTGTCTGAAGTCCGCATTCCAGGCAAGGAGAAAAAAAGCATGTTGTGAAGGGTTGCACATCACCTGGATGAGAAAGCGTCTGAAACAATTTATTAAGAAAAAGCAGAAAACCTACATGAAAAGGAAGAGGGGAAGTATCATCAAGGACAGCCCCCTTGTGAAGGTCAGAAAATGTCAGGGAAAAATGAGAACTGCCAAAAATCAAGCAGAGCTGGACTTTACAAAGTAAATTAAAACCAACAGTGAAAAGTTCTGCAGTCATATATAAATAAAAAGAAAACAGGGAAAGAATAAGTTGAACCACTAAGCAGAGAGGAGTGAGTGAAGATTAAAGATTAACTAAGAATAGCCTCACACTGAATGAATACTTTGCTTCAATTTTTAATACGAAGTATAGGGGTAATGGCTGGGTGGCTAATGGAAAGGAGGATATGAAAGCAAATATTACCACATCCAGGACTGAAGTCTAAGTCAGCTTCATGGGACTCAATAGTGGGGGTGGATAATCTCCACCCAAGAATATTAAAAGAAGTGGCACATGAATTTGCAAGCCTAATAAAAATGCTATAGCTGTGGCCACACTAGCAAGTGACATCGAAAGGGGTAATTCCGATCTGTCACTTTGAAGTGAGTTGTTTTGAAATGAAGTGACTACACACAAAAGGTGGATTGATGTTGCAATTCTACAACATTGAAGAGACCCTCCCGTCCTTTCGAAAGGGAGCAGCTACACAGCCCAGACCCTCCCTTTGAAATAATGGGACAGGAAATGGCGAGGGAAGGGTCAAATGGCGGACAAGCCCTTCCTGGAGCATGGGCCAGCTGTATCCTTAAGGGGCCCCTCCCAAACACCACACACCATGCACATGCTGAGAGCTCAAGCTGCTTGCAGCACGCTACCTCCAGCTCAGCACCGGTGGGGTGGAGCCTTGCTCAGCCCCAACACCACAGCCCAGCATGGACCCGCAGCACTTCACAGATGGGGGTGTCCTGAACATCACATCCAGCCTGATGGCCATCCTGTTGTTAGAGGCTGGGGAGTGACTGGCTCAGCAGCAGCACAGCAGAAAGGGACCCAGGGGTTACGGTGGTTGAAAGGCTGGATATGAATAAACAGTGTGCCCTTGTAGCCAAGAAGGCTAATGGCATATTACGGTGCATTAGGAGGAGCATTGTGAGCAGAATCTAGAGAAGTGGTTGTTCCCCTCTGTTTGCACTGGTGAGGTCACATCTGGAATATTGTGTCCAGTTTTGGGCCCCCCAGTATGAAAAGGATGTGGATGTGCTGGAGCATGTTCAACGGAGGGCAACAAAAATGATTAAGGGGCTGGAGCACAAGACCTATGAGGTTAAGCTGAGGGATTTGGGCTTGTTTAGTTTACAAAAGAGAAGACTGAGGGAAGTTTTAATAGCAGCCTCCAGCTTCCTGAAGAGGAGCTCTAAAGAGGAGTGTGAGAAACTGTTCTCAGTGGTGACAGATGGCAGAACAAGGAGTAATGGTCTGAAGTTACAGAATAAGAGGAGTAGGCTGGATATTAGGAAAAACTACTTCACCAGGAGGGTGGTGAAGAGTTGGAATGTGTTGCCTAGAGAGGTGGTAGATTCTCCATCTCTCGAGGTTTTTAAGTCCCAGCTTGACAAGGTCCTGGCTGGGATGACTTAGTGGGGGTTGATCCTGCTTGAAGCGGGGGCCTGGACTAGATGACCTCCTGAGGTCCCTTCCAGCCCTATGATTCTATGACACGGACACTGTCCAATAAAGTTAACTGTTGATTTTTTGAACCCAAAAATGCCTCCAACTATTCACAAAGGAGGGTGGGGGGCAAACTCTGTGACAGAGGGTGAGGGTGAACTATTTGCAAGCGGGGATGGGGAGGCTTCACTCATTCGTAGGGGTGGGGGGACAGGAGCCAAGGCGGCCCCTGGAGCCGTGACTGCCCCAGGTCTGGGGCCCCCTGCAGGGCTGGGATGGCACCAGGAGCACCAGTAGGTAGGGACATGCTGGGGGTGCGATGGCTTCAGACTCGTGGGGGCAGCCATTGGATCCATGGCCAGGCTGGGCGCACCCGTCCACAGCCACCACACAAGCTACTCGGTCTCAGCCACCTTCATGACAGGTGGGAGCAGGGCAGTGAATGTGGGTGGGAGGAGGGGCGGTGGGGGAGCAGAGGCAGGGGGTAGGGGGGCAGAGGTGGGATCCATGGGAAAGGCTGGCCATGCAGTTGGCAATGGCCTGGGTTAAGGTATTGAGGTACCCCGAGACCAGGTCCCGGGCTGCCCGCTCCATGGAGAGCCACTCCCACAGCAGGCAGTTTTGCAACCACCACGTGGCTGTGTGGGCTGCCACTAAGTCATTGGCCCAGCTGCAGCAGCAGGCTCACCCAGCACATAGCCCGGTCCTGGGGGGTGTCTCTCCTTTCCCCTCGGCGGCTGCTGCAGAGCTCCCTGTCACATCAAGGGGGCTGGGGTGGTCTGCAGACATTGAGGCTCTGACAACATAAGGGGAGAGGGCGGCGCTCTGTCACACAATGGGGTACAGGGGGTGGTGGCCACGTCCCCATTGCCATCCCTCCCTGCTCGTGGTGGCTGGGCCCTGGGCAAGCCTGGCCACTATGGGGTCTATCGATGCTGTGCCATTAGAGGGGCTGGTTTGCCCTCCCCCCACCCTCCCCAGCCACATGCCCTGTGTGGCTGTCCAAGGCCCCGTGCAGGGTCCCCCCATGTGTGGGCCCCTCCCTGATGGTGACCATGGCTGTTCCTGGGGCCCCTGGCCCATGCAGGCAGCAGCGGGGACTACCCGTCCCCCGCATCCCTGGGTGCTCCATGCCTGGTCCTACCTGAAGGTACCTGGGGGGTTCAGGGGAGGCCTGGGCAGACGTGGTCCAGCTCATGCCCTCCAATGGCATGACGATGTATAGGGTCCCCTCACTCCCACTCTCACTGTTGCTGTCCCCATCATTGGCTGGTGGCTCTGGGCGTGGGATTGTGGTGCTCAGAGGGTCCTGGATCTGGCTTCTCGCCTTGCCCCTCCAGCTCAGCCGTGTTGAGGGTCTTTCTCAGCAGTCCAGCCTCCTTGGGGCCAAGGAGCTGGTGCAGGTTGTTGTTGTAGGGGCAGGTGGCAGGCGCTGTCCCCGACCACCTGGCTGAGTCCTTCGCCTTCACATACCCCTAGAGCAGCTCCTTGACTTTTGACTGTACCTGGCTGGAGGTCAGAGGAAGCGGGGTGGTGGGCCTTTGCATCCCAGGTCTCAGTCAGCCAGGTGAAGGCAGCTGCATTCCACTTCTACCACTCCATCCTCAGCCGGACATCCTTGTCCCTCAGTCAGCCAGAAGGTCATGGACCTCAGCCTCCAGCCACAGCACACCCCGTCTCTTCAGCGGCTGCCCAGGGTCCCAAGAGCCCTGCCTCCAAGTGTCTTGGGATCCCTGCGGCTCCCTGTAGTCCTTCTTGCTGGCAGTGGCTCTGACTGTCTGCATTTCCAGCATTCTGAGGGGCACTGGAGAGTGTTCCATGGAGAGCACATACTCCTACGGCTGCCAGCTCTCAGCTTCCTGCACAGGTTTTCTCTGTCCCTGCAGTTTTAAGGCAGCCAGAGCTGACTGCCATAGAGCCCTGAGTGCCAGCGAGGGCACCTCTGTGCTCCATGGAGAGGCTGGCTCCACAGACGACTTATGATTTCAAAATGGCAGCCAGGCGAGAGGCTACACACGTTTCATTTCGAAATCAATGTTGAAATGGAGTGTTATCCCCAAGACAGGAGTGGAACAACACTTTCAAAATGACCTTTTATCCTGATGTTGATTTCAAAACAAGCGATTTGTGTGTAGTTGCTCTGCTGTTCGTTTCAAAATCACACCTCATTTCAAAATTGCTTTCAAAATTACTTGCTAGTGTGGCCACACCCTATATAAAGAACCCATAAATTGGGGGGATGTCCTACAACTGGATAATTGCTAATATAGTACCTGTTTTTTAGCAAAGGGGTAAGGAGGGATGGAAAACCACAAGCCTGTTCGTTTGAATTCAGTTTTGCACAAGGTCATAGAACAAATGTTTAAGGGCACTGAGTAAACAGTATCTGAGATAAAATACAGCATAATTTTACAAAAGGTAGATCGTGCCAGACCAGCCTGGTCTCTTTCCTTGAAAAGATAGCTGGGTTTTTTAGACAAGGGAAATTCAGTAGTTCTAGTATACCTGGATTTCATTAATTAATATAAGAACTGAAAGGCGGATAAAGAGCAGACTACAACAGGTCACACTAAAAGATGAACTGTCAGGCAAGAAGGAAGTTACAACTTGAATTCTTCATCTGAAATATTGTGTCCAATTGCATCCCACGTTTTAAAAAGATTAATTAAACTGGAATAGGAGCAAAGAAGGGTTCCTAGGATGGTCCAGCGAATAGAAAACATACCTGAAGAGAGGAAACTCAGAGGTTCATTAGTTTGGCCTAGCCAATGAATGATGAAGGGAGATATGATTGTTCTCCATAAATAAAGCAGAGGGATAAATATCAGGGAGGGAGAGAAGTGATTTAAGTTAAGCTCCAATGTTGGCAAAATCAAAAAATAGGTAAAAACAGGTTTGGCCTTTATATTAGAGTAAGATTCAGGAGGGTGAAGCTCTGGTATACCAGTGGAGATATAAATGCTCCCTGATGTTGAGACTGAGCTTGACAAGTTTAGGATGGTATAATAAAATTGTCTACAATGGCAACTGGCCCTTCCGCAACTTCCAGTAGCAAAAATCCCCAACAACCAGAGCTGGGACACTAGATAAGAGGAACTCTGTTATTAAGGAGAATTCTTTCCTCTGGCTGGCTGGTGGGCCTTACTGACATGCTCAGGCTTCAAATGATCATCATATTTGGGTTTGAGAAGGAATTTTCCCAGATCAGATTGGTAGAGACCCAGGGTTTTCTGGTTTTTATTTTTTTGGGTGGGGGGTTTGTTTTTTGTTTGTTTGGTTGGTTGGTTTTGTTTTTTGTTTTGCCTTCCTCTGCAGCATGGGGCACGGATAACTAGATGGCCCAAACTAAAGTAAACAGTGGATTTTCTGTAACTTGACATCTATACACTCTGATTTGAGGACTTCAGTAACTCAGTCACTGGTTACGGGTGTATCATAGCAGAAGGTGGGTGAGGTACTGTGGCCTGCAACGTGCAAAAAGTCATATTAGAATAGATACTCATGATGATCCCTTTTGATCTTAAAATCTATGTGCCCATGATTGACAAGATGGATGAGATAATATCTTTCACTGGACCAAATTATACGGTGAAAGAGAGTGGTTTAAGAACAGTTGTGTAGCTAAGAAACATGGCTCTTTCACAAACAGAAGTTGGCCCAGCACTGATACCAGGTATTACCTACTCCTCACTTTTGTAAGGTTATGATATATTTTATTGAAAGTGTACTGAGAGATCATTCTCAAATTCCCAATCTGCTGGACATTATCATCGTCTTGTCACCAGCGACCTCCCTCACTGCCTGGTAAACCTCACTGCCTGCCCAGTGCAGGTGTTTTGACAGTCATAAACTCTTACATCATAACAGACAACACAGGCTTATAATAAGGACAGGTCTCCTTGGTACCAAAACATATTAAATGTGTTTCAAAATAGCTCACTGAACTTCTGGAGCCTTAAAGGTAGACGGAATCTGGTACATCTTTTCTGCGTGCTGATGCAAAATTGTCCTTTAACAAAAGTTCTCTGAGTGTTTAATACAGCAAGGAAACAACCTATTCAAGGCAAATGGGAGGTTGTGTCTTAAAAAGCATGACAATGGCTTGAAGGACAATGGGCAGTCGTGTTTACTGTCAGAAAAAAGAGGCAAAACAAAGATGCATCCTCTGCATGAAGTCTTATATATGTAAGATGGTCACTGAGAAGTAATCATTAGGAATCTTGACATATATCTCCTATTTAACTGCAGAGAAGGGCAGTTTGATCAGCTGCCTGTATGCCTGAGCCTGTGTTGTGCAGACAGGAGCAGTTTGCAAGGTGTGAATTGGGGGAATTCCCTGCCGGGTGAGCCTTCAAGGGCTGATTAGACTGGAGGCAAGGCTTTGAGCCAGGCCTAACCAGCTAGCAGCTCTCTCCATAAGAAGGGAGCTTTCAGCGAACACTGAGCAGCGAACAGGGGCAGCACCTAACAGGGAAGGGAGTTTGCCTCTGGGAGTTCGCCGAGGGAGGAGCCCCGTGTTTGTCCTTTTCAGGTATGGTGTTCCACCTGTGCCCTGCAAGGCAGCACTATCAGGAAAAGGAGTCTCTGAAGAGAAGAGCCTGAAGAGCGATGGGGGAAGGTGGACCTGGGGGCACTGAGAGCAGCCGGGGGGAGAGGGGCCAGTGCAGTGAGGAGGGCGGACATGGGAGCAGATGGGGGTAATGGGTTGGGGAGGGTCCTATGGTGATGGTAGCTGCGGGGGGAAGGTGAAAGGTGGGGAGGAGGGTCCCGGGGATATGAGGTCATTGCTCCACAGGGAGCTATGGTGACTCGTGGTGACGGGGAGGTATGAAGTAGCGGGATCCTTAACCACATTCTCCACACACCACTGCCTTCTGGGTTATCCTGGGAAGGAGCAAGGCTAAGGGAGTAAACCCTGACAGAAAATCCGGAGTGGAGTCCGAAGGCGGTTCGGTGTCAACTTCTGGCACTGTCCCAGCAACACCTGCAGCTGAGATGGTACCAGACATGGAGGTTATCCTCTCCTTTGGACTATATCAGTAAAGCCGAGGCGGGGACACTGGTGTCTGGGCAGCCCAGAGCCTCCATAATAAGTGCCCAGGCGCGCGCCCGGAGAGGTACTCCGGCATCGCTGAACAGCGTTGCATCAACACAGGAGGCAACAGATACCAGTTATAAGCTCTTGCTCGATTGGCGTAGAGAACAAGCGCCAGGGGTTGCCTTCGATGGTGGGAGAGATCCTTGCATCTCACTGGACAGTCACTGCCCGCCTCAAGCTGGGCAGCCCCCAGCCAATAGGGTACTGTCCTGCCACAGTTCACCTGCCTCGCTGGGTGCATGAGGCTTAAGGTTCCTGAACCTGACAAGTGACTGAAATTTGGGCACCAGGCAAACCAATAAGAAAATCAACAACAAATGAGAAACATCAACAATTTAAGCTTGCTCGCTGGAATATGCGGACCATGCTGACCGGCTTGACTGAAGATCTTCAGGCCATCAGTGACACCCGAAAGACCGCTGTTATCAGCGAGGAACTGAAGAGGCTCCCAGTTGATATCACTGCACTGCAAGAGACGCAACTCGCAGATTCAGGATCTCTAAAGGAAAAGGACTACACCTTTTTCTGGCAGGGTAAAGCCCAAGAAGAACCCAGACAGCATGGTGTTGGCTTTGCTGTCAGAAACACCCTTCTACAAATGGTGGAATTAGTCACGGGCGGATCAGAAAGACTTCTTCGGATCACGCTTCAAACTTGCGCTGGTCCTGTCCACCTAATCAGCGCTTATGCTCCAACCCTGTACGCCACACCAGAAGTAAAAGACAAGTTCTATGACGTGCTTAGTGCTGCTGTAGCACAAATACCTGCTCGTGAACAACTGTACATCTTGGGTGACTTCAATGCAAGAGTTGGAGCTGATTGGGCCTCATGGCCTTCCTGCTTAGGACACTTTGGTGTGGGAAAAATGAATGACAATGGACAGTGTCTCCTTGAACTGTGCACGTACCACAATCTGTGCATCACAAACACATTCTTCCAAACGAAGCCACAGCACAGAGTGTCGTGGAGACACCCACGCTCGAAGCACTGGCATCAACTAGACGTGGTCATCACTAAGCGTAGTAACCTCAAAAACATCCTTCTGACACACAGCTATCATAGTGCTGACTGTGATACAGATCACTCGCTAGTTTGCTCCAAGCTCAAGCTGAGACCCAAGAAGCTATACCGCTCTAAACCTGCTGGAAGGCCCTGCATTGACGCCAGAAAGACGGCAAACTCGGAGAAAGCTGAAAAGTTCAGAGAGACCCTCCAGGAAAATCTGCTCAGCGGCCCTGGGGGCACTGATGTGACATCCAAATGGCAACATCTGAGGGATACAGTTTACAACATGGCCTTGTTGGTGTTTGGAAGAACAGCTAGAAACACGAACGACTGGTTCGAAGCTAACTCCGAAGAGATGATCCAGTCATTGAAAAGAAGCACACTGCACTCCTGGAGTACAAACGCTCACCGAGCCAGAGTACCCAGCAAGCACTTAGAGCAGCCAGAAGAACAGTACAGCAGACAGCCAGGCGCTGTGCCAACAACCACTGGCTCCAGCTATGCAGCAGCATCCAGACCTGTGCTGACTTTGGTAATCTCAGAGGAATGTACGAAGGTATGAAGAAGGCATTAGGACCCACCCAGAACAAGATGGCACCTCTGAAATCCAAATCTGGTGAAGTCATCGCTGACAAAGCCAAACAGATTGAGCGCTGGGTTGAGCACTACTCCGAGCTGTACTCACGCGAGAACGTTGTGGTTGACGCAGCCCTCGATGCCATCGAGCTCCTACCAGTAATGGACAAACTGGATCAGGAACCGACTGTGGGTGAACTGAAGAGAGCCATCGACAGCATTGCAGCAGGAAAGGCCCCTGGTAATTACCACCAGAGGTAATCAAGTGTGCCACGGACACACTCCTGGAACCCCTACATGAGCTACTGTGCCTGTGCTGGAAAGAGGGTGAGGTTCCACAGGATATGTGCGACACTGACATTGAAACGTTGTATAAGAACAAAGGAGACAGAAGCGTCTGCAACAACTACTGTGGAATCTCCCTCCTAAGCATCACTAGTAAACTGTTCGCTCATGTCATCCTTGGCAGGCTCCAGAAGATTGCTGAGAGGGTGTACCCCGAATCGCAGTGCGGATTCCGCACAGAGGGGTCTACTGTTGACATGGTCTTCTCTCTAAGGCAGCTGCAGGAGAAGTGCAGGGAGCAGAGGAAGTCACTCTACATAGCCTTCATCGACTTGACCAAGGCCTTTGACTTGGTCAGCAGGGATGGTCTGTTCAAACTGCTCCACAAGATAGGCTGTCCTCCATGGTTACTCAAGATGATCCAATTGTTCCATGAAGACATGAGAGGAACCATCCAATATGACAGCGCATTATCGGATGCTTTCAGAATCAGGAGCGGCATCAAACAAGGATGCGTGCTTCCTCCAACATTGTTCGGGATCTTCTTCGCACTCCTCCTGAAGCATGCCTTTGGATCTTCAACAGAGGGCATCTTGCTGCACACAAGATCTGATGGGAAACTGTTTAACCTTGCAAGGCTGAAAGCGAAGTCTAAGGTGCAGGAAGTCCTCATCAGAGACATGCTGTTCGCAGACGATGCTGCCATCGTGTCTCACACAGAAGACCAGCTTCAAAAACTGCTGGAACAGTTCTCCAAAGCGTGCAAGGACTTTGGGCTTACCATCAGCCTAAAGAAGACAAATGTACTCGGTCAGGATGTTGCTGAATCCCCATCAATCAGCATTGACAACTATACATTAGAGTTCGTTTATCTCGGGTCCACCATCACTGACCCCCTGTTGTTGGACACTGAGCTAAATAGAAGGATCGGAAAAGCGGCCACAACTCTGTCCAGACTCAGCAAGAGAGTGTGGAAGAACAACAAGCTGTACACTCACACCAAAATGCAAGTCTACAGAGCCTGCATCCTCAGCACCCTCCTTTATGGCAGCGAGACTTGGACCCTGTATGCTCGCCAGGAAAAGAGGCTGAACATCTTCCACTTGCGCTGCCTCAGGCGCATCCTTGGAATATCATGGAAGGACAGAGTGACCAACACCGCCGTCCTTGAGCAAGCTGGAATCCCAACCATGCACACCCTCCTCAGGCAGCGTCGGCTCCGCTGGCTTGGCCACGTCCACAGGATGAATGATGGAAGGATTCCAAAAGACATCCTGTATGGTGAGCTAGCTTCTGGCAAAAGACCTCCTGGACACCCCCAGTTGCGCTACAAAGATGTCTGCAAGAGAGACCTCAGAGAGGTAGACATCGAGCTGGAAAACTAGGAAGAACTAGCAGACGACCGCAGCAGATGGAGGCAGGGGTTACACAAGGGCCTTCAGAAGGGCGAGATGAGGGTCAGACAGCTAGCAGAGGAGAAGTGAGCGCACAGAAAGCACACTAAGGACTTGGCAGACACCCACCACATCTGCAAGAGATGCAGCAAGGATTGTCAGTCTTGTGTGGGTCTTCATAGTCACAGTAGATGCTGTAAATGAAGTCCTCAACGAAACTATAAAGGGCGCGATCCATAGTCTATGCAAACTGAAGGATGCCTACTAACTGCAAAGAGGGTTCTGGTCCATTACATAAGTTTTCCGAATAACTGTGAACGATCAAGTCCCTAAATGTCTCTTCATCAGCACTGTTAGTAAATGTGACAAGAGAAATAAATGTCATTTGTTTAGCTGAATATCATTATTAAGTAGCCCACTGTGCTGATCTCAATTTCCTTGCTTTCATTAGGAGCATTTCACATCCAGGTACTATCAAGAATGCATCGTGACACAGGTTGGTGTCCGTGAAACACCATTGAACATCCAACACTAACAAATGTATTTCATGCTCATACATCCCCTTCATCTATTCCAGGTAGATTTGAAGTTACTTATTATGTAACAATAAGCTCCTTACTAATTACATCTATCAATAATATGCCTTCTCTGTGTTAGAAATGTTTTATCTTTATTTACATTTTCACATGTTTAGATAGGCATCACTATAAACACTTCCAGTTATCAGGGCGTTTATAAACAGAGATGGGAGAACCTCTGAGTTTGGAAGCTAAATTCACATAGGATCAGTACATTAACTCTTTGGGCATTTTGTATCAGATCAGCAAAATGGGATCAGAAATCTCATTGTAACATGCTTTTAATGAAGGACTTGTGATGCTTGTTGCTACCAGTCAGCATGTAGCTAACAGGGGATTTTACATTGTGGTTCACTTTAGAAGGAGAGGTGCTGCCTTTCAACAGGAACCAAATGTGGAGTTCTTGCTGATTCAGTCTTGGGTGCGTGGGTAGCGCTGATAGGCAATTATTTGACAAAACAGAATTTCATTGAAAAATGCCTGTGTGTTGAAACTGATTTTTTTTTCCTTGGGAGCATATTCATTTAGACCAAACTTCAAATTTTTCCATGGTCTAGGATGGAACTTCTGAACCAAATGTGATCATAATAGACAACCCAGAAGAGCCTTGAGGTTGGGACACTGATCTGAGAAACTTAGATTCAAGATCTTGGTCTCCTATTGTTCAACATCCTGACTGAGTGCCATAACCATCATGCTATTGATCAGGAGAGGGTACTTCTTGGGATGTATTATGCCTACTTTGAATCATGGTCCTCCATAAGAACGTGGTCTTTATTAAGGAAAAATACTACAACAGACAAATGGTCTCCACATAGGCCTATTTTCTTGTTTATCTGGGAATTCTGGGTTGAAATTTGAGGACTGCTGATGCTCATGCTGGTAATGCAATGGGGAGTCAATTCTTCAGGGCAGCTGATCCAATCATAGATTATAGCAAGGACATCAACACTCACTGCAGAAGAGAGGCACTTGTGCCAGGCGTCAGAAGTGCAGTCTCCATAAGAAGACTTTTATTAAATAAAATATATATATATTTTTGTGATTGTTCACTGTAACAAATATTCAGTCATTCAGCAAATTCAGAAAAAGTACAGGTCTTAGCATGAAAGTGCAGTGTAACATAAAGCCATTTTATGACACTAAAGCTCAGATCTTCTTGGATAATGCATCTGAATTTCTCCATAAAGACATTCAAGTTGAGTTCTGATGTCAAATCACTTTAATACGATGGGAGAATTAGGTTTCTTCTTCTTTTGTGGGTCATGCTCATCCTTTGGGAATATCAAATTATTTTCAAATAAGAAAAGCATTTCTCACAAGTACTCATTGATGTTCCAAACAACAAGGCATTTCAAAAATACACAGGAATGCACCACTAATTTCCTGATAGCACCGAGAATGCCTTCAAATTCTTTGCAGTTTCTCTTATCAGTGGTTTAAATACAAGCCTTTCAGCTTTAACCTTGTGAATATCTAATCCAGAGGTTTCTGACTGGTGTGCTGTGGCACACTGGTGTGCCATGAGGTCTAAGTGCACTGCAGAGATTCATCAATTTCACCTCCCCCAAGCTCTTTGCAGAGCAGGGGGATGGGGGTTGTATTGATGAAATTTCATGGCACACTTAGATGACCCCGCATCAGTTTCCCTCCTGCTGCCCTTTGCAAAGTCACCGTGAGGGGAAATTGACAACCCCACGCCAGCTGGGACTCAGGCAGCCTTATTGCTTGAGCCCCCGGCTGGCACTGGAAAGGTCAGTCCTCCCCTGAACTCTGCAAAGTGGGAAGGGGAAATTAAGTAACCCTGGGCCAGCTGGTGTGCGGTTGGTCAATTTCCCCTTACACAGGCTTTGCAAAGCAACTTCAGGAGACAAACTGGCAACCCTGCACCTGCTGGGATTCAGGCAGCCTTGCTGCTTCATCCCCTGCTGGTGCAGAGTCGTCAATTCCCCCTCCTCTAAGCTGGAAAAAGTGGGTGTGTTATGGAATTGTTGGTCTCATTGAAGTGTGCCACATTACTGAAAAAGTTGGGCACCACTGATCTAATCCATGTAAGTCAATCAAAGTACACTATGATTCCAATTTCAAGGAGAGCTGATGGAATAGATTCCTGAAGATGTAATTTGGAATTTTTTTCAGCAAATCTGCTTTGCAGTTCACTGCTGGTTTCATCAATCAATTCGTGGTCAGTCTGGGACCACAGATGCTTACTTACAGTTCGGAATCCTGGTAAGTGCTCAGGGCCTACTGAATCTTGAAATTTTGGGGGCAATACCATTTTGATGGCACATCTTAATATTGATGCTTTATTACATCCATCTTTTAAAATGGCAAAATATCTTCAGATGTCTTTTGTGAGTTCTTCAGAGGCAATAGTGATCAATTCAACTCTTTTAGCCAGATGCATTAGTTGTGCTTGAATGTAATTGTTCAGAGGAGCAAAATCTTTCAATTCTCATAACCTCAGCTAAGAACAAGAGTTTGGATGATTCCTTAACTTCCAACAGCCCTTGCTTCAATGGATAAATTGTCATATCCATTCTTAATGTTTCAGATTATGTTGTGAATCTCTTCCAAACAGAGGACTATTTCCAAGTCTATCTTGTTTCTATGAGTCTTTGCAGGTGCTGGCCTTTGTACAGCACAGTAACTTCATGCCAGCAAAAAATGTATAGATTTACATTTCCAAATTGTATCTGCTACTGCTGAGTTCTTCTCATACATATACAAACTAGATGTAACTGGTGATTCATGTAGTACATGTGAGGCATTTTGCTTGTTTAATTTCTTTTGTAAAAGTATTTATACATCCCTACATAACTTTGGCAACATCAAAGTGAGAACATAAGGTATTCTTAGGATCAATACCTAGTTGGTGAGTATCTTTCAAAATTTGTTGTGTAATATCTTCAGCAGAAAGGCCATTCATTTGGGCTACACTAATAACACAATCTTGTATTTACCATCAACAAGCTAGAGTAAAACAGTGAAGAAACTTTGTATATACATAGCGTCAGTTGTCAAGTTTTCTGCTTGAAATATAATTTTGTATCACCATTGTTCTGAGTATCTCCAACAATATCTTTCAAAATTATCTTCTTCATATCAGTTTATTTCATTCTGAATTTTAAAAGTGTATTTTGCCTTTTTTCTTGATGGTTTTTCAGAGCATTCTTGTATTTTGGATTTTGTTCTGCAGTAAAATTGAGAAGGTTGATTGACAGTTCAAAATGGATTTTCCAAAATAAGATCTGTGTCCTTGAAGTTTATGATAATTTGATCTCCACTCAGAGTCCATTCATTTAGCATAGCAAACTGGATAATTTTTGCCCAGGGTTTTAAACAGTACTTGGGGTTTTTTTTCCATTTTTAATAATGATTACTATAGTAGCACCTGATTATGATGTTTTATTATAACTGCATTTTTCAAATTCATAATTCAGTAAAGTTATTGAGCAAAATTATAAACTGAAATAATACAATTGGTAATGTTTCTATGTTGGATCTACCACATCAGGTTTTGGAGCTTTCCACAAAATAAAGGATTTTTCTACAGATACCAAAGACCTGCTTTTAAAGGGTGTTTCTTTCTCTCTCTCTCAACATGGTGACTCAGATATTCAAAGTGAGAAAAATAGCTGCCTTTATAGTTTTCCAAAGCTATGTTTTCTTTTCAGTTTCTAGATATTTTCATGGTTTCCCCATTAATTTAATGGTCTACCATTGTCTTTTCTGGGTTGTTCTGTGCTGAGTTCTTGGAGCTAGTCTCCTCTGGCTGTGGAGGTGGTTATTCCTTGTATGATTTTCACCTCCCTGTAGCAAGGTGGAGCTTGAATGTTGCAGAGCAAATTATGAGCAGAGTTTTATAGATACATAAATCCATAACCACAGTTTCTGTGCATTTCCCAAAATAGCCATCAGGTTCACAACATTATCAGCTTTTGGCAGAGACCTTACCTGACATACATTAATACACAGTAATATTGTACACAGGCAGTTGATTCAACTGCATATTCTTTGTGATTCCAACCCCCTGTTCTCCCTTTAGTGTGTCTGGATCCTGATTGTCCAAGGAATATAGAAAAAGTAACATAAATTGCCTGTAACTTCTCTTTTCCTGCTGCACTCCAATCAGCCATTGCTTTCAAGAGGCCTAAGCAGTTTTCACATTTGATTAAACCTTCAGCTTCAGAGAATGCATTTTTCCAGTGGCAAAATCCAGATTTGATAGAAACCACATCAGCTCCCATTCCACCAGTGTTGCCCGGGCGTGCATGCAACCGACAAGGGAAACAAAAGGCCTTATCTTCTTTAACAGAAATGGTGCTCACAGCCCTGTTGTTGCTCCCTTGAGGAGTTCTCCTTGACACTGCAGTGGTGTGTCACAGTCCTGGATTCTAGGTGAGCATTCCAGGTTTAGTCCCCACAGCCATACTTGTGTGTATACACCAAAAGGAGTCTTCCACACTGCCTTAGATTTTTGCAGGAATGACACCCATCCCTCTTAATTTACTTCTTCCACAGGTCCTATTCATGACAGGTGACTCCCCGCCCCATTTTTTTCCTCTTCCTCCTTTCTTCCCTCCCTCCCTGCTATATAAACCCTGGATTCTCATTATCTGCTCCAAATCTGATGAAGTGGATCTTACCTATGAAAGCTCATTAACTAATTAATAAAATTGTGAGCCTTTAAGGTGCTACGGCACTTGCTTGTTTTTTGCCTTCAAAGGGAATTATTATCTCTTCACTCCCCTCCAAACTGGTAGGCAGGGCCTGGTCACAGCACTCCAAAACAAGAAGCCCACTTCACTGCTTTATATACTTTGCAAGCTTCCCTGCGGAGGCTGGCTCTGCAGATATTTTCTTACCATGCATGCACAATTTTTATTAGAGCAGCAACATGAGGAAGTCCCCAGTCTTCGCTTAGTTTAAACAGGGTCAAGAACATCTCCTTCTCTCCCAGGCTGCTAGAATCATGACACATTTTTCCTCTAATCTTCTCCATCCATGTGTGAAATAAATTTTACGTGCACAGAGGTATGTGCCCAAGTGCACTGCCATGACAAAGATGTGCTGCTTGCTGGGGCTGTTGTGCTTGCTCTGCTAATCAGCTGGGCAGTATTTGAGTCCCTCCTGGGTAGGTGCCCAAGTGCTCAGCTTACAGGGAACCCAAACTGTGACCCTGACTCTGTGGCCTTAGGACTATCATAACTCATCTGAGGAAACACATTTTTCAGCCTCTCATGACCCTACAGCCACAGGTTTGCAGGTGTCAAACTGTAAGGGTCTTTCTCTTGCCTAATTCCTCTGCCCCTGAGAGCAGTGGAGATGTAAGAAGCCAGAGTGGAGAAACATGGTGCACAGTGGGGCATATACAGGACATCTGTGGAGGCTAATGAATTTGATTTAAAGACATCCCACATCCTGACCACCCTTCATTTGGAATTTTAAATTTGAACTGAAAGCTACACCTGTTAGATTACTATGATTTTAGGATTTCAATATCATGTTGATTTTAGTGGTCCATAAATTGAGCTAATGGAATTTACTGTGATGACAGGCAGTTGAAAAAATCAGGCTAACTGACTTAAAATTGATTTTACCTCAGAGCAGACGCAGTCTAAGAGTGCAATGAAGACCAGTCCTGGCTGTGGTAACAAAGAGGTAGTTATCCCACTGCAGGGTGGACAGTAAATGTTCACTAGGAACTGGATGGAGATCACCAGTTAGTCATGAGCTGTTGTATTGTGAGAAATATCATCAATCTGTCACTGCCGGGGTCTTTCCACAATGGCTGCTCTTACACCATGATAGTGACACTGCTTAGAAACAATGGGTCTCTGCTGATGTAAAAAAAGCAAAACTCCTCTGATCTCAAAGGGGTTACACCCATTTATGCTAGCAGAGAAACTGACCATGCTTTGAGAAGTCAGGTCTGAGTTACACAGTCTCCTTTGCCTGTGTAACTCAGACGTCATTTGAACAGATTAGACAATAGCAAAATGGAGATGAGATGAAATTCAGGGCCAGATTTTCATCCTTGACTCTCATGCTACCTGCTTTTATCCTAATTCTGACATACTATGATATGAATTGACCTCTTTTTCTTTTCACCTTATGTGCTGGATTTACTAACAAAATGCATAGTAGAAGTTAGGCATGTAAGCATGAAGGCACCAGAGAGCAATTTCTTTCTCTTTCTCTCTCACACTGTGTATGTGTGTGTGTGTGTGTGTGTGTGTGTGTGTGTGTATCTATACACGTTGATTTGCCATGTGATTATTTCAACAGCCTTTCAATTTCATTAGGGATTCTGGTGAGAGTCAGGATGTCACTTATTTTTATTTAAAGGTTACAGGAAGGAAAATGAGTACTGACATCTTTTCCAAGCAGACCTGATTTATCAGCTCTCCTCCATAACTCCAGCCTTGATCGCTTCTGCATTAGTTTGGCTTTCTGAATATGTAAGGTATATTTTCAGCTTGTTACAGAGCAGGAGCCTCTCAGTTTCTCTTGTCCAGCTGTTGCTTTTTTTTAAAATTTTAGTTATTATTATTATTATTTTATTTTAACAGGAACACTCTAATTAGCTGCTATGAGGATTTGTGACTAAGTTGTAGATACTAGAATCTTCATGGAAATGTTGACTTTCTCTGGCAGATGCAGCTGGTTAACTCCAACCTCCATGTAAAGTAGCAAATTCTGATAAATAGCATGTTGGTTTGGGAGAGGGGACACCTAGGTTATTTTCCTGGCTCTACCACTGACTTACTGTATAGCCTTAGGCAAGTCATATCCCCTCACTTTTCCCCTCCTACCATTTGTCTTGTTTTTATTTACCCTTTAAGTTCTCTCAGCCAGGAACTTTTGACAAAGTGTGTATGTACAATGGGGGCCTCATCTTGACATGGGTCTCTAGGCTCATCCATAGTACAGATAATAAAGAAAGAGGCAGAGGGTCTTTGCCCAAGTGTAAGTAGAGTCTAGACAAGAGGGATCCTGCACAAAATTCCTAGGAATATCCTACTGCAAGGTTAAGCTGAGCTATATTTTGACCTGTTGTTTCAACAGCAAATCTAAAGACCCACTCCAGGAAGAAGGGTGTGCTGTGTGGGCAGGACTTTGAGGACATCTGCAGTACCTTAACGTGGGAATGGTGTGAGGAATAGAATGGGGATTACACCAGACAATGGTGGCAGACAGCTGGATGCTGTGCTCTTGGTCCAGCAAAACATTCCTAATGTTGCCTAGTATACTGGACTAACTCGAGTTAGGTCCAGTCCAGTTCCTAATGGACAATGGAACCACATCACAAAACATTCACTGGGACTTCATGGATCATTTCAGCAGTGAGGCCATAGTAGGTACAAGTTTTCCTTCTCTCTGATGTGGCACATCAGGGTTTAAAAGTAATCTTATTGTACTATCTGTGCTGTGGATAGAGGACTTCACAATCATTGAGAATGGACTAGAAAACAAACCATAATATTTTCTCCATAACAAGTGACCCAGTTTCTTATGTCTCTGTGGCATTTATTATTGATGATCACAATAAAACTCCCATTCACTTTGTTAGGGTCAAGTGTGACCCTTGCTAGAATGATAGAACTGGAAGTAACCTTGACAGGTCATCAAGTCCAGTCCCCTGCACTCATGGCAGGACCAAACATCATCTAAATCATGCCTAACAGTTGTTTTACTAATCTGCTGTTAAATATCACCAGTGATGGAAATTCCACAACCTCTCTTGGTAATTTATCCCAGTGTTTAACCACCCTGACAAGTAGGAAGTTTTTGCTAATGTCCAGCCTACAACACCCTTGCTGCTAAAAGGGAGAAGATGCTGGTGGGGATTTCTCCATGAAGGCACAACTTGCTTTCTTCTCGTGGTCTGAAGTGCCTGGCTTTTCCATTTTGAGACCTTTAAGGCATGCTGGAAATACCATTTTCTTTCCTGGAGGCATAAGGAGTCTGTAATGCAGGATTTAGGGAACATGAGGCCGATTTCTTTTTCTTGTTGTTGCTGTAAATGGGAGGCTGCTCCATGCTTTGTCTTTGGTAGTTTACATAATTATCAGGGGTACCTAGAATTTGGAGCCCCTGTGTCTGTTTTATAGATGTATCAACAAAATTGAAAGGCCTTTAGGGGTCAAAGGTTTTTGTTCCCTGTGTGCGTGGCAGGAGGAGTCTCATTCCCACTCTCAGGGTTTGTAGGTGCGACTGCAACACATTCACTCTTATAATATTTTCACGCGTCTTCCATTTCTGGTTGTGGCTGAGCCCAGAAATGCAGAAATAGTTTGAGACCAGAGCTATTTCTGATTCAGCTGGACACCCGGAGTGCTTCAAATCTCACACAGGAACCTGATCTTTTGAGATGTACAACTCAGATTTGTAAATCCAAGGCACTCAAAAGGCTCAAATAAACATCTCAGCTTTTTGATGCTTGCTTATCCGAATCAAAGATCCAAATGCTTTGAAGTTTGTCACCAAAATGCATGCACCTGTGCGAGGTCTGTGAAGGATAAAGAGTAATGCATGTAAAAGTAAACTATTTTGAATACAGCCATTAGACCATCTAGAAAAGTGCAATTTAAAAAGACAGAGTAGCCTGCAGCAACCGTGGTAACATTAACAGGAACACTTTATGCTAAATAAAAAACATTCAGGATGACATATCAAAGCACAATAGCCCCTGGTGTTGCATGAAATCTGTTACACGATTTTCCAAGTCAGGTTAAAAACAAGTGGGAATCTCACAGTGTTCATAGATGTGTGCGCTTAATTTTTTAACAACAAAAATCTAAAATACATGAATCTGTCTTGTTAAATGTCTGGAATTGTGGATGTTTAAAAAAATAGATTAAACTGGATTCAGAAATATATTGTCTTCATTGCAATGAAGTCCTTTTAAAAACAAAACAAAAATCTGTTAAAAGAAGAGTCCCAGACATCTGCATGCTGTAATTTGTCTTAGTGTACAAAGGAGAGGAAGAAAAAATCTTGCGGACGCACTTGAATGCCTGTGTGAAAATACGCATTGATTTAGTTCATTCTGCTATTCCACACACCACATAGCTGATTCTTTAGTGTTTGTACAGGCTGAAGCTTCCTAGTTCAACACGCTTGGGACCTGACTGGTGCTAAATGAGAGAATTTGACGGGCTACAGGAAGTCAATATTGTCTAGCACTATTACCTACATTTCCAGGCTATGTCTACAAGGCTGCATCTACACTTGCCTTCCTCTTTTGAAAGAGGCATGCAAATGAGGGAAATCAAAATGCAAATGAGGTGCAGATTTACATATCTAATACCTCATTTTCATATTCTTATTTCAAAAGAGCTTTTTTCATAAGAACATAAGAATGGCCATACTGGGTCAGACCAAAGGTCCATCCAGCCCAGCATCCCATCTGCCAACGGTGGCCAATGCCAGGTGCCCCAGAGAAGGAGAACAGAAGACAATGATCAAGTGATTTATCTCCTGCCATCCATCTCCTGCCCTTGTTCTGAAGGCTAGGACACCATACTTTATCCCTGGCTAATAGCCATTTATGGACCTAACCTGCAAAAATTTATCAAGCTCTTTTTTAAACCCTAATAGAGTCCTGGCCTTCACAGCCTCCTCGGGCAAGGAGTTCCACAGGTTGACTGTGCGCTGTGTGAAGAAAAATTTCCTTTTATTAGTTTTGAACCTACTACCCATCAATTTCATTTGGTGTCCCCTAGTTCTTGTATTATGGGAAAAGGTAAATAATTTTTCTATATTCACTTTCTCCACACCATTCATGATTTTATATACCTCTATCATATCGCCCCTCAATCGCCTCTTTTCCAAACTGAAAAGTCCCAGTCTCTCTAGCCTCTCCCCATATGGGACCCGTTCCAAGCCCCTAATCATCTTAGTCGCCTTTTTCTGAACCTTTTCTAATGCCAATATATCTTTTTTGAGGTGAGGAGACCACATCTGCACGCAGTACTCAAGATGTGGGCGTACCATAGTTTTATATAGGGGAAGTATGATATCTTTTGTCTTGTTATCGATCCCTTTTTTAATAATTCCTAACATCCTATTTGCCTTACTAACTGCCGCTGCACACTGCGTGGATGTCTTCAGAGAACTATCCACTATAACTCCAAGATCCCTTTCCTGATCTGTCGTAGCTAAATTTGACCCCATCATGTAGTACGTGTAATTTGGGTTATTTTTTCCAACATGCATTACCTTACACTTACCCACATTAAATTTCATTTGCTATTTTGCTGCCCAATCACTCAGTTTGCTGAGATCTTTTTGTAGTTCTTCACAATCTGTTTTGGTTTTGACTGTCCTGAACAACTTGGTGTCATCTGCAAACTTTGCCACCTCACTGCTTACCTCATTTTCTAGATCATTGATGAACAAGTTGAACAGATCGGTCCCAGGACTGACCCCTGGGGAACACCACTAGTTACCCTCCTCCATTGTGAAAATTTACCATTTATTCCCACCCTTTGTTTTCTGTCTTTTAACCAATTCCCGATCCATGAAAGGATCTTTCCTCCTATCCGATGACCACCTAATTTACGTAAAAGCCTTTGGTGTGGGACCATGTCAAAGGCTTTCTGGAAATCTAGGTATATTATGTCCACTGGGTGCCCCTTGTCTGCATGTTTATTAACCCCTTCAAAGAATTCTAATAGATTAGTTAGACACGACTTCCCTCTGCAGAAACCATGCTGACTTTTGCCCAACAATTCGTGCTCTTCTATGTGCCTTGCAATTTTATTCTTTACTAGTGTTTCTACTAATTTGCCTGGTACTGATGTTAAACTTATCGGTCTATAATTGCCAGGGTCTCCTCTAGAGCCTTTTTTAAATATTGGCGTTATATTGGCCGTCTTCCAGTCATTTGGTACCAAAGTGGATTTAAAGGATAGGTTACAAACCACTGTTAATAACTCCGCAATTTCACATTTGAGTTCTTTCAGAACCCTTGGGTGAATACCGTTTCGAAAGAAGAAAACCAGTGTAGACACTGCCCTTTCAAAAGTAAACCCCATATTCAAAAGAATCCTTCTTCCCATAAAAAGGGGCACTATATGAGGCTGCAGGACACTTAGCCACTCTGATAAGTGGTCGTCTGGCCAATTAAAATCATGCCAGATTTCAGATATTGCTGTGTGAGAGAGTGCCAGACTAGAGAGGTTCAACCTATAGTTATTTTTCTGAGTCTGTATGCTGAAGTGCTATCACCCCTTTGCAGAAGTTGAGGAGGAGATATATATATGGCATTGTGGTTTAAGCCCTGTAGAAATAACTGGCCCAAACAGGGAAAACCTGTATCACGTCTTTGTTCAGATTTTAAAGTGCTCTTCCAAAATATGGAAGCATTCAGGACCTGGTTTTTGGTATGTGCCCTTTTTTTCAGAATTCCACCTGCTGTGAGTAGTCTGTGAAAACCTTTAACCTAATTCCTCCCTGATGGCAATACCAGTAGCCTTAATGAATAGGTTGAATCTAACCTCTAACATCTAACTTTTCTTTGTACTACCCGGTGGGCCCCATTCAGCAAGCACTGAATGAGAACCATCATGTAGCGAGAAGTTATCAAACTGTTTGTGACTTGGGACATCAAAGTGCAATCATGGCAATGGGCATGATGTAAGCACCTAATTAGAATAAAATGACTGAACTTATTCTGCCCTGTGCAGCAGTGCTCCTAATATTTTACTCCTTCCTTTCCTGTACAGATGGGAACAGGTAAGTCGAGACGTGTGGTGGTCTTAGGGCTGCAATAACTCCTGTGCTCCATGCTAGAGATGGAGTGTATGTATTCCTACCCGCAGCCAGGGAACTAGGTCTGCCACTAGCAATGCTATGCAGGGTTGTTGTACACACGTGATTCCCAGAATATTAAAAAGAAAAAGACAGTTGGGTAATTTTTTTTTTTTTTTGGATCAGCTTCGGGTGGTGAGAGCCAAGCTTTTCATCTCACACAGCTCTTCTGAAGAAGAGCTCTGTGTGGCTCCAAAGCTTAGAATCATAGAATCCTAGGTATGGAAGGGACCTCAGGAGGTCATCGAGTCCAGATCTCTGCTTCAAGCAGGATCACCCCCAGCTAAGTCATCCCAGCCAGGACCTTGTCAAGCCAGGACTTAAAAGCCTCTAGGGTCTGGCCAAAAGAGTCTGAGAGAGGTACCGTGTTAGTCTGTATCTTAACAAAACAAAACAAAGCGGTTCTGTAGCATTTTAAAGACTAACAATATGATTTATATAGGTGATGAGCTTTCCTGGAACAGACCCACTTCTTCAGATCTGGAGAATAACTGAGAGAAAAAGATCTGATAGAAACGTGGTCCAATAACAGGTACTCACTCACAGGCACTACTGGCCTGACAAGTGGGTGGGTCCCCAGGCAGCTCTCTGACAGTGGGGCCCAGCTGGTGGGTAGTGGATGCTATCATCAGTTGGAGCCCAGAGCCCTGAAGGTGCAGAGCCTGAGGCAACTGCCTTTCCCTAAGGCCAGGCCTGTGAGGGAAAGGCTGCCATGCAGTTTTCTGAGGCTCAGGGCTGTTTATTTTAGTCATCTGCTCTCCCTACAAACAATAGTGATCATCACTCATGTATATCTGGGGGTAGGAAAAATATTTAGAATGTTCTTAGGCTGAACATGGTTCTACATGGCCCACTGAAAACCGATCAAAACTGGGATGTTTATTCTTCAGCAGATAGATGGAGCTGTACCTGAGCAAGTGTCCCATATCATGAGATTACCTAGCCATGTAAGATGGCTAATTGTGCTGTAATTATCTGTACAAGCAGGCCTGCCAACAGGGTGAGAGCAAAGAGGGCAGTTGCACTGGTGTCCAGTGATTCCATGGGGCTCAGGGCTCCTGGCCACCACATCTGCTACAGCAGCAGCAGCAGCAGCAGAGTCTGGAGCTCTGATCCCTTTAAATTAGCAACAGAGTCCCACGTGGCATGCTGCAGAGCCCTGGGCAGCATACTTTGGATGGCTCTGGGGGCCACACCCAGCCTTCAGTGCCACCTGGACCATGTGCCTCAGGCCCTGCCCCTTCTCCCTAAGGCCCCGACCCTTTCTAGATTGTAGAGTCAACCCCCCAGCCTTGCCCAGGGGCTCAGTGAGGCTGTTGGCTTGCCTGTGTAGGACAGACTGATTTGCAAAGTCCAGGAAAGTGCATACAGCTGCGCTGCCAAATCACAACATTCTACACAACAATGGCACTTGTAAGATACTGATGTTTACAGAGCATCAGTGCATTATGCACATTCTCCCTCAATCAATGCTTTATGCATCCTGCTGGTGTTGCTGATATACATCCACTCGAGCTCCTTCCTTTCCTTCTCTCCTCTCCATCACTGCAGGCCTTTAGGGAAATGCCCCTTGGCTTCTTTGCAGTAACTCTCTGGCACAGAGGTTGTGTCCTGGATCAATGCCTTTACTTGTGGTAAATTCTGCAGTCTGACTTGCACAGGGGGCTGTCCCTTGTAAAGCATTTGGGGGTCCGGTCTACCTCTGTTGGGCTTCTTTAAAGAAAACAAGCCCACCTCGAGTAATTTATTGCCCATCTATATAGTGGTTAATTGGCTAAGGATTATCTGGACCTGACAGACAGTTACCAGAGCTCACCTGGAAGAAGTCCACGTAGAGAGAGGTCTTCATAGAGAAAGTATAGTAGTGCAGGAATGCCAAGTAGCCACAGAAGGTCCTGGGAGGTCCAGCTTCCAAGGAACCCCACACAGCTTGGGGAAGAGCTTCTGGCAGCTGCAGACCCTGCACAGACTCTGGTTCCAGGAAGGAATCCAGATCTGAGAGCGCCACATGGGCAAAGGGCCTGGACGTGGACGTGAAACTTAGACTGAGCCTGCCTCCCTGGTGTGAGGTGCTTTCTTGTGCTTGTTAAATTTTCTGCTAATAAATAAGATGTTCAGAAGATGGCGTTGTCTGATACGTGAAAGCCTTGCTGAAATTATTTACAGCCCCCCTCTGGACATTCAAACATGGTGTACCTGCAGTTCCGCAACTGCCGCAAGGGGCATGTGGGATTGCACACGGTTTGTCACAGATTCATGTATGTGAACTCTTTGAGCACTACATTTGGCTGACTGACATCAATGGCGTTTTGCAATGGCAGGTTGGGGTCTAGTTAAATGTAACCAAAAATACAAATTTATCCATCATTTACCTATTTGTTGCACTTTCTGCAATTCACTCCAACAAGGAAGCTAGACTTCTTGTTTCAGATCTCTTTCATTTGGTGCTCCATGGATTTGTGCTAAGGTTTCCCAGCACCATTGGCAATTCTTTCTATCACATGCAGAAAGGAGGGAGTAGATGGAGGAACGCTTCTTATTTTGCAGGTTTTCTTGTCTCCCTGAATTTGTTATTCACTGTCCATTTAAAAAAAAAAGTAATAAAACCATATAGTTAACTTTCTCAGTTCTGATTCAGTGCGATATAAAAATGAGAATCTCATAAAACATATCAATTTTCTCCAATTATTTTCTATGGATATGAAAAGACAAGAAAACAATAGCTGCTCAGTTTTGCTTGTAGAACAAATTTTGAGGGATATTCCTTTGCCTTTAAAGTAATTTAAAGATATAATTTTACACTAATCTTGGCATTAGGGCCCTTATTCATAAATGCCTCTTTGGGACTTTGTTGTTTTTTTTCTCTTTCTCTATACAGGACTCTTCCAGGTAACAGCTTATGGAATAACTAGCAGTTAGTGATCTACAAATATTGAACGCAATATCTACTCAGCAGACAACTGGACAGGTAAGCAAGTAGTAGTTGTTTTATTATTTTGGTTTTTCAGTTTCTAATCTTGTTCTGTGTGAAGTGGTTTGCAATCAGATTCTGATCAATTAAATGTTTCTTAAAATCAAGGGCTATTCTGAATTTCTCTCATCCTCTGTTTGCCTGAAGAACTTCAATGTCAGCAAATTCCATCTATGCTGTATCTTGAAAGATAATGTTTTCACTTTGCAAGTAAACCATTTTATTTCATGGTGCATCATGGGGTTATGTAGATGAAGTTTTATCTCCTGTTGGTTTTATTCAAAATCCGTGGTGCTGACTTTCACGTATATTTGTGCATGAGCAAGAAATGTTTATTGTTGTTTTTCTCCTCCGCCCCCACTGTATTTGGTGCACTGAGTTTATTGTAACTATTACGTTGGCAGCTAGTTGTTGAAAGTTTGCGGGCCTGTAAATGCCAATGCAGCTTTTATTTCTATCTGAGCAATGCTATTCAGAGAGATTAATGTATTTAAAGGGAAACTGTCCAGAAGTATAAAAATCTAAAGGAATCCTTATAGGGTTACAGTAACTGGCTTACTAAGTGTCCTTGAATAAGTCATAATGCTTCTGTTCTTCAGTTTCTCCATCAGTTATGTGGGGCAAAACTGTGCTTTTGCAAATAAATTCAGCGAATGTGCCTTATTTTATGTAACCAGTGAGCTTATCAGTCAGCTAATAAAAACCTAACTCATTAAATGTGCCAAGAACACACCTCTTCCCAGAAACACACAAAAGGTGCAATCATTTAAAATATGACTTAGTTCACTTGATGAGTCACTGCCTAGGATTGCGTAATGTAGCCCTCCCATTCTTCTTCTATGACCCCATTGTTTCCTGCACATACTGGCTACATCTGCAGTACAGCAGTCCTTCAAAAAAAGTTCTTTCGGAAGATCTCTTTCAAAAACCTTCTTTGGAAAGATCGTGACCACACACACAGAAGTGGATTGCAAAATCGATGCACTCTCTCGATAGAGAGCAGCCACACTCCGGCCAGTCTTCCAAACCAATGGGCTAGGAAGCACCGCGGATCAAAAAATCTGGTGCTATGGAGGACTGCTCTTTCAAAAAAAAGGGCCCACGGGGCATATACACGTTTTTATCTTAAATCTTACAGGAAAAAGGCATTCTTCCTCATCCAGGAGTGGAAAAGGGCCGCCAGAAAATGCCACATGCTTCCCATGTAATACTGAAAGAACACATTTTGTGTCTAGATGTTCGACACAATTTTTCGAAAAAGCCCGCTTGAGTAGACTTAACCACTGTGTGTAATAGTTAAATTGCTCACAAGATCTTCGATGCAGGGATTCTGTCTCACTGACCTGCGAGGCATAGAGCTGTTTGCTTCAGAGGAAATAGGACTGTGATAGGATGTTTACTGCACATGAGATTTGAAGGCTTTAAGGTGGTGAGGTAGGCCAATTAACTGCTCAGGCTGCCCTGGAAGAGAAACCGAGGAGCAGGGGTTGACTGTAGATGAGACTCAGTTGGCCTGGGATAGGTAGGTCCTGTATGAAGTCCAGAAGCTGACAGGAGCTAGTGCAGTAGTGGGCAGAATATGGCCTGTGGTCTAGATCCAACTTGCCTAACATTGCTGTGTGGCCTGCAATGCAACAGAGCGCTCAGGCAGGCTGCCGGCCACAGACCCATGCCACTCCTGGAAGTGTCTGGAAAGCAGCCAGTGGGAGCTGCAGAAGAAGTCTTTGTGGGTGCTGGGAAGGCATGAGACTTGCTTCTCCCTCCCCCCCAGAGGGGCACATACAAACATGGTAGCAGCATCAGCCGGCTGCTTCTGGGAGTTCCATGGATCCATGGTGTGCCAAGGCAGACAGGCAACCTGCTGGAGCACCCTGCTGTGCCACCAGCAAGGAGCCACTTGTGGTAAGCGTCTCTTGGCCAGTGCTTGAATTTAACACCCCCCTGCCACCACCCAATCCTCTGCCCCAAGTCCAAACCTGCTGCTGCATCAAACTCACCCTCTTCTGCATCCCAACATTCTTCCCCAGTCTAAAGCCCCATCCTACACCCAAACTCCCTCCCAGACTCCATGCTCCCTCCATGAATATAGTGGAAATCTGCAGCCTCTGACAATGCACCAAAATTCATGAAGTGGCTCCTCGCACAAATTATTGCCCACATTTGAGCCAAGGGCTTCAGGGAACTAGTCCCCACTTGCTTTCTGGAAGAAAGGAAGCATGCGGGTGGCAAACCCAGAGGCAGGCAGAGGGGATAGATGGTATTTAGAGCATAGGGCCCTCAGCTAAGATTAGAGTCCCTTCTTGCTGTTTGTGTACATAGTGATAGTCCTTGCTCTGGAGAGCTAACAGCCTCAATAGACAAAGACAAAGGGTGAAAGGAAGAACAGCCACAGATGTCAAATGACCTGCCCTGAGCATCACAGGTGTATTTCCAGCTCAGCCTATGACTTACTAAAGTCTCCTGACTCCTATGCCAGTGCTTTGTGCTTTCACTCATGGTGCCTTGTGGTTACACTCGGGGCAATCCGGCTTTTATGTTTGGATTCATTATCCAATTGTTATTTATATAACAGCCTTTACTGGCATGACTTGTAAAACCTCCCATTTATATCAATAAGATACTGAAATATTTGGACCTAAGCTTCTTGCTACTCTCCAGTTACCTCTGCTTTTCTTTTAATCATTAGAAATTATCTTGGAATACTGTCTATACAGAACAGAACCAATATGCACTGACACTGCCTTGTAGTGCCATATGCAAATAGAGTTAATAATTTGTAGTATGGTGTTTTGGATGATATCTGGAAATGGATGTTGGGATAGTATTGGAGATGAGAATAATAATCCAAAATTCTTTGCACAAAGTATTTTCTTAAGCGCTCCAAATGATTAGAGTGAAGTTAAAAGTACTCAAGCTATTTGCAGAAGCCATGGTGAGCCCACACCAGATGGCCTTTCAGGGCTGAATCCGTTGATCAAAATGCTCTCGCATGTTCCCATTTTAATGCAGGTCAACCAATAATAAACACTGGTCAAAGAAATTCCAACAGCATTGGGAGCATGTTAAATAAACAAAAGAGTTAAACACAACCTAGGGCAGAGGCTGAAGGCTTCTGCCAACTCTTGTTTGAGTACTACAAACTAGGCCCTATTTTGTAGCAGACCCCAGGTCAAAGGGAAAGTGATTAATCTTGCTTTTGCTGGAGGAAACGATGTAGTCTTCCTCCGTGAATGTTTAAAAATGCAGTTTTACTTCAGAAAAGTTACATTAATCATCATCCACTATTTTTCTGAAATGCTTTTGTAGCACGGTGCTACCTGCTGATTAATGGTCTCCTTCTCTCGTTCAGAACCACCTGTGGAAATGCTGAGCTTGTACACTTGAATTGTTGGGAATTTTACTTCCCACAAATCCTGTGTGTACAAGTGCATTTGGTCACATTAGGCTCATGCTGAGTTTGTCATTGTGCATCCTTGAGATTGCAAACCAGTAGAGTGGCTTCCTCATTCCCATGGATTTACATTAAATGCAAGGTGATAAAGTGCTGTTTAGTTGTGGGGGGGAGGGGGAAGAAAGACAATTGTGTAGTGACAGGCACAAGTTAAAAGTGACAAGTAAAGTGCCTGCTGAATTTTTCAGCATGACAGTGCATCTGAATTGAGTAATGCCTGGGTGAGGCAGATAAAGAGAGCAAGTACTGTTGCCACAAGGTTCAGAACTAAACAGCAATATGGTTTTCACCACCTTTAAAAGGGAAAGTTTTCAGTGCTTCTCTCTCTTACTGGTTTCAGATAAATAAATCCAGCACATCGAAGAGCCTTAATGCAACAAGGAGAAAATTGAGCTCTTGTCTATTTTTATGTAAAATATATGTAGTGTGACTAAGCATGTATTGGGTTACAAGCATCACACATACAGAAGTACTGTATGTTGAGTACGAAATTGATGTTGAATCAAAGGTCCAATGTTGTCATCCTTTCAAATATAAATGTGTACTCAGAAATACATTTTGGACACTGTCACAGGATAGCTGATCTTTGAAGGGGAGTAGGGCCTAGCCCCTGATAAACTGAAGCTGAGTCCAAGGTTCAGGAGATGGCTTCAAAATCACATGGTCCTCATTATTAGAAAAAGAAGTAGGTCAGGTGCGCAGGAGAGCCACAAAGAATAGGAAGGCACTTTAGGAAACTATGGCCAGGGGTTAGCACTCGAAGTTATACATGACTGTCAAGCAGATGGCCTGCAGTGTGTAATCCTGTGGGAGTCAAGGTGAACTTCTTTCTCCCTAGGCTGAAGGTGTGAGGAGTATAGTTCTGAGGGGTGTCAATGGACTCCTGCAGAAGTCAGAGGAAACAGAGAATGTTGATACATTGGACATTCTGAAGAGCTGAAACTGAAGCCCTGGAGGAAGTGGGGTCTGGAAGCTAGAGCATGTTCAGTGCATGGCCTGGTGAATTAGTGTACCAGTTCATGGAAGTTAACATGAATTGCAAATGTCTGTTTTACAGATGATAAAAAATGCATTCAGGTAACCTGAGACAATCACTGTCTGAATCAATAGCAACTGATTAATCCAAATGGTACTTTTAAAAATATGTAGCATTATGAACCTGTGTCATCAAATTCTGACACCCCTTTAATTACTGTGACCAACTCCATGTGATGCATTGCACCTGCAATGGGGCTTCAGACATGTAAGACAAAACCAAAGACCACAGTGCTGAAACCATGTGTTTGGCTGGCAGGTGGATCCTCTGAGTCAAATATTAGGACACAAATGCTCCTATTGTTTTATTATCATTATTATTGGTTGTGAAACAGTCAGAAAGCAAGGCATGCATGTGTGCAGCAGCTGGGTAGGGGGATAAGCAATAGGATGGCTTCATGGATTATCACTTCAGAATTCTGAATACATTATCCTCTGCATCACAGACATCTCTTTTTGTCTCCCATGTTGGTTGCAGAAGTTATCTGTGCCACTGCACATGCATCTGAAAACTTTCCAAGGAAAAAAAGACTATTGAAATGTAGTGCTATAATGCAATATAATACAACACCCTCTATAGATAACTGTGTTCCCATTCCTGTAATACACAGGTACAGGGCATTATCCAGTAAATGAACATATCATGTCTTGTGCTCTAGCTCTCAACTTATGTCCACTGTCAGTTCAAAGCCTTGTTCCTAGTCTTCCCATGGGTGGATGAAGTATGTGAAAGGTAGAGATAGTGTTCTTAGGCAGAGAGGTTCAGCTGTGGAACAAACTTCCAGAAAGGAATCACACTATTAAAGTCCAGGCCCTTCCAGGCTATTCTGCAAAAACTGCACCTTTGACCAATCTTTCTCACTATTGCCAAAACCCAGACTGCCCTCTTACACATTCCATAAGCACATACTCTAATAACATGGAGAAGAAGAGCTGAAAACATAATGCAGTCCACTAGATCTAACTTATGCAGGAAATGCACATATTTATATAGAGTGATTCTGGATTATCACTTCAGAATTCTGAAGATCTGAGCTTGGATCCTAGTTAGTTCATAAATAAATATGGCTCCTCATTGGACTCTAATTTCTCAATTTAAAAAGCCAACAACTGCCAAATTCAGCAGAGCTAGCAGTCTTTCTTTAATAGAGATCCATGATTTAAGCAGCTACAGGACTTAAAATTTACAGGGGAGCATGGAGCAATCAATAACAGTTCAAAGTTTTACAGCAACCTTCACCCAAGAACCTTGCAATGCTTTACCAGCATTAATTAAGTCGTGTATCAGCCAACACCACCCTCCCCCTCTCCCCCCGGATCAGAAAAGTGCTAGTATTTCCCACATGGAGACATTTGAAGCATATAAAGGTTAAGTGACTCAATGGCAGTCACACATTTGTGCTGACAATAAAAGCCTTAACTCCTGACACCCAGGCCTGTGAGCTAACCTCTAGACAGCTAACCTACTCAAAGTTAAACTTGGGGACTTCAAAACTCTGAAGTTCAGCAGGGGTCTGATTCATTGAAGCCTACAGCTATCTTACCATTGATTGTAATGGGCATGGGATGGACTAGTGTATCCTGTATGGCTATTCTCAGCAGCTCAGAATACAGTCAGTGTCAACTGTTCTGTGGCAAATAAGCATTTAGTTGTAGCATTTAAATAAAACATTTTCATGGATCTTTTCCTTTTCAGGATTCAAAAATTAATTTGAATATATTTTATTAGTTTAATCAATTGTATTGAGGCCTCCTTTCTGCTCTCAAGTTGTTGTGCAGTCACTACTGGTTGCAGAGGGTGTTACAGAATTTGAGTGTAGGCGTAATGAATATTTATGGAAGTATCAACAAGTGTAGTCTAGTTTGAATGCGAGAAAAACTTAGTAACACAGGAAACACAAAGAATGACATTCATGGCACGCACAAAATGCAACTTCACTATCTAAAGATATATCTGCACAGCAAAGTTATTTCAAAATAACAGCCATTATTATTTCAAAATAATTTTACTAGCATCTGCACAACTCAACCATTATTTCAAAATAGTTTCAAAATAGTGTTTGGCTTATTTTGAAATAGGTAAACCTCATTGGCGCCATGTCTACACTAGCAATTTATTTAAAAATAACTTTGAAATAAGGTCTCCTTTCTAAAAGCCCCATGGAGCGACTACACACATTATGTGCTACTTCAAAATTGGGATTGAAATAATGGGGCCACATTTCGAAGTCATTCTTCCTTTCCCATATTGGGAATTGTGCCCTATTTCAAAGTGTAACTTCGGAATAGGACGTGTGTAGACGCTCTGCATTCCACTCTTTTGAAATAGCAGGTCTGCCATAGCAGCAGCCCACAGGAGCGTGGAGACACTCTGGTTGCCCCAGGTGGGCCTCTATGATCACTGCTGTCCATGCTCAAGGAAATACACCCCCAGCAACCCATGGCAGGAAGATGAGAGTGTGATAGCACCAGGGAGAACATAAGCTCTCAGCTGAATGCCCTTTCTCCAGTGACAAGGCAGAGATCACCCCCCCCAACACACACACACACACACACACACACACACACACACACACACACACACACACACACACACCAATGGCAAGTAGCCAAGAGCCCTGTGCCCCGAGGGGTCCCCTGGTAAGTCCTCCCAGGAGCCGAGCAAGCGCAGAGCCAGAAGGGGCCCCTCCTGGTCCGAGGAGGAGCTCACGGACCTCCTCAACTTCGGGGGGGAAGAGGAGGTCCTCCTCCAGACCGGTATGTGTTGTTGCAATGTGGACACATTTGACTGGCTCTTCAGAGACCTCAGTTGCAGGGGGCACCCTAGCTGTACCGGGGACCAGGTACAGTCCAAAGTGAATGAGCTGAGGCAGGCATACTGGCCAAGCTAAGTGCTATTTCAAAATACATTTTGTGTGGAGCACCATTATTTCAGAATAAGCTTTTCCAGAATATCTCTTCTGGAATAGCTTATTTGGAAATAACACTGCTACATACACATAGCCGAATTGAAGTCTTTCATAGGAATATATTAGCAAATGATGGTTAGTTTCTATGGGTCACTGTTATGAGCCTGAATCCAAACTCCAAGGCTGAGCAACTTGAGACATTGGAAGAGTTTGGAACCACACCTGGACATCACCCACAGTTTGTTACTTCGTCTGAACCAAGTGACCCCAGAACTCTGAAGTTCAGAAGGGGTCTAATTCATTGTAGTCCATGGCTGTCTTACCATCGATTGTAATGGGCACTGAATGGATCAGTGTATCCTGTATGCTGTGCGCTTGTGCAACTGCTCAGAATAGATTTAGGTGCCCCCCAGCCGATTAGCAAAGCGCCCACCACTAGATTTTTAGTTTCTACTGGTGGTGCACTTTAGTTCATGCCTCAGTGCACATAAAATTATTCCACACATGGATGGAAAAATGCACACATGGATCGAAAAGCATAGAGGGAACACTGGATGGGACTTATTCAGACTTTGAGAGTTGGATTCCCCCAGTCTTCTTCAGAGCTGTTACGCAGGTAGGTAACAGAAAAGGAGAGAGAGAATTTCATTGGACCATCATTTAATAGTTCTCTGACTGGATGACTACTTCCTGAGATAATATGATGTTATGCAGTTTAAGAGAGTGAAAACTAGGCTAATTCCAGTGATCTACTTTTCCTGGAAAAAATAAAGGAAAATCTGTCTTCCTACCTTACCACATAGCCAGGGAGCGTACAAGGCTATAACCCACCACAGGCCTCACATGAAGGAAACAATTATATCTATATATAATCTTACTTCAGCAAATCTAGTGGACCAAGCTGGTTAACCTATTGTTTTGAACAGGTCTTCAAAAGCCAGAATTCACTGTTGAGGGCCCTGTAAGTGACCCACAGCATGGCCTCAGACCAGCCATCATCTATGTTGGTTTCTTTATCTGTAAAATGAGGATAATTTAACATGCCTGGAAGTAGCTGTAGGGAAAGATTATAAACTAGTTTGTACAAATGTTTTCAGTGCTAATTGGTGTGAACAGGTTGCAAACTACAAATTAGCCTATTTGTCTTCACTGTAACTCTATGAAGTAGCGAAATATAATTATATCCAGGTACTCCTGTCTCCTCTAAGTCCGAACTCATCTGAAGAGCTTATTTTTGTTGCCCATTTGCTCTGCCTTTTATGTGCCTGCTCTACAAAAGGGGCCAGGTACTCTTCTACATCATTCATATTGTGCCTTTCAGCAACTCCTATGTCTTCAATTGCCGCTGCACATCTTCTTAACAAGATTGGGTCATAGAATCAGAGAACACTAAAACTGGAAAGGTCATTGAAAGGGCACTGAGTCCAGTTACCTGCCCTCTTGGCAGGACTCAGCGTCATCATGCCCGCCTCTGAACACTAGAATTGGGTAAACAATCCATGCAAAATACTGGCTTGGGGAGAGGGCAGAAGAGGAATCACTTACTTTTCTCACACCAGTTCTGTTTTAGATTCCCATGAGTGGTGTAGTCACCATGATTAATGGAAGGAGTGGTTATTGGTATGATGAATTGAAACTGAGTTACTTGTGAAGTACTTTTGAGGAATAACTTTAAATCAGAAATACAGTTGAGATAACCATAAGCTTCTTTCTAAACATCCATCCACAGGAAAAACAGGCTAAATTTTTAAAATAAATTATTCACTAAAAACAATTCACTTAGTTCTGAATATGGAAATGAGTTTTAAATGATATAGGCCCTTTGTTGTCCTGAATGCCAAAAGGTGTAGTTATAAATCGTTTTGCCTCATGACCTACAAGGACTGCATTACAGCTGTCAATTATCAGAGTGCCGTGAAAAGGGTTTATATATAGCAGCCTGCTGTATAACCCCTCCTCCCCTTCTCCATTTTCCTTTGTCACAGTGGTTTGCTCTTTTGGCATTCAGGGAAAGAGAAGCAAAAATGTAGAGGTGGAAAAAGTATCCAAAAAGTTACTTGAGTAAAAGTGTGGCTGCTTTCACTTCTAGATACTTGAGTACAATCAAGATGCAGCGTGTGTGTGTGCTTTTACTCAAGTAGGTTTCCAGAGGGACACTGCGGTGATTTTTACTTAAGTGCACCCCCCCCACACACATCAAAGGAGCTGGACTTTTATTCAAGTAACTTTTGGGGTACTTTTTCCACCTTTGCAAAAAGGCAATCACAATGGATAGAGAAGTCATATGCTCAGACCTGTTGTCTTCATTCTTTCTAACATCTAATGTTGCTCTCCTTCTGTGTGCATGCACTCTAAACAACAAAGCTTTAACATTTCCTCTAAGGATTTAAAAATCACATCAAGTATATTTACTTAAACATTCCAATGTCCCTTTAATTAACCGTAAGTTGAGAAACAGAACAATAAACTGTCTGAAAGCTGATTTCTAGTAAGGCTAGACAAAACAGCCATACTACACGGGTTAAATGGACTAAAAGTCGTGTTTGTAAAGGCATGGAAAAAGACATACCAGTAGTAATCAATCACCAACATACACTCTGAAGTACATAGCTTCATAGCACAGTCAAACTAGGCATAATGTACTTATGAAAATTACATAAGGTACGAAGCTTAGTCTGGACAAATTTCAAAAACTTTATTAAAATTGAACACCCAGGCATCTTGCCCATACTGGTCTTAGCATACTGGAAAGACAGAGAATTTCATGCACATAAGAAAAAGATAAATGATCATGCAGCTTCTGTTTTCTGGGGGATAATTGTGCATTATGGTTTATAAACTCCCAGAAGAAAAGTCATTCATCCAGGTTGCTGTTTCTTGTGGGGGTGATTTTCTCTATGCAAAGTATTGTTATTTTCTGCTTCAATTCACTTTACTCTTAATGGCTAATAACCAGTAATGCCAGCCCCAAGAGTTCAAAAATTGTGAGTCAGGCACCAAAATGAGATTTTTAAAAATGTTCTTCTGGTTTCGAATCTTAGGGCCTCATGTTCTTGTGTTTTTTTGCTCCACAAATGTACAGGGTAAATCTGAGATTCTAATGGGCAAATGAATACAGGACCTGGGACTCCAAAAGTTCCAGTAAATGAAAAATGCGTGCCTCAAGTTCACTCATTTTTAAATGCCAGTTTCTGATCATTCACATTATTGTAGCTGTCTTGGTTCCAGGATGTTGGAAAGATAAGGTTGGTGACATAATATATGCATTGGACCAGTATCTGTTGGTGAAACAGATGAGCATTTGAGCTTACAGAGAGCTCTTCTTTGTCTCTCTCACTTCTCAAAGGGCATTGTTTAAAATAGTACGTATTTAACTTTTTAAGCCCTTAACGTTATGCGAGTATTTCTGGTCTTCCCACTAACCGTGTGTGTTTTTAACAAAGGAGAAATGAGAGGAACAAAGTAAATGTATGGCTATTTAAAAACCTGCCCTGAGAAGCATAAACTGCAATAATTTTTCCACTAAATTTTCCAGTATATTTGTCCTAAAAGTTTTTGAGAGAGAATTCTTTCAGGCTAACTATATCTGTATGAAGATGTGTTCAGCAGCATGTTGGGGGTTGCAGTTGTGATCATGCATATGACACTACCAAGTCCATGCTCACTCTCTTCCATTTATTAATTTGGATTTGCATTAGAAATTTGGTTGTCTGAGAACCTCTTACAGTCACAGAACAAAAATACACCTTGGGTCCATCTACACTTGCATGCCTCTTTCAAAAGAGATATGCAAATTGAAAATGTAAATGAGGTATAAATTTGTATATTTGACCCCTCATTTGCATATTTTAATTTCAAAAGCACTTCTTTCAAAAGAAGGAAGACAGTGTAGATGCTGCTCTTTCAAAAGTAAACCCCATCTTCAAAATAATCCTTCTTCCCATTAAATAAAGGGGATTTCAAATTTCCCGGGGTCCTTTCAAAAAGGACACCTGTTTGGACGAGCCGCGCGACAGCGAGCCACGGCAATGTTGAAGTGTCATGGTCACCCGCATGCTAATGAGGCACTGAATATGTATTTCAGCGCTTCATTAATGGTCTTCAAAATGGCCATTTGAATGGCCATTTCAAAGTTTTGGGTTAGTGTAGACACGGCACATATGTGTAATATGTTTTCCCATATAAGCTCACTCTTATCTTCAGTTTAGCTCATGGCTTGTCTGGGAATTTCAACTTAAGGACACTAAAGTGACTCTCTTTTGTGATTTTGACTAAACCTATTCAACCACTAAGACCTGCCACAGAGTCTCTGTATATACACTTGGTGCTGCGGTAGTTCAATGACCATTAATATATAGTGGAAAAATTCTGACTCTGTAAGGTTTTCTCAACAGAAATGAAAGCATGATTAAGAAGATAATCTGATAAATGCCATTCGCACTTTGCAGAGTTTATTATCCCATTGCAGTTCTCTGTTTTAGAGACTGCTCATTACCAGAATGTATATAGCTGTTATCCCGAGAAAAAGATAAATTTGATTTCTCTCTTGATTTTTAATTTGTATCCATTCATTTATGTGGCTTTCTTTCCATCCTCTTACAAAGTGGATTGAACTAATCAGGAATAGTTAAACTGCTGTCAATTCACAAGTATCAGAGGGGTAGCCAAGTTAGTCTGTATCTTCAAAAGCAACAAGTCTTGTGGTACCTTATAGAATAAGCAAAATATCTGTTAGTCTATAGACTAACCAAAAGACTTCTTGTTGTTTTTCAATACACAGTTTACCTGATTCCAGATTACCTTTTCTCCATAAACAAGCTCTAAATCTCCATTTATCTCAGTTGTGACAGCATCTCACAAACAGGGAAATGATGTCTCAAGTAGGCAGGTGCCAAATAGCCAGGATTTGACACCTAAAATTCCACCTGTAGCCCAGCCATCATTAAATTCTGATGTCATGCTCAGAAAGAGCTCACTGCTGATGCAAGCAGCATCTCAGTGAACTCTCCCCTGAGGATACTTTGGGAAAGGGAAAGACTTCTGGAGCAAATGGTATTTACGTGAACACATCTACTCTGTGTAGGTGTCTAGCAGGAGACAGGAGCTGTGTAGCTCCCAGTGATCAGCTTTGGCTGGTGCTGGGTCACAAATCACTTCAGTACTGAATGCAGGGTAGTGAAATGTTGTTATCCTTATTGTATGACAAAAGGGGAGCAGAACTCCACTGAGCTTGTCCTGATTGGGGATCACCCACTGCTGAAAGGGCCTTGCTAAGTCCAGGGCTCAAATGGCAGACCCCTTTGAAAGTAAGAGGGGTTGTGGACAGGTTTCCCAACTGGCACGTGTGTATTCGCCTCATCTAAAGCTAAAACCCTGCAGGTCACAGCAGAGAGGTAGGTGGCAGAAGAAGTTGACTGATGGTTGTTTGGCAGAGCAGCGAGCAGAATGAGCGATTAGCAGACAGGCAGCCTAGGGCAACCACAGCAGGCAGGACAGCCAGTCAGAGCAAATGCTCAGATGGCAGAGCAAGCAAGGTGCCGTTTTTTCTGGAAGTGTGGGATGTGAACTACTGTAGATGCACCTGTGACTTGTGGGTCCTCCCTGACTGAAGATGACTACTGTGAGTGGGGGACAGTGAGGGAGCAAAGGGGGCACAGAAAAGGAACTTTTGGTTGCAAAACTCAGGAACGTGAAGCAGAACTCTGCCCTAAGCACACTGAGGTAAGCATCCTGCTCACAGTTTCATGATTATGAATCCGGCTTGTGGCATTTTCCCTAATTAATGTCAGATAACTTCTCTTCTTTCAACAAAAGTTTCTTTTCTACACTCAGAATCTGTACTTGTGAAAGGGGAAGTATTATCTCTCAGAGATACCTGGGGTGGTATGTAATTTTCCTAGGTTCCTGGATGGGGGCCCTAGTTGCTGCTGACTCCATCTGGCAGAAGGGTTACACTTAGAATAGAGCACATTTTGGCCAGGTGACTGCTCCACTTAATTTTGTTATCCATGAGAATGCATCAGTATGTAACCCAGAGACACTGAGCCTACTGGAACAGATGAAGTCTGCTCTAAAGCTTTAACCCAGTGTTGATTGATCTTTAACTCGTGCAGTAGAGGCTCCTGGCTTTAACCCATGAGGTCTGAGGTTCAGTCCTGCCCTGCTGATGACTTGAATCTGTTTCCTCTCATTGCCTCTGGGTTACAAATAGAAGGGGTTCAGCGATTCACAGTGGAAAAATGTCAGCTCGGAGGAGACACTGAAACAAATGGGCCCCCCAAAGTTCGGAGAATAGATGAAAAGGAGGAGAAGATATAAAAGGGAGAGGTAAAACACTTAACTATGTAAAGATGGTAAATTAGGGAGTTCCTCTCTATGTAAAGAGATTTTAGGAGTCACCATGCCCCTAAGGGCAGCTCATCCACCGGAGCCCCGAATCAGTGTTCCTTTGCTTTGGCTGCAGTGGATATCGATGGCTTTGCTTCCGACCTAGTGGCTGGTTGTATGTCCAGCTAAATGCTTATCATACACAGCAACCCTCCCTTACATTCACATGTGGTTTCATCTATCCACTATCTGGTATTTACCCCTGTGATAAGCATGATACCTCACATACATACTCTTCTGACACTCCCATAATAGTTGAAATAGCAAGCGAGGTGCACTTTAGTTGACAGAGGAAATATAGAGCAAGTACGTAGAGGAATGGGAAGACTGCTTTGAGTAAATACATCCCAGAACACCAGAAAACCTACACACGAGACTTTCCCTGGGTTGGATTTGCCAGGATTCATGAATCCAGATTACTCCACACTAGTGATTTCCATCATGTGGAGGAACCCACAGATCTTGATAAGTTATTGCAGGCCTGACACTGCTTGAGTGGAGCAAGGTGGGGAGGATGCCAGTTTGCCCAAGGAGGGTAAACTCTTTGTGGCAACACCTGTCATTATTCACAGAGGAAAAAGTACCCACACAGCACAGCAGTCCTCTTCAGTGTTTCTAGAATGAGTCGCTGTCCCACGGTAGCTCAGGAACTGCCTTTCAGGGCTAAATAGGGAATGCACCATCTGCGGAGAGACAGTCAGGAGACTGGCTGCATCCTGTCAGTCATGGGGAGATTGTTACCTGTGCTGTCTTCCTCTTGATCCCCCTCTCCTAGGCTTAGTCATTGGAGCTGTGGCTTGTATTTCACCACAATAATCAAACATCATTCTCACATAAAGCTGTGGAACAACTGCCACTGGTCAGGGTTACTCAATCACAAGACTCGATGCCCTTGGCAAGGTGAGCATGCTGCAGTCTACCCTATTCTCATTGGCCTGGAAACATGCTTGGGTCCATCTTCATCAGATCCATTAAGGTGGGTTTCATTTACCCATTTGGGCAAGAACTGGAAATTTTGTATGGCTGTGCAGTAACTCAGACTGAATAAAAAATAATCTTAGTGACATAAACCCTCATGCTTCAGGGCCTAAAGCAACCACAAAATAATGAGCAGGAAGAAACATCCATTATGGAGATCTTATTTCTTAATTATCTGCTGCAGAGATTGTTGTGTCTTCCTCTGACGCATATGGTACAGGTCACTGTCAGACAATATATTAGCTTGGTTGCACTACAGGTCTGATTCTATATTCTCACATACATCTCAGAGATTTAAAAAAATATATATTTGTGGTACTATAGTGAATGTCACTTACCAGCAAAGCCCAAGTACTTTTATGATTTCCATTGCGTAGACCATAAAAAGAGAGTGAAATTCTCCACATAAACACAACAAATCTTGCATCTTCAGGTGGTCAGACTAGGTCAGCTTGGTATAACTACTTAACCCTTATACTCCACGTGGAACATAGGTCATTTACAAGTCTCCACTTCTCTCTGTCTTGGGACAAACTTCTAGCTGGCTCCAGGAGTACCCCAGTTGTTTTCCTTCAGTCTCAGCAGACCTTCTCCATGTTGTCCAAGGTCTTCCTCTTTTGTATTTTTCTTGCGGGTTTCATGTGAGAGCTTGATTGGCTATGCTGGATGATGTTTTCTGAGAGAGTGGCTAGCCATCCCCACTTTCTTCTCTTGTTTTCATGGCATTTATTTATTCCTAGCCCTGGTATACCTTGAGACATCATAACTTAAAGTGTTGCTATTATAGAATCACAAGGTTAAAAGGGACCACCACCAAGCTGACCTGACCTGTAAGCCAAAACAGATCGGCTTGGTGGTGTTCCCTTTTAACCTTGTGATTTTATATCACCACTTTAAGTTATAATGTCTTAAGGTATACCAGGGCTAGGAATAAATGCCATATCCTATTGGTGCCCCAACAATGTGAAGTTCCCATTTATATCCCTGATGTGCCATAGAGTGTAGGGCCACAGATAGGCTGGCAGGCCAAATCTATCCCTAGTCTTACTGTTCTAAGGCAAGCAAAGTTATACAAGGTATTAAATTAGCACAGTGTTTGGACATAATTTTGACTTGATAAGATACTGCATATGTGCTAAATATTGCTCATGTTACACTCCCTATAAGTACCTGACCCAAGCCAGGGAAGCTAATGATCCAATCAGTGCACCACATTCAAATTCAGTGCTGAATCCTGATCATGTGCCACCTGAGGAACATTGCACATGCCTTCAAAAGAAGATTAATGATGATAATTATGAGTGCTCTTCATTTGCAGATTGGGCTCATGTGGATATCACCTTGTGAGCTTCAGTCAGGTGCCTATTGGATATGGATGCCTAGCTCTCTTAGCTATACTTTCAGGGGCAACACACAGTAGAAGCTTAGAAACAGAAACAGGAGAACTTAAGAATATTTTGTTTGGGAAGCTGTAGGTTCAATGTAGCTAGTGACTGAAACACAGTGGGATGAAAAGTCAGTAGCATTAAAAGAAAGGGGAAGTTATATTCTGGGGAGAGACTTGGACTATAATGTAAAGTAGTCCATAGATACGTTAGAAAGGGAAGATGATTCCCGTCAGTGTGAAAATGATCACAGCATGAATTCATCTTGGTTTAAAAAAGAATGCAATAACATTGTATGCTTCAGCTCCCCAAATCAGAATAAGACATCAAAGATGTTGAGAGGTCAGAACCAGGAAGGGCAAACTTTTTGGCATGAGGGCCACATGAGGTATGGAAATTATATGGAGAGCCAATTATATGGAGGTAAAGCTGGGGGAGGTTGTGCCTCCCTAAACGGCCAGGTGTAGCCCAGCCAAATCCCCACCCCTGCACCCTGATCTCCCAGGACGCATCCTACTTCATCATCATCAACAACAACCATTGGCTCAGTTCCCGTTGGTGTCCAATGGCCTCCTTCACTATTTCCTTCCATTTTTTCCCTGTCCAGTGCAGAGTGGTTTAGTTTCTGTAGACGAGCTCTGCACTAGTTCACTATATCATCTACCCGTTCTCTGCAGGGACTGCCTCTCCTGTTCAAACCATCCATTATGCTGAATCCTAGGGTCTTGACTTTTTGCTCATTGTTCATTCTGCAGATATTCCTGAATAGCTATAACTTCCACTGTATAACCTTCTGCAGTAGCTTCTGTTCCGGCTGTATCTTCCTATGTAATTCTTCATGGGTGACCTTCTGAATCTATCATATTCTCAGAATTTTTCCATACCAACTCCTCTCGAATGCCAATATCCTTCTCTTAGAATATTTCATTATCACCCACATCTCATATCCATATAACATGCTGCTGAATACATATGTTTTCAAAATGCTCAGCTTTGTTCCTAAGCTAATTGTTTTGCTTTTCCAGATCTTATCCATCACCTTCAAATTTGCTCTTGCTTTTGCTATGCTAGTCACAATTTCCTTCTTACCATCTAGATCATATGTCATGTTGCTCCCCAGATATGTGAACTTTCTGTGTTCTCTAGTTCAGTTCCAGCTACAATGATCTTCCTATTTCCTTATCTCCAAATACTATTCTCTTCATTTTATCAATGTTCATAATCAGTCCATTCCGCTTCCCTTTCTCATTTGGCACCTGCATCATTCTCACTAGGTTCTCTTCATCTTCCTTGATGACAACTATATCATCTGTGAACCTCAAGTTAATTCTCATCTCATGCACTGATATCCCTTCTACCTCTTCTTTTATTTTGTCCATCTCTTTCTAGATGCATGATGATGATACTCAGTGATATCAGATCTCCCCATCTCGTATCTCCACTCGTTCTAAGCCAACTTCCCAACTCTCCACACGTTTTCACTGCTGCCTCTGCATTGTTGTTAATATCCTTCAACAACCCTATCAGTCTGCTATCCTCTCCTTACAACTCCAACACCGCCCAAGTCACTTTCTGATGTATACTGTCAAATGCCTTTGGAAAATTGACAAAGCAAGTGTTGTTCTTTCGTCAGGCTTTCTCCATGATCAGTTTTAGTTCCAATATCTGCTGTATGGTACTTCTATCTTTCCTGAATCCTGCTTATTCATCCCCTAGATGTTCTTCTGTCTGTGATCTCAGTCTCTCCTTCAGTATCATCATCAGCACCTTGCCTAGATGATTCATGAGGGCAATTGTTCTGTAGTTCTTGCACTCCAATGCACTTCCTTTCGTGTGTATTGTCACTAGCACAAATCTTGTCCATTTCTGCTCCCCAACCCCGGACTGCCCACAGACCCCTCACCCTCCCTCACCCAGACTCCCTCCCACAGCCTGAGCCCTTCATCTCCTTACCTTTCCTCCATCCTGCACCCAAATTCCTTCCTACAGTCTACACCCCACAACCCCTCCTGCATTCAAACTCCCTCCCAGACACTACACCCTCTTCCACACTCCAATCCCCTGGCCCAGTCTAGAACCCACAACCTGCACCCATGATGTTTCTTGGGGTCTACTCCCCAACAGAGCCCACTTCTCCTCCTGCACCCGATCTCCCTGTCCCAGCCTGATGAAAGGGTGTGAGGGTGAGAAAGAGTGAGCAGGAGAGGCACTGGCAGGGGGGGGTGGAGGGAGTGGGGGGGTGGCCTCAGACAGGACAGGGTATGGCCTCAGGGAAGGAACAGGACAGAGGGTGAAGCAAGTGTCTTTTGGTTTGCACAATTACATACTTGGCAACCCTACCATGCAGCTGAATCACCAGTCACCCCTGCCTGCCAGGCTGCCCAGGAGCTGGCCTGGCTCTTCCCAGCATAGCTCTCCCAACCTCACTCCTCCGTGGGATCTTGGGGGCCAGACTGAAGGGATCAATGGGCCAGATAAGACTTGCAGCTCATAGTTTACTCCCCTAGGGATTAGAAGCAAATTGCCTCTTTCCCCTACATGGCTGTGCAGAGTAGTAAAGAAGTCAGTTATCTCTTGACTTCCATGTGCTCACTCTTGCTGATGAGAGGAGGGATTAGGGACTAAAGGAAGCAACTGTCCTGGCACCCAGCAATTCAAAAGGATCCAGGTTTCCTGGACACTGCTACTATTGCTGCTGCAGCACAGGCCAGAGCTCCAGACCCTTTAAATCATAACCGGAGACCCAGGGAATGCGCTCCAGTTGGGGCAGGGCAGGGCAGGGCATGGTTGGGATAGCACTGAGGACTGGCTGCCCCAGCTGCGCCCCTTCTTCCCAAGGCCCTGCCACAACTGGAAGCACAAAGTTGGCCCCCACACGCTATAGATAAATTCAAGCAATTGAGAGGAAACAGGTGCTCAAGTGATGTGTTAGATCACTACCATGTCACAGGGAAATCCAAAAATGGGGATAACTTAGTGCAGATTATTTTGTCAATGAACTTGCCTGTGAGCCTCATGGAAAGTGGGTTTGTAACACATTTTTTAATGAAGCAATACACGAGAGTTAATTGGTGAGCATCAAAGCTCCATTGGCTAGGAATGATCCCTGGTAAAATTTGATATAGTAGTGTTGAATCCCCTTGGCAATAATTTTTAAAGGGCAGGTGTTTTAAAGCTGTGAAGAAAATGCCAGCCTGAAAGGGCAGAATAAAAACAACATTAACCATCAAACCAGGCTGGCAGTGAGTTAAGGACAGGTCCTGATTCTGTTCTCATTTACCCCATTGACATAAAAATCAGGAGTCATATTCTCTGCTGTTTGTAGAGCATCATTGCTTTACTGGAGCTAGTGGAGATATGCCAGTTTTTTGCCAACAGAGAACTTGCCTTTGGGAATAACTCCCCTGAAGTCAGAATTACGTTGATGGGAGATCGGAATCAAGCACAGATGGTTTGCTGTGCCTTTTGAGGAAGAAAATGGAGACAGTATACTCTGGCTGGCTAACTAGAAAAGAGCACGGGTTTATAAGGGCTGAACAAGCTCACTTTTAAAGCTTTTGAAATCCTAGCCAAATGCCACAAATATATTGGGATATAAACTAAATCCACTGAGGTGCAAATTTGGAAATAAAAAGGACAAGGTGATGAGACCAGCCTAATTAAGTGGAGGATAGTGCAGCACTTGGAGAATAGAATCAACCCATCTTGCAACCACTCAGAAAATATTGTGCCTCTCTGACTAGTTAGAGTTCTTTGAAAAAGTTAATAAAACAGTAGATAAAGATGACCGAATGGAGGTAATTTATTTGGATTTTCAAAAAGCTTGTGATAGAATCCCTCTTAAAGAACTATTAAGGAAAATAATTCTCCACCAGATAAGGAGCAGATTCTTGCTGTGTGATTAAAAATGAATTGAAATAAACACTACTGAATGACTCAGAATAGAGAGAGGCTAATGTTGGGTCCAAGTAAAGGACCATAGTTACATTTGCTGATATCTGGAGGATGCAGTGATCCATGAATTGGAGACATTTGCAAATGGCATTCATTTTGATGAGGATAAACTGCAGAGGCTTATGAGATAAGCCAGTAAATATAGATATGTATATCCCTTATATTGCAGTAACACCTAGAGGCCCTTACTACTGTACTGTTATCCCATTTTGCTAGGCCAGGGGTACGCAGATGAAATCGTGAGAAGAGCCATTTTTTTCAAATTCAATTATACAATCAATCCTTCAAGGGCCACAATGCATGTGAATAGGAGACGGTCCTCAATAAATAATGTCAAACTGTGCTTTTTATACCCCTATTTTAAGAACAGTGCACACACAATTATCTGTACCAGTTAGAAAGTTGTTATCCCCATCTCCAGCCCGTACCCCGCTCAGCCCCAAATCCACCCCCAATTCCGAGGCTTTACCTCCCCCATCCTGCAAACCTTCCCTCCCCGGCCTCCCCAGGCTTAACCCCTCTGAGCCCCAACCTCCCCCTCCCACCCCCAGGATTACCTTGCCTCAGCACGCAGCTCCTCCACTGCTCCCCGGTGCCTTCTTGGTGAGCTGTGTGGCTCCTGCAGGGGCAGGCTCGTCCGCCCCTACTCTCCTGCCAGCTGACTTCCACCCTCGTGGGGTGGCCCCCTCTTGGGCAGCTTTCACTGCCAGGCTCCCTGCCACCCCTGACTGCTCAGCAGCTCCAGAGTTGCCACCATGTAAACGGAATTTATTTTTAACTCGGTAAATTCTGTTTAAATGGTGGCCACCTCCAGAGCCACACGTGGAGCCAGCAGTGGCAGAATTCAGAGCCATAAGTGGCTACTAAAAGAACCGCAAGCAGCTCCAGAGCCCCAGGTTGCTGACCCCTGTGCTGGGCCCCTGTATAACATACAATAAATGACATCCCGAGCCTAGAGACTCTACAATTCAAAAAGGAATGGTCGTCATGATGGCAGCCTGGTAGCTCATCCCGTCTAAATGTCAGAGAGCTGGTGGGCTTTGAGCAGCAAGGCTCCTCTGAGGAAAAGGTGTGCCGTGCTCCACTGCTCTGCACCTTGGACAGTCACACCAACGCAAAGTGGGTTTCCAGTGCTGATTCATTCTGGTATCTTAGCATTTTACACTCACTTTGTACTGGTGTCGCCCCTCCTGTTCACTCGCCCAGTGTGAGGTTATTCAGCATGGGGAAGCCTTGTGATTTCTTACTTAACGTGGGGAGGCTAGGCCTGAGGCTCGTTGGTGTGTATGAATGTGTGTGTACCTCAGAGCAGACCCACTCAGATAAACCACCAGCAATTCTGTTAAAAAACACAAAACGGAATCACAGTTCAGCAGACCCTCTCCTCTGCCTGCAGCCTGCATGCTGTTTCCCCTCAGTCTCTGCTGAGACCCTGCTAGGGGCAGAAGGTACATCCTACAGCATAACTCCCACTTACAAACATGTTCTAACTCCCACTGTAACTAAGCCCCACAGCAACCAATTCCATGTCCTCCCTCTGTGTGACTTAAACTAATTTTTGGGGGCCCAAGAAGCACTTTTTGGTCCTACTGTAAAAAAAAACCCAAACCAGGACCACAGTTCAGCAGCCCCTCTTCCCTGCCTTAAGCCTGCATGCTGCTTCCTGCTCAGTCTTTGCTGAGACCCTGCTAGGGGGAGAGGTCACATCCTGGCAGGAACTAAGAAGTTCTCCCAGCATGTCACAGCTGTAGTTCCCAGGGCTGCTGCTGAAATGCACTTGTCCTTAGGCTGCTCTGGTGTCAATGTGCAAGGCATAGAGCAATGGAGAAGCAGATCCAGAAACACAAGTTATCACGGATTGCTCAAAGGTGTTGGCCCAGTGTGCTTTCATGGCAGCTGAAAATTAACTTTGTGTGGTATAGGGACAAGTTCCGAGAGGTGCTGAGCATCCTTTGCTCTCATCACATTGCTGTGGGAGATGAGAGTGTTCAGCCCCCACCAGAAAATGTAAATTCACTGCGACAATGAACGTCTTTTGTTGTTTGTTTTCATCTGTGCCATGCATAGTTATGGAGTCCTAGAAGTGAAAATAAATGTAGGAGCTGATGCAACCGCCTCTAAAAATGTCAATGAAAAGCTTCACATTGACACAAATAGGAGCAAGGTGAGTCCCATTATGCTGTGGAGACGGATAACATACCAGATGTTTGTGTACTAGAAAGGTTTTAACGTGAGTTTGGATTTGCCATGTCACCCACAGCTAATGTACTATATTTTTAATAATTATTATATAACAATAGCACACCCCCCCCAAATGCATCCGATGCACTTAGGCTGGTTGGCCAAGCAAGTGTAACTTAAGCCTTTATATGCAGGAACCTGAAATTGCTAAAGATAATGAATAGAGGAAGAAAGGATTTATAGTGTGTTGCCATGAATATTTATCCTCCAGATAGGATTAAAAGAACAAAACAAGATCTCATCAGAAAAAGCACACAATTTTAAAAAGAAAAGAACAGAACAGGAAAAAAGAAACACCTGATGGGAGCAGCCCTTCCAACAGAGAGCAAAGGGGGCCGTTGCCCTGGGACCTGGCATTTCAAAGGGGCCTGAAGTTCTAGAGCCCTGGGCCCCTTTGAACTGTCATGGCAGCACTGCTCCACATGGCCTTGAGTGGAAGGAGGGGCCCAGCAGTGCATTTCCAGTGGTGTTAAGCAGATCTTGCCCTAGGTTCTGCCCCTTCCAGCCTTGGCACCCCCCCCCGCACTTCTTGGGGTGAGAAGCCAGGCCCCGCTCCCACCTAGCCCTGGTGTCCATGGTGGCTGTTGTTCCCAATGGATAGTAGTTTTTGGAAGGTCTACTTTTGTGGGCACACATTCACACTGATGGACAATGGTCAGTGAGCAAGAAACAGAACCATCAGCAGACTCAGGAGATGTGATACTCAGCTGCAATTTATGGGCTGTGGACTTGGGCTGACAAATATGCTGTCTGTGAAATATGTTGTTAAATGCTTCCATTCTTCACTTTAACTAGACTCAAACTGATGGAAAATTGCTGTCTGGGGTGCCAAGATAGATGGTGCAGAAAAGTCTGACTGAAGATGTCTAGAAAGAAGTCAGGGAACTGAATTGGCTTTTGAGATATTTTTATATATTTGCCAAGTGTCTCAAGATTTAACAAGCTGGATTGGATCAAGGGCCAGGTACAATAGAATACTTGGAGGCTTGAAAAATAGATCAGAAACACATGCTGGGATGTATCTGGTTAATAAAAGAGCTTTATTAGAGCAGTATGGTGCTGCTAATAAAACTGACGTGTCTTGGCATCTTCTGCCTCTACTGTTCTCTCACCCCTCTTTCTTCTTTTCCTTTCCCTTTTCACCTTCTGTCTTTTGGGGCACTCTCTCACAAAGTAAGGCACATCCCAGCACTTCTGCAGCAAAGCATTTATGCACATGGCAGCTTTTAACAGTATGAGCTGTCTCGTGGACTTGTGCTTCAGTGCTTTGCTAGATCAGGGCAAGGCTACTCAGTAACATTGAAGATTGAGCCCCTATTCTCTCTGATATTCTGCTTCATGCTCCCTGTTGCCCCATCTACACAGGCCTGTCAACCATGCTTAAGCCCAGTTTGAACACATCTGTGGGTGAATAGTCTTCACGTCTGGCTTATGGAGGGGGACAAATATTAGAAGACCCATGTTCTAGCCAGATCTCCCTCTGCATGAGGATAACAGCTCCCAGCCAGCCTACGTTAGAACTAGGTTAAATCATCTAAATTAAAACCATGTTCCGATTCATTTATGTGGCTTCCAAGACGTGCTGTTCTATCCCTTCCTCAGTTTTCTCATCATTGTGCTAACCTCCGTAGATCTGTTAAAGTGGGTACTAAGTCTGCTTACAGCTTGAGTGTGGCACCAGACCTATCAGCCACTGGCAGCGGGGGAATGCTTGAAGTTTTTTTTTGCCTCCACAGGGCCTGGCAACTCAGCTACATCTCCCTGTTACAGAGATTTTTCTGAAGGAAATTCCTAACCTTATTTCAAGTCTTCAGATAGTTAAATGTGCATTGCCAGTTCCCAGCTATGTGCTGGCACCGCATTTGGGTGAGATATATTCTGAAGGTTTCATCACGACACAATTTTTAATTAAATAGCAACGTTTAATTCCTGGAGACTCCAGGTCAAACCTACCATTTCTCCCTTGCGTCCCTGCAGACTTCAGAGAGGAAGCTAGGCCCCGAGAAAGTCCAATGCAAAAGGAAAGTTCTGTAACTCCTGCCTTAACCACTTACTGAGTGTCTCACTGGGGATCTTAGTGATAGACACATTAAGTAGCAGTGTCAGGAAGCTGCAGTGCCTCTAGGTTTGCACCCAGCTTGCCCACATCTGGGAGCAAGCCCTGCTAATGGTTCCACCAGCCCAGGTCCCATCCGTTCCACCCCTAAGGTCCCATGGAGCCTGTTGCAGGTTCCACTGGCCCATCTTCATCCCACCATGCCTGCTGTGAGCTTGGCTGAACCCCATACCCAAGGATTCTACCAACCCTGCCGTAAGCTCTGCCAGCTCCCCCCACCCCTGGTCCTGACAGCCCATCTGTGAGCTCTACAACCTCCCTGGGTCCTACCAACCCTGCCACCAGCTCCACTTCCCTCTTTTAGGTCTCACCAGCCCTGCTGCATGATCTGCTGGCCCTCCTGGTATCCCACTACCTGCCTGCTGGGCTCCATTGGCCCTTGGGGTCCTGCCACCTGCTGGCCCTTTGCTGGCTCTGCAACACACCAGTCCCACCAGCCCAGGGGGTCCTGCAGCTGGGCCAGGGTTCTGCAGCTGCCTCCAGCTCTGGCCCCAGCCTAGGTTGGTGAAGTTTGCCAGCTCTCCGAGACTGGACAGACTGAAGGCCATTTGCTGCAATGGAGTCTGGTTGATCCAGTCTGGGAAAGTTGGCAACCCAGTATCAACAGGTCTAAAGTTGGGAAGGATGTTCAGCTCAGCAGCCCCACATCCAAAATAACTTCAGTGCCACTGGTCTTAGCCCACAATGTGGGCAGAATACAGAACGTGTTCTACAGCCTAGTGCAAGGTTCACAGTAACATCATCAACAAGTGAAAAATAGCCTTGTGTTTCTCCAGGAGGGATTGGCTGTGGGTGTGTTGTTATGTCCTATTCAAAAGGTCAAGTCTCTGTTCTCATCAACTTCTTAAAACAAAAAACAAGGAGTTCCAAGACTACATTTTTGCCAAAGACCAAGCCCTTATTCCAGTCCATTCTACCTCCTTTGGCTGCACCCCCAAAGGTCATGCAGCATGACCTCAGAGCCTCATTCAGCTCCTGAGAGCACTACACACATTGCACCACTATGGGCGTGCCATACTTCCTATCTATTAGAGTAGCCCTCTCCACTACTATCTCCAATCAGATGAGGCTTTTGAAGCTAGGCTCTTTCTCAGAAGTCCAGGTTTGTATTTTGAATTCAGACAGGTAGTCCTCAAAACTCTCTCATTAGTCATTACTTAAATAACTTCAAGAAACAGTCTTTTAATCATCTAATCTGGGTCCATAGTCTGATCTCCTAGGCAGCCACATGGCCATTTACAGAAAGAGAGAGAGTGAGAAAGAGAGAATGCTCTGGATGCCCATCTTTAAAGGATAACCCTGTTTCTAATGCTAGAGGTACATGCTGTGACAGATCTGTGGACCTGAAACAACCTATCTGTGTTTATCTGAAAATTTCTTTTCTTCCCACAATAAGGGTCACAGATCGATCCCACCTTACAGATAAATGGATCATCCAGAACAGAGCTGGAAATTGACAATAAAGACTTGGGCTTGTGTTCTCCAGGTGGAATCTCCCATGCAGTGCTGTAAAAGAAACTGCTGTGCCTTAAGCATATTTGACACACCTTATAATTCAGAGATGCAAGCTGACTTATCCTGGAGCTGCTAGTATCCTCATTTGGAAGGGGTGTGGTATTCCCATTCTGGCAGTAACTGACAAGTCTGATTCTGCATCTATGCTGCAAGCAAGCTGAAGTAGCCATGTCATGGATCTGTGGACCTTATTATTCGAAGGAAACTTTTAAATGAGCACAAATAGATTTTTTCCTACTCTCCCCTTGATACAGTTGTACATATTTTTGAAAGCTAGGCTTAAATATGGTGTTTGACTCTAAGGAATTGAAATAGAAACTATATTCAGCATAATTATCATGCAGTGAGCCATACTCACTTGTGATGTGGCATGAATGACTCACAGAATCATAGAACTGCAGGACTGGAAGGAACCTTGAGGTCATCTTGTCCAGCCCCCTATGCTGAGGCAGGATCCATGAAATCTCATCAGGGATGGATTTGAACTGTTCTTATTTTTTCCCTTTCCAGAATTTCTGATAAACGTGGCAAACATCAATAAAAATTATATTGTACAGGTGTGTGGCAGCTTGTACTATATAAGTCCAGCTGACACTGAGAATATTTTTTTCTTAATTAGACTGCCTGTTCATACAGAAACTTACCCTTTTCTGCCGGTGTAAAAAATAGTCAGCTTGTCAGGGATATATTTGTAATGTAGGTCAGGAAGAGGTGACTCTGGCAAGCACTGTAAATTAATTGTGGGTTGTAGCTGTTAATCTTATGCATGTACTCTATTTCTGCTTAGGTTACAATACAAAGGAAACACAAGAGATAGATTTCTCTAGCTGGTAACATCCAGGTTCATTTGAAGTCCTGAGTGTCTAGCTCTTTTGCATAAATAATCTCTCAGATGCTTCTACTGTATGATGGCTTTATATATTAGATATCATATAGTTACAACAGATCCCCAGCATACAGACTGAAAATACCAGAGTGGAAAATCTTTTACAGACCCTAGCTACGTGCTTCTAATTCTGCAAGTCCTCTGTTTAATCCCCAGTTACAACCAAGCCTGAAGTCTTCACAAAATCCACTAGAGGTTGAACTACAGGATTAAGTCCTGCAGCTGGGAGCTGTCAACAAACTATATTATTTTTCCCAGTAAGGCATAATGATCTTGTATTCAACAATTAAAACATTTTAATCTAAACATGGGAGAACAGGGTAATTAGAGCCACTAGTCCACAGTGCCTTGGTCTGTCTGAAGTCCTGAACGCTGACTTTCAAATGGAGAATGACATATGGACTTTGTAGGCACACCCTATATCCTTGTATAAGAATAGCAATTCCTCTACTTGTTATTCTGTATTGATCAATCACAGAGCAGAGGGTATAACACAGACTGAACCACGGGTTGTATTTGCCTAGCCCGTAGCTGGGGATGCACAGTAGCACTGACTAGAACATTAGGGGCCTAATAACCTGGGCAGTCATGGTTTAAACAATTGGTAATGAGATCAGATTTAATAGATTATACAGGCTGATCTTGGCAGGAATGCAGCAGCAGCTAAAGAATTAACAGAAAGAGAGAGTGAGAGACTGACCAACAACAGAACTTAGGTTCACACAGTAATATTCCACTTCTTCTCCCAGCATGCTTCACTCTACTTACCTCATCTAACGAAAAGGCACACAATTACAAAACCTAGCCACCAGGTGGCAGACAGTACCAGACATTGTGCAATGTAATTGGTAGTCTGCTTCTAATTTTGGTATATATTTTGTGTTCATTATGTGCATTTTTAACTTAAGAAAACAGTTCTTTGGGTTCTGTATGCCCATTGCACTGAAGGTCTGTGCATGCCTCAGACCAGAGACTTTTCTCCAGTGGTACCCATAGGGATATCCCAGCCACACCCACATACTCAGAAGGTTTTCTATAAAGGGCAAAGCTGCCCCATATCTCCTTCAGCTCCCTCTTTATGCCCATATGTGGTCTGTGTTCCTTGTGAACGAACTACTTGGGACTTACTTGTATTTGCCTAGTTATGATGTTTTGTTTTTATCCATTGACATTGTCTCTCTCTCCCCCCTCTCTATTTTTATTAGACTTTTTTCAGTTTTAGTTTAAAATTTTCAGTCAGGTCCTAGTGGAGCTTATAGGACTGTCAGTGGTTTCCATTTGCGCTGTCTCAGGTGTTCAGAAGAAAGCCTTATAAAAGACAAATGCTCAGTCTGCTGCGGCATCAAGACCAGGACACACAGATGTTTGGAAGAGGTGTCTTTGATGCATTTTTGGAGGCCCTGCCCATAAATGATGCCATTATCACTATCGACGCTGTGGCAAACCTGCTCAGGCTAAGATTCAGACAGTTCTAAACTCCTCAGCTCTGTAAGGGTAAAACTGGTTGTTATTACAGTGTTTCAGCCTCTAATTGATGATAGCACCATTTTTACTAAACCTTTCACAGTCAAGTTCCCAAAAGGTTTAGCCAGGATCCAGTGCCAACTTGACATTTGAATTTAGTGATATCTGCTCGTATGGACCCTCTATACGAGCCTTTAGTTTCCTGCTTGCTTCTTTTCCTGTTGGCAAAGGAAGCTTTCTTACTGGCCCTGACCTTGGTGCGATGAGAGGAAGAACTAAATGCACTTGTCACTCATCTGCCATCTTTTATGACGTCAAGGCACAACTCAAGATCCATCCCAAGTTTCTCTCCAAAGTGGTTTCTGATTGCCGCCTGAACCAGTCTATATGCTTAGCAGGTTTGGTTGGTTGATTGATTGGTTGGTTTGGTTTGGTTTGGTTTGGTTTGGTTTTTGATTTTGGGGGGGGGTTGTTTGTTTGTGCCTCACAGGGAGGCACAAATCTTGTACATTCCATGGCCTTGGGGTTTATTTTTACCTGCACAGGACAAAGCCTTGCCTTGTTTCTTTCCAGCTCTGTTTTCTGTGCAGAGCATATACGAGATCAGCCTGCCTGTTACATTACAGCAGCTCTGAACATGGATTACTAGTCATACCACTAGGTGTTACCCCATCAAAAACAAAACATTTCATAGTACAATTGCAGCACACTCAACCAGAATGCGTTCAACATTGTCAGTGTTTGGGGGAGTGGTCCTGCAGTCGATCTTCTAAGGAGACTCCAAGCTTTACCAGCAGGGATAGCAGCTTAGGAATCATCTACAGTGCAATGGACATGCAAGCACATGAATTTAAAAAAAATGCTACTCCTCTTCTCATAACTATTGTTCTTCAGGGCATGTTGTGTTTGTCTAATAATGACCAATGCATTTTCTCCAGACATCACATATTTAGATGTGAAGCTACTGACGAAAGTGCAGGACAGCTTCCCCCTCCATGTCTTCTGTTTTGAGCCCAGAGAGCTTAAGTGTGGGCAGGGCTACCCCTGCAGGCACTGCTAGGGAAGGGTACCTGGCACCATCGGATAGGACATGCAGACATCTACAGGCTAATGGATATACGCCACACAACTCATGGAACAACAGTTAAGTATCAGAGAGGTAGCCGTGTTAGTCTGTATCTTCAAGAACAACAAGAAGTCCTGTGGCACCTTATAGACTAACAGATACTTTGGAGCATAAGCTTTCGTGGGCAAAGACCCACTTCATCAGATTCATCAGATCTTTGCCCACAAATGCTTATGCTCCAAAATATCTGTTAGTCTATAAGGTGCCACAGGACTTCTTGTTGTTCTCAGTTAAGAGAAGGTGAGTAGCTGTCTTTTAATGTGGACTTACTTTAATTGAGCCATAATTTTGAGATAAAAATTAAGTGAATTAGTTGTGGTGGTCTCAAAGGCAATTGGCATGCAGGTAAAATAGAAAGCTGCAGTTGTGAGGAATTCCTGTTGGAACATGAAACAAGGATCCTAAGCTCTAAAAATGAATTATCTTTGTTCTTGTGCTAAAAAACACTCTCTATTAGGCTTACATCATAAAAGCATTTATCTATGTCCGATTCCCATGTTTCCAGGCACTGGGTATTGAGCCCACTATGTAGCAGTCTATTGGTGAATATTAGATCATTGAGGTATGGTAGTTAAGAATTGGATGAATGGAAATGGAAGCAGTGGGGGTAGTTCTCCTTCCAGCATTTTGCATCTCATGAAATTCATATAGTAGAAATTAAATTCATAAAAGAGGGAATTGCAGTTAAAGTGTGAATAAAGATTTTGGCAGCAGCCCCACAAGGCCAAGCTTTGGCAATAATCCAGGTTGTGATAAGCAGAGAAACTGCGGAAAATGTGGAAGAAAAATGTAACTTCAAGTTCAGGGCTATTCAGATTTCCAGTCTTGAGAGCAAAGCTAAGAATAACAGTTGCAGAGGAAAGGAGGCTCGTTAGGCATAACTCTTAACCCACACAGATGCCTTTAGTAGTACTAAGTTATGGTGTAGCCAAGAGCTGACAGAGCTGAGACAGGCAGATAGATGGGCAGTAGAGAGATGAGAGAGCAAGCCAGGGAAAATATAAAAATGGATGTCATCTGAGGAGAGGCGATTGCCAGAAGGCTAGACGATACCCTCATAAACTTTTCAGGATATATGATCGCAAGTCTTTTTAATAGTTTAGTCAGATACCAAACCAGGATTTTAGTATTTCATAGTTTTCTGAAGGTCTGAATATGACAAAAGCCTCAAAACAGTTATTATATTTAACACTCCGTACAATTTACAGTAGCACATATTTTACAGTTTATCAAAGAGGTGACGTAAGGGCAAAGTTCTTCCTTAAGGTAACTCCACTGAAGTCAGTGAAGTTATAGGAGGGATGGAGCTGGCAGTGTGTCTAATGCAAGGCAGTGCTATTTACAACCCAAGCTAAATAATGATACTGAGCCCTTACATGGGCTTTGCATCTTCAAAACACTTTATTGAAATAAATTTATCCTAACAAAATTCCTGTCACAGAGGTTAGCCATGGGTTGAAAAGATGGAGGCTGAGGCAGAAGATGACTGTGACTTCAAGACACAGACTTCAAGATCAGAGAGGGCATCTGTGTCAGAGTCAAGATTACAATTCCTGAGGCCGCTGTTCTCAGATCACTAGACCGGATCTTTCTCATACACACCCCCCAGACATGTGGCATGAAGATGCTCTTGACAGTGGACTAGTCCTGTGTATCTCTCTGTGAATAAGAAGGGTTTAAGTAGACTTCTTGCACCACTGCATGGGGCCTATTCATAATCAGTTTTAATTCCCAGCTGTGGCTACCCCCATATCTCCACCCAATCAGGAGCTGTACTTCCTCTCCTTATACCAGCCAACCCATAACTATAGCCTGAAGACATGAACCAGCAGAGGGTGAGAGCACGTGCTGCCTGTTGTCATTGATTATATAGGAGATTGTTCTGGCTTAATTCCTCTGGGGCACCGTGCACAACTCCTCTGGGGGCTGCGTTCAGCCATGTAACACCATGCAGAGCTCAATGTAGGTCTATGGCTTTAGAGCCAAGTTGTAGCCCAATGTTTGTTTAGTCTTCAACACTCCACTTCAGTTCAAGTCACACCCTCGAACACTCATTCATGTCTGGTTTCCCCTGTCTCCCTGCCCCCACCAAAGCCCCATCTTCTTGACTTTCCCTTCAAAAGCTTCTTCACCTCATCCCCTCCCTCGTGGTGATGTCAATACAATGCAAAGTCTGAGTGGGTTGCTGAGCAGGATTTTCTGACCCTCCCAAGGCGAGTGTCCATTTTGTCTTTTTTGTCTCCTGTTGTGATTTGCTGAACCTTGTTTTCTTGCTGTTTGGTAGGAATCATGTTCATGGAACCAGAGGATACCCAGAATAAATTTTTGTTGTTGTTGTTGTTGTTGTTTTTTAATGGATGTCAGTGGACTCTGTTTCGCTTCATAAGAACTCACAAGAGCCAATTACTGGCGCATAAATTCCTCTACCATGAAAATTACATCTTAAAAATAAGAGAAGCCCTACATGAAACTATATCTTAATATACTCCCTGGATCTGCCAGAGGCTCCTTCATAGACTTCTTCTCACTTAGTTCTGCTGCGCTGTCGACCACTGGTCTTATCTTTTTCCCTTTGCCTTTTCGCAATAGATGAAAATGGCTAGACCACTGGATAGCTTCTTACCTGAAGTAGCTTTCCTATATCCCTCTCAGAGACTTAACACTGCACTTCAGATCCACTATGGAAACACTCCCTATGCCTTTTCTGTACTTTCTCAATTATTATTTATTATTTACGATAATTTAAGTGAGCAGTTACATTATTTACCCTAACTGTGTAAGGTGCTTGGGGGAAATTCACAGGACAGAGCATCTGAAACAGATAAGTGCACTTTCAGCACCTATCAGATTCCTTGTGGGACATGGAAATAGATATAGTTATATGTAGTACATCTTATCTTTGTTCTTTCAGGTCACCCCCACAGCATGAATATTGCATGTCACAGTGCCCATCCAAAACAAAAAGATGTATTAGAAATAGAAAAGGTACAGAGAAGGACCATAAAAATGACTAAGGGTGAAGAATAATTCTTGACCATAAGTTAAGGAAGTATGGGTTGGATACATGGACTATAAGATGGATAGAAAGCTGGCTTGACAGTCAGGCCCAATGGGTAGTGGTCAGTGGCTCAATATCTGGATGGCCGTCGGGTTCAAGTGGAGTGCCCCAGGGCTCGGTTCTGGGGCTAGTGCTGTTCAACATCTTTATTAATGACCTTTATGAGGGACTGGATTCCACAATCAGCAAGTTTGCAGATTGTCATCCCAAGCTAGAGGGAGAGGTAGATACATTGGCGGGTGGAGATAGGACCTGGATAAATTAGAGGATTGGGCCAAAAGAAATCTGATGCAGTTCAACAAGTAGTGTGGAGTCCTGCACTTGGGACGAAAGAATCCCAAGCATTATTATAGCTTGGGGACTGACTGGCTAAGCAGCAGTACAGAAGAAAGGAACTTAGGGATTATAGTGGTTGAAAGGCTGGATATGAGCAAACAGTGTGCCCTTGTAGCCAAGAAGGCCAGTAGCATATTGGTGTGCATTAGGAGGAGCATTTCGAGCAGATCTAGATAAGTTGTTGTTCCCCTCTATTCAGCACTGGTGAGGCCATATCTGGAGTATTACATCCAGTTTTGGGACCCCTAGTGTAGAAAGGATGTGGATGTGCTGCAGCAGGTTCAGCAGAGGGCAACAAAAGTTATTAAGGGGCTGGAGCACATGACCTGTGAGGAGAAGCTGAAGGATTTGGGCTTATTTAATTTGCAGAAGAGAAGACTGAGGGGTGATTTAATAGCAGCCTTCAACTTCATGAACGGGTGCTCTAAAAAGGATGGAGAGAAACTGTTCTCAGTGGTGAAAGAGAGCAGAACAAGGGGTAATGGTCTGAAGTTACAGAAAGAGAGGAGTAGGTTGGGTATCAGGAAAAACTACTTCACCAGGAGGGTGGTGAAACACTGGAATGTGTTGCCAAGGGAGGTGGTAGAATCTCCATCCCTGGAGGTTCGGATGGTTCGGATGACTTAGATCAGTTTGATCCTGCTTGGGACAGAGGGCCAGATTTGATGACCTCTTGAGGTCCCTTCCAGCTCTGTGATTCTATTATTCTATTCCATGATTAAAAAGACTGGGACTATATGGCTTGAAAAAGAGATGAGTAAGGGGGGGATATAATAAAGGTATAAAATCACACATGTTTTAATGAAAGTGAATAGGGAAGTGTTATTTGCCCCTTTACATAGCACAGGAACTAAGGGTCACTCAATTAAATTAACAAGTAGCAAGTTTGAAACAAACACAAGGAAGTATTTCTTCACACAATGACCAGTCAGCCTGTGAATGTCATTTCTAGGCAAAGGCCAAAACTATAATTAGATTTTAAAAAAAGAACTAGAAAGGTCCATGGAGAATAGATCCATCAATGGCTATTAGCCAAGATGGTGAGGGACACAACCTTGTGCCCTGGGTGTCCCTAAATCTTTGATTGCCAGAAGCTGGAACCAGAGGCTACATGGACCATTGGTCTGACCCAGTATGTCCATTCTTAAGTTTAAGGCTAATATTTTGTCTCAATTATTTTTAGTAAAAATCAGGCCTGGGTCACATGCTTCCATGCCTTTTCGGTTATTGCCCATGATTTGTCCATTACTTTTACTAAAAACTACTATGACAAAATGGGAAGGAAGGAGGGTCCAGAACCCACAGCTACCAGGGCTTGAGTTCCCCAACCTTAGCCCATGATGGCTGTGAGCTACAAAGTCCTCCTCATATCTGTAGTAGCTCAGATTTCCAAGGGATTCCTCTAGCACCTACAGCAACTGGGAGCTACAAGGAGGTCCCATTCTACCCACAGTCCTCTGGTACTGTAGGATCCCCATGTCACCTGTAGGTGCTGGAGCTGCAGGGTCCTCACCAGCTCACACCTCCAACCATGCTGCCTCAGGACTGAAGCAGAAAGTGTCACAGAGGTCTCTTTCGCTCTCCTCTGTGCTGATTAGGCCTCAGATGGAGTATTGAATTTACTCTGGAAAAGAGAAGACTGAGAGGGGTCTTGCTAATAGCCTCCATGTACCTAAAATGAGTTACAAGAAGGAGGGAGAAAATTATTCTACTTAAACTCTGTGGATAGGAAAAGAAGCAGTGGGCATCTTCATTGATGCAAAGGAGGTATAGTCTGGACATTAGAAAAAATGTCCTTTCAGTATCGTTAAAATAAATTGCCTAGGGAGGTTGTGGAATCTCCATGATTGGAGATTTTTAAGATCTTGTTAGGCAAACATCTTTCAGGGATGGTCTAGATGATGCTTGACCTGATCATGAGTGCAGGCAACTGGAGTTGATGACTTATCAAAGTTTCTTCCAGTTCTATGGATGTTTGAAGTCATGGGATGCATGACCTCTGGGACAAAACCTTAGCCTCCCCTATGTTTCCTTATCCTGTGAATCTGAAATACAAACAAGACAAGAGTGTGCTGAGCTCAGGACTGGAGACCAGGAATCCTCCACAAAGAGCGCCTCATATTATTGCCCTGGCTTCAGCACTGATTACTCCTGGCACTGGGCAAGTCACTTAAACTCTCTACCTCAGTTTCACAAGCTAGCAAAAGTAGATAATACTTCCCTTCCTCACAAAAAGTACCGTCAGTATTAACTGGACTATTAGTGTTGCCTACTTGCTACATGGTGGTGCTGGTAGTCACAAGAACTACCCTGAAATTCTAATAAAGGGAGATTTCTGCTAAAGTGAGCTGCAGATGAATCCATGGAGACAGTATCAATATTTCCAGACTCAAGTTTTCTCCTATCATGAGCTCCACCTCCCCCCACCTCAAAAATTGTGAAAAAACTTAAAAAGCATGAAGTTTAAAAAAGTGCCACATTTGTAAGGCTGTGAGAAAACTTCACCATGACATTGTTGCAAAAGCTGCAACTTTCAGCTCTCACAATTTTTTATAGCTGTTGCACCCCTGCATGGCGTGGAGACCCGTGCTCAAGGTCAGTACAGTACTCACTCATAGGGTCAAATTGATGCTGAAATTTTGCCTGGCTGCCCTTCAGTCACAACTCAGGGGGGCATGGATGGGGGTGGATGAGGAAGCAGATGGAACCAGGAATGTGTGTAGGTTGGGGCCAGGTTACCCGGGGGGCTCATCCTACTTTCCACATCAAGCATCACCACCTGCACACAGTCTCAAAGGTGTAGACCTCTCATATTGCCCAGGTGCAGTTCTGTCCCCACCAGGTGGTACAGGCCCAGCCTTCCTATCAACAGCAGCTCCTGCATAACATCAAGGACATCAGGTTGCATGGCTACCCAGCTGCAATGGGGGATGGGCTAAGGGAATCCAGGGCGAATGGGGCCAGACAAGTGGAGGCTTGTGCCAATGGGCTGGGACAGGGAAACCCAAGTGCTGCCGAGATCCCACAGGGGTCCAAGAGGTCTCTGAACTGAGACCAACTGTTGGGAGCAGGGGCTAAAGCCCTCCCACTCTACCTCAGGGCAAATCTATACTAGACCTTAATGTTGATCATAGAGATGCAATTCCAGCTACAACAATTGCATAGCTGGAATCAACGTATCTGTGATCGAGTTATCTGGCAGTCCTCACTGAGGGAGGTCAATGGGAGAAGCTCCCCTGTTGAGCTCCCTTACTACTCGTGAGAATGAGGAATACAAGGGTCAACTGTTGACCCGATAGTTTGATTTTGCTTGTCGTCACTAGGCACAGAAAATAAAACTCCAGAAAATTAACTCTGATTGGGTTGATCTCCCAGTAAATGTAGATGTGCCCTTAGTATTTGGAGGAAAGGGGCTGAGTATTCAGCCCCCACTGATGGGAGTTGGGGGAAGGACCCGGCTACAAACTCGACATCTAGGCAGTTACAAAAGAAGAGTTGAGGTCCTGAAACTTCACAGCATTGCCTGAGCTGCCTCTTCATGTCTGTCCTGAAAGTTCCCTTTACCTTGCATCCCCAACTCATCTCTGTCTTGAGGGTGTCTTTCCGCACACTTGCATCTGCCTGTGCTACTGGAGGGATGGGGTCAGTGTTTAATCCACTTTTTTCTGTCTTACAGTACTTGAACTGACTGTGACAAAACAACTTTAGCAATCAGTAGTCTTAACTTTTAAACAAAAAAAATCTATTTTCTTATAGGCTTAATTTTTGGGGGGTTGGGTTTTTGTGGGGTAGAGGGCTGGGCGGGGGGTTGGCTTACTATAGCCTTTACAGTTTACATTTTCAAGCTCTTCTCTGTGACCTTGAGGTCAAGAAATGTTCTTTTAAATGAAAGCTGAGATTCTTGCCAAATCACCCAACTGCAGGAGCTAGCACTTTAAGAAAGAACACAAAAGATGGTGAGGCTCGAGATGTTAGCACAGGAGCCTTCAGACTAACAAGGGACAATTGTGTGTTAGTGAACGCATTGCAAAAATAGCAATGGGGAAGGACAAAGATTCCCATTTGGGCTTAAATTGAAGCTTAGGTGACATTTTTAGAGTAACAATACCTGAAGTGAGCTATCCATTGGGAATTAGCAAGGAACAGACCTTTTTGAGAGACAGGAAATTGTAGTAAACCTTCCCTATAATACCTGGGAAGGAAGAAACTTGGAGTGTAGGGTTAATAGAGTGTGACTGATAGCTACAAAACAATGATTCTATGTCTAAAGCCATAGATCCAGAACTAAGCCACAAAACTGTATTCCTGCTCTGCAACCATGCCCTTTCTGGGTTAGGCAGTCCAGTCAAATCCATATTCATTTTAGATACCCCATCATATCTGTTATTATTCCATGGGTAAGAGAGAAACGTTGCAAGCTGTTTAAATACTGACATTGGCTGAAGGCAAATGGTGGGTGGCTGGCAATGTGTCACTGAACAGTTTAACGAGGCAGATGTACTATCTCTTTGTACATCATATTTTGTTAATCTTCTGAGGTGACTCTCTGTAGAATGTCAGCACGTTGGAACAGAAGCACAGGAAGACGAGACTTATTTTTAAGAATCCAAGAGTCCTGGCAAATGGGCTCCTCTTCCTTTCCACCCTGCTGTTGCTTATTGCAAATTACCCACTCCACTGCCTCTCCTGCAAAACACATCCGATGTGAGGCAGAAGAGAGGCAGAAAGGCTTGCCAAACAATTTGTGTGTGTCTGTCTGTCTGTCTGTGTCTGTGTTGTTGAACTAATGAGCAAAATCTGATTCCGTTTGTTTTTTCTAAAACGATATCTAGAGTGGCTCAGCCTTTACCAACATAAAATATAATTCTATTGAAAAATACTGCCTCAGTTATTGCTGTTCTCAGGCATAATCTTAGTTGGCTTCACTAGTTTATTGTTGCAATAATTTTACATATCATTTTCTAGATAAAGACACTAATCCCAGATGCTACATCTAAACTAGAAAGTTTTGTTGACAAAACCCCAGTTTTGTTGATGAAACTTGTGGAGCGTCCACACTAAAAATGTGTTTTGTCAACATATTTTCAAAAGAACTCAGCACTTTTGTTGGCAGCCTTCTGCCCATCCCCCATTAGGCAGAATGCCTTTCTCGACAGAATCTGTCAAAAAGCCATGTGGATGCTCTGGGGGTGCCTCCATCGAAAGACGAGGCCTCTGGGTCACTGGACGGCCTGGTCTTCTGTGCTTCTTGTAGGCTGTTCTGTTGAAAGAGCCACCAGGCAGTCCAGCTGCTCTCTGTTAACAGAGTGGATCAAGAGAAAGATCCACTTTTGTGTCTGGCCGCAATCTGTAGACAAAAGTTTGCTAGGAAGATATCTTCCAACAATAACGTCTATCGACAGATCACTGTAGTGTACACGTAGCCAGAAAAAAGAGCAGCAGTTCTTTTATAGTGGGGTGAATTTCAACAGAATCACATTGTTCTAGTCTTCTAAATCCAGTTGTTTCTTATTAAGAAGGCATGCCTTGTAGAATTTGTTGGGCTCTAATATATGTGCCATCTTCACTAATTTTTAATAATTAAATCTTGTTTCCAATTGAGTATGGTTAGTTTTACATTCAAAATCCAATATTCACTATTTGCTACGTGAAAATGTAATAACATCTAAATCCACTCTTCATTACAAACCTGCAACGTATTATCCCCAGGAAACATAATAATGGGGTAAGATTTAAGAAAAGGGCAAGAATTCCAACAGTCTCTAGGAATTTTGGGTGCTTTAAAAGAGCCTGATTTTTAGAAAGCCCTGAGTACCAGCCCTCCAAAAATCAAGATTCATTAAGGTGTCTTGAGTGGGCAGTCTTATTCAAAATTCTCTTTTGCAAATCTTGACTGTAGAATTTCTGATTAAAGTTTGTGGATTTAGAGCTAAAATTTATGGATCAAATGGCAGTCTCCTATAAACAATGATAAAATTTCAACTTCTGAATTAGTCATGTTGGGCTGCTGCTCAGCCACAGGAGCCATATTTAACTGGCCATTGTTGGAAGATGATGTCATCTTCAGCTAATAAATTATTGCATACATATTATGCATGTTGCATACCCATGAACAGTTTCACAATATGCAATGCTGTTAAAGGCTTTTGTTCAGTCATCTTTTGGAATCTCAGTGTATCAGATCTTTGTTTCTGCTTCTGACAATGCTGTCTATTATCCCATGACCTCTGAAGGACAGACTAAACTTGTCAAGTTTTTGGTGGAGGGAATAAAATACTACCATTCGTACTTTGATTCTTTCTATCTTAAGGAAAATGGGCATTCAGCAGTGCTTTAATTAGTCCTCAGACCTGTAGAGTCACAAATAATTGTTTTTTTCTCCTCACCTGTTTTCTCTTCACTTAGTGTATATAATATAAATTCCTTATCTGAGGAACAGGCTGTAAGTGCTGTGGTTCCATGAAGGCACATTACTTAAAGAAACCGTCTTCAGCAGCTGATGGGAAAGCCAAAATAATTTCATAAAATCTTCTTAGTATTTTATTGGTTCCCAAATATTATGAGCACAATACAGGCACGTAACAAGGCCCCATCCCCTGACCTGATGTTAGTATCCATTGCCCTACTCCTATAAGAGGATCTGCACAGACAGCAACTTCTGCCCTACATGGAATCCTGTTGGCTTGAGAGGTTTGTCTGTGTAGATTTAATTACAGGATTAGGACCTAAAATGTCAAGACTACTGATTGGAGATGATTCTAAGCATGTGTTTTGATTTTGTCTGCACCTGTGCCATATTCAGGAATATATCCCCTATGCTACTCACTAGCCCATATTCTCTTTTGTCTACACTAGCCCTCTATAGATTTCCCCATATAGCAGGATCAAGATGAAATCATGTCATGCTTCAGTGCTACGTTATTCTGCATAAACATATCAATAAAATTAAATTAAAATTTAAATGCTGGCTGTGACAAAATTTCTGGTAGTCAGTGTCAAACACAAAGCACATTACAATATTAGCTCTCAAAACATTTCTCAAATATCAGAGGTTGGACTAGAGAACATTTGCAGTCTCAGCCAATTCTATGACAACGTCTAGATTACAGGGATTTGTCAACAGATGTTTTTCTCAGAAGATATCTTCTGACAAAACTTCTGTAGACAGATTGCAGCCAAACTGCCAAGCAGATCGCTAGAGAAATCTGCTTTGTCAACAGAGAGCAAACACTTTCTCAATAAAACATCCAACCGAAGGCGCAGCAGACAGGGCTGCCCAGTATCCTGGAAGTCCTATCTGTCGAAAGAAGACCCTCACCAGAACATCCAAACAGACCTCTGTCGACAGAGTCAGTATGCTTCATGGGGAGCAGGATAAGACTGTCAACAAAAGTGCTGTGTTCTGTCAATTTACTGTCAACAGAACGTCTTGAGAATCTGGCCACTCACATAGATTTTCGGACAACAATTAATGCCAGTTTTGGCAACAAAACCTTCTAATGTAGACATAGCCTACGAATCTATGATCAGCATGCACCTGCAATGCTTCAGAAGATGTAGAAATGGCAGACAACTCTAATACAAGATGCTGAAAAATCTCATGTGCATGAAAGGGTTAGTTTGGCCATCTAGTCATCATGCAGTGATTTTCATACTTCTGCATTGCTTGGTATTCATTATAAATCTGTCTAGTGTCATGCTTCAGAAAGCCCCAACTTCTCTGCACCAAACTGATACTTCAAGAGGACAGTGGAAGGGCAAAGAACACAGCTAGGCATGAATGTTTCCAGGCTGGAGTCTGTGCTTTTACTGATTGTTGGAGCGGCACAGAGTGAAAGCAGTGTGAGCTTTGTGGCCTGTGCCTGCCCTGTCCAGTCTCTGGAGGGGTGACCTTTGATGCCCTTCCAGCTACACCTGAAAACTAATCTCTGGGAATGGTTTGCCAGCCAGTTATTTACCCACTTTATAGTACCTCCATGTAGGTTGTATCTCCCTAGTTGATTTTTGAGGAGACCAGACTAGAAAGTATCAATAGCCTTAGTAAAGACAAGATACACCACATCTATCACTTCCCTTATCCATGGGACTTGTTACCTTGTCAAAGAAAGCTAACAGGTTGCTTTGCCAAATTTGTTCTTGACAAAGCTTTGCTGACTGTTACTTATCACCCTACTATCCTGTAGATTAATTTATTGCTTAATTATTTGCTCTGTTATCTTTGTAGGCACTGAAGTTAAACTGAGTGCTCAGTAACTCTCCAAGTTGTCCTTATTTCTCTTTTGTATAGATTGACACTATTTTTGCCCTTTTCCAGTTCTCTGGAAACTTTCCTGTCTTCCATGACTTTTTGAAGATAATTGCTAGTGGTTCAGATACCTCCTCAGTCAGCTCCTTGACTATTCAAGCATGTATTTCATCTTGCATTGGTTACTTGAAGATATCTAACATCTCTAAGTAATTTTTAACTTAACTGTTTGGAGAAAACTGAAATAAAATAATCTTTTAGTGCTTCTGCCACTTCTACATTGTGTTATTGCACCCAACTTTTTGAAATAACTTTGCTGTGTAGACCTACCCAAAGACCTGCTTTAGGAGTTATTTTGTGGAAGTTCTCTGGCCTGTATTTTACACTAGTCACTGATCACACTAGCTGGTCACGATGGTCCCTTCTAACCTTAAAATCTATTTATTTTTTAGAGTTTTTTATTGGTGTCAGTTCCACCACTTGACAGAAGAAAAGAAGCAGTTGCTTTGAAAAGGCAAATTAGTCTTTCTTTTAACGCACATCCAGCACCCAGCACTATTCAGGTGTTTTCAAATTCAACGAATGTCAGCTGCAGTAAAATCAATTCAGGATGTGCATTGGGTTCCTAGAGACTCAGAAAGAAAATGAGTCAAGCATAATCAAGGGGAACAGGAAATGGTGGCTCTGTGTGGTACTGGAAACAAGATTACTGTAGCAAGTGCATTGTGTATAGCAGGATTTTACTAACAGCCCCTCTTGTCTAATTACTGTCTGCAGTAAAATCGTGTGTTTTATGACTAACATTCAGGACAGGAAGAATTCTCTATGCGCACTCTACTTCCTGAGTGCTTGGAGGGAACCTTACCTTAAAAAGAAACAGGGAAATCCCTTGAGAGCACTCTATAGATTACCCAGCATTAGTAAATTTGCATTGAAGAGGTTTATTGCCCTTGCCTTTGTTTTACCAGCGTAATTTAGGAAAGGCTTAAAACCTTCAGAGGTTGTTTTTGTGTGTGCTTGTAGTATTAAATCTGTTTTTTATTGACAGAGCTGCATTGGATGAATTATGCTGAGTTGCTGATATAAACAACATCCCCCACTTTCTGTAGGATGCCAGCAAAGTGTGTGTGTGTGTGTGTGTGTGTGTGTGTTGTGTGGGAGAGAGAGAGAGATAAAATGACAGCTTCAGACCCATACACACAAAACAGCCATGTCCTCTGGGTCCTTCTATTAATAACATCCCCGGGTGAGCAGATTATAAGAACATTGTTGTCTTGTTTTATACTTAAACAGCACATTTATTTAAAGGATTTCATGGCACTTTACATCCATACATTAATTAAGCTCTACAAAATCTATGTGGTATGTAAATATTACTTTATCCATTGCAACACAAGGAGAGAATAAAGATTAAGGGACTTGACCAAGGTAACACAGTGAGTCAGTGACATAAGCTCAGACTAGAACACATGTCTCCTGTTCTGCTGCCCCAGCTATTAACAGTATGGAATAAATTCTATCAGTTTTTAAATTAAAGCAGGTTGATCTAGGACCCTTTGTTGTCAAAAGCTGGAGCCAGAGGAGACAGATGGACAGTTATTCACATGACGTAGATGGAAAAATGACATACGTGTGCCCTCTTTTTGCAATGTGCTGTAATTGCATGTGACACAGGTTTATTTTAAACCTGTTTTATACCCTTTGATGTCAAGGTGGCCTTTTTATTAACTTCAATGCCTGTGGGATCAGACCCTTCTATATCAAAGAGGAAAATCTGCAACTAATGGCCTGCTTCACCCATGTGGAGGTTGGAACTGAATTTCCACAGCCTCAAACATTCCTTTGCTTTGGAAGACTTTTCGTGTATTCACTGCTGCTTCCAGGGTAGAACAGAAAGAATATGAATTTCCTTTTTTCTGAAGTTTTCTCCTTGAATCTCATAGGCTGTGCACACACAGTTTGAAAGAACGACAACTGAAACCTCCTGAGAGAAACTGACCTCCCTGGAAATAGTACAATCAGGGTGCTGGAGCAGTGCTTAAAGTAGGGGTGCAGAGAGCCATTGAACCAAACAGGAAATCCTAGACACGATGGAAACCCCCATTTCAATCCAGGGGGTAGTTCCTGCACTTCTGAGTACAATTAAAACTCATCCTGTCATCAGACTCTTTTTTTTGGGGGGTGGTCTATCCAATGAAGGAGAGACATTTTTGTTCATTTTCTGTAACCCATTTTTCAGGAAATACTCTGTGCTGGTGGTTCCCAAACTTTTCACTAATGCAGACCCACAGTCACACCCCTCAACCATTTGCAGACTCCCAGTCACTCCCAAGCCGTTCACAGATCCACCTCAAAGCCAATTATGGCCACTGTGTACACTTCATTACATGAAAAAGGAAACCACAGCATAGATTTTCGGACAACAATTAATATTATTGGAAGATACTGAATTTAAAAATACTTGATTGTAATTTTGCAATTTATTTAAAACTTACGTTATATGATAATTTTTTTATCTTTTTTTTTTTTCACGGACCCCCTGCAATGTCCTCATGGACTCCCAGGGTTCCACGGAGCCAGGTTGGGAACCACTGGTCTATGCTGATGCAGATATCAAGAAAAGAGTGCCCCATATCTGACTTTTTCTTTGAGCTCATCCTCAGTAGCAAGCTAACAGATGAGTAGGCTGATTGTGTCAGACTAGAATAAGATGTGTTCAGCAGCTAGCCAACGATGTCTGTAGGGGTGACACTATACTAGATGATTTGATGCCAAACATGACTCATCTTTGTCCCACTGGTTAATCAGCATTAAACCAACCTGATGGTTAAAAACTGAGTTAAAAGAAAAGTCAATTTCCTACTAAAGAGAAACCCTAAAAATTCAATCTTACCAACTCTTTGGGAAAGCCTGAACTAGTGTAAAATGTATGATCAGATGTGAGAAGAATCAGACAGGAATAAACAAGAAGGAAATAAGACTATTTGTGCAGAACCATAAAATAAACACTGCTGAGTTTCCCATAATCATAATTATTTGGACACCAGCCTTAATCCAGAAGTTTTCTTTCCCTCTGGTATAACCTGGGCTTTAATCAGCGAATGTTTAGTACTGAATGGTTTTGTCCTTTTTATATGTAAATTTGTACTTGGAAAATCATCAGCTACTTTTAGTCTGTTTGGGTTGACATGGTCTGCTTGCCAGAAGTTATATTTGCATACTAATTTGGCTTTCCTATGGGTACTGAAAAAATGATGCAAATATATCAACAGTCTGATAACTAGAGGGGAGAATGCTTCCGTGTCACACAATTCACATATGAAGTAGTCTGAAATGTGGATTTTACTAATAGTTCTTTTATCTAATCATGTCAGCACTAAAAGGCCTGATTGGTTAGCACTGGGCCCCACTTCAGGAAGACACCTTAATGTCCATGCTATCACCAGTCCCATTAAACTAGACTCTTTACTAAATATCTCCAATCTATATTTCAAAAAGAGAAAATCCTGACTACTGCCACTAATAGTGATAGTCCTGGATCCAAATGTACATTCATAAACCCAGCCCCTAAATGCTGGGAAAGTTTGGGTCAAGATTCAGATTTCACAGCCAGCCCCTCTATTTGTGCCAGCACAGGGCAGATTGAAACTCCTGCTTTAAACACTGAAATTTATGTAAATATTTGGATAAAAATCTGCTCTCTGAACCTCAGGTCCATCTCTAGCATCCATGGAAAATAATTTCCTTCATCATTTATTTAAAGATTTTCCAAAAGGAACCAAGGGATTTGGGTGCTCAAGCCCAATAATTTTCAGTGGGATCTGAGGTCCTGAATCCTTCATTGCTTTTGTTGAAAATCTCCCTCATAAATGCTAACAGTATGTTTGCCACTGTACCATACACACAATAAACTATCCTTGTCCCACAACTCTAAAAAGGACACAGGACAGTATGACAATGATATTTAATAATAATTACTGTTGATTCCTTTTGTGTCACAGACATGAGCCTTTGTAAGCAATCTCAATGATGATATGGCAATAGAGCCAACTGGTAGAGGAAATGCATTTACATATGTAACCCCTTTGCCAGGTGCAGCCGGCAGCAACCAGGGCCGGGTTCAATAGCTAGGGCTTCCTTTTCAGCAAAGAAGCTACTTGAGCCCTCAGCAAGGAACCTGGGAACATTACTTCACATCCTTGGGTGCCTCTGAGAGGCAATACTTCCCTACTCGCAAACACAAAGTATGAGTGTAGAAAAGGGACTTTTGATTAAAAGGAGGAAGTCACTCCACATTAACTAGGGAACATGCCACAGGCAGGATTCATAATCATAAAACTGTGAGCAGGACACCCACAGCAGAGTGCATGAGGCAAAGCCTTCTGACTCATGTTTTTGAGTTTCTTTTCTGTACCTCCCCTCTGCTCCCTCACCACACCCCACTCATAGTGATTGTCCTCCACCAGTGGGGATGCAGAGGTGCTTCTGTGTGAGTTCACCTCACACCTGGGGAAGAAGGCACTTTGCTTGCTCCACCATCTGAGCACTTGCTTTCCCTGGCTGTCCCGCCCACCAGCTGAGAGTCCTTGCCACCTGGCCTCCCTACCAGCCACTCCCACAGGCTATCAATCACATTCTGCTGCCATCTGCCTCTGTGTTCTGACTTCAGCAGGTGAGATTCTTAGTGATTTTTTTAGCTCTTAGCAGATTGGGCAGAAACAATGCCTTGCCACAAGTAAGCTTTTACTGAGGACTTAAAGTAGCAAGGCATTCTTAAGGTAGGTCTACACAGCAAATTTATTTAGAAATAACAGCCATTATTACAAATTAACTATCCTCACATCTACACAACACAACCATTATTTCAAAATAATTTCAAAATAGTGGTTGGCTTATTTCAAAATTGGTAAACCTCATTCTACGAGGAATAGCACCTATTTCGAAATAGCTATTTTGAAATAGGGGTTGGGTTGACAGGGAATAGAGCCTATTTCAAAATAAGCCATAGTGCATCCAATGACTCTTTTTCAAAATAGGTGCTATATCTGTAGGCACTGTATTCATAACGCTTCCAGAAATTAGGCTGTTGTGTAGACATACCCTTAATGAAGACTATTTCTGGATATCTTCAACCAGCAAGGAGGGACAGGTTAAACAAAATTGGTGACACTTAGGGAGCATTCACACTGCCTGACGGGGACACCTCTCCCCACCCCTCTGACTCTCACAGGGGTCTGACATTCAAGCCCTTGGCTTATCAAGATCCTTCAGCTCAGGATGACATCCTCATTTGGGACAAGAGAAGCACAGTTCTGCTGCTCTTTAGATGAGTGGTGTCCAAGAAAAATTTAACAGATTTAACAGGGCCTCCCTAACCAGCACTGTGCCTTGTGAACCACCCCCTGGTTGGAGTCCACTGAGGCCGGAGGAGCTGTCTCCACCGCTGCCGCCACGTGCTTCTCCCACCATGTGGTGGGGCACGTGCGCAGTGGCTGGAAGGGCACCCAATGTGTGTGGCTTTCCTGAGCTGCTGAGCCACATTTCACTACAGTCCACTGCCCTTAAGGGGGAGCATATTGGACACTGCACTTTTAGGTACTCCACCTGCTGGATATCTTGGCAGAGCAGATGTGTTCATGTAAGTACAGTTTGCTTCTGAAGTCTCTTCCCCTCCCAGCTAGCTGTCAGGCGAGAATTCATCCAGACCCTGCCTACATATAAATAGAAACAATTGAGCTTTGTGAGAGACATGGATAAACAGAATATTGGAAAAAAGGTGTGGCCAGAGAAGGGGTTTTGTGCTGGATTTTTTATTTTGATTCATTACCACCTTTTTTATTTTTACTCTCTAATAGGTGCTTTCAATATTTGTGGGTGAAATATACTAGCTGCAACAGGATATACAGTGGAGTAAAATGTTCACAGCACTACCTAAGGCTGTGTGCAGAGCTCCAGGTTTCATTTTTAATTACAAATGGGAAACATCCCAAAGGCTCACTTTTATTCACAAGCTTTTTAACAGTTCATGGAAACATGGGCCAGTTGCAGAGCTTGTTTCGAAATTCTGCCTCACTCACAGTTTTGCATGAGTATCACACAAAGCCAAGTGAAATTCTGTGGTTTTGATCATTTTTGCTATGTTCATTTTCAAAACTGAAAGAAAAACATGGGAAAGGGTGTTAGCCCCCATGAGTCAAAACCAAAGAAAATATTCACACACGTTCTTGCAGAGTATTTGTATTTGACACTGAGTAAAAATAATTCCCTTGATAATTTGAAATGAATGTAGGTAGAGTTCTTGCTACAAAACACTTGGGCTGGGTGTACAATAGCAAGTTCTTTTGGAGAATCTGGCCCTTTTTCAAAAGAACACATGGAGCATCTACGCACAAAATGTGCTCTTTCGATCCAAGATGGAAAGAACATGACTTGCTTCCGGAAGCCATCTTCCACTCCCAGGTCAGGAAGAACACTTTCTTTCTAAAGCTTCTTTTTTAAAAAAAGCACTTGTAGATGCTCCATGGTCCCTTTTCGCAAAAGAGCAGTCCTCATGGCACCGGATTTTTCGGTCCCTCGCACAATCTTTCAAAAAAGTGGGGGCTGTGTGGACACTCGATATTGAAAAAGCAGTTTGATATTTTGATCCACCTTTTTGTGTGTGGACGCACTCTTTGAAAAGAATTTTTTTTGGAAGAGATCTTACAGAAGAACTTATTTTGAAAGATCACTGTAGTGTAGATGTAGCCCTGGGCCATGTCTATACTTGCAAGTTCTTTCAGAAAATCAGGCCCTTTTCCAAAGAACATGCAGTGCATCCACACACAAAATGCACTCTTGAAGTCTGAAACTGAAAGAATGTGGATCTTCTTCTGGAAGTTGTCTTCCGCTCCTGGATCAGGAAGAGCACCTCCTTCCGAAAGCTTCTGAAAAAAAAAAAAAAAAAAAAAGCATGTGTAGAAGCTCAATGGCCCTTTTTTTCAAAAGAGCAGTCCTCACGGTGCCGGATTTTTTGATCCCTGGCTCATTCTTTCAAAAGAGCGGGGGCTGTGCAGACGCTGTCTATCAAAAAAGTGGATCAATCTTTTGATCCACTTTTTTGTGTGTGGATGTGCTCTTTAGAATAAAGATCATCTGTTGAGAGATCACTATGGTATAGATGTGGAAAAGTAGATGCTAGGATTGTTGTTTTTTAATAACTTTGGTGGGTAGACCTACCCTTAGATTCATCTGCCAGGGAGATTGTAGCAATCATCACTGAAAATATCAAGCTCCTCTGTACCCTCATACCAAAAACTACATCTTTGCCATCTGTAAGATGGTACTTCCATTAGTGAAAGCTCATTTTCTAGCAGCATAATATACTCCTTTTGATATTATAGTCAAAGAGGCCTGACTCTAGATATATTAAGTACATAATTTAGTTTCTTTTAATGCTATTTGCTGTATTTTACTCTTGTTTCAGTTAAGATCACTCTTGCAAGGGTGTCTTCACACTGACATCCCCAGAGAGAGGGGAAACCCATAACATCTAATAAAGATGCTGAATAATAAAGGGTTTCTGGAACCTGTGTCCCTCTCGCAGATTCAGTCAAGGGGCCTGGGCAAAAATATTCTGTGCCAGTGAGGTGTGTTGCCACCAGGCTGCAATGGTTGAAATGAGGAGGAGACACTGAAAGGCAAAATATGTGATTAGGGATGTGAGTGGCACTGGATACAGAGAGGACTTTTTTTTTTTTTAAGTAATCTAAAATTGAAAGAAATGGCTTATGTCTGAGATGTTAGGACATGTGTCTACAATTCTCAAGGTTTAAATTTGTCTTCAGAACCCAAGAAACTGAGATTGTTTGTGCAAAATCACTAAAAGGAAACATTTAACAATGTTTCCTCTGAAAATTTTAGGAAATACACTTTGGAAAAAATCTGTCCACTGACTTTGTGCCAAATCTAAAGGCTAAGACAATCTAGTATAAACCAGGAATTTTAGTTATGAGCTAAGTCTAACTATGGAGTCACTACCAAAACTTCCATAATATTGTTGCTTTAGCAAAATCAACCCAAAATATACACACACAATTTCTCCTGAAACCAGAGTTGCGCATGAGTGTCTGAAAATAGAACACCTTTCTGTAAGATTATACTTTCATATATACAGGCAGGTATTTTCCCAGAATAATAGCTTTTTTTATATCTCTTGCCTCCTACCCTAGTCATATTTAATCTTTTTCTGTGATGCTTTTATATCGGAAACCTTTCCAGCAGCATCTCTAGCAGGAGCAGGCAATATACAGCCCATGGGCCAGATCCGACCCACAAACCCTTTGGATCCAAATCACAGCCTGCCAGGACCCATGCTCCTAGCCACATATCTTGTGGCATTATGTTTCATAGGTTAAGTATGTTGTACACAAACAAAAAAATTCTATACAAGGATTTAAATTTTGTTGCCTCTCAATTACATTGAACTTACCCTGTTCTTAAATTGTGACATGAGTTACTTTTCTTCAGTCTATTTGTAATTTTTTTTAAATTCTCAGTTAAGTCCAACTTCTACTTGTTTTCTCTTGAAACCAGATATTCCTAGTGCAGATGAGCATCAAACTGAATGCACCGTATTGAGTGCACATATTATCATTTATTAATTAATGAGCATGTTCCCTAGCATTTTTAATGTTGTTGGTGATCTTGGTGATACATATATCATAGACTGATAGGTAGAAACAGGAATTTTTTGCAGAAACATTTTTGTATGAAAATGCCAGGTCGTTGAAACCAAAACTTTTAGTGAAAATAATTTGAATAAAAAAATTCTAGGGAGGAAGAGAGTGGAGGGGTGGAGGGGAGAATTATCCACTCCAAAATGGACAATTGACCAAGTGGGCAGATGGTGAGCTTCTGTGTATTCCACATCTCAAGGCAGAGTATTAATCATTGGGCTATTTTGTATTCTGGAGTAGTATGGTGGATTTTTTGTTTATAAATAAATAAATATATATATAAAGGTCTCAATTTCATCCTGATGAAGGAGACTCCTTAGTAAAACCTAAAGCAGAACTTTGGCTGGTGGTTGCATAACTGTAAAATGGAAACATGATCAGAAAATTCTGACTGTACATTGTCATCTATTATTGATACCAGATTTACCAGGTTTGCAGCACTGAGGGTGTGTCTTCACTTGCATTCCTCTTTTGAAAGAGGTATGCAAATCAGGCAAATTGAAAATGCAAATGAGGTATAAATTTGCATATTCAACACCTCATTCACATATTCTAATTTCAAAAGAAGAAAGCCAGTGTAGACGCTGCTCTTTTGAAAGTAATCCCATCTTCGAAAGAATCCTTCTTGGGATTGGGATTAGGAAGAAGGATTCTTTCGAAGATGGGTTTACTTTCGAAAGAGCAGCTTCTACACTGGCTTTCTTCTTTCAAAAGAAGCTCTTTTGAAATTAGAGTATGCAAATGAGGTGTGAATACGCAAATTTATACCTCATTTGCATTTTCAATTCGCATGCCTCTTTCGAAAGAGGAATGCAAGTGTAGCCACACCCTGAGAGCTGAAGCTAGTCTTAGGAAAGTGCATCTCTTCCATCCTAAAATGTCAGTCAGAGAGTGCCTCTGCAGAATGGCCAACTAAGGACAAACCTTCAAGGACCTGAAGCACTCAGAATTATCTATCAAGGTGGGTTCTTACAGTGAACGAGAAAGGACAGGAACAGTAAACTAGGACTGGAGGAAATTAAATGTGTTAATAGAATAAATGATGGCTGAATGCTCGTCTACAACAATTGAAAAGTGTAACGCAGAGAAGGGAAAGGAGAAATTTAGGGTCATTCATAGCAACAAGCAAAAATGTAACAGGCTGAATCTGTGGAAAAGTATTCACAAAACTGATTGTACATAACACACCCATGCTACTAGTCAGCTTCCTGAGGGATCTGTTGAAAGGCGAGTCATTCTAAATTGCATTGAACAATGGACTCAGGAACAATTGTTGTGTAAATCTGGATCATTCAGTAAGAAATGATCAGGGGAAGGCCCAAAAGAGTTCTTCAACGCTTGCTTAAATGAGCAATTCCACTGATTAATTCACTTCAGCTGGCTATGTCTATCACCACTATTTACTGCAATGGGACTATACACCTTTGTGTGAGTGTGTTGGATTGTGGTCTTCAGTTGATTTTCACTGGGTCTTCCAGCCGGACCGTTTTTAAACTACCTTCCTTGAAGATGATTGTGGTCAATCAGTGACTTGGCTGCACAGGCAGACTAACCCCTGGGGCCTTTGGTTCTTCCCCTCCGCTGCAGGAGCCCAGAAAACTCCAACTGCAACCAACCTATTCACCGTTGTGGACCACATATGCAGCTCTTACGTGGGCTGCAGTCACACACTGTTTATGCTACCTTTATGGCCCTGAAGCTGTCACAGTTCTGTGCTGATTGGGCCACATGCAGGCCACAGGTTGAGCACTGCAGCTCCACAACTTGAACTGTAGTGTTAGGTTCAATAGCTGGAGGAGGTAACATGCCATCTTCTATGGACTGCACAGAGAAGGGACGTATAAAACATTGTGATCAGTGCATTATATACATGTACAAACATGTACTAATACAAACGAGGTGCCCCTGCCCCAAAGTGCTTACAAAATCTAAATATGAGACAAGACGCAAGAGGTGGATCAGATAAACAAACAGGCAAGCACACAGTGACAGTTAGATTATGAACAGAATGATAAGCACCAGTCACAGCACATCAGCTGCCTATACCAAAATACGAGATCCTCTGCTATTCATTGGCCCACATAATCAAATGCACCCAATGCTGTTCTCTAAAGTTTGCCATATGTGGGCACCTGTGGGTCGCCAGTGTGAGCATGCTGCTCACATGGAGTCTCCAGAATGTTTGTTACCTATCTAGTAAAACAAACCCCCAGCCCTCTGAGTCAGAGCATCACACAAGACCTTCAGGTCTGTTGAGAAGACACAGGAGAAGGGGAACTCTCTGCCAGTTTGGTCTTAGACCATTCTGTGCTTCAGCGATGGTAACCACAAGTCATAAGCAGAGCAGAGGGTGGAGCACCAGCACACTAACTGCAGGACCCTGTAGTTCATCGGGTTTATTGCGGTGGTGTCCTCATGGGTCTTTGGCTCCACTGATGATGATAACCAGAAGGCTGCTTGCATGTGTGTTCAATGATGTCAGCTCAATAATCGCAGCAGACCTTGCAAAGTTCCCAAAGGCCACAGACCAGGTAAGCATCAAAGGTGCCCAGCTTGGTTTATTGCAGCTGTACAATTACAGTTGTTGAGTAGAATCTACTGATCCACTGTACCTATGTATCTGCTGCAATGCACTGACTCATTCAGCAGAAATCCCACTGCCCCCTATGTCAGATATAGATGGTCCGCCCAAGACACCATGTTGTACACAGGTACAAACAACGCACACCTCACTGCTGACATATTAGGTTGTCATCTTCTGATGTTGTCAGTTTACCACCCTCTGACACTACATGAGGTAAGCAGTGAGGTGGCAAAGTTTGCAGATGACACCAAGTTGTTCAGGACAGTCAAAGCCAAAACAGATTGTGAAGAAATACAAAAAGATCTCAGCAAACTGAGTGATTGGGCAGCAAAATGGCAAATAAAATTTAATGTGGGTAAGTTTAAGGTAATGCATGTTGGAAAAAATAACCCAAATTACACGTACTACATGATGGGGTCAAATTTAGCTACGACAGATCAGGAAAGGGATCTTGGAGTTATAGTGGATAGTTCTCTGAAGACATCCACGCAGTGTGCAGCGGCAGTTAGTAAGGCAAATAGGATGTTAGGAATTATTAAAAAAGGGATCGATAATAAGACAAAAGATATCATACTTCCCCTATATAAAACTATGGTACGCCCACATCTTGAGTACTGTGTGCAGATGTGGTCTCCTCACCTCAAAAAAGATATATTGGCATTAGAAAAGGTTCAGAAAAGGGCGACTAAGATGATTAGGGGCTTGGAACGGGTCCCATATGGGGAGAGGCTAGAGAGACTGGGACTTTTCAGTTTGGAAAAGAGGCGATTGAGGGGCGATATGATAGAGGTATATAAAATCATGAATGGTGTGGAGAAAGTGAATATGGAAAAATTATTTACCTTTTCCCGTAATACAAGAACTAGGGGACACCAAATGAAATTGATGGGTAGTAGGTTCAAAACTAATGAAAGGAAATTTTTCTTCACACAGCGCACAGTCAACCTGTGGAACTCCTTGCCCGAGGAGGCTGTGAAGGCCAGGACTCTATTAGGGTTTAAAAAAGAGCTTGATAAATTTTTGCAGGTTAGGTCCATAAATGGCTATTAGCCAGGGATAAAGTATGGTGCCCTAGCCTTCAGAACAAGGGCAGGAGATGGATGGCAGGAGATAAATCACTTGATCATTGTCTTCTGTTCTCCTTCTCTGGGGCACCTGGCATTGGCCACCGTCGGCAGATGGGATGCTGGGCTGGATGGACCTTTGGTCTGACCCAGTATGGCCATTCTTATGTTCTTATGTTCTTACATAGATACCACCTATCACCGTGTACCTCATGATTTGATTAGATCATCTCTTATCTATCATGCTGTTATTTTAGACACTTTCCTGAACCTGGGTCTGTATCTGTGAGGAGTAGGTACCAATGACTTTTTTAATGAGCTGGTGGTACCTTGTGATTTCAACTTTTGACCTTTACCAATTATTGTTCAGCACCTGCACCAATTACCAATTAGAGTGTTGCATTCTCAGCCCTGTTTGTGACAAGTTATGTTATCAGGGGCCTGCCTTTTGTTCACAGCTTAGTATTGCTTTATGCAAGCCATGTTTGTGCATTGTTGCTAGACCTTACGCCTCAAGCCAGGCCTATGCTGTATGTGTAGGCTTAGGACTTCATCTTGCTACAGACTCTTCTTATGAAGTGATTGACTGCATCCTCATTCCTATCACTTGGAGCTATTTAATTTTCCCCTAAGTAGAGCACAATAATTAATCTGGCTGAAAAAGACAAAGGCATGGGTCACTGTGGAACGCTCTATATCTGAGCCTGGAGGCTGCAGCTTCCTGGGTAGCAGTAGGAGAAGAACAGCAGGATGAGTCACAGAATCCAGATAGAGCAAGAATCAAGGAGGCCTCACTATTATACAGCCTGTTTCTGCCAGTGGTACGTATATCCCAGCAACTGAGTGCAGGCACAGCTACAGCTGGCGTTCCTATCAGTGCATTCTCTCTGTAGCCTCTCAGCCATGTCACTTGCCTAGCAGGATGAGAGCACACATATTGGTAACAATGGATCACAAAATTACAGTCCTAGGCTGAAAGAGACCTCAGGAGGTTATCTAGTCCAGCCCACTGCCCAAAGCAGGACCAACCCTAACTAAATCATCCCAGCCAGGACTTTGTTAAGACTGGGCTTAAAAACATCTAGGGATGGAGATTCCATAACCTCTCAACCCATGCCGGTGCTTCACCATCTTCCTAGGCTATGTCTAAACTGCAGGCTTCTATCAGGAGCCCGGAGGTCTCCTGACAGAAGCCTGCTGCTTCAGGAGCATTCTGCCAACATCCCAGTCATCCTTCCATAAGGAAGAAGAGATGTCTCGATGGGAGTGTGTGTAGGGGGTGGCGTCCCTGACATTTGCCACTGTGTGGATGGGCCAAATGTTGGGAAAGCCTCTCCTGATAGAACTGTCAGCAGGATATATGTAAATGCGTTGCACTATTTGCATGTCATTTGCTGACAGTTCTCGACAATCTAGACATAGCCCTAGTGAAATAGTGTTTCCTAATATCCAACCTAGGCCTCCCCCACTGTAACTTAAGACCACTGCTCCTTGTTCTGCCATCTGTCACTATTGAGAACAGCCTCTCTCCATCCTCTTTAGAGCCCCCTTGTCAGGAAATTGAAAACTGCTATCAAATTGTCCCTCACTCTTCTCTTTTGCAAACTAAACAAGCCCATGTTTCTCAGCCTGTCCTCATAGGTCATGTGCTCCGACCTTCTAATCATTTTGTTTGCCCTCCATTGGACTCTCTCCAATGCATCCACATCCTTTCTATAATGGGGGCCACAGAACTGGACACAGTACTCCAAATGTGGTCTAAGCCATGCCGACTAAAGGGGAAATGCTTCTCCTAATACACCCCAATATGCAGTTAGGCTTGTTGGCTATAAGGGCACACTGTTGACGCATGACCAAGTTCTCACACACTATAATCCCCAGGTCCTCTTCTGCTGCACTGCTACTTAAGCAGTCAGTCCCCAGCCTGTAACAATGCTTGGATTCTTCCATCGAACCTCATCAGATTTCTTTTGGCCCAATCCTCCAATTTGCCTAAGACACTCTGGATCCTATCCCTATTCTCCAGTGTAGCTACATACCCTTAGCATAGTGTCATCCGCAAATGTAGAGTAACACATTCCTTCCCTGAATGTTCTTGTCCTTATTTCACATGCACGCACACATACACAGCTTCTTTGTGCAGACTTTTAAAAGTGAAACTTACTTCCTCTCTTCCTAGATGTCAGGTTGGAGCAGCACCAAAGCTCCTGTCACTTCTGGTTTAATTATTTATGGGACACAGTAGCGAGTCCACAGAACCTGCTGGGCTTACCATGCCTGGGCTCATGACTAGGGCAGGCATCACAGAAAAACTGACAAACATATGCCCCCTTGCAGTACCTTGCGGATTTTGGGCACAACTGTAGTAATAATGATAATGATTATTAATTAATAGTAGTTAGGTCATCTGGTCAGTTAAAGGTTCTTGAATAGGTTCATTAATCTAGGACCAACCAAACATAGCCATGGGGTGGTGGGGAAGGTCACACAGCTAATTTTCATTAAAGGAATCAGAGGACTCCTACCTCTTTTCCTAGAGGGGTAGTTTTTAGAGGCTGTGTTCCCAAGCATATCAGTCACAGCCTTTGTCCAGTTGGGCTGCACTTTGTCTATCCTTCTTCTGATCAATTTTCAATTTAGTTCAGCCACTGTAACCTGATGAAATCTGTATTTTAGGCCCAGTGGAAAACTAAGCTCATTCAACCACTACATTTATCTTAGAAGTAACCTAACCAACCACCCTCTGTAAGGACTTGTGTGACGAGGAAGAAATAGTATCCATACCTGTAATATATAGAAAATTCTCTAGACCTCAGTGCTCTAGGCAGTCAATCAAACCACAAGACACTAGGAATCTGATGCATTTCCTAACTCTGAGGCAGTAAGATAGGTTGAGGATTGATGCTTCCATATTATCCAAGGAGAAACTGCTTTCCTGGGATGTTGCCGAAAAGGTTGCAAACATAGCAGGAAAACAGTAAACCACATTTCTCAATTTTGTTCCATATAGTCCTTCAGATGTTAATGCTGGGACATTGTCCTCATCCATTACAAAAGTCCTCCCTACCCAGACGGAGGAAGGAAAGGTCACGTAAATAACATGGAAATGAACCCTTGCCACTGGCACAAACATAGATCTTAACCACTACAGCAAAATCAATTCTCTCCCCTGTTTGCACATGCAGAGCAGCCAGCCTGCCAACTGGGAAAGCAATCAGACAGGTTTACGCTGGAACAGAATATGGAGATCACTGAACTAATGAAAGGGTTAACCCTTAAAAAACCAGAATGGACAGTCAGTTCCTGCTTGATTTCATGTGTACAACCCCTTTCCTTCCCTACCCTATTTGGTTATCCCAACTCTTCATGTCATGTCTGAAACTAGATTATAAGCTTTAGTTAAATAAATAAATAAATAAATAAATAAAGAGCAAGTCTTTTCATTTCTGTAGTAAAGTGCCCAGTGCTTCTTTGTAAATTACTATTACAGGTGCAATATGCCAGTATATTTAGATAGGAATAGTGCTTTTTTTTGTTTTTAAAAAAAAAGGAGCTGGTACTCAGCTGGTTCCCTGTCCCCTCCTCCCCTCCTCTCAAAAGCCAGTACTGAACGTGGAGCTGCCGAGCTGCTAGTACTCAGTACAAGCAACAAGTACCAGCGCAAAAAAGCACTGGATTAGAGTAAAGCCGAAGTTCAGTATAGTTTGCATGACATCAGATTAGTCAATACACCAGTGTAGACCAGGCTTTCAATAGTGACAAACAATTCTGGCTCTCTCAACTTTTTGGATAGATTAGTTTTTCATGCTATGTAATGCCAATAATATTTCCTAGATGCTTGTGTTGTCTTGTTTAGAAGACGTATGGGTTAAGAATACACATTAAGAAGAACAGAGAGATGCAGTCTGATACACCACACCACCACCAGGCCCTTGTGTTTCGGATTAAAATATAGCTTGGTTCTAAAACAGTCTCTGGTTTTGAAGACCCCAGCCCAGCCTCTCCTTCCTATTCCTATAGCTCACATATGTGTATCCTGAGAGCGCTTTTAAGGCCTTTACAAACAGCAGTGGTTTTTCCCATCATGGTTTTGATGGAACCTCTGTGATGAAACACAGGATCTGCGTTAGTGTCTTTGTAGCTCTGAGTCCTGCTAGAACAGTTTAAGAACAGGATCCTGATGGTCAAAGGCCAGAGAGCTTGTCCATACTCAGTGGGAGGTGGCTGCAGTGCTCTGGACACCCCAGGATAGCGTTGATCTGGCTGGTTTGAGCAATAGTGAAGTGAAGACATCACAGCTACATGACAAAGGTCCTAGGCTGGCTTGCATGGACCATGCTGCTGCAGTTTCACAGAGATTGCTATTGGCAATAACTAGCTCAAAGTTTATTCAGGTATGCTGATGCAGGCTGCAGTCACTTCTCTGACTGCAATGTAGGCAAACCTGAGATGGAGCAAGAACACAGGCAGTAGGAGAGCTTTTGGAATCTGACTCATTCAAAAGGGCAGTTGTCACAGAAAAAGCCAGTGAAATCTGAGTATCATTAAATCAGCAATATTGAAAGTAGTCTTCCAAATTGGTGTGAGGATACACATGCTGGCTGCAGCCTATGTGTTCTTCTCATTCACTACCTGCCCATTGTGTAGCATTAGCAGCGTGTCAGAGAAGAGTAGAAAGAGAATTGCAGAAGATTTCACAACTCTATGATGGAAAGGACAAACCCTGCTGAAAGTGCAAATAGCAGTCAGAGGAGGCAGGACTATAAACTATATGGACTATGTAGGACTATATGGGAAAATCTATCAGGAATGCCTGCGGCAAGGGTTGAAGGAGTTCTAGCACCACAAGAGAACTTGAAACACTGTAACTCTGTTCCCCAAATTAAAAATTGTAGAAGGAATGTTGCATTCAGTCTTGGAAGAATTCAGATTTGTATTAATTGAAGCTAGTGTTGATGTTGTTAAATAAATGTTATCTTAAACTATTTTTTCTTTAATCAACCCTGGTGAAAAAATGCTGAAACTTGTATGTCTAAAGTTACATACCTAATCCTTATTTAGGGACCTAACTGCATGGCCATGTTTTCACAAGTGTTGAACAGTTCCACTGATTACAGTTCACCTTCTGTTGATAAAACATTTAGCTCACTTCTTCAGGGGTAAAATCTTCAACAGAGCCCAAGTAACCCAAGAGCCAAAGTCCCGCTGGGTTTCCATGGCATTTTTGTTCCCTCTTAGGTCCAGAAGCTCTGTTTACATCCCCTCCATGTAAAAGAAAGCAAGACAAAACTCCTAAAACAAACTGAACAATGCAAACTGATCATAATCTGAAAATTTTGCTTTTACGACCATACAGGAATATACATGCAGGTGTCGCTACCCTCAAAGTACTGCTTTGTTATAATTCACACACCTACAGGGGTCAGTTCACTGTCCCATGTAGTGGCACTTAACGCACTTACAGAAAGAGAGAATGAGTCTCCTTTCCAGCCTTAGGTGGGAGCTAGCCAGCTTTTAGCTCAAACTGTAGAGGCCCACGCATTATGCTCCAGATGTCCCAGGTTTGTGGCGTTACAATTGCAGGCTTGCAGAACAAAGCATCTTTGTTCTGAAAATCTCACTTGCACTGGATGCTTAAAGGACACTTGCATTCTAACTTCGGTTTACTTGAATAATTTAACAGTATGTTTCATAAGCATACAGAAATATAAACTGTTCAATAAATACTGAACATGTGTATTAGACATAAATGAAGAAGTAAGCTTTTGATTTTATAGGTATTACAGGAGGAACATATATTAAGTGTCCAACACTTTTTTTTCATGCTAGACTGCTGTTTTCAATTTTTTGAAACTTTGTCAGAACTGAACTAGGTAGACTGAAATTTTCTATTTTTGGCATTTACCTTGGGTTGATTTTTTTCAAGCATGATAATGACATAAATAGGCTAGGAAAGATTGGATTTTATGGATAAATGTCTGTAAATGTCAATTTCCTCACATACACAAGCCACTGAAAAAATACTTCTATCTATAAATAATTGAATTTTACAGTAAAGTAAAAAATACGTCTTGAGAACTTACTAGATTTTAACTTAGTTATTCACTTTGTATAATTTGCCGTGATGTTGACAATTTGAGTTTTAACCTTTATAAAGTGATAACATTTTGAATCTCGACATCTATTGTCAATGAATAACAAGCAGTCATGTAGCACCTTAAAGACTAACAAATTTATTAGGTAATGAGCTTTCATAGGTCAGACCCATTTCCTCAGATCTTAGGAAAGCTCATTACATAATACATTTGTTAGTCTTTAAGGTGCTACGTGACTGCTTGTTATTTGTGACACTACAGGTTATCATGGCTACCACTGTCATTGCGTAGTTGATACTTTCCTCTCCCAAATAATTCCCACAACTATGATACTTACGATAGAAAAAAAAATAACAAGGAGCATTGATATTATCTGCTGAAATTTAAAAGAAAATTCCACCAAGTCTTCACCTAAACGATGATACAATCTCTATGTGGTACATTCTACTCTGCTCCACTCTAGAGCTAACCTTCATGGACATATCTTTCATAATATCTAAATAGCACGTAGCTGCCCTTTATTGGGCATGTGTTGTCTGACGTACCTGAAAAACTAAATCAGAAAGGCAAAAATAAATAAGAATACACAGAAGGGCTGTATAGACTCAATGTTAAGCAGTTTATCTACCTCAAGAAAAGCGGGTATTTATTATATTATCAAGGAGTGAATAAATGGTTGGGGCTGTATTATGTCCATATATCTCTGGTCACTGTTGAAAAGCACTCTGTAGCAATTGTATCCATGGGGTACAATTGTATCTGGGATAATGTAATTATTTCCAGTTATAAGTACAGTAAAAGGAAATGCCTCCTTATCCTAGATGTCACTCTGTTGGCCAATATTGACCTTTCTAATGGTGAATACAGTTTGTGTATGCGTTTATGAGAAGCCTGATACCTCCTTAATACATAAATTCAGCCCAGCTTTTATTTCCCTACAGCTCCTATGAAGTCCTAGAAATAAGTTTTATAGAAGAGACAATGATAGGTCTTCTTCTTGAATGCTAAAATAATTAGTGGGGCAAATCATGCAAAGTATGTGGCATGTCAGTCCTTTCTGGCACTACTCATCTGGTCAGGCCTTACTGACTTTGCACCTGTCCCTTCTGTCTACTCACATAAAGACTTATATAAATATTTTCACTTAAAAGGCTAAGTATGACGACCTTGGATGTGTAAATCCAGATGGAAAACAAAAATCCCATTGTCATCCTAACCATTGGTTAAGCTTGTCTTGCTTAATACTTATTCCTATAATCAGATTTCTCAGGCTCCATTGAACTGTTTTTGTTATTAATTAAGGTTTGCACAGTTAGGCATGATTAATGTCCCTTTTCTTCTTACTGCTGCTTTTCCTTAATGGTTGGGTCTAATTTTACCAGAAAGCAATACATTTAATACAACTTGCCATATGCCCTTCCATTTCAGGGAAACTCTAGAAGGTGGCATATAATGAGTGTCAACACCGAGTTATCCAACTGGACCTAAATAAATTAGTCTGAGAAGGCTGGAAATGACATAACCTGAGGTGTACAAGTAAAATGTCTCATCTGATAATGAGGGAAATATGGATTTTATGTGGGCCTAAGAAAACAGTTTCTTGCAATATTTTGAATTTCTAATTCAGTGAAATCTCTGAATGAATAAGATGAGACCAGTGTGGGGGAACGTAAACAGTGTCCCAAAATTATATTTTTGTTAGCTGTCTATATCTCTTTCATTTGAAAAGCAATTTGGACGGTCATCTCCCCAAACTACACATACCCCTAAAATGGGCTGATCCATGTTTTCAAAAATTCAAAAAGAAAAAGTTTTAGATTGCTGAAGCAATATTTATCCTGTTTAACCTGTAACCTTCCCCTACTGGTTTCCTCCCCAGCCATATCTCTATGCTTTGTCTTCTAAGCTTATGTCCTGCCCAGTGTGATTCTCAGGGTTTTAATTAATAAGAGCTTCAGGGAAAGGCCCTGTTTATTAAGAGATTTTATGTTCTGTAAAGTACTCTGTACATGTATAATAACATATATGTATGTATGTATGTATGTATGTATATATAGTAAAACAAAGAGAGAAGAAATGTTATTTCTTTTCTTTATATTATATTATAGATAAAGATGTGATTATAATATATTCTTAATCCAACCATTTTGCGAAGACAAACAATTTCATTTTGAGACTAGTTGAAGAATTAGGGTCCCTTAACCATTCTGGAAAAATTATAGCAACTGTAATAGAGAAATATACCTTTCTATAAAATGGTAATCTGCTTTATAGAGTTCTAGTCTAAGGAATATAATTCTTGATTAAATTCCTTGTTTTGGTTTAAATTTTCTTATTAATTTCTATGAGTGTTTTTAGTGTAAGTTCTATATACTATTATGACTTTACCCTATCACATTTTATGGGGCTTTTTTCCACATGGGAATGAACTCTGCAGACAGCTGATTGCTTGCTGTGCAAATGTTCTACTGTTAAACTGTTTCTCTGAAGGATTCCCCTTTCCAGATTCTATTTCTTTAGTTTCACAATGGTCCCGAAAAAGCCACACATTAGTAAGGTTCACCAAGCACTTCCTATCTCTATCCTCTGTGCATGGCTGGTCACATCTGAAATTGCAACATGAGGGAGATATACTTCTCTTCTCTCATCCTGCTCAGGAATGTTGCAGAGACCCACCAGATTAATGAATCCGTATTAACTCCCTGCTCATAACTGATTTTGAAAGTTCTAGGACTGTATCTGTTTTTGATTTCCACATGTGGGTAGCTATAACTGAGCAAGTCTGAAAACCAGGATTATATTATCTTTTGATAAACACTAGTAGATAATAACTTCCGGATGGGACATTGCAGATAGCAATATTTATACCCTTTATCCTTTCACAGAGACCCCTCTCCCAAGAATAATAAAAGTGTACCATGTATGCTAAATAGCGACGCCTCCTACACAGCCGGGACTTTTATATCACAAAGGGTGGAGGTTTAACCATTTTTGACTTCATATGCTCTGTACAGGTTAGTCTTTACTCCTTTTAGCCAGCATAGTACCACTTGAATCAACAAAAGTGGTTATCAAATAAACAGGCCATTTAGTACAAGGGGAGTGGGAAGGGACGGGAAGGAGAATGTTCTTTGAGTCTATCTAGCATAGCAGATGGCTATTCCCTGTATGAAACAGAAGATCTGTTGACATTCTACCTCTGAATTTAAACTAGACTGTGCGTATAATTCAGTGAAGATTTTTGCTGCCTCTGTAACTCTCCGAATCAAGTGGAGATTCACTCTGAGTGCTGAATAAATGAATGGCACACCGATTGAATTAGGCTCCTTTAATGTTCATGATACTTGTTACTCATTTTCACAGTGATTTCTCGTTTAAAAAGAAAGAAAGGTGGATCTTGATAAATATAATCTTACTTTCTGGAGGATCTTCGGGCTGTTGATGTTGTGCCTCTGATCTGAAAAAATTAAATTAAAATTAAAAAAACAAAAGAACCTCAAAGGAAGGGGAAAAATGTGAAACTGTGAGAAACTGTCAGCAAACAATCATTCTGTTCACTCTGTAGGCTGTATCCCTTCTCCCCACCACTTGTCTTGTTGTTTATATTGCTTTAATCTTATGGGCATAGGGGACCTAAGTCTATTTTCAGATCTGAAGAAGGGGGGCTGCCCCACAAAAACTCATCACCTAATGAATTATTTTGTTAGTCTTTACATGACTCCTGTAAATAATTAATAGTAAATTAAATTAATAGTAAATTAAATCAGTGCAACTTTTTTTAATGTGAACCAGGCCTGGGCCTACAAGTAAAAAGAAGTGTATCTTATCTAGCTGCTCAACCTGCAAAGCAGAGCCAAAAGGCAAGATGGGTTATTTCTCTTTCCTGCATCAACACTAGTGACAAAAACTGTGCTTTCCTGATTTTGCCCATATTGAAGCATCATGGGTTTGCAGCAGAAGTATAACTGAGAGTATGATTGGAACGCACTGAGGTTACACAACTGTAGCTGAAGAGTTTCAGAGGAGTAGCCTTTTTAGTCAGTTTCAGGAAAAAATAACTAGGAGACTTGTGACACCTTAAAGACTAACAAATTTATGTGGGCTTTATGCACATAATTTTGTTGGTCTTTAAAGTGCCACAGGACTCCTCATTGTTATGGGCAGAGATGTTTTGACCTGCTAAGCATTCACACAGGTGATGATACCCCAAGAAGGAGAGAATTAATATGATCAAATGAAAATTAAGAAAAGGGAGAGGGGAGAAACCAATTTTACTAAAACAGCAAACGTTTCTAGGAAATTTAGAGCAAGGAGGATTTATCCTTCATCTATTAAAAAAGAAAAAATCTTTCAGAGAAAATAATTCCCATTTCCTTCTTAGTTCCCTCTCTCTCTTTGGTATTAAACACAATTTTACATACTTTGAAAATCCATTTTCATTTTAAAAGCCCCAAATACCTCACAGAAATTCTTTTACAAACACTTGGAAGGAAAACCACATGACTCTCAGACTCCAAGGTGAGTTTGCAGGCTGGCAATCAAGGGGAAAAAGGCTTTTAAATGGAAATGTGTTTAGTTTACATGTTATCATCATTGTCATTTATTATTACTTTGTATTATTATAATGCAGTGGAGCCCCAGCTAGGAATCACTTCCTGCTGTGCTTGATGCTGTACAAATACAGAATCAGAAGATGGTCCCTCCTCCAAAGAGTTTATAGTCTACACATGAGACCATAGACAACATGCATGTCCATGAGACACAACAGCCATGGACCCCAACCACAGTGCCATTTTTTCACAGAAGAACTGCACTTTAAACATAAAGGCTTGGGAATAAAGCTACAGCTAGCCAGGAGGAGTCCATTCATTCACCCACTAAGATGAAGGATCTCAGTGACTGTGTTGGGAAAGCAGAATTGGGAGTGAGGGTGAGTGCCCGATTGACTAGTGCCTTGTGTACACACTTGCAAAGTGGATGTAAAACACTGGTAAGGTGCTCTCATTGCACTGACTACTCAAGATACAGATTCATGGTAAATCAGGGCCAAAGTATCCAGTGTTGCCCTCACATGAGAATCCAGCACCACCCCCACTGTGAAAAATGTCTGCTTTGACATTCAGCAAGAGACACTGGAATCTTCCCTCAGTGATGCAACCACCTACAGTAACTACAGAGCTCTAACAGCTGCTGTGGCAATTTTGGGCTGGATTCAGGGGCAGCATGGGGGGGCACGCGCAAGAACCCTGCCACTGCAGGATACTGGCTCCTACCTCCCCTTCTTCTCAGTAGTGTGAGGAAGTAGGGCACTTTCTTTATGCATCTCTGGCTCTGCTGTTTCTCTGAGGCTCCTCCACCCTGCCCCCAACCACCTAGGACTGCCTCACTGTAAGAGCAGCAGAGCTAAAGGATGACCACCTGCTGGGATCTTCCCCTGCTGTCAAGAAACAAACATGCTATCACACCACAAACATTGCTATAATTACAGTGAAAACTTTCCTATTTTTTCCAGCTCTCCACTTTTGGGGAGATGACAGTACCTCAGGGTGGAACCTCCTTCCAGTCCTTTGTATTTATTCATAAGCAGGCATGAATGTGACTAATTTCTTACAGGTAGTGTACTGTCACAAGCTATCCCCTCTTTTGATGGGGGGCACTGCGATAAAACAGTGCCTCTAAGAAATTTAAGTGTTGGATGGAGTGTGGCAGGTTCACGGAAGAGGGATGGGGTTGGAGAGGGATTCAGGGGGCAGTGTGTGAGATACTGTTCCCTCAGATTTTTCATCTATGAGTGGAGTGAATTTTGTCTGGCACATCAATACTGAGGTCACGTCAGCTTTTTCAGGTGTGTGCCACCACTGCCCCCCTACCCATCAGAGCTCGAAATGACAGCCCCGGATTGGGTCCTAAGAGTACTGGCATGTGTTATGTTTCCCAGGAGATACATTTATCATTATGTTTCCCAGATCTCTTGGAAATAAATGTTAACTCCATCTCTGCTTACTCTTCCCTTGCTACCAGAATTCAGGGCAAGGGCTATAGATATGGGTGTTGAACTGGGAGAGAATTGCTTTGAGAAGATCAAACTCCACATCTACGAGAAGATAACTGAGTGGAAACTTATGCCTGGGAGCTTTTCTGTTACCTTTCAGGTTATGTTAACTTAATTTTCTCATTGGAAACATGTCCACTGAAGAGAAAGCCTTGCTGACAGCAACTGCTTTCCTGCCAAGTAATTTAGGATGAAAAATATATTTTGCATATATTCTGCATGTGAGGGGGAAAAAATAAAAAATATTAAAGGGGACAACAGATCCTGCCATTCTTATTCAAGCAATCAGTCCCACACGCCTCTCCACACTATGGCTGAATCTACTCTAGCAAGTTTTATTTTTTTTTCTTTTGTAAAAGCCAGGCCTTTTTTGAAAATCCCACAGACTGTCTACACACAGAATGCATTCTTTCAATCTGAAATTGAAAGAATGTGGCTTTTTTTCTGGCAGCCCTCTTCCTCTCCCAGATGAGGAAGAGTGCCTTTCTCTGAAAGATTCTTTCGAGAAAAAGGCATGTGTAGATGCTCAGCGGCCCCTTCTTTCAAAAGCGCAGTCCTCATGGTGCCAGCTTTTTTGATTCCTTGCACCCTTGTTTTGAAAAAGCAGGGGCTGCATGGATCCTCTCTATTGGAAGAGCAGATTGCTCTTTTGCTGTACTTTTGTGTGTGTGTGGACGTGCTCTTTCAAAAGAAGTTTTTCCAAAGAGATCTTCCGGAACAACTTCTTTTGAAGGACTGCTGTAGTGTAGATGTAATGCATCTGAATATGGGTGTGCAGAATAGTTTGATCTTAATGGTAGCACAAAGCATTTTGTCTTAATGTACATGTATAGGCAAGTGTCTAAGACCTCAGAGCAAGGAAATGCAACTTGAATGTGTCACCTGAATTTGCCTTTTAAATGTGCCAAATGTTTTATCTGTACTTTCAGCAGGGAGGGCAAGGAAGTGATCTCTTCTAACCTGTGAGTTTCAAATATTGTCCCTTAAAATGTATTCACGCATCTTTTCAAATTCTAGGGAAGAATCCATCAGACTCTGATAGAATGAATAAACTGCTGCACTTTGGATGGCTTCAAGTTTTGCATGTCACATCTGTTTCCAGTTCTCTGGTAGTGATTTCTAGATTGATTCAGAGAAGTCCCTTTGTAATAAATTGTTTCATTCCTTATTCACTGCAGGGGCCAACTGCTCCTGGTTTTCATAGCAGGAAGGGCACACCTGTGTGTTTAGAATGTGATGGCAGCAGATGTGAGGTTTTCAAGAGGTGGGTGAGGGGTGGGCTGGATGGTTTGGTGGGGGAGATGTTTCCAGAGGTTTGCTGCCAATTTGAGTCTTTGCTTCTACTAAATCTGTTTTTCCTCTATTTTCATCTTCAGTTTTGAGTACAGAAGAGCTCCTCCCTCCCGCCCTTGAAGCAAATGACTCTAAACTGTCTGCAAACTTGATCTAGTTATGGAGACTCTGTGTCTGCACATACCACGTCTCTTCTCCCCTCTGCCATTTTAATTTATCTGCAGCTCAGAACCTCTGTTCCTCCATGGCAGTAGTAGCAAGCCAAACAGGCAGCATAGAAGTGGGTGTAAGACACACTACTACATTCAGAGGTGTGTCCAAGGCACACAGGTTGGATCCAAGCTGTCCCAATATTCAGATGTGTTTGGATTTAATGGAGCGGGAAGGAGTTTGACCGAGATATGGCTTCTCAAAGCCATTTTCTCCCTTTTCAGCTTCCATTTTTTTACAGCCCGTCCCTGGAATGCCCATGCAGAGAGAAAAGCTGAGGTGAAATTAACTCTGGTTTCCTAGGGCCTTTGATAATTCCCCCCAGACCTTTGGACAAAGCACTGTGGAGGTGGGTTCAGTGTAGCGTTTGAGTGGGGTTCTTTAGATATTCTTATGTGAATTAACAAAGGTAATGGTGACCCTCACATCCCAAAAGTAGGAGCTGGCCACTTATCCTCCAGGAGGCATCATGTGTACACAACTGTCAGCTCCCAAGACAAAACATACATGCTGTAGCCTTGACCCATCCCACAAGCCAGCTGCCAGACACTGAGGCTACATCTACACAGCAGCAGCATTTGGAAATAATCCATTCTGGAATAGCTCTTCTGAAATAGCTTATTTTGAAAGAACAGCCACACACAAGGGCTACGGCAGGGGAGGTTAAGCATTCTAGGGACAGGTGATGAGCAGATGTAGACTGAGGCAGAGCAGATGGCAAAGCAATTTTACAAGGTATTGTATCTGCAACTTCAGCCTTTCACCACAGAATCTTGGGTTCTCCCCTCGATCCTAGCCGCCATGGCAGAAGCTGCAGGGACCTGATCCTGCTACACAGTGCCTCCTGTGTGGTCATTTTAACAGGAGCAGAAACCACTCTGAGCCTTGCAGAGAGCCATCAACAAACTTGCATGATCAGAGTTTAGATTCAGCCATAGTCAACATCTTCATTAAACAGCCCTTGTGGCCTAGCAGGCTAATGGCATCAGGAGATTCAAAATCAGATGCATTTCAAAGCTGCAATTGTAAATTTCTAACCAAAATAAGATTTATAAAAAGACCTTTGGGAAAGGTCAGCTCATGAACTAGTACCTTGTGGTTCTGCCATATATTTAGCCATTTCTCTCTGCTCCTAATTGAGGAACAAGCCTCTGCAAGTGTTGAGGGGAAAGAACAATTTTTGTGTTCTTCATTACTCACTTGTAGCTTCACCTCCTGTGAGTTATGACTCATTTTCGCCCTCCTGGGACATTTCTCATATAAGCCTATCATACAGTAATTCACAAGAGGGTGAAAAATTAACTTCTCTTCTTAATACAGAAGTTAGGAAAATAGGCTAATAATTCATTCCACTAGAAGAAATTGATGTAATGGGAGCAGTCAGGTCACAGCATGGCGTGCAGCCCAAGTGAAAAACCACAAAACAAAAAGCCGTGTGTTAGCTAGGTTAGAGAGTTAGAGATAGAAAGCCTGGCTTACCTTGATGGATGTTAATGTTGCCTCAACACTTATTCTGTCTCTCATTTTTCTTTGTTTTGTTTTAGGAGGGCTTTTCGGGAAGGGGGAGAGAGAGCAGGTGCTTTTGAACGGTACTAGATTGATATAACCACAGAAGGTGTTCTCTTGCTGTGCATGGACTACATACAGCTTATTTGGTAGCATTGCACACTTCCCCACAAGAGGCACCCTCTCTGCAGGGGAGAAGAGCATTATATTTTCATCCTCTTTCCTGGGACTTTCTGCTGACACCATCAAACAGGGGTGATTTATGTCTGATCTGCCCTAACTACTAACATGTATATCGGTAACACTGTGTCACTCAGAAGTGTGGGAAATCCACATCCCTGAGCAATGCAGTTATATAGACCTAACTACCATGCTGACAGCACTCGGTCAACAGCAAACTTGTCTCAGCGGGGTGGAGTACCTATGCTGGTGTGAGAAGCTCTCCTCTGGCACTAAGTGCTGCTGCATTGTAAGTGTAGAGAAGCCCTTAGGAGTGCAGACATTTGCCTGACAGGAGATGTCCTGAGTTGACCAATTTGTTTCACATCAATCTACAAAAAGTCATTGGACCCAGGGGGGTCAATAGCCACTGCAGGCCCCAGGGCAAGATCGGAGTGGGCCTGGCCCCTCAGAAGGGCGAAGCCAAGGGTAGCAAGGGCGGGACCTACGGCAGTCAGCCCTTAGTGACTCAGAGCTACTCCCAAGGCTCCAGAGCTGCAAAGAGCTGCGAAACGGCCCTACTGCAACTGCCCCCTTTACCACACTAAGCCCCATCGGCATTCCTGATTGGACCACTCCACTCCTGCCATCCTAGAGCATATTTGAACCACTGGCAATGCAGTAAAAAGTACAATATCATGAAGTCTGTCTCCTGAGCCAGCCAGAACTTCATGGTTTAGTGCCTAAGGCACATGGCTGTCAGGCAAGAGACCTGGTTTCTAAACCTACCTCTCCTATTCACCAGAGTTACAGCTACACTATCCCTGCTGGAGACTGCATGTGGGGTACTTGTAGCTCCAGACCACAGTGAAAAGCAAGCTGTATCCATGCTGTGGTGTGTAACTACACCAGGTAGTGGAAGGTTCTGGCAAAGCAGAGGCAGCTGGGATGGGGCTGGGGTGAGGAGGCGGTGGGGAAAGGCTCAGCCTTTCCTTGCTGCCTCCCCCTGCTAGAGCCTCCTCCCACTGCTAGAGCCTTTCCTCATTGACAGAGCCCTTCCCTGCTGCAAAGAGGGGCACCTGCAACAGAGTAGGACACTGCACTGCTGACATTACTGGCCTAGATGGGGCTCAATGGCTGAAGCTGGTAGAGAGAATGTAGCATATGTTTTTGAATTCATACCTGCACCCTTTAGACATGTCTTTGCTTGTCTACACCATGTCTCACTGCCTGCACCATGCCAGGGGATCTTCACAGCTGTACTCTACATGCTGCCAAAGGAAGCATGCATGGTAGATGTACCCTAGCTGTGTGATCAGGAGATAGTTATTAAATTTCTCTGTGCCTCAGTTTCCCAGTCTGTGCTGTGTTAGCAATACTTGGCCTCCAGGTGTGGGTAAGGGATACGGCCATAATTTTTTTTAAAATTCCCTGGTAATTTTAAGATGGTCTGTCATGCGTAAGAGGTTATAACAAGCAGAAGATGTCTTTGATGCTAATATTAGTGTTTATGTAACATGCATTATTCCCTATATGTATTTATATTATGGTATAGCCCAAAGTTTCTGATGAGGAATGGGGGCTCTATTCTTCTAGAAGGCCAGACAAACATACAAACAGACAGACCCTGTGCAGCTCAAACATGCAAACTCATCACAGTTCAGCTTATCTTCCTGGTGGTTATCACACTGCTGTCAAAAGAGGGGTAGCAGACGTGTGCTTCTGGGGAGGATCACAGCATCCATTTAAGAGTGCAGAGCAATACAGGGCAGCCCTTTAGGACAGGAAATAAAGAAAAATATTATATCCAATTCAACCTGCAGGGGGAATTTAGGTCAGCAGAATATCATTACTCAAATTGGAATTTATCTAGGCCACCGAGGCTAATAACGCTATTCTTGGGACAAATGCTACGGAAACTTTAATGACCACCAGTTGTCATGACATTGCTTTTGCATCTGATCTGAACTGTGCCACTTGTAACTCTTAAAGCTCCAGTCTCATCCGAGGCTGAACTAGCTGGTTCAGTTCTGATGCTGATGCAGGAAGATAACTACTAAGTCAGCAGCACTACTTTTTTGCAGCACTCAGAATTTTTCTAAGCACCCCCTCTCCATCTCCAAGTACTGTTAGGACATGTTCTTCCTTAGCTTGGGTTTTCTGACCTACATTTTTTGCTTGTTCTTTAGCATTTCATTTTGAAAAGTAAAAACTAATTTTCTTTTGTGCTGAAAGACCACTGTTCCTTGTGAAGGAATGGGATTGCTTGAGAATGCTATTGAAGTTGGATATTTTTAGGAGTATGTTAGATCAAAGCTCTTATATCTCTTGGTGAAGTCATTCATGTTTCAGTACTACTTAACAGCCAAAGAATCTCTTTCCTGTTTCTCCTTTCATAGCATTTTCATTATATTCAAATTTGGAGTTTTTAAAATAAACTTTCATGCTATGTACAATGCCTTAATACAGCACTCGCTGATTTGAATTTTACCAACTCCACTGAAGTACGGAAATGTGCAGACTGAGAATGAAACAGACTTTATCCAAGAGACAGACAAACTTTAAGGTTTTCAGAGGGTGAATTTGGATAAATCCAATTGAAATTTCTTTGCTGTTGAAATTGGAGAGTAGATCTTGCAAGAGCAATCTTTCTCCTAGAACTTTTGGTAGAGCTTAGTGTTCAGAATTCTTCATGAATGTTTTCCGTGTACTAACTTGTTATGTCTATTTCAATCCTTGTTTAAGATCAATATAAATAAAGGGGTCTGAGCTGCCAAGTTTGGATCTGCCCATGGTCTGGATCCAGAGTTTTGGCTCAAGCTATTACTGAAAGCATGTCTATGTCGGTGTGAAGGAAGTTAAGCGGAATTAATTGAAGGTGTGACTTCGAAGCCCATTAAGCCCCCGTGTGGATGTTCAGTTGTTGTCAGTAGCAAGGAACTTTCTTTGAATGATCAAGCAGCCTTCACCTATTGTTAAAATTTAGTGTAAAGGTATTATCGTGTGCCTCTGTTTCCTTCAGGATTCCCATTTGCACCTGAAAAATGGTACTATTGCAAACTATCTTAAACATTGGGAATTTTGCGTAAGACAGTTTTATGTATGTTTATAAGTATCAGTGTTACCAAGACGGTAAGGTAAGAGATCCATAATATAGACTGTGTGACATTAACAGTATTCCTCTTCTTTCAATCTATCTCTTTCTTTTCCCTGTCATACTCATGCAAGTCGACTAGTTCAGTCTACAATGGGGCGGGCAATAATTTTTGCATGGGGCGCAGGGGCACTCCTAGAATTTTAGTAAGTGGTGGGGGAAACACATTTCTGTTTTACAGAGTTTGGGTGCAGGAGGGACCTCCAGGCAGGGGTTGGGGTGCAGGATAGGTTGTGGGGTCTGAGAGGCAGTATGGTGCAAGTGGGACTTCTGATCTGGGGCAGGGATACAGAGTAGGGGGCAGAGTCTGTGAAGGATCTGAGGCACAGAAGGGAACTGTGTGACCTGGGGCAGGGTTGGGGTGCTGGGGAGGATACCAGTTGCAGGTTCTGGGTGGAGGTACTGGATGGTGGTGTAGCAGTGCACTTGGGCAGGCAGGTTGCATGTATGCCATTATGGTCGCACACTAATCAAAGCTGTCAGCCACTCCTAGCAAGCACATTTCTGTGTGCCCCTTGGAAGGGAGGGGGACCACAGTACCCATGCCCACAAGTACCAGGCCTGCAGCTCCCATTGACTGCTTTCCAGCCAAGGGCAGCTGTGAGGCTGGTGATGGGGTTGAGGGCAGCACATGAGGACCCATTGCCCCTATACCCCCAAGGGGTGCACAGAGACGCACTCACCCAGAAGCCTCTGGCATGGCGCTTCTGAGAGTGGTGTGGGTGGAGCCATGGTAGGAAAGTACACTGCCTGAACACACTGCTGGTCCATGGGACATTTTCCTCTGGCGCCAGCCCAGAAGGTCATGGCAGGCCAGAAAAAAACATTTGGCAGGCGAAATCTGGCCAGTGAGCTGTATCTTGCCAAGCTCTGGTCTATGATGTCAGCTATTTGGGCCTTTCCTGATGATGTTTAAGGATTATCCTTACACTTTTTCAACTGCACAAATTGTCTTCCTCCAACAACTGAAAATAAGAAGTAATTAAACTGTCCTTTTTAATTGTTTAGGTATTTGATGGAGATGTTATTCATACAAATGCACACAGCAAGTACATAAAATCAATTCCATTGCTTATTTTGTACCTGGGTAAGTTTCACAGAAAGCAGGGTGCAAACTGCTAGGACATGTCTCAATAACTTGAGTTGCTGTATTTGGTTTCTTCAGTTTTAGCTTTCCTATTATAGGTACTGCTAGAAAAATCACTTCTTTAATTACCGTTTTAGCACAAACTTTTGGTTTTTTAACTTGACAGATGCCAGAAACACCTCACTGAAGCAATTGTCAGTGTCTAATAATTGGAAATATGCTGAACATTCACACAGCATTCACATTCACTCATGCAGCTGACAAAGCAGGTCTTTGCCCACAAAAGCTTATTTTCCAAAATATCTGTTAATGTATAAGGTGCCACAGGGCTTCTTGCTGTTTTTGAAGATGCAGACTAACTTGGGCACCCCTCTGACACACAGCATTTCTGAACTTAGAGTGTTTTATGAATAGTAGTTTGTCAATCCTCTCTGAACCATTTTGAATTTGTTTAGGTAAATAAATATGATTAGTCCCTGTGACAGGCACACTCACCTCTCAATCGACTGGAAGTGGTTAACCTTATACTGTGGGCTGAGCAAGCTACATGCCCTTCACCCTACTGGGAGTGCTCTAGGTTTGGCAGTATAAAACAGAGCAGCTTAGCTCTGTTGGGGTAGACAGCTGTGGAGGAAGAGTATGGGCTGCCCTCTCTAGCCAAGGCTCAGCAGAAACCAGGACTGTGGCAGTAAGAGACACTGCAGCCCAGGCAGATGCCACAGCAACCATGGAGGCCTCACAGGATTTGAAGATGCCTGAGGAGGGGCAGACTGGGAGACCTAGAGGTAACAGGTGTGCCCAGACTGCAGCATCAGGGGACTCTGACACCAAACTGGTGAGTGAGCTAAGGCCTGGAATCTGTGTGTTTTGGATGGAGCCTTTCCCTGCTGACTCAGGGGCCCAAATTATGGTCACCAAAGGGGACCTGGGCTGGGGGGTGGTGGAGAGGAGTGGACCAGATCCCCTGGTTGAGGATGCAGGTCCCTTCCCCATACTGAACTTTGGCCTTTGGGCCTTATTGCTCTGCTGACAAGGGTGAATTTATGGGCTCTCACTATGTCATCCCTCAGCTAAGGGTGAGCTATAAGACAGGTATACTTCACCCTTATTCTCCAGGGATGCTGGATGTACTGGTCTTGTGCATGGCACCCCCTCCCTCGGCCCCTCACAGCCCCATTTCATAGATATGATGACAGGCATCCATTGAAGACTTGCCCATTACTACCAAGTCATAAGAGCCTGAGAAATCACCAAAAAAAGATCAGTGCTGGCCTCTTTGGCCTAGCATTGTGATAATTGCTGAATTGAACCAAATTAAGGCTGGTTTCTAAAATATTCAAACATGATAGGGTTAGGTTTTAACCCTCCATTAAACCTTAAATGAGAGGAGGGCCATCTGGTACTAGTGACCCCAAAGGTTAGTGCTGGGCTCCAGAGCCTTTGCCTCTAGGTCCTTAGTTCAGTTCAGCCCTGATCAATAGTGACTTAAAGGTATTGCCATCCCAGAACTGTGTGTAGGCCAGTGTGAAATGAGCCGGTGTCAGTGATTACAGCTGCTAGTGGACATGTGCCCCCAACATCAAAACCATTCCCAATGGCCCCCCGCATTAGCTCTCTCAGCAGAGAGGCTCAGGATTGCATGAGACTTTGCGACAAAAATGGCGGCTCTTCTCGAGCTGGTCCCTGCAAGTCTGAGCCTGAGGCACAGTGGCAGGAAAACATGAGGCTGCCTGTGTTGTCCCCAGTCTGTCAGATGGACTTTGGGCTGGGGTTTTCAAGGGAACATAATGGAATTAAGCCCTCCATTCCCATTGAATTCTCTCGGATGAAGTCCCCTAGTTTATCTGAAAATCCTTATAGGCAGGATGCTGGCCTGGGATCTAGAAGAACTGAATGCAATTTTCTATTCTGCCATGGCCTTCCTGACACACTTTAGGTAAATCACTGGGAATATGTCTATACTATGCAGCTTTTAGCAACAAGGTGATGTCAACACTTTTTCAACAAAATACTTCCACCCTCTACAAGCGGCTTTTATTTCTCAGCAGGGAGGAGTCAAGCTGTGTCGTTTGGAGGTGGAAGGGGGATAAGTATCTGTGAACAAGACAATTTTTGTCGATTAATTGAAGTGTAGACATACCATTATTCTTTCATTGCTTCAGTTCCCCATTGGTAAAATGGGGGTAACAGCACTCCCATACTTCAGAAGGGTGTTATGAGGATGTATATGTAAAATGCTGTGCTGGGCTAAAATTCCATGGCAGCCAGATAAGCTCTAATAAAAGACAGGAATGATAATGCACAAGCATTTTCCGCAGCTGATTCAATTCATGTACCAAAGAGAAAAGCAAACTGGCAGCTTAAATAAGGACTCTGTGGCTACATCTACACTAGCACAGAAAGTTGACATGAGCAATTAATATAGCTAGAGTCAATGTTACTGCTGGGCCTATACCAGAGAAGAGTGATGGGAGAAATTCTCCCATCAATTTCCCTTAATCTTGTCATCTGAGGTAGATTAGACGGTCAAATGCCGAGCAATCTGTGGTCGATTCGATAAGTCTTATCCAGACATACTAAATTGACTACTGGTGAATCGATCTTGGGAGCATCTGGCCGTGCTGTAGTGTAGGTATAGGCTGAGGTTAAGATGTGGAGCTGCTGTTGCATTTATAGACTGACCTAGTATGCTGATAAGATTGTACTCAGTCCAGCAAAAGATGAGCTGCTTTATTGACAATCTTCATGTCATGCTGCCTCTAGGTTGACATCAAAGAATATTGATAATGGCTCCACAAACATCAAATGTTTGGATTCGGACAGCTGCTGGTAGCCTCTAATTTTTCATTTTCAGAAATACAGTTTCATAGGGAAGGATTACTCTTGCCCATCAAGCTTCTATCTTTCCCTTCCTTCTATACCCCATCCCAGAAAAGAGACAGAAGCTTCACAGGTATTTTAATTAGACTCCCTTTGGCATGAATATCAACCATAATATCACCCATTGTTCAGAGACCACTGCAGAAGAATAAACTGGTGAAAATGGCACAGAATAGGTGCCTTAAGTTGGCATGCCTTGCGTTTTGTCAGGCACATTGCACTAAACAGGGCTCTTAATTTCTGTTCATGTGCATGCTCCCCACACACTTCCCTTACTTCAGTTTTTGAGGTGCAGCAATGCAAAAGGACAGCATAGGTCAAAGAATCTGTCCTACTGTTTCAGGCTCAAACTTATGCTGTCTTCACATTTAAGTTTCCTCTGCAACTACAAGGAGTATAAATGTTTTTCAGTTGAAGCTTTGATTCTGAAACAGAATTGTGCATCTAATTCTTTGGGCACAAACCCATACTATACATTTTGGCCCTCTGGAGAACAATTAGAAGTGAAGTTCCAAGTGTGAAGCTAGCTATTGTAAAGCAGATTGTATAAGGAACAAAGTGGGTTACAATTCCTGAATTCTCAGGCTAAAGGAATTTTCTTTTGGAAGTTGCCTTTTGAACCCAAGAAAAAATTGCAAATAGTCCACTTTTTAACAACGTTTGCATTTTAATAAACCAAGAAACAGTTTACGAGGAGAAAGTAGTAAAATTACAACCTGGACTCAGCCCAACCCCTCACTCAGAACAAACAATTACAGATATAATAAAAATGTGCTGGTCTGCAACCCTTGTAAAAACAACCTCTTGTTATTTCAACAAATACATCTCTGAACATTTTAGAATTCCCAGTACTAAGCCTGTATTTTCTTTTTCTTATGTGTTCCTTTCCCCCTCATTCTAATCCTTTCACCCACCCTTGATTACCACCCAGGTAGTCTAGACTAACATTGTTTTCTTTCAGCCTTCAGAGCACATATAGATGATCCAGTGGCTAAACAAATGATCTTGTCTCCGTAGCTCTCCCCACTTGCTATAACCACTATAGAGCTGCACATGTGAATGTAATAGTGGGGAATTTGTAGGGAAATGCTGGTGTAGACAAGGCCATCAGCATTGACCAATAAAGCCCTAAATGGTTTGGGTACCTGATTAGCTGCAAGATTACTTCCTTCTGCATGCTTTACTGACACAGCTGAAATCAGCTGAGCTTAAACTTCAGCAAGAGAGATTTAGGTTGGACATTAGGAAAAACTTCCTAACTGTCAGGGTGGTTAAACCCTGGAATAAATTGCCTAGGGAGACTGTGGAATCTGGAGATATTTAAGAGCAGGCTAGATAGATGTCTGTCAGGGATGATCTAGATGGTGCTTGGTCCTTCCAGGAGGAATGGGGACTGGACTTGATGACATATCAAGGTCCCTTCCAGTTCTAGTGTTCTATTATTTCAGTTGGAGCATCTTTGCTGTAAAACAGAGAGCTGCTGGCAGGACATGAGATGGACTTGACTTGTTAATCTTCCAGACATTTTGCAGAGTGCATATTTCCCTCCTAACTTATTGAAAGGAGGTGAGAAGGATTAGCATTTATATATGTATTATATTTCCTGGAGGATATTTAGAAGTGTACGTCCAATGAGAGGAAAAGTCCTTTCCTGTGTTCTTTTACATGTTCTCGCATTATGCAATGAGTATTTGTAGCAGGATTCCTTTTTATCCCTACCAAGCAGGGCCTGTCAAGTCTTCAGAAAAGAGAGGAAAAAATAAAGGTAGAGCCAGAAAAAGAATGGTAGAACTAGCCATGGCATGACAAGTAAGCCCATTCATTAGTGAATGTTGAGTTTAGTATGTGTAGGGTAGGAAGGTGGAGGCAGCTAGTTAATCATGAGGTACTTTATAATACAGAATAATATAATCATATAGGGATGGAAGAGAGCTTGAGAGGTCGTCCAGCCTCTTGTGTTGTGGCGGGATCAAAAACTTAGACCATCCGCTGCAGGTGTTTGTCCAACCTGTTTTTAGAAGTCTCCTCTGATGGAAATTCTCCAATCTTCTTTGGAAGCCTATTCCAGAATTTAATTACCCCTGATAATGTTTTCCACAATATATAGACCAGTGGTGTCCAATACAAATTCAACAATCACCACAACCCCCGCCACCCCCACTCAAAATAAATGCCCTACCTCTCCTCCAGAGCCAGATGCCCCCACAGCCAGGTATACACACCACCGCCACTACCCCTCCTGCACAAACTGGCAACAACTCACCAGAGCTGCCACTGGAGCTGTACCGCTACTAGAGCTGCATGCATCGCGACAGGGCTGGAGCCATGTGAGCCATGGCAGGAGCCAACCTGCAGCCACAGACGCATGAGCCGTAGCCACGGGAGCTGCATGGCTCCAGGCCAAGACCCACAGGAGGAGCTGCTGCCACTGTCGCCATGTGCTTGTCCCACCAAGTGGTAAGGCACGTGCACGGAGCAGGCAGAGGGCGCTCCACATGTGCAGCTCTGAGGAGCCGTGTTTTGCCACACTGTGGTGTCCAATTTGCCATATGTGGTGAGTGGAAAGTGTATTGGACAGCACAGATCTAAACTAAACATTATGTACTTTGCTCCATTATCCAAGTCATGAATGAAAATATTGAAAAGTAGCATAGCTGGGGCTGACCCCTGCAGGACTCCACTATGTGTACTCCTCGTTTTACAGCAAATCATTGATAAATGTTTATTGAGCATAGTATCTCATCTACTTATGCACCCACCTTATAGTAATTTCATCTGGATCACATTTCTTTATGTGGGACTATGTCAAATACATTACCAAAATCAAGATGTACCTGTTGCCTCCCCCTATCACTTAGGCCAGTAACAATGTCAAGTCAGGAAATCAGACTGGTTTTTCATGATGTGTTCCTGGCAAATGCTCGCTGGCTATTCCTTATGAACAAGTTATCCTCTAAGTGCTTACAAACCAATTGCTCTATAATTTCTTCTAATATAGACTTGTCATAGCCTACCTTTCATACCTGGAAATGTAATTCCCCAAGACCTCTTTGTTCTCCCTTTTTAAAGATAGGTACTATCTTCCCCTTTCTCCAAAGCTCTGGGATCTCATTTATCCCTCAGGTGTTCTTGAAAATAATTGTTAATGGTTTTGAGCTGGCTTTAAGTTGTTCCTAAAATACCTTAATATGAATGTCATCAGGCCCTACCAAGCTGAGCACATCCTATTTGTCCAAATAGTCTTTAACCTGTGCTTTCCTATTTTGAAAACAAAAAAGCAGTCAAGTAGCACTTTAAAGACTAACAAAATAATTTATTAGGTGAGCTTTCGTGGAACAGACCCACTTCTTCAGACCATAGCCATACCAGAACAGACTCAATATTTAAGGCATAGAGAACCAAAACAGTAATCAAAGTTGACAGATCAGAAAATAAATTATCAAGGTGAGCAAATCAGAGAGCAGAGGGGCGGGGAGGGGAGTCAAGAATTAGATTAAGCCAAGTATGCAAAAAAGCCCCTATAATGTCCCAGAAAATTTGCATCCCAAAATTTCCTGTTTTGGTTTCTGTTCCTCCCACTGTGTTAATATTATTGTGTTATATACATTTAGTCCTTTTTAGTGATGACTCCAACATAACACACAGCAGCCTTCTGGATGTCAGAAGTTATTAGCTCTCTTTCCCCATTAAAGAAAGGTCCTACATTTTCTCGCATCATTCCCTTGCTCCTAATGCCTCATATGATGTTACAGTTCTCAACCGATGAGTGAAAAAGAAAACAGCTCATTCTAGCTACTCTACTGCCTTTGTAGGCCACTTGAACAGCAACCAATAGACATGTTGACCTAATATTATCCATTTCTGAAAGTAGTAGCCAAAGACATGGAAAACTCAGCTTTCCAGAAATATTTATTGTGGTTCTGTGACCACAAGGGTCACTAAGGTGGCCTTCAAGTGGACCAGTAGCAGATTAACACACAGGCCCAGTGCAGAACTATGGCCACACGCAAGTTCCTTCTCTTCCACTGAGGCCCTCCCCACCAACCAAACTGTACAAACTATTGGGCAAGGTGAGTCAGAGGCAGAGGCATAGGAAATGTGTGGGGATCCAGCAGCAGTGGGGGAGCTCAGCTGGCACCCAGGGTCTAGCACAGTGGGATTGTGATCCATAAGTGATGCTCATAGGTGCTATGATAATACAGTCAGACATCCTGCTGCTTTCTCCCTCCCTCAGCTGTATGGACACACAGAGTGTGTCACTGCCAGGGGAACACTACCCTCTCACTGCTGGGCATCCATGACACAGGTGTTCATACCAGAAATTGGGGCATCGAGAATGTGATTCTCTCCCCCCAGAAAGAGAACCTTTAATTTGTGCCCCTACAGTAGCCACAGTTACATGTTGCCTCTGACCTATGCCCACGTGGGTGGGCATAGGGTCCAATGCCCCAGGTTCCCGAGACAAGAGGAGAATGTTTTTTGAGCCTGGAGCCTCAGTATATCTTAATCTGCCTGTGATGTGGAGGAATATTAGATAATGAAGCCAGGCCTTGCAGTGCCCACCGTTCATCCAGGATTCTTCATAGCTGGTGTGCAGTGAAAGAGGCAAATGCCATTGTGGAGCCTGCGTTTCATATAGGGCTCTGCTGACATAAGTGAGTGCATCCACATTTACTACTGGGTGGAGAATCAGCCCCCCAGTACAAATCTTGTATGGGGCAGTGATAACTTCCTTGCGGAGTTCATGCCAGGGGTTGGATAAGCTCTTCTGGCAGTGTCCTATAGAACATAGAGGAACACATTTTCCAATTCATTGTACTGAAGAAAAACACCAAGACAGCCCCCTTGGGGACTGAAGTCTGCTGTTTGTCGCAGGAAGAGTTAGAGCGTGGGCAGCAGAAGTCCCAAATTACTGACATGGCCTTACTACTGTGACTAAATCCTTGGTCTGGAGGGCTCGCCTCAATCAGTGGCAGGCCAATTCATTCTCCATGGCCAACTGAGCCCTTGACCTTTGTACTGTGAGCGCCACTCACATTACTAATTAGTGCCAGGTGCAGTGATTTTTGATTTTTTTAAGCATAGGCACTTGGAAATGAGTTAATAACGGTGAGCTCATTTCACACTGACTACTGCAAAGCCACTACATGATAAAAGGTTTTGCTTCTTGTCAACCTGACTTGGGTTTGAGGTGTTAATCTACCGCTGAAGTTAGGGCTCTCTTTCTGTCTGTGTTAGCATTTAAAGGAAGAAGAGAAGAATTTCACGTGATAAACACCAAAGTGGCACCTCTGCTACCCTTTTTTCAGAAGGGTTTTCCAAAGTGAATTGCAGCTGCATGGTGTTGTTCAGAGTCAATGGCCAGCCAAGCATATAAAACAGCTCTGCCTTTCATCCACATTTAGTGTCATTATTACTTATGCCCTCAGCAGCTATGACAGCCTCGGTAGCCCTTGACTACCAAGAGCAAGTTCTACAAAGACATACAGGGTATGATAAGGAACCACCTCCTCAGCATTTCTGAAGTCCCCCTCATTTGCTATAACACCACTTCCTTTGTGAGGTCAAAAGGAAACACTTAACTATGAAGCAGTGTCCTTGGCTCTCTGACTTTTTGTGCTCAGAGTCCACCAGATCTAACTTAGCTATTTCTAAAGTGCCTATCATTGTGATATCTGGTAGCAGAATAAGCTGGATAAGGTAACAACCAAGATAAAATTATGCTTCCCAACAGCGCAACAAATCAGGCTGTCAGTTCCAGCGCCATATCATGCCATACTCTCACCCTCTAGGAGAAAGGTGCTATAGCCAGCAAAAAGACACATTTGCACTTTTTTTTTTCAGATGCTGTGTGACAAGATGACTATTATGTTATGAAACCCAAAAGTGTTTCACTATAGATGTGATCTCTAGCTCCAAAGAGCTTCTAGACGAAATTTGAACCATGAATGGATGAAGGTGATGAACATTAAGGAGAAATAAGTCTAGGAAGAGGATGATGATTTAGCTGTAGCATCAACACTCAGGTGGGGCACATCTTGCTGGCTCTGTTAGTTATATGTATATAGGGAAGATAAAGACATGAGAGTGATCAGCCTTATCTTATTCTTCATGGACATGGTAGAAGAGGTGGGTTTCCAGGGTGTGTTTCATGATCAGTGAACAGTAAGTACAGTACGTTATCCAACATGTGCTATTCAAGGGGTTTAGTGCTACAGCCAAGCTAAAAATACAAGTATTCATCCATGCAGGGAATTTTTTCAAAAGCAGGAGCATCTGTGAACAGTCACATTCACATTAGGTTTTGGCATTAAATTTTGCCCATAGGCTGAGCACTGGTGCTTGGTACGTGGCTACTTCCCAAATTATTCATTCTTATAAGAGGGCTATGGACGGTCAGTGTATAACTCCAATTGGATAGCAGGAGTGATGGGTGCTGTGAAGTACCTGCAAACAAATCAAACCTTTCCTGTGACGTGTGACTATACCAAAGAGAGCAGCATTAGTAAAAGCAAGAACAGAAGATGTTGCTGTGATAAGGAGCTTCAGGAGAGTGAAGGGGGAAGCATGTTTCACAGAGCTCTTTTTGGGACTGAACTTATCACTTTTGTTTTTGAGATATAAAGTGTGCAGCCCCATATGTCTAGATCTGTGGTTCCCAAGCTGGGGTCCATGGACCTCTGGGATTCCACGGAAAAATAAAAGATAAATAAAAATGATCACAGAAAATAATCAGAGGAGTAGCCACGTTAGTCTGTACCCACAGAAACAAGACGTCCCATGGCTTCTTCTGGACTAACAGATTTATTGGGGCATAAGCTTTTGGGAGCAAAGGTCCACTTCATCAGATGCACAAATCTGTTAGTCTATAAGGTGCCACAGGACTTCTCTATGTTTTTTCATATAAAATAAGTTCTAAATAAATTGCAAAGTTGCAATCAATATTTTTAAATTATCTTCCGATGTTATTAATTGCTGCCCAACAAGCTATGTTGTGGCTTCCTTTTTCATTTAATGTAGTATCCATAGCCACTAGAATTGGCTTTGATGGGGGTCTGAACAGTTTGGAGGAGTGACTGGAGGTCTGCCCTAGTGAAAATGGCAGTTGTGACAAACATGAGGAAGGGAAATGGGAAGTGAACACAGGAGGGGAAGAGAAAATGAAAGCTGAGGAAGAGAAGAGAAATACAGTACTATGTAAGGGTCTTTCCTGATGTTTTGTTTCTGTTGTGGTAGAGCCCACAGGCCCCACTCAGGAACAGAGCTGCACTGTGTTAAATGCCTATTTCAACTGGATATTATGGGTAAGGTTACAAGCTCCCTGAAACTGATAAACATGAACACATCTTTCATTTAAGAGACAAGCACCCCCAGCATTCACCCCTCCTGCATTCACCATCAGCCCCACCTAAAACAAGGCATAATGAAATCTGCTCAGAAATTAGCACCATGTGGCCAAAGAGGTCCACTGGGGATTGGGTGACAGGGCCATGCATGTGCCATGGAAAGAAGCCAAGCATTATACTAGAAGTCCACTGTGGACCTGGGAGAAGTCTGGAGAGAAGCTGGGTCTGGCACTCCCTAGAGGCTGCCTGAAACCAGGGATGACATGTTGGGGAGCCCAGGGGGTCACAACCATCCCCAGCATTCATTCCCCATCAGCCCCATGCCACCTCTGGTGAGTGTGGGAGCTAGGAAGCTCAAGCTGCTCTAGGGCTGCACCACTATGAGGGATGGGCAGGACTGCACTGCACTCACCGGAAGTGCCATGGCACTTCCAGAAGAACAGGTGGGTGGGGGTGGAGCAGGGACATGTGGCGAGTGCTGCCTCCCTCCCGCCCCAGAACTTCTCTCACTAGTCACCACTGCCAGGAACTGCTCCTTTTGTTTTGGATTCCTCCTGGTTTTGGGGAAGCAGGACTTAGTATGTTCCTTGTAAACAAACAAAATAGCTCCAAAGAAAACACCAAACTCCATGTTCATTTTGCCTGCCCACTGAAACATCTTAAAGGCCTTTTGACTAGCAGTGTGTGTCCAAAGAGTGTAACAGTATTAAGTGGAAAGTAAATTAACTGTGTGTTGTGGTTTAATACAGTACAGAATAAATACACAATTGGATTATGCCTCTAACTTTGAGGGAGTGTATCAGTGCCACATCTGACATGTTGGCGTCAGTCAATGCCAGGAAGCGATCAGATGCCTTACAATTTTTCTATTAGTCGTTTTCCTGGTCATCCCTTGTTTCCTCCCTCCCTCGCCCTTCTTCTGTGTACTTGGTGTGAGTTAAAGAGTGAAGTTCTGCTTCCCTGGCTCTGAGCTGTGGGGTCTCACTCTCCCAGCTGGAAGATGCACAGTATGGGATTGTCTTCTGCTGATCTTTTCCTTTTCAGTGGGTTTTGAAAGGGGAGTACATGATATAACAGTTTTGCTTTAAAACCATTTAAACACAGTCTTCCAACAAACTCTACATTTGGGTGGCTTGAAAACAAATACGGCTACCCAGGTGACATTATCCTAAAAATTGTTGATTTAAGAACAAATGTTAGTAATTATTTTCAAGTTTGCTTTCTCTCCTGTGGCTAATTGACCTAATTATGAGCTGACTGTTTGCTTGGTTCAGGAAGTCAGGCAGTGTGAGATTTTCACATGCTCAAAGTGAAGAAAATATACTTAAATCTGAATGAAGAGCAGTTCAGACCATAGGAGAGCAAGAGAATTGCAGCTGGGTTGGCATGGAGAAACCTCTGAGGGATCGGAAAGATGGTTTCTAATATTGGCCAGGCTCGTGCCTGGAGAGGTACTCCATCATCACTTAACAGCATTGAACCAACACGGGAGGCAACAGATACCAGTTATAAGCTCTTGCTTGATTGGCGTAGAGAACGAGCACCAGGGGTTGCTTCCAACGGCGGGAGAGATCATTGCATCTCATTGGACGGTCACCGCCTGCCTTAAGCTAGGCAGCCCCCAGCCAGTAGGGTACTGTCTCACCGCAGTTCACTTGCCTCACTGGGTGCATGAGGCTTAAGGTTCCCAAACCTGACAAGTGCTGAAATGAGCACCAGACAAACCAACAAGAAAATTATTAAGAAAAGGAAATCATCAAAGTTTCAAGCTTGCTTGTTGGAATGTATGGACCATGTTGACCGGTTTGACTGAAGATCTTCAGAACATCAGCAACACGTGAAAGACCACTGTCATCAATGAGGAACTGAAGAGGCTCCAAGTTGACATGGCCACTTTGCAGGAGACGCAACTCGCAGCTTTGGTATCCCTAAAGGAGAAGGACTACACCTTTTTCTGGCAGGACAAAGCCCAGGAGGAACCCAGGGAGCATGGTGTCGGCTTTGCCATCAGAAACACCCTTCTGCAAATGTGAAACTAGTCACGGGCAGATCAGAAAGACTCCTTCAGGTCAAATTCAAACCTGAGCCAGTCCCATCCATCTGATCAGCCCTTATGCTCCAGCCCTGAACGCCACACCAGAAGCAAAGGACAAGGTCTATGACGAGCTCAGTGCTGCTATAGTGCAAATACCTGCTCGTGACCAACTGTACCTTTTGGGTGACTTCAATGCAACAGTTGGAGCTGATCGTGACTCATGGCCCTCTTGCCTAGGTCACTTCGGTGTGGGAAAAATGAATGACAATGAACAGCGTCCCCTCGAACTTTGCACGTACCACAATCTGTGCATCACAAACACATTTTTCCGAACCAAGCCACAGCACAGAGTGTCATGGAGACACCCACACTCAAAACACTGGCACCAGTTAGACTTGGTCATCACCGGATGCGACAACCTCAAAAACGTCCTCCTGACACACAGCTACCATAGAGCCGACTGCAATACAGATAATTCGCTAGTCTGCTCCAAGCTAAAGCTGAGATCCAAGAAGCTGCACCATTCTAAACCAACTGGAAAGCCCTGCATTGATGTCAGAAAGATGGCAAACTCAGAAAAAGCTGAAGTGTTCAGAGAGACCCTTGACAAGAATCTGCGCAGCAGCCCTGGGGATGCTGATGCAATATCCAGATGGCAGCATCTGAGGGACACAATCTACAATACGGCCTTGTCAGTGTTTGGAAGAAGAGATGGAAACACAAATGACTGCTTCAAAGCTAACTCCAATGAGATGATTTCAGTCATCAAAAAGAATCTCGCTGCACTTCTGAAGTATAAACGCTCACCGGAGTACCCAGCAAGCACTCAGAGTAGCCAGGAAAACAGTTCAGCAGACAGCCAGGCGCCATGCCAACAACTACTGGCTTAAGCTACGCAGCAATATCCAGACCTGTGCTGACTCTGGTAATCTCAGGGGAATGTACGAGGGCATAAAGAAGGCAATGGGACCCATCCAGAACAGGACAGCACCTCTGAAATCCAAATCTGGTGAAGTCATCACTGACAAAGCCAAACAGATGGAGCGATGGGTCAAGCACTGCTCTGAACTGTACTCATGAGAGAATACTGTGGTTGATACAGCCCTCAATGCCGTCGAGCTGCTGTCAGTCATGGACAAGCTGGACCAGGAACCAACTGTGGTCGAACTGAAGGAAGCTATTGACAGCACTGCAGTAGGAAACGCCCCAGGCCAGGATGGTATACCACCAGAGGTAATCAAGTGTGCCTTGGACACACTCCTGGAACCCCTACGTGAGCTGCTGTGCCTGTGCTGGAGAGAAGGTGAGGTTCCACAGGATATGTGGGACGCCAATATTGTAACCTTGTATAAGAACAAAGGAGACACAAGTGACTGAAACAATCACCATGGAATCTCCCTTCCAAGCATCTGGTAAATTGTTCACTTGTGTCATCCTTGGCAGACTCCAGAAGCTTGCTGAGAGGGTGTATCCTGAATCCCAGTGCAGATTCCATGCCAAGAGATCTACCATTGACACGATCTTCTCCCTGAGACAGCTGCAGGAGAAATGCAGGGAGCAGAGGAAGCCACTCTATGTTGCTTTCATCAACCTGACCAAGGCTTTCTACTCGGTCAGTAGGGATGGACTGTTTAAATTGCTCCACAAGATAGGCTGTCCACCACGGCTATTCAAGATGATCCAGTCTTTCCACGAAGACACGAGAGGAACCATCCAATATAATGGCACATCATCGGATGCCTTCAGCATCAGGAGTGGCGTCAAACAAGGATGTGTCCTTGCTCCAACATTCTTCGGGATCTTCTTCGCACTCCTCCTGAAGCAGCCTTTGGATCCTCAACAGAGGGCATCTTTTTGCACACAAGATCTGACGGGAAACTGTTTAATCTTGCAAGGCTGAAGGCTAAGTCTAAGGTGCGGGAAGTGCTCATTAGAGACATGCTGTTCGCAGACGACGCTGCTGTAGTGACACACACAGAAGGCCCGTTTCAAAAACTGCTGGATCAGTTCTCCAAAGCATGCAAGGACTTTGGGCTTACCATCAGCCTAGAGAAGACAAACGTACTTGGTCAGGACATTGCTGAACCTCCATCAATCAGCACTGACAATTACACACTAGAGGTCATCCATGAGTTTATTTACCTCGGGTCCACCATCACCAACACCGTCGCTGGAGTCTGAGCTAAACAGGATTGGAAAAGCAGCCACAACTCTGTTCAGACTTAGCAAGAGAGTGTGGAACAACAACAAGCTGTACACTCACACCAAAATGCAAATCTACAGAGCCTGCATCCTCAGCACCCTCCTCTATGGCAGCGAGTCTTGGACCTTGTACACCCGCCAGGAAAAGAGGCTGAATGTCTTCCACTTGCGCTGCCTCAGGTGCATTCTTGGGGTATCATGGAAGGACAGAGTGCCCAACAACACCATCCTCGAGCAAGCTGGAATTCCAGCCATTCATACCCTCCTCAGGCAGTGGCGGCTCTGCTGGCTTGGCCACATCCACAGGATGAATGACATCCTGTCCTTGGAGACTGAGCTAAATAGGAGGATTGGTAAAGCAGCCACAACTCTGTCCAGACTCAACGAGAGAGTGTGGAATAACAACAAGCTGTACATTCACACCAAAATGCAAGTCTACAAAGCCTGCATCCTCAGCACCCTCCTTTACGGCAGCGAGACTTGGACCCTGTACACCCGCCAGGAAAAGAGGCTGAACGTCTTCCACTTACGCTGTCTCAGGTGCATCCTTGGAATATCGTGGAAGGACAGAGTGTCCAACACTACTGTCCTTGAGCAAGCTGGAATCCAAGCTATGCACACCCTCCTCAGGCAGCGGAGGCTCCGCTGGCTTGGCCACGTCCACAGGATGAATGATGGAAGGATCCCAAAAGACATTCTGTATGGTGAGCTAGCCTCTGGCAAAAGACCTCCTGGACACCCCCAATTGCACTACAAAGACATCTGTAAAAGGGATCTCAAGGAGGTAGACATTGACCCAGATAGTTGGGAAGAGCTGGCAGACGACCGCAGCAGCTGGAAGCAGGAACTACACAAGGGCCTTCAGAAGGGCAAGATGAAGATCAGCCAGCTGGCAGGGGAGAAGCGAGCCCATAGAAAGGACAGCAAGGATGTGCCAGACACCCACTACATATGCAGCAGATGCAGCAAGGACTGTCACTCTCGTGTGGGCCTCCACAGTCACAGTCAATGCTGCAAATGACAATCTTAAATGGAGTTACGAAGGGCACGATCCATAGTCTACGCCGACTGAAGGATGCCTTGGATGCACACACTTCAGGGACCCTCTTTTTGTTTTGTGTTTGTAAGCAGCTAACACAATAGGGCCCTAACACAAGAGGGCCCTAATCCATCCGTAGGGTCCATTGGCATGACCACACTACAAAGAATAAATCAGGCTTTAATAACTCCATGTGAGACAGAGCATGGTGACTCACTGTATAACATCCTGTATCTGAACCTGGAACACAAAGTGGCAGCTGCCTCTTTGGCACACAGGGAGATGCCTCTCTATATAGAGTGGCACAGAAATAATATTTTTCCTGCTTTGTATGACGTAAGTGGAAATAAGTTTGTTAAGACCTTAGTTTCTGGCAGACCCATCACTAGAGAAATCAGTAAAGACAGCCATCTGGGAGTTGGGCAGAGGACACTGTTCAGAACAAGAGGGTGAGTGAGAGGGGTTCCCCTTGAACACCCATCCCCCCATTACCTCTGCTCTGCCTTGAACCCCCCTCATACTGCAGCGATTCACGAGGTTCTTCTCCATTTTCAGTTTGGATCAGTCTTTTCACATTAGTCTGAGCCATGCAAGGTCCTCCATCTCTCTGAAGCACATCAAGAAAAAGGCAACTATAATAGTATATAAAACACTACAAATGTGGAGTATAATAGAAGATACCCATTCATATTGTTGTTGTGCTGGCTGGAGTAGCTCCTGAGCAAGAATACCAAGGCTGTTAAGAAGCAGAGGAAAACCCAAACTGTAACTGGAGAGGGCCTTCTCAAAACCCACAGTATGAGGAGAGTTTTAAGGGAGAACTGAGGTAAAAGGGGGATGGATGTTCACTGGGTGCTCAAACCACTTCACCAACGAAGTAACAAGCATAAATTTCTCAGGCGCTATTCAGCCTTAACATGGTGTAATTGACAGTGTCCTTGGGCATCCTTCTGTATCCTGTCACCTTGGCAAGCTTGACTCTATAATAGATGGTCTCTTTACACCAAAGATCACAAAATATTCAGGTTCCTCTCAAACCCAAAGATCCTAGGACTTACCTCAGATCAATTTGTCTCTTAGATCTCACACAAGCCAATGTTTGTAGCCAATGTTCTAACTCATAACCCTTTAGTTCATTAAGCAGGGAAACCAAATAAGAATGATATGCAAAGTTAAAACACTTAAGCACCAAAACACAAATGAAATAAAATTCAAAAGATAATAGAAGCTTCTATAAGAAGCAGACTTGTATGTCCTTTAGGGCCAACCCACACCAAGCAGATTAGGGATCTCTTGTTTATGTTTATAGAGGTGCAGGACTGGAAGGGATTCAATAGGTCATCTAGACAAATCCCCCGCAGTCCATGCAAGACCAAGTATTTACTAGACTATTCTTGACAGGTGTGTTTAACCTTCTCTTAAAAATTCCAGTGATAGAAATTCCACAGTCTCCCAGCAAATTTGTCCCAGTGCTTAACAACCCTGATAGTTACAAAGTTTTTTTTTTCCCTAATGTCCAACCTAAACCTCCCTTGCTGCAATGTAAGCCCATTGCTTCTTGTCTTATCCACAGAGGTTAAGGAAAACCCTTTTTCTTTTCTCCTGTCTCCTTCTCTAACAATCTAAACAAATCAAATATTTTTCCCAAATTTTCCCCATAAGTCTAAACCTTTAATCAATTTTATTATGCTTCTCTGGACATTCTCCAATTTGTCCACATTTTAAGTGTGGCACCCAGGAATTTTTGCCCCACAGAATCCAACCAGCATAAAAAGACCCTAATCTTTTCTGCTCAGGAATTTTAGGTCTCACCTCCCTAGAGTCCAAAATGATGGGAGGAGTGCTTCTGTACATCATTCCTCATGAGAGAGAAGAGATTATGTGCAAAAGTTCAGTGGGAACTGGGGAGAGCAGTCCAGAAGATCTGTTTCACAATGGCCCATTTTGATTCCGGTCGTTCCTGATGGGCAGGAGATAACACCATGTGGGGGAACCCCACATTTTGCAGCAGGTGATTTTGTTTCCTTATATGGAAAAAACAGTTTCGGACCAAACACTTTACACTTGTAACACAGACATTTAAGAAATACCTTAAAGCACGGCATACATGTAATAAGTACCATTAATATGTGCAGAATCTTACAAGAATTCCATGAAGTCTAGAAACACTCATACAAAATTAATATCTACTGTAACCATACTAACCCACAGGCAATGAGACTAACAGCCAGAATGGGCACTTAGGCAAGGTGGAAAGGGGGCTCTGGCACCATGCCTTGGAAGGGGCATGGCCAACAGCAGAAGGTGCAGAACCAAAGGCAGTCATCTCTCAGTGGTCCGCCCCCCTGACAACTGCCTCATAGTATGGTGCAGCCACAGCAGCACTGCTGTGCCACTTCAGAGGGTAAGACAGCTCATGCCACCATGGCTGCAAAAGTAGCAGTGGTGCCAGGAGACAGAACTCTGGACCCCTTTGAAACTCTGGGTCCTGAGGCAACTGCCCCTTTGACCCCCAACCCCCATCAGCAGGATTGCACACAGGTAAGCTGGACTGGTTTCCAGCTAAGCATTGCTCAGTGAGACCTAGGGCCTTAGGGTGAGCTAATAGCTGGTCTGCCAGTGTCACAAGCTTCTCTAGTGCCTGAAGGTGAGACCTGATCTTTTGATGGTGGATCTGACATTCAATATCCTCAGTAGCTGAAGAAACTGTTTCTAAGAGGCTAGGGCTAAACCTGATGAAGGTACTATTCAGAAAACAGGGGACTCTCATCTGAGACTCATGCTTCACCGACATGACTTGGCTTCATGCATAACTGATCCTTCTCAAGGTCTTAAGTGTAAACAATACAAACATTTAATTTGACATTTATGACCTTTAAATATTCATAAGCTACTGAATTCTAAGGGAATACCTACTGCAGCATTCGAGCTTGAATAAACCCCTCAATATGTGATATGCACATGAATTCCTGGCTGTGCTCTGTGGGGAGTATGGAGGTTCAAGTCTCAAGAAATGTGTTCTTACAAAAAGAACAGGCTCCTTGTAACACAGTTCTTGACAGACTAGGTGGCCTTACAGGTTGCATGAGCAGTGCCCCCTCTCAACAGAAAGGTCTTTCAACAATCCAGTCCCTGTTCCTTCCAGAGGGAGACTGAGATGGTCGTCAAGCTTATCGCAACATGGGCAGTTGGGTAGGGGAGCCTATGCTCCTCCAATTTCACTAGACTCTATCCCAGGGCCCTATGACAGTCCAACAGCTTCTCACTCCCTGGTGTGCCCTCTGAGTTACCCTCCCGACCTCACTTCCTGTCAAGTGCTTCTCTCCCCCAGCTCAAAGTCCAACATAAAGAAAACAAATAACTATACCCTCAGTCCCACCAGGCACTGCATACCATCTTATCCCTCTCACATTGCTTCTCCAGTATTCTTGTCTAAGGGCTCTCCAGGTAAGTCTCTCCAGGTAAGTCTCCCCAGCCTTCCCCCTTCTGAGCAGAGTGGCCCCATTTTCAACTTCTCCTCCAGTTGGAACATGTTTTGAAGGTCTTGAAAGGTGAGGCTACTTCATCCTGGTTTTGCTTTTTATCCCCTCCTTGCTAGGTGTGAGGTTTTTTACACCCTATCACACTCCTCCTCTTGTGGAAAGGCTGGCTGGAGTTTTAATTTTTGTCAAGTATCAACATTGCCATTGGTGCAGCACAAGGGTGAGATGACCAGAGGTTTACATGCTTTGTTGTTTGTGTAGGCCAAGCACATTGCACGCACCAGCTTTCCATTCCTCTCTCTCACAAACACACATGCTGTGTACCATGTTCCCATCCTTTTCTATTTCAGGAACTCACAGCAGGGCCCCATAATGCCAGGAATTCTATGTGCTTCCTCATTTCTCCTCCCACTCCATTTTCGAGCACATGCCAGGGGCTCTTTGTGTCCGCCATTTTCTTCCTCTGCCAATGGTTCAGTGCGCTCCCCATGTGTCTCTCCCCACTAGGGTTGCAGGTTCTTGAGTGGCATTTAGGGATGATTTCCTCCTATCAGTGAATAGAGGACAGACACAGAGTCATAGTATCATAGAATCATAGGGCTGGAAAGTACCTCAGGAGGTCATCTAGTCTACTCCCCTGCTTCAAGCAGGATCAATCCCATCTAAGTCATCCCAGCCAGCACCTTGTCAAGCCGGGACTTAAAAACCTCTAGGGACAGAGAATCCACCACCTCTCTAGGCAATGCATTCCAGTGCTTAGCCACCCTCCTGGTGAAGTAGTTTTTCCTAATATCCAACCTACTCCTCTTATTCTGTAACTTCAGACCATTGCTGCTTGTTCTGCTATCTGTCACCACTGAGAACAATTTCTCTCCATCCTCTTTAGAGCACCCCTTCAGGAGGTTGAAGTCTGCTATTAAATCACCCCCTAGTCTTCCGTAAACTAAACAAACCCAAATCCTTCAGCCTATCCTCATAGGTCTTGTGTTCCGGCCCCTTTATCATTTTTGTTGCCCTCCACTGAACCTGCACCAGCACATCCACATCCTTTCTATACTGGGGTACCCAAACCTGCACACAATACTCCAGATGTGGCCTCACCAGTGCCGAATAGAGGGGAATAACCACTTCTCTAGATCTGCTCGCAATGCTCCTCCTAATGCACCCTAATATGTTGTTAGCCTTCTTGCCTACAAGGGAACACTATTTACTCATATCCAGCCTTTCATCCCCCATAACCCGTAGGTCCCTTTCTGCCATACTGCTGCTTAGCAAATCAGTTCCCAGCCTATAACCGTGCTTGGAATTCTTCCGTCCCAAGTGCAGGACTCTGCCCTTCTCCTTGTTGATCCGCATCAGATTTCTTTTGGCCCAATCCTCTAATTTATCTATGTCACAATGGATCCTATCTCTACCCTCCAACGTATCTGCCTCTCCCCCTAGCTAAATGTTGTCTTCAAACTTGCTGAGGGTGCAATCCAGTCCCTCATCCAGGTCATTCATAAAGATGTTGAACAACACCAGCCCTAGAATCAAATCTAGGGCCTCTCTGCTTGAAACCGACTGCCATCCAGATATTGAGCCATTGACCACTACCCATTGGGCCCGACTGTCAAGCCAGCTTTCTGTCCATCTTATAGTCCATGGATCCAATCCATACTTCCTCAACTTATGGGCAAGGTCCTGGACATCTTTTCTGCATTCAGTAGTTTTGACAATGGCCAATATTGTTTCCACTAAAGCAAGTGGAGGAGTCCAGGGCAATGGTTTTGGCCTTTGCTGAATGAGAGCAAGCAGGAGCTTTTTGTGGCACACTGGGCACTCAACACCGTGCCACACTATGAGCAGCCAGGTGCAGTCCTGTGTTGCCAGGTGAACTGGGATGGGGTGTACATGCAGGAGACCTTCCAGGAGACCTTTGCCTGGGAGCCCCCATGACCTGGCCCCACTCACTCCATGCAAACCCCGCCCCAGTTCTCACCCCTGCCCGACCACCACTGCCCTTGCCATCCCCACCCAAGGCAGGACACATACACTGTTAAATAAATTCAACTGCTATGTATGAAACAGAAAGAACATGTGACTATTTATGGGGCCGGGGAACTATTTACTGGGGCAGGGGTGGAGGTGAACTGTATACAGAGGGGCAGGGGTGAACTATATACATGAGGAGGTGTGGGGCCTAAATCCTCTGTTGGAGTGGCTGGTTGGGAGCCACGACAGCCCCTGGAGCCGTGACCGCCCTGGGTCCGGGAACCACAGCGGGGCTGGGATGGGGCAGGTGGAACAGGGAGGTAGGGCTGGACTGGAGTATCTAGGGGTTCGGACTCGTGGGACGGAAGTGGGGAAGCCACGGACAGGCAGGGCTCGCCTGGCCACAGCCAGCGTGCCAGCTCCCGCTGCTTGGCCAGGGTCATGTTGGCTGGGAGCAGAGCTGCAAGGGCCGGGCGGGGAGCAGAAGGGGTGCAGAGCAGGGGGCTGGGGAACAGGGAGGAGCTGTTCAGGAAGAGGGAATGGGACTGAGAAGAGGGAGTGGGGAAGAGGGGGAGGCTGGGGCAGAGGGAGGTGGCGGGGAGGAGGAGGGTACCGGGAAGGAAGGGGGGCCTGGGGCAGAGAGGGGTGCTGTGGGAAAGGTCATCCATGGGCCGGGCAGCTGGGCCAGGCGGTTAGCAATGGCCTGGGTCAGGGTGTCGAGATACCCGGCCACCCAGTCCCAGGCTGCCCACTCCATGGAGAACCATTCCTGCAGCAAGTGGTTCTGCTCCCACCATCCAGCTGTGTGGGCTGCTGCCAGATCATCTGCCCAGCTCCGGTGGCGGCTTCTCCCACCCCAGCGCCTGGTCTGGGGAGGTGTCGCCCCTTCACCCTCCTCTGCTGCTGCGGGGCTCCCAGGCACATTCAGGGACTGGGGTGGCTGGCAGATGCTGAGGCTGTGAAGACATAAGGTGAGAGGGTGGTGCCCCATCATTCATGAGCTTGGGTACCGTGGGCCAGCGACCTTGTCCCCACCACCATCCCACCCTGCTTGTAGTGAGGGGCTCTGGGGCGGCCTGTCTTCTGTGGGGTCCATCAACGTGGGGCCATTAGAGTGGCTGCCCCAGCCTCCTGGGCTTCTGACCCTCATGGCAGCCCGTGGCCTCATGCGGGCCCCACCCGGCAGCAATGATGGCCATCCCCGGGTTCCTGGCCCATGGCTGTGTGCCCTGGCCTGTACTGACTGCGTCAGGGACTGCCCCCTCCCCCACATGACCAGTGCACTCCATGCCCAGTCCTACCTGAGGGTTTCTTGGGTGGTTCAGGGGAGGCCCGGGTGGAGGTAGCCCAGCTAGGGCCCTCGGAGGGCTCGGCCATGCACAATGGTCCCTCGCCCCCGCTGTCGCTGTCCCCGGTGCCAACAGGTACTTCGGGGCCTGCAGTGGGAGGGGGCATGAAGGGTCCTGGCTGGGGCACCTCACCCTGCCCCTCCAGCTCCGCCGTGTCCAGGGTTTCCCTGAGTGGTGCACCTTCCCTGGGTCCAAGCAACTGGTGGAGCTCCCTGAAGTAGGGGCAGGTGGCCAGCACTGCCCCTGATTGCCTGGTTGAGTCCCTTGCTCAGGCACAGCCCTGCTGCAGCTCCTTCACTTTGGAGTGGATTTGGTCAGGGGTCCGGAGGGGGTGGCCCTTTGCGGCGAGATTGCTGGCGAGGCAGGCAAAGGCGTCCACATTTCTCTTCCTCCCCTCCATCTTGAGCTGGATGTCCTCCTCCCCGCAGACAGCCAGCAAGTACCGGACTTCAGCTTCCAGCCAGAGGGGTCCCCTCCTCTTTGGGGACTGCCCAGAGCCCTGGGAACCCCGCTGCCCGGACCCCTTGGCTCCACGAGGATCCTGGGGATCTTGGCTGCTGGCCATCAGTCTGGCCACGGTGGGGTGTCACTTTCTGAGGGTGCTTGGGAGTGTTGTCTAGCCACCTCATGCTCCTATGGCTGCCAGCAACTCTCAGCTTCCTGCAAGGGGTTTCTGTGTCCCTGCAGCTTTAAGGCACCCACAGCTGACAGCTATAGAGCTCTGGCTGCTGGTGGGAGGGGCTGGCTCTGTGGAGGACTTTTCATTTAGAAATGGCAGCCAGGGAGCAGCTACACACATTTAATTTCAAAATTAACATATAAAGGAGGCATTTTTCCCAAAACGGGAGTGGAATAACCATTTCGAAATGAACGCCTTTTAATTTGAAATTAATTTTGAAATGAGCGATTGCTGTGTCAGATGCATGGGTGGACAGGTGGGGAGGTTTCAGAGAAGGATTTAAAAAGGGGGTCTCAGTAAAGGGAAGGGCCAGAGCTGACAAGGTCTATTCAGTCAGGGTGGAAATGGCCCATTATCAGCAGTTAATGTGGAGTAGTGAACATCAAGAGAGGAGAAAACAAGTCAGTTCATGGGTGGGATGTGGCCCACTGACAGATGCTAATGTGGAGGTGTGAACATCAAGGGCAGAGAAACTGCTTTTGTAATGGGCCAACCACTCCCAGTCTCTGTTCAATCATTGGTTGATGGAGTCAAATTTGCAAATGAATTGCAGCTCTGACATGTCTCTTTGCATTTATTTTTGAATTTTTTTTGTTTTAGGACTGCTACTTTTAAATCTGTTACTGAGTGTCCAGGGAGATTAAAGTGTTCTCCTACAGGCTTTTGTATGTTACCATTCCTGATGCCTGATTTATGTCCACTTATTCTCTTACGCAGAGACTGTCCAGTTTGGCCAATGTAAATTGCAGTGGGGCATTGCTGGCACATGATGGTATATATTATATTGGTAGATGTGCAGGTGAAAGAGCCCCTGATGGTATGATTGATGTAAGGTCCTGTGATGATATTGCTGGTGCAGATATGTGAGCAGAGTTGGCAGTGAGGTTTATTGCAGGGATTGGTTCCTGGTATAGAGTTATTGTGTTGTGGTCCATAGTTGCAGGTGACAATTTGTGTAAGCCTCCCCCGGGCTGTCTGTAGGCGAAGACAGGCCTGCCTAACAAGGTCTGTGAGAGTGAAGGATCATTGTCCAGTGTGGGTTGCAGATCACTGATGATGCATTGGAGAAGCGTTAGCTGTGGGCTGTATGTGATGGCCAGTGGTGTTCTCTTGTTTTCCTTGTCAGGCCTGTCTTGTAGCAGGTGGCTTCTGGGTACACTACATCACTGAAGACATTCCCACTAGTAAAGAATACTGCCGTGTATGTCTTCAGTAATTGTTGTATACACATCACACTTTTCCTCCACCCTCTGTAGAGGCTTCTCATAGAACTTTGAATCAGGTTCACAGTCTAGGGCTACGTCTACACGTGCACCCAACTTCGAAATAGCTTATTTCGATGTTGCGACATCGAAATAGGCTATTTCGATGAATAACGTCTACACGTCCTCCAGGGCTGGCAACGTCGATGTTCAACTTCGACGTTGCTCAGCCCAACATCGAAATAGGCACAGCGAGGGAACGTCTACACGCCAAAGTAGCACACATCGAAATAAGGGAGCCAGGCACAGCTGCAGACAGGGTCACGGGGCGGACTCAACAGCAAGTCGCTCCCTTAAAGGGCCCCTCCCAGACACACTTTCATTAAACAGTGCAAGATACACAGAGCCAACAACTAGTTGCAGACCCTGTATATGCAGCACGGACCCCCAGCTGCAGCAGCAGCAGCCAGAAGCCCTGGGCTAAGGGCTGCTGCCCACGGTGACCACAGAGCCCCGCAAGGGCTGGAGAGAGAGTATCTCTCAACCCCCCAGCTGATGGCCGCCATGGAGGACCCCGCTATTTCGATGTTGCGGGACGCGGATCGTCTACACGTCCCTACTTCGATGTTGAATGTCGAAGTAGGGCGCTATTCCCATCCACTCATGGGGTTAGCGACTTCGACGTCTCGCCGCCTAACGTCGATTTCAACTTCGAAATAGCGCCCAACACGTGTAGACGTGACGGGCGCTATTTCGAAGTTACTGCCGCTACTTCGAAGTAGCGTGCACGTGTAGACGCAGCCTAGGTCTTTATCTTAAATAAGCCCAATGGCCTAGGTGCAGGTATGTAAAAGGTCACCTAAAGTTCTGGGATAAAGGCCATAATCAACATCAGTTCTTCTTTGACATTGTGGAACTCTCTATAATAAGGGTAAAATTTATCTGGGCAGGAGCGAGAACTTTCTCAGGGGACAGTCTGAGATTGTGGAATGAACTATCCACAAGAACTAAGGACCTTCACAGACCTTCCCACTTTCCACTCCAAGTTAAAGGCCCATATCTTTGACCTATCTTCTGCAACATAAACACACAGCAACAGATGTATTTTAAGAATCAAAACTAAATTCCAACAAAACAAGATATTCTATTGCACATGCTTCTCTCTGTGGAGGAAAATATGAGGGAACAAACAACACAGAGATGTAATGTTGTAGAAAGTGGTTATGAGCATAGCATAAAAACCTACATAATATATCTGTGTGGCCTACCATTCCCCTCTAGCCCTCACCATGCCAAGAACCCCATTGTCCCACTCAGGCCAGAGTCTCTGTCCACCCTCTCCTTTCTCCTCTTCCTCTCCATGCCCCATCCCTCTTCTTCACCATTCTTATTCCTTTTCTCTCTGTCTGGAAGACAAGCCATTCAGGCTGTCAACATTTTAACCCATTTTTGGGAGAAGTGTAGAGCCAAAATAAGAGTTATTGGTATGTCATAAGGTATTACTGCAATGGTGGTGTAGCCAGGTTGGTCCCCGGACATTAGAGAGACAAGATAGATGAAGTAATTTTTTTATTTGACCAACTTCTGTAGGTGAGAGAGAGAAGTTTTCAGGCTTACACAGCGCTCTTCTTCAGGCTTGGAAAATGGCTGTGTTCAGCTGATTCTTTCATATGTAGGGAATCACAGAACTGGTTGAAACTGCTGGCTCTGCTAGCCGATGCCAAAGGTTCTGTGAGTTTCTTCTTTCTTCCTGTTTGGTATTCCAGTTTTCACTAAATCAATGGCCCAACTGGTACCTAGAACATTCACTAACATGTTGGATTTGATCAGGTACAGTGGTGCTAAGTGACCATATTACTAGCAGGCAGATAGCCAAATGTTAACTTGAATGTAAGACTTCACTCACTCAGTTATTATAGAGGAGCTCGTAATCATAGAATCCTAGGGCTGGAAGAGACCTCAGGAGGTCATCAAAACCAGGCCCCGGCCCAAAGCAGGACCAACCTCAACTAAATCATGCCAGCCAGGACTTTGTCAAGCCTAGACTTAAAAACTGCCAGGGATGGAGATTCCACCATCTCTCTGGGTAACATGTTCCAGTGCTTCACCACCTCCTAGTGAAGTATCTTTTCGTAATATCTTATTAGGCTAAGTGCTGTAGAAACACAAGATGGAGAAAAAGAGAAGTATTTGCTGACAGGTAGTGGATACCACAAGCACTGGGGAATGTACAAGTTGCACAGAGTACCTGAGTCAATGACATAATGTATGGAACAAGCCTAGTCCTTGGCAATCCACTCCTGAGGCTGTTCTAATTCATGCTGGCAACTAGACCTCTTCCTGGCCGTGTCTACACGAGCCCCAAACTTCGAAATGGCCGTGCAAATGTGCTGATGGGAATAAGGGGACTTCGAAGTAAGCAGGGTCCTTTTGAAAAGGAGCCCCGTCGGGACGAGACGCACGGTGGCGAGGCGCGTCAATTTCGAAGTGCCGCGGCCGCCCGCATGCTAATGAAGCACTGAATATGCATTTCAGCGCTTCATTAGTAAACTTCAAAATGGCCATTTCGAAGTTTGGGGCTCGTGTAGACGTAGTCCCTGAGATGCAAAGGTAGCATAAAACCTGCTTTGTATTGAATCAAGTCCTCACACAAGCAATGCCTAGTGTAGCTCAAAATCTGCACAGAGTCAGGGCCTATCTATTTTAAATATGTCTGACTTTCTCTCATTGGGTTGATAGCATTTCTGAATGACTTTTACTGTTCTCATGTTAGCTGTGCATATAACAAAACTTTCCATCTTGATTATAAAATTAATTTACAAGCCTAAGAGGCTTTTAATCAGAAAAAAATAGAGGTGACTGTTCATGTGAAAAGCTTTCACACTGTACAGTCTCCTACAGTGTCTTTAGTAATAGGATGTACTAGTTTTATGTATCATTATGGGTCAGGGATTGTATGTAATTCCATGGGGGACAGGGGTACCCACAGGTTTGCACCTTAAACATCTGAGAACATGTGAAGCAAGATGAAATACATCTGTAGGTAGTCCGTCATGTCCGATGATGACGTCCTGAGCTTGCACAGGCTCATCGATTGTGGACTCGCATGTGGCTGAGGGGTCCAAACTTTGAACGGCATGGGCGTTCACAGTGGGGGCAAGGGAATTGTCCTAGCTCTGTTGGTGCGGCTGCTGCTGTTGCTTCCTTCCTCTCATGAGCATCAATGAGGCGTACACGTTGCTGCTTTTCAAAGCTGTCATACGCGTGTCGTACAAGAGCACGCCAGCCTGTTTGGTCTTTTGTATGCTGTTCTAGCCGATCTGGTTTTAAACCAGCATGAGCAATGTTGGCCTTCACGCAGTCTTTATACCTCTTGCAAGGCCTGCCTTGATTCCTTTTGCCCTGGGAGAGTTCATCGTAGAGAAGTTGCTTCGGGATTCTTGACTCCTCCATTCATATGACGTGCCCTGTTCAGTGAAGCTTGGATTTCAGAATCATGGTTTCAATGCTCGTAGTTCCTGCTCTGTCCAGGACTTCCAGGTTCGTAACTATGTCCTGCCGTTGAATGTGCAGTATTGACCTCAGGCTGCATGTGTGGAAGCGCTCAAGCAGTTTTATATGTTTTCTTTACAAGGGTCAGGTTTCACATCCATACATGAGACTGGTCAGGACTACAGCCTTGTACACTTTCAGTTCAGTGGACTGTCAGCTATTGTTCTGATTCAACACTCGCGCTCTCAGATGTCCTAGTGCCCGGCTGGCCTGGCAGATTCTGGCATTGATTTCTTTGTCAAGGGAGCCATCATTGGCTATCACACTACCAAGGTACTTGAACTCCTCTACTGTTTTTAATTCTCTTCCTTCAATAAAGATTGAAGAGGGGAGAGCAGCAGATCCTGGACCAAGTTGAAACAGTACCTCAGCCTTTCCTCGGCAATGTAGGGGGGGATAGCTCAGTGGTTTGAACATTAGCCTGGTAAACCCAGGATTGTTAGTTCAGCCCTTGAAAGGGGGCACTTGGTGTCTGGGGTAAATAGGTCTGGGGGGAATCTGTTTTAGATTTGATTTTAACAAATAGGGAGGAATTGGTAGAGAACTTGAAGGTGGAAGGCAGCTTGGGTGAAAGTGATCACGAAATCATAGAGTTCACAATCCTAAGGCAGGGTAGAACAGAAAACAGCAAAATAGAGATAATGGATTTCAGGAGGGCAGATTTTGGTAAACTCAGACAGCTGGTTGGTAAGGTCCCATGGGAAGCAAAGCTGAGGGGAAAAACAGCTGAGGAGAGTTGGCAGTTTTTCAAAGGGACATTATTAAGGGCCCAAAAGCAAGCTATCCTACTGTGTAGGAAAGATAGAAAATATGGAAAAAGACCACCTTGGCTTAACCAGGAGTTCTTGCACGATCTCAAAATAAAAAAGGAATTGTATAAAAAATGGAAACAAGGAAAAATTACAAAGGATGAATATAGGCAAACAACACAAGAATGCAGGAGAAAGATTAGAAAGGCTAAGGCACAAAATGAGCTCAAACTAGCTGCAGGCATAAAGGGAAACAAGAAGGCTTTTTATAAATATATTAGAAACAAGAGGAAGACCAGGGACAGGGTAGGGCCATTGCTCAGTGAGGAGGGAGAAACAGTAACAGGGAACTTGGAAATGGCAGAGATGCTCAATGACTTCTTTGTTTCGGTCTTCACTGAGAAGTCTGATGAAAGAATGCCCAACCTAGTGAATACTAGTGGGAAAGGGGTAGGGTTAGAAGCTGAAATAAAAAAAGAACAAGTTAAAAATCACTTAGGAAAATTAGATGTCTGCAAGTCACCAGGGCCTGATGAAATGCACCCTAGAATCCTCAAGGAGCTGATAGAGGAGGTATCTGAGCCTTTAGCTATCATCTTTGAAAAATCATGGGACACAGGAGTGATTCCAGAAGACTGGAAAAGGGCAAATATAGTGCCCATCTATAAAAAGGGAAATAAGAACAACCCAGGAAACTACAGGCCAGTCAGCTTAACTTCAGTGCCAGGAAAGATAATGGAGCAGGTAATTAAAGAAATCATCTGCAAGCACTTGGAACGTGGTAAGGTAATAGGAAACAGCCAGCATGGATTTGTAAAGAATAAATCTTGTCAAACTAATCTGGTAGCTTTCTTTGATAGGATAACGAGCCTTGTGGATAGGGGAGAAGCGGTAGATGTGGTCTACCTAGACTTTAGTAAAGCATTTGATACGGTCTCTCATGATATTCTTATCAAAAAACTAGGCAAATACAATTTAGATGAGGTTACTATAAGGTGAGTGCATAACTGGCTGGATAACTGTACCCAGAGAGTAGTTCTTAATGGTTCTCAATCCTGCTGGAAAAGTATAAAAAGTGGGGTTCCACAGGGGTCTGTGTTAGGACCGGTTCTGTTCAATGCCTTCATCAATGATTTAGATATTGGCATAGAAAGTACGCTTATTAAGTTTGCAGATGATACCAAGTGGGGAGGGGTTGCAACTGCTTTGGAGGATAGGGTCATAATTCAAAATGATCTGGATAAATTGGAGACATGGTCTGAGGTAAACAGGATGAAGTTTAATAAGGACAAATGCAAAGTGCTCCACTTAGGAAGGAACAATCAGTGTCACACATACAGAATGGGAAAGGACTGCCTAGGAATAAGTACAGCAGAAAGGGATCTAGGGATTATAGTGGACCACAAGCTAAATATGAGTCAACAGTGTGATGCTCTTGCAAAAAAAGCAAACATGATTCTGGGATGCATTAACAGGTGTGTTGTGAACAAGACACGAGAAGTCATTCTTCTACTCTACTCTGCGCTGGTTAGGCCTCAGCTGGAGTATTGTGTCCAGTTCTGGGCACCGCAGTTCAAAAAAGATGTGGAGAAATTAGAGAAGGTCCAGAGAAGAGCAACAAGAATGATTAAAGGTCTACAGAATGTGACCTATGAAAAAAGGTTGAAAGAATTGGGCTTGTTTAGTTTGGAAAAGAGAAGATTGAGGGGAAACATGATAGCGGTTTTCAGGTATCTAAAAGTGAGTCATAAGGAGGAAGGAGAGAACTTGTTCTTCTTGGCCTCTGAGGATAGAACAAGAGGCAACGGGCTTAAACTGCAGCAAGGGAGGTTTAGGGTGGACATTAGGAAAAAGTTCCTAATTGTCAGGGCGGTCAAACAGTGGAATAAATTGCCAAGGGAGGTTGTGGAATCTCCATCGCTGGAGATATTTAAGAACAGGTTAGATAGATGTCTATCAGGGATGGTTTAGATAGTACTTGGTCCTGCCATTGGGGCAGGGGGCTGGAGTCGATGGCCTCTCGAGGTCCCTTCCAGTCCTAGTGTTCTATGATTCTATGATTCTATGGTCAAACCAAAGAGGTGAGTGGCATCAGCAAACTTGTTGACAATGAGCTGGAGATCAGATTCCTTGTGTGCCATAAGTGCACAGTCATCAGCAGAAAGGGCTTCAAGGATGAGCCTCTCATGCCTTGATTTACAAACCTAATTTGTTCCATGAAAGTTGTTTGTAAGGTGAAAATTCATAAATCAAAAATGAAATTCCCATTAATTTCAATGTGAAGAATTCTGACTAGTTCCTGACTCCCAGAAAAATCACCCTTTAATTTTCCCGCAAATGTTACAATGCTGTACAATCATAAAAATAAAAACAGCATTTCTTTATTAATTTATGATGTTTATTAGCACTAGTCAGTTTTTTGATAGCGAAGAAGGTGGTGTTGACAAGAGTTCCATGGGATCTCATGAGTCGTCTTCAGAAGACAGCTCTGTAGTGACTTCCACTTCCTTAATTGGGGTTTTATCTTCAGCTTTTGAGGTTGAGGGTTGAGGATCATCTGACAGTGTTAAGGGTTTAGGTAGAGGTGATGAGGTTGGGGGTTGAAAAAATGATAGAACTGAAGTTTGTAATGCAGCTGTCTTTTTTCCTGTCATACAACTCCTGATAACACTGAATGACTTCATGAATTTGTCCCTTTCATGCAGAACTCCATTCTAAGTTTGGGTCATTGTCATCAAGAATTTGCATAGCTTCTTCCAGTGCAGTGAAAAATTGTGAGAGTGTTTTAGTGTCCAGCATATTTTGTTCTTCATCCAATTTTTCCTCCTTCTTTTCTGATAACCTTTCTGCAGCCAGCTGAATTAATTCTTCATTAATCAATTCTTCATTGTGTGACAATAACAGGTCTTGAACATCATCTGTGTCTACCTCACTGAATCTTGCTTCTGTTATCAGTTGCACGATAGTCTTTTGAATGTCTTTCACTTCACCCTCAAAACCATGGAAATCATGAGCATATTTCAGCAATGTTTTTTTTTCCAAACATCATTCAGGCTACTTTGAGTAATTTTTACTCCATGCAGTTGCAATATTTTCTAGAGCCATCTTGGCGATGTAGTTCTTCCATAACTGCTAACTGTTGGTTTGTCTTCTCCATCTGATGGAGATACTAGATATCAAATTCCCAGTTGCAGATAGTAAGCTTTAAATGTAGCAATGACACCTTGATCCATTGGCTGAAGGATGGAAGTGGTATTTGGGAGCAAAAAAACACTTGAATGTTTGCGCCATGTTCTTCAAAATTGCTAGGGTGACCAGGAGCATTATCAAGGATCAGCAGACATTTATTATCCAGATTATTTTCAGCAAAAAATTTAGAGATGAATGACAAAAGGTAGTTTGTTATGTAATCAGTAAAAGGTGCTTGTCATCCATGTCTTTCTATTAGAATGCTGGACCACAGGTAACAATGCCTTGTTTAATCCTTTAAGCACTCTCAGATTTTCTGAATGGTAAACAAGGAGAGACTTCATTTTCCGCGTCTCCTTCTAAATTTCCACCGAGAAGTAAAGTCAGTTGATCCTTCAAGGCCTTGAAACCTGTTGCTTTTGGTTCATCCCTCGAAATAAAGGTTCAGGAAGGTATTCTTTTCCAGAAAAGCCCTGTTTCATCAGCATTAAAGATTTGTTTTGGAGAATTTCCACCTTCATCAATCATTTGTTGCAATGCAGATGGAAAAATGTTAGCTGTCTGAATATAAGCAGATGCTGTTTCACCTGTAACACACAGACTATGATAATGTGAATGCACTTTAAAGTGTTCAAACCAGCCATTACTTGCCTTGAACAGTACTTCAGTGGCCCCCAACTTGCCTCTTTTCCTCAGCTTTCTTCTTCAGGTCCTTAAACAGAGACAGGGCTTTCTCCCTTATGATGAGGAAGCTCAAAGGCATGTTGCATTCACTATGGCTGTTGACCCAATGCGTTATGAGCTTGTCAAGTTTACACATTATTGCATCCCTGGCCTTTGTTATTCAGTGCATCTTACCTCCACCAACGTACATTTCTGCCACTTCTCTTAGCTTTTCTTTCTACAGGAAGATAATACACACTGTCGATGCCACAAAGTTCATTGCCAAACATATGTCTTTTGATCACTGGCCCTGTTGAATTTTTTTAATAACTTCAAGTTTGGTAGCCATTGGTACTACTTTCCTTGGTTTCTTGGCCTTAGTAACACCTGGTGAAAAACCTTTCCACGTTTAAGACCCATGATGATCAAAAATAACAAAGATGCTTGAAGAATAATATCCCTCACAGACAAAATCACCTGAACAAGAGGAAGCCTGTGAACCAGCTGGAAGAGCAGGTGGCTAAGGGAAGTGTGTCAGCCTGCACTTGCCTATTCATTTTTTTTTCAGCCAGCTCCCCTCCCTTTGCCCTGCCCCTTCCCCCCACCAGGGCTCCTATGGCTGGGACAGCAGGGTTCCACACCCATGCCAGCTCCCCAGGGCTGCAGTTGCTGATGGAGCTCCACGCCCACTGGCTCCCAGCCCTGGAGTTGATGGCAGAGCTCTGCATCCCTCTGGCTCCCAGCCCCACTGCTGCTGGGGCTCCCTAGCCAGGGCTAGAGTTGCCAACAGAGCTCCATGCCCCACCAGCTCCCAGCCCCAGCACTGCTGGGGTTCCTCAGCCGGGTCAGAGATCAAAGTTGACAGTGGAGCTCTGTGTCCTGCCAGCTCCCAGTCCCAGCAAGGCTGGGATTCCCTGGTCAGTACCTGGGTTACCAACAGAGCTCTGTGCCCCGCCAGCTTCCAGTCCCACTGCTGCTTGGGTTCCCCGTCTGGGGCCAGAGTTGGTGGAGGAGCTCAGCGCTCTGCCAGCTCTCAGCCCCGTGCTGCTGGGGTTCCCTGGATGGGGCTGGTGATGCCAGCAGATCTCCGCCCCCATACTGGCTCCCAGCCCTGGCACTGCCATGGTTACAGTCTTCCTCCATGGATGGCTTGGACGCAGATTCGTTCTTCATTATAATTAAAATTATGTTAGTAAATTGAAAAATTGGTATAAATTTACTTGCTTCCTTCTAGCAAAAATTCATAAATTGTATGTTTGTAAATCGAGGGGTAGGTGTAAATGAAATTATAATTTTTGTAGGCGGGAGAGAGGGTTGCTTACTGGTTGGTTTGCTAACCTGGATTTATTTCCCTGCTACAAAGAACAGCTTGTATTAATACCAGCATCTATGTGTACATTAAGAAGTACTAACATACGGAAATTTAGCAAAAATTAAAATCATTTTACCTTCCACTTACTGGCCACTATGTTCAGGATTCCATGTATTTAAGATTCATTGGGTGTTTGTAACTTTTGAAGCAGTGCAGGGAAACATTGTGAGTGAAGCATGATAGAGTCCAATGAAGGAGGAACAGAGAAACAAATAATTTATTTTAGCATGTAATTATATGTAATTTGTCAGTCTAAATATTCTTTGCTTTGTTTGGGATTGTAAAATACTATAGTTTAGGTTTGTTTAAAAAAGCTTTTCCATTCACCTTTAAAATAAGCCAGAAAATTTTATGTCAATGTTCCTCTTTTAACCATGATTTTTTGTGATGACTTGATTCCCGTGATTTTAAACTCCTCAAATTACAAAGCATGTGAATGCTTCATAACACCCACACCCACACACAAAGTATATCAGATGAAATTGCTTTAAAATAATCCTATAATTTTTCCTTGAGCAATGACAGATTTTTTTAAAGCCTGTTCCCGACAGACATTTTGATAAGAGCTTTAAGTTGATTACTTTTTATATCCTGTGTGCTGTTTGGCTGATAAGCTCCCAATGTCCATCATTTCACATTGTTTTTATCTTCCTGCGCCGAAGCCATCTACTCAATGTCATTTTTTTCAGTTGGTGTGAAGGTGGCAGTGGAAGTGAACAGAAAGAGGAGGGGCACAGCCCAGACGCATGTTAGAGCTTAGGGGTCAGCCTACCCACAGAAAATAGCTATTCTACATTCAGGAGTGACACTGATTATCTGGGGAATGATGTTGATCTTTGATTCATCGCACAAGCTCTAACAGGGTATCTGATCTAGAGCTGTCTCATCCATAGAATTGTTTGGGGCAGCTGCCCTGGGCCCCACACTTTGGGGAGCCCCTTGGGGGGCCAAGAGTGGCCTGGAGAATTACCAGGTGGCCTGGCACCAACAGCAGGGGTCAGCATGTCCACCGATGGGGCAAAGAGGGCAGTTGCCCCGAGGCCTGATGTTTCAAAGGGGCCTGGGGCACTGCTTCACAGCTCTGTATGGCTCTGAGGGGGCAGCCCAGGGTTGTGGGGGGCATCCTACACCCTGCCAGGGCTGGACCTGCTCTGATCTAATTGCAGCAGCCAAAAACTTTGTGCTTTTTGTTGCTCACATCTGTACAATTTGAGGGTTGTCCTTTCTTTAAAACCTATTTTGATCACTTGTTGATTATTGTTCATGCCCTCCTGGGTACCTGGCGGTGGCCACAGTCAGAAGCCAGAATACTGGCCTCGAGGGACCTTTGATCTGTCCAGTGTGGCCGCTTTTATGTTTCTTACACTTTTTTTGCAAAGTTTACATGATAGAAGGAAGGTTTAATGGTTAACGCTCAGAACTGGGGTACAGGAGAGCAAGACAGTATTTCTGAGTGAGCTTAGGAGAAGCCACAGCCATTCATTCCATATTTTTTTTCTTCATCAGCACTACAGCAGTGATGAATCAGCTACAGGTTGAAACTCTCTTATCCAGCACTCTCTCATCTGTCAATAACTGTGGTCCAGCACAACCATGGATGTTGCTGGACCAGAGGGAACCAGCTGCCCAGAGCTGGGCTGGCTGGCAGGATACTCTCTCTGGTTGTGCAGAGCATCACTGACAGTCCTGCTGCGGGGAGTCCTGCCAGGCCTGTCATGGTGGAGAGCCCTTGCGGGAGCTCTACTGAGGGAATCCTGGCTGGAGCCAGGGATCCCTGAAAGCAGACCCACAGCAGCAGGGAGCCAGTGCAGGGAAACCGCAGCAGCAACCCCACAGGTGAAGGGAGCTATGCCGTGCTGGTGATCCTGCAAGGAGCCTCTCCAGGGCCAGAGAATCCTGGTAGCAGCCACACAGCAGCGGGGAGACTGGCTTGGTATCCCCAGTGGCAGCCGTTCAGCTGCATGGAGCCAGACTGGGGCGAGGACCCCCCGAGTCAGCCTGGGGGTGAGGAGCTGGGGGGCCTGACCTCTCCTGGTCTGGCATATTCCCTTGTTTGGGACCACTCAGATCCCAAGGGTGCCAGACCAGGGAAGTACAACTTATAAGGGATGTGTGGGTGGGTGTGCATCACTGTTTTCTACAGGAAGAAATCAGAACTGTGAGGTAGGCCTCGCACTGTTAACATCTTTCAACTTTGTCCTTCAGCTCAAATGGCTCTGCTCTTGTAGTCAGTGCATCATAATATTCTCTCCCCATGGAGGCAAAGTTCCCAGCAACATGCACCACAGTGGTAAATGTTGTGTTCTAGTCAGCTAATGATTTGTTACCATGAGAGTTTAAGTCATTAATGATTTTAATGCACATTGAGATTTTTTGAGTGGAGGATTCAGGTGAAGTTTTGTAGTAGTGATATTTACTTTGTTCCTTCCGTTAAGTTTGTTCCCCCACCCCTTTGTAATTAAAACAAGGAGCTGATACCTAGAGAGAAAATACAGATTTTCCTTACCACACTAGAACATCAGGCTGGCTTACTGGGTTGTGTGAACTTTCAGTCTCTATGGAATTATGAGTTCTGACACTACATGGTCATAAAAAGGCAGCGACATATACTATGTAACCAAAACTGGAGGGGGCTGCTGTTGTTCAGCGCGCGAGCTATGCTGGCACTTGGACAAAAAGCTGACACGAAGATCATTGAAAGGGAGGTCAGAGCAAGGATACACTCTTGTGATTAACACTCATAAACTGGAAAAGAGACCAAGTGCCAGTACCTGGGGATTCAGAAACCTTTTCGTTACCTGTTGCCAGCTGTGTTTGGGGCTGAGAGGGAGGGTGTCCTACCTTCTGGGCTCTCAGAATAGGGATCACCTCTGGGTGAATGGAGAAATTGCCTTATCAGGAAGAGAAGAGGTTCTCACCACCCTCCCACCCCACTGCCCAGCTGTGAGACAGAAGCTAAACCCATATCATGTGACTCACAGAGCTGCACGTTAGCTTTGTGCTGTGTCTCTTACTTCCTACACAGCATTAACAATAGGAAGGAACCACTTGGGCTGAGTGAGTTCCACATTAATCATTTCCTCTAACAATATACATCGTGCAAAGAGTATCTACTACACAGCTATTCTGGTAGCGCCATACGTTAGACTATTACATGTGGCCCCATCACAGTGTCAGAGCAATGTTTAACCTCCACAACCATCCTCTGAGGTGGATAATCGATTCATCCGAATTTTCATATGGTTAGCTGAGGGACAGAGAATGTAAAAGCCTTGCCCAAAGTCATAAAGGAAGCCTGTGACAGAGCAAAGATTTGAGCCCTGTTTCCCAGATTCTAGGCTGGTTCCCTGCCTATCGGCTTACTATTCCTCCAAACAGAACATCCCCTTCTCCTCAGGGATTTATAGACCTGAGTGCTTTTTCCACTAACAAAATAAAAGTTTGATTTTTTTAATTTAATTAATTATGGGATGATCTAGTTATCTGCAGTTTTTATAACAATTTTCCTTTCACTAAATACAGTGGTCAAAATAAAGATTTATAAGCCTGGGTTGTAGTTAGATCATCAACCCCCTTCAAATATAGGATTAATTTCTCCTGCTTTACTGAAAAAAAGACAGTAGATATTCATTTTTGTATTATAAGGTTGGTATTGACAGATGTAAAATGTATTCTGTTATACTTCGCCGTTCTGTAAAACCGAAGTCTAACTGAAGAGCAGATATAGTAGTTTTTCAAGGTATAAATGCTAAATAACATCTCCTCTAAAGATGGTAAAAATTCAGTGGTTCTTTAGAACCACCAATACACCTGGCAAATGTCAAAGTGTCATAACTCATCAAAACATAATTTAGATGTTATGCTGTGTCCTTATAGTTCACCGTAAAATGACAGAGCATGGCAGGAAAAGTATGATCTAGTGGCTTGCAAAGGGACCTAGGAGTCAGCATTTTCAGGTTTTACTCCCTGCTATGCCCCTAATCTTATTGTGTGACTTCTGACTGCATCAGTAAACTTCTGTCAGTTTTCCAGCTGTAAAATGTGAAGGATGTGTACACACACAGCACAGAAATAGTGTGAAGACAGTGTCTGGGAAGTGCTTTGTTAAAGATGCATGAAAGTCAAATAAAACTGGCAGAATGTTTTGTTGCAGTTTGCCTGGATATAAGAGAGAATAGGAGACTCAGAACAGAGGCGTTAAACATCCTGCCTGAGTGATGGATGCAGCCTGCTTCATGTTTTTATGTGGCCCCCATGGCATTTTCCGGTTTGGCAGAATCTAAGCCGTTTTATTTTTAAAGTACGTTGCCTAGTTGTGAAGAAAAGCTTCCAAATGTAGCATGTGTGACTGCTGTAGTATTCCTTCCTAAGTTGGCAGCCTGGAAGACTGCCTCTGGGTTGTGCGCCCCATCCCACACACTGTGAAATGGGGAATGTTGACTCTAAAGACCAATGGCATTCTTTTTCATGCAGCTATTGACTATAATCATTTTATCATCATTTATAATCCTTTATAATCATTTTATCAGGTGAGATAGGCAACAGGGTGAAAGTACCAAACCCACAGTGAAGAACTGCAGGGGGCTGGAGTGAAGAAAATGGAGAACTGGAGAGGTGATGGGGAAAAGAGAAAGAGAGCAACAGAAAAAGTGAAAAATAGATAGTTGTGAAAGTATTTTGTGATACTCAGGAACTTAACTAACAGTAACAGTTCAGATACTACCCACAGCTCACTTTCTGTCCTTCACTATCTCCCATTGACATTGGTAGAACATTACTCTTTGGATTGAGGGGTACTTACTCCTAAATATATGCCTCTGTCCATTTTCATAATCACCCCCCTACGTCCCCGGTAAATCCATGATGTTTTGAATGTATGAAATTCAGCCCTCTCCAAATATGAGTTTGACATCCCGGATGAAGAATAATTTCCAAGCACAGGTGAAATTTATTCAACACCAGATCTGTTTTGATGTTTGAAGGATGGAGACAAGTGCACGTGATAAAAATAGTATTTCAAATGTTGTCGTGCGGGTGGGGGAAATCTCCACTAATACTTTGGAAGGGAGCCATCAACCCAAGTTTAGCTCAGGAGTAGCCACACACCTTGGAAAGGTGTTTGAATTTATTAATCTATTCCTTTTGTTTACAGAGCTTTGTTAATCACTTCTTCATATTTACATATACAAGAAAAGGACAAAGCCAAATCTGTCACATTGGCTAGAATCTGACATGTTTTATTACAGACTCATAAAAATAACACTCACTTCTTCCTCAGCCCCCTCAAGAGTTCCTACTTTGCACTTCTTCCTCCATTTTCTCATATTCATTAATTTATAGATTCACAGGCCAGCAGGGAACATTGTGATTGTCTATCGGACCTCCTCCATAACATGGGCATAGAACTTCCCCAAAATAATTCCTAGATCAGATCCTCTAGAAGAAACAACATTTATATGAAAATTCTCTGTGATGGAGCATCCACCATGAATTTTTATAAATTGTTCCAATGACTAATTGCTCTCACTGTTAAGCATTCATGCCATATTTCCAGCCTGAATAGGCACATCTACACTAGCAAGTACATTCGAAATTGAAGTCAAAAAAAGGCCTTCTTTTGAAATTCACCATGGAGCATCTTTACACGCACCGAGATCTTTCAAAATTAACTTTGAAAGAACGGGACCCTTCTGGCAAAATCGGTCCTCCATTCCCGCAGTGGGAAGAGCGCCTCCCTTGGAAAGACTCTTTCGAAAGAGAGGAAGTGTAGATGATCCATGGATGACTCTTTCGAAAGGGGCAGTCCTCCATGGCAGTGATCAGCTGGCAAGTGGCAGTGCCGCTCAGAGCACAAGTGGAACTCTATGGCTCCATCATCTGCCCGTGTTTAAAGATGCAGGCTCCCAAAAATCCCCAGGCAGGAAGCTGAGAGAGGGCAGGCGGTAGGGAGCCCACACTGCTGTACACCCTGCTCCCTGCAGCGATGCCTCAGCCAGCCTGTCACACTCCCGAGCCCCATGCTTAGCAAGCCAGGCCCCCCCCACCACAGTGGCCCCCCAAGGAGACTGGGGACTCCTCCCAGGAGCGGAGCCAGGCCCCGAAACACAGGGCCCTGTCCTGGACAGAGGCCGAACTGCAGGACCAGCTCTCCCTCTGGGAGGATGAGGAGGTCTTGCATCAGACAGGAGTCCGTCACCACAACGCTGTGGCTTTCAAGTGGCTCTTCAAGGGCCTCACTGTTCAGTGCCACCTCACCTAAACCCTGGACCAGGTGAGGTCTAAAGTGAAAGAACTGAGTAAGAGCTATTGCAAGGCCCGGGACATAGCCAGGTGGTCGGGGGCAGCACCCATATGCTGCCCCTACTTCGAAGAACCATATGTCTCCTGGGGCCCAAGGAGGTAGGACCCCCGGCCATGGTCCCTCAACACAGCGAAACCAGAGACCAAGCTGGAGATGGCAATGGAGGGCAAGGACCACTCAGGACCAGCAGCCAGCACCAGGAGCCCGTGGACGGTCCACCCACTCAACACCATCAGTGAGGGGGCCCTTATCATCGACATGATGTCCAGGCCATCCAGCCAGGTCCCATCCACCCGTGCCTTGCCCGAGTTCCTGGAGGGACCCCTCGAGTAGGTGGTATTCATGCCAGCCAACCTGAGGCCTGGGGAGGGGGTGTTCAGTCCCACCCATTGTGGGTGCATGCCACCCAAACAGCCGCCAGCCCCCATGCACATGGAACCTGGATAGCCCCTCTCCACAGGCTCTGTGGGGCCAACGTGTGGCACTCAGCACCATGCATCCAGGACAGCATCACAGGCCACACAGCTGTGGAGGGGGTCCGCACCCATGCCGCCCACATGGGGAACCCCAGGATGCAGTCATCACAGGGCTCCCAGGATGGGGAGGGGTGGGGACACAGGGCCAGCACACAGGACTAATGGCCTGTTCACTGACCCCTTCTGTTTCCACCGGGCCAGCAGCCGGATGAGCCCCGTCCATGGGCCAGGGAGCCCAAACACAGAGGGTGAGGGAGAGCAGCCTACACGCTACTGGGGACAGCATGGTGCCACCAGACCAAGGAGGAGGAGGCGGGGGACCCTACACCCTGCACCGTGGCCCTGAGGCACCTCACAGGTGTGCTATGGGAGTGGCTCAACATGGAGCAGTAGGCCTGGGATAGGGTGGGGACCAATCTGGACACCCTGAGCCAGGCCATGGCCAGCCACCTGGCCCTGGCCACCAAACCTTCACAAACCACTCCCGCTCCCACCCGCACCTCACTGTCCCCTGTCGCCCCATCACCCGGCCCCCTTCCAGCCTCCCCCCTGTTCCAGTCCCCCATCACCCTCCCCCCCTCCAACTTCCCCTCCTGCTCCGGCCCCCACAACCTTCCCCACCCACACTGGTTCCCCCCCACGAGCCCGACCTTGCCACCCTGGTCCCAACCCACCTGCCCCCAGGCGGTCTCATGCAGCTGGCCTGCTTGCTGCTGGCCAGGGCTAGCCATGAGAAGGAGGCAGTGCCTCCCACCCCCCACAAGCTGACCCCAGTGAGGCCGCGGGGCCTGCGCCCCAGCCGCACCCCTACCTCCCCGTGCTCCCAGCCAAGGCCTTGCTCCCGGACATGGGGGGAAGGGGTGGGCAGAGGTGATGTGGATCCTGTCCCTTAAACCTCGTTGAGGAGCAAGGCCACCTGCCCCAACCCTCAGCCCTCCTGGGGCCTTGCAGTCTGGCCACCCTGGGCCACACCACCGCTGGAAATAGTTCCCCAGCCCCCAGTTCACAGTTCCCCCAACCTGCCTATAAATAGTCCCACCCAACCCCCAGTTCCCCCAACCCTCCTGTACATGGTTCCCACAATTAGGCAGAGGCATAGTCTGTTGTAAAGTGCTCAGTAAACTATTTATTGTTGTGTTTAACCCTGTGTCCCCTGTGCATGTGTGGGAGTGTTGGTGGAGGGAGTGTGTGCTCGGGGGCAGTGGTGAGGGGGGGGGTGTTCAGGAGCAGTGATGGGGGTGTGCACAGGGGATCACTGCAGTCCCTAGGTAAGACCTGGCACAAGGCCTTCTGTACCCGCACCCTGTCCTGCTGGGCCTAGTGGCAAAGGGCAGAAGGGGGCTGCTTGTACCCACACCCTACCTCAGCAGCCCACCCCTGCACAAAGGGCTCCTGCTTAGCCTACGCAAGATTCTGCAGTGTGCAGCAGGCCCCAGCCACTGACAAGATGTTGGGGAGGCCCACCTCCAGCCTGGGGAGGAGGCATCTGAAGCACCCCTTCAAGCAGCCGAATACACGCTTGACTGAATTGCGAGCATGGTTGAACCACTCATTAAAAGCATCCTGTGTCAGCTGCATGTGGCCCGTATACGGCCTCATGAGCCAGGCCTAGAGGGAGTAGGATGCATCTGCCATGATACAGGGCAGCATCGTTGTGTCCCTGTCAGGGTGCGCCTGCCGGGGGATGAAGATCCCCTCTGCCACAGTGATAAGACTCAAAGAGATCAATCTATTTAGCTTAACAAAGAGAAGGTTAATCCAGGCACCCTTTATAGTCCCTAAGTATCTATATAGGGCATACATATTTAATAACTGGCTCTCCAGAGAGCTATAGCAGAGAAAGCTATAACAAGGTCCGATGGCTGGAAGTTGAAGCTAGACAAATTGGCTGCATCTACACTTCAACTCCCCTTCCAAAGGACATCTTTTGAAAATTAATATCAAAGGGTGGCCTTTTGAAAAGGAGAATCCACACTGGCAAACAGGGAGCGAAGGTCCGACCCACCCTTTCATAAGTCCCCACCACACTTTTGAAAGAGAACATCCACACGTCCCAGGGTGCCCTTTCAAAAGTATGGGGCCAGGAAACACCGTGGACAGGGTTGCATGGTGGCCAAGCTCTCCCGGGGCCATTGCCAGTTGCGCCGTGAAAGGGTGTCCACATTGCTGGACCCTCAGCCTGCACACACTGAGGACTGGCTAGCTGTCTCCAGGCAGGCAGATGGAGAGTGACTGCAGGAGGCATCCTGAGCTGCCATTGACCCCAATCAGCTCCCCCACCCAATAAGGCTGTGGCCAGCACACTGGCCGCAGTGCCAGCCACAGTACTCCAGTGGCTCCAGGTGGCCACGCTGGGGTGGCCACCCTCCTGAAAGCCATCCTGAGGGCATGATGCCTGCACCCAGTCCTCGCCACAGGAAGCAAGCCATGTTTGCCCAGAAACTAAAAATAAAAGTTTGAGAAAGGGCTAGTTTGGGGCTTTTGGAATCTTGAGACTCTCCTGCAGTGGGAAGAAGTGGGGGGTCAGCCAGCTCTGAGTTCCCCAAAATGGCCCATGCTGTCATTTTCTGTTCTCTGTGCTAGCCAAGGACTTTCTATGCTGTATTCCAGACATCTAATAAATCTTACGGGAGGGGAGGGACAGTTCAGTGGTTTGAGCATTAGCCTTCTAAACCCAGGGCTGTGAGCTCAGTCCTTGAGGGGACCATTTGGGGTCTGAGGCAAATAGATCTAGGAAAAAAAATGTCAAGGACAATGTTTGGTCCTGCTGCAAGTGCAGGGACTGGAGTCAATGATCTGTCAGGGTCCTTTCCAGGTCAATGAGAGAGTTACATCTCCATATTTACTTTACAACCCTGGCTGAGAGTCACTGCCAATATTGAATATGGGGTGCAGTTCTCCTTTTGGGAGTACAAGCCTCTCACAGGTGTACATCCCAGTTGGACTTGCTGAAAGAGGGGTGCCAAATGCTCAGATTCAATCCTTCTTCCTCCTTCTTGGCAATCACTCAGTAACAAGTAGGATGTCTTGAGGTCACCCTCCTATTTGTGAGTCTGTTGATGACTGATCAGCCCAACCATAGAGTCGCAGATCTTATCACAGAAGGGGCAGGTGTTGGTAGCTGTAGGAGGAGAATGGGGCAGGTTTTGCTGCTCTTTTCATCTTCTCTGCCTCTCCTCATCTGCACTGCAGCAAGACCTCTCAAATTGCACCAGCTCCTCATGAACCACCGTTCTTCACTGGGGACAGACTTGGGCAAAGTTCTGCCAAAGGTTGAGACTGATGTTAGGCTTTTTTATGTGTGCCTTCAGCATGTCCTTATATCACTTCCTCTGGCCCTCAGCACTCCTCTGTTCTTCCCCCAACTTAGAAAACAGAATCTGTTTTGGGAGGCACTGATCAGACATCCAAGTCACGTGACTGGAGCAGCAAAGTTGTTGATGAATGATAATGGCTTCAATGCTGGTCATGTTTGACTCTTCCACAATGCTAGTGTTCATGTGTCTATCCTCCCAACAGATATTTACGATGCTGCTGAGGCAGGATTGGTAATATTGTTCAAGTGCCTTCAGATGACACTTGTATGTTGTCCAGGTTTTACATGCATACAGTAGCGTTGGAACAACCACTGCACAGTATAAAAGGAGTTTTGCTTTGGGATAGATGTCCTAGTTCTCAATGACCCTTAGTCTCAGGCAGGCAAAAGCAGAGCTTGCACGTCTCAGACGATGCTGGATTTCCACATCAATGTCAACTTTATTAGAAAGATGACTTCCAAGGTATGGGAAGTGCTTCACATTTTCCAGTAATTCTCCATTGACTTAAATAGAAGGTACAAGAAATTTGTCCTGTTGGTGAGGGTTGGTGGAGCACCTAAGTCTTTTTGATGTTCATTGTGAAGCCGAGATTCTTGTCTGCTTCAGTGAAGGCACTAAAGATAGTCTGAAGGGCTGCAGGAGAAAGAACAGCAACTATGTTGTCATCCGTGTACTGAAGCTCCATGACTGAGGTCGTGGAGGTCTGCTTTTAGATTTCAGTCTCCTCAGATTGAAAAGTCCGACTTGTTGCCCTTCTTGTAGGGACTGACGGACTGTGGAGATTCAATCCATGGAGGTTGAGAAGCCAGGTGGCTTTCATTAGGATATGAGTGAAGCTCTAAAGGGGGCCTGGCGCAGTGGAAGGGCCCTGCAAGGGACTGTTATACCATCCAGAGCACTATGACAGCTTTGTATCCCTTACTCACAATGAATGGCACCATCCTGTTAGAATGATCCCACTGCAGGCTATAGCAGATCACTTGAAATCAGTGAGATGAATACAGGTTGCACCTCTCTTATCTGGAACTCTCTCATGCAGCAGCATCCATAATCTGGCATGATTTTAGTTAGCCAGCTGACCACTTATTGTGTGTGGCCAAGTTTCCCACAGTCCCATAAAGTTTGTGTACAGCCACCAGTCCTGGCTGTCAGTGTTCTGTGCTGTTACTTAGCTCTAAACTAACTCTAAACGTCTTCTAAGAATGCAATAAATAGTGGAAGTGTTGGTAATGTGCTAGACAATATTGACCTCCTGTGGTCCAGCAAATTGTCTCATTCAGCACCAGTCAGGTCCCAAGTGTGCCAGAAGGGAGAAGTTCAACCTGTACTATGCACGGAACATGGATGAAGTAAGACAGCTTTCTCTCTGAACGGTGATTTCAGAATCTAGTCCCTAAATATACTGGAAAGACGACAGATGTATAGAGTAGGGGAATTATCATTAGAAGGCAAATGAATCATTTCCATAGAGGTTTATGTCTACGCAGCAAGTGAACTGAGGGGCTAACCATGCTTACATTGAAAACTCTGCCAGCTGTATCCACTCAGTTTGTTTGAAGAATTAGCACATTAAAAAATACCCACATACTTAACAGGTCATCTTAGAAAAATCTAGCATTTAAGAAAATGATTATCAACAGTGCAATACTGACATTATGTTGCTCTTGAAAGCTGGATCAAAAAGAGGGAGAAGAGATGTATTCCTCATCTATCTAGAGTATTAAAAGGGATTACTACTGCGACTTACAGAACATCACTAGGCTGTCAGGCAGTCTTGCACTATAGTACAAACATAGAACACAGGGATGTTTTAATGGAAATGACAGCGGTTTTGCTTGTTGCCTATTTAAGTAAAGAACTGTTCTTTTAGCACCCTTTGTTTTTTAGAAGGACAAAGCCGATAAAAAAAAGCCCGGGAAGATTTGCTGTGAGCTGAAAGCTATTTGCAGCCCATAATGTACAATGCTAATCTATTCTGGTATAACCTGGTTACTTATGTTCATAAATCAGTTCTTCTGCATGAATATACCAGGTCTGAACCTGATGTTTCTTATACTGGTCTAATTCGGGAGTGGACACATTAAAGTCCATGGAGTTACACCACTGCATATCAGACCTGGACCCAATAGGTTAGTACTGTAGTCTAGCATATTTCAGGGGCTGGGTGAGGGAGAGGGATGGTGTGAGCAGGTGCAGGGCCTTGGGAGAGTTGAGGCAGAGGTGAGGTGTCAAAGATGGGGCAGAGTGGAGGCAGAGCAAGGATTTTACAATTACTAGTCAACCTACATTTTTTAAGAAATAAAACACTTCTTTAGGAGCTCCCTTCCCTTTTTAAAACTTATATCCTTGGCCCTTTGAGATAAAACGTGTGATTGTCTTTTGTGCACAAGCCAGAAGAAGGAATAATTCAAAGAGCAAATTTTAGCCACACAAATGCAGATATACACATGTGGCAAAAGACTCACCTCCCTACCCAAAGGCACACTCACAATGTCTCCTAAACGCATACAATGCATGCACACAGCTGCCTAACAGAGGCACGTTTTCATACAATTTTCTAGAGTAGTGTTTCTTAAACTATGTTCCACAGAACATTGGTGTTCTCTGAACAACTTGCAGGTGTGCTGCGAGCGTTTGGAAAAATAATTTAAAGTTTTACAAAAAATAACCATTTTACAGGGATAGCAGTAATGGAAAATACTTTATTTCTACATCTCACAAGAGCAGTAGTGGTCTAGCAACACAGTAAGATTGACCAACATTGCGCTAGTTTCCCTCCTCTCTAATCTTCTCCTGTCTATACAGTGACGTAGCAACTGGCAATGACGTACATAGATGCGCTATGCCAGCATGGTGACTATGCTGTCAGTCAGCTGCTTGATGTCAGCCAATGTGTGTGTGTGGCATGTGATGATTTATTATTTCCATTGAAATGAGTAAAGAGATTGTTACCTTTCTTTTTAAAAAAGTCAGAAATGAGTGAAAATGCCACTACTTTCCACTATTAAAACCAGATAAAATGTTAGTTTCATTGCTATGATACCTGATTAAATTACTTCACTATTTTGGCTCTTATAATTTTTTGAAAGAAATTGTCATAGGTGTTCTGCATAAAAAAATATTACTGTTTGGTGGTCTGTGGTCTCAAAAAGTATCAGAAACACTATTCTAGAGACTGTCTAAATCACCCAGCCTAGAGTGGGCTGGAGGGAAAAGATGAGGAGAGTGGATTGGGAATGAAAGAGGCCAAGGATGTGCACAGGATATGGGTGAGGGGACAGTGAAGAAGAGAGGAGGGAGTGAGGGGTAATATGGGGTGGATGGGGGTGCAGGGAGAAGTTGCAGGGTGCACATGCATGAGGATATGGGGGTCAAAGGGTGTCATATAGGGACATTCTGGGGGTGCAGCACTTTAGGAAGTTGAATGTGCAAGGGTGGGGTGAGGAACATGTGGAAGGTGGCTCTGGGAGGTAGAGGATGGGTGGGAGAAAGCTGTAAGGGGTACTGCAACAGGTAGGTGGAGGAGGACAGAATAGGGTGGTGGTGGGATGCAGTGACGTGTATGGGGACAGGAGGTGGGATGAGGAGAGATGCAGTGAGGTGTATGGGGGGCAGGAGGTGGGATGGGGAGGCATGCAGTGAGGTGTATGGGGCAGGATGTGGGATGCAGTGAGGTGCATAGGGGAAGGAGGTGGGATGGGGAGAGAGGGGGATGAAGGCAGGAGGTGGATGGGGAGGGATGCAGTGAGGTGTGTGGGGGACAGGAGTTGGGGTGGGGAGGGATGCAGTGATGGGTGGATGGGGTGTAAGGCAGGAAGGAAACCAGGATGCTTCAGCTACTTCCATATCAATCAGGGCTCACAGGCCGAGCTAGACTCCACTTCCTCCAGCAGCCCCAAGCTGCAGACCTGCCCCCACCCATCTGCCTCCTCCTCTCTCTCTCTGCAAACACTCTGCCTTTCCCCAATACCCAGTGTGCCCCCTCCCTTTTCCCCTCCAGACATTTCCCTTTCCAATGCCTCACTTGATCTGCTCCATCTACATCTATTCAGACTTCCCCTCCAAACACTCTTCTTCCCCATATAGTGCCCCCCATCCACACTCCCTTTCTGCACTCCCTCTCCCTACCCCATCTGCACACACACCCCTTCCCGCTTCAGTCAGACAAAGACCCAGGTAGCTGCTCCTTTCCTCAGGCTGGAGTCAGTCCATAGTGCCCCCTGTCCAGTGGGGCTTTGCTGCCTCCACCTTCCCGCGCAATGTTGTGACTGGACTCCCCTGACCCATGTGTGGACTGCACAGTGCCCAGGGTGGCAGCCTGCAGGCACAGGGTGAAGGAGGAGAGCATCAGACCTAGCACACATTGCGGGAGGCTGGTGCTTCCTCTGCTCCCAGGCTGTCTTAGCCCTGCGAGAGGGACAGGGAGGCAGGGCAACAGGTACCTTGACTGCACATGCTGGAAACAACTGTGAGCTGTACAGTATGGCATGGTGGTGAGCAGGCAGTCTGCCAGCCCCCTGTGTGATGCAGCACCACCAACCAGACACTCATTGGTCCACTCAGCTGTGCTGACCAGAACCACCAGATTCCCTCTTTGATTGGACACCAGGTCACTTTACCAAGGCAGTGAATTTCAAGTTGCAGTAGTTTAGCCTGTACATAGAGCAATCTAAGGACTGCGCTGACTACTGTAGCCCATAAACAACCATACACTGGCTCGGCTTCTGTAAAACACGGCTGTGTTCTCCTCAACTTCTGCCTTATCACCTCCCTCCAAACTCAGGTTGTATGGTATGGTTGGCCTGGGAGTCAGCTCCGTGAATTTTCTGCCAATTAGGTCAGCTTCCCCCATTTCCATTATGAGCGTTTTCAGCCTGGTTTTTAAAACTCCCACTCAGATGGCACAAAAGCCCAGAACTGAGGGCAAGAATCTGAACTTACGTTGTTAATTAGCCCCCACAAAAAACAAAAAGTGGGCAGAGCTAGAACTCGGTGTTCAGGTTCTAATGAGAGTTTGTGGCACCGTGTTTGTTCTGGGCATATAGATGCAGGCACTAGGCATAATGGGGTCTGCATTTTCAGGAATGACTGGTGACTTTAGGGTGTCCAGGCTGAAACATTTCAAGAGTCCTGATTTTTATCCAGAGGATGGGTTGTGAAAATCTGTCCCTTTGAGGATGTCTTGAGAGCCACTCTTGAAAATGGAGGTATCCAAATCATTAGTCTGTTATTGAAAATACAAGCCTAAAGTGCTATGAGATAATTGTTCTGTATTATACAACCAGTATGGTACATGACCTCTCTCCTTTGAAAAAGATCTAATGGGAACTGCGGACATTAATGGTGAGCTTGAGTTATTGGCACTCCTCAAATCATCATTGGATAGGATCAAGTAAACTTTACCATTCGTAAGCTCTCTTGAGTGCTGAGTTCACACACTTTGGGCCTGATTCTTCTTTCTCATTGGTATAAACATGGAGTAATGCCAGGAAAGTAAAGAGAAATACATTGTAGTAAAGATTACATAAATTACTGGAGAACCAGACTTATACTATTTTGCTTATAGACGGCAACATCTGCGCTATTTTCCAACATACAGATGTAAGTTATAAAAATTTTAAACTATCTTTTTTCTAGATTGATCAAGTTGTTATCCCTAGAGTAAATACATCATGTGTTCTTTAAATTCATGAAATTAGCTCAGTAGGTCATAATAGCTCCTCTTATTGTCATTGTAGTGTGTGTGTATATTAGAGTACATATATGCAGTCCCATAGTATATTGACTAAGATCTGATTTCACTTACCCGTAAAACTTTGCACAGAATGTATGTGCAGTAAGTTTATATTGTAAAATGTGTATTATTTACTTGATAACCTCTACTCTGACCCTCTTTTTAACACCATGAAATGACTGACCCCTTTGGGTCCCTCAAAGACATTTCAGATGATGTTCCAGAAGACCACTTATTCATCCTGGTGGCAAACCAAGAAAGCTAGGTCCTGTACCAAGATACTGTTATGTCAGCCACTGAGTTTTGCATGGGCTGGGGAAAGAGGAACTGCAAAGCCATTAATGCTGTGTGTGTCTGCATCAGGATTTATTTTCTGCAGTTTCCTAGTGGGGCCACAAGTAGGAACATTAGTACAGAAAGGATGCCACATGGCTGCAATCAGGCCTGCCAATGGGGGTGGGAGGTGTGGAAAGGGGGCTGTTGCCCAGATAATGGCAATTCTAAGGGACCTGGGGCTCCTGGCTGCCACTGCTGCTACTTTGGCAGTGGCCAAAGCCTCGAATCCTTTTGAATTGCCACCGGAGCACTGCACTGGGTGCTCCTTGGGGCTCTGAGGGCTGGTGATGGGGCATGAGTGCTGTGGTCTGGGCAGCACTAAGGGCTGGCTGGCCTCATCCTTCTACCTGAGGCCCCACCCCTTCTGGGGAGCATGGAACCCCTCCCCATACACTTTGCCCTGGAACAGCTTCAATTCTGTTGTGGTTTAAGTCTCCTCACAGCAGGTTTGCCTGACATGGTAGTCTCAGGAACCCGCTTTGTAGTGGCACTTTGGCTATCACCAGTATAGTGAGAGTAGTGAGCTTCAGGAACATTACCTGGTGCAGCTAAGCCCTCTCTGTGTGGCCTAAATATTTAACCTCTCTGGAGGAAATGCTGGTTGGAGTGAAATCAAGGACAGATCTCCTATTGACTCTACACTCTGTGTCTACTTCCTCATCTATCAGTTGGTGGTGGTAGGAACACCAAGTCCCAGAGGTGCTGTGAGTATTAATTCATGTTTGTGTAGTTCTTTGAAGATGCAATGGTCTGCCTATGAGACAAATTACAAAGTCAAGCTTTGGGGCCATTATCCACCTCCAAGCCTCAGGAAGGGCAGCCATGTCTGAAGACTCAGGAGCACTCCTCCTTCTAGTCACGAGGATTTGAAATGCATTACCATCCTGCCTGATTTATTCCCCTCTTGGAGCCCTTACTTAAAAGGTTTCTGCCACCCCTGCTGCCCCACTCCAAGTTTAATCTGTTGGATTTTAATATTGTAGTGGGGTTGGGAATGAGATTAAAGAAAAATATTACATGGAAACATCTGAACCTCTCAGAACCAGGCAGCAATATGTTGTTATGAATACTGAAGCAATAAGAAAAATCCCTGGCTGAGTTGCAGATTCATATGCCAGGTTTAAGCATGAAGCAAATTTCTGAAACCAGTTTATTTTAAAACCTTTAAAAATAAAAACAAAACACCCAGCCACATGATGGAAATCCAAGCTAAGCCCTTTACTGGTGCAACACTAGTGGGAGCTGCCAGGTGTTTCCATTTCCCCTGGTGCCTGCATTTCTTTTGATATAAAGCAGCATTGTGTGAGCTGTTCAGAGGCAGAGGGAATGGAAAGGAATAACACAATAATATTAAAAAGTTAGTCAAGTGCTGGGAAAAGCATAAATTTATTATAAAGGCCTGAAACCCTTAATGATTTTTATCCAGTATGAAGTCTCTTTTTTTTCTTCCTTATAGGAAGAACAGCAAAATGGATTAATATTATCTGGTGATCTCTTTCTGTAATTGTTTCAAACCCTTCACACAGCTCCCACTACCTTTCTGACCCCATGATATGAGACCTATCCTCCTCCCACCTTCTGGCTCTCCTTGCTTGACTCTAAGCAGTCTCTAATCGTGGTGCTGACACTGTTTTCTCCTTGGCTACTCTGGTGGCTAAACCATTGTTCAGCTGCATCCATTTGCAGCATTGAATACATTTCATAGATTCATAGATTTGTAAGGTTAGAAGGGTCATTTAGCCAGACCTCCTGCATGACACTGATGATGGAATTTCACCCAGTAATGCCTGCATCATGCATTTCAGCATGGATAAAACTAAATGATCTAATTCTACCTCCTTATTTTGAGCTTCAGCTTCCTAGTCTAGTTGAATTGTGTGGTGAGTGAATCTCTTGGTGCAGGTACATGCCATGGACAGCCAATAATTCAACGTAGTCATAGGGATCGTGGTCTACTGCCCCTTGTAGAACACTTTCCATCACATCAATGAGCTCTGCATCAGACTCAGCATAAGTTTCCTGAAGGGGAAAGAGTCCTAGAATTCTACCTGCCCATCAGGACTGGAGCATCTTTCTTTTGCAGGAATTGATTTTGCAACTCAGGAAAATTTCCTCAGGATGTGAAATTTTAAAACTCCATGACTGAAAGTGGGAGTCTAGTGGCTATCCTACCTCTTCATAACATGCACTCTACCAAGTACAGCTTTGAGCACACATTCACCTCCCAGCCAAAAAATGGGAACAAGAAAATGACTGGTGGAGGAGGAAAACTGGCCAACATTTCAAGCATGGAGGCTTAAGTTAGGCAGCTAAATCCGTGCTTATGCACAAATGTAAGTGGTGGATTTTTGTAGGTTCTGTCTCCAGTCTGTCTGAATGCTCAGCACCTTGGAAAATGAGGCCACTTAGTTTCATAAAACTCCAATCCTGCAAGCCTCTGATTTCATACATGTGTGATAGTGCCCTTGACTTAAAAAAAACAGTTTTATGGTTGGGGAACCAACATGCCCCCTGCCCCGGAGCAAAGTGGGGGTGGGGGCAGCTCAGCTCCAAGCCCCCACAAGGGGTGGGGCCTCAGGTGAGGGGAAAGCCAGCCCTCTGCATGGCGCTTCCCACACAGCCCTCATGGAGTGCACAGTCTAGCACTTCAGCAGTAATTTAAAGGACACAGGACCCCAGCCACCACCACTGCCACAGTAGCAACAGCAGCAGGGGATGAGCTCTGGTCCCGTTTGAATTGCTGAACCCTGAGTAATTGCCCCCTCTTACCCTGTTGGCAGACCTGGTCATGGTGTATAATCAATACAACATCAAATCCCATTCTGATGTGGTGGTCAAAAGAGCTAATGTGACGCCTGGATATCTTAACAGGGACATATCAAGGTAAGCGGTTATACTACCTCTGTCTTTCTCTCTTTCGATAGTCACTTGATAATGAGTAGGATGTCTTCATGTCACCCTCCTATTTGTGAGTCTATTGATGGTTGATCAGCACACTTATGGAGCTGCAGATCATAGACGGGGCAGGTGTTGGTAGCTGTTGGAGGGGCACGGGGCAGTTTTTGATGTTCTTTTCTTCTTCTCCCCACCTCCTCATCTGCACTGCGTTGGGACCTCTCAAATTGCACCACCCCTTCACTTATTACTATTCTCCACTGGGGATGGTCTTGGGCAAGATTCTCCCAAGTGTCAACACCGGTGCTGCACTTTTTCATGTGTACCTTTAGCATGTCGTTATATTGCTTCTGCTGTTCCCACATGCTTCTCTGTCCTTCCTCCAATTCAGAAAACAGAATCTGTTTTGAGAGGCACTGACCAGACATCCGAACCATGCGATCAGTCCAACAAAGTGGTTGATGAATGATAATGGCTTCAATGCTGGTCATGTTTGACTCTTTCAAAACTCCAGTGTTTGTGTTCCTATCCTCCCAAGAGATATTTAGGATTTTCCAAAGGCAACATTGATTATATTGTTCAAGTGCCTTTAAATGACTCTTGTGTGTTGTCCAAGTTTTACATGCATACAGTAGCACTGGAACAACTACTGCGCAGTAGACAAGGAGCTCTGTCTTCAGAGAAATGTCCTGGTTCTCAAAGACCCTTTGTCTCAAGAGAGCAAAAGCGGAGCTTGCACAGCTCAGTCAATGATGGATTTCTGCATCAATGTTGACTTTAGTGGAAAGATAACTTCCAAGGTATTGGTACTGCTCCACAATTTCCAGTAGTTCTCCATTGACTTCAATAGATCATATATGAAATTGTCCTTTCGGTGAAGGTTGGTGAAGCACCTTGGTCTTCTTGATGTTCCGTGTGAGGCCAAGATTCTCATACGCTTCAGTGAACGCACTTAAGATGGTCAGAAGGGCTGTGGGAGAAAGAACAGCAACCATAATGTCATCCGTGTAATGGAGCACCATGATTGAGGTTGTGGAGGTCTTGCTTTTAGCTTTCAGTCTCCTGAGATTGAAAAGCTTCCTGTTCATTCTATAGGCAATCTTCACATCATCTGGAAGCTTGCCATCAATGAAGTGAAGGGTCATGGTGATGAAGATGCAGAACAGTGATGTGGCAATACCACAGCCTTGTTTGATTCCTGTTTTGACCTGAAAGGGGTCGCTTTGGCATCCATTGTTGCTCAATACTGTGGCAGTCATGTTGTCATGAAGCAGCCTCAAGATGCTAGTAAATTTTTTGGGGCAGCCTATCTTTGAGAGGATAGTCCACAGTACAATATGATTGACTGACTGAGTTGAATACTTTGGTCATGTCAATGAAACTCATGTATCAGGCTTGGTTTTGTTTACAACATTTTTCTTGCAGTTGCCAGGTGGTGAAGATCATGTCCACTGTTCCTCAGAATGGTGGGAAGCCACACTGGGGTTCTGGGAGAATTTCTTCTGAGTGGCAAGAATCAGTTTGCAAGGATTCATGCTAAGATTTTCCCTGCCTTTACTAGAAGGGAGATGCCATGATAGTTTCCATAGTCCAACTTGTCACCATTCTTGAAGAGACTGACAATCAGTGTCTCTCTGAAATCTCATGGCATTTGCTCCCTATCTCAGATCTTGAGATGGAGTTGTTTGTGGAGCACTGGCCCACCTTCTTTGAAGACTTCGGCAGGGATTCCCTCTAATCTGGCTGCCTTGTTGCATTCATCGTTTTGGTGGCAGCTTTGTCCTCACTCAGGGTAGGAGGTTTTGCAATAGTGTCCTTAGTTGCTGAGGGATTTGGTCAAAGGATTGTAGGACCACAGAGGAGGAGAGGGGCAGTTTAAGAGCTCGTTATAGTGCTCCCTCTAGTGAGAAGCAATGGCTTCATTGTCTTTCAAGAGTTGGATGCCATCCTGTGATCTCAGGGCATTGATTCCATGGTTTCTCACTCCATGAACAGCTTTGGTACTGAAAGGCCAACAGCCCTGGTTTGCCAGCACCAGGGACTGAACCTGTGATCATAGGGGCTAAAGCCCTGTGCTCTGCCACATAAGCTAAAGGTCAGCTGGCTCGCAGCTAAGGCTGTAGAGCAGAGACTTCACTCACCCTAATATGAGGTCTCAGTGCCCTGGGTGCTACAGTAGCATTGAAGAAATCCCTTTTATTGTTGCTGTCTGCAAGATGCTGGAGTTCTTACACCTTCTCAGTCCAGCACTGGCTATTCAGAGTCCTTGTGTTACGTTGGGCTGCTGCCTTGGCCTTTGCATGCACTTCTCTCTTCATTGTGCAGTTGATGTCACTTTGCCAGGCCTTAAAGGCTTTCAGTGGGACAAAGAAGTTGGCAACAACAACTCCAGTGGAGTGCTCCTCCTTACGAAATGTGCAGAACACGAGCCCATCATCACAAACACCCTCTTCCCGCCGAAAAACAAATCTAAGACCTCATGGCAACATCCTCGTCCACACTTGCAATTGGCATGATGTCCTCACACATGCAATAGCTAGTGCTGATGACTGCTGGACCAATCATCACCTTGTTTCATCCACAACAGCGATTAGGATTGTCACCAAATGGAAAAGTCAGAAGAAAAGGATCTGATGAAAGATCAATGTTTAAGGCTTGAAGGACCCCATCAGATGAAGAGACTTCCAGATAGCACTCCAAAGGAAGCTGCCCACAGTATGCCCTGAAGATGTGGAACAATACTGGTGTCAAATGAAAAATGACATCATTGGAGTTTGTGGAGAAACCATCAGCTACCAGTCTAGGAAGCATCAGGACTGGTTTGATGTGGAAATTAAATTTCCTCTGTATTTGGCAATGGGTGTGGGCATTGCTGGAACGCTGTCCAGTTCCAAAAGGAAGCTGGTATTTTGGGGAGGTTCAGAGACGAGCCACAGGAATGATTGCAGGATTGAAAAGCATGCCTTACTGAGGCTGAGTTACAGGGCTAAATCTATTTAGATTAACACAAAAAGAATGTTCTGGGGTGATTTGATGATAGTGTGTAAATGCCTACATAGGAAACCCAAATGTGATAACGGGCTTTTCTGTCAAGCAGAATTAAGTATTACAAGGTATAACTTGCTGAAGGTACAAATGTGCAGACTGAAAATAACATGCAAAGAAAGAACTGCAAAGGTAATTAACAGCTGGAGCAATTTACCAAAGCATCTCATAGACTGTTCACCATTGACAGTTTTTAAGGCAAGACTGCATGTTTTCTTCTCCAAGATATGCTCTAGTCCCAAATGGAATTAATTCAGGGAATATTATGGCTTGTATTTGACAGGAAGTCAGAATGAGCGTGACCATATGTCCCATTTTGGCTGGGACTCCTGTGTTCCCTCTATGTTGCGTGGTTGGGCGGCTGCCCAGGAGAGAGTCAAGTGCTGCTTAGTTGATTAGCTGAGTGCACACATCCAGCAGCCTGTGTTCGGGTGTCCCTCTTCTGCCGCTTTGCATCCCTGTTACTCCTGTAGCTGCTGCTGGGACCTCCTACGGGCTCTTTACAGTGAGGGCAGAGGGGTGCTTGTGTTCCCCACTCCCGTACCCAGTCTCCACAGAGCAGGGGGGAAGGGAGAGACACAGACTCAGAAACTGTGCGCTGTCTCTCTAAGAAAGGCACTCGCACTCCTCCAGCAGCTCTGAATCCTGAGACTCCCACAGCAGCCAGCTCACACAGTGTTGGTCTTGGTCACACACATATACATTCTCTGTGTGTCTCTCCCCGGCCCTTTAGCCCATGTATCCCATCTCTGTAGATCTGTGGGCAGGGAGACTGGGTTCAGGAGAGAGCAGGAAAGTGTTCAGTGCCTTAAAGAGACAGTGCATGGTGTCTCAGAAACTTCTCCAGCAATCCGCACAAACACTGTCTCTGAGTCACACCCACACTTTCAGTCACACACACATACACACTTACCTCCCAGCACATACATGTGTTATTGCTGTCGTTACTTATTGGTTCTTCCTGCAATGCACATACAAGTCTTTATCATTTTATTCCTTCCAGATGTTATCTTAGTGTTTTGACAGTTCTGTGCATTTCATAATTTGCATTTCTTTTACACTTAAATTTAATTCTTTGAGTAGTGAATTAAAAAATGTCTATGCTTTCCTAGACAGAGTAATTATCTCTTTAGTGATTATTAAAATATAAATATATATACATATCTTGGGGTTTCTTGTTTCTACTGGTGGTGAACATCCACACATACTATGTACATAACAAAATTTATTCCACACTTGGATGGAAACAAAATTAGAGAGAACATTTAAGCCCTGTTCAGGCTGTCATGACTTTTTTGCAAAAGTGGGCATGTGTCCCGTTTGCACTTGCTGATTTGATCAATCAGCAAGAAGAAATGGGACACATGCCTGCTTTTGTCAAAAAGCTGGGACCCAGAGGAGTGTGCAGGGATGCAGGGCATACAGAGATGCCAGCCCTGCACAAGTGGGAAGGTACAGCTGGAGGGTTGGGGGCAGGTGCAGAAGCATAAACTGCTAAAAAAAAAGTCCTATGGCACCTTATAGACTAACAGATATTTTGGACCATAAGCTTTCATGGACAAAGACCCTCTTTGTCAGATGCATACAAAATGGGTCTTTGCCCACGAAAGCTTATGCTCCAAAATATCTGTTACTCTATAAGGTGGCACAGGACTTGTTGTTTTTGAAGACGGACTAACTCAGCTACCCCTCTGATAAACTGCTCAGGCTTCCAATAACCAGGCAACAGCCCGGCACAGGGTGAGGGTGGCAGTTCTGGCAAGCAACTGGAAATGTCCTGTTTTCCCTTTGGAAAATATGGTCATCATAGTCAGAATAGATGAATACTGTAGGCCTTTCCTGGCTTTATCATCTGTGAGATGAGAATATATAAATTATTTTTAAGGGATCAGGACCTAAATTAAGCCCCTAAATCCAAATTTTGATAACAAATTTGGTCTGTTATATATAAACAGTTATTTTGGATTTGAATATGGTATATTTCTTTAGATTTTGAACATTTTGAGTTAGGAACTGCGGCCTTTGCATTCTTCAGTTGTGATTGTCAATAAATGATAATAAACAAGGTTCTTATTAACAAATGAACTGTGGCAGTAGCTGTTTTACAGTGATTTATGAACAACTTGCATCGGAATAATGAGAAATTGCTTTGGGTTGCTTAGAAATTTGAATGTCTATAACCTTCCATTCCTCAAGTATCTCAAAATAATGGGGAAAATGCACAAGCAAGAATGAACCCCCAGGGAAACAGAGGAAGAGGAAAGAATATCAGAGTCAGCTTGAAAGCAGTGTCCTGATGAGTGGAAGAGTTGCTGGTTAGCACCTATAAGTCAGTGCTTACCACTGGGTGGTGGAGAATAGAGGCTGCGAGCTTCAACTATTTGCTGTGCTATCAGGATTTGTCACTCAGGAAGCTACACATCTTCTAAGAACTTTTTTTCATGATGCTAGGTTTGGTCACCAATTCATGTATTTAAGGATGTCTTTAATAACTTAACCAAACTGTTGAAGGTTAAAAAATGGAAGCACAGACTTACCAGCCACATTTTCTAAAGAACTTTTCTTTGGGACTGAGTTTCTCTAGATATATTATCTGTTTTATTATTTATTTGCATCACTGTGGTGCTTATGTTGAGTGCTGTATAAGCAGAGGGTGGTTCTCTTTCTAAAAATAACTGTACACCTGAACACTGAGAAGACAAATAATGTGTTTTACTTTAAAGCCGGTCAAAAGTAATTTTCTTTCAATTTAATGAAGTTAACACTGGGATAGTTTAATCACCACATTAAACACTAGATCATAAAACTAGAAGAGAAAAGAACCTACAGTCATACCTAATTACTTAATTATAGTGTTTACGATTATATATAATAATTGTTTGGCTAGTATTTTTTTTTCCTGGAAGGTGGTAACTTTTTCATAGGCTTTAAATCAGAGGGAATTCAGGAAAGAAGAATGATTGAGACTATAAAAATTGTCTTGAGAGAATAATTGATAATTAAGTGTTTAGTGTTGAAGTATTTTAGAGCATTCACATGAATAACAGTTGTTACCTTTGCTTAATTAATTCAGCATTGATAATATGGTTAGCTGTGTACAAAGCATAAAAATAAAGACAATTGCAGTCCCCAAAGAATTTACATTTTTAATATTTATTATTGCAACTAAAGTCATAAGATGCACCTGGGTTCTATTAATTATTCAGATATGAGACCGAAGAGCAGGGAATTATTACAACCCCAAATGTAACTTCTGGCAACATACATTCTATTTTTAAAAAATAAACTCTTTGAGGGTTAGGGGTTGTATTTATTTTTGTGCCTGGCTGACAGAAGTACACCTCAAAGCTGAATAAATATTATAAGAAGTGTCCAAAACACAGAGAAGGCAGGAAACAATGTAAAATCCAGAGGAAGGAGTATTTTGTTGCTGTTGTTAAGTCATAATTGTTATAACCTTATGTCTGCTAGGACTTTTTAGGTTTTTAATAATATGCAACCTAAATTGCTTTGTCTAGTTTGGGCCTCAGAGGTAATTTCCCTAGACTACTATCCTCGGTTGAGTGACTGTTTACCAGGAAATCAATAATTTGTGTCAAATTATTTTGAGACCTAATAAAAGAATTGGCCAACATTCACAACAGAAGTGAACGTGGAATGAGAAACATAATGGAAAAAGAGAATATTCTGTTCTACACAGGTTCCTATTCTGCCCTTATCACCCTATTTCTCAGCGCCTGTGGCATTAAACAATATGACTAACTGTCCTGTATGGTGTGTTCTCTCTGTCATTCTCTCTGCAGGGAAGAATTGTGTATGCAGTGGAGTAGACTGTTATGGTAGGGTTTGGGGGGTGTTGTGTTTCGTGTACATGCTGCTCTGTATTTCTGTTAGTGAAGGCAGGTCAAAGAAGAGTGGGTTACATTTGTGGCAGAAAGTGGGGAGGTTAGTTCCTTGGGAAGTTTGTTCTACAGTCTCAGATCAGACCCTGAGATAACTCTTGCCTGATCTGATGGGGTATCTACTTTCTACAAGACTGGAAATGGTCAAAATGGCCAGGTAAGTCTTCTCAAGACTCTTCATCCCATATGGAGTGTACAAATAATATCTGCAAAGACCAAACTGCAGATCTTCAGCACAATGTGAAGAGTGCACTCTTGTATGGATGTGGGACCTGGCATACTAAAGTCTTCAAATCGCAAGCTACAGACATTCATAAAAAGATGCCTGAGGTACATCCTTCACATCAAATTGCAAGACTTTATCACAGATGAAGAGCTTTGGAACAGAGCAAGACAAGAACCAAGTGACATTCAAGTTAAGAGAAGAAAGTGGGGATGGCTAGGCCACACTCTCAGAAAATCATCATCCAGTGTACAATCTCTCAAATGAAACCCGTAAGGAAAACGTAAAAAAGAAAGACCTTGGACAACTTGGAGAAGATCTGCTGAGACTGAAGGACAACAACTGGGATACTCCTGGAGTCAGCTTGAAGTTTTGTCCCAAGACAGAGTGAAATGGAGGAGTCTTGTAGATGACCTGTGGTCCACTTGGAGTACAAGGGTTTAAATCAAGTCTTTTTCCTCTCTTATTTCTATGATCTCTGCACCATCTCTGTACATCTGTTCCAGATTCAGGTGACAAATTCTGCGAGTAGCTTCAGTAGAATTTATCCTGCATAGCCACCATTTCTAAGGGCAGGGGTTCTGGTGGTGTTAACAAAGAAGAGACCTTGACTGTGCAATTTGTCTCCTCTTGCTTGGCCAGGCAGCCCCCAAATTTGTTGACCTTCTAATCTAACCTATTTCCCCAAGTGTGTGGCAGGGGTGAAAAAAGAATCTTAGGGCTGGAGTCTCTCCTGTGAGTGGCAGAGCATCTTCATGAGCTTCAGTGAAAGCTGTGAGTTCTCAGCAGGCTTTTGGCACCTCTTCATATTTCACCATAGGATTGGGAGAACTGTGGAGGGCAACTGTGAACCTGGATCCTGTTGTGCATTGTTTATGTATTTTGTAAGTATACCTAGACGTACGTAAATAGCCATTGCTTCTGAAAGAACGGTAGAAATAAAGTAGGTAATATGTGATATGTAATCAGAATTATACTTTAAGGTCAATGGGATTTTTTACATTTTCCTTTTAAGAAACCATTGGGGTTTTGCATAAACATGGTCAGTAGTTTAAGTGTTTATTGAAACAAAAAGTACACATAAATGAGGTTCACAATCTTTGCAACAGAGACATAATTTTAATATAATTGATAATACTCAACCATGTTTTAAATGACTTCATACTTCACTTATAATAATCATCCTATAACAATCTCAGGCAAATGCAAAAATCACCTCTTTACATGGAGATTGTCAGCATAATTAGGCCAAATATTTACATCCTGCAGTTCCCATTTGCCAGGTCTTACCTTCTGGAATCCCTAGTTTAGGTACCTACCTTTTTGTACCTGACCTTTGCATAGAAAATTTTTAACCAAAAAATTGACTAACAGCTTTCATTTGGTCAACTTCTAAACCAAATTGCATCCCTCAATTTTCCTTCTTCTTCAGCACCATGGTAAACACGATCAATTCATCTGATGAAGTGAATTTTACCTATGGAAGTTTATGTCCTAATAAATCTGCTAGTCTCTAAGGTGCTACCAGAGTTCAGGTCATTTTTGTGTTCCAGACTACAGGGCTATCTCTCTGAGACTCCTCCATCTTGTAATCTCTCAATGTAACTGCTGTGACCTTTGCCTCTCTGAGTGCTCCCCTCAAGTCTCTCCCACATGCTTCAGCTGAAATCATTATTTTCCTTACTTGCCATCAGTATGTCCTGTAAGCTGAGCACTTGGGCGGCCACTGAGCAGGAGCGTGGAGAAGCAACGTTAGAACTGAGGTTTGTGCACAGAGAGGGAGAGCAATGTCCTGCCTCCCAGGGAGGGGGCCAGCTCTTGCAGTGCTGCCCCGCGTCACTCCCTCAGTGTTGCCACTGAGTGCAGCTGCCAGGATCCTCTGCTCTCCCACCCAGCACAAGTACTCTTGATTATCCAGAATATTAAATTATCCAGCAACCTTCCGGTCCTGTGGATGCTGGATATCCAAGAGTTTACTGTATAAAAATCAAATACCTAAAAACTAAAGTAAACTGTAATTATGCACAAATTAAAGCCAAACTTGTGACCTTTTCTTTTTCCTAATCATGTCCCAACAATATTTCTTCCTCTTATTTCTGCTTAAACTCTCTGCTTCTGCACACAGATCAAACAAGGGCCTTTATTCCCTCATGGACAGGGCCCTGACAAATTCACTCTACATTTTGGTCAATTTCACAGTCATAGGATTTTAAAAATAGTCATTTTTTATGATTTCAGCTATATAAATCTGAAATTTCATGGTGTTATGATTGTAGAGGTCCTGACCCAAAAAGGAATTGTGGGGTTGGAGGGGGGGTCACAAGATGATTATATTCAGAGATCAGCAAGAGTGTATGTGCTGTACCCACCCCATCACCTTCACCCGGACTGCCCATTGGCCCAGGCTAGGATTGGCCTCCATGAAGCAATTGGCAGGATTGGAGCTTTAGTCAGTAAAGTCCTTGAGGCAGCACCTTCTGTTTTCAGAGGAGCTGGGGTAGAAGAGTCGAGCACCTCTCCAGTGCTGTGCCTGCTTGTGATGCGGGAGAGAGAAGAAATAATGATGTGGGCTGTGAATAGAGGAGGGCACAAGTGCAGTTTGAATGAGAGCCAGTGCCTGTCCGTTTGTTGGCTCTTGCATTGAAATACACAGATTGACAGGAAGCTGCGTACCACATTTCTGCTGAATTATTCCAGTCGAGCACGGATGGGTTGCAAAACAACTCCATGCCCCAGTTGGGGAGTGCGGGAGCTGAGACTTGCCAGATGGAACAGCTGTCAAGGTCAGACAGATTTCTATGTGTGCCTATGTAGCCAGAATAACCCTGATGGTGTCCATTTTATTGAAACTGTTAATTTCTTTTGATATAATCTATTGAAAATCTTGTAACTGAAAACTCAAGCATGTTCTAAAAATACCACCTCATATTCATAGACTTGGCATCTCTTAAACAAGCCATCCCAGTTTATTTTTCTGACAGTGAAAACAACCTATAATGTGGCAAATTATGTAAACTAGAATATCCATGTATGAGATTAAGCGAACAAGATAAGGGTGGAATTGTCAAGCCAGCAGACTATTAGAAAGTCTCCCTATGTTCATTATTTACAATCCCATCAATCTATGTCCATGGGCAATGACAGCTGTCCCAAGACAACAGTGATAGCTACTCAAAAATGCTGAGATGTCAGCACTCGCTGAATGGTTAGCCCACTCAGAGGACCTCTTCCTAATGACTTCCCTCTGTCAGGACAATGCTTCCTTTATGTAACGGTGAAACTTTCCACTCGGATGTTCTGAGTTCTGTTCCCTAGCGGAAGAGATTATGTAGATTTCAATTCATGACTGTTAACTGCAGTAACGCTGTCTTGACATGTAGTGTAAGTCTTCAAAGTTCTTTTGGCACTGCAGATTTCTTTGAGAGAAGTAGTGACTACCCATCATTGTAATACTTCAGCTATTTACCAAGTGTGTATATGTACACAAAAGTTACCGATAGATTTATTTTGTTATTAAAGCAACCAGGTCGTTGGTATTTTAAAGAGTAGAAAACCAAACATCAATTACATTCTGAGTTGACACTTTAAGAAGCAAAACTCATTCAATTTATATGACTGAGTGCAAAGTTATAGGATCATCATATTTTTGAAGTGCAGATGCAGGCAAAAGTTATGGAGATAAAGACTGCATAATCTTAACTGATACTGAGTCCAGTTGTTGCTGACCTGGGATTCTGAGGCTGAGTTCTGTCTTCTGAAAGGTCAACACATTTTTTTTAAGAATGTGGCATTTTTAGTGTGAGAGCTTATAGCAAGAACTATTAACGGATTTGTGGTTCACTAAAGTAACCATAATTAATTCAATTTGAAGCCCGGTTAGTTATAGTCTCTATCCCCTTCTTTCAAGGACCTTCGGGAGAACAGGATTGTCTGCATTACCCTACACATACATGTTGGAGAGCTGCAAATATATAAGACAAATGACTGATTAAACCTCATGCTTCATGGCCTCATTTGGACACTTGCAAGGGTCAGGAAGGAATTGTTTTCCCTAATGCACAACTAGCCAGATGGATTCTGTGAAATATTTCGCTTTCCACAGAAACATCATTTATTGCTCACACTTGAAGACAGCACTTTGTTTTGGTGGACTGCTGTTCTGAGGTGGTATAGAGAATTCTCTTTCTTAGATACCAAGCTGATGTCCTGCTCGCATGGTTAGGATTCTTTCCTAATCCACTTTGAGGTTGGAAAGTAATTTCCCACTAGGTCAGATTGGCAAGGTGAGACCCACTCAACCCCTCACTGCCAACTGCCAAAGGGTTAACAGTCTGTGCCAGCAATTCTTGAGTCCTGACAACTCACTACACCCTATAAATTGTTTTTGTGGTATTCACACAAAGAGGGTCAACTGACATATCTAATAACATTCCTGTATCATATTATACTCATAGCAAATGTGTGTAGAGATGATATCTAAGAAGTTGTGTTTATGTATTGAAAACATTTCAAGACTGGCAAACAGGTGTCCTGATGATGAGGGATAAGACATGTACCTCTGTCAGAGGTCAGACACCGAAACTGCATATGGAACCAATAGGGCAATGTGAAATAGACAGGGAAAAGCACACCAGAGAACAAGCCAGGGTCACTGGCAGTGTTCCCTCTATTTTTTCCATCCATGTGCAGAATAAATTTTGTTCTGTGCAGCAAGGCATGTGCTGATGTGCACCACCCTATGCTGCTGACTGTGGGTGGATGCAGGCACTCTGCTAGTCATCGGACTGGCCCCTGAACATCTGCTGGGTGCCTGCCCAAGCACTTAGCCTACAGGAAACACAGGTCACTGAACTATAAGTAGGGGACCAGAGAGAGATTTTTGTCATCAGTCAAAGACGAAACCCCTTGAAGGGAGTGGAAAGTTCACAAAATCTTGGATCCTGGTTTTGACTGAAAACCAGCAACCAGAGGTTACTGGTGCAGGAATTGCAAGGAGTGCACCAGCCAAGTGCACCCACCCATGTCCCACCCCTTCCCTGCCCCCAGCTCTTCCCGTGCCCCACCTGGTCCCGCCTCTGCTCTGCCCATGCCCTGTTCTCTTCCCCGCCTACACCTGTTGCACTGCTTCCATAGGGTGCAAGAGCAGTCCCCTCTCTTCCCCTTTATTAACTAGGAAAGGTGAGCACTGATAAGTTTACTGTTTTGTTTTACATGCATGACCATTTTGTGTATTATTTATTATCTTTACTTGCTGTCCCAAAACTTGACCTCTGATGAAAAATTTATCACAGTGTTGTGGTGCTATGAAGGATTGATCCTAAATTGTGCCAGTGGGGCTGTCTGGGGAGAGCTTACCTGTTAATGTATGTGAGTTTCCAGTAACAGGGGCTGGATACCCCAAGGCACAGTGTGAATCTGGCAATTGGTGTGCTCCTGGCACTAGAATACTCAGCAAGGGCAAGGTCTGCAGAGTCCTGAAAGGCTGCGCTTATGCAGCCTAAGCTTTTGGCTATAGGGAGCTGAATTACAGAAGGCACAGCTACGACTCTTTCAGGCTTAGGGAAGAGGGTGTTGTACCTCACAACCTTGGAGGCCTCTGGGGAGCACCAGACGAGAACTTTGTGGGGGTTTTGCATTCCTCTTCAGCATGGAGTACGATTCGCCTGCTAGCATCATCTGAGCATATCCCACTGAATCAATGTCCTTCCCGCAGTTCATCAATACTATTGTAGGAGTCTCAGGCATTGGTGGCATCTTATACTCTGCTTGCTGTACACCACAGTTCAGTTTCTTGGGGACTGAAATGACCCATTATGCTCAACATAGGTGTATCAGGATGAAGTTTAATGGCCTGTGACATACATGGCTTAGACTACATGATTGAGTGGTTTCTGCAGACATGAAACTACAGATTGCCAACTACATGTATACATTTAGGCTGTGTCTACAATAGCTCCCCACTTCGAAGGGAGCATGGAAAGTAGGGTGTCAGGAGATTATTAATGAAGTGCTGCAGCGCATATGCAGCACTTCATTAAGCTAGTTCTCCCCCATGGTAACTTCGAAGTGTTAAACTTTAATGTTCCGGCTGGCATGCAGCCATGGCTAACCCACAAGTACTTCGAAGTGCCAGGGCTACTTCAAAATCCCCTTACTCCTCAAAATTTTGACTGTCACTGCACATTGAACGGATGTTTTCAAAGAACTATCCACAATGACTCCAACATCTCTTTCTTGAGTGGTAACAGCTTAGTCAGACCGCATCATTTTTGGATTACATTTTGAGGTGTAAAGGGACTTTGAAGTAGCCTGGGCACTTAGAAGTACCTGCAGGTTAGCCACAGCTACATGCAAGCTGGCATTTTGAAGTATAACACTTTGAAGTTGCTGCGGGGGAGAATTAGCTTAATGAAGAGCTGCGTATGCCCCGCAGCACTTCATTAATAATCTCCTGACACCCTACTTACCATGCTCCTTTCAAAGTTGGGAGCTAGTGTAGACACAGCCATACAGTGTCACGGAAACCCATATTATTAGTTCTGCATTTATATTAAAACTGGACTCTCTGTTCTATCCTAGTTTTTATACCACCTCTATCCTTGTAGAAGCTACATCTTTTAACAAAGCGAAGCAATATAACTCAAATTAAAAGCTTTGTTTGGATTGCATTTAACAGGAATTCATCTGTTTGCCTTTATCTGTCCAATAAGCTTATCCATCATCCTTTTTTTTAATGGACTGACAAAGAGGAGGGTGACATGCAGACATCCTAAACATGATCGAGTGACTGCCAAGAAGAGACATGCACTTAGTTGCATAACAGATATCAACCACTCCAAAAGACTCACATTCAATGTTTTGTGAAAAATGCTCAAAGCCACCAAATGTTAATGGGTTGACCCATGTAGGAGTTCTCACCTGCCACATCAGAAAAGAGGTGCACCTTGCTTAATGGCCAAATTTTACTTTAAGACAGTGGATGAATTTATTCTGGCAACTGCAGGCTAGTCAGTCTGACTCCAATACTACGCAAACTGGTTGAAACTCTAGTAAAGAACAGAATTGTCAGGCACATTGATTAACATAATTTGTTGGGGAAGAGTCAACACAGCTTTCGTAAAGGAAAGTTGTGCATCACCAATCTATTAGAATTTTTTGAAAGGGTCAACAAGCATGTGGACAAGGGGAATCCTGTGGACATAGTGTACTTAGATTTTCAGAAAGCCTTTAACAAGGTCCCTCACCAAAGGCTCTTCAGCAAAGTTAACTGTCATGGGATAAGAGGGAAGATTCTCTCTTGGATTGTTAGCTGGTTAAAATATCAGAAAAAAAGGGTAGAAATAGACAGTTTTCAGAATGGAGAGAAGTAAACAGTGGTGTCCCACAGGGGTCTGTACTGGAACCAGTCCTATTCAACATATTTATAAATGATCTGGAAAAAGGGATAAACAGTGAGGTGGCAAAATTTGCAGATGACACTAAACTACTCAAAATAGTTAAGTCCCTAGCAGATTGTGAAGAGCTACAAAAGGATCTTAATACATTGGGTTATTGGGCAACAAACGGGCAGATGAAATTCAGTGTTGATAAATGCAAAGTAATGCACACTGGAAAATATAATCCCAAAATGATGGGATCTGACTTAGCTGTTACCACTCAAGAAAGCTCTTGGAGTCATTGTGGATTGTTCTCTGAAAACATCCATTCAATGTGCAGTGGCAGTCAAAAAAGCTAACAAAATGTTGGGAATCATTAAGAAAGGAATAGATAATAAGACAGAAAATGTCGTATTACCACTATATAAATCCATGGTATGTCCACATCTGGAATACTGTATGCTAACGTGGTTGCCCCATCTCAAAAAAGATATATTTGGTGGAGGTTTACCACTTAGGCCAACCCTCAGTCCTACCCTGAACATATAACCCAAAGAGCACAAAAAGGGGAAGGCAAACACTGCCTGAGTGGGACTGTTTATGTTAGGTCTATTGCCAGCAATGGAGGAAGTGCTAAGACTGCTAAGAGAGAAGAGGTGCTTTGCCATAGTAGTTTCAAAAGAGCTTTTCAGAGGCACTTGGAAATTCAGTATTTTAGGGCTTATCTACACTTACCACTGGGTTGACATGCCAGAGGTTGATCTTCCAGGGTTTGATTTAGCAAGTCTAATACAGACCTGCTAAATCAAATGCCAAGGCGCTCCCTTCGACCCATGACTGCAAGGAGTAAGGGAAGTTGACAGGAGAGTTTCTCCCCTTGCCTTTCTGCTGTGGGTACACTGCAGAAATTTGGCTTCATGTACATCAACTCCAGCTGCGCTATTCTTATAACTGGAGTTGTGTATCTTAGGTTCACGTGATCTCCTTATGTGGACCTGGCCCAAGTGTTTACACATCCGTGAGTAGTGCCGGTGCATCTGCCTTTTTTCTTATATTACTCCAGAGTCTATGCCAAGAATGTGGTTTGACATTTGTTCAGTTTAACATAGGAGAATGAACTGTGTTCAGCAAACGTTAATTAAGACATTGTAAGCACCACTTAGCACGTAGTGATAACAAGGCAGCCGTGTTTAAAAATGCTAGCCCTTAGTGGTTGACCAAAATATTAAAATTTGTCTACACTGTGGTGTGTAAGTATGAGTTATTCAGCATGTGTTACACAACATTTTCTGAACAACTCTCATTTTCTTAGCCTACAAATAATCAGTCTGATTAAGGGTTTATGTACACTGTATTGTAGTGAAGGCTATGGAGGTTTGCATTGTGGAGTGTACCAAAAAGTCTCCCATTCGTTCCTCAAAGTGGATGCTGCCAGTGCAAATTAGATAAGTCTTAGTAGTTCCCAGCCACATCCAGATGACAGGGTTTGAGTGTGACTCAGTGGTATTCTCTGCAATTCACATCTCTGTCATCTGCAGTACAGCACAGTGCAGAGATCACCTAACTCAGCATCTGAGTCCCACAAAAAAGAAAGACTGTCCTATTTGTAAGGCCACAAGGGACCATTTTAGTGGGCTAAAGAATTTCAGCCAGTAATTTTCATGTTAAGCCCATAACTTCTGTTTCGTAGTGTAACTTTTAAAACAATATCCAGTCTTGATGCAAAAACTTCAAGGGATGGAGAATCTTCCATATCCCTTAGTAGGTTGTTCCATTGGTTAATTACGCTCCACGTTAAACATTTTCAACTTATTTCTTGTCTGGGTTTGTCTAGATTCATCTTCCAATCACCGGATCTTGTTATGGCGTTTTCTGAAGGGAAACAGTACATTTATCTAACGGAAATCTTTTCCCCGTGTAGGTACTTGTAGACAGTGATCAAGTCACTGCTTAAATGTCTCTTGGAAAAATTAAATAGATTTAAAAAATAGTAGGATCTTGTTGTAAGGCATATTTTCCAAACTCAGATCATTGTTTAGTGTTTTTTGAATCTTTTCCAGATTCTAAAAATCTGTTTTGAAGTGTGGAAGTTAAAGCCAGACACAGTATTGGAATGCCTCATTATATATCCCTTACAAAGAGATTCCACCTCCCTCATCCTGCTAATACATCCAAGGATTGCCTTAGCCATCTGAGTTACAGTATTGGACTACAAGCTCCTGTTCCATTAACTACCTGCCACAATACCTAAGTCATTACCAGTGTCAGTGTATTCATGGATACACAGAGGACAGGTCTGCACTAGCAGAGAAAGTCAACCTAAGACACATCTTCTCCAGCCGTGCTAGTCTCATAGCTGGAGATGATGTTATCTTAGGTCGATCTTCCCCATAGCAGGAAGCTGGCTGGAAAAATTGACTACAAGGAGCACCAGGGTTGACAGGGATGCCCTAAAAATTCAGTTTAGCATCTCCCTCCTATACAAGCTCTGCTGAACTCCGGAAGATGAAACTCTGAAGCATCAATCTTCCTCTAAGTATAGACAAGCCCTGTGCCACTTTATAAGTGTAACCTACATTTTTTTTACATCTAGATGTATGGCTATGCCTTTTGCTATGTGAAAATACTGGTACAAATGAGCTCACCTCTTCAAGCGACCCAGGTTGGTCTGTATAAAGACCCCGTCCATGTCCTTACTTACCAGTCCACTACTTTTTGACATCTGCAATTTAACCAGATCTGATATTTATATTTACTTACAGATCATAGTAGTAGGCATGCTTGAGTCTGCATAGACTAAGGATCGCGCCCTTTATAGTTTCAATTGAGGATTTCATTTACAGCATTTACTGTGACTATGAAGGCCCACACGAGAGTGACAGTCCTTGCTGCATCTCTTGCAGATGTGGTGGGTGTCTGACAAGTCCTTATTGTGCTTTCTGTGTGCTCGCTTCTCCTCTGCTAGCTGTCTGATCTTCATCTCACCCTTCTCAAGGCCCTTGTGTAACCCCTGCCTCCATCTGCTGTGGTCATCTGCCAGTTCTTCCCAGTTGTCCAGCTCCATGTCTACCTCTCTGAGGTCTCTCTTGCAGACATCTTTGTAGCGCAGCTGGGGGCATCCGGGAGGTCTTTTGCCAGAGGCTAGCTCACCATACAGGATGTCTTTTGGAATCCTTCCATCATTCATCCTGTGGACGTGGCCAAGACTGCGGAGCCGACGCTGCCTGAGGAGGGTGTGCATGGTTGGGATTCCAGCTTGCTCGAGGACGGCGGTGTTGGTCACTCTGTCCTTCCATGATATTCCAAGGATGCGCCTGAGGCAGCACAAGTGGAAGACGTTCAGCCTCTTTTCCTGGCGAGCATACAGGGTCCAAGTCTTGCTGCCATAAAGGAGGGTGCTGAGGATGCAGGCTCTGTAGACTTGCATTTTGGTGTGAGTGTACAGCTTGTTGTTATTCCACACGCTGTCGTTGAGTCTGGACAGAGTTGTGGCCGCTTTTCCGATCCTCCTATTTAGCTAAGTGTCCAACGACAGGGTGTCAGTGATGGTGGACCCGAGGTAAACGAACTTGTGGACGACCTCTAACATATAGTTGTCAATGCTGATTCATGGGGATTCAGCAACATCCTGACCGAGTACATTTGTCTTCTTTAGGCTGATGGTAAGCCCAAAGTCGTTGCACGCTTTGGAGAACTGATCCAGCAGTTTTTGAAGCTGGTCTTCTGTGTGAGACACTACAGCAGCAGCATCTGCGAACAGTATGTCTCTGATGAGGACTTCCCGCACCTTAGACTTAGCATTCAGCCTTGCAAGGTTAAACAGTTTCCCATCAGATCTTGTGTGCAGCAAGATGCCCTCTGTTGAAGATCCAAAGGCATGCTTCAGGAGGAGTGCGAAGAAGATCCCGAACAATGTCGGAGCAAGCACGCATCCTTGTTTGACGCCGCTCCTGATTCTCAAAGCATCCGATAATGTGCCGTCATATTGGATGGTTCCTCTCATGTTTTCGTGGAACGACTGTATCATCTTGAGCAACCGTGGAGGACAGCCTATCTTGTGGAGCAGTTTGAACAGTCCATCCCTGCTGACCAAGACAAAGGCACTTGATTACCTCTGGTGGTATACCATCCTGGCCAGGGGCCTTTCCTTCTGCAATGCTGTCAATGGCTCTCTTCAGTTCATCCACAGTCGGTTCTTGATCCAGTTCATCCATTACTGGTAGGAGCTCGACAGCATCAAGGGCTGCGTCAACCACAACGTTCTCGCAAGAGTACAGGTTGAGCACTTACAGATCATTTTTAAAGATACTAAATAAGGTTAAAAACAAATCCATGCAACAACTGCCCTAAAATCACCACCTTTGGATGGCTTGAAAGTCAGTGGAACCTGACTTCTGTGTTTTGAGAAACCTTTTTAAGTTATTTTAACTGTGCTGAAAATCAGTGCCAAACCTTACCTGCATTTCGAATGGTATAATGAGACTAATCAAAGCTACTGCTTCTAGCTTTGATAGTTCCTTGCTATTGTTAATACGAATAGTTTCATATCCTCCAGAGCCACCACTAGTCTTCAAAAAAGTTGTGTTTCCTGTTTGCAAGGTCAGAAGAGGAACTGAACTGACCCTCTACATGTCAACTGAGTAAACAAAACAAAATATTGGCACTGGCGAAAGGCTGTGAACACATATGCACAGAGCCATTTTCAAATTTCACTCTTTTTTTTAGATGCTTAAATGGGACATATGGAAATTCCCCGTCAATCTTATTTTAAAACATACTGCTTTACTAGCTGGTCTTAAATAAAAAAATATCAGCAGGGGTATTTGCACCAAAGGAAATTAAACTATATCAGATTCAGGCTGTTTTTAATTCTGAATGAGAGTGTCCATACAGTGGTTTAATGCAGTCTAACTAATCCACTTTATAGTCACAATGTTAGTTCATTGGGATTTATTTTTGTGGAGTGTGACAACACAGAACATCCCATATTTGTAAAGTTATATTGTTAACATCAATTTTAGTCTCTAAGATTTCCAAGAAACCTAACTTCCCTCCAAACCCCAATTATACTCTTTTCTCTTTGCTTGTTCAGCACACTTTAATTTGTTCCTCATGACTGGTCTTCAGTCCACTTCACATGCTATTGGTATTATGGGAGATTTCCCATTTCCCAAAGGATAAAGCTTCACAGAGACCATTTGTTCAGCACTTTTCTGCTCTCTGAGGTGATTATTCACACTGGCAATTGAGACCTGTGGGATGTGTCCATCCTATCTTCATCAGTGCATTTATTTTTACTCTGTTGGTATTTTAAGGGTCCAGACCCATTTCCACACCCTACCACTACCTTCGCACAGGCATAGCAGGAGCAAAGTGGAAAATCACAGGTTTACCTCTACCACAATAGACATCAATGCTGTGCCCCTGCTTAAATGTTCTGCACTTCGCATACATTACAGAACTTGGGCTTCATGGGACCTCCCTGCACTTAGTTCAGCACCACCTGTTGAGAGATAGATGATGGGACAAATCAGAGAATGGAAGTTGGCGTTATGGGGAAGTCTGAAAATGTTGGAAAACCAGGTAGAGATGAGACCAGCCCAGGTAAAGGTCAGGGGTCAGGCTGGTGCACCTTTGACATGACTACATCAACCTTTCTCTGTAAGGTAAGGTTTTATTGAACTAGTGATGGGGTTGCAGAAATTCTAAGGTTGCAGAAGAGCTCTGCTGCTTGGAGGTGCAGGACAACATTTATCCTCTATGCGACTTCTGCAATGCTATCACATTGCTTAGTCATTGAGCTGGAATTAAGGTCTGCCCATTTATTGTCACCTGGACAAGTGGAGAGACTTGATTTTGTTTCTTAACAGATATTAAATATTTTTAAACAAGTTCACACCTTTCTGGTTTCCTTCCCTATTTGCATTGCTTTTTTTCTTCTTGGCTGTCCTCTTTTCCCTCTCTAATCCCCTATATTCCTCTTTCTTTCTTTGGAAAGATTCTCTTTAACATGTAACAATCTACTAGAATTTTTGAGGGGCGTCAACAAGCAAGTGTATGAGCAGGATCCAGCTGATAGAGTGTACGTAAATGTTCAGAAAGTTTTTGACAAGGTCCCTCCCCAAAGACTCTTAAGTGAGCTAAGCTGTCATGGGATACGTGGGAAGGCCTTCTCATGGATCAGTATAAGATAGGAAACAAAGAGTAGTAATAAATGGTCCATTTTCAGAATGGAGAGATGTTAAGTAGTGGTGTCCCCCAGGAGTCTATACTAGGACCAATACTGTTCAACATATTCATAAATCATCTGGAAAAAAGGGGTAAACAGGTGGCAAAATTTGCAGAGAATACAAAACTACTCAAGATAGTTAAATCTAAAGCACACTGCAAAGAGCAATAAAATGATCTCACAAATCTGCGTGATTGGGATACAAAATAGCAGATGAAATTCAGTGTTGATAAATGCAAAGTAATGAAGATAGGAAAACATAATCCCAACTATACATATAAAATGATGGGATGTAAATTGTTTCTTACCACTCAAGAGAGAGATCTTGAAGTCTTTGTGGATAGTTGTCTGAAAACATCCACTAAATGTGCAGAGGCAATCAAAAAATTGAACAGGATCTTGGGAATCATTAAGAACCAGATAGATAATAAGATAGAAAAACTCTTATTGCCTTTATATAAACCCATGGTATGCCCACATCTCAAATGCTGCTTGCTGATGTAGTCTCCTCAAATAAAAACAGGTTAATTGGATTTGAAAAAAGGTTCAAAAAAGGGCAACAAACATTATTAGGAGTATGGAACAGCTTCCATTGGAGGGGAAATATATAACATTGGAAAAGAGATGACTAAGGGCAGATATGGTAGAAGTCTATAAAACCATGACAGGTGTGGAGAAATAAATAAGGAAGTATTATTTACCCTTCTCACAACACAAGAAGTATAGGATCACTAAATTAAATTAATAGGCAGCAGGTTTAAAACATACAAAAGGAAGTATTTTTCACGCAGTGCTCAGTCAGCCTGTGGAACTCTGTGCCAGAGGATATTGTGAAGGCTATCACAGTGTTCAAACACAAAATAGCCAAATTTATGAGGTCCTTCAGTGGCTGCTAGCCAGGGTTGTAGGAATAGTGTTGCTAGCCTCTGTCAGAAGCTGGGGATGTGTGACAGGGAAGGGATCACTTAATGATTCCCTGTTCCGATTGTTACCTCTGGGGCACCTGGCATTGGCCACTGTTAGAAGACAGGATATGGGCTAGGTGGAGCTTTGAATAATGCACTGGCAGCTGTCCCCTTGAATAAAATATAGCTTCTTAGCTAAGTATCGGAGGGGTAGCCGTGTTAGTCTGGATCTGTAGCAGCAACGAAGGGTCCTGTGGCACCTTATAGACTAACAGAAAAGTTTAGAGCATGAGCTTTCGTGAGTTAACTCACTTCTTCAGATGCCGGCATCTGAAGAAGTGAGTTAACTCATGAAAGCTCATGCTCTAAACTTTTCTGTTAGTCTATAAGGTGCCACAGGACCCTTCGTTGCTTCTTAGCTAAGGTGACCATCCGTCCCATTTTTTGGTGGGACAGTCCTGTATTTGGGATACCAAAAAGGCATCCCTACTTATTTTAGAAAAGGGACTAATTGTCCAGTATTTTCTGACAGCAGCTGTGCAGGCCAGAGAGCAGGGAGCCCGCAGGTTAGCCTACTTTCCCTTTTCCTGGGGTTCAGGGAAGCGGAGGGAGAATGGGCGGCTGCCGCTTCCCTGGAGTTTGGGGAAGGCAGGGGGAAGTGCTGTGGCTGCCCTGTCCCTGCCGCTTCCTTGGGGCTCCCAGGAGTATTGGCAGCTGCCACAGCCTTGGGCTCAGGGAGGATGGGTGGCTGCCACCCCCTTTCTGGCTCCTCAGGGCTTGGAGCCAAGAGGAGCCTGGAGGAGCCACTTCTCCCCCCATATCTCCCTGTCCTGTGTTTGGGACAGGGAGATATGGTTGGCCTATCCTTAGCTGCATGGTTTTGATGTGAAAACAGGTGATACCATATATTTTAGCTTGCAATATTTTTTCTGAGTTTTTGCTAGAGATGGACTCAAATCACAGCATCTACATTTCATAGACCTCCATGGTCAGGTATGTTAGCATCAGAGGCTTGGGTCTGGTCTACTGTAGAGCCTGCAATATTTGCATCCAGATTTTGGTTCTCATTTTGAACCCCTGGAAAGTTTCTGGGGATCTGAGTGAGGCCCATCTTCCAGTTTTAGGAAATACAGATGTGTACGAGATGTGGTGAGCCCTGATAATATTTTCTACAAGTGACATCAGTTTTAAAATGTGCTGTAGAATCATGACAGGGCAGCACTGTTCCATTCCGCATAGTAAAGGTGATTTCTAAACCTTTTGTAATTTTTATCATTCTCCCCTGGACTCTCTCCAGTTTGTCCACATTCATGTAAATGTGGCACCCAGAACTAGACACTTCTACAGCTGAGGCCCCACCAATATGGAGCTGAACTTAATAATTGCCTTGGGTGTCTAATATACCTTGTAATATTCACTTTTTCCCCCAAATACCTCACATTGTTGGCTCCTATTCATGTTGTGATCTGGTAAACCTCCAGTTCCTTTTCCACAGTACTACTTCCCAAGCAGTTATTCCCTATGTCACAAATATTCAACTAAGTACTTAATAGATTTATTTTTGAGGCCCAAAAGGATCACTTTATGATCAGGGCCATCCCAAGGGATGGAGCTAGGCCTGGGGCAATGCCCACCCCACCAGTGCCCCAGGGGTGGAGCCTGAAGTCACCCACTTCCTGCACCACAGGCCCCATCCCTATCCCCTTACCCCATACTCCCAGGCAACAGGGCCCAGGGATTACCTGGGGCCAAGGGCTGGGCAGTGAAGGCAGCAGGGATCTCCTCCCTACCTTCACTCACCGTGCAGGTGGCCAGCGTGGCAGCCTCCTCTGCCCTGCTGTGGCACACCACTCTCCTGGCCTGTTGTGCCTCACTTCTTCACAGCAGTGGGAACCAGGCAGTACTCCGGTTCCTCTCACTATGGAGAAGCGAGGAGCACCAGGCTGGGAGGGCAGTGTGGCGTGGCACAGCAGAGTGGAGGAGGCCACCGTTCCAGCCGCCCTGCATAGTGAGTGCAGGGGGGGAAGGGGAGGCACCCCCTGCTGTGTCCACTGCCCAACCTGCAGCCCCAGGTAATCCCCCGGCCCTTCCATCCATAGGACATTTGGAGCAGCCACTGCTGGGCCCCTGAAAGCCTGGAGCCTGTGGCAGCTGCTCCAGTTCATCCTATGGATGGGACAGCTCTGATTATGATCACCTAGTCTGATCTGCATCGCACAGACCATAGGCATTCACTGGAGGTTGGCTGAGCTATTGCACATCTTGCAGAAAAATATTCAGGTTTTATTCAAGTGATAAACAATCTACTATATCCCTAGGTAAACTGTCCCAATGGTTAATTGCCTTCACTGGTTTGTTTGGGTTTTTTATGAGTCTGTTGGGCGGTCTGAATTTGTCTAGCTGCAGCGCCCAGTCACTAAATCTTGTTATGCTGTTGTCGGCTAGATGAATATCAGAAATCTTCTTCTCGTGTAGGTCCCTCTTCTTGTGAAGAGCAGCTCAAGCGCAATCTATCGGCTTAAATGTGTTTACACAGAATATGTGTGAAACAGTTCTGAAGGGACAATAAATTGGACAAAATGTAATGGTAAACAGTTGATCTGTTTGCACACAATTCACATCCTCTTCCTCGCTCCTGCCCCCAGCAAAATAGAAGTATTAAATGTGAGGAGGTGGGTAAATTGTTCACAACAAATAATTGGAGTGGCTTGATGATCAGCCCATATTTGACCTTGCTTTTCTGCTTTCCAGTTTCTACCCTCACATTGAATACCCCACCTACCCTCTGCCATTATTTACATTGGATTATGACTTCCCTGTTAAATCATGTTTTGTTATCAAATGAAAATGCAGAACGTGACTTTTGCTCATGTAAACTAACAGCATTGATGAGGGAATAAATGTGAATGAAACATCATTCATAATACAGCCAGGATCTGGTTTTCTGTTACTGTGGAAAGTAATTAAAATGGATCTTTTATCAATATAAATTTGGACTTGTCAGAATTTTCCCGATCTTACTGCATCAATTTTTTTGTTTTTATGGATGGTCCTAAAGCAAAGGGATTTTTTTTATTTAAACAAACCTGCTTCTTGTCTAAAGCATTTTATTAATCTGTGGAAGATGCACTCGATAGTAAAAATACCTCTTTAACATGTAGCATCTGTGGATTTCAAGGCACAGACTAAAGCATGCCAACTAGTCATCACTGACAAAGCCAAACGGATGGAGCGCTGGGTCGAGCACTACTCCAAGCTGTACTCACGTGAGAACATTGTGGCCTACTCAGCCCTCAATGCCATCGAACTCTTACCAGTAATGGACGAACTGGACCAGGAACCAACTGTGGATGAACCGAAGAAAGCCATCGACAACATTGCAGTAGGAAAGGGCCCGGGCCAGGATGGTATACCACCAGAGGTAATCAAGTGTGCCACAGACACTCTCCTGGAACCCCTACATGAGCTACTGTGCCTGTGCTGGAGAGAGGGAGAGGTTCCACAGGACATGCACGACGCTAACATCATAACCTTGTATAAGAACAAAAGAGACAGAAGCGACTGCAACAATTACTGTGGAATCTCCCTCCTAAGCATCACTGGTAAACTGTTTGCTCGCATCATCCTCGGCAGACTCCAGAAGATTGCTGAGAGGGTGTATCCTGAATCACAGTGCGGATTCCGTGCAGAGAGATCTACCATCAGCATGGTCTTCTCACTGAGGCAGCTGCAGGAGAAATGCAGGGAGAAGAGGAAGCCACTCTATATTGCCTTCATCAACCTAACCAAGTCCTTCAACTTGGTTAAACTGCTCCACAAGATAGGACATCCGCCACGGTTACTCAAGATGATCCAGTCTTTCCACGAAGACATGAGAGGAACCGTCCAATACGATGGCACATTATCGGATGCTTTCAGAATCAGGAGCGGTGTCAAACAAGGATGCGTCCTTGCTCCGACACTGTTTGGGATCTTCTTCGCACTCCTCCTTAAACACGCCTTTGGATCTTCAACAGAGGGCAGCTTTTTGCACACAAGATCTGACGGGAAACTTTAATCTTGCAAGGCTGAAAGCTAAGTCCAAGGTGCGGGAAGTCCTCATCAGAGACATGCTGTTCGCAGATGATGCTGCTGTCATGTCACACACAGAAGACCAGCTTCAGAAGCTGCTGGGTCAATTCTCCAAAGCATGCAAGGACTTTGGGCTGTCCGTCAGCCTAAAGAAGACAAATGTACTTGCTCAGGACGTTGCTGTTTCTCCATCAATCAGCACTGACAACTATACGTTAGAGGTCGTCCACGAGTTCGTTTACCTCGGGTCCACCATCACTGACACCCTGTCCTTGGAGACTGAGCTAAATAGGAGGATCGGTAAAGCAGCCACAACTCTGCCCAGACTCAACGAGAGAGTGTGGAACAACAACAAGCTGTACACTCACACCAAAATGCAAGTCTACAGAGCCTGCATCCTCAGCACCCTCCTTTACGGCAGCAAGACTTGGACCCTGTATGCCCTCCAGGAAAAGAGGCTGAATGTCTTCCACTTACGCTGTCTCAGGTGCATCCTTGGAATATCGTGGAAGGACAGAGTGTCCAACACAACTGTCCTTGAGCAACCTGGAATCCCAACTATGCACACCCTCCTCAGGCAGCGGAGGCTCTGCTGGCTTGGCCACGTCCACAGGATGAATGATGGAAGGATCCCAAAAGACATCCTGTATGGTGAGCTAGCCTCTGGCAAAAGACCTCCCGGACACCCCCAGCTGTGCTACAAAGATGTTTGCAAGAGAGACCTCAGGGAAGTAGACATCAAGCCAGACAGCTTGGAGGAGCTGGCAGACGATCGCAGCAGAAGGAGGCAGGAACTATACAAGGGCCTTCAGAAGGGTGAGTTGAGGATCACACAGCTAGCAAAGCAGAAGCAAGCCCACAGAAAGCACAGCAAGGACCTGTCAAACACCCATTACATATGCAACAGATGCAGCAATGACTGTCACTCTCATGTGGGTCTTCACAGTCACAGTCGACACTGCAAATGAGGATGCCAAATGGAACTACGAAGGGTGCGATCCATAGTCTACGTAGACTGAAGGATGCTACTAACATGGTATCATGTTGTTAGACATGTAACTTGGGCCTCCCTACAGGATTGGGGAGCAGGCAGATACCAGACACAATGCTGGCATATAATACTCTAAATACTCTTTATTGCTTATAAAATGAACCTCACTCACACCACATTCAAACCCCAAATATACTGCACCAGAATTTGTAGTCAGAAGTCAGAATCAGAAGTCCCAATGGCCAATGCACATTCCTTCCCATCAAAAGCTGCAAGGAAACCACAAGGAGCACACCATATCTCAACAGGGCTCTGGATAAATAAACAACTTCATTTTGCAAATGTGTGAAGCCTCCATTTATATTTCACTTCATGACATCATGGTCTTTTGTCTGTTACCTGGGCTTTTTATCCACACAGTTCCAAAGAGACAATCCTAAGTGGGCCTCTGTGCTGCAAGACCTACCTTTTCCCCCAATTCTTATACCTTTTTTTATAAATATCCAGCAGACGTTATTTCTTTATCTGCTGATTCTTCATATTCTTTTAGGACATAACAAAGTTGTTTGTACAAATTGTTCTTGAACGCTTGAAACCTTTATTTCTCATGTAAGTTGCCAACATGCAACAAACACACTCCTATCCAAACACACTTCATCCACACTAGGTCTCCATGGCCTACCCAACCCATTATATACTGCCTTTTTTGTAAAAAGAGAAGTGCTGGTACTCATCCAGTTCCCTGCCTCCCCTTCCTCAGCCAATCCCAAGCCTGGGGCTGCTGAGGTGCCAGTACTCAGTACCAATAAGCACCAGCACAAAAAAAAGCACTGATATTATGTATGGAGGTATATGTGCCTATCTCAACAACGAGTCCTATGGCACTTTAAAGACTAATAGATTTATTTTGGGCATAAGATTTGTACAAAAGCTTATGCCCAAATAAATCTGTTAGGCTATGTCTACACTATCCCAAAACTTCGAAACGGCCATGCAAATGGCCGTTTCGAAGTTTACTAATGAAGCACTGAAATATATATTCAGCACTTCATTAGAATGCCAGCGGCCATGGCTGGCAGCTCATCCAGACAGGGGTCCTTTTCAAAAGTACCCCGGCAACTTCGAAATCCCCTTATTCCTATCAGCAGACAGGAATAAGGGGATTTCGAAGTTGCCAGGGTCCTTTCGAAAAGTACCCCCATCTGGACAAGCCGTAAAGTGCCGCAGCCGCCAGCATTCTAATGAGGCGCTGAATATGTACTTCGGTGCTTCATTAGTAAACTTTGAAATGGCCATGCAAATGGCCATTTTGAAGTTTTGGGATAGTGTAGACACGGCTTCGTCTTTAAGGTGCCACAGGACTCCTCATTTTTTTTGCAGATACAGATACAGCAAAGTTATTTCGTGATACCAGCTGTTGTTTCAAAATAACTTTGTGAGCATCTACATTACACACACGCAATTTCAAAATAAATTTGAAATAATGGATTCATTATTTTGAATTTCGTAAACCTCATTGCAAAAGGAATAAAACCTATTTCAAAACAGTGATTTCAAAATAGGCACCGTTAAAACAGAACAGCACTATTTCGAAATAAGCCATAATGGAGTCCAGTGGCACTATTTCAGAATGGGCTCTCTGTATCCAAACATGCTATTTTGAAACGCTGAAATGCATTCTTGTGTGTAGCTGTGTTATTCTGGAATAGTTTGTTTATAAACAGATTATTTGAGAATAATGCTACTGTGTAGATGTAGCCTAACACAGCTACCCCTCTGAGACTTGTCTCAACAATGTTATGTTGCAGTCCAACATAACCTCTATTGCACACACGACATCATCTTCCCAATTCTGCTGTTGATTCCCTCTGTTTCCTTGTTTTCATTTGTGACATGATTCTGACACAGAGCTTTGACAGCTTGGGGGAAAGTGCTACATAAGAAAGAAGTGGAATCATTATCAAATTGTTCCCATTTCTCCACTCTCTGCTTAACCTCAGTTATTATTCTTATTATTAACACGGGCTTCCCTAAAGACTTCCAGTTCAAAGAACAGCCCAGAGCCTGTCTCTCTGGAGCAACCTGTAGTAGCTAATGGAATTGCCTCAATACTAAGGATGTTGTCATTCCCCCGGACTGGACCATGTATTCCTGATGGAGCTTCTGAAAGCCAGCAGTTCAGATCATCAGTGTGAGTGAGGCATGGGAGGTGAGAAGCACTCTTCATTTAACTCTTTTCCTTTGTGCAGCGCACGGGAGCAATAAATCACAGAAAGTAGTTCTGTTCTGGTTAATGAGGATGAACCAGGAGACCTCTACAATAGTCGAACTTCCCCTGGCCCATGCTGGTCTGCTGAAGAACCAATACTGACACTCTACTTAGGTTGCCCCACTGATACAGGTGGATGCTAAATGGCCACAGGTGATAGAGTAATGTAGTGTTTGTTAGAGAGTTCCAGGTCAAGGTGGCTGTTACCGTGCACATCACTAAGCTCTACAGCAGCCAGAGTGCATTTGTCTGTCATATGATGGATTACCTTCTGATTTGCTAGGCATGAGTGATAGCTTTCAGTCGTCTACACCAAAGGTGTATGCAAAGCATGCCAGTCAAAGGAAGCTATAGCCAGACGCGGAAAGGAGGAGACTTTGGGTGCTAGTAGGCCTTCACATTCATTAGGGATTATTTTCCTAGAAGATAAATGTGCAGAAAATAGTATAAATAACTGCTGGCAGTGATAGCTGGAACTTCCGTGCTAACGTAACATTTTTAGAAGTTAATCCAGCATTAAATGGTGCAGGTGGCATTTCTATAGGAATAGTGGTTGTGTTAGGGAGTACAAGCTAAAGTATGAGATTGGGTTTATTGATGAATACAGATTGAACACTGGGGGGGGTGGTATGTTGACGCGGCAGCCTTACTACGAAAGAAGCTATGAGCAATTTCGAAATACCTAGTCTAAATACATAGAGCCTGTTTCAAAATAGAGCCATTGGATACACCAGGGCTTATTTCAAAATAGGCTGTATTCCCTGTCTTAACAGTATCTATTTCAAAATAGGCACTATTCCTCATGAAATTAGGTGTACCAGTTTCGATATGTCAACTGCTGTTTTGAATTTATTTCAAAATAGCAGTTGCATCATGTAGGTGTTAGGATAGTTACATTAAAATAACTGTGTTGTGTAGACTGACCCCAGGACAAGCTCCTTGCGAACAAGATTGACTAAATAATAGCATAATCTCCTAGAGAGGATGGTGGGAACTGCATTGCTTTTAGCAAAGAAAGCAGTTCTTGTCATTAGGTAGTGCATTGGAGATCCAGGGTACTGGATTCAGCTCCTTTCTGCTGTAGACTTCCTCTGGAACCTTGAGCAAGTCACTTAAGCTGTCTGTACTTCAGTTCCCCATCTGTAAAATGGGAATAACACTTCTTTTTCCTACTGTGTCTAGTCTTAATAATATATATCATCGCTTATTCTGAGGACAGGCTTACAGTGGCTGGAAGATGTACTCGATAGTGAAAATACCTCTTTAACATGTAGCATCTGTGGATTTCAAGGCACATGAGGTAGGTAACCCATTTTATAGGTGGGGAAAAAGAACAGACTTACCCAAGACAAAGTGACGTAGCAGCAGCAGCAACAATGCAAACAGCATCCAGAGTTCTCAATTCCTGGACCTGTTGCTTGGGCTACACTGCTTCTGAATAGAACTGACCTAATTCTTGTGATGGTGATAAACAGTCTCCTTACAGTGGGCCTAAGCAAGCTGCATAAGAGCAATGAATAAGCCTATTTTCCCTGCTACTCACAATTCCTGTGAAATAATTTCTCTGTGCAGACATTTTTTTCCTGAGCTTGATAAGCATTTTATTTACATGGAAATATCTCAGCTAAAACCCACAGTAAACATGAGGCGGTAGTCAAAACGCTACATCTATTATTGCAGGGAGTGGGTTGAGGAATTTCTGCTTCTTCTATGAACAGACCGTATTTTATTATCTTTGTTGTAAACTCATTATTTCTATGTGGTGAGATGAGCAATCCCATTCCAGATTAGTGTTATTAATTAAGGATGCCCAAGTCCCGGGGCTTTGCATTTAGTTTACTGTGTATTTTAATACAATAAAAATATTTAAAAAAATAAATTTACCATGAAATGCTCAAATGGTACTTTATAGGTAAAGAACAGTGCATAGCCAGGAAATCGTTTGCATAGAATGTAGCACAGCGCAAATTGTTGTGTGTTAGAGATCTAAGGGTAGGTCTACGCAGCAAAGGTTTTTCAAAATAACTATGCTAGGCATCTACACAATGCAACTGCAATTTCAGAATAACTTCAAAATAGCAGTTGGCTTATTTTGAAATTGATAAACCTCATTCTACAAGGAGCAGTGTCTATTTCGAAACAGCTGTTTTGAAACAGGTGCTGTTTAGACAAGCTGTGTCTACGCTTGCATTCTTCATTCAAAAGAGGCATGCAAATGAAGGAAATCGAAAATGGAAATGAGGTGCAGATTTACATATCTGGCTCCTCATGTGCATATTGTCCTTTCAAAAGAGCTTCTTTCGAAAGAAGAAAAGCAGTGTAGATGTGGCTCTTTCAGAAATAAACACCATTTTTGAAAGAACCCTTATTCCTAAAAAAAAAATTCCTACACCCCCCTTTCCAAATGTTTGTGAGTTCTGTTATGACCTGGGGCATGGGAGCACAGTGCCCCTCAAGTTTGGCTGAGTCAGAAGTGCTTAGGCTGGGCCTGAATCCCCCCTTCCCCACTCCGCCCCACCCTGCAGCTCTGTGACCTATGATTCTAATCCTGTTCTGCTACCAGCTGTGAGAATTTATTTGCAAAGGACTTACGTAAGGTTTCAAGTGAGTTTATTTTGGGACAGGGGCTTCAGCTGCTTGATATGTCTTAAAATTCCTATTATTTAAGCCAAGAAAGACAAGTAATGATCTTATCGTCCGAGCATCTCAAGCTGGGCACTCAGAACCTGGTGACAATTAAGACTTTTATCTCAGTGGCTCAGTTTCTCCCATGTTTAAAATGGGGAAAATCGTAGTCTCCCCAGTTTTGTAGACTCCTGTGGTAGAAGGGATGGAAGCCAATATTACAGTGAATTGGCTCTACACCAATGGTACAGCACAGGCAGCTTCTTATCTTCCTGGTAGGGAGGGGGAGTTTAGAGTAATAGTAAGCACAGTACAGGTGTCTGGGCCAATGGATGGTAACCACTGTTTTAAGCGATCTCTGAAGACCAATAGGAAATTTAAATTGAGATGTTTGGAAGCATAATGATTTCCTAAATTTGAGAACACCTGCAGAAGGAAGCAGGACTGTGTAGAAAGCTGTAACCAAACAACGGCTTTATGATGTATGGAATGTGCCACAGCAGTGCTAAGCATTATTATCACTTATTATTACAGCTGCACAGTATCACAGACATTCTGTAGTTTACTAAGTCATCTTCTCTCCTCTCACTGCAGCTGTCACCAGCCTGCAGTTAATTTGCTGTGTGTTTGTTTTTGGCCATTTAACACAAAGGAAAAACAATGGGAATCAATTAAATCACATGATACAGGCTGGGAAAGTGGGAATGTGCCAGCAAACTGAAGCTCTTTAACATATGACCCAGTAAGATAACTTGTAAACAAAACCCTCAAAGAGAAGTGGGGAAAAAAACGTGTTCCAGAATACACTTAGGCAAGGTACATGTGGCAAGCAGGGGTTAAAAGTTGGTGTTCTAATGAGATACGGAAAAGATCCATACTAATGAGAAATGACCTTCATAATTCATTTCCAGACCCATTGAGTTTCATTTGTGGAATTTATTTTTTCACATCTCATACTGATCCATCTTTGTTATCACCCTTGCAGAGTTATTAATACATCAGATAGTCTTGCTGCAATTTTAATTTTTTTAACTGCAGAAAATTGCTTTCCTTACCAAAATCAGCATTTAAAAATTGTCATTATTTTTAATTTCCTAGTATTTTATTACTATAATTATATCTTAATACTGCTTTCCACTACTGCAGCACTTTGCTTGCCAGGATCACAAAAGTGCCTAACAAATTTGTGTTCAGGCTCACATCTCAACTGTGAAGTTCAGCAGAGTGGTAATACTTAGCTCTTTTATAGTGCTTAGGTCTGAAAGTCCAAGTTGTGAAACCAAGGCACAGAGAGATGTGATACATCTCTGTGTAGGGAGTTTATATTCAGTCCAGGACCCCCAAAGCCAAGGCGGAACTAAAACTTCTTGGGTCTGAAAAATGGCACAAAATCTTACATGATTCCCATGGCATGGTAAAGAACCCTTTAAGAACCATCTTTCTCGAGGAATTTTGGCACTTCCATTCCCACACCTGGCCAGAGTCCTAAAGAATGGAGCTGCACATAAGTGAAGAAGAAAAGAAGTGAAAATCGAGAAAAGTTAATTTGATTTCATATGAAGAATTGGGTCAGTTCTCCTCTGCTTTTTTCCATTTTCTTGATGGGAAGAAGTATGGGAAGCTTCCACCCTGCACAGCAGAAAGGCAGAGTGATCACATACAGTGGTGCTTAAATACATTTAATAGTGCAGGTGCTGAGAGCCAGCACCCTTACTTCTGTCATCTCCAACAGGGGCTGGAAGAAGAGCCATGTCTCCAGCAGGGGGGAGACCTGAACAGGGGTAAGGATCCAAGGCTTCAGCAAGCTTGGGGCCAGCAGCGGAACCCACATAAATCCTGCAGGTGCTGCAGCATCCCCCTGCATCCCTACTTCCTACTCTCACGAGCACAGAGAACTCATGAGGGAGCTAGGAAGTAGCAGACTGTCTACTGTGCTGGCTCAGCTAATTCTGATGTCATCTAGCCACCCAACCATGTAACACACGTGCCGCTATCTGCCGCACACTGCAGCCAGGGTGTGCAGTGCTCCCTTTCAAGAGAATGGCATTGTGCAATCCTTCACTTTCTTGAATCAGCCTGACCTGTGTCAGAATAACAGAGCACATCACAAATAGCATACGTACTGTGACTGAAATTCAGCCTCTGCTAGTAGCCACAATGCCCTTCAGCCGCTGCTCAAAGTGAATTTTTCTTCGGAGCTTTAAATTGACGTTAACTTTCTTTCCCATTTTATTTTTGCACTGTCAAAACAAAAAGGCAGTCCAGTAGCACTTTAAAGACTAACAAAATAATTTATTAGGTGGTGAGCTTTCGTGAGACGGACCCACTTCTTCAGACCGTAGCCATACCAGAACAGACTCAATATTTAAGGCACAGTGAATCAAAAATTGTTATGAAGGCAGACAAATCAGAAAAAGTGTAATCAAGGTGGGCAAATCAGAAGAGCAAAGGGCGGTAGGAAGTGGGGAAGTCAAGAATCAGATAAAGTGAAGTATGTAAAAGTGTCCTTACAATAGGCCAGGTAATTGCCGTGGTTCAAACCACATGTTAATGTGTCGAATTTGAATATAAAAGAGAGTTCCCCACTTTCTGCCTGAGGGCAGTCATTAAAGTTCCTTTTCAGTAAAACACAAACTTTCAGGTCATTAACAGAATGGCCCACTCCATTAAAGTGCTGGCTGACAGGTTTGTGAATTAAGGGTTTTCTGATGTCTGTTTTGTGTCCGTTTATTCTTTGTCAAAGAGTGTTTACCATTTGTCCTATGTACATAGTATGTGGGCATTGTTGGCATATGATGTCATATATGATATTAGTTGAGGAACATGAGAATGTGCCTGTGATTCTGTGAGGTTACTCTTGACTTCTCCCCTTCCTACCGCCTCTCTGCTCTTCTGATTTGCCCACCTTGATTACACTTTTTCTGATTTGTCTACCTTCATAACAATTTTTGGTTCTCTGTGCCTTAAATACTGAGTCTATTCTGGTATGGCTATGTTGGGTCTGTCCCATGAAAGCTCACCACCTAATAAATTATTTTGTTAATCTTTAAAGTGCTACTGGACTGCCTTTTTGTTTTGATAGAATATAGACTAACATGGCTATCTCTCTGTTACTATTTTTACACTGCTTATTTTTGGCAAACTGGAGAAATGGCCTGTGGTAAATAGGAAAAAATTCAATAAGGACAGATGCAAAGTACTCCACTTAGGAAAGAACCATTTTCCACATGGAAAATGGGAAGTGACTGTCTAGGAAAGAGAAATATAGAAAGGGATCTGGGTGTCATAAGCCGTGTCTACACGTGCACGCTGCTTCGAAGTAGCGGCACTAACTTCGAAATAGCGCCCGTCACGGCTACACGCGCCGGGCGCTATTTCAAAGTTAACTTCGACGTTAGGCGGCGAGACATCGAAGTCGCTAACCCCATGAGGGGATAGGAATAGCGTCCTACTTCGACGTTCAACGTCGAAGTAGGGACGGTGTAGTCGTTGCGCGTCCCGCAACTTCGAAATAGCGGGGTCCGCCATGGCGGCCATCAGCTGAGGGGTTGAGAGATGCTCTCTCTCCAGCCCCTGCAGGGCTCTATGGTCACCGTGGGCAGCAGCCCTTAGCCCAGGGCTTGTCGCTGCTGCTGCGGCAGCTGGGGATCCATGCTGCAGGCACAGGGTCTGCAACCAGTTGTAGGCTCTGTGTATCTTGTGTTGTTTAGTGCAACTGTGTCTGGGAGGGGCCCTTTAAGGGAGCGGCTTGCTGTTGAGTCCGCCCTGTGACCCTGTCTGCAGCTGTGCCTGGCACCCTTATTTCGATGTGTGCTACTTTGGCGTGTAGACGTTCCCTCGCAGCGCCTATTTCGATGTGGTGCCGCGCAATGTCGAAGTTGAACATCGACGTTGCCAGCCCTGGAGGACGTGTAGACGTTACTCATCGAAATAGCCTATTCGAAATAAGCTATTTCGATGTTGGCTTCACGTGTAGACGTAGCCATAGTGAACCACAAGCTAAGTATGAGTCAGTGTGACACTTGCATAAGGTTACCATATTTGAACTTTCAAAAAAGAGGACATCCCTGAGAGGCAGTGTATCTGTATCTACCAACTCACCTATTAATGTACTAGAGCAGAGTTTCCCAAAGTGCGATCTGCAGCCCGGTACCAGTCCTTTGAAAAAAAATACCTGTCCTTAGAAAATATTCAAATTATCGTGCGCAATCCTATTAATTTGGTAAATTTCCTATTTTCCTACATGCTGCGTGAATGCTTTCGTGCAGCCGAGCCTGTCATTGGTTTTTGTGTCAGGTGTCACAGCAGTCTCTGTTTGCTTCTGCGTGGTGCAACAATATGTATGTCTTTTTAGGTTTACTGCTTAAGTTTTCTTCATTTATTTTCAATTAAATACCCTCTCGTTTTCATCTTCAATATGGATAAATGGCTGAAGAATGTAAGAATTAACAACTTGAGGTTCGCGGATGATATATTTATCATTGAGGAAGATGAGGAGAAGCTAGTGAAAACGGTGAGGGTGTTAAATGAAGAAGGGAAGCAGAAGGAACTGATTATGAACATTGTTAAAACAAAAATAAAGGTATCTGGAGATAAGGAAATAGGAAGGAAGATCAGCGTGGATCGTATTGAACTAGAAAATGTAGAGAAGTTCACATATCTGGGGAGCAACATAACCTATGATCTCCACTGTAAGAAGGAAATAGCGACTAGAATAGCGAAAGCAAGAGCAAGTTGGAAGGCGATGGATAAGATCTGGAAAAGCAAAGCAATTAGCTTAAGAACGAAGCTGGGCATCTTGAAAACGTGTGTATTCAGCAGCATGTTGTACAGATGTGAGACATGGGTGATAACGAAAGATTCGAAAAGAAGAATATTGGCGTTTGAAAGGAGTTGTTATAGAAAGATTCTGAGAATAGGATGGATGCAGAAGGTCACCAATGAGGAATTATATAGGAAGATACAGCCAAAAGACAGCCTGCTTCAGAAGGTTATAAAATGGAAGCTACAACTATTTGGTCGTATTTGCAGAATGAACAATGAATGAAAAATCAAGACCCTAGTATTCGGCATAATGGATGGTTCGAATAGGAGAGGCAGACCCCAAGAGAATGGAGAGATGATGTAGTAGATTGGTGCAGAGCTAGGCTACAGAAACTACGCCACGCTGCACTGGATAGAAAAGATGGAAGGAAATAGTGAGAGAGGCATCAGATACCAATGGCGCTGAGCCCACGGTTATTGATGATGATGATGATGATGAATGTGACTGGAAATACAATTAGCAAATGTTTGAACAAAATGTAGCCTAATACAAGTAGATTAAGAAGATAAAAAGTCCTGGACCCTCAAGTATTCCAAGAAGTATTTGAAATTTGGTTTTTTAAGTGCTGGTGGTGATAATAGCCATTATGTATAATCTGTCACACAGAACTATCCAATGAATCCATGAAACCATCAAACCTGAAACCTCATTTGGAATGCAAACATCCAGAATACACAAGTAAGGCCATATATTTTTTTCATAAATAAAGAAAAATGAATTATCTTCTGCTAAAAAAAAGCATGAAAAGTGCACTTTATGTGGTCTTCAAATAAAAACTTCTTGTTGTCTTCATATGAAGTTTCAAAACTAATAGCCAAGACAGATTATCCACATACTGTTGACAAAAAGTTAATACTTCCTGCATTGCATTTTATTACATCCCTTACTTATGGATGAAAAGAAAGAAATCAGTTGGGGTCGCTGTCTTTATCCAACAACACAGTGAAACGTTGAATTGAAAATATGGCAACAAATATTGAGGAAACTCTCGTACGTCGAATACAGAATAGTCAGTTTTTTGCATTACAAGTGGATGAAAGCACTGATATAGCAGACACTGCCAATTTTATGTGTTTTGTTAGATATGATTATGAAAGCTCCATTCAAGAAGATCTCTTATTTTGTTAACCACTTCCAACAAGAACAATGGCTGACAAAATTTTTAAGCTAATCGATGATTTTATTATTCAAAGTGATTTTGACTGGAAAAAAATGTGTTGGACTGAGCAGTGATGGAGCTCGAGCAATGGTAGGGTCTCGCACTGAGCTTGTCCCATGGATTCGAGCTGTAGCACCAGCCTGTGCATGGGTGCATTGTAGTATGCCATCACTTTTGAGTTCCACTTTTCAGGAATGTGTGAGGTTTATAAATTATATAAAATCTCATCCTTTGAATTCCAGAATCTTTACTGCTTTGTGCAAAGAATTAGGAAGTAAACATGATCATCTTTTATTACACTGTGAGGTTCAATGGCTATTGAAAGGAAACCCTTTGAAATGAAGGTAGAAGTTTTATTGTTCTTGATGAGACACTCTCCATTGACAAAAGATATTATATTTAAATTAAAAGGCGGGTTTCATGAATTTGATTAGTTAACAATGGTGGCTTGCTTATGTGACACATAATGTCTTTTAAATGAGTTAAGTCTGAATTTACAAGACACTAAAATTAATATTTTCAAAGTTCATGAAAAAGTTGAAGTAACAATTAAAAAACTTTGTTTATGGGCACAACAGGTTAACAAGAGAAACTTTAAATCTTTTTGTCCTCTAACTGAATTACAAGAAAAATATGCTGAAACTAATATCTAATGATTTCTGCAACAATCAAAGAACATCTCTTGGGGCTAATATCAAGCTTTAATGAATATTTTCCTCCAATTGACACCAATAAAATGTGGATTAAGAACCCATTTACTGTTGACACCAAAAATGAAGAAATATTGCAACTGAATGAATCAGAAGTGGATTCATTAATTGAACTTTCTTGTGACTCTGCCTCAAAAGAGAACTTTGATAAACTCTCCTTGATTGATTTTTGGTTGAGCTGTAGAAATGAATATTCACATTTATCTGAGAAAGCAGTCAAATTCTTAATGCCTTTCATCTTGACATATAACTGTGAAACTAGTTTCTTGTCTTTGGTTTCCTCAAAAATAAATATAGAAATAGATTGAATGTTGAACAAGATTTGAGGATAAAACTTTCTCCTTTTGCTCCTGACATAAAGTTGCTGTGTGATGCAAAACAACATCACCTTTCCTATTAGTTCTCTTTTTACTTATTTAAAAGCTGTAAAGTGCACTCATAATAAATTAGTTATATTCAACTCATTAAATTATAAATAAACTTTACAACTGGTAAAATGCTACTGGTTAAATTGTAATTAAGGTAATAACAATAAGGCAGTTAAGTATTTTATATCAAGATTTACATTATTATATACTATTACTAGCATAACTAAATGATAAACAGTGAAAATGTATTCATTTTCATTCTTTTTAATACGTGTTTATGTTTTTGGGCTGCAAAAAAAGGTACTGAAAAAAAAGGTCCCAACTATATAAAGTTTGGGAAACCTTGCACTACAGTATATATTGGTCAGTTATTACAGTGTGAACCTCTCTAATCCTGAACACCCTCATCTGGCAAATTCTATAATCCAGAAGGATTTTAGTTAGCAGGACAACCATTTATAATGGATGTGGTCAAGTATCCTGTGGTCCCATAAGTTTTATTTACAGCCACCAGTCCTGGCTCGTAGTGTTCCATGCTGTTATTTAGTTGTAATTTATCCCTCAATGTCTTCTAATAGCCCGATAAGCAGTGAAATTGTTGGTAACATGCTAGAATGTATTGACGTCCCATCATCCAGCAAATTCTCTCATCTGGCACCGGTAAGGTCCCAAAGTGCCAGATGAGAGAGGTTCAATCTGCAGCATATACAATACATTAATACAATGTGAATTGGTAAATACTGATATAGACACACGCCTCTCAGAGGTGTCCTCTTTTCTGAAGATTCAAATATGGTAACCCTACTTTTGTCAAAAAAAAGTAAACATAATTCTGGGATACATTAACGGAGTGTCATAAGTAAGACATGAGAGGTGATTCTTCTGCACCAATTAGGCCTCAACTGGAGTAATGTGTCCAGTTCTGGGCACCACGTTTCAGAAAAAAGATTTGGAGAAATTGGAGGAGAAAGTCCAGAAAAGAACAACAAAAATAATTAAAGAGCTAGAAAATATGACTTTTGAGGGAAGACTGAAAGAACTGGGTTGTTTAGTATGGAAAAGGAAAGCTGTTACGTCCCCTTTCAGTCTTCCAAGTATCTAAAAGGTTGTTATAAGGATGGGGAGAAAAATTATTCTCTTTAACCTCTGATGATAGGACAAAAATCAATGGGCTTAAACTGTAGCATGGAAAGTTAGGTTGGACATTAGGAAGTTTTTCCCTAATGCTCAGGATGTTTAAGCACTGGAATAAATTTTCCTAGGGAGGTTGTGAAGTTTCCATCACAGATTTCAGAGCAGGTTAGCCAAATACCTATCATAGTACTTGGTCTTGCTTTGAGCACAGAGGACTGGACTTGATGACCTCTCAAGGTCCCTTCCAGTTCCACTATTCTGAGTAGATGGTTTGAGGCAGGACTGTGAGAAGAAGACTCAAAAGAATCTGTTCTCCCTGCATTTGCAATCCAGGTCTGGCTGTGATCCGCAAGAGAACCATTGTCATGGAGGTCTTACAGGCAGGAGGCAGCTAAGCACCCAGGTATAATTCTGATCTCATTTGTATATCCTGTAGGCACAAATTACTCCCTAATCTTCATTGGAGTTGTTCCTGGTTTAAGTTATTATGAGTGAACGAGACCCAATGCTTTCGGGAGCTGATGTTACAAGAACATCTTCAAAATACACTCCTCACCACTGCCTTCTAGAAAGGTGCCCTTGGTATCAGGAATGGAATTTTGGGTGGTTAATTCATAGGGGCTACGTCTACACGTGCAGCCAACATCGAAATAGCTTATTTCGATGTTGCGACATCGAAATAGTCTATTTCGATGAATAACGTCTACACGTCCTCCAGGGCCAGCAACGTCGATGTTCAACTTCGACGTTGCTCAGCCCAACATCGAAATAGGCGCAGCGAGGGAACATCTACACATCAAAGTAGCACACATCGAAATAGGGATGCCAGGCACAGCTGCAGACAGGGTCACAGGGCGGACTCAACAGCAAGGCGCTCCCTTAAAGGGCCCCTCCCAGACACAGTTGCACTAAACAACACAAGATACACAGAGCTGACAACTGGTTGCAGACCCTGTGCCTGCAGCATAGATCCCCAGCTGCCGCAGAAGCAGCCAGAAGACCTGGGCTAAGGGCTGCTGCCCATGGTGACCATAGAGCCCCGCAGGGGCTGGAGAGAGAGCATCTCTCAACCCCCCAGCTGATGGCCGCCATGGAAGACCCAGCAATTTCGACGTTGCGGGACGCGGATCGTCTACACGGTCCCTACTTCGACGTTGAACGTCGAAGTAGGGCGCTATTCCTATCTCCTCATGAGGTTAGCGACTTCGACGTCTCGCCGCCTAACGTCGAAGTTAACTTCGAAATAGTGCCCAACGTGTGTAGACGCGACGGGCGCTATTTCGAAGTTGGTGCCACTACTTCGAAGTAGCGTGCACGTGTAGACGCAGCTAGGAAGAATTAGAAGCCCTGGCACAGTCGATGAAGCATGAGATGACTGAAACGATGGAGACCTGGTGGGATAACTCACAATATAACTGGAGCACGGTCATGGGAGGGTATAAACTGTTCAGGAAGGACAGAAGGGAGAAAAGGACGAGGAGTTGTGCTGTATGTAAGAGAACAGTATGATTGTTCAGAGTTCCATTGTATAGAGGGAGAAAAGCCCGTCGAAAATACTGCGCTTAAGTTTAGAGGTGGAAGCAACAGAGGTGATGTTGTGGTTGCTGTCTGCTATAGACCACCAGATTGGGTGGATGAGTTAGACAAGGCTTTCTTCATACTACCAAGAGAGGCTTCCGGATCAAAGGCCCCAGTTCTCACTGGGGACTTTAATCACCCTCACATCTGTTGGGAGTCCAGTACAGCAGCACGCAGACAATCCAGGAAGTTTTTGGAGAGTGCTGGGGATAACTTCGTGGTGGGAAAGCAAGGGCTTTTGAAAACTGGAGGGAGTCCTTTCGGAAGGTCCCGTTTTCATGGGCAGCATGCGATTCGAAAAGTCACACTTTCAAATCGCCACGACCACCATTATGCTAATCAGGTGTTGCATATTCATTGCAGCACCTCATTAGCATCTTTTGATCCCACTCATTAACATGCCCCTTTCAAAAGGAAGGGGCACATGTAGACACAGGGGAAGAGTATTTCCAGCAGATCTACAGAAGTTGTTATTCCTCTCTGTTCAGCACTGGTTAGATGACATCTGGAGTAATGTGTCCAGTTCTGGGCCCCCCAGTATAGAAAGGATGTAGAAGCATTGGAGAGGGCCCAGCAGAAGGCAATGAAAAGGTTTAGGGCGGGTGGAGCACATGACCTACAAGGAGAGGCTGAAGGATATGTTAGTTTGCAGAAGAGAAGCGTGAGGAATGATTTGATAGTAGCCTTCAACTTTCTGAAGGGTGGCTCTTCAGAGGATGGAGACAGACTGTTCTCAGTAGTGATGGATGGTAGAACAAGGAGTAATAGTCTGAAGTTACACAGCGGGATGTATAGATTGGGTATTAGGAAAAACTGTTTCACCAAGAGGGTGGTGAAGCCCTAGAATGCACTACCTAGATAGGTGGTGGAATCTCCATCCCTGGAAGTTTTTAACTCCCAGCTTGACTAAGTTCTGGCGGGGATGATTTAGTTGGAGATGATCCTGCTTTGGGCAAGAGGCTGGACTCAATGACCTCCTGAGGTCCCTTCCAGCCCTAGGATTCTATGAACTTGTCCCTGGATACTTTTGTCACCTATATTTAGCCCAGGTTTGTGTATCTGAGCCCCTACAAACATTGTCAGCTTTAGATTCTACCTTAATCTCTCTAATTTAACTCTTCTTCAATACCTTCACCATCTGTATTCTCTCCTTTCTGATTTCTTAAATCCTTGCTCACCAAACTTCATTATGCCTGAAATGTGGCAGTTCATGTCCCTACATTGGTAGCCAAGAGCAGACACCTATAACCCACACCCACCGCTTGTAAGCCCTCTGGGCTGGGAACTTTCTCTTTGTATATGTATGTATACCACCCATCTCATAGGGGCCACAGTCTCAGCTGTGGCTCCATGGCACTATTAGAATATATATAATATATTTAAGACCTGTATTTGTGACCCACTAAGCTGACTGTCCACAGAATGGGCCTCTTGTCACTGCTTGGAGCTTACTAAGATGCATGTCAGAGTGTCAGATACTCCTGCAGTAGCCCAAGTCTGTCAGTCTTCAAGGCACACTGAAGGCATTTTAGTTGTGTAACCCCAAAGGCACTAAAACTACTGACAAGGGAGAGTGATGTCTCTGCTCTGCAGCCTTGCCGGAGGGCCAGCTGGCTTTTAGCTCGTGTGGTAAGAGCATAGGAGTTGGGCCCATAATGTCACAGGTTCATTCCCTCCTGCTGACGACCTGGGTCCATTTGCCTTACAGTTGGTCTTCCTTTTTCTTTTTCTTTTTCATTTTTTTGGCTTTTTAATTAGTGTTCCTAGTAAACTTCTATGCATGCTTTACAGACCCAGTATTTCGTGTGTCAGCACAATGGGTGCTATAGAAATACCTAAACTGGATTAGATTTGATTGACTGACAGACATCTGATTCAAAGTCAGTTACCCTGGTGAGCTAAGCCCTGTTTAGAGTGGAGGGAAAGCACTTGCTCATTAATTGAGAAAAGTAGTTAGGAGAAGAGAGATTATCACATCTCCTAAATGGCTTGAACCCTCCAGTGGCAAGATGGTCGTTTGGAAATGCATTCACGTTTATTTTTAGTACCTTGTTACAGTGCTACAGTAATAAAATGCAAAGTACAGGAAGGAAGCAGTTTCGAATGGAGCTTTTGGAGAGAAGAGCTGAAGATTGCTACAGCACTGTTTCCAAATCTGCCTGCCTGTCCAAACAATACTGTATTAATGTGGAAAAACAGATTTTTGCTAAGAAAAATTACAGTTGAATTTGAAAAGCTTTTATCCTATGCAAATGATGACTTCAGTCAGCATGGTGAATGGAGGAGGGCTTTGAAGTTGATTATAAATTAACGTGATTATTTGCTTGTTTGCATTACAATAGCATGTAGAAACCCCATTGAGATCAGGAAGACACTGTGCTAGGCAATGTACATGCACCTAGTGAGAGATAATCCTTGCCCGAAGGAGCTTACAGGCTGCAAAGACAGAGGAAGAGTGCTGGAAAGGAACTGTGCTGATCTGAGTTTTACAGATAAGGGACTGATCTACCCAAGGATGCCCGGGATGTCTGCAGCAGAAATTGGGCCCAACAGTTATTTCAAAATAACTATTCCAGGGTCTACACAATACAACTGCTCTTTTGAAATTTCAAAACAGTGCTTGGCTTATTTTGAAAAGGTAAACCTCATGGATGTGGCTAAATTGCCCCTTCCTTTCAGAAGGGGCATGCAAATATGGCCTATCAGAAATGCAAATGAGTTGTGGATTTGAATATCGTGTGCCTCATTTGCGTACTTGTGTGGAATCTCCATTCCAGAAGAGCTGATTTCAAAAGCCAAAACAGCCATGTAGATGGGGTTCATTTGAAAGGAAACCCCCCGTTCCAAAGCACCCTTGTTCCTGAAAAAAAATTAGGAAGAAGGGCACTTTCAAAAGCAGGGTTTCCTTTCAAATGAACTCCATCTACATGGCTGTTTTGGCTTTCAAAATCAGCTCTTCAATTCCATATGAGTATGCAAATCAGAGAGGAGATATTTAAATCTGTGCCTCATTTGCATTTTTGATCGGCGGCATTTGCATGCCACTTCCAAAAGGTAGAGGCACATTCCACAAGGGCTACGTCTACACTAGCCAAAAACTTCGAAATGGCCATGCAAATGGCCATTTCGAAGTTTACTAATAAGCGCTGAAATACAGATTCAGCACCTCATTAGCATGTGGGTGGCCGCAGCACTTGGAAACTGACGTGGCTCGCCGCCGCACAGCTCGTCCAGACAGGGCTCGTTTTCAAAAGGAAGCCGGCTACTTCGAAGTCCCCTTATTTCCATCTGCTCATAGGAATAAGGGTACTTCGAAGTAGCCAGGGGCCTTTCAAAAAGGAGCCCTGTCTGGACAAGCCGCGCGGCAGCGAGCTGCATCAATTTCGAAGTGCCGCGGCTGCCCACATGCTAATGAGGCACTGAGTATGTATTTCAGCACTTCATTAGTAAACTTTGAAATGGCCATTTGCATGGCAATTTTGAAGTTTTTGGCTAGTGTAGACACGGCCAAGGAATAGCACCTATTTCAAAATAACTTTCAAAATAGAAAAGCAGTCAAGTAGCACTTTAAAGACTAATAAAATAATTTATTAGGTGAGCTTTCGTAAGACAGACCCACTTCTTCAGACCATAGCCATACCAGAACAGACTCAATATTTAAGGCACAGAGAACCAAAAACAGTAAGCAAGGAGGACAAATTAGAAAAAAAAAATGATCAAGGTGAGCAAATCAGAGAGTAGAGGAGTAGAAGGGGGGTGGGGGAAGGTCAAGAATTAGATTAAGCCAAGTATGCAAATGACCCCCTATTGTGACTCAAAATTCCCATCCCGGTTCAAACCATGTGTTAATGTGCCGTGTTCTTTTTTTAATTTCAACTTCAAACCCTACCCCTTTCCCACTAGCATTTACTATGTTGGGCACTCTTTCATCAGACTTCTCAGTGAAGACCAAAACAAAGAAGTCATTGAGCATCTCTGCCATTTCCAAGTTCCCTGTTACTGTTTCTCCCTCCTCACTGAGCAATGGTCCTACCCTGTCCCTGGTCTTCCTCTTGTTTCTAATATATTTATAGAAAGCCTTCTTGTTTCCCTTTATGCCTGTAGCTAGTTTGAGCTCATTTTAGCCGTGTCTACACGTGCACGCTACTTCGAAGTAGCGGCACTAACTTCGAAATACCGCCCGTCACGGCTACACGTGTTGGGCGCTATTTCGATGTTAACATCGACGTTAGGCAGCGAGACATCGAAGCCGCTAACCCCATGAGGGGATGAGAATAGCGCCCTACTTCGACATTCAACGTCGAAGTAGGGACCGTGTAGTCGTTGCGCGTCCCGCAACTTTGAAATTGCGGGGTCCTCCATGGCAGCCATCAGCTGAGGGGTTGAGAGACGCTCTCTCCAGCCCCTCAGCTCAATGGTGGCCGCATGGAGTGGCCCCTTAAACGTCCCCACCCCCTCCCTTCCTGTGCAGGAAGCTGAGAGAGCGTGCAGGCAGCAGCAGTAACACGCGGCTAGCCTGCACACACTTCTGCAGCCACCCACACTCCCAACCAACCTGATGGCTGCCCGGCAGCCCCCCCCGCACCCTCAGGGAACCCCCCCCCAAGGGGAGACAGGGTTCCCAGGGCAGCCAGGGCAGGAGACAGGCCGGGAAGCGTCAGCGGGAACCCTCCTGGACGGAGGCCAAGCTTCGGGACCTGCTGGGGATCTGGAGCGAGGAGGAGGTGCTCCAGGTAATGGGGAGCAAGAGGCGGAACGCGGATGCGTTCGCTCAGCTGGCCAAGGGCCTGGCCACCCGGGGTCACCCTGCCCGCACTCCGGACCATGTCCGGAGTAAAGTCAAGGAGCTGCGGCAGGGTTACGCCCGGGCCCGGGATGTGGCCAGCTGATCTGGGGCCACCCCCGTCACTTGCCCCTTTTACAGGGAGCTCAGGGACATCCTGGGCCCCTGGCACACCTCCTCCCCTCCGGCCATGCTTGACACCTTGGCTGAGGAGCCCCAGCAGGCCCCGGAGCCGGAATCCTCCCCGGAGGCAAGCCCCGCACCCTGGGGGGGCCCCCTGGAGCCCACCCCCGGGGCACCGGAGCAGGAGGAGGAGGAGGGGGACTCCTCCTCCACCAACACCGGGCTCCAGATCCTCCTGCCATCCCGGAGCAGCAGCCGGGCGTCCACCCCCCCGGGTGTCCCCCGACCGTGGGAGTGGAGCTACAGGTATGTACCCCCCCGGTGCACACCCCCGGGGTTGAGGGGCGGGGGTAATAGACATGTGGCCAGGGCCCTCCACATGCCCAGATGGCCATGGCCCCAAGGACAGCAGTGCCATGTCCCTCACAGGAGTGCATCAGCCCCTGTCCCCCACCACCAGCACAACAGTTCCATGCCCCATCCCCGGGGCAGGGGGGAGCGGCACCTCTAGGGTCCCCCGGGAGGAGGGGGTGGGACACCCCGCAGCAGCAGCAACCGCAGCAGCAGCAGCATGTGATGGAGTGGGGGGAGTGCAAATGCAAGTCTCAGGCTAGATATGAGCAACAAGCTGAATAGCTCCCAGTGGCTAAGGATGATCCTGGGGCTACAACTGGCAGGTTACACCTCTGCCCTGAACAAAGAGGAGGGAGGAGCAAAGCTGGGTTTGAATCGGGGGCCGCAGTTAGAGGCTAGGGGAAGGGAGAGCTGGAAGGCAGCCAGCCTGAGGAGGGGGAAAGCTACACCCCAGAGGGGCACCCCTTGGGGTCTTCTCCCCAGGACGGGTTGGAAGGACTGTCTCTGACTGCTGTACTGTCGCTTTTGGGAGAAACTGGGCATCTGTTGCCTAAGAAACCTCTCCTGTCAGACCCTGCTGAGTGAAGTGAGAGTCACTCCCGCCGGGGGACGGGGTGCAGTGCAGGGGGACCCTTGAACCCCATCACAGCAGCATCTCCTGGGGACGGGGATGGGGAACCTGCAGCACAGGGGTGGGGGGACAAGGGCCATGGCTCGGGGCCCACACTAATGCCTGTCTCCACTCTTCTTCCCCCCTCCTGTGTTCTGCAGCTGCACCATCGGAAGAACCAGAGAGCGCCAGCGAGGTGTCAGTGGTCCCGGAATCCCCTCCGGGGCCATCGCTCCAGGCCAGCCCCTCGGCAGAGGACCGACCGGCCCCACGGCGGGCAAGACGGCGGACCCAGCACCAGCCACCGGCGACGGACCCCCAGCTGCTGGCCCTCCACCGCCGGCAGGTGGAAGTCGCGGAGCAGCGCCTGTGGGTGGAGCAACGCCGCCTCCACCTCCAGGAGCGGGCGCTGGCCTGGTGCCAAGAGGCATGGGGGGCCTACATGGAGACATTCAACCGCATAGTGGACTACCTGGCCCCCCATGCCGCGCCGGCCGCCGCTGCGCCCACCCTGACTGATCCACCCGCCACACCACCCACTGCTCCGCTCGTCGCCACGCCGTCCGCCGTCGCCCCGCCACTGAGGGCCGTTCTGCCAAGGGAGACCCGGGGCCAGCTGACACTCGCCGGACGTATCTGCCAGTCCGCCCAGCCCCCAGCCAGCCCCGGACAGGGCTGCGGCCGAGGCGGGGCTCCCAGCCGCCCACCCCCAGTGCCGGACTATAGGGGCGTGGGGCCCAGGACGTGGCCGCCCCCCTTGTATATAGTTGGTATTTATTTATTTGTGCCCCCTGTTTGCCCAGTCCCGCCCCCCATGTAAATAGTTCTCCCCTTCCTTGCAACCCCTGGTTTTTTTTGTTAATATATATATACACTTTTCATATTTAAGTTAGTTAGAATTCCTGTATATAGTTTGTATTAGTTAGTTATAGAACAGAGTTGAAAGTAAACGAGTTTGATTTCACAAACAAGTGTCTGCTTTTATTTGTGCAGGAAAAGTCGGTGGGGGGTGCTGTTGGGTGCTCTGTGGTATGGGCGTAGGGGCAGGGAGTGTTGTGGAGGATAGGGGGGCGCAGTGGGGGGCCTGGCAGTGTTCACCCCGCGGCCTCATCGAAGTGGGCCCGCAGGGCCTCCCGGACCCGGGTCCCTTCGGGGTCCACCTGGCGACTGGGGGCAGCGGGTGGCTGCACGTCAGCCCTGCCGGCCTCCACAGCCCAGCCCTGAGAAAAGGCCTCCCCCTTGCTCTCCACCAGATTGTGTAGGGCGCTGCACGCACCCACAATCTGGGGGATGTCGGTGAGGCCCGCATCCAGGCGGGTGAGGAGACATCTCCAGCGCCCTTTGAGGTGGCCAAATGAGCACTCCACCATCTGGCGCGCGTGGTTCAGGCACTGGTTGAAGCGCTCCTGGCTGGCAGAGAGATGGCCCATGTACGGGTGCATGAGCCAGGGCCGGAGGGGGTATGCCGCATCTGCGATGATGCAGAGGGGCATGGTGGTGTCCCCCACAGGGCTCTCCCGCTGGGGGATGTAGGTCCCCGCCTCCAGCCGGAAGCACAGGCCCAAGTTCCGGAAAACCCGGGCGTCGTGGGTGGTGCCAGGCCAGCTCACATAAATCTCCTGGAAATGGCCCCGGCTGTCCACCAAGGCCTGGAGGACCACTGAGTGGTAGCCCTTCCGGTTTATGTAGCGTCCTCCACTGTGCACCGGGGCGTGGATGGGGATGTGAGTCCCATCCAGACCCCCAAAGCAATTGGGGAAGCCCAGGGTGGCAAAGCCTGCGATGGTGGCATCCGGGTCCCCCAGCCTCACGAGCCTGTGGATGAGCATGGTGTTGATGGCGTGCACAACCTGCAGGGGAAGCACATGGGAGAGCACCAATGAGGGGTAAGCAGGGTGTGTGTGGCCCTCCCCTGCCCGGGCCCCCCTGCCCTGTCCTGCCCTGCCCTGCCCAGGCCCCCTGCCCTGCCAGGGCTGCCTCCCCCGCCTCCCCCCGTGGGTCCTCTTACCTCCATGAGGACAGCCCCGACGGTGGCCTTGCCGACGCCAAACTGCTGGCCCACGGATTGGTAGCTGTCTGGAGTGGCCAGCTTCCAGACAGCGATGCCGACCCATTTCTCCACAGGGAGGGCATGTCGCATGGCGGTGTCCTGGTGCCTGAGTGCTGGGGTGAGCCACTGGCATCGCTCCATAAATGTCTGCCGGCTCATTCTAAAGTTCCTGAGCCAGCGGTCGTCGTCCCAGTCCCCAAGCACCAGCCGCTCCCACCAGTCGGTGCTGGTGGGGTAGCTCCACAGCCGCCGGCGTGTGAGGGGGGGCGGGGGCGGGGTGCTGCAGGGTTCTGGGTTGAATCGTCCTCCCCTGCGGGCCGCTCCTCCTTCTGTGTGGCAAGGAGGTGCTCAGCTGACCTCCCGCATGGCATGGAGCAGGGCGAGCCCTGCTCCTGCAGGGGCAGCTGGGTGGACCTCTGGCTGCTGCTGCTGCTGCTGGGGGTCCATGACTGCGTCTCCCGAGGTCTGCATGCCTATGGCTCTGCAGACCGCGTGCTGTGCAGGCTGAGTGTGTCTGGGAGGGGCCCTTTAAGGGAGCGGCTTGCTGTTGCCCCGGAAGCGCGAGCCCGCCCTGTGACCCTGTCTGCAGCTGTGCCTGGCACCCCTATTTCGATGTGTGCTACTTTGGCGTGTAGACGTTCCCTCGCTGCGCCTATTTCGATGTGGTGCTGCGCAACGTCGATGTTGAACATCGACGTTGCCAGCCCTGGAGGACGTGTAGACGTTATTCATCGAAATAGCCTATTTCGATGTCGCCACATCAAAATAGGCTACTTCGATGTAGGCTTCACGTGTAGATGTAGCTTTTGTGCCTTAGCCTTTCTAATCTTTGTCCTCCATTCTTGTGTTGTTTGCCTATATTCATCCTTTGTAATTTTTCCTTGTTTCCATTTTTTAATACAATTCCTTTTATACTTTGAGATCGTGCAAGATCTCCTGGTTAAGCCAAGGTGGTCTTTTTCCATATTTTCTATCTTTCCTACACAGCAGGATAGCTTGCTTTTGGGCCCTTAATAATGTCCCTTTGAAAAACTGCCAACTCTCCTCAGCTGTTTTTCCCCTCAGCTTTGCTTCCCATGGGACCTTACCTACCAGCTGTCTGAGTTTACCAAAATCTGCCCTCCTGAAATCCATTATCTCTATTTTGCTGTTTTCTGTTCTACCCTTCCTTAGGATTGTGAACTCTATGATTGCGTGATCACTTTCACCCAAGCTGCCTTCCACCTTCAAGTTCTCTACCAGTTCCTGCCTATTTGTTAAAATCAAATGTGAAACAGCTTCCCCCCTGGTAGCTTTTTCAACCTTTTGGAATAAAATATTGTCTCCAATACAATCCAAGAACTTACTGGATAGTCTGTGCCCCACTGTATGTTTCCCAACATATATCTGGATAGTTGAAGTCCCCCATCACCACCAAATCTGGGGCCCTGCTTGACTTTGTTAGTTGTTTGAAAAAAATCTCATCCACCTCGTCCACCTGGCTAGGCGGCCTGTAGTAGACGCCTATCAGGACATCACTCTTGTTTTTTACCCCTCTTAGTCTAACCCAGAGACTCTCAATATGTCCCTCTCCTACGTCCATCTTCGCCTCAGTCCAAGTGTGTACATTTTTAATATATAAGGCAACACCTCCCCCCTTTCTTCCCAAGCAGGCTGTACCCTTCAATACCAACATTCCAATCATGTATTATCCCACCAAGTTTCTGTGATGCCAATGATGTCATAGTTATATTTATTTACTAGCACTTCCAGTTCTTCCTGCTTATTACCCATACTTCTTGCCTTTGTATACAGGCATCTAAGACACTGATTTGATCTTGCCTCCCTGTTTTGCCCTGACCCTCTTTTTACTCTGACATTGTTGCCCGTGCTGACTCCCATTTCTGACCCATCACCCAGGTTTCCATGTTCTCCACTTACCTGTGGGCTTGGCTCCCCTGCCCACGTCAAACCTCATTTAAAGCCCTCCTCACTAGGTTAGCCAGTCTGTGTCCAAACACGGTCTTTCCCCTCCTCGAAAGGTGAACACCATCCCTGCCCAGCAGTCCTTCCTGGAATAGCATCCCGTGGTCAAGGAAGCCAAAGCCTTCCTGGTGACAGCATCTTCGAAGCCAGGCGTTCACCTCTAGGATGCACCTGTATCTGCCTGGGCCCCTACCACTGACAGGCAGGATTGAGGAGAATGCCCCTGTGCCCCAAACTCCTTCACCCATGCCCCCAGAACCCTGACGTCACTCTTGACCTGCTCAGCATCATACCTCACAGTATCATTAGTGCCCACATAGATGAGAAGCATGGGATAGTAGTCAGAGGGCCTGATAATACTCTACAATGCCTCCGTAACATCTTGGGTACAGGCCCCAGGCAGGCAGCATACCTCCCGAGATGAAATATCAGGGCGACAGATGGGCACCTCCGTCCCCCTCAGAAGAGAGTCCCCAACCACCACTACTCTACGTTTCCTCCTCGTACTGGTGGCAGCAGGCTTCCCAGCCTTGGGGGTACAAGGCTTCTCCTCTGCTGTACGGGGCGATTCTTTGTCTCCTGTATCAAGTACACTATAACGGTTTCCCAGTACCACAGTGGGAGGATTCTGAGCAGGGGTGGAACACTGCCTGCTGCCAGAAGTAACAAGCTGCCAGTGTCCACCCTGATCTATCTCCTCCTCCACCTCTGGTTTATCAGCCGTCCTGTGTACTGGGACAGTTACCTCAGATGTCTCCACATGAATACTATCCAAGAACTGCTCATGGACTCAGATACTCCTCAAGCTGGCCACCTCCTCCTGTAGCTCCTCCACCTGTCACCTGAGAGATTCCACCAGCAGGCACCTTTCACACTGGATGGTCCCCCCAGCCTGGATATCAGTGAGTGGGAATTGCAACCTATAGTCCCTGCAAAGCCACACCAGGATCTGGGTAGAGGCATCCATGGTCAGGCAGTCTGTCTGGCTACAGGCACAGGTGGCGGAGACAGCAGTAGTGCTGGCACAGGTGTTGCAGGTCTTCCTAACCATCATAGGCCTCCCTCTCCCAAACTCCCTCTTAAACTCACCTGTCTGCAGCTCCCTGTCCACTTCACTCCCCTGGTCGCCCGTGCCTCTGGTTTTTAAAGCCTCCTGGCCTGGGTCAGATCCTCCCCCTGTGAGTCACACAGGGGAAGGCCAATCAGGGGAGCAAAGGTCGGGCAGGCAGTCCCAGCTGCCACAGAAACTGAAACTGACCCACCTGAAATCAAAATGGCAGTTCAAATTCAAACATATTCAAACAGTTAAGCACACTCACTCGCCCCAAAAAGCCAGCGCTCTCACCTGGTAGTTTCTGCAGCCGCAGGATCATTTGCGCTCCCTCTTGAGTCTGTTCTGGTCTGGCTCTGGTCTGAAGAAGTGGGGCTGTCCACGCAAGCTCACCTAACAAATTATTTTGTTAGTTTTTAAAGTGCTACTTGACTGCTTTTTTGTTTTGATAGTATATAGGCTTGCACGGTTCCCTCTCTGTTACAATTGCAGAATAGGGGCTGTTAAGACAGGCTGGCCATGGCTACACTAGCCCCTGCCTTTCAAAATGGGTATGCTAATGAACCACTTCGGCAGATGCTAATGAGACACTGCCATGAATATGCAAACCAAATGGGAAGAAGGGGCTTTCAAAGGCCAGGGGGTCTACATGAGCAATTTTGAAACATGCACATTTGTCATTATGCTAATGAGGCACTGCATTAGCATCTGCTGAAGTGGCTCACTAGCATACACTTTCGAAAGAGGCATTCAAATGAGGAAAATCAAAAATGCAAATGAGGTGCATATTTACATATATGGATCCTCATTTGCATATTCTTCTTTCAAAAGAAAGAAAGCACTGTAGACTGGGCTCTTTCAAAAGTAAACCCCATCTTCAAAAGAACCTTTCTTCCCATTTCGTTTCAGGAAGAAGGGTTTGTTCGCAGATGCGGTTTACTTTTGAAAGAGCCCAGTCTACACTGTTTTCTTTATTTTAAAAGAAGCTATTTACAAATGAGGTGCCAGATATGTAAATTGAAGCCTTATTTTCATTTTCAATTTCCTTCATTTGCATGCCTCTTTTGAAAGAGGAATGCAAGTGTAGACACAGCCACAGGGAATAGAGCCTATTTTGAAATAAGCCATAGTGCGTCCAGTGGCTCTATTTCAAAGTAGGCTCCATGGCCGATTCTACACAGGCCACTTCCTTCGGAAGTGGCATGCTAATACATGGAGCAAAAGATGCTAATGAGGTGTGGATGAAAATTCCCCGTGCCTCATTAGCATAACGGCACATGATTTGGAGTCCAGAAGACCGTTCTTCCGGACTCCAAAATGCTGTGTAGAAGCGCAGCCCCTGGGGAGGCTTCCGGAAGGAAGTCCTTCTTCCAGAGGTCCCTTCTTCCCAAAAATTTTTGGGAAGACGGGGCCTCCAGAAGAAGGACTTCCTTCCAGAAGTCCCCCTAGGGCCGTGCTTCTACATGGCATTTTGGAGTCCAGCAGAACGGTCTTCTGGACTCCAAATCATGTGCCGTTATGCTAATGAGGCATGGGGAATTTGCATCCACACCTCATTAGCATCTTTTGCTCCGTGTATTACCGTGCCTTTGTAGAATCAGCCCATATGTGTAGATGCTGTATTTCAAAATAGCAAAGTGCTATTTTGAAATGCAGTTTTCTGTTGTGGCAGTGTTATTTTGAAATAAACTATTTCAGAATAGCTCTTCCAGAATAGTTTATTTCAAAGTAAGGCTGGAGGGGTACATATAGTGGCTGTGGCCACACTACCCCTCCCTTTCGGAAGGAGCATGTAAATTACGGCCATGTGAAAATGTAAATGAGGCACTGTAATGCATATGCAGCACCTTATTAACATAATGGCAGCCGCACAAATTTCAAAGCTGCAAACTTTGAAGTGTTGATCAGCAGTCTAGCCACAGGTGCTTCAAAATACATGCCAAACTTTGAAATTCCCACTTTGGCAGATGCTCATGAGAGTTAGGGAGTAAAGGAATTTCAAAGTCAAAGCACCCACAGCTACACTGCTGGTCAGCACTTGGAAGTTAGCAGCTTCAAAATTCTCACAGCTGCCATTATGCTAATGAGTTGCTGCATATGCATGGCAGCGCTCATTTGCATTTTCAAATGGCCATTATTTATATACTACTTCTGAAAGGGACGGGTAGTGTGGCCACAGCCACCTGACTCATAGTTGAGTAAAAACAAGACAGGACAGAAAGAGGAAGGTGAAATAACTGGGGTATTTCAAGGATCCCTTATTTGTAGGAGACACTGCTTCTCTTGTACCTGGTGAAGTCAAAGGACATGGTGTGGGTAAAAAATGCAGGATCAGACTACTTGTTGCTCAGAGGTGTGTACAAACTGCTTTGTTTGCTGTTGACATGAGAATAGAGAACACTTAGCAACAACTCCATATGATTTAAATTTAGTTAGAATTGTGGGTGTAAAATATGACTCACGAAGTGCAATGTAGCAAAGTGTAAGCTTGGTGGTGTTACAGACCAAACAACTAACTGGTGGGTAGGCAGCTGACTTCGGCAGCATGGGCTCAGGCAGCTGGAGCTGGCAGGTAGGCGGCTGGCCCCGGCACTGCGGGACGCAGGCGGGCTGCTAACTCCAGCAGCAGGTGGCTTGGGCTGGCAGGTGGGCAGCTGGCCCCAGCAACATGGGGCCTGGGCAGCTGGCCCTGGCAGCGTGGGACTTTGGAGTCTCAGGATGGTGGGTGGGGTGGCTGGCACTGCCCGCGTGGGGCTTGGATGGGTGGCTCAGGTGGCTGGCCTGCAGCTGGGGTAGGTGGCTGGTGGGTGAGTGGCTGGCCCTGGCAGCGTGGGACTCGGGAACGTGGCTCTGGCAGTGCAGATCTTGGGCTGGCAGGCAGCTGGTGTGGACAGCTCTGGTGGCTGGCATGGGGCTCAGGCAGCTGGTCAGCTGGGGCTGCACCAGGTACCTGCAAGGGGCCAAGAAAAACCATTTGTGCTTATTTTTAATTTTAAATAACATTTTTATGTCAAGTTTTTGAGTTTATTTTAAATTATGCATTGATTTGTTTGTTAAAAGAGGGGTTGGATGATGGTAAAGAAGAGGTGGGGGGGCGTGAAGTTTTCTCAAAAATTGAAAGGGGAGGGGTGTGATGCCAAAAAGTTTGGGAACCACTGTTTTAGTAGATGAGAAGAACCGTTGGCAAAGAAAGAAAAGAAAGATAAAAAAGAGGCATAGAATAGGAGATAGGATTTTATCCCATTAAGTAATGATAACAATAGCATTGTGAACACAGTATACAACAGAGCTGGGGAGAAATGGGAGGGAGACAATTCACATTATCAAGCAATGCAAATACAGGTTGAGCCTCTCTCTTCGGGAACCCTCAGGACCTGACAGGTGCCACATGAGAGAATTTGCAAACCAGGGAAGGTCAATATTTTCTAGCAGATTACCAACACTTCCACTGCTTACTGGGCTCAGAAGACATTTAGGGGTAAATTGCAGCTAAATAATAGCACAGAACATTGACAGCCAGAAATGGTGGGACCATGGGAAACTTGGCCACACCCATGATAAGTGTCTGTCTGTCTAACTAAAATCATGCCAGATTATGGATGCTGCCAGATGAGAAAATTCTGGATTAGAGAGGTTCAGTCTGTACTGGCAAAGAGAAGTATGAAAGTACAATCAGAACAGGAGCCAAGGAACAAAATGCTACCTTTATTGATGCCAGTTAAGTTTTGCCACAGATTCTCAATGGACCCAGGATTCAAAATGCTAGAGTTTTATTCCCCACTCTGTCACACTGTGTGTCCTTGAGGGAATCATGCCTCAGTTTCCCCATACATGAAGGAAGATGAGATTTCCCTACATCACAGAGCTGTTGATGGATTTTTAATGTTGGGAAGGTTATTTTGAAATCCTTGAGTGAAGGATGGATAGAAGGACAGTGTGGGGTCTGCTGTGAGCAGACACAGAGAGCTGTGGAGAAACTATCACTGAAAAGTTCTGAACTCCAGAGGAGTTGGCACAAAGAGAGCTCCTTTGGCTAGTCTAGTACCTGATTTAACACCACAAGGACAGAGAGAGAGAGAGAGAACAAATTTAAGTTCCTGCCGTATAGTATGTTCTAATGATGAGCCAGTGGTAGAATACAACACAAGCAGAAGGAGAAAACACTAAGATGGTGATGGGAACTTGTCAAACTGAACTTAAAACAAATATTTAGACTGTTTGATCTCTCTCTGTCTGTGTTCACTGTTCATACACAAATTTCAAGCAATGGAGCCTAGTACCCAAGAAAAAGCTAAATGCTCTGAGGATCAGATGATCCACTGGGATAAATGGGTGAAGTGACATGAAAGTCTTTACAGTTGCACCCATTTACATCAGCTGAAGATTGGCTGATAGGAGTGTTCTACTACATTTTTAATTGAGTGAACTAGGATCTTTTCCATGAAAATCAACGATAGTTCTTGGGCAATCACGTCAACTGAAAAACATGAGAGGTTCCTGTGAATTTCCTGGAACCAACAATTCTGACAGCTTTTCTGGTGTAAGCCCTGTAGCAGCCCAAATTTCCAATGATTATCAAAATATCTGACTGCTATTTTAATGGTTCAATTTGGGATGGCTTATGTAATTACACAGAAACATGAAACCCCATATGTTCTGGCACCCAAGTTTTATTCCTGGGAACACTGACTAGCTATTTAAACCATGAAAAGCATTTATTGTAAAGTATATTAAACTGCATCTTCAGACAGATGCGGAAAAGCTTGCCGTGTCCTTGGTACTGATGTGCAACAGACTGTTTTGAAACCATCTTGCAAAATGAAGAACAAAAGCACATTAGGTGCCAGCATTGTTTTAAGAAACGGCGCAAACGTAGCTAGCCCTGTGCCATAGAGTAACGCTACTGCTTTAACAAGGGACAACAGGCTGTCAGACACTGTGCACATTGCTGGGCATGTCACATAGCTAAGCAATGTTCAGGCTGCAAGGAGAGGTAATTGCCAACACCTCTGGAATGCTGGACCACCCTCTGTGAGCTGCCAAAAGGACCAGCATTGATGAGGGCTTCAAACATATTGACCGTTTGCCACAAAGTTGCTGAGAAGCAACCAGTCTGAAAGTCGATGGGGGAAAGAGAGAGATTCATTGAAAGTGGTGGGATAGGCTGATTTAATGTTCATAAGCAAGTCTTGGAGAGTGGAGGTTTGATTTCTGAAATCTGGATGCACAGGTGTTTTCTGGGTGGTTCAATTCTTATTGCAGTTCAGGGCTGGTGACAAATGTTGGAGAAGGGGATAACTTTGCTCCCCCCCCAAAAGGGATGAAGCTAGGGACAGTCAGCCTTCAGTAGTGCACAGAGACCATGCCACACCTCCTCCACCCAGCCCTCAGTGCCAGCTGGACAGCACTGCTCATGACTCTGGCACTTCTTTAAAGATCCTGGAGCTCCATTCATTGCTGCTTCCACAGACCAGTGGAATCAGTGCTCTTTAAATTGCCAAGCCCTGGGACAACTGCCCTCTTTCTCCCTCCACTCCTAGTTGTCAGCTCTGTTACAATTATTTTATTACAGGCACTTGTAAAGAGCTTGTCACAATGGATTCTGATATTCTTAGCCTGAAGCAGATATGGGTCCAAATATCCATAAGCTATAGGAAAGTTAGGTTCTGCATCCAACTTTGTGATATGGTTCTTTTTGATCAAAGACTTGGGCTCCAGCATGATCTTACCTTCCGAAAAATCTGGATTTCAGACCCTACTTTGGACCCTTCCGTACTCTAAAATCAGCAGGCCAAGAATAAGGCTGATTGCTTCATGTTGAGTATGTCTCTGCATAAATCAGTAGAGGCTGAATCTCTCTAGAGCGGCACCCTTCATGTCAAATGAGAGAATTTGCCAGACCACAGGAGGTCAATATTATCTAGCAGCATTACCAACACTTCTAAGAGCCAAGCAAGCAGTGGAAGACATTGGTCATATCTACACTATCCCAAAACTTCAAAATGGCCATGCAAATGGCCATTTCAAAGTTTAATAATGAAGCGCTGAAATACATATCCAGCGCCTCATTAGAATGCTGGCAGCTGCAGCATTTTGAAATTGCCACGACTCACCGCCGCATGGCTCCTCCAGACGGGGGTCCTTTTCAAAAGGACCCCACCAACTTCAAAATCCCCTTATTCCTATCAGAAGATAGGAATAAGGGGATTTTGAAGTTGCCGGGGTCCTTTCGAAAAGGACCCCCATCTGGTGGAGCCATGCGGTGGCGAGCTGTGGCAATTTTGAAGTGCTGCAGCCTCCAGCATTCTAAGGAGGCGCTGAATATGTATTTGCATGGCCATTTCAAAGTTTTGGGATAGTGTAGACGTAGCCATTTAGGGGTAAATTACAGCTAAATAACAGCACAGAACACTGTGAATCAGGACTGGTGGCTGTAGATAAACTTTATGGGACTGCAGGATAGTTGGCCACACCCATGATAAGTGCTCATCTGGCTAACAAAAATCATTTCAGATTATAGATGTTGCCTGACAAGAGAGTTGTGGATTAGAGAGGTTCAATTTGTACAAGAATAACAGAGGAACAAATATGCCTCTGTTTATGTCATGCCATCCTTAATGATTTGAAGGACTACCCCTCCAAAAGATGCTATCCATGATCATTCCAAATCTCATTCCACCAGTGGCTGGAATTGTTACAGTTTGTGAAAGTTTTTTTTCTGTGATAAAGAGCCACTCCCAGCAATAGGACTGACCTTTGGCCAAGGAACATTTCAGTTATTGATTTTATTTAATTAAAAAGAAAACCCTACAGCATTCATGGAGAGAGGGCTGTAGATACAAATCTAATTACACTGTGAAACAACCCATGGCAAAACTGTACCCCTATAGATACCATAACATGCTCATTTCTTGTATAGCAAAGCTGTAGATCCATGATATTTCCAGCAAAGGGTCCAAGTAACAGAAGCAAAGTGAAAGGGAAATGATGACTTCTGTGATTATGAAGGGGGACAAGCATGGTTTTGTGTTTGAAAGCAGGTGACCAAGTTTGAAGATTTTTATTTCTCCACTGCCACAGCCCTCCTTTGAGGGTCTGAGCAATCTCCAAGCCCTCTGGTGCAGTAGTGGTGAAGGTGAGTTTTCCCCATCCTCTCTGGTGAGCTTCAGCTTTGGTCCCAAAACAGGAAGATGAAGAGCCCAGTTTGTGTTCCATGTTTTCCGGGCTTCTTTGGTAACATTTGGCTACACCTGGCTCCCACCCTTCTAATCTTCATGAGCCTAATCCTAACTCTGAGCTTTCTCCTCAGAATCCTTTCCAGGTTTTTTCCATCAGGGAGGTCCTTCCTTTTTCCCAGGACCTAAGTGAGCTTAAGACAGCTTCTCTTCCCAAGAGGCCTTTCTATCAGGCCTACAGTTCTTAGGTACCTTGTGACCCACAGGGTACCATTGATCTTGGAGGAAACCAGGGACAGGTATTTGTATTCTGCCTACCATTGAAGGGATAGCACATTCTAACCCCACCATGCTTTATGGAAAATGGATTATGAATATAAATATGAATAACTTAGAGATGCTTTGGACTAAGTGCTTCTTGCAACCTTTCATTTTCAATGGTGTAATCTGCTGGATCTTTAAATCTTATTTTTGTGCATGTATCATTTTTGTATTTGAAGTTCTAAGTATTGTCTAATATTTGTATTCCAAATGTTGTTTCTGTGAAAACCTCAACAGATGTGGCTACCCTGTTGTGAGAGGGTGGCTTGTCAGGGGAATAGCAATACTTGACTGACAAAAGACCTTAATGCATTCCCATCCACTTTGGAAGAACTTTTCTGTCTACCTTCAGGCCAGCAACTAGGCAATTATACACATAAGCTACATCTACACAGTCCCGGTCTTCAGGTAAGCTGCCAGCAGAGCTATGCTAAGCAGGTTTCTGGAAATCACAAATGGCTTCCAATTTTCATATTCATGTGACTAATTAGCATAGCCACATGAGATTTTGCTCTCAGCATAGGGGTCTGCCAGCAGCAAAGAGACCATGTGGACATGCTGGCTAAACCTCTCTCTGTTGCCAGTCCCTTAGGGGGGATAAGACAGACCCCTCTGTCAAGAGTGAAATCTCATGTGGCTGTGCTAATTAGCTATGTGAGTATGCAAATGGAAAGCCATTTGCAATTTCCAGAAACCTGCTTAGCATAGCTCTGCCTGGAGTGGAGCTGACTGCATCCGTATAGACATGGCCATAGAGAACAATGGAATTCCCTCCACAAGGGAAGGGTAGAAAAAGGGCTATGAGGGCTCCTCCATCTTTGTCTTCAGATAGCCTTGGAAATTGCCTGACACACCCTAAGAGAAAGAAGGAGCTTTACTGTGACTTGGGTGAAGATAAGATCATTTTTGACCTGAAGCTTTCACCTGCTCTAAGAACAACTGTTCAGCGTAAGAACTCACATGTAACTAGACTCTTAGTGGAATGGAACTGAATATGTGTTTTCCTTTATTTTAATTTAGTAGCTCACTTTGATCTGCCTGATGTTACTTTTAACCACTTAAATCCTACTGTTTTTGCGTAACACAACTCTTATGTTTATAATTTAGCCCAGTGTAAATAGTTATTACTGGGGGAGGGTTAGCACTCTGCATAACTCCCTTTCAATGACAAAGTGGGGCTTACCTGATGAGCTCTTTCCATGCAAATCTTTTACATAAAGAGATACGGATTTATTTGGGGTTTTGATCCCTTCTGGGGATTGATTGTCCAGGGGCTGTGTCCTAGAATTCCATCCTCCCAGAACTGAGGTAAATTAGCATTTGGATTGCTTGGCAGGGTGGGGGGCAATAACCCCAAATCTCTGCCTTGGTTGAAGGAGACCAGAGGATCTGGCCCAGTGGGACAAGGTGGTAGGAAGCCCCAGAGAACAAGAAGGAGAATGTCAGTGGCATGGTCAGCATACAGGAAAACATCCCTAGGGGGTCTTCTATGCCCACATTCTGTTACAACCACTCTCTCATATCTTTCAGGGGCTCCGCCTGAAAGAAGGTTGATTCACTTCTTTGGGGCAGCTAGGAATGTTTGCACTGCTACTTTCTGTTCAGTATTACTTCTGTGAACAGACAGCTTCCAGGGCTGTCAGTCTGGTATGTTTCATTACATTTACTCTCAAAATAAACAAGGAAAACTGTAAACCAACAAGCAAAAATAATGTAACCAGCCAAGATGAAAAGTAAGGTGTGATAGGATAGGGCTTGCTTGTGACTTTTTACTAGTGTGTCAATATTGCTTAAATCTAAATCACATTACTTTCCTGCTGCACAGATATATTCCATTTCTCTCACAATGTTTATGCTTTATTTGCTGTCAGTTTCCACCCCACACACTCGTGTATAAAAGTGTGTTCCGTAGGTTCAGAGATCCACGTCAGAAGTCTCTACATATGAATTTGAGACAAACCCTAAGGGAAATGAGTGTGGCATTTGCACACCCTATTGACATTTAAAACAAAAGTCAGGCCCTGAAAACATAGTAAAATTACAGGTTAGATTCCCTTGTGGTGCCTACATAAATTAGCAATACTGCCATCATTGTCATTTTATGCTATGCAGCATCTGTGTGGAAATTCATATGAACGGCACTGGCTCACCAATGTCACTTGCTGTCAAGGATCAGGAATAATTTCACATGGGCTGACACTGTGGAGTAGGAGCTTCTTCAGTGCTGAGTTACCATGAAGATTACATTATGGACTTTCAAAACAAAGGACAAGAAACAACCTTGCCACTGTAACTGCTTTAGGCTACGTCTACACGTGCAGCCAACATCGAAATAGCTTATTTCGATGAATAACGTCTACACGTCCTCCAGGGCCAGCAACGTCGATGTTCAACTTCGACGTTGCTCAGCCCAACATCGAAATAGGCGCAGCGAGGGAACGTCTACACGTCAAAGTAGCACACATCGAAATAGGGATGCCAGGCACAGCTGCAGACAGGGTCACAGGGCGGACTCAACAGCAAGCCGCTCCCTTAAAGGGCCCCTCCCAGACACAGTTGCACTAAACAACACAAGATACACAGAGCTGACAACTGGTTGCAGACCCTGTGCCTGCAGCATAGATCCCCAGCTGCCGCAGAAGCAGCCAGAAGCCCTGGGCTAAGGGCTGCTGCCCACGGTGACCATAGAGCCCCACAGGGGCTGGAGAGAGAGCATCTCTCAACCCCCCAGCTGATGGCCGCCATGGAGGACCCAGCAATTTCGACGTTGTGGGACGCGGATCGTCTACACGGTCCCTACTTCGACGTTGAACGTCGAAGTAGGGCGCTATTCCTATCCCCTCATGAGGTTAGCGACTTCGACGTCTCGCCGCCTAACGTCGAAGTTAACTTCGAAATAGCGCCCGACGCGTGTAGATGCGACGGGCGCTATTTCAAAGTTGGTGCCGCTACTTCGAAGTAGCGTGCACGTGTAGACGCAGCTTTACAGTGTAGGCGTCCTCAGTTCACCAAACGTCTCCTGACCATTGTTCAAAGTGTAAGAATTTAATCTATTACATGTCTGAGGTTAGACTTGGGCCCCGGTCCTGGACTTCAGTGCCGGCAGCATGAGATCCTTAGTGCATGATAGATTCCAAAAACTTCCTTATGTTGAGTAGAACCTGTTTTTGTGAGAGGTCCATTGAAATCTCATTGGTCTTGGTATAGGTGTCTTGCCCAGTGCAGGACTATTCAGTGTAGGTAGCAGAGTCTTCCCCTATATAAATAACTATCAAAATCATATTTGCATTGACATCTAAAGGCAGTGTGGAAACCTTTTAAACCTGGTGTGTTTCAAGTTGGCTAGCAGGGATGGCTTCCAAACAAGTTGGCAACATTATTTTGGGGGGTGAAGTTAAATGTAGCCTAGACAAGGAGCCTGAGATTTTAAGGAATTTTTTTTAAATATATGGTTCTAATGCAATTTTGCTCCATGTCTATACAGAAGTTGGTCCAATCACTCTATAGCACTCGTCAGCCAGAAATCTCTCAGGCATGTTCCAAAGCATCTTTGCCCATTTTTCAGGTGAATAAACAGTGGCCAGGTTTACACTAGAAGCAGCTGCACTACAAAGATTCAGCTGTCCTGCTGTAGTCCACCTGATGTTCTGTAATGATGGAAGAGCACTCTCCGACTGGCATGAGCACCTCACTTCAGCAAGAGCTGGAAGCATACAACATCCATGCGGACAGCGCTTAAGTTGCTGTAACTTGCATTGCTCTGGGCTGTGTCTTTTTCACACGCGTGAGTGATGTAAGTTTGACTTCAGCAGTCATGTAGATCTGCCCTGTGTCACAAAGATGTTAAATTGATTTGGTTACAAGCTTCTCAGAGGCAGAGCCACTAATAGGATGTAGGTCTCTAAACTCTAAGGCTGGAGGGTTATTCAATGGACAGCAAAATTCTGGTGCTTCTAGAAACCTGGTGAACTAGAACAGATTTCAACAGAACTGCCTGATCTGGCATGACCCCTTTGTGGCTGGGTCCAAAGACAGAACATAACTTTGACCCCTAGAATAGGAGGCCACTTAGGGCATCTTCTTAAAAGGTGACTGACGTTGTTTTCTTTCAATTCAATACATAATCCTGTTGGAGGACAGGAGGGACGACTAATTCCCACCTGATCCTGTCTCTGCACTAACTTTACAAACCATTACAAAGATGTGTACAGGATAGAGCATAAAGAACTGCATCTGCAGGGGCCTGATTCTCACAGGTGCAGCAGTCTCAGGAATGCAAGGCTCTTGATGTCTTGCCAGATTGAGCCGAAGACCATGAGCTGTGACAAAACCTGTTTAGCTGTATTATTTCTTACAATCGCAAACACTCCATATTACCGATAGTCAAACTCTGCACTGCTCTTCCAAAAAAAATTCTGCTTCAGAAGACTGCAGTTAGAAAAGTGCTCTGGTAACAATATTATATGCTAATATAACATTTAACTGAGGATATCTGAACACTTTGCAAAGGCAAGGGAGAGGAAGTGGTAATGATATATATCTTCCTCCTACAGACTAGGGAAACTGAGGTATGGGTGTTAAGTGACTTGGCCTAGGTCTTGGCGAGTCAGTATGGTGTTCTCACATCTAGGCAATGCTGGAGGCCGGGCCCTTGGTGGGGTGGGAGAGGTCACAGGAGATCTCCTCACAGGATGTTAAAGTTGTGCCTTAACCGAGACAGACAGAAAGAGCACACACTTACTGCTAAGTGTATGCCCTATTATTCTGAGTTTTAATTCTATAAAGCATATCCAATTTTTTTTTCAAATCAGCTTACAGAAGGGATAGCACCTTTGGAAACCAAATTAAAGTCACTACTTCATCCCCAGTCAACCTCGCAGCCTCCTTCATTCTATGGAAGTGCAAAGGGTTCACTGTGGTGCTGCCAAACTTGGGAGTCCCTGAAAAAGTTGCAAACTCATTTCTGTCTCTGGGGTCCCCACCCAGGCAGGGCTGCCATTTAAGAAAAGTTAGTTTGGGTGGGGACATTATCTAAACATCCCTATTTCTGCCTCCCCCCTGAGGTGGTGAGTGCTCTTGGTGTGACTAGAGGCTCATCCTGTCCCAGGGAATGGAGAGATTGGTACACCTGTGTGTATGGAGGGTATCTGACTGAAAGCCAGCCTGAGACAGAGATCAAGGCCTAGCTCACTATGTGCTCAGCGCAGGCCACCCATGCTGCTTCCTGTCCAGATAGTAGAGGGAAGAAATGATAACACAGCAATTGGAAGCCCCAGCCTGGCCTGGGCAACTTGCACCTCTGGGCTATGTCTGCACAGCTGTTGGGAATGAAGCGCACAGCTCAGGTGGACAGACAATCCCTAGCATGCTGAAAACAGCAGTGTGGACGTAGTATCATTGAGGCTACCTTGGGTTAGACACCAGAGCTTGCATGAACAGGAGAAGGGAGGGTCAGAAATTGAGTGGCTGGTCCAACCTGCTGACAGCTCCACACTGCTATTTTGAATAGTAACAGAGAGGAAGCCGTGCTAGTCTATACACTATCAAAACAAAAAGCAGTCAAGTAGCACTTTAAAGACTAGCAAAATAGTTTATTAGGTGAGCTTTCGTGGGACAGACCCACTTCTTCAGACCATAGCCAGACCCGAACAGACTCAATATTTAAGACACAGAGAACCAAAAACAGTAAGCAAGGAGGACAAATCAGAAAAAGATAATCAAGGTGAGCAAATCAGAGAGTGGAGGGGTGGGGGGGAAGATCAAGAATTAGACTGAGCCAAGTATGCAGACGAGCCCCGATAGTGACTCAGAAAGTTCCCATCACGATTTAAACCATGTGTTAATGTGCCGAATTTTAATATAAAAGTCAGCTCGTCCACTTCTCTCTCTAAAACGGTGCAATAATGTCTCTTCAGTAACACACATACCTTGAGGTCATTGACAGAACGCCCCATTCCATTAAAATGTTGACTAACTGGTTTGTGGATCTGGAGTGTTTTGATGTCTCTTTTGTGCCCGTTGACCCTTTGTCTAAGGGAGTTAGAAGTTTGTCCAATATACAAAGCATCTGGGCATTGTTGGCACATGATGGCATATATGATGTTAGTAGAGGAGCATGAGAAAGTGCCCGTGATTCTGTGAGTAACCTGGTTAGGTCCAGTGATGGTATTTCCGGAGAAGATATGTGGACAAAGCTGGCAGCGGGCTTTGTTGCAGGGAAAGGTTCCAGGACTGGTGTTCCTGGGGTATAGGCTGTGGCTGTTAGTAAGGATCCTCATGAGGCTGGGAGGTTGTCTGCAGGAGAGAATCACAGAATCATAGAATCATAGAATAGTAGGACTGGAAGGGACCTCGAGAGGCCATCGAGTCCAGCCCCCTGCCCCCACGGCAGGACCAAGCACTTTCTAGACCATCCCTGAAAGCCATCTAACCTCTTCTTAAATAGCTCCAGTGATGGAGATTCTACCACCTCCCTTGGCAATTCGTTCCAGTGTTTGATCACCCTGACAGTTAGGAACTTTTTCCTAATGTCCAACCTGAACCTCCCCTGCTGCAACTTAAGTCCATTGCCTCTTGTTCTATCCTCAGAGGCAAGGAAGAACAAGTTCCCTCCCTCTGCCTTATGACACCCTTTTAGATACCTGAAAACTGCTATCATGTCTCCCCTCAATCTTCTCTTTTCCAAACTAAACAAGCCCAATTCTCTCAGCCTTCCTTCATAGGTCATGTTCTCCAGACCTTTGATCATTCTCATTGCTCTCCTCTGGACCCTCTCCAATTTCTCCACATCCTTCCTGAACTGCGGTGCCCAGAACTGGACACAATACTCCAGCTGAGGCCTAACCAGTGCAGAGTAGAGCGGAAGAATGACTTCTCGTGTTTTGTTCACAACACACCTGTTTATGCATCCTAGAATCATGTTTGCTTTTTTTGCAACAGCATCACACTGTTGACTCATATTTAGCTTGTGGTCCACTATAACCCCTAGATCCCTTTCTGCTGTACTCATTCCTAGGCAGTCCTTTCCCATTCTGTGTGTGACACTGATTGTTCCTTCCTAAGTGGAGCACTTTGCATTTGTCCTTATTAAACTTCATCCTGTTTACCTCAGGCCATTTCTCTAGTTTATCCAGATCCTTTTGAATTATGACCCTATCCTCCAAAGAAGTTGCAACCCCTCCCAGCTTGGTATCATCTGCAAACTTAATAAGTGTACTTTCTATGTCAATATCTAAATCGTTAATGAAGATATTGAACAGAACCGGTCCTAAAACAGACCCCTGCGGAACCCCACTAGTTATACTTTTCCAGCAGGATTGAAAGCCATTAATAACTACTCTCTGGGTACGGTTATCCAGCCAGTTGTTCACCCACCTTATAGCAGCCCCATCTAAGTTGTATTTGAGTAGTTTATTGATAAGTATATTATGTGAGACCGTGTCAAATGCTTTACTGAAGTCTAGGTATACCACATCCACCTCTTCTCCCTTATCCACAAGGCTCGTTATTCTATCAAAGAAAGCTATTAGATTGGTTTGACATGATCTGTTTAACAAAACCATGCTGTCTGTTCCTTATCACCTTACCACCTTCCAATTGCTTGCAGATGATTTCTTTAATGACCTGCTCCATTATCTTTCTTGGCACAGAAGTTAAGCTGACTGGCCTGTAGTTTCCCGGGTTATTCTTGTTCCCCTTTTTATAAATGGGTACTATATTTGCCCTTTTCCAATCTTCTGGAATCTCTCCCGTCTCCCATGATTTTCCAAAAATGATTGCTAAAGGCTCAGATACCTCTTCTATCAGCTCCTTGAGGATTCTAGGATGCATTTCATCAGGCCCTGGTGACTTGCAGGCATCTAATTTTTCTCAGTAAATTTTAATTTGTTCTTTTCGTATTTCAACTTCTAAACCTACCCCTTTTTCACTAGCATTCTCTACGTCAGACATTCCTTCAGATTTCTCAGTGAAGACCGAAACAAAGAAATCATTAAACATCTCTGCCATTTCCAAATTCCCTGTTACTGTTTCTCCCTCGTCACTGACCAATGGCCTTACCCTCTCCTTGGTCTTCCTCTTGTTACGAATGTATTTGTAAAAAGCCTTCTTGTTTCCCTTTATGCTTGTAGCTAGCTTGAGCTCATTTTGTGCCTTAGCCTTTCTAATCTTGCTCCTGCATGCTCGTGTTGTTTGCCTATATTCATCCTTTGTAATTTGTCCTAGTTTCCATTTCTTATACGATTCCTTTTTTAGTTTGAGATCATGCAAGATCTCCTGGTTAAGCCAAGGCAGTCTTTTGCCATGTTTTCTATCTTTCCTACGCAGCGGGATAGCTTGCTTTTGGGCCTTTAATAATGTCCCTTTGAAAAACTGCCAACTCTCAGCCGTTTTTCCCCTCAGTTTAGCTTCCCATTGGACCTTACCTACCAGCTGTCTCAGTTTACCAAAATCTGCCTTCCTGAAATCCATGATCTCTATTGTACTGTTTTCCCTTCTACCCTTCCTTAGAATTGTGAACTCTATGATTTCATGATCGCTTTCACCCAAGCATCCTTCCACTTTCAAATTCTCAATAATTTCTTCCCTATTTGTTAAAATTAAATCTAGAACAGCTTCCCCCCCGGTAGCTTTTTCAACCTTTTGGAATAAAAAGTTGTCTGCAATGCAATCCAAGAATTTATTGGACAGTCTGTCCCCTGCTGTATTGGTTTCCCAGCATATACCTGGATAGTTGAAGTCCCCCATCACCACCAAATTCTGGGCCCTGGATGATTTTGTAGCTGTTTAAAGAAAGCCTCATCCACCTCTTCCACCTGGCTAGGGGGCCTTTAGTAGATGCCTAGTAGGACCTCATCCTTGTTTTTAACTCCTCTGAGTCCAACCCAGAGACTTTCAACCCATCCATCTCCTTCGTCCATCTCCACCTCTGTCCAGGTGTGTACATTTTTAATATACAAGGCAACACCTCCTCCCTTCTTTCCCTGCCTGTCCTTCCTAAGCAGGCTGTACCCTTCAATACCAACATTCCAATCATAAGTATTATCCCACCAAGTTTCTGTGATGCCAACGATATCATAGTTGTATTCATTTATTAGTACTTCCAATTCTTCTTGTTTATTTCCCATACTTCTTGCATTTGTATATAGGCATCTCAGACATTGATTTGGTCTTGCCTCCCAGTTTTGCCCTGGCCCTCTTTTTACTCTCCCAGTGTAGCCCATACTCCCTCCCATTTCAAGTTCATCTCCCAGGTATCCATGCTCTCCACTTACCTGCAGGCTTTGCTCCCCTGCCCCGTTGCCCCTAGTTTAAAGCCCTCCTCACTAGGTTAGCCAGCCTGTGTCCGAATATGGTCTTCCCCCTCCTCAAAAGGTGAATGCCATCTCTGCCTAGCAGTCCTTCCCGGAAAAGGATCCCATGGTCAAAGAAACCAAAGCCTTCCTGGTGACACCATCTACGCAACCAAGCATTCACCTCCAGGATACACCTGTCTCTGCCTGGGCCCCTACCTCTGACAGGCAGGATTGAAGAGAATACCACCTGCGCCCCAAACTCCCTGACCCGTGCCCCCAGAGCCCTGAAGTCACTCTTGACCTGCTCAGCATCACACCTCACAGTATCATTAGTGCCCACATGGATGAGAAGCCTGGGATAGTGGTCAGAGGGCCGGATAAGCCTCGACAATGCCTGCGTAACGTCTCAGATATGGGCCCCCGGCAGGCAGCACACTTCCCGAGAGGAAATGTCAGGGCGATAGATGGGCGCCTCTGTCCCCCTCAGAAGAGAGTCTCCAACCACCACTACTCTACGTTTCCTTCTTGCAGAGGTGGCAATAGACTTCCCAGCCTTGGGGGTACGAGGCTTCTCATCTTCTGTATGGGGTAATTCTTGGTCTCCTGTATCGAGTACAGCATAACGGTTTTCCAGTACCACGGTGGGAGGGTTCTGAGCAGGGGTGGGACACTGCCTGCTGCCAGAAGTAACCAGCTGCCAGTGTCCACCCTGGTCCACCTCCTCCAGTGGTTTATCAGACGTCCTGTGCACTGGGACAGTTACGTCCGCAGTCTCCACCTGAATACTATCCAGGAACTGCTCATGGACTCGGATACTCCTCAACCTGGCCACCTCCTCCTGTAGCTCCCACACCTGCCGCCTGAGAGATTCCACCAGCAGGCACCTTTCACACTGAATATTCCCCTCAGCCTGGGTATCAGTAAGTGGGAACGGCAAGTCACAGTCCTTGCAGAACCACACCAGGATCTGGGTAGGAACATCCGTGGTCAGGCAGCCTGTCTGGCTACAGGCACAAGTGGAGGAGACAGCAGTAGTGCTGGCACAGGTGTTGCGGGTCTTCCTAACCATTATAGTCCTCTCTGTCACACTCGCTCTGTCAAACTCCCTCTTAAACTGCCCTGTCTGCAGCTCCCTGTCCCCTTCGCTCCCCTGGTCGCTCCTGCCTCTGGCTTTTCAGCCTGCTGGCCTCTCTCAGGCCCTCCCCCTATGAGTCACACAGGGGAAGGCTGATCGAGGGAGCCAAAGGTCAGGCAGGCAGTCCCAGCTGCCACTGAAACTGAAACTGAAACTGAAACTCCCCCCACCTGGAATCAAAATGGCAGTTCAAATGCCAGCAGTTAAAGCACACGCTCACTCAACCAGAGATCAGCACTCTCACCCGGTAGCTTCTTCAGCGGCAGGCTCACTTGCTCTCCTCCCTCTTAAACTCTCGTCAGCAGCTCCCTGTCCGGTCACCTGTTCTCTCCTGCAGACAATCTCCCAACCTCATGAGGATCCTTACTAACAGCCACAGCCTATACCCCAGGAACACCAGTCCTGGAACCTTTCCCTGCAACAAAGCCCACTGCCAGCTTTGTCCACATATCTTCTCTGGAAATACCATCACTGGACCTAACCAGGTTACTCACAGAATCACGGGCACTTTCTCATGCTCCTCTACTAACATCATATATGCCATCATGTGCCAACAATGCCCAGATGCTTTGTATCTTGGAAGAACTTCTAACTCCCTTAGACAAAGGGTCAACGGGCACAAAAGAGACATCAAAACACTCCAGATCCACAAACCAGTTAGTCAACATTTTAATGGAATGGGGCGTTCTGTCAATGACCTCAAGGTATGTGTGTTACTGAAGAGACATTATTGCACCGTTTTAGAGAGAGAAGTGGACGAGCTGACTTTTATATTCAAATTCGGCACATTAACACATGGTTTAAATCATGATGGGAACTTTCTGAGTCACTATCGGGGCTCGTCTGCATACTTGGCTCAGTCTAATTCTTGACATTCCCCCCCACCCCTCCACTCTCTGATTTGCTCACCTTGATTATCTTTTTCTGATTTGTCCTCCTTGCTTACTGTTTTTGGTTCTCTGTGTCTTAAATATTGAGTCTGTTGTGGTCTGGCTATGGTCTGAAGAAGTGGGTCTGTCCCACGAAAGCTCACCTAATAAACTATTTTGCTAGTCTTTAAAGTGCTACTTGACTGCTTTTTGTTTTGATACTGCTATTTTGAGTGTGCTTGTTTGACCCAAGCTAGTGCAATTCTGTTTACATTAGCCAGGAGGCTCACAGCTTCAGTGTAGACATTTCCACAAGCAACCCTGCAAACTCAGAGAAAACATCCCAGTGATGACTGGAAAGGGCTATGAAAAGTCTGGCAATAGTGGGGAGGAAAAGAAGTCTGAGTGGACAACTGCTCCTCTACCAAGAAGACCAATTTCTCTAGCACTGAAAACAAGGTGCTTTGCGTTGCATTCCCATTGCAAGGAAAATCAACATCCAACTTAGTTTGCCTTTAGATTTTACTTACAGGTGCACTATCATCCTAGTCGTGGTAAAGACAAAGTGACAGACTCACTGGGAAGCAGGATGACAGCAGTTTTACAAGTCGCCTTTGCAGCATTACTGCCTAATTGTAGAGCTGAGCAATCCTTATTGCCAAATGAGTGAATTCAGTGGGAAGTAATCAGGGATTTCAGACATATACCAGATGCCATTGCAAATAAAGCATCTGTGCTGTGGTCAGTTTGTTCTGAGTCCTTTGCTTGTTTTTCCTGGCTTGAATTAAAGGGAATTCTGCTATTGAATCAGGCAGCACTTAAAAAATCCGTTCTTTTCTGCTCCCTCTGGGGTTTGTCTGTACTAAAAGGAAGATCAACCCACTGACGGTTGATCGTTCAGAGTTTGATTTTGCATGTCTGGTAAAGATGCAGCCAAATCGATCTTTCTGGGGTCAGCACTCAACCTCTATACTCCATGCTATCGCATGGAGTAAGGGAGGTCTATGCGAGAGTATAGAGACTAGTCTTCACTTGGGAAATAAGTTGATTCTGATGTATCGATTCTAGCTATGCAAATGCCTAGCTAGAATTGCATATCTGAAATCGACTTATTCCGCTAGTATAGACTTAGCTTTCAGAAACCAATGTACAACCATCTTTACAGCAAAAAGAACATTGCCATTAGAAGCCATCACAGATTTTGAATTTTTTTTTCTTTTCTTTTCTGTTCTTCTCTTTCATTCCTGTATTTCTTCTATAGCGCTGACATGCAAGTTGTAATGTTTCAGATTGAGGCCTGGGTGTGACATGACTGATTTCACCAGAGTTACGGGACTCATCCATTTACTCCTTTATTTTTAAAAGATGATCTAGTGGGCCAAATATTCTAAAGGATGAGATTCTCTTTTACTGGTGCATTTCACACCTTTAGTTTAAATACAGGTACAAATCAGGTAGAAGTGAAGTGCCAACATTTATCCCTGTAATTCATTTTGCAGGTGTGCATTTAGTGAGTGCACATTTTGCTGCAAAAAGGAAGATGAAATGTCACAGTGAGGACAAGCAAATATGATACCTTATTTTATTTCCTCTCCCACTCCTTTTCATTACAACACGTCTCTGCAGTGTTTCACGGATGGCAGGGAGGGCAGGCCTTTTTCTGCAGTGCTATTTCAGGATGGGCAAACATGATATGGGAACGACGTGGGAATCTATTCTCTGGAGTAGCGCAGGCATGCAGCAGAGACAACAAATACAGTTCAGTCTTCAGGGAGGATGGACCAAATAGTCATCCTGTACCAAACCCAGTGGTTCTAGGGAATAGGGTAGGTGTATGAAAGAGCTGGGATTAAAACATAATCTGTTTTTGTCATCCAGTGACTAAAAGCTTTGTAAACTGCACAACTCTTGTCTTCTAGCTCTGCAATGAGCTGAGAAACCTGCATGCACTTGTCAGCAAACACTATTTTGGGTCTGGAGGGATTGTTTTTTTTTATAAAGACTAGTGTATTTGTGAGATAGTGATGCTAAGTGAGGGCCTGGGAGCCCCTTCCAGCAGAGATGGGCAAAGAATAGGAAATTGTGAGGAGTCTCTGGATAGGATTTGCTAGGGAATTGATGAAAGGCTTGGGCCATTCACAGGGAAATGCTCTCTCCCCTTGCTAGTGTAACCTGCACCTAGTGGAGTGGGTCACTGTCTCCCACAGTGGCATCTAGACCACTTAGAGAAAGAATGAGTCCTCTCTGCAGCCTAAGCTGAGAGCTGGCGGGTTTTTACCTCAAACTGCTCCTGCACTAAACTCCAGAGTCGCATGCTCAAGTCTGCCTGTCGGTGGTCACAAGTGGAGGCTTGTCCGGGCTTTCAACTGGGTCTCTGAAGTTCGGGATGCACTTCATCCTCTAGGGGAAATACACCACCTAGACTTCTGTACTAAGCTGCAAAGGTCCCAAGTTCAAGTGCACTTGTGGGTGATGCCATGAGCTCCAGTTTACTAGTGAAGGGTCCTGTGGCACCTTATAGACTAACAGAAAAGTTTGGAGCATGAGCTTTCGTGAGTTAACTCACTTCTTCAGATGCTGGTCCTGGAAATCTGCAAGGCCAGGTATAAATAGGCCAGAGCAAGGCTGGGGATAACGAGGTTAGCTCAGGCAGGCAGGCTGAGTTGTATTGTCATCAGCAGATCTGGAGGTGTGAACTCCAAGAGAGGGGAAGTTCACACCTCCAGATCTACTGATGAAAATACAACTCAGCCTGCCTGCCTGAGCTAACCTCGTTATCCCCAGCCTTGCTCTGGCCTATTTATACCTGGCCTTGCAGATTTCCAGGACCAGCATCTGAAGAAGTGAGTTAACTCACGAAAGCTCATGCTCTAAACTTTTCTGTTAGTCTATAAGGTGCCACAGGACCCTTCGTTGCTGCTACAGATCCAGACTAACACGGCTACCCCTCTGATAGTTTACTAGTGCTTTCCCACTTACTGGCATTGCAGGTCCAATGTAGCTGGGCTGACAGGGTTTCTGGTGGCAGCCCATGGAACCTTTCTGTATGGTTATTTCTGCAGTGAATATGAGCCATGAGGAAGCAACACAGGGCCATATTTCCTTACTGAGCTCTGCAAGGTTGATTGGTGGGTGATGAATACCTCCAGGCAGCTCCCTCTCATGCTGAGGGAGAACATTACTAGGAAGGACAATGAGCTTCCTTTTCTCAAAGGAGGCAGAAAGGCTCATGCTGAGAGGCCACCTTGTGCGGTGATCTCATGCAGGATTGGACCTTGAGTTTTTAAATATATTAATGCAGCCACTCAGATTTTTGTAAGGTGCTGCAACAAAAGTGGGGAGGAAATATGGCCTCATGATTAGAGGATTTTGTGACAATGGGGACTCTACGCTACCTGTGAGCTCAACTGCGAAAAGTACATGAAAGCCCATTAAATGTCACAGTAACCTATAAGAACAAATATTGATGGGGAAAAGGTACAAGAGCCAGACAGGAAGATTAGATTACTCCAGACAAAAAGGCTACATTGATATAGTTCATAGACTATGCTGAGGTCATGCTTGGAAAACAAGAAGTGGAATTAAAATTAATGAACCAAAATTGATGTGTTGGATAATATGTGTAAATGGTGGACAAAATAATGAGGACATGAGTTAATCCAGCTACCTTTCCCTGTGTTGACATCAGTACAGAGCAGAAATCTGGGTTCAACTCCTAGTTCCACCACAGACTTCTCGGTGACCTTAGGTAAGTCACTTAGCTTCTCTGTGTTTCAGTTTGCCATCTGTAAAATGGGCATAATAATAATAATCTTCCTAGGAGTGGTGAGAAAAAAATTGCAAGGTCTTCAGATGCTCTGGTAATAGGGGCGTTACTGGTACCTTAAATAGAAAATAGTCAATTTACATTTAGACAATTTACTTTTAGTATCTTTGTTCGGACAAGACAGATTAAATGAGGACTCAGGTGGGGAGCAAATGGTAGTTCTTGAACCCTTATGATAACGTAGCCCTTCTATTGAATCACTGAAGGATAGCTCTATCATGCCACATTGGATAATTGGTGGGGGCTTTGCAGGTGTTTGGGGGGAGGGAAGAGTACTGCAGAACAGTTTTTGCTGCTCTCTATTCATGCAACTATGGAGGATTGATCCTGGTCTCTTAATGGTTCCTGGGTACAGGAAAGACAAATCAAAACTACCACAGACAGTGTTAATGATAATTTACAGAAAGACAGTCTGTCCCTTTTGAGCCTGGAGTGAGCCTATGGCACAGCATGGCACCCCAGGGTGTATTTAGCTTCTGTAGCATGGATGCTTTGAGATGAGAGGTAACACTGTGCTCACCCAAGAAATAATTGCCGTTCTTGTCAATATTATGAGCCGGAATTCTCCCTGCTACATATGCATATCAGTTGGATAATGTGTTCTCCCACACTTTCTGATGTCAATTATTTGTTAGTTTTGCTGTGCACAGGCTACGTCTACACTACAGAGATCTTTCGAAAGAAGCTCTTCCAGAAGATCTCTTCTGAAAAGAGTTTCTTTCAAAAGAGTGCATCCACACAAGAAAGCAGACGAAAAGAGCGATCTGATCTTTTAAAAGAGTGTCCACACAGCCACCACTCTTTCAAAAGAATGGTCCAGGAATCGTAAAATCAGACCCCATGAGGACTGCTCTTTCGCAAAACAAGGAGTGTGGAGCGTCTACACACTCTGCCTGAAATGGAAAAGAAAGAGTGAGTGTGAAAGGAGCACCACATTGGCTGTGTCTACACTTGCATTCCTCTGTCGAAAGACCACACAAATAAGGGAAATTGAAAGTGCAGAGGAGGTGCAGATTTACATATCTGGTACCTCATTTGCATATTCTTCTTTCAAAAGAGCTCTTTTCAAAAGAAGAGAAGCAGTGTAGACGTGGCTCTTTCAAAAGTAAACCTCATCTTTGAAAGAACTCTTTTTCCCTTTTTTTGTGGGAAGAAGGGTTCTTTCAAAAGAAGCTCTTTTGGAAGAAGAATATGAAAATGAGGTGCCGGATATGTATGTCTGCACCTCATTTGCATGACTCTTTCAAAAGAGGAATGCAAGTGTAGACACAGTAATTCTTTCAATTTGCTTTCAAAAGAACACTTTTTGTGTGTAGAGGCTCCATGAGATCTTTCGAAAGAGCCCCCTTCTTTCAAAAAATCTTTTGAGAGAACTTGCTGGTGTAGATGCAGCCCTGCTGTGCTCTGCCCTTTCCGCAGTTGCCTTTCCATGGGGTGGGGGCAATTTTGGTATGATTGGTTTGTGGTTGAAATTTTCAATATAAATTCAAGATGTTGTCATAAACCACGGCCATGATTTCTGTGCTACACTGTACGATACAGCCACTTGGGATCTCAGTCACGTCAAAGGTGGGATCACCCACCCCTTGAACAAAAGGAGAGCCCTCATTAACTGCTAACCTTAATACAGACGTGAACAGTTCTGATTCCCTCCAGCAGAGGGCCGCGATAGGCATGCACACTAGCTCGTTTGTGAAGTAAATATTGTATTATGACAGTATTTACTTATTAGCACAGTGTGCTAGGGAAAGACAAGAACTTGGGACTATTTTCAGGACTGAACCACAGCCTTAGCTCTCCTTGTATTTTTCAGAGCTGAAACTTCTCCAGCCAGCATGGGGGCCTATTTTAATCCTTTCTATTTATTTTGCTAAAAGTCTGAAACTGTAGTAACCTCCACCAGCCTTGGGCCAAGCAATGAGCATCTCAGGGCTGACCCCAGAAAGAGTGCCTCTTGCAAAGCTATTGAAACAGCCTCGGGACTATAACTTCCACATTAAACATTGCAAAACCCTTGTGCCATTGGCATTTTGGTTTAACCCTAGATTCTAGAACCAACTTTTAAACTAGTCTTTCCTTGACATTCATGGGGTGGATCTGAGAAGGATACACAACTAAGCCGCTTGGCAATGAGAGTTTGGTTTTAGAAAGAGGCCTGAGTAATAAAAGGAGTTTCTACAGAGAAAGAAAACTGTAAGCATGTATGGATGCACACCCATTCATTCTTAACCAAAGGCCTCCCTGTTACACAATCTTTCACACACTCCTTCCCTGCCAAAAGTCAGTCAGTTTCTCTCTCCCACATATATCTCCTACCACCAGATCTTTCTCTTTCTCTCCCCAGCATGTACCCTTTCCACATATAGAGATGAAGAGAAGTGTGCTCCTATCCCAAGTTCACAGAATCCCCAGTTCATTCCTATGGATTAACATTTTAAAGTGTATTTCACTTTTTTCCTTAGACACCCTCTGTTTGTTGAAAGGCTGGAATTCCACTGGAGATTAACCTCCAGGACAGATTATGTCCCTATCTCACGTTTCCTTAAGCTACCTTCCTACCTTGCAAAGCAACCAGATGACTACATTTTTCCCTCCCCAACACCCCCTTCCCACCCACTGCACACACATATCTACCACTGTAGGCAGGCAACTGTTTGCATCAGCTTCCAGTCTTTTGATTAATGGGTTTTCCACATTGAGCTGCACTATGTGGGTAACAAGAAAATCTTATTAAAGTGAAATGAAGTAGCAAAAAAACTATCACATCAGTAAAACTAAAATCTCATACAGTACCTATCCTCCTTTCACAGCATTCCTTCTTGCCCTATAAAAGAGGGGGAAAAGAAAACAAACCAAGCAAAGATCAATACCAGCACTAGCAATAGAGAGACTTCAATATATATAGGAAATTAATCGTTACCACTAAAGACACAGTCTCTCTTTTAATGAAGGCTGCTGCAATATCATTGCAACAACTAGCAACCCACATGTTCTATTACAACAGGTTGAGCCAGTGCACGATCCCCTGTGCCATAGTTAAAAAAAAAATCAGATGCCTAAACGTGAGGCTGCTTTATTTCACATGCAGAGATCTACCCTAGCACAGGCTTTTTGCTTTAGCTTTCCTTGCAGAAGAGAGCTGGTGATAGCTTATTTACCTTCCTACCGATCTTTGAACTATGTGGCTTTTATTTGAATAAATTCAATCAGCTGTTTCAAATGATGCCTTTACCCTCTGGAGCTAATTCTCACATTAATTTTTGCTTAAAACCCATGTTTTAAGTTTTCAACCAAATATCTACAGTCTGCAGGATGAATTTCTATTAAAGGACCTTGAAGAAAAGGGAGCCTCTGGGTAAGCAGAAACGTCATAATGTCTGGACAGCGCTCCTTGTTTTGTAGCTTTTATAAGTTATTTGTAATAAAATGAAAGGAAAATGATAGGTTGCTTGAACAGAGAAATTTGGTTTGATCTGTAAATATTGGGTCAGATCCTGCAAAATACTGGTGCATTTCCACTTGTATTAATTATGTTGATTTCGGTCTCTCCTAAAATAGCCTTAACACAGAAGATATTTAAGTTATTTTTTCATGAACTTAAAGAGACCTATTCTGATTTCAGTGACTCTGATGTACATTCCAGAGTGACTTTAGTGAAGCTATTCTGGATTTACTCCAGCAACACTGGTTTAAGAATTTAGCCTTCATGCTTATTTTAAAAGAAAGCTAGTAAGTGTCAATCACAACCACCTTGTTCAACAAACTACAGCAAAAACTGAAAAATGTTTTTTGCGCATAAGGTGGCTGAGTGCCTTGCAAGCAGGTAGTGAACAGCAGCAAAACTTCAATCATCAGCTGGTGTAAATTGTCTTACCTCTGCTGAGGTTGATGGTGCTACTCTGAATTTCATACTTGCTGAGAATTTGGCCCCTGGCATGGAAGTTGCAGAGCAGATTTTTTTTTATTGTATCCTTTGGGGAAAAACGTTGTCAGGAGAGAGAAGAGAATGTTTTGCTTTTAAAAATCTGTAAAAAGTCAATGCGATTCCTAAGAATTTACTTGGGTTAAGGTCTTTTCTTTTTTAAATTCTAGAAAGCTATCATAAAAATCTTTTTAGCAGCCCTTTGGAACTTAACATGTTGTAAATGGGGTATACTTTTATATCAAGCCTGTGTTATTCTGTATATCTTTATATATTTGCCACAGATGTTGTTTAATCATTGGCAGAAGTACTTATTTGTTTAAATCTCTTCCGCGTGCTCAGCAATGTCCAAGCCACAGAAACAGACATAATCTCTGGCTGAGGAGCCATATGGGTCCTATTCTGTAAATGCAGTGCAATGTTCGCTATTGTAAGTAGCCAACGGATCTCCTAATAGAGCCAAGAGCTGTGAATAATAGTTGTCTCAGAACTGGGCCTAAAATTAAGATTCACATGCCACACTCTGATCTTTGTTACTTTGATGTAGATCTGAGATAACAGTTAAAAACAAGGGATTTACGCCAGATTTTTATCCAGGTAAATGAGAACAGTATTTGAGACTAAATAGGATGAGTATTCTTCTTCTTCATCTTTCTGAATAAAGAAGACACCATACACCATGACAAAACTATCATTTTTATCTCATTTTGTGATGCCCCAAACCCCATAATCTAATTGTTACACAGCCTTGCTCATGAGAATGGCTCAAATATTAGCTTAAGGTTGCAATAACAATTAGCAGTGCAGAAGCTTAAGCTATCTGGGTAAATCACAGGGTTTGCATACCATATTTTCTTATCCCTGTGTGTCAGGGGCACCTTTTCATTTCATCTTGGAAATTTTTAAGTTGTACTGATTTCCTCTCCTGGAGATTTGTTTTGCATAGTCATATATCATGCACTTTATTTATATTTTAAGATGTGGACAAGGGTACACTACATACAACAGAAGTCCACTATGTTCCAAAAAACGATAACAGGGAATCGAGCATTTAGTAAGAGTAGGATGGTAGTACCAGATAACACTGAGAAGTATTTTGAGTAGCTGGATCTGGTGGGCTGAGTATAGAACTGAGCAAGGGATTAAAGATATGAGTGTGCACTGCCTGTCACCCCAGATAGTAGTTTATTTCTGTGCAAAGTAACTGCCAGATACTCCCAGCAGCGTAAGTGAATGGAGAATATTACCATTTTACCCTCACTTTGCACAAAGAGTTGGGCAAAAATCAGACTCATGGTGCTCTAATCCTCACAGGGCTACAGACTTACTCTGTGACCTTAGGAAAGTCACATAGACTGAAATTTTCAAATGTAGCCACTGCTGTTAGGCGCATAGGACCTACTTCTCATTTACATGGACACAGCCTTGCACTGTAATGGGGCTTTAGGGTAGGTCTACAAAGCAAAGTTATTTTGAAATAACAGCTGTTATTTTTAAATAACATTGCTAGCATCTACACACAATGCAACAGCTATTTCAAAATAAGTTTGAAATAGCGGCTGGCTTATTTTGAAATAGGTAAACATCATTCTATAAGGAATAGTGTCTATTTAGAACTAACTATTTTGAACTAGGTGCTGTTAAGACAGGAAATAAAGCCTATTTCAAAATAAGCCATAGTGCACTAAAAAGCTCTATGTGTGTAGATGCTGTATTTCAGAATAGCTAGGTGTTATTTCAAAATGCATTTTTGGTCACATCTACACTCACTTCCCCCCCCCCCACCTTCTGGAAGTGGCACAGTAATGAGTAGAGTGGAAGATGCAAATGAGGCATGGATTAAAATATCTTGCACCTCATTAGAATATTCCTGCAAGATCTCGCTTCTGGCAGATCCCCATCCGGAAGCAAAAGCTGGCGTGTAGACAGGGCTCCTTTGGAAGGAAACAGGGGTCCTTCTGAAGGAAATCCCCCTTTTGGAAGACCCTTCTTCTGCAAACATTACTCACAAGGCAGTTAGTGAGATGAACTCCATCATGTTTGTGCTGCGGTCTGAAAATGCAAAATGGATTGTAACATCTGACTGGTAATGTGGGACTGCCTTTACTCACAATGCACAGCAGCTCGCTCAGTGTGAAAAGTGCTTCCTCATGCTCAGACACAACAGTGATGAGATCTGTGGAAGCACCTGAACAGAACGAGACATGAGCATGAGTAGCACAGCTGGGCCCTGTATTAATAATAGTCATTTCTAAGGCAGTGAGGGTACACCCTTCTCCATACGACTGGTCGTAGTATAAGTCTGACAGGACTCAGTAATAGGTGTACGCTGCAAGTGAAGGTCTGATTGTAGCACAAGTAAGTATATTTGCGCCAGCTTTAATACAGCTAGCCAAGGTAAAGGGAGTATGGCAGCACAGGCTAGCAGCCAGAGCATGAGTCCACTGGGGCACCTGGGTACGCTCAGGCTAACTAGCCCATGACATCACATCTCACTACTATTCTTACCTTTGTGAGCGAGCATGCATGCGTATGCCTACCCTTGCAACAACAGCACTTTCACTTACAGTGTAGATATACCCAGTCAGATTGTTTGTGTGACTGAGAATCTGCAATATCAGCCACTTGTTTTGTTGCACCAACCATACTCTGAAAATGCATCCTTCATTGCAGTGGGGAAATTGAGCTACGTAGCCTGTTGCAGGACCAGACCTCTGAAGTACAAACATTTCTCCTGATAGTTTTACAATTACTCACATTTCAGTGGGAGTTTGTAACCTTATAGAAAGTACACTCCAGTGTCAGATAGTAAAGTCACAATTTACTCAGCAATGACGATGTCAAAGGCTGGCTTGCCCTCTAAAGGATGTTGAACGTAGCCCTGCCCTGACCAATCTCTTGCTTCAGAATTGATACTGAGAGGGATCTGCTGATAGCTTTGGGATCACCTTGATACATAGGCCAGTGATTTATCCCACAGGCTTACAGAGGGTCTGGCTGACCTCATTTACACTGATTTATATCAGGAGAAGCTTCAGTAGAATCATACTGGTATAAAACTGATGTGAGATCAGGCCCTATACATCACTAAAAAAGTAAGCTAAAACCTCAGTCAACTTACATTCCTGATTTAACAGTTCTATGAATAACAGGGAATCAAAAGTTTAATATCCTGTTTGATGTTCTATTTACTTATACTCTGAATGCTTGTTTATGAATGTTGCGTACAGCATGAGACTCAGCCTTAAAATATTACATAGTGTAATGTCGCTTATTGCATTTGGTAATAAATGGCATCAGTTGCATGATTATTTGGATTTGTAGGCTGTCTACAAACACATCCCATGCAATATGTGCTTTTATAACACAAAGAATACAACTAATATGATTCAGCAGAGAGAAAAATAAACAAGAGATGTTGCTGGTGTATTCAGGATAACTGTGTATTTCCCAGTAACCTGATGCGTCATCAATATACTGAGCATAGTAACCAGCCCGTCCTTTCCTTCTCTTTAGATACCACCAGCTGGAAATGCTGCTTTTCTTGCAAAGTGGAGGGTTCAGTCTTTAACTCTTATTGACATTAAGTGTATCTGCTGATTTTTCTAAAGAGTGCTTATGAATACAGTAGGCTCCTGAGCTACATCAGGGTTGCACTCCTGAGCACCCGTGACTAACTCAAATTCCGTGCAAGTTGGCAGGGGAGCCAGGAACCAGGCGACAGCCTGGCTCCCACCTCCCCTGGGCTTGTGAAAGCCAGGAGACTTACTAGCATACCGGTGCAGAGCTGAGAACTGACTGGCTCTCCAGAGTGTAGGCTAACACCCTAGGCAGGCTCAGGAAGCCGAGGATGCTTAGGGAGCAGAGGTTAGTGTGGTGTCTCAATCTCCTTTGTAAAATGGAGATATCTATCTCAAATAGGATATTGGAAGATAAATTGGTTAATATTAATAATAAGTGCATTGGAGATGTCAAACATACAAATGCTACATTTTTATGGGCAGTAGTATTTATTAATGATGCACGAAGTATTTATTTCATCTCCTTGTTCCTTATCCGTATTGGATGTCGCAGGAAACTAAGATAATCTGTCTGGAGAATTCACAGGAAACATATACTGTAAAAATAGAGGGCTGGGAAGGACCTTGAAAGGCCATCTAGCCCAGCTCCCTGTGCTGAGACAGGATCAGTGCATATGTTAGAAAATGCTACATGAGTGTAGGAGCCAAAGTTCTGCCTAGTGCCTTCTCCCCTGTGCAGGATGGGGAACAGTAGCTCAATGGTGCAACTCTGCCTCCTTTCCCCGCTGGGACTGGTGATGTAGGCAACTTGTGCAGGAGGAGTTGCTGATGCCCTTTACTCTCCTGAGTGGGCATTCAGCCAGGCTCCCAACTGAGAACTGAGCCCAGGGAGATCAGCAAGTGATGCAAGAAGTGTAGGTCAGTGTCAGTAACTGAATCCAGATCCTCTCAAGCCTTGCCTAGTGCTTTACCACAAGCCCATCTTTCCTCTCCTCAGATAATGATGTGCTTGCTTTATCACCTCTTAGGTTGTTACTAAGTTCATGTTAAGGCTTGGCTGAAAGGTGTTCCTTATAGAAGTGCAAAATAGTATTCATAAGCCTCTCTCACATGCTGACCCTAGAGGAAGGAATGACCCAAATTCAGATCTATTCTTCTGATAATACTGAGACTGGTCTGAAGAGAAATAACTGTTTCTTTCCCTGGCATATGAACGGGTGTATGTCTACAGTACTATCTGAGCCAGATTCTGTTTTACATCAGCACAATTCTGGAGTAACTAATCTAAAATTAGAGAGAGGTGGCTGTGTTAGTCTGTATCTTCACAAAACAAAAAAGCAGTCCTGTAGCACTTTAAAGCCTAACAAAATTATTTGTTAGGTGATGAGCTTTTGTGGGCCAGACCCATTTCTCCAGTTAGTACTTCAGGACTGCTTTTTTGTTTCATTTGAAATTAGCAGAGCTAAGTATCATTATCGAAAAACAATATGATATTACACAAGTGTATAAGACATCGGAATTTGTCCCAGTGAGTTAAAATCTCTTTTGCCGTGAGGATGTGCTGTGAATCGGAGGGAAAATCGGGCTTATATTTTATTTGACTCCAAATATTGTCTGATAGGCTGCGTATCCTGTTACAGTTGAATGGTGATTTCAACTCTCATGGCATTTCTAAATGGGTTCTTACACTGCTGAAGTTAGCATGGTAGTCAAGCACCTTCATTAAAAAGACTGTGCATTAAACTGTCCATATTCATGATTCTGAGCCTGAAATTACTTAAGAATAAAACAAAGTTGATGATCTATTCTGTCTATTTTGTACATTGAGGTGAGAGATAAATCAGATGGATGTCATGTGTTGGTACAATAAAAGAGTAATTATAGTTCGGGTACTTTTTCAACGTGTTTCTGGCTAGTCACTCAGGCTGCAGCTACACTACAGCAGTCTTTCTAAAGATGATTCTCCAGAAGATCTCTTCTGGAAGATTTTTCAAAAGAGCGCATCCACACAAAAAAGTGTATTGAAGGATCAATCCACTCTTTCAACAGAGAGTGTCCACACAGCCCCTGCTCTGTCAAAAGAATGAGCCAGGGATGGAAAAATTGGGCGCCGTGAAGACAGCTCTTTCGAAAAAAGTGCAGCATCTATACTTTTTTTTTTTTTGTTTTTTTTTTTGAAAGAAGCTTTTGTAAGGAGGCACTCTCCCTGACCAGGAGCAGAAGATGGCTTCTGGAAGAAGAGTCACATTCTTTCAATTTCAGATTGAAAGAGCGCATTTTGTGTGTGGCCACTCCGTGTGTTCTTTCGAAAAAGGGCTGGATTTTCTGAAAGAACTTGCTAGTGTAGATGCACCTTCAGGGGATGGCCTCTAAACTGGAGTTGTTCAAGGCTGTTCTGTCATACCCTATGGATTTCTTTAAAAAAGGAGCGAGAGCAAGTCTAAGTTTTCAGGGAGGAAAAAATATAAGTAGAGAGGAGTAATTTGATCCTCTGGGCAATTTATACTCCTTTTGACATGATCCCCACTTCTTTATGCAAATCTGGCTGCTTTTTGGGTAAGAAATGAGTAGTGTTTCTGGAGACAAAGGAACCCTGGTTCCAAGTAAATTAGAATGAGAGCGTCAATCTCTCATTTTACGTTGGCCCCATATGGTCTGTGAAACATGTTTATACAATACCCAACCACTTTATTTGTCGAGTGAGCTCCTTTCATGCAAACTGCATTGCAAAATGCTTTCTGTAGTTTAAAAATACATTTACAGAGTTAAATTATAAATAATTCAGAGGGAAAGAGAAAATAATAGGCACCGGCAAAGGAGAATAGAGACCTATACATTTACAGGACCTTACATCTTATTGCCATAAATAATTATCTTGTACATATTACCTGTAAGGTGAGTGCATGGTCCCTGGCAGAATTATAGAACTGAATGTCAGCTTTGGAGCTCAGCTACCATATGTAAATAGGTTTAACTGTGCTCTTGATTTTACTGTCCTTACTGTATCTCCTTTTGCTGTATCGGCACCATACGGTAAACCTATTTTGTACTGCACAAGTAAAAAGGTTTGCAAGCATGTGAGCTGTATCCCGTGGTATTTATTAAGGCAAAACTCCAGCTGATTTCAGTAGGAGCTCTGCCTAGGTAAGAACTGAGGACCTGCTCCTATCTTCAGCTCCATCTCATGTGGCTTTGGAGTGGGACTTATGGCATGACTGAAGAAATTGGTGCTTTGTAATCAAGGAGAGAGAGGCTTACAGCCTAGTATTGCAACACAAGCTGTTGTGATAAACTTGCTATATAGGGGCCAAATGCTGAATGTCAGGCCATAAGGGGAAGTGCTTTATTATCCATACTCCAGTATCTTGCAGGAAATCCAAAGACAAAATTCCAGCCAACTCCTTTCCTTCCACTCAGGGGAACCCTGATCACAAAGCCACCAGTGGAGGAACCCCCCAGCTGTTCCAGCAGAACTAGGGATAGAGGAGTTTTACTATGGAGAAATGCCAGGGGCCTTATAATCAGGATAGAAGCACCAGAACACAGAACTATTTGCTTCTTCATATCAAAGTGGGGAAATCCCACACACACTAATACAGTAGAAAGATTTGAGGGCATTCTCCCTGTGATTCTCCTTCCTATAGCCTTTTGCACCAAGGGTGGAATCTGGTCATGAGTTAAGACTGCAGAATTTGGCTATTAACCATTGCTGTGTTCTGAATTCTAGTGTAACTTGTCCTCTTTATCAAGAGTCAGACACTGAATCGGCTTTGAATTCTGATTTCATCAGATGCAAAAACTTTGCCACCAGTTCAGGTCCTGAGCTTATTTCACACGGACAGATGGGACTGCCCATGCACCATGTTGTGGGATTGCACTTCTGCCCTTCAAAGATGCATGCACATCCCTAACATTTGATCAGTGGATAGTGCCATGGGCTGTGTTTATGTAACCCACCCACCTATGCATGGCTCACTGTCCCATGTAGTGGCACCTAGACCACTTCATAAAGAAAGAATAAGTGTTCTCTACATTCTAAGCTGTGAGGTAATTGGCTTTTAGCTCAAATTGTAGAGGTTCCTGCATGAAGCTCCAAAGCTCCCAGATTTGAGTCTGCCTCTGGGCAAGTATCAGAGAGGTAGCTGTGTTAGTCTGTATCTGTGGGCAGTTGCATTTACATTGCAGAGTTATTTTGGGATGCTGAGGTACCCTGAAATAGCTATTCCATGCCTATGAAACACGTCTGGTATTTTGAAATATTTTTCTAAATACTGGGCATGCTATTTCGATATCCTCTACCTCTCGTTGCAGGAGGAGTAAGAGACATCTTGAAATAGCACAGTGTATCGACATTTGGCGCTGTGTACATAGCACCAAATGCCAAAATAGCCTACTTCAAATTTAACTCAAAATAGGATACACACTGTGTGTATCTTATTGGGAGTTAAGGGTGCAGTGTAAATATATCCACAGGGTTCTTAGAGCCTGATCACATGTGGATTATTCACATGGCTCACCCCATTAACTTTCACAGGATGACTCATCCAAACAGGGGCTTCAGAATGAAGCCTTCATTAACCAGATGAGTCCTTCAGTTGTAAATACCAGGCTGCAGACTTGAACCAGGGACCTCTAGAACTTAGTGTAGGAGCCTCTACAGTTTGAGCCAAAAGGTGGTAAATACCACTGTTTATTTGAACAGGATTACTCTCCTAAGAGACAAGTGATTGCAAAACCTGTTTATGAATGTTATTTAATCCAGTGGCAGAAAGAAAGAATAGTGTATTTCTAATTTTGCATTGCACAGATCTCACAAGCTTTGAGGACTGAAAAAGGGGCCTGTATTTTTAACAGAATTAAGAGTATGAAGGGTATGACTTCTTTAAAAATAAGGGAAAAAATTGGACTTTCAGCCTAAACAAGGGGTTATGTACCTCTTATGTTCCATAAGATGTGAGGTTTTGGATAGGTCTCTGCAGTGTTTTACTGATTTAAAATGCATGCATCTATGCCATTTGATTACCCTTGTAATAAAAAATTCTTTACCACTGGCTCTCAGCTGGTGTGGTGCCTATTGGTAAGGGCATACCTAATCAGCTGAAGACACCTCTGCTGTTGCAAGGCACCTTTGACCACAGCAGATGTTGCTATTTTTGCTTGATGAATGAGAACTTTATGATCTGTGTTTCCATTGTTTTCTGGGAGCAAATGTCAGTGTGGAAACACAACCTGACATCAGGACCATTAAGTGATAATCTGAGCAGCAGCTTTAGGACTCGATCTCCTTGTCCCCTGGAGCAGAAGGTCTAATGGGCTAATGCATTAGACTTTTCAATCACCTTCTTGCACCACAGATGAAGCTTCTTTACAAATTCTGCAAAAGCACTGTGTTTCTGTACCCTGCATCTTGCACAGAGCATTGCAGAGCAGCATGTTTACTACATTACAGAACATGTGTGTGCATGATATGACTGTCTGTGCTCTGATCACAGGCATTTTTAAATGAACAGCCTTGTGAAGACAGCCTGAAAATCTGCACGCAGCACACTTTTTCAAACACAGTAATTTGTTCTGAATTTAAGTAGGGGATTTTTCCTAAGCAAAGTAGGCTTCCCATGAAATTTACTATTGTTCAATTTTCCCAAAGCATCAGTGCTTAGTTCAGTTAACAAGGAAAGGCCAATCATGTAAAGAATGATGATCTGTTAAATTTGAATTTATCAGCCAGTCTAAACACAAATGTGCTACTATGTATTCGAGGAGACCAGTTTTTATTAGTATTTTAAAAAAATAAATTCAAAAATAAAATAATCACAGTAAATGTTCTGATGAAATGGAAGAACTTCAAAACTGTGGGAAAGTATCATACATCAGTAGGAACACTAAAAGAACAAAGAAAAGCAAAAGTTATATGCAATTGCAAGTGAAGATGTTCCATTTCCTTTCTAAAATCAAATGTAAGCTGCTCATGTGACTGATTTAGTATTGAACAAGAAGGGGAAAATTGCGTCTTGGCATTTAAATGGAAATGTTTTTTTGTCCAGAAATTTTGGAAGCTTGCACACCGTACAATTTTATGAAAGGCTTATAAAATTACCATTGAATTTGGATGAGGTAAATTCTGGTAGATACAGTACAGACATTTTCCTATAAAAATTTGCCCTTCTAGAGACCCAAATTATCTTCCCCTTAATTTCAGTTCCCTGGTTTGCGTGTATTATAGAATCAATAACATCAATCAAATATAGTTCATTTTTAATAGATACAATTTTAAAAAGCAGTAATAACAGCAGCTCTTCTGTATAATAGATCTTTGCTCCACGTGTCAGGAAGAGTCCTGCTGGTTACAATGACACTGATTTGCAGCATGCCCTTTAGCTTTGTTTTCTGGATTTGGACTAACACACAAACCCTTTTTTGCTCTTCCTGAGGGCTGGAAATGATAGGATGAGAACTAGAGAGAAAAGGAAGCAGGAGGCAAAACTCTTGCCTCACTGGCTTAAAGGTACCATGTGAAAACCCAATTCCAGTGTTGCATTATGTATTAGTCTTAGTAATAGTATTCAGACAGTACAATTTTAGGACCTAATCCCGCAATCATTCTACATATGGGATTTCCATGGAATCTAGTCATTATTTTGCACTGCATCTTTTGTGCAAATAGTACTGAGCATTGCATATGAGTTCAGCATAGTGTGGAAGATACAGGAAGATGCAGTCTCTACTCCAAGAAGCTTTCATGTAATATACACACAGAGATGAAATATTTAGACTTACATACATGAAGCTTCTAGTCTGAGATGCTGCAGAAGCCATTCATTGCTAATTACTGAGAGGTTTTTCAGGATTGAGAGCCTTTCACTTGGGAGAAGAGAGTTGTTAAATGAGTGAGAACATGACAAATCCAAGTGTGGGAAGGAACACGGAATGATTAAAATTTTACAGTTAAATTTTACAATTACATTTATATCTTTGTTTGCATAGTAAACTATTATTAGTGTATATTATTTATGTTAATGTAGCATCTAGATGCCCCAGCCAAGATTGAAACCCCACTGCATTGGGCCCTGTGCAAACACACAGTGCAGACAGTCCTTGCCTCAAGTACTGCGATTCTACATAGACAGATAAAGGGTTGGGGGAAAGGAAGGGAGCTTGTACCCACTTTACAGGAAGTGGTTCAAGCAGAGATTGTGGTTAGAGAGATTGTAGTTAGATAAGTGGTTAGAGAGATTGTAAGTGACTTTCCCAAGGTCACACAGGATATCAGTAGCAGAGCTGGATACTAAACCCAGGTCTGAGGCCCCATCCAGTACCTTAATCACATAACCCTCCTGTCCTCTCTTAAGCGCATATTAATTGCCAAAGTGTTCCCTGTGATTTCCTGCCCCTGAAGGCAAGTTTTAAAAAATACAGCCTGAGGCTGATTTTTTTTTTTAAAAATGCAACACCTGGCAGTACAAATTTTTTCAGCCTTAAGAAATTATATTTTGTGTCATATAACTAAATGCTTGCAGTCTGCCCCTTCCCCCCTTCTATTTGTAAAAGAGAGAAAGAGCAACATAATTGTAGATTCCTATTTTAAAAATAACATAAAATAAACCAAGCCGCACACATCCCTTGCCGGGATTTCTCTCTGCGATCTCTGAACAAATCGCACAAAGGCGAGGCATGATGCAAGTAGCCTGAAACTAGCGGCGGGGAATCAACCGCGGCGTTGGTTTGCTCATCACACTGGCGGCTCCGCAGTGAGACAGCCCTTAAATATGGCCAGGGAGGGACAACCCCCCCGCCCCACTCTCCAAGGGGGCGTGGAAACCTGGGCTGGGGCTGTGCCACTCCGAGATGGCCCTATCGGCAGCATCACCTGAGCGGAGCCTTCCTCTCCCCCCCCCCCCTTTTTTTTTTCGCCTGAGTGGTGCAGACCGCTTTGAATGCATGTGTGCTTGTCATTCCCAGGCACTGTAGGATTGGCTGCTGCCTCCCATTCATGCAACCGGCGTGTGGCTCCTGCCTCTCGCTCTGTGTGCAGACCAGGGCGAGCGTGGCGAGGGGAGCTCGCTGGACAAGCCTTTGGATTTGCAGCGGCTCAGTCCGAGCGGGGCCACGCCGGCCGGGGGAGACGCCGGAGCAGCCTGGCTGGGTGGCGGCGGCGGCGGCGTGGTGGATCTGCCGGCGGCGGGGAGCGCCCGCGCCGGGCTGTAGTTACCCACTTTGGGCTCGCGCTGCGGAGAAGGGGCGCCGCGCCGGGGGGAGCCTGCAGAGATGGTAAGGCGGCGTTTCGCGGGGGGAAGCGGGTTCCGCTGTCCGCCTCCTTCAGCCCGGCCTCTCCCCCGCCCGCCTCACGCGGGCTCGGGGCGCTCTGAGTCGCCTCCCGCCCCCAGATCCTCTCCAGGACACTTTAAACCTTCTCCCCTCCGGGTGTTGTTACCTCCCCGGCTGCCTTCTCCCAGCCTTTGCCTTTGCGCCGCCCGGCTTCCCTCTCGCATCCCTCCTAGCGGCTGCTCCAGCTCTCTCCTGCTCGTGGCTCAGGCGGGGGTTTGCTGCTGGCTGGAACCCTGCTGGGTAGCCGGGGCCCCGAGCCTCTAAGATTTAGGTGGTTTATTTAGGAGGGTTACTTCCCCCCCTCCCTCCATCCTCCACGCCCCTCTCCACCCCAGCGCATCTGAGCCAGCTGGGATGTCAGGGCTTCCCAGCAAGGCGGCCCAAGACTGCAAGAAGGAAGGGACCGAAGCTAGAGTTCTTGCTAGATTATAAGATGTGGGATTCTGCTTATTGCATTTGTCAGTAAGGTCAGCGAAAAGAGGATGCCATTATTTCTCACCACAACCCCCTTTCTAACCCTGCCGCCCTCTCCCCGGGGGTGTGTTTACATTTGGATGGGTGTTAGAGTTGCGGTTGGGTTCCACATATTCCAAAGGATGGATGTCGCTTTAAAAAAAATCTGCTAGACTACAACTTGGGAGACAAACCCCTTTCTTAGCAGTTGTTTTTTAACCCCTCTCTTCCCGTCCCCTGCCTTCCAACATCCTCAGGCATAGTTTGGCATTTTTGAAGAGATATGGGAGTATGCGGGTGGGCGGGGAGAGGAATCTGGGGAGTATTATATTTTGATTGGTGACTTAAATTCTAGACAACTTGGACATGAAATATGAAATGTGGTTACGTAACATAGAATGCACGGGCTCCTTAACCACATTTCTCAAAACTATGTGTTTGTTTTGCTAAAAACTATTATTGATATAAAATTGCTGTTATATTTAACTTTGAAAGTGGCAACTGCTAAATATACTTGCAGTGCTTTTAAAATAAATGTTGTAAAGGTTGCATGTGAAACTATTCATTTATGCTATAATGCTGGACTATATTGGGTTGGAAAACATTCTGGTCTCAACCACGTAAGAAATGGGGCCAAATTTGGAAACTGTTAGCAAATAATGTATTTGTATGACTCTTTCTAATTTATTGGGTAGATTATGAACGCATTTTACAGTATCATTCAATAGAGATGTGCCTGAATACTTGATGCCAAAACTTTCCATTCTTTGGGTTGCATATTGTTCAGTTCCTGTTCTTTCAGGAAAGAGTGATTCTTAAGGTGTAGCACCTTCCCCAGATATGCCTCTCAGTCTGTTATTAATTGTATTTTTAACATTCAACTTCATTTTAAAAGTTAAGTTTTTATGACACAAAATGACAAAAGCAAAGGACAACTTAAAATTGAATTTGGCTGTGTCCTTCACATATTCATTTGTCCTTTGGCATTGCAGCTCATCACAGGATACTGTGCTATGGACCATATATTGAAGGAGTCAGAGGGGAACAGTTAATGTGTTCTAACCAACCCAAGTCTCATGCGTTTTCTGCATACTTGGCTCCAGAAAAACAGTTTGCTTTTGACATAGCTCATCCCTTCCCTGGAGAGTGTTTTGCACCAGCCTGTGCCACTATTCCTGCAGAACCCAGAATCTACCATATATACCTGTAAAGTACCACTACCATGTGTGCCAGCAGCTCCCAGGCACATTGTGTGCAAAAGCAGCAACAAGTTGAGGACTGGGTATCAGTTACAGAAAATAGATTCCTCTCATGCATTTTTTTGGGGAGGTGGGGAGCAGGTTGTGAGAGGCTGCTCCTAATTTGTACTTAATTTATTTTATTGGCCTTTTCAGAGTCAGATGCCTCCCACTTTGGGTCAGCCTGTAATGCTTTATAGGCTCTGATGAAGAAACCAGAGTAGCCACATATATTTTTGTGTATATGACCAAGGGGAAGAAATCCCTCGCTCTCGCTCTCTCTTTCTCTATTTTTTTCCCCAGCAGAAAATAAGGACTGGAGACAGTGGGGCTCCCTTCTTTTCTGATGCTGCTTGTGATAAGGACATCATTGTGTTTGCTATTTTGTGTCAGTTGCCAGTCTCTTTCCCTAGATAGAGTCTTCAGTCCCAGCCTTTTACCTGCCGCTGAATAAATTCTCCTAGCTCCAGCTGTTCAGGGCCATTAGGATTTCCTGCTGCCACGATCCTTAATAACATGATTGAGGAAAAAATGCTTGTGCAGAGGAATAACTGGTTTTTGTTGCCAGCAGATGTGGGGGTTTATGTGCGGGGTGAGTGGGGAGGCCATATGCAGAGGGGACATTTACTCCAAACAGTCATTCCTTCTGTTTTTGCTCACCTCAGGGGCTGGGTCTTCTACTTTGCCAGGGATCTTCCCAGGAAAGAGGGAGAAGGTCTGTGAAGAGTTGGTGTGGTGTGTGTGTATGTGTATGTGGGTCAACAACCTGTTTCTTCCTTGCCCCTCAGCCTGAATCCCTTCAAAAGCCATTGCAACGGGAAGCTCCAGCAGCGCTAATGCATATCCTACTCAGGCTGGGGATCCTGCTGAGATTTGCCTCTGTACCTCACCCCTACTTTCTTTTCTGGGTGTGTTCATCTCCACCTGTCTTTGGAGAGTGAGTCTGTCTCTTCACTTCAGTTTCTGGGTACTCTGTGTGTGTGTTTTGTTGCAAGGAGAGCACCTTTTTGTGGAGGGGTGTTTCTCAGATATGTTTTTAGGAGGCTGGCAATGGGAAGGGAGAGCTGTCTTCTGTGGCAGGAGAAAAGGGGACAAGTGGTCTTCAGGGATTTGTTTTAATTGAAAGGGGACAGAGGACTAAGGGGAGGAGGACTTAGCTTTTGCTAATTTTAGAGGGTAAGGTTGAAAGGAAGGCTACTGGAAGAAGAAAAAAGGTGAATGAGAGGAAAAATTGTTTGCCTGATTTTAGTGGGGGAGTGGGATGTGAAGGGATGTGCCCTTCTCTGAGGGTTTTTGCTAAGCTGGTGGGAGACGGCAAATGCCATTTCTCTTCTTGGAGGTTTGCAGAAGGTGGGAGCTTGGGAGAGACGAAATTACATTCTCTGTTTTCTGCAGTACCTCTAAATTAATTTGCTTGAATAACTAAAATTCAGTCACTCTACTCTGGCTTGCAGGTAACATGATGGCAGTTGAAATACTGATTTTCTTATTTTGTTTTTAGGAGTGTAGGTGTGAATTGAGGGGGGTTTTTTTCTCCCTTTTCCTCCAAGTTTTAACTGAAAAGCCATCCTCCCCCCTCCACATCCCTGCTAGTGTATACAATGCTTCAATTTAAATAGTTTGCCTGTATTGTTAAGATTTTTTTTTCAGTTTGGCATATATTGTTTTTCTGCCCAAGAAAACAAAACAGTTCCTGTGGTTCCATTTAAAAATAGCTGAGATACTTGAACAAAACTATCCTTCTCCTTCCCAGGAAAGTCATTTCCAGTTTTGTTAGCATTTCTGCTTCAGTGGTTCATTTTCTGACAGAATCACGTCCTTGTGAGGGAGCAGAACCACAGGCTTATGTAACTTGATGTTTCCAGATCAAAAGTTACAAATATTGCAGTAATAAAATGATGAGGTGGATTTGGCAAGATTAATGTTGTGTGACATGAATGATTTCTTATTAGGATTTTAAATAAATGCTATTTTAATAGTTAATTCAAAAATAATAGTTGAATAAATGACAAACCAGTTTCTTTTCTTTATCATCACTACTTTGTTTTATCTTTTGGCCCTAGATAGTTAAAAGCATTCCAACCCCTATTTGTGTATGTTTCGTACATATTATATAAAACTGAAACAACTGAATTTGAAATCACTTCTTCCAGATTTGACACAAAGAGGTGAGATTAAAAGTCAGTTCAGATTTAAAGACTGATAGTTGCCTGCCCGTTGCAAGCTCTGTAAGTCTAGCTCATAACTAAAAGCTAAAATATTCTGTTTCTGCTTTGATCTGACAGATTGGCATTTCTGGGTGCTTTAACATAATAACATGCTCTACTTGCCCATGAATTGGGTATTCATGGGTCCTTTACCAATATATTTTCAGAAGAAAAGTGTTAATGAAATTGTCTTAAAATGTATATCCACTTTGATATAGAGTAAAACTATAATCAGAATTCATTTTTTTTCTCTTTACCTAATCTCCCTAAGCTCCGAAGGAGATGTATAAATTGTTATGTTGTAGTTCTACACAAGCAAAGTCGGGTCTACATTCCTCTGTGCTGTTCCACCGTCACTATGCTGTCAAATTATTTTCCTAGAAATACTTTTCTTCGACAGCTCTCTTAAATGATTGTTTCCAATAAAAATTTCAAGCTAGTGGTATAGTTGAAATATGAATATTAGGGCAAGTTTATATGGCTATATGCAGTGACAAATACTTCTTGCAGAAAGTGTACATTCCTTGAGAAGTTTGATGCTCATGCATGCAAAACCTTATGTCTAGCATGTAAACTTGCTATGAATAAAGTTGCTTGTTCTGAACACAAATTCTTGCTGAGTCTTGTATCATCAATAGAAAACAAGGACATAACTCTTTATTTATGATAAGATCATCTTAAAAAGAGTTCTGGTTATAGAAATGTTTGTTCTTGATGCGCGATAGCAGAGGCAAATCGTAGGTTAGATGAATATATTGGCAGTCACCAGAAATGGGGTGGGGTGGGGTGGAATGAATAAAGTTGACAGTTTAGATTTCTGATTCCCAGTAAGATTTGCTTTCTAGGGTTTGAAATACCCTAATTTTAAACAAGATTAGGAAAAACAAAAACCCACAGCAGGAGAAGTCGCTGATGGCCTGTTTAGGTGTCTGGGCCTGCTGAGCCCCACTTAACAATTCACATTTAACAGTCTACTGAAATGGAGAGAATTCAGTAAGATTTAATTGATGTCACTGGAAGCTTTTGTACAGTGGTATTTTCTTCATCAGGTGTCTCAAACTCATGCAGTCCAAGCAGTTCCACAATCTGACTCGTGCATGGCTACTGGCATGTTGGCTCTATTGGTGGGGGGACATACACTGCCTCCATGTGCAGCCCCTACTCTGCCCCCACTCCTCATCGCACCTATTTCCTCCAGCCCCTGCCCCTGAGGGATGCAGCCTTGGGGATTAACCAGGTGGCCTGCAGTGACTGATCTGCTGGGAACTGGAGTAGTGCATCAACCTCTGCTCTGCTCCACCACCATCTGCCAGGTCAGCCGGTTGCTCTGCTTCACTGCAGTGGTGGGAAGAGGAGTGCCCAAGCCAGCGTGGGCTGGCTTGGGAGATAGCGGCAGAGCAGAGCAGGCTGCTGCAGAGCTCCACTTCCCCCAGCTCCCTGCTGTCACAGTGAGTGCAGGTGAGGACTGGGTCTGGCCTGCCTATAGATAGGATGGCTCTGCTCACATCTCTCCCAGGCCACAGGGACCTGCCTGCAGTGGCACAGAGCTAGCAACCAGAAGTGGGTATAGACCCCCTGCCTTACTGGTAGTGGAACCAGGAGTCCTGGAGGGGAAGGTATTTGATCACCTGGAGGTGGCGGGGAGGGGCTGGGTTCTGCACAAAGAGGGAGCACACAGGCCAGCAGGTGGGGCCAAGAGATGCTTGGGTGGGGGAACCTCACCACGAGCCGTATCGGAGTGGGTGCCCGGTGGCCCACAAGGAGGATTTGAGGACTGACAACGACCCTGAGGTAAATTGAGTTTGAGGCCCCTGTTGTACACTGTAGGAAAACTGCCCCTGTTCAGGATTCTGCTTCACTGCTACAATGAAGATGGGAGTTTGGCAACATGTGTACTACTTGTACAGCAATACAAAACATGAAGTTGGTGGATTTTTTGATTGTGCACTGATTTAGGTTGGGTTTATTCCTGCGTCTACAGTGCCTTTTTCAGTGAGTCAATGCTAAACAAAACAATATGGCTACGCCTACACTAGAGAGTTTTACCGACAAGATTCTGCGCATGGAACGTGTACACACCAAATGCATTTTGCCAACAGTGGGGGCAAACTCTGTGTCTGTCAACAAAACTTGGTACTTCTGCTGATAGTGTTCTGCCACTCTGTGATGAGGAATAATGCCTGTAGACTAAAAAGTAGTGTAGATGCTCCCGGAGGCCCCCCCCTCTTGACAGAGAGGGCTTCTGGTTCACCAGGCAGCCCTGTTTGCTGAGCTTCTGGTTAACTGTTCTGTCTAGAGAGTGGCTGGGCAGTCTGGCTGCTCTCTGTCAATAGAGTGGATCACTTTTTTCGATCCGCTTCAGTGTGTGAATTTGATCTGTCAACAAAAGTTTTGCTGGAAGAGCTCTTCTGACAGTAACTTCTGTCCTCAGATCATGTTCGTATCTGTATCTGACAAAGAGGGTCTTTGCCGACGAAAGCTTATGTACCAAAATATCTTACAAAACAAAAAAGCAGTCGTGTCGCACTTCAAAGGCTAACAAAATGGTACATTAGGTGATGAGCTTTTGTGTGGCAGGCCTCATGAACGCTTATCACCTAGTAAATTATGTTGTCAGTCTTTAAAGTGCTACATGACTGCTTTTTTGTTTTGTGAAGATACAGGCTACCTCTGTTACTATCCAAAATATCTGTTAATTTGTAAGGTGCCACAGGATGACTTCTTGTTTTTGAGGATACAGACTAACATGGCTACCCTTCTGATAGTTGGTGAAGAAGGGAATACAATTAATGAGAATCAGACAAAGCTGCCTCAGAGGGATGCAGCATTGCAGGATTTGTAGAATGGGCTTAAAAGGAAAGAAGTCCCAAGAGAAGCAGCACTGACAGAGGAATCACGCAAATTGCTCAGCCTCACACCTTTGTATTCATGTGCCTTCTGTCAGAAGACTCCTCAGTAAGATGACAGTGTCCTACTCTTAACAAAAACTTTGACAATTAGAAGTCACAGATGAATGACAAAAATGAAGGAAAGTGTACCATTACTATTTTTTCTTTTAATCTTTGACTTCCAGTGAAAGATGAATGACTAAATCTTGTAGTTGGGTTGTAAACTTTCATGGAAGTTTTTTCCAGCTTGATTTTAGATTACCTTAATACTTATTTACACAGAGGTTCCCTTTGCTTGGGTCTTGTCACGTAAAGGTGCCCTAAAATGAGCATCAGTTATGTTCACGCTTGCTGTAAGGCCCCTGTGTGCTGCCACAGTGTTATAGCTGGGCCTTGGAGTAGTTTAGAAGCAGGGATTCAGTGTCTTCTTTGTATCTCCTCACCCCATCTGTGATGGTGACTACTGTATTCCTGTGGTGTCCTGAGGAGAAACTTGCTTAAGTTTTCAGCTGTCTTATTCTTCACTGTTGAGGTCTTTTGTCACTCCCATAATGGCTGTCTGTTGCTTCTCCTTAACTAGCCAGTTGGCTCACTGTGGGTCACTCAGAGGCAATAGGAGAATGGAATGTCTTGACACGGGTCGAACCTTGTGAGTTCTGAGAAGCTTGGAGAGAGGATCAGCTGGCTGGGCTGTGCAAAAGCAGACTCGCAACTTGGATTTTATTCTTGCATTTCTGTGTTTCCTGAACAGAAACATTGTCAACAAAACAAAATTGAACTAAAGTGAAAGGAAGCTGCACCTCTTTACTGACAGCCCCATAGTACAACTTAACTTGTGGTCACTGGCCATAGTGTTCTGCCTTCTCAAATGCTTTTTCCCCCTTTCATCTACTGAGTAGCTGGGTTTTTCTTGGGCTTTTCAATATTGTTAAGAGTTTCTGGTATTCCCTCTAAGCAGTGCATTGTAGCCCCCACATGACCTTAGTACTGGACCCTGAACACCTGTGTGACATCTGAATGGGGAAAGAACTTCTATAGCTGCTGATAATAAGTTAAGGCCATTTAACCCCACACAATGACTTTTCCCATCTCTATTAGCTATGATTGCCTCCCTCTTGTCCCAGGATTTCTGTGTGCTGTTATAGCATTACTGCTGCCAACTACCTCTGAAACACATTCAGATGTCATGATTTTTACTAGCGATATGATTCCATTGTTGTGTGTTCCATGCAGGTCCCAGAACAGGTACGTGAGGGTTGCAAACTGAAATAGGGAAAGAATCTTTTTTGTAAATGTAGGGATCACATTTTTTATACAAGTAGACTATAGTATAAGCAGGTACTGGAAGGAAATTGCTAATGCATAAAACTGTGCTGAGAGACGGTTGAAATTCCTTTGAAAACCCTGTTAATGCAATTCTGCCATTCAAAAATATTATCATAATTATTTATCTGCTTAGAAAAACAAAGCTAAATATCATCTTTGTGTGACCAAGAAGAGGGAAGATGGCCTAGAAATAGGAACTGTGAGATCTGGATTGTATTCATGCCTCTGCAATATACTATAAATGTGACTTTGGACAAGTCACTTAGACTTAGGAGTCCAAAAAGAGCCCTGATTTTGGATGCCTCTCTTTTTATTAAGTGTTTTACTGTGGATATTTGGCACCTGTAAAGCAATAGGTTCAATGTGTCTCATGTGGGTGACCGAGTGTTCCCCATAAGTTGTGCTCTTGTGTGACCATTCAGGAGAGATTCTAGTTCTGCTCAGTTGTTTACCGAGTGTCCACAGCTGGGTTTTGTGGTTCTACTTGTGGCGCACATTCTCAAATGCCTTGGTACGCGTAAAAATTATTCCACACATGGGTGGAAAAGAGTAACGGGAACATGGCTGGGGGCCCAAAATTACTGACCTCTTAGGAAAATGTGGGACATAAACCCAAGGAATACAGGAGGTTCAGCAGCGGGTGCTCATCTGACTAAATTACATCGTGTAAAGTTGGTGCAAAATTTTAAAAGATGATTCAAATTTTGGGTGCCTCAGATTTTGGGTGTACAAGTTGAGACATCCTACTTGGGTAACTAGCCTTCAAAATTGTGGCCTGAAAGTTTGTAAGCAATGTTTCTGACATAATTGACTTAAAACAAAGAAACAAACAAACAAACAAACAAAACTTTTGAATATATCAACCCATTAAAATGAATTCTGCAAACCTATTAATCTAGCTACTAGATTTAAGGTCAACTGGGTTTAGCAGTTGCTAATAATCACTAAGTTTTTGTTTAAGATTTGATCCCACAATGAGTTCTGAGTAGGCAGATGCTGGCCCCCACACTGAACTGCAGTGTGCTCAGTGGAGTGGAATATGGGTGCAGGGGTCTGTCTGCTCACTGTAAAACTCCAGTCTTAGTGATTTACTAGTGGTGCTGGTGTTTAATGTCACTGGAGTTGGAGAGAAAAGGAAATGGCACATCTCAGAGTGCCCCTGTCTGCCTATTATCCCTAGTGCCTATCCCTCATACGCCTTTAAATGTCATCTGTTTGCAGATGTCTGTGCTAGAAGCTGCCGATCACAGGCTCTGGGGAATTGCGTTATTATGCACCTGCATCATTTGTTTTTGCATGATTTTATGTCTTCTGCATAATTAATGTTTTGTTGAAAAATTTTTTGCTTTTTATGTCTTCTTCTGAGATAATCAGGCAGCAAGTGTCTAACTGGAAGAAGGGAACAGAAAACAAATTAAGGGATATCACAGGCTGACTTGTGGGGAGAAATGGGAAAGGAGCTTATCAACTTGTGTTAAGTACTGGGATGCTAGTCCCGTTGAGAGAGCCCAGTGTTCCATTTGTGCTGTGCAGGAAGCAAAAAAGTCTGTGGCGTGTGGTGGTTTTTTTTTTTTCTTTTTTTTTTTTTTGGTTTGTTTGTTTGTTTGGTTTTTTTTGTTGCATATAAGTTACTTTCTTCCCCCAACTTCAAAACACACACTGCTGATTAAAAAATAGTGTACGTGCTCTTCATTTAACTGATGTTTAGATTTGTTCCTCTGTCCCTTCCCTCTATGGAAAAGAATAAAGCTAAAAACCTTGAATAACCTGTGCAGAAATGGGACTGACTACATTGTTGCTTACATCATTTCCCCTGAAATATTTCATAAAGGTCCATCTTTCAGACTGTATTGGGGAATGGACAATCTGACACTGGCTATTTATTGTGGGGAGAAATTGGTTGTAATCCTTATCACACTGCAATGCACAAACTGCAGGGGTTTGATATTGGGCCAGATCAAAACCCCAGTAATTGAGAGTCTTCTGTGGACTCTAATGTACTTTGGATCAGGCTCTTATTGTGTGCAAAGAAGCAGGACTGTTTTTCTCAAAACAGCAACATCAAACAGTTATGAAAATCTGGAAGCTGGTGTAGAAATAGATGGGCTTGTGAATGCCTGATGTGCTAGAATGGGCTTGTGGTAGGTTGGGTGTTCTTAAGTTTTCAAGAAAGCCAGAATTCCTGTAATGAAAACATGCATAGTGCGGTGTTTTGTAACTATTTTTATACCTACATCAGACTTGATGTTAGTGGCTTTGAATTATTTAACATTTTTCTTCCTCAGCGGTCCTCTCTGGTGAGTTTCCATTGCAGGGTGGCAGGAATTGCTGTGGAAGAAAGCATGCAGTCAGGCTGGTGTTGTTTACAAGGGATTTTGTTTGTTTGTTTTATATCTTTAAAGTTATTTCTTCTTTTTTTGTTGCCAGTGAGGAGATTATAGCCCAACATATTAAATCGTGCCGACCAATGTGGTTAAAAATGAAAAGCATGCCAGCTAAAGACACAAATGAGGCTTTTTGGGTGTAAACCACTGAACATGCATGTCTGTCATGGCCAAGCCTAGTATTTACCATTCAGTCCATTCAAGAAAACATTATTAGGTCCCAAAGGTAATTTAAAACCACATCTGTTAGATGTGTATGTGGGTAAATATACTTTTCTTTTTTAAGTTCCAACTTATCCTCTTTACAGGGTTATCTTCACTATGGGCCTCTTGTAAAGTTAAACTGACAGCTATGAAGTGCCTGGAACAAAATAACAAAATGAATTGAACTTTTATCTTTGCCCATTTCTAATTAGTGTTGTGGACTTCTAATAGATATTTCAAGATAGACATCCAGTTCTGGCAGGGAGCCTTCTGGAAATCAAGATCATGCCTCGTGCTGTGCAGTCAATAACCCAGTATTTGTTTTTATTTCTGCCATACTGGAGATTTCTTGTTGCTCTTTTTGGTATTCTTTTGGCCTGAATAATGTGTGAAACTCAAAATGGCTCTTTCAGGTGGTCAGAACTGCTAGTTTTTACAACACATGATTATTCTGCAAAGGCTCTTATGTGCAGCTCTTACCACAAGCCGAGGCACCTTTCTTTTAAAACCGCGCCCCATCATTAGTGTTTCACTAACATTAATGGCACACAGTCTTCAGAGCCGTACTCAAGGTTAGATTGTGCTAAATAGCAGAGGGCCCATAGTCAGCAATGGTGTGGCTTTGCATAGCCCCTGGGGATTAAGAGAGTTTCCTGGAGCTCTGCATTTGTACTGTGGCGGAAATCATTTGTGCCACTCCGTTATGCAGTGTGAGACACTCTCACGTGCTCTCTGGCAGGCCAGCTGTGCTCACTGGTTTATGAGGTGAGTAGAGCTATGTCTCTTTGCTTTGCTGCCTTTTATTCTAGCAAATTGCTCCCAGGGCAGTAACTTGCTAGTTACACCATGGGCACCAGAGTGCAAGGGCTGCGATTCTGGACCCATTCTGCAGCCTGCAGAAGTGAGAGAGGAGATCCTCCTATGTCCACAGATCTACCTATGTTGCCTCTGAGCTGTGCGGTTGGGCGGCCATGCAGGAGAGATTCAGATGCCACCCAGCTGATCAGCAGAATGCCCACACTCAGCGGTGTGTGTTTCTATTGGTGGTGCACATTGGCACTTGCCTCAATGCACATAACAAAATTTAATCCAGGCATGGAAGGAAAAAAATAGAGGGAATATTGATCTCCACCCTGTGCAGCTGCAGGCCTGTGTAAGGGAGGGGCACAGTTATGTCTGTAATTTCTGCTAAATTGTAAGTCAAATTCCTGAATTACTAGCAAATGCTAACTGTGTCAGAGTAACTGTGGCTCATCAGCATCAGGGGAAGCTGTACAGTATGTGTGTCAACGGAAGCTGTGTTTGAGATTTGACTGTCAAAATAAAGCATTGGACTTGGTGTTCTGAGTGGGAACCAACTGAATTCAACATTTGCCCTTTGAAGTTAATAGTAGGACCGTTAACTTGTTCTAGCTCTTGAACAGACCTCAGTACGCTTGGTGCACTGCTAAAATTAACTTATTTTAGCTGCGCTACCTTAGGTCTTGTCTACACTTACCTGTAGATGACTGCTCCAGATGTCAATCCTCTGGGTAGTTGATTTAGCAGGTCTAGTAGGGACGCATTAAATTGAATACTGCTCATCTGACTGTTGACCCTGATACTCCACAGGGTTGCAAAGAGTAAGGGACGTCGATGGAAAGTTTCTCCTTTTGACACCCCTGCAGCTGGGACACCATGGTAAGTTGAACTAAGTTATGTTCATTCCAGCTATGTTGTTCACATAACTGGAGCTGCATAACTTAGTTGGGCTTTGCCTGCCTAATGTAGACCTGCCCCACGTTATCAGTTGGTGTTGCAACTGCACTACTAGCCCTTTTCCTACCAGTGGATCTTAATGTGTGAGTTCTTACTCCTACTGGAGTCCTGTTTGAAGCCTGGAATTACCTCCACATAATGGAATGCTCCATGGGCTCATGGAAATTTGTCAGCTGTTTCAAGCCTCTTAATATATATTGTATCTCTCTTCACTATCTACCTTAACTATAGCATTTTGAGGAGTATCTGAAGTAGTTGTGGGTGAAAGAAGTTTTATTTGCGAAACCTCCACTTGAAGTTTTCAAAGCTTCCCTTTTCATTTTGTACAGTACATTTTACAGCTCTCTCAAGCTCTTAATAGTTAGCATTAACCTGTAGCTTTCTTAATCAAAATTTTAAGTGGTGAGGGTGTGAAGCACCTGAGAATCAATAAATGAAGTACACATACACAGATGTAAACAGCAGATCTCCTTTCATGGAATGTATTGTTTTGTAATTGTAGCTCTTAAGAAAGTTTGGTAGGTATGTTGTAAATTCGAAATAATCTGTTGTTGAGGAACGTGTATAAATCTCTAAGACTTAGATTGTTTGTTTGGTTTTCTCTTTTTGTTTGAGTGGTTTGGCATAACTATGCCATTGCATATGTAGTTTTGAGTAGCAATATAATAAAGATGGTTTTGCATTTCAGTGGAATGTCACTTTTCAATTTAAATGGTTTCCATGTTAAATCTGAGTGCATTACTTTTGTTCTCAGTTTAAACAGAAACTTCATTAAATACTGGGCGACTCAGGCCTTCCTTTTCTGAGTGTCATACTGGAACGGATTTATAAGGTTGATAGTTTCCAGACAAGGGGTTGAAAAATAACTAAGATTGGGGAATCCTTTCATTTTGGATAGTGTGAGGAGTAGGTGTGGGAGGGACTAGAGAAATCTTCAAAAGAAACCGAACACTTTTTGTGATTTTTGTTGTGCTTTGTTCAAAAATACCATTCGGAATGTAATGCTTCAGGTTTCATCCTTGTGTGATCCTCTGACACTTGATGGATGAATAAGATAATTCTTGGTCATCTCATGAATCTTTCCCCGACGCTTACACATATAATTAACCTTCCACTTTTAAGTTTTTAAAAATAAACTTTTCACCAGATAGCCAAGCCACTTCCCCTTCTAGCCATCTGGTAGTAGGAGGGGGATTTGGGGTTCCATTTTTCTCCATTCACTTAGGCCAGGTCTGTACAAGGCATTAAAGTCGATTGTAGATATGCCATTCTAGCTATGGCAGTTGTGTGTCTAGACTTGACTTATCTACAATTGGCTTACCTGGCTGTCCTCACAGAGGGAGGCTGACTGGAGAAACTCTCCTGTCGACGTTCCTTATTCCTCTCAATATTGAGGAGTACAGGGGTCACCTGCCAATGTTCATTTTTGCACATCCCTATCTGGTGTGCAGCATTAAACCCTGGAAGATTAACCCTGACCAGGTTGATCTTCCACATAATGTAGACATATCCTGCATGGTGCATGTGGAGTATTTCCAAAGAAGGTTCCCATTTCTTGTAGCTCTGCTTGCGCTTGAGGTTTTACTTGAGTCTTTCCTGATAAAACTGGACTAGTTCCAGATAATTCTCGTTTCACTTGGTAACTTACCTCAAGTCTTCTGCAGCTGCAACAGTGAGTAAGGGAAGTTTGTGGGTAGTTCCAATATTAACCTTATACCTCTGCAGTTGAGTTCAGCGTAATTTCTTAGAAAACTTATAGAATATTTGCTTTAAAGCAGGTGAATGCCATGTAAAGTTCTCATTGTTTTGCTCATAACTCAATGAGCAACATTTCTGACTGTAATCTGCTTTCACACTGGTGTAATCCCATTGAAAGTAAGAGCAGTATTTCCCATCATAGTTTCCCATCATAAGCTGGAAGCTATCATTTTAGAAGTATCAGAGGGGTAGCTATTTTAGTCTGAATCAGTGAAAACAGCAAGAAGTGCTGTGGCACCTTTATAAACGAACATATTTTTTGGAGCATAAGATTTCGTGCGCAAAGACCCACTTCGTCAGATGCATCTGATGAAGTGAGTCTTTGCCCACAAAAGCTAATCCTCCAAAACATCTGTTAGTCTGTAAGGTGCCACAGCACTTCCTGCGTTTTTTTCCATTTTGGAAGGATGATAAAGGCATTCTGACTGGGAGGGAAACCCTCTACACAAAGAAGACTCATGGATTGATAGTGAAAGTTTAAGTCCTGATGACCATAGATTCTGCCCTGTACATCCCAAAATAAAATCCTGCTGGTCCATGTAGTATTCCTCAGGAATACCTAATAAAATATGCTATGCTCCTTATTTAGATATGAGTACATGCTCCATTAGAGGAATTGCAAGCTATGTTAACAGCAGATGTGCTGGATATTTGTGTGGTGGGGAGGGTCTGGTGACCTCCAGCCAGCATGTGTCTCACTGCTTTCTGACATCTCTTGAGTTATTACTATGGAGAGATTCCCATTGTTCCGCTTTCCTGTGAGGTTCAGGCTCCCTGCATTCCCTTTCCTTCACTTTCTTGAGTGCTAGTGTAGCCACCCACAGGTAGACTTTAACCTGGGACCTCTGGAGCTTAGTGCAGGAGCCTCTATAGTTTGAGCTAAAAGTCCTAGCAGCAGGCTGTCAGCTAAGACTGTAGATGAGACTCGTTCTTCCTCTGTGTAAGTGGTCCAGGCATCACTATGGAGGACAGTAGATGTGTGGGTTACAGTAGCACTGTGGTTCTGGGACCACATATGAGTTATGTCTACATGGCAGAGTTATTTCCAGATACCTTGGAACCCCAAAATAGCTACTCCGTGTCTGTGAAATGTGCCCGTTCTTTTGAAGCATTTTGCTAAATAACAGACATGTTGTTTCCACATCCCTGTACTCCTTGTTGCAGGAAGAGTAAGGGATGCTTTGAAATAGCTCATTATTTTGACATTCGCTACTGTTCAGGTAGCGCCAAATGCCAAAATAAACTCAAAAGAAGATGCACAAATCTTAATAAGATGTGTATCTTATTTCGAGTTTAGGGTGCCATACAGACATAGTCACGCAGACCTGCTTTGCACTGTTGTCTTTTATCTCTCCATGAGTGCTAATTACACTGACTAGTCAATAGGGAGGCAGTGCAACCTTAACTTAGGCTAAAGCACTGGGAAGTCAGGACTTCTGTTTCCAGCTGTGTGACCTGGCAGAAGCCATTTTCTCTGCCTCAGTTTATTCCTTAGTACAGAGAATGCTATATAATGTTAAGCACAACAACTGCTGTTTTTTCCCAAATATCTTTTTTGATATCTTGTCAACTGTATGTATTTGTATATCTCCACTACCATGTATTCAGGCCATAGTAATATCTGACCACTACTCATTCTCTGAGGCTGCATCTACACTTGCATTCCTCTTTCAAAAGAAGCTTGCAAATGAGGGAAAATGAAAATGGAAATGAGGTGCAGATTTACATATCTGGCACCTGATTTGCATATTCTTCTTTCAAAAGAAGAAAAGCAGTGTAGATGCGACTCTTTCGAACTTAAACCCCATCTTCGAAAGAACCCTTCTTCACTTTTTTTTATGGGAAGAATGGTTCTTTCGAAGATAGGGTTTACTTTCGAAAGAGCCGTATCTACACTGCTTTTCCTCTTTTGAAAGAAGAATATGCAAATGAGGTGTCAATATGTAAATCTGCACATCATTTGCATTTTGATTGCAATCATTTGCATGCCTCTTTCGAAAGAGGAATGCATGTGTAGATGCAGCCTAATTGAATACGCTATGTATATTAAGAATGTCATTCTGTGTCTGAAATTATTGAAATAAGGAATCACATTTGCATCTTCAATGATAAGTAAAAATCTAGTTAACCTGTCTTTAGGATATTTTATTTTATTTTATTCTCAGTAATTGCACTGATCTCTTCTGTGCCATTCTAGAAAAGAGTTCCAGGTGTGATTGTAAAATGTGGGGGGGGAGGGCTTAAACCCATCAAGCAGTTCTATCTAAATTACCATTAATTTAGTAAATCACAAATCCTTTGTTCAGCATTAAGCAGACTGTTATTTCCATTTTGGAAGGATGAGCTCTGTAGCTGTCATAGTAAGTCTGAAGATCCAGGATTGTTAGTTCATATAATATGGTGTGTTCAGTATAACTGTATCCCCAGTATGAATATTTTAGCAGTGTTGTATGTCACATTTAAAAAATGAATTGAATTCTCTCTTTGATCTGCCACAGTAGATGAATCCTGGGCATTCCTGCAGTTTATACATTTATATCCTTTATTTTGGACTAGGATTTGTGAGAGATTAATAACATGCATTTGGACCACTGCCAGGTATATTCCGGAGAAGGACATCTTTTAGCTAGAGGAAGGAGCAATACAGGACTGATTACAAAATGACCCAGGGGCTACAGCTAAATGTAGACCCTTTTCCTTCTACCAGCCCCTAACCCTTCACTACCCTTAGGACTAAAAGTAAATAATGATACGGACAGGGGTCAGCACCTTTTCCCCCCTTCCCCCCACAACGTGGGTGCCAAGAGTGTCACATGAGCCAATCTTAACTGGCATGCAAGATGAGAGCCCACCCCAGCCTCTCCTCCCTCATGTAGTTGGGAGCTTGCCCAAAGCCAGGCCACCTGTGGATTAACAAAAGACCACCTAATGTTACCAACCACCACCTAAATGGTAAAGCTCTGCGTCTTTATTTATTTTTTAAGGAAGCTGTTGTAAGTAGAACTATTAGTGATTTTTAAAAGTGTCATCAGCACGTGGACCATTCACAGATGTCAAAAGGTCAAATTTTGGCACTCTGCCTCAGAAAGGTTGCTGACCCCGGTATGGAAGATGGCTCAGATGGAGCAAAGATACTCAGCATCAGTAAGAGGAATGTGGGGTATCAAACTCCTGTGTAGTGGGGATTTACCTATCCTTGATCCTTAGCAGATCTTCCTTAGACAAGGTGTACCTGGCTTCAACAATAATTCACCAGGATCTTCAGTGCTAGAAACTGGTGCTGGAGGAGCCATCTCAGGGTTCCACAGACCCGAAGTCTGAGAATGGCTGCCTCCCTAAGATCTCCACTCACAGGTAAGAACCTTTGTTATGGAATCTTTTGTTATGGCTGTATAATCAACAGACTTTAAAATTAAGGTATTGTGCACAAGCAGCTGACCAAACATGGAGAAGGGATTCATATCCCAGGACATCCTTGGTTGGGTCTATATGTTCCTTGCCTTTATCTTCATAGGGGTGACAAAATACACCCCCAAAGGCAAGACCAGAAAGGACAAAATACCAGTTCTTTGTAAAACCGTGCCATAGTCATATTACTCACGTCCAGACTTCTGTATTTCCCTTTCTGAATCTGAGTCAGGACTCAGCTGAGAGAGGCAGGTTCAATAGCTTGTGCCTTTGAGCCTTATCCAAACGGGTAACAAAAGAAGCCCACCTTTGTCTTCATGAACCTTACCTTCCTTGGACCAAGTGTGGTGGAACACTCACAGTAGGGCGGAAGAAGTCAAATTTACCTTTATGGGAAGCAGGTCAGGTCTCCAGATCAGAGCCTGAGTTACAAGGGATCCCAAAATAAGGTAAAAGGTTAGAGTTTGGGAAGGGATCCCAAAATAAGGTAAAAATCCTTAATAATCTGTGCTGTGAAAAGACAATGTGGGCATAGATCTTCCTCCTGCTAAACCTTCCAGGAAGGAGAATAGGAAACAGATCACATATATTCATCTTCTCACTTGAGTTGTCCTGGGTCAGAGGTAAGGACAGATCAAGAAAATTCTGCATAGCTAAGGTCCTTAAGTTGACAAACTCTGAAATCTTAGATTTTATCTAGGTAAAGCAGACTTCATAAGTGTGCAGTACCTACGGATGGTTATTTCCTCACCATAGGCACCACATGAGAAATCTAGAAATAGACTTTGAAGCCTTAAGGGTGTCATCTCCCTTCTCCTCCTCCCTTGTCTTGTTATGGTGATTGTCCCTGTCAGAATTCATCTATCTGAAAATCCTATAGGTTATATTCTACTCCTAGGGGTTTTCTTGGTAGGGGTGTTTGCACTGGATATAACCCCAGGAATTCTAGATAATTCATATTTACGCCTGAGAGAATGTTCACACTTCCTGGTAGCCATACTCTCATGGAATATAGAGTCACCAGTCCCTACACCCGCATCTGTAGTCAGATGTGATTTCTCATTCAGCAGGTAGAACAGAAGGCTCGTTTGTCAACAGGGGAGACAAAGCATAGAACAGACTTGTCAGCACAGAAACCAGAAGCAGTCAGTACCATCCATCTTGGGGAGATGGGGCCCTCTTTCCTCCCTCTGAAGTCCACCCAGAGTTCCCCCACATAACTGCCCAATTCCAGCTCAAACTGTTCAGGCCCTCTCTCCCACCTCCTTTGTCCTGTTTCCTCGGGAAGAAAGATGTCACTTAGTTGCCTAGGTTACAAAGAGCATGAAGACCCATTGTGTATGTGCAAGAAGTCATCACACTGAAATTCCCGTTAGCAATATTGATGCTGTGCCTAGAAAAACTGAGGCACTCACCTAGTGTTACCACAGACCAGCAGGAAACACATGCAGCCTCACTAGGGGAATAAAATCCTCACACACCCTACTCCATCACACATACTCAGGTTTACTTCAGCAGTTCAGCTCAGTCTGTATTCTTGATATCATTCTGGGGTAGGCAAGTGGGACTGTCTGATGCAGTTGGTTCTAATGTGTGGAATAAGCCAAGTTCTTACGTTGTGCACAAACACCACACTGAATTGTTGGAAAAAAGGCATGGGGTCAAAATTGAAATAAGGATAGTTCCCTCCAACTTCCTCACATTGGCTATGTATCTTGGTGGTACCATTTTTAAAAAAATTACAACTAATAAGACCAATAACTGGCTTTCTCGGCATATATTCTTTACCTCCCAGTTAGTTTTGGAGAGGAGAAGAAAGTACCATGAGATCGTTCATAACTACAAGGCATATTATTTCCCCTGAATAAATGGCAACTCAGCAATGGATGTAAGGATAGCAGTACTGCTGAGTAACTATTTGAAGAACAATTGTATGTATTTCCATTTTAATCCTCTCAGTCCCCCAGAAACCTGCCACAGAATTTTATGATGAAAGTAGGTTCTCAAATTTATTTGCAGTATCTTACATGCATAAAGACTTACACTGATAGTATAATTGATTTAGGAAATATCTTGTAAATAAGAAAATGGGAAGGTTTAAGACATCTTTGTGAAAGGAGCAAGTATAAACCAGTTTTCTTTTTCCTGTGTCATATCTTTAGTCCTCTGTAGATGTCAGCTGAATCCTAATAACCTTAGTGTGTTAATTTGCAATGTATTTTCTTTTTCATAAATGATATTGGACACAGTGGCATAAGTGGGTCAGAGTTAGATGAACTAATCCCCATCCAAACAAGGAGGGCATTTCTAAGTTTTATTGCCTTAGATTATTTTCAGTCCTGTGTTCTTTAATATTAAACCCTTTTTTATTTATTGCTGAGCACTGTACCTTGTTAAATATCTTTCTTCATATTTTTCCAAGACTAGGGGATCCGTTCTTGGCCCTGTGCTGGTTAGCATTTTTTGTTCGTGATGTGCTGGGGAACGTAAACTTATTACTGATAAAGTTGCAGATGATATAAAGATTAGGGGAGCGATAAATAGTATGGAGATGGATCACGGATGTGGAGCAATTTGGCTCCCTTGTTATGCTGCATGCAAACAAACTTTGTTTCAGTACCACCAGTGCCAGCCATATTTATAGGATGGGGGTTCTATCCTGGGAAGCAGCAACTGATTTGGGGTTCATGATGTGGATAACTAGCTGCACGTGGGCTCCTTGTGCTAATGCAGTCCTTGGATACGTAATTGGGCTTATCGAATAAGAGCAAGGAGAGCTCCATAGTTGACGCTGGTGTGACTACTATGGATAAAGCTCTGAGAAACCTGTGAATTCATGGATTGCATAAAAATAGTAAAATTAACCAAAATCTGTGATTTCCCTTCAACCCTACAAGTGGGGAGGCAGAAGCAGGCATCTGCACAAGCTGACCTCGTGCTTGACAGGGCTCATTGCAGGCGTCTGTGTGACATCACAGCGCCAATTCAGGGTGGACTCAATAGCTGGTTTTGTGCAAGGCACAATAGTGGCAGACACACCAGCTTGGAACAGGTGCAGCTGGCCTCAGTGGGGAGATGGTAGTGGATGTTCACACTTACAGTCTTATCCAGCATGTGCCTTACAGCACATGTTCCAAGTGGCAGCAGCACTTGTTGCAATGACCTTTCAGTATCTTCTGTGCACATTTTGTAACACTTGCTACTTTATCTGTGACACTACTGCGAATATTCTTTAAGGGGGAAAAAAAACCCCTCTAATTATAGAATACTGTGTCCAGTTCCAATGTCCACAGTTCAAGAAGGGTGTTGATAAACTGGAAGAGGTTCAGATAAGAGACATGAGAATGGTTAAAGGACTGGAAGATCTGCTTTCTAGTGATACACACAAGGAACTCAGCCTGTTTAGTTTAACAAAGAGAAGGTTAAGGGTGACTTGATCGCAATCTGTAAGTACCTACCTGGGAAACAGAAACTTGATAACAGAATGCTCTTCAATGTAGTCTACAAAGGTATAACATGATTCAGTGGTTGGCAGCGGAGACTAGACACATCCAGATTAGAACACAAGTGCCATTTTTAACAAAGGAACTAATTAAGCGTTAGGACAATTTACCAGGTATTTTGATGGATTCTCATTTATTTGAAATGTTTGAAGCAAGATTGGATGTTTTATTCTAAAAGAAAAGCTTCAGTTCAAACAGGAATTCATTTATGAGAGTCCTTTGGCCTTATGCTACACAGCAGATCAGACTAGATCAGGGCTCGGCAACCAAACTAGCAAGAAGAGCCACTTTTTTCCAATTTGGTAAAAAAACCTCAGTAATTCACGAGCCACATTGAATGTTAACATGCGATAGTCTTTAATAAATAATGTCAAACCATACTTTTTGTAAACCCTATTTTAAGAACAGTGAATGCACAGTGATTTGTAATGCAATACATGTTTACTGCAGGATGGTCACAAACTTTTTACTTATTCTATTTCCTCACACTTTGTGTGTGGTGTTGTGTTTTGTTTTTTTTTACCACTGTCTTCCTGACTTTCACTCCTGAACTGTGTCTCTCTCTCAAGGATGCTAGGGGGAGTTACACATGAAAGCTTATGCTCCAATATATCTATTGGCCTTTAAGGTGCCACAGGACTTCTCGTTGTTTTGCTAATCCCCACTGGAGACAGTACTATATTGACGAGAGGCCTTCTTCTGTCGATGCAGGTACTGCCTGTCTTGATAGTGAAGTACCTATGATGAGAGGAGAAGCTTTCCTATCAGCATAGATAGTGTCTTCTGTGGAGCATTTTAAGTGTAGATCTGCCCTAAACCAACATAAGTCTGGTGTAAACCAGTATAAATATACCCACTCAGGGTTTACACTGTCTTAATTCTGTTTTTAAACTGAATTAAATCAAACTGGTGCCACTTCTGTGGTTAGACAAACCTTGTTCTTCATTGTCTTCACTGCACCTTGCACTATTTCACAAAGGGTGCAGAACACTCTTTTTACACCCACTTATCCTCAGTTTGTCCTGATTAAAATGAGCAGAAAAGGCACAGGGTGAGGGAGAATCAGATTCTTTGAGCTTATGTGGTTTATTGGTCTTACTCAGTGTGTTCCAAACAAGTGTGCCCAAATTTTATCCCTGGTACAAGCAGATGACTTCAGTGGAATTGCACTTGTTTGAATTTGTCCCCCTGACTTCAGTGCTCTAAGGTCAAACACAGGGAAGCTCAGCGCTTTAATAGGTTGGAACACACAAGGAATAAAAAGGGACTTCTGCCTTGTTTTATTTGTATTCCCAGCTAATTTTGTCTCAGACTTTACAATTAGAACTCTGATTATGAAAGATTTGCTTTGTCTGAGTGTTAGAGACCGACAGACAGAGTCCTTGGATAAATGTGAACAAGTTGGCTGCTTTTGGAACTGGAGAGACAGAAGTGAAGTGGCTATTCAGTTCTAAAGAACGAAACCACATTATTTCTCTTCAGAAAATCTCTCAGGCCTTATGAGCCTTAGCAGATCTATATTTCACATACTCAGAGACAATGGTGATTCATGAGTACAAAGTTATATGGGCTTTTGTTGTGGTGTGTTCTCAAACTGTTTAGTCTGGCGAGCAACAGTGCCAATTGTTGGCTAAACCCCTGACAACTGAATATTGAACCAATAATTGGCATTGCAAAATCCCCAGTCCTAGCACAAAAAAGATGGAAACAAGCAGCTTCTCCCATCCCAATTTAATTCACTTCTTTTATACGGACCAACTTCATGTATTTTAGATTACTTTTGGGGTTTTTTTCTTTTTTTTTCCTCCTCTCTCTCAGATCTCTCCCAAAACATTTAAGGAATTGTAAAGAAAGTTCCACAGCTAATTAGTGAAGAATAATACCTATGTTTTCTTACTTTTTTAAAAGGTTTTATTACCAACTGGGACCCAAAATATCTAATTAGGTTAATAATGCACAATTGTTTTAATGACCGAGGGCCATTAGCAATTTAAAAAGCAGATGGCTCCTAATGAAACTGTTAAATAATTGTTTATTTTCTGTACTACTTTTAACCAGTTTTGTCATGAGCTTAGTCTTTTTCCTTTTCACTTCCTCTTAGTCATGGTAATCTCTGATCCAAAAGTAAAGGTTCCCATGCTTAAAAATAAGAGTGAAGGTTGTTTGTTACCCAACATATTGCACAGGAGTAAGCTAGTTATGCTGTCCATTTAATGTCTCAGTGTTTATCTTTTTGAAAATAAATGTATAGAATTGAAGCTCAGTGAACGCCTATGGGGCTGTGAAGTGGCACAACTGAGTGGAAAAGCAGGCCTTCTGTACCTGGGCTACTTGGTTGTGATGCACTCTAACATATTGTGACTCTGTCCCCTTGTAGTACACTGAACCTGTGTATGGTAGATCATGAATTTGACAGTCTCTGAGCTAGTGGGACTGATCCTTTAGTTCAAGATATATGGGCTTATGTTTTAGAGCTTAGATTAGGAATAGTGTTTTAGATTAATAGGTACTTATTGAACAACAAGAAGTCCTGTGGCACCTTATAGACTAACATATTTTGGAGGATACGCTTTCATGGGCAAATACCCGCTTCATCAGATGCATGAGGTACAGTCTTCCCCCCACTTACGAGGGTAATTTATTCCTGAAAAACCCCTCTTAGGGCGAATTCTCATAAGTCGAAAACGTAATTATCATTAATTTCAATGTGAAAAAATTTTGTGTTCCTGAGCCCCAAAATTTACACCCATTTATGCTAAAACAACACCAAATCCCATTAAAATGAACACAATTACTTCAATAGTTGACATTAGTTATCATAACACAACCTAACAAGGCATTTTCCCTTCATTAATTACTCTATAATATGGCTGTTTACCTGCTTTCAGGGGGCTGTCCCAAGTGCAGAGACAGGGCTGTGAGGGGAATGGAAATTGAAGAGCGCCTGGGAGGGGGGCTCTGGGAAACCGCCGCCAGGCGCTGTGGAGAGATGCGCCAGGCGGGATGCAGCTGTGGACAACCGTTGCCTGGAGCCATGGTCTTTCTCCCGCTGCAGGGTGGCCGCATCCCGCTGAGGCACGTGAAATCCAAATCAGTCCTCGTAAATGCGAAGAAATGCCTCATAAGCTGAAGCAGGGCTATTAAATGAAACTCCTTGTAAAGTCGAATTCTCGTAACCCGAATGGGCGTATCTTGGTGCATGACTGTACTTATTCTGTCCCTGTGTGTGATCCAATGAGGCATGTCATTACCTGTGATTCTCTGTCCCCTTTTAGTGGCCAAAGTGAGTACAGTAGGTTGAGAAGAAGGAAAGGGAAGTATACCACTGCCATGAATTTTTTTGGGCTTTACTATCCTCCATGAGCCCTGCCCAGTGTTTGGAGGAAGTACTTTGTTTTCATGAACCTCAAGAGGTGAAAAATCATGTTATACCTCAAAAGGCATGGCTCAAAATACGAGAAGATTTTTTAACAAAAGAGTGTGTTGTGTTTTTGGGCCTGTCTCTTGATCTTTTTTTTGAACTCTTCTTCTCCTGGATATAGCTGTGTGACAATTTGTGTTCCCAGATTTATAGGGTGAGATGATTTTGGTCTGCACTGAAGGAGCTGGCACCCCCACATCTGCCTGGCCTCTGCTTTGTGTTTAGTGCTACCCCCGCAATCATTTTAGCCCTTCTCAACGCTCCCCCCTCCATCAATTCCTTTCCGCACCCCCCTCTTCATGGCCTCGGGATCTGCAATGGAATTAGTTCCCTTGCGCCCTCTTGGGATGCACAGGGTAGCTCCCAGGACTCTTAACACACCCTTTGCCTCTTCTCACGCTGATTGTTGTTGGAGGGAGGAGCGAAAGTGGAGCTGCCCTGACCTATTGGTCTCTTTTGCTCTATCCTCCCCTTCTACAAGATTGGCTTCATGTGGGAAGGAGGGAAGCAGGTGCAGGGCGGGGGTTAGAGAGAGCTCAGCCTGAGGAAGCAGGCAAATGGAGTAGGCATCTAAGGGCTCAAATTAGTTAGGGAGCGAGATCTTCTTGCATCATCCATCATTGGAAAGACAGGCTCCAGCCCCAACCAAAATCCCAACACTTGAAAAAAGTTTGCAAGAGTTGTAACACTGACAATGAACCAAACTGTGCCATGGTGCTCCCAGAGAGGAATTCTACCTCAGGCTGCTGTCAGTTACGACGTCATCCATGTTCAGGAAGCCCAGGCACTACAGTAATGAACAAAGGGAGGGGGAATGTCTCTTGTGACCTCTACTCCTTGACCGCTTGTGAAGCACCTGGTCAAACACTGCAGCTCCATACTTCCCTTTCCCCCTCTCAACCTCCCTGACATGGTCTGGCCATTAGAAGGGACAGTGAGCCATTTTGCTACCATGGATTAAACATGCATGTCTTGAAACTGACCATCCAGATACTTAAGCACTGGAATAAGGTAGGGTTAAAGGGAGCTTTAGGCTGAGGGAGTTTAGTGGTTGCAGGCATCATGAAAGGAGGAGCAAGTCTATAGAAGGAATATGGATGAGGCAGGGCGACCATTTGGCATATTGGTGTCAGAGAGGCTGGGCAAGTGTGTTCAACAGGTGCAAAAAACAAAATAAAAAAAGCCCCCAAAAAACAAAACAAAAATGAACAAATAAAAAAAACAAACCCAGAATTGTTATACCAGCACACATTCTCTTACCAGTCACTGATGTGCTTGAGGCCTTGTTCAGCAAGTTACATAAGTACTTGTTAACTTAAGAACAGCCATCGTAGTACAAGGCTGTGACTTCCTTAGAAAACTTAAAGCAGCACAGCTGCAGATGTGCTGGAAGCTCTCTAGTGTAGCTACTCTATTGCATCTGACAAAGCGGATCTTTGTCCATGAAAGCTTACGTTCAAAAATAGCTGTTAGTCTATAAGGTGCCACAGGACTTCTTGTTGTATTTACTCTAAGCTGGTGGGAGAAGCTATACTGACATCAGTGGTAGTGTAGAAATTGCCCTATTGATGTGAGTAGGTTTTGAAATCTGACATAACCATTTGCTGTAGGTGAGGTAGGAATGGGATGAGTGCATAGTTGGGAAGACCAGGAGAACACAGAGTGAGCTGGTTCTGCTGGTATTTTGGGCCTATTAGGTGGAAGGCTTTGAAGGTCAGGGCTTCATTCTCAGCTGATGTAAATCTGTGTACCTCTATAGAATTCAAAAGAGCTTTTCTGATTTGTCATGTGAAGATTTGGCCCAGGGATGGAAACATTGACCTGGCCTTGAAAAGACACTGTTCAAATCCTGTGTCGGGTAACATGGGCCAAGGTCAGAAGGGCCCTGAAGAATGTGCTGTGTGCTAGGTACCTGTTTTAGTGTCCTGCTGAAATGAAGCCTTGGACAAGATAAGCTGAATTCTGGTCTGAGCCCACCTTAAATCCAGAATAACTCCACCAAAGACAAAATGTGACAGCTTGACAAGTCATTGCACATCACAGCCCTGAAGGGGAGAAGCCACTGATCTGGCAGCTTGTGGCTGTGTGTATGTGTGTGTCACATCCACAGTGGAAGGTCACTTGGCTGTTCTTCAACTAGCCCCTTAATTTTCTGGGCTTGCAAAGCAGCTTTTTTGTTCTCTCTCATGTCAGGAAAGGGTTACAAATAACACTAAAAATAAAGACTAATTATCTTACAAGGGCTATGCCTACACTAGCACCCCATTTCAAAAGTGGGATGCTAATGAGATACTACAGGACATGCTAATGAGGTGCTGCAATGAATATGCAGTGACTCATTTGCATAATGGAAGCTGTGGCACTTCAAAAGTGCCTCTTTGGATCGTGCTCAGGTCGTCTACATGGGGTCCTTTTTGAAAGGACTCCACACATTTAGAAATCCTCTTATTGCTATAACCAAATAGGAATAAGAGGATTTTGAAATGTGCGGGGTCCTTTCGAAAAGGACCCCATGTAGATGAGCCGCATGTGATCGAAAGTGGCACTTTTGAAGTGCCGCGGCTGCCATTATGCTAATGAGGTGCTGCTTATTCATTGCAGCACCTCATTAGCATATCCCAAAGTGTCCCTTTAGCATCCCCCTTTCGAAAGAGGGGTGCTATTGTAGACATAGCCACAATGCTTAAAGTGGTGGGTAGCATCACTGCATTAAAAGCTCCAGGCTGAGTAGCTGCCTCCTTGGTTTTTAAGCATCCTGTGCTGGGAATGGATGGTTTGTTGGGCGGGGCTGGGTGAGAAGGAATTTACATCTGGATTAAGGAGGTGAAATAGAAACCATGTAATTTTGAGGGTGTCCCAACTGTGGTTTTTTTCGAAGTCCAAGTTTTCATGCTAGGGATGTGTACATTGGAACAGCACCTTTGAAGTTGATGGAACTAGTGTATTTGCACCAACTGAAGTTCTGGTACCCATCTTCAAAGCACCCCCTGTGATTATCTAATGCTACTTGTGCCATTGGTCTCCTACCCTCCTCTGGCCTCAAATGTGGGCTTAGCAGCTAATGATGACCTAACCAATTTTCAAACCCAGTGCTCCTTAGCAGAAGAACTGCCAAAGGAGGTGCTGTGTGTTTTGGAGATGGCTTGGGAGTGCCAGCAGGTTCAGAGAACAGAAAAGGGTAGGCATAGAATGGAAAAGCAGAGATTGGGGTGGGGCAGTACTTCACAAAGGATGCATGTGAGAGATCATGGCTAGAGGCAAAGAGGAGCAGTAAGAGATGGCAGAGACGAGACAAATTAGCAGGGAGAAGACTTGCATTGAGATGGTAGGTGCTGAGAGAGGGAGGAGAGATCACCTTCTGGAATTGGAGAGAGAAATGTAAGTGCTCAGCCCACAGCGATGGGACCCTAAGAGAAAGGGATAGGCCCTGCAAACCCAAGAGAATGAGGTAAGAGACTTCAACAGTAGTATGTGGAAGCTAACATTGAACAGATCGCCTGGCAAGTGAGAATCTGCAGTTAGAGTCTGCTGAAAGTTCCTGTCCTTCATGTCTTGGTGTTTAAGCACTGTGTAGGCCCTTCTGTATGTGGGAGCCTCTAGCTGTGCTGTGTGTGCCAATCTGGCTCTAGAGACTACAACTCCCATGAGGCTTTGGGAAGGAAAGGGGGCTCTTTGGCAAGGCAGAAGAAAGAAGATAGTGGTCTCCTGCTGTTGGAGAGTTAAGGCTGATGGAACAGACTGCTTCAAGGCAAGGGTGAAGCTTTCTCCCAGCCAGAAACTGCTTTGGGGAGCTGCAGCCTGCTAATGAGCAACACTGCAGGGAAGGAACTTTATCTGTGTGGGTTAAAGCACTGTAGAGGCCAGCTCCAGGTCAGGGGGCCTGGTCTGCTTGTTGCTTTGTCTGGACTGACATGCAGAACCTTCGTGGGAGTGTCTGCAATCCAGTGAATAACAGCCACACGCCAGTGCAAGCCAGTAACCGGAACTTTGATAATTAAAGAGTGTACACTCTGTGGTGGAAAAACTGAGGGTAGTGTACATGCTTGTTATCTTTCATTCATTTCTGTGTATAGTGATAATTCATTTCATTCATGTTTAGTCTGTAACCCTGCCTCCTTAAGTTGCTAAGTAAAGGTGTGAGCTTATTCTTATGTGGTCTGTCACACATATACTACTCATAACTGCTGTTTGGGAGTTAAATCTAGATTATAACTGAAATAAGTTTCTTAACAGGTCCCAAGACACACCATTAAGTGTGTACAGGGGCCAGCCAGGTGGAGGCACTGCCATCTTACAGAGCTTTAGAAATAAGGGCTGGAAAGGGGATTCCCAATTATCCAACATCACCACTGAGACACTCAGGATCTCCTTTATTATTATTGAACCCATCAGGTGCTTATACACACAGCTGAGTGCTGTGTGCTCCCGAGTAACTCAGGAAGGAGTGAAAGAGGGTTATTACTGGAAGTGTGTTTCTGGGCTGTTACTGGATGTCCTGTGTGTAACGAGGTGCAAGTATGGGCTGAGAATGACAAGTGACTAAATATCTGAAGTACCATGATTGCTTTGATGTAAGCTGTGTGGGGAATCCCACTGCCACTGTGGAATGGAATTCAGATACTTAAAACTCTGAAAACTGTTAAATCCATTGATATCTGACGAATTGCTACTCTGATGATCTAGAAGCTATCCAGCAACCACGGATCCTTCTTTGGGTTTGGAGCAGCATTCTCTGTTAGCTGAGTGCTTGGGCAGCTGCTCAGGAGGGATTTAGGTTCTGCCCAGCTGATTAGCAGAGTGCTCAAAGCCTCCCACAGCTGGCAGCATGTGTTTGTTTTGGTGGTGCACAACTGCGCACACCTTGGTGTACATACAAACACTTGTTCCACCTATGGATGTTAAAAATCTAGAGGGAACACTGGCCAAAAGTTCTAGAAAAATTTCTTAGTTTTCTTGTTTTTTCTTTTTTAAATGAGGTGTGGAGGGAACCAAGCTAGAGTATTCTGAGGTCTTCCTTTTGTAGTACCCAGAGACACTGAGACCTCATACTAGGGTAAGTAAAGTCTCTGCTCTACAGCCTTAGCTGAGAGCCAACTGGCCTTTAGCTCATGCAGTAGAGCACAGGGCTTTAGCCTCTGTGGTCGCAGGTTTAATTCCTGGTGCTGGTGATCCAACAGTGTTTCGCTTTCTTAGCATGTTCCTGAAGTTTGTTTGGATAGTCTTTCAGATGCTTTCGAATTCTTGAGACCTTAGTAACTTGCTGCAAATTCTTGGCATGTAGCTTTGTGACAGTAGAAAGTCTACTGTTTATGCATGATTACTTTTTTCCCCACCTAGAAATTAAAGCTGAGATTTTTTCCAAGGGAACTGTGAGGTTCAGCTGACATTGTTGACTTAAGGAGGTGGCAGTAAAAGGTTTCACTTTGTGAGGTGAGGCTCTGGAAGACAGGGAGCTACAAGGTCTAGTTGTATTAGGTAAGTTGTGTTTAAATACATAATAATTTGAGTATTTGCAATTAGGCCTCCACGTGTTAAAGGTATTGACCTAGAAACTGGGCCTCCCAATCACTTTGGCTGCTTTGCAATTTCTACTGTTTTCTTTTGCTTCATTGACTGATGTGGAAAAGGCTGTGGATTTTACGGTGTGTCATGGTACTTTCATCGACCCAAACTGAGACTCATCTTAAATATCCGTGCAGTGAGTATGTGCCCACCATGCTGTCACTGGATGGATGTACTGGGCTCCATGTAACATGCAGAATGAATGGGATGGAGAGTGGGTGCTCCTGTAGTTTGTTTCAAAATCCTCATCAGTTAATCTACTGGGGACCTTCCCAGCTCATCACATTCAACTTTAAAGAGATGTTGTCAGTTTCTGAAGGAAAAAATCTATTTGGAGGCAGGATAGTCACAGGGAGGTACCCGTGTTAGTCTGTATCTTAACAGAACAAAAACATTTCTTCTGAAGAAGCGGATGTGCCTCATGAAAGCTCATCACCTAATAAATCCATTTGTTAGTCTTTAAAGTGCTACATGACTGCTGTTTTTGTGTTATTTGGAGGCAGTTAGCTTTTACCGAAGCAGTATATCCTAATGGTTAGCGTACAGATGTTTGGTGGGCAGGCATGTGGATACTTCTCCTTTGTCTGCTTTGGACTGGTATATATTTAATCCCAGATCCGCAGTTTCATCTTTTGTAATAGGCTAACACTGGGCTCTTTCAGGTTAAATTAGTAGAAATTACTGTTTTTATCTGACTCTCCTTCCTTCCTTCCTTCCTTCCTTATTGATCTTATCAGGGGACATTTGAATTAGGACAGGAGAGTGGAGAGTAAATTCTTCTGGTATAAATAGGGACTACATAAAATTCACTGGAGTTATTTCAGATTCACAGCAGCGTCAGAACAGCGTTAGCATAGAATCTTTGTTGCTTTGTGTGTTTTCTCACTGTCGCTGTCCCTCATTTTAAGCAAAACTTTAAAAAAATATAGCCTCAGAGTGTATGTGTGCAATTTGTTCATGCAGATAATAGAACTGAGGTATTTAATTCTTCACATGTACCATGGATACAAATAGGGTTGTGCATTTGCGTTTGTCTTAGTGGCTCATGGAAGAGATCATGTTTAATTCACATGAGGAAAAGCACAGAGAGAGTAAGGCCAAATGAAAGCATCCTCACTTTGATTCTGTCCAGTATGAGCTTGAGAATATCTCAATATCTTGAGAGAGGTGCCCATCTGCAAGAGAGTTCAGAGCATTGCATAAAATGGGGAAGAAAGTAACATGGGTAAAATTTTTCATGGATGTGTTCGTGCAGCTTTTTTTCCCCTAGTTGGAGCAAAGGTTTTTTGGTTGTTTTTTAAATTCAGCCAGCAGAATAGTAGTTGGAAGATATTGTTATGAGTTTTATGCAGTTTGGATAGTAGTGCCTTTCCACTGAATATAAAAATACTAAGTTCAGCAAGTCTAAATAGGAGGACAGTGCACACTTTCAGTGTGATTAACATCCTGCTGTTACTTGTTCATGGTCCATATTGCGTGAATGGGTAAAGGTAGTCAACCTTGAAATCAGTATGCAAACTTAACCTTAATTAGCTGTTTCTAAGGTCCAGCTTACCAGTCCAGCCATGTGTTGTTTGTTTTGTTTTTTTTCTGATTTGAAATTTTAAAGAAAATCATTGGGGAATGCTACAGTTAACTTGTATTTGGCTGCTGAGCAGTAGTATCCTGTAAGAGCTGAGTATTGTTGCAACAGAAAACAAATATGGAAATACAAAAGAAAATATAGATTTACCCATTAGCTTGTTCATTAAGAGCTAAAGTGTCTCATTTCTGTGAAACAAAGGAACTGGGATATTTCTTCTTGTGCATGCTACCACAGAGTATTTGAAATCCCTCACCTGTTCTTTGTTAGCCCATCTCATGGAATTTTCACAAGGAATAAAGCAGAAGTTCTAGACGGTGGGGAAGAGGACTGAATAGAGAAGTGGCACTAGCACTGTTGAAAACCACACATCAGATGTATGCGCCTTGTAAGGGAAAGCTGGGATTTCGCTGTGATTCTAGTGTGTACATGGGCCTGCCACGAATCCTGGTGCTTTCATTTGGGGCTCACTGTTAGGTGCTAAAGGACTACTGGGCTTTTTTAAAAATCCCGATCTATTTAAGGGTATCACTGTAGTCCTCCCTGTCTCTCTCACATCAGCAAGAACCTTTTTCCTCTATCTCACTCTCACAGAACATCAGCAGGTACAGAATATATTAACACATTCTCTGCTGTCTCTGTTTAAAAGGAAAAAAAAAAGTAACCTCTGAGTCAGACACACAGCCCAATTCAAATTCATGAATACATTTGTTTATATAAAACTGTTCTGCCTAGTATCTTCTGACCTTTCATCTATAGGAATAGGCCATCCCAGTTAGTAGCACTTGGGATATTTTACAAACAAATTTGTATTGGGGTGTGGGCCAGCGGTGTCCTTTGTTTTCTCAGTTCACTAGCATATCTTCCTACCCATGTTTTCCTGTGTCAATCAAATTCAAACAATTCATCCAGTGTCCGATGTTGGTTGTATAAGATTTTGCCATTTTCAGCACTGTGTGTGTTTCTGAAAAGTTACAGGGACCTATGACTGAGAAGGGACTGTTGTTTTGAAATTAACATACGAACCTCAGGGTCAGGTGCTTTGAACTTTACTTAACCCATTTGCAAAATGGGGCTAATAATGCACATGGTCAAACCTATGGTGTTGTGAGGCTAGATTAACCAGTATTTGCAGAATGACTTAGCTCTTTTCATGTGACTTTGCATTTAAATTGCAGTTTTATTATGAATAAAAACAGGAGGGAGGGGGTTAAAATGAAGGAGTAAAAAATTTCCCAATGATGATATACACTGAATCTAGACTAGGTTGCCAAGGAAGCAGCAAAGACTTGTTCCTTAAAAATTATCAAGCCTGTGATAATGGTAGGAAACAAACCTGGATTGGGAGGCTGATGGACTAGATAACATTGAAGATCTTTGTCGTCGCTTACTTCTATGATATTGAGGTATTTAATCCATTAAGGGCTTGTCTAAACTAAGAAGGTGGTGTAGATAAACACGCTGACTCTTGGTTTTGGAGTGGGAGATTTTCTGCTTCCTGGCTTCACTGTGTGCTGTGTACATGCTTCTGCCTCACTGCTGTGCACCCCCAATATAAATTTTTGGTGGGGTGTTTGAGCCCTGGAGACTGACAGCATTGGTGCCAATGAGTGTGGAATAAGCTAGGATGTTTGAAGTGCACTAGCCATTCTCCATTAACTTGCTATTGTGCACTAGGTGTACCTTTTGGAGGGTTTAGCTTTCTGCACAAAAGCTCTTTCAGTGAGCCACATTGTCTCCGTGTGGGGTATTCATGCAGAACAGCTCATGCTTTTTAAATTCACACCCTGGGTTCATGCCTACTAGCTTCCCCTTGTAAAGTGTGCCATAGTTCAGACAGGCAGATGTTTAAAAATAAAACATGCCTTCACCCACATAGATCCCCTTTGTTCAAGTTACAGCATTTTTTTTCGGATGTAGTGGGCTGGTTTGAGCCGATGAGTTGTGTATTCTTGTAGCAGATGCTGTGTTTGTGTTTGCCATACATCTCCCTATGTGTAATGTAATGCCACTCTAGCAATTTCCAACTATCTTTTATTTTTTCATCACTGAAAAATTGGCTCTAGTACATTTTCACTATTGTTAATTTATGCCTAATCAAACATATTTCAGGTAGAAGCTTGAGAAGGGAATGAAATGTAACCCACACACCTATCAAAACAAAAAAGCAGTCAAGTAGCACTTTAACGACTAACAAAATAATTTATTAGGTGAGCTTTCATGGGACAGACCCACTTCTTCAAACCACAGCCATACCAGAACAGACTCAATATTCTGTTCTGGTATGGCTGTGGTTTGAAGAAGTGGGTGTGTCCCACGAAAGCTCACCTAATTATTTTGTTAGTCGTTAAAGTGCTACTTGACTGCTTCTTTGTTTTGATAGGATATAGACTAGCACAGCTCCTTCTCTGTTACCACACCCCTATGTGTAGTTAACTGTCTTGGTGCCACTACGAGACCACTTAACAGAGAAAGAGTAAGTGTCCTCTAAAGGCTGAGCTGAGAGTAAGGTGGCCTTTAGCTCAAGCTGTGGAGGTTCCTGCATGAAGGTGCAGAGGTCCTAGATTTGAGCCTGCATGTGGGCAGTTATAGAAACCCAGTAGGAAAGGTGTTTATTTGATAATGGTGAGTAAGGTGGACTCTGTTTTTATGTGCATTTTTCTTATGTAATTCCTTCTGATCCCTTAGCCTGCTCTATGCCAAACTGGGCAGTTGGGTAAATTCTAATTGGAGTGAGATTTTTCTTTTGGACTGTTCTAAAACTTTGACCTGAACTCTTCTCAGTCCTGGCTCCCACAGCACCTGTCTCCAGATTTAACACAGATCTAGTTTTTTTTTTAGAATAGCTGGTGAGCAGTTGTGTACAGTCCTGCATATAGTTACAAAAGCTGGGTCATGGAGTTTTCCTTGACAGAATTCTTATAGACGCTAAATATTCAAGCATGAAATGTGTATCCTTCATTCAGCAAAACAAGTCAAAGATGAAGGTAGCTCTATGAGTACTAATATCTGTTGGCTCCATTCATCACATCTTCCTATTGAAGAGGAGGTGTTGCTATATCCTTCTTTTGTTGTATTTAGATTAGGCTCTACCCTCAGGCTTCTGGCAAGCTGACAATGTGATTTTTGTCTTTGGGTGGACTTTGGTTGCCCCAGCATAACTAAAAATGTAATTGGTTGTGGCAAAGTGCACACGTTAACTGATCCTAACTAAATGTTATGACCCTTCTTTTTAAGATGGTTGTTCCCCTTTTGCTTGAAATTATACTGGAGTTTGGGATATTGCTGGCAAAACTCAGCATGGGGCTTGGCTCTTGCTGATGCTATGAATCTGCCATGAGCTTCTCTGGACACAACAGCTTTAGTGGGACTGTGGAAAAGGCAGGATGTGCATCCTCCACATTCTACATTGTTCAGCAATCCAAAGAAGGAAAGATGCTGGAAGCATGGTACATTTATGCCTTGCTGTGGTGAACTCTGTGTGCAATGCCCCGCATTCCCAACTAGTAACACCCCCAATGTCAGTGCTATTGCAGCTGCATTCTCCAATTCTTCTGATTGGGGCACTTGTGGAATATGAGTTAACAGGGCATTAAAGAGCGATTCATTTCCAGCAGTAAATGCTCTTTCTAATTTATTCCTTGCAGAAATCTGATGGCAAGTGAAAGATGGGCAGAGATAAGGCAGTCTGCACTGTGTGGTCTACATTATGGAGATGTGGGAACAAAGAGTGGGAAGTGTTGTCTTTTGCTCCTGATTGCACATTTCAGATGTAAAACAGAGTGAATGCCCTCACAACAAAAACAGCCTTGTCACCCAATTAGAACATAAGACTTCTGCTTCTGGTCTCGAGCACTAGAAGCTTAACCGACCATATGTATACAATACGCTGGTTTGCAAACTGAAACAAAGTTTCAATTGTTTTAATAAAAATTGGTGACATTACATAATTTGCTATGCTGATTTCAAAAATGGCATCCATTTTGCTCTATCATGTTAGGATTTTTCACAAATTTTAAAAAATGGATATTTGTCATGCTTTTATTCCACCTTATGCATTAAAAACTTGGTAAATAATAAGTTATAGTTCTTTTAGAAGATCTGTTGTAAGTCCTTCTTTAAAGAACAAAGGAGCAAAGTGTGAAATTTAACAACTGAGTAATTTTAAATGATTAGATGCGACTGAAACAGTGCTTTTTTGACAACTTTGTATGCATTTCCCCATCAGTCTCTCTTTTCAGGGACCAGCAGTAATCAACCACCATGTTGACATGCCAGCGTCCTTAATATCTCTTTTCCATCGTCTTGCTATCCTAATTAAATCTTTCCCTTTGCTCTTCACTGACACTTCCAAGATTTTCAGGAAAATTAATTCAGATGGGAATGCAAAAAATGAACTTTCAAGCTCATGTTGCATCCAATTCTTCCAAATTTGTTTACCATGTTGCCAACAAAGTTTTTATAATCGGGATCTTTGTTATTCCCTGAGAAGTTTTGTATGACATTTCTGAAGGCCACCCAAGTGTCTTCCTCTGTGTCATTCATGGTTTCTTCAAAGTTAGTTTCAAGAATCAGTTTCCTGATCTGAGGACCCACAAAGACAGCCTCCTTAACTTCTTGGTAACTCAAAGCTGAGAACTTGTTGTAAATGTACTTGAAACAGTCACTGTTCTTGTTTAATGCTTCTCACAAATTGTTTCACCAAATCTAGCTTGATGTGGAGTGGAGGTAGCAGTACCTTGTTGGGCTCAATCAGATTTTTCATGAATTATATGTGTTCTTGGAGCCGAGAGTCAGACTCTCCGTTGGTGGCCATTGTTTTCGTAGTAGTAGTAGTAGTAGTAGTAGGCATCCTTCAGTCTGCACAGATTATGGATCATGCCCTTTAAAGTTTCAATTGAGGACTTCATTTACAGCGTCTATCGTGACTATGAAGACCCACACGAGAGTGACAGTCCTTGCTGCATCTCTTGCAGATGTAGTGGGTGTCTGACAAGTCCTTATTGTGCTTTCTGTGCACTCGCTTCTCCTCTTCTAGCTGTCTGATCTTCATCTCGCCCTTCTGAAGTCCCTTGTGTAACCCCTGCCTCCATCTGCTGCAGTCGTCTGCTAGTTCTTCCCAGTTGTCCAGCTCGATGTCTACCTCTCTGAGGTCTCTCTTGCAGACATCTTTGTAGCGCAGCTGGGGGCATCCGGGAGGTCTTTTGCCAGAGGCTAGCTCAACATACAGGATGTCTTTTGGAATCCTTCCATCATTCATCCTGTGGACGTGGCCAAGCCAGCAGAGCTGACGCTGCCTGAGGAGGGTGTGCATGGTTGGGATTCCAGCTTGCTCGAGGACGGCGGTGTTGGTCACTCTGTCCTTCCATGATATTCCAAGGATGCGCCTGAGGCAGTGCAAGTGGAAGACGTTCAGCCTCTTTTCCTGACGGGCATACAGGGTCCAAGTCTCGCTGCCGTAAAGGAGGGTGCTGAGGATTCAGGCTCTGTAGTTTGCATTTTTGTGTGAGTGTACAGCTTGTTGTTGTTCCACACTCTCTTGCTGAGTCTGGACAGAGTTGTGGCCGCTTTTCCGATCCTCCGATTTAGCTCAGTGTCCAACGACAGGGTGTCAGTGATGGTGGACCCGAGGTAAACGAACTCGTGGATGACCTCTAATGTATAGTTGTCAATGCTGATTGATAGGGATTCAGCAACATCCTGACCGAGTACGTTTGTCTTCTTTAGGCTGATGGTAAGCCCAAAGTCCTTGCACGCTTCGGAGAACTGATCCAGCAGTTTTTGAAGCTGGTCTTCTGTGTGAGACACTACAGCAGCATCGTCTGCGAACAGCATGTCTCTGATGAGGACTTCCCACACCTTAGACTTAGTTTTCAGCCTTGCAAGATTAAATGAAGATCTCTTGCTCTGCTATCTCATTCACATAAAAAGCATGGCATTTGTGTAACCAGCTGCTGACCAAGCAGTGTACACTGCTCCTTCAGATCTCCACATACAGTATGTTCATGCTCTGGACAATACACCTTTTCAAGGAGAGGCTCAAGATTTTTGTAGGTTTCTCTTAGGTGGCATTAGGCACAGAGGCTTATTGATTGCTGTTATGAAGTACATCATCTTTTGGGCTTGTCTTTGAAGAGTCAATAAACAGTGTCCAGTCACCTGGTTGGTAAGCTGTCCCCAAGCTTTCTATTAATCTGGCAATGTTATTGCAGTATGCCAACACCACATCCATAGAAAAATATGGAGCAAACTCCTTCTCACGGTTCTTGTACCAAGCAAAATTCCCATCTGCTCATAGGAATAAGGGGACTTTGAAGTAGGTGGGGTCCTTTCGAAAAGGAGCCCCGTCTGGACGACCTCCATTTGCATGGCCATTTCGAAGTTTTTGGCTAGTGTAGACATAGCCTTAATGTATAACACATTATAATAGCATTTTTTTAAATAAGTAGACTCCAGTTTTTTGAACTCAGCACCCCAAAATTAGTTACAAACAGTTACTTGTTCTCAAACAATGGAACCCATGCAGAATCATTATTAGAAATCAAGCATCACAGGGGTAGCTGCATTAGTCTGTTTCAGTAAAAACAGTGAGGATTCCTGTGCTGCCTTAGAAACTAAGAAATTTATTGGAGCATAAGCGTTCATGATTCAGAAACCCACTTCATCAGACGCTGACAAAGTGGGCTCCAGCCTGCAAAAGCTCATGCCCAAATAAATTTATTAGTCAGCTTATTTTGCCAGCTAGTTTATTGAGTGGTGGTATCTGCAAGATGCCCAATTTCCTCCCTTGGTGCCAGAATCTGATGATTTGTACTGGGTGAAATTCTGGCCTCACTGAAGTGAATGGTAAAATTCCTCTTGATTTTTCAGAGGGGCCAGAATTTCACTCATTGAGAACCTCACTCCACAAACAGTGCAACTGAAACAAATCACGCTTGCTATAGAATGAAGTGCTGAGAAGCATAACGCTGTCAGGATCTGGCCCTAGATTTAAAAAAGGTAAAAGTTATTGTCTGTCTCCAGGCAAATATTGACCATGTAATGGCAACCACTCTTGCACTCTCAACATGCTCTGAAGCACTACATGAGGAAGAGTCTTTTGTCCAAACTTTAGGTATAGTGATTCTGTTAATTACAATTTATCTTGTTTCATATTTCAGTACAAGTGACCTGTTAGCTATGAGAAGGCAACCTACTACTGAATATCGGTTTACTAGGCATTTTAAAAAGGCAAAAATATATTCCACAACACAAGAGCAATGTTATGAAAATCAATTTGTGCCAAGGTGAATTGATTTTAAATCAGTGTGATTTTTAAATCAGTGATTCCAATCATGATCGTAGACTCATAGAACAACAGAGGTGGAAGAGACCTAAGAAGCCATCAAGTCCAGCCCCCTGCCCAAGGCAGGACCAAACCCCATCAGGTCAGCTCAGCCAGGGCTTTGCCAAGACTTAAACACCTTCAGGGATGGAGATTCCACTACTTCCCTAGGTAGACCATTCCAGTGCTTCACAACCCTCCTAGTGAAAAAGTTTTTCCTAATGTTCAACCCGGACCTTCCCAACCGCAACTTGAGACCATTGTTCTGTGTTCTGCCATCTGTGACCACTGTGAACAGCCTCTTTGCAACCTCCCTTCAGTAAGTTGAAGGCTGTTATCAAACCCCCCTCAGTCTTCTCTTCTGCAGACTAAACAGACCCAGTTCCCTCAACCTTTCTTCATAGGTCATATGCTCCAGCCCCCTAATTATTTTGGTCGCCCTCCGCTGGACCCTCTCCAGTGTATCCACATCCTTCCTATAACTGGGGGCCCAGAACTGGACACAGTACTCCAGATGCGGCCTCACCAAAGTCGAATAAAGAGGAATAATCACTTCTCTGGATCTACTGGCAATGCTGCTCTTGATGCAGCCTAATATGCTATTAGCCTTCTTGGCTACAATGGCACACTGTTGACTCATGTCCAGCTTCTTGTCCACTACAACTCCCGGGGTCCTTTTCTGCAGATTTAAATCACCAAGTGGAAATCTGAAATTTTTTAGCAATTATATAGCTTAATATTTCCAGATTCTTTTTGTGAATTTTAGTATGTTAACAAATGGTGAATGACACATTGCTGGCTTACTACATATTTAACATTTTGTCTATGACTTGCGTCAGGCTGCATTAGGATAGTAACTGGAATTTAAATAGACACAAAAATAGTATATAGAAAGTATATTTTCTTTAAAAAAACAACCTCAAATGCTTCAGATACATAAACATCACTCATAAAAACATGTTTCACTTTTACAACTAAATGATTTATTTGGCAGATTAACTGTCGTCACTGAAAGAAACTGGCTATTTCAGGTGAAGTTTGGAAAATTTTCAGATATGCCTAAGTGAAAGCAACTAGAGCTTAAGTTCCTAATTGTCTAAGGCTATGTCTACACTATGAGATCCATTCAAATTTAAGGCGGTTTGCTTGACGTTAAAACGTCTCTGTCTTCACTGTAAATACCACTAGTTCAAATTAGGGACCACTAATATTGATATAATATCGCCAGAACTGGCTGGGCGTAGTGTCAAGTTTGCGTTTAAAATTTTGAATAAAAGCCAGTGTGGAAGCGCCATGCCTTAACATCTAATTTATTAACCTCCAGAAGTTTCCTGTATGTATCCCACAAAGCTATGCAGTTACGTGCCAGATATGCTGGTTTCCTTCTCTACTGTCCTCAGGTGCACAGGGACGAGGTTGTGGGAAGCCCTCGAATGTGAATTGGAATTCATCAGCACCCAGTCCTGGAAATATAAAGAGCACCCCTAATGACAAATTTCTTTTACCCATCGCATCACACTGTATCAATAGCCATTGCATCAGTAACCATCTCCTTCAGTCATGAGCACTCAGGGTATTCATATGCTTAGTAGTTCTCAGTCTTGCAGAAGAGGTCCAGCTTGGAGCCATCAGGAGATTATGAATCTTCTTGCAGTTTGGGAGATGAATCAGTGGTGAGCAGCCTTTGGGACCAAGCTGTTTTTTTTGTTTTGCTTTTGTTTTGTTTTTCTGAATACTAGAAGCAGATTGCGGGTGAGTATGGGTTTTGGTTTTCTATGGATATGTGCCCCTCAGAACAGCGTGTTAATACATCTGGTGATGGAGCACTTATCCTTTTTGGAGATCTCCTTGAAGGCCTCATCCAGGCACTCTTGTATTTTGCACCAGGTTTTTGGGCAAGCCTGACTTATTGCAGCTTCCATGGTAACACATCTCGCTACTCCAGGCAACCAGATAGTGATCTGGTGTCATGGCAGCACACTGTATTTTGGCAGATTTTCCAGGCTTCTGGTCACACAGGATGAGCAGTTTTGTCGATATTTGTTAGTTTTAGCAGGGCAATATTTTCTTTGGCAACTGAAATAAGCATGGGAATTTGGATTGGAATTTTTTTGCAATGCTTCCCGCCCTTTTACATTTTCACAGAGCTCATTACTGCACTACATAGCTGGTGCGCGCTCCATCTCCCTGCTCCAGGTGGGTGGCAGGCTCTCTGGGCCTTTTCCCCTCCCATTTACCTACCCCCCCTGCCTTTTTTTTTTTTTTTTCCAGTTTACAGGGATCCTTCCCACCCAGCCATCCATGCAGCTGGAATCGAACCCTTCCACATCACCATGCAGCTGCCAGGCTCTGCGGGCCTTGCTACTTATGGAGGATTGCTCCAGGAATGGGTGAAAAATGTTTCCCCTTCTCCAGAACACCGGATGGCTTACCCTTATTTGCAGCCCCATCGCCAGAAAGCAAACAGTAATTTACCATGTCCAACAACAAAATTTTTTGGCTAAATGATGGTAAAATGATGGCTTGTGCAATGCACAGTTTGAATCCCATCCTTAAGTGGCCTTGCAAAAAGAAGCTTTCCCTGATAGTAGAGACAGAGACCCATTCATTTCATGGGTAAGGGCTTAGTGTGAAATGTATCTCAGTTGTGACGTTAACTTTCCAGCTGTCATGCCGAGTGTGGGAGACAGGTTGAGGAAGTGCAAAAGGTGCAAGCAGGATCTGATCCTGCAGCACATGGAGTAGTCTGAAGCAGAAACCAGTGACATGAAAAGGGAGACAGCACATTGGCGGCAGAATGTGCTTGTCTTCCAGGGGGAGCAAGTGGCAAACCAGACAGAAAATGTGGCAAAGCTCATAATGATAGTGAGCAACCAAACAGAGGTCCTGCGCTCCATGCTGGAGCTGCAGAGGGGCTTCCAATGCAGCAGTTGGGAGTCCCCTGAAGACATCACCCACCCCCCCATCGTCGCGGTCCCTGAATGTGGGGAGGGAGGCTACAGCCCCTAAGGGCAACTGCAAAAGTCTGTTCCACCGACCTTGACCACGCATCTTTTCCCTGCCACTTAAACCTCTCTTCCATCCAGAATAAATTATTAAAAATTAATTATTCTTTTGAGCTCAGTGTAACTTTTTTGGCATGCGTGAGTGGTAGGGTGCACAAATCATTGCAGGGAACCAGGCGGGGTGGAGTGGGCTGATAGGACAGCTATCCACTGCTACGCCAGAGTCCGCAGAAGACTTGAAGCAGAGGCACTCAGGTGTGGGTGGAGAGGACCAATAGCACAGCTACCCTTTTTTTCAGGAAAATAACCCTCGCTTCACATCTAGTCTTCTGCCTGCAACTTATCCCCCTCCCACCAAATAAAAGCATTTGTGTAAGATACTGTCTGATTTATTGGTCCACATTTGGTGGGGAGCACAAATGAGTTCGGTGAGTGGGGGTAGTTGTTATGACAGCAAAGAAATACATCACTATCACATGCATGGCAGATCATTCATGAAGCTATTTTTAAAGTGTCCCTGATTGCTGTTCCTCTGCATGGTTATTGGTGAATGGCTGTGTAGGCTGCTGCAAGTAAGCCCTGCCTATGGCCTCAGCCTTGACATTCCAGGCATTCAGGAAATTCTTCCACCTGCGTTCACAAATGTTATGCAAAATAACGCACCCTGTAATTACAGTGGAGACATTAGTTTCCTAAAGATCCAAATGGGTCAATAAGCATCTGAACTTCACTTTTAAATGGCCAAAGGCACATTCAGCTGCCATTCTGCACTTGCTGAATCTTTGTTTGAAGTTTTCCTTGCTGCGCTCCAGGACTCCTGTGTAACATTTCATAAGGCAAGGGGGTGCAGGGTAAGCGCTGTCGCCCAATATTACTTATAGGCATCTCCACTTTACCAACCTTTATTTTTCTGCTCTGGGACAAAAGTCTCATCCATGAGCTTTCTGTACAGCCCAGAATTTCTGAAGATGCGTGTGTTGTGAACCTTACCACACTGATGTCAGTGACATGACCTTTGTGATGTACCAATGCCTGCAAAACCATGGAGGAGTACCCTTTTCAGTTTATATACTCAGGTGCCAGGTGGGCTAGGGCCATGATGGGGATACGCATGCTGTCTATTGCCCCACTGCAGTTAGGAAACCCCTGGACAGCAAAGCCATCCACTCTGGCCTGTACATCTCCAAAGGTCATGGTCTTCCTGAAGATATGCTGACAGATTGCATTGGCCACCTACATCACCATGACCCCCAGTGTAGATCTGTCTACCCGGAATTGATTTGACACTGTCCGGTAACTGTTGCGCATTCCAAACTTCCACAGAGTGATTGCCACTCGCTTCTGAACTGTTAAAGCCAGCCACATTCTTGTGTTGCTGGGCTTCAGGGTGGGGGCCAGCACAACACACAGGCCGTGTCTGCACTAGCCCAAATCTTTGAAATGGCCATGCAAATTGCCATTTCGAAGATTACTAATGAGGTGCTGAAATGCATATTCAGTGCCTCAATAGCATGCTGCCAGCCGCGGCTCTTCGAAATTGCAGCTTTTTGCTGCCGCTCGGCTCATCCAGACAGGGGCCCTTTTCGAAAGTACCCCAGGAACTTCAAAACTATGTAGGAATAAGGGGATTTTGAAGTTCCCGGGGTGCTTTCGAAAAGGGTCCCTGTCTGGATAAGCTGCGTGGCAGCAAAAAGTGGCAATTTTCAAAGAGCCGTGGCCTGCGGCATGCTAATGAGGTGCTGAATATGCATTTGGGCTAGTGTAGACGTAGCCAAAGTTCCATAAAAGTGGACTTACACATGCAAAAGTTCTGCAGGCACTGCTCCTCATCCCAGGACTCCAAAATGATGTGGTCCCACCAGTGTGTGCTGGTCTCACAAGCCCAAAACCGCTGCTCCACTGTCAGCAGTGCATTCGGGCAGCCAGCAGTTGAGTTCTTGGACCATACTAGAAAGGTTTTCTCTTCAAAACCTTCATCATCATCATCGTAATGCTCAACCATCACTGAGCTTTGTAATCAGCAGAAAAATTGCACAACAGTCCGTGAAGTTGCCATAAGGGTGCGTGCAATGACCTGAAGCATTTGAGGATCCATGTTTGCGCTAGTGCCATCTCCCATTTGTTTTTGCATGGTTACTGGGTGCTCTGAATTCTGGGACAGTACTTTGCATTGTGGGATAAAGACATAAAACACGCAAAAGCAACTGGGTTTAAGGCACTATGCGATAGGTACCTACAATGCATTGCTCATGCAGTCAAACTTGGATAAGGCAATGGGGAAGCAGAAACTTGACATGGAGAAGTGGAGGGCTGAGTTTCCAGAAGGTTTGTGGACACTAAATTCGAACTCATAATATCGAGGTTAAGAAATCGAATTTATTAAAAGTCAAATTTATCCCATAGTGTAGACGTAGCCTAAGTCTCTGGATAATGAGACTGTCTCCTAAATTACTTAGGCTGACCTACTGTGTCATATTTATAAAGCTTTTTCCTCAAAAGTTAGATGTTTTTCTCCTTGATTCATTCTTTTGTGGAAAAGCAGCCAACTCAAAGTTTTTGATTGCATCTCATGGGTTCAGCATATCGATTTTTTTTTTTATTTAAATGTATTACAAAAAATAAAAGGTTTAGGCCTTAATATCGTTTGTATTACATTGTTTTAATTTTGAACACATTTACTTTTAAAAGGAAAACATTATAATTTAAATAACAAAATGTTTAATTTTTTTTTAGAAACATTGATTTTTATCCACCTGATCTGTACCGTATGCCAACCTTCTCCAGCTCTTGTATGAGCCTGTGATATTTTATTCGTGTTGTGGGAAGCAGTGGATTAAGGAAGGAGAACATGCTGTGGAGTTAATACTGAACATCCTGTTGCAGCTTGGGTGATCAGGGTGGGAGGTGGTTTTGGTGAAATGTGGCGATGAAATTGTTGACTTTTTAGTTAATTGAGATGTTATATTGTGTATTCAATTTGCCATCCATTCCATTTACCAGTTTATCATTTTGCCTTTTCTTTGTTCCCCACATCCAAGGCCTTTCCAAGTCTTGTTTTTGTTTCCTCCCTGACATCTCCAAAATCCACCAACTTCAAAAACACCCTGATCTATGCCTTTGTGTCATTTGTTGTATCTTTCCTTCACCTTGGCCTTTATGCAGATCAAGACTCCTTTAATCACACTATGGCTATTGCTATGAGAGAATTTACAACATAGCCACTCTAAGGTACCAGGAGAGAGTTCTTCCATAAACTTAATTAATCCATCCCTAACAAGTGTCATCAGCAGCTCTGCCACTGACATAGGGATGTCTATGCTGACACTTGGGTCAGTATAACTCATGTCACTCAACAGAATAGCTTATTCAGATCCTGGACTGAAAAAAAATTATACTGACATAAATGATAGTACACACATAGCCTTATAGTGCTAAGATTATTTTCTTCTGATGCTCTTGTATCTTCATCACCTCTAACTGCACATCCCTTCAGTGCCTTCCTCTTTCCTTCATGAGATCCAGCCTTCCCATCTTCACCTTAGTGGCTTCACGTAACTTTTCCCCATGTATATATCTCTGTCTTTATTTTGTCTAGTTTCCCTCTTCCCATTCCTTTCTTGCCCAGCCTCACACATTCTTTCAGGTCACTAATTCTGCTTAGAGAAGACTCCCACTTCCCTCTACGCTAAGCATCACCGTTCCACATCTTGCTACTGAGACTCCTTGGAAACTCACTTCTTTTCCACAGCCTTCATTGACTTAACCACAAGGGAAGACTTGAGTGGCATTAACGAAGATGCCACTTGGCATGCTGGGCCATTAATTCTGTTGCTGAAAGGGGAAAAAAATGCAAAATGCAATGTGTGAAGTCATCACCATTGCTTCCTCCAGAAACCACTTGCCCCAACTGTTGCTGCTTCCTGGAAGTTCTGTCATTGAAATACTGGCTCACTCTTATATTGTTTTAGCTTGTGAGTTAACGTAAAATCTAGTATAGTATTGCAGGACAATTTAGTGGTAGCTTCTGGTATTGAATCATGCCCTTTTGTAGGTGCTGTCATACTGAGTCAGACCAGGAATCTATCTAGTACAAAAGACTGTCTTTGCAAATGGCCATTATTAGCTATACAGTGGAAAAAATGCTGTAGCAGGCAGTTATAGCATGACCTCTTTCCCATCCCCAGTAGTTTTAGGTTGCGTTTATGAAGCAAAGGAGCTCCCACTCCCATGAAAGCTCTTGTCTTGTTTTTTTCCCTTATTGTTTCGTGGGCTTTCATTATCCATATAAATATTATTGTTTGTAGTCAAATCTTCCACATGGAGAACACACATTTGTTGATTAAAAACAAGAGACCGTTGATTTGAACAGAGCTAGTGCCTAGTGTTCTACCAAGCAGAAGGGCTGGTGTTTATGGTTCTCAAGCAGTTATGGGGCTGTGAACTCCTCTGATTTCTCTGCCCCAAAGAACAGCAGAGGCATGTGAGAAAGTAATTAGGCCTAACATCTTTTCATCACATTTTCCATTTTTTAAATTGTTTTTGAACTTCAGCAGTGCTGGCATCAAGCATAGTAAAAGCAGTATATTTTGTGAGGGGCTTGTTTCAAAGATGGCCATGTGTTATGGAGATAGCAATATATGCAGTGAAGTAAACTCTCATTCATCTTTATCCATTGCTAAATTAAACATTTACTTATAAATGTGCTCAATAATTCTGGAAAGATCAGTGATATGCACTCTGCTTATGTGCACATTGATGTACATATATGTTCAGTTAAAGTGATACGAACATATGGGTTTGGTTGGTAGACTCTTGTGCAATCCATGTTGTCTGGGCAGGGGAGAGAGCTGTGCTTCAGCATTACCCTGTTTTTCCAAGTGGTGTATTCAACCTTCAGAAGGACAGCATAGCAAATACCAAATGGGAACTATGCTTGCAGCAAGTTGGCCTATTCTGCCTTAGCTTTGTCTGAAATTTATTTTCATATTTTAAAATGGACTGTGTTGCTTATTGACTCCCCACAGGTGGGGTGAGGTTGGAGAACACTTCCCTCTGCTGTCTCCTTTCTGTCTAGTAGATTCTCTTAGATTGCCCTTGTCCAGGCAGAGAGGCGCTCAGTGTGAATCTATAGCTAGTATTTGTCTTCATGGAGTGGAGGACGGACTCCTTATGTCTGTTCCAAGTCTTCGGCTGTGATGCTGTGCAGCCGAACATCTCGAACTCCCTCTGTCTTGGATTCCTGACCTGTGCAATGGTTACAAGTGTGTGCTTGCCCAACTTTACTCAGTCCTTGGAGATATGCAGATAAAAAGTGCAATAAATACTGGTTTGGTTCGCCACATCTTACTTAGCTGCCAGGAGTGTGCCCTGATTAAAAACAGGCCATAAAGCTGTATTCATTTTGATCATGGCTGTTTCTTAAATGACTCCCAATCAATTGTATGTAAAGCCTCTGTCATTTTGTCTCACTGGCTTCACTGCCACCATTTTGTCTTGCCATTAGAGCACTGGTTTCAGAGCTGTGAAAGATGATATTAAAGGAGAAGGTAGGCTAGAAAGACAATGAGGGATTAAATGGGAGTTTAGCAGAAGTGCCTGGCTGTTTTTGTTGTCGTCTCCTCCTCCTCCTCCTCCTCCTCCTCCAAGAGAGTACTTTTGTTGAACTGCTAAAGCCAGCAGGGAGAGGTTTAAAAAGAATGCATCCCTTCTTCAGTATCCGTCCTTTTAGCATTCCACTTACAGCTTGAGTGGCTGCTGTATTGAAGCAGTCACCTCTGTTCCTCTCGATTTCATTGTACCCTATTTGTTGTTGTCAGGGAATGAGAAGAAAAAAAAAAAAAACAGATTGAAAGGACTGAAAGCAAACAGTAATCTCGGTGAGATGAAACTTTCCCTCCTGAACTCCTGAGAGCAGATTTTATACATGTAGATTTCATTCCACTCTTAACTTGGGAGTAACAACCCGTGCACATTGAGATCCATTCAATTTAAGTGCCAGCAAACCTTTTGCTGAAGTTTTCAGACTTGGCTAGCCTGCAAACTGTTTATTTTCTCTCTCTTTACATCTCCTTTTGTTCTGATCCCTTTTGGTTCTAGCAATCAGACTTCCCACCAACATGGCTGTCTCTTGGGTTTCAAAGGACCTGCATGGTCATAAAATACTGTAATTTGCCTTTTGGGAACTTGCGTGTCATGCTCTTAAAAGAAGAGCCTTGGAGAGATGTAAGAAAACGAAACCCAATGAAGATGTGGGATGTGCCTGTGCTGGTAATTTAAGGATCTTCCGAAGAAAGTTTGTTTTGACAGTGTCATAACGAACTTGGAGGCACTACGTGTCTTGAGGCTTGACCTGTTTGAAATCAGGGGCCGCATTTTCATTTCTTTCCAGGCCTCTTCATATGTATGCAGGCTTTCCTGCTGCTGTAGGAAGACAAGAAATAGCTGAATTTCCACTGTTTCAGTACCATTTGTGCCTCGCGCAGCTGCACACAAAAAGAACGCTTTAGTTGCTTCAGTTGTATCCAGTTACAGAAAGTGACTCAATTATTGCGGCTGTTTAATCCTGCTCAGCAGATGCTGGAAATTTGTGCAATCTAGAAATGCAGGACCCCTTCCCCAAAAGACAGATAATAGCAGCCCAAATTATTGCCATTGCCAGACTTCACAGGAGGATGTGAATTGTCATTGTCTGCAAAATGTGTGTACTTTACTCTTGTTTTATTTTTCTATTGTCTCCCAAGCATTTGGATCCAAAAGGCTAGACAATAGCTTAGTTTTTCTCCAGACCATCTCAGCAGGCTGTTGACACAAAGTTTTAACATGAGTGCATTTTTACTAAAAGCCCCAATGCACAGAACCAAAGAAAATGATGAATACACAACTAATTACACCTTTGTTGTTTGTTTTCTAATCTGTCATAGACCAAGTGAAGGTGATTCCCATGTTGCATTTCATCTGTAAATAGATGTGACGAGCTGCCTTAACCTCTGGTGGGAAGGAGACAAAGCGTTTTCAAGAGAACAGTTTCCTCTGTAATTTGAATACTTGGTCATGCCTCATTTGGCAAAAAATAAGGAAACACCGCGTGGTCTAAATACCCCTCCCTTTATCAGGCTCAGGTTAGGATGCAGCAACTGGTGCAGAGAGGCTGTGTGCTAAGGGCCCTGACTATCCTACTACATATGCATCTCAGTGTTAATCTGTGCAAATTTAGGGCCCAGTTCTCTGTTCATCAGTGAAGTTTCTTTGTCTTTGGAGTTACTCTTGCGTCACACTGTTATAACTGTGAGGAGAATGGGGTCCATAATCTCTCAGTAGATCATCTCTGCAGGCAGAAACTCAAATGACATGGCTGAAATGGTCAAACTCTGCACTTAGGGGTACTATGGGGTAGAGAATTACTTGGAAACAGCTTACTGTTGTGCCAGTTTTTCAGCTATTCAGAGTCTAATTTCATCTGTAAAACATTTAAAGAACACCTTTCATCTGAGGCCAGTTGGACTCACTTCAGGGGTGCCTCTTGACTCATACAGAATTTCTTTATCTTTTTACCCTGGAGCTCTTTGTTGGTGCCTTCTCTGAGGTAGTATGTTTCCCTACATACGTGGGACCCAGTCCAGCAGAGCACTTCAGCACCTGTTCAGTTGCACCTGTTGTTAGCAGGGTTATTCAGGTGCTTGCATGCTATATCTGGGACTTGGTAAATCCAGCCATTTTATGACTGGTGAATTGGGCTACAGCAATCTTCAAAGAGTTGCGAGGTACTTTATATAACTAATCAGGTGCAAGTACCTGAGGAATGAAAAGCTAGAGCATTCCCCACCATTTAGGAGAGCTTCTTACCTCATAACTGAATGAACTCACTGGAATTACCATCCCTCTTCTCACAGCAGTTTCCCCTTAATATAGCTCCATTGAGTTCAATGGAGTTAACTCTTGGTTTACACCAGGTTAAATGAAAGGAGTATCAGTCCCATTGATTCTGGGCCCTGTACATTTGCACAGCCAAGTCTTCAATCAGGAAAATGTAGCTAGCAGCCAGGAGCAGAGAAGAGTTCAGCCAAAGGGAGTAGGTTAGTTGTATCCTAACTGATAGTTGCACAAGGCACAGCTAGTACTTGCATCCAAATATAGCACAGCACTTAACAAAGATCACTTAAGGCTCAAAGTGTCTCTGTCACATAGGTGGTCTTTCCATTTGACAGGTGGATAACTGAGACATCTACAATTAATAATTTTTCCAACAGTTAGGGCGAAGAGGAAATAGAACCAGGTGTTCTTCCTTTTAGTTCCTTGCTCCTATTAGATTACATGTTGTAGATTAATTGGGCAGGCGGCTCCAGACAGCAGGCTCCTCTCCTTGCCAGCCTGTTGGAGCTAGGATGTGGCATTAGAATTATAAAGGACTATATATAAAGTAAAATGTCCTACAGTACCCTGCAGTTATGGTCCCAAATACTGCCGTAACTCTCTTGCTTCTTCAAAAAAACAGTCTATACCAACTCTAAGTTGAAATATTCAAAATAAATCATGTTTCTGTCATGTGGAAGCAAACCTAATGATACAGTAAAAGACTACATTTCCATAACTTTGACTCTCATCTGCATGTTATGTATTTGAAAGTCAATGGGAGCCATGTAACTAAGTGAAAAGAGACAGCCTGCTCTCTCTTGGCAGCTGCAATGCTATCCTGGAGCAGAGGAATCACCTGTTTGAGCCCTATTTGATTTTCTCACTCACCAATACGCAGTCTGAATCCAAACAGAAGAGATACATTAAAAAGAGATGGATGCTGTAACAAGATAAGAACAAACACTATGCGCTGTCCCACTGAAAACTACCAGCACGGTAAGTGGGGAGGGAATATGATAGTCTTTTATTTCTCACTCTACCAATGACTCCTGGAAGATTGGGCAAAGTTCGTAATGAGAAAATGTCAGCTTTGTTTATTTTAATTTACCCCTTTAAAAAATTAACTCCATTTTCTGATGATACACACTTTACATAGTGTTCTCTGATTCTTCAGTAGCTTTTGGAAAAACCCTTGTAAAGGTTTCTTATCTCCCTTGGGTGGTTAGAAAGGCATTTTTCAGCAAGTATCAGAGGGGTAGCCGAGTTAGTCTGTATCTTTAAAAATAAGAACTCCTGTGGCACCAGAAGACTAATAGACATGTTGGAGCATAAGCTTTCGTGGGCAAAGACCCACTTCATCAGATCTGACACATCTGGTGAAGTGGGTTTTTGCCCACAAAGCTTGTGCTGTAAAACATCTGTTAGTCTATAAGGTGCCCCAGGACTTCTTGTTGCTTTTCAACAAGGGGGAAGAGATATCCAAAGGCCCTGTAGTAAGTCAGGGTAGATCAGTGGTTCCCAGCCATTTCAGTAACACGGTACACTTCAATGAGACAAACAGTTCCACAGCACATCCCACTTTTTTCAGTTGAATTGATTGCTCATAAATGTCACATTTATTTGCATATATATGGCTATGGTCTTACGAGAGAGGTTTGCACAATAGCAGTGTATGCAACAAGCTAAACCGGGATCAAATGGGATCTTGAGTAATTGAGTAACTGCTGAAAACTGGGGTTGCAGAGTGGCTGGAGATGGCTCCAGAGAGCAGGCTCCCTTCCCTGCCAGCCTGTTGGAGCGTGGATATAGCATTTAAACCATGTCCCAGTTCCAACAGGCTACCATCCTTCCTCCTCTCTGCCACAGCAGGGAGGGGTCATGGATTGGGAAGCAGCATTTCAGCAGCCTCTTGGTGCGAACGAGCTTCTGTAGGGTCGGCATTTCCCCTCAGGGTGGCTCTGCAAAGGACCACTGGAAGGGAAAACTGAGAAATCCTGCATCAGCTGGGATTCAGGCAGTCTTGTTGCCTGAGCCTCAGCTGGCAAGGGGGTTGTAAGTTCCCACCCCGTGGCTCTTTGCAGGGCCAGAGCGAGGGGAAGTTGAAACAATTTCATGTCACACTTGGACACTTCTCATGGCACACCAGTGTGTTGCGGCACCCCAGTTGAAAACAACTTATGTAGAGTCATCCAGAGGACTTCTTGTATGTCCACGGTGACTGTGTAGGTCTTATTGGATTGGGGCCTTGCTGACTGTATGGGGACCATAACAGTTAGGTATATCCAAAGGTTTTTCATCTGCATAAATATAGCAGAAAAAAAAATTTTTTTCTCTAATTTAGACTTCACTTGCAGCTGCAGGCCCCTGTCCTGCCCCAAGATGTGCCTGGAGTGAGGATCCTGGTTCTTGCCATGTAGGATCGAGGCCAGACCAGCTGCAACCTTTCCAATATGATAAGTGGCCCAGTTTTTTACATCTATGAACTGCAGATGTTTAGCTGCCTCACAAGTGTTGAGTTGTGCTGCACTGATTTTGGTTTAAGTGCTTTGAGATCTCAGTAGCTATCCAAGTGGAAAGTTACGTTATCATTCCTAGAAAATAGTTCCTTCCTGTCTCTTTGTAAGGGTGCCTCATCAAAGCTTTGAAAATGGATGCCTTTCCCTGATAAACGGAATGGCAGTCAGAAATATTATTGACTGTCGAGTCATCCATAAGGAATTATTAGCAACATGGGTTGAGACCGATGCAGCTTTTTGCAGTTGTTTCTGGTGTTTTCTCCCAAATTTGGGTTGTTAAGAAACTGAACTAATATAAGCATAATGCATGCTAGAAATGGTTTTAAGGATCTATATGATGCACATCAAAACTAGGGAAACCCAGAGTTAAGGCTGAGAATGTATGTTGTGATTTCATCTGTTGTTCACATTGTCATGCTTAGGCATCTGAGTACGATACTGCTGTGCCTGGGACAAATCCATTTTGCAGACCCTCCGAATGCCAAGACCCAACAGGGTTGAGAGAATAGTTGTGAAAGGGAACTGACGGAATAAACATACAGCTTCCAGTAGCATGCACTGTCAGGTTTTGTACCGTTACAGAAGAATACTGTCATGTATTTATTTTAAATAAAGAAGAACATTATAGTAGCCTAGATCTCCAGCCTCAAATCTATATTTCCTTGTTTCTTTGGGTTTAGAGTATTACTATTTGCAGTTTTCATAATAATAATGGCTTGGAGGTTTAGTAATGCAGGATGGCTGGCTTCTTTAAGGCGAACCTACCTGTGACTGGCTTCTTTCAGAATGAACCCATCTTGACCTTTGTTAAAATAATTTCCTCCCTGGTATGTCTGGTTGGCCACTATTTGGCTAACAATCACCTGGCCCTGGCTTTGCTCAGCTGAAAGGAGTGCGCCTAGAGGGAGGAGCCTAAGGAGAGGCACTCCCAGGGACAGTGACTTAGAGAGGGAACTCAGAAGGTATTTGTGGAAGGATCAGGCTAAATAGCTGTAGGCTGCTTAGGGAAGAGCTGCAGTCAGCTAGCAAAACCTGCAGAGTTCCTGTCTCCAGCCAAAGGAACAAAGGTTGGGAGCACCTTTTGTATAGAGGTCTTAGAAATGGGAGTGGTAGATTCAGACAGAATCTGTTTTGCCTGCTGAGAAGCCTGGGTGAAGCTCAGCAGTCCCTCTATTTATTCTATCCATATATAGAATAAATTTTATGTGCACTGAGCTATGTGTGGATGCACACCACCAGTTGAAACACATGCTGCCAGCTGTGGGCGCTCTGCCAGTCGCCTGGGCAGCATTTAATCTCTTCTGGGCTGATGCCCAAGTGCACATCTTGGAGGGAGCACTAAAGGTCCTTTTATTGATTCTGTAGCACTTCCAGTTCATAAATCAGGCTCTCTGAAGGGGGCACTGTTGGATACATGGAAGACTGTTTGACCTTATTGATATGTGATCGAGGAAGTTAAGCTGCGTCCTGCCTGCAGGGCCACAGCAGGCCACAAGGTAAGTGCCCACATCACCATAGCTGGCAGCATGTGTTTCTACTGGTGGTGCACAGCTGCACAGGTCTCAGTGCTCATATCAAAATTTATTCCACACATGCATGTTAAAAATTAGAGGAAACATTGGCTGTATCCCCTGAAATCTCTAGCCTGGGGTGCCTTTTCCACTGCTTTGCTGTCAGAACTTCTGGCCTGCTCACACTGCCTTCAGCATTCACAGTCACTCCCTGCTTGAATATATGACCAGTCAGTCATAAATTACATACAAGTCAGCATATGCAAATTCCATGTCCCAGCCTTGTCCCTCAGAAATGTACATCTGAACAATGCAAGCTCATAGAAGAGAAAATGATAATGCACCAACCTTGTTACTCTAATGTGATTTCCCACATACTTGAATTCAAACATACTTGTTCAGATGAAACAATAAAAAGGAGCTACAGAAAAACTGTAAATGATTACAAGTGATGATGCATAAAAGTCAGGATTGGTTACAAAAAAATAAAAGTAAAACCCAAGCTATTGGTTATCTTAACAAACTAATAGATTTCAAAGCAAAGCTTTTCCTCACCATATGCTATAGGAAATTTCACAAGCTGGATACTCTTTGATCCCTCTCTCTCAATGCAGTATCCTCCAGGTATTCACTGATATTGTGAGTGGAGAGCTGGGAGGAGAAAAGATAAGTTGCAGGCCACTCTCTCTCAGTCTTATACTCTATCTTCCTTCTTTGAAGATTGACCCCCGCTTGATGTGCAGATGACTGGCAGTCTTTCTTGTGGGTGTGAGGTTTGAACTATCCCTTTGACAAAATGTAAGTTTCTTATTTAGGTCTTCTCCCCTGACCCCCTCAGCTAGCTCTTTAATACCTGGCTCTAACCGTTGTGTCTTTGTCTCTGAAAAACGGGTTTGTGGTTGTTACCCAGAATTACAATAGAGTGTCACATACAGTGTTATGTATTTCAATAAGATCATGATATTTAGCAGATCATGGCTTTTTCAGATGATACCTCACGAACTTCATTGTGTTGACCACAATGGTGTAAACTGTCACAACCACTCTACGGTGGAACACATGGGTGACACTCATATTTACTGCCGAGGAATAGGACAAACTGTGGGGTAGGCAGATCCCAGCTAATTTCTATATTAGAGCAAGCTGGAAAGTTGCATTCTGGGCATGTAATTACGGAAGACCTCCCCTGTGTGTGAAAGACTAGATTGGATTGTAAGGCCTCAATTCACTAAGGCAGACTAGTTCATAGTTTATTTTAAACATATGTTGTAATCCCAGTGAAGTATTTAAGGCCATGATTAAACTGAATAAGTGCAACTTCTTTGAAATCATTGGGACTATTGGCATGCAAAAGGACCTCCCTGATTTGGAAGCCTGGGTGGCTGGTATCATAGGCATGGGAAAGCTCTGCTGGACATGTCCCCAACTCCAGGCCACCACTCACCTGCTCTTTCCAAGCCCAAGGCTGGGGCAGGCACGCCGGGGGCTGCACCATGCTGCCCGCCTTCCCTGTGCTGGAGCCGCTGTGGCCATGCCTCCTGCCCAGCATTGGGGCTGGCAGCTTGGTGGGTGTGCGCAGTGGAGGGCCCTTCCGTGGCGGGGGGGGGGGGCATGCTAGTGGGTGGGGGAGGGTTAGGAGAGCTCTGGAGCTTGAGGGTGCTGGGGCTGCTCTGTCTAGCTCGCTGGGGCTCTAGGACAGGCTGCAGCTGTGCTGCCAAGTGTTGCAGGACTGGGGGAGGCTCGGACCATGCTGCCTAGTGCTCAGGGGCTGGGGGCACAAGTCTGGGGTACAGGCCAGTGGCCATTGTGTGTTGAGAGGCTGAGGGTGCTGGGCAAGAGCCAGCTGCCACAGTGTGGGTTGGGTTCTGGTGGTTGTGGAAGGGTCAGGGCCTTGGGTGGGGGTGGAGGGCAGCCTTCCCTATGTCAGGGGATCACCCACTACCTGTGATTGGGACCTACATGTTTGCTGAATCACAGCCTGAAATTCTAAAGTTTTAGTTATTTTTTTCCTTGAATATTCGAACCATACTAAGCTCTCTCAGAACATTTGTCATGTTTAAAGAAAAGCATTTGCTAAATAAATCTGGAGTGTGCTGTAAATTGGTTAATGGACTTTTCTGTAAATTAGTTCCTTTACTCACTGTTCAATTTCTATCAGAACCAAGGCACCTTTTTTAAAAAAAAACAAAACTCACTGTAGGCACTTATATTGTCCTCATTACCATGGTGTCTGAGCTCCCAAGCCCAGGTACTGTAATGATAGTGACTCTAATTTTTCTTGCTTATATGGGTAACACAGAGTGTTTGAAAATGTAATTAACATTTGATTGTGGAAACCTTTCAGTTCCATTTAGAATATTCCATCTTTAATTCACTTAATGTGCAGTGATACAGGTGATCCATTTAGATACTCAAGAAACTGAAAAGTCCTAACATACTCAGAATGTAACATTTATCAGTAAACAAAAGCCTTACTTGGATCCATTAGTTCTAAAGCAGTTATCACAAATATGTGACATCATTTACAGCCCATGCATAGAAGGGAGCACTATTCCACTAGATATTTTTCCTCATCCAAAAAAGAGAAACATTGATGCAAATGAACCATTCTTCAAGTTGTTTAAAGAATATAGCCAATTAAAATGTATCTGTGCATTCTGTAAACAGGTATTTCTTTATCTCCTTTCTTACACTTTCAAAAATGTAAGTGGTTATTAGTAATTTTAAAAAATCTAGATGATTTGTCACTGTTTATGAGCCTTACTTATTTTATGTTTCCATCAGCTTGGCCAATGAAAATCAGTAAAAACAATTCCACTTCTGTTTGTAGTCAGTTTAACTCTTCAGAGTCTTAGTGCTACAGAGTTTCAGTTTGCTGAATGATGATGGTAGTAGTGATTTTAAAAATATAATTACCTTTCTCTTGTCTTAGATTTCATAATTTTTTTTAATTAGGTCAGCTTGGGTTCCAGTTCGGCAAAATACTTTAAGCATGTCCTTAAGAGTGCTGTTGAATAGAAATTAACTTTATGTAAAGGCTCAGAAATGAGCAATTCATACAGTGCTTTGCTGAATCAGGGACTTTGTGGGATTAAAGGACCACTTTGTATGTGTATGGCAGTGTGTTCTAGATATCGCTGAGGAGTCATGAGGGGAAGGACAGAATTGCTGGGCCCCTGCGCAAGGTATGAAGAGGTGTCTTCATGCCTCCTTTAAAGGGGTGGGGCTGAGGCAGCCAGATGTCAAGGCTACTACCTGGCAGCCCTTAGCATAACCTTATGCTGCAGCAATGATTTAAAGGGCTCAGGGCTCCAGCTGCTGCTGCAGCAACCAGAAGCTCTGGGCCCTTTTGAATTGCTTTGCCCAGTGGCCCCTCCCCCCAGGTCTGTTGTCAGGCCTAGGTACCACAGTCTGTGCAGGTCACTGAAACAGACAGTATGAGACAGTGCCTGCTGCTAGGTGCTTACAGTTAAGTATAGCATAAATGAGGATGTAGGGAAAAAACAACTATATAATGAAGTTATCTTTGTTATACACGGTGTCTGAGGCACTGACTTGCCTACAGACTTCCACTTTTTCGAAAGGTCTTCTCTCACAGTTGGTGATTGGAATGACAGTCTTTGTTATTTATCATCTGTCTCAGTGTATGTCTATGCAGCAAAATTGTTGTGAAATAGCAGCCACTATTTTGAAATAACTGTGCAAGCATCTACGCAACGCAACCACTATTTCAAAATAATTTCAAAATTGCAGATGCCTTATTTCGAAATTGGTAAATCTCATTGCACTAGGAATAATGCAATAATAATGAAATAGGTATTTCAAAATAGGGGTGGCGTGGGTAGGAAATAGAGCTTATTTTGAAATAAACCATCATGCGTCCAGTGGCTGCATTTTGAAATAGGCTAAGTGCTTTTCAAAGTGCATTTTGTGTGTAGCTGCACTAGTTTGAAATAAATTATTCCAGAATAACTCTTCTGGAATAGATTATTCAAGAATAATACTGCTGTGTAGACATAGCCTCAGTGAGCAAATATGGACATGGTAGAGAGAAGCTAATTGTGCAGTGGGTCTATGCATAATGTTCAAGGGAGAAAGAAGGGAAGAAAATCTCCTAGGCCAGGGGTTTGTAACCTGCAGCTCCGGAGCCACGTGTGGCTCTTTAAGGACTTCTTTGTGGCTCCTGACACTATAATTACAATGTAAAAATAAAACCCTCCTGATTATTTTTGATAAATGGTGAATGTCTAAAAGGCCAATAATGAACAACGCATATCTAAACAGCAAACAATATGTGATCTCAAAATGTTGGATAACTCCCCCTTTTATATGTGCAGTGCCTTGTGGGATATGATCCTGTTATCTGTGTTTTGGCGGTGTTGCTAATAAAGTCTTGACTTTGAAAAGGAAGCTTGTGGCATTCCTGCTATGAAGTGCATCATGCATTTTGAGAAAGAAAACTGAAATTAAATGTGAGGTAAATTGGCATAATTAAAATAGGTTTGGAAGTGAAAGTCAGGAAGACAGTGGTCCAAACACACATTTAAAGTGTGAAGAAATAGAATATGTAAAAAGTTTGTGACTGTCCTGCAGTAAACATGTACCACATTATAAATCATTGTGTATGTGCTGTTCTTAAAGTAGGGGTTACAAAAAGTATGGTCTGAAGTTATTTATTAAGCACTGTCTCATATTCACGTGCATTGCGGCTCTTGAGTTATTGAATTTGTTACTGAATTTAAAAAAAAGTCTTTTTGCTATTTTGGTTGCCAGCCTCTGGGCTCACCTGTCGTTGATGGGAGAACCCCACACAAATAATTTAATTCTTAATCTGTAAAGACATCTTCAACAGCCTTGTAAAGTAGGGTTGTGTTCTGCAGGCCATAACTATGCTGGTATCATCTTTACAAACAACCAGATTGAGTACAATTCCATTGAAGGCTTGGGAGACAGAGCAAAGCAATTCAAAACCACTGCATACACTTCAGGAAGCTTATTACAGCCCTGCCTCCTGTGATCTCTGCAATTGTGTAGTTGTGATTCAGGATAGTACAGGTTTATTTTTCTCCTTTTGACCACTTCATGCAGTATCCTTTCTTCCTTTGTTTTGGATCATCACCAGCAAGTGTGCCACAGCAGCCAATGAGCTGTAAAGGAAGAGAGGAAAAACCTCACCAAAATTCAGCCTCCACACTTTCTCAGGTGTGGTGTGCACGCATGCAGGGGTGTGTGCACAAACTCCTTTGTGGGAGTGGAAGACTAGGTGATTACTTCGATGATAATTGTGGGAGGATTCAACCAAGACAGTACTGTGCTGCATAGACTCGCAGCACGAGACTGTCTTTGCCCCACAAGTTTACAGTTGAATTTAGTCATGCTGGACAAAGACAGTGTGGCCGAGGAAAGTTAGAGAGGCCAGGTGACTAATCCATTGTCAAGTAGCAGGTCAGTGGCAGACCCAAGATTAGAATTCAAATCTTCAATCCCAGTCCAATGCCTTAATTACTGGACATTTTGCCTTCTTTGTAGTGCAGGAGTTATCACACCACTGTGGAGGAGCACAGGGAGTTCAAGTCATAAATATCAAGGCCAGAAGAGACTGCTGTGATCTGACCAGATAACCTTTGAAGTGCAGGCCATAGAACTTCCCCAGAATAATTCAGAGAGCAGATTTCCCCGCAACCATTGGTAAATTGTTTAAAAATGGTTGGTTACTTCTCTCAAAAGCAATGTGGTGTGGGCCTGGCCCTTCCCTGCTTCAAACCCTGTCCTTTCCCTAAATCCTCCCCTCCCTTTCAATATCTAATATTGGATTACAAATGCTGTGGCTGGGAAGTTTGTTTTTTGGCTTGTACCATGAAGAGCCTTATATTCTGAGGGCAATGGGGCTAGGATTTTAAAAGATGCCTAAAGGCAATTTGGTGTCCGGAGTAAAAACCAACAGGAGTTGGGTGCCTAAATCCCTTAAATGCCATTGAAAATCCCAGCCTGCCCAAAATTGCCAACCTTTCATAAGCTCTTTCTCAGCCACTTTCAGTCACCAGAACAAAATTACACGTCCAGCAAAGCTCTCCTAATGCCTGCAAAGATATGGTAGAGTTATAAACCCAAAGGCTGGTGTCATCCCTACTTATTTGACAGACTCCTAATAACCTGTTCAAACATAGGTAAAGTTAGGCACTTAGGTTCACCTTGCGGTGCCCAACTAGTGGCCTGTTATCTCACAACTTCCATTACCTTGGATGACAATAGGGTATGTAGAAGCTCTTTAAAGGAGCAAATGTAAATCATAGCTCAGTATTGGAACATCTTTACCTGTGAAGAGGCAGGGATGAATTGCAGCAAAAAAGAACAGAACCATTCTTTGTATGATGTAAACAGGTGCTCAGTTTCCTGTCGTGAGCACCCCAGCTATTCCCTATTCTTCATTCCTTAAAAAAAAAAAAGAAAAAGAAAAGGCAGGAAAAGTAACCAAAATGGAACAAAGCACTCCCCTTCGTAGTGTTCTCTAGAATGGTGTTGCACTGCTGTTTCTGCCCCACTAACCACAGTGAGCTGTGTAAACCCCAGGTGAGCCAGGCTGAAGAGAGACTAGCATAAAATGAAGATTTTTTTTTTTTTTCCTTGAAGCTTGTGTCCCAGGGCAGTGCAGCCGTGCTCCATAAACACCTTGCTTTTGTCTTGCACTGCTGCTGCCTTAGGTTGCATCATACTTGTGACAATGACATTCTGCCAGAGTTGTGCTGGGAAGAAGTGAGCTCTAGTCACACTTCTCTGACAGTAATTTGTTAAACTAGGAGAGAAGGCTGCTCTTTCCGGAACAAGGTAAAAGGCTCTTCACTAAGCAGAAGAGAAGTCGGGGGGGGTTAACAAAAACTGAAGTTTATGACTCTGCTTGCTAATGCAATCGCTGTAATTTAAATTTCCATAAAGCTCATTGGCCCAAATATTTGCACATGCAAATATGTTCAGCTGAAGCCCCTTGATCTGTCGTATTCCTGCAAATCATGTTTCATGTTGGCTCACTCTTTGGGACAGATTGCCTACTTTTGGATTTGTTATTAAAAGATAATATTGACTAAGGCGCCTTTGCACTGAACAGCAGCATCTCCTCCAGGCTGGCATGACAATTTTTTGTCACAAACTGTTTGCAAGGAATTCTACCCTGCTGTTAATGACAACAATAATTAATGACACTTTCCCTGAGCTGCCAAGTGTCACCCATCTCACGGCCATGTCATGCCTGCCAGTGGCTCAGGCTGATCCTCAGCGTCCAGTGTCAACAGTAGCATTTGCACCTCTGCTTGCTTCTCCTGAGGGCCTGAAGCCAGCCTCTCTACTTCCCTCTGCTGGATCCTAACACAGGGGACCAGTACTGGTCCCTAATCCTCCCCCCACCACCATCCAAGCTGCGCAGGCTTCCCCATCACAACCCCCCTAACACCAGCTCTCTTACAGCAGCCCCAGGCATCCGTGCTAGCACCTACCTCCAGCAGCCCTACTACTCTGATTCCTTTTGTATCCTCATCTGCCCCCGCACTTGCCCATCTACAGTAGCATCAGGTCCTTCTGCTCCATGTGGCACCACACCTGGCTCTCCAGCACACCTTCTGATTAAAACCTGCTTCCCTGTGCCCATTACCCACCCAGTATCGCAAAGCACACCACCCCTCCCAACCTAGTTAGCTCCTCTGTTCAATACTTCTCGCTCGTTGTGCAGATAAGGCTCTGTGTGCATGTGCTGGGGATCCTGAAGTGCACCCTTTGGGCTGCTGAGGTGCCTGTATTTGGGGGGCCCTAGGCAGGTGTGTGCATCTAGAGAGCCACTCTGCCTCTTTGCCAATTTCAGTGTCCCTGCCCACTGGCAGGCAGGAGAGACTAGTCTTTGCAGTAAAGTTGTACATGACTGCTGCAGCATCTGTCTCCCTGCAGGCAGGCAACAAGAGAAGGAAACTGGGGTGGACAGTTCCCTGCACTGTCACCCATCTACCAAAACACCCCCTGGGAGGAACATGCCTCAAGGAGCTGTTCAGAATTTGTCAGATCTGCTTTACCCTCCTGCAGCTTTTTCCAAACACAGGGTGCTCTGTCGGCAGCAGCGTGTTAAACCCTGCGAGGCATCTCTACAGGACTCTCTGGCTTGATGTACACAAGGAAGGTAAGTCGATTGCAGATACACAATTCTAGCTATGACAATTGTGTAGCTAGAATCAACTTATCTGCAGTTGACTTACCTGGCCATCCTCACTAAGGAAGGTCAGTGGGAGAGTTTCTCCCATTGACCTACCTTATGCCTCATGAGATGCAAAGATAAGTTGAATTCATGCGTCTCCACCAGGTGCATGAAATCAACCCCTGGAAGATCGACTGTGAGTGGGCCCATCTAATGGGTAATGTAGACACAGCTGCAATTTTCCCATCTGTAAAACAAGGAGTCTAAGTGACTTTCCAGGGGCAGGCCAGAGTGAGGATCCCAGTTATCTGAAGCACGAGATCATCCTTCCCCTTGTGCTTGGCCAGGAAAAGGAAGAGGTGGATTTTATGTGACTGTGAGTAAGGGCAGACCCACAATGCCCCTGGGGAGGCCCCCATGGGGAGGCATAATCCCTGCCTCAGCCCCAGCTCTGTGCTGCATTTGCATGCTGCTCTACTCCTTTGGAGGAGCCAGCCCCATCCCAGCTACCCTCTTCCCCTTCTTCCACCCTGCCAGCAACCCTTGCTCTCCTTCTCCTGCTACTGGAGCTTGCCAGTCACCTCTCAGCAGCTGGGGCAAACAGCTTGGGAGATGCTGGTTAGAGTACCTGGATACCATGGTAGAGAGTGCAAGATGTGGAGTGAAGAGCATGAGCGCTTGCTTATGGTGAAGAGCTTGTGTGTCTGTAACTGGAGGGACTGTGGAGAACTAATAAGGAGGCACAGTTGGATGGAGAGATGAATTGACTCAGCTCTTGTCCTTTAATACAGGGATGCAAAGTAGAGTCATGCCCTTCAGTTCTAAAGATCAAAGGCTAATGACTTTCTACTTCAATTTAAGGTCACACTCATGAAGTCACGCCAGTCATAGTAGGTTCTCCCCCTCAGCAATGTTGCTGTGCAGAACATTGGAGGAAGCATGGCGGGTAACTCCTTCCTTTCTCAGGACAGCAGTGGTCAGCCATGTGTTGGCTAAATGGCCACCGTGGTTAAACGTGAGCATGCACACAACATATCTCCCAAGGTGAAGGGAATTCACTGTGTGCCACAGAGTGCCCACAAAACCACAAATGCCAAAGCTCCACCCTTAGTTCTCTGTTGTGTCCTTTTGTGTCACTCAGCTGTGCCTGGCTAGCACACAGCACTGAGGTACCTTAGCCCCATGATGTGAGTGGAAAATGGAAAAGCAGGGAGTTAAAGGAACTGTAACTGGGTAACTGGTCCATTTAATTTAAATGAGGTTCAGCACTCCTGTTCCAGGCCATGCGCTCCCTAGTTTGGTGTAATGTGGGCAGGGCTGACCTGGGGAGTTATAAATGAGAATTCAGAAGCCTGAGGCACACATTTCAGACTCAGACTTTACAAATGGAGGCAGTGCCAAGGCTGAGAGTTGGACTCAGAGTCAGAGCCAAGCTGTGAGAGCTCTCTAATTGAGCAGGGCCACCGCTCAAGGCCACATCAGGCCAATGGAAGCAGAAGGCAGTCAGGTGTCACCTGCAGTCTTTCCCCAGTCAGAGAGGGCAGAACTCTGAGGCCAACAGAGGGAGATGATTGCTCTGTCTCTGAACAGGAGAGCCAAGGAGGACTGAAGGCTGGGGAAGGGTGATGTGCGAGAGGGATAGGCCTGAAGTGTGATGAGAGACACCAGAACCATAGAGCTGGGACCCGGGGAGAGATTCCAGAGCTGTACTTGGTGTTCCACTGATGGGGCAGGCATGCTGTTTGTCCTGTGCTGGGGGATGGGGGGAGTCTGGTTGATGGACATGGGACTTTTGGGTAAGACATTATCCCCACAAATGAGCTATTTATGTATCATAGAATATTCTGAGTTTATCTGAGGAATCAAGAGGAAAACTGAGATGAGGGGTCACTTTCAGAGCTGCCCTGAGGCCATGGAAAGGCAGGAGACAGCCACATATCGAATAGGAAGGACATTGTAACAATAATTAAAAAAAATAATTTTAGCAAATACACGCATTTCTTTCCTTGGTTAGCAGAGACTTTAGGCTCTTCTAATGCAACTGGATTTTGAGTATCTGCTTTTTATCATCTTGCCTGCTTGTTTTGACTTATTTGTGTACATATTTTGCATTTCATTCTGCTCACAGGGTGAAATTTAGCTCAGTCGACTTCACTTTTCTTTGTAATTAACTCATAGTCAGTTTCATAAATGGAATGAAAGGCTGCTCAAACTGAGGTCCTGTAAAGAAGGATGTTCAGGCAGCTAATCGGTAACCTCGCAAGTCAGGAGCTCTTCCATCTATTCTGGGTTCTGCTACAGACTTATTCTGTAACACCAAACATGTCACTTAATGTTGTTTGCAACAACATTCACATCATTAAAATAAGACATACACAGTTAGCACAGGCACTGGATCTGCTACCATCACAATCAAAATCACTGACTTCAAGGAGATCAGGATTGGGACCAAGGCATCTGAAGGCAATTATACAACTTTACCTGGCAATTACTCTCCCTTCCCAGCTGTAACAACATCTCTGAAATCACTTTACCCTGAGAGTCGGGGACATGGAGGCCATTAAAAAGGACAAAACAGCGAGTCCTGTAATAGCAAGAGAAATAATCAATTTCCATTGTCCCAAAATGGTCAACTCATATGTCATACACACTCACTGAGCCAATTTTTGCCCCTAGCTTTGCAGACTGCCTTCCTTGGGCTGTGAGAATATATTTCTAGGTTTGTAGAAATTATTCTTATTCTTCCCTCCTTTCCCCTTCCACAACTGCAATGGAAAACCAGGCCAGGGAAGAGAAGTACGGCTTGCTCTGCTTCACTGAGTGCAGAAAATAAATAATCATCCTCTCCAGCATCCATTAGTTAACCTTGCTGTGTGTTTTCAGCCTACCGCCTCTGAAAGAAGATAATTTATAAACATGTTATATATTGAAAGTGTTTGTTCACATCTGTCTGTCGGCAAGTTTTATAAATCAATTAGCCCCAGACAGACACACTGTGTAGCTTCCTTTGTTGCCAAAGATGTCACTTATGTATCAGCTAGAAAAATCACTACCCTTAACTGTCTTTTAATTTGGTTGCCTGTGAAAAACAATTAAGTATAGTGTCTCTTGTACATGTGTATTCACAGTGTTCTAGTTACCTGGCAACCTGAGGAAATCATGTTTTGAGGGCCAGACACCTTTATAAAATAGAATACCTTAGATATTCATGTATACATCAAGTGATTTATGTTACATTGTGAGGGTGTTTAAGGAGTGGGCAAATCAGTTTATGTTCCGGGCAGCATAACTGACCAGTTGTTGTAAATGAGTTATCTGACCAGGGGCTGAATATGGGATGCGGAGCAGTAGAACTGAGAAAGTAGCGCATGAGCAGGGAGAGGCTTTGGAAGTCTTCAATGATGGAAGTCACTGTAAAGATCAGAGGGGTTATTGACATATATCAAGATAGCAGCAGAGCTAACAAACATAATGCACACAGCAGTGGGAAAACTGTTGCCAAATTTCTGGACTTCACTAGTTTGCTTCAGGCATCATGGTGATATAATAATGAATTGTTGCAGGGAAAGACGTGTAGCCCACGAGCCCTCTGTTATGAACCAGGGGCTATGAAATTCCAGATAAGGCTCCGACTCCACACGCTGACATGAAATACGTTGTGTGTGCTAATTAATGGTTTATGGATAAAAAAATAAATGTGATCCACTCTCTTTAGAGCCATGGAACTGGGTGTCAGGACTATCTAATTTTGTCATAACTTTCCTCTGAGACCTTGGCCTAGCCAGTTAAATGCTCTGCCTCAGTTTAAACCTATTGTCCAATAGGGAAACTCTTGGGCTGCCAGTTTGTTTTTTTTAGAGCATGTGAACATAGGTATGCGATTGGGAAGAGCTGCCTAGATAAAGTGGGGGTAGCTAATAATGAAGGTGGAGTAGGGAATGTAGATAGAGGGAGTGAATGAAGGTGGAGGCAGATGGGGAAGGGAACCAGAGTATGAGGAGGGATGGAGAAGGGAAGAAGCTGGTCTCTTGCAGGTTTTACATGAGAGCATGAGAATAGCCACACTGGATCAGACCAAAGGTCCATCTAGCTCAGTATCCTGTCTTCCAAAAGAAGCCAATGCCTGATGCCCCAGAGGGAGTGACCAAATAATATTCAAAATGTGAGCGTACTGTGGATTCACATAGAGGCAACAAGATATTCTCAGTCTTTTTCTCTATCCCTTTTTTAATGATTCCTAACATTCTGTTTGCTTTTTGACTCCTGCTGCGCATTGAGAGGATGTTTTCAGAAAACTATCCACAATGACTATAAGATCTGTTTCTTGAGTGGTAATAGCTAAATTAGCTCCCATCATTTTGTATGCATAGTTTTAAATGAGAAACAGGGCAGCCATTTGTTCCACAGATTACTATATATATATGCTCTTATATTAATGAGATCCATTGGCAGGAAATGGGTTGAGCCACAGGGATATTTTTCAGGATCACTTTTACACCAGCCACTTGAACTTTGGGAATTACATGTTGTTGCCTGATGGAATTAGATAGACTGACTAGTCCCTTCTCTGCACTTTCTGCACCACTTCTTTAAACCTTACATTTAAATTGCTTCACCTTTTGTGATACTGTTTTACTTCCATAGACCAGTAAATGGGTTAATCTTTAATACCTTACAGTAATAAAACTTTTAATTAGCATTAGCTTGGAATGACAAGACAACAAGTAATTAAGTTACACTGGGATCTAGTTGGAATAAAATTGATACAAGGGGATAATATACACATAAATCAGCATTTAAATAAAGTGAGATCAGATTGCTGTAATTAAAAGGAAAATCCATTGGTATTAAGATGTAAAAACAACTGATATAATAAACACAGTAAAATAAACAGTCTAGGAAAATGCAAATCATCCGAAAAGGAAGGAAAAAAAACACAGTTTGGCTAGTGTTAAGAATACACAATTATACAATATGGGAAAGAAGAAGTTGGAAGAATGAATAAATGTTGTTAGCGTCAGCTTGGAATGCCATTAAAATTAACCTGATGCATTACAAGGGAATTCTGGTTATAAAAGTAATTACAAGAAACAGTATCCATTTGGAATCCATGAACGAATGAGGACAGAGAAAAGGATGAGTTGAGTACAGAAGAAAGTCATTACCTCTTGGAACTTATGACAGGCACATGCTGTAGGAAGCTAGCAAGAAACTTCTAGTGTGAGTTTAATTAGACTATGGAGAGAGCAGCCCAGAATGCATCTATCAAGACATCATTCTTTAGATTGCTCACTGCCACAGGACTTGGCACTTTCAGATGATAAAAATGTAACTGGTTCATTAGCTTTTTGGATTAAAGGAGCCATTGTAACTTCAAGTGTTTGTTACAGTAATTAAGGTATAATAGTTTGAGTGCCCCACTTTTTTTTTTTAACAAGGCGATCTCTTTCTGCAGAAGGACTGCTGAGACAACGAAGGATTTAGAGGGATTGGATGTAGGACGGCAGTTTAACAGAACACAAGGTTTTCAAAATTAGCTGTAATACCCTAAGGCAGGGATGGGCAAACTTCTTTGACCTGAGGGCCACATCTGAGTAGATGTACCATTCAGTTTGTCATAAATGCCTGTTAGCCCAACCTCTTCCCAGTACAGATTAGCCATTGTGCCAAAGGGGCATGCCTAAGGGCCCCAGGCAACTTGGGATCCCAGGAAAATCAGCAACCCCACGCCTCTCCCAGCTCTGCTGTTTCCTGGCATTCTTGCGGGGTAACAGGTTCAGAGAGAGGCAAGCCCCCAGCTGCGCTTCCTGATGGGAGTGGTAGACAGAGTAGGACAAGCCTCTGATCATGCTTCTCAGCAGGCGCTCAGAGGCCAATTGAAAAGGTGTGACAGGGTAGGCAGAACCCACAGGGCCGTTGTTTGCCTACCCATGATTAGGGAATGAGAATCCTGAGGCCAGTTGTGGCTAGCCCAGTGAAGATGTGCTGTCAGCAGTGGTGACTGAGAAGGAGCATTCTGGGGGGCAACAGCCACATGCCCCCCTCTGCCTGAGGAAGGGCAGGACCAGTCCTTCAAGTTTGAGCTGCTCTGGGGCTGTGCTGCTCCAGGGGAGGAGTGTAACCACCACTGCCTTCCCCAGAAATGGCACAGTGCTAATGTTAAGTGCAGAAGAGCATGAAACACTTCATGCATCCCCTCATGCATCACTCCTCCCTCTCAGCACATGAATCCATGATGGAGGTCAAAATAGTTACACTGAGAAAGGAAGAGAACACTACATAGAATGCCATTCTGTTGATTAGTGGTAGATTCTGTCTTTGAAAGTGGTATCATTTTGGTCACATCTTCTCAAGCAGGATAAGGAAGTGGAAGAGGTTGTAAGACCCACAGAAATTCCTTGAGGAACAGGGTGGTGTGTAATGGAGGCTTTTTCTACATGGAGAAGTTTAAAAGCCCAGGAATGTTTAACCTGGAAACAAAAAAAGAATGCCACGGTATAGTACTGTGTATACCGTGAATGAGGTAGAGAAGGCTTAATGGACACTTGCTGTGAGAACTTGTCTATATTCAATGCTGTACTGGTTTAGCTTAAGATGTGGCAAACTACTTTAGTTCAGCAGGTACTAAAGTCTGTGTAGATGCTCTTCAGTAGTTTCAGATTTGGCTTAGTATCACAGTTTATCATAAATCATTTTGGATCTGGTCTTAACAGAACAGGAAGGAGCCACTCTAAAAGCGAAATAAGTGACCACACACAAGAATTGGGACCCATTTACTAAAATGGTAGAAATATGCACTCTGACGAGGGTGTAGGTTCTTCTCCTTAACATGATTCTAGTGTGGAGACCAGGGATGGGTGTTAATGATGTGTCAGGTTGGCATGAAGAGGTGTGTTTTGTGGATGCTTCTGACTAAAACTGGGATCAGACAAAAGGGAGACTGTGGGAGAGGAGGAATAGATGACTGAGCTGGTAAGCAGTTTGTGACAACCCCACCCAATCTTCCTCTTCCTTTTCACCAGTGTAAATCAGACAGCAATGCTGCTGGACTCAGTGGAGTGACACCAAGGTCAGTGAGAGGTGAAAAAGAGTTTTAGCGTAAAATCTTGGCCATACTGAAGATAGCTGTAGTTTTGGCATTGGCGTCAATGGGTCTGAGATTTCACTCTCAGTCTTTTTTATCAGTGGAAATCCCATTTGATTATGGAATAATAGGAGAAGAATTTTTCACTGTGGTTCAGCTTTCACTTAAATACATCAAAGATACTCCTTCAGTGTTGATCATGTTTGTCAGCACAAGATAATTGCCTTTAATAATGGTGTTGCCATTTACAGGGAAAGAGGTTAGGGATCAAACAGGAAAATTAAGAGAATAACGTTCTGACATAAATGAAACAGACATTATTCAGCCTGACTTGAAGGTGCATTCAGCTCCTCCGACTGAATGAGTGCTTGCAAGCCTGCGTGGCTAGTTAATGGCTCTCTGCAGGTCACTGGACTGTTTTGGACATATTTGTGTGCGTAGTAGGAATGTAGCAGAAGAGTAATTTGAGGAGAGCATTTTTTGTTTCTTTTTTAGTGGCAACTTGGTGAGCCATTAGCTGGAAACACCAAACTTCATAGACTGAATGATTCGTGCCTGGTTATGATGGTTGTGATGTGGCATTTGCACAGTCCTTGTCATCTGTCTGGAACCCAAAGTGCTGTACAGTATAAATTTTTCTATCAATTGTGACTAGAATGTGCCATGCTGTATAGTGCAGCTACCTTTGAGCTGAAACAGCAGCAAGTAGACAGTTCACTGTAGCATCTCACAACAAATTTGGAGAGGCCGTGAGAAATACTGTTACTTGCTGATGATACGAGGGTAGTTATAGTGAATCAAGGTTGAATTAGGTCAGGATACTGAAGTTACCATTAGATGCAGAAAGAGGAATAATGAAAGATCTCCTTAGGCTCTTTAACTCTTTTTTTTTTTTTCCTGCAGCATGTTTTGCGATATGAAATCCCTTTTTGTCATAGAATCTTTAGGCCAGGTGTACAGTAGAAGATAAATTTGATTTCAGATATGCAAATCCATCTATGAGAATTGCGCAGCTGGAGTCAACGTATCTAAAATCGATTTTTGCTGCTGTCCACACAATGAACAGCTTCCCTTACTCCTTGTGACTGCCAGGAGTACTGGGGTCGATGGCCACGCCATTAAGTTCAGTTTAGCACATCTCCCCTGGGTGGGCTAAATCAAACCCTGGAAGATTGACAACCAGTGGGAGGATCTTCCCCTAAGTGTAGATGTACCCTTACTGACAAGAGGGTGCAACTTCAGTTCTGTGTTTCATTTGAAAGATGGTGCTGTCAGCAGCCCAGTGTCCCCTTTCCCTTCCTCAGGGCTGAATCATCAGGAAAAGTGTCACATCTAAGCCACTGGTTGGCAACCTGTGACTTGTGGGCCACATGTAGCCCATCAGGGTAATCATGTGCCCACACTGGAAAAAAAAAAAAAACAAAAAAAAACCCAACCAACCAACCAACCAAGTCACCATCCAAAAATCAGTTACTTTGACAAAGTGTTAGCAATCCTAAAGGAACTTTTCATCCCCAACAAAATGCTGAACAAGGAATGTCTGAATAAATAGCTGGATCCTGAAGTATTCCCCTGATGGTTAGCAAGGCTCCGAGTGAACTAATGATTTCCAAAATCAGGGATCGTTCCCTTGAGAATGCCATTCCTTATGATCTATTAAATCAAGGCTTCATAAAGAGATCTTCAGCAACAGTACAAGGAAGGAATCAGTCCTGATAGCAACCAGGAGAAATGAAATAGACAATACAGGGGGTGAGTGCCGTGCTGATTGCATGCTGCCAAAGATACCTCACTAGTTCCCCTCCTAGTGTAACGTGGACACAGAACAGGAAGGAGATGGAATGAAACCAGGCTGTCTGATGGAGGAGGTCAGAGGGCAAAGGAGGCAGGTACTCCTGGGCTTTGCATTTCAGATGAGCCTAGCGCTCCAGTTGCTCCTGCTGCTACTTTGGCAGTGGTGGCTGGGGGTATGGGCCTCTTTGAATTGCTGCAGCATTGCTGCTCTGGCTGCATGTGGCTGTGAGGGAGTGGGGGCATATGTCAGACCCATCCCTTCTGCCCTTGGCTCTGCCTCTGTCAGGGCACAGAGCTGGGCCCCCTTCCCCAGGGCTCATGACGGCTGTCGGCCCATTGAACAGAACCCCGGGGAAACAGAGCCATTCCATCACAGTGCTGTCTGTCCCACAGGCCTCTCAAACACCAAGATTATCAGACACCTGCTTGGTGTAAGAATTAGCATGGACGTATGACTGCTGCTAGGGTCTCTCTTTAGCATACTGGTTATTGTTGGATTTATTTAATCTTCCCTAGAACTGGGAGAATATTTCTCACCTGCTTTCCTTGTGACATAAGAGCAATAGAAGCCCCATCTTTTCCTAGTCATTTCTCACCTTCCCTCCTCTTCCCCCGCCCCAAAAATACAGCATTGTTTTGCTGCCACCATTGTTTTTCCATCATCTTTTTAACATAGGGGCAGTATATGTGGCTTCCAGCTTCCAATAAGCTTTGCAATTGCAGAGAATCAGTCTGGCCTTGTGGATAGAGTACTGCACTGTGTTTCAGGGGAACTAGTTTCTATTGCTGGCACAGATGCTGGGTGCCTTTGGGCAAGTCAGTTTACTGATTCCCGTGCCTCAGTTTCTCCATTTGTAAAATGTGGATAATACTAACTACCTGCTTCGTAAAATGTTTTGAGATATACTGATACTGAAGACACTAACCTCCTTTGTTTAGCTCAGGGGTCAGTAACCTTTCTGAGATGGAGTGCCACAATTTGACCTTTGACCTCTATGTACAGCCCAAATATATTAAGACGCGGAGCTTTACCATTTAGGTGATGGTTGGTAGCATTAGCTGGTCTTTTCTTAATCCCCGGGCAGCATGGCTTTGAGCAAGCTCCCGGCTGCATGGGGGCGGAGGAGCAGGGCTGAGCTCCTGCATCACATGCCAATGAAAATCACCTTGTGTGCTTCTCTTTGCACCCATGCTGGGGATTACTGATGCCTGGTTTAGCTCTTTGAGATTTGTAGTTGAAAAGTGTTATACAAGATCTAGCTTTAGTTGTTGTTGTTGTTGTTGTTATTATTATATTTATTATAAACAAATAAACATGTGTAGCTCAAGAGGTAGCATAGCATGCAAAAACCGTTAATTCCCACTGACTTAATTCCCATGTTCAAAGTGAGAGTAGCTGTCCCTATTGCATTTCATGCAAGGTAGGTGCAGTGCTTTGAATTCTCGCAAGTTATTGGGGAAGAAGTTTGGACACCCCCACTGTCAGCTGCAGTGTCTTGTTAGTCACAGAGATTACTTCAGCTTGTGGCAGCATCTATGACAGTAAGGTATCCTGCTTTCTCTTGTCTGCTGTCTTATCAAGTGCATCCATTTATGACCAGGGCTCAGTCTCTGTTCTTGGCACAGTCTGTAGCTGATTTTTGTGGAGTCAGTGATTCATTGGAAAACAGCTGAGCAGGCATCAACAGCCTGCACTTAGTAAAATAGGTTCAGTGGCACTGCCGTATGAAGAGCGCATGCAAGAGAGAATCAGTCCCTGTTGGGAAATCAAATTAAGGCTGCATTGAAATGTACAAGCTGCTCACTGAAACACAGTCTAACTTGGGGATGGGAGGGGTGTGTGTGGCAGGGGAGGGCGAGTGTGAGGAAGTGAGATGTCAGCAAAGCCTTTTAGTTAAACCACAAAGGTCCTTTGCCAGCATAGCAAAACCTGGCCTTGCTCGGCTCTTGTAAATCTCTGGAATACAGAGGCCATGGCAGCCTAAGAAGTGTTCTAGGAAGTAATAGCAGAAGGGAATCAATTTTTTTGGATGGGCTTTTAAGTCGTTGTAGGAGGAACTGAAGTGCTATTTCTTCCGGTATCCAGTCTCCTGGCTACTTCTGTAAGGCCATGTCTGCACTACCCCAGAAGATCAACTCACTCAGGATCAGTCTTCTGGGGTTCAGTTTCATGCATTTGGCAGGGCATGTGAAATCGATTTATCAGGGGTCAGCAGTCGAACCCTGTACTTGCATCTTGCGGAGGTCAACAGGAGAGTTTTGTCGACCTTCTTCAGTGAAGATGGCCAGGTAAGTTGTTTGCAGGTAAATGGAAGTTAGAATTGCGTATCTGCAATTGACTTACTTTCCCTAGAGTAGACATAGCCTGAGGTTTTTTTTAAAAATGGAAGACAAAACTCTCCCAATCAGGTGATACAGGCTCTGCTCCTGACCCTTGCTATTAGTAAATCTTCTCCACCAGGCCAGCCAACTAGCTCTTGATTTTCTTTCTCGGTGTGGTTATTTGAGTGCTGATCCATGCCTTAGTATTGAAGACACTTAAATGAAGAAAAATGAAAATGTGGCAGTTTTGCTGCTGACTTGATGATTGTGAAGGATGATTGTGGGCAAACAGACAGAAAAGGATAACACTGCGTCCTTCATGCAGCTCCCACTCAGAGCCCTAGACAGGCTGCTGTCATGTGCCTGACCCTCCTGCACTTTTCTGAAAATGGTGAAGAGATGGGAATTGCTATGTGCATTTCTTGCCAGGTATGAAACAGAGGCATTGACAATCATATGGGCCTTTTCACAAGATGATCCTGTGATTTTGGGCACAAGAGCGAGGATGTTAGCCATCATGCCCTGGCCAAATTCCATTCTGGATCACTGAAGTCTGTCTGCATAGAAGCCTCCTGCTGTTTCTGTAGAATTCCTCTTTTCCTTTTGCCTTTCTGACCTAATTTGTTGTGCTGCATGTCTGCACTCTGTTAAGGACTTGCTCTGTTTCATTGGATGGCTGCTTTGTCAGTGGAGAGTGGAGTCAATTCTACATATGAACATAGGTTTTGTAGCATCTTGGAAATGCCTTCTGGAGAAATACCTGTGATGACGATTATTTGTTTGTATTACATAAGGGTAACATTGTCAATAGAGGCAAAGCCACTTTCAGAAGTCACTTTGGGAATGAGAGTTAGGCTGTTCACTCACTCAGCTGCTTATGAAAATGCTACCTGTGGTTGCCAAGTAGGAGGGTCTGATTGATTGTGCTAAAATATGTGCATACACACGCAAACGATCCCTGACCCAACCAGCTAATAATCTGAGGTCCTGGCTAAGTTTGGAAGTGATTTTCCAATTAAACCTCAAAGTTGCGAAGTATCTGTGTAGACTGCCCATGTTTACAGTATCTCCTGCCTAAAGGTCTGCTTGGTAGACTCGGAAAGGGACCATATTGTGCAGTGTTAGAACGAATGTCTGAGAGCTGGGACTGCTGTCTTCCTTGCTCTGGCACAGATTCTTGCATCATTTTGGGGCAAGTCACTCAAGATTTCCCATCTGCAACAGGGTGATGAAGGGGATAATGTTTTCTTAGGTCACAGGGATATAATAGTAATGCTTGTAAAAACACCTTGGAGGTCATTGGATAAAGAGAACAAAGTGTTTCCTGGCAACAGCCACGTTCAAAGCATCATAGCAATTGCTTGTGATACTTTTGCATTTCCCCGTATCTCCTGATGCTTTCACTCTGATATGAGCTGAAAACAGGAGGAGAGCCATACATAAACGCAAAAGAACATTAAAACACATCTCACTATTTTGGAATCACTAAAAGTGCTAATATCCGCAAAGACAAAACTGTGGATCTTCAACACGAGTGTGAAAGGTGTGCTCTTGTATGGATGCGAGACCTGGCATACTAAAAGGTCTTTGGATCACAAGGTACAGCCATTCATAAACATATGCTAGAGGTACATTCTTCACAGCAAGTGGCAAGACTTTGTCACAAATGAAGGGCTATGGAACAGAGTAGGAAAAAAGTGCTTGATCAAGAACTGCTTAATGCTCAAATCAAGAGAAGAAAGTGGGGATAGCTAGGCCACACTCTCAGAAAACCACCATCCAGCTTAGTTTGTCAGTCTATCACATGGAACCTGCAAGGAGGATGCAAAAGAGGAAACCTCAGACAATGTGGAGAAGATCTACTGAGACTGAAAGACAGCAACTGGAGTCGTCCTGGAGTCATCTAGTTTTTTCTCAAGACAGAGTGAAGTGAAGGGGACTGTAGATGACCTGTGCTCCTTCCAGAGAACATGGGTTTCAGTCAAGTAAGTCAAAAATGATTAATCTCTGGCAGAGATTCAGGGGAGTTTGATTTATTTTCCATATTCACATATGCACAATGTACCAAAATCCAGTCCCACTGAAGTCAGTTGTTGTCAGATGCCACCAGTGCAGTGCTCTGCTCTCTCCAATGCTGGTATCACTCAGCTGCGTGCGTGTGTTCCCTCTGTGTGCTGCCCCAGCTCTGCAGATAGCCAACACAACAGACCCGAAGAGAACCCCTAATGACCACAGAGTCTAGTAAGGTGTGAAGGCACGTCGGCCAGGTTTATTGCCGTATTGGGCACAATAGTAGTTCCCTGTAGACTCCTCAGTCTAAGTCAGGGCATGCTACAAATATGCACCCACGGTCAATGGACTCGGCTCAGTCAGTGGCAGGACTTTCCACTGCCCCCTCAGCCGGACCCAGACCACATCCCAGAAGTACATTCTTATACACAGGTACAAACAAATTACACATCACTCCTGACATATTGAGGTACAACCCTTCTATGTAGTCAGGTGCCGCCTCTCACCTTGTACATGTTGGTTCGAACAAAACAACTCTATCCATCATATTACCCTTACCTTGTACGTGTTGCTTTGAACAAAACAACTCTATCCATCATATTACCCATTTGCTCCTGTCATTGGGATGGATTGGCCTATTCTTTCTTATCTGTGGAATGTTCCAGGGTAGGGTGTTCTGGTACCATGTACCCCCTTCAGTATGCTAGGTAGATATGTTTATGCAACATCAACCCTCTTCTTGCCAACTTCTGTGAGTAATGCATTCCTTTAGCTCACAGCTGCACTTTGCTTTCTGTTAGCAAAGTCTTGACCATTACTTTGGTTCAGGCCTAAGGCCTCATACTGGGCCTGTACTTACTACATCAGTGATGATTTCACTCAGTGTGGCCTCTTGGATGGAACAAAGGACTGGGAGTCAGAAGACCTGGGCTCTATTCTCAGCTCCTTCATTGGCCTGTTGGGTGACGTTAGGCAAATCACTGCCTCCCCATGTGCCTCAGTTTTCCCATTTGTAAAATATGGCTAATGATACCTACCTCTTTGGGATCTTCTGATTGAAAAGACTAAAGAGGAATGCATAATTATTATTTTATTACATGCTAGCAATGATTTTCAGCTGGAACAGAACAGGGTAGTGGGTGAAAGTCTAGAGATCTTTCAGTTCATTCCAGACATATTCAGGATTTGAGCTGCAAGCGCCACAGTAAAGTTAATTTTGTCTGAAGTTTTTGGAACAAATCTTTGGTTTTATTTTTTCTAACAATAAATAAAATAAAAATAAAAGTCAGTCATAGGTGGGCTAGTAAACAAGGGACAGGGGGAGCGGGAGAGGAATGACCTTGCACTATAGCACACAGCACCTGCGACATGCTGTAATAAGTGTGTATGTCACACAGGAGAAAGAGGAAGGAACAGGTGTATTTGGGTTGCTGTCAGAGGTATGCCGTGGTACAGCATTATAGTGTGTAATTGTATTTTCATGCTGCCTGGGATGTCAAGGGCTTTGCAGAGACTTCTGAGTGTGTTTGCTTTGCAGCCTTGATCGAGGCAGCAGTTGCTGGGTGGCGTGACCAAAATCAAAGGCATAGGATTTTTTTTTCCCAGGAAATCTGGAGGGGTTGAGGTAGGGAATGACACTAAGGTGAGGAGGGAATAAAAATCTTTGGTGCTTCAACAGTGAATCCTCTCTGAGCTATTTGGGTTTATCCAGACACTTCTGGGATTTTGATCATGTAGATGAAAGCGATTTGTCTGTGCCACCAAAACATAATCTCCCCCCTCTCACCCCAACACACACACAAGAGATGGTTAGTCTCTTTGAAAAACAATATAAAAGCTCCAGTGTGGCTTCTAAGCCTCATTTCAGTTGTTGTCACAGCCTGTGTTTAGCATAACCCGCCACCTGCCTATCAACGCTCAGTAGTAGCACTGGGTGTATTTGCTATGATGAAAGATACTGGGTTCATAGCCCTGGAGAGTGATATCCTTTATAGGCAGGGCACAGATACAGAGGCTGCGTCTACACTATGTCTCCCTTCGAAAGGACGACTTTTGATACTTAACGTTGAAAGACGGCCTTTTGGAAGGCAGCATCCACACAGGCAAATGGAGAGTGAAGGATCGACCCGCCCTTTCAAACAGCCCCCACCACACTTTAGAAAGAGAGTGTCCACATGTCACAGGGCACTCTTTCGAAAGTACAGGGGCAGGAAGTGCTGGGGGCAGGGTCGCATGGTGGATGAGCCCTTCCAGGGCTGCTGTGTGCCATCCCTTTAAAGGGCCCCCTACCCCAAGCCTTGGCCTGCACACACTGAGGGCTTGCTACCTGTCCACAGGCACGTAGACTGATGGAGAGCAGAGGAGGCACCCCAGGCCTCCATGGATCCCAAGCAGCTCCCATGCCCCATTGAGGCTGTGGCTGGCACTGGCCGCAGTCCTGGCGGCAGCGCACCAGCTGCTCTGGGTGGCCACCCTATTAGCCACCCTTCTGGAGGTGGTCCTCAGGGTGTGACATCCCCACATGGTTACCGGGGTCACCCACTGCTTGTGGAGCAGTTGGGTGATGGGGGCCGGTGGGGTGGGGACTGGTCCCTCCACAGCCGGCTGGCCGGCTGCATGGTGCTGAGTGCTGTGTGTTGGCCCACTGGAGCCCAGGGAGCCTAGCCGTCCAGAGTCCACAGGCACCAGGTCTGGTGGCTATGTGAGAGGCCTGCGGCAAACCCCAGGCAGGACCCGACACCCTCCCTCCCAAGCCCCGGGGTGGCTGGCGTGCAAGCAACCTACATATGGGTCCCTCGGAGAAGTTGGGCAAGGCATGGGTGGATGGGACCTGGCTGGATGGCTCAGACAGAATGTCGATGATAAGGGCCCCTTCACTTGAGCCCTCATCATCGCTGGTGGGGTCAAGTCACCATGCCGTCAATGGGCACCTGGTGCTGGCTGCCGGTCCCTGATGCTCCTCACCTCCATGGTTATCTCCAGCTTGGTGTTGGGCTTGGCTGTATCCAGCACGACAACCAGGGGTCTGGCCTCTTTGGGCCCCAGGAGGTGGTGGAGCTCCTTATAGTAGGGGCAGTTTGTGTCCGCTGCGCATGGCTGCATCCCAGGCCTTGCAATAGCCTTTGATCAGACCTGGTCCAGGGTGTGGGTGGAGTGGCCCCAGTCGATCAGGCCCTCGGACAGCCGCTCAAAGGCCACGGCATTGTAGCGCCAGACCCATGTTTGGTGGAGGACCTCCTCATCCTCCCATAGGGAGAGGAGGTCCTGGAGCTTGGCCTCTGTCCAGGAGGGGCCCGGTGCTTTGGGGTCTGGCTTGCCTCCTGGGAGGGCTCCCTGTTGTCTTTGAGGGTCCCTGGGATGGGAGGAGGTCTAGGTGGCTGGCCGTGGAGCCAGGGAATGTGAGGGGCTGGCTGAGGTGTTGCGGGAGCCAGCAAGCTGGAGAGCAGCATGGGCTCTCTGCTGCCTGCACAGTCTCGGCTTCCTGCCTGAGGTTTGTGGGAGCCTGCGTCTTTAAACGCGGCCAGATGCTGGAGCCATAGACATCCACTTATGCTGAGAGTGGCACTGTTGCCTGCCATCTGATCACCACCTTGGAGGACTCCCTCTTTTGAAATAGCCATCTGCAGAGTGTCTACACTTACTCTCTTTCGAAATAATGTTTTGAAGTGGGCCGCTGTGCCCACCGTGAGAATGGAGGACCAACTTCAACGGAACAGCCCTGTTCTTTCAATGTTACTTTTGAAAGATCGCGTGGTGTGTGTAGACGTTCCGTGGGTTATTTCGAAGGAAGGCTGTCTTCCAACCTCGATTTCAAATGTACTTTCTAGTATACATGCAGCCAGAGTGTAAACTCGCTCATACACCCCATCAGTGTACTTCACACTGGCCTGGATAGGGACCATTAGGGAAGGGGAGAAGAGAGGGGCGGATGACAAAGGCAATTAAGTTCAGTGCCTGGCTATGTCCTAGGTCTATAAGTATCTATATGGGCAACAAATATTTAATAACCCCTTTTTAGCTTAGAAGAGAAAAGGAATGTAACACCAGCCAGTGGCTGGCTACTGAAGCTACAGCAGATAAGGGGGGTGTGTACATATATTTTAATTGTGTGAGTAATTAAACACTGGAACAGTTAAGAAAGGGTTGTGCTGGATTCCCCATCAATGACTATTTTAAAATCAAGCTTGGATGTTTTTCTGAGTTTCAAAAAAGTTTAGTGAATGTTGCCCTTTCCCCAGATTTTTTGAAAAAGCTTTGCTGCTACCCTTAATATGGAAAGTCCACATGTTCAAAGGCAAAAGTGTGGTAAGAAAAACACTGGGGCCCAAACTGGCCAGTCTGCTGTGTCTTTGTGTGGATGAAGTGAATAGGAAATAGCCAGCAGAAAAATGTCACTGAACAGGCAAACTGTTTGTTGGCATTAATCAAACACAGCTGCCTCTTGCACTGGTTGCCCTCCTGGCCCCGTGTGTTGTAGGGACGTTGAGGGAGGAAGGGAGCAGGGAAGAATCATAGAAGAGCAGAGTTGCCCTGCTCTGCTTCTTCACTGACATAGTTTCAAACAGCCCTTCAGCATCGCTAACTTTTGCCAGGACCAGGTTTGGCAGGATTAGGACTCTGCAGTCATCAGGCGGTGATCCTTCCATCTCTGTCTCTGTGAATTGCATGGGATTCAGACAGTAGAGAGAACTACCGGTGTGTTCCATAAATCCTTGCAGGCTTGAGCTTTCTAGGAATGGATCCACACAGTCTGTTTTCACATGATATGAACAGAGAGCTCAGTTTTTACTGACCATGAGGGAGAAAGTTCCAACCTTGTTGACTCAGTACACTAAGCTCATATGGGTCAAAACACCAAATTCAGTTTTCCAGTGATGGGTCTGTCTGTGTTGGAGTGAACAAATTCTCCATTGTGCACAGCACAAACAGCCTTTTCTTCCACAGCAAGCTGCAAGGCCTCTTTGTTCCAAAGGTTTTTTTTTCCTGCCATAGAACAAACATATTTATTGTCAACAGTGCAACAGAACCCTCCTTCCCGTATGTCTGAGTTCCCATGTGTCTCTCTTACACCATCCCAGGGCATTGATAGTGTACGGGCTCTTGTTCCAGACCCTTATCTGGCTTTTATTTCATTAGTGCCCTTGGCATCTACCCCATTCAACAACTTATAAGTGTATCTAGGTGACCTTCTGCGCTAGGAGCCTACTCCATTCTTAAAGGACCAAAATAGATTTCCCTCCTTTCGTTCACTTGGCACGTGGCAATCAAGACATTGCCCCTACTTCCAGGGCTATGGAGTTTATGTGGACAGTGACAGCAGAAGATGTTTAAGCAGCTGGTGGGGCTGACAGAATTGCGAGGACCCAGGGTAAGGGGGGCAGCCCTGGCTCTGTGCTCCCGAAAGGGGTGCAGCCTTTGGCAGAAGGGGTGGGGCTGAAGCCATACAGCCCTCAAGTCCAGTCGGATTGTGCCGTAGCACCATCCAGACCATGTTGCCTGGGCCTCTGTCAGCGATTAAAAAGGCCCAGGGCTCCGGCTGCAATAGTAGTTCCTTTTGAATTGCCGGGCCCAATGGAAGTTGTCACTTCTGCCCTATTAGCAGGCCTGTTGGCAGTGCTGTCAGCAGCAAGATTATCAAGACAATTAGCCTCAGTAAGATGTATTTGCGTAGTCCTACATTATGATATCGTCCAGTTACTTTATACTACACCTGGCAGAAGGCAGCTTCCTCGTCGCTGAATAATAATTCCAGTCATTGGTTCCAGACTTGCCTCCTGTGACACATAAAAGTCAGTTATCTCCTTGTGGTACATACACTGAGCCAGCTACTCCTCTGGCATGAAACCTGCCAGTGGAGCTCTGCTGATTTATCCCACCAGAGGAATTGGCCAGTAACTTGATTGCACAGTGGCTAGCAGCAAACATTATCCTGGTAACACTACAATTGGAGATTTTCAGCATACGAAGTGGATTGTTACAAGGCAACAGCACGGTCATGATCCATGTTGTGTGTTAGTCCAGATGGGACTCTGTTGAAATCAGTGGAGTTATACCAGACGTAAATTTGGCCCATTGCAGTGGAGATGAAGGAAGATCATCTCTGTCCATGCTAATGAATGGGAGATGACAATTCTGGTAAGTAGGGAAGGTGGCCTCATGGACTAAGGCACTGGACTGAGACTGGGAGTTTGGGCTCAGTTCCTTTCCCTTCCACAAGTTTGCTGTGTGTCCACTGTGGCATAGGTCTAAATTTTCATAGAATCCTAGGACTGGAAGAGACCTCAGGAGGTCATCGAATCCAACCCCTGCTAAGAAGCAGGAGCAATCCTAACTAAATGATCCCAGCCAGCGCTTTGTCAAATGGGAGTTTAAAAATCAATAGGGATGGAGATTCCTCCACCTCCCTAGGTAACCCATTCTAGTGCTTCACTACCCTCCTAGTGAAATTGTTTTTTCTAATATTCAACTTAGACCTCCCACACTGCAACTTGAGACCATTGCTCTTCATTCTGTCATCTGTCACCATGGAGAACAGCATTTCTCCATCCTGGAGAAACCCCCACTCCCATGAAATTGCCCATCACTCTTTTCTTCTGTAGACTAAATAAGCCTAAATACCTCAGCCTCTCCTTAGAAGTCATGTGCTCCAGCCCCCCCCGCCCCATACAGTGCCTGCTACAATGGCAGTCATGTTACATAGCACAACAAAGCATTTGTTGGATGATGTGAGGATGACTCCATTGTCGTTCCATGCCAACAGAATGATGTGCAGTGAAAATCTTTAAGATGTTCCTCACCCCCAAGGGCACAGACTTCCATGTTGTGCTGGAAACATCATTCTGGCATGTACTTTCTCCATATATGTGTGAGAGCTTTAGACAGAGTTTTTCTGTTGTAAAACAGCAAGAAGTCCTGTGGTACCTTATACACTAACAGATATTTCAGAGCTTAAGCTTTCGTGGGCAAAGACCCACTTCGTCAGACAAAAGCTTATGCTCCAAAATATCTGTTAGTCTATAAGGTGCCACAGGGCTCCTTGTTTTTGAAGATACAGGCTAACTTGGCTACCTTTCTGATACTTTCTGTTCTAAGCGAGTGGTATTCCTCATTAGATGACTAAGAGCTGGAGAGCTGCTTTATCACCAAACGATGAGCAGAGCTACTAAATTATTGCAAAGCGAGGTAACATCTAAGTCCATCATTCTTCTGTATTGATCAATGCCAGAAAGCAAAGATTACAGTTTCGTGTCAGGTTGTCCCCTGTGATTATGTTGTATCTCCGTGTATCTCCATTTGGTACAATCTCTCTCCTCTTTTTTCCTAACTTCTGTCTTTAGTCAACTTTTACTAAGTGCCAGGAAGTTTATTCTTGTGGTCAGTATTCTTCTTGCCTAAGAATGCAAATCTTTTGTAGTATTTTGCAGGTAGTTACCTGCAGTTCTAGTGCTAGTAACTTTGTATCCGGTGGCATTTCAAATAATCCTGATGAGTATACCACAGCCTCTTGCTAATAATGGAGTTAATTGGCTTTTATCAAGTAATTTAAGGAACAAGTGTAGGAAACAAATTGAAATTCCCATATTGGGGAATATCATCTGGCTTCTAGGTAGCTCTTTAAAAACAAAGGATCATATTCCCATTGCAGATGTTTCTGGCGCTAACCCAGGCACAGGTCAGAGCAGGAAGCAGGCTTGTTTAAAATGGACCTGCTGGCAATGATCCCCACCAGACCTCTACCAGCTGGGGATAACCAGAGCTCTCAAAATTAGCTGGCATATGGTAGACAATTGGTGTCTGCACCAACTCTACCTGTTCTTTGCTTCCAGTGGATTCCCAGGCTGGGAAATCCTCCACTAAGGTTTTGTGGCCAACCCTGTTTCCTTTGTGGTACCTGAGCAGCACAAAGAGAGCAGAGTATGCCAGAAAATCTGCCCCAAATACATCATGAAAGGGGGAAACCCAGTTGCCATTGTTTATATGTAATTCCAACATGAAAACAATGTTTGTGAGGGTAAAAAAAGGTAATTAACAGTAGCTGCTCCCCAAAATGTATCCAAGAATAGCGATATGTAAGCAGCTAAACGTGGGAACTCATTTTGACTTCAGTTGTTAGAAACCCAGAAGGGGAGAAGATGAAATGACATTGGTAAGGGAAAAGGAAAAGTAATATAATATGCACAAGCGTCCACAAATGGAGCTGTGGTAGTGTTTCTTTAAGATCTTTTGGTTATGTTATAAACACAGTGAAACCTTGCGTAAGGTTCTAAGAACAGAGAGGCAATCTCTTCTCTAATATGACCATTTTAAACTGTCCCCAAGGTCTCTGGTGCCATTATGGTTGACCGTTAAAGATCAACTCTATGAGGCAGCTGATTTTTTTTTTTTTTTTTTTTTGCCAGTCCCCATAGGGGTTCCTTAAGACAGGTTTTACTGTCTATTGAATACAGCAGCACTCCAGATGTTTTTCTTGGGCAGATGTTGCCTTACTTAGTACCAGACAGCATATTTACTGAGCTGCTATTTTGTATGTGCAAAGCAGCTGCAGCTGTGATTCAGAATAATTTTCCCCTGTGTCATTTAAATTTTCTATCCAATTCAAGTACCCCAACATGGTTTCATATTTAAGAAGCACACCTCTTAAGCAGTGACATTTGTTAAAAATATTGGAGGACTGTTGCTTGAGAGAGGGAGTGCACCATGTTTTTTTTTAAAAAAAAATTTAAAGGAAATTGTTTCTCATTGCATGAAGCTTTCAATGTCGTTTGCATAGATGATTGGATTGATTCCATAGTAGTCTTTCTGGAGTCAAGGCAGCAGTGTCAAAACAAGAGGGAACAAGATCACGTGATGTTTCTGTGAGCTGCTGGCTGAATCCTTCCAGTTTCCTGATTTCAAGTGTTAATTTTAGCCTCCTCAGGCAATTAAACCACAGACATAACTCACAAAGCTTCAAGGATATGTTCTGTGAGCACTATGAAAGACAGTCCTTCTAAATCTGGGGTCAGCAACCTTTCCAAGGTGGAGCACCAAAATTTGATCTTTTGACCTCTATGTATGGTGTGAGTGCTTGTGATACTTGTTAAAGTCACTAATAGTCCTACTTACAACAGCTTCATTAATAAATTAAGATGCAGAGCTTTACCATTTAGGTGGTGATTGGTAGCATTAACTGATCTTTTGTCAATCCACAAGCAGGATGGCTCTGAGCAAGCACCCGGCTGCATGGGGAAAGAGGGGTGGGGGCTGATTTCCTGCCTCATGTGCCGCTGAAAATTGGTTCATGTGCCACTCTTGGCACCTGTGCTGGGGGTTGCTGACACCTGTTCTAAATGTTTATCGTAAAAACTATAAGCTCTGAAAAGATAGATGTAGATATGAAAAATAGTCAAGATGGTGGGCCCATTATGTCTGCAAGTACCCGTGATCGAGCGCCCAAAATTCTCTAAACAATGGACTACCTGAATGGATAATGTTTTCAGAAATCCAGATGTTGATGCAATCTTTTTTAGACCACCTCACTCAAGGGGTAGAAATATTTCACAACCAGCATGACTGAAACAAATAGCAGTATTTGAATACATCAGTCTGCAATGCTGTAATAATAAAATTAGTTACTCGGCGGATAAAAGTAAAGAGACAGGTAAAATACTGGCAGAAGCCATCATCTCTATCTTGTCAGCTCAATATGTGACCCTAGGGACATGCAGGGACAGAAATTCTGATTCAAGAAGCTTTTTATGTTGAATGGATCACAAAACTTCAGGCCTAGAAATAGACGGAGACTATCACGCACAAATTGCAGTTTATGAAATGGTCTCTGCCCCTGACTTATAGGGCTCAGACTAGATACTTTGTGGATAACCAATCCTGTTCAAAGCTGCCATGAAGGGCATAGATCTTACTAACTCCAATGAAGATGCAAGAGCAGAAAGTTTAACTTCAAAAGTCTTGAAGGAAATCTTTTTGTCTGTGTGTTAAATCAGTGCACCTATATAATTAAAATGGCAATATTATTACATGACAGAAATTTAAGTAATTGTTTTGTTGTATGCAGGTCTTTGATTTCAGTGAGAATATTCTAATTAATATGGAGCCATTTCAGTTTTTATTTAATGAAAACTTTACCTTTGATAGTCTTGGTGATGTACGTTTCTCTCACTTTTCTATTGAATGTATTTCTCAGCTCCTTCCTTCTTATAAGTGCTGATCTTTTTTCTTTGAGAAGATAAAATTTCTCCCAATTTCCAGATAAACAAGAAAATGTAACACCTTCGATTTTGCGTCAGTGAACGAGACTGTCAATGTCTCCAGGGTGAAAAGGCCAGTTTGATAGAAATTTTAGTTTCCCTTTCCAATGCTTGTGGTTCCTCATCCAGAATAGGCTGTGTTTTTATGTAGCTTTGAAGATAAAAGTGATGTTCATGTGAGATCAAGCAGTCCCCTTGGCTTGAAACACATCTTGGCAAAGGCCAGGAATCCAGATGGAAAATTCACTGTAATCTAAACCAGAAATAATTTACTTGGTTTATTTTAGTATATGTACAGGCCCATGCACAGGAGGTGCTAAGGGTGTGTTTGCACCCCCCCCCCGCCCCAGTGAGCTGCCCCACCCCTTCCACGCTCTGCCCCTACTCTGACCCTTGGCCCTCTTCGTGACCAGCCTGGCTGGGGAGTAATTGGGGCAGGGGCATGGTGGCAGACAACAGTGGCAGCTACAGGGGATTGCCTTGCTGGGGCTTCCCTCGCCCCCTCCCTCCTTCTGCACTCACCACAAGGTGGTCTGCTGCATCCTCCAACCCTGGTGAGCCCCCGGGGCAGCTGGAGGCCTCCCAGCCACTGGCAGAGAAACAGGCCTCACCAGGAGGCCAAGGTGGAGTATCGCCTAATGAGTGCTAGTGGTGGGGGAGAGAGGCTGTAGGGGATCTTCAGGCCAAGAGGGGTAGAGTTGCGGGACTGTTTAGGGGGAGGCAAATCTGGGGTGGCAGGAGGGCATGGGGGCCAGTTCCAGCTGAAGAGCTGGGGTTGGGGGAGAAGGGCAGGGCCCACTGTGCCGGGGGGCGGGAGGGTGATCCACATTCACATAAAGAGTGTACATGCGCGCATGTGCACACACGTTCTTGCATATGGTCCTGATGTACAACTACATTTTGAAACAAGGGACAGTCCTGATGTGCCGTCTGGGGAGTATTTGAGGTACATAATGGTGGAATGACCATTATATGTGGTCATGGAGCATGTGATCAAAATGCAAAGCAAAATAATTCATCTGGGGGAAGAAAAATATCATCTCGAACAACCCTGCTGACTGTTCTGTCCAAAGAAATAAAAGTTTTTAAGCCGAAGAATTCAAGTTGAAATTTGAGACCTATATTGTATTAATTTCTTTGTTGCATTTGGAAATAAAACCTGCTGTGTTCAGAAATGTTATCCCACTAATGCCCTATCATACCTGTAATTGTAACAAAAAGTCCTAAATGGCTGAGTTAAAAAGTGTTTCTTCAAGTTTTGCTCACATGCTTGTTCCTCTTAAGACTCCTTCTGTGGCAACACAAATGCATTGGTTTTGGAAAACCAAAAATTTTCACAGATTACTGAAGAACAAAAGAACAGTACAAAGCAGCTATAGTAACCGATGAAGTCCAGAAGTGATAATGGATGCTCTAAATAGCAATCTAGAGGGCCTGACAGGTTTAGCAATGAGTTCTATAAATCTTTTTGGGAGCTTTTAGTGCCTCAAATATTTCAAATATCTCTACACTCCACTGAGCAGGGAACATAGCCCAGTTCCTATTTTCCATCAGGGTATTACCATGCTCTTGACCATTATCATTAATTAATCTAGGCAATTAAAACACTGGCAGAAATCTTAGTAGGCCAGCTATCTGTAGACCTATGATTACTTATTTATGGCTGACCAATCTGGCTTTATTCCAGCATTGAACTACCAATCATAATGTTCAGTAAACACTAAACATCATTCATCACACTAAATGAATACAAGCAGGCTACTATCATGAGATGCAAAGATGGTGTTCGGTGAGTTTTTAGGATCATCATTTTGTAACACTGGGGAAATTTAATTTGGACATAATTGATTACCTCCATCTGACCATTCTACAATTTTCCATGTGTTTTCTTCTGATCAGAAGCTGATGTTGCTGACAGCCTTTGTTCAATTTCTAATTTCCCCTTTCAAAGGGCAAGCCTAACACTGCAAAAGAAGCAGTCCTGTAGCACCTTAAAGACTAACAATATTAGTTATTATGTGATGAGCTAATAAATAATATTGTTATTCTTTAAGGTGCTACAGGACTGCTTCTTGGCTATGTTTACATTACAGCGCTCTGTCAAAAGAAGTCATTGTTGAGAGAAGTTTCCTGACAAAACCGTCTGTTGACAGAGTGTGGCCACACACACAAGCCAGTCGTGAGAGTGGCCCGCTCTGTCAACAAAGGAGCTGGACTGCTTGGCTGCTCTCTCGATAAAACAGGCACCCGGAAGCACAGCAGACAGGGCTGTCCATTGCTGTGGATGTCCTGTCTGTCATGAGAAGGCCCACGCAGAGTGGCCACACAGCCTTTTTGTCAACAGAATGTGTCAACAGTAGCAGTCTGCCTCAAAGCTCTGAGGCAGAATGCTGCTGGCAAAAGGTGCTGTGTTTTGTCGAGGTACTGTCAGCAAAATGCATTTTGTGTGCGCGTGTGCCATGAGTTTTGTCAACAAAGCCGGGGTTTTGCCAGCAAAACTTGCTAGTGGAACTGTAGTCCTTTTGTTCTGTGAAGATACAGGCTAACACAGCTGCCTCTCTGAGATTACAAAAGAAGTTTGACTTAAGACACACAACTCCAGCCAAAAGTTGTTGTGCACAGTGTAGAACTAACTGGGTGAAATAGTGTGGCCTGTGTAATGCAGGAGACCAGACTAGATATTTATCATCCCCACTGTCTTAGAAAGCTTTGAAGGTTTTTGACTGTTAGGGTTCCCATGCCAGGGATAGTTACACTGGATTTACATCATGTTGAATAGTAACAGAGAGGAAGCCGTGCTAGTCTATCCACTATCAAAACAAAAAGCAGTCAAGTAGCACTTTAAAGACTAGCAAAATAGTTTATTGGGTGAGCTTTCGTGGGACAGACCCACTTCTTCAGACCATAGCCAGACCAGAACAGACTCAATATTTAAGGCACAGAGAACCAAAAACAGTAAGCAAGGAGGACAAATCAGAATCTTGATTATCTTTTTCTGATTTGTCCTCCTTGCTTACTTGCCTTAAATATTGAGTCTGTTCTGGTCTGGCTATGGTCTGAAGAGGCGGGTCTGTCCCGCGAAAGCTCACCTAATAAACTATTTTGCTAGTCTCTAAAGTGCTACTTGACTGCTTTTTGTTTTGGATTTACACCAGTGTAGCTTGGTTCAGTTGTATGTCAATCTGTGTACAGTGTCCATTTAAATCACAAGTGGTCTCTCAACTTGCACACAACTCCTAGTAATAAACCAATGGGGTCTGAAAGCTTTGTTATGAAATCTAACTGTCAAACCTTTGCCCCTGTTTGTGAATCGTTTGTCAAAACATATTTCTGACTCTTGTAGCAATGTTGCATCACTTTTCTCACACAGGTAGTGGGAGCATGTTGAAACATTTATCATAAAAGGCCAGATCCGAGACCCTGCTTTGTTGACTTTGTATTACTTTGGGGAATGCCCAGCAGGGGCAAGGTAGCCTGTGTGTGTTGGAAATCCCCAGCAAGTGGAGACCTACAGCTCGTGTGCCCCCTCCCCACGTGAAGATACGAACTTAGTGATTGTTAGTGTGGAAAAGAGCCAAGAGGAATGTTGCTCAGCCTATCCCCAGTGTGAGCCACTACCAGCTATCTAACCCATCTGTCTATTTTGCTGCAGCACTTGGCTCTTACCAGAATATCAGAGTGCAGTATGATAACCCTGTGCTATACGGAAGTAGGATTATTCCATTTTTACAGGTGCGGTGCTGTGCTCTGAGGTGGACCAGGGACGTGACCTTGGGTTTTCTGAGTCATAAGATAGCTCCCTGGATCCCTTCTGATCTTAGTTGTAATTAAATTGACAAGTCATGATTTATTAAGGTCACCATTCCAGCTACTGGGCCGTTGGCTCTCCTGGGATATACCTAGAGGTTTTGGAAATGAAGTCTAGAATTGGGTGAATCTTTAGCACAAAAATACTAACATACAGACCCAGCAGTCCTGTAGCACATTAAAGACTAACAAGTTTATTTGTTAGGTAGTGAGCTTTCGTCATGACATAATAAATGAAATTGTTTGTTTTAAGGTGATATAGGACTGCTTGTGTTTTGTTTTGTGTGAAACTACAGAGTAACACGGTTACCCCTCTGAGACGCTTTAGCTCAACTGTTTGTTTTGTTCAGTAAGAGTCTTTTATGTTTTGTGGATTGTTTTATCAATTTGTTTCTTATTCCTCATTGCTAGGTTAGGGCCTTTTCCTGATTTGGAGGTGCGGATGGTAAGTATCTTGCATGGTTGAAGGCAGTGGTCATGTTACCATTGACTGCAATGAGACCAGGATCTGACCCATAGACTCACAGCTCAAGGGCCAAATATTTAGTTGGCATTAGTTGGCATAGCTCCAATGATTTCTGTGCTGAAGATCTTGCCCAAACAGTGACCGTTAGAGTGTGGTTACATATCAGAGAAACATTTTAAAAGTTTATAAGGGACTTGTTCGGGGGTAATATCTGTATTTCTTCTGTCACTAATGCTCTTCCCACCTAAATATTAGATATCATAGCTCTCTCATGTGATGTGTTTTTTGTTCTCTCATCTGTTTCCAACATTCAGATTTTCCAGCATTTTGAGTCCATCTATACTGACATTTCTTGTTCATCATCCAGACAGGAAAATCTAAACACCCTTGAATGATCCTGCAGCAGACCTTCTTCCTTTCCACTTAAATAGTTAAAGTATTGTGCTTGAAACCTGCTGCATAGTCCCCATAGTCTGCAGGTGATTAAAGGGTGTTAATGTAGACTGTGCATTTCCTCTTTCCACCTGTCACAATTTGTGAAAATATCACTATTACCTACGACTAAAGAGAGTCATCAAAGACAAACACATTACAAGTTGTTTTCAGCACTGGCCTGTTTTCAAGTTTTCTGAAGGCTATGACTGTTTGTTTATTTCCCAGAAAGAATTAGGTAGTTAACTCCCCAGCACTTCTTGCTGGTCTTTTACATCAGCTTCTTTGATAAATCTTTTGGGACGTCAGATAATCAAGTGTTGCCATAAAACCTTTATACAGATCTATAAACTAGATTACATTGTGTGGGAAATAATTAAGTTGTTCTACTTGAAGTGGGCTGTTTATATTAAAATGGAAAGCAAGGGGCTGCACAGATGTGCACGGGTTCAGCATAGGTAGCCCATGGCAACTTTGACATCTCCCCACCCTCAACTCAAGAGTGATATCCATTATTGGATGCCATGAGAGATCAAATTGAGAATGAAACACCCTGGAGTCCAACTTCCCTGCTTCACCATTTTCGGAACCTTTGGATTCTCTGCCGGGCTGCTACCATTATTCCACATCAATGGCAGTCATTGCCGAATGATTTTAAAACGTTGCATCATTTGGTGGCAATCATTTTAATTTAGTATTTCCATGCCATTCTGCCCTGAGATAATTCACAAGGGATATTCAGTAACTTCACATCATGCAGGGTGTGTTAAAACAACTGCCATCTATGTGGATATCAGCTGCTTGAGAAAAAGACTGTGAGCATGGTTCTCCAGTGCAAATTTTGTGTCAATTGCATGCCTCCTCCTCTTTGGTGCAAGTGAGCCAAGAGCAGCCTATTAGAGATTATTTAAAACTGGAAAATTTTAAACCTGCTCCTTTAAAACTGGAAAATTATTCTGGTGTAAACTGGAATTGTAATGGTGTTAAAAATCTGTAGAAGTTGCTCTTTGAAAAATAGCCTTTCCATCTTAACAGTGGCACCCCTGTCTACCTGTGTTCCCTTTAAACTGACCTCAAGAGAGCCACTCAAGAGAGATTCAAATGTTGGCCAGCTGATTAGCACAGTGCCCACAGCCAGCAGCATGTTTGTGCTGGTAGTGTATACCCGCACATGTCATACATATAAAAAATGTATTCTGTGCACGAATGGAAAAAATTAGTGGGAACATTGCTGTCTACCCAGAAAAAAAAACCAAGATCGAATAAATAATGTAACCTGTGACACAAACAAATGAATCGACCAAAAAATCCCAGACAGACAGATGCTCAGGGTAGGCATTTTAACCCCCCAAAAAGGTGAAGTGCCAGAGACCCTGTGAAAGCCAGTAAGGACTTTGTTACTGGTATCTTTTGTGTGCATGTGTGGGAAGCTACTCAGATATTACAGTGAAAGGGCGGCAGTATAAAGACCATCAGAAAGATAGGTTATTGCTGTGGTGAATCAGGCCATTAATATTTATATTATTTGCAAATAATTTATTTTAGAGAACTATACAATGATAACAGCCCTGTGTTAGGCAAATAATTCCTGGAACTAGGGAAAAGGAAACAGGGAGATTGTGACTTGACCATAGTCACATAGTGAGTATTCAGCAAGATCTGAATTTGGTACTCTGAGCACTGATATTCTATATTCTTTATCAAAACAAAAAGCAGTCAAGTAGCACTTTAAAGACTAGCAAAAAAGTTTATTGGTTGAGCTTTCATGGGACAGACCCACTTCTTCAGACCATAGAAGTGGGTCTGTCCCACGAAAGCTCAGTTAATAAACTTTTTTGCTAGTCTTTAAAGTGCTACTTGACTGCTTTTTGTTTTGATAATGTGTAGACTAGCACGGCTTCCTCTCTGTTTATATTCTTTATAAGTGCTGTCAGCAAAGCATAGAGAAATTGGTCCACACAAAGTGAAACATATTGGTGGGATAATAAAGTATTTCTATGCTAGTACATGCAGCAGAGTGCTGGAAATTTATATCCTCATGTGGAATATAAAGGTAGGATTGTACAGCCATGGCTGTGTCTACACGTGCCCCAAACTTCGAAATGGCCATGCAAATGGCCATTTCGAAGTTTACTAATGAAGCGCTGAAATGCATATTCAGCGCTTCATTAGCATGAGGGCGGCAGCGGCGCTTCGAAATTGACGAGCCTTGCCGCCGCGCGGCGCATCCAGACGGGGCTTCTTTTCGAAAGGACGCCACCTTCTTCGAAGTCCCCTTATTCCCATGAGCTCATGGGAATAAGGGGACTTCAAAGTAGGCGGGGCCCTTTCGAAAAGGAGCCCCCTCTGGACGCGCCGCGCGGCGGCAAGTCTCGTCAATTTCGAAGCGCTGCTGCCGCCCGCATGCAAATGAAGTGCTGAATATGCATTTCAGCGCTTCATTAGTAAACTTCGAAATGGCCATTTGCATGGCCATTTCAAAGTTTGGGGCACGTGTAGACACAGCCCATGATGGCAAACAACTGCCTCTTGAATTGTATTTCTGAACAGATTGGTTGCTTATCTTACCCCCGTGCATGTTATAGTGAGGAAAAAGAAATTTTTAATCCTATTGAATCTCCACCAATCCTCATGAAGCAACCAGCATAAGAAACTATCTTAATCACTGCTCTGACTATTGACGTTTAATATAATATTTTCCTTATTAAACAGTTTTGTATTTTAAATTCATTTTCTATTTTCCTGTTATTTTTATCTATTTTTTTTGAAAATGGATAGTAAAAAGTCAAATTTTCTTCCCTCTCTAATTCTTAGCCCCTGATTGATATGTTTGCATTTAAGGAGTTTACTTTGTAGTTCCATGGGTCCATATTGCTTTTGCTGTGATGGGGAATGATTAATTTGAGTGCTAAGTTTATTCTTACTTCACTTCTACAAAATACGTTGTCCCGCCTAATGCAAGCAATGGTCCCTTGATTTATAACGTCGTTGTCAGGAATTATTTTAATGACATGGAACTCTTTTAGCTTTACTATATACTAAGAAAGAGATCACATGCATTAGAAGGTGCACAGGGTCAAGTTTTACTAACTACTGGCATTAATTGGTGATACCATTTAAGAACATAAGAACGGCCATACTGGGTCAGACCAAAGGTCCATCCAGCCCAGTATCCCGTCTGCTGACAGTGGCCAATGCCAGGTGCCCCAGAGAAGGAGAACAGAAGACAATGATCAAGTGATTTATCTCCTGCCATCCATCTCCTGCCCTTGTACTGAAGCCTAGGGCACCATACTTTACCCCTGGCTAATAGCCATTTATGGACCTAACCTGCAAAAATTTATCGAGCTCTTTTTTTAAACCCTAATAGAGTCCTGGCCTTCACAGCCTCCTCTGGCAAGGAGTTCCACAGGTTGACTGTGCGCTGCGTGAAGAAAAATTTCCTTTTATTAGTTTTGAACCTACTACCCATCAATTTCATTTGGTGTCCCCTAGTTCTTGTATTATGGGAAAAGGTAAATAATTTTTCTATGTTCACTTTCTCCACACCATTCGTGATTTTATATACCTCTATCATATCACCCCTCAATCGCCTCTTTTCCAGACTGAAAAGTCCCAGTCTCTCTAGCCTCTCCCCATATGGGACCCGTTCCAAACCCCTAATCATCTTAGTCGCCCTTTTCTGTACCTTTTCTAATGCCAATATATCTTTTTTGAGGTGAGGAGACCACATCTGCACACAGTACTCAAGATGTGGGCGTACCATAGTTTTATATAGGGGAGGTATGATATCTTTTGTCTTATTATCTATCCCTTTTTTAATAATTCCTAGCATCCTATTTGCTTTACTAGCTGCCGCTGCACACTGCGTGGATGTCTTCAGAGAACTATCCAGTATAACTCCAAGATCCCTTTCCTGATCTGTCGTAGCTAAATTTGACCCCATCATGTTGTACGTGTAATTTGGGTTATTTTTTCCAATGTGCATTACCTTACACTTACCCACATTAAATTTCAGTTGCCATTTTGCTGCCCAATCACTCAGTTTGCTGAGATCTTTTTGTAGTTCTTCACAATCCCTTTTGGTTTTGACTGTCCTGAACAACTTGGTGTCATCTGCAAACTTTGCCACCTCACTGCTTACCTCATTTTCTAGATTATTGATGAACAAGTTGAACAGGATCGGTCCCAGGACTGACGCCTGGGGAACACCACTGGTTACCCCCGTCCATTGTGAAAATTTACCATTTATTTCAACCCTTTGTTTTCTGTCTTTTAACCAATTCCCCATCCATGAAAGGATCTTTCCTCCTATCCCATGACCGCCTAATTTACATAAAAGCCTTTGGTGTGGGACCATGTCAAAGGCTTTCTGGAAATCTAGGTATATTATGTCCACTGGGTGCCCCTTGTCCGCATGTTTATTAACCCCTTCAAAGAATTCTAATAGATTAGTTAGACACGACTTCCCTCTGCAGAAACCATGCTGACTTTTGCCCAACAATTCGTGCTCTTCTACGTGCCTTGCAATTTTATTCTTTACTATTGTTTCTACTAATTTGTCTGGTACTGATGTTAGACTTATCGGTCTATAATTGCCAGGGTCTCCTCTGGAGCCTTTTTTAAATATTGGCGTTATATTGGCCATCTTCCAGTCATTGGGTACCGAAGCGGATTTAAAGGATAGGTTACAAACCACTGTTAATAACTCCGTAATTTCACATTTGAGTTCTTTCAGAACCCTCGGGTGAATACCGTCTGGTCCTGGAGACTTGTTACTATTCAGCATATCAGTTAACTCCAAAACCTCCTCTAATGTCACTTCAATCTGGGAGAGTTCCTCAGATTTGTCACCTAAAAAGGCTGGCTCAGATTTAGGAACCTCTGTAACATCCTCAGCCGTGAAGACTGAAGCAAAGAAATCATTTAATCGCTCCACAATGGCACTGTCTTCCTTGATCGCTCCTTTTATATCTTTATTGTCCAAGGGCCCCACTGCTTCTTTAGTGGGCTTCCTGCTTCTAAAGTATTTAAAAAACATTTGACTATCATTTTTTGAATTTTTGGCTAGCTGTTCCTCAAAATCTTTTTTGGCTTTTCTTACTACGTTATGACACTTAATTTGGGAGTGTTTATGTTCCTTCCTATTTTCCTCACTAGGATTTGACTTCCACATTTTAAAAGCTGCCCTTTTCTCTCTCACTGCCTTTTTAACATGGCTGTTAAGCCATGGTGGTTCTTTGTTAAGTCTCTTACTGTGTTTTTTTTATTTGGGGTATACATTTAAGTTGGGCCTCTAGTATGGTGTCTTTAAACAGTTTCCATGCAACTTCCAGGGATTTTAGTTTAGTTACTCTACCTTTTAGTTTCTGTTTAACTAGCTTCCTCATTTTAGTGTAATTCCCCTTTTTGAAATTAAATGCCAGAGTGTTTGACCGTTGCGGTGTTCTTCCCAACACAGGAATATTAAAAGTTATTACATTGTGGTCACTATTTCCAAGCGGTCCAGTAACAGTTACCTCTTGGACCAGATCCTGCATTCTAGTCAGGACTAGATCGAGAATTGACTCTCCCCTTGTGGGTTCCTGTACTAGCTGCTCCAAGAAGCAGTCATTTAAGGCATCAAGAAATTTAATCTCTGAATCCCGTCCTGAGGTGACATGTACCCAATCAATATGGGGATAATTGAAATGTCCTGTTATTACCGTGTTTTTTATTGTGATAGCCTCTTTAATCTCCCTTAACATTTCAGCATCACTATCACTGTCCTGGTTAGGTGGTCGGTAATATATTCCTAATGCCATATTCATATTAGAGGAATGAATTGTTATCCATAATAATTCTACGGAACATTTTGATTCCTTTAGTATTTTTGTTTCATTTGATTCTATATTATCCTTCACATATAGTACCACTCTGCCACCCGCACGACCTGTTCTGTCTTTCCGATATAATTTATATCCCGGTATGATAGTGTCCCACTGATTGTCCTCATTCCACCATGTTTCTGTAATGCCTATTGTGTCAACTTCCTCCTTTGATATGAGGTACTCCAGTTCACCCATCTTATTAGACAGACTCCTGGCATTTGTGTAAAAACACTTTAAAAAAACTACCACTATTTATATGTCCGCCTTTCACAGACGCCTTGTATTTTTTTATATGTGATTGTTTCACATCTGATCTTGCCCATATATTATTTCCCACGTTCCCTATCTGACTAACTTCTAGGGCATCCCTATCTATGTAGCCTCGTGTAAGAGAAGTCTCTGTCCGATCCACGTGCTCCCCCGCACCAATTGGCTTTCCCCCACCTCTTCGTTTAAAAACTGCTCTACGACCTTTTTAATGTTTAATGCCAGCAGTCTGGATCCACCTTGATTTAGGTGGAGCCCATCTTTCCTGTATAGGCTCCCCCTACCCCAAAAGTGTCCCCAGTTCCTAATAAATCTAAACCCCTCTTCCCTACACCATCGTCTCATCCACGCATTGAGACTCTGAAGTTCTGCCTGTCTGTCTGGCCCTGCGCGTGGAACTGGAAGCATTTCAGAGAATGCCCCCATAGATGTTCTGGATTTCAGTCTCTTTCCTAGTAACCTAAATTTGGCCTCCAGAACATCTCTTCTACCCTTCCCTATGTCATTGGTACCGACATGTACCATGACCACCGGCTCCTCCCCAGCACTGCCCATAAGTCTGTCTAGATGCCTCGAGAGATCTGCAACCTTCGCACCAGACAGGCAAGTCACCATACGGTTCTCCCGGTCATCACAAACCCAACTATCTATATTTCTAATGATCGAATCCCCCACTACTAAAACCTGCTTCTTCCTAACAGCTGGTGCTCCCTCCCCCGGAGAAGTATCCTCGGCACGAGAGGATACCATAGCACCCTCTGGAAGGAGGGTCCCAACTATGGGATGGTTTCCCTGTGCTCCCATTGACTGCTCTCCTTCCCTGAGCCTTTCTTCCTCCGTAACAGCATCAGGACTGTCAGATTGGAGGTGGGACAGCCCTGCTATGTCCCGGAAAGTCTCATCAACAAACACCTCTGCCCTCCTTAGCTCCTCCAGTTCAGCCACCCTGGCCTCCAAAGCATGCACTCGGTCTCTGAGGGCCAGGAGCTCCTTGCATCGAGCGCACACATACGCCACCTGCCCACAGGGTAGGTAGTCATACATACTGCACTCGACACAATAAACAGGATAGCTCCCACTCTGCTGCTGGGCTTCTGCCTCCATTTTCTACTCTAATTATATATGAGGGTTTAGTTAAATGTTTCAGATAGAGGTTGTTATAAAGGATTTAAGTTTAAGGGCAATAGAAGTCACTGGCTCCCTCCAAGCTCCCCCTCTAAACTCCCCTCTCAAAACTTCCTCCTGTTAGCACTCTCCCTGGTCACTTACTAGGGGGCTTTAAGTGCTTGGCCTCCCTGAGAGCTCCTCCCTCTGCTTACAGCTCAGCCAATCAGCACACGGTGTTTCAATTCAAACCTAATCAAGACTCACAGCTTCCAACTGCCTGCCTGAGCACATGGCCTTTCAAACAAACACTCAGCTCAGCACTCCAAATGCCAAACAAACAAACAAACACAAGCCCAGAACCCCCAAACACAAGCAGCCACTTACCGAAGGTGCCTAAGTTTGCTCCTTCCTTCTCCTCCTCCAGGAAAGCCTCTCAAAACTCCCTCCTGTTCGCAAGCACCCGGTCGCAAAACTTAAAAAAATTAAAAATATTCTTCCTTATTGGGTGCCCGCAAAACTGTTGGTTATTCTGTTCTGCTTTCATTCTTATCCAGACTTCATCATTGTAGTATCTGAGCATCTTACAGTCATGTGAAATGGGGCAGCTGGCATCTGTCGCAAGATGTCTTTTTGTCTTCCTCTCCACGGATGGAGTATTGTTAGCAAAGGTCAGGACAAAGAACTGTCTTTGTGGTGGATCTTGGCTCCTGATATAGATTTCACAAACACCTGTGTTGTGGTGCAGTCATTGCTCACAGTCTTGGTCTCAGGCCTGTAGATGCAGAATCTTTTTGTTACTCACAAATTGTGGTGGTTTTACATACAGCTTTGGGTCAGGCTCCATCTGCTGTGGTTGTAGTAAAGCTTTCAACAATGGCAGGATGAACCAGCTGCACGAATTCAAAACAAAACAAAATGAAAAAAAAACCCTATGCAATTTGTACTGACTGGGATTTGCTTAGTGATTTCCCTCTCTTAAATCCATACAGGGAAAACCTGTTGTTTGATCAGATCTGACTCTCAAACAGGGATCTCATTACAGCTGCTTTCAGCCACGCAGTCACCTTTTCAGATGTGCAACAGCTTTTCTTTATTACTAAAGTGAAGAAAGGATGTTTGTTTCTGTAATGGCTGCTGAGAGAGAAATCTCCGCTTCCTTTTGTAATGCCCCGGCAAGGGCAGATCCTGAGAGATAGCAAGCACCTCACAGCTCTCTAAGAGATCTTCTGTGTGGGTTTGGGTCACTCAACAGGACACTCATTCATCCCAAAAGTGAGTACCTTCAGCTCTAACCAGATTTAATGAAAGCAGAGGATCTGCAACCCCATATGGAAATGAGGTCACTGACACTCAGTACCTCTCTGATACACTCTGTGGTCACCATCCTGATCATATAGTCTGACGTGCAAATTGCAGACTACAGACCATCACCCATACAGGCCTGTAGAAAGTCCCTAACCTATGGCTAAGTTTCTGAATTCCTCAGATTGTGGTTTAAAGACTTAAAATTGAAGAAAATTCATCCTTTATACTAGTTCATGGGTCAGCAACCTTTTTGAGACAGGGTACTGAAATGCGACCTTCTGACCTCTATGTACCGTCTGAGTGCTGGTGATACTTTTGAAAGTCACTGGTAGGTCTACCCACAACACCTTCATTAATAAATAAATTAAGGTGCAGAGCTCTACTATGTAGGTTGTAGTTGGTAGCATGATCTGGTCTTTTGTTAATCTACAGGCGGGCGTGGTTTGAGGAAGCTCCTGGCTGCAAAGAGTATGAGGTGCAGGGCATTCTGATGAAAATCTGCTCATGTACAACTCTTGCAACTGATGAAGCGGGTCTTTGCCCACGAAAGCTGATGCTCCAAAATATCTGTTAGTCTTTAAGGTGCCACAGGACTTCTTGTTGTTCTCTAGGCTGCAGACTAACACGGCTACCTCTCTGATACTTGTCGTTGAGGCATAACAGAGAGAAAGCTGTGCTAGTCTATATAATATCAAAACAGAAAAGCGGTAAAGTAGCGCTTTAAAGAGTGGAGTCTGTTCTGGTATGGCTATGGTCTGAAGGAGTGGGTCTGTCCCACGACAGCTCACCTAATAAATTATTTTGTTAGTCTTTAAAGTGCTACTTTACTGCTTTTTTGTTTCGTCTTTGAGTCATTCACTGGCACACATTTAATGAAGATAGAAAGCCAATCACTTAACATTGGATGAGGAACCGCAATTTCCTTCAGTCTGGCACTTTGTGTATTGAGCAAAATTGCATGAGAGCTTTGAGCACTAGGAAAGCTGTCAAGTGACCGTTAGTCTAGGGGCTTGAGCAGTCCCCTTGGAAACTGCTTAAACCTTTTAAATGAAAGCCTTACAAAATGTACATCTGTATGTAATATATTGCTGTTAGGCTCAACTGTCAAGGGCTAAGCTACAAAATGTTTTAAATTTTTTTTTTCCTTGATGGTAATTTTCATGCTTTTACACGTGAACAGAATCCTCCGTAGGATGACTAGATTACTCAAGAATCAAGAGTTGTGCATAATGTTTGCCCTTAAAAACTTTTCATTTTGCTTAGCTAACCAAATGACGCTTACTGTAGTCTTTGCAATATTCCCTAGATGCAGCTAAGATCAAGACAGATGCAAATACTGAAGTTCTTTTGGTTTGGTCGGGCAAAATCAGACTGTTTTAAAGTCACCCACTGTTTACTGAGGAGAGAATTGTTGATTTTAGGGATCTGTTAATTGATTTCTCTGACTGACAATGTACTGACTTGTTTTTGCTGTTATCTGTCTGTGGACCAAATACAGAAATCACAAGAGGGTGTGTGTTACTAGATAATTATATCCTGATTTGCATAAGTACTGAGCACCCTCAACTCCAACTGAAGTCAGAGAGTAGGACGCTACAGCTAAGAGTGTCACAAGCACTTTTTATCTGGGGTTATCAAGGTGTTAAAATAGCAATAATATATTTAGTGTAAATGAACTGCGACAACAGTCATCCCTGTGAGGCACATAGGAGTTGCCACATTATATCCATCTAATATAGTATCCTGTTCCTGACAGTTGCTAGGATCATGTGCTTTGGAGCAGTGTTCCTTAAGCTATGTTCTGTGGAACACTGGTGTTCCATGAACAACTCACAGGTGTGCCGCGAGCATCTTGACACTTTTTTGATATCATACACTAATGGTGTATATTTTCTGTTATTAAAACCAGATAAGTGTTACTTCTTTGCTATGATACTTGATTAAATTACTTCATTTTGGTTTTGCTGTATATGTTGCTGCTTCTTTTTTTCTTTTTGGTCTGACAATTTTTTTTTAATTTTTCATAGGTGTTCCACATAAAATATTATTTGTTTTGTGTTCCGTGGTCTCAAAATTTTTAAGAAACTCTCCTTCAGAATGATGGACAAACCTCCCTGTAGGCAGATATGGGGATAAGCTGTCCTGATGTAGGTCTCTTCCTGACCTCTAATAGTTAGAGATTGTCTTAAACCCTGAAGCGTAAGGTTTAATATCCCTTCTTATAAATAAATTCTGTCTATCCTAGATTTCTGTATAGCTGTCTCATCCTTTTCAGAAATTGCACTGTTTTTTACCCTAATGTCATCCTGCAGCAAGGAGTTCCCCAGTCTGATAGCCCATTGTGTGAGAAAGTATCCCCTTGTAACATTTTTAATTTAATTGGCTGTCTCCGTGTTCTGTTAAAAGTGTATCTGAGGAAACAGAGGCACAGAGAAATTAAGATACTGGTCTGAGAACACAAATCAGTCAGTGGCACAGCTGGACACGTGGAAAAAAATTGGTCTGTCACTTTGTGGACTGGGGGAGTTGGGACAAGCCAGCCCCGTTCAGTTATGAGACCCAACTAGAATGGGTCAGGTGATCCCTATTAAAGACTGAGAGAACTCAGTCAAGAGGAGCTGTAGGAAGGAGTGAGACTCCTTTAGTTGACACTGAAACAAGGGGTTACAGCAGCATTTCCCAAATGTTGTTCTACAGTATCCCGGGGCTCCATGACATGCAAATAAGGGTTCCACAAGAAAATTCCTCTGCAGTTCCGTTCCCTGCCCTGCCACTGCTGAAACAGTAGAACTAAATTTAATTGGTTTAACAGCTAGAAGAGCAGTGGGAAGGATCCAGCCACTAAACCAACTCAATTTAGTTCCATTATTTCAGCGCTAGCAGGGCAGGAAGCCACAGAGAGCTCCTCACTCATCCTGCTACCTGAGCGGCCACACCCCTCCAGTGAGTGTGATTCAGCTCACCCCCATCAGTGGAATACCTCCACTCCAGCCTGTCTTCCTTTGGGTGCATGTGGCTTTGTGGTGTAGGTTCTCCAGCCAGTACCATGGATGGGTTAGTGCTGGTGACTGGTTTGGGGTTGCGGAAGGCTGATCTTTGGGAATGTGGGGTGGGTTTGGGGCTGAGATGGGGGCCAGGTTTGTGGCATGCAGGGGCAAAGCTTGGGGATAGGGGGTAGATTAGGGAGCTGAGAGCTGAAGTGGGTAAAGCCTGGAGCTGGGGGGCAGGTTTGGGGGTTTAGGGGGTTAGGGCCTGGGAATGAGGTTCCACAAAATTATTTTGAGTTTAAAAGGGTTCTGTGGCCAAATAAATTTGGAAAACACTGGGTTAGAGGGAAGAATGTATCTCTTCAGTGCAGAGAGAGGCAAATGTGAAAAGGTTTGAGAGCTGCAGCCCAGATTGGGCAGAGGAAGTACTTTTGTTTGGATATTTTGCCAAGTTTGTTTGAACCGGAAAACTGCCTGGATAGACACTTGGTTGTAGCAGTAGACTCTTCCTGGCCAATTCAGGAGGAGATCCACCCTAAGGGAGGGGGAACTGAGGCAGTGGCTAGCCTAAAGCCAGGGGGGTGAGACAGCGAATCAGTCTGTTATAACCACCAAGACACAATTAATCTCTTTATAAACACAGAATTCACAGCAGTTGCACTGAGTGAAAACATCCTAAATAAATAATGCTCTAACAGGCATAGTTCATGAGTGGATCCGGTCTGAGGCTTCCCTTGATCTGATCTGCGAGGCTCAGGGCTTGCCCCCACACCCCTCCTGCAGCGGTGTGAGCTGACACCTGTGCCAGCTCATGCCATTGCAGGAGGAAGCCCTGAGCCTCAGGAGATAGTCGATGTAAGCTGCAGGCCATGCCTGGCAGGTGGAGGGAGCAGCACTGCACCCTGCAAGGAAGCACTCCATTGAGGCACTGCCTCCATCATTCCCAATGGCCGACAGTTGTGGCCAATGGTGCCTGGAGGGAGTACTTCTCTGCAGTACACAGAGCCATAGAGAGACAACTGCACCCCACCCATGGAGTTGCACTAGACAGGAGCGTCCATCCCCCACCTACTCCCACCCTCAGCTTGCTCCTATTCTACCTCCTGCCCAGATCCAGTCCCCACCACCATTCCACTCCTGCACCTGCATCCTCCCAAGACACCCCAATGGACCCTGCTCCTGCCCCCTGCCATACAAAGCTTAGGGGGAGACCCGCAAAAGCTACTAGTTCTGCACCCCCAGAAGAGTTAATCAGTCTCTGGGGGCACACCCTGAGCCTCAGCATCTTCTCCCTCACTCCAGGGCTGGAGTGTGGGGGCAGTGGCTTGTTTTCCTGTTTCTCAGTTGGGAGCCATATCTGCAAGTTGCGTTTGCTTTTCCTCCTTCTCACTTGAAGGCCAGGTCAGTGTGGGTGAGTTATTTTTTTCCCTCTCGTTTGTGTGTGGTCCCCAACTGCTTTTTCTGTGTGTCACTGGCCCATGACCCAAAAAAGGTTTCCCATCTCCGGCATAGTTGACCATCCTGTTTCTGTGACCCTAACTGTGTTGCTTTTCATGCTTCCTCTCTCTGTACTCCTCCTGCCTCCTTTTCCCTCGACATGCTTTCACAGCATCCTGCAGGAAGACAACACTGAATGTGGGCAAACACATAAAGAGGATTGGTCTAGGAGTTCAGAGGAGAACAGAGGAGTTCCTCTGCTGTTTTCTGAGCAGTTCCATGGTGATAAATGAGAATGCATTTATTGTTTTGAAGATATTATTCATGCCAGGGCAGACGCTCATTGGGAACGAAATAAATCTACAGCAGTAAAATAAATAAAGCATAAGAGAAGTGATTATTTTGAAGAAGCTGGGGGTGGGAGGAGAGACTAATGGTTATAAAATAATAGCAGGGCAGGTTTCAGAAGTTGCAAATCGGCAAAGGTGCCAGCCTATTGTTGACAAGAGGGCAGCAACACAGGGCAGGAGTGTATAGATCATGCTGCTGCTTTGAGATCGATTGCAGGTAAAGTAGCCTGAATAATTTAGTAACGTTCACCTCCTGGACAGTGTTGTGGGCTGAATTCTCACTAAGAGTTATTTAAGGCCAAGAGGAGATGTTCTGGAATCTGGGTAGAAAATGCTTTGTTCTTACGCAGAAGCAGGTGCAGCAGGGGAGAGGGTGACTGACTTCCCAGGACCCTAGACAAGGTGTGGGGGTATAGCTCTGCATTCCCAGAAGGGGCAGGGACATGGGCTAAAGGGGCATGGCTGGGGCATCCAGCCCTCAGCACTCCCTGTAGCATGCTGTGCTGCGTCTCCTCACCTCCTCCCAGGCAGTCCTGAGCGCCACAGCTCTCCAGTGGCAATTCAAAGAGCTCAGGGCTCTGGCTCCCATCAATCTTGTGGTCATAGTGGTGCCTGGGAGCCCAGGACCTTTTGACTCTCTGTGGCATGTGGCAGCTGCCCCCTTTTCTGCCCTCCCAGCCCTGTCGGTGGGCCTGCCCACAAGGCTACATGGTATTCTTACCCCAGCAGGCTTTGCTCTGCCTTTGCCCTTGTGTCTGCTGTGGCACTCTAGGCATAGATAGTCCAGATAGTCATGGACTTACAGAAGGAACAGGCATCCCTATAAGTGTCAGAGGACACTTTTCCAGGACCAGCATCTGAAGAAGTGAGTTAACTCACGAAAGCTCATGCTCTAAACTTTTCTGTTAGTCTATAAGGTGCCACAGGACCCTTTGTTGCATCCCTATAAGGCATCCCCACACGCTTCCTCTCCCAATGTACTGTTCCACCTCACAGTGCTCAGGCCATGTTGCCACAGTCAGGGCCATCTCCTCCTTCATATGGGAAGGGGTCTGATTTCCCCCAGTAGCATGCACAGGTGCAGTCACAGGGAAGCCATCCAACAAAAGGTGGAAGCAGAATGGCATGTGTTGTAGTTGGTGAGGGGTAGAAGTCTTTAGAAGTGGTGGATGTTGCCACCAAGAGGGTGAATAAACTTTCCATACCACAGCTAACCGCAGCAGAGCAGAGCCTGTTTTTTTCTATATGTAACCCTTCTGCCAGGTGGAGCCAACTGCACTCAGGGTTGGGTTCAATATCCAGGAATTCTTTTACAACAATGTAAAGCGTCCCCACCCATGAACTGAGGAGCATTTCACTCCACGTCTCGGTGTCTCTTAGAGGCAATACTTCCCCACTCGCAAGTATGGAACATACAAAAGAAACTTTTTATGAAAGGAGGGAATCACTTGACATTAAATAGGAAAAATGTTGCAGGAACAAGTCATAAACATAAAACTGTGAGCAGAACACCCCCCAGATAGCATGGGGCAGAGTCTCCTGCTTCAGGTTCTGGAGTTTTTTAACCAAAAGTTCCTTTACTGTGTCCCATCTGCTCCCTTATCTTACCCCTCTCACAGCAGCTGTCCTCAGTCTGTGAGGACCTAGGGCTCAGAGGTGCATCTGTGTGAGTTCACCTCCCACCTGGGGAAGAAGGCACCTTGATTGCTCTGCTCTGCCTTATCGAGGTCCTTTCAGCTGAAATGACCCCCTCATTCGGGACAGTACAGTTCTCCTCCCGTTTACTCATACAATAAAGAAAATGACTTTGATAAGACTTCCGTAGCCCTGCAGTCAATACTGAAGGGATTCGTAACCCAACACTAGACAGAGTTGATCATTTTGAACAACATTGCTCTCTCTGCCAGATGTCTTGACAGAGAAGGTGTGTTCATGTTTGATCACCATGTTTGCTCCTGAAGTTTCTCCTCCTCCCAATTAACTGTCAGGGGAGAAATCTTTCAGACGTTGCTTACATCTGGTTTCCCGAGAATGACTGGAAAAAGATGGCAATGCAATATGTGTCAGTCCAGTAGTTTAAAGGAGCAACATTGGGGCCCATAGGTGCCACTGTACTAAAAAGAAATAATAACCTATCCTTTCTGTGCTTAAAAAAGGAGCAAAAGTAAATAGCAACTGGGAGTTTCCATGTTGTGTTGTAAAAGGCTGTAATATCACTATATCATTAGAACTTTGTTTCACTTTTATTTTTCTAGCTTCACCCACCCTTCTTTATTTTCTTTAAAAGTTTTTATAGTTTGGTAGTGAGTAAAGATTCAAATCCTGCCAATATCAGTCAGACCTGTGAAAAAGAGTCAGTCAAAAAGAGAATAAAGTCACATACATTATCTAGTTCAGGTGCATAGCCAGCTAATGGTATTCTGTGTAATCCTAGCTCTTACATAGCACTTTTCAGTTGTATGTACCAAAAGTGTTTGACAAAGGAGCACAGCATAATTATCCTTATTTTACAAATGGTGTAACTGAGCACAGGGCAGTGACTGTCACGCAGGAGGCTAATGATCATGCCAGGAACAGAACCCAGATCTCGTGAGTCAGTTCCGTGATCTCTCCATTGGGAACACTGTCTCTCACATGGATACACTCTGTTTCCACTACTGTTCAGGCCTGTGTGCTGCAGAGTGAAGGCAGATGAGCCCTGTTGTGGGTCACAGAAATTGTACTTGTATATTGTGTTATAGTGTGTGTGGTTTTTAAAGGGTGATGTGTGTGGGTGGCAGGTCACATAGGCTGGCAGAGGCTATGCCTCCCCAACCTGCCATTCATGGCCCTGTCCATACTGTGCCCTGCCAAGACCTCTAGGCTGTGCAGCTCCTCTCCAGTCTCTCCTTTGCTCTGGCCGAGGCTGGAAAGGCTGAGACTGTCTGGCACCTGCCTTCCCTGCGCTCTGGGGCTCTTGAGGCAGGGAGGCAGGGTTGCTGTGGCCACACACAACTTTCTTTGTGTTCTGGGATTAGGTAGGCTACAGTCTCACAGTGCTTGCCCTCCCAACAGCCCTCCACAGTTTCCTGGGGCAGGGCTCAGGGCTGTTGGCCGCTCTGGGGGTGGGGGCTCTGGGCTCTGGCGTGTGCATGCATGCGTGTAAAAGGCAAGTGGAAGGAAAGGCTGGGTCTAGACTCCCAGAACTAGAGATTCACCCTCCCCCCCTTGTAGAATTGACATAACAAGGTCGTAAAGTAAAGGAGTTTGGGAGAGAGCGAAGCAAATGACAGTTACACAAAGTAAGGTAGATAGGTTGGGTTTTTTCAACAAGGTGACACAAATCACGGCTAGAGATGATACAGATCATATGTATAGCGGTAGTGTTAAACATGAGCACCATTATGCTAGTTGCTGTGCGGACTGACAAGGAGAAAGCTTTGTCCCAAATGGCTTACAGTATACAAAGATGAGAGGTGAACCAGAAGAAATGATTTGTCCAAAGAGCACACAGTTGGTCTGTCATGCAGCTAGGAAGGGAAACCACGTCCCCTGACTTCCAGACCAGTGCTCTATACATTAGTCAGTGCTGCCTTCCAGAGAGTAAAGATGTATAAAGGGTCATCCCTCCCAGTGAAGACCTGTTTCCTGTTGTAAAATTATTGCTGGTATCATCCTATGTACTTCTGAAAGTCTTGGATGAGCAGGATTCTCTCTCTTCCCTTGGGAAGCTGTCCACATCCTATAAGATGTTACTGTTGTGCAGTGCAACCTGAATTTTTTTCTCTTTCTTAATTTCCTCCCATTACATCTAATTCTCCACTCTTGAGCTACTTCATGCAGTTCCTCCCTGAACCACTGATCAATGGCACAGTAAGACAGCAAAGCACATCTTGATAGCCTAATCAGGATAGTAAATGCTTAATATAATGCAGACCATGCAGTAAGAAATAAAATTAAATGAAAAATCAAATAACTGGTATTTATTATATTTAAATAGACTTTATTTTTCAGCTACTGCAAATAGGCTGTGTATTTGATCCCTCTTATGTGGCAGCATTGGCAGCATGCATCTCTGTGGTTTTCAAATGGCAGTAAACAGCCATTTGCAAGTCTGCTTTACCATACGATGCTTGTTAAAACAATAACTTACATTATTGTCATTGTGCAAGTGGAGGTCCTCCCTTTCAGATGAGATGTAAATGTGTGGGTCTGTCCACTTCAGGTTATTCAGAACCTGGTGGTACTTTTTTGAAAGAATTTTAACTAAAAATTACTGAGCCATTTTTGAAAACATTTTTCCAACAAAAATGGCTTTTCAGTTAATCAGGAAAAGTCATGAGAACTTTTGGTATTTGCCATGTTTTGTTTTTGTTTGTTTTTTTTTAAAGCAAAACATTTCCAGCTTTTTGGTTTGACAAGCACACACAAAATTCTATGAAAAAAGTCAATGAATTTGAAAACTCATTTTCATCACAATGTATTTAGAAAATAAAATATCTATATTTTGATCCATTTTAAGTTGTAATCATTGTCATGCTGATTTTCAGGTAACTTAATTCTGGCTATTTAAATTTGGTTTCAGATGAACATAATATTGTAGTTTCAGGTGAACATAATGTTCTTCACAACAGTGTGGGGTAATAGGTATTCTGTTAGCAAGATGCTGTACTCCATCCAGAGGTAGGTATGTTTCAACAATGGGTGAACTGATCCCTAGGTACACCTGGGGTTTTGTAATACAAGATGCTACAGAAGTGCAAACCAGTCCATTCGCTGATTAAAAGCCATGAAATGGAGATTGGAAAATGGAGGGCACAATACAAGTGAAAAGCATTAGCACTGTTACAGTGTAATTATTATATTATGCTGATATACTTTATTCTGATAAAGAACCTCTTTGCATGTGTGTGAGCGAACATGCTAGCATTAAACAAACTAAAAACATTATGGATGGCAAAATGCTGGCTTACAAACTTGTTTAGAAAAGGTTTTGTAGGTAGCTCTGGTTGACATTTAAAAATCCAAAATAAATAAATAGTAGTTTGATTTTGAAATTGTGAGTGAAAAATACTGTTCACACCTTAGTCACAAATCCTGCTGTCTAGCTGAAAGAAACTCAAAAACCTTGTGTTTAGGGTGACTGTTCATCTAGGTTTTACCAGGGAAGTCCCTTATTTAAGTGCTCTCACAGGCGTCCTGACTTTTTTAAGAAAATAGGCAAATTATCCTGTATTTTGTGGTGCTCCTGTTCCCGGGCACTCTGTGTCTTGGGGTGGCAGCATCTCTTGCCAGGGAGCTCCTCCACTTGGTTGCTGTTCTGTTCCCCAGAGCTCTGCACCTTGTGGCAATAGCTCCTGTTGCAGGGGAGCTCTTCTGTGGGGCAGCTGCCCCATTCCCCAGCATCCCACCATGGCAGCCCCCACTACCAGCAGACTCCACAAAGGAGTAGCTGCCTCTGTTCCCTGGTGCCCTACACTTAGGGGAGGTGACTCCTGCTGCCAGGGAACCCCTCCACAGGTCAGTTCCCTTGTTCTCCAGCCTCCCATGCTTCAGGGAGACAGTTCCTGCTTCATTCCCTGCTCTCTCAATCCCACCGGGAGGCTTTAGAACACACCCCTACCAGGAGGTTCTGGCACCCCCAATTCCCACTCCCCTTCATCCCTGATACCTTCCCATTTGAGGCTGAAGAGCCCCCATCCCTGGTGCCTCATCCTGGAGCAGAGTCCCCATCGCCAAGGAGCCCTGACATGGAACAGGAGCCCCACCCCCATCCCTGTCTCCAGACGCTGGTGTCCTGTATTTGCCACAGGGCAATGTGGTCACTCTACTTAGTCCGCTTAATTATTGTAATTTTAAAATCACTGAAGCAGCCCAGACTTCCATGCTTTCTGCTAAAGTACTAAGGGTATATCTGCGCTACCTGGGCAAGCAACCTCATCAGGGTTGATCATCCAGGGTTTGATGTCACACACCTAATAGGGACGTACAAATTCGGGGGGTTGACAGTCGACTCTTGCTCTCCTCATTCTCACAAGGAGTAAGGGAGGTCGAAAGGAGAGTGAGGACGGCCAGATGAGTTGATCGTAGAGACGTAGCTGGAATTGCCATAGCTGGAATTACGTATCTGTGATTGACTTTCAGGTCTAGTGTAGACCTAAAACTAAGTTGAGTACCATGGGCTTTCCATGTAAGCAATTGTAATAAAATCACATATTTTCCACAGGAGAAAAAACTATCCCCTTTTTCACTCAGATTTTGTGAGTTGGTAAAACGTATTTAGACTGCAAGCTCTTCAGATCAGAGACCGCCTTTCTGTTGGGTGTCTGTCTAGTGCTTTGTACAATGGGTCGCTGACTTCTATATATTTCTGCAATACAAATCATAAGAGGAGAATCTGGGCCCTGCCCAGTCGGGCTGACAGCTGCTGCAGGCCCTGGGGAAGGTGGGAGGGGGGCCTGGCTCCATAATCCCAGAAGGGGTGAGGCCAAGGGCAGTCAGCCCTTATCACTGCTTGGATCATGGTTCTGGGACCCCCTCCCACTCTCTCACAGTCAAGCAGAGGGGCACTGCTGCAATGTTTCAAAGGGGTCTAAGGCAACTGACTCTGTTGCCTCCCCCTGTTGGTAGGCCTGGCCCTTCCTCAGCCTTCCCTGGTGACATAGTCAACTCAATTTACTTCTTTCTGCTTGCTGATTACACAGTACTTAATTACTAAGTAGGCTCAAGTCATTTACAATATGAATGGCAGATGTGGGGCCCAATGTAGGTGGGAAGTGTTACTATTTTAATAATCATGCAATAGAGCTATAATCATAATCTTTTGGAATGTTTGTTTCTGCTAATTTTGGCTTTCATCTGGCCAAACATAAAAGTCTGTGCTTATCTTTAAGCATATGAATAACCCTACTTATATAAGACACGTTTAAAGGTCTCATATACTTCCCTGGCTTAGGGCTATGAAGAGTGGTAACTTTGAAATGCTCACAAAATATTTGATTTTAGTTGGAGCACTCATGTGCTCCACTTTAAATACCCACTTAAGCTATTTTGCTGGGTTGGAGCTGATGTGCAGCAATTCTGTATGTTCCATCAAGTCAATGGAGGAAGTGAATTCCCACTTACAGGAACAAGGCCTTATCATATCTTCTCAAAAAAATTCACCTGTCTCTGCTCTGACTTGTTGATATACATTTGCATTAAACTAAGCTCTCTGTTTTGATTGAAAGAAATCTGAGATGATAAGAAAATAGCGGCTGATGTAACTTGTGAACTGTGACTGCAGATGCCCTTAGCAGGATCCTGTCACCGAATCTTGAGAGGGCTTCTTGTGCTCCAAAAAGGAAGGCTATTAAGCCTATGTTATGTGTCCAACAAGCTTACAGTTTGCTGGATACAAATACAATGATCCGTAAAGATTTATATCACCATCTGTGGCTTCTGAATCTTTACTCTCTTGTTCAGAGGCAACTGCTTGCATGGACTCAGGCATAGTGCTGGTTGGGAATTTTCTGACTGAACAGTTTGTCAGAAAATGATAATTTATCTAAAGTGAAATGTTTGCAGGAAAGCAACCATTTCCATAATGGTTTTTACTTGAATTTTTTGGGGGAAAAACAGTTGTGAGTGGCAAAGTTCAATTTTGACATTTTTTTGAATGAAGAAATCTGGTTTTGAATGAAGATGAGTTTTGTTTTGAAGTTTAAACTACATACAGTAATCATTTTGTAACAGGTCAGTCAAAACAAAACATTTTTGATTGACCCTAACTCAATTTTTAAGATTTTTTGGTCTGTCAACATTTTTGAGATTTCAACTTTTTGTCCCGATATGGGATGGCAAAATTTTTGGAGCTCTTCAAAATGTTTTACTTAATCAGCATGTGAAAGAGGAATGAATCTAAAACCCTCCTTTGTCCTCTTGCATGAGCTCAGTTTAGTAACCCCTTAACTGGAGATTGGCCCCATATATGTGCTACTTCATAGATTGAACGCCATGTTGTAGCACTCCTGGAGGTCAACTTCAGTCAGCTCCGGGCATCTTTATTTATATCTTGTCATGTCTTACAATTAGCTGATTTATTAGGTCCATGTGCACTTTTAATCCTTTGAATATAGACCTGTGTGAAACTGTCATTGAGGTAGGCTGCAAACTAGCAAGTCTCATGATTCCTTCTCAGAGGGGGCTGAAAGTCTGTAATTGCTAAACAAATAACAAAGCATCTTGTAGCACCTTCGAGACTAAAAATTTATGAAGTCATGAGCTTTTATGGGTAGGATCCACTTCTTCAGATGATTGGAGTAGAAAAATAGAATCCGGGGTTGATATAGCACAGATAGCAAACCAAAAAACAAGGAGAGGGTATCTTACTTGTAATTCATAAGGTAATCTGACGAAGCGGGTCTTTGCCCATGAAAGGTTATGCACCAAAATATCTGTTAGTCTATAAGGTGCCAGAGGACTTCTTGTTGTTCTGCACCATACTGTGTTTCTAATATATAGCAATAGAGTGTAAGTCTTGTCAAAATAATGCCAGACTCAGGAAAACATCTTGTCCTTAAAATGAGGCTAAACTGAGAGTGGAAAAAAATAAGACTTTGAAAACAATATGACAGGAGTCTCTGTTAATTCTGTCTCTGTGTTTTCTGGACCAAATGCTCTCAAATGATGAATGAATGATTGTTACAGTCCTGTCCTGGTTTTAAGGAGATACAGGACTGATTGTTATCCCAGTATACAGTTAATAATCAACTGTAATTAGCCCCACCCTTTGGATTCCACATGATTCCAGCCAGCATCCAGTCACTGTTACTAACTCAGCTTCTGAGGTAAGCTCCTGGGGGCAGACTTCCTCCTGTCTGTCAGCTTTCCTCTGGGTGTGGGACAGTCCAGCTGCTCTAGCAGCCCAGAAACCTATGTTCTTCCTCACCACCTTCCCTGGCTTATAGACATGCCAACTTTTGCAAATTAATCGAGAGCTGCGATTTTTCTGAGTAAAATGATTGTCAGACTCATGATCTCACAGTAGAACTGCCAGAGCTGATAAAAATAAAAAAGATCCTGATGTTTGAGAGTTCTGTCACAAAATAGTGAGCCACACTTAATCATTTTACTTAGAAATTGCTGTCCGCCCCAGCCTGCAGGGGTTCCTGCTTTGAGCCAGCCTGGGGGCTGACAGAGAAAGCCACAGATGCCTGGGGATGACAGTGGGAGCCCCTCTTTGCAGAAGCTCCCCACAGTGAGCTCCCTGGGGTGGCCAAGTCTCCCCCCTGTCAGCCTTGGGGCAACTACGAGCTTCCTGTTGTCAGACACAGTTGGCTGAGGTCCCCCTGGCAACCTGGTAAATGGGACGGGGACCAGCACTTCAGCCTGCCCAAGCCTGAGGGAAGGGTGAAAAACCCTAAGATGAGCACAGTGAGGTTGGAAGGGCTCAGCTTTGGCCTGGGTGCAGGAAGCTGAAGGGAGAAAAGTGGGAGCTGGTGTGGCAGAAGGGCTGTATTGATGGTGGATTCTGTGCAGGTGAGGTGAGTGATGGGATGGTGAATGGGGCAGGGTCAATGGGGTGAGGCTGCTGAACTGAGAGAGTGATGGTGGATGGGGGACTGGACTGAGAGGGAGTTGAACTGAGAGGGATTGAGTGGCCACAGTCGATGAGGGACTGGAGTAGTGGCTGGCACAAGTAGAGGTGAGAGCTCCATCAGTAGGGGCCAAAACCACCTTATCTGGTGCATGGGGGAGAGTGGGCAACACTAGTTAACACATACCCACACCCTGGGGATGGACAGGGGAGGGGTGAGGGAGGCGTTCAAAAATCAAGAGACTGAACAGCACCCTATCAGCTTGTTACAGAAGCGCATGATCTGACTTCTGATCTCTTGAATCTGGCAATACTGGGCTCCCCTTGAGTTCCACCTCTAGGGAGTCTTCAGCTTATCCTGTAACCCTTTGGGGCCAGGGCCAGTAAGAAACGCAGGCTTGGCACAGAAGATTCTAAAACCGCAGTAATTTTTGCTTTCAAAGCCTAGAGAAGTTTATGGATCATATCTAGGCAAAGCGACAAAGTCTGGATAAATGCCCACTCTTTCCCATGACTCCAGAGCTCCAGTCCATGCACAGGCCTGGGCTTTCCGAAGCGCCAGAGGGCACTTAATCCCCAGTCCTCTCCCTCATCTACCTGCCCCTCCCTGAGTGCTGTCTTTGCTCTGCTCCTTTCCTCCCAGGCTCTGGAATGCTGCAAAGCAGTGGATTGTGAGGTATGGGGCTGAGTGGGGGGTGCTCATCTGTGGACCCACCAGGAGGCACTGGGAGGAAAGAGGGGAGCTGATGGGGGGGCTGCTGGTGGGCGCTCAGTACTTACTCCCATCCCCCGGTGCTCAGGGACTTCGTACCAGTGAGTTCATGTCAGTTGGAAAGGGACACTCTTTCCCTCTGATCCAAAGAGAGAAAGGTTCCGTCTGTTGTCTAGATGCTTACCCCATGTGAAAGGTTACTCCTAGGTTTTCCAAGCTTGGCTTTAGGCCAAGATGAACAAGGTAGTTGCCTCAGGGCCCCCTTCCCATCTTCAGCGCCTTGCACTCAGCATACACTGCCCACCGGTCGGGCCTTGATATGTGTGTGCTGCCTTGGGCTGTCCTTAGCTGGGCCTGAAGATTTCTGTCCACTCTGTCAGTGAGTAATTCAAAATTTTCAGACATCAGGACAGGAGGCTCCAGCCCACTTAACCAAGATTTCAAACTGTGAGAGCCATTTTCTGTCAGGTTGATTGTTCCCAGTAGCAGAACTACTCTTAAGATGATCATCAAGTGTGCCAATTGCTTCAAGAATGTTTTCAGGCTTTATAAGATGGCTTAGTCCAGCATTTCTCAAATACGGCCATCATAACTGCATACCGCAATCACTGAATTTTTTGTGGCCACAATAGTCTCCAACACTTGTGCTTTTGGGTTACAGAAGAAGAAGGAAAGCAGCATTCATAGTACGCAGCTGTTGTTCGTAGAATCGTTAGAACACTAGAATTGGAAGGAACCTTGAAAAATCAGTCATCGAGTTCCATCTCCTTCACTCATGGCAGGACCAAGCACCATCTAGATTCTTTATAATCTGTGACAAATGTTTATCTAACCTGCTCTTAAATATTTCCAACAATGGTGGTTTCCCAAACACCCTAGGAAATTTATTCCAGTGCTTTGACATCCTGAAGGTTCAGAAGTTTTTTCTTAATGTCCAACCTAAACCTCCCTGGCTGCAATTTTAAGCCCATTGCTTCTTGTCCTACCCTCAGAGGTTAAGTAGAATTAATTTTCTCTCTCTTCCTTGTAACACCCTGGAAAGCTGAAAGCCCCTTCCATCTTCTCTTTTCCAAACTGAACAAATCTAATTATTTCAATCATCCCTCATAGGTCATGTTTTCTAGACCTTTAACTGTTTTTTGTTGCTCTTCTCTGGACCTTCTCCAGTTTCTCGACACCTTGAGGAGTGGTGCCCAGAACTGGACACCACCTTGGTATTTGCACTGGCACTGCCAGCACAATTTGGCACTCAGCACCACCCAGCCTGATTGAAGGTTCTGGGCAGCACTTCTAGACGTGGGGCTGGTGTGAGCGATATTGGAGGAACCTGGGACTCTGCAGGTGGCCAGTGAGTTCCTGATCCATCTTCCCCAGGGCACTAAGACATGGCCTGTGGCTTCAAGTTTGCCATGGTGCAGGTGCGTATTTTGGGAAAAATTGTCAGATCAGCAGCCAGCAAGAGTTGTGAGGCCACTGAAAATTTTGTTGCAAGAGCCCAAGTCTCAGTCTGTCCTTGACATCCCTTGGTAGTTAGAGTTGCAGGCTACAAATATAAATCATAGTTTCCAAAATGATGGTTACAGGGTCAAATGCAGGTCATAATTTGCCAGAAGTGTATGGACATGCAAGGCAGTTACAATGCTTTTGTTTTCTAACTTGCTGCAAACACAATCTGAGCTCTGAACATCAAGCTGGTTTCCTAGGGTCTCCTAGACATAATAGATATTTAGGACTGGAAGGGACCCTGATAGGTTGTTCAGTTCAGTCTCCTGCCCTGAGACAGGACTAAGTATTATCTATATTGGGGGGTCGGCAACCCCCTGCACAGCTGCCAAGAGTAGCACACAGGGTGGGAACTCAGCCCTGTCCCTCTTCCCCTATGCAGTTGGAAGCTTACTCCAAGCCATGCCACCTGTAGATTAAGAAAAGACCAGCTAATACTACCAACCACCTAAACGGTAAAGCTCTTCATCTGAATATATTTATTAATGAAGTAGGACTATTAGTAACTTTTAAAAGTATCACTGACACTCGAACTGTACATAGAGTTCAAATGGTCAAATTTCAGCACTCCACCTTGGAAGGGTTTCTAACCACTGATGTGGATCCCTGACAGATGTTTGTCTTCACTTGTTCTTAAACACCTCCGGGGTGGAGATTCCTTAGCCTTCCTACGTAATTTGTTCCAGTGCTTAACTACCCTTGCAATTAGGAACTTTTGTCTTACCCTCAGAGAGGAAGGAGAAGAATTTATCACCCATCTCTATGTGCACTTGAAAACTGTTAGTGTCCCTCCTCAGTCTTTGCTTCTCCAGACTAAACTAACCCAGTTTTTTCAATCTTTCCTCCTAGGTTACACTGTCAAGACCTTTAATCACTTTTGTTGCTCTTCTCTGGACTCTCTTCAATTTGTTCATGTGTTTCCTCAAGTGTGGCGGCCAGAACTGGACACAATACTCCCATTGAGCCTTATCAATTCTGAGCAGCTCAGAAGAATTACTTCTCATGGCTTTGCTTACAACACAGCTGCTAAAACATGTAAAATTATGTTTGCTATTTTTGCAACAGTATCACGCTTTTGACACATTTAGCTTGGGATCCACTCTGCTGCACTACGCCTGCCTAGGAAGTCATTTCCCATTTCGTTTTTTGTGCAATTGATTGTTCCTTCCTTAGTGTAGCACTTCACTTTTGTTTTTTTTCTTAAATTTCATCTTATTTAATTTAAATAATTTCTCCTGTTTCTCAATAGCATTTTCAGAATTAATCCTGCCTGCAAAGCCCTTGGAAGGCCTCCCACTGAGTATTGTCCATAAACTTCATAAGTGCATCCTCTATACCATTATACAGTTCATTTATGAAGCTATTGACCAGAACCAGACCCAGAGTACATCAAGCTGGAAGGATATATCAAGTGGGGTATCCACTTGATAGATTCTTCCAGCACAACTTCGAATCACTGATAACTACTCTTTGTGTGGTTTTCCAGCCAATTGTGCACCCATCTTATATTTGTTCGTCCAGGCTATATTTCTCTTATTTGTTTGACATGGTGTCATCGACTTTCAGGCCAAAAAGAACCACCATGATAATTTAATCTGACCTCCTGCACATTACAGGCCACAGAATCTCATCCACTTCTGTAATAGACCCACAACCTCTGACTGAGTTACTGTCATGTGAGACAGTATCAAAAGCCATATTAAAGTTGAGATATGATATCTGCTGTTTTTCCTCTCCCCAGCTTTGATCTTGCTATGCCAAAGAAAATTATTCAGTTGGCTTGACGTGATTTGTTCTTCATAAATCCATGTTGGCTGTTACTTATTTCTTCTAGTTACTCACAAATTGATGGTTTATTCACTCCATTATCTTTCTGGATACTAAAGTTAAGCAGACAGGTCTGTAATTCCATGGGTTGTCCTTATTCTCCATTTTACAGGTAGGTACTATATTTGTCCTTTTCTGGGCATCTGCTATCTTTCCCATCCTCCAGGAGTTTCCAGAGATCATCAGTGGCTCTGACATGTCTTCAGCCAGTTTCTTAAGTATTCGAGGATGTATTTCATTGGACTTTGCTGACGTGAAGACATGTATGGTTACTTTCATAGGCAAAAAGAAAAAAAAGTCTAAAGGCCATATCATGCCTGCTGTAGCTGTGTAACCTCATAATCTTGAGAGCGAGCTTTCAGAGACACATGTATAATCCCCATCTCCATCAGTGGGTGTGTGCAGGTGTAATTGATTGGACCGTAATAAACAATTATGATAACGATGCTTGAATAGGAATGGAATCCAGCTCACTCTTAGTTGAGTTTGTTCTGCAGGAGTAATGAGAATACATGTGTGAACGTTCGGCAGTACAGCCTGTGATAGTCCTCTGAATACACAGGAGAAGCAGATCTGCTGACTAAGGGAGAATTTTTGTAAAGCCGTTGTTCATATCAGGACCACGTTTAGAATCACAGAAATGTAGGGCTGGAAGGGGCCTTGAGAGATAATCTACTACCGCCCACGGCCCTGAGGCAACACCATGTAACCCTAGATCATCCCTTGCAGTTGTTTTTCTAACTCCAACCTGTTCTTAACATCCTCCAGTAAAAGGGGTTTTGCAATCTGCCTTGGAATCCTATACTAGCACTTGAACATCTATATAATCGGGCTACGAGGTAGCAAAGCCTATGCAGCCTATTTTGCAAACAAAAAATATTGAAAGCAGTGAGAAGAGTGGGATTTGGTCACTACAGAAATGCCTAACAGATTATTTGAGGTACTACTGATTTGGAGAGGAGAAGTCATCCTGAGAGCAAAGAGAAGTGTTTTTTAATGAAATATGTTTCTACAGTGTATCTGGGGGAATGGGAGTGACCATTTTTCTGATCTTTATGGCAGGTTCCATGTTATTAAACAAACAGTAAAACTGATAGTTGTGTATGTAACGAATCATAAAGAGATTTCTCTCAATGAAATAAACTTAATGTACAGTGTCATATGGTAGGCAAGTACCTGCAAATGTGGCAGGTTTAATAAGGGTTCAGAGACAGACATATTGGTTTTCAGCAGGCTAGTTAGTTAATCTGAATTTCACCTTCAACCTTCTAAATAGGGGGTAGATTTATGAAGTTGAAAATTCCAGGAACTCCTGACTGTTGCAGTTACAATGGTGCTAATCTGCCTGCCCTACTCTTAATGCTGTAATTGGAGCAGTAGGAGACTGTTGAATTAGGGAAAATTTTCTCACAGTGTTTAGAATGGAAAGGGCACTTCTCTCTGTAAACTTATTAAGACAGTAAATGTGATCTGTTGGATTTTTTGTATTGCTACTATTTTTCTCATTAACTCTATTGAGTGAAGTCATCTAGTTTTCCTGAATAGCTCTAACTATTTACAGTGCCAATGAGATCCAATTTGATAACAAGGGACACGGTGGTGAAATACTTTGGATTAAGTTACAAAGAATGTCAGACACCAGTGAACAATCTGCCGCAAGCCATGAAGTGGGAGAAGAAATAAATTCCTTGGACCAGTTATTGAGGAGCTGGCTGTAAGATACGATATTCATGGGGTAGTTTAGTGACCTAGACAGCTGTTGAATATCAAATGGTTAAACATGGATTGTCAAGGACATTTGTACATTACATGGAGGAAAAACTTTATGATGTGTAAAGCAGAGAATATACCATATAGGAGCCAGTCTGAAGGTTTTTCCTCTGAGCTAATAGGAGGGACTTGAGAATGTGAAAATAATAGGGAGGCTTCAAACTAGTGAGTGAAAGCTATTAGAATTCCAAATGAATAGGCTCACAAAATGCAATGGAACCTGGTTATTGGATATCAGAAAAGAAGTTCTGTCAGAATTTAGGCACTACTGAATATGGTGCAATAAAAGGTAATGTTTAAAATTGCTTGGCTATGAACTTGTACAGACAGAACTCTAGCCAAAGGACTGTAAGGCTATGCATACACAGCAGCAGTATTTCAAAATAAGATATTTTGAAAGAGCTAGTTTGAAATATCGTATTGTAAAATAATGCTGCTACACACCAAAATGCATTTTGAAATAGCACTTAGCTATTTCAAAATACATCATCTAAACACCTAGAACTGATTTCGAAATAGAGCCCATTGGATGTACTATTGCTTATTTCAAAATAGGTGCTATTCCCAGTCTTAACAGCACCTATTTTGAAATATCTACTAGGTACTATTCATCCCTGCAATGAGGTTTACCAATTGTCAAATAATGCACCTACTATTTTGACTTTATTTCGAAGTAGCAGGTGAGTTGTGTAGACATTAGCAAAGTTATTTTGAAATAGAGGCCATATTCTTGAAATGACTTTTCTGGGTAGGTGTAACTGAACTGACTGATTAAAAAGCAATGTATTCAGTTGCAGGGACACATGCTAGAAGGTGCTAAGAGTATCTGCTTTGGGTACAGACCTGTTTAATATCTTCATTGATTATCTTAAAGACCGAGTTAATTGTGTGTGCTGATGGCAAACCCAGGCTCCTGGGGGGATGCATAGGGCCTCAACTGCAGCCTAATCATGTAAAAATTATTTTGGTAGATACTAGGGGACACATATTGGAGTGATGCCACTGCTCTGACACCCTTTAAAGGGGTATGGCCAGCTCCTTGCTTTGTATTCAGTGATTAATATGTAGGAAAGAGCAGGTCCATGTACTTTTGCCTCCTCCCTACTAGTGGCTGTTTTCATCACACTGAGAACAAAGAGAGGATGCTCGCCATAAACTAGGACTACAAACTTCAACAGGATTCAGGACATTCCCAGCAGAAAATGCAATGGGACTGAATTTCTTGTGCTATTTGCCATCCCACCTTTGCAAAGGGGCCAACCAACATCTGACTCAAAATGAGGAGAGATAGCTATGCTCCAGGAAGGATGTTAAGCCGTTGCAAACTGAATGGAGGATGTCAGAAATATGGGCTACATGTAACAAAGGGAGATTTGACCTGGAAAAAAATTTAGGCTAAAGTATCTCAGCTGAGGAGGAGGAAAATAATTGGAAATATAGCTATTCAGTGTGATACCAGCAGACAGCAAATAATAAGTAAGCCTGAATTGCCATAACATGACAAAAAGGGGACAGTGTTGTATGGGGCTGAATATGCAGTGGTATCATTTCTTTGCCTGAAGGACTAGGCGTTGTTTCTCTTTAGAGGGCACTGATGAAATTGCACCTACCATACTGTTGAGACATGTTGGGAATTCTGAGAGATGCAACAAAAATCATTAAGGAGCTAGAAGGTTTGACTTGGAGGAAAAATAAATTTGTGTGCTAGAAACAGAAGGATGGAAAGAAGAGGAACTGTTTGTAATCCCAAAATGACAAAGACCAGAGGGGAGGGATTACATTAAGCATAGGAAATTGGGCTGTATATCAAGAAATACTTGTCAAATAGCAGGACTTTTTATTTGGTATCCCAAGAGAAGCAGTGGAAGCTGCTTGAGTTATTATTTGTCATCTGAAAATTTATACCTGGGATTGTTACAAATAATCCCCAGACATAACTGACAGAGAGTAATTAAACACTTCATTGTCTTTAGCTTGTTCATGTAATGCATTTCAAAGCACTTTGTCTGGTTAGGTTCACTGTTTTATTGAGAGTTGGTCTACCTGTCCTGTGACCTAGCATAAAGTTGCATGATTCTGGGAGGACAGAAGCATGCGTAACCCATGCTTAATATCCTGGCTCTCTGTCCCTGGAAAACACTGAGACTGAAGAATTGGCTTCTGGCTTTTGGCTATCAGAGTTTAGCTCTTGAGGGAATGGCAATGCTGCAGAGAGAAATGCATGGCACTGAGTCTCAGAGCCCAGGTCAATTCACTAGGCTTGGGCTGTGGGGCTACAAATAGCAACGTGGATATTCCTGCTGGGGCTGCAGCCCAGGCTCTGAGACCTGTGGAGGGAAGCAAGTCTTGCAGCCAGAGAATTGCAAATCTATCAGTTTGATTTGGCTCTGAGACTCGGTACAGGACCATGCCTTTGCAGTGTAGGCATACACTTTGTCATTCAGTAGAGACACATTCTTTTGGATCCAGAGGTCCTGGATTGACCACATACCAAGGTACTACAAAAATGTTTGTTTACAGCTTCCAGATTGATAGAATCCCCTTCCTCCTCTCTTCACACCCTGCCCCCACCAGAAAATACAGCAAGGTCACCTTACTGGTAAAGTGTTGTAGGAATGAATTTGCCTCAGTACACTGTTTAAGGCGCATAAAGGATCCACTAAGACTGGTGTCCAATACTTTCGCTACTTGACACGTGGTGAATAAGACACCATGTTGTGGAAAATACACTGGTGGCCAACCTACAGCTCTCGAGCTGCATGCAGCCCCTGGAGCTGTTAAATGTGGCTCCTCCTGAGAGTTACATGTGTGGAGTGCCATCCACTCGCTGCATGTATGCACCCCACCTCTTGGTGGGAGAAGTGCATGTCAGCAGGAGTGGTAGCCCTGGCGGTGGCTTTAGTGGTGGCCTCAACAGCAGCTGCAGCAGTGGCTCCGCCAATCTGGTAAGTCTCTGGCATTGAGTTAGCATGCAGGGGCTTGGTGGGGCCTGGCTCTGCGGGAGCTGGAGGGCATTTTTTTAGAAGGGGGTGAAATACAGATCACGAATATTGGATAAAAACCTGGAGGTGGAGTTGAGATGTTCAGTCAGTGTGGAATATTTACCTGATTTCCAGCCTTAGTAAAAGATAAAAATTGCAAAGTGTCACTCTGATTTCTGCAAATATTAATGAATGGATCTTTTAAAAGTTTTTTGTATCATTTAGTATGAAATCCCTACCAATGTTCTTGTATTATTAAGTAGAGTTTTATATAATATAATGTGGCAAATATGGAAAGACAACAATCACCAGTGTGGTGCTCTTTGAATTCCTATCAGGTTCTGCTGCACTGAGATGTTGCTTAAGACACCAGAAGTGGCAAAGCTAAAATGGAGTGGACGGCAGTTGAGTGTGTGCACAGAAAGAGAGGAGCATACTTGGTGACTGTGTAAGCCACAAGATTCCTCTACTCACCAACAGGGAGGCAGAATGTTGTGTTGCAGACTGCATGTTTGTGTGTTCCATTCACACTACTTAAAGGACCTTTTGTCATAGAATCTATTTATTGAATGAATCTGTCAGTTACAACTTTCTAATTTAGAGTCCCTTTTAACCCTTGACTGAATAGGACAATTTCTCAGAGACTGTAGAGGAGAGAACAGCGTGCACTGGGGGATGTATTAATGGGTCTTTTCTAGACCATATCTCGGTTATTCTACAATGAGATTATCCACCATTTTATGGTGGGGTCTCTTCACAGCTGGAGATGGGCCAATAATGTGGGAATCTCATTTCCTCTGCTATTTTAGCTATGAAAAATTAATGACAATTAACTTAAACTCAGTTGACAGGAAATGGAACCTTAATGTTGTTAGAACCTTTAAAGTATGGAAACTGTACTTGCTTTTTTTTAATCTAATGATCTGTTAATTTGCTTTAATATTTATAAGTAGTGGTGGTAACTTTTATTTTTTTTTGTTCTGTCCCCTCTTCCTGTTATTAACCCTTTCATGAGTTACATGGGTCTGATCCTATTACCTTTAACAGCATTACACCAGAGCAACTAAAACACAGTTTTGTTCCAGCAAATCTGGGCCTGATTCTCCATTGTTCTCCACCTAATGTGGTCATTTATATCAGGGGCAAAATTTGTGGATAATGTTGCTACTCTCATGAGGTATCATTTTATGTTCCCTTTCAATTCACTTTCCTTGGTATAAATGATTATGCAAGAATTGGTGCAACAGAGAATTAGATCCACTTAGACATTACTGTGTTTACTATGAGACCTTTCATTTGGTGTTCCCAAATGTTCTGTATGAAATAAGTCTCTTAGCATCACAATGTCCTATCTGTTTTGTGGATTGTTAAAATAGTCCCTGGATATTAGCACCTAAATACAGTAAGCTCTTTCATATCCAGCATTCTATCATCTGAAACTCTCAAATCACCAGCATTTTAACCCCAAGTAAATTTTAGTTATGTTTTCCATAAGTACAATACTGTGTAGCGAAATTAAATACAAATAAATACAGCAAATCTGGTATAAATTTACAGTGTACAATTCTACTGTTGTTAGTAAATAAACTACTCTGCATACATTTTTGTTTGTTTCGTAACAGCTAATCTTGTTTTTCTTTAGTTTTATGCATTGTTAGGTATACCTCCCTGTTATCCAGAATATTTGATTATCTGGTAACCTCCCAGTCCCAGGGCTGCTGGATCCGAAAGAGTTTGCTGTACTAAGTTGATGGACTGTCTAGAAACAGGTTAAGTCCAGATCATGCAAACACTTATGCTTGTGTTACAATTACAAAAGCAGTTTCTCCTCTCTTGATGTTCACACCTCCACATTAGCTACTGATAATGGGCTACCTCCTCCTTGGTTAAATTGACCTGGTTTCTTCTCTCTTAATGTTCACAACTCCACATATGCTACTGATAATGGGCCACATTCTCCTGTGACTGAACTGACTTTGTCAATTCTGACCCTCCTCTTGACTGGGACTTCCTCCTTTTCATGAGCCTATATATTTAGACCTTCTTCTGGACCCACTCATGCATCTGATGAAGCAGGTCTTTGCCCATGAAAGCTTATGCTCCAAAATATCTGTTGGTCTATAAGGTGCCACAGGACGTCTTGTTGTGTTTGAAGATACTAACTCAGCTACTCCTCTGACACTTATGATTCTGCTTCACTTTAAGTGTTTTGGTACTCTCTCTGGAATCACTGGGACTGCACAAAAGTAAGGATGTGTTTGCAAGACCTGCTTTTTAGAGTATGTCTATATGGCACTCTAGGGCAGCATGAAGTGTATGTGTAGCTATGTGCTGTAGTGAAAAACAAGCTGCTAGACCCTTTCTCCATTGTGTCTCATGTGCTGGACGCTTTACCTGCTGCCTGAGCCTTTCTTTTCAGGGCAGGGGAGATGCCGGCATTGGGAAGGCAATAAAACGCTATACTAGTAAAAACAGAAGTATAGACAGGGGATAGGGTGACCATCCGTCTCTACTTCTTTTTTAAAAGGGACGAATTGTCCCATATTTAGGTCCTCAGGGGCTGTGGGGTGGGGGCAGGAGCACCCAAGGCTGCAGCTTCTCTTGAGCTGCGGGAGGGGGGAGCGTCAGCTCCCCAGGGCTTGGTGCAGTTAGGAGGAGCCACCCTTCCCCCAGTATCTCCCGGTTCTGTATTTGGGACAGGGAGTTATGGTCGCTGTAAGAGGGGAGGAGCTGTTTGCGCATATAGTGAGCCATGTATGGTACATACCCTCAGGGTTCAGGTGCGTCTTTACTCACTGAAGTAGTGCCTGCCCATCTACGATGCTGTTCACACCCCAGGTATGCAAAGTATGTGTTCTACATGCTGCCATACAACGTGTGTGCAGAGTGGACATACCAGGGCATAGAGAAGTTGTGACTTACCTGAAAACGCCTCCTGATGGGTGTTAATGCAGCCCAGGAAGGACTCCTGACTCCTAGTCCTCCGCTGTAATCCATGCTTTTGTTTTATATACAGTATACTCTTGAAATGCACGATTTTGAGTTGCACTAACTTGCATTAACACTAATCAAGCACAACTCAAAATCCTACTACCCCCAGCCCTGGTTCAACCCCCCACCCAGCTGAGCTCACCACCCATGCATGGCTATGGCTCATTCCCCCACCCCCGTGCCTGGCTCCCACTCACCCACCACCCTGGTTCAAACAACCCCCACCATCCCACCATGGCTCTGGCTCAAACCCCTCTCCACTTGTGACTTTGGCTCAACCCTGCCCCGCCGTAGTTCAAACCCCCTGCAGCCTGGCTCACTCCCCAAGCACAGCTCTGGCTTACCACCCCCATGTGTGTCTCAACTCAACTGCCTCCACCACACGTATCTCCAGCCCAACTCCAGCTTCTGCCCTCCTGCAGCCCTAACCCACTCCAGACTTAGCTCCTCTGCCCCCCTCACATGACCCCAACCCACCGCCAGGCTTAATCCCCACAGCTGCACACCCAACCCCAGGACTTACCTTTCAAAAAGAGCTCCAGATGCTGCTCCTGCTTTCCTGGCTGCAGAATGTGCGTTCCACCAGGGATAAAGCTGCCCCCAACTTACGCAAAATTCAAGTTACATAAGTGCGTGTGGGAACACAACCCTCACATAAATCGATGTTCTACTGAATGTGCAATATTTATTCATAACAGTACATGCTCATTACAGTGCATTACAGGGTGTGCTCTTTTGTAATGTAAAGTCCACTGTTCAACATTTCTTTAGTCTGTGACAACTGGACCCTAAATTTGAAGTGCAGTTATTGTAGCTGAATAACTGCCATGTGGCTCTGTCTTGTTTGAGGCCTGGTCTACACTATGGATCAAAGTTGATCCCAGGTATGCAATTCTAACTACTCCATTAGCATAGCTAGAACTGACATATCAGGATCAACTTTATTCCCCAGTGTAGATCAGGGATCTTCAGGCTCATGTTGATACATGGAGTACTAGAGTCAACAGCCAAGCCCAGAGAGATCGATTTTGCTGCATCTTCTTGTCGTGATCCCCAGAAGATCGATTGCGGCGCATCAACCCCCTTCCTGCTCTAAGTATAGACATACTCTAAGACTGAGGGTGGGGTTTTATTGTGCTATATGCTTCTTAAGGTGGTTTTGTTTGCTGTTGTCTTGTTCTCTATGTGGCTTTTTTGAAGTGGGGGAGAGGAAGGGAAATCTGAACAGAAAGCGATAAGTCATAGGTAAAATGACAGCTGTAAAACTATAACTAGGTGCAGCAGCCTTAGGAAAATTTACCCAACAGACATTTACCCAGATCCTCCATAGTAGACATACCTGACTTCAGTGAAGCACTCCTAAACATGGACCTTGGCTCCTCAGTCAGGGTGACCCTAACTCCAATGTACTACGTACGAGCCACTGGTTAGTCAAGCTGTGGTAGAGTTGATCCTAACCTCAACAATTGGTAAGTGAATCAGATCATAGTAGCTTATTTCTCAAGCGATGGCGTTTTAATGCACAGTCTGACAAATTTCATTGCTTGTGGCAAGAGGCAGTGGATTTCAGATATTAAACTTCTATGTGGGTTGTTTGTCTCATGAGTTGATCTGTCAGTGCCATTTGAAGCAGGGGTGAAAATCAAAGAGCTGAGAACAATACTTGCTTATCAGGGATCAGTGACCTTTTAAAAAAAAAAAATTCCTGTGAGACCATTCATTTGCAGTATAGAAAGTACTTAAGAGCATAATTCTTCCGCAGCACCAAGTAACAACCTTTTAATAAGCATCATTAAGCCTTTAGATTGCAATAAGAGGCCATCCGCCCTTTTATCTCATATTAGATTGCCCAAATTCTTCCGTGCCCCTTTGCTGTGGTTAGATGAAAGCGCTGTGCATTCATATTGATCATTAAAAGCACTTTCTCTCCCCTTGTACCAGTTCACTGCATCACTTCTAATTGCAGTTTATCTGATCTCTCTTCCTTTGGCTCCAGCCCATTCAAGACTTTCAAAACTGTAGTTTCAGGCAGGTCTTGGAGCCAAATGATCATGTTTCTTACATCACTCCAGCAGATAACATTAGGATCTTTGTTCAGGATAGAATTCAGAAGAAAAATAATGTGCTCTTCTTTCCTCCCCCACCCACCTCTCTTCCATAAAAGTTATTTAGACCTAGATGCAGCAGCCCCTAGAATGACTTCTGCGTGTGTCCCACCCATCTCCCCTTTTTTATTTGGTATTAGGTTTTCCAAATGCAAGACCTTTCGGAGGTATAGCTATGTTGAAATACAAGTCTTGGTGCAAGCTGAGCCCTTCAAGGCTGTTGGAATAAATGGTTCTCAGAGTTATTCTTTTTCACTGGGAAAGAAACAAGTTGCTCTTTGATGGGTTAATGAAATAACATGGGTAACAAAGCAATCAGTCGAAGGGGTTATCAAGAATGGGACTGGAAACAGCCCTTAGTTTCAGTGGTGCTATATCCCTCCGGCTGAGTCTATATGTTTTTTATTTCTTGGCGTACAATTTGGGTTTGCACAGACTTCCCAGCTTAATAATCAGTGTAGCTATTTCAAGTCCTATTTTTCTCCGCTTTTGTCCTGTACAGACCAGCATGGACCACCTGGATTCCTATTGGTTCTAAGGAGGCTCACCATTCAGGGTGATAGTAGCCCAGGCCCCGCTAGGTAGTTTAGAAACAGAGATTTAACGTTTGAGCGACTTACTAATGAACTGAAGTAAAGAAGCATGCATGCATCCACGTGGGCTAAGATGGTCTGATGCTAGCTACCAGCCTTGCTGGGCAACAACAGACGCTGAAAGCACTCTCCAAGCTGCAGAACAGAAAATTCACACAGCACATTTGCCTTTTCTAAATGCTCTGAAACAACTAAATCATCTTATGGGGGGCGGGATTTGTTACCAAATTTGGACACAGTGATGCCTCATCTTGTGAACATGCAGCTTCATAAGTAAAATTCATAGTACCTTCTGTCTGCTGTTTTGTTTGTTTGTGTGTACAGTACTTTCATTTCTATTGCCACTAGATAGAAACATCATTTTTGAGTGCGATATCCTCCTTCCCATAAGATTTAATCCACCAATTTGCTGTTTCATCAGATGCGGCTTAATCTTATGCAAGACTGTGAAATGGCACATGGCTTTTCAGCCTTGAGAGATAATTGACCCCTCTGTGATTTCAGCCAAACGGGATGAAGAATTTCTTTCTTTTTTTCCTTTGTGGGGTGAAGGATGCTGCAAGAGGGATGAGGAACAAAACTTTCACCTCTGAAAAACTTTTGGAACACAGAGGGCTTGTCTACATTTGCCCCCAGTTTTGAAGGGGGCATGGTAATCAGGGGGATGGGAGATTACTAATAAAGTGCTGCAGTGAATATGCAGCATTTCATTTGGCTAATTTTTCCCCACGGCAACTTCGAAGTGTCAAATTTTGAAGTGCTGGTGTGCATGTACCCGTGGGCACTTCAAAGTGCCTGCACTACTTCAAAGTGCCTTACTCCCCAAAATTTTACGAATTGACACTTTGAAGGTGCTGCGGGGAAAAATTAGCCAAATGAAATGTTGCATGTTCACCGCAGCACTTCATTAGTAATCTCCCGTCACCCTGATGATTATGCCCCCTTTGAAGTTGGGAGAAAGTGTGGACCCGTCAGAGTCTCAACGTTTTAGGTTTGCTCTTTGCACTTTCCTGTGGAGCGGCTCCTGTTTATGATGGGCATTAGATCCTTTCAACATGGAGTTTCGTCCAAGGCAAAGGAACATTGGCATTTGCCTTGCCACTCGTAACCCTGTAATCATTGAGGAACCTTGATGTTATTAGTAGCTTGACTACAGCTTCACACTACTCTCCCAGCCAGGGTTCTACATAAACAAGTTCAGGGGTCAGCAACCGCCGGCACAGGTCTCTAGAGTGGCATGTGAGCCAATTTTCATTGGCACGCGAAGTGGGAGCTCAGCCCCATCCCTTCTCCTTCATGCAGTCAGGAGCTTGCTTGCCACATATGGATTAACAAAAGAGCAGCTCATGCTACCAGTCACCACCTAAATGTTAAAGCACTTCATCTTAATTTATTTATTAATGAAGCTGTTGTAAGTAGGACTATGAGTGTCTTTTAAAAGTATCACCGGCACTCAGACTGTACATAGAAGTCAGAAGGTCAGATTTCAGGACTTCACCTTGGAAAGGTTGCTGACCACTGAGCTAAAAGGAAGAGAAGTCACAGAAAACACCATTTCCCTTTAAGAAGTTTGCAGGCTTGGGGACTGGGGGACGGGGGGGGGCGGTTCTCTAAGTCTGTGCGTGTACAAGAGGCTTCTCCCAGAAAAACCGTGCTTTTGTTGCAAAAAAACATGGCATGTCTACATGCAGAATGCACTTTGTCAACAGTTTGTCAGCGAAACCAGGCACATCTGCTGGCAGCATTATACCTCTCCCTGTTCAGGTATAACACCTCTCTCAACAGTGTTCTGTCAGCAAAACAGCCGTGTAGATGCTCCAGGGCCCTTTAGTCAACAGACAGGGTTCATCGGGCAGAGCTTCTGGTCAGCCATTCTGTAAGGAGAGGGCGAGGCAGTCTGGCTGCTCACTGTTAACAGAGCAGATTGCTCTTTCGATCTGCTTTTATGTGTAGATGCAACCGCTTGAGAGAAGTTTTGCTGGGAAATCCCTTCCAACTGTGACACAGAAGCGGCTCATGTAGATGTTGCTTACATGTATCGTTTATGCATTACTTACACAAATGGTGAAGCAACCAAGCCTGGGACAGAATCCTTATTGAAAACCCAGCACTTTCTCCTTACCAAGAAGTTAGTGCCAAGGCTGCACTTTTTCACCAGGGAGTTGATACTGGATTTCTGGAGCCCACTGTCCTCATGTGTCACATTAACTTTGGCATCTGGATTGAGATCTCTGACTCTCAGGTGCCTGGTGAATATTTTGAGTCCTGCCTCTAGCTGAGTGGCACTGAGCACATTAGCAATATATTTTTGCTGCTGCACTGGCTGTTTCAGGCACTGAGATCCCGGTCGTGGGTAGGGAACAGTCCTAGGAGCTGTGGCGATTTCTTTCAGCCACCAGCTATCTGCCACTCCTTCTTATAAAACAGGTAGAAGGCTTTTTTTTTTTGCTAGTATGACACAGTGTGCCACAGTAATCACTCAGTTGTAAATTTATAAACAATATGCATCCTCTGGTGTGAAAAGATTTTATAATATTGATTTGAAGAAGTACTCTCCCCGCCCCCCAAAAAACCCAAAACCCTACACCTTAAATTAAAACAGGATGAGCAGCTTTGTTGCTGATATTATGGAGTCATCTCTTAATTTGGAGTGTCACCCTTTCCATGGAGAGTGAAATCCTGAGCCCAGTGCAGAGCGTAAAGAAACATGCAGCATAAAGAAACATACTGTAGAGAGTGTCCAGACCAGTATTTCTTGAACTATATTCTGTGGAACGCTGGTGTTCCATGAACAACTCACAGGTGTTCCGCAGCGGTGTAGCAACTAGCAACAACATGCAGTGCATATATATATTTTCTGTTCTTAAAACCAGATACAATGGTCTATGTTCATTTCTGTGACATCCGATTAAATTATTTAATTTTAGTTTTGCTGTATGTGTTGCTGTTCGTTTCGGGGTTTCTTTTCTTTTCTTGGTCTGACAATGTTTTTGAAGAAAATTTTCATATGTGTTTCCCATAAAAAATATTACTGTTTGGCATTCTGTGGTCTCAAAAAGTTTAAGAAACGCTTGTCAAGATGACTGTCCTTTCTTTAACTATGGGTAGCATCAGTTTCCCTCAGCACAATGGGCCTACACCAGTTCTCCTATGTTCAGGCCTTCTGCATTAGAAGCAGCTCTTGGAGAATATTCTCCTATGATGATTGTCGTGGCATTTTTAGAATTATCTGGAGTAACAATGGATACCAAAAAACACTTGGAAGGAATGGTGTTTTCAGTTCTTGCAGCACATGGTAAATTCCCAGAGAACACACAAGTATTTTTCCTCTTTTCCTATCCAATGTCCAGCCTCCAAGCCCTGTCAACTCAGAGTGAGTTGGTTTGTGGTAGATTCCATTTGTGGGATGAGAGGAAACAGTGTGGCATAGGGCCACTAATTTAATCTGGTTGTACTTTTATGTCTATGTCCGGGGAGGCCAACAGACTTGCCAGGCTACCGGGCAAGGTGGAGTAGGGCAGTTCCACACTCCCAGAGGGGGTGGAAGGGTTGGTGCTCGGAGCAGCTGGTCCTCAGCGCCATCTGGAGCGCACTAGGCTGGGCTCCCCCACCCTCAGAGCTGTTTGTAGTGCATGATGTGGCACTTTGGAAGTGATTTAAAGGGCCTGAGGCTCTGATCACCACCGCTTCTGCCTTAGCAGTGGTCAGGAGCCCAGGGCCCTTTTGAAGTGCCAGGCCCAGAGGCAGTTATCCCTTTTCCTCCCCCTCTTCTTCCCATTGGCAGGCAGGTCTAGTCAAGTGCCTTGCAAAGTATGTTACACCCTGTCGTATGGGTTGATGAATACATGTATTTCTTATTTTATGGGTCAAGAAACCAGAGTGCAGAGATGCTTAGGAATGTCATTATTCAGGGGTGGCAGGTCTAATAACCATGTTCGCTGGACCCCTGGTTGTTGTTTGGTTGCAAGCGTTTTGGTTTATGCCTCATGCACATACAAGGACAGCCAAGGAGTTGGTATTTGCTGGCCAGCTTTCTGGGTTCCTTGGTAATGTCCATGGGTGTCAGAGAGCTCATTGCAGAAACTAGGTAGCTAGCAAATAGTGCCTCCTCGGCTGCTCAGGGACATGCGTGGGGCATAGCAAAAGTGGTAGGAAGAGATGCTTTACCCCATGATGGCTTGGGTCTGAGAAGGGAAGGCAGAGCTGCAGCTAGTCTAGGGGTTCTGCAAGCAGGTGGGGAGCCCCCCCATACCATTTGGCCTGTGTGTGTGTGTGTGTGCGCGCGCGCGCGCCTGCCCCAGGCTTCAGTCAGCTCTAGTTTCCTTCAGCCAAGGGGGGACACTTAGGGCTGCTGCAGCCATGGGGGGCTTGTGGATCCAGTTAAGGGAGGCCTGTGGCAGGAAGGGGCAGAGCTGGAGAATAGTCTCTATGAAGTGGAGGCTCAGTCCACCACCCTTGTTAATTATTTGTATTATTGTAGAGCTTAGGAGCTCCAGCCCTCTACACTAGGTGCTGTACAAACAAAGAACAAAATTACAGTCCTTGTCCCCTGGAGGGTTACATTCGAAGGATAAAATGTGCAAATGTGGACACCAATATAATGTGCCTCCATTTTTCTATGCCTTGTTAAAATCCTGGGGCTCAGAAAATCAAAGCCCAGGTGTCTATGTTTGAACTTCCAAAAAACTGCAGCAACCAGCATCAGAAGCCAGTTTTGAGCCTTTGGCTTCAGTGTCCTTCCAAAGTGAGCAAACAAGTGGCCCATCATGAGAGAGAATGCAGGAGTCCTGATTGCAAACCGTTGCTCTGCTAGGCTAGACAGTGAAAGCTTAGCAGGGCTTACAGCGTTTCATTTCTCTGCTGTTAGTTCCCCGATGAGACAGAAGATGCTGGGGATAACATGGTTCTGCAGACTAAAAAAATCTCTTTACTAAGCTTGCCAACCTGTAGACATTGTACTGAGTGAGGTGTCCATAAATAATTGAGCTTTCTCAGCTGAAGCAGGGCAACCCTTGGCCTTACTATTACTCATCTCGTTCAGTAGAGGCCATTCTGGTGGTACGTTCAGAATCAACAAGAATTTTGTCAGGATGGCACTGTTACTGTAGCCAATTAATGTTCCTGTTCCTACTAATGATAAATGGAGCTGTTGTCAGTTCCTCTGGCACAATGCCTGCAGCATTATGTAATCGTCTGAGACTATACCCGGGGGTTTCAGTATCTAATATCTCAGCTATTATGGATCATCAGAATTCTTTGTGGAAGATGGATTTGGTAAATAGCTGCTGAAAGATGGTTTAGGTTAAAAAATAGCAAAGGTCAGTTCTGCAGTTGCGATTGGTTTAGTGATGAGCACTGGCAAATGGAATGACAATGGGCAGAAGTAGCCCAAACCACGGTTAAGTGGTGATATGTCAGGCTAGGGAGGCGGTACTTCAAGGGATCAGTGTGAGATCAGTTTGATTGAGCATCTTCATTAGTCATCTGGAAGGGGGTTTAATTGCTCATTCGTAAAACTTGTAGAGGATACAAAATTGGGAGGTATTGCAAGGATAGAAACCAAGAATGAAGGGACCTAGAGAGCGGGGCACTGCAGGCGGGAGCTTACAGAATGGCGTTCCGATTGTGGAGAAATGCATACAAATAAATCTGTGATTAAATGATGGAAATCTGGATGGATAATGCAAGATGAAGATGGGAGACAGGCGGTCGAGAAACCTGGGAAGGGAACGGATCTAACGTGAATGTGAGATGGTCAAGGCAACTTGTAGTGCCTAATGCTATGCCTAAGTCCCATGGTGTGTGGTCCCTGGATGCTGGGGCACTTTGACAGGGAGACTGGAAGAAGTTTGGTGACACCTATATTTACATTGTTTATAAACAAAAACTGAACGATATTGAACACATGAAGTATGAAAACACGGTTGGAGTGAGCTGTGAAGAGTTTTAACTTTTGGTATTCCTGGGCTTGCAAGGGGAGGACATTGCAGGGGGATGGGCAGGATAAGAGAGAGTTGATTGTGACTGTGAGGTGAGGCTCTGTTATTCCCGAACAGAATCCTTTCTGGTTGGCCCTTTCTCCATCTGGGCTGTAGCCACCTTTTGCTGCATGAGATAATCCCTCTGCCTCTTGTAGCCCTGGGCACCACCAACACCACCCCTTGCTTCATACTGGGGATGCAGCAGAAGCTGGAGTGGACCTTTCTCTGTGGAAGAGTCAGCCAGCGTATGAGATTGTGCATGGATGCAACTGCTGCTCCAGAGATCCAATAAAGGGCTTGGAAGTGGGAGGTGGAAAGGGACTGTAGCATATGAGATAAAGGGAGGGACAGAAAGAAAATAAAGAAGAGACTGGAGATGGGGAGTACTGTATGCTCACCTATGGGCTTTGGGGGGCAGGTCTACACTATCCCGGAAAATCAATCTGCTCAGGGTCGATCTTCCAGGGTTTGATTTTTTTGTATCTAGTAGGGGCGTGTGAAATCAACCTCTCAGGGGTCGCAGTCAACCCCCATATGCCTTGTGAGACATTAGGAGTAAGGGAGGTCAACAGGAGAAACTCTCCTGTCGACCTTCCCCAGAATAGACAGCCAAGTTAGCCAAGTGCAGATACATTGATTTTAACTATGCAATGGCTGTAGCTAGAGTAGTGTTTCTGCTGCCAACTTTCTTAGCTTAGTGTTGCCATAGCCTGAGTCAAATCCCTCGCAAATGTGAAATGGTGTCACTGAAGTCAGTGGAGCCAAGCCGAAGTACATCAGCTATGGATCTGTCCCAGGGTTAATAAAACTACCACAGCATCCTGTCAATTTTACAGAATTACCATGTGTCTTGTGGGGATTGGAGGTTGCTGGTGGGAAAGCAGATAATCATTTTGCTTGTGCAAGTTAAAATACCAAAAGCCTGCAACTGTCAGCTATTGATTTCCCTATGGCTTTCTAGTCTTATCCCTCTGAGGCTTTACTCAGAGCTGCTCTATTTCTATGAATCTTTTAAACACCTAAGTTAAAGACAGTTAGTTATTTTTGTATATAATATTGCCCTCCTTTTTTGATTGATATACAGGAAGGGGTTCTAAATAGGATATGCCCATTAGACTGTATAATTTTGAGTATGAACATAAGAAGAGCCATACTGGGTCAGACCGAAAGTCCATCTAGTTCAGTGTCCTGTCTTCCAACAGTGACAATGCCAGATGCCCCAGAGGGACAAAGCAAACAGGTAATCATCAAGTGATTCCTCTTCTGTTGTCCATTTCCAGCCTCTGACTAACACAGGTTAGGGACACCATTCCTGCCCATCCTGGCTAATAAGTATTGATGGACTTACCCTCTATTAATTTATTTAGTTCTTGTTTGAACCCTGATAAAGTCCTGGTCTTCACAACATCCTCTGTCTGGGAGTTCCACAGGTCGTCTGTGTGCCGTGTAAAGAAATACTTCCTCTTGTTTGTTTTGCATGTGCTACCTATTAATTTCATTTGGGGACCTCTAGTTCTTCTGTTATGGGAACAAGTAAATAACTTTTCTTTATTCATGTTCTCTATACCTGTCATAATTTTATATACCTGTCTCATATCCCCCCTTAGTCTCCTCTTTTTTTAAGCTGAAAAGTCCCAGTCTTTTTTCTCTCTTTTCATCTGGCACCTGTTCCAAACTCCTGTTCATTTTTGTTGCCCTTTTCTAATGCAAATATATCTTTTTTGAGCTGAGGTGGCCACATCTGTATACAACATTCAAGATGTGGGCATACCATGGGTTTATATAGGGGTGATAGGTATCCTTTGCCTTTCTCTCTATCCCCTTTTTAATGATTCCTAACATTCCGTTTGCTACTGTCTCTTGATTAGTTCTATCAATTTTTATGTATAGATGGGGATTATTTTACCAATGTGCATTACTTTGCATTTATCAACATTAAAATTGATTTTCGATTTTGTTGCTCAATCACCTAGTTTTGTGAGATCCTTTTGCATCTCTTCAGAGCCTTTGTTCTAAGCTGTCTTGTTTAGAATTATCAGCAAATTTTGCCACCTCACTGTTTACCTCTTTCTCCAGATCATTTATAAATATGCTAGTAAGGATTGGTCCCAGAATGGACCCTTGCAGGATAACACTAAAGCTATGTCTACACTTAGGAAAAACTTCAAAATGGCCATGCTAATGGCCAAATCGGAGAATGCTAATGAGGCACTGAAATGAAAGTGCTGCATTTCGCTTGCCCGTGGCTCGTCTACACTAAATGCAAAGTCCTTACCCCTGTGTAGACAAGCTGCGTGAGAGCGAAACATGGCGCTTTTGAAGTGCCATGGCCAGCAGTGTGCTAATGAGGCGCTGAATATTCATTTCAGTGCCTCATTAATATTCTTCGATTTGGCCATTAGCATGGGGTTCTGGGGTCCCCCAAGCTCTGCACCCTGTCCGCAGGCAGGAGAGTCTCTTACTCAGCAGGAAAACAGCAGGTTAATTAGCCGACAGGACACAGCATCATACAGAGGAGTCAGTACAGCAGGCAGAGACAGCCAGTTCAATCCATGTTGGGGAGAGGAGGCCCCGAGGGGCCCCCAGAGCTGGGGCCTGGCCCCCTCCTTTGTCTCTCTCTCTCTCCCAGCCCAGACTAACTGCTTCCAACTCTCAGATCCAATTCAAACCCCTCAGGCTCCACCTCCTCCTTTGTCTGCAGTACAAAGGTGTTACCTGGTCGTCAGGGTTACCCTCAGCAGGAGCCCCACACTCTCTGTGAACCACACACACACACACACAGAGGTATCCCCCACTCCATCACACATGGCCATTTTGAAGTTTTTCCTAAGTGTAGACATGGCCTAATTATCTCTCTCCATTCTGAAAACTGATCATTTATTCCTACCCTTTTTTTCCTTCTTTTAACCAGCTGTCACTCCATGAGAGGACCTTCCCTTTTATCCCATGACAACTTACTTTACTTAAGAGACTTTGGTAAGGGTCCTTGTCAAAAGCTTTCTGGAAATCTACGCACATTATGTACACTGAATGCCTCTTGTCCACATGCTTGTTGACCTCCTCAAAGAATTCTAGCAGGTTAGTAAGGTATGGTTTCCTTTTACAGAAACCGTATTGACTTTTTCCAAAAAATTATGTTCAACGATGTGTCTCACAATTCTATTTTTTTACTATAGTTGCAATTAATTCACCTGGTATGTATGTTAGACTTACCAGTGCGTAATTGCCAGGGTCACATCTAGAGCACTTTTTAGATATTGGTAGCACATTAGCTATCTGCCAGTCATTAGGTATGGAAGATGATTTGAAGGATAAGGTACACACCACAGTTTAATAATTTCTGAATTTCACATTTGAATTCTTTCAGAACTCTTGGGTGAATGCCAGCTGGTCCTGGTGACTGGTTACTGTTAAGGTTTTTGGTCTAAAACCTCCTCCAATGACATCTCAGTCCGGAGCAGTTCCTCAAATTTATCACCTAAAAATTTTTGCTTGGATTTGGAAATCTCCCCAACATCCTCAGCCATGAAGACTGAAGCAAAGAATTTATTTAGTTTCTTTGCAATGTCCTTGAGTGCTTCTTTATCATCTCAATTATCTAGTGGCCCCACTGGTTGTTTATCAGGCTTCCTGCTTCTGGTGTACTTAAAAACATTCTGCTATGAGTTTTTGACTAACTGTTCTTCAAACTCCTTTTTGGCTTTCCTTATTATGCTTATGCACTTTCTGTTTTCCTCACTAGTATTTAACTTCAACTTTTTAAATGCTGCCTTTTCATCTCTCACTGCTGAAGTATTGCCAATCCCAAGCATTTAAAAACTGAGAGAGACCTCCCAACATTTGACATTGGGTCCTGGCTTAAAATTAATAATGCTTTGGTTTATTTTAAATTGCCTTCAAGTTGTTGAGCTACTAGGGCCCTAAATTTTGGGTTTCTTCTGCAACCACAAGAGATGAAAAATGGTCTTTATTTTTTAATGAGAACTGAGATTCTTACCTTACAGGCAGTCCTTATCTTTACAACATGTGACTTGCAATGAACAGCAGTTATATCATTTCTGAATTGACACTGTAATTCAAATCACAGTGTTGGTTTTGACTTCACAATGCTGTGTCCCACAATGGAGTATATTTTAGTTTCAAGTTAGGATTTTTTGACTTATGATGCAATTTTCAGTAACCACTTGTGTCTTTCTGTATCACTTTTAGTGTCTGGGTCTTCAGTGACAACGCCAGCAAGTGTGTGACTTGTGAGATCTTAAGACTTGTGATCCAGTTTTATGTTTTGAGCTGTCTGGATGGAAATTGTTAGGTTTTTTATTATGCCTAGAATAACTCCTTATTAACATATACATGTGGTATTCAGGGCTGTATCGTTGGGTATAAACATCTTCCATAATGCCATTTTAATTTAAATGAAATATATGCATTTGTATCCACTAGCCTGTTTCAAAAATCTCACCCTTTGTATTATTTCCTTATATTTCCTTCCTTGTTGAACTCCTGTTAGAGTAAAATCTCTCTCTGGCATCCCCACATCCCTAACGGTGCCGCATAAGCAAATTTAATGGATAGGGAGCAGGGCCAATAATTATTCTTCAGGTAGGTGTGCTGTATTTTGTGTGTTTGACACCGTCTTTATTGCATCAGTGATGGCTGCAGTTTGTTGATTCCAACTGCAAGCCAGGTTTTGAAGTCCCATGTCACTAGAAATAATGAGGAAAATCCATCTATGAGAGCATCCATTGCAGAACTTGCACAATAAACATCTTTCTTGATCATTTTTCTCTTACATAGCTGCATAGTGAGATTCCTGTTGTATCAGTAGATAAAACAATTATGCTTTTTAAGATGAATTTCAAAATTAATATGCTGGCCTTGTACAAACTCCTTTATTACATACCTGCAATAAAAGGTGAGAAGGCGGCTCATGAATCCTTTTCTTCCCCTCGCAGATAGGTTAAGAGAAAGAGGCTGCCTGCCCTGGGAAGATGAGCTTTAGATTTGGTTTCTGATCCACACAACAGAAATGGTTAAATTTCTTTTGAGATGGATTATCTTCATTGGAGTTGCTTTTTAAACTGAAATTTAATGAAGTACTTGTGGTCTTTTCATAAAATATTAGACAAAGAGCTCTTGTTTGATAACATTTGCCAGTTAGTGCTGGGATATTATTCCTTTTTTCCCCCACTGGTCACTGACTTAGAGGACGCAAACAAACCTGGCATTTTAAATTAAGGCATTATGGAGACACTTGAACTTCTCAGGTTTAAAAAGAAAAAAAAAGCCAAGCCTGTAGTCACGGGCATTGTCAGGAGAAAGGCAGAAAGGGTGAGGAAAGGTTCCAAAAGGGGGAAAAGGATGTCTTCTTTGTATTACCTGGGTGCTTCTATGAGTCTTATTCTCATTTTAAAAGTGTCACCAGTGGCTTTTGAGATATACACAAGATTCTGCGAAATCCTAGAGCCATTAAACCATGGATGTGCGCTAACAGTGCAGTGAGCCCATGTCTCTTCAGTAACCAGTCATTTAAGCTCTCAGCACCTCATGGCCCACCCCGTATGAGAGATTTGAATAACAGCCACCATTTTTTACTATGGCTATGTCTAGCCTACAGGGATTTGTCGGCAGAAGTTTGTATCGGGAGATGTCTTACGACAAAACTTCTGTCTACAGAGTGCATCCAGATTGCAATGCAGAACAAAAGAGTGCTCTGCTCTGTTGACAGAGAGCAACCAGAATGCCCAGCCACTCTATCGGCAAAACAGCCACCCGGAACCACAACAGACACTGTCTGTTCTGTTGACAAAACCCTTTAATCTAGACATAGCCTGTGTGGAAAGCTATCATACAGAGTTAGTAGTCTGGTTACCTTTACCTAATCATGTAACTTCTTGTTTAAAGATTATTGCAAATGTATCTCAGGCTGGCTTCATACTGACTTTTGTCATTCATTTTCATGTTGATTGTATTTTGGAGCATGAAAGCAATATCATTTTATTTTAGTTGTGTAGGTGGTTCCTATAAAGCAGCAAAACAGTTTACTATTTAGTCTTCAGTTCCTTCTTACTCTACATCAGAGCCAGTAAAACCCTACATTGTCACTTACCTGCCTGTAGCTGGTGTCTTAACTCTTTGATATGCAATTTGGGCAGGTGCTCATAAAGGTTTTGTTAAAGTAAATCAAACAGCAGTAGGTGAAAGTGTGAACATGTCCACCAGCAATCATTACAGTCCCAGAGGTCTGCCAAACACCTCCTCAGGCATAATAATTTATTACATACCTCTACTAGGGAACTCTTTATTGTGGCTTTTTATTTTATTTTGGTCAGTACTGATGCATGTTAGAAAGGTTGGCATTTTATATTCACCCCATAAAGCCTTCCAGATTAGCAAACTACAGGTTGAACCACTCTAATCTGGCACTCTCTGATCTGGCAACATCTGTGATCCGTAATGATTTTAGTTAGTCAGATGTCTGCTTATCATCAGTGTGGCCAGGTTTCCTGTGGTCCCATACAATTTGCTTACAGCCACCAGCCATAGCTTTCAGTGTTCTGTTCTGTTATTTGGCTGTAATTTACCTGTAAAAGTCTTCTAAGAGCCCAGTAAGCCGTGGAAGTGTTGGTAATGCTGCTGGACAATATTGACCTTCAGCAAATTCCCTGGTTCGGCAACGGTTAGATCTTGAGGGTGTCAGGCTACAGAGGTTCAACTTGCACATTTGTAAAATCATATCATGTCCTTGAATACATTTTTCACCCCACAAGATTGAACTGATAGGAAACAAGAGTCTGTCTTTGAGGGAGAGCTGATGTTCCGTTACATGCCATCTGTGCAGCACTGTTGGACTGCATGCATTTCTGTGGAATTTCATGCGGTTTAAGCTCCAGAATAGTGAGATTTCAGCGCAGAATCATGAACAGCCTCTGATCTGTGCAGAAGGTTCAGGAAGCTCAGAGAATCTTGTGACAAATTCCGTGTAAGTCAGACTTGTTAGCAAAACTGGAAACCTTGTGTGTTTAGAATGGGTTTGAGCTTCAGTGTGAATAAGTGCACCATGTGTCATGACTCCAGCACTCTGATGTTGTAATTTTGCTTCACAGTCAGAGAGGAGAATAGAATTGAGACAGCCCTCATCAGTGCTTTACACCAGAACTTTTGGGTGCCCTGATCAGTTTTTCTGCTCAATTTCAGGTTTCTTTTAAATGAAACAATTCTAACCCCTTATGGTTGAGAAGGAACCCTTCCAAATGTGAGTCAGTGCTGTGCTGTCTGATTGATTAAAGGCTTGGCTGCATATCAACTTTATATTGCTTTAGCTAGTCCTGTATTGCTTAAATGGTACAACCTTCCCTTGCTATGTCTGTACAAATGGGCTTTGTACCAGTATTTCTGTCTGTGATAAGGGAAATAAGCTCTACTGGTGCAATAACATCCACATCGGGGTTGTACAGCTGTATCTATGTGAGTGAAAATTATACTCACACTCCTAATTGACATAGTCATGTTGGTCCAAAACCTGTATGGACAAGGTCTGCATGTGTACACAGCCTGAAATCTTGTCTCAGTGTGTTGTGTCATACCAACAAGAAGACCAAACATCCTCATTCACCTTAGTCAGAGTTTGTCTGTCCAAGTGACACCAATTTAGATGACTGTGTTGTCTATTCCCGCCTTTGAATGGCACACATTCTACTCAACTTAATTTGCTTCATGTACTGGTCCTCCCAGTAATAAGTTATCCCCCTTCTTCCTTCCTGCCCCACCATCCCTGCTATATAAACCCTGGGTTCTAATTGTTTAATCCAATAGTCTGAAAGAATCTGACCCATGGAAGCTCATGACCTAATGAATTTGTTAGTTTTTAAGGTGCTACGGGACTGCTTGTTAAGTGTTAATCATGTGAACGGAAACATTCTAGCTCTTCTGGGATTATGGGTGAATACGTCAGTCAATGTTCCTGTTAATCTTTTCCATCCATGTGTGGATTTTTTTTTCATACATGTATGGAATATATATTTTAGGTGTGATGAGGTATGTGCAAATGTCCCCCTCGAGTAGAAACACAAAACCTGACTGTAGGCTCTCTGATAATCATCTGAGTGGCATCTGAATCTCCCCTGAGCAACCACCCAAGTGCACAGGTTACAGGGAACACTGATGTTGTATTATAGAAATCCAGGCTGATGTTAATTGTAGGTGGAGCTTAAGATGAGCATTGTCTCCTGTGACTGCTTTCTGATGTGCTGAGCATGGGGCTCAGAGTGAGTTATCATCTGAATACACTAGCTGTGCTGCATAGAGACTGTAGATAGCCATAATACCCCAAAAATGTTCTTAAAGCAAAATACCACATAAATTTATCTAAAGGACAAAGTGGCCTTGGGATTGGATTGGTTGTGAAAGTGCCACAAATCTGAATTAGTACGTAATTTTATCAAGGAATTGCATAGTGCGGCATATCAGGCAAGCTGTTGGGTTGTTTGTTTTTCTTTCATTACGTTGTATAAATTAATACCACTGACAGGCAGGGGAACAACATGAAAAATACCAGAATCCCTGTCCTTCCAGCACTGCCAGCCACATGAGAAATAGAAAGACCTGAGCAAACATGAGTGAAAAAAATGGAGAGAGACAAACACAAAACTGGGGAAGAGGCAAAGAACAGTGATCGGGAGAGAGCCTGGAGCAAAAGGATGTTCATGGTAAAAGTTGGGGAACTGAGTCTCAAATCTATACAAATTAGGTTTAATAAGTTTTCATTTTTAAGCGGAATTCTTGTCACTTATAATGTCTGAATATATCAAAACAAAAAGCGGTCAAGTAGCACTTTAAAGACTAGCAAAAGTCTTTAAAGTGCTACTTGACTGCTTTTTGTATTGATAGTGTATAGACTAGCACGGCTTCCTCTTTGTTACTGTCTGAATATATGTTTATGTCAGAAAAATAAAAACAGATAAAACAGGATTGGTAAATCCTTCCAAATTACCACATTCTGGTGCACTGTGAAGTTCTTCCACCTTCCATCTGTGTCATTTTCACTGATCCCTTGCAATGATCCTTCAATACTATTCCTTTAATGATAGCCCAGCCAAGAAAAGAGTCTGAACAGCCAGATGAGAGGGTGGGAAACAGAACATGGAGGGAGAAAGCTGAGACACAACAGGATGGAGTGATGGTGGGAGGAGAGGCTCCTAGCTACTGCAATGATGATCTCTGTTAGACAAACCTTAGACAAGCACAAACCTTCCTCACATATTGCAGTCATTTTAAAATTCATAGATCTGTAGACTCAAGCCAAAAGGGACCATTAGAATATCTAGTCTGACCTTGCTGTAGAATTTAATTCAGTTACTCCTGTGTTGAGGCCCGTAACTTATGTTCTTAACCCTATTCTTACAGCAATTCACCAGCCACCATTGTTCTTACCTCTTACTGCTATTGGCCAGCATCATGCTGGCTTTTCCGTCTACTGCACCTCCCTTAGGAACATACCTAACCAATACAATAACAAAAATGGGGTATGACCAATGGGAGATTACTAATATGGGGGAGGTAATTATAACTTAACCACTTAATTGTCAGAGCATCCTAGAGATTCCGTCCTTGCATGAGGTCACAGTTTCGGACTACACATTTCCCCCTTCCTGTTTTAGTTGTGTATTGTCCACTGTTGAGATATGCAACATGGCAGCATTAGCCCTGTGAGAATATTAATAAGTCAGGCTCTGGTTGGCCCATGAGCAGAACTAAGCAGCCTTTTCTCATTTGGTCTCATTATTAGGATCATGACTTCATATACAATTAAGTTGACAGGTTTTTAAAATTATGTTCTCTGTCTTAGCTAAGTGTGGTCCTATACTCGCTTCCTCCTGCACTTCCTTTCTTTGCTTTTCCAAATTTTCTTCCTCTGCTCAAGTCATCTTTTCTGTAGAGAAAGAGAACAAGGATGGAGGTCTCTGAGCGGGTGATCTTTAGAACTGTGCCAAATTGAGGTTTCACTTCTCAGGGATTCTTCAGTTTCAGTTCATGTAGGGGTCAAACCACTTGATTTGCATGGATTTTCAGGTTCAGTACAAGTGTCATCTGTTTTTACATTGAAGCCATATGAGCCTGCAATTTTTGGACTTCAGTCAAAGGTGGACTGCCCTGGTAAATCCTGAAATTTGAGGAAGTTTGAATCAGTCTGGGTCTGATCTTAACAGATGACTGATAGAATGAACTTAGACTCTGGGTCTAAGCCCATAAATTCTTGGAGAGTTCAGCTTGACTGAACTTTATGGATTTGAATCCATCACTATTTGAGTGAAAAATCCTGGCAGATTAGATTTGCTAAAACATTTTAAGAAGCTGTCCCTGAACACAAATCTGTAGAAATGCTTGTAGAGTTTCAGAGGTTTCATGAGTTATGAAAACGTAGAATTCTAACCCTCTCCATTATCCTTGTTGATGTACATGGCATATCTATGCAGTGCCATTCTTCTTTTCCTGCATGTAGCAAAACTGGCAACAAGAGATTTGCTGGGTGGATCACAAAGCATGAATTTAGCCTTAAAAATGTAGAGTGGAGTTAGATTCTCAACTCTGGGAAGAGTGCCAATCTTTAGTATTAATAATAATTCAGTTGTTTTTAATTCATTTATAATTGTGCAAATGTTATTTTTCCTGATTAAAGTTAATTAACACTATTTAATTGATTTAATATAATACAGTAATGCTCCAGATTACAAAAAAAAAAAAAGAGAGAGTTGCATTGTTGAGATGGCATTGAGGGAAGCGGGGAGATAAAGCCAGTTTCCAAGTTTTTCACCACACTAAAGGCTGAAAGTAAGTATATGCCAAACAGTGCTGCTTTTTATTTATTTATTTATTTTAATTGACAGCTACCATTTTAAATGAAGCAAGTTGAGGAAAAGAAGTTGTATGCCACTCAAAAGAGCATTTTGACTCTGCCAGCAGTACAGTGATTTGCAATTTAAGTTGCAGTGTTCTATTTAAAGGGACCATATTATATGAAAAATTATATTTCTGCCTGCAAATTTTGTCTCCAGTTGTCACAAATTAAATACAGATTTACTAACATGGAACAATATTTTTTCTGATTCCTGGATGGGCCTTTCTTGTGTATCAGTGCTCCAGTCCGGAGGCAGCACAGTCCAGTCAACTGAACTCTTTCCATTTTACTTTACTGAGCTGTAGAATAGTTTGCTCCCCTGCCCCACCTATTTAGCCAGTCATCTTGTAGAGAATGTTGTGAGGTGGTGGCGGTGTTTTTATGTGGGTCCGGATTTAATACATCCAAGGGTACTGAGAGAATTGGCAGATGTCACTGCAGAGCCTTTAAGGGCTGTTACCTTTGAAAACTTGTGGAGATTGGCAGAGGTCCCAGATGGTATGCTTACGGTTCGTCACTGAAACATTAGGTCTACTGCAGTACACAAAGTTGAGAACTGGAATGATTATTTGCCGGATTGCGGCCTAAGAGTACGAGATTTGTATGGATGGAAAAATATTTTAGGTTGCCTTTCTAGAGATATTTAAAAGTTTTAGTTTACTTTTCTCTCTCAGCCCTGGGCAGCTGAATTTGCAATAGATAATGTTTTCTGGCCTTCCAGGTGAAAGGACACAAAAATATTCTGTTAAGTTGTGAATGTTCTAAAATGATGGAGTTGGTTTGTTTTGTTGTAACAGAAGTGTGTCTCATGCAGAATAGTTGCTGAACTAGTTTATAAAAGTGTTACTGGCTCTTATTTGGGAAGACATTTTTTTGACTGATAAACCTTTTTGTGTCAGAGCAGGGTCATCAGCCTGTTGCTCCGGAGCTGCATGCAGCTTGTTAACGAGTTGTGTGGTAGCACCCTGCTGCTACCACTGACTCCTCTGCAGCTCGCTGCCCTGCCGCCACTGAAACAATAGAACTAGATTCAGGGATCCAGCCGTTAAACCAACTGAATGCAGTTCTGTTATTTCAGCAGTTACAGGGCAGGGAGCCGCAGAGGAGTCAGCAGCAGCAGCATTTGGACCTGCATTGAGTCCATTAGGGCCCCGGGAGAGAGCAGTCTGGCCCTAGAGGGGAGGAGCTAGACGAGGCAGTTCTATGTCCTCCTTCCCCCTCCCACCTGTGTCTTCTATGTTGGCCAGCTCCAGCCTGTTCTTTCGCTCCCGATGCAGGTCAGCAGATCTGAAAGCTGAGAGGGGGAAGGAGGGTGGAACAGGCACAGGAGGCATGGAGCGGGGGATTGGCCCTTCTGCCTGCCTCTGCCAAGGGCAAGAAATGCCCTAGACTCTGACAATGGCTCATATCCCGCTGTCTGATCTGACTTGTGTTTTCCTCTTTTGATACCTACTGTTGTTAACGGGCCATTTCCACCTTGCTGAATAGACCTTGTCAGCTCTGGCCCTCCCTTTTACTGGGACCCCACTCTTTAAATACCCCTCTGAAACCACCCCCTCTGCCACTCATGCATCTGATGAAGTGGGTCTTTGCCCACGAAAGCTTATGCTCCAAAATATCTGTTAGTCTGTAAGGTGGCATAAGACTTCTTGTTGTTTATTAAGGACTGTCTCGTATTCATATGCATAGCGGCTCTTGAAGAATTGATTTTGTAACCAAACTTGAAAAAATGGGTCTTCTCGCTATTTTGGTTGCACACCTCAATTTTAGCGTCACTTTCCAGCCTTCTTCAATGGTAACACCTGATCTTGTGTTTAATTGTCCAATGGTATGGACATGTCAAGGCTTTGGGATGCTGTAATGGAATGACAGCAGATTCTTTCCAGGTTCTTTATTGTGAAGTGATATTTCCCTCTCCTGCCCTTCTGCCTCCCATCCCTTTCGTCACAAGTAAGCTCAGTGCAGTGTAGGGACTTTGATGAAAGTGGAGGAGGAGCGTGCAAAAGGGCCTCAGGGTTTCACACAGCAGAAGAAGAACTTGTATTGCATGGGGGAGCAAGCATGGACCTCAGTGATAGTATCCTGGGGACTCTCTGAGAGTGATTGACCTTCAAATAATAATCAAGCCCTCAGGGTTATTCTCACTGTAGTCTTCTGCTGGATGTTTTCACTAGCCATAGCCTATTAGGTCAAGAGGCAAATGGGACAACTGACATCAGTGCATCTTGGCACATTATTTTTCATTTGCAGTGACTTTAGAACCGTGTTGAATACAAATAGATTTGTCCTTCTCACATAAAAAGAATTAAAAAAGCAAAATATAAATAATTTGGTTGGCAATGTCCTGCAGCATCTGGGACTGTATAGAAACGCACAGTGGAATTCCCATTTGGGTAGCTGAAACCTGGTAGCAAGGCCTTCCATGCTGCACTAACTCAAGTTACCTACATGCTAGTCAATGCCTATTGAGTTAGCCAGTGCAGCAGTCAGCAACCAAAATAGTGAGAAGGCCATTTTTTTCAAATTCGGTTACGAAATCAATCCTTCAAGGGCTGTGATGCACGTGAATGCGAGACGGTCCTTAACAAATAAAGTCAAACTGTACTTTTTGTCACCCCATTTTAAGAACAGCACACAAATGATTTGTACAAGTTAAAAAAGTCAAGTTAGCCCCATCTCTAGGCTTTACCCACCTCAGCCCCCAAATCTGCACCCCCTATCCCTCAAATCCTTCCCCCATCCCCAGGTTTAACTCCTCTGAGCCCCAACCTTCTCCTCTGCCCCAGGCTTAAACCCACTGGGCTGCAAACTCTCCCCCAGGCATAACTCCACTGAGCCCCAACCTTCCCCCCATCCCTAAGATTAACTTGCCTCAGCATGCACAGATTCTCTGCTGCTCCCTGCCTCTGTCTCGGCAGAGCTGTGCAACTCCAGCAGGGGCAGGTGTGGCTGCCCCTCTCCCCAGCTTTCCTGCTGGCTTAGACTTCCACCTATGGTAGGCAGCTTCCTGTCCTGCCACAGCTTTCACCTCCAGGGCTCCCTGCCACAGCTGACTGCTCAGTGGCTCTGGAGCTGCTGCTGCTAAAACAAAAAACCTAAATTCAGTTGTTTTAATGGAGGGCAACTGCATTTATTTATTTATTTTGTTTAAGTGGCAGCAGCCTCCAGAGCTGCAGGAGGAGTCAGTGGCGGCAGCGCTCTGAGCCGCAAGTGGCTCCTTAAAGAGCCGAGCGTGGCAGACCCCTGGCCTAGCTCTTGTGAGAGCAGCTACACCATGAAACAACACTGGAGCAGCACCGACCAGTTGTAGAAGTGGATGAATTGTGTGTGCTCACTCTGGTTGTAGCCGGTAGCCTACCAAAGGCAGCCAGTTCAAGTGGAAAGCACTAGCACTGTTGAGTGAAAGATTTTTATGCGTGTGGACAACACCAGATTCAAAACTCAAGTGACTCTACAGTGAAGTCAAAGCCCATAGTCTGAATGCAGGGATCACTGTGGTATCCACCTTTCGTATTGGAACATTTTATTTTGCTTTTAAGGTCTAGCAACTCTAAGGGCCTGCGTAATATCTAGGTGCTTCTGATTTATAGCTCTAGGGGTCAGATAAGTGTCTCTCTTCCACTCTCAAAACATATTAAAATGGTACTGTAAAAGGGACATACCTACTTAAAATCATAGGTTGTAAACAAGTTTATTGATCTGGATGACAAGTATCAGACAGGTAGCCGTGTTAGTCTGTAGCTTCGAGAACAACAAGAAGTCTTGTGGCACCTTATAGACTAACAGATATTTTGGAGCATAAGGTTTTGTGGGCAAAGACCCGCTTCATGAGATGCATACGTTGAGGGGGTGGTTTCAGAGGGGTATTTAAAGAGTGGGGCCCAGTAAAATGAGGAAGTGAGGAAACAGATGGATAGAGCCAGATGAGTACCCAGAAACCACCTGCTACGAGACAGGCCTTGAAAGGAAAACAAGAGAACACCATTGACCATCACATACAGTCCCCACTTAAGGCCTCTCCAAAGCATCACCAGTGATCTGCAACCCATCCTGAACAGTGATCTTTCACTCTCACAGACCTTGGGAGGCAGGTCTGTCGTCGCCTACAGACAGCCTGCTAACTTTAAACAAATCCTTTGCAGCCCACTACAAATCACAAACCAGTGATTCTAGGCCTGGAACCAGCCCCTGCAACAATCCTCACTGCCAACTCTGCTCACATATCTACACCATTGACATCATCACAGGACCTAACATCAACCATACTATCAGGGGCTCCTTTACCTGCACATCCACTAATATAATATGTGCCAGCAATGTCCCACTGCAGTTTGCATTGGCGAAATTGGACAGTCTCTCCATAAAAAAATAAATGGACATAAATCAGACATCAGGAACGGTAATGTACAGAAACCTGTGGGGGAACACTTCAATGTCCCTGGACACTCAGTGGCAGATTTAAGGGTGACAGTCCTGAAACAAAGAAATTTCAAAAATCAAATGGAGAGAGAAATCGCATCCCCCTGTCTGATCTAACTTGTTTTTTCCTCTTTTGATAAGTGCTGTTGATACTGGGCCATTTCCACCTTGCTGAATAGACCTTAGCTGTGTCTACACGTGCACGCTACTTCGAAGTAGCGGCACTAACTTCGAAATAGCGCCCGTCGCGGCTACACGCGTCGGGCGCTATTTCGAAGTTAACTTCGACGTTAGGCGGCGAGACGTCGAAGTCACTAACCTCATGAGGGGATCGGAATAGCGCCCTACTTCGATGTGCAACGCCGGGTCCTCCATGGCGGCCATCAGCTGGGGGGTTGAGAGATGCTCTCTCTCCAGCCCCTGCGGGGCTCTATGGTCACCGTGGGCAGCAGCCCTTAGCCCAGGGCTGCTGGCTGCTGCTGCGGCAGCTGGGGATCCATGCTGCAGGCACAGGGTCTGCAACCAGTTGTCGGCTCTGTGTATCTTGTGTTGTTTAGTGCAACTGTGTCTGGGAGGGGCCCTTTAAGGGAGCGGCTTGCTGTTGAGTCCGCCCTGTGACCCTGTCTGCAGCTGTGCCTGGCACCCTTATTTCGATGTGTGCTACTTTGGCATGTAGACGTACCCTCGCAGCGCCTATTTCGATGTGGTGCCGCGCAACGTCGAAGTTGAACATTGACGTTGCCAGCCCTGGAGGACGTGTAGACGTTATTCATCGAAATAGCCTATTTCGATGTTGCTACATCGAAATAAGCTATTTCGATGTTGGCTTCACGTGTAGACGTAGCCCTTGTCAGCTCTGGCCCTCCCTTTTACTGGGACCCCACTCTTTAAATACCCCTCTGAAACCACCCCTCCCCCCACTCCTGCGTCTGATGAAGTGGGTCTCTGCCCACGAAAGCTTATGCTCCAAAATATCTGTCAGTCTATAAGGTGCCACAGGACTTCTTGTTATACTTTATTAATATGGCTTCCTCTTCTAGCACCTGAGAACAAAGAGAAGGAAGTCATGTTAAAAAGAAAAAAAAAAGAGGAGGAAAAAAGCACTTTGCTTGTCACTAGGTATTGATGCCCTTAGCTTGCTTTTTGCATGTGCCTCAGCTTGGATGGTGAAAAATCAATCAAGCCAGTTGCCCTTTTGTTTTTCATCATTTTACTCTTGAGTTCTCCAGGTTCTCATGGTTGATTTTCAGATGCTGGAGGGATTATATTTGTCTAAGCACAGGTGTTTTCCATTAGAATTACTTGGATTTTGATTTGAGGTTTCAGGAAAGCTTGTGTGTATTTTTTGTTTTGTTTTAAATAAAACCTAAGTTTAGCCTCAAAGGGAAGGGAACAGGCTATTTGAAGAAATAGTGTCTGTTTAGTAAGCTCATGTTTGCAGCTGGTTGAACTTGTTTTGTTGGAACAAAATTGGTTATTAAATTATCAGTAAATTAGCACAGAGACACATTAGAAACTATGCTGTAGTTATTAGGCCACTAGCTTGGGGCTTTGTAGACAGGAGTTCTGTTTCTTGCTCTGCCAGTTTTCTGCTTTGTAACCTTGGGCGAGTCTCAGCCTCTTGTTGCTTTTGTGTTTCACGTGCACAGTGGGGATAATAGCACTGCCTTACCACACAGGGTAGAAAAAAAAATACAATAATGATTCTAAAATGCAGGTGCTGTGGTTATGCTACAGTGCTCTATCAATGGAATTCGCTGTCAGAAGAGATTTCCCAACAAAACTTCTGTCGACGGTGTGGCCACACATGAAAGCCAATCAGAAGAGCGATCTGCCACTGACCAGCCCCTCTCCCAACTAAACAGGTATCTGGAAGCACAGCAGACAGGGCTGCCCATTTGTCTATCGAGAGAAGGCCCACCAGAGTGTCCGTAAAGCTTTTTTGTCGACAGAACTTGTTGACAAAAAGAGGTCTTCCTCATCTGGGAGAGGTGAAAGTGACAGCTTTTCTCGACTAAATGCATTTTGTGTGTGGGCGCTCCATCAGTTTGTTGAAAAAAAATGAAGTCTGTAGATAGTACTCTCTAGTGTACCATAGCCTGTGGTAATAGGGGCTGTATAAGTGTTAGAGGTAGATAATCATAGAGTGCTGTACAAAGGTAAATTCAAATGATAGCATTAGAGTTGCATGAGTAAGGAAGGTATTTGACTTAGTTTGTAAGGACTCTTTCCAGCAAAGCACCTAAGCAAATGCTTGACATTAGGCATGTGCTTAAATCAAAGCACATGCTTGGGGGCTATTGAGATGCCTCGCTGGACAATATAAATATTGAAATGTTGCTGGAAAACCTAAAGCAGGTGAAAAGAGAGACTGCAGATAAGGAGAAAAGAAGAAAATGATGCAGAAATCAAACAATTAACGATTCAGATGTGGAGCAGATTTAAATATTGCTATTTATTTTCAAACTGAGCTCCCTGGGGTAGGGAGTGGGACCACATCTTAAGCTGTGTGTGCTGTGAATGCCTAGTGCTTTATTGTTGAAATAGAAAGAGGCATATTAATAATAATCCCAACTGGGCCTCAGGGTGCTACCAGAATGTAAATAAATAAACCTAGCTGACACACATCCTGGGCAGATAGATGATGTAATCAGTGTCTGATTGGACTGATGAGTGATAGGACTTGTGAGTCAGCACTTACCATTATGAGCTAATGCTTTCCTTTTCACAGGGGATGGAGGAGTGTAGGTTAGTCCCCAGTTAAACTTTCCCTTGGTTTTATTGTCTTCATTAGAAAGTGAAAAAAATCCTGAGTATTCCAAGGAAGAGTGAAGTAAACAACAGGTTGAATTTTTCAAAGCAAGATTAGAAAACTAAGAAACAAGAAAAGATGCAGTAGTTCAGAGGGTAGGGAAAGGCCTTTTGTAAACTTCATGGGCTGATGAAAAAATGAACTTTAGAATTTCTTGGGCTACGTTGTGAGACCGGGTTTGTGGTAATTCCCCCAGAAGGCAAGTGATGTGTAGGTATTTAATGGCTTCATAAAGGCTGATGATTCAGTTGTGCAGGGTTGTGGCAGAATTCAGAGCCTGGAGCAGGGAATACCCCATGTGAATGCACATGAGCCAGGGTCACCCTTGACTCAAAGTCAGTCTGCAAAAATGCAAGGCATGGTGTGTGTGTGCACTATGCAACTGAGCTGTGTGTATCAAGAGGTACCAGAAATGGGCTTCTCAACCCTTGCTACCTTCAGCCATGACCACAGTGGATATCGACAAACAGCTGTGATGCCCAACCTTGCTGAGCACACTGGACCCCTCATTCTATCAAACGACTGGCATGCTTTGTGACAGTGGCAATTGGACTTATAGCCAAGACAGCACTTTTCAACAGCCCACGGAAGAAGGGGCTTTAATGTTAGTGTGATGCCCATTCCTTCATCACCGTTTTCCCATCTGTGGTCTAGCGGACTCTGCTGTTTGTCAGCGTACTGGGACTTTCTTCTGTGTAAAACCTTTCTCTCAAATTCAGTCCACTACACCTGCCCTACTTACCCTCTTACCCCAGCCCTGGTGCTGTCGGTGCAATTTGACTCCATTTTCTTTCCATTTAGCTTGCTCCGTGCTACCGAAACCCACCCCCAAAAACCCAGCAGAACTAACATGCATTTAGCCATCACTCTGCTTGTGTGATTTAGTTTCAGGCAGAGTCCTTGACGAGCCATATATATATATATATATATATATATATATATATATATATATATATATAGTGTGTGTGTGTGTGTGTGTGTATACATATACATATACATATACATATACATATATATATTTTTAACCTGGGTCCAGCAGTTGTTGTCCTCCCTCTGCCTCAATACAAGTCCTTTTGTTTCCTGGTGTTTTGAAGTGTTTATTTGGGCAGAGAACCAGAGGAGAAGCCAACTGGAGGCAATCCATCTTTTCCTCCCACTGCAGTACATAGAATTCCCATACAGCAGGACTCTTTTGTTTGATTTGTCCACCATTCAGTGGAAAAGTTTACCGGTCCAAGATACAGGTTAGTATCAGGCGACCTGGTCACCTGCCTTTTAATATCTCGGCATCCATAAATTAGTAGCTGTGTGGAGTGCCCACAGCAGTGGAGGGTAATAACCGGCCCACAGGCCAAACATGGTTCCCCAGGTTAGGCCCAACAGGCTGATGCCATTGTATCTACCTGCATCTCTGCAGGTACAGGTGCTTGCAACTCCCATTGGCTGTAGATCGCTGTTCCCAGCTAATAGGAACTGTGGGAACTAGAGTCTGAGTCTGCACTGCTTCCTGCATCTCTCCTTGGGCAGGAGCAGTGATCAGGGGGGCCAGCAGGATCTGCATATGTCTGTACCTGCAGAGTAAATGTGGTGCCTGTGGCTCACTTGGAACTCACCGTGGCAAACTATGTCTGTTCACACCTTCACGTGAGCTGCTGCTGCTGGGCCACATCCTCTGTGACTGAGTTGACCTTGTCGGCTCTAGCCCTCCTCTTGGCTAGGGCTCCCTCCTTTTCATGAGCCTATAAATTTGGACCCTCCTCTGGGGCCCCACTCATGCATCTGGTGAGGCAAATCTTTGCCCACAAGAGCTTATGCTCCAAAATATCAGTTAGTCTATAAGGTGCCACAGGACTTCTTGTTGTTTATGTCTGTTTTATTGCCCATCCGTGGTCTACAGGAAGGTCTAGCCTATTCACAGTCCATTGTCCTTGCTGATGGGCCATCAGCTCTGTCTGATTCATCCACTGTAGTCCCTGAAGCAGTAGCAGTTAGAATGCTCCAGAACAGCAAACATGAAATACCAATTCACAGGTCAATATTCCTAACTCCAAATACAGAAATAAAATGTGCATAAAAATGGAATAATCATATTCAGTACATAATAATCTTTCCAAAGATCTCTTACATGAGCCATCTTGCATAAGGTGCATCACAATTGTGCCATATTTATATAAGCATATTTTCATAAAGAATGTGCAGTATAATGTCTCACCTGCATTTTGGACAAGACTTAGGGATGGGACTAGGACAAGGGAGTAGAGCAGCCACAATGTTATCAATTATTATTTAGAGACTTAGAGAGAGGAGGAGGTAAGGACCAGAGTGGACACTAATTTGCTAGGAAAGAAGGCAAAAGGAGCAGGTAGAATTTTGGTGGCAGTTTGGAGCCTTCCCAGTAGGCATGTAAGTACCTTTTGGAAATCTGGTCAAAAGTGCCTCTGTGGAGGAGGAAAGTCTGGGCCAGGGATTGCTACAGCAAATCTGCAAAAAGTAGGGTACAGCATTCATAGGTTTATTGGATGGGGGAAGTAACTTGTGAGAGGGGATCAGTGCTTATTCACTTTCTAGTGGGTAGGGCAGCATTTGTTGATTTGGAGTGATGGAACAGATTATTGGTTTGGACAGAAAAGAACTGATTGAGGGCAGAATTGGGTCCCCTCTGACTTAGCTTTCTCATGGTAGACAACGAAGAGACTGAAATATTTTCTTCATCAGAGCTGGAATCCTAGTTGGCTTGGCGCCTGGGATTTCATCTGTACTTAGTGTGGCCTTTTGCAAATTATTCCTGCAAAATGCTGAGAATGTTGGACTCCAGCTGACTTCAGTGAAAGTAGCAGGTGCTCAGCAGAGCTCTGGATCAGGCCCCCAGTGATGGAATCAAAGCAAGAACCCCAGACCTTGCTTTCAAAATAAGGCAATGAGTGAGTGACCAACATGATCTGATTACCATATTGTGTTCAAGTCTCATAGTGTGAGCTCCGTTCCAGTACAGTATACAGTATTGGTATACCACTGATATGACAAATGCTTACTATTGGGTGCAGTGCTTTATATGAGAAGTAGCATCATTTATTTCAGTAGGGAGCTCTAAGCGTATTAATGTTTATTGAATTGGGCTGGAAGATTGTTAGCTTGCTGAAAAAGAACGTGGGAGCCTTAAATGGCCTGTTCTACGCACCTTGCATAGTTACTTATGCCTGCACAAAATGTTAATATGTACAATGCCAGGTTGGTAGGGTTTGACAACCATTCTGTGCAGGTGCAAATAGCTGCAAACAGAGTAAAGAGTCAGGCCCCAGTCTTTTTATTAACGAAGTGTGTAACGCTTGTTAGGAACTGCATAAATAACAAAACATCTCTGTTACTATAAAACATATGGTATTTGTGGTTGTATTTTAAAGATACACTGGGTGGGGTTTAACTCTAGAAACTTTACCTATTTCTAAAATTGATACACTGGCTAAAAATATCAAAACAAAAAGCAGTCAAGTAGCACTTTAAAGACTAGCAAAATAGTTTATTAGGTGAGCTTTCGTGGGACAGACCCACTTCTTCAGACCATAGCCAGACCAGAACAGACTCAATATTTAAGACACAGAGAACCAAAAACAGTAAGCAAGGAGGACAAATCAGAAAAAGATAATCAAGGTGAGCAAATCAGAGAGTGGAGGGGTGGGGGGGAAGATCAAGAATTAGACTGAGCCAAGTATGCAGACGAGTGCCTATAGTGACTCAGAAAGTTCCCATCACGATTTAAACCATGTGTTAATGTGCCGAATTTGAATATAAATGTCAGCTCGTCCACTTCTCTTTCTAAAACGGAGCAATAATTTCTCTTCAGTAACACACATACCTTGAGGTCATTGACAGAATGCCCCATTCCATTAAAATGTTGACTGACTGGTTTGTGGATCTGGAGTGTCACATGGTTTAAATCGTGATGGGAACTGTCTGAGTCACTATAGGCGCTCGTCTGCATACTTGGCTCAGTCTAATTCTTGATCTTCCCCCCCACCCCTCCACTCTCTGATTTGCTCACCTTGATTATCTTTTTCTGATTTGTCCTCCTTGCTTACTGTTTTTGGTTCTCTGTGTCTTAAATATTGAGTCTGTTCGGGTCTGGCTATGGTCTGAAGAAGTGGGTCTGTCCCATGAAAGCTCACCTAATAAACTATTTTGCTTGTCTCTAAAGTGCTACTTGACTGCTTTTTGTTTTGATAGTGTATAGACTAGCACGGCTTACTCTCTGTGGTGAAAAATATGTGAGAGCCATGCTGGAAACCCCTGGACACAGGAAGTGATGTTTAATAGAAGTAGTAACTGAATTATATTGTGGTATTTTCAGGGTGTAGCCAGACAAAAAGTGAAATGTTGTGATTCTAAAAGGAGATGCAGGTGGTTTTGAGAAGTGAATTAGGAGGAGAGGAGTGGAAGGCAAAATTAACATCCTCATAGTGTGTTACAAAGATACGGATATCCTTGTCACTTATTAAAGTTTTATTTTGTTCCCCCATGAACAAGGCAATTAATTATTTAGAATACCAATCAATCTGGGATTAGATGTACTAATCAAGCACATTCTAGCTGCTAAGTATTTCTCACTTAAGACACTGATCAGCTGTGGGATGCTCTTTAGATCATTGAGATGGGTGTTTTACAGACAGTGTGCTTTAACTCCCCTGAGGTCAAATCCTTGACATCCTCAGCTGGCCCCTGTAGATGGTTGAATGCCAGCCCATTTGACAGACTGTAATTATTTTCCATTCTGATGCCCTTTATGTAGGTATTAGGGGATCAAATTTCTGAGTGAGTCAGGAAAGTTTCTTGCACAGCAAGCAGCTAATGGGTTGAAAATGAGCCTCTTTTGTTATGTTGATTATTTTGCTACTTGATGTTGTTGGAACCCCGGAATGGATATTCAGGACTGACTTGAAGATCTGTTTGCTTTGTTTCTTTTTTGGTCAATCCCTCTTTGGTGCTATGATGGGCAGAGTAATAAATTGAGACCATTCCCATTGGTTTTTCTTCTTACTGTATTCCTTGGGGTTCTGTGCAGGGCCTGTCTGAGGAATAATTAGAACAACTTAAGAGTAGATTCCTGATAAATAATTGAATAAACAGGCACATTGTTTGCAGTAGCAATGTGATTGCAAAATTAGGCTACTGCATAGCAAGTTGCTATACTGTTTCCCCTTATGTTGACCCTTGTAGTAATTGGAATTTCAATTATTCATTTTCAATTATAAGCATGGCATGATGATCACAAATGTCATTAACTATTAAATTGTATCTAATGATGGATGGACACTTTTATGGATCATTTCTTTATTTAATGCTATACATTTAGGCAGAGCTTTTAAAATATTAAGAATTTGGTAACACGCAATTTATGTCCAGTAGATGAGACCTACTCTCATGGACACCAACCAAGCAACTCAAGTTTTCATCTTTGGTGGTACTGCATGAAAAGTGATGCCAAATGTATGTCTCAGATTCAGATACTTTCCAATGTAATTTAATAAGGTAAGTGAGTAGAGTAAGATATTTGCTCTCTCCCTCACTTCAGAAGATAATATCCCTCTGCCTGTAAATGGGGCCTATCTTGTACTGCCACATGCTAAGTTCCCCACATCAGTATGGAGCATCATGTGGAATGTCATATAACAGAATTCGATGCGGATTCCCACACCTGGGTTAGACTACTTGCCCATTTATGTCAGTCCCTGTTGATAGCATAGAGAGTTAGGGCCCAGTTTTAGAGTATCCTCACTCTCACTTTATCTCAGGATCTCTCCATGTAGCAACTTAAGGTTCTCACTCTTGTTGCTCTCACTTTGATAGCCTCACATCCTCCCAACACCCAGATGGTTTGTTTGTTAATTGGCACCTACCCTAGGCCTTGGTTTCTGTCTTTCTTAAACCCAGTTCTCAGTGCCTGAAGCAGAAATGGGAAATCGTCCATCACTCTGACCGCACCTTTGCTCCTGCTTTTCACAGCTTTGCCAGCAGACTGATGAAACTGATTAGAATTGTACAATCCTAGTTAGTTTTGTGTTGCTGCCAGCACTTCCAAGAAAACTGCTGCTGTGCAGATTGCCCAGCTACTCTCACCTTAGGTGCTGTAGGATTCTGCAGATTTTTTTTTCTCATTCTGGTGAGTGGCAAAAACACAGGATGGCAGGGGGATTCCCTTAATGCCTGGGATCTTAAACGACACCCTCCCCACCTAATCCTGCCCTGGTGTGCATCTCAATGTGGCATCATTTTCCTAGCCTGGTGACCCGGGGACCTGTGATTTTAGCTGTAGCAAAGTGAAATCTCAGAAATTGTAGTGGTACAGTAATAAAAATGAGAGAGAGCTGATCACAATCTGTCCTTGATGTGAAGCTCCTGCTTTTTCAGGATCTGCAGGTGGTCCTGAATTATTAACTAAATCTGATTGCTGGTTGTAAATTACCTGCAATCAGATGGTAAAAGACTTGGGTATGATTGCAGACAGCTCAGTGAAAACTTTTAGCCAGTGTTCAGCAGTGGTGGTCCGAAAAGCAATCCAGTGATTAGAATGTATAAATGACAGTTAGGAAAATAATGTGGAAAGTATTTTGGTGTCTGTGTCATATAGAAATGATTGGTCCTGCATTCAGGTCCTGTCTCAACAAACATGACACTGTCAGAAATAGAAGAGAGACAGAGATTGTGAAAATAGCTAGACTTGAGGAACAACTTTGTATGAGAAAGGGGAAAAGAGATAGGCTCTGTTTAATTTAGAGAAAACTGAATAAAAGGGAGATTTGCTAAGGCATACAGAATAATGAATGGAATGAAGAAGGTAAATCCGATCCTCCCTTGCAAGTTTGTTTTTAACACAAGAACATGAAGGTATCAAATGAAACTGAGTGGCAACAAGTTTAAGACTGATAAATTGACTTTCTCGCACAGTTTATCATGTAAAACATGGAACTCATTGCCACAAGATAGTGAACCATCCTATGGTAGAAGTAGAGCCCATCTATAGTGATTGGCTTCAGCTCTCATGGTATGCCTAGTTTGGGAGCATTTGGAAAATAAGTTCAGGCCTTTTCATCAAGGTGCTACTGTAGTTTCGTTCACTAGGGCATCTCTGCAAATCACAAATGTTAATGAGCATTCCTGTGAGGTAGCAGAATGTTGTTATTCCCCTTCTGCAGATGAGGAGTGGTGACCCTGAAGGTGAAATTCACTCCTGTGCAGTGGGATGGTACACGTCAGAGTTATGTACTGCTTAAATCCCCCGAACACAATTTAAGTGGGCCTTAAGTGGTACATAGACTTTGTGCTGCCTTTTTCCCTGGGAGTAAATTTCACCCAGATAGATTAGCCTGGAGTCTGGCAGGAAGCCTGTGGCAGAACTGTGTATTTAATGAGTGTTATCCCAGCACCTTAGCATGCTATGCTGGAGGGAGCAAGAGTGTCTTGGTTTTAATATAAGTACAATGCATTCAACCCTCTTTTTGTCTTGTGTGTGTGTGTGTGTGTGTGTGTGTGTGTGTGTGTTTTAAGTTTGACTTTTTTTCTATAGTAAATATAGGATAATAATCCACTGTGAAATGCATTAATTACTCTCCTCCCACCATGCTGCGTGCGTGCAGTTCCTGCTAGAAAGTAGTGGCACTTGGTGCTTAGATGCTTTGCACAATTCCCAGTTTAAAGTCTCTTTGAAGTCTGACTGTGTCAAAATCAGGCCTTGGGTTTTGCCTTCTCAGTATTTCGCAGTGCCCTGTGGCACATATAATGATTTCTGGGCCTTAAAGGGAATTTGTCAACGATTGTTGCCAATTTGATGTCTTTACGATATGACCTGGAAACTGTGCTCCTGACAACTTGGTGGTGTTAATAATATGGACTACAGGTAGGTTGTGCCAGTAGTTAAGGAGTCACAGTGCAGCGTGACAGTTTAATTTGGTGCTTTGATGAGACTTGTCTGCAAAGAGGTACAGAGTACAAAAGATTGCTAATATGATGCTGGCTGCAGCTCATTAAGGGATTCCTGGAGTTCTTTAACTTTTTTAAAAGCACACATATTTAGAAGTAACCAATTGTCTTGATTTTAATGCATATTTCACAAATTGCAAGGGCATTGTGATCATCTGAACAATAGTAACTGTAATAATACTTAGTTCTTACATAGGACTTTCACATCATTGGGTATCTCAAATGGATCTGAGGACTCACCATTTGAAATAACAAAGCCAGTCATGTAGTCGTGGAACAGACGTATGAGGTTAATAAATCTTCTCGGGCAGCCAGGTTTTGACAGGATAATCCACAGAGCTTCTCTGTTGACAGTGTCAAACACCTTGGTCAGGTCTATAAAGACAGTGTACAGATCCAAGTTCTGCTCCATGCACTTTTCCTGGACCTGATGAACAGCAAAGATCATGTCAATGGGGCTGCGGCTTGGGCAAAAACCACACTGTGCCTCTGGTAGGTTCTCCTCTGAGATGCTAGTGATCAGACGGTTGAGGATGACTCAAGCCAAGATCTTCTCAGCAGTACAGAGAAGGGAGATGCCCCGGTAATTTCCACAGTCAGCTTTGTTGCCCTTGTTCTTGAAGAGCGAGATGATTGTGGCATCCTTAAAGTCTTTGGGCATATCTTCTTCTTCCCAGATGCTGATCAGGATGTTGTGAAAGGCTTCAAGTGACACTGGTCCTGCCACTTTGAAAATTTAAGCAGGGATACTGTCCATCCCAGGGGCTTTGCCAGAGCAGGTCTGGCTGATTGCCTTTTTGACCTCATCCATTGCAGGAGGCAGATCAAGACTGTTTATTTTGAGTTTCTGAGGGATCTGGTCTAGGGCCACAGGGTCAACAATGGAGGGTTTATTGAGAAGGTTGCTGAAGTGCTCTCTCCACCTATTGGTGATGCTGTTCTTCTCCCTCAGAAGGGTCATGCCATCTGCTGACAGGACAGGTGTAGTACTTGGCTTTGAAGGTCCATATATAGCTTTGACTTTGTTCTTTCAAATGGTGGGTCCTCAGATCCATTTGAGATATCCAATGGTGTGAAGCAAGGGTGTGTGCTGGCCCCAGTGTTATTCAACCTCTTTTTCATGTGCGTCCTCAGCCACACAGTTAGGGACCTGGACCACGGAGTGTACATAAAATACATACTTGATGGGTCACTTTTCAACCTTCATTGTCTGAATGCTAAAATGAAGACACTTGAGAGGCTCATTGTTGAAGCCCTTTTTGCTGACGACTGTGCACTTGTGGCACACAAGGAATCTGATCTCCAGCTCATTGTCAACAAGTTTGCTGATGCCACTCGCCTCTTTGGTTTGACCATCAGCCTCGGAAAGACCGAGGTACTGTTTGAACTTGCTCCAGGATCTGATGCTCTCCCCACTTCAATCTTTATTGAAGGAACAGAGTTAAAAACAGTAGAGGAGTTCAAATACCTTGGCAGGGTGATAGCCAATGATGTCTCCCTTGACAAAGAAATCAATGCCAGAATCTGTGAGAATCTGTTAGGCCAGCCGGGCACTAGGACGTCTGAGAGCACGAGTGACGGATCAGCACAATATCCGACAGTCCACTAAACTGAAAGTGTACAAGGCTGTAGTCCTGACCAGTCTCCTGTATGGCTGTGAAACTTGGACCTTGTACAGAAAACATATAAAACTACTGGAGCGCTTCCACACACGCAGCCTGAGGTCAATACTGCACATTCAATGGCAGGACAGAGTTACAAACCTGGAAGTCCTAGACAGAGCAGGAACCACAAGCATTGAAACCATGATTCTGAGAGCCCAGCTTCGCTGGACAGGGCATGTCATATGAATGGAGAAATCAAGAATCCCTAAGCAACCGCTCTATGGTGAACTCTCCAAGGGCAAAAGGTAGGCTTCGCAAGAGGTATAAAGACTGCTTGAAGGCCAACATTGCTCATGTTGATTAGGAACAGAGAGAAAGCCATGCTAGTCTATATACTATCAAACAAAAAAGCAGTAAAATAGCACTTTAAAGACTAACACTATAAAGTCTTTAAAGTGCTACTTTACTGCTTTTTTGTTTTGATTGCTCATATTGATTTAAAACCAGATCAGCTAGAGCAGCATGCAAAAGACCGAACAGGCTGACGTACTCTCGTACGACATGTGTATGACAAGTTTGAAGAGCAGTAATGCGTACACCTCATTGATGCTCATGAGAGGAAGAAAGCAACAGCAGCAGCTGCACCAACAGAGCCAGGACAATTCCCTTGCCCCCACTGTGAACGCCCATGCCGTTCAAAGCTTGGACTCCTCAGCCACATGCGATTCCACAACTGATGAGCCTGTGCCAGCTCAAGACGTCATCGTCGGACACGACGGACTACCTACTACTACTACATAGGACTTTAAATCTGCAATGTACTTAGCAAACAATAACTCTTTCTGTGCCTTTTCCCTCACTCTCTGATGCAGCTAAACAGCCAACAATGGCCCTGGCTGAATCTAGAGAGGGGAGCCTCAGCTCCCATCCCATGCTCCCTGAATGGCATGTGAGTGGTGGGAGTCTTAGGGCTGGGGCAGTCCCAGATGGGGTGAGGCACACCCCCAGGCACCCCCTTTCACCTGTCTGATGATTCTGTCTTTTCTCGTTGTTATTATGAGAAACAATCCCATTCAAGGCACATCCCATTGATCTGGCACAACCAAATCCTCATGTTGCCTTAGGCTGTGATAAGAGGCAGTGGGCATACCTAATTTGGTGGTCCTAACTCTTACTGTTTAGGAGAAGTTCTTGACCAAACAATCTGTCTCAAACATATAGTTGATTAGTTATAACAGCTCCAGTGAGATACGTGGTTTTTGTGGTTCAACAAGACAGGCAAAGTATTGATGGAGCTGATTTTGTAGATTCATAGACCTTAAGCCCTGAAAGTGACCTATATGATCATGTAGTCTGACCTTGTGTATAATGCAGTTCATAGATTTTAACCCAGAAATCCCCACATTGAACCAGTATCTTGTGGGTTACTTAGAACATCTCATTTACTCTAGGGTAAATCCAGAGTAATTACACTGCTGTCAATGCATCTCGATGAGAATCTGGCCTGTCTTCACTGTCCTTATGTTATTGGGTTTTATTTATTATTTGTATTCAGGTGGCAACAAGGGGCCTCAGTCCCATTGTTTTAGGCACTATAAAAACATACTGCGAAAAGAATGCCCCCTCCCCAAAATCTCACTTTGCAATATCATACAAAACATGGCCATCTTTGACTGGCATTGAATGGGAGGATGCCATTTCCAGCATGTTTGTGGAAAGCTGACAATGAGTTTGGATCGTTTGTAAGAACCTGGCAAACCTGCACCTTTTGCTGGTTACCTTTATGTGTTTCAAAATCTAAGCTGTTGTTTAAACAAAAAAGCTCTAGCCCTTATACTTTCAAAGAGAGCATCTAAAATGTGAACTCAGTCAACACTGTGACATTGCGTCTGCCTGAGTCTGCAGACAGCCTAAAACCATGGCTCTGAAAGAAACATGAATTGTTTGTTTTTCTTCCCAGAGACGCTAATTCTGAAATCCAACTCAGCTGACGTTTCCAAGGATCTGAAGGGAGCAAAGTGCCCAATTCCTAGAGATTTTGAATGGGGCATGTATGCCTAGAAAGAACCCTGTGGACATTCTAGCCTTAAGTGTCAATATTTTAATTATTTCAACACTAGGCACAGAACACAAGAAAAAAGAAAAATCATGCTATCTGTGAATAGTGTTTTAGAAAGTATTGTATAGTGTCCCAACAGGCCTAAGACTCCTAGGTGCTTCCACAATGCTGTATAGTCACGCTGGGATTGTTAGATTGTGGGTGGAACAACACTATTCTGTTGACACAGGGCTGAAAATCTGACGAGAAAGAAAATGTCCTTGAACTACATTGAATTGAACTGTTTAACTGGCGATGTTCCAGAGAAATGAAGAGCAATTTGGACACTCTTGTATGAAGAAATTTTATGCTAGACGGGAACATTTTCACGCCTTGTGTTAGAGACAATGTTTTTGAAGGTTTGCAGTATGTCAAAATAAACAGAGGCACAAGCGGACCAAATGAATAAACTGGTGGATGAGCTCTTCTTTATCATCTGTTTTCTGAATGAATGCAACTACTGTACTTATATTCCAGCTGGGAAGTGAAATTAAATTGTCTGGATACTTGATGGCCCACTGTTTTTTTTAGAAAGCTATTAAGATGCAATGTTGTCTAGTAGATGACAGCCTCCTTGACCCTCTGTACCACCCTGCTCCCAGCTCTGCTGGCTTCATCACTGTGCAGAAGGCAGCACATTGGGGTGACCCTATTTAGCGTTGTCTTCCACTAAGTGGCTGTTTAGTGAGAGAAAATATGTTAGGCCAATTCTTCCATTTTGCCCTTCCACCCACCTGGAACATTTTCGGATGGTTGCCTTGTCTTGGAGAAGTGCAGTGGCACAAGAAGACGTTCTATACAAGCAGGTTCATCACTCACTTGACAATCTCAAAGTGTGGAGAAAAAAAGCAGTAAGCGCAATTTTAACATAGAACCTGGCCAAACTTTCTGAGCCAGAGTGATCTAAGGGTAAATGACACCTCTCTGACTTCTCTGTACTGGCTGTTCTCACTGTGTTCCCCTATGATTTACCCCAGTGGAAGGAGAGGAGTCTTGGAATTGCTGCTCTTTTTCAGGGTAAGCTCTCAGCAGAGAAGGGGGGCTTTATGCAGTGAGCGAGCCTCTAAAAGAGCCCTGCCGGTAGAGGCAGCTGAATCAAATCATGCTGCTTTCTTGGCCATGTCCTCTTCCCTGCTAGTGGCTCTGACTTTCTGCACCCTGCCTGGCATGGCTGGGTTGGCTTTTGTCCACCAGATTCTGTGGAAACTGCCTGGATAGACCCTGGCCCTCATTTCCTAATAGTAATAATAATAATAAAAGTTAAGTGTGTTGGATGGAGTTCATCATTACTTATTGAACAGCTGACTCCCTTTCTTCACCATCATGTTATTAATCCTAACTGAGGTCCTGATGATACAGCACGGAAGTGCATTAGCATCCATACTGTAGCATAAATCAACAGAAGCACCACATTCTAAGTGCAGACGCTGTTGCACTCTGAAAAGGAACCCTGACAGCACCATTGTGAGCTTCCATGCGTATCCCTCAGATCAAAACATATACAAGTAAGACAAAAATGTCAGCACTAGTAATACTGTCTGGTCTCTAAAAATCAAGCTGCTTCCTCCGTGGCCAGGTCTTCAGTAGGGGAAAAAGCCAAAGTAAGATACACAACTCAAGCTATGAGACCTGTGTAGCTGGAGCCGATGTATCTTAAATTTTTTGATTTTTGCTGCTGTCCCCACAGTGGGAGGTCAACAGGAGAACCTCTCCCATCGGCTTGCCTTACGCTTTGTGACTGAGGAGTGCTGTGGTTGTTGGTGATGCTCTGATAATTTGATTTAGTGTAGCCACACTGCATGTGCTAAATTGAACCTTGGAAGGTGGACTGCCAGCACGTAAGTATAGACATGCCCTAACCTCGTCATCATTTTCACAGGTTCTGCAAAGTTTAAAATATTGTTGATGACGCATAAGCTCTATAGAACCCAGATCAAACTCCTGAAGCTGAAGAAGTGCCAACAGCTGCCCATGGGCAAGAGAGTAGGGAGGCCCACCTTCCTGCCTCTTGGGGGGAGGGGTGGGGCTTAGAGCAATCAGCCTTGGGGCCCACCTCTGACCATTCATGGAGTGGTGATCTAGCACTCTACAGCATTTAAAAGTAGGGCCACAGTAGGGCCTATCCAGCTGCCGCCATTGCTACTACAGTAGCTGGAGCTCCAGGTCCCTCTGAAATGCTGGGCCCAGGGGTAACTGTTCCCTTTGTTGCCCCCCTTTCCCTCCCCACTGGCAGGCCTGTTAAGCTGTATTGGCTTCGGAGTGCTGCCAGCAGTAAAAATTTGATTTTGCTACTGAAATTAGAGGCTTAAGTACATAGTACCAAATCCTGAGGGCCTTGCTCATTTCCGGCTTAGCGTGTGTTTGGGGAAAATTTCCTATGGAAGTTAGTGCTTTAACCTGAGCAAGAACTGAGAAGCAAATATGTTGAGTAAGAGGGGGACATTTTTAGTAACTGTCAAAAAAGTCACAGCACTCCAGCCACGTATCACCACCTCTGAATTGCACTCACATTTCAGATACTACTTTGAATATGTACAATCCATATGCATTGTTCTGCACAACTGTGGTTGGGCAAAGAGATGTCCTGTCACTTTGAGTTGTTACTAATTAAAGTTCTCAAGTGTACTGAAATGCATTTGCTTACTCAAAGAGCCGAAGTGTGAAGATGTTCTCAGAATATGAATGAATCCCTACACCAATGCTGCAGTCAGCATGGCATTCATTTGGTGTGCTGGACTGGGAATAGGTTAAATATTTTAGTGCAGTCTGGTGATTACCAGATGACTCATGAATCAGACTCAGGTTTTGTTGTATTGAGGAGCCCAATACTTCCTGCCAGGGCTTTGTTTTTGTCTTCAGTCAATGCCCCTGAAAGGGCATAAAGGCCCACCTTAAAAGGGAATGGGTTGAGATACCAGTCAGCCACTTAAAAAAAGATCCTTTTTGGAGAAGGAGAGAAGAAAAGGCAAATGGCAACAAATCACTCTAGGCAAATGGCTGGTTAAATACTTTTGGGGCAGAATGGGGAGGGGAGGTTCCCAAGTTCAGACACTTCTGCTTAAAGCAAACAGCTCTTTTCAAGCTCTGTTTTTTCAGTGTAGTTGTTTGCACTGAATCCACACAACAGTCCAGATCTTGTGATCTCCTGAGCGGATGAATGACCAGCTTCTTCATCTGCCTCTGAACCCTTCACACAGGATTTCTGAACGGTTATTTGCAAAGAGCAAAGCTGCCCCTTAGCACAATGTCCTCTAATGAACCAAAAGGAGAACCGTCTTCACTCTGAAGTGAGCCCATTGTTGTGGCACGTTGGAATGCTGCAACATCTGCTTCAGAAGCTCCTTTATTTTATTCCTCCACACAGATTGTTCTTTTAAAGAAACTAATCTTGATTCAAATCTCTTAAAAACTTAGTCTCATGATCCAGGAAGAGGCTATGGAAGTTGCTTATCTATTGTGTTTGTATAAGTTCTCTTATCTTGCCTGGCTAGTCATGCATTCAGATGCATCAGAGTTTCATATCATCCTCTTAGCCAGATCCTCAGCGTGGTTAAATCAATGGAGCTCCACTGAAGCTCACAGAATTACACCGTTGACTCATTTGGCTTCAACAGAGCTGCAATGATTTACACCTGCTGAGGATCAGGCTGCAGGGCTGGATGGTATAAGAAACTTGTAAGAAATAAAGGCCTATGGATAATGGTAGGATTTTATGCCATGATAACAGAGAAGTTGTATATTTTATTAGAGCATCAGCTGTATTGGTGCACCACAGGATCTCACCTTTCTTGAAAAGACAGTTGGGATTCAATTCCACAGAAATAATAAAACAAAGCGAAGAAGAAGAAAATGGTCTCCCTCTATAATTTTATACAAATGCTGCCCAAGAGTAGTTTTCTCTGAAACCCAAATCAGCATCTTGCATTGACATTAGTTGCTTTTGTTATTGAAATGTTTTCTACAGCTATGCATAAAATCAAATAATTGTCAACGTGTTGAAATTGCATATCATGGTTGCACATATAATAGAAATCTAACAGTTTCCCTTTAATTAAAGAGAAGTATAGTTAAAGCTGTGTTCTCTGGCATGTTGGGGAGATTGGGGGAGGGTTAGTTCATTGATTTATTCGGGTTAACTGAGATTTCTACTTTACCAATGGAATACCTGAATTAGAATACCATAAAATTAATAAGATATAACATAATATACAAATATGCACCAATCCAGAAGTAGTACCACACTGCAGAGTGGTTGGTTTCTCAAAGCGCTTAGGTGAATAGAGATAAAGTTTTCTACACAGTAGGTAATATTATTACACTACATATCACTATGGGCGGCACATGGTACACCCAGATCACTGAAATACACTTAACACCATAACTGTGCTGAATATAATCTCAGATGATTCAGAAGACACTTTAGGATCTTGTGGTCATCATTATCAACATCAGTTACCATTGTAGATGTATAAGGTGTAGGGGATTGGGGTGAATCAGTCATGGCCTTGTATGCCACACCTGGAAGCTTCTTGTTTGAATAAATCCCTGATTTTAGCTTGCTTACTTGTCTTCTGCTTCTCTTGCATAAAAGTAGAGTGCAGAATAATGTAATTACATAAGGTTTTGGACAATATCTTAGTCCTGGATGCTAGACTGAAGATTTATATTGGGAAATATAAGAAATGCTGGTTAATTGGGCTTTCTGGTTAATAAAGAACTGGATAATAGAGCTTTTACTGTAGGTAGAAGTTGTTGTAAGATCCCCATTTTGGGTTTACTTTCCTCTTGTTCCACTGGGATTTTTATGTAAGTAGTGGCCATATGATCAGGCTTCGAAAGGGCGAGAATTGAATCTAGCTGTAGAGAATTTTGCAGACTGAGTGGCAGACTACATAGCGTTAGTTCTAGCAAGAAGTGAGGAAGAATCACAAGGAATTAATAAAGCATGAACCCCTGGCACTCAGACCTCTCCAGGACTGTCTCAGGTGTGTACTCACATGGGCAAAGAGAGTGGGGCACTGCATTCTGTGGTGCAAATGGGCATCAAGGAATTGATGCTGCTTTACACCAGCTGAAAATCAGTTGGGGAATTTTGTGATGGAGGTCAGTCCAGACAGGGGTTCCTTTTTTGCTTGTTTTGGCCCTTTTGTCAATTGCCATTTCTCTTAGCCAAAGAACCCAGGTGCCCGTTTTAGGGATTAGGGTTGTCCTCTCAGAGCCTTCTCTTAGAGGAATGGCCTTACTGGCAGACTGGTGAAACAGGGCAGCCCACCCTGGAATCTGATGCTGGCTGGGAAGTCTACCATGCCTTCTTTTACTCTTCTGCCATCTCTTAGGAATCCCAGTAGGGAAAATCCCACGGAAATAAAACATCCAGGGAAAGAGGAGGGGGAGTTGGGGAAAACAGATCTTTCTGTTCCTTACAAGAAACACACTCCAACAAATATGCAGGTGAACTGACTGTTCAGCTGAAGACTGATCACTTTCTGTGGCAGTTAATGGTGTGTAGTGTTCTACCTAATTCAGAATGTTTAGATCAGGGTTCAGCAACTCCTGGCGCAGATGCCAAGAGTGGCATGCAAGACAGTTTTCGTCGGCACATGAGATGGGACCTAAGTGCCCCGCACCCTCCCTTGTGGCCAGGAGCTTGCTAAAAGCCATTCTGCCTGTGGATTATCAAAACACCAGCTCATGTTACCAACCACCATCTAAATGATAAAGCTCTGCATCTTAATTTATTTATTGAAGAAGCTGTTGTAAGTAGGACTGTTGTTGACTTTAAAAAGTATTCCCAGCACTCAGACTGTACGTACAGGTCAAAAGATCGAATTGCAGTACTTCGCCTTCATAAGGTTGCTGACCCCTGATCTTGAGCGTAGCAAAAGCAGATGCAGAAAAATAAGGAGGGCATTACTACAGCACATGCTGGGAAGTTCTTGGAAAAAGTCTTTTGACATCTCCTATCATGGGCACTTGTAATGAACACTGAGACTGCAGTCTGCTAAATGGTTTGTAGGGATAAAATGTACATCCGTCTATCTGTCCATTCTATCTAGTGTATCTCTCTCCTGTATCAGGTTCTTGTACAGCATCTTTTGTCTTGATAGTTTCCAACCACTCTACACTCAATTAATTAAGCCTCACACAACCACTCTTGGGTAGCGAAATAATTTGTTAATTAATCATCAGCAAGTATCTTAATTTTTACTACTTGAATAGCTTTTCATCTTAAAAGGTCTTCAAGTGTTTCACAGACTATGGGCCCAATTTTGAAAACAGACACTTTATCAGGTGCCCACACCCTGCATTATGTCTGCTCCAATCAACACTGAATCACTCCAGCAGCTTTTCATTAATATCATTTTAATAATTATGTTGTACTCACCTTACCTAGTGCACCTTTCATGGGTGCATTTCAAGCTACACAGAAATATAAATGCAGTATTTGTCCCTGATTCACAGAAATGAATCTGATTGCTATCATAAGAACTTAAGAATGGCCATACTGGGTCATACCCAAGGTCCATCTAGCCCAGCATGCTGTCTTCAGACAGTGGCCAATGCCAGGGATTCCAGAGAAATGAGGAGAGCAGGTAATTATCAAGTGATCTATCCCTTGTCACCCATTCCCAGATTCTGACAAAAAAGAGTTAGGGACATCATCCCTCCTCATTCTGGCTAATAGCTGATGATGGGCCTATCCTCAAATATAATTATTATTATTTCGCATTCGATAGGGAAAATGTGATTCCAAATGTTTAAGTGAAGGGCTCACAGTCACACACAGTTGTTATCACTAAAATAGAGAATGTAACCTAATGGTGAACTGGTTCCAATGAAGAACTTGTCATTGACTTCAGTGAAACTAGGATATCACAGCAGGTCTTGTGACTCACCGTCCTCTGCTCTAACCACAAGACCATGCTGGTTGCCAAAGTGCTATTTTGAGCTAAGAGACACTGGCATCAGAGTGATCATTAGAGGTTCCTCAAAGACATCACCTTCCTTCCTCCAGACACCCCCCTCTTCTAACATCAATTCAGTACTTGACATTATCACACTGGGGAGGCTTAGCTGCCTGTAAAGACCCATCCTGTTCATTTTATTTTTTTAAAGTGATGGATGGCAGGTGTGTTCCCGTTCTCTATTACAGCATTGTTTTCTCTCATTCTACCACAGAGTGACCAGGAAGGGAGATGATGATCTTTGTGTCTTGCTTTATTTTGATCCTCACCTCAGATTTATCCTGGTGAAGCTCCATTGACTTCAGTAGAGTCATTCTCCAACTTTATACTGGTATGAGAGAAGCAGGCTCATCATTTATAACATTCGTGTTTGGAATCCTCTGTACTTTGACTGTGACCCTAAGAGCAGGGAATCAAGGTTCTTTTCAGGGCTGTGCTTCTGATAGAAGTCCTGTTGCTGTGCAAATCAAACAAGGAAACACAGGAAGGAGGGGTAGTTCAGTGTGTAGGTTATGACAGTTGTCAGGGGTATCCAAGACTGAGAGGGACCTTACTCCATGTCTCTAATGAGAGACAGCCTTGCCTGTAGTGGCTGGGAATTAAGTGCTTCATGTAACTGCCCAGAGGCAGACTCAAACCTCTGCCCTCTGGAGCTTAGTGCAGGCACTTCTACGGCTTGAGCTAAAGGCTTGTTGGCTTTCAGCTTCTGCTGTAGAGGACACTTATTCTTCCTCTGTGAAGAGTTCTATCATTACATGGGACAGTGAACCGCACATAGGTGTGTGGGTTACACTTAACACCATGAGCATGTTAGCCACTTAAGCACTTCTGCCCCCACCCATCTTTCTCTTGCAGTTAGCATTGGGTACCTTCTATCCCCAAGTCCTTTTGAAGTATTCCCTTATGCTGTCTGGACCCTGACCCTGCTTGCTCACAGGAATCCAAGATCCTCTGCTCCCAAAGGAAAATTTACTCCAGTGTACCAGTTTAATTTTAAATCATAGAATATTCGGGTTGGAAGAGGCCTAGGGGTCATCAAATCGATTGCCCTGCTGAAAGCAGGACCACTCTCCACTAAATATCCACTCTTGTAAGCCACATGGCACTTGTGAGCACTTACCAGGAAACAAAAGTAGTTGTAGGGATGACTAGCGCTTCAGTGGAATTGAAAGAGAAAGATGAAAGGAAACTTTCTCAACTGAAAACAAAATCATAGGCTACGTCTACACGTGAAGCCTACATCGAAGTAGCCTATTTTGATGTGGCGACATCGAAATAGGCTATTTCGATGAATAACGTCTACACGTCCTCCAGGGCTGGCAACATCGATGTTGAACATCGACGTTGCGCAGCACCACATCGAAATAGGCGCAGCGAGGGAAGGTCTACACGCCACAGTAGCACACATCGAAATAAGGGTGCCAGGCACAGCTGCAGACAGGGTCACAGGGCGGACTCAACAGCCAGCCGCTCCCTTAAAGGGCCCCTCCCAGACACACTTGCACTAAACAGCACAAGATACACAGAGCCGACAACGAGTTGCAGACCCTGTGCATGCAGCATGAATCCCCCGCTGCAGCAGCAGCAGCCAGAAGCCCTGGGCTAAGGGCTGCTGCACACGGTGACCGTAGAGCCCCGCACGGGCTGCAGAGACAGCGTCTCTCAACCCCCCAGCTGATGGCTGCCATGGAGGACCCCACAATTTCGACATTGCGGGACGCGGATCGTCTACACGGTCCCTACTTCGACGTTCAACGTCGAAGTAGGGCGCTATTCCGATCCCCTCATGAGGTTAGCGACTTCGACGTCTCGCCGCCTAACGTCGAAGTTAACTTCGAAATAGCGCCCGACGCGTGTAGCCGCGACGGGTGCTATTTCGAAGTTAGTGCCGCTACTTCGAAGTAGCGTGCACGTGTAGACACAGCTATAGAGAGTTAAGTAGGGCCTGTACTCATTGATAATGATATTCCCTGTGTGATAGAAGAGTACATTCTTTCCCACTCTTTGCAAGATTCAGGCTGATGCAGATGTGGTTGGCTTCACAAGAACCAGGACCCAAAGACAGTTCCATTAAAAACAACCCTCCTGCAGAAGGTATCTCCTCAGTGAATGGATTGAAAGTACCTCTCCATCCTCTCTTATTCTGACAGGGGCCGCAAAGGGAGCAACTGTCCCAGGCCCAGCAATTCAAAAGTTCCTTGGGCCCTTGGCTGCTGCTGCTACAGCAGCAGCTCTGGCCTATGGAGCCTTTGGCTCTTTAAATTGCTGCTGGAGCCTTGTGTGGCATGCCCTGGGCAGCGCTAAGGGTGCGAAGAGAGGGGATTGCAATAAAGGCCAACATTTGTCATTATTCATAAGCAGTGCAATTCCCCGTTGTAATGTTCCTTTCTTTATTCCGAGTGGTTCTGATGGTTTGCAGTTGTCTCTGACAGTTTTCCATCGATTGTACTGTGATGGAATAAGGCTCGACAATTGACTCTTGCGTTACATCACCAACTAACCAAGTACAATGGTGGGATGGGCCATCTCTGAGAAGAAGTATGCCTTGGGAACTAAGTTTTACTTCAAGTCCATAAAGAATCCTTCCATTAGTTACATTATTCCTCAAACTGTATGTGTGCATTAATTTCACAATGATTATGAGTCTTGATAAATTACAAGCTTTCTGTAGATTCCAGCCCTTATAGATTAAGTACTATGTGAGATTTGTTTAATGTAGTGAGGTTGTCAGGCCTGAGATGAGAGTTGTTTGCCAAAAGAAGGGACCTTTTGCAGAGGTGCCGTTATGTCACATAGGGCACTTGCCAGGGATTTGAGTCTTTGCTCTACCATAGACTTCCTTTTTGATACTGGGCAAATCACTTTGCCTTAGTTTGCTATGTGCAGAATGGGAGTCATCCTAACAGTTTCTCACCTCACAGGGGTGTTATTGTACAGTGAACTCTTTCACATCCAGCATTCTTTCATCCGGAACTCTCAAATAACCGGCATTTTAACCACAAATAAATTTTAGTGACAGTTTCTGTAAGTACAGTATAGTGGAAGTAAATACAAATAAATCCAGTAAATACAGTATAAGTTTACAGTGTACAATACTACTCTTGTTGGTAAATAAAGTACTCTGTATTCATTTTGGTTTGTTTCTTAAAACCTAATCTTGTTTTTTCTTTAGGGTAATGCATTGATAGGTATACCTCTCTATTATCCAGATCATTTGAATATCTAGCAGCCTCCAAGTTCTGAGGCTGCTGGATATGAAAGAGTTTGCTGCAGTAAGAAGTCTGCAGATGATGTAATAGTGAGGGCCACATCAACAGGTAATATCAATAGAAGCAAATCATAGTTCCCTGCCCATATGTCACGAGAATTTTATTTTTGTTTTTTTTTGCCCAGTAATCTAATCCAGTTTGATTTAGATTTTTTTCCTCTCTCACCCAGCGAAGAACTACCAACCCTTGAAATCATAACACCGCTCTTTTAATGTTTTTGTGAGAGGGACAATGGTGACAAGTACTAGTTAGCAGAAGAGTATCATTGGCTTTGTATTTCGGACTCCTCAGACCTTTTTTGAAGGCTTCAGTGCTGTCTCTTTCAGCAGATATTCTGCTCTGCGATTATAAATAACTTTACAGGCTGTTTCTCTGTAAACACACTCCATTCTACCAAGCACATGGTAACACTGAAATCAAGAACCATGCCTGTCAACCTCAGAACAATGGGACTGCTACTTCTCAGCAGTACCCTGATTTGACCCGGCAGCCCTCTGGAGCACAGGCTACAAAAGATTAACATTGCAGTCTGCTGAGCCCTCTGGTGCGACTTGCTTTATCTTATAAGCTCTGCCGGAGGAATGAATTACCCTAGTTCATTAAGACTGGTTTTGAACTGTGGCAAGAGGTCACCTGCATGAGTCACCTCCAGTCTATTTTGCGAAGAGAGGGGATTGCAATAAAAGCCTGCTGGGAGGTTGAAGCTCAAGGGTTTTGTTTTCTTTGTTCTTCAAGGTGGGCAGAATAAAGGGTGGGGAAACCCTGATCAGGACATTTCCTAACACTGAATAGTAGACTATAGAAAATTCCTTTTTGTCCTTTTTTTAACCCATGAATGGGTGACCTCTTGATCTTCCTGACCCCTTTATTTTTGCCATGAAAGAAGTAAAACTAGTTGTGCCTATACAAAATCTTCTTTCTTTTCCATTTTCTCATGATTAAATTTCCTGCTGTGGTTTTTGTTCAAGTGCTCTGAATCTGCCTTTTGGAATTGGGCAGATGTTTGACTCTTGGAAGCAGCATTTTTTTTTTATTATTATTATTATTTAGCACTGGTCTGCAATCAAGGCATGTTCATCCACATCAAGAATAGATAAGAAAATGTGTTTCTATAGCACTATTCATATGTAACCACCTAAAAGTCCTTTGCAAGTGGTACATTTGGACACAGTAATTAGGAGTTTACATCAAAACATAGTCCAATGCACATAATGGTGTGGATAATAAAACAAAGGCTGTATCAGTGTTGCGTAGATTATGGAAATGCACTAATTACAGTTTTAAGCCCCTCCATACATCACCAACTCAAAATCGGGCAATGGAGAATGAGGCTGAGGGCAGATGGTGCATGGTGATATGTTTTAGGGGCTTTTTAAAAAGTGAGTTGAAACCAGCCACAAAGAGGAACACATTGGCTGTGTCTACACGTGCCCCAAACTTCGAAATGGCCATGCAAATGGCCATTTTGAAGTTTACTAATGAAGCGCTGAAATGCATATTCAGCGCTTCATTAGCATGCGGGCGGCAGCGGCGCTTCGAAATTGACGAGCCTTGCCGCTGCGCGGCGCGTCCAGACGGGGCTCCTTTTCGAAAGGGCCCCGCCTACTTCGAAGTCCCCTTATTCCCATGAGCTCATGGGAATAAGGGGACTTCGAAGAAGGCGGCGTCCTTTCGAAAAGGAGCCCCGTCTGGACGCGCCGCGCGGCGGCAAGGCTCGTCACTTTTGAAGCGCCGCTGCCACCCGCATGCTAATGAAGCGCTGAATATGCATTTCAGCGCTTCATTAGTAAACTTCGAAATGGCCATTTGCATGGCCATTTCGAAGTTTGGGGCACGTGTAGACACAGCCATTGTGATGAAGCGGAAGAAAATAGATGTATTTTAAAGATTTAGGAGAGTGAGATGCTCCGCTGGTGTAAATTGCCATAGTTTCATTGACTCTTGGAAGCTCTTTGAGTTTATGCCTGCTGAAGACCTGGTCTTTAACAAAAAGAACAAATTTTGGTTGATGCTTGGTACATTTTCTGGAGCTATATGACTAATACGAATAAGCTAATTCCTTCCTCCGAATTTACATACAAGCTATTAGAATTACATATACTGCAGTAGCATCGCTCAGGAACAAGAGAGTATTTAGATATGTGACATACAAATATTGAGAGTTTTGTTGTAAGGCAATAGAAAGGCTTCAGGGTTTCACCATGTCAATAATATCAGCACAAATGTATTATAATTTGCATGCAGTTGTTTCTGTATATTTTCTGTCCCTCAAACAGTCAGGGAGTTGACCAAGTGATTTACTTTCCTGGTCTGAAATACTGTTGTTAGTCTTTCCAACCATATGTTCAAATCCCATCAGGGTTAAGCTAGCATCTCCATATTGCTCTTCTGTGTAAATTGAGTTCCATTCTTTATATCCTCTGTACTCCACCCAAGATGTGGGTGCATTTCAGTGTAGCTGTGTATAAACAGTAATGGAGATAAAATACTGTGTTTGCTGTGGTGTTGTATCCACGTTAGTCCACAGAAATTAGAGGAGCAAGGTGAGTGAGGGAATACCTTTTATTGGCTATCCAAAGGTTAATCCAATAAAAAAATATTACCTCTCCCACCTGTTCTCTCGAATGAGTTGCTACTATAGGTGTCATGCGGTTTGGAAAAAATAATCATGTTCAACCACACAATTGATTATACTGTTAAAAATAATAGAATACCATTTATTTAAATATTTTGGATATTTTCTATACTTTCAAATATATTGATTTCAGTGACTACACAGAACACAGAGTACAATGCTCATTTTATAATTGATACAAATTTGTGCCGTAAAAACAAAAGACATATTTTTCTATTCACCTCATGCAAATTCTGTAGTGCAATCTCTTTGTCACAGAATCATAAGCTGTCTCCAATCCTCAAATAATTTGGGGTTAGCTTTACATGTTGTGGAGTCTTGCTGGCAGGCAGAAGGTTAACTCCCACTCACCTTAGACATGGGAACAGTGCCATTCAACCCAACTGGTTTCTTGGTGGAACAGAGTGGAACAGGCTTTGCTTTTGAATCAGGATGCTCATTTCCTCTATCAGAATCTGATGTGGTGAGACAGAAGGAGAGGGAGACAATATGTACCAGCCTTTTCTGGGAGTGACTGTGTTTGAAGTAAATTATTGCCCTAACTGTGAATTATGATTTTTGCAAGATCTTAAAAGCCAACAGCTGTGAAATTAACTTCTAACTGATTTTAATTGAGGTGAGCCAAAAATAAAAATATCAGAAATAAAAGTTTGGTATATCTGTTCCTCATGTTGATGTATGAATTTCCTTTTGGCACTTACGATATGTCTTTTTCTTTCAGACTTACACAGAATGTGTGTTTTGTTATCAAGTGTTACTTCATATAAAATCCCAGGATGTATGCTGAAGTTTAGAAACCAATTGGCCAACTGCGAAAGAAAGTTAAGGGGCTTGTCTACACTTGCCCCCAACTTCAAAGGGGGGCATGTTAATCAGGGCGATGGGAGATTCCTAATGAAGTGCTGGAGTGAATACACAGAACTTCATTAGGCTAATTTTCCTCCGCGGCAACTTCGAAGTGCCAAAATTCGAAGTGCTGGCATGCGTGTAGCCACGGGCACTTTGAAGTGCCTGCACTACTTCAAAGTGCCTTTACTCCTCTATAGAGCAGAGACTTCACTCTCCCTAGTGCATGGTCTCAGTGCCTCTGGGGTTACTCCTGGATGCATGGACAGGGAGATCTGAAGTAGAAGTAGAGATGTTATTTACTCCTGCCTTTGGCACTGGTGCTACTGCTGCTGGAATCCTGTGTCCTGTTCTGGTGCCCACAACTCAAGAAGGATGTTGATAAATTGGAGGGGGCTGAGTGAAGTGCCAGGAGAATTATTAAAGGATTAGTAAACAGACTCAAAGAGCTCAGTGTATTTAGCTTGATGAAGAGAAGGTTAAGGAGTGACCCGATTACAAGCTGTAAGTATCTATGAGAGAAACAAATATGTAACAATGGGCTCTTCAGTCTAGCAGAGAATGGTACAACATGATTCAATGGCTGGAAAATGAAGCCAGAGAAATTCAGACTGGGAATGGGCATAATTTTTTAACAGTGAGAATAACTAACCATTGGAACAATTTACCAATACTTGTGGGGTATTCTCCATTACTGAGAACTTTGAAATCAAGATGGGATGTTTCTCCTGTGAGATATGCTTTAAGAGTCATGCTGAGAAAGTTCTAAGTCTTTTATACAGTTGGTCAGACAAGATAATTGCAGTGGCCAGTTTTAGCTGGGGTATCTATTAATTTGTTCATTTGGGTTTGACATAAATGTAAAAAGCAACACCATCGAGTTGCAGGCTCTTTCCTGTAATGTAAGAGCCATATCTTCTTCCCCAGATGTGAGTGTAACCAACCAAAAGCAAAATCAGCCCCCAGGCAATTATTGGCTGGCTTATGTTCTAGGTGATTGAGAATGACTAATGCATCTCATAAATGTTTATTCTTGTTAATAACTGTGCATACAAATGTCTAATCCTCTTTTGAGCCCTACAAATCTTGTTACATTATAAGTTTGTTTTTTTTTTAATGGTAGATACCCCACCTGGAATGAAGGGGCGAGGGGGGGCTGCTGCACTCCCTGGCTACGTCTACACGTGCACCCAACTTCGAAATAGCTTATCTCGATGTTGCGACATCGAAATAGGCTATTTCGATGAATAACGTCTACACGTCCTCCAGGGCTGGCAACGTCGATGTTCAACTTCGACGTTGCTCAGCCCAACATCGAAATAGGCACAGCGAGGGAACGTCTACACGGCAAAGTAGCACACATCGAAATAAGGGAGCCAGGCACAGCTGCAGACAGGGTCACGGGGCGGACTCAACAGCAAGTCGCTCCCTTAAAGGGCCCCTCCCAGACACACTTTCATTAAACAGTGCAAGATACACAGAGCCAACAACTAGTTGCAGACCCTGTATATGCAGCACGGACCCCCAGCTGCAGCAGCAGCAGCCAGAAGCCCTGGGCTAAGGGCTGCTGCCCACGGTGACCACAGAGCCCCGCAAGGGCTGGAGAGAGAGTATCTCTCAACCCCCCAGCTGATGGCCGCCATGGAGGACCCCGCTATTTCGATGTTGCGGGACGCGGATCGTCTACACGTCCCTACTTCGATGTTGAACGTCGAAGTAGGGCGCTATTCCCATCCGCTCATGGGGTTAGCGACATCGACGTCTCGCCGCCTAACGTCGATTTCAACTTCGAAATAGCGCCCAACACGTGTAGACGTGACGGGCGCTATTTCGAAGTTACTGCCGCTACTTCGAAGTAGCGTGCACGTGTAGACGCAGCCCCTGTGTTGAAGTAGCAACAACCCAAATACATGGTTTCTGCCTTCAGCACCTCCATTATAGAAATTGTTCCAGCACCATTGCATGCTAGTGCCTCTCCCAATTTGGGCTTTTGGTTGCTACCATATTATAGATATTAAACAGTGACTATAATTTTCCCCCAATAATACTTTGTAGGCATGAGTTCTTCAGAATAATTGTGTGGTGTAATTTATAATTTTGGATTCTGTATATTAGTTTACATTCATTATCTTTGCAAAGTAGGATGGAAATTCCTTGATTTGGCTTTCTTTAAAAATAATCACTTTCTTTTTGTTTTTTGTTCACACAAAAATGCTTTTTGTCGTGGCATTTCAGCATTTCTGCCAGAAATTGCTGAGAGATGGTTTTGGATAATGAAATAGAGTGTACACTTACGAAATATGCAGCTGACTAAGCTGGGAGGGTTTGCAATCACTTTGGAGATTGCGATTCAAATTAAAATTGACTTTGACAAATTAGAGAAATGGCATGAAGTAAACAACATGAAATTCAGTAAAGACCAGTCCAAAGTACTTCACTTATGAAGCAAATATCACATGCATAGCTACAAAATGGGGAATAACTAGTTAGTTGTTAGTACTGCTGAAAAGGCTCTGGGGATATGTCAACACAGCACAGTTATTTTAAAATAACAGCTATTATTCTGAAATAACTATCCTAGGATCTGCATAATGCAATTGCTGTTTTGAAATTATTTCAAAATAGTGGTTGGCTTATTTTGAAATTGGTACACCTCATTGCACAAGGAATAATGTCTATTTGGAAATAGGTATTTGGAAACAGTCACTGTTAAAACAGGAATAGAGCCTATTTTGAAATAAGCCATGTGTCCAGTGGCTCTATTTTGAAATAGGCTCTATGGCTACAGTTACACTTACCTGAACTGCTGGCAGTGGTATGGAAATAGGAGGTTTCCAAAATGCAAATGGATGCAGTTGGGATGGTCTTTTCAAGTGATATCGTAGTATCCTCTTGCACCATGGATGACTCTTCTAGGGAGGGAACCCCAGTTATTAGGAAGAACCAGGTAAAAATAATGGGGGATTTGAGTATTGGAAATATAGATAGTTGGGTTTGTGGTGACTGGGAGAACTGTGTGGTAAATTGCCTGCGGTGTGCCAAGGTTTTGGATCTCATGACACATCTAGATAGACAAATGTGCAGGGCTGGGGAGGAGCTAGTAATTGCAGTGCATGTAGCTACCAGTTGTTTGGATTTCACCAAGAAATAGTTTTTATTATTAATGTGTATATTATCTATTTATTGTGTCTTTTAAAAGTTATTTTAGTATAGGAAGGGAGGGTTTAATTTGTTTTGGTATGTATTTTGTTCTTATCGTTGTTTTAATAGGGTTTTGTTTGCAGTTTCATTAGCTGATATTTAATATTTATGGTTTAATTTAGATAAAATGCTGAAATTATGAAAGCATTAAGACACCCAAAGGTTAACCAATAAAGTTAAGAGGGGGAAATCACTGGTTGTTTACCAAAGAGTGTGTGTGTTAGCTTTGCAAATTTGAATGAAAAATGTGAATGGAATTTTAGTGGGTTTTTTTGTTTGTTTGTTTTTTTAAAAAAAAGCTAATTAGACATTTAGGTTTAGGATGGACATGAGTAAAAACTTCCTAATTGTCAGAGTGGTTAAACATTGGAATAAATTGCCTAGCGAGGTTGTGGACTCTCCATCACCAGAGATATTTGAGAGCAGGTTAGATAGACATCTATCAGGGATGGTCTATAGAGGGTGCTGGGTCCTTCTTTGAGGACAGGGGACTGGACTTGATGGCCTCTCAACGTTCCCTCCATTTCTAGTTGTCAATGATTCTGATGTGTACCTAAATTTTACACTTTTTTAAATGTTTTTATTCAATGCTGAGGTTTTTTTTGTCATGTTGTAAATTGTTCATTATTGTAAGTTCATTGATGACAGATGGGGTGACCATATCTCCCCCACCCAAATATGGCACTCATGGGAATGATGTCATCCCAGCTAAAATGGGATGGGTGGTCATTCTATGTCAGGGCAGCTGCCACCTGACCCTGTGGCAGGGGTGCTCTCTGTCTCCAGGGGGCAGCTGTCACTCTCAGCTCCTCCATGACTTGCCGCATTAGAAACAGGGCTGCTGCCCCACCAGCAGCCATGCCAGTCCGGTTCCCTAGCCAGGGGATGCTGGGTGGCAGCCATACCAGTCCGATCCCCACAGCCGGTCCGACTCCAGGTTCCACCAGCTGAGGGAAGCTGGGATGCAGCCGCACCACTATGTTGGTCCGGCTCCAGGCTCCCCCAGCTGCAGAGGAGCCAGAACCAGGAGGCAGCCACAGAATACAGGGCAATTAGCCCCTTTTGCAGAATAAATCGGGATGCCAAGATGGCCAGGAAGACAACCCTAAAGCTGTTACTGCCAGAGCTGGGTCTGCATGGTGGGATGAATCACTTAAAATTTCCCATTTTGGTCATTTCCTCCAAAGCATCTGGCCTTGGCCATTGTCAGAGACAGGACACTGACTGATCTGAACTAGTAACAGAGAGGAAGCCGTGTTAGTCTATACACTATCAAAACAAAAAGCAGTCAAGTAGCACTTTAAAGACTAGCAAAATAGTTTATTGGGTGAGCTTTCGTGGGACAGACCCACTTCTTCAGACCACAGCCAGACCAGAACAAACTCAATATTTAAGGCACAGAGAACCAAAAACAGTAAGCAAGGAGGACAAGTCAGAAAAAGATAATCAAGGTGAGCAAATCAGAGAATGGAAGGGTGGGGGGGGAGGTCAAGAATTAGATTAAGCCAAGTATACAGACGAGCCCCTATAGTGACTCAGAAAGTTCCTGTCCCGGTTTAAACCGTGTGTTTTTGGTTCTCTGTGCCTTAAATATTGAGTCTGTTCTGGTCTGGCTGTGGTCTGAAGAAGTGGGTCTGTCCCACGAAAGCTCACCCAATAAACTATTTTGCTAGTCTTTAAAGTGCTACTTGACTGCTTTTTGTTTTGATCTGAACTAGGATGGCAACACTTATTTCCAAAACCAGACTACATGCTGCAAGGGGGTATAGTTACTATTGGACTTACGTGACTTCTTAGCTGTGTGAGTCAGTCTTCATATCTTCCTCTTATATAAGACTGGGACAGTAAGACCTACCTACCTCAGCAGGGGAGGTGCTGTGAGGATCCTTAACTTAGTCTGGAGATTTCAAAAGGGTGAAAGGGATTTAGGAACTCAGGCTATATCTACACTACCAAAGGGATTGATGCTTTAAGATCAGTCCACTGGTGGTTGTTTTAGCAGATATAGTGAAGCCACGAAATCAACTGCAGATTGTTCTACAGTCAATCCCTGTACTCTACTCTGGACAAGAAGAAGAAGGATAAAGTAAGTTGATGGGAGAGTTTCTACCACTAACTCCACATGGTCTAGACCCCACAGAAACTCAGCCTAAACTAAATTGACTCCAGCTACATTATTCACATAGCTGAAGTTGCATACCTTAGGTCGACTCTCTGCAGTGTGTAAATATATGCTCAGGTTCCATTGGAATGTAAGGAGAGTCAGGATGCAGTTTGTGTAGTCCACTGGTTCAATGGTGATATTTTCATGCTGTGTCTTCTTGTGGATTCTAGAGTGACTCTGCAGTCCAAAGCATGAGCTGATGAGGCACACAAAGTCATTGGTGGGCATGTAGGTAGCTGTTGCAGTGATATGAAGCATTTCCCTTGCAGCAAACAGTCAACTATTTCTGTCCTCTTGAAAGGCTTGGAAAGCTCTGAGTATGGTGTTTTCCCATCCAGACCTATTTGATGCAGCCCCTTGAGATTATTGCACTGAACAGCATACTGTTTTTAACATTACCCTTGTAGTGCTTTGTGAGGTGGTCTTTATTCGGGTGGCCTTGCGCCAGTTCCCCATAATATTTTTTTTTTCTGCAAAGTTGATGTTCAGTTGTCCTAATGATATATCCAACCCTGCATAGTTGGGCTTTTATTAGCAGGACCTTGATACTTGTGGCATTTGACTTTTGGAGAACCTCAAGTTTGGTCATTTTGTTTCGCTAGCAGATCCCCATAATGGCATGCAGAGACCGCATGTGGAAGACCTCTAGCTAGCGGTTTGGTATACCATTTGTTTGGCCCGTGTCACTTTGAAAATACCATACTTTGTGTTTAGAGAGCAAAACAGACACTTTGTTGTTGGTCCTGTCTGTTGTTCTCACCATGCCATATGTAAAGTGTCTGTCTTTAAATACTTGTAATTATGATCAAAAGCCACTGGCCTTGAGTATTACACAGGTAAAGAATTTCACTGAGCACAGTACTAACCATTTTTCAAGGACAGCGCATGCTTTTCTGATGGGTAAAAAAAAATTCTGTTAATTTCCTTTCGGTATACTGCTTTAGTGTAGATTATGCTGTCACTTGTGGATATCACATTCTTTTATCTGAATCTTGTCTGGCTGGAGGTGGGGGAAGATCAAGAACTAGGAGTGGGTTTCTTTGGTGGTGGTGTTTTGTTCATTTGTTTTTAATTGAGTTCTCTCTCACTCTCAATATTAATAATAATCCACCATAGAATTGCCTTTGATATAGAAAAAGTGGCTTTTAGACTGCTTGACCATGAATGTTATTGATTGCTCTGGGTATTTGTTGCAGATTTCTGAGAAGCACTTGTATTTCCATACTCCACTCTTTTAATTTCACTGGGCTTGGTTTATGGTCTAACTTGGAGCTAATCTGTCTTAATGCATAACTTATACAGGCATATGAAAGAGTAAATGGGAAGAATTTACTCAATGTGTGGTAAGTTGGAAGGCGATCATGAAGGAGAAGAGGCTTCATAGGTAGATGAAGTGGGAAAAGTATTTGCATATTTGAGATATAGAAAAATGACCTATATTCTGATTGTAGCGCATCAGGCTAATAGATGTCATCAAAGTTACAGGTAATATCACTGATGGCAGCTGCATACTACTGTGAATGATGAATTAGTTATATATTGAGTCTGTTAATGTACTCTACTGTGGTTTTTCTGTCCTGCCCCCAGCACACATCAGAGAAGACATTATGAACATCTTATCTACTTTCTGTCTCTGAAAGTGACCAAGCCTATGTTCCAGGGGAAAATGCTGTGTGAGTATTATGTAGCGTGGTGCAGAATTTTGACCTGACCACATCTGGTGGTTTCGTTTTTGATCAGTAACCCTTATCCTTTGTATAAATACTTGGTTTAGCTGCAGGTGTTGTTCATAGTCAGAAAAATTTCTATCCATTCTGTTTTTCAAGTTCCAAGCTGCTTTTCACAATGACGGCATCCACACTACATTCCTCTTTCAAAAGAGGAATGCAAATGAGGGAAATCAAAAATGCAAATGGAACACTGATTTACAGATCTCGTGCTTCATTTGAATAATCTCTTCCAGTTGCTTTTTTGGAAGAGATTTATTCGAAAAAAAGCGGTGGAGATTGAGTTCTTTGGAAAACAAAAACGTTTTGGAAAGAACCCTTATTTCTGAAAAAACCTAGGTTTCAAGGTTCTTTTGAAAAAGCTATCAATAGAGATTATGCAAATGAAGCACAAGATTTGTAAATCAGTGCTTCATTTGCATTTTTGATTTCTCTCATTTGCATTCCTCTTTTGAAAGAGGAATGTACTGTAGACACAGCCAAGAACTCCTGTGGTATTCGTTATTAAATGGAGAATAGAAGGTTTAATGTGAAAAATAACTGTGTTCCCAATGGATTCTGTTTCCGACTATCTTCCTTTTGGTCTATGCATTTTTGCATTCTCTGCAGTAATAACCAGGGATAGCTAGCTGCTTGTTGTAGGTGCATACGTTTGAGTATTTTTGAAGGACACTTTATCAATCCAGAAAAGGGGACCTAGACTCTACTAGGTCCACATGTCCCTATAGTATCTGAAAACTGCCTTTGGCTCTTTCATCCCTTCCTTTCTTGCCTCCAACTCTTACATTTTAACATGCTGCAAAATGACCTCTTCCCCTGGGCGCTCCAAGTTAGGCACTTCAGATGCAGCCGGAAGGGGAAGTTGCTTGAGTGAGAGGTCAGAGGTTGCTAGCAGGATGCAGGAGGAGTAGCAGATCGTGGCTTCCTGAGGATCCCTTCTGTTGTTATGCTGCCAGGCACTTTTCCCATGGCCCTGCCCGTTTGGCTTGATTTCACTGTGAACTTGGGTGCTTCTGTGATCTGTGATTTTTTCTTATATGATTGCAGTAGCGGGGAGGGAAAGACTCTAAACCAAATTTAACAGTTATGCCTTGCATCAGTTGTCTTCCTTGTCTGCTTTTATGCGCTGTCAGCAGCCAGTACCTTGCTGTCTGTCATTCCCAGAATCAGGGATATTTAGGAGTGGAAGGGACCTCGGTAGGTCATTTAGTACAGTCCCCTGCACTGAGGTGGAACTGAGTGTTGTTTGGACCAGTGAGTCTCAACTTTTTGGGTTCAGGGCCCATTTGTAAAGGTTTATGGCATGTCATAACCCAGTAAATAATCAGGAGGTAGAAGCCCTGGGCTGGTTTCTGTCAGGTCCTGCTCCTGGCAGGGGCGATGGAGGGGCAAGGGAAGGGTAGATAGGGTCCTGCCCCATATTCTCCCTATAGGGGTGGCTCTTCACTCTCTGTGTTGCTACCTGCACCCCTGCATTTGAAAACTGACACCCCCTGCCAGGAGATGGTGGATCAGAAGCTTGTAGGAGCCATCCAGGCCTCTCAATCCCCCAGGTCTCCATGCTGAGGGAGCCAGAGCACTGGCTGCCTACCTGGCAGCCCTCTCTACCTTGCTCCTCAAGCCAGGCCATCTCTGCACAGCTCCCCAGGCACGGCAGCAGCACAGCTCTGTGAAGGAGCCCAGTGCCACTAGCAATGACCATACCTAGTGCCTTGGCTCCCACGGCATGGAGAGCCAGTGGCGTCAGTGGGCTGCCCAGGCCGCTGCCCCACTCACCCACCCTGGATACAGCCCTACATCATCGTGATGGCTGGGCCAAACCTGAGTGGCGCTGGGACTAGGCAAGTAATGGTTTAATGTGTTAACTGGTTACTCAGTAAGCATTAGCCTTACTGGCATGCTTACTGGTTAATCAGTGGTTCTGCCTGGCTGGAACAGCCCTTCTGCTCACCCACTGTGGGATCCCAGCCCTCCAGTGTTAACCAGTTGAGCATGCCATTTATCTGGTTAACTTTTTAAAGGGGAATTTGCATCTCGAGCTAGAACCCTAGATGTTGCATTCCCAGCAGCATTGAGTTGAGCCTATTCAATCCTTGAATGCAATCTGGGCACCCAGTTTTGGGTGGTGACCCAGAATTGAAAAACCCTGATTTAAACCGTCATTGACAGGTGTTTCTCTAGTTTCTTCATAAAAGCCTTTTTTCACAACACCATTAAAGCTAGATTTGCACAGCAGTAAATACAGTTACCTTTTATTCATGACAGGAAAAAGTTATTAACTACATGTAAAGCAGTGCAAAGTTGCTATTTATTTATTTATTGATTGGATGGCAGCTTCATTCAGAAACATGCTAAAATGAGGGCTGCTAATGCCATTCGGTGTGGCCAAAGTTCTTATGTTTTGCGTACCTAAAAAGTTGCATGTGTACCAAAAAGCAATCAGAACCCCACTGCAGCTCTGTAAACATGAGGCATTATTTCCAGGAAGAGGGTGGGGTTTTTATTATTTATTTGGCATTTGCAATCTGATCAAGCCAAGCCACAGCATTCTCATCAACAATGGCGAAGGCAAAAAGACCTCTGGGAGGTTGTAATTTTCTAGTCTTCTTCAGTGTGTGCCATGGTTTGTGGCTGCCCATGTCGACAGAGTAGATTGTTGCAAAAGTACCACGGAAATTCTGCAGCAGCACAAATTCCCTGTCCTGTGTGAAATGGGTTGGGAAGTAAAATAGTGCCTGTGATATACTGGAGATTACAAGATGTATGTTGGAGTTGAGCAGGGCAGTGACCCAGCCCTAGAACTTCTTCCCCAGGTATAATAACCAAGGACAACTTTTGGGTTGCAGCACATATTGGATATTTATTGTATGTGCTATGCTGCTATTCTACTGAGATGAAAATCGGGAGTTTTGCTCCACTTGGTGTTTGCAGATCCGTGTCTTAGCAGTGCCACCTTTGTTACACTATCCTGAGGCATAAATCTGTTGCACCATAGCATTGCAACACATAAGGTTAAACATAGGTGATCAATATAGTAAGTACAATAAAGAACAGTAAAACACTGGAGATTTTCACAAGAGCTTCTTTGTACTCTGCCCCATCCCATTACAATACAATATGATGACACCACAATATATCATCTCAAGGCGGTGACTTTGTGTCAACTGAAAACTATCATTAGGTTGGTTCAGTGTCCCTGCAAACCCTGCTGCAGCGCTCCCTGCCAGTGAAATGGGAATGATCTAGCAACATAAATGATTGTTGTCAGGCTTATTGTGGCTCTGCTAGCTCAGGTGACCCACTTGTGAATGAAGGGTAACAGACTTAATAAAAGTATCAGAGGGGTAGCCATGTTAGTCTGTATCTGCGGAAACAACAAGAAGTCCTGTGGCATCTTATAGAATAATTTATAAATCTGTTAGTCTACAAGGTGCCACCGACTTAAGAAAATAATGTGAACATTTGCGGTGACCCCATGAAATAAATGAACGGGGCTGTGGTCCTTTTGTTCTCACTAACTGATGTCCTGGATCCCCTACAGGGAAAGAAATTGTTGGCTCATCTCATGTCTCCATTCTGGGAAGTTTGTTTGTTTGGTTCTAGTTTTAATGTAAGATTTTAAATCCAGTGAGAGAAAATAAACTGGACTGATACAAAAACAGGATGATGCACTCAGAGGAACACAACACTGCTTATTTCTACCTTGTTATTCCTTTTCCTTTAACTGAACAGGAAGGTGGCTACAAGGAAAGGGTGAGATCAGGTTTGGGACGCTGCAGGGTGTGTATTTTACGTAGTAGTCCTGCAGTAGGAAGAGGTTTAAGGACCTCTTGTATTAGTGTGTTGGGAAGATCTCTCAAAGTAGGCATGTACTTATGGACATATTCCCTGCATTTCCCTGTATGCTCCCATAAACACCATGAAATACCAGAGACCCTCAGTATATTTATCTTTTTCCCTTTAAGATCCAAGGAAAAGCCCATACTAAGAGTGGGGTGCTGCAGACTGTAGTCTGTTTTGTCAAGTGCTATCACGGCATTGAGTAATTTGCATCAGAATCTGGGTTATTTGTGTGCACTGCTTTGCGTAGTAGTGCCCGCTTGCACCAAACAAGCTCTCATTACCTCCAGCAGATTCCTAGTCATCAAGAGCCTTCCTCTTTTAAGGAACCATTATGCGTAAAAGTTAACAAATGCTCACAGCTGATGCACTCTTGGCTGTGAATGCCGATGTATAAAGCTTTTAGCTGTAACCTGAGTCGAGTCTGCTCCGAGCACTTACTGTGATGAAAAGTGACAGGGTTGAGTACCGTCACTGACCCAGACTCTGTTTTTGTTGGGGTAATTTTTCGTTAAAGTAAATGGCACCAAATCATCCTAATTATTGATAACAACCTACAATTTTCAAACTCTTACTTCATTACCCAGGCCATTTTCTCAGTGTCCCTTTACATAAAATATTGGCTAGCGAGGCTGTGCACCATGAATCTGACCTGTATTTAGTAGTTCCAAGAGTGATTGGGAATGTGTGAAACAGCTGAGAGAAGAATCACAGTTGTTCCTCCCCCGAGCTCTGGACAAAAGAAAACCTTTGCTCCAAACTTGAATTGAACTTGTATAGATTTTTTTTTTCTGTACGTTTGAAAAGTTCAGCTAACTTTAAAATACACAGGTACATCATCTGTCTATTATGTGGTCCTGTGAGAAGAAGCTTTGTCTATATGCATCTCTCTCATTAACTTCAGATCAGTTCTAAAAAGCAGGTCCTAAGCCAGTGGTCAGCAACTATTCTGAGGTGGATTGCTGAAATTTGACCTTTGGACCTCTATGTATGGTCCAAGTCCTGGTGATACTTTTTAAAGTCACTGATAGTCTGACTTACAACAGCCTCATTAATAAATAAAGATGCAGAGCTTTACCATGTATGTGGTGGTTGGTAGCATTAGATGGTGTTTTGTAATCCACAGACGGCCTTGGCTTTGAGCAAGCAACAGGCTGCATGAGGGAGGAGGGGCAGTGCTGAATTCCTGCCTTGTATGCCCATGAAAATCAGCTCTAATGCCGCTCTTGGCACCCGTGCTGGGTTACCAACCTCTGTCCTAAGCCTTTTGACCTCTTCCGTGTGTGGTGGGGCTGGGTACAGCTGCATCATCCTAGAGGGAATATAGGATGAGTGTGGACATGTAGGCCCAGTGCCTCCTGGGGCTCTGTGGTGGGGGTTGCAACCTCCCGACTTAGGCCATGTCTACACTACCATCTATGTCATTTATTTCTGTTCTCTTGCTGATGTCGCTACTGCTGCTTACTGAGCTGGTTTTATTGTGTCAGTGGGAGTCCCATTGGCATAACCGTGCTACGTGAGTGCTCTTACGGGCCACAGCTGTACCCAGACAACTGTGCCACTATCAGCTTGTAAATGCAGACGTGGTATAAGGCCAAGGCAAGAGTGGGGCTGGAGCCCCAACTCTCAGGCACTGTCAAGCCTGCTCCTGGGGTGAAAGCCAGTACAGAGGGAGCATTAGCAGCCCCGGGCCAGGTGGAATAAGAGAGTTGCCATTTCCTGAATGAGCACGGCACTGCCCTCTGTCCCCAGATGCCCTCCAGCTGGGACAGAGAGCCATGGGCAAGAGGTACAAGGAGGCTGCAGGCATCAGCCCTACATGTGGTGGTTTTGAAGTGAAATATTGAAGTCAGCTATGACTATGTCCCAAGTGTATACACAGGCTGTGGCAGGAAGTTGTCCAGAGGAAGGTAAGCAAGGGGCCAAGGGACAGGGTGCTCTACTCACGGCTGGAAAGCGCTGCCTCCTGGTAGTTTTGGGGATTTGCTTGGTCCAGCCAACACCTCTTCCAGAAATTCCACCCCATCTGTTTAATCTCTGTGGCCCCTTCTCCCTCCTCAGGAGCCACAGTTCAGCCCTCCAGCCATGCCACTATTAAAGGGGCTGGGAAAGGAGGGAAACGTGTCTCAGGCCATCTTCTGCTTCACTGCCTCATGGTGACAAGCATCAGAGAGGTAGCCGAGTCAGTCTGTAGCTGCCTCATGGTGCCACTCCTGCCGTGGTTGGCAGGGGAACCTGGACCTGCTGTCTCTGCAGCCAAGGTCCAGGCCCTGCACCTTGCTGCCTTTCCCTGAGCTGCTTCCATGCCTCCCAGCCCCCTCCACTCCTCTGGCTTTGCCAGTTTCTTCACTCCCTCCTCCCAGGGAGTGCTGTTTAGCAGCTTATCTCTTTGCCCCCTGGGAAGTCATGGCAGATTTTACCCTTAAGCCCTCATCTGCTGCCAGTTTCTTGCCTTTTGTAGAAGCCCCACCCATCTCTAAGTAGCTGACTTTTGGCTAAAGTGCCCCTGTTTGAGCCTAATTAGCTCAGTTGGACTTTTCTGGACTATTTCAGCTTTTGCAGGGCCATGAGGAGCACCCTCCATCTCAGGCCGGCTGAACTCAGTTCTCACTCAGGGCCTGGGAAATGGTAGAGAGGCAGGACCTGGGTCCTTCTACCCATCCCGGAGCTATGCCTGCAGGCTCAAGGAGGGCAGAGCAAGGAGTTACAAGTAAAGAGGCTAGTCCAACTGGAACGACCACGTTCTGAGGTCTGGGTTCCATGAACTGTCGGAATACTGCAGTTTGAGGCCAGTGGTACCTGCTGACTAAGCAGGCTCCATTGTGCCTAGGAGGGATGTGCACATGTTTCGACCCATCAGGCAAGTGTAGGAAGTGTTCCTTGCCTCCTTCTCTCCCCCATTGGAATGGCTTATGTTCCACGATGTGCTAGCAATGAGGAGACCCTGTATTCAGGAGAGCAGAGGACTTAATTTGTGGTGAGCAGTACCTGAGTGGGGAGAGCAATGTTATAAAAGGTTCGAGGCATCCTTTACTACTACCTGGACCTCCTTTCTCCCACTATATATAGTAAACCCTCGACATACGCAGCTTCAAGTTGTGTGTGACTCACTTCAAAGCGAGTTAAGCACAACTTGATGCTGCTTTGCAGCCCCTTCTCCCTGCTTCCCCCAGTGGCACAGCTGTCAGTTTGACAGCCATGCTGCTGGCAGAAGGCAGGGAGAAGCAGCCAGGAAACAGACCAGCCCTGGTGGGGCAGTCAGCTTCCCAGGTCCACAAGCTGAGGAAAGCTGGGAACCAAGTGGCAGCTTGGTTCCCATCTCCCCCCCCCACTGACTTGCATAAAAATGTGTTCTGCCAGGGCTGCAAGAACGCAAACCTTGCGTAACTAGAGGATTTACTGTACACCTATTTAGGAACCAGCAACAATCTGGCCTGTGATGTTTGGGAAGATAGGAATGGCCAGTCCAGACCAGACCAGACCCTGAGCTCCATGGAGTTCAATATCCCATGTCTGTCAGTAGACAACAGCAGACATTTCTGAGGAAGGAGTAAGATCCTTTCTGTGGGCAGGTGAGGATATTCGGTCCTCCATGTTAACCTCCTCTTGATTTCTGCTAGAGGTTGATTAAGTTGTGAAGCGTGAGATTTAACCATCCGTCCAGAATTTTTGTTAGCAGTAACAGTTACAAGGTTGCATATTCTGACAGTCCATGTAAGTGTCTAGTCCTCTTTTGAGCTGGCTAAATTCTTGCCTTCAGCAGCCTTCTCTGGCAGTAAGTTCCACAGTGTAATTACATGTGTGAAAAAATATTCCTAGCCTAGCTCGAAGCAGGAACTACAGGGAAGCTCACGAGCCTGCTTTTGTCACATTCCTAGTCCTAAAAATGATCAAATACCTTACAAAATAGTTTCTTTAGAAACATTTTAATATATGCTGTGTAAGATTCCCCTGGCTTGGTTATCCCAGTAGTTCACCAGTCTGTGCGGTCACATTGGGATTCTTTAGCTTCTGGCGTTCACAAATCATCTCTCAGGCCTCCAAATGGCATGCGATTCATTCAAAAATCATGAGATTTAAAAAAAAATGCAGAGGATATTTTTTTCCTTCTCCTCCTGGCATCTGATTCTTTGGGATTCACTTGGGCAATGTTTTTGGGGGGTTTTCCCCCTTTAACTCGGAAGTCTAGAAACTGACTTTATATTTTAACTTGAAAACTGTGATTTTCCCTTCACAAGACTGGGAGCTTGGCCTTTACGAAAAATGCTAAATATTGCAAGATTTATTATAAAATTTTGATTGTTGACAACACTGTTTAGAAATGGACAAGATCCAGAGGGAAATGCCTTCAAACTTGGGGAAACATCTTGACTGGAAGTTTTTAACTGAGATCCTGCTTTTAATGGACAGTTCATCTGGTACCTACAGCATTATAATATCTGAGTGTCTGAACTCAGTGAAAAACAAATATTGCAAAATCCTTTGTCTTCATGACAGAAACTTACGTGTCCTTTGTGACATCCCCGACTAAATCTGTTAAAGGATTTTTATGCTGGTTTTTTATCTGTGGAGGCCTGGAACCCTGTTTTCACTGACATAAGAGAAAAAAATTCTTTTTCCCCTGCTTTGTGGGAGGTGTTAGGGCAGCTTTGTTCAAACCTAAGTTGATTTTATAGGTGAAAAATTTACGGTCTTCTCCTAGTCTCTAGTTTCCATCTCTGGCACTACTCACTGGTTGTGTCTATACTACAAAAATAACTTCAAAGTTGTTTATGTTGAACTACAATTTTGGAGTAAGCAACTTGGAAGTTGAGCATCTACACACACCCTACTTCAAAGTTAAACTTCAAAGTAGGGCATGGAGTAGTGACTTTGAAGTTGGGCTTAACTTTGAAGTAAGGGAAAAAAAAGTGTGTTGACTCTCTGCTGGCTACTTCGATTTAGTGCCTAACTTTGAAGTTAACTTTGAAGTTAGTTCCTAGAGTAGATGCATCCGTTGTGACTAATGGGAATCCCAAGGCTGGAATGGCAGCGGGCGGGGAGTGGTGGTGGTGGTGCTATTACTTGTGGGGACTGAAATATATCTGTGGAGCTGTTCAGGGAGAGCTTGTAAGATGCCAGTTGCTGGTCTGCCTGACTCATTTTCCCCTGTTGTCAGTTCCCCACTTTTGTGAGCATAGCTAGTAAATTCACACAGACTAAAGGACTCTAAAGATGAATAAATAATCCTTGATGGGAGGTTGTGCACTGTAGTTAAATTACACAAGTAGCATTTAGAGATGGGATCTCATCCTTGCCCTGCCAAGACATGAGCTCTCTGGTCTCCATTGGTCTGTCCTCGGCTGATTTAGCTGATGCAAGTAGTAGGGAGTCCTCTGTGGAGGACTGTTTCACTGTCAGAAAGTTTTCTCCTGATAATCTTAATAGTTGTATTGTTTTAATTGCACCTCAGCACTCCGTTAATAGCTTCTTCCTGCCATTTGTGTTTTCATCTCCACTTTTTTCCTGGCATTTCTGTACCTCAATCATTAGTTACCCAGATTCTATGTATCTATCTCTGTGAATCATTTTGCATCAGTCATGCTTTCCACATATATGTGTACATGTAACAAAAATGGTTCTCCAGTGTCCACTATGGCCTGTTTATACTTAAGCTTTCTTGCAGTATTTCTACTTTGGTTACTGCAAAGGATTTGCAATCTGTGGGCTAGTCTTCAGCATAGCAGATCAGATTACTACTCTCTGATTTACTTGAGCTTGAGGGGGAAGGGTCACGCTTCAAAACAAATCTTTGTTACGCAAACAGAACAAAGCATCAGAGTGGGTGGATGAGCAGAGTAGTTAGATTAGCAGCTGATGAGTTGGGCTAACTTGAGCTGTGGCTCCATTTCCATTGCATTACTAGGTCATACTCTGTCTTCAGCCTGCATTGCTGATGGGTCATCTGGATTGAATTTAAAGCACCGTTTATCTCAAGCTAGGAAAGTGTGTATGTGTGCACATGGAAATCAGGTTGGGGCAATACTTGTGTCCTTCCCCCAGCCAATACTGCAGCGAAGACAGACCCTGTGATCATCAGGAACATATACTATACATACATCAGAGTCTAAAGAGAGACAATGAAACTTTGTCAAATGTACCATTTTTTAAGACATGCGCTTGCTTATCACAGAAAATCTTTGGAGTGTTTCTGTTCTACTTGTTTAGATGTCAAGGATGAATGAGCCCCAGCCGTAACTTGAACCAATTACCTAGTGATCCAGAAGATAAAGTTGTGCAATCAGTAAACCATAATACATTTACTCTGTAAGGTGGTTACACTTAGTCTTACATTGAGACAATTCCTGGTATCATCCCAACATAGTGCTAGTTGTCATAAAAATCTGACCTTGATTTTATTATTAGGATTTTGCATATAATCCAGGTTTGAATTTTATTATTTTTTAAATAGCTTTAGTAGAATCTGTCAGCAGAGTTTTCCTTTGTGATGTACAGGACATGCTCCTTTTGTGTACAGCAGGATTCTCAGATCTCCGTAGCATGCTCTGCACTTACACTCTGCACGTGGTCGTCAATGGAAAATCCATGTGTGGAACAAGAATGTTTGCAATAGAATCTAGGGAGGAAAGATTTTGATGCACAGTTTGATTATAATGAAAATATATTTGTATTAAATTATATTACCTGAAAACTCTATATCCCTGTTCGGACCTAATTTAGTCAATAGTGTGGCTCAGTTGTAATACAGTAAACCCTCCAAGATGCAAACACCAGAGTTACAGACTTACTGGTCAACTGGACATCCCATGGAGCTGTAAGTCCTCAGTCAGGCAGTGTTGGCAGGGGAAGAAAGGAAATACTATATGGACTGGGGGAGATCAGGGCTCTGGGCAAGGAGATGTCCGCATGGCTTCTGACCCTTGGGAGCATGGTGGCTCTGGGTTTTTGTCATAAATGAGTGCAGGGAAGGGGTTAATCTCTCCTGATTAAGTTGAGTACAGGTGAGCCAATGGGAGTGAAGTAGCTTTGTTTAAACTGAGAACAATTGCTCCTTTGGTTTTTCTTTTCTTTTTGCAGACCAGCAGAGAGGAAGTCGGGGGGGAAAAGTTGTCTCCCAAGCATTCAGAAATATACTGACTGTCACAAAATCAGCCACAGTGGTGTAAGTCAAAGGGAAACGTATAGTTAGACATGATCAGGTTCTGGCTATTTTGAATTTGGTTGGACTGCCTGCTCTGTTTTTCTCTTTTATGTTGTTGTTTGATCTGATATTTTTTCCCCTATAACTTTTAAGCTGAATCCCAGGGAAATAGTTTTCTCTATGTGCAACCTCATGATTTATTTTCTCTTGTTTTGCAGATAAGTCACTTTTTTAAAGCAAACAGTCTGGTACCAGTGTCCGAGAAGGGTCTGTGTACGTGCCTTCGGCCACATAGCTATCGAGTTACAGCTTGCTGTTCTCAAGCCCTCTGTGGAAGGGAGAATGGGTCAGAGTTTTTCCCACATGGGGCAACCCCCAGTATGCCTGCCTGAGTTAAAGGGGTCTTCAAGGACTGGGGTGGTGCTAGCGCTACTTCCAGGGTCCAGGGGGTCTAATACCTTGGGAAGTTTTCAAGTAAAACCTGTGTGTAGACAAGGTGTTTTTGAGTTTCTGCGGGGCCTCACTTTCTGCACTCGAAGTGTGGAGTGGAGAGGAGCCCCTGACAGCTTTAGAGTGGGGTGGAGTGCTGTGGCTTGGGATTTCTGCCCATGGATCTGTTCCTGGCTTCAGCCTATGAGGGATGCTGGGGCACCAGGCTTTAGCCATGAGGGGAGAACCATTCCCCCCCCGCCCCCGATAGCTAAAGCCCTGAGCCCTGAAATCTGCTCCCAGTCCTTCCCCATTTGCAGAAGCTGGGAGTGGAGCCAGAGGGAGCCTGAGCCCTGGTGCCTTTTCCCCCTGCACTGAAGCTGGGAAAATAGCACTGGGACTGTATTCCTAAGTCCTGCAAGCCCCACAAGGCTGAAACCAGGAGCAGCCCCAAAGCCCCGAGCCCCAGAATTCCCCCAGTGTTGAGCACTGTGTTGAGCACTGTCTCCCTGATGGGGCAGAACCCCTGAGCCCTCAGCTTGGAGCCCTGGTACCCCAACGGTCAGATGCCCCAAATCCCCCGCACTCTGCAGCTGCAACCCTGACTCCACTCCCACCCCCGTACCGTCCCACATACACCTTATGGCTTCAGCAGAGGCCAGAGCCCTGGACTTTTAAAATTTCCACCAGAGTCCTGCGCTGTGGTCTGGGCTCTACTTAGGGCTGACTGGGAGAGGTGTGGTATGGTCTGAGTAGTGCTGAGGGTTGGTTGCCTCTAGCCCCGTCCCTTCTGCCTAAGGTCAAGCCCCTTGTAGGAGTCCAGAACTGAGTCTCCCTCATTGCCTGGGATGTAGCAAAGTCTGTTTCCAGGTCTGGAGACTGAGGAACAAAAATGTAACATGAGTGGCATAATAGGTCAGTGGAGCAGATCACACAACAGAGCTGCAGATAGAAACAGATCTCCCGTCTCCCAGAATGGGGAAAACCTTTTTAAATCATCTCCATCATCTGTGGGCTCCAACAGAGACAAAAGAAAAAATTTCCATGCTTCACAGAAGAAATGTGTGTTATCTCAGGTACCACCTTGCTGTGATCATTGACAAACGACAGACTGCTGTGGTGCACACTGCATACATGTCTTTTTTAGGTGTCCAATTGTCTTATTGCAAGAAGGGATGAAAAGCCTTCCTTGTGCCCCACCGGCAGTACAGAATCTTACAGACTTACATATTTATTTCCACTTGTTTTGTTAAAAAACAATGAAAAAATACAAAATCTGAATTTCATTTCAGTTTACCCTAATACCTTAAAATGACTGGAGATGCAGAAATATTACCAACTATAAGTAAGAAGAAGGGGGAAAGTATTTTTGTTTGTGTCTGCATTGGCCTTGGATCAAATATACTGGTGCATAATGGATTTCTTTGATTGCACATCTCTGCTGAATGCTTCTAAGCCCTGCAGGATTCCAGAGTGTCTTTTGATTGCTTCCCTCTTCTGCATGTCATCCTCTAAAATAGTGGTGCACAGTACTGGAATCATGATCATTGGGAAAAGATGGGACTGAGTTCCATTTTGCTGTAAATGAAAAGTAACTGCAAAGTGCCTTGATTTTCAGTGGAGTTGCCTGGAATTACACAAATATGACAAAGTAGGATTTGGTTCTTTAACGCTAACCTGACCTAAGCTGCATTGTCATGAATTGTTGGGAGTTAGAGGCAGATTTGGTCTTCCTAGGATGCTCTCCAACCTTCATTCAAGTCACTGGGAGGTGTTCTTGACTTCAGGTGAAGTTGCACCAGGCCTTATGTTATACACACCAGCAATTTATATCCATCTGGTTTTGTGTTTTGGTTTGATTTTTGCTTCTGGAGATGAGGTCCCCATGAATAGATCTTGAACTTGGTTTCTCATTCAACATGGTCCTAAAAGCAAATCAGAGCACACAAAGAAGTCTGCGGGGTATCCTAGGTAGTTCTGGGGCACCGTTGGGAGGCTCCTGCACATGGAATTATAATGCAGTCATAAGACCATACCACTGAAAAATTAAAATGGTTGGCATGCAGTTCTAGTTACCCCATCTCCAAAGGAAATTATTTGCATTGGAAAAAGTACAGAGAAGGACAACAAAAATTATTATGGGTATGGAATAACATAACATGAGAGCCAGATGTCCCCCAATGAAATTGTGGAAAATGAAACTGAGGAACTGTCCCGGATTGAAGTGTCATTAGAGGAGATTTTGGAACAAATAGATGAACTTAATGTTAACAAATCACTGGGACCAGATGGCATTCATCCAAGGGTTCTGGAAGAACTCAAATGGGAAATTGCAGAACTATTACCACTAATTTGTAACCTGTCCTTTGGATCAACTTCCGTACCTAATGACTGGAAGATAGCTAATGTGAAACCAATATTTAAAAAGGGCTCTAGAGGTGACACTGGCAATTACAGACTGGTACGTTTAACTTCAGTTCTGGGCAAATTATCATAGAATCATCGAACAATAGAGCTGGAAGAGACCTAAAAAAGCCAGGAAGTCCAGCCCCCTGCCCCAGGCAGGACCAAACCCATCAGATCAGCCCAGCCAGGGCTTTGTCAAGGCGAGACTTAAACACCTCCAGGGATGGAGACTCCACTACTTCTCTGAGTAGACCATTCCAATGCTTCACCACCCTCCTAGTGAAAAAATTTTTCGTAATGTTCAACCTGGATCTTCCCATCCGCAACTTGAGACCATTGTTCCGTGTTCTGCCATCCGTGACCACTGTGAACAGCCTCTCTCCAGCCTCTTTGCAACCTCCCTTCAGTAAGTTGAAGGCTGTTATCAAGTCCCCCCTCAGTCTTCTCTTCTGCAGACTAAACAGTCCCAATTCCCTCAACCTTTCTTCATAGGTCATATGCTCCAGCCCCCTAATTATTTTGGTTGCCCTTTGCTGGACCCTTTCCAGTGTATCCACATCCTTCCTATAATTGGGGGCCCAGAACTGGACACAGTACCCCAGATGCGGCCTCACCAAAGCCGAATAATCACTTGTCCGGATCTAGTTGAAACAACAGTAAAGAATAAAATTGTCAGGCACATAGAAGAACATAATTTGATGGGCAAAAGTCAACATGGTTTCTGCAGAGGGAAATCATGTCTTACTAATCTGTTACCTTGTGTCTACATGTGCCCCTTCCTTTCGAAAGGGGCATGTTAATGAGCAGGTTCACAAGATGCTAATGAGGTGCTGCAATGAGTATGCTGTGCCTCATTAGCATAATGGTGGCCACGGCGATTTGAAAGTGCAGCTTTTCAAATCGCGCGCTGCCTGTGGAGATGGGACCTTCTGAAAGGACCACCCCCAGTTTTCGAAAGCCCTTCTTCCTATCTGGTGATTGGAAGAAGGGCTTTTGAAAACTGGAGGGGGGTTCTTTCGGAAGGTTCTGTCTCTATGGGTGGCGCACAATTTGAAAAGCTGTACTTTCGAATCGCCATGGCTGCCATTATGCTAATGAGTTGCTGCATATTCATTTCGAACCTTCTCATTAATATGCCCCTTTTGAAAGGAAGGGGCACATGTAGACCCATCCTTAGAGTTCTTTGAAGGGGTTAACAAACATGCAGACGGGAGATCCAGTGGATGTAGTATACTTAGGTTTCCAGAAAGCCTTTGACAAGGTACCTCATCAAAGGCTCTTGTGTAAATTAAGTTGTCATGGGATAAGTGGGAAGGTCCTTGCATGGACTGAGAACTGGTTAAAAGACAGGAAACGGTAGGCATAAATGGTCAGTTTTCCGAATGGAGAGGGGTAACTAGTGGTGTCCCCCAAGAGTCAGTCCTAGGACCAATCCTGTTCAGTTTATTCAAAAATGATCTGGAGAAGGGGGTGAGCAGTCAGTTAGCAAAGTTTGCAGATGACACGAAACTGTTCAAGAAAGTCAGTACAAAGGCAGACTGTGAAGAACTTCAAAAAGATCTCATCAAACTGAGTGATTGGGCAACAAAATGGCACATGAAATTTAATGTGGATAAGTTTAAGGTAATGCACATTGGAAAAAATAACCCTAAGTATACATACAATATGATGGGGGCTAATTTAGCTATAACTAACCAGGAAAGAGATCTTGGAGTTATTGTGGATAGTTCCTTGAAAACATCCATGCAGTGTGCAAAGGCAGTCAAAAAGGCAAATAGGATGTTAGGTATTATTAAAAAAGGGATAGAAAATCAGACAAGGAGTATCCTACTGCTCCTATATAAATTTATGGTACACCCACATTTTGGATACTGTGTACAGATGTGGTCTCCTCGCCTAAAAAAAGATATCCTGGCGCTAGAAAAGGTTCATAAAAGGGCAACTAGAATCTTTAGGGGCTTGGAACCAGTCTACTATGAGGAGAGGCTAAACAGATTGGGACTTTTCAGTTTAGAAAAGAGGAGACTGAGGGGGAACATGGTAGAGGTATATAAAATTATGACAGATGTGGAGAGGGTAAATAAAGAGAAGTTATTTACTTGTGCCCATAATACAAGAACTAGAGGACACCAAATGAAATTAATGAGTAGCAGGTTTAAAACTAATAAAAGAAAGTTCTTCTTCACTCAGTGCACACTTAACCTGAGGAACTACTTGCCAGAGGAGACTGTGAAGTCTAGGACTATAACAGAATTTGAGAAAGAGCTACATAAATTCGTGGAGTTTAGGTCCATAAAAGGGTATTAGCCAAGGATAGGAATGGTGTCCCTGGCCTCTGATTGTCAGAGGCTGGAGATGGATGGCAAGGGACAAATTGCTTGATCATTGTCTTCGGTCCACCCCCTCTAGGGCACCTGGCACTGGCCTCTGTCAGCAGACAGGCTACTGGCCTGGATGGACCTTTGGTATGACCCAGTATGGCTGTTCTTATGTTCTTAAGTGGTCAGCAGCTTTAAAACAAACACAAGAAAACAGTTTTTCACACAAAATGCTGGTAACAATCGGGGCCAATTTTCAAGGGATGTTCTGAAGCACGAAAATATAACTGGTCAAAAAAGAGTCAGGTAAGGTCACTGAAGCTTGGTCTATCAGTGGCTGTTGGCCAAGATGATCAGGGATTCATTGCCGTCCTCTACTATTACTACTACTACTACTACTTTTGTATTTCTTGTGGAGCATGGGTCATCTACAAGTCTCCTCCACTTCACTCTGTCTTGGGACAAAACTTCTAGCTGGCTCCAGGAGTACCCAGTTGTTGTACCGTCCTCTGTGTATTCCTAAACCTCTGTTTGCCTGACAGGCATAGGTCACACGTGGGGGGATCCACTGGCACCACATGCACCCCCCCATTCACCATCAACTCTGCACTGCTTCTGGAGAGTCCAACCCCTCTCTAGGACTGGGGTTGCCCAAGAGCAATGCAAGCTTCCTAGCTCACCCTGCTCTTGGGCTGCACCACTCTGAAGGAGGGGGCACTGCCCCTGCACTCCCTGGAAGCAGCATGCTGCTTCTGCAGGAAGAGGTGGGAGCGGGGGTGGAATAGGGGCAGTGAGTGGGACAGGCACATGTAGCTGGTGACCCCCTGGAATTCCCACACGAGTTGGCTCTGCTGACAGGGGATGCCACTGAATAAAACTGATTCCAACCTCTGTGCATTGCATGATAAAGGTATTTCCTTATGTTTGTTTTAAACCTGTCATCCATTAATTTCATTGGGGGACCCCTGGTTTTTGTGTTATGTGAAGTAGTAGGACAATACTTCCTCAGTCACTCCCTCCACAGCATTCATGATTTTATAGAGCTCCAACATGTCCCTCCTTAGGCACCTCTTTTCTAAGATGTCTTTTTAGTCCTCTCCTACAGAAAGTGTGCCCTTTTTTTGATCTGACCCAGTATGGCTGCTCTCCTATAAAGTGTAGGTTTTATTATTTAAGAGCTGATTGCCCAGATTTTTAAAGAGAGCAGCACTGTTGTGCAAGGGAATGGTGGGAAGCCAGGTCCAGCTGCACCACGTGCTACCTTCTAAAGACCCTTGGTTCAGGAGATGACTGAGCTTCTTATGAGAAAGGCGAGGGAGGCTGGGAGCTCTTAAAATAAATAGAGCATTGAAAAATTAATTACCTAGTGAGTGAATGGGGAGGGGAGGAGAAAATATGGAAGGCTGTTCCTTCCTTATCCCCTGTGTAGTAGTCTAAGAGATATGTGGGTGACTGAGAGGGACTGAAGTAGATGAAAAGGAGAGAAAAACAAAGTCAGATAGTATTTGGAGGATGATAAGTTTGTAAAAATTGTATTCTGTGCTGAACTCGGAGGCCGTAGATTATAGCAGCTCAGAATCTGGGCTTTGGGAACCACCCTTCATTTATCATCTAATTAGCAAGTGCCCTACCAGGGGAGAAGAGAGGGAAGCAGCCCTCCCTTCTCTCATTTTTAGCACAGCACCATACTGTGGGTCGGCTGCACAGCAGCAAAGTGAACATACATTGTGCAGGGGCCATCACTTCATCCACCGTGGCACTTCTCTGCTTCAGCCACTAGATCAAGATATTTTTAATGTACTAAATACAAGACAAGCCCCATTTGCAGAAGCCTTTTACTGCAGAGCACTCTCACCTGCACTTGCTGCGGCATTAAAGTACTGCGTACTTCATGCTAGCGGGCTTTAACCACAGAGGACCAGTAAAAAAGCTCTTTCTCTCCGACATGAATTAGGATGCTCAGTTAAAAATTCATAGGAAGATTACATAAAACCATATGCTGCCTTTATTTTTCCCCTTTTGCATTAAAAATGTACAGCTGCTCTGCATTAGACATTCCATTAGCCTGTGAGGCTCACAATCTAGAGTTTATAGTTAACGAAGGGGAGAAAAAAATGTAAAGGGATTTAAGCACAATATTTGGGGCTTCCCTAAAAAGACAGTGTTGTTAGGTGGCTGGAGAATTCTGGGAGAAGGAAGCTGCTGTTGAAAAGCTGTGTGTGTTGGAACGATCAGCTTACCCTCTCTGCTCCCAAGCAGCATCAGCAATAATTAAAGTGATATAACCTGGTTCCTGTGGTCATTTGGGAAGAAAATAAAAAATCTATATTCCAAATGGACTCAGGAAATGTTTAGACTCCTCTAACAGTGTTAAGTTGCACACAGTTTTATGACTACTCCATTTCTTCTACTGAAGACCCCTTAGTTGAATTGGAAGACTTGAAGAGTCCTGCTTTAGAATGAGATAATTGACTGTGTTGGGTTGGTAATTGCCTTGGTTTCAATGTGTCGGCACTTAATGTACTGACAAAGTGAATTATTTCACCATCATGTTTCTGTACACCATAAAGAGAAGCATTCCAAAGGGTCCTCTTGTTTCTGTTGTATCAATAACTTGCTTAAAGAGTTTATAGGTACATCTGTTGTATTTATGTGCTGTAGGATGTGATGATGTGTAAAATGGGCCAAACTCAGCTCTGGAGTAAGCAGATGCAATAGCACCAAAGTCAAAAGCAAATACTCAGGGGCAAGGGCTGGGTCTAAACGGGACTGCAGTGCCATCAGCTTCATGGAATTGAGCAGTATCACAGTTGTAAATGGCTGCTTATTAGCATAATCATGTGGGTAATTAGCATAGCCACGCAAGTTCTCCCTGCTGGCAGAGGCTGCTGCTGGCAGTAAACAGGATGTGAACATGTAGAGGTGCCTCTGCCAGCAAAAACCCCTTCTGACACCAGTCCCTTATGCCTAAAAAATGGGTTCAGTAGCTGCAGGGATACTAGAATGGTGTTGAGTGAATCATCCTCACAGATAGAGAGGAAACTATGATGCTCAAAATGAAATGATGCATCCTGACAGATAAACTATAATTCTGTACAATCATGAGAGATGAGAAAGAATAGAGATTTTCCTAAAGTCACATAAATAAAAGTTGAAAATGTGACATCTCAGAATGTGTGGAGGTAGTCACCATTGTTTAGCTACGTATTTAATTAACTGCTGTCTCTGAGTACATTTCTAATCAAATGTAAATTGCTATCTAAAACAATGAAGCTGGAAGTACTAGGCAACAGGAACATAGGAGCATATTAAAATGTCTTATTTAAATTATAGGCAATATGGCCTGATTCCACTGAGTACGGAAGAAATTCTCTTAGCTTTGCATGCCCACAGCTCTAACATCTTCATGCAGCTGATGATGGAAAGGTGTTTTGAAACACATTGCGTTTGACATCATGTTCGTCTAATAAACTTTAAGACAGTGTAAGTTCTGTCCCCATGAGCTGTGTGATAAGCTGACCCAAAGAAAGACCCAATCATGAAACTGCAGCCTCATTTCACAGATCTTAAGGCCAGAAGGGACCACTGTGGTAATCTACTTTGACCTACATTACACAGCTATTCTCTTCTGAAATATACGGCACTTCATGCACCAAACTGAGACTTCTGCACTGTGATTCCCCCATCCAGCAAACGTCTTTAAGCACGTATATGACTTTAAGCATGTCAGTATCCCGGTGATTTGAATGGGATTGTTATATGCTTAACATTGTGCACATATGTAAGTGCTTTCCAGATCATGGTATTTTAGTGGAGGCATCGTAAAGCCTGCTGTTCGTTGGCCACAATTGAGCAATTGTCCAGTAACCTTCTAACAAAAGTGTCTCTACTCTTGGTGGTCACTCGAGAACAAGTAGGACATTTTCATGTCACCCTCCTATTTGTGAGTCTGTTGATGGTTTACCAGCCTGATTCTGGAACCACAGTCTTACCACAGAAAGGACAGGTGTTGGCAGCTGTTGGAGGGGTGTGGGGTGGTTTTTACTGCTCTTTTCTCCCTCTCTTCCTCTCCTCATCTGCGCTGCAGCGGGACCTCTCAAATTGCACTGCCCCCTCATGTATTACTGTTCTCCACTAGGGACAGTCCTGGGGAAGGTTCTCCCAAGTGTCAACACCGGTGCTGCACTTTTTCATATTTTTCTTCAGCATGTCCTTATATCGCTTCTGCTGAGCCCCAATGCTCCTGTGTCCTTATTTCAACTTGGAAAACAGAGTCTGTTTTGGGAGGCACCGATCAGACATCTGAATCATCTGACCAGTCCAGTGAAGTTGTTGATGAATGATAATGGCTTCAATGCTGGTCATATTCGACTCTTGCAGGGTGCCAATGTTCATGCGTCTATCCTCCCAAGAGGTATTTAGGATTCTCCTGTGGCATCATTGTTGGCAAATATTTGCATATGGGTGACTATTACATGACAGTTTAAAACTGGTAATAGATGAAATTGACATAGTCCTCGTACATGGAGCTGCATGCCAGTGGGGAATTGGTTTGTAAAGATGACAGGAGGAAAACAAACACTGGTACTGCCATGCGTCACTTGGGGGAGGCAGCTTTCAGCTCTGTTGAAGATTTCACAGGAGCCCCGACAGCGGAATGGGGGAAGCTGGTGGGAGAGAAACCATATATCTTGGCTCTGGCTTCTCTCCCACCAGTTCTCCCCATTCTATTGCCTTTACTGTTCAGCTCTGATCTTCTCCTGGCAGAGTGAAAGTTGCCAGTTGCATGCCTCACTGAGCTGCTCTTCCAAGCAGACTTCTTAAGGCAGGTCTACACTAGACCTTAAAGTTTGATCCTAGATACACAGTTTCATCTATGAGAATTGCATAGCTGGAATCGACACAACTACAATTGACTCATCTGGCCATCTTCATTGAGGGAGTTTGATGGGAGAAACCTCCCTTACTGCTGGTGAGAATGAGGGGTACAGTGGTCAACTGTCAACCCCTGATGGTTTGATTTTGTACATTCCCATTAGGTACACAAAATTGAACCCCGATTAACCTTTGGGTCATGAAGACATACCCTAAATCTCAGACCTGTCAACAGACATGTTTCCTCCCTCATTTATGGCCTTGTCGCATTCTCTGTGGTGTGAACTCTTGGTCCTCCATTATGTGCTCTAGGGCAGCAGTGCGGAAACTTTTTATGTTGGGTCCCGCTTTTTGTCCCTGCAGTTAGCCACCCCCTCCCCAACCTGTCTAATGTAATCCAAACCAAAGGCAATTTTGGTTCCGTTGATATATTAAAAAAAACAAAAACCCTTTCAGGACGTGTAAGAAAATAATTATGTAGAATGTAAAAACTTCATGAATCGGTACATAAATGTGAATACACATACATGAAAACAGTAACATATTTCAACATTTTTAATGAGATGGCTGAGCTTGAGACCTAGTAACCAATTGTGCTGTGCCCCCCCTTTCAAAATTTCATGCCTCCCCCCCCCGATGGGACCTCCCAACCCTACTTTGTGCACACTTGTTCTAGCGAAACTAGAGAATAAGCAATAAAAGATCTAACCAAAAGGCCTTTTTACAGATTCATGCCATATGGAATTAATATTGTGTTTCTTCTAAGCTCTGTGGTGAAAGCATTACAACACAAAGTGGACAGAGACCCTCCTTCTCCCAAAGTGGTTTCTGCACCTAATTAATTAGTTAATTATACATGTGTTTCACTTGATTAGGGAAGATGTATTGGGGAAGGTTGCTGCCCTTCCAATCACTCTAAAGCCACATGTTTTTCTGCGCTTTGCCAGAATGACTTGCAGCCCTGCCCATATTACTAAAATGTGAGAGGACCTGAGGAGCGCTCTTTAGAACCTAGGGACATTGCTCAGTCTTTGGAAGAGAGAGTAAAAGGAGCTAAGTATGCATTCCTTACTTAGGTGGGGTAGGAGCAGGACAGGGGAAACAATAATTCTACACAAATATTCAGAGGGCTTCATCCAATGCCAATTGAAGGCATTAAAAGGGCTCTCACAGATTTCTATGAGTGTTGACTCAAGCCACCAGAATGAGAGAAATGATTTTGGGTGGACCGACAGAGTAAATCCAGGATCAAAGGAGATGAAACTCACTTAGTAAATTAGGTAAGTCATCACAAAAGAGATCCATTAAACTCTGGAAGCCCCATTACATTAAAACCCATACTCAACTTGGCTATCAAGAACAATTGTGCACTGCAGGTATGTGAATGTTGTGACACAACATCTGTCTTTCCACCTCTTGATTCAGTTAACCCTGTTTGTTAGCAGAGGTAGTAAACAGAAGAAAACAGATAGGGCATGGTGGTAGCTAAAATAAAATTAAAATAGTTTAAAAATACATTACAATTTTAAAAATTCTAGATCATGAACAGGAAATACATGTTGGCTTAATACTTATAACTATACAGATAGTTAACACACCTTACTTTACAATCTGCTCCTTCTTTATTAATCCAGCAAGCTCTGAGAGTGGATGACTCTGCCTGCTTAATGTAGCTTGCAATAAATATATGATGTGTGCATTTCTCTTGACACTGAAACAAATGCAGTGCTTATGAAAAGGTATAGATTGACAGCCATGCATTGAGACTGTCTCATTATCCACACCCTAAATGTCCATGTTTCTGTCTTTTCCGTTTATCCATGGAAAAACTACAAATATGGAAAGTCACAATGTGAAATTCCTTGAACAAGTCACATATCTGCTCTCTAAGGACAAGCTCTGATGGATGTTCAGACTTTATATCTGCTCAGTGATCAGTTTCTTTGTAGAGGCATTCATCGTTTGCCATTTGTGTAATGGTGGAGTCTAGAAGAATGACAAGATTAAGAACTGGTGTAATTGTTTGCAAGTAACCTGACTCTCTGCTGGGAAGTGCTATTGTGGTCAGATATGAAATTGCTGACCTAACCTGGTATGTAACTTCTTGCTTAAATCAGACTCTGTAACAGTTGACTGGCAGATAGCTAATGTAATACCAATTTTTAAAAACAAAACTCCAGAGGTGATCTTAACAATTGCACGATTGTAAGCCTAACTTCGGTACTGCACAGATTGATTTAAACTTTGGTAAAGACCAGAAATTATCAGACACATAGACGAACACAATATGTTGGGGAGGAGCCAACACAACTTTTGTAAGGGGAACTCATTCCTCACCAGTCTATTAAATTCTTTGCAGGGCTCAGAGAACATGTGGGCAGTGATGACACTCAGAGATCTTTTATCATCTGGAAGAAGGTGTGAACTGTGAAAAGTTTGCAGACAGTACAAAATTACTCAATAAAGTCCACAGCTGACTGCAGAGCATTACAAAAGGACCTCACAAAGTTGGGTGACTGGCCAAGAAAATGGCTGATGAAATTCAGTGTTGACAAATGCATAGTAATGTGTGTTGGAAAACATAATACCAACCAAAACCTAATACCAGTTTACAAAATGATGTGGTCTAAATTATCTATTACCATACAAAAGAGATATCTTAGAGCCACTGTGGATATTCTCTGAAAACTTTGTGTCATAAGGCCACTGTATAAATCTATGATACAGTGACACCTTGAAAACTGCGTGCAGTTCTGTTTGTTTCATCTCCAAAAAAATAAATAAGTTGAATCTCTCTCATCCAAACTCTGGTCCAGCAACATCTGTTGTCTGGCATGATTTTAGTTAGCCAGATGTCCACCTGTCATGGGTCTGACCAAGTTTCCCACAGTCCCATAAAGTTTGTTTACAGCTAGCGGTCCTGACTCACTGTGTTCTGTTCTTTAACTCTGATTTGCCCCTTAAAAGTCTTCTAAGAGCCCAGTAAGCTGTGGAAGTGTTGTTAATGCTTCTAGACAATATTTACCTCCCATGGTTCAGCAAATTCTTGGGTTCGACACCAGTCGGCACTCTAAGGGGCCAAACCAGAGAGGTTCAGTCTGTATAGTATTCAAAAAAGCACAGAGAAGGCAAGAAAAGTGATTGGGTTATGGAAGAACTAGGACTGTTAACCTGGGAAAAGAGGTGACTGAGAGTAGATATATGAAGAAGGTTTATAAAATCATGACTGGTGTGGATAAGGAGGTGTTATTTACCCCCGTACATACCACAAAAAGCAGGGATCAGCCAATGAAATGAATAGACAGCATATTCAAAACAAACCCTCGAGTCAGCAGCTGTAATGACAAAGGCCCTGCATTTGAGTTCTCTCTACTCCTGTTTTGTCTACTGAAAACATGAAGGTTGTGGTGATCTGTGAGGGTGAGAAACCAGGGGAATGGTGTGTCCTAGATACAAGTGTAGTGTTTTACAAGCTCTTGTGCTCTTGGTCTTGTTAGTTGAGTGATGTTTCTCTAGAATTGAGATTTTTCCGTGAGTTTATCAGGGGACAGAGTACAATAGTTCGATTCTTGCTGGAGGACCTGTGTCCTGCCGTCTGCTTGGAGAATGCCAGTGGTCTGTCTCAGACGAAGGCACGAGGTTTGTGCTCCTTGCAGCTACTTCCTCTTTGGTAATAGTGATGTGCATGTAAGACCACCAGTTCATTTCACAGAGGGCACCAGCAGCTAGCAGTAGCTTTGGGTAAGCACTAGCCTAATCTGGATTTGAACTTGTGATCTCTTTCTCCCATTCTGGCCCCTCAAGCCACCTGGCGTCTCTGTCCTGTGAGTGCTCTGAGCTGAAAGTGTTTTTGTACAGAATTACTGTGAAAGGTAAATCTACTGTTCAGTGAGCACTGTGTAACATTTTGCTTGTGAACAGAGCAGTAAGAGGAGGCCACAGGATGGCACATTCCGTATGCCACTTTCTTGTGCTTACAACATTTAAAGTGGGGACAGGATTTCAGTGCAGTGGTAGAATTCCTGGGTTCAGCAGAACTGATAGCCGCTGCAGGCCACAGGGCAAGGTGGGAAGGGACACAGCTTTGTGCTCTGGAAGGGGTGGGGCCAAGGATGGAAGGGGCGGGACCAAGGGCAGTCAGCTCTCAGGACCACCCGGACCGTGGGCCCTCCCTCTCCCCCCGCAGCCACATACAACTGGAGCACCACTACTGGGCCTAGAGTGCTGGGTCCCCTTGGAACACTGGGCCCTGGGGCAAATGTCCCCTGGATGAGTTATTGCCATCTTTTTGAATTCTAGCAGTCAGCAGCTCAGCTCTTCTAGCATAATGTGGTGCTTCCTCTTTTTTTTTTTTGAAGGGGGAGAAGCGAGAGGCTTCTTGTAACAACCGTGGCCAATGGGCACCCTTCCATATGTCTCCTCCCTGTTACGGCTGCTGCACTCTGTCTGGCTTTCTTGATGGGAGAGTGTCCCATTGATGGTTCTACCATGTGTCACAGCATGTGTCTTCTCGTGGCTGAGCTCAACAGCTTGGGAACACCAATATGGGTCCATAACATCCTCACTTTAAACTTTGCCACGAGGTACTTCCATTGACAGCAATATTAAGGTTCTTATCCCAAAGCCCACCACAGTCAATGGAAAGACAGTCAGTGACTTCACTTGGATGTGGGCACTAAGGGACAGCTGACACATAAGCAGTGATAAAAAGGAAGCCGTTTTCAAGCAGTCATCCACTTACTGAACTCCCTGGCTAGCCTCTAACTCCATGTGCATGTCAAGGCCTTACGGCCATAGTAAGAGAAATACATTGCTGCTTTTCATGCTGTCAGCTTGACCAATGGTCAGCTGCTGTATTACAGCATCGAAAGTGAAATGAAGAATAACAAACAACAACCCTTCCCACTGTATTAGCCAGACACGGCTCAACTGTCTGGAAGTGACTTAGCAAAGTGGTCAAGTCTGTTTCCACATTGTAACTGGGGGAGTATGGCCCATGTACCATGCTGCGTTAGAGTATGTAGGGGTGAAAATGAGAGCGTCCTGAATTTGAAATATGGGTTTTATGTGGTCTAGAAACTGTGACCATAAATAACATTATTTCTTTTGTTGTTAGTAAACCAGTCTAATGAAATCATCATTTACCTGTCCTTCCAGCAGCTTTTCTGCATAAACATATATGTGCATTTAGAGTTAATACAAAACCACTTAAAATCTGAATGCCTAGTTTATTTCCAAATGGGAAGGTCAGCATCATTATCCTTGGTGGATTTAATTACCAAATCCTGCATAATCATAGTGCTTGCTTCCTGTCTGTTAATCATGTCTAGCTGTGCATATATTATGTGCAGATATAACCAAAACAACGGATGGAATTTCCGTGTGTGGCATGCCTGACATGAGTTTTTACAGGTTGAAGTTTGACTTTCCTAATGTGATATAGATTTTTGTTGTTGTTTGAAAGGAAAACCCCGTGGCAAGGAAAAGTGGGCAGGCATCTGTTTGCAGTTAATCCTTCAGCTTCATTTAGACCCCACAGGATAAGTGAATGTAAGTCATAACAGTAGAACAAAGTTGTTAGACTCCAGCAGTGAAAAAGCCTCTTAAAAAAGAACAGCAATTATAATTAATGGCCATCCAAAGTAGTGTTTTTGTTCTGTTTTTTGGGCGAGAATGCTATTGAAGTTATGTCAAACATTATTCTTTCCTTATTTATCATAATGCTAGTTTCAGCCAGGAACAATAATCCTAAAATGGAGAACAGTCAATAAAGGAAAATGTCACCCATTTATATGTAAACAGACACTATCAAGAATGAAACCATATTTCTGGTAGTGAGGGCCTGATCTAAAGTCTGTTGGAATCATTGGATGTATTTCCATTGACTTCACATCACACCCTCAAAGGTTTTCCTTACCTTTGTTACTGCTCTAGATTATTACAAATGGGGCAATAATACCTAATTCTTACATGGAGTTTTTCATTTGGGCTATGGCTACACTGCAATCCGCTTTTCAAAGTGGAATGCAAATGAGCAAATCAAAAATGCGAATGAGGCATCGATTTACATATATCAAACCTCACTTGCATATTCTCACATGATCTCGCTCCTGGAAGAGGCTTTTCTGGAAGTGAAAACAGCCATGTAGACAGGGTTCCTTTGAAAACAGGCCTGCAGGCCCACTCAGTCCTATTTCTTGGACAAACCAGTTTGTTAATGTTTGTAGGAACTTATTCTGTACACTTCTTGTTTACAGTGTTGCCCGAAAGTGAGAACAGGTGTTCACATAACACTGTTGTAACTGGTGTTACAAGATATTTACATGCCAGATGCAATAAAGATTCATACATGCTTTCATGCTTCAGCTGTCATGCCAGAGGATTAAGTTTTTTAATCATGATTAATTATTTTGGTTAGTTGCGTGAGCTAACTGTGATTAATTGGGAGTCCTACTATTTTTACTTTCACTTCATAGTAAAAATGTTATTACGCATGCAAGAGTTGCAATCCCAATTAATCACAGTTAGCTCACGCAACTAACCAAAAAATGTCACTATTTCCACCAGTGAACATAGTCTTTGGAGAGGAAAATGGTGGAAACAATTGACGTGGTATTACAGTAACCTTTAAGATCCCCAACTGACAATGGATTTCCATTGTGTCGAATACTGTATAGGCAAATCAGAAAGGACAGTTTCCACCCTAAAGAGTTTTACAGTTGAAATAGAGAAGACAAACAGGTAGGAGAGAGAAATATTCTCGCAGTTTTACAAATAGGAGGAGCTAAGGAATAGGGCAACAAGACCAAGATTTTGAAACATGGTTGATGAGTATTAGGCTCCTGAGTTTGTATCTGGTCACTCTATAACTGACTCCGATGAATGCTCCCAGCTGCTCAGTCCTTTCAGAAAATAAGTCATAAGTAATTGTCCCAAGGTCATACATGGAGTCTGTGTCAGAGGACAAAATTAAATCCAGGTCTCTGGAATCCCCAGCCACAGCCTTAACTGTAACCCATTTGCTATGGTTACACTACAGCACTCTGACAATAGAAGTCACAGTCAGAAGAGATTTCCTGGCAAAACTTGTGTTGACAGAGTGTGGCCATACACAAATGTAAATCAGGATAGCACTCAGCTCTGTCGACAGAGTGGCCAGGCTGCCTGGCTGCTCTCTCAACAAAACAGGCACAGCACGATAGATAGGGCTGCCTGTGGTTGTGCCTGCAACAATGCTGTCTTTTGTTGAGATACTGTCAACAAAATCAAAACAAAAAAGCAGTCAAATAGCACTTTAAAGACTAACAAAATAATTTATTAAGTGAGCTTTCATGGGACAGACCCACTTCTTCAGACCATAGCCATACCAGAACAGACTCAATATTTAAGGCATAGAGAACCAAAAACAGTAATCAAAGTTGACAAATTAGAAAAAAATGATTAAGGTGAGCAAATCAGAAGGCAGGGGGGAAGTATGCCTTAAATATTGAATCTGTTCTGGTATGGCTATGGTCTGAAGAAGTGGGGCTGTCCCACGAAAACTCACCTAATAAATTATTTTGTTAGTCTTTAAAGTGCTACTTGACTGCTTTTGTGTTTTGATAGTATATAGACTAGCACAGCTCCCTCTCTGTCACTGTCAACAAAATGCATTTTCTGAGTGCACTCTCCAGAAATTTTATAGACAAAAGTGGGGTTTTGCCAGCAAAACTTGAGAGTGTAACCATAGCCATTTATTTTGGTGTTCATGAAGTGATGCCATTTTTGTTAATAAAGACAAACATTTTTGCAGCAATAGCAGCTGTTCACATCTTCCAACCTGGGCTATGTCCTGAATAAGAAGCAAAGATTTGAGTCAGCGTAACAACTGCTTTTTTGTTAGTAAGGGCTAGTGTTTGAAGCACAATTTTAGGTAGGAGTGCTTAGAACCGCTGGGTTTTCGTCCCAACTCTGACACTGGTTTGTGTGTGTCTGTCTCTTAAAATCTGTACTGTGGAATGGTTATTAAACCTACTTCCTACAGGACGGTGTGAGACTTCCCTGCTGAATAAATGCAAATTTGAGATCCTTTGATGAATAGTGCAGTGGAGAAGTATGGATACTTAATAAAACAGCAGAACAGTGGTATTTTGCCATATGCCAGCTTTTATTTTCTCTGGAGCAGTGACTCCCAACCTTTTCACTTGTGAGGACTCCTAGTTGCCCCCCAAACTGTTTATGAACCCCTCAAATTGTCCACAGACCACCATCAAAGCCAATTCTAGCTACTATGTACAGTTCATTAAGTCTGTGTCTACGCTTGCATTCCTCTTTCAAAAAAGCCATGCAAGTGAGGGAAATTGAAAATGCAAATAAGGTGCAGATTTACATATCGGGTGCCTCATTTGCATATTCTTTCTTTCAGAAGAAGAAAAGCAGTGTAGATGGGGCTCTTTCAAAAGTAAACCCCATCTTTGACAGAACTCTTCTTCCCTTTATTTATTTAATTATTTTTGCTCTGGAACAGGGGTTACCAACCGTGGCACACCTGCCACTCTTGGCACCTGAGCCAATGTAGAGTGGCACTCAGCAGGAGTTCAGCTCCATTCCTCCTCCCCACATGCACGATGCCGAAGCCCCCACTGGAGCACAGGGCCAGTTCTGGAGCTTCCACCAGGGAGCCCGTCACAGCGCGGGGCGAGAGCACATGGCCCCCACTGGAGCTTGGGGCTGCAGCCAGGTTCCTGTTGGAGAGTGGGACCAGAGCACAGGGACCCTGCCAGAGCATGGGGCCAGAGCATGGGGCTTCTGCTGGGGCTCAGGGTCAGAACCTGGGGCTGGAGTGTGTGGCTGGAGCAAGGCTCCCAGCCGGAGCATGGGGCTGGAGCCTGGGGTTGGAGCACAGGGTCCCTGCCACAAGCAGGGGCCCCCACTGGAGTCAGCACTTTTTTATAATTGTGGGGAAAAAACATTTTAGATCCCATCAAGTCTGGGGTCACAAGAAGGCTACTCTGCTAATTGTAAGGAGGCTTATTAGTAACTTCAAAAAGTGTCACTGGTACTCGGACTGTATGGAGGTCAAAAGTCAAATTTCAGCACTCTGCCTTGGAAAGGTTGCTGACCTCCTGCAATAGAAGATTGCTAGTGTGTCTCTGTCAAGGCTGAAGGCAGTAGCCCTTCATAAGGGTCTCTGTCTTAAGCCATCCTACTTTGTCAGAACTGAGCTGCTTTATGGAAGAACAATTCTTCACACCTCCTGTCATTTCGCAGTGGCAGCTGCTGCTTAAGACCTTCACTTCTGCCTATTTCCTACTCTTTATCCTGGCGGATGAGCTGCTCCATTAATATGAGTAACAAATAAATGCCAGTGTAGCAGCCTGAGATCCCCAAAACCATAAAGTTACCTTGTGGTTGTGGTGTCCTCCTCTTTTTTCCTTTCTTTTTTTTTGACCTGTCAACTTCCTTCCCTGCTTCCACCTGTCAGAACGTCACACATCTATTGTTCTGGCTGTGATATTCTGGTCTCAGTTACACTAGTGTAATTCTATGTCCACTTCTTGGTTATGGTGGCATCAGTATGAGGCTTGTTAGGTCTTCTTGTGTTATCTGAGCCTGTTACACTCTATTACCAGCAAACAAAAATATAAAGAGGAAGCGGGTATTGCAGTAATGCTGGATATAGAAGGTCTCTTGCTGGCAAAAATCCAACTATTCACAAACATTAGGACTTCAAGAAACCTTTGGATTTCAATTACCTTTGCACTTAAGACTTCACCATGCATAAACTGTGTGAGTCTGCTGCATTGGGCAGGTGAAGGACTCACTCCTGTAGCTCAAGCTGGAGTGGCTCATACTTTCAGTATTGAAGGTTTTCCGTAGCTCTGTCCATGTGCGTGATGAAGATGAGGACAGGTACAGCTGTGCTACTGGAATCAGTGGGTCATCTTTGATCAGGACGTGAGCAGAGAATTTTGCACCTCTAGTGGACATTTCATTAAGAAGGATCTCAGTGAATTACAGCCAAAGAGCCTAATCCTGAGACGTGCCAACTATCTGCTCCTTACATGGTGATCATCCTTTGGCTGGATTAGGATTGAAGTTCCTGGGGTGGGGGGGAGTATTTGGGGCCTAATCCTGCACTCTTTTCTGTCAGTTTTCCCCCAGTGTGACTCCACAGGCTCCAGTGTACGTGCTTGCTGTCATGAGCACTTCCACTGTCTTCATGTTTTTGCGAGAAGGGCCCTATATTTATAAAGCACCATGTGCTCTCACTGTGCTATTTAAAGTATCATCCTTGTAAAACTCTGCTCTGTAGGGAGGAGTCACTCCGTGCCCTAGTGAAATGCATCTTCTTTTGAGGCACAAAACAAAAGAGCAGTTACGCCAACCATGCACAGCACCACTCTACCACAGTTAAGGACAGGAAATGAAGGCCAAATACCATCTGCATCTGCATTTAAGTACATGCAGTAAAAGACCCAAAGTCAAATTTAATCGGGACAGAGATCAAATTTCACTACTGAGTCAAGAAGCAAGATTGGATCATTAAGAGCAAAATTGTGTCTTGCATCAACCACTTGCCCATGGATTAAAGTTGCATCTGGCCTACCCCTGTGGTGGTATAAGCGTCCACTGGTCTAAGGGTACATCAGCATTTGCTAGGCAATTGATCTGGTCAGGGTCAATCTTCTGGGGTTTGATTTTGAATGCCCAGCTGGGATGTACAGAATCAGATTATCAGGGCTCAACAGTTGACCCCTGAACCCCTCATTAAACTCTCCTGTCAACCTCCCTCAGGGATGCTGGCCAGATAGGCTGATCCAACATAAGTCAATTCCAACTGTGCAATTGTTGTAGCTTGAATTGGTTATCGAGGATTGACTTTTCGGTCTAGGGTAGACCTGCCTTCAACATGACAGCATAGCCAGCTCTATGGGCCAATCAGGAGGCTAAGGTGTAGCAAAGGGATGGGAGGAGCTGGTTCTGACTTCCCCAACATGCGCATGAGCCAGCATGGATGTGAAGTGATCTGTTAGGGTACATCTACCCTTATGGGAAGATCAGTGCCCTGGTGGTCAATCTTCTAGAGTTCAGTTCAGCATGCCTAGTGCGGATGCGCTAAATCAAATTGCCATGGTGCTGCTGTCAACCCCGGTACTCCTGGTAGTTGTAAGGAGCAAGGGAAGTCAGTGGGAGAGCTTCTCCCACCAACCTCCTGCTGTGTAGACAGTGGCAAAAAACAAATTTAGATGAGTCGACTCTAGCTATGCAATTTTCGAAGCTGGATTTGCATATGTAAATTGATTTTCTTCCTAGCCTTTTCCTTACCAGGCCTTAGTGGTAAAAGTCGGAAGATTAGTTCCCACAGGAACAGGGGAATAATTAGGACAGGAATGAGAATTGTGCCTTTCTTTCCCTGCTCCTAGTATGGTGAAAGCCATTTTTACTTCTGGCCTTGGGCAAAGTCAAAGTCTTGCTGTACATAATCACATGTGTCTAGGAGCCTGCTTTTATCTCATGTGAGAGAAAGTGTCTTCAATCAGCAGTATTCATAACCCTTGTACTGGGGCATTTGTTCTTTTATATATCCAAGGGAAGAGTGCGACCAAATGGAAACCAAACAGCAGTTTTCATTCCAAATATTTTGCTCCTTCTGTAAATTAGTCCACAACATCCTGGTCTGAGCCATGGACAACTTCTGGAGTGTTTTCTGTTTCTTTTCCATGAGGAGAGCGCTTGGATTGAAAAGGTCACTCTCTGATGTGCTTTTCTGGGGTGGTGGGAGACAAGGAGGATGCATAGTTTAGCTGTGTGTTGTAATGTCTTTGGTTGGCATGAAGTGATCAAAATGTTTCCACTGACTTTACTGATTAGTTCGCTCATGCAAAAAAGATTCCCAGTGCCTTGTGCAAACTGCTTTGCCTTTTTGGGGTGCATGAATTAAAGGCGTTTGCAAAATGCTCCAGTACCCATTGCAGAAAAGTGCATCTCCATATGTTTCCCTGATTAAGAAATTCAGTCCACCAAACGACCATCTTTGCCTGGCTGGAGTTGGTTGTATGGTTGGGATTCATAAACAGCATTCTTTTACCTCATGCATCTTCCTGTTTACCATAAAAGAAAACAAATTACTTTAGGGCTTTCTTGTTCCTTTGTTCTTGCACAAAGTGTATTCTGGGTGCTTGTACAGTGCCTCTAACTCCTAGAGCATAGGCAACATGACTGAGACTGTCAACCTGTCTCCATCGGCCGTCATCACTTAACAAGGGCTGAGCCTGGGCAGTGTGAAATATGCCTCATTAAGCACTCAGTGCTGAGTGAGACAGAAATAACTGACTGATCTGGGTTACACAAATGCGTGTTGGGATTTATTGGTAGATTTCCAGTTTTAAGAAAGGGTTGGGGGAAGGGAATTTATTGAATTGGATTGACACCCTGCAAACTGATAATTCTTTATGCAGAAGACAGGTTCTATTCAGGCTACCAGAGAGCAAGCTTTCTCCAGGCTGCTCCTTCAGTGTGCCTTAACCTTTTAGGGGGTGAGAATATTTCTGGGGGATTGAAGGGACAGTAATTCAGGCACCATGGCCCTTTCAATCTATGGCCTTGTTGCTGAGATGGCTAGGGAGGATGACAAGTATAATAGTGGCTCTTGTCATAGAGACAAACATCCATCTGAAGTGGAGAGACCACCAACTTCTGAGGCCTCTGAATGGACATCCAGTGGCAATAGCTTTCGTCCAAAGGGAATTAGGAGCTCAAATCTCATTGTCAGGATTTGGATGCCTAGCTGCCTCAGGCTCCTTTTACAGTCCTAGCATCAAGTTCAATAAGAACATAAGAACAATCCTACTGGGTCAAACCAAAGGTCCACCTAGCTCAGTATCCCGTCTTCCAACAGTGGCCAATGCCAGATGCCCCAAAGAGAGTGAACAGAACAGATTACCATGAAGTGACCCCTCCCCTGTCATGCACTGCACCCATGAAAGATGCTGTGTTTGATTATTGCTAAGCCACCCAGTCCCATTGACTGTAATTATTTAAATGGCCCCTCCCATTTTGTTTCGTTAATACCTAGTGGTGGTTATAGGTGTGCACATGAGCGAAACACTGCAGATTTAGCCTGGGAACCCTCTCATTCTCCACACACCTACTGTGACCAGGGAGTCTGCAGGTGAGGACCTCTGCCTCCAGATGGCTAAGTAGCTTATGTCTAGATGAAAAGACATCCTCTGGTGCCTCCTCCAAGTCACAACCTATTCTTTACATTTGGCGGGGGCGGGGGTTGAAGTGATTCAGTGGTGATTTGACACTGAAATCTCCTTTCTTTCTGACTTTGTCATTAATTTATTTTAGATTTATTCCTGTGGCCAGCCTCAGCATTGACACATTATATGTACTCTGTGATGGTCTGGGAGCCCCACTGTTACCATTAGATTTATAAATCAATTTTCATTGTAGTTCCCAATTTTCTCCCACTGTTAGCTCTCTGAAAAACCTACTGCATGGGCTGAAATAGTTGTGGAGGAAGGAATACAGAGTCACATTGTCTAAATAATGTAGCTCTGCTTTGTTTAAACAGACTACGGGAACATGGTTAAATGCTTGTCTCAGATGAGTCTGACGATGAAAACTGAGAATGTACAGTACAAAGATTAGGTAAGTTGTAAGAAGAGAGGGACCTGAATTCCTGAATGTAAGCATTGTATCAGAATATTGCTGCACTTTAGGTAGGTTTCCATATTGGAGGAATTCAGATAGGCTTCCATAAGTTTCATTAGGTCATGAATATTCTAGTTGATGCCATGTTCACATTTGGACTGAGATTCTTCCTAGTTCAAAGGACCACTAATGCATATGCCTAAAATTGGCCATCAGCGGAGGGATTAATTTTGCCCTGTGAATGTGTCTTGGAACATACACAGCTTTCAAAACCAACTAAAGAGGCATCAGTTAGGGGAACAATTTGTCAGACAAATAATTTAAGAATGTGCCAATTAACTGGCAGGTTGGGAAGTGTTTGTTACATTCTCCAAACCTGTAGAGGTACAAGAGGGTGCCTTTATAGAGAAATCTCTGTGCCACACTAATGCACTACTTAGAAGAAACAGGAATTATTTTTTGTTATTAAAAGTTGCAGGAAAGTTCCTAGACATCTCAATTTTTAATTCCCATTGTAAATTCCCAGGTTTAGCCAGCCATTTTGATGTATTCATATTCTTTACTGAACAGCCTTCTAGAGATGCCACATTTCATTCTTTTGACCTGAGAATCACTTGTTTTTGTTGTGCCTCTTTATTGAAGGTAGTGTTACAAGGGAGTTTTCTAATACGAGCTGTGTTCAGGAATCTCTGTTGTACAACTAATGGATAATTTTCCCTTAAGAATTATATCGTTCTTTTGAAAGGCTCTAATAATTCCTGTTTCATCTGTCTGTAGCCTGTGGCATTGCAGGGGAAACAAAAAACAAAGAGCTAGGTAAACTCTGGTTTAGAAGCAGTTTTGTTGACAGTGAGGGAGAAAGTTCAATGCCACAATCCGTGTGCAGAGCTAAATGGCAGAGTCCTGTAAATGCAGTTGTGAATGGGCCTGTTTAAGCATATTTCAGACTGGGTTAGAAATGAGTAATAGGAACTTTTTTAAATAAATGACATGATGGGCCCTAAATTTTTCAGTTGATTTTGATAAGTTTGTGCAGTTAAGGTTAGCATTTGTAGTGTTTGAGATATTTACTCTAGCAAGATCAGTGAAGTGTCAGGGAATAGGGCAGCTAGCAAACTAACCTTCTCTCTTTGTCACAGGTCACACTGGCATGGGTTTAAGGATCCCCATTACAAATTGCAGCTGATGAACTGGGTCTTTGCCGAGGAAAGCTTAAGCTCCAAAAAAATCTGCTAGTCTATAAGGTGTCACAGGACTTCTCATTGAATTTGCACATTATTATTCCATGGAAAAGATTAAGTAGCATGGATCAAAATAAGAACATATTTGAAGTTTGCATAGCATTTTTTAAAAATGTGATTTATTTATTTAATAATTAGGAGTGTGGATGGCTAACTTGAGATGTTCAAAAGGCGTGATTATGAGACAGCAGTATTCAGCCTCCTCTAAGAAGCCTCAAGCTGGGCATCCAAAGTCATTTGAAAATCTTGGCCTTTGGTAATATATATCATTGGGTGTCCCCATCCTTCTGAGAGCTGTCCTTGCTGTTTCATTTTCTCCTTATTTGAAATGCATTTGGAGGTGTGGGACTGTCATTTATTTCATGTTTGAATGGCAGCTGGCAAATAGAGGAAGACCCAGTATCCAGCACTCTTCCGAGATTTGAATCGGCAACATGCATTGATTCCACTTGTCATGGAAAACGATGCAGTTGTGTTATGATTTCACAAAGGTAAATTATCTGTAGTTCATCCAAAACAAATGTATAAGTGAACTCCAGGTCTGAAATCCATTCTGCTCAATGGCACATTTGGCTCTGAAGTTGTCAGCGGAGGTGGAGCAGACAGGACTTCCTTACAAAGGAGAGTTTAATGAGGCAATGGCAGAATTTGAAGTTTTCCTCTCCTTCATTCTCAGTCAGCTATACATTTTTTCTCCTTTTCTTCCTGTCTGCTCTTTCACTCTAGCTTTGGGGCCATCGTTTGAGATTCTCTTGACACCAGAAACAGCTGCATGAACTGGCTGCAGGGTGGTACACTGGACTGTCATAATTCTAGACATTGGCTTTGAGCAGATTCACAGTGCAATGTGTGTGCTCCAGCCTTTAATGTGGCAGTGGTGGCTTATGTATCTTCAGCTTTTCAGCTAGTTGTGTGGCACTCAATTGTCTGCTGGGTGATATAGAGGTGTTTGGGAAGCTGATGTTGGCATGGGATTGGGAAGAAAGGGTAACTAAGTTATGTGGCAGGGCATTGACAATCCTCTGAGTAATTGACAGCCATTAGTGTAACATCTTCCAAATAAAGTATGTGGAACAGCTACTTCAATGTCCCAACCTGGGCAGTGCATTATTATCCAATAAGATTATTTGGTGCATTGTGATGTGTGTAATAAGATAAATTTCATCCCATGTGATCCCAAGCTGATTTGCATGCGCAGTGGCCCGAAATGCTCTGCTGCGTACAGGACATTGGAATGTACCATGCATGGTTAAAACAAAAAAGCAGTCCAGTAACACTTTAAAGACTAACAAAATAATTTATTAGGTGATGAGCTTTCATGGGACGGACCCACTGGGTCTGTCCCACGAAAGCTCATCACCTAATAAATTATTTTGTTAGTCTTTAAAGTGCTACTGGACTGCTTTTTTGTTCTGATAGTATATAGACTAGCACGGATATCTCTCTGTTACTATTCAACATGAATGGTTGTTGGGGATGGGGGGTGTAAATGGGACAGGAAGTACTCATCACATCTTTGAGAACTCTGGCCCTTGAAGGGAAAGGGCAGTAGGCCAGACTAGGGTTAAGTAAGGCAGTGCTAAACAACATGGCATCCCAATGTCATGTTCTCTCTCCTTTGCTTTTCTCCTAATTTTGGCTGTACGTGAGACGATGCAATCCTGAGGAGCTAGACCAGTCACTCACAGCCTTTTCAGGCTACTGCACTCCTTTCAGGAGTCTGATTGGTCTTGCATACCCCCAGATTTCACCTCACTTAAAAACTACTTGGTTACAGATTCAAGCATAAAAATTCAAGTGTCACAACACCTTATTATGGAAAAATGGCCAAATTTCTCATTTTTACCATAGGATTCTAAAAGAAATGGGTTGGACTATGAACGTTGTACTTACATTTCATGCATAGTATATAAAACAGTATAAACCAGTCCTTGTCCATCTGAAATGTGTGTTGGTACTACTGACTTCACTAGTGCTGTTTATGGAGCCTGTTGTAAAGCTAGGCAAATATCGACATCACTAATTTCCAACCTTTTCACTAGTGCAGACCCCCAATTACCCATCCCCAACCATTCATGGACATGGCCCCGTGTTTCCCCCCAAACTGTTTACAGACCCTCATCAAAGCCAATTCTAGCAACTGTGTACACTTCATTAAATGAAAAAGGAAACCACAACATAGAGTTTTGGACAGCAAGTAATAACGTTATTGAAAGATACTTAATTTAAAATTAATAATTGATTGTAACTTTGCAATTTATTTAAAACTTATTTCCTATGGTCATTTTAACAAACCTTTTATTTTTTTCATAGACCTCCTTCAATACCTTCATGGACCCCCAGGGTTCTGTGGACCCTGGGTTGGGAACCACTGATCTAGATGAATTACTTAATGTACCCTGGGGAGGAGCTCTGCATATCCCCAGGGGCATACATGCTCTGTTTGGGAGCCACTGAGCTAGATCATGACACCCCTTATTTGACTTCTGCTCAGAGTATGACCCTGGCCATTGGGAGGTGAGCAAGTTTTGCTCAGCCAGGAGCCACTACTGTGAGTAAGCTAGTGGGACGGGGCAAAGGGATGGGGTGTGCTGGTTCTGTGCTCTGCCCAGAAGGAAGGAGTAAGCTATATGAAAAACAGTTTCAGTAAATTGCTCTTTCCCTATGGTAAATGGTAGCAGGAAAGGAGTTATAACTGAGTTACAGTGCATTGCTCTGCTCCCCAGGAGGTGCCTCGATTTGTCTTCCTGTAGTCAGGGCAGAGTGTACAGTTCTGGTGTGGTCCCGAATAATGTTCCCTGTGTCTGGTTCAGTTCAACTGAATCAGAAAGCCAGTGGTTAATAGCCCAGTTTAATTTTGTCCACCTAGGTTTTGTCCCTGAACACATTTTATGCATGCAATTATGCATCCATGTCACAATGTTTCTCCGATATCTGCATCTCCCAGCCCATTTCCTCCTGCACTTTGATTCTCTGTTCCCCACTTTGCACTAACATCTTTATTTTATGATGCACCATATCTTAGAAGCATTACTTCTCTCATAAGGCAAGCGTGTGAACTGGAGCAATATTTTGCATTTTTTTATTGTTGCAGCTTTTCTCAAATCTTCTAAAAATGCATAGTGTGTCCTACCCTTCTTGGGTAGGCAGCTGTCTTCCACTTTTTGGCATGACAGGTCTTTCCCTGAAGATGATACGTATTAAAATTAGAGCAGATTCTGTGTGTGCATCTGCCAAGATGGAGCGGAGTTCAGGATGTGGGAACAGGTTACACTAATTTGTATCTGAGTGGTAGCTGTGTTAGTCTGTATTCTATCCAAAACAAACCAGCAGTCATGTAGCACTTTAAAGATTAACAAAATAATTTATTGGGTGATGAACTCTTGTGAGACAGACCTACTTCTTCAGATCTTAGCCTTACCAGAACAGACTCATTATATAAAGCACAGAGGTCCAAAAATTGTTATCAAGGTTGGCAAATCAGATAAAATAGCAGAAAGAGGGGCATGAGAGGTGGGGGAAGTTAAGTGTTTGGTCAAATATCAAAGTATGTGGAAGAGTCCTTATAATGGGTCAGGTAATTGCTGTCCCTGTTCAAACCAAGTGTCAATGTGTCAAATTTGAATATGAATGTTAGTTCCAAACATTCTCTCTGTAGATGGTTGTTAAAGTCTCATTTCTCCAGAATGCAAATTCTCAGGTCTTTAACAGAATGGCCCACTCCATTGAAGTGCTGGCTGACAGGTTTGCGTATTGGAGATTTTTGATGTCTGCTCTGTGTCCATTAATTCTTTGGCGAAGAGCGTTTGCAGTTTGCCCAATGTACATAGTGGATGGGCATTGCTGGCACATGATGGTATATATAGAATGTGCTCCTGATCTTGATAACAATTTTTGGACCTCTGTGCTTTATATATTAAGTCTGTTCTGGTAAGGCTATAGATCTGAAGAATTGGGTGTGTCCCACAAAAGCTCATCACATAACAAAGTATTTTGTTAGTCTTTAAAGTACTACATAACTGGTGTTTTGTTTTAATTTGTATCTGTGTATAGGTGATAAATGGTCAATTGTGACCTAAGACAGAGGTCATGAAACTATGGGCCATCAACACAAATGGGCTGTGGGAGCTGGCTGGTAACCCACTCCCTCCTCTTGTTATTTCCAGCTGCTAAGTATCATTCAAAGACAGCAAATAATATATTAAATGTTGTTGGGTTTTTTTTTTTCAAAATAATTGCTCCTGTTGTCATGGGAATCTCTGGCTCGTGAATTTGTGAGGAGGTAGTCCAGGAAACAGTCTTTCTGTTAAGACACAGCCTGCCCTATAGAAAAGTTTGTGAACCTATGGTATCTATCAAATGAGTTGAGTGGTCAGTTCCTCTTAAACAAAGAGTCAAAAAATGCAAATACATCTGATACATGCCTTTGTCACATACTGTTTTCCCCTGGGGTTTCAGCCAGTGCCTATTGACAACAGTCCAACCTTGGGCGTTACTTTCAGTGGGCATTGGATTGGTCACTTGAGATTTGCTTTTCATGTGTTTGGCACAGTGGAGCCAAATTTTCGAAATAGATGGTTCAGCTCCCATTTAGATATGTAAGTTACAGCTATAAGGTCCATGATGCCCAGCATTCAGCAATTCTTGCTGTGATGAGGACACCAAGATTTTCAAAAGAGCTGAACAGCCACAGGACGAACTTCTTTGAGAAACACAGACACCTGCTTGAGGACCAAGAGCTGAGCTGTTTAAAGCCTGGCCCCAGTCTGAAAATTTTGAAAATTCTGAACATCGGGTAAAGTTTTCTATAGGTGACTTATGAACAAAAATTTCAAAGGGACTTAGGCTTCTAATGCGCTGAAGCATTTTGTAAAATGTTACCTTTAGTTTCTGTAGGTGGGGATTGAAACTCACCAGTGGGGCCACCAGGGTAGGCTTGCATTGCTCTTACCTGTGCACTATGGCTGCTCTGTAGATGAACAGAGACCTTCCTTCCACAGGCCTTTCACTCCCTCCTTTCACAAGACTCCCCATTTATTTTTATGCGATAAACTGTTAGGGCCAACAGTGTCACTTCCTATAGGTATGTCTACACAGCAAAGTTATTTTGAAATAATGGTCGCTATTCCAAAATAACTTTGCGAGCGTCTACACAATGCAACTGCTGTTTCGAAATAATTTCAAAATAGCGGATGGTTTATTTCAAATTTGGTAAACCTCATTATATGAGGAATAGTGCTTTTCCTTGCAACAAAGCCCGCTGCCAGCTTTGTCCACATCTCTCTTCTAGCAATACCATCACTGGACCTAACCCAGTTATTCACAGAATCATGGGCACATTCTCATGTTCCTCAACTAACATCATATATGCCATCATGTGCCAACAATGCCCAAATGCTTTGTATATTGGACAGACTTCAAACTCTCTCAGACAAAGAGTTAACGGACACAAAACAGGCATCAAAATATTCCTGATCCACAAACTAGTTAGTCTACATTTCAATGGAGTGGGCCATTCTGTTAATGACTTAAGAGTTTGTGTCTCATTGAAGAAGAATTTTCAGTCTGCTTTAGAAAGAGAAGCTGCTGAACTCTCTTTCATATTCAAATTCGACACAGTAACACATGGTTTGAACAGGGATGCAAATTTTCTGGGACATTATAGGGGCTCTTTTGCATACTTGACTTAATCTAATTCTTGACTCCTCCTCCCCCCCCCGCCCCTCTGCTCTCTGATTTGCTCACCTTGATAATTTTTTTCTGATTTGTCAACTTTGATTACTGTTTTTGGTTCTCGCTGTCTTAAATATTGAATCTGTTCTGGTATGGCTGTGGTCTGAAGAAGTGGGTTTGTCCCACGAAAACTCACCTAATAAATTACTTTGTTAGTCTTTAAAGTGCTACTTGACTGTTTTTTTTGTTTTTATTCTGAAATAGATATTTCAGAATAGGGCCTGTGTAGACAGGGAATAGTGTGGATGCATTTTCCAGAATAGTTTATTCTGGACTAAACTATTCTGGAATAACTGCATAATGTAAACATACTCTGTGGCCGTTTCTACATGACACTTTAGAAGAAAGTGACATGCTAATAAATGGCCCAAAATATGCTAATGAAGCACAGATGCAAATTCTGTGTGCTTCATTAACATAAGATCACGTGGTTTGGAGTCCGGAAGACGTTCTTCTGGACTCAAAAACGCCGTTTAGAAGTGCGGCCCCTAGGGGTCTTCTGGAAGGAAGTCCTTCTTCCGGAGGCCCCTTGTTCCCAAAAATTTTCAGGAAGAAGGGGCGTCTGGAAGAAGGACTTCCTTCCAGAAGACCCCCTGGGGGCCACGCTTCTAAATGGTGTTTTGGAGTCTGGAAGAACATCTTCCAGACTCCAAAACATGTGACCTTATGCTAATGAGGCGTGGGGAATTAGCATCCGTGCCTCATTAGCATATTTCAGGCTGTTTGTGCGTGTAGAAACGGCCTATGGGTTTGCGCAGCGTCAGCACAGTGGGGCCTGGTTGAGGTGTCTGCACATTGACAGAAGCCAGGTGATAGATTATAACTGTATATTAGCAAGGGAAGTGAGATGGGCAGGCTACTGAGAGGAAAGCGTGAGGAGCGCATCTCTTCTGGTTATTAAAGATATGTTCATTAAACACACTTCCATGTTCATTAAGTGTGAAAGCTGAGGACGATCTGTGAGTCTTGATAATTTTTTTAAAACTACTGCCAGAGCATATATGTATTTATTTTAAATCAAGAGACTGAGGCCTTGCCTTTACTGAGGTCTGAATCGAAACAAATGCTGACCTTAACTGACAGCTCTACTCCTGTTTTGATTGTACTGATGAATAAGACGACAGCAGTGTAGTGGTGTGTGGAGCCCCCAGGGAAATATTTAGAAGGCACATTAGTATGGCAACATAAACTAAAACAGCTATTGACAAGCATGGAGTTCAGAAGCTGCAATTTTGCCGGAAACCATGGCTTTTCCCTCGCCCCCTTTAAAACCTCTTGTCAAGACTGATCATTGCCAGATAAGGAGGCAGTAACAAGGTGCCATTGCTGTGAAATGAATCCAAGGATAAAGGAAAGGATGGAAAAGGGAATTAAACCCAGTTTGGGGAGTCTCAGTGCTTGTTGATCAAGTATTTCTCAGACCAGGAGAAATTGGCTTTTGTGTGCATTGTCCTTTGTAGGAGAGCTTAAAACTCACCCTTTGGGGTGTATTGTGCATTCATATCGTGTGTTGGAAAATCCTGTAGGATTTAGTAAAAAATTATGTTTGTAACCCTTATGTAAAATTTGCTAGGAGAGTTCATAAGCCCTATAATGGGAATCTCTCTGCTGAAATGTATGTAGGGGGTTAGCATATTTTCCATAAACTTTTAATTACATTTCTGGAGACCTTTTTCAGTAAGGGAACAGTAGAGTTTTAATTACAGCAGAGCCACTGCTGTGCCCTGTTTTTAGGAATTGTCTATGAGATCTCCTTTAAAGAGTCATGCTCCTGACATAAGCCTGATCTAAACAAAAAAGCAGTCCAGTAGCACTTTAAAGACTAACAAAGTAATTTATTAGGTGGTGAGCTTTCGTGGGACAGACCCACTTCTTCAGACCACTTCTTCAAAGCCTGATCTAGTGATTGAAGTGCAAGACAGAGAGTCAGAGCAGGTGATTTTAGTGCAGCTGGTAAGGGCCTTTTCTTACTTGTTCTGTGACCTTGAAACAATTCACTTATGCTTTCTATGTCACTTTTCCCATGTGTAAAACGGAGATAGTTAGTACCTCTTCCAGAGTTCCCTGGAAGCTGCACGGCTACACAGGGAAGCTGCCCAGCTTGGATTTGACAAGACCGGGGCTCGCCTAGCCCCAGCTTGGCCCTGGAGCAGCAGGGAGAGGTGCCTCTCTCCCTTCCTCCCTTCCCTAGCACAGGTGCTGTTGCAGGGAAAGAGAGCAAGGGAGAGTCTTCTCTCCCTTCTCTAGTTCCAGGGCAATCTCATCTCAAACCCCACAGACCTGCCCCCATTCCCAAGCACATACCCCCAGCTGGAGCCTTCACATCCCAAACCTCTGCCCTGGCCCTGAGCACCTCATCCCTGACCCTGCTCCACAGTCCACAGCCAGAGCCCTCACACCCCTGCACCACAACCCTCTGCCCCATCCCTGAGCCCACTCCCACACTCCGAACCTCTCCCCGTCTCCCCCCGCATGAATTTTGTCATGTGCACCAATTAGAAGGTAATGTGTCATAGATCACGCCCATATTGGTGCACCTAAGAGAGGCCATTCTGCGCGTGTGGGAAAAATTACAGGGAATACTGCTTTCAGGTGGACTATGAATCTTATTGAAGTAATTCTTGGATTAAAGTTGCATGAGTAACTCAAAATATTATTTAGCAAAGCGTTACTTAATGCTTAAATGAATTCCTGCAGGTATGGAAAACTCTTTTGACACTGTTTTGCACATTACTGTAGAATCGCTCTAATTTTTTGCTCTAATGAGCAGGGGACAAATTCTGCAAGTTTGCAAATGATAAAACATGATGAAAAAAAATCAGTGTTACTGCACTGCCAGATGTAATGTTTGGATTTATTCTGGCAAGCGTAGGTTAGTTTTAATTATTTATGTTAACACCACATAGGCTGCTTGTAAATATTCTACTTTTTTTTTTTCTTTTACGAAGGCTGGATTGGCTTGTGGTCTAAGGCAGAGGAGTAGGAGCTGCCTTACTTGAGTTCTATTTCTGTCTTTCCCACAGAAAGTGGCAAAGCAGCACATGCACAGCATTCTCCTATGACCTTGGAGAAAGTCACTTAATCATTGTCTGCCTCAAGTTTCTTCCTTTATATAGCAACGAAGGGTCCTGTGGCACCTTATAGACTAACAGAAAAGTTTTGAGCATGAGCTTTCGTGAGCACAGGCTCACGTGCCACAGGACACTTTGTTGCTGTTACAGATCCAGACTAACACGGCTACCCCTCCGTTCCTTTATACAATGAATGTAAGAATACTTAACTGTATCTTGAGAAGTGTTATACATGTCAATGGTTTGGAAAGCTCTTTGAAATCCTCTCATGGAGTTCAAACAGCCAGCCAGATCGGAGTCTGCATGGAACAGTGGAGTGAGGCCACTGGGGATCCTTGAATATTGTTAGGTGTATAGATTAGCAAATGAGAATTAACTAAAGAACTTCACACGGAGCCATCGTTTGCTCTATATTTATGCAGCTCCAGGGCATAATTGAGCCCAGCTTGATTGTACCTTTAAGGCATTACTGTAGTATACAAAAAAAGAAGTCTGTGACTTCTCATATACAATTGACAACAACTTATGAGCTTCAAAACTTCTCATACCAAGCATCTAGAGACCTTAGCAGAGAATGTGGCCTCATTGTGTTTGGACACTATACCAACATCTAGTGAAATAAAATTCCTGCCCTGAAGAGGTTACGTCCCAAATAAATAATCATTTCTGTTGTGGTGGGTTTTTCTCGGGGGCAGTGTGAAAGATTCTGAGGCCAGAAGTAATCAGTATGATTGTGTAGTTTGATCTTATGCATAACACGGGCCACAAGAATTCCCTGAATCAACTCCTGTTTGAACTAGAGCACAGGTTTTGCCAAACCATCCAGTTGGGATGTTAAAAATTGCCAGGGATGAAAGCCATCACAACTGTAGTACCCAGAGGCACTGAGACCTCATACTAGGGTGAGTGAAGTTTCTGCTCTACAGCCTTGGCTGAGAGCCCACTGGCCTTTAGCTCATGTGGTAGAGCACAGGGCTTTAATCCCCACGACTGCAAGTTCAAACCCTGGTGCCAGCAGCCTGGGTCTGTCAGCATTATGCAACTGCTGATAATTTGTTCCAGTAGAGGTTGGACCTCCCTGATTTGGCACCCTTGGAACCTGATTTGGCACCCTTGGAACCTAGCCCAAACAAGAGAGTTTGCTGTACTTGGGGAGGGGTTCGGACTCACTCCAGCCTCATTGCTGGGCTACTATACCTGGCCACCAGGCTCTGCTGCTCTTGATCCCACTCTTGCTGCCAGTCCACAGGAGTGGCTCCACTCGCAGAGGCTGATGGCCCCATGGACTGCTAGCCTACTGGAACACCGACAACCTCTGCCACTGGGGCTGTCTGGTCCAGCAACGTCTGTGGTGCTGCCAGATCATGGATGTCACCAGACCAGAGAGATACAACCTATATTTAATTACCCTCACTGTTCAAAATCCACCATCACTTAAGTCCAGTCAGAATTGGTTTAGTTTGAACCTCGGGCTGTTGGATTTTGTTACACCTGTGTTTGCTAGACTACAGGGTCCTCTGCTTTTCCATTCTGTTTTTTAGACTGTATCTCATAGACTTGTTTGTGGTGCATGAGCCCAGTGATGAGGCGGGAACCTTTAAAATTGGCATGTGTGCGAGGTACTGGTTGCCAAGCATCTTCCTGGGTTTTGGCCTTGATATTCTTTGCTGATGGAAGGAATTTGACAATTGAAGTGAAGCCGAAAAACATGGACCTGAACATTCTGCCCTTTCATCTGCTGGCTGTTGCATTTCCTCAGCAGTCCTGGCTGTATGAAAGCCACTGTTCCCCCAAAGTATCAGCAAGAGCCTCGTGTCCTTCAGGTTTGAACAGTCAAGCATAAATTCTTCCACCGATGTAACACTCCACATTTGACATTTGGACCTTTGGGGTTTGGAGTTTCTGTGGCTCTAGACAGAACTCGCATCCTGTCTCTTTGGCTCCTGCCATTCCAGTTGAGCTTAGTTGAACTGATCTTTTGCTCTTAATAAAGTCAGTTCTCTTTTTTTCTAACTTGCCTCTAGAGTCTTAGATACACATATGCCAAACACTGTTAGTTCTGTCTCCCCTCTTCCCAATGGCTAGTGGTCCTGTCTGTAGTGAAGGCTGGTAGACTTTGCCCAAGCGGGGAAATAAGTAGACTGATTTAGTTCACTTGGACACCTTTCCTAGTGATGATTTCAATTTGCATTTGTTTATCTCCTCAGAGCTATGGAACATGCGCTGCAGATTTTATTCAAGCGTCTAAGTACTGTTTTTAGTTCCCTTAATCCTGTCCACTCTGGGTATCTATGAATTCTTTGCTAGAGGGTATGTGATTAAGATTTTGTGTTCTGTCACTATAATGCAAGTTGACAAGCACTTGGGTAGATGATAAATCTGGACGTACAATCTTTTTTCATGGTAGGTGAAGAATGGGCTAGAAAATCTTCATCAAGGGATTAAGTCCCGGGGTATATTCTCAAAGCGTCTAGCAGAATTTTAGTCATGTGACTCATCAAAACCAGCATAAGACATAGGGCTGAACATCCCTGTATAGCAGGGAAAATGTATCTACCTATGCCTTAGTGAGTTCATGAGTGGGATTCAGGGCCATATCTGTAAATGGTTTGGGGTGGCTGGAGCAAATGTGCTATAAAACTGTTCATCAGCCGTTTCCCACTCCTGGGGTTATGCATATCCCAAGTGACTTCACTAGAGTCTAAGAAAAAGCAAATTGCCAAAGCTTCCTTCAAGTATGAATACAAAAACAGAGCAGCCCTACTGGGTCAAACCAAAGATCCTTCTAGCCCAATATCCTGTCTTCTGACAATGGCAGATGCCAGTAAGGGTGTTTTGTGTTTGATATTGCTAAGGAGGTTGCGGCAGAGCCTCATTATCTCCTGTCTTGTCATCTTTAGTGTACCGACCTCCCACCTTGCTCTCTCCAGCCCACTCAAAAAACATGGTGCCTATAAAATAATGGCCAGGCAGAGGGCATGCAGGGATTGCTGGTATTTTGAAACATCCCAATGATTTCAGAACTGTCAGTCGCTGGACAGAACTAGTCTAGGTAAGGAGAATACAGGTTGAAACTCTCTAATCCATAATTCTCTCATCTGTCAATATCTGTAATCTGGCATGTTTTAGCCAGATTACCGCTTATCTTGGATGTGGCCAAGTTTCCCGCAGTCCTGTAAAGTTTGTTTACAGCCACCTGTCCTGGCTTTCAGTGTTCTGTGCTGTTGTTTTGCCATAATTTACCTCTAAATGTCTTCTAAGGGCCAAGTAAGCAGTGGTAGCGTTGCTAATGTGCTAGCCAACATTGACATCCAGTGGTCCAAGATCTCTGGTCTGGCACCACTCACATCCAAAGGGTGCCAGACTGTGCTTTCAGTCCCATTACTTTGGTAGCTCACTCTGGGGCCTTTTCTGTTATTGTTACACAATCAATTATTTTATACATACACACATATCCTAGAACTGGAAGGGACCTTGGAAGGTCATCTACTCTAGTCCCCCTGCCTTCTTAGCAGGGCTGAGCACCATCCCTGACATTATTTTTCCTAGTCCCTAAATGGCCTCCACAAGGATTGAACTCACAACCCTGGGTTTAGCAGGCCAGTGCTCAAACCACTGAGCTATTCCTCCCTGCTGTTGTGGGATAGCATTTTCTAGCTGCCAGCACGAGACCAGGTGCTAATTCTGCCTATGAAAAATTCATCACATTGCATGGGATCTTTAATGTCCATGTATTGCAGGTAGTTTAATGAGGGATGACAGAGATGCTAAGGACATACATGTCCAAATGGGATGTTGTGCATCTCTGGAAATCACCTTACAGGTTACTAAGATGCCTATACTGGGCATCCCAAAATCCATCTCATAAAATGAACTGCATGGTACTCTGTTTATGTATTTCAAAAATATCTGGCCAGGATTTGGTCCTGTGGTTCTCAAGAAGTCCATGTGTTTCAAAATCTGAACCTTAGACTTTGTAAGCTATTCCTTTCAGTAACAATACCGCATGGGCCTCAGCTTCATTTATATGTTGTAACAGTCTCAAAAGCCATAGATTTTTCTTAATACATTTTGCCACCATAGACATTGTCCCTTAGACAATTGTGTCTTCAAAATCCACACTTGCAAACCTCTATTGACAATTGCCTCCATTCCCTGTGTAGAGCTTTCATTGATCTGGATGGGAGTTTTGTTTGTGAGTTTTGAGTGCAGGATATGCAAGGGATGAGATAAGAGTGCTTTTGATGAGAGTTTGCACTTCAGATAAGAGTTCAGTAGTGTGGATGGAAGAGCTGCATTTCACCTTAATTATAGTCACCTTCCTTGGTGTTTCAATGGAGATGCCCTATTTAAATAAAGTATCAGAGAGGTAGCTGTGTAGGTCTGTACCTTTGAGAACAACAAGAAGTCCTGTGGCTTCTTATAGACTAACAGATATTTTGGAACATAAGCTTTCATGGGCCACGAAAAGCTTATGCTCCAAAATATATGTTAGCCTATAAGTTGCCACAGGACTTCTTGTTGTTCTCCATTTAAATAAAATATTAAAAAAAAAAAAAAAAAAACAACCCAGGCACCAAGTAACTGAAAGGAGTCCCATAGAAACTGCCATTGATAAAACCTTTAAAAATGCATCGTGCCATGGCCATAAATCTTCAACAATGCATCCTGAGCAGCTCTCAGGAAGAAGGTGTACTGAAATACCCAGTCGTCAAGCCCACTCACCAGTGATAATCTGCCACATGCCAATACATGTCCAACAAACTAAGGAGAGTCTTTGAGAAAGGGTTTTCTCTTTAAGAGTGTGCCTTTAAAATGCAGTCCAGTGCTTCAATTTGTGTGACAGAAATGCCAGCCTTTATAAAGGCAATGACGATAACAATAGACTTATTAATACGAAAAACCTAGCTCTATAATTATAATAAAACTATTGAGTCTCATCTCTTTTACATAGATGGCAGTATGCAAATAGGAAAGCATCCGCCTTGATAACCGCTAAGACTATGTAAATCTTTATTTGAAGAATTTAAATCAGGTTTTCCTGCTGCATTCAGTACTCAAAATTAGGAAAGGAGCTCGCTCCGCACCCCAGCCCTTTCTTTCGGAACATAACAATGCATTTTAAAGTGCTCTGAAATTGCAAAGCTATTTCACAGTTTCATAGAGAAGGAATGGCTGGAGGGAATCATTTGCCTTTTATGCCTGCAACATCAAAATAAAATACCAAATGGGAAAATGAATACTGGTGTGCCAAGGGTGGGAGCGATGCAGAACAGATTTTTGTCCCAGAGGGTTCATCGTCTGAGGGGGTCAGAGGCACAGTGCATGAAAGTGTAAAGTCATCCTCCTTTAAGGTGCTGTGATGCTGCTTAGGGGTGGTGACAAGATGAGTAAACCTGCATTAAGTATGTAGGGGAGGAGGGTGTTCATCTCTGGTTTATTAGAACCACATCCGGTAAGCTGTGGAGCACAGGAGAAGTGCAGGCAGCATGATCTAGAGGAGAGGGTAGATTGGTGTAGATCTCACTTGTGTGGTAACGGCCCTTTTCTACAACTGTGGCTATCCCTCTGTGAACCCTTGTGCAACAAGCGGCAATTAACAGGTGCAGTCAGAAAGACCAGGAAGGACAAGGCACATGTGACACTTCGAGACCTGGCTTTGGATCACTGCTTTTTGGTACTTGCACCTTTCCAGCATCGCAGATACAGTAACTTTCAAATCTTTATGCAGCTGCATTCCTCTTGGTTGGTATGTCAACAGTATTTAATGAGCACTTCTCAAGCCCCTCTGCCTTGGGAAATATGCTGCTAATTAATCTCCCACAAGCCATTGTCTGATGGGATTGTTCTTGAAGGACACCAAAACAAAACCACTCCAACCCATCTCCTGAGGAGGTGCATGCTTCATTTTCACCCCCTGACCATTGTGGGAGTCTGCCAAAGGATTTCATGTTGGAGGAAGGAGCTAAAGAGGGCCAAATTTTATTCTCATCCTATATATTGATCCAAACATTCAGATTTGCAAGAAGAAACTCTCACAAAACCTACCAACCATATCTCTCTAGTGATTTCGATCTCAGTAGCACAGGGGTGAAGAATCCTTGGCCCGTGGTCTGGATCCGGACTGCAGCTTGCCTGGATCCAGCCCCTGGGGCTCAGGCCTCCCCTCCCCAGCACACATACCTCCATGTGGTAGGGGATGTGGAGCCCAAACCTTGTGGGCTGGAGTCAGGCAAGCCGAGGCCAGATCTGGTGGGGATAGGAAATGGTTCTGCCTCTGCTCCTCCTCCTGCTCCCCCAGGAAAAGCCTCTCACCACTTTGATTGGCTAGAATTCTGGGCAATCAGAGCAGTGGGGATGGGGGCGGTTCCTGAGAGTAGCAGGAGAAAAGCCTCTCCAGGGAGCATTTCACTGCACTGCTGTTCCACCAATCATGGCAGAGGGCAGTGGCAGCGGCGCACGAAGGTGAGCGCTCTCCCCATCCCCCCCAGATTGCCCAGACCCTCCATGTTCACCTACACCTGCCCCCTGCTCCTGCTCAGACCCCCACCCTCAGCCTGTTACTGTACCCTCTTTTCCTCCCTGCCTGCCACCCAGATTGGGCATGTTTTCCAATCTTGTCTAGAGTAATGGCAAAGGAATTCATTATAATTGATGAATGCAATCTTATTTACAAAAAAAACAAAAATAATGTTTAAAATATTAACATATACCAAGATTTTTACTGTGGAGTAGTGTATGCAGGTGTGCCTTGTGGTTCTGCCTTTGTCTTGAACCACGCGTTCAGAAAACTCTGGTTGAAATTTTGTGAAATTTCTAGGAAAAGAACAAAAAAGAATTGATGAAGTTGTTTATAAAACTTTTTAATCTGTTTTTCCACAAGCTCTAAGTCTCAGAATGGAGTTTTTGTCTCTTGGCTTCCAGAAGAAAGGCCCTTGACATTAGCACCCAGTTTGTAGAAGGAAATCTTTTTTTGGCCATATCAGTGGGGCAGTGGAGGGGTAAAACTCCCCAAATAGTGGTTGTTGTGGCAGAAATGTTACTACTTCTAAGATGCAAGCATAGGAGGAAGGTTTTTCCAGCCAGAAAGGTCCAGGGCTTGTGCAGAAGGGAACAGAATGTTCTAAAGTAGCTAGTGACCAAAAACCAGGGGTGAAAGGAACTCAAAATTGCTTACACATACTCTATCCTATTGCAACGCTTGTCCCTGCTAGCTCTTTAAATAGCTCCCTGCTGGCTTTTGCCACAGCGCAGCCAAGTCTTGCCAGAGCTGCGTACCAGGTCTCCCCAGCTTATTTTCACCTCTGCCAAAAGCCGACAGTGAGCTCTAAAGCAGGCAGGGCACTAGTATTTGGTGTCAGGCTTCTGAAAAATGGACTTGCTTGGCTGCACTTTTTGACAATCTGTATTCCAGATAAACAGTATTCATGTACATTTTGTAAGTAGAAAATTTACAGTAGAAAATGCACCCTGACCTCATGTCACTGTGTTTTACGATCAATGGGAAAATGGTTGCAAGGCCTCAAAATCAGTTCCCACTTAACAAAGGGGATCAATATCAATTTTGCATTCAAATTGATGATGTCCTTTTTAGTTTGATAGCATAAATTCAAACAAATCTTGTCACAGTCAGAGGCAACTCATGAATCCTGTGTTCTGAGTTGCACCTTGTTCCATGAATAGCCCAAACAACTTTGTTGGGACCATACATGGAGGGACGGTACTTTTTATTTAACATTATCAGAAAAGTGTGTAAAATACCCACACTGAGTGTCCCTGACTTAAAAATCTTTGACTTAGAGTTAAGGTTAGTCAAATGCACATCCAGTTAATGTAATCATTAAAAATGGAAGAAAACAATTGTTGAAGGCTACATGAATTTACACTCAGACTCTTCACCTAATTTCCTTTCACTACACCCACATCCAGTTCCTTTAAATTACACTTCAAAGCACAGCCTAAAGAAGATATTTTGCAAGGCAGATCTACTTCACAGAAGTACATGTGTTATGGTGAACTTTAAAAATCCAAGGTTCTAGCACCTACAAGACTACGAAATCCTACTTCTTGTTCAGCCAGTGCTAAGACCAACAAGGAATTTACATTTTTAAGAGATAATGCTTCCCTCTTCTTATTCTCATTACCAGAAAGTGAGAGTGGTTGTTTTTATAGAACTCTTTTGACCGACACTGCAAGGTATTTATGTGCCAAATAACATTCATATGCCCCTTCAAGTTTCCATGCTGATTACACTAATAAAAATATATAATTAAAATTTCAGTTCAGTTTTAGCCACTTTCTGCCACGTGTTTCATGTCATAGTAGTCTCAGATGAAGTATGTTCATTTTAAGAACATTTTAAGAAGAAAGTGGGTATAAGTGTGAGATTTCTGAACATAGCTACCACACTCAATCCCAGGTTTAAGAATTTGCCTTCCAAAATCTGAAAGAGAGAAAATCTGCTACAGAACCTGAACCACCATAGAAGAAAATCAACCTTCTGTTAGTGTCACCTGACTAAGATGATGAGAATAATTACGTCAGTCCACACTACTTTGGATTGTTATCAAGCAGAACCCTTCATCAGCGTGGACATGTGTCCTTTGGAATGGTGGCTGAAACATTAAAGGACATATGAATTTTTAATGCATCTGGCATATAAATATCTTGCACACTGGCTATAACAGTGTCAGGTGAATTCCTGTTTCTCACTTTCAAATGACACTGAACAAGAAGTGGGCAGCATTATCATCTGCAGATATAAACAAATTCATTTGTCTGAGTGATTGACTGAGCAAGACATAGGACTGAGTAGACTTGTAGGGTCTAAAGTTTTACTTTGTTTTATTTTTAATGCAGATTTTATACATACTTCTACATTTGTAAGTTCAGCTTTCATAATAAAGAGATTGCACAACAGTACTTGGTTTTGGTAAATTGAAAAACTCTATTTCTTATATTTTTTACATTCTGTCTTCAACTCCAAAATGAGATACCCCATGGTACTTGCAAACCCCACCTCCAGCAGGCAGCATGAGAGTGCAGGTCTGAAGAGCCCTGTGGCTGCATGAGAGAAGCCAGGCAGTCCCCCTGGCAAGCTAAGACAAGGCCCTCCTGTCCAGCAGACCCCCACCTCCCTCTGCAAAGCCTGCCCAGTAATCTTCTGCCTGCCCCCTGCTTGAGCCCTCCCCACCCTACAGCAGCCTGAGAGCACAGTCAGGGGAAGCTTTGGGAAATGCTGGTCTAGATTGTAAACTCTCCAGAGCAGAGACTGTCTTAGGAAGAGTGCTCAAAGTGCCCAGCCCAGTGGGGCCCTAGCCTCACTTGAGGTGTCTGCATGCAAAATTTAATATAAATTAAAGCTAATTATTAAAGATGACCGATTAAATAGTGTTTGTTTTCCTGACTCTGACAGATGGACTTTGATCCACAGTATTATCTTTTCTGCTGTCTGAAAACAACATAGTGATGGCTGTTCCCATCCTATGGGGAGCTCTGCTCACTTATCCTTAATCAGCAAAGTGGATTCCAGCATTGCCTTCCGCTGGGGTGGCCAGAACTCTAGGACTGCCCAAAGGTCTCCAGGAATTAAAGAGTAATCTTTAATTAAAGGTTATGTCATGTGACAAAACTTCCCGGAATACCTAGAACTAAAATTGGCAAACCCGCCCTTCCAGGCCAGACTTATACTTGCCATGTGCCTTTTGCAGGTTACGTTTTACGACATTGCAGATCTACATTAAAATGCTTGTGATTAATGACAGAGTAAGTTTTAGTGCCTTTTTTATTACTCTGCAGTGTGGGAAGGTCTCTTCTTTAATACTGCAGAAGACATTTTACAGTTGAGAACTGGCTGGCTGCGATTTGTATGGCTAAAAGAAGAAAAAAATCACGTGGTTTATGTTTTTACATAATTCATCTCCCTAGTTTGTATAATTCATGCACATGATGAAGTCTATTTTTAATTAATTTTTTATTTTAGCTTTTGGCCTATTTCCTGCTCATGCAAACCCTTGCAATGTACATTTTGTCAGACCTCATTGAAGGAGTAAGAAGAACATACGTTTCAAGAAGTAGGTCAATGAGGTTGCTTTTTAGAATGTGTGTTCAAAGAAATAAATAGAAAAACCACACGCTTGAAATAAGGGGACATAGAATCATAGAATAGTAGGACTGGAAGGGACCTCGAGAGGCCATCGAGTCCAGCTCCCTGCCCTCATGGCAGGGCCAAGCACTTTCTAGACCATCCCTGAAAGCCATCTATCTAACCTCTTCTTACATATCTCCAGTGATGGAGATTCTACCACCTCCCTTGGCAATTCGTTCCAGTGTTTGATCACCCTGACAGTTAGGAACTTTTTCCTAAAGTCCAACCTGAACCTCCCCTGCTGCAATTTAAGTCCATTGCCTCTTGCTCTATCCTCAGAGGCAAGGAAGAACAAGTTCCCTCCCTCTGCCTTATGACACCCTTTTAGATACCTGAAAACTGCTATCATGTCCCCCTCAATCTTCTCTTTTCCAAACTAAACAAGCCCAATTCTTTCAGCCTTTCTTCATAGGTCATGTTCTCTAGACCTTTGATCATTCTCGTTGCTCTCCTCTGGACCCTCTCCAATTTCTCCACATCCTTCCTGAGCTGCGGTGCCCAGAACTGGACACAATACTCCAGCTGAGGCCTAACCAGCGCAGAGTAGAGCGGGAGAATGACTTCTCGTGTCTTGTTCACAACACACCTGTTAATGCATACTAGAATCATGTTTGCTTTTTTTGCAACAGCATCACACTGTTGACTCATATTTAGCTTGTGGTCCACTATAACCCCTAGATCCCTTTCTGCTGTACTCATTCCTAGGCAGTCCTTTCCCATTCTGTATGTGTGACACTGATTGTTCCTTCCTAAGTGGAGCACTTTGCATTTGTCCTTATTAAACTTCATCCTGTTTACCTCAGCCCATTTCTCCAGTTTATCCAGATCCTTTTGAATTATGACCCTATCCTCCAAAGAAGTTGCAACCCCTCCCAGCTTTCCTAACATGTTAAAGAGATAAATCCTGTTATACATTCCCCTGCTCAAACAAACCTCCCTTCAAAGAAAATGGCTTGTCTGAAGGCTTCGCAGTGGCCAGGACAAAACTTGCATGTTTTTTGGAAAGGTTTGGATGAGATTATTGGCTAAATCTAAGTGTGTGTGAATTGGCAAAGGTCCATGGACTTCATATACTTCCTAATACAGTTTGACTGATTCTATGAAGCTCTGCAGATTTTCACCAGCTAAGAATCTGCCCCTCTGACTTTATGCACAGTCCGGAGCAGTGGATGGGGCATAAACTTCAGGATCAGCCCAGGAGCATCCTGATGCGCAGAGAGAGTTACATGGCTGGGCTGCATTATCCATGAGATCAATGTATCTGCATCGCTGAATGATGTGAAGAATTCACTCCATTTAGAGATGTAGTTGAGTTCTCCTAAACTGTAGTGGAGGCATCACTAAGTCACCAGAAGAATTATTCCTTCAACCTAGTTACTATCTCTAGAGGAGGTGGATTCTTTGCCCACAAAAGCTTATGCTCCAAAATATCTGTTAGTCTATAAGGTGCCACAAGACTTCTTGTTAGTGTGCCAGAAGACCACCTTTCATTATAGTAGGGCAGTGCTGTGCAACTGGTGTGCCACAAAGCAGCACTTAGTGTGTCATCAAATTTTGAGAAAAAATATTTTAAAATTAATTGAATAAATCAGGGGTGGGCAACTCAGGCTCTTGAGCTACATGTGGCCCTTTGCGCCATTAGATGAGGCTCCTGCTTGGAGTCGCACGCTGGGAGTGCTGTCTGCTGCTCTGCGCATGCACTCCAGTGCTTGGTGGGAGAAGCGTGTGGCACGAGTGGTTTCGGTCAGTTGCCAGCATCAGGTTCGAGCTGGGGACTGGGGCTGCCTGGCTCTGGGGGAAAGCATTGAGTTAGAGGAGTGGGGAATAGGAGACTGGGAGTGCCTGGCTCAGGGGCAGTGGGAGGGCATTAGGTTATATACATTGGGTGTGCCATGAAATTATAAGGAGTGCTGAAATGTGCCACAATGTGATAAAGGTTGCTGAGCACTGCTATAGAAAGTGTCTTCACTACAATGCTGCAGAGGTGCAACTGTGCTCACCCAGCACTTCTGGTGCAGACGTACCCACAGTTCCTCCTGCTGTGTTGAGATTTGAATGATGAATGGCAAAGGGGTGGAATGAGTTGCAATCATTTAAGCACTTAATTAACTCCTTGCCTGCATTTAAGTGGGTCAGCTCACATTGCCAGTGAGGATTTTGACACACTGAGGTTGATGCTGTCACTCTATACATGCCCCAAGGTATTGGGAGCCAGAAGAACATCAACTAAAAAACCCTAAATAAAAATAAACAGATGGAAATTTTTAGGCTCTCAGTGGAGGCAGGAGCTGGTGTGGCTTTTCCAGAAGTATTTTCTGATTTCAGAATCTGCTTGGCGAAAAGAACAACGTAGGAGCTTTGGATGTGTTGGAAAAGATAATGGCTCAGGCCCATAGTCGAAAAGGTAATGAAATCTGTGGGACTCTTGTAAATCCCCCGGAGTGAAAAGAATTGTGGGTTGATTGTGGGTTGAAGCCTGAAAGCAAGACTGCAGTGATTTCAGAGACATTTAAAGCCAGATTTAGATTTCAGTTACTTTGATGAAAAGCTGAGTAACCCTGTTGGCTTCACAGGAGTAATTGTGGATTTACACTATAAAATGGAGATCAGAATCTGTCTCATAGGTGTGCCAAATGCCAGCATCTGATCAGTGAAAATAAAATCACAATATTAAAATATAAATCAGTACCCGTTAAAGTCCAAGCTGCTGTTTATTGTGACTCTCAAGAATGCCTAAGTAGGGGAAGCACATTCTATAAGTAATGGTGTTAACATATGCGATCAATTTTTGTATGAAGTAGCTAGTGTCTGCCACAAGAAGGGGCAGTGAGGAGCTTTTAACCTTTTGAACTGCATTTAGACTAATAGGATGTATCTACACTAGAGAGTTTTGTTGACAAAACTGGGGATTTTTCTGACAAAACTCATGGAACATCTATACACAAAATGCATTCTGTCAACAGAACGTGGTACTTCTGCCAGCAGCATTCTGTTTCTCTGCGATGAGGAGTAACACTTTTGTCAACCATTTATTTCGTCAAAAAATGCTGTGTAGATGCTCTGAGGCACCCTCTGTCAACAGACGGCTTCCGGTTCATCAGGCAGCCTTGCTTACTGAATTTCCAGTTGGCCATTCTGTCAAGAGAGCGGCCAGGCAGTCTGTCTCCTCTCTGGCTACAGAGCGCATTGCTCTTTCTGTCCACTTTTGTGTGTGGATGTGATGTGTCAACAGAAGTTTTGCCAGAAGATCTCTTCTGACGGCGACTTCTGTTGACAGATAGCTGTAGTGTAGATGTAGCCACAGAGGGTAGTTGATGTTCCTTGAAGAAACCAAAGGATCATAAATCCAATTAAAAGAGATGAATAAGGTAATCAGCCCTTTATGAGCAATGATACTTAGCCCTTTCCCAGATCTCTTCATCTACAAAGGACTTTGTAAAAATAGCTGGCTAATCCTCTTGCCCACCTCTAGACTCAAGTATATGACAATAGTATCCCCATTGTATAGAGAGGAAACCGAGACAGCGATGTTAAGCGACTTGCCCAATGACGCAGAAGGAATCAGAGTCAGAACCAAGATTTAAACTCCCTGTCTCTTGGTATTCTACTCAGGTGACTAGAGAAAACATCCCCATCTTATATTTACGAGTTATTTCTATTATGATTTGTGTGAGCAAGATTTTGTGTTTCTTTTTAAATGATCTCATTTTATCTTTGCTTAGCGTGAAAAGACAAACACAGCAGCATGTTTTTGTCATGTGCATGCAGAGTCATAGAGGAGCACTGCAAATGTGGAACATCCGTGTCAGTAACACTGCCGCCTCCATGATGCCTTATGCCAGAATGCACTCAGCTATCTCTTCCTTGCAAACACCGTGCACTCTGTCTGTTGAATCACAGATCATATGACAAGACAAAATGAGAAAAAATAAAACAAAACAAGGAAGCCCAATGTATTCACGTGTTATATGCATACTGCTGAAAGGGCTTTTTAAAAGGAAACCTTCTGTTTTTGAAAAATCTAGTGGTGTATAAAGAATCACAGTCAGCATTGCGATTAACCCAAAAGCTCCTGGAAGAAACTGCTTTTATCTATATGCTGTCTGTTTCCAGTAATGTGTTCATCTTGTGTCTTCGCTCTTATCTATAGCTTCTCCATTTTCATTTCTCTCTTTACCTCCCCTCACTTGATTATCTGATTCTCGGGGAAGGCTTCCACGGTCAGAATTCTGTTGCTAACTGGTCTTTGTGGGGAAGTTTTTGGGTGACCCTTTAGGCTGCTCTAACTTGCAGTAGGGGTCTAAACTGAAAAACAAGGCTCAAGATCAGGGGAGCGAAAAGGAAGCTTTCACTTTTTCTTTGGAGCTATTACGCCCTGCTCAGGGCTTGTCTATGCTTACTGAAAGATCGATGTGCTGCAGCTGATCTTCCAGCATTAGATTTTGCACGTCTGGTGAAGACGTGGCAAAGTTGACCTCTCTGGGCTCAGCCATCAACCCCTGTACTCCACGCTATCACGTTGAGTAAGAGACATTGACACAAGACTAAAGAGATTCAGCTTCACTAGGGAATTTAATTCTGATACATCAATTTTAGCTTTGCAAATGCTGTAGCTAGAATTGCGTCTCTGAATTCGACTTATTTCCCTAGAATAGACTTAGCCTTAGTGATAGAAAAGGACTGGGGACTCGCTCTTTTATAGCGGGAAAGCTGGATCTTCTCTCCTTCCTACTGCATGGCGCTCCATAGGTCTGTGTGTATGAAGATGTTGCTGTTTAACAGAGATACACCAAGTAGTGAGGCATTATAGTTTAGTGGGCCAACTTCTGTTGGTGAAAGAGACCATCTTTTGAGCTTATACAGAATTTGGCTTCAAGTCTTGTGAGGAACCGTAAATTCTGTTCAGTAATATGATCTTCTGCATTCTGTTCCTCCTGGACACACAGTTTGTCTCCATCCTGCTCATTCTACTTTGGAAGCAATGAATTTTGGCACCACCTAGCCTGCACCACGGGGCATGACACCTTTTTCCTGTGGTGTGCTGCATGCTAAGTCACTAGCAACATGGGGCTGGTTGGCCAGCTGAGTGTCACTCTTTGGCTTGGACAATAAATATGTTTTCAGAATAGTGTGGCTAGTTCACTGTAGTGGCTACTGCTTCAGAACTGGTTGGACAGTCTGGCCTTTTTCAACTGGTTCTTTGCTAGCTGTGCTTTTAGCTGTCCAGTTTTACTAGACCACTCCCCAGCTTCCCTGCAGCATATTCTGAAACCTACCTCAATGTGTGGGTTTTCAGTCGCGGAGGCTATGTGTAGAGACCTCATTGGAGGAAAAGTGTCAAACATACTTTTCCACTTTGTGGCTACTATGGGCTTTCACCCAACACAGAAGCTTAGCTAGCCCCTGGGCTATTCAGCAGTTCTCCAGGCTGCTCCAAGCTACAGCTGTGGGGTTTTGTTTGTTTGTTTGTTTTTAACCTTGTAAAATCACTTTTGTTAAGTGAGAAGCTGCCCTGGGCCTGATCCTGCAGACTGTGTGCGAGTGAGATTCCCGGTTGGCTTCACTTGGAGTTCCATGTGCAGAAGGCCCCTGAGCAGAATCTGCCAGCCTAGCTCCCTTGGTAGCATTGTCACAGAAGCTTTACTTTTATCTTCTCTTCAATTGCTGCAAAAGAGCTTGCCATTAGATTTCAGTTGGACATAAGGAAAAACTTCCTAACTGTCAGGGTGGTTAAGGACCAGAATAAATTGCCTAGGAAGGGTGTGGAATCTCCATCATGGGGGATTTTTCAGAGTAGGTTAGACAAACACCTGACAGGAATGATTTAGATAATACTTCGTCTGGCCATGAGTGCAGGGGACTTGACTGAATGACCCCTCCAGGTGCTTTCCAGTCCTGTGATTCTATGTTTAAACATGGAGCTTGGGGTTTCCTTGTCTTTATCAATGATTTTGGGTGTGATCCTGCAACGCTCTCTGCATTGGCTTTACTCTGACCCTGTAAAAGTCCATGGTAAAAATCGTATTGAAGTCATCATGAAAGCACAGGTAGGTCAGCTCTGAGTCCTTATGACAACACGCGGCTGTGTCTTGAGTGGCTTCATCGTGCTCTGATACTGGTGCATATTGGAATTCAGTACAGATACACTATTGCAAACCTGTAGTAACGAAGAGAAGTGTCTGGCCCACTGTGTTTTCCTTCATGGGGGAAAGTTTTCCATTTTCAGTATACAAAACTGTTTAAGCTTAGCTGTATACCCAAAGCCTTGCATAGGGAACAGAGCTGGTCTGTCTCATGAGGCACTCTGGAACCAGCAGCAGGCGTAGTCCATCAACAGCTTTTCATTGTCATTGGAAATTCACAATCTTCTCTGCTCATTGCAATACAGCAGATTTCTCCCCCAGCCCACCTGCCTCACTCTGATACCTAGCATAGGCGTCAGGGCACGGAATTGGCCCTGCCTTCATCCTGACACCTTTTCAGCATCCCACTCCCGTGGAGTGAGAATAGAAGGTCTGAATGCCTTTGTGACCCGTGCAAAGTGAGGCTGATTCTTATGCTCACTTCTGCCCACCTCTGGTCACAATAGGGTGAAGCTTTACCCTTTTACCACTGACTTCAGTGAAGCCAGGATTTCACCCCAGATATAAACCTGATTTCCAGTACACTCCAGAGCCAGATGTCAGCCTGGGTACATATTTTTTTTTCTAGCAGGCATGTAAGTTAGGATTCATTTTAAAGTCATCAATCATCGTACTATAGGGCAGGGGAGAGTGGACTGTGTCCCATACCAATAATAGTTTTGCAAGGCTGACTTAACCCTGTTTAGCTAAAGTTTAGTTAGCTTCTGTGTGGCTTTTCAAAGCCGACTGGCTGGTAACCCATTTCCCTGAAGGCTTCTGGACATCTGAGACCTTTGCTAAGCGAAGCATCCTGTACTGTACCCCTGAGTGTCTGGGGAATTACTGAAATCTAGATTGCTTGAAGTCTGATACCCCTTTCACAGAAAGTATGTTTCAACTGTGTAGAGATCTGGACTCCTATTTCCCCAGACAAGAAGGAACATGTTTTTCATGTGGCCTGCTTAAGCCACAGCACACCAGTGTTTTGCTGTTGGACATGATTTTTGGTTGTGGTGGGAATTTTTTCCCCTGTTACTAACTTAGGCCTGTTTGTCAGGTGCTTGTGGTTAATTACAGGCCTCATTTGCTTTCCATTGTGTCCTATCCTGCTTTGTTACTAGATCTGGAGAGGAAACATGACAAAGGAAACTAAGCCCATGACCAAGGAGCAAAGGGTTGACTTCTTCCCCTTTCCCCCACCCCCACCGGCTAGTTTGAATTACTAGCTAGGCCACTGCGTTTGCCAGGCTGACAGAAAGAGGGAAAAGTTAGCAAAGAGACTGTCAAATTCAGGGAGCAGGGAAAGATGGTCTGGGTCATTTCTACTTCCTGCCCAAACTGTTACAGAGTACAAAATTCAAGTCATATTATTTTAGTTATTTGTTATCTGCATTGTGGTAACATCCACAGAACTAGCCGAGTCTATGACCCCATTGTGCTGGACCCTGTACAAACACAGAGGTTTGGGCTACACTGTAGTTAGAACTTCTCTAATCCAGAATTGTCTCATCGGGTGACATCTGTAATCCAGCATGATTTTAGTTAGCCTGACAACCACTGATCATGGTTGTAGCCAAGCTTCTCGCAGTCCCATAAAGTTTGTTTACAGTCACCAGTCCTGGCTCTCAGTGTTCTGTGCTGTTATTTAGTTGTAATTTACCCCAAACGTCTTCTAGGAGCCCCGTAAGCAGTGGAAGTTTTGGTAATGTTGCTAGACAATACTGACCTCCTGTAATCCAGCTAATTCTTCATCCGGCACCATCAGGTCCCCGGGGCTGCCAGATAAGAGGGGTTCAACCTGTACAAAGTTTTACTGGTATAACTATGTCAGTTAAAGGTTTGTGACTTTTTACTGTTATAAGTGTACCTGTATACACCCTTGTGTGGAGGCAGTTATACTGGTGTAATGGTGCCTTGTACTGGAATAGCTGAATCTGCTTCCCACACAGGTAGAAGCTGCATAGGTATTCATGCTTTTGTACTAATACAACTGTGTGCACACTGCAGGTGGGTAGATGGATTGTACCAACTATCACTCTGTAATTAAAGCAGTGGAAATTGTATATGTAGGTAAACTCACGGTCAGAGACTGTCCCCACCCCAGACTTTACAAGCTAAATACAAAAGATGGTATCATGCATCAGGTGAGTGATAGTGGCAGGAGTACAACACAGGCCTGCTGGGTCCCAGTGCAGTCCCTAAAACCTGGAGAAGTGATATTTTCATCAGTGTAAACTGGGAGGGAACTCCCATGCAGTAAACGCACAACTGGTGGAAGATCGATCCCAGCCACAGAGTTCTTCCTGATTTACACTGATGTGACATCAGATGTAGCTGCAGTGTCTATTTTGCAACCCGCCAATGCCTGTTTAGTCTGAGCCATTGAAAAGCATCTAAAATATGCCTACATTTCAGTAAATATCCAAGACTGGCTGGTGTCAGCAGGTCTGGACTTTCAGGGCTCAGGCAGTGGAGTTATAAAATTACATTGGGATTCTCATGGGGTCCCATGCCCCGGGCTCCAGTCCAAGCCAGAATATCTGCACTTTGATCTGATAGTTCTGCAGCCCCACATGCCGGAGTCAGTGGGCACGGGCCAGGCACGGGAGTTTTATTACATGGTAAATTTACACTCAGGGCCCACATGGAGTAAATACAATGACAATAAGAAAGAGATTAATTATTGTTAGAGTTGGAATTATCTTTATTGTGTTCTGGTTACAGGTGGGACTCCAGATATAGGCGGGAAGATGCTCTGTGATAAGATACAGGATGGTAGGGTGAACTCCTATCCCGAGTGGGTGAATTCCCTTATCTTGGTACCTGGATTCTTATCTTTGAAACTCAGGTTAAAAAAAAAATGCGTGAGCCCTCATCATGTTTACCATTTTTAAATGCTTTAGTTGAGGGCAAGATTTGGGCAAGTGAATGGTTTACAGTTCTGGAGACTGATGTCCTGGACTTTTACACATATTGGGTACTGTGCTCTCAGCTTTTCCAGACTCCTGTAACCCTGTTTCATGTCGCTTACAACCACTTGCTTACAAAATCAGGCATAAAATACAGAAGAGTCTCAATGCATTGTCCACAAAAAATGGCTGTTTTTCTCCTTTTTTACTATATAATTATAGTTTAAATGTACTGGAATATATATATTATACTTACATTTCAGTGTTTAGTGTACAGAGAAGTATAAATCAACCATTCTCTGTCTGGAAATTTGGTTTATGCTGACTTTGCTAGTGCTTTTTACAGAGCCTGTTGTAAGATTAGACAAATGCCTCTATACATTGGTGTACTTCCCCACACACCCCTTGGAAGACATTTGCATAAGTTCTGGTTAAGAAACACAATGGTACAGCTTGCCTGTATTGATTTTTGTTCCTCTACTTTGATTTGTTATGGCCAAGAGTAGTTCAGCTTCCATGGTCTGCTCAGTCCCTAGTTATGTTTATAACATCTATAAATCTCAAAGAACTTTAAAAAGGAGGTTAATTCGCATTATCTCCATTTTTCAGATAAACAAAACAAGGCACAGAGAGGTGAAGGGACTTACCCAGTGTCAGCCCAGCAAGTTGGTAGCAGAGCTGAGAATGGTGCTCTTTCAAGTCTCTTATGTTCTTAAGTCCCAGTCCAGGACTTCAACCGCTAGGCTACTCTGCCTTCCTCCTTGTCCTCTTTTCTGAAGTCTGTCAACAAAGCTGACTGTCACTAATGGCAGAGCAGGGTGGAATGATTTAAATCAAAGTGATTTTAAGTCACCAATTTTAATCAAAATTTAAATCAGCAAGCAGGAAACCTTGATTCAAATTGCTTGTTTTAATCATGTTTTTTATTTGTTCTTTGTAGTTATTTTTGTAAAGAGAGGTTGATTTTCACTGGTTGGTAACCGTTTGAACGTGTTTGATTTGCAACTAAATATAGTCCTTAGACTAAATTTAATGCTTCTTTTTGCTAACCCAGAAGATAGTCTGTCTATACACATTTATTTAACCAATTTTGCAGTTTATTTTACATTTATGCAAACTCTTAATTTGCCCATTTTGGATTGCCAGAAAATGGTGAATGATGCATTTCTTATTTACTTGGATGATCAATTTTTTAAAATCTTGGCTTGTGTTGAGCTCTTTGCAATTAAAAAGGCACAAACCTAGCATTTTTTTAAAAATTACATAAATTATTTTAAAGGTGCTAGATATATTTTGTCATATCAAAACTATTAACTTTACATAAAACTGCCCTGTTGTGACTTGAGAAATCATGGGCTCGGTATGGGAGTTACATAGATAAAATTCTATGGCCTGTCCTGTGTGGAGGTCAGAATACGTAACCAGAGTAGTCCCTTATGACTTCTAAGTCTGTCTTTCTGCATGTCTACAAGAACCACTGCAGAAGGCATTGTAGGAGTAGATTATCCAGTTCCAGTAGATGCTGAGTAGTAGTAGCAACATACCTGTGTAATGTTGCACCTAAGCAGTTGTTGCTGTTATGGGAATTGTCAATAATTCACAGTAGGAAAAGTGTTTTCAAGGGAAATGTTGCTCATAATTGGCTGTTGCTCTTACAAGGAGTCTCTGCGAACAAGTGTTTACTGTGTTTTATGGCATGCTGAACATGGCACATGTTTTCCGTTGAGCTGAATGTGTTGAGGGTCTCTGAATGCTGTTGTTTTTAATAGATTATTTTAGTTTATTCTCTAATTTGTGCTGGCTGCACATTTATTCATTTGCTATAGAGATTGAGAGGTGGTTGTTCACCTTCAGATAGAATTCCTGCTGCTACCAGCTCTGAAGGCATAACAGAAGTTAGGGTGGCAGTACCACGACACTCTGAAAATAATATTGCAACCTCCCCACCCACTCCACAAACTCCTTTTGGGTCAGCACTCCCTGTTTGAGAAATTCTGGATTCCCTTATGAAATCTGTATAGTACAGAGTAAAAGTGCAGAAAAGATCAGATTTCACAGTCCATGACGCATTGTTTCACATCTGTGAATTTGGTTGGGCCCTAGTTACAAGTTTTGCCCCTCAGTCTTCTTTCCCCAAAATTAAACTTGCACAACATTTTAATTTTTTTTCCTCTAAGGCCTTTTTATTGCTCTTTTCTAGACTCTCCAATTTGTCCATGCCTTTCCTAAAGAGCAGTTTATACAAAAGTCCATCAGAGTGATGTTCTTGCTATTAAAAAGTAATTGTGACTTGACTAGCTTGGCTTAAACCCTTGTCCTCTGAGTGAAGCATAGGTCATCTACAAGTTTCCTTCACTTCACTCTGTCTCACGACAAAACTTCTAGCTGTCTCCAGGAGTACCCCAGTTTCTGTCCTTCAGGCTCAGTAGACCTTCTCCATGTTGTCAGAGGTTTTCCTCTTTTGCGTTTTCCTTGCGGGTTCCATTTGAGAGCTTGACAGACTATGCTGGATGATGGTTCTCTGAGGGTGTGGCCTCACCATTCCCACTTTCTTCTCTTGATTACTGTGTCAATTGGTTCTTGTCCTGCTCTGTTCCAAAGCTCCTCATTTGTGACAAAGTCTTGCCATTTGATGTGAAAAGTAATTGTAGTGTCCTCCTTTTTCCAAGTGATTCTGTAATAAATTGGATATTGGACCTGATTTTCCTGTCACATTGGCGTATGTCAAGAGTAAATCATTGATGTACGGGGTAGTAAATAGATGGGAGAGTAAAATGAGGTCCCAGGCATTTCAAGAGGTAGATTGCTACTTAGAGAAGACACTTACAGATTTGTAAACTAGTTTGGGGACCATCCAGTTTCCTGAATAGAATTTCAGGCAGCTTAGAGTCTTAATTTGTCACAAGTACACTGTACAAACAGGAAGGTGATGGCTGTTCATACTGAAGTCTGAGGTGCCCCAGGCTATATGCTGATACCCATTAGAGGTACTCTATGACTGGTTATTGTACTGCTGATCTTTGCAATGAACATTAGTATTAAATAGCATGGGTCTCATTCCATTCTAATTTACGCTGGTGTGAATCAAGAGTAATTAAGTTATTCCAGACACAACTGAGACACGGGGGGTGAGGTAATATATTTTACTGGACCAACATCTGTTGGTGAGAGAGACAAGGTTTTGCGCTGACACAGAGCTCTTCTTCAGCTCTCAAAACCTGGGACTCACATGTCTACCACAATACTTAATACAAGATACAACTGAATCAGACTGTTGACATAGTAAGCTTGATATAAGCCTCATTCACCACTGGTGTTAATCTAGTTTTTTGCTGATATAAATCCATTGTCTTTGGGGCTGAACCTAGCCCATGAAGTGTGCAAACCATAGGTTGCAGAGCAAATAAATACAGTTATTATAGTACCACTGATTTCAGTGTGACCTCTTGTGAAAAAGGGTGGCAGTGTTTTAACCTCAGATTATTTCTAACCAAGCAGATATCTGCTTGCTGGCACTCTTCAGACTTTTATGTGTGGAAACAAATAGCATTTATGCAGCATCATCAAGTCATTGCAAACCACTGTGTGGGGAAGAAAGCAGCTCAGCACAGCAGGCTAAGGTTAATCTGAGAGATAAAAGACTCACTTAAAAACATTTTGAGAGATTTAAAAACAGAAACTCCTTCACATGGCCACCCGCTCTCCCCCCAGCTCTGTCCTCCCTGCCCAGCCCTATTCCTGATCACGAATGCCTATAATGGTAATATTGTTAGAAAACATTCCTGTCTGGAAATGATATCTTCCTAATGGATAGATGACTCTGTATGGTTCTGTGCATCATAGGTGGGGAGAGAGAGCGTACTGGACAAATGACCACAGCTGACATTTCCTGTTAGTGCATCGGGATAATGTGAAAGCTCTACTGCATTGCATCTTCCACAAAAAACATTTCTCTAAACAGCAGCATTTTTATGGACCAATTTACAGCACGCACCGGTGGGTACCTTTTTGTGCACTTGCCCTTTTTGCAGTGTAAATGAGACATTTATAGATTATTTGCTTCTTATGCAAGATACACTAAGGTAAATATGACTAATTCCACTGATGTCCACGAAATCATGCCAGGATGAACTCAGTATAAATGAGATCTGAATCAGGTCTGTTGAACTTGGTGATGTTTGGGTTTTGAATCCCTTAATTCAGGTAGTTTAGAGGTTCAGATTAATTTGGGTATCAGTTTTAAATGTCCAAATGGTGCTAACTCTGTTTCGATAAGTTATTGTACCTGCTTTAGAGGTTAAAATGAACTCATATATGAAGCTTAAGAAAATGCAGTATCAGTTATTTTTTCTGCTTGAGCTACTATGCTCCTATCTTGCTGCCGAGCTAAATTTTGTTGCTTTTCTATTCCTTGTAACAATAACTTATTTAGATAAATATGTTTTAGTTTTCAGTTCCTTATGCTAACTGTCCCAGTAGCTGTGGGTTAAGTTACTTATTGACTGATTTATGCAGTTGGCATGGATCATTAGGAAATGGTGAAGAACCTATCCCATCCACATGTGTCATAAAACTCACCAATCTGTGATGAAAGCAATCCTGGATTAGATTTCAACTAAGTAAACTTAAACAGTGACTCCAAAAAATGATGTGGCATGGCAATAACATGCCTTGGAATCAAATGCATGTTAAAAATAGTTCATGATTATGCTGCTTACACTCTTGATGCGGGTGTAAGCTAACGAAGACTTTAAGGGATGATAATCAAGCTAAAAGAAAACTTCCTCATTGCTGCATATAATCTACATTTCTGAGAGGGCACTAAAGTCTGTAGTTTTGACAGCATCAAACCTTTAATTCCAAAATAGCATTCAGACTGTGGCAAAAACAAGCTTTTGTTTCTCCTATTGGTTGTAGGACTGGTATACCTCCTGTAATTCCAGTATTGTTAACCCTAATTTACAGCAGTTGTAAATGAGATCAGAACGAGGCCAAAAGATTCCACAGTTAGAAATTTGCTGACAATTTCTTTGATGAGCTGAAACAGAATCCAGATCAGTCTAGACCTGTATCAGATGTTCAGTGTACCATACCTTATTTTGCATGGTGAAGTCAGAAGCTAAGACTTGATTAAAGTAACAGAGAGGTAGCTGTGTTAGTCTGTATTCTAATGAAACAAACCAGCAGTCATGTAGCTCTTTAAAGACTAACAACATAATTTATTGGGTGATGAGCTTTTGTGGGACAGACCCACTTGGGTTGAAGTAAGATGCTACAGTGCTTAAAGAGGGCCAAACGCCAAAACCCTTTCTCCTGGGGAATAGCTCTTTACTTCACAGATAGTTTTCTGCATAGTAGCTATGGCAGAATCTGAGAAATACCTGTAGTTAATTAACAGTAGTCACATATGAACTGGACCTTCCATTGCCTTAGTCTGTGTATGCTACTCCGTTCATAATAGATTCAAGAGGGGTAAAAATGTTAGTCTGTAGCTTAACAAGCACTTTTGTGGCACCTTAAAGACTAACAAATGTATTTATTCGGTAAGGAGCTTTCTTATGTAGTCATCTGATGAAGAAACGGAACAGATGAAAGCTCCTTATCGAATAAATACATTTGTTAGTCCTTAGGGTGCCACAGGACTGTTTGTTTGTCCATCCATCATATTAGTCAAGCATTTACAGTGTGTTGAGATTAAGGTATTTTGGAAAACAAATTCTCTGTTGTGCCTGTGCACTCACTGGGCTGGCAGAGATTAAAAAGAAAGTGAGGAAATATGTGACAGAAGTTAGGATGATTCTGCATTATCATACTTAAGAGTGAGTCCCCTCTTTGCTGCTTATCTGGCATTTGAAGTAGCATTATGTAAGCTCAGTATTTGTTTGTTTGTTTATGTGTTTGAGAGGATGTAAAAAGCCATTTCAAAAGACGATGCCTCTGCAATATAAAACACACACACACACACACACACACACACACACAAGTTCCAGGTCCGGGCTGAGGTGGTGGATTAGAGGGAGTTGCACCCAATGAAAGCTTGTTCAGCCGGTAGGCTTTCAAATCCTTCTGCTGAGATGAAGATCAAAGTGTTTAAACACGTTGATCCACTACTGAGGGAAATTTAGTGCTAGCAACACAGAGCAGCTGCACTGTTGCTGGCATGTCTAAACGCACAGCAGGGAACTAATTGGTCCTTTGAAAGGATTGGCTATGCAAAAACAGGTCTGAAGGAGGGCTGCTTCCATGTGCACAATGATGGAGACTAGTGTGCAGCCAGAGAAATGCAGATCTAGGGTATGCAGGGTTGAGCAGATGGGAGAGGCTTGTAAAGTGTGTGTGTGTGTGTGTGTGTGTGTGTGTGTGTGTTGGGGGGAGGGTCGGGGAGAGAAGAGTAACTCTCTATACTTCTGTTCCATTTGTATTTTACAGAAAGAGATCCTATCAATTTACTCAAGATTAGAGCATTAGCTTTGAGCTCTCCTTGAGACACATTAAATAATGAAATGAGGGAAAGTAGCTCAAAGTCAAACCATGATGTTATTTGTACAGCATATTGTGTGTGGATAGAGTGGAGAGGGGAGCCAGCTATATTAACCAGAGAATTCCTACTTTTTAATTAAAATGGAAATGTTATTTCTCTATACATTATTAACGCTTTTTTGTTGGGGGAAAAGTCATTTGGCTGGTTAAGCTGTTTAAATATCCATTGTAAAGTGATAACTGTAGCAGAGACAGGATACATGTATAAAGGCCCTCTATTTATTTAGTCTCATACTCTCATCACCAGAGTATCAGAGTACCTTGAATGCATTGAGAAACTGATCCCCAGCAACACCCGTCACTACCCAACACCACTGTGAGCTGCTGTGATTACCCCATTTTACAAGTGTGAAATTGAGGCAGAGACAGATTTGGTGACTAGCCCCAACTCACAGAGGAGATCTGCAGCAGCACTGGGAACTGAATGAAGTCTTTGCCCAATGGGATTTAACCACAAGATGATTCCTCTTTTTCATGAGGAAGCTAAGGGTGCTGAGGAAAATGTGCTGATTGGTACTTCGTACATCTGACTGTAAATTTTGAGACACTTCAGGTCTTTTATACAGCGCGTGTTAAGATAATCAGGAAAGGCTAATGGCATACTTCCATTGAGTTAGAATCTAGCTCAGTATCAGAGAGGTAGCTGTGTTAGTCTGTAGCTTTGAGAACAACAAGAAGTCCTGTGGCACCTTATAGACTAACAGATATTTTGGAGCATAAGCTTTCGTGGGCAAAGACCCACTTTAAAGCGGGTCTTTGCCCACGAAAGCTTATGCTACAAAATATCTGTTAGTCTGTAAGGTGCCACAAGACTTCTTCTTGTAATCTAGCCCAGAGGATCCTCCATATGCTTAAAAAAAAAAAGTGCTTAGACACGGGCATTTTAGGATATACTCAGGAAGAAGAGACTGACTCTTATCCAGATGACAAGGAGACATGTCTTGCATTCTCCCACACTGGGTAAAGGTTATAGTTGCCAGCCATAGAATCATTACAGTACAGACTTCCATAAAATCTGCCATATTAATTCAGACTGTTGGGCCCTCATATTTGGTAGCTAGCATGTATGTCACTCTTTCCTTTGTCTCAAATGATCCTAACAGAATAACAGTGCTTTCCAGCTTTCCATGTAGTGAATATTAATTGAAATCTTGTGCATAGGACATGTTAGAAGAAATTAGGTTGTAATTAAGCTAAATGAGTAATGATAGTATCACATTGGTAAGATTATCTAGACTATGGAAAGACACAAGTAACTTAAATAAGGCCATTGTGACATCAGAGATAACTCAACCAATCACCTCCTTCCTTTGCAACTATTTTGCATAGGAGAATTTTATTGGTTGTAATAAATCAGCTCTATGAGGAGACTGGACACATATTCTGTCAACAATTCTTATTGGCATATTAAATGTCTCAGCTATTGCTTCTCTTTAGAGAGTCAGTGGCTGCATCATAGCTCAGGCATCAGTAGCTGTGCGTCATTTCCTCAAAGAATTGCTTTTATTCACTGAAGCAATGTTGTTGGAGGAACTGAGGCAGAAGCAACCCTTAAAGCAGAGATGTAATAATTCAGGAACTGGATTCTGCTTAACCTCTCCCTTCTCATAGCACCGATCTCACTAACACCACCTTCTAAATCCATAAGTCAATTGCGTGTGAAGAGCCAGAATCACCCATATATTTTGGTTTCACTGCGCTGGTCTGGCCATGCAGAGTAGCTGCAAACCCAGTTTACGTGGTTCACATGCTTTGTCTGCTTTGTGCTTCTTGGAGTAACAGCCAGTTTACCCTTCTCAGTTAAATGTTTTTAAAGCTTAATGAAGGCTGACATTACATAGTCAGTATTTAGACACATCATGGGGTAGCATTCTCCTTTGTATCCTTTGTAAATGAAATTTTTGACATTTAAAACAAGCAAACAAACAAACCTAAAGAAATTTGAAGACACAAAAAAAAGCTGGTAAAGAGTGTTAAGGCTGAGAGTATGTACTATGTACAAGTTGAACCTCTCTCCTCCAGCACCCTTGAGACCCGACTGGTGCTAAGTGAGATAACTTGCTGGACAAAAGGAGGTCAATATTTTCTAGCACGTTACTAACACTCCCAGGCTACGTCTACACGTGCAGCCAAGATCGAAATAGCTTATTTCGATGTTGCGACATCGAAATAGTCTATTTCGATGAATAACGTCTACACGTCCTCCAGGGCCAGCAACGTCGATGTTCAACTTCAACGTTGCTCAGCCCAACATCGAAATAGGCGCAGTGAGGGAACGTCTACACGTCAAAGTAGCACACATCGAAATAGGGATGCCAGGCACAGCTGCAGACAGGGTCACAGGGCAGACTCAACAGCAAGCCACTCCCTTAAAGGGCCCCTCCCAGACACAGTTGCACTAAACAACACAAGATACACAGAGCTGAGAACTGGTTGCAGACCCTGTGCCTGCAGCATAGATCCCCAGCTGCCGCAGAAGGAGCCAGAAGCCCTGGGCTAAGGGCTGCTGCCTACGGTGACCATAGAGCCCCACAGGGGCTGGAGAGAGAGCATCTCTCAACCCCCCAGCTGATGGCCGCCATGGAGGACCCAGCAATTTCGACGTTGCGGGACGCGGATCGTCTACACGGTCCCTACTTCGACGTTGAACGTCGAAGTAGGGCGCTATTCCTATCTCCTCATGAGGTTAGCGACTTCGACGTCTCGCCGCCTAACGTCGAAGTTAACTTCGAAATAGCGCCTGACGCGTGTAGACACGACGGGCGCTATTTCGAAGTTGGTGCCGCTACTTCGAAGTAGCGTGCACGTGTAGACGCAGCCCCACTGTTTACTGGGCTCTTAGAAGACATTAAGGGGTAAATTACTGCTAAATAACAGCACAGAACACTGAGAGCCAGGAATGGTGGCTGGAAACAAACTTTATGGGGCCACAGGCAATTTAGCCATACCTCTGCTAAGTGGTTGTCCAGCGAGCTAAAACGATGCCACAGTACAGAGTTTGCCAGACGAGAGAGTTCCAGACTAGAGAGCTTCTACCTGTACCACTAATTTGTTGGCTAAAAACCTTACAGGGAAGTTGGGCTATATCTACACAACAGCCTAAACTCCAAATAGACTATTTTGCCATGTGGTGCTGTCTAAATGGCACCACATGTCAAAATAAATTGCTATTTTGAAGCATCCCTTTCTTCTCCTGCAATGGGGAGTGCAGGGATGCTGAAATAGAGTACCAGTTGTTTCAAAGAATATTTTGAAACGATGGGTACATTACATAGACGTGGGGCAGCTCTTTCGGGATACCACAGTATCCCAAAATAGCTCCCACAGTATAGACATAGCCTAGCTGATTACCCCACAACCAAGCATTCCAAACCCAAGGAATTCAGAGGTAAATCTGCATTTAAAACTAACATAAATGGTGAAATTAGAAATGTACACTTGAATGCCCACACAATCTTAATCCTGTAATGATGTCATCAGAGAAAAATATGAAAAAATCTGTTACATTTTAAAAATCATATTGATATAGTCTGGAATCCCAAACACTAAAATATCTTAATGCTAACCGTTTACATACCATCTTGCATCTGTACAGGACAGGGTTTTTGCATTGACATTTTTCTATGTCTTTCAACCTTGCTGTTGAATTTCATGGGTTCATAATGTTTGGATCAGTAATAATTAAAACAACCTTGTAATGCTGCTTACCCTTAAATTTCTGACATATACACTCAGTCTTAATTCTAGCTTAACTATATAAAATAAGCTATTGTGTGTGTAGGGTGTTGAATGAAATGAGAGAACAGGACGTAGGGACAGCACCCATGCTACTCTGATTTACCTTTACAAGCCATTCCCACTTCTGCAGCCATCTTGTCACAGCCAGGTCATGGGCCCACAGACCTACTAGTCAGAACCAGAGTCATGAGCATGGGTGGTGGGTATCGCAGGCCAGGAGAAGCTAAATCTTCCCAAATAGCCAGGTGTGCCCCCCCCTGCTCTGGCCCATACCACCGCCTGCCTCCCTGTCTTCTTCCATGGCCTTCCATGCTGCTGCTCCTCGCAAAAGTGGGTTGGGACTGGGACTGGGACTGGGGCTAGGGCAGACCAGCTGGGACCAATGCTCAGGATGCACAGGACACTGCAGGGTTGGGGCTATCTGGCATTCCATGCTTAGGCTGCCCAGTCCTTCTGAGGTTGCTGGGGTTGCCTAGTGCTCTGAGGGTGGTGGCACTGGGGCCATTCAGCACTCTGGATGTGTCCCAGGGTTGGGACAGGCCAACCAGGTTGGGGTTGGCTGGTGGCTTGTTTTGGCTGTAACTCATGGTGGTTGAGGTAGAGAAGTGGGGTTCAGAAGGCCAGGAAACCAAGGTGGAGCACCGTGTGGTGAGTGCTGGGGAGGGGAGGAGGGTAATCCTTGTGGCTGCTTCTGCCACCGCCTTCCCCTGTCCTAGACAGTTCTCCCCTCCCAGGCCAAGCCGGGGTAGGGGGAAGGATCTTGAGGCTGAGTGGAGTGGGCTAAGGTGGATCTTGAGGCTGAGTGGGAATGGGAGTAGAAAGGCAGAGCTCCCACTGTGTGTGTGGGGGGTCCACATTTACAAAAAAAAAGCAAACACCCCCCCCTCAAAATTCCTGCATACAGACCTGACTGGAGTCAGGATTTCAGTCCTAGGCTCTATTCCTGCCTCTGCCACTCACTTGCTGTCCTCCTGTAAACTCCTGTGCGTTTGTTTCCCCAACTGCAAAACCCTGAGGATGCAAATTACCCTCTTTTGAAAAGTGTGTTGAGACCTTTGAATTAAATATCAGCACTGGATAAAAGCAAATGATTATTACCTCTGTTTAATGTTGTTAGCTAAAGAAAACGCCTTTAGTTAAAAAAAAGGAATAAAAAACCACCCTCACACTTTATTGTTGGATGAGTATGCGTAAAAGACCTGAAACATTACAGGAAAAAATATCAAAATAACAATTATAACAACATCTGTTCCACAGTAGAGAGCATGTTCCTTCCGTATCATGGAGGAGTTCTAGGCACTGTAGCAAGTTAGATCTTCTTAACAGGGTAATTGGGATGTAAAGTATTAATGAGACAGAAGAAAATGTTTTTCAGCTAGTAGACGAACCCTGTAGTAAAGCAGGGATCGGGGAGGGGTACTGCACACAAAGCAGTAGCTGATTATTGATCCAAGAGTGAAAAAGAAACTTTTTTTTTAATTTTAAAATAGGCCAGGAAAATAGTTATTTTGGAGACACCCATTGGACAATGGACATACTCAATGCTTGACTTGATTATGACAGCTTCAAAGCAAATTTTGCTGTACATCCTAAAGAAAGGGTTTCTAAACTGCTGAGCAAATCTTGATCAGATGGGAATGTTAATTTCAAAGTATGCAAAAATATGACCATCTCCAATTAAAGGAAGAAACCATTGAAAAAGACACATTATTTCTTCGCTTGGGGACATTGAGTTCAGGATCTAGACTTAGTGGGATCCATTCCCCCACTCTCAGCAACTTCATTAATTTGATTGTACGTGTACCCATGTATGTCAGAGGCAACTTAGTTCCAGGCTCTCTAAGTTCTGTTTGCAGGGGCTGGTCAGGGTATAGAATTCTCTGACTTACTCTCTGAATTCATATGAGGTGTTAAAAGAATATTTCTCTTGTCTCTGAACAGCACCATTTACTAGCCAGTCCTGAATGGTAGCGGTAATGGAGCACTGCTTCATGTGAAAATAGTTGTGGTGATGGTAGGAACCTGGGTGGTAGGAGAAGGTGACTGTGTTTCAGAATATAAAGCCTGAGTGAAGCCCCTTTATACTGCTTTGGCCATGCATGCGAATATAACAGCCTACCAAAGTGGTTTCAGACTATGTCTACATGGCCAAGTTATCTTGAAAAAAGAGCAGTTATTTCTACATAACTTTGGCAGTACGCAAGTGACACACACACTTTCCGAATAACTTCAAAATAGTGCACACTTTATTTCGATTCCGGTACACTTCATGTCATGAGGTATAATGCCTGTTTTCAGCACAGTTAACACACAAAATAGCATAATTTCGAAAATAAGCAATAATGGGTTCCGATGCCACTATTTCGAAATAATGCTATGGACCCGGAAATGCTACTTCAAAATAAGTGGGTGCTGTTTTGTGTGAGGTTGTGTTGTTTTGAAATGAGATATCTTGAAATAACCATTTTGGAATATCTTATTTAAGCATAGTGCTGCCATGTAGACATAGCCAAAGAGACTTTATATAAGTAAGAATCTGATCCTCTGTGTATAAATATGGATCTCTGTATCCACATTTTTGCATAATGTATCCATTTGTGTTGCAGTTATCTGTGATGGATGGGGAGGATGATGTACACAAACCATTGCACAGGTGGGGCAGGAGGGGAATAATGCTCTGAAAGGCCTCTGTAGCAGGCTGTGACTTCAAGGCGCCTCCTGCTGGCCAGTCTGGGGATTAACTCTTCTTTGGTTTCAGACAACACTCTGCTGGCTTTTTCTTGTTAGTTACCTGCTTCCTGTTCGTTTCTGCACCACTTATCAGGACCCATATCTTTCACAGGCTGTGGTGCTCTTCCCTCAAGGTACTGCCCTATGGGAGCACCCATACTTTGAAGTCCTTTCCTCCTACGGAACCCTGTTAACCTTAAGCCACCGCTTGCCTCAGTGACCCTTTTCATTTAAGCATCTAGTGCTTTCCTTCAGGGCAAACTTCAGTCTAAACTGCCCACTCATTATTGGTAAGGGGGTAGAGGGGTTGGACGTGCTGCCTTTTCCTGCCCTACTTGTTCCTCTACAGCCCTGTTGCTGGACCTCAGCCTGGGGTCTGTTCAGGCCTGAGCTCCCTTGGCTCACCCTGCCTTTTCCCAGCACTGCTCTGTCCAAGGTGTTCCTTCTAGTAGTTATGTCCCTCTTCCTCCAGAGTTGGAGCAAGACTGAGCACCTCCTGTGCAACCATCTTTTTACACAGCCCTGCCAGGCTCTGATTGGCTGCCTCAACGCTCTCTGGATTGGTTGGCCGAAGCATGTTACCGAGCTCTTACCTCTTGGGGTGGGAGTAGAATTCCTTCCATCCAGTCTCCAACAGTTTGATTTTTCATGTGAGGTTACTGTGTGGTTAGAAAAGTGACTTAAGGCTTAATGGCTCCCACAGTATAGTCCTGTAAGCCGGTGTCTTTCCACAAAGGCACTGTTTAAAGTCCAAACTCAGTCCTTCCCCCTTTCATGGTATAAAAACAACCAAACAAAACATGCGGCTAAGATAAGAAACCAAAAGGAAGGTTTTCTAGGGTTGTATGCTTCCTCCCTCAGGACAGCTCAGCTCACAGACTAGCTCCCCTCTCCCTCGTGAACCCCTGTCATCTCCCTCCTGCTCAGCTGGAATAAAGAGCCACTTTCTCAGAGCAGTCGGCTTCTATCAAGTGATAAGTTTTTTCAGGCAATCCCTGTCAGCCTGTTACAACTGGGCTCCAAAAGACCTCTTGTTAGTTATCAAAGCAATATCCGACCCTCTCTAGCTTTTTCAAGAAGCATTGGTTGCCTGTTTTGATGATTATGATAATTATAATAAATGTGTTGTGCTGATAGCAAAGTGACTGTCAGTTTGTGGCAAAAAGGGTTAGTTTAAAAGTGTTGGATGGATTTAAAAGTCCAAATGTGCATAGCTGAAGCATGCTGTTATCATGAGCAGAACCTATTTATTACAAAGGAACATGCTCACTTAAAGGAAAGTGATTCTTTGATTTTACTGTACTTTGAGAGAAGCTCCTCAACTCTCATTTGCTCCTACTTTGAGCATAGTTGAGATCTGTGAATTTATCCTCATGTCTTTGCCTTCTTTCACTAGGGGGACAATATCATGAGTGTGTTTACTGGGAGGAGCTCTAAATGTGGGGACTACTTTGCCGCTTGGCCCTGAACAAGTTGTCACTACTCCTTACAGTGCTTATTTTAATGACCACATCACACAGCTAATCTGTGGGAATCACGTACAGCAGATGGTGCTAATAAAAAGAGGGAGAAAAGTGAAGCAGAGAGATAATCTAAAATGACAGCAATCATTTATAATTATAAAAACAATGCAGCTGTGTGAACGAGCCTCCCCTTCCCCTGAAAATCACTCCATATCAGTTCAGTAAAGCATTTTAAATATATGTTGGAAGTGTGGCAGATGTTTTTTGTGTCACTGAATTAAATAGGACTTCAGCCCATGGTTAAAGGTAAATAGGTACCTAATAGTCTTGCTGGGAAGGGATGGAGCGAAGCATGTACTGAAATGCTTTGTAGAACAGAATAAAACATAGTGCTGGATCAATGAGCCTGAGAAGTAAGGACAGAATAGTCATACTTGGGGGCCCAAAGTCAGCCTTTTAAATCCTCATTTAGGTCCTGTGGAGAAGGGGCCTGATTCTCGAAAGTGCTGAGGACCAGAAGATGTTAATAAAGTCAGGAAGAGTGGCTGGGTGCTCTGCACTTCAGAAAATTAGGTCACTTGTACTGTAGGGGCCCACTTCTGAAATGTTTGTCCTGAAACCCTCTGCTTATCCATTGGTAGGTGTGGGGTGGGGTGGGGAGCAGCAGTAGGAGTGTAGCGCCCTGTCCCCGGTGGAGTTTTGCCTTTGCTTGCAGCGACCAGAGGTGCTAGAACAATTTTTGCAGTGATGCTGAGAGTCACTGACCCAAACTATGAACCCTGTCTGTAATGGAAACCACTTCACGCCTGAGAGTGCTGCAGCACTCAGGCACCTGTTGTTTCAGCATCTGTGCCCTCTTGTAAAACTTGAAACATGGAAATATATAGATCTCAAAGAACTGGCAGGGACCTTGAGAGGTCATTGAGTTGAGTCCCCTGCACTGACAGCAGGACCTATCACCATCCCTGACAGATTTTTTCCCATTTTAAATCTGATTTAGCCCAGACCTTGAAAGGCCCCATCAAGGGTTGAGCTCACCACTCTGGGTTTACAAGGCCACGCTCTAGCCACTGCGCTTTCCCTCCCCCCACGTACAAGTGTGAAAATGCCACTCCAAAACTCCAAGCTGTCCAAGCCCTTGGCCTTGTTACAAGACTGCTGAGGAGTCCTCATTCCTGCCAACTGTGATGATGCTGTCTGTGAAATGAACCTCTTTCCATAACGAACTAATACTCCTGTTAATTGAGGGCATCCAACAGCTGCCAGATGATACCCGATTTGTGTTAAAATGAAGGTGGGCATCTAGCAAGGACTGGCTCTGTATGCCATTTGCAGTCCTTGGTACTACCTAGCCTCCCTCAATCACAGCTTGAATAGGTGGTGCTTTTGGAAATATTTCTTTAAACTCAGCCTGAATTAAAGAGCAGAGCCGGCAAGGAATTAGCCTCTCTTTGCTGTGATCCCTGTCACAGGACACAGTTTTCAAAACATTCAGAATGAGACCATTGATGGTTTCAGATGCTCTGGAGCATACAATGCAGAAAGTCAAAATAAAGCATGGTGTATGACATCTGTTACAAGTGAAAGCCAGTGCATGGAATGTCAAGGGTGCTTGTTTTGATTAATCAATGACAATTACCAGCCTTGGTGAGAATATTTGCCAGACAAATGGTAGTGATTAGAAAATGGCAATTGATTGATGGTTAATTATTTCACGCAACCTGTCAGAGACTGGGATATGAGAAGGGTCATGCTGAGTATTCTCTGTAACCTGAGCATTTGGGCAGCCACCCTGGAAATCTGGAATATTGTGTCCAGTTTTGGGCCCCCCAGTATAAAAAGGATGTGGATTTGCTGGAGCAGGTTCAGCGAAGGGCAACAAAAATGATTAAGGGTCTGGAGCACAAGACCTATGCGGATAGGCTGAGGGATTTGGGCTTGTTTAGTTTACAGAAGAGAAGACTTAAAGGTGATTTAATATTAGCCTTCAACTTCCTGAAGGGAAGCTCTAAAAAGGGTGGAGAGATACTGTTCTTAGTGGTGTCAGATGGCAGAACAAGGACTAATGGTCAGAAGTTGAAGAGGGAAAGATGTAGGTTAGATATTAGGAAAAACTACTTCACCAGGCGGGTGGTGAAGCATTGGAACACATTGCCTAGAGAGGTGGTGGATTCTCCATCCATTGAGGTTTTTAAGTCCCGGCTGGACAAAGTCCTGGCTGGGATGACTTAGTGGGGGTTGATCCTGCTTGAAGCAGGGGGCTGGACTAGATGACCTCCTGAGGGCCCTTCCAGCTCTGTGATTCTATGAAATATTCAGGTGCCACCAAGCTGATTAGCAGAGCGCCCACAGCCAGCAGCCCGTTTTTCTGCTGGTGGTGCACATCCAAACAGGGCTTGGTGCACATAACAAAATTTATTCCACGCATAGATGGAAATAATTAGAAGGAACTTTGGCCATGCCTAGTGGTTGGAGCCAGGGTCTGTTGCCTGAGCCAAGATTAAGAACCAGGTTACGTGAAGTGAGGAAAGACTGGAGCCAAGAGGGAGATATTGTAGCCATGGGCAAATTCTTTGAAAAACCACCAAAGTGCTGCTGTTATTGGGCTTAAGGGCCAGTCTCTTCAGATTCTTCCCACCAGTCAGGCAGCCTAGGCCTGGTGCTCTCTTTAGGTGTCTCAGAGACTGGCTCTGCTTCTGGCCCAGATCCCTGGCATGACCAGTATATATGTGCATTGGATTAGATGTTTTGTAATAGGGGAATGGTAAGGACTCCTCAGAGCTAGCTCAGCCTTACTCACTAAGGTACTAGTGTATGTAAAGGTGATCAGATTTGTCCCTTTAGTGGAGAAGCATGAAATCAAGTTTCCCAGTATTTTTAAATTTCCAGGTTATTTGGTACTTCTGATAGATTGAAAATACATGTGTTTTGAAGTAGGGCAACAGAACAACTACAGCATGGAGACATACAGCACAGTGTAGGCTTTCATGCTGAAAATGCCCCTTTCCAGTATGCTTCACTTCTGACCTGATGGAAACCTCATCTGTGAGATATCCTCCTGAGGCACAAAATGTTAAGTGACTTGTCCAGGGTCATGGAGAGAGTCTGTGGCAGACCACTGCATTGAACCCAGATTGCCTGAGTCCTAGTCCACTTCCTTAACTACAGGCTGTGCTTCCTGCTGTACAATAGCACATAACTGGATACCTGATACTGAAAACAAGTCTCAGCATCTCATGCTATTAAATTCATCCATCCTTGTAAAATCTTCCTTTGCTGCATAGAATGTGTTAATCTGGTTCAAAGCATTATTACTGTCTTGTCAACAGACACTAGTTAGAAAGCCTTGTGAAAATGAGGTAGAAATACATAGGGGAGCAACTTCAAAAGTCATGCAAAATTAGTTTTCGATAAGGTTTTGGGGGAACTTATTGTACGCTGCATAATGATTTATGACAATTTGAATCTCACTGTTTCTGTAATTAATATTGCTGGATGCTTCCTATTCAGAGGGATGTTAATCATAATAATGCAAATGGAAGTATTATTGCAGCTATGCATCAGTCTTCATATTTCAAATGGAGCCAAAGGTTCAATATTCAACAGCCTTCTCTATGGAACGTTCACATTGTATGGGTAGATGAATGTGCACCAGAGGTAAAATAACTGAATTAATATGAGCCAGAAGAATGTGTCTGGCTCATAGCTTCCCATTTTGCTGAAAGGTCCTGATTGTTCAGCCTTTTTAAGCCCCAAATAAATTATTGGAATACATTTGCTAATTATGTTATACCGAAGTTCTGTGTAGTATAAATTGGAGCAGTGATGGATTTAGATGAAGTTTCTTATGCTTATTTTTTAGTGATTCAAAAAAAAAAAAAAAGCCCACTTCCACTGTAGCTAGGCCTCATTTGTAAGGCTACAGGAAAAAGATTTGAATAATCATTTCCCCAGTTGGGTGGCAGTATTGTTTGTAAATGTGGTCCTGTCTACATCTTTCCTTGCTTAGTGTGTTATTGAAGAGGGCAGAAGCCACAATTCAGATTAATTGTGGTTTGTGTTTAAAAAATGCATTTGTGAAATTGGATTCTGCAAATACCCTTTAATAGTGTTCAGGCACTCTTCTCTCTTTTTAATTCTCTCCATGCTCTGTTATTCTCTTTCTTAACCGATTATTTCTTTTTTTGTCATAGAGGATGTTTCTTGAAATGTCTGGTTCTTTTTTTGGCTCGCATGTTTTTTTCCCTGCTGGTTCTTATTAAGCAGCATGTGATCAAGTAGTTTCCAAGAATATTTCAGAACTGATTAAGAAGCTTCAGTTAACATTTCTACCATAAATAAACAAATAAATAAATAAAAAACACACCATAAAATGATTGCTGTAGAAATTTAATTCTCATCCTTTGCCCTTTACCTGATGAAATGGATCTGCCCCACGAAAGCTCATCACTGAACAAATCATTTTGTTAGTCTTTAATGTGCTACATTTCTGCTGTTTTATTTTGTTGGAGTACCTCGCTGTTACCATGATATCTACGTTGATCCTGCAGATAGACAGGGTGATCTCTACCTTTTGGGGCTCTCCTGTGCTTATTTTGTTGCATCGGCACATGATGCAATCACTGTGGAAACTTCATGCTGTGATTTAGGAAGAAGTGTTTTTGTGTTGTATAAGTGTGAGCTGGCTGGTGGAGAGAGAGCATGACCCAGTCATTAGGACACTATGGCTTACCCCTTATGAGACCAGTGGTCAAGTCTGTACGTTCTGTGCAGATGTTCTGTGTGATGTTGGGTGAGTCAAATTCACAGAAGAGTTTTTAAGTACCACTTATTCAAACCGCCAGGGTAGAGGGTCCATCTTTCACTTTTTCTCTCTGCAGCACAGTGAGTGTTTTTTATACAAAGCAGAACAGCTCCAATAAGAGAGACTGCAAGAGGCCCCCTTCAGATTAGCCAAGAGCCCGTGGTTACAGCAAGCTCTTGTAAACTAGAAGTCCAGCATTCAAATCCCTACTGCAAATCAGGCAGGGGATTTAATAAAACCTCCCAGCAACCTCTGCAACCTCCCAGCTGAATGCCCTAACCACAGAGCTGTTTGCTAGAATGTGTTGGGTGTCTTGTGCTGATGTTTCACAAGGGTGAGCAAACAAGGCGGCATAGGTGTCTAACTCCAGGGGAGGGTTCATAGCTGAGAACTGAAAGCAAAGAGAGGTGCCTCCCCAGGTCAATAGCTGTTAATTTAGGACCCAGATTCACTGGTGTCCAAATCCTGCCGTTTTTCCTCAGTATTCTCTACTGGCTAACTTAGGCAGCTCCCCTCTCTGCTTCCTGGCTTCTGAGAAGGCTGTCTTAGGCTGCGTCTACACTAGCCCCCTCCTTTCAGAAGGGGCATAGTAATGAGGGGTTTTGGCAGATGCTAATGAGGAGCTGCCATTAATATTCAGTGCCTCAGTAGTATAATGATGCCTGTGCACAATTGGAAAGTGCCACTTTCTAAATGCATGCTTCTTGTGTAGACAGGGGCCTTTTGAAAGGACCCCCTGATTTCAAAAGCCCATTCTTCCCATTTTGTTTTGAAGTCTGGGGAGTGCTTTCAAAAGGCACCTGGCTACACGGGCAGTGTGCATTTCAAAACAGCACTTTGGAATCACATGTGGCTGTTGTTATGCTCATGAGGTGCTGCATATTCATGTCAGCACCTTATTAGCATCTTCTGAAATCCCTCATTAGCATGCCTGTTCTGAGCGGAGGGGGCGAATGTGGCCACAGCCAGAATGAGGTTTACCTATTTTGAAATAAGCCAACCTCTATTTTGAAATTATTTTGAAATAGCAGTTGTGTTGTGTAGCTGCTAGGATAGTTATGTCAAAATAAACATCTATTATTTCAAAATAACTTTGCTGTGTAGACCTGCTGTTAGATACTAACCTCTCTTTGTGCAGTGCACAGTTGCCTGGGTGTTGGAGTTGTGGCTCCATATTACACTGGGCTGCCCTAGGAATTGGGCTTGAAATACCTAACTTCCATATCCGTATAATGTGCTCGCCAGTGCTTGTGGGGCTCTTAGTGATACGTTAGATTGGGCAGGGGAACCTTTCTTGGGTTGGGGACCATTGACCCAGAGAAAAGTCAGTTGGGGGCCAAACAAGTGGAGAAGTAAAAAACTCCGAAGTCACAACAAAGGAGATGGTCCCTTCGTTCCCATCATACACCAGCCCCAGAGGCCAGGGGACCCAGTGCTAGTGCATTTCATGGGCTCTCTAGGCTCTGGGGTGGGACCACAGAAGAGGGTTTTCAGCATGAACATAACATAAGAACATAAGAATGGCCGTACTGGGTCAGACCAAAGGTCCATCCAGCCCAGTATCCCATCTGCCGACAGTGGCCAATGCCAGGTGCCCCAGAGAAGGAGAACAGAAGACAACGATCAAGTGATTTATCTCCTGCCATCCATCTCCTGCCCTTGTACTGAAGGCTAGGGCACCATACTTTACCCCTGGCTAATAGCCATTTATGGACCTAACCTGCAAAAATTTATCGAGCTCTTTTTTAAACCCTAATAGAGTCCTGGCCTTCACAGCCTCCTCCGACAAGGAGTTCCACAGGTTGACTGTGCGCTGTGTGAAGAAAAATTTCCTTTTATTAGTTTTGAACCTACTACCCATCAATTTCATTTGGTGTCCCCTAGTTCTTGTATTATGGGAAAAGGTAAATAATTTTTCTATATTCACTTTCTCCACACAATTCATGATTTTATATACCTCTATCATATCAGCCCTCAATCGCCTCTTTTCCAGACTGAATAGTCCCAGTCTCTCTAGCCTCTCCCCATATGGGACCCATTCCAAACCCCTAATCATCTTAGTTGCCCTTTTCTGAGCCTTTTCTAATGCCAATATGTCTTTTTTGAGGTGAGGAGACCACATCTGCACGCAGTACTCAAGATGTGGGCGTACCATAGTTTTATATAGGGGAAGTATGATATCTTTTGTCTTATTATCTATCCCTTTTTTAATAATTCCTAACATCCTGTTTGCTTTACTAACTGCCGCTGCACACTGCGTGGATGTCTTCAGAGGACTATCCACTATGACTCCAAGATCCCTTTCCTGATCTGTCGTAGCTAAATTTGACCCCATCATGTTGTAGGTGTAATTTTTTCCAGTGTGCATTACCTTACACTTACCCACATTAAATTTCATTTGCCATTTTGCTGCCCAGTCACTCAGTTTGCTGAGATCTTTTTGTAGTTCTTCACAATCCCTTTTGGTTTTGACTGTCCTGAACAACTTGGTGTCATCTGCAAACTTTGCCACCTCACTGCTTACCTCATTTTCTAGATCATTGATGAACAAGTTGAACAGGATCGGTCCCAGGACTGACCCCTGGGGAACACCACTAGTTACCCCCCTCCATTGTGAAAATTTACAATTTATTCCAACCCTTTGTTTTCTGTCTTTTAACCAATTCCCGAGCATGGGAGGGGTTTGCCAGAAAGTGGGTTTGGGCATGGGGTTTGAGGAGGGAACAGCAGCAGGTTGGGAATTTGGGGGGGTCTGGGTGAGAGGGGGTTGCAGGAGTGGGCTGGAGGTGGACAATCTGGGCAGGAGAGGGGCGCAAGAGTAGGCTTCATGTGCAGGGTCCAGATGGAAGGAAGGTGCATCAGGATTTGGGCCATGGGATCTGGAAGAGAGTGTCAGGGTAGGGACAGGGGTCTGGGTGGGATAAGGGGTGTGGGAGCAGTCTAGAAGTATGGGGCGTGAGGGCATTTACCTGTGCAGCACTATGATGAGTCAAATGGCTTTATACCCCTCCCCCCCACTACCAGGCACTGTCCTCCACAGTTCTGATTGGTCAGAATTTTGGCCAATCAGAGCGGTGAGATAAAGCCTCCAGGAAGTGCTGCTGCTCCCCCTCCCCTATTCCCTTCTCCAGCTGGGGGGATGGCAGCAAGTGGCAGGGGTACAGTGTGGAGTAGCTTCCTACCCCACCCCCCACACCATGGCGGAGCCCATGGGCTGGATCTAAGTCCATCTTACTTTACTATAGCCCACGAGGCTCTGGGCTCCACACTGCCCATCCCACCAAAGGCCAGATGCTGGGGAGGAGGGCGCCAAGTTTTGGGGGCTGGATCCAGATTGCAGTCCAGGGACTCCACACAACCAAGGGATGATAATATACGAACGTGTATCAGACTGTGGGAAAAATAATGCCAAATGCAGCCATACCAACAGAAGAGAGGGATAACCTGAGAAGGAGAAATGGTAGAAGACAACCCAGGATATGTAAGCTGGAGGAGAATGTGAGAAGAAGCAGAGGAATCATTCCGGTGTGTCTGGTGCACGTGGACGGTCCAAGTGTCATGAACTCTCAGTTTGAAATACATTGGCAGTGCAATATATGGTGAGATAAAAAATTAAGTGCAGTTTTTGTCAGCATATTCATGGGCAGAGGGGAAAAAGTATGCAAAAAGTTACTTGAGTAAAAGTGAAGCTGCTTTCATTTCTGGATACGAGACTACAATCTAGATGTGACGTGTATGTGAGCACTTGCGCTTTTATTCAAGTCGTTTCCCAGGGGGCCACCAGTGACTTGTACTTAAGTACACCCTCCCCAGCAGCTGCACTTTTACTCAAGTAGCTTTTTGAGTACATTTTCCATGTCTGTTCCTGGGTGTCTTGTGCCTTCCTGGGATGTGAAGTCTCATCTATATATTGAGTTGGTGCCATGGTACTTGAAATATTACACATGGTTTGGGGTAAGGTCTTACCAACAAAGACAGCTGTAAGGGAGACAAAATTTAAAAACATCAAATGAGTGTATCCAATAAGGAGAGACTAGAATTACTTAGTGGGTGAATAGGGCTCTAACTCAAAGTATGGAATTGGATTGAAAAGGTTTGATTAGGCTGACCATAAGAAAAAAATCTTCCAAAGAGTGAGAGCAGTTAACATATAAATTGTTTTGCAAGAGAAGGAATGGTTACTACAATGCTTAAGACATGCATTGGAGCCAGCACTTGGTACTTTGCACAACTGTCCTCCATTGAAAATGGCATGAGATATACTGGATGATATAACTGGTCTTTTCCATCTTTGATGTGTGTGATACTTTAAGAAAAGGTCTGCTCTTAACACTTGGTTTGTCATTCATCATATTTACCACTGGGGAACAATTGACTTTATGTTCTGCAAATAAATACTATTATGTATTTTTAAACAAAAAATAAATAAATAGCCTAGTGTGATATCAGCAGCAACATTCCTACTTACCAAACAGTTGTGATAACAAAGGAGTCGGGTCTGATATGACACCACTAGCTCATACACAGCTATTGCTAATTCTTGATTTATATAGAATTAAGATCATTTTTAAAAAAAACATGACCATATTTTTCTGTGTATGATTTTTTTCAACAGGTAGACTAAGGTGAACACCTGTCCAGGTTAAAATTGCATTCTTCAAGGAGTATTTCATGGATTATTCCTAGATACTTCAGAAAGGTGAATTAAAAAGTGAGTGTTTGTGTGTTGTTTAAAATCAAGCAATGCTATTTAACTGTGATGTTGCTCATTTTTTGGTGATAGGGTTATTTCTTGTTCTTGTAACAAATGCCTCTGATCAGAAGAGGAGGAAACTTAAGTAATTTTGCTACTTTTTCTCGTAACTGTCTATAAACTGATAAAAACCAGGAACACTATTTTTTAAACTTTGCAATGAAAGTGACAAATCAAGAAGCCTTTCTTAAGTTTCAGTTCTTACTCAGGCAAAAATGCCACAGACTTAAATGGAATTGTAGGCAAAAATGCCACAGACTTGAATGGAATTTTGGCCGAGTAAATAGAAAATAAAAATTAGAGGACGTCTACAATTTCGGCCAAATCTATTGTTAAGCTCTACCAGTACCTCCTGGTTTCCTGGTACTCAGCATCTCACAGGAAATGCTCAGTTACAGGATTGGGCCGTTAGGTCATCTAGTTCCTCCTCATGTCCTGTCAGTGCGCTTCCAAATGTGCAAATGCCAGCTTGTATAAATGGAGTGCTTCGTTCCCCGTATTTTTACAATCCCTGGAGCTCATGGGAGAAGTCCAGGCCCACTGAATGACGCAAAACTCCAAAGGACTTCCTTGGGGCCAGAAACACAAGCTCTCTCTCCCTCCCCATTTTTTATATTTGAGTCCCCATTTTAGAAGAGTGGCATAGCGAATTAGGCACTATACACAATCATAAGACGAAGACAGTCGGTGCGCCCTGTACCTTAAAACCTAAGTACTCAGGAAAGGCATTTCTACCCAGACTGTCAGCAAAGAGACAAGTTCTGGTTGCGAAGTTTTGAATCCCAGTCAGAATTCACTCTGCTGTAAAGTTGCTACTTGGGCAAGTCACTTAGGGTGTATGTCTATACAGCAAAGTTATTTCAAAATAACAGCCAGTTTTCCAAAGTAACTTTGCGAGTGTCTACGCAGCAAAACAGCTATTTCGAAATAATTTTGAAATAGCGAAGGGCTTATTTTGATTTCTGTAAACTTTATACTATGAGAAATAACGCCTATTCAAAAATGGATATTTTGGAATGGGGCTGTGTGGACAGGGAATAGGGTCTATTTGGAAATAAGGTATCCCAGAAGAGTTTATTCTGAAAGAATGTTGCTGTGTAGACATACAATACTGCTTGCAAGTGCCTGTCTTTTATGTGTTTCCAGGGGCTCTAATCTAAAATAGCCTCTGTTGTGTGTGGACACACTATATCAGAATAACAGAGAGACAGCCGTGCTAGTCTATATACTATCAAAACAAAAACGCAGTAAAGTAGCACTTCAAGGACTAACAAAACAATTTATTAGGTGAGCTTTCATGGGACAGATATATATATCAGAATAAGTTTTGCTTAGTTTGTGGCTTCCCTGTAGTGTGGATATTATTTCAGAATAGCCTATTTTGGAATAATCACTTTGGAATAAGTATCAGAGAGGTAACCGTGTTAGTCTGTAGCTTCAAGAACAACAAGAAGTCTGGTGGCACCTTATAGACTAACAGATATTTTGGAGCATAAGACTGAGTGAGTAAGTGGGAGGGCCAGAGCTGACAAGGTCTATTCAGCAAGGTTTTTTCCTCTTTTGCTAAGTACTGTTGATACTGGGCCATTTCCACCTTGCTGAATAGACCTTGTTAGCTCTGTCCCTCCCTCCTACTGGGCCCCACTCTTTAAATACCCCTCTGAAACCACCCCTACACTCATGCATCTGATGAAGCGGGTCTTTGTCCACAAAAGCTTATGCTCCAAAATATCTATTAGTCTATAAGGTGCCACAAGACTTCTTGTTGTTCACTTTGGAATAAGCTATTCCAGAATAACCCTGTAGTACAGAAGTGCCATTAGTGTCTCTGTGTCTCAGTTCCTGGTCTATCAAGCAGGAATCATAACGCTTCTTTAACTATTGGAGGGGTAGCCATGTTAGTCTGGATCTGTAACAGCAACGAAGGGTCCTGTGGCACCTTATAGACTAACAGAGAAGTTTTGAGCATGAGCTTTCATGAGCACAGACTCACTTCATCAGATGCTGGTCTTGGAAATTTGCAGGGCCGGGTATAAATAAGCCAGAGCAAGGGTGGGGATAACAAGGTTAGCTCAGTCAGCAAGGGTGAGGCTTACTACCAGGAGTTGGTCTGGAGGTGTGACTGCACATTTCCAAGACCAGCATTTGATGAAGTGAGTCTGTGATCACGAAAGCTCATGCTCAAAACTTTTCTGTTAGTCTATAAGGTGCCACAGGACCCTTCGTTGCTGTTACTTCTTTAACTGTTTCTCAGTTTTATCTGTTTAAGTGGTAAGACCTTTGCAGCAGGGGCTGTCTCTCATGTATACATACAGCATTTAGCACAATTAAGATTCTAGTCTTGGTTGAGGCTTCCAAGGTTCTTCTATTCTTTATGAATGATAAATACATAACCACCTACGCTTGAAGATTGTCGTTGGACCAATAAATAGGAAGACTAAAATGCCTATAATATAAAATAAAATAAACAAATATGGGGTGCAGGTGGTAGTTGTAAAAATTGTCAAGCTGATTATAAAGTGACATTCAGATGAAACTGGTGCAGAGTTACATTCGCTTAAAAGATAATCATCAGCGCAGAATAGCTATGCAACATAAATAACAGGCGTCTGTCTCACAGAATGGATCACTTACATTGGCAGATTATGGCTAGGATTGTTCTTTATTTATTCATTCTTTAGGGAGACACCACTTTCTGATATAAGGAATTCATTTGTTTCCCTCTGCAATAACACTGATCACAGTGAATTAATTGAACACTCAGAAGCTGTCTCATATAGAAAGTCAGTGTCCCTGAAAGATCTAAATGGAGAGGTAAAAATGATCAGAAAAGCAAGTTTTGTTTTGTATTCATGATGCATAAAATGTTCCAGCAGAACCAAGCAGCATACTGTCACAGGTTGACTGGGGGGGGAGGGCAAATCTTTAAAAAACATGTAGACTTGAAGTTACTATTTCCTAAGTTATTTTGCACTAGGATCATGACATTAGCGATGTTCGCAAGCTCTGTGTAAAGTCAGGGTATGTGAGCAGAGAGAATTTCTATAAATGACAAATTCTTATTTTTTTAAATATTAACAGGATGTTCCGAACAGATCAGAGAGGAGGTTGCTAACTACCCGCTCTGTCTAACCACGTATTTATTTACTGAACGTGTGAAGCTGGTAGCCAATCTGATTAGTGAACAATTGGTTAAATGATGAGTGCCATAGGCCCAAATTTTGCATGTGCTGAGATTAGTGGCAAAACTCCTGTTGACTTCAGTGGAGGCAGGATTAGGTCCTTCAATTTATGCTCTTCTTCTCTGTAAAGGGATTCAGTTGCTGCAGGAGCCCCTCTTTTTGGCCAGATATGGTATAGCAGCTGTCTCCCCTGTGGGACCTCCTGCCAGTGCTGGTCCATTGCTAGAGTGGTCTCTCTTCCACAACTCGGGCCTCTGGCTAGGTCACACTTTAGCTGACCCCTTCCAGAGTGATAGAGAGTCCGTCCCAGCTGTAGTCCATTTTAAAGGTCACAGGCTGCCCCAATTGACCTTAGGCTTGAGGTAACCCTTTGGCAGCTAACAGGAATAAGGCCTTCACCATTCTAGGGCTGAAATTGAGACCAGTGCTCCTTGTTTTGCCATCTGTCACCACTGAAAACAGCCTCTCTCCATCCTCTTTGTAATCACCCTTCAGGTAGCTGGAAGTTGCTGTCAAATCCCCCACTTTACTGTTCTCTTCTGTAGACTAAATAAGCCTAAGTCTCTCATCCTTGCTTCATAAGTCATGTGCTCCAGACCCCTAATAATTTTTTAGACTAACAGATATTCTGGAGCATGGTGAGCAGCTAACAGCAGAATTTCCATGGGAGTGTATAGGGGGACTTTGGAAGATTTAGTTTATTGGTACAGTTTCACATTAGCAACAAGGGAAGTTGGTCATTAGCTATTGTGACCCCAGCTGGATGTGCCATATTCTGCTTTAAGCTTGACGACTGAGAAGACTTCATCTGCATGATCTTAAACAACAGCCACTCACCTTGCTTAACATCGGGGATATGGAGAGATTCCTGACAGAAAAAGAAGTTGAACGTTCTGGATCCCTTTGAAATGCTGGAGTTAGAGACAAAAATGAAAAGAAGAGGTAGAATTCAGTGGAGAAGTATTCAGAACAGAAGCACTGGGGATCATAATATTGTTGATTTCATGTCTGTTCAGATATTTTGAAGCCTTCCGGAGGAATAGGAGAAATAGGTTTGGTTCAGAGACAAATAACAGGAAGGAAGGGCTGCTGAGAAAGGAAAGCTAAGGAGCTGAGGCACCAGAAATCTGTTATATTTGCTTCAGGGTTGCATGGCGCATAAAATAAGACATGAGTTATTCTGACAACGCAGATCTTTGCCCACGAAAGCTTATGCTCTAGACTGTCCGTTAGTCTATAAGGTGCCACAGGACTTCTTGTTGTTTTTGAAGATACAGACTTACTCAACTACCTCTCTGATAGTACTCATTTTTGTTTCCCACCGCTGGACTCTTTCCAGGCTTGTCTACACTACCACTTTCCTTTGAAGGAAGGATGGTAATTAGGGTGTTGGGAGTTTACTAATGAAGTGCTGCTGCATAGGCAGCACTTCATTAAGCAAATTCCCCCCCGTGGCCACTCCGAAGTTTTAAACTTTGAAGTACCAGCAACGCATCTTGCCGCAGCACATCCGCCCGGTACTTCGAAGTGCTGGGGCAACTTCAAAGTCCCCTTGCTCCTCAAAGGCGTATGCACAGCAGCACTTCATTAGTAAACTCCCAACACCCTAATTAGCATCCTTCCTGTGGAGGAAGGTGGTAGTGTAGACACAGCCTCCAATGTGTCCACATTCTTTTTGTGAAGGGGGCCTCAGAACTGGATACAGTCTTCCCCGGATCTCCTGGCAATCTTCCCATACCATACCCCACCCCATCTGGTTCCCGTCTTTGTTTGTCTCATCCACTTGTCACATGTTGTCTTTTTAAATTATAAGCTTTTGGGGTTAGGGTATGTTTTTACGGCCACCAGCATATTCTGGTCCTACTGTCTTTCAGCTGTTACTGTAAATATTAACAACACAAATATTACTAATAATAGAAAACTGCATTCTCTTCTCAGGCCCCTTGCATTGATCCAATGTTTAAAGAGATATTGATTAATAAACAGAATATTTTTAAAGTCAGCATGTCAACCAGTGTTAGTTAAGCATTAATTAATAGTGCTTCTTTCTGTGAGGCTCAAGGCCATCATTTCTTCACCATAACTCCAGCTGTTTTACTTAGGATAGTTAGAGAAGAATGAAATTAGCCTGTGTCCTAGACTGCTAAGGTCTTTCTCTCTCTCTCTCTCTCTTTCTCTCTCTGTATGTGTGTATATATATATATATATAATATGTATCTTTTTTTTTTTTTGCTGTCAAGTAGATCAGTCTCCATATTTCCTTCCACCTCCTTAGAAGAAATTGGCAAAAGGATGGCAATGATGTAGCTGATCATTTGATAAAACACTATAAAAGCAGAAGGAAAATAAAGAGAGAAAAAGAATCCATTGACCATTGTCGGTCAATTACTTCCTTGCTGTTGAGGTTTCTAAGTGAATTTCAGTGCTATCTCCTGGAAGCATCGGCTTTAGTTTTTATTTTACCACTTTGTGGCAAGCCTCTTCTAACATGTTTTCATCTCTTCTGTTATGACAGAGAAAGGATGTGATTTCACATCCTGCAAAGAACTGGAATGACAGTGATCTGGGGCAAAGATCCAGTTATTGCACTGTTTGGAAAAAATAGAACTTCATCTTAAAGACTTTCTGCATTAAATGGCATACATTGTTGAGTGTTAATAAATGCAGTGTCCAAGTGGATCCTTCACTTCACAGTAACACTTAGTCTGCCTTCCATTAGGTTTAATAATTCACTGCACTTCCATATCACTTTCCCTTTGAGGATCTCAGAGTGTTTGGTGAGTGTTCATGAGTTAAGCTTTGCAAACTCCCTGGTGAAACAGGGAAAAGTTGCTATTCCAATATCACAAATGGTGATATTGCAGCACAGGTGCCCAGGTAAGACACCTAATAATATAATGCAGTTATCTATACTCTTGTCCTTTGCTTTAGTCAAAAAATCTTTGTGGTTACCCTGTGTCTACACGTGCCCCTTCCTTTCGAAAGGGGCATGTTAATGAGCGGGTTCGAAAGATGCTATATTGAGGTGCTGCAATGAATACGCAGCATCTCATTAGCATAATGGTGGCTGCGGCAATTCGAAAGTGCGGCTTTTTGAATTGCGTGCTGCCTGTGGAGACAGGACCTTATGAAAGGACCCCCCCCCCCCAGTTTTCGAAAGCCCTTCTTCCTATCTGGTGCTAGGAAGAAGGGCTTTCGAAAACTGGGGGGTCCTTTCGGAAGGTCCTGTCTCCATAGGCAATGCACGATTCAAAAAGCCGCACTTTCGAATTGTTGTGGCCTCCATTATGCTAATGGGGTGCTGCATATTCATTGCAGCACCTCATTAGAGTCTTTTGAACCCGCTCATTAACATGCCCCTTTCAAAAGGAAGGGGCACGTGTAGACACAGCCTTAGGCTGTACCTTTAAGAGGTTGTGACCCACACTAAAAAGTGAATCTGGTGGTCTAAAGGCATTGTAATCAGGCCCACAAAGGTGGGAGGCCAAAGGGGGCCCTTTAAATAGTTGCTGGAGCCCTGTGTGGCATGCTGCCAGGCCCTGGGTGATGTGTTCCAGATGGCATTGGGGGTGGGGCAGTGCACTCTGGGTGTTGCTAAGGACCAACCTGGTGGGTCTGTCGGCCTAGCTGATTGTAGGTATGGTATCAGCAGAAACCATGGTGATGAGCACACTGTAAAAGGATAGAGAGCAGTTGTACCCTTTTGCCATTCCCTTTTTTGCTCTTATATTCAGTACTATGTAGCAGTTTTCCATTTGATACCCATGTGTAACTCCTATTAACATCAATGCATTCTCATAGTGCAGAGTCAAATCCAAACTCCATTGTAACACAGCTAAAGACAATGTTTGTCTGTTTCCAGATGCAGACGGAGAACCAGTAGTTCTTTCTCACTCACTACTCCCAATTGACTAATGCAGCCCCTAGTGTCTTGTTCCGTTCTCGAAGAGTCTTTCCAAATCCTGGCTTGTAAATATGCAGTCTCGGAATGGATCACAGACCACATTAAGGGTCTCAGTGGGAGCGATATGTATGCATTGGGGGAAGATTTTGATCCCTTTCTGCTTTTGCCTGCCTCTGTCAAGGCAAATACATCCTGATCACAGTGGAGCATTTTAAATACTGTCTCTGTCACAGGCTAGGCTTGATTTAATTTATAGCTCTTAGATGTTGACTGATAGGGTGGAGTGGAGGGAAATGTGCTTTGGGGCAGGTGGGTGTTGGTGACCAACAGTAACCTAATGAGTATCAGAGGGGTAGCCGTGTTAATCTGTATCCACAAAAACAATGACAAGTCCTGTGGCACCTTATAGACTAACAGATTTTTTGGTGCTTAAACTTTCATAGGCAAAGACCCGCTTTGTCAGATGCACCTGAAGTATTTTAGTACATAGGAGACTGGGCTTTTGATTTAATATCAGTGATAATTTTTAATGTGTATGTGATTATTCTAGGCAGGGATGCTGGAGACACGTACTTTCCTTGTGTTTCCTTACCGATGTTAAGGATCATGTCCTCACTCACTATCATTTGGTAAAATATCTGGAAATGCAGCTTTGCAAGGCTGTATCATGGGACTATAGAGGTGTTCATCTTAAACACTGATGATCAATATACAAACTTAATGAAGGTAAGATATAGAATCTGTTGCTAGCTGGTTTAAAAGGGGCCTTCTTGGTCACAATCTAACAAAGCACTTAAGCATATGTTTAAATTGAAGCATGTAGGTACTTCTGATGATTTTATTTGGGATTACTCATGTAAGTAAACAAAACAGCAGAAGTGTAGCACTTTAAAGACTAACAAAATGATTTATTCAGTGATGAGCTTTCTTGGGACAGACCCACTTCATCAGACCAATCATACTTCCAGTAAAGACTCATTTATAAGTACAGAGGACCAAAAAAAATATTGGTGTAAAGAGCCTATATATCCATGGTAGCAAGGATGGAATTGTCAGGAAGGTTTTAAACGTTTTATAACTTCTTCAGGAGGTCAGTGGTATCTTGGAGATAGCTAGGAGTGCTGGTGGTATAGGGTTTGAGGAGGGAGTCTACATAGCTGGACAGTCTGGTAATAAGGGTGCCAATACCTGAAATGATAGGGCATCCTGGGTTTCCATGTTTGTGGATTTTAGGCAGTAAATAGAATAATCCAGGTCGGGGCTCAGATGGTGTGTCTGAGTGAATTTGGTCTCAAGTAGTGGCTGGGAGTTTTTTAAGCAGATGGTGTAGTTTCGTTTGGAATTCTAAAGTGGGATCTGAGGAAAGAGATGTGGTGTTGGAGAGTTGTGTAGCTACCTCCTATTCATAGTCTGACTGGTTCATGATGATGATAGCACCTCCTCTGTCAGCCAACTTGATTATAATGTCTGAGGTATTTTTGAGACGGGACAGCATAGCATTCAGCACACTTGATATTGTGTTTCATTTGGTGTTGTTTGCATAAAATTTCAGTCTGTGCATGGTTGCAGAAGCGTTGTGTATAAAAATGTAGACTGTCACTATGACCATCCATGGGAGTCCACATAGAATTCTTCTTCTTTTGGTGTTGGTAGGGGGTGGGTCTAGCGAGTCAAACTGTTGCTCATTGGTGGGTTGGAAGTATTCTCTTAGACAGAGACTATGAAAGAAGGCCTCAATATCACCACAAAATTGTATTAGACCCATGGAAGCAGTGCGACAAAAAGAAAGACCGTAGGATAAGAAAGACCCTTCAGCTGGGTTGAGTTTGTAGCTTGAAAGGTTAACGGTGTTATCCAGTGCGTTGTAGTTGTTACTTCATCCTTAGGTATGAAATTATTTAGACAGTTTATTGTCCTTTCTTTTTTGTAGGAAGTGGACGTGTGTATTACAGATTTCTTGTTTAGTGTGGGAAAAGTCCCGCCCTGGGGTGTTTTGCATGAAAGCTTGATTATTGATGAGAATTTCAGGTTCAGAGAAGTCATTCTGGATCCTTTCCTGCTTGCTGTATAGGATACTGATCAAGTGGTTCCTCAGTTTCTTAGAGATTGTGTCATAGCTTTTCACAATAATCAGTGTAATACATTGTTTTTAAAGGGTTTTTTCACTGTCAGTCCCTTGGGTATGGTGTCCATGTTTTGCATTTGGAGAAAAAGATTATATCTGCCTGGATCTAAGCGAGTTGTTTTATATAGTTGATGGATTTCCATTCCAAATGTCTAAATGTAGTGCCTTGGATGTTGAATAGTGACAGAGAGGTAGCTCTGTTAGTCTGTACTCCAACAAAACAAAACAGCAGAAATGTAGGAATTTGAAGACTAACAAAATGGTTTATTCGGTGATGAACTTTCGTGGGAGAGACCCACTTCATCAGATCAAACTCATTTCCAATACAGACTAACATTTATAAGTACAGAGGACCAAAAAAAAAGAATTACAATGAAAACTAACTAATCAAGTACATAGGGCTGAAAGAAGCAGGTGAGGGGAGGGAGGATGTTAAGCGTCCTGCCTGAGATAATTATGAATATCAAAGGAAGGAAAGTGTGAGGTAGTTGATGTCTCTGTTCATACCACGTGTTAATGTGTCGAATTTGAATATGAACTCCAATTCACAAATTTCTCACTGTTATCTGTTTTTAAATTCTCTTTGTTCTAGGACACAAATTCTCAGGTCTTTAACAAAATGGCCCACTCCGTTGAAGTGTTCACTGACCTGCTTATGTGTATTGAGTTTCTTGACATCTGCTCTGTGTCCATTTATTCTTTGGTGAAGTTTTTGCCCAGCCTGTCCATGTGCATACAGTAAGGTCTCAGAGTACACAAACTCAGAGTACGCGATCCCGCTCCTATGCATTTGACCCCGACTCCTATTTTAAACCCTGTAGTGCGATTTCCAGTTGCCTTAACTCGCTCCCCCCTCCCTGGCTCAACCCCACTGGCTCTGCACGGCCCGGGCTCAGCATCCCCCAGCTTCGCTCACCACCTGCACATAGATCCTGCTCACCCCTCCAACCTTGCCTCTGGCTCTAGTGTACCACACCTCAGGCATGACTCCGACTCAGCCTCTCTGGTCCCCGTTCAGCTGGCTCCCTGGTCCCTCTCCTGGCTCACCTGCCACCCCAACCTCTGGCTCACCACCCCTCATGCGTGGCCCCAGTTCACCCCCCACCCCGATTTAAACCCCTCGCATGTGGCCCTGTTTCCATACTCCTGCCCCTGTATAAATCCCCCGCACATTGCTCTGGTTCAACTCCCATGCGCAGCCCCAGTTCAACACCCCGCCCCCAGTTTAACCCACCTGCTGGCTCACCACTCATGCCTGGCTCTGGCTCTGGCTCTGGCTCAACCTCCCCGCCACGGCCCTGTTCACCACCCACGCCCAGCTCTGGCTCTGGCTCTGGCTCTGGCTCAACCTCCCCGCGACGGCCCAGCTCACCGCCCGTGCGCGGCTCTGGCTCACCTGCCACCCCCACCTCTGGCTTTGGCTCACCACCCCTTGAGCGTGGCTCCAGTTTACTTTCCACCCCCAGCCCGGTTTAAACCCCACATGCGCAGCTCCAATTCAAACCTCTCGCACGCGGCCCTGTTTCCATCCTCCTGCCCTGGTTTAAACGCCCACGTACGGCTCCAATTCAAACCCTCCACCCCCAGTTCTCACCCCACATGCTGTCTCAGCACCTGCGCCTGGCTCTGGCTCTGGTTCAACCTCCCGTCGCATCCTGGCTCACTGCCCAAGAATTGCTCCGACTCTCCACCCCGCACACGGCTCCAGCTTAACTCCACGCCTCTCCCCCCTACAGCCCTAACCCACCCCAGCTTTATCCCCCATCCCAACTTACCACCAGGCTTCACCCTCCCCAGCTGCCCCCCCCATGCCAGGTCTTACTTTTCTGCTGCTTCCCTGGCTGCAGAACATGTGTTCTGCTGGGGAAAAAGCTGGACCGCCACTTACGCGAAATCTGGGTTACACGAGGGTGCATGGAACAGAACCATCGTGTACTCTGAGACCTTACTGTAGTGGCAGGGCATTGTTGGCACATAATGGCATGGATAATGATGCTGGAAGTGCATGAGAATGTGCCTTTGATCTTGCAACCAACATGGTTAGGTCCAGTGATGGTATCCCAGAAAAGATATGTGGACAAAGTTGGCAGCGGGGTTTGTGGCAAGGAAAGTTTCAGCATTAGTATTACTGAGGTATAACCTGTGATTGCTTATTTTACCTTTTTACTTTGAATCTTTTAATGACAACATTTTCCAGTGTCAAAGACATGTAGCAACTAAGACAGATCCTCAACAAATAACCATTCCAACATTTTATGGAGCGTACAGCCAAAGAGGACCATTAACTCCTCCAGTCTGACCTTCTGTTTGCCTGCCGAAATCTGTCTTTCAGTGGGTTTTAGAATTCCAATGAGGACTGGGAAATCTGTTCATTTACCCTGGTTACTTGGCAAGCAGCTCCTGTATTTTTAACCTGTTGGCAAACACTGTAACTGTACACAGATGAAATTGTATGTTTTCAAATTTTGGTACATTTGAATAATTTCCACACTACTCCTCCCTTTTTGAACATCCTCAATTAACCAATTTTCTGGTGTGTCATCACATTTAACCCACAGTCAGGAGCTCCCAGCATTTGGGAATAAACCAGTCAGTGGTGGTGAGGGTGGGAGTGGGTGTGTATTCCCTATTGATAATTATCCTGCCTATTCCCATCATCACACAGGGGCTTTTATTGTTTCAGTAGCAGCCAGCATCTCTGATGAATTCCAGCTGGCAATTGTAGAGATGACACGTCTCTGTTCTTCTCATTCATTGGGACCCACTGTTGTGGTATGCCAGAAGCAGAGACTAAATATGCAACAGTTAAACCCCAACAGTAACTTTTTTCAGTTACAGTAGCTAGCCTTCCAGATGGGGGTGGGGGAACAACAGAGAATCTGGGATGCTGACGAGCATCTTAGGACCACTCTTGTGCTGTTATGCATCTGGATTTAGAAACTAACTGAATTAATAAGGCCTATGCAGTTAGTATAGAATTGTGTATAGACGTTGAACCTATCTAGTCCAGTACCCTTGGGACCTGACTGGTGCCGAATGAGAGAATTTGCCAGGCCACAGGAGGTCAATATGGTCTAGTAGCATTACCTACGTGTTCACTGCTTACTGGGCTCTTCTAAGACATCTAGGGATAAATTACAGCTAAGTAACAGCACAGAACACTGAGGGCCAGGGCTGGTGGCTGAAAACAAACTTTATGGGACCATGGGAAACTTGGTCATACCCATGATAAGTGACAGAGAGAAAGCCGTGTTAGTCTATATACTATCAAAACAAAAAAGCAGTCCAGTAGCACTTTAAAAACTAACAAAACAAATTATTAGGTGGTGAGCTTTTGTGGGATAGACCCACTTCTTCAGACCATAGCCAAACTGTTCTGGTATATTGTTCATGTTGCTGGACGAGAGAGTGTCGGGTTAAAGAGGTTCAACCTGTATTAAAAATTTTAATGTTCAGAAGTACTGTTCAGGGCTACAAATGTGCATTTTCAATTTCCATAAATTTTGAATCTATAAGGAGACTATTCTGCAGTCTGGCTAGATTTGCTGGGTTTTTCCTTTACTGAAATACAGCCCAGCTGAGCCCAAAAGACATGGGAGTGAAGCAATGGAACATCCCAAGGACAGAGGAAAAGTTTGCTTTCTCCCCTCATTTTGCACTGCTGGCAGTTACCTCCTGGGAGAAGACAATAGGGGATTTGCTTTGTGATTACAGGCTTTGTTGAAGTGATAAGACTGGTAGGTGCTTCCTGTCACAGGCTAGTCTTGGGGGCTGCTGATGAGCAATGCAGAGTGGTAGAGCAAATGTTTGCTAACTCTGTGCCGGCTCCTACCTTGTCTGATGTGAAAGGTGGGGGGATCTTTCTTTGAAGTGTGTGTTAACTCTGTGTGTGTAACTGGAGACAGAATCTGTGAGACACACAGAGATGTTACCTTTTAACAAAACTCAACTAGAATACTGTGACTGCTGACATAATTGGAATTATCTTTGGGAGTAGAAGGTCCTGGACCTTAGACAATGTGAGGAAGCAGAGCCAGGTGGTAAAGTACTAGCACAGTAGAAACATAGAGCCACAATGTCGTAGCTGAGAAAGGAAGGTGGTACTAGAGATAAGAGTAATGGTAATTGGGAGAGCTAATCTGTGATACGATAACAGGAAAGAGCTAACGTGGGAGTGAGTCTAGTGTTCATTAGACATCTGCGTGATTTTTGTGATATGTTCTGATACAGAGATAGAAGTTTGAAGTTTGTGCTCTCTCTGGGACTATGGGTCAAAATCCTGAAGTTCCTAAATTTCTCCTTATTGCAACAAGAGGGACAAGCAGAAGAACAGAAAATGGATTGTGGCTCTGAGAATCCTGGTTCTGTTCCTGAAATGGCTTCAGAAGGGATATAATCTACACAGCCCTATTTGCTTGTACAGTTTATTTCCCTCCTGGGTGCAGCTCTGATGTGTAGGCCAACAGGTTTAGGGAGAGGCTGAGCAAAGGTTCAGTCTGTCTTCACAGGAGAGGAGAATTAACCTGATGGTAACCACTTCCCCACCCACAAAGTCTCAGGCGATGCAGGCGGCATACCCTGGGGAGCAAGTGGAGTCTTTATTCCTCTTTAGTGCCCTTCACATGCAATTAGCAGGACTTACCAATGCCTCCTAAATGACCTCCTTGGGAATTTTTCTCCGGTAAGGACAGTTTAAGGATTTGGGCCTTTTCTAGGCGCCTTTCCCATATAAGCCTGATTTTCAGGAGTGCCTAACACCCACAGATCCCATTTCTGTCAGCAGCAATTGCAGCTGCTTCACCCCTTTGAAAATCAGGGTGTGTGGACTTTGCTGCCAGAATGTGGAATGAAGACGCAAACTTCAAGCACTGTGTCTTACAAACCTTGGCCTGGACCTATAGGCAGTTTTCATGCCCTGTCACTGTAATGTCTAGGCACCGTGAGAACCTTAGGAGAATTGTCACAGCTGATCTGTGGTTTCTGATGGCAGACTGAACCTTTTTCTGGTTCCAGACATGTCGGTTTCTTTCTCTCTTCATCTGTGCCCGCCTCAGGCCCTCCCTTTATTTTCCTCAGGCCCTAAAGCAGTGGGTTTAAGGCTTAGGTCAGTTACTCCCCAGTGAGAGGAGGCGCATTTATAATGTCTCCTGGAGAGCCAGCTCACACATTTAAAAACAATCCACTTTAGTTCACCAAAAGCTGGGCCACTTGTGTTGCCTTCATTTTCTTCATGAGCTTTACACACATTTTCTTAAGAAAGGGTAGCTGGGCCCTGTAAACTAATAACACTTCTTTCTGGGCCTTTCTGTTAGACAAGACTAGTAATGGCCAAAGGGACATAATTGTGTTTTAATTGGGCTCTGCTTGTTCTGAGAGGTTGGGGGAGCCTGCCTTTTAGTTCCCATGGCCTTCCCGATAAGTTTGCAGCATAATGCCAATTAGGAGAGAACTAAAGAATATGCAAAGCAGATGACAACTGCTGCTTACCAGGAATCACTCTTTTGTGACTAAAACAATGAGGGTTCTTCATTTGAGGGTGCCTTTTGCTGCTGCAGCCTCTCTGATTCTCTGTCAGTGTTTTGCATAGGATTTGCTGCTGAATGGGCTAAGCCTGGCAAATGTAAGGATGAAGGAAAAGCAAGAGCCTTCCACATGTGTGCACTCACCACAGAGCTGAAAGAAAAGTCAAATTAACTCCCCCCGCATTTCTTCTCTCTCTGTTTATTTTATTTTATTTATTTTAAAGGGATCAAGGCTTTTTTTCTGGTTTTTTTTTCGTTCTTTATATTTTTTCTTTCTCCCTGTTTGTTAGTTTTTAGGGTAATTATTCACAAGGACCTTTTCAGCTGTCACATGTAACAAAAGATAATCCAGCCTCTCCCCAGCCACCTCTTTTCTCTTCAGAAAATGTGGCCTTTGTTGTAGGGAGGTCATCACGCGAGGAGCCCTCTGCAATCCCCTGAGATACAAACACTGCTCTGGCTGGAATCAAGGCGACCTTGAACAAATCTGGCAAGTGGCTGCTAGCTCTGTCCTGCGAAACATTTCCAATGGGACAGTTGCCAACTTGACAAATTAGGGTCTGGTAGATAGTCTAAATGTTTACTTTTCTTGAGATGGGATTCCTATGAGCTAGCTATCAGTTTATCTACAAAAGATGGGGGGAGGCATGAATCAATCTTCATCTAACAGATGGTCTTTTGCCACTGACTTGGGTTCACATCTCAGACTGATTTGGTGTGAACCCTGCAATATATTCAATTCTCTTCCTGGCCTGCACTTCAGTGTTGTTGAATGAGACACACTAGAAATGGTACTATTGAGCATCAACCTATTTTACAGGCTGGAAAGTACTACAGATCAGTCTAAAAGGACTGTAGGCCCTTCTCCATCCTCCTGTGAACATTTTCTTGGATGCTTAATGGATCTTGTCCAGAATCCTAGATTTCTCTGGGAGCTGTAGCAGAGGCACCTTGAGAAGAAAAAAAGAACCCTTCAATAATTATACTGACTCATTCACACCCCTGTAGTCAAAGCTGTGTCAGCATTTCACTGAGAAACTCCTGCTTTCAATTAAACATACAGTGTCGGAACCAGTATTATCATATCTGGGTATGGTTCATAGCACTTTAAAGTTACATAGGGGCAGAGAGAGGAGGGTTTTTTTTTTCTTTTTCTTTTCTTTTTTTTATTAAAGAGGTACTTTTGTAAGGTATGGAAATGGGTTTGGGAAAAATAACCCTTTCGAATTTTCATTCGAAGCTCAAACAGAATCTTTGTAGTGATCAGATGTTTGGTTAACTTTCCTTTCCCCTGTTTCTTTGCTTCCTGGGACCAGAGGCAGAAGCACCATGCTGTTTCTCTTGTGTTATTTCAGGTCCTTATGACTACTTAGTAGTCTTATTCCAGTCACCACAGTTCATATCAGGGCCCTATTATGCTATGCATGGAACAGGAATACTGGGAAAGACACCTCACTATCCCACACATCTAGACCAACATTTCTCAAAGTGGGCTGCAGACCCACTTTGGGAAAGCCACTTGTGAGCGCACACCACTTTGTTTACCTAAGAGGATTATAGCTACAGAGTCTCCTGGCTCCCATTGTCTCTAGCTCGCCAGTTCCAGCCAAGGGGAGCTGTGGGAACCAACAGCCCAGGCCACGCCACTTCCCGCACCTCCCATTGGCTGGCAATGGTAAACCATAGCACATGGGAGCTGTGAGGATAGCATCCCCAAGGCAGGCCCTTGGCCCTCTTTGAGAACACTGTTCTAGATTAAAGAGACAAGAGAATGGGAAAAAGTATCTCTAGTTTACCTACATACCTGGGGAATGTGGGTACATAGAAACGAAAACTTAGACCCTCAGCAGAGCAATGGGAGAGATGTGCTTAAATGCCTTTGAGGTTCCGAGCCAAAGTGATTTGGCCAGTGTCACACAGGGTTGGCAAAGCAAGGAATTCAATTCACATCTCACAAGACCCCTATGTAATGCCTTAACTGTAAGACCAATCTTGCTCTCAGCTGACTGATGTCTGTTCAGACTCAATAACATTCCTATACGACAAGAATTTGTTCCCATGAAAACTTCTGAATCAGTTTTTCCAGACTGGGTTAGCTTGGACCAGGGTTGGGTGTGTTTCCAGTCTTCAGGGTGTTTATCTGAAGCAAGGACCTTGGCTTTTATTATGTATTTATTTGTTTATTTTGTTAAGGTTGTACCATCACCATTTTTATGTTGTTCTGAGCTAAAATTGGCTTTGGTACAGCATTTACTTCAAGAACAAAAAAATCCACCCAGCTCTGTATTCTTTCATCAGACCCCAAGGTGTTCCACAGATTGGATATGTATGTGCTCCTGTGTATCTGTCCACATATCACTGCATCCATCACTGAAAATATAACCACACCTGGGGTGGAATATGGAGCTTTATTATATTGGCCACCCAAGCAAAGAATAACATATCTAGTTGAAAGTTTAGACAGGACAGAATGTACATGAATCTAATGAACTGCATTGTAAGAAAGCCCCGGGGTCAGCCAAACACTTTTATTCCTGTTAAATGTTCCTTTGGAATTTAATAACCACGTGGTCAAGACCTGGGTTTTTATGAGTCATTCAAAATGCCTTCTGGCATCACCGTGCCCTTCAATTCATCCAAACCTTTCATCGCTGACAACTTTTAAAATCAATACTGGATGTTTTTTGAGGAGATATGCTGTAGGGATTATTCTGGGGGAAGTTCTCAGACCTGTGTTATCCAGGAGGTCAAATTCGATTATCACAATTACCCCTTCAGGCCATGGAATCTATGAATGCACGAAATTCCTTTCTGTTTCACAAACAAATGGAGGTGTCTCAGGATCATTGATATTTTCTGCATCACATTCCTTCCCCAGTCGCCTAATCCAAATGTTTGGTGCCTATTGCATGAAATAGTTCTGTCCAAGTTCCCTACAGTGTTACTTCGGTGCATGTCGAAATCTCAGAGCCTGTTCTGACAACTAATGAATTGATTTTAACAGTGACCTGAGAGGGTAGAAAGTAGAATTAGAAGCATTGTACAGAGAGAGAAATGGTGATAAATAGGGATGTAAAATCATGTTTAATTAGTTCACCGGTTAAACATTAAGTTTAACTGGTTAACTGACTAAACAGGGGTGGGGAGAGACAGGGAGCCTAGTCTATCTCAGCTAGATTGGCGTAGCCCCCACCGTGGATGGGGGCTGCTCTGGCCAGACTGGAGAACTCCCACCCCTGGTATTCCCAGGGCTGCTGCAGACAGAGCTGCTCTGGCCAGGCTGGAGTGCTCCTGCCTGCAGCACTCTTGGGCTGTGACAAGGGTTGCTCCGGGCATGCTGGTGTGCTCCTCTGCAGGGCTGGAGTTAGCCCCAGGTCCATGGTGGGCGGGGGGTGCTGCTCCAGCCCCAACCAGTGAACTGTAACAGGTAAGCCTCATCTGTTTAGGGAGAGCCCCAGGGAGCTGTGAAGAGCACCCATACAGGTTGCACCTATCTGGTCCAGCAACCTCAGGACCTCAGTGGTCCTGAATGAGGGAGTTTGACAGACCAAATGGGGTTAATGACCCCGTCCCTGGCTGTCCCCCATTCATTCTCCAGCCATGGCTCACCATTGCAGCTGATCCTGCAGCCCAAGCACTCCGGCTCTACAGGGCTGCTAGGGGAAGCTGGTTCTCTGTCCCTGATCTTCAGCGTGGGGCTGCCAGGGATGCCACCTCCAGCCCTGGCTTCACTGCTCCCCACCCCTATGGGGTGCCAGCTGGTTGCCTTCCTGCTCCAGGTCCAGCTGTACAAGGGATGTTGCCAGACCAGAGAGTGCTGGTTTTAGGAGGTGCAACCTGCACTGCTAGAGGGGCCTCTGATCAGGTGGGTGAGGAAATTATCTTTTATTGGAGCAACTTCTGTTGGTGTAATTTATTAAAACTATTGTATTAAAAACATTTTACAGACGGCTAAAAAGAAATATGGGATAGTGAAGTGACTTGCCCAGGGCTGCAAAGTAGTTTAGTGTGACTTGTGAGGAATATACCCATAGAATTTGATTGGCAGTCCGCAGTTCTAAACACACTCTTGTGCTAGTACTACAGATACAGTCGTGACATAACTTGTGTGTCAGGAGTGCGTAGTTTTTATTAAAAATAAATAAAATCTGTTTCAGTTGCCATTTTAAAGGACTTTGTTCAACCTGAAGACCCTGCCTAATATTAAGAGGCAACAAAAAAAAATCTCCGTAGGGACTCACGGCAATGCTAATAATAAAAAATAAAATGATAATTCTAGTCACGATAGGACTGCTTGTAGCTCCTAGCGCTAGCGTTAGTTATATCATGCATGTGCCTTACCCCCCTTCCATCACTGAAGGATCTGTTCTCAGTACCTCTGCAGCAGCAGAGATTAGCAATTTAATTCTGTTGCACATTAGCAGGTGAGAAGATTTATCTTCTCTTGGCATTAAAACAGAATATTTGAACAAACTATTGTTTTGTTCTCAAACTAGATTGTTTCCACTTGTCAGCAATTGCCTGTATGTGAGAGAAAGAGAGAGAGGGAGTCTGGGAGGAAGTCTTCCCTCATGCAAATAAGGTTGTACAGTTTCCTACAGCAACTGTCACTGTCATCAGGAGGAACAGAGCAAGAAATAAGGCCCTTGTGCCATTGGCACCAAGTTGCTCATTACGACACCCTCATAGTAATGTATTGCATACTGTTTCTTTCAGCCCATGATTTGTTAGCATTTTACTAATTAGCACCACAAGGAAGATAAATAACCCGCCCCCCCGTTTTACAGATGGCCAGCTTGAGGTGTGGGAAGTTAAGTGACTTGCCCAAGGCTGTAAATTAAGTTAATACAATTTGTTAGGAATGTAACCATAGTATGCAATTACCAGTCCATAGTTCTAAGCACATTCTTATGCTGCTACTACAGAGACTGTGGAATAACATGGCTAGTGCCTCAGGGATGTGACCCTCTGATAATGTGATGGAAAATCATTTAAAATGAATGTGGAAGTTTCTTAGTGTGTGTTGCATGCTGACTGATTTGAATGCCATACATAAATTGTGGATAACATGGGCATTAATCATAGCAAGTTACACAATTTAAGAGCATTAGGCAGATAAAGGTCCCTTTCCTCCAAACACTGAAGGGATAAGGTCATCAATGAGATAACGTTCTTAAAGAGAACCATATTGTTACATATTGACGGACAGTGTTCAAACCCAGGGAGACCTTTGCCATCGCTTCTTGGAAGAGCATTCAAATTACACTAAATGAATGAAGAAAAGATAGATATAAGAATATGACCATCTGAAAATTTGAGGTGTGATTCTAACCTTGAAGGCTCCCAGGAAACTCACTGGGACATCAAGCCTAGGTTTGTAGTCTTTGGGAGCTGTGTGGTGAGGATGCATGGGCTGTTAAACATATTGCAGGGTTTCAGTTTTATCATCTTAATTAAATAGTGCCTGATATTTCAAGATGTTGAGCCACTCTAGAGTTTGTTGAGTGCTCTCAAGTCCCACCAAAGTCATTGGGAACTGGAGAAATTCAGCAGATCCAAAGAGGTGTTCAGTATTTGACAACATTGAACTTGTCTGTCAGGAGTTGGATTTAAGATTGATTAGTATTATTGTGTCAGAGTCACAGGAACCCCATTTCACATGTCTTGAGATCCCTATCTTCAAAATAATAAATAAATAAAATTGAGGAGCTAGGTTTACAGCTTTGCTCTAGTAACAGAGAGGAGCCATGCTAGTCTATATTCTATCAAAACAAAAAAGCAGTCAAGTAGCACTTTAAAGACTAACAAAATAATTTATTAGGTGAGCTTTCGTGGGACAGACCCACTTCTTCAGACCATAGCTTTGCTCTACTTCGACATTCAGAGACACTGGACTGATTTCCAAGCCAGATAATTCCTCATTGGCTTGATGCTGTAAATTGCTAACCTTCCTTACCTATTTAAGTTATGAGCATTCAGTGTTTTGCTCTGTCAGCTCCATGAGGGCAAGGGATGGGAATTTTGTGGTGGCAGCACACTTAGTCCTTGATGATAAGGAGTTGCTACGTATACAGCATTTCTTGGTGGAAATTTTCACAGGCCTTTACAGAGAAACTCTTCTAACCCACGCATCACCATTGTTTCACGGATACAGAATTAAGTGCTTTGCCTAAAATGGTCCACTGAATCAGTCACAGATCTGGACATATAACCGTGAAATTCTAACTTTCAGTAACGTGATCCCATCCCTTTCCAATGATCATATTACGGCAGTCAGTCCAAGGAAAGAATATACCTCAGATGTACGAACCTGTACGCCAACACATTTATTAACCCAATTTGTGTACTTCTTGGTCATAGTATGAATTTACAATGTGGGATTTGCATGCAGAAATGCCGCTTCTTCTTGCACATGCGCAGAAAGGACAGTTGCAGAAGTGAATTCGAAAATCTGGACTGTGTTATCCTATCTGATATTTGTGTAAAACACTACATTAAATGCAAGTTATCACTTTGTTAAAAATGATGCTCTACAAAGTAGAGTTCACATGTAATCTCTTTAGAATGCATACTCTGAAAAGCCCTATTGGCACTTAGCTAGACAAGGCCATTTTTACTGGCATATATTTTGTTTGGCACTAGTTCAGCCTGTACTAATAGCTTCATAATTTTGGCAGACACACCAATGAAGAATGTTACTAAACCAGACCCAATTATGTCTACAAAATGTAAACAGTTGTTGTCTCTTGGGAATAGCTACTGTATGTTGTACAGTCACGGCTGTAAACTGTATTGTAGATTGCTCCAAATTTGCTTGTGACAAATGGCCACCTGATGAGGTGGTTTCTGGGCTTTGCAGCTGATGATGTGAGGTCATTGTCAATGGAGTGTGATACTAACATGCGTTTTGTTACAGCTCTTAGGCCAGCTTTACAAAGTGTGGCAGCTCTGAATGTGGGCTGGATTTCTGCTGGTTGCTTTTGATAGAAAATGCCACAACTCTAGATCCAGGTCCTAACAACCTGATTCAGGAGCAGTATATCTCCTTTTCCTCATTAACCACAAGTGGAGGGGTTGCTCGGGCTATTTCTTAACTTGGAAAAATAATGTGGATCGTCATATGCCTATAGTTTTGCAGTACAGTCTTAAAAACGCAACATGTCCTTTTCTTGCCTTCATTATGTTGACCTTTTGGCAAATTTTTGTGATCTTTTGGATGCAGTTCTGGAGCGCCCATGCCATCACTATAACTGAAAATGAGTCTTACATGGGCTAAAAGCTGCTCAGAAAGTGTTTTAGCTAAGCCTGATCTGCAATTAAACAGTGATGAAAGGGGGAGGGGACAGGCATTGGAAAGGTGGGGAAACAAAAGACTTGGAGTTTTCTTTCGCCGCTTCTCAGAACTCTGAAATGGGAAGAGCCTTCTAGCCAACACCTGGCAATACCATAATGAGTATTCCTTCCTGCTTAGAGTAACACTGTAACACAGCAGGCGCTTGCCAAAAGGAGGTGGGTTAAGGAGAGAAGAGTCTTTTAAAAAAAAAAAAAAAAAAAAAGCCCTTTCTGGTTCATTCAGGTAGTAGAGTACAAAGTAAACAATAATGAAGCGTAAAGCTGGAGGGCAGCACACAAGAGCATGACTTTGCATTCCATTCAAGTCTGCTACCAAGTTGCTTAAGGAAAGCTTAGAAAATGAACTGTTGAGCAAAGCACAGCTCCTGTGCTCTAGCTGAGCTTGCAAATGCAAACCAGAGTTCCTTGGGAAAGCAAGTTAGAGCGCAAGCTACGAGGAACCTAGGCCACTACCAATCACTGTCCTTATCAGAGTTTTCCAGGGAGCCCGTAAACATGCCTGCTTCAGGAAATGGCATGTTATAAATGTGGGTGACTAAAAGCATTGCACTGAAAAAGAAGTCAGACCAGTATTTATCATGGCAGTTGCATAGCTACCATCCCCTTGTTGTGCTAGACTGGTTGTAGGGCGGGTGATTCACCAAGCCATTGTGAAGCTTTGTATGAGGTAAGCCTAATCTTTAAACCATATTGTTTTATTTATTCCTGCTACCACCTAGTTTTCAGAGAAGAGTCTTCTGCTCATGGGGCCACTTCATCCCCTAGCTTAGCAGAGCATGCTGCAATGTCAGTTTTCCCAGGCTTTCCCCAGTGGAGATGGGAGGAAGGGGTATATAATTTGTGGCAGGCTGAGACATGTGTAATGGATATTGACCTTTTTTTTTTTTGTCTCTAATTATAAAGATGGCAAGGCAAGTTGAATTTATGATAAAAAGAAGAATGAAAATAGATGTTGGGATATAGAATCTGGCTACATTTTTATGCCACATATTTAATATTTTGGTCAAAGATGGGACTAGAAAAATAATCAAAAGCAATAGATTTCTTTTTAAGTTGTGGATTTACATGTGGTTCAAGCCCTTAGAGTATTACCATTGTAGAGTGTTAAACCCAGGATGATTATAGTAGGATCTGAATAAACCTGAAGCTAGGTTTGGGAAGGAGAAGGAAATGGCACTGAAAACAGAAATTTGTGGGCCATAAGAAACAGTTTTTTTCTATGTGCAGTTGAACTTCACAGATCAACCTCCTTTTCATTATAGTGATGTGCCTCAGCTTCGAGTAGCCCCTGCCAACATGACTATCATTTTCCCCTGAATCAAGCTCATCAAACAAACTCAATTTGAAAAGCAATAAAAAAATTTTATAACCTTAAACTGATCATTATTTTTGATTACATCCTCCTGTTTTCTAGCATTGAGGGTGGGCCACGTATTTAGCTGAAGCACTGGAGGTGCAGAAATTATCAATGAATTCACCATCTTGGAACTGATGGGATCTCAATAGGCATCCTCAGTGCTCAGCCGGAGCTGGGAACAAGAGAGGTGCAGAGAAACGGAACTGTTACTGAAGGTAGACTACAACTCTTAAGGAGATTTCTTCCAAAGACTGAACAGTATTGCATGGAATATTGCAGGGGCAATATGCAGATTTGACATTTGAGGCAGGAATTATGGGAGTGGGAGGAGCAGGATTTCAGTAGTCAGTGCGAAAACAACAAGGCAGCCCAGTAGCACTTTAAAGACTAACAAAATAATTTATTAGGTGGTGAGCTTTCAAGGGATAGACGCACTTTTTCAGACGATAGCCATACCAGAACAGACTTAGTAGTCAGTAGGGTTTTGGATGAGTGAATCCTTTGTTTCTTCTCCTCTTGTAGTGTGAACAGAACTGAAATTTACAGCGTGGAGTTTATTTATTCATATGAATAAAGACAATACTGTTATATATAGTGCCTTTTTTGTTAAAAAAAAAAGAAAACTAAAATAAAAAGAGGAGCCAGTACTCATCCAGCTTCCCCACCCCTAGCCTATCCCTTGTCTGGGGCTGCCAAGGTGCCGGTACTGAGTACCAGCAAGTACCAGCACAAGAAAAGCTATAATGATTTCTGATACAACTTTTCAGTCATTCTTATCAGTTGTGTTCAGCACACATCCGGAAAGGGAGTCATTGCATTAATAGTCACTCTGGACGCGCCAAAGCTTATGATTCCAGTTTGTGTGTCTTGGAGAATTGCTGGAGAATTACACAAGAGAATTCAAAAATGTATGCAGCTGTAATTTCTGCTGACTGCGGTGGGAGTTGCTTCTGCTACACCAGTGCCGTATTGGTACAGCAATATGAAGATATGATCCCCCCACTATACTGCACGTCAGTTGTCACTTTGTATCAGAGAGGTAGCCGTGTTAGTCTGTAGCTTCGAGAACAAAAAGAAGTCTTGTGACACCTTATAAACTAATAGATATTTTGGAGCATAAGCTTTCATGGTCAAAGACCCACTTCATCAGATGCATGAGTGAGGGGGTACTTTCAGAGGGGTATTTTGAGTTGTCACTTTGGTTATCAGACTTTTTTTCAGATTTTATTTAGTTAACTGTCAGAGTCTTCACAACCTTGAGTAAACCAGGTTTTGTCAGACCTTTGTCAGGTTTTCCCATCCAACCCTCCTGAAGCATCACCACCACCCCATCCAGTCACTTTCTGGGAGTTGGTTTCTCACACGTAGTTGCCTGATTTGTTAAAAATATTTTACTTCTAATTGGTAAAACAGTTGGTCCACATCCTGATTAGATTTAGACTTCTTATCTTCACATTCAAAAGGTCTGCCTGCCTAAGTCTCTGGAGACTTCTCTGACCATCTGATTTCTCCTTAAAATTGACTGTTTCCTCTGTCTCCCCAGTTGTTTGGTGATTTTACTCCTGTTGTCCAGTTGTAATTGTCTATAGAAACCTGGTGGCCAAACACTGCACCCTGCTATTTCAAGTGAGGTATTTCATTCCCACTACCCCTCATTGTGAGAGGGATAGCAGGAAATTCAAAATAAGTTACCTCAAAATAACATACATGATTTGCACAACACAAAGTGCATAAGTTATTTCAAGATAGGGCTACAGCCCCAGCCTAACAGATTAACATAAGCAATATTTAAACAATGAAGGGAGGTGTGGGCAGGCCTGCTGATGGGGAGGGGGGACACTGGTAAAGGGGGCCCCTTTGAAAGGCCCCGGAGTGCTGTGTTGCCACTGTGTGTGGCTCTGAGGGAGCATGTCGGGGGATGCGGAGGCAGGGCTGACTGCCCTAAGCACCCCCCTGCTTCCACCTTCTGCTCTTGACCATGCTTCTTCTGGGGATGGGGAGCCATGCTCCCCTCCCACCTTACCCCCAGGCCTGCAGCAGCTGTTGGCACCACTCGATGTGGCTGAAAAGACTGAGCAGATAGGGCAGTGTTGTCAGTGAGGAGAAAGTGGGTTCAGTCACTGAGTCTCTGTCCGACCTGCTGTGAGTCACATAACTTCTGTGTGCCTCACTCTCCCCGTATGTGACAATGGAACAATGACACAGTGTGCTTAGCCAGCCTTCCTTGTTTATGATTAAAAATGTTGTGTAAAAGGGTATTATTAGGCCTAATCTTGACACTTTTTCCTTGATTTTTGTCCATTTGTTGCTTACACAAGCTCCTGACGACTTTAGTAAGGTTCTGAGTGAAAACTAAAGGGGAGACCCTTGGGATGAGCCCCATATTTTGATTATTATCACTGATTGTTAGAAAAAAATCCCTGGTTTCATAAAATGCACGTCCCCTTTAGGTGACCATCTATGCAGCTGCCCCACATCTCCCTTGCTGAGGTAAACTGTAACATTTTTAACTAGCTAGGGCTGAGAATATTCAGGTTAACTAGCTCTGACAGGAATTGACAGAGACAGGAGAAAAGACTAATTTCTCAACACTGAGGTGATAATGCTGAGCAAATGCCATTAGATTGGTCACATCCTGTGGTAAAGAATGTAACACCCAGGTTAAAGTTTCATATGCAGTCAAAGGGAATCACAAACAGAGGGCCCAGTTCCACCCCATTGTAATCCGTGGGAGTTTTGTCATTGACTTTATTCAGTCTGCCCGGAGCCATTCTACTATGCTACCTTTTATTTCAAAGGACACCCAAGTATGAGATACAGAAATCGCAGCACTGCTGAAGTGGAACTTCCAACAAATAAAACAAAACAGCAGCCATGTTGCACTTTAAAGACTAACCAAATGATTTATTAGGTGATGCGCTTTGGTGGGACAGACCCACTTTTTCAAATCTGACTGAGATCTGAAGAAGTAGGTCTGTCCCATGAAAGCTCATCACCTAATAAATCATTTTGTTAGGCTTTAAAGTGCTACATGACTGCTGTTTTGTTTTGTTAGATACAGACTAACACGGCTATCTCTCTGTTACTTTCCAAAAAATAGTCGGAGCTCTGGGCTCATGGCATCATAATTTTTAAGTCCTCAGTTGAAACAACAGTACGCTGCAATTAGCTGAGCTCCTTCTCCTTACATGAGTAAAGGACAATTTAAAAGTCAACACTTGCCAGTTCCACTGTACCGAGATACCCCATTGTCCCTCTGCCTTTCATACACGTTGACTAAGCACATTGTACCCTCACATTATAATTCCCTTTTTTTAGACAAAATTTCCCATTGAAGTCACTGGCATGTTCTGCTTAGAAATAAACAACACAGTTATTATGAATAACAAGCAGTCCTGTAGCACCTTAAGGACTAGCAGGTTAAGAGTTATTATGATTATTTATATAATTTTTATTTCAGTAATACCTACGGGCCCCATTAGACTACGGGCTGTAAAAACCCAGAGTAAGGTAAGAGTGTCTCAGTCCTGAAGAACTTGAATACACAGAGAAGTGATGGAGAAGAGAGGAACAATGAAATGAAGTACTTGTACTTTGTCCATGATCAAAGCAACATTAGTGCTTCTGTGAGGAACAGAATGCAGGTCTTTTAAGATGTGGTTCAACTTCAGCCGGGTAGCTCACACTAGCAAGGTTCCAGCGGGCATACTAAAAATAGATGTGTGCCCCTTGCTGCCTTGTCAAAGACTCAGGTTAGCTGCTGGAATTCAAGCCTAGGTGGTCAGGTGGGCTGGAGTTTGGATGCCTAGCCTGAGTGTCTGCTGGAACTGCAATATCCGTACTGCTTTTTTTTTTTTTTAAAGTAAAACAAAGTATGCTGTCTTGAGTGCAGTTAGTGCAAGTTTGTCTGCCAGAACTGGGAGGCTTGCTCTTAGCTGAGTATAGATGCAGCCTGTGATGCAAATGCACTCCTCAGCCACCAAATTGCAGTCCCTCTCTGTATGCCCTATTGTATTGTATATTGATTGGTAAATTGTGATCTTCATGGTGATGTGCCTGCCGTCTTAATTTTTTTAACCATCTCGTTTTTCACTTTCTAAAAGAAACAATATGGCCTGGGGTTTCATCTCTACAATTGTGGTTTTCCTCTGAGCTGTATGTGTTTAATATTTAGTTATCTCCAGTCTGTTTACACTAATTTTCATTTATGCCATACATCTTGTAACTGAGGTAGAATGGGTTTCTTTTGCTATTTTTGTTTTCTGATTGAGCCTTGAGGGAAGACTGCCATTTTTAATCACGCTGTGCTGCGAAGTAAGCCAGTGTTTTAATTCCACTCCAGTGGAATATCTGAGACTTACATTCATGAATGATGTTAGGTTATTTCCCTTTTTTCTGGCTATTCTATTTATAGGTAACATTGTTTCTTTTTTGTACACTCTCTCTCATGACTGCAGGGGAGATGCAAACAATCAGAACTCCTCTTCTGTTTTGTCATATTCTGCTACATTCTTTTTTAAGTTTTCTTCAGTGCTAGCTAACAGGATCATTGTTTCGTTTTGCAGGTAAGAATGTATGGCTCTATCATCCTCTAAAGCTATGGGGATCCAGTTTCTTGCTGCCTTACATTTAATAATTGTCATTTAAACACATGCAAAATGCTGCCAAATCAGATTAACAGCATTTCATGCTCAGATGTGCACAAGTGTAAGTGAAAATTACCCAGGTATCTGACAATGGAGAATCAAGCCCCTTGGATTTTTTAAAGTCAATCAGTAACCTTTGGGACAGATTCTTAATTCACTTACGCCAGTTTTACACGAGGGTAGTTCAGTTGACTTTTTTTTGTGCCCTTGAGAGACTAGAGTCAGCCTTCTTTTACGTAGAGAGGAGTCCAAGCCACAAACTTTGTGTTTAGATTTAAGTTCTCAGGACATTCTGCGGTTTAATATCTCAGGCTTTGGTTGCCCACAAAGTTCAGATATGGATAAGAAATGTTTTAAAGTTGTGCAGAATTCAGAGCCATGCTTTTTGCTGTACCTTTGCACAGGGTCCTGGCAATAGAATGCCCCTGTGCTGGTAGCTCAAAGCAGCTAAGCCAGTCGTGTTAAAGAAGTGCACATCAGTGGCTGATTCAGTGCATCACCATGGCAGCATCTGATGGCAGGGCTTTTGCTTAGCAATGAGTGTAAATTAAAATTTCCTTTCCTCTGCAAACCTGAAGTAGGGTAGGGAACTAGCTGCAGTGATTATGGCCCTCTGTTTAGTAAATCTCCCCCCTTTATGGCTATTTTGTAAGATTCAAGAGTGTTACAAATGCTTGCACTGTCAATATGTAGGAAATTAAAAAGCTAGGTGGGGCTCTGCCATGATGGGTTTTTGGATGAGCTACATCAACTTGATGTTTGGAAAGAGTAATGTGAAATGACATAGCAAATACAATGAGAAGTAGTATTTATAAATGGAAGCAGTGGCTCTCCTTAAGAAATGCTGAAAAGGACGTGGTTAGGTTCATCCTCAACGTGGGTTTAGCTGTAGGATAGGAACAATGAGAAACAGACATTGGATATGAAATCCAGATGGTGGTTCTTACCTGACTACATTGTCAAGTTCCAAGAAAATGCCACAAGCAGAGCTTGACTAGGGCTGAGCAAATCTCCAAAGATTCTGAGGCTGAAGTCAGAGAAACCGAATAAGGGCGTTGATCGCTATGGAACGTTCAGTTTGCAGTCATTGTTCCAGAGTGTGGCTCTGAGTGGATCTGGTGGCCCTGTGTGAACCTGAGAGTGAACAGTTCTGTGCCCACCTGAAGGTAGAGTTTTCTGAGCACACCTGCAGTGGGTGTGTGAATTTTGTATCACAGTCTTGTGAAAGTTGTAGATGCTACTGAGCTGTGCTTTGAGATTCTGGATTCCTTTGACCTCAGTGTTCAAATGGAAGTCTGTGATTGGGCAAGGTGGCAATGCATGTGGATCAGAACTGAAGAAAGCCACCAATCTCTCTCCATGTTGATTATATTGGGCCCATTGCCAAAAGTCCTGCTGGAGTTCCAGCTTTTCAGAAGATGCTTGGCAACAGCAAGTAGCACGTGTTGAATTTATTTTTTTCAGAAAAAAGACCAATAGGTGGCTTATTGTGGGTGTCAACCTACCAAGCAACTTCCATTCTAGAATCTCAGTGTCCTAGTCAGAATGCAGGTGTTGTTATTCAGTGCCAAAGGGTAAACTTCAGTTTTCAAACCTGAAAACGTTGGCTGAATTAGCAGTTCCAGAATGTTAGAAGTTCTACCCCTTTAGGAAAATGAAGACATTCACACTGCCATCTCAGGTGTCCTGTGTGTTGTTTAAGACCTATTTGTCATAGACTAGGATGTGGGCGGACATGTCTAGTGATTGGTAGAGATGTTAATGGCTAACTAGTTAACTGGTAAGACTTACCCTCAGTTAACCTATGGAGGTAGGAGCAGCACCCTACCCACCATGGGCAGAGGTCAGCTCCAGTCCTTCAGGGCCTGTCATTGGTCGGGGGTGCTCCATTTATGCCAGAACAGTGCAGGTCCACAGCAGCGCAGGGCATGCCATGAGGAGTGGCAATCTAGCTTGGCTGGAGCAACCACTGGCTGGAGCATCTTTGGTTCAGGGCATGCCATGGGCAGGGGCTCTCTAGCTCAGCTGGAGCAGCTCCAATTTGTGGCAGGGGAGGTGGGGAGCACTCTGCCCCATTTAATTGGTTGACTGGTGAAACTTAATATTCAACCAGTTAACCATTTAAACAGGATTTTACATCCATGGTGGTCATAAGCATGGCAGTCAGGTCTAGTGGACTGGGTTGGAGTCAGCTGCCAGACACAGATCCACAGGTCAAAGCCAGAGCCCAAAATAAGGAGTCAGACCCAAGGGTCAGGAATCAGGAATGTGAAACTGAGCAGGGCTGGAGCACAGCAGGTGCAATCACAGCTGCAAGAATGTGTGAGGAGCAGCCAGAAAACTTCTGCTTGATGGTGAAGCAGACACACCAGTTGAGTCTATCACCAATACCTGCTAAATTCATCGTATGTTCATGTGCCTGTGCTGTCTTACCCTGTGGCATATCTTTAAAAACCATGGCACAGTAAGCCCTCCATTTGATGGACTAATGCAGGGGAGTGGTGTCCATGATTCCCGAAAGTCCATTAAATGCTAGAGGTTTCTGCCCCTCCTATTCCCCCAGCCCCCTCCAAAAAAAAAAACCCAAAAAACAAAACAAACAAAACCCCTGCCACTCACCAAAGCCGCTGCTGGAGAAGCCCCTGAACCCTGCCCTGGCTTAGATCCCGCCATGTGTGGGGTACCCAGCTGCTGTGCTCAGCTGGAGCTGCCTTGCCACCTGCAGCTGGAGGTGCTCACTGCGCACGGTTAAAGGTGCCTCGCTGTGCCCAGCTACAGCTGCTTCTCCACGTGTGGCTGGAGGTGCTTCTGTGTGTGTGGCTGGAGGCATCTCACCAGGCACAGCTGCAGCTGCCCCACCACATGTGGCTAAAGGCACCCCACTGCAAGGGGCGGGAGGCACCCTGCCATGCATAGCTAAAGGGGCCTCGCCACACATGGCTGGGGGAGCCACCTCATGGCTTGCAGGAGCCTCAGCAAGAGCCACCACATGCTCCTCCCACCCTGTTAAGTCCCCCGCCCCCCCCCCCACATTTTATGGGCTGCAGGGGGATTTAGGATTTAACAGACCCCGGTGGACTTTTGGAACAACAGGGGGTGCTGTCCATTGTTCTGGAAGTCCACTAAGTCAGGGTCTGTAAAATTGAGGGTTTACTGTACAGGATGAACCTCTCCAGTCTGGCATTCTCGGGACCTGACAAATGCTGAACGAGAGAGAATTTGAGAGGTCAGTATTTTCTGACAGCATTACCAACCCTTCCACAGGTTACTGGGCTCTTAGAAGATATTTAGGGGTAAGTTAGAGCTAAATAACAGCACTGAACTGAGAGAGAGAGAACTGGTGGCTGTAAGCAAAGTTTATGAGACCACAGGAAACTCGGCCACACCCATGATATGTATCCGTCTGGCTAACTAAAATCATGCCAGGTTACAGATGTTTTCAGACAAAACAGTGCCAGACTAGAGAGGTTCAACCTGTATGTCATTTTAATGCTACCTCCCACTCTCTCCTGATACTGTCCCTAAGCCCCTTATAATACAGCCTGTCACTTCGAAGCATCCAAATTCTTCCTTAAGAGCTTGTCTTTCCTGGAAACATTCCCTGTATTCCTATAGCAGGTGATCAAGTGTTTCACTACCCTCACGTGTTACACAAATCATCTCTGTATCTAGTCAATAAACGTAATAGATTACGCAAACTACAGTGACCAGTTAACATTCCACCGTAACATCTGTGGGCACTTCTCCGGTCCTCTCATAACTTTGGAGTGGTGCATTGTCCTCTATGTTGGGACATACTTCTTAGAGTCTCCTTCCTTTTTTCTCCCCATAATATTGTCCAGACCTGCTTTAATTCTTGTGTGACTATGTTTTTAAATTCCTGCTTATTTAAAGGAATGTTTGTATCAATTTATCCTTTTTCAAAGTATTTTTTTGCCTGCTGTTTCATTGCTAGGCATCCCGAGATGTGCCGGAGTCCATGCTAGTGCTACATTCACACTCAACTCTAACAACTGTTGTTAGAACCAATATTTCATTGATTAGATTGCTCCTGCTTTCTGAGGTACTTCCTTGAAAGCCATCAACTTGCTGCTGCTGAGCTTAAATTCAGACCTGTAGGAACCTTGCAGCCAATCAGTGGTTCTCCTGCAGCCCCACTGGGCTCATTAACGGTCTGGCTAGCCCCGGCCTCTGTCCCTGACATGCCCATCTTAATTCCTTCACAATGTGTTTGTGACTTCCCTCCCCTTCTGAGGTTTGCCTCACCCTTTGGGAAATGCTGTCCTCAATTTTCATTTCTGTGAGATGGCTGATCATTATTAACCCCATTCTCCAGATAGACAAAACACAGACACAGGAATAAATACAGTGCTGGCTGGGACAAGTGAAATGGAGTCTTTGGGAATTATGCTCACTTATGTTAGGGTTGAATTTATGCTGCAGGGAGGCCACACTAGTTGCCATTTCCTACTAGCTGCAATTGCTGTTTCCTCCTGTAATGATGGTGACATTCAGATTACATGGTGCATTAGCTGTGGGCAAATGTAGGTTTTCTTAAAGGCAACTCCTGTTCATGACTTGCCCAGGGTCACATAGAAAGTCAGTGGCAGAGTGCAAAGGGTCACTGATCCAAGGGAACATAGATGCAACCCTTCTTTCTTTTTCAGGGCTCTGTCGTGTAATTTATCAGCGGCAGCGCCTCTAAAGGTAGAGAGGGTCAGGAAGAGGATGTGCTAATGCCAAATAAAGAGATTGTGTTTATGGTCTGCATGAATCAATGCTATTGCATTAAAATAAAACTGAAGTAACTTACAAATCCAGCCCTTTGATGTTACGTTGACATCTAACTATGTTCCTAAGTGGAAGATAGCTATGTCTCTAAACCACGTGTTCCTCTGGGCATTTGCAAACCTTCCCGGCCATGTTCAAAAATAATTGCTGCTGTTGGTAGTTCTCAGAATAGTTTTGTTGATTTGTGATAATGTTTTGTTCATGTTTTGAGGAAAGCTCACAGAGCTGAAGATTTCTTATTTCAAATATCATAAAGAATCAAGGAGCATGCTTACTTATCTTTCTTTTATTTTCCATTAGTTGAACAAATTACCACTCCATGCAAATGAATAAAGTGCTGTGGATTCCATCATCAACACAAAAATAAAGGAGTGAGTTTGTGAAGGAGTCAGAGAATATGTCCAAACAGTCAGTGATTTATTTTTGCAGGTTTTTTTCCAATGTTGTTTCTGTTAAACTTCTACTCCAAGGCCGTTTCTACACAGGCTCCCAAAGGCTTTCACTTTTAGGCCGTTTCTACACATGCCACTTTTTCTGAAAATGGCATGCTAATAAAAGGCCCAAGACATGCTAATGAGGTGCGGATATAAATTTCCAGTGCCTCATTAGCATACGGTCACATGATTTGAAGTCCAGAAGAAGCTCTTCTGGAGTCCAAATCATGTGAAGGTATGTTAATGAGGCACTGGAAATTTACATCCATGCCTCATTAGCATTTTTAGGGCCGTTTATTAGCACACCACTTTCAGAAAAAGTGGCTTGTATAGAAATGGTCTAAAAGTGAAAGCCCTTGATGTTAAAGCTATGCGATGGATTCATGTGAAGGCACGTATATATCCTGGAGTCACATTAAGCCATCTTCTCCACTGCCTTGCATCTTCTCTAGGCATTTACACCTGTAAAAAGTGGATGTAAAATATACCAGATTCACGTGGCAGCTCTTCAACCCCACATATACAGCATCAAATTATTGTTATTAGTGTTGTGGTAGAACCTAGCAGCCACTCATGGGCCACAAGCCAATTAGCCACTGTACGTACTCAGAACAAAAAGGTAGTCCTTTCTCCAAACGCTTCCAGATCTGAGGCCCTGTGTGCACTACGTAAGTTGCATGGCCAGTGCAGCAATCTCTTGAGTGCACATGTACTAAGCTCCTTCTGTCAGCAGTGCATGTACTCACTGGGAGTGCTATGAATGTGTATTAGCCAGAATGCACAGGAATTGTGTCCCTAGTCTCTGTTTGTCAGAAGCTCATAATGGGCAACAGGGGATAGATCACTCAAGGATTACTTGCCCTGTTTGTTCCCTCTGGGGCACCAGGCGCTGTCCCAACTGTCAGAAGATAGAATACTGAGCTAGATGGAGCTTTGGACTGACGCAGTGTGGCCATTGTTATGCTCTGTGTTAATCAAAGTACTTCAGTCGTGGCTCTGTACTGTATTAGAACACCTACACCATCAGGTCACTGTCCATTGCTTTCCATAGACCCAACTTCGTAATGTAGACCAAAGCCTGAGATATAAATGACCACAGAGGGTGTTAGGCACTGAAGAGTCATGTTTCTCATCTTGCTTTTATCCTCATCCCAATGCTGAAAGTTAGGTCATTGATTTATTACCTGTTAGCTATGGTAAAGGGGCCCCTCTCCGTTGTATGTTACCTCTTCTGCCATTGACATGCTCATTAATTCTCTTGCTGACAACTCCTTCACTGTCCACCTGCATGAACTGAAGAGTTTCAAACACATAATGAGAACAATTTGAGCATCAAGCACCCTTGAAAGAGGTCCATCTATTTTTTCTTTTCATTTGGTTTTACCTTCCTACATTCTACAGGTGCTCTCCACATCTTCTAATATCATATTAGTGTTATGTTCAAGTGGCTTCCGTAATTTTTCTCACAAGGTGAGTATGTAGAAGATCCTCATACTGTGCATGGATAGTGTGAGTTTTGTTGGTGCAGAATGGATCCACTATCACATTAGTGATATGGTAAACCCCCAATATACGTGATTTTGACTTGCGGTTAACTTGCATTGACGCAAGGTGAAATCCTGGAGCTGAGTGCTGGCAGGTGTGCAGCTTCTCAGGCTCCACTAGCTGGGGCAGCCAGGGGACAGACAAGCACGATGGTGCAGTTTCTCCCTGGCTTCCCCCAGCTGGGGAGGCCGGGGGACAGACAGCTGCACTGTCATGGCTTCTCTCTGGCTTCCCTCAGCTGGAGGAGTTGGGGGATAGAGAGCTGTGGTGGTACAGCTTCTCCCTAGCTTCTCAAAGCTGGGGGAAGCTGGGCGGGCAGACCGCCATGGTGGAGTGGCTTCTCCCCAGCTCCCTGTGACTGAGAGAGCCAGGAAACTGACCAGTGCTGGTGTGCTGCTCAGTTTCCCGGCTCCCCCGCCCAAACTTGCACAAAATGCAAGTTATGGGAGGTTGTGCAGGAACGCAACCCTCACGTAACTCAGTGATCTACTTTATTGTTGTAAGTAAAGATCTCTTTCCATAGTGGCCAGCTCCCATAGGCTACATCTACATGTGCTGCTTCCAGAAGCAGGATGGTAATGAGAAGTTCGGAAAATGCTAATGAGGCACAGATGTAAATTCCCGTGCCTCATTAGCATATGAGCATGTGATTCGGAGTCTGGAAGAACATCCCGACTCCGAATCGTGTGCCCATATGCTAATGAGGCATGGGAATTTACATCTGTGCCTCATTAGCATATTTCAGACTTCTCATTACCATGCTGCTTCTGGAAGCAGCACATGTAGATGTAGCCACAGAGACCAAGACCTCTGTATTACTAAGGTCTTTGAGATCTATAGATAAAAATGCTAAATAAGTAAGCTAGGTATTATTTTTATTATTTATTATTATTGCTTTCACTTAAGGGATTATTTCTTCAGTTCAAGTGGTTGTTATACAGTTAGGCAATCCACTTGAAAATGTGATTCTCTGTTCTGCTACAAGATATACAGTGTGCAATATTAGTGATTTGAAAAAAGTAGTTATCTATAAATCAAATAACTATTTATTAATCATTAACTGCTTAATTGCAGCCAGTCTTTCTTTGCATATGCAGTGAAGCTGACATCCCTTGCTACTCCATAGGCCAGTTGAACCGTCAATAAAAAAAAATTTCCTGTCATTTTTCATGATGTGATGCTGAAAATATTTGGGACCTGGCTAAACAATCACTTACACCACTGTTTTTATAGTAGATGCACTCCCAAGTTACATAGAAATATAGTGCCTATACATACCGGGTTGGTAACAGACAAGAGGAAGCGTTCATTACCTTCTTTGTATCAGTACCTCAGTGATGTAGTTTTTTGGGTAGTCAGCTGGGTGACTTGAATTTGGAATAGTTTCATGACTGGAAACAGACTGTGTCATATGTGTAGCATATTTGATGTGGGAGGCTGGATAAAGATTGACTGCCCAGGACACTGGGTTAGAGGGAAGCCACTTCTTGATTTTCTGACAAGAGATAAGCAAATGAAGAGCTATTTGTCAAGTTCTGTTCTCTGTTGTGTTGGAAGTGGAGTTACTGCAGATTTGCCCTGATTTTAACAAGAGCACAGTTTGGCCCATAATAATTACTCTGGGACGTGGTGTGTCTTTCTCCGGAAAACCTGAACGAACTTCAAAGAGCGTATTTTAATTAACTGTTCTACTCATAGCCGGAGGAGGGTGTAACATGAAAAGAGGATTAGACACCCTGCTGTGTTCTTGCCAAAACTTCAGGCACAAGCATATTACAGATGGGATAATGTCTGCATCAACATTTACAAATGTAAAATGTCATTGTCTTCACTAGTGCCTTGGAATGTGTCTCCAAAGGAGAAGCTCCTCCGTTCTAGTGCCTTGTCTGTGCCTTCACTCACCAGTCACTAGTTAACATGTGTCATTTTGGCCACCCATCTTCATAGCCATCATCGCCATTTGCTTCCTCCTTGCGCTGCTGCACATGTGACATGAAGCTGGCCTGTTCTAGATCTGTGGTGAAATTGCTTCATACAAGTTAGAATTTAGCCATGGAATGTTTTAAGGAGGGGGAAGCTAGACAATGAACTTAACTCTCCACTTTCTTACACCTTGTGGGGTCATTTATACTTAAAATATCTATAGTCAGCAAGAGCTTGGGCCACTCTGTTCCTGGCCAGATCTTTAAATAGATGAGAGTAGGCGAAACCTGGAAGGCCGCTGTCGCAATCGTGGATTAGCAGTGCTTCGGGTCTGGTGACCATGCTGCCTGTTTCAGCAACTGGATGTTGGAGGGGTTATAGCCTTAAAGGCAGCTCTGCGTCCCCACAGATTTTCTCTAGACGAGCGAGATCCACCTGGAGAGCTAAGGGGAGAGAGGCAGAGCCCTGAGTGGGTATCCGTAAATATGAAGCGGATATGTATGGATATGCAGGCTCAATACATTAGCGTAGGGCAACCATATCTCCCTGTCCCAAACACAGGATAGGAAGATATGGTGGGGAGGGGCAGTTCCTCCAAGCTGCACCAAGCCCTGGGGTGGTGGGAAGGAGCCAGCAGTTGTCGGCGTTCTCTGGAAGCCCCAGGGAAGCAGCAGCCCTCAGTGCTCCCCTGGGAAGCAGCAGCCACCAGCACACCCTGAACCCCGCAAAGCAGCAGCCGCCAGCACTCTCAGGTAGCCCTGGGGAAGCAGCAGCTGCCCATGCTCCCCCTGCTTCCCTGAAGCTCAGGGAAGTGACTTGGTGCTCTCCGGCCAGCAGCACTATTGACAGTGCACTGACTAGGAACTCACTGCGGCATATGGAAACAGCAATCATAATTATATCATCCTGCATCACAGCTATGTCTTAAAAAATATGGCCCCTGTTTTGTTCTCACGTATTTATCCTAGTAAATCTGAAGTGCCTCACCCGCAGCTGTAACATCAAAGCCCCTACTGCTGCACAAGAAGCCCAGGCAGGGTTCTGTTTTCAAGCAATCTGGGCACATACCCTCCACCCTCTCCAACTGTGACTGATTGCAGCCCAGGTTTGCTTTATTTACACAGCATGGAAACATCAGATTCTCTCATTATACAGTCATTATTTAATTAGTTCACAGCACCAAACAAAACCTTTCTGTTCCCCATTTCGGTTTGACACCCCTTTGGAGGGCTTGGGTCACAGATTGTTGTCAGATTTGACAGTTCAGCAGTATGGTCCTAAATCTCCTCTTTTTTTCCCTGTGAATTCAAGGCTCCGCGAAGGGGTAAATCTTGGAGAGGGCACAGATTGAGAAGGGAGGACGTGATGCCATGAGAAAGATGGAGGAGCTGGTGAAGATGGGGAGATGAAAATGCAGGGAGTAAGGACTTCCTCCTCAGAAAGGAAGATTGTCCCACAAGTTTCCATGGAAGCAGAGGTGCAACCTTAGTGGCTGGCTACAAGCAAGCGAGTTTATGCAAATATATGCAAACTTAATGCACATTTGATCTCAGGCTTTCTGATGGCTGGGTGTCCCTTGGGCTGAATAGACAGTTAATTATTAATCTTATTTTCAGACACTTGTGTTGTGTCCTGTTCTATGTATGAGCTGAATCCTACATCATCGGTGGGTGGGGTGTGTGTGGGGGGGGGAGGGAAAACGACATTCTTTCAAATGGAAAAAAGAACAGACAATTGCCCTTCATTTTTCAGTTTGGAGAGGTGAAGTGTGTATGTTTTGCACACCAAGCTGTGTACGAAGTCACTGAAATTAAAAAAAAAAGTCCCACAGCCCAGTTTTATTTCATTTAGCAAACATTTAAAGTGAGGGGAAAAAACATTTTAAAGCTAAACTTAAAAAGGAGCATTGCAAGATCACCATTGACACGTCTATCATTGTGTTCACTGAATTCCTCTGGTTATTTGAATCCACTTTAAGTAAGGAGGAGAAAAGCCAAATCTTGTGGCAAGAGGGGAAGGGTCAATAAGCATGACATGAAAATATTTCCTGCCAGAAAAAAACCAAACAGGAAGAAGGGCTTTTTTTTTCCCACCTGTTTTTTTTTTCATTAAGAAAGTACAGCAGTCTTTCCATACTGTATTGTGTGCTAACAGAAAGGCATAGATTATCCAGAAGTGTCTCTCGAGTAGAAATTTGGTTATTCACCTAGATGAAATATGAGTGGGGGATAACAAGCAGAAAGGCCTGGGAGTCCTTGCTCAGACTAGCCAGGTAATTGGAGGGAGGGGAAGTCACTAAACATTTCTGTTCCTCAGTCCTTCAAATGCTTCGGTCGCTGTGATGGGGTTCAGGGGTCCCTCTGCACTGCACCCCGTCCACTGGCAGGAGTGACTCTCACTCAGCAGGTACAAGAGGAGTTTTATTAGGCAACAGATGCCCAGTTTCTCACAGAAGCGACAGTACAGCAGTCAGAGACAGTCCTTCCAACCCGGCCTGGGGAGAGGACCCCAAGGGGTGCCCCTCTGGGGGTGTAGCTTTCCCGCTCCTCAGGCTGGCTGCCTTCCAGCTCCTCTTCCCCTAGCCTCTAACTGCTGCCCCCGATTCAAAAACCCAGCTCGGCTCCTCCCTCCTCTTTGTTCAGGGCAGAGGTGTTACCTGCCAGTTGTAGCCCCAGGGTCATCCTTAGCCACTGGGAGCTGCTGCTTGCCTCAGACATCCAGCCTGACTCACACAGGCACTCCCCCCACTCCATCACAGTCTCTCACCCTTCATCAGTTTTGTCTGTTTAGATTGTCAGTTCTTTAGGGCAGACTCTCTCACACTCTGTTTATAGACTGCCTTGTGCAGGTCTGGTTCCAGTGGGGACCCACAAGTGGGTGATTTGGCCCAACATTATTTAACATCTCTCTCAGTGACCTGGAGGAGAGAAGAGATTACCATCACCAAGGAAGTTTGCAAAGGACACAGACGTTAGGGGAGGGGAAAACAGTGAAGAGGACAAATCACTGATGCAGAGACATTTAGATTGTTTGTTTGGTAAAATGGGCAGAAGGAAGCAATATGCTTTTCAATAGTGACAAAGCCAGTCTTATTCCTGGGCCTCTGTTCAGTCCATTAGGACCACTTAAGGGCCTTATTGCCCTCACTGGGGCAAGGGGTGGTCTGGGGGGAACCCAGCCCCCACCCATTCATGCTGGGTTCCAGCCCAGGGAGCTTGTGTAGCTGCCAGTGGGAGGAGCTGACTCCCTTGGCAAAGCAGCTCTCCTCCCTGAGCCACTTCCCCAGACGATCCCCCTGGCACCTTCTCCAGGCCATAGCAGTCATGGGTCCTCACTCTTGAGCTGTAGAAGCTCCCCCTCTCCCTCTGTGATCACCGGTGTTCCTGCTGCTCTCTCTGCTCCTGTCTCCTTGTATTTCTCTGCTCACATCTCACTCTCTCCCCCTGTGAGAGATTTTAAAGGCATCTTATTGGCCCAGTCATTGGGGCCACCTGGTTTTAATTCGGCTGAGCCATCTCCCACCCAGTTGCCTGTGATTGCCCTGTTGGTCCTTCTGCGGGTTTGGGTTCCCTCTGAGGGGCCCTTGACCCTGGCCCTGCCACAGTATGATTAAATGTAGGTGTAGGAAGCAGAGAATGTGGGCCATAATTACAAGGCAAGGGACTCTATCTTGGGAAGCAGAGATGCTGAGAAAGATTTGTGGATACTGTGACCAAAAGAGCCAATGTGAGCTTGTGAGTCATAAAGAAGGGAATCTCAACTAGGAATAGAGAGAGGTTATTTTGCCTCTGTTTTTGGCAGTGGGGTGGCTACTGCAGGAACACTGTGCTCAGTTCTGGTGTCCTAGGGCTTATAAGGATAATCTCAAGAAACTAAATCTATTCAGCATAACAAAGCGAAGACTATTGGGTTACTTCAGTACACGGGGAACAAATATTTAATAGTGGGCTGTTTAATCTTGCAGAGAAAAGGTATAACACGGTCCAGTGGCTTGAAGCTGAAACTAGACAAATCCAAACTGGAAATAAGGTTTAAATTTTTCACAGTGAAAGTAACGAACACTGAACAATTTACCGAAGGTAGGGGTGGGAGAGGGCATCCATGATAATTTTATAATAAAGGCTGGTTGCTTATCTAAAACACCTGGGAGTTATTTTGGGGAAGTTGTATGGCCCGTGCAAGATGAGAGGACAGACTAGAGGATCACAATGGTCCTTTCTGGTCAGGGACTTACTGAATGAGATCTAACTTCAGTGGATGCCTCTTGAGGTTGTTGCTGAGTGCAGGGGGCTGGGTGAAGGGGGCTCAGGGCAGGGTGTCAGTGTGTGGGAGTCAGGGCACAGGCTGGGGCGCATAGGTTGTGGATCAGGGCAGAGGGCTGTGGCGGCATAGTCACCAGGGCCATGTGCAGTGGTGAGGGCTGTGCTGCCTTGTCCTGCAGACAGCGGCTCCCTGAGCTGCCTGGTCCCATGCTATCCAGAGGATGGCTCCTCCTGTGGAGGTGGGTCAGAGGCTGTGCTACCTGGCTCCTCCTGGGAGTGGAGGGAGCACAGGGGCTGCACTGCCAGTTCCAGCTGTGGGCTCCTCTGAAGGAGTGGGAAGGCTGGGCTGCACATCCAGACCTGGCATTGCTCATTGGGAGGGTGTGTGGGCTGCTGGCTGGCAGGGCAAGCCACCCCATCCCATGCTGCTGGGTGGTGGGTCTACTGGTGGGTATGGGAGGATTTGGGGGCAGGAGGACCAGATACCTAGGCCAGTTGTTGGCAACATGGAGATCCCCAGATCCAGCTGGCCGCTCTCTTTCTGGTACAATCCCCCAGTGGTCACTCTGCTGTATAACTGTCCCCTGCACTTGCTGGTCATTGTGGAGCATAACAGTCACTGCTCTCAGACTCCTGTTAATAAGATATGGAGATGCACATCTCATAGACCTGGAAAGGACCTTGGGAGGCCATTGAGACCAGTTCCCTGCTCTCTTGGCAGGACCAAGCACCATCCCTATTTTTAATTTATTGGGCCCAGATCCCTAAATGGCCCCCTTAGGGACTGAACTCACAACCCTGGGTTTAGCAAGCCAGTGCTCAAACCACTGAATGATCCCTTCTCCCCTTGGGAAACAACTGAATTCCAGGCACATTCCATTATTCTGATACAACCGAACACTGACCTTGCTTTAAGTTAGGGTAGGAGGCAGCTGCATACAAAATTTAGTAGTCTTGGTTCGTACTGTTTAGGAGGAAAACAAATAAGCAGTCAAGTAACACTTAGATAATAATTTGTTTGTCTTTGAAGTGCTACTTGACTGCTTGTTTGTTTTGCTAGAATGCAGATTAACACAGCTACCTCTCTGTTACTGTTTAGGCGTTCTTGAACAAACAGACTCACAAACAAATGGATGGATTCACAGACAGACATGCAAACTTCCAAAAATAAATAGATAGATGGATGCAGAGCATAGGTTAATAATAGGCACAGCTCTATCATTGACTCCCATTGGCTTTGGGTTTAGCCCTTCTGTCCCTCAGTTTTCCTGGCTACAAAATGGGTATTTACCCTTTGGAGCATAGCAAACTAAGTGTACAAACTTATGCAGTGAGACCACACTTGGGCTCCCTTTTTGTACTCTTTAACAAGCAAACTTCCATTATTAATGAATGCAGGGCCCTTTACTTATGTTACCTCTCCATTTAGCTTGAGTTAGCAATCTAGTGATACTAGATCGCTATGCAATCTTTGAAAAACAGGAAAAAGAGATTGACTTGCGCAGCTGCTGTTTATTGGGATGATTAATTGGAAGTCTTAAACAGAAAATTTAGAGGATTGTTTGTCCTGAGCACAAAATGCAGTACCAAGAATACAGCAGTATAATTGACTACTCTGTGGCCAAGGCAAGTCATTTACCCTCTCCGTCTTCTCCAGTGTCCTCACCTGTAAAGTTGTTATTACTCTTTAGTGCCAACTACATGCATGGTGCTCTACAAACATATGGGGACTTGTGGCTAGAGTCCTTAGGGGGAACCGTCCTTTGACAGGGTGTTCTGAGTATTATTTATTCTGTGTCCTCCACTTGGAAGCTGAACAGCAGCGTAAATGCTAAGGATGTATGTCTACTGCTGTTGGGATATCAAGCCCTGATCTAGCAAGACCTCTGCTCAGAGTTCCCATAGAAAAAAAATCCGCAAATCTGGATAATTGTGACCTCAGTGTCGGTTGTGCCAGGGAGGGAGCTGTGAGGATCAAGCCTCCAGTTGCTCAGAACAATCTGGCCCGACATTTGTCTCCTCGGACTCTGTGGCAGCTCAAGTGAGTTGCTAATTTTTCTTTTCACTCAGAGGCTTCTCACGCTGAGGTCTTGCCAGCACTGGCAACAAGTTAAGAAGCAGGGACAAGCATAGGAGGACTTAATTCCCCTGACTTATGCAAAGCACAGCATCCTCCTGCTTGGCTTGTGAATCTGGACCTCAAAATCAATTGCTCTTTTGTGCTGTACCAAGAGTCCTGGGCTCCCAACCAAGAAACTTTTGGATCACAAAGGCACACATCTGAAAAGAGAGCAAACGAGCAAGCGAGAGAGAATACATCTGTTCTAGTGTGTAATGAAATCCTAATGCTGGACAGACATGTGGGAGATCAAGAGCTGCTTTTAAAATATTAACAAAATTGCAAAACAATCCCCAGGGGAGCTTTGGGAATATTTGATTTGATGATGCTGTGATTCCAATTTGTTATTCCCCAAGAGCTGGGAGAGACAGCCTGCAAGTCAACTAATCCCTCGGAATGGCTTCTTTCTTAAATACTACTTCGTTATTGCTCACATCATTTACTCTGATTTGGAGGGCTTCATGTATTAACAGAGATTAGAGCTGGAATAGAAATCTGGTCAAAATTTCCTCTGCCTAGTTCACAGTTATCCCTGAGCAGCATGTCCTAAACTGTGGCTACGCCGTGTATAGAAGCCTACTGAAAAAAATCGGTTCCATTTAACTTATTTTTACTTCCTTCAGTAGAGATTTTAATGCTGAAAGTCATGCAGATGAGCCTTAATAATTAGTGGCAGGCATTGTGGCAGGGGAGTTATTCTTAAGACATTCCTTGGGAACACCCCTCCTGCTGACCTAACATTGTAGGCATCAGCGATTTACCTCTCATCAGTTGAACGTCTCTGTTCTCTGGTCTGACAACGTCCCTGGTCTGGCATGATTTTAGTTAGCCAGATGTCCACTTATCATGGGTGTGGTCAAGTTTCCTCTGGTCCCATAAAGTTTAACAGCCAGAGCCTTGCTGTCCATAGGATGAGGTGGGGTGGCCAACCCAGGCACTGTGCTTTTGGAGTCCCTGTGGTGGCTGCTCCAGGCATCCCATGACCAGGAGGGGGGATTACCTAGGACAGAGCATGGGTGCCACGGTCAACTGGAGGCCGCAGCAGCCACAGGGGGTTGCCTCTCCCTCTCTCCTGCCTTCTTCCTCCTTCCCCCCACCCTGCACACTCAACCCACAGAGTGAGCGAGCAACAGCTTGCTCTGATCTGCGGCTGCCTCCTAGCCCTCTGAGCCATGCTTTAAGGTGGGCAGTTGGCTAGATGCCAACAGAGAAGCAGGGTTCAGCTAGTCGGAAGTGAGCGGCAGAACACCATGTGGTGAGTGCCAGGGGCGGGGGGGTGGGCAAGGTGATCCCCTGTGGTTGCTGCTGCCACCCTTCACCTACTGCCCTGCTCCAGGCTAGCTGGGAAGGGGGTCCAGGTTGGGGTGGAGTGGGGAAGAGGCAGTGCTGGGGGTGTGACCTGGGCCCTGCGCTACCTCTTTTGGGATGGCCCTTTTTGCAGGCACCAGTGCTGGCTCGCAGTGTTCTGTGTTCTTATTTAGCTTTATTTGCCCCCTTTTCAGCCCTGCAACTGGCCACCACCCCCCGCACCTGTGGGAGGACTACAGGAACAGATGGGGGGATGCTCGGGAAGGAGGTGCTGGGAGGCTCCAGGGAGTGCCCTGAAGGGGGAGGGTTACTCAGGGGGAGAACCCCAGGAGGTACCTCTTCAAGTCAGGAATTTGCTGGCTGCCCCCACCACTTGTCTCAGGGCTGAGAACATTCTGATTGGGCCCGTGGTGGGGGCAGGGGTGGCATTCCCTTAGCAACAGAAGCAGTGGAGGCCCTGGGAAGAAGTAGAGGGCTGGGGAGGCAGACGAAGCCATGAGTGGGGGAAGGGGAGCCAGTCATAGTGCACCCCCACCTTACAAAATGTCACACTCCCACTTTGCACACCCCTGTTCTAAGAGCTCAATGATCAGTGGAAGTGTTAGTGATGCTGCTAGACAATATTGACCTCCCATGGTTCAGCAAATTCTCTGGTTCAGTACCATTCAGGTCCTGAGGGTTTAACCTGTACAAGTATAGATTCCACTTCCTGTAAAATGTGGTTTGTTTGTTCCAGTGTAACCGTGATGCATCCTAAGTAAGTGGTGGTGGTCGCATGCACAAAATTAGTGCAAGACCTATGATTTGTTTCTCTCTTTACCATGGTGATAGGATAGGTCAGTGAAAAAAAATCCCACAGCACTGCTATGATGTGGCCTTTTTAGCACTCGTACATCTGGGCCAACACAGTCTTAACATTACCTCTATTTTTCATTCCAACCTGATTTATTGCATCACATATGTGCTGGCACCATGTTTTCACCATCAAACAAAACAGAAGATGACTAGCCAAATTCAGCCCTGCTAGAAGTATGTACAACCCTGTTGAAGAAGGTAGAATGTGATAGGTCTGAGGTTGGTCTGATGTATCATGTTCACATCACGAGTTACCTTTGAAGTTATGGGAGCACTGACAAGTAACAGGTAAATGGCCTTTATACCCATCTCTCTCTGGGCTGCTGCACATAGCTGTAACACCTTGATTTCAGTAGAACTGCTCTTGAGTTACACCAGTGTGAGACCAGAATTAGGTCCAATGGATTCAGGTTTTTTTAACTGAAAAATAAATCCATCTTGCTAAAAAGCTTATACACATTTCTTCCCAGGCTGACAAATTATTAAGCCCATTTCTTAATTCTTGACCTGGATTTACATAAAACCTTCCAACCAACCAAGGAGGTGCAAGTGGTCGAAGACACTCACAAGTTCCCTTCCAGCAGAAGGATCCTGCACCAGCCCCCAAAACAGCGGTCACTAGCTAGGTAAGGGGTGCAGCTAGCACAACATGCTAAATCAGCATTTCTCCCTGAGAGCTCCTCTGGCTGCAACTGTGGCAGACTATTACCAAACCTCTTCTCTCCCCCAGTGTATCTCGGTAGCCAGCAGCTGTGAAGGAAATGCCTATAAGAAAAGTCTTCAATCAGAGATTGTTTCTTAAGTGGGAAACTACAACTTGTGATGGGAGGGGAAAGTTGCTGGCACTAGGAAAGAGGCAGTGAAGGGAAATCTTGTTCACACGTGTTACCTCCTACCCAAGCATATTTTTAGCTTCTGTGCATATACTTGGACTGAAACCAATGAGCCAAACAAAATTCTCCTTGTAATGAGATGCTTACTGAAAAACAAACAGAGGGCTTGTGGCCCAGCTTTAGCGAGGATTGTTTCTTGAATAGTTGCCTCTAAGGGGCATGTAAAAGCTGAGGTTGGCAGTAGGGATGAACTGAAGTTGGTGGGCATTAAACGCAGCTCCGTGCAGCTTGTACCAACATCATCCCTGCTTTGGGTGGGTCTGTGCTGATGGCAATGTGCAGGATACAGGCTCTGCATGCACAGTTAGCAAACACATAAACAGCACAGAAAGGTATGGCTTTGACAAAAGCAGAGCATAGCAGGGTACCTGCACACTGAATCCTCACTTTAGGCATTGCATAGCTTTCTCCATACCCAAGCAGCGCCTCCCACAGCTGCTATTTGTCATCCTGAATGCTGAATGTTTCCCTACCACAGTGAAAGACTCTGGCAGTGGGGAAAGGCTGCACTGAGCACATAGCATCTGGCCCTGCAGACCTACCTACATGTGTGATTATGCACCTGAGGAGTCCCATCAGAGGTCAGAGGGCTACTCACAAGCAGAACATGAGTCTTTTCAGGAATTGCCAGGGCAGTAGCCAAAATCTTTTCTTAAGCTCAGTGGGCCAGTAATCATGCCACTTCTCACTCTGCTCTTCGCAGCCCTCACTGGCTGATCTGTGCATGCCCCATATCAGTGCTCAAAGGGACAGTGATGAGAGGAGAGCAAAGGTAGGCCAGGTCTCTCATAGACCTTAAAGTTGATTGTAGGTATGCAATTCCAACTGTGGCAATTGTGGAGCTGGAATCAACTTATCTATGATTGACTTAACCGGACTGACCTCACAAAGGGAGATCGATGGGAGAAACTTTCACGTGAACCTCCCTTTCTCCTTGTCAGATTGAGTACAGGGGTCGACTGTTGACTCCTGGTAGTTTGATTTCGTGCATCCCCTTTAGGAGCATGAAATCGAACCCTGGAAGATCAGGTAGGGAAGGCATACCCATAATGTTGGTGGAAAGGGAGTGCAGCTATTATAAGCAAACATCTGGATCCAGGACATTGAAAGCAAAGTATGACCAAACAGCAGAGGAGAGGAAAGCGAATCCTACTGTCAGAGCATTAGTCTTGGACTCAGGAAATAATGGAGATTCAATTCCTTGCTGTGCCACAGACTCTTTGTGTGACAATGTGCATGTCACTTAAGATGAAACTTTCAAAAGCACCTAGGTGCCGTAGAGACTAAATTGCTTTTCCAGAAGCCAGTTTTGCTCTTAGGTTTAAATCCCATTGGCTTTCAATGAAACTTCGGTCTCTAAGGGCCTGTGTCACTTTTGAAAATTGAACTCAGGCTCCTCAGATATTTAGGTGCTTTTGTTCATTTTACTCTGAATCTCTCTGTGCCTTGGTTCTCCTTTTGTATAACAGGGATAAACATGGGTAGTGGGTGACCGCTGGGCTCGGGGAGGCAAGCACTTCAAGCTCTGTCCCCACACCCAAGACCTGCCCACTTCCTAAGGCCCTGACCCCCATTGTGGCCACTGGTCTCTACCCAGCCTTCCTCCCCAACACACCAGCACTGCTGGCCCCCAGCCTGGCAATGCGTTGCTCCAGAGCTCTGGGAAGCCATGGCACAAGGCAGCACAGCCCCAGAGGAGCATGGGCAGTGCCAGGTGAGACAGTTTGGGAAGGAATTGCTTTCCCTGGCCTACAATAACAGCAAATCCCTACTTCACAGATGTGTTATGATTATAAATGTGTTAATGATTATGAGACACTCAGATCCTTTGGTGATAGGGGTCATGCAAATAGTGGAAATGGAACTGAGTGGTTTTTACATGGAGAATAAGATAAACAGATTTGAGAGAGGAAGGATTAAAACAAGTTGAAACAAAGAAGGTCTCTTAGCCTACATTTACACAGCAAAGTTATTCCAAAATAACAGCCATTATTTTAAAATAACTTTGCCAGCATCTGTACTACACACAAGCTATCTTGAGATGAATTTTAAATACTGGGTGCATTATATCACATTTCATAAACCTCATTGCAGGAGGAATAATGCCTGTTTCAAAATAGTAACAGAGAGGAAGCCGTGCTAGTCTATATACTATCAAAACAAAAAGCAGTCAAGTAGCACTTTAAAGACTAGCAAAATAATTTATTAGGTGAGCTTTCGTGGGACAGACCCACTTCTTCAGACCATAGCCAGACCAGAACAGACTCAATATTTAAGACACAGAGAACCAAAAACAGTAAGCAAGGAGGACAAATCAGAAAAAGATAATCAAGGTGAGCAAATCAGAGAGTGGAGGGGTTGGGGGGAAGATCAAGAATTAGATTGCGCCAAGTGTGCAGACGAGCCCCTATAGTGACTCAGAAAGTTCCCATCATGATTTAAACCATGTGACACTCTAGATCCACAAACCAGTTAGTCAACATTTTAATGGAATGGGGCATTCTGTCAATGACCTCAAGGTATGTGTGTTACTGAAGAGAAATTATTGCTCCATTTTAGAAAGAGAAGTGGACGAGCTGACATTTATATTCAAATTCGGCACATTAATACATGGTTTAAATCGTGATGGGAACTTTCTGAGTCACTATAAGGGCTCGTCTGCATACTTGGCTCAGTCTAATTCTTGATCTTCCCCCCCACCCCTCCACTCTCTGATTTGCTCACCTTGATTATCTTTTTATGATTTGTCCTCCTTGCTTACTGTTTTTGGTTCTCTGTGTCTTAAATATTGAGTCTGTTCTGGTCTGGCTATGGTCTGAAGAAGTGGGTCTGTCCCTCGAAAGCTCACCTAATAAACTATTTTGCTCGTCTTTAAAGTGCTACTTGACTGCTTTTTGTTTTGTTTCAAAATAGATATTTCAAAATTGGTGCCGTTAGATATTTCAGAATAGGCACTCTGTGTCCAGACATGCTGTTTCGAAATAGCTGGGTGATGTTTCTAATTACATTCTTGTGTGTAGCTGTGCTATTTCAAAATAAGCTGTTCCTGAATGGATTATTTCGAAATAACACTGCTGTGTAGACGTAGCCTTAGAGCATCAAATTCATCCCACAAACCTGATCTATTGACCCACCTATCATGATTTTTATAAGGCTACTCCTCACCATGATATCTGAGCACCTTAATATTGTCCCTCATAGAGGTGATATTCGAACACCCTTCAGTTTGTCTTACAGTGCAGCCTTCCCATTTCATGCAACAGCGGGCCACTAAAGATAGTGAGCTGGCTCCTAAGTGGAAGGCAAAGCCAAGGAGTGGCATACATCCTGTCCATATCCTTTATATGATAAAAGAGAGATTTAATCAATCCCAAGTACTTGTTTAAAAGTGTCATTTGTGGAGTGCATTTGGTATCACATGTTTCTGAGGAAATGGCAGCCATTTCTCTCTCCCTCTCTGTGTTTGTGTGTAACTACATATGCACTTCAAGAGCTCTGCAGAAAAATTTCTGTAGTCAGCGCCACAGGGGTTGAAATAATTTAGGTCGTCTTAGGGATTCAGTAATTGACATTGCCCAAGTGAGCATGGTGATCTACAAAGTGACTTGTTTACTTTCTTCACCTAGAGCAGGAGCCAGCATCTTTTAGGTGTAGGGTGAATTTTTTTGCCTCTAGCTGGCTCTGCTGCTCTGCCTGCCTTCAATACCAGGGTTTTCTTTTACATTTCTGTTATTGCTGCTGTTTTATTTTGTGAGACATTTGTTTACATTATCCTTCTCCACTCATTTCTCTCAAGGGAGCCACTTACTTGTCTGCACTAGCTCCCATCAACAGTAGTCGACAGGGAGAGTGATGGGTTAACTGCTCCATTTAGAGCAATTGGCAGGTGCTGGTATCACTCAAGATGAATTAAAATACAAATATTTGTCTTTGTGCCCAAGAAATCAGATTAAATTTAGGGAACAGACCTAAGAGTTTGGGGTCAGTCCATTTACCAGCCTAAGAGTTAACACACTATTGAACATATTTACTGACAGTTTACATGCTTAATTGTCCAGTGTCCTAGTTTGATAAATTTTTGGAACGATTTTCAGAAGTGAGTAAGTGGTACTGGAGGCCCAATTTGAACAATTCAACCAGACCTAATTTTCTGATAATGCTGCACACCTACCCTCTAAAAATCCAGACCCTTTAAGGGTTTTCTGATTAAACCCTCAAAAATCAAGGCACCCAAAAACACTAGTTATTTCTGAAATCTTGGACACACATTATTGCTGTCTGGTTCTGGGCAGGTTTGTATCAGCAGCACAGTTATCTCTAGATGAACATTTCCAGCATATTCAAATTCTAGTAATTACTAATTTTTAGCCACTGTACTGAACCTTTTGGGTGCTGATCATTTGAGCTGCGTCTACACGTGCACGCTACTTCGAAGTAGCGGCAGTAACTTCGAAATAGCGCCCGTCACGTCTACACGTGTTGGGCTCTATTTCGAAGTTGAAATCGACGTTAGGCGGCGAGACGTCGAAGTCGCTAACCCCATGAGGGGATGGGAATAGCGCCCTACTTCGACGTTCAACATCGAAGTAGGGACGTGTAGACGATCCGCGTCCCGCAACATCGAAATAGCGGGGTCCTCCATGGAGGCCATCAGCTGGGGGGTTGAGAGATACTCTCTCTCCAGCCCTTGCGGGGCTCTGTGGTCACCGTGGGCAGCAGCCCTTAGCCCAGGGCTTCTGGCTGCTGCTGCTGCAGCTGGGGGTCCGTGCTGCATATACAGGGTCTGCAACTAGTTGTTGGCTCTGTGTATCTTGCACTGTTTAATGAAAGTGTGTCTGGGAGGGGCCCTTTAAGGGAGCGACTTGCTGTTGAGTCCGCCCCGTGACCCTGTCTGCAGCTGTGCCTGGCTCCCTTATTTCGATGTGTGCTACTTTGCCGTGTAGACGTTCCCTCGCTGTGCCTATTTCGATGTTGGGCTGAGCAACGTCGAAGTTGAACATCGACGTTGCCAGCCCTGGAGGACGTGTAGACGTTATTCATCGAAATAGCCTATTTCGATGTCGCAACATCGAAATAAGCTATTTCGAAGTTGGGTGCACGTGTAGACGTAGCCTTGAAAGGCATAGTTCATGCTATACTGTTAACTCTGCATGTAAAGGAATTCAAGTTTTAAAACAAGTTGTAGGAAATTAATCTTCTAGGGCCTGATCTAGTGTCAGGTAATGTCCATGGAAAGACTTGTGTGGATTTCAGCAACTTTGGCATCTGAGCCATAGTTCACATAGGACTTGTCTACACTAGCCCCTTCCTTTGAAGCAGGCATGTAAACGAGCCCAAGTGGTGAATAGCAATGAGGTGCTGCACTGCGTATGCAGCACCTCATTAGCCTAATTCCAGCTGCACGGGCTTCAAAGTTGCTATCTTTGAAGAGCCAGCAAGCTGTACAGCTGCAGACACTGCGAAGTACCCATCCAACTTCAAAGTTCCCTTACTCCCAAAACATTACTCCCGGCTACACGGCTGGCTGACTTTGAAGTTCACACGGCAGGAATTAGGCTAATGAGGTGCTGCACATGCAGCCGAGCACCTTATTGCTATTCACCACTTGGGCTCGTTTACATGGCCCCTTCTAAGGAGGGGCTAGTGTAGACAAGCCCATAAAGTAGTATGGGAATAAATACAGTGAGCCTAATCTCATTGTATTCCTTTCCATACGGCTCAGGTCACAAATGGCAAATTCATGGAAGTGGTTCTAGTCATACGTGGTGCTGAGGAGAGGTATTCTCTGGTTGTGTTGAAGGAATTTACACTTGGAACCCTCACTACCGCAGACTGGGAGATTATACATTTATATTTCCAGCTCTTCGGTGGACAAATACAAAAGTAAAGATTTTACTTTGTAGAGTATCTTACGTAGAGACTGTGACCTTCATCTTCCCTGAAATTAGGTGATGTCTCTCGGTAAACTTCTTGTTAGTTCTCTGAGTCAATATTTTAGGCACTTACACAGAACAGTACAAGTGCTATAGATAATTGCTAGTGCATGTACATGGCATCTTTAAAAATATTAAGGCCTGGATGATCAGTGTGAAGTAGGTAAGAATGATCAGTCCTGTTTTACATGCAGAGGAAAAAGGAAGTTAAATACCTTGTCCAGAATTGCCAAGAACAGACTCAACTAGTCCTGTTTCCTGGTTTTTGCTCCTAAGCACTAGACGTAATTCCCTATCCACCTAAGGCATAAGGGCTGTAATCAAGATGGTTTACTTGATACTTAAATCCACTGTCATCTTAACTTAAATCCACTGCCTTTCGGACTTGTGCAAGGTCAGGAATGTGCTCAATACACTACAGAGATAGTGGAGTCAGGATAGCTATCTTGACTTGGCTCCTCTTTCCTTTCCTTTTCTACTCAGGTAGAGAGAAAAATTCATGTTTTATCTTTCTCATACTGTAACTGAAGCTAAACTGTGTCAAGATGTAAAGTTGTCTGCTGAACAATTGTGTTCTTCTTCAAGAGCTTTTCCGTATGTGCACCAAGTGTTTGAACCTGGAAATTCTAATGAGCAGGTCTGGTTGGCTTGCACATATGCACTAGATGGCCTCATGCTCCCAAGCAAGGTGTAAGAGGGAGTATAGGCTGACAGCTCTCCAGTTACTTGGCTTTGCTGCTGCATTGCTGTGTGTGGCATTGTTCAAGTCACTTTGCTGATGCATGCCTCAGTTTCCTCATATGCAATGTGGAGATAAGGCACATCGCCTTTCTGAAAATTCACTGGGCTGTGTGGGAGGGAAGGTGCAGTAATACAACTGCTAAGCATTATCACTGGTGTGCATTATCTGTAATTTGTATGTGACTAACAAAGAAGTGATTGCTTGAATTTACAGCATAACCAGTGTGACACTGGCTCACTGTATCAAGGGGCTCAGACAAAGTAAACTTGAGCTGGTGGAACTTGTGTGTTTGATGAGCAGAGGAAGATTGCCAGATTGTGTTTTGCAAGGACCAGTGCCAAGTACCAGGAGTGCCTGCAGCAAGTGGGATTTGACAACATGGCTGATGATGGTATGCTTCACAAGGCTGTAAAGCTTGGAGGGAGCTTGCTGGCCAATGGCTCTCACGTCTTGTGTTTCGTATTCACTCTGATGTGACCTCATGGTGCTTTCCTTTAAGAGAAAATAATAACTGTTATCATTAATGTGTTTATAAAGTCTTCAGATGAAAGGCACTGTGTGCAATAGCCTGGAAAAACCTGCAGGTCAATTAACCCACCAGGCAGAAAAAGCTACTTTCCAGCCCTTTCCCATGATGATACCTAGTGTTGTTTTTGCTGGCCCTTTGTTAAGCTGGAGGGTAGAATTTTGCCTGGGTGACATAAGTGGAAAAAATTATGTTTTCAAAGGAGATGGGGTGTTACTCTCCACCAGTTCTTTAGACCCTTCCTAACCTCATTTTCCAGTCCTGCAGCAGTGGTAAATATGATAGAGCATCTCCAGACTGTACTCTGCTAAGTTGCCCTGCAGAGGTTTCAGCACCATGCTTCAGCACAACCATCAGACAGTATTGGTAAATCTACCTGTCAGAAGTTGATATATGTGGAATGACATTGATTAGAAGGAAATTTGGATGGAGAAACAGTCCTGTGATAAGGATTCCATCTGTTGAAATTCCTTCATTGAAGGCGATGGCTTCCAAATTGGAATAACAAGAAGGGTCTTTTTTTTTTTTTAATGAGGATTATTCTCTTTCTAGTTTGCTATTTTTATCTCTGCATTTTTTCTCCCGTTGGCATTTTACCTAAGGAAAATATACTGCCTGCTGCATAAGCTTGAACTATAATTGAAAGTTAAGCTTTGGACACAGTAGGAGTTGTGCTGATTAATCAGTCCCTGGCATCCTTTAGTGCTTTCTGATTATCACAGGGTGAGGTCCTAAAATAAGTCCATTGAAAATCAGAAATCAATTCATGGGCCTTTGCAGTCTTTTTTACAGATAATTCATATTTTAATAAACTCAGTTTGAAGTTTGACTCTTAGGGGAATTTTATCAGGAGGAAGAAAAATGGGTTTGTTTCTTTTGCCACGGGAGAAAGCTGGGGACAGATTAGTCATCCAGCAACTTCAGCATCGGCTGTATGAGCTGAGAGGCTGGTTGTCACACGTAGCCGTAGGCAAACTGAGGAAATGTGGTCTAGATCAGTGGATCTCAATGGGGGAGAGGGGAAGGGGGCAGCCTGCAGACTCGTGGGGGTCTATGAGCCATTTCAGGGTATCCATGGAGCTCCACCACTGAAACCCAGTGCCCTGATCCCTGGCACCACCACATGGGGCTGCATTAGGGCTGAAGCCCTAATGTCTCCCTCCCTCCCCCTGCAGCTGTGAGTGGCACAGGGCTGGAACCCCAAGCTCATTTGGCTACCCCGTGTCTGGGGCTATGTCCAGGTGGCTGCTCCCCGAGGACTGTGCTAGGCCAGAGCCACATGGGTAGCTCTGGCCATCTGCAAAAACCATCAGAGGGGGGTTGGGAACTGAGGAGCAGCCTCAACTGTGGCACCAGCAGCAAATGGGGGAAACTTCTCGGCACCACCCAGCAGAGGAGCAGCTGCCCCCTACTGCCTGGCCCTGGCTTCCCACTACAGGGCAGAGCTGGAGGGGAGCTGCCCTCAGAACTTGTGCCCCCTCATCTCTGCCCACAAGCTCAAGGTTTCTGCCTGCATCAGGATTTCAGCCCTGCTCTCCTGGCTGCTGGGGTGGGAGGAATCTTGGAATTCCAGCACTGCACTGCCCCAGACACGGGGTAGTCAAATGAGGCACTTCAGTGAGGGGAGATGCTGCTGCCTCTTAGAGACTACTGTGCAGAGCTGTCCTTCCCCACCCTCTGTAGAGGGCAAATGCCGAAGGGATCCCACCCCAGGGCCAGAGCCCCAGCCGCTCTGCCCCCACTGCCCCCTGAATTTTTTTCTAGCATGTTGAGAGGGGCTGCAGAAAGAAAAAGGTTGAGACATCCTGGTCTAAATGAAATTACTGTAAGGCAGGTGCACAACTGGTTGAAAGACCATACTCAAAGGGTAGTTATCAGTGACTTGCTGTCAAACTGGGGAGACATCTCTAGGGGTAAGTCTGCTATGTTAGTCGATATTTTCGTTAAAGACTTGGATAGTCGAGTGGAGAGTGTGCTGATGACATTTGCAGGTGACAAAAAAGTGGGAGGGATTGCAAGAAACAAAAAAGATAAAAGGTTTACAAAACTTGAGCTGTGATGAAAGGTTAAAAGTAACTGGTCATGCTTAGTTTTGAAAAAAGAAGACTGGGGAGGCTTGATAACCATCTTCTAATACATTAATAACTGGTGTAAAGAAGATGGTGATTAATTGTTTCCCATGTCGGCTGAAGACAGGATAAGAAATAATGGGCTTAATCTCAAACTCAGGAGATTTTGGCTAATATAAGGGGGTGGGGTGGGGGGCTTTTTAACTATAAGAATGCCTGATATAGGAATAGGCTTCGAGGAAGGTGGTGGAATTCCCGTCGTTGGAATGTTTTAGAACACTGCCTGTCAGCAATCATAGACTCATAGATGAAGAGTGGAAGAGACCTCAGGAGATCACCTGCTCCAACTCCCTGCTCAAACCAGGACCAACCCCAACTAAATCATCCTAGCCATGGCTTTATCGAGCCCACCCTTAAAGAAAAAAACTCTAGGGGTGGAGATTTCACCACCTCCCAAGGAAACCCGTTCCACTGCTTCATCAGCCTCCTAGTATCCAACCTGGATCCACGCCACCCACTGCAATTTGAGATCATTGCTTCTTGTTCTGTCATCTGCTGCCACTGAGAATACCCTGGCTCCACCCTCTTTGGATTCCCCCATCAGATAATTGAAGGCTGCTGTCAAATCCCCCATCACTCTTCTCCTCTGTAGACTAAATAAGCCTAAATCCCTCAAACTCTCCTCATAAGACATGTGGCTTAGACCCCTAATCATTTTTGTTGCAGGAGGATGAACTAGATGATCTGATGGTCTAGGTATATTTCGTTCTGCCTCCGTGAAGCAGGATAGACTCTATGAGCTATCAGGGTATCTTCTAGCCCTGCATCTCTCTGTTGTAGAAAGGAGAGGATGGTTTTGTGGCTAAGGTACCAACTTGGCCCCCAGAAAGCAGAAATTCAGTTCCTGGACTCTGATACAGGCTGCTCTGTGACCTGGGGCATATCACTTAATTTCCCTGTTCCACAATTCACCATCTATAACATTGTGGGTGATAATGCATTCTTTCCCCTTCTCAGCCTGATTTGTCTGTTTAGTTGGTAAACTCTTAAGGACAGAAGATGCTGGTGCTGGGACCTTCATCTTTGCTGAGGCCTACTGGAGAACTGTGATACTGCATAAGTAATAGTGATACTAAATAAGGGCTGAGTCTGACTGTGACAATGTTTACAGGCTGCCTCTTTATGTATCTCTGAATTTAAAGGAATCTGGGTTGTCTCTCTCTCTTGCCATTCAGCTGCCAAAGTTAAGGACAGTACAGGCATAAACTATTACTCATTTTTGGCAGGGCCAAATGCAAAAAAAACAAACAAAAAAACAAAAAACAAAGAACAAAACACAAAAAACAAAAAACAAAACCTACAGTAAACTCTTCAGACGGAAAATGAGCTAAATCGGAGTCCAGGATTCATGCCCGTATCATCACAGAGATGAGATTATTTAACTAAATCGTCTCTTCCAGCTTTCTCAGGTATCTGTTACTGTAACTGTACAGCAAACCCAAATTCACAGCTCAGGGCAAGTACATCTGTATTTCCCATCTGTGGTCCACTAGCTCCAAGCGCCACACTCCTCAGTTATCACACCTCATGAGTAGATACACTTGAATCTTTTGCTTTCCTGTGGAGGGTTTACCAGGCCGCCCAGTTCCCAGCCTATGCTGTGATATGTCAAGCAAGCCAGACTGCCTAAACAGACCCCTTTCAGACCTTTGCTTTCTTTCCAGAGTCCGTAACTTATGTAATTGCTAGCCGTTACAAGTTAACACAAACAGACTTTTTATTCAGTGAAAACATTGCAGAGAAAACATCAAACCAATAAAAGAACATGCACTCATGCCAGTAAGCTCACTAGAGACCACCCCAACTCCAGCAGAGGCTCTGAAAGGGATTCAGTGCATCAAATCCTTCAAAAGGGGTTTTCTGGGGTTACAGGTTCATAATGGCCTTAGGTCAGAATAAGCAATCCTGTGAATAGCTCAACCTTTCTTCTATACAACTTGGGCCTTTAATCTTCATACTTTGGGAACAGGCGATCAGCAGACCATGGTCCCTTCCTCAGAGTGTAGCTTCAAATAGCCAGGCTTTTGCATAAGCAAAGGTGGGACTGTTCCATTACCTCCCTCTAGAGATCCCCCAGGCAACCACTTGGTGTTTTTGTCCCAAAAATCCATTCTGGTCTGGGACATTGATCAGTATAGCCCATTGAAACTCATAACACACTTTGAGATTCCTACCCCATTTCCACACTAGAGAAGTTACATGCATTCCCAGCCCACAATAACACATCCCCTTTGCTTTTCATACTCAGGAGTCCAAAGATATTTAATTCAGTGTGGTTTTTCAAGGATATTGCAGGACATTGCCATATCTGTCACTGCTCTCTCTGTCATTTAAACACTTGTCTTTTGACAGAAAATTGGATGATGGGACATCTTGCCTTCAAAAATCGGTATTGTCTATCACCTTGCTGCTAATCTGTTTGATTAGTGACCTGTAACAAAAGCCAACTATGAAAGGCCACCCATCCTTCTGCACTAACAGGATTAAGCAGTTCCTAGCATGTCTTTTTGTGATGTCACCTTTTTTCAGGTTTTTTTAACTAGGAGATGTGCCTGGCGTTGCTCGGTTCTTTAAATGAAATAGATCTTTTTAAATTAAATGAAAAATGCATTTTTTCAATGGTAGGATTTTCCAAAAACAAAGAAGAAGGAAGGCTGGACTGAGGGTTCCATGCCAGGGGCGGGAGCGGAGGGCTCGGGCTGGGGCTGGGTCGTTTAGGGCGGAGGGTTGGTGAAGGGTCAAGGACACGGGTGGGGAGTAGGGATGCAGAAGTCAAGGTAGGTGGGAGGTGCAGAAGTTAGGAAAGGGATCTCAGGATAGGGGGCTGGGAAGTATGTGTGTGTGTGGAGGGGGTTATCCAAACCACCTGTGGCAGTAAGGGTAATGCTGTTCTAGTGGCAGCTTGTCCCAGGGGGTCAGGGCAGCACTCCCAGGCCAGCGGCTCCTCCTGAGGGGGCAGGGGCTGTGCTCCCTTTTAAGCGACTCCTGAGAGGAAGCGATCCAGGGATACATGCTTGTAGGAGCCAGCTGCGGACAGGATTAAAAGGCTTTGTGGGCCAGATTCGGCCCATGGGCTGCATCTTACCCACTCCTGTCTTAGAGCAAGGAAGGCTCTTCCAGAATCCACTAAGCTGCAGACGGAAGCCTCTTGTGCAAGGATCAAAGGGAATCCAGTGTTAGTTGCAGTGTGAGACTGGGGGAGGGAGACAACCTGGTGGTCCTGCAGGTGAATAGCATACCTGTGCAGGCCTTTAAGGGCATGAAGAACTACTTTAACCTTGACACGGAAATGTGGTGGTGGTTCTTTACATTCTGTATATGCTGGAGAGGTTGGGCCTGGGGAAGCCTACCTGAAAAGAGTGGGAGCTGAAGATGCCCTTGATGAAGACTTCAGCAGAGGTGAAGTAAGTCATAAAGGATATGTATACACGAGAAGCCTCTGTTGACAGAAGTCACTGTCGGAAGGGATTTCCTGGAAAAACGTCTGTCAACAAATTGTGTCTACACACAAAAGCAGATTAAAAGCGCAATCTGCACTGTTGATAGAGAGCAGTCAGACCTCCCGGCCCTCTCTCGGCAGAATGGCTGACTGGAAGCTTCACAAACAGGGCTGCCCGGTGAACCGAAAACTCTGTCCACCAACGAAAGAGCTCTGTAGCATTTACATGGCTGTTTTGTCAACAGAACACTGTCGAGAGAAGCTGTTATACCTGAGAAGGGAGAGGTGTAACGTTGCTGATGGATGTGCTTGGTTTTGTCGACAAACTGTCAACAAAATGCATTTTGCATATAGGTACTCTGTGGGTTTTCCTGACAAAAGCCCAGTTTTTCCAGGAAAAGCCTCTCATGTAAACGTAGCCAAAGAGGATCAGGTAAAAAGTAATAACGTAGTAGAGAAATGCCCAGGGTCACATTCCCTAGTTAGAAAAGCTGGGAATTTGGCCTTACATATAAAGATTAGAACCCAGTTAGGATCTTTTCTAGTGCGGGAGTGTGAGGTGAGGGGGTGATTTTATATTTGAAAGCATCAGCTTACAAGAGCAGTGGGAGGGTGTGAGCTGAGGAACATTACATCTGTAACAGCCAGAATGCCCTGGGAATCCAAGCCCTGTGATACTGAGGCACTCGTGTGGAAGTTGGCGAATTTATGGGGCTTTGTTGACATACTGTATGAGCAACTTAAATTTTTCAACACTTTCCTGTTAAGAAAAGCTTATAAAACTCATCTGGTGGGAATTCACTCCATTTCCAGATGGCTTCTTCTCCCTCAGCGCCACCCCCCCACCAACAATTTCCTATTTTATGGCTAGTGATGGTAATTACAGACCCTGTTTGTACCGTGCCGATTCTGACTATGCTGAAGAGCTTTCTTGACATGTATGAATCTGCTTTTAGGTTTTTAAATAACTGGCCCACAGTGAGCATCATTGCAGCACTCTTGATTAGATGAAAGCAGCCACCCATCCATCCTTATTTTTGTGCAACATAGTAACTGCTTTTGTCACACACTTTGTCCCATCAAGGGACCATAAACCATGATTTAGATGTTCATTATAATGTCTCCCAGTAGCACTGCTACAGTGAACGGGCCTCTTTTTAAGGTGTTTTAATAAAACTCACAACAAGCTTCTACTAAGACTTCACACCCAACTGTGTAGCCTTAGAGTCATAAAAGAAAAGGTATGAATGCAGTAATAGTCAAAGCAAAGGGAAACTATTTTTAATCAAAAAGAGAGTTTTGTTTTTACATAGGAAAATAATTAAAGACAATTTTAATAGAACAAAAGAAGTGAGCAATAGTAAAATCTTTGTTATGTCAACTGTCCCATCTACTGATCAATGGAGGATTTTCCTCACAGTGTAACTGCCACTGCTTTTCTTTGGTACAATTTTAAATTATTGAAATGAAAGGCCTGTTCCTAAGCAGAACTATTCCACACACTTAGGAAATTCTTCTTGATAATTCCCCTGAGTATAGCTGCAGGATATTGTTTTGCTCTGAGGCGGTTTCTCATCCTCATTCGTGGACTGGACTCAGCAAAATGTGGAAGCACGTGCTTAATTTTAAGCAGATGAGTAATCCCATAAATGTTGAGCAAACACTTAAGTATGTGTTTAACTTGAATCACCAAGTTCAGTGGGGATTTAAACACTTGCTTAAGGTTATGCTTGTGCTTAGGGCCTTGCTGAATTGGGACCTCAGATATTTGATGATCCATGAATAAATAAGGATGAAATCTCTGATGGAAACAAAGTTTTCCTTTCCTATTCTCTGTATTCCACATGCTTTACGGACAAATACAGGCATTAGCTTGGCTGCTGTGAAGTCAGTAGATATTTTGATATTAATTTAATTAGGTCCAGGATTTCACCGTGGAATGGGTGGGCCTAACAACATTTTTGATTAAATCAAGTTGCGTGCCTTATTTAAGGCACTCCATGTAAGTCAAGATATGTTACACTAGTTTACAAGAGATCAGAATTGGGCTCAGAGTTCCTTCCACTACCAAGTACATGGCAGAGTCTAGGATCTAAATGCCAGGGTCATCCTGGGTGTGGTTCCAACAGAGGCACAGTGACAGACCTCCAGGTCAGTTCTCCCATTTCTTCTGGGTTCTAGGTGCATCTTTTTTGCTGCCAGTTACAGACCTGCTTCATCCAGTCACCTCTCTAGGGCTCTAGGGCAGCATACAATCTTGGCCAAGAAGAGGTAGTTGTGTTGCAGTTATTAGGAACAACTGGCAGAAATAATGATGGAGTGTCAGGCTTTAAGTTTATTTTAAAGGGGTTTGTTGTTAACTCAGTCTTTAGAGTTGAAATGGTTGCCATTTGCCCCTAGATAACTTTCTCTTACGTTATGCCTTTACTACGAAGAAATGTCTTGAAAAGATTTGCAAATATTGCTTGTATTTTTCAGCTTTTCTGTCAGGAGAAGCTTTTCCAAAATTTGGCCTGGTGTACATGGTGCCAAATATCAGAAAAAACACTTCATTTGGGACATCCCTTCTTCCTTGTGGAATGAGGTTTACAGGGATGGTGACAGAACATGTCCGCTTCTCTGGCAGGGTTCTCGGATATGCAGACATTTTCCTTAGTACTAATGCTGCAGGGTTTCCTTCAGTGCCAATCCTTTGAGTTTTGATTTACTTTTGCCCCTTCTAAATAATAATTAAATATTCCCATTCACTTTTTTAATCTTGTGAAAAATACTAAACTAAGTATAAATCTACATATGTTTTGAGAAGTGTTTACTATTAATTTCAGTATGGCAAGCCATATAAATTAGAGCTGTTTATTTGTCTTCCCCATTGCTCTCAAGAAATAGAGGAAGATGAATAGTCATTATTAACCACTATTGGCCTGATATTCAGAGGTTCATGTTCAATTCCTCTTGTATTTAGTGTGAGTTGTGATGTTCAGCTCCAGAGTATATCAGGCCATAATTGCATATACTCGTCTTCAATATATGGTTTCTTCGGAGCACAATAAACCAGTCTGGAAGCATAGAGACATATTTTATCACAGTTGAAAAGAATACTTGTTGCCTTGTTTCCTGTAAATAATACTGTGGGTAATTTTATTACAGTGAGAAGGTGATCTATTTCAATAATTAATTATTTTGAAAAAAACATATTTTTGTGTTTATTTCTCATGCCAGTTTCTCCTGCGTATGTGTACATGCCCCCGGATGCTTGTGCATATATATATTCTGTGTGGAGTTGTCACAGAATCAAAACCCACCGTTGTGAAGCTTTGAAGGAGTGGTGCCATCTCCATTTCTTCTTTGAAGCTTCTCAGCTTTGCTGCGTACCGTAACATTTCAAATAACAAAGTGAAGAGGAGCAGCTGCCTCCACAGACATCTTTTCTGGGCTCTTTCCAAAACTCACACTTCATTCTGTAGGGGCGTCATTTCAGGTTTGCGGGGTAGGGAGGGGGAAATAGGGCCAACAGCAAGGCCAGACACCAGAGCAAGGTGGGAGGAGGCCCGGCTCCATGCTTCCAGAAGGGAGGAGGTTGAGAGTGGAAGGATAGGGGCTGAGGGCAGTCAGCCATCAGGTCCCCTGCCAAGCTGGCAGAGTAACAGTGTCTGCATGTCCGTGGCTAGACCAGCCTCCCCCCCACCCCCCCAGGAGTCTGTATGTGGCTCAGCTCTCCTTTTCCCTCTTTCTGTGTGTATGTGTGTCGGGGGGGGGGTCCACTCTTCCCTGTGTGAGTGGAGAGGAGGGCTGGGCTCCCTCCTCCCCTCTGTGCTTGAGTGTGTGTGTGTGGTTGGGCTGGGGCTCCCCCGTTGCCTATTTCCATGTGTATGTGTGTGTAGCTGGGCTCCCCCTTTCCCTCTGGTGTGTGCATGTGTGTGGGGCTGGGTTTCCCCCTTTCCTCTGGGGTGTGTGTGGTTGCCTCTCCCCTTCCTTGTGTGTGTGTGTCTGGGTGGCTGAAGCTCCCCACTTCCCTCTGGCTGTGTGTGTGTGTTTGGGGCTGGGCTCTCTTCTTCCTCAGTGTGCACGCACACACGCACGCCTGATTTAAAAACACTTCCATTAGAATCGGATAAGTCCAGTGCTGTGGTGCCACACATCTGAACAAGCACGTATGACCTCAGTATTGATGCACAAGACAAAACTCACTACACACAGATGAAAAATCTTAGAGGTAACAGTGCCCCAACCCCCCTGCCTCCTGAATGCCCCCCAACCACCGTCCCTCTACTTTGAACTCTTCACACTTAACCCAACCCTTAAATGTCTTATAGGCACCGTTTTATCACAGTGGGGGATAGGTGGTGATAGTACACTACCTATAAGAAATTTGTTACTTTCACCCCGATTATAAAAATACAAAGGACTGGCAGGAGGTTCCAATCCTAGGGTTTCTTTAAGGCTTTGAGAGGAGAAACATCACCTCCATGACATCCACTGGTGCCCTCAGAAATATTAAAAAGTAAACAGGAGCTAAGATTACTTACCAGTTGGAAAAGAAGGATAGTACAGGACATGCACAGCTATAAAATGGCTGTGAGACCATTCAGAGCAAGGATTTGTTGTTTCTGCACAGTGACCAGTAGCAAAGGTGTCATGGGAAAAAATCCTTAGAATTCAAAAGTGCATTTGCTCTCCTGCTGAGGAATCCTCATTTGTGTGTAACTGTGGGGCCCTATCTGTTAATCTGACCCAATCCATTTTAAAGAACAGAATCTCTCAGAAAAGTGTAAAGTGGAACTAAATGGAAAAATAGATACCCCACCCTCAAGTACTGTCATATGCCCCCCCCAAAAAAAAAAATTGGAGCTTTGGAAAAAATAGGAGAGTTTGAAATGTAATTTAAGCAATGTTTGTGGTGTGATAGCATTTTTGTTTCTTGACAGCAGGGAAAAGATCCAAGGAAGTGATCATTCTTTAATTCGGCAGCTCTTCCACTGAAGCATTCCTAGGTGATAAGGCAAAGAGTAGTCAGCCCAGAGAGGGGAGAGACAGTGAAATTTCTTTTCAGTCAGTGTGGCTGGGGGCAGGTGGGAGAGCCTCAGAGAAACAGCAGGGCCAGAGATGCATACAAAAAGTGTCCTACATTCCTCACACTCCTGGGTAGAAGGGAGGCAGGAGCCAATGTCCTGCAATGGCAGGGTTCTTGGGATGGGGGGGAGGGGATAGGGCTGCCACCCCCTTTGTTCCCCCAAATGATGACCCTGATTCTTCACTCTCCAGAACTCTAGCAGCCTGCTCTCTTGGACACTCTCTTGCTTTTTTCTTTCACTGTTCAGTCTCTCTAACCTAAAGTACTCCATAAAGACCCACTTAAAATATAGATCTATATTTTCAAAAGTGACTAGGAATGTGAGTATGTCCACTTTTGGGGGTGTGCCCAAAACTAGCAAAGGAGATAATGATTACTTTAAACGGAACCCACCATGAGGATATTCAGAAGCAAAGTTTCAGTTTGCAGTGCAGATCTATTACAATGAAGTCTGGATTTGTAGAATAGATCAGACAGATGGAGGTCAAGGGTGGGGCAGTTTATCAAGGCATCTGTTATGCTGATGCCAACAAAGTATACATTATTTCACTTTTATTTATGTATTAGTAGGCTGCGATCTGGTGACATGTGCCAAACTGACAGCCTAGGGTCTGAATTCCAATTTCAATAGAGCGAGGGCAGCAAAACACGTGTGCTAACCTGGCCGTGTGCAGGAAGTTTATTTTCAAAGCTCAAGTGCTCAGTGCTTTCTGAAAATTAGGCTCCTGTAAGGTGTTAGAAGTGGGTTGAACTCAGAATGAGGAATCCAGAATTGCTAGTCACTTTTGGAAAATCTCAGTGATGTTCACACTTTGGACATACTAATAATGCTGGTTACAAATGGCTGTGGGTGCCAAACAGCAGTTCTTAGAGCAGTTGCAGTTATAAATGAGAGGTACAGTGAATGGCTTGGGACACAGATATTTGATAATTTCCTTTTATAAGTATTTCTTGTAAGTGGATTCCCAGAAGTGCATTAGACACCTTTTCTTTTGTATGTTGTAAGACTGAATTAAAAGCTTAAAAAAAAAAAAAAACCAACCAAACCAACAAACCCACCCCAACCCTTGTCTGTCTAATGGGATCAGCTCAAATCACTTATCTTTTATGCTCTCTTTCAGATTATTCCAATCTGATCCCCACACAGACGCTCTTATTTTAATGTTGAAGACTCTGACAAAAGTGCCATGGATGTGAAAGAGAGAAAACCATACCGATCGCTGACCAGGCGCCGTGACACCGAGCGACGCTACACTAGCTCCTCGGCAGAGAGCGAAGACAACAAAATACCCCAGAAGTCCTACAGCTCCAGTGAGACGCTGAAGGCTTACGATCAAGACTCAAGGCTGACCTATAGCAATCGAGTCAAAGACATGGTGCACCAGGAGGCCGATGAATTCTGCCGAACAGGTTAGTGCAATTCATCAGGTGCTGCTGTAAGCAGTGTGCGTTAATCAGCTCTGTGCTGAGGACCAGATCTAGGTAAGGGAATAACTCAGAGCTATAAAGGATCCTGAGACCTGCACAGAGGATTGTTTTCAAGGCATTGCACAGAGCAATGAGAGAAAATGCCAGAGGAAGATCAACATGGCTTTGTCTCTGCCTATTGTATGCATATGTAATTGCATTCCTTGGCAATTTGTTGGCAGTGATTGAACCTGAAACATTTTGAGCATGAGCATCTAGTTCCTGAACCGGAAGAACAGGCTGAGTAGCGTGGAATCAGTAAAATAAACATCTTTGGGCTCTAGCCATAAGAGGGAGGCAAAGAGCCATAATGCATGAGCTTGAGAGTATGTCTAGACTGGGGGAAGATCAGCCCAGTCAGGGTTGATCTGCCTGAGTTTGATTTTGTGCGCCTGGTAGAGACATGTGAAATCGAACTATCTGGGGTTGGCAGTTGACCCTCGTACTCCTCAATGTTGTGTGGAATAAGGGAGGTCAGTGGGAGAGTTTCTCCCTTCAAACTCCCCCTGTGAAGACAGCCAGGTAAGTCAATTGCAGATGTCGGCTCTAGCTATGCAGTTGTCATAGCTAGAAATGCTTATCTGCAATCAGTTAACCTGCCTAATGTAGAAGAAGCCTTAGTTGCACACATATCTACACCAGTGACATCATCACAGGACTTAACATCAGCCATACCACTGGGGCTCCTTTACCTGCACATCTGCTAATATAATATATGCCATCATGTGCCAGCAATGCCCCACTGCAATTTACATTGGCCAAACTGGACAGTCTCTCTGTAAAAGAATAAGTGGACATAAATCAGACATCAGGAACGGTAATGTACAGAAGCCTGTGGGGGAACACTTCAATCTCCCTGGACACTCAGTGTCAGATTTAAGGGTGACAGTCCTGAAACAAAGAAATTTCAAAAATCAAATAAAGAGAGAAATCTCTGAGCTGCAATTTATTTGCAAATTTGACTCCATTAACCATGGATTAAACATAGACTGGGAGTGGCTCGCAGCTTACAAAAGCAGCTTCTCTGCCCTGGGCATTAATATTTCCCCATTAGACTCTGACAAAGGCTCACATCCCCCTGTCTGAGCTAACTTGTTTTTTCCTCTTTTAAAAAGTACTATTGATACTGGGCCATTTCCACCTTGCTGAATAGACCTTGTCAGCTCTGGCCCTCCCATTTACTGGGACCCCACTCTTTAAATACCCCTCTGAAACTATACCCCCCGCCACTCCTGCATCTGATGAAGTGGGTCTTTGCCCACGAAAGCTTATGCTCCAAAATATCTGTTAGTCTATAAGGTGCCACAAGACTTCTTGTTGTTCTTGAAGCTACAGACTAATACGGCTACCTCTCTAATAATTGATACTAGACTGTCAAGAGTGTATCCCAGGCACTCTTAGGTTGGCAGAAACTGTGTTTCGTCTCCATCCAGGAAAGTGTGAAATGGGCAAACAAAGAGACTGGAACTTGCGGTAGTGCAAATGATGAACAGAACAATTGACATAGTGTGTCGCTGGTACATCCTGCGTTACTTATGGGGGATGCTCACAACTGCACACGTCTAATTTGTGTGTATCAGTAGTTCCCAACTGATGTTCCAAAATGAAAAATGAAAGTAAGGGTTCTGTGAGAAAATTCCATTACAGTAACATTTTGTTATTTAAAATTAATAATAATAACTAAGCATTTATTAGTGTTATTAAAAACAATTTTCATTTGCATCTGCCATGGTGAGTGTCCTTGTGTAATGTCAGCTTAGCCAGAGAGTGGGGATAATGATGTCACTACTCAGCACTGTGAACACAGTCAGTCAGTGGTAGGATTGCCTGTTATACACTACCATAAATCCCCATACTCACTCAATTGCTTCAGGCGGCCAATACAAAAATGTAAAGAAGTTTCTTTGATTGCATTTTGAGGTGGTTTAGTCAAGAATATGCAGCTTTATCAAGACGTGCAATTTGTCGGGTGTTACCCTTCACCAGCACATACTTGTGCAAAACTGGGTTCTCAAATTGCACAGCAACAAAAACGAAATACAAAATTTGACTGAATGCTGCGCCAGATATGCGAATCCAACTTTCCAGTATTAAAAAGAATTTGCCAAGAAGAGAAAACACTCTTTGCATTAAAAACTGCCAATATAATGCATATTTTTGAGCTGTACTTTTATACACATTAAATGTGATTTTTGTTTTTAAAAATGTGCAGTTAAACTAAATGTTGAGCTCATGACCTTGCTTAGCATTTGTTTATTATTATCCTTGCTTACTTGTGGTCTACTTTTTCAGTTTCATATATAAGACTGTTATTAGGGGTTCCACAATTTTTTTTCGAGTTTAAAAGTGTTCTGTAGCCGAATAAAATTGGGAAACAGTGGTGTATATGACTGTCATAATATTGCTGGTATTTTATGCTTGTGCTCATAGTCCTCATAGTCATGGTTTTTGTTCTTCAGAGAAGTTGCAAAGGGCAATAACTAACTTAAAGGGTGTGCCTAAACTGTAATATAATAGGAGATACACATCTCCTAGAACAGACTTTGGGAAGTTATCTCATCCAGTCCCCTGTCTTCTTGACAGGATCAAGCACCATCACTGATATTTATTTGCTTTCATGCCTAAATGGCGTCCTTAAGGATTGAGCTTACAACACTGGGTTTAGCTGGCTAATGCTCAAACCACTGAGCTATCCCTTTGACCTAGCTTGTGGTTAACTTTGAAGTTAGGCACTACTTCGAAGTAGCCAGCAGAGACTTTACGCACATTTTCCCTTACTTTGAAGTTAACTTTGAAGTAGGAAGCCCAACTTTGAAGTCTGTCCTCCATTCCTGGGAATGGAATAGTGCCTTAGTTCAAAGTTTAACTTCAAAGTAGGGTATGTGTAGATGCTCTGCTTCGAAGTTGCTTACTTCGAAGTAAGTTGTACTTCAAAGTAAGCAACTTCGAAGTTATTTTTGTAGTGAAGACACAGCCAATAATACTTAGCAATTATATAGCATCCTGCAGTCTAGAATCTGAAAACACTTCCCAGTCTCTAAATATCTACAAGGTTACAAGCACAAGAAAGACCTGTTAGGTTATCCAGTCCATTGTATGTGTAGAGTAAGACTGTCTTGTCCAATATATTCTTCCTGCTTGGTAGATGTAAATTTTTGTATATGGCTAAATGGAGTCAAAAAGAGGTTAAAGGACCTGTGTAAGGGTACAGAACCAGGAATAGATCCCTAACTGAGTTCTCTGACCATTAGAACACACTGCACCTACAGACTGTCATTCTTCTTCAAGGGTTTGCTTGTGTCCATTCCATGTTAGGTGTACATGTACTGTGTGCTGAAGATTGTTCCCCTCAGTGGTGTCTGTCAGGTCAGCGATTAAGAACTGGTATAAGGCATGCTGCTGACCCTGTGCCCTCTCAGTTCCTTCTTACAACCCACATTGGTTGCTGGATCAACAGCTATTGCTTCAGCAAAGTATTTTTCAATGGTTTCTTCTCTGTATCTCAGTTTATTAGTGTTTTTGTGCTTGTAGTGAAATATTACTAGTATAGATTGTTAGAACCCCTCCTAGGTCATTGAAAGGCTCCATTTGTCCCTGGGTCAGGCATGCTACCCAGTCGCCAGTCTTCAAGGCTTGTACCTCCTGTGGTAAGCCCACGCCAGGAAGCAGCTCACACTGCACTTGTTTGAAGTGTGTAGGAGAGGCTTCCATAAGAGACTGCTGTCAGTAGCCAGGGACTTAATACTCTCTCTCCCTTCATCGCTGAGTCTGATAGGACAACCGTCAGCTTCAACGAGTGTGAGCAGGAGAGAAAAGGTGCTCTGGGAGAGGAGGTGCAGACCCCTGAAGGGCTGCCCAGCAGCCAGCCAGAAGGACTAGCTGGGCAGAGGGCCAGTTCTGGCGACAGGAGTCCATGCCATTCCACGCCCCACTCTCACCTGCAGTGGCCGGGGGAGTGCAGCAAGGCAGTCCCAACTTGTGCTGCTCTGCAGCTGCACTGCTGCAGGGAAGCAGGCAGGATTGTCCCAGCACTCCCCGGAAGCAGCGTGGTTATGGAGCAGTGGGAGCTGGGGTCACCTTGCTGCACTTCCCTGCTCCCCACTTCCGGTGAGTGCCGAGGGGCACAGACCCCACTGCAGATGCTGGCCCTACAGCCCCAGAAGTCCCCCAGACCAGCTTGGCTGGGAAGAGGCGAGGCAGGGGCAAAGCATGGGCAGGGAGAGCAGGGCTGGGGACAGAGTGGGGTTGTTCTGGCTCTTCCCCAGGTGGGGGGACATGTGGCTGATGCCCTCTTTGCCCCGCTCCTCCCACCGCCCACCACCAGTCTCCTCTGTTCCTCAGACGTCATCCAGAATTTTGACAAGTGGCTGATCAAGAGTCTCTCAGAGGCCCAAGTAAAGAACAGCATCACATCCAAGCCACCTTCCACGCATTAGGCTGCCCACTGATAAATGAACAAAAGTCAAATCTCAGTACAGAGAACAGAGCTCATGGGGGCAGTGCTCGACTTGACCTGGTACAAAGTCTTCCTTCCAGAAGCTCCATTCCGGACAACGTCAGACCCGATATCTAAGGTTATGGCCCATCCAATCACAACAGCCCACCGTGGCAGGGCCTCCTGCCCCACTCTTCTTCCAAGGGGGCATGTCCTGCAGTGGCCCTCTCACAGCCCAGTCACTGAGGCCTTGTAGCCTCGTCATTCAAGTTCAGGCCTTAGTGGCTTAGTTATATATAGCAGTCAGGCCTCAGCAGCATAGTCAATATAGCAGTTGACGCTCCCCACTCCATGGGATCACTAGTGTGGGGTTAGGAGGGCCTGGACCCTCCACCAGACCCCAGCCCAGGGCCCTTTCAGTGTTGGGCGTGCCCCCAACCACCAGCTCAGTGGGGAATCCCTCCGAAACACACCAAGCACAGCAGGACAGCCTCCTGGCTCCCTGCCCCAGGCTACTTCCTACCCCAGTCCAGATACGCAGCACTGCTCAGTCTCCGGCTGCTGCTCCTCTGCAGACTTGTTCTCCAAGCTGCTGTTCCTCCAGGGCTCCTGCTGCTCCCCAGGCTCTTCAGCGAGGACAGGAGCTCCTTCCCCCAATTGGCCAGCCATGACTGATTGTCTCCTCTGGTTTGTATACCAGGGCTTCAGCTGGAGTGTGCTCGGCAGGACTCTCTCCGTCCAGGAAGCCTGGTCAGCGCGGGATGAGTATACCCTGTCACACCCACATTTGCCTAAACTCCTGAGAAATATGATCATGTGCACTTGTATGGTCTGCCAGACAAGGCTGCACATCAGGCACCTACAGATGTGTTTAGCTTCAGTGTCCTCACCAAATAGACACCACTTGAACTCAGTAGCCACTGTTATTCTTCGAGAGATTGTTCATGTGCATTCCAATGTAGGTGTGCCCGCACACACATGGTCAGTTGCTGGAAATATTTTCACCTAGCCAGTAGCCATCCGTCTGCTCAGGTCAGAGCAGCACCCTCTGGAGAGGTGCTGTTATGACACCCACTATAGGCAACACCCGACCCAACCCCCACTCAATTCTTTCTTGCTGCTGTGTCGGTTGCTGTAACTCCCTGCGCTCATGAAAGCAATCTCTTTGTGGTTAGCTGATAGCTATTAAGCCATAATCTGTTAGTAGCTGTCATTACATTTAAATTGTTTTTTTTCATTATTAGTAAGTAGTTAGTGTTAATTGTTTGGCTCTTAGAAGGCTGGTTGTTTCCCCCACCTCAAGGCCTTGATGCTGGGGCATGGGAAGGTATATCCAGGTTTTAAAGTCTGCATCAACTTCAGGAAGCACATGTCAAAGATTGATCCTCGCTCAGCTTGTTTGAAATGTCTGGGCGAGAGTTATCAATGGGTTTGCTGCCCAGTTTGCAAGACCTTCAAGCCAAGGACTCTGAAAAGTAGAGCTCAACACTTCCAAATTTTGTGAATGGAGGCAACTCTTCAACTAAAGAACTCCCTGTCCCCGGGGCCAAGCACATCCTCCTCTTTGCGAAGTGCCAACGCTGAGCTCAGCTGTGGCATCAGCAGAGGAGAAGGGGGTCCAGCACCATGATCAAGGGCCGGTAGCCCAGCTTCCCCAGAGGCACAAGTCCCAGTACCTGGTGCTTCACAAAAAGAAATGGCACAACAGGGGCCATTCTGCAGCTGCTCCTGAGTGCCGGGAGACTTCTCAGATGGTGTCAGGAGATGCACACCAAGGGCAGGCCCTGGATGGTCTGTCTTCCAACGCCAATCTGGATGTCCAGCTCTTGCTCTCCAGTGCAACTGCCTTTGGTGTCAGAAGCGTTCCAGGTAGTGCAGAGCCTTCTTCAGGTTATGGCGCCCTTCTCTCTGCTGAGGAGGAATCCATCCTTGAGGTAAATGCCTAGTCATCTCCCCTCTCGCGGCAAACCCTCCATGCTGGTGCGTCTGCCTATGCCTACAGCACCATTGGTGACCATGGCACCGGTGCTGGCATCCCATCCGGTGTTGACACAGGCACCATCAGGGCTGGCACCGCTTTGGTCTTCGGCCTTGGAGGTCTTGAGCTCGGAGTCTGATTGGTACCACTCCAGTTGTAGTAGGAGTAGCAGGGCTCGCTCCTCGTCTCGGAGGAATCGGCTTTCTTATACAGGACAGTGGTCCCTGCATTAGCAGCCAGCTCTGCAGTGGCCATTCAGGACTCTGTGAGTATATCACGAGTGAGAGGCAGTTCATTCACCCTGCATCCAGGGCCCCATCATTGGCATCAGCGTTGGGGATCCTCAGGTGCCACAGTTGTTGCCGTTAGCTTCATTGGGAGCCCCTCTGTGGGATGGTTCATAGGACTAGTTGCCCCAATGGCATCGACTTCATTGGCACCATCAGTTGCCTGGGGCACTGACCCTCTTGGCAATGTCATAATTTTGCCAGTTGCCCCCTCTGGCATCTGTTTATGAATGTCTATAGCTTGTGATTTGAAGACTCTTTACTGTGCTAAGTCTCACATCCATACAAGAGCCCGCTCTTCACATTTGTGTTGAAGATCTGCAGTTTCATCTTCGCAAATATTATTTGTGAAGGTCCTCCTGAAATCAAATGCCACAGTTATTATTCTTGTAGCCCTGGCATAACCCTTCTCACACTAGTTTGGTATGCTGCTATATTAATCAGTAGCACCTCTGCTACCCCTCCCATTCTGTCCAGACCGGATCTCACAAAACCATGGTCATTAATCCATCTGAAACTTGTGTTGCTTCACTTTTCTGAGTGGAAACTCCATGATTGAATCCAAAGGATCAAACCTGTTTGGAACAAGTTTGACAGGTCTTGCAGCAAATTAAGAAGCCATCCACCACTGATATATGTGGTTATTTCAACCCAAAGCTCTCGGTAATTTTATGCTGTGCGAGGTGGTGTCAGGAAATAAATCAAGGGACACGTGACCATCTGACCAACAGATGGCTGATGTAAACAGGACAACACAAGGGTGCTTTCACTTCAAGTTAAACTTTAGTCTCAAACACTTACACGTCTGCAGCAGGTTCATAAAACACCCCAATCCTCAATGGTTACTGAAGTTGGGCCAAGTTCCCAAGTGGCACAGTAAGTCTTCTGATGGCCAGTTTTCCATTTACCAATGCAGACCATAAGATGTGTCCAGAGGGAGAGTCCCTGAAGAGCCCCTCAAACTTTTCTTCTATGTATCCATTAGTATTACAATAACACATCGTTCAAAGAAAACTTATTAAGCAGTTTTAAAAGCTAGGCAAGAAATTACCTTCTGATCATCAATTAGCCAGATGTTTTTTCAGATATTGCATATCCTTAGCCTCTGACAGACACATCCCTGAGGGCCCATAAACAAGCTTCATGATTTCTAAATACATAGCTCAGCAGTTTCAAAAAAGATCCCATCATCAAGAAGCATGCAGGGTCAAGATGGCCTTTCTGTGGCACCTAAACACCTTCCTCTCTTGACGTGGTCATGCTAAGTAAGACTGCTGCATAGGCCCATTTATGGCCTGCTACCTTGCCTGCTTTTAGCGATAAGCAGTAGTGATTTAGGCACTGTACAGGTTTTCTAAAATTTCCTCCTTTCTCCAAAATTACCTACCTAGCGTAGTAGAAGCTTTCTCAATATGCTCATCCCAACTAGGCCATTCTTTGACTCAGTCTTCCCATCAGTCTATTCTGGGCTTCTTTCTCCACCTAAAACAACAAGGCAGGCCCTCACATCCGCCAAGGTGCATCTAGCAACAATTTTGGCCTTCTACTTGCCATAGGGTGGTAGGACAGCTTTCTCTCACAAGATTACTGTTTGCTTTCTGAAGGGATTAGAGAGACCTTTCCCTCAGGTTTGCAAACTGATTCTCCTGTGGGATTTGAACTTGTTCCTATGAGGACTCATAGGCCCTCCCTTTGAGCTGCTGGCATTGTTTTCTCTTTCTCTACTGCAAGGTCTCCTTCCTGATAGTGGCTACCTCAGCCAGAAGGGTCTCTGAAATTAGGGCCCTTATATCAGAACCATTGTACATGTTCTTCAAGGATAAGGTTCAAGTGCACACACAGACTCCAGCCTTCCTGCCAAAGGTAGACTCTCAGTTCCACAGCAACCAAGACATTTTCTTTCCAGTCTTCTTCACCAAGCTGCACAAGAAATCAGAGGAGCGGCAATTTCACACAATGGAGTTTAGGTGTTCCCTGTCTTCTGCATCAAGGGAACTAAGCCATTTTGCAGGTCTGTGCCTCTCTTTGTGTTAATAGTGAAGAGGACGCAAGGCCTGCTGAATAATCTCCTGTATTCAGGCATGCTACCAGGAAGAGAATGTTTCATTGCCTGTCATGTGTACTGCTTATTCTGTGATAGTTCAAGCTTGTTCAGCAAAACGTCTGGTTCAGATTCCAATTCAAGATATATGCAGGGCTGCAACCTGTCATCAATACATATCTTCCCATTCCACTGCCCCCATACCCAGCAGACTCCAGATGATGCCAGATTTGGGTGAGCACTGTTGCAGTACTCATATCGATGAGCTCTGAGTCCTCTTCATTGAATAGTGCTTGTGACTCACCTAATGTGAACTGGATACGGGCAAGCACTCAAATATTAAAAAGTGGCGACTGGCCTTCCGTAACTGTTGTTCTTTGAAATGTGTTGCTCATGTCCCTTCTGTGACCTACTCTTCTATCCCCGTCCCCCCATCAGAGTTAGCCTGCAAGGAGAAGCTGAGAAGGTGCTGAGCCATGTACATCAGCATAAAACCAGAGGGCTCTAAAATCAGCTGGACAAATACCACTGAGGGAAAAGTCTTTGGCAGGGATGCTCGTAGCATATACACACCAAACATGGCATGGGCATGAAGCACACCTTGAATAACAAATTAGGGAATGTCAATAACCATTTCATTTGTAAATCATCTTCTTTCTTTTCCTCTGTGCTTGAAATTTCCTATCTCCTTAGCTCTGTAAGTGGGCTGGTTAATGATAACAGTTAGCCTATAGCCTATTGGTTAAATCAGTGTAACTCTATTGACTGTGGAGGAGCTTTATTGATATACACTGCCTGGCTCCATTAGCTTGTGATGTTTTTGCTTGATATGAAAAGCCAAAGTGAATATTTTCTCGAGCTGGTCTGGACAGCAGAGAGGAGGTAAACATTTCAAACAGACCAAATAAATTAAGTAAATAAACAAGTCATCATTGATATTGTTATGCTTAAACGAAGCACACGAGATCTTTTGAAGGCGAAAAGGCAGCACGCCACCTTTATTGAGAATACAGCAGTAGCATATGCTTTTCAATCACGCACACACATACACACACCATGCACACAGTCCTGCCAGAAGATGTTATAGTTACCAATCCAGTGTCTGGATCAATCTAGTGGCGAGCTAGATCTATCACAGAGGGGGAGCAGGGCCTTGTCGGTCATGATCTGATGTCCTCCTGGAGTTGGTGGCAGGATGAACCGAAAGTCCAATGGCAAAGCACGCAGCTTTTATAATCCTTTTTCCTTGTTGAAGTTGGTGGAACCTGCTGTGTCAGTCTGTGACTGGTAGTTATCTCTCTGATATCAGTTGTTCCCAAAACATTTCCGAGAGGCTCATTTTGTCAATTTTTCAATCCAACCACTCCTGATACTGATGGTTCTTTCCTGATGTCCTGCTGAATCTATCTTCACCCATGCTTTGCTCCTCCTTGGCCGTCTGGCTTTAAGGATACTCTTTGTACCTTTATCTCAACACAGGCATTCCGCTTTCACACACGATCAGTGTTACAAGGACTTCCAAAGTACCTAGTATTTCAAGCATCTTGGCTTTGGCCTCCAGCATTCTTCTAATCTCATTAAGATGGGCACAATATTAGAAACTCTAACTTTGACTTACTAAACTAACTAAACCAGAGGCATATATGAAATGTTACAGGAGTACAATTAATAAGATTAACAAAAGTAATTAATAACAGTAACAAATTACTAAGTGTGTTAGTCTGTAACAATATAGTGTTGTAATACCAAATTTAGAATATGTATGTAAAGAGAATAAGGGTTTCTGCTGCAACAAATTGGTTTTAGCCAGATTGAGTGTGCCAAGAAAGCAAACAGCACAGATTAGCATAGCAAAAAATAGATCAGACCTGTATAAAAAATGTTTTAGATATTTATTTATCGTCCTTTTATTGACTTTCTGGAAAAGCCCCAGGGAAAGACGGTATTCCCTCAGAAATCCTCAGATGCACCAACGGTACCCTAGTTTCAGAGCTGCATGGAATACTTTGCCAATGCTGGAGAGAAGGCAGTGTACCACAAGATATGAGGGATGCTAACATCGTGACTGTCTACAAGAACAAGGGTGACAAAAGCAATTGTAACAACTATCACGGCATCTCCCTTCTCAGTACCGTGGGGAAGCTACTTGCACGTGTTGTTCCGAAGAGGCTCAATGTTCTCGTGGAGAGAGTCTACCCTGAGTCTCAGTGTGGGTTCAGAGCTGAACGGTCCACCATAGACATGGTTTTCTTTGTTAGGCAACTACAAGAAAAGTGCAGGGAGCAGAACAAACCTCTGTATGTTGCCTTCATCGACCTGACCAAGGCATTTGACCTCGTCAGCAGAAAAGGCCTGTTTGCAATTCTGGCTAAGATCGGCTGTCCCCCAACTCTGCTCAGCATTATTAAGGCCTTCCATGAAGGCATGAAGGGGACCATCGTATATGACAGATCCACATCCGAACCCTTTGAGATTCTCAGCGGAGAGAAGCAGGGGTGTGTGCTGGCTCCAGCGCTGTTTGGCATCTTTGCAGTTTTGCTCAAATATGCCTTCGGAACTGCTACAGAGGGCATCTCTCTCCGCACAAGAATGGATGGCAACCTCTTCAAACTGTCGAGGCTTAGAGCGAAGACCAGGGTGCTTACGAAGAGTCTAAGGGAGTTCCTTTTTGCTGACGATGCAGCTATTGCTGCTCACACTCAGCAGGAACTGCAGTCACTCATAACTCGCTTTGCGGATGCATGTGTGGAATTTGGCCTCACAACCAGCTTAAAGAAGACGCAGGTGATGGGCCAAAAAGTGGGTAACGAGCCATCTATCAACGTGCTAGACTACGAACTGGAAGTCGTCCATGAGTTCGTGTACCTAGGCTCGACGATCTCGGACAACTTGTCACTTGATAGTGAGATCAACAAGCGCATTGGAAAAGCCGCCACAACGTTCTCCAGGCTGATGAAGAGAGTATGGGCTAACAATAAGCTCACTGTACACACCAAGGTGCAGGTCTACACAGCCTGTGTTTTGAGCACACTGCTGTACGCCAGTGAAACATGGACTTTGCGCTCAAAACAAGAGCAGCGGCTCAACGCATTCCACATGTGCTGCCTTAGGCGCATACTCAGTATCTCATGGCAGGACAAGGTCCGCAATAGCTCAGTGCTTGAGAGGGCAGGCACCGCCTCCACGTTCACCCTTCTCAAACAGAGGCGTATGCGCTGGCTGGGCCATGTCTCACGCATGACGGATGGCTGAGTACCGAAGGACCTCCTCTTCGGTGAACTGGCGTCTGGAAAGAGGCCGAAAGGGCGACCTAAATTGTGCTACAAGGACATGTGCAAGCATGACCTCAGCGCTCTCTCTATCAGTGTGAACACCTGGCATTCACTTGCCTCAGACAGGCATGCCTGGAAACAGAGAGTGAAGGAAGCTCTTGTTATGTATGCAACTACCTTGGTGAAGGAAGCGAAAGACAGGAGAGCCCTCAGGAAGATCAGTGCCCGTGATACCAGAGCGACATCTGCCTACTGCTGCTCACAGTGCGGAAAGGACTGCCACTCCCGCATTGGATTGCACAGCCACAGAAGACGCTGCTCAAATCAGTCCAACTGGGGCGCAAACCTATGATCCCTCAGGATCGAAGGATGCCTACTACTTTTATTGACTTGAGTTCTACCAACTTAAAAGGCTAGGTTGAGCATCAAATGTGAAAATTGTTGTTTGTCATGCTGTTTGTTGCAAATAAATTTGATTTTCAGTTAATTGTAGCAGTCGTTTTTCATAATTGTTGAGTTGCTGATGCCAGAGAGCCTCACTCCAGCTGTGTACGATGTGTTTTGAGGTGAAGTGTGGACTGTTACAGGAGGAAGAGGAACTTGTGCTCATTGATCGGTGGGACTGAAATCTGCAATGTGGAGGCCAAAACAAAAGGCTCAACTGTCTTGTGAGGCCTAGTGTAGGTTTAATCCTGACTCCAGGGTCTGGACCAAATGTAGAACTGATTGATTGGAGAGGGGTGATACAGGTACATCTGCCTTTTCAGTTCAAGTTCACTTGCTGCTGAGGCTGTGGGTTGGGAATGGATGTCCTCTAATAGGATAGCCCAGCAGTGTTACGTGGATTTATTTATCACAGGCTTGCTCTGTGCTCTCTGAGCTGACTCCCAAGGTTTGGTGATGCATATGAGCCAAGAGTATCCTGGCTTGTCGGCTCTGTCAGAAAGATTAATCTATTTTCGTTAATTACATAGGTGTGAAGTTCACAATCTTGTACTCTGAGCATTCCAGACCACAAGGCATGAGCAAGCTGAGCCACAGTTTTCTGTCTCACTGAAATGTGTCTTCTCTGCTTTTGTTTGGAGCTAATGTCAAGTTGGTTTGTCACTCTGTCTCTTTTTGTGCACCTCCCATCCCTCTTCCCACGGGGGCTCCATAGCAAACAGAAAGAAGCAGATGCTTCCCTATTAAGAGAAAAAACAAAATGCCAGCTGCCTGTGGTTAGTGGATCATTCACTGTACAGAGGTTATTGCGGGAGAAATTATGTATTAGAAAGGGCCTTGTGCTGGGCCATCTCTGCTGCAGCTGTAAGCCACAAAACCCAGAATTCAGCTTAGAATTAGTTGTACTGGCCAGTTTTATATAACATCAACCGGTGGAAATTTTGAGGGAAATCGCTAGCTTTAATATGGCCATAGTGTTTGGATGGGAGCAAAACTCAGCCCTGGATCCAAAGTCAAGGTTCAGAGTGGAAGTTGGTATCTCTCTAATGAGCAGAGACCGAAATGCCCCTGAAGATAATGGTTCACAGTTGAGATCCAGCCACAACTCTCTAGGTTCATGTTTTCAAATCACTGTAGAAACAGTTAGGAGCTGGGAACTCCCATCTGAACTGGAGTCTGCATCTTGAGTTTAGATAGGGGGTTTTGGTCTTAGCCCATCTTGATAATCAAATAGAAGGAAATGGGTTTTTCTGTCCCAGTAATCTTCTGATGGTGGTTTTCTAATTCAGTGTGCAAACTATGCCCCATAAGAGTTTAACATCATACAAGGTGCGCTATGCTGCAAAAACAAACAAACTTGGAAACAAGCCCCAAAGTCTTGGTCAAGTGACGTGGACTCATGGGACTTGCACTATGTGGCTAAAAGTAGCAGTGTAGACGTTCTCACTTGGGATGAAAACTGGGCTCTGAAACCAGGTGGAAGGCAGTGGAGAGGGGAGTGTCTCAAGGCCTGAGCTTCAGCCTGAACAGGGATGTCCACACTATTTTTAGCTCTGTGGTGTGAGCCCCCACAAGCCCAAGTCAGTCATCATGGGCTCTGAGACTTACCATTGCAGAGTTGCTGGTGTCTGTTTTTGTTTTGTTTTCTTTTCGTGGTTTGTTTTCTCAGTGTAGATGCTATGATGCCAGCAGACAAGGTATGGGCTCATGCCAGAGCCCCAGGCTAATTCATTCTGTGGTAGTATAGATCAAATTGTTAAACAACCAATACGCTTTTTACATTTAAACTTCATGAAAACTAGTAGGATACCACTTGCATTGCTTTCATGTGTCTGTATCCCATTGTAAACTAGGAGGAAATATTTACATTTTATATCCCTCTTGTAACTAAATGAGCTATCCAACAAGAAGGAAGCCTTGTGGCATGCAAATGAAGAATTTTAACCAAGCAGTTCAGAGCAAGTGATTGTTATGTGCAATGATTGACTGTCAAGTCAAACACTCCAAATGCTTTACTTACTCCATCATCAAAAGAAAAGCCCCCAGTGGCAGTGGTGACACTGTCAGCTTGTTTTCTATGAGAAGAAGCTGTAAATATGTATTCAGGGAAAGAGACGGCATCTCCTGTCTGTTTGGACTGTTATAGAGAAGTTTACTGGAAACAAAGTGGAGATTCCCAGAAACAAAAGATGTTGTGGAAACTGGCAGTTTTTGCACCACTACCACACATACAAAATTACAAACTGTGACTCACCTGTGCATATATTTGACCTGCTTTGGCCTCTCTGTACAAGTTGATGTGAGGCTAGTCTCTTGGGGCTGGGAACGACCTGATGTGCTATGATTTTACAAGTGACCATTATCATAAAGTTCAGTTTGTCTGGGTAGGAAGATAGGCTAGGAAGTCTAAGGGAGTCATCTCTGACTTGATGGGTCTGTTGATGCCCCTGTACACCACGACATTCCTCTACACCACGAGGAAGAAAGGGATGTGTCGGTAGAGGGATTTTTTTTATGTCATTTGCCCCATGTGGGTGGGTGGCCGGCCAAATGTCAGAAGAGCCTCTCCTGATAGAACTATTAGGAAAAGGTATGCAAATACACCGTGCAATTTGCATATCTTTTGATGACAGTTCTCGGCAATCTAGACACAGCCTATGAGAATCGCTTTGCCCACAAATGTAGTTCAGTCACACCTGAGGTGAAATGTAGCTCTATAACGGTGCATAGCAACTAAATGTGTATCCATGTGAAACGAAGAGAGGTTAGTTCAGCAGAATATAATTACCCAAGTCAGAGTTGTCCAAGACATGGGGACTAATGTCCCTTACTGGTCCAAAACATTCCCTGAATCCATCAGATTGCAGCATACTGTCAAGCGGAGGCAGGGATGCATTGTGTCTGGTAAATGCACAATGCAAATACACCCATTCACAGGATGCCAAAGTCTTTTAAAGTCATTGGATTCTGAAAAAGAGAGTGTAAATTAATAAATGCATGTGGATTAGAGTGGAGCCAGTAATTGCTCCTCTAATTGCTCTCCCCAGCTTTTCACCACTACTTTCTCAACAGAGTGCTGATAACTGAATCCCCATTCGCGCTGCCAGGGACTGATTATGGAGCTCTGCAGGTAACTAGACATGAACTCAGGAGTCATTTCCAGGTTATATTTTTAGCGAGCAAAACAATTACATCTATTTGCAGCCCAATAACCTCTGCCGTGACTAAGTCAGAATGAATAAGCTTAACTAGGCTGAGAGGGGGTAGCATTTGGATGTGAGACCTTGGCAGGAAACCTAGGTCCCACAAGATGTGGTTTCAGTGGTTCAAGAGTTGGCACAATCACCTCTGAGACACTGATGAATCAGTGCCCCAGGATATTCGACAGTTCTGGAGTTGACCCTTCTTAGTGGATGTGGAAAATTAAAATCCTAACTACTGCTGATCAGTGAATGTCCCATGTTACTTTCCCCAAGAGCAGATGTGCTTGGTGAAAATCTGCTTTGTCTGGTTATATTCTGTCTGTCTTAACACCCCTCTACACATGCACACACATACACACACACAAAACTGGATACATTTGGTTGAGGCAATATCACCTACTACTTAGAGGAGAGGACAAATAGTTGGGAATTGTATCACTGTGTTGCCTTGGGAAAGTCATATAACCTGTCTGTTGTTTCCCATATTTGTATAATGGGATATAATACTCCTCAAGGATTAACTAAGCTGGAATTTGTAAAGTATATTGGAAGGCACTGTAAAAATAGGGTGTGGGATTTTTGTGTAGTTTTGCTGTATGCTGCCAAACAGCTCTCATTCTTTGTGTTTGCTCATTTGCTGGTTCGTTGACAGAGGATGAGGTTTTCTGATGGGTAAGAATGTGAACAGGTTTATGCCTTTAAAGTAATTTGCGCAGGTGTGGTGAGCATTGATCCCATTTTACAGGTATGGAAACTGAGCTACCAAGTGTTTAAGTAACTTGTCTGATGGCACATAGGAAGTCGTGTATCTGACGAAGTGGGTCTTTGTTTTTGTGGATACAGAGTAACATGGCTACTCCTTTGACACAGGAGGGTTGCCATAAAGCCAGGTAGCAAATCACATCTTCCAAGACCCAGTGCTGTGCTTTAACACAAGACCATTAACATGATCCAGCCTGTCCTGGACATAGTCTAAGAGTGAGTTAGTAAAGATTCCAAGAAACCAAAGGTGAAAGAAATCAGTTGCAAGAAATGCCAGCACCACAACAATCCTCACAAGGGAGAGTATCAAAAATAGTTGGTGTTTTTGTTACCATAATGATTCATATTAAATTTAGGGCAAGATGGTGAAGACACATGTGCGTTTCACTAGTATTTAGAAGTCACTGTTCATTATACCATGGTGTACAGTCAGATGTTAGGGCTAATAACAGGTGGTAATAATAATAATAACAACAACAACAACAACAACACTCCTCAGTTGCTGAGTGACTTTGCTCATAGTGATTTTCATATTCATAATACTGTTCAGACACTTCATTGAATCCTCACAATATTTGAAGTGAAAGGCAACGCCCATCATCACCATTCTGCAGTGGGTAAAACTGGCTCAGAAGGGCCAAGGCTCTCATTTTTGAAAGTAGCCACGTTCGGTGCCTTAATTGCTGCCTGGCTGACTTTGAAACGTCTAGGGCCTGGTTTTCAATGGGAGCTGCTGTGTTCATCACCTTGGATAATCAAGATCAAAGTGCCCCAGCTCAGGCATCCAAAATTAGGAGGAAGTTTGGAACATTTGGGCCTAAGCTGTTTGCCAAAGGTCACACAGCAAGTCACTGTCGAGTAAGGGATTAGCACTTAGGAGTCGATATTTCCTGCTCTTGTGCTCAGAGCACTTGACTGTAGAATCATAGATATGTGGGTCTGGGAGGGATGTCAGTAGCTCATCCAGTCTAGACCCCTGCCCTAAAGCAGGACTAAGTATTATCTAGACCAGGGACAGGCACATTTTTGGCCTGAGGACCATGTATGAGTAGGTGAACTGTCTGGTGGTCCATTGACCCAGCCTTCTCCCAGTGGCTCCAAAGGGGCATGTCCAGGGGCCCCAGCCAATTTGGGTACCCCAGAAAAATTGGCACCCCTGCACTGCCATCAGCTCTGACCTCCAGTCTGGTTTTCCAGCTGGGGAGCAGCAGGCATAAGGGGGCAAGCTCCTGATCACACAATACCAGCTGCAGCAGTGGGCATAGCTGGACAAGCCCCCAACCTTGCTCCCAATGGGAACTCAGGAGCCAGATGAAAAGGTCCAACAGGTTAGATGTGACCAATGAGCCATCATTTATGCCCCTCCCCCTGATCTAAACCATCCCCAACAGCTTTGTCTAACCTGTTCTTGCAATCCCATACCATGTCCTTATCCATGAATCATTCAGATGCTGGACAGAAGAAATAGTCCAGTTCGGTTCAACACCACAATGCTGTGTTCCTTCCTAGGAGCCAACTTCTCTCTGCGAGAGCTGGGCCTCGACGACGTGACTGCAGCACATGGGACTTTATACAGGACCGATATTGGGCTGCCTCACTGTGGCTACTCCATCAGCACTGGCTCAGACGCTGACACAGAGGCAGATGCTGTCATGTCACCAGAGCACCCGGTGAGGCTGTGGGGACGCAACACTAAGTCAGGCCGCAGCTCCTGTCTCTCTAGCCGAGCCAACTCCAACCTCACGCTCACCGATACAGAACATGAAAACACTGAAACTGGTAAGTGACAAGTCCAGACAGGCCTTCACAACCGCCTCTCCTAATAGTGCAATTTTAATTTCCCTTGAGGTTTGATGTAACTAGGAGAAGGGAGGACAATGTTCTTAATCATCCCATGGCATGGCTTTTTGCACTGCTGTTCAAAATATTCATTAATGCATTGCTAGAACGGCTCCTGCTTATTCACCTCAGAACTGGCGATCAGTAGATGGTTGTATAGTACCTATCTGATCTTCATGGGAATGCTGCAGACAAAAGCATTGAAGTCTCCCCTCCCTCCATGCTTACCTCTTGTGAAGTTTTTGGACTGATCGTTTTCCTCCCTTCCTGCCTGGTTCCTTGATAATAGCTATGTGGCTTATGTAAATGGATTGGCTGCTTGCTGATGGAAGCAACTGTGAAATATGTTTAGAGACTTTTCATTTGTTGGAACTCAAAACTGAAGGTCATGATTCTTTTTCACAAAATGTTGTAGCCTTCTGTCTCCAGCTGCTGAGACTCCTGTGGGCTTGGCTGGTGTGGGAACTTTTTGCTCAGCAATTCTGCTAGTCTTTGTGGAAAGCAGAGAGTATTTTTATACAGTTGTGGTTTGACCCTAGTGTTCACACAGCCCCGTGCCTTTGCACTATGATTTAATTGCTTCATCTTAATACAGTGGCTGTCTCCTAGCCGCTCCTTAGCTTGGGCTCAGCAGGAAGGCTGACATGAAGTCACTGTATTGTTTGCTCTCTTTGTGTGTCTTGATACAGTATGGCAGGGACAAATTATGATGACTTTTACTCAAGAAACCATGAAATGGTAAGGCGTATCTGCCTGGGTGTTTTTCTGTGTTTTTCTCCAACAAAATTACAGCTGAAGCCTATTAAGCTTTTGTTAAATGATAATGATATATGTTAGACAAGGTTCAGAGGTAAACAGCCCTCTGTTAATGGGATATAGGAATGGTTTGATAAGTTTTTATTCTCTTTACAGTCCTTTTATTGACTCCTTCAGTTCTTCATTCTCAGCAGAGTCACTCATTGGGGCAGACCAGCTTTTTCAGTGGAGTGGCAAAATCTGCAGTTTTAGTTCCAGCCTTGCTGTTATTATCTAGTGTTTGCTAAGTGATCTGTATAACTGTTGGATGACTTAGGGGATCTTGACTTGGGACACCTTGTTAGGTCTTTTTAAATAAACCAAACCAAACCCTGGCACCCTAGATTCTCTTGAGGTCTGGTCCTTGTATTGCATCCCTCATCATATTATTTCAACAGTTATGATCCTATCCTTCAGCTTTCTCTTTTATTCATGCCCAATCAGAAAAGCAAGCCACTGAATTTTAGTCTTTTTCACAGAAACGGGAGGAACTACATTAGCGCGATTTATGTCATTAGCCTTCTACAGTGTTTTTCCGCAAACTATTTTAAAAAGTGAGCCCAGGCTTCCATAACATGGTCTCTGTTGGTGCAAATGCAGTGTTGCCCATGTGAATCACTTGCATATGAAATTGTTACACCTTAGCACCAGTGCCTACACTGGTAGGATTTACAGTCACATACGTCTAGCTACATATCTACCAGACCACCCTAATTTCCAGGCTAACTACAAGCCGAAAATGCACACAAACGGGTTATGTGCATGTGAAACCCACACAGCTACTGGGCGTGGTTCACTGTCCCATGTAGTGGCACCTAGACCACCTACACAGAGAACGAATGAGTCTCCACGTTAGCCTTAGTGGAGAGCCAGTACACTTTTAGCTCACACTGTAGAGGCACTAAGCTCCAGAGGTTCCAGATTTGAGTCCACCTGTGAGTGGTTACACAGGTGCATGCTGTTACTTGTTTGTTCAAGTAAAAGTGTGTAACACTTTCACAAGCAAATGATGTGGGTCTCTAATGCCGCGGTTGCAGACATGGAAGTTGGCTTGGGGTCATTTTAAAAATTTGGTGTAGAAAATATGAAGGTTGCTGATTTTTCATTTTTGGCAACTGGGCTTCTCTATCCTCAGCTATCAACTGGCTATTTTGAAAAACCCCAGCTTTGTAGGAGAAAACTTTTAGAGGGCATGAAATGTGCACAGCAATGTAACACAATGGCTCAGTTTACAGCATACCTTTATTAGTCAATATTAATTGTTGATGGTATTGATAAAAGCTATAGCCTTTAGCTGAACTCAATATGGACTTTTATGAAGCTGCCATCAATAGCAGGTTTTATGGGGTTCATTGAAACCAGTTTTTCCATTGAAGGTTAATATCAGCCTTTTTATGTTCATTAATTATCCAAAATAAATAAATAAATAAGCAATATTGACTTACAATGTTTATAGATCCAGGCCTTCAGGGCAGGTTTATAGTTAGGCCATAATTGAATTTTTGGAACATGAAAGATTTGATTCTTCACATCCACATGGTACAGAGAAATAGGCCTACACCAGTGTCAGTGGCCTTTTGAAAATGGCCTTGAGGAGAAGACTTACTTGGCTAGTGACTACTACCAGAATCTATCCTCTTGGCCTTGGCAAGACAGTTGCAGTGGTGTTGTGGAAGTGGCATGTGTATAATCATCAGCATACATTAAACCACCTAGTCTGGCACGAGGCGTGAAAAACCAAGAGGTACTGTGACTCAGCTGGTCCCATTCTTTTCAGGCAGGGGAATGCATTTGCTAGATGAAAGGCTTGGCTGCTCTGCAAAGTTAAACTCAGCTATTGTAACTCAGCTGTTGCCTCAAACTTGAGACCTATCCACACACAAACTCTTAGCTCAAGTGGTGGTTTTCACTCAGATTGGCTGACCCGTTAGGGGCACATGCTACAGTTTGTGTTAGAGCCACTCCCTGTGAACATGATCGGTGTGTGCTGTTAACTCAGTGCAGCTCCAGTGTTATTTTCCATTGTGGCTGCTCTCACTGGAGAGGTATCAAATGAAATGGAGAGAACTCAAGTTAACTCTACTGTGAAGACTGAGCTTAAAGTTGTGGCTTTACCCATTCCCTGCAGCACATCCCCAGCTTAGTGATGTACCAGCCTTCCTGCTGCTGTCTGCCTCAGTTCCATGGGATGTGCTATAATTCCACAGGTCTGAATCCCAGGAAACTGGCACCCAGTGAAAGACTAGGGCTTAGCAGTTCAAGCTTCCCTGAAGGTTAGAGTGCTCACAGTTTATCCCCAGCCTTGTTCTGGCTTATTTATACCTGGCCCTGCAGATTTCTGTGACCAGCATCTGATGAAGTGAGTCTGTGCTCATGAAAGCTCATGCTCAGAACTTTTCTGTTAGTCTATAAGGTGCCACTGAACCCTTCGTTGCTGTTACAGATACAGACTAACACGGCTACCCCTCCGATACTTGACACAGTTTAGGTGTAATGTCAGGCAGTGCCAACATACCTCTGATAACCCCAGAGGATCTACGCTGAGTTCAGCATTCGTGTCAGTGAGAGAGCAGTCATGGAGTCTGTGGCGCACATCCAACAAAACCCTAATAAAGTGCATTTTTCATCTGAAACATGTGACTAGTCCCAATCCTTGATTGGGGCATAAGAGATGAAGGGGCACTATTTTTCTGGATAGCAATGGGAAAAGTTTGAAGTACTTTTAGAGATTCCCTTCCCATTAGGTGGAAACCACTTCTTGAGCATAGAGTATTTACTGCTTCCTACAGCACATTCTGAGCAGAATTACACTGCACTGGCTGATAACATTTTAAAAGACTTCTGGTGAAAAGGGACTTCCATTGTATTTTAAAAGTACCATTTTTTTCAGCCTCTGGATGTTGCAAAGCAGTCCACATAAATAAGTAGGGCTTTTTTTTTGGCCCTTGGATTTAGTTTTGTCTCTGTGTTCTCCATGTTAGTCTCTAGCAAGGTACACACTTAGTTAAACTTGGGAAGGAAAGGGAACTCTTCTTCATTAACAGTACCAGTCAGCAGTGATTAATGTCATACATGTGCAGAGTGTAGCTGATGTTTCTTTGATCATCTTATCTGGGGGACAGTGTTTGCAGCATCAGGAGGCCAGAAGGAGCTCACAGACAGGATGAGTAACATCAGATGACGCAGAATGGTTCAACAGAGCCTGACACTGTGCAGAACCAACCACTCAATTATGATCTATTGTACAAAGGAATTATTATGCACTGAGGAAGAGGTACAGTGAAATTATCTTGTCCCTTGACTTAGCGAGGAGTACAGATAAAAGTCTTAGATTCAGACACCCTTGAACTTTGGAGGATTTCAGATCCAGGTGTGTAATTTGTGTCTATATGGTACCACAGGACTTCTTGTTGTCCTGGACCCATCACTATTGTATTGTTCTTTATTGAAGATAACACTTGGAAAATTTAGAAACATGTCATGAAGCCAGTGTGATAATTTTTTTCCTCCTAAAAACACTGCACATAAATGATTTGTTCACGAAAAGCAGCCAGAAAAACACTGTTGGAGCTCAAAGTCCTACATTTAAATGGAATATAGTTTCATCAATGCTGTAAAGCATTTCTCTTACACAAGCTCTTTACAATGCCAGTTCTGTTCAGGAAGGGTAGATGAATCGCGAAGTTTATTTAGCTTTTCACTCCATCAGTGAAATTGCTGATTGGTGTCAAATATGATGAGGGTGGTTATAGTGATAGGGACGCTTACTCTTTGGTGACAAAATTAAGAACTCCAATTCATTCCACACAGACTTTCCAACGCCCTTTTGATAGAAATTAGTTTTCATTCAGTCACTTCTCAATGGGGTTGCATTTAAATGAACTTTTTGAAACTCTCATGAAGATTGGTCAGACAAGGAACAATTCTGCTCTCCCAGCAAAATGTTGCTGGTGAAACAAAGAAGGATATTTTGCTTTCCCTTAAAAACAGATGGCTCACTCTGCTTGGTTGTACTAATAGAATTTTGCAAAACTGAGTTTCACTGAAAACTGAGACGTGAAAATTTTAGGTAGCCCAGTCACCAGTTCCTTGAGCCAAGTGGTCACTACCCTGCACTTACTTGTTTAATCCAGTAGGTTGTTTGATGAAGTAGGAATGAATACAGTTTTTGTTAGTGAGAGTGCCTGATGAAAGGAAGAATTAGAGGCCCTGGCACAGTCAAATTAGTATGAGGTAGTTGGAATAAAGGATACTTGGTGGGATAGGAAGGACAGACAGGGGAGAAAAGGAGGAGGAGTTGTGCTCTATGTGAGGGAGCAGTATGATTGCTCAGAGCTCCAGTATGAGGAAGGAGAAAATCCAGTTGAGTGTTTTTGGGTTAAACTTAGAAGCAGACGTAACAGAGGTGATTTTGTAGTTCGTGTCTGCTATAGGCCGCTAGATCAGGAAGATGAGTAGATGAGGCTTTCTTCAGGCAGCTAAGTCAAACTTCCAAATCACAGGCCCTGGTTCTCATGGGATACTTTAATCATCCGGACATTTTTTGGGAGACCAATACAGCAGCACACAGACAATCTGGGAAGGTTTTGGAGAATGTTGGGGATCACTTTGTGGTACAAGTGCTGAAGGAACCGACGAGGAGCCATGCGCAACTTGACCTGCTGCTCACAAACAGGGATGAACTCGTAGAAGAAATAGAAGTGGGAGGAAACCTGGGCTGCACGACCATGAGATCATAGATTTCATGATCCGGACAAAAGGAAGAAAGGTGAGCAGTAACATACAGACCCTTGATTTCACGAGAGCAGACTTTGACTCCCTGAGAGAACGGATGAGCAGGATCCCTTGGGAAATGAAGATGAAGGAGAAAAGAGTTCAAGAGAACTGGCAGTATTTTAAAGAAGTCTTACTGAAGGCACAGGAACAAACCATCCACAAACCATCCCGCTGCATAGTAAGAAATGCAAACATGGTAGGCAACCAGATTGGCTTAACAGGGAAATCCTTAGTCAGCTTAAACTCAAAAAGGATGCATACAAGAAGTGGAAACATGGACAGTTGACTAAGGAAGAGTATAAACATACAGCTGGAGAATGCTGGGCAGTAATCAGGAAAGCAAAAGCACAATTGGAACTGCAGCTGGCAAGGGATGCGAAGAATAACAAGAAGGGTTTCTACAGGCATGTTTACATTAAACAGGTTATCAGTGAAGGTGTGGGACCGTTACTGGATGAGGGAGGTAACCTAGTGACAGATGATGTGGGAAAAGCTGAAGTACTCAATGCTTTTTTTGTGTCAGTCTTCACAGAAAAGTCAGCTTCCCCATGACGGTCTTAGACAATGCAGTATGGGAAGGTGGAGGGCAGCTATCTGTGGGGAAGGAACAAATTCTGAGCTATCTAGAAAAAGTAGATGTGCACAAGTCCATGGGTCTGGATTTAATGTACCCGAGGGTACTAAGGGAATTGGCAGAGGTCATTGCTGAACCTTTGGCCATTATCCTTGAAGACTCTTGGAAATCAGGGGAGATACCAGATGACTGGAAGAAGGTAAACATAGTGCCCATCTTTAAAAAAGGAAAGAAGGACAATCCAGGGAACTATAGACCGGTCATCCTTACCTCAATCCCTGGGAACATAATGGACGGAATCCTCAAGGAATGCATTTTGGAGCACTTGGAAGAGGAGGAAGTGATCAAAAGTAGCCAACATGGATTCACCAGGGGCAAGTTCTGCCTGATCAATCTGATTAGCTTCTATGACAAGGTAACAAGCTCTGTGGACATGGAGAAGTCACTGGATATGATATACCTTGACTTCAGCAAGGCTTTTGATACAGTCTTCCACAACATTCTTGTCCATAAGTTAAGGAAATATGGATTGGATCCTTGGTCTATAAGATGGATAGAAAGCTGGCTTGATGGTCGGGCCCAACAGATAGTGGTCAGTGGCTCAAAATATCTGGATGGCTCGGTTCTGGGGCTAGTGTTATTCAACATCTTTATTAATGACCTGGATGAGGGACTGGATGACACAAAGCTAGTGGGAAGAGGTAGCTGTGTTGGAGGGTAGGGAGAGAATCCAGAGTGACCTGGGTAAATTGGAGGACTGGGCCAAAAGAAATCTGATGCGGTTTAACAAGGAGAAGTGTAGAGTCCTGCACCTGGGGCGGAAGAATCCTCAGCATTGTTATTGGTTGAGGACCAACTGGCTCAGCAGCAGTACGATGGAAAGGGACCTAGTGGTTATGGCAGATGAAAGCCTGGATATGAGTAAACAGTGTGCCCTTGTAGCCAAGAAGGCTAACGGCATACGAGGGTGCATTAGGAGGAGCATTTCAAGCAGATCTAGAGAAGTAGTTGTTCCCCTCTATTCAGCACTGGTGAGGCCACATCTTGAATATTGTGTCCAGTTTTGGGCCCCCCAGTATAAAAAGGATGTGGATTTGCTGGAGCTAAGTTCAGCAGAGGGCAACAAAAATGATTAAGGGTCTGGAGCACAAGACCTATGAGAATAGGCTCAGGGATTTGGGCTTGTTTAGTTTACAGAAGAGAAGACTTAGGGGTGATTTAATAGCAGCCTTCAACTTACTGAAGGGGAGCTCTAAAGAATAGGGTAAGAAACTGTTCTCAGTGGTGTCAGATGGCAGAACAAGGAGTAATGGTCTGAAGTTGAAGAGGGAGAGGTGTAGGTTAGATATTAGGAAAAACTACTTCACCAGGCAGGTGGTGAGGCATTGGAATGCATTGCCTAGAGAGGTGGTGGATTCTCCATCCCTCGAGGTTTTTAAGTCCCGTCTGGACAAGGTCCTGGCTGGGATGACTTAGTGGGGGTTGATCCTGCTTGAAGCAGGGGGCTGAACTAGATGACCTCCTGAGGTGCCTTCCAGTCCTATGATTCTGTGATTCTGTGATATGAAAGGGAAAATGTCACAGACAAGAGTTAGAGACAAGCTTGTGTATGACTCCTTGGTGTTAAAATAAGAATCAGAACTATATTTTTTGTTTAGTTATCAGGAGTCTGCTCCAAAGTCCTGACCTTAGTGCAAAGACTCCTTATTGACTTTAGTGGGCTTTGAATCTGGCCTTAGATAATTTCAACATAGCTGATGTGATGTGGGACAGCGAGCAGAATGTCAGTTTGGGGGAAAAGTCCAGTATATTTGGTTAAATGTTCAACACATCTTAATTTACTGCCAGGTTTAATTTGCCCCAGGTTTTCTGCATATGTTTCTATTCCTTTATAAGATCAGCAATTTGTTGTGATAATCAAATCACACACTTCAAAATCTCACCTTCTCTTTGCAAACACTTTGGCTGGGTCTACACAATCCCCTTCCATTCGGAAGGGGCATGTTAATGAGCGGGTTCGAAAGATGCAAATGAGGTGCTTCCATGAATATGCCGTGCCTCATTAGCATAATGGCACTGTGGCGATTCGAAAATATGGCTTTTCGAATTGTGCGCACCCGTGGAGACGGGGACCTTCCAAAAGAACCCCCCAGTTTTCAAAAGCCCCTTCTTAAGTTTTGATTTTGAGCTGAAATATCTTGTGAATCTAACATCAAAGTAATATAGTAACAACAGAGTAACAGAGAAAAGGCTTTCGAAAACTGAGGGGTCCTTTCGGAAGGTCCTGTCTCCATGGGCAGTGCGGGATTCGAAAAGCTGCGCTTTTGAATCACCGCGGCTGCCATTATGCTAATGAGGCACTGCATATTCATGGTAGCTCCTCATTCACCTTTTTCGAACCCGCTCATTAACATTCCCCTTCCGAAAGGAAGGGGCTCATGTAGACACAGGGTTTCTCTTTAGAAGTGACATTACAGCACTAAGGTACTTATGTCAAACTGTGCCTATATTTGCAGTTTTTTCTTATTCCTTGCAGTAGTCTGTTATCCATCCATCTGATGAAGTCCATAAACACCACCAGTGGCTTGCTTTATCATTGATCCACACCTTCTAAACTTACTGCAATCTCTGAAAGGGGAAAATTTTTTTTTGTATATTTTTGTCCATTTCCTTGGTTCCCAAATCATGTTGACTCGGTTCACTGTCCCAATGTACAATTCAAAGCATTAGTGTAATTAGCACCAACAGAATTACTGTGTAGTCTTAGTGCTACAAGTTATTTCTTAATACCCTTTCCAATTATCGGTGGTGACTTTTCTTTTTATCACGAAGTTTTGCTGACTAATTTCCTTTTAGGCTCCATATACTCTGTTGTTACTATATTACTCTGATACAGCAACATCATCTTTTTTTCCCCCAGAATTAAATAGTGCATTCTAAGGTACTTTCAGTAAGTGAATGCGTGTCTGACATGTTTACTTTCATCTTCAAAGGGTGCAGGCAAAAATGTCATGGTCAGAATAGGGATATTTCAGAAAGCTCTAAAGAAATCTTCAGAATAAAAATATCCCTACAATTTCTCACACTTTAGCTATACCTTTTGAGTAGATACAGGCACGAATAAATTAGAATTATGTAGGCAAGATAAGAGGTTTGCTGCCCATCATTCATACCTTGGTTCACTTTGTAGCAATGTTAGATTCACAAGATATCTCAGCTCAAAATCAGAACTAGCCAGAAGTCTTAATACATCATAAATTGCATAGCATGGCAGTGATCATAGAAAAAGTGGCCAAATCCAAAACTCATTGAAGTCACCGGGAATCACTGACTTGGGTGAGGTTTGGACCAAGTACAAATGATTCTTTCCCTACATCCTCTGATGCTAGTCCAGACAATTAAGATTTCAAGATCAGTATCCAAATCTATTGGGATTCCCTGGAAACTGCAGTCTTGTTAATACCCTTGTGAATGAAGCTGTTCTCATTCATGGAAGCCCAGATGATGACCGTGAAGAGGGGAGATGCCTCCACTCTTTTATTCCTTGAGGCTGATCATACTCTCATAAAGTGCACTCTCAGGGTTTGTCTAAACCAGTGGTTTTCAACCAGTGTGCTGCGGCATACTAGTGTGCCACGAGAACTGTCCAAATGTGCTGTGAAATGTCATTACTTTTTCTTTGCTTTGGCTCTTTGCAGAGTCACAGTTAGGGGGAATGTTGACCCTGCAGGAGCTGGCAAGGGAGCCTCCTCCACTCTCTGCTGTGGCAAGGGGTAAGGAGGGAGGGCAGGAGCCTGTTGGAGTTGGGACGTGGTTTAAATGCCATGTCATGGCCCCAACAGGCTGGCAGGGAGGGGAGCTGCTTTCAGTAGTTACTTGTTTATTCAACACCTCTAGCATGGCATTGAACAGATTTTGAAAAAGTGGCTGTGCTCACAGTCGAAGATGGTGTATTCTGTGGTGGAGAAGTAACACTAATGCATTTGATCCTTGTTTAGCTTGTTGTATGCACTGCTGTGTTGCAAACCTCTCTAATAAGACTGGAACTATAACAAATGTAAGTAAATGTGAAACTTACGAACAATCAATTCAGCTGAAAAAAATGGGTGTGCCATAGCACTGTCAGCACAAACACACTGAAGTTTGCTGTGTTACTGAAAAGTTTGGGAACCACTGATCTAAATTGACCCATGGGTCGAAGGGCAGCAATCGATTCAGTGGGAGTCGTTTTATCATGTCTAGTATAGACTTGATAAATCAATCACTGAGAGCTCTCCTTTTTACCCCAGTATTCCACTGAATGACATAGATAGCTAATGAGAGAGCACCAGCTTTCAACTTACTGTAGTGAAAACCCCCCAGGAAGTAAATCTAAGTACATCAGCGTCAGGTACATTCTTTACGTAGCTGAAGTTGAGTAACTTAGGTGGACGGTCCTCAGTAGTGTAGTAGTGCAACCTTTCCTAGGTTTTGTTGGAGTGCTGAAATTTGACCTTTTGACCTGTATATACAGTCCAAATGCCAATGATGCTTTTTAAAGTCACTAATGGTTCTACTTACAACTGCCTCATTAATAAATAAATCAAGATGCAGAGCTTTACCATTTAGGTGCTGGTTGGTAGCATTAGCTGGTCTTTTGTTAATCCACAGGCAGCATGGCTTTGAGCAAGCTCCCAGCTGCATGGGGGAGGCGGGATGGGGCTGAGCTCCGCATTGTATGCCGATGAAAATCAGCTCACATGCCACTCTTGGCATCCATGTTGGGGTTTGCTGACCACTGGTGTAGAACAAGCTTTAGTCTTGAAGAAAAATTTAACTACACAAGCTCCCCAAATGCCTTCTTAAAGGCATGCCGTTCTTTGAAAGTCTGTCACACCCTCTTCGTTATTTTTGATACAACTTTGTAGTTGCTGAAATCATGTGGGGTTATTTTTTCTTCTCACTTTTATCTGAACCCCATCTTTTTTTATGGGCCCATGGCCTGTGACCCAAAAAAGATTCCCCACCCCTGGAATAGGGGAACCCAGCCAAAATCAACTGATGTCAATGAACACACTCCCACTGATTTTATTGAGCTTTGACTCATAACCTAAATCCAGATCAGAAAGAACCAGAGATTCTTGCAGTTATAGTATCTGATAAACTAGCTTTCAGGAAAAAATCAAATAAACAACAGTAAATGTGTCCCGATTTGAAGATTCTTCCACACTAACCCTCATATTAGCTTTTTGCTTCATTCTCTGCCTTTAGGGAACTAAACTAAACCAACATGCTACATGGCTACACTGCTTGACAGAGGATGGTTTGTTAGTTTCACATTATTTATTGCTATTACTCTCAAGCAGTAAAATATATAAAATCTTCCAAACTCAGTAATAGATCACTGAGTCTAACATATGAAGACTTCTAGAAATCAAATTAACAGGTAGAAATTGCCTTCCTTTTCAATTATATTGTTAATTTTAACATTATGGCAGATAAAAAGAAGCTAAATAATAAAAAATAAAAAATGGAGCTAAAAGGTTACAGCTCAAAATGAGACTTATTTCAAAGTCAAGGAGCAAAGATTTTCACAGCTTCCCAAAAATCAGTTCCTATGGAAGGAAGACGGTTCAGCCTGAAATGCAACTGTTCATAGAGCTGACCGGAAACATGGTGTTTTACTCTAGACTGTGTAATTGTGTTAGGATTAATGAAAAATAGAAAAAAAAAGTTATTTTTATTTTCACATGGTTTATTTGAATGCCAAATAAATAAAGGTAAGATTTCATTCTAGGCTTCACATCTTTCTCTGCATTCAGTATGGTGGGGACCCAAAGTCATAGTCTGCCTTGGGAGCCAAAAAACCTTGGGCTGGCTCTGAGTAGGATGTTGCACCTGCATGTTAGTCCCCTCTCTGTTGTGCCTTATAGGCACAGTCTAATCCCAAATGATGCCCTCATTGATACAGCAAATAAACAGGACAATTTGAAGGTGGGTTCTGATGAGACATACATTTTTTGTTGCAGAAATGTCTGTTGTGTGAGTTTGAAAGCTTCATCCAGTCCCCTTACAGAGTATAATGTTATGAGCACTCATTGCATGTTCAAAATCCTTTTTCAAGCATCATCCCCATTTCCAACTTTCCTGTTCCACCTGTCTTTTGTCCCAAGGCACCACTCAGGTGGCAAACCATCCATTTCTTGTATTCCCATTAGTATCTCTGGTCCAAGTTCTACCCATGTTCTTATTTTCTTCACTGTGCTATATTCAGCAAACAGACTTATTTCTCAAGACAGAAATCAAAAGCACCTGCAAGCCAGCTCATTTCCCTTCTACAGTTCTTGGAGGGCAGCACTGGTGCAGAGTGGGAAAGAAACACTTGTCAAGTGTTAGAGGAACTATTTTTTCCTCTACTGTTATTGGAAAGGTTCTCTTAGCCTCCTGACTTCCTTAGGGACTGGTAACATATTGAAAAGATCTTTCATGCAGACAGATAACAAACTCACTGAAGGGCCACATCAGAAAGGAAAAAATACTTACCAGTAATGAGGTTTTTCACAATCACTTTGCCTTTCTCAGTCCTCCAGAGGAAGTTCTCTATTACATGGAGCCAAAACACAATGCTCCTTATTTTGGCAAACTTCTGAAGTGCAGATTTAATGAGTTCTACTTTGAGTGTTGGATGTTTTACCTCAGATATGGTGTGAAGGAAGATCACACTTCTCACATGCTAGGGTCCCTTCCATTCAACAAATTGGCGTAAACAGGACAATTTGAAGGGTGGGTTCTGATGGGACACAGTTGACTGAACAGTTGATCATCTCTGTGGGGGCCATGTGAGGGAAAGATCTGGGCTTTTAGTGGGCTGAACTATCTGGCAGAGTGAGTTCAGTCTTTTACCATACTAAGGTAGGAAAAGAAAGTTGCATATTACTGTGTGTGGCTCTCTGGAACAAGATCTTTATCCTGTCTGCTTTGGGCGTACATCCCTCCAGAGCTGCTGTAATATAATGATTTACCTAAGAGTCTCTGTCCAGACTTGTTCTTCCCTCAAACGTTATGTACTTTGCTTTGTGCCAGTTGGTTGCCAACGCTCTCCTCAAAAGATGGATGTATTTCAATGATACTGTACAGTTGCTCTTGAGATTCTAAGAGAAGAATGGACTTGATGTCTTAACAGTGCTTTTCTGCCTCTAATATCTATGATAGCTACAGCTTACAGAACTCCTGTGAGATAAAAATGCACAAATCAGCTGACTGTGCATGTGACCGCGCAGTTGAACACATAAATGGCCATTTGTGCATACAACTATTCTGTTTGCATTTGCAGCCATGGTGATTATGCTGACTTAATGTTGAAACCTGTGCCCATTAGTGGGTAACACATTCTGTCAGGGGCAAAACCTGGGATCAGAGACATGTCAGGTGATCTGACATTCAGTTCCCTCCTCTATCCACAGGCTTTAACATGTAGAGTAAGATCCTCCAGGGATGTATATTAGCGTGTTAATGTTTAACCAATGTGGCAGGGCCAGGCTGAAGGGCCCCTCAGAGGGAGCTCAAAGAAGCAGAAGGACCGACAGGGCAATCACAGGCAGCTGGGTGGGACATGGCTCAGCCTAATTAAAGCCAGCTGGCCCCAATGACTGGGCCAATAAGAGGCCTTTAAAACCCTTCACAGTGTGAAGGGGAGGGGGGACTGAGCGAGCGAGGAAGCAAGTAAGAAAGAACAGGTTTGAGAGGAGCAGACGAGAGCAGCAGGAACACCAGAGATCACAGAGGGAGAGCGGGAGCTTCTACAAGATCAAGAGTGAGGACCCGTGACTGCTACAACCTGGAGAAGGTAGCGGGGGAATTGTCTGGGGAAATGGCCTAGGGAGGAGAGTTGCTGTGCTAAGAGAGTCAGCTTCTCCCACTGGCAGCAGCACAGGGTCCCTGGGCCGGAACCCGGCATGAGTGGGCAGGTTCCCCCCAGACCACACCTCACCCCAGCGAGGGCAACAGGGCCTTTAAGGGGTCCTAATGGACAGAGGCCCAGGAATAGGACTGACTTTGTTACACATGGTGTCAAAGGTGGGATCTACCCACTGTGAGGTTTCACAGTGACCCTAAAGCCAACTATCTGGGCCCCTCGTAAAGAAGTACCCATGGAGGACAGGATACAGGCACTCCTGCAGGCCACGGCTGCCCAGCAGGAGGTGACCCAGGTCCAGAAGGAGATGAACTAGCTGCTGATGAGTCAGGCTGCCCAGGACCGCGCTACCCTGCAGGAGGTCGTGGAGCAGGTGAAGGCCCTGGCTTTCCAGATACCAAATCAGGACAAGACCCGGTCGGTACATGCTAGCTGTTACCTACAGAAGATGACTGGGGATGATGATGTTGAGGCCTACCTTCTGGCCTTTGAGAGAACCGCTGTACGGGAGGGCTGGTCCCAGGCTCAGTGGGCCAGTATTTGAGCCCTGTTTTTGAGTGGGGAAGCCCAGAAGGCATATTTTGACATGGCGGAAGAAGCGGCTTCTGACTACCCCCAGCTGAAGGCAGATATCCTAGCATGGGCGGGTGTCATGGCAGCAGTGAGGGCCCAAAGGTTTCATGAGTGGAAGTACTGGGAGGACAAAACCCCCCAAATGCAGTTGTTTGACCTAATCCAACTGGTCCGGAAGTGGTTGCGGCTGGAGGTCCACAGTGCAGAGAAGGTCATTAAGGTAGTCATCCTGGACAGATATATCAGAGGATTGCCACCCGACCTACGGGAGTGGGTTGGGTAGAATGACCCTGCTACCTTTGATGACCTGGTGGCCCTCATGGAGAGATGCTTGATGGCCAGGGAACTATTTCGGCCCCCCGGGGACAGGGTGTGGCAGAGCAAGGAGCCTGGCCTCATTCCCAGGGCCCCTGTTCCTGAAGCCCCAGAACGGGCACGGGCAGAGAAGAAGGGAGCAGGGGAACAGCTGGAGGGTATGAGGAATCCTGGGGACGAAGGTAGGGAAGGCCTGAGGGCCAGACCCAGCAGCCCAAAGAAAAGGTGGATGCTCCGCACAGGGCATAGGTGTTATGTCTGCGGGGAGCTGGGGCACATAGCCATACAATGCCCCAATCAGGAGGAGCCCATGCAATGTGGCGTGGGGTGCCTGCGAGATCCCTGCGCCCTGATTCACCTTTCTGGCATTTCAACAGCCCCCCATCAGTACACCCACCCGGTGAAGATGAACGGGATAGAAACAACTGCATTGGTAGACTCTGAGAGCGCAGTTACTTTGGTATCGGGGATGTTAGTGGGACAGGACCAACTGACCCGGACCAAACGCACAGGGATCTCTGTGTTCATGGGGATGTTAATTGTTATCCGGCCATACCAGTAAACATAGAGGTCCAAGACAGAGTCACAAACATAACTGCAGGAGTGGTTCCCAAGCTCCCTTATCCCATGGTCACAGGACAGGACTTCCTGGGGTTCAATAACCTCCTACAGCGTGATGGGGCTGAAGGAGATAGCCCGGTCCCAATCTTTTATGAATTTTCCCAGGACCTATTCTCAGTGCCTGGGAAGGCCCGTAAGATGAGGTGGGAGAGAAGGGCAGCCAAGAGGCTGGGAACCAGGATATTGCGTCACAGTCTGAAGCAGGTACTGGCAGGAGGGCAAACCTGTCTGACTACTAGGGGAGAAAGCAGAGAAGTAGGTGAGCTAGAGGTGGGGCCCCCCGACTCTGAACATGTGGGTCTCCCTCGGGAAACGTTTGGCCAGGATCAGGCCAATGACCCAGTGTTCCAGAATGTCCGTAAGGAGGTGGTCGAGGTTAATGGGACCCCTGTGGAGGGAAGGAGCAAAGGTACGGGGCCCTTATTATGTAATTAAGGGGGATTTGTTGTACAGAGTAGCCCGGATACAGGACCAAGAGGTGGAACAGCTTTTGGTACCTCAGAAGCACCGTAGGGTGGTAATGAAGCTGGCCCACAGCTACTTATATGGGGAGGGGGTATCTCAGGGTGAACAAGTCACTAGACTGCGTTCTGCGGAGATTCTTTTGGCCGGGGAAGTATATGGAATTCTGGAAATATTGTACTTCCTGTCCGGAATGCTAGTTACATGGGCCCTGACCGCACCTGCAGACCCCGTCAGTGCCCCTACCGATCATCGAGGTCCCCTTTGGGAGGATTGACATGGACATAGTTGGGCAACTAGAGAAGTCTGTACAGGGGCACCAGAGCATCCTAGATGTTGTGGACTGTGCCACCAGGTGTCCGGATGCTGTGCCCTTGTGCAATACCCTGTCCAAAACAATAGTGAAAGAGCTGATCCAGATTTTCTTGAGGGTGGGGATACCCAAGGAAATACTAACTGATCGGGGACCCCCTTTGTGTCCAAGCTCATGAAGGACTTATGCACCCTGCTCCAGACACACAGTCTGAGGACACCAGTCTTTCATCCCCAGATTGACGGCCTCGTCAAGCAATGTAGTAGACCTCTGAAGAGTATGATCAGAAAAGTTGAGCCTCGATGGCAAGGACTGTAACATGCTGCTTCCATTTGTCATGTTTGCTGTAGGGAGGTCCCTCAAGCTTTTACCGGGTTTTCCCTGTTGGACCTCTTGTATGGGCGTAACCTCCAGGGAATTCTGGACCTTGCCAAAGAGGCCTGGGAGGAACAGCCCAACCTGAGGCTCAACATCATTGACCATGTGCTGTAGATGAGAGACCAAATCACCAGAGTCACCCCAATAGTGTGGGAACACTTAGAGAAGTCGCAGAAAACCCAGCAAGCCCACTACAACCAGCAAGTGACATCCCGGAAATTCCAGGTGGGAGACCGGGTGATGGTGTAAGTGCCAACAGTGGAGAGTAAACTCCTCACCAGGTGGCAGGGGCCATATGAGGTGATAGAAGTTGGTGTTGAGGTGGATTATAAGGTCCATTAGCCTGACCAATGGAAGCCAGAGCAGATATATCATGTCAACTTGCTAAAACCATGGTGGGACGGAGAAGTGCAGCTGGCTGTTCTGGGAGCACCAGCACCAGAGGAGGATCCCCAGAAGTAGGTGGGGATATCTCCTGAGTTGACCCGATATCAACGCATGGAATTACTTTACATGATAGAGAGAAACTGTGCTGTGTTTTCAGCTAAACCTGGAAGAACGACAGAGGTGTACCATGACATCATTACCATCCAGGAATTAAAGTGAATGTCAAGCCCTACCGGATACCCGAGGCAAAGCAAAGGTAGCTCCAAGCAGAGGTTAAGAAAATGCTGGAGCTGGGCGTTACTGAAGAATCGTACAGCCAGTGGTCTAGCCCTATTGTATTGGTACCCAAGCCTGATGGAAGCCTACGGTTTTGCAATGACTTCTGAAGGCTGAATGAGGTATCGAAGTTTGACACCTACCCCATGCCACAGGTAGACGAACTGATCAACCAACTGGGAAAGGCCCAATTTCTGTCCACCCTCAATTTAACCGAGGGCTACTGGCAAATTCCTCTGACCCCAGGGGCCAAAGAGAAGACAGCATTCTCAACCCCAGATGGACTCTTCCAGTACACCGTCCTCCCCTTTGGTCTGCATGGCGTGCCTGCAACGTACCAAAGACTCATAGACAAGCTATTGCATCCACATACCAAGTATGCAGCTGCCTACTCAGACAATGTCATTGTCTGCACTCTGGATTGGGACACACCCCTTGAGAAGGTGGAAGCTGTGTTGGAGACCCTGAGGAAAGCTGGCCTTACGGCAAACCCCACTAAGTGTGCAGTTGGGTTAGCTGAAGCCAAATACCTTGGGTATATTGTAGGAAGGGGTGTGGTAAGACCCCAACTGAATAAAGTAGAGGCAATAAAATTTGGCCCTGTCCATCCTGAAAGAAGCAGGTCAGAGCCTTCTTAGGGCTGGTTGGGTACTACCGCCGGCTCATTCCCCACTTTGCCTCCAGGGCGTACCCATTGACTGACCTGAACAGAGCACGTGGCCCTGATATTGTAAAATGGACCCCAGCAGTGGAGGAGGCTTTTATAGACCTGAAAACTGTCCTCTGCAGTGACCCTATCCTCATTGCCCCTGATTTTAAGAAGGAGTTTGTCCTACAGACCAATGCCTCAGAAGTCGGGCTAGGGGCGGTATTGTTGCAGATGGTGGGGGAGGAGGAACATCCCGTCCTATACTTCAGCAGAAGGCTCCTGTCCCATGAGCAAAGATATGCCATGTGGAGAGAGAATGCCTCGCGGTGAAAAGGGCCATGGAGGCCCTACGCAGTTACCTCCTGGGGCGGAAGGTCACCCTGGTCACCGATCATGCACCCCTACAATGGATGCACTGCAACAAAGACAAAAACTCGAGGGTCACCAGATGGTTCCTGTCCCTGCAGCCCTTCAATTTCAAGGTGCAGCACAGATCTGGAAGCCAAATTGGAAACGCAGATGGCTTGTCCAAAGTACATTGTTGCATGACCCAAGTAGCCCAACCCCAGGGTGTTGAGCAGGGTGAATGGGATGGAAATGTGTGGCAAGGCCAGGCTGAAGGGCCCCTCAGAGGGAGCCCAAACAAGCAGAAGGACCTGCAGGGCAATCAGAAGCAGCTGGGTGGGACATGGCTCAGGCTAATTAAAGCCAGCTGGCCCCAATGACTGGGCCAATAAGAGGCCTTTAAAACCCTTCACAGTGGGAAGGGCAGGGGGAGAGAGAGAGAGAGGTGAGCAGAGAGACAGAAGGAGATGGGAGCAGAGAGAGAACAGGTTTGAGAGGAGCAGAGGAGAGCAGTAGGGGCACTGGAGATGACAGAGGGAGAGCGGGAGCTTCTGCAGATCAAGAGTGAGGACCCGTGACTGCTACAGCCTGGAGAAGGTACCAGGGGGAATCACCTGGCATTTAACTGGTTAACTAATTAAATGGGATTTTACATCCCTACTGCATATTGCCATAGCTCCAGTGACTTCAGCTAGGTCAGCACTTGCGCTGTTAAGTAGCAACTTGTGCTGCTGGAGCTCCAGTGCAGTCAGTTGAGTTATGCTAGTTTACACTAGCTGCAGATCTGTCCCTCCCCCCCGTCCACTAGAATGGAAAGAAGGCATTTTTCTGGTGGGCATTAAATCTGATTTATGAGAGTCTGTGAACAGGTACCTGTATAGCAATTGCCTTTTGCTGCGTTACAAAAAGAAACTGCACTCTAATATAACTCTGTTAATAAAAATGAAGCTAGTGCTATTGGTGCTTGAGGCACAAAACAAAACAACAGTCTTGTGCAAGACAGCTACTTGGTAAAATGTTTCACCTAATGTCTCTGGAAACAATGATTGAAATATCAGGGTCAGTTGGGTTGAAGATGTAGAACCTGGGGACGGGGAACGAAGTGCAGTTTTTATGGAGAAATACACAGAATAAATCAAAGGGTGGATTTAAAAAAAAATTCTCTGGCTGATTCTGTACTCTGGAGGATCATAGGTTAGTTTTCAGACTCCCACTGTTTGGATTATGCAGTAAATGTCAGAGTGTAGAAACTGATGAGAAGGGGCTGGAATATAATGGAGAAATTCAAAGCAGGAACCTATCTGTTAGAAAGTGTCTCCCACTCATAAAGGAGAGGTGATATTTATGCTGACATGCACATAGCTGGATGGATTTTTAGAGAGGGTGAGTGGCTCATTAACCTCTAAAAATGAACCTCACCTATTCATATATTTTATTAAAAATACAATAACACATTATAGCTACGTCTACACTGGTATGCTACATCGAAATAGCTTATTTCGATGTAGCAAAATCGAAATACGCTATTTCAATGAATAGTGTCTACACATCCTCCAGGGCTGGTGCTGTCGACGTTCAACGTCGACATTGGACAGCGCTACATCGAAGTAGGCGCTGCAGGGGAGCGTCTACACACCAAAGCGGCCCAAATCGAAATAAGGGTGCCAGGAACAGCTGCAGACAGGGTCACAGGGCAGACTAGCACTTCTGGGGAAACAGCAAGCCGCTCCCTTAAGGGGTCCCTCCCAGACATACTCAGCCTGAACAGCACGCGGTCTGCAGAGCCACAGGCATGCACACCTCGTGGAAGCAGCATGGACCCCCCAGCAGCAGCAGCAGCAGCAGCAGCAGCAGCAGCAGCAGCAGCCAGAGGCCCACACACCCGCCCCTGGAGGAGCAGTGGTTGCCCTGCTCAGTGCCATGCAGGAGGCAGCTGATCATCTTTTATTTCAGGAAGATGAGCTGTCCTCGGGGGATGAGGAAGCAGCCCCAGACCTTGCTGCCCTCCCAGCCCCTCCCCTACCACACACACCACCGGCTGTGGAGATATCCCACAAGCACAGACTGGTGGGAGCAGCTGGTGCTCGGCGAGTGGGACAATGACCGCTGGCTCCAGAACTTCTGAATGATCTTGCAGACATTCCTGGAGCTCTGCCAGTGGCTCTCCCCTGCCTTACGGCACCAGGACACCCCCATGCGACGTGCCCTCACCGTAGAGAAATGGGTCGGCATCGCTGTCTGGAAGCTGGCCACTCCAGACAGCTACCGATCCGTAGGGCAGCAGTTCGGCATGGGCAAGGCCACCGTCGGGGCTGTCCTCATGGAGGTAAGAGGACCCGGGGGGGGCGGGGAGCCCGGGGGGGGAGGGCCAGACACACCTTGCACACCCCTCACCGGTGCTCTCTCATGTTCTTCCCCTGCAGGTCGTCCGCGCAATCAATGCCCTGCTCCTCCACAGGCTCGTGCGGCTTGGGGCCCAGAAGCTGCCATAGCGGGGTTTGCCAGCCTGGGCTTCCCAAATTGCTTCGGGGCTCTGGATGGGACCCATATCCCCATCCATGCCCCAGAGCACAGTGGAGGATGCTTCCTCAATAGGAAGGGATACCATTCCATGGTCCTCCAGGCCTTGGTGGACAGCCGGGGCCGCCTCTTGGATATTTATGTTGGCTGGCCTGGCAGCACCCACGATGCCCGGGTGTTCAGAAATTTGGGCCTGTGCCGCCGGCTGGAGGCAGGGACCTACATCCCCCAGCGGGAGATCCCTGTGGGGGACACCACCATGCCCCTCTGCGTCGTCGCAGACGTGGTGTACCCCCTCCGGCCCTGGCTCATGCAGCCTTACACGGGCCATGTCACAGCCAGCCAGGAGTGGTTCAACACACACTTGAACCATGTGCACCAGGTGGTCGAGCGCACTTTCGGCTGCCTCAAAGGGTGTTGGAGGTGTCTCCTCACCCAATGAATGCAGGTCTCACCAACATCCCGCAGGTTGTGGGCGCATGCAGTGCACTCCACAACCTGGTGGAGAGCAAGGGAGAGGCCTTCTTCCAGGGCTGGGCTGTGGAGGCTGGCAGGGGCGACGTCCAACCATCTGCTGCCCCCAGTCGCCAGGTCGACCCTGAGGGGATCTGGGTCCGGGAGGCCCTGCGGGCCCATTTTCACCAGGCTGCGGGGTGAACGCTGGCAGGGCCGGCTGTGGGTGAGCCACCTACTGCACCCCCCCATCCTCCACAACACTCCATGCCCCCACGCCCACACCACAGAGAACCCGAGAGCACACCCCCCCGCACACTTCTGTACCATAAAAAAATGGAATTTTTTTAAACAAAACCCTGCAACCCTTTGTATTATTAATAATATGAAAACAGAGAAATAAGGGGGGAACTATGTGCATGGGGGGGCAGTTACAAAACAGAGGTCAAACAAAAACTATTTACACCAACATGGGGGGAATGAGTCCAAAGGAGAGGACCTTGGGGGGCAACATCTTCGGCCATGCATCCCTATTGTCCTGCGCCTGGTGTTGGGGGGCGTGACCCACGTCTCGGCTGGAGGCCTGGTCGAGGCTGCGTGGGGGCCAGGAGAACCGGCAGGTATGGCCGGGCGGTGTCCGGAGGCCCATGGTCCCCCTCGGTGGCACTTCCTCCTCGCCCCAGAGCCCCAGCAGGTCCCGGATCTCGGCCTCGGTCCGGGAGGGGCCCCACTGCCTCTTCCCCCTCTGGCTGGCAGGCTGGGAGCCCTGGGTCCCCTTGGGGAGGTGCCCTGTGGGTGCTTGGGGGGCTGGCTGGCTGCCATGGGGTGCAGGATGGTGGGTTGGGGCTGCGGAGAGACGTGCAGGCTGGGCACGTGGCTGTGCTGCTGCCTGCATGAGCTCTCAGCTTCCTGCACAGGAAATAAGGGGGCGGGGAGCTTTAAGGGGCTGCTGCATGCAGCGACCATAGAGCTCAGGGGCTGGAGAGAGCGTCTCTCAACCCCTCAGCTGATGGCCGCCATGGAGGACCCTGCTATTTCGATGTTGCAGGACGCGGATCGTCTACACATACCCCACTTCGACGTTCAGCGTCAAAGTAGGGCGCTATTCCCATCTCCTGATGAGGATAGCAACTTCGACATCTCGCCGCCTTACGTCGATTTAGCCGGCAAGTGTAGACGTGGCTTATGTGTGTTAATCTATATTCAAATATAGACCCGGTGTGCAAGAGCATTGTTTTGTAAGTTGACCATTTCTTTTTGCATGTATGTAATTGAACAGGTCATCCATGGCTGTCCCTTAGGGCTCAGACATCTAAGCTGTTTCATCACTGTATAGACTTCTGGGCCCATTCCCATCTCTCAAGGTCCTTGAGCTTGTGCTCCATCCTGAGCCCAGAAATTTGCACAGGGATGAAACAGCCCCAGAGCTCAAGCCCCATGAACCTGAGTAGGCTGGCACAGGCCAGCTGCAGGTGTCCAGATGTGATGAAGACACACCCTGGGAGCCCATCTTTGCTGTAGAGTTAGCTCCAGCTATTTCCTCTCAGGTTAGCCTGAATGAGAGCATCCATGCTGCAAAGCAACACTTCAGAGACTGAGACCACAGTGGTCCTGCACTCATTTGTGTGAGCTGTGCAGGCTTCTGGACACATATCCTAAATCTGCACCACAGAGAAAAGTGCTGTATTAATTCTCTTTCGGTGAATCGTGGGAGAATGTCTTCCCTTTTTGAGCACAAAGGGAGAATTGTGGGAAGACTTTGGAGGGTTAGTGTCCTCCAACTGGTGCTAGCCTGTTTTCACACTGTGATACTCAAGTTAGCAGCTGGTGAGTAGTGGTCATGTGAGTTTTAGCCAGTGCCCACTTTGAGTTTAAAGCATCCCTGCACTTGAGTTCAAGGGGTTTTTGGTCGGTTTATTTGGTTGGTTGGTTAATTTATTTTTTTTTTGAGTGGACAGGACTGGAGTAGGGTCAACATGGCAGCAAGGACAAGCTCTTACTTTAGAAGATATTAAGCTGGCTTTCAGACTCTACACAGAGGTAACACAGTGCTCAATGACTAATGTCCCTCTGTTCCAGACATCCCCAAATGGTGCACATGGTCGTACAACCCTTTTCTTCCCCAGAGGAAAGGAGGGGCTTCTCCTCTGCCAGGTCTGGTAACATCATTCCCTCCTTCTGCGTGGAGTGGGAGGTGGGAGGAGCCCAGTCTGACTGTAGCTCTCACTTTCCCTTTGTCTGCCTTCTTCATGGGAGTTAGAGAGGAAGTTTGGGTCTCCCCTGCTTAGTGAAACAGCAGAAACCCCCCTACTTCTCCCTTCCCTGCCAGTGTGAGACTCCAGGACTGCATAACTGCATTGAAAAAATTGACATATTTTCAATGTCCTGCACAGTGTGGGACCCTTGAGAAGTAAGCACCAAGCTGTGTCTCTCCTGAACCTTGATTTCTGTGATCACAAACCAACAGAGACTTGAGTTTGGTTTAAGATCTGATCTGGGTTTTGGGCAATAGGGAAATACTTTGAAATATGAGTATGGTTGCACTGGTTTTAGCATATAAGATGTTGAAAATGAAAGACTGTCCCTCTTACTTTGACCTTCTGAGAACTCAGAACCTAGGGTCCAGCTGGCTGGGCTCTGAAACTAGGGACAGATTCCACAGACTCCCTGGAAGTTAAGCAAGCCCTTTCCCAGAGTTCCAGGGTTGTGGGCACTCTGAAGTACATTTTACTGCTTCAGGGCACTTGATAGTTGAAGAACCTTACACAAAAATGTTGCAAAAGGGTTGGGAACCGATGCCTCATTACTTCAGTCAATAAAAGAAATAGTTCAAATCCTGCCTTGGTTTCCTCACCACCACCCTGGAGCGTTCTTCAGGATGGTGGCTTTTCAGGATTCCAGATCCTTTCTTCTGTGCCTCTGTTGTCATGGTTTCTCTTGAACATGGTGTATGCTCTATCCGCTGGCCAGCTTCCTTTGATTGGATGATCCCACAGTGTAAAAAATTTCCTAACCCTTCCAAAAGCCTGTGCCTTTGTTCCTCTCCCTTGTCCAAGCTTCCTTTACCTCTTTATATTCTTGATTGAACATCTCTGTCCCTTTGTTTTCCTATTTGGAGACTTTGTATTTTCCATTTCCTTCTCCCTGTGGATAAATTTGGATGAACTGTCTTTCTTCCAGCTCAGGCATCCTCTTTAGCATGCCCATTGTCTGTCCAGTTAGAGTACAGTCATTCAAATGAACACCTCCTTTTGTTTCTTCTGTAGCTTCTGGCAGAGTGGGTGATAAACTGCTGAGACTATAGATATTGGAGCTAAGGATGCTGGCAGTGCTGCCACACCCCCTGATTTGAGGTGGGTTGCATCACAGAGAGGGTTTATCATTTGGTTCAATGGCTCTCAGCACCCACATTATGCAAATTGTTCCTGCACCCCTGGCAGAGAAACCACACATTAAATCATTTAGTGACCCAATTTTATAAAAGTAACCAGAGTTCATAAGTTGTGTGTAGATTCCCCAAACGGGCACATCGGTACAAATTGGTGTATAAACAAGGCCTTGATTAGGTAGTAGCAATTGAGGTGCGGCGTGTCCCTGGGGATGGATGACCTGCTGGGAGGAGTTGATGAAGATGCAATGGAGGGCCATTAATGTCAGCTTGTCGTTGATTCCAGTAATGCCTTTCTCCTAGATCGTTATTGCTAGGGTGACAGAAAGGGAAAATACAATATGTTTATGGATTTTTGTCTGGGTGATGTTGTGTGTGTATTTCAGTGTGTAATACACAGTGATGCTGTACCGATTTGTCAGCAGGCAGATTCACAAAATATGTCTTCTGAAATGTCTTTGAAAGGTGTTTCACTACTACATACCATTTGCTTTTATGTACCAGAGGTCTGTACTTTATAGGCTGAAAGGCAGCGTAGAATTGTAATACAAGATTCTTACTGCATCAACTCTGGATCTCACTTTTCTTACGGACGAGCAATCAAATAGAAGTTGATCAGAGTCTTAGCCCTTGAAAAAACAGTGGAATTATTTTGGGAGCGAATTACCGCTATAGTACTACAAGACAGTAATTGTACTGGTGACTCTGAAATTTACTAGCAGTCATCAGAATACTTAAAAAGTTCAATTACAGTATCTTTCATTTCACTGCAAAGAGCAGAGCTGGCCCAGCGAGGCCTGGCTGGTGGGTGGGACCCAAGGCAGCATGCTGATAGCAGAGCCCAGCCAGTGGGCAGTGGCTGTTATAGTCAGTTAGAGCACAGGGCCCTTAAGGTGCAGAGCCTAAAGCAACCACCTGGTTCACCTTGCCCTAAGGCCAGGCCTGGCAAACAGCAGTATCTCAGAACACTAGCACAGGAAGTGAAGTAGAATATTCTGTGCACAAAGGAATCTGCCAGAGGAAATATGGGTGGGCAGAAGCATACAAAGCAATGTCTTGGTGAATTTCTGGGGGTTCTGTAAAACAGTGATCATGACATACCAGGCAGATGCTTGAATAGAATCTGAAACAGAGGAGTATTCTGGTGAGGTGCTCTTGTGAAGACACATTCAGCCACTGCCCACCTCAGCTGAAAAGCTACCATGGTACAGTCATGCTTTTTTATGTCCTTGGAACCCTGCCAGGTGGAGAGAGAGCTTGACAGTAGTCCTGCAGCAGGTTCACTTGGGAGAACTTTCAAAATGTCTTTGTGGTGTGTATTTGTTTATATATGGAAAAACCAACCAAACTTAGAAAACCTACTCTGTCCCCTAAAACTGGTTGGGGGAACAGGGAAAGGTAGAAATGAGTCAGTGACTGCCCAAGGTTCAGAGAGATTTATCCCTAAGGCAGGAAGAGACTGAAACCTATTTTTTAAAATTTATTTCCATACAGTTATTTTCTTAATATGCAAAACAAATAGCAGACTATTGATTAGTCTTGCTCTGCACTGGGCAGATTTTGCTGAGCAGACTCAATATCAATAGCTCAAAATCTGGGGAAAAACCAGTGAACATGGAGCATGTTTGACCCAGCAACCTTCACACTGTGTCTGTGGTAAAAGGGAAGAGCAGGCATTGGAGATGATAATGAAGGCACTTGTTTTAGTGCATATTAATATGCACAGCCATCAAATGCTCTTCCTGCCAGATTTTCATTTTGTGAGCAAATTGGATGAGACTTAAAAGAGCACAGGGTGAAATACTGATACGTAGATCCACATTTCTGACGCCTGAGTGCCCTTTATTGTGACCAAAATACATCAACAGTAAAAGTAACAAGGTACGCTGTGTTGAAGACCTGAAGTCACTTCTGGCCTCTGCCACTGATGTGACTTTGGAAAAGTCACTTCACCTTTCTGTACCTGATTTCTCCGTGGGAATATTGATGTGCAGCCTTCTTTGTAATGAGCTTGGAGACCCAAGTTGCTAACTCTTGTGATGGTGGTTTTATTATTATTGTGTTTTGCAATCTTTTCATTATTAAAAGATGATAGCAGAAGCTGCCTTCCGGCTTCCAAGATGGTCTTGCTGTGATGGAATGAGCATATCTCTGTATTTGGTCCTGACAGAACTGCTTCTGGAATCCTGTGTCCAACTCTGGTGGTTGCAATTCAGAAAGGATATTGGTAAATTGGAGTGGATTCAAAGAAGAGCCAGAAAAATGATTAAAGGATTAGAAAATGGGCCATAGCAATAGACTCAAGGAGCTTGATATATTTAGTTGAACAGTGAGAAGATGAAGGGGTGATTTGGTGACAGTCTGGGTATACCTTCCTGGGGAACAAAAGGGCTCTTCAGTCCAGCAGAGATAAGTATAACATGATCCAATGCCTGCAAGCTGACCAAAATCAGAACAGGAATAAGGTGTTATATTTTAAAAGGAATTAATCACAGGAACAATTTACCAAGGATTGTGGTGGGTTCTCTATCAGTAGCAGTTTTTAAATGAGGATTGGAAGATTTTTTTTTCTAGTGGATATGCCCTTGGAACTATTTTGGGGCAGTTCTCTGGCCTGTGCTAGGCTGGGTCTACACTTGCTGCAGAAGATTGAATGCTCAGGTTCGATCTTCTGGGGTCCTGTTTTGTTCTGGGGTCAGTGTCAACCTCAGAACTCCTTGTCAGCCACAAAGATTAAGGAATGCCGATGGGAGGAGCTCACCTGTCGGCATTCTGTAGTGAGGACAGGGATGAATATTGATGGCTGCAAAATCGATTTTTGGTATGTAATTGGAGTACCTAAAATTGCATAGCAGCCATCAATATTCAAGGTAAGTGTAGACCCAGCCCTACACAAGAGGTCAGACTAGAAGATCACAATGGTCCTGGGTGGTCATAGAATCTCAGACTGCACTGCTGGAAATGGGTTCTGTATAAATTATGATCTATAATTTCTATAGCATTGAAAGTTGGTTAGCTGCTGTGGAAAAGATTTTCACCAATGTGTAAGATTTAGGAGGACAAGCCTCATTGAGAACCGAGGGGATTAGGTGCTTTTGTAAATTCCATCTATTATACTTACAAGCTAGGCCCAGACTGTGACTGACCTAAATATGAATATACATGATGCAGAGTGCATCCACGAGTCCTCTTTTTGGTTGTGTACATTCCATCTGTCAAAATGTTCCCAGCAATAGAGGGACAGCTCCCTCTGTAGCCCTAGACGCTGTCTCCCAAGCAGTGGGAAGATGTTGCGGTATGGCCCAACCCATAGACACACACAGAGCACACCGTGATGGTAACAAGGTAGGAGCATGTCCTCCTGAACCTCCCAGGCATGGGCCTGTTCCCACAGCACCCTCGGGCTTCTTAGGCACATTAGAACCAACTTGGTATAGAAGGAGGCACTGGTGGGTAGATGGATGTGGATACCACTTCCACAGCTATGCGCACAGGTATAAATGTGATGAAAGATCTTGGAAAGGTCAAAGCCAGCGAAGACTCAAGATAAAATCTAAAAAGAAAAACAAATGATAAACAATTACCACAATTACCTATTAAGACAATTACCAATTAAATTCAGTCTGTATCTTCCTCATTCAGTACAGCATTCCAGTCTGGTTTCTAGGTCTAGGGCAAGAATTTGAACAGACCTCCGTGCAGCGGGACTGACAGCCACCGCAGGCCTCCAGGTAGTGGTGGGAGAGGGCCTGGGCTCAGTGGCTCTGGAAAGGGGCAGGGCTAACGGTGGAAAGGGCGAGGCCTAGGGCAGTTCAGCCCATAGCACCGCTTAGACCATGGTGCTGCTCCCCCCGCCCCAGAGGCACGCAGAGCAGTACTGCTGTAGCATCTCAAAGGGTCCTGGAGCTTCAGCCACAACCACTGCTACTGCAACAATGGCCTAAGCTCCAGGACCCTTTGAAAAGCAGAGCCCGGGTGCAACTGCCCTCTTTGCCCACGCCCCCTTCCATCAGCAGGTCTGCATCCATGGTAGGGCTTCCTCACAGTTTTGGTCTTTGTCCAAACATGATCTCGGCAGTTCAGGAAAACATACGCTGATGGCAGGAATTCAGAAGCCAATTGAACTCTAACTGACAAACTGCAGCTGGCTGAAGAATTTACATATAAATAGGTGATAGAGAAAAAGAAGAATTATTATCCCTGTTTTACAGATGGGTAACTGAGGAACAGAGACATTAAGATCTGTGGATAGATGTAGAATTTCAGCGCCTCTGATAATCAGGCTGTTTGTGTATGAAATGGGATACTAAAAATGGAAGGACCCCAAATCAGTTTTTACTGTCAAAAACATTAATGGTACATCTGCTGACTCCAAGACTTGTTTTCCACCTACTTGAGCATATTCATTCCCATGTTGCATTGTTTACTCCTCATAGCCATGTAATATTCACTCTAATACTTACAGCAAGTTAAGGATTTCCAAGCAGGCATAGCAGCCTGCCCATGCACTGTGCAATACACACTCATGGTCTGAATGTGGACCTCTGTTGTAATTTCTCATAAGACTTTAATCCAGACTTTCATTGGTTCATATACTTCTTGTACTAGTTCAATCCATGCAGACTGCACTGTTTCATCTCTTTGCTTTCATCACTGATGCCTGTTGCTTATTAGTCTAATCTGTTTTCCTTAGCAGCAGCGGCTTACTATTAATACCTAACATTTGCCCTCAAAACTTTTTGACACTGGGTATGGGATCAAAACAATTAAAACATAATTTTCCACTATATGATGATAATTCTCCCTCGTCAGTGAACATTAGGAAATGGCATTATTGTAAAGGCCCAATTACCTTTTTTATGAGCACTGTATATTTGGAAAGTAATAAAACAGAGTTATAAAACCTAGATGATTAAGAAGCTCAGAGATGCTCTGCATTTTTAAGAGGCAGGAGATGGGGAGAATATTCTTTTAATTGTATCTGACTTCAGACTGACCAATGATTCGTTACTTTCAAAGCAATAACATTACCTGGGAGGCAATAAAAGGAAACACAGGGAAGTTGTATGATGAATGATTCCTAGTGGGTAAAAGGTGTAGGAAAGGAGAGTGGTTAATGGTTAAAGTAGTAGCCGGAGAGTCAGGACTCTTGGCATCTCTTCCCAGGTTTGATTCTAATGTGCTGTGTAGTCTTGGGTAAGTAGCTTTAACTTCTGTATGCCTCACTTTACACTTTGTTAAATGAGGTCTAATAATACTACCAAAGTAGGAGTTTTGAAGCTTAATTTATTAATGCTTACAAAGTATTTTGAGAGGTTTTGCATGAAGGCAGCTAGATAAGTGTAAAGTATAAGAAAGGAAAGCATGGAGCATGAACACACACAGTAATTTTTATGGGGAAAAAAACCCCCCACAGGATAAGGGCCATATATGATGATGGACTGGAGATGTTCCTGTGACTTTATAACAAGAGATTGATCAGCTTTGTTTAACCTGGGCAGGTATGACAAGCCTTCAGATAGATTTTTGTCTTGGAGCAGTTAGTCAGACACTTACTTGACTTTATGCCTCATTGTGCCTCTGGTGTCTTCAGCAATGTCAGGATCAGGTTCTGTATGTCCTTTGCAGATGATTGAAAGGTGTTTAGCACAACCCTAAGCTGCCTCATATTGCAGTCCTCCCTTGGTAATCCAGAACCTTAACACACTTCCTTCCAGAGATGATTTACTGATGTACAGGTGTAGTTGTGGAAAGGAGAGTGAAAAGAAGGGTGTGTGTGAAAGTTGCTCAGTTTAATCAGACTTGCAAAGTCACCAGGAACTTTTGTATCTCACCGTCGGAGACCACTGCACACACAAATTCTGGCACTACTATTTTCAAATGTGTTTGTACTAGAGAGAGCCTAGTGCACTCCTCCTGGTGCAAGATCTGAGGCCTGAGCCAGACACCATGAACCAAACTCAGGCCATGTATTAAAGCAAATGACCGTAAGTAAGGGTAAGGTTTTGTCATGGGTCACAAAAAGTCACAGACAAGCATCAAGCAATAAATGAAGTCATGGAGCCCTTGACCTGCCTGTGACTTTCACTAAATACAGCTGTACAAGGCATGGAACAGGGGTGCATAGCACTGGGTGCATGAGTGCAGGGCCAGGGTGAAGGGCACAGCTGCAGCCTGAGCTAAATGGAAAGGAGCCTCGCTCCAGCCAGAGCGTCAGCCTAAGAAGTCACGCAAGTGCAGTAAAGTCCCAGAATCTGTGGTTGCCGTGACTTCTGTGACTAACTCGTAACCTTTACAAGTTCAGTGTCCAGTATGTTAACTTGGCATAAGTACTGCTGTCATTGCTAGAATACACTGACTAGGGAACACACATTCCAGTAGGCTAGCACAAGTACACCCCAAGTCTGGCAAAACATAAGATGTTTTGACAGAAGTGGTAAATAGCAACACTCGGCAGAAACACCAGGAAGGGACCAGGTGGAGATTTAAAAAAACATGTCACTAAACTGGTCAAGTTATATGTAAGTTGTTCATCCCAGATTGTTTGTCTCAGTCTATAAATGTTGGGGTACTTGACTTTACCTTTGTCCAGCCTGGGGAAAGCCTTAGGGGGCACATGTTGCCCATTGAACAAATTATATCACTTCACTCCATCATCACAGACAACAGCCTCCAAAAGTCTAATGTTGTGTGCGTGTTTGGTTTTCTAGACATACTGTTTTATAGGTTCACAGCTCTCTTACCTTACCCATGCTATGGAGTGAATGTTCCAGCTCTCTTCTTTAACTTATGTAGGCCGTGTCTACACTAGCCAAAAACTTCGAAATGGCCGTGCAAATGGCCATTTCAGAGTTTACTAATGAAGCGCCGAAATACATATTCAGCGCCTCATTAGCATGCGGGCGGCCGCAGCACTTCGAAATTGACGCAGCTTGCCACCGCGCAGCTTGTCCAGATGGGGCTCCTTTTCGAAAGGACCCTGCCTACTTCGAAGTCCCCTTATTCCTATGAGCAGAGGGGAAAAAGGGGACTTCGAAGTAGGCGGGGTCCTTTCGAAAAGGAGCGCCATCTGGACGAGCCGCGCAGCTGCGAGCTGTGTCAATTTTGAAGTGCCGTGGCTGCCCGCATGCTAACGAGGCGCTGAATATGTATTTCGGCGCTTCATTAGTAAACTTTGAAATGGCCATTTGCATGGCCATTTTGAAGTTTTTGGCTAGTGTAGATATAGCCGTAATGTTGCAATTGCTCCCACTAAAAAGTCCATTTAGCTCCTTCCAGGATTGCCTTCAACATGTGTTGGCTAGATTTGGCATACAGGGGGTCATCATGTTCCTCTGAGATTGCTAAAGTTCCAGACTACTGCTGCGTCATTCCCAAATGTCTGGGGCAGGTCTCTTGTAGTGGCACCCCTTTTCATGGCTAAGCTGCTAACTTAGTTCTCTCCCTACTGTGATAGGTTACTGTAAGAGAAGACCCCTTGGGAATGTTCCCCAGTGTGCTGATCATGCCATTAGCACCCACCTTCTTATCCTATGACTCCTCTCTGCCCTGTCCTGTTGGGTCAGATCCTCTGGTTTTACCCAGACAAGGCACAGAGTTGGGCTTACCACTCCCCTCCAGAGCAATGCAACATTCATTTATTTTGGCTCTGGAAAGATGCAGCTCTAAGGCACAACACCCAGGAAACCAACCCCCAAAAGGAATCAAAATCCCAGCTAAATTCATGTCTCTCCAGGCAAAAATTTTGCACAGAGAGGGCCTGTCAGAAAAAACTCTCTTTATCAGTGAAAGGGAGATATAAGGGAGATATGCACAGAGGTGCCCCCTCCCCAGTCAATAAATACATGCACTGGGCTTGATCATAAACAAAACATCATTATTAAACAGAAGGATTTTTCTTTTTTAATTTAAGTGGTTGTAAGTAACAAAAAACATACAGATCAAAATAAGGAATTGAAATGAAGAGAAAATGCAAACATAGTTTGCACTTCCCTAGTAGAAGTATGGCTTACAGAGTCTTACTGTAAAGAACAGTTCTCATGTCAGGCAAAATCTTCAAACCTGAGCTGTTCTTTTTCTCTGATTTGGGTCAACAGTCTTTCATAGTTCTTTGTTGCGTCTTAGGTTATGTTAGGCAGACTCCAACACAGGCTGAAGACAGAAAAACTAGTAGCTTCCCGTTGCATAAATAGACTTCTTTATTGATCAAGAAATCTTTGAGGAGTAAAGGGACTTTGAAGTTGGCCAGGCACTTTGAAGTACCAGCAGGTTAGCCGCAGCTACACGCGAGCCAGCACTTCAAAGTTTAACACTTCGAAGTTGCCGTGGGGGAGAATTAGCTTAATGAAGTGCTGCATATGCAGCGCAGCACTTCATTAATAATCTCCTGACACCTTACTTACCATGCTCCCTTCAAAATAGGGAGCTAGTGTAGACATAGCCTTTACGTTTATCACCTAGTCAGTAAGATTGAAGCATCAGTAAAGACGCTCAGTAGCACATTTAAAACTGTAAACCAAGGGTCAGCAACGCCTAGCATGCATGCCAAGAGTAGTATGCAAGCCAACGTTCATTGGCTTGCGAGGCAGGAGCTCGTTCTTCCTCCTCCTCCCCCATGCAGCTGGGAGTTTGCTCACCGGTGGATTAACAAAAGACCAGCTAATAGTTCCGCCACCACCTAACTGGTAAAATTCTGGACCTTAATTTATTTATTAATGAAGCTGTTGTAAGTAGGACTATTAGTGATTTTAAAAAGTATCACCGGCACTCGGACTGTACATAGAGGACAGATGATCAAATTTTGGCCCTCCGCCTCCAAAAAGTCGCTGATCGCTGCTGTAAACAGACATACACTCCCATATTTCTATCTTTACATACAACCAACCTCTACACACACAGAGGCCGCATCTACATTAGCAAGTACATTCAAATCAAGGTTGGATAATGGGCATCTTTCGAAGTAACCCGCAGAGGGAAAGTGGGAAAGTGACATCGAAAGAACTGGGTGGTTCCATCGACGTTGGGCCTCCGTTCCCACGGTGGGAAGAGCACGCCCCTTTGCAAGGTTATTTCGAAAGAGAGTAAGTGTAGACGCTCCGCGGATGGTTATGTTGAAAGAGGGAGTCCTCCATGGTGGTGGTCAGCTGGCAGGAGGCGGTGCCGCTTTCAGCATAAGCGGAGCTCTGTGGCTCCAGCGTCCAGCTGTGTTTATAGACGCAGGCTCCCACAAACCTCAGGCAGGAAGTGGAGACTGTGCAGGCAGCAGGGAGCCCACGCTGCTCTCCAGCACGCTGCCTCCTGTGACGCCTCAGCCAGCACCTTGCCCTTCCCGGCCCCATGGCCAGGCACCCAGACCCCCGCCCACCCCAGGGCCCCCCAAGGACAACAGGGAGCCAGCCCTCCCAGGAGATGAACCAGACCCTGAAGCACCGGGCGCCCTCCTGGATAGAGGCTGAGCTCCATGATCACCTCTCCCTATGGGAGCATGAGGAGGTCCTCCACCAGACAGGGGTCCAGCACCACAACGCTGTGGCATGTGAGTGGCTGTCAAAGGGCCTGATCAGCCGGGACCACCCCACCAGCACCCCAGACCAGATTGGTTTGAAGGTGAAGGAATTCTGGCAGGGCTATTGCAAGCCCTGGGATGTGGTCGGGCAGTCGGGGGCAGTGCCCACAAGCTGCCCCTACTATAAAGAGCTTCACCGCCTTCTGGGACCCAAGGAGGCTGGACCCCTGGTTGTTATCCTGGACATGGCTGAGACTGAGCCAGGGACAGCAATGGAGGGCGAGGAGTACCCGGGACTGGCAGCCAGCACCAGGCACCCGTGGCTGGTCCGACAGCTGGACCCCCACCAGTGAAGACGAGGGCTCAAGCAAGGGGGCCCTCATCATCGACATCCCATCCGGGCCATCCAGCCAGGCCCCATCCACCTGCATCTTGCCCAATTCCTGGAGGGACCTACAGGTGAGTGGTGTGTACACCCACCACCCCCGGGTTTGGGGAGAGGGTGCTGGGTCCTGCCCAGGGTGGCCACAGTCCACCCACATGTCCACCAGCCCCGGTGCCTGTGGACTCCAGACGGCTATGCTCCCTGGGCCTTGGGCTGACACGCGGCACTCAGCAAAACATGGCCAGGACAACACCACAGGCTGGCTGTCCATGGAGGGAGCACGGGGGAGCCTGTGCCCATGGCACACAAATGGGGAACCCTGGGAAGTGGGCATCGCAGGGCCCCCAGGACAGGGGGAAAGTGGGTGGGGACACAGAGGCCAGCATCTGGGACTAATGGCCCATTCCTCTCTCCCCTTCTGTCTCCACAGCTGGACCAGCCCCACCACTGAGAGTGAGGGGGAACAGCCCAGACCCTGAGCAGGGACTGTGCAGGGCTGCCGCCAGGCCATCCTCCGGCATCACCAGGGTGAGGAGGAGCAGGCAGGGGACACTGCCCACACACAGCCCTGCAGGACCTCACCGGCATACTGCAGGAGTGGCTTGCCATGGAGCGGCAGGCCTGGGACTGGGTTGCAGCGAATGTGGACTCCCTGACCCAGGTCATGGTCAGCTGCCTGGCCCTGGCTGCTTGCCCCTCACAAGTCACTCCTGCCCCTGCCCCTCCCTCCCCTGCCCCAGAATCCGCTGTCATCCAGCTGCCACACCGCCTTCCCTACTCAGATGTTCCTCCCGGCCCCGGTCCACTTGTCAGCCTCCACCCAGCCTGAGTCCCCTCTGCCACGCCAACTCCCTCAGCGAACCCCTGCCCTCGAGCCCAGCCTTGCTGCCCTGGTCCTGACCCACCTGCCTCTGGCTGGCCTCATACTGCTGACCCATATGTTGCTGGCCAGGGCTGGCCAGGAGGAGGCCATGCCCCTGGGTCCCCGCTCCTCCCGTGCCAACCCCAGGGAGGCTGCAGGGTGCCTCACCCCAGTCACATCTCTACCTCTCGGTGCCACCAGTCCTGGCCCAGCCCCAACTGGATCTGTGGACACGGGGGGAGGGGCAGGCAAGGGTGGCAGGGATCCTGGTCCTCAATCCTGGTCAATGGGTAGAGCCCCCTGCCCCTCCCCTTGGCCCTCCTAGGGATTGGAGGGCAGCTGCCCGGGGCTGCGAGGCCCCTGCATATAGTTCCCCCCCCCAGCCCCCTGTTTACAGTTCCCCCCAATATATAGTTCCCCCTTGCCCCCCATTTGCAGTTCCCACTGCCTATATATAGTTTCTTGGAGCTGGTACAGGCACAGACTGGTGTCAGGTTCAATTAAAGAGTTTATTATGGAGTATAACCCGATGTCCCCTGTGCGTGTATGGGGATGGTGGTGGGGTGTGTGTGCAGGGTGGGGCAAGTACTGCAGTCCCTGCATGAAGGCCTAGTGCAGTGCCTTCTGTATCTGCACCCCATCCTGCTGGGTCTGGCAGCACGGGGCAGCAGGGGGCTGCTTGTACCTGTGCCCCGCTTCAATGGCCCACCCTGCAAGAATGGCTCATGCTTTGCCTCTGTGAAGTTGTGCAGGGTGCAGCGGGCCCCAGCCACCACCGGGATGCTGTGGAAGCCCACCTCCAGCCTGGTGAGGAGGCATCATAAGTGCCCCTTCAAGCGGCTGAATGCCCGCTCAACTGTATTGCAGGTCCGGTTCAGCTGTTCGTTAAAAATGTCCTGGCTAGGCTGCGTGTGACCCGTGTATGGCCTCATCAGCCAGGCCTGCAGGGGGTAGGTCATGTCCACCATGATGCAGGGTGGCATTGTGGTGTCCCCAGCGGGGAACTCCTGCCAGGGGATGAAGGTCCCCTTGGCCATGTGGCAGCCCAGCCCCAAGTTCTGGAACATCCTGGCATCATGTGTGCGGCCAGCCCAGCCCATGCAGATGTCCTGGAAGCGACCATTGGCATCGACAAGTGCCTGCAGGGCCAGGGAGTGGTAGCGCTTGTAGTTTACATAGGCCCTGCGGCTGTGCTCCCGGGCTTGGATGGTGATGTTCATGCCATCCAGGGCCCCGAAGCATTTTGGGAAGCCCAACTTGTCGAAGTGCTGGATGGCATCATCCAGGTGCAGATCAGCTGCCACAGGAGGCCCTGTTGATGGCCCAGACAACCTGTGGGGCATCGGGGGGGGAGCACTCGTGAGTGTGGGGTGGGGGTGCATTGTGCCTGACCGTCCCCATCTCCACCCTGTCCCCTGCAGGGCTGGCCTTCCTGAGGCCCCTGCCCCTTGTGTGCCTGCCCATCCCCGTCCCCATCCCCTCCCTGCAGGGTCCACCCCCTGATCCCCAATGGTGCCCCTTGCTGGGGTGCCCCTGTCCCCTGGCCTCTGTATGCAGCGGGGTTGTGACCCGGGCATGGCTTACCTCATTGAGGACAGCCCTGACAGTGGCCCTGCTCACCCTGAACTGGTGGCCAAAGGATCAGTGACTGTCCAGAGTGGCCAGTTTCCAGAGGGCAATTGCCACCCTCTTCTGGAGCGAGACCGCCGGCCTCATGCCAGTGTCATGGTGCTGAAGGGCTGGAGCGAGCCAGCAGCACAGCTCCAGGCGTGTCCCCTTGGTCATCACCCCAGTCCTCCAGTTCCAGCTCGTCCCACCAGCTGCTGCTTGTGGGGAAGCCCCACAGGCGGCAGATGACCCGGGTGACTGGGTGGGGATATCACACCCTGAGGATGGCTTCCAGAAGGGTGGCTAGAAGTGTGGCCACCCAGAGATGCTGGTGCACGGCGTCCGGGACCGCGGCCAGTGCGCCAGCTACAACCTCAATGGGGGGGAGCTGCTCAGAGTCCATGTTGGCCCAGGGTGCCTCCTCTGCTCAATCTCCTTGCGTGCCTGGGGACAGGTACCTGGCCCTCAGCACGTGCAGGCCGAGGCTTGGGGTGGGGGGCCCTTTAAAGGGACAGCAGGTGGTGGCCCCTAAAGGGCTCATGCGCCGTGTGACCCTGCCTGCAGCACTTCCTGCCCCTCTACTTTCAAAAGAGTGCCCTGGCATGTGTGGATGCTCTCTTTCGAAAGTGCAGTGGGGGCTGTTAGAAAGGGCGAATTGGACCTTCACTCCCTGTTTGCCTGTGTGGATGCTCCATTTCGAAAGGCCGTCTTTTGACATTAAGCTTCAAAAGCCGTCCTTTCGAAAGGGACCTGAAGTGTAGATGCAGCCGGAGCCTACTTCCAAATGGAGCCATCTGATGCACCATGTCTTAACAGCTATTTCAAAATTGCTATTTCACAATAGCTGCGTCTACACGTGCACGCTACTTCGAAGTAGCGGCACCAACTTCGAAATAGCGCCCGTCGCGTCTACACGCGTCGGGCGCTATTTTGAAGTTAAGTTCGACGTTAGGCGGCGAGACGTCGAAGTCGCTAACCTCATGAGGAGATAGGAATAGCGCCCTACTTCGACGTTCAATGTCGAAGTAGGGACCGTGTAGACGATCCGCGTCCCGCAACGTCGAAATTGCTGGGTCCTCCATGGCGGCCATCAGCTGGGGGGTTGAGAGATGCTCTCTCTCCAGCCCCTGCGGGGCTCTATGGTCACCGTGGGCAGCAGCCCTTAGCCCAGGGCTTCTGGCTGCTTCTGCGGCAGCTGGGGATCTATGCTGCAGGCACAGGGTCTGCAACCAGTTGTCAGCTCTGTGTATCTTGTGTTGTTTAGTGCAACTGTGTCTGGGAGGGACCCTTTAAGGGAGCGGCTGGCTGTTGAGTCCGCCCTGTGACCCTGTCTGCAGCTGTGCCTGGCATCCCTATTTCGATGTGTGCTACTTTGACGTGTAGACGTTCCCTCGCTGCGCCTATTTCGATGTTGGGCTGAGCAACGTCGAAGTTGAACATCGACGTTGCCGGCCCTGGAGGACGTGTAGACGTTATTCATCGAAATAGACTATTTCAATGTTGGCTGCACGTGTAGACGTAGCCAATAGGTGCTATTCCTCATAGAATGAGGTTTGTCGATTTCAAAATAAGGTGACCACTATTTCAAAATTATTTTGACGTAACAGTTGCGTTGTGTGTGCTAGGTTATTTCGAAATAACTTTGCTGTGTAGACCTATCCTAAGAGAGGAGATTGGGTTCAAATTTCAGATTTCACTCTCCTCTGTTCCAAGTTTGTTGGGCTTTTTCTTCCCCAGCTGTTTTTTGTTTTATTTTCTACAAACCAATAGTTTGAGGTTTGTGTTGATGCCATCCTGAAATTGTGGGGATCGGCGGGAGGGTGGGGAGGGAAGAAACTTGTGACTTAATGCAAAGAACCTTGTTACCTTTCGCCTGTCAGTCTATACACTGGTCACTTTGGTGCAGCACAAATAGAAGAGCAGAAGGGATCATTAGGTGAAACTACAGTTGTGTGCTGGTTACAGTCACACCAGTTTCATTTCACCTGGCAATATTCTAAAGCCATTAAGGTAATTTGGACACTGTCCAGCCATCAGTGGACAGTGGAAAAAAGCTGATTGCTCTTTGGCTGAAGCGTTACTAAAAGGTAAAAAAGCATTACAAGTGTCAATGCATTTGAGCTAGATTACCTTTTTTTTTTTTTTTTTTTTGTAACTAGAAGCAACCCGCTGCTATGTGGAGAATGGAAAAAAACCTTTGTGCCAATACCTTCCTGTGTGTGCAGTGCTCAGAGTGGCACTGTGGATTTTTCACTGCCTTCTCTATGCTATTTTGCTATTGCTTTTTGCTTTCTAACATGGATTCCTAATAATCTTTTCTGGCAGTTAAAATCTACAAATCTGTGCCTCTCTTCTTCCCAGAGACTTCTGGACCAAGGGTTTCTAGTAAGAATAAGGGAGAAATGAGTGTAGTATAAATGCAGATGAGCAGCTGTCTGGATAAACAGATGGGGCCTGCATGCCATGTGGCCATTCACGACTGTAGTCTTTTTCTGACAGTCCAAGGTATTTCTGTAGTATTTCAGTCAGGAGATGATGGTGTGGATGCACAGGCTGCTAGGAAGCAGAGAAGCTCCATTCTTTCTTACCTGGCTGCCTGGGACCCATCATAACATGGTGCCCAGCATATGCCATCCCTTGCCTCTCCAAGGCCGTGTCTACACGTGCCCCAAACTTCGAAATGGCCACGCAAATGGCCATTTCGAAGTTTACTAAAGAAGCGCTGAAATGCATATTCAGCACTTCATTAGCATGCGGGCGGCTGGGGCACTTCGAAATTGACGCGCCTCGCCGCCACGTGTCTCGTCCAGACGGGGCTCCTTTTCAAAAGGACGCCGCCTACTTCGAAGTCCCCTTATTCCCCCATGCTCCAAAATATCTGTTAGTCTATAAGGTGCCACAGGACTTCTTGTTGTTCTCAAAGATACAGACTAACATGGCTACCTCTCTAACATACCATAGTGCCACCCCAAACGAGGCCTATGCCCATTTGCTGCTTCATTTGGGCTACGTCTACACGTGCCCCAAACTTCGAAATGGCCACGCAAATGGCCATTTCGAAGTTTACTAACGAAGCGCTGAAATGCATATTCAGCACTTCATTAGCATGCGGGCGGCCGCGGCACTTCGAAATTGACGCACCTCGCCACCGCGCGTCTCGTCCAGACGGGGCTCCTTTTTGAAAGGATGCCGCCTACTTCGAAGTCCCCTTATTCCCATGAATAAGTCAATTTCGAAGTGCCATGGCCGCCCGCATGCTAATAAAGTGCTGAATATGCATTTCAGCGCTTCATTAGTAAACTTCGAAATGGCCATTTGTGTGGCCATTTCGGAGTTTGGGGCACGTGTAGACGTAGCCCAAATGAAGCAGCAAATGGGCATAGGCCTCGTTTGGGGGTGGCACTATGGTATATTAGAGAGGTAGCCATGTTAGTCTGTATCTTTGAGAACAACAAGAAGTCCTGTGGCACCTTATAGACTAACAGATATTTTGGAGCATAAGTTTTTGTGGGCAAAGACCCGCTTCCACTCAAATGGCAAACCTCAGGCAGTCATGGAACATACCTTCCCCCCCATGCCGCCACACTGGCTTTACTGGGGCTTCTCTTCCCCTCCCCCCTGACCCCCACTGAAGTCGATCCAGCCTTTGTCTTTCACACAAACAAGTGAGATAGTCAGGAGAGCGGATTGTGAGTGCTGCGTGCCCTTCAAAGCAATGGAAAAATGTTCCCCTTCCTGTTGCCAAAGCCATAGGGAGATGCCTACCCGAACTCCCACTGTGCCTCAGGACCATCTCTAGTACAAGGCTCTTCCTGTAAATCACAGTGGAGCAGACCACAGATCAATTTAGGAGTTAAATACATGGATCCCTGCAGCCCCACGTCACAGTGGACTTAGCTGCTTGAAGAGTGGGAAGGGTGAAAGGAGCTCAGAAAGAAGTGGTGTTGGGTTGTAAATGTAGAGCATCTCCATTCTTTACGGCTTGCACAGCACCTTGGAATTTCTTTTTAAATAGAATTACAGCAATAGGTGCTCATAGCCTTGTAGAGTCAGTTTCTTAGGACCTGAGCCTGCTCTCCTTGACTCTTGCCAAAACACCCACTGAGGTCACTAGGCACAGGCTGAGGATCTTGCGTTCTTTTCTATTCAGAGAAATGACGATTAGGGTCCAGTTTTCAAACTTTAGTGCCCAAGGTTGGGCACCCAGAACTGTGTATAGTTTTCTAAAATATTGCTTCAGGTACCTATAGTGCTGATTGAGGTGACTTCGTACCTAGTTCGGTCTCTGACTTCCAACACCTCGGTTTGAAATGTGGGGCGTTCTTTGTGTGGACGATTTAACCCTATGTACACGTTCATGTGCATTAACAGCTCTCAGTATGGAAACCATTGCAACGAGAGAGAGACCATTGGACCATGGCACTGCAGCATCTCTCCTGAGTCCCCCTTCTCCTACTCCCAATTCTAATGACAGTTCAGTGGTCTAAAGACCACCACTGGTCAGAACTCACCGTCCTCGTTCCAGGGGAAGAGCATTCCTGAGCACTCTGAGTTACTAAGGTCAAACCCTGCCTCCATCATTGAAAGCAACCCTGGATTGCCTACTGTGGCTCCAGATAACAGGTTTTCAGTGGGGAGGGGGAAATGACTTAATGCAAACAGAAAGTAACAGATTGCATCACTTTGTTTAGGCTTGTTGGGTTTCTATTTCCCTGATGCAGAAACAGAACAGAAATCTTCAAACTTCTGTTCCATTAGAAGAAAGAAAAGGCAAAACATTTATTTTTTTCAATTTTTTTAAACAGACATCGTCTAGTTCTTGGTTGTTAATTAAGAAGTGATCCCAGAGAAGGTTGCTGCTGCCACTCTAATAAATCATTCGTTAACCATCCATTTCAGTGGGATTGTTGTTTACAAGTACTGTATTCAGCTGGTAAAGAAGTCTTTATTATATCTGAGGAGGTGTTTGATAATCCGCGGCTGTAGGAGCTACAAACAATATTTGTGGTATTTCTAGGATGTCCATGTGTCCTGTATTTGGTCGGATGGTCCCATATTTAGGGAGCCAAAAAGGCATCCCAACTTATCTTTTAAATGGGACCAGTTGTCCTGTATTTGCCTCCCCTGCCTCGGAGACCTTTCCCTGTGCCGGCTGGAGACTCTCAGGGCTTTTTTTTCTGGCCACCGCCATTTTCACAATGTAGCTCCTGGCCTGCTGCACCACCGGGACCCCACTGCCAGCCCCAGCCTTGCTCAGGTGCCTGGTTGGGCTGGGGACAGAGCGGGGGGGGGGCAGGAAAGTGGGGACTGGAGCAGGGGAGCTGGGGCTATTGCAGTGCAGGGGCTGGGGTGGAGCCAGAACCCTACTGCGGCTGGAGCCCTGCACAACGCAGGGGCAAAGTTCTCCCTTCCCCAGCTCCTGTCACATCACAGGGCCTGGGGCCAGAGCTCTGTGGGGCGTGAGGGCAGAGCCACCCGTAGCCCCAGCCATTGCCAAGTCACAGGGCCAGGGCTGGAGCCTTGTACTGTGTGGGGCCAAGCCCCGCCCCCAGATGTCCCACAGGCCCTGAAGAACCTGCTGCACGCTTGTTTCTCTCCTCAGCCCCAGTGGGCTGGGGGTGGGCTTGTGGGTTCTGGCTGGGATGGAGGGTGCAGGAGCAGGCCAGGGCTGGGGTTTGGGCAGGAGGTAAAGTGCAGCAGTGGGTGGGAGGTTCAGGAGTGGGCTGGAGGTGAGAGATCTAGGTGGAAAGAAGGGTGCAGGCATTGCCTGATATAGGGTGACCATCTGTCCCGTTTTAGCCAGGACAGTCCCCATCCCCAGGGTGTCCTGTGTTTACCCTAAGAGAATATGGTCACCTTAGGTATTTGTTTTTGCAAATATAGGTTGTTTTGAAGGTGTAAATGTGCATATTACCATGGTGAGGAGTGCTGTCTAAGAATCTAAATGAATGTGCAGGCACACAAAATCATAGAATCCTAGGACTGAAAAGGACCATGAGAGGTCATTTAGTCCAGTCCTCTATGCTCAAGACAGGACTAAGTAATACCTACCATTCCATTTGTCAAACTGTTCGTCTTTAAAATCTCCAATAATGGAGATTCCAGAAGCTCAAAATGAAATTTATTCTAGCGCTTAACCATTCTGACAGAAAGTTTTGCTTAATGTCCAGCTTATACCACCATTACTGGAATTAAAGGGCTAGTCTATGCTATGGGGCAATGTCAACCTACGGTACATGACTCCAGTTACGTGAATAGTGAAACTGGAGTCAAAGAATCTTATGTCAAGATGTTGCATGATCTCTGCAGTGGGGTCAATGGGAGAACCCTCCCCACACATTGATTTCCTTTCTGCTTCTCATTCCGGTGAAGTACCAGAGTCAACTAGAGATGGATTAGTGGTTGATTTGGCAGGTCTTTACTAGACACACTGTCAACCCCCAAGAGATAGAGTGTCGCAGTACCAATCTCCAGGTATGTGTGGACCTTTCCTAAGTCAGTTCTTTCAAACGTCTCATAGGTAATGTTTTTTAGACCTCTAATAATCGGTGTTGTTCTTCTGTGGACTTTTTCCACTTTGTCCACATCTTTCCTGAAATATGGCAGACCTGCACCTAATTCTCCAGCTGAGGCCTTAGCAGCAAAGAGCAGAGCAGAAGAGTTACTTCTTGTGTCTTGCTTATGACAGTCCTACCAGTACATCCCAGAATTATGTTTGATTTTTTAGCTTGTACCTGTAATGTCATTTTTCCAAAGTAACTGTTCTTGCACTGTAGAGGACCCCAACAGTTACACACTGTTTATTGCTTTAGTATGCTGAACTCCAACATCCTTAACTAACTTTCTGTTTAACAGTTTTAAAGGGCAACATACTACATCTCTCTTGCTTTTTTCACTCACTTTTTGTTCCTTACTTTCAGAGATTATGCGCTTGTTGCAGAAAATCCAAGGTTCTCTGTCCCATATTATCTTCTCGCCTTAAAATGTATCAATCTACCATAGATCATAATGTGTGGGTTTTTTTCTAGCATTATCTTTGTGTGTTTGCAAGTGAACTAAAATCCATGTTCCAACCACTCAGAGATTTGTGAACCATTTCAAATCCAAATCTGCTTTTTATACATGGCGCCTACTTTTATAATGGGCTGAACCCAAACCATGGGTATGATGCATCAGTGTCTGAAAATAATGGAATATATGAAATATGTATAAGAATTTGGTGTCTGAAAACTATGGTGATGAGCATATTAGAAGCACCTGACATTTATAGCTAAATAGCCCACTTTTAGTCTTTAAATAATCTGTATATTAATAGTTCTGTGTGAGTATCCAAAATGTGCTAAGCACTTGACAATCAAATAGCAGACACATTTCTCGCCTGTTACTATAGTAACACCCATAAGCCTTGATCGGGTATCAGGATCCTGCTTTTCTAGGCCTCACATACGCAATTTAAAAAGACAAACCAGGCCTCAGAGAGCTCATGATCTAGCTAGAAAAATCTTAAGATCCAGAAAGTTAAAAATTAAAAATAATACAAGATCAACAGCAGTGACTGGAGGAGCCGGGGGAAGACTACAATAGGAAGGTGATGCACTTAGGCCCTAATTCTGAAACATGCTTAATCACAAGCACAACTTTTAAACATACAGGTATTCTTAACTCTGTTCATCAAACCACTTACACTTGGCTGGAAATCCACTGACTTCCGTGGAACTTGCCTTGTTGAAAGTTAAGCACATGCTTAAGTGATTTGCTGGACTTGGTCTAAAGTGCTCAGGCCCAAATTTTTAAAGGTATTTTAACTAATCACCTGGCTCAGCACTGTAACACTTGAGTGACTTAGAAACCTGTTTCATTTCAGAAGTGTTTTAGGAACTTAGGAGCCGAAGTCCCATTGACTTTCAGTGGGACGTAACTCCCTATAGGCATGTTGGACTTAGGCTTCCAAATTGGTTAGGTGTTGCAATGCTGAGATGAGCAAAGCCTAAATACATTTAAAAACTGGGTCTCAAAATCTGAGTCTGAAGATAATTCAGAGCAGGGGCAGGCAAAATACAGCCCATGAACCAGATTCACCCCATGGCCCAGTGTGAGCCTCAGGCAGGCTCCCTGTCTGTTCTGCCCTGCCCCCAAACAGCTGGCTGCAAGGGCCATGTGTGCTCTGTGCACCAGGTGTCCTTGGGAAGGGGGCTCTGCATGCTGCTCCCACTCCCAGCACAATCTTGCAGCTCCCATTGGCTGGAAAACTTAGCGGCTCCTGAGGTTATGAATTTGACCTATCACTTCTGCCAAGGTGAAGGACTCCCCCTCAGAAATGCTAAAGACTCCTGTCCACAGACTGTTTGTGGAAATGGGGAAGGCCTCAGTGGCCATCTCTCCCAAAGGCTTGGCTTTGGAAGGGTTCAGGCTAGTGGGAAGTTGACTATTGACTTATTGTTGCCCCCTAACATCTGCTGAATCTCTTAAGAATGTATAACCTCGTTTTCCACACCAAACTTTAGGGAAAGAAAAAGGGTCTTGTGAATGAAGCACTGCATTCCGACAGAGCAGACCAGGAGCCTGTTCCTGGCTCTGCCTCTCTCTTCATATTTATCCTTGGTTAAGTCAAGTCACGTCACTTACCCTCTTTGTACCTCAGTTCACTTAATATATGGAATTGGGTATTATTATGGACCTAATTCACCAGGGTATTGTGAGGATAAGTCCCTTCATGCTTAGGAGATGATCAGATACTATGAAGATGAGCTCAGCTGAAACTTTCTAGGCTCTCCCATGACACTGACTCTCAGTCTGGTAAGACACTCTGTACTTGTGTGTCCACACTGTGTAAAACATGCAGCAGCAAGTCTCACAGCCTGGGTCCGCAGACTCAGGCTCCAAGATTGGCTGACATGGGCTTTAAAACTCAAGGGAGACATATTCATAGTGGCTTTCTCTAGGTCTGTGCATATTAATCAGTTTCCAAGTGCTCTCAGGCCTGCCATTGGTGGGAGAAAAGGGGGCAACTGCCCCAGGGCCCAACGATTGAAAGGGGACCGTGGCTCCAGGCCCTTGAAATCACCACTGGAGTGCCAAGGGCTGAGGGACAGGGGCCACACCTTGGTCCAACTGCTCTCAGCCCCGCCCCTTCTGGGAGCATGGAGTAGGGGGCCTGCACAGGCTGTCAGCTCTGCTGAGTGCTCTACCCTTTCCTGAAAGCACGTGGTTTTAATTTTTCCTCCTTTGTCTTGTACATGAGTCAACAGCTCATTTCAACGAATGTATCTTTAGATCCAAGAGGCCAGATTTCTTGAGCGATATTCCGGGATTACTAAATAAAGCGTGGGTCCTTGCAAAACCTCTTCCCATTTTTTCTAGCCTTATGAAGGACACATCAGCACTCCCTCCCTATTATTCACACCAAAGCTACTGTCATCTGAAACATTCCTGTCTTTGTTCAAAATAACAGCTATCATGGTATTTTCTAATCTCCTTCACCCCTTATGGCTGATGCTGCCTTTCTTTTGATAAACACAGGTACTCGTATGCTTTTTTAAAAAAATGCTGGCCTGCGCCACGATGTTTTCTTAACTCTTGAGTAGTTTGCCTCTTGAGAGACTTAAAAGCATAACACTATTACAAAGAGAGGATCAAAGTATTATCTCAGCACCCTGAATGCAACAGCCATTTCAAACCACTTGAAAACATAGACGATATGCTGTCTGTGATCTGATCTTACTTTCTCTGGGGCCTTTTCTTGTACACATATAATATTTTAATAGCATTAGCCATGCACTTATGTTCTTTCTTATTAAACTAATAAGCCTATATTTGTTTTTATTGTGTATTTTAATTGATGCCTAGCTTAAGCATTCATGGACAACAAGGATTTTAGAACAAGTTGGACCCTGCCTGTTGAGGATAAAAGGGCTTACAAAACTTTGAAAAGTTAAGTCAGACTATAACTAAGTTTTTATTTCTTCCTTCAAGGGGCAAATTTGGTCCCATGAGGAAATCAATGAGCATTAAGACATTGGCTTTAATAGCACCTGTAGGCTGATGAGTATCCTATGAAATATGTACATTTATAAGATGGAAATGTGATATCTTTTAATACAATGCAGTTTTCATGCTTTTATATATACAAATAAATTAATTGTGTGAGAAGACTAAACATCTTTTGCGCACAAAAATAATATATTTCACTTGCTAAACTAGAATCCCCTGACCAGAACTCCAAGACAGAGTTAAACTTGAGAATATATTGCCCTTAATGGAGGGTGACAATATTCCCACAGGCTAAATACAGGATACCCTGGGGCAGGGGTATCCTGGCCAAAATGGGACAGATGGTCACCTCGGGTCAGGCACTGGCTGCCCTTACGGGGGCTGCCACCCTGCTGGGTGGTGAGGTGTTCCCTGGCTGCGGGGGGCAGCTCCTGGTTACCCCATACCTGGGGGCACCAGGAACAGGCTGCAGACCCCTAGGTGACCTCCGTAGGCCAGTGCTCCTCCCAGCTCCCAGAACCTCAGGGAACTGGGGAAGGGGCAGCCGTGCCAGTCAGGTTTCCAGCTCCCATGAGCAGTGGGGAGCCTGGAGTCGGGTGCAGCAGTACTGGTCAGTTTCCCAGTTCCCCTCCGCTTATGAGCTGGGAAACTGCCTGGTGCTCCTGTGCCTGGCTCCCAGCTACATCTGGCTCCTTACTTCCATGAGCAGTGGGGAGCCCAGAGCCAGGCACAGCAGTGCTGGACAGTTTCCCAGCTCCCGCAAGCATGGGGGAGCTGGGACCCAGACAAAGCCGCTAGGAGCCAGGAGTGCAAGGGCCAGGCTACCGCTTATTTCCTGGCTCCCTGCCTCTTTCAGGAGCCAGGAAACTGACCTGCACTGCTGCGCCTGGCTCCCTGCTGTGCCTGGCTCCTGGCTCCCATGAGCAGCGGGGAACCTGAAGCCAAGTGCAGCAGCGCCAGTCAGTTTAACAGTTACCCCAAGCTGCAGGGTCCCAGGAACCAGGCAGCAGCCGGGCCCTTGCACACCTGGATCCCAGCATCTGCACAAATTCAGAGCAATTAGTCCCTTTGTTAAAATAAAATGGGACACCATGAAAGTGTTCCAAATTCGGGGCTGTCCTGCCCAAAATGGGATGGATGGTCACCTTACCTTAATGAAAAAATAATTATCATGGTAGCAGCATAAATAGACACCTCTTACTAAATACTTGAAATCAGCAAATTTACAAACACCACTTTAATTATGTCCTGATACCCTCATGTAACACTGACAGAGCTGGGTTGCCAGTACCAGGTATAGAACCTGTAAGCATAGGGGGTTAAAGCCCTGCATTCTACTACATGAGCTAAAGGCCACCTAGCTCTCAGGCCAAGCTGTAGAGCAGAGACTTCACTCACCCCAGATGAGGTCTCAGTACCTCTGGGTACTACACTCACCTACCCTTCACTTACAGGCAAGAGACCTTCTCTGGGTCTAGTCCCACCTGAATTTACAATATTGGTCACTGCTCCCACTATTTGCTGTTTACTCAGGTAACTCAAACATGTGCTGTTAGAATTGCTTGCCTCAAAGTTCTGCTCTGGTCTTTGATAAATTATGATGACTTCTTGGCTAAGAAGATGCTTTAAAGATTACAGGTTTTAAAATGGAAGCTTAAAATGGTGCCAATTTAGCTTTAAATGGAAACTGTCTTTCAGCTTTTTCAGCAGAAACAATGTCAAGGCTCCTTAAAATAGTGGCATGGCATCCCATCTGGAAAGCCCCAGGGAGCAGGCTGATATGACTAGCTCTCAGTACCTTCCTATCAACCAGGAGTATATTCACACCCCCTAGTTTAGAGGTGAAAGGTTCTGTGTCAGATGAAAAATCCCATCTGGTCCTTGGGGCCTGATGTTTATGACAGTTGTGTAAAGGAATTTTGGACAATCTGCTTTTACAAAAGTTGTGGGAGTGGAGATGAAGACCCTAACAAACATTAACAGAGAGAACTGGAGACAGAGGCCCATGCCTGATCCTTAGATGTTCCATATAGCTCTCTTAATGCCAGTGAAATGACACTAAATATGGCCGGCAGAGAATGTGACCAATCAAACATAGCAGACAAGTCGGTCACTATGATAACCAGAAAGCTTGCCCTGCTGTTTGGGAGGTGGAGCTAGATGAGGATGAACAGTTCACTTTTCCATCCTGTAGCACACAACTGACACCCTGGGGACTGAAGCAGACAGACCTTAGCTCGCAGAATAGACAAACTGCTGTATTGTTCCTCTGAAGGAAATGTCATGAAGCATAATGAAAAAATGCATAAAAACTGTGCCCATTAACGCAACAGCAGGATAAAATACGCTTCTCTAAGCCATCCCCTTCCCTTGTAACTGCAATCTTACACGCTGCTTTTCTTGCATGGCCCATAACGTCTTATCAGAGAGGGAGTGGGAGGTGGGCAGAGCATAAAACCGGTGTGGGCATTGTTGACTTTATTTGGCAGGTAGAAGTAATTACTGCAGCTGATAGGGAAGGAATTTTGCCATCCACTTTGCCATTGAAAGTGCTCGTGAGGAGCTTGTCATCTTATTAAAAAGGCCTAAATCAGCATTGCCCAAGTGTTCAAAGATCTGGATCCAGGACCCCAGAATCATGAGAGGCTTAAAAATCATTAATTTAAAAATAAACCTTTTGGGTCTTTTTATTTGCGTTTTGGTTTTGCTGGAAGTCTCTGCCTGTCTCTAGTGGTCTGGGGTTTGAAAATTGAAAGAATGTTTCATAAATCAAATCCCCCCCCACCCCTGCATTGCAGGTCTGATTATTGAGAGGTTGTTTTGATTTACATCAGTTGAGGGACTGGTCCATAGAAACTGCAGGCCCATAGCAGCTTTCTGAGTCAGACCAAAGAGGAGTATATCTTTTTGGCAGTTGAGATGTGATTGGAGCTCATGTGGACGTGCCCACAGTAGTAGTATTGCCATTAGCCGAGTAAAAAAACAGCCATGTAGAGGCAGCATCAAGGAATTGCGCATGGGCTGTACAAATGTACATGGTATACTGGTACATACTCACCTATTCTAAACCTGAACTGCCATGTCTACACTGCTGTTTTTAGCTGTACTAGCATGGGTATGGTTTGCATGGGTGTAGATATCCACGTGGCAGCCACACCTTAGATTTCAGCATAAACATTCTCTCTGATGCTGTTTCACTCTTTTGGATGTCAGCGTACTTAGTGAGGCTAGATCGGTCATATCAAAGTACAGCTTTGAATTCCAGCTGGCATATACTAGAGGCCTATTCTTGCTCTGGGTGAGGAAAATAGTGAAAATCCCCCGAATGTCAGTGGGTCAGGATCAAACCTGTTTGTGTTTGAGTCTCTAAAAGTGCATAGGAATTTTTAATAATTAAAAAAAAAAATCTCCAAACTGTTTACATTCGAATTTAAAAATAAGTGGAAACATTTGTATTCCTGTTAAGTTAATATATTTGACAGTGTTCCTACATTACTCCTTTACTTCCTTGACAGTGTTCCTTTTTTAGGAAGAATTAAGTCATCCAGACATGCTATTTTCTTTGGTCTGTGACAGTTTGTGTTAGCAATTTCAGTAAACAGAAGTAACCAAACCTTGAGGGATCATTGTTTCCTGCAGAGAATGCAACCAGACTGTTGAAATGCAGAGCCAGACTTCTATGCTTTTCTATTACTCCTAGCTGGTGTTTTGGTTTTGGTTCTGACCTCTAATGGATTTTGCAAGTAACGATTTAGGAAACTAATTTACAAGCACATGGACTAGATTGTTTAGTAAACTCTGAACTTTATCCTAGCAGCCTTTGAGTCAGTTATTTGTCTTTTCGTACTTGGCTACTCTAAAGCCAGTCAGAGATAGAGGTGTGTGGCACAGCAGAACTTTATGATTTGTGGAGTCATATGCAAAGTTCATACATTGATTTATTAATTTGACTTGGGAAAGGGCATCATTTGTTTCTGTGGGTACCACTGCACAGCAATTAGGAAAAAAAAACAAACAAAAACACCTGCTGCCACATCTTAGAGCCAGGGCTTCAAAGGCTACATCTACCCTGTGTCTACACTTGCCCCTTCCTTCAAAAGGGGCCTGTTAATGAGTGTGTTTGAAAGATGCTAATGAGGCACTGCAACGAATATGCAGCACCTCATTAGCATAATGGTGGCCGCGGCGATTCAAAGGTGCGGTTTTTCTAATTGCGTGTGCTCGTGGAGGTGCGACCTTCCGAAAGGACCCCCCCAGTTTTCGAAAGCCCTTCTTCCTATCTGATGATCGGAAGAAGGGCTTTTGAAAATTGCAGGGGGTGTCCTTTCGGAAGGTCCTATCTCCGCGGGCGGTGCTCAGTTCGAAAAGCTGCACTTTCAAAGTGCCACGGCCACTATTATGCTAATATTCATTGCAGCGCCTCATTAGCATCTTTCGAACCCGCTCATTAACATGCCCCTTTTGAAAGGAAGGGGCACGTGTAGACCCAGCCCTACACAGGCAACTTCTGTTCACAAAACTGGGCCTTTGTCGACAAAACTTGCCAAGCATCTACCCAGCTACAGTGTTCTGTCGAGAGTTTGTCAAGAAAACTCAGCTATTAAGCTAACAGGGTTATACCTCTTCCCCATCAGGTATAACACCTTTGTGAGCTGTGTTTTGTCAACAGAGCACCCATGTAGATACTTTTGTTGACAGAGGCCATGTCTACACTAGAAGCATCTGACGACAGAAGTTACTGTCGACAGGGCATTCTCGACAGAACCCCTGTCAACAGATTGCATCTACACACAACTTACTCTGTCCACAGAGAATTGCCAGACTGCACTGCCCTCTGGTGCCAGAAAGAAGAATCGCAGCTCTACAAAGAGGGCTGCCAGGCAACTGGAAGCCCCCTCTGTCGACCGACATATTTACACTGCACTTTTTCCGACAGTACTCTGTACAGAGATTGATATGTCTCAAAGTTTTGAGGGATACCACTGTTGAGGAAAATGCAGAGTTCTGTTGAGACTTCAACAGAATGCTTTAAGTGTGTGGACGCTCCCTGAGTCATGTCAATCGACAAAAACTCGCTAGTGTAGACCCAGCCAGAGAGGGCTTCCATTTCCCTGGGCAGCCCTGTTTTCAGCGCTTCCAGTCTGCTGTTCTGTCGAGAGAAGGCAGGGCTGTCCATCTGCTCTCTGTCGACAAAGCGGCTTGCTTTTTTGTTCTGCTTTTGTGTGTAGATGCAGTCTGTCAACAGAGGTACTGCTGAGGTTTCTCTGTCGACAGTGATCTCTGTTGACAGAGGCTGCATGTGTAGAAGTAGCCAAAATCTTCCCCTCTTGCCAGGTTTCAGCCCAAGCCCAAATGTCTGTTTTTAGCCCTGCAGTGTGAGTCCCACACAAACCCCATGTCCGTTGACCAGGACTCTGAGACTTGCTACTGTAAGTTTTTTATCACAGTGTAGGTGTACCAATAGTGTTTAAATCTAATGTATGAAAGATATTTCCATTTGATGTCTGCGCTGAAATGTAACACACTGGTTAAATGCAATTATTTGACAGCAGCGAGTGCATTAAGTCAGCATAGCTCCAAGCTTCTTTTCCTCCCCCAACTCCAAAAAACAAAAACAAAAACCTCACTGTGAAAGAGAGGCTTGGGATCTCATGCTGATTTTGTCATTTAACTTGCAGCATGATAATCAAAACCTCCTAGGAAGATTTTCACTTTACTAGAGGGAAGATGGAGAGCCTTCAAGACATTCTGACTGGAACTGATATATTATTAGAGTCTCTCCTCCATCTGTTTTTATGCCAGCATGGTGCTCAGTGATTGGCAATTCACCATGGAATCTTTGGTCATACCAAATTCTGCCAACTCCCATCAAATCATATTGGACAGACTCACTCCTTGTTTGTGCCTTGTATTTTCTAGGCAAGATGAAGTTGAGTAATTATGTTGAGACCTCAAAATACTGTTTAAATATGTCTGAAGGTTTCCTTTTCCCCCTCTTTTTTACATTGCTTTGTTTTTTTTCTTTTGTGTTGTTAGGTCATCGTGTTCACAGAATAGACACTGAATGGGACAGGGCCATAAGAGAGTCCCTTAATTCTTCATCATTTTGTCTTTCAACTCATAACAAGCGGAAAATGCCTTTAGAGCAGTGGTTCCCAACCTGCAGCCTGCTGACCCTGGGGGTCCATAAGGGTACTTCAGGGGGTCTATGAAAAAAATCAAAGATAAATAAAAATGATCATCACAAATAAGATTTTAATAAATTGCAAAGTTGTAATCAATTATTATTTTTAAATTAAATCTCTTCCAATAATGTTATTAATTGTTGTCTTAAAATCTATGCTGTGGTTTCCTTTTTCATTTAATGATGTGCACATAGCAGCTAGAATTGGCTTTGATGGGGGTCTGCAAATGGTTTGGGAGGGGCTATTGGGGGTCCGCACTCGTGGAAAGGTTGGGAACCACTGCTCCAGAGAAGGTTCACTCTCCATTCAGAAGCAGTTGTCGCCTCTCCACTGTCTAAGATAATTTTACATGGGCCTATCACTGTAGTACATGGGAAACCTCACTATCTTTAAGTGCATTTTTCTTCACAACTCCTTTGTGTGGCAGGGCAGTGCTACTGTGTCACTGATGAGGAACTAAGGCACAGAGGGTTAAGCTATTTATTCAAGGCCACGCAGGGCGTCTCTGGCAGCTCTTTTAGGCCCCTAATCACTGCACCATCCTTACTCTCTGCTACCAGTGCTGGTGTTGGTGGTAGTTCTAGTGACATGGACACCTGTGCACTAGGACCTGAGTCAAGACCAACCCTTTTCACCAAGGATCTGAGGATGGTACCCTCTGAATGCTGCCTGGCACACAAGTCTGTCGAAGTGGATGGAGCACTAATCTGATGGCCAAGAGACAAGATTCTATTTACAGCTCTGTCAGGGGCTGCTGGGTGGCAGAGGGGCAAGTTAGTTCCTCTCTCTATCTCAGTTTCCATTTTAGTAAAATGGATCTCATGATCCTGATGTCCGCTGTGAAGCACTTGGAAATCTACCAATGAAAAGTGCTATACAGGACCTAGGTGCTACCAGACTGAGGCCCAATCCTCAGGGCCCAATTCAGAAAAGTATCTCTGATGAGGACCGCACTGATGTGATTAAAATCCCAGTGAAGTCATTTGTGTTTAAGTACATCCTTAAAGGTAGTAACTGAGGTAGCTGTGTTAGTCTGTGTTCTAACAAAACAAAACAGCAGCCATGTAGCACTTTAAGAACTAACAAAATAATTTATTAGGTGATGAGCTTTTGAGGGGCAGACCCACTTCGCCAGATAAGCATGTTTGGTGTTTTCTGTTGTCCTAAAGTGTGGCCTTTAACATTTATATGAGAGGAGGACGTTCGTGTGATTTCAGCGCTGGACTAGGACTCAGGACATTCAAGTTTGACATTTTCTTGTCTGGCGCTGGTCAGGTCCCAAGAGCGCTGGACGAGAGAGGTTCAACCCGTACATCCCTTTTCAAAGGAGCTGTTGTAAAGATTAAGGGCTAGCTCATGCTCAGCTGAGGGCACTGAGAGGATGAGGTCAAGTCTCAGTTCATTAATGTTTGTGCGTTAAAATGGAGGACATGCAAGTACCTAGATAGATGAAGTAAATCCAGTGTCATATATGAATAGTCTACTGACTTCAGTGTGTCTGCTCACGTGAATAATTTTGCTAACATGCCATAGGGGTTGGCAAGATAAATGCTAGAAATCTTTAAAGGTAAATCTGTATCTAATTCCCAGCCCACAGAACTGTCTTCTCCCTTACCTTGTGGCTAATTTAACCCACTTGATGAAGTTGCTATCCAAGTCTATTTAACATTTTACGCCAGATATTCCCTCCTCATCTGTTTACATAACAGTGTTTTTGGTAATGGAATCCTGAGAACTGGGAAAGTTGAGCAGCTCTCTTTTGAGTGTCATTTTTGTTATATTTTGTGTTATTCGCCCACATACGTGTTTGTTACGTTAGCACTCACATCACAAAAGAAATGCCTTGCAACTGTTGTCTTCCTTTGTGCAATATCTTAAATGGCTTCCTTCCAAGTGTCTCCTCCAGCTCCCTACAGAGGCAGATGAAAATTAGTTCCTAAGCAACAAAGACTAATTTTAACAAGAAATTGCTTGTAAATTCCAATAAATGAGTGGAGATACTGATTAAATTTTTGTGGTAGATAAACCTCGGCATTTGCCTACTGCTCCTGGAAGGTATCAAATATATTGTGCTTATAAAATGGCATAGGCTCTAGGTGCATGTTTGTTAGAGGTACGGCAGGATATATAACATAATGTTGTTTTTTAAGTCTGCGTCAGTAATGGATTTAAACCCAGTTTTTATACTTAAACTGGAGGCTTAGATTTCTCTAAATCTTAGCACAGACATCCTAAGATTTCTTGAAGGCATGTTGTAGACTAATCCAGGATTCTAGTTTTATTTGTGTGGAAGTGGGTAAAATACTCTGGAAGCTGGGCCTCCTGGAATACAAACTTTGGGAAGAAATATGAGTTATATGAGAAGTTTAGAAACTAGCATGTATTTCAAATATTCATCTAAAATAAACATTAACATAAACAGAAATTACCTATTGTGAGCTGAAGCCATGTTGGTTTACCTATGGTATAAAATACATGATACAGTTAGAGATGCATTGAACAAAAATGAGGCAGCCTGAAGATTTAATGTGAGGTTGGGAGAAATGGCTTCTATCCCAGACTTTTCTACAGACTTGCTGGGTCAGCTTTGATAAGTCTCCTTGCCCCACATTTCCAGTGTCTACTAATCATGGGTGCCAGATAACTCCAGTTAGAGTCAATAAGGAGGTGCAGGTTCTCAGCTCCTCTGAAAATCATTTGTAGGGTGTCAAGCATCGGAGGGGTAGCTGTGTTAGTCTGGATCTGTAACAGCAACGAAGGGTCCTGTGGCACCTTATAGACTAACAGAAAAGTTTTGAGCATGAGCTTTCGTGAGCACAGACTCACTTCATCAGATGCTGGTCTTGGAAATCTGGACACCGAGATGGCAGGCCACTTGCTAAAGTTTGATATTTAACCTGTCTGTGGCTCAGCTCCCTCATCTGTAGAAAAGGAGAAAATAATGCTTGTCCACTTCTTTTTCCCCCCTTACTAATTGTGTCTTTAATTTACTGCTGTTAGCACCCAGTATACGCAATGCCCACATAAAGGGGAAAACCATGTATGCCTCAGCAGTCCCTTAAAAAAACACCACATGAACAGAGAAAGAAAACAGTGATCCAACAAACAAAGCAAAATAGAAGGGAAATTGACTGTACAGAGAAAGGAGTGAAATTGATTATACACACAGTGCAATATGGGTGGGCCAACTTCTGTTAATGAAAAAGACTAGCTTTCAGGTTTACACAGAACACCGGCTATACATTCAGTTCTGGCAAGCAGAGCAGATGGGAAAACAAAAATCGTGTGATAAAATTCAAGGTTTTGATCCACGTTGGAACAAAAGCAAGGCCAGTCAAAATGTATCATGAAAAAAAAATACAAGGCAAACATTTGTGCACTCCAAAATAGTCACCTGGGGTGTGAGAGACTCCTGCTCTGCCTCTCTCTTTAGACAAATGGATAGTTAATTAGTCATACAAAGGGGAAGAGCTCTAACACGAGAGTTAGAGAGACCAACCCCCAGAATAACCAAAGGCCCAGTAATTATGTTTTCCTCAAATCTCTTTTAGTGGTAGCCATTTGAAATCATAATTGTAACAAGAACTGGTTAAAAATATTCAGACGGAAGCCTGATTTTTTCTTTGACTGTGTCCCTTTAATTCTGCCTCAGTGGCAGATAAGATGCAGCAAGGTGTTTCAATTCGAGCAAGAAGTAACTTTTAGTACAGCAACATAGCTGTGTTTTCCCAACATTTTGTGCAGCGGATGCTTAGGGTGGACGGCGGGAGTGGGGTAAGGTTGACGTAGGTGGATGAGATGGCTCTCAGTGAAAGCAATATGTTTGACTGAGGGGATATAAAAATGAAGCGAGCTGAGGGTTGCCCTCCCCTTTAGAGCTTTCTGAGGAAACTTTGATTTAAGGCCCGGTCCAGCTGATCTGATGTGGGTGAAGGTTGTTTGCAAAGGAGCCCAAAGCTACTGGTGAAATCCTGGCCCCCATAAAAATCAATGGAAGTTCTGCTTTAACGGGGCAGGATTTGCCCTGGATTTTTAAAGGCAACAAGAACAAAATCGGGTCTGAATAATCTAACGCAATTGACAGCTAGCTGCTAACACAATGAAACTTTTATGTCTAGATTTATCTTTCAGAAATGCACTTCCTTCCCTTGGCACCTAACCAGGAGTTCAGCTCTTCAGAATATTAGGGCCTTAGAGAGGATGTTTGCACCATCTGACCTGCCTAATCAAATCCAGTTTTCAAATGCCACTTTTATTAACTTTTTAAAAAATAAACAACTTCAGACAAAGCAGTTGATGGCAAACAGATGTTACATGGCTTATTAGCATTTAGCTCTCCTAGGTACTCAAACAGAGAGAGATCTGGAGAGATCAAAACCTCCCCAGTATTTGTTTTATTGGATGGGCTTTCTTGAATTTGTTCCACACAGAGGAAAATGTTAAGGAGTGAAAATGATTAATGAGGGCAACTGAATACCTAACATGTATGTAATCTGTAATCCAAATCATTAGATGTTAATATGAAAAAATAGTGCCAGCAGCTAAGCAAACCATCTTAGAGTTTGCAGTGGCTATAAATCCTCACGCATATCTTCCTTCACCTCCTAACTAACCCTAGAGCCAGTCCTGCAAACTCAAGCTAGATCTGAAAATCCAGTTTAGTTCTTTCTTTATTACAGTTTAGGTTCTGCATTCAAACTTATCAGGTAATTGTGCTGGTGATGCACCAGGTAAAATAGAATTCAGTGTCCTTTTACATAGCCTGTTTGGTTCTGCAGTGCTAGTAGGGGTGAAAGCTTGGCCCAGAATACTGGTACTGCCATATGCAGGTCACTAGGACTGAAAACAGTGGCAAACATGGTGGCAAACAGTAAATCCACTCTCAACTGTTTGGCAGATTAGTTCTACAGCTAGTCAGCAGCTGGGATTTGGAACTATTCACTTTCATTCCCCACCACACATTTATAGTTTTTCACGGTTCATTTTATGCATTCCCTCTGGGATTGGCCAGTGTCAGCTATGTGATACCATATTAAATGGACCACTCAGTGGAGCTGACTGCCTCTAGAGGAACTCAGGGCAAGGGGAGGGGAGGGCCTGCTCTGCACACTCCCAGAAAGGCATGGCTGCGGTCAAAAGGGTGGGGCCAAAGGCAGCCAACCTTCAGTGCTGCCTGGGGCACAAGGTGGACCCCGCCCCCAGGCCTTAGCACTGGCCAGAGATCTCCAGCATGCAGTACAGCCTGGCTCTCCAGTAGCAATTTAAAGGCCTTAAGGTGGGGGCCTCAGGCCTAGGCCTCTCTGAATCTCCAGGCTCTGGGGCAATTGACCCTTTTGCCTGTCTCTCCTTGTTGGTGGGCCAGGGGCCACTGGCCTGCATTGATGCTGTAATTTCTTTGCCTTAATTGTCTAAGGACATAGCCTCACCTGGGTGTCCTGTATCCTCACTGCTCCCATGATCACTACCACTCCCGTGGGAGTTGTAGCTGCAACTTCACAGTGTCTCCTTACTAAAATGAGCTGAATACAAAGATGGGCTGGACATCCATACGTTCCACGGAACTCGGGATCAGCTTACCCGTATTTTGTAGCCTGTTTGCAGTGATTACTGTATTCCACTCTTCTGCAAATCAGAAAACCTTCCCTTTGATGGAGGCAGTATCCTTACCCTTTGGGTCAGGAAATGCACAGAAATGCACCGTAGAGAGGACAAAACTGGGTTTCCCTAAACATGATATATGGGTGGAATGGGAATTGCTTGCTGGTACCTAGTTCCCATCTTTTTAGCCATGACCTGGGTGCAGTATAAGTATTGAAGGTTTAAGAAACTCACACTACAGTTACAATATTATTGATTAGGGAAATAACACTAACACCTCCATGCAGTGCAATCGATTAGCAATCCTTGGTTGCTTAGTAGCATTGCCAGTTTGTCTGGTTACTGGTTCTTCTCCAAAATTAAACCAGCCATGCTGTTCTCATCCCCTAGCATCTATCTTAAGGTGTGATTGTGGTTTAAAAAGAATGTGCAACTAGCACCACTTTTCTCAAGAGATCTCCATTCCTGTCAGGTCTGCTGATTTTTACTGTCCAAGCCAAATTTTTATTCCGATTAGCACTGCAAAACCAAACTAGCTACTGTGGAAGTATAAGATGTGACATTGTACATAAAAGGGTTACATTGTAAAAAGAAATTAAATCACACTATGATACAATGTTACTTCTGAGCTCAAGAAGGGGAAGTTATGTTGATACTGTGTGTTGGAATGTAGGGTGGGTTTGGATGGAGCCAGGTGTGCCTGGGAAAGCAGAAACCAGAGCAGTAGGTGCTAGACAGTAATTAATTAAGGTAACCAGGGAGTCATTGGCAGGGGATTGCTAAGGGTGATATGGAAATGAAGGTACCTGACTGGTCTCAGGGACTATATGGGGTGTGTGTGTGTGTTTTTTTTTCCTTTTTTTCCTTTGTCTATTAACTTGCCTTTTTGATCTGTATAAATTAAGAGACCTGAGCCCTGGGAGGGGACTCACTTTTCTAAATGTATTAGCAGAGCAGCTTTGCTAATAAACAGAGTGGTCTGACAAATTGTGAGTCTTGAGTCTAACTTTGACACTACTTAAAAGGTCACTGGATCCTATTCTACCTGTTGCATCATCAGCACAAATATCTGATTACATTTGAATGCAGAACAGGTACTGATAATGAAAAAAGAACACAGCTGGATTTTTCACAGCTAGCCTGAGTTTTCAGGGCTGGCTTCTATGGCTGGATAAGGGGTGAGGGAAGACAGGGGAAATCTTTTGATAAGTAAACAGGGCGAGTTAGAAGTGAAGTCTTTCAGAGAATGGGCCTCATCATTTTGCATTATTCCATTTTTATAGTGGAGTAACTTAATACATGTGAATGGCATTGTTATTAGTCCAGTATAAAAACTGGCATCCCACAGTGATGAATCAGACCCAGTAAATTCTGAACCTCACAATGCTGTTTCAAAGCTACTTGCTCGTCTGTAACCATCTTTGACTGCATGTGATAGCTCACAGTTTCTACAGGGACTCATTGTATCTAATTTTAAAGGAGAGGTCCTCTTTCCTGCCAAGGCAGCATCACCTCTGCCATACTCAGAGTAAAATCTCACTTCTTTAATTCTGATTTTTAGGCGTCAAACATTCATCTGAGCGTCAATGGCCATTATTTACGTATCTTGTATAGCACCAATCAGTGTGTACAGGTTGAACCCCCCTTGTCTGGCACACTCAGGACCTGACTGGTGCCGAATGAGAGAACTTGCCATACCACAAGAGGTCAATATTGTCTAGCACATTACCAACTCTTCTATTGTCTATTGGGCTCATAGAAGGAATTTTAGGGCAAAATGAGAGCTAACTAAAATCACAGAACACTGAAAGCCAGGACTCATCATCATCAATAACCGGGGGCTCATCGCCTGTTGGTGTCTGATGCCTCTCTCACTATTTCCTTCCATCTTTCCTATCCGGTGCAGAGTGGCTTAGTTTCTGTAGACTAGCTCCACTCCAATCTACTACATCATCTATCCATTCTCTGTGGGATCTGCCTCTCCTATTCGAACCCTCCATTATGCTGAATACTAGGGTCTTGATTTTTCGTTCGTCATTCATTCTGCAAATATGTCCAAATAGTTGTAGCTTCCGTTTTATAACCTTCTGCGGCAGGTTCTCTTTCAGCTGTATCTTCCTGTATAATTCCTCACTGGTAACCCTCTGCATCCATCCTATTCTCAGAATCTTTCTATAACAACTCCTTTCGAACACCAATATTCTTCTTTCTGAATCTTTCATTATCAACCATGTCTCATATTCATACAACATGCTGCTGAATACACACGTTTTCAAGACACTCAGCTTCGTTCTTAAGCTAGTTGTTTTGCTTTTCCAGATCTTATCCATCGCCTTCAAACTCGCTCTTGCTTTTGCTATTCAAGTCACTATTTCCTTCTTACAGTCTAGATCATACATTATGTTGCTCCCCAGATATGTGAACTTCTGTACATTTTCTAGTTCAATACCATCGACACTGACCTTCCTTCCTATTTCCTTACCTCCAAATACCATTGTTTTTGTTTTATCGATGTTCATAATCAGTCCGTACCGCTTCCTTTCTTCGTTTAACACCCGCACCATTTTCACTAGCTTCTCCTCATCTTCCTCAGTGATAAGTATATCATCCACGAACCTCAAGTTGTTAATTCTTTTCTGGTGTCTATAAACAAACTTTATGGGACCACAGGAAATTTGGTCACACTCATGATAAGTGGCTGTCCAGCTAACTAAAATCATACTGGATTATGGATGTTGCCGGATGAGAAAATTCCAAATTAGAGAAGAGCCTCTAATTGCTAAACAAACAGTACATAAAATCTTACTTCTCTTATGGAAAAATACAGAATTGGATAGAAAGTAATGACACTTGCATACGTTTTGGATAAAATTTGATGGAATTTAAAATAAGAAAAGAATATCTTTCTGTGTTAGATCTGATTGTTTAGAGTTATTTCTGTAGCAGCCCCTTGATTTCATTTCTGTTAATTTATTTCATGTTTTTTTCCATAAGGGTTGTAACTCTGTAACTATAGGGGTGGAGAAAGCCAAACACTCCATTGCTTAAAAAAATAAGTATAAGTGCCCAGCAAAATATGGCTGTCAAACCCCAAGTGTCAATGAGTGTTCTTTCTGTTAATCTTTCCAGTACCTGCTATTTCCAGTTCCAGGGTCAGCAGTTCAAAAAAAAAAAAAAAGAAGAAGAAGAAGAAGAAACCCCTAACTACTGTAAAATCATCTGTCATTTTATTTTCTCCCCCTAGTCTCTTAAAGAGTGTCTGTAGTGAATTACCTCTCTGTCTGAAATGAATTACTATTTCATCCTACAAAAACACACCATCATAGCTGCCCCAAGCAAGGTCTGGAACTGTATTGCTCTTATATGTTGAACAACAGACAACAGTGGTGAGATGAAATTGATTATGTGAAAAATTAGAATGCTTCAGTAAATCACTTTCTCTTATGTCATGGACCTTACATGTAGCTTTCTTTTTAAAAAGGAAAAGTTGTATTACATTTTTTTTGTTCTTTCCTTGCTTTTTTTCTGCAAGGCTGTTTTCAGTTATATGGGTACCATCCCACTGGATTCAATGTAGAAGGGAAACAAAAATGACTTAATATTTTGGGAAAGTGGAATCTTTCATTACAAGAGTGTTGATCCAAACCCAGCCTAGCTTAGCAATGGCTACATGTCATTACAATTAGGCTGTGTGAGACAAGAGTCAGGGTCTCAGAGTCTTCTGTATTTGTCTGGTGTACACATTACAAAAAACACCACTTTAAGCAGTACCTTCAGAAGGAGGGTAGTTCTGAGTGGGCAGGAAAAACTAGTCACCATGTTGCTGTTAGAGGAGGCCCCTCGAACACAGCATTGAAGCATTGCAGTAGGGTAGTAAAAGAAGTTCAGGGTACTGTATCTGAGTTGTGGATAAAGGACTTCGGTTTCTTTGTCTGTTAGCCAGTCACCATACCCAAACACTAAACTTGAACACTTGAGACAGTTACACTGGTTTAACTTACATCAGGTTTCAAACCAGTTTAGCTAAAAAAGTGCAAATGCCCATGTAGACATTATTCTGGCTAAAAAGTGGCTTACTGCAGGTTATCTTATGTCAGTGATGTTTAACAACCAAAATAAGCCTCTCTTCTATCAAAAATAAGAGTATCTAGACAGGGGTTTCCACTGATTAACTACGTTGGTTGAAAAGCTCTTTCACATAGTACTGGGACAGCTTTAACAAGCCCTAAAAGGGTTCATATCATGTTTTGCGGTTTGGACTTGGTTAACAAGACCAGTTGAAGACCACATTGGCGGAATTTTCACATATAGACATGAGTTAAATTCCTTTTATACCTGTTTGAATGGAAATGATTCAGCATAGGTGTTTGTGTGCTGCCAAGGATGAATTCAGTGATGCTTTAGCACTGATTCCTACTCAAATGGCTGTCACTCCATTCCCCAGTGCAGGAGTTGTTTCTCTTTAGGAGTGTGTGAGGGGTTTGTTTGATAAGCTGCTGTGCTGGAATATAATGTAAATAAGAATGATCACTCCTAGAGCTGTTGTATGAGGAACATAAGTCATGCCTATAAGAGATGAAGGCTAAATCATGCATGTGCTATTTTCACTCAGATGTCATCCACGGAATGCATAGAAATGAAAAGGGAATACATTACAGCTATTGAAAGCAAGGCTGTGGCCATAAGGGTAGATTGGTTTCATCGTTTTTGAGTGTTCAGGCCTTGTCAGTCAGCAGCCAAAAACAATAAGTATTCCTTAAGAATGAAAGCCAGAAGCAGGCTGTCATTGGCACTGAGGTTGAGGGAGGCTATCATGGTAAGTATCTTCACAAGGTTATTTGTAAGCTGGGGGAAAGCCCTTTATAAGGCTGTGGCTGAGCCTTTTCTTTATAACTGAGTTTTACATGTTATCAATGATTTATCAGTAATAAATCAAGTGTCTCCAGAAGAGTTCAGTGAAACCACAAAGTATTAGAAAGTCCATTATATCAGCGAACAAGAAGCAGAGTCTCCGGTCATAGAGTGGTGGATTACTTGGCAAAAGCTCAGGAGCTTGGGGTGATGCCATTCTTTTGAGCCTGAGCGTGAGCAGTGATATTACCAGGCTCCTATTTACGTACCCCCTACAATGCTTACACATTACTCCTGGTACTCATACCACCACCAAAGCCCCACTCGCTCAGGTTTAAGTTTTTCATGTTACTGGCTACTTAAGGGAGAACAGCGTGTTGGCTTATTGGCCTTGGTATCGGGATTCTACAGACATGGTTCTAGTCATACCTCTGCCATGGTTCTGCCAGATGACCTTGAGCAAGTCACTTTGCTTCCTTGGACCTGTAGTTTCCCCATCTTCAAAACAACACTACGGTTCTGATCTTCTTAGTAAAAGCACTGTGAGATCTGCCGGTGAAAAGCATTCTAATGTCAAGTTGTTGTTTAGAACATTCTCCCATAGAAGCTGCACTGTTTTCTGGAAGAGCATGTAGGACATGTACAAATAAATCTGCAAGTATCAGAGAGGTCACCTTGTTAGTCTGTATCTTCGAGAACAACAAGAAGTCTTGGAGCACCTTATAGACTAACAGATATTTTGGAGCATCAGCTTTCGTGGGCAAAGACCCGCTTCATCAGATGCATGAGTCAAATAAATCTGCGGTTACCCATTCCTGTTATCTTGTCACACTGCTCCATTTATCTATGTATGTACTAATCTTACAGTAAATAGCTGCTCATTCCCTAGAGACCTGTCATACACCAGTTTCTTTGGTTGGACTTTATGCTCACTGGTCTCCCATCCAAAATGGCTGTCTCCCACCTATACGTGGTGTTGTGGAGGTGGCATATTTAAATGTACCCTAGAATGCTTAATGCCAGCAGATACAGCTCTTATGAATCTATCCCCCTTGGCTCCAGACTCTACCTAACCTCTGAGTTGTGACAGAGTGCCACTGTTCATTAGGGTTTTGACAGTGTTTAATATAAGCATAAATGCATTCATCCCAACGGACAAGCATTTTTCATTCCCAGTAGCTTTCAAGAGTTGGATTCCTGTGCTTTTAAAAGGCTTCTCTCCCTTATCCTCAAAACACAAAGTGTGGGGGGCGGGTAAATGAGGTCTTGTAACAAGGAACCTGAAAGATGACTCACAATTAAGCTTATGTGCATAAGTTAGGAAGCATCTTTCAAGCTTAGCAAGTCACTGTCTTATTACAATAAATGTTTGTATTTCTTTTGATGTAAGTTCTATTGATATTAAATTCTGTGCATTCTTAATATTCACACCGAATGTACAATAAGGCAACGTTACTTCCATTTGCTCCCCTAATGAGAGTGTCTGCTGAATCATCCGGTGTTTCGGCCTTAATCAATACAATTCATTACTGAAGCTCACTTTTCCACAAACAATAGTCTATGTACAGTATCATTGGGAGGTATTTTTGTGAAATTAAAAAAACACAGCATATTGATTTCTCCAAAGCTAGAGTGAGTTTGCTGTCCATCATGAAACAAAGTAGCCCAGCTGCATTCCTAACTGCAGGGGTCTAGCACTCACACAGAGGGAAATGCCCATTTTGTTTTATTTTGAGGGCATAAGGAATGTGGCACAAATATCTTTTTTAAAAATATGTTTTAAAATGACAACTATGATAGTTGCTAACCTTTGTTTTCCTTTCTAACGGTTCTATGGAAAAGTGCCTGACTGACACCCCCCAAAGACTGAGGTTCTGTGTTGATTCACAAATCAGGTAATGCATAAGCAGATAACTTGTAAATTCCCCACCATGCTACATCAGAGTGGTTCAACCCTAAAGTGGAAGGTACTACTGCTTGTTTTTATGACTGGTCCAGACTTTAGTTGGTTCGCCATTATGGCTGCCAGTTAATGTTTATTGTGGCATTGGTTTCATTATGGCAGCTATTTGATGGCTGGAGAACCACAAATCTTTTTTCACCTATGCACCAAATTGCACCACCCACCTTTGATCATTACTAAACTGTGTTGGATTTAAAATGGTGAAAGGTTCCCTTACCAATCCCCTGAGCAAGCAGTTTGTCTGTGAATTCCGTAGATAGTTGAGATTGAGGAATCAGCTGTTTCCAAAATTGTGCAAGGGTTATGGTGAGACCCTTTGAGTGACAGACCTGTGAACCTTTCTTCAATGCCAAGTGGGTATAAGAAGTAATTAAAGAGAAAGATGAAACATAATAACAGAAACTGAGATTCTTCTTGGAGTGGTCCCCGTGGGTGCTCCACAATAGGTGTTGGGCTCGCCCGGTGCTGCAGATCGGAAATCTTCCAGCAGTTTCTCCTGGATCGCGCATGCGCCGGCGCGCGCCGCCCCCCTGCGCACCCCTGGCCGCATGCACGATCTGGTCCCCGCCAGTTCCTTCTCAACCGCCATCGGCTGCAGACGGAATCCACTCAGGCTAAGGCCAGAGTCAGATTACTCAGTGGTTTTTTTCCACATGTAATTTGTCGTTTTCGGTTATTAAACAAAAAAAAAAAAGGAGAGAAAGCAAAGACAAAGAGAATATCAGCAAAAAAAAACAAAAAACCCTCCTTCTCCGTTCCTCCAACCAATGCCACCATTTCTGGGATTGGATCCCCTGGAGTACTATCACAAGCCAGTTTCACTTCTATCTGTGTTGTCACGGAGGTCTCGCTCTCCCAGACATCGGGGGTACACACCCCGTGAGTGGTCCAGGTCTCCATCCCCGGACCCTTGCCCATGCTGCCATGGTCGTCCTTATCATGCTGGACACAGACAAACCACAGACCTACACCCAGGGGCAGGTCCCCCCCCGGCCGCTCAGTACCCCCGTGGGCACTCCCGATCAGGGATGGAAACACAGTTGTCTCAAGGGGAGTTAATTTTAGAACCCCGAGACTTTCCTTCACAATCCTCCAGCGAGCAAGTGTATCATCGACCGCAGGAACCCGAGGGTTCGAGGGAGGTTTACCTTAGTGGTTCCTCCTCATCCTCCCCAGATGAGGCCGTGGCCCCTGGGGATGTCTCTCCCCCGGATGACCTTAAACAGTTTCAGGAGCTGTTTAGAAGGGTGGCTTTTCATGCAAAACATTCAAACGGCAGAGGTGCAGGAGAAACATCACAAACTCCTGAAAAATTTGAGACCCCCAGCTTCATCCAAAATTGCTATTCCGCTGGATGAAGCCATTCTGGAGTCAGCCACTACTATATGGCAGACTCTGGCCTCTGTTCCGCCTACGAACAAGAGAGCAGATAAGAAATACTTCGTCCCGGCAAAGGGCATGGAGTTCCTCTTTAGTCACCCACAACCAAATTCTTTGGTGGTCGGGTCGTCCCAGCAGAGGTCAAAGGCTTCTCAGTACAAATCGGGGGATCGGACAAAGATGCTAAGAAGCTAGAGCTGTTTGGCAGGAAGGTATATTCCTCTCCTATCCTGCTATTGAGAATGGCAAATTATGGGCACACCTAGCAAACCATAATTTTGATAATTACTCCGGGCTTACTCCCCTCATGGATTCACTTCCGGAAGATAAAAAGCCTGTGTTAAAGGCAATTGTTCAAGAGGGCTACGCAGCATCGTGGACGGGAGTCCAGATTGCCCTGGACGTGGCGGACACGGCGGCACGTTCAACGGCTACAGCAGTGGTCATGCGTAGAGAATCCTGGCCCCAGACGTCGGGTATCTCGAGGGAACTACAGGTGAAGATCATGGACCTTCCCTTTGATACACAAAAGCTGTTTGCAGACTCAACCAACTCGGTCCCTCACTCCAGTAAGGACTCGAGAGCTACACTTAGAACCTCGAGCATTTATAGTCACCCATACAGGAGGGAAAAATTTTATCCTCAGCAAAGACGCTACGCTTACAACCACAGCGTGCTCAATATCAACGGGGCTACGGCCAAGGGCGCTATCAATAGCAGCAACAGTACAGAACTCCTAGGCGACGTTCTCAACACAGCCGTACGCCCTCGGGTCAGGCCCAAAGGCAACAAGTTTGATGGGTATGTCGGGGGCTGCACTATCAATACCCTCGCTCAATGCCACTCCCATCTCATGTTCCATCATCGCCTCAGACAGTTCCACTCCCAATGGCAAAAGATCACCACAGACATATGGGTGCTGGAGATCATCGCCACGGGTTACGCGATCCCCTCCCAGTCACTTCCACCGACGAAGCCTCCCACCAGGTCTCACCTCAGGGACGCTGCCACGAGGCAAGGCTCAAGCAGAAGGTGACTCACCTTATGTTCATAAGGGCGGTGGAAAGAGTGCCGGAATAATTTCAGGGGAAGGTTTTTACTCACGCTACTTCCTACCAGGGAAGAAAACAGGACACCAGAGGCCCATCTTAGATCTTCGGGGCCTCAACCGTTACTTGCGCAAGCAACAGTTTCGGATGATCACAGTTGCCTTGATACTCACGGCACTGGACGATGGAGACTGGGTTGCAGCACTCGACTTACGAGATGCTTACTTTCATATAACAATCCACCCGGCACACAGACGCTTCCTCCGCTTCACGGTCGGCCAGGAGCGCTTCCAGCACAGGGTTCTTCTGTTTGGCCTCTCCTCGGCCCCCAGAGTCTTTACCAAAACCCTGGCAGTGGTGTCAGCCTACCTGCACAGACAGGGGGTGTTTATTTTTCCCATATCTGGGCGACTGCCTGCTAAAAGGGACCTCGAAGGCAGAGGTCTCATGCATGATACGTGTCACAGCGGACACGTTTCTTCGCTGGGCCTAGTCATCAACCTCACAAAGTCAAAGTCCAAACCCACACAACATACAGAGTTCATAGGGGCACGCATAAACTCTATCACAGCAAGGGTGTATCTACCTGACGCCTGCTTCTGCGCAATCAGTTCGCTGGTGCAAGTCATTACATACAGCCCCACGGTGCCGGTCTTAATGTGCCTACGGCTGCTGGGCCACATGGCGGCAGCGACGTTTGTAGTACGGAATGCCAGGTTGCACATGTCAAGCCTGTAGCATTGGCTGGCGAGCGTTTACAAACCGGCATCCCACACTGTCCACAGGGTAGTGTCGCCCACAACAGAGGTGCGCAGATCCCTGGCATGGTGGGAAAACCCCGAGAATCTGCTAGTGGGGGTGCCTTTTCACCAACCACAAATTTCTATTTTTCTTACTACCGACGCCTCCCACATGGGATGGGGAGCTCACATCGGCGACAAGGTAACGCAAGGGCTGTGGTCCCCTGCGAAACGGACACTGCACATATCCATACTGGAGCTCAGAGTAGCGTTCAACGCCTGCAAACATTTTCGAGATTACCTACATGGCAAAGTAGTCGGGATTCAATATCGACAATACCTCCACTATGTTTCTACATCAATCGACAAGGAGGAGCACGATCCCGTGCCCTATGTGCGGAAGCACTTCCGATTGTGGAATCGGTGCATCGCCAATAACATAAAGTTGAAAACCTCGTACTTGCTGGGCTCTCACAACATGAATGCAGATCAGCTGAGCAGGCGCTTCGCAATCATGCTCGAATGGCAGAGCCACTCTGATCTGCTACAGCGCATTTTTCGTACATGGGGGTTTTCCCCAGATCGATCTGTTTGCCACCCAGTACAAAAAAAAAAAAGTGTCCCCAGTACTGCTCCAGGGCAGGAGTGGGGCGGGGGTCCCTGGTCATGTTTTCATGGAAGGGCTCCCTACTTTACGCGTTTCCCCTGCAGCGCTTATCCACAAGGTCTTGCACAAAGCCAGAAGGGAGAGAGCTCGCATGATACTCATAGTCCCGCAGCCGCAATGGTTTCCCTTGCTTCTGCGCATGTCGGACCGCCCACCGCTCCCTCTACCGGTGGCGCCGGGCTTACTCACGTGGGCTCAAGGAGGACTTACAAGCAGAAATGGACTCGATTCACAGCCTGGTGTTCCGCCAAGCAGTTAGCTCCCCTTGACGTTCCTATACCTGTAATACTAGAATACTTATTGGACCTCAAGAGAGGCGGGCTTTCTCTATCCTTGCTAAAGGTCCACCTCACTGCTATATCAGCCTTTCAGCATACAGAGGAAGGGCCCACGGTATTCGCCCATCCTATCGTTACCAGGTTCTTGAAGGGGCTGGTAAACCTGTACCCCCCCTCGGAAACCGCTTCCACTATCGTGGAATTTGGACTTGGTGCTCAGCACGCTATCGGGTCCACCTTTTTGACCCATTAGCCACAGTTCCCATACGTCTCCTTACGATAAAAACAACCTTCCTCCTTGCAACTAAGTCAGCCCGCAGGGTGAGTGAGCTTGCGGCAGTGATGGCAACGCCGCGCTGCACAGTATTCTCAAAGGAGGCGGTAACCTTAAGGCTGCGCCCAGCCTTTGTTCCAAAAGTCTCTTCGGAGTCCAATCTTAACGAGCCAATAGTTTTACCCTCGTTTTACCCGAAGCCACACAGCTCCGGCAAGGAAGCACGCCTGCATCTCCTAGATGTGAGGAGGGCGTTGGCCTTCTACACAGACAGAACTAAGTCCTTCCGGAAAACGGACAGGCTTCTAGTCTCTCTTGCTCCCGGGTCAAAAGGAGAAGGTCTCTCTTCCCGGAGAATCTCAAAGCACATTGTGTCCTGTATAAAAATGTGCTTCGAACTTCGAAAGACTCCTTTGCTGGCCCCGCCCAGGGCTCACTCCACCAGGGCGGTGGCGGCGTCAACAGCCTTCTTCAAGGGCATCGCGTTAACAGACATCTGTAGAGCGGCGACCTGGTCATCCTATGACACCTTCGCCAAGCATTATGCCCTGTCTCGGGTATTCTAAGAGGATACCCATCTGTCGACAGCAGTCCTCTCGGGGGCAAGCTGCACATAAACCGATTACCCACCTCCTTACTTGGGTTACTGCTGGGTAGTCACCTATTGTGGAGCACCCACGGGGACCACTCGAAGAAGAAAGAGAAGTTACTCAACTGTAGTAACGATGGTTCTTCGAGATGTGTCCCCGTGGGTGCTCCACCACCCGCCCATCCTCCCTGCTTCGGATCTCTGTCTCGTGTTTTTCAGGAGCATCCGAGGCGGTTGGTCAAGGAACTGGCGGGGACCGGATTGTGCACGCTGCCGGGGGCGCGTAGGGGGGCGGCGCGCGCCGGCGCATGCGCGATCCAGGAGAAACTGCTGTAAGATTTCCGATCTGCAGCGCCGGGCGAGCCCAACACCTATTGTGGAGCTTATTGTGGAGCACCCACGGGGACACATCTCAAAGAACCATCGTTACTACAGGTGAGTAACTTCTCTTTATTCAATCTGCTACAATTCTTTCAGCATTTGAGCAGAATAATGGATACTGGAAAGGAAGCTGATGTTATTCATCTGGACTTTTTAAAAGCCTTTTGATGAGAGGCTATTGAGGAAGTAAACTACATGTGGTCAGGGAGGCAAAATACTGTTGTAGACCAGAAGCAGTTAAGAAGCGGAAAGCATAGATTAGGAATAAATGCTTCAGTTTTTCCATAGCAAACAGTTAGGATTGGAGTGGCACTGGAAATGTTTAATACATTCTTTAATAACTTGAAAAGAGGGCTGATAGGGGAGATGGTGACATTAGTGGAGAACATGTAGGTATTGAGATAGTCGAGATGAGGGAAGAACAAGAGGAGTTTCAGAATGACCTAACAGCTAGGTGAATGGGAGTTGAACTTCAAGTTTTGACAAATGTAAGATAATGCACTTGGAAGGAATCCTCTGAAGTACCCATAGTTGGATTTTAAATTAGTTGCAGCCACTTATGCAAATGACCTTAGGTGTCACTCTGGACAGTGTGCTGAGATCCTGGGCCCCATGCATAATAGTCATAAAAGAAAGAAAAGGCTAAGCTGTGTAAAGACAGGCCATAAAAATAATACAGGTTGAACCACTCACTCTAGAGTGGCACTCTGATGTCAATTTCCATGGTCTTTTTACACTGCTATCAGAGAGCTAGCCAGGTCAGTCTGTACCCGCAAAAATGAGAAGTCCTGTGGCATCTTATTGACTAACAGATTTTTGGAGCATAACCTTTTGTGGGCAAAGACCCACTTTGTCAGATGCATGTGACTTGGTGAGGCAAACCTTTTGTCATCTGGGTGGGAAGGGGGCAGGTTTAACCACCTACGAACAACACAGATTTCCCACTTTATTGCCACTGTAGATAAAGCCTCAGGTATTAAGTGGAGACAGAAAGGGACACTGTGTTGGTTGGGTGCTGGGGTCCAGTTTCCACTGGTACCCTCACTATGTAGTGTGTAAAGTGATTTGGATTCCTTCAGATTGGAAGGTTCTGCAAAAATGAATTGATTAGTAAAGACTGATCAGTGAAGGATTTGACCTTGAGATACAAGGGAAATAAGGAAAATGTAAACAGAAGAATATATTTGGTTTTTCTAATACGATATGGTCTCTTAAGTAACAACAGAGATCCTACAATTGAGTGAGGGCCCAAGTTGTAGGTCAGGAGTGATCATGTTTACCTATCATCTGACAGCTGTTCTTTGGGTCTCTGTGCATGGTGTCAGTCCAGCCGCCATGACAATATGCTGTCCTGGCAGTCTCCACAGATGGACTGAGTGGATCCGGGGGATGAACTCCATGAATTGTTCTTTCCTGTCAGGATTAAGGTTTGGTGGGGCATTGTGAGGAGAACCTGGCCGGCCCATGTGCACACTGTCCTGATCTGTAGCTAAGCAGAGGGCTTCAGTCTCCCAGCCTGACAGCCTGGTGCCTTTCACCTTGGATTTTCTGCACTGTGTCCCTCTTCTTACTCCCACTGTTTAGTTGCAGTTTGACAATAATACTTTTGTGACCCCTTCCCCCTCAACCTGTACTGGGATCAATTAGTTCCTCTTGTAGAGCATTTTAAGGGGCCTCATCTCCTCCTACTGAAGTCGGGTATGCTGATTCTGATTTCACTTTTTAGTCTTAAGCAGGGCTTTTTTTTCCTGCTGGAAAACCACAGAACGGCGTTCCAGTGCCTTTTTTCATAGAGCCGTGATTCTGGAAGGTGGCTGGATGGCTCTGAGCTGCCTATCACAGCTGCATTGTCCAATATGCTCCCCAGTACGCTCAGAAGAGACGCACACACAGTGCACCCCGCTGCCACGCTGTGCACACACCCCACCACTTGGTGGGACAAGCGTGGTGGCCGTGGATGAGGCTGCCCCGTCACTGTTTCCCTGAACAGCTCCTATGGCTATAGCCCGGAGCTGCGTGAATTCTTCAGCCCCAGCACAGCTCCTGTGGCTCTAACCAGGAGTCACAAAATTCCTGCTGCCCAATGCTGCCCCAGTAGCTGTGGCCCAGTGTGGTGTGTGCTGCCTCAGTGCCTGCAGCCAAGCGCAGCCTTGGGGCCCAGGGTGGCACCTGTGGCTCAGCCCAGCCCGGGAGGCCCAACACAATCCTGGAGGCCCAGCTCAACGCCTTCATCCCCAGCTCCATAAGCAGCTCTGGTGAATTGGGTTGAATTATGGGGGGGTGGGCTGGGCTGGGGGTATCTTGTTCTGGGGGAGGGCATTCATTTAGAGCTGTGCTTGGGGGGGCTGGGGTGCCTGGTTCTGGGGAGGGGGAGCGAATTGATTTACAGCAGGAAGTAGGGAGGCTGGGGGTGCCTGGTTCTGAGGGGGCTGGTTCCGGGGGACAGCATTGATTTAGAGCTGGAGGTGCTTGGTTCTAGGGGAGGACATTCATTTAGAGCAGGGGGCCTGGTGCTGCAGGGAGGGGTTAAGCCTGGGGGTTGTTTGGAGCTGCGGGTGGGCGTTAAGCCTGGAGGTTGAAGAGGGGTGGTTTGGGGCTGCTGGGTAGTTATGCCTGGGGGATGATTTGGGGCTGGGGGGCGTTAAGCCTGGGGCAGTGGGCGGCACGGTTTGGGGCTTGAGTTCTGGCACCTTTTTTTCCCTAGAAAAAGTCCACTGGTCGTAACGAATGAGAGAAGCGTTGTAATATAGTTAGAAAATAGGGGCTAGGTTGTGAACCCTTAACTCAGAGTATGTCTATGCTTACGGGGGGTTACATGCACCACAGTCGATCTTCCAGAGACCTATTTTGCTGTGTGTGTGAAGACACAGTAAAATGGATCTTTCTGGGCTCGGCTGTCAACCCTGGTACTCCATGCTATCCTGTGGCGTAAGGGACATCAGCGCGAGCCCGAAGAGCCCAGTCTATAACAGGGAACAAAGTCAATGCTGATACATCAATTCTAGCTATGCTAATGGTGTAGCTACAATTGTGTATCTGGGATCGACTTTGATCTCTGGTGAAGACCAGACCTCAGACTGATGAGCAGTTCCTCAGGCAAGTTCTCCTATAAGGCTGCTTGTGTGAGTGAGTCACTGATAACCAGGTCAAGTAAGGGGCTACGTGTGAGACAACATTATCCTTTAATAGTAAGAAAATGCAGGAATCTTGGGGCCAGGCATTTTGGGTGCAGAATGTCCATGGAAGTCAACGCCTCTCTGGAGTCTCTTACTGCCTGTCATGATCAGCCATCAGTGAATCTTTTGTGAGGCAAGCATCTTTAGTGGGGTTTAGCACATACCCCTGGGATAATTAAACAGAACTCTCTAATCCAGAAAACAGTTCCAATATTAAGTCTGATTCAGCAGCTCAATATCGGCCAAGATAAACAAGGTATGGAAGAAGAGAAAGAAACTGGAAACAGGATGTGCACATCTGTTACTCAGGCCATGTCTGTCCACTCCAAAAGACATCATCTACCAAACCTGCTCAACCAAATATTGTCTCTGCTGCTCAAGGAGGGCAGCTCTTTGAGAGGTGTGGCTCTTGCCTGTGCACTGTGATGTGAGCTGATAAAGAGCTGGTGCTGTATAATACAGAGAGCCTGTTTTCACTCCCCACTGAAATGAGTGCCTAAATTCTCTGTTGACTTCAGTGGGAGTTAGAGCAGCCCCCCCCCCGCCTCTCCTTGTTTTATGCAAAGGAAAAACAGCCCATCAGTTTTTATTTTTAAAGGTTTGTGTCAATTTTCAACCAAAGTGAATTGTTATATGCCACAGACCATGTCTTTCTTTTTTTTAATTAACCTAGACAACATGCTGTGGAGGTTTCAAAACTATGTTAATAGGAGGATTGATTGTTTTATGTGCTGGTTTGAGCACAAATATCTTTGTTTATTTCATTCCATTTTCTTTTTGCAATTAGTCTCATATTAAAATGAAAAAATACTTAGGAAGTAAATATTTAGAAGACTACTCCAGTCATTTTTACTTTAAAGAAGCCCTAGCTAACAGCATTTTCAGCCCGGCTTCTTGTGCCTTCCCTTATCTTAAAAATATCTTATGCTGTACTATAAATAACCAGCTGAAAGGAAAGTGATGCTAGATAAAGAGGAGGAAAAAACAGATGTGGTTGTCCTTAATCACATTCAAACACAAACATCAAGAATGAGTGTGGTTCCCTCCATGAATTTTCAGTCTGAGAATCAATCCATGGGGATTTTGATTTGAGGCCTTGGCGTCGATGTGCATTACTGTGGGGTATGAAATGTGCTCTGAAATATTTGTGAATAACCAAATGAAACAACTCCCTACAGTGCAGCAGTCTTTACCCCAGCTATTACATTCTCTTGAGGGAGAGTAAGTCTGGGGTCCTGGGGTCCTTTTTCAGGTGTGTTACAGAATTACGTTGTGACCTTAGGCAATTAACTTAAAGCTTCACCTTCCAATGAATTGGGGCTATAACTCCACATGCAGCCACATATACTGTGGCCATGCAGGGACGGCAAAAGCACACACATGTTTTGTATCTGAATACATGATGACATTTTTGAGTCCAGTTGGCCATTTGCTGGGAGCAGCTGGTTGAGTTCCCAAAGGGGGCATTCCTAGGCAGAGCAAGTGTAGAGCCATAGCTCTGTCCTCTTCATTCTAGAGAGGGTACGTTAGTGGTCATATCGCTGGGTATAACTGTTGTACTTCATCACAGGGGACCCTTCTCCCTTTGCTGCCTCCCTCGCCTCTGGACATATTATGTATTACACCTCCAGGCATAGATGCTCAGGCAGAACATTTCACTCAGCCTCCTAAGAATCATAATTTGAGTTTGTACCTGATTAAAAAGCACAAAAAATCCTTTGTTATTTTGCTCCAATAAACATACAAAGCAAGTATGTGGCATTAGTTTCTTCTGCTACAGTGCAAACAACCTGGTTTAGCAGACACTGTTTACACAGATGTGCAAGCTACCATGTAAGATTTACTGCTAAATCTTTTTTTTTAAACTGTTGAGCTTGCAACCATATTGTACAATGACTTTTCTCCAGATTTCACTGGGGTCTTTGCATGAGTCTTGTGAAGCACATAACTGATACTAATAACAAGCCATCTTGTAGCACCTTAGAGACTAGCAAATGTGTTAAGTCATGAGCTTTGGTGGGTAAGACCCACTTCTTGAGATGATTGGCAGATAAAGAAGAAGTGGGTCTTACTCATGAAAGCTCATGACCTCATACATTTGGTAGTCTTTAAGGTGATACAGGACTGCTTGGTCTTTGTGAAGCTACAGACTAACACGGCTACCCTTCTGATAACTGAGTGTTTGAGCTCAATGTGACATAGTACACATGATCATTTCTATCCGTTTGTCACTCTGCGAGTCAATCACCTAATTCTGATGGTGTTAAAATTAATTCTGCTTCCCTTCAAACATACAAGAGTTACCAACTGATTAAGGAAAACATTACCAAAGACCATTTCTATTGATTTGAATGCATGCATGTTTAGTTTGAGGGCACTTTTAAACAAATGGTATTGTCATTGTGAACCTTAATTAGATAATAAATTAATAGATACATGGATTAGAAAGTTCAGTATGGATTTCTGAACCACAGCTAGTGGCATAAAAATTAGGTGTTTGATATTAGCAATGCTAATAAATGGCAAAAGGAAACCACTAGGGAAAAATGATGTGGTGGCAGCTGTAGGGTGAATGAGGACAATTTTCTCTCCTTTGCCCAAAATATGTTTTGAAAATCAAGGTGTTTCTGTGCTTCAGATGCTTCTCTACAAAAGATATTGGTTGTGTTGATCCTAAAGGGTAAAGATGTCAGCTGCACTGCACACCTGAAAGCCTACATATTTAATAAGCAATTCATGAAATATTCAGCATGCACACTGGATATGTTCGGGAAATGAGGCTATACAAAGACCAGCACGTACATCTGCAGAAGCAAGGTTTAGGCAGGAATGGAAATATGTTAGTGATGGCAGAACTTCTCAAAAGGCACGCAGTTGGTTTGGACAATGTCAGAACTTTATCAAAGCTTTTTCCTCTCTCTGCAAAACAGGCCTGGAAATCCCATGATACAGAGTTCCCTTATGAATCATTTGCTGCTTGTTCCATTCTGTCTGGGACCAGCAATGATTACAGACTCATGGGGTGTGAGTCTAGAGTAATTCTACAGGGATGCAAATGAACTCATGGGAGCTATTCCAGATTTAGAACAGTGTAGTTGACATCAGAATCTTAAAATATATGAATAGGAGCTGGGTTCCTAAGTCTTGTTTGTTCATTTGAAAATGAACCGCTGGTCCATTGACTCAAGCCAATTATTGTTTTAATTGGAGTTGATTCAACATCGTGTGTATGGGACTGTCTTGCACTTGTGTCTTTTTGGCGTTAGGTTAGGTTCTGAAAGGTTTAAAGCTTCCATTGTGTTCAAGAAAAGCACTTTAAAAAGTGAAAAACCTGAGAACAAAGATTTCATACTAGTCTTCCACTTGAGCTTTGTCTGTGATTCAGACAGCCTTCAAAATGTTGTGAACTTCACCAACAATTATTATTATTCGTTGTTAGAAAATAGTCATTATCCAAACCCTCCTTGGTATACATTTCAATAACATTATATTAGATTATTTCATTTCCAAAGATGGACTGAATTTTGTTTTAATTTCTTCAGGGGATTAAAGTTTCCTCAGGTCAGGAGGGGTCAAGGTTATAAAAAGTCAGTACTATACCTACCCATCAGCTAGATCATTAATAGTCTGATTAGCAATCTGTCTGAGGTAGAAATGTTCAGGCACAAAATACTGTAATTACTGTATGGTGTGTTGCATCCGGGAAGTCTCATCACTTCTATAATTTAATGCTGGAGAGAACAAAGTACTTGAGAATATATTACAAGAACAATCACAGTGACTCTGAGGGTGGGAGGGGATGAGAAACCTGACCTAACACTTCTTTTTCACCTCTAATCTCTATTATCAATGATTTTTAACTAAAATCACCTTGAATGTGTCAGATAAGCTTCTCATTAATGGCTCTCAGAAGCAGGCCCACCATATCAGGTGGGAGAAGGGAATGGGGAACAACTGATTGGGGCCCAGAGCTTCAAAGGGGACCATTGTTCCCAGCTGTTGCTACTACAGTAGAAGCAGTGGCTGGAGCCCCAGGCCCTTTTGAATTGCTGCTAGAGAGCTGCTCTGTGTGGCTATGAGGGGTTCTGTGGAAGGCATCCTCCAGTCTGGGTATGACTGCCTGGGGCCCCACACCTTCCGCCCAACGTCCCACTCCTGGGAGCACACAGCTGGCCTTCCACATCTTGGCCCAGGGCCCACAGTGGCTGTCAGACCCGCTGCTAATAAACCTTCCTCCCTCCAGAAGGAGCCCCCTCATAGATGAGTCCCGCTGGCTTAGAGGTTAACCCGCAGTCCTTTCTGTCTTGTACTCTGAGGAGAAAGATATTGAACACTTGTGCTGGGACATTTGCCAGACAAATTACTTTGTTCAGGAAACAACACAGTTTTACTTTAGATTAGCAAGAGGCAGAGGCATCCTATGTCTGTGACAAGGAGGGGTGGTCGCCCCAGGCCCAGCACTTTCGGTGGTACTGTGGCAGCCATCCCAGGCATCCTGTGGATGGGAGGGAGGAGGATTATGTGGAGGGCAGGGATTGTGCACAGAAGCAGTAGCAGTAACAGGAGGTTGCTCTCCCCAACCCCCCTGCATCCTGCTTCACTCCATTATGCCACTCACTCACCTGGCTGTGCCGACCTTTCCTGCAGCAAAGGGAAGCATGGCAGAGTAGAACAGCTCCCACTCCCATTGCCCATGTGATGAGTGATGGGAGGGGAGGAGGAGACACCTGCAACCCCTGGCTCCAGGTAATCTCCCGGCTCTGTTGCTGAGGAGGAGGAGGAGGAAATGGGGCAGGGCAGGGGTGGAGCAGGAGAGGGGGTTCCTAGTCGTGGGGGTTCCCTGGGCCCATGCCTAGGGCACTGTTGGTGGTATGCGCCAGGCCCTACCCCTCTTTCGGGACAGCCCTGGCAAGAGTGCACATGATGCTTACTGCTGTCTTCCTGCCACCTTGGGCCCATAGTCTCTAAAGACTTGAAGAATGTGGTAATGGAATTATGTGTTGTTTTTCTCCTTTTTATTTCTTTTACTTTGAGAAGAGAGCTAGCATTCACTTAGACCGGTTTTAGATTCATTGTATTCATCGTCCTGTCCTGCTTTTTCATTTTCTAGTGGGTTGAACTGATGTTAATCAAGAAGACTCCAGCTTGCCTTCTTCCTTGCTGTCTACAAAATTTTACATAAAGTAATAGAGTTGGAAGATAGGTTGTGGCCCAGCATGCGGAGATTGGGGTCTCATCAAAAGGAAGGAAAGCAGAGAGAAACTTTGATCAGAGCTCAGTCTCTTGAATCAAAATGACAGCCAGTTTCACTGGATTTCAGAAAGGCAATAAAAAACGGTGGGCTCTATGGGGAATAAATTGCTTGCTTCCCTTCATGCATAACGACGTCTGTTGTGATGTCTATTGTAATCTCTCTCTAATTGTGTAACTTACTTGCCATGAAATTCTGAACAAAAGAGCTTTGGGGTAGTCATTGTTCTCATGTCCAGTTTAAGAGACATGCTTTCGTAGGTGTTAGAGGCCTTATCTCTTCACCCTCCCACTTCCCTGGTCCTTCTCACATGAACAGAGATCAGCAATACCTGAAATCTAGCAATGCAAACAATCTGATGTTTATTGGGATTAGCTTCCAACAAGCATGCATCCAGTTTCCTTTTCCAACTAACTCCCTTTTTTTCCCCCAATTTATATATTGTAATATTTTCATCTGCATCTTAACCAGTCATCCTACTGACATTCAGCTATCCACTCCTAACATATGCTAGCATGATTATCTAACCAAACACATCCCACCACCGTTATTGGTTTACACCCAGCAACATTAATTACATAGCAGACAGAGACAGTCAAAGAAGCAGAGAAGCAGGGAGGATAATGACAAAACAATAAAGAAATGAGGATTTCACATCCCAACTATTGACAAGTGGGTCCTTGCCAGACAGAGCTATCAGCTTAGGTTTTCTTTAAATCTTCTAGACTGTTCCCTTTATCTCGAGGCGATAGATTGGATCACCCTTCTAACAGCCCAAAATTACCTTATTTCAATATGACTGGCTTGGGGTGTGTGCAAATGTGACCATAGGTTTCCCAGCTTAAGACTGAGCCTGCTGCTTAGCCAAAAAGCCTTAGCTAAAGAACAAGGTTTACAGTGAGAGAAGACTCATACACTGGTGGACTGTGGTTTTGATTCTGTGTTTTTATACCCCTGCTAAATAGTAAAAATACACCTAAATTCTTAAATGTGTAAGCCTCTACAGGCAGGCCTGAATAGCTATAACCTAACCAGTGTTTCCTCTTATTTTTCTACCCATGTGTGGAATAAATTTTATAATGTGCACCAACGCATGGGCAGATGTGTGCCACCAGTAGAAACACATGCTGATGGTAGTGGGTGGTCTGCTAATCACCTGGGAAGTGCCTGAACCTCTCCTGGGTGGCCACCCAAGAGCACAGCTTACAGAGAACACTGGTCCTAACAGAAGTTAGTATGAATTAACACGCAAAATATTGTCATGTACCAAGTTCACAAGCGTTGAACATGGCCACAAGCTGAGCTGTATCAGAAGTTTAAGTTTGCGTGTTCCTTTTTATTTCTTTGAGTGATTTCCTTTTTGAAGGTATCAGCTTTTCCCTCAGGACTCACTCCTGCCCCACTATAAAGTTAATAACAAACAAACAAAACCTATTTCTTGCTAACTTAATTAGTGATAGGTCCTGGACCCTTCATAATGCAACCTGTGGGGGCTTAATTTATCACTTTTTGTGCTGCTTGAGTATAATCACTTGAGTTGTATGCACTGCTTTAATGAATATAGAAAGACAAATCTAGTGTTTCATGAGATTTGTGGTATATAGAGTACAATCAATAAGCACAGTGATCACCTTGGTTTAGCATTAGTTCCCCCCCAAAACCCTTGACAAAACAATAAGAACCTACGCATATGTGCACACTTGAGTTAAAGTCCTGTTACTGGATTTAAAGAATTAAAGCCTTTGATCCAAAATATCACCACAACCAGAAACTTGGAGAAAACCTGGTTCCAACTTCAATCCCAGTTTGAACTTTGCAGGTTGATTCTCCTATAATGGACTGAACAAGAGCCCTAGATTTGAGCAGCCTTACACTTTCACAAGGTTCATATTAAATTCTGCATCTGAGTTCAAAAGTTTGTGTCTAATCTAAAAATGGACTGAACAAAGCAATGGGGAAAAATATCATAGCTGACCTAATAGGTCATTTCCATTACTGATATCTTTGATTCTGTGAACCAGCAACTATGCATTCATGCTTGAGCCCTTCAACCAGTAGCTGCTTTGCAGCTTTCCACCTTTAGCACCTTTCTTCCATGCTCCAAGGATCTATAACTTCGTCCACCTCACTGATCTTAAACCACTCGTTTGCTATAAGACATGGCTTGAGCTGGAGTTCATGTATCTTACCGCTATGCTGTTAGGGCATTTTTTTTTCTGACAGATGATTTCAAACCATTTTTTTTTCCATCTGGCTCTTCTTCCTCTCCAGGTCAGCACTGCGCATCCTGATGAGCTTGGGAGAAGGTTTAAACCATTATCTCTGAGGACATAACCACAGTGCAAAAACCTGTGTTTTACTGGACTAGGATGGGAGCTATATTTTTTAATTCGGATATTTCTAGTGTTAACCTAATATTCATAAACCTTGTCTGTCTGTCTGTCTGTTTGAGCTTCTGTTTGCTTGTTTTTTGTGTCTTCCTTGATACCAAAAATTTGAACTAGAGTTAACTTAGGAGAGATCATTAGTCTTCCCAAAAGAGTGAAACTGCCTGCTGAGAAGTCTCCCTACTGGGCAGCCCTGTGTGGCAGGCTTCTGTTCTGAAAATTCAATCTCGCCTCTTCCAAGGTTTTTGCTGAGGAAATTGCTTTGAATGAAAACTTAGAAAGCCACAAAACCATATAGAAAACAGTTCTAGAAGACTGACCCACAGGCCCCATTTTTCAAAGGAACCCGGTGCAAACAGTTACATTTTGAGCACTTTTTATGCACTGTTAATACAAATGCTGAGTACAAGCTAGTATTCATTGAACCAGAACTATTTAAACATCCTCCTTAAAGCATTCTTCCAGAAGGTGCACCAGTTTTAAGCCTGATAACAGTATATCTCATCATCTGTTGAGTGAATAAGTACAGGGTTTAATATACAAAGTACCTTCTTGGAATTCTTCAACATAACATCCGAGTTCATATTGTGGAAATAAAATCTGGATATGAATAATTTGAATAAAATATTTTTCATTTGTTCATAGTGAATTCAGTGCTGCTGGAATATGCTGAATTGATGATCCTGGTTCCCCATATTTATTCACAGAACAGGTATACACATGGTGAAGTTTCCTTCTATCTCTTCTTTCAAGGGTCTTCAACCCTTGCAAGAGGGTAGCTGCCACACCCATGTAATCCCTGATGTATGGAAAAGACTCGATGCCTGCCCAAAGAGTTTACAGTCTAAATTTAATCTTTGATTTGTCTGTTGAGCTTGTTGATGACCTAGTACCATTAGGTACTAGGTTTTGCTGCTGAATCCATTTAATATAGGTCTCTGAACTCCTATCGGAAGGTAATAACTTTTGATACTTCTTCGAGTGTCCCCATGGGTGCTCCACAATAGGTGTCGGGCTTGCCCGGCGCCACAGATCGGATCTTCCAAGCAGTTTCTGCTGGACCGCGCATGCGCCGGCGCGCGCCGCTCCCTTGCGCGCTCCTGGCCATGTGTGCGATCCGGTCCCCGCCAGTTCCTCTTAACCGCCGTCAGCTGCAGACGGAATCTGAACTAGGCTAAGGCCAAGTAGCGTATTCAATGACTTTAACTGTTTTTCTTTAAAGTTTTTTTCAAGTACTTAGGCTACTGCAAGTTAGCTGGTTGTTATTTTTCAAAAAAAAAAAAAACAAAAAACAAATTACAAGCGGGACAGCTTCAATCCAGTCCCAGTAACAAGCGCCGGAGGCCAGGAGCATAGGGCCATCAGCCCTCCTGCTGCGGCAGGCCATCAGAAGGGGAAAACAGCACAGAGAAGGTGCTAAGTACCCGTTTTAACAACTGAAAGACTCACCAACAATGTCCTCTTCAGGATTTAAAAAATGTGAGCCCTGCCGAGAGGCGATGCCAGCGTCTGATGGGCACAGTCTATGCATAAGGTGCCTTGGGGAGTCCCATGTTGCACAGAAATGCTCCTTCTGTGCTAAATTAACAGCCAGAGCAAGGAGAGACAGGGAGATGCAGCTTAAAATGCTGCTTTTCGACAAGGCCCTCCAGCCAGACGTGCCGGAGCGGCCGCAGCAGGAGGGACCCTCCGGGGCCCATAAAAGGAAAGCTGCCTCCCTCACCCCATCAGCGCAAAAACGGAGGAAAGTCTCCCCAGCCCGATCCCTGCCGGCAGCAACAGCGAGCGGGACGGGAGGAGCGAGCAGCCCCCAGCCGCGGCAACAGCTGATCGGCGGCGGCACGGAGAGCCACGTGGAAGGGGCTCAGCCTCCGATAATCAGCCAGCTGCCCCGCACCACAGGCAGGGCGGCGGCTAAACAAGCACCGGTACCGGCGGCACCGCAGGCAGCGGCACCGACCCCTGGGGAACCGGCGGTGCAGAGAGCACAGGCACGCAGCCTGCAGGCACCGGAGGACACCGCACGTGCGGCACCGCCCTCGAGCGTGCCGAGCATGGTGCGGACGGGGCCGGGATCCCCTGTACGTCAGGGGGCGGAGTTACCTCCTCAAGGGAGGGGGAAGGCTGCACACAAGAGGAGGCATTGCAGTCCCTCTCCGCACAGGGCTGTGGAGTTGCTTTCTCACAGCCCTCCGCTTATGTTGCAGACTCCAACCAGAAGGCAGGGGTCCCCCCTAGCCTACCCGGAGCCTCCTTCTCCATTTTTGCAACCAGCCTCACCCTGGCTGGGACCACCTTCACCCTTCCTGGGGTTTGAACCCCTGGACTATTATGCAAAATCGCTCTCTCCAGTGTCTCGACGATCTCCCTCCCCCAGACGCACAGGGTATGCACCAAGGGAGTGGTCTAGGTCACCTTCCCAAGAACAGTGCCTATACTGCTATGGTCGCCCCTACCACGCGGGGCATAGTCACCATCGGCAATCTACTAGGGAAAGATCCCCACAGACGATCTCGTATCCCCGAGGGCAATCGCGACCGGGGACAGAGACTCAAGCATCTCAGGGGGGACTGGTTATGGAACCCCGAGATTTTCCCTCGCAAACCTCTAGTGAGAGGGTGTACCATCACCAGCAGGAACCGGAAGGGTCCAGAGAGACGTACCCCAGCGGTTCCTTGCTCTCCTCCCCGGACGAGGCTACCGCCACGGGGGACGTCCATCCTCCGGATGATCTCAAACAGTTTCAAGAGCTGTTTAAGAGGGTGGCCTTCACGCAAGGCATCCAGACAGCAGAGGTGCAAGAGAAACACCATAAGCTCCTCAAAAATTTGAGACCTCCGGCCTCCTCCAGAGTAGCAATACCGCTTGATGAAGCGATCTTAGAGTCCGCCACTACGATATGGCAGACCCCTGCGACTATTCCGCCTGTCCAAAAGAGAGCGGATAAGAAATACTTCGTGCCAGCGAAGGGCATGGAGTTCCTGTTCAGCCACCCACAGCCAAATTCCTTGGTGGTGGAGTCGGCGCAAAAAAGATCAAAGACATCTCAATTCAGGACAGGGGGAACAGACAAAGATGCCAAGAAGCTAGAGCTGTTCGGCAGAAAGGTCTACTCCTCCTCCACCTTAACGTTGCGAATGGCAAATTACGCAGCGCACTTAGCGAACCATAATTTCGACAACTATTCCAGGTTAATCTCCCTCATGGACTCGCTTCCAGAGGACAAAAAGCCGGTGCTCAAGGCCATAGTGCAAGAAGGCTACGCGGCCTCGAGGACGGGAGTTCAGATCGCCCTGGACGTTGCGGACACAGCAGCACGTTCCACAGCAACGGCAGTGGTGATGCGAAGGGAGTCCTGGCTCCAGACTTCGGGTATACAGAGGGATCTGCAGGCAAAGATAGTTGACCTTCCCTTCGACTCGCAGAAGCTGTTTGCTGAATCAACTGACTCGGTCCTTCATTCCAGTAAAGATTAAAGAGCCACACTCAGGACCCTGGGGATTTACACCCCTCCATACACAAAGAAAAGGTACTACCCTCAACAAAGACGGTACCAGTACCAGCAACAGCGCCCCCAGTACCACAGGGGTTACGAGCAAGGGCGACATCAACAGCACCAGCAGTACAGAACTCCCAGGCGACGTTCACAACAGAGCCGTGCGTCCTCGGGGCGGGGCCAAAGGCCGCAAGTTTGACATACAGATCCAGGGCTGCGCCATCACTACCATCGCACAAGGTCATCCGAAGCGACTATTTCACCATCGCCTCCGACCATTCTACGACCAGTGGCAAAGGATCACCACAGACAAATGGGTGCTGGAGATCATAGCCACGGGGTACGCCATCCCCTTCCAGTCGCTCCCACCGTCACGACCTCCACCCAAGCCCCACCTCCAGGAGGCCTCCCATGTAGCGAGGCTCAGGCAGGAGGTGGACCATCTCATGCTCATAGGGGCAGTGGAAAGAGTGCCGGAGCAACTGCAAGGGAAAGGGTTCTACTCCAGGTACTTCCTTACGGAGAAAAAGACAGGAGGCTGGAGGCCCATCTTAGACCTTCGCGGCCTCAACCGGTACCTGCGCAAGCAACGTTTTCGGATGATCACAATCGCCTCCATCCTTACAGTACTGGACGATGGAGACTGGTTCGCAGCCCTCGATTTACAAGACGCGTACTTCCACATAACTATCCATCCGGCTCACCAGCGATTCCTCCGGTTCATGGTAGGCAACGAACACTTCCAATACAAGGTCCTACCGTTTGGCCTCTCCTCGGCCCCCAGAGTCTTCACCAAGACCTTGGCAGTGGTGTCAGCCTACCTGCACAGACAGGGGGTATTTATTTTCCCGTATCTGGACGACTGCCTGCTCAAAGGGGCCTCGAAGGGGGAGGTTCTGCGCATGATACACGTCACAGCAAACACGTTCTCTTCACTCGGCCTGGTTATCAATCTGGCAAAATCAAAAATAGACCCCACACAGGACATAGAGTTCATAGGGGCTCGCATAAACTCGGTTACAGCGAGAGTATATCTACCAGAGGCTCGCTTTCGGGCCATCGGCTCCCTCGTGCAGGTCATCACCTTCAGCCCTACGGTGCCGGTCTTGACGTGCTTACAGCTGCTGGGCCACATGGCAGTGGCAATGTTCGTAGTACAGAACGCCAGGTTACACATGCGCAGCATGCAGCACTGGCTGGCGAGTGTATACAAACCGGCAGTACACACCGTTCACAGGGTGGTGTCACCCACAGCAGGGGTGCGCAAATCCCTGCAATGGTGGGTAAACCCCAGGAACCTGCTAACAGGGGTACCCTTCCACCAGCCTCAGATATCGGTTTTTCTCACTACAGATGCCTCCCTCATAGGGTGGGGAGCGCACATGGGCAAAGAGGTGACTCAAGGACTGAGGTCACCCACAGAACAGTCACTACATATAAATATACTGGAGCTCAGAGCAGTGTTCAACGCCTGCAGACACTTTCGAGACCATATACAAGGCAAAGTCATCGGGATCAGTACAGACAATACCTCCACCATGTTTTATATAAACAGGCAAGGAGGAGCTCGATCCCGTGCCTTATGAGCGGAAGCAATCCGCTTATGGAACTGGTGCATCGCCAACAATATACTCTTGAAAGCCTCATACTTGCCAGGTGCGCACAATGTGAAGGCAGACCAGCTGAGCAGGCATTTTGCACTCACACACGAGTGGCAGATCCGTCCCGATCTACTACGGCCGATCTTCCACGCATGGGGTTTTCCCCAGATAGACCTGTTTGCCACTCAGCACAACAAGAAGTGCCCACGATTCTGCTCCAGGGCAGGACTGGGATGGGGGTCTCTGGGGGACGCGTTCGCGATCCCGTGGAGGGGCCCCCTGCTTTATGCGTTTCCTCCCACAGTGCTGGTCCACAAAGTCTTGCAGAAAGCCAGGAGGGAAAGGGCCCGGATGATCCTGGTAGTCCCAACGTGGGATCGACAACAATGGTTCCCCCTACTCCTGCGCATGTCGGGCCGTCCACCGATGCCTCTTCCGGTGGCGCCGGATCTGCTCACGCAAGCCCAGGGGTCCATAGTGCACCCGCACCCCCAAAACCTGCGACTGCAAGCGTGGTTAATCCATGGCTCAGCTCCCTAGAGAGCACATGCACAGTGGAAGTACAGCAAGTCCTAGAAAGTAGCAGGAGGACTTCCACCAGGAAGACCTACAAGCAGAAATGGACTCGCTTCACAGCTTGGTGTTCTACCAAACAGCTGGCCCCCCTTTTGGTGCCTATACCTACAATACTAGAGTATTTACTGGACCTCAAGAGAGGAGGACTCTTGCTATCCTCGTTGAAGGTCCACCTTGCCGCCATCTCGGCATTCAGACACGAGGAGGAAGGGCACACGGTGTTCGCCCACCCTATGGTTACCAGGTTCCTCAAAGGGTTGGTAAACCTATACCCCCCTCAGAAACCGATTCCACCTTCGTGGAACTTGGACCTGGTGCTTACCACGCTAATGGGACCACCGTTCGAGCCCTTGGCCACGGTCCCCCTCCGCCTCCTTACAATAAAGACGACCTTTCTTCTTGCAATTACGTCAGCTCGTAGGGTGAGCGAGCTCGTGGCAGTCATGGCAACGCCACCCTGCACTGTTTTTTCCAAGGAGGCAGTAACCATACGGCTGCATCCAGCCTTTGTTCCCAAAGTTTCTTCCGAGTTTCACATTAACGAACCTATTGTTCTACCCTCGTTTTATCCAAAGCCTCATAACTCCAACGAAGAGGTGCGCCTACACCTCCTGGACGTGAGGAGGGCGCTAGCCTTCTACGTAGACAGGACCAAGTCCTTCCGGAAAACGGATAGACTCCTAGTCTCCCTCGCTCCCAAGTCGAAAGGAGAAGGTCTCTCCTCGCAGAGAATCTCAAAGCACATTGTATCCTGCATAAAAATGTGCTACGAGCTCAAAAAGACTCCTTTATCAGTCACTCCCAGGGCTCATTCCACTAGGGCGGTGGCGGCATCAACAGCCTTTTTCAAGGGCGTTGCGTTAAAAGACATTTGCAGAGCGGCGACCTGGTCATCCTACGACACCTTCGCCAAACATTACGCCCTTCACAGGGTATTCCAAGAGGATACCCGTCTCTCTACAGCGGTCCTCTCGGGAACAAGCTGCACATAATCCGATTACCCACCTCCTATCTTGGGTTACTGCTGGGTAGTCACCTATTGTGGAGCACCCACGGGGACACTCGAAGAAGAAAGAGAAGTTACTCACCGTAGTAACGGTGGTTCTTCGAGATGTGTCCCCGTGGGTGCTCCACTACCCGCCCATCCTCCCCGCTTTGGATCTCTGTTAGTGTTTTGCAGGGGCACCCGAGGCAGTTGGTCGAGGAACTGGCGGGGACCGGATCGCGCACATGGCCAGGAGCGCGCAAGGGAGCGGCATGCGCCGGCGCATGCGCGGTCTGGCAGAAACTGCTTGGAAGATCCGATCTGCGGCGCCGGGCAAGCCCGACACCTATTGTGGAGCACCCACGGGGACACATCTCGAAGAACCACCGTTACTACGGTGAGTAACTTCTCTTTATTACTGATAGGTGCTGGCTTTTGACTCACAAGTGAAATTATCACTGTTTCATTATCCGTCCTGTATATTCTTCTGTCACTTTTCCTTCACAAAACCTTGTATTAAAATTCAGTCCTCTAGAAGACTCTTGGCAACTTGTGTATCTTGCATTGAGTATCTCTGTGAACAACAGTTTCTCCTAGAACTGCAATCTTATTCTGATAAATGAGTCAGAGCAGGGAGATGGCATGCACTAGGTGCCATTAACTTGAGAATGACTAAAATAAACAGAAACAAACTACTAACTCCCCTAGATTAATTTCTCAGAACAACATAGATAAGAAACTCTCTCAGACATGACTTAAAATTACATACAATGAATGTGGGAAGGAAGAAATGGAAATATCTCAATGAGTCATTACCAAGTCTTTTTTTTTTTTGGATAGGCTCCCACTTTTTCAGATGAGGAAAAGAAAAGTTGCACAAGAGGGTATTCTTTATTTATTGTTTCCAGCTAAAGAAGGTGGGTTTATGTGCTCTCGCTTGCTCAGATTTCATGTTTCAATTTGAACTTCTGCAAAACCAGGTTAACTAGTTACCATACTGCAATGAACATGCATTTTGGTACTATTCAATCTGGCTACACAAGTCTGTGCTATATAAGAAGAAGCCTAAGACTCGAATACAAGGGCTATGTCTGCACTAGAGAGTTTTGTAGATAAAACTGGGGTTTTATCAACAAAACTTGTGGAGCGTCTACACACAAAATGCATTTTGTCAAGTCTGTTGACAACACTCAGCATTTCTGCCAACAGTGTTCTGCATCTCTGTGATGAGGAATAAAGCCTTTGTCGACAGGTTCTGTCAACCAAAGAAAGCCATGTAGATGCTCTGGGGAACTCTCTATCAACAGGGCTTCTGGCTGGCCATTCTCTCTCAAGAGCAACTGGACAGTCTGGCTGCTCTCTGTCGACAGAGCAGATTGCTCTTTTGATCCGCTTTTGTGTGTAGACGTGGTTGTCGACAGAAGTTTTGCCAGAAGATCTCTTCTGACAGTAACTGCTATCAACAGATCACTGTAATGTAGATGTAGCCAAGATAGTTACAGATCAGGGTTGCAATGCAGTCATAGAAATAGGTACAAAGACTTGCTGTGCAATGTCTGTTTCTATCCCTTGCTTCAGTTGTTGATTTTTAGGAGCACTAGAATTTACTTACGAAAGTAAAACAAAAAACATGGCTGCATTCCACAGGCACCCTCTGTTTCCCAAAAGGTTTTTTGCTTTCAACAAGCAGTTAGACAAAATGGCTTCCTTAGGTCTCTTCCAACCTTAGTCTCTATGACTTAATTCCCTTCAGGATGTTGAATTTATTTTCTATGAAATAAAGAGAGGGCAAGCTCTCATGAAACAACTACTAGTGAGAAAGTTCTGTCCTTAGGGTGCAAGTTCTGAATGTTATTTTCACAGTATGTAGTTCCATACAACAGATGGGATTCTTTAAACATTGTAATAGGGAAGGGAAGATGATATTTGATTTTGATCAAGGATTCAAGGAAAAGGAAGTACTTACAGAGAGCCAGACATTTTCCTTCTCTTTTCATCAGGAAGATTTTCAAGAAGGAAATGTACAGTGAACAGATTATTTGAAGATAACCAGGCTTTGGTGAGCTTTGGAGAGCTCATGTGTTTCCTGTTGCCAACTACATCAAAGGTATTTTTCTTCCAGCAAGTTACTAGAAATTGGTGGCATTTTTCAGACTTGCTCATGTACCTCTCGATGTATATACTGAAACATTGCATATCCCAGGCTCTTGATGATTCCAATGGTAAGATTAAGAAAGAAGCTAATTTGTTTATAGAACGTTGGTTAATTTCTTCTTCCCTGGAGAATGATGTGAGTGAGCATCTTGAAGTGGAGTATGGACATGTGTAATCACGAATGGAGGACAATGTGGATTTCAGTATGTTATTCTGGAGCTAGAAAAGGAAATAATAATACAGTAAAAGTTTTGTTATCTGGCACTTCAATATACAGAACACTTGGTTAACGGGCATCTGCCATAGACAGCAATACTATTTGCTCTTCAGTTAACTGGAAAAAATCTGATATCTATCTGGCATCATTTTCTAGTGTTTGCCCCAAAATTGCATTTGTTTGATAACCCTGAGGCAGTAGAGGAGCAGTAAATTACAGTATTATATACAGTAATGGTGTTACAGGTACAATGTTAAGTAAGGTTGTTTCATTTCTTAAACATTTTTGAGTTGAGTGAAAAAGCTGGAGTAACCGGTAAACCCTATTTTCCATGCATACCAGATACCAAAACTTATACAGGTTGGACCCCTCTAGTCGGGCACCCTCAGTACCCAACTGGAACTGAATGAGAGAATTTGTTGGACTACAAGAGATCAATATTGCCTAATAGCATTAACAACACTTGCACTGCTTACTGGGCTTTTAGAAGACATTTAGGGGCAAATTACACCTAAATAACAGCACAGAACCAGGACTGGTGACTGTAAACAAACTTTATGGGACTCAAGGAAATTTAGCCACACTCATGATGAGTGGTCGTCCAGCTAATTAAAATCATGCTGGATTATGGGTGTTGCTGGATGAGAGAGTGCCATACCAGAGAGGTTCAACCTGTACTGTAATACATAGCCTTCCTGATCCAGAGAACTCAAAGGACCAGATTGTGAAAACTTCAAAGTTGCCTGCACTCCCCAACCTCTGTCTTCCTGTGTACATGCATTATGATTCATAGGTGTAATATGAAGCTTATCTATATGACCTGTCTAAATGTTTTTGCTGTGGTTGGGCATTTCATGAGTAGCAACTCTTTCCTAGGCTTATCCAGTAGATTTTACCTGATAGCTGTTACATTATGTAAAGCTTTTTATATTTCATACCATACACTTTTTCCATCTCCATGGTCTTTTTGGAGAGCTGCTGTTTTTTTAATCATCTGCACCAGATAGAACTTTTCCCTCAATGGTCCATTATCACTGTGCACATTCCACTCTGTTTTCCATAGTTGGTTCTGCTTGATTCCTTAAGAAGTTCAGTTTCTGGGATGGTCTTTATAGGCTCACTGTGTTGCAGCATTGCTGCCTTTAGGGGAAGGCCAGTTGCACAAAAGATGGTTGAGAGAGTTCAGGAGAGGTTTGTATTTAAAAATAAATAAAGAGGCAGGCAGGAAATGCTTGGCGATCAGATACGTAGCTCAGACATTAATCAGCGTGGTTTCTGCTTTAACACTTTTAACGCAAGTTAATTTCAGGAGGAGATGCACAATTCTCCTTGATTTTACAAGACAGATAATTACCATCTACAGCTTATAAATAGGATTTTACAGCATAGCAGTTAAGTCTCTGTTACTGGTGTTCAGTTCACTCTGGTTCTATTCCATTTTGAGGGAAATACAGGCCTATTATACCAGATCCTGAAAATATGTAATTATGAGTAGCTGATTTTTATTAAAACCATGGTTTGAGAGGTAGATTAATTTTTTTGGGTATTTCTTTTCTCTCGTGTTGCCATTCTACTCTTTCTTTCTGATAACTCGTTACGGCCTCTGGTGTTTTTCTGGATTCTCCTGCAAGGTCTGCAAATGACTCACTTCATGGCCTTAGTCAGGTCAGTTTACTTTGCTGGACCTCAGTTTTTGCAGCTGTGAAATGTATTTTCCTGTGTAAGTCACTTTGAGATCATTGCATGGAATGTGCTATATACATACTATACATACAAATTTTCCTTGATTCTAGTGCTGTTTAATGCCCTGGTCAGCAGGCAACACAGACAACTTCTTATTGTTCATGGTGTGTTCTAAAAGCATTTATAGTTGTTAGATGAAGGTTTGCAGTAAATCTCATGCTTCAGGGCATAAATTGATCACATGCCAGGGGTTCAGGAGGGAACTCATTTGTGCATGTACAGCAGTGCAGTTGGCTGGATGGATAATTTCTCTGTAGATTTCAGTATTGGCCGCTGTCAGAGACAGCCTATTGGATTGAATGAACCAATGAGATTGGGAAAAATCTTAATTCTAACAGCACTATGCTAAAAGACTACAATAGTACCAGTTATACCAGTGTAGAAGTAATTTTTCCAGTCCATCTTCCCATTATATTGTTTGACAGCAACCCTGTCCCATCAGGATGGATGAAATGATAGGTTAAAACAGGGGTGAGCAAAGTGGGAGGTGGGCCCCCTTGTGGGAGGGAGGTGAAATTTCATAATTTGTCAGGGGGGCTCAGCATGATTGGCTGCTGGGTTTCAGGCTCATCCATCTCATTAAAAATGTTAAAATAAGTTACTGTTTTTAGTTAAGTATCAGAGGGGTAGCCGTGTTAGTCTGGATCTGTAGAGCAACGAAGGGTCCTGTGGCACCTTATAGACTAACAGAAAAGTTTAGAGCATGAGCTTTCGTGAGTTAACTCACTTCTTCAGATGCTGGTCCTGGAAATCTGCAAGGCCAGGTATAAATAGGCCAGAGTAAGGTTGGGGATAACGAGGTTAGCTCAGTCAGGCAGGCTGAGTTGTATTGTCATCAGTAGATCTTATGTAGATGTTTTTAGTTATGTGCTCACATTTGTATACCAAATAATAGTTTTTACATTCTACAGACTTATTTTCTTGCACATGCCAAAAGGATTTTTTTTCATATGAACATAACTGAAATTTCCTTTGGTTTGGATTACACTAGACGGGTTGTGGGGCAGGGGGCTACTAATTGCAGGGATGAAAAGTGGGGCCCAACATAAAAAGTTTGCTCACCCTTTGGTTCAAGGACAGGGTACATTGACTGATCTCCTGGATGGCTTCACAACACTAGAGTAGCAGCAGCAAGGACAGACAATACACTTTTATAGTTCTCCCCCCGCTCGCCAGTTGGTGTTTGTACCCAGCATAGGCAGGACTGAATTATTGTAACCTTACAAAAGAAGCAAGCTATGAAGTCTGGTGTTTGCAGGCTACAAGCCATGCAAGATTGAATTCATTTTGAATATACCTCCTTCCTGAAGAGTTTTAGAAGTTAATTGCTTACAGTTTTTCAAATTTACAGGAAAATCCATAGCTGCCTTAGATTTAGGTCTTAGTATTATTGGATGATCGAATGCAATTATTACTGCTGAAATAAAACTTGCCCTCCTCCCTTCTGTGGCCAGGATGAGGGAAGTGGCTGAGACCTTTCCTTGGTCTGGGTAAGGTATTGCAATAATTGGGCCTACAAATTTACTCCTGTGTTACATCTAAATAAACACAATGGGAGTCAGTGACAGATTGCTACATTTTTACCCAAGTAAGGTGAGCTGGTTAGTTGTGGCAGGCAAAAGCTGTTTTGCCTGTGATAAATTCACTGAACATACACATGCTTTATTGCACAAAAGGGCAGGCAAATAATTTACAGATGCTTCTCCTTCATATTCAACTTCCTTGGTCACTTGAATTCTTGCTTTCTTAGCACTCTCCTACACTTAGCTGCCACTTTTTCTCGCAACCCAAAGTACTCCTGTTACTTTTAACGTTCTTGTTCTTTTCCATTCCTTGCTTTCCAGAAAGATGTACTCCAATTGTCTTACAGCTCTGAGCCATTCTGAGCTGCTGTTTTCCCCCACCCTTGTCCACGACACGTCCACAGCTTGCACTCCTACGTGCTTTTCCTTCCCTCAGCCATTGCTTAGCTACTCTGATCAAACTAATTGAATAATTCTTACCTCTACAACTGTGTTGTGTGGTCCTATGGCTGATGTCAGTGATTCAGGTGCACAGATGTTACAAGTCAGATACATACATAAAATATAGATCTGTCTATAAGGGTATATTGAGAGACATTTTTGACCTTTGTGTTTCTCTATGCTTTATTAAGACAGTGCTACTGTTATTTATTTTTAAAATCATAGGGCTTTATTATGTTTGTTTTTCATATCAACCATATCAGTCCCTCACTGCCTTTTTGTGGATAGAGACTGTTGCTCTCCACCAGTCAGCTCAACAATAAGGATGAGAAATCTGTTTGTGACTCTCTTGCCCCATAATGCCTCGAGGCTCGTGAGAGGGTACAAGCACTATGAATCCAGCAGATATGCTTTAATTGAACTGGTAGAATTACTGCTTTGGGATTCCAGGGACTCCAAGGAGGGACTGTTCTTACAGAGCCAGGGAGTGGTCTTGGGCAGTTGTTTCTCTATCTGTTACCAAGGACAGGCTTGTTGCCTGCCTAAACTGTGGCAGGGAGATCTTATGGCAGGGGTCTGCAACCTGCAGCTCCAGAGCCACATGCAACTGTTTAAGGTCTTCTTTGTGGCTGCCGACGCTATAAAAAACAAAAACAAAACAAAAACCCTGATTATTTTTGATAAATGGTGAACGTCTAAAAAGCCCAATAATGAGCAACTGATCACTAAATAGCAAGTGATATGTGATCTCAAAATATTGGATAACTCCCCCTTAATATGTTGAGTGCATTGTGGGATATGATACTATATTTGTGTTTTTATGATGTTGCTAATAAAGTCTTGACTTTGAAAAGGAAAAGGAAGCTTACAGTGTTCCTGCTGGGAAGGGCAACATACATTTTAAGAAAGAAAACCAAAATTAAACATAAAGTAAAATTGGCAAAATTAAAGTGGGCTCAGGTGTGAAAGTCAGGAAGACAGTGGTACAAACACACACATAAAGTGTGAAGAAATAGAATATGTAAAAAGTTTGTGACTGTCCTGCAGTAAACATGTATCACATTACAAATCATTGTGTGGGTGCTATTCTTAAAACAGGGGTTACAAAAAGTATGGTTTGACATTATGTATTAAGGACCATCTTCACATGCATTGCAGGTCTTGAATTAATTGAGTTTTTATCAAATTCAGAAAAAAATGGCTCTTCTTGCTATTTTGGTTGCTGAGACCTGTCTTAGGGACTGAGACTGCTCTACAGAAACACTGAAAAACACTGGTTTTGGCAAGGATTCTCAATTTTTTGAAGTACCCCACCCTCAATATACTACAGTTTGAACCTCTCTCATCTGGCACCCTCAGGAACTGAGCTGTTCCAGATGAGAGAATTTGCCGGACCACATGAGGTCAATATTGTCTAGCACATTACCAACACTTGCACTGCTTACTGGGCTCTTAGAAGACATTTAGGGGTAAATTACAGCTAAATAACAGCACAGAACACTGAGAGCCAGGACTGGTGACTGTAAAGAAACTTTATGGGCTCACGGGAAACTTGGCCACATCCAAGACAAGTGGTTGTCCAGCTAACTAGTCATGCTGGATTACGGATGTTGCCAGAACAGAAAGTTCTGGATTAGAGAGATTCAACTTGCATGAAAACTGCAAGGTCTAGGCCCCTTTGGCTTCAACCAATGGATGCATGTGGGAGGTATCATTAGGGCTTTAGACCTGTGGTAATTCAGGGCTTCAGTTGTGGCAGCGTATGGGGCCCAAGGCAATGGAATTTAGCCGATGCTGCCATGGAGCATCTACACACGCTTTTGTTCAAAAGAAGCTTTAGAAAGGAGGCACTCTTCCTGATCCAGGAGGAGAAGACAGCTTCTGGAAGAAGAGCCACGTTCTTTCGATTTCAGATTGAAAGAGCACATTTTGTGTGCGGATGCTCCGTGTGTACTTTTGAAAAAGGGACTGATTTTCTGAACGAACTTGCTAGTGTAGACACGGCCCGGGTGGGTGCCATATTTTTTCTGTCCCCAAAGGAGTTGGGATGGAAATGAAAAAAAGCTAGGCAAATGTAAATCAATACTGCTCACTTCCTCCATTCCCTTTGTGGTTCCAGCTGCTTCTCTTCCTGCTAAGATGTGTGTGGATGCAAAACTTAAAAAAAAAAAAAAATAAGATTTATAAAGCTTTAGTGTAACATTTACAAACATAAACAATTATCTGTTAGCATCTTTGTCCACTTTGACGTCATTGGGAGCTGCAGGTTCTCAGCACCTCTAACATCAAGCCACTTGTGGGAGGAAATCCTGGCCTCAGTGAAGTCAATAGTAAAACTCTCAGGCTATGTCTACACGTGCCCCAAACTTCGAAATGGCCACGCAAATGGCCATTTCGAAGTTTACTAATGAAGCGCTGAAATGCATATTCAGCGCTTCAATAGCATGCGGGCGGCAGCGGCGCTTCGAAATTGACGCGGCTTGCCGCCGCGCGTCTCGTCCAGACGGGGCTCCTTTTCAAAAGGACCCTGCCTACTTTGAAGTCCCCTTATTCCCATGAGCTCAGTGACTTCACTGTGGCCAGGATGTCAGGCTAGAAGCCTCAACAAGGACATAAGTGCCTTTCTTTAAGCACACAGTTTTGCAGACTGGGGCTAATGTTTTACTGCCTCCATGTAGTTTATATTCATTTTACTGTCCCGGGTGTTCTTTGTATGTGCTGTGTGGAAGTCATTTAAACATCTGTAAAATATAGAGGGGATATGGTCAAACAGGGGTCATGACCTCAAAATGTACTATTCTTGTTCATTTCTGTTAGTCTTTCTTATCTTTTTATCTACTGACAGCATTTGCAATAGAAACAGATCAGAGGCAAGTTTAAGATTAAATATATTAGATACAATAGCTAAACAAATATACTAAATAATGGTAAAGCTTGATATCCTAATAAAGGAAATCCCGCTTATTTTTTAATTCTGTAGCTGATACCCAGCAGGTGCCCTGCTTATTTAGTAATTCTCAAGTAGCTGTAATTCTTAGCTTTTTTAGCTGTAATCAGCCTGTTTCTTTAGTCTAGATGACTGAGTTGAATGTTGCAGAAGGACTTAATAAATGCATTTTGCCAACATTTCTGTAACAGTTTGGTAAGTGGATATCTTAGAGGCCCAAGTAAGTGCTAATCATGGATTGCATATTTCCCAAGCGTGAAGGTTATTTCACATAAAGTGTCATTAGACAGGATGGTTTCCTGGAGCTGCCAAAAGAGCACAGAGGGACAGCACATGACTTTTGTGGATTTTCTCTGTATGTAGGACAAGAAAGAACGGCAATAAAACCTCGGTGGGAGGTTTAATATATACAAGATTGTGGCTTCATCCATTTCTGTTGAGGGTTATAACAAAGTGTGATGCTCTGAGGTTCAGCCCAGACTAGCGTGCAGTTTAGTCACCACTTGCCATGATGCAACCAGACAGCACACAGGTCACACTCAGGCTTCTGCCACCCCGTTACTTTTGACAGAACAACCCCAGCACCTTCTTGGTTCTAAATTCCTCACCTCCCCCAATTGCCTGCCAATGTGACAGTGTGCTGGAGTTCCCAGAACTGAGTTACTGTGCTGCTCCTCTCAGCCGCAGCAAGTGAGAATTTTGCTACTCCTGAGACGTGTGACAGCTCCTTGGAGCACCAACTTGTCTGCCTTGCTGGCAAACTGTTCAGGCAGCTGCCATTCCAAACCTTGCCTTGTAGGTAAGAAACAATGAATCCTGGCTCCTGAGTTCCCCAGAAATGTCTCCCGGCAGTGTCCAGCGCTCTTCAGAAAGACGCGCAGACGTTATTAGGGCCATTGCTTCTTTAGATAGACAATATACTGCACCTCATTAATTTAAGTGGGATTTCAGACCATCACTCAAGTTTCAATCACAGCAATGAAGTGGTTTCTACTGAAAGCAAAACCGGTTTATGTAACCAAAAGATGTAGGATTAGATGATACCGAGTATAATAAAAAAAGATGATAGAAAGTAGGTATAAAAAGATTTAAGTTATCTAGTTCATTCAACAGCCAATGCAGGGGAGTTCATTGTAGGCTGTATATGATAAGCATTATTGACAGTAAGAGATAGATTATTAAACTGTGGAATGATCTGTTAAATAAAGTTGTAGCAGCCTCACTGATTGAGAAAATTAAAATTAGACTTGATACACCGTTAGATGATATACTGTAATGGTAGTCCATCAATCCGATGATGACAATGATATACTGTAGTGAACAATCATACAGTAGCCTGCAAATTTGGACAAGATGATGCAAGAGCTCTTTCCTGCCTCCAGTGCATCTTGAGTCTACATTCAGGAGAAGCAGAGGAGTCTTGATAAAATTTTTAAAAAATATTTTATGAAAGGAGGAATTCATACAACATGTAAGTAAACTGTGGAACTACCTGCCACAGGATATTACTGAAGCAAATGACTTAGTGAGATTCAGAAAAGGCTGAGCCATGAGTAATAATAGAAATTACCACTGTAGTTTCACATGCTAGTGTTGTACCCAGAGGTAGAGACCTTATCTGGGGTGGGTGAAGTCTCTACTCTACAGCCTTGGCTAAGAGCCAGCTGGCCTTTAGCTCATGTGGTAGAGTGCAGGGCTTTAGACCCCTATGCTCGCAGGTTTGATCCCTGGTGCTACCAACCTAGGTCTGTTGGCATTACACTAGGAAAAAATGATAATGTCTACCAATCATCTTGCTTGGTTGCATAAACTGATTACCAGGTGGTGTCAGGAAGACATTTTCCCGAAGTCTGTGTCTACAGTACAAAAATCTATTGAAAGAAGTTACTGTTGGAAGATATTTTCTTACAAAACTTCTGTCAACAGATTGCAGCCAGACAGCAAAGTGGATCAAAAAATCAGTCTGCTCTGTCAAAAGAGAATGGCCGGACTGCTCAGCTGCTCTCTCGACAGAGCAGCCAACTGGAAGCACAGCAATCAGGGCTTCCTGGTGACCCGGAGGCCCTGTCTGTTGACAGAGGGCCACCCAGAACATCCACATGGCCTTTTTTTTGTTGACAGAGTCCATCGAGAAAGGTGTACTGCCTCACTGAGGAAAGGCAGAAGGCTGTTGACAAAAGTGCCGCATTCTGTTGACAGTAAATTGACAGAACGTATTTTTAGTGTGGACACTCCCTGAGTTTTGTTGACAAACTGGCATTTTGTCAACACAACTCTCATGTGTAGACATAGCTCTGTAGTATAGTACTGTATAATTAAATTATGAGGGGATTATTTATCCAGAATTGGCCACAGATGGAGAAAGCAAGAAAGAAAGCAAGAAAGATGGCAGACTACATGGACAATTAGTCTGTTCTGGTCTGGCAATTCTGTACAGTGTGTATGTGCATGCGTTAATGTAACATTAGGATATTCCTAAAGAAGAAAAAGCCAGGAATTACCCTGTACAGTATCTGGGAAGAGATTAGGTTTTTCAATGTGTTGTGGGTTTGATAAATATGTACATTAACGTTCTATTATTTCGTAAAACTTGTTTAAAAACAGAAATGAAGGCACGCTGTTGCTGCAATGCTATTACTGGAAAACCTTAGTTAAAGGATGTATTCATAGTCTACTAGTTTTGTCAAGTAATGTTATTGTATTTTGTAAATCAGTGTGTTTGCCTGCAACAGACAGTTAATTGATGCACGGTCATTTTGAAGGGAAATATTTTTTCCTTTTTGTCATGGCTATGAATTCCCACTTAATAGCTTCAGAATATTTTCCTCTATTGATTTCATCGTTGTTTTTGTGGTTGCTTATTTACTAGTGATGTGTTCTAGGTTTGGAGTGAAACTAAAATTAAAACAGAGATTTTATTTTTTGTCTGAAAACAAATTCTGATGGCAGCATGTCTTGTTATTACAGTTCTTATTTGGCAACACTATCATCAGCACCACTCTGAGAATATTTTCCAGCAGAGAAGAACATCATCCACATAACCAGTGACCAATGTTTTAATCCTGATTTTCATACTGACACAAAGACCTGTTTTTAAGGAGGACCACTTTAGAGCAAGACTTCCAATGATGAGGGCGGTGTCTCTGCTGTGCAGTTTTGGTGGAGTACTGCAGCTGTGAACTGCAGTTGGACTTCATTCTGACCCCAAATTTCATAAATTTTTTTGCCTCCAGGAAGTGACACATAGAGGCTGCATCAATGCTACATTCCACTTTTGGAAGGGGAATGCAAATAAGTATGATCAAAATGCAAATGATGCACTGATTACAAATTTTGTACTTCATTTGCATAATCTCATGCGATTGCCTTTCCAGAAGTGATTTTTTTTTCCGAAAAAACCCCAGCCGTTTAGGTGGGGTTCCTTTGAAAAAATCCCATTTTCGAAAGAACCCTTCTTCCTCAAACAAAATAGGAAGCACGGTTCTTTTGAAAACAAGATGTTTTTCCCCAAAGAAACCCTGTCTACACAGCTGTTTTTTCTAATCACTTCCAGAAACATGATCACATAAGATTATGCAAATGAAGCACAATATTTGTAAATCAGCACTTCATTTGCATTTTGAACACACTCATTTGCATTCCCCTTCCAAAAGGGGAATGTAATGTAGATGGAGCCAGAGTCTCCAAGCCTCTGTCCCTTTTTTAGTGCATTGTGAACAACTCTCCTTCAAAATAGCAAGGTTTTCTCAAGCATAAGTGGCTTCTGATCTGTTCTTCATTATGATTAGTATTGCAGTAGCACCTAGAGGCTCTAACTGAGATCACCATGCAAACACATAATAAAGATATACAGGATAGTAGGGGAAACAGAAACACAGAGAGGTGAAGCATCCTTCCCATGGTTACACTGCAAGTCAGTGTCATATCCAGGAGCAGAACCCACACCTTCAGACTTTTTATGTCCTATGCCCTGTGGCGAAATATAATTTGAGGTGCTAACTCAATAGAAAGAAGAGGCTGAGGAAAAGAAAGTTTCCCCTTTCTCAGATAATTCAGGCTCTAAGCTAAATAAGGGAAGCTTGCAGAAGTAGAGTTTGAGTCAGATATTGCGATACTGTTCTTCTCAGCTAAAGAGGAAGAATTATTTGATTTTGAACATGAAGAAGTTTAGAGAGGTGCTTGCTTTCAATGAAGCTACTTGAAACAGTAATGGAAAAGGGAGATTGACCCTGGATATTCTACTTGTTACTGATGTCAAGGACATGAGCCATGATGTATAGGATGGTAAACTCACAACGAAGTGGCTTCAATCAAATTTTTTAAAAAGCACTTATGCTTCTTTCTCTAGTTGGTAATATGAGAACATAAGAACATAAGAACATAAGAATGGCCATACTGGGTCAGACCAAAGGTCCATCAAGCCCACCATCCCATCTGCCGACGGTGGCCAATGCCAGGTGCCCCAGAGAAGGAGAACAGAAGACAATGATCAAGTAATTTATCTCCTGCCATCCATCTCCTGCCCTTGTTATGAAGGCTAGGGCACCATACTTTATCCCTGGCTAATAGCCATTTATGGACCTAACCTGCAAAAATTTATCAAGCTCTTTTTTAAACCCTAATAGAGTCCTGGCCTTCACAGCCTCCTCGGGCAAGGAGTTCCACAGGTTGACTGTGCGCTGTGTGAAGAAAAATTTCCTTTTATTAGTTTTGAACCTACTACCCATCAATTTCATTTGGTGTCCCCTAGTTCTTGTATTATGGGAAAAGGTATATTCTGATCTGATAAAGCATGTCTTGATGATTATAAAAGGCTTAACAAATACTCTCAAGCTCTGTGTGATACTAAAATGCAAAGCCAAGATTGTAACTTTACCTCAAATTGCCTGTTTGTTCAGGGGCCCACTCATCCCATCCGAAGAGGATTTCCTCCCCAACTGGCCTAGTGATAGATGGGTAGTATTTTCTTCATGTTCGAACTATCCCATCTCTTCTGGGGCTTTCCAGGCATCAGCAGCCTCTCCTCATTTTATTTAGATTGAACTTATTTAGACAGGGTCTCTTCCTTCCAGAAAGCACAATATATGCTCACTGCTTCAGACTCTCTCCTTGGATGCCATCTTCATTTCTGATTGATCTGTGGACTCTCCATTGAGCTTCTAGTATGGTATGTAATTTAGGTGATAGTACCATACTTCTGGCTATACCGGGGCCACCCACCTGTTGGGATCCACTCAGTATTTTGGAGGAAAGTGTTTGAAGAACCACAGACAAAAAGGAAGGGGAGGAAGCATCTCCATGAGATTTTCTATCAATCCTTTTCTAAAGACTTATATCCTATCACCATTCATCCTTCCCCTAGAAGAGTCCTAAGGTCCTCCTGCAACCACCACCTTTATCTTGCTCTCCACTCTTAACTGCCCTCATAACTGATGGAAGGGAATGCCCATCTCTTTCTCTTTGGCCATATGATCTTGCCTCAAACTTATTTTCCAGTCTTAATTTAAACAGGGTAAAGCCTTGTCCACACTGGCTGAGGTTCACTTGGAAGGCTCATAAAATATGGCAAGCCCTCTGATGAATCTAGGCTGAACTTTGGGCTTGGACCATATATTTAGTAAGAGTTATGTTCTGGTGCACACAAGAGAATGCAATGCAGTTTTGCTTTGGTTTCCAGCATTCCACTGGTATGTTTTCACTGACATGATTTTAAAAAAATTCACATAAACCAGCCTTGCAAAATTTCTGTGGAAGTTAACCATCCCAGCCACAAAAGATGCTATGATCCAGACGTTCAATCTTATAATGATTCACCTGTCAAAACCAAACGAAAACTTACCCCACACAAGCAAATGTCTCAAGTTTTGCAAGGCTGCTATAAACCTTTTTATTAGTGTTAGGCTTAGTGAAAGCAATTTCTACAATGCCTGACTTTTGGTTCTAAATTATGGAAAATGTATCTTTAAGCAGATTTGTATGTAATCATTTACAGAGAGCCTCAGGCTTTATATTGGGTGTTTTTGATCAGATACAGCATTAGTGTCATATTGAGACAGGCCATTTCACAGGCAGCTCATCATCCTTCCTACTGATTACTCAAAACCAACTGGTAAAAGCATAATGTAAAGTTGAGAGAGCCTTTGGAATGTGAATCAGTAATTAGGGTTGTGCTTCCCATAAAACTTTAGAAAATGTAAATGATTTGCATAAATATTCCTCTAGCAAGAAGCAATAACATTAATAGGCTGGAATGATTTGGATTGTTTATATTGACCCTCTTTATGGGAAGGTTAATTTATGTAAGCAGTTTCTCATGTGGCTGGAAATTAGATGACCTATTTGTGCTTCAGCGTACTTGCAGGTGCAGTTTCTGCTGTTGTGTGCACAAATGACTCAGCTGTATAGCCAGCTCATGTCATGGCCTGTAGAATTTTCTGAAAATCTAGCCCATTTTTTCTGGGATGGCAGAATCCTGAGAAGTTCAGGCTGTAGCCACACATTTCAGTGAACCTCCATCCATACACAAGGTTAAAATGAGCAGAGCTATGCCACTCCAGAGTAAATTAGGCCACAGGAGAAACTGAGCTGTAAAGTGCAACTTCCCTGTCTGCCCCTGTATGGGCATGTGTAAGGGGGTTCTGATTTCCTCTGTGTTTATCAGGGTGGGAGACCATGCTTCCTTGCTACAACACTTCCAAGGTACCTTGGTTCAGGGGACAATTAGTTCAGTGTTAATACGCCAGGCCTGCAGTCAGGCCAAGCAATGGTAGCAAGTCTGTTTGCCTTGGGGGCCCTCAATCAGAGAGGGACAGCAACCAAGTAGGGACTCCGGCCAACAGCAGACTAGGGGAGTTTAGCTCCCTGGTGAGGGGGTTGTCACAAGCATCTGGCACCCTAATTCAAGCAACTGCCAGACCTATGCAGGCTCCCTGAGAACCAGGTGGGCTGGCTGCCACCCCTGACGGTTGGGTGGTAGCAGCAGGGAGACACAGGACCTCGCACACCACTGCTCCCCAAATCAGGGCTCAAAGAGTGGTGGAGTGTTGTGTCACTAGGTTAGGGGAAATTTGATGGCAACATACTGGCCAGATGGCACACACTCACACTAATGAACCCTATTCAGCTTTCCTGGGCTCCTTTCTATGCTCTCCCCTCTGACGGTACCTGGACTCCAAAGTTATCATCAGCCTTCCTCAGGTAGACAGCAAGCGGCAGTCTCCGCAGTCCCTCAGGTCCAGCAGCTCCAGCAGTCCCTCTGGGTCTCAGGCACCAGAGCAGCCTGCATTAGGTTCAGGCTCCTGCAATGGGAGAGAGACATCCTGCTTCTCCGACAGCACTTCTCTGATGGAGCTAGAGAGCTGGCCTTTTATAATTCCATTTCCTATTCCTTTCCCACCCCTCTCCTTCTGGGAGGTGCTGCAATATGCTGATTCTACCCACTCAAAGCCAGTTGCTTCTCCCTCCCCATCTATCAGGGTAAATAGTCTCAGAGAGATACCCATGTTAGTCTGCAGCTTCACAAAAAGTAAGCAGTCCTATAGCGCCTTAAAAACTAACGAACCCCACACCCCTTGCTACAGCAAGCTACCTGAGTCAAAATCTACAATGAAACCCGCACCTCAGCAGCACATTGCAGATAGCATCTGTCAGGAGACCACCTCAGAAAAGCCTGTCTCCCAGCAATCCATCTCTGAAATATGGGTGACAGAAAATAGGCATGAGAACATGGATGTGTAGCTGGGCCTTTTATTCCTTTGAACTGAAGTCCCCATATGGCTGGCCTTCTCATGTGAGCCACACAGTACTCGCATGTCTGATTGTGGTACCAGCTCTTCTGTACGTGCAACATCATTATTATTTCCATCATGATGAATGTTTGTCCAAAGAACCTTCAAGGCACAGAGTGTGTTCAGCAAACTTGTCAAGGTTGTTTTCAAATTCTTTCCCTTCCATCGGCTATTTCATCCATGGGAAGGACTTTTTTGGAATGAATATACCATCCTAGCCAAACATGGCATAAAACATTTCATGGCAGTTTATAGCAGAGAGAAAAATGTGCTTGGGAGCCACAAAATCTTAGCAAAACTCCCATCATTTTGTGATACCTGTAAACAGCTAACAAAATCATCCAGGGCCCAGAATTTGGTAGTGATGGGGGACTTCAACTATCCAGGTATATGTTGGGAAACTAATACAGCAGGGGATAGACTGTCCAATAAATTCTTGGATTGCATTGCAGACAACTTTTTATTCCAAAAGGTTGACAAAGCTACCAGGGAGGAAGCTGTTCTAGATTTAATTTTAACAAACAGGGAGGAAATTGTTGAGAATTTGAAAGTGGAAGGATGCTTGGGTGAAAGTGATCATGAAATCATAGAGTTCACAATTCTAAGGAAGGGTAGAAGGGAAAACAGTACAATAGAGATAATGGATTTCAGGAAGGCAGATTTTGGTAAACTCAGACAGCTGGTAGGTAAGGTCCTATGGGAAGCTAAACTGAGGGGAAAAACGGCTGAGGAGAGTTGACAGTTTTTCAAAGGGACATTATTAAGGGCCCAAAAGCAAGCTATCCCGCTGCGTAGGAAAGATAGAAAACATGGCAAAAGACTGCCTTGGCTTAACCAGGAGATTTTACATGATCTCAAACTAAAAAAGGAATTGTATAAGAAATGGAAACTAGGACAAATTACAAAGGACGAATATAGGCAAACAACACGAGCATGCAGGAGCAAGATTAGAAAGGCTAAGGCACAAAATGAGCTCAAATTAGCTATGAGCATAAAGGGAAACAAGAAGGCTTTTTACAAATACAGTGGTAACAAGAGGAAGACCAAGGAGAGGGTAAGGCCATTGGTCAGTGAGGAGGGAGAAACAGTAACAGGGAATTTGGAAATGGCAGAGATATTTAATGATTTCTTTGTTTCGGTCTTCACTGAGAAATCTGAAGGAATGCCTGACATAGAGAATGCTAGTGGAAAAGGGGTAGGTTTAGAAGTAGAAATAAGAAAAGAACAAATTAAAATTTACTTAGAAAAATTAGATGTCTGCAAATCACCAGGGCCTGATGAAATGCATCCTAGAATCCTCAAGGAGCTGATAGAAGAGGTATCTGAGCCTTTAGCAATCATTTTTGGAAAATCGTGGGAGACAGGAGAGATTCCAGAAGACTGGAAAAGGGCAAATATAGTACCCATTTATAAAAAGGGGAACAAGAATAAGCCGGGAAACTACAGGCCAGTCAGCTTAACTTCTGTGTCAGGAAAGATAATGGAGCAGGTCATTAAAGAAATCATCTGCAAGCATTTGGAAGGTGGTAAGGTGATAGGGAACAGCCAGCATGGTTTTATTAAAAACAGATCATGTCAAACCAATCTAAAAGCTTTCTTTGATAGAATAACGAGCCTTGTGGACAAGGGAGAAGAGGTGGATTTGGTATACCTAGACTTCAGTAAAGCATTTGACATGGTCTCACATAATATACTTATCAATAAACTATGCAAATACAACTTAGATGGGGCTACTATAAGGTGAGTGAACAACTGGCTGGATAACCATACCCAGAGAGTAGTTATTAATGGTTTTCAATCCTGCTGGAAAAGTATAACTAGTGGGGTTCTGCAGGGGTCTGTTTTAGGACCAGTTCTGTTCAATATCTTCATTAACGATTTAGATATTGACATAGAAAGTACACTTATTAAGTTTGCAGATGATACCAAGCTGGGAGGGGTTGCAACTTCTTTGGAGGATAGGGTCATAATTCAAAAGGATCTGGATAAACTGGAGAAATGGGCTGAGGTAAACAGGATGAAGTTTAATAAGGACAAATGCAAAGTGCTCCACTTAGGAAGGAACAATCAGTGTCACACATACAGAATGGGAAAGGACTGCCTAGGAATGAGTACAGCAGAAAGGGATCTAGGGGTTATAGTGGACCGCAAGCTAAATATGAGTCAACAGTGTGATGCTGTTGCAAAAAAAGCAAACATGATTCTAGGATGCATTAACAGGTGTGTTGTGAACAAGACACGAGAAGTCATTTTCCCTCTCTACTCTGCACTGGTTAGGCCTCAGCTGGAGTATTGTGTCCAGTTCTGGGCACCGCAGTTCAGGAAGGATGTGGAGAAATTGGAAAGGGTCTAGAGGAGAGCAACGAGAATGATCAAAGATCTAGAGAATATGACCTATGAAGAAAGGCTGAAAGAGTTGGTCTTGTTTAGTTTGGAAAAGAGAAGATTGAGGGGCGACATGATAGCAGTTTTCAGGTATCTAAAAGGGTGTCATAAGGCAGAGGGAGGGAACTTGTTCTTCCTTGCCTCTGAGGATAGAACAAGAGGCAGTGGACTTAAATTGCAGCAGGGGAGGTTCAGGTTGGACATTAGGAAAAAGTTCCTAACTGTCAGGGTGATCAAACACTGGAACGAATTGCCAAGGGAGGTGGTAGAATCTCTAATCACTGGAGATATTTAAGAAGAGGTTAGATAGATGGCTTTCAGGGATGGTCTAGAAAGTGCTTGGTCCTGCCATGAGGGCAAGGGGCTGGACTCGATGGCCTCTCGAGGTCCCTTCCAGTCCTACTCTTCTATGATTCTATGATTCTATATGCTCCCCTCAGTCTATGGAAGTTGAAGTGAGGTTCACTATTGCATTCTAACCATGCGTTGGCCCTGTTTCTAATACTCTAGACCTTTATGCAGTGCCCACCCTTATTTTTCATTTTCAAAGAACATCTCTTTAAATCTTCATTTTGATGATGTAACCGTCCAGACTTTTCTTGTTCAGATTACCTTAATTTGCATTTTTTTGGTCAGATTACCTTAATTTGTATCTTTCTTTCTTCCTCTTCACTCTGTACCTGTAAATCAACACACAAAATTATTAAAATAACCCCCGTTACACACACACACACACACACACACACACACACACACACCACACACACACAATCTCAGTTGAACTTCAGGAAATATAAATAATTAAGAATCATTTTCAAAAGTTACTTTTAAAAATCAGTTCTCAGTACAAGATATATACTTCCAGTTGATCTAGCAGTGTTGTGGCCACCTATTGTTGAAGAACAGCAATGAAGTTCGGTAACAGCTTCTTATTCATGTAATTCACTGACATATTTTGCCTGACAGCTAATCTGGCCATTTTTTTTTCCAAAGCCGTTTTATGCTGTCCATATGAAAGGCATGATATGCTGCCCATAGAAAAGGTGTGACTGCAGTGAGTCCTCAGGAGAATTCTTTCTCTTACTACCTCCCTTTCAGAGAAAGCCAGCAAAGAAAAAAGTCTTTTGCCATGTGATAATCAGGGGCCTGTTTCAAATAATATGTTCCCCTCACCTCGAAAATCAAAATGCTATTCTGGCATAGATATTCTCCCTTTCCCATCCTCAAAGCAGCAGGGATTCCAATGCTCAGGAAGGCACCTGGAACAAATTATTGTATTTATATTCTACAGCGAGAGCAAGTTAACACTGTTAAGGAGGCAAGACAGTGCCCCTCCTGCATTCTTCTTCTGTCAGCAACCTATTTCAAATGCAATTGTTGGATTGCCCTGATGCCAGCTCTGTTGATACCTGTGTGAGAAAGTTCATTTTAAAGGAGTGCATGAGAAAGAGCTCACCCTTGTTACATTGCTTCTTGCTGAACAGTTTTAGTCAATTAGGAAAGGCGAGGGGAAATTGACTGACTCATGTTTTGCGGGGGCCAAATATAGGTACAAATGCATTTCCATTGTGTAAGCAGGTCATGGATTTCTCCCACTCAAGAGTAGGTACATTTTTAGTATGCATCAGTATGATTTAGTTTGGGTGTCAAGAAGGATTGCTCAAAATCTCTGTGCAAGGAATTAAAAAAGCTCATATGTTGAGATTCCCTTTTTGTCTGACAGACTTAAAAACTCATCCAGCACATTACAGAGTACACAATTTGTATCATTTATCCAGGTATGCTTTGACTAAAGAAGGGCTGCTAGGGGTTTCTTTTTAAAAGGCAAGGTATATGCTGTGTTATAATTTGATTGTAATGGAGCTGGTCATTGTCAGTGTAATTAAGGCTCCTCTGCATAGCTGTTATAAACTTTATTTTAGGACTGTATAATAAACCACACATTTTAACTGACATGATGTAATGTGTGAGACCTATCTTGTTTAAAGGAGTCTATGCTCTAGCAATTATTTTGGAAAAGTTCTATGGTCTGTGTCGTACAGGTCAGACTAGATAATCACAGTCATCTCATTGTGCTTTAAAATCTATGAATCTATGATTACAAGGTCATAGAATCAAGTTACCTTGTACAGGTTCAGCCTTTCTAGTTGGGCACTCGGTGGTCCGGCAACATACATGGTTGTACGTGATTTTAATCAGCCAGATGTTCACTTGTCATGGGTGTAGTCAAGTTTCCTGCAGTCCCATAAAGTTTGTTTACAGCCACCAGTCCTGGCTCTCAGTGTTCTGTGCTGTTATTTAGGTCTAATTTACTCCCAAATGTCTTAGAGCCCAGTAAGCAGTGGACGTGCTGGTAGTATTGCTAGAAAATATTGAATTCCTATGGTCTGGTAAATTCTCTGGCTTGGCATTGGTCAAGTCCAAGAATGCCAGATTAGAGAGTTTCAACATATAGTTTGCTCCTGCAGCATCCACATGGGGGAGTTACAGCATAGCATGCTGATGTATGCAGCAGTTCTCAGCCTCAGTGAGGGGCCACATAGACCTTAGCTTATAGATGTGTAGACATTCATTGTATAGAGAATAGCCTGTACTTTTTCCTACTTTCTGATTATATATATTTTATATTCTGCTAATTAAACAGCATTTTAAGGTGAGAAGAGGTCAGATTTTGAGTCCTTAATGGTCCAATATAGAACATGGAATTGATCATTCGGAGTTTTGCATTCTGTTTCTGACTTCGTCAGGGACTCACTTCATCACTGTGTGTGCATAAACAGGCTGTGCCTCAGTTTCCTTATCCATGAGAAAAACAGTAACAACCCCAGCCTAACGGGAGCATAACTGGACTGAAATCATTCTTGTAAAGGACCATGAGATCCCCAGCTGAAAGGTCCTAAAGGAGGGAAAACAGAAAGGTAAAAATGTGATCTTGCCAGTTTCTTTACTGCAGGCAATATCCTTTTGAGTATTTTCACCAACACTAAACTTTATGGAAACAGCTGTTTTACACTATTTACAGCATGAAAAGTCATTGTTGTACAGCACTTACTTTTCTAACCATTTAATTTTTGGTGTCATGCCATAATACATAATAGACAAGGCATTTTATTCACATAAATTGGAAGCCATATGCAGACAAATACTATGTTACCTGCTGTAGGAGAGGGTATACAGAGTCCTTACTGGGCTTCATTTGTAAACCAAACCCTAAGGATACTACATTTCAGATAGTTGCTAGATGTATCTGTTTGATTGAAGCAGTGAGGTTTTGGTCCTCATTACTTCCCATGCTTGTCAGAATAGTCTTTGAGTTCCATACAAAGGCTCCAGCAAGCACCTACTCATGAGCTTAGTTTCAGATGTTTGTTTCTATTGAAAGAAATGGGATGTAATTTTTTTTCGTAAACAGGGATCGACTAAAGATGTACATAGTTCTTGAAAGAAAAGCACATTTCAGTGTTTTCCTGAACTGGAGACTGAAGCTTCTTTTGAAAAGTAACCAGCCATGGATGCAGGAAGACCTAACTTGTTCCTTACTTGCTTGAGGGTATGTCTGTACTTGGAGCTGGAGCTGTAATTCCTAGCTCAAAGAGCTACATCCACACTCACTCTGTTCAAACGAGCGTTCTAGAAATAGCACAGCACCATGGCAATAGAGGCTAGCTACTCTGAATATATACCTGCCATCTAAGAACAGGGACAATGCTTGGGGTGGTTTTCTCCTCCTCCTGTTCATGCCACTGTGGTTGTGTTTCTATTTATAGCACACTAGCTCAAACTGGAGATAGCACAGGTACATCTCCTCAAGCTGAAAATAACCCTTCATTTGTAAATGCCCCAAGTTACCTGCTTTCTGGCAAAGCCTCTGTGGCAGAGGTGGCATCCCTCCTGTTCCCTTATGGCATGGCACAGTGCCACAGCAGCTCTGCCTCAGTTTCCCCTACAGTCTTCCAGACACTTCAGTTATGGACGTGGCTTCACCTCCTGGGCTTAGTAACAGAGAGAAGTCAACCCCTATTAGGGTAGCAAAGTTCCTATGACAAAATCCAACAAAAACATACATTGAAACAACCTTTGGTCCTTCTGGCCTTAGCTTTTACTCCCGTTCCTTTCAGCCACATCCCAGCTGCAGCAGTGTGCCATAAAACTCATCACCAAGTTCCTGCTAATGAATCAAACTAACATGTAGGCCCTGACAGACCACCATCTTCAGCCAACTCCTGGCCCCCAGGCTTCTCACATGACATGGGAGCTTGTTGTCTGTTCTCCTTCCTGGTCAGTTCCCAGTGCAGCTCACTCTTTCTTTCCCAGCCTGAGAGGTGCTTAAGGTGATGCAGGGACAAACTGACGGTGCCCACAGCAGTTCGTTAACTCTTCATGGCCAGTTGGGGGTAGATACACATCATCCCACTTCCAATATATATTGGAGTTAGTACAACCCATTTGGAATAACCACTTGGGCTACGTCTACACGTCTACATGCAAATGGCCATTTCGAAGTTTACTAATGAAGCGCTGAAATGCATATTCAGTGCTTCATTAGCATGCGGGCGGCAGCGGCGCTTCGAAATTGACGCGGCTTGACGCCGCGCGTCTCGTCCAGACGGGGCTCCTTTTCGAAAGGACCCCGCCTACTTCGAAGTCCCCTTACTCCTTTCAAAAAGGAGCCCCGTCTGGACGAGACGCGCGGCGTCAAGCCGCGTCAATTTCGAAGCGCCGCTGCCACCCGCATGCTAATGAAGCGCTGAATATGCATTTCAGCGCTTCATTAGTAAACTTCGAAATGGCCATTTGCATGGCCATTTCGAAGTTTGGGGCACGTGTAGACACGGCCTTGATGTCCAATATGGTAAAGTTACGAAGGGCCTGATATTGCCAACTGTACATTGCCTTTTAGGAGACCATTGTGTTTTACACAATTATGCCCAAATGAATAGTGTAAACTCACGTTTTCTTTATTATTTTTTTTTACCTTTCCCTCAGACTATATTGTGTCTGTGCTGGGCTCTCTTTTCTTCTAGCGATACAGCAGTTGTATAGAACTGCAGGATTATTTAGTTAAGTAGAGAAATAGAATATTTCTGTTATTTCATATTTAGAGTTTGTGTTTCTTTATAATTTCTATGGCGGCATTAGAGGTCTTAGCATCTCTCTCTCTCTCCTTCCGATTGTTCCAGAAATGTCTTAATCTGAAATCTTGGCACGTTGGTAAAAAAATAAGTTGGTCGGTTTTCTCTGACTCAGCAAAAGTAACAGAGCATTCATACAGATGAGTTCTAATTACATTATCCCTGCCTCAATCCTAAAGAGCACAATTTTGACTATTCAATACAAGAGAATATATGGGATTCTTATAAATTGGTGCCAGGGGGCCCATTATTGGGATATATTTTTATTTTCTTTTAGTTAGTTTCCAAATTGCAAGAATGTGCGTAATGAATGGTTAGCTGGTCCTTCTGTTTTATCGTGTTTGGAGGGAAAAACAGCACATGTCAGTAGACTTGGCCCACAAGCTCAGATTCCATAGCGATCCAGTGTTGCTGTGGATTCATTCTATGTCAATTAGAAATTGTGCTTTGGCAGCCAGAATGAAAGCACATGGACCTAACCTTCTTCCTTTACTCAGTTGCTTAATCTCATGGGCTTTAATAGGATTATTTGAGTGAGAAAGTAGGCAGGATTTACCCTTATCTCCTTCTTGTGTTATTTTTGTAGATTATTTATTATATTTGTATTACTGATTAAATTTTATTTTTGTCTCTTTATTCGTGCATCAAAGTGTATGTTATTCTCTTTCATGAGGCTGTCAGATATGTTTGACTTTTTAATGTAACCATTATTGATACAAGTAATATGACGTGTTTATATACCCTGTCATGCAGCTGTGAGCATGAGTGACTAATACGCATCTTCATCCTGTGTAGCAAGGGTGCATAACTTTTTTCAGGTCAGGCACCACTGACCCATAGACAAGTCAGTTGGGAGCCACAGAAGAGAGAAACAAAAATAACACCTCGATGACATGGCCCCCAACTGAATGAAAGCCAGGACTATGGGGTCTGGGCAGGACGGAGAGTGCAGGAATGAGCTGGGGGTAGAAGATCTGTGCCACAATGGGGTGCAGGAGCAGGCTGTGGGTGTGGGTCTAGGTGAGAGGAAAGATGCAGTAGAGGTTGGGATATGGGGTCTGGAACAGAGGGGTTGGGGATCAGAGTCCTGAAATGGAAGGAGTGCAGGAGCAGGGTGTGAGGTCTGAGCAGGAGGGGATGGAGGGTTTGCGGTGCGGGGTGTTGGAGGGAGGGTGCAGGAAGAGGATGGGATAGGGGTCTGGATGGGATGGAGCACAGGAGGTTTCTTGAGGGACAGGGTTTTCTTTGATGGTGATGCACTTACCTTTGCAGCACCCCTGGATGCACACAGCTGTGCTCCCCTCCAAGCTCCTACGAGGCACCACCTTCCATTGCTCTGATTGGCCACAGTTCCAGCCAATCAGCAGCAGTAGAAAGCCTCCATCTGTGAGAACAGCAGTAACCAGCTGTGGAGCCCAGAGCTGCTTCTTGCCCCCTCCTACCCCCAGGCCCTTGGCAGAGCCCACGGTCTGCATCCAGATCACAGCTTACCTGGTCCAGCCTGCAGAGCTCAGGGCTCTGCCCCTCCACTCTGCTGCAGACCAGATACCATGGATGGTAGCCCTGAGCCTCAGTATCTGGATCCAGATAAGCTGTGTTCTGGATCAAACCATAGGCTGGGGCTTCCCCACCCCTGCTGTGTGGAGTTGCTGACTTTCTGACTGAAGAAAACCCAGCAGCCTTGCCCCACCCCTGCCTTGCCCCTCAGTCTATCTAAGGCCCTGACCCATCTGGTCACTCCATCTTCCTTCCCTCTGTTGCTCACTTTCTCCCATCCACACATTTTCATGCGGTAGGGACAGACCTGTGGGGGGCGGGTGAGGACTCCACAGGTAGTGCAGGCCCTGGGGTAGGGTCAGGGCTAAGGGATTTGGGGTTTAGGCTCTGGGACAGAGCCGGGTGCAGCAAAGGCGTTCAGAGTATAGGAGGGGACCCCAGACTGGGAGAGAGGTTGAGGTGCCGGGGGGTGAAGGCTCCAGCTGTGGGTGTGGGGGTGAGGATGTGGGACTTGGGGTGTAGGAGAGTGTTTGGGGCTGGGACTAGGGTGACCATCCATCCTGCTTTTTGGGAACAGTCCCTTATTTAAGCTGCGTCACAGGCGTCCTGACTTTTTTTAAGAAAGTGGGCACATTGTTCCGTATTTTGCAGGGCTCCTGTTCCCTGGCATAAGGTATCTCAGGGATGCAGCCCCCATTGCCAAAGAGCTCCTCCACAGGGCAGCTGCCCCGTTCCCTGATGCCCTGTGCCTTGCAGGAGCAGCTTCTGCTGCTGGGGAGCTACTCCATGGGGCAGCTGCCCCACTCCCCAGCACCCCACAGCAGCAGCCCCCACTGCTGGTGAGCTCTGCCATGAGGTGGCTGCCTCATTCCTGGCATTGCACACCTAGGGGAGACAGCTCCTACTGCCAGGGAACCCCTCCAAGGGGCCAATTCTTCATTCCTCAGAATCCCGCACCTCAGGAAAGCAGCTCCTGCTACGTGGAAGCTCCTCCATGGTGCAGCTGCCCTGTTCCCCAGCACTGCACCCCTGCTGCCAGACATCCCCTGCCTGCTGCAAGGAGGTTGTGGAATCCCCATCCTCTGCTTCCCCTCATCTGAAGGCTGCAGGAGTCCCCACAGCCGAGGAGCCCTGCTGTGGAACAACAGCACCCCCATTCCTGGAGGCCGGTATCCCATGTTTGCTGTAGAGCAACGTAGTCATCTTAGCTGGAGCAGGAGGTTGGGGTGTGGAGGGAGGGCTCCAAGCTGGATTCCTGGTTCAGAATGCAGGAGGGGCTCAGGGTTTGGGGTGGTGGGGCTACAGAAGGGGGAGTGGGTCCTAGGAGAGAGCTTGGGTTCAGGAGGGGAGCCCAGAGCTAGGGTAGGCAGTTGGGTTGCAGCGTGTGGGCTTCATGAAGGGGTTCAGAGCTGGGAAAGGGTGTGTAGGAGCAGCCATGCTTACTTAAAGTTGCTCCCAGAACTGGCAACATGTCCCTTTGGCCCATAGGCACAAGTGGTGCTGGGAAGGCTTTGTGCTGCCCTTGTTTGAAGGCACCAGCTCAGCTGTTTCAATTAGCTACAGTTCTCAACCAGAGGGAGGCACAGAGCCAGTGCTCAGAGTGGGAGCCGCACACAGAGCCTCGCTGGCAGCCCCTGTGCCTAGGGCCCACAGGGACACATCATCCACTTCTGGGAGCCTCACTTTGCTCTGCTGCACCACTTACCAGACTTTTAACAGCCTGGTCAGCAGATCAAATCAGCTGAGTGGTTTGAGCATTGGCCTCCGGTGAGCCCAATCCTTGGAGGGCCATTTAGGGATCTGGGATAAATAGATTTTTTTTTAAAGCAGGGGAAGGTGCGTGGTCCTGCTAAGGGGGCAGGGGACTGGACTCAATGACCTCCCAAGGTCCCTTCCAGCTCTTTGAGATGTGTATCTCCATTAAAAAATAAAACAACAGCAAAAAAAAGGAAATTGTGGGTTCCACTCACAAACTGCATGCCTGGCTACTGGCAACCCTAATCCTGTGCCTCGTGGAATTCTCAGTTGCATCTATATGAATAAGGAGGGATTTTCCAAGATACCCACAGCAATATGTGCCAGTAACCTGCAAAATGCTGTGGGATTTTGATGGAATCTTTCATATTAAAGGTCTGATCATGTACTGCTTAAGGCTTGTGTAACTCCCACTGAAGTCTGTAGAAAGTTTAGTATGTAAGCTGTATGGTGGCAGCTGCTTAAAATCAATTTTGTCAGTGGGGAGCAAACCAGGAAAGGAGGCTTCCCCACATTTCATATGAGAGAAAATAAATTCCAAGGAACTGCAGTATATGGTGTGGGTGGGGAGGCATGGGGGTGGTGCAATGTTTATACCAATTGACAAAATTTTGACGTTTTGAATGTAGGACTTCTTTTTATACCATTATGCCTACTGGCCAGTATTATTAGGCTCGAGCTATAATATATGATTTCATCTGAGATATGCACTGCCTGATCTAGGCACCGTGGAGGAAGCCTGAGGCCAATTAGTATTGCTTGTGTGAAACCAGAGAATCACTATACTCTCAAATGAACTCAAACAGAAAAAGGATAAAAGAGATAAACATGTATCACCTATTGGTGAACATTTTTGCAAAAGGATCCTTCCAGATCTAACTTCCCGTCCTTATCTGCAAAGGAAAACTGCATAACATTTTCAAAAGATGAGCCTGGGAGCTTAAGTTCATGGTTTTGTTACTCACTAAAATGAATGCATGTATGGCTTGTTGCAACAGTCATTAATCTATTAACACCCCACCAACCCCGGCCAACACACATACTCTCTCTCTCTCTCTCTCTCTATATATATATATGTATATCTCTCCTTTGCCCTATGGCTGTAGGGATGCTAACAGGCCACTTTATATGGAAAGGTCCTTTAGAATGTGTGTTAACTACTTGTGCTAAACAATTTGTTTCTCCTTGAAAAAGAGTTCTGCATATCTCAAAAGCTTTCACCAGCAAAAGGTATTACTTCATCCACATTGTCTCTTTGATATCCTGGGACCAATACAGCTACACAAACACTGCAAACAACATTATGTTTAGTAAGAAATATTGTGGAACAGTAGTGTGGTGTGTATTTTTGCCATGTTCATGTATAGCTTTAAAAAAAAAAACCTTTTAGAATGTTGACAAAGTTTTCATAGTGATTTTTCAGCACTGAGTAATTTTAATGGGTTTTCAGTATCTGTAAAATGTGACTGCCAGATTTATCATTCTGACTTTCATATGAAGTATTTCAGAGGAGTGAAGAAAAAACAAAACACAAAACCCAACACTGTTAAATGGATTGTCCTGTATTTTAACTTCTTACATGTCTGTGTTTATATTCCTCTTGTTTTCAGTGATGCATTGCACATACTCAGACATCAAGCTTAAATAAATTTTGTATAGTCACTTAGGATATTTTATTTGACAGTTTTGTTTGAAAATCTAGAAATATTTTTGCTATCTTTTAAATACTAAGATACTGCAAACTCTTTGCAGTGTGTTTGCAGAATTAGGGCCTAAATACTAACTCTGGGCCCAGTTTAACTTCTTTTGAAGTCAGTAGGCGCTTTCACTGAGTCAGAAGTGGCCCTATATAAACAATACTTATTATACTATTACATCTCTCTAGATTTCATGAACAAAATTATACTGCCTGGATTAAGTTTATTCTAGCCCCTCCCTAGTCAGTTTCATTTGTGTGCTGACATGCATTAGCACATCACTTAAGTGCTTGAATCTGTCTTACCCTCCTTTACTCATGTGAGTAAGGGATCTTTTGGTTATTAACAGTACAGAGGAATCAGTAAATCCAAACCAAGAACTGTTCTGAATAATTGTCAAGAACTCACAAAAGCTTATCTAGTAATCAATCTAGTAAAACTTTAAAAAAGCCTAATTTTGGTGCTTTAACTTGTTGATGGTCTGTTTCATTACAGACACACATTCTACATTAGGCTGGAAATTACTGGACGTATAAAATGCTCGCTGTACAGCATATACATATTTGACTGTGTGTTTGTCTAGGTATATATACACACAACTAAAGAGACGTGCCTGTGCAGCGTGTAAATGCACACACCGTGCATATTTACACAGGTATTGTTAATAAATATGTGCAGTGTGTCCTGGTTTTTTAAAGTCCCCCCCACACACACTGTGCATGTTTTCTGTTGATTTTCCTTGTGTGCCTTATAATTTTATTTTTCTGTCTGTGTTTGTGTTTGTGGTTCACAGGTCCTCCTTTGCATTGTTCATCCGCTTCATCAACCCCTATTGAGCAGTCCCCTCCCCCTACCCCAACCCCTCCCGCCAATGAGAGCCAGAGAAGGTTGCTAGGCAATGGTGTGGCCCAGCCAACCCAGGACTCTGACTCTGAGGAAGAGTTTGTCCCTAATTCATTCTTAGTTAAAAGTGGCTCTGGAAACCTCTGTGTACCTGCCAATGGTGAGTTATTTTCTCTACCTATTTTACTGCTTGCTTGTCTTACAAGTTGTGTGGGGGCCCGCAGGACGACAGTGTGGCTTGGCTCCTGGATTTTGAATAGTAATTCACCCTGGGTGTGATGTCTTTCCTTCTGCTTCAGTTTTATAACCACTATGTGTGTTCTTTTTGACTCCTTGTGTTTCCTGTGCATTGTTTATTCCCTGGTATGTTTGCCGAACAAACCATTGCAGTGCTGGCTATAAGACATCACCTAGCTTGAGACAGCCCCAGAGCCCAGCGCTGACAGGCTGATTGTAGTTTAGCCCCTGCCTTGAGCCAGCCCTGCTGAAATGTTATGCAACTTCTTGGGCATGTGTTCACTATGGGATAGATTGTCAGGCAGTCTGTGGAACTTTCCGTGTAAGTCTGCGTGTGTGGATTTCAGGAGTGTTTCCTTTCCAGTGACCGGTTTGGAGATCAGATGGAATTCAGGCTTTATGAAATGTTTACTTTGCACTATCCACAGGCCTGGGGATTGTGTCCTGGATGACTTCAAGTCTATGAGAAACTTTTCGCTGGTTTTGCTTCTATGATTTCACTGGAATTTTCATGCTCAGTACAGGTGCAAGACAGTCTCAGTAGCTGCATTATGAGAATATAGAAGTAATAACTTCTTAAGCATCGGTCTGCATTTTAACCCAAATATGAGTTATGACAAGTGATACTAGCACATTGCCTTCACATGCATATGCCAGAAGTAGCTTATGGATACAAATTCCTGGAAGTAGCCTTGAGAAATTTCCTAAGGGCAACATGCATAAGTAGCACCAGGGCTCTAATTACTGTATACTTTTTAATTCCCACTTATCTCAGTGGGAGCTGAGGGTCTTGCCACCAAGCAGGACAGGGATTCCACTGAAAGGATAAGGATTTAAAGGAATACAAAGGAAATAATAGGATTTGCTTTACAGTTTGGTACCCTAAAGATAAGTTGTAAAAAAGGAGACAAAGCTCATTGATGAAGAAATGTTAGATTCATCAAAGACTGTGCAACCTAACAGCAGTGAAACAATAGCGGTAGGGGTATATAGTGTAGTATATAGACTAGCACAGCTTCCTCTCTGTTATTATTCAGTAGCAGTAGGGGTCAGCCCACTGCTGTCCAGACAGAGTGATCATTGCAGGACGGTCTGATTTATGGGGGTGAACCAATTCACAGACATCTACCAGCATCTACTAAAATAAAAGAGAGAGGGAGAAGCTTACAGCATCTGGTAAGAATTGAGCCCCAATTCTGATGAGTGTTTAAGGACGTTTCCTAGTACAGTGTTATTTCAAAGGAAAGTGGAAAAAAGTTTAGCATTGAATTAATTCCTCCCCTCCTCAGCTTCCTCTTTCTTCTTTTTATTGCATTTGCTATGGTAAAAACTAACTTTGCTTCAGGGCTTTTCAGTGGGAAGGTTATCTGTTGTGAATTGTCATCATAAGGAGAACAGGGGGTGGGGTGGAACACAGAATTTCATTCATTCAGGAAACTGCTTAAAATTCATATCCTTCTACCTCCCTTCAATTGCTAGTACAGTCAAGTTTGGAGGCATGTGGGTGACCCCTTAGTGTTCACAGTAACACCGGGAAAGGTGGTTGGAGACAAAAGCTGCCCACACTAACATCCTCAGTAATTCTTACATGATAATAGTCTATCCATTTATCCATCTGTCTGTGTGTACCCACCTCCCTGGTTAGAAAGAGAGAGAGAGAGAGAGAGAGAGAGAGAGAGAGAGATTAAAATTAAACCCCTTAATCTCTTCTTTTACTAATTAACTGAACAACAAAAAAGCATTGTTCAGAGTCCACAGTCAGTTGATGACATTATTGTATTATTGATGTGCTGGTGAGTTAGTGAGACTTTCACCTCTTCAGCTGTCTGCTTATTTATACTCCTCATCTCTTTGCATCAGTTTGTGGAGGCTTTACTTTCCCCAGGGCTGCCTTTGTGTGTAAAATTCTGCAGGTTGGTAATAAATATGTCCCTCACAGAGACAGTGTGTCTGGGGTCTCATTTGCTTGGTTACTCTAGTTGTTCAATAATGAGAGGTGCAGATAAATCGGACACATTCATGACCTGCTCCAGGTCACTATCACACTGCTATCAGCAAAAAACAAAGGTGACCTCTGAAAGCCTCATTGACTTATTATGCATCCTATCAGCTCATAATGCGGGAGTTCACCTGAATGAGAAGCATGTCCAAAATACTAACGCTCTTCTGACCTCTCTAAATGGATTTACTTGCCTTGCTTCCGTAAATTTCTGTTTTTGTGAGACCTAGCTTAGGCTTTAAATGACAAAAGACAGTTCTTTATGTCCCCTAAATGGGGAAAATTAGTAAAAACTTATTTTGGTTAGGATTACATTTAATACAGTTAAAGCACTCATTTTCTGTGTATTGTGGCTGCTGTCTCACTAAAGATTTGTGTTGCACTTTTTAATTGATCCCTGCTAGGTTTTCTTTCCACAGCTGTGTAAACTCAGCTTTAGAGGACTCCATCACAAGTTAAGTATCACCCAGTGAGCTGTTGTGACAAATCCCCATGCAAATCAGAAATATAATGAACATGGAACATAAGATATTTTTAGACTATTCTTTATCAACTAAAATTTCAAATTAATGTTGAAGGACTAAAACATTAGGTAAAAATCCATAGATTTTCTTTCTTCAATATTTTATATTTGTGTTCAATACATTGCATATGCATCTTTTCCAGTTACACAGTCAAGGTAACCCCACATCTCTGTTATTCTTATAAATTTTAAAAACAGAAGAAAATTTAAAATTAAAATCACTTTTACTTTGCTTCTTATTCATGTAAACACTTAGCTGTTTTTTCAAAGTTACTCTGATTTTTGGGTGCCTCAATTTTTGGATGCCCAATTTGAGACACCATACAAGATCCTGATTTTTGGATGGTGTTGGGTGTTAAACACTTTCTGAAAATCAAGTCCCTTTATGACTTATCAAACTGGCACTGACATGCTGCCAAGCAAGCAAAAAGGAGCATTGTGAGATGCCATACAGAGAAATCTTCCTGTTGTGCTTACATGGACTATTGTATAGTCCTTTCAGTCTTTAACCTGTTTTTCTTCACAACACCACTGTGGGGTGGTGAAATGCTGGTAATCCCCACTTTACAGATACAGTAATGGTGAACTGAGGTACAGAGAGATTCAAGGCCTGGATTTTTTAAGTTATTTAGGGTTTCTGTTCCCTGCATGGCAATACCTAAATGATTTTGGAGCCTTGATCTCATGAGATTAAACTCCTAAATCAGTTAAGCATTACAATGAGTGCAGCAATGCCTAAATAGCTTTAAAATCTGGATCTAAGCGACTTGCCCAAGGTTACACAGGAAGTCTGCTGTAGAACTAGGGAATTAATCCTGGGTTTTCAAACACCCTAAATGCTGTACACCTTTAGATATCTGAAGGTTTGTGTTTGTTTTTATGAGTTATATAAAGGAGCATAGGCCAGTAGGAAGGACAGATGAGTATAAAAGAGAAAAAAAATCAGTGTAATCTGCCACAATTTAAAGAACTAAGATGGAGTCCCACATTTTTAAGTCACCTCTGATCTTGAGCATCTCTCTTTCTGGGTGCTAAGCTTTAGGGATCGTGTATCAGAGCATGCATATACAACTCCAGTGGAAGTCAAGAGACGGGTAAGTGGCAAAGGATGGTTATCCAGAATTAGGCCCTGATCCTGAAACCTACCTCACACGTGTGTCTGTGTGCCAGGAGAAAGCCTCCTTTGAAGTCACCAGCACTTAGAGGCCACTTTTGAAAATTTGGACCAAAGCGTCTTTTTAAATGTTCTGATTATTAGGCCTTTAGTATGTCACTGTTTGCAATGCTGCTCGTCCTTGCTCTGTGCTCCTTTGCACCAATCTTGAATCATTTGTTGTCAGTGAGGACATTACTCCACAAATGATTTAGTAGAGACATCACACCGGCTCCAAGTGTCACCCAAGGTACATTTAGAAGAATCATAGAAAAGTCCTAGAAAAGGTAAGGATAGGATTCCCTCTGGCATAATATTGTTATACCTTTAATGCCCACAGTGCACTCAGTACTGTACAAGGCATAAACAAAACAGTACGTGCCTCAGCAAAATTTTGCAATCATTGAAGTCAATAAGACTTCTCACAACATAATGTTAAGTACATGTGTTAGTCAGTTAGGGTCAGAGGCTGAGGGGTTGGGACAGCTCCAACTCAAATCAATGAGACTCTTCATTGATTTCAGTGGGATCTGCATCAGGCCCTAGAAGCTGCCTCTCCTGCAAATCAATGGCAAAAGTGTTCCTTCTCTTTATTCAGTTTCAGGAAAACTAACACTCTTCCCCTCACCAGCTGTCTGAGTTCCTGTAGGTCCCTCAGTTTTATTTAGGATTAATTTACTACCCATTTGCACTTCCCCTGTTTACGCTAGGTGCTGGGTCACTTCAGAGCAATAACAGTTTAGTCTTTGGTCACTTTGAACTGTGGGAAAGTAACAGAGGGAGACTGAGTGGCTTTACCTTGCCCCAAGGCTTTGTTTTCCTAGCCTGCTAAGCTGCTTACCTTTTCTGGTCCTAAGTGCAGTCTAAAATCAGTGTAACCCTTAGGATGTATTTATTTGCAGTGGTTATCACTGAGGTGCTAAAGATCAGAAAACTCGTTTCCAATCACTAATTTACCTCCCCAGTTCCTCTCTCAAGGTCCCTCAAACATAGTTGCCTTTTTCCTTAGCCCCTACTACAGTCAACCACCAGTAGTCACCCAAGTCCTTCACAGGTGCAAACTAACAGGGTAATTAATTTCAAACCCACTCCTGTCTTCCCAGATCCTCAGCTAGCACAAAGTGTTAGTCTTTAAAGTGCTACTGGACTGATTTTTGTTTTTTTTGTTTTTTTTTTTTACTGAACTCAATGGAGCTGTGCCAGTTTAAGCCAGCTGAAGAACTCTTCCTGAGGATCATATTAAAGACAGAAAATGTTTTTATTACCTTTAAATAGTGTTTGTTTATCTTTTGTTTCTTTTAGTACCCCAGATGGGTCATCACCTAATAAATTATTTTGTTAGTCTTTAAAGTGCTACAAGACTGCTGTTTTCTTTTGTTAGGATACAGACTAACACAGCTACCTCTCTGTTACTATCCAAGATGTATGAGACATTTTCCAAACAGAAACGGGGCACTGAGATCACAGGTTCAGATGCATCTGTGAATATGATCATTATTTTTTATTATATTTTATTGTGTTTGGTGCTGTATTAATGACAACTACACAATCACTGTCCCACAGAGTGTATAATCTTAGCACTGGATCCAAAGGCCAATGAAGACAGTTGAAAAACTTCTGTTGACTCCATTCTGTTTGAATCAGGCCTGGCATCTGTGAACTTGCAGACACTGGTGTGCGTAAATGTAAGCATGACCCACTGAAGTCAAGCACCTGTTTTTTTAACCATGTGCTTAAGTGTTCACAGAATCATTGTTTAAAGGATAGTCAAAAGAACACAACATTCAGTGGAGAACCCAAAGAAAGGAATAATTAAAGGATTTTAAAAGAACTGTACTTTGTGAAACTGTGAGAATTTTTGAGGCCTTTTAATAATGTAATTATTGACAATAATAAATTCACATTAGATCTTCTCTCATGTAAAAAACTAGATTTCTGCTCTTCTGCTAAAGTCCTAGAAATGTATAGTCCATTCTCTGACCTCACAGTGAATGCACAGGCAACATATCCTCGTATTCCAGTGTTTCCCATTGTATTCCAAGTAAAATGATAATTAGGCTTTGCTCCTATTATAGTATCTTACATCAAAGGATCACAGTGCCCTTTAGAAATGTAAATTTAAAATACTCTCCTGGCATCACAAGGCTGAAGGTCAGCCTCCCCAGTGTGCCAGCTGTGGTGGGTGCATGCTGCTCCCTCTACTATATTGTGGAGGCAAAGCACAAGCCCTTCGTGTAGCAGTGGGCTGCCGAGGCCAGCCACGGATACGAGCAGGATAGGGTGCGGATCAGGGAGGTGGGTCATGGAGCTGGATGGTCCCGGAGACACACCCCATACACAACTACAACCCTGCTGCCACACACTCACTCCTGACCGCTCCCCCACCATGAACCCCCTCCCCCATCCCCGCCCTCCCCAACATCCACCGGGGACTGTCCCCCACAATATACACCATGGACATGGGAACTGGATCTGCAGCTCCCGCGGGCTACAGTTCCTGGCCAGTCAGAACTGTGGAGTCATCGCTTGGGGTGGAGACAACACGTGGAGAGCCCCCCAGAGAGTGCAGAGACATTCTCATTGCTCCAGGAGTGGGGTGAGGGTGGGCAGGAAGCCTGTCCTAATCCCTCTGTGCTGCTGGCAGTGGCTGGGGGCCCTTTTAAATCACCCGGGCCCCTGGACAACTGCCTGCTTTGCCACCCCCTGTTGGTGGGTATGGAGGGTGAGGCCATGAATTCTTCTTTCCTTCTCCGGTGTGGATGGACCGGTCCTGAGTTTTTCTTATCACTCCACACGTGGTACCAGTGGAGAATGATGAGAACAAGACTAGCTTGTGAACTGCAGAGCTTTTATAGGACATGACTCTCTGAGTGGCCGCTTGCCTTGTTTTTGCTTAAGGTTCTCTGTGTGTTAAGTTTGTATAATGAGACAATTTGTTTAAATTGGCCATTGTTTGGCTTAAATATGAGTCAAAAATCAGAGGCAGTACACTCAAGTGATATGTTGTAGGGCCTGATCCAAATGTCACTGAAGTCAGCTTTTTGTTGACTTCATGAGGCTTTGGATCTGGTCCCTATGTAGTGAGGGTCAAATCTTGACCTCACTGAAGTCAGGGTGTCATTAACAAGAGAAGACCTTGACTCAGAGTGAACAAGCTGAATGTTGAATGCATGAAAGATTGTTTTCCTGCTAATACTATCACTAATAGAATAAGAACAAAGTTACGATTGTCATATTCGATGTATGGCAGCACTAAAATGAGATCTATTCAGACTAGTAAAGAAACATACTGAAACAGTTAAAACAGATTTATAGCATTGTAACTGTGATAAAACCATATATCTGCATAAGTAAATTTACAGAGGCCTGGGTATTTTTCTTCTAACACGAGCCACATTGAAATGTATACATGACTGAGTCCAACTCAGAGGAAAGACAACTGGAACAAATTATATGCATTCAGACTTGTTAAACTGAATTGGCAGCAGAAATATTCCTAGTAACCTGAGAATTATAGCAGCACTGGTATAGTTAAAGTTATGTCAGTATTTTCATTAAAAATCTGTGCTTTCACGAGTTTGTATCTACAGTAAAAATTCATTGCGGGCTGAATCTGTGTCGGTTCTAGTCTCAGGAAAAGAAATTACAAAATTGGAAAATAAAACCAAACCCTGTTTGATGGCTTAAAATATCAGAGCACAAACAAAAATAGTACTTTGGCTTTGATGTTTGTGTTCAAAAACTGCTTCATTTCTTTGAGCATGTAATAACCAGATGAGCAGTAAGACTCTCAAAAGACAGAATTAGTCCTCATGGTCTTAATGAAAATGAAATATTAATTTATTGCCCATTTAATACTTACCACAGAATCACCAGTGTTTTGACCTACATCAGGTCATAATCGTAGAAAGAGATTGCTGGAGACTGATGACTAACATGAAACAGGGCAAAGTAAAATGGATCACATTGAAGGTTGTTCTCTGAACAGCTGCAGAAAGGCAATAAAGAAAAAGCAGTTTTGTCTAGTGGTTGGAGCAAAACACTGGGACTCATGCAAGTCATCTGAAGTCCATACCTTGCTCTGACACAAGACTTCTTGTGTCACGTTCTTTGGGCAAGTCACTGAATTCGGTTTCTTCATCTGTACAATGTGGATATGGCAAGTTAGTTGCATGACTGGAGACATGCTCCCTGAGCTTCATTCCCTTCTCACTCTCTTTTAGGAGAATCAGATCCTAATGTCTGTTATCCACAATCACAGGGCCCTTAAGAGTCTAGATCATAGTTTTTGTAAACATTTTGATATTTTTGGGGTACAAGGTACTATAGAAATACCAAATTTTATGGTGGTATTTAACACGTTTGAGCCTAAACCTAAATGGGTGAAGGGCCGACTGGGAGGTGCTGTGTGTTATCTGCACCTGACAGAGTTTTAAAAGCTGTTTGAGACTGTTGAATAAAATCCACCATAGAAGGGCAAAGTATTGTAAAATACTGTGAGGAATATGGTGACTATACATCCATAGCTGCATCATTTTTTTTATTGTGAATTTGATCTCCAATTGGGAAGGAATTCACAGTTTTTGATGTCTTCCTACATTGGTTGTTTTCCAATGATATGCCTCCATTTTATGATGATAACTTTGAGGCCTTTGAACTTTATTTATAACCTGAAATTTGCTAGCTATTGTAGGTCATTGATTGGTTTATAAAAGGGAAGAAGCCAGAAATAGCTTTCTCCGTAGAACTAAACAACCAATAACTTCCCAGCCTCAGAGGATGTATCTTCTTCTCCTTTCTATTATTTTCTTAGTTTGCACTATTATTTGCCTCATGTATTATGACACACTATTAATCTCAGTCTGCAGCCTGAAGACCTTCACACTCTCCCTGTTTAGGAAATACCCAGATAAGCAGGGATATCTTTACATAGCAAGGATGACACTTCACAGGCAAGTCTGTGTATGGCAAAGAGTGAAGTTAACCAGTTTGAGACAGTTAACTGGAAAAAGGTTTCTCATGGCTGCGAAGTGTTTGGAACTCATTTTCAGAACACGCACACACACAAACAGAATGACCAAGATCATAGTACCCATGCCTGGCACAGAAAATGACAGAACCTTTCATTTTGGAAGGTGTTACATGATAGATTCTCTCTTAAGAGTCAATTGGGTTAAGCCTTTGAAAACTGCAAGCTTAAGTATACATGCTTCATATAAGCAATCACTTGTCAGCTCAGAAGTGGGTCTATCCCACAAAAGCTCATCACCTAATAAATTATTTTGTTAGTCTTTAAAGGGCTACATGACTGCTTTTTTGTTTTGTGAAGATACAGACGAACACGGCTACCTCTCAGTGGCAAAACCAATCTGACTACTGAGAGGAGTACAGTAGACTGAAAAGGTCAAGAACATTTTACGTTGAGTGTTGCTCAGGCAATAGTATTTCCACTGATAAAGTGCTACTCAATGTATGAAAATGTAATTGGGCACTTGTTTCCTAGTGTATAGCTCTTCAGTGGTAATACCTGAAATTTAAACTGGAGGCCCTATAAGATGTGGCAAAAATGTGGAGAAAAAACTATTATGTGGGCCAGACATTTGTGGTACTTGTTATCCTGTTCGCTTATCTAGTCTTAAGCAGTATAAAACAACTTGATTGTTGGTTGCAGACAACTAGCACCTATTTTGTCAGAAATCCTGTTCTTTCTAGGATTGTGCTGGAGAAATGAGCACACAATTAAGATTCAAATCTAGTAATAACCTCTGTTTTACCACACGCATGGACTGTGCAGTCAGTTCTCCTCTTTTAGCAAAATAGGTTTGATGATAAACTCCCTACTTTATGGGGGTGAGGAAACCAAACAGAAACAAAAGTTTCTCCATCTTTAAAATTGCATATATTGTAATAACAACAACCTACTTCACAGGAAATGTGAAATTTATTACATTAATGTTGTAAAGTATCATAGAATTATCAGATGATAGATGCTATACATAATCCTGTGGCCCTTATATGTATGTTACTTATTACTGTCAGTGGGTGTTTTATGGTAGTAGTTGGCTGTGTATCATTATATATATTATTACAAATCATTCAGCCATGACAGCCCAGCAATTGGACTTTAGATTCTCCCACACAAGTGGAGAATTGAGTTTTGTGACATGGTTCAAAAATATAAGGTGGCAATGCACACAACAGCTACGGTGATGGTTCTTCTTCGAGTGTCCATGTGGGTGCTCCACATTAGGTGTCGGGCTCACCCGGCGCCGCAGATCAGATCTTCCAAGCAGTTTCTGCTGGACCGCGCATGCGCCGGTGCGCACCGCTCCCTTGCGCGCTCCTGGCCACGTGCGCGATCCGGTCCCCGCCAGTTCCTCTTAACCGCCGTTGGCTGCAGACGGAATCCGACTAGGCTAGGGCCAAGTTAGCGTATTCAATGGTTTTAATTGTTTTTCTTTAAAGTCTTCAAGTTCTTAGTCTGTTGTTCAGTTAGCCAGTTGTTATTTTCCAAAAAAAAAAAAAAAAAAAAGAAAAGAAACAACAAGCGGGACGGCATTCAGTCCAGTCCTAGTAACAAGCGGAGCACCGGAGGCCAGGAGCCTAGGGCCATTAGCTCTCCTGCCGCGGCAGGCTATCGGAGAGGAGGAAAACAGCACAGAGAAGGTGCTAAGTACCCCATTAACAACTAAAAGACTCACCAACAGTGTCCTCTTCAGGATTCAAGAAATGTGAGCCTTGCCAAGAAGCAATGCCAGCGTCTGATGGGCACAGTCACAGCATAAGGTGCCTTGGGGAGTCCCATGTCACGCAGAAATTCTCCTTCTGTGCAAAATTAACAGCCAGAGCAAGGAAGGACAGGGAGATGCGGCTTAAAATGCTGCTCTTCAACAAGGCCCTCCAGCCAGACGTGCTGGAGCGGCCGCAGCAGGAGGGACCCTCCGGGGCCCATAAAAGGAAAGCTGCCTCCCTCACCCCATCAGCGCAAAAACGGAGGAAAGTCTCCCCAGCCCGATCCCTGCCGGCAGCAACAGCGAGCAGGACGGGAGGAGCGCACAGCCCCCAGCCACAGCAACAGCTGATCGGCGGCGGCACGGAGAGCCACGTGGAGGCAGCTCAGCCTCCGATAATCAAACAGCCGCCCCGCACCGCAGGCAGGGCGGCGGCTAAACAAGCGCCGGTACTGGCGGCACCGCAGGCAGCGGCACCGACCCCCGGGGAACCGGCGGGGCAGAGCGCGCAGGCACGCAGCCTGCAGGCACCGGAGGACACCGCCCATGCGGCACCGCCCATGAGCGTGCCGAGCGCGGTGCGGACGGGGCTGAGATCCCCTGCGTGTCAGGGGGCGGAGCCACCCCCTCAAGGGAGGGGGAAGGCTGCACACAAAACAAGGCACCGCAGCCCCTCTCCAGACAGGGCTGCAGAGTTGCTTTCTCTCAGCCCTCCGCTCATGCTGCAGACTCCAACTAGAAGGCAGGGGTCCCCCCTAGCCTACCCAGAGCCCCCGTCTCCATTTTTACAACCAGTCTCGCCCTGGCTGGGACCACCTTCACCCTTCCTGGGGTTTGAGCCGCTGGAGTACTATCACAAATCGCTCTCTCCAGTGTCCCAGGTCTCTCGACAATCTCGCTCCCCTGGACGCAGAGGGTATGCACCAAGGGAGTGGTCCAGGTCACCTTCCCAAGAACAGTGCCCATGCTGCCATGGTCGCCCCTATCACGCGGGGCATAGACACCACCGGCAGTCTACCAGGGAAAGATCCCCACAGACGGTCCCGTATCCCCGAGGGCAATCGTGAACGGGGACAGAGACTCAAGTATCTCAGGGGGAACTGGTTATGGAACCCCGAGAGTTTCCCTTGCAAGCTTCCAGCGAGCGGATATACCATCACCAACAGGAACCGGAAGGGTCCAGAGAGGCGTATCCTAGTGGTTCCTCGCTCTCCTCCCCGGACGAGGCTACGGCCCCGGGGGACGTCCATCCTCCGGACGATCTCAAACAGTTTCAAGAGCTGTTTAAGAGGGTGGCCTTCACGCAAGGCATCCAGACAACAGAGGTGCAAGAGAAACACCATAAGCTCCTCAAATATCTGAGACCTCCGGCCTCCTCCAAAATAGCAATACCGCTTGATGAAGCAATCTTGGAGTCCGCCACTATGATATGGCAGACCCCCGCGACTATTCCGCCTGTCCACAAGAGAGCGCATAAGAAATACTTCGTGCCGGTGAAGGGCATGGAGTTCTTGTTCAGCCACCCACAACTAAATTCCTTGGTGGTGGAGTCGTCGCAACAAAGATCAAAGACATCTCAATTCAAGACACGGGGAACAGACAAAGATGCCAAGAAGCTACAGCTGTTCGGCAGAAAGGTCTACTCCTCCTCCACTCTACTGTTGCGAATGGCAAATTACGCAGCGCATCTAGCGAACCATAATTTCGACAACTACACTAGGTTAACCTCCCTCATGGACTCGCTTCCAGAGGACAAGAAACCGGTGCTTAAGGCCATCGTGCAAGAAGGCTACGCGGCCTCGAGGACAGGAGTTCAGATCGCCCTGGATGTTGCGGACACAGCAGCACGCTCCACAGCTACAGCAGTGGTGATGCAAAGGGAGTCCTGGCTCCAGACTTCAGGTATACCGAGGGATCTGCAGGCAAAGATAGTCGATCTTCCCTTCAACTCGCAGAAGCTGTTTGCTGAATCAACTGACTCGGTCCTTCATTCCAGTAAAGACTCAAGAGCCACACTTAGGACCCTGGGGATTTACACCCCTCCATACAGAAAGAAGAAGTACTACCCTCAACAAAGACGGTACCAGTACCAGCAACAGCATCCCCAGTACCACAGGGGTTACGAGCAAGGGCGACATCAACAGCACCAGCAGTACAGAACTCCCAGGCGACGTTCCCAACAGAGCCGCGTGTCCTCGGGGCAGGGCCAAAGGCCACAAGTTTGACACACGGATCCAGGGCTGCGCCATCACTACCATCTCACAAGGTCATCCGAAGCGGTTATTCCACCATCGCCTCCGACCATTCTACGACCAGTGGCAAAGGATCACCACAGACAAATGGGTGCTGGAGATCATAGCCACGGGGTATGCCATCCCCTTCCAGTCGCTCCCACCGCCACGACCTCCACCCAGGCCCCACCTCCAGGAGGCCTCCCATGTAGAGAGGCTCAAGCAGGAGGTAGACCATCTCATGCTCATAGGGGTAGTGGAAAGAGTGCCGGAGCAACTGCAAGGGAGAGGGTTCTACTCGAGGTACTTCCTCATGGAGAAAAAGACAGGAGGCTGGAGGCCCATCTTAGATCTTCGAGGCCTCAACCGGTACCTGCGCAAGCAACGCTTTCGGATGATCACAATCGCCTCCATCCTTACGGCACTAGACGATGGAGATTGGTTCGCAGCCCTCGACTTACAAGACGCGTATTTTCACATAACTATCCATCCGGCTCACCGACAATTCCTCCGGTTCATGGTAGGCAAAGAACATTTTCAATACAAGGTCCTACTGTTTGGCCTCTCCTCGGCCCCCAGAGTCTTCACCAAGACCTTGGCAGTGGTGTCAGCCTACCTGCACAGACAGGGGGTATTTATATTCCTGTATCTGGACGACTGCCTACTCAAAGGGGCCTCGAAGGAGGAGGTACTACGCATGATACGCGTCACAGCAGGCACGTTCTCTTCACTCGGCCTGGTTATCAATCTGGCAAAATCAAAGATAGACCCCACACAGGACATAGAGTTCATAGGGGCACGCATAAATTCTATTACAGCGAGAGTGTATCTACCAGAGACTCGCTTTCGGGCCATCGGCTCCCTCGTGCAAGTCATCACCTTCAGCCCTACGGTGCCGGTTCTGACATGCTTACAGCTGCTGGGCCACATGGCAGCGGCGACGTTCGTAGTACAGAATGCCAGGTTACACATGCGCAGCATGCAGCACTGGCTGGCGAGCGTATACAAACCGGCAGCACACACCGTTCACAGGGTGGTGTCGCCCACAACAGAGGTGCGCAAATCCCTGCAATGGTGGGTAAACCCCAAGAACTTGCTAACGGGTACCCTTCCACCAACCACAAATATCGGTTTTTCTTAATACAGATGCCTCCCTCATAGGGTGGGGAGCACACATGGGCGAAGAGGTGACGCAAGGGCTGTGGTCCTCCACGGAACAGTCACTGTACATAAATATACTGGAGCTCAGAGCAGTGTTCAATGCCTGCAGTCACTTTCGAGACCATATACAAGGCAAAGTAGTCAGGATCAGTACAGACAATACCTCCACCATGTTTTATATAAATCGGCAAGGAGGAGCTCAGTCCCGTGCCTTATGTGCGGAAGCAGTCCGGTTGTGGAACTGGTGCATCGCCAACAATATAACCTTGAAAGCCTCGTGCTTACCAGGCGCTCACAATGTGAAGGCAGACCAGCTGAGCAGGCGTTTCGCACTCATGCACGAGTGGCAGATCCGTCCCGATCTGCTACGACTGATTTTTCATGCATGGGGTTTTCCCCAGATAGACCTGTTTGCCACTCAACACAACAAGAAGTGCCCACGATTCTGCTCCAGGGCAGGACTGGGACGGGGGTCCCTGGGAGACGCATTCGCAATCTCCTGGAGGGGCCCCCTGCTTTACGCTTTTCCTCCCACAGTGCTGATCCACAAAGTCTTGCAGAAAGCCAGGAGGGACGGAGCCCGAATGATCCTGATAGTCCCAACGTGGGATCGACAGCAATGGTTCCCCCTACTCCTGCGCATGTCGGACCGTCCACCGATGCCCCTTCCGGTGGTGCCGGATCTGCTCATGCAAGCCCAGGGGTCCATAGTGCATCCGCACCCCCAAGGCCTGCGACTACAAGCGTGGATAATCCATGGCTCAGCTCCCTAGAGAGCACATGTACGGAGGAAGTGCAACAAGGCCTAGAAAGTAGCAGGAGGGCTTCCACCAGGAAGACCTACAAGCAGAAATGGACTCGCTTCACGGCATGGTGTTCTACCAAACAGCTAGCCTCCCTTTCGGTGCCTATACCTGTAATATTAGAGTATCTACTGGACCTCAAGAGAGGAGGACTCTCACTATCCTCGTTAAAGGTCCACCTTGCCGCCATTTCGGCGTTCAGACACGAAGGAGGAAGGGCACATGGTGTTCGCCCATCCCATGGTTACCAGGTTCCTCAAAGGGTTGGTAAACCTATACCCCCCTCGGAAGCCGCTTCCACCTTCGTGGAACTTGGACCTGGTGCTTAATGCGCTAACGGGACCACCGTTCGTGCCTTTGGCCACGGTTTCCCTCCACCTCCTTACGATAAAGACGACCTTTCTTCTAGCAATCACGTCAGCTCGCAGGGTGAGCGAGCTTGCGGCAGTTATGGCAACGCCACCCTGCACTGTTTTTTCGAAGGAGGTGGTAACCATACGGCTGCATCCAGCCTTTGTTCCTAAAGTTTCTTCTGAGTTTCATATTAACGAACCTATTGTTTTACCCTCGTTTTATCCAAAGCCTCATAACTCTAACAAAGAGGCACGCCTACACCTCCTGGACGCGAGGAGGGCGCTAGCCTTCTATATAGACAGGACCAAGTCCTTCCGGAAAACGGATAGACTCCTAGTCTCTCTCGCTCCCAAATCGAAAGGAGAAGGTGTCTCTTCGCAGACAATCTCGAAGCACATCGTATCCTGCATAAAAATGTGCTACGAACTCAAAAAGACTCCTTTCCTGGCCACGCCCAGGGCTCATTCCACTAGGGCGGTGGCTGCATCAACAGCTTTTTTCAAGGGCGTTGTGCTAAAAGACACTTGCAGAGCGGCGACCTGGTCATCCTACGACACCTTCGCCAAACATTATGCCCTTCACAGGGTATTCCAAGAGGATACCCGTCTCTCAACAGCGGTCCTCTCGGGGACAAGCTGCACATAATCCGATTACCCATCTCCTATCTTGGGTTACTGCTGGGTAGTCACCTAATGTGGAGCACCCATGGGGACACTCGAAGAAGAAAGAAAGGTTACTCACTGTAGTAACGGTGGTTCTTCGAGATGTGTCCCCGTGGGTGCTCCACTACCCGCCCAGCCTCCCCGCTTCGGATCTCTGTTTAGTGTTTTGCAGGAGCATCCGAGGCGGTTGGTCAAGGAACTGGCAGGGACCGGATCGCGCACGTGGCCAGGAGCGCGCAGGGGAGCAGCGCGCACCGGCACATGCGCGGTCCAGCAGAAACTGCTTGGAAGATCCAATCTGCAGCACCGGGCAAGCCCGACACCTAATGTGGAGCACCCACGGGGACACATCTCGAAGAACCACCGTTACTACGGTGAGTAACCTTTCTATAAGAGATCTAATAAATAAATTAGGGTTGTCAATTAATCAAAGGTAACTTAAAACATCACCATTTAAAAATTAATCATGATTAATCAGTTTTAATTGAACTGCTAAACAACAGACTACTAAAGGAAATTTGATAAATACTGCACGTGTTTTTCTCACATTTCAATTATATCCCAGAATGTAAAGTGTACAGTGATCACTTTATATTATTTAATTACAAATATTTGGACTATAAAAATGATAAACAAAAGAAATACAGGATATTCTCTCTAGTCTGGCACTGAACCAGAGAATTAGATGAACCACAAGAGGTCCAGAAGTATTACCAGCACTTCCACTGCTTACTGGTCTCTTATAAGACATTTAGAGGTAAATTAAAGTTATACAGTAAACCCTCATTAAACCCTGGGCAACCTACACGTAATCAAATTTCACATAAATTGGTGGCGAGATTGGGTAGATGCACAGAATTCCCGTAGCTGGGGGAAGCGGGTGGCTGGAGCCTCTGTGCCAGTCTGTGTCTCTGGTTCCCCCTGTGGGCAGGTGGGGACTGGGTATGGGGCAGGGCGGGGTGCCTCCTGCTCCAGCCACCAGCCATGTGGAGCAGCCCTAGAGCCCATGCAGTCCCCCAGCCGCAGCATGGCTTGGCCCTGTGGCTGCTCGGGCAGCAGCAGCTCCAGCTGCGTTGTGGCTTGGCCCCTCTCTGCCCCTGGCCTTGCAGTGCCATGCAGCCGCAATGCAGGATCTGACCCCCTAAAGAGCCCCTGAGCTGGCTGGCAGCATAGGGTAAGCGGAGAGGTAGGGTACAATAAAGTAGGGACCACCGGGACTCGTGTTAACATAAAAACATGTAAGTTGAGCCCGCACAATGCAAGGGTCTAATGTGTAACAGCACAGAACACTCAGAGCCAGGACTGGTGGCTGTAAACTAACTTCATGGGGCCACAGAAAACTTGGCCACACCATGAAAACTGGATATCTGATATCATGCTGCACCATGGATGCTGCTGAATCAGAGAGTTCTAGAAGAGAGATGTTTAACCTGTAGTATTTTTCTGTTTACCTCATGCAAGTACTGTATTGTGATCTCTTTATTGTGAAAGGGCAACTTACAAATGTGGATTGTTACATAATTGCGCTAAAAATGAAAATATAAAATTATAAAACTGATGAGTCTACTCAGTCCTACTTCTCATTCAGCCAGTTACTAAAAGAAATATTTATTTGCATTACACATTTTCAGGAGATAATGTTGCCCACTTCTTATTTACAAAGTCACTTGAAAGTGAGAACAGGTGTTCCAATTTCCCTTTGTGCTTTGGCCACCATCCCAGAGAACATGCTTCCATGCTATTGTTACTCAAAAATGTGTTAATTAAGTTTGTGACTCAATTCCTTTGGGGAGAATTATGTTTCCTGCTCTGTGTTTTACCACATTCTGCCACATATTTCATGTTATAGCAGTCTTGGATGATGACCCCCCAGTATAAAAAGGATGTGTATATGCTGGAGCAGGTTCAGTGGAGGGCAGCAAAGATGATTAAGGGGCTGGAGCACATGACCTATGAGGAGAGGCTGAGGGATTTGGGCTTGTTTAGTTTACAGAAGAGAAGACTTAGGTGTGATGTAATAGCAGCCTTCAACTTCCTGAAGGGGAGCTCTGAAGAGGATGAAGAGAAACTGTTCTCAGTGCTGTCAGATCGCAGAACAAGGAGCAATGGTCTGAAGTTACAGAAGGAGAGGAGTAGGTTGGATATGAGGAAAACTACTTCACCAGGAGGATGATCAATCACTGGAATGCATTGCCTCGAGAGGTGGTGGATTCTCCATCCCTAGAGGTTTTAAAGTCCCAGCTTGACAAGGTCCTGGCTGAGATGACTTAGTTGGGGTTGATCCTGCTTGAAGCAGGGGGCTGGACTAGAAGACCTCCTGAGGTCCCTTCCAACCCTATGATTCTATAAGATGCTCATTTTAAGAAAACTTTCACTGCAGATTTGATAAAACACAAAGAAGGTACTATGTGAGACTTCTAAAGAGAGCTACAGCACTCAGCCCAAGGTTTAACAATCTGAAGTGCCTTCCAAAATGTGAGAGACAAGGTGTGGAACATGCTTTCAGAATTCTTGAAAGAGCGAGACTCTAAAACAGAAACCACAGAACCTGAACCGCCAATAAAGAAATGAATGCATTGATTTGGAGAGTTGGCAGCATGGACACATGTCGTCTGGAACAGTGGTGGAAGGGTGAGGGGACAGAGAAATCATTAGTGCATCTGACATCTGAATATTTTGCAATTCTGGGTGCAACAATGCAATGCCAAAAACCCCTGATTTCACTTTAAAACGTTGTAAAGTGTAAACAAGAGGCGGACAGCATTATTTCCTGAAAACATAAACAAACATTGGCTACGTCTACACGTGAAGCCAACATCGAAATAGCTTATTTCGATGTAGCAACATTGAAATAGGCTATTTCGATGAATAACGTCTACACATCCTCCAGGGCTGGCAACGTCGATGTTCAACTTCGACGTTGCGCGGCACCACATCGAAATAGACGCTGCGAGGGAACGTCTACACGCCAAAGTAGCACACATCGAAATAAGGGTGCCAGGCACAGCTGCAGACAGGGTCACAGGGCGGACTCAACAGCAAGCCGCTCCCTTAAAGGGCCCCTCCCAGACACAGTTGCACTAAACAACACAAGATACACAGAGCCGACAACTGGTTGCAGACCTTGTGCCTGCAGCATGGATCCCCAGCTGCCGCAGCAGCAGCCAGAAGCCCTGGGCTAAGGGCTGCTGCCCACGGTGACCATAGAGCCCCGCAGGGGCTGGAGAGAGAGCATCTCTCAACCCCCCAGCTGATGGCTGCCATGGAGGACCCGGCAATTTCGACGTTGCAGGACGCGGATCGTCTACATGGTCCCTACTTCGACGTTGAACGTCAAAGTAGGGCGCTATTCCGATCCCCTCATGAGGTTAGCGACTTCAACGTCTCGCCGCCTAACGTCGAAGTTAACTTCGAAATAGCGCCCGACGCGTGTAGCCGCGACGGGCGCTATTTCGAAGTTAGTGCCGCTACTTCGAAGTAGCGTGCACGTGTAGACACAGCTCATGAGTCCATGTCAAAACACTCCACCACCTCCTTCCATCCCGAGGCATAATGCAAACAATTTTCCTATTACATCTTAATTTGGGGCATGGTAACTGTCCCACAGAAGACTGACTAGAGCCCTTTAGATTATTAATTGCTATGTAATCTTCTAATTGTTGTCCAAATCCAATTTATCTCTACTTGCCCCTCTCTTATTAGGCAGTTCCCATGCAATTATCGATTACACATATATCCTATGCAGTAGGATATACTATGCTACACAAAAGAAACTCCTCATCTTTTTCTTACCTCTGTGTCCCCAAACATGTGAATCCAGTTATGTCAAATAGATCAGAGTTTTCTTCAACTGTTTTATTTTGTCTCCATGGTTCTTTTGTATAATGTTGATGTTTCAGAGATACCCAAAAGATTCTTATTAAAATTCTTCTAAATAGTCACTTTCAAGCCCATGAACTTTTTTCCCCACTATTATGTTTTAATATTAGTAGCTAGGCTTTAGATGGATGGACCTAAGGGTCAGGAATCTTTGTATGGTACTTTGGTAAATTATCATCTTTGTATTGTGCTGAGCTTTATGGTAGGAATTTACTCAGAAGTTTTAAAATACAATAGCTCTCGGGAGTTTATATCTGAGAGATCAGGGAACCAAAAAAAGAAAGGATCTTTAAAGATTGGTGTAAGTGACTTGCATGTCAGAAAGATAATCCCTGAACACACCTGTGCAACAGAAACACAACACATGGATTAGTGATGTACTTAATCTGTCATTATGGCATTCCCTTGCTGAACTGCCTTGAGTGGTTTCTGCTACCCCAGCTCAAGTTCCACTTCCACATTATCAGTGTCCACATGAGTTCCAATGGATTTTGATACTGAACAAAGCATGTTTGTTCATTCATTTTGACTGTGATGTTTAAGGTGGAATTTTAATGGAGCGAAAAAAGAGGGGAGGAAAGGAAAGAGAAAATAATAACCTGAACACGGAAACTCAATGCTTAATACAATTTGCCAAGCTTTGCATTCACATCTGCTACTCTTTTCAGAAGAAACTCAACCCTCACATTTATAAAGTGGAATTCTGCTGCTGGTATTATTCTGCCAGAGAGTACAGCCTAGAGGGAGTCTTACTGTTCATTCCTGGGGTTTTAATCTATCCAGCTAGCAGCCACACTTATTAAACCACAGTTTGTCTTGTGAGATTTTCTGTGCTTTTCAGCTGTGAACCTTGTTCAAGCCTAAATACTTATGCTGACCAAACTGTACATCTACAAAGCCATGAGATGTTGGGGTTTTTTTGTTTTGTTTTGTTTTGCTTTGTTTTTTAATTTCAGGAAAATGCCTCTCTATTGAAAATGTTCCAAATAAAAAGTAGAAAATAAGAGAAAAGAAAAAAGATGAGCATCTGTGATTTCTGCCCATTTGCAGAAAATAGTCCATAAGTGCAGAAAGCAGCTTTTTGCAGAAGCCAAGCTTCTGGCTAGTAAAACTCTCACTACAAAAAATAAGAAGCAAGAAAGTGGGGTTGTAATAGTATGTAGGATCTAAGAACATGGACACATGTGGGGGAGCATGTTTAATACAGTTGAGTCTGAGATTGATCTGGTGCATTTCCTGTAGCATTAAAGTACCATAAATTGAAAAAAAAAAAAAAAAAAAAGCAAGTTGGAAACAGCCTGGACAAAGCTGCAGTTACTGCCAAAGTGGTTTATTAATCTTTTTGGAGGGAGGCCAAAGGAGTTGACCGCCCAGTGTGCTGGAACCCATGCCAGCCAGTGAAAGAATAACATTTCTTTGACTAAGAAGGCAACTGTTTGTTTGTTCTTCCCGCCAAAGGAGAAAAAAATGGCTGTTAATTCTGGTGATGATGGAGGAGGCTAAGAAATGAAGGAACGAAAAAGAAATTGTTCAGGGAGGGGAGTAAAGGTCAGCGGTAAATTTTACCCTCTGTTACACTTCTCCAGTCCCTTTGTCTTCAATGTAAGTGAGAAGAAACCCTCGATTGCAAATAAGATGAAACCTGTCTTTTACTTACGTGTCTTTCCTGCAAAATATAGCAGGTTTCTTCCCCCCCCCCCCAACTCCCCTGAGAAGATTAAAAAAGGAGGAATTGCCATTATTACTATTTCTGCACAGGACCAAACTCGATGGGGAGGGTAGGACGTCACCATGCTAATAGTATTCAAGGAAATATTATCCTTTTTGTGCAGGTCTATAAACTCCAGTATCTCATGAAAAAAATAGTAAGGGAATCCTTTCATTACTACAACAGCAATTGGACACCTAAGATTTGGGACCTCGTCCCACTAAATTCAGTGGGAGTTTTGGGTGCATAAGAAGAAGGATCAGGCAATTTAGAAACTATTGCTGGTCTATTTGATATCTGGGCTGGCTGTCCTTCTGATGCTCTTGTAGCTTGTTGGATTGTGAGTTTGGGAACAATGATATCTTTTAACCTCTTCTTTCTTTCTCTCCTGTTGTGTGACATGTTATAGCTACACAGATTCCTAATGGGCCCATCCATTGACACTTTGTCTAGATTGAGATGTGATGTAAGCTCAGGCCTGATGTCAGCTATTTACATACTATTTGATTTGTTCTGCGTTATTACTTATTCTGAAAGCGTTAATACCCTTTAATAGCCTTTGAATTCTAATAGGTGCCCTGTTTGCAGAGAGGAGGGGCAAGCTTAGACCTGGCTAAGTGGTGCCAAGAGGACTTGGAGGTTTTAAGGTTTAGGTCCTTTGAGTTATGCCAATAACACAGAAGGATCTTGGACCATACATCTGACTGTTTACTAGCTTTTTATCTTGAATTCACCTGAGTGGCATGTCCTCCTTGCCCTATTATTAGTTGCAGTTCCTGTACAGCTGACTAGGGTTTTCTGCAGCATGTAATTTGTATACATCCAACCAAATTCTAGGTTGTGATATTTAACAATTTGTCTTGGAGCCCGAGCTCCTAGAGTCATGTGATTATATGAGAAATTTGACTCTCATTTAAAAAAGAAAGTTTCTAATCTTGATAACTGTGGAGAAAAGCTTGAACATGGAATTCAGGTATTCCCTAAAGGTTCAAAACCCAAAAAAATCACAAGATTTTTTTAAAAAATACTTGACTTTAAGTCAATCTCATGCTTTTGAGAATGGCTCATGTTTCTGAACACTTGGTATGGGCAATGTTGTGGGTGAGGGGCCTTGAAATCATTGTTAGCACTTACAGCCTGTAAGCATATATATTTGATTTATAACTTGTAAGCTGATACATTCAAGCCTATCTACTCTCCTAAATCTTTTGCTGATTTATTCTATTTAGCAGTAATGCAAGGACCTGCAGGGGATTGTACCCTATAAGAAGTTAGCTTTAACAGTAGTTTAGACTGGTATTAAGGCGATTTATAAGTAAAGGTTAATGTTACATATTTTTTCTGATATTTTTATATTTAGGTATGTGGGAGTATTTGGAAATTTCCAGCCCTTCTAACTAATCTAACTTAATCTAACTGCAAATGGGTCAGTGTGCTGACATAGAATGTGACATTATCTTTTGTGGTATCTGAGGGTCCAAAAATACAATGGCCCCACCAGGCTGGATATCCTGCTTTACCTAAAAGCAGAGCTGGGGGTTGTCAGTTGTAGCATTTCTTGGTATTCTAACTGAGGAGTTTGTCCTCAAGACTATGATGTGGCATCTCAAGCATATTGAAAGAGGTGTCCTAGTTTAATCCTCCAATAAAATGTGCATACTCTGAAAATCTTAAGGTGCAGAAGTCTGGTTTTGGCTTGGCAAGAGTGACACATGAAGGCCTATAGCATCCCACAGCCGATAGCCTTGGTAGGAGATCTTTCTTCCTCAAACTCTCTTCCCCTTTTTCTTTTCTGTTCACTAGTACTAGTACCTCTTTAAATCTTTCAGTTTCCTGTGCTTATAATACTCTTACCTCTCACTGGGATTCCGGCTGCATCAGTAGAGTGAGACCAGTCCTCTAACTGTCAGGTCTTCAGGTGGGTGCATGAATATGGTGTTATACTAGGCAATTGCAACTCTATACTCAGGCTGCATTTATGTTTCTGACCGGGGCAATCGAATCCATTTATGTGGTCATTGCCTGAGGTATTTTATTGTGTGTGATTTTAATACTAGTTGTAGTAAAAATTGCTCTGGTGTGGTACTGCGCACAGTGTGCGTATGATTGCTGTGGGTCCCAAGGCCTGCTTCCAGACAGAGAGCTTTTTTGCTTTTAATATCTATAGTCAGGTTGGAGGGTGAACTTGTCAGAAAGCCAACACCCAAAATAATATTCCTAATAATATTCCTAACTCTGGTCAACACATTTGGATACTTCTTTGGGTGTGGCAAGTATTGTTTATTATTCCCCTTATTCTCAGAAGGCCACAGAGGATGCTGCAGTTCCAGAAAGTGCATTTGCCCCTAAAGGAGCAAGGAGCAGGAATAGGCTGACCCATGACCAATTTTTCCCTTGATTGTCCAGGAAGATCTGCGTCTTGCCTGCTCCGTTTCAGGGTCATCATCCAGATGAAGTTTGGAACCTGCTTGGCCCATTCATTTTCTCCCCAGCGGTGAGCCAGCCAGTGGTTTACAGGTGGAGTGATTTAAAGTCTACACAGGCTTACCTTTCAGTCCACCTGGGAGAGGAGAATTCACCCCATAGAAATCCATTGGGCCATACAGAACCCCATTAAGGATTAAATGGTGGAGAGTTGCCAATACGGGAAGAACCCTGCAGTTATGGAGTGTATTCGGGCTCCACTCCACATAAGTGGCAGGACCAGGATTTGACCTTCTATGCTTTCACAGAGTACAGCTTGATCATAGCCACCTGTCAGAGAAAGATGTCACCTCAAGCCAGATGTGTGCTGCTTTGGAATTGTTGGGTTGGGCATTTATAGGGGAAATGGAATGACAGACTAGCATTAGCATTGCTAATATCTTGAACAAATGTTTTTTTTCTGATTAATTAAAATAAATTGGCATAACGAGAAACACAGTGTGCGTTCTTAAAAGTGCAAAGATGTTCTCTAATGCAGCTTCCCATTTGAGCTAGTTCCTTAATTATCTCTGTTTGTGCTCTAAAGCAAATTTGTTTTTTCATAGAAATCAGTGTTGCCTAATTCCCATTGCTGCTTAAAAATCAGTAGCACAAAGAAGTTGTTAACTATGGAGTTTGTTGCCCCCTATGCTCACACGTTGCATCACTCAGGCTACGTCTTACACTAGCCCAAATCTTCGAAATAGCCATGCAAATAGCCATTTCAAAGATTACTAATGAGTTGCTGAAATACATATTCAGCACCTTATTAGCATGCCGGCGGCCGCGGCACTTCCAAATTGCCATGGCTCACTGTTGTGCGGCTCGTCCAGACATGGCTCCTTTTCGAAAGGACCCTGGGAACTTCAAAATCCCCTTACTCCTATCAGCAGACATCAGCAGAGAGGAATAAGGGAATTTCGAAGTTCCTGGGGTCCCTTCGAAAAGGAGCCCTGTCTGGACAAGCTGCGAGCTGTGGCAATTTCAAAGTGCCACGGCCACTGGCATACTAATGAGGCGCTGAATATGTATTCAGCGCCTCATTAGTAATCTTCGAACTGGCCATTTGCATGGCTATTTCAAAGGTTTGGGCTAGTGTAGACACAACCTCAGTGTCCCTTTTAGATGACCATAGATATATTGATGTCCAGTGTAGAAGGCCTGTGTTTGTATTCAGTACCAGTTTCTTAGCTTTCTTTATTTTATTATTTAAACGTAGGCAATTTTAGAGGCTCACTCAGTGGCAAGCAGGCTGAGAGATGTCCAGTAACAGTAGCAGAAGAGCCACCTATTTTCCCCATATAGAAATAATGAAAAGATACTACCAAGTTACAGCCATAAAGCAGATTTATCACTGACAGGAATTGGAAAAGAAAATTTTATGGCAACTGTCATGAAAGACGATGATGTAAGTAAGCACCAAAGCAGTACAATTACTGTGTGTTATGCTGCAGCATCATGAATGGCTAAACAGTCCAGTTCTCAAATGACAATCCATGCCACAATGAGCATACAGTATCCATGAGGCACAGGGCCAGAAGATGAATCTGGTGCACTATTAGTGCTTGAAAGCTGCTGTGTTTTCCTCTTCATTCTCTTAATCTCCTCTCCTCAGTGTCTTTCACTTCCTGGAGCAGCAGTGCCTTCCAGCATGGTGGCCTGCTGCTAGCCATGCCTGTATCTTCATGGCTTGTGGTGTCAGTGTTGAAAGTTTTCAAGTCCCTGTTGTAAACCTCCTTAAACCTGAGCCTAGGTCAGCCCAGTGGTCCTGGAGCATCTGTAAGTTCTCATACAGTAGATTATTAGGAATGCATCCCATCATCCACTCTGTGCAGATGACCAATACAATGTAAACATATGTGTTTGAGGGTAGTGAATAGACTGGGGAATTTTGATTCCTCAAGCACTTCAGTGTCAGCAATTTTGGTTTCCCACTTGATATTGAGAATATAGTGAAGTCTGCAGAGGTGAAAATATTTAGCCTCCTAATCTAGGTCTCACTACCATGTAGAGGCATTTTTAAAACACATGTCTGATAAACTTGGTGATCATTGTTCATTTCCTATTATCTGTTCCATGTGTACTTGGTCACTTAGCTGATATCTGCGTTTTCCTGTCTGAGAATTAAAGGTGTTGTTTAGAGACAAATTATCTTACACAGTTGATCTTAGGGAAGAGAACCTTTTCACAATTGCTAGTATGATGTTAGCTATTGAAACTCCTGGTCCAGTCAGCATGCTTTTGTGCGATCACGTGAGCATATTGTTTTAAACAATTGTTATTGGCAGTTTCCTTAGCACAAAAGAGACATTAATACAAATGTATAATTTATATCACTACCAGATATAAACCTTAACAAATGTTAACACCTGAATTGCTAGCTTCTTTTTTAAATTGTAGCATATTCAGCAAATTAGATGCAACACTCCACACCCTAAACAAGTGCTGGTTATGTGATTTCATAGTTTCATCCAATTGTCTGAGCAAACTAGTCCCCATGTTACCTTCAGCTGGGATGCCATCAGATCTCTTAAGTTAAGTCATATGAGTTAGACCTGTACTTGATGGGAAACCTTCACATAGTACTTACATTGTTGCTTGAATTGCTGCAGTTAGGCTGTATGGTGACACTCTTTGCTGTGAGCCAACATTGAATTAGTTCTACAGCAGTGGCAGGTGTTCTCTTTGGATGAGACCTCAAACCAAAAACCTGACCACTTGTGCTCTTTCAGAGTATGTCTTCACAGCAGTTAAGCACCCACAGCTGGCCCGTGTCAGCTGACTTGGGTTCATATTGCTTCATAAATTCACAGAACTTGAACAAACCTGGAGAGATCTTGAAGACTGGTTCCCTGCATTCATGGCAGGGCAGAACACCGTGTAAACCGTTCCTGACAGTCTGTCTAACCTGCTCTTCAAAATCTCCAGTTATGAACATTCCACAACATCCCTAGGCAATTTATTCCAGTGCTTAACCACTCCCGCAATCAGGAAGCTTTCTGATCCATGGCACTAAGTGCTGTGTAGATGTTTGAGCTTCAGCTGATGTCTGAGCTCTGGGACGGTGCCTGAGACCTAGCCCCAACAGCTATACTACTGTTTTAAAGCCATGCACTGCAAGTCTTGTAAGCCTGAATCACCTGATCTCAGGTGTTTGCTGGGTGGACATACCCTGGAAGATCTTGTCACTTTTAGTGGTAAGTGGGATTTTGGCTCTGGTGTCCTGGGTATATTCTTATTTGAGTAATTCCATCCCTAATTTTTTTCCCCAGAATTGGTTGTGGCATTATTTTTCACTTTATTTCTTCAACTTTTTTCCAGCAATTCTGTACAGTCTTAAGCAACTGTTACGTGTCACTGGAGAAGTGGTTCCGTGTCAGTGGGTGGGAAGTGATGCTTGGATATCTCTTTCATAATGGTGTTGCAAGGCACAGTTAGTTCATGTAATAAAGCAATTTTAAATCCTCAGTGCTCCCAAAATGCAAAATATTTTTTACTAACAATCTAAAAGCACCTGCTTGTTGGGTTCCCTTTATTCCTTTCTAGACAACCTCGATGAGCCTACTCATTTATCCTACGGAATTGCTTTTAACCTCTTTGCAATTTTCCAGTAGAACTTGGAACTGGGCTTTTAGCTGAGAGAGCAAATCCCATGATATAAAAGTTTTCAGTAGCATAAAGTAAAATCTTTTTATGCTCATGATTATGCATCCCAGCTGTCCCCTGTTTTGCAAGATCACCGATTTGATTAAAAAATGTTCATTTGTTGTGTTTTTCCTTTCTCTCACACTCTGGGAATTCTATTCATATCACACAGCTGAACTTTTACTTACAGTAAAGAAAAATAAAGTAAAAAACCTCTGTCTATCCAGCTCTTCATTCTCATTTTCTGCTGTGGATCCTATGGAGCGTGAGTTAGTGAATCTCATATTCCCTATAGTAGGCAACCCCTTCTATTTGTGAGGACTGTGTGGGATATGTTTGTGCCTATATGTGCAGCAGCACAAACATTTCCTCTTACAACTAAAGAGGGAACTATACACAGACCAATGTTTTGTGGAATACAGCACTAAGACTGAGATTTAAATGCTATTACGTGAAAATGTTTGATTAATTTTTAGCCCAGCAGCTATTGGTCTGAAACAGGAACTTTTATGAATGCTATGTAGGGAAATGAAAAGTCTAGGTGCCACAGCTCTCCTTGCAGAGTGTAGATATCAACATTTAAATCACACCAAGCTTGATTTTGCTTTTCATCAAAGGTAAAACTTACAGGTAAAACCCAATCACTGGAATCACAATCACAGACGAGGACCCCATTGTGCTAGGTGCTGTACAAAAAAAAAAAAAAAAGACTGTCCCAGCCCTCAAAGAGTTTACCATTCAGGTATAAGACAGGCAACAGATGGATACAGAGATGCAGAGTGTCTGATGGGAAAAACAAGGAAAAAGACAGTGCTAGTGATAAGCATCCCCACAGCACACCAGACCTCCTGTAGGTCATCTGGCCTGTCCCACAATGCCAGTACAGGATACAGTATATTTCAAATGGTTTGTCCAGTCCTATTTTACAGGATTTGAGATTCCAATGCTTGTCTCAGAGAGTTTCACCATCTAGTAGAGTTCTGTATTAGGAAGCCTTTTCTTGACATTCTGACTTCAGTTGAAGTTCTGCCTCCCAAACCTGTGTGCTTGTGTGTAATACTAAAACATCTAATCTGTATCAGCAGTCTTTCATTTGTGTTGAGATATTCTTTTAAATTTTGAAATGATCTGCATAACAACATGAGCAAACAGTACAGGTCTACCGTATTTTATTAATTCATCACGTGGAGTCGGTCTCAGCTATTCCATGTAAAGCATGAACAATTTTCAGCAATCATTCCTCTTTTTTCTCATCCCATTCTGTCTCTCTTTAACCAGAAACCTTCTATACTAAAATGGAGCTAAAAAACTTCTATGGCTTGGTGTGAGCGTAAGAGCTTCCAGAGCACAGCCAAAACTTGCTTTAGCTGCCAGTGCTCTCTCCTTTGGGATGTGCTTGTTTAATCAGTCCCAGGGAATCCTAGAGAAGGATAGGGCTTTGCTTGTTCCTTTCCAGCAAACATCATTCTGTAATTTCAGATTGCATCTTATCCCCTGGGACCTTTTGTTGACCTACAGATATGCTGCTGTAGGCCAAATGCTTTGGTGTCAGATAACCTGCAAAAAGACCCAGGGGCCTGCCATGCCTTGGCTTTGCAGTTTTTCTTGAGGGAGAATTGATGAGAGACATTTATTTTTAACCCCTTTTTCACTGACTTCACTCCAAACCATTGAATGCCAGTAAATTTGCTCTGTAGCTGAAAACTGTAGGCTGTGCCAGCTGACATGTAAATAGCTGTTGGGGAGCAGAAAATTGTGCTTAAAAAGTCACTTTCACTGCTCTGAAATTTGTTCCTTATTTATCCTCTGAGTAAACCTTAACATGATGGGTCTTTATAGTCACAATAGATGCTGTAAATGAAGTCCTCAATTGAAACTTTAAAGGGCGCGATTCATAGTCTATGCAGACTGAAGGATGCCTACTACTACTACTACTGACGGGGGACTTCACCTATCCAGATATATGTTGGGAAACTAATACAGCGGGGCACACACTATCCAGTAAGTTCTTGGATTGCATTGGAGACAATTTTTTATTCCAAAAGGTTGAAAAAGCTACCGGGGGGAAGCTGTTCTAGATTTGATTTTAACAAATAGGGAGGAATTGGTAGAGAACTTGAGAGTGGAAGGCAGCTTGGGTGCAAGTGATCATGAAATCATAGAGTTCACAATTCTAAGGAAGGGAAGAAGGGAAAACAGCAAAATAGAGATAATGGATTTCAGGAGGGCAGATTTGGTAAACTCAGAGAGCTGGTAGGTAAGGTCCCATGTGAAGCAAAACTGAGGGGAAAAGCATTTGAGGAGAGTTGGCAGTTTTTCGAAGGGACATTATTAAGGGCCCAAAAGTAAGCTATCCCTCTGCCTAGGAAAGATAGAAAATATGGCAAAAGACCGCCTTGGCTTAACCAGGAGGTCTTGCATGATCTCAAAATAAAAAAAGGAATCGTATAAAAATGGAAACAAGGACAAATTACAAAGGCTGTATATAGAAAAACAACACAAGAATGCAGGAGCAAGATTAGAAAGGCTAAGGCACAAAATGAGCTCAAACTAGCTACGGGCATAAAGGGAAACAAGAAGGCTTTTTATAAATATATTAGAAACAAGAGGAAGACCCAGGGACAGGGTAGGGCTATTGCTCAGTGAGGAGGGAGAAACAGTAACAGGGAGCTTGGAAATGGCAGCGATTCTTAATGACTTCTTTGTTTCAGTCTTCACTGAGAAGTCTGATGAAGGAATGCCCAACATAGTGAATGCTAGTGGGACAAGGGTTGGGATAGAAGTTGAAATAAAAAAAAAAAAGAACAAGTTAAAAATCACTTAGAAAAATTAGATGTTTGCAAGTCACCAGGGCCTGATTAAATGCACCCTAGAATACTCAAGGAGCTGATAGAGGAGATATCTCAGCCTTTATCTATCATCTTTGGAAAATCATGGGAGACAGGAGAGATTCCAGAAGACTGGAAAAAAAGGCAAATACAGTGCCCATCTATAATAAGGGGAATAAGAATAAGCCGGGAAACTACAGGCCAGTCAGCTTAATTTCTGTGCCAAGAAAGATAATGGAGCAGGTAATTAAAGAAATCATGTGCAAGCACTTGGAAGGTGGTAAGGTGATAGGGAACAGCCAGCATGTATTTGTAAAGAACAAATCATGTCAAACCAATCAGATAGCTTTCTTTGATTGGGTAATGAGCCTTGTGGGTAGGGGAAAAGTGGTAGATGTGGTATACCTAGACTTTAGTAAAGCATTTGATATGGTCTCTCATGATATTCTTATCAAAAAACTAGGCAAATACAATTTAGATGAGGCTGCTATAAGGTGGGTGTATAACTGGCTGGATAACCGTACTCAGAGAGTAGTTCTTAATGGCTCTCAATCCTGCTGGAAAACTATAACAAGTGGGGTTCCGCAGGGGTTTGTTTTAGGACTGGTTCTGTTCAATATCTTCATCAACAATTTAGATACTGGCATAGAAAGTATGCTTATTATGTTTGCAGATGATACCTAGCTGCGAGGGTTTGTGCTTTGGAGGATAGGGTCAAAATTCAAAATGATCTGGATAAATTGGACAATTGGTCTGAGGTAAACAGTATGAAGTTTAATAAGGACAAATGCAAGTGCTCCACTTCGGAAGGAACAATCAGTTTCATACATACAGAATGGGGAGAGACTGTCTAGGAACGCCGACTGCAGAAAGGGATCTAGGGGTTATAGTGGACCACAAGCTAAATATGAGTCAACAGTGTGATGCTGTTGCAAAAAAAGCAAACATGATTCTGGGATGCATTAACAGGTGTGTTGTGAACAAGACACGAGAAGGCATTCTTCCGCTCTACTCTGCGCTGGTTAGGTCTCAGCTGGAGTATTGTATCCAGTTCTGGGCACTGCAGTTCAAGAAAGATGTGGAGAAATTAGAGAGGGTCCAGAAAAGAGTGACAAGAATGATTGAAGGTCTAGACACTGTGACCAATGAAGAAAGGCTGAAAGAATTGGGCTTGTTTAGTTTGGAAAAGAGAAGATTGAGGGGCGACATGATGGCGGTTTTCAGGTATCTAAAAGGGTGTCATAAGGAGGAGGGAGAAAACTTGTTCTTTTTGGCCTCTGAGGATAGAACAAGGATAGAACAAGATGGGTGAATTAGAGTACCTCATATCAAAGGAGGAGATTGACATAATAGGCATCATGGAAACCTGGTGGAATAAGGACAATCAGTGGGACACTATCATACCGGGATATAAAATGTATCGGAAGGACAGAATGGGTCGAGCGGGTGGCGGAGTGGTACTGTATGTGAAAGATAATATAGAATCAAATGAAATAAAAATCCTAAATGAATCAAAATGTTCCATAGAATCACTATGGATAGCAATTCCTTCTTCCAATGGGAATATAGCACTAGGGATATATTATCGACCACCTGACCAGGACAGTGATAGTGATGCTGAAATGCTAAGGGAGATTAGAGAGGCTATCAAAATAAAAAACTCACTAATAATGGGGGATTTCAATTATCCCCATATTGACTGGGTACATGTCACCTCAGGAAGGGATTCAGAGAGAAAATTTCTTGATGCCTTAAATGACTGCTTCTTGGAGCAGCTGGTACAGGAACCCACAAGTGGTGAGGCAATTCTTGATTTAGTACTGAGTGGAACACAGGATCTGGTCCAAGGGGTAACTATTACAGGACCGCTTGGAAATAGTGACCATAACATAACAACATTTAATATTCCTGTGTTAGGAAGAACACTGCAACAGTCCAACACTCTGGTATTTAATTTGAAAAAGGGGAATTACACAAAAATGAGGAGGTTAGTTAAGTAGAAATTAAAAGGTAGAGTAACTAGAGTAAAATCCCTGCAAGCTGCATGGAAACTTTTCAAAGATAGCATATTAGAGGCCCAACTTAAATGTATACCCCAAGTTAAGAAACACAGTAAGAGACCTGAAAAAGAGCCACCATGGCTTAACAACCATGTAAAAGAGGCAGTGAGAGATAAAAAGGCATCTTTTAAAAAGTGGAAGTCAAATCCTAGTGATCAAAATAGAGAGGAACATAAACACTGCCAAATTAAATGTAAAAATGTAATAAGAAAAGCCAAAAAAGATTTTGAGGAACAGTTAGCCGTAAATTCAAGAAAAAATAGTAAAATGTTTTTAAGTACATTAGAAGCAGGAAGCCTGCTAAAAAAGCAGTGGGGCCCCTGGACGATAGAGACATATAAGGAGCAATCAAGGAAGATAATGCCATTGCAGAAAAACTAAATGATTTCTTTGTTTCAGTCTTCATGGCTGAGGAGCTTAGAGAGATTCCCAAATCTGAGCCGTCCTTTATGGGTGACAAATCTGAGGAACTGTCCCAGATTGAAGTATCATTAGAGGAGGTTTTGGAACTAATTGATAGGCTAAACCGTCACAAGTCTCCGGGACCGGATGGTATTCACCCAAGGGTTCTGAAAGAACTCAAATGTGAAATTGTGGAACTATTAACGGTGATTCGTAACCTATCCTTTAAATCAGCTTCAGTACCCAATGATTGGAAGACAGCTAATACAACACCAATATTTAAAAAGGGCTCTAAAGGAGACCCTAGCAATTATAGACTGGTAAGTCTTAACATCAGTACTGGGCAAATTAGTAGAAACAATAGTAAAGAGTAAAATTATCAGACACGTAGAAGAACATGATTTGTTGAGAAAAAGTCAACATGGTTTCTGTAAAGGGAAGTCACGTCTTACTAATCTATTACAGTTCTTTGAAGGGGTTAACAAGCATGCGGATGGAGGGATCCAGTAGACATAGTATACTTAGATTTCCAGAAAGCCTTTGACACGGTCCCTCACCAAAGGCTCTTATGTAAATTAGGTGGTCATGGGATAGGAGGAAAGATCCTTTCACGGATTGGGAACTGGTTAAAAGACAGGAAACAAAGGATAGGAATGAATGGTAAATTTTCACAATGGAAGGGGGTAACTAGTGGTGTTCCCCAAGGATCAGTCCTTGGACCAATCTTGTTCAACTTATTCGTCAATGATCTAGAGAAAGGGGTAAGCAGTGAGGTGGCAAAGTTTGCAGATGACACCAAACTGTTCAGGATAGTCAAAGCCAAAGCAGACTGTGAAGAACTTTGAAAAGATCTCAGCAAACTGAGTGATTGGGCAGCAAAATGGCAACTGAAATTTAATGTGGGCAAGTGTAAGGTAATGCACATTGGAAAAAATAACCCAAATTACACGTACTACATGATGGGGTCAAATTTAGCTACGACAGATCAGGAAAGGGATCTTGGAGTTATAGTGGATAGTTCTCTGAAGACATCCACGCAATGTGCAGCGGCAGTTAGTAAGGCAAATAGGATGTTAGGAATTATTAAAAAAGGGATAGATAATAAGACAAAAGATATCATACTTCCCCTATATAAAACTATGGTACGCCCACATCTTGAGTACTGTGTGCAGATGTGGTCTCCTCACCTCAAAAAAGATATATTGGCATTAGAAAAGGTTCAGAAAAGGGCAACTAAGATGGTTAGGGGCTTGGAACGGGTCCCATATGGGGAGAGGCTAGAGAGACTGGGACTTTTCAGTTTGGAAAAGAGGCGATTGAGGAGTGATATGATAGAGGTATATAAAATCATGAATGGTGTGGAGAAAGTGAATACAGAAGTTATTTACTTGTTCCCATAATATACGAACTAGAGGACACCAAATGAAATTAATGGGTAGCAGGTTCAAAACTAATAAAAGAAAGTTTTTCTTCACACAGAGCACAGTCAACCTGTGGAACTCCTTACAACATGATGCTGTGAAGGCCAGGACTTTAACAGAGTTTAAAAAATAGCTCAATAAATATTTGGAGGTTAGGGCCATACATGGCTATTAGCAAGGGGTAAGGTATGGTGCCTAGCCTTTTGTCGATGGTGGGAGATGGATGGCAGGAGACAAATCGCTTGATCATTGTCTTCGGGTCACCTCCTCTGGGGTACCAGGCATTGGCTACTGTCGGCAGACAGCATACTGGGCTAGATGGACCTTTGGTCTGACTCAGTATGGCAGTTCTTATGTTATGTTCTTATGTTAACAAGGGGCAATGGACTTAAACTGCAGAAAGGGAAGTTTAGGTTGGATATTAGGAAAAAGTTCCTAACTGTCAGGGTGGTCAAACAGTGGAATAAATTGCCAAGGGAGGTTGTAGAATCTCCATCTCTGGAGATATTTAAGAACAGGTTAGATAGATGTCTATCAGGGATGGTTCAGACAGTACTTGGTCTTGCCATTGAGGCAGGGGGCTGGACTAGATGGCCTCTCGAGGTCCCTTCCAGTCCTAGTATTCTATGATTCTATGATTTAGATAAAAATCCTGCTATCTCCTGCTATGTACAGCCACCTGAAGTTAAATGTGCACTGGGGGCTTTAATTAATAGCATTAAGATCATGAGCCAATTCATTCAGGCTGAAAAAGAGCTGAAATGCCTTAGGAACATTGTGAGCCAAATCCCAGGAATATACTCACAAGCCAGCGTGCCATGATTCGCACAATGGGGTACATCAGTGCCAGGGAAAGGCTGAGATTATGGTGCCTGGCATGGTGCTGGTTCATTATACAAGAAGGTACATTTTAAGTCTCTTTAGCAGCAACCATATTATCACTGTTATTGGCTTCACTTGCTGTGATTTCACTGTTTCATCATAGTCAGATAACATCAGGCGTATCTGTTGGTACAGTATTGTGCATTGTGGCAGCGTGCTTTTGGGATGTGTGAAGAGTTGTGACTCTTTAAACTCAGGATTTTTCCCTGTTGCTGGGATGTTCTTCCACCATTAGCTGCAAATTTATCTGGAGCAGGCATTGTTGAAGCAGTTTTGTGGCACTTTAGAGACTAAAAAAAAAAAAATACACCTCTGAAGCCAGTTATATGTTACCTGGAAAAATTGATTTAAGATATGCAACTCTAGCTATGTGAGTTGCATAGCTGGAGTCCACATATCTGAAATCAACAGTGGGAGATTGGCAGGAGGAACACTCTCGTCAACTTCCCTTACTTCTCATTGTGGGAAGGAGTACCAGGGTTTACAGTGGAGTCTTAATGGTTCAATTTAGCACAGCCTCTCAAGGAGTACTTAATCAAACCCTGGAAATTTGACCATCATTGCATTGACATTCTGATAGGTGTAGACATACCCCAAGACTGTGATTTCAGTCATCCCTAGCAAAATTGATTAATTAGCACCCTGTCTACATAGACTCACACAGAGCCTCCCCCTGTAAGATGCTGAGCACCTTGTATGAATTGCTAGTGCTCTTGATTCCAGTAATCTTTAAATGTGGATAGAGTGTACTCAGGGAGCACAAGGGGCCCATTTTAAAAGGTTTTAGGTGACAATAGATGCAGATAGGCACCTTATGGGATTGTTGAAAGTGCCTGAGTAGGTAAGGTGCCTAACTCCTATGGTTGCCAATGAGATTTAAGATTTCAAGTTCCTATACCACTTTTGAAAATGGGTTTAGGCTCTTACGTTATGGGGGCATTGCAAGGTTAAGTGGAACCACACAGAATGTACCTGCCGCTTCTAAGTGCCATATCACTTTTGACAATAGAACTTAGACGCTGAAATCACTTCAATGAAATTTTCAAAAGCAACTAAGGCTGCACTTTTATGCTCCTGAATATCTTTGTCAGATTGGCACTAACCCTCTTCTTGCAGGATTGAGCCACTATGTTACCACTGTGGCAGTAGTGACTTTCACCACACTGATTATTCTCATACACAAAATGCAGATTTTTGACTGGTGCTGAAAACAGGTATTGTATATTGCAGTTAAAAGGAACTTTGAAACAGTTCCTTAAAATTGCACCTCATGATCTGTGTTACAGCCTCAGAATAGTTACTTAGGGTAGAATGAGCAGTTTGAGGCAGTTTCAGAACACTGACCTTACCCCACTGGGAGAGAAGGTTAGCTTACAGGAGGGAGTTGCTCACAGCTATCACAATGATGAAGTGAAATTTAAAATTACATTAGATATTTGCTTAAGGAACAACAGATGAAGAGGCCCTGTGGATTCTTAAATCTCCATTGCAATGCTGTAAAATGAAACCTTGACCATTTGTTATCCTTCCACTGGTTTGTTTGAAACCCAGGCAGACGAGATAACCTTTTAATGATTCCTTCCTAAGAGTGTGTATGTGTGCCTTTTTTAAAATGCTTGTTTAACCATACTGTGTGAAAGTTCCATTCTCTTCATTTAAAAAGTCTGAAGCATTTCTGTTGTTCGTATGAGTTGGGTTTTAAAGTATTTTTCCCTCCTCAGAGGTTTTACAAGAATATCACTGAGTAGTTCCATGCTAATATGATGAGGGCTTAAATTAATCCACAATAGCTAGACAATTAGTAAACAAAATTTAATACAAACAGGACCTTGGATCTTGCTGAAATACTTTTCACTTATTTGCTGAGCAAAAGGCTCCTTCCTTTTGTACTTTGAAGGAATATCACTGTTGACATAGCTTATGTTGTAAAATATAAATTAGGACTCTAAAGGATCTAAGTGTTTTAAGTACAAGTTTTCAATTCTCCCAATGAGTGCAGTGTAGTCTTTCCCATCCAAGAAGCTAATTTTAATTAGACTTGGAAAGGAGCTTTCCCAGTTAAATAAGAGTCCTGTGGAGGGCTTTTGTTTTCATTCTGTTGTGACTAAAAATGGCACATTTTGCTTTTAAAGAGGTGTAGAGCCAGACACCATTTTCTGGGTTGTGAACTTTTGACACTAGTGAGAATAATTCCTGCCAAACAAAAATCTATTGCTGTTCAAATTCTTTGCATGACTGTATTCATGTAAATGTCCCTTATAGTCCAACATGAAGTAGTGTATTATAAACCATTATAACACAGTCATCCTTTTTCTCTGAAATTCAGATCATTAGCATAGGTCCAACAGCACAGAGAACCAATTTCCATAATAAAGGAAATCCTCTCTCATTTAATCACTTACCACCAAATGAACCATTTAATGCCACATTCAGACCTATTGTTTGAGGATTTCCCAAGGCTCCCCTTGATCCACTTATACTTTATCTGCCTTTTGTCTCTGGTTAACCTGCTTACTTTTTAAGGGGGGAAAAATCAAATCAATTGCAAGAGGCATGCAGCTGTTTAATTAAACTTCTTCCCCCCCTCAAAAGTTGCTTGAGATTTCTGTGGGTTTCTCTTTAGCAGGGTCTAATCACTATAATTTAACAGATTCTGTAATTACCTGCTCACATGGATATAGCTTGATTGCTGCTTCTTTGTTCCATCCATTTCAACTTCAAGTGACAGCTGAATTTACTCTAGATGAATGGCTTGTGCAGTACAGGGGTGGTCTAAGTTTATGTGCAGCCTTTAAGGCTTCCAAAACAAGAGCAAAACATCATTCTGAATTCACAGAGAAATGGGGATGTGCGAGACTTCTTTATTTATATCCTGAGAACCAGATTCTGTCATTCAAAAGTAGTGCTTATGTGGTGGCTCCCTTTGCACTCAGTGTAATACTATTCAGCATAAATAGAGGTTGTAGAATGTGGGCCTCTGCTAGTATATTTCAGTGTGAAAAGGAGTATGGTAACAGAGTGGCAGCAAATGATGGGAAATTAGAAATTCAAGCTGAAACTGGCCTCAGCTCACCCTTCCTGTGCCCTTTCTGGTTCCCACCTGCCACCAGCATATTTACAAAGAACTCTCAGTTGATTCCAGCAGGAATTTCCATGCTTGGGTCAATGGCATTGTATGGCCTATTAATTGTAATTGCTTGGGCAGAAGACTTGCAGGATTCTGTTCAGAGAGAGGTTTCTTTCTCTAATTTCTAAGGCTATGTCTACACAACAGAGCTATTTCAGGATACCTGGTTATCACAAAATAGCTACTCCATGTCTGTGACACATGCCTGTTATTTCAAATTATTTTTCTGAAATAATGAGCATGCTATTTTGGCATCTCTGTAGTAATCATTGCAGGAGGACTAAGATGTTTTGAAAGAGTGCTTTAGTTTGACGTTTGGTGCTGTTTCGACATTGCCAAAGGCCAAAATAGCCTATTTTGAACTACACTTAAAATAAGCTATGCAATTTACGTAGCACAAGTTGCATTGCTTATTTTGAGTTTAGGCTGTTGTGTAAATGTAACTGCCCACAACCACTACATGGGACAGTTAACCACACATAGGCGTGTGAGTTACATAAACAGAGCTTAAATGAACAAGACATAGTTTTTATGAACATATTAGAGAGAGGAGACCAATTTTTCCAGCATTTATTCTTTACTTGAAAAAGAGCAGTGATGTAGCAAAGAAGCACAGAAAGATAATTTGGTCTTGTCCTGCTCCTCTTGAGACTTGTTTCCTATAGTCTGTTTTTAAATACTTTGTAAATCTTTTGTTTTCAATGTCCAAAGTAACATGGTTTCTTTTAAATGTGCTATGAATTTAGGTAATGTTAAAATACAAATTCTAAGAATCTGGCAACACTACAATAATAATAATAATAATAATAATTTAAACACTGTGCTCACTATGATTGCCTCATTTCATAAGGGTTCCAAGGGGAGAGCAGTCATACAGTATAATTTTATTAATCCAATATACGTCAGTACAATGCAAACAATAAATACAGAGCACTCAGACTAAGAAATTGCAGGCAACTGTACTAAGTAATCATAATGTCAGTGTATTATCCCCTGCAAGCTTTTTAAGATAAAGAGATACTATTTTCTTAATCTCAAACAATGTGTCACATTTTTGTAATAATATTTTAGCACTTACACAGCTTTATTCCTCTTCAAAGCATTTTACAAATAACAACTTATTTATTCTAAAACTCCAAAGTTTTTGTAGTGAACTCTTTCATATCTGGCATTCTATCACCCAGCACTCTCAAATCACCAGCATTTTAACCATAAGTAAACTTTAGTTACGTTTTCCATAAGTACATTATAGGGAAAGTAAATACAAATAAATACAACAAATAGAGTATAACTTCACAGTGTACAGTACTACTGTTGTTGGTAAATAAAATAATCCTTATACATTTTTTTTTGTCTCTTAATATCTGATCTTGTTTTTCTTTGGTGTTATGCAATGCCAGGTATATCTCTCTGTTATCCACAATATTTGATTATCCAGCAAGCTCACTGTCCCAGGGTTGCTGGATATGAAAGATAGATAGGTAATAATTATTATCCCTATTGTACAAAGGGAAAAATGGAGGTTGAATAACTTGTCACAAGCACTGAAGGTATTCACAATCAGGGAGGGGATTAGAACTCTCGGACTCCTTCTTCACAGTGTTGTTGTCAGACCATTCCATCACATTCTTTATTGACTGGTAGCTTATTTGAATATTCCCAATGGTTGGCACTCTGACTTGTGCATGTGTGGGTACCAACTGGTAAATTCTGTACATTTTTTCATGTTTATTTTTTTCAACCAGATAAAACTGAGGTATCGCTCTTTTTATGCACCTCAAGTTGCCATGCCAACGGTTGACTCTTGGTCAACCATCAGAACCAGAATAACTGCTTTAAAATAGAAAAGCAGTCAAGTAACACTTCAGAGGCTAACAAAATAGTTTATTAGGTGATGAGCTTTCATGTGACAGACCCACTTCTTCAGATCATAGCCATACCAGAACAGACTCACTTCAGAATAGGAGCTAATTCTCCAAGTTAGCACCAGTTAATTTGTTTTTATCCTACTTTTGTAAGAAAAACCAGCTAGACCCACACTTTTTGTGGGAACTGAGGTGCAATTTCTAGCTGAACACTTCTTTTTGGCTTTACTTACTGAAAGGCTAGATTCAGACAAGTAAAATATATTGGCAGGATAATAAGGTATAGGATGTCTAGTGAACTTTGACCTTCTCTCCCTGCAGACAGAATTCCAAAACATACCTGGGACACATTGTGTTACAGTTGGAGCACTCTGGATATTGACTGGAGTGGCAAAACAATAAACAGCAACAAAATGTGCTTCCTACATTTTTTGTTTTGCTGTTCTTTGACATTGTTTTGAAGAAACGCTTGTTGGAATAGTACTATAGCTTAAAACCAGTGAAAAGATGGATGCATCAAGGTTTTTGAAATCTGTGTGGGAGCTGTTGAGTGCTCAGTACTTCTGAAAATCAGACAAGTGCCTAAATATAAAGCCTAAATTTATTATTCCAGTTCTCAGATAAAATGCATTCCTGGTTCATTTCCCCTTATTTTCTTCAGACATACCAAAAAAGTAATGAGAGTCAGGTGGATGAAAATGACATTTAAGATGAAGAAATGAATCCTACATTATTTAAAAGTCCCTGAACTTTTAGATACCATATTTTCATTTTGAGTCTAACCCCAAATAGCATCCTGTCCTTCATCCATGGGAAACTGAGAGCTCATGTGTCGAGGTAGATTACATACTGTAGAAATAGTCCTGTTTTTAGAGGTGATCAACAAACATAGCTCTCATTTACATCCGCTGGAGTTGCAACTGTTTTCTGTATGAGAGGCTTCACTCTTTGTATGGCAAAGACAAAGGGGCACAACTGGATTTGTGCCTTGGTTGATGATTATACAGCACTGAACTCTTCCTCTCCTCCTGTAATAAATTACAGTAGAATTCGGAAAACAAAAAGCAGTCCTGCAGCACTTTAAAGACTAACAAAATAATTTATAAGGTGATGAAGTTTCGTGGGACAGACTCACTTCTTCGGATCTGGAAAGTTCTGAATTTTCCGCATCTGAAGAAGTGGGTCTGTCCCACGAAAGCTCATCACCTAATAAGTTATTTTGTTAGTCTTTGAAGTGCTGCAGGACTGCTTTTTTGTTTTCCGAAGATACAGACTAATACGTGACTAATAGAATTCAGGGCATATACTGCAAAGAGAAGATTGTTGTACCAGTCTTGCTATTTGCACTACTTGGCTACGTCTACACGTGAAGCCAACATCGAAATAGCTTATTTCGATGTAGCAACATCGAAATAGGCTATTTCGATGAATAACGTCTACACGTCCTCCAGGGCTGGCAACGTCGATGTTCAACTTCGACGTTGCGCGGCACCACATCGAAATAGGCGCTGCGAGGGTACGTCTACACGCCAAAGTAGCACACATCGAAATAAGGGTGCCAGGCACAGCTGCAGACAGGGTCACAGGGCGGACTCAACAGCAAGCCGCTCCCTTAAAGGGCCCCTCCCAGACACAGTTGCACTAAACAACACAAGATACACAGAGCTGACAACTGGTTGCAGACCCTGTGCCTGCAGCATGGATCCTCAGCTGCCGCAGCAGCAGCCAGAAGCCCTGGGCTAAGGGCTGCTGCCCACGGTGACCATAGAGCCCCGCAGGGGCTGGAGAGAGAGCATCTCTCAACCCCCCAGCTGATGGCCGCCATGGAGGACCCGGCAATTTCGATGTTGCGGGACGCGGATCGTCTACACGGTCCCTACTTCGACGTTGAACGTCGAAGTAGGGCGCTATTTCGATCCCCTCATGAGGTTAGCGACTTCGACGTCTCGCCGCCTAACGTCGAAGTTAACTTCGAAATAGCACCCGACGTGTGTAGCCGCGACGGGCGCTATTTCGAAGTTAGTGCCGCTACTTCGAAGTAGCGTGCACGTGTAGACACAGCTCTTGTGTGAGAAGCAATAGGAGCAATAGAAAAAGCAAACCAAGAATAGGGGATTGACAGTCTGGTTTGGTAGTGTTTTACACCCACCTTGCACTTGTGGAAATCTTATTACAGAAGGTGCAGGGACAGACATATCATGCTTCTTGGTTCCATCAACAACACCCTGATGGCCAACAAGGACTAATAATCACAGAGCTATCATTGAGCTACAACACTGGCTACTTGTAACTGGTTAAAACACAGTAGAATTATAGAGCTAAGAAGTACCAGGTCAGAAGTGTCGTAACAGGGATTGATAATAGGATAACTCCATTTCTGTCATATTTAGGAGGTATGTTGTGTATACCAGCAGTTGGTCTCTCTCTGAGCTGTTAAAGTGAAGTAATGCTTCATGTCATCCCCATCTTGCATTGTGATGATTCAGCTCCTGGTCACTGCATTGCCTACCCATCCTGTGAAGTTGCTTCACAGATTAAATAGAATCACAGTCACACAGAACATGAGATGATGAAATTAAAGAATATGAGATGACGCAGTTAAACCCCAACTCATTTCTCAAATCTGTTACAAGTGAATCCAACTACAGTAAATACTCAATTTAATGTACTAAGGGGGGAGAGGGGTGTCCGTTAATGCTGAAAGTCCAGTAAATCGGAGGGTTTACTGAAAATAAGAAACACCACTTTCTCATCTAAAGAGGTGGTATCAAGTGCCCACCCACCCTACCAGGCTCCTGCACCCCAGGCCTCCCCTTCCCCCCCAAAATGCCAGTGACTCAACGAGAGCCACCACCGCTGGAGCTGGAGTTGCCTACAGAGGATCCGAAGCTGGAGACTCCGGTGCAGCTGTGGCTGCAGGAGCCCTGCTGCAGCTGGGAGACCCACCGTGGCTGCAGGAGACCTGCCATGGCTGGAGATTCTGCTGCGCTGATGGTTGCAGGAGCCCTTTGTAGCTTAGAGCCCTACCATGTCTGGAGAGTCGGCCGTCGCCATGGCTGCAGGAGCGCACCATGGCTAGAGACTCCACCATGGCCATGCCTTGGAGCCCCTTCATGGCAGCTAGAGCCCTGCCACCACCCCAGCTGGAGATGACGACAACAACGCAGCAGGAGTCAACATAGCTTGAAACTCTGCTGTCGCCGCAACCTGGAGGAGCTGCCACGACCACTGGAGCAACCATGTACTCCTCCCACCAGGGGTGGGGCCTGTATGCAAATGCCATCTGCCCATGTGCATGCCCCACCCCTGGTGGGAAGAATGCATGGTAGCTCCGGCAGCTGTCCAGACTGCAGCAGAGGGTCCAGCCATGGCAGCCCCTCTAGCCGCAGCAATGGCAGGTGCTGCAGTCTGGTAAGTAAGGTTGGGAGGGCTGGTGGTTTTAGGATATTACAGACCCCAGCAGACTTCAAGAACACAGGAGGTTGGGGGGACTGGCAGACATCTGCTGTTCCCAAAGTCTGCTAAACCGGGGTCCATTAAATCAAGGGTTTACTGTATGTGTGACTGCATGTGATGGGGTGGACTAAGCCCTGATGCCCACTACAGGAGACCGGAGGCTGTGCCACAACCCATCCCAGTGAGAGGAGCAGACAAGAGGGAGGATAAAGTGGCTGTCTCTACTCCTCCAGGCCTGACACTGGCTGCAGGTGAACCAGGGTGGGGCTGATGAAGCGAACAGGCCCTGTTTAACCCCTGTACCTTACACACCCATTGGCCACAGAGGGGCGCTCACAAGCAGGTGGATCCCATTACACTGTACAACAATTTTCTCTTAAAATATGCAGAGAAATAGCCCATAGAAACTAAGGCAAAATCTGCTCTGTCACACCACATAAATCCAGCCTACATCAGAGGAGTTACCCCAGTTACAATGGAGTAACATAGATCAGAATTTAGCTCTAAAAATCCTACAAATCAAAGAAAAGAAATAGACCAAATTCAGGCAAAGGCAGCCTACAAAAAGGGGGTGCAATTTCTTTGAAAGGTCTGGAGTGAAATCAAATATCAGCATAGAACTTGATATAAATAACATTCATTTTTCCATACCTTCTGAGCCTGCTGCTACCTTACAGTCCTGTGAAGTGAATTGAAAATGCTGGATCCATTTTTTTCACTGACTTTGCAGCAGTGTAAATGATTGCAGAAGACATTGAAGAATCTGCCCTTCTGAAAGCTCATATAATACAAGTACACTACAGGTTGAACCTCTCTAGTCCGGCACCCTTGGACCTGGCTGATGCCGAACGAGTGAATTTGGCAAGCCACAGGTGGTCAATATGGTCTAGCATCATGACCAACACTTCCACTGCTTACTGGGCTCTTAGAAAACATTTAGGAGGAAATTAGAGCTAAATAACAGCACAGAACATTGACAGCCAGGACTGGTCTGTAAACAAACTTTACGGGACCACAGAAAACTTGCCACACCCAGGATAAGTGGACTTCAAATTAACTAAAATCATGCCAGGCTATGGATGTTGCTGGACAAGAGAATGATAGACTAGAGAGATTCAATCTGTGCTTTCCTATACCACATACATGCATTTTCTAATCACCTTACACCTGCACTTTACCACCACTTTATGTCACAGCTAAGTGTGGCCCAATACGGATAATTTTCAGGTGATCATATAGCGAACTGCATGACATTTAAGCAGAGTTAAATGAGTGATGCCTCCTAATTACATTGTTGTAGCCAATGCTGCAGTACCTTTCAGTAATCTATGTTTAATTAATTAATAATAAGTTTTGTGGGTTTGAATTTAATTAATAATTAGAGAGACCTCAAATAACTCATCTTGATTGAGAGTAGCTTGAGCAGTGCTTAGTCAGCACATAACATAAAGGCATACATTACCGGTATCTTTAGACCCACAATTTGCAGCCTGAACACAGCTGTTCTTGATACTGTCTGGTTTTATATTGGGTTATAATGTAGCGCCTTGTTACCTAACTTGCTTGTAGATTTGTTTCTATTGTTTTCTCCTTTCAAACTTACAGAAATGTTTTAGTGTATTTCCTGCTTTTTTAGTACATTTCATAATTTTCTAAGTGTGTGATTGAACATCTGTTGTTTGTCCTTTCACATTTTGTTAACTCACACATCCATTCATGATTGTGAAGTGTGCATTCAAAAATACTTATCAGCTCAAAGGAAATATTATGAGGCTCATCACAAATCCTTAGTTTTCTTTTTCTTACCATTACTACAAAGTATTATGGGACTCTTGTTCACAAACGTGTCATAAGGCCTCAGGAGAGTCTGGTCAACACCGACAGATGTACCTCACAGCTAATCAAAGCATAAAGTTTCACTGTTTAAATATATTATGGTACATTGGCCCTTGCATTGTGGAATTTAGTGGCATGCAGTGTTGGTGTAATATATTTGAGGAATAAGACAAGCACATATAGAAATATCAGTGTCACCGTGTTTTGCCCTAGCCTGGGACTTCTGCAATAAGGCAGTATTTACATCAGCTTTTGCTATACATTTGGATTGCCATATGACCTAATTCATTGAAACCCATTCCCTGCCATTTTAGATCAAGGCCAGAGTGAATAAATTCCATCATCTGTGGCTCTCAAAGCATTCTACAAAAATTTCTACCTATGCTCTCTATTTTACAGATGGATAGGGAGAAGTTGAGTGACCTCCCACGGATCAATACACTGCAGAGTGCTATATAGAAGGACTCACATTCTTGTTCACAATACTTTCCTGCTTTCCTCTCTAAGGAAGCTAATTATTCCTCTTTCAAAAGTGAGAATGTATAGAGTCAGAATCGAAGGGTGCCATTGATAGCATGTGCATGGCTCCCATTGTCTCAGTGGGAACTTTTTAGTGCAGATGACCAAAGGCAGCATTTAGTCTTTATAATCTACTTTACTCTGACCTATGTATCACCTTTTCTGTTTCCTTCTTACAGCAGCTTCATCCAGCCTAGTTATTTTACTCCCCAGATTATTCCCCGCAGTCTAACTGTCTACACGTGCCCCCTCCTTTTGGAAGGGCATGATAATGAGGCACTTTGGAATATGCTATTGAGGCGCTGACGTGAATATGCAGCACCTCATTAGCATAATGGAAGCCATGCATGATTTGAAAGTGCCATTTTTGGAACATCACTGCCCATGTAGAAGGGGGCCTTTTGAAAGGACCCCACTGACTTTGAAAGCCCCTTCTTCCTATTTGGCCTTAGGAAGAAGGGGTTTTCGAAGTCCGGAGGGGATTCTTTAGAAAGGCCCCCATTTACATGGGCGGCGGTTTTCTGAAAGTGGCACTTTTAAATTGCATGCAGCTGCCATTATGCTAAAGAGGTGCTGCATATTCATGTCAGTAACTCATTAGCATTTTCCAAAGTGCCTCATTAACATGCCCCCTCCAAAAGGGGTGGGCATGTGTTGACACAGCTTCTGTGCAAAATACTACTTCTAACTATGTTATTTAAAAATGCAGCTGCTATATTCTTCTCCACTTACCACCCCTTTAAATATATCAGATGGCTTCCCATAGTCCTAGGCAACAAGTCCATATGTGTTATTTTCACTTTCCAGGTCCTACACCATTCTGACAAAGAGATCTGCCCAAACCCCTTGTTTCTTGCCTTATTCTTTATGGTTCCCTCCATTCTGCCTATGATGCCAGTCACAATGTTACCTTCCTCTCCTCCCTTCTCTGTGCTACCATTAGGCTACCCCTGCGTATGAAGTGCACACCCAATACTTGTTTAACAAGCTACCTCCTTTGAATTCTTTCCAAAAACTCAGTCTACCATCTTGCTTTCTAAAGTGGGTTAAGCCATCCATTCTGTGCATGGGGCTTAGAGCCTATGTGAGGGTTTTAATTTCACTGTGATTGTCACCCTCACAACTTCCTAAGAGTAACCCCTCACTTCTGTCATATAAATTTAGACTGTAAACACTTTTGGAGTGGGTGAGGCTTGATTGTCCTCAGGCTTACACCAGTGAAAAATCTGGAGTAACCCCATTTCAGTCAAAAGGCTTAAACTGGTGTGAGAGAAACAATTGTCTCTAAAGTGCCTTGTCTGTTTGTGTGTATTTTAAACATGACAAATAATACATGAATAAATTTAATAGAAGACATGATTATAGATGCTTTAATTAAAGTGTTGTTTGGGGGAGGGGTTCTTAACCTTCCCAGTGAAGGATCCAGAAACGGGGGGAAGCAATCGAAACAGAAAATAGTACAACCCTTGAAAGGAAAAACACATTGTACTTGGTGTTAGTTTGTTTATTGCTTAATTATGATTTATAGTTCCTAATTATAAAAGAGCCTTGTCACGCCAATGCGGGCTGTTGTTCCTTATTATTAGTATTTATTACAGTATTTCAGAGCCTTGGCAGTGTGTTTGGCAGCCAGGCCTTGGGGAATCCAGTTGGCAAAGCTTCACGGCTCTGTGGGCTTGGGGAAAGTGGAGTTCAGCAAGGATTACTGCACAAACCTAGGGGACAAGGGACACCCTTCAGGGCCCCAGTAATTGTTTTTCAGCTGACAAACTGGGACTGTCCCATGTTTTGTTTTTTGTCATGGAATTGTTTAAACAATGAGAAGTCCTGTGGTGCCCTATAGACTAACAGATATACCGGAGTATAAGCTTTCGTGGGCAAAGATCCACTTCATCCGAATTAGCACAAAAGCTTGTGCTCTGATACATCTGTTAGTCTTTAAGGTGCCACAGGACTTCTTGTTGTTTTTGCAGATACAGACTAACATGGGACCTCTCTGATACTATTATCTGTTTGTTGTCATTCCTGTAAACAATTCAGTATTTTACTTTGGAGAGACTTCAAACACTTAGACCCACGGGTAGTCACGTTGTCTTTATTGTACGCATAAGAGAGTACTGCTGTAGATAGTTTTGCTGCACAGAGCTTTTATTTCAAAAATGACATTAGCAACACATCAACTTGATAGGTACATTCCTTCTTGTGCCCCGTACATTCTATATCCAATCTGTTACTTTTCGTGTCCTCTATATTCCATGCAGTAACCAGGTATAGGGCATTTTACATTTGGTCCCAAGCTTGTGAAATGCTCTTCCATATGCCTTTCATAACCTCTAATTCTCTTACCACATCGGGGGTCAGTTTCAAAAAGCCTGATAGTTAGCTGGTATCAATCAACATAGCTCTCCATGGATTTCAGTGTTTGTGCCTTCATACATTTCTTTTCTCATGCTATTTTGATTCCACATGTGTTTGTACAGTAATTTATTAGCCAGGATAGATAAAGGGAGTTTTATCAATCTAATAATAATAATGATAATGATAATAATAATAATAAATAAAACTTACATAGCACTTTAGAAGTATTAGTTCATTAATAAGCATATACTTGAGGTAAATATATACTATAACACAGTATTCTGAGAAAACACCATCAGTATAATCACAGAATCATAGGGCTGGAAGGGACCTCAGGAGGTCATCTAGTCCAGCCCCCTGCTTCAAGCAGGATCAACCCCTCTAAGTCATCCCAGCCAGGACCTTGTCCAGAGGGGACTTAAAAACCCCAAGGGTTGGAGAATCCACCACCTCTCTAGGCAATGCATTCCAATGCTTCACCACCCTCCTGGTGAAGTAGTTTTTCCTAATATCTAACCTACACCTCTCCCTCTTCAACTTCAAACCATTACTCCTTGTTCTGCCATCCGACAACACTGAGAACAGTTTCTCACCCTGCACTTTAGAGCTCCCCTTCAGGAAGTTGAAGGCTGCTATTAAATACCCCTAAGTCTTCTCTTCTGTAAACTAAACAAGCCCGAATCCCTCAGCCTATCCTCATAGGTCTTGTGCTCCAGACCCTTAATCATTTTTGTTGCCCTCCACTGAACCTGCTCCAGTAAATTCACATCCCTTTTATACTGGGGGGCCCAAAACTGGACACAGTATTCCAGATGTGGCCTCACCAGTGCCAAACAGAGGGGAATAACTACTTGTCTAGATCTGCTCAAAATGCTCCTCCTAATGCACCCTAATATGTCGTTAGCCTTCTTGGCTACAAGGGCACGCTGTTTACTCATATGCAGCCTTTTATCCACCATAAACCCTAGGTCCCTTTCCATCATACTGCTGCTGAGCTAGTCCGTCCCCAACCTGTAACAATGCTTGGGATTCTTCCACACCAGGTGCAGGACTCTACACTTCTCCTTGTTGAACCACATCAGATTTCTTTTGGCCCAGTCCTCCAATTTATCCAGGTCACTCTGGATTCCCTCTCTACCCTCCAACGTATCTACCTCTCCCGCTAGTTTTGTGTCATCCGTAAACTTGCTGAGGGTGCAATCCAGTCCCTCATCCAGGTCATTAATAAAGATGTGAATAACACCGGCCCCAGAACCGAGCCTTGCGGCACTCCACTTGAAACCAACAGCCATGCAGATATTGAGCCATTGACCACTACCCGTTGGGCCCGACCATCAAGCCAGCTTTCTATCCATCTTATAGTCCAAGGATCCAATCCATATTTCCTTAACTTATGGACAAGAATGTTGTGGGAGACTATATCAAAAGCCTTACTGAAGTCAGGGTATATTACATCCACTGACTTCCTCATGTCCACAGAGCTTGTTACCTCGTCATAAAACTAATCAGATTGGTCAGGCAGGGCTTGCCCTTTGTGAATCCATGTTGGGTACTTTTGATCACTTTCCCCTCTTCCAAGTGCTCCAAAACAGATTCCGTGAGCATTCCCTCCATTATTTTCCCAGGGATTGAGGTAAGGCTGACCGGTCTATAGTTGTCCTTCTTTCCTTTTTTGAAGATGGGCACTACGTTTGCCTTCTTCCAGTCATCCGGTATCTTCCCCGATCTCCAAGAGTCTTCAAGAATAATGGTTCAGCAATGACCTCTGCCAATTCCCTTAGTACCCTGAGGTGCATTAAATCCAGACCCATGGACTTGTGCACATCTAGTTTTTCTAGATAGCTCAGAACTTGTTCCTTCCCCCCAGATGGCTGCCCTCCACCTTCCCATACTGCATTGTCTAGGACTGTCATGTGGAAGTTGACTTTGTCCGTGAAGACTGAGGCAAAAAAAGCATTGAATACTTCAGCTTTTCCCACATCATCTGTCACTAGGTTACCTCCCTCATCCAGTAACGGTCCCACACCTTCTCTGATAACCCATTTACTGTTAACATGCCTGTAGAAACCCTTCTTGTTATTCTTTACATCCTTTGCCAGCTGCAGTTCCAATTGTGCTTTTGCTTTCCTGATTATCCCCCAGCATTCTCCAGCCTTATGTTTATACTCCTCCTTAGTCAACTGTCCACATTTCCGTTTCTTGTATGCATCCTTTTTGAATTTAAGCTGCGTAAGGATTTCCCTGTTAAGCCAAGCTGGTTGCTTGGTATGTTTGCATTTTTTACTATGCAGCGGGATGGTTTGTTCCTGTGCCTTCATTAAGACTTCTTTAAAATACTGCCAGTTCTCTTGAACTCTTTTCCCCTTTGTCTTCATTTACCAAGGGATCCTGCTCATCCATTCTCTCAGGGAGTCGAAGTCTGCTCTCCTGAAATCAAGGGTCTATATATTACTGCTCACCTTTCTTTCTTTTGTCCAGATCCTGAAATCTACAATCTCATGGTCACTGCAGCCCAGGTTTCCTCCCACTTCTATTTCTTCTATGAGTTCTTCCCTGTTTGTGAGCAGCAGTCAAGTTGCGCACAGCCCCTGGTCAGTTCCTTCAGCACTTGTACCAAGAAGTTATCCCCAGCATTCTCCAAAATCTTCCTGGATTGTCTGTGTGCTGATGTATTGGTCTCCCAACAAATGTCTGGATGATTAAAGTCTCCCATGAGAACCAGGGCCTGTGATTTGGAAGCTTCACTTAGCTGTCTGAAGAAATCCTCATCTACCTCATCTCCCTGATCTGGCGGTCTATAGCAGACACCAACTACAACATCACCTCTGTTACTTGCGCCTGTAAGTTTAACCCAAAGACACTCAACTGGATTTTCTCCTTCCTCATACTGGAACTCTGAGCAATCACACTGCTCCCTCACATAGCGTGCAATTCCTCCTCCTTTTCTCCTCTGCCTGTCCTTCCTAAACAGTTTATAACCTTCCGTAACTGTGTACCAGTTATGTGAATCGTCCCACCAAGTATCCTTTATTCCAACCACCTCATACTTCTTTGACTGTGCCAGGGCCTCTAATTCTTCTTGTTTGTTCCCCAGGCTTCTGGCATTAGTGTACAATCATTTTAGAGAAGGGGCCGATTGGCCCACTTTCTCCTTTTCACCCAGGAAACCCACTTGATTGTTCCCTCCTCCTTCCCCACTTACCTCAAGGCTTGTGTCACCTTCCCCCGAAGAACCTAATTTAAAGCCCTCCTCACGAGGTTTGCAAGCCTGCCCGCAAAGAGGCTCTTTCCTCTCCTAGTCAGGAATAGGGCCTAGTGAGGTTGGCAAATAGTGAAAGATCAGAAAAACTAATTTTGTGGGTTTTGATTATGAGGTGACAAGGGCAGCATATATAACCGTCTGCTACTATTTGAGGATACAAACATGAATGAGGGGAAGAACAAAGCATGGAGAATGGAGCAGGGACTTCTGCTAATAGGATGAAATTAACAGAAGGAGAATCTAGTCTAAATTTTCAGGAAATTCTTTACATCAGATCTATTAGCCTAAAATACCATCCAAAGGAAGTGATGCTGTGAAAATTAGGAAGGATGAAAAGCCAGAAACATCCAGTATGGGGCAACCCTCTCTTGGTGACAGAGGGGCAGGATCCCAGGACTGTTGCAAAAGGAATTTTGCCATCGATTTTCCTGGGAGGAGGATTGGGCCTATTGTATCCTAATGAATGCTCTTAGATGGCTCAGTAGTTAGAAATCTAGGCCAAAATGAAAGGAAGGGCAGTGCCTGATCTACTGAGGACAGTGCCTGATCTTCTATAGCCCTGTCCCAAGTTATTTGGCTTAATGTAATAACCTCGGGATGAAATTTTTTGACCTGTGTTAGGTTGGTGGTCCCAGCCTCATGATTCCTTCTGGCCTTAAAGTCATGAATAGCCATGAAAAGGAGAGGGAGGAGGACAGTGTGTACATAAGAATGTAATATTTTAGGTTTAATTTAGCTACATTTTGATCTTATTAACACCCTTCAATTTCAGTCAGGTTTACATTAATGTAGATGAGGACAGAGTCCAAATCAAAGTTGGTCCACTAAACCTTGTCTGTCCAAAAGCTTGTGTTTATTATACTTTTTATTTTGTTCCTATGGAGTTTGCTATATCACATCTTCCCAACTGAAATATATTCAGCATATTTTGGAAGGGCACTTTGAATTGGGGAGGGAGCAGAGGGGAGAGAGGAGCTCTTTGTAATGTCATGTTTGATGATGTCTTCCTTTCATGGGTGACTCTGAACCGAGATCAGATGGCAGTTTTATTCTAATTTAAAGTATTAGATTCAGGGGAGGACAAGGTAATCTATCCTCAAGAAAAAAAAATCAATGCAAGTAAGTGTAATTAGCAGCACTCTTCTTGTAACTTAATGGTGTAGAGAGAGCCTAAAAACCACTGCAGATTACATTTGTTTTTTTGATGTATTATGACTACCTCACAGCTTTTATAATGAAGTTGTTTAGATCTCCTCTAGGAATTAAGCGTCTGTTTGTCTGACTAAACATATTGACAGGCTCTAATATGCCAATGACAGTTCTCTCTATTAAGAAAAATCCAGACATACAGGTTCATGTCGGCAGCAGATTTATTAATTGTCTTTTGTTGGAAATCAAATAAGCCTGTGGTGAAAAGCTTACTTCACACTTTTTTTTTGTATTCACCAAGTTTATTGAATGTACATAAAGGTGTAAATCCTCAGGGACATTGTGTCCAAATCTGAACTTGTTTAAAATCTCCATCATGCCAGATATGAAGATCTGTGTATTATGTATGTTGTCAAATGGTCACTTGCATTTAATTCCAAATTGTCAAGAGAGTTTTCTTGTCTTGACAAATCTGGCAGCATAAATTAAAAGCAGCAGTAGAAGCCAGAGGATGAAAATATGACTCCTGCATTTGATTAAGTTTCCCCAGCAGCTGGGTTATTTGTTTCATCGACTTGCACTAGGTTGATTCAATTTTTTAACACAAATGGGAAGCTGAAATTGAAGAGAATAACGTTCTTCAAACATTTGTCCATGTGTATTACACTTTTGATACACATGCACCCCAGGCACTTAACAGTAGACCTTTCTGGCCAACAGTACATTCTGGTATCAAGGATGATCCCCTAACAGGCCTCAAGCTCCCCTGCCAAGAACATAAAGGGACAGTTTGGGATTAAGCACCATTCACTTAGTTTCTTCCAGCCAGCTGCAAAATGGAACTCCATGGTATATGTGTCTCAGAGTTTTACAAATACTTTTGTAGCTACTTCTGCTTATTAGCATCAGCTAGAAAGAATTTAAGGCCATGTCTACACTACAGCCTATGCCTGCATACATTGTGTGGCTTGGGTGTGGAAAAACCACCTTCCTGAGTGGCATAGTTACTCCTGGATAAGCTCTCCTGTGCACAGCTCTGTGCCAGTAGGACATACCTTCTGCTGCTCGTAGAGATGGTTTTATTATGCTGACGGGAGAGCTCTGTCCCATAGGCATAAAGAACAACAAGAAATCTTGCGGCAACTTATAGACTAACAGATATTTTGGAGCATAAGCTTTCATGGGCAAAGACCCACTTCATCAGATGCACGAGTGGGGGGGTTGTTTCAGAGGGGTATTTAAAGAGTGGGGTCCCAGTAAAAGGGAGGGCCAGAGCTGACAAGGTCTATTCAGCAAGGCAGAAATGGCCCATTATCAATAGTACTTATCAAGAGTGGAAAAAGGCACAAAGTGTCTTTACCATACATGCTGCAGGGTTGTAGCTTCATTGGTACAGCTGCACTGCTGCCGCTCTGTACATATAAAATGACCTTACTTAGGATAGTTTGCCTATTGGCTCCATGCGTGAGTCCTTTTCTAAGAAGTATAGGCAAGAGAGGCAGACTTTACCGTGTTTTTGTTAGATTGCTCCATGTGACTTGCCTCTGATCTGAAGAGGGGAGACCTTCCAGCATGGATGGCACTGTGAGACTGGATCCATGAGCTTCAGGTTACACCTTTGATGGCTCCCCTAGCTATGGACTCAAGTAGAATTGAAAAAAGCCAGAACATTTGGAAAGAAAAAAAAAAGGAGTATTGCTTCTCTGGGGAGAGCAGGGATAGATGCCTGCTGGGAATTCCCTGTAAAAAGAGGTCCAAGTCATCTCATTGTTTCAAGTTGAAAGAGACTTCATGGCCTGTGCTGAGTATCACTGGACATATGAGAGAGTACAGGACCAAATCTCTAACTCTGTCATGGGAATCAAAATTAACTGCTAATACTGAGCCCAAAGCACTAAGAGGCTCCTTGTTACCAGTCTTTCCAGTAGCCATCATTTCAATGCTGAATGCTTTGGCACCAGACACTGCGGCGTTTTTCACGTGGCTTTGCACACAGCTGAATATGCCTGACACAATGCTGTTGACATCTACATTGGCAGTAGCAGGTGCCTTTCAGCTTGGCTAAAGACATGTCCTGGCACCCCAACCCTCCCCTTTAGATTTAGAATTCCCTTTTTCGTCATCAGATTCCCAGCAGAGCAGGGAGAGATTCCCTATATGTTCAGAAAAGGCCATGTTGTTTGAGCCTTATGAGTCTGAAAGCAAATCGGAGACATGGCTGGATCATATATGGGTTATAAGATAACCTGTAGGCCCTGATATCCCTTTCTCTGTCTTACTGGCCTTTTTCCAAACAATAATCTCTTGTAGGCCTAATGGAAGACCTGGATTCTTCACCAGATAAGGCATCAAGCCTCTAAAATAAGAACCTCCTGCCTTTCCAGGCATCTAGGGTGCCTCAGCTTGCAGTCCATGAATATGAGGTACATGAGGAATTATGTGAGGAGAAGCACATTGAGACAGGGTATCAGGCAGTGTCAGCTGCTATAAGCTGTGTCTACACGTGCACGCTACTTCGAAGTAGCGGCACTAACTTTGAAATAGCGCCCGTCGCGGCTACACGCGTCGGCTGCTATTTCGAAGTTAACTTCGACGTTAGGCAGCGAGACGTCGAAGTCGCTAACCTCATGAGGGGATCGGAATAGCGCCCTACTTCGACGTTCAACATCGAAGTAGGGACCGTGTAGACGATCCGCGTCCCACAACGTCGAAATTGTGGGGTCCTCCATGGCAGCCATCAGCTGGGGGGTTGAGAGACGCTGCCTCTCCAGCCTGTGCGGGGCTCTATGGTCACCGTGTGCAGCAGCCCTTAGCCCAGGGCTTCTGGCTGCTGCTGCTGCAGCGGGGGATTCATGCCGCATGCACAGGGTCTGCAACTCGTTGTCGGCTCTGTGTATCTTGTGCTGTTTAGTGCAAGTGTGTCTGGGAGGGGCCCTTTAAGGGAGCGGCTGGCTGTTGAGTCCGCCCTGTGACCCTGTCTGCAGCTGTGCCTGGCACCCTTATTTCGATGTGTGCTACTGTGGCGTGTAGACGTTCCCTCGCTGCGCCTATTTCGATGTGGTGCTGCGCAACGTCGATGTTGAACATCGACGTTGCCAGCCCTGGAGGACGTGTAGACGTTATTCATCAAAATAGCCTATTTCGATGTCGCCACATCGAAATAGGCTACTTCGATGTAGGCTTCACGTGTAGACGTAGCCATATTGTCTTTGTCCTTGGATGAGAAGATGGTTCCATATACACTGTAGTTCTCAGACAACTACAAGAGCTTTTAAGCTCTGCTCAGATGCATAGTTGATTCTCTTGAGGCACAAGAGGGCTTACACAAGCTTTTAAACGTTTTTCATAACTTCATTCTGGGTCATTATCCCACCAGGCAGTTGTGGATGGCCTGCTACTGCTTCTCAATCCATGGCATCTGCCATTGTTAGTAGGAGGGAGAGTGCATGCTGGCTTCAAAGTTCTGGCATCCCAGGGGAGGTGCAAACAACTGTGGAAGAGTTTCCATTTGAAGGACTAGATTTGTTTTTCTCAACAACTGGCAGGGCTCTTCATTCAGTGAAGGACTCCTGGGAGACACTATGTTCCTTTGGAATTCATCCACTGGCTCCTAGAAGTAAAAAGAGAAAACCACAATCCTACTGAGATTGCCACATAAGAGATTGTTGTGTCAGAATTTGAAGTCACTTGTGTCTCTTGAAGTAACAGAAGATGTTCCTTTATCCTAGATGGCAAAGGGGGTTTGTTCAAATTACTTCACAGCACTGAAGAAAACGGGAAGAAAAAGGGAAGAGAGGGCCCAGTTCTGCCTTCATCCACTGCCTTCATCCCAGATTAGCCTCCAGAATTTCTTTACTTGATCCACAATACTGGCATATAGCTCTGGACCCACAAGATGCCAACTTCCACATCTCCTTGCAGTTAGCACAGTACAAGGTTTCAGGTGAGACATAACACTTATCAATAGAGGGTAGTGCTATTTGTTATCTCTACAACCCCAAGGGTAAGATCTAGCTGTTACTTCTGCTCAGAATAATACCTTTATCATATCTAGATGGCTCAGTCACCTATGAAAAATCACCACAGCAAGTGAAAAGTTTCATTCACTAAGAGTTGTTCCACCACCTGGTCCTGGACATTCACTACCCGGTACAGTAGGTCCCCCTTGATTATGTAGTATGGCCCAGGACCCTTGGCCCTCCCCTCCACGGGGACCCCATTTACCTCCACTATTTCTTTACATACGTTTTGATACACTGGGTCATCAGCTTGGTCCTTTGCAAAACTTGTATGGGAGGGTCCCCCCTTCTCGAGTTCAAGGAGGTCCTCCTCCTCTTCTGGCCTAGGGGCTTCGGCAGTACTGGGCCCAGGCTCAGGCCCTCCCTGCTCCCGTACCCTGCTCTGTTGGGCCAGTTCTTTCTCCCCTACAACTAGGGCTTGCCTCTGGTTTCCAATCAGGATCCGGGTTCCCAGGTGCTTGGCAGCCCTTCTCTCACGCTGGGACTTGCGGGCCTTCCCGGGTGCAGAGAACAGATCTTGGGCAAACTCCCAGAAGGCTGGGGGTGCTTCCCCTATTTCCCCCTTCCCTTTGGGCAGCAAGTTACCGAATCCAGGAAAGTCCCACCCAGTCACTACTGGGTGGGAAAGCCCCAGGACTACCTCCGCTGTCACCTTGGCCACATTTCCCTGGACCTCTATCTGTACAGGGATGACTGGGTAATAGTTCACATCCCCATGTTCACAGGATACCCCGGTGCGCTTGGCCCAGGACGGTTGGTCTTGTCCCATTAGTTGCCCTGAGACTAGGGTGACTGCGCTTCCTGAGTCCACCAGAGCTGTGGTCTCCACCCCATTCATCTTCACTCTCCGCGTATATGGGTGGGAGGCTTTTGCTACATCCACCATGTGTATCAGGCCACAGGGCCCCACCCTGTCCCTGAGGCAACACTGCATGGGCTCCTCGATGTGTGGATACTGGGCTGCTATATGCCCTATCTCTACCCATGCATAACACCAATATCCACTATGTGGCAGCTGCCTATTCCTTATGCTACCTGGCCTGGCCTCCTAACTCTCCTTTCTAGTAACCCCCAGACCCTTCAGGGCCTCTGACAGCTCTCCCGTCTCCTTCCTACCACCCCCTGTCCTGCCCAAGGATTTGGAGGAGTGGGCCTTAAAGGTAGGAGTGGCTCATTTGGCTGGCCCAGCGTCTCCCCTGGGGGAGAGTCGTGAGAGGTTCCTGGTAGATAGCTGTCTCTCTACAAGCGCCACCATCCCATCTTAGGAGGAGGGGTTGTTCCGGCTAACCCATCCTTGCAGATGGGGTGGAAGTCCCCACTTATATCAGTCTAGTACAATGATCTCTACAATCCTCTCTGGTGCATAGGTTTCGGGTTGTAGCCACCTTTGAGCCAGGTGAAGTAGGTCAAACAGATGGGACCTTGGGGTTTTCCCCTCTCGGTACCTCCATTCATGAAACTGCTGAGCCCTAACAGCAGTGGTCACCCCAGATCTGGCCAGGATTTCTGTCTTCAACTGGGTGTATTCAGCAGCTGCCTCCTCAGGCATGTCAAAGTAGGCCTTCTGTGCCTCACCACACAGGAAAGGCACCAGGATGCTGGCCCACTGGTCTCCGGGCCAACCTTCCCATGCGGCTGTCCTCTTGAAGGCTAAGAGGTATGCTTCCACATCATCTTCTCTTGTCATTTTTTGGAGGAAGTTACCAGCCCACCGGAGTCGGGTTCCATCTGAGCCAGGTATGTGGGCAGTCAGGGTTTTTAGCTGCAGCACCACCTCTTCCAGGGTCATTCAGTGCTGGGTAGCCTGGCTTATCAGCAGCGAGTTAATTTCTTGCTGCAGCTGCAGGGCCTCCTGCTGTGTAGCTGCATACGCCTGGGTGGCTTCCTGCTGGGCTGCGGTAGCCTGTATGAGGGCCTTTACTACGTCTTCCATCGTGTCAGTGTCACTATATTGACAGTGGGTTGTTCTGTTCTAGGTGGGTCTGCTGCAGGGTCTCACAGCAGCTCAGATCCCACTGCTATCACCATGTGTGGTGTGGTCAGTCTCATTCCTGGGCACCAGGCCCTCTGTTTAGTCCACTGGCCCCACCGTATGCACCACGTTACCCTTGTTGGGGCAGGGGGCAGTCTGGGGGGGAACCCAGTCCCCACCCGCTCGCTCCAGGTTCCATCCCAGGGACCCTTAATAGCCACTACCTGGGAGGGCTGACTTACGCCGCCCTGGCCCCTGCAGCTTCTCTCCCTGGGCCACTTCCCCCAAACACTTCTCCCTGGTATCCCCTTGCTTGAGTGGTAGTCATGGCAGCTGGTCTCCTCCTTAGTTTGGCTCCTTCAGCTGACCAGTTCCTCCAAGTCTCTGGTGAGGCTCCAGGCCCTTCATGGGTTGGGGCAGCACAGCCCCCTGGGTTGCTGCGGCTCCTCTCCTCTCCTCTCCTCTTTCGTGGCCCCAGCTGTTTCTGTCAGTCTTCTTCCTTCTCCTCACTCATCTCCCAAACTCTCTTTCACCACCTTGCCCTTGCCCTACATGGAGAAGAGCTTGTAAGGGTAGCCCCTGAGTAGGATCAGCTGGCCCTGATTGATTTAGGGCAGCCTACTCCTCAGCTGTTCCTACTGTGGTTGCCAGCTCTTTCTCAGCTCTCTTTTTACTCCTGCCTCCCCTCTCCTGGCCACACCCTGCCACAAAGACGAACAGATAACATATGGATGTATACCTCTAATAATTTCTCATAACATTCTTGCATCACTACCTTGGTGGAAAGACTAAAGCTGGGTCAGCAGGAGAGTCCTTTTTCTGTACCCCATTCATTCAAGAACTTAATGATAGCTGTGTCCCTTCTGTAATGGTAACAATGGCAGGGTATGGTATTGCCACCCTTACTTCTGCACTGCTGACTGCAGACCTGTGTCCTTAGACAGGAGCTGCCACACTTTGGTTGCTCAGCACTGAAAGCAGCAACAGAGAAGTAAGGGTGGGTTGGTATTGTATTGCCATTCTTACTTCTGTCCTGCTGCTGTTGGTGGAACCTTGTCTTCAGACTGGGCAGCCAGAAAGTTGCAGCCATTTGCCAACTTTTGGCTACCACTTTCCAATTTCCCAACTGTGAAGGTAATGCAGCAAGGTGGCAATACTGTGACTGCTCCTCCCCACCCCCTTCGTAACCTTGTTACCCCTCTGCAACTTTTTTGGGTCAGGACTCCCAGTTTGAAAAATGCTAGTCTCCTAGGCAGAAGGCACACAAAGATCAGATTTCACTGTCCATGGTGTTTTTCACTGCAGTGAATTTGGTAGAGCCCTACTTTTTGCTGACAGAATGAAATATCCTACAACATCAACCAGAGATTATCCAGATGGGTTCAGGGTACAGTCGTTTTATTATGACTTGGAGAGTTTAGAGCCTGCAGCTCGGATTAGGGCTCATTCAATGAGGGCCCAGGCTGCTTCTTTTGGAAAGGCCATTGGTGTACTATTTAAGTAGCCTCTGATCACCCATATTCTTACATTACTTTACTGGCCATGAGTCATCAAATGACATATGGGAAAACACTTGTGGAAGAAAGAAGACATACTTACCCTACAGTAACCCAAGTTCTTTGAGGTATGTTGTCCATATAAATATATTCCGCAACCCACAGTCCTTACCTGCAACTCTGGAGTTCTATAATAACTGGATTCTGCATGTGCCCCAAGAGTGGAATATACGTGGACAAGACATCTATCTTTAGAGATCTCTAGTGACTGTAAGGTAAATTCCTTTTTTATAGCCAAGCAAAGGAAGTTGACTCTTAGTTTAAAAGTGGTTAGGAGAAGATTGCAAACAGCAAACCTATTATTTTAACTTGGAAATAAAAAATGCAAAGCAACACTTCTGCTGAAATGGCAAAAAACAGGCATATGGGACCATATTCTCAACTCAGTGCACTTCTGAGTCAATGTAGTTACTCTGGATTCACAGTGGTGTTACTGAGATCAGACTCTGGCGCAAGATATTTGGTAAAAACAGTCCTGTTCTGCAGGATATTACAAAGTTTAGCCCTTTAAAAGTCAGCGCCCATTTACAAAGAAGCTCTTTTTCAACTCATGTATCAGTGAAGAACATTAGGGAGGTCAACCAAGACCACAGGTCTTGACCTCTGCTCTAGTATAAAAGAAAAACCATGTGTTGTCTAATATCCATAAAGTGGCTAGAAGCTTGCTTTATTAGTCAAATAGCAGCAGCTGGAACCTGCTGAGCATTTCTCAGCTGGAACCAAAGTCATGTGATCTTCTGATTTTATTTAAATGTGAACTTTTATTTTAGCCTAGACAATGTAAACTTGTAATCTTGACTGTTCAGCCAATGAAAGTGAAATGCAGAGAGATGTTCACACATAGGCCCCTGATCAGCAAGGCATGTAAGCACAAGCTTAACTTCAAGCATAAGAGTATTTCCAGTGAGTTAAATTATATCAGTTATTGACTTCAGTTAATTTAACCTCTGCTGATTTGCTCGACTGGGCTTTTTGCCTGTTGTGGGCTACTATTTGTACCACAGAAAGGCTGCAGAACCAAATTTCACATAACTAACAATTTTACTCAGGATTGGCCTGCAAGCATGCATATCAGAACCCCATGTTCATTAAATCCCATTTCTCTGACTGCATTCAAGTGTGTTTTGTTAGTTCAGAGTCCACTATTCTAATTAATAATTTGAGTCCAGGTTCCCTCATCATTTCATTGCCTTTAATTATAATCACAGTCATCTTAACACGGCATAGTCTTGTTATTTAGTACACTTAACTGATTAATGGTTATAATAAAGCACTTGGAGAGTCGAGGGCAAAAGTTGCTATATAATAGCAAAATGTTGTCTATGCTGAAAGCTCAGGCTTTCAATAGAAATCTGACATAATATTTTAAAAGAGTTACCTCACAAGCAAGTGAAATATAAGTCAAACCTAGCAAAATAGTTTCTGGAATTTACAGTTTTGGTGTGTTATGGAGAGCAGGCGGGGTACAGCTCACAGATGCCCCGCAACTGTGAGGTCAGGTCAACTGCCATCCCAGAAGACGCCAGCTGGGTTGTGGGGAGGATGTGTGCCATGCCTGTAGATTCATCTCAAGGACCAGTCAGTTGGTGACCCACAAGCTATGTGAAAATGAATGGACGACTGTGCTCCTTACTTTTCAAAAGAGAGTAGATAGGATGAGAGAGACGTTTAGAGTAAATTCCAGTTCCTTTTTCCAATACCCAGAAATGCAATGGAGGGCAGAGATTAAACCCCAAATCTAGCAGATGGTATAGATATTGGAGAGGAGCCAGGTTAAAGTTTAAGTCATTCAGAGAAAAGGCTAAATAGTGGGATCCCAGCTTCCACAGAACCAGAGCAGCACAGGTCTGAAAGAGACCCTAAGTGTCAAGTCCAATTCCACATGTTGAGGTAGAACCAAGTAAAACTGGATCATCACTGATAGGTATTCATCCAATTTGTTCTTAAATTCCTCCAATGATGAGGATTCTACAAACTCCTTTGGAAGGCTATTCCAAACTTCAATGACTGATATAGTTATTAAGTTTTTCCCTGACATCTAACCATCTAAGTTACTTGCTGCCGTTTAAGATGGTTATTTCTTGTTCAAACTTCTGTGGACATGGTGAGCAGTTGATTTCCCATCCTCTTTATAACAGGTCTTATTGTATTTGAAGGCTGTCATGATCCCCTCTTTCAGTTTTCTTTTCTCAACTAAAAATGTGCAGTTTTTATAATCTTTACTAATAAGTCAGGTTTCTAATCGTTTATCCTCTTTGTTGCTCGCATCTGCACTCTCTCCAGTTTGTCCACATCTTTCCTAAAATGTGGTGCCTAGAACTGGATGCAGTAGTCCAGGAGAGGCCTCATCATTGCCATTAGAGAGGGACACTTACTCCTATGTCTTGCAAATAACACCCTAGTAATACACCCCAAATTCTATTTGCCTATTTCACAACTTCATCACATTGTTGACGCATATTCAATTATAACTAGAATGCTTGCATTTTTTTCAGCATTGCTGTCATCTCACCAGTTATTTCCCATTTTTCATTTGATTTTTCCTTTTTAGTTGAAGTACTTTGCATGTATCTTTGTTGAATTTTGTCTTGTTAATTTTGGGCCAATTATGTAATTTGTTAAGGTTGTTTTGAATGCTAATCCTCTCCTCCAAAGTGTTTGCAACCCCTCCCAGTATACGTTTCCCTCCACTATCCAAGTCATTAATGAAAAAAAGCAAATAGTACTTAACCTAGGACTGACCTCTGTCACACTCCACTAGGTACACCCTCTGGCTATGTCTACACTATAGCAATCTGTCAACAGATTGCGGCCAAACATGAAAGCATGGAGGTCTCTTTTGCTTCACTAAAATCTCTTGTCTTTTCTTCTGCCTGTGATCTATCACCATCATCTGCTTCTTTCTGTGAAGTCCCTCACTTCATCAGCTCGTCCCAAAAGATTTCTGTTTTGTTGACCATGTGAACAGCTGTCCTTCTTTTATGTTATTCCATGTTCTTTTTTTCTCTACTCTGCTGAGCCTGATTTTTGACTGCTTTGTTTTGATGTTCTCCTTGTTTATGAAAGTCATCACAGTACAGCATCCACACCAAACTGAAGTTTTATCAGAGCTGTGTTTTATCAACATTATTATATGCATCAGAATGCTGGTGGATGACAGAATATGACTTTGGTAAATTCTTGACCTTTCACACCGAAAGCCTTCAGAGGATCTTCCACATTTTTTGGCCAAGAATAAATTCAAATCAGGACCTGCTTGCGTGGTGCAAGCAAGATGACATGGCCACCATCATTATGAAAAAATGCTGGAGATGGACTGGGCATGTGTTCAGGAAAGATGGAAGCTCCATGACAAAGACTGCTGTGCACTGGACTCCTGAAGGGAAGTGGAAACAAAGATGACCCAAGACACATGGTGCTGGGCTGTTTGAAGTAGAAATGGAGATTATGAATCACACTTGGGGCACTATTGAAAGGCTGGCCAGTGACAGACAGAAGTGGAGGACTTTTGTTGCTGCTCCACATGCCAGTAGGCATAAAGGATGATGATGATAATGATGGTGATGTTCTGCTGTGTCATGAGCCAAGAGGTGCAAGGGAAACATTGCCATAAGACTGTACCTCTAAGAAGCAAACTTTGAATCCCACACCCACTTTACTGGGCTTTACAACAACAGACAGTGAAGCTCACAGTCTGAGGCTATGCCTACACTAGAATTATGTGTTGACAGAAGTTTCTGTTGGAAGATATCTTCTGACAAAACTTCTGTCAACAGATCATGGCCAGACTGCCAAGCAGATTAAAAGAGGGATCCACTCTGTCTACAGAGAGCATCTAGACTGCCTGGCCACTCTCCACTCTCTCAACAGAACTGCCAACCAGGACCACAGCAGAGAGTGCTGCCTGGTGACCCAAAAGCTCTGTCTGTTGACAGAAGCCCCCCTGCCCAACCTGCCCCAGAAGTCCACTTGGCTTTTTTGTCAACAGACTCTGTCAAGAGACAGCAACGAAGGGTCCTGTGGCACCTTATAGACTAACAGAAAAGTTTTGAGCATGAGCTTTCGTGAGCACAGACTCACTTCATCAGACTCACTTATTCTTCTACTTTGCTACTAAGCAGAGGGCCTACACTTCCTTATTTCTTTCTCTTGCTTCTAATATATTTTAAAAATCCCATCTTCTTGCCTCTCATGTCTCTTGCTAGATGTAACTCATTTTGTGACTTAGACTTTATGATTGCCATATGAATGGCCCTTCTGTCCCAGCCAACCCTTCTTTGTCCCTCTTTTCTTTTTTTCTTCTGGTTAAGTGAACCTTTTTGTTTTTTCAGTTTGATGTTCTTCTCTGACTGCTGCTGACCTCTCCTAGCAAATCAGAGCCATAAACTCAAACCATTTGCTTTTCTGTAATATGGAATTTAATATTAACTTTTCTCAGTGCATCCACAATTTTTAAAATGATCATTAAGAACCATGTTCTACCCCCACTCCATATTGTTGCCTGATCTTTAGATTGTATATAATTGTATAGATTACTCATGAATTTCAAGTTACCACTTTTAGGATTGACTGGTCCTTTGTTCCAGGATCAGACCCAGTATTTTAATAATTCTATATCCAGGAACCTTGTTGTACACAGTGGCCTGTAAGTTCCTTGTGTTACAGCCAAACTACTTTAATATAAATCTACTATAACCTGGTATAATAAATATATAAGCAAAAACATAAGGAAATAATAACTATATGTAAGGTAAGCAAGTAGGTTAGCTCTGTAGGCTACATGCATCTCTTGGACGGGGTGATTTGTAAAATGGACTCCATTACACAAGTACAGATGTAAATGGTCAGACATTTGTAAGGATGGCTGCAACACTATTTTCCACTGCTCAGGATGAAGGAGGAGTATCATACCATGTGCGCCATATAGCTGACTGTAATCTTAGTGGAATATAAACAAGGAATGTGTCTGTACTCTGGATAGTTAAATCCTGATCGCCTGGATCAGGCAGGATAAAGGTGATGCTTATAAAAGTGGGAGTAGGAAACATTGCTTGGTTCCTTATCAAAAAGGATACTAGGGAGTAAACATAAATTTGGGTTTGTGACAGGAGATTCCAAGAGACCATATTTGTAACTAGATTGATTCTTCCTTTGATTGATTACCATGCAAAACCGAACATTTCCAGAATAGGTTACCGTCTCCTTCAGAGTCTTTCGGTTAGTCTCACCAGGCATGATAATAATGATTACTTATTCCATAGCTCATCCCCCTGTAGTCAACACAGAACAGTGTCTGTCTCTAACACATTACCACTACAGATGTACTTAACCTGTCTTTTCTGCTCCCCAAAACTCAGGGTTTAACATTGGGCTGTTAGTCTGTACAAAGCTTGTTTATTTAGAGATGACAGGCCCGCAGACTTACACTAACTTGCTGAAGCTAATGTCTTCCAAGATACAAGACTGTCAGTTGCTTGCATTACTGCTAAATCTAATGCAAAGTAGAATATAACGTAGCAGTGAATATAACAAAGGCAACACCAGGCTACAGTATGTATATATACCTCTTATGCCAGGCAGGTTGCATTGCAGAAGAAGGTCTGTACTGATAGTTTTCTACAGCTCAAGGGCGGCATAATCACCCTAAGAATTTCTAGGCACCGTTTTCCAAGAAGTTATATAAATAGGACATAGGCTGTTTGATTAATAAACGTATATGAAGAGTCATCCCTTCATTTTGCTTGATCACTGAAATTAAGGGAGAGGGGTAGGGTTAGGAATTAATCGTGATATATTAAAGGTAGAATAAATTCCAGCTACCCATTGTTATTAAAATCCCTCTGGTACTTTTTAAACAAGATGGAGGGTGAATTCTGATCTCATTGAAGTCCTGGAGGGTGGGTTTGTTATTGCCTTCAATGAAGACAGGATTTCAGCCCAGATGTTAGGCCCCGTTCAATAGGTGTCACATTTTACTACAGGGGTGACTGAATTTCAATGATTGGTTGAGTGATTCCCTTCTAAGATTTTGTGTACCACTTTTGTAAATGTATAAAGTATTTTAGGATCCTTTGGGGGTAAAAGTAAGTAATTTTGTTTCTGCTGTAATATTTCTGTATATTCAATGAAATTCAGACTCCACAGTTACAAAATTCCAGACATGATTAATTTTGATCTCTTAATTCAATCATTGTACCTCCACTTTCAAAATGAATGTTCAAAATAATTTTGCAACAGACTGAATATATTAGGATTTAAAAAACCTCCAGTCTGTTTATTCATCCTGTTGCTAAATTTGTAGGTGTTATAGTCATGTAAAGAAAGAAAAAAGAAACATGCGTATGCACTTCTTGAATTCCAGATAATAAAATATGTCTTTATTATCTTTGTAATTAAACCAGATTTTTGTCACTTTCCCTGAATGGTGCCATTTGGAGCCTGTGGCAAATAGTAAAGTACTTTAATAAGTTTGTTACTGAAAAAGGGAGGCAGTCTTTTAATAGGATTTAGTACTGAACTTGATTTTTACTGTTAAAGGAAGTTAGAGGAGGTGTAAATTTTATAGCACATGCTTCCAACATGAAAGTAAATTGCTTTCCACAACAAATAACTACCAGGCTGTGGCCACACTACCCCTCCTTTCAGAGGGGACATGCTAGTGAGCCACTTTGGCATATGCTAATGAGGAGCTGCCATGAATATGTAGTGCCTCATTAGCATAATGGGTGCTGCCCGTGCTTCAAAGGTGCCGGTTTCAAAATGCACACCGCCTATGTAGCCGGAGGCCTTTTGAAACGACTCCCCTGATTTCGAAAGCCCCTTCTTCCCAAAACCAAATGGGAAGAAGGGGCTTTTGAAGTCAGGGTGTCCTTTTGAAAGGCCCCTGGCTACATGGGCGGTGTGCATTTTGAAACCAGCACTTTCGAAGCACATGGGGTCACCATTATGCTAATGAGGTGCTTCATATTCATGGCAGTGCCTCATTAGCATCTGCCAAAGTGGCTCATTAGCATGCCCCCTCCAAAAGGAGGGGGTAATGTGGCCACAGCCCCAGTGTTGGGAACACAGGTTTCATGTAACTGACGTTAAAATACATGATTTTAAGCTATTTGAAGGAGGATACAGAATTCAATAGCCCCCTTTTATAAAGGGCTAATTTTTAGGCCCCAATCCTACAAATATGTGCATTGATTTTACTATTATGCATCTCATTAGTCCCACTGAAGTTACTCCACAACGTAATATTAAGTATGTGCGTGTGTCTTATAATATCAGGCCTTAGTTTGTAAACTGTTCAATATCAATATTCTTCTCTGCAATATTACTAGGAAACTGTTACCTGAGTTTCACATTTAAAAAGCTCCTAAACTATATTAGCAAATGTCAGGAGCACGTATACAAAGTAACGATATGAACCTGAGAAAATTCTTCTTTCATTGCAATCCATCTGACCCTTTTAGCCCCGTGTTTCGTTCCAGAGTGTGATATGAGAGTGTGGCAAAGTACATGCACTTTGATACAGGAGCTTACAGGAGCACCGTTAAAAACATAGGACTCAATCCTAAAATTCTAATCTTGAAATTTTCAAACTTGCCTGTCACAGGTGGGTGCCTCGCTCCCAATGACTTTCAGATGTCCAGATCTGAAGAAGTGGGTCTGCTCACGAAAGCTCATCACCTAATAAATCATTTTGTTAGTCTTTAAAGTGCTACAGGACTGCTTTCTTGTTTTGTGATGATACAAACTAACACAGCTACCTCTGAAGGAAAAAAAAAGCAGTCAAGTAGCACTTTAAAGGTGAGCTTTCGTGGGACAGACCCACTTCTTCAGACCATAGCCATACCAGAACAGACTCAATATTTAAGGCACAGAGAACCAAACACAGTAATCAAGGAGGACAAATCAGAAAAAAGTGATCAAGGTGAGCAAATCAGAGAGTAGAGGGGTAGAAGTTGGGGGGAAGGTCAAGAATTAGATTAAGCCAAGTATGCAAACTCCCTTACCCGATTTATATTGTTATCTCAGCAGTGCTTTAAAACCACTTTCATTTTCCCTCAGTTTCTTCTTTATTAAAACTCGAACAAAGGTGTTGAAATAGCTTTAAAGTTAAACAAAGGCACATTTAAAATACTTTCAGGACAGTTTGTAGCAGGTGCTCTGTCAAAAACTAGATTTGTTTTAAAATCAGCTAGTTCCTAAAACATTAATTTTCCTTTAGCATGATACTGGTACATAGAATTTGCAGAGAATTAAGGAAATGAAAGTTAAGAAAGATTAAGACATACTAACTATGACATGGTTCATTAGTGAATTCAGATTTTGAAAAACATTTCATGTACATATTTGGGTCTGTTTGCCTGTCCGTAGTGAGATAGCTAAGTCTGCAAGCACATATTCAGAAGGAGGAAAGTAAAACCTTTAACTATCAGAGCATGTGTATAAATATCCTTATGAGCCAATAATACAGCTCTCTGTGTGTGTGTGTGTGTGTGTGTGTGTGTGTGTGTGTGTGTGTGTGTGTTTATAGTTTATTCTAGGTACGCCAGAAGTAATCACATGTTATATTACAAGAAGTAGAAACAAGCCCAAGACTATAATGGATGAGAATAAATATCAAGAATATTTTATATACTGTATGGAAGGATTGTAGTTAGTTGGCACTCAGATGTTGTAGTAATGGTGACTATATAAATACACAAACAGACCTACCCAAATAAACTATTGTTGACTTTCCATCATGGCATTCTTTTCAGCAAAGCACAATATTACTGTGGGGAATCTTGACAGATTCATAGTTTTGATTTTCTTTTAGTGGCTTCTTCAATTGTTAATAAAAATATAAAAGTTTTTATGTCTGTTTCAGAATTATTTGAAGCATGGTCTTCTGTCATTCATGGTTCTGAGAAGGTCAGCTAGAACCTAAAGGGAAAGGTCACAGAGCCCAGTAGTCACAAATCAGATTCATGTGTCAAAGAGAATAAGGTTTTCCACCTGTGCAGAGAAATTTTACACTTAACTGCACCCATGGTTTTCTGCAAAGGAAATCAGTCAGGCTTTTGTGTATTTGGTGGCTAGGGCGGGGGAGCTAGGTATTAATCACTGTGACAGACTTCACATCAGAGTCACAGCTGTCAAACAGAATTGCCACTACTTTGTCGGCCATTGCAGATATTTAACAAAAATGGCTTTGTTTAAAATTTTATGGGCAGCAAAATAAAAAAGGAGAGATAAGGAAAGAGGCGACAATAACATGCAAAAGAAAACTGATGAGCTGGAAAGCCAAATGGGCCAAATTCTGTCCTGAACTATGGGCCCGTGACTCCACTCAGCTTGAGCAGGAATTAAATGTGGGCAGAATTAGACATAAAATTCTGAGAAATTCCCTGATTGCCAACAGGGACATTAAATGATTTATTTCCCTTGCTGCCAGTGTGATATTTTCCCCTTTCTTTCTCAAGAATAAATAATTAAAAGACAGCCCAAATATGGGACAGTTTGTCCCTTTTAAAAAATAAGTAGGGACACCTTTTTGGTGTCCCAAATGTGGGACCATCCTGCCTAATATGGGACAGATGGTCATCCTAAACATTGCAATGATGTTGGAGAACTGCTTTGTTAATGAACATGATCAGTATACAGAGTAGTGTTTTGCATATTTTTAGGGAAGGAAAAGTTGTCTTGTGGTTAAAGGGACGCAGGCCTGGTCTATCTTAAACATTTTGCTAGGATATCTATGGCAATGTCTACAGTAGCCAAAAACTTCGAAATTGCCATGCGATGAGCAGATGGGAATAAGGGGACTCGAAGTAGCCGGGGTCCTTTCAAAAAGGAGCCCCATCTGGACAAGCTGCGCAGCGGCGAGCCGCGTCAATTTCGAAGTGCCGCGGCTGCCGGCATGCTAATGAGGCACTGAATATGTATTTCAGCGCTTCATTAGTAAACTTCGAAATGGCCATTTGCATGGCCATTTCGAAGTTTTTGGCTTCTGTAGACACGGCCTGTGTCAGTTAGAGATGTGAAAAAATCACCCCTCTTGCCAACAAAACTGTGCCAGCAGAATCTCCAATGCAGAGACGGTTATGCTGGCAAAAGATCTCTTGCTGAGATGAACTGTGCCTCCACTAAGAGGATTTGCATTTATAGCTGTATGTGAAAACTCATTCTAGTGTACTAAAGGACTCAGTAAGTCTTTAAGATTTCATTTATTGATATCTTTGGTCATTTGCAAAAAGTTATGTCTTGACATGTATGGGCACCCATCTTAATTCAGAATCAACAGTATTTAGCAACATAATAGCTGTGGCTACACTTGCATTCCTCTTTCAAAAGAGGAATACAAATGAAGGAAATCCAAAATGCAAATCAGGCAGTGATTAACATATCTGGCACCTTGTTTGCATAATCTCTTTTCGAAAGAGCTTCTTTTAAAAGAAAGCAGTGTAGACAGTACTCTTTCGAAAGTAAACCCCATCTTTGAAAGAACCCTTCTTTCTATTTTGTTTCAGGAAGAAGGGTTCTTTCGAAGATGGGGTTTACTTTCGAAAGAGCACCATCTACACTTCTTTCTTTCTTTCAAAAGAAGCTCTTTTGAAAAGATATTGTGCAAATGAGGTCCCATATCATTTGCATGCCTCTTTGAAAAGAGGAATGCAAGTGTAGACACAGCTAAAATGTGCAGACCAGATATTGTTTTATCATTAACATTTCCTTTTTTTCCCCAAAATGATTTGAATACAACCATAGTTTGGTAGAGGATAGTTGTTTAAAACCATTCCTCCCATATTTACCTTTTGTGGGAGGAAAAGCGAATATTTTCCTTTGGACTCATGGGGGAGGAGGATTGGAGGAGGAGGTGGTGGTGGATGGAAGAGTCTCAACAGACTAGAAAGAAGAGACGGGGATACCATTACGTCGTTATCAAAGTCACCTTGAAAGTGACCTAGTTAAAAAAGAGTTACAAGTATATTCAAGCACTATGCTATACTTCCTCTTCAAATCTTGCCATTTTATGTTTTACAATTCCATTTTCCTGTTTCTCTTCATATGTTGCTGTGTGAAAGACCTACCCCCAATCCTGCCAAGCTAATCGTCAGAAGCAAGTTCCTCATAGATCAGAACCCACACACTCAAATTAGTATTAGACCCTGCCAGAACAACAGATGCAACACCTGTAGACATATCTCCATTGCAATAAGTATACTGCACAACCCACAATTAGTTTTTTGTCAGTTCCATATATGACTTACTTGACTTAAATCCTTGTCCTGAGTGGCGCATAGGTCATCTACAAGCCTCCTCCATTTCACTCTGTCTTGGGACAAAACTTCTAGCTGACTCAAGGAGTACCCAAGTTATTGTTCTTCAGTCTCAGTAGATCTTCTCCACACTGTCCGAGGTCTTCCTCTTTTGCATTTTCCTTGTGGGTTCTGTTTGAGAACTTCACAAACTAAGATGGATGATGGTTTTCTGAGAGTGTGGCCTAGTCATCCCTACTTTATTCTCTTGATTTGAACATCAAGTGGTTCTTGTCCTGCTTTGTTCCATAACTCCTCATTTGTGACAAAGTCTTGCCATTTGATGTGAAGGGTGTGCTTGCTATTTTATGTGAAGGATATACCTCAGGCATGTGTTTATGAATGTCTGTATCTTGTGATTTGAAGATTTTTAAGTACACCATGGCCATGTCTACACATGCCCCTCCACTTCAGAAGGGGCATGTTAATGAGGCACTTTGGAACAGGTTAACAAGGCACTGACATTCATTTTCCACACCTCATTAGGATAATGGTGGCCAGTTGCTCTTTGAAAGGGCTGCTTTCGAAACACAGACTGGTTCTATAGATGCAGGTGCTTCAAAATAAACCCCACAATTCGAAATTCCCTTATTCCAAATTCCCAAGATGAATTTGGAATAAGGGAATTTTGAAGAGTGGGGTTTATTTCGAAGCTCCGGGTATATTTCGAAGCGCCTGCGTCTAGACAGCCAGTTTGCTTTTCAAAAGCAGCATTTTCAAAGCGTGACTGGCTGCTATTATACTAATGAAGCACTGAATATGCATGTCAGTGCCTCATTAACCTGTTCCAAAGTGCCTCATTAACATGCCCCTTCTGAAAAGGAGGGGTATGTGTAGACACAACCCATGTATCACATCCATACAAGAGCACACGCTTCACATTTGTTATGAAGATCCGCAGTTTGGTCTTAGATATTATTTGTGAACGCTATATAAGACGAAGAGTCTTGAATGCAGGTGTTGTTTTCCCTATTCTGGTACTGATATTCTTGTCTGTTCTTTCGTCTCCACCCATAATTCTCCTCAAAGAGGTGAACTGCTCCACATCTTCCAGCTCATCCCCTCCCCGTGTGATGGTGCAGTTGTGGGCCTGCTTAATCCTCACTGTCTTGGTTTTTCCCTTGTCAGTGCTCAGTCCAGTCATTGAGGAAGTTTTGTCTAATGTTGTCACCTTCTCCCATGCTTTCATGTCGATGTGAAAGGAGGGCAATATTGTCAGTAAAATCAATGTCCTCTAGCTGTTTGAGAAGTGTCCACTGAATAGCTATCCATTGATGGCTATCTGTTGTGATCACGAACAGGAAGGGTGACAATAGGCACCCTTGTCGCACTTCTGTGAGTATGCTGAAGTATTTTGTCAAGACACCATTGTGAACAACTTGGCATGTATACCTTTCACAATGGCCATGTCTACATGTAGTGAAAATTTCAACATAGCCGTGGTAATGGCCATTTTGAAGAATACTAATGAGGCACTGAAATGCATATTCAGTGTCTCATTCACATGCCGCCAGCTGCAGCACTTCGAAATTGCCACTTTTCGCTCCTGCACGGCCCATCCAGACAGGAGTCCTTTTTGAAAGGACCCTGCTAACTTTGAAATCCCCTTACTCCTACCTGAATATGCATTTCAGCACCTCATTAGTATTCTTCAAAATGGCCATTAGCATGGCTATTTCAAAGTTTTCTCTAAGTGTAGATGTAGCCAATATGTGTTATACCTCACCCAATGTATCAAATGCCCCAGTAACAACTGGGTGGGTGAAATAAGACAAATCACTATGCTCTCAAAAGGACTCTCACAGAAAAATGATATAAAACAAAACCACCACATCACATAGGAGTCAAACACTTTTCACAGAGTGATCACTCTATATATGATCTTTCAAAACTTGTCTTTAAAGGACAATGTGCGCAACACCTTCAAGAGTTTGGGAACTTAAACTTTAAATGCTCCTAAACACTAAACCCCCAAGACTTAGCAGGAACACACGTTTCGTGGCTCATTATGCCAGTCTGTAATATGCACCTGCCTGCCAATGGTCCATTTCAAACCCCGTTTATGTAACAATCTAATCCATAGTGCCCATTCTGACTCAAGTGTCCTACAAAATGTTTTACCCCTTATGCTTAATTATTTCTCCTAACTTGTATTTAGCTCAGACACACTGATTTCTTTCCCCAGTCCTGTGTAGTTCAAAAGTGTGTGCCTTCCACAACAAAAAATGGTTCAATAAAACTAGCAGTTTAGTTACTGGAGCTAGTTACTAAAAGTAGAATATTAAGGCTTTTTGCAGTGTACTGGAGAATTCTTTTATTTCAGAAGGTGGGGAAAGATACTAGGTGAAAGACTGTTCGTGAGGTGATGGTGACAGATAGGGAGGAACTGGTTGAGAATTTGAAAGTGGAAGTTAGCCTGGGTAAAGGTCGTCATGAAACGGTAGAGTTTGTGATTCCAAGGAATGGGAGGAGGGAAAACAGCACAATAAAGATAACAGATTTCAAGAAGTCAGACTGTACTAACTCAGGGAGTTGGTAGGTGACATCCTGTGGGAAGAAATTTTAAGAGGAAAGTGTTAAGAGGAAAGTATAAGAGGAAAAATAACACAAGTACGGAGAGACAGTTATGAAGGCCAAGACACAAAATGAGGGTAACAAGAAAACATTCTATAAATACATTAAAAACATTCAATAAATACGTTAGAAGCAAGAAAGCGACTAAGGACAGGGTAGCTCTATTACTTAGTGTGCGGGGGTGGAGGGAGCCAAAAATGTGTAAATGGCAGAATCATGATAGAAAACTAGAACTGGAAGGGACCTTGAGAGGTCATTGAGTCCAGTCCCCTGCCCTCACAGCAGGAACAAGCACTATCTAGAGTCTCCAGACCATCCCTGATAGGTGTATATCTATCCTGCTCTTAAATATCTCCAGAGATGGAGATTCCACAACCGCCCTAGGTAATTTATTCCAGTGTTTAACCACCCTGACAGTTAAGAAGCTTTTCTTAATGTCAAACCCAAACTTCCCTTGCTGCAGTTTAAGCCCATGTGTTTTTGTCCTATTCTCAGAGGCCAAGGAGAAAATGTTTTCTCCCTCCTCCTTGAAACCCTCTTTTAAGTACTTGAAAACCACTATCATGTTGATTACCAGATTACTTTCTCTTTAACTTTAAAATCCCTACCCTGCAGCCCAAACCAAATGTCACACATACAGTTGGGTTCTGGGCAAGCAGGAGAGTTAGGATGCATTTCCTCCTGGCTGCCTTAATGATCAAGCTACCTCTTTGCCTCACTCTCTGGCACCAACCCATTCCTCTTTGCTGGTTCTAAACCAAGAATAGCCTTGGTCTTAGGCAAGCAGATTAAGGTTCATTTTTGCTGCTGTGACTTCTGTGCTGCTACCTGCATGTCAAGGAAACTGCATCTTAGCAGCCCGCTAATGGCAAAAGAGTTACAATTATAATTTTATTATATTATACTAATGCCTGGTGGTTCCCATCAGGGATCGGGACCTCCAACACCAGGCACAATAAACACATGTAATTGACTTTTTCCACCTCTCTTGTCCCACTTTTGCACTGCAGATTTTGCCCAACCAACCCGCAGTCCTGGCTCTTCTCCTTCACCTAATGACTCTTTTACTAAACGTGATAATTTCACAGTTAGCTGTCCCTCACCCAATCATAAATAAGATGGTTCATGCCCCAAAGGGCTCCCATCTCACCACATGGTGAAAGTGAGCAGGGACTATAGCGAATGAATGAGAGGGCGAGGGGCATCTAACTGTGAAATTATCATGTTTATTAAAATGGTCATTAGGTGAAAGAGAAGAGCCTGGACTACGTGTTGGTTGGGCAAACTCTGCAGTGCAAAAGTGGGACAAGAGAGGTGGAGAGAGTCAATGACTGAGATAATGGAGGAGGAGGGGAGAAAGGGAAGAAAGCAGAGAAGTCATGAATAGTGAGGGACTGGTAAAGAGAGTAAAAAGAGACTACTGTGAGCAGCATAGAAGGAAGTGGGGAATCCAGCACTGGAAGGTGCAGGTTCAGCAGCGGTGGAGCATGATGAGACAGGCTGGGGCTCTTGGATTTGTATTTGTCTTCTGATTTATGAGCCTTTGAATTCACCTTCTCAGGCTTTTCTGTGCAGCCATCAGGGCACAAACATAATTTAGAAAAAAATGGAACCTGAGAATTTTATGTGGTCACCTGTCTCCTGGAGCTGGAACTGTAAGAAAAACATCATGTAATTATGAGAATTATGAAACCATGAGCATTGGCAATACTGTAAATTTATCTGTATAAATTTCTAAGTCATATAATTGCCCTCCCCCTCAGTCCCCCAGAAGTCCTTTAATAGTACAGAAAAGCTGCATTTTTGCTTTGTTGATTGGATCATCGGGGCGGTCAGTGTCTCAGCTGGGACATGTTACATACAGAGCAGCCAAGCACAAACCAAAAAAGGTCCCAATTCTTCTTAGCAGGACAGTGATTCCACAAAGCACAAGTACAGATCCTTAGACAATTCTGAACTGTAAAATACTGTTAATTTTTGTTTCCCTTTATGATTGGAGTATTTTTAATATCAAAATAACTATCAGCATGTCAACAAATGTTTAACTGGAAGTGTGTGATAACCCCATTGTTCACTCTTGTGCTCTCTCTCTTAGAGATGTTTTCGTTCTGCAGGACAAACAGGAAAAAAATGGTGAAAAGGTTTTTGTCCTTCAAGTTTTTGAACACAGTCACAAAGTCAATGGAAGATGCCATTTTGGTATAGTCTCTTTTCAGAGTAGAACGGTATTATACAATAAAAATATTTTTTATACAAAAGAGACTTAAGAGTTTCAAATCTGCTGTTCAGATTCTCCCCATGTTAGCTCCTCATTGAGTTTTTTATGGTACACATTTGTTTGATCCCTCCATACAGAGTTCTATCAAATCTAATTGTCTCACTGTACAAGCTCCATTAGCTGAGTTATCTCTCTGCTCTGTTTTATCTGTAGTTATCAAACCAGTGGTAGTCAATGACATTTTAATGTTAAAAATATACAGCAGAAACTTTATTTCTATTGGGATTTTTAGAAATCAGGTTTCTAATATTTTCTTTCAATTAAGTACCATCATATTTCATGTATGACACACTTTAGAGACACATTAGTGAAAATGAGGCTCACTGGGGTCTTCATTAAGTCTCCAGCAGCTTAGACCTCCACGGGGCCAGTCTGTTTTGTAGGCGTACTGAACTTTGTCATTCTGACTGGCACCCTGCATCTAAATGTGTGGAAAACTATTGGTGGAACTATGGTGAATCTATTGACAAATGTCTCTTGCCATCTCTTTAAGGCAGAAGCACCCCCGGGGCCTGATTTGCTGTTTGTTTTATTTCTTGATGACATGTCTGCTTTGTCTGGAAAATCTGGTCTCTGTAAATGGAACAAGTGTGATTTTCCTCAGTATACTGTCTGCAGCACGATTGTCCTGCTGTTGTTGAAAGTCACAGAATTGTTTACCATTTGTAATTCTTCAGAGCTTAATCCAAATTGTCCCACTGTTGGTTCAGTATCAGCCACCTTATACCTGCATGGAATTGAACCCTCAGACCTTGTGGATGGATCCCTTAACAATCCTCAGGAGGTGAGAGCCATCGATGCCAAAGCTGTGAATTCTTGGTATTTCTGGCAGCCACTGGCTTCCCTTGTCAGTATAGCTTCAGTGAGGCCTAATGATAGGAACAGCTTTCCCTGTCCCTGGCTGTCCAGGGAGTGAGATCTGCAAAGCAGTTAATGCCTGTATCAGTAAGAAAACTGAGCAGCAGAAATGTAGCACTTTAAAAACTAACAAAATGATTTATTTGATGATGAGCTTTCATGGGACAGACCCACGTATCAGTAAGAGTTCATGTAATAATCTCTCAAATATTACATATAAATACCTGATACATGAGAATCATTGCACCCCAGCATTAAGCCCTGTTGCTGCGGGAGGGAAATATGACAGCTGTTTAACACACAACTAATTTTATACAAGAATTTAAGCCAGGAAGTGAAAAATACCATATTCATTTGAAAGGACAGTGGAAATTTTAGAGTCTGTCTACACTAGAAATGACACAGCAGCACGACTGCTCCACTTACTACAGTGATGAAAAGAGTTTCTTCTGCACTGAAATAAATCCTTTTCTCGGAGAGGCAGTAGCTAAGTAATGGAAGAATTCTTCCATCCACTTAGAGATGTCTGTGCTGGGGCTCAAGTCAGCTTAATTACATCACACAGGGTGATGTTGTTAAGCCATACTAAGCATCACTTATGTATGAAAGATGTAGTTTCTTACCTGGGAGTTTAGTCACTCTAGCAAATGCATGGGATCTTTAATGACCATAGGTGGTCAAAACTTTGATTTTATGTCTCATTCAAAAGTCTTGCTCACCTGCAGTGATTTTCATTACCAGGATTTCACAGTTTACAAGTATCTTTTTGGTTAATGTCTCAAATCTGAAAAGAAAAAAAAATACTAAAAAATTGTAAAGCAAGAGAAATAAGCTAAAATCCTAGTCAAGGTATACCCAGCTCAGTAATGCTCAGACATGACATAAGTATTGAGAATTTGTACATGAATAAAATTAAGAATTTTCTGGGGGGAAAGGTACCTGACTGTCAGAAAAAGGAATGTAAGCTATAAAATCCCGTGAAAAGTCACACAGACAAGAGTTAGACAAATGTGCTGTCTTTACTTAGCAAAGAAATCACAGAGGGTATGCAAATAGAGAACAAAAATGACACGTTTTTACTTGGTTCAAAGGCATTATCCATAATAACATCTGCAAAGTGTCTGCAATAAAAGGGTGTAAATTGGAATTTACATAGCAGTTTTGTAGAAATAGGTTCTGACTCAGAGCCTCAGATGAATGTCTCCAATAGGCAGAGTCAGCCCATACTAGAGCAACTTAACGAAAGACACATGCACTACCAGGATTTACCAGTTTGCCATCCTCTGCCTCTTACAATTTACCATGAATGTCAGCCATCATTTGTAATAAAAACTGGAATAACTGGATTAGGAATCTCTTCATCTGTTGAGCCTTGTTTGGAAAGCTCTTCTAAAAGATGCTAGATTGAGAGCCCTAGAAACAGAGGTCCTCTGTTTATGTTGATCACCTTCAGACTGGGATTAATATTCTGTTACTTAACTTCTGTTTGTAAGTAGATGAATTCTCCTGCTGGCTGGATTTTTGGCTTCCAAGGCTGCAGATGTTGTCCTCCACCCTCCTAACATTCCTGCCTTCCTTCTACCCCTCTGTAAATTGCATTTCTGTATCTGCAGGAAAGAAAATAGGGCTATTTCTTCCCACAAGGACAGAGAGGGAAAAAAGTTCCAAGGCTATGGCACTGGGTTGTCTAAATCAGAGAACCAGGTTTTTCTGGCACTCCTTACTACCAGCACTCCTGGCACTGCTAACAAGTAGATTTCCACAAGATTCACAGCACGCTTTGGTGGTCCAGTCTGTACAGTACTACAAGACTAGAACCAGCCTGGTTTGCATCTGTTCCTTTTCAGTCCGTCTTTATTACCTACCTTAATGAAAAGCAACTTAAGAACATGGACCTTCCCTTTCTTAGAAAAGTTCTGTATGGTGCAGGGAGTCATCTGTGAAAGCCAGACTCTGGCTGAAGATCTAAGATGTGGAGAGCCAGTTTTAGGTGATTTTACAGATGAGTCAGATTACCTTACACTCAGTTAAAATTCTCTTGGTCTACTTAAACCCATTTTACTTGTGTGTAAGGGAACCCAAGTTGGCATAACTTTTGGACATTGAGGATCTGCAAGAAGGTGTAATTTAAAATAGGGGCAACTACTTTTACTTACTCTTGCAGCTGACTTGTCAATGTGTATGATAGGTCATCTTAAGCTCCCTGACATATGTGTAGAGCTGTTTGTAATTAGTGGTAAGAATTGACCAGGGAGATTTACAGAGAATAACTGACAAAGTAGACTGGGAAAGCTGAAAATGTGGACTGAATCTGCACAGAGAAGACAGAAATTACAGGAACTGAAAGCAGGTAAAAAAGGTGAATATGAACTTAAAGACCTCAAAGAAATGGAAAAAAATGCATACCTTGAAGGCTAGTAACAAAGAATGGGAATTGTGAAGATGGCATAAAATGAAGACTTGCTGTGTCTGCTACTGCATTCAAAACACTCTGGCTGCATCTACACTAAGAGATAAATTTAAATTTATTTATATTGATTTTCTAATTTTGGAATTTATAAATCGTTTTTGACCACCCTCAGTTCACACCTTGCTCCCCACAAAGTGGAGTCATTGTTGCCACACACATATAGACTAACACTGACTGTTGCAGTAGTGCATTGTGGGAAGCTATCCCATAGTTCCCTCATCCCCATATCATTCTGGGTATGCTCACTGGTCTTGATGTCATCCTCCCCCACTGAGTTTAATCATTGCCCTCCCAATCCCTGAAAATATGTTGATCCATTGGAAATAATGCAGAAGACACTGAAAATTACAAGAAAGGATTTCTGCTTTCCCCACACATTACTTTGCCAACACTGGTGTAGCGACTGTATTCTCAGCTGGCCACCTACTCATCCTACCTCGCATCATTGCCAAAATGTGATCCCTGAAAATAATGCAGGGGGAAGAATCTAGGAAGAAAGAAATAATTTTTTATTTCCCCATACAATATTGTTAATTGAAAGAGTTTTTGGCTTTCCAGTGCACTATCTGGCTTCCATGCAATGACAGTGTTCTCAACTGGCCATCCATCCCACCTCCCATCATTGCCAAAACGTGATCCCTGGAAATCATGCAGGGTCCTGGGATGTTAGACTGAGAAGAGTGTAGGAGGAAATAATTGTTGATTTCCCCCTACACTCTATTGACAACATGGGTTCAGCGACAGTATTCTGAACTGGCCATCCATCCCACCTCCCATCATTGCAGAAAAAAAAAATGTTGGTTTTCCCTTGGCAGCAGCAAGCCCAGGTATGGGCCAAGGGAGCGGGGGTGCATTGGATGACCAACTGAAGTATTCTCCCCCATCAGCAGCAAGCCCCTTAGCCGCAGGGGGAGACTTTTCCCCATCGGCAGCATCGAGCCCCTTAGCCACTCAGGGAGATTTTTCCCTGGTGGCAGCAGCAAACCCTGGTATGGGCCAAGGGAGGGCGTGTCATTGGATGACCAGTTGAGCTGTTCCTTCCCCCAAAAGCCCCGAGTATCTTAACCACTGGGGAAGACTTCCCCACAGCAGCAGCAAAGCCCCCAGAAACTTAACTGTTGGGGGAGACTTCCCCATGGCGACAGCAAAGCCCTGCAGTATCTCAACAGCTTGGGGAAACTTCCCGACAGCGGCTGCAAAGTTCTCTCTTTCCTGCGTGACTGGCAGCATTGCCAACACCAAATGGTAGGCACATCCTTGTATTGGGTGGGGTTGGGGGCTACCCATGTGATGTGCATGAGTGCAGGAAAGACGCAGACTGTGTGGTTTCTGTGGGGGAGGGAATGGGGATTGGACACAAATGTAAACTGCTGAGAAGTTTCTTGGCGTGTTATGCGAGCACCACCCCCAGCACAGCCTTGTTGATATGTGGTACGGCGGGGCAGGGGCTGGCGCCAGGCAGTGCGAAAAAAAAAAATAGCAAGTGTACAGACAGTTGCAAACTCCCTGCAGGGCCTATTTGAATGGGTAGATGCGCACACCCTGCTATCAACATAGAAAGAAAGAAGCCATTTCTCAGGCTGTCATAAACTAACATGAGCCCACAGCTAAAGGCTTGCTGCTCCTGCTTGGAACGTCAAGCTCTTCCTGTTACTGGAGAGCAGAGGCCAGAGCGTAACCATGGGAGGGACATTGTGGGTTACATATGGGACACTACTGGAAGCTAATAAATTTGGTTTTAAGATGTGGCACTTCCACACTGGCCTTTAGTTGAACTTCTGAATTCAAGCTTGATGGTATACCCATCAGGTAACTGTGATTTTATAATCTCGAGGTTAGTGCTCCCTGAATCAAGCTAATGGTCTTTATGGTGAAGGCAGTCACGTGGTAAAATTGAGCTAACCAAATTAAATTTGAATTTATTTCACAGTGTAGATGCAGCCTCTGTAACAGCTGGAATGATAAAGACATTTAAATAAAAACAAAAAGCATATATGGGTTAGGCTGTGCTTAATTTGTGTTACTGTGGAAATTGCAGGTCCCTCAAAACTATGCTTACACTGCAGTTTTTATTTTAATTAACTTCCTTTGCACAGTCCACAATTTTGCATAAATTTTGAGGTTTGCAACTTTTCCCCATTAATACAGTAAGCCTCATTTATTTGAGGAGACAATGGTAGGGTGTGGGCTATCAGCCCCAAATCTGTCAGCCCTGTTTATGGCAGGGCTTGGGATGTCATCCCTGGAGTAGCAGGGATCTTGCTGTCTGCCTTCAGGCAAGCAGAGTTCTGGCTGTCCAACCTCTGTGGATGGTTGGAGCTCTGGTTTTCACTTCTATGTGGGCCATGGTTCTGGCTCTCAGTCATGCTGGCAGCCTGGGCTCTGATTCTCCGCCCTGCATATTAAGGACTAATATATTTGCGGAAGAATGTCAGGTTATCAAAAAATTAATAGATATAATACTCGAGTGTTTATATTGTTCCAGCAAGGTTTTCTTAAACAAATATGTCTTCTCTGTCTTTTTTTCAAATTACCATAATTAATGAAGGTGATTCAAGTAAGGCCTTCTATATCAGACAGTTGTGGTGCAAATATATCTGCACATGTTGAAATACTAGAATATGAGGGAAGTCAAATGAAATATTGTGATTTGCAACATGTACTTGGGGATGACTGAGACTTTCAAGACTGCAGAAAATAAAAAAATGGAGAGGTGAGAAAATGGCATGGGTATGAATTAAAGTTCTTAGACAGTATTCAGAGGAAATTACCATCATGGTTTTGACGGATGTCAGGTGTAGATCCCAAAAAGATACCGTACATGGCTGTACATGCCAGAGTGCCAGGACCTGGAAATAGAGCAAAAAGAAGGATGTGTTAGATAGACATGGTAAAGAATGACATGGAACAAAAAGGTTTAAACATGGATGAAGCAGTAAGGCCCATTCCAGGTAGAAAGTGATAGAAAGCCTTCATGCAGCCCCATCATCAGCCTGGTGGATGGGATTCAAAAAAGAAGCAGTGCTTCTGATTTATTGTAATGATGCCTGTTGAGCTCTCGCTCATCATCTTTTAGTGTAATCTCATGTCTCTAAAGGGAACCTAAATAATTTTAAGGGGGTCAACTTAGAGAGTCTGAAACATCATTCATTGCTGCTGACCTAAAGTTAAGATTCTAATCCAGGTTTCAAAAGTGCTTCTCAGAAAGGATATTTTTGATGCAAGAGACGTATATGAGCTGTGATGTCTATCAGAAGCTGCTACATTCTAAACACAGATTGTGGTGTTTTTCGTAATATACCCTGGAGTTCTCCCAGTCTCTGTCTACGAACCACTTCATTCCTTTGCCACTCCGCCAAATCCAGTGGAAATAAAGGACTCTGCATCTAATGCTGGACTCACTCCTAATTCTGTATCAACAGCTAATATACTTACGAACCCTCTTCAGCACCAAGTTAGTGACAGTCCTTTCGTAACAGGACATACGGCAAATAAAATTAGGCTAAATCCCTAATCTACAGCCCAAGCTGGTCTACGTCTCCTAAATTACCAGATTCTTATTAATAAAACAATGAGGAGTCCTGTGGCCCTTGAAGACTAAGGCTGAGTCTACATGAGCTCCCAACTTCAAAGGGAGCATGGTAAGTAAGATGTTGGGAGATTAGTAATGAAGTGCTGCAGTGCATATGCAGCACTTCATTAAGCTAATTCTCCCCCGCTGCAACTTTGAAGTGTCAAACTTTGAAATGCTGGCTTGTACGTAACCGTGACTAACCCACGGTCACTTTGAAGTCCTCAAAATTTTGCCTCTTCAAAGTTGCCGTGGGGGAGAAGTAGCTTAATGAAGTGCTGCATATGCACTGCAGCACTTCATGAGTAATCTCCCAACACCCTGCTTACCATGCTCCTTTCAAACCTGGGAGCTAGTGTAGACACAGCCTAAAAGATTTATTTGGGCATAAGCTTCAGTGGGTAAAACCCACTCCATTAGATTCTTATTAACATAACTGACCCACTGGTCAATTGCCACTCCAGACAAATTATGCTGGACTTACCATTCCACTGAACCCAGAATGGGTGACCTGGTTGTCTGAATGTATTTGGTGTAGAGAGTTTGATATCTCTGTGGTTAGTGGCTGCTGTACAGCAATTTCACTGGAAGCCAGATGGAAAGACTGGGTTACATCCTTTATCTCCCAGTCAGCTGAGGCTACAGTTGAGAACAGACTTCCAAATGTCTCAGAGACCAGGTAGCCAATTGTCTTTTGTGATTCCAAATGGAAAATGCAGTTTTTATAGGTAGGGAGATATCTAGAATGAGGGAGATACCCGTAAATGGAATCTGGCAGAAGGTACAAAGAAGTTGCTATGTTAACAAGTGTCAGAGGGGTAGCTGTGTTAATCTGTATCTGCAAAAAACAATGAGAAGTCCTGTGGCACCTTATAGACAGATATTTTGCATCTGACATTGCATCTGACAAAGCTGGTCTTTGCCCACGAAAGTTTATGCTCCAAAATATCTGTTAGTCTTTCAGGTGCTGCAGGAATTCTTGTTGTTTTTGCTATGTTGGGCGAAGTTGCACCTGCAGGGTCTAATCATGCATTCCACCGAGCTGGACTCCTAAACCAGCAGACAGATTGGCTCAGCTGCAAGGATCTCCCTTTCCAGGAGAGATAACTCTGTCATACTTTCTTCATTCTGGTCTACCATTCTTGGGCACACTATATATGAGCAGTGCCATGGGCCCACAGACAAGCTGAGAGCAGGGCCTGCCTCCCCACCCCTGGAAGGGGTGGAACCAAGGACAGAAGAGGCAGGGCTTAGGGCAGTCAGCACTGGGCTCCCCCAACACTCCCTCAGAGATGCACACAGAGCAGCAGCAATGTACTCTGCAGCATTTCAAAGGGGCCCAGAGCACTGTCCTTGGCTACTTCAGTAGCAGTGGCTGGAGCTGCGGGCCCCTTTGAAATACTGGGCCATGGGACAACTGTGCCATTTACCCCCCATCCCCAACAGCTGGTCTGGATTTGGGTCTTGATTATGAACCTGCCCGATACTCCTTTGAAGTTACCTCCTATTAGGTACCAAGAAACAGTAAATGTCCTCCCAATAAAAGAAATTTGGGCAGAAACTATCCCTCTTGTTCCCTAAGTCCTTTACAAAAATGAGCTAGAAATGCTGGAGCTCATCTCAGTAGTTCTTGGAATGACAATGTAGGACTTGCTACTCACAGCTGTTTGATCAGTCTCTAAAGTTCTCTGTTCCCTTCCATCTACCCCAAGCCTTTCACTTCAGGACCTCTGGAAGATTCTATCAAGTTTTTCAATGGAATGATCTGCACTATTAAGCAGGGGTTAACTGCAAACTTGGTGGACAATTGCCAGTGGCAGATAAGTCTTCAATATCCAGTTCAATACTATAGGAGGGAGCTTACTTATAGTCAACATCCAGGCATTGGAAATGTTCATCTCTCCGTTTTGAAATGGTGAAAAGGTTCAGCCTGTCTGTAGACTCACACTAGGAAAAACTCAAAAAATCAGTGTTCAAATGAGAGACAAATTTTATCCATCAGATTATTAATATTTCTTTATTCATGTTATATAGTGTCTAGGAGCACCAGATTTGGAACAGTCACCCCCATTGTGCTAGCCACTAGACAAATGATCATTCAAGATACCTCTTCTGTTCATTCCCTCTGAAGCACCTGCATTGCCCACTGCAAAAAGACAGGGTGCTGGTCTAGATGGAACATTGGTGTGGCCCATTATGGCCATTTTTGTTTTAAACATAGACCAACAAAAAAGGTCCCTGCTGTAAAAAGCCTTGGCTCTGTTAGTGAGCCAGAATTCTCCTCTTCATTGCCCTGCCATGGGGGTTCAGTTGCAACCTAGAAATGTCATGGCCAGGCTTCTGTGGCTATTCAGTCCTTGACCTCTCTACTGAGACCATGAATTAGTGGAATTTTTGGTCTTTTTACATGATATGGATACCTGGTCAGCAGGTTGTGAGCTGACACAAACATCTCATCTCTCATAGGCCACCATACAACTATAATATGTTGATGACCTGCAGTCATTGGCTACATCTACACTAGCCCCAAACTTCGAAATGGCCATTTGCGTAGCCATTTCGAAGTTTGGGGCTAGTGTAGACACGGCCATTAACTTGTAGAAACCGGTGATGCTCTATTACCAAGTACCCAGAGCTATCCATCTCCCACAAGATCCATAAGCAATTTTTACTTTATTCTCAATTTCCCAGGAAAGGTGGGCAAAATAAACTATCCACCAACTGCTGTGAAAATCCTTATGTTCTAATCTTTCTTCACGTGTCTACTCTTTTCTGGAGCACTTTCTCTCACTGCCCTCTTTCCCTGCACCCATTCTCCCCAGATTTTATTCACTAGTACATGACAGTTCCTGGACTTTTATTTAAAGCAGCCTTAACACTACCCTTCTACCACCTTTCTTTCTTTTCCTCATCAGTTTTCAGTGTAACTTCACTCACATGCCCTCAACCTATACCTCATCCGTTTTTGGACTCTGCTTCATTACTTCTCTTTTATTTCACGCTGCCTACATTTGTAAGTTGGCTATTGATATTGTGTTATGTCTTTCTTGAAATCTAGAATAAACTCTCCTATCTGTTATGCCTAGCCTGGTTAGATGGTAGAAAAATTCTGGCAAAATACTGAAAACAAATTTAAATGGAAAGTATATTCACCTAACTTGAGCAACAAGACTGTGTGTTTTTGCATGGTCTTTTGTAAATCATCATTCCTACAGAGATGGCGATTACATCTGCAGTTATGGATCAGAAATAATTTGATAGGCGAAGACCATGTGCAAGTATTCCAAGCCTTTATAAGAGAGGTGAGGAACTTGCAGGCTCTTGCTGGGGATGTGGGCTCAGGGGTGGGATCATGGGTGGACCCAGGATTTTGGGTACAGGATGAGGTTCAAGGTGCAGACTCCAGGAGAAAGTCTGGGTACGGTTTTCAGGCTCCAGAGGGAGTTATGGTGTGGAACCTCAGGCAACTTCCAACCTCAGGTAGGGGTAGGAGTGGGTGAGGAGTTCTGGCTCCAAATGAGCGGCACTCACCCTAGAGGGCTCATGGTTGGTGGCACAGCAGAGCTTAGGCAAGCTGCCTGCCTGCCCTGGATCCTGTGTGGCCCCTTTGTGGAGTAGCCAGTCCGCTCTTTGTGGTACGCACTGCCCGTACTTACAGGTGCCAACCCTGCAACTCCCATGTTAGGGACCTGCACAGTCAGTGCTGAGGACAGAGGCAACACACACAGCTTCCTTGATCTTCCCTCCAGCTAGAGGCTGCAGGGACATGCCAGCAAGCTGATGCTTATAGCTCTAGCCCCGTGGTGGGGTTGCCAAGGCATGGTACTTTCAGCCCTCAGTGGGGAAATGAAGCAGGCCAAATACAGACCGTGGTCTGTAGGTTCCCCACCCCGCTTTATAACATTGTTTTTCTGTTTACTGAGAGTAAAAGTCATATATTTCATTAGAAGTTGTAGAACAAGACTGATTATGGTTGTCTTTTGAGTTTGATTTTGTGTCTCTGTCCACACTGAAATAAAAATCCTAGCTGCCACTGGCCTGGATCCACTAACTTGATCTTTCCAGGCTCAAAATTGTTGTCTCGGTATTCAGGCTTGTCAGGCATCCAAGCTCCGGGACTTTGTCTGAGACCTTCCTCGGAGCTCGTGCTCCAACCAAGACCAATTGCCTGCACAGTAGTATACAGTTCTGCAACCAAGTCCTACAAGCCAGAGTGAGCTGACCCAGCCCAGCCACAGATGTTTAATTGCTGGGTAGATACACCCTTAGTCTTCACACTTTTTTGAACTGCTTGTGCAAAATGAACATTGGCTGGAATCCTAACCCTTAAATAACTTACTTATGTTTTAGATCATCCAGCGGGTCTTCAGAACCATTCAAGACTTCGAACTCCTCCACCTCCACTACCACATGCTCACACACCAAATCAGCATCATGCATCCTCCATCAACTCCCTAAACCGAGGGAACTTCACACCACGTAGCAACCCCAGCCCTGCTCCTACTGACCACTCTCTTTCTGGAGAGAACCCTGCCAGCACCCAAGAGCCAGCCCATGCTCAGGACAACTGGTTACTCAACAGCAACATCCCACTGGAGACGAGGTAGGGGTTGGGTTTTTTCAGTTTTTTACAGTGTTCCATATTCAGCTTAGTGTGTACCACAGAGAAATACTAGAGCTACAAGATGAGTAGGTAATAGATTTTATTGGACCATCTTCTGTTAGTGAGAGAGACAAACTTGTAAGCTTACACAGAGCTCTCCTTCAGGTCTGTGTAAGCTCAAAAGCTTGTCTCACCAATAGAAGTAAGTCAAATAAAAGATATAACCTCATCCACTTTGTCTTTCTAAAGTCCTGGGACCAACGTGACTACAACAACACTGTGTTTATAGAGATATATGTCTGTTTAGTCAGTGGTTCCGCTTGTGAACCGGTGTGTAATTTATGCATTCCAAGTTTGTATACATTATTACTTATATCTTTTATTTGGACTAAGATGGAAGGAAATTGTTCTGCTTCCACAGACGGGCATTATTATGGGTACTAATCACTTATACAGTTTTTTCCCCATTTAAAATTAAAACCAGAAATGTAGATTTAAAATGTTTTTTCGTAATGTATTTTCTTCCCATGTGGTGGGATAAATTAATATTCTAGTTATGAAACTGAAATCTGTCAATATGTTGAAAAGAGTTAACCTTTTAATTGTGCCACATCCAGCAGATATAATTGTAGTATATAATGCAGGTAAGGCTGATCTTCTTAGAACTAATGGGAAAATGGGGAATATAGTGCTGCATTTTACTACCTGTATTATTGCTTCAAGAAGTTGTGAACACTGAAGGGTGGCACACGAGTCAATCAATATTGCTTCTATTAACTTTTCATGTTCTTTTCCACATCTCCTGTCTTTCAGGTACTGAGTAATTTTATGTCTCAGTATTGTCCTTACCTATCATAAGAAACATTCCTCTGTTTAAAGTGTTCTTGCTTCCTAACATTTATTAAGATTTCAGCAAATCTATCAAGGATCTAAAAGTGAAACCACCCAGTATTGTGGGAGGTTTTATCTGGATTTTACATTATTGAAGTTGCATATTTATGAAGAAGTAAACTTACTATACATTAGAAATGGTCTGTAGATGTTTGTGGTACCTGGTAACTGTTGTATTCCTGTCTACTCTTAACACAGTCAACATGAGCAATGTGTAAAATTGCCAGCTGTTTGCTTGGAGAACAACAAACATAAATCTGTATAATTCAGGTTAAGAAATGCTTCCTCATTTAGTAACAAGAAGGTGAAAATGAGTCCAATCTATCTGGCTGTGTCTACACTAGCCCCCTTCTTCAAAGGGGGCATGGTAATCAGTCTGCGTGGAGAATGCTTATGAAGTGTTGTGATGAATATGCAGTACTTCATTAGGTTAATCCCCCGCGACAACTTCCAGGTGTCAGACTTCGAAATGCCTGCATGCCGTGTAGCCATTTAGCACCTGTGCTAATTCTAAGTGCCTTTTTTGGGGAGTAAAGGCACTTTGAAGTAGCATGGGCATGTCGAAGTGCCCACGGCCACACACCATGCCGGCACTTCGAAGTTTGACACTTCAAAGTACTCATGGGGAGAATTAGCCTAATGAAGTGCTACATATTCATCCCAGCACTACATTAGTATTCTCTGCTCAGCCTGATTACCATTCCCACTTCAAAGAAGGGGGCTAATGTAGACACAACCTCTATGATGCATAGAGACAACGATCCATTAGATCCCACATAATCTTAGATTGAGCCATATTCTTTGGTTCTTTGGGATTTTGCCAGACATTCTGGATATTCCTGATTTAGTAATGTTCTGCATGCTTCCCTGCCATATTACGCTGCAGGGTATGCTACACACCTACAACTACTTAGATAATGAAAAGGATGCTGGTGGCGTTATTGAAAAAACAGCCCGAGTAGAAATACCTCTCACCCACTCTTGATGTTTTGCTTCTACAGCTTCTGGATAATAGATGAAGCTGCTAATTCTCTTGCTGCTTTCCGTCTGCTTGTGTTCACAGCAGGAAGATAAGACAGTAGTGAGAGAGGGAAGACACGCATGCCTGGCTGGACACACCCAACCTCTCTCACACAGATACACCTGTGCACAATGAATCCTGAGCATGTACATGCACCCACACTAGGGTCTTGTCTAGATAGTGAGTTGGTGGGCAGAATGCTGGAGTATAAATCCGCAGCATGCTACCCTGCTGCTCTCTAATGGATTGTGTGGTCCCTGATACCACACATTAAAAGTTCCGTAGTGGGCTTTGATGTACTGTTTCAAAGCAGGGTAGATCAGGGTGCTGTAGGGAACTTTTAATGCACAGTAGTAGGGTCTGTATGGCCAGTTAGTGTGTATTGTTTACATCCCAGCTTGCCTCTCGCTGTCTCGACATGCCCTAATACACTCTATCACAAACATGCACACAGTTTTTCCGGTTCACCAATTATCTGCCTTTCCCACCAAATCTATTTTCTTCCAAGCCAGAGCTCGTTATATAGTTCCTCAACCACACTTCCTTACAGCTGGGCCTCTTCCGGAGTCTTGACTCAAGACTTCCCCTGAAGACAGATGAAAAGAACTCCAGTTCATCTTGCAGAATTACACCCTCTTTCTCCAGAGATTGTGCTCTACCATTCTCTTTGCCTAAGGAGAGAGCTACCTGAGTCCCTCTTTGTTCCCGGCCTTGATACCTGTTTCTTCCACTCCCTAAGTCTGAGGGGGTGTCTTCTGAAGCTAAATCAGGGAATACAAATTCATTTAACTGCCCTAGCTAAATGAACAAATCACCAGGAGTCTGTTTACTAAGCCTCCAGACCAAGCTAAGGGCCAAGTTTGTCAGTCCTTTGCAGCTTGACTCTCACTGAGATCAAAGAGTATCTCATGCATCCACTCTAGGGCAGATTCTGCCCAGCTGAGACACCAAAGCAGCACTGCTGAGAACATTAGTTTTTAAAAGCAGATGTATATTTTGATCTATCTGGGTAGGAGCCATGTTTATAGACTCCTCTGAATCTCCAGATTATGTCCCAGTTTCATGTTTTTATAGCATTTCATGCTAATTGATTTCTCAGGGACTGACTGATTAAAACTCAACTAAAAAAACTGGCCCTAAAAGATTAGGACAAAATTGCATGTTAGTACTGCATATGTGATTTGGCCATAGTTGTAGTAATTTTAATAGGGTACAAACTCTACTGCATATATACTCCAGCAGTGAAGTTTACACGTTTTCTTTATGGAGGAAATTTACATCCGAGCTTATCCTGCTCCCAGTTTTGCAGCCCTTCCCCTTCTATGAGTAGTCCCTTTGATTTCAGTCCCTTTGATTTCAGTGAGATTGCTCCAGGATCAGACCTTTAGCTATCTGGGCTCCACATGAGACTAACCCATTTTTAAATGTGTTACCTCCATATTGTCTCAGGATTTGAGTACATACTATATAATAAATAGCATGAAAATGGACAATATCAACTAAAGCCCTAACAACCTAGAAGAAATGGAGTGAAAAATAAAAAATGCAATGGTCATCAGATCTAGCAGACTGTACTCATTTTAAAAAATCCACCCTTCAGTGGATTTACGTCAGCCAAATCATGCACATTCTTCGTCTATGTAATAATGTTATTATAATGGCTTTACTCTGCCCTTTCTTTTGTGACAAAACTAAAAAGCAGTCTTGTAGCACTTCAAAGACTAGCAAAATGATTTATTATGTTCCCTTGTTGCATCTTGCATGAATTTAGACAGTAAGCCCTTTGGCAGAAAGGTCTTGCCTTTTGTGGGTCTCTGGTACCTACTCCCACACCCAAAATAAATACTAACCTGGTTTTATGGAATCAGTGGTGGAACCTCAGAGTTAAAGGCTCTCCCCTGAAAATGTCACACTCTTAGATGTCCGTATTCATGGGTCATGAGGGAGAGCAAACGGGCATCAGAAATCATAACAGTTACAGTGATGCATGGAGAAAAAGAGAGAGACAGTCTGTCAGGTACCAGGAGCCCAGACTATATGCCCCTGTTAAACTGGACACTCTGACACATCCTTAACTGTAGCATCCTCCACTGAAATAGGTCTAGTGAATGTTTCTCCAAACTTGAAGAAGCGGATTTTATTGCATATTTCTTAACTGTCATAGGCAGATTGGTGAATTAATATTATTGCTCCTAACCAAATGGGTCATCTAGAATTTACTCAGAAAAAGTTGTCCTTGTATGTAGGTTAAAGCTTTCACTTGCCTCACAAACTCTTGTCATTGTTACTTGATCCTGGATGTCATTACTCTATAAATTGATATTGAATAGAAAACTGGTTATTTGGTAATCAATTATATCTCTTCCAACTCATCAGCTTCAAGGGCATTATATTTCCTTTATATTTGGTTATGATGACAAGTATTATTTGAGAGTTTTCCAGACAAAGAAGGGGTAAAAAGCTTCTGTTTTCTAATACTGAATTAGAAACTAGTAATTCAATGGGTCATCATCAACGGATCACTGTTCCCCAACTGAATAAACTATTAGTATAATAAGGTACGTTGTAGAGATAGTGGTAACAAAGAGACTGCAATGCTTGGAGCATTAGAAACATGGTAAATCTTATCTCTGACATGCACGGATTTTTCCTTTACTTCTGTGAGAGATCTCAGAGACCGTTGTTCAGGTTTCTCCTTCACACTTGAGAGCAGCATTCTTTCTTCAGTTTATGGCAGCTGTGTAGTTCCTTCTCACTGCAAAAATCTAAATACTTAGGGATCAGAAAGATCAGCAACTACTGGAATAATAAATAAGGAAACCACAATAGATTAAAGTTTTAAAAATAAATTCTATCCCAGAGAAGATAATCCAAGAATTAGGACCTTTGAAGTATAAATATATGGTGTTGTGATAATCTCATGTCAAAAATTGAATTGTATTTCTGTTGAATATCCATTTTTGTAATCCCACATTAGCCAGCACAAAGGAAAAAACATAAAGAGAAAGCTATTTTGTTTAAACTGAGACCATTATAAGATAGAAAATATGTATAGAGCACTTGATCAAAAACCTCTTCCACCCCAAATTTGAAGGTATTTGGTTTTGATGTTTAATAACCTTGGGGCCATTTGTAGAGTTCAAATCTGAGTTCAGCGTTTGAATGATCTGATGAAAGGATGTTCAGAATGGAAGGTTGAGTGAGAACAGGCTGAGTTTAACGAAAAAACAACAAATGCATAGTATAGGTTTTCAAAATCTTATAAATACTGTGCCTATTAGAATTTCATATGTTGATGGAAGAGAAGTCTATCCACACATTTCCTCCTTCCCTCTTTTTTCTTTTCCCCTTACCCCTCTCCTCTTTTCCTCTATTCTCTTTTTCCTTCTCCCTCCTTTTCTGCTTTAAAAGCAATTTACTGTATGAAAACATCTGCCCGGGACTGAAAGCTTATAAATGAGTATTTCTCTACATGTTTTTCCTGTTCTTTATTCCTCCCTTTTTTCTCTGACCTCTCCTTTCTGCTCCAGTAAATGTGACCTTGCAGTGAACAATTAAATGCCAGCTGAGTTGTCCATTTGTTTGGCACAGCTGTAGCTTCAGAACAATTGTGGTCCCAGAAAATTTCAGAGGACCAGATTACAGCTCCCAACTCCTGTTGAATTAAGATCTTACAGGTCTATCTCAAATAAACCACTACTCAGCCTAGGTAAGCAGGTAGAATGTGGCCCATGATAGAGGAAGAGTGCAGTTGTATAACATTGCCAATGTAGCTCAGTGTGTGACCAGTCCGTGAGTGACATTCATCAAAAGATCACATAACCTGGTGTTCTGTCACGTTATTCACAGTTCACAGTTGAAATACATGAAATCATCAGTTTTGCACAGATTTTAACTATTCATAAACCTTTACTGATTGCTGTGTTGTTCGGTGCTTTGCATTTTATTCTCTAAAGACTCTGGGCTAATGCACTGCTTCCTTACGACATTGAACAAAGCATCCGACTTTTCCTGAATTTTTGTGGAATGCAAGGAAGCAATAAATACTTGGGGATGGGTTGATATTTTGAATGCTGTGTCTCAGCTCAGACACGCTGATCCACTCTATTTGAAAACTATGAATATGAGTCACATTCCTTTTTCTGGGATCAGTTGCAGATCTGTGCTGTCAATGCAGCCCATAATCAGTAAAGCAGGGGCTTGAACTAAACAAGTACTGGCATTAGCAAGAAGGCAGAGAAGAAGAGATGAAAACTAAGGTTAAGGACACTTTAAATAAAAGGAGATTTGCATAAGGTGGCAGTACTGAAGTTTCCCTTGGTATGTCCTGATACCTGAAATCAGTTTCTGTGACACAGTAGGCCAGGAGGTCACAATTCAACCTCTGACTGACTTTGGCACCTTGAATACCTTCTCTCTGTGCCTCTTTTTCCATCTCTAAGGCCGTATCTACACTAGCCCAAAACTTCGAAACGGCCATGCTAATGGCCATTTCGAAGTTTACTAATGAAGAGCTGAAATACATATTCAGCACCTCATTAGAATGCTGGCAGCTGCGGCACTTTGAAATTGACGTGGCTCATCGCGGCGTGGCTCGTCCAGACGGGGCTCCTGTTCAAAAGGACACTGGCAACTTCGAAATCCCCTTATTCCTGTCTGCTGTTAGGAATAAGAGGATTTCGAAGTTGCGGGGGTCCTTTTGAAAAGGAGCCCCATCTGGACGAGCTGCGCAGCGATGAGCCTCCTCAATTTCGAAGTGCCGCAGCTGCCAGCATTCTAATGAGGTGCTGAATATGTATTTCAGCACTTCATTAGTAAAGTTCGAAATGGCCATTTGCATGGCCATTTTGAAGTTTTGGGCTAGTGTAGACGTAGCCTAAATGTTTGTGAAGAGCTTTGAAATCCTCAATGGTACTATAGAACATCCATATATAATTATAAAGCATTTGAAGTTGAGTGGTTGGCTCTGGGTCAATCCTTCTACCCCACAACCAGAAGCGTTAGGAAGTTTAGGCTGTATGGCTCTGGATTTGGCTCACCTCCATATAAATACAATCAAAACTAGGAATGGGAAAGACGTTTCTAGGTTTTGCCCCTCAGTATTTGAGAGAATGTTTGTTTAAAAGGTGCACATGGAGCAAACCCCAGATATCACAACCACTAAATATCAGACTAACATTGGACCACTTACATAAGTAAAATGATTAGATTAAGTAATCATTTCAAAGCACGACACAGACATTTAAACAAAACAGAGAGAGTCCATCTGGTTAAGTTCTCGGCTGGAAATAAGTGATGGCACAAGGTGGACCCATGGTATTGACTGTACTTTGGTAGTATATTCAGCCTTCACACAGCAACAGACATTAATGCAGACTCATTATTGGAGTACAGCTTTGCAAAATTAAGATTTGGTTTATTGAATCCAGCAGATCAAAAAGTTCATGCATATTTTCTCTGAAGTGGCAGCAAAATAATAATGAATGTACATAGACATAAAAACTCTGGCTTTATATATATGCACACAGTGACGTGTGTATGTATTTATATATACATATATATATTTGTATACACATACTTAGAAGTGAACATTCTTAAATGCTGTATATGTATATGTGTAATATCCTATACATATAAATATATAGTCCATCATTCTAATTCCATGCACAGCTGCACTATAACCATTGTGATTTATAAGATCACACTTCATAGATGCATGACTCACTGGCTTCATTCATGTTTCCATATGTATGTAGAAACATAGCAAAGCAGACATTCCTAGAGACATTGCAGGACAACCTCATTGAGATGGACATTCTCACCTCCTCCCGACATGACGGTGCTTACAATGATGGGTATGTGACAATTACGTGGTCTTCCTATTTACTGTAAAGTCATGATCTTTGCATGAGAGCATTTAGTCACTTCAGTGATGTTTTAAGGGCAATGCCTTTTTTGCCTCTTCTAAGATGGCTTAAAAAATAAGGTTCTTGAGCTTGGAGCACAGCATCCTGTACATATTAATGGAAGTCTCATTAATATGTTGATGATCATAGCATCTCATTGGCTGTCTTTGCCATTTTGAATATCATTTCACTGATAAGATATGTCTGTACCAATTTATTGTCATCTACAAACAAAGGTTACCTGTATTTCAGGGAAGACTTTAAACTGCTGTGAGGGTGGCTTAACAATATTACAGATGTTGACCATATACTTCCCAGGTTTGTTGCCTCATAATAATACAGAATTATTTTTTGACATTATAGAAGTGATGATGGGGCATCTCTTTAAAGCTGGGCCTTTGGTGTTGACTTAGCATCTCATTTTGATGATGCTTCTTAAATTTAACTTTTGATCATGTAACTTTTAGTTACAAATTGCTTCTAAAGCACATACTGTGTGGAAGTGATTTCCTAATTTAATAATCATCATCAGCCATAATACTGCTTTGTATATTTGAACACTTGCAGATGCCTCTTCAATGGGGACCAAATAAATCTGTAGCTAGATAAAGCAAATAAATGAATTTAGCTGTGCAGACACTGCTTCAAGAATTAACATAGACTAATAGTGGAAATGATGAGTTATGCTCTAGCAACCATTATTTTGTACAGTTAATTAACTAGTTTGCAGAAGTAGTATAAACATTGTGTTGAAAGAAAATCCACATTGATTTATGTTGCACAAATTGTTCCATGACTTTTCTTCACAGCAATGTTTCTGCATGTGAGAGCTTTTCCCTGTTATTACATGTGTCTTTGAGATGGAAACATTGGGCCATATTCTGTACTGGCATAAAGCAGGAAAACCCCATTAACTTCATTGGGGCAGTACGTTTTATCACCACTCAGGATCTGGCCTACCAAATCAAGATTTAAATACTAGCTGAACTGGACCTGATTCTGATTCCACAGTAGTGGAGTTACTCTTGATTTATACTGGCCTAGAGGGGAGAATCAAGCAACCATCCCTACCACCATTTCGGCTTCCTTTCCCTTCAGTCCTATAGAAAACATAGGAATAGAGGGATTCAGGTACCTTCTATTTCTCAGGATCTTTTCCTGAAAATTGGAAACTTCTTTTGTATTATGAACCAACTCCCATGGAGATTAAAGGGGATTCTTCCCTTTTGGATTTAGTGAGACTTGTTCAAAGACCTTACATTACTGTCTCCAAAGCCACACATAAAACAAATAGGATAAAATATGGCTGCTGTCAAAATATTGGGATCGAAAACCATGGATGATGTGACAATTTGTAGACCATGAAAGGACCTGATCTCCCTTTTCCCCATCTCAATTCAGCAAAACAAAACAAAGCTCTCTTGTGGCTTTGGGTAAATTTTCATATTTTCCCTTCCCCCACCCCACCCCGGCCTCCAGCTTGCTTCCATTAAAATTAAATTAGAAGTTTCAGTGGGAGCAGGCTCAGGCTGTCAGTCCTGCCTGCAAGAATTGATCTGTTCTAGCTGTGCTTGGGACCTCCCATTTCACTGTATTGTGAATTTTCCTGTGGAGATGTCTCTTCTTGTCGAAGAATTCTCTGCAGCTTTGTTGGCACTGTGATGTTTTTCCTTTACTTTTTGTGACTTCTGTTTCTGTTCTTCTCTCCTGTGCATGGTATCCATGTATTTACAAAACATTGTGTGAAGCTGGTTACTTCACGCCAACAGCAGCCACTGTCTCTAAGCTATGAATTCTGCCTCTGCTTTTATTTTTGTGAGGAGTCATCTGCTCTTTGTCTTTTCTTTCCTCAGGCACTTCCTGTTTAAACCCGGAGGCACATCTCCCCTCTTTTGTACTACATCGCCAGGATATCCCCTGACGTCCAGCACCGTGTACTCACCTCCCCCTAGACCCCTACCCAGAAGTACCTTCTCTAGGCCCACCTTTAATCTGAAGAAACCCTATAAGTACTGTAACTGGAAATGTGCTGCTCTGAGTGCCATTATCATCTCAGTCACGTTGGTGATCCTGCTTGCTTATTTTATTGGTAAGCATATTCCACTTTTCAATCTTTTTATCCCTTGTCCTCAGTACCACGTGTTGCTAACATTTGGGAATGCAAGATCAAGTTGGTAACTAACAAGTAAGGCCTCTGAGGGGTTGTCTAGTTGACTTAGCGTGTGGCAAGCTGCAGGTAAATCTACAGCCAGTACACTGAACACTGTCTGCATGGACCATGCCACTGCAAACTCAGTCTTCTCTAGTGTGCTTTGACATATTCCAGTCTCAAACAGCAGCAAGTCATTGTGCACTAGGGAACTTCTAGTGTGTGGTAGCTGGGCCACATGGACCATCGATGCTCAGCGGGCTGAGACACTGTAGCTGTACATCACAGCTTGCTGTGCGCTATCTCTCTGTCTAAACATGTCTTGAATCCTTGTGTAAGCTCATTGACTTTGGTGGGTGTTGCAGGGCTGGGTTCACTTTATTGAAAAGTACCAGCAAGGTTTCCCTTTCCATATGCTATTTGTAAAAAGTTTCAGCTGCTTCTTTTCTGCTGAAAAAAAGTTGCAATCAGCTAGAATGACACAAGCCCACCTGCAATAAAGCGTAGGAAAGAGATGGGGATCCTAATTGTGCTCCCATCAAAGTCAGTGGGAGCTGAGTCAGACTCTAAATCCTAAAATGTTGACTCTGTTCTTAATCAAGCAAAATCTCCTCTTGGCTTGGAGTTGAATGTGCTTCTCTTACTTATACGAGTAATTGTTTGGAAATTAATGGAAGTACTTGTGTGAGTAAAGGGAACAGTCTCGGAATTTTAGTAGAGTGAAAAAGTAGTTCAGGGGCTTAGGACCATCAGGACATTTTGAGCTTTAGTGGAATAATTTAACTTTGAAATACTGAAGATCTGGAAGTTTTGCTGCCCAGTTGCAGCCGTGCAATGGCAGTTTTGTTTGAGCTTTGCCTGCAGTTGGTTTCCTGTACTTCCAGTGCTTATAGCAAAGAGCAATTAAATTATTAAGGTGAAAATAGTATTCGTCAACATCTAAGGTGTAGGTAGTACTCTTCATTTCTTTTCCTTTTTTGATGATAAACCTTGTTTTAATTTTAAAGGTTTTTTTGGTAGACACCTCTTTTAACACCTCAATGATACGAACTGTTATGATGATCCCAAGGCTGTAGCCACAGGTGAAAGAGCCTGTTCTCTGTCACGAAGAAGGTGTTGTCTTTGAGTTCACATTAACTTCCTATGGGCTAATGAGCTGTAAAATATTGCAATTGGAAGTAGCAAACCCCATTACCTGGATTGAAAGATAATTTGTTTTCATTTCAGATGTGTATATTACGACTACCACCAATGATCAGTGTCACCATGTCTCCTTTATGTGTGCTCAGTGCCCTTTTTGTTTTTTTTAAAAAAGGGAGCTTGTACTCAGCTGCCTCCCCGCTGTCCCCCCCAGCCAACCCAGCGGCTGGGGCTGCTAAGGTGCCAGTACTCAGTACCATAAAGTACCAGCACGAAAAAAGTACTGTGTGTACTGCTCAAATGACTGAATCTTTTCCATTCCTGATTCGTATTACACTTTGGTCACTTTTATGCCAACTGTAATAGAAGCAGAAATAATTAATTAATCAACACTAAATCAGTAATAGTTTGATGGAATATAGAGTCACTTTTCATTGTTTGTTACTTAATGTTTGAGCCTGTCTGTCTCATTTATGGAACATTCTCCTTACGTACAGACCTGGGCTCCATTGGACATTATCTCTGTGTGTCAGAAGAATCTATTCGTAGCTCACTAAAAACTTTGTTGCCCATTCTTTATGACTGTGGATGTATACACATTTGGCTTTGTTACAGACAGACCTGGAAGGCTGACTTGCCTCTTACTGATCTGTTCAAAAACCTTCTCCAACAGTTTTGAAAAGAGCAGAGCCTGGATTTAATTCACAGATAATATGGTTAAAAATTATGTTCATGGGGTTATGCTAAGGTCCTTTTCTCCCATTTACATGAATCCCGTGCACTATGTGTGGCTGGCAAGGTGCCAGGAATGGTGGTCAGGTTGGACTGTCATAATTATGGGTCATTTTTGCTAAATTCTAAAAGAACTATTAATTATTAAAAATAAAATTCATTGGTTCAGTACAGCATAAACATATTTAACAAAGAGTATCGCTGCCAGAGCCACTGATTTAATCAGTGGGCAAAAAAGCAATAATTTAATTAGATTTTGATGAAAAAATGTGTTTAATTTCAAGTATAATCTATTATTAATTAGTATAATGAGAGACTCTGACTGGGCTTCCTAATTAACTCATTTAAAAATTATGAATAACCTTTTCATTTGTAATTATTTTCTACATCCTGTTAAGTTGCAGATAAGAATTGTATCACCTATGCCAAAAAAATCACTTTCACCAGCTTCTCACAAAATGGGTTGTCTCCTGATCAAAAAAGTTTTTAATGAGTATGTTTGTTCTGTTCTGTTTAAAAAATAAGTGCTTTTGTATTGTCAGATCACTGATATTTATGTACTTCTGCATTCCTTACTCATGTTGAGTAGTATGTCACTGCTATTGATTTCACTGAGACTGTTTGAATTGTTAAAGTATTGTTGAACATGAATAAGAGTGGCAAAATAAAGCCCTTATTATGCCTAGAGAATGTTGATAACTTGGCTGGTTGCCACTGGCTATTGTTAAAGTAATCATTGAAATTCTCTTTTATGACCATTGGCCCAACCCAAAAGAAGTGGAAGTCAATGGATAGACTCCCATTAAAGTGAGCAAGCTTTGGATCAAAGCCCATAGCAATGCTTTGGAGTTTAATTCTCTTTTTATCCACCTACCTGTTGATACTAATACTCCAGTCCACTGGGGAAGGTAGTGTGCCAGAATTCTATTCACAACACAATTCTCCATTCAAATTAAAAGGAAAAGAAAACCCTACCTTTGGCAGAACTTTCTTAGGCTGAAAATAGCCAGGGTCTTCATGAACCCACCAGGGACTTTGCTATTCCTAATAGATTTTATGTGTTGATGATGTGAAGAAAGAGGTGAGGTGGGTTCAACAATATCTTTAATGGGACCAGCTTCCCTTGGTGAAAGAGACAATCTGTCAGGCTTTCACAGAACTCTTGCTTAGGTCTGGAATAGATGGATGAATAGACTGACTTGGCATGAAAACAGAGAACCATTAGGAACGTTTTGAAGATCTTTGCAGGAGATGGTTGCATTTTTAAAAACACATCTGCAGTATCCACTATATTACCTATTTTAAGACTGAAAAGCCATAGAGCAACAGGTGTATGTCTATTTTTACAACTGAGTTATGCTTTTTAGTACTCTGGCTTATTTATGTGACTGTTCTTTCATTTCAAAGCCATTGGGTTAGGTGCAGGTGGAAAAGAAGCGAGAGTCCCAATAAACTCAGGCCTTGTCTCCACTATGTGGTCAATCAAACCAGCAGGGATTGATCTACCAGCCATCAATTTATCATGTCTAATCCACACACAATAAATCGATCTCTGAGCTCATGCCCATTGGTGCTGGTACTCCACCAAGATGAGAAGAGTAGCCCGAATTGACAGGAGGTCAGCCACTGTCAATCTTACCGTGTGCAAGATGCTGCGGTATGTACATCGACTTCCACCATGCTGTTTGCATAGCTGAAGTAGATTGGTGGTGCAGGCAAATGTAGACAAGTCATTAATGACTGGAACCCTGTGTAAACATTGTGATTTAGCTGAAGCTTTTGCAGAGATGAATACCTGGTCTTGAAAGATAATGGCAAGCAAAGTACAAAAAAGCATAGCAAGCACCAGAGGTTATTTTTCATTGGAATTGACCTGCTTTAGATTCACTTTTTACCATCTTTTCAAATATTCATGGAAACTACATTAAGTCAATGGCGACAGTGTACACAGTGGCAGTGCACTGCATGCACTGACAGCTAATTCATACTGATATGTGTATGTATATATGCAGACTTATATGCAAATCCTGAAGACACATCACAGGCCAGTCTTGAAAGGTGCATATGCCACAGAGAAAAACTTTTTTAGGTCAAGACTGCAACATAAAAACTTCAAGAGCAGTGAAATAAGAACCACTAAAAGGAAAGACTTCTTTAGGCAGCCTGTAACTAATCTGCAAATTTGCAGTTCCTAGAGGTCATGGAAACACATGTTATGGCTGTAATTTTAATAGAAATTGTTCATTGGGGGACTATTTGTACTATTTACAGCTGTAATAAGGATGATCAAGTCCTGTGCTCTAGAATATTAAAGAGTGAAACTGGCAGTAGGGTCAGGAAGGATTTTTTTCCGCCTCATACCAAAAAAGTCAGTAATCTCCAAATCCTGACGCCTTTGCTGCAGGTATGGAGGGCTTTGCTTGCAGTGAAACAAGGCTTGTTCCACTGTACAGTACCTGAATAGGATTTGGGGATCCTGCATGCCACAGGGCACAGCCGAGCAAAAGCTCTGTATCTCTGAGAGGGAGGGTGGGTTAGATGGATCTCCTGCTATGCAGATATGCTGCCCGTTGTGTCTGCATGTGTGATAGGAACAAGGGCTGCCAGGACAGCTTTGTGGAGAAGCTCTCTGCTATCACTCCCCATCTTGGGAGGAAGAATTCTGTCACCATAGAGTTCATAGGCATTAGAAGTGGAAAAGGCTTGTTAGATTATCCAGCTTTCTCATGCCGACCAGCTGCATGGCTGGATGCTAGGAACAGTATTGGCTTCTAAGTGAATTAGGGATGGAGAATAGTTGCTTTCATCTGAAACAGAAGAAGTATTTTCCTGATCCAGTTACCAGGCCAGATGGATGTATAATTTGATGTAGTAAAGCACTTGCTATTTTCCTGCATTTTAAGCATGTACTGTGGTTGCATTTCACAAACAGCAAAGGAGATGTGCATTTGATTCAAATTAAAGATATGGATGGAAAGTGTATTACAGAGCCAAAATAGCCCCTCATTTGAGTGGAGTCAGATCACTCTCTGCTATTTCAGCTCTCACATTTATTTAAACCCCTAACAGCCACTGTTTCACTTAGAGCTGCATTGCTCATAACCAGGAAAATTCTTCAACAATAAAATGGTTCCAGCAATGTGATGTGTTTATAAAACAACTTTCTTGTCATTGTCAGAAGATTGTCCCAAAAGCTGACATGACTTCAGTTTACCCTTTATCCTTTGATGCCATATTCTAACCTTTGTTCAGATCAGCATTCCGAAGTGTTTGTAATTATCTTGCTATGCATTTCCCATACAGCAGTTACCATGGTGTCTGGGCACCACCTGAAATCAATAGGAGAAGTCACTAATACAGCATTCTTCAGCTTGTGCTGTGTGGGTTTTTTTAGCCTATATTTACACTGACATATTAAGGCTTTCACTCACACGAAAATATAGCCCAATATTTTACCCTACCAATTAGTTTCCTTAATTTTGTTTTCTTCTCTAATCCAAGATTAAGGGTTCTCTTATCCTTTTAATTAGCAGGATTCTTTCTGTTCCTTATTGCCATCTAATCTCATTCCAGAAAGACACAAACAGCACTCCAAAGGATTCTTGGTGACAAATTCTTTATTATACATTGTGATCTGTTTTTTAGAGCAGGGGAATTGGCACCAGGATCCTGTCTTCTCTTCTTGGTTCTTTCACAATCCCACTGAATTACTGCTCACATTTCAGTTAATATTTGTGTTGTGCACTTATTTTCTGGGTATTGTGTGAATTAATGAATGAATATGTGTAAAACACTGAGACCCAGTGGTGAAAGGTGCGATAAAAGTGAAAATGTTATTATTCATCCACAAGTGTTGTTATGATATACCAGCTATATTTAGACCTAGATAGATTTTTATTGGCAAATTGCAGTAAATGTTCACTTCACTGTATATACACGTTGAAAAAATATTTTCATTGATGATAATAGAAGTCTACACACATGCTTGTCATAAATGAATTAGCAAATGAATACAAGTTGAACCTCTCTAATCCAGCACCCTTGGGACCTGACCAGTTTTGGATGAGAGAATTTGCCAGACCATGGGAGATCAATATTGTCTAGTAGCATTACCAACACTTCCACTGCTATCTGATTTCTTAGAAGACATTTAGGGGTAAACTGCACCTAAATAACAGCACAAAACACTGAGAGCCGGGACTGGTGGCTGGAAACAAATGTTATGTAACCATGGGAAACTTGGCCACATGCATGACAAGTGGGCATCCAGCTAACTAAAATCATATCAGACTGTGGAAGATGCCGGACCAGAGAGTTCTAGATTAGAGAGGTTCAGCCTGTGTTAAAAACAGGTGTGATTTGTTGATATAAGGACTCTTACTCCGTATATTTTAACATGCAATGTTGATTTTGTTTTAATAGTTTCAAAAGCTTTAATTTTTGGAACCATGACATCCACTGTAATTAAGTAATTGTCAGACTTTTCCCTTCCCCCAATTTCCTGCAAATGTGAAGATTTAGGTAGTTAAAATAATAGCTAAAAACTTAATATCCCTAGATATGCACAACTCTGAAAATTTAAATCTAAAAATAATGGTAATAAATAAATATCAGTGTTATCAACTGAAGTTCTGAAAAACATTAGTATCTGCAAAGCATATGTATAGTGGCTAAAGAGCACAATCAGGTTGGGCCCTGTTGTGCTAAATGTTGTACAGACATATAACAAATGAAAGTCACTGCTTGGAAGCACATACTGTCTAAATGAATTGTGTTTCTGTCTGTCTCTACAGTTTTTCCATACAGGCTCCCATCATATCAACTGACACCTCCCAAGAGACAAATTACAATATTTTAAAAGTATTATAATTCATAACCTCCTGTAGTATTTTTAGTCTGAGAACGGTGACCTGAGTGTTTTCTGCCCTATACCAGCATTAAACAGGATCAACTTCATTTACATTAAATCTGGTGCAAATGAGATCAGAATCAGTCCAGACCATCCTAAATGTTCTGTCTGGTCCCATTCAAGTCAATAGCAAAGCTTTCATAGACTGCACTGGGTTCTGGATTGGGCCGTAGGAAAATTTACAAACAAAAGTCATTCTGATTCTGGAAAGTGGTCTGACTGAAAGCATAATGGATCAACTGGGTGCTGACCCTCATCCCTATGCTCTGCATTTGGCCCATGTGAATTACCTCTGGGAACCAGGGGTATGAAAAGAACTCCAGTTGAATGGAAAGATGCCATCAAAATGGACCTATGAACTGATCCTCAAAAAAATGCTTGATCTGAGACAAGAGAACCCCCTGTTTTGTGTGAGAGTTAGGGAAACTGAACTCTTTCTTCCTGTGTGCAAGCCTCCCTCATAATCTGCTTCTGTTAGGGAAACAGCACTTTGGGCAGCTGCTATGTGTAATGTGGACGAGATGCAGGTTGATTAGCACTGAGCAAGAGCAAGCACCCACCGGGATCTGTCAATAGAAGTTTTATCTGGGTAGTTCTAGAGTGAACCACTTAATGTTTCCTCCCTGCTCCATTCCCAAGCCACTTTACCAACTGTTCCCTGAAGTCATATAAAATATGTAATGCTTAAAATGTGTAGTTCAGTACATCACAGTCTCAGCTGCCTTGGGAGAGAGCAGGGGAAGCTGCACTTTAGTAGTGTACTTGGAAGGAAGGCAGGAATCATTAGGGAGAAAAAACAAGAGAAAGACAAAAATCTGCCAGGACAAATCATTATCAGTCTTTTCCTTTGTGCTTTTTCTTCATCTACAGCTGCTTTAGTCATACTGTGAAATAATTATAATTGAAATTTTATTTTTCTTGCTCTCCACGCCCAGAAAGCCTTTCTAGTTCGAAGAGAGTGAATACGGCTTTTTGTTTTAATTTTTGGCTTTGTATTTTTTTCTTTGGACAGCAGCCACAGTTAGCTTTATTGGCTAGGGAATAGGAAGCTCACATGATTTATGGCCACTTTACAATAAAAGCATTAAAAGATACAAGATCCCACTTTTGAACTCCTCTTGAGGAAATCAGTTCATTCCTATGGGTATTTGGAAGCCAACTGTAGTCACTCTGGTAAAGATGGTTCCCTTTATTTCAGCCCTAACCAATATCTGAACCTTGGCATTAATTGTTTTGGGGTCAAGGAAATACATGATGGTATGTAAGCCATTGAAACAAATAAAAACCAAAAAAACAAAACAAAACAAAAAAGCTCCTTTGTCAGAAAAATACGGCTTAAAAAGAAGTAGGAGTTACTTCTGTTTTTTTGCAGGCCAAAATGACAAATAATATCAAAGCCTTTTCAAACTAACAATGGAAGTGTTGTCCAAATGGTTCCAAGTCTAACATCTAAAAATACTTTGATCTTTCATAATTATAAGACATGCTCATTTTATAGCTCAGATTCCAGAGTTTTACAAGGATAAAATTTTGGCTTTTTTAGTTGTCTGTGTTATATATTCATGGAAAGCCATGTACATTCACAGCCGGGCTTTGTGCAGTCCTTGCCCAAGAAACTGACAGCTCTCATGTGTAGTCCATTTTTGTGGGCCTCTACTTGTGAGCCCGTCAAACTGCTTAGCAGATGCTGAAAAACAATACATTTTAGAAAACACTAGAAGATGTACCCTTAACTCAATTCATTTTTGGTGTTTAGAAAACAAAATGAAACTGTATATGCTTCATATGAATCATTGCCCTGGGATGGGGATGGGGATGATGGTTTCAGTATGCAGGCTGCCCCAAGGAGAGACGACTACCTCAGCCCTCTCTCACCACAACAGCTTGGAGCCAAGTGGGAAGTGCCTCTCTGTAGTTACTGCTGCTCCCAACAGGAACAACCAGGGGAAGGGTGTATATACCCCTGCTAGGGCAGGTCCGGGTTCATATGCCACCCACACTCCCCAGCCAGAGCGAGGAATGCAGCAAACTCTGCATTTTCCCTTTGCTTCCTGATGAAGAGGAACAGCTAGCAATGTTCCTGTACAAATTGAGGGCTGGGTTGAAAGAGTTTAGCCGCCCTTGCTAAAGGCCGCATTGGAGGTGAAAGGCTCAGGGCTGGGACAGTCCCAAATGGGGCCAGGGTGGGCAGCCCCAGCCACCCCTTTCACCTTCAAGGTGATTCTGGCTCGCTTCTGTATGGTTTTATGAAAAGCAGATCCATTCCAGGTACATCCAATTTTACTGGCACAACTAAACTCTTACCTTGCTTCAAGTTACAATAGGAGGAAGCTTTATACTAAATTTTGTGGTCCTGGCTCTTACCGTTTAGGAGAAGTTCTTGAATAAACAGAGAGACACACAGGCCCTCAAAAAAACCTCTCCCAAATATGTATAAGACACTGTGAAAATTGATTTGTTATAGGCAAGGGCAGCAAGTTCTGAAACCAGGTCACTGAATTCCTACTTGGAGAAATAGCCAACAGTCCTGCAAAAGTACACTGGGATTGAAATCAGTGAAAAGACTACTGTCATCCTCAGTGGACCCATCTTCATGGGCTTTTCATGGAATTTAAGGTCGCAAGAGACCTTTCAATAAACTAGTCTCATCTCCTGTATATCACCGGCCACAGAATGTCCCAAGTTACCTCTGTATTGAGTTCAATAAGTTGTGTTTGACAAAATTGTACATCCCAGGAAGATACACTGTCTTGATCTGTTTCATCATCCTCAGTATTAATAATGCATGCCAAATTTTTAATTTAAATTCATCTGGCCCTCTGTTTTTTCCTTAGTAAGTTTCTTATACACAGTGATCAAGTCACCAATAAATTTGTTTAGGCCTGCTGATTTAAAAGGTGTATTCCAATAGAACTCGTTTAACATACTCATTAGTTATTAAAAGACTTATAAGTACTCCTTAATCCTCATGTGACATCAGTGTGTTATCCTGCTTCTTTTCAAATACAGAACAGAAATATTTATGGACTATTTCTGCCTTTTCTAAACAATTGTCAACAGTTTTACAATCTCTATCTAACAATGGACCTATCCAACTACTAGTATTTCTTTTATTCACAATATAGTTAAAAAAAAAGCCTCCTTAGTATGCTTAGCTCTGTCAACTGTTGCTTTTTTTCTGCTTTCTTTGGCTTCCCTCATCAATTTTATGTGTTATAATTTCAATTTATATTTATTTACCCCCTTTTAAATTCTAACTTCTGCATTCAATATGCCACTGAGCCAGTATGGGCTTTTAGCCAAAGTTGTCCTATTTCTTGCTTCGGGAATTGTAGCTTTTTGGCAATTAAATAAACTGTTTTTAAAGAACTCCCAATTTTTATTCATATTTTTATCTGATTTTCTTCTCTGTCAATTTTTGCTTATAATGTTCCTCAGTTTAGGCAACTGGTCCTTTTGAAACACCAAATATTTATGTTATTGTTAGGGACTATCCTTTCTTTGCTCATATGGGATGTAATAAGGTCAACCTCAAGTTTGCGTGAAGGAGGGACACTATAGTTTTAATACAATAAGAATGTGGCCCAGATCCTCCAGCCTGGTCAGAATTGCCTGGTGTCTTGGGCAGAAAAGATGGCATTAAATCACATTTAGATTTAGATCACATCTAGATCCTCATGAGTGACACAGCAGCCATTTTAAAATCAACCCTAGTTTCACCTACCTCTTGATTAATTAACATGCTACCTGGTCTCAAGCGTTAAATACCAGAACAGTCTGTTTATTTACCAGTATATGTTCTTCATCAGCACAGTATCCCTAAAAGTGTTGCTTAGTAACTTTGTCATCTCTATGACAGCTCTTACAGCTATTGCTTCCATGCTTTTGAGATAGTATCTGTGTTGCTGGCCAAATGTATAAATGCTTGCAACAATATGGATTTACAACTACTTGGATCAGGTCTGAATTTGGCCCTTTATCTGTGACCATTTGTAAAAAGTGCATAGTTGATTACAATGGCTAGGAGGAAGCGGTTCAACCACATTTTTTACCAATCTGGTATAAACAAATATAAGAAGGCCTGTTTCTAGGAGAAGATTAATAAGACAGCTAAAACCCACTGTGAGCTCTCTTTACCATATTATTATTGACATTCATTTTTCAGGACCTGCTCAGAATTCAGATGATACAATTAAAAAAACAATGGACCAGAATCTCTGCTACCTTGCTGTTTTGTCATCATTTATACCTAAGAAAAATTAATGCAAAAAGCTACCACTGTCTTAGTGCGTCTTCTGATTTCATAGCTTTATTAACTCACTCCATTCAGGTGCAAATGACCAGTCCAGGTTCAAGGCAGTGCAGAGTCAAACCTTATGTCTGAAAACAGTCCAAGCATTTTGAAGTGGAGTGGGATTTAGGTAGCTGAGACTGGGGCTGCCTCAGCCTTTCCAACACTGTCGTAGACGGGCCATCCTACTCCTCATTTCACAGCTCAGATTGACCTTTTGCACATGAATGCAGGAGAGGAAACTGTTTTACAGGTCTTAGTATCTCCTGAAATGAGTTCTCTTCATGTCTGTGTTTTTATTTCACACTAATTATTGTAGAATAATGTAATTTAATTATAGTTCAGAAGAGACAAAAGCAACATTTCCCCTAATGGATTTCCTTTCACTGTTTTTAAACACTATGCATTGGTGCGGCTGTAACTAGTCATAATAATAGGCTCAGATAAGGATGTCAATGACTCTGTAAAATACTGCTGAATTAGTGTTCAGTTATTATCCCCTCTGCCTTCCTTTTCTTCCATAAATTAGAAAATACCTTCAAAGCCTTATGTGCAGGATTTGGCATAATTTTCTATTGGGCTTTGTGTTGGATATGAGCTACCACAGGAAATCTTGGTGAAATGAGGAGAAATGTGGAGAAGACCATCATGGACAGCATCATAGGATATCCCCATTGTAACTGGTCCTCTGACACAGTTATTTTGCAGCGTAGATGGAGTCAAAAGAGTAGCTCAAATGGCCTCAAACACAATTATCTAAGCAGAGGTAGCCACTTGTACAAAACACAGTCAGTCTGATTTGGTACCCTTTTACACACACTCTGCAGAGATACAGATAATATAAGGTTCACAGCAGTGGAGAATGATGTATATACCAAGTATGTCTACACTATAGCTAGGAGTAAGGTTCTCAGTCTCAGTAGACAGGCTGACACTAACTTGGCTGTGGTCAGCATGCTAAAAAATAGCAGTGTGGACATTGCAAGTCAGGCAACAGCTAAGGCTTTCCAGCCACCCAACTGCTAGGTTTCAACTTGGCTGGCTTGCCCAAGTCTCCATCTTCACATTGCTGTTTTCACTATATTATGCTTTGCTGGATTCATTTAGCCTGAGTCTGTCTGCTTAGGCTCAGAAGCTTTTTCCAAGCTGCACTATAGACAATCCCTAGATGTTCATAAGTCAGACCTGCTTGTATGCGGTACAGGTAGCAATGAGCTTTTTGCCATGTCTCTGAAATTTGGTCCAAATTTGGTGAAATAATAAGTCTCTGAAAACTGAAATTCAATAGCAACTTGGTTGAGTCTGGCAGCTAAAACCTTGGAAGATTGCCCTGGAAGAGCATGGCCCACCCGCTCATGATTCCTGATGCTGAACAGACTGTGCATGCACGATTGCCACGTAGCCACTAAACATGCTACGTTTATGAATGGACTACTCATGAGGCATCTCCACTGAGTGACGAATGGAGTATGCTCCAGCCTGAAGATGCAGACAATGAGCAAGCTTTCCTTGCAATTGTTCTTCTCAGCAAGATTCTTGCAGGAAAAAAATAATACGCGACCATGTCATTAAAGACAGTTATCGTTATGATGCATATGCACAACGGAGCCACATTAAACTGCACAGGTAACCTTAATTCTGACATTTCTTAGATTTTACTTTCATGACTTTGCAAACTTTGTGTTTGCTTAACATTGTTTTTAGGATGTAATTAAATAAAGAGGTGGCTATGGGCCTTATTATAGAACTCTATGGGTTGTTTTTGGTTTTTGCCTTCTTTTCTATCTACTGGATTAGTCCTGAGGCTGGAATTAACAGATTGGCAGGTGTGTTAAATTTTATTATTGAGTGAGCTTTTAGCACTGATCTGTACCATTCACTTAAGATTTATAGGTCCGTGGAGTCCTATGTTGGATTTTCCCCAGGTCTCTAGTGTGGTGGGGAAATTGCAGTTTCATTAATTGTGCTGTGCCGTCCATTTAATCAGCTTTCCCAGTCTGTATATTTGTATCAATTTGCCAGGCTTTTGTGCAGAAGAAATGGGGTGTTTCTTCCCAAATTAACTTTCACCATTAATAGCTTGGATTTTTTCCAGTTTGCTTGGCGAGAGATAAGAAAGTAAAATAAAGCACACCTTTATCTCTTAAGCCTCTTTAAAACAATGCAGTGCCCCCTTAAAATACCTACCTAATGAACCCTTTCACTCCCGTGAGCATAATGGTAAGGCAGAGAAGACTGGGAGGTGAGATACTGAGCATCTGGTTCTGATTCAGTAAAGCACAAGAGTCGTTCTGTTGAAGTCAGTGGCACAACTGACATTGCTGAAGTCAAATGTGCTTAAAGTCCTTTGCTGATCAAAGGGACACATTTTTTCTTCTGTGATTGTACTGCATCTCTCACAACCCTTACTGGAGCTCATAGATGCTACCGCAACACAAATAATAAACAAGTGTTGAACTGCAGTTGATTTATCTCAATGAATTAGATTCCCTCCATTGGGTTCAGCAATTATAGGTGCCTAATGAAACAGTATGACTACATCTACACTACATCGATTTTTCAAAAGAATTCCTTCTGGAAGATCTCTTCTTTCGAAAGAACTTCTTTCGAAAGAGGGCGTCCACACACTAAAAAACAGATCAAAAGAGCAATCTGCTGTTTCAAAAGAGAGTGTCCACACAGCCCCCGTTCTTTCGAAAGAACGGACCAGGGATTGAAAAATCAGGCACCATAGAATCATAGAAGAGTAGGACTGTAAGGGACCTCGAGAGGCCATCGAGTCCAGCCCCCTGCCCTCATGGATCAAGCACTTTCTAGACCATCCCTGAAAGCCATCTATCTAACCTCTTCTTAAATATCTCCAGTGATGGAGACTCCACCACCTCCCTTGGCAATTCGTTCCAGTGTTTGATCACCCTGACAGTTAGGAACTTTTTCCTAATGTCCAACCTGAACCTCCCCTGCTGCAATTTAAGTCCACTGCCTCTTGTTCTATCCTCAGAGGCAAGGAAGAACAAGTTCCCTCCCTCTGCCTTATGACACCCTTTTAGATACCTGAAAACTGCTATCATGTCCCTCCTCAGTCTTCTCTTTTCCAAACTAAACAAGCCCAATTCTTTGAGCCTTTCTTCATAGGTCATGTTCTCTAGACCTTTGATCATTCTCGTTGCTCTCCTCTGGACCCTCTCCAATTTCTCCACATCCTTCCTGAACTGCGGTGCCCAGAACTGGACACAATACTCCAGCTGAGGCCTAACCAGCGCAGAGTAGAGCGGGAGAATGACTTCTCGTGTCTTGTTCACAACACACCTGTTAATGCATCCTAGAATCATGTTTGCTTTTTTTGCAACAGCATCACACTGTTGACTCATATTTAGCTTGTGGTCCACTATAACCCCTAGATCCCTTTCTGCTGTACTCATTCCTAGGCAGTCCTTTCCCATTCTGTATGTGTGACACTGATTGTTCCTTCCTAAGTGGAGCACTTTGCATTTGTCCTTATTAAACTTCATCCTGTTTACCTCAGCCCATTTCTCCAGTTTATCCAGATCCTTTTGAATTATGACCCTATTCTCCAAAGAAGTTGCAACCTGTAGTGAGTCAGGATGGCCTCCTGCAGACCCGGAGGCAGGGGAAGCTATGTAGAGGCCCTGGTGGGCGGGGCCAGAGTCAGGAGACCAGAGGCCCGCCCCTCAGAGGGCGGGGCCAGGGGCTAGAAGAGCCAAAGGCGGGACTCAGGAACCATTCGGGGCTGGGCCTCCAGGCAGGGAGGACGTGCCTGCATGAGCTCCTCGGGGCCGAAGGGAGAGGGCCTGCGGCCGCCCGGCCAGGCCTGAGGAGCAGGCCCACCGAGGCTCCACGCAATCCCGGGTCCGTATGCCCCAAGGAGACTACCCGGACTTCCCGGACCTACCAGGACCTTCCCGCCGGCGGAGACCCCCCGCCTTGGAAGAGGCCCCAGGAGCGGGCTGCCCCAGAGTCCCGGCGGATCCTTACAGCGCTCAGACCCAGGACCGCCTTGCGTCTCCTGTATTGCCGCCGCCTGACTACCCTAACGACGTTGTTATGGACGATTGGCTGGAGCCCCCAAAGGTGGATGACCCAGAGGAGACCGACCTAGGAGGACCCCTCGACCAGATGGACTGGGACCTGCCGCCCACAGAGGGTGAGGTAGGAAGTGGCCCGGGGATCGTCGCTCACGAACCAATGGCAGTGTGTTGCGGTCTGGATCCCCACTGCCGGGGTTGCATGTGAGCGACCCCCAGGGCCCCGGGCCGGGTCGCAGTGGAGTGGGAGGGCCTGCGACCCCCTACCCCCTCCTTGACAGGGCCAGCCCCCGCTGAGCCTGTCTGTAACCCTTGTGTTGCTGCCCCGCCCCAAACTGAGGGCTGGGCCGGTGTTTAACCCTTGTGTTGCTGCCCCGCCCCAAACTGAGGGCTGGGCCAGTGTTTAACCCTTGTGTTGCTGCCCCGCCCCAAACTGAGGGCTGGGCCGGTGTTTAACCCTTGTGTTGCTGCCCCGCCCCAAACTGAGGGCTGGGCCGGTGCTTAACTCTTGTGAACTGCTGCCCCGCCCTGGACTGAGGGCTGGGCCCAGAACTATACAACTCTTCTGAACTGCTGCCCACCCTAGACTGAGGGCTGGGCCTAGAACTATACAACTCTTCTGAACTGCTGCCCCGCCCTAGATGGAGGGCTGGGGGCCTGTATGGTGGTAGCGGTGAGCCGCTGACTGCCCGAACTGAGTACGGCTGGTGCGCTAACCCCCTTTTTTGTTGCCGCCCGCCCTAGACCAAGGGGCGGGGCGTCACGGGACGTGTTACACGACCCCTCCCAGCTTGGTATCATCTGCAAACTTAATAAGTGTACTTTCTATGTCAATATCTAAATTGTTAATGAAAATATTGAACAGAACCAGTCCTAAAACAGACCCCTGCAGAACCCCACTAGTTATATTTTTCCAGCAGGATTGAAAACCATTAATAACTACTCTCTGGGTACGTATCAGAGGGGTAGCCGTGTTAGTCTGGATCTGTAGAGCAACGAAGGGTCCTGTGGCACCTTATAGACTAACAGAAAAGTTTAGAGCATGAGCTTTCGTGAGTAAACTCACTTCTTCAGATGCATCTGAAGAAGTGAGTTTACTCACGAAAGCTCATGCTCTAAACTTTTCTGTTAGTCTATAAGGTGCCACAGGACCCTTCGTTGCTCTCTGGGTACGGTTATCCAGCCAGTTGTTCACCCACCTTATAGGAGACCCATCTAAGTTGTATTTGCATAGTTTATCGATAAGTATATTATGTGAGACCGTGTCAGATGCTTTACTGAAGTCTAGGTATACCACATACACCTCTTCTCCCTTATCCACAAAGCTCGTTATTCTATCAAAGAAAGCTATTTGATTGGTTTGACATGATCTGTTTTTAGCAAAACCATGCTGGCTGCTCCTTATCACCTTACCACCTTCCAAATGCTTGCGGATGATTTCTTTAATTACCTGCTCCATTATCTTTCCTGGCACAGAAGTTAAGCTGACTCGCTGACCATGAGGACTTATCTTTAAAAAAAAAAAAAAAAGGAGGGTCTACACACTTTTTCTTTCAAAACACGCTTTCAAAAGGGGCTGTCTTCCTGAAATGGGAGGGGAAGAGGGCTTTCAAAAGGAGTGCCACATTCTTTCAATTTAATTTAGAAAGAATGCTTTTTGTGTGTAAACGCTCCACTGGATATTTTGAAAGAGCACCTTTTTTCGAAAAATATTTTGAAAGAACTTGCTAGTGTAGACATAGCTGTAACGTAAAATTATATCATGCGTAGCAGGCTAACCCAGACTTTTAGCAGCTGCAAAGCAAGTAGGAATCCCTGTCTGTGCTCATTTCTCTAATAGAAGTGAATACTCCAATGGGAAATTTCTATTGCTAATATTACATACACAAATTAAAACACCATTTAGCAGTGCAGTGGGACCATGTTGTAAATGACTTTGATTGTGCAGAAATCTCAGTAACATATATATTAATATAGCCTCTGCCATAAAGGGAATCTGGAAGGAAAAATATTATTTTACTGAGAAAGGCCTGAGCATGTACAACACCAAATTTACTGGCATCTCTGGGACTGAAATAAGCTGCTCTAGTGCAGTAAGCTGCCTAACATCAGCAAAATCTTACTGAGGTTCATCTTTTGACTTCCTCTTCTGCTTTCTCATAGACACAAGTGTGATGAGGAAATTATAGATTATATGTAAGCGGACGGCTTCTTTGATAAACCAGGACACCATCACAGATAAATCCTTTTTTTTTCTATAGGTTGACGCTTGGAAAAACCCTCCTAAGGAAATGAATATAAATATGCTAAGGGTTGAAAACCCATTTTCCCTCCATGCAGGAAATGAGAAGCCTATGTTGAGTAGGCTGTAAAACTGGTGGGGGCAATTCTCTTAGCAGTTTGAATGAAGAGGCAATCACTTGAAATTCTTTGATCCCCAGGGCAATTAGGGAGACCTTAAATGGGAAGTGCTGACTCTTTCATTGAACATTGAGCTTAACCACTTTATTTCATACTGTGTCTTTCTAGTCACTTCCTTGAAGCTTTCAAAGGATGCTTCATGTGGAAGGAAGCTCTTCTGTTCTGATCAAGAGCAATTGACAACTAAATTAAAATATAAAATATTCTGCTAAGAAGGAAATGTTACTAATTTGCAGGCCATTTATTTACTTGCCCCTTGGAAGTCTCTGGAATAGCTGCAATATGCAGGAAAGAGACATCTTTTGCAGATAAAGTTGTCAGATGTGGTCAAAGTATGATATGTGTGTCATGTGCATTCTTTGTGCACAGTCAGTACAAGTGGCCTTTTGTGGACACAACATCTGGAGACCCCCCCATATGCTGCTCACATTTTTTTGGGTGCGTGGTTCATACAGAAAAGTCCCAAAAGGCAGTGAGCTATCATGATAGCAATACAGAGCAGCTTCAGCCGAGGTAGAGCCTTGTACACTAGACCATATCTCTTATCTCAGAATTAATAGAGGTTGGCCCTCTGTGGTGAAGGGTACCTTTGATGCATAGGCCCCGTCCATACAAGTTGCTAGAGGGTGCTCAACCTCCATTTCACCCCATGTCTCACCTCTTCCCCCACATCTTTCCCCAGTTCTTCCCTGAGCACTACCACCCTCACTCCTACCCTTCTCCCCAGGGCCTCCTGCATGTAACTCAACAGCTGAGTAGGGGAGTCTCAAAGCACTTGGGAGGGAGGGGCTGCAGTTGCTCCTCATTGGCCGCGTCTACACTAGCCCCAAACTTTGAAATGGCCACGCAAATGGCCATTTCGAAGTTTACTAATGAAGCGCTGAAATGCATATTCAGCGCTTCATTAGCATGCGGGCGGCCGCAGCACTTCGAAATTGACATGACTCGCCGCCACGCGGCTCATCCCGACAGGGCTCCTTTTCAAAAGGAGCTCATGGGAATAAGGGGACTTCAAAGTAGGTGGGGTCCTTTCGAAAAGGAGCCCAATCGGGACGAGCCGCGCTGCGCCGAGTCGTGTCAATTTCAAAGTGCCACGGCCGCCCTCATGCTAATGAAGCACTGAATATGCATTTCAGCGCATCATTAGTAAACTTCGAAATGGCCATTTGTGTGGCCATTTCAAAGTTTGGGGCTAGTGTAGATGTAGCCATTGCTAGCAGTGGGTGCTGAGCAACCACTGTTTTTAAGGTGGTTACTCCATTCTTGGAGTACCTACAGAGTTCAGGCCTATACTGCATTCTGTTCAATTCAGAATAAAGCAAGATATACAGGGCTGCGTTATTGTCTGTTACTTCTGTGGAGCAGAAGCCAAGCCATGCCATGTACATATTTGTTGTATTGTGCTGGAATGAAGTAGCAGCATCACGTCATGGGAATTGCCCTCACCATGCATTTATCTTTATATAAACAATATGAGGAAGCGTGATATGCTGCACTTTATAGAGGGGCCAGTTTCGCCACCCTTACTCTATTGACAGGCAATGCCATGAGAGTCACTTGGCCCATGGACTTCTGGTGTGTTGCTAGCACACCCGTCAGGGCAAAGTAGCATTTCCACTGAGTAATATTCCACTGGGCAATAGGCGCTCTGGAAAGACGTGTTTGTTTGCTTGCTTCCTTTAATATGTGTTTTGCTGGTTTTATTCCGCTTAATTTTATGGGCCTTTTTCAAAATTTATTGAAAGATTTACAAACTGAGTGATTATTTTACACTGAAAGACTCCTTTTCATAACAACATTGAATGTCAGGAAACTATGATTAATTCTGCAGCAGTCAATTCTTCCACTTCTTCAAAAATCATATAATTTCAGTGTGGAGAGAGACAGTTATTCAGATAATTATAGGCAAGTTTATCCCAGAGATAGGAGTGAAAGCAATAGATTTACTTGAGGCAAAATTAGCCTTGAGTAATCTACTGGTGGAATCTGGAGTATTTGAACTTGAAAGATGTAGTTACTACAAAGAGCCAGCAAGATGTTTTGGCTCAAAGGTCAGAGAGGCTGAGGAATACATTAGAAGATGTTACATCCAGTTCACCTCTAGAGAGAGAGAGAGGCGGAAGACAGAAAAAGGAAGAAGGATGGATACAGGGGTTGTTCTGAAAACCTTCCCATTCCTTCTCCTGCTCCCTTTCTCTTTGTTCATTGTTTTTGTCCTGAGCACCTGTTTCTTCTCTTCCTGTTATTTTCTGTTCCCTCCCCAGGGTCTGCTGCTAGGGGAGAGAGTACTTACTCGCTTTGAAGAGTGTCCCTTGTACATGTGCATTGGTGGAGCTGTTATTGAGCCCAAGAGGTGTTCCATGGGAGGCAAAGGAGTTGCTGTGATGAGATCAGAATTAAGCCCCTTAGAGGCGCTTGCAAAGCATTTGCTGTTAGTTTTACAACACAGAAGGAGACGTGATGGAAAGCTTGGTTTTACCAAAGCTCACACATACTTGCTCTTGCTCTCTTTCTCTCTTTCCCCTTTTAACCTAGGAACATAAAAAGGGACATACTGAATCAGATCAGTCAGCTACTGGTCCATTTAGCCCTGTATCCTGTCTTTTGGCAAAGGCCAGTGCCACAGGGAATGAACAGAAAAGGGCAGTTATCAAGTGATTCACCCATTATCATCCAGTCTTGCTTCTGGGCGTGAGAAGTTTAAGAACGCACAGAGCGTGGGTTTGCACCTCTGACCATGCTAGCTAATAGTTAGGATTGGACCAATGCTCCATGGACTTAACTGAATTCTTTTTTGTAATCAGTAGTACTTTTGGCCTTCACAACTTCCCCAGCAATGAGTACAATCAGTTGATTGTGCATTGTATGTAGTAGTATTGCCTTTTGTTTCTTTTAAACCTGTTGCCTGTTCATTTCAATGAGTGAGCCCTGATCTTTGTGTAATGGTGGGAAAGGGGAAATTACCCTTTCTTATTTACTTTCTCCACAGCATTCTTGATTTTATAGACTTCATCCATATTCATCTTTACCATCTGAGAGACACCCCCAAAGCACATACCCCTAGTTCAAAGCCTGTACCCCGGCTTGCATCTCAGCCCCCAACTCAGAGCCCACACCTCTTCCTTGCACCCCTAGCCTGAGGCATAAGTGAACCCGTCCTCAGACCTGGAACCCCCCACCGTCATCCCAAACCCCTCATCCCTAGACCTGCCCCAGAGCCCTCACCCTTTCCTGCACCCACTCCCCTGCCTCAGCCTTTAGCCACTCTTGAATTTCAAACACCTTGTCCCCAACCCCATTGCAGGGCCCACACTCACAGCTGAAGCCCTCATCCCCTCCTGCAGCCCAGCCACCTGCCCCAGCCCAGAACACCATTTAGAGCTGAACTCCCATTTAGAGCCTTCACTCCATCCCTCAGCTCAGCCTCTGCCACATACAGTCCATATGCAGAATTACTTTTCTTATGTGCAGCAACATGGAGGTGATGTATCACATAACAAAAGTCATTCTGCACACAGATATAAAAATTAGAGGGAACACTGATGAAGTATGCTGGTATTTATACCTCTCCAGTGTGAGAACTGACCATCTATTCCTACCTTTTATTTCCTCTTTTTTAACCAATTACTCATTCTTAAGAAGATCTTCCCTTTTACTCTATGGCTGCCTACTTTGTTTAAGGGAGACAAGGTGGGTGAAGTAGTATTTTTTACTAGATCAACTTCTCTTGGTGAGAGAGACAAGTTTTTGACCTACACAGAGCTCTTCCTCAATTCAGACATTACCTCTCTCACCTTCTCTCTCTAATATCCTTGGACTGACATGTCTACAAAACATTGCATATTTGCTTAAGAGCCTTTCTCAAAGGTTTTCTGAAAACCAAAATGTAGTGTAACCACTGGCTAACACTTGTCCATATCTTCACTGACTCTCAAAAATTCTAACAAATTGGGGTGCATGATTTTTTTACAGAAGTGCTGTTGACTCTTCCCGAACAAAACATACCATCTGTATATCAGATTATTCTTTTCTTTACTAGAGTTTCAATCAGTTTGCCTGGTACTGCAGTTAGGCTTACTGGCCTGTGGTAGCCAGGATTGCTTCTGGAGCCTTTTTCAAACAATGGCATTATATTAACCATATCCCAGTCATCTGATACATACTTATTTACGTGATTGCTTGCATCATGCTAAATTTAATATTTAGATTCTTTCAGAACTCTTGAGTGAGTACCCTCTGGTGTTGGTGACATATTATTGTTTAATTTATAAGGTTGCACTAAAACATCTTCTATTAACACCTGAATCTGAAATCGTTCCTCAGATTCATGACCAAAAATATGGCTCTGATGTGGGAATCTCCCTCACATCCTCTGCAGTGCAGACCAATACAAAAATTTAATTTAACTTCTTGAAAAAATTTCTCTTTCTTAAGTGCACCTCAACTGCTCCAGTTGCCCCACTGATTGGTACGCTACTTCCATTTGATGTACTTCTTTTTCTGTTAGTTTTTGCTGTCTTTTGCTGGTGGCTCTTCAGATTCATTTTGGGCCTTCATGTCACACTTGACATGCCAGAGCTTATGCTCTTTTCTGTTTTCCTCAGGAGGACTTCACGTCCAACTTTTAAAGGATACCTATTTGTCCCAATTGCTTATTTCCCTCTGCAGTTTATCCAGGGTGGCTTAGGACTGAATCAAAAATTGCCTCTCCCATTTGGGTTCCATGGCTAGCAATCATTTGTAGCATCCAGAAATTTTGTGTCTGCATCCGATCCTAAGGTGACATGTACCCAGTTAATATGCAGATAGTTGAATTCACCGTTATTGTTGGGTTTTCTGTTTTAACAGCCATTCTAATCTCTGTGAGCATTTTCCATTGTCATCATTCCTGATCAGGTGGTCAGTAGCATATTCCTACTGCTATACTCTTATTCTTCAAACATGGAATTTTTATCCATGGAGATTTGATGGTACCACTGGATTCATTTAAGATTTTGACACCGTGCTTTCTTTCACTTATGGTATCATGCCCTCCTCAGTCTAACCTACTCTATCATTCCTATGTATTTGACTCAGAATAAAATGTATTTACCTCCTGAGATGTAAGGCAGAATACAAATGGGGAGCATTTAGCTGGAATTTTCAAGGGGACTATGGGACTTAAGCATCCAAATCCCACTGGATTTCAGTCAGAGTTGGTTGCCTTAACACATTTACCCTGCTTTGAAAATCCAGGCTATTGTTCCTCCTGCTATTATCATTATTATTATTTATGTATTGTTCCCAGGAGCCTCTGTAAATTCTGACAAATGTGTTTTGGGGTTGTTCTTTTTTTAATCATTTGAAGATGACTAAAGAGTTGAGAAGATGATTAGAGATGATTGAAAGAGTTGCCATTTTGTATGCATTCCTCGGCTTTGGTGGGAGTTTCCTCTGACTAAGGAATGACCCAGTGGTGAGACATCACTTCAGGGTCTGACCCTGTGAGAACAGTGTAGGAAGTAGTAGGGAGAGATTGTAAGCCTACAGTGTACGTGCACTTTTGCAAGTCGCCTTTAAACACAATGGAAAGCAGGTGGTGCCTTGAGCCATAGCCTTTCAATTGGGCCTTAATGTCAAACGTTGTAATTGATCATTTTGGTTATTTATTACACTTACCTTGCCCGCCTGGGCATGTCAACAATCTAATAAAGGGCAGCAGTGTGTTTTTCAGTGTTCTGCTGACTGTGGTGGTTTCTGGGGGTCTCTTCTGCTTCACTAAACATCTCTTGTCTTTTCTTCTTTCTGCCTGTGATCTATCACCATCATCTGCTTCTTTCTGCTAACTCCTTCATTTCATCAGCCTGTCCCAAGAGATGTCTATTTTGTTGACCATTTGAATTGCTATCCTTCTTTGTCTTTTTTTAATCTTAAATGCTATTTCATGTTCTCCTGTCTCTACTCTGCTGAGCATGATTTTGACTGCTTCTTTTTGCTGTATCATGAGCCAAGAGCTGCAAGGGAAATATATCCATAAGACCGTGCCTCTGAGAAGCAAACTTTGAATACTACAACCACTTTACTGGACTTTACAACAACAGACAGTGAAGCTCACAGTCTGAGGCTATGTCTATACTAGAGCAACCGAAGTTTCTGTTGGAAGATGTCGTCCAACAAAACTTCTGTTGACAGCTCGTGGCCAGATTGCCAAGTGGATCGAAATTGCCATCCACTCTATTGACAGAGAGCATCCGGGCTGCCCAGCCACTTGATCTCAACAGAATGGGCAACCGAGAACACGCCAAACAGGGCTGCCTGGTGTGTCAGAATCCCTATCTCTTAACAGAAGGCCCTCTGGAACATCCAGACTGTCTTTCTTTCAACAGAATGTGTCGGGGAGCAGATGAACACTATTGACAGAACTGCCACATTCTGTCAATTTATTGCGGACAGAAAACCTTGGGAATGTGGATGTTTTCTCAGCAAAGCTCTCTAGTGTAGACATAGCCATAGGGAAGAGCTACATAATAGGCATAATGCCATGCAGAAGAAGGATGCTGTTGTAGAAGATAAAATTGTGTTTAATTTAAAGGGTAACATTTTCTAACTGTGAAAGAAAAAAAGATACCCTCGGAAGATTCATGCTACTGGCCTCTGAAAATGTGTGACTCTAATGCCTGTTAGCTCACAGACACATCACCACTGCATGTTGAAGTTAATTAGCACTCTTACTGGCATAGTCAGCAGAGTAACCAAGGCTTCAAAGGACTGTAGAGATTGAACCCCTTGCCACCCAGAGGCACCCCTTCAGAAGAGGATTTAGGCTTGCTGCAAATCTGGTGATAGGGAATCTCACCTTGCCACTGTCTGCGTGCTGTTCCCTGTTCAGCGGATTTCAGCAGCCAGGCACCTCTCAATGGCACATGTTTCATTTAAAAGCAGAGGATTTAATTGTATAAGTCAGGCATAATGGGTCATTTCTTTCACTGGTGTGTCTTGGTCTATGGCATTGGTGTTCATTTGATCCAGTGAGCATGCACACTGTATTTCCCGCCTCCCTCCACCGCCTCCGCCACCACTAGTATTTCACTTCTGAGAAAAAGTAAAATATTATTTTTAATTAGAAAAAATGTAACCAAAGCTTCTCAATAGCACATGATTTCCTAGTCAGTGGAAACTACATGTTATTGCATACAGTGGTACATTTTAATGCCTGTTGATCACACAGTGCTTTTCATTATTAGAGCAACTATTGAACTTTTTAAACTGATAGAACTTTTACTTTGAGAGCCACACTTCACATCTTGCTGAGCAGAAAAAAGCTAGAGAAAATGTTGGCCAGGGGTTCCAATTATCTTGGAGATTAACCTCTGTTTAAGTACAGAGGTGGAAAAAGTACCCAAAAAGTTACTTGAATAAAAGTGCAGCTGCTTTCTTTTCTGGCCACTTGAGTACAATCAAGATGTGACATGTCTGTGCTTTTAATCAAGTAGTTTTCCAGTACGTTCCTCTCCCTGCCCTGGAACCTAAGCTGCTGTACTTTAACTCAAGTAATTTTTGGGGTACCTTTTCAACCTCTGCTTAAGAACATCAAGAGTCTCAGCTTCTTTTATGGCTTCATTTTGCTTTTAGAAACCATTAACATTTCAAAGCACATGATTGTGTCTGTTGTCCATAGTTCCATCACTTTAGTGAACAAGATTAAATTTTCTCTCTTTGTTCTGCTCTCAATACATTTAAATAACAGTCTGCATCCACAGTTATAAATATCGCACTGCAATTTACAGACTTAAAACATCCGTTGCTGTTATGACTTGACATTTCAACAAGAGGGTGGCCTTTATAGGAGAGGAAATGAGAGGCAGAACCTTCCTCCAGCTTCCAACATCATAAAGTTTGGGGATTTGTAAAACAGCAATAATAACTGAAAATCAGGTGGTGAAATTACTGGTTCATGGAGTTCAAATTGGCATCAGTTTCCAAAGAGTAAACAGACTTTCTGTTTTGGTTTCAAATAGCGTCTTATGATTGGTCCATGTGTTATGCAGAAATTGAGTTACATGTACCCAACTTATTGGTCTGTCCTATCCAGATATTTACACTGCACTCAGCAGTATTGTGTTAGAAGCTGAACAGCCCACTGCCTATCTTATTGCGCTTCCTCAGGAATTCTAGTCCATCCTGTTATTCAGAAGGCCATTATAATAACACTTTTTATTTCATAAGCACTTTAAACATGTAATCCTCACACATTGTCTGGGAGGTGGAGGAATCAGCATGTACCAACAACTATGACAGATATTTCCCATTTTATTTGATGGAAAATTTGTGTTAGTTCATGGCAAAGGCTGCCTCTGTAGGTAAAAGCTGTTATTTCAAAATAACTTTGTGAGCATCTACACTACACACATGCTATTTCAAAATAAATTTGAAATAGCGGTGAGTTATTTTGAATTTCATAAACCTCTTTGTGGAAGGAATAACCCCTAAGATCAGATTAGCAGAGACCCTGTTTTTGTTTGTTTGTTTGTCTTCCTCTGCATCATGGGTCATGGTCACATCACACTTTAAACTAATGTAAATGGTGCATTCTTTTTCAAGTGATAGTCCCTGTTGTAGTCCACGGAGGGTTATGCACATGCTGCTCTGTAACTTCAAGTCTTTAACCCCTAATTTGAAGACTTTAAATAACTCAGACGGAGGTTAGGTGATCTTTTACTGGAGTGGGTGGGTGAGGGTCTGTGAGCTGTAGTGTCCAGGAGGTTAGACTGAATGATGATGATGGTCACAGTCCATAATTCTATAAGACATTAAATGACACTCTGACTTGCTCAGGGACACATGAAAAAATCAGCATGCAAGGAACCCTCCGCAATTTCTGGCTTCTATTCATTCAGTCCTACTTGTAGAAGAATAATATCCAGCTTCCATGATATTTTTAATGTGCCCCAAACACTGCTCAATTCTTCTGCTTAGGTTTCTCGCAGTAATTATCCACAATAAATAAATTCTCACTGGAGAACAATGAGAGAGAAGGAAATAATGGCCCTTCAGCATATAGTAAATAGTAACCATTCAAATACTATTGCAATACACATATGCTACGTCTGCACTACAGAGAGCCTTTGGAAGATGAGCTTCCAGAAGATATCTTCTGGAAAAAAACTCCTTTCAAAACAGTGCATCCACATACAAAAAGCAGATTAAAAGATTGAGCCACTCTTTTGATATAGAGCATCTACTCAGCCCCTGCTCTTTCAACAGAATGGGCCGGGCATTGAAAAATCTGGTGCCATGAGGATTCCTCTTTTGAAAGAAGTGCCCCACGGAGCAGCTACACATGCTTTTTTTTGAAAGGAGCTTTTGAAATTGGAGTGGAAGAGCACTTTTGAAAGGAGCTCTGCATCTTTCGATTTACTTTTGAAAGAACGCTTTTTGCATGTAGACTCTCCTTGGGACCTTTCGCAAGAACTTGCTAGTGTAGATGTGGCCATCATGTGCGCCAGGAAGGATGTCTACTGGAGAGAGCCCTAGACTTGTTCTTAGACCTGGGTTCAGTTTCCCTCTCGGCCACAGAAGACCTGTGTGAACTTGGACAAATCACTTCATCTATTCTGGGCCTCAATTCCTCATCTTTGAAGTGAGGGTAGTACTTTCCTACCTCATGCAATGTTAACAGAGAGGTAGCCATGTTCCTCTGTATTCTAACTAAACAAGCCAGCAGTCATGTAGCACTTTGAAGACTAAAAAAATAAAATAATTTATTAGGCGATGAGCTTTCATGGGACAGACCCACTTCTTCAGATCTGAAGAAGTGGGTTTGTCCCACAGAAGTCCATCATGCAATTCTGTGAGGATAAAACCCATTAATGATTATGAGGTATGCCGTTACTGTGATGATGAGGGACATGGAAGTCTGTAAACATAAAGGCTGTGTCTACACTTGCATTCCTCTTTTGAAAGATGTATGCAAATGAGGTGCAAATTTTCATATGGATATCTCATTTGCATATTCTTATTTCAAAATAGCTTCTTTCAAAAGAAGAAAACCAGTGTAGCCACTGCTCTGTCAAAAGTAAATTCCATCTTCGAAAGAATTCTTTTCCCCATGAAAAAAAAGGAAGAAGGATTCTTTCAAAAATGGGGGTTTACTTTTGACAGAGCAGTGTCTACACTGGTTTTCTTCTTTCAGAAGAAGCTATTTTGAAACACGAATATGCAAATGAGGCGTCAGATATGCAAATTTGCATCTCATTTGCATTTTAATTACCTCATTCGCATACCTCTTTCGAAAGAGGAATGCAAGTGTAGACACAGACATAATATATAAGCAACTTGATATCCAAGGCTCTGTAGAAAAGATTTCATTGTCAATATTTGTGGGCTGCTTAATTTTTTTTGCCCTACTCTGATATAGTATTGCTGGAGAAACCCATATGCACCCACTCAAATCAAAACCACACAACAGTCTGTCCTAAATTTGCTGTTTGAATCAACACCTATATCTATCTGCAGCTTTCCTCTTATTAGTAAAGTTGCATGCAGGCCTGCGTCAAAATGTACTGGGTTTGAACAGATTCCCGAGTCTCTCCTTTCTCATAGGATGTTTGTGTGAGTTTTTCTTTCTTAATTGATTATTAGGGTTTTGTTAACAAATCCATTCCCTGTTTACCACAGTGAAGTGGGAGTTCTAATTTCACTCTGCTTAGTTATCTTCCATTACCTATTAATATGACACCCCTGTTTATGCTAGTAGATGTCCTAATTGACGATGAAATAGAGGAAAGCGCTAATTTTGCTCTGGCTGTCCAAACGGCTTGTTTTAAAAGAACTATCCAGATGCCTTTTCAATGCACTTGAAATGTATTCTTTCCAATGCAGAGACTTTACTAAACCCAGCACTCATCACTGGGATGTTTGACAAACTTGGGCATAATTTTAAAAATAAAGTGAAAATGTGTGGTTCTCTTCCTCTTTGCGTATGTTAAACATCTCTGATGTTAATATCACTCCACAGTTTCTTGGAGAAACTATTTCGTGAAATAGGAGTCATACCCTGAATGGGAAAATGTCATTACAAGTGCACTGAATATCAGATCATTTAGCCATTGAGTGCCCGAAGGTAAACTGGGATGGTGATTAGATATGAAATGTTTATGTTTGGGAAGAAAGGAGTGATACAGGAAGCCACACTGCTTTCCTTCTTGTTTTCAGGAGGTGCGCCTTAATTGCATAAGCAATCTTTTCTCCATGTATGTCTTTGCTTTTTAAGTGCTCTGCCATGATCCTTAACTTTAGTCACTTTAATGAAATTTTGTGGAACAGTTTCATACATTGGATGGTCCTGTGCAGTCCCAGAAACCTGCTATAAGATGTGTCCTGGACTGATGCAAATTCAGTTGATGTTATTCTCTTTTAACCCCCCACAGTGATTATCAGAAAGCTGGAATTGTACCAGAGAGAGCTCAATCACATGCATTTGCACTCAATCCACACAGAACTAATACTAGAGAGAAAGCCGTGCTAGTCTATATACTATCCAAACAAAAAAGCAGTAAAGTAGCACTTTAAAGACTAACAAAATAATTTATTAGGTGAGCTTTTGTGGGACAGACCCACTTCTTCAGACCATAACCATACCAGAACAGAAGAACAGACTTCTGTTCTGGTATGGCTATGGTCTGAAGAAGTGGGTCTGTCCCTCAAAAGCTCACCTAATAAATTATTTTGTTAGTCTTTAAAGTGCTACTTTACTGCTTTTTTGTTTGGATAGAATTAATACTGTAACAATAAAAGAATGAATTACACGTGGCTGACCTTTAAGTCTCTTACTTGGTCCTTACCCAGGCAAGATTCCCCCTCTCTTTCCCTGTATAAGGACTGCATAAAAATGAATAAGTGCCAGGAGAATAGCTAGCGAGTAAAACAGTACACACCAAAGGCTCCACTTCCCTGGATTTATTGCTGCATAAATAAATACAACATTCACATCTTCTTAAGTGTTGGCACTACAGTTGCTCTGAATTTCCATCCCAGCTTCAGCTGTATTCTGAGACCTGGGGTCCAGGTCTCTTCGCACAAGGCAGAAATCCAGAGCAATTCCATTAAAGTCAATGGAGCTTCACTAGAGTGAAACTAGAGTGAGAGGGGAACCAGGTGTGTTCGTGATGGTATTGCAGAACCAGTGTGAGTTGTCAAATAACAGAGATCCCATGCTTTTCTTTTTAGCAGTGATTAGTGTCAAGCAGTAGGGTGAGAGTCTACCAAGTATCCCTGCAGTTCTGAAGCTCTCCCCAGCAGAAAAAGATGACTTTTCTCATTGCTCACTACAGCCATGCACCTGTTTGGCCTAAACTGGCACCTGCAGCCGATGGAAGGGCAGATGTATGAGATCACGGAAGACACAGCCAGCAGTTGGCCAGTGCCAACGGACGTCTCCTTATATCCCTCGGGGGGCACAGGGTTAGAGTTACCTGACAGGAAAGGCAAAGGATCCAGTGAAGGTATGGTTGATGTGTGTCCATGTTGTGAGTCCTCTGTGTCTGCCTCTGATCTCCTGCCATCAGTCCCATATTCCATCATTCCCATGCTACCTTTCTGGCAGCACCAGAGATAGTTTGGTGCTTTCTAATCTTTCGTGTCTAGAGCTATTCGTAATCACTCATGTTTCTATATATTTGTAAACATCATGTCCTTTTAATGTCTATTAAGGGGTATGTGTTCAGCAAACCACTTTCAAGGGGGAAATATCAGTACCACATTTTGCATGGGTACAGTGTTCCGCTGCAGAAGCCTTAATGGCGATGCCAGTAGTATTGTCACTGTGCTTTCTCTATTGCAATACAACTGTGCTTATCCTAGTATTTCTTTTGGTTACCAGATGGCATTGTTAACAGTACCAAAATATTTGCTAAAAGCTGTTGGCATTGCAGCCTTCAGCATTGTGAAAGTGGCCATGTATCCTCAAGGACAGGCAAATGAAAGATCTCATCCTGTAGAGTGTTCAGGGGAATGACAGCCTTCAATTCCCACTGAAGTTAGAGGTGCTGAGCCTGCTCAGAACCATGTGGAATCAGGGTCTAATTTTTTTAAAAATGCACTATTCCTCAAGCAAGCAAGGGGTTTTATAGCTTTGATTGTGTTTTCATTGGAGGCATCAGTGCTAGAAATACCTATGAGGTCTGCAAAATACAGGGTTTTCATCACTCTAAGACTCACATAGGGGAGATGAAGAAATGAGGAATTCAGATTTGAATTTAATAAAGCTCTTTGTGCTGCACCGTAGTTTCTGCATATTTAAGTGTCCAAGAGATCAAAAATCCCTCATTTCAACAGAATTATAGTTATTGACTGGTGCTGGTGGAGTTTTGGCTGGTGGGGAAGGTGGATAAGAAGCAAGGAATGGTCCAAATTCCACTGAAACCAATGGACATCTTTCCACTGGTTTCACTGGGCTTGGGATCAGGCCTAACATAAATAAGCTTATTAATTACAGAATTTTTACTTCATGGAATTATCTGTGTGCATTAATGCAAACTAAGCCCATAGTTACATACTCCTTAAAACAACTTTGTTAATAATGACTTGTGAGTGTCAAATTAGCACAATGTAAACCAGTTAATCCAGAAGTGTAGAACTCTGGACAAAGCTTGTTAGACAATGTGGTAAGCTACGAACTTGTCCACTGTTTCTTCATTCAAAAGGGCCTCATGGTAAAGCTTATTTTTCTTTTGTCTTCTGTTTTAATTGTTGTGTTTAAATCCCTGTCTATTGTATTCAAGCTCTACTTTCCCTATTAAAAGATCAAAATGAAAATTAAAATGATATGCCTAATAATTTAAGTTGAGGGCCTCTACTCATTTTTTTCTCTTAGTTCTTCTTAGCCAAACTCCCACTGAAATCAAAAGGAGTTTTGTTTGAATAAGAGCATCCCTCTCTCTCTCGCTCTCTATATGTATATATATAGATATACATATACATGTGCACATGCTCCCAAAGTCTGTCAGCTTTCCTGCCAAACTCTCTCTGTGCTGGAGAGCTTTACTTAGAAGGAAGTCTCTTGGGACTGCAATAGGTAGAGAGCTGTGCAGAGCCCAGCTTGATCTTTTTGCATTTCTTCGGGAACTTGTGACCATGTAGGCATAATCTGCTTCTGATTAAAAATTAAAGACCTTGGCTACATCTACACTAGCCAAAAATTTCGAAATGGCCATGCAAATGGCCATTTCGAAGTTGAGTAATGAAGCGCTGAACTACATATTCAGCACCTCATTAGAATGCGGGCGGCCGCGGCCCTTCGAAATTGACATGGCTCGCCGCCACGCAGCTCGTCCAGACAGGGATCCTTTTTGAAAGGACCCTGGCTACTTTGAAGTCCCCTTATTCCTATGAGCAGATAGGAATAAGGGGACTTCGAAGTAGCCAGGGTCCTTTCAAAAAGGAGCCCTGTCTGGACAAGCTGCACGGCGGCGAGCCATGTCAATTTCGAAGGGCCGCGGCCACCCGCATTCTAATGAGGTGCTGAATATGTATTTCAGCTCTTCATTAGTAAATGTTGAAATGGCCATTTGCATGGCCTTTTCAAAGTTTTTGGCTAGTATAGACACGGCCCTTTATGACGTGTCCACCACTGAAATGCAGCTCTCTGTGCAGGGTGATAACATGGTAGCTAGCTTTTCTCAATAAGCATGTATGATGCTGGAATTATGAAAACTGACTAAAGTCATCCTTGAATAAACCACTTTTCCTATGGTGGGTTGGGCTAACATGTCCTGAGGGCTGAAATAAATAGCTGTTACTAGCTGTAGGCAGTTACCAGCTCTAGCTTCTCTCCAGTCCCTCAAAGTTTAGCATGTACTTAAGACCATCCTGATTCCTCAGATTTAAGACTGTAATTAAGTGCTGTTTAAGTCAGTGACTCTTGCATGCACTTTAGAGCTGTGACCGATCAGGTTACTTTACCAAATCAGAGCCTATATCAGAACTATAATCAAACTCAGTTGGGTCCAAAAAATAAAATATTTAATTTTGGTAACTGAATACATTAGAAATAGCTGCTAAGGAAACTAAAGAATTGCATATGCTAGGTATTTTAATGTGTTGAAGGAGCAAAGTAATTGGCAGCCTAATTAGGAATTCAGAATTCTTTGAAATTAATTTTGCTTCAGGTTAGTTAGACAAAGTTACTGATTAAAAATTGTACTGAAATTTCATTCTTATTTTGAGCTTTATAGATATTCAGCTCTCAGAGCTTGATCGTATTCTGCTCAGAGCCATTGACAATTCTTGTTGATGTCATTGGGTGACATTTACTCCTCTGCAGAAAACCTTGCTCTGAACTTTTGCACTGGCGTAAATCTTTCCCAAAAGGAACATGAAGCAGTTGCTTTGACTAGCTCCAGAACAAGAGTATACCGGACCTTTTCCTACATATAGCTAACAAACAAGAAAAAACACGAAAAGACACGTACTTCTGTGGAATGGCCATTTTTGCCTCAAACACAGAATTTTTTTTTTTTCATTTTCTTGCTTGAACAAGCACCACACGTACTACAAGGAATCTATCTTATGCTCATTTTTTTCTGAAGTATCTACTGCATGGCAGCCTTTAGTATTTTAAACACTCACCCTGCCTCATTTGTTCTGATGTAAGATTTTCATTAATGACCACTTAATCAGTATGCTGTGTGCTTTGCTTTTCCATTTTAATTTTCGTGTGTGCATCAAACATGTCAGTAATAATCCCAGAAATACATGTGATGTGGACCAGAAGAAATAAACTCTGAAACTTGTTATAACCTATTGGCTACGTCTACACTAGCCCCAAACTTTGAAATGGCCACGCAAATGGCCCTTTTGAAGTTTACTAATGAAGCTCTGAAATGCATATTCAGCGCTTCATTAGCATGCAAGCGGCCGCGGCATTTCGAAATTGACGCGCCTCGCCGCCGCGCGGCTCATCCCAATGTGTCTCCTTTTTGAAAGGATCCCGCCTACTTCGAAGTCCCCTTATGGAAAAGGAGCCCCGTTGGGACGAGCCGCGCGGCGGCGAGGCATGTCAATTTCGAAGTGCCACGGCCGCCCGCATGCTAATGAAGCACTGAATATGCATTTCAGCACTTCATTAGTAAACTTCGAAATGGCCATTTGCATGGCCATTTCGAAGTTTGGGGCTAGTGTAGACACGGCCATTATAGCTCTCTTTGCATCCCATAGCTATAGAATAGGAAGTTTTGAAAGAAAACCTTACACATGCAAGTTGTCTATCCTAAAAAATGACTTTCAGGATTCATGAAAATTCTAATAATTGAATTCACAAAATAAAATAGATGAAATTAAATGAATTTGATCTCAGTTATATTATTCTGTGCTATTGACCGTGTTGCAAATGGTTTAATTATAATTTCCTATTCCTCCAAACCGCCTTTGTTTATTTTTGTTAATATTCATCTAGATTTTTAAACTCTGATAAATAAGGAATTTAGATTTTTCTTGTTTCTTTGAATGCAAAGGACAAGAATAAATTAGGCTATGATAACAATAGAAGATCCATCTCTCCATGAATGAAGTTTTATTCCTTTGTTGGTGTTTTCAAAATCAAACATTTATTAATTTGATAATGAGGCATGTGTATGCCATAAGCTTCCAGTCCAGCAAAGCTCTTAATTATGTGCTTCACTTTAAGCAGGAGTAGTTTTGTTGGTACTGAAAGTTCAGCATGTGCTCAATGGCTTTCCTGTATTAAAAAAAACTAAATGAAATTTCTTCTCCATGATAAAAGATAGCACCTGCATTGAGTACTTTTAATGTTAACAGGAATTTTAACTTTTTTCATCTACTTCTAATTAAGATGACACTTTAAAGTTTGAACTCGATATTTCTGCTACAGAGTTTACATTACAATGATAATATATGGAGAAATTTAAGATTTAAGTGGATTTTTATTATTTTAAACAGAAAAAATAGTTTATTTAATGACTGCAGGATGCCCTACCAGTTCGGCATTAAATGTACATTGTGAGGGTATTTGACTAGAATTCATAATATGTAAAAGGACACTGTAGTTTCTTATTTCCCAAATGCAGAGTTATTAAAAAAAAAAGAAAAAGTTTCCATAAATGTGATTTTGTTACAAATGATTTTATATTCCTGGAAGAGTCTTTCTCATTTTGTTAGACTCATTTGATCTGTGACACATACGGTATTGGGTTTTAACAGCAAAGAGATGAAATAGTTGTTGATTTGAATATCTAAAGGTACTAAAGACAGCTTATGATAGTCCACATGGTATTCTCCTGTCCCCTAATTGTTCCTATAAAAGCTGAAATCTGGGAGGTGATGCTAACACATACTTGTCAAATATTAATGGGTTTAATTATAAAATAAAGGCAGTCTTCTAAGCAATGCATTTTTCATCTTTATCTCTTTTCCTGTTTTGCTGTAATGTCAGACAAGGCAGCATGGGGCAGTGATTAAAGCAAAGCCCTGGAAGTCAGCAGTTCTGAGCTTTTACTTCCCACTCTGACCCTAATTCACTGTGCTTCCCTTCGGTCCCCATTTTCCAAAGTGCCAACTAATTCTGAGAGCTAATCAGATGGATGCCTAAACTGATATACCAAGGGCTTGTTATTCAAAGGAGCTGAGAACTCTGTTGACTTCATTTGGATTTGTAAATGCTTAGTACCTGTGGATAGCAGCACAAAGCGTTTTCAACGTGGACACCCAAACTCAGTAGACTCAGTCAGAAAGTAAAGCCTTAGCCTTTGTGTCTCAGTTTTCCCATATGTAAAACAGGGAAAATTAGCCCACTCCATAGAGCTCTTTTAAAGCCTAATTTTAAAAACTGAATTCTGAAATGGGAGATGGTATGGAAGTGCAGCATAAGATGTTCCCTGTCTTTGCTGTATGGCTCTCCTTCATTCAGGCATTTCTGTATTGAGGATACCATCCCACAACTGAGGATATACTGAGGATGTGTTCCCACAATTGCAAATAATTAATTTTCTAGTGCATTTTGCCTCTACTTTTCTCCTGTATATTTCACCATCATTTAAATAGATCTTCTTGACATATGTGTCTGACTCCATGTTGCATGGGAAACTCACAATCACTACATTTTTTGATAATGTAATAATTACTTTCTCCATAAATAAAATACATGATATGATGTAAGATGATTTATTTTAGCATTAAGATTTAAGCAGAGGGCCATTTGGGAATCGATATTGCACTTCCAAGATACATGTTTTTAATAGAAGGATGGAGAGTAGCCAGGAGTAATCCTATCCATTTTTCTTTCATAAGTATAAAGACTTGATGCATAATGTATTCTGAGGAAGTCTGTACATGGGTAGATCAGTGTCAGAGATACCAGCTTGATCAGATTGCTTATGGGACGCGAGGCTAATCCAAGTTCCTTTTTTTTTTGTTTTGTTTTTTGTTGTTTCTGTGTCTCAGCAGGAAAGCCCAGTAGTTTCTTTCCAGAGGACAGTTTTATAGACTCTGGAGAAATTGATGTTGGACGGCGAGTCACGCAGAAGATTCCTCCTGGTATCTTTTGGAGATCTCAGGTGTTCATTGACCACCCAGTGCATCTAAAATTCAATGTGTCCTTAGGAAAGGCTGCTCTGGTTGGGATTTATGGCAGAAAAGGCCTTCCTCCTTCACATACACAGGTAACAGGAACACATTTCAATGAACCAATACTTACATTAATATTGATGTACTTGTAGCTTGTATCATGAGAAGGTAGATGGCCCCTCTTTTCATTCCGTTTGCCTATCTCATGAATTTGGTGGGTTCACAGAATCACAGAATCATTGGGCTGGAAGGGATCTCAGGAGGTCATCTAGTCCAGCCCCCTGCTTCAAGCAGGATCAACCCCTACTAAGTCATCCCAGCCAGGACCTTGTCCAGCCGGGACTTAAAAACTTCAAGGGATGGAGAATCCACCACCTCTCCAGGCAACACATTCCACTGCCTCACCCACCCGCCTAGTGAAGTAGTTTTTCCTAATATCTAACCTACACCTTTCCGTCATCAACTTCTGACCATTACTCCTTGTTCTGCCATCTGACACCACTGAGAACAGTTTCTCACGCTCCTTTTTAGAGCTCCCCTTCAGGAAGTTGAAGGCTGCTATTAAATCACCTCTAAGTCTTCTCTACTGTAAACTAAACAAGCCCAGATCCCTGAGCCTATCCTCATAGGCCTTGTGCTCCAGACCCTTAATCATTTTTGTTGCCCTTCGCTGAACCTGCTCCAGCAAATCCACATCCTTTTTATACTGGGGGGCCCAAAACTGGACACAGTATTCCAGATGTGGCCTCACCAGTGCCAAATAAAGAGGAATGACTACTTCTCTAGATGTGCTCGAAATGCTCCTCCTGATGCACCCCAGTATGCCGTTAGATTTCTTGGCTACAAGGGCACACTGTTTACTCGTATCCACCCTTTCAGCCACCATAACCCCTAGGTCCCTTTCCATTGCACTGCTGCTGAGCCAGTAGGTCCCCAGCCTGTAACAATGTTTGGGATTCTTCCACCCCAGGTACAGGACTCTACACTTCTCCTTATTGAACTGCATCAGATTTCTTTTGGCCCAGTCCTCCAATTTATCCAGGTCCCTCTGGATTCTCTCTCTATCCTGCAACAAATCTACCTCTCCCCCTAGTTTTGTGTCATCCGCACACTTGCTGAGGGTGCAACCCAGTCCCCCATCCAGGTAATTAATAAATATGTTTAATAACACCGGCCCCAGAACCGAGCCTTGCAGCACTCCGCTTGAAACAGACCGCCATCCAGATATTGAGCCATTGACCACTACCCGTTGGGCCCGACCATCAAGCCAGCTTTCTATCCATCTTATAGTCCAAGGATCCAATCCATATTTCCTTAACTTATGGACAAGAATGTTGTGGGAGACCGTATCAAAAGCCTTGCTGAAGTCAAGGTATATCACATCCACTGACTTTCTCATGTCCACAAAGCTTGTTATGTCGTCATAGAAGCTGATCAGATTGGTGAGGCAGGACTTGCCCCTGGTGAATCCATGTTGGGTACTTTTGATCACTTTCCCCTCTTCCAAGTGCTTCAAAATGGATTCCTTGAGGATTCCCTCCATTATTTTCCCAGGGATTGAGGTAAGGCTGATGGGTCTATAGTTCCCTGGATTGTCCTTCTTTCCTTTTTTTAAATATGCACACTATGTTTGCCTTCTTCCAGTCATCTGGTATCTCCCCTGATCTCCAAGAGTCTTCAAGGATAATGGCCAAAGGTTCAGCAATGACCTCTGCCAATTCCCTCAGTACCCTGGGTTGCATTAAATCCAGATCCATGGACTTGTGCACATCTAGTTTTTCTAGGTAGCTCAGAACTTGTTCCTTCCCCACAGATGGCTGCCCTCCACCTTCCCATACTGCATTGTCTAGGACCGTCATGGGGAAGTTGACTTTGTCCGTGAAGACTGAGGCCAAAAAAGCATTGAGTACTTCAGCTTTTCCTGCATCATCCGTCACTAGGTTACCTCCCTCATCCAGTAATGGCCCCATGCCTTCTCTGATAACCCGTTTATTGTTCACATGCCTGTAGAAACCCTTCTTGTTACTCTTCACATCCCTTGCCAGCTGCAGTTCCAATATTGCTTTCACTTTCCAGATTACTGCCCGGCATTCTCCAGCCGTATGTTTATACTCCTCCTTAGTAAACTCTCCACTTTTCCATTTCTTGTATGCATCCTTTTTGAATTTAAGCTAAGGATTTCCCTGTTAAGCCAGGCTGGTTGCCTACCATGTTTGCATTTCTTACTACGCAGCAGGATTGTTTGCTCCTGTGCCTTCAGTAAGACTTCTTTAAAATACTTCCAGTTCTCTTCAACTCTTTTCCCCTTCATCTTCGTTTCCCAAGGGTTCATGGATGATACTGAGGTTCAAGTATTCAAAGACAGGTGCTTACGCGCTGACTGTAAAATATACGTTCACCAGCATTAAGAACCAATTCAGATCGTCAATAAAGACGATTCCCCAGGTTGAAACCATAGAAAGATAATGTTATACACCAAATACACAATTTAATTTGTATAGGTGCCAATTGCATGTGTCCCAAAGAACTTGTATACACCCAAATCATGAATGGCGTGTGTTTAAAGGAATGAAGCCCACTTTTATTATTAGTGGCTATTATCTGGTACTTCTGATATGTCAATGAAATTAACTTTTTATGCTCAAATTTCCTATCCTAAAAGTGATTTGGTGGGAGTGTATATTTCGAAGATTATGAAAAGTCATGAAAAATGTTGGGTCGTCTTATTTTACTTTCTAATAAAAGTTGTAGGTAACCTACTTTGTTTGGATGTGACAAACTGGGAAACCATGTTTTGTTAAACTTGACAGAAACCTGGCTAAGAAATAAGGAGTGAAATCTTGGCCCCACTGATGCTAGTGAAAAATCTCCTATTGACTTTGTAACAGGGTGCAGGAGGAACTTCAGAGATCCTACCTCTGCTCTGCTCCAGCCAATCAGCCAGAGACCTCTGTTGTTGGTGCTATCATGATTTACAGTATAATTTCCCATCACCTTTGTGCTACAGCTAGTTTCAGGATTACAGCCTCAGGGACTGCTAGCCCCTTCAGCCAACAGAGAAGAACTGCTATTCCCTATAATTCTTTGTCTCTTCCCTCTTCTTCTCTCCTGGTGTCTTTCCTGTCAGCCTTTACATAGACCCAGACAGGGTAGACTGGTAGCTGTTCCCTGTTTCCAATCAGGCTGAGCCTACTCGGCCAATTCCAATTCCCCTTTCTTGTTTCAAGCTTGTGTGACAGAGGCCTGGTGATGTTTCCTTAGCCAACATCCTGTTACAGACTTCACTAAGGCCAGGATTTTACCTAGCATCTATATTAGAAGTCAGACAAGGGGAAGAATGTAAATAACTAACTTTATGGTTCAGGGTCTATGCTCACAAAAGTCAGGAGATTAAAATTATTCTTAAAAGTATTTTTATTTTAATTGAGCCAAGTTGAAAACAGTGAGGCTATGGATACACTATAGTGCTATTTTGGGATGCAAATAGCATTATTTCTAGCATGGTCTGCTGATTCTGGTACCCATCGTCATATTAGGGGTAGCAGAAACTTCGAAATAGCCACTTATTTTGGACTTCAGTGCCATGTGGAGCAATGCATCAAGTTCGAAATAAGCTAACTCAAAATAAAATTACATAAATCATTTCAAGTTATAGGTACAGTGTAGCCATAGCCAGAGTGAGTCAACAATATCAGCATTTACCCTAACGTGTGAAACAGATAGTTTAGTAATTGCAGTAGGAATCTCAATTTTTTTCTTTCACATTTTTATCCATTTAAAATGTTATGAATTTTTTTTAAAAAGTGGCTATAGTGTGTTGGAGGCATTAGAAGCACCCCCGTGTGCATATGCAGAGCTGTGAGAGAAGCAGGAGGAGAAGAGGTGGAGGCAGGTGGTCAAAGAGAAACAGATCAACAAATAGATAAGGAGATCCTGCAGAGTACTGGAAAACAGACACAATTCCAGTAATCTCCCTATAATTTGAATCAGAACATGTCATGACATACCAGAGGAAATATCTTGTGTAATGTTCCATAGTGTGGGTGTCTAACATTTCATGCAAAGCTTTTCTTCCCTTCCCAAGACAGATCTAGACCAGGAAGCGTGATCATTTTCTGGAATTCTGAAGTATACAATAAACATCTCTCATTTGTGTTTCAGTTTGACTTTGTTGAACTCCTTGATGGGAGACGACTACTTACCCAGGAGGTGAGGAGCCTTGAAGGACCTCAGCGGCAATCTAGAGGCTTTGTGCCGTTGTCCAGCCATGAGACGGGATTTATCCAGTATTTGGATACAGGAATATGGCATTTGGCCTTCTACAATGATGGGAAAGAGTCAGAGGTGGTTTCTTTTCTTACTACGACCATTGGTAAGGATTTACTGCATTATTTTCCTAATCAATGTACTTTGGGGCCAGTTTCTCATGCCCTTACTCACATTGGGTAACATCTTACTCCAGATGTAATCTCACTGATTTTAACAAAACCACTCACAAAGTACTGTTCAGCATAAGTGAGGATATTTGCACAGTGGTTGATAGAGGCATATCTGCTCTGGGGACAAAACTGCACACAGCGTTACTGCTAAATACTGTAAGAGTTAACATATCCTTGAAGGTGTGAACAGGGCATAACTGTATTAAAGCCCTATTTCAAAATTACTTTCTAGGCAAGCTGCCTGCCACTGCAGATAAGGCCAGAATTACAGATTAAAGCTTGTCCCCTCCTCTCTGAGCCTTCTATTTGAGAACTTTGATTTGATTTCTTTTGGCCTATATCTTGTGTCTGTAGTGTAACTGGGCAGCTGTTCAATGGTACATACCAACATCAAGCAATGGTTTTGGACATCAAATGAGGAATATCCTTATCTGATTGAAACTGCTGGCATCACATAATTACTCAAACTGGAGTTGGGGTAAAACACCAGAGTTAACACCCCATCTTTTGCAAATAGCACTATGGAAGGGTTAGCCAATTGTATGAACTTGTTTAATGCCATGTCTAAAAGAAAGAGGCTGAGATGTTCAGATGAGTGGTAACTGGGTTTCTTCAGCAGTTAAGCACTCCATGAGCCTTCCAGCATATATCTACTGCACAGTAAGACCTGTGTCAGGTCTGTCTCCCTCAGTTTGCAATCAATCTTTTACCAGAAACAATTTCTGACTTCACCATGTTTAATTTGCACTTTTCTTCCTTCTGCCCACAAAGATTGTTTAATGGACCTTTTTCTGTACTGCATAAAATACGTTCGTGTAGTGTTGCCATTAATTTCTCTCCCCAAAGAGGCATTGGCATTGAGTCTCAACTGTCTGCAATAGTTACCTGAGAAAGATGGGTTGTAATTTGTCTTGGCAGGTTAATTAAAAGTTTAGGTCTTTTTAAAGCAAATCATTAAGGCTCCAATATACAGTTTTACTTCTAAAGTTTATATAATACAATCCTACCATAATACTGTATTAAAATAAAAACTTAGAACTTAAACAGGCCTTTGCTGTCAGAATTCAGTGTACTCAAGGCTGTTCACAATTAAACAACACCAGAAATAATTGCTTTCACTTACTAAGTAGAGGACTTGCTCTCTGCAGTGTGGTTTTATTAATTTGCTTAGTTTACTTTACCAAATTAGTGTAATCAAAACACATTTTACCTGTATCCGACACCTCTCATCCAGTGGGACCCTAAGGCCGTTTCTACATAGGCCACTTCCTTCGGAAGTGGCATGCTAATACAGGGAGCAAAAGATGCTAATGAGGCGCGGATGCAAATTCCCCATGCCTCATTAGCATAACATCACATGATTTGGAGTCCGGAAGACGTGTAGAAGCGTGGCTGCCGGGGAGGCTTCCAGAAGGAAGTCCTTCCGGAGGCCCCTTCTTCCCGAAAATTTTTGGGAAGAAGGGGCATCCGGAAGAAGGACTTCCTTCCGGAAGCTCCCCTGGGTGGCTGCGCTTCTACACGGCATTTTGGAGTCTGGAAGAACGGTCTTCTGGACTCCAAATCACATGACGTTATGCTAATGAGGCACGGGAAGTGTGCATCCATGCTTCATTAGCATCTTTCGCTTCCTGTAGTAGCATGCCACTTCTTCTGTGTAGAAATGGCTTAAGTGTTTTCATATAGTAGGATCCATACAAAATAGTTTCTTCTGTTCTGAAGGATTCTACCCATTGAGAGAGGTTCTACAGCAGATGCCATTGAACCAGTCATAGCTGTCCCTATGGAAGAGAATTCTGAAGTATAATCACTGTACTTTTCAAACTGTTGACAGAGTAGTAGCTGGATTCAGGCTCTTCTCCCCACATCAGTACACTCACACAGTAGAAGAGCAAGATACACTGCTACTCCACCCATCAGCACTAGGCTGAAGAAATGAGTAAGGCTCCCATAAATGCTCCACAGCTTCAGGGTGACCTGGTCCTCTGTGGTTAAGCTCACCCATGCATTAGCTGTGGTTGGCCAGTGAGCATGTGGTGCAGGCTGTGATCTTATTTTAGCCTACTTGTGAAGTGCTGCCCACATTAATTCCACTTTGAATTATTCTGCCCTTTGTTGGCAGGAAGACTCACATCTTTCCACTTCCAGCTCTGTCCTGCATCTATCATTCATCATTACTAGCTTGTCTGCCTGGTGCACTGTTCTGCACCGCAAAAGTGTAAATTCCGGGATGCACCAGTGTGTTCTGCACTAACTGACCCCTAGGGACACTATTGGCATGCTATAAAAGTTCCTTGGTGGAGGTTACACAGCATTGTTTGAAAGGGAACTAAGTTGTCACTCACATTCAGGATGTGCCAGCAAGGTGTATGGAGGCCAGTGAGTGTGTAACATGCTCATGCACATTAAAATTTATACCTGCTGGTGCAAACCAATGCACCGTGCAAACAAGTTCTAGTAAAATGGTGCAGACAGAATTTTGCGCTGTATGAGGATTTTGCACTGTTTTTACCCACGAGTAGCCACATAACAATGCAGAGGCACAGTACCATAGCAAGGATACATATTACTATCTTTGGGACAGGATGTGAAAACTACCATGCCAGATAGTTCTAGAGGATGAATTTTAGGTAAATGTGGTGTGACAGGAATTTGGCCAGAACACCACAGCTAATCTAACACCTTACAAAAAGGACTGTTAGGATTTCAGTGGCCAGAAACAGCACCTTGCTTTTATGGTGGTTTTCAACAGCAGGATTTACAAATATCTGCTGGAGGTATCCTGTGAAATCCATTAAATACAACACTATGTACAGCAGAATCTCATACTGTTTTCAGTGTGTTCATAAGCTCGTACAAGACACAGTTGCTACCATTTAAGTCCATAAATACTGTAGCTTCTTTCGTCGCAATCCATTGACTCCACAGTAAAGAAGGTGCAGCAGACTTACATTCCAGATGAAACCAGATGTAAAATCCAGTGTCGTCTGACATATCAAGTCAGATCAAACCATCAGGTTACATTTATGTGTAAGGAAGGAGTGGAGGTGTGTGTTTGGATAGTGTTGAATTCTGATGGCTGTCATTTGATTTTATTTTTGGGGGTGGAACATGAAAAAATCTCTCCAATTATTGCAGAAGTCCAAAGAAATAATTAATACAGGCAAGAAGCATTTTCAATTTATCAGCATTATCAAGAAAGAGGCAGCAGGATCATGCAGTGTGAGCACAGGGGTGGGAGTCAAGTGTCAGAGGGGTATCCGTGTTAGGCTGTATCCACAAAAACAATGAGAAGTCCTGTGGCACCTTATAGACTAACCTGTCATTTGAAGCGTAAGCTTTTGTAGGCAGAGACCCACTTCGCCCAATACACGTCACATGCATGCATCTCACAAAGTGGGTCTTTGCCTGAGAAAGCTTATGCTCCAAATGATTGGTTAGTCTATAAGGGCCACAGGACTTCTCATTGTTTTTGTTAGGTCTGGGAGTCACAATGCTAATCTGAGCATTAAAACTGACTCACTTCAGGCTTTTGCATGTTGTTTAATCTCTCTGTGCTTCAGCTTCCTGCTCTGCAAAACTGGTGTAATGCTTGCTAGCTGGCCCACAGAGGTGATGTGGGATGAATGGCTTGAAGATGAAAAATGCTGTGTACCTACTGATCATTCACAATATCGTGTGATTTTTGGTAAAAACTGCATAGGGCCAAATTCTGCCACCTATCCTTGAAACTCCCATAACTTCAGCGGGAGACTGGTTTGAGTGTGGTACACATTCCAGAAAAAAAAAGAGTGGATTTCAATAAGTTCACCTCCTGCTTTCCAACTCATCAAACATGTAGTAAAATCAGTCAGCATAGGTCAGTTTCTGTACCTTACAACATTGACTGTAATTGTTGTACACTGCCTGTCTGGACTCATCATACTCTCCATTATTCAAGTGAAAACAGGAGCAAAATGCCAACAGCCTGCATTCCCAGCTCGAAGGCATATTTATTTTCATAAAGCATAAGGCTGTGCCCACTTAGAGATTTGGATCCAGTTAGAGTTAGAGATCCTGCAAAAGCTAGAAGGAAATCTACTCACTCCATTTCATTGTAATTTGCTTTAATAACCTTTTTATCTTAGCCTGTTTCTGGTAAGGAGGTAGATTTACCTACCACAGAAACATCACAGCCGACAGGATTGGATTTGGCAGTATCTTTTCCTAGACATGCACCATGTAAACCCTGGGACACTGTGACATTATGGCTACGTCTACACGTGAAGCCAACATCGAAATAGCTTATTTCGATGTAGCAACATCGAAATAGGCTATTTCGATGAATAACGTCTACACGTCCTCCAGGGCTGGCAACGTCGATGTTCAACTTCGACGTTGCACGGCACCACATCGAAATAGGCGCTGCGAGGGTACGTCTACACGCCAAAGTAGCACACATCGAAATAAGGGTGCCAGGCACAGCTGCAGACAGGGTCACAGGGCGGACTCAACAGCAAGCCGCTCCCTTAAAGGGCCCCTCCCAGACACAGTTGCACTAAACAACACAAGATCCACAGAGCCGACAACTGGTTGCAGACCCTGTGCCTGCAGCATGGATCCCCAGCTGCCGCAGCAGCAGCCAGAAGCCCTGGGCTAAGGGCTGCTGCCCACAGTGACCATAGAGCCCCACAGGGGCTGGAGAGAGAGCATCTCTCAACCCCCCAGCTGATGGCCATCATGGAGGACCCGGCAATTTCGACGTTGCGGGACGCGGATCGTCTACACGGTCCCTACTTCGACGTTGAACGTCGAAGTAGGGCGCTATTCCGATCCCCTCATGAGGTTAGCGACTTCGACGTCTCGCCACCTAACGTCGAAGTTAACTTCGAAATAGCGCCCGACGCGTGTAGCCGCGACAGGCGCTATTTCGAAGTTAGTGCCGCTACTTCGAAGTAGCGTGCACGTGTAGACACAGCTTATAATTGCCATCAAAACTCATGCTGTTGCTAAGTAATGGCAATTCGAGGGGGAGAGGTGAAAGGATTATTTTGGCATAGTTTTCAGCTTTTAATAACTTTTTTTCATTTTGTTCCTCTGAATTACAGCACAAAGCACAATAAAGGAATGGAGAATCAGGGTCTCTCAATAATGAATTAACCTTCTTGTAAATGACATTGGCAATGGTTTCTGAAATTTTTAATAGAAACACTTCTCTGAAAAGCGCCTTGTGAATTCACCTCTGCCTGACAGCGGTGATTTAGTCAGAGCAATCTGGTATAAATGGAATAAAATAGTAGGCTAGGGGAGAGCTGGAGTCAGCACATCTGAGACAGAGATGTTGGCCAAAAATCTGTTCAGTGGAGGCAGTGAACATCTGAGAGCCTGAAAGCAGCATCTATGAAGTCAGAGAGGGAGCCTGTCAGCAGCTGTTCCTGCTGAGCAATAGCAGACTGGGCTGTGTAGGGCCATGGAAAAATCAAAAGGAAGAAAGCATCCGGCTATGCTCTCGAGAGAGAAAGAAAAAAAACATATGAGAGGAGAGGTTGTCTGTTTACCTGTGTCACTCTATACCCCAGCCAGCGAGAGGAAGTGTATGTAGAACATCCATTATGGGATGCCAGGTTTTAGCTAGCTCTTAGCTTTGGAAGAGAGGCATGATTCAAGATTAAGAAAAGTATTGTCATTCCTCCTGCCCACTCTCCTTCCTGTAAAGAACACTGCCAATGAATGCAAAGTATGAAGAGATCTAGAGGTTGTGTTTATAGAGGCCAGTAAGTGTGCACTGCATTTTACAGTGCAGAGGGCTAAAATATAACCAATGGACAATCAAATGCAAGGTTTAGAGACATTGTCAGAGAGGGGACTAACGCAGGAATACATCACAATAGTATTGAGTGGAGAGAGGAGGATTGAGGGGAGAGAGGAGTATTGGAGAGAAGAGTATTGGAGAGAGGAGTATTGAGGGGAGGGAGGCTGCATTATTTGTGCTGGGTGCAGGAGGTGATGCATGCAGTGATTAAGAACAGTTCTGATTTAACCCTGTCCGAAAATTTCTCTGTACAGACTCCAGTATTTAGATTGTTCCCAAGAAAGGCTAGTGTAACTCTTACTTGCTTGCATCTGACAAAGCGGGTCTTTGCCCGCAAAAGCTTATGCTCCCCTTATTCCTATCTGGTGAATTGAGGAATAATGGGAATCTGCTGATAGGAATAAGGGGATTTTGAAGTTGGTGGGTTCCTTTTGAAAAGGACCCCTGTCTGGACGAGCCACGTGGCAGTGAGCTGTGGCAATTTCAAAGTGCCGCAGCTGCCCACATGCTAATGAGGCACTGAATATGTATTTCAGCACATTATTAGTAATCTTCAAAATGGCCATTTGCATGGCCATTTCAAAGTTTTGGGCTAGTGTAGATGTAGCCCTAGTCTATAAGGTGCCACAGGACTTCTTGTTGCTTTTGAAAATACAGACTAACAGCTTTCAGTACAGCCAGTACCTGTGTTCCAATAACTTGGACATCCTCAGCTTAGGGAAACTCGGAGTCCATTAGAGAGTCTCACACCCATTCGGTCAGTGTCTGAGAGAGTCTAAATGTACATGGTAGGATGGCATCAGCTTTAACTCACCCCATCTCTCAACTCCTCAAATTCTGCTACACTCACATAGGCTCCCCGAGAAAGCGGGTGTAAGTAGGGCTAAGACAGCCTGGATAGATGAGGATCTGGCTTGTACCATCTGATCCATCCTTTCTGAATTTGGTCTTGCAGCTTTCCTGCAGCAAAGCACTGTAATAAATTATAAAAGGTAAGGCACTTGAGCCTCAAGACATTGAGTAGGTTTCATCCACCTCACATTGCCTGGATGAGCCCAGCTTTTAAGGCTGCTGCTACACTACCATGGTCCCGTCGAAGGGGCCGTGGTAATGAAACAACTCCAAGCAAGCTAATGAGGCTCTGACATGTATATTCAGTGCCTCATTAGCATAATGGCGGCCACAAGAACAAATGTCCATTTTCAGAACTAGAATGGAGTAAGGGAATGTCAAAGCAGGGTGCTTATTTCGAAGGTGCCCCCATCTTCACTCTCAATCTGAAAATCAAAGTTTGTTCATGTGGCTGCTATTATGCTAATGAGGCCCTGAATATGCATGTCAGCACCTCGTTAGCTTGCTTCAAATTGCCTCATTACCATGGCCCCTCTGACGGGACCATAGCAGTGTAGCAGCAGCCTAAGAGAGGTTCCTTTTCCATTTTATTTGCATTGTCAAAAAATGAGTGTCCCTTTTCCTAGGTCACAGCAAGACTTCCTCCCATTTCTGCCTCGGGGGGCCTTTCACTGGACACTTTAGCTAAGACTTGTCACTTCCTAGGCTCAAAGACATTTCCATCTGCTCAGGCTGTACAGAAAAGAAAGAAAGAAAGAAAGATGTTGGGGGAAATATGTTGCAGCTTTACTTTTGCTAAACAATTAATGGTGCTTTGTGTGGTCTGCAAATAGGTTTTGCCTTTAGCGCTGCATGCCACCTTTCATGCCCTTTCTGACAGCCACACTATTAGATGGCTAATGCCTTTTTTGACTAGCCTCAAGCCTTCAGCACTTTCTTCCTGGCACTTTGGATTCATCCTGTGCAGTTCAGGTACGTCCCACACAGATATCTCACAGAGGTTTGAAACCCTGTCAGATTATAGTTAGGTTCAGTTAAAAGACAAAATAATATCTTTTTTGTGATTGTGTTCTTGCTATCTTGTGATCAGTCCCCTTCTGTGAAACTGCAGAATGTGCATTGTGGGTTACCCCTCAACACCTTGGTTACTTCCACCCACAGGGCATCCTGTTAGGTTTTGCACCCAGAAGCATCCATAAGTTTAGGCTTTTTCATGTGAAGTCAGTGCTCATGATAGAGTGACCTCTGTGCACACTGAAATATTACACTTACTTTGTTTCTAACAGGTTCCTAATAGGCAGCTGTATTACAAGTACCTCTGCTACCCTGCCACTATGTCTTAAACTACAGCAATTATCAGAAATGTTTGCAGAAGTGACTCATTCATTCCCATTTTCAAGTGCAACTTAGGCACTTACATCGAAGTTACATGCAAAGTCAATGGGACATAGACTTCTAGGTGCCTTGGTCTCTTTTGAAAATAGGGTTTAGGGAATGTCCTCAGTAGAAATACAATCAACTTACGTTAGGCCAACTTACAACTACTCCAGTGATTACCGTGGCAGTACATGTCAGTACTCCCCTCTTCCTGTTGATGGTGTTCACTCCTACCAGGAACACTTCTACAAGGTAAAGAGGGGCAGAATGGGGGCTGAGAACCTGCACTCTTAGCTCCATATACAACCTCCTGCCTCGAACACAACTCCCCACAAGCCAGGGGTCGGCAAGAATGACAGCGAAAGCTGAAGTAAGTAACACACTGTCCACACAGATGCTGTGGTGCCCCAACTACACCGCTATAAGCCCTGTGCCTCTCACAAAGGTGGAATTGTTATGTTGGCATAGTAGTGTACTTACATCCACGAAAGCAAGGCTGTAGTGTGACCGTGGACATAATTAAGACAGTGTGAGCTGCCTTACTGTTAGGCTATGTCTACCTTAGAGAGTTTTGTCAACAAAACTGATGATTTTCCACAAAACCCATGGAGCATCCACATTCCCAAGGCTTTCTGTTGACAGGAAATTGGCAGAATGTGGCACTTCTTTCGACAGCCTTCTGGCATTCTCCCATGGGGCAGAACACCTCTGTCAACAGAAATCTGTGAACAGAAAACCAGTGTGGACACTCTGCGAGGCCTTCTGTTGACAGACAGGGCTTCCAGGACACCGACCAGCCCTGTTTGCTGTGCTTCTGGTTGGCCGTTTTGTCAAGAGAGCAGCCTTTTTGTCAAGAGAGCAGCCAGGCAGTCCAGCTGCTCTCTGCTGACAGAGCGGATCACTCTTTCAATCCACTTTGCAGTCTGGTCGCAATCTGTTGACAGACATTTTGTCAAAAGATATTTTCTGATGGTAACTTCTGTTGACAGATCACTCTAGTGTAGACATAGCCTATGTGTAGAACAAGCCTCAGTTTCATTAGTCACTTATGACTTTGAGGCCGTGTCTACACGTGCCCCAAACTTCGAAATGGCCACGCAAATGGCCATTTTGAAGTTTACTAATGAAGCGCTGAAATGCATATTCAGCGCTTCATTAGCATGCGGGCGGCAGCGGCGCTTCGAAATTGACGTGCCTTGCCGTGCGCGGTGCGTCCAGACAGGGCTCCTTTTCGAAAGGACCCCGCCTACTTCGAAGTCCCCTTATTCCCATCAGCTCATTGGAATAAGGGAACTTCAAAGTAGGCGGGGTCCTTTCGAAAAGGAGCCCTGTCTGGACGCGCGGCGCGCGGCGAGGCGTGTCAATTTCAAAGCGCCGCTGCTGCCCGCATGCTAATGAAGTGCTGAATATGCATTTCAGCTCTTCATTAGTAAACTTCGAAATGGCCATTTGTATGGCCATTTCGAAGTTTGGGGCACATGTAGACGTAGCCTGAAAAAGCAGACTAGGCTGGTGCTCAGTCTTTGAAGCCTAGGGAAGGACGTCAGCTTCGGACTCAAGTTGCGTCCCGACTTACAACTTCAAAGCACTGCTTACACTTCTGTTTTTAGAATGCTAGCACAAGGGTTGCTAACTGATGTTGGTCAGCCTGGCCTGGGAGACTTATTGCCATCAGCTGTATTGCGAGGCATTTTTGAAAAATTTTACCCCACGTTTAGAATCAAGAAGCCAACTCACTCTTAGCACCTCTTCAGTCTTTGCTGTCTTTGATACATCACAGCTGATACCAGCTTCAGTGGCAGTTTCTTAACTGTTTATGAAGAATTGGACTGACAACTATCATTTATACAGGCCCCTAATGGTATCAGGTTTTTTGTCATTTTAAAACCAGGTTGAATGAAATCTCTGGAGCTAGATGCTTCCTGTCTTATTACCAGATCTTCCTAAGCCAGTAGCCTCTCAAGAAGGTTGTTCCTTTGTGCATAGTGATAACTATCCATCTACATATTATTACTGTGTTTTAAACAGGGATGGATGAATATCAAAAGGTTTACAATCCAGTCTCAGATCAGCTGCCTATCCAAGAATTGCTCAGATCTCTGCAAAATTTAGCCTGCAGCTTTGCAAGAACAGACTTTCCCTACACTGTTACAGCAATTCCAGTTACTCCCATCAGCTTATATGCATCTGCTGGGGAAAAATTAAAATGTAGGCCACTTTAAAAAAAACCTTTGTTTTGGGTCTAGGAGCGGATAAAATTTTATGGGAGAGGGAAGAATGGGGAGTAGCTTCTATTTTTCATACTGGGTTGCAATTCCCTTAGCTGAGCTCCTCAGTGAGGTTCTTTTCTCTGACCCTCAGTAAGTGACTATATGTCTAGCCAGGTAATCATATGGCCTTCATCAGTGTAGCATCTGAGTTTCTCCTGTGACTACACCAAAGCCACCATAGTGCTCTAATTCCCCTCAGTTGTGCCACAGCCATGCAGGTTGCTAAGCATTCTGATTTCCCACTGAACCGTGGGGGTTGGCTTCCCCCAGGTGGATGCCCATCTCTCTAGCTGTCTCTCTGTTGCCTATGATTTCCAGCAGACTTAATATTTCTCCAGGTTTTTAAGCCCTTTGCAGCTTCAGTCAGTGGCCAGTTGCCATCCTGCCATTTGGCTAGTGTCACTGCCAGACAAACAACACAGAAAGCAGATCTCTCGCTGGTTCATTATTATTTCCACTAGAGTTGTCATATGACATGTGCTGCATTGTAGCTGTACTGTGCAAATTGAGGTAGGCTGGCTGTGCTCTTGTCTAACACCTGTTCCTACAGAGCGCCATTCTGTCTGCTAAATGGGGCTTTCCTAAATAGCTGGGGCTCAAGCTGCTTCCAAAAACTTGAAATCAGACCAGTCAGACCAAATCTAGCTCTTACACAGGATGACCTTTTTTCCCTCCTTGCAAGTGTCTGCAGGAATTCTTACATAACAGTCCTCCCTCCTGACTTTTACTCCGTGCAAAATGGTGATTTTACAGGACCTTTGAGTCAAAAACTTAAGGCGCCTCAAATAAAGGGGAAATCTGTGACGCAGCTCAAAGATGATCAAGTAGTAAGAAGCCTGTAAAGGTCAGACATGTTGCACTAGCAATTTCCACATCCTGTTTCTGCATACAGTGTATCTCTTCCTTGGTTCTGTAAGTAAAAGGGCTATGTTCCAAAGTACCTACTGGTATTGTCCCACTTGTTTAAGGCTAGATTAGCAGTAAACCAGGATTTGGACTAATTGGTTCAGGATTAGCTATCAGGGCAACTCTTTGGCACAAATTTCTCTACAGAAAGGTCCTTGAAATTTTACAAGACACTTTAGGAATGAAAAACGCATGTTGGCTAGAGCACAAGGAACACTCTCCCTTTGTTGTTTTGTAGTTGCAAAAGAGAAAAAGTTATTTTTTATGAGCTCTGCTTACTTCTGTATTGAGATGGGCTATGGTAGCGTGGAACTCACTCTGTCACCCACTGCTTGTCAGTGTGCTGTTTGCAGCGGGCAAGTTCTCTTGATCTGATAAAGTTTGTACAAAAGGTTTATTGATTGGGGTAATTACTTCAGCTTCAGGGTCAAGAAAAGGTTTATTTAATTCTAAAGTTACTTTTTTGGTTTTGTTATGTTTCTTTGACCAGTGGAATTCTGCCTTAATGACAAGGCTTCTAGTGTTATCTGAAGCCTTCTAGAAAAACTTGCAAATCAAGGAAACTCCAGGACATATGGTTTTCATTTTTCAGTGTTTGTCTATAGCTCTGTCTATATGTCCCAGGCTGAAGGCTAATGTAAGCTTGTTTCATTCCTGTGTTATATTACACTCCCGCTTGACTTTTTGTTCCATTTAGACTCTAGCAGTAAAGAGCAGAAATAGGGGTTCTGAGAGTTGTTTGTAAATTTTGGCAAATGGAAGGAAGCCCTCTTTGTGTTGGAATAACCGGCTTCTTAGTACTTAATTTTCAAACGTCTGTGCTTAACAGGTATCCGTTAACATGGGCTTGGGTACACAAGCAGGTAACAGCACATCCATAAGGGAGAAGCTAACAGAGGGTCCACATCTTCCAACAATCACCAGAAATTTCCCTTGTTCTTTGCAGAGAGGGAAATGTTCACCACTCTTTCTTACCCCTGCCTCATCATGTGATCACCATGGTACACTGTGATGTTTTATCAATTACTACTTTTCTGTATTCACAAATGCATTTGTAATGAATTCATACCTCCTTTATTTAATTAATCCCTACAGCACTCTCTGCAAGGTAGATATAGTAAAGGGTGTTCAACCACTTAATAGCTGGGTAAACTAAGGCACAGTGAGGTTAAGTGATTTGCACCAGTTCACACAAACTGGCTGAAAACCTGGAAACAAAACTAAGAATTCAGATTCCACACCTCACCCTCGCACCCCAGCTCTAAAATTGTAGCCAAGTAAATGTTTGCCACCCATCCTGGCTACCTCATCCATAAGCTGCGTCTACACGTGCACGCTACTTCGAAGTAGCGGTCGAAATAGCGCCCGTCGCGTCTACACGCGTCGGGCGCTATTTCGAAGTTAACTTTGACGTTAGGTGGCGAGACGTCGAAGTCGCTAACCTCATGAGGAGATAGGAATAGTGCCCTACTTCGACATTCAACGTCGAAGTAGGGACCGTGTAGACGATCCGCGTCCCGCAACGTCGAAATTGCCGGGTCCTCCGTGGCGGCCATCAGCTGGGGGGTTGAGAGATGCTCTCTCTCCAGCCCCTGCGGGGCTCTATGGTCACCGTGGGCAGCAGCCCTTAGCCCAGGGCTTCTGGCTGCTTCTGTGGCAGCTGGGGATCTGTGCTGCAGGCACAGGGTCTGCAACCAGTTGTCAGCTCTGTGGATCTTGTGTTGTTTAGTGCAACTGTGTCTGGGAGGGGCCCTTTAAGGGAGCGGCTTGCTGTTGAGTCCGCCCTGTGACCCTGTCTGCAGCTGTGCCTGGCATCCCTATTTCGATGTGTGCTACTTTGACGTGTAGACGTTCCCTCGCTGCGCCTATTTCGATGTTGGGCTGAGCAACGTCGAAGTTGAACATCGACGTTGCCGGCCCCGGAGGACGTGTAGACATTATTCATCGAAATAGACTATTTCGATGTTGGCTGCACGTGTAGACGTAGCCATAATGTATTAGCACGTGTCTAAGTGAAAATGAATTTACTTCTTATGTAAAATGTCAACACTGATCAATTTAGTGACATGTATTTTCATTGAACCAGGCCACATATGAGGTCATGAGTGTATGTATGTTCCCTAGAATACATAGAAACATTCTCACTATCTTTTTCAAATGACACTCAAAGCCAGCTTTAGCCTTGCCCTAAGCCACAGGCACAGAAAATGTAACACACTGAACTTCCCATTTTGCTACTTTAAACCTTAAAGCGGAATAACTGTTGTTTCCTGTATTAGTTTGTAACAGTTTATATGAGTGAAAAGGTATAAACAACCTTAGTAGATTTATACTTGCAAATAGGCAAATAGGCCCTTAGGCAAATCAGGGATAGCGGAATTTCATTTAGTGGACCGAAATTCAGATTTTAAAATATGCCATCTACAAAAAAGAAAGGAAGGGAAAGAAACATTGCCAGAGAATGGTGTAGTGCATCTTTGCTGTATATGCTAGTTTCATTAATGAATGTGGTACCCTCATTATATATAGGTCCTGCAAGTTAAAGATTCCCTCTCATCTGAGTAGTTTGGTAACTTCATTCAAGTAAGGAGGCTTTATTACCCCAGGAATTCCATATGTTGAAAGTACCTATGACATGTGGGATAAATGAATATTTAAGAGTGACTAACACACATCAGAGACTTTGAAATGTCCCATCCAATCTCATAAGAACTGTACTTCTCTGACATCCTTGTATCTGGCCCCCTAGACTTGCAAAGACCCTTTTTCCTAAAACCAAATGAGAAGAAGGGGCTTTCAAAATCAGGGGGTCCTTTTGAAAGGCCCCTGTCTCCATGGATGGTGTGCGTTTTGAAAATGGCACTTTAGAAAAGCATGTGGCTGCCATTATGGTAATAAGGTGCTGCATATTCATGGAAGAGCCTCATGCCACGTGGAGAGACTTTCAGAATTACCATTGACTTCAATGGGAGCAGAGATAGGCCAGTGCTTTTGAAATCCCACCTATTGTGCTTCCAAGCCGAGAGTAACCTTTATCTATTAGGCATTCCATGCTGGTCTGATTGCTGATAAAAAAGAGAGTGAGAGTCGAGGGATGGGCATGTGAACTTTCCCCCTATTTCCAAAACCAGGCCCAGACCAAACCTTCTGAAATGACGAGACTTCCGCCGTGCCCAGTTTCAGATTCCAGAAGCTCTATAAATACTGTCCAAAAGGCTTGCAGCTTTTTCGGCATGGTTTGCAAACAGATGTGCTGAAGACCTGTGAAGGTTGCTCTTGAACTAACCTGGTGTGATGAAGAGGGTTATATGGCTTGGTCTGCACTAGAAAAGAAATTGGACATAAGATAGGCAACTCCATCTACAAGCATTGCATCTCTGGAGTCAGTATCCCTAAAGCTTAATTTTCTGCACAGCCCCACTGTGCGACATCAATGGGAGAAACTCTTCTGTTGACTTCTCTTACTGTGCATGACAGCGAAGAGCACTAAGCTCAATGGGAGCAACCTCACGATTCATTTTAGTGTGTTCCTACTAGCCATGTGAAATCCAACCCCAAAGATCAACCGCGGCAGCCTCAATCTTCTGTTTAGTGTGGAGAAACCTATAAATAACTAGAAAGTATTTCAAGCCAGGACTAAAAGCAAAAAAGGGGCTGAAATCTCACATGGTATGCTGTTCCCTTCAGTCATCCAGGTAGTTCCAATCAGCAACCCAAGATTCGGGGCATTTTTTCCAAACTGATCCAAACTTTGTGTACTTCACCATTATTGGTTTGAAACCATCCTGAGATCAGGAAGATGCTGTCAGTAAGCTGATGGAAGTATGGGGTACCTGCCATTAAACATTTCGTTCAATGGTGCCCACAGAGGAGTGCGGGAAGATCACAGTGAAATTGGATGTTGTGATTATGGCACTTCACATTGACTTTCCAGGGAAGTTATTTAAAGGAATGTCTTTCCAGTGCCCTTTTCCTAATTTAGCAGCATGCAGAGGTTCGACCTCTGGTGGGATTTGAGAGTACAGTAAACCCTCGATTTAATGGACTAATTGCGGGGGTGGGTCTCCATTAAACCTGAAAGTCTATTAAATCTGAGAGTTTACTTTCACTCTAGTGCCCACCCATCCCCACCAGGCTCCTCCAGCCTCCATCCCCCTCACAAAAAAAGAAAATGCCAGTGACTCACCAGAGCTGCTGGAGCCAGAGCCATGGCTTGGAGCGCCGCTGTGGCTTGGAGCACCATCACAGCTGGGAGTGCAGCCAGGGCTGGAGACTCCACCACCGCCGGGGCAGCTGGAGACTCCGTTGCAGAATGGAGGAGCCACTGCTACTGCTGGAGCCGCCACGTGCTCCTCCCACCAGGGGTGGGGCATGTATGCAAAAGCCATCTGCCTGTGTACATGCCCCACACCTGGTGAGAGGAGTGTATGGCAGCTCCAGTGTCTCTTATGGTCCATGCTGCGGTGGAGGGTTTAGCTGCAGCAGACCATGGCTGATGGAAGCGACGACCCCTCCAGCTGCAGCAGCAGTGGCTCTGGCTGCTCTGGTAAGTCATCTTATTTTGGGGGGGGAGGAGGGCAGGAGTTAGGATTTTATGGGCCCCAATTAAGCAGACTTCAGGAGCAATGGGGGTTGTGGGGCTGGTGGACATGCATTGATCTTGAAGTCTGCTAAATTGGGGCCCATAAAATTGAGGATTTACTGTAAAAGGAGGCTACATACATGGATCTTTAATTAAATCAGATCTCCCAACCTTCAGAAAAAATCAAATTCTGGCAAACCATCAAGTAGCGTTAGCAGTATCAGTGTCAGACCAGGCGCCCTGCAGAAGAGAAGACTCAGAACGATCACTCAGAAATAATGACTGGGTTTCCAGGATGCTGTCAGGACATTCACATTCCCAGCTGCCAGGTGCGGATGATTTGAACTAGAAATGTGAAAGCCATCCAAAATACTGGGGAAGTAGATGAATCAGAATTCCTGCAGGTGCAAAGGGAAAAAAACCCAGTCCTTTCAGACTTCAACTTGGAAAGAAAAAGGAAGAGCAAGAGATCCAGCATGTCTGCATTTGCTTTAGTTATGGAGTCCTATATTTAACCATAGCATCAGGCTGGAAATATCCAAGTGTCTGAAACCTGTTGTATCTCCTCTCTCCATGAGCTTCTGGTAGTGTCTCGTTATCACAATTACTGTAGCAGCTGACAGTCCTTTGGATTTATAATTCTGCCTGCCCTGCAGAATGAATTTCATTGAATGGCATTGTTTCCTTCGAAAGCAAATAAGCCCCCAAGAGCTACTGACATGCTGGAGAGATGAAATTATGGGTTGTGTTCACGGAGAGTCAGAATTTTCTTTCCCAAGGGTTGCTTTAGTACCCGTTAAACAGGCAAAGCGGTGATGAGACTTACTGTGGCTGAGAGCAGTTATTACGGTGAGAATACTGGTGGGAGTATTCCCCTGGGCTGGAGCAAGGGCAGAGAGAAGGTAGCTTGTTGGGGCTGGCTGGAGCCACAGCGGCAACGCAGGATTGCTAATACACAAAACTGACCGCACAAACACAGGCTATGTCTAGGCTGTATGCTTCTGTCCACAAAACTTCAGTTTTGTTGGCAGAGCACACGTCCAGACTGCATATCTGTTGGAAGAGATCTGCTGGTCGGGAGCGTTCTGTTGACAACCCTGTACACCTTGTTCCACAAGGAAGAAGGGATGTGTTGGCAGAAGGGGTTTTCTGACATTTGTCCCCATGTGGATGGGCCAAATGTCTGAAAAGCCTTTTCAGAGAGACCTGTGAGCAAAAGATACCCAAATGCATTGCTCAATTTGCGTATCTTTTGCTGACAGTTCTCAGCAATCATTTTACAGACCAGCACAGTTCTGCACTAGAGTCACCCATGGGGGAGGAAGTAAGGGCGTGCAAAAGCCCTCTCTTTCAAAGTTACTCACTGGATAGTGGAAAAGGTCTTGTAATTCTTCATAACCTTCTTGCACTGGGGAGGGGAAAAAATGTTACCTGCCACTAGTAGTACCAGTTGATGACACAAATTAAGTAGGATGTGTCCCATTGCTGCAAATATCAAAGGTGGGGAAGTTCCCCGTGTAATGCATAAGATAGTTGAGGTCTCTGTTCAAGCCAAGGTTATATGTGTCAAATCTGCAGATTAATTTTATTTCGGATGTCTCCCTTTCCCCTCCTTCCTTCCCATGTAAACCCTAGGTTATTTTTGCTATTCCAATCGTCTGAAGAAGTGAGTCTTACCCATGAAAGCTTATGACCTAATAAATTGGTTAGTCTCTAAGGTGCTACAGACTGCTTGTTGTTATAAATGTGTTTAATTACTTAACTTTGGGGAGTCATATACAACTGGTGCTTGGTTGCTTGGTTTAATGAAGACATTGTTCAACAGGATTAGGGTCGATGGGCCAAGCTTAAAAATCACGTTCCCATGGGAAATGGTATTTAAAACAAACTGCGATGGGGTTCCCTGCAAGGTCTGTGTTTTGGTCTAGTTTTCTGTAAGTGCTCTGTCTGCCTCCAGTAGGTTGTTTTTTGTTTATGGTTTTCATAAGCATCCATGGGTACTGCTGCCTGGATGAACCAGTCCAAACAAGGGTTTAAAAACGTCTTTTTCTCTGAGGGGCAGCATGTTGATGTGGTAATTCACTCAACTTGCTGGAACCTTAAAGGTGAGCACAAGTATTTGAGCCCACTTCTGGGGAGGTAGTGTGGATATCCAGTTAGGAGAGAAAACTGGGATTCCTAGTCTTGTGCTGACTCGCTGTGTGATATTACCAGGAAAAATTTCCTAATTATCACTTAACCTCTCTGGGTATGTCTATACAGCAGCTGGGAGCAAGCTGTGCCGCAGAGGCAGATGCACACACATTTTCAGGGCTCTAACTAGCACACTTAAAATAGCAATGTGGACACTGTGGGAATGAGAAGGTCTTGGACTAGCCACCCAAGCTCAGACGCTTCCTGGACTCGTCAGTCTAGCAGAAAAAGGCATAACACAGTCCAATGGCTGAAGGCCGACATAGTATAAATTCAGACTGGCAAGGAGTTGTACATTTTTAACAGTGAGGGGCTGTATCTTCACAGCAAAGTTATCTTGGAATAACGGCAGCTATTTTGAAATAAATTTGCAAACATCTACACAGCAAAACTTCTATTTTGTAATAATGTTGAAATAGCGGACAGTTTATTTCAATTTCTGTATTCTCGTTCTACAAGGAATAGTGCCTGTTCTGAAATGGATATTTTGGAATAGGTGCTGTGTAGACAGGGAATAGGGGCTATTTTGAAATGGGAGGCCTCCAGTCCCACACAGGGTGTCCTGCTGGCCAATCAGTGTTGAGGCTCTGTTTTGAAGTAGCTGAGTGCTATATCAATACACATTTTGAGTGTAGCTGCTCAATTTTGAAATAAGCTATTCCAGAGAATCTCTTCCAGAATAGCTTATTCTGAAATAATGCTGCTGTGTAGACATAGACGGGGAGATAAACCACTGGGACATTTTACCAAGAGTCATAGTGGACTCTCCACTGCCAGCACCCTGGGTTCAGGCTTGGGTGAATAGCTCAAGCCCCACTAGGAAGAGTCTGTCTAGTGTGGCTGGGTGGCTCCTTTATTTGCTCAGCTGGACAAAAGTTTGATGTCACTCACTGCATCTGCTTCACAGGAGTTGGCACCAGGATTGAGTTATTAATTTTTTTTTTTTGGGCTGATCAGATTAAAGGAGCTAAGGTAGTGCAAGGTATGTTTCCAAAAGAAATTGCTGGAGTATCCATAAAAACCACTCTGCACTGACTGAAATTTAATCAGTAGTTAGAAAACAGCCGTGGTACTTATTAACTCCTAGGAAAGCTACTGCTTTCCATCGCCTGCTGGATAAGTAGTTTTTATTTGCCAGTAGATAATTCCCTGTACAGCCTGGGGAGCAATGATGCTTGGTGGCTATTGTAGCTATAAAATATTTAACTTTAACATATAATTGCGTTACTGCAGTCTCTAATAGGATTTGGTGTCAGGCAGATGTCTGCCTTGGCCTCTGGCCCAAAGATATAGACCTGAGCTACTAAGTGGAATAAATAAATAAGAAAGATTAAAAGTTAAAGTAGCAATGTTGCTTACCAACAAGCACGGTAATTATCTGAAAGAAAAATCTATCTAGGGTCCAGTAATTTGTCCATCTCTTTAATATATTTATTGTATTTCAGCTGAATAAAGGTAATTCACATAAGTAATTGTAGGCCAGAGTGAGAGCTCTTTATAGAGCTCATCACAGTGCATTTGGTCTTTGCACATATCTTTGTCTGAAGCAAAGTGATCCATTGTACAGACCACTGGCCTGGGAACTAGCAAATGTCAGTTCAGTTCCTGCCTCTGTCACAGAGCCACTTCATAACATTGGTATAATGGGCACTTTTCTTCTAGAAAGAAAAACTCCCCGCAGCCCCAAACCACCCCCAAGCTTAACCCCCCACAGCACCACCCCCAGGCTTACTCCCCTTGCAACTCCAAACTGCCTCCTCCTGCTCCCAGGCTCAGCCTCTCACTGCCCCAACCCCCCCACCCACAACCTCAAACTGCCCCCCCCAACCCCAGGATTCAGTATTTATCTTACCCAGGCCAGGAGCTCTGCATGCTGCTGCGCCCCACTGCTCCTTCACCAGGACGTCTGCTCTTCACCATGGCTGCATGGCTTCCCCCACCCCTCCGGCTCCCCCAAGCAGAGTGTGGCCAGGGCAGCTCCCAGCGCCCTCCCATGCTGAAAGGACTCTTCTTTCAGCACAGCAGGCAGGGAGCTAGAAAAGAGCAGCAGTGGCGGGAGCTGAAAATGACTCCTTAAAGAGCCACATTGGGCTTGGAGCTTGCCCAGATGCCTTCAAAAATTGCAGCACCAGAAAAAAAAGGTGCCAGAACACTGCTCCATGGTGTTCAGGCACGAAAAGAGCCTTGGGTATAATTAGTATAATTAGTCTGTGCCTCAGTTTACCCATCTGTAAAACTGATATAGTAGTTCATTGACCTTTACAAAAGCCCTTTGAGCTCCTTGGATAAAAGACAGGTACAGAGGAAAGTCTTATTGTTAGAGACAGCAAAATTATGTCTAGGTTTTCCTATTTAATGAAGGGAGACTACACTGGAAAGACAATAATAGGATAAGAGCAGAAGAACAGCCATATGGGGTCAGACCAAAGGTCCATCGAGACCAGTATTCTGTCTTCTGACAATAGCCAGTACCAGGTGCCCCAGAAGTAATGAACAGAGCAGGTAGTCGTCAAGTGATCTATCCCATCCTATCACCCATTCTCAGCTTCTGACAGAGGTTAGGGACACCGCCCCTGTCTATCCTGGCTCATAGCTATTGATAGACCTATCCTCCATGAATTTATCTAGCTCTTCTTTAACCCCTGTTATAGTCTTGGTATTCACAGCATTCTCTGGCAAGGAGTTCCACAGACTGACTGTGTGTTGAGTGAAGAAGTACTTTCTTTTTTGTGTTTTAAACATGCTACCTACTAATTTCATTTGGTGACCCCTAGTTCTTGTATGTGGGAAAGAGTAAATAACTCTTCTTTATTCACTTTCTTGACATCAGTCAAGATTTTACAGGCCTTTCAAGCTTCTGGGGCAGGTTTGATTTAAAAAAAAAAAGAAAAAATGTGCCTAGGGTGGTGATCAGTCCTTCTGTGGGGGCAGGGGGACTGGACTCAATGACCTCTCAAGGTTTCTTCCAGCTCTATGACATACATTTATCTCCATGTTTCACTTTATTCTTATCTAATAGATATTTTCCACCTCTAGCTTTTGTAGAGCAGAGTCAATTTACAAATCCTTAGCCACTCCCTGAGCAAGGTGGGTTTGACTAGTGTCTATTGTGGGATGAAGGTAACTCAAGTCTCAGAGAAGCTATTGTATTGTTTCCCAGCGTGAGACAATGTGGAGCTACAGGCAATGTGTCTGTCATTTATGTCATTTATTCCTCACCTCAGAAGACAGCTGCATGTATACAATGTTTATTCATGAATAAACTTGTTTTCCAGTGGCTAATTAGATTTTGGAGCACGCAGGATGATTCAACGTGCTTCCACATTCAAGTCCTTGCATTCCAAGATAAGCTGTTTAAGTTTTGCTGGTTTGCCCCGATGTATTGTGCTCGCTTTCTCAAAATCACTCGGGCTGCCAATTTGTTTTGGAAGGAGGCAAGGAAACAATGTTTTCAAAGTTCAAAGTTGGCCATTATAGCAAAACCATGTGTTGGGGTTGCATTGGCTGAGCCTGTGGTTGGTAATCTTGGCTCTCACTAGTGGGTGTCAGTAAAATGTTGGGCAATCACTACAAAGATTTAGACTTTAAGAACAAAACAGGGATGCAGACTCAAAGCAATAAATATATATTAAAAAAATGGACAGAGTATCACATTGAAATTGGACACCCTTTAAAGAGAACATTGCTACAATCTTCTACAACATTTATATAGAATTAGTTAGAGCTTTGGTTCTCAGCCAGGTATAGACATACCCACCGGTGTACATAGAGGTTTTCCAGATGGTATTCATCTCATCTAGATAAGAAGCTGATCCCCAGATTGATCCCAGGACAGGTTTAGGGGGGCTGCAAATGGAGGGGCGGCATTACAGGGTAGAAAGCAGAGCAGTTGCCCCGGACTTCATGGCATAGGAGCCCTTGCAAAGCTACATTACATGCTCCAGCCCTGGGTGACATGGCTCAGGCTTCTGACAAAGCTCACAAGTGCTGAAGTGTCAGAATGAAATGTAAGGGCAATATATTCCAGTCGATTTATTTTAAAATTACATAGGTAAAAGTGAGAAACTCAGCACTTTTTCAGTAATGATGTGCAGTGACACTTTTGTATTTTTATGTCTGATTTGATAAGCAAGTAGGTTTCAAGTGAAATGAAACCTGTGTTTCAGAAGACAAATCAAGACTCCTGAAAGGTCTGAAGAACATTGAGAGTCATTGAGTTAGCATTAAGTGTAATGCTGCGTTTAGCCAGGGATATGCGTATATTATTTCAAAGCAGAAAATAAGCATTAGGATGGGTGCTGGAATCAAATGTAGACTTAGCTAATATTATGGTATATGGTCATACTTAGGGGAGAATAGTGCTTGAAATAGTTGCTCAGTGCAAATGGCTTTGGTTCTTTATAGAATTTTCTAATTTGACTGCTTATAACAACCATTGAAGTTTTAGCCAAGTCCTTTCTTCTACCGCATACGTGGAAACGTAGCTGTTTTATTTTTCATATTTCCATATGGTTTTATTTTTCCCATATTTTCTTAGAACACTCTCATTTCACCTCTTTTATTTACCAGGCTATGCATAGAAAAATGTATATGTGCAAGCTGTAAGATTGTCACATGAATGAGACTCCAGCTGGTGCAATGGCTTAGGACACACGTCTTATGTTTCCATGCTGTCAGCAAGCTGTCTTCAAGCATGAGCGTTCAGGTGCTCTGTGGTGTTGTTCTAACTTGGCAATTCATATGGTGAGCTGATCTCCTCTGGCATTGAAATCAGGGATGCAGAGGGCAGCTGATATGCTGCCCAGTCCAGTCCTTCAGTTGCTGTAGCTCTTGCAAATTTTGCAATAAACCCTGACTAATTTGAATTTAGTAAAAGTTTACTTTAGGCTACTAGATTTTTCATGTAGACTTCTAATCCTGTAAACTAGATCCAGCCAAAGGGATTTTTTAAGAACTTTCGGCATATGTGATTTTTTGTTGCCTCCAAATTCAAAAGAATACTCAGTTTAGGAAATTCAGAGGAACCTGAGTAGAGCCTTATTCTGGATTACATAGAAATGAAATAAATAGCAACTATCCCACTGCCAGACAGCTCCTAGACTTCTGCTTGTTTGGCAGCTACCAGAGATAGTGAAGGAACAGCATGACCATTTAGCACCCACTGTTGGAACCTATTTTTGAACTACATTGAAGCAGCTTCCTTTCCAACCCTGGCTCCAGGCAAACAGCATGTTTGAGTAACATGAATAATTCTTGTTGCCAAGAGGTTTGTCTCAATTGTCAAAAGAGCTTTCTGAAGAAAGTAGGGACCTTAATTTCCCTGTGTTATCCAAGCCAGGTTTATATTCTCGGCTCCCAAGCAGATATTACAAGGCACCAGACCTTGAGGGAACAATTTTTTCATCTTCTCCAGTCCTTTCTCACTCCATGGAAGAGGTTACTTCAGGACAATAATGCAGAAAAGCAAATATGCATAAAATGAGGGCATTATTGTAAGTGTCACTCTCAGACTCATTAGAAAAATTTAACACGTCAGATAGCATTTAAGCATGACAAAGTGATTTTAACAACCTAGCTTCTTATTAGTGGAATGGGGTAGTCAACACATAATTAAAAACTGAGGAGGTACTCTACAGCATATTTGCTATTGTGAATTTTCTCATAAGTGTTCAGTTATTGTCTGGCTTTGGTTGCAGTTAGGAGGTCCATGCCCTTTTCCTTGGAAAACTGGAGCAGAATTTCAGTAAATATGGTTAGTGAGGAATTCAAGATGTTATTTGCAGTTTGGCCACACTTAGGCCATTTCTACACACGCCACTTTTGCCGAAAGCAGCACGCTAGTAATCGGCCCAGAAAATGCTAATGAGGTGTAAATGTAAATTTCTGGTGCCTCATTAGAATATGGTCACATGAAAATTTTGAGGAAGAAGGGGCTTCTGGAAGGAGGATTTCCTCCCGGGAGATCCCCCAGGGGACACTCCTCTACGCACTGTTTTGGAGTCTGTAAGAGCTTCTTCAGGACTCTGAATCATGTGACCACATGCTAATGAGGTGCTGGAAATTTACATCCGCACCTCATTAGCATTTTCTGGTCTGTTTATTAGCACGCCACTTTCGGAAAAAGTAGCATGTGTAGAAACGGCCTTACGGAGTATCTTTCTGTGAAATCAGAAAGTGGGAAATAATGGTCCAGACCACCTGCATTACTACTTCATTACTCCACTGGATTAACAGTGTGGTGAATCAGACCCAGATCATTAACTAGGAACTGTAGTCTTATTTCCATGCACCATAAAGTGAATGTCTGCTTGACATGAGAACATCAGTGTCAGAGAAATAAGTATTTTTCTACCTGCACAATAAAGCTCTACTTACTAGAAATATATATGGAGTCTTGAAACTCAGTTTTTATTATTTAAAACTACCATTGCACTCTTTGGATGATGAATTTACACCTTGTCCATTACAGTGGCCTTCAGGAGCCCCTATCAATCAGGGCTGAGCCAATCAGATATTGCCTTCTTTTCTGTTAAGTTCAAAAACTAATGTCACTCTTGGCTCTAGATGTTTCAGCTCATTTGATGAACAGGATGTTTACAAGTAGGTTGGCTACCACATGGCCCAAAATGAATTAAGCGCCTGAGAGTGCAGTTATTCTCCAGTGCTTCATCATTCCCAACCTGGTTTATTAAAAGGTGTGAAATTAGGTTGTTTTCTATACACCTGAATCAAATTTTTATAGAACATGCATTTCACTTTGAGGAAATCTGAAATAGTAGCCCAGGATAAACCATAATATGTTGTTATCTTCTCAGGCTACACACAAAAAACCTACCCTGCCTGTAGGCAAACTTTTGTTAAGAAAAGAGTGGTTTTCATTCCCTTTGTCACTGAAAGATTGAATTTAATAAATCATGTCCTTCTTTTTATTAAATACAAACTGTGAACACTATGCTCTGAGGTAGCATTGAAACAAAACAGAAAGAACCAGAAATAATTTCCCCTACCTATTAACTTTGCTTGGAAGATCACTATCTAATGCTTGTAACAGAGAATTTGTAGACTTGACTTGAAACAGTACCAGCCATTAATTTGTCTCCCAAGAAAACTAGTGGTAGTCCGTTATGTGGGACTCTAAATAACTACCACCTCATACGATGCACTAGAAAATATACTATGGGAAGTGGAAGATTGACATAATGTTCCTGTAGGCCATTACCATCTCCAACTTCCAGAATTGCATTTGCAGTGGACTTAGTCTCTGGGAAATTCCAATTTCAGATCAACTCTCTTCATTTCAGGTAAGCATGTTCAAATTCAAAAGTTCTTGAATTTGCAAAACAGGGCTGAAAATCTTTCAAGAGAACAAGTTCTGCCAGGAGTTTTCTGGCATTTCTTGTCTTCAGTCAGATCATAAATAGGAACTTCGCAGAAGAGCAACAGAGGAGATCCATTATCAGGAATTGTTCAGATTCTGAGCTGAGTTTCTATACATTTTCATTAGTTTGCCTGTCTCTTATTTTGCACCTCTGGGTAGTGCTCCCTGTTTAAACCTGGGTGGGCTCCTTCCCAAAATAGAGTGAGCAAAACCCCACCCAGTGCAGCACAGGGCTTTATGTGAGACTCCAGTTCATACCACCTCCTCACAGCCAAGGAGGGGATGACATAGCAATAAATAGTGCAGACCTGTTGTTTTGCTGTTTTATCTTATGAGACTTTGAGTCTGATCCTTTGAGGTGCTGAGCGAACATAATTCCGGCTTGAACTCATGAGAGTGGAAGTTGCTCATCATCACTCTCTGAATCAGATCACTGAAATGTAAAAAAAAACATTTTTAGGGCCAGGACCTCAGCAGGTGTAAATCAATATAACTTCAAGAATCTTTTTCAGATGAGCATTTCCGTGTTCATAATCTGTGCTAAGGTGTACGCACTTTATTATCAGTTGTGCTGCTGTCTATGGGCTCTGTCAAAGACAGAGGATTTCTTTTGCCTAATTAAAATAATGTCATTTCTCTTTTCATTTTCTAGAATCAGTGGATAATTGTCCCAGTAACTGCTACGGGAATGGAGACTGTGTTTCTGGGACCTGTCATTGCTTCCTCGGCTTTCTGGGTCCCGACTGCGGCAGAGGTAGGCGTTTATATCTGATTCAGTAACATATGCACGTTTCCTCTGGTTACATTTCTCAGAGCATGTTGGAAAGATACACTCATGGTTCTCTTCTTCAGAAGTGAACCTGCTGGAGATTGTGATGGTACACTAGAGTAGAAACTGACTAGCTCTGTGGGTTGGTTTGTTTATTACTTGCCATGCTTGCAGTAACCTTAGTGACATGAGCCCTTGAACCTCTCCCCTCCCCATCCATGTAAGCAAACAATGAGGATAATAACTCACCAGGAGCTCCCTCTTTAGATATGTGTTGAGAAAAGATGGCTTAGAAAAGCTGTACTATTGTTTCTCCAACAGACCATTTTATCAAGGGATTAACAGGGCTTTATATAAAGGTCTTTGTCCTCTGCCATTAAAAAAGTGGTCCTTAAGCACCCTCACTCTTGCCTTAGGCCTCAGAGGTCTCCCTGGTTTAACCTGCAGCAACCAAAGTGAGGGGGAAAGTAGATTGAGACAGCCAGTGGCACTAGGAATGTGAGACCACATGTGGCCCCACCCCTTTTTAGGGGATTGACACAGACATTGCCCAGACAAGGAACTCACCTCTGGCCTTGGGTAGTGCTCCATGTTTAAGCCTGGGTGGGCTCCTTCCCAAAAGAGAGTGAGAAAAACTCCACCCAGTGCAGCACAGGGCTTTATGTGAGACTCCAGTTCATACCACCTCCTCACAGCCAAGGAGGGGATGACAAAAGATTCCCCTCCTTTCTGTGCACACACACAATTCTCTGCTCATCTGGTTGTCTGGAGTGGGTTTCAGAGCTCACAATCCAGTAACATGAATGAGACAATTCACACCTCGTAGAACTCTTGTTTCAGGCTGCCTGTGGATAGATTCCAACCAGTTCACATTAGCTTATTAACCACAAGGGCGTGAAACGTCACTGGAGTTTCTATACTTGCATCATGGTGTAACCCTTCTGTTAACGCCAGATGCCTGTCAGAAGGGCTGGGTTCAACTCTTGTGGGGTTTTCCTATCAAGGATACAATCAACCGGCTCAAGCCCCCACCCAGTGGCCTGGGACAATTTCACCCCCGTGCTGGGTGCCTGTAAGGCGGTTCTCCCCCCCTCGCAAGCACAGAGTCCGAGATAGAAATGGCTTGTTTAATGACCGTAACCTACCCCAAGGTTACAGCGACAGATGCAGTATATCTCAGCACAGAAGAGACAAAACCCCTTTTACCCAGATACCATCCCCATATGCAGTAGAACCCAGTCTCTTGCTGGGGCTCTTGGCCCTTTTCCACACACACACAGTTACAGGGTGTACCCTCTGCGGTACAGTCCCAAACTCAAAGCCCACAGATACATCACCAGGGCAATACTAGCTGTCGACTTGTCTGTAGCCTCCCCTTGCTGTCACCAGCCGCCCGCCGGTCGCCGTCGTCTGCCGCCGCCACCGCTCCTACCGGCCGCCCGCTGGTCCTGCTGTTGTCCGCCAGTCCTAACCCCACTGCTTGGGACTGCCCTAAGGCAGAACCCAGTGATTTCAGCTCTGTGTGGCCTCAGCTGCCACTCTGTGATTTCAGCTCTTGGTATCTCTAGTGTGGGGTTTCACAAACACCCTAGTAGCCAGCTCTATCTTTTAACAGGTGGGGAGGGTTAGTCAAGCCAGGCTTATAGCTATATGGCCAAGGCACAGGCAGGGCCAAGGCACTCAGCAAGCTGGCTCAACCCATACCCCTCCCCTTCTCTCTCACAATGCTTTAAACCAGGGAGCCCTGTGTAATCAATGTCTTACACAGCTAAGGCGACTGCCCTGTCCCCCCACAACAACCCAGAGCATTGGTGAGATCTCACAACTCCCACCTTAAGTGTCAGCTTAAATTGTGATTTTACAACTACATGTTTACAATAGACCAAATCTCATGGCTTACTTGCTACCCATTAGGCTTTGCCTGAAAAGGTATCACACATGCACACCTTTGCATTCTCATGCAAATGATCACTGGGAGACTCATTCCTCCCAGCCTTCAGCAGCACTGCGTTCCTTCTGCCACATTCCCTACATCGGCATCTATGAAGTCTCCATAAGCAGATGTGCAGAGAGGAGTGGTTTTGAGTCCTCTGTATTGTCATGAAATAGTGTGGTCAAAACCCTGTAGCTCCAAATCATACTGTCCACTTCCACATGCAAAGGAATAACTTGGGGGAGTGTAATTGAACTTTGGAATTTGCTTTCCAGCTTGGTCTGAAACTGTGTGGTCTACTGCCCTTTACTGAAGGCTGCAAGACTCACCTTTAGGGGACCAAGCATGATGATGCCTTACAGCAGCTGGAAATGGGGATGAGGTCATGGTATTGTGGAACCAAAGGGTCATTATTGACTTTTTCCTGTCCAATTAGTTTTAGACACATGAGGGACACAAGGCTGCTAAATTGATATTGCTGAGTTAGAAATGTTGACTCAATGCCAGGATCTCCGAGAACAAGGGGAAGGGGCTCTTTATTTTTTAAAAATCCACACAGATGAGTAAAGTGTTTTTCAGTGATATTCTCTAATGCAGCACTTTATAAGTATCATGTGTTTGGATCACTGCAATCATATTTGTTCAAGGGAATTACCTTAATAGAAACCCATCCTGAACACTTGTTTGTTTGGCCAGAATGTGAATTATAAAGGTTCCACAACTATAATGGTCTGGTTAAAATACATTGTTTTTTAAAATGAGGTATGACCGGAAGGGATTTCTCTGGGTTCCCTGTAACTGTGAAATGTAGCAAATGAGACTTTGCAATCACTGTCACCTTGTTATTCTGGCTTTGAGATAGCTCTGGATGTGTTCTCACACAGAGCTCTTTAGAGCTCTAGCCTTCTCACATGTGGCCTTCCATTTATCTGATCTTACACTGGATGATCAACTGGCTTGTCAGAATACATGTAAGTCCTTCTCAGCACCTGTGTAGTCTCACCGGTTAAACCTGATTATTTTTTGTCCTTGTTTAGGAGAACCATGAGCTTATCCTCTTCCTGTACAAAGGAACAGGCTCCATTATTCAGCATTTTAAATTTTAGACAGGTGAATGGAAACCTTCAGTCAGGAGAGCTAAAAAGTTAAATTACAGAGCTTCTTTTGTTCTGGGTAGTGTGTAGCACCTAATACATCTTACCCAATTTATGTCTTGTACTGTGCACATAGATATTGCCTTGCAAATGATGCACTTGACACATATACTTAGTGTACCTTATTTCAGGCAAATAAGGCACTGTTTAGTGACAAAGAAAACATTTCCGACGTCCTTTCCCTTGTAAATCTCTTGTATTTTAATCAGGCAAGTATGTTCCATTGTAGATAAAGCAGTTTAATACAGTCTCAATGCTGGTAACTTATTATATGGGCCACTGCTGCCGTGATGCTTTCATACACTCAGACTGGCTTGCCTGTAGTGAGAAGCATGAAAGCAACACTGGAGAAGCATTGTGATGCTACCCTGAGAGGATAGTAACAGACAGAGGGATGATTTCTTTAGCTACAATGAGTATCTTTTCCTGTTTGCACAGAAATGTGAGAATATTGTAAAATAGGGTATTGTATCCAGCGTAAGTCTAGTGCAGGTGGGTTGAAATACAGACTGCATCATTGTGTACAATTGCAATGTAATGTTCTTCGTTTAAATAATCAGAAAAATGCTTTGGTGAGTAGTGGACATGAAGGCTAATGGTTATCCAGCTGCTCTCACCTAGGGTGATATGGGCAAAAGAAAACACATGTCCTTGCAGCTGAATTTCAGTGAGGAGGAAATGGCATGATGCAGTAATGTGGCAAAGGGAGCCAGGCTAACATAGATGGATTCAAAATGTGCAGTGTTATGCCAAGCTATCTGGGTGATCTCACATTTAGCTGTGACACTCTTACTAGCTTTCCCAGAGCAGAAGGGGAGCTCTATGTAGCTCAAAAACTGGTCTCTGTCACCAACAGAAGTGGGTCAAATAGAAGATGCTGTGTCATCCATCTTGTCTCTCTAGGTTTTGAGATGGTATTGGAAGAAAGGAAGTATCTCATTTTCCAATTTGATATGGCAGTAAAAGAGAGTCATGATGAGGAGCATAGGAAAGCCCAAGATTGGGGCTGTGGGCTTTGTGAGCAATGAAAGAGCAGAACATGTATTCAGAGAAGAGGTGAAAGAAGTTCATAGCAATTTGAAAAATGAGACAAACAGCTTTAAATTGTATTTGGAGATGAAGAGCTGGTGAAGCTGATGGCCATAAAAGGTGGCCAAGGTCCAGATGATGCTCTATCATGAACTGAAGTGGGAGAATAATATACAGTAGGGTCTCAACATTCGCAAACTTAAGGTTCAAGAATTCAATTATTCATGAGCCACCACTTCCCTGGGGCTCTGGGGCACAAGGGCCATCTGCCGCTGCTTTCTGGTGCTCCGGGGCAGGGAGAGCCAGCGGCTGCCACTTCCCTGGGCTCCAGGCAGGAGCGCTAGCAGCTGCCATTTCCCTGAGGCTCCAGGTGGGGAGCATCAGTAGCTGCTGCCTTGCTGGGGCTCTGGGCAGTAGCCCCAGCAGCCGGGCTCCAGGTTGGGAGCCCCTGCCGTATTCGTGAAATTCAACATTCGCGAGGGTTCTTGACATGGAACCCTAACTGCAGAACTCTGCTTCCATCTCAGCAAAGAACTTGAAGACCATAAAACCAGGGGTTAACCGGTACAAATGGAGGAGTGATTAATAAATAGCTAAGGTTAGCAACAGAGGCAGGGTCAAGGAAACGATGCAATATGAGGAACATCCCAAGGTAGTTTAAAGCAGATCTGAGAACAGTGAAGATATAGAAGGAGAAAAAGATTCAAGGTCCTGGAGGACTCCCAATATTGCTGATTTTGGGATTAAATGAACAGTTTGAATCTAGATTGCTGTAGGACACATCAGAGACACAGAATAAAGAGACATTTTCACTCAGAAACATGATTTCATGTTTTAAGCATTCACTTGCAGAAAGGTATGAGGTAACCAAGAACAAAGATATTCCAGGCAAACAGGCAGATAGGAAACAGTAATCAGAGATTTGAGTGTGATCCGTATAAAAGTGTTGCCCTTGATTAAAGGCCATGTTCGAATACCCTAGTGGGAGAGTATGTCTGAAGAAGAGTATAGGTCCTGGAGTTATCCTTAGTGGAAGGAAAGAAGGGTATAGTTGCTTAAATGCTGTGTTTTTCTCATTTCTCTCAGCATCTTGTCCAGTACTTTGCAGTGGGAATGGTCAGTACATGAAAGGGCGATGTCTATGCCACAGTGGCTGGAAAGGTGCAGAATGTGACGTTCCAACCAACCAGTGTATCGATGTTTCCTGCAATAACCATGGCACGTGCATCATGGGGACCTGTATCTGCAATCCAGGGTACAAGGGGGACAGCTGTGAAGAAGGTATTTGCAAGTTACATTCAATTAGCCTTTTGTGCTTTGATTGTTGATATATAATTACATAGATAGAGACAGTACTGAATAGTTCTGGCACTTAGACACCACAGTAATAGGCACCTTAGAAATACAACAGATGGATGGAACATGAAAATGATATGTTGTAATAGCTAGTGGTTATTTGTCAAATTTGTGCAGTAATTGGGTGAAAAGCCATCAAACATTTCAGAGAGACAGAGCTGGTTGAAGGCCCAGAACATCTGATCACGTGTTCAAATATTCTTATTAAATTATCATTTTCATTTACACATCTAAATGTATAATTACTTTAAGAGGGTATTTTTCTGGTGTGCTATTCCAAATGATCATGGTTGCTTACACATGTAAAAATGAGGCGTGTGAGAGAGAGGCTCTGCTTCCTTTCAACTTTAAAAGGTTAAATATGTTCAAGACGTGAGTTTAAGCTCAACTTCAGAGCCAGATATCACGTCAATGGACCTGCCATAAATTTTTTTTGCTTCCTATTAACCTTAAAGGATTTTTCAATTTACATTTATTTTTGTTACTTCTATTATGGTACCATAAGCATGCCTGCCGATGGGGCCTGGTGATACAACTGCCCCAGGACCTGGTGATACAAAAGGGCTCAGCACTCCCAGCCACTGGTGATGCTGCTACTGAGGTAGTAACAGTGGCCAGAGCTCCAGGCCCTTTAAAGTGTTGCTGGAGAACTGCTGCTGATAAGCAGTTTAATTATTTTGTGCAGATAGTCATCCCGTCTGCCATTATGGAACAGTAACAAGATAAATGCTCATCTTCCCCAATCCATAACCATCTCGTCACACAACAGTTCCTAGCAAAAACAAACAAAATACAAAGGTGGGCCATGGTTTCCATATTTGCACATAAGCCCTCAATCCAACAGTTCTAAAGATATCTCCAAAAGGGCCTATTTTTCAGAGGTGGATTAGTTCCTGCTGTGACTTCCTTTGAGGTTGTAAGTGTGCCAACCATTCTGAAAATTTAATGCAGAAAACCCCAAAGACAGTTCATTCTGGGTTTAATTCATCTCCTCCACAAATGCCAGTCCACCACCCTAAATGGTGCATAGGCTTCAGACATGACCTTTGGACGAGTGAATGTCACTCCATAATTTACCTGCCATTGCTACAGTGAGGCTGCGTCTACACGTGCACGCTACTTCGAAGTAGCGGCACCAACTTCGAAATAGCGCCCGTCACGTCTACACGCGTCGGGCGCTATTTCGAAGTTAACTTCGACGTTAGGCGGCGAGACATCGAAGTCGCTAACCTCATGAGGAGATAGGAATAGCGCCCTACTTCGACGTTCAACTTCGAAGTAGGGACAGTGTAGACGATCCGCGTCCTGCAATGTCGAAATTGCTGGGTCCTCCATGGCGGCCATCAGCTGGGGGGTTGAGAGATGCTCTCTCTCCAGCCCCTGCGGGGCTCTATGGTCACCGTGGGCAGCAGCCCTTAGCCCAGGGCTTCTGGCTGCTGCTGCGGCAGCTGGGGATCCATGCTGCAGGCACAGGGTCTGCAACCAGTTGTCAGCTCTGTGTATCTTGTGTTGTTTAGTGCAACTGTGTCTGGGAGGGGCCCTTTAAGGGAGCGGCTTGCTGTTGAGTCCGCCCTGTGACCCTGTCTGCAGCTGTGCCTGGCACCCTTATTTCGATGTGTGCTACTTTGGCGTGTAGACATACCCTCGCAGCGCCTATTTCGATGTGGTGCCGCGCAACGTCGAAGTTGAACATCGACGTTGCCAGCCCTGGAGGACGTGTAGACGTTATTCATCGAAATAGCCTATTTCGATGTTGCTACATCGAAATAAGCTATTTCGATGTTGGCTTCACGTGTAGACGTAGCCTGAGTGTAAGATAAAGAATCCCCTCAGCTGGTTATTTTTTATACAATGGCAACAAGAGTAACCTTTATTGGATTCTGATACCCAAATGGCACTTTTTAGAAGCACAAAATGAATTCTGGATTGCACATATGGCGTTACATGGTTTGTATCTCAGTGGCAATTAGCTGGACACAGTGATGGTGTAAATTCCATGCTACTCAGCCATCTCGTGAGAAAACTTTTTACCTTGGTTTAAAAATGCTTACAGTGTAAAAGAGCTGGGAAGTATAGAAAATTCAACATTATTGCTGAAAAGTGGATCACTCTATCTCTTCATTATTAAATCATCACTGGTATCTAAACAAAAGTAGCAAATGAAAATTATTTAAGAGTCAGGGTCAGATTCTGTCCTCAGTTAGACACTTGAGTAACCCTCCTGATGTCAGCAAGGTTTCATACATGGAACACAGAATAAAATCTGTTTTTTTCTAATATGAACCTCCTTTCCTCATATGCATTTGAAGCAGTGGAATAAGCCCAATTCAGTTGTTTTATGTTATCACTGTAGCAGGGGACAGTATCACAGCCCCATTAGGTAGAAACATGACAGAGAATGAGGAGCAAAGAGTGCACACTTTTTCTTATGAGGTTTTAGTATTTTTTCTGCTGTACATTTGTTTCTGTGTGCAAGATATGATTTGTATTAGGCCACAAAAGAGAGAGATCAGCCTCACAATGTGCCATGTAGGAAATCTGCAGGATACTTTTTTTTTAACATCTAATAAAAAACAGTTGATTTACATTTCTTAAATTGCATTTATTTCCTGATTTCTCTTTCATGAAGGGCCATCTGGTATTGATTCCTTTTATTGTTTCTCAGTTTCTTTGGTGTAGCTTCAGTCCTCATTCTTTGTTTATAATGGGTTTCTGTGCTAATGTTTCTTCTTCCTATTTTCCCCTGTAGAAGTCTGGCATTTTGTATAAAGTGTCAGCTAACAGTCTTACAGGGGTTGTACTTTTCTCTCTTCTAAAGTTTATTACCCCATATTTTATAAGGCATAGGCCAAGCCGTCAGGATGCTAAGGGAGGGGGCAAATAAATTTAATCAATGAAAAAAGTGTAGTTTCTGCAATATCATTACTTGCTGCTTGATTTATCACTGTCAAAGGGTGTGCAAAAGGTTTAAGCAATCAATGGGATACTTTCTAAACAGGAATTATTAGAGGGTATTTTCCAACATTTGAAACAAACATATGCAAAACTCAGATGTTTGAGGGTTTTGTTGTTTCCTATGTTAGACTTTTGTGCCCTTTTCCCACCCCTCCCCCTCCCCCTGCCACCATCCTGAACTGAGAAGTTAAATTTTGCAGGCAGAACTCCCTGAAAAAATGTATCATTAGCCTCAAAAACCACCAAAGCAATTGAAGAAGAAAGCTCAAGTCCCTAATCCTGCCCCATGATCCTTGCCACAGTGCGGAATGCCTAAAGAGCTGTGGCTACTAAGGGCGAGATTAAAGTTGCCATTGTTTGTGGCGTCTTTTGAAAGGGCTCATTTCAACATGAAAAATGGCCTTGGGATTATGATAAATGGGGGGCTGTGACACACACACATTCCCCCCCTATAATCTTCTGTGTTAGAGCGGAGGAAGCAGAGTGCTGGCTTTCTGTGATGGAGCCCCATTTAGAATTTACCTTTTTTCCCAATTGACCTTCACAGGGAATGATTAATTGCTTGGAGGTAGCCTCTTGTCAGTTAGCCTGTGATCTTCGTTCTCTGTGTTCAAACCATCTGCTGAGAACCTAGCATTCTGTTAGTCTGCTTCATAGCCACTTTCGTACTTATTACTGCTGAGGAAGAACAGGGCCAGGGCTCCAAGGGTCTCAAGCTAAAATTGGAACCTGCGCTCCCAGCTCGCTAATAGCAGAAGAGATTTATAGACTGGTGCTTTCCAGCATCTTGTGATTCTCAAAGGTTGTTCCAGCTGTAAGCAGAGGGCCAGGGACCTATGAAACAGAAAATACCCTCACATGCCTCAAGATAGTAATTGCTGAGCCATTGCTTGTCAATCAGAAGGCTTTGTGAATCCAGGGAATTATCACAGTAGCTTAATGGGCTGGTGTGTTCCCTCTCAAGGTGTCTGGATATTAAATAGGTCATTGGAATTCTCATTAACCCTAAAGAAAAAAAAGTCCTCAAACCTGCCAGAATATGCTGTGGCCTCATTGTGTTCTGCTTTATGAGAGCCAGTAGTTGGGAAACTCGGCCCTCGCAGCTTAGCCTGCCTGACATTTGGCATTGATCCGCAGGGCGCTGCCGCTGACAGTTTCAAGAGGTGGGAGTAGTTTGAAAGGACTTTTCATCCTCTCGCTTGCCCTATGTGCTTTTATATCAATAGATGCTTCGTTCCTCCCATTCCTTGTGTTCTGTGTGTTCCAGGAGTTTCAGCTGGTGGATGAAATTCACCCAGTACAGTCAAAAGGTCTTTTTGCACCACTTCGCTAAGAGGCATTTTGTGGTACATACGTCGTGTGCAATAGGCTCTTCTGAATTTGGATGCCCAAATAGATCGTCTAGCATCTCATTGAAGAGACTGCCCTTACTGAAGCTAGCATATGAAAAAACTAAAATTTAAATATTTGCCTAAACCAGGGGTCTCAAACTCAATTTACCTTAGGGCCAGTGCCAGTCCTCAAATCCTCCCTGTGGGCTAGCAGGCATAGGCTGTGTCTACACGTGCCCCAAACTTCGAAATGGCCATGCGAATGGCCATTTCGAAGTTTACTAATGAAGCGCTGAAATGCATATTCAGCGCTTCATTAGCATGCGGGTGGCAGCCGCGCTTCGAAATTGACGCACCTTGCCGCTGCGCGGCGCGTCCAGACGGGGCTCCTTTTCGAAAGGATGCTGCCTACTTCGAAGTCCCCTTATTCGAAAAGGAGCCCCATCTGGACGCGCCGTGCGGCGGCAAGGTGCGTCAATTTCGAAGCGCGGCTGCCACCCGCATGCTAATGAAGCGCTGAATATGCATTTCAGCGCTTCATTAGTAAACTTCGAAATGGCCATTTGCATGGCCATTTCGAAGTTTAGGGCACGTGTAGACACAGCCATAGTGTTGCCAGATGTCCTGCACAAAAGCACTGGACACCAACCGCTGGGGGGATGGAGGGGGGAAGCCTCCACCACACTCCTGCCAGGGAAATGGGGTCAGAGTGTGGCGGCTTGCTTCCCCAGCCCCCCTGCCCAGCAGTTCTGCTGGGGGAGATGGGTTAAGTCACTGGGGCTTTTTCCACTCTTGAGTGGTACTCCTGGCAGAGAGCAGAGCAAGTCCTCACACCCCAGTGCTGCTCCCCAGTGACAGTGCTAGGCAGGGTGCGAGAGCAGAGGAGGGGCCGCTCATTACTCTGGGGCTTCCCATGGCTGATCTGCCACTGCTGGTGCAGGATTGCTGAAAGGCACTGAGGCACATGTCACAGCACTCCTGGGAGAAGCTAGCTGTTGTATAGCTGAGCACAGGCAGCAGCTGCACCCAGGAGGGGCTGCAGAGGGAGCTGAAGCAAAACCTGCTCACCCTGCGCCAGCACAGTAATGCAGGGCAGGAGCCAGGCTTGGGCAACGCGCACTGAGACTGGCAGGGGGGAGGTACCCCCAGGCTAGTGGAAGGAACAGAGGGAGGGAGCCCCACGCTGCCTGACTCTGCTAAAGCAGCCTGCATGCACCCACCACTGACGGCTCCGCTCACTTCTAGGCTGGAGGGGAGCCCAGCTGCTCCCAGCATGCCCCACAGTGGAGACCCCTGACCAGCAATGCTTGGAGACCGTCACTAGGGGTGGGAGGATGCCACTGGCTGGTGTCAGGCGGCAGCCCAGAGCAGGCAGGTGCAGATGCAGCAGCAGTGGTAGCGGCTGGAGGAGGAGCATGGAGCCGTGCAGTGCTGTCTGCCGGGGCCCTGGCCAGCAGGTTGCCATATGCCCTCCACATACCAGACATTTATGTGTCCAGTGTTCTTTGTTTTTTTTTTTTTTACCTGAACAGAACCCAAATACTGGACTGGCCAGTTCAGTACTGGACACCTGCCAACCCTAAGCAGGCACCGCTTCTGGAAGGGCTCTGAGAGGTCGGAGAAGAGGATCCATGTGTTCTCCCCATCCCACATGCATCGCCTTGCTCCACCAGTTGGCCTGCATGCTCCCCCTGCATGTCTCCTTGCCCCACCTGCTGCCCCAAAGGTGATTTTACACCCCCCAGATGCCCCTGCCATAACCCCTGACAGCACAGCAGGGTGAGAGTGGCTTCTGGCTGCTACGTCCACTCAACTGCCAGCATGCCTCTGTGGCCCTGAAGAGATGTGTGCATAGTTGTTCTGTCCACAGGATGGTTCAGGGTTTCTGATCAGGGCCCCATGTTCTAGGGCTCCCCACAATGGCCACCTCAACTATCCTATGGATGGGATGGTCACCCCTGCTTAGATTAGCCCATGGGACCCTGGGCAGGCTGAGGCTGGCAGCAAGGGTCAGGACCCCGACACTCACCATGGCAGTGGGAACCTTGGGTAAGTGACACAACCAGGCTGGCCTGAGAGATCGTAGAGGAGCAGAGTGGAGGTTGCTGCATCACGCTGCTTTCCCATGGCTACTGCTGCAACAGTGAGTGTGGAGGACCAGCCCCTGCTGCCACCCAGTGCCAGGCCCCCAGTAATTCCCAAGGCTGCATGCCTCTGGGAGGCAGCTTGAGGGAAGAAGTGCAACGCAGGGGAGAGGGCAGAGCAGGGGGGGGAAGAAGCAGAGCAGAGGCAAAGGAGGAGCTGCGACTGAGTGGATGAGTATAGACACACACCCCTGGGCCACAGGGACCCATGTGCTGGCAGCTGTGTGCAAGCTGCATTGTGGAACTCATGGGCCGTAAATGGCCTGCAGGCTGTGAGTCTGAGATCTCTGGCCTCAATAAATGTTCAGGAAAAAAGAGATATTCAATAACATTTTGTCTTTCTTTTTTTCGTTTGCACCTTTGGTCAGCAGCGCGTATAAGCATTTTACCTGAACCATAAGCTTAAGTCCAAGATTGAGCAGAGGCTGTAAGTTAAGCACTTGTGTATGTGCTTTGCTAAATCAAAGTCTTAATCATTATTTGGAATTTTTTCTTGGAAGCTGAAAGCTCAGAACTGCACAACAGTGTAATATGCAATTGAATATCACCAATGTAATGGCTCAATTGAAATAGAATCTGGAAGGGACCTCCAGAGGTCATCAAGTCTGGTCCCTGCACTCACAGCAGACCTTATCACCATCCTGAACAGATTTCTTTTAATATAACCTGCCCCAAGCCCTTAAAAGGTCCCTCTCAAAGGCTGAGTTCACACCCTGGATTCACAAGGCCAATGCTCTAGCCATTTAGCTATTCCCCTGCACAACATGCCCACACAACAGAAATTATGCTAATACTGTCTCAACCAAGATGCTGTACATGCCATTCACTGTCGCTGCCATTAGCCTACATTGATAACTTGGGAGACGTCCCAATTAAATTGGAAACCTCTTCCATGGAATGGGTTTTAATATAATTTCTGAAAATTTGCCCTTACGAGAAAACATTTAAAAAGTCCTTTTAGTGTGAACATTAGTTGTTCAGTTAGCATCAATATGAATGTTCTGTCTTAATTACTAGTGGCTTCTAACCACAAGTGTAACCTTTCTATCTACCAGCCTAGGGGTGAGCAAACTTTTTACTTTGGGCCCCTCTTTTCATCCCTTCAGTTAGCAGCCAACCCCCAGCCCCCAACCTGTCTAATGTAACTCTGGTCTGCAAATTGAAACACAGTTTCAGTTGTTTTGATAAAAACTGATGGCTTTACATAATTTTGTTATGATGATTTCATAAATGGCATCGATTTTGCTCTATCACATAAGGGTTTTTCACAAATCAGAAAGAAAAAATGGACATTTTTCATGCTTTTTTTATTCCATTTTATGCATTAAAAACTTGGTAAATAGTAAGTTATAGTTCTTTTGGAAGGTCTGTTGTAAGTCCTTGTTTAAAGAACAAAGGAGCAAAGTGTGAAATTTAACAACTGAGTAATTTCAAATGATTAGATGAGACTGAATCAATACTTTTTTGACAACTTTTTATACATTTCACCATCAGTCTCTTTTTCAGGGACCAGCAGTAATCAGCCATCATGTTGACATGCCAGCATCCTTAATATCTCCTTTCCATCATCTTGCTATCTGGATGAAATCTTTCCTCTTGCTCTTCACTGACACTTCCAAGATTTTTGGGAAAATAATCCAGATGGAAGTGCAAAAAATGAACTTTCAAATTCATGTGACATCCAAGTCTTTCAAATTTGTTTAGCATGTTGCCAACAAAGTTTTTATAGTCATGATCTTTGATATTCCCTAAGAAGTTTTGTATGAAGGCCACCCGACTGTCTTTGTCATTCGTGGTTTCTTCAAAGTTGCTTTCAAGAGTCAGTTTTCTGATTCGAGGAACCACAATGATACCTCCCTTAACTTTTTGGTAACTCAAAGCTGGGAACTCATTGCAAATGTACTTGAAACAGTCAGCATTCTTGTTTAATGCTTTCACAGATTGTTTCATCAAACCTAGCTTGATGTGGAGTGGAGGTAGCAGTACCTTGTTGGGCTCAATCAGTTTTTCATGAATTATATTCTTGGAGCCAAGAGTCAGACTCTCCTTTGGCAGCCACTGTTTCCTTACCCAATGAAGATCTCTTGCTCTGCTATCCCATTCACATAGAAAGGATGGCATTTTTGTATAACCAGCCTGCTGACCAAGCAGCATACACTGCACCTTCAGATCTCCACATACAGTACATTCATGCTCTGGACAATGCACCTTTTCAAGGAGGAGTTCAAGATTTTCATAGGTTTATGGGCAATAGCCACAGAGGCTTATTGATCGCCATTATGCAGTAGAACACCTTTTAGGCTTGTCTTTGAAGAGTCAATAAACAGTCTCTAGTCACCTGGTTGGTAAGCTGTCCCCAAGCTTTCTATTAATCTGACAATGTTATTGCAGTATACCAATAGAAAAATATAGAGCAAATTCTTTCTCACGGTTCCTGTACCAAACAAAACTTGTCCCAGGGGAAAGCAAATTCTTTGCTTGAAGTCTGGATCCCAAAACCTCATCAGAATCTTTAGGTGGATCAAGGTCTTTCACCAAGTCATTCACCTCATTCTGGATGAAAAGTTGTGGTTCATTACTGGCATGTTCTGCTCCATACTCAGTATCGTCTCCAAAATTATCAGCATCCGTGTCTGAAGACTACATGAAATTTTCAAGGCAATTTGGTGGGTTAGGGGTAGGCACATCAGGTCCATGTGGTATTAGCCATATTGCTGAAGGAAGGCCTGGTAAGAAATACCATGCTTGTTTTGAACGTTATACCCTTCTACATTACATAAACAGCAATAACAGTCATCCCTGTGACTCTTGGGCTCATGCCAAACCATGGGAATTCCAAATGCCATAGACTTTTTTTTTCCCTTGACTCCATTGTCTCAAAGACTCCACACATGATTGACGCTTTAGGTGCATCTACACTAGCAAGTACATTAGAAATTAGGATCAGAAGGCCGAGTTATTTCGAAAGACGCTGTGGACCATCTACACTGACACGGTGCTCTCTCAAAATTAACTTTGAAAGAACTCCCTCCTTCTTTCAAAGTCAGTCCTCTGTTCCCGGGATGGGAAAAGCGCCCTCTTTTGAAAGATAATTTTGAAAGAGTGCAAATGTAGACACTTCACGGCCTGTTCTTTCGAAAGAGTGGGTCCTCCATGGCCATGATTAGCTGGCAGGCGGCAGCATCAGCTGGCAGGCGGCAGCGCCACTCACAGCACAAGCAGAGCTCTATGGCTCCGGCATCCGGCCACGTTTCAGCACACAGGCTCCCAGAAGCCCTCAGGCAGGAAGCTGAGACCATGCAGGAAGGAGGGAGCCCACGCTGTCTCGCACACTGCTCCCAGCCGCGATGACCCGGGGGAAGCCGCAGCATGTGGGAGCGGCTTGCCACGGAGAGGCAGGCATGAGACTGGGTGGCGTCCAACCTGGACGCCCTCACCCAGGCTGTGGTCGGCCACCTGGCCCCTGACTCCACTCCATCGTGGGCCACTCCCGCACCCATGTCCCCCATAGCCCCCCCACTGTCCCCGACACTCCCATCGCCCATGCAGCCCCTCCTCTCCCTCCCAGTGGTTCCCCTGCTTGCTGCAATCCCATATCCCCCTGCCTCCCCCACAATGCCCCTCCCCTGAGGAGGCCAAACTGGAGGTTCTGCTGCCTCCCCACCTCCTGCTGGCCAGCCTCATCTGCCTGGCCCACATCCTGCTGTGCAGGGCTGGCCAGCTGGAGGCCAAGCCCCTGGCCCCCTTCTCTCCCTGTGCCGAGCCCGGCACAGGCGCGGGAACCATGCCTGAGCCGCGCCCCTACCTCCCTGTACCACTGGCCCTGGCCCCGCCCCGGCGGGGCCCTCAGACATGGAGAGGAAGGGGCGGGCACAGGCAACGGGGCTCCCACCATCAAGCTCTGTGGAGGGGTGAGGCCCCCCCCGACCCCGGCTCCCCATTCACCCTCCCCCATCCCATGTAAATAGTTCTCCCCATTCACCCTCCCACCACACATGTATATAGTTCTCCCCATTCACCTTACCCCCCACAAGTATATAGTTCCCCCTAGATAATGAGGGGTGCAGTTTTTTCATAGGAAATGGTTTATTTTTATGGTTTACCCTGTGTCCCCCCTGCATGTGTGCTGGTGGGTGTGCGTGTGTGTGCAGGGTGCAGGGGGTGGGGGGTTTGCCATGGTCCCCACTGAAAGGCCTGGTGCAGGGCCTCCCATACACGCATCCCGTCCTGCTGGGCCTGGTGGCACGGGGCAGCAGTGGGCTGTTCATACCTGTGCCACGCCTCGGCAGCCCACCCCTGTATATAGGGCTCATGTTTCGCTTCCACCAGGTTATGGAGGGTACAGCAGGCCCCGACCACCGCTGGGATGTATGGGAGGCCCACCTCCAGCCTGGTGTAGAGGCATCTAAAATGCCCCTTGAGGCAGCCAAATGCCCACTCCCCAGTGTTCCGGGCATAGTTCAGCTGCTCATTAGAAAGGTCCTGGCTCAGCTGGGTGTGCCCGGTGTAGGGCCGCATCAGCCAGGCCTGCAGGGGGTAGGCCACGTCCACCACGATGCAGGGCAGCATCATCGTGTCCCCGATGGGGAGCTCCTGCCAGGGGATAAAGGTCCCCTCAGTCATACAATGCCCCAGCCCTGAGTTCATGAAGACTCTTGCATCATGGGCACAGCCAGATCAACCCATGTAGATATCCTGGAACAGGCCATTGGTGTCGACCAGGTCCTGCAGTACCACCGAGTGGTAGCCCTTGCGATTCACATAGGCCCGGAGGCTGTGCTCCAGGGCCTGGATGGCAATGTGGGTGCCATCCAGGGCCCCGAAGCAACTGGGGAAGCCCAGCTCCTGAAATCCCTGGATGGCATCGGCCAGGTCCCTGATGCAAACCAGCTGCCTCAAGAGCACCTTGTTGATCTCCTGGATGACCTGTAGGGTTTAGGGGGGCACACTTGTGTGCGTGGGGTCGGGTGCAGCTTGCCCACCCATGCCCGTCCCCATCCCCGCCCCTGTCCCCACGGTGCCTGCCCTTCTCCCGACAGTGCCTGTTGCCAGGCTGCCTCCCGCTCCCCCGCATGCAGTCTAGGTGTGAGCTGGGCACTGCTTACCTCAATGAGGATGGCCCTGACGGTGGCTTTGCCCACCTCTAACTGGTGGCCGATGGATCAGTAACTCTGTGGGGTGGCCAGCTTCCACAGGGCAATGGCCACCCTTTTGTGCAGGGGGAGCATGAGCCTCAGGTCTGTGTCCTGGTGCTGGAGGACTGGGGTGAGCCAGTGGCACAGCTCCAGGAATGTCCCCTTGGTCATCCTGAAGTTCTGTAACCACCGGTCGTCGCCCCAGTCCTCCAGCACCTGCCAGTCCCACCAGTCGCTGCTTGTGGGGAAGCTCCACAGGTGGCGGATGACCCGGGGGACCAGCTGGGAATGTTGCACCCTGAGGATGGTGTCCAGGAGGGTGGCTGTTGTGGTGGCTACACATGGCCACTGCAGCACAGCAGCCAGGACTGCGGTCAGGGCGTTGGCTATGGCTGCGATGGCGGGGAGGTGCTTCTTGGGGTCCATGGGGGCCCGGGATGCCACCTCTGATCTCTCTCTCTCTCTCTCCCCTTCTCTCTCACGCGCGCTGCTTGGGGACAGGGTTGCTGGCCCTCAGAGTGTGCAGGCTGAGGTATGGGGGGCACCCTTTAAGGGGACAGCGGGCAACAGCCCCGGAAGGGCTCGTCCGCCATGCGACCCCGCCCGTGGCACTTCCTGCCCCTGCTCTTTCAAAAGAGTGCCCTGGTGTGTGTTGACGCTTTCTTTCAAAATTGTGCTGGAGGCCTTTCAAAAGAACAGACTGAACCTTCAGTCCCCACTGGTGTGTGTGGATGCTCCGTTTCGAAAGACCACCTTTCGGTGTTCTGTTTTGAAAGATGTTCTTTCGAAACAGAACTGTAGTGTAGACACAGCCTTTATGAGGGGCCCAAGACTTGCCGTGATCCCCAAGTATTATGCCAAAGTAGGCATCATATACATTTCTAACAAAATCTGTTATGCTCTGTCTTTGCTTTTTTGGAACAAAACTGCCACAAATGTAGCAAAATATGTCTGGATCATTCAGGCAACCCCAAGATGCTATGTTAGAGGATTAGCTGAAAAAAGTGGAAAATACAGTTGTAAATATCATTCAGAACATAAAACAATTAAACCATTCTGTTTTGTTACTCCTATAATATATAATATCATAATTGGTTGATCCTCTTCAACAAAATTAAGCTAGATGGAAAATAAGTCACAGCATATAATGTATAACACATTATAATAGCATTTTTTGAAAAAGTAGATCCTGGTTTTTCAGAAAATCTGCCATGGGCAAAAATGGATATAATATTTGAACTCAGCACCCTGAAATTAGTTAACAGTTATTTGTTCTCGAACAATGGGACCTAGGCAGAAGGATGACTCCAAACTGAGGGAAATTTCAGTAATTTTTATATTAAAAAAAAAACTTTCATCACATGTAAAGTAATAAGTATATAGAACATAAAGGCTGTGTCTACACTAGCCCCAAACTTCGAAATGGCCACCCAAATGGCCATTTCGAAGTTTACTAATGAAGCGCTGAAATGCATATTCAGCGCTTCATTAACATGCGGGCGGCCGCGGCACTTCGAAATTGACGCGCCTCGCCACCACGCAGCTTGTCCCGGCGGGGCTCCTTTTCAAAAGCACCCCACCTACTTCGAAGTCCCCTTATTCCCATGGGGGATAAGGGGACTTCGAAGTAGGCAGGGTCCTTTCGAAAAGGAGCCCCGTTGGGACAAGCCGCGCGGCGGCGAGGCACGTCAATTTCGAAGTGCCGCGGCCGCCCGCATGTTAATGAAGCTCTGAATATGCATTTCAGTGCTTCATTAGTAAACTTCGAAATGGCCATTTGGGTGGCCATTTCGAAGTTTGGGGCTAGTGTAGACGTAGCCAAAAACTCTGTTAATCAGGATATAAATGTGAATGCACAGACATAAAATCAGTGCCATATTTCAACATTTTTAATGAGATGGATGAGCCTGAGACCCAGCAGCCCATTGTGCTGTGCCCCTCTTATAAAATTTCACATCTGCCCCACCCCCTTCCCCAGGAGGCCTGTCCCTACTTTGGAAACCCTTGTACTTGCCCATTCTGATTACTACGACTGCTAAGCGTCTAGGCGCTCAAGATTTGCATTGGAAAAGGCAGGGAATGGGAATTGTCTGTGTTACAGAAATAGGCAAATACTTGGGATAAAGATCAGACAGAAATGCAGTAAACATGTTGTAATACATAAAGTGCAACAGTTCACTTATAATACATAAATGAACATTTCCCTCTGGGGGCTGAGTTGATGGTCCACTTGATCTCACCAGCCATGGAAGTGAGTGGAGGGAATATCTCTTGGGTAGACAGGGAGGTGAGACTTATGGTTCATATTCCCAGCTTTATAATGGTCTGTGCAAGTTTGCTTATTCTCAGTCTCCCCATTTTAAAATGGGGATAGTATCTAATTCACAAAACTATTCTAAGGCTTAATTCATGTTTGCAAAGGGCTGTGAGGTCCTGGAATGTATTGTTAATAACTATTAACTTAATTTATTGCTTTCAGTTTGTTCCTTTGAGCATCAACATAAGAATAGATTTCACTAAGTAATATTTCTTTGCTTTAATTTTAGTTTTATTCTATGCCAAATCCCCCCCGGTTTCTAGTGCAGAAATTTCTGAAGTACAAAATAGTTGTCGGATGCTCCCGGAGGCAGGCGCTGTCTTTGTCTCAATTGACCATGCAGCCTCAAGAGGCTACTGCTGTGGCATAAATATCAAAATGGGTCATTTCTGAACTTTCTAACTCTGCTTCCCTTTGCCTTCCCCCTGCCCCAATGTAGTGGACTGCATGGATCCGACTTGTTCTGGGCGAGGAGTTTGTGTACGGGGAGAATGTCACTGTTCCGTTGGCTGGGGAGGAACGAATTGTGAGACACCCCGAGCTACCTGTTTGGACCAGTGTTCTGGACACGGGAACTTTCTACCTGACACCGGGCTCTGCAGCTGCGATCCCAACTGGACCGGACATGACTGCTCAATCGGTAACTGTATCAGTGAATTATTTTTTTAATTATAAATGTTAGCAGTTGTGGCTGCCAAAATGCACTACAAATTTCCGGGTTAAACACACGTGGTGCACGACTGGAGACACAACTGCTATTCCTTGACCACATAAATAATTCTGCGTCTACAGGTAAATTTATAGTAATCTAATAAATAGCCCCATTAAAGCTACCTGGGACTGCTGTTGTTCATTATATCACTCTGAATTTAATTTACAGGCTGCACATAGTGGTCTGTTGTTAATTCCTGAAGAAATTTAGTGGCCTCCGATGGAGATTGGAATTTTGTGAGATTACTGAGCATTCTTTAGTCAATCATATAACAGTGAAAAGACCATTAGAGACGAAAAGAACCGTTAGACATGATAGTTCTACTTCGGGAGTGTTTCTTCCTGTGCTGTTTGCATGAGGTGTGACTTTGGGTCTGTTTTCCCTGCAGTGTTTGTTGGAGGTGTGTTTTCAGCTGTAAAGTATAAAATAGTATGAAGAACTGTAGGCACCGGTAGAAGGTCATACAAGGAAGGATGGAAGTGACTGCAAGTATTTGAAAGAGTCAAACACATTTCAGAGAGTGATTTTAAAGTGAAATCTCTAGGTTTGTTAACAAATTAGAGCTTAGGATTTTCTCATCCCTCAGCTAAGCAGGAAGCTTCTTGGTAAGCAGCAGTAGGTATCTGAAACAGAGATTCAAGAAAAATGATAACACAAGTTTCTTCTCCCTTCTTTAAGAATAATTCACTCCCAAAATGACATTCTGGAAACATCATATTCTTTGGCCTTTGTTCTGTATTCTGTATTCACAAATAAGAAGCACAAAGAAAACAGCTACAGATCACATCCTTAATGGTTTCTTTACCTTCTACAGGGTTGAGGAACTGCAACACTGAGCATGGTAGTATTGTCAAGCAGTTTAAATGCATTTGTAGCAGAACAAAATGAAACAAACAAAAAACCTTTTAAGAGAACTGGATTTGATGGCAGGATTGATGCCATAGTAAATATGACAACATGCATAAATAATAATAGTTTAGCTAAAAGGTTATTGGACTTTATGGAAGGTAGGACCATCTTAACTGGCTACAGCTGTGGCCACACTTGACCAAAACTTCGAAATGACCATGCAAATAGCCATTTCGAAGATTACTAATGAAGTGCTGAATTGAATATTCAGCGCTTCATTAGCATTAGGATTCTTCTGGCCGTGGCACTTCGAAATCCCCGCTTTTGAATGCTCGCAGCTCAGCGCGGCTACATGGGGGTCCTTTTCGAAAGGACCCCACACCTTTTGAAATCCCCTTATTCCCCTCCGCTGAGAGGAATAAGGGGATTTCGAAGGCGCAGGGTCCTTTTGAAAAGGAACCCCACATAGCCGCGCCAAGCTGCAAGCGTTCGAAAGCAGCGCTTTCGAAACACCACGGCTGGAAGTGTCTGAATGTTAATGAGGCACTGAATTGAATGGCCATTTCGAAGTTTTGGCCAAATGTGGCCACAGCCTACAAGTATTTCAAGAGTATAAACTCTTAAGGATAGAGAAGAACTAATGTGGTGCACAGGGGTATAACCAGGAGCAATGGACGTAATTTAAAAAACTGGCATTTAGACTGAATAGCAAGAAAATCCCCTTACAAGTTAAATAGATGCAACTGAAGAATATTCTTCCAGTGAAAAGACATGGAAGTCCCTTTGCCTGTGACATTTAAAACTGGATTAGCCATAGCACCTGCATATGTAGTGTAGGGCACAATCTTGCAGTGGCAAAAGGACTGTCTGGGTGATTTACTCTGAATTTTTTCCCCAGTATTAATATATTTGATTCCTTGTACTGAAACATGACAGAAGGGAAGAGAGAAGAGCGGCTTCAGCAGTTTTGCAACATGATTCACAACTGACATCTTCCTCTGAGATTACAGAGTAGTTTTAATATTGCAAGGATGAGTTTAGAAAATTCACACTTCTAAACACAAGCACATAGACAACCCTCCTGAGGTTATATATGTCCCATATAGTCCTGTACAAACAAGGACTGTCAAGTGATTAAAAAATAAATCTCAATCCTGCGATTAAAATCAATTGTGATTAATTGTGCAGTCAATAATAGAATAACATTTATTTAAATAGTTGGATTATATTGATTTCATTTACAACACAGAATGCAAAGTGTTTAGTGCTAATTTTACATTTTTATTTCAAGCATTTGCACTGTAAACATGAAATAGTATTTTTCAATTCACGTAAGTATTTTAATGCAATCTCTTTATCATGAAGGTAATCTTACAAATGTAGAATTATGCACAAAAATAACTACATTCAAAAATAAAATAATAGAACACTTTAGAGCCTACAGTTCCACACAGTGCTACTTTTTGTTCAGCCAGGCTCTCAGACAAACAAGTTTGTTTATATTTTCAGGAGATAATACTGCCAGCTTCTTGTCACCTAAAAGTGAGAACAAGTATTAGCTTGGCAGTTGTATTGCTGGAATTGTAAGCTATGTATGTTCCAGATTATGCTAAACATTCATGTATCAGCCACCAATGCAGAGAACATAAGTCCAGGCTCATGTCATGCATTAAAAAAATAATGCATGAATTAAATTTCTGACTGAACTCCATGGGGGAGAATTGTATGTCTCCTGCTCTGTGTTCTACCTGCACTCTGCCATATATTTCATGTGATAGCAGTCTCAGGTGACCCAGGCCACGCAGTTCCTTTTAAGAACATTTTCACTGCAGTTTTGACAAAACAGAGTGCACCAATGTGAGGTTTCTAAAATTAGTCACCCAAGGTTTAATAATCTGAAGTGCCTTCCAAAATCTAATGGCATTTGACTCAGATGAAGAAATTGAACAAGTGTTGGTCCATGATGTGTTGGATGATTATTGAGTAGAATCCATCATCAGCAGGGACACATGTCCTCTGCAATGTTCCTTGTCAGCTGTGTGCTTCGGTGGCCACCCAGGAGAGATTCAGGTGCTGCCCACATGATTAACAGAGCACCCACAGTCACCTACAGTGGGCAGTATATGTTTCTGCTGGTGGTGCACATCTGCATATACCTTGGTCTGCATAACAAAATTAATTCCACCCATAGATGGAAAAAATTAGAGTCTGTGCAAATGCCCGTTCTCTCTTTCGGGCAACATTGTCAACAACAAACAGGAAGTATCACCTGCAAATGTAACCAAACTTGTTTGTCTTAGGAATTGGCTGAACAAGAAGTTGGATTGAGTGGACTTGTAGCTTCTAAAGTTTTAACATTGTTTTATTTTGAATACTGTTATTTCATTTAAAAAATCAACATTTGGAAATTGCACCTGCACAACAAGAGATTGTATTTGTAGGAAATGAATTGCAAAATGCTGTTTATTTTGTTTTTTCACAGTGCAGTTATTTGTAATCAAAATAAATAAAAGAGTGAGCACAGTACACTTGCTGTTCTGAATTGTAATTGAAAATAAAACAATTAAAATATTTAATAATTTCAAATGGTTATTCTGTTGTCTAGCAGTGCAATTACAACTGTGATTAATTGTGATTAACTTTTTAAATCACAGTTTTGTTAATTGTGTTAATTAACTATGATTCATTCATAGCCCTCCTATAAACGCACCACCTTTCCTTATACTACATTTGTAAATCTAGTAGAGGTTATGCAGGAAAAACTTCAGTAATTTCACTCCAAACTTAATTCTTGATAGAATCCTATGTAACATTAAGGTTATTGTACTTTGCCTCATAGCTAAAATCACAGGTAAGGCCATTTATAAATCCCCATTTATAACCTGGACCTCTCGAATGGATGAGGGCCTTGGTTCTGAAGGACAAATTTACTCACTGAACATGTGATATTAAAATGTAGTGTTGAAAATGCATTAGTGTATGAAACAACACACAGCCACAACTAGGAAGATGGTTCTTTGTGTACTTATATATGTGTTTACCACCCTGCGTTCCCAGGAGAAGCAGGAATAAATACTTGGGATCCTCCTGCATAGGGAAATGAATGGCCTGTTTGCCTGGGAAGCAGGGGCCCCCAGCACAAAAGAGAAGAGCACTGGTTTAAGATGGGCTTTGCATTTTTTCCCCTAGTAACCCCAGGAAGAGCAGCTTCCCTTCCAAAGACTGTTCCAGCAGTCAGCACAAACTCCAAAGGTCCTCATTCCGCCCAGAACATGTAGGTAAACAGCGCAGTCCAGTCTGGGAATTCTGCCTTTATATATGATGGCAAAATCAAACTCTAAGCTACTATTAAATAATTTAAAGAAACCAACACAAATCATTCCAACAATATTACTGGGTCATTGTAATAGGGCCCAGGCAGGACCCTCAACCCTTAGCCATTTCTGCACCCATAAACCAGCTGGAGACATCTCCTCTGATGCAAGCTCTCATGCTCTTTGTTGATAGCATCAGTCCCCACCACCTAGTTGCAAAGTTCAGATTTGCAGCCATGGGGACTGCTAGCTTTTTCAGTTAGCAGAGGAGCACAGCCATCCATTACCTGGTTCCTCCCTTTCCTCCTCCTCTCTGCACTTCCTTCGTGCTAATCAGATGCAGACCTTCAGTTAATGAGGTCAGCAGCTACTTTCCATTACCATCTAGGAGATGCAATGCATCAACCAGCTCCAATTAACCTTCTTGACTGACACTGGCATGATGAAGGTCTGACTTAGGGTTTCCCAGCCAGTACTCTGTCACATTCATGAAGAGCTAAGCATCTCACCATGCTTTCCTGGTAGCCCAAGACTCCCACAGAAGTCAGAATAAATTGATCTACATAAATGCAGAGATTCACAGACTTTATGGCTGGAAAGGACCATTGAATTATCTAGTCTGACCTCCTATACAATACGGGTCATAAAACTGCACCCAGTTACTCCTGCATTAAGGATAATAATTGGTGCTAAAGCTAAAGCAGCTATTCCAGAAATTAATCTGGTGTTACTCTGAATGCTTCAGGAGACTCCACCATTTCCTTTGTTAGTTTGTTCCACTGATTAATCACACTCTCTGTTTCCATAACATGTTGTCAAATGTGGGGTCTCGGGAAAAAAAGCCATACTTAGGAATTAACAGTCTACAACCAAAGTCCCATGGATTTCATTGGGCCCTAACCACATGTTTAACTGCATTTCTGAATACGGTTTTGATTTAAACACATGCTTCAGTGTTTTGCTAAATTAGGGTCTTATACCAGTGTGATTGACTGCAGAATACAATCCCAGACAGTATGTTTTTTTTCTATTCTTTTTTCAATTTATATGTATATATATGTAAATTGAAAAAAGAATAGAAAAAATATATACACACACCCACACTCCTCTGTCTCTCATAGCTCCAGCAGTTCTTTCACACATTCTCTGTAAAATGAAACATGGTGATTTTCACATTGGTTCCTGTTTTCTCGCTGACTTTTGTGGACTTCACTTGAGACATCTAAAACTAGACCACAAAAAGCATCAGTAAAAATGGTGCTCTCTATCTCTTTGCTCATCTAGAGTTGAGGTGACTGACAATGACTGCTACACGTTGACTCACATTCAGTGAATGGACTTGATTTCAGTAACTAGTTCATAATTAACCCATTGACTTGTATACAGAGTTGGCATCTGTCCTGATTACTTGAGACCTTTACAACTAGACTGGGCAAAGCGGTAAGAAAAAAAATTATGCCTTGTTTATGGCAATCTGCAGTTGGTTAGGGAAATGTAAAATTGGTGGGCATGGAGTTGTGTGATCAGAGCAAGGAATTGGGAGGCAAAGATTCTCTGGTCAATTCCCTTCCCTGCAACTGCCCTATTTTTTTTTGGCGGGGGGGTGCACAAGTTGGTCTCAGTGTCCCTCATTTTCATTTTCTGTTAAATAGGGGTAAAAAGGTTGCAAGTATTAGCTACTAAAAGTTTGTAACAGGTTGGCAGAGTTTTCTACCAGCCCTGCCTATGGGAACCTGCAGTCCTGCTTTCTCAGTCTGGCGAAATCTATCTTGGACTTAAGGGAGGTGTGAGTGGTGTGTGAGAGAGAGAACTGAGGAGCTAGGTCATAAGAGATCCTGGAGGGAAACAATAGAGACAAGTTTAGGAGATAAAATAGCAAGTTCATATGCTAATTCAGGGCTTGTATTCTCTTTTGCAAGCAGCTATGGATTGAAAAGCTAATACAAAGCCCCCTGAAGAAAAAGAAAGACACCCATTGATTTCAGCATTCTTTCTTTGCCCTTTTACAAGCACTGTGAGGTTATTGAATTTAAGAGTCTATGTAAGGTAAAGGTATTATTAAAATATTGATTCATTTCATTTATTATAGTTGAATCATACAAGTTAGTGATTAAATGACCTTTTGGGCAACAGGCTAATTATTTTTCCACCAACTCTGACTTGTTTGGTTCTTTGAAATATATGCATGTTTTTTTAGTCCAATTTGGAGAAGTGGAGAACAAGAAAGATCAAGTTTAAAAGAAGAAAAGCAAATAGAAATCTCTCTTTACTTTCTCTAATGGCTTTTTCCATCATAAATTGTGCGGGGGATTATTAGAGAGGGGTATTTTCTGAATATGCACACGCACACACATACACACGTGCTTTTCCTGGAATATCAGAAGGTCTGATTTCTTTTAACAATGTCATATCTCATTGGCCAAACAGCATTGGGATTAACACAACTTGTGCAATAAAAATTGATTCCCTAGGCTCAGTGGTGTCAACCTTACAAAACAAAACTTCATATTAAATTCACATTATGCCCCAGGCCACCAAAATAGAAACCAGAACATGGTTGTGTAATTCCACCTTTAAACATCATTCCCTTTGTTAAGGAGTGAGAATGTGTCTGTATGAGATGGAAGTTACAGGTGTTGTCACATAAAATAGTCTTACACATCACAGTGGTGCAAAGGTGTTTCCGCAGCACACTGGATGGTACTTGTTTGTCTTTTCTCTTTGTCTTGGTCCCAAGATACATTGGAAAAAGCAGGAGAACAATATCCAAGCAATAGCCCCTGAAATTGATAAACTTTCATTTGTTCAGATCTGAATGACTTAAAAAGATGATTTCAGGCACCACTGAGTTTTCAGAAACTGCTTTAAATGAGCCCACTTCACATGTTCATCTCTCTAGCCTTGCAGCTCTCCTGCTTGTTAAACTATCATGGAAGGTGGTAGGACTTTGCTTGGCAAAAAGGTTTCTGAGGTGGGCCCTGAAAGATACTGTCAGAATCTGCGCCAGGGCGATCCCGGTATTGCACTCTTACCCTGACTAACTTGGTGCTTAGTCAAAACTCCCATTGCTTTCAGTGGGTGGTTTTCAGCAGTCAGGATTTGAGAATTAGGCCCTGCATCATGGGTGTCCAACCTTTTGGCTTGCCTGGGCCGCACTGAGTGAAGATAGTCTTGGGCCGCATACAAAATATATAATATAGTTAATGTATATAAACCACATAATAATGTTAAAAGTTTACAATCTTGTGGGGCCGCATTACTAGCTGTCCAGGGCCGCAGGTTGGACACGCCTGCCCTACATCATCAAGACATGCTGATATGTGTAGCTCCGAACCTTCCTGTTTATGTGCATAGAAGCAAAATCTCCACCTCATTCAGCTCAGCCAAGTTATATTTGACTCTAACTGGCACCATGTCCCCCATGCTAATAAACTCCCTGGTCTAACTTGTGCCCTTTAGGGGTTTGGGGATGCTATAGCCACCCCTCCTGAGGTTTTAACCTCTGAATTTCATACTTGAGGTCTACTTAAGATCTGCACGGAGGCTAGAGCATTCACTTTAACTGCAGCAGCTGCATACCTAAAATCGACTTTTGAGCCATTGGCTTTGGTGGCTCTCTTCATGGCAGAAGGTCAACAGGAGCTCTCCCATCAACCTTCCTTACTTCTCATGGTTTCCAAGAAGTTCTGGGGTCGATGTTGAACCTGGAGCACACTGTTTTGTGCATGCGTGAAATGGCACCCCAGAAAATCGAACCTGAATGGTTGGTCTTCCTCAATAAGTATAGATGTAGGCCTCCTGGTGCCTGCCTAACCCCATGGTGAAACCTATATGAGGGTGTTGGCATACCTCCAAAATGTACAGCAAGGTGGTCTTCTTCCTTGCCTCCTCAGACTGCCCAGGAGACACTGGGGGAAAAATACCTTTCTCCCTTTGTGGTCACTGGAGCATGAGTCAGTTGACTACAGTAGTGCAGAGAAAGGTAATTCTGTATAGCTGGAGATGACAGTATTTTGAAATTTAGGATTTTTTTTCCAATTTGGAGACCAATCCAAAAACTTTAAAATTCTGAGGGAAGCAAAATGAAGGTCCTGGACAGTCTGCTTAATGGCTACCTCAAAGCTACAAAACTGGGAGCCTTGGGGAATTCCAGTGGGTGGTCTTCCATGGATCCTGAAAGTCCAAGTTGCCAAAGAACCATGAGCCTGGAGTCCTGGGAGCCTGCATTCCCTGGCTCCCCCTCATCCCCCTTGACAAGCTGTGAAGCAGCTGGGAGCCTCAGATCCCCAGGCTTCCATGCTCCTGGCTCTTCTTCACACAGGCTGAAGACAACCCAGGAGGCTGAAAGCATGGGGACCTTTCTCTGCCATGCTACCAGGCATGCTAGAGTTGTCTAGTAGCTTGAGAGCCAGGACTTCCAGGGCTTCTAAGCTCTCAGCTTCCAATCACTCTGGTTTCCCACCACCTTGCCCCCCACCCCAAGCTCTGTGGCAGCCTCCCCAGTGTAACACTGTAACTTCATCATAACCAAGTGTCTCTGCACAACATTTTGGGTTCAACAAATGGCCCCTCATAACAGATAAACCTTCCACTGGAGAATTTCCAACCATCTCTGCTGTTCAGATGTCAGGCACTCTGGTGTGTGTGGACAGAGGTGTGAAGCTGGGTTTCAAATTGTTGGTCAAGATGCTTAAGGCCAGTGTTCTGCAGGAGGTCAAATTAGATGAACAGAGCAGTCTCTTCTGGCCTTTGAAATCCCTGGATGAAATTTTGGTTAAAACACTGCATGGATTAATACTACACCGATACACTATTATTTCATTTTGTATGTGTAGTTAAAGCTTGTTGAAGAAGCGCATTTTTATTCATTGGAAAACAAATGATTTTATATATGTTTGCTTTAAATCTGATTAGTTTTTCATCAGAGAATACTTTTCTTGCTGTACTGGGGTAACTCCCCTGGATACATGTGGACATTGCATAGATGTTTGGTGCCTCATCTTTCATCACTAACAGGAAACTTTACTGTTAACACAGTCAAGGAAGGAAATAAACCCCACTTGCTTCATTGGTGTATTCAGAAAAAACAGTATGTTACCATGGAGATTGTAGTAGGGTTTGGTAAGATGTCATACAGGTTTAAAGGAAGCAAAAAGGAAGAATTAGATGACTCAGGCTTGAGAATGGGGTACGGTTCACTGGATACAGGGCAATCAGTGACTGAAAATCATTACTATTGATAACTACTGTTTCTGTTTGAAGTAATTATAGGCTGCACCGATCAGTTAGCAGTAGATTGATGTCCACGCTGTAAAAAACACCATCAAAGTTGGCACTAATTGGTAACCTTTTAACAGTATTAGCAGAGGGGTCAATGTTTCAACAGGCCATGGAGAATGTGGTACTCGCTTTTCCTGTGAAGGTGATTTTTCTAGGTCAGAGTTGAGGAGTATTAACAGCTGGTGGTGGGTGAAGGATAGCGGAGGGGAAGCTTTCAAAGCTGCGGCTGGTGTATATCAGTGGTGTGGGTAAATACAGGACTAATTTTTAGGTATAGCAGTCCGGCACCTTTCACCAAGGCTAAATTTACAGTATGTATTTATGTAACAAAACAAAATGAACAAGAACAAAAATAATAACAATAAAAGTTCCCAATTGCAGAGAAAAGGCTTACCTGCAAAAAATGTGTTTGCAAACTAAATTGGGTATGATTACACAACAATACTGAGATCTGAGCAATGAAATTACACTTGATTTCTAACAGTTGCATCAGTTGTTCAATTTCATTTAGGAAACAAAACCGAATTGCCTTGAAATTTGTAGGGAGCAAAATGTATTTCTTGTTAATAACAGAGTGAGCAAAATACTGCTATTAATATTGTCTTATGCTTGCGGATGGGGAGAGGAAATTAAATTCAGCTCAGAAAAGAATCCCTGTTAGGAGCCTCATTTATGCAGTAGGAATTGTTCCTGCTCTGGGAAGCTTTAACTCACATCCCACAAAATGCTAAGATCCAATTAAACATCAAAGGCTAAAACATAATCCTGTGAGTTGGGATATTTATTTTTATTTAACAAATCTTAACCCCCAGGAATAAAATCCTTAGAGACATAGCATTGCATGCCCTGCTATCCGACAGTAAGTGACCATTTAAAATAATGTTCCAAATATTAAATACAGAGGAGACTGACAATGGGGCAGAAGTAAATCACAGCTTTAGACAGTAATTACTCTTTAGTAGGGATGGTGGCGAGCACCATAAGGATGAAATTAGGACACAAAGAATTTTATAAATGTTGCAGACGGTAAAGGTTGATAAAGCCCAGCACATTTTAAGTTGTTGTTGAAAGAATGTTGTCTTATATGGCTGTAGCTTTACAGAGAGGAGTTGAGAGCATATTTACAGCATTCTGAAACTGTTCTTGGCAATGTGGTTTCTTTTTATGACCATTCTCATGTCCCAGTTGGTAGTACTGCTTGTTGTATAGTTACACAGAATTTGCTAGACTGGTTTATGGAGTTCATCCATTAAGTAAGGGATGAACAATGAGATAGACATGGTTCACCAAGGTTAGTACTTGGCAGGCTGCCTGTGCTTTATTTACCTGTGCGTCCGCAGGCATGAGCACTTGCAGGTCCCATTCGCCATGGTTTGCCATTCCTGGCCAATGGAAGCTGTGGGAAGCAGTGAGGAATGGGACACGGCAGTTCTCATTGCAATCTGTGGTCAGCAGGACCTGCAAGCAGCTGTACTTTTGGAGGTGTAGATGAATGAAGCAAGCACTGGCAGCCTGCTGGGGTCTAACCCTGGAGAACCACCTCCAAGACACTTATTACCCACCTCTGCATTAAATCTGATATCTTCTCTCCTTTTGGGTGGGCAATGATGATCATTGTATTATTGTAGCACTTAGAGCCCTTAGTAGGGGTCAGGCAGACTAGATGCTGACTGTCCACATGGTAAGAGACTGTCCCTTCACCAAACTGTTTGTTGTCTCAGTAGACAGATGAAAGAATTCCCATCCTTACCTCACCCCATTTGGTAGATGGAGAAGTGAGGCACAGAGAGATGAAGTGACTTGACAAGGATCATATAGAAAGTCTGTGGAAGAACCTGGAGTTGAACACTGGTACCTTGAATCTTATTCTGGCACTTAGCCAGGAGGTCAGCCTTCCACCTGTAAAAGATAGTGAGATGGTGCCGAGGTTGAAATCAGGAGTGAAAGCTAGGAGCTGTGGATCCTACAAATGGCTCTACCATTGTTTTCTTGCATGACCTTGAGCAAGTCACTTAACTTTATTGTGGCTCAGTTTTCACATCTGTAAAATGGGTGGAAATAATCTTACCTCATCAGTGTGCTATGAGGTTTAGATCAGTGAAGTGTGGAAAGTGCTTAGGTCTCCTTGGAAAGTTCTATAGAAGTGCAAACAATGTATTATTGTGCTGTTGTACGAGACAATGCTTCAGCTGACTGGGAATAGTCCAGATTGTGTTTAACAATGGTCCTTGCTTTGTATCACACTGCGCATACTCTCCTGTCAGTTCAAGCTGAGCACAGACTGATTGAGATTAATGCTTTGGTAAGCAAGGGAGTGGGTAGCCTTTTTCAGGACCGTAGCCCAAAACGCTGAGTGGATTGTTGTACATTAGTGCTAATCGCAAAGTCATGTGACCTTCAATTACTGATATTAACATAAATCATGCAACCATTACCCAATAATTGATACAGTGTTTTTTAAAGACTTTACATTACAAATTTGCTATTGCAATGGGAAGGAAAGGGCCTCTAAAGTTCTCTGGTGGATTCTGCTTAGCAATATGGTTCAAAAGTTTTTTTAAATTCCTTTTTAAATGAGTTAAAATGTAGCACCATTCAAAAGGCTAATTAGCTTTGTGCCTTCCAAAATCCTGCTTTTTCAGTGTAAAATCACAGCTGCTTCTTGATGCAAAGGAACACCTTTGATACTACATTGATGTCCAAATAATGTTAATTATAATGCCTGATTCCCTTTGTTCCCCCACCTCCACCATATTACATCCCATTCCTACTCTATTCCATTCCTAGCTCTGTCAAATGAACACAGGTTGTTTCTATAGCACTGCTCCCTTTACCTGCTTCACCTGCTTTTAGTACCCACCATGCACTATCTCCACTCCCATGTATCGTTTCTGGAGATATCTGTGCAGTTCTGGGAATTGCAGGACATGAGCCAACTTGAAACCAAAGAATCCCAGATAAGACAGGTTTTAATTGTTACATGTTCAATTAATATTTTGAAGGTCAGTGTAACCACCCCAGTTTTCAAGAAGCTTCTGGGCAATTTCACCTGATCTAATATTGTAGCACTAAAATCCATACTTATTAACGGATTTAGTGGGTAGGTCAGAAGTGGCTAAATCTCTGATTCCGTTTCACATGAATGCTAAACATTTATTCATCATCTGTACTGCTCCCACCGGAATCAGGTAGGGCAGAGTCAAAGCCCATTTTCCCCCACTATCCCTCAGTGAAAACTAGAGCTAGATAAAGAGAGGCTGGATCCTCCTCCACAGCAGCGTAACTGACACACGTGTGCTCTGGTAGGACGTCCCCATGTGTAGTCATAGCTAAACGGCAGGAGCCCCCCAACCCCCTCACGCCCCACGAATGCACTCAATAGTTCTTTGGTTACAGTCTACCCCGTCAGCAATTCAATAGGTTCTGACTGGTTACAAAAGTCACCAAATGCCCTGACAATTTACAACTAAACAAATGCAGTCCCCTAACATTGCATGACTGTTCCCTAAACATTTAGGGCAAACGTACATGGAGCTGCCATAAGAAGAATGTGTAACAGGTTGAAAAGCTGTTCCCAATGGCTGTGTCTACACTACAAAAATAACTTCAAAGTTGCTTACTTCAAAGTACAATTTTGAGGTAACAGGCTTCGAAGTTGAGCATCTCCACACGTGCTACTTTGAAGTTAAGCTCCATTCCCTGGAATGGAGTAAGGATTTCAAGAGTGGGCTCCCTTACTTCACAGTTAACTTCGAAGTAGAGGAAAACACATGTAGACTCTCTGCGGGCTACTTCAAAGTAGCACCTAGCTTTGAAGTTAACATTGAAGTTAGTTCCAAGTGTAGCTGCTCCCATGGGGTAGTTGTCAGTGGTTTGCAGTCAAAGGTGAAAGGCCAAATCTAAAGGGGTCCTGCAAGGATCAGTTCTGGGTCCAGTTCTATTCAGTACTTCTACAGTGATTGAGCATCTCCACACGTGCTACTTTGAAGTTAAGCTCCATTCCCTGGAATGGAGTAAGGATTTCAAGAGTGGGCTCCCTTACTTCACAGTTAACTTCGAAGTAGAGGAAAACACATGTAGACTCTCTGCGGGCTACTTCAAAGTAGCACCTAGCTTTGAAGTTAACATTGAAGTTAGTTCCAAGTGTAGCTGCTCCCATGGGGTAGTTGTCAGTGGTTTGCAGTCAAAGGTGAAAGGCCAAATCTAAAGGGGTCCTGCAAGGATCAGTTCTGGGTCCAGTTCTATTCAGTACTTCTACAGTGATTTAGATAATGACCTAGGGAGTACCTTGGTAAAGTTTGCAGATAATACCAAGCTAGGAAGGGTTGCACGTGCTTAGGAGGAGAGGATTAGCATTCAGAATGTGCTGGACAAACTGGAGAAGTGGTCTGTAAGAACAATACAAAGTACTCCACTTAGGAAGGAACAATCAGTTGCTCACATACAAAAGTCTGCCTAAGAAGGAGTACTGCAGAAAGGAATCAACGGGTCATAGCGGATCACAAGCTAAATGTGGTGAGGCTTGCAAGTTATGGTTAACCAGTGGGGATTGGTGCAGACTCCCAGCCGCCACAGCCAGGGGTCTGCTCCAGCCCCACAGGGCCCTCCACAAGCAGGAGATGCTCCAGCCAGGCCAGAGCAACCCTTGTCCGTGGTGGGCCCAGCCCAGGAGCGATGCAGGAAAGGGTGCTTCAGTCTGGCTGAAGCAACCCTGGTCTGTGAGAGCTCTTAGAGCGTCATGGGCAGGGGCTCTACAGCTGAGTCGGAGCAGTCCTGGTCCGCGGAGACACCAGGAGCCATGGTTGGAGGAGGCTCCAGCCCAACCATAGCTGCCCCATACATGGTGGTATGGGTGGCCCACCCAGCTACATCCCCCAGTTTCATCAGTTAACCAGTTTAACTTAAACATCTAAGCAGTTAACTAATTAAACAGGATTTTACATCGCTGTTACCGACCTACATGCCCTATGCTGGTCAGCTGGCGAACTGTCTGAGGCTCTAGATTTTCCATGTGTTGATTCCCCCTGCTGCTGCAGGGGTCAGGAAGGTATTCCACAGTTCTTTGGACAGCACCTCTGCTTTCCACCCCACATTTAGCCAGGTCTTGGGGTCTACACCTTGTTTTCATTCTGTTATTCTTTTGGACACAAACATTTCAAGGGTAGGTTAAAGTTTCCTCCCTGGCATGTATGGATGTTTTTCTCCTATTGGAGCCAATGAGAGCCCCATTCAAGGCCAGCATTAGGCCTGCAGTTTGTGAAACTCCAACATAGGCCACAAGCTCATTTGAGTTCCTGCAGGGGGCTTTGGGCATCCATGACATCAAAGAAAGAAAATGAATCAGTATGGCAAGAACACAGAAGCATATAGTGCACCTAGGAATAGGCTAGGGAATGACTAAGCTATTTGTACAAACAGTAAAAGAGATTAAAGATGAAAGGAAATATTTAGCCACCTTTTGGGGACAGCTGGTGTGAAAATATTTGTTAACAGGAAGGACTTTTATGCCCAAGTAGAGTGTTCTAGCTAAGCTTAATAGGCAGGAGCAACATAATGCAGCTGGCCACAGCCTGTGGATACTGTAACAGGAGAATTAAAAGCTTTTCTTCTACCGATTCACTCACATAGCTCAGATGCTAGCTAATCACACTCTCTAATTTTAACAACGGAATTGGGAAACTTAAAAAATGGAGATGGCAAATTCTGTTGCTTGGTCCAAATGATAAAATAACAATACACCTGCCCACCTCAGTAAAATATCCTTTCCCATTTTAAGCAGCCTGCAAAGACCAATATTTAAAAGAAAACTTAATTGCAAACCCCTTTTGATCGTGTCTGTGAGTCCCACCATAAAAATAAAGGCTACTCTGTCGATTGAATCGTGCATTAGAAACCTGTGAGCATAAGAAGACCAGGTTGTAAACGTCTGGTTGATGTTCATGGCAGGTGGTGTGCTGTAAAGCTATTTAAATTGTACAGTTCACAGCTATTTTTAAACTTTCTCTTAAAGGGAAGATTTAGACAAGTGACTGCCTGGCTCTCTTTGTTAAGAATCGTTACATGTTAGTGAGTCTGTCTGAAGTATCTTTTTTTCTACAGGTATTGATATAGATTGTCATCTGACTTTTTTATTAGTGCTCATTGGAACTAGAATCTTTGATATCTAGGGCCAAATGACTGTTAGATCATGGGTTTTCCACCTGATGGTCATAGCCACCCTGTCCTTCCCATATAGCTGAAAAGGAGGAAGCTCTGACTAGATCCCAGCTAGATTGGCAGGAGGTCCTAAAAGAGATTCTGATGTGGAGAATTTGGTTCTGATGTAGAAAAGGTTCAGGACCACTGTTTTGGATGTCCCTGCCACTGCAAAGTTGTACCCTGCAGTGCTCCTGGATGTTCCAGTTGAGATTTAAATGGTCCAAGCAGTGGGGTTTACACCTCTTTTCATGCAATGCTTAGTCCGCAGAGGTTCACCTTTGGGAGCTTTTTCCTAATGTTCATCTGAATTCACCGTTTTTGTTGTGTCGCTCTATTATCCTAGTTTCGCACCTTTAAATAACTCTGATCAGTTTCTCAAGATGGACTCATAACAGACTCCTTTTGCCCCCACTCCTACTTCTTCTTAGCCCTTCTGTAGAAATATGACCTGTGAAGGGTTTCTTTCCCCAGTCTTGTGGCCAGGGTGGCAGGATAGGGTGGCAGAGGGGAAAAGCAATACAGTAGACCCCCAAAATGTACGATTATGAGCTGTGCTTAACTTGCATTAATGTGAGTTAAGTGCAACAGGAAGGCTGTCTATGGCTGTCTGTCTGCCTGCCTGGCTCCCTCAGCTGGGGCAAGCTGGGGAGAAGCTGCGCCTGGCTGCCAGAGTAGTGGGGAGCCAGGAAACTGACCAGCAACGTGCTGGTCTGTTGTCCAGCTCCCACCAGCGGAGGGGAGTTGGGAGCTAGGAAACTGACCAGCACCAGCGCTGATCAGTTTCCTGTCTCCTGGGAGTGTCTGGAGCTGGAGTCTGGCTCCCAAGTTATGCAAAAAATCAGCTTACGTGGAGGTTGGTAAGAACATAACCTCCACATAAGCGGGGGAGGGGGGGGTCTACCGTATGCCTGTTAACTATGGTCAAGCCATGAATTGAGCCTCCTGAGGTCTCATTACAGGTCCTATCCACTAGACTGTTCTTCCCTAGGATATCAGTGGCAATAAAGGTGCTCAGCCCCTTATAGGATGAAGGCCGGTGGTAATTTTAATTTTAATAATTCTCTTCCCATCTCTGCCACAGGTTTCTTGTACATTCATCAGCAAATCATTTAGCTTCTCTTTATCTTGTTTTCCTTTTCTCTAAAAAAGAAGGTGGTGCCTGCTTACTCCACACAGTAATGTTGTCAGACTGTAACCCCCTAATATCATTTGTTAAAGTATTTTGAGATCCTGAGATACCTGATCTCTCTCTTGGCACTTAACTGGTCATCTATCACCATATTATTTGAGCACCTCACCTTGCTCAGCAATATGGGGCACAGGTGGCTTGCTGGTTTGAACTAGAGAAAAGAGAATTCTCTGTAACTTGAGGTCTTTAGCTCAAGTTTTGAAGACTTCAGTAAGTAAGTCAAAGGTTCTGGGCTTATAACAGGAGTCATGGATAAGGTTCTGTGGCTTGCAATGTGAAAGAGGTCAGAGTAGAGGATCACAGTAGTCCCTTCTGGCCCATGAATCTATGAGTCTGTTAATGGATTTTATCCTCACAAGAGTTATGGGTTAGGGGGAGGTTGTTGTCCCCTTTTTACAGATTGGGAACCTAGGCACAGAGATGAAAAACAACACGTCCTTCTGTTGCCAAGCTAGGAATTGAACCTCTGGAGGTCTCATTACAGACCTTATCCTCTAGGCTATTCTTCCACAGTCCATCAGTGGCAGTAAAGGGTGGTCAGCCCCATGTAGGATGGATTCTAGGGGGAATGTTAATAATCAGACCAGTCATTCCATCCCAACCCCTTAGCTAAGCCATCGGGAAAAGCAGCAAAGGCCTCTTTATCATGGATTTACATACAAAAAATCTTGAACTTGTTCAGTCTCAGGACATGTCTTCTCCTTTGCCGGAGGGCTCCTGCCATAAATTGTTTAGTTTTTACTCAGTTTACTTATCGCCTCCTAGACCTTATCCTCTCACAGGTCAGACAAGGAAAGACAACTTTTTTTTTGTGCAGGTGTTCAGCTTGACTCCTACATTAGTCAGTTTGAACATGAAATGCATTCACATGATTCCCCAGTTTGCCTTGTTCCATAGCAGTGTTGTCTGCTGATTAGAGCAGAGGGCATGAAATAAAAGTCGCTGGGATCTGTTCCCAGCTATCTCACACCTCAGATGATCTGTACCTTGTATCCTCAGTGTGTGCCGTGACATGACAATACTCACAATCCCACAAAGGAACAGTTTGTTAATTCCAGACACAAAGGGTAAAACTGTCAAAAACCTGTACGTGACTTAGGAACCTATATACCTTTAAAATCTGATCCTCAGGAGTCAATGGAACATAGTCTCCAAAATACCCAAGGTCCAGATTTTTAATGATATTTTAGCGCCTAAAGATACAGATAGGCTCCTTGTGGAGTTTTCAAAAGCATTTAAATACGCACGAGCCACCTGTCTTCGTTGTGAGGCTCCTAAATGCTTTTGAAAATCTTGTCCTAAATCACTTTGAAAATGGTACTTAAGCTCCTGAATCAACAGGTGCTTCTGAAAATTGTAGCCAAAGTATGTCATTAGAACTTGGAAGTCTTCATGATTTGACAGAAAGAGGTCAAGGTCCAGGATGGGCTTGGAGTCCCCAGGAATAAATGATTTGTATTTAATTTAAAAGTATGTCATGTGTTGAAACCTCCAGCAATATGTCCAACCAAAACTGGCAACCTTAGGTGGGTCACTCAATAAATTGCTGTATCTGTTAATTCCCTCCGAACCATCTGGCATTGGCCACAGCAAGGTGACAGGATACTGGGCTCGATGGGCCATTGGTCTGACCCAGTATGGCCATTTTTATATACTTATGTTCTTGTGAAATGATTATAAACACATAAATTGTGGTGTGTGGCAAACAGCTGGAAAGGTTGTAGGGTACTTTGAGAATGAGGTGTGCTCTATAAGGGCTAAGCATGATCATTTCTTCCAGTATTTACTCTCTGTAGCTTTTAGTGCCTGGAAGGAAAGGGTCTCTCTGACTGAAAAGCTGTAAAAACCCTGCTGCCTTGATTTATAGACACACCAGATCTCTTTCTCCCAGTCCGAATGAACACAGCAGCCTCCCCAAGCCTAGCAGAAGTGCCCCCAAGTCCCCGTATGTCTGAAAGATCCTGTCAGTGGGAGTATTCATTAGAAAGAGGCTAAAGTGAGCTTATGTAAGGCTGAACTTCAGTCAGCTGTGATGTTAATGCAGGCTGAGCAGTTCTGAATTTTTTATGTAACAGTCAGTGACCTGAAGCAAATGTCTCATATCATACCAACCCCTTCCTCACCCACAGACTTTCAGGGCTACATAGGTTGCCCCTAATTTACTGAGACAAACAAAGGGGGAGAGATTGATTCCATCTTGGATTGTTGAGCCATCCTGGTGGAACACAATGGGATTGGGTGGGGAGTGGGAGTGAAATGCACTCTGTGTAGCACCTTACTACACCTTAACATGAGCATGGCATACGGAGTTCCTAGTGCCCAATGGCAGCATGCATTCCAAATGATATGGGGGCCTCATAACACCCGGAGCAAGCTGATCCTTCTGCACTCATCGGTGGCATGCCAGCCAGTGCATTCCTCACTCTTCTGCCTGTGGAGTACTTGACTAGAAATCCTGCCCAGCTCTGCACAGCTGCACTGAAAGGGAGAATGTTCCTGTCCCCAGGCCACTGACAAGAGGAGGTGGAGCTAAAGGGGCAGTTGCACTGGGTCCCAGTGATTTAAAAGGGCCCAAGGCACTGCGCTGCCATGGCAGCAGCAGCAACTGAGCCCTGGGCCCTTTAAATTGCCACCAGAACCCCAAGCAGTGTGGTTCAGGAGGTGCTGAGGGCTCTCTAGTGGAGGCTAATGATAGCCCCTGACCCTTCTGCCCAAGGCCCCACCACTTCCAGGGGGGCTGTGGCTGAGCTGCCCCACCCACACTGCTCAAGGCCCATCAAAGTCTGTTGCCAGCCCTGCCTGTTCCCACTCCCTGTGCCCTCCTTCCTCTCCATCCTTGTGAGCGTTATCAGAGAGAGAGTTGTGTCCCTAGAACATCCAAACCTATGAAACAGGGTTGGTAATGAAAGAGAAATAATGAACTGTCAGGCAGATTCAGCCCAGTTCATTTGCACTGTAGTGAATAGGCATGGAGGGGAAGCGGTGTTAGTCTGAGAAGTTGAGGTGCTTAGGCTCACATGAAGCTTGAAAGGGGAAGGGTGTCATTAGGTTTGTGTGACACAAATGAAAGGAAAGATGTCCATTGAGGCTGGAGTCTGGTGAAGCCATAGTGCGTACATTTTGTTATATCTGTTTCCTAAGCCATTTTGGGGTTTGTTAGTCTTTTCCTACAAGCCACTCTACAATGGCAATAGCACAAATGGACACTTAACATCTGTGTCATGGATGTCCAGTCCCCTCCAGCCCTTTTCTCCCACACCAATAATAAAATAAGATGTAGGTGAAAGGGACCAGGTTGTAGGATTTTAGGGCCAGGTTCTGAGAGATACCAAGCACCCCACAGTCCTGTCCAAGTCAATGTGTGCTTAGTACTTCTGCAAATAAGGCATACAGGATCTGTTCCTGCTGGGAGATAAGTGTTGAGGCGTTAAACATCCTCAACTTCCGCTGACATCAGAGAGAGTAGCACCCGCACAGGAAGCTGACCATAAATATCATCAAATAAGAGCATAGGCCCCTCTGAGTTCATGGAAGGGGAAAGAGAGCCCCATCTTCTCCCACAGAGAAAACCTAACAAAATTGCTCTTTATTAAAGATAAAGGAGAAAAAGGAAGTAATTTAATGAATCCCAGCCCCAGAATCACAGGCTTACAAGCCGAAAATAGACTTTGCCAGCACTTAACTTTGTCATCAGTGATTTATCAGTGCATTGTTTTCACACTTAACCTGTTTTTAATTAAATTTGACTTCTGTTCCCTTTGTTGGAAGAGTCTTCCCGGTTGGATGTGGTCAGCACAAAAGTTTGTGGAGTGTGATAGAATTAGAAAGCAAAGAGGAGAATCAATCACAGCAGATCTCTGCAGTCCATGTCCCTCTCTTTTTTCTAATCTCCTTATTAGATTCTTATTGTCAGAAAGGATTAGTGTTATGAGCAGCAGGAATTCCTTTCATTCCCCGTAAGGCGAGGTAGTGAAGTGTGGCTGCTTTTTTAACAATAACATTCTGGATTTCTCCTCTTACCCGACCCCCCTCTCTCTTCTCCTCTCCCACAGAGATTTGTGCAGCAGATTGCGGAGGACATGGCATCTGTGTTGGAGGCACCTGCCGCTGTGAGGAGGGATGGATGGGTGCAGCCTGTGATCAGCGGGCGTGTCACCCACGCTGCAATGAGCATGGGACATGTCGGGATGGCAAGTGTGAATGCAGCCCAGGCTGGAATGGAGAGCACTGCACTATTGGTACGGGGAAAATACTTTAAAAAGAATAATTGAGGAGCAGGAAGTGGGGTGGGGGGAGAGAAAAGAAGCATGCTTAATTGAATCTGTGTGACTTAGTGTAGCATGATCACCTTTGTTCTTGGATTTCAAGTTTTAACATCATACATTTTCATGTGGGAACAAGACAAAATGTCCTTTCATTTGGCGTTGGCATGCCTATGTATATTTTTTTACTGTCAGAAGTGAAATATACATATATAGTTTTTGATCACTCAGACACAAGCCATCAGTCCTTACCTAGATGCTTGAGTAAATGCCCCACTTTCTACTCTTGTCAGAGGTCTTTTTCGTCAACCTCCAAGACTCCTCTGCAGTGTGATATCAGCTTACTCGGAAACATGCGGACTGTTTTAAGTTCCCATTCCCCTTATTTGCTTCATTATTTGAACAACCTACCAGTGACATGGAGAATTATATTCAAAATATTTCTTGCTTATTTCAGTGCTTTTCCTTGTTAATTCTTTCTCTACCTCACTACCTACTGTTCTAATCATCTCACTTTTCTTTCTCGCCATCTTTGCGTATCTAATATACTTGGCTGTTACCTTAAGCTTTGAACTGGTGGCACATAGATCTCTGTTATTTCTAAGGTGCCGTCAATGTGCTGAACATTTTAGAAAGTGGCACTCTCTTGCCTTAAGGCCACTTGTATGCTCATTAATAAAGTGGTTCAGATATACATTGCCTCTTCATCTGAGTTAGCCTTATTCCCTGCTGCACCTTGCCTTTTCTTCTCTCTGAGCATCACAACTTTGCCCTTTGGTCACTGTTCAGTGACATTCTCTGCACAGTCAATACAAGTCACACAATCATTAGTATTGGAGGTATCCAGCCTACACTTGGAATTCACTAATGGGTCAAACTCTGCCTCTCACAGACACTAGTGGATCTAAAATAGTTCAGTTGATTCCTAACAAGTCACTCTAAATTTACATTAGTGTCACTAATGCAGAATTTGGCCCTCTTTTTCTAATCAGTTATTCTTAAATTCGTTTGACAGTGTAGCTAGTCATCCAAGTTATCAGCTTGGGCACCAGGCAGATTCACACATACAAAGGTAGCCAATAACTGAAGCATACTCACAAATAGTTTAATTCCAGCATCAGGGTTGTGCAAGCAAACCATGTTTGTGGCTTAGTTCTGGCTAATGTCTCTCTGCTACCTTATGGTCCTCACAGACATCCCTAATGAAACATGTCTAGCACTTAAAAACTTCCCACTACTCAACAGAAATTGCATTCTGTTTTCTCTTCTATGTGCCTAACAACATCTTTCAGTTCTTCCCCATTAGAAGTGGGTGAAAAGCTTTCTCATAAACAATTTTAAACTGAAAAGAAAGCAATAATGCATTAATAGGGGCATCATGTTGTATAATATTGTTTGATAGTTCTGTTCACCAAACTATAGATTCTGAGGTGATGGCTTTCAAGAAAAAATCATCATCATCCTTGAAGAAAATACTTAAGATTAGGGAAATGTCCTAAAGACAGAGGAAAATTTAAAGTGGACTGAAGTCCTACAGAAAGTACTTAGTTCATACAGAGAACGTCATTCTATTTATGCTTATACAAAAACAATACAAATTTCTTTGTAGTGATGCAAAGAAAGTATGTGATATTTCAGGGTATGTCTACAGAGCAGTCTTATTTTGAAATAAACTATTCTGGCAGAGCTATTCTAGAAGACTTATTTAAAAATAGCACTGCTACACACAAAATGCATTTTGAAATAGCACATAGCTATTTTGAAATACAGCGTCTACACGCACAGAACCTATTTCAAAATAGAGCCATTGGATGCACTATGGCTTATTTTGAAATAGGCTCTATTCCCTGTGGCTGTGTCTTTTGAAAGATTTTTCAGAAGAAGGAAACTCTTCTAAAAGATCCCATGGAGTGTCTACACACAAGAAGTGCTCTTTTGAAAGTAAATTGAAAGAATGCAGCACTCCTTTCAAAATCACTCTTCCTTTCCCATTTCAAGAAGAGCGCTCCCTTTCAAAAGCTTCTTTTGAAAGAAAATGTGTGAAGACACTCCACAGGGCCCTTCTTTTGAAAGAGCAGTCCTTGGCTGCAGCTACACTAGCAAGTTCTTTCAAAAGATTTTTCCAAAGAAGGGGGCTCTTTCAAAAAAGCCCATGGAGTCTCTACACACAAAAAGAGTTCTTTCAAAAGTACATCAAAAGAATGTGGTGCTCCTTTCAAAAGTGCTCTTTTCAGGAAAAGCGCTCCTTTTCAAAGAGCTACTTTTGAAAAAAAAAAAGCTTGCAGATGCTCTGCAGGCCCTTTTTTTTTCACAAAAGCAGTCTTCATGGGGCCTGATTTTTCGATCCCTGACTGTTCTTTCAAAATAGCAGGGGCTGTGTGGACATTCTCTTTCAAAAGAGCAGATCACTCTTTTGATCCACTTTTTTTGTGTGTGGACACATGCTTTCAAAACAAGTTCTTTCGGAAGAGAGCTTCTGGAAGGACTTCTTTTGAAACATCTCTGCAGTGTAGACATAGCCTGTCTAAACAGTTCCTATTTCAAAATCGCGGTTTTGAAATAGGCACTATTCCTCATACAGTGAGGTTTACCAAATTCGAAATAAGCCAACTGCTGTTTCTAAATTATTTCAAACTAGTGGTTGCATTGTGTAGTTGCTAGGATGGTTATTTCAAAATAACTTTGCTCTGTAGACCTACCCTCAGTCTGTAGCTGATATGCCACCAATGCTTTCAAGCTGGTTTTACCTTGCACACTAATTAAAGTGACCACATTATTTGTGGTACTTGTCATTCTTAGTACAGACATCATAGCAAAGACAAACACCACAATGCAGCAAGAACCTAGATTTTAATTGCCCCTCCACCCCCGTACTTTCATACACTACTACAGTCCCATTGCACTGATGTCTGGGCTTTAGGAACCACCTCTTAAACTGACTGCAGAAGTATCTCAGTTTCCTTCCTTCACCCACCACCCCCTGCCTCCTGCCTCCCTCCAGCTACTGCAGTGTAAAAAGAAATGTGTACATAGACTCATGCCTCTGAAGCTGTAAACCATATTTCCTAAACAACATTTACTGGTAATTGTGTAGAATATAAAGAAGATTTGACAAAGTCATAAATATTCAAGGAAACTGAATAGGCATGTGAAGGAGTAATAAGCTAGTAATACTGGCACAGATGAAAGGACATTGACTTGGAATTACATTAAGTGTGTGGTAAACATTCACTTTGTCCTTGTGTAATTTCCCTGCATGGCAACTTGTTCCATTGACAGTAATCCCTTATATGTCTGTGTCATTGCCCAGCCTGCATTAGCAACAAGATGCATAAAAACCCATTGCTGAAGTAAATCTTTTAATAATATCACCATGTGTGCAGGTAACAGTGGTAGAAATGGATGATACAAGTAAAGAAAGTTTCTCCTTCCATTTCCTGTTGAGCACATATGAGAGTAAGAACTCCTTTTATTTTCTCATTTACTGGGAAGGAATGAGTAGGAAGCATTTTCTCATGCTACCAGGAAACTGTGATCTCAGTGGATTAATTTTGTTTGCTCAGACAAAGGGAAAGTTGTGTGACCAAGTATAGTGGCTTGATTGCTCACATTCTAAGATTTCATTAGCATAACCTCAGTCAATTCCTAACCAGGAAATTGATGCAGAAGCTTGTGTTCATCATCCTAATTCAGCAACCTTCTTTCATTCAAGCAAGAGGGTAGAACATAAAGTTTATTATATAACTGCAGGAATCTTTAAATCCTGCAGAATGGCTTAATTTATTTACTCTGAATTTTTAAAACAAGAACTAAGGAACATACACAATGCAGCCCTCACTTGGTTCAATCTCCAGTTTGTTACAGCATTTCCTTCTGCCAGAATAAAGTAATAACAGTTACATTTAGTTTTCTTTAGATTCTACCACTCATCTGTCACCCTCAAGCATCACTAAGGCTTTGTCTACATTAAACCTTAAAGTCAACTGCAGATACACAATTCTAGCTAAGCAGTTGTGTAGCTAAAATCAGCATACCTGCAATTGACTTTAATGTCTGCTCTCACTGACCGAGGTGGACAGGAAAGTTTCTCCCATTGACCTTCCTTGCAAGGCATACATTGGTCAACTGCTGACCCCAGACAGATCGATTTTGTGTATCTCTGCCAGATGTGAAAAATCGAACTCCAGAAGATCAAGCCTGACTGGGTCGCTCTTCCTGGAAGTGTAGACAAAGCCTAAGGGAACCTGAGTTTAAGGGTGAATTCCCATCTCCCTGCCCCCAAAGGGTCAAGTTGTAGATTGGCTCTGCATTGAGACACTTTGTAGGGTGATTAAGGGTGATCCATGAGTGGACTACAGGGTGTGACCAGGTCATTGCTGGTGAGTCCACAAATTTTACATGAGGGTTATAGTGAACCTCACCCACTGACCACAGTACAGGTTTCAGAGTGTTATGACTGCTCTCCATCCTGCATCTGTGATGCAAGGGAAAGGTTTCACTTGGCAACTCAGGTTTTACACAGGGGGCTCAAATTGCAGCCTCTGTGTGAATTCTTCTATGTAGTTGTTTACAAGTACATGAGTCTGGAGGCTGTGCAGCAGATTGTATGTGACCCTTCCTAGGTGTACATGTGGAGGAGAGGCAGATGGAGTCTCCTACCCAGTTGCCTTCCCTACACTTGAATCGGGTATAGATGCAGTCCTTGTGAACCCTGAACACAGGACTGTGGTGCCACTGTCAGCTGCAGATGCTCCATAGCTAGTGGGAAGATGGTCCCTCCACAGCAGTGAGATTCTATGGTGATGGGGGCCACAGTGTGTACCTAGGCAGAGAGACAAAAAGACATCATCACTTCCAACATGGGTTGTTGCTTATGGCACAATCAGGCCTTGTTTTGTCATACTTAGAGAAGCTCCTGATTTTTAAAAATCTATTCTTTGGGATAGGCTGTCATCAATGCTCTGTCATAAATATTCACACATGCTATGAATGGGCTGGGCTGTAAGCAGTGCCTCTCAGCTCTACTTGAGTGCCTGGAACCCAAGCAAAAGGCATGAAGCCAGAATTGTGTCTTCTGTGGGGTATAAGTTCTAGGCTGCTGTCAGACCAGAACTAGAGGTATTCAGATGTCTGAGTATGCTGGAGTGTTTGGCTGTATCTGCAGTACAAAGTGGACTGTGTTGTACAGCCAGTCTCATGACTGACTGCAGTTTGGCGCTTTGCAGGGTGCAGCTCAAGCTGTGGTAAATGCTCACTGTAGAAGTGTGCTTGATGCCTCGCTCCAACAAGCCTTCTGCATCAGGTTTGAACACAGGTTGGCCCTGGATGAAGAGGAGGATTGTAATTGACATGGGATGCTAAACATGGGCAGCTACACAAACTTTACCACTATCACTGAGGCGTAAACTCATGTTATCTCCAATGACTAAGCACATAAGGGCTGCATTCTGCCCTCTCACTGACATTTATGTTAGACCCCTTTATCTCCAGTGACTTCATTGAAGCTATGCCTGATTTACTTTGGAGAAAGGCACAGCATTATCAGGCCTTAGAACACCCATTGCTCCAACCCTTTTTTAAATCCTAACCTCATTCTGCATACCTATTGTACAGGTTCCCTTTGCACCTCTCCCAGGGCATGCCCACAGGTGACAGAGTGATGTGTTAATGCCAGTGGTGCAACATGTGCATAGAAATAATGCAAGTTCAGGGTGAAAAAAATTATGTCAGAATTTACTTGTGGATAGATTTAAGGCTGTGCACAGGATAGTCTCATATGAGGCTTCATTGTTCTTCAAGCCAGTGAAGTTGAAAGGTAACATCTGCAAATAATTGGTATAGCTGGCATGGTAGCTCCCTCATTCTTTTCCCGTTAACTTTTTTACATCTGAAATTTCAGCTGTGAAGCAAAACATTGGCTGAGGTTTTGTACGTTTGGCTGCCCTGAAATTTCAAACCTGAGTTGCTCATTCCTGGATTACTGCAGCCCTCTGAGCTGTGTGCAAAGCTGTGCTGCATGTATTCAGTCCTACATGAGAGTGATTTGTGAACCTCGGCCCATTGGTGTCTAACGCTGGGGAATTAAGACTCTCCTAGTTCACTTACAAAAGTGGGCTTGTGTTTCTACTAACCCATTAGACTCACGGGATTCTAGATTCAAACGTGGGGGAGGGCAATCCTGATAAGCTTTGTGACCTTCTGCTTGGATGGTCTCTGTGAGCCAATCTCAAATGCGAAACTCCCCCTTTGGATGTAAGGACTCTGAGAACAAGATCACAGGGAGCTAAGGTATAGTGCTGGAACTGGAGAAATAACATGCAACAGCTCTTACACAACAACAGCTGTGGAGCAAACTGTTTGCAGGAGGGTGCAAAAGAGAAAAAAGCAGAAAATTCCTCCCAAGCATCTTTTTAAACATAAATCAACTGATGCTAAGAGGAGTGTGGTCTATTGGCTACGGCAGAGAGCTGCAAGTCATGACTATAGTGTTCTATTTTTGCTTCTGCTAATGACTTCTTATGTGACCTTGGGCAGACTAGGTGCGTAATGGTTTTCAAAGGCACTCAACTCCTATTGACTTGCAAAAAGATTTAGGTTCCTGACTGCCCTGTATGTCCCCACACCCTCTCTGTGCTTCACCTCATCTCTCCTGACAGTGGACATGTTTGTCTGTGTAAATGCAATATGTTATCCTTAAGGAAATCCAAAAGTAAAAGACTTTCCATTCCAATAGGGGCCACAGGGGAACAAGGTATCTTTGTTGAAGAAAATGTAACACTGTTAGGCAGGGTGGAAGAATTTTAGGGTTATCCCTGTCACAAAGGTGAGTTGTTGCAAGCAGTCAGAACCGTACCATGTTCTGTCATTTGTTTTTAACCTTCCTGTTTCTCTTGCTGAGCTTATTGAATCCCTGGAACTAGCCTAAATGGATGACTGAACACAGCCTTCCTCAGTTCTTTGATTGAGAATAGTTTTGTCCCACCCTTTCCTTCTTTCTCCTCTCCCCACAATAAAAGTTTTTTTTTCTTTTAATATCATAGCAAACTTTCCTGTGCCTCTCTTTGCACCTGCACAATCTCATACTAAGTTGTACTGCACTTATTCAATCCTACCTTAAATGTCCTGTCTTTTATCTCCCAAGCTCACTATCTGGATAAGGTAGTGAAAGGTATGGTCTTCCTTCCTCTTTTTTCCTGTTGTCTTTGTGTTGTTGTTTTTTTTTTTAAATGCACCGTGAACATGCTGTGTTGAGGTTGCATCTTTTACTCATTGTCATGAATCTCTCAATGCTGGAAAGGGTGAATGTTCCAGTCATTTTGGTAGGAAATGGCTCTGGAACTTCGTCCTTTGTAAATGCTGTAATCTCGTGTTAACATAATATCAGTGTTCCTTTCCTCCCTCCCTCCCCTCCACAACATCTCTCATCGCCACCTTGCCCAGCCAGGCAATCAAAGTCAGGAGTTAAAAAACACACACACACACACACATCTGTCAGTATTAAGTATCTATATAAGAAATCCATACAGTAACAAGAAAGTGAGTGTTATCTGTATGAAGTCTCCAGGTTTTGATCTTCAGGTGAAAAAATTTATCCCACGTTCGTAAGGGAAGAAATTTTTCTTTATATGAAAATGCTTGGTCTTTGGGCCCAATCCCCCAACTCTCTAAATCAGTAAAATTCCATTGATTTAATGGAATTGCATTGATTTACACGAGTTGACTATTTTGCCCTACGTCTATTTCTATTAGTCAAACAAGTCCTGGGCCTGATTCTAACCTCATCTTTGTGTCACATGAGAAAGAAATTGAGTTACACTGAGGCTGTGGCCACACTTGGCCAAAACTTTGAAAGGGCCATCCTAATGGTCATTTCAAAGATTACTAATGAGGTGCTGAATTGAATATTCAGCACCTCATTAGCACTAGCATGCGCCCGGCCACGGCACTTCGAAAGCGCCACTTTCAAACATGTGCGGGTCAGCACGCCTACACGGGGGTCCTTTTCAAAAGGACCCTGCACATTTTGAAGTCCTCTTATTCCCCTCAGCTGAGAGGAATAAGGGGACTTCAAAATGTGCAGGGTCCTTGAGAAAAGGACCCCTACGTAGCCACTCTGAGCCACACATGTTGGAAAGCGGCGCTTTCAAAGCACCGCAGCTGGAAGCATCCTAATGCTAATGAGGTGCTGAATATTAGTAATCTAATAGCATGGTCATTTCGAAGTTTTGGCCAAGTGTGGCCACAGCCTGATAGGAAACCAGTGTGGTTGGTTTTCTAATTTGTTCCCATTTTAAAGCTGCAATTCATTATCTGATTTCATGTTTGAAATTATAACAGTGGGGGCCAAAGTGACTTTTAATTACGAATATTGACTTTAGTCCCACTTGCTTAAAACTATAAAAAATGCATAGGTAATCTGCACGTCCTAGAGAAATATGCCAAATGGACAAGAAATGTGATGGAGTGGATAGCCAATGTTTTTCTCAGTGGTTGCTGATACCACACAGAACACTCACTTTTCCAGTTAAAAAAAAACACCTCAGGGAAACTCTGCCACTGCATTTAGACTTCAAGATCATTTACAGTTCTGAGCCATCAGAAATGGCAACCCACCATTAGAGGTTCAAGGAGACAGGTGAACATCCCATAATATTGGTCCAGTGAATGGTTAAAATGCAGTGTCTATATACAGGCTTTTACTGTGCAACAAGAAACATTGTGGCCCTGACAGCTGCAGTTCTCCAGATGAATTTATGATCTGGCATCTGCTTCCTGCTTCATTTGATATTAAAGGGCATGTTCAAGCAGAACCACAAATAGGGAAAGACTCTCGAGTGGTCAGACACATATTAATGATAAAAGTGTTGATGGTTTCAACAACTAATTGGTCCTTTCATGAGAGAGAGAGCTGCACCAGTGAGCAGTGTCCATTCCTGAATCTTTGGCTTTAGACTGACTATCTGTTCAGTAGCAGTTAATTTTCTCTTAACTGCACAGTGTCAATGAAGCACCCTTGACTCGCTTTAAACTAATAAAAGGGATTCTGTGTTAGATTAAGGAGTAGGGATCTTTGTCTTTCTTCATGGAGTAACAGTGGTGGCATTCTTAAAAGAATATATAGGTCAGCATTAAGCTGTGTGATCAGAACCTCTTGCTAATGTTGTACATGTCAGTGCTTTGCATTTCAAAAACTCTCAGGATTTTGCCCTTTCATCTCCATTTGCACTGCTGAAGATTGGATCAAAAGATAACAGCTAAGCACCAAGGGGAAACAGAAGATGAAAAATAATCTTGCAGAATCTCTCTCCTTTAGATTTAGGGACCTGAGATAATAAAAAGCCCCCTGCACTGTCCCATTTTTAAAATACTTTTTATAAATATACCCTCTTTCTCTGAACAGCCTTTAGACTGATTCTAATTGCCAGGAACAAAGGCACATTGTAGTTATTGAATTTTGCAGTGGGTAATGGGTTAATCAACATATTATAAATAAACCATTCACTTGCCATTTATTTTGCATTCCCTTCTTTGGAAGGATTAGCAATCGCTGAATCTTTCAACACAAATGATTTTTACTTGGCTAAATGCACAGTATGCAATTTTCAGAATTACATTTTTCATGCCATTTTGGCTTTCTTAATTATTAACATGTTTCTGGTTGAAATCCCTCCGCAGCAATCTTGGCTTATTGAGGTTGAGTAGGATTGACTGCTGGCTTCCTACCATTTTAAAGTAAACCAGTGAGTCAGTCAAGGCTCTAGAATATGTCTCCTCTTGTTTCAAGGGGGAGAGCAAATTGCAGGAACCAGCTTAAACATTGTTAAAACCAAAAAGCTCCTCACTAACAAAGAGCTGTACTGAAATCTTATCACTGGAATTGGCACTCCAAATTTAAGCCATTTTTTTAAAAACACAGTGTGGTCTCCCTTATAAGTTTGTTCTGTCTGGAAGTTTGTTCTTATTGGAAAGAGTTTCCCGATATCCTAAATGCCACTGAAATGACTAACATCACTCAAGATAATTCATGCCTGGTTATTGGTGAATAATTCTCATCTGAAGAGTTAAACCACCTAAATCTATAGTATTGCCCTTAAGTAAATGGTCTGATTTTCAAAGGTGCTGTACACCCACATCTGCTTTTGATGTCCGTGCATTTTGTTGGGAGTTCAAATCTTCTGAATAGCAGGTCACTTCTTTTTGGCCGTTTCTACACAGGCCACTTCCTTTGGAAGTGGCATGCTAGTACAGGGAGCAAAAGATGCTAATGAGGCGCGGATGCAAATTCCCCACACCTTATTAGCATAACATCATGTGATTTGGAGTCTGGAAGACGTTCTTCCGGACTCCAAAATGCTGTGTAGAAGTACGGCCGCCGGGGGGGCTTCCGGAAGGAAGTCCTTCTTCCAGAGGCCCCTTCTTCCCAAAAAATTTTTGGGAAGAAGGGGCCTCCGGAAGGAGGACTTCCTTTGGAAGCCTCTCCTCGCCCCCCACCCCGGAACTGCGCTTCTGCAAGGTGTTTTGGAGTCTGGAAGAACATCTTCCAGATTCCAAATCACGTGACATTATGCTAATGAGGTGCAGGGAATTTGCATCCACACGTCATTAGCATATTTCACTCCCTGTATTAGCATGCCACTTCTGAAGGAAGTGGCCTATGTAGAAATGTCCTTAGTGTGCAGCTGAAATCCACACACCTTGGACATGTCTATACAGCCCTTTAGCGCGGCACTGCTGTTTGCAGCACTGTGGTAATAATGGTTCTAGAAATTGCAACTGGAGATCCATTTGCAAACACGCATGGCTAATTAGCATAGCCACACAAGATTTTGCTGTTGGCAGAGGTGGGTGCTGGCAGTACAGAGGCCGTGTGGATGTGCCTCTGCCGCCTAAGCCCCCCTCTGTTGCCAGTCCCTTTTCCCTGAATGGCCCTTCTGGGTGTGGTGTACTGTACTGCTTAGTGGCATGGAGACCTCTGATAGGGAAAATAATGAGTCCACTCTACAGCTTTGCTAAATCATACTTGCTTTCCTTGCCCATGTAGTATAGGTGTAATTACATGAGTGAGACAAGCAAGATTAAGCCATACTATACTAGGAACCATTTGATTTGGGGCTTCATCATCCCCCTCTTATGTAGGATCACTCTGATGACCCATTGCTTGAGTAATTTCCAGAACATTTTATTTTTGTGTTCCCGTAGTATATAAAGATTTCTTAATGCCTTGCTTTCCTTTGGAGCACACAGAACTTTTTCTAGATAATTTAAAATTATTATTAGCTATCTCTGGTTGCATTCAACAGAGTTTGACCCAGCTTGTGGCCACCTGAATTCAGAATTCCACCAGGTCTGGTGGGATACATCAAAAGGTGCTTCAGTACCTTTTTACAGCCTGATAGACACATAAAGAAAAGAATACATTAATTCTCCTGGCACTATGCAATGATCAAACCTGAGCTAGCTTTATCCCTTAAGCCCAATTTTATATGGCAATGAGGCTTAACTTGAAGGAAGTTTCAGCTAAAGCTTCATTTATAATTGAGACTAATTAGGGGTCCTTAATTTTTCAGATCATTACCAGAATGTTATTCTGGCTACTACTTTTAAAATGGCAGGGTAATCTCTTGCTAGTTCTGGTGAATGTCCCTGTGAGAGCATGACATTCATTTTTGTCTCATTGAAACAAGTTTTTTTTTTCCCGGTGTACTCTGGATCTAGGCTGTGTTTTCCATGATATGCTTGAAGTCTCCATGGATGGGCAAAGCTGCCTTCTTTCTCTAGTAAGATCAGTTTTTATAGCAGCGTCTGCAAGTGTTTCAATTGAAACCTATATAGAACTCTGCCTTACATTAGCTACTCAGCTAAAGCTCATGCTGATTTCAGTGAGACATCCACAGATTTAGGAACAGCAGAAATAAGTACTTCATTTTTTTTCTAAAGCCTCATGCAATTTTTAAATTCTCTCCCCTGCCTTAATTTCATTTAATAAAAACAATCAGGTAAAATCACCAGCCATCAGAGATCACAGAGTTTGCAAAACATTATGCCCTAGATATGAGGCAGTATAAAAGGTTCCAGAGTTGTTGATTATTAGAAGAGCTTTTCAAACATCAGATTATCTTGTGGCTTTAATATATAGGTTTTATGGAAAGGTTCACTTGCGTTGCCATTTCTTAGTATTCACTACTGTGCAGGGCTAGTGTGGAACACATAGTACTTTAGCTGTTCATACCTTGCAGAAACATATAATAAATAGGATTTATCATGCAGCCTTGAGCACCTTGCCTTTCCTTTGCTCTCCAGTTCATCTCTTCTGGGTGCTAGTCCTACATTCCAGGATTCTGATTCCCAGCAAGCAGAACCAGTTGTAATTTTAAGCCAACCAGACAGACACATTTCATCCTTCACCCCTAAATTTCTGCCCCAGCCTGTGGATCAAGATGGAGAGGATTCACTCCATCATAGGCAGCTTTTCTGAACATTAAAACATCACAGTCTCAGTGTCCAAAATTTTACAGCACTTGCCCCTACCCAGAGGGGCCCAAGATACCATACTTTACAGTACTGGCAGAGAATGTATCTCTCACACCCACACCTCAACAGAATTCCCAGGCCCCTGCATAAGGTGGGGTTGGGGTGGCTCCATGCTTTGGGAATGGGCAGGGCCTCAGACAGAAGGAGCAGGGCTGGGACATCCAGCCCTCAGAGTTGCCCAGAGCACACCACTGCTGCAGTGGTAGCATAGGTAGCAGCTGGAACCTGGGTCTCATTTAAATCTCTGGGCTCGAAGGCAACTATCCCGTTACTCTTGAAGGGGCCTAAGATACTATAATTTGCAGTACTGACAGTGTGTATATCACACACACAAAAAAGCTTTTCTATACATCTTTCTAGGCTGCTCATTATGGTTTCCTTGGATTCAACTGGATAACATTCACTGGGAGCCATGAAAATTATATATATGAAATTATATCCCAGAGATGGTTAAAAGAATGTTAAATTTGCAAAGACAAGCCTTGGAAGTAAAGAAAGGATAGAATCAAGGTTTCTGGGGAAACTTAATTCCTCCCCTTTGGGTATGAACCCATTTTTAATTACATGATCATGCATTTTTTGGTCAGGATCTGTGTCTCATTCAGAGCACAAGGTGGACTGTGCTCACTAGGTGGGCAATTGTTCACTATTTCTTTTTATCCTCATTGTTCATTGTAGGGACCCATTTTTTGTTTACTATGCAGGATCCAAGCCCTGTACTGAATACATAATTATTAGTTTCCTCATAGGTTTTTCTATGACACTTTCATCATAGTATTTTAGTACTTTGAAAACATTAAGTGTCTTGACAACTCCCCTGCAGTGATCCTCTCGTCTCCATTTCTCTCTCTCTCTCTCTCTCTCTCGCTCTCTCTCTGCCTGGGTCTGTACTTAACCTTGCATGTCGATGGCTGCTATGCACTCCTAGGTACCCCAACTGCATACCAAAAATCAATTTTGCAGCTATCGATATTCATCCCTGTCCTCACTGCAGAGTGCCGATTGGAGGAGTACTCCCATCAGCATTCTTTAATTCTTGCAGACCACAAGGATTTCCAGGGTCAACACTGACCCTGGCATTTGCCGTTGTGCGCATGCACAAAACAGCACCCCAGAAGATTGAACCTGGATTCGATCTTCTGCGGCAAGTGTAGGCCCAGCCTCTCTCTCTCTCTCTCTCTCCCTCCCTCTCCATCCTGCCCTGGGGGATGCAGCCAAGGTGACACATGGTAGCTGTAAGGGGGACAGAGCATGTGCTCAGTGAGCCAGCATCTCTGGAAAATTTAGCTGCCAGACCTTACTGAGCATGTGCAGACTTCAGGGGCTTTTGTCAGATCATTATAACATGGAGAAATTTGAGTAGATTTTCACAGTTATGGTAAAATTCACAACTCTGATACCGGAGGTTGTCAATGAAATTATTGTAAGAATTGTTTTTACATGGGCAAACAAAATATTTGTTGCCAATCTTGTTCTTGTTGGAAACTGCTGGACATTTTTAGCCTAAACTTTTTAAAAATATCAGTCTTAAAGACAGATACTGGGCATAGAAAATTTCAGCTCAAATGTCTAAACTTGTGGCAAAATTACAAGCAGCTGGTCAGGGTTATATAAGGGGACATGTCAAGCCACCTTGACTATAGGCAGAGCTATCCGTTCTGCCTATAAGAACGCAAACACATGCCTGCACTCTTTAAAAAAATGACTTTTTAATATTTACACACACAAACCGTGTATCACTCCTCTAAAGTGTGTGTGTGTGTAAATATAAAAGACGTCATTTTAAAGAGTTTTCCTCCACTCCAATGCTTGTTCAGTTGGACCCATGCAAAGTTAGGCAGTAGTCTTTGAAAGTAGAAGGATAGAAAAATAGTTTCAGTAAAAGTGTTTAAATCTCTCTTTACCAACTGAAATGGCACTTTGTAGTCCATGGAACCTGTATAGCGTACATGAGAGCATGGTGTGTTAGGAATTTTCTACCAGCACCTGTATAACATGAACCCTATACTCACGCATGGCCCTGTCTCATAGGAGCAAGCCGGTCATGCCAAAGTCATATTGATGAACTCTTCATAGTACATACATCTCACCATCATGAGATATATGCATATATACGTAGAGACAAAGTGACCCATCAGAGAGGTCACTAAAATGGGTTCTTCCTTAACTGTGCTACTGACATGATGTTTGGTCTTGGCCACATCACTCTGCCAGCATGCCAGACTGATCCTTAGCTGTACTTTCCAGAGCCCGGACACTGCTGAGGACTCTAACCCACCATGGAGCTTGGGTTCCCCCAAGCCCTGCTCTTGCAAGGCAACCCAAGGGGTAGGGTACATTGCTGGATGCACTGCTAAAGAATCAAGCAAGCAGAAAGCATCCCCATCCCAGAAACCCATCAGTACAGTAGAGGTGGGGAGCCATGAGCTGTAGTCATCAAAGCTTGAAGTACTAATACAATGAATGTAATGTCCTTCTTATTCTACTATCCCCTTTGATTCTTGATTGCAAAAGAGGCAGGAAATCTTATAAATGGGAGAGGAGAGATAAGTAGAAGGTAAAGGAAAAAGCTATTTTTAGACTGCCCCCGCCCCAGCCACATTTCCAGGTTGTCTTTCTGTGTCTCCTAACACTTTCCAATGCATTCAAATTTGTTTGTTTGCCTTGCAGAGGGTTGCCCTGGCCTGTGTAATGGCAATGGCAGATGCACTCTGGATATGAATGGCTGGCACTGTGTCTGCCAGCTGGGCTGGAGAGGAGCAGGCTGTGATACTTCCATGGAGACAGCATGTGGTGACGGAAAAGACAACGACGGAGGTAGGACACGTGTATGTGATTTATCAGGCTTCACGGACCTTTACACTGTTTTTCTTAGCAAGGCCCATAGCCATGTGGGGCGACTCTATGATGCAGACAATCCTTGTTCTTAGCAGCTAATGGAGAATGGATAGTGAACTTTGCCAGACTAATGCAGCCATAATGTATATGAATTTAAATTGATAGAATTGGGTGGAGTTGTCTGAGGTTTATGTATCCTCAGAATTGGCACAGCACAGTCACAGGCAGTGCAGCCTTCCCACCATCCATCTCCACCTTCATGTCGGAGCAATGATACAGAGGGATGAGTCTCGCTGTCCAGTCAAATCTTGGCCTGTCTCCTGAGACTGCCATGACAGGTCCTTATTCACCTCAGACCAAAGTGAAGCAGCAGCCCAGAGGCTTAACTAGCTGAGCCACATGCCCCCAAACCGTCCAACCCCTCTCGGTCCACAATTTATTGATTCCAGTTCCAGACATAATGCGTCAGGCATGAGAATAATAGCCAATAGCATAATGCAGAGGTAATGTTCAGCGTTATCTCATTACAAAGGAAATGCTGGAACAGTGTGAAGGTTTGAATTAGAGGGCTAGAGTTGAGATATTAAATTTGAGACACAAGAGAGGCTGCATAATTTATTTTGTTGTCACTCACACAAAGCTCTGTTAACCACAGGCCAGGCCAGGACCTAGATTGTGAAATGCAGACTGCGTTTTGCACATCTTGTTTTATTGTATTGACAAGAACAATACAGTTTTAAAAAAGAGCCAAGCCTGGATTATTGATTTACAGAGAACGCACTTCTGATAGAATACTTAAAATGCCTTTCTACATTTGGCATGGTACTTGGACCAAACTGTCCCCTTAAAAAGACAGGGGAATAAAACCCAGAGCCCCATACAAAGAGTACAAGTCAGAGAACAAGGGCCAGTTATTCCCTCAGATGAAACCAAATACCACTGTATTAGTTCTTTCTATTTACAGCTGACACAAGGCACCAGTAAAGTTCACCACACCATATGTGTGAAAATATGGTAAATATATCTGAGTGTAATCCAAGCTTCTGTGGAAAGAATTGTCATATCTTGGAGAGAGGGCACAAAATCTCAGAGGTAATCCAGCCCAGAGCAAATGGAGCCCGTAAACAGAACATCAAAAAGTCCATGATCAGACTGGCTCTGTGGGGATGTAGTCAGAGACTCCATGGTCTGAGGTGTTCATTGCTTATGTGGTGACTCACTAAGTTAACCATTTCAGAGGAACGGTTGATTACTTTGTCAGCCAACAAGGCAGCAGATGTAGATTGGAGAAGCAGAGATGAGTGCTGTGTTTATCCTGTGGTAAGTGTTTACGTAAAATCCAGCCCTTTTGATGCATTACAACCTATAGATAAATTGTCCATGACAGATGCATACAACAGTGATGCTGGACTCTTACTGTACTATTGCTGAAGATGTTATGCAGCTAGAGAACAAAACAAGTACAAGCTTAGCTGACTTGTGAGCCATTTGGGGGTTTGATAAAGTTACCTACATGGGTTTGTATCTTGGGCTATCTCCTTGCTCAGGAGATGTTGGGAAACAGGTGGGGTTGAGACATTTTTGTTCTCTCATCCCAAAGCCCAGCTGAAAAATCACTAACTTGAGGACACCCCCTACGAGCATAGCTGGGATGGAGAGTGGCATGGGAGCTATGTTAGTGGCTCCATACAGGGTGATCCTCAGGGCTTGATCACCATCTTTATGGCCACGCTGTATTGCTGGGATGTTGCAGAGCAGCCAGAATAATAAATGTGACATGTAGTCTTTAAATCTGATACCTGAAAAAACAGCTTCTGCTCTGTCCAGCAAGATCACTAGTAGAAATGTTCAGAAGCTCACACTAAAGGCTTGGTGCTCTGCAGGCCCTATCAGAGGTAGTCAGATATACACATTCCAGTTGGGGCTCACAGGGGGATTGTGCCTCTGGCAATCACATTGCCCCCAAGAACACAGAGGGAGCATAAGCCAGAGTGGTCCATGTTTCACCCTTTCAGAGAGCACAATGCACTGGTTCCCAGAGAGTGGGGATGCCAGAGCCTTGTCTCCTACAGCCAGAATAGCACTAGTGCTCAGACATGGTCTGGAAAATTTCTAAATGATGTGGGAAAAGTGGGATGGCAAAATTTGCAGACCATAACAAGCCCCTTGAAATCGCTAAATTCCATGACTGAAGAGTTACAAAGGGCTGTCACAAAACTGGGTGACTGGGCAACAAACTGGCAGATAAAATTCCTTGTTGATAAATACAAAGTAATGCATGCTGGAAAACATGATCCCAACTGATTGGGATCTAAATTAGCTGTTACCACTTTAGAGAGAGATCTTGAAGTTATTGTAGATAGTTCTCTATAAACATCCACTCAGTGTGCAGCGGCAGTCCAAAAAGAGGTGAACAGTATGTTAGGACAGATAGTAAGACAGAAGATATAATGCCAAATTATATAAATCCATGTTATACTAACATGTTGAATACTGTGAGCAGATCTGGGTGCCCCATCTCAAAAATACGTATTAGAATTGGAAAAGGTACAAAGAAGTGCAACAAAAAGCATTAGGCATATGGAGCAACTTCCATATCAGGAGAGATTGAAACGAAGGAGACTTTTCAGCTTATAAAAGGGATGACTAATGAGGAAATGATAGAGATCTATAATATCATGAACGGAGTAGAGAAAGTGAATAAGGAAGCTAATCCTACACATAACACAAAAACCAGGCATCACCCAATGAAATTAACAGACAACAGATTTAAAACAAACAAAAGGAAGTACTTCACCCAATACACATTCAACCTGTGGAACTGGTTACTTAGGAGGATGGAGTGGGGATATAGTGAAAGCCAAATCTATAACGGTGTTCAAAAAAGAATTGAATAAGTTCCTGGAGGATCGGTCCATCTCCAGCTATTAGCCAAGCTGGTCAGGATGCAACACCATTTTCAGGGTGTCACTAGCTTCCAATTGCCAGAAGCTGGGAGTGGATAAGAAGGAATGGCTTACTCAGTAATTGCCTGTTCTTTTTATTCCCTCTGAAGCACCTGGCATTGGCCACTTCAGAAGACAGGATGCTGGGCTAGATGGACCATTAGTATGAATCAGTGTGGCTGTTGTTATGCTCTCTTCAGGAGCAAAACAAGAGTAGTTTACTTCCATCTAACATGCCAGTACAAGGCTAATTTCAGTCTAGCCTTTAAATATTATCTGTGCATGTGTCTAAACCAAGAGTCAGTTTGGGTCATCTTTTAGAAGGAGTTTCATGCGTAACTCCAGTTGCAACCAATGGGAATTAGGCATCTAAAACTTTTGGGTCTTTTTACATCTGGTCCTTTGCTCCCAGAAGTGGTTCTGTATATGCAGAAGTTTCTAATAAGAAAATTGTGATTTGCACTTAAACAATTTGACTCTGGTGTTCACAGTAGGTAGCATATCACTCTTCCTGATTTCACCATTCAGCTAGTTCCAACGCAGTGGTACGGTATGTAACACTGCGGCTGGAAATTCCTTACTGTAATGGAGCTGGAGTTAAAATCTTTTTCATTCGGGGCCCTGGGCAAATGAGGCTCCATGGGACACAGGTAACAGAAACTCTTTAGTAAAGGGAAAGGCTGTTTTATCCAAGAGAAGCAGTGGCAAACTATGGCAGGAGTAATTCAGAAATGCATTCAGTGAAAGAGAGTCTTTGTCCCGTTTAGAACATTGATATTTGGGGTGGGGAGAGGGCGGTGTTTCCCTGGCCATGTCATCTGGCTGGTCTGGCAGTACTATTTGCACATGGGGAGTGGTTAATTCTGCTGTTAGTTACACCAGGGAAAAACTTGGACTGGAATGGCATTGCACCAGGTTTTACACCAGAGCTGGTGTTTATTCCAGGGTCATTAAAGGGAAAACAGCAGACAGTGGTTCACCTGTAACAGTCTAGCACACTTAAGGTTACAAGGGTTTGCAAGGCTGCACCCTAGGAATCACAAAATGTATTACAGCAAACTGCAGAAGTTTTCTAATAATGTGCACAGAGAGGACAAGCCTAGAGTGACTCTAGCCATTGATCTATGTTACATAACCACTCTATTTCAGGCATGCAGAAACTGGCTGCTCTGCTGCAGCCCACATCAAAAGTAGTCTATCAAATGCTTATAACAAGGTGGACCTGGAAGCCTTAAATAGCCCAGAGATGGCCCTTAAAGTAAAACCGTGAACCTTAAGGGAAAATATAATGACCATTTCTTTCCTGGAAAGTAGATTTCCTACCAGTAGTCACCTCTTTCAGTGGTCATGTCTAAGGGAATATCCCCCCACAACTCACAGATACATTGCTTATGAGCAAACCTACTTCAGCATTTTATTTTGGGGAAGCTTTCCTTCTGCACAAATCACTTTGTATTAGCAGCTGGTGCTTATAGAAATGTTGGGCTAGTCTGGCAATTTGATATTCTGTGCATCTTTCAGTGGTCTGAGATCTTAAACCGAATAACTCCTTTCTGCCAAAGCTTCTGACTAATTGACACGTAAACTTTGAGTTGAGGTTCCTGGATTTATCTGAGGAACCTGGGTCAGTGCCTGGAAGGCAAAATTCTAGGGCAGTGGAGTCCAAGAGAAATTTAACCGATCACTGCAACCCACCCCACCCCGCAGCCAGGCGCCACCCTCCCCCAAACCAGGCACACACACCCACTGCCACCACATGCTTGTCCCACCATGCGGTGGGGTGCTTGGGTGGAACAGAGGGCGCCTCACGTGTGCAGCACTCCTGAGCCGTATTTCGCCACTCTGCGAATGGGGAAGACTATAGGACACTGCAGTTCTAGGGTCTGCAGGTAGTGAAGTGGTTTATTGTGTGGTGTGGCTCTCTTTTGAGTCAGTGTTTAACCTGTTTCACACTAAGGGACAATTAGATTTGGTTAAGAAAGAGGTAAAGTCAAGGCAACGCTCTGGCCATATATAGTCATTAAAGATCTCATAATAACCTTGTCAAGAAGCTATTGTTTTTCCCCATTGTCCTTTCCTAATTCCTACATTGTTAATTTTATCTTCTTACCTGCATTCCCCTAATTACATACTGAATTCTTCTTTGCCACCTGCTTTAAAGTACTATGCAGCCAGGTCACTGGAGTGTTAAATAGGTATTGTTCTCTCAACCAGAGAATGGTGGAAAAAGTGATTCCTGTATATCAGCATTTCCCAAAGTGTGGTCCACAGACCAGTACTGGTCCTTGAAAAAAAGGCCAGTCCTTAGAAAATATACAAATTATTACTATGTACTATTATTATTGTGAATAAATAATAAACAGTGAAAATTTATTCATTTTTCTTTCTTTTTCTTATGTGTGTTTATATTTTTGGGCCGTAAAAAGAGGTACCAATAAAAAACAGGTCCCAACCATATAAAGTTTGAGAAACACTGCTGTATAGCATTAACAGGCATAAGGGGATGAAGAACATTGTGTAAATATAGCAATTTATTTATAATATTATGTCTCAAATGTTGTATGAATGAGAGGGGTAAATGTACTTGAGCCTCCTGCATATTTCCCAAGAACATTACTGTGGGATCTCTGACATCTCTGCCCAGTTGCAACAGATCGAAAGGGCACTCAGTTGTGGTTATAATGTGTGCAGTCATTTTAAAAATATCTTTCTTCCATTGAAGTAACCCTGACCCATTCCAGGCTGTTTAGCAGATGAGAGCAGCCTGCTGACCTTCTTTTCTCAAATGGGTTGCCATTTCAGTATGATATTTTTCTCTGGAGAAGTGAAAAAGGCACCTCTTTTCTGCCACAATTGAAATAGCCAAACCTCTTTCTTCAGCTGATATCTTATTCATGAGACCCTAGTGCCATGTAACCAAGTAAGAATTCAGAGTTCCAAAGTACACAGGATTTTCTACTTGTCTTTCCAAGTGTAGTTCTTGCCCCACAGCTCACAGCCTGAAAACAATCCTCTTTCCCTTCCCTCCAGCCTTCTCTTGCAGAATTAAAGTCTTTCCTTCTCTTGTACAGTAATCTCTCAAAATGCATGATTTTGAGTTGCACATAACTCAGATTAATGCGTGTTGAGTGCAACTCAAAACCCTACTCCCTCTCGGCCTTGGTTCAAACCCCACCTCACCTTGCATGGCCTCAGTTCACCCACCCCCTGACACGGCCCCAGTTCACCCCTACTCCACCTGGCTCCAGCTCACTACCCCCTGTGACCAGCTCCAGCTCACCTCCTGTGCACCTGGCTCCAGCTCAACCCTCCACCAGGCTACGTGGCCCTGACTCAACTCCAACCCTACAACTCCTGCAGCCCTAACCCACCCAGGCTTAACCCCCCAACCCCCTCACACAGCCCTAACCCATTGCCAGGCTTAACCCTCCCCAACTGCCCCCCCAACTCCAGGACTTACCTTTCCAAAGGAGCTCCAGGTGCTCCTGCTGCTTCCCTGGCTGCAGAACGTGTGTTCCGCAGGGGAAGGAAGCCACTTACGTGAAATTCAAGTTACATGAAGGTGCATGGGAACACAATCCTTGCATAAATGGAGGGACTACTGTAGTCTGCAGAGCACCAAACAGTTGTTTTGTTTTGGACTTTCCCCTTTGAGGTATTTAGGATTAGCCCCTGCAGACACAAGATACCAGAGTTGATGCACCAACACCCTGCCTCACCCAGATCTAAATACTTGGGGCAGGTTTTCAGCTGAGGTTGATCAGCATTGCTCTATTGACCCCCGCAAGAGCTAGGCCAGCTTCCACCATTGGTTACTTCATTTGCTGTCTTCACAGGGTGTGGGAGCCCTGGAGCAGGCTGAAGAGTGTGTAACAAGCAGAAGAAGGGAAGTAAGGTGCTTTACACGCTTCCACCCAGAGGAGTCTGGCACCTTTTTTACCATCTTCCCTGCTTTTGTCTGGGGATGAAAGTGTTCTCCATGGACAGCTGGTGTGAGACTTAAATGAGCTTTTGCAGCATGTTAGGCCAGAAGGGAAATAATGGCAAGATTGTAAAAGCAATACTGTAAAGAAGCTGACAGAATCCCAAAACAAATTCATTAGCTATGGACAAAGGGAGAGGTGCTTTGCAGTGTTTATGATTTCAAATTTTTTGTTTCCTGCATGCTGTTCAGAGCCTTTACTTAATGCATGCAGGGGCTTTTATAGCGCAAGAAGATTGTCTCCCGGACATGTTAGGGGAGCTTTCCAATTCCCTGATCCCATAAAAAATAATTCAGTAATGTGCTAGCTAAATTGACAAAGGCTAAGGGAAGTATTAAGATCTGAACATACCTGGGAAAACAGCCACCATAAATTAACATTTCTCATCATGAACACAGCTAATCAGACAACAGGGTCATTGTGGAAGAGCCACAAACTGCTAAAGAGAGGAAAACACAAGCTTTACCTGAAAAACTCTTAACGGCTATGACATGGGGGTTTGTTATGAATATTTGGTTTTTTGAGGAGGGCTGTTAGTCACCTTTCCCCCAAGTAAATGAGCAGAATCACTAATCCACATTTTCAGAGTGTTTGTTTCTTCTGTGACTTTCTTGGGAACAGCAGCTGTTGTGCAGCATTTGCACTAGACAGCCATCTTTCGGAATATGTGAGTATGATGTGGAGCCATACCTCTGGCACTCAGAAATGAATGTCACTGTATGATCTCCGGAGCTTCTGCGTCACAGCCAGGGAACTGATGGTTGAGGTGTGACCTTGGTTGTCTCACTTCCTATCTGATAGCTAGGCTTTCCCAAAATGCCTATTGCTGGGCAATTCCTAGAACAGCACTTGTCTGTGCATCAGGAAGAAGATGTATTGACACTGTAGGCGTGCAGAATGAGACAAAAGGTGGGATGGACCTTCTCTAGACAAGTTTCAGTTGAAAAAAAATGTTCATGTGACCTCATCACCACTTCCATTGCAATGATGAAATCACAGAATCAGGATAGCTAGACTGGGTGACCCTCGTTATATTCATATAGGCAGTTCGAGCAACAGATATTTAACCCTTCCTCCCCATTCCATTCTATTTCAGGGTCTCATTCATATGCATGTGTGCATTCTTGACCTCTCCGGAACAGGGATTTTCTTGTTCATGACCTGTCTGTAACGCACCTTAGATAGTGGGGCTCTGACCCTTTGAAAGAGGTATATCTATAGGGAGAGTTAACACAGTTTATTATTCTTGCCATTTCACAGATACCAGAGGCTATTACAATACAATTATTTATTCTTTTCAGCCCATACATGTGTATGGGTTGGAAATCCTAAATCCAGCATTCTCTGGTCCAGCAACATCCAGGATGAGGGATGGCACTGGAACAGAGAGTCAGGCAGGAGGGTGCGGCCTGCATGTTCTGGCAGCCTGGTGGGCAGGGGAGTTGGCTGCAGCAGAGCCTGTGTCCCCCTGGTAACTCCTGTTGGAGAGCAGGCTTGCAGGGCTAAAGCTGGCTTTCCCTCATCAGCCTTGTGGAGCTGGGGCCAGGGCCAGGGCCAGAGCCAGAGACGGCTTTCCTCCACGGAGCTAGGGCCAAGGCAGGAGCTGGAGCTGGCTTTTCCCCGCAGCCCCACGGAGCCAGGGGCAGCCATGCGGGGCTGGATCTGCATCCCCAGCAGGGGCCTGAGTCAGCTTCTCCTGGCACCTACAGAGCGGAAGGTAGGAGAGCAGCCCAGTGGTGTGAGGAAGAGTGGGGAGTAGTGGCTTGGGGGCCCTGGCAGGGAACCTGACAAATTCTCTTTTCCAAGACCAGTTGGGTCCCAACCATGCCAGACCAAGGAGGTGGAACTTGTGCTGGGCATTTCAAAGAAGGAAGTAAAGACACAGTCCTGTTCTCAGAACACAGTACTGTTCTCAGAGGCCATTTCTACACAGGCCACTTCCTTTGGAAGTGGCTTGTTAATACACGGAGCAAGAGATGCTAATGAGGCGTAGATGCAAATTCCCCACACTCATTAGCATAACATCACATGATTTGGAGTCCGGAAGTCCTTGGGGGCAGCACTTCTACACAGCGTTTTGGAGTCCAGAAGAACGGTCTTCGAGACTCCAAATCACGTGACTTTATGCTAATGAGGCACAAGGAATTTGCATCTGCGCCTCATTAGCATCTTTAACTCCGTGTATTAGCATGCCACTTCCGAAGGAAGTGGCCTGTGTAGAAATGTCCAGAGAGTTTGGAATCTAATTTAGGACATAAACAAATAAAAATAAGACAAGGGAAGAAAAGGAGGAGAAGGACAAAGTTTATAGTAATAAGATGAGGTGATTGATTCAGGAGGGAATGGCCCTGTCCGCCATCTCTTACTTTTGTGTTGAGTTTTCCTTTGACTCCTTGCCAGATCATACTAGCATAGGGCCAGATACTGCAATGTGTACACGACTAGTGCCTGTAGGTAAAATTCAGCTCTGCACAGAGCTCCAGCACATCGTCTTTTGGCTGTTTGAGTCCCATTGGTATAAGCTTTGTGCTAGCCCTCAGCAATGAGGTGAATTTCTTTGGCTTCTGCTGTGCAAGAGCACAGACTACACATGATCATAAGGGTCCCTTCTGGTCATAACATCTATAAAGCTGTGAAACAGCAAGAATAATCAACTGTGTGTACTCTGCCTGCAGATGTGCATCTGCTAAAATCTCCTTCCCTTTGCTGTCCATGTAATAAATCTGAGATAATTACAGGGCAATAATTATCATTGCAAAAGATAATGTCATTGTGTCATTCTGTGGAGTGACAGACCCACCGGAGTGCTGCTTACGCTTGTACAGGAAGAGGAAATGCTCCTTACTGCATTAGAAAGGCTAACAGATTTGTGTTGCTTAGTATGTTACAAACGGTTTTCTCAGGCACTTTTCTCATTGAAAATCTGCTGCAAAATTTCCATTGTCTTCAACAGGAGTTGGATGGAGCTTTGAATTTATCAGATGTACTCTTCCAGGATTACAATATCAGACTTCATTATTAACTTGTATCCACTTTCAACATGAAAGAGTCTGTTTTCATGGTTGCTGGCTAGTATTAGAAGTGCTATGCTCCAAATTACTCTGTCTGCATAGATAGTTCTGTCCCCTCCCATGGTCTGTATGTTCCATCACAATACTCTACATGCAGCACCCATTGGTATTTGCTTAAACACATAATAACATCTCTAGCTGAAGGTTATTTGCATTCTGCTCATTGATTTTAGTGTGATGGATTTTTGTTGCAGTATCCGTAACTCTGTAGAAATGCTCCATTATTCAATCCTGGCAAGCTAAGATACTGCCCATTAAATCACCCAGCACAATTCTGGGGCCATGAAAAGTCACAGCTAATTTGAAATTTTATTAGCTCTCAGCTGATCTTGTTTACTGCAGGAGTTGTCTTTTGAAACAAGTCTTCTACCTCTGTATAAAACTCTGGTCATGATATTGAACGCTCAAGCTGAGAAGCTTGGAAATGAAGCTGCATGAGGCTTGAAAGGGGAAGCAGACTCCTACTGCTCGTGGGAGCACTTTACAGCCAGCAAATACTTAGGTGACCTAAAGAATTCAAAGAGAAGAGACCCACTGTTGCTTGAAATGAATTCCTCTGTGATGCGCTTGTAGATGTTAATGCAATGCTTAGTGTTAGCACTGGGGGAAAACTACTTCACAGTTGTTTTGTCAAGGTTTAAAAATAAGTTGAAAAGTCTGCCTCCCCCTGTAAGCAGTAATACCCTACAGATCATTTCCTAGAAGTTAATGACCAGTTTTGTTCCTCTGGCTCTTAATCCTATCTCAGCAAGAGGGGGCTTTGAGAGAAATTAAGAGTCCAGACAGGGAGGCTCACTGACAATGTTGTACACCAACAAAGCATCTCTCCCCAACTCCCTCTAAATCTTGTAGAATGCTTAGAAGGCAAGGGCAGGGTATCAAAATCCAGGATTCTCCTGTGATGTGTATGCAAACATTTCATCCAGCCAGTTACCCAGGAGGTCAGAGTCCATGTTGCTATAAACCATCCAATCTTAGTTTTAAAAGGAAATTGTTCTGCAAGTCTTTGCATGGTGAGCTGCAGAGAAAGCAAAGTGATGGTATTCCAGCTAACCTGGAGGCTATCCCAGGGATGCAAATAAAGCACAGGATTAGTATAGTCCTCCATATTGAACATGGAGGTCTAGATTTTCAAAAGTGACTAGTGACTGTGGGTGCCTCCATTTCTGGGTGCGCAGTTTGTGACCCCTTAAAGCGACCTCTCTTTTAGGAAGTGCTTAACCACCAGCACCGGAAAATCTAACCTTTTTCAGATGGCTCAGGTTTGGCATCCCATCGCTGAGGCACTCAAAATCACTTGTCAGTGGTTTACATGTCCCAAAGCCTCTTTTTGCACATACTCCCTCATTCCCATACAGGATAAAGGATCAGTGGAGTAAGGGGTGAATCAAGGCACATGGCTTCAAGTGTCTCCTTTGAATAGCTAAAACCAGCATATCTAGAAGCAGAAGCAAGACAAACTCAAACTGGAAATAAGGCACACATGATTAATAGGGAAGTTGTATTATTATTATTATTATTATTATTATTATTATTGAGCCCCCAGACACAGCCCAAGACCCCATTGTGTTAGAGGATGCATAAACACAGAATTAAAATATGGTCCCTGTGCCTCAAAGAGTGTATGGTTCAATTAACCGTTTGCAACAGCTTCCCAAGGAGGTAGACCTTCCATCACTTGAACATCTTTAAAACAATCCTGGATGTCATTCAAAAAGATGTACTGTCATTCAGTTGCAAATGAACTGGGCTTGATACAGGAATCACTGGCTTAGATTATCTGGCCTGTGTTATTCAGGGCCTTGTGCTAGATGATTGTTATAGTATCTTCTGGCCTTAAAGTCTCGGAATAGTGCCAGCTGGAGGCTTTGGATCTGCCTTTTTCTCCTGTGCCAGAAAAGTAGAACTCAGGCTGCTGAGCACATTGTCCCTCTGACAGTCTAGCTCCTCCTTCATGTCTGCCTCTTGTTGAAAGGGAGTCATTTGAAGGTAGTGAGGCAGGTGAGGAATCTCATGGTTACTTTAGAAGCTGCTCCCCAAAGGACTGTGTCATGTAGTGTAGGGGTCTTCAGCCAAATAGTGAGAAAAGCCATTTTTTCAAATTCATTTACAAAATCAGTACTTCAAGAGCTGGAATGCTTGTGACTACAAGGCAGTCCTTAATAAATAATGTTAACACGTACTTTTTGTAGTCCTTAGTTTAAGACCAGCACAGACAATGATTTGTACCAGTTAGAAAGTTTAAGTTACTTTCACTTCTGGATTGGAGAGCAAATAAGGACAAGGAAAAGGCTGCGCCTGGGGATAGGTTTTTAAGCAGGAAGGAGCAAGGTTTGCATCAGCCCTCTGCACCCCTTCCCCTCCATTCTCAGGCTCTACCCACCTTGGCCCACAAACCAGCCCTCCCATCTCCAGGGTTTACCCTCCTCAGCCTCCAAGTCTGCCCCCCTATCACAAAGCTATCCTCTCAGCCCCAAACTGCCCCCATCCCCAGGCTTAACCCCCTCAGCCCCAAAGCCACCCCCCCAATCCCCAGGCTTAACCCCTCTCAGCCTCAAGACCACCATCCCCAGCCTTAACCCCTCTGAGCCCCAAACCCACCCCCCATCCCCAGCCTTAACCCCTCTGAGCCCCAAACCCACCCGCTATCCCCAGTATTAACCCTTCTCAGCCCCAAACGCAACCCCCACCCCCAGCCTTAACCCCTGAGCCCCAAACCCACCCTGCCATCCCCAGGCTTAACCCCCTCAGCCGACGAGCTCCTCCAGCTGCATATACTGCTACTGCTCCTCTGCAGCCACTGCCTCCTTCTCAGCAGGGCTCTGTGGCTCTTGCCGGGGCAGTCTCAGCCACCTCTCCCCCCAGCTCCCCTGCAGGCTTAGCACTTCTCCCACCTGCAGCTTCGGTGTCTCCCTGCCCTGCTGCCACTGAAATAATGGAACTAAATTTAAGTGGTTTAATGGCTGGGTCCCTCCTGCTGCCCTGCCAGCCATTAAACTAATTAAGTTTATTTCCATTATTTCAGCAGCAGCAGGGCAGGGAGCTGCAAGAGGAGTCAGTGGTGGCAGTGCCTGGAGACGTAACTGACTCCTTAAAAAAGCTGCAGGTTGCCAACTCCTGATTTAGTGAACATGCTAAAACAAGTGTTAGTGTCACAATCTCCAGTGGCTGCAACTTTAAGCACCTGATAGTAATCTTTTGAAAACAATACACGCCTCGTGGTTTGAATATTATAATTCCCTCTACATGGTTCAGGATCCAGCAACAAATCCACCCATCTATTCGACCCTCAGCATATTATGGCTACTGCGTACCCTGTCCCTGCATCAGTGGATTTTACTTTAAATTGGCATCCTTGGTTTTTAAAGCTCATAGATCATATTTAAGACCTCTTCCTTGAGCCAGCCCTGAGAGATAGTTATGTTCTGGCCCATTGACCTGTTAGGAATTGTCAGACCTCTGTGTGCCTGTGCTGCAACAGTCTGTGGCATGCAGAACCTGTTTCTGTCTCAGTCCGTCATCCCACCTTTTAAAAAACACACCTCCAGCCATTGCACGTCTCAGAAGAGTTTTAGAGTAGAACCCAACTGCCCTTCTCAATACCTCTTTCCCCGATCCTCCTTGTCTCTCTTTTCACACAGGCCCCCTTCCCTTGTTTTCATCACTTTTGGATTATCGGAGCATGACTTTTAGTGAATTTTAATTTGTTTTTATTCATCTGTGTAACTCCCAGAGCAGCTTACTTTGTGGGGAGAGCTCTTGGTAAATGTCACTTTATCCTTATAATTTTGACAGGGAAAGTAAGAGCTCCCAAGATGTGAGGAGACACAGCTGTATGTAGCATCATTCATTTCTTCTTCCCATTCACTGAAAGACACCACATTGATAACTAGTGGGCTTTTTATACTAAAAAATAAACAAAAAAAGTATTTGGATGGGTGGCTGAGCATTATTACTTATTGTCGGGTTTCTAGTTTAAATTTTGCAGGGCTTCTGGACACTTCAGATGCAAGCAGCTCCTACATTTTACAAGCTGAAAGGAGTTTAGCACTATTGTTGCTATTAAAACCAGTGAAACCTGAGTAGCTAAATCTGAGTTCAACTCACAGGAAATTTAAGGGTTATAAGATGTCAAGCTACATCTGCACTACCATGGGGACTGACCAATACACTGGTGGTCGACTAGTGAAGATCTGCCAAATTAACAGCAGATTGCTTTCCAGTCAACTCTGTTACTCTACCTCAGATGAGAAGAGTAAAGGAAGTTGATGGGATAGTTTCTTTCATTGAATCTCCATAGTGTAGACATTTGTGGTAACTCTACCTAAGGTACATTAACTCCAAGTACGTTTTTCACATAGCTGGAGTTGTGTATCTCAGGTTGATTTTCTGTGGTAATGTAGATGTAGCCTCAGTGACAAGGTCCTTTGGTGTAATTACGACCACCTTAGAAAACACAGGACTGAAAAATATTAGGGGGAAGGATAATCTGTAACTTGGTTCCCAGCATTCCTGCATCTGCAAAATATTCTCCCATGTAGCAGGTCCTGAAATGAACATTTGCTGCTTTCTGTGAAGACAGAAATTCCTTGCCATCCTACAATTTCTAATCCCAGATTGCCGCTCTGACGTCTGAAATGAAAAACAGGGTAATGAAAAGGGATGGTACAGCAGGCTTGCCAGCCTCTCACTACAGTGTCTGCAGCCTTAGAAAACATTATTAATGTGTGGGAGTAAATGACAAAGTGTCATCTCACTTGAAGCAGTAATCTCAACAGTAACAAGGTGGGTTTTTTTTAAAGCTAGTTATAGATAGACATACTATAGCAACATGGTTCTGTATTTTTTTAAAGTGAGCCCCAGATTCCACCCTGAATTCAGCATTCCAAAATTCTACTAGCCCAATCATCTGCTTCTTTTGATGGACAAGTGCAATATAATTTGTACTTTTATCATCAGTCATCTTCAGATAAGGGAGATGGGCCAGTTTTATGCGTGAGCTGGTGCATTTTCATGACAATTTGGAAGGAGATAATGGCTACGTCTACACGTGCACGCTACATCGAAACAGCTTATTTCGATGTAGCGACATCGAAATAGTCTATTTTGATGTATGACATCTACACGTCCTCCAGGGCTGGCAACGTCGACGTTCAACTTCGACGTTGGGCAGCACCACATCGAAATAGGCGCTGCAAGGGAACGTCTACACGCCAAAGTAGCACACATCGAAATAAGGGTGCCAGGAACAGCTGCAGACAGGGTCACACGGCGGACTCAACAGCAAGCTGCTCCCTTAAAGGGCCCCTCCCACACACAGTTGCGCTAAACAACACAAGATCCACAGAGCCGACAACTGGTTGCAGACCCTGTGCGTGCAGCATGGATCCCCAGCTGCAGCAGCAGCAGCCAGAAGCCCTGGGCTAAGGGCTGCTGCACACGGTGACCATAGAGCCCCGCAGGGGCTGGAGAGAGAACGTCTCTCAACCCCTCAGCTGATGGCCACTATGGCGGACCCCGCTATTTCGATGTTGCGGGACGCGGATCGTCTACACGTGCCCTACTTCGACGTTCAACTTCAAAGTAGGGCACTATTCCCATCCCTTCATGGGGTTAGCGACTTCGATGTCTCACCGCCTAACGTCGATTTCAACTTCGAAATAGCGCCCAACACGTGTAGCCGTGACGGGCGCTATTTTGAAGTTGGTGCCGCTACTTCGAAGTAGCATGCACGTGTAGACACGGCCAATATATTATATTTTCAGAAGCACTCAGTGGTAGGCTAAATATGTTCCCCTTAACATCAATGGCAATTAGCCAATGCTGCCACTTTCGAAAATCTGTCTGTCTCTCTCTCTCTCTCTCACACATAGAGAGAGAGAGAGAGAGAGAGAGAGAGAGAGTCCGGATAGTAAAATTGCATAATTCCTCCAGGACTGATACAGATACACAAAATTGGCCAGATTCTAAGAGTTACACTGGTGTGAATTTGGAATAATTACTTTGTCAGTGGACCGTCGCATGCTTTATGCCCACACAACTGGGCTCAGACCGTGGTACAGAGTGTGTAGTAAAGGTGAGCTGATTTGGTTTGTTTTGCAATATTTTCTTAGAAATTGACAATATTCTGTCCTGCTGTCTGAGAGACACTTTCACTCTCCAGGCGCATTCAGTTTTTCGTCTGTGCTGGGATGGTCATCGGACACTAGCAATTAAGGGTGATTTGGCTGATATGGACTGCTTCTAAGAGTTGGACTAAGCACTGCACATTTTGCATAGGCTTCTGAGCAACCATCCCATGGGAATAGTTTTCATTCCCTATCAAACTGCCTTATTTGAACTGATGACTTAGAAGTGAAAGGCTTCATATCCCAATAGCCAAGCCCCAAAGGTCTAGCCCCTTTAACTGATTCAAGAATCCATCTCAACTGCATGCTTAACTACTTTTATTTTTGAATGTAGTGCTTCACCAAACCCCCACAGAGCTATAATTTTTTTCTTTGCATCTCCTTCCCCATCATTCATTATTACCAAGATGTTGGGGATGAACTGTGGCACCACAGAATGTACTATGGAAGAGAGGAACAGTCCTGTGGAAAATAGGTGCTTCCGTTTACACATATGGTTGCTTGGCTAACAATACTTAATTCTACTGATATGCTGAGTAGGCTTTTTTTGTGCCTGTGACTGCTAGTGCTATTTTTATCACAAATTTCATGCTGATGCAAGGTACAGGATTGACAGCCTGGGGGTGTGAAGTCCTCTGTTTATCCAGAGAATAGTTGCAGCACAAGCAGACACAGAGTATGGTCTATTTTGACAAATTTATCTTGTCCCTTTCTCCACCACTGGGAAACACTCCATTAAGTAAAAAAGTAGTCATGTAGCACTTTAAAAACTAACAAAATAATTTATTATCCAGATCTGAAGAAGTGGGTCCGCCCTACCTAATAAATTACTTTGTTAGTCTTTCAAGTACTACATGACTGTTTTTTTGGTTTGTGAAGATACCAACACAGCTACCTCTCTGTGACTATACTCCATTAAGTGTGAGACTGTAGTTCAGTTTTCCCGCACAGACCTTTACCTGCCTGCTTGGATGTTTTTGATGCATCTTATTGCCGCCGTGCTCAAATTTCACTTTCATCTCTGCAGATGGCTTGATAGACTGTATGGACCCAGACTGCTGCCTGCAACCTTTGTGTCATGTTAACCCACTGTGCCTGGGCTCGCCTGATCCCCTGGATATAATACAGGAGACGCAAGCCCCCACATCCCAGCAGAACTTGCACTCTTTCTACGATCGAATCAAGTTCCTGATTGGCAAGGACAGCACGCACATCATCCCAGGAGAGAATCCATTTGATGGAGGGTAAGTGGTGGGGGCTTTCTAAACAAGAACGAAAGCTCACGTCCTTAGTTCCCAGTCAGAGGTGGAATGGTGAATTCTGTACAGTGAAATACTAATAAAGGAGGACAGAAGGATACAGGGGACAAAAATAGTGTCATTTTGAATGTCTTGGTAACCTGCCTATGGGAAATAGCTATCTGAAGAATTTCTTGACTATTACAAAGTTTCTGAAAGTCCTCCCAGAGGCACACACAGATCAAGAAATAAAGCAGCCAGGCCCATTTTTATGCACTATCACCTCAGCTTTTCATTACGCTCTTTCCTCCTCTGTTGGCCCCACTGATCTCTGTAGAGTAGTTGAATTATTCTTCCTTATTGTGTCTATGTCCTTTTCTTTGTTAGTGAGCCCTTTGACATCCCATCTTACGATTATCCCAGGGTGCATGCCAAAGGTCCGAATCCTCATGGGGGATCAGTGAGACAGCACACAGAATTAATTCAACAGTGTGTGCAATTTAGATTACATGCCTATGTCCGACCTTGGGTGAAAAGAGTTTTCTCACTTGGAATATTCTCTCTAGCATCATGGTTCCTTTGCAGTCACTTAAGTTTCCTGACATTTCACTGCAATGGCAGAGCAAGTGGAAGTAGGAGAATTGGCTGCTTCGTTCCTGTGCAAATGGCCCACATTGTTGGTTTGTTTGTTTTTTTTTCTTTTCCCACAAAGCAGCCATTAATCCAACTTGATCTGTGGTTTGGCTTCCCTTGTTCAAATGAAAGTAGTTTTCCAAGACTACTCTGCAATGGTGCCTTTAAAATGAGCATTCCCATGTTGACAGAGTCAGCATCCCTTCCCATCTCACTTACAGAGAGGAGCAGCTGTAACTAGAATTACAGCTCAGGCTACATATGACTGTGAAAGGACTCCAAAGAGCTAGAAAAGGTCCTATATCATAGAGAAGGCCTGATATTTCCAATGTAAAAAGTAAAGCAGAACATAGGCTGAAGTTTTTTTTTTAATGCTGAGACATTTATTGTGAGAAGTAGGGAACAGCAAGAATCCCTTCTGGTGGTCATGCCCTGTATCAGCAATGTGAATGCCTAACTAAGCACATAAATAGTAAGCAATTATTTGAAATCATGAGAGCACTTGAGCTTACAATAAAGAACGTGCTTAAGTACCTTGCTATCTTGGTAATTCCCTGTTTTCTGAGTTCTGCAAGTGGTTGGAAGGGTTTCAGACACAGGTAAAACTTGGTAGTGTCAGAGTTTAAATTCAGTCTGATTAATTATCCCTTATGTTCAGTTTTCCCACAAAAATGGCTGTGCTGTGGAAATACATTGGAATTGTAAACCTCTAATTTGGTATGCTCATAGGACCAATTCAGTACTTGCAATTTGACAGCCACTGCAGCCTCTGCTGAAACTGATCCAAGGCTATTCCATGGATCAGCTGACAAAAGAATATTGCCCTTGATAGCCCATGCATGCCACCCTGTATGATTCACCATTTACAATGGTGCTGGAAGCTGACCTCACATGTGAGCCTCTTAGAAGTACAGAAGTATCAGTGAGTCAGCTTGGTATGCTGGTGTCCATGGTCTGAGTCTTTGCCAAGCTTCTGTAGAGGCCAAGAAGGCAAACTACAGTGCTTTGGATTAAAGCCAAGCAGCCAGTATGTAGCAAACAATGTTATTGTCAGTCTTCACAAGACTGCAAATTTTGTAGCTGGATATGATAAGCAATGCAGACTCTTGCCTATGCATTAGTTTAGCAGAATCTCTACTCTCAGATACCACAATTCTTAGTGATTGCAGTAAAAAGCATGTACCAGAACATGGACTAAATTATACTAGTAATTTCATTTTCAATATGATAGTTTTGGGGTAGCATTTCTCAAGGCTGAGCTGTCAATCACAAGCCCTATTATAGGGGAAGCCACTGTCAGATCATGTACAACAATATATTCTAAGGACAGGAGGATATGTTATATGTAGATCCAACATCATGTCCATGTTTAATGAGCTTTCCCCTTGACAACTGAAGAACTGTCAGATTGTAATATCCATATATTACTGTTTAATTTGCTTCTGTTCTGTGAGCCTTCTCTGCTTTCAATAATAAGCAGATATTCAAGGACTTACACATGTTGCCCATTAATACAGTGGTGAAGCTTTTCAGTAGCATACTCATACAATGAAATTCACTCCTATGGAGAGACCCAATGCAAGTTCTACGTTACCTCTCAAGTGCCATTGAGGTCCTTAAAAACAGAGCTTAGATGGTTCATAGGCTTTGTACTGGCTGTCTGTTCTGTAGCCGATTTCACCTCCAAATATGTAAATATCCCACTGTTGAAAGGTCTGAGCTCAAAAGTAACATCTGCCACGCAGAAGGGTGAGATTTCCTACACCCCAGCATGTAAAGCTCTCCTTTGCTTGAACAGGGAATGAAAAAATTAAAATAAATGGGATAGGTTCATAACTAATTATTGTTCATTTTTTTACATTGGAACTAGTAAATTGAACTTCATATTTAATTTACTTTCAGCATGAAGAGCTCTGTCATTACATAAGTTATTTATGACATTTTGCTATTCTTTGTGTATCAACACTGGCTGATTATCAATAAATATGGCCTGCAGACATGCCATCTCTGTCTGTAACACCACATCTCACAAGAGAAACATCCTTGATCTTAGCATAGGAGCTCTCTAAGGAACACACACGTGAAGGATTTAGTGGTGTCAGTGGCTCAATAGGAGGGTACTTATTCTGAGCATGTGGCAGGCCAGTCCACCAACACAGTACAGGTTGCACCTCCCTCGTCTGGCACTCTTGGTATCTGAGCAGTCCCGGATGAGGATTTTGCCGGATGAGGGATGCTCAATGCCTGTGGGGCTTCCCCACCTGTCCCCCAGTTACTTTTAAGACTTTCTGCTGGCTCCCTGGCTCCTCAGTTCCCTGGCCACTCCTACCCATGTGGCTCCCCAGCAGCTCTATGGCCTGCAGCTTCCCAGCCCCACAGCTCCCCAACTGGTTCTCCATAGCCCCCACCCCCACGCGGTTCCCTGGCCACTCCCAGCCCTGCAGCTCCCCAACTGTCACCCTGGCAGCTCACCAGCCTGCAGCTTCCCAGCCTCACAGCTCCCCAGCTGGCTCATGGCCCATGGTTCCCTGGCTGCTTTCTTGCCGGCTCCCCAGTTTCCCAGCCCCGCTGCTCCCTGACCAGTTCCCCAGCCACAAAGGCCCCAGTGCTCACTACTGGCTTTCCAGTCACTGGGGCCCACTAGCTTCTGCTCTCCCGCTTTCTCCTTCTCTGAGGGTTGAGCAGGGGCTCTGACCATAGCCACACACTCCAGTGGGGTCTCTCTCCCTACCCTGGGTGCTGCAGCAGGGGTTCCAGCTCTGCAGAGGCATAAGGGACTGGCGACAGAGGCAGTTAAGCCAGCAGAGGCACATCCACATGGTCTCTGCAGTGCTGGCACCCCCTTCTGATGGCACTGAACTCTTGTGTGGCTATGTTAGTGAGCTTCAGTAGTGTGCAAATGTACAGCCATTTGCAATCCTGAGAAGCTCACTTTGTGTAGCTCTGCTGGCAGCCGTGCTGGGCGGACCTCCGTGTAGACCCAGCCTGAGAGTGTGGAAGATTCATACCTGCAGTCAGGGAGTTAGTGTGCCCTCAGTGGCCTTTAAAAGTGTGCTGCAGTTCCTGTTTCTGTGTGCAGCACCAGCACCCAGACAAAGGCATTCACCTTTCCTGCCTGCTTCTGTCCTTCATGGGGAGATGCCACCCGCCATTGTGGCAGCCCTCTCTCTAACATAGCAGCAACTTCTGAAGCCACAGTCAGCCCTCACTGTCTGTTTATTGCTTAAATTTATAGATAATGTTGTTATTAGAGTGGTGATGTTTATCATTCCTGGTGGGACCAGATCAGTGCAGTACTTTGCATTTCTTACATGGCCTGTGTAGAAATGGCAGCAGAATGAAATACATGATGGAATACTTATACAATACATCCCCTGGGCTTTAGAGACCCAGCTTAGCTACCTTTTAGAAAGAGCACCAGTACAGATCATCTAATGGAGTACAAGTAAGCAAATATCTCATGACAGCTAGCCTGTGAGTGAATTTATTATTGAATTACACTCTAGCTTTTTAAGAACAAGCTGAGCTGACAAGCACCTCATCACCACAAAAGAGGGAGGAAAAAAGACAGTGATAAATTACGTTGATGGATAAAGGTAAAGACCATGTCTCCTCTAAAATACCAGCAATTATATAGTAATCCTATCTGAGTAAAAAAAAAACATATTCCCCATATTGAAATGAGGGTTTTTGGTGGTAAAGCAGTAGCTAAATTAAATTCTGAATGCACAAAATGTGTTCTTTGCGTCATTTTGATGAACAGATAACAAGTACTCTTCTGCCACTTGATCATTCTTGTATTGATTTCAAAACCACTTAGTCTTGCTGTTTGCTTTGTATCTTTAAGCTGTTCTTAGTTGTCCCTCACCATAAGGAGCAGCACAAGATGCACTGATGTCAAGTTGTTGACTTTCAAGTAGGACACCTGATACCCTTGTTCTCTCTTGACGGACAGCATCAGACAGTAGTATAAATTCATGGCCTGGGGAGTCCTTTATGTCAAGTGTCAGCATAGGACTAAGCTACTTCTGGCAGCCAGGCGTAGAACTGACTATTTTCTATAGTTTGTTTTAAACAGAATTTAGAGTGTTTTCAAAGTGTATCTGCTTTTGACCCCCTGATGGTTTATTGCATGCTATCATGTGAAGCCATGATACTGTGTTGTCAGTACAATTAACTTTCTGTGAACCCTCCATAATTATATGGGCAACTGGAAACGAAGAAAAGACTTATGAAATAGAGCTCCATGTTGTGTATGAGTGTCCTCATGAGGATTGGCCTCTGGCACTAGCTACAGAGAGAGTCTTTTCTCTTCCTCACATCTAGAGCCAGTACGCAGAAAGCAGGTCTGGTGATATAAAATTCTGACTGGAAATCAGATTCTTTGGGCTCTCTTTTCATCTCTGCCACTGACTCCTGATATAACTTGAGGCTAATTATGTCCCCGTTCTCTGCCTCAGTTCCTCCATCAATAATATAGGCATAATAACATCTGCTTACCCTAGAGGAGTGTTTAAGGCTAAGTTAGTAAATTATTGTAAAAGCATTTTGAATTCTTGAGATGGAAGGTACTGTATAAATGCCACAATTTGCTATTTCATAATATATAGCACGTATGTTTTTGATCGTTACATTGTACAATCAAACCGCCCCTCATCCATTATCTGGAGCCAAAGCCAATTAGCTGATCCTGGCCAGAGAACAACCGAATGTGAAAATGTTGGAGGAGACAATGCTGTTCAAATCTTGTGGTGAAGCCCCTTTCAGCACAGTTTTCAGGGACTTAAAATGAAGATCTGCAAGGTGCTTTCATAATACTCTTGGATGGGGAGATTTCTTTTCTTTTTGCACGTCTCACTGACTGCGGCCACCCTTGGCCAAAATTTTGAAAGGGCCATGCTAATGGCTAAATCAGAGGATACTAAAGAGGCGCTGAAATGAATATTCAGCGCTCATTAGCATGCTGCGGGCTGCAGCGGAAATGCCATGTTTTGATCACATGCAGCTCGGCTACACGGGGGCCCTTTTCAAAAAGACCCCGCAGACTTCAAAATCCCCTTATTCCTATCAGCTGCTCAGATTTCGAAGTCTGCAGGGTCCTTTCGAAAAGGACCCCTGTGTAGCCAAGCCACATGCAATCAAAATGTGTCACTTTCGAATTGCCTCAGCTGGCAGCATGCTAATGAGCCACTAAGTATTCATTTCAGTGCCTGATTAGTATCCTCCGATTTGGCCATGAGCATGGCCATTTTGAAATTTTAGCCAAGAGTGGCCACAGCCGCTGTGTCAGATTGCAGACAGCTGTCCAGACAAACATGCTGGCCTTGTCTTCACTTCAGTAGAAGATGTGCAGGAGGATAACTAAAATGGGAGCTATCCAAAAGTAAAACCACAGTGAAGACAAAGCATTTTAGTTTTGCTTTGGGCAGTGGGGAACGGGATAGCTCAGTGGTTTAAGCATTAGCCTGCTAAAGCCACAGTTGTGAATTCAATCCTGGAGGAGGCTATTTAGGGGCCTGGGGCAATTAAATTTAAAAAAAAATCTGTGAGGAATGGTGATAGGTCCTGCCAAGAGGACAGAGGACTGGACTGGACTTGATGACCTCTAAAGGTCACTTCCAATTCTATGCAATAGGTATGTCTCCATATATAGTTAACTGGGCAAGGTTAGCCTGAGGTTGGAATTTACTTTACCTTCATTGCCTAGTGATAAAACTAAAGAGCCTTGCCTTCACTGTGTTTTCACAATGGACTAGTTCATATGGTTAGTTCCCTTGTGGTAAAAAATACATATTTTATAAGTCAGGTTAAGGCCTGATATAGAAGCCTGACAAGGGAACTAACCATATGAACTAGTTCATTGTGCAGCCCCAAGTTTACAGTCTTGGTTCGTAATGACTGACATCTCCATATTGCTTTCTGTTGTTTTGGCTTTAATCTGAAGTATTGAAGTTGACTGCTGTGCCTCTGGAGCTGTGTCTACATGTGCACACTACTTCGAAGTAGTGGCACTAACTTCGAAATAGCGCCCGTCACGGCTACACGTGTTGGGCGCTATGTCGATGTTAACATCGACGTTAAGTGGCGAGACGTCAAAGCCGCTAACCCCATGAGGGGATGGGAATTGCACCCTACTTCAACGTCGAAGTAGGGACCATGTAGTCGTTGCGTGTCCCGCAACATTGAAATTGCGAGGTCCTCCATGGCGGCCATCAGCTGAGGGGTTGAGAGACGCTCTCTCTCCAGCCCCTGCGGGGCTCTATGGTCACCGTGGGCAGCAGCCCTTAGCCCAGGGCTTCTGGCTGCTGCTGCTGCAGCTGAGGATCCATGCTGCATGCACAAGGTCTGCAACCAGTTGTCGGCTCTGTGTATCTTGTGTTGTTTAGTGCAACTGTGTCTGGGAGGGGCCCTTTAAGGGAGCGGCTTGCTGTTGATTCCGCCCTGTGATCCTGTCTGCAGCTGTGCCTGGCACCCTTATTTCGATGTGTGCTACTGTGGCGTGTAGACGTTCCCTCGCAGCGCCTATTTCGATGTGGTGCTGCGCAACGTCGATGTTGAACGTCGACGTTGCCAGCCCTGGAGGACGTGTAGACGTTATTCATCGAAATCGCCTATTTGAATGTCACTACATCGAAATAAGCTATTTCGATGTAGCGTTCACGTGTAGACGTAGCCTGGAAGAGCTTGATATGGGCACAGAACATAGTGATGATGCAGTGATGCATTCTGTAGTTGACTTCTGCCTGAGGTTGGTTTTACCAGAGATGAATGCAGCACAGAGGATTGTGAAGGTCTGCTGATAGTCTCTCTGCTGTCAGCTGATGCGTCACCTGGCTTTGTATTGGCTCCTGAAAGCCCATGACTCGTCAGAGCTCAGTATGTTGAACTATAATAAATTGTGCACATGTGATGGAATCAGAGGTAAAAACTTACATTTGTTACAGTACTCTTGTAGTGCACCCCCATGGGGTGGCCCTCAGGGAATGGGGTGAAATACTATAGTACCTGCATGGAATTTATAAGGGTAGAGTGGAGTGTGGGGGTTCAGGACAGGGGAGGCAGGGGGGCCTCTGGGCTGGGGGTGTTGATATGGAGGGCTGCAGGAGTCATGGAAGGAAGTTTGGGATGTGGGGGCTCAGGACAGGGGACTGTGTGTGGGGGCATGCCGGATTCAGGGTTGGGGTGTGTGAGGAGGGGCTCAGGGCAGGGCACTGGGGTGTGAGAAGAGGCTCAGGGCAGGGTACTGGGTGTGAAGAGGGGCTCAGGTTGGGGCACTGGGGTGTAAGGAGGGGCTCAGGGCAGGGTACTGGGTATGAGGAGGGGCTCAGGGCAGGGTACTGAGTGTGAGAAGGGGCTCAGGCAGGGTACTGGGTGTGAGAAGGGGCTCGGGGCAGGGTACTGAGTGTGAGAAGGGGCTCAGGCAGGGCACTGGGTGTGAGAAGAGGCTCAGGTTGGGGCACTGGGGTGTAAGGAGGGGCTCAGGGCAGGGTACTGAGTGTGAGAAGGGGCTCGGGGCAGGGTACTGGGTGTGAGAAGAGGCTTGGGGCAGGGTACTGGGTGTGAGAAGGGGCTCGGGGCAGTGTACTGGGTGTGAGAAGAGGCTCAGGGCAGGGTACTGAGTGTGAGAAGGGGCTCAGGCAGGGTACTGGGTGTGAGAAGGGGCTCAGGGCAGGGTACTGGGTGTGAGGAGTGTCTCAGGATGGGGCACTGAGGTGTAAGGAGGGGCTCAGAGAAGGTACTGGGTGTAAGGAGGGGCTCAGGACGGGGCACTGGGTGTAAGGAGGGGCTCAGGATGGGGCGCTGAGTGTGAGGAGGGGCTCAGGATGGGGCACAGGGTGTGAGGAGGGGCTCAGGGCAGGGGGGCTGAAGTATGAGTGGATTCAGAGAGTGCAGGGAGCTGGGGTGCTAGTCAGAGCAGGTAGAGGGGCTCAAGGCTCTTCTAAGATCTGTACTAGGAAGTTGCTTGCTGTTGCCTTTCATCCCACTCAGGGAGTGGGAGGGAAGCTCACAGCATGGGTCACTCACACCTCTGCCCCCTTCCCACCCCTGCACACCCCACAGGGACAGGCATGCATACACACTGTGTGCTTTGCTCCCCTGAGCACCAAGAGACCAGCAAGCAGCCTTGTTATATGAATCATGGGGGAATGGGGACTTCAGTTCTCTGCCCTCCCTCAATGGCTCCCTGGAGGGGTTCAGGGCTGGGGCAGTCCTGGACTGGTGGAGGAACACAGCCCCAACTGGCCCCTTTCATCCTTGGGAGCCCAGCTGGCAGCGAGCCACTCCTCCTCGAGCAGCCACACGTCCCAGCTGGCTCCTTCTTTCTTGCTGGAGCCACACTGGCCAGCTTTCACCTCTGGATGGAACTAATGAAATGCAGCCACTTCTGGGGTGAAACACAGAAACTGTTAACAGAGCACAGCAGCTATATATCACTGGTTGGAAGAAGAATACCTTATATGCTTGAACTGCACCATATCATTGATAGGGATGAATAAACCTTGAGACAGATCTATTAGTGTGCTTGTACAGGGTCATGATTAAGTTATAAGTTTTTCATCATCATCATTTCCTATCCCCAGTCATGAAATTAAGGAGACATTTTGGCTACATCTACACTAGCACACTACGTCAAAGTAGACTATTTCGATGTAAGATCATCGAAATAGGCTACTTCAACGCGTATTGTCTACACGTCCTCCAGGGCTGGTGCCTTCGATGTTCAATGTTGAAGTAGCGATGGAGAACATCAAAAGGAGCCGCCCCGGAAGGAAATGTGGAGCATCCACACACACAAGTGCTCCCCATCGAAATAAGGGGCCAGCAAAGCCCCAAACTGCTCCCTTAAAGGGCCCTTTCCAGACACACTCATCCTGCACAGCACAAGATCCACAGAGCCAACAACCAGTTGCAGACCCTGTGCACGCAGCATAGACCCCCAGCTGCAGCAGCAGCAGCAGCAGCAGCAGCCAGAAGCCCTGGGCTAAGGGCTGCTGCACGGGGTGACCATAGAGCCCTGCAGGGGCTGGACAGAGTGTCTCTCAACCCCTCAGCCAATGGCTGCCATGGTGGACCCCGCTATTTCGATGTAGCAGGACGTGGATCGTCTACACATGCCCTATTTCAACATTGAACATAGAAGTAGGGTGCTATTCCCATCTTCGGATAGGAACAGCGATTTCGATGTCTCGCCGCCTAACATCGATTTCAACATCAAAATAGCTCATGGCACGTGTAGATGCGACGCATACTATTTCGATGTTGTCCCAGCTACTTTGAAGTAGCCGGCTAGTGTAGACTCACCCTTTATATTTTAAACAAAGGAAATACAAGAGATTTTTACCCCATCTTCTTGTAGCCTTCTTTTACTACTTTTTCAATGCATTGACTTCTTTTGTTGCTTTCTGCTTTAATGGACTCTTTAATGACTGAAGATCGTGTTTTCTGAAATGAAAAGATCAAAGAAGAGGTCAGAAGGACCAAAATAGCATCTTTTACTTTGGTTATATTCCTCATAAGCAAAGATAGAGTGTACTTAAACCTTTCTCCTGTGTCGAGGACAGTAAATATTTGTGCTTGTGACTTCACCCTTCTTTTTGACTTAAAAAATAGCGTGTGGGGTCATTTCATTTCATTGTGGTTTCTAAATTTCAGTATGATTAAATCTAAGTAATAAGCTACTACAAAAGATATACCAATATTAGATGGACTTGTGTAAATGGAAGAAAGGATGCAGTTCCAATCTCCTGGGGCTTCCTAGCGGAAATGATTTTATTCAAAGAACTGAAGAATTAAGATCTCATTTGCTGGTAGACTACTCCTAGCCTTTCAATGAAGAAGGAAAAATAGTTCAAAATTAGAGGAATAGTTCATGGAAAATATGGGAACATGTCGTCCTGGAAAAATTAATAAATCAATTATACACGCAGCAAAATAAATAGAGGTTGTGGTATGGCTAACTTCGCTCCTGGGCTCCAGGCCTCTGTTCAGTCCACTAGCCCCAAGGCCAGGACGCCATTGCTCTTCATGAGATGAGGAGGGGGAAGGATGGTGGTCTGGGGAGAACCCAGACCCACCATTCATTCCAAGTTCTGGCCCAGGGACCCTGTGTGGCTGCTGCCGGTGGGGAAGCATTCCCCTCAATATGGACACCGCAGCTCTTCTTCCTGGGCCTCTTCCCCAGAGGATCCCCCCCTCCCCTCCGCCCATACCTCCTCCAGGTAGTGGCAGCAGCAGTAGCAGCAGCACATTCCTCCTCCTGGATCAATTCCCCCTGTTTGATCAATCTGTTTCAGCCTCCTGCCAAATCTCAGGGCCACCTGGATAGGGGCCTTAACCTCTTGCTGCTGAGTACTCCTCCCCTCCTCTGCTGTTTCCAAAAACTCCCCTTGCTTCTCTACTCTCACCAGATGTAGCCAGATGTAGCCAGTTCTGGATTAGAGAGTTTCAACCTGTATATTTGCTTGCAAAAATCTCCACATACCAGTCCATTTTTTAAAATATTAATGTTTAAAAGGTATGCCTGGTTTGACAAATATGAGTTGGATCAGGAGTTCTACTTAATTTAATAAAATTGCCAGAAGCAACATCTTCTGGATGGTTTAAAGAAGTTCACTCTGGCTATGTCTACACTACAGCAATCTGTTGACGGATGTCACTGTCGGAAGAGCTCCACTAGCAAAACTTCTGTTGACAGATCGCATCTACATGTAAAAGCGGTTGAAAAGAGCAATGTGCTCTGTCGACAGAGAGCAGCCAGATTGTCCAGCCTTCTCTTGACTGGAAGCTCTGCAAACAGGGCTGCCTGGTGAACCGGAAGGTTTGTCTGTTGACAAATGGTCTCTGGCTGTCTACGTTGCACTTTTGTTGACAGAACTCTGCTGACGGAAGCGTTATTCCTCAACACAGAGAGGGACAACACTGTCAGGGAAGGTGCTCTGTTTTATCGAGATTGTCAGCAAAATGCCTTTTGTGTGTGGATGCTCCCTGAGTTTTGTCAGCAAAAGCCCAGTTTTGTTGGCAAAATTGTGTAGCGTAGACACGGCCTCTGTGTTATAGCAGTATCCTGATAAATAAGGAGATTTGCTTATTCCTTCTCTCCATAACTTTTCTCTGAACAAAAAAAAAAAACAGCTAGCTATTGTAGCAATCATAATTTTGCTTGTGATATCAACATGGCAATGATTTTAAACCTGTTAAAACTTCCTAAATAAATGAATAACTGTAATTCAGCACCCTGCCCCCTAAAAATCCTATGTATTTTCTTGATCTATTCTCTTCATAATTCCTGCAATTCACCATTTGTATCATGCGAGCAAAGAGCCTGTAGATAGTTTAATAATCTTTTCTTCAGGGCCCATAAGAAGTGAGCTAATTGCATCATTAATGTTTAAACAATGTGTTCCTCCATCTGTGTGTCCCATTTAATTTATCTATCACTGTGTCTGTCTTGTGCAGCTGATGGACAGAGACTATCTTTATTTTGTGTCTTGTACAGCATTGAGCACATTGCCTGAGCTTTCTAAGAGCTTACTAAATAACTATTAATAGTGTATTAATAGTGCTAATTGTAATATTTGTGAGACCAGGTAAGCAAATTCCTTCATAATTAGAGTTCACAAACTTCATGGGATCTGGCATAAGAATAAGCATATCATTCATTTCTGAGATTTGCTGCACTTTAAAGTCATTACGAAGAAATAATGGTTTGCAGAATCACATTTTTGTGGGGTGTGAAATTAACCTAACTCATCATTATATGCAGAAGGAGCTTGTGCCAGAGGAGCTAAACCATCTGAAGGGCTAAGAACCTAAAACCCTGATATTCTTTCTGCTTCCACAAGTGTAAACCAAGAGCAATTCCTCTTAGAGATACACTGGCTTAAAGGAGAGGAGAATCAGCTTTTCTATCTGTGGTATTATGGAAATCAATGAATTGCACTTAGACCTAACACCTTACAGTAAACTCCCAAAATACCCAGCTTCACATTGCACCTAACTCACTTTAGCATAAGTTAAGCACAACTTGAAGCTGCTCTGCAGCTGTCAGCCTTCTTAGCTGCCCCTTTTCCCTTTCTTCCCCCAGCAGCACCACTGTCAGGCTGATAGCTGCATCGCTGGGGGAAGGCAGGGAGAAGCAGCCAAGAAACTGACCAACCCTGGTGAGCTGTTCAGTTTCCTGGGTCCCACAAGCAGTGGGGAGCAGGGAACCAAGTGGCAGCTTGAGCAAAAATTTGAGTTACAGAGGGGGTTGCAGGAACTCAACCCCCGTGTAACTCAGGGTTTTACTGTATAGTCACATAACTTTATTTTTAGGGTGACCATCCGTCCTTGGCAGGACGGTCCCGTAAGTCCTGACATTTTATAGAAGGGACTAATTGTTCTGTATTTGCTGCACAGGTGCAGCTACAGGCCTGAGAGCACAGTACATGTTCTCTGCAATAGAGGGAGCCAGCCGGTTAGCCTGCTTTCCCCTTCCCCAAGGCAAGGAATGTGTGGGGAGTGCCGCGGCTGCCCCGTCCCTGCCTCTTCCCCAAGGCTCGGGGAAGGGGGGGAGTGCCGCCCCCCATCCTGTATGTGGCCTTGGGAGATATGGTCACCCTATTTATTTTGTACTGTATTTTCTATGTGAACAGTAGCCAAAAGTACTTTTTCAAAGGCTAGTAATATAGTATAAGTTAATTATTATCACACATGTCCCTGCTGCTGCAATAGTCTTCTCTTAGTTTCCTGTTTTGTGGAATACCTTTCCTGTGTCCTGCTGCCTCACCCACTCCTCTTCTTATTGCATATCTCACCTGAAAAGTCCCTAGTCATGTAAAGAGAAACATAGAAAAGCATCAAACAAAATGAATGACACCTAGCAAGGGGCAGATGAGGCAGCAAGATAAATTATGCCAGATTCTTAACACAATATGAACAATGAAAAGGAACAAAAGCCAAGATAGAGAAAGAACAAGTTAAAGAATACCTAGGAAGTGAGATGTATTCAAGTTTGCAGGGCCCAATGACATTTGTCCTAGAATGCTTCAGGAACTAGCTGAAGCAATCCCTGAACTGTTAGTGATATCTGTGAGAACTGCTGGGAGAAGGGGCAAGGTCCCAGAGGACTGAAGAATGGCATGCTGTCTCTTTAAAAGAGGCAAAGAGGACCTGGAAAATTACAAACCAGTCAGCCTAACTTTGATACCTGGAAAGATAGTAGGACAAATTATTAAACAATTATCATTTCTGAGCAAACAATTTATAAGCACCTTTGGGATAACAGGGCAACAAGTAATAGTTATCCTGGATTTGTCAAGGCCAGATCATGCCAAACCAACCTAATTCCCTTCTTTGACAGTCACTGGCCTATTGCCCGGGGGTTGGTGAAGATTTATACGTGATATATCTTGATTTTAATAAGGCTTCTGACACACCATCCTGCATGATATGTTCACTAACAAACTAAAGAAATGTGTTCTAAAGTAAATTTTTATAAAGTGGTTGCAAAACCAGTTGAAAGTCTGTACTACAAGAGTTGTTATGGTCAAATGAAGGGAAGTATCTAGCAGCGTCCTGCAGGGGTCTGTCCTGGCTCAATGCTATTCAGTATTTTCATTCATGATTGGATAGTGGAGTGGAGAATATGCTTATACAGTTTGCATCTGACAACTAGCTGCATAAAGAATAGGATTAGAATTCAAAGTGACCTGGATAAATTTGAGAATTGGCCTGCAATCAACAAGATGAAATTGAATAAAGGCAAATGCAAAAGAAAAAGTCTTAACACAGAGCTGCAAAATTGGGACTTGCTGGCTAACTGGCAGTACTGCTGTGAAGGATCTGAGAGTTCCAGTGACTCACAAGTTGAATATGAGTCCACAAAGTGAAGCAGTTGCAGAAAAAGCTATGGTCATTTGGGGTTTATTGTCACATGGAATGTCAGGAGAGTAATGGTCCTGCTTTGCTTATCACTGGTGGCGCCTTAGCAGGAGTACTCTTATGGTAGGACAAGAGGTATTTGGTCTGATTTGCAGGAAGGATTAAAAGGTGGGACTGAAGTAATTGGCTAAATCTTCAGCCAGGAAGATTAGATTTGCTTTTAGGACAGTTGTTCTAAGTATAAGGGCGGGAAAGCTCCAGAACATTACTGAAAGTTTCTGAGAATGGGTTAAACAAATATTTGTGAGGAGAGGTGTAAGTTTATTTGGTCCTGCATCAGCACAGGGGGGCCAGACTACATGGCGTCTCACCATCCCTTCCAGCCATACTTTTCAGATTCTATCAAACACAAGGTTGAGTGTTGCTCAGATACAATTGTGATAGACTTTGATGTAAAACAAAATCTACAGTAATTTTTGTACATTGTGGTTAGTTAGAGCTTTATTGAGATAGCTTGGACACCAGCTTCTTTATCAGTATTCCTAAAACTACTCCAGTATTATATTGTTGTTTTTTCTTCTGTTTAAGTAATTGGCTTTGGATATGACATTCTGATTAACTGCCTGCATTATTTCAGACTGTGTATGTTTGTAGAGTGAGTGACTACATGTAACACATTTCTGCAAACTGTTAGCTAAAAAACCAAACTCACAAAAGAACATCAGGCTCTCCTGAGGCTCAAGTGATAGAGCCAAGTACCTAACTTAGTTGCTTAGGCTAAAAAAAATGAGAATAAGGGTGTTTGGTTCCTGCAGACAGTCTGGATTTGACTTCCCTTTGCTGAGCTGTGTTGTTTTTGTTTTTTGCCTGGAGGTCCTCTTTTCGTGTGTTTCCCACTCTATCACCACCTCAGGAAGTGGAGCTACGGAAGCTTTCTCAGGCTCTTTCTGTCAGTGTCACTTCAGCAAATCCCTGAATGCACAGTTGCTCAGATGTCAACAAGTTTAGGTCCTCCTCAGCCTGACACTGGCATTCTGGTGCTTCATTTATTGGCAAGGTTCTCTGCCTGGCGTAATTAATTTGTTCTGAATCCCAGCTTCGTGACATATGAAGACTCTTTCATGAACTCACTTGTGTTATACATTGCTGTGTGGGAACGTTGTTGGATGGCTACTTTTCAATTTTACTTTTCCTTTTTTGAATTTTTTTCTTGATTAACATTTCAAGAACCTTTTATTTCCCTTTTCGTACCAAACTTCATGATTCAAGTGACAGCAGAGGTTTGTTGAGTAGTTTTCAGCGGTTAACCTTCCCCATTGCCAAACCAAACAGGAAGAACCAGATTGTGGCTGACCCTCTGTTAGCCGGTGGCCGGGTAATGTGCGGTGAGGTATTCCCCTGGGTCCTAAACAATCCAGTTTTTTACGGTTAGAGCAGGGAGCTCCTAGCACTCTCACCTATGGCCAGGCTGTGGTAACCAAATGGTTAAAGTTTCTTTTTGTTGTGCCGGCTGTGTTGCAGTGATAAAAGGGTAACAGCAGTCAGGCTTAGATCTTAACTAGTTACAGGTTTATTTAAGCTACAGTTATAAGCGTGCAGTTACAAAGGCTATTGTCTACTTCTTATATGCTAGCAAAGTACAGGTGTTAACAGGTTACGTTACAATCCAATACAAAGATATCTGTTACCATCTAACACAATGATATCTTGGTACAACGACATCTAGTTACAGAGCTCTAATTCTTTAACTGTGCACAAAAAGAAAGGAGACCTTGCATGGGTATATCTTACCCTCTCTGCGTCTCTCGATACCAGCGTAGCCAAGCCGGATCGGTCACTCAATTCCACGGTAAGACGAATACGAGGTTGGGCGTCCCCAGTTGCGGACCTCGGGAAGCAATCACCTGACCCGACCCGCAGGTAGTTGGTGGAATGCACTCAAAGTTAGAGTTCTGCTGGGCCCACCTTTATACTCCTTTTAGGTTACGTATTCTCTTTCTTATCTAAGGTGCCAGATCGTACTGGTCTGTCTTTTGTGACGCCAGTTTGTTACAAGGGCAATTCTTACTTAATTTGCACTTGTAAGACAGGAGATAAGCAATTTAGGAGTACAGGACATTCTTTTTGTGTGGGCGGAGACTTCCTCTTCTGGGATGGCTGTGTGGTCATCATATCCATCAATGCCAGCTGGGGTGATTTCCTGAGGTTCCCCCCCCTCTTGTTGACAGTTTGGCCTGTTAGCCCTCTATCTGTACTTTCTGTTTCTCAGGGTCACGATGAGCTAGCACATCTGGGCCTCAATCAGAGGCATCAAAGACTGTGCTGTCAGCAGCCGTTTCCGTGCCCTGTGTGCTCCTCAGTGGGGTGGGGGGGCAGTGAGCAAGCTGGCTTGTAAGGGGGAGACTTTGTCTGGCTACACCCTCTGAGGGACAAGAGTGTGAGGAGTCTTTTCCCTCAGAGCTGGGAGGCAAGGATCCAGAATGGTGGTGGGTTAGCCCTGCCATTGGCACTAGCTTCCAGGCCAAAGTGGAACCATATGTTAGACTCTGTCCTGTGCTTTAAATGAGCTAAAGGCCAATAGAATGTAGTGCCTTTATTGCTCGGATTTTCTGACGCTCATCACCAAAATATCTGAGTACTTCACAAACTGGTAGCACACTCCCATAGTGGGGTAAGCATCTGTGTCCAAATTAACAGAAAGTTACTCAATTTATCCACACATTGCTCTGTTGAGGTAGAGCAATGAGTTTATTTCCATTTGTATAGCTAGGGAACTGAGGCACAGAGCAATCATGTGACTTGCCCAAGGTCACACTGGAAGTGTGTGGCAGAACCAGAAGGAGAAGCTAGATCTCCTGATTTTGGCAGGAGAGCTTTAACAACAGAAATGTCCTTCCTTTCCAGTCACTTTGTGCACCCCTGGTGAAGCCCCATCTTGAACAGAATGTTCAGCATTGGGCACCTTGGTGCCAGAGTGACGTCAAACAAGTTGAAAGTAATTTATATAAAAGTAACAACAATGATTATAGGGATGTGGGAGAGTAGAGATTCTTCTGAGTAGAGGTTAAAAATCTGTAATACGAATAACCCGGTGAAAGCATGGTTAAGGGGTTGGGAGAATATGTTAATCATTCAAATGTATTTGAAGCCTTTCAGCTTCCAAGAAAAAAAGGAGCTATAGGCTGTGTCTACACGAGCCCCCAACTTCGAAGGGGGCGTGGTAATTATGGTGTTGAGAGATGACTAATGAAGTGCTGTGGTGTATATGCAGCAGTTCACTAGGCTAAATCTCCCCACCCCCAGCAATTTCGAAGTGAGCAACTTCGAAGCTCTGGCTTGTGTGTAGTCACGGGTCAGCCGCAGATACTTCGACGTGCCTGTGCTCCTTCGAAGTCCCTTTACTTGTCAAAATTTTGAGGAGTAAATGGACTTCGAAGGAGTGCAGGCACTTCAAAGTACTCGCGGCTACACTAAGAAGAGAGGGGACTGGACTCTTGAGTTGCCTTCTAGTTCTAGTATTCAGTGATTCTGTGCAAAGGAAAAATGAACATAAACACAAGTTCTTCACTGTGAAATCTATGAGCTTCGTCCAGTGTTTGTTTGGAGTCAAGTGGGAGTATTTCCTTCAATTTGAACAAGTGTCAGATTAGACCTGATTAAACGATGGAAGAAGGAACTTCCTTATTTTGTCTACTGTACAATGCCCACCATATTCCCAGTACTAAACAAATCATTATTAATAATAAAGAATTGAAAGCACCATTGTCTGAGATGTTTAACATTAAACCAGCCAAACAGCAAGGAAACACACATCAGGGAGCAATCGTTCGTGGCATGAAGACAGATTAGATGACCTAGTTGTGATTTGTCCTTTGATTTCTGGCATTTTGTAACTGTTGGCATATTTGGATCTTTTTCTGGCATGTAAATGCAGGTATTACTAAAGAAAATAGAATTTTCTCTATAACTGTGGAAAGGGCGCATGAACTTGTCTCTACCTTTGATGACACTGGGCCCTAGATCATAGCCGGGGGGGACAGATGGACATGAACTTAATCTTCTAGTGATTACAAATCACTTCAGCAACCAATGGTCTAAAATTACTTTTTCTCAAACTTGCCATCTAGCAAGCCACATGGTAGCAATTCAGCAATGATTTAGTGTTACCTAATTATAGGGAAACCTCTACAGGAAAATAAAAGACCAGAGGGGTTGGGAAAGGCTAATTAAAAAAACAGATTGAAGAACTGGTTATTGTAAAACAAGGAATCTGCACAGCCACATGTAAACACAGTCTGAAAAAAACAGTTCAGGCAGTAGATGAAATCTGTTAATAATTCAGTGGAAAGACAAGTCTACAGCAAAGAGACATTCAATTTTGCTCAACTACAGAAAGTGACTTCAGTGCTAGCGAAACTAGACTGATGGAATAAATCTTTCCTATTAACATGAGAGATAATTTTATGTAAATATATTGGTAGGCCTTCCAAGCAGGGCTGAGAGTCTTTGCAGTACCACTTAATGTGTTTGCAGTGTAATTGCATTTAGACCAAGGTCTTCTGAAGGAAATGGCTGACTAAATTAGCATTAACCAGGTTCCTGGGGGTGGGGATGAGGTGCATTGTGGGTAGTTGATCTTGCCTCCAGAAAGGACACAATGACACTGATGAGGCCAGCTGCTTACAAAGCACAGCATTAATTGGTTTTCCCAAATGGGACAAATTTTATCAACTGGGAAGTAGAAAATTTAAGGATCTGATCTGGCAGTCTTGGATTCAATTTCTTTCCCATCTGCCCCCTCCTGCCCCCACCCCGTTTAATTGAGTTCAGATATTTGTATACATTGCCCCAGTTTCTTTTTATGACTGGGATTTGAGAAGGAAACTTGAGTAGCTTCTGTAGGGTTTGAATACAGTTGTTCTTTCAAGGGACTTTTTGAGGGGTAGGCTTTCCTGAGAGTTATTTGTCTCTGAAGATGGGTTGCCTTAGTCCAAATCAGTAATCAAAGAAGCAGAATCCTGCAACTTAAAGAGTTGTTGAGAGAGGGAGGGAGTCACTCACAGGTAGATAGAAGTGGAGGTGTGTTTGTTAGAGATTCCCCTTTACGGTGAGTTCTTTGTCATATATTTAGTGAGGCTATGTCTAGATAAGAGCGATTTGGCAACAGAATTTTCTGTTGGAAGATATCTTCTGACAAAACTTCTGTCAACAGATCACAGCCAAACCGCCAAGCAGATCACGAGTGATCTGCTCTGTTGACAGAGAGTGGCCAGACTTGCCCGACCACTCTATTGACAAAAGAGCCAACTGGAAGTATAGCAGGCAAGGCTGTACTGTATCCTGGAAGCCTGTCGACAGAAGGGCCCTCAGAACATCCAGATCGGCTTTCCATTGACAGAGGCATTATTCCTCGTTGGAAGTGAGATAAGGCTGTCGACAAAAGTGCTGTGTTCTGTCAATTTACTGTTGACAGAATGCATTGGGAATTTGGACACTCCCCAAGTTTTGTTGACAAAACCCTCTAGTGTAGACATAGCCTGAGATTGTAACTGTGTCTGTTATTTATCCCTGCAGAGCTAAGAGCCCATGATAGTGTGACAACTATGAGCTGGATTCTCAGTAAAATTCTGTTTACACAAGCTGAGGATCTAGTCTAGTGTATTGGCTATAAACTTACAAACTTTACTCACAAGCTGCCAGCTGCTTGGACCCTGGGAGAGTGACCATCATAATAGTTAGTATCTTTTGTCTAGGGTACCAGTTAAGGCATCTATATAATATGGTGTCTCGTCTTTTCTTTACTTGTGGTTTCTGGGGAGGGAGTTGAAGAAGGTAGAAACCCTGGTCCATTGTCTCATGAAAATATGATCTATATATATTGTGGCTCAACCACTTTCACATGAGCAACCAGCCACCAATTAATCTTTTGGTGTTGGTTTGAATATGTAACAGTAATTCAGCCTGCCAAGTCAATTGTTCCCAATAGCAAGAATGCCTTGGTCTTCAGAAGAGGAGTGCACAGTAATGCTTATCCTTCCACAAAATGTAAGGCTGGTCAGAAGACCCAAGAACCTGGTGACCATTACAGACTCACTTCACCTCTCACTAAAGAAAAGGAGAAGAGTAGTCTTTTGGGCAATGTAGAGGCTTTGGAATGGAAGTTATAGCACTTGGTTGTCCAGAAATGTTGGTATTTTGAGCTAAATATTTCCTGGTAGTGTTCTTTAGACTTCACTGGGTTGAACAGTAGGGTGAATTTGGTCTTTTGCAGGGGTGGAGAAAGTGCCCCAAAAGTTACTTGAGTAAAAGTAAAGCTGCTTGGCCGGGAGGTACTTAAGTAGATGTCAGCAGTGTCTCTCTGAAAACTAAAAGTATATGCATGTGCGCGCACACATTAATACACGTCATGTCTTGATTGTACTCAAGTATCTAGAAGTGAAAGCAGCTGCACTTTTACTCAAGTAGCTTTTAGGGTACTTTTTCCACTTCTGGTCTTTTGGGCGTTCATTTCCCCATCTGTGAAACAGGGACATGGACAATTACATAGGGTCCTGGAATGCTACAGAGCTGAAATGTTAATGCAGACCTTAGGTAGAAGGTGCCATGGAGTACATAAATTATTATTGTTTTAATAATGGAACTGCTTCTCCTTCCTCATCGGTCTGAATCAAGGCTAATAGTGTTGATGTCAGTGGAGATACACCAAAGTTAAACTAATATAAGTGAAATAAAATTCAGGTGCATTATATTTTGTTTTTTGTGGACTGATCACAAGAAATACAGAAATCATGTGACTAGATACTAAAATTGAAACTGTCAGAAGCTTTTGTTTCTGAATACCTAAATGCCAAGTTTTGAGCGATACCCCTGCCATCAACATATACCTGGAAATACCTACTTAAATCAGTGGAGAGTTCTGCTCTAACTGGATGGCATGACAACTAAAAAGTCTGCCTTCTACATCATAGAATACATACCCAGTGAAATCCTTATTTGATACACAAAAATACCACAATTTGTTATTATTGCTGAGGAAAATAAATACCTAAAAATGGTCACTGAGAGCGGACATCATCAGATCCACAAGATTTTTGTCTTTTTTGAAGTTTCTTGGTAAGCTGTACAATCTAGGGCTTTGAACAGTGACTTTAGACTGGAGAACTGTGTAGTCTTTTGTAGGCCCTGCCACAGGTTGCTGAATGACCTTGAGCATTCTGAGAGCCTGAGTTAAAGATATCACAACAGTGCAGCGTGAACCTCTATAAACAACCAGTGGGTCTGTTATTTGCTTATTCAATTGCTGATACTTTCGATAGGGAACCCATCTGATCCATGCAAATTTGTCCTCCTAATTTCTCCAAGCAATAACTTACACTTCTTGGCTATGTCTACACTAGCCCAAAACTTCGAAATGGCCATGCAAATGGCCATTTCGAAGTTTACTAATGAAGCACTGAAATACATATTCAGTGCCTCATTAGAATGCTGGCAGTCACAGGACTTCGAAATTGACGTGGCTCGCAGACCCGTGGCTCATCCAGATGGGGGTCCTTTTCGAAAGGACCCCACCAACTTTGAAATCCCCTTATTCCTGTCTGCTGATAGGAATAAGAGGATTTCGAAGTTGGTGGGGTCCTTTTGTAAAGCAGCCCCGTCTGGACAAGCCGCGTGGCTATGAGCCACATCAATTTTGAAGTGCTGCAACTGCCAGCATGCTAATGAGGCGCCGAATATGTATTTCAGCGCTTCATTAGTAAACATCAAAATGGCCATTTGCATGGCCATTTCGAAGTTTTGGGCTAGTGTAGACACAGCCCTTTATGGTATATGGAAAGTCTACGTTATCAAGGCCAGCATATCTGTATGCTTATCTGAGGATTTAATGCTCTTAAACCAGACCAGGCAGTATTTGGTACATTTTCATCCTCCTCTGTTCTAAAATATGTTTCATCCTTAATCAGACCAATACTGTCAAGACACTATGAACTTGAGTGGTTTATAGCCATGTCAGGATATCATTGCCCTATAGGAAAGAAGATAGCTAAGAACAATATATTTGCCAGAGGCTGAATATTGCAAGAGTAGAAAAACAATACCCAAGTCAGCAAGAGCTATGTGCCTCCATGTGGGGGCATGTCTGGTGTACTGTATTCTACTGCTTATGGCATTAGGCATCCCTGTGCGCAGGCATTCACGGCAAGTTAAGTTGGGGAGGACCCACTCCATCTTCGAGATGATTCACCATTTCTTGTCATTTCTTTCCTTCCTGCAGCCACGCGTGTGTCATTCGAGGTCAGGTGATCACATCAGATGGAACCCCTCTAGTTGGAGTGAACATCAGCTTTGCCAACAATCCTCTTTTTGGATACACAATCAGCAGACAAGATGGCAGGTATGGTTTCTGCTGTACATTTTACAGTATGTAAGCACCCAGGGCTGTGTAGAATGGAGCTAGCACTGGAGAGTGACTCTCCCAGCAAATACACACCTCTGGTGCAACCTGCAGATATTATGGTTATTGTTAGTATTAATACTGATATTATTTTAAGGTGTCTAGAAGCTCTGGGGAGCTCAAAGGTGCCAGGTATTGCCCAGGCATGTAAAGAAATGATGGTTCCTACCCCAAACTGCATATTCTTAATTCCTTTATACAGAAATTACAGAAAGATACATTATTGTTAGAGGCAAGTGGTAAAAATCTGGACAGTTCCACTGAACCATAAAAATATCCTTGTGAATTGGGCGAGTCCTACATTTTTTCTTTTGCCTGTCAATACTAATTGCCTCTCTCTTCAAAGCTTTCAAAAGCTAACTGATGGAGCTGCACATACTCTAGCTAATGGTGATTAGTACTAACACTTTACGGAGGGTGACCCAGCTGTGCTGATTTTAGCAGCTCCCCAGTCTGACATTAGCATTGAGGATTTGGCTTGACCTGGCTAGAATAGGCAACAGGGTGATAAGGAAGGCAATGAACACTTAATAGACATGTGTGCTTTGTGTTGGCTAGGCAAGTTCCCATGGGACTTGGTGCCCACTGAAACTTCAAGAGATGTTCTCACCAATAGTCCATCTGCTGGAAAATGCAACAGCAGAATTTGAGCGATAGGAACGTTTCCAAGGAAAACAGATTATCTCAGTTAAATGAGCATAGTGTCTCTTATAAGGTGGTGGTTTTGCAAGTCTTGTGGTTTAGAAACTATTGAGAACACTGTGGTGCTAATCCATTAATCTCAGGCCTGGTCTGCACCTAAAAATGTAGCAAACGTAGCTACATTGCTCAGGACTGTGAAAAATTTCGCACTCTGTGCATCTTATTAGGTTGAGCTAATCTCACTGTAGACACAGCTAGATTGGCAGAAGAATTCCATCAATCTACCTACTGCCTCTCAGGTACGTAGAAAAACCTCTTCTGTTGATGTAGGAAGCATCTGCAGGAAAGCATTCCAGCCACACAGGTGTAGCAGCAAAGTTGTGTCACTGTAATGTAACTAGACCGTCAGTGGAGCAACTCCTGATTTGCACTCATGAACCTGATATCAGAATCTATAGGTCAAATTCACAGCAGTCTAAAGATGCTAGGTGTTACAGAGGCATATAAAGAAATTATGGTTCATGCCCCAAACTGCATATTCTTCATTGCTTGATATAGAAATTATTGGGCCAAAATAATTAAACCTGTAAGATGCAGTATTGCTAGAGGTAAGTGGTAAAAATCTGAACAGCCTATGCAAATAAAAGTAATAATGTCTACAAAACCTTTGACCATAGATAGGCAGCTGATGTTCTGGGACTCCCTGTTTTTCATGCTGACCAGTATCAGCTCATTATTTCCTTGCGTTCTGCCAGTTGGTCTTCACCTAGTGTCTGTAGTCTTCCACGTAGACTGTTAACTCTTTGGGGTGGGGCTCTTCTCTTTGTTCTTTGTTTGTTCATTGTCTAGCACTATGGGGTCCTGATCTGCCCCAGGGGATTCTAAGCAAATAGCAAGACTGGCATTGCCAGGACTTATATGGGCTCTCTGGACAGGCATGACTTTTACCACCTACAAGATAAGTACAGTACGGGCAGCACAGTTGAGCAAGCTTCTCCGCACAACGCCAAGCCATGCTTCAATATTCTTCTATATGTGCCACTCCTAGAAAGACAAGTGAAATAGCATATCACTCCTCTGCTCACTCACTAACTCACAGACATACTTTCTTCCACCATCCAGGCCCTTTGCACAACTTAAACATCTCTCTCCCACCAGCAGATAATATCCATAGTGGAGGGGAGTTCTCTGTTCATGTAAAGCTCAACTTGCTCTTACACCACTGCTTTTCCAACCTCAGTGTAGTGGGGCAAGGAGAGGGGTGGCCAGTGTGCCAGTGTGCTCTGCCAATTCCCAGTTAGCAGATTGTCCCTAGGGAAAAGCCATCTGACATAGGATAGAGCTGCTTCCAGGAGCTTGCTGCCAAGAGCTGTAAATACAGGATCCATCACCAGTACTAAATTCAGTTAAAGTAATATAGAGACAGTGATCGGTGGTGCCTGAACATAGAGTATATAATCAAAATAAGTCCCATCACCAGGCTAGCATGCCTACCCCTAACTCCTGCCACCCCCAAAAAAACAAAAACTCAGAACAGGTGGAGCTAGGCAGCTTTTGCAGTGATTTCCCTTCATTATGTTCTATGGTTGTGTGTGTTCAGGTCTAGTGCTTTGTGCTAACAACATTTCAGAACATAATATTCAACAGATAGTCTGATTACATTACTAAGTATCTTGAAATGTACAAATGAGACTATAATTGGCCCCAAAATATTTGTCTTTGACATTTGCTCTTATATTTTGTTGCCTGATCAGGCACAATGCTACATCTGTGTGCACTGGAAGGAGATAGTGTATGAATAGGTCAAAACATTATTCCTCTAAAGAACCAAAATCATTAATTTTTCACTGATATGACATGAGAGCTACCTAGAACATCACTTGAAACGTTGATGGTACCATGGTCTAAAGGTGTAAGTTCAGGGTGGAAGTCAAGAAGTCCCGAACTTTAGTCTGCTGATGGGTGGCTTTTAGATACATTGTTAACCTGCCTGTAAAGTGAAGATAACACTTTCTTCCTGCCTAGCTGAGATGTTTGTGGATTAAATACTCCAAGTGCCATGGTTTCAATATGTAAAGCATTATTGCTATTATAGTTGCTGTTCTATAATTCAATATGTTACAACAGCGGGACTCTCTTCTAATAATCTTTTCAACAGAACAATTTTAGTCAGAGACAATGTCTACACAAGTAATTTTCACAGATGTGACTGAATCAGTTTAGAATCCAATTTAGTTAAATCAGTGCAACCCCCTTGTAGTCTCAATATAAGAAGGTTCACGCAAGGGAACTGTGCCTATTTAACTAAATTGGTTTCTAAACTGATCTAATTAAATCAATGCAACTTTCTTGTATAGACAAGACCAAAAAATGAGTTTCATTATTACTAGAATTCCAATTTTCAAATTGCAATGAACTGTAACAAATTAGGACTTGAATTCTGCTTCACTGTAAATAGTTTCACTATATTCTAACTTTACCCTTTTGTCACATTGGTCAACTGTAGACTCCAGAGTGAAATCCTGGCTCGACTGAAGTCAGTGGCAAAACTCCTATTGACTCCAAGGGATCCAGGATTTCACCCCAGATTAGGTTATACTAAATAACCCCAGAAAATGAGACTATATTAAGGGTCCATATGTGTCCTCAGGCTGTTTGTCTTGATACGTATATCTTTCTGATCCCAGGGCATAAGAATAAACCCACAATTTTCAGAATGTACAACAGGTTGAACATCTTTTGTCTGGCACCTTCGGGACCTGACTAGTGCTTGATGAGAGAATGTGCTAGACCACAGGAGGTCAGTATTGTCTAGCACATTACCAATACTTCCATTGCTTATTGAGCTCTTAGAAGACATTTGGGGTAAATTACAGCTAAAAAACAGCACAGAACACTAAGAACTAAGACTGGTGGCTGCAAGCAAACTTTATGGGACCACAGAAAGCTAGGCCACACCCATGAAAAGTGGTTGTCCAGCTAACTAAAATCATGTTGGATTACGGATGTTGTCAGACAAAAGAGTTCTGGATTAGTGAGGTTCAACCTGTATTGTATATCTGACTTTTTTGTGACACAGACCTCATAGAAGGACTGGGGAGCTCAGGGGCTTGGTAATGGCTTATAAACTGTATTGGGTATGTTTTTAAGAGAAGCCAAACACTAAGTCCATGTAGCTAATATGACATTTTGCAAAGAGAAGAAAGACATATTGAGACACTCAGAGTACCCAAAACTGTGAGTTACCGTGTTACCCTCTGCCTCTAGGAAGAAGTGGCCTTTCCCATGAGTGCTGAATGTCAGCACCCTAACACCACCAGCCTGTTAGCCACTCAGGTACTCTCCTCTGGGCATTGCCAGCTCTGTATTTGCCTTGTAGATTAATGCTAGGTGCACCCCAACCCTGAATCTCTTTGAATCATTCCCCTGTGGCATCTAGCCCCTCAGACTAGCTACTCACAGAAATCCCAGCTCCTCTGCTGTTTAAGAGAGTTGGCAGAAAATGAGAGAATGGTGGAATCAAATGGTTACAACACAAAACAAAATTACATAATGAGAAGTTGAGTCCACCCTTTTAAATAGTTCCCTTTCCTAAGTAGCACCTGCTCTCACAAAAAAAAATTCCGTCTGTTGCAGAGTTAACAAGATTGACAGGAACCAGGATCCAGTTTTTCATGGGAACATGGCTGCTCCCCAAAGTAGAAGGACACAGAGTGCTTTCCCTACTCTATGTCATGATGAAGTGGTCTTTTGTCATTATTCATAAGCAGCATGATACTCTGGCTGTTGTAATGTTCCTTTCCTAGCTCTGAGTGGTTTTGTTCATTTGCAGCGGTCTCTGACGTTTTTTCATCAAAAGTCTTGAGATGGAGTAAGGCAAGAGAGCCAAGTTGTGCATTAAATGACCCACTAACCAGGGCTGGGTCACAACTCCTTTCTGCTAGAATGGGCCATCACTAAGATATTTTATTCCCAGGTGGCTACACTTTTACTCCCAAGTCCATAAAGCAGGAGCATGCAAAGTGAGAAGGTGGACTCCCTGAGGGGGATGGGGCATGAAATAACGTACAGGTGGAGCACGGCACTATTGGCTGCTGCGTCTCAGGCCCATCAATCTGATCAAAAATGGTGAAATACATTACCATTTTTATGTAGGTGCATTCACATTTATATACCAATTTATAGTTTTTACAGTCTACAGACATTATTTTACATGTGCCAATTATTTTTCTTTCCATATGAACATAACCCAAATTTCTACCATTTTGGATTACATTAGGCAGGTTGGGGACAGGGGGGCTCTTCTAATTGCAGGTATGAAAAGTGGGGCCCAACATAAAATGTTTGCTCACCCCTGCCATAAAGAACCTCTTCAGCATAATTATATTATTCTTTAACGTCACTGGAGCATACGTTTCTCAATGATTATGAATCTTGACAAGTTATAAACTTTCTGTAGATACCTTGTATGCTACTCTTTAAGGATAAATATCCCACAATACATCTGTTTGGTGCAGTGAGTTCATCAGATCTGAGACGGGAGTTGTTTGCAAAAAACTAGGCTTCTAGGAAGCCTCTGAGTCAATCCCGCCCATCTCAAAGATCAGCAGCTCACCTGAGAGCCTTGTTCTAGATTTTCATCCTGAAGAGTTTTCTGATAGTAATTTTTATTTCACTGCTATGTTTGGGAGATTTTTTGTTCAGCTGGGCAACTTGGGGTATGTCTGGATGGTATTTGGAGCCCACACAAGCCCAGCCCACCCCCTTCCGTAAGCATCAAAGCCTTAGCCCCAGCCTGAGCTGCCACTTAAAAGCACTGTCTACACAGTTATTCCTAGAGCACTAGCAGGAGCCCCACTGCGCCGACTGGAGAGCTTGCTGCCATAGGCTCCCCAACTCTATATATTCATATCCTTCAGGGCTCAGCCATGTGACTTGAGAAACAGTACTTGATGAGTGGCGGTGTCTCTTGCTGCACAATGCAGGCCTCTGTGTTTTCACAGCTGCTTGAGTCTGACATTAGATCGATGCCTTCCTTTCTGGCTCGGGTTTCTCATCCAAGGGAGAAGCAAGATTTTTTCTCTCTGCAGGTTAACGTGCTTGACCAAAGCTCATTAGAGCCCAGGGCTCCTAGCCGCTCCACTTGCCAATGACAGAAGCAGAGGCATTTCTATAAATAAACAACTCCTAGTTTTCCAACGGTTGTTGAACATAATTTTTTTACGTTTATCCCTTCCTTCCTTTGCCCTCTTTAGTGCTCAGCCTTGTGCAAAGTGAGTTTTTCCCTTCTAGCAGCAGGGCTTGCCAAATGCTAATTGACTGTTAAAAATGTCCTCGTCAAAGCCCAAATGCTGTTCAGCTAGCTGGCAAAGAAGTTACCCATCAGGCTTTTAAACACCCAGTTACATAGGTCTGGGAAGCTGATGCCTCACTTGAAGGGCAGAATAAACACCTTACACATTTTGAGGATTTGACATGCTCTCTCCATGGACTTGAATAACTTTCCTTTCACAACTGCATTCACTAAGCAGAGTCAAAAATACAGCCAAATGAAGGCAGTGGATGAAAAAATAAGTCTTAACAGTGGCTGGCTCAGGATTGTTTAAAAATGTGGTTGAGCTCTTTATTGTTTTGCTGTGCTCCAGGACAAAGCTGTAAAGCTTTTTAATTAATTAAAAACTATTTTCTGCTTTTTTTTCCTCGAGAAATATCACCTACACCAAATCTGACCATTTACTTGAGAATGCATTGTAGGGTCTCAGGGCACTTTAGGGCTTGACTTCACTACTGGGCCACACCAGATGCAATATGTTGTTGGGACAGTATGCTCCCTTCAATATGTTACTCCACCTTAATGAAGGTGGAAGCTATGTCAGTAGGACAGCGTCTTCTGCCAGCTTAGCACTAGTGTAGACATCTCTTAGGTTGATGTAATTTGAGTCAGTTGGGGGGGCACCTTTTTCACACCTCTGAACATTGTAAGTTGTATCAACTTAAGCAGTAGTGTGGACAAACCCTTAATGTATTCAGGATGGTACTTAATCGCATGCTTAACTCAAAAGTTGTGGGTAGTACTATTGAAATCAGCAAGTCTATTCATATGCTGAACGTTATGAACATGCTTAAATATCATCCTGAAGCAGAGCCTAACATTTCAATTGGAAATGCCTGGGTGTTGTCTAACAAAGAATTCTTTTATCCAAAAGTTATTTAGCCATAAGTGTTAATTAGATATTGGGACAAGGAAACCAAAACCACAAGGACTTGAAGGCCTGAATAAAAACCCTTTCCCTCTCAAATTGTCTTCCACTTTCTTAGCTCTTGGGATGTGATCATGTCATCTTTTTGTCCTGTGTTTGTACAGTGCAGGCTATATATATTTACAGGGAAAAATTTCAAATCCACGAGGGGTCTGATTTTCATAGGCATTGTGGTCCCCTTCATGGGAGCTTTGGGTATCCAGCTCCTCTGAAAATCAAACTATTACTTTTGAAACCCAGTTACTGTAAGATCAGCTCCTTCTTCCACTCTCCTATCCCAAACTGATTTCCTTGCTCATCCATGTTCTCCTGGCACTAATGGATGGTGCTGTCACTAACACATGAAACAATATGTCACTTGGGTCAGCAATGGCTTCAGGGAAAACAACACAGAGCTGAAACTGTTTTCCAAGAAGTCTGTGCTATCTGTGACTGATATTGGATCCTAAACACTTGTTTAAAATAGTAATAAAATATTTGAGAGCCAATCACTCAGCAAAGCAATCATGAACATAAACTTTGTGTTTTAAAAAAGGAAGAGAACATGTTTTAAAAACTATAGTGAAAGCTTTGTTATCCGGCACTTCGTTAACCAGAAAATTTATTAACTGCACTAGCGGCATTGTTGTATGATGTCATCAGCAGATGCCTCTTTTCCCGTCAGCCTGCCTCCAGCACCTGCAGATAATGTCATCAGCTGGTGCCTCCTTCCCACTTTGCTTGAGTATCCGGCACATTCAGTTAACTGGCAACTGGCAATTCCCTTGAGTGTCGGATAACAAACTGTATATCTCTTAATTTAATGCCAAGGTCCATTGTTGCAATTCCTAGCTTTGCCACTTTCTTTTTTTTACCTTTGCTGTGCTTCTGTTTCTTCATCTGTAAATAGGTGTGTGTAATATTTCTCTAGCTCACAGGGTTTTGTGAGGGTTTAATGTTTAATTTAATATTTGCCCACATTTGTAAGGTGGTATGGATATGCCAAGTATCATTTGTCTTATTTTTATTTTTATTGTGTCTTTTAAAAACAGCTTTGATCTCGTCACTCACGGTGGGATTTCTGTTATCTTACACTTTGAGCGGGCTCCCTTCATCACTCAGGAACACACGCTCTGGCTGCCATGGGATCGCTTTTTTGTAATGGAAACCATAGTCATGAGGCATGAAGAGAATGAGATTCCAAGCTGTGATCTTAGCAACTTTGCCCGTCCCAACCCTGTGGTCTCCCCATCCCCCCTGACAGCATTTGCAAGTTCCTGTTCAGAGAAGGGCCCTATTGTTCCAGAAATCCAGGTATGAATCGTCTTTCTAAAGTGAAATATTTGCTCCTTTCATTGCTCAAGGCAGTCAAGTGGAGAGATACACATGGAGCTATACATGGCCGGGGTGTTCATCATGTTCTCTTGTTGTACTTGTTAAAACAGTTTCTGACAGTGATTTGGTCTTCATTGGCAGCTTTCCAGGAGCCAGCTTTTCTAGATGCCTTGCCTGATTTACATTATCCATTTACATACTTTTAAAAAATCAGAAATAGACACTGGGCCATAACACTTGTTTTTGTTCATCTCTGACAGACAGATAATTAAATGCTTATTCGCTGGTAGCAAAAGCTGCACTGGGTCTGCTTTGTCCTCACCTCCTGTCTACTGGCATAGAGTGGCTGGGTGACACATTTTAGGATGTAGGCCTTCCAAATATGTTTCAACAACCATTGTTAATATGTGAAATGGTGCTGTACTGCTCAGGGGCAGAGTCCCGTAACTGAACTTTCCCAAAGCTTGGGAACATAACTCTCAGTCTCCAAACCTGAAGAAAATATTGCTGGGAGTGAAATCTTTGCCTTCTTGAAATCGATACAAATTTCCCCTTCATCTGCCTAATTCTCACATTGTGTAACCTATATTATAAAGCTACCCTAGTGGAAAAGTGCTTGAAATTCTACCATTACATTCTATTAGACACACTTCTCAATAGAGAAATGTTAAAATTAATCGACATAATCATATTTGTTCTTTAAGGGACAAAGCAGTGCTTGTTATATTGCAAAGCCAAGTTTTAAGACATTTACAGAAGATTCCAAAGCACTCAGCAGTCTGAATACAAATGCTCTTTCACAGAAATGCAACAATCTCTGATGTATAGCATTGCAGTTATTTAACTACACCCAACAGAATATTAGTGTTGTTCAACTGACAGGGGAATTTAGGTAATCAGAATATCTTAAACTGGATTTCTGCGAGGACATCAGAGCTAATTCCTAAGCAGTCAGGCCCTTGGTTTATTCTGTCATCCAAAAGGCAACATGACAGTATTCAAATGTCATTGTTTCTCATCAATTTAGCGGTCAGAGTATTATGTGTGTCATGCTGAAGAAATTGGACAGAGTAATAGTTTCCTTGCTCAATGGAATGTGTGTGTGATAGCAAGGGAAGGAGTGAGTGGCTATAATAGAAACATGTAACTCACGTAATGTTTAAATGAGCATCAAGACGTTTCTACTTGTTACATACAAAATTGGCAGGCTTTGCTACAGCTGGGAGTTACTGACATTGAAGGGGTTAATAGAAAGCAGGAGAGAGAATTCTGAATGTGTGTCAGTCTAGTAGTGAGTTGGCCACTTGTGTAAAATATGCAGTACAAACACAGTGGCTGTGTCTACACTGGCCCCTCCCTTTTGAAAGGGGAATGCAAACACAGTGGATTGAAAATGCAAATGAAAAAAATTAGGAGGAAGGGTGGTTTCGAAAGCAGGGCTTCCTTTCGAGGAACACCATCTACACAGCTGTTTTGCATTTCGAAAGCAGCTCTTCCAGAAAGGCAAGTGACTGTTATTATGCAAATGAAGTACTGAACATGCAAATCAGCACCTCATTTGCATTTTTGATCGGCCACGTTTGCCTGCCTCTTTTGAAAGGGAGGGGCCAGTGTAGGCATCGCCTGTAAATGCATCTACATGCGTATAGCTACAGTACTAATTAACAGATACATAGAAATATGGGAGTAATTTCTGCCTCTTGTTACTCTTGGGAGTTCTAGGCAAATTCTGGCTCATCCTTTTTCCAATGGCATTTTCTCTGGGTGAGCATCACCAGGCTAGTGTTGATTGTGAAATCCAGCAAAGCAATATTCATCTTTTGTGAAAGTTCTGGTGATCCTAACTATTTGAACCAGCTCTTTTGGCAAGATCCTTTTAAGTGTATTGTTGGCATTTGTTTGATGTGTATGTATTATACAGTTGACCCTTCCTCTGAAATGGTCAATATCTAAGAGCGATAGATTGTGGCAGGGAGAAATAAAAATTTCATACACCACCTTGAACCAGACATTGCAAAACACCCTTTGGTGGCAATTATTTCTGGCTGGTGTTTTCTTGTGTGGCTCTGTATGTGAAGACAGATAGGATGGAGGGGACAGCCTTTTTTGTATCGCAGCTCATCTGGTCTCTCATTGAGCCTGGTGCCAACATAGCTTGTTGCTAAGCTTGTAAAATATATTTTAAAATTCCTGGGTTTTCCCAGATCTGTCATTTTTCACCCTCAGATGTGCATAGGTATGCAAATTGAAAAGGCTGCATTAGATAAAGTAAATATTTATGAATGTGGTGGAACAGTACTTCAACTTCCAGGATGCATCAGTTTGTCAAGTGCTGCTGTGCTCAGAGGTTATGAATTATCACTTGAAAAAGTGTTAGGTCTTTGATTATAGCCCCAAACAATGGTTTTTAGGTGCTTCATTTCCCAGATTGGTGATTATTTATAACTCAGAAGCTATGTAAGAGGCACACCCCACATGACTGAGGCTGAGTAAAGCTTCAAAAAACAGGAGTTGAATCTGGTGATTTAAGCCAAGCACTAGAATGAAGTTCACATTCCCAGGGGCTGTCCTTAACTCTGCTATTGACTGTGTGTGTACCTTTAGCAGATATTTTAAGTCCTCTGTCTTTCACTTATCCCATCCATGAAATGGGCAGGGTTGTTGTGCAGACTGGATTGTATTTATAAAGCATTTTTTCACATCCCTCAGTATCCAAGGTGCTATGCAAATGCTAAAAGCATAATTGTAGGTAGGGTCTTGTAGCAATGTCTACAGTTCAGATTGCCAAATATTTTCCATTATAAATCTCTGTTTTCAGTTGCTTACACACTTTCCATGCCAGCACTCTGCTGGAAGCTGATATTTGGGAGGAAAATTTTAGCTAAAATGATTCAGCCATTTCCAAGGAAAAGGTTAAGGGAAATACACTGTTGTGTGATGCCCGTATTTAAATAATGCATAGAGCCATTTCACAGAGAAGTTCTTGAATCCCTATGGTTTGGCATAGGGCCTGGAAATTTGGCAGGGTGACCACCCTCCTTTTGTGCCTTTTGCCAAGCCCATAAAATTTGCCCTAAACTAGCCAAATTATAACCTTCTCCAAATCCTAAATTCATATGTGCTCAATAGAATCTAGTTAGAGTTTAGCAGCCAAATTCTCTGAAGATGCCATTGGCACTGAGCAGGCTCAAACCCCAGGCAGCTATGGATGAGCTAGACTTTCTGCAGTTTCTCATCCAGTTTGGTGGAGACTGCAGTGGCACTGGGCAGTAGAACTTACTGCAGGACATCTTTGTCTCCTGGGCTCCGTGCTCCCCTGTGGGTGGCCAGACAAAATGGCAGTGGAAGAGGAAGAAGCAGGATACCTGAAAAACAGATGGGTGAGAAATGCAGAGATGGGACAATGTGAGAGCTCAAGGGAGAAGAGCTCAGAGCAGGAGCCAAGAACATGAAACGGGTAGGAGCAGAGTCATGGCAAGACCACAGGAGGAGAGCAGGGTAGGAAGAGGGGATGAAGAAGGAAAGGAACAGAAGGAGGGTGGAGTACAGGAGTGGAGGAAAGGAGTAGAGATGATGTTTCATGGGCAAGAGGTAGGACAGGAGGTGGAGAGAGAGGGCTGTGAGATAGATGGAAAGTGGAAAAAAGAAACATTGGCTGGAGGCATGATCATAAGCAGGCAGCTCCAGCTCCAGAGGGCTGGAGGGCTGGAGTCTTTTTCTGCTTGGATCCCATGGTAAGCACTTTAATTCCCTTCCCCACACATACACAGATCTCACAGAGACACATTCCTTGGTCTTTCTGCATAACCCTCCACATTGTGTATATTTGATAAATGATGCCTTGTAAATGGTCTTGTTTAGAGCTTCTCAGAGAGATTTTCTAAACACACATGTATGTGTCTGATTCATTGCAACTATGCTGTAGTTTTGTGTCTGTTCAGTCATGATTTAGCACCTCCTGCCCCTTTCTTTTCCTCAGGCCCTGCAGGAGGAGATTAATATTGCTGGCAGTAAAATAAAGCTGAGCTACCTGAGCAGCCGCACGGCTGGTTACAAGTCAGTCTTGAGGATCAGCATGACCCATCCCACCATCCCCTTCAACCTCATGAAAGTTCACCTTATGGTGGCTGTAGAAGGACGCCTTTTTCGCAAGTGGTTTGCAGCTGCCCCAGACCTCTCCTATTATTTCATCTGGGATAAGACAGATGTCTACAGCCAGAAGGTGTATGGACTGTCAGAAGCTTTTGGTAAGCTTTGTGTAACTGCCCACAGGCTCACTCAAACCTGGGATCTCTGGAGCTTAGTGGAGGCGCCTCTACAGCTTAAGCTAAAGGCCAGCTAGCTTTCAGCCTAGGCTGTAGAGGACCCTTATTCTTTCTCTGTGAAGTGGTCTAGGTACCACTACATGGAACAGTTAACCATACATAGGTGTATGGGTTACATTTGCACTTTGTGTGGCCCTCTACATCTATAAAGCAATTATCCAAGATGTGAGGCAATGCAGAATTGGGCTGTACATGTTCTCTGCACCAAATCTTAAATACAGCACCATCCATGGTTCATAGTCGGCAGGGTCTGCAGCTGAAAATACTGGAGTCCCAACAGATGGGAGAAGCTTCTTCTCTCCTGCCCATCTATCACTTGTATGGCTACAGCTCCTTCTCCTCCTGGTATGCATCACAGAGCCCACCCATGCAAAATATCATGGCTTCTGACTCAGTTGTCAGGGAAAGGACATCAAAGGTGACAGGACATTGAGCCTGCATAGTAACTTCTCATTGCCACAGCTGGGTGTTGGCTGCTCCCTATCTGACTGACAGCCAGCAAGAGGATTCTTTCAAGGAGCCACGTTCCTTCACTTACATTTGTGCAATCGGGTTCAGCCTGGCAGAGTAGATCAAGGCCTTTGCAATGGCAACAGCGTGATGAGAACCCCACTTCTCCCAGGGTGTCTACACTGTTACTTTAAAACAACAGACATCCACCCTGACCCTTCCCCTTGTTGCTCTTGGAACAGTTCAGGATTAGCTGTGGCCCTGCAGCAAGATTCCTCTTTGCTCTCTTGTAGTCTGAGTGCAGAGATGCCTGTCGTAAGAACAGCAAAGGGCCTCTTTGCCTCAGTCTGCAGAGACAGAGAATGTGTTAGGTACAGGGCTGAGCTTCCTTGCAAGAGGCTAGTGGACATGATCTGCTGAGGCTTATGAAACCCTGTTTCACAGCATAAGTGAAGCTCTTGGTGGAGCAACATATACAGATAATTCATAGAGAAAGGATTAGCTATCTAGTGTGACTTCAGGGGCCTGATTGTTATGAAGGCCTCAACCTGCCCTCCTCCTCGTGTCACACTCAGTAGCAGCTACAGTTTCAATGCCTCTCTATCTGGTTAATGGGAGTGAAAGTAAAGGCAGCATCTGAAAAGCAGGCCGTAAAAGGGTTGTGCTTTTAAGAGTGAGGTAGGAGAGCCAAGCCCTCATTTGGAGTCTCCTTCTGGGCCCCCTCTTCCCAAAAGAGATTGTACTGCCTGCTTCTGTTTCTGTTGTGACAAGTCTGTTCTATGCTGTGTCCTTGTTGACTAATAAACCTTCTGATGTACCTGTGAATGACAGGCGCATCTGACTGTGGATGAGGAGGGTTGTTCAGGGCCTGAAGACACCCCCCCTACTCCATAACATCTGAAAGTTATTTCTGGCAGTTATCTCCCAGACCCCTTCACTTTGTACTTGTGTTTTTGTATTATTCAACAAACCTCCAAAGGCTCGTGGAGGTTTAAAATATCATATTACTGGCCAAGGACACATATAGATGAGCACATATGTTTTCTCAACAAAAGAGCTGAAAACAGAATGGTAGCAGAAAGAGACAGGAAAGACCTTTTGATTATTCACTCCAACTCATCTCCCTGCCAATGCAAGACGGTTCCCTGTACTGCATTCTTTTCCATCCAGATGGGTCCTGCAAAGTGCCTAATGTCTCCTGAGTGGTACTGAGCTTCTTAGAGCTCAGCACTTCTCAGGAGACACAGAGCTCCTTATTTTACCTGCCAAGAGTTGTTCCATATCCTGTTTTTCCCTTGTCTCCTAAGCAGCGTAAAACTGAAGATCCTTACTCTGCTACAGGTACCAGTGATGAATAGGTTTTGGATCTTACTTCTTTTGAGGAAAACTTCAAGAAGTCCATGTTTCACCTGAAGCCTTCTTCTAGGTATTCAGTAAAATAATGGGCCTGATTCTCCTCTCACTCAAACTCATGTCAGAGTGATGTAACTCCATTGCCTTTAATGGATTTATTCCTGATTTCACCAATGAAAAGGAGGTAGATCGGGCCTGAAGACTCTCTGGAAATAATGAAAGCCAATTCATATTCAGCGCTTTTGTCTGTATTAGAGATACTGCCCAAATTAATCATTGTTCTGTCAGCTTCATTGGCACTTACTAACTGAGACCTGCTTCTTGGTTTTTTTAAGCTGGGCCATGTTTCTCTGCCTCAACACATTACTTTACTGCCAGGCAGCCTTAGCAAATGAGGTGATGAATAGAAGCGACATGCTACCATTCTGGAAGTCTGGGACCATTTTTGCTAAACCCTTGGGTCACCCATTGCTTTGAATTGTGTCTGTAAGTCAGCACCGTTTGACTATTTAGCAGATTTGTCCAACCTCTACTGCTGTGTTGACCTTTTTTATGCAGAGTGGCCTTTAAAGAGAATGTTAAGACTCTGCATTAATGTGATGGTATTTTAAATAGAATTGGCACTTGCCTGTAGAAATGGCCTTTCCCTCACCTAATTAAAGCTTTCAGCTCTGCTCTGGATGTGCGTTTCTGAGGTTGTTAACCTATGGGCTTCTTTTTTTCCCCTTTGCTCCCAGTTTCTGTGGGCTATGAATATGAATCATGTCCTGACCTGATACTGTGGGAGAAGAGGACGGCGGTCCTTCAAGGTTATGAAATTGATGCTTCCAAACTTGGAGGATGGTCCCTGGACAAACACCATGCCCTCAACATACAGAGCGGTGGGTTGGCTTTAACAAATGGCGTGAGCATGGGTGATGCAGGGGTACAATGCATTGTTGCTTTTCACTATTAATAATTCAACCAACGGGAAAATACACAGATAGACGCGCTACTAACAAATTATTCATTGTAACCTACATTTAGTGGCAGCTTTGAATGGGCAAATCTGAAAAGAATCATTGGCTGTTGTATATTTTTACAAAGTATGCAGTCCCAGCTTTGTACTGCCTGTGAGGAATGGTCTTGAATTCTTTGGTGGCCATTGAAAAAAGTCCCAAGACTGAACCCTCTGTAAGCACCTGTGCTGTATGCATGTGCTCAGATAGGGCCAATCCTTTGTTCACCCCACTGAAAGCAAGCCCACCCAATACAATCACAAATAGCAAAGCTTGACATCACAGTCATGGTAAGTAGTAAGAACCAGAGCCATCCCGTCCATAGGATGAGGTGAGGCAGCCACCCCCACCTATCCTGTGGAAAAGAGTGGGACTATTACCTGGGACAGGGTGAAGGCAGTGTGGGCAAGTGGCCACTGCAGCAGCAGAGGATCGCCTCTCCTCAGACTTCTGCCCCCACCCTCTGCACTCACCATGTGGCACTCTGCTGCTAAGCCCTGCATCTTCACAGGAAGCTGGGAGGAATCCCTAGAGGCAGCCACCCAAATAAGTCACAGAGGCTGATCATTGTTAGCATCAATACATCTTTATAATGAGTGGGGGTGCACAGCATGAATGTTTCTAACATTATATAATGGGTCACTGATCTGAAAAGGCTGAGAAACGTGCCGTAGGAGTTACGGCAGCTTGTTGGGACCCCTCCAGATCTCATTTTTCACAGGATCCCACAAAACCTGGGGATAACCCTGAAGAGATCTCTTTGTGGTGGGATACAACATGAATCTGGGAACTGGGACACCAGGATTCTGTTCCCTGTGGAGCCGTTGGTTCATTCTGAGACCTGGAGCAAGCCACATGCCCTCTGTGTGCTAGTTTCACCATCTCTCTTTTATTCCCTGCCTGCTCTTATTGTTTTCTAGGCATCTTGCATAAAGGAAACGGGGAAAACCAATTTGTCTCTCAGCAGCCACCTGTCATAGGAAGCATTATGGGTAATGGACGCAGGCGTAGCATTTCCTGTCCCAGCTGTAACGGCCTTGCGGATGGGAACAAGCTCCTGGCTCCCATTGCTCTAACATGCGGGTCAGACGGAAGCCTCTACGTTGGCGACTTCAACTACATCCGAAGGATCTTTCCCTCTGGCAATGTCACCAACATACTGGAGCTCAGGTACAGCAGGCGGCTCACAGCCTGTGGGAATTGTTCACTCTTGGTTGTGCAGAAGTGTTATGTACCCAGAGGGTAAATGAGTCCAAACTTCTTTTTTTAAAAAACTAACAGAATGGTCCGAATTCACTACCAGTGCAAGTCTGCTGACTTTGACTAGTGCCAGGAAGGCATGTGGCCTCATGCCTTCATCCAGAATGGAGTCACAGGGCCAAAATAGTCCATCTCATTTATTTCCTGCTACCTCAGACTGAGTTAATGTGCCCTCTTGAGTCTGGTGAGACTAGTGGGAATTCTAAAAAATTAACAGTCACCCTCCAGGATAACTTACACCAGGAAAGACACACATCAGTAATGAGGAGATATAGAGGATATTTAAGAAGGAGGATCATTCAAACCTAGGACAGTGAAGTCACCAACAGACTCCCACAATCTGCGACTTCCTGATGTTGAACATGCAAACACCCACAGCAAATTCCTGCTCCAGATCTCCATTGAAAAATAGGGGCTGGGTGAAGAAGTTCTGTCCATTCTCCCCTGCAGGGAGACGAAGTGCTGCCACTTGCCCTTGCAGAAAAATGCAGAGAAAACTTGCAGGAGGCAGAGGTTTGCAAAGCAGCATGCAAGAGACGGGAGGGAGGGCAGTCGGGGGGAGTCAGAGAGGAGAAACACAGATCTGCCATACATTTAGATGAAATAAAATATATTGTGACTGAGTCAAAATTTGTGTTGACTCATCTGTGATGTTTTTCCCTCCCAGACATTTCATGGTAAACACATTGCCCTGTTCAAGGCAGTGGATCTGATTCTGATCTCACACTGAAGTGACCCAGGGTTAATTCCAGGGAAGTCAACAGAGTTAAACTGACATAAAGTGACATCTGAATCAGACTCAGTGGCTTTGCTGTAAAAGTCTGAGTTGAAACCCAATGAAATCGACAGGAGCTTAACCAGTGACTTCAGTGGGCTTTGGATTAGGCCCTAATACAATATGTAATCGGACTGGAGCTGAAAACTGTCCATTGGTGAATTCTATATTGGAGTTGTACATGGATGTGTGTCAGAATGCCTAGTCTGTGATATGTTTGGTACACACACTCATCAACCAGTACATTGCACACAGGACGATAAAGACAGTTTGTTGCAGTTCTTTAGTCTGACTAACCTACTGACAGAAATCCATGCATTTTTGGTGTGTGTTCTAAATGCCATGTTGTAATCTAGTATATCCCCCCTCACTTTCCTTCTGGTGAAAGAATTCATTGCATTTTTGAAGACCCAAATATACTAAACCCCTCACTCCAACACACACAAAGAGCTACCGAGAACTCATCCATAATGTATAGCATCCAGATGGAACATAAAGGAAAGGGGCAGAGCTGAATCTTTTCCGTTTTTAACAGGGTACTTGTAGGATATGGTTTCTGAGAGGCTCTGAACACTCACAGCTCACAGCAGTTGCAGGTGCATACCAGCTCTCAAGATTTGACCTGAAAGTGTGGTACTTCTCACTCCCCTGAGATGTTACTGTAAAAATGGCCCTACTTAGTCAGCAAATCTGCATTAAGAGCTATGTCTGCTGACAAAAATAAGTCCCCAGTCCTACAACCTTTGCTGACTTAACTGCGGCTCATTGCAGGATCAGCGCCAACAGTTGTATTGCATTATACTCCTGCTCAGCCGGAGGAGTTGTAATGGGGTGTGACTCACCACTGTGGTGCCTCTGCTGGCCATCTTGGGAATTAACTCAGTCCAACAATATGCCTTCCTCTAGCAATATGGCACCCACCATCACTTCTGTTCCACCTCTGGGTCCCACATTATTCCCTGGTTCACCGCGTCAGCTGCGGGTCAACTTGGGGTCAGCTGTGGATTGACTCTCCCCCACTTGCAGGACTGACAGTACTCAGTCCAGCCACTTGTGCAGTCTCTGGTCTAGTCACTGCCTTCAGTGGCAAGCTTCAGTCCATGCACTGGCCTCAGTGGTCAGTGGGGGGAAGAAGGGGCTGGGCCCAATGGGAGAAAGGGGGTCTGGGCCCATCTGCCCAGTATTCTAGGCCTTGACGCTGGGACCCTATAGCCAGCAGCAACATGCTGCTCCTCCTCCAATCCTTGATGTCTGTCTCCCTGGGCCACTTCCCCATAGTCCCAACACCTTCCCAGCCCTTTGTATGAGGGGCCTCAGGCTGCAGTTCCCTGTTCTTCCCCTAACTCTGTCAAGCACTGCTTTATTTAAGGTACTCCCCTAAAGCAACCAGTCCTTCCTCCTTTCACTCCAGGAAAAGACTGCTGCTCTGTTGTTTATATGACTCTTCCTAGCCCTGATTGGCTTCTCTAACAATCTTTTTCTTGATTGGCTCTCTACAAGCCCTCCTCCCATTGGCTGGGTTTTGCACAGCCTCCCTGAGGGCTGCTTTAACCCTCCCATCTACCGAGATGGGACAGCTGCCCCACCAGAGGAATCAGTGCAATTAAAAGAGAATTATCTGAAGTCTGTTTCTGCTTGTGCGTCAGCAACAGAATTGTTTACTAAACGTTACACCTTTGCAAACCCACTGAGGGCCCAATTTTGCCTGTAGGACCTTTATTGTGGGTGCTAACATACAAGAAGAAAAGAATCCAAATGAAGGTAGATCCTTGGGCTGGCACATAGAAGACCAGTCTTTTTCTGCGTAACCTGAGCTCATTCCAATGGAAGTTATGGGGAGTCAACAAACCAGCATCTCTTTTGATAACATATTTGCAGTCACTTCTCTGGATGAGCCCCGGCTTGAGCAAGGTATCGGTAGTGGGACACCAAGTACTGAGGAATGATTGCATGCTGGGCCACATTAAGATGCATAGTATCCTTCCAATGTTGAAAGGTTGTTTTAGTGATTGAGGTGATGTTCAAAGGAGCTTATGGCAGATAGGTTCTCAAACCCCACCACAACTGCATAGGAGCTGAGTGCCCCGCTCCCTTAAACATTCTTAAAAATCCCATCATGAGTTCTTTTTGTATTTCAGCATGGATAGGAAGACCTTGTGTGTATGGGTTTGTCTGAACAGTCCCTGATTTCAAAAGAGTAAATTGCAAACCTTGACAGAGTGAACTTGTTGTATTCTTCAAAGAGACACAAATTTTTATTTACTCCCATGTTAATCCTGCTGAAGCCATTACTACTTTTTCTGTGCAAGCACATAGGTTGTAGGATCCAGAAATCCTTCTTCACTCCCATGTGCTATGAACTAAATGGGTATAGATAAAGGTTGACTCCATGCTGTGGGGGAAAGCCATGGTTCTGGCCAAAATGGATTGTACGTGTGCCTCCTCAGTTTCTTTGAGACTCACTCTCCAACTGTTCAGTATGGTCTCTTTATTAGAACATCATCTCTTTTCTGGAGAGGAGAGACAGCTGCAGTGTGGTTTCCAGCTAATTACAATGGAGTATGTGACTTGGCCCATAGAAAAAATTGTGTTTGAATTCTCTCCTGTGGTGTTTCTGAGATTCTGGCAGTGAACATAAAAGAAACTAGCCAGATCAACTCTGCTGGTAAATTGCCTTGTAAAATAGAACTGCAATGAGCAATGGTGAAAAAGCTGTAAAGCTTACTCAAGAAGCAGGCTTCTGTGCTGATGTTGTATTCCATGACAGATAATTAAAGTGTGTGTGTGAATGTGTGTGCGTGCATTTGTGTGTATATATTTTCAGTACTTCTGCAGATAGTGAAGTGTGTCTGATCCCATCTCCTGCATAAGTGAGCACCTCTCAGATGGTGAGCTCATACTTCCTTTGTGACATGCAGCAGAAAGTGAATTCACTGACAAGTAATAGCCAATATAAAGTATACCAGTGTCATGCCTGCTAAGTCTTTATTTATTACTGCATTGTATGGTACAGTTACTGTCAAGTTTTCAATCTGCTAGTAACGTTTCTAACTCAGCCACTAACACCTTGTACTTTCTTCTATTCCCTGCTTTCCTGCTGTCTGTCAGAAATAAAGATTTCAGACATAGGTAAGCCAACCAGTGGAGAATTTTATGCCTTTTCCTGTCTTCTTGCATGTTGTTATATGGTGAGCCACAAGTGCCATTTCCAGATGATTCAATAGCAAATGAAGCCAGTGTGATTAGAGCTGATGGAGGTGATCAGTCATCCAAACTGGAAGCTATTAATCACACGTCAGAGTCACAATGGAATTCTGCTTGTCTATAAATAGTCATATTCAGTTGAAATAAAGTATAAAAGTGGGAGGGGAGGGAAAAAAAAGTTCTTTGTCAAACAATTGGGTGAATGGCAAAAAAGGAACTCTGGGTGACCCATTGGTTAATGTGTGTTACATGTTACATGTCCTCTGTGTGCCTGACCCACACAGGAAAACAGGTCTGTTACATCTGCCATCTAAAGGAGATAGACCTAGCTAAAGCTTTAGAGGTTCGTGCTTTTAGTGGTCATTGTTATAAAAATTGGGACATGCTTGAGATTAGAATGGCAGTGAGGCTCAGGCAGTAGGTGTGAACTTAGAATCATAGAATCATAGAAGAGTAGGACTGGAAGGGACCTCGAGAGGCCATCGAGTCCAGCCCCCTGCCCTCATGGCAGGACCAAGCACTTTCTAGACCATCCCTAAAAGCCATCTATCTAACCTCTTCTTAAATAGCTCCAGTGATGGAGATTCTACCACCTCCCTTGGCAATTCGTTCCAGTGTTTGATCACCCTGACAGTTAGAACTTTTTCCTAATGTCCAACCTGAACCTCCCCTGCTGCAATTTAAGTCCATTGCCTCTTGTTCTATCCTCAGAGGCAAGGAAGAACAAGTTCCCTCCCTCCTCCTTATGGCACCCTTTTAGATACCTGAAAACTGCTATCATGTCCCCCCTCAATCTTCTCTTTTCCAAACTAAACAAGCCCAATTCTTTGAGCCTTTCTTCATAGGTCATGTTCTCTAGACCTTTGATCATATCCTTGCTCTCCTCTGGACCCTCTCCAATTTCTCCACATCCTTCCTGAACTGCAGTGCCCAGAACTGGACACAATACTCCAGCTGAGGCCTAACCAGCGCAGTGTAGAGCGGAAGAATGACTTCTCGTGTCTTGTTCACAACACACCTGTTAATGCATCCTAGAATCATGTTTGCTTTTTTTTGCAACAGCATCACACTGTTGACTCATATTTAGCTTGTGGTCCACTATAACCCCTAGATCCCTTTCTGCTGTACTCATTCCTAGGCAGTCCTTTCCCATTCTGTATGTGTGACACTGATTGTACCTTCCTAAGTGGAGCACTTTGCATTTGTCCTTATTAAACTTCATCCTGTTTACCTCAGCCCATTTCTCCAGTTTATCCAGATCCTTTTGAATTATGACCCTATCCTCCAAAGAAGCTGCAACCCCTCCCAGCTTGGTATCATCTGCAAACTTAATAAGTGTACTTTCTATGTCAATATCTAAATCGTTAATGAAGATATTGAACAGAACCAGTCCTAAAACAGACCCCTGCGGAACCCCACTAGTTATACTTTTCCAGCAGGATTGAAAACCATTAATAACTAATCTCTGGGTACGGTTATCCAGCCAGTTGTTCACCCACCTTATAGTAGCCCCATCTAAGTTGTATTTGCTTAGTTTATTGATAAGTATATTATGTGAGACCATGTCAAATGCTTTACTGAAGTCTAGGTATACCACATCCACCTCTTCTCCCTTATCCACAAGGCTCATTATTCTATCAAAGAAAGCTCTTAGATTGGTTTGACATGATCTGTTTTTAACAAAACCATGCTGGCTGTTCCCTATCACCTTACCACCTTCCAAATGCTTGCAGATGATTTCTTTAATTACCTGCTCCATTATCTTTCCTAGCACAGAAGTTAAGCTGACTGGCCTGTAGTTTCCCAGCTTATTCTTATTCCCCTTTTTATAAATGGGTACTATATTTGCCCTTTTCCAGTCTTCTAGAATCTCTCCCGTCTCCCACGATTTTCCAAAAATGATTGCTAAAGGCTCAGTCAGATACCTCTTCTATCAGCTCCCTGAGGATTCTAGGATGCATTTCATCAGGCCCTGGTGATTTGCAGACATCTAATTTTTCTAAGTAAATTTTAATTTGTTCTTTTCTTATTTCAACTTCTAAACCTACCCCTTTTTCACTAGCATTCTCTATGTCAGGCATTCCTTCAGATTTCTCAGTGAAGACCAAAACAAAGAAATCATTAAACATCTCTGCCATTTCCAAATTTCCTGTTACTGTTTCTCCCTCCTCACTGACCAATGGCCCTACCCTCTCCTTGGTCTTCCTCTTGTTACCAATGTATCTGTGAAAAGCCTTCTTGTTTCCCTTTATGCTTGTAGCTAGCTTGAGCTCATTTTGTGCCTTAGCCTTTCTAATCTTGCTCCTGCATGCTCGTGTTGTTTGCCTATATTCGTCCTTTGTAATTTGTCCTGGTTTCCATTTCTTATATGATTCCTTTTTTATTTTGAGATCAAGCAAGATCTCCTGGTTAAGCCAAGGCAGTCTTTTGCCATGTTTTCTATCTTTCCTACGCAGCAGGATAGCTTGCTTTTGGGCCCTTAATAATGTCCCTTTGAAAAACTGCCAACTCTCCTCAGCCATTTTTCCCCTCAGTTTAGCTTCCCATGGGACCTTACCTACCAGCTGTCTGAGTTTACCAAAATCTGCCTTCCTGAAATCCAATATCTCTGTTGTACTGTTTTCCCTTCTACCCTTCCTTAGAATTGTGAACTCTATGATTTCATGATCACTTTCACCCAAGCATCCTTCCACTTTCAAATTCTCAACAATTTCCTCCCTATTTGTTAAAATTAAATCTAGAACAGCTTCCCCCCTGGTAGCTTTTTCAACCTTTTGGAATAAAAAGTTGTCTGCAATGCAATCCAAGAATTTATTGGACAGTCTGTGTATCATGGAGAAGTAATTAACCCTTAGCATCCATTCTGCAGCATTCTTCATGTCTGATACACAGTAGGTATCAAAGTACTTTGGATCAGGCCCTTTTGGGATCAGTTGCAAGTTTCCAGCATAGGCTGTATTCCAAATGTAGGACACCACTGTGCAGTTTGATGTTCTGTTTGGCTCAGCTTGAAAGCTTGGCCATCACTGATCAACTAAAAGAACTACAGGGCCAACCATCAGTTCTGTTTATTGCAGCAGGTAGTTTTACCTAATCACACACACCAGGTGCCAACCAGTGAAAATGGCATAGACCTCAAACAAGTTGCAGCAGAAGTCATCCCCCTGGGATCTGCAAGGTGCTCAGTGCTATTGAAATCACCAACACTGAACTCCTGCTCCAAGGGATATGGGACTTCATAGTTGACAACAAATGTTTGTGATCACCAGTGGCCTGTACCACAGTAGGAAGTCCTGGGAAAGAGAGGGAAGGAGGGCAATAATGCAGGCACAGGAAAAAGGGCAAGTCAGAAATTAGCACAGGGTAAATGCTAGGGAGAATGTTTCAAATATTAAAAGAGAGAGATGACGTGAGAAAGCCTGAGAAGAAAGCATAGTCAATGTGCCTGGAGCCCCCACATAACCTGTTTGGCAAAACCTCTGTCTATTCCTCCTACTATCACAGAAGTTGCCAAAATGGATCATATCAATGGTCCATCTAATCCAGTCTCCTATTACTGACAGTGGACATCACTGAATGTTTCACAGGAAGGTATAAGATACCCCAGAACAGGTAGTTAAGAAACAACCTGTCCCACAGAGGTTTTCCGTCCTGATCTCAAAAGTTAGCACTTGATTTATATTCTGAAGCAGGAGACGTTTTCCTCAGGTCTTCCTTAAACACACCTCTTCTCACAAGCCGTAGTCATTGCATGGTGAAGTGTTCACAATCTCCGCATTTTATATACACACACACATATATATATATATATATATATATATATATATATATATATATACACACACGCGCGCACACACACACACACAGGTGATATGCCTGGAGCATAAGCTCTTGGGGTCAAAGATCATGTATTTTCATCTGCCTGTAAAATTCCTAATATCCTGTCCAAATAATAAGAAAAGCTAAAGAACAACAGGAAAGGAAGGATGTATTATGAGAAAACATTTTGGAAAAGCAAACCCAAAACAACTGAGGTATTCAGTGAGTCAGAGAGGAGGCCTTCCAGTTTGTCACTGAGGTATCTGTGGCATTGTGCATAGCTAGAGATAGATGAGAATGGGTAGATTGTAACCTCCAGAGAGAAGAGTACAGGGAGGAGTTCCACAAAGCAAGACATTTCCAGTCAATAGCAGGTCCTTAACCTGAAAATCTTGGACAATGCCACTCAAGATCCATCAGATCCAAGGGAATGAAGAGGTGTACAGGGCACACGTGGATGGCAGCTTGGCCCTACCAGTAAGGAAATAGAGCTTGCAAAAAAAGAACTCTTCAGGCAGTCTAGGAAGAAAAATTCCTCTTGTTGGGTATTCAGTACTCAGAAGAATCAAAGGAACATTCTGTACTGTGCAGGTGGACAACAGGACAGCGTGTTGCCTTCCCAGAGCCAAGACACTAGACATCACTCTAATATGCGATAGGCTTCTACAAATTGACAGACAAGCATCCATACAAATGCTATGGTATTGCAGATATTATGTAGATTACTTCAAACAACACAGCAATGAGATGAAGAAGGAAAATACTCAAACAGTCTCCCCTAAGATTTTCTTGTCCTATGAATGAAAAAGGAAGAGGATTCTGGGACAGGTGTCCAGGACAGTTGTGTAGGGCTTTGGTTTTGTGAAACACTGGCCCACCTTTCATGGGTAAAGGGAGCTATCATTTTTAGGTGGCCTTTACCATGGGAGAAAGGGAACCAATGTATTGAGGACAGACTAACTAGAATACTTGGGATGTGAATCAACTAAAAACAGAAAGGGAGGCAAAATGGGGGAAGATATGAACAATCAGCACAAAAGAGAGATGCTGCTTTGACCCGGGCAAAAGGTAGCAAGATATGTAGGTATATAAATTTGGGAAGGCTCGCCAATCTGACTTAAAGTTGAAGATTATAGGTTCGCACCTCCCCCAACTTAACAGTGAGATCTGAGGCAAAGCCTCAGGCCAAAGCCGGAGGTGAGTTTTTGGGATTCCCAGTCACAACACAGACAATGATCTTAACAATACCTGTGCTTTATTTAATAGTACAATAATACATATGCAGCACTTAGCCAAGACACTACAATAAAAATATATTGCGGTTAGTACTTAGATTACAATCAAAGATCTTACTTAACAATATTACTAAGCAATACCTATTGTTTTACTGATTAATCTTATGGTTTTATCCTATGTCTAGCAAACAGGATGCAATACTCACTGACTTCTTTTGAACTCTTTAGAAGCAGAGACCAGCTCGCTTCCACCTGTCAAAAGGGAGTTATTGCAGTGGTTCAGAAAAGGAAGAAGTTAGCTAAGAGTTCTAAGAAATAACAAGAGTAGAATATAACAAGAAGAGAGAGACAGAGAGAGAGTTGGGGTGATAGGCACCCCATTGGTGCAGATCCGTCCGGCACAGCGTCACACATGTCACGTTGGGCGTTCATTACGTGCCCTTCTGTTCTCCCAAAGGATTGTTTTATACCCTTTTTCCCTCGTGTTGACGAAATTAGAGTCTGACATAATCGAATCTTGAATACCTACGGAGACCCCCGTATGTATGATGACCTATTCTATTCAACCTGTTTTTCTTGAAACAGAGTTTAAAAGGGAAATTCCCATCTTAGCCCTTTTACCTGAATATATCAGATGACCTTTTATTCTCTCCCGTAAGTGAGAGAAGGTTTGGGCATATTTTGCTATTTGAGAGGTGTTTTTAGATGGCCCAGACTGAAATGATGCACCATTACTGACCTGACCTTAAACCTACTTATAAAAAGATAATTTGCCCAAGCTTTCCCCCATCATGCCCTACTTATTGGACAGGCCCCTTGTGTTTCTGCTGACAGGAAAGAAGATAAGCATAGATTCTTCTAGGCCTCAGTTAGCCAAACTATCATGGCTTCCTTATATCTACCCTAGTTCTAATACTATAAGCTAAGCACAGGCAACAGCTTAAAACAAAATTAGTCAAGGAAGTGAAGGACATAAAGGCCGTTTCTACACATGCCACTTCCTTCAAAAGTGAAGAAAGTGGCATGCTAATAAATGGCCTGAAATATGCTAATGAGGTGTGGATGCAAATTCCTCATGCCTCATTAGCATGAGGTCATGTGATTTGGAGTTGGGAAGATGTTCGTTCAAACTCCAAAATGCCATTTAGAAGCATGGCCCCCGGGGGGTCTTCCGGAAGGAAGTCCTTCTTCCGGAGGCCCCTTCTTCCTGAAAATTTCTTCGAAAGTGGCATGTGTAGAAACGGCCATAGAGAAAAACTCTTGAATTTTCTATACATCCATGTTAGAATTCTAGGTAATGAACAAGAGAAATTGCAAATGCTGTTTTCTTATCATAAGTTCAGTCTCTTGGTATTAATGAAAGCTGTTCCATCTTTAACATGACTGGAATGTTGAAATTAATGGTTATAAATAGTAATAAAACATTAGGAAGGATCAAGGGGACAGAAGGATAGGTTGAGTGCCACTCTGTGTTAAAAATGGCATTGCCTTTTTGACAGAGGCTATGTCTACGCCGCAACCTTATTTTGAAATAAGCTATCCCGGAAGAGTATCAGAGTGGTATCCGAGTTAGTCTGTATCTTCAAAAACAACAAGAAGTCCTGTAACACCTTGTAGACTAACAGATATTTTGTAGCATAAGCTTTCGTGGGCAAAGACCCGCTTCGTCAAATGCACGAGTTGGGAGCAGGGATAGGTAGGGGTTCAGAGGAGGATTTAAAGAGGGAGTCTCAGTCAAGGGGATGGCCAGAGCTGACAGGATCTATTCAGTCAAGGTGGATGTGGCCCATTATCAGCAGTTAATGTGGAGTTGCGAACATGAAGGGAGGAGAAATCCAGTTAGTTCAGTCAGGGGGGATGTGACCCTGTATCAGTTGCTAATGTGGAGAGGTGAACATCAAGAGTGGAGAAACTGTTTTTGTAATGAGCCAACCACTCCCAGTCTCTGTTCAATCCTTGGTTGATGGAGTCAAATTTGCAAATGAATTGCAGCTCTGAATTTTCTCTTTGCAGTTTATTTTTGAATTTTTTTGTTGTAGGACTACGACTTTTAAATCTGTTGCTGAGTGTCCAGGGAGATTGAAGTGTTCTCCTACAAGTTTTTGTATGTTAGTGTTCCTGATGTCTGATTTATAGCCCTTTATTCTTTTACGTAGAGACTGTCCGGTTTGCCCAATGCATCCCAGAAGAGTTTTTCTGGAATAGCTTATTTCAAAATAAGGCTGCTATGCACAAAATGCATTATTTCAAAATTATTTCAAAATAGCGGTTGCATTGTGTAGATGCTAGCAATGTTATTTTGAAATAGTGGCTGTTATTTCAAAATAACTTTGCTGTGTGGACATACCCTCACTACTAACTAAGAAAAAATTATCTTGAATGCTTATGGATCAGAGTGCTAACAGATAAAGCGGAAGACAGGGTATTATTTGGTATCTGATACAGACCACCAAATCACACTGTGAAACAGGATGACTGCCTCGTTACACACGTACCTATGATGTTTAGGGGAAATTATCATGGAGGAGACAACAGTTTGAATGATACATGCTGGAGGTCTCATGCTGCCAATGCTGAGCCATCTTTGGAATTTCTAAACATGGATGAAAATTTCTTAACTCAGGAAGTAATGAAGCCAATACAGATGAATTTTTATTAGACCTTGTCTTAACAGCTAAAGAAGATGGGATAAAAAGAACTAAAAATAAATGGTAGCCTAGGTACAAGTGATTGTGACTTGTTTACATTTATAACATGCAAGCAGAATAATGTTCATATATGTAACCTGTTGCTTTAATAGTACCAATTTCACAAAGCTGAAAACAATTCTGAGCCAAATGAGCTGGGGGAAAGAATTTAATCAGAAAAATTTCAATGATAATTAGAAATCACTTAAGAACACTGAACAAGAGTCCCTGAAACCCACAATCCCACAAGTAAGGTGGGGGAAGCCTGTCCTGGTTAAAAACAACAATCTGATTTAGAAGTAAAGCGAAGGCACTTACAATTTTTTTTAAATATTACATCGAATGGAAGAAAGGAGAAGATGATAGTACTGAATATAAATCTGGAACTGTAAAAAACTGATAAGGGATACAAAGGAGTATAAGAAATCTATGGTCAGCACAGTTAAAGATAATAAGAAAGAGAGATTTAAAATAAATTAGGGGCAAAAGGAATCCTGAATATGATATTGATTAGATAGAAACATTAGAATTATCAATAACAATGCAGAAAAGGGAGCATTCTTAAATATTTCAGTTCTGTATGTAGGGAAAACAGATGAGGCAGTCTCATCTTACAGTGATAACACTCCTTACACTCCTTCCATTCTAATAGTATCCTTAGATAATATTCAACAGAAGCTATTGATCTTATACATAGTGAAATCAGCAAGCCTGGATAATTTGCATCCTAGAGCTTTAAAAGAGATGTCTGAGAGGCTGTCTGGACTGTTAATTTTTACTTTCAATGAGTCTTGAAGCAGTGGGGAAGTTTCAGAAGACAGAAGGCTAATGTTGTGCCAGTGTATTAAAAGGATAAAGGGGATGACCCAGGAATTATAGGTCTGTCAGGCTTACATTGATCCTGGATAACATAATGGAAAGGTTCATATAGGATTCAATTAATAAAGACTTAAAGGAGGGTAATGCCATTAGTGCAAATCAGCGTGGATGTATGGAAAGGTAGAGCCTGTTGAACTAATGTGTTCTCATTTTATAGGATTGTAAGGTTTGTAGATCAAGGCAGTAGTTCTGAGTTACTATATTTAACATCTCTAAGGCATATGAGATGGTCCAACTCAACATTTTATTAAAAATTTACAATGATATAAAATTAAAATGGAGCCCATTAAATTGATTAAAAACTGTCTTACTGATAGGTCTCAAAATATGATTGTAAACGGGAAATCATCATCAAGTTTGGTATGTTTCCATTTAGTTCCCAGCAGCGACTGGTTCCTAACCCCATGCTATTTATCTATCAGTGCTCTAAAAGAAAATGTAAAATTATCACTGATAAAATCTGCAAATGACAAAAATTGGGGGAGTGGTAAATAGTGAAGAGCATAGGTCTCTGAGTCAGAGTGCTATCGATTGCTCGGTAAACTTGGCACAAACAAATGAGTTTTAATACATGTAAATATAAATGTGCATATCTAAGAATAAAACATGAAGGGCATACTTACAGACATAGGGACTCACTGGGCTTGTCCACACTACCACCTTCCTTCAAAAGAAGGATGGTAATTAGGGTGTTGGGAGTTTACTAAGGTGTGCTGCGGCTAGACGCAAGCTGGTACTTCGAAGTTTAAAACTTCAAAGTTGCCACAGGGGAAATTTGCTTAATGAAGTGCTGCCTATGTGCACTTCAGTAGTAAACTCCCAACACCCTCATTGCCATCCTTTCTTCAAAGGAAGGTAGTAGTGTAGACAAGCCCACTGTGTTTCTGAAAAAATATTTGGGGGTTATGGCGGGAAATCAGCTGAACATCAGCTCCCCAGGTGATACTGTGGGCAAAAGAGCTAATCTGGTTTTTGGGTACATAAACAGGGGAATCCCCAATAAGGTCTAAGAAGTTATTTTACTTCTATACTTGGCACTGGTGTTACTGCTGTTCTAATACTCGTTCTAGGTGGGAGGCCCACAATTCAGGCAAGATATTGATAAATTAGATAGGGTTCAAAGAGGGGCCATAAGAATGATAAAGGATTAGAAAACATGCCTTGTAGTGTGAGACTGAAAGTGTTCAATCTATTTAGCTTAAAATGAGAACATTAAAGGGCAGGGCGCCTATGTCTCCCCGTGCTGTATATGGCATAGTGGAGGCTCCTGTTGGCACCACCAAGCCCTGGGGAGCTGGGAAGGAGGTGGCAGCTGCCCGCCTTCCCTGAGCTGCAGGGAAGCAGCAGCCCCAGGCACTCCCTGGGAGCCTCAGAAAGCAGCACTCCCCGAACCTCAGGGAAGAGGCAGCCACTGGCCCTCCGTGGCAGCCTGGGGAAGTAGCAGTCCCCAGCGCTTCCCAAGACCCCCAAGGAAGCGGCACCACCGGCCTTCCCCAGGAACCCTGGGGAAGCAGCAGTCACCAGTGCTTCCCAAGAGCCCCAAGGAAGCGGCGCCACCGGCCCACCGGCCCAGGAACCCTGGGGAAGCAGCAGGGACACGGCAGCCACCCATGCTCCCACCGCTTCCCTGAGGCTCAGGGAAGTGACCTATGTGCTCTTGGCTGCTGGCAGAAAAGGTCATTGGGGGGAGGGCCCAAATACAGGACAATTAGTCCCTTGTAAAAAATGAGTAGGGATGCCTTTTTGGCATCCCAAATATGGGACTGTCCTGCCAAATACAGGATGGATGGTTACCCTATTAAAGGGTGACTAGGTTACAATGTATAAGCACCTACAAAATATTTAAAAATGGGCCTTTAAATGTAGCAGAGAAAGATATACAAAGATCCAGTGGCTAGAAGTTGAAGTGAGAGAAATTCAGACTGGAACATAAAACATAAATTTTTGAAGGTGAGAGTAATTAACAATTTACCACGAGTGACTTCTCTATCTCTGATCATTTTAAATCAAGATTGATAATTGTTTTTCCCTAGAGAATCAGCTCTAGGGATTATTTTGGGGAAGTTCCATGGTCTCTGTTATACAGCATGTCGAACTGAATGGTTACAATGGCTCTATCTGGTCTTCGAATCTAGGGATAGATGAACCTGATCTCTGTCCCCATGTTTTCCTAACCCATCAGTATAGCATATGCCAAATAAGGAAACCATTGCTGGGCAGGGCTGGTCCTAACTAATTGGCAGCCTTGGGCAAATGGGGGCTGCTGGGTGGAGGGGGGGCCACTATATGGGGAGGTGGTGGGTGCACCCTCCTGGATGCTGTACCCTCCTGTGGGTGGGGGCGTGTAGTGGATGTGCCCTCCCAGTTGCTGTGTCTACCTGCTGGGCCCTACTGCACCCCCGGCCACCCACAGTGCATCCCAACTGCCAGGCCACTCAGCTGTAGTCCTGCCTCCCCAATCCCCCCATGGCACACTCCCACTGGCTTCAGCCCCACATGGGCCGGTCCATTTTGGTGGCCCCTGAAAATTGGTAGCCCCAGGCAACAGTTTGGCTCGCCCATCCCTAGGACTGGCTCTGTTGCTGGGACTCTGGTCTTCAGCTAGTTTAAACTTGCACAACTCCAGTGACTTCAGTTCGGGCTCTGACCCGCTGTCTGACTTACTGAAATGACATTGTAATGCTGTGCCACAAAGTCTGCCAAACTGAATCTTCCAAACCCTGGATACGATTTCGGACACTCGATTGCAGCTGCTTCAGCTAGAGCCCCAGGGGTTTAAAGTGCCAAAGCAAGCTCCCATAGTTCCTCCTGAAAATAACAAGATGTGCATGGAGATATCTAAATCAACTCATGTGCTTTGCTGTCAGTTCATCTCCAGTGGTGGCAGCATCAACGTGGAAGATAAATATCAGGCGGCTACAACTGATTAGGCTTCAGATGATTACAGAACCGCTTGTCTGTTTTGCTACATTATATAACACAGAGATGAGAGAGGCCAGGAAGAACTGAGCTGTGTTGCCCCAGGCATACTTATTTCAGTTGTTGTTCAGTTCAGTCCAATTTGCTGCTGGGTTTGGCTTGTGATTGTGACATTAAATAAATAGAAAAGCCCATAACTGGAATTTCACAGCCTCGGTGCTCCCATCTTCTCGTTGACAGAGGGAAGTAGTTTTTAACTTCTATAGTAATAAAGTGCATTTATTCAGTGCCTTTCTTCTTGGTGGATCTCAGAGTGCTTTTACAGCTGTGTACATCCACAGCCACACTGGAAGTGGAGTAGAATGGTACATAGAAGTAGATTGCAGCACACTAGAGTGGGCACCAAGGCCAACGAGGCAAAACCCTACTTGACTGGTGTTAAACATAGATACATAGTCTCCTAGAAGTGCATGTCATTGTACATAAGGAATAGATGTGATCCTTGCCTGAGAGACGCTAACAACTTATAAGGGCCATCAAAGCAACGATAGTCTTTTCAGTGGTATCAGTTGCCTGGGATCAGCACCTGGGAGCTCAGCTATGCACGATGAGCTAATTCTCTACCATAGTGTAATATATAGGGTGAGCGTTGTCCAGGATAGTGGAGTTACCCTCTGCTTTTGTGAAACATGCCATACAATCTTTACTTCCACCTGCACATCTACCAAACGTGTGCAACTCCCTGCAACATTACATCCACTATGTAACAATATTGCCTTCCCTGCCATATATCTATGTCAGTATCAACTGCAGCCCCAAGTCCTGCTGGGTCAAACCCACCCCTCTCTGGGTCTTGACCACAAAGCCTATTCACTCTTTAAATACCACTTAACCCTGGTTTTAAGGGAGTGGATTTTAGGCCCTATTCTCGCCATTTGCGAAGGTGAGGGTTACTTGGTGGGACTGTAACCATAACTGCCTGATTTATTGCTGCTAGTGGAGACCTGCTTGCCAGGCAGTCTCCTGCTCAAGTGTCAATCAGATGAAAGGATTGCCCCAGGATCTGATCTCTTCTGGCAGCACAACTCTTTCCATCAAGTTGTTTTGAGAGTGCAAATGGGCCAAGCCATACGTCTCAGAGAGATGGACCAAAACTTGAACCACTAGAAATGGATGAGATGTTTTCTGTTCCTTATGATTGGTCCAGCATAGTTCAGCAAAACTGCCAGTGTTTGAGAGTCAGCCACTTGCAATGGTAACAACAAGCTGGCTTTAGCTATGTGATGAGCTGACTGAGGAGCCTTTTTTTGCTGGAACACTGGTTGAAATCCAGGTCAGGCTGCAAGAGACCCAGCGTGATTACCATCTGATCAGCAGTTTGTTTAAAATAAATCTCTACCTCCTGTCCTTCTGAGGATCACTTTGCTGGTAATTATAATTGTGCTACAGTGGTATCAGGCATTTACAGAGGATTAACACTAGCAACAGACAGTCCAATTTGTCATTTTAATTATGTATATAATGCATTAGAATCTGGGAATTAGCACTCACCCCAGGAATCTAAAATGAGAACCTAGAAGAGTAACTTTAACCTTGGTTTACAAGTAGTTGTTAACAATATTACATAGAAAGGACATCTGTTAAAGTGGCTGATGAAATTTGGGCAAGAGGTGGCATTTTGATATTTTTTTCAGCTAATTGATGCTGTTCTCCTTGGTTCTCTAACTGGTTGCTAAAAAGGACTGGCTCTGACTTTGGTGTCCATTTTGCTTTCATTCTACATAAGGATTAAGACTGGGAACTACTTGGAGTTCTGTCTTTTGTGAGAAAGCTATAGCTCAGACAAAACACCAGAGCAAGGCTATGAAGTTCAATAAATAAATGACAATAGTAATTCTTAGTGCAGAAACTGAGAGTCAGGACTCCTGGGTCCCTAGGCAAATGACACCACAAAATTGGAAAGTATTCTTATTAATGACCTCCTCGAGCCACCTTTTTCACATAGCAGAGATTATGCACAGCTCAAAGTCTGACTGACATTCAACTGAGCCTTGTAAAGGCAGTTAGCTGAAAACACAAGGGCCTGATCAAAATGGATGGTGGATTCCCATAGGGTTCTTTTTTCCACCAGGGTGGAAGCCACTTGCTTAGCGTGAGTGACATGCAGGTAAATGAAATAATACCCTACTAGCCTGCTGCCAATAGAAAGGAATACAAATGGAGACTGAACTGCCAGGTTGGAGCTGTCTTGAAGGTCAGAGCATTTTATTTAGCACGAATCAGTGTCATTTGTGGAGATGAAATCTGTTCAGACTTTAATAGGATAAATCACAGGGGATATTCCAGGATAAATCAAAAAGGCTTTTTTTTCCAAAGCAGTAAGTAATTTGAATGAAGAACCCAATTGTGGCTTTTAAAATTGAGAGCCATGCCATATTTTGAAAAGAAAGGAAGTGAGCAATTCCTAATAAAGGAAAAGAGAATCAGCATTGCACCATAGCATATCTGATCATTAGGATGGTTTTATGCCCACAGAGTCCACAATGCATACCCTGTAAACATGCCACTGAATTTCGTGAGCTGCGTCTACACGTGCACGCTACTTCGAAGTAGCGGCAGTAACTTCGAAATAGCGCCCGTCACGTATACACGTGTTGGGCGCTATTTCGAAGTTGAAATCGACGTTAGGCGGCGAGACGTCGAAGTCGCTAACCCCATGAGGGGATGGGAATAGCGCCCTACTTCGACGTTCAACATCGAAGTAGGGACGTGTAGACGATCCGCGTCCCGCAACATCGAAATAGCGGGGTCCTCCATGGCGGCCATCAGCTGGGGGGTTGAGAGATACTCTCTCTCCAGCCCTTGCGGGGCTCTGTGGTCACCGTGGGCAGCAGCCCTTAGCCCAGGGCTTCTGGCTGCTGCTGCTGCAGCTGGGGGTCCGTGCTGCATATACAGGGTCTGCAACTAGTTGTTGGCTCTGTGTATCTTGCACTGTTTAATGAAAGTGTGTCTGGGAGGGGCCCTTTAAGGGAGCGACTTGCTGTTGAGTCCGCCTCGTGACCCTGTCTGCAGCTGTGCCTGGCTCCCTTATTTCGATGTGTGCTACTTTGGCGTGTAGACGTTCCCTCGCTGTGCCTATTTCAATGTTGGGCTGAGCAACGTCGAAGTTGAACATCGACGTTGCCAGCCCTGGAGGACGTGTAGACGTTATTCATCGAAATAGCCTATTTCGATGTCGCAACATCGAAATAAGCTATTTCGAAGTTGGGTGCACGTGTAGACGTAGCCGTGGGGAGCCAATGAAAGTAAGGATTTAGAGAAAGGGGAAAATGTGGGGGAAGAAATTTTCAAACGTGTCCCAGTAGTTACCTTGCAGATCGGAGAGGAAACAAGGCTGGGTTCATGCGATAGGTATGATTAGTTTAACAGTGTTGATTCCTGGCCTCAGAAGAGAGTGTAAATCAATAGCTAGAGGTGGCAAACACTTAACTTGAATAATAGAGAGATAACACTATACTGTATATAGTTTCCTCAAAAGACCTCAACTTAAATAAATGTCTAAATTCAAGCCTATTGCTGTTTCCATCTAACTCTGTTGTGCGGTCTCTATTTTATTTAGATGCTGTTGCTCAGTCCATTTCTGGCTTTGGTCTCAGGAGCATTTATATAAAACCATATGTTGGTTTTCAGTCTGCTCACACTGTTTTCTCAACCTGCTTGCTAATTTTTGGGAGACAGTGAAGTTTAACGGTTTGAGCAGACAGGAATCAGAATTTCTAGGCTATACCCCTGTTTCTGCCACTGGCCTGCAGTGATGATTTGGGCAAATCATTCAACCTCTTTTAGAGAGACTGGAAGAGTTTGATCCATGCTCCCATTGAATTCAGTGGAAACGTTCACATTTACTTTGACAGGACCCATGGGACTCTGCTAACTAAATGCAAATTTTGCCATTAAATTCAATGACAGAAGGATCAAACACAACATGAAGAATAATAGTGCATTTTATCCCTATATCTAAAAGCACTTTACAGAAAAAGTTACTTTTTCATTACAACCATTAAACAGATGGAGAAACTGAGTCACAGAAAAGCAGAATGACTTACACAAGATCAAACTGCAGCAACACTCCTCCAATGCCTTATACATTGGACCACACTGCTTCTCTTTAATTGCTTTTGATGCACCTTGTACTACTATTGTGCAATAATGAACTAAAGCCACTGAATGTACAGCTGCAGCACTTCTCCTTCAAGATTGCATTCTTCCGAACTATTGATTCTTTGCTTAGGGAAACAAATATTGAAATCTACCAATGAAGATAACACTCCTGTGTATTTGTTTTTAGCCACAGCCCAGCTCACAAGTATTATCTGACATCAGACCCAATCACTGGCTCCATCTACCTCTCTGACACGAACAGCCGACGAATCTATAAGATCAAGTCGACCTCAGTCGTGAAGGATGTTGTCAAGAATTCGGAGGTGGTGGCTGGAACTGGCGATCAGTGCCTTCCCTTTGATGAAACCCGCTGTGGAGATGGGGGTAAAGGCACTGAAGCAACACTCACTAACCCCAGAGGTAAGATGCAGCCTCATCATACAAATATTTTAAGTTGGGCTTTGAGAAAAGGTGGTAAATCAACAGTTCTAGACACAGCTCTCCTCTATCTACTGAACAGATATTGCAGCTTCACCAGGCCAGCCTGCTACCACGTCTAAGCCCTAAACTACAGGGACCACCTTTAGGGATGAATGGATCCTTCAGCCTATGCCCTTGGCCTTTTACTGAGGCTGCTAAGGATGGTGCCAGTCTGGAGGGGGGATTTCATGGGTATGTGTCCCAATGGGAGCCATATTGAGAGGACTTAGCCCTCAAAACACCATGAGAGAATTACAGCTTGTGACCACGACCCATCTGGACTACATTCATTGATTCAGTTCTGTTCTTTGAGATGACTTGATTTGCAGAACAGGCTCTGTGAGTGTTGATTTATATAAAACAGAGATAACCCCCTCACGTGTCCCTCAGAAATACGATGAAGCCAAGGTTACACACTGCAGTTTTGATCCTTTGTGATCCAGGTCTTGTGTATGCAAGAAGGCTAGACTGGTTTAACTACAAATACAATTTTATTCAATATTATTTAGTCCATGCAAAAGGCTATGTGAAAATTAATTTTGGTACAAAAGTGTCTTCTTTCTATTTAGTTTAATCCTGTTCCTGGTCAGTTTAACCGAAACTGAAATAAGCCTGGTCAAACCAAGATGAGAGAGTCTACATAGATTGTTACATTGGTTGAACTGAATGGATTTAAAAATCACGCCTTCCATTAAACCAGTGCAACTCTTTATGTAGCCAAGTCCCCAGACTGGCATTCTACAGTTGAAAGATCTGCATGCAATTACCTACCCTGAGCCAGCCACTGATCCTCAAGACAGCCAGTCTTAACACCAGATTGCAGTGATGCTGTGATATATGTAGGAGGAAGTGTATTGTTGGCTTTCTCACCTTACGAAACATTTCAACCAAAAGAGCAAGGTAACTTCCACTGACTAAACTTAGACATACACTTCTCATGCATGTGCTGTTTCACTGAGGTGGTGGCCTTTACGCTCTTTTGATTTTGCACAGTCTTGATAGTCTTGTGTTGCAAAGACTTGTTCTCATGTTAACTGTGGATAGTATTCAAATGCAGCTACTGAGTCGCAGATGAAGGGTAATCGGCCCTGCAGCTTTATTTCTTTAGAGGAAATGCCTTCATTCCTACTGTGTGACTGACTGCTGGAGGTGAGCAAGTCGGGGGAGATCCTCTGGAGAGACTGACTGGCGCTGCTGTTATACATGAGTTACATGCTCAGGGGACACCTTCTGCTGCACTGGTTACATGTCTTGTTGTCTATTGTTCAGGAACTTAGGGAATTATTTACGAGGTGTTGGCTTTAAAACCAAAAAAACCAAAAAACCAAAAAAATCACACTTGGGCCCCCTTCCCAGCTACCTCTGCACATGTAGTGTCAATGGGTGTGTCTACATGGGCACAAATCTTCGAAATGGCCATGCTAATAACCTTTTCAAATATTACTAATGAGGCACTGAACTGAATATTCAGCGCCTCATTAACATTAGCACGCTTCCAGCTGCGGCGCTTCAAAAGCTCTGCTTTCGAATGTGCGTGGCTCGGCGCAGCTACATGGGGGTCCTTTTCGAAAGGACCCTGCACCTTTCGAAACCCCTTTATTCCATTCAGTTGAGCAGAACAAGGACATTCCGAAAGGTGCAGGGTCCTTTTGAAAAGGACCCCCGTGTAGCTGCGCTGAGCCGCACACATTCGAAAGCAGCGCTTTGGAAGCGGCGCAGCCAGAAGCGTCCTAATGCTAATGAGGTGCTGAATATTCAATTCAGCACCTCATTAGTAATCTTTGAAATGGCCATTAGCATGGCCATTTTGAAGATTTGTGCCCGTGTAGACACACCCGATATGTGGCAAGTTTTTCTCTCTGTCACCGTGAGACTTTATAAGACCCTGTCTTCCATCAGCGCTCTCATCTCCAAGCCTGTGTACCTGGCTGCAATCTTTACAGTGAGGGAGTACATAGGGTCCTCTAACGTGTTGCTTTCACAGTAGAGGTGAAGGCGGCAGAGCTGTCTGTCTCCTAGCTAGAAGGGATGATATACACCTGGCATTATGTTATGGCATTCAGAAAACGAGAACCAATTTAGGGGCAGCTCCAGTTGTGAATCTTGGTTAGGGTAGGCCAGTTATGTCTCCAGGTGGGATTTGGAGGAACATAACCCAGAATGCTTCATACTGATCAGTACACTCGCCTCGCTAGACGAACACAACTAGTTCCCAACTTTCTGCTCGTAGGCAAAACTCATAAGAGAGACACTGAATTCCTATTAAAGTACATGTAAAAGTCTCTAATTAGTTCCTAAGGGCTCCTAACTCGGGGAAGGAGTGGCAGCAGGTGGCACTGCTTTTGAAAGGTAAATGAACCTTTAAAGGGTTAAAGACTGGGGGCAGTTTGTGGCTGTGAGTGGGAGGGAGGATTAAATTCTGGTGGGGGGTTCAGGCTGCGGGGCCGTGGTGGGGGGTACAGACAGTGAAGGGGGGTCTGGCTGTGGGGCCAGCAAAGGGGTCTGGGCTGCCGTGGTTTGGTGTCGCGGGGCCGGCAGGGTGGGGGGGGGGGATCAGGCTGCAGGGCCGAGGGTCTGGCAGAGGGGTCTGTCTGTGGGAGCGGTTAGACTGCTGCAGTACGGGGCCACGGGGCCAGCTGCGGGGGCGGTCCGTCTGTGGGGCCGGTTAGGCTACCGCGGTACAGGGACACTGGGCCAGCAGCGGGGTCTGGCTGCAGGGCCATGGGTCCGGTTAGGCTGCCATGGTATGGAGTTGCGAGGCCATCAGGGTTTCAGGCTGCGGGGCTGGCGGGAGGTCTGGCTGCAGTGGGTTCAGGCTGCAGGTCTGGAGGGTTCAGACTACTGGGGGTTGGAGCTGCAGGGCAGGGGTAAGGCTCATATTAGCAGGGGGAAGTTCACTCGTTGAGTGATTCTAGGGGAAGTATATGTATCCCTCATTTAAGCGAAACTCGTAAATAAAGTACTCATTTAACGAGGGATGAGTGTACCAAAAACAAGCAACTGCGTAACTGACCTATAAAGGCTTCCTGGTGCACTCAGCACTCCCTCTGAAGCTTCCATTACATGAGTGTGACAGTAGATACAGTAGACACAGGATTTACAAGGTCTATAGCTATCTGTTGATGAGTTGAGAAGTCAACCCATTTTACAAGGGGAAATGGAGTGGAAATGGAACTAGGGGGACAACATATGATCTAATGAACAAGACAGGGAGACAGGAGACCTGAAATCTAATTCCCTCCACTGAATTCCCAGCTGCTGAATTTTGGGGTCAAAAATCACATAAGCTCTTTGGGCTTCCCATTTCCCCCTCTGGAAGGTGAGTAAAATCATACTCCTATTGTGTTGTGTTATTTCTGTATGCTGTTGTGAATTTGTGCAAAATATTATGGTTGTCACCAAAGGGAACAAAATTCAAGAATTAGGGACTCCCAGGTCCAGGATCCATCCTCTCAGTCACTTGAACTCATGGAAGTCTGCCCCACCACTTCAAAAGTTAAATCAGTTTGAATTTATGCATTAAGGGATTGCTGATATTTCGTGTGCGTCAATGCAAAATATGTTTGTCCTTTGGAAATTTTGCAAAATAAAACTTGGTGGATGGGAAAGGCAATCAGACACAACAAACTGCCAAAAGATGTCCAATGAATTTTCATAAACATTTTGTCCCCGGTTTCACCCAGCACTGATTCTACCCATGAATTTGTAGACAACTCAGACACATAACTCTGACATGATTTGCTCCACATTCATCTCAGCAAATGGTTAATACTGAAAACTAATGTTGACAAAAGAACATCAGTGTCATTCTACAATATCCAGTGAATGCTCTTTCATTTTGAACTATTAAAAATGCAGATGCAGCAAGAATGAGGCTTATTGGACCTGTAACCAGCAAGCCTTAGACTGGATCATACCTTCTCTGTCTCTGGAGAGCAGAAGCTCAGTATGGTTGGATGGACAGAGAAGATGTATTCCAAACTGGATGAACGTATCCAGGAGTTTGTACTGCTGTTGACCAGGGAAGTTTATGGAAGATTCATTCTACAGCTAGCTCTCTACTTTTTCTAAGTCTGAACCCACTTATTCACCCAAAATAATAACCTAGTCACAGGAGTAGAAACGTTGGTTTGTAACAGAGAAGCAAGGACCTCTTTCCAGCTTGCATGCAGCTACCAGGGAAGTAAAAGAAGTAGAGTTTCAGCAGGGGGAACTAACCAACTTGTCAGAAAATACTTAAGAATAGCATCTGAAAGTCTTACAAAGCTAGGTGTAATCAATGGAAAATCACATCCAAGGTATCAAACCCCTCGCCTGGACTCTCCATAGCCCATTTCCCTCCTTGGCTCCTTCTAATTCATTTGACACAGAGCATGGCAGAGCTTTAAGATGCTAATGAATTTCAGCATACTCTGGACATATCAGTGTTATCACTTTCTAATTATCATCTGCTCATACTGATTTTATTCTACAAGCAAGCTTTTAAAAAATATTAAAACTCCAGCTTGTCAGAGTGTTTTGTTTCCATCTAAGTACTCACTGGTGGGTCTTGTCAGGAAAATGTTGTGGCAGTGAAATTGCCAAGAAGCCTGCAATTAACAGAGATCCAAGTGACAAGATTGACATAATATGAAGATAGTTTCAGAAGGGGGGAGAAGGAGTCCATCCATTCAGCACCACAAAAGAGATGCAAAATGAAGTAATTAATTTGAGGACAGATCATTTCTGTCAGTGTGTAGTTCCGAATGCATGAGCAAAACCTCAATTGTTCTCTAAGTGCTCATCAATTCTAGCTGAATAAAAGAATAACAGGAAAGACAAGAACTTATCCAGCCAGGCAAAAAAGCTTCACCTTCTGAACCTAACTAACTTGTATTCTGGATGTGAGGATTACAGGAGATCCATTCCTTTACATTTTCTCTACCCTCAGCCAAGGCTCTCCATTCAGCACCATATGCATTGAGCTGTGCAGTGTGAGCTGCCTCGTTCATTCCAGAGGACCTTATGGAGATTTTGTTGTTGTTAATAGGTTTCCGTATGTAGGCTAACTACTTTCAGCTAGTTGTAATTCAGGATGAACTTACTACTCTGGTGTCAAGTTTGCCCTGCAGCTTTATGCTATCACATCATCATGCAACAAGGCCCTGATGTTACAAAAGAAATGCCATCATAACACAGCATTCCACCAGCTGAACTTGTTATCACGATACTTCAGGGGCACTGCAAGCCCTGTTTCCTAGTGGATGTTGGACCACCCCAAAGCAACTGGGGTGATTTCACAACATTTCTTAGCCCAGATCTTAAAATTCAGAGATTCTGCGCTGCACTCCTTCCTCAGGTAACCTCAGTAGGAATCTTATTTGGTTAAGGTATCTGCGTAACTGGATGTTTGATTTGCGTATCAGCAGTCTTTAATTCTAATTGCATTATAGGTAAATGAGAGAAGACTTGTGCCAATGCAACTTACACTTCAGAGTTCTTCAGGGTGCACAACATGCTTGTCTGACAATGAACTAGCCCAGGCTGAGTCTACTGTAGATAGCTTCCCCAAAAGGTGGAACTTCCTGTGGCTAAGTGCCCAAAAGGTTGACTTCCAGAGGGGAAAAAATGAAAGTTCTTTCAAGAGCCAAAGGTGGTAAAATCAGGCCCCTGAATAGTCCTGACCCCTATTGACTGCTACGCATCAGATACAGTACATCAGATACTTCTCTCCCATCACACTAAAAATACCCATTTCAAAGGCATCTGTCTAAAGGAGAGTGGACTCCTCTTTAAGAGAACATCAGAAAGTTCAGTGCCAACGTAATGCCTGCAGACCCCCTCTATCCCATGAGCTAAAAGTCAGTATGCCATTAGCTAAGGCTATAGAGCAGACTGATTATTCTCTCTGTAAGTGGACTAAGGGCCACCACAGTCTAGCACACCCAGAAGGTATGTGGATTGCACCAAGAAGAGCAAGTAAAGTGACCTGGTTTGGAATATATACCATATGAAGAGAACCTGGTGGCACTAATTTAATATATAGACCCCATCTCCTGGGTTTTATCTGCATTGAAGTCAGAGGGCGATGAGGGGAGGCTGGCTGAGAAGACCCTAAACAACCTTCCTTGCTCTGCTACCAGCCACCAGCCTAAACTAGAGCACCCCATGATTGAGTTCAACAGTCCATCACGGACCATTCTGTTAGCCCAAGATCACCAGATGCACTGCACAGAAAGCACACTCCCCTGCAGCCTTTAACCTTCTCCCCTCTCCACTCCAACACTTCTCTCACACACAGCCTGCATGGAGACATAATAGCAGCCTTAGATTTCTCTGTGTTAGGGGAATCCCCATCTATTCCTTTAGAGCAGTTTAAAGCCAGCATGGCAGGAGACACTCAGCCTAAATCCAGGATCAAGCCCTGTTCTTCCTGTGTCTATACTACTGAATTCTCTCTTCCTCTGTTACTGTTTAACTAGACGAGTGTAATGTTTAACTCATTAAACCATTTTGGCTTACAATATTTATGAAAGATACTTTGCAAAATAAAGGCCTGGAAGCAAACATGCCTGGCCTGATTTTGCTGTGACTGACTAATCTGCCCAGGCTGCATAACCTGGACATTAGACCCACAAGTTGACTGCTGTGAAGAGCTGTCAGAATGCTTTGCTGATAAGCTCAACCAAATGCATATGGAACTAATAGGAAGGAAAATTCCAGCCCTAACCAAATTGTATAATCCACACCCCAGCCCTAATCGAGCTTGGCTCCATCACATATGTTGAAGCTCAAGAAGCTCTGAAATATTAAAGCCGTAACCTTTGAAATGTGTCCAGATGCCTCCTGGCTGATAAAAACCAGTGAAGAACAACTAAGCCCACTACTTATGGAAATAGTTAATGCCTTCTTTTAACAGTGCCAGAAGCGACCTCTCACAAGATCCCTCTCTGGTTTGGTGTGTCTTCATTCTTTAGTTCTGGTGCCATTTTGGTGTTTCTTGGGGCAGTTTTTTTCAGTGGCACAGCGCTCCAGCCAATTCTCACGATGCCTGCCTATTAACCAAAATGAGCCCCTTCTGGGTTATACAGCCCACAGGATCTTTATCAGTACCCTCTGATGGTCTCTAGCCTTTCCAGGGTTTTGGTCTTTAAGTTGCCCAGATATAGTATGGGGCTATATCTCCAGGGCTTCCTCCAAGGAGACACTATCTTCCTGAAACTTCCCCAGGGTCAGTACCTATTCAGTCCCAGCAGCAAGCCAGGTGCTCCCTCAGTCCCTCCTAGCAAACTGTTTTTGGTTGAGTCCTAGAAGCCAGGAGCATCTCATTCTCACCACCCCACACAATCTTGCCCACACTGAGTTGTCTGTGCCCTTCTGCTATTCCAAGGAGTCAGGCCTGCAATCCTTTCTTCAGCTCCAGGCAGTTAACTAGTGCCCTGAGTCTGTTCCGCTACTTCTTTTATGTTGCTCTCCTGGGTGCTGACTGGCTCCTTTCTATACACCCACTGTAGCGTGGTTGGATGACCTCTCCACTGCTCCATTCCAGGGATGAGTGTGGCAGAACCCTTTGGCCTCCAGCTGAGGGCTTTTAGGCCTAGTCCACCTCATCACACACCTTCAGAGAGGCATACCTATTAAACTCTTTGCAAAACACAAGTATCCATCATGTACGTGTGAGATAGTAAGATGCCAGGGTTCAGCTGCCAACAGCTTGCCAGTATTACTCAACTAGATATCTCATTCTAAACCAATGCAAACACTGCCACTTCTAAAACATCAGAAAGCAGATAAGAAATCAACTCTCAGGGGAAGAAAAAAACAGCTGGCAAACCCAGGCAAGGCCAAAGTGATGCTAGTCAGAAAAGGGACATAATTCAAAGAACTGGTCAACGTGTTGTCTCCATCTTTCATTTAAGGTGTACAGCCTCAATAAAAAATACTGTGAACCCTAAAGGTCCTGTTTTACTACTCCTCAGACTTATATGACCAGGTTGTATCAGTCACTAAAAATGCCCTTTTTCATCTCCAGCTCATTATGAATCTTTTTCCTTTATTGATGGATGATGACTTGGACTCAGTCAGCCTTCATGTTTTACAGGCTGCATTAATGGAGTTGAATATGAAGATGATGCCCAAACTTCAGCTTTTACGGCATGTGGTTGCAGACCTTCTCCATGGTTTAGGTTTCCAAGAGCTCTGCTGGCCCACACACAAATTTCAGGCTGAGTCAGCTTCTGATGTCAATTTAAGGCATTGGTCCTAATTTTCAAAGCAATTAATGGCTCAAGGCACAGCTACACCAAAACTGAATTTCCAGTTGGTGCACACAAAGCACGTGATAGTGGAGCACAAAGAATTCTCACCCAGGGGGATGTGATTATGAGTCATGATGAGGAGGAGATGAGGTGAACTGAGAGTCCAACTGTCTTTAGGAAATGCTGCAAAACCTTCCCCTTTAGAAAGGCCTGTTGAGCGTTCCAATTCTGTCATTGTTTTACTTTCTCCTATCCAAAGAAACCCAAACCCCAAATTCGAATTTTTAGAATCTAAAAGATAAAAACTCTTCCCCAAGCAGAGCTTTAACCTGACAAAGGAAACCTTCCAGAGCCTCCATGAACTTCACTATGGACTTTCAGTATTGCCATTCCTTTTATACTGCAGGGGCTCCGGTATGCTGTGATGGGCAGTGGCATAAAACACTAAGGCTAGGGCTACACTACAGCGCTCCTTCAAAAGAATTTTGTTCAGAAAAATCTCTTCCAAAAAAACTTCTTTCACAAGACCACAACCACACACAAAAAAATCTTTCGATGGAGAGTAAGCACACCCTGGCCTCTCTTTCAAAAGAACAGGCCAGGAAACTCCATGGATCAAAAAAAATCCGGTACCATGCAGGACTGCGCTTTCAAAAAAAGGGTCCCTGGGTTTGTTTCTGAAAGAATCTTTCAGAAAAAGGCATTTTTTCTCATCCAGGAGTGGAAGAGGGCTGCTGTGAAAAGTGGTGTATTCTTCTAATTTAATAGTGAAAGAGTTTTCAAAAGAGCCCTGTCTTTTTTGAAAAAACGCGTTAGTGTAGAAGTAGCCTAAGAGAATTCCATCAACTTCTACTCTTGATTTATACCAGTATGACGGAGACGTGAATGCACCACCTGGAGTATATCGCTGTCCACTACCCCCAGCGTGTCACAGCAGGGTGATGCTCACATGGCATTTCAAAGGAGCCTGGAGTTCCCTGCCACTGCTATTGCTGCTGTGGCAGTCAGGAGCTCTGGACCCCTTTGAAATGCCAGGGTCCGGTACAATTGCCTCTCTTGCCCAATGCCGCCTGTCAGCAGGCCTGCCCACAAGCAGTAGCTAGTGTTTCTAAGGTGTGATGCATAATCACTAGGAAGTCTTTTCCTTTGAGCAGTTCATTGAAAATCCAAACCTAGTTGAAAGAACGGACAGAAATGAGTAAACAAAATTGCAGTCTCTGCTGTGGTTAATTGCTACTGACTTCAGTGGAGCGGTATCAACTGTCATTGGCCCACTGGTTGGCTAAATCAAGTGTCATTAACTTTTAATCCATAAAATAAATTTCTCCCAACTTCCTTATTCATGTAAGCCCCAAATTAGTGCTCGTCCACCCCAGTAAGAACTGGTGCAAGCCCTCAGACAACATTTATAAAGATATATATTATGACCAATGCTAACAAGCATTTGTTGCATCAGCAAGGTATTTGATTGTCCTGGTGACCTTTCATTTGTGATTTCCCTGCTCTTCTCCTGCTTAGGCATCACCGTGGACAAGTTTGGGTTGATTTACTTTGTAGACGGCACCATGATCAGACGTATTGACCAGAATGGGATTATCTCAACCATGCTGGGCTCCAATGACCTGACATCTGCCAGGCCTCTCAGCTGTGACTCTGCCATGGACATTTCTCAGGTACCAAAACTTGTTTCATCAAAAGTCCAGGCCAGTTTTTCTCTATGTTGTTTAAGACACACTCTTATGTATCAAGTAGGTGTAAGCGTGCTTTGTTGTCACTAGACTATTTGCAACAGCGCAGTTTTAGGACTGAATCAAATTAACATCTGGGAAATAGTGATTGGATGCTGTGTTGCCAAATTTAGCAACAGCAGGAAAACAAGTATCTTGAATTGCATCAAACTGCAAATTGGTTACAGCTACCTTCATCCTGGGCTTTTAAGTTGTTCTGGTTAAAGGCAAAAACAACCAAAAGGTCTGTGTTTGGGGCAGTAGGCAAACCTGTTACAGGCCAGGACTCAATTTTCTGTGGCAGTTCCCATCCCATCATATAGTGCCATTTTGGAGGTACAGTCCTTTAAAATCTTTTTGCCATTCATTATTGGAAGGCCAGTGGAATGTCACCCCATTCTGCAAAAATACAGATCTTAGCTGGTAGGCTAAGTACTGTTATTTAACCACAATGGATATCAATGGGGTTTCCCTTTTGTAGCTACCGACATAATTTTCATGCTCCCATATGGAATCTATTCTTCATGTTTTCCCCTCTAATTTGAAGAGATTACTCTCACTTCTTTGTAGCAGGTTCCCACTGTCCACAATTTATGAAAAGGCTAAAATTACAAGTTTAAAAGCTCAAGCATCACAGAGAGGTAACTTTTGATGGTTAAAGGCCATCTTGCAGTATAATAGCCCCCATCTCACAAGCATATTCCCTTCTTTAACAGCATCTTAGTGCCAACCAGAGGAAGCTTATTGTGGTCCAGGCTTTTAAAAAATATTTTCAGACTACTTACAATTTTTATGTAATAATGTCCTCTTTAAAACTTTCTAAGATGGGTTCAAAAACGTGCCATCGGCATCCCCTAGCTCCCCCCTCTTTAAAGTGAAAGGAGCTATTCTCAGATTACCAGTTCTGAGACAGACAGACACAACAGACGAAATTAAAAACCTCAGCTTGGGGAACTCTCTTTTCATCATTTCTAGTGACTAGAAAGTCTCAGCTGTCAGGCCCTGAGGCACTGTGAGACCAGAGGGCATGAAATATTTAGCTGCCAATGCTGATGAGAAATGGGTTTTATGGAACTGAAAATTCCCTTGTCAGTTCAGAGTAAACACCACTCTTGATGCTAACTCAAGGCTGCAGTGGAGCAGTGCTCTAAAGACTATGGGAATGTATGGAGACATGCATTATTGAGGGGAAAACCACAGGCTATAATGTATCACGGGAAGGGTGAAGGTAGGCCAGGAGCCAAGAAAAGAGGGATTTTTGAGAATGTAGCAGGAGGAAACTAGATGGGGCTCAGCTTTCTGTGTCTTGCACTGAAGCTCAGACCTCACAAGCGAGGGTGTTAGATGTCGTAAGACCAACTTAACTGATGCCCTTTAATAAATAAGTTTAGGAAAAGTTCGAACAGACGTGTTGGATACTTCCCCTAACCAGCAGCTCAAGAGTCATGTGAGGCTCTTACGGTGTCTGTAGATCTGCTTCGTCTCATACAAAAGCAACAGGGAGAGTGACCTCACTGGGACACAGATTACTGGGGTCCCCTTCACATCCTTCCAAGGAGCTAGAGAAGATAGGGACAAGGAGAAACAGCATCCAGGGATAAGATGGGAAAGAGAGGACATTGTGTATTAGAGAGGCAGAGAGGTACCCTGGTACTGTATTGCAATGCCTGTACCATGATATATGTCATTGTAAAATTAGAACAGCGCAATATTACCCCAACATATGGGGTATGTTAGCGTCAAGGAAGCAGTAAAGGTGGAGCAGGGAAGGGATGGGCTAAAGATATGCCATGTGCATCTGACACTTTTTTGATGTCATGCCCTGTTGGTAGATATTTTCTGTTACTAAAACCCCAAACAATGTTACTTCTTCATTGTGGTAGTACCTCATCAAATTACTTCATTTTGTTTTCTCTATACATCTTTCTGTTTAGGTACAGTTTTTTTTTTGTTTTGTTTTGTTTTTTGTTTTAGTTTTTGACTGGCAGCAAGTTTTTTTAAAGAAAATTTCCATAGGTGTTCTGCATAAAAAATATTGCTTGGTATTCTGTGGTCTCAACAACATGTTTAACAAACACTGGGCTAAAGAACATCTCTATTCTGCACATTCTAAGTTAGCATGTGGTTCCTTAGACCTTAGAGACCACAACCAGCTGTCATACATTGTAGCAGGGTAATCGGCTGTTCCAATGTACCACAGAGCCAGGTCTGGGGCTGCTGCAGCTTGAGGAATGAGGTAACCAGACCCAACTATGTATTTGGGGATCTTTCACTAAGACTATACCTGTGAAGGACTTTAAGAACTGATGTCCAATAAGTTGTTTAAAAGACTGGATTGGAACAATTCCAAGGTGAGCAAGAACATCCTCCAAACTTGCTCTCCATCCATCCCACTGCAGAATCATACATGCTGCATGAGACCCTCTTAAAATTATTCGGCTCCCTTAACTCAGTGTCAGACCAGTTGTGTGTGTGTGTGCGACAAAATCGAATTATCTCAAAGTGTATTTCTGTGGCTTTTATTTACATTGACATGCCTTGAAATATAAAAGGATGTTAAATTATACTGATATTTTCACATTAGAGCTACACGTTGCCCATGTAGTGGTAAATTTCTCTTAGATTTGGCATTATTCTTAGCGAATCAAATCATATCCTTACTTGAGGGGCAGTATGTTCCATGGGTGGAGCAGGAAATCAGGTTCCCAGACTCTTATCTCTACTCTTGACTTGCTGTGGCTCAATGGCTCTCTGCCTCACTTTTTAATCCATCTTCACAGGGTAGGGCATACAAGTATAAAACATTATTATTACTTGCACTTGGTCTTCTATAATACTTAATGCCATGAAAAATCACTGTGAAACAAGCCTTCTATTTCATGCAGTGAAATAAATAAACTGAATTGAGTGAGAATTCATATTTATCCATGGTTGCTGGGCCAATGCATGAACCCCAAGCACCTGTAATAAGTTTTCAAAAAGATGTTCATAGCTTGGCACAAAATAGGCATTTACAACATAGCACATTTAGTAGTACAAATGGCTACCCATGTTCTCTACAAGCCTGTATAGCTTACACATGCAATTCAGGGCCCTCTTCTGCAACGAGGAGATCATAATCTTTTTAGTGCAAGGGCCATGTTTTTATTATCTGATTGTACAGCACCTAGCACAGGTGGACTTGGGAATTGTGAAATGCTCCCACAGTACAAATAAATATTAATTTAGTCCTTTCTCTTCTCTTTTTAACTGTTTCATATGCCAAACAGAATGTGCACCTAGATATTGAATGGGTGGGTGGAAGCCTTAAGAGGTTTGATTGAAAAAAGCTGATTTTGGATAGCAAGTAGAAAAAACCTAGACTTTTAACAGTTTCTTTCTGTCATTCTGTTGTTAGGTTCGCCTAGAGTGGCCCACAGACCTGGCAGTCAACCCAATGGACAATTCCCTCTATGTCCTAGACAACAACGTTGTGTTGCAGATCTCCGAAAATCACCAAGTGCGCATTGTGGCTGGGAGACCCATGCACTGCCAGGTCCCAGGCATTGATCACTTCCTCCTCAGCAAAGTGGCAATACATGCAACTTTGGAATCTGCCACAGCTTTGGCCGTCTCCCATAATGGGGTCCTGTATATCGCTGAGACTGATGAGAAGAAGATCAACCGCATCAGGCAGGTCACCACCAATGGCGAAATCTCACTTGTTGCTGGTGCACCAAGCAGCTGTGACTGCAAGAATGATGCCAACTGTGACTGCTTCTCTGGAGATGATGGCTATGCAAAGGATGCCAAGCTAAATGCCCCTTCCTCCCTAGCAGTGTGTGCAGATGGGGAGTTGTATGTTGCTGATCTTGGAAACATCCGAATCCGCTTTATTCGGAAAAATAAGCCATACCTTAACACACAGAACTTATATGAGTTGTCCTCTCCTATTGACCAGGAACTCTACTTGTTTGACACCAGTGGTAAACACCTTTATACCCAGAGCCTTCCCACTGGAGATTACCTTTACAATTTTACCTACACTGGGGATGGAGACATAACCCTGATCACTGATAACAATGGTAATTTAGTCAATATCCGGAGAGATTCCACTGGGATGCCACTCTGGCTGGTGGTGCCGGATGGCCAGGTCTTCTGGGTGACAATTGGCACCAACAGCGCTCTCAAGAGCGTAACAGCACAAGGGCATGAAGTGGGTATGATGACGTACCATGGCAACTCTGGCCTTCTTGCCACCAAGACTAATGAAAATGGATGGACAACATTTTATGAGTAAGTACTGCTGAGATAATATGCCACTGGCACCATTTGTATTCCATGGGCCAAGTGTTAATGGAATAAAATTCTCTGGATGAAATTCACCCCAGCGTAAAATGGCCCTAATGCAAACAGTGTCAGGTCCCATGTAAGCCTTTAATGTAGAATCTAATTGGCACTTAGTGTGGACTGAGCTCTCTGCACTGAGTGACTTATATTTAGGCTGAGATTTTCAAAGGTACTTAAGGGATTTGGATGCCCAATTCCATTTAATTTTAGCTGGGTCCATTGCCACACTGCTGCAGAAGATTGACCTGCTCAGGGTTGATCTTCCATGGCTTTATTTCACGCATGTGCAAACGGCGCTTTCTAGGGTTGACATCAACCCCAGAATTCCTTGTGAGCAGCAAGAATTAAGGAAGGTTGACAAGAGAAATGCTCCCATTGACCTTCTTCTGTGAGGACAGCCATAGCAGCCAATGGCTGACAAGTCAATTTTAGTTACACAATTGGCATAGCAAAAATTGCACGACAGCAATCAACTGTTATGTCAAGTATAGACATAGCCTTGAACTGGAAGGTTAAGCTGCAGAGCAGAGAATCCTACTTAGCTTTGGAAATTGCCATCTGGGGTTTGGAAAAGATCTATTGTTATAATTATTACCATCATCCAACATCACACCTGGAAGCCATAATGGGAGCTGGTGTGTTAATTCGTCAGCACCCACTTTGGTTGGAGGTAGCTTTGTACTGAGTCAGCTCAGGCTGGCAGAGGATCTACAACAGTCCTGTTCCAGGCCATGGAGGGTGTTAGTTTCAGTCCTGCAGGGACGTGCAGATTTTCCCTTGTACTTGGCGGGATTCCAACTCAGAGCCCTTAAACCAGACAGAATCGAAAACCCCAACAACTCCTCTTACTGTGCCCTGAGCTATTTCTGCACCTCCCTGGACTCTGTAGGCCTCTCCAGCCTGTGGATCTGGACATCCCTTCTTTGGGGTGTTGGCTGTGAGTAACTTCTTAGCAACTTGCTGGCAAGACTTTACATCTCCAGCCTGCTCACTCCTCTGCAAGCCCCCCATTCTGCTTTGCTTCTCATTCTTCATAGAATCATAGAACACTAGAACTGGAAGGGACCTTGAGAGGTCATTGAGTCCAGTTCCCTGCCCTCTCAGCAGGACCAAACGCCATCTAGACCATCTCTGACAGGTGTCTGTCTAACCTCCTCTTAAATTATGTGAGTGAAGTGCACAATATGTAAATCAGTGCCTTATTTGCATTTTAATTTTCCCTCATTTGCATTCATCTTTCAAAAGAGCAATGCAAGTGTAGACACAGCTTCAATGACTACTTGTTCTGTTTACTCCTCTGGGACATCTGGCATTGGCCACAGTTGGAAGACAGGAAGCCGAGTTAGATGGACCTTTGGTCTGACCCAGTATGGCCATTCTTATGTTCTTATGCTAGTCATAATAAATTTCAGGGTTAGAATGAAACTGTATAAGCAGCATATGTTTACTGATGATGTTTTGAACAAAGTCACTCCCCTGAATTGGTGAGAAATATTAATCAGGCACCTTGAAACAGAGTTCCTTCAGTTGCTAAGCCAACTTTTCACAACTGTAGTTTCCTCTTCAGGCCCAGACAGAATATTTTCATCATTTGGTATTATTCACACATATCTAAGAGATCGACTGGAGATTGCAAAGCAGGAAAACTTGTATTTCTGTTTCAGTCTATGAATCACAATGACGGTGGGAGTGGGGAAGATGAAAACTAGTGGTAGACTTTGTGAAAACCTTCACTTTAGCATTCTGACATCTTGTCAGAGTTAATAAAATTTGAAAATTAAAAAAAAAAGTTTGTAGACACCCAGAAACTCAGGAGACTGCTGCTATTGCAAGTGTGAAATATTTATGGAACATTTAAGATTTAGTTAATAAAATATAGGTGCTGTTGTGTTAGTGTGTGAGATTTAATTCTTACCATTCCTTAAGTACTACTGCTGCATCTGCAGTTTGTCACAGGGAAAGAGTATTATGTACTAGTTCCTAAATTAATAAAAATCAAGTTTGCTAAACAAATTCCACAATGCATGACCTCTGAAATGTTTTAAAGTACTATACTATATTGTAAATTGATACATTTCAGTGATCAGATTCGCACCAGTGTTTAAGAAGTATGTAAAGAAGTTTCAGTGGGAAACTTGATTTAAATCAGTGATGATTTTTCTGGCAATTTACTGTGATTTAAATCAATGCACATAGTTTTTCACCCTTCTGTACTTTGAGGCGATGTCTAGAGTGTGGTTGCTATTTCGGGATACAAATGTATCCCAGAATAGCAACCCCACAGCTTTTCTCCAAGCTCAAAATAATGCAGCTATTTTGAGTGCCGTATTCTGTTTCCATTACCCCTCGTTGTGAGAGAGGTAGTAGAAACCTCAAAATAGGCACTTCTTTTAAGTTTCAGTGCTGTTTGAATAGCACCAAGTTTGAAATAAGGTAACTTGAAATAATTTACACAATTTGCATTAGGGAGATCGTCTAGATATAGCCTGAGAACAAGGCACCCTCTAGTTCAGAAAAAAGTCCTATGCTCCTTTGAAGCCAAGTGTGAGTCTGAAGCTGGCTCTATACAGAAATGGCCTGCAAGCAGCTTCATGCTAATGAGCAGTCTCATAATTGCAAATGGCTGCTCGTTAGCATATTCCCATGGTTCATTAGCATTGCCGCACAAGATCTTGCTGCCAGCAGAGGGGGGTGCTGGCAGTAAACAGGCTGTGTAGACAGGCCTCTGCTGGCAAAAACCCCCTCTGTCAGGATAAGGGGCTGGCAAGGGCAGGGTTTTTTGCCAGCAGAGGCATGTCTACATTGCCTGTTTACTGCTGGCACCCACCTCTGCTGGCAGTGATATCTCGTGTGGCTGTGCTAGTGAGCCACGGGAATACGCTAACGAGCTGCAGGACGTCTATGTGTAGACCCAGCCTGATTGTCCAGCAGCCACAATAAATACTCACCTTCACTCTGACCCTTTCGCTGAATAATCAGTGAGAAAGGAAGCAAGTCTGGGAAATGCAACAGGCTAGAAAACTCTCACCATCTAACTCTTCAAGCCAGAGAAAAGGAATGTTGTGTAGCTTGCTGCTTTTTTCCTTAACTTGACCTGAAAGAAATGCTGTTAGTCTCTTTGCCATTTATAACTGTCTTTTTTTTTCAGAAACGAGAGCTTTGTTAATTTTCTAAAATCAGGACTGTAGTAATTATCTTGATTATCTCACTGTGATGGTATCTCTGTACACTAAATAATTTAATTTCCCCTAGAGCCTCAGTCAAACCTTTCATGCATTATTTAGCCAATATAAGGTGTTCTAGTTCCAGTCTTTTCTCTGTTCAATTAGTTCTCAAAGTCACTTCCTCAGATGCAAACATAGGTGTTTACACATCACTGCAATTAATGTGTAGGATCAAACTGCCCAGAAACCCCAAAGAAATTTGTGCTGCTCACCTACATGAGGTGACAAGCTGACCTTCTGCACAGACAGCACTTGTGTGACACTGCCTTGATTCTTAGAGATGGTGCTTCTGTACAGCATTAATACGATAAATGAAAGCTCTGAATGTTTACCAGCTACCAATTAGGTCTCATAAGTACCGAGTACCATTTTAATTCTGTGCATTGAACCTTGGCTAAATAAATTTCCGATTGGGGATGGATGGTAACAGCTTCCTTTGCCGGCATAATAATTGTCACTGTAATTGCAAATGCCGAGTCCATGCCTTTGGTTTGAATAGGAGGCAGCAGCTGCATTATCAGGTGATGAATTTGTTGCTGAGTGCAGCTGTGCTCATTCCTGTGTTTCAGAATTTCCTTAATTCTGGTGCTTTTGTAGCATTTGGAGAACACTAAAGTCTTAGGTTATGACGAAAACTGGGCCGCCTCTAAATCCTTAGATGTGCAAACAGGTCTGTGCAGCTTAGCTTTGAAATGACTTGACTAGGAGAGATTTATCTTACCACAAATGCCAGGTCACACCTGCAGCTGCATGAGAGTGTCACCTGGCCTTCCTCTAGGAACTGGGAATCTGTCATGTAAATGGCTTTGTGGAGGCGGAGGTGAAAAGAGATGAAACATCTATGTCATTCACTTTGACTTGTTAAAACTTCTTAGCTATTCAGAAACACGGAGACCTTAAAGTCAGAGGGACCCAAGGGGCTGGAGGTGTACAATAAACAGCATCCTGTATGTACCATGTGCTCTAATCCAAGACAAAAGGGCAAAGTGCTTCAGTCATAAGCAAAATATATAATGAGAAAGGAGGAAAATAAATGTGCCATGAGAAAAGCACATTGTATTCAGATGGGAATGTTGGACATAACTCATATTTATATTGAGCCACCTTTTGTGCTGCCATCCAAGTGCTGAAAGGCTTTTGTTGGGACATGAATTGTGTACACTTCATCTGCCACTAATTAAAAATAATAATAAAATGTTAATAGTGCAGTTGTGCTACCTTCTCACATTCCCCTCTGTAGGATATGACCTTTTAACAGCTGCCAGTAGGCGAGATATCACCCCCCGAGTAAACTAGTACCATTCCCCCATTGGTTCCTAATGCACATGGGATGGAGGTGGAATAATCATTTAGAATACTTAAAATGCAGATGTTTCAAGTTACCTCTAGTTCTCAACCCTAGATTCCTCTCCTGGTTCTTGGGTGACATTCATCACCATAGCTGCTGCGTTCTATTAAGCTGCATGTGTGATGTTTTTATTTAAATGATGTTTAATTTTCTTGTTTTGATGTATATATAATAAACTGTATAGCACTAGGTGTCTCAACAGGCATCTACACATATAATTGCATATATGCAAAATCATCTCATATATTCACATACCTCATAACCATATATGCGTGTATGAGATACTTTGTGTATCTGCAACCTCCAAACTTCCTGCCCCAAGCAGCGGCAGGGCCAGGACTTGGGGCTGCACAGAACTTGGCCTCTATCACTGAGCTCGCTGAGATGAGAGTCTGAAAGCCTGCTATGGACATGAATGGGTGAATGGTAGCAGGTGTCTGAGATGTGCTTGGGTGGAAGTTTGGATGGTGCTAATGGTTCAGTGCTTGGTTGAGTGCTGCAAGGTGTCAGGATAGATGGGTGGGACAGAGGGTTTCTGGAATTGCTACTGGGTGTCAGAGGGGCTGGAGGGAGCTGGGTGCAAAGCTGGGGACTTAGGTCTGTACTCTTTGACAAGAGATAACTCAGTTTCCTGGAGGTCTTCGTGCCTGGCACATGGTCACTAAGAATGTTGTGGCTTGGCTTGTCCAGACTGCATATACACAATAGAGTGTCTTGTTGCGGCAGCATGTGCTACACACACCGCCACATATATAGTCTAAAAGTAAGCAAGGTCTTTGTGAGGGTTCTGGCAGAAAAGCTGGTGGCTGGAGCGCTGTTTGTGGGACAGCCAGGAGATAAATTGGGACTGAACAGCTTGGTGCAGTTTCTTTTGAAAGCGTAAGTGGGTCTTTTTGCTGGCTCCCTGCAGGGTGCTGAATGCCATTCACTTAGGAGCAATCATAGAACTCTTAAGATGTTTCTAAATGTGACTTTAGTGTTTAGCAGCATCCTTGCTCTAAGGTTGTAAATATTCCAGGTTTGAACTGTTAGGGTCATAAACCAACTTCCCAGAAATTTGAGGGAGTCGGGAGCAGAATGTGGGGAATGGATCTGAGCTGCTTGCTATTCTTAGGCTGGCACTCTGTGTGCAGGAATACTGATGGCAAGATAAAAAGTGCTTGTGCTGATAATACGTACCACACCGCTGGGGACAATGATCAGTGAAGTGCTAAATCCAGAAAGACACTAGAATAATGTCTCTTGTTCACTGCTCCTGCAGTGGTGAAGGGATATCTGTTGGGACTCAGTGCCTGTATGAAATTACATGATATTTGCAAGTAGGAAGCCCACAAATGTCCTTATAAGAGGTAAAGTGACACATGGCACCCAAAATGCTTGAGTGCCCATCACAGTGCAGACAAAACAACTAAGGAACAAAGAAAACTACTCTATATTCAGAGCACTTTGTTTGAGTTCCAGCTTTAAAACAAAATTAATGCAGACTCGAAGCACCATTTGTCAATGGCTGTTTTTGCTGGGCTGCAGGAGACTTATTCCGCCGTACATGGCCCTGTCACTGTGGTGTCTCCTCAGCAGGTCCATGGGTGCTTTAGGGAGTTGCACCACTTTGGCTTTGCATTGCTCTCCACTCCCAGCTTACACGGGGGAAAAAGCTGCCTTGGGGAGTTCTCCTCCCAGGGGATATTTCTCTTGATCCATCCCTGCTTTTTGTTCATTCTCTGGGCAGAGGGAACTACTTGCACAGTGCCCTGGTGGAAGGGGCTGGTGGTGTGAGGTGTCTCTTTGTCCTGCTAGCCTTGGAGAGGTTATTTCAGTATGAGCACCCCCTACGTGAGTACCATTCTGTGGAAAGTCCAGCCATGGGTTTCCACTTCTCTGGTTCATTGACAAAATGAAACCCAACTCATTCTGTGATGGGACTGAGGAGAGATGATAAGTTTAGGAGACGTGCTTAAAATATTGGCTAAAACTTACGTGGTCAAAATAATTGAGAAAAACCTGCACCCCTTTTATACAAACAGAGCTCCTAGTGATGTCAGTGGGGGTCATAAATTGGCAGGGAGCTTTTCTGGAATAGAATCTACTGTAATGGTTGCAGGTTCCAGCCTGTTCTGTGTAAGGCAAGGTGCAGGTTCTCCTCCGCTATGGTACTGATTGCACTCCGTCCTTTTCAGGTACGACAGCTTTGGCCGCCTGACCAACGTTACCTTCCCCACAGGCCAAGTCAGCAGCTTCCGCAGTGATACCGACAGCTCAGTGCACGTCCAGGTAGAAACTTCCAGCAAGGATGATGTTACCATAACAACCAATCTGTCAGCATCAGGAGCCTTCTACACCCTTCTGCAAGGTGAGCCCAGACACTGCTCGTACTCCAGGTTAATATGTGTGCCCAGGATTATACAGAAGGAAACAGACTTCTTAATCTCAACATAAGAAAAACCCTCCACCCAGCACTCCGCAATATGGCAGTGCACACTTATCCACACCTCCTTAGGAAAGCAATAGGAAACACAGAGCTTGCTCTCAGCTCTGCAGCACTTTTCCACTGGGTCCTCAGTTTGTTGCCTGGCTGCACATTCTTCTTGCAGTGCTGTACTCTCTCATCATTGCTACTAGTATTCAAACCAAGGGGCTAGCTAAGCATGACTGCTCCTCCAGTATATCTTGTTACGTCACTCATAATGGCTTCCCACTTAAAGAGTCATTGCATCCCCCACCAGAGCAGGTGTTGACTAAAGAAGCAGAGTATTGAGCATGGTTAGTCTTTGTGCAATGTGCACCGCACCATCTGCAGCTGGTGTGAATGGCCGCAGCTCTGTGGACTTTGCTCAGAGGGCAGATAGGAAGGGGATGAGATTAGGGAAGCAGGAGAGGGAAGAAAGAGGTGATGAGGCAAGGGAGTAGAGCAAGTAGAAGGATGAGGTGGGTGGGAAGCAGGGGCAGGGCACTATGATGGGACCCAGACTTAGACTCCAGAACCTGCCCTGATGTAGATGTGAAGAGTGGTTCCTTGAGGCTGAGGAACTGAAAGGAACCACAGAGGCTGGGGCTGTGCTCAGTCTCAGGCCCTAGGGGCTGGCAGGCCCTCTTCATTCCCTGCTTCCTGCTGGCTCCAATGAAGAGCCAGCAGGCTCTGCCTCACCCCCACTTGCTAACAATTGCTCTGTGCCCAGCGAAGATGCTCATGATCAAATGTAAGTTTTCTCCTTTGTACAGAAAAAAATGTCTCCAGCAAACCCCGTCAGCCCAGGAGTCACATTTATGTTGATTCCTTAAAAGCCAGATCTCTGGGTGGTTAATCTCCCTTTTTTCACTATGTGTCTATAAGCACCTTCTCTGGCTATTGGGAAAGCAATCTGGGGCCCAGACCTCATCTGGTTGTAGCTTACATTGCCCTAGGGCATAGTTAGTGTGTGGTGATGTTTCATTATGCGCTACAGAACGCACCAACTGAAACTCTTAACTAGCCCAGCCAAAAATCCACGCATTAAGATGTCTGGCAAATACTCAGACATGAGGTTAGCTTCACCTCAGGAGCCTAATTAAGCAATAGAACCCGCTGCTGGGGGCTCTTCTGTGAGATAATTGACTGTGAGGTGATTTATGCCTCTCAAGCCAAAGGCCAATAAATTGCCCAGCAAATCTCATTGTAGCGTCTCCCACCCGCACAGGCCACAACAATGCAAAAGGCCATTTTTAGTATATTTAAATGACTGTTGTGGATTGACAGACCAGAATGAACAGGGAAACAAGCTTTTCCTGACTGAAGTGAACTTTCCCTAAGAGATGTGTGTAGTCCCATCAGGAACAAATCCCGATTAGGCATGTTCACTAGGCCTGCCTACAGAGCGGTTCTAGGCCAGGGCACAGTTGGGCAACCTGCTTTCAGAGACACAACCATACTTTTCACGTGCTCTGCCAGAACTGGATTTCTGCCAGAGGACAGAAAAGAGACTCCAGGAAAAAATTGTTAGAGCTAATAAGCATGTTGGCCCATAAACCAAGCGCCTTAGCTTGCCAGATGCCTAACTCATGACATGGAGTGAGATTGTGTGGTGTTACACCTTCACCCTAGGGATCTCGCCGGTAGAGAGCACGGAAAATTCCAAACCAGCTGGTGCTCAGAGGGGAAACCACAAGTTACAAGGAGGTGGGACAATGGTAGAGGGAGCAGTACAGGAATGGCAAAAGTATCGCATGTGCAAATCAACCTGCACTTGGAAAAGAAGCAGCAGCAAGTTCGCTGTCTTGCATGTGCCACCCCACAGTAGCGGAGCCAGCCATATTTGCTCTGGGGTTTTAAGACTGTCTCTCCCTCTCAGTGGCTGTTCAGGAGAGAACGTCTGGCATAAGCAGAACCCTTTGCAATAGCCCAGGCATTGGCAGTGGGTGCAGAAGTTAATGGTGAGCTCCAAACTGGTCAGCTTTGGCACGTGGTTCATGAGCCTTTCAAGAACTCATGACTGAGCTCTGAGCAGGCTCAGGCTGAACCAAACTGAAAACTGGGCTGATTTCCAGTTTGGTGCAGCACTCAGTGTGACACTGAGCGGAACTAAAACCCAGACTGAGGAAAATTCTGCTCACAGTGACAGCTGGGTCTCACAGAGCTCCACAGAGCACTAAGAGAGAGAGTCCATCAGTGTAAAACATAGAGGTAGAAGGTCCAGGGTTTTATTCCCCAGGCTGTGTGCGACTGATGGCCATACTGTTTGTATTGGATGCAGCGGTGCTCATGTTGCACAAGGTGAATGTAAAGTGTCCTTGAACTCTCACAGATGGCTTCCCCATGGCCGTTTCTACACAGGCCACTTTCTTTGAAAGTGGCATGGTAATACACGTCCCGAAATATGCTAATAAGATGCAGATGCAAATTCCCCGTACCTTATTAGCATACGGTCACATCATTTGGAGTCCAGAAGACCCTTCTTCCAGACTCCAAAACGCCGTGGGGAGCTTCCGGAAGGAAGTCCTTCTTCCAGAGGCCCCTTCTTCCTGAAAATTTTTGGGAAGAAGGGGCCTCCGGAAGAAGGACTTCCTTCCAGAAGACTCCCCTGGGAGCCGCGCTTCTAAACGGTGTTTTGGACTCCGGAAAAACGGTCTTCCGGACTCCAAATGATGTGACCGTATGCTAATGAGGCACGGGGAATTTGCATCTGTGCCTCATTAGCATATTTCGGGCCGTGTATTACCATGCCACTTTCGAAGAAAGTGGCCTGTGTAGAAACAGCCCATCAGTGCAACATAAAGCTGCCAGAAGCTGCCACACTTCCTGCACCAGATGCCCCCTCCTAGTGAGGACGAGTGGGGATGTTAGATGTGAGGAGGGCAGAGGAGCAGAGTGCTCTGCCTGATTCACCACTGGCATAAGTGATAATTGCCACACTGAAGCTCTTATGCCAAGTCTGTGCAGCCAAAAATCAGGGAGCCCTTGCCAGTCCCTGCAGTATTTGGATACATACTGATAAGTTCCAGTGTCACTTCTGTAATGGTGTCAGTCTGTCATTAAGTTGTCTACATGCATTTGGCTTGTCTGGTCCCACTGAGATCACTGGAAAACTCCGTTTAGCTACAGAGGGTGCGGGATCAGGTCCATAATCAAAGAGGCCAGCCAGTTTTAGGCTTCCTCTTCCAGCTGCATCCGGTTATGCCATTTACCAACAGTGCAGAGCCTGAGGACAGATGATAATTTTGCTCTGACCTGAGAAGAGCTATTGAACAAATGTAACTTGTTTCAAAATGGAAAAACAGTTTTCATGAATTTTTTATTCACAATTAGACATTTACACCAGCCAGGGAGGCAGAGTGGCAGCGTTCCCCAGCTTCAGAAGGAACTGACCTGCGCTGCATAATGGGTTCTGAACAACCCTTTTATGCTGAGTGGAACCCTAACCCACACTGGAGAGCCTACAGAGGGAAGGCAGGAAAGTTAAACCCCTTCTCCCCCACTCCTGAGCTAGGTGGGTTTGACCCATAGATCTCCTGAGATCTCTGGAGCCTTTCAGGATCTACTGGAGGCCATATGGAAGTCCTGTGCCTCTGCACTCTCTCCTGTCCCCCATCTCCCACAGCACCTGTTGGTGCTTCAGAACCCTCTTGCAGGGTGGATGGGAGCACTTCACTGGGAAAGCAGTTAGCACAAGTGAGAATCCCCACTGCTTGGGCTGGAGGAACAAAGCTGATGAGAGCCACTGGCTCTCCTTGCAGAACCTGGTGTCCACCACAAGTGGTTAGAAGACTTAGTATAAACAGGCATATTTTCAAGAGTTGCATATCTATGCACGGCGATATAGAACACAAATTTCAGGACTTTTCTAGGATGTAAAGGCAAAGAACATTGGATGCACATGAGCTTCAGAGGGACTAGAATTCAGGACCTGCAACAGCACAATCCCACCCACCTACTATGTAAGCTAAAGGAGTAACTCTTAGCTGAGAGGGTAGCAGGCCTTTCTCCTGCCTGCGGCTAGCCCCTACAGACAGACCTGCACACACGTGTGCCAGTGTATAACACATTATTCCATGGCCTTCTTTGACCTGCATAACAGTTTTTGTGAAAGTGTTTGTAGTCCAAAAAGTGAAACTTTCTCTAGACTGACAGAGAAGTGGACAAATTCCCAAACAGACCTTAATGGTGAACAGTGAAGTTGAGTGTTGAAAGATGTGAAGAAGCTTGCCTATAACTCATGTAAGCAAAATAATGAAATATGGGTTTCTGTTAGTAGTCACTGCCCTGACCCAATCTCTTGCCTTTCTCCAGACCAAGTGCGAAACAGCTACTACATTGCTGCTGATGGCTCTCTCAGGTTGATGCTCGCTAATGGCATGGAGGTGGCCCTGCAGACGGAGCCCCACCTGCTGGCTGGCACTGTGAACCCCACGGTGGGGAAGAGGAACGTGACCCTGCCCATCGATAATGGCCTTAATCTGGTTGAGTGGAGGCAGCGGAAGGAGCAAGCTAGAGGGCAGGTTACCGTCTTTGGACGCCGGCTGAGGGTGAGCAACTGGCAGTGCGGGTGACATTTGGTTTGACCTTTCGGCCATACTCAGTCTCATAGTAGAGAGGGACAGGACCCAGGTGCAAAGCATATAATGAGGGATTTTGACTGAAGCCAGAGTAAGGACAGACACTGTATCCCTAGCTGAGATGGCCTTTATTATATCTCCCTGTGACTGGACTGAGCCATCATGGCTGGCACTGCTCGTTCCATTGTAGGTCCTGCGTGTTAGGGGGAATGCCACACAGCCAAATCATAGGTAACCCAGCATGTTAAAGGCACAGATAAGAACACAGGTTTACAGAGCTGCACATCTTTCCCGTTGCACTAGGCACACAGACTGAGCATAATCCTGATCATGGGCAGTTTAGTAAACCTCATTGCTCATTCAGTGTGCTGTCTCTAAGATGCTTCCTGTTTCCATAAATTTACTACTCCGTAGCCCGTACAGGTGAGGTGAGTTGGTGGGCTGCTGGGAATGTGCATTTGTGCACCTACAGAGAATGCCGTGCATACCAGAAGCCCATCTTTTAACTCTTCCTCACCCTTTCAGGGCAGAGCAGAATGTCTGTGCTTGTGAATGACGTGCTAGGAAAACTGCTGTGCACGCAACTGTGTATTTTATGTACTTGTTGGAGCCTCTTAAAGATCTACCCAATAAGCCTGTAATTCCATTCCTGATGAGGTTGTAATTAGAGTCTTGACTACACATCCATATGAGCTGCCACTCCTGGAGTCACCTCTGAGCTGTTCAGTAGCGCGCAGCACTTGGCACCATCTGACCTGAGAGTGATGCTCAAGAGTGTTAGTTAATGTCACTAGAGAGATGGGATTCAAGCAGCTATTTAGCCACACTTGGGCTAGGCAGTAAATAATAACACACGTGGTCTCAGCGTATAAATTTTCTGCTCCTTGGTTCTCAGTCCTCTCCTCTTTCCTGCTGTGTGCCCCTGGCCACTCCTGGGTCATTTCTGCTCTTCACTCAGAATAACACACGCTTGTACACTCTGCCTTTGTAACCTCAGCCACTCCAGACCTTTCCCTCCAACCTGGACATTACCATAGACCAGAGGTCAGCAAACTTTTTATGCTGGGCCTCTACATGGCTCACTTCCCTACAATTTGCAGCTCCCCCCACCCTACAATTTGCAGCTTCCCCCACCCTGCCCCACCTGTCTAATATAATCCAAACTGATGGGACTTTTGGTTATGTTCATATGAAAAAAAAACTTTTGACATGTAAGAAAATAAGCCTGCAGAATGTAAAAACTTTACAATTGGTATATAAATGTGAATACACATAGGTAACGTAGTTCAGCATTTTTAATGAGATGGGTGAGCCTGACACCCTCCCTTACAAAATGTTGTGCCCCCCCTTACAAAAACATCATGCCCCCTGATGGGACCTGCTCCCCACTTTGCTTATGCCTGCTATAGACTCTGGGTGCTTTTCAGTCTCTTTCAGAACCAAGAGAAAAATGTTGCAAGTAGAAGTCCCTGGGACTGGGCATGTGCGTCTGACCCCTCCCTCCTGAGAAGCAGCTTTTCTGCAGTGGGGTTCAGCTGGCTCAAATTTTCTTTTTCCACTGAATACCTAATGAAATTAGTAAACAAGTTGTTCTCTAAGGACAGACAGGCTTGCAAAACCTGCAGCTGTTCAAAAGCCTTTTGGTGTTCCAACCAGCTTTCGCTGATTTCACCACAGCTCACTTGGCCCCATCAATTTCATTTTCTACACTCCTCGCACAGGAGTTTCCCACACACAGCATGGAGAGGGAGTTTTGTGTGTGTGCATGTGCGTGTGCATGTGTGCTTTTGAGCACTCAGGAAAGCATTTTTAAAATCTGCATTTGATCAACAACTGTGTAAATCTGATGTCATGTATTCACACTCCTTGGGCGGAGCTACACTTTGCACTGAGAAGATACCTGCCAGCTCTGATCCAGTGATCCTTATGAAATAGAGTGTAGCCACAGCAGTGAGGGGGGCAAGCTTCAAGGAGTGCATATGCGTCTGAGCATTTAGGTACGTATTCAGGGCGGATAGCTTCTTCTGCTACTCCTGCTACTGTGGCTACACTCTGTTTTTAGCACGCTATCTCAATCAGAGCTAGCTCAGGTATGTCTCATCAAGCTGACAGCTCAGAGCCTATCAGTACCCCGTAGTCTGCTAGTGCCTGCTCTGAGCCCGGTTCCCACTGAAGTCAGGATGTGTCTTGCTTTATAGAAGGATAAGGTGGCGTTTGGGACTGCACAGGGGGAGCAAGGAGTTGGCAATTTACAAGGTGTCTGCCCCTGTATGTACATAACTGTACAAGGAACATCTAAACATTTATGTCTCATCCTACCAAGTGCTCATTGGCTCTGAAGAGATACCCCCCACTCAACAGCATTATAAAATAAAAATCTTTTTTCTCCCTGGCTTATATCATAGAACTAAACTAGACTAGCTTTCCACGATGGGGAAGAGATTGCCCTTCTTTTAGAGATCCTTGATGTTATGTGCCCCATGCAGATATCCCTAGGAGCCTCCCCTTTCCACCCATTTAGTACATATGGTGTGAAAGGTAGCCCCACAAGGAGTTATGCTGCATCATGGAGGGGAACACGTAAATAAGTTACCTGTGTCAGGGGCCCCACATATCTTGTCTCCTCATCCAGTTCTGGGAGAACAATTTATCCAATTGTCTGGAAACCAAAAACTCAGTTCAAATCTAGACTTATCGCTTGACTTTTCATTACTGGAATTTCAACAAGCTCCATCTGAAATGATCAAATTCAAGTGTGGGGGAGGGGTTTATCACAGCTCCACAAATCAGATTGTTCATGTATTCTTAAAACAGATTAACACTTGCGTATACATTCTGCATTGCATTGTGTCATGCACTTTATGACTGGCTTGCTGATTTTATGAATTGATCCCTGTATAGATCATAGTTGTCTGTGCACTACAACATGTATGAAGTAAGCAAAGCTACAGCTGCAAGCTTATCACACATTACTCTTCTTTTTTCTATCTGCAAGCCACATATGAAGTGTAAGGCCTTATATGAATTCATGCTTTGTCCGTTGTTGGGCTATGTCTATGCTACCGCTTATGCTGGCATAATTTATGTCACTTAAGGGTGCAAATAACCCCTTCCCCCCACCCCCGGCCTGAGAGACGTAAGTTACACCGCCATAAGTGCCAGTGCAGACTGCACTATGTTGGTGGGAGAGAGTCTCCCTCCAACATAGTTTCTGCCATTCTCTGAGAGGGTTTTATAATGGCAACAGTTTTATTATATTCTCTCCCAGTCACATAGAGCATCTTCATAAAATCATAGAATCATAGAAGAGTAGGACTGGAAGGGACCTCGAGAGGCCATCGAGTCCAGCCCCCTGCCCTCATGGCAGGACCAAGCACTTTCTAGACCATCCCTGAAAGCCATCTATCTAACCTCTTCTTAAATAGCTCCAGTGATGGAGATTCTACCACCTCCCTTGGCAATTCGTTCCAGTGTTTGATCACCCTGACAGTTAGGAACTTTTTCCTAATGTCAAACCTGAACCTCCCCTGCTGCAATTTAAGTCCACTGCCTCTTGTTCTATCCTCAGAGGCAAGGAAGAGCAAGTTCCCTCCCTCTGCCTTATGACACCCTTTTAGATACCTGAAAACTGCTATCATGTCCCCCCTCAATCTTCTCTTTTCCAAACTAAACAAGCCCAATTCTTTGAGCCTTTCTTCATAGGTCATGTTCTCTAGACCTTTGCTCATTCTCGTTGCTCTCCTCTAGACCCTCTCCAATTTCTTCACATCCTTCCTGAACTGCGGTGCCCAGAACTGGACACAATACTCCAGCTGAGGCTTAACCAGCGCAGAGGAGAGCGGAAGAATGACTTCTCGTGTCTTGTTCACAACACACCTGTTAATGCATCCTAGAATCATGTTTGCTTTTTTTGCAACAGCATCACACTGTTGACTCATATTTAGCTTGTGGTCCACTATAACCCCTAGATCCCTTTCTGCTGTACTCATTCCTAGGCAGTCCTTTCCCATTCTGTATGTGTGACACTGATTGTTCCTTCCTAAGTGGAGCACTTTGCATTTGTCCTTATTAAACTTCATCCTGTTTACCTCAGACCATTTCTCTAGTTTATCCAGATCCTTTTGAATTATGACCCTATCCTCCAAAGAAGTTGCAACCCCTCCCAGCTTGGTATCAACTGCAAACTTAATAAGTGTACTTTCTATGTCAATATCTAAATCATTAATGAAGATATTGAACAGAACCGGTCCTAAAACAGACCTCTGTGGAACCCCACTAGTTATACTTTTCCAGCAGGATTGAAAACCAGTAATAACTACTCTCTGGGTACGGTTATCCAGCCAGTTGTTCACCCACCTTATAGTAGCCCCGTCTAAGTTGTATTTGCGTACTTTATTGATAAGTATATTATGTGAGACCATGTCAAATGCTTTATTGAAGTCTAGGTATACCACATCCACCGCTTCTCTCTTATCCACAAGGCTTGTTATTCTATCAAAGAAAGCTATTAGATTGGTTTGACATGATCTGTTTTTAATAAAACCATGCTGGCTATTCCCTATCACCTTACCACCTTCCAAATGCTTGCAGATGATTTCTTTAATTACCTGCTCCATTATCTTTCCTGGCACAGAAGTTAAGCTGACTGGCCTGTGGTTTCCCGGCTTATTCTTGTTCCCCTTTTTATAAATGGGTACTATATTTGCCCTTTTCCAGTCTTCTGGAATCTCTCCCGTCTCCCACGATTTTCCAAAAATGATTGCTAAAGGCTCAGATACCTCTTCTATCAGCTCCTTGAGGATTCTAGGATGCATTTCATCAGGCCCTGGTGATTTGCAGACATCTAAGTAAATTTTAATTTGTTCTTTTCTTATTTCAACTTCTAAACCTACCCCTTTTTCACTAGCATTCTCTATGTCAGGCATTCCTTCAGATTTCTCAGTGAAGACCGAAACAAAGAAATCATTAAACATCTCTGCCATTTCCTAATTCCCTGTTACTGTTTCTCCTTCCTCACTGACCAATGGCCCTACCCTCTCCTTGGACTTCCCCTTGTTACCAATGTATTTGTAAAAACCTTCTTGTTTCCCTTTATGCTTGTAGCTAGTTTGAGCTCATTTGAGCTCAGTGACTCAGCTGCATTGGTACAGCCATGCCTTTGCAGTGCTGTATCTGTAGACAAGCCCTAACCCTCTGCTGCCATCCTTCTGTTTTTTTCCTTGTTCATGAAAGGCCAACAAGTGAGAGAGGAAATTATGTGACTGGTGGATCTGTTGTTGGGGGTTGGGGTGGATGGGGGACCTGTTGTGTGTGTGTGGCTTGTGGATCTGTATGTCATTTTTCAATGTTAGCATGTAGATCACTCTGCTTTGTATGTTCCATCCCTGTCATCAACCTGTTGTCCGCCTGGTGTGTTTAGATTGAAGTGCTTGTGAGGATTGTGTGTTACTCTGTACAGTGCCCAGCTCAACAGAACCTCCTTCTCAGTGAGCCTGTTGGTGCTAGCATAATAAAAATGGTTAATAAATAATATGCAGATCCATGAGCCATAATAGCCAGCCTATTGAGGGGGAGAATTCACTGCACAGGCTGCATGATGCAGCAGTAGCCACAGACTAATTGTACTACCCAACTGTAGGCCTGTAGAAGAAAGAGCTCTGGAATCTATCCACCAGGGATCCTGTGCATTCTGGCTTTCCAGAGGGGAAGAGGATTTGGCCCTTAACACGTACTAATTTTCAGCTTCACTGATCCGCTAAGTGTGACCGTATTTGTCAGCTGCCTGCGTAGCTCCAGCTTTGCTGACCTGGCTGTTTGTGCATCCGCAGTCTGCAGCCCTCAACAAGCCTTTACCTTTACATATCCTGCGTGGCCTCGGTGAAAGCCTCTGGGCTCTAATTGGCCCTTTCAGCACAACAGATTGACAGCTGTGCTGGTTGGCTGGCTGCAAATTCCACTCTGCCAGTAACAAATGGCAGTGTACAGGCACCATCCCAAATTGGAGTGTTAGCTAGAACACTGCTCTTGATAATGTAGCTCATTTTTTTTCCTTTTTATGAGCATGAACTTTTTAATAAAGAAGAATGTAAAGTAATCTCCAGCAGTGGAGCATGTGGGACAGCTAACAGTTACAGAGCCTGTCTGCTTAATCAGTTTTATTTATTTAACCAGGGAAACACCCATTCAGATTAATCTCATCTTCACCGGGATGCTGCCTGCAAGAGAGCAGCTACAGGAATGTTGTGTCTTTGTCACAACATTACCTCCTATCACAGCCTGTGTGCCTGCAGAGATCTCTGGGATGATGTTGGTACCCATTTCCTAGCAATTAAAGTGTTCTAACCTCATCCCCAGAATATGTATAAAGAGAGGAAGCCCAGACTCGAACAAACTGATAGTCACATTTTACTTGCCAGGGATATTCCGTACAGGCAATATTTTTAATCTGTGCAGTTGTGTTCTGTCAGCCCCTGGGGAAGAAGCTCTTGATTACAGATGTGCCATTTTCACTCTCATTCTAAAAGCTGCCTCTGCATTTTCATTATAAACCCTCATTTTCAGGGCTTTATCGCTCACATGCAAAGCCTGGCTCCAGCGGCTGTTGATGCACATTATTCTGACACTGTTCAGGAGCCCAAAAGAAGGTGAGAAGTCATTGATGGTCATGAATAACACTGCAGTTCCAAAACTGCTTTATTGATCTGTTCTGGGCTGCGAGGTTTTTAAGTTTGTATCTCTCCCATTAGCTGGAGGTTATTTCATTAAGTGTAAAGGAGCAGGGAGTATATTTTGGATTTAAATGTAGGAGTTGCTCACCCAGATCTCAGTCGCATGCTCTGGGTGAGTACATGGGACTATATTTTGATGGTGGTTGTATGCCCCACTCCCGCTGATTTAAATAAAATTGGGCACTTTAAAACCTTTTAAAAACTGTCCAAAAGTCAAAGTGCTTTGATGGGCCACAGCAGTCAGTATAGTTTAGGATCAAGCTCACAGGACAGAGAGCAGACACAAGATTTAGATTTATAAATCTAAGGAAATAGTGTTGTTCCTGGGCTAGATCTAAAGGTTCATATTTGGTCCTTATTTGAGCCATTTCTCCCATTGATGCTCACGGGTTGTTGTCCGTGTTAAGACTTACAGATTTGGCCCTTATTTGTGATGTAAAGAGCATTTAAGGTGTGCCAGGCCATGTGCATTGTGTTCTTGTCAAAGAACAGAATCTTTGGCCCTTGGAACTTACATACTTTATGTGTTCATGGATGGAATACCTCACAGCAAAAACATCCAGGCCATCACAGATGGTGTGACCGTTGGAGAAAGAAGTCTTTTGGGAGAAGATTTTCAGGTGCTGTTCAAAGCAAGAGCAGCAGACAGAAATGAATGTAAACTGAGAGAGCGTTTCCCTTGTGACTCCATATTTTGAACTCTTTTCAGGATTTGATTAGTTTTGAAGTGGCTCAGTTTGTTGGGCTAGTGGGGGTTGAGGAGGTGAATGACACACGAGAAGAGCTGGACTGAACTGGTGTCCAGTGACTTATTTGGTCATTCAATCCAATTCTGACTGGCTGATGCTCCCAGCTAAAAGTAACCAGCACCATACCTGCCATTGCTGCTGGTGTTTGGGGCAGAGAGGCCAAAGAGGGATTGCACTGAGGTGCTTTCCAAGCTGTGGAAGGGCTCCTTCCAGCTCTGCTGGCAGAGGGCAGCACGGTTAGCTTGCATGGTGGCTGTATCTGTTCTGTGGAGAAATGAGAGACAGATACATTTTTCTCTCTTTTACACTTCTTTGTAAGTGCTTTTCTTCTAGAAAAATGGAATCAGAACTTAAGCCCCAAACCGCCTCATTCTCCCCGAGACCCAACCCTCGCAATGGCTTAACCCCACCACATGGGGCCCAAACCACCCCACGGGGGCTTAATTGCCCCCCATGGGGCCCGAGCTGCCTCCTGTGTGGGGCCAAAGCCACCCTCTGACAGCTTAACCCTCTCCCCCTTCATGGAGACCTAGCTGCCTCCTGCATGGCTTAACCACCCCCACCGCCCCTGAGGGCCCACCATAAATCACCCTGGACTTCAGTGATACATTTATATTGTGGTGTGTATTCAGCAGGAGTTTAAAGTGCTGCTGGACTTCATCTGTGTTTTCACTTCCTAAGGCCCTGATTCAGGAAAGTACCTCTGTGGAGGAAGGAATTTAAGCATGTGTTTAAATCAAAGCATGTGTTGAAGTGCTTCCAAGCATCAGTCTCTAAATTACAAATTCCACACCTCCCTTTCTCTTCAGCAGAAGCTATATACAGTAAAGTCTTTCATGTCCAGCATTCTATCATCTGGAACTCTCAAATAATCAGCATAAGTAAATTTTAATTACATTTTCCATAAGTACAGTATAGTGAAAGAAAATACAAATACGTACAGCAAATACAGTATAAGTTCACAACGTACAATACTACTGTTGTTGGTAAATAAATTTTTGTTTCTTTTGTTTGTTTCTTCATACCTAATCTGGTTTCTCTTTAGTGTTATGCCTGGTTAGGTATACCTCTCCATTATCCAGAACACTTGATTATTCAGCAACCACCCAGTGCCGGAGCTGCTAGATATGAAAGAGTTTACTGTAGGTGGTTGCCACTGAAATAAATGTCAACAGTTTCCACTGCCTTCAATCACTAGCACAGATACCCGGCATCCAGCAGTATCCATTTCCATAGTGTCTGACAAGTAACTTTGCTGTTTACAAAAGCCTTGTAATTTTACAAGAAGGAAGTTGTAAGAACAGCTTTGGTTGCCCAGGCTCACAACCTGGGCCAAACGAAAGCAGTATGTGCTGGAGGTGCTGAGAGGCTCTTCTTGGAGCACCATTGTCCCCAAGTTTCTGATCCTAGGTTATGACAGCTGCCTCCCCACAAGCACTTGTTTGCTGAGCCCTCCAAACACAACTTGAGGCCAGACATCACGAACAGCTGCAACCTCGGTCTGCTTTTTGGCTTGCAAAAGAATCATAGAACATGAGAACTGTGAGGGACCTTGAGAGCTCATCTAGTCCATTCCCCTGCTCTCATGGCAGGACCAAGCACTGTCAAGAGCCCCAGTCCTGCATCCTCCCTGCCACTTCATGTTGTACCCTGCCACCCCACGCGCAGCTCTTTGGGCCCATAATTACAGCTCCTGCCCAGATAGGGTTAGTCAATGATTCAGGTGGATAGAAACTCACCCCAGCACCTCCCACCACCTTAAGCACCCAGTCACTCGCCCAGCGCTGGGATCAGCCTTGGCCCATCTGCAACTCTGGCCAGCCTCCTGCTGTGGCCCGCCCCTCTCCGTGGCGGCTGGGAAGCAGTTGGGGCAGTACAGCATACCCAGAAGGGCAAAGAGCAGCAGCCCCCACAGGTCATTTCAGCACCAGTGCACCCAGCCTGGCCACTTCACATCCAGTCGTGCCAACAGCCCCATGCCACAGCCACCCCCCAGCACAGGGTCTGAGCTGCCCCTCCAGGTGGCTTAACTCCCCCCCAACCCAAAAAGACTACCCCCGACCCCAGACAGCTTAATTCCCCCTTCCTCCCACAGCCCCCAACCACTGGTGCCCCACCCCCAGGCTTAATCCCATGATTCACTCACCTTAGCCAGAAATCAGATCTCCACATGCACCAGCTGTCTGCTCTTCACTGCACAGCTGTGGCTCCCTCCAGCTCCCCCAGCACCCTGCTGTTCTGATAAAAAGACTCAGTGTAATTGATTTGCTTAAACCAATTAAATTGAGTTCTCTTTCAGCGTGGCAGGATGCTGGGAGCTGGAAGAGAGTAGCAGCTGCAAATGGCTCTTTAAAGAGCCACATACGGCTGGAGCTGTTCAACTGTCTTTTATAAATGGCGGCACCAGGTAAAAGGGTGCCAGAATGCAGTTCCGCTGCGTTCCAGCAGAATAAAAGCCCCATTTATAAGTAATTGCTGCTCCTGTTGCTCTATTTATAGTAATCCAGCACCTTCTAGATATCAAATCACTCTTCTAATGCTAATGGTTCATGCTAAAAAACATGCATAGACTATCTCCATTCTGCTTCATAGACCTGGTCACTTTTTTTTCCGTCCTCTCTGGCAACGGCCGCCTCTCCTCAATGCTGTGCAGTCTGGTCCTTGCTTGTGTGACCTCTCCCCATCTGGAGCCATCCTCCCTGGACTTCTCAATCCTGCATTCCAAATTTTGAATCATAGAATACTAGGACTAGAAGGAACCTTGAGAGGTCATCGAGTCCAGCCCCCTGCCCTCATGACAGGACCAAGTAGTATCTAGATCATCCCTGATAGACATTTATCTAACCTGTTCTTAAATATCTCCAGAGATGGAGATTCCACAACCTCCCTAGGCAATTTATTCCAGAGTTTGACCACCCTGACAGTTAGGAACTTTTTCCTAATGTCCAGCCTAAACCTCCCTTGCTGCAGTTTAAGCCCATTGCTTCTTGTTCTATCCTCAGAGGCCAAAAAGAACAAGTTTTCTCCCTCCTCCTTATGACACCCTTTTAGATACCTGAAAACTGCTATCATGTCCACCCTCAATCTTCGTTTTTCCAAACTAATCAAACCCAATTCTTTCAGCCTTTCTTCATAGGTCATGTTCTCTAGACCTTTGATCATTCTTGTTGCGCTTTTCTGGACCCTTTCCAATTTCTCCACTCTTTCTTCAAATGTGGTGCCCAGAACTGGACACAATACTCCAACTGTATTTTGTCTCCTTTTACCAAGATGAAGTAATTTCTCTTCCCTCTGCTGTTAGATATTCAACTCCATATTCCCTCCCAAAAACAGAGTCACAGGGAATTCAGAATCACAGTGACAAGTATCAGTTCGAGATCAAACCTAGGTCAGGGCTGAGATCCAAATCTCATTCAGTTTAGGAGTCCTGGTTACCAACCAGCTTTCAATATGCATATGATTAAATACAATAGTAATGTGGCTTTATAAATGCTTAGACAAACATAGCTAAACAGTAGTGCATTCATTATCCATTATTATCTATAGCTCTTTGAAATACAATAATACATTTCCCTTTACCTTTGAAACACATATGACCCGGCCTTCAACAGAAAGTGCAAAGGGTATTGAGACAGCAGTAACGTAATTACTGAAGGCGGGATTAGGCCAGGACATTGGGGGTTAACAACCACACCTCTTACTGGCAGTAGGGTCAGGAGGTCTTTCGTGGCTGTAGATGATCAGGGCCTCCATATTAAGTTTCATGAAAAAAAGCCTGTACCACCAGCTGATTCAGGACTGACACAAGGGAAAAGTTACACCTGACGAATCATCCACACTATTCCTTGCAGGGTCTGCAAGCACAATGACTCGCTACCATGTCTGTTTTAAAAAGTATGAACTCTTGACACCCATGAAAGCAGGGGAATTTGCTGGGTCCAAGCAGGCAGACCTAGCCCCTGACACAGGGCAGTCAAGCACCTTTGCAAGCTTCCCCAGCAAGCTTTTACCAGCATACCTTCCTGCAGACTTACAACAGCTGTACAGCGGTAATTCTAGGTCCCTTGTGAGCAGAGGGTGTCTGACGTTTTTTGCAAAACAGCCAACATTCTACACCCTGTGACAGGACTTTCAAATGCTTTCAACAGTGGCCTGCGTCTGCTGCCACTGAAGTCGTCACTGGCTGCAGCTTCAGTTGATGTGTGGAAGCAGAGTTAGGCCAACAGTGAATATTTTTGAAAAATCTTACCCTCAGTCAGTTAACACATCGGTATGTTCTGCACTTTATACTGGGAGTGATCCAAAGGAGTGTTTGATGTGGGTGGAGCTATAATTTGCCACATAAAATCATTTGTACCTTTCTAATTCTCATTCTGCCTCTGCCCTGTAGGTTCACAACAGAAACTTGTTATCCCTTGACTTTGATCGTGTGACAAGAACAGAAAAAATCTATGATGACCATCGCAAGTTCACCCTGCGGATTCTGTATGACCAAGCAGGCAGACCTAGCCTCTGGTCACCTAGCAGCAGGTTGAATGGTGTTAACGTGACTTATTCCCCAGGAGGCCACATTGCAGGGATCCAGAGAGGCACTATGTCAGAAAGGATGGAATACGATCAGTCTGGCAGAATTATATCGAGGATCTTTGCTGATGGAAAAGCATGGAGCTACACTTACTTAGAGAAGGTATATGTCCTCTTGTCACTTACTGATGGCTATTCACTGTATTTGCTAACTTACAGCTAGATTCTCAGCTGGTGCAAATAGACTTCACTACTTTGGCTTCAGTGGTGTGACACCGATTTGCACCAATGGAGAGTCTGACCTTTAGAGTCTAACCAACAGCCATCTATTTAATCTACCTATTTTAAGATGCATATAACTGTAGAATCTAAGCCCAGATAACAGATCCATTTAGCACCAAGTATTGGGCAATATTCTCCATCCAGCCCGACCTCACTGTGCATGTATGTTAACCCTACAAAACTTTGGTTAGTGAGATACAATAGTTCTTCATTGCGCTGGGTGTAATAAAATGTCTCCAGTAAAACCAAATTATATCCTAGTCAAGTTATAGATGCCATGAGTCATCAAGAGAAGAGTACAGTAGGAATGTATTTTGGATGTTCCATACAAGGAAGAACCAACAGTTCTTAAAGTCTAGCAGTTCTGCCTTCTGCAAAGGCCAATTCCTGATGCTTCAGAGGAAGTTGGAGTAGTAGGGAAAGGTGGGAAGAAGACAGACGAGTTCAGCTAGCCAGTTATGGAATGCTCTGTTGCGGGTGGGAAATGGCTTTCTCTTTGCTGCAGGGATCAGAAAGAGATTTAATCATAGCCTTATGCATCTTCCTTTTAATCCATTGGTGAGCTCTTTGGGGCAGGAATTGTATCTCCCTGTGTGTTTATACAGCATTTAAAACAATGAGGTCTTGCTTCTGAGGTCTACAATGATATAAATGATAAATAAGTGTAAAGCAATATTTAACTGGCAAAAAACATCAAACAGTATCCCAGCATATGCATTAAGTGAAACTGAGTTAGAGAACAGAATTAGGAAATTTGCAGTAAGTAACTAGTAGCAGATGAGTCTCTTTAATCAGGGAAAAAACTGGGTTGCCTGGGGGTTTTGTTTGCTTGCTTGCTTCTTTTTTGTGTTTTGTTGTTGTTAAGCTGTTTGCCCCGTAGTGGCAAATGGAGAAGTGAACTTGGGAGAGTTGGCTAGGGTTTTTTGGATCAGTCATAACAGGGGGATCCCTGGCTCTGTGCCTTCAGTCCAAGCCTTACAGCAGTGCCTGTGACCCTTCCTGTTTTTCTTCCAAACACATCTGATCACACTGAAGTGAGTCTCTCACTACTTAAGCTTATTGTCCTGGTGTCCACACCCACCGTCTTAAATGCTGTACAGACATAAAGGAAAGTTGACTCCTCCTCCAGACTCCAAACAAGGTAGAAATCCCATCATGAAGAAGTGATGCTCGCTGAACAGTGTAAAACAGGGACAGAGAGGAGATGAAAGGAGAGGATCTGCCAAGTAAAGCGGCCAGATGGTGACTGGCCACATATTAGTTCCTCTGTTAGGTCTGCAGGTCATTTAAATTTTGCTGGTCTTATATTTACTATGTGGTGAAGTCCTGAAATACTAACTTCTCAGAAAAGTTCAGAATGATCATGCCTTAACATTTTAAGAAAATAATTCATTCATTTTCCCCACCAATTCTAGTCCATGGTGCTGCTCCTCCATAGCCAGAGACAGTACATCTTTGAGTTTGATAAGAATGATCGACTGTCATCAGTCACCATGCCCAATGTCGCCCGTCAGACCTTAGAAACCATCCGCTCCATTGGATACTACAGGAACATTTACCGGCCTCCAGAGGGCAATGCCTCAGTCATTCAGGATTTCACTGAGGAAGGACAGCTCCTTCACACCTTCTACTTGGGGACAGGGAGGCGCGTCATCTACAAGTATGGCAAACTGTCCAAGCTAGCTGAAATGCTCTATGACACCACTAAAATTAGCTTCACCTACGATGAAACCGCTGGTATGTTAAAGACAATAAACCTGCAGAATGAAGGGTTCACTTGTACTATCAGATACAGGCAGATAGGCCCACTCATCGACCGCCAGATTTTCCGCTTCACGGAGGAAGGCATGGTGAATGCACGCTTTGACTACAATTATGATAACAGCTTCAGAGTGACCAGCATGCAAGCGGTGATCAATGAGACACCATTACCCATTGATCTGTACAGATATGATGATGTGTCAGGCAAAACAGAGCAGTTTGGTAAATTTGGGGTCATCTACTATGACATCAATCAGATTATCACCACTGCTGTCATGACTCACACTAAGCATTTCGATGCCTATGGTAGGATGAAGGAGGTTCAGTATGAAATATTCAGGTCTCTCATGTACTGGATGACTGTGCAATATGACAACATGGGGAGAGTGGTGAAGAAGGAGCTGAAGGTTGGCCCATATGCAAACACAAGCAGGTACTCATATGAATACGATGCTGATGGCCAACTGCAAACAGTGTCTATCAATGACAAACCACTCTGGCGTTACAGTTATGACCTCAATGGAAACCTTCACTTGCTGAGTCCAGGGAACAGTGCTCGTCTTACTCCGCTAAGGTATGACCTCAGGGACAGGATTACAAGATTGGGGGATGTGCAGTACAAAATGGATGAAGATGGCTTCCTGAAACAAAGGGGGAATGACATTTTTGAGTACAACTCAGCAGGCCTGCTCATCAAAGCATACAATAAACCTAGCGGGTGGAGCGTGAAATATCGCTATGATGGCCTTGGAAGAAGAGTTTCTAGCAAAACTACCCATGGCCATCATTTACAGTTCTTCTATGCAGACTTGACCAATCCCACTAAGGTCACCCATTTGTACAACCATTCAAGTTCTGAGATTACGTCCCTCTATTATGATCTTCAAGGCCACCTCTTTGCAATGGAGCTTAGCAGTGGAGATGAATTCTACATAGCCTGTGATAACATTGGGACCCCTTTGGCAGTCTTCAGTGGGACGGGCTTAATGATCAAGCAGATACTATACACAGCATATGGGGAGATTTACATGGACACCAATCCCAACTTCCAGGTTGTCATTGGATACCATGGAGGTCTGTATGACCCCCTCACTAAGCTGATCCACATGGGCCGGCGAGACTACGATGTATTAGCTGGGCGGTGGACGAGCCCAGATCACAATATGTGGAAATATCTGAGCAGCAACAACATAATGCCTTTCAACCTGTATATGTTCAAAAATAACAACCCTATTAGCAACTCACAGGATATCAAATGTTACATGACAGGTAAGACTTCTGCATATCTTTTTTTTTTTTAATTGGTGTGTACACAAGTTGGTTTTTGTTTAGGTGGGGAATTTGTGCCTTTTCTTTCAACAATCTAACTATCATAGTCTCCCAGTCTAGACAGGGACTGAGTTTCTCTTTAAAAAGAAAACACTAAAGAGTCTTCCAAGCTGGAGAGGGGCCTGGATTCTAACATAAAGCTACAAGCAGAATTTTAAAAAAAACCAGAAAACCACACCAAACTTTTCAGTTCTTCTTTGCACATAAATAAACAAAAGAGGGCACAAGCCCAATATATTTTTCCTTTGCAGGTCACCTTTAACCCTTCCACAGCTGGATCACTGGCTGCATACACAGAACTAATGAAAAATTTAAGCCAAGAACTGCACATCTACCCAACAGGTTTTCTTTTTTATTTCCTTCCTGCTCTTTTTATTTTTTCCCTTTATTTTGTTTCCAATTGTTCCTGTCCTCAAGCATCACCAACTAAATTGCAGATTAACGTCTTGATAACCCCTCTCATTTGTATATGAGTAACTTTGTTTGCACAGTTTTGCAGTAAAGACAAGTTGCAGATAAGCTAGTTTCGGCAAAATGGCAGCAGCAACCTAAAACAAATTGCCTGTTAAAAGCTAGCAAAACCAAGTACTGCGTGTCTTAAATTTAATGCTGAAATATAGAAAGATTAGGGACTTTTTTAATCTCAATACGTGGAACAGATACACTGAGCAAGTGTTTAAAAGTGAGAAGAATGGGTTTCCAAAGTGAATTTATTTCAGCAGGAAAGATTCTAGGAGACCTGAGTCTCTTAGAGCTAATGATCATATGATTTTATCAGGTGGAATTAATGAATTAATGAATTTAATGAATGAATTAAATTAATGAATTTACTTTTCTCTTATATATGTTCATATATGTCTAATATGAATAGCCTATGTAGGCCATCCCAAGTGAGCACTGACAAAACTTTTTTAACAACCATATACTCTGCATGTGCCACATGTTTGACAGGTAAGCTGTTTTAGAAATGTTTTAGGGAGTTTTAAAAAAGTATATCAGGGCTCGTCTATATCCTCATGTTTATAAAATCAGAAGACTCCTTTACCCTGAGTGAATAGTATGAGATTCCAGTATGTGTACACTTAAAATGCTACAGCTACACCACTGTAGTACTTCAGTTTAAAACCACCAGCAGGGATGCGAGGGGTTCCTCCAACACAGGAGCTAATTCATCTGCTTGAGAGGCAGTAGCTAGGTCGTTGGTGGAATTCTTCCATTGACCTAGTGCTATCTGTACTAGAGGGTTAGGGCAGCATGGTTGTGTTACTGAGGCTAGGTCTACACTAGCTGCGGAAGATCAAATGCTTCAGTTCGATATTCCGGGGAGCCGTTTCACGTATGCATGAAATGGCTCATTCCGGGGTCAGTGTCGAACCCGGAACTCCTTGTGAGCCACAAGGATTAAGAAATGTTGGTAGGAGGAGTGCGCCTGTTGACATTCTGCAGTGAGGATGGGGACCAATTTTGACAGCTGCAAAGGCAATTTTAGGTAGGCAATTCCTGTACCTAAGATCGCGTAGCAGCTGTCAACATTCCCAGTAAGTGTAGATGTAGCCTCTGTTATGGACTTCCCACACCCTGAGACACATCCCTATGCCCATGTACATTTTCTGAGGAGACCACTCTCAGTCTCCCAGCACATTTGTAGGAATTGGGAGTGCGCTCCAGGGAGAGTAGGAGGAGCAGGTTTTCTTGTTCTGAGAGGCCCATTGTTCAACATGAATATTTCAGCAATTGTACCCATCGTGATGCAGAGCTTAGCTGCCAAAATCAGGAAACCTGATGGATTGAACTGACATTTTCATTACACGTGTCTGCATTAAGCAGTCTCTCTCAGTACCCCAGATGAATTTACTGTGAAATGTGTTGGCAGGGCTACTGTAACTCAGAAACCTCTGTGATGCAAAACGTACTTTAAAAAAAAAAGGTGTCATTGCCTTTAGCAAATTAATATTTCCCCTCAATCTCTTAACTTCTCCTTCCACACATTTATTTTTCCTGTTCCTTCCAACCTACCAACCCACTTCCGAAAAAAAAAAAAAAGCAAATCCTGCTTACGGATGCTTTCAAAGTCAGATTTGTGAGAAGCAATCAACAAAGACTGAATGAAATCTTTTCAGACATTACATATTTTCCTGCTGCTCAGCAGCCCCCTGTGCCCCTTTTGACATTGTTTTGAGCATGTTTGGTGAGTAAATTCTTTCTTTTATGGATTTACTTTGTTCTCCAAGCCACCTGGTCCAAAATATGCATATCAAAGCTGCTAATTTCACATTAGGAGGGTTTGGAAACAGGGGTGGCTGATGACAAAACAAAAAAAATAATCAAACAAAGCTTTACTCCCTCCATCGCACCGCCCACACCTCACCTTCCTTCCAAAGACGCTTCTAAAACAATCTGTGTGGTAAGAGAAGTGTTTTATTACAGCAATGCCCCTTTTTCCACATGGCTTGATGCAGCAGCTTTCTGGACCCAAGCCCAAACTCAAAATTTTGGATTGCAAGAAAACAAGCAATAGACAGTGTGTTTGTTTGGCTTCTGGTTCTGCAATCACTTGGAAGCACACTATTTGTCATTTATGTCCCTGCTGCTTTTCCAGCCATCTCTTAAGAAACACACATTCAAACACGTGGGAAAAATGATTCCCCCATCCAGAATATCCCACTAGTGTCGATTCAATTTGATGAAATAAAAAGCAAACCTCTTGCTGATACATTGGCGCTTGAAACAAATGAATCATCAACACAGAGGTAATTACAATATGGAAGTCCTAAATCCCTTGGGAGCTGAAAGTTAATTAAACTTTGACCCTCAGCCCCTCAGATTTTCCCAGAAAAGAACGGTGTTCAGAGGCTGACTAAATGACAGGTAGGTTATTGGTGATTATGGTACAGGTTACACCTCCAAACACTGGCATTCTCTCATCCAGCAGGATGAGGCATGCTCCTGGACCAGAGGACTGGGACAAGAGGGCACCTAAGCTGGCCGCCCAGCAGCTCCTCAGGGTGCCACGGGTCTGCAAATAGTGTTCCCTAGCAGCCCTGCAGGGAGCTGGAGCCAGGGTGCCTGCTTCCCCTGGCAGCCCTGCGCAGAGCCATGCTCAGGGAGCTGGCACCCCCCACCGTGGAGCCAGGGTCATGGAGCCTGCACCCCAGCATAAAACTGGCAGCCCTCGGCAGCCCCACATGAAACCAGAGTTGGGGACCCAGCATCCCCTGGCATGGAGCTGGCATTCCCCGGCAACACCACACAGAGCCATGTTCAGGGAGCTGGCATCCCCCATTGTGGAGCTGAGGTTGGAGAGCCAGCATCCGTTGGCAGCTCTGTGCAGGAGCCAGCTTGGGAGCCCGCTGTGGCAGGCAAGCGGGGGCAACTAGGTACTGGGGGGTATTCACCTCCCCTGGTTCAGGAAAATCCCTTATCCTGGACCACTGAGGTCATGAGGGGGGCCTGACCAGGGAGGTGCAATCTACAGCACCGTTTTTCCTTCTTTCCTTTCTTCCTTTGTGAGTCAATGAAGAAAAGCAAAATTAGAATCATTATGTGCACTGAAGAAGACAAATAGGAAAGCCTTTTGTGTGCTGCTCCCAGGCAGATCCGGGAGCTAGTCGAGCTAGTGTTTTATTTTCCTCCAGCTAGGCACTCCCTCAGCTCTTTCCTGTTGGTCATAGAATAAAAGATGTTAGAGATTGAAAAGACTGACTGAAGCATCAAATCCACTACCCAAGCAGGGACATTCCCTGTGGCACATCTAGTAGCGTTTTCTTGGGTAGAAATTTCACCTTCCCAAGCAATGTGGTTAGCATCACTTCCTTTCTGGTTCCAGCAGTCTCCCTCTATTATAGTACAAAATTAAAGCTTCCTGAACAGTCCCTCCACTGAGTTTAATCATCACATCTATATGGAGCTGCTTACGATGTAAGGGGATGAGCTGGACTGGGGAAGGCTCAATGAGTGTAATGGAATGATCATACGGACACTAGTTTTAAATAACAGTGTAAAAAATTAGCAAAGGCAGCTGCTCGCTACCTGTGTACCCTGTCTCAGGAGCACCTCCGTTTACTTCATAGCATCTAAACCAGTTAGAATGCTTCAGGGTGATGGACGTTAAAGCTGAGATTTTTTCAAAGCCACCTAGACAATCTTAATCCTCAGGCAAATTATAACAGCTCGATCTGATTGTATTTTTATTCCTGTGCTTTTTGCTCTGTGCTGCACCATTGTGGTGCATGGGGCCTTACAAACTCAGAGAAGTTTTGGAGCCAGAAAGTTTGCTTCTGCTTTGACTTTTTTAACAAAATATATACTTCAGCTGTGTGCAAAAAGTGGAGAACTTGGACTGGGACGCTGTTTGGTTCTGTGGTAATTTCCTTCGTCTTCCATAGTTTTAGGATGTGATTCTTTAAAGAATCATTTCTGATGGTGTTACTCCTGTGAATGAAATGTAGTACACTCTTTGGGGCCGGGGTTGGTGTCTTACCATGGGTTTGTATAGCACCTTGTACAATGGGGTCTGCTCAGTGGTTCGGGCTTTTAGGCTCTACTGCAATACAAATAATAATAACAGATGACCTTCATATGCTTCTCTCACATCCCAGATGTCAACAGCTGGCTGCTTACCTTTGGTTTCCAACTACACAATGTTATCCCTGGATATCCCAAGCCAGATACGGATGCCATGGAGCCATCGTATGAGCTTATCCACACACAGATGAAAACCCAAGAGTGGGACAATAGCAAGGTGAGACCATGTGTTCTGTCTACTTCAGGCACTGACGTGGCTCTTGTCACTGCATGTTCCAGGTGCAGTGATGACTGTAGAAATTAAAATCAATCTGCTATTGCAGATGCTCAGGGGACCTGAGTGAAAGGTGGCCTGCGATCAGCTGCTGTCCCTCCCAACTCCAGTCATGAAATGTGACGAAATAAGTCCATCTGAAGTTCTTTATCACCCAGGGGTCCTTTCTCTGATACTTGCTGCTGATCGCTGAATAAAACTATTCTGTACTGTTTTTCTTTCTTGAAAAATGTCACGTTAGCATAGATGTAATGCTAGCCCCTAAAAACCAGTGCTGGGAAACTGAGGTTTCTGAGCAGGCTGCATGAGGGGCTCTCCATCTCAGTGGGCCACAAGATTGTCATAACCAAGACAGCCTCCTGAGAGCAGGTAGTTTTGCTAACTGCACTTACATACATAGAATTTGTGGGTGTGCCAACTGAACCATAGCAGTGCTTTGACTGGATTCGGAGGGAGCGCATGGTTTGATGTTGTGTGCGATCAGCATGCACCTCACTTCAGAGGCCCTTGCTTTATGTGCATGTCACTTAGGTCATAACAATAGGAAAAAAGATACATGGATAGAAACCAGAGGAGTCTGGCTATCCAGCATGTGGGCAGTGGTAAACACAATGTCGTGTGGGCCACATGTACAACCTTGATGGTTGCCTACCACTGCCCTAAACCAAGAAATCAGAGCTAAAAGACCTCATGGCTCACTCACCCATCCCCCACAACAAAATTGGTTGCTACAGTATCTCTTTTAGTGCTTAGTCCAGTTTGATTTTAAAAGCAAAAGAACTCCCATTACATCCCTTAGAGACTACTTTACCATGTAATAAGTCTGTCCATGAGACAGCTGTTCTTGAGAGCTTAATTTTTACCTGGCTTGATTTTGTCTCATATCACTGTGCAGTAACTCAGGCCTGAGCCATGATGATTGTAGTTCATTTTTGGCAGCCAATATTGCATGCACAAAATGGGATCATCACCTTGAAAACAGAAGTCACTTAAAACCCAAGCACATGGTCTGCTGCTTTCTTCCCATGTGGAAGAGTCCAGCGCAAAGGTAGAGACGACACAGCACTTGTCAATGGATAGGAAAAACTTCCTGCAGGTAAAACTGGTTAAGCCGTAGTAGCCTTCTGAAGTGCTTGGAGAAAGTCCCATCACTGGGTCAGCAGCACCAGCAGCCGCCATGCGCCCTGGGGCAAGGTGGGATGCGGGCCTGGTTCTGTGCCCTGGAAGGGGTGGTGTCAAGGGCAGAAGGGGTGGGGCCTAGGGCAGTCAGCCCTTGGCACTGCTCAGATTACAGTGCTGGGCCTCCACCTCTGCTCCTTTGGAGCAGTGGAGCAGCACTGCTGTGACGTTTCAAAGGGACCTGGACCTCTGGCTGCTGCTGCTGCTATTTCAGCTGCAGCAGGGACCAGAGCTCTGGGCCACTTTGAAATGCTGAGCCCCAGGGCAACTGTCCCCATCCCCTCCCCATACTGCTGTCAGTAGGCAAGCCTGCACTGGGCTCATTTAAAACTAGTCTGGGTGAGTGACCTGAAAATATATTGTTGCAGAGAGCTCTGCATTAGCTCCAGTGGCATCAGTCGGATTGTTTAACAGATCTTCCCCTTCTCTGACTCCTTGGATCCTAGCTGTCAGTTGGCCTGATACTGCCCAGAGTTAGACAATGTAAGTACTGAGTTACTCCACACCATCCATGGAGTGACTTCGGATCCACATCACTGTACTGGCCTAAGAGCTCAGAATCAGTTCCCTTATCTACGAAGGGCAAATTGGAGCATAAGGAGAAGGCAAGTAACCCTTCATAAAAGACTGCATTTCATCTTCAGTGCACGCAACAAGATCCCAGACCCCCCTTCCATAACATCAGGCTACTTGCCTTTCAGAGATGGGAGGTGCATAATGCTGAGCTTTGCACGTCCCCCAGCTTGGAAATATCCAGCCTCCCATCAGCCTTGCACTAGGTACAACTTAGCTTAGTTATCCCCACGCCATGCTGGAGTGTCATTTAAAAGCCAATACTCTCTTGGGCTGCACTTTTTTCCTGTGACTGTGAGGCTGTCACTAAATTGTTTGTTGAACAAGTTCAGTGCTATTGGGCAGCAGGGGATGCTTTGCGACCTCTGGCATATTGCAGAGCTGCAGCACCTGAATCCAATTTTGCTTCTTTTTCCCTTTTGTCTTGTTGAATTACCAAGTAATTGCAGGCGCTCTACAGCTCTATCTGCAGGGGCAGGGAGGGGCAGTCATCATTTCATTAACTATACTGCTCTCAGTCTCATGAGCATTGCAGCCCTGATACCTGGGGCTTGTTGTCTGGAACTGAGGCTGCAGGGACAGGCAGGTGTAGTCCATCTCAGCTGTTGGCTTTCCTCAGCACACTGCAGGAGGCAGAGACAGATCTGTATTGTTCTGGCTGTGGAAGGAAATAGGGTGTTGTGTCATCTAAGAGTACCTTCCCCTGGGTGGATCCTCCACGCATGCAAGAGGCTTTACTTCTTCCGGCCTAGTGAACCTAGTCCATCGGGAATGCCTTCTGCCCACCCTGTAAGTTTTGTAAATGGAGCCAACTTTTTTCTCCCCAGCACGAACCACATTATTTTTCATTGGAGGGGTGTAAAAACAGAAGTGATTTTGGGGTTAATGCACAAGACAGGGATTATGTGCTTCAGCTTCTGTGCAGCATCATGTGAGAAAAATCCTCACCGCACTGCTGGGAATCTCCATAGGGAGGTGCTGCCATTCTCTCAGATTGCACGGAGTCTACTGCAGCCCCTGTGGTCCTAACACTTCCGCCTACAGGAGATGAATAAGGATGAGGGGATTGACCTAGTGACAGATCTCTGGTCCTAGCCTGCTGTTTCTCCACCATCTGTCATGTGCGCATAGAGGCCACCCAAATGGAGCTGTGGTCTGCAGCGTAGACGTACAGTCCCTGTACAAACTCACTGAACCCCATCCCTGACCACCTCCACACAGACGCCACATCAGTTCCAGCCCAAATGAGTGCACTGTGCCTACCAAGAAGGGACAGAAGTTAATCTTATATGCAAAAGTTTCTTCCACTTACAAAGTGGGGGTCATAATGCTTCCCTCTCCTGCATGGGAGATGCCAATTACTGAGTCTGTTTTCATTTGATTTAATGACTTAAAGGCCCCAAACTTAGTGCCAAAAACTCTGGCAATTAATCATAGACGCAGTGAGGAATTTTCTGACAAAATGTGTTTTTCCTTTGAAAATGCCAATGTGTCAGAACCACACCTTTTTATAGGAAAGAGTCATTTGACAACTCATAATTTTAAAAAAAAAATAAAATAAAATAATTGGGGAACAAAAAGTTTCGAAACCCTTCTATGTAATTTCATACATTATTTAACTTTTTCTTAGCTATTTAATTTAGTTACACTGAAAACATTAAAAATTAAATGTCAAAGTTGTAATGAAACATTTTGAAATTATTTTAAAATGGTTTGATTGACCTGATCTGGAAATCTTCGGATTTCCAACTTGTAAAAACTTTCCACATTATGACTTTTTCTTCTGAACTGGAGTGGAAAACATTTTAGCAAACTCAAAAATTCTTGCAGGACGGGAAAACAGATTCCCATGCAATTCTGCTAAATCTTTGTTTAGACACATCAATACGTAGCTTGATTTTTTTCAGCTGCTGAACAGCCTTGACTAAACTGGGAGTTGTGGGTACTCAATGCCTTCAGAAATCAGATCAATAGATTTTTAGAGGTTCTCTGCCATCTTCAACTCAGACAATAATTTTCTGTTTCTCTTCCTTTCTAGTTCATTAAAATAGGTTGTAAAGTGAAGCAAAAATGATGGATCATCTTATTTCGGACTTTTTGATTAGCATAGACCAAAGAATTACACTCAGAAGTCCCTGCAGTGGGCCTGTAACTTTTGTTTCACCTGTTAACATGTCTTTCAGAAAGTCATTCAGTCCCGACTTAAAGACTGACAGTGCTGGAGAATCCAGTACATCCCTAGATAACTTGTGTTACTGGCTAAGTACCCTCATTGTCAAAACTTGCACCTTGTTTCTAATGTGAAATTTTCTGTCAACCACTCGATCTCATATGCCTTTGACTGCTAGTGCGCTCTCCTGTCAGAAATCTCTGCCCCATATAGATAAATGGAGACCATGAGAGAGCCACCTCTAAATCTTTTCTTGGATAAGCTAAAACTCGTTATTGCAAGCTTTTTTGTTTACACCCCTCTCACTGTGGATCCCTACTGTAGGGTAAAACTTCCTAATGTATCTCAAGCTAGTTGTGAAGCCTTAGCAAAGCCTTAGCTTGAATAACCAGGAAATACATTAGGAATTTTTATCCTACACCTACAGTTGTCATCAGCAAACAGCAGACTCCCTTGTGACCTCATATATTGGTCACTCTGCATGATAAAGCCAAACTACGCCTTCTTTTGGCCTCTGTTCCTTTTTTGTGGGCTTCTAACTGGGCCCCTTTACTTACCCTGTGGCCACTTTCCACCCCTCTGCTGGCAGAGGCTCTGCTTTTCCACCCAATGCTGTGAAGAGGCTTAGAGGAGACAAGACCGTGGTGTAGTTAATGTAAAGATGTTTTACTTGGGTGACTGGGCACAAACTGAGATCAGAGTGCCTCTACCCAGCCCTTGAGCTCCCATACTATCTCTGTCTGATTATACAATGCTCCTTGCACTCCACAATGTTTCCTTAGTCATAGTCTACACATAGCAAGTCAACGAAAAGTCCATTATATTAGTAAGGGAAATACTGGTATAAGGAGAAACAACAAAACATGTTAAGATTTCTGTCATATCTTGACTGTTATGATAAGAAAGGAATAGGTATCAGAGTGTAAGGAATTTTTTAAAGCAGTAGATGATAGAAGCTGGCTATGGTATTTTAAATCCTTGAGAACCGCAGGCAAAATACAAGTGGTTATTCCAAGATCACTGTAATGCACTATTCTCTTGAGCTCTTACCACAGCATACAAACAATGAAGGTCACTCTCTTCTCTCCAATGGGTCATTACTAGACAAAGTAAAATGTTGCCTTAGGGCATCTGATTAAAAAAGATCATAAAGCAAAACAAACTGAGAATACATATGTCAATTTTGTACAGTGACAAATACTGAAATGATACAACCAATAAATCCCACCACTATTCCCTGCTGCTGTAATGCTGTTTTTATACTGTACCTCTGGATGACAGATGCTAAAACCTACAGCATTTTTAGAGAGCTCTGCTCTGTGCCATCTTCAGCTCCAATGATAATTTTATGTTTCTCTTCCTTCCTAGTTTATTAAAATGGATTGTCAGATGAAACAGAAATGATAGAGTGTTTCAAAGGCAGGGATGTGCTGTCTCTTTGCATAATCTGTTTGCATCTCCCCTTTTCTGTTCACAGTGGAGCATACAGGGTGAAGTGTGTGTGTAAAAAATAAGATTTTTTTTTAGAAAAAGAATGGTTCCCAATACATTCTGCTATAAAAGGGATACAGACAAGGTCACCAGACTTAAAATTAAGCAGTTTTCAAAGTCATCATATTATAGGATTCACTTTCAAGGTAACCAAAGGACTTTTATTTATTCTGCGTGATAATGCATTGTGCTACTATGTGGAACACATTACTTTGCAGGCTTGTGTTGCTGGATGGTGAGAGTTGAGGAATGGTGGTGCAGCATCAAAGCTATCCAATTTACTTCTCAGCTTAAATTAGTATAGCTCTAAGCAGAGAGCACAGGATGAGGAGTCCAGAGACCTGAGTTGTAGTCCTGGCTCTACCACCAGCTCATTGTCCATGTCTACACGTGCTCCTTCCTTTCGAAAGGGACGTGTTAATGAGCGGGTTCAAAAGATGATAATGAGGCATCGCAATGAATATGCAGCGCCTCATTAGCATAATGGCGGCCCGGCGATTTGAAAGTGCAGCTTTCCAAATCGTGCGCCGCCCGTGGAGACGGAACCTTCCGAGAGGACCCCCCTCAGTTTTTGAAAGCCCCTCTTCCTATCTGGTGATCGGAAGAAGGGGTTTTCGAAAACTAGGGAGGGGTCCTTTCAGAAGGTCCTGTCTCCACGGGCAACGCGCGGTTCGAAAAGCCGCACTGAATATGCACTGCTTCATTAGCATCTTTCGAACCCACTCATTAACATGCCCCTTTCGAAAGGAAGGGGCACATGTAGACCCAGCCTGTGGAACCTTGAGAAAGTCCCTTCATTTCTCTGCACCTCCTCATTGGTGATTGAAATTACTCGTGCAGTAGGGTGCTTTCTAAAAGGAAAAGAAGAGAAACAAACAAGACAGACAAAACAAGGGAGATGGTTCAGGTGATGAGGTACATTGTGATCTTTAGATAAAAGGTGCCAAGTGCTATTGTTGATGAATCACAGGGACACTCACTAAACCGCAAGCTAGGTCTGCAGTGTCCAGTACATTAGCTGTTCACCACGGCTACATCTACACTAACAGAAATCTTCAAAATAGCCATGCAAATGGCCAGTTCGAATATTACTAATGAGGCACTGAAATGTATATTCAGCACCTCATCAGCCTGCCGCCAGCCGCGGCTCTTCAAAATTGCTGCATTTCACTTCCGCGCAGCTCGTCCAGCCGGGAGTCCTTTTCTAAAGGACCCCGCCAACTTTGAAATCCCCTTATTCCCAGGGGGATTTTGAAGTTGGCAGGGTCCTTTCGAAAAGGTCCCCCCTCTGGACGAGCTGCGCAGGAGCGAAATGCGGCAATTTTGAAAAGCCACAGCTGGCGGCATGCTAATGAGGCGCTGAATGTGCATTTCAGCGCCTCATTAGTAATCTTCAAAATGGCGATTTGCGTGGCTACTTCGAAGTTTTGTGCCAGTGTAGACACGGCCCACGTGACAAATGGGGAATCAGACTGTGGCGAACGTGGGCTGCCCCTCTAGCCACGCCACACACACATGCCCCACCACAAGTGTGTGGCAGCAGGAGTGGAGGCTGCTGCTCCAGACCTGGTAGTCTCCAGCCTCAGGGCGGCTCCAGTGAGTAATCTTGTGGGCGGGGGGCTGCCTGGTAGGGTGGGGGATGTCTGGCTTAAGGGGAGCAGCACCTGGCAAAGGAGGGAGGGCCAGTGGCGATCCCTTATATTTGTTTTGGACACCACTGGGCTAGCTATTCTGTCCTGATGTAGATTGGTGGTTTGGTTTGTTTTCAGTGATGATGGCCATATCAGAACATTATCTCACCTCATGAATGTCCCTGAGGCTGTGTATTACTATGTTAAGGAAAAGTCATGTGTGTTATTATGCTGCCATGAAACACAAAGGAAACTAAACACATATTTTTAATTGAGTATTCAATGGTCTGATTTGGTGACAAAAACCTAGGGCATTCGATCTATCTGTATCTTAACTTAGCCATCTGCCTGATTATTCCCCTGTTCAGAGAATACCTGCGCTACACTACTCTGGAAGGATGGGGCAAAGTTTCCTTTCATCTGTGTCTTGCAAAGTCAGCAGAATCTCAGTGTTGATTAATAAGGGGCCCTGTACTGTGCCAGCTGGTAAACAGAACAGCTGAGGAGTGGAGGAGGGGAAACATGCAGCTATGCAAATTCACCAGGGCATCCTGATTCTGCTGCGCATGAGCACTTTGACAGTGTGGGACCCTGGATTGTTTGCCCAGAAGAAAAGGGGAACAGAGTTCAGGCGGACTTGTCGATAACAACTCACTGCTGGCAAAGGTGAAGTGAGACAAGTGTAGAGGAATCTCTGACAGGGCTGCATCCATATCAGTCATGTCTCAGTCGGGCATCCAGAGCACCAACACCCTTCCTCTGAGTGAAAGGCTGCACGGTAGTTTCATGGTGGGAGGGGTGACATCACCAGGCTGTCAAGAAATAGACTCTTAAACAGTGCAACATTCATATGTCAGAGGGAACAGTCCTGCATGGAGGGAGGCTGGTCTAACAAACCCTTTGCCATCTTTAATCCTGGGGAACACATTTAAGGACAGGCAAACTAGGTCTGTCCCTATAGGAGTCTACAGGCAGTTTTGCCCAGCATTCAAAGGCAGCCTAAACTGTGGGTCTGAGATCTAAAATGAGTTTAGCAACAGTGGGATTACTAGTCTAGCCCCTCTTCCCTCCCTGATCACAACAAGGATGGCAACTGAAATAGATTACGAAATGGGAATGGTATTTATACCTCTCTGGCTACATCTACACTAGCCCCAAACTTCAAAATGGCCACGCAAATGGCCATTTCGAAGTTTACTAATGAAGCGCTGAAATGCATATTCAGCACTTCATTAGCATGCGGGTGGCCGCGGCACTTCAAAATTGACGCGCCTCGCCGCCGCACGTCTCGTCCCGACGGTGCTCCTTTTCGAAAGGACCCCGCCTACTTCGAACTCCCCTTATTCCTATGAGCAGATGAGAATAAGGGGACTTCGAAGTAGGCGGGGTCCTTTCTAAAAGGGGCGCCGTCGGGATGAGACGCGCGGCGGCGAGCTGCATCAATTTCGAAGTGCCGTGGCCGCCCACATGCTAATGAAGCGCTGAATATGCATTTCAGCGCTTCATTAGTAAACTTCGAAATGGCCATTTGCGTGGCCATTTTGAAGTTTGGGGCTAGTGTAGATGTAGCCAGAGAGGTATAAATACCATTCCCATTTCGTAATCTATTTCAGTTGCCATCCTTGTTGTGTCGAAGTTTCAGTTGCCATCCTTGTTCTGTCGAAGTTCAGTTGCCATCCTTGTTCTGTCGAAGTTTTTGGCTAGTGTAGACACGGCCTGAGTGTGTGTTCCACACCACTAAGGAGCATGCGCTAGGGGAGTTTGTAGCATTTACATCTGTAGAGTCATTTACTGGGTCATGCTGGAAAAAGGGTGATCTTTCTTCATCTTTAGCATTGGTCATATTGGCTGGGTCTGCACTAGAGAGTTTTCTCAACAGAAGACTCCTTCTGTTGACATAACTCAGGGAGCATCTACACACTTAAAGTATTCTGTCGACCGATTCACGACAGAACTCTGCATTTGCCTCGACAGTATCATTCCTCAAAAATTCGAGGCATAACAATATGTCACACAGTACTGTCAACAGGCGTGCAGTGTAGACACTTCTGTTGACAGAGAGGAAGGAATTCCAGTTGCCAGGCCACCCTCTTTGCAGAGCTGCCATTCCGCTTTCTGGCAAGAGAGGGCAGTGCAGTCTGGCAGTCCTCTGTCGCCAGAGGAAGTTGTGTGTACGTGCAATCTGTTCACAGAGATTCTGTCGAGATCTCCCTGTTGACAGTAAGGTCTATTGACAGATGCTTCTAGAGTAGACGTAGCCATTGCATCCTAATAGAGTTCACCTACAACTCCTTTGGTGTCTTGCACAGGGGATAGGTCAGTGCTGAATTTAGCCTCAGAGTGAGGCCCACAAACTTCTAGTGACACATTTGGCAAGTCACTTAATCATCTGTGCCTCATTCTCTTCATGGCTGAAATGGGCCTGTTGATATACCCTCTTAGGAATTAGGAAGCTAACATCATTCATTGTTATAAAAAGCTTTTGAGATCTTTTGCTAGAAATGGAAAGTGCTGTAGCAGCTGTGTCTTGTTGCTAGAATGTTAGAAGTTGAATATGTAACAGGAAAAGAGAAAAAGCGCTGGATCACATGCCTCACTGATGAGTACTCACAACAGCCCCATGTAAATTTGTGTTGGCTCAGCCAAGAGGCCGAAGTTGGACTGACCATGGAGTCTGAACTGTCCTTTGTTACCCCTGAAAAAAGGTGTCTTCATATTGAGGCGAACCTATTTAATGATGGCTGTCATTGGTCGATTGAATTAAGCCCTGGGCAAGGCAAGAGACTTTTATTATGGCATCGTCTCACTTTTGTGAAATTTGAAATTTGAACTTCCTGGACCAAAGTATGAAGGAATACTGCACTCCCATCAGTTGAGTGTGTTTCTATTGGCGTTTTGCAGTAACAATCAGCCACTGAATTGTTCGGTGCACTTACTATATTATATGCTAACAGCAAAAGTGACTTTGCATTAAAACTGGACAGGTGATGTAAGGATGAGGTCCATGTTTGGGTCTTGCTCAGGCAGAGCACCCACTGATGTCAATGCAAGCTTGGCCTCTGTAAAAAAGGAGCTTCAGGATTGAGTCTTAACAGCTGAAGACTTGATCCCACAGGAAGACTGGGAGCACAGTAGCAGTGAGAGGGGGAAAGAATTAGCCCCTCACTTAACTGTTGAATGATCCACTTTGGCCAGTGCTTCAAGTGGCATGGAGGGGCTCTGGGAATCAGTGTTTTGGCCAGGGCAAGGATCACACTGTGCAGGATTTAACCAAAAATGGGTTAAAACAGAAGGAAACTGCTAGGTATCAAATATTTCTAGGTTACTGAGCACCTTTCCTCACAGGACTGTACAAAAATTAATCACTGGAGGAATCCCAGTAATCAGCTATGAATTATTTCTGATTACAGATGAAACAAACTGACGCATGAGCAATTAATTTACCCAACATCACAGAAGGAGTGGGGTAGACTGCAAACAGTTCTCACTGTTGCCAGCAAGTCATAAACTCCCCTGCCAGCTAGTTTTTCTCCACCTCAGCTTTCCACTGTCTCAGAGGGATGGTGTTACATTCAGTCCAGTTTCTTGGCACTACGACAGTTAGGGGCTATGTCTACACTAGAGGGTTTGTTGACAAAACTGGCATTTGTGTTTACAAACCCTTGGAGCGTTCCGTTTCCCAAGGCATCCTGTCAACAGTAAATCAACAGAACAAAACACTTGTGTTGACAGTCTTAGCCCACTGCCCACAAGGCATAACACCTCTATCAACAGAGATCTGTCAACAGAAAGCTGGTCTGGCCATTCCTGGGACACAGGGCAGCCCTGTCTATGGTGCTTCTGGTTGATAGTTTTGTCAAGAGCGCGGTTGGGCAGTGCAGCTGCCCTCTGTCGACAGAGCAGATCACTCTTGCTTAGCAGTCTGGCCGTGATCTGTCAGCAGAAGTTTTCTGATATAACTTCTGTTGACAAATCACTGTAATCTAGACATAGCCAGGGAGAATGGCCTGCATGCATAGGTGTCTCAATCAGTTGGTTCACTAAAAAAAAAAAAGATTTTATTTTCCAGATGAATGTTAAGAATTAGCAAGACAAAGCAGAACCTTTTTGATCTTCTCATTGGGTCATGCCATGTTACTTCTCCAGTCTCCAGTGTGTTAATGATACCAGTCAGTTCCCATGTGTCTCTTTCTAATATGGGTTTCTCTTCTTCTCTTCCTTCCCAGTCCATCTTGGGAGTGCAGTGTGAAGTGCAGAAACAGCTGAAGGCCTTTGTCACCCTAGAGCGCTTTGAACAGATCTACAGCTCCAGCATTGCCGGGTGCTGGCAGATCAAGGAGAACAAGAACTTTGCCTCGGGAGGATCTGTATTTGGCAAAGGGGTCAAGTTTGCCATGAAGGATGGGCGTGTGGCCACTGACATCATCAGCCTGGCCAACGAGGACGGGCGCCGGATTGCAGCCATTCTGAACAATGCCCACTACCTGGAGAACTTACACTTCACTATTGAGGGGGTGGACACACATTATTTTGTTAAGCAAGGGCCATCAGAAAGCGACTTGTCCATACTGGGCCTCACTGGTGGGCGGAGAACCCTGGAGAATGGTGTGAATGTTACAGTGTCCCAAATCAACACAGTGCTCAGTGGAAGGACTAGACGTTACACGGACATCCAGCTCCAGTATGGTGCACTTTGTCTGAACACCCGTTATGGGACCACCTTGGACGAAGAGAAAGCCCGCGTGCTGGAGCTGGCCAGGCAGCGCGCCATAGCCCAGGCCTGGGCCAGAGAACAGCAGAGACTGCGAGATGGGGAGGAGGGCATTCGATCCTGGACAGAAGGGGAAAAGCAGCAAGTGCTAAACACAGGCCGGGTGCAGGGCTATGATGGCTACTTTGTGATCTCAGTGGAGCAACACCCAGAACTCTCAGACAGCGCCAACAACATCCATTTTATGAGACAGAGTGAAATGGGCAGAAGGTGACAGAGAGGGTCAATACGGTGACTTCTTGCCAAAGACAGCTACTCTTTTGTGGCCACTTACCTGACTGTGTTGTACTCAATCCTTTTTCTAAAACAAACTGGTGGGGGGAGGAGACTAAAGACAGAAAGAATATGGTTGCACTGTAACTCATGCAACATACTTTTTTTTATTCTTTTAAATTTGGCCTTCACATGTTTTTTGCAATGAACAGAAGGTATATTTTGCCGTAGTGTGATCACAGTGAAATTTACTGTCTCTTGTCCTTTTTTCCCCTTTGTGAGGAATTTAAAGTGGGGAGTGGTCAACGTACATCCATAGGTAACTTGGTGTGAAGTGAGAAATGGGTGTCTGTGCTAATTTGTTTCATCCTAATCCTTTCTTATTTGGGACAGGGACAGATAGCCTTCCACCTGAAGAGCAGCCATGGTGGGTCCCACCATGTCCCGGAAAGCTCAGGCTGGGCATGCTGGGAACAGAAGATGGCGCTGACTCTCTCAAAGTGACTGTCTGAACCGTGTGCCTCAGAAGAGAACTTAAAAGTAGTTTTCATCTTTCACTGGGGACTTAAAGTATTTCATGGGCTCCTGCTGCAAAGAAGTAGATTATAGAGGCAAAAGGAGCTGAATATATTAACTTGCAAGATGATTCTCTTCCTTCCTGAACTAGAATTAAAAAAACAAAACAGTCTCTTTTTATTATGTTAATAGACTTTTTCCTCTTTCTTTTTTGGTCCATGCAGAAATCCTGTTTTTAATTTCAAAAGACAGTAAAGGCCAAGAAAGATGCTACCATTCTATTGGAAAATATCCTCTCTTGTGCCTAGAGCTGTTCTCTAGGTGGGCTGAATGCACCGAAGTTGAAGACATAACTTCATTAAATACATAGTATTTCAGTACACCACATTGTGTGTTTGGGGGTCTGGTTGGCCATATCCAATGCAGCAACTTCATACTTAAGAAGCTAGCTTGAGTCTGAAGGTAGGGCAGTTTCCCACTGACGTACCACTGAAGAGCGCAGCAAATCAATACCCCAGCATTCTTGCTTTTTGGAGCTTTTTATTAGCTGGAAACTGGTTGGTAGATCATTGAAGATGATGGCAAACGTGCCTCTTTGGGACTCCCAGCAGCAAGGAATTTAGAAGGTATAATAAGTTGAAGCAGGAGGGGAAATATTGGAACAAACCTTTTAACTGTTCCTTTCCCCTTTCACCCAACTGGGCTACAAGGATCTTAAGATTAAGTGAATAGCCCACTGAGAGCTAACTTCAAACCAGGAAGATCCTGAATATCAATGCCAACGACAGTGGAGCCAAAATAGTTTACAAGACACTGCTTACAAACTTGCTTGACATGCTAACATCATTGGTACTTAGTAAGCCCTGTGCTGTGGCATGTGCAAGAATCTCTGCAATCCAAATGAGCAAGGAGACTGAGATGAGCTTCTTCCTGAGAAAACTCTCTGCTAATACAGGGTAGGGAGGCAGTTGGAGAAATACAAGTGTGACACCATTTAGCCCATCCAGCCATCATTGACTGAAAGAGTCAATATTCACTCACCACCACCCCAGAACTTTCACTTGCTTGCGGAGAGCAGCTCCAAGCCTCATACCCATTCTGAAATTGTTAACTTCTTTCAATCTTCATTTCTTGCTGCCAGTTTCTAGCAAAAGACAAACTGGACCAGGCGAAAATAGCACCACAAGAGAGGTTTCAGAGCCAGCCCTTGGAGCATGGTGTTCTGTAGTCCCACCCAAATCACTCCTGCTTCCTTTGCACTCACCCACCTCAGCAACCTCACCAGCAGCTTCACTGCCTTCCTCGAAGTGGGCATCCCCATGCTTCTCAATTACAGGAGAGCAACAAGAATGGAAAGGATCCAGTGGGCACAAACACCATGAGTCGAGAAAACTGTGGTGTTCCCACTTCTATCATGGCCTCCCTGTAGCTGCAGAACTTGTCTGACTCTGTCCTCCCCTCCTGGCTGGTCTCACAGCATTGCCAGATGGATGTGAAGGAAATCCCCCAGGAGAGCTTGGTCTCCCTAAAAATTTTAACATAAGGTTACAGACACAGTGAGAGATGTATCCAGAGTTTTAGATGTGGATCTTTGTCTACTATCCTGCTGCTTTAAAAATTCCTCCTGGCTTGAAGTTAGGGGAGTGTATTTCCCACAGTAATTCAGTGTTATCCTTTGAACTTCTCCTGGCAGAGCAGAATGAGTGTTGACCAAGACTGAACTCGCAAGCATTCTCTTTGGAGAAATATGTTGGCAGAAATAAATAGCATCTGGTGGTAAGTCTTGAAAATCACCCCTAGTTCTGGCAGAGTGGCCTCACTCTGTGGGAGGAGGAAGTTCTGAAAACAGAGCTGGCTCAGAATGAACAAGTTGCTCATCTTCAAGCCTAGTGTGTTATAAAACAGCTCATCACTCTGTTCCACGCCCCGCACTCCTTTTTAAAGCTACTCAACACATAGCACGGAAGTGAGGGAAGCTTCGTGTATCATCTCACATTACTCTGTTTAAAATGTATCAGGAATGCCATGGTGGTAAATAGCCTTCATTTACATGGAGTAGAGGAAAAGGAATTCAAGTACAAAATACTCTCATTGGAAACCTTGCTGGACTAACCTGCTATCATTATAGCCTTTCCCAGGGTCTATTATGGAACTAGTGAATCCAAGTAGGTCTCCCATTTTTCATGAGTCTGACAAATCTACCTAAACCCAGGAATAATCCAAACCCAAGGCGTGGCAAAAATTAGTGCAAATGAGATTTAACTCTTCTGTCTCAAGCAATGTGCTGGGTCTAAAACTGCCTGACTTCCTATTAACTAGTGTCCTCTAGTTGGAGTCTGTGCACAGACGTAGAAGTTATTATTTTGATTCTCTTCTCTCCTGACTATTAAAAAGCCCTTTAAACAAAACAATGTTTCTCTAGCTCTGAGAAGAAACTAAAGAATCCATCAAGGAAACAAGTCAACTAGTTGTGTCTGCAGCACTATTAATAGAGCAATAATATAGGGAAACGTTTGGGATGTCTCCCTTTCATCTTACTGGGAGTATGGGTGCGGCGGGGGGGGGGGGCAGGTAAGACCTTAAAAGACTATTTACAGTTCTGCCCCCATAAGATTCCTCTTGTCCTGCCAGAAGGCTCTTGTCTACAAGAGCCCAGTGTTCTTCTGTGGAGTTGACCCTCCAGGGTAAGGAGATGTTAAAAAATCCAGAGCTGCATGACCTCTTATCTAATGTTGCCCTGTAGAACTATATACTATGTGCAACTGCCCATAACTGGTTACAGTGTGTAAGTATCTACACAGGGAAAAATATTTAATACTAGTTTCTTTAATATAGCAGTGAGAAGTGTAACATGCTTGAAAGTTGAAGGCAGGTAATTTCAGCCTGGACAGAAGGTGTACATTTCTAAGGGTGAGAGGAACTAACCATTGGAACAATTTACCATGGGTCATGGTAGGTTCTTCCATTGCTGATAATTTTTAAATATAAAGTGGATGTTTTTTGTAACATATCTACTGCTAGAATTAGTTTTGGGGAAGTCCTACAGCCTGTCTTATACCAGGGATCAGACTATGGAGGTACACATCTCATAGAGGTGGAAGGAACTACTAGAATTCATCAAGTCTGGTCCCCTAACCTTTTAGCAGGACCAAGCACCATCCCCCCTCTACCTTCTTTCTATTTGCCCCAGATACCTATGTGGCCCCCCTCAAGGATTGGGCTCACAGCCCTGGATTTAGTAGGCTAATGCTCAAACCACCAAGCTCTCCCTCCCCTATGACTAGATCATCACTCTGCTCCTTTCTGGCTTTGGAATCTATGAATAAATATTTCCCATATGTTGCCTGTAGCCTGACATTCCATTTATAACCCACACTTGCAGTGTGTGGCTCAGGCCCCCTCTTGGAGCCAAATCACAGATGGGTTTATGAGCTAGCTGTGGATGTTTGCAAGAAACTTCTGGCTCTCAGGCAGTAGAGGTTTGTCCTTTTCAGATGCAGAAGTCCTGGGTTCTAGGCTGATAGCCCACACTGCAGCGTTATTCTAAACCCAACGTGTCCAACCAGTCACTGCAGTGAGTACTGCTATAGCAAGCTAGCCACATTATTCTGAAAATACAGTTGCTGTTCAAACCAGCTAGCCACACTCAACCAGCCAAATAGCCACCTGCTAGTGGCTAGCAGATACCACAGTCCTAAATATTCATTTCAATAGCAATTGTGTAGGAAGAACTGTCAGGACAACGGCTAGAATGGGCCAGCTGTGTTTAATTTCTGACTGAATAAACATGCCCTTCCCTGAAGGAAATCCAGTGCCCCCAACCCCCACCAGCCCTTTCAAGTTTCTTTCAAAATTTATCTAGTGCAAATCAGCAGATTCAAATTATAGCAAATTGCATTTGAATTGCCACTGCTGACCTTTAAATCTTGGTTTTGGGGTGTGCATGAGAGTAATCAATTCAAAGTCTAGGCTAGGAGTAGCCAGGACAAGCATCCACAGGGCTTAGTTCGCACTCAGACAAAACTCCTGTTGGCTTAGTAGATGATTTTTCCCACAAGTTGTCATGAGCATCAAGCCACATTTGCTCCAATATGTTTATTTTGAACCAAAATTAGATCTGGCACCTGAACTATCAGGACCAGACTCCTGGCAGGCCAGTCTCTGCTACAGACAGTTCTGCACTCTTCAACTTTGTTGTCAATGCTCCAGCAAAGGAGCTTCTAGCTATGTCCAGTGGAAGTTCACGTTGCAGGAACAAGAGCTGCATATTTTCCCTTTTCCACCCACTACAGAAGGGAATTTATGCCGATTTTTGTCCCCTGCAGCTTTGGATCACTCCCACCTCTGACTTTCATTATTCAGAAGGCATTGCGTGTGTGTAGCAATTTCAGCCCCCACTAGACTAATTTAGCACTGCAAGATGTACAGTAATGTTTGTTTCCTCCAAGCTTTTTTGGACAGAAATTGTCTATCCAGAGCTTGGAAAAATATCATTAAGCACCAGTAACCAGAGGGACTCATACAGTGCATCGTTTCTTTGTCATTACAGCTATTGATCAGAGCCATGGCAAAAACGGGCCAACAAATCTAAACAATACCCGGCAAGAACAGAATAGATGGAGGCCGTTAAGCGACCTCATGCCTGCTTTGGGTTTAAAAGACAGATGATTGGGAGCTAGTCTCAAGACACCATTTGTCTATAGGTAAGGAACAGTGAGGGAGTTCTGTACTATATGTGTGGTTGCTTTACTGAGTTGCTGGGAACAAGGTAATGTTCTTTTCAGGCTGCTCTATGGACGCTGCAACAAGAATAAATCAAAATTGGTTAAAAAATCCCCTAATAAAGCACCTTTTCAGCTGTGACTTGTAAGCGTCACCATGATAAATGACTGTGCAATCCATTATGCAAGGACAAGACTCTTAGCAGGAAATTTTAGAATTTGATTTTATGATTTACAGCGAGGGCCCCATTTTATTTATAGCAGGGCCGTCTGTTTTGATTCAATCGCAGCATAAATGAAACCAAGGCCATGGATCCAGTTAGCTCTATGGCTTGTCTTTAAACATCGAAGGGGAATAAACACAGTGTTAATAAAGGCACTAAAGATTGCCTGGCTTGTTAAATGGTATTTGGTTTATCTTCATGTTTGGCAGTGAGGGGCTGTATCTTAGCGCTGTTGAACCTGAGTAAGACACGTACAAATTACATTCATAATGGTGCACATTGCAGCAGGCCCTTTAGTGAAATAAACTTTGGACCTTGTTATCTTGAAACACGCAGTCCTCCAGCTCGGCACAGCAAGCAAGTCCCATTGGAAACCCTGGTGTTAGCCACTGGCCTGTTTGATAGTGTTACTACTGTCCTTGTTCAAACAAAGATTTTTGCCTTTTCTATTATAAATATTTCACCATATTATTTTCCCACTTTCCAATACAGATGTTAGGGATTTTTATACAAAACCAAATGGACTTTTAACTGTAGGGTACATTTAACTGAAATTTTCCATGACTGGTGAGTCAGTTTTTAGGACACACTGAATTGTACAAAATGATCAGTTTCAGAAGTTATACCCTGTTTCAGAAAGTCCCACCCACTTAATGTACCTTGTTTAGGGAAGGTTCTATCATGTCCTGATGGCTGTGATCTTATTTCCTATAGTAATATATTAAGCTGGTTATTTGAACTGAAAACAGTCTTAAACATTCAAAAAGAGGTGGGGGCAGATAGCAAAAGTACTGTCTCTTTCCCTTTTTAATGGCTATAAATATTTGTGCTAATGACAAAAGGTTATGTGGCTTAATGGTTATCTCCCATCCCACAGGGGAATGGTATTTGAGCAGGGGAACCCTGAAAACACCAAGTGAACACCAACTAAAAACAATATTCAACGCTCAGAACTGTTCTGACAGAGAGTAGGTCAAACTGCAGGACAGTTTCAGTGATGTGATTGAAGTAACAAATCAAAGAATCACACTTTTCTATTAAAACAAATAAATCTGCTTATTTTTCATGAGGCCTTCTGAATGCAGCTGCAGGCTAGAAGGAGGCCTTTGTGTTAAAGCTGCAAGCTGTAATTCCATCACTGGAGCCTCTTGTCATTACCATGTGTAATAATTTTCCTGATGTCTGGAACTAATTTTTGAGATTTTTTTTCTCGATACTTTGGGTTTCTAACACTGTATTCTTGACTATGTAAATATTACCAGGCTGTAAATAAGTGCAAATGTAGATACCTTCTAGGAAAAAAAAAAAAAAACCCAGAAGTGACCGTGTGTAGCCTTCGGTGACAAATAAAAGAATATTTTGTGTTTAAAAGGGGTTTTTTCCGTTATGTAAAGGTGAACTCTAGACTTCATACACAACTTGGCACTTGCCTAATGAGCTGGGGAATTCAGAAGAACAGAAGATGTAAGATGATTTACATTCTAAAACTCTCTCCCCAAAGACTCTGCTCCTTGACTTTCTGGATTTTTTAATGTGTGTCTAGTTTTTGAAATAAAGACCGGTATGGTCTTGCTCTTTTAACAGCGAATTCATAAACACCCAGTTACATGGAAGATCATATCGCTCACACACAAGGCCAGGGCCTGGGAGTCAAAGCATGTTCAGGACTGTTGAAGTTACTTACGTACTTTCTGTGAATTCCACTTGGTTCCCTTTAAAAGTGGAATATTTCAGTTTAGATAAAACTCCTGCCTAATGGAGGTAAGATAAATGGAAACAGGCATTGCTTTAAAAAGAATTGCGAGCAGCCACAGACTTTTGCTCTGTTTGAACTAAATCAGTTAAAGTCAATCCACTGCAGCGTTCTCCTGCAGATAGGGTCTCAGCTCCATCCCTGCCTTTCTCACCAAGTTGCTTAATGTGCCTCTGCCTGCCTTCGTGGAAAGGGTGTAATGCCCTAGTTCGCGATGGAAGGGCACCTGCCTTTCGTCAGCCTGTAAAAGTTGTGCTCACATCTGGGGCTGGCTACAAACATTAGAAAGCAATAACAGGGAGGCTCCTTACCAGAATAGCATGAGCCTTAAAGTTTGCACTATGCTTTCATTTAGTCCAATTGTGATGTTGGCAACAGCCGTGGAACCAGAGTCATGAAAAAGTGAGGGCAGCTAATTTTTTTCTCTCTCCAAATAAATCACATTTCCTTCTTCTTAAGGGCTAAATCCCAATCCACAGGTGAAGAAGATTTTACAAAGGGTCACTGTAACCCTCCATGCTGCTGCATGTTAACGGAGTGGAGTACTACGAGTACTTCGCCCTCCTGCCCTGTCCACAGCTGTGCCATGAAAGTTGCATGGTTCCCTGGCTGTTGGAAACCTGCATGCCATGACATCACAGGCTTTGGCCCTGTGGATGTAATCTAGTGTGTTACAGGGCTGATGTATAACACATCCCCCTCTAGCACCTAATCAAAATAAGTACCTACTTAGTATTGTTACCAGATACTAGCATTACTCCTTGACATTACTCCAGGGCATGCTATGGTGCTAAATGGGTCCATTGCCATGCCGGCCCAGCTCATACCGTGGCTATGTGGTGTAGGCCATCCAGCTCAAAGCCCTGTGGGTAAGCAGCACTATAATCTTAAACGAGAAAACTTTACAGGTGAGGGGCAGAGATTTGCCCAAATGCCAACAGTGAGTAAACAGCAGTGCTCTGCACAGGTCCCATTTGCAGCTGTCCCAATGCTAATACCGATGCTGTAGGACTAGCCAACATTAACCCTAGATCATTGAGGCAGCACTGAAAAACAGCTTAATGGTCCATCAGTAGAACCCTGCTTACTAACTGCCATAGGAAAACACACCAGCCTGAGCTAAAAGGATCCTCGGTGTCACTGCACGCAGTGGTTTTCAAGCGGCAGTATGCAAGCTGTCATGCAGGGCAAAAGCCCTGTAATGTCAGCCAGCACATTTTGTTTCATAAAGCTGGGCAAGCTAAGACACATTTAAGGTCCTTACAGGTAAAATTGCAGCCCCCCGACCCCAGCCCCACTGGTGTGAGATGCCGAGCGACTGCACAAGGTTTTCAGCCAGTGGAGTTAACTGCTACACCAGAACATCACAGGGGGCAGTGATTCCAGGTGGCTCTGGTGGAGCTCAGGGAACGCACACTATCAATGACACATACCCTCAACTCAGTTCAGAGGGCCACACAGCCCATCTGATGTAGTGGTGCAGGCAATGAAAACTTGTAATTTAGGGGACAGGCTGGGGCTCAGCTCAAATAGTTGGCTTCCTGGCTGCTGTTCCAAACCAGGATAATTTTTCTCAGAGAACATCTGCAAACTGATTTGGCCCTCATGGTGGCAGCTCCGAGATGTGGTGTTTTACACACTCAGTCCAGCCTTGGTTTCACTCAGTAACACCACATTGGCCTTAGCCATTTACCAATCTGCTGTGCCTTGTAGAACCAGTCATCACTACCTGGTGTCTTCTAGTGATGCCAAGTGACAAGGTGACCTCAGTGTTTAGGGTGCCAGCCTGGAACACACCAGGTTCTGCCACATGTGCAGCTGTGGGTAAGGCACTTTGGGCCAACATCTCAAAGGTATTAAGGTGTCTGGGGCTATCACCACCAAGGGCCTTAGCATTAGGATACCTAAAAATATCTGCTGTCTGGTGGCCTCCATAGCCCTGCCTTAGGCTTGGTTGCAACTACACCATTAGGTTGGTGCACAACAGCTTAGATCTCCCTTGTTGTGGATATGGCTGCACTTAACTTCGCTCCTGCCAAACTAAATGCCCTACTGGTGGTAACAATGCTACCATGCTGATCGGCATAGAGGCACGGTCAATGCCATGGCAGCACAGCCAATGCACAACTTATATCATGTAGGACTGGCCTAGAAGAGCTGTCCCAGCCTGACCACGCTGCTTGCCATTCTGAACACTGCTGCCCACCTAACAGCTCTCCGTGACTGTGTGCACCTGCTCAGAAGCCACACACTGCAGACACATTTCTGTCTGGAGGGTGCAGGAGGTGTTGGCGCTGTGGAGAAAAGAGGCTGCACAGACACAGCTACAGACCAGCTGTAGAAACATGGACATGTATGTGCAGGCTGCTTAGGCTGCATGAAAAGAGATCCAACAAGCACCAGCAGCAGTGCCTCAGTCGAGCTGGGGTGGAACCACCAACTTGCTGCTTTTATAAAAATCTGTGCACCATCCTTGTTTAGCCCCTTCACCACCTCCAAGAGCCTGTGGCTACTTCCAGGGAGACTGCATCACTGACTCTGACTAGGAACAGCGAGACGGAGAAGGTAGGCAGGGAAGAAGAGCAGGGATATGGGAGTCCTATGACCCAGGGACCCAGCTGCGCAGCAAGCCATGCCCTGTTTGTGATGCCACTGCAGCTCAGCCAGGTCAAGCACAGGCAGGCCTGGGGCAGGGGAAGGACCCGTGAATAAGCATGCAATGTATTTTGAAATTTCCATGATGACAACCCCCAAAGCAGCAGAGCACAACTTTTGATTGACTAATGTTTACTTGTGCAGGAAGACGTAGAGTGACAAGCAAAAGAGGTAGAGTGACTGTCTGTGCCCCCCCCAGTAGAATTAAGTGTAGGGAGGGGGCATGAAGAGCCATTTCTTTATGTGCATAGGCATGTTCAATGAGTCCTCTGTAGCGAGGGCAATGAACTCTTTCTGGACGTACTTTGCAGTCCTCTACCAGGGTTTTCGGATAGGACAGTCTTGTTTCTTCAGTTGCAGTAGGATGCTTTCCTATGGCACTCAGTGGCTGCGTCTACATGTGCACGCTACTTCGAAGTAGCGGCAGTAACTTCGAAATAGCGCCCGTCACGTCTACACGTGTTGGGCGCTATTTCGAAGTTGAAATCGACGTTAGGCGGCGAGACGTCGAAGTCGCTAACCCCATGAGCGGATGGGAATAGCGCCCTACTTCGACGTTCAACATCGAAGTAGGGACGTGTAGACGATCCGCGTCCCGCAACATCGAAATAGCGGGGTCCTCCATGGCGGCCATCAGCTGGGGGGTTGAGAGATACTCTCTCTCCAGCCCTTGCGGGGCTTTGTGGTCACCATGGGCAGCAGCCCTTAGCCCAGGGCTTCTGGCTGCTGCTGCTGCAGCTGGGGATCCATGCTGCATATACAGGGTCTGCAACTAGTTGTTGGCTCTGTGTATCTTGCACTGTTTAATGAAAGTGTGTCTGGGAGGGGCCCTTTAAGGGAGCGACTTGCTGTTGAGTCCGCCCCGTGACCCTGTCTGCAGCTGTGCCTGGCTCCCTTATTTCGATGTGTGCTACTTTGCCGTGTAGACGTTCCCTCACTGTGCCTATTTCGATGTTGGGCTGAGCAACGTCGAAGTTGAACATCGACGTTGCCAGCCCTGGAGGACGTGTAGACGTTATTCATCGAAATAGCCTATTTCGATGTCGCAACATCGAAATAAGCTATTTCGAAGTTGGGTGCACGTGTAGACGTAGCCAGTGATGTCAGCAGACATCATTGCAGAATGCAGACTGGTAGCACACAGGGCTGATCTCTCTCGGCGTGGTACCTCAGGAGTGAGAAATCCATCGTTTTGGGAAAGGGCCAGTCTCAAGTTACAGAGCCATTGATAGAGAAGGCACCACATTCCTTAGTGAGTTGCTCCAATGAGTAATTGCCCTCCCTATTAAAAACGTGTGGGAATCTGATCAGTTGGTACAACCAATTATTAAAAACACCCGAATGCAGGCATTTGCAAAAAGCAGGTGTGCGTTTGGACTTTTGACCATACTACAAAAGCCCTTGTGTTTGAGTTGGGCCTGGCTCTCCACTCTTAGCTTCGGTTTTAACCCTGAGTTCAGGATATGTTTTGTTTCCTAAAGGGTTTTCTAATATAAAAAAATATCGGTGGGCAGATCATTAGAGCCACCTTCCTGAGCAAAGCAAGGACAATAAAATAAATATTGTAAACAAGCGAGACTGCACAGGACCTTTGATTTCTGCCTCAACCTGTATGACATGAGAAGAGTCACATGGAGTGAAGTTGCTGTCTTCTAGCGAGGAGATGCTTACATCCTTTAGGGTTTTTTATATTACCGTGTCTCATCTAACCTAGTCACTCTGCACTCGGAAACCCTCAAGGCCTAAACTGAAACTGGAGTGTGACAAGTCTAGCAGACAGGCTCCTTGACGAGAAATTCCATCCATCAACTGTATGTGGATTGTCTCGCACCAGGTTAACCTCCCTCGATGGGTCATGGCTAAGCAAAGGATTATGGGACTTTTGCAATGGCTCTGATTAGGGGTACTGTGAAGAATTTGCTCATGCTATTTCCTCTATACCAGTGCCTGGTACAGACTGAAAGGGGATTATTTTAACCTTAAAATAAAGGGAATTGAAGTAAATTTACAGTAGACAAATTCATGGAAGCAAGGACAATACAAACATTTATACTTTGCCACTGTACTCCATCTTGCACTCATAGATCACCAAGTATGGTATAAATATTAATTGCATGGGATTTGCAGAGAATGTGGTTTCCATTTTTTAGCTGAGGTAACTGAGGTGCTTAGAGGTGAAGTGACTTTAAGATACAAAGTTAGAGGCAGAGAGGAACGAAGCACACTGTAGGTTTGAATCCCAGCTCTAATTCCAGGGCAGTGTTTTCACTTTAGGCTGAGTCAGAATCTTGGTTTCAGGGTCATCCATTATATCCAGCTACAGCCCAAGGTTGTCCAGCCAGTTGCTGACCTTATCTGTAGTACAAGCTGCAATTACTAGGAAGCTAGTCTATTTCAGAAAAGTGGAGGCTTCATTTCAGAACAGGAGTGAGTGGACACCACTCATTAATTTCAGCAGCTCCAATAAACTTGTGCCTGTTCACATCATGTCTGAATTGGATCCCAAGTTTCAGCAGTAGTTCAGATTTCACTTCAGCCTTGGAAAGGAAACTGAGCATTTTAGGGAATCCCTTCTGAAACACTTGGGCTGTGTCTAGACTAGCCCCCAACTTCAAAGGGGGCATGGTAATTAGGGTATTGGGAGATGACTTACGAAATCCTGCAGTGCATATGCAGCACTTCATCAGGCTAAATCTCCCCCACAGCATCTTCGAACCCTGAAACTTTGAAGTGCTGGCTTGAGTGTAGCCACGGGTCAGCTGTGGGTACTTTGAAGTGCCTGCAAAAATTTGGGGAGTAAAGGGATTTAGAAAGTGTGTGAGCATTCTGAAGTGCCCATGGCTGACCTGTGCCTACATGCAAGCCAGCACTTCAATGTTTCACACTTCGAAGTTTCCACGGGTGAGATTTAGCCCAGTGAAGTGCTGCACCTGCACCTCAGCACTTCGTTAGTAATCTCCCAACACCCTAATTACCATGCCCCCTTCAAAGTTGCGGGCTAGTCTAGACACAGCCTTGAAGGAAGGGAAGGTGACTAGGACTCATAGCTTCACAAAGGGCAAGTCATAGCTGACCAATTTACTTGCCTTATATGATGAGATAACTGGCTCTGTGGCTCTGGGGAAAGAGAAGGGCATGATACACTTGACTTTAGCAAAGCTTTTGATACTGTCTCTCATAGTATTCTTGCCAGAAAGTCAGAGAAGTATGGCTTAGATGACTGGAATATAAGGTGGACAGAAAGCTGGCTAGCTTGTTGAGCTCGACAGGTAGCGATCAATGGTTCAGTGGCTAGTTGGTAGCAGGTATCAAGCAGAATGCCTCAGGAGACTGATTTTGTTCAACATGTTCGTTAATTATGCGGATCATGCATGGGTGTATGGATGACGCTAAGCTGGGGGCGCAGGGGGAGAGGTAAATACACTGTCTCAGAGGGGGAAAGGGTCCAGAGGGACCTCGACAAATTGGAGGATTGAGCCAAAAGAAAGCTGATGTGGTTCATCAAGGACAAGTGAGGAGATCTGCACTTGTGCAGGAAGAATTCCAAGCACTGCTATAGGCTGAGGACTGAGTACCTAAGCAGCAGATCTGCAGAAAAAGACCTGGGGATTACAGTAGGCGAGAAACGGCATATGAGTGTCAAAACCAAAAACAGTCCAGTAGCACTTTAAAGACTTAACAAAATAATTTATTAGTGTGTGTGTCCCCTAATTGCCAAGAAAGCTAATGGCGAGTGACTGTTGCTCTCTATTTGGTACTTGTGAGGCCACATCTGGAGCACTGTATCCAGTTTTGGGCCCCCCACTACAGAAAGGAGTGGACAAATTGCAGAGAGTCATACAGAGGGCAACAAAAATAATTAGGGGGCTGGGGCATATGATTTGTGAGGAGAGGCTGACGGAATTGGGTTTATTTAGTCTGCAGAAGAGAAGACAGTGGGGATTTTATAGCAGCCTTCAACTACCTGAAGTAGGGGAAGGGTCCAAAGAAGAAGGATGCAGACTCTTCTCAGTGGTGGGCAACAGAACAAGAAGGAATGGTCTCAAGCTGCAGTGGGAGAGATCTAACTTGGACATAAGGGGAAAAACTGTTCCACTGGGAGGGTGATGAAGCACTGGATTGCATTGCCTAGGGAGGTGGTGAAATCTCCATCCTTAGAGGTTTTAAATTCCAAGCTTGATGAAGCCCTGGCTGAAATGATTTAGTTGGGGGTTGGTCCTGCTTTGAACAGGGGGTTGGACTAGATGACCTCCTGAGGTCTTTTCCAGCTCTAATTTGCTATGAGTCTGATCACCGCTATCTTTTTAGTAATTTTACAGAAGAAAGAAACTCTAACTCTCAGAAATGGAGGAAAAACTTCCCATAAAGTAATGTGAGGAGCCTGATATTCAAACAACTTCTTAATAAGATGACCAAATCCAGCATTTGGATGCTCCGAGAGCCATCTAGCCATGAAAAGACCATTCTCGGCAAACTCCCCTGACTTAAACCAAAACATACCACATAAGCCTTTGACTTGAAAATCCCACTTGATGCTTCTGTGTTGATTTGAGCATCCTAATGTGGCATTTGGATTTGCTATCAAAGCATTCTACCTTTGACAACCAGGTGCAGAACTAAAACCAAGAGAGCTTTTGCCGCAAACCCTCGGTCTTCCCTCCGGAGTAGCAGAATGTCATCGGAGATGCATTTCCTTTTATATTGCATCACTCAAATAAGAAGAGAGGTGAAAGGAGGAGGATCACTAGGATTGAAAGCACCCTGGTATTCATACCCTACACACTAGTTGAATAATCTTTACACACCCTGTGCCTTGTGAGGCATCATTTGAAAACTCCTTACTCACTGTTCAGTGAGATCATACTAAATATGTGTAAAGTTATGCATTCCCCCCCTATGATGTTAAAAATCACACATTCAGACACGTGTAGCACCAAACTGGAGACACATAACCTGTCTTGAACAAAGGTAGGTATGCTAGTCTTAACATACATTTGAACAGTAAACAGTCACTAAATGGGTCATCCCACCTAAGCACTCCTCAAAAGAGATTGATATCAAAGTGATCAGTTCCCAAGATCCAACAGTTCATCCTCCTGTTGGAGGGAGAGTACAGGCCTTTCCAGAAGCCATTACCCTATGTACAAGCTAGATAAATAATGAAAGAATAAAAGTAGCGTCAAGGTGGGCTATGTTACATCCTGCTAATCCTATATTAATGTAGCACAAAGGCTGATTGCTCAAATGACAGGTGGTGTTTGCTCAAAAATGGCTTTCATGAGCTATTAACACTTCATTAATACCTAATGAAAGGCAAGTTTAGAGCAGTCCCCAAAGTGGCCGAGAGCTCCTGGTACCCATAAATGAAAGGATAATGCAGTGCAAATAAGGCTGCATCACACAAAGGTCGCAAATTAGGCCATCATCTAATAAAGGCAGCTTAGTTTTACTAGAAATTAAATCCCCTGCCCCCCACCCTCAGATGATTTCTGTGAAGAAATGCCTGTAGGAATTTAAACAACAGCTACCGCCCGCTGTCTCTTCCTCCCCAATCACTAAGCTGAAGTGCATGAGATACAAACTATACATAGTGTTTGACAAATCCTTCTTCTACTTGTGACTTCAGAATTTAATCAGTGCTCTGCTTGCCTCCTATGGGAAATCCCATGACAAAGGTATCACTTTTGCATCCTGTCAACAACCTTATTGGGTTCTGCTGCACACGCTGAGGGGTCTCCATGAAACGCATTGAGCCACCAGCCCCATGACATGTGGAGTCTCTTTGTGGCAGTGCCATCTTCCCCTGCTGTGGACCAGGGGAGTAAACATAACTTCCTACTCAATAGAATCACGTTTCGGCTGATCCTTCAAATTCATGTCAGTAGTTCATGGCCCTTGACCATACTCAGTAGAAGCCACCTTCAACCAAAAACCCTCTGACGATGACACCCAGAGAGAAACTACAAGCACCATGTGAAGAACCCAGGAAAAGGAAACATTCCTGACTGATTGGAATGAAACAGTTTTGGCCATCTGGTAAAGTTGCCTGTGACAGTGGGCCTGCTGAGGGGACAAGGATGGGCAGAGCCGGGGGAAAGGTGAATGCAAGAGAAGATGACCTTAGAGTGCCACCTGGGGCTTTCAGTGGTAACTAATTCTCGCCCCAGGGTGTCAGGAATAAATCAATGAGAACACAGCACTCTGTCTGATGCACGACTGACACAAGCAAGTGTACTCTTACCTAAAACTACTATTTATTAGCTATTAAGTACATGCAATAGGATTAGGACATCATAGACATAGTGACCTAGTCTGTGGTAGTTTCAAGTGATCATCACTTCCAGAGGACCTCCTTCTATCCAATTGATGGGGAGTTTAAATGTCACCTTCTCTCCTGAAGAAAAACTCCTTCAGACTGCCCTGAGATATTTATTTTTACCTAATCTTTTACAGCTAACTCTAATAAAACACCTAACCTCTGTAGTGAGCCTTAGTGGGTCAACATAATAACTTCTACTAGGTCACTAATTTTCCTAATTTCAGCAAACTGCTCATTATCACTAAGGATTTCTAGTATTTCTAGCCATAACAGTGATACATCTAAGCACCCAAAGCCAAGGTCAGTATTCTCACTTTCTTCCATAACTTTCTGTCCCATTCTCCCATTCTGACTGACACACTGCAAGTTTGCACCTGTCTGAGCTTGTCCCTTGAAGGCCAAAGCTTATTCCTTAGCTAGGTTATGTTTGATTTTCATCTGGGAGCGACTAACCATACAAAATGGCTGACTGCAGTACTGTCAAGGTCTGGGTGCAGGGCTGGAAGAAACAAAACAACATCTAAGTAGTACATAAACCTGAGGAGCCCCAGATCAGGAGATGATCTGCCCAGATCACTGTGCTATTTGCTCATGCTTAATGACTAAGTGGCCATCATTCCCTCGGGTCTATTCCAGAGGCAAGGTTGTACATCCTTTCCCTGTTCACTTTCTGACGACAAGTAGGTGGCTGGCATCCACTTCAGTTGTTAGAAGTTTGGTGGATAGGCCCAGCTCCCCAACTTCCGTCTTCTGTGGGCAATCCTTTCACAACCAGAAACTGAGGGAGGGGTTTTTTTTTTTAATGCATTTGATGTTTCCCATTGAGGTTGTATGGGGCGATTTTGGCGGCCCGGCAAAATGTCTGAACAAATACTGATAGTTGGAAAATTGGTCCCCATGCTCATGGTCAAAAGCAGTTAAACCAGTAGGTCTTAGCAGGCTTCATATGTAAGCGAAAAACCAAAGCAGGGGCAGATACAGAGAAGAGGATTCAAGGGGGAAGCTCACCTGCTCTGTGCCTGATAAGATCTCTGTTGAACTAGCTGAGGTATGTGTTTTTGAAAAACAGAAAGCTTGTCTATATTTACCTTTTAGGATGTGTTTTTCAGGATTTTCCAAACATGCGGGCTCTGCAAAAACACACCTGTCTAATTGATGATCTGCAGAATCTTCTTGCTTCAGCTTTGAACTTATCTTAGACTCTTGGAATCCTAAGGCTGGAAGAGATCTCAGGAGGTCATTGAGTCCAGCCCCCTCCCAAAGCAAGACCAACCACAGCTAAATCATCCCAGCCAGGACTATGTCAAGCTGAAACTCAAAAACCTCTAGGGATGGAGATTCCACCAACTCTCTCCTTAACTCGTTCCAGTGTTTCACCACACTCCTAGTGAAACAGTTTTTCCTAATATCCAACCTAGACTGCCCCCACTGTAACTTGAGACCACTGCTCCTTGGTCTGCCATCCATCACTACTAAGAACAGCCTTGCTCCATTTTTTTTAGAGCCCCCGCTTCAGGAAGTTGAAGGCTGCTAGCAGATCACCCTTCACTCTTCTCTTCTGCAAGCTAAATAAGCCCAAACCCCACAGCCTCTTCTAGGTCATGGGCTCCAGCCCCCAATCATTTTGGTTGCCCTCCATTGGACCTGCTCCAATATATCCACATACTTTCTATACAAGGGCATCCAGAACTGGACGCAATACTCCCCAGTGCCAAATAAAGGGGAATGATAACTTCTCTGGATCTGCTGGAATTGTTCTTCCTAATGCACCCCAATATGCCATTAGCCTTCTTGGCTACAAGGGCACATGCTGACTCATATCCAGTTTTTTCATCCACTGTAGTCCCCAGGTCCTTTTCTGCTGCATTGTTACTTAGGCAGTTGGTCCCCAGCCTGTAACAATGCTTGGGATTCTTCTGTCCCAAGTGCAGGACTCTGCACTTGTCCTTGTTGAACCTCATCAACTTGTTTGCTTGAGGTTTTTCTTTTTATTGACCTATTATTCTTACACTAGCCCATAAACAAGGAGTGAATGTGTGGAGCAGGTGGACTTGTTGTAGACACAGTTTAGGGTCCCCAGTGGGAGCTGGCCAAACAACCAGACAGCAGTTGTTGTACTGTTCCATCCCTCAATAATTACTGATTTTCGGGGTGTTTTACCAACAGGATGAGGACATGGGACAGCGACTGATATTAGAATAAAGTGCAACTTTGAGTGAATGCAGTTTTGTACAGTTTGTGCAGCCACCTATCAATCAGATGGTCCTGTCCCCATAGAGCTTTGGGTTTTTAGAATCATGGTAACAAGGTCACAGGGCATTAAAAGGTGCTGATAGGTAGGAGAAGCTCTGAAACAGTTTTTGCTCTAAGAATGGGTGATAGTCTGCGGGTAGGTATGTGGAGATTATATTATCCAAACCAGTTTGTTTAGCCATCATCATTATTTGCATATTGATGCTATCAGCACCCTAACATAATACATTTACTCAGCATAAGTAGTAGTATCTTCCACTGGCCCCAGCAATGGCTGTCTACAACTCACTGCTAGCTAAGGGCGTGTTGTTTTAACTCAAGGCCTGTGCTTTTGTTGGGAAGGTCTCTGGTTCTGTTCCTGCTGAAGGACTGTAATGTTGGGCTATACACGGCCATGGTTCATTAGTATAGTATCTAGGTACCATTGCAACATTCAAAAGGACATTAGCTTCCTGAAGAAGCACAAACAAGACTCCTTTTCCTGCCCTTCAGCCGCTTGCTTACGATGAATCTTAATCCGTGAGGGGATGGTGCAGTTTGAGAGGTCCCACAGTGGTGCAGGCGAGGAGAGGTGGAGAAGAACAAAAGAGCAACAAAAACTGCCCCACGCCCCTCCAAGCAACCCCTGTCCCTTCTGTGATAAGGCCTGAAGCTCCAGAATCAGGCTGGTCGGGCATCGATGGACTCACAAAGAGGAGGTTGACATGAAGACATTCTATTAATTATCAAGTAAGCACTAAAAGAAAGGATGAAGCAAACCTACATCAGGTGGCTGTCTTCAAGAGCAAGAGAGAGATGCACTGCATCACATGCAGAAGTTGGCGAGACTGAATTGCCCACCCACATGTTGTCTGCCTCACCACTGCCCAACAAACGCACCCATTAGGACTTGACATTGCAAACGTGTTCTTCAAGATTTGCTGAAGGCCCAGACAGTTGCCCCCATTAATCCCAGGGCTGTGCCCAGCTCATTACGTACCCATAGTTTTGATACATAACATGATTGGAATTCCACTGCAACTTAGCAGGAGCCAAAAGTTTATTGAGTCATCTGTATTCTGTGCATACACTGCAAGGTTGTTAGGTCTACCTTTTACACCGAGAATATTCCTGCAAAACAGATTGCTTCTGACAAGGATTTCTTCTTTCTTATTTTATTTTTGAAATATAGGGTTGTGAATTTTTTTTAAAGACCAGGTGGTTCCATTGTATTATATATTGCATATGACAAGCTTTCCATCTGGAAATGTCCAATCATTTTGTAACACAGTGCAAAGCAAGTCCATATTTTTATATCATACAATATAAAATTGAAATATGCTGGGAAGTATAAAATTATATGTGAGAAACTGATAATAAATACATCTCACTAGCTAGACCCATGCACACAAGAACTTTTGATGCCATACATGAGACTTTTTTTTTTGGCATATTTTGTCTTTTTGCTATGCTGTATGTATCCCCTTTCCAAGTGTATTGCAGAGATCTTGCTGCTGGGTAGTTGGCAAAAATGAACAATCTGCTTGGAACAGCTTCCATGAGGTGACAAAGGCTATGGCTGCCTTAGACTTGGCAGACCTCCGGCGCTCCCAAAGCAATCTCCAGGGGCATTAAATGTCTCTGAACTTCAGCTGACACTGTAAAGAGAAGACTAGTGCTCAGTGTTTGTTTGCGTGTCTGTAAAAATCAGAACAAAAGGCAAGATTTAGCCCCTATATCTCATACGATGAAAATAACTATGCCCTGATTCACTGCCTATGGTATCTCATTGATGACAAGGCACCTACTCTAGTGTAAAGCATGTCTCCTTCAGGTGCCCAAGGCTTGGCGATTTAAAAGGGCCCAGGGCTCATGACTGCTGCTACCACTATCTCAGCAGCAGCTGGAGCCCTGGGAGGTATGGCCCAGGCAGTGCTGAGGGGCTGGCTGAGGGAGGTTGGGGACCCAGAGCTAGCTGCCCCCACCAGACACCTTGCCCAGGTACCTGGCAATTCTATCAGCAGCCCTGCAATTGAAATGGTAGGACACAAACACCACGTCACCTGTGGGCAAATACTTGTCCAAAGCGATCGCCCTCTATCTGACCTAACAATCCTCAACCTCAAAGGAAATCTGCACAGCACTTTCAAAAAACAAGGCCAAGAGCTAAAATTCATGATGCTGCAAGACACTAAAAGTCATGGATTCAATGGGGACACTGGGCACTCTATATATCCCTATATAATCCACTAACACTCACCCCAGCTACTTCCCTGCCTCTTCCTTTCCTGTGACTAGAGGACTGTTCGCTGGCCACTTCACAATACCAGCCCTGCCGGGCTGCTCATGTGATTTGCGAGGGCAGGGCCACAACTGGCCCATTGCTGGCACCTGGCATCATCTCAGGCTTGGTCTACACTATGGAGTTGTCAATTGCAGATACGCAAACCTAGCTACAGCAGTTGTGTAGCTAGAATGGACTTATCTGCATTTGACTTACCTGGACATCTACACAGAGGGAGGTTGACAGGAGAATCTCCCATCGACCTCCCTTACACAGCACGATATCAAGTTCGATTTCACTCATTTTTAACCGGGCATGCAAAATCAGACACTGGAAGATGGATCCTGACTGGGTCAATCTTCCCAGCAGTGTAGACATACCCTCAGGAGCAGAGCAAAAACTGCACAACCACTTTGAGAAGCTTGTGAACACTTTTTGCCAAAATTTCAAACATTCAAAAGATTTTCACAACTTCCCCCTCCCCCACCCCATCTCAACAGACTTTTTTTTTTTCCTCCGTGAAATATAAAGCAGAGGCAAGGAGGGCCTGTGGGAGAAAGAAAAGAGAGATGAGAAGGAGATTCACCCCAAAGATGGGCTTTGGAGGTGTACAGACCAGATTGCGGCTGTGCAGGAACTGAGCTGGAATGGCTGTGGTAAGAATTTCACAGCATTTAAATGTAGTCAAAAACCGCCACATCTCCTCTTTGTTAATCCACCACCCATGAATTCTTTGTAAAATGCTACTGGATGCAGCCCTCTTACAGTTGACCTTTTAATAACAATAAAATCACTCAGAGGGGCACTTTGTTTTGATTTATCATTGCACAACATAAAGGGATTATATATCAAAGGAGGCTGTAAAAATGATAAGGCTAATAGGAAGAGACCAAACAAGGATGGGAGAAAGTACAGGAAAGGGCTTCATTGGCGTTTTGGTTGAAAAGAGATACAGAACCATGCCTTATCTCGAATGGCCCTGCGGAGGATTTTATTTTATTTTATTTTTTGACAGCCTAAAAGTCAGGGATCACTTCAAAACAAACAGTCTGGAGGAAGACCGTGTAGAACCCTCCTTTAATTATGGGGCAGCTGATAATTTCCTGGAAGGGCATCAGTGATTGTATTTAAATTATGCTCACAAAGGGGATCGGACATTTAGCTGGATAACAAAGCTCTCCAGTGTTAGAACAGTAAATCCTACACACACAAAAATCCTCATGCTTTGGGGACCCAGGCAGACGTGCACTTGGAAAGCTTCGCTGGTGTAACTGTGCTAGTGTACTGCATTGGCAAAATGTCACAATGTGGAAGCTGTACTAAGCAGTAGCCACAACAGTGTAACTGAGACCAGGACAGTAGTTGCTAAAACACTGCACTTATTTCTGACCCCTGCCACAAATCTTGTGAGACCTTGGACAAGTCACTAAAACTCCTGGCCTCAGCTTCCCTTCTGCAACGGGGGGGGCGGGGATACTAACAAGGGTGAATTTCTGTAATCTGGCACCCTTGGGACCTGACCAGTGCTGGACGAGAGACTTTGCTGGACCACAGGAGGTCAGCATTACCAGCAATGGCACTTTCACTGCTTACTGGGCTCTTAGAAAATATTTAGGGGTAAAAAGAGCTAAATAACAGCACAGAACACTGAGAGCCAGGACTGGTGGCTGTAAACAAACTTTATGGGACCACAGGAAACTGGGCCACACACATGATAAGTGGTCATCCAGTTAACTAAAATCATGCTGGATTACAGATGTTGCCGAATGAGAGAGTGCCAGACCGGAAAGGTTCAACCTGTACGTCAATTTTCTGGGCTGTCTGAATGCTTTTTAGTTCAGGGATTGACTCTTACTACAGCATCATAATAATGTCACGCCGGAAGGAACTTTAACAGATCATCTAGTCCATCCCGCTGTGCTGAAGTAGGGTGAGAAGCAGGTATTGTGTGCAGCACATGGGGCCCTGAGCTCAGCTGTGACCTCTATAATTTGTATTACAGTAACATCTAATTTACTTTGATGGAAGGTTGGGTTATGACAGTTCCTAATTCTACACAGTTAAAACCTTTGAATTTTTTTTTTAAAGCTGAAGAGCAGCCAGCTACTTGGGTAATCAGGCTGGAGAAATTTCTGCTGTCATAAGCATCAGAAATTACCAAACATTAACATTTCAACAGCGCAGGGATTCGGAAGGCAGCTTACACAGGAGCTGTCTAACAGCAACACTAACTGCATTTGAAATCACATCTTTTCCAGAGGTATTTTGAATCTACCTCCTAGGTTATATTTGATAACTGTTTAATTCAGTCTGTTTTTATCTTGTCATTGTTGGGACTGTTTTAAACAGAGGCATCCACGTGTACCTGTGTGGAGTATACTGGAGAGGCCATTGGCTAGAATTAAAATTATTAGTATCATTCTTTCAAAAACTTACACTTGAGCTAGTGCTAGAATTGTGTTTGGCACAGAGCAAACATACTAGCCTGATTCTGACCTCATATTGGGGTAAATCCAGAGCATTTCCATTGAAGCTACTGGAGATATTCTGGATTGGTACCGATAAAACAGCAGTGGCTATTCTATAGTCCTTGCCTGGAGAGGCTTACAATCAGTCTACAGCAGGAATGGAGAACCTTTTTTCTGTCAGGGGCCACTGAGCCACAGAAAAATCAGTGAGGGCCACAAACAAGTGAAAAGCAAAAACAAAACAAAACAAAAACAAAAAAACGCCTCACGGATGTGGTGCCCAAGTGAAAAGCAAACAGTCAAACAACCCAACCACTCACCTCACACACACTCCCCCGGGGTACTGGGGCTCCACTCACTGCAGCCCTGTGGGGAGGTGCCAAGCCTTGGGGCTTCCGTCCCAGCACAAAGACTTTGCACAGGCCTAATCAATGTAAGCCAGGCCCAGAGCTGGCCCATAGGCCCGAGGTTGCACATACCTGCTCTATCTATAGTGAGATGAATCATAGTTGGACAGTGGGAGAAGGGAGGTGGAGAGGAACAACACCACAGTCATGTGACTCTAGTTGCACCTTGTGGCAGTTCATTAGTACATTGGTGATGCCATCAATAGCACCACCACAGCAAAGCACACGTGTGTGACACTTTCTGGGGAGCCCAGGGAAATGAGGCACTTGCTACCACCTGCCCGAAGCATGAGGAAGCTTCATCTGTGCTTGTGGTGGATCAGCTCCATGTCACTACCACCAGCCCGTGGCAACCTAAGCACCACACTCCAGGGCTGCATAGGCCCTGCTCTCTCTCTATCAGTTCACAATTGGTACACTCCAGCATCCAAAGTGTTCCCTATGCTTGCCCAGCCCCTGTTCCCAGCACCTTCATGGCTTTTCCAGATCCTCTGCTCCCAAATGAATGATAATCTCCAACTTACCGCTTACTTGCGTTAGATCATAGCTCCATTCAACATTCAACACTTAGATGTATAAAAAGTAAAAAAAAAAAAAAAAAAGGGTTACTTAACAAAACACAAAACAAAATAAAAAGCAGATGCAAGAAGCAAGGAAGAGTATTGGAAAGAATATGATAAAACATAACATGCTTTCTAAAGCCTAAATGGAACTAACAAGACAGTAAAAACAATGAAGCGTACAGGGACACCTTAAAACTAACAGTTTTTGGGCATAAGCATTCCTGGGTAAAAGCCATTTTGTCAGCTATATGTCGTAGAAATCTCCTTTGACTGCAGCTACACATACTGCAAAGGACTTAAATACCTACATCCCACTGACTTTCAATGAGAATTAGGCTCTTAAGTCATTTAGGCACTTTTGAGAATGTTGCCCCTTTTGAATGTTGTAGTCTACGTGCAGAGTCACAGCAAGGTAGCTGTGTTAGTCTGTATCTCCACAAAACAAAAAAACAGTCATGTAGCACTTTAAAGGCTAACAAAATAATTTATTAGGTGATGAGCTTTCGTGGGGCAGGTCCCCTTCCTCAGATCTGGAAATATTAATAATATTAATAAATTATTTGTTAGTCTTTAAAGGGCTAAATGACTGCTTTTTTGTCTATGTGCTAAAACGTTTTCCCCGTACCATACTTATGCCAAGAAAGTTAGCTTCTGTGGGAGCTTATTGTTTGCAAGTCAGCCTTCTACTCAGATTCTGAAGGATTTTCATATAAATCTATTTATTGTTGTGTGCTTTCTGCATATAGAGGAAACGTAATGCTAACAAGGACACAAGTAGACCCTATAACGCCTAATTGGTCTCAGACACTGGGCCAGATGCCAAACTCAGTTTCATTAGTCTAAAAGTCAAGGTAACTTTCCTTAGTAGAGTTAATCTATGTCACAGAGAAAAAAATTGGCCCACAGAATCGTTTGGAGTGTGTGCATTTTAGACAGTTTGCTAAATCCTCAGCTATCTGGAACCAATTTTACACTGCATGTAACCAACATACTGGAACCATTACTTTTGGGAAAGCCTGGGTAATCCTTCCTATCCATAAATCAGCACAGTGTATCAGGGGAAAGGCTGCATCATGGTATTTTCTGATGTTTGTCACCAGCAAACGTTACACACATGGCTACATTAAAAGGAAATTTTGAAAGAAAATTGAAAATAAATTCAGAAAATAAATTAAGCCAAAAACACAGGGTTTCATTTGGGGCTGCAAAAATGAGGAACTGACTAAGACTGTTACCAACTGTGACTCATTTGATGCAATACACACAGCTTTAAAAATGGCTTAGCACTGCAGAGGGGGTCAGAATTGTCCCAGGGATTTAGATTATGTTATCTTCTGTTCTGCAACATGACAAAAGGGTCATGGATGTGCTGATAGCAGGAATTGGAGACTGAGGATTAAGCAGAAGCCCAGATAGTGAACTGCTTTCTTCTCTTTCCCTTCCATGGGTTTTAAAAAGCTGCCTGGCCTAGCAGAAACAGGAATTAACTCTGTGTCCTTGGCTGAGCCGCTGAGTAGTAGAGTCACCTACCAACATGAATGGATTGTCTTGTTATTTAAACCAGGAGCTGAGGGAAAGCTGTCATCTAGTGAGGAGTACTTGGGTCCTACAATGACAACCAGAATGATCCAGAGGACAGGGATCTTAAGAGCACCAGTGGAAACAGAGTGAAAAGTGGATACGTGTTAGCAGCTATACATGTTTCCCTGGGGGCCCGAAGGAAGCTCTGAACAATTAGTGTTTGTTAATGCAGCTTAACCAGCTACCACAGGTATCCACACAATCTCCAAAATTACAAGCCAATCTTTTCCATCTGTTAGCAGCCAAGGGATGCTCTGGGGTGTTGCCATGGGATTGTACAGCAGAACCTGGAGAGAAGCCTGGTTTGATTAAGGACAATCAATATGGACAATAAGAGAGGAGGCTGGATAATTAAGTGCTGTTGCTTGTACTGTGGACGCAGTCCAAAGCTGCAATCAAGGATCATTCCCCGTTGTGCAAAGCATTGTGCACACAAAGAACACTGGTCCCTGCCCAAAACAGTTTGTACTCCAAGAGCTAGGCCATGATGGTGCCCACATGGCAGCCCAGGCAAGCTACCTTTCAGACTCCCCAGAGCTCTGCCGCTTTGAAACACTGAGCCTGGGGCAACTGCCACCTTCCCCTTCCCCCACACCTGTCAGGGGGCCTCCCACTGGGATACTCAGGATCTCCTTTAATGTCAACATCAGGCACACAGGTGAATGTTACTTGCTCTTCAGTGACCCAGGAAGTAAAGGGTTTGGAGGTACTTTAAGCTTGGGCTAATTTACCTTGGTGGAAGATAACCTGGGCTCAGTTTTAAGTCTAGCTGGAAACTGCCCGCTTTGGAGTGAGGCTGTTATTCATGTGCTGATAATCCTCCAGTGCCTTCCCACAGTTCTCCCTCAGGACAGGCAAGTTTTCCCACAATTGACTGGGAACAGCGCACAGAATCATGGGCAGCTATGCCATTCAGACACACCCAGGTGAATGGTGCACCAAGGAGGTCATGGTGATGCAGGCGAGGTAACACCTGAGCTAACTCTACAGTGAAGACACACCCAAAGAGATTAAAGGGATTTGCCCAGGTCACACGGTGTGTTAGTGGCTGACCCCAGAATAACTCATCCACTCTTCTGACATTCATGCAGTGCTCTGATCACTAGGCATGGCTCCCTTCCTGGTTATGAAGAGAAAGGCCAGGATAGAACAAGGCTACTTTGTTACTATACTTAGCACTGTGCTTTCCAACTCACATCTGCTCAGCATCCTGCCGAATAATCCCAAACAGGCTTCTGGGGGTGCTGGTGATATGAGACAGATGTGTGGCAGCTCACAGTGTTCTAGTCTGGCTCACGCATGCACGGTCTACCAAATTACCAGCTCAATTGGTTCCAGGCTGGTCCTTGTTGATGATGAAGTGAAGGGCAGTGAGAATGCAGCTTTCAGCTCTGACGCCAGGTGGACGAGCAAAGCGAGCAGCTGGAAGAGTCAGGTTTTGATTTATAAAAGCTGCTCATCCCAGACAGACAGCAATGGCAGAGGGTACTTCACAGAGCACCAAAGTGAATCTTTCTGTCACAGACATACTAGTGTTGGGCTACCCAGCTGGTGAGTGTGTCTTATGAGTTCCTTTCTGCGCTGGTTCACAGAGGATACAAACGTTTACTGCCCCCAGTTATGCACGCCTGACTCTACTTCCAGCTGCAAGAAGTTCATGCTTTTATTTCTGAAGATCCCTGATTTAGACCCCAATATGTCAGCCAAGAAGGTGGGCGGCACATGAGCATTGATTTAAACCCTTGTACTCTGAGCGAAGGACAGATCATCTACAAGTCTCCTCCACTGCACTCTGTCTTGAGATGAAACTTCTAGCTGGCTCCAGGAGTACCCCAGTTGTCCTTGAATCTCAGTAGATCTTCTGCACGTCTGAGGTCTTTCTCTTCTGTGTTTTCCTTGCGGGTTCCATATGAGAGCTTGATGAACTATGCTGGATGATGGTTTTCTGAGGGTGTGGCCTAGCCATCCCCACTTTCTTGGCGATGCACAACGGGTGGGCTGGAGAGTGGAGGTTGTTAGTAAGTATTTATCCCCAATTGTTTAAAGAGCTGGATAGGAATCACTGGGGTACATAAAGCACCACCGCACCAGAGGCCAGTGCAGGAGCATAGTTCTTTCGGGAAGCTGCATACTAAGAGAGAAAGTCAGCTAGCATGTGGGCCAGGTGATTTGCAGAGTTCCCTAACATGAGCAGTGTCTACACGTGCCAGCTACTTCGAAGTAGCTGCGCCAACTTCGAAATAGTGCCCGCCACGTCTACACGTGGCGAGCGCTATTTCGAAGTTGAAATCGCCGTAAGGCGGCGAGACGTCGAAGTTGCTATCCCCATCAAGAGATGGGAATAGTGCCCTACTTTGACGTTGAAAGTCAAAGTAGGGCACGTGTAGCCGATCCACGTCCGGCAACATCGAAAGAGCAGGGTCCGCCATGGTGGCCATCAGCTGAGGGGTTGAGAGACGCTCTCTCCAGCCCCTGAGCTCTATGGTCGCCGCGTGCAGCGGCCTCTTAAAGCTCCCCACCCCCTCCGTTCCTGTTCAGGAAGCTGAGAGTGTGTGCAGGTGGCAGCACTGCCACACGGCCAGCCTGCACGCCTCCCTGCAGCCCCAAGCCACCACTCCCGCAGCGATGGCCACCCGCCAGCCCCCCAAGCGCCCTCAGCGCACCCCCCCTCAAGGGGAGCCAGGGCTCCCAGGCTGGCAGCCAGTCTGGGAAGAGGCAGCGGGGCCCCTCCTGGACGGAGGCCGAGATCCGGGACCTGCTGGGGCTCTGGGGCGAGGAGGAGGTGCTCAAGGTAATGGGGCGTAAGAGGCGGAACGCGGATGTGTTCGCTCGGCTGGCCGAGGGCCTCGCTGCCCGGGGTCACCCTGCCTGCACTCCTGACCACATCAGGAGTAAAGTTAAGGAGCTGCGGCAGGGTTACGCCCGGGTCCGGGATGCGGCCAGCCAATCTGGGGCTGCCCCTGCCACTTGCCCCTTTTACAGGGAGCTCAGGTCCATCCTGGGCCCCCAGTATGCCTCCTCCCTGCCGGCCACTCTTGACACTGTGGCTGATGAGCCCCAGCAGGCCCCAGAGGCAAGCCCCACACCCCAGGGGCCCCCCCAGGAGCCCACCCCTGGGACACCGGAGGAGGAGGAGGGGGAATCCTCCTCCAGCGACGGGCGGGGGGGCTCCACATCGCCCTCCCATCCCGGAGCTCCAGCAGGGCATCTGCCCAGAGGGTGTCCCCCGACCATGGGAGCAGACCGTCAGGTATGTACCCCACTGGTGCACACCCCCGGGGTTAAGGGGCAGGGACAAGAGACATGACCAGGGCCCACCACATGCCCAGATGACCATGGCCCCAAGGACAGCAGTGGCATGTCCCTCAGAAGAGTGCATCAGCCCCTGCCCCCCAGCAGGACAGTGCCATGCCCCATCCCTGGGGATGGGGGGAGTGGAACCTCGGGTCCCCCGTGGGGAGGGGGTGGGACACCCATCATCATCATCAGCATCTCCCGGGGATGGGGAACCAGCAGCAGAGGGGTGGGGGGACAAGGGCCACGGCTCGGTGCCCACACTAACGGCTGTCTCCACTCTTCTTCCCCCTCACCCCCGTGTTCCACAGCTGCACCATCGGAAGGACTGGAGAGCGCCGGCGAGGCATCAGTGGTCCTGGAAAGCCCTCCGGGGCCATCACTCCAGGCCAGCCCCTCGGCGGAGCACCGACCAGCCCCAGGACGGGGCCAACGGCGGAGCCACCACCCGAGGACGGCCACGGACCCCCAGCTGCTCGCGACCCTCCGGCGTCAGCTGGAGGTGTCAGAGCGGCAGCTGGAGCTCCAGGAGTGAGCACTGGCCTGGCTCCAGGAGGCATGGGGGGCTTTCATGTGCACATTCGAACACATAGCGGAATACCTGGCCCCCCCATGCCGCGCCGCCCACTGCTCTGCCCGCCCTGCCCGCCTCTCCACCCACTGCTCCAACCGCCATCCCACCGCCGTCCACCACCCTGGGGCCTTCTGCCGAGGGGGACCTGGGGCCTGCTGACACCCACCAGCTATACCTGCCGGTTCGCCCGGCCCCCACCCAGCCTCAGCCAGGGCTCAGGCCGAGGTGAGGGGCGCGCCCTCCAACCCCGGGCGCCAGACAGTAGAAGGTGCGGGGCTGAAGACGTGCCCCCCCCCTTTGTACATATCCCCCCATCATATATTTGTATATAGTTTGTGTTAGACCCCTGTTTTGTTATGGTACCTGCCCCCCCATGTGAGTAGTTCCCCCCTTTTGTTCTACTATATATATATATATTTGTAGTATTAATAATAAGAGAATTCACTATTTTTGGTTTCAAAAACAACAGGTCCATTTTTATTTGCAAGAAAAGTTGGGGGGAGTGCTCTTGGGTGCTCTGTGGTGGGGGCAGGGAGTGTTGTGGAGGATGGGGGGGTGCAGTGGGGGCCTGCCAGCATTCACCCCACGGCCTGGTCGAAATGGGCCCGCAGGGCCTCCCGGACCTGGATCCCCTCAGGGTCCACCTGGCGACTGGGGGGCAGCGGGTGGCTGCACGTCAGCCCTGCCAGCCTCCGCAGCCCAGCCCTGGACGAATGCCTCCCCCTTGCTCTCGACCAGATTGTGGAGTGCGCTGTACGCGCCCACAGCCTGGGGGATATTGGTGGGGCCTGCATCCAATCGGGTGAGGAGACACCTCCAGCGCCTTTTGAGGCGGCCAAAAGTGCGCTCAACCACCTGGCGCGCATGGTTCAAGCGTGTGTTGAAGCGCTCCTGGCTGGCTGAGAGATGGCCCGTGTAAGGGTGCATGAGCCAGGGGCGGAGGGGGTACACCGCGTCTGCGACGATGCAGAGGGGCATGATGGTGTCCCCCACAGGGATCTCCCACTGGGGGATGTAGGTCCCCGCCTCCAGTCGGCAGCACAGGCCCGAATTCCTGAACACCCGGGCGTCGTGGGTGCTGCCAGGCCACCCAACATAAATGTCCAGGAAGCGGCCCCAGCTGTCCACCAAGGCCTGGAGGACCACCAAATGGTAGCCCTTCCTGTTCAGGAAGCGTCCTCCGCTGTGCTCTGGAGCACAGATGGGGATATGGGTCCCATCCAGAGCCCCGAAGCAAATTGGGAAGCCCAGGGTGGCAAACCCCGCGATGGCGGCATCCAGGTCCCCAAGCCGCACGAGCCTGTTGAGGAGCAGGGCATTGATGGCGCGGACGACCTGCAGGGGAAGGACATGGGAGAGCACCAGTGAGGGGTGTGTAGGGTGTATCTGGCCCTCCACCCGAGGGCTGCCCTCCACCCCAGGGCTCCCTCCCCAAGGCCTCCCTCCCCCAGGGCTGCCCTCCACCCCAGGGCTCCCCCCGCAGGCTCTCCACCTCCCTGGGTCCTCTTACCTCCATGACGATAGCCCCGACGGTGGCCTTGCCCATGCCAAATTGCTGCCCCATGGATCTGTAGCTGTCTGGAGTGGCCAGCTTCCAGACAGCGATGCCGACCCGTTTCTCGACCATGAGGGCACGTTGCATGGAGGTGTCCTGGTGCCTCAGTGCGGGGGGTGAGCCACTGGCAGAGCTCCAGGAATGTCCGTCGGCTCATGCAAAAGTTCTGGAGCCAGTGCTCATTGTCGTACTCGCCGAGCACCAGCTGCTCCCACCAGTCGGTGCTCGTGGGGTAGCTCCACAGCCGGCAGCGTGTGCGGCGAGGGGGGGTCGGAGGGCAGTGAGGTCTGGGGCTGCTTCCTCATCCCCAGGGGGCAGCTCCTCTTCTGCAAATAGAAGGTGGTCAGCTGCCTCCTGCATAGCATTGAGCAGGGCAAGCACTGCTCTTGCAGGGGCGGGTGGGTGGACCTCTGGCTGCTGCTGCTGCTGCTGGGGGTCCATACGGCTTCCACGGGGTGTGCGTGCTTGTGGCTCTGCAGACTGCTTGCTGTGCAGGCTGAGTGTGTCTGGGAGAGGCCCTTTAAGGGAGCGGCTAGCTGTTGCCCCGGAAGTGCTAGTCCACCCTGTGACCCTGTCTGCAGCTGTTCCTGGCACCCTTATTTCGAAGTGGGCCACTTTGGTGTGTAGACGCTCCCCTGCAATGCCTACTTTGATGTAGTGCTGCCCAACGTTGACATTGAACGTCGACGGCACCAGCCTGGGAGGACATGTAGACGCTATTCATCGAAATATTTCGATGTAGCATCCCTGTGTAGACATAGCTATGGGCACCTCTCCCTTTATAACTCTGCTTGGATCCTGACCAAGTATAGCTCTCACGCTCCTGAACTGCTAGGCCTGCCTGAGGCTAGCTCCAGCTGCTGCATTAGTGGGCTGTGAGGTGAGAAGGAGCCACAGCCCCACCAAACATTATCAGCGCAGAGATGATGCAGGGTGGGTGGAGTGCACCCTTCAGCCTTCCAAAGATGTTCTAGAGTTAACTGCCTCAGAAGGAAACCTGTCTCCTGTGCCAGCTGTATCTTGCAGCCAGCCCCATGCCCTAGGCCCAGTTCTTCTGTGTCTCATCTTCATGGGTATGTACTAGTGAATGCTGCCTAGAAAAATTACATTCTTTCCAGCTTATGTAACGGCAGAACAACCAAACATGTGCACCGGTGGGTTTATCACACCATGTCTGAATTTCTCAAAGCACATGCCACGAACAATAGCTCTATAAGCAGACCTTGGCTCTGTAATCCAGTGACAACCAAGACCTTAAAAGTAATGGCAAATCAGAATGAGACACACCTCCCACTAAACACACAAACACATGCTCATGGTCACACTGGCAGTAAGAAGAGTGAGGTAAGGTTTGGGAATGATGCCAACTCTCAAGTGAGATACTGGTGATATCTCACCAGTCGCCTGACTGAACAGCTGAGGCGCGGGACTGTCGTCCTGTAAATTAATTGAGACTGTAATCTGCGAAATAAGAAAAAAAAAACATCTGAGAACAAAAATGTCCCGTTCCAGTCCTCTGCCTCTGTTTGGCCTGTATCTGCTTCTGCAGAGTGCTGAGATAGCTACGCCGCTGCCAAGCAACAGAAGGGCTGCATGTGTAAAGCTAAATGGGTCAGTATGTCTGAGATGAAATATGGGCATAGGAACAGTTTTGGGGTCTACAATAGATTTCTTCCAGTTGCTTCTCTCAACTCATTCATTAATGTACCCAGAGTGACTCATCAATGAATGTGTTGTCAGAGCCCCAGTGTGGGGACAGACACGCCTCCAAGCCATGGCAGTACCAATATCCAGTTTACTCTGTAAGTCACCCACGTTTGGGAAACTGGGACCAAACCCTAGTTGCAGTTCATAGGTCACTAGAACTAAGTGAGAGGTTCATCATTTACTAGTACAAAGAGCTCTCATTCTCTTTCAGAGCCAGCCAGCCAATGGCACCTGGGCCAATTCACTCAGAGCTGGTCACTAACATGCAGACACTCTAATATTCAGTGCTGGGTGCTATTTCTATTTGGGCATCCTTGTTACACCATTTGCCAGAGTTTTGTCCCCCCTTACGTAAACAACAGCCCCATCCTTTAAGTCAGAAAAGGACAGTAGTGAGAGAGGAAGACAACACGCTGTGCGTGAGAGCACACCGTGTGCGCCCTTTGTAGCCAGGCTGCAAGTGAACACAAATTGGCTGCCTCCCCTGCAGCAGGAAAGGGGGCTTTATTCCAAGTGTAGGTGCTGGAGAGAGGAAACAAAGGCATAACACATATATGCCACTATACCAGTGGTTCCCAACTTCTTCACTAGTGCAGATTCCCAATCACCCAACAAACCGTTTGTGGACCCTCATCAAAGTCAATTCCAGCCACTATGGACACTTCATTAAATGAAAAAGGAAACCACAATATAGATTTTTGGACAGCAATTAATAACATTACTGGAAGATATTTAATTGAAAAATGAGTATTGATTGTAGCGTAGCCATTTATTTAAAACTTATTCTCTATGATCTTTTTTATTTATTTATTTTTTTTTTCACAGACCTCCTGCAAAGCCCTCACGGGCCCCCAGGAATCCACAGATCCCAGGCTGGGAACCACTGCACTATACTCTATGGCCAACATCCTTTAACAGTATTTAGGCATGTAAGTCCCATTGAAATCAATGGGAGGAGTGAGGCACCTAAATACCTTCGAGGAACAGACCAATGTCTTTGAGGGATGGAATAGCTGGGTACGTGTCAGTCCCATGCCTTTGCTTTCCAACAAGTGGAGGGTGGCTTCCTCTGAGCCACATTAAAGGCTTCAGTTGGTCTCCGTCCTTACCCTGGCTGCTGGTTCCTCAGTAGCAAAGCAAGGAAAGCCCTGTACCCATGTCTGATCTTGGCACATGCCACCTGGAACTCTGCACAGGAACCAGAAAATCCTCCTCAGAGGTGCAAGCAAATCTCAGCAGTATGGAACGGTGGACAGCACATGAGAGGATGCTGTTACGTGCATTTCTGTACTGAGCTCTAGCCAAGTATAGCCACTCTCTGGGAGGGTGAGTCTGGCATCTGTACGGGGAGTCAGAAGACCTTTGGAGAAGCAAGAGCTTTTCAGAGTTTTATAGGAAATCAGGTTTTGCATCTCACCCCTACACCCTGCGAACTTCAGACCCATCTGTTAGTGCAATGGAAGAGACTTGCCAGCTCTTTGGGAAAATCATACTTAACAGATCCTGAAACCTCTACTCCTGTTAGTCAGACCTGTTTCCTTAGTGGCCAGTGGGACTACTTGTGTGACTAATGATTTCAGGATCAAATATGATGGTTTGGTCTTTCTAGGGACCTTCTTGAAGTGAAATGAGTCCCAGTTTATGGTGGCTCAGGCAAAAGGGCAAGTCACAAGGAGTAAGGGAAGTTGATGGGAGAGTTTCTCCCATCAACCTCCCACTGTGGGGACAGCAGGAAATATTGATTTAAGATACATCAACTACAACTATAAAATTCTCACAGCAGGAGTTGCACATCTTAAATTGATTTTTCCCCTATCGTAGACCTGGCCTTTGTTGTTGTATATAGTGTGTGTGTATCAATGGTTATTTTGTGACCCTGCTTATCTTAGAATAATAGAATCATAGGATTACAAGAGATCTCAGGAGGTCATCAAGTCCAACCCCCTGTTCAAAGTGGGACCAATCCCAACTAAATCATCCCACCCAGGGCTTCATCAAGCCAGGACTTAAAAACCTCTAGGGATGGAGATTCCACCAGCTTTCTAGATAATGCATTCCAGTGCCTCACCACAATCCTTGTGAAAGTTTTTTCTAATATCCAATGTAGCCCTCTTCCACTGCAACTTGAGCCTATCACTCCACATTCTGTCGTCACCACTGAAAACAGTCTCTCTTCATATTCTTCGTAATCCGCCTTCAGGTAGTTGACAGTTGTTATCAAATCCCTCCTCACTCTTCTCGTCTGTAGACTAAATAAGCCTAAATCCCTCAGCCCCGCACCATAAGTTATGTTCCGATCCCCTAATAATTTTTGTTTCCCCTCAGCTGGACTCTCTTCAATGCATCCACATCCTTTTTTTAATAGGGGCCCTAGAATTGGACACTATATTCCACATGCGGCCTCAACAGTATCAAATAAAGGGAAATAATCACTTCCCTAGATCTGCTTGCAGTGTTCCTACTAATGCGCCCAAAATGCTATTAGCTTTCTTGGCTACAAGGGCACATTGTTGATGCATGTCCAGCTTCTCATCCACTATAATGCCAAGGTCCTTTTCTACAGAACTGTTACTTAGCCAGTTGGTCTCCAGCCTGTTTGTGTTTGGAATTCTTATGTCCTAAGTGCACTCTGCACTTGTACTTGTTAAACTTCATAACACTTCTCTTGGCCCAATCCTTCAATTTGTCTAGGTCTCACTGGATCCTATCACTACCCTCCAACGTATCTCTCTCTCCCCCTAGCTCAGTGTCATCCGCGAACTGCCTCAGAGTGCAATCCATTCCCTTGTCTAGGTCATTAATGAAGATGTTGAACAAAACTGGCCCTTGGACTGACCCTTGGGGAACTCCACTTGATACCTGCTCCTGCATTGGCTCCTGAACCAATACACCACCAGTGATGGCCCTGAAAAATTCAATGGCAACCTGAGGAACTGCAGATTGGAAGGTGCTTTGGGTAGGCTGATGGCTTGTTGGCAATGTCTGCATATCTATCTGGATACCATACGGCAAACGTGTTCCTAGGATCACAGCCTGCTTTGCACTGCACAACATTTGACAGTCAAGAAGCATATTTTCATTCTGAGTGGGCATGGGACCCATCTGCTTTACAAAGTCTGTGCAGGCAACTGGATCCTTCATATATACAGACTGGTCCTAGGTCACAAGGGAAATTGGAGACACCATATATGCACATATCCTGGCACAACAGGGAGGCACAGACTGACTTTTGGTTGTGTCAGGGGATACCTCTACTTACTTTCTGTGAAGCCATCTGATGGACTCTTCCTGAAGGTCATTATCTATTTCTATGTGTTACACTGAAAATATTTACAAAGCCAGTTATTAGGAGGCACCTGGGCTAACAGCTTTGGTGCTCTGGAGGGTGTTTCTGGAGGGTGGTGGCCCAATGATGAACTTGTTGTGAAATATTGTTGTCCCTTTCACAATTAAACACAAGTTTTCCCCAATCCCTCCTCTGTGTCCTTGTGTCTTCTGAGATTTATGAACCTGGGGCAGAAAGCCTTAAAAAGGCAGGGGGGGGGAGCAGATTTAAATTGCAATGATTCCAAAGCTGTAAATGGAATACGACTACATCTCTAAAAGCTTATGTCCCATTTCCAAACTATAACATGCCACCAGCATTCCCCAGCACTCGGAAATTTACTGAAATTGTGATGCTGATGGTTTAGTTTGTAGAAAAAGTTAAAGTTAAACCCCTTCCGCAGTTGTGATTCATTTCCAAGAAGGAATGGGGGGTCACTGACAATGGTTTCTGACTCTTGTACATATGACTTGTAAAATAAAACCTAAGTCCATAACTTAATTTACACCAGTATGGGCCAGTCCACTTCACACAATGGTTTATAGTTTGCACAGGAAGGGGTGAAGGACCTATTTGTGTGCCTTTTGCAAAATGTGGTGTTTTTAAGTATTGTGCTGGTAACACAAATCAGAGCTAGGCCGAACCTCTCCTTTAAATCTTTACAAAACTGTTTGCTGTCTGTGTGCTCAGCTCCCAGCCCTGGTGATGTTGACAAATGCTGTCTGTGGGTACCTGCCAAATGTTTTGGTGCCTTAGGGGCATGCTACAAATCATTTTTTTCTGAACCCTCTATTATTGTGAACTCTTGAAGTGATCAGGTATTCTTGATAGATTTTCATGAGAGAAAGAGACGGAGAAGAAATGCAGTCATTGTGTTAATGTATTCACTAAGAACTATCACCACTGCCATGCGCAAATCATAGGTGTTAGCTACTCCTAGTCCAAGGTCTGCTTGGAAGCGCTTAAGTTTTTGGCAGCAGGTGGCTTGCAGGGGGAAGAGGGGCATTTTAGAACAGGGAACCAAGAGAGGCTGTGTGTGACTGCCAGTAAGTTACCTTTCTTTTTTCAGTGTTTGAATTTGAACATGTTCGATAAACATATCAAGAAAGACAACCTGACCCCCACAACATGGAAGCTTTCTGCAACTTTGGAAATGGAGAGGTTTGTAATGCCCCAGTCCTTCCTCTCTGTCCCTGTGGCTTCCAAGATTTGTGAACCTTGGGCAAAAAGTCTATTTATATATATATATATATATATATTTTCAATTGTAATAGTTCCAAAGTTGTAAATAGAGTATGATTACATTACTCAAAAAGCTTGATGGCCCACTTCCAAACTAAAACACATCGCCAGCATTCATCAGCACCAGGAAATTTACTGGCACTGTGATGCTGAAGGTTTACTTTGTGGAAAAAGTTTAAAAGAACAAGAAAAGGAGCAACTAAAGCAAAAGACAATTCCAGTGAGATTTTCTATAGACGATTGTTTAAAGGAAAGACATATTTTGATGATACAAACAACATTTAAAGGGAAAAATGTTGGTGAAAATCAACATTACCGTCCAGATTGTAATGACTCTGTGTTGGTCTCCTTCCTTTCCTCACCGGATGGGGTGAATGACGAGCAATAATGACGGTGGTGGGGAGAGCTTCTGCGGCTGGTACAAACAGCTGGTCCAAGCACTCCCCAGTACTACCATTGGCTCCCTGTCCAGTCAGGTGAATATTTGGCGAGGGTCTCCAGGCTGATGAGCACCCACTGTAGCAGCCAGAGGAAGTGACCAGTAATGGCTAACAAAGAGCCTTATGATTTCTTCCCCTGTGGAACTCAGATTGCTCCTCCATTCTCCTCTCTTTCCCTGCGAGGAAATCCCCCTGGCCCTTCTCCTTGCCATGTCGGGCATTCTGTTCCTGCGCTCCATGCAAAAACATTCTCATTCTCAGGAGTGGAATAGTCTCACTGTTCTCGCTGCTAGTGTGAAGGGAGAGGAAGAGAAGAGGACATTCCATTTTGGCACTTAAAAACAAGTCAAGACACACACCAACCCCATAAATTAGCTACAGTTTTGCAAAAGACCACAATTTTGCTCCACAATCTTTGTCTTTCAGAGGCTATTTGCAGCCCATGAGCAGCCAGGGGAGGCACATAGTGCTGAGAAAATTTTATGAGTTGTTTTAAAGATGGAAACTGTTTATGCTGTCTCGGGGGCTTGGCAGGATGCGGTGGAGAGAAAGAGAAGGCCTTCCAGGGGCCATGTAACCAGTTTTCAGTTTCTTTTTTAAGCCTGGCCAGCATTTGGAGAATGTAGCTGTATTCAAAGTATCTCACTGGAAACGAGAAATGGCTTTCCAGTCCTGTGGGGGGTTGATCCAGCACTGGATGCAAGCAGAGATATTTCTGCTAATGATCACCCCTCCACACGTTGCTGAATGGAGGGGTTTGGCCAGCTACTAAGGTGGTCTGAATACATTCACAGCACCAGTGAACCTTAAGAACCAGCTGGAATTCCTCTTGCATGAGCAATCTGATGACATGTGCTTGCAGGATTGGGCAGGCATTAGACTGGAAGTCGACTGCATTCTGAGATAGCATGTGGAAATTTCATGCCCCAGGACAGCTGAACAGTGGCTACCCCCTTTCACCAGCAGTGCCAGGGAATTCAGCCCCTGTGCCTGCACGACACTGGGGACCTGCAGAGGTAAATAAAAGTATGATGGTTCTGTCCTAAGTGTTTTGAAAATCCTGCTCACCACCACAAGCCGGACCCTCACACAACAGGAAAGGGCCACAATGCTGATTTGTGTCTGCCTGTCTAACAGCACAGGCAATGGGTGCTTGGTGTGGGGAAGGGAAGAGCTACCTGGATAAGCAGGAAGAGGCATGTGGAGGCACCCCAGTTAGCAATTAAACTTTTGGCCTGGGCATACCTTGCCACCACAAATCACTTATGCTCAACATGACAGCACCTCCTCCTCCCTCAGCCTGGCTGTCCATGAGGAGATGGCAGAGACAGATACTTTAACCTGGCAAAGCTTCCAAAGGAGGAAATCAGTGTTGAAACTCTCTTTTTCTTGCCGATGTGTAAGTTGTCTGGACAGGTGGACTGGTAGCCATGAGCTCAGGACTCAACTCCGGCAGGGCTGAGCTCCTGGCTCTGCTGCAGCCACAGCAGAGTGGCTACCATCCTCAAACCATATGCTCCACCCTCTCTCTCTTTCCCTTCCCTCCAAGCGCTGCGCCAGCTCAGGGACAGACAGAAGAATGGACAGACTGAAAGGCGGATTGATTTTTACTTTGCTTTTCTCAGAAATTTGGTTTAGAAGCCAAGGCCCAGGCCCTTTCAGTGTGGTTCCTCAGACTTGTTGAGCTGTAACTCTGACCAGCCTGCTGAGGTGGAGCAGCAGATGGGGGTGGCTTCAGGGGAGGAAGGGTTTGGTGTGGCCATGGGCACCACGGTGGTGTGGTTGCAGCGGAGCACACCCACAATCAGACAGAGCAACGGATGGCTTGCTGTCCAGTGAGGAATAATAAGTCCAGATTACTCCAAATCCTCTTGATCTGCAATTGGGAATTTAGCTGCACAGAGAAAGGGGCAGTTATTGATGGGGAGGCTGGGCACCATTGTGACTTACCAGTCGGGGTTATGCTTCCTTCAAAGGCAGTGGTGTCTCCAGAGAAAAGTCAGCAGAGGATCCCACAACCTGGAACTTCTCCCTTGTTTGTTGGGCTCCTCCATGGTCCCTCCTGCTTCACTGCCCTCACCCACCTCACTGTCTTATTGGACGACACGGCTGGCTGGGTTTAGGGTTATATTGAAAGCGACTTCAAGCTCAGTACTGGGGGCACTGGACCATACCCGGTCTAGCTCCAGGAAGAAGTGACCAGTGCAATGGGCCCACCCAAATCAACTCTCATTGGTCTTCCTGAATAGGGGCCTCAACTGCTTCATTGGCTCCCTGCACCGCCCCTGCTGTCTGCCAGTGCTCAACTCCTCCAGCCTCCATGAAATTTGCCCATCAGACAAGTGGTCCCTCTGATCCAGCCAGGTGTGGAAGGAGCTGTATTACCACCGCTGCCCAGACACAGCTCAGCTCCCTGCTCTGCTTGGTGGGCCCTGTGGCTGTTTTTAGGGCTCTGTACAAAGTTGAGCTCTAAAGAGTGCAGCTGGAAGCTGTTTTGATGGTTACTACCCAGGCCTATAGGGGGACAGGGAGCTGGAGCCTGGCAGAGGGTCAGTACAAACAGGGTTTGAGGCATGCTGGGGGTAAGTGTGAAGGGTTTTAGGTTGTACCTCCTTGGTTTGGCACCCCCAGGACCTGACTGGTCCCAAACCAGGGAACTTGCTGGATATGGGGAGGTCCATGCCAGGGCTCTGCCCTGGTGGCAGCAGAGCCAGGAGCTCAGCCCTGTGGAAGTCACATCCTGAGCCCATGGCTACCAGGCTGCTCTCCTGGTCCCCAGCCAGGGGGCTCTGCTGCCACCCTGTCTCCTCCCTAGAGTGCTCCCCAGTCTCTGCTTGGTCAATGTCAGCCCTTCTGCTGACACCCCCCTGTTCCCACTCACCTTGCGCCCTCCGTGAGCTTGAACACCACAAATCAGCTAGCTGAGGCATTCAGGAAGCTCTGGCATGGCCAAGGAGGAGTTACGGAGTGAGCCCTGGCTTTTCCCCAGGAGTGTTCCATCCCCAGGGTATGCATGGTGATGCTGTACCACAGATGTTGCTGGACGAGTGAAGTCCAGCTTATAGAGGTCCAAATTGTACTGATACTTGAAACTTGGTACCTGCCCCTGTCCCCACAGCAAACAGCCCTGGCATGGGAACCATGTTACTACACCTTCCCATGTCCATAGCTCTGCCTCACAGACATGCTAGTTTGTTTGCCCTCTACTCAATGTTTGACATGGACTCGTGGACAGTCACTGGCGCAGACACAGCTGTAAACTAATTGTGGCAATTTTCAGATCTCAAGTCAAGATGTTGGATGCAAAAGATCTTAGGAAAGACAAAAACAAAAACAGTTAAGTCATTTCCAGGAACATGAAGAGATCTCAATTTTAATGGTTTTAAAAGCCAGAGAAGAAGGCTATTAGATCCAGGTGCTTTCAATGAATTTTATACCCTGAATCTATACAGTGTTAATTGGGCCACCCATCTGATGGCACAGATCTGGAGAAAGTAAATAACTAGGTTGGTGAAGAGTCTGTTGAAATTCTCTTTGGTCAAAGTTATGAGCGCCAGCATGCAGAATTTCATATGGCTGCCTGGAGTGATCGAGCTCTTTGCTTTCTGTTGCAATTTGGTATCTTTTTTGGACTGCAGAGTAAACATAGTTCTTGAGCCCTTTTGCTTTGAAACTACTAGCTAAGAGTTTTTCCTGCCATGTGGCCTTGTATTTTCTTTCTATTAAGCCTATAAAGCACTTGTCCCAACACGTTACCGTACTGTCTGTACTTTGTGTTTATGAGAGATATTGATCAGCCTCTGAACCTGCAGGATCTTATTTACTTAACGGCTTCGTTCCTCTGTCCCTCCTGGGAGGTGAGCTTCATGAATTCTGTTCAAACAGAGGTTTTCAAAGCTTCACAGGAAGTACTGTCAGTCTTGAGTGACATTAGAAGTATTATTTTTAGTCACACCTCTGAATGGCTCATCATTTGACATTGAGGAGCGCAGCTTCCGCCAAGCCAAAACACTATTATTAATTTGTAGCCCTTAGGAACGCCAGTCATGGAGCAGGAGCCCATTGTGCTAGTGATGTATGAACACAGAACAAAGAGACAATCCCAGGGTGGTTTAACATATCCTTTGGGTCCAATTCAAAGTACTCCTGTAAGGGAGTGGAGAATAAGGCCTCACAGTTGGCATCAAAGCAATATGGCATCAACAGGAAATAAATCAATTCTTGCCTACAAAAATGTATAGCGGGAAAAAAAAATAGCTGCTTTCAGAAGTGCTTCAGCCCTGAATTAACTGCTGTGCCAGTTACTTTGGTTAGCTTATTGATCACTGGTCACCTTGACTCTGGAACTATTTTTTGGGTGGAGGTGTCTAGCTGCCCGCCCCCTTCCCCTCCCCACCACACCTGTTCATGCCCCTCTCGGCCCCAGGCTGGGGGTCATACCTAGGGTTGCCTAGTCTCTCATGTTGGATAGGCAACTTAGCCACAGCTGGAGGTGGCTGCTAAGCCCCAGGCTGGCAGAAGGACCCAGAATGACAATGGATCATTTAGGACCGGTAGCCTGGACCCCAGTAACAATGGGCAATGGGCCACTGTGGCAGAGGCAAAGCCAGCATTGCCAATGGGACCCCAGAAGGGCCACCCAGAGGCCAAGACTCAGGACAGTCAGAGCCAGTGGCAGTGGGCAGCAGGGCTGGCCCCTGGGGTGCAAGAAAGCAGGGTGCAATAGCTGGAGCTGATGCAGCACCCCGTTTACTCCTACTTCCTGCACCTATTACTGCTCTATAGAGCCTGTGGTCCCAGTTCAAGAAAGCACTTAAGCCTGTGCTTGACTTTTAAGTATGGACTTAAATCCCATTAACATGAATGGAACTTCAGCCCATGCTTAAGTGCAGCATGTTTTCCTAAACTGGTGACTCTCTGACTCGCCCAAAGGCGCATCCGAGATGGAATACCAAGCCCATCTCAATCTGCACAGGGCGGCTGTTCCACCAGCGTGTCACCGTATGTCCGTAAAGAATCCCTGTTCACACCTCTGTTTGACAGGTGGAGAGAGGACAACCCTCTGTCCCCTACCCCAAAGCTGACGCAGCTCCCTATAGAATGAGGGAACAACCCCTCTTTCTTCACAAGCAGCCAAGCACAAGGAACCACGTTCCTGTCACAGGAATTCAAGAGGGAGGAAAAGGGGAAGGAACCATGTTTGATATCACGTGTCACTAGACCATCTCCTTTGCTACTGCAGAAAACCTTTTCCTCCTGCAGTGTAGTAACGATAGAAACCAGGATGCTCGGTTGCACTGCAAGAGAAATAGCTCATAAATCAGGGCGAAGAGGATTTTTCATGATGTAAGGGAACAGTTAAAGCTCAGTGAGAGAACTGTGTGTGTAATTACTGACCTTGTCTCAGAAACTTTATAATCACCCGTGAGGGATAAAGCAATGGAGAGCGATACTGTGTTTTCAAAAGTGCCAGGCTATTAGCATTAGGCAAAGTCAAGGAAAGAGGAGTTTATTTTCTCTATAAGAGGCAGTCTGGGGGCAGTGCTCTACTTGACACTTCTGGAAATTGTAAAAAGGACTGAAATTGCTCCCAACAAACTTCTGAGCACTGGGAAAATACAAGAACAGAGGCATGTGTAATGTGAACTTTGGTGTTACTTTCATGTGAAGAGCAGCAGACATATGGACCACATTACCAAGGAGATCTATGGGCTGTAAAAAAAGCATGAATAGGATCAAGAGGGAACAGGTGAGAAAACCCAACAGACTAAAGTATATTGGGACTCCAGCAGCCTATCCTTACTCCAGGGACTGACCGCAGGGGCTTATGTAAATGTTTTGCTCAATTCTCTGTAGCCCTTCAAAGTGGTTTCAGAGCTTTCCTGCCAGCTCGAATTTTAAGCATGATTTGCAAGTGTTTCCCACATGTGCCTGCACTGAAGCGAAATTCCTGCCAGTGATGTCCTCCTTGTGCCACAGTGAGAGCAGCTCTTTACTGAATGCTGGAGCAATTGATTTGGGAGACAATCCAAGGGCTGGGTTAGAGGCTGCTGAACCCAACCTGGCACAGGGTGCCTGGCTCAGAGAGCTGCCACTTTTTAGGTATGAGTGCATGGTGAGCCAAATGTGCTGGGTCAGGAGGAGGGGGCCAGGTATTTTCACACAGCTGTCCCAAAGCCTGAGCCAGGAACCCAGGGAGGACAGCAGCTGATCCTTAGCAAGGCAAGAGGAATCATGAGCTCAGCTCATCCAGATCAAAAACCAAGAAGAGGCACTCAAGGCCCAGCTCTGTGCTTTGAAGGCAGTAACAAACTTAAGCCTCTTTAGGTGCGTCTACACTAGCCAGCTACTTCGAAGTAGCCAGCACAATATCGAAACAGCACGCATCACGTCTACACACGCCGTGTGCTATTTCAACATTGAAATCAACGTTAGTCGGTGAGATGTCAAAATCGTTGTTCCCATCCAAAGATGGGAATAGCGCCCTACTTCGACGTTGAACGTCAAAGTAGGGCGTGTGTAGCCGATCCGTGTCCTGCTACTTCGAAATAGTGGGGTCCTCCATGGTGCCATCAGCTGAGGCATTGAGAGACACTCTGTCCAGCCCCTGCAGGGCTCTATGGTCCCCACGCACAGCAGCCCTTAAAGCACCACAGACCTGGATTTCCTGTGGCAGGAAGCTGATAGCATGCAGGCAGCAGCACACGCATGTGCTAGCCCTGCATGCCCTCTCTGGACCCCGACCCAAGCACCCAGTGCCATGGCATCGAGCCAGCCCCCCGAGTGCCCCCAGGGCTCCCCTCCTGAGGGGACCCAGGCACCCCCAGCAGCCAAGTGGGGGGCCAAAAAGAGGTGGGGCCCCTCCTGGTCAGAGGCCAAGCTCCAAGACCTGCTGGGGCTTTGGGGTGAGGAGGAGGTGCTCCATGTGATGGGGAGCAAGCGGCAGAATTCAGAAGTGTTCGCCCAACTGGCCGAGAGCCTGGCCACCCAGGGTCACCCTGCCTGCACTCCAGATCACGTCTGGAGCAAGGTGAAGGAGTTGTGGCAGGGGTACGCCCAGGCCTGGGACTTGGCCAGCCAGTCTGGGGCTGCCCCCACCACTTGCCCCTACTATAGGGAGCTCAGGGCCATCTTGGGCCCTCGGGACACCACCTTCCGCCCCCGGGGCTCACCTGAAGACCGGCCGGTGGAGGCATCCTGGCTGTACTTGCCGGTCCTATCAGCCCCCAGCCAGCCGTGCCGGGGACCGCAGACAAGGTGGGGGTGGTCACTACCCACACCCGCCAGGGGTCGTGCCCCTCTACCTCCACCCCAGAATGATGGGCCAATGGCCGAGCCATCTGCTGGGCCCCAATTTGTATATAGTTGTCCCCCTTGTATATAGTCGTCCTCCTTTGTATATTGGGCGTAGTTTTTATTGTGAACATAAGACAGTTAGCAGTTTTCAAAAAAATCACCGTTTTATTTTCCAAAGACCCAGAGACGTGTGCTTGTTGGGGGCGGTGTGCGGGTGGTCCTCAGGGGAAAGCCAGGGAAGTGCTCAGGGGTCTCCCTGATCAAAATGGGCCCGCCGGGCCTCACGGACCCTTACCCCCTTGTGGTGGGACTGGCGGCTGGGTGTGGCGGCTGGCTGGGGGAAGCCCGTGCCGGCATCGAATGACCACCCGTGGATGAAGGCCTCCCCCTTGTTCTCCACAATGTTGTGCAGCGTGCAGCACGTGCCCACAACCTGGGGGATGTTCTGGAGGCCGACATCCAGGTGGGCAAGGAGGCACCGCCAGTAGCCCTTCAGGCAGCCAAAGATCCTCTCCATCACCTGAAGGGCATGGTTCAGGCGGGCATTGAACCACTCCTGACTGGCATTGAGGTGGCTGTTATATGGGCGCATGAGCCAGGGCTGGAGGGGGTACACCGCATCTGCCACGAGGCAGAGGGGAACGGTGGTGTCCCCCAGAGGGACACACCTCCAGCCAGTGGCACAGGCCCGAGTTCCTAAAAACATGGGTGTTGTGTGTGCAGCCAGGCCAGCCCACGTACATGTCCTGGAAGGGGTCCTCACTGTCCACCATGGCCTGCAGGACCATGTATCTTCCTCCACTGTGGTCCGGGGCTCGGATGGGGATGTGGGTCCCGTCCAGGGCCCTGAAGCAGTTCAGGAGCCCCATGCCAGCAAATCCAGCAACGGCTGCGTCCAGGTCCCTGAGTTGGACAACCCTCTGAAGCAGCATGGCATTGAGTGCACGGACTACCTGTGGGGAGGGAACGCAAGTGCCCATGAGGGTATGCAGGGTGCCACAGGGCCCTGCCCCCCGGGTCCCCCTCTTGGTCACCTCCCCACCCAGCCCCTCCTTTCCCAGCACCCCTCCATCCCCAACCCCCCCCCCCGCCCCCCCCAGTGGTTGCATGCCCAGACCTCCTTACCTCCATGACGACGAACCCGACCGTGGCCTTTCCCACTCCAAACTGGTGTCCCACGGAGTGATAGCTGTCTGGAGTGGCCAGCTTCCAGATGGCTATTGCTACCCTCCTCTCAACAGGGAGGGCGTGCTGCATCCATGTGTCCTGGTGCCTCTGTGCGGGGGTGAGCCACTGGCAGAGCTCCAAGAAGGTCTGCTGGCGCATGCGGAAGTTCCACAGCCACTGGTCATCATCCCACTCCCCCATGACCAGGCGCTCCCACCACTCAGAGCTGGTGGGGTAGCTCCAGAGGCAGGGGAGCACCCAGCGGGGGTGGTAGAGGGGATCCCGGTGGTCAGGGGCATTCTCGTCTGCCCCCTGGGAGGGCTCCCCTGGCAGGAACCACTGGGCAGCCTCCTGGGCAGCACCTAGCAGGGCACTTGCCCCCTGGATGACTACGTGGAGGGCCTCCTGCTGCTGCTGCTGGGGGTCCATATCTGCTGTGACTTGGTCTGCGACAGTGTGAAGAGTAATCTGTGGACCTCGTGCTGTGCAGGCTGGGTGTGTCTGGGAGGGGCCCTTTAAAGGAGCAGCTTGTTGTTGACCCAGAAGGGGTAGTCCAGCCTGTGACCCCATCCGCAGGCTTTCCTGGCCCCTTATTTCGACAGGGAGCACTTGTGTGTATGGACACTCCGCATTTCCTTCCAGGCCGGCTCCTTTCGATGTTCCCCGTCACTACTTCGACAGCACCAGCCCCAGAGGACGTGTAGACGATATGTGTCAAAGTAGCCTATTTCGATGTTCTCACTTCAAAACAAGCTACTTCAACGTTGTGTGCTAGTGTAGATGTAGCCTTTATGTCACCTCCTCTAGAGGGCCCACGTTCTGCCAGCATGGCTCACTGTATTTACATGCAGCAAATGCTCCTAGGCGTAACTTGATTTTTCACCTGTTTGCGTTACTGTTTAACCACCACACGCTTCATGAACTGTAGCCTCACAACACCTGCTGTAAAGGGAGTTTAGACATGAAATATAGGCATAATTCTACGCTAGTCAAGCTACTTTGTCATGACCAGCCTCGAATTCTTACACTGTCTGGGAACTCTCTTACACTCAGTAGCAGACCTGTGTAACACACATCAGAGTTTGGAGTGAGATCAGTCAGGCAGATGGTCATTGAGGGAGACATTTCCTAGCTATCAGGAAGCAAAAAAGTGCTAAGACCTAGGGCAGGCCTACTCTGCAGGGGAAGGTTGAATTAAGTGCACAGTTTCAACTACTTTAACAACATAGCTAAAGTCAACACACCTTAAGGTGGGTTTTTAGGCCATCTCCACTAAGGGAGGTTTATGGGAGCTCCCATCAATTTCACTTATTCCTAATGGGGGGCAGGAGTGCTGCAGTCAAGGGGAGCACCCTGCAAATTCAATTTAGCACATCCCCACTAGGCACCCTAAATTGAACTCCAGAAAATGGACCGCAGCTGGGTCGATCTTCCCTGGAGTGTGGATGTGCCATTACATGTAAAATTCCCCTTTCACACAGGAGGATCTACGGTGCTTTACAGAAAACGTCATACAGGGAACAACGATCTGCTGCTGGAATTCAGCTGCTTCTGAGGAAGTAACATGACAACTGTTCTATGTACAAGTGCTGTGGGATTTCCTCATCTTCATTCACACTGCAGTTTTACATTCTGAAACACAGACCCACCCTTACTCTCACAGGAAGGCGGCTTTGGCAGAGGGAAGACGTCTTTGTGTGAATGAGATGCTCGCCTGCCTATGATGTTATATTCGGCACAGTGGTCACATCAAGAACGTCCAGCAATTATAGCACTGCAATGATGAATAGCTGGAGGGTTGCTGAACAACTAACCTGTTACAAATGTCGGATTGCTGGCTGAGAAATATTTGCACAGCATGTGATAAAAATCACAACAGCAAAGGAGATCTGCTGAAGTGCTTGTTTGGGATGCACTAGAATGTAACTATCTTTCTTTCCTACCCTGGAGGAAATCCATGTGTGAACAGCATATGTACAAGCTCATGAAGAAATGTTCAGACTAAATTCTTAGGGAGAAGGGACGGTCTCTGTGCATTAGTCTCTCCTCTCTTGGTGGTCCCTCAATAACACGTAGGATGGCTTCATGTCACTCTCCTATTTGTGAGTCCGTTGATGGCTGACCAGCCTGATTCTAGAACCACAGCTCTTATCACAGAAGGGGCAGGGGTTGGTAGATGTTGGAGGGATGTGGAGCAGTTTTTTGCCATCCTTTTCTCCTTCTCCGCTGTGGTGGAACTTCTCAAATTGCACTGCCCTCTCGTGGGTTACTGCTATCCACTGGGGACGGTTTGGGGCAAGGTTCTCCCAAGTGTTGCAACCGATGCTGCACTTTTTCATGTGTGCCTTCAGCATGTCTTTATATTGCTTCCTCTGGTCCTGTAGCGAGGTGCTGTGGCCTCCCCCTGACTCAGAGGCAGAGGAGGTCACTCAGAGACCATGGTGTGCAGGTCCAGAGCCAGAACACCTGTGCCCCACCCTTCAGAGGGCGGCGCCTGGAGCCAGAAGGGCCAGGGGCAGGGCTCAAGGCTCATTAAGGGCCTAGCCTCCAAGCAGGAAGGAGGGCTCTGACCAGGCTCCTGGGCACCAGGACTGGGGGACCCACCACCGACTGCCCCACTGGCAAGAGCTGCCCTCCAGCGGCCCAGATCAGCCTGGGCAGCCACAGCCAAGCCTGCCGTTGGGTCACTACCCCGACTTCCTGGATCTACCAGGGCCCTCGCGCAGGTGGTGGGCCGCCTCCCCTGAGGCCCTGCCAGGACCGGAGAGATTGCCTGTGGCTAGTTACCCTGGAGCCCCAGAGGAGCACAGTCCTGGAGTCCTGCCTGACACCTGCAGCACGGAGGCCTCCGACCGTCCGGAGCCCACGGTGCTGCCTCCGGTGGACCTACCCAAACAACGTGGAGATGTCTGACTGGCCGGACCTACCGAGGGCGATCTACCCAGAGGAGACCCACCAGCCTGGACCAGCAGACCAAGCTGACTGGGACCCAGTGCCGATGGAGGTCGAGGCAGGAAGTGGCCCGGGGAACACTCCCCCTAAGCCCATGGTGGTGTGTTGCGGTCTGGATCCTCACGACCAAGCTCAGGTTGAGAGCAACCAGTAGGGCCGTGGGCCTGGACACGGTGGAGTGGGAGGGCCTGCATCCCCCTACCCACCTCCCTGGAGGGGCAGCCCCTTGCATCTCCCAAGCCACCCCGTTTGGTGGATCACTGCTTACCTGCGGCCCTGCCCTGAACCACAGCCTGGGCTTCCCAGCTGTTGTGTGTCTGCTGCCCCACCCTGAACTGAGGGCCTGGATTTCTACCTGTGGACTTGCCTCCAGCCGTCCCTTAAAGGGGACAAGGCCCCAGGGTTGGCTGGACACGGAGGGGCGAGCTGTGTTGGCCCGCGCCGCCTAGTGGAGGCAACTCAAGTGGGCCGAGGTTGTTACAGGCCCCCAATATTCATTCCTGTGTCTCTTCTTCAACTCAGAAAACAAAATCTCTTTTGGGAGGTGCCGATCAAGCTTCCAGACCACATGACCAGTCCAACAAAGTTATTGGTGAATGATAACAGCTTCAGTGCTGGTCATGTTCAACTCTTCCAAGATGCTAATGTCTGTGTGCCTATTGTAGCAGCTGCTATGTCTGTATTAAGTATTATAATTTAGTAAGTTCAAGTGCCTTCAAGTGATGCTTGTATATTGTCCAGGTTACATACGTGTACAAGTAGCATGGTATACAAGGAGCTTTATCTTGTCACAAATGACACAGCTCAGACAATGTTGGATTTCTGCATCAATGTCAACTTTAGCAGAAAGAGGACTTCCAAGGTACAGGAAATGATACACATTTTCCAGCAGGTCTCTGCTGACTTCAATAAAGGGTACGTGAGACTGTCTTGTCAGCAAGGGTTGGTGGAGCATCTTGATCTTATTGCTGCGTTGGTAACACCCCTACCTCAGTTCAGCCTTGATTGGGCAGTCTGGGCACTGCCATAACAAGTACTAGATGAGAAGAATGACTTCTCCAGTGGAAGCTATAAAGCAGGTATGGAGAATCTTTTACTCACACAGGGGTCACTGACCCATAGAAAAATCAGTTGGGGGCCACATACTAATGACAAAAAAATCTCACTACCCACCTATTCCCAGTGGTCCTGAGGTGGGAGGCATAAACTAATGAAAAACAAGCCAACCAAAAAAACCCACCCTGCACAAGCACTTAACTGGGCATATGCCATGTTTCAGCTCAGTGGTTGGGGGAGAGAGGGCACCAAGGCTTGAGGCTTCTGGCCTATGACGCAGAGCCTTGTCGTGAGCTGGATCACATTAAGCTGGGGGCCAGATCTAGCCCGTGGACTGTAGGTTCAGAGGGAGTATAAGCAGGCACAACAGGCAAAATACAGGCCCTAACTTCAACATTTCAACCTCAACAGTGCACGATCAGCTGGAGCACAAAGCCAAGCCATAGACGAGCTGCTCCTCACCCCTTTTCTGTGACACTTGCCTACATTCCCCCAGGTAGCCTTGTGACTGCTCCATGGCGGTCATCGCTGACCAGGAATTATGTGTATCTGTATGTGTGGGAAGGAGCAGGACCAGGCCTCCACCAGGCCTCTGCGGTTAGGGAACTCACTCATATGAATCCCCATTCCTCAAGAGACTCCACATCCTTCTATTGTGGATTGGTCCTAGAGACCCTATACACCATTCCAACCTTTGGCTGGTCAGTCTCCAGGAACCAGTTGGCCATTTCAGAGTCTTGGTACCTGAGAGTAAGTAGCTGATGAGCCCCTAAATCCCATGGACGCAAGAGTCATGATTTCTCCCCATGCAGTTGCCTGGGATGGAATGCAGCCAGGCTACCAGGAAAGATGCCATGTTCAGTGACCATAATAGGGCAAGGTGGAACTCAGTTTAACGTCTCATATGGCATTGCTAATGGCATGTGATCCTAACACCAAGGGACACCAAAATCTCCTCCAGCATCTGGGTTTTTACTGGAGCTCTCTATTACCCAGACCCTACAATATCATAAGACCAAACCGCGAACCCTTCATTCCCCACCGCCAGGCCCATTAGGGGAGGTCCACGTAGGTTAGTTTTTTTTCACACTGAACATTCTACCTGTCGGGCCATTTTCGAAGAAGCCGGTGACAAGCAGCAACAAGGGACAGATTGTTCTTCTCTGCTCTTAGAGACAATACGTCTCCATTTTGTACCTAAAGGAAAAGAACAGAGGCTGGAACTTGCTGGCGAAATGCTGCCATGACAGTCAGATTCAGTGCCCTGGAAACTGGTGTGGTGTGACCGTGATCTGCCGTATTTTGATTTCCAATCACACTTTAATGAGAGTAAATTGAATTTCCAGGCACATATCAATAATGGATGTATGACTTAACTCTTAGGGCCCAGCTCATGACGGCTCTGCAGTGCTGTAACGGTTAGAGACTCTATAGCTCCATGAGGCAGTCTTTCCTACGTGTGTATGGGTGAGACGCGAAGCTAGAATTTTGGATCTGGGAGACTCCAGAGCATCTGCAAGAACAGGGCAGCATGACAACTCCAGGGCTTGTTGTGAAAGACAGTGTTGTCCAGTATTATGCAGCCACCTGCTGTTCTTGCTTTTAGTACATAAAATATGAACTATGATAGACCTGGTCTACAGCCTCTCCTGTTATTGTAGCCCAGCCTGGCTCTTTACTCCAATCTGTGAAGATGTAAACTTTCAATTTTTAGCCTGGATATCCCTTCTTCTGTTCCAATGTATCCCCCACGGCTGGGGCGGTCACAGGAAGTGAGGTGTTTGTCATGAGACACCGTGTTTTCCACCAATGGCCTCTGGGCCTGGAACCCTGACTGAGCTGAACATTCCAGAGATACCTTTCTTTGCAAGGCTTGGGATTTTTGTTTCCTGCTTTAGTTTTGGGGTTGGAGTTTTTATGACATGTTCTACTTAAACTGCTGTACCAAGCAGCAAAAGCAAGAGTACGTGGAGCCTAATCCAGAGACCAATGAGATCACTGGGGAACCTTTCTATTGACTTTAGATCAAACCTTAGACCATTAAACTGCGACAGACTGACAAACCACAACAGCCTTCTCAGGCAGGTGGCCAGCTTACCTCTCCTCATTACTAACTTTCTTCCTATACTGACTGCATTTGTATGTCTGAGAAAAACAACTATGAAGTGTTGCTTCTGGGTCTGTTGACTCGGAGGTCATATCTAGTCTTGTTTATTCCAGTTTCCGTCTCAAGTAGCTCCCTTAACCCCACTGAAGTTGCTGTAGATTTACACTGAGATGACTAGAGCAGAAAGAGGCTTTTAGCAGACAGAGGCAAAATGTATTCTTCCTTGATTTTACAACAGTTCCTCATATCCATCCTCCCCTTGAACTGATGAGACAAATTAGATACAGAGTGTCTCTTCTCATTAAACTGTAAGAGCCATTCCTCCCCTGCGTGGCTCACTTTCCTTTCTCAAAGACATTTTCCCCATAGGCTGTGAACTGGATTTAGTAGCCCCATTAGAACATAAAGTATGTTTGAACAGGAAGAAGACAGATGGTTCGTACGTGCCTGCCCCTACTCTTGCTTTATCTTAAGATCTTTTCTTTGGTTTTCCTCTCTGAGGGATATTGAGATGTGTGGAGGAAATCCACCCCCTTCTTACAGAGACCAGGCTACATGACTCTTGAGTTTATTTATAGCCTGGGCTTCAGACTCCTTACTCACTAAACTATTCCATATGTTTATTACCCTTTGTGTGAAACATTTGTGTGTCAGCTCTCCATTGTTCTTCTTTCTCTGAATGGACCTTGGAGTTTTCAAGCATCCTCACTTGAGATTCTGCATTTCACTAGAATGAACAAAAAGCTGGATCAAGGTGGATCATAAAGGTCAACAGCTACATATGTAGCCTACCGTATTGCCAACCACAAATATTTAAAAAAAAAATCGTGAGTTAGCCTGCCCCAAGCAACCCCACCCCACACCCTGTGCACAATACCCACCCCAGCCACCGCCCAAAAAGCCAACCAGGAGATTTTAGACAGACTTCATTCTGGATTTATTTATTTGCAGTTTGCTGTCTGAGTAGTTAAGGTTTATGTTTTAAAGCTTTTCTCCACAACCGCGAGTCCTTGAAACTGCTATTTTAAATTAAAGCTGACAGCAAAGTAAAGCCTTGCTGCCCGAAGCAGCTAACCAAAAAAAACCACTCAGAATCATGAGAACTGGCAATACTGTGGTCATTAATACTGGTAGAGTTTATAGTTGCTGTTCTGGAGTTCTAGGACAAAATATTGAGAAGTAAAGGGACTTTGAGGGAGCATGAGCACTTCGAAGTACCCACAGCTGACCCATGGCTACAGACAAGCCAGCACTTTGAGGTTTCACACTACAAAGTTGCCACGGGGGAGATTTAGGCTAATGAAGTGCTGCATATCCATGGCAGCACTTCATTAGTAATCTCCCAACACCCTAATTACCATGCCCCCTTTGAAGTTGGAGGCTAGTCTAGACACAGTCAAAGAGTGTAGGCCATGTTTGCAAGATGGGGGACTGTGAGGGGAAGCAGTGACTCTGAAGGTTCTGCTGGATACTCATCTAAGTACAACAATCATAGCCAAAAGGGCTATTGTAATCCTCGGATGAATAAAGAGGGGGCCTCAAGTAGTAGAAAGGTTATTTCACCTCTGTGTTTGGTACTGGGGCAACTGCTGCAGGAATACTGTTTTCAGTTCTAGAAGCCACCATTCAAGGATGCTGACAAATTGGAGGGGGTAAGAGAAGAACTTTGAGAATGATTGAAGTATTAAAAAATAAGCCTTACAATGATAGACTGGTGTCCTTGAGTCTATTGCGTTTAACTGAGAGAATAAGGGGTGACTTGGTCACAACTGAGGTACCTATATGGGGAACGATAATGGGCTGTACATAAGTCTACAAGTCACCCCTTATTCTCTCAGTTAAACGCAATAGACTCAAGGACACCAGTCTATCTTTGTAAGGCTTACAGATTGAATGGCAGTGCTTGGATAAGGTGAGCTGAAAAATACATTCTCCTTTGTTCTGTACACACTCTCCTTTGTTCTGTACAGTGCAAACATTTGTCGTCACAATAAAGTAAGCACTGTACACTTTAAATTCTGTGTTTTAATTGAAATCAATATATTTGAAAATGTAGAAAGCATCCAAAAATATTTAATTAAAGATATTCTATTATCACTTAACCGTGCGATTACTTGTGTGATTAATCACAATTAATTTTTAATCACTTGGTAGCCCCACTTTATAATCATTAGAACCCAAATTGTTAACATCACATGTGAAAATACACAAAGTAAATCAAAATTTAAGTTTTTGAGTAGGTTTTTTCTTATTTTGCCTGAGTGTAAATTTTGATTATTGATGGAAATATCTGTCCGTTTGTGTGTACAGTGAAATCAGAATTTATATATAAAAATCTAATCCTTCCAAGCCTATCTATGTGCATTTTGAGCTAAGGTGACAGTATTTACATAAGCAGCCTGGTCTGGGCAAACAGCTGCATTTGGATCTAGGACATCCAGCACCTGACGCATGAGACTTTTACTACTTGAATGAAAGGAATGACTTATTGTAGCACCTGCAGAAAACTTTTGTCCTCTTATATGGACCAACCACCAAAAGGCAGAACTCCACATTTACCTAGTGTGGGTCATGTTATGGTATGCTCACTGCTTCACCAACAACCTGAGGGGAAAACAGGGAGCTCTGGCTACCTGACAGGGTTAGAAGTTAAAGAGAAAAGTAAAACTAGAAGTGGGTACATGCCCAATGCTAGAGAAAACCACCCTCCTTAAATGCCAAAGAAATTGCTGAAGGACAAGCATATCATGCCACTAACAACTAAAGATTTCAACCAACTAATGTGAGGGCCCTGTTCTGGTAGGCACAGTACATAGGGCCTGTCCCGAATAGCTAACAGTCTGAACAAATAAGACAAATGGAGAAAATAGCAAAGCATTACCCACAATTTGAAAAATGGGAATTTAAGAAGAGAGGGTAAGTCATTTGCCAAGGTCAGACCGATAGTCTCTTGCAGAGCTACTGTAACCCCCACACCCGTGTGAGGTTAACTCTCCCGTGTAGTGGTACCTAGACCACATCACAGAGGAAGAATAAGTGACCTCTACAGCCTAAATTGAGAACCAGCTACCATTTAGCTTAAGCTGTAGAGGTACCTGCACTATGCTCCAGGAGTCCCAGGTTCAAGACTGTCTGCAGGAAGTTACATAAGGAGCTGAATGCAGGTTTAGAAGAGGATCCATCCACTCCACTACCATCAAAATCAGATGTTCCATCACACACACCACATATGCAAGTCCAAGCACGAGTCACTGTGGGACTTCTTGAATGTACACATTCACGGTTTAGAGAGAATATTTATAACGTGTTTGAAGCAGACATTCTTGCCCCGCCCCCATTTTAAATGCTCCGACAAGAACTTCCCCATTTCATTTTTAAACACTGAAATGCAGTTCACAATTAACAGAACACAGCAACGTTAAACAAAAAAGATTAGCACATGAAGTGAAGCGGTGGGTCTTGCCCAGAAAAGCTCATCATTACCTAATAAATAATTTAGTTAGTCTTTAAGGTGCTACAGGCCTGCTTTTTCGTTTTGTGAAGATACAGACTAACACGGCTGCACCTCTGAGACTATTTACAAAGGAGGTCAGCATCGCGAGGTCCATTTTACAGAAGGAGAAAGGGAGGCACTACTGCGTTGGGGAACGCCAGGAGGCAGAACAAGAACTGGATTTGAGCCAAGGCACTGGGATTAACACATCTTTTGGAAAAGGGCTATGAAATCTAGTGATCTCGAGCATTTGGGAACTTGGTTTTCCAAATCAAGGAGAAGACAGTACCTCCAGCCTGTACTGCTATGCTAGGGCTTTGGGCCCCACTTCAGACATGTTCTTTAGTACACCGCTACTTTAAATACCTGACCAGTCACTGGAGACAGTGAAATTGTTCAGGTAACTAAATACCTGGCTGGATCAGAGCCTTAGCTCAGGGTTGGTCAGTGGCACTGACAGCCAGTGTGAGCCCTGGGGCGAGGTGGGGGGCTGGGAGCAGCTCCGTGCCCCCAGGTGTGGAGAGGCCATGAATGGAAGGGGCAGGGCCTGGATCACCCAGCTCTCAGCACTGTCAGGACTGTGGTGCTGCCCCAGGCCCTGCCAACAGCTGCACACAGCTGGAGCAGCACTGCCCTGGTATTGCAAAGGGGCCTGCGGCTCTAGCTCCTGCCAAAGTAGAAGCAGCAGCGGCTGCCAGAGCTGTAGACCCCCTTGAAATGCTAGGCCCAAGGGCAACTGCCCCCTCTACCCCGCATCAGCCAGCCTGGGGCTCGTTGATGCTCCTAGCTTTGCATCAGGGCAGCGGCCTCACTATAGCCCTGAGCAGAGCTGCTGTCATTGGCTACGTCTACATGTGCAGCCAACATCGAAATAGCTTATTTCGATGTTGCGACATCGAAATAGTCGATTTTGATGAATAACGTCTACACGTCCTCCAGGGCCGGCAACGTCGATGTTCAACTTCGACGTTGCTCAGCCCAACATCGAAATAGGCGCAGTGAGGGAACGTCTACACGTCAAAGTAGCACACTTCGAAATAGGGATGCCAGGCACAGCTGCAGACAGGGTCACAGGGCGGACTCAACAGCCAGCCGCTCCCTTAAAGGGCCCCTCCCAGACACAGTTGCACTAAACAACACAAGATACACAGAGCTGACAACTGGTTGCAGACCCTGTGCCTGCAGCATAGATCCCCAGCTGCCACAGAAGCAGCCAGAAGCCCTGGGCTAAGGGCTGCTGCCCACGGTGACCATAGAGCCCCACAGGGGCTGGAGAGAGAGCATCTCTCAACCCCCCAGCTGATGGCAGCCATGGAGGACCCAGCAATTTCGACGTTGCGGGACGCGGATCGTCTACATGGTCCCTACTTCGACGTTGAACGTCGAAGTAGGGCGCTATTCTTATCTCCTCATGAGGTTAGCGACTTCGACGTCTCGCCGCCTAACGTCGAAGTTAACTTCGAAATAGTGCCTGACGCATGTAGACGCGACGGGCGCTATTTCGAAGTTGGTGCCGCTACTTCGAAGTAGCGTGCACGTGTAGACGCAGCTATTGACAGTCAGTACACCACCTCCCCAAAAGGCAGTAGCTATGAGAAACCCTCCAGTGACACAGCACACAGGCGGCATGAGGCGTACAGATGGCGGAACTCCATCACTCGGGGGTGGGGCTTCCCCAAAGTGATGCAGTCGTATGGATGTATTTTATACCAGGGCTCAGTAATGACGGAGCATTAAGAGTACCTAGGACTGACTACATACAGACTGCGCCTTTGCTATCTGCAGGGCAGGGACTGTTCTGCAGCCTAGTTACACGTATTAAAGTGCCCAATAAATTGGGAGTAATGGGATAGGTGCTTTTAAGACTCCAGTGATTACCTTCTTGGCCTTCTCCTTCCTAACCAGCCCAGCAAGCTGGGTCTCAGATTTGTCACCCAGCTAACTTCTTAGCAGCGTTTTCTTCACTTGCTCCCATTAGGCTTCAGGTTTCTTCATCATTACCAGCAAGATATATGGGACTGGCACTTTTCTGAGCATCTCCTGGATATTTTCATTCCTCACGGATTGTGCTCTGCAGACATCTCTTTAATCCCATCATAAAAGTCATAGAAGCTAGGAACAGACTACACATCCCTAGGTGTTCCAGCAGCTGTTTGTTCTTTTATCTGTCTAAGCAATGACTAACCACACTAACAAACCTTTCATAAATACCTAGTGCTTTTCCAAGTAGGCCATTATCACCTCGTTTTGAATCAGCTAGACTTCCAGGGAGAGGGGGCCTTCAATAACAGCCAGCAATTCCAAAAGAAAAAAAATCAACAATATTAATTTTAAGGGTTTGTTTTTAAGGAATATTAACTTTGAGCCATGCAGGAATAAGGCCTTTCACATACTCTAAAGCACTGAAATAACATTTTTGCTGTCCCCTTTCAGGTCTCCTTTTAGGAAAGGGAAAATGTTAAACTAATAGCAGTTTAGGTGTCATAGAGTAGCAACTCCATTGCTTTACGCATTTAAGACGACACTGGACAAAACACTAGTTTAAAACAGACTCAGTAATCAATCCTGTGCAGGCCCTTGAAGTTGTGTGGAATTGTTTTTAAGTAGTTCTTCTCCCTACCTCTTGGTTCTGTGATTAGCTCTGCCTGTCTTTGCACAATCACCACACTATCATCAGATCCCGTTTTATTATAAGAGAAAGGGGTTTTGTAGTTACACTTCACTGTCCTTTATGAGCAAGACAAATCTGGTTTGTTGAATTGTACAGACTCTTTCCCTGAGATTCCTTTTGCCCTTTTTCTTGTTCAGAAACTGCTTGTGCCGTCCTGGATTTTGACCATTTCTACTTCTCAGGAATTCTGTCAGAACCAACCAGGTTAGCATGGATTCCATTGCTCCCATAGCCTCGACAAGTGTGGAAAAGACAAGATGTTAAAGATCTTTATTCTGGAACAATGCTGCTGAGAATAGACTGGGGGAGAAAAAGATCCAAAAACAGATCTGTAAAGTTGTTTTTAGAGACAAATATTTCACAGGCCTTTGGAATAGTTCAATAAAAACTTTATGTGCTTAAAAACTGTGCTGTATTGCCACCTGCTGGACAGAGCTGCTTTTTGCATCCTACCGTAAGGCTGGGAATCTGCATGGCAGATGAGCAAGGGAAGGGGGTTGAAAAAAATGCAGATATAGTTACCTTGCTGGGAAAAAGAACTCATGCCTTAATCTCAAGCTTTCAGAGATAGCAGAGAGGTTTTATTGGAAGGAAGCTCAAAGTTTAAACTCATCTTTGGAATTTGAAATCAGAAACAGCTGATATGTCACAGAATCACAGTATCACAGAGCTGGAAGGGACCTCAAGAGGTCATCAAGTCCAGCCCCCTGCCCCAAGCAGGATCAACCCCAACTAAGTCATCCCAGCCATGACTATGTCAAGCCGGGACTTAAAAGCCTCTAGGGATTGAGAGTCCACCACCTCCCAAGGCAACACAGTCCAATGCTTCACCACCCTCTAGATGACGTAGATTTTCCTAATATCCAACCTACTCCTCTCCTTCTATAACTTCAGACCATTACTCCTTGTTCTGCCATCTGACACCACTGAGAACAGTTTCTTTCTGTCCCTTTTAGAGCACCCCTTCAGGAAATTGAAGGGTGCTTTTAAGTCACCCCTCAGTCTTCTCTTCTGCACACTAAATAAGACCAAATCCCCCAGCCTCTACTCATAGGTCATGTGCTCCCACCCCTAAATCATTTTTGTTGCCCTCCACTGAACCTGCTCCAGCACATCCACATCCTTTCTATACTGGGGAGCCCAAAACTGGACTCAATACTCCAGAGGTGGTCTTACCAGTGCCAAATAGAGGGGAACAACAATCTCCCTCTTTAGCAAGATGGGACAGTACAAGTGTACCAGTCATTCGACATGTTTTTCCATTTAATGCAGCATCTTTCAGAGTTGGGGTTTCCATGTTACAGCTCTGTCACAGATTTTTCAGAAGTACCTGCATCTTACACTGCTTAGTGAGGAAACAGAAGACTAGATCTTATGTCTGCCTCCCATTCACTCCTCCCGGATCATTGCTGTGCTCCAGACGTGATTTAGTATTCTGCCTGGATAAATCAGTGGAATAAGTTTTGTAATGAACCTGCTACAACTGTACACCTTTAAAACAGGATGCATATGCATATTCTTAAGCCATTCCCCCATCAAAAGAATCAAACTATAGGAGGCCCCAGGTCTGCAAGGTGCCACGTGCAGGCAGCTCTCTGTACCTACGACTTAAAGGGGTCTCTGCAGGCACATGACCAGTTGGCAGTGTTCAGGCCTTACACGGCCAGCTAGTCAAAATATGTATTGGTCCTTTTTCTTCTTAATTATTTGTAATATTTTACTACTCTAAACTTTGGCAGGCGGCCTGGAGGCAGGGGTGGCAGAACAGTCTCTAGTGAGCACGCTGAAAGCTGTTCTCTATGAGCTTGTGTGTGCAAGATGCCACTTTCAGCCAGCGGCTGCTCCTGCAGGCACCCCTGCTCCACCTTGGTCCAGCCCTTTGACTGGAGGTCTCCTTATTAATCACGCAAACCCACACACTCTTTCCCACTTCATGCCTGAGGCCCTTCCCCTTCCCCAGCGCCCAGCCCCTCCATCCTCCCCTCCTCTACTGCTTGCCCTCCGCCACTCTCCTTCACTTTCACCTGGCTGGGGCAGGGTGTGAGGGTGCAGGAGGGAAAGTGGGCTGCAAGCTCTGGGAGGACATTTCAGTGCGGGAGGAGGCTCAGGCCTAAGGCTTGGAGTGCATGAGGGTGTGGACTCTGGCAAGAGGCATAGGGATGGGGCAGGGTACTGGGAGGGTGGGCTGCAGCTGGGTGGCACTTACCTCAGGAGACTCCTGGGCAGCAGTGCAGCAGGGATAAGGTGGGCTCCCAGCCTGCCCTGACCCCACACCACTCCTGGGAGTGGCCAGCAAGGTCTGGCTTTTGAAGGACCAGTTAAAGCCAGACTTCCAATTTCTTCTTCAGGCTCAGTAGTTCTATCCAACCCCTTCTCTGGGCTCAATACAGTCCTGTCAGGCTTCAGTCCCTTCCCCTGGCTCTGTGGTCTCACAAGCCTATATCAGGACACAACAGCCATACTGCCTACCCCACAGGAATTCATGGTCCTTTATGTCAACCCTAGCTATTACTTGCTGAGATATCTTCTTGCATCCTTGCAAGTCAATCAGTTCCCCTCACAAGAGCTCTGTGCATGGAAGTACCAAGGTACTTTGCTCCCAATTTCTCTGAAATATCCAAGGACTGTCCTCAGCTAGTCCCTGTTCTCCACTTCACCCTCCCTGATTCCCCATCTTATCACATGCTCCCTTTGTGTGAGCCCTGTAGTAGTAGCATCCTTCAGTCTACGTAGACTATGGAACGCGCCCTTCGTAGTTCCATTTGGCACCCTCATTTGCAGCGTTGGCTGTGACTGTGAAGACCCACACGAGAGTGACAGTCCTTGCTGAACCGGTATCTGTTACCTCCCATGTTGGTTCAACGCTGTTAGTGACGCTGGAGTACCTCTCCAGACGCGAGCTTGGGCGATTACTGGGACCCTGGGCTGCCCAGATGCCAGTGTTCCCTTCTCAGCTTTACTGATATAGTCCAAAGGAGAGGATAACCTCTACGTCTGGTACCAGCTCAGCTGCAGGAGTTGCCAGGTCAATGCCAGAAGTTGGCACAGAACTGCCTTAGGACTGAACTGAGAGGGAAACTAGTGAGTGGCAAGGCTAGAGCCAGGACTCCTTAAAGAGCCTGCTCATCTTGTGACATCATTATTATAACTTCCTGGGAGGCATATGTGGCTCTTCTATTGCAGTGGTTCCCAACCTTTTCAGTAACATGACACACTTCAAGGAGACAGGCGATTCCACGGCACACTCCTTTTTTCAGATGGATTTATTACTTGTAAACATCACATTTAATCACATTTACTATGGTTACAGTCTTACTAGAGAGGTTTGCTGCACAGTAGTGCAGACAAGATAAATAAGGATCAAATGCATGAATGTTACAAATCCACCACACCGTGCACCGTCTTAGACAGCCAGCACTGACACACTTTCAAAATCTACTGAACACTATGTTAGGGCTGTTGATTTATTTGGGGACAGCTCAGTGGTTTGCATGTTGGCCTGCTAAATCCAGGGCTGTGAGCTCAATCCTTGAGAAGGCCCTATAGGGATGGGGGCAAATAAATGTCAGGGATGTAAACAAGTAACTGCTGAAAGCAGGCTCCCCTCCCCAACAGCCCATTGGAACCAAGGGGCGGCATGTAAACTACATTTCAGCACCAACAGGCTCCTGTCCCTTGGCCCATTAAGGAGTTGGGGGTTGGTTCCCAGCCAGCTCACTTGTGTCAGGGAGCAGCATCTCAGCTGCCTCCCAGTGAGAGCAGTATCCTAATTTCTTCTCCCCCCCCAGTGGCTCTGCAAAGACCCATAATGAGGGGAAACTGGAAAAATTACATGGCACACTTGGACAAGTCTTACTGGCTGAAAACAAGTGCTCCATAGTATATTCTCTCTCCAGCTCCTGGGGTAATATTCACTCCTGTGCAGAGACTGCCCAAGGCCTACGCACCATTTAAATGCTCAGGAAAATGCTGCATTAAACTTGGGTGCACTTCACCTCCAAGCAGAAACCCTTCGGAGGAGTGGTTTTCACCCATTGGGAACAAGCCTCCCAACACATGGTAGGTTAGGTTAGGACACTTTCAGTTATTGCTTTTATTAGCACAGACAAGACAAAGTACAAGCAGTCCTTGCCTGGCCGATTTTACAGTGTAGAGGAGACAGGACATGCTGGGAAGCCCAGAGATGGGAAAAAATAAGGATTTTAATTATTTTTCATAGCTGGTATTGGCTTTTCTTGCAGACATCACGAAAAAAAAGAGTTTTTAGGGCATGTTTGAATGTAAGCTAGGTGGCAGCTCGCCAACCCGGAGTATAAGGGGAAACAGAGGCACTGAGCGGTTATCCCTTAATAATTGTTTAGCTTGTCAAGTCTCCTTACGTCAATGACAGTTAAATGCACATGTTTTCAATTAAACCTGTTTGTGTATTCCGCTGGATCTGGGCCCAGGTGATTTGCTCACAGGAAGGCTCAAGTATTTAGGCACTTCATTCCCATTGAAATCAGTGGTATATGGAGGGCACCTAACTACCTTTGAGGAGCTGGACTAAAGTCCATGACTGACATGTCTTCACCCAGCTTTTATAGCGAACACCTGAACAAGGATGTGGTATGGTCATAAAGGTGTGTGCTGCCTCCCACCCTTGCAGGTGTGCTTCTGCCTGGTTCCGTGGATTTCTTACTTACTAGGAACAGACCACATCACATTCCCATAATGTTAGAGGTGCTCTGGTTTTCAGAGGAAAGAATTAAAAACAAATTAGACGGAATGAGCTCAGATTGATTCTAAACCCAATCAGGGCCAGAGGTTTGGCAGAGTAAATGAATGAAGCAAGGTGCAAGCCTGAGAGCAGGCTAACCCGGAGATCTAGGAGTATTTGAAAGTCATTTGGCAAGGTAACAGAGCAACCAAAGCTCAGGTGTTCTCTCTCACCTCCAAATTACAGAGACCCGATATCCTGATATTAAGTGGAGGGTCTCAATATTAGGGAAAGTGTTTTTGTGCACAATCTGTATTACCCAGCCCCACTCCAATTTTTCACATTTGCTATCTTGTCAGCCTACTTCAAACACAACAGAAAAGGAGGAAGAACAACTCTGGGGGCTCTCAGCTGATATGTAGGATTCTGGCCCAGATCTTTTGTGGCTATTCAGATACACAAGACTTAGCAGTGTTAGGATGAGTCAGAAGTTTGGGAGTGTTGGCATGAAAAGGAGATCTTCAGGGAAAATCCTTGTGTTCTAGGAAGCTGCACTGGTGATTCAACAGTATTGAACTCTGCAAAGCTAACTGTAGAACAGGTGAGGACAGCAAGGCTATGCCTACACGGCGAGATTTTTTCAAAATAATTTACACAATTTGCACTATGCAAGTTGCGTATATTATTTCAAAATATTTTATTCCAAACTTGATGCTGTCCAAATGGCACCAGATTTTGGAATAAGGGGCTATTCCAAACATTCCACTACTCCTCGTACAACAAGGGGGACCAGACCCAGAATAACTCACCCAAAATAGCAGCACTATTTGAGACGCTGTGAAAAGTTGTGGTGTTGCTATTTCAGGCTATCTTTGTATCCTGAAATAGCACCTGCCGTGTAGACGCAGCCCACGTGCCCATGAATATTGTGCATTGGCTTGGAAGTGATGGTTGGGCATTTGAGCAGAATGTCATTGTCTAGGGTGGATGTTGACCAGGACACTGAGCTGTGACCGAAGACACTGGATTGTTAATGGCCACAAGCTGTTAAGATTTCACTTTTGGGTGGGGTTATGAGTTGGGTGACCATGTTTCCCCAGGCCAAATACGGGACACCCAGGGAGGGCGTGGCTCCCTGGCAGCAGCTACCAAGCAAGTGCAGCTCTCTGGCTGCCCCATGCCATGGGGCACCTAAACAAGGCTGTTGCCCCACGGGGCAGATCCCTCGTTGTAGGGCAGTTGCCCTGCAGAAGTTGGGGAGGTCACCAAATGACCCATGCCTCCAGGCGCCAGGAACATGGCTGCGGGTGAGGCTCCTGGCTTCTCCCCATGTTGCGGGGAGCAGGCAACAGGGCTGCAGCCCTGCCTGTGGGTGGAGAGAGGATTCTCCCTGTCTGGAGGGGTGGCTGCCTGGGGCACCTGTTCCCATTAAAACCTTTAAAAGGACTGGGGGACAAACATTACATCCCCCTTCTCCCCAACATACTCTGCCTTACCTAAGACACAGCCCTGCTGGCTTTCTCTCCTGCTGCTGCCTGCACACATGGCCAGTGAGTATGTGCTACACATGCTCTCCGGCCTGTGGTTTGCTGACATGGGGGGAGGGCAGCTCATCAAGGGGGCATGAATATGGGACAATTAACCCCTTTGTTAAAATGAATCAGGACACCTTCCTGGAGCCAGACATACAGGAGTGTCCTGACCAAAACGAGATGGATGGTCACCCAAGTTATGTCCCAGAATTCCGAACACCCAGTAAGAGCACGAAAACGAACTGGAGATCGCGACATTTCCTGTGGCATTTTCTCTGCCAATGCAAGCATGAATCCCCAAATGCTTCAACTCATAGCACACACTGTTTCAGCACCCACACTGGCGGTCATGCAATTTTGCCTTCAGTTACAAAGCTCAATGACGGTTCGGTATCATGATGATGATGATGCTGGTTTTGAAGAGCAAATTTCTCAACTGTGGTCCAAGAACTCACAGACGTGGTGTGATGCGATGGGCAAAGGAAGTTTTTAATTGTGGACACTGGTGAATTCAAATTCAAATTCAAATTCTAATTCTAATTCAATCAAAAATTCACAGGCTTTCTCTGACCTTCTTCCTGTACACCTGGATGGAGAGCAGCGGAGAAGGAAGCAGCCATATATGGAGGGTCACCGCCTAGCTTTGTGGGATACATATGGGACAATTCTGGAGGCTAATACATTTGAATTAAAGACATAGTGCTTCCACACTAGCCTTTATTTGAAATTTTAAATTTGAAATTGACACTATACCTGGCCGATAATATTGACATTTTGTTGTCAGTATTAGGACTCAATACATTGAGCAAATGGTATTTACAGTGAAGATGTTGCCATTTTAATATCGAGCTAACCCCTTTAAATTCAATTTTGTCTTGTAGTGTAGTTGCAGCCTGAGAAGGGCCTGCAGGGAAGGAACTGGGAGTAACTATGCCTGTTTGTGTAAGTTTTTGCAAGGGAAGGCGCACAGCAGAAGATGGAGTGTGAGGAGAGGCCAGCAAACCAGGACCCATTTGCTGGGGCCGGCTCCAGTCAGCCAAGGGGTTGTGCAGAGTGCTGCCTTCAGCTGGGCTGCTACACAGAACCTGCCGCATGATGTCTCTAGCTGCAGATTTTCAAGCGCGCCAACGCAAGTGCCTGTGATTCGGGAATCCAGAGGACTATACACGCAGGGTGAGGCAAATGGTGGCAGCATAAATGCCAGTTACATATTTGATCTTGGTCTGCTAAAACTTGTTTCTTTAAGTCTAATTCAAGTATGTTAGATGTATATTATTCTTATTCTTATTAGAAAGGGATTATTAGATTATTATTAGTATTACTCAAAAAAGATTATTCCTGGCAGTTCCCAAGGCACACCACTGATTGTGTACAGGGGCCAGCCAGATGGAGGCACAATCAATTTTGAATTCCTTTGGAAGTAAGTGGCCTGGATAGAGCATTCCCACCTCTCCAACATCACCACTGGGATACTCAGAATCTCCTTTACTATCAACATCAGGTGGCCGGGTGAGTGTTGCCTGTTCCTGAGAAACCTAAGCAGGAAAAGGAGGGTTACAAATACAATAACAATAATGTAGCTGGATGGCAGATCTTGGAATGAAAAACTTGGCTGAGTCACCCTAAATCTAGAGGCTGGACTCCTACACAAATACACAGCGTAATTACTGCAGGGACAGGCTGCCTAGTGGATTGTGTTTATTCCTATCAGGCTTGAAAGAAGATTGGACCAGGTTTCCCTGAGTCAGCTTCTACAGGCGGCGATGGAAGGGGGCCTGTAAGAACAGCAGGATGTGACAAACTTGGTGGTGGCTGAGGTCGGGGGGGGGTGGGCGGGAAAGCTTAGCATGCATGGGACAGAAGGGTTAGCTAGTGGCTTGAGTATTAGCTAGCTAAAAACAGGGATGTGAGTTCAGCCTTCCAGGGGGCCATTTAGGGATCTGGGGGCTTGAAAAAAGAAAGGGAGAGCGCTTGGTCCTGCAAAGAGAGCAAGGGACTAGACTCAATAATCTTCTAGCTCTCTGAGATGTGTATCTCCATATGTTATTTGTGTTGCATTTTGCTTTTATTTAAATTACCTGTTAAACCAAAACACTGGAAAAGGTGTAAGTTTGGACTATATATAGTGAGCCTCATTCTTGCCTCACATTTATGGGTTTTAAACTGGTGTCCATTGAGAGAAATCCAGCCCAGTGCATGTTCAGAGGAGGGTGGGAACCTCCCTATTACTAGACCAGGAGAATGAAAGTGGCAGCAGCCATCACATTTTACCCCAGTGGTGGACAGTGTGGCTCGTTTCTACTTCTAAAAGCACTTTTGAGAGCAGTGGGGATGAAAGATTCTGTATAACTGCCTGGTATTAATGGCAGGGTGTGAAGACTCACTCTGTGACTCATGTACAAATTGAATTCACCCCAGAGGAGAAGGAAGGAGTTTCTGGTGGAATTGGATCTCCAAGATTTGCTGATGGAGGACAGAACAATGTCTCAGCGGTAACATAGGAATATGGGGTGTTTCTGATACAGCCGTACCCTTACCCTGCCCCTGGGTGCCAACACAGTAGTGCCACTAGGCCTCCTCTGTAGTAGCTGTAATCCAAAGCAGTAAATAGTTGAAGGCAGGTGGTGATACAGCATGATAGATTTCACACTGTGACCATATTAAAGGAGCATATAAGAAATCAGAAAGAAAACGGTGAATGAATTTCACGTCTGCGACGTGACGGCAAGGAGTTTCCTGGTTGAGACTAAGGGCTCTGCTCCTGCAAGAGCCTTCTACAGCAGGAGGTTTTTAATAGCTGCTTTAGGGGAAGCAATGAGATATTCTAGCTCATTTAGCTAGATAAGAGATGAGGGGGGCACTCCAAGAATTTGGTAAATGGCTAAGAGCTCCACTTTTCCACAATATTAATGGAGGAAGTTCAGGGTCTGGGATGGAGGCTGGGTCCAGAAGGGAGCCTGGGGTAAGGGATTGGGGTGCAGGAGAGGATTCTGATCTAGAGGAGGGGTGTAGGAGGGAGTACAGGGGCTAGGAGAGGATAGGGGTGCAAGAGCGGGGACAGAGGGTTGTGGGGAGGGCAGGGCTGGGGTGCCAGAGGCAGGACCTGGACAGGAAGCACTTACATGAGCAGCTCCCAGCCAGCAGCCCTGCCCAGCAGGTTCCTCACCCCAGATCCCTGCCTTTCATGCCTCTCCTGGCCATGCTGAGCAGCCAGCAGGAACCTGGTTCTGCTCTGAATGCTGTGAGCCCAGATGAGGGGTGCTTTGCATGCTGTCTGGCCTGCAAGCAGGCAGCTCTCATGAGCTGAAAACTGGCCAATAAGAGCTGTGAGACTGTGCTGGGGGCGGAAGCAGCAAACAAAACCTCTCCTACCTCAGTCCCAGGCTTGCAGTGCTCACTGAAACACATGGCCAGTGCAGGTGACTTCTCTGAGCAGCATGTGGAAGCAGGACAGGGAAGGAGCCTGGCTGGGTCTAGGTGGGCTGTATCTGGCCAGTGGGCCATATTTTGCCTGCCCCTGAGCTAGATTGTACATGGTTGGTTGCAAGGCTGCTCCTGGAAGGTCAGGCTTCTGTCTCAGATGCATACTGCCTACAGAGTTTGTGTCTCAAAAAGACACACTAGATGAGTCCACTGTAAGATACTTTAATCATCTGCTAGGGATGGCTGAGGCTAGCTAAACAGAGCGTTTTACGCACAGCCTCACCCAGGAGCTCAACAGTGCAGTACAGTTTGGCAGCAGAGGCTCAAGGCAAAATAGACTTCAGGGCCATTTTAACCCACTACCCTGAGGCGTGAGCCCACCAAGGTCCAAGACAGCCAAAGCACATGGCTTCTCCTCTCCATCCTTGTGCTGGGCTCAGCGCTGGTGCAGCCATTAATGTGGGCCTTTTTGGCCACTGGGGTGACTATGTATGAAAGTTTGGCTCTGTGGTCCAGATCACTACAGGTATTGCGGCACCTACCTTCGACCTGTTACAGGGAAGGTGAGGAGCCGAAACACTGTAAGGCTCTGGGCCCTAGGGACCCAGTTGTGAGAGTAGGATTAAAGCCTTGACTTCAGGGAGACTCTCAGCACAAGTAAGGCTTTGGGGGCTTGGGCGCTAGAACCCTAGGCTGCGAGTTCAGAAGGGTTCTGAGGGAAATCTGACGTTCTGTGGGAACAGGGAACCTCACACCTTGGGCGAATCCATCCAGCAGTTTACTCCAGTTCATCACAAGCATTCTAAATCTCTATTCACCTCCACTTCCCCATGCTAAGCAGTGCAGAAGCACTCTGCGAACCAGCAGAGGCCTCATTCCGACCTGTGACCATAACCGAATTGAAACCTTCACATCAAAAACATTTCCAGCACAAGCACACAAAAAGACACATCTGCCATCCACCTGCCGTTTGCACCTTCCATTTCCAACTCCAAACCCTTCAGGGCTTTTCTGCCACTTGCCCCCATAAAACAAGTAACTGGAACTACATTAATTTATAGACCATGTTTATTAGGTGATATTAGAAGCATACATACATTCAAGATGTATATAGATCTGGGCTCAGAGCACTTTGGCACACTCATGTACACTGTATTTTGGTTAGGACAACAGAAATGTGATTGTGTGTACGTCCCAAGCCAAAATCCTTGAGATATGGCTACAGATAAGATATGCACACAAAAATTCTTTGCTATTCACACCCCCGCTATGCTGCACTGAGCCACACGAGTGGAAAAGTGACTAGTTCTGTTTTGAATGTCAAAGGACAGCCTTGATGTGCCCGTCTCTCTGGAAGCAGATGGTTAAAGCTTATCTGCAGGAATTCATTTACTAATCAAAATCTACAGTGTGTGTGTTTTGGAAGGGGAAGGTAGAAATTTGTATTTAAAAGCTGAACAGGACAAAGCCTAAGCCACTTAACACAAACTTGTTTGCAATGCACTACTAATCCCCTCCTATTCTGTCTTCATTAACCTCCTGCACACTGCACCTGCGCTGCAGATAATACAACTTTGTTTGGATACAGGATTTCCTCTCCGCCGAAGAGGGAGCCTAGCCAATAATGTTCTAAAAGCCCGTTGTGTGTCTTGCTGGAAGTTTTTCCTCCTAAAGTTTCATGTAACTAGAATGGCCTAATTTCCAGTGGCATGGGTCATTTCCCAATAATCCGAGCATCAATTCTCTATGGAAAAGGGCTTTCAATTCAATAGGTTTAAAACTAACAAAAGGAAGTCTTGTTTCACATGGCGCATGGGCGGCCTGTGGCACTCCTTTCCAGAGGAGGTTCTAAAGACCAAGATTTTAACAGGATTCAAAAAAAGAACTGGATAAATTCATGGAGGTTAGGTCCATCAATGGCTCTTAGCCAGGATGGGCAGGAATGGTGTCCCTAGCTGGAAATGAATGACAGGAGCGGGATCACTTTGGAAATTACCTGTTCTTTACACTCCCTCTGGGGCATTGGGCATCAGCCTCTGTCAGAGGATAGGTACTGGGCTAGCTGGGCCTTTGGTCTGACCCATGATGGCTGTTCCCATAGACCACTGGTGTCCAATAGTAATGGAAAGATTGCCACTCTTGTGGTTGCCATCCTTCTGCATTCACCACAGCCCCCCCCCACTCTAAATAAATGCACCCCTAGAGAGCCAGGTACCCCCAGCCACCCCTAACACTACCCTCCCACTCCCCCAGAGCCAGGCACCCCCCAACTCCCCCTGCCAACAACGCTCTTGCCCACCCCACCCAAACTGAATGCAGCGACTCACCAGAACCACTGCCTCAGGAACTGCAGGTGCTGCACCAGCAGGAGCCATGCTGCGGCCCAATCCACAGCCCAAGCCACGCCGGCAGGAACCGTGCCATAGCCCAGGCCACAGCCTGAGCTGCGTCGGCAGGGCCCGAGCTGTGCCAGGGCCCGAGGAGCCACTGCCGCTGCCACACACTTATCCCACCAAGTGGTGGGGCAGGAGCACCCTCTGCCCATTCTGCACACCACTTCCCCACACCGCAGTGTCCTGCTCGCCACATGTGGCGAATGGGAGGCATATTGGATGCCGCAGCCATAGACTGTCAAAGCAAGTGCAACATCTCAACCCTTATCCTCAAAGTGGGTCAGGCCAAGGCTGGTTAAAAGATCTTCTAGAGCTCCATGGGGGAGAACATGGTCAACAGCTCCTCTCATCTAACAAAACAGAATTCTTTACCATTAGGGTAAATCTTATCTGTGCAGGAGACAACTTTTCTGTGGGCAAAATCCCCCAGGAACTAAAGACCATCAGAAACCTCACTCCTTTCTTCTCCACCTTATTTTGATCTTGCTGTCTCTAACAGTTACATTGAACATATAAAATTAATACTCCACCAAACCTAGGCGCTCCACTGCACAGACTTCTCCGTCTTGGGAGAGGGTTGGAGAGCGCCCGTGAGAGAGAGAGTCATGTGGCTTAATGCACAACTGGAAGGCACTCGGGTATTAACGTAATGAGTGTGTGGTCTGCATGGGAGTTATGCTAGTTTCCCAGTCTGGGCAAGATACTATATATAACATAATACTTTTATAAGAGTAACTTGACTAGCAATGTATGTCTGTAGCGTTTCCCCAGGTTACATAATATGTTATCCACTAATCATAGCAGAACTCTGTCAGAGCTGAGTAATTATGTGATTATTTCAGCCTTTTAAATTACAGCTTTAGCACCGTAGCAAGTGCAGGTGACATGGCAAGGATCCGTTTCTCCACTGTTTGTTAATTACAATGATAAAAACCCAAATACTCTGTCAGGAAAAAGAATCACTCTTTAGTTAGTACTTCTCCCTTAAAACATTTTTTGTCACAAACAAAATTAGAATGACAACTATTAATGAAGTCATTACTTGTTAAGATATTGGTGTCCAATCCCAAAGGCCTCAGGATGCCTTAATAATAGTGTCTAAAACCAAAATTGCAGAAGACAAAGGCAATATGTTGTTATTAACATAATTACAGTAGACTACAGAGGTCATGGGCGGTGGGTAACCTCACAGCTTGGTGAGGCAAGACCCCTTCCAGCCATGCCCCTTCCACCCAAGGCCCTGCCCCCTACTATAGCCACAGTCCTCCCGGCCCCCATACACAAGTGGGACACTGGCCCTCAGCCCACGGAGCTCCAGGAAGCCAGCAGCATGACTGCAACCATCCTCAGAACTCCGGGGTGCCAGAGGGTGGTGCAGCTGCCTGGCCCAGCCCCAGAGCTCTGGGGAGCCAGCAGGGGTGGTGGCTGCAGCTGGCCCTAGCTCTGGTGGGCAGTGTGGCTGCCCAGCTCCCAGCCTGCCTTCCCCAGTCTCTGCCACCCACAAAAGCAGTCTGGGGGAGGGAGCCAGGGGGCCTCTGTTACAACATGGGCAGTGCCAGGTGAGGCAGTTTGGGAAGGCTTTGTCTTCTCCAACCTACGATACCCGCCACCCATGGCAGAGGCGCCATTGTGCTTAGTACTGTACAAACACATAGCAAGAGATAGCTCTTCTTTGGTAGGCCTAGCTAAATAAAGACAGACAATAGGGAAACAGGGGCATAGGAATGTGAAATCCAAACCAAAAAAAAAAACAATAAACACAACCAATGGGGGTGAAATGGAATGCAAATGCCCTGCTCTCTGGCCTGTGCTGCTGCCCATGTGACTCCTGAAAAGCCATTGATCAGCAAGTCTGGGGGAAATGGACAGTCCCTCACAGAGGCAGAGTCATCAGGCTTTGTGTGGGGTAGACAGAGCCTACTCCTCAGATTAAATGCAGGTTAAAGGGCTGCAACATTTCTCACTTCTGATTCTCCACAGCTTTCTGGAGGAGGTGGGCAAGCCCAGATCTCCTGGCTCTAACACACCAACCTGTTGAGCCAAAGTGGAGAGCCCCTTCATGGTATGTAGTATGTAAACTGGATGGGAAGTCCAGGAAAAGAGTCACTGTAATTCAGTTTACAATGTTGAATATTTTCACCATTGGCGAGCACCTCAAAAGCTGGACACAAAAGAACAAAAACAAAACAAAAAAGCAACAACAACAACCCTAAACAGTTAATGAAATTTTGTTTGCCAATTTTGTAATTGATGAAACATTTTTGTTGACATTTTAAAATCCAAACAGTTTCAACCAGCTCCAGTGTCAAGCAGGCTGAAACTACCTGCATGACCTCTCTGCCAGTGACTCCAGCACCTGCATACGGCTCCCCAACCCAGGGGCAGGAAGTGACACTGAGCGACTTCTGCAGGGTACATTTAATCCACTGGGAGAACCAGAAAGGGAAATCAAATGTTTTGAGCCTTACCCTGAAGGATCATTCTGAGATACCACAGGTGAGCTGTGGCCTGAGGGTGGAGAACATTTCAGTGTTGTGATGATCCAAAGTCCACTGAATTCAGTGAAAAGACTTCAAGTGACTTCAGTGGTTTTCAGATTCGACTCAAGATTATTTTCAATGGGGACGAACACTGTTATGGCAGCGACCCAGAACAAGCTCCTTCAGGTAGTATAGCAGCTTTACTGCTGCTTAAACCAAGGAGCACTTCGGAACACAGTGGCCATGTCTACACTATCCAAAAACTTCGAAATGGCCATGCAAATGGCTATTTTGAAGTTTACTAATGAAGCACTGAAATACATGTTCAGCGCCTCATTAGAATGTGGGCAGCCACAGCACTTTGAAATTGCATGGCCATTTCGAAGTTTTTGGCTAGTGTAGACGTAGCCAATGTGCCGGATCTTCAGCAGGCATAAGTCAGTATCACTCAAAGAATCTTGCCCAGTGTTTTAATCTGCTCTGTGCTTTATACATTACAATTCATGCTTTCTCCTCTCCATTGAAATATTGCTGAATCCCAGTCAGAGGATGATCTTCCATCACAGTTACGTAATTGGTTCAGACACCAGCCAATTCTGAGTACTTTAAGGGCTCCTGGGAAGGGCAACCTATTAGAAGCATTACACTATTATAGATTGTACCATTGATGGGATCAGCAAATACAGAGTCACATTCAGGAATGGATTGTGCAAAAGGCAATTTGGAGAAGGAAATGTGTTTGAGTCAAATGCTTTCTGCCAGTAAATAGCAGAGCCCTGCAAAATATCAAATGTGTTTAAAGCACAAATGCCCCATGGGTGGTTTAGATTTTCCCAAAAGTGAGCAGCAGAAGCAATGTTGTTGCAGAACAATATGACATCATGAAGTGATAAAAAAAAATAAAAAAAGGTGAAAAAATCTGGTGATGTACTGCAAAAGAAATTCGCCTTCCAGCAACCTAATAAAAGGAGAAGAATATCTCCCATTTAGAGAAGGAAGATGGAAAGGGATGGGACTACGCTTTACAGACCATTCTGCTAGTGGCGGCCTCAGCTCATGTTAATTTCACAAAGGCCCTCAAACAAAAATAGAGCAAACCACTCCGATGAAAGAAGTGATGGCCAGACAATCGCTCATCGCAGGCAACAGCCTTTAAACATTAGCCTCTTCGCTGAGCCACATGGCAGCCAGTCCTCAATCTAGCTTTGTTCCCATCTTATCCCTTACCATTTATGAGGAGAATATTCCATGTATTTTCACAAAGATGTAGGGCCTGATCCTCCATCCAAGTGGAAACAGTAGTTACCACTACTAAATATATTTAGGAACCTACCACTGAAGCTCTGTAGGCCTTAACATGCTGCATCACCACTTCAAAGGAACATGCATTGAAAAGGTTTAACTGTTGTTTTTTATAATTTTATTTGGTTTACATAAAATTCACTAATTTTATTGGCGCTAACTGGCAAGTTGCTTAGGTTTGTTTAATATTAATGGGAATAATGAGCATTAATAATTGTCATGCACATATGGCATGTTATCTGTAGACCACAAAGTACATCCTGTTTTGCTGGGAAACTGAGTCACTGAAAGATGACACAACCTGAGCAGGATAAGACAAGTCAGTGGTAGAACTGGTAATAGAATCTGGGTGTTCTGGTTCCCAAAGGCCTCCGGGTACTTTCTGAGGACCATTGTCCAATGTGGACCAGTGCTCTTCATAACCAGAAGTCTGTCAGTCTACTCCTTTAGTATAAAAATTAAGATCTGCTTTACAATGCAAAGTGTTTTGAAAGTGTTCTTTGTGTTTGTCAGTATCCTGCAATCTACCATCTCATGATTGCTGCAGCCCAGGTTGACACCCACTTCTATTTCAATCTCCAGTTCTTCCCTGTCTGTGAGCAGCAGGTCAAGCTGCACACGGCCCCTGGACAGTTCCTTCAGCAGTTGTACCAGAAAGTTATCCCCAGCATTCTACAAAAAATTCCTGAATTGTCTGTGTGCTGCTGCATTCATCTCCCAACAAAAGTCTGGGTGATTAAAGTGTCCCATGGGAATCAGGGCCTGCAATCTGGAAGCTTCTCTTGATTGTTTGAAGAAATCTATGAAATTCTATGATACCTCATCTACCTGATCTGGCGGTCTATAGCAAACACCAACCACAACATCACCTCTGTTGCTTCTGCCTCTAAGCTTAACCCAAAGACTCTCAACTGGCTTTTTTCCCTCCATATACTGGAGCTCTGAGCAATGATACTGTTTTCTCACATACATCGCAACTCCTCCTCCTCCTTTTCTCCCCTGCCTGTCCTTCCTGAACAGTTTATACCCTTCCATGACAGTGCTCCAGATACATGAGCCATCCCACCAAGTCTCCATTATTCCAATCACCTCATACTTCTTTGACTGTCCCAGGGCCTCTAATTCTTCCTGATTGTTTCCCAGGCTTCTTGCATTTGTGTACAAACACTTTAGGTAGTGAGCTGATTGGCTTACTTTCTCCTTTCAGACCAGGGATCCTCCTTTATTGTTCCTTCCTCCTTCTCCACTTACCTCAGGGCTTAAATATTTAAATATATGGAGATACACATCTCATAAAACTGGAGGGGACCTTTGGAGGTCATTGAGTCCTACCCCCTGCCCTCTTGGGAGGGCCAAGCACCACCCCCCTTTTTTTTTTAATTAAATCTATTGGTCCCAGATCCCTAAATGGCCTCTTCAAAGACTGAGCTCACAATGCTGGGCTCAGCAGGCCACCAATCAAACCACTGACCTATCCCTCCCCACTGCAACACCCCCCATGAGCCTAGTGTAAAGCCCTCCTCATGAGGTTTGCCTACCTGCCTGCAAACATGCTCTTCCCTCTTTTTGTTAGGTGGAACCTGTCTCTTCCTAGCAATCCTTGTTCCCGAAACAGAATCCCATGGTTGAAAAAACCAAAGCCCTATCTGACAATACCTGCACAACTATCCATTTACTTCCACCACCGACAATCTCTACCTGGACCCCTTCCTTCAACAGAGAGGAAGGATGACAACACCACTTGTGCTCCATATTCCTTGATCTTCCTTCCCAGAGTTACACAGTCCGTGAGATCTGCTCAAGGTCATTCTTTGGTGTGTCATTAGTTCCTACATGGAGAAGTAGGAAGAGGTAATAATCCACAGCTCTGATGATTTTTGGAAGTCTCTCTGTCATGTCCTGGATTCTAGCTCCTGGTAATCAGCAAGCTTCCCAAGATTCCAGGTCTGGAAGGCAGGTGGATGACTCCAGCCATCTTAGGGGGGAGTCTCTGCCCACCACCACCCATCTTCTCTTGAGGGAGGGTGGTTGTAGAACTTCCATCCCTAGGGCAACACATCCCATGCCTTCCAGTCAGTGGGGTCTTCTTCTGATCCCTTCTGTGAGAGCTCTCTGCACCTGAATTCTCCACCATATCACCCGTGCAGAGACCCTGAAAGTGGTTGCTTACCTCCACTGGAATTGGAGACATATGAACTGGCTTTCTTCTCCCAGAGGTTATATGCTCCCAGTTTCCTTTCTTGTTCTGTACTGCCCTCACTGGTTGCTCAGCCTGCTGTGCCTGCAGGGCTAAATGCTGCCTTCTGTCAAGGAAGTCTTCACCTTCTCTGATGGACCAGAGGGTTGATATTTGTGCCTCAAGTCCTCTAACCTTTTTTTCCAAGATGGTGACCAGCTTGCACTTGGTACTTATAAAATCCCTTCTGTCTTCCGGGAGGAAGTCAAACATGCTGTGCAGCTCACAAAAGCTGACTTGTCAAAAGACTTGTCTCTATCCATTTTTCCCTTTCTTCAGAGAATTTCTTCAAACTATATTAGTGCCTCCTTGAAGGGTGAAGGAGAAACAAAACTTAAGATCCAGTAATATGGGGCTCCCCACAGGGTGAACTCCCAGGCAAACTTCCCTGTTTGCAGCTCCCAGCTGGTCACGCACCTGCTGGTCGCTAGCCCCTCTTGTGAAGCCTTCCCTCCTTTGGACCCTCCTAACCTGGTGAGTCACAGCAGGAGGGGCTCAGTCAAACTGGAGGGTGATCCAGTCATTCCCATGGTTTCTTATTAGGGAGGATGGGGCAGGGGATACTGGGGGCCTCCCCCCAAGGGAGGCTGCTGACAGGAGAGGCACAGGGCATTAGGGGTAATTGGGGGTGCTGCTGAAGGGAGAAGGATGGGGCAAGTGGAACTGGGTCTCCAGCTGAGGCTTACCTGAAGTAGAGAGCACCCACTGGTCAGGTGTCCATCTACAGAGTGCCAATGCCATCTTCTGCCCTGTATGGTCTGGGATCACCAGGCTCCCCAGCCTCCATATTTGAACACCTGTGGGGCCAGAGCTGGGGTGGGCTCATGGTGTGTGTGTGGTTGGGGGTGAGAGTAGGTGCATTGCTGTACAAGTGCATGCAACATGGGGGAGTCCTGCTGGCCGTGGCACGTCAGCCAGACCCTGCCCTCAGACCTCTCACTGAGCTTCCCCCTCTGTCCTTCCCTTGCACCATCAAGTGGTATGAGCCTCTGGGGGGAGGTGGTGTGGCCAAAGCTGCCACAGCAGCTGAGCAGGCTGCTCCCTGACCTTGACCTTACTGAGAGAAGGTCAGGGGTGGGCAGGTAGAAGTGGGAGGGAGAATAGAAGGAGGGCAAAAGAAAAGAAATTTTTAATAAAAGATGGGAAGTAACTCGGTGTTAATTTGGGAAGACACCACAAACAAGATTCCTAAACATCCACCGTGAGTAAAAGACCCATTCCTATATAGGGTGGGCAGAGTCCTTTGCCCCTCACGTTCTGAAGTCCAGCAACCCAGAAGTCCCTTCCATGTGCCAAACCCATCTCTGCACCCTATTGAGAGTTGCTATTGTTGGTTCACCTCCCAGTCTGCGTGGGGGTAAAGAGGCACCTTGTTCACTCCACTGCTCACCTGCCCCCTTGCTGGCAGCTTGCTCCTGCCAGCCACCTGCTGTCTGCATCTCTCCACCAGCCACCCATCACGCCTCTCTGCTACCAACCTCCTGGCTGCAACTGTCTGCCTCATCAGCTGACTGTAATTTTCTGCTGCCACATACCTCTCTGTTGTGACTTCTGCACATTAGTAAGTTTTAGCACACAGGGGAGAACCACAGTTCTACATGACAGATTTCAGCTGTGATGGAGTAAAATAGGCTTAATTAGAAGTCTCTTTGTTATGGTAAATGTTCATTCTTTTGTGGTGAACAAGTTAAACGAGTCAAGGGAGGACTCTTGGGGGAGGGGCCATGCCTCCTCGCTAGGACAATTGTTCCCACACCTCTTACTTTCACAGGGCTCTGGCATTCGAGACTCTGGCTTAATGAGGTCCTTTCTGCAGAGGGTTACCTGCCATTTGGGACGTGTTTAATACAGTTCTGCTTCCCTGCTCTTGATGGTTACTTGATAAGGAGTAAGCTGTCTTCATGTCTTCCTCCTGTTTGTGAGTCTGTTGATGGCTGATCAGCCCAGTTCTGGAGCCGCAGCTCTTATCACAGAAGGGGCAGAAGTTGATAGCTGTTGGAGGGGCATAAGGTAGTTTTTGACGCTCTTTTGTTCTCCACCTCTCGTCATCTGCACCTCACCAGGACCTAACAAATTGCACCATACCCTCAGAGATGAAATAACTACCACATTAGTAACAGCATCTCACTACCCCTGTATTCAGTACGGAAGTGATCTGTGACCCAACCCCAGACAAAGTTGATCACTTTAAGCAAAACACCACTTTATCTGCTGGGCTACGTCTACATGTGCAGCCAACATCGAAATAGCTTATTTCGATGTTGCGACATCGAAATAGTCGATTTCGATGAATAACGTCTACACGTCCTCCAGGGCCGGCAACGTTGATGTTCAACTTCGACGTTGCTCAGCCCAACATCGAAATAGGCGCAGCGAGGGAACGTCTACACGTCAAAGTAGCACACATCGAAATAGGGATGCCAGGCACAGCTGCAGACAGGGTCACAGGGCGGACTCAACAGCCAGCCGCTCCCTTAAAGGGCCCCTCCCAGACACAGTTGCACTAAACAACACAAGATCCACAGAGCTGACAACTGGTTGCAGACCCTGTGCCTGCAGCACAGATCCCCAGCTGCCGCAGAAGCAGCCAGAAGCCCTGGGCTAAGGGCTGCTGCCCACGGTGACCATAGAGCCCCGCAGGGGCTGGAGAGAGAGCATCTCTCAACCCCCCAGCTGATGGCCGCCATGGAGGACCCAGCAATTTCGACGTTGCGGGATGCGGATCGTCTACACGGTCCCTACTTCGACGTTGAACGTCGAAGTAGGGCGCTATTCCTATCTCCTCATGAGGTTAGCGACTTCGACGTCTCGCTGCCTAACGTCGAAGTTAACTTCGAAATAGCGCCCGACGCGTGTAGACGCGACGGGCGCTATTTCGAAGTTGGTGCCGCTACTTCGAAGTAGCGTGCACGTGTAGACGCAGCTCTGGATATCTAAGCAGTACAGGAGCAAACTGCATTTACATAAACACATCCAAAGTCTCTATGCTCTCCAGCTGGCTGTCAGGGAAGAATTCTTTCTGATCTGGTTGACATGTATTATAATTACTGTATTCAATATATTGTACGTGCATGGTTTTTCTTGGAATCTCCAATTACTTATCATGTAAATGCAGATTACTCCATGATTAGATTTTCTCCAAAGCTGACCTGGTGATCCTTCAAAGAACCCAGGGGGATGGAGGCACTGCCAAATAAATTCATATAGCAAGAAAAAGAAATGCACCCTGCTAAATGGTGGTACCCAGAAGAACCCAGGCCTGTTCGTCAAAACCTGCAGAGACTGGCACTAAAGAGGAGCTAACTGGGTGGCTAAGAGGAGCTACACAACCTAGGCTATTTCTAGATTGTTGAGAACTGTTGGCGGAAGCTAGGCAAATTGCGCAATGCGTTTACAGTTCTGTCAGCAAAGGCTTTTTTAACATTTGGCCATCTATATGAGGCCAAATAACAGAAACCCCAGCCTCTGTTGAGGCAGCCCTTCTTCCTTGTGGAAAGAGGTGTACAGGGATGTCCACAGAATGGTTCCCCACTGGGACATCTCTTCCGACAGATCCGCAATCTGGACATGCACTCTGTCAACAAAGGGTCTGTCAACAGAAGTTTCGATCGATAGAAGTCTGCAGTCAAGACACAGCCCTAAGGAGAGTTAAGATGGAGTTTTATAAATGTATTGCATGATGGAATTGCTGTTAGTAGTTGGGGCTGGATTGATGAGCTTTCCGGTCCTGTACAGTCAGTCCTATGTCTGTATGAAATATACAGATTGTTCCCTTGACCACAATGGAACAGTCTCAAAACAACAGAACCAGAACAAGATCTCTAAGCTGGATTTTTGATCCAACTTCGAATTCTACAGCAGAAATACAGCTATCAAATTTTGTACTGTTTCCAAAATCCTATTAAAAAGTTATAGTTTTCTTGTTGAATGGTACCAGGCTTTTCCATGAAGGGAATATCATAGGGTCATTTACTGTTCTTGTGTTTTTACTACCGAGAGTGGAAACTAAGGATCTGATGGTTTCCAAAATGACTTTACAACAGTCCAGAAGACACAAAAATGAAGATTTTAGGCATGCAATTCTAATGTTTTTAGCACATGAGCATAAAATGCCTCCCATCAGTGAAAATCCAATCTCTGCTTAGAGATGTATGAGTCCCCCTACAAACCACAGCAGGCAAATTGCAGATCAAGCAAGCTGCAAAGGTGATAGACTAGCTTACTCATGCAGATAGATGTGCAGACTCCAAGGGAACACAGCTGTAAAATCAGTAGCATAAATACATTTCTGCAAAATATTCCGAACTTTAAAAAGCTTAGCAGTGCCTAACAATTAGACAAATCTTTTCTCCAGATTGAATTTAATAGGTCCTAATTAAAGCCGGCAACTTTCCGTGAAATCAAAAGAACTAAAGAGAGTCCACCTCTCCTGTTTTCAGGCTTCCGAGCCCTTTCCTCCTCCCCATCCACCTCCACCCACAGGGGAGATTAAACAGAAGATTCCAGACAAGATGAAATGCAATGCTCCTGCAGTTGTATTTGATTTATTAAAAAGAGAGAAGTAAGCACGTGGGAGGGAAATGCGTCAAATGTTCCGAAAGCTAAACACATGGCTCTTGCTTTTTAATATTTTAAACGCATGCCACTTATTGTAACAAGGCAATGAGCTTTTAAGGGGAAACAAGTTGCAATTGGAAGGGAATAGGTGGGGGGAGGGGCACACAAGGATGGCTCCTCATTGGGAACCAGAGTGGACAATAGCCGAAAAGCTCGTCATTAGCATGATGTTTTCACCTGATCAGGAGACACTACAGCACAAGGCAACCAGAGGCAACTGGTACAGAGATTCCAGGGGACACTGGCCATGTGCCCCAACCCCACCCATGCCCTGCTAATGCCCCTCCCCTCTCATGCTCTGCCCATGCCCCTTCCCCTCCCAACCCCTACTCTGGCCCCTCCCACTCTTGTCCCCGCGTCCTCCTCTGTCCACCTCTTCCTGTGGAAGCAGCACAGCACTGACAGTGAGTACGAGGCGGGGGGAGGGGCAAGGTTGGGGATGCATGTGACCCCCTGTGCATCCCCCCATACGTTGCCTTGCCTCTGATGCCAAGCATAGCATTTATACCAGCCGCAACAGCCATATTTACAGGACAAAGCGCCATCCATTACAGACTCTTCCATTAAGTGCCATAAAACATGGGTACAGGGAGCATTTTCTCCTAAGCATGATACAAGGAAGTTACTGGACAAGAAAAACAACACGAAGTCTTGTGGCACCTTATAGACGAACAGATATTTTGGAGTATAAGCTTTCATGGACAAAGACCCGCTTCATCAGATGCATGAGACCCCCTCTGTAATGTAAGCCAAACCCACGGAAATTTTGCTTCTGTTCATTCATATGGAAAAAAACCCACCCTTTTGGCATGTGTAAGAAAATAAGTACAGTAGGGCCTCGATTTACACCAGGGTTCCATTCCCACGCCCCCTCGCGTAACTGGAATGTCGCGTAAGTTGGGGGGCAGCTTTCTTTCCCCAGCAGAACACATGTTCTGCAGCTGGCAAAGCAGCAGGAGCACCTGGAGCTCCTTTTGATAGGTAAGTCCTGGGTTGCGGGGGCAGTTGAGGAGGGTTAAGCCTGGCAGTGGGCTGGGGCCGTGGGAGGGGGCAGGAGTTAATCCTGGGGTGGGCTAGGGCTGCAGGGAGTGGAGCTGGGCTGGAGCCACGCGTGGGGGTTGAGCCAGAGCAGTGAGGGGTTGAACTGGGGCAGGGAGGTTGAGCTAGAGCCATGCACGGGGATGGTGAGACACAGCCGTGTGCGTGTGGCAAGCTGGGCCATGCACCGCGGGTTGAACTGGGGCTGCATGTTGGGGGGTGGTTGAACAGTGGGGAGTTGAACTACAGCCACACGCAAGGGTGGTGAGCTGGATTTGTGCACGGGGGTGAGCTGGCAGGGGGTTTTTACCAGGGCCGAGGGGGTTAAGCTGCAGCCACATGTGAAGGGTGGTGAGCTGCAGCCAGAGCCGAGCGCGGGACTGCGGGAGGCGGGGGTGGGGGGAGCCGGAGCCATGAGCAGGGGGTGAGCGGAGCTGGGGGTGTTGGGCCAGGAGGAGCGAGATTTTGAGCTGCGCATTTCAAGCGTTTACAGTACTTAAAATGTAAAATCTTTATCAGTGTATAAATGTGAATGCACCCGAACACAGTAACAGATTTCAAAGTTTTTAATGAGATGGATGCGCCTGAGACCCAGCAGCTGAGCACACTGCGCCGCCCCTTCTGGAATTTCACACACACCCTGAGAGGTCCCACCACCCCCCCTTGCCCACCCCTGCATTCGAATGACCTACACAGGGTCTTTGGTGTGTTTGCTGTTTATGAAAGCTTTAATCCAAGACAGGCGTGGAAGGGGGATGTGGCCAGGCTATAGCAGACACTGGGTGCTCGACTCTGCCCCATCCACCCTCTCCCCCAACCCCACTTCCTCCTCTCAGGCTTCCATCTCTTCTCCTCCCCTGCTTGTGGTGTTCCAGAAGCACTGGAGGGGAGCGGGGGCAGGGGAGCCGGTCAGTGGGGCCACCAGTGGATGAGAGGCTCAGGAAGAGGGGAATGTGGCTGCCAGTGGGTGTTGAGCAAACACTATTTTTTCCCCTTGGGTGCTCCAGCCCAGGAGCACCCCAGAGCTGGTGCCTCTGCTTTCCTGCTATGTCAAGTAACCATGACTGGACTGGCAACTCCTCTGATGAAACCACTTTCTCAGTGTACATACTGGGCACTGAAGAAAAAGAGAAACTGATTGAGCTCTCCTGTAACTGTGAACTGAAAAGGAATTTCAAGAAGTCTGTCACTGATCAAGTTTTGGGTGAGTTTCAGGAAAACCTGAAAAAGCTACTGCAGTTTTGTTACTATTTTCAACAACATGTTTATGCGAGAAAGTGTTTTTCTCATACACACATATGAAACCAAGTAAGGAAGCGGACACAGTGCTAAATCAAATCTGAGACTTCATCTTTCTCTGGTGGCTCTGGATTTCCAAGAGCTACACTGATCAAAGCAGGGGCCTCCATCATACTCCGGGGATTTAAACTTCAACACTCCTTATGAGCAGCGGAAAGGGGAAGTGAATTCTCTTCTGCTGAAACTAAATAGGCTGCTAATGGGGTTTTTGAATTATGAAGAACAAGATTAAGCTTTGTTGTCATGCATCACATTGGTGGCTCAGTCATTCGGCCAATCCAGCCAGGTCTTTCTCCTCTCTTCCTGAGAAGTCCTCAGCTTATAGTGAAAATTCTTCCTGTTAGTTCTCAAGCGCAGGCAGGCCTGCCAATGGTGGTGGGAGGGGAAAAGGGGACAATTGACACTTCACCTGGTGATATAAAAAGGACTGGAGGCCTGAGCACTTTAAATCACGGCTGGAGCACCACACAGCACACTTCAGGCAGCATGGTCCAGGTGGCACTGAGGGCTGGCTGCCCCCACTCCTTTTGCATGAGGCCCCACCTCTGCTGGTGGTATGGAGTAGACACCCCCCGTCCACACACACAGACACACAGCTTGCCCAGCCACAGCCAGGATCTTCGAAATAATACCCTGCTTCTCTGGGTCTACATTATTAAATATCACTGTGCTCCCAAGCAGCCTCTCTCCACTCACACTGCAGGCTGAGGGATCACAGTCCTCCTTTTCAGGACTGAGACTGGTCCTGGCCTGCAGATCCTCTGCTCAGGTTCCAGGGTTTTGCAGCCTTGTGCATTGGGGCAGTATCGTGACCAAGTGCTGCCTCTCCAGGACACAAGCACAAGCTCCTTTTCCCACTGAGGTTGGAGTCACTCAACCAGCAACTAATCACCATTGTGACCTCCCCAGGAGGGTCTAAGTATCCCAAGAACCTGTCTGCATGGCTGGGAGAGTAGGGAGCTTTGCCCCATCGGTGCTCCTGGCCCCAGGCCCTTAAGGGACATGGCCTGGGTTTTCCTAGACCTCCTCCTCACGGACACTATCTCCCAGGACTGAGGCGGCAATGTGGCCTGGGGAGTTAGTAGGAGGGGGAGCCCAAAAAAGGTTTTCAACCCCAGATTTACAGACCCCACCCCAGATTTGGAGTTGGTGTGGGAGGTAGGGTGCAGGAAGGAGGTGCAATGGAGGCCTGAGTGATGGGAATGCACTTAAGCTTTGCAGCACCCCCAGATGCACATGGCTCTGCTCCCCCTCCCTCTGCTACCTGGCACCACCTCTGCTGCTCTGATTGGCCAGAATTCTGGCCAATTAGAGCAGTGGTAGGAAGCCTTCAGGCAGGTCGCCCAGGCTGCCGCTGCTCCTGCCAGCTGGGAGAACAGCAGCAATGGGCAGTGGAGCCCAGAGCTGCTTCCTGTGCCCCTCTGCCCCAGGCAGAGCTCGCAGTCCAGATCCGTCCCTGGCTTGCCTAATATGACCCATGAGGCTCAAGGCTCAACAACCCCCACCTGCTGTGGGCCAGATGATAGGGAGGGGAGTCCTGAGCTTCATGGTCCAGATCCAGAGAAGCCACAGTCCTAATCCAGACCTGGGGCTGGGGGTTCCCCACCCTTCCCCTAAATGACTGTGTGTACAGCTGTAGGGATGAAGAACTGTCTGCTCTGCAGACTTAGTGTTTTGTACTGGCACCCATCACCCTAGTACCCAGGGGGCAGATTCTCAAAGGCATTTAGGCATCTAAAGTAGCAGATTGGCACCTCGTGGGATTTTCAAATACACCTAAGCTGAGTAAGTGCTAACTCCCGCTCAGATCAGGGAGGACACGTATCAGAGAGGTAGCCGTGTTACTCTGTAGCTTCGAGAACAACAAGAAGTCTTGTGGCACCTTATAGACTAACAGATATGTTGGAGCATAAGCTTTCGTGGGCAAAGACCCGCTTCATCAGATGCATGAGTGGGGGGGGGGCGCGATTTCAGAGGGGTATTTACAGAGTGGGGTCTCAGTAAAAGGGAGGGCCGGAGCTGACGAGGTCTATTCAACAAGGTGGAAATGGCCCATTATCAACAGTAGGTATCAAAATAGTCAAAAACACGTCAGATCAGACAGGGGGATATGGTACTTTGTTCCCGGCTTCTCTGCTGGGCTTTCTGATGTGCATTCTCCCAGAGCAGCACAGCCATTATGGGGGTTTATAAATCAAAACCTTTGAAATAGCTGGGCTTAATCCCTTAATTGCTTTGAGGAATAGGATCAAAGCCTTAAACTGGCATTGGAAGCTGACTCACACCCACTGCTCCCTGTAAGGTGAGCACTTGTGCAGCTACCCAAGAGAGATTCAAATGCCGCCCAGCTGATTAGCAGTGTTGCCCAGAGAGGGCAGCATCTGTTTCTACAGTTGGGGCACATCTGCATGTACGTCAGTGAACATAACAAAATTTATTCTGCACGTGGATGGGAAAAAAAAAGAGGAAAATTTGCTCAGAGCAAAGGTCTTGAGCGCAGAGAAGGCTGTCGGCTCCAGTCTCTGTCCTCTGCAGCCCATGCAATATTCTCACAGGCTCTGAATCAGCACTACCCTGACATTTAGTGCAGAGCCTGGGGAGAAAACCTCACACACAAACCTTTTGTGTGCCTAGAAATGCCCCTAAGCCTAAGTGCACGGCATGATGGGGCTGCTTTGCCCACATGATCCCTTTTGGCTGGTGTTAGATTACAGGTCACTTTGTTATTGGAGAGTAGGGGTAATAAAGTGTAATTACCTTTGTTGTATGACCAAAGGCTAGCAGAACTGTGTTGGGCATGCTTGAGGGTCCTACCTCACCTGACCTGCAATTGCTAGGCAGGACATAGGGGTGCCAAAAGACAGGTGAGATCAGGACAAGTACCCAGTGGTGTAAGAGCCTATAGGCACCATATGACCCTTTTTCCACTGTGCAATGACAGAGCTGATTAAGACTCAGTTGATAGTCCTTTGTGGCAGATTAATGGAGCTGAAATGATTGATAACCAAGCCTAAGCATTTGGCCTGCTTTGGGACAGGTCCTCTGGTGGAAAAGACTGCCCAGCTGTGTTCCCTCTAATTTTTAACACAAATTGGTAGAATAAATTTTGTTACATGCACCAAGGCATGTGGAGATGTGCACCACCAATATAAATATATGCTGCCTAGTGAGGGCGCTCTGCTAATCAGCTGGGCAGCACTTGAATCTCTCCTGGGCAGCCACCCAAGCGCTCAGCTTCCAGGGAACACTGCTGCCCAGCCTGTGCTAGCTGTGAGGCTCTCCAGTAACTGCTGAACTCACTGAGAGATGTGTTCAGTGGTGGGATCATAATATATCCCAGAGTTTACAGTGGAGTGGAGGTGCCTTTCCCCTCTCCCTCCCGAGGGTGGGAGATGAACACATGTGAATGCACCTCTGAATTCTGGGCCTTCACTGACAAAGGACAACAGCTGTGAGTGGGATGCAGTGGAGAAGGGCAGGTTAAAGGCTGGGTTATCTTCCCCTTCTTATTAAAAGTTCCTTTTCTCTACACACGCTCAGTGCTTGCAAGAGAGGAAATGTGTATTGGTGCCTGGGGGTGGGGTGTAATTTGCACATTACTGGGTGAGGGCTTGAACTGGTTCTGTGTTGTACTATTAAAAAGGAACCCCCAGCTACAGAACTCTGGTTGCTGTCAGCACAGCCTGGCAGAATGGTGACACACACTTCTGCAGAGACAGCGACTCACAGCTGGGTGCTTGGATTGCAGAACCCAGGTCTTCACCCCAGAAGAAGGGACTGAACTTCCTCTTGTGTGGAAGGTGCCAGAAGGCATTTTTAGGCAGGGACACTACTGGATAGCCCCTGTCTCCAGCTGTGGTGGTGTGACTGGTTCAGAGAAGTTCCACAAAAGCCTGAGTCCCAATGTCTGTGCTAACAACTGAGCCTTTAAATATGGAAGCTTGTGCACAAGCCGTGATTTGATTTGATTCAATGTCTGTCCTGCCAGAGCATTGTTAAGCATGTCACTAAATCTTTGCACATCAAAGGTAAGAAGTTAACCAAGCAAAAGTGCAAAAGCTCCATTACAACTCAGTTTTGGTTAAAAGGTAGCTTGGTAGCCCTGGAGATTGAAGTCTTCTACATTGCAGCAGAACTCACCGAGGCCAAGTAGGAGCAGTGTGCAAACTTCCCTGACTGCTGGGCAGCATACCTCTAAGCCTCAAGGAACGCTTAGGCACTGGATAGATATCCAACAACTCCTCACGCCTAATACTGACTCTACCACTGATTAGCAAGGTACTTGACCTGTTTGTATCTCAGCTTTCCTGTCTATAAAATGGGGATATTGTATTCTACTGTAATGGGATAAGGGCAGAGAAGGCACTTTGTTTTGTGAAAGTAGATAAAGCCCAAAGAAATAACTGAAGCAGGAAAGAGGGAGATGGTACTGAACGCTGGTGATGCATGACGGTGAGTACCAAGGTGCCATGTCCCTCCTCCAACTTCTTGGGTGGGAGGTACAAGAGCCTTCGCACCCCAGGGAAGTAGGAAGGGCCTGGCACACACAGCAAAGGTCAGGCCCCTCACATTCACCAGCCTCATGGCTCTGCCCCTCCAGCTGCCAGCTGCATTGCTTAGGGGAAGGCTGGGTACGTCCCTCAATAGTCACTGGCAGGAAGCATAGGGATGTGACCAGCAGCCGAGGGACCTGAGCCATGATGCTTCACTCCCCACTCCCACCACAGTCAGTGAGTGTGCTGGGCGTAACCCTTGTTGCTGGGTGTTTCACCTCCGCACCCCAAATGGCAGAGGAGCTTGGCCGTGGGTTGGAGGAGCTAGAGCAGATCAGCTGGCAGGAAAATGTCCCACTGCAGTACGTCTCCTTTCTGAAGATCTGATCTTGCAGCAGTAACATCAATGAGTGTTTCGACTTCAGTCTTGAAGAATAAAATAGCAAAATATTGCAAAATTGTAAAGTGATCTGAAATTTCTATTGTACTGTCTCCCTCCACCCCCAAAGAACAAAGCACTGCATCATTTCTTAGAGCATAGGGCCCTAAAAACTCTTGTGGGGGGCAGGGCCTTAGGTTTTAGCCTTTTATAATGACAACAATCCCTAGACAATATTTCTCCATAATCTCAGATGAAACTGTGAATTAAAATGCATCACTTTTCTTTTCCAAAGTGCCTTGGGGTCTTGTTTCTTCTGTTTCATCATTGCCTCTGGACAGACCTCTGCTAAGAGCAAAGACCACATCACCCACACAAAGAATCTCTCCAGAGTAGGGATCTGATACAGAACATACCTCTACCCTGACAGGCCCCTCTGCCCATATTGTGCTTGTAGCAAGATCAAGGATCAGTGGAGCCTACTTTAATAGCATTCCAGATGCTGGGATCAACTCGTTAATTGACTCATGTTTCAAATCCTTAACCTTTTCTTCCTTGTTATCTGTACCTGTTAAAGGCATTCGTGATAACAACATCATTGGTAATTAAATAATATTTTAAAAAGCCCCTGTTTAACCACTTATCTAACGCCTCTCAGTTATCTAGTACCTATAACATGTGAGGCGGCAGTTATTAGAGTCACTAAAATCTATATATCTGCCTGTCTATCTAGGGTATTTAGTGTAGTAGTCAGGCGCGAATTCCTGCAGAAATTCCCCTGAGAGATATCTATTACTTTAGTCCTCAGCTAGGATTAGAGCTCTGTACTGGTAGATACTGTGATAGCCACACAGTACACAGCACTTGCAGGAAAGAATTTGCAGTCTAAAGCTCTGGTCCTGCAAAGGATGTCTGGTTGGGGAGCTGGGCTGTGGAGGTGGCCCCTCCCTCCAGCAGCTCCTCCACAAGATGCAGCCTGTCTGGGGAGGGGCCAGGCTCCAGGAGCTGCTCTGCTCCCTCATGGTCTGCAGGTTGTCTGAAGGGGACCAGGGTCAGGGGGGCTGCTCCCACTCCAGCCGTTCCCTCTTACAGCAACCTGTCTGGGTAGGGCCAAATTCCGGGGCCTGCCCCAGCCTCCAGCATCCTCTTCTGTGCCCTGCAAGCTGTCTGGGGCTGTACCCTCTCCAGAAGCCTCCTCTGTTGGCAGGGGGGGCAGCTCTGGATACAGGGCAGGGGAGATACTTACCTAGTCTTTATGGCAGGAAAGATGGCGGAACCCTAGCCCTGCTGGCTACTCCCCTGGTGCTGCAGCTGCCCCCCGTGGCCACCGTCAGTATTGTGTCCCTCCCTTTCTACTCCCTCCGCCTCCCTTTCCATGTTCTGAGAAATCTTGGGATTTCAGACATTTCTCACTTTCCAGGCACAACCAACCCCGACCTTGGTTGAACTTAGAGGAAGAAGAAGCCACAAACCAAATTTTGTGTCCACAGATCTTGCAGTTTAAGAGTAATTTTTGAACAAACATAGCAGCAAAAGACAGACTCTAATATAGTGTAACCCTTCTGCCGGGAGGGGTAGGCAGCAACCAGGGCCGGGTTCAAATGCTCGGGGTTCCTCTTCATCCATCTCACATAGAACTGGCTCAAGCCCCCACCCAGCAGCCTGGGAACTTCACACACCCCTGGGCACCTCGGAGAGGCAATGCTTCCCGCCTCATGAGCACAGGGTCTGAGTGTAGAAAACAAACTTTTAATGAAAGATGCAGAAAAGTCATATGGCATATGCTTGGGACAATATCACACCCAGAATTCATAACCAGTCGTCAAGTAACTATCCCAGATCAAATGGATTGAGTAGTGTCCTGTGCCTCTCAGGCTCACCAGTCCAATACCATAAACAACCAAACCACACACCCAAACTTTCTTCATACCCCTCTTTTCAAATGCCCCACTTATAACTCAGTCCACTCCGTACAGGCCCTGGCACGTCACCCTGATGCATTCTTTCCTTGAACCTGAGGCAATGCCACCTCTGCACTGGTTCAACAGCTGCCCCACTGGCCTCTCTTGTTGGCCAGCTGCTGCTCCTCCTACCGGCTGACAGCCAGTCGCGCCTGCCATCCGTTCACTGCTCCTCCTACCGGCTGTCCGCCCGTTGCCCCCTGCTGGCTTGTGGCTTTTGCTGGAGGCAAAACCCTGTGATTCCAGCTCTCAGGGATTTTAGCTCCTAGTAGCATTCAGCTCTGAGCCGAGCCACAGCATCTCAGTATCCACCAAGGCAGAGTCTCACAGAATAACTATAGATGCATCTTTAGATCTACATGAACAGAGGGAGGAGAAATAATCAAACCAGTCTTACAGCTATATAGCCAAAAGGCTTCCAGCCAACTGGTTCAGCCACTATGTCTCCCTCCTTTTTTCTTTTCAATGCTTCGAGGGAGGGGAACCCTGTGCAATCCATATCTTACACAGTAGTGATGACTGCCCTGTACCTCCACAAAACTTCAAGCATTGTTGAGACTCCACGATTCTTACATTGGGTGATAGGATAAATTGTGACTTTGTTTACAATAGACAAAACCTCCTTGCTTTGCCTGCTCCCAGGAGGCTTTATTTACAAGGCATCACATGTGCACACCTTTGTATTTTCATGCAAATGATCTCTGAAGGACACATTTCCCCAATTCCTTCAGCAGTATTGAGCTCCTGCTGTCACATTCTTTATAATAGATAGATCAGTGTCAGAGTGATCAACTTTGGTTGGTGTTGGGTTACGAATCACCTAAGAAATTAAATGTGGTGGTAGTGAACTATAGCTACCAATGTTGTATTTATTGTAGGAAAACAGGGAAACAGGACTGTGTGTAACCTGTTCCAAATGAGCTGAAAGATCCTCATTAAACTAGGGGCTCAAATGCCAGAGCCCTGTGAAAATATGAAGGTCAGGGATAGGTCCTATTTAGGCAGCTGCAAGCCCTTCCCAAGGGTCCTCCTTGGACTGGTTTAACTGCTTCCTCCCTCTGTTCAAAGAAAGAGCTGACTAGGTTTTATTAGAAGCCTCTTTGTTATGTTCCATGCTCAATCAGGTGTGGTAGGACTGTGTTTCTGCTCTGACATCTAAGAACTAAAAATCACTGATGGCTGAAATCACTTGACTCTTCCTGCCCAGGCTGCAAAGAGCCCAGTATTATTAAGAGCTTGATGTGCAGAGGTCACAGCAGTGAGGCAGATGGCAGAAGAAGGTTACTGAGGGCTCATGAATCAGTATCTGGTGAGGTGGAGAGGCTTGATGAGCAGCCTGCAGGCCAGCTGGTGGAGAGGCCTGACAAGAATAGTGAGCAGGCAACCAGTAGGCTGGCAACAGAGAAGCATGACAAATGGTCGGAGCAGCTGCTGGTAAAAAGCTGTAGCAAGAGCATCAAGCTGGCAGTCGACAGGAGTGGTCATGAGCATCCAGCAGGGTGGCTAGCAGAAAGGGATGGCAGGTGAATGAGCAGCAGAGTGAGTAAGGTGCCCCTTTATCCACCCAAGGAGAGGTGAATTCAAATGCACTCTGAACTCTGGCTCTGCACTGACCTAGGACAGCAATTGTGAGTGGGGTGCAGAGAAGAGTCAGGCACGTGAAAGGAATATTTGGTTGCTGGACTTAAGAACCTGCGCAACCCACTTGAGGTCTTGTTTATAAACCCCTTTTGCAGCGTCTTCCCAAATTAATCCTCAGTTACTTGCTACCTTTTATTAAAAGTTTATTTTCTACACTGGGACTCTATGCTTGCAAATAGGGAAGTATTGTCCCTTAGAGGTACCCAGGGGTGTGTGTAATTTTTCTAGGCTCCTGAGAAGGGGACTGAGCTGCTTCTGTGTTGTATTGATGCAAAGGAACTCCTAGATAGAGACCTGGGCCCTGGTTGCTGCTGATTTCACCTGGCAAAAAAAATACACACACATACCCCTCATGAAATTGGAAGGGACCTCAGGAGGTCATTGAGTCCAGTCCCCTGCCCTCTTGGCAGGACCAAGCACCATCCCTGACAATTTTTTTTTAAATCTATTTGCCCCAGACCCCTAAATAGCCTGCCTCAAGGACTGAATTCACAACCCTGGGTTTAGCAGGCCAATGTTCAAACCTCAAAGAATTACAAATAACATGGTTGGACCAATTGGTGGAGCTGAGTAGTCCCCCCAGTCAGGAATTCCATGGGTGGTGCCTGGGCTGAGGTGATAGTCCAACTGATTTCTCAACCCACACCCTCACATTTCAGCTACCATTGGGTGGAGCCCAAGGTGTGGTGACTGTCTGAGAATTCCCAGGCCTGGGACATCACAAGGGTAGGCAGGTGGCTGTTCTTGTTGATGGGGTGAGGGGCTTTCGTGGGGGGGTGCGGGGGCAGAGTGATTAGTGAAGTTTTGTGAAGAGCTTGTTTAGCAAATACAGGAAGGAAGGGTTGAGTAGTGGGGAGAGACAGGAATCATGTGATCTGTACTAAGTGAGGCATGAGGGGAGACTGAATTCCGGTGATAACACCAGCTCACTGTGTTGTGATCAATGGCAAGGCACTTCGCTCATCCATCACTATCTTTTGCCCTACAAAGCAAGAGATAATGGTTCTTAACTGGCTACCTCACCTGAGAGCACAGGTGAATGGTCAGCTGACACTTGAAGAAGTAGACTCCTGGTCAGTTGTGAAATCTACAGCTGTTTTGACATTGACTCCCCACACAAAGGAATACTCTCTCTTCTCTCTCTTGGCAATCACTCAACAAGTAGGACATCTTCATGTCACCCTCCTTTATGTGAGTCCATTGATGGCTGATCAGCCTGATTCTATAGCCACAGACCTTATCACAGAAGGGGCAGGTGTTGACAGCTGTTGGAGGAATGCCGGTCAGTTTTTGACACTCTTTTCTTCTCCACCTCTCCTCGTCTGCACTGCAGTGGGACCTCTCAAATCCCTCATGGATTACTGTTCTCCACTGGGGACAGTCTTGGGCAGGGGCTGGCAACCTGCAGCTCTTTAAGGAGTCAATTGAGACTCCAGACACTGCTGCTGTTGTCTCCTCTTATGGCTCCCTGCCCTGCCGCAGCTGAAGTAATGGAACTAAACTGAATTGGTTTAATGGCCAGAACCCTTCCGCCACCCTGTCGGCTGTTAAACCAATTCAGTTTAGTTCCATTATTTCAGCACGGCAGGGCAGGGAGTCACCCATGCTGCAAGTGGGGGAAGTGTAAAGGAGAGGGGTGGTCACACAGCCCTGATGAGAAGGAGGCAGTGGGAAGGAGCAGTGGTGGGGAGGCCACAGCCATGGAGGAGCAGCAGCAGTACTCGTAGCTGGATGAGCTTGTTTGCTGAGGGAGGTTAATCCTGGGGACAGGGAGTGGGGCAGATTTGAGGGCTCAGCATGTAAAGCCTAGAGACTGGGGGCAAGTTTGGGGCTCAGAGGGGTTAAGCCTGGGGATGGTTTGCGGGATGGAGGGCAAACTTGGGGATAGGGGGCTGGATTTGGGGGCTGAGGTAGGTAACGCCTGGAGGTGGGGGTAACAACTTTCTAACTGGTACAAATCACTGTACCAGGGATGACAAAAAGTATGGTTTGATATTTATTAAGGACTGTCTTGTATTCACATGTATTGAGATTCTTGAAGTATTGATTTTATAACTGAATTTGGAAAAAAATAGCTCTTCTTGCTATTTTGGTTGCTGACCCCTGGTCTTGGGCAAGGTTCTCTCACCAATGTCCCACTTTTTCATAACAAAAAAGCAGTCCAGTATCACTTTAAAGACCAACAAAATAATTTATTAGGTGATGAGCTTTCGTGGGACAGACCCTCTTCTTCAGACCATAGCCATACCAGAACAGACTCAATATTTAAGGCACAGAGAACCAAAAACAGTAATCAAGGTGGACAAATCAGAAAAATATTATCAAGGTGAGCAAATCAGAGAGTAGAGGGGCAGAAGGGGGGCGAGAGGGGAGTCAAGAATTAGATTAAACCAAGTTAGCGAAAGAGCCCTATAATGACCTAAAAAATTCGCATCCCGGTTCAAACCATGTGTTAAAGTGTCAAATTTGAACATAAAAGAGAGTTCAGCAGCCTCTCTTTCCAATCTATTGTGAAAATTCCTCTTCAGTAAGACGCAGACCTTCAGGTCATTAACAGAATGGCCCACTCCATTAAAAAGCTGGCTGACCGTTTGTGGATTAGGAGTGTTTTTATGTCTGTTTTGTGCCCATTAATTCTTTGTCTAAGAGACTTTGAAGTCTGTCCAATATACAAAGCATCTGGGCATTGTTGGCACACAATGGCATATACGATGTTAATTCCGGAACATGAGAATGTGCCCATGATTTTGTGACTAGCCTGGTTAGGTCCAGTGACGGTATCTCCAGAAAAGGTATGTGGGCAAAGTTGGCAACGGGCTTTGTTGCAAGGAAAAGTCCCAGGACTGGTGTTCCTGCGGTATAGACTGTGATTGTTGGTGAGAATCCTCATAAGGTTGGGAGGTTGTCTGTAGGGCCCCACAATATGCTAATATATTTACGGCTGACCTGGAACGATTCCTCAGCTCTCATCCCCTATTACCCCTCCTCTACTTAAGATACATTGATGACATCTTTTTGATTTGGACCCATGGTATAGAGACCCTAGAAGAATTCCACAGAGACTTTTACAATCTGCACCCCACCATCAACTTATGCCTTGACTACTCCACGCGAGAGATACACTTCCTGGACACTACATTACAAATCAAGGATGGCCTGATTGGTAACACACTCTATCGGAAACCTACTGATCGCTATACTTACCTACACACTTCTAGCTTCCATCCTGCACACATAATTAGATCCATTGTTTACAGTCAAGCACTTAGGTACAATCACATTTGCTCTGATCCAAGTGACAGAGACAGAAAACAACAAGATCTTTACCAAATATTCATAAACCTTAATTACCCACCAGGGCCGTGTCTACACTAGCCCCAAAATTCAAAATGGCCATGCAAATGGCCATTTCGAAGTTTAGTAATGAAGCGCTGAAATGCATATTCAGCGCTTCATTAGCATGCGGGCGGCCGCGGCACTTCGAAATTGATGCGCCTCGCCGCTGCGCGGCTCGTCCCAACGGGGCTCCTTTTCAAAAGGACCCTGCCTACTTCGAAGTCCCCTTATTCCCATCAGCTCATGGGAATAAGGGGACTTAGAAGTAGGCGGGGTCTTTTCGAAAAGGAGCCCCGTCGGAACGAGCCACGCGGTGGCGAGGCGCGTCAATTTCGAAGTGCCACGGCCGCCCGCATGCTAATGAAGCACTGAATATGCATTTCAGCGGTTCATTAGTAAACTTCGAAATGGCCATTTGCGTAGCCATTTCGAAGTTTGGGGCTAGTGTAGACGTAGCCCAGGAGAAATAAAAAAACAAATCAACAGGTCCAGACGACTACCCAGAGACCAGCTACTCCAAGATAGGCCCAAAAAAGCCAAGAACAGTCATTACCTACAGCCCCCAGCTCAAACCACTGCAACACATTATTAAAGACCTACAACCTATCCTTAATCAGGACACCACACTCCAGAAGGCCCTAGGTGACAAGCCTGTTCTCTCCTACAGACAACCTCCCAACCTTATGAGGATTCTCACCAACAATCACAGTCTATACCACAGGAACACCAGTCCTGTAACTTTTCCTTGCAACAAAGGCCGTTGCCAACTTTGTCCACATATCTATTCTGGAGACACCATCACTGGACCTAATCAGGTTATTCACAGAATCATGGGCACATTCTCATGTTCCTGAACTAACATCATATATGCCATCATGTGTCAACAATGCCCAAATGCTTTGTATATTGGACAGACTTCAAACTCTCTTAGACAAAGAATTAATGGGCACAAAACAGACATAAAAACACTCCTGATCCACAACCTGGTCAGCCAGCATTTTAATGGAGTGGGCCATTCTGTTAATGACCAGATGGTTTGTATCTTACTGAAGAGGAATTTTCACAACAGATTGGAAAGAGAGGCTGCTGAACTCTCTTTTATATTCAAATTCGACACTATAACACGTGGTTTGAACTGGGATGGGATTTTTTTTAGATTATTATAGGGGCTCTTTTGCATACTTGGCTTAATCTAATTCTTGACTCCCCCCTCACCCCCCTTCTGCCCTCTACTCTCTGATTTGCTCACCTTGATAATATTTTTCTGATTTGTCAACCTTGATTACTATTTTTGATTCTCTGTGCCTTAAATATTGAGTCTGTTTTGGTGTGGCTATGATTGGAAGAAGTGGGTCTGTCCCACGAAAGCTCACCTTATAAATTATTTTGTTAGTCTTTAAAGTGGTACTGGATTGCTTTTTTGTTTTCATAGTATATAGACTAGCATGGCTTTCTCTCAGTTACTATTCTGGGAGGGAGTGGGGGTGGGGCAAGCAGGAAGCCTGACTTAGCTGTACTTTCCTGGCCCCAGCCCCCTCCCAGAGCTAGCACCCCATGTCCTCTTCTGTACCCCATCCCTTGTCCCGTACTTTGAACCCCAGCTGTGAGTCAGTACCCTGTACCCCTGTACTGCAAACCTCCTCCTGCATCCAACCCTCTAACTCAGCCCAGACCACGATGTCCACTTTCCCCTACCCCAGCCCCAGCACTGACTCCCAATCTGAGAGTCAGCATCCTGTACCCGCTTCTGTCCCCAAACTTCTGTCTAGCTCAAAGCCCCCAAATGCCCTCTCAGAGCTTGCACCCATCGCCCCTTTCAGTACCTAAACCTATCAGCTCCTGCCCAGGGCCTGAACCCTCTCCTGAACCCCAACCCCTACCCCAGCCCAGTGAAAGTGAGGTGAGGGAAATCAAACAATGGAGACGGGGAAGATGGAGCAAGCGAGGAAGGGGCAGGGCCTTGGGGGATGGGGCAAAAAGTAATTTTGGGTGTAAATGGGTTGGAGACCACTTCCTTAGCCACATCCCACACTTCTGGCCCTTGGAGGCCACCATTTTACCAGACCCCTGTCTGTGATAGGAAATAAACTGAGGTGTCCAACTAGCCCTACATTTCACCAATGCTCAGACTGTAGCAGACAGAGGCAATACATGGGGGGTGCACAGGGGTCAAAGGTGCGCCCCCAGCCAGGGGCACTGAGAGTCACCGTGGGCACAGGGGCAAGGTGAGAGGTGGTTCCAGCTCTCCACCACAGAAGTGGGGTGGGGGGATTAGGACAGTCATCCCTGGCCCTGGCCACCCCCCCATGCTCCCTCAGAGTGGCAGCACAGCACTCCATGGTGTTTCAAATGGGCCCACTGTTCTGGCCCCCACTGCCCAAGTAGCAGCAGTGGCAGCGGCTGAAGCTCCAGGCATCTTTGAACTGTCCCCGATCCCCACTGGCAGCAGGCCTGGCCCTCCGACACACTCACTGTCAGTGCCACATAGCGTCCGGGAACAGTGGGGGGCAGTCCTCCACGGTAGAGGTGGGACTGCCCCTAGGCTCCCCGGAAGCAGAGTGCTTCCGCAGGAAGAGGCATGTAGTGGCGGAGTAGCTGGAGTCAGCGGAGCAAGGGGTATGGCTGGTGGCCCCCCTGGAATCTCTGCATTAGTCACCTCTGGTGGCAGAAGTGGTCAATGACCCCCCAGCCCCCACCACACACACACAGTGATGGCAATCACTGAACAGATCATCTCATTTTCTGTGTTTGTACAGCACCTAACACATTAGTGTCCTCGTCCATAAGTGGAGCTCACACGGGCTGGTGCAATCCAACAGAATAAATCCACCTTTTCAATTTTTCCACTTTAGCAATGGTGGGAAAGAAGATTTTGGTCCCTCTTTTCAAGCAATAGATTTTATTTCCTCTTGAACAATCAGTCACTGGTGGTTCATTTTGCCCATTTATTTATATGGGCTATGTACTTAGCTTATGCTCAGCAGTGTAGTATTTAATGTACAGTTTTTATTTTTATTGCACCCCCAAAAAATCCAGAATTAAAGCAGCGGATAAGAGAAATTAAAAGGGTGAGAAACAAACGTGAATGCCTTTTAAACAATACTTTCCTAACCAGGCAGCATGAGCAGTTTTATTAGTCTCAGAAGTAAAGCTGAGCAAAGCAGCAGGGCACTCATGATAAGACAAGGAAAATATTTCACTCATAAGGAAACTATGCTCATCTTGTTGTCAGGGCTCTGTTCTCTGGAATCCAAGACAATCATTACAGCAATTTGTAGCTAATTATCTGTTAATTTGAAACAGGCTTGCTGTGTAGAGTTACCAATTTCCTGCACTGGCTGTACGGAGCTGTACAAAGAGACCCTGGGGGACTGGCCATCTCATAGATTCATCCACACTTGTTCACTTTGAAAGAGGCCTTTGATGGGTCATCTGCTCCCTCTCCATGCATCATGGCAAGATGGATTAATTATTCCTAGATTTCTCAGATTAATGGATGCTCAGTTGTCCCTTGAATACTACTACCATTTAAGTTGATCACACCATCTCTCTCTGCAGCTTTTTTCTCTGGGTAGTTTAATGAACTGTGCAAAGATTGGTTGATTTATGTCCATTAGTCTTTAAAGACTGCTTATTACGGTGGCAGATCTCAGAACCCAATCTTGCAACAAGCACAGGTTAAGCCTCTCTAGTAGGGAACTCTCTCCTCCGACAATATCTGTAATCCAGCATGGTTTTAGTTAGATGACGATATACAGGTTGAACCTCTCTAGTCTAGCACTCTCTTATCCAGCAACATCTATAATCCGGCATGATTTTAGTTAGCTGGATGACCTCTTACCACAGGTTTGGCCAAATTACCCATGGTCCCATAAAGTTTGTTTACAGTCACCAGTTCTGGCTTCAGTATTCTGTGCCATTATTTCGCTGTAATTTACCCCTAAATATCTTCTAAGAACCCAGATAGCAGTGGAAGTGTTGGTAATGCTGCTAAACACTAATGACCTTCCATGATCTGGCAAATTCTCTAATCTGGCACCATTCAGGTCCCAAAGGTGCTGGACTGGAGAGGTTCAATCTGTAGTCCCATTAACCGGAGTTCAGTGGATCTGCTCGTGCTAGGTAACCCACCCACCAGGTTTCACAGGACCAGTCTCTAAGTGCTGTGGAATGATTTAAATCCTACATATGATCAGGGCTCCTGCCATGACTGTCACTTGTCCATTCCACTCTACATTAGATTGGTCCTTCAAATGCTACTTTTCATAGTATTATTGGACTTTATCTCATGCTGGTTCCTTTCTGGGGCACTGCCAAGTCATTCAGGCCTGCAATCCAGGTTTTGGTTTATGTGAATAAATCTTTTAAAAGTTAATTTACAATAGTGTCTGATATACAGATGTATTTAAAAATTGTCCACCCCATACCCCCATGGTGCTGAAACCCAAGTGTGCTCAGCTACTACTATGGTCACTAGAACTGGGGCCAGCAATTAATTCTCCATAACTCAAACCAGAATGGCAGGAATCCTGGGGTGTGTATAATGAGGGGATATTTTTGTTTTTGTTTTGTTTTTTTCCCTGCAGCATGGGGCACAGCTCACCTGTTGGGACCATCTGGGCATCTCTCACCTAATCAGTTCCCTGAGAGTACAGAGGCCTTGACACCAATGACACCTTGGTCTCTCCTGTTTTTATCCCCAGTGGCATACAATAGTTTTTTCACCTGACAAATAAAAAGCTTTGGTCTTATTAGTATATTTGGGCTCAATACAGGGATATGTATATAAAATTTCCTGTTACACACAGGAAATCATACTGGAAGAGCCAGTGGGCCAGTCTGCCCTTAAATTCTGTGACGTCTATGATAGGTGTCAGGATAAACCCCTACAATAAGTACAATAGCAGCAAATTAGTGCATGAGAATCACACAGTGAACCTCATTAGAGACAGGAACTGAGACTAAGCAGTCTCATTTCAGCGTCTCCACTGACTGAGGCCACTGCTAGGAGAAAAAGCAGCAGCAAGACAGTGACAGTGAAAGGTGAATTAGATTGTAAACATCCTCTGCATGCTGATAATCTCAGGGATTGTTAGGTACTTGGGGAAGGGTTTTTCTCTTTCATTTGCTGTTCTACATCCGTCTTCATGTCCTGCTTATCAGCTGAGTACAGTACAATCTCCGTTAGCCGAAAGGTGTGGTGTCATGACATACAGAAGCACAGATCTGCTTCAGAAATGGATCAAATACCTGAGATTAAAGATTAACACTGGATTAATTAGTACTTTTATTTTATTCACAATTATTAAACCCTTTTTCCTTAGATACATATCTCTGAATGAAACCACTATCTTAAAGCTTTATTATTTATCCCCCTCTTTTCTATCTGTGTACGCACTGCACTCGGAGGAGCTGGACAGACACTTGTCCTTAAACAGCTGGATGCTGCCCTCTTCTTCCCCCTGGAGATTCCCCAAGTCACCAGCTTGCATGACATCAGGCCCTGGGACAACCCCAGATCTGCAAACACTTTGGTTCCTCTATTGCAGAGTAGGACAGTAGATAAAGGCAGACTACTGAACGGCTGGCAGGAGGGAAACCTGCTGGGAAAGAGGGGAAGCGATGGTGTCCAACAGCCAGAGGAAGCACAGGACTGACCTGAGCAAGATGATTGCTGGTGAGGGAAAGGGAGACAGTAACGGCTTATGTGTGAAAGCAGAGATTAAGGAAAGATTTAGAGATGGTCATTCGTGGAAGTTGGAAGGATTTAGTCACAGAGCAGCAAGTTTGTAGAGCTGCCCCCATCACTCCCGGATGCTGCACTGTGCAAGTACAGGTACCCTGCGGGGCAAGAGAAGGGAAAAATTACCAACCAGGAGATAAGTGGAAGAGCAGGAAGTTCCCAACGGACGTATGTGTGTGTTTCAACAAAAAGTTTGTGGCCACACTAGCCTCTCCTTTCAGAGGGGCTATGGTAATGTGGAACTTGGAGATATGCTAATGAGGCATTGTATGAATATGCAGTGGCTCCTTAGCATAATGGCAGCTGTGCGCACTTTGAAACTGCTGGTTTCGAAATGCAGCTGCCTGTGTAGCCAGGGGGCCTTTCGAAATGGACCCCTGATTTCAAAAGCCCCTTTTTCCCAAAACCAGAGGGGAATAAGGGACTTGCGAAATCAGAGGGTCATTTCCAGAGGCGCCCCGGCTACACAGGAGGCTGCATTTTGAAACCAGCAGTTTCAAAGCGTGTGTGGCTGCCATTATGCTAATGAGGTGCTGCATATTCATGGGCATGACTCATTAGCATATACTGAAGTGCCATATTACCATAGCCCCTCCAAAAGGAGGGGCTAGTGTGGCCACAGCCAAAGTTTCATTTACTCTGTATTAAATATAACCAAACATAGTGTTCAAGACAACCAGTGCAATTATATTTAATCCAAAACAGCCAACCAGCTCACAGCATGACCCATTCCTCATTCCAGTGTCAGGGTGTTAAGAATGAAGAATTTGCAAAGCTTTTTTGTTTTAGAAAAGAGGGAATCATTGGACAGGCTTAGGCTGGAGAAAGCTTGCAAGTGCTTGTGTGAGAGAGAGCCAGCAACAGGATTTTAACCTGTCCTAGTTCATTTTAAGTGGAAAAACTTACATTTTTGTACATGTATTGAGATGAGAGAAATTGGCAAAAGGAACAACCAATCCAAATTTTGGGGTCAAGACTTCATAGGTTTCTTGGTTGCACTGGGTTTCTTTTGATTTCCAAGGAGAGCTTACTTAACTCTTCTGTACATAGATACTAATTCATCCATTTCCAGAGTCTACAAGCTGTGTTTGCCACAAACTGAAGTTGCAAGAGTTTGGGAGGGGGCAGAAGTGGAGAATTTGTGGTAAGTACCACCACAGCAGCCCTGTCAGCTGGTCTGCTTCAGAGCTACACCAAGTTGGGGACAGGTCTTTCAAGGCATAAGGAGGGCCAGACTGGTAGCTTGAATTTCAAGATTTCCAGCAATCTAAATTATAGTGAAGTCCTAAAGGCTTTTGGACCATCTCACTGGAGACAACTTTCACTTCTTTCTCTCCCCCACTACTCACCTCGCTTACTCTTCTGGTAGATAAGGAGACCCAGAAGCATGAGGCTTAAGCCCAGTATGAATCCTCCAATCCCAACGAACATCTTTCTCTTGGCAGAGTCAGGCTGTGCTACTGTCAAAAGAGGAGCCTGGAGAGTTAGGACTTAACCTGGAGTCTGCCTTTCCTTCCAATAGCTTTAGCGTCTTACTGCAGCATATGAGGAAGTAGGTATGTGAGGCACCCTGCCCCTTTCTGGATGGCTGGTACACTGCAGTCTCTGTTGCCTCAATTCCCCACCCACACACCTTTCTTTGGCCTCTTCCAGCTGCAAGAGTGACCTGGCTCTCCAGCCAGACCACTTTAAGAATGCCAGTGCCTTCCAGGAAGTCAGGGCCTCTTACCAAAATCTAATAAACATGGACACAACTGAAGCCATGAGGAAGCTCGGTAGCCATTGTAAGCCCCTGGACAGGCTGGAAAGCACTTCAAAGTGGGGGTGCCATCGCACCAGTGTGCCCCTTGTTCCAGCACTCCTCCTCAGAGGTTCAGGCAGGCCGCAGACTGGCAGGGTCCCTGCCTCGTCAGGCTTCCAGATCACCTGCACTTCTCAGCCTTCTTGCAGAGTGCTCCCCAGAGGGGGGCCAACCAAATCAAGTCCCTCTCACCCTCTCCCAGATGGGCTCACTTGGCTTTTTAGGGAGGGAAGGGGCACCCAGGTGGGCTTTATCCCAAGTTAGGCCTGGCCTACCTGAACTAGTGCAAGTAGGTGGCTTAACTGGTCTTTCAGGCCCATATTAACCCTTTCACAGAATGTATGGTGCACATGTCCCATCACAGTCTGCTTTGGGGCCAGCCCCTGATGAGATCATCAGTGCTAGGTGTCCCCCTGAGGCATCGTCAGGGGGCAGCCCTCATGTCCATCTCTTACCCCACTGAATGGTGATGGGCGTTTGCAGGCTGATGTGCTCCACCTGGCAGATGTAAACATCTCCCCAACTGGGTTTCGTTTCCAGCGTCACCTGGATCTGGAAGGTCCAGTCTCCATTGTGTCGCAGCTCCCGGGATACAACACCAGCTGTCTCCTCCTGCCCATTTTTGAACCAGTTGGTCACTATCTCAGAAGGATAAAACCCCGACGCGGAGCAAACCAGCAACCTGGGATGCTGGGAAGACTCTTCTCTCAGGGTGGAAATTTTCACTCTTGGTTGAACTGTGGGTGAGAGACATGTTGGTAAAGGGGCCTGGATGCAGAAGCTGCACTTTCTCCAGCGCTGTCCCATCAGAAATTGCTCCCTGGTAGCATATGGTGGGGAAGGAGCCTAAAGAGGGCAGCTCAGATTTCTCATTGAAACCCACCTGTTTACATCTCCCTGAGCAGCCTTGACCATGCAAAGCACAGCCATGATTGTAGTCAGCAGGACACTAACTTCCAGCCACACTGACCCTGTCCGCACACTGGCTCCCAGGAAGGGGATCCCCATGTATCTCACTGCTCCACTGCTGAGAGCTTTGGTAGGGGAGGGTTTCACCAGCTGCTCTTAGGCTACATCTACACTATGAGATAAATCCAAATTTTATTAAAATGGATTTTATAATGCCGGTTTTTCTAAATTGGATTTTGAGTATCTTCACTTCCCATAGGCTCCCAACAAATTCGACATATTGCTTCCATACCAAAATCACCAGACATGGACTGTTGCAGGAGTGCACTGTGGGAACCTATCCCACAGTTCCCTTAGCCCGGCATTCTGGGCTGGGGGCCAGGTGCAGCAGTGCTGTCAGTTTCCCAGGTCCAGCAGCTTGGGACACCTGGGAAACTGACAGCGCAGCAGCCCTAGTCAGTTTCCCAGCTCCTGCTAGTAGGGAGGAGTGGACTAATAGGGCTTTCCATTCTTCCCCATAAATGCTAGAGTTCACTTCCCCACCCCATAGGGCCCCCCAGCCCCTGTCCATCCCAGCTTCCCCCCAAAAAACAACCTCCCAAAAACAACCCTCCCCCCAAAAACCCCAAACCCCCACCACTCACCGGCTCTGGTGGAAGAGCTGCTGGAGCCTGCTGGCTGGGGGTGCCTGGTCACAGCTAGTTAAGGCCACCTGCAGGGTGGGCACCTGCCCATGGGCATCTGGTCCCCAGCAGCAGGAGCCACCTGGCCACAGGGTGCCTGGTCCCCAGCATGGCTCGAGCCACCCAGCCACGGGGTGCCTGGCCCCAGGTGTGGCTCAATCCACCCAGCAGTGAGGTGCCTGGCCCTGGCGTGGCTCCAGCTGCCTGGCTGCAGGGTGCCTGGCCCCATGGGGTTCAAATCGCCCAGTCGTGGGGTGCCTGGCCCCCCACCACAGAAGTGCAGCAGCCTGGTCAGTTTCCCAGCTCCCGCTAGTAGCGGGGAGCTAGGAGCCAGGTGCAGCACACATAGCTTTGTGGGATAGATAGGGGACACCTGTGGAGGCTAATAAATTCATTTTTAAGACATGGTGTTTCCATACCTGCCTTTAATCGAACTTCTGGATTTGGCCTTGACCCTATACCCATCAGGTAACTGCGATTTTGTAATCTCGAGACCAGTGCTCCCTAAATCGAGCTACTGGCATTTACAGTGAAGACAGTCATGTGGTAAAATTGAGCTAACTGCCTTAAATTCAAATTTATCTCGTAGTGTAGACACAGCCTTAGTCCCATTCCCATGGGATGTCCAGCACCTGAGGGGGCTGGCAGGACTGGGGAGGCCCTTATGTGGAGCTCTGAGGTCCTGGCCTGTCTATGGTGCTCAACCAGATTATTTTCTTCTGTATCAGGCTGTGGGGGAATTTCTCTGAAAAATGAAATCTGGGGCCTCATTCAAGAGTCACAGGACAGGACTGGAGAGAACAGAATGTTTAATAACAAAAGGCTTCTCTAACTCACCCTCTGCTCCCCACAAGTTCAAACCCAGCCCTGCTGATGCTCAGTGGCTGCTCAGTAGGGAGTGGGCAGATGAAGGCAAATATAGCCCCAGATGGCAGCTGGCCCACAACTCCCATTGCCAGTTTGGTCTCCTCCACCGCCCTCTGCCGCTCACCTCGCCTGTCCAGAGTGATGTTCTTAAATCTCCTGTAGTTGTAACTGCAGAACTTCTCCACGGAAGCCCACAGATAGCTCAGCAACTCCAGCTGGTTCCAATACTCTGCAAATGGCCGGCCCAGCTCTGTGCGGGCCACCGAGAAGCCCAAGTCACTGTCATAGTAACAGATTTCCTGCTGGCCCCAGATCAGCCTCTTAACATACCTCACCCGCTGCGTGCCATTGGTGTAGTAACACTCAGACTTGTGCTGCAGCAGGAAAACCCCTGAGCGGAGAGAGAGGACCAGGTCAGGACCCACTTCCACTGCAGTCTTTCTGCATCCTTGAACCCTCCCCTCTCACTTCCAGCTGCTAGTCTCTTGTGTTGATCCTGTAAGAGAATCTCTGAGCCCAGAGCTAGCCAGGGGGAAAGCTCTTATGTTCCCCAACCCAAGAACCCAAAGGGCTTATTTCTCTGGCCCTGAGGTATCTGCTTACCTGGAGGGTCTGTGCAATGAGCTCTGTGCATTCTCAGCACTATTATCATGGTTAGAGCTCCAGCCCAGCAGTTCCCAGCAACCCCAGGGAACATTGCTGTTCAAGAGGTTGAAAGCTGAGAACAAAAATGTCTCACTCCAGCTCTCTAGAGTGAAAGTTCTCTGCAAAATCCTGACCACAAAAATTCAGGAAGTTGCATAATAACCAGGGGATTGGGTGGCTCCCAGCCAAGACCTCACCCACCCACAGGACTGGGCCATATCATCAATCACTAGGTAGGAATGGAGTCAGCCTCTCCTTGGTGGTAGAGTCAACTTCCTAGAATAAGACACTCAGAGTTCCACCAGCAGCCAGTATCCCAGAGTGCAGTCACAGAAGAACAGGCAGCAAAGCTGCTTGACTGTTGCTCTGGCCGTCTCTCTCCAGGCCCTCCTGCTCCATGGAGCCCACAACAGCCCTTTCAGAAGAAATTATCTCAGGGCACACTGGGCTGCAGGAAGGCAGGGCAGCATGCCCTCCATTGTTTCCCATCCATTGATGGAATAAATTTTGTTGTGTGCACCAACGTATGTGTGGGTGTGCACCACCAATAAAGCATACCCCTGCCCAGTGTTCCCTGCAAGCTGTGGGTGCTCTGCTAATGAGCTGGACATCATCTGAATAACTCCCGGGCAGATGCCTAAGTGCTCAGCTTACAGGGAACACTGGGCAGGGATGAAAATGCTATTTGTTGGCACCAGTCCTGCCCGTCCTGGTCAACTGTTCCACAAGGGCTTGGAGCATGCCAGTAGTAGACTTACACCACCAAGAATCCTATAGGTGAAAGGGGAGGAGAGGCAGCAGGGGGTGGCATGTAATACTCCTGGTCTCAATGCTCATAATCAGACAGAGAGGCTGAGTCTACACTTGCATTCCTCTTTCAAAAGAGGCATGCAAATGAAGGAATTTGGAAATGCAAATGAGGTGCACATTTACATATCTGGCACCTTACTTGCATATTATTTTGAAAGAGCTTCTTTGAAAAGGAAAAAAAGCAGTGTAGACACAGCACTTTCAACAGTAAACTTTTTTTTTTTTTAGGAATAAGGGTTCTTTCAAAGATGGAAGTTGCTTTTGAAAGAGCTGTGTCTACACTGCCTTTTTTCTTTTGAAAGAAGGTCTTTCAAAAGAGTATGCAAATGAGGTGCCAGATATGCAAATCTGCACCTAATTTGCATTGTCAATTTCCCTCATTTGCCTGCCTCATTTTGAAAGAGGAATGCAAGTCAGAGAGTTCATTTGCCAGGGCAAGGAAAGGGCAAGGCTGGATGTGATGAGAAACAGTCGAATGAAAAAAGAGTTCCATTCAGCTACCTCATACAATGCCAGACAGCTAAAAGGGACCATGATGATGTGCTGATATACAAGTGCTAGAAATCTGTATAATAAGATGGGTGAACTGGAGTTGTTACCCCCACAAAATTCTCTGTCACTCCCACACTCTAGGGTGCCCACCTTGGGCTCAAAGCATAACCCTGTTAATTTAAATACCCACCCTTACCCAATCCCTAGGGCTCAGGGTATAACTTCCCGCAGCTTTAGGCCTTCCAATATGGCCACAGGCCTTCATCTGCAGCCACACTGAAAGGGCAGCAGCCATTAGCTGAAAAGCAGAAAGTCACACAGTCACATTCTATCTAAATTACACTAAAATAGTGTAATACCAATCTGTAATACTAATCTGTTAAGAAAGAGACCCTATCCTACTGGCACCCAGTATCACCAGCTAAAGAAACAGATCTCTAGATAGTTAGAGAAAACATAATGGGATAGCATCTTGCCAGACAGAATGCTTCTTATGAATAGTTGGGAAGTGAAATCCTCATTCTATTATTACGGTTCCCACTTTCCTATTACTTGTATGATCTTTTGCTGTTTAATTCTTTCTGTCTGCTGTATAATTAATTTTGCTAGGTGTAAATCAACTACGGACATAATTGATTAAAGAATTATGTTACAATAAATTAAGATTGGTTACTAAATTTTTAGTAAAATAATTGGTTAAGATATAGCTAAGCAAGACTCAAGTTTCACTACATAAACTGGAATCCAAAGAGACTAGCAAGTAAGGAAAAGGAGGAACAGAAAGAATAAGAAGGGAAGACCTGGAAGAAGAAATCACCTCCAAGACACGTCCTAAGATCAGAGTTGCCAAGACCAGAAGTGCAGCAACCAGAATCCAGATGAGACGGGCCTGGTTTGGCCAATGGAGAAGTTTACCTGCCTGGACCAGGATTGTTGGTGAGCGTAGCACTGTATGTATACGTAGCTTGTGTATCCTAGTTTTTTGGTAATTGTACAGAGTAAGGATGTTGCTGTATAAGGTTTTTCACTGGTAAAAGGTCCTGCAAAGCACTTGAGCCAAGGAACCAGACAAAGGTGTGCACCTCTAGAGTGTGGGAGTGACAGAATTCTGTGCAAGTAATAAATATGGTGGAGGCTGCGGGCACTGAGTTGTTCCCAGATGACTTTCTGGCAAACCTCTGCGGGTTTTGATGGAAGCAGATGGGCTATTCATTCTTGTTAGCCATAGGAGGTAACCTTCAGGTTCCCCTCAGAAACCTTGGGCTTGCTGAAGAGCTAATTGCGTCTGCTGCTGCTCGCCCTCCTCTGTTTTCTGCAGGACAGACTCATATCATAGAACTGGAAGGGACCTTGAGAAGTCATTGAGTCCAGTCCTCTGCTCTCACAGTAGGACCAATCACCATCCCTGACAGATTTTTTTTTAAATTTAACCTGCCCCAGACCCTTGAAAAGCCTCCTCAAAGACTGAATTCACAACCCTGGGTTTACAAGGCCAATGCTCTAACCACTGAGGTATTCCCTCCCCGAAGTCAACTTCACACAGTTCTGCACGCTGCTCCCTTTGTTTTACCTCACTGGATACCAGGAGTTAATTGCCCACTTTATCTACTCTCTCCATAGTTGTTAGTGAGACAACACAGCATTCTTCAGCACATAGTGTTTTGCACATTCTACTTCAATGATCCTTCGTTGATTGCACATCTAATAACCCTTCTGTATGGTCTGCCTGGCCATCAGTTCTGTTAACACCAGCTGGAACTGACCAAATTAAGAGCACCTGAATGAAGGAGTTTATTACAGGGTTTACTAGCAGCAGATTAAAATGGAGAAGTTAACTCACCAGGGTGAACTGATGGGCTGTGTCTACATTTGCATTCCTCTTTCGGAAGAGGTATGCAAATGAGGCAAATTGAAAATGCAAATGAGGTACAAATTTGCATAGCTGACACATCATTTGCATATTCTTGTTTCAAACTAGCTTCTTTTGAAAGAAGAAAACCAGTGTAGACACGGCTCCTTCGAAAGTAAACTCCATCTTCGAAAGAATCCTTCTTTCCATAAAAAAAGGGAAGAAGGATTCTTTCGAAGATGGGGTTTACTTTCAAAAGAGCAGTATCTACACTGGTTTTCTTGGCTATGTCTACACCAGCCCAAAACTTCGAAATGACCATGCAAATGGCCATTTCGAAGTTTACTAATGAAGCGCTGAAATACGTATTCAGCGCCTCATTAGAATGCCGGCAGCCGCGGAACTTTGAAATTGACGTGGCTCGTCGCCGTGCGGCTCGTCCAGACAGGGCTCCTTTTTGAAAGGACACCGGCAACTTTGAAATCCCCTTATTCCTAACAGCAGATAGGAATAAGGGGATTTCGAAGTTGCTGGGATCCTTTCAAAAAGGAGCCCCATCTGGATGAGCCGCACGGCAATGAGCAGTGTCAATTTCAAAGTGCCACAGCTCTCGGCATTCTAATGAAGCGCTGAATATGTATTTCAGCGCTTCCTTAGTAAATTTCAAAAGGGCCATTTGCATGGCCATTTCGAAATTTTGGGCTCATGTAGACACAGCCCACATGTGAAAAAAAGCACAGAATTAAATGAAGTAAAAATGGTAAATGAACCAAACTGTACCATAGAAGCTCTATAGATAGTAATTTCCTACTCAAATAATCAAACTATAGCAGTAGGACTAGCCTACCAAATGCCAACCATAATACTGATAGTGACTGAATGCACACATAGATTAGAGAAAAAAAATCAGTCATACTTGGGGTAGGAAGAGATTTCAACTATCCCCATACTGACTGGAGTACCTGTGACCTCAGTACAGGATGCAGAAATAAAATTTCTTGACACCCTAAATGACTGCTTTTTGAAGCAGCTAGTCCTGGAGAAGAGGCAATTCTTGACTGAGTACTAAGTGGAACACAGGATCTGGACCAAGAAGTTAATATAGTGAATCTCTTGGTAATAGTAATCATAATATAATTAAATTTAACGTCTCTGTTGCCGGGAGGAAATACCACAGAAGCTCAGCATAGTAGCATTTAATTTCAGAAAGTGGAACTACATAACACTGAGGAAGTTAGTTAAACAGATGGCACTGCACTCAAAGTAAAATCCTGCAAGCTGTGTGGAAACTTTAAATACACCATCAAAGCAGTTCAAATTAAAGGCATATCCCAAATTAAAAAAAAACAACAACAACAAAAAACTAGTAAAAGGACCAAAAAGTGTCACCATAGCTAAACAACAAAGTAAAAGAAGCAGTGACAGAAAAAAAAGGCATCCTTTAAAAAGCGGCAGCTAAATCCTATAGAGAAAAATAGAAAGCAGTGTAAACTCTGGCAACTGAGGAGTAAAAATATCATTAGGAAGGCCAATAAAGCATTTGGAGAACAGCTAGCCAAAAACTTGAAAAGTAATAAGTAATAGCAAAAATTGTTTTAAGCACATCAGAAGCAGGAAACCTGATAAACAACCCCTGAGGTCACTGGATGATCAAGATGCTGAGCAATCACTCAGAGATGATAAGGCTGTTCCAGAGAAACTAAAAGAATTCTTTGCATTGGTCTTCACAACTGAGGATGTGAGGGAGATTCCCAAACCTGAGGCAGTCTTTTAGGTGACAAATCTGACAAACCATCCTAGACTGAAGCAGTTTGGGAATAAATTGGTAAACTAAACAGTAAATAATAAGTCACCAGGACCAGATGGCATTCACCCAAGTGTTCTGAAGGAACTCGAATGTAAAATTGCAAAACTACTCACTGTGGTTTGTGACCTATCATTTAAATCAGCTCTGTACCAGGTGACATCCCAGTGTGCAGAAAGAATAGCAAATACAGCAGGCTTAACAAATAAATTTTTAGTGATCTTAAACACAAAAAGAAAGCTTGTGAGAAGTGGAAATGGGAACAGATTACTAGGGAGGAGTACAAAAATGTTGCTTGAGTGTGCAGGGGAATAATCAGGAAGGTCAAAGCACAAATGAACTTGCATCGAGCAATACATATAAAGGATAACAAGGTTTTCTACAGGTATGCTAGAAACACGAAGGTCTGGGAAAGTGTGGGAAAATTACTGAACCTGGAAGGCAACCTGATAATAGATGATGTGGAAAAAACTGAAGTACTCAATGCTTTTTTTGATTTGGTATTCACAAACAGGGTCAGCTCCCAGACAGCTGCACTGGGCAGCCCAATACGGGGAGGAGCTGAGCAGTCCTCAGGGTAAAAGAACAAGTTAAAAGATATTTAGAAAAGCTGGACATGCACAAGTCCATGGAGAGGGATCAAATGCGTCCAAAGGGGCTGAGAGAATTAGCTGATGTGACTGCAGAGCTGTTGGCCATTATCATAGAATCATAGAATACTAGGACTGGAAGGGACCTTGAGAGGTCATTGAGACCAGCCCCCTGCCCTCATGGCAGGACCAAGTACTGTCTAGACCATCCCTGATAGACAATTCTCAAACCTGTTCTTAAATATCTCCAGAGATGGAGATTCCACAACCTCCCTAGGCAATTTATGCCAGTGGTTGACCACCCTGACAGTGAGGAACTTTTTCCTAATGTCCAACCTAAACTTCTCTTGCTGCAGTTTAAGCCCATTGCTTCTTGTTCTATCCTCAGAGGCCAAAACAAGTTTTCACCCTCCTCCTTATGACACCCTTTTAGATACCTGAAAACCACTATCATGTTCCCCCTCAATCTTCTTTTTTCCGAACTAAACAAGCCCAAATCTTTCAGCCTTTCTTCATAGGTCATGTTCTCTAGACCTTTAATCATTCTTGTTGCTCTCCTCTGGACCCTTTCCAATTTCTCCACATCTTCCTTGAAATATGGTTCCCAGCCTGGACACAATACTCCAACTGAGGCCTAACCAGTGCAGAGTAGACCAGAAGAATGACTTCTCATGTCTTGTTCACAACACACCTGTTGATGCATCCCAGAATCATGTTTGGTTTTTTTGCAATAGCATCACACTGTTGACTCACATTTAACCTGTGCTCACCTATAACCCCTAGATCCCTTTCTGCCATACTCCTTCCTTCCTAGACATACACCTTCCCATTCTGTATGTGTGAAACTGATTGTTCCTTCCTAAGTGGAGCACTTTGCATTTGTATTTATTAAACTTCAGCCTGTTTACCTCAGACAATTTCTCCAATTTGTCCAGATCATTTTGAATTTTGACCCTATCCTCCAAAACAGTTGCAACCCCTCCTCGCTTGGTATCATCTGCAAACATAATAAGCGTACTTTCTATGCCAATATCTAAATCATTGATGAAGATATTGAACAGAACCGGTCCCAAAACAGACCCCTCCATAATGCCACTTGTTATACCTTTCCAGCAGGATTGAAAACCTCTCTGAGTATGGTTATCCAGCCAGTTTTGCACCCACCTTATAAGTAGCCCCATCCAAGTTGTATTTGCCTAGTTTATTGATAAGAATATCATGGAAGACCATATCAAATGCCTTCCTAAAGTCTAGGTATACCACATGTACTGCTTCCCCCTTATCCACAAGGCTCATTATCCTATCAAAGAAAGCTATCAGATTGGTTTGACATAATTTGTCTTTTATAAATCCATGCTGGCTGTTCCCTACCAGCTTACCACCTTCCAAGGGTTTGCAGATGATTTAACTTCTGTGCCAGGAAAGATAATGGAACAAGTAATAAAGGTTAAATAAATAAATAAATATATAATAAAATTCCTTTTTTATTTTGAGATCATGCAAGATCTCCTGGCTAAGCCAAGCTGGTCTTTTGTCTTATTTTTTATCTTTCCTATGCAGCAGAATAGCTTGCTTTTGGGCCCTTAATAATGTCCCTTTGAAAAACTGCCAACTCTCTTCAGTTATTTTTCCCCTCAGTCTTGCTTCCCTTGGGACCCTACCTACCAGCTTTCTGAGTTTACCAAAATCCACCTTCCTGAAATCCATTGTCTCTATTTTACTGTTCTCCCTTCTACCCTTCCTTAAAATTGTGAAATCTATGATTTCATGATCACTTTCACACAAGCTGCCTTCCACTTTCAGATTCTCAATCAGTTCCTCCCTATTTGTTAAAATCAAATCTAGGACAGCTTCCCCCCGGTAGCTTTTTCAACCTTCTATAATAAAAAGTTGTCTCCAATGCAGTCCAAGAACTTACTGGATAGTCTGTGTGTTGCTGTGTTAGTTTCCCAACATATAATCTGGATAGTTGAAGTCCCCCATCACCACCAAATCCTAGGCCCTGGATGATTTTGTTAATTGTTTAAAAGAAGCCTCATCCACCTCTTCCACCTGGGTAGGTGGCCTGTAGTAGACTCCAAGCAGGACATCACCCTTGTTTTTTACCCCTTTTAGCTTAACCCAGAGACTCTCAACACATGCGTTTCCTATGTCCATCTCCACCTCACCCCAAGTGTGTACATTTTTAATATATAAGGCAACACCTTCTCCCTTTTTCCCATCTATCCTTCCATACCAGCATTCCAATCATGTGTATTATCCCACCAAGTTTCTGTGATGCCAACAATGTCATAGCTGTAATTATTAGCACTTCCAGTTCTTCCTGCTTATTATCCATACTTCTTGCATTTGTATATATGCATCTAAGATATTGATTTGATCTTGCCTCCCAGTTTTGCCCTGACCCTCTTTTTGCTCTGCCATTATAGCCTGTGCTCCCTCCCATCCGACCCATCTCCCAGGTCTCCATCTTCTCTACTTATTCATGGGCTTTGCTCCCCTGTCCTTGTTGAACCTATGAAATCTTGTGGTGATTCTAGGGGATGTCCCAGATGACTGCAAAAAGGCAAGTGTAGTGCCCATCTTCACAAAAGGAAAGAAAGAGAATCTGAGGAACTACAGACCAGTCAGCCTCACCTTAGTCCTTGGAGAAATCATGAAGGATGTTCTCAAGAGATCAATTTTGAAAAACTTGGAGGAGAGGAAGGTGATCAGGAACAGTCACCATGGATTCATCAAGGACAAGTCATGTCTGACCAATCTAATTGCCTTCTGTGGTGAGATGGCAAAGTGGCTCTATGGATATGGGAAAAGTGTAGGGTGTGTGTGGATTAGATGACCTCTTGAGGTCTCTTCCAACCCAAAGCTGTGGTTCTATGACTGAAGGAAGCTAATGTGAGGCCAATTTTTTTAAAAAAAGGCTGCAGAGCTAATCCTAGCAATTTCAGGCTGATAAGCTTAACTTAACTACTGGGCAAACTGATGGAAACTATAGTAAAAAATACAATTATCAGACAGAACACAATTTGTTGAGGAAGAGTTAACATGGTTTCTGTAAAACCAATCTACTAGAATTCTTTGAGGAGATCAACAAGCATTTGGACAAGGCTGACCTAGTAGATATAATGTACTTAGATTTGCAGAAAGCCTTTGATGAAGTAAGCTGTCATGAGATACAAGGGAAGGTCCTCTCATAGATCAATAACTGGTTAAAAGATAAGAAGAAAAGGGTAGAGATACATGGCCAGTTTTCAGAATGGAGAGAGGTAAATATTATTGACCCACAAGGGTTTGTGCTAGGATCCGTACTGTTCAACAGATGAATAAATGATCTGGGAAGAGGGATAAACAAGTGAGGTGGCAAAATTTAAGATGGTAAAGTCCAAATCAGACAAAGTTGCAGAGACACCTCTTAAAACTGGGTGCCTGAGCAACAAAATGGCAGATGAAATTTAGTGTTGCTAAATGCAATGTAATGATAATTGAAAATCATAATCCTAACAATATTTATAAATTGATGTGGTCCAAATTAGCTGTTATCACTTGAGCAAGATCTTGGAGTCAATGTGTATAGTTCTCTGAAAACATTCACTCAATGTGCAGCAGCAGTCAAAAAATCAAACAGAATGTTGGGAATTGTTAAGAAAGGGATAGCTAATAAGAAAGATATCATCTTGTCTCTATATAAATTCATGGTACACTCACATCTTGAATACTGCATATAAATGTGGTCATCCCATCTCAAAAGAAAATAAACTGAATTGGAAAAGGTTCAGCAAAGGACAACAAAAATGATTACAGATATGGAACAGCTTTCATATGGGGAGAGATTAATAAAACTGTGACTTTTCAGCTTAGAAAAAAGACAGCTAAGGAGGAGAATTTGACAGAGGTCTATAAAATCATGACTGATAGGGAAAAAGTAAATAGAGTGTTATTAACTTTTCATAACACAAGAACTAGGGGTCACCAAACAGGCAGAATGTTTAAAACAAGCAAAAGTATTTCTTCACACAGTGCAAAGTCCAACTGTGAAACCCTTTGCCAGAGGATGTTGTGAAGACCAAGACTATAACAGGGTTAATAAAAGAACTAAATAAATTCAGGGAGCATGGGTCCATCAATGCCTATGAGCCAAGATGGGTAGATAAGAAGACCCTAGCCTCTTTTTGCTGGAAGCTGTACATGAGGAGCAGGGAGTGGATCACTTGAGGATTATCTATGCTGTTAATACTGGCTGAAGCAGATGGCACTGACCACTGGCAGAAGACAGGATACCAAGTTAGATGGACTTTGGTCTGACCCACTATAAAACTGTTCTTATGTTCTTATGAAAGGCAGAAGAACCATGTCCTTCCTATGGCAGATGTGGAAGGTGCAGGTACTAGTGGGCAACAACTGTTGACAGCTAGAGAGATGAGGCTCCATCCCCCAGCTGCTGGTGTGCATCTTTCACTTCCCTGTGGCAAGAGCCCAGCAGCAACCAGACCTCCTGCCCCAGCCCATTGTGCATTGGGCAGTGCAGACAGAAGAATCCAGCTTTGCCTTTTGTTCACTTCCTGTGCAGTAACAGACCTCAGCTCAGCTGCTGCATCGGTATTTTCCCCCATGCCTGACCGCGGGGAGCTGTGCTGTAGGGGGGAAAGTTCTGGTAATTAATAACATGTACATCATTCTGAAAGAGTTCAAACAATATGAATTCCATCTTGGCCACCCATCTCCCTCCCCCGCAAGGGCATTTTCCTGCTCCTTTGGTGTTTGGTGGGAAAACTAAGTAGACATGTGACCTAGGTTCTTCCCAGCAACAGCAATTTATTTAAGGGCTGCCTCTGGAGTTCCAGGGTGCTGCCCATCTGAGTCATACAGTCTGGAGCTGCTTGGAGTGTACACCAGTACCATGCTAATAGGTTTTGGTTGTGGGAGGGTGAACTTACCTGCATGCAATGGGTGAGCGACCAGTTGCCACCCCTCAACAAGGACATACACACCCATGACAGCACAGGGAAGGGAACATAAGAACAGCCATACTGGGTCAGACCAAAGGTCCATCCAGCCCAGTATCCTGTCTGCTGACAGAGGCCGATACCAAGTGCCCCGGAGGGAGTGGGCCAAACAGTTATCAATCAAGCAATCTCTTTCCTGCCACCCACCTCCAGCTTCTGACCAACAGAGGCTAGGGACACCATTCTTTACCCTTCCTGGCTAATAGCCACTAATGGACCTAACCTCCATGAATTTATCTAGTTCTCTTTTAAACCCTGTTATAGTCCTGGCCAGCCTCCTCTGGCAAGGAGTTCCACAGGTTGATGGTACACTGTGTGAAGACCTTCCTTTTACTTGTTTTAAACCTTCTGCCCATTAATTTCATTTGGCGTCTTCTAGTTCTGATATTATGAGAACAAGTAAATAATTTTTTCTTGTTCACTTTTTCCACACCACTCATAATTTTATATACCTCTATCGTATCCCCCCTTACTCTCCTCTTTCCTAAGCTGAAAAGTCCTAGTCTCTTTAATCTCTCTTCATAGGACCCGTTCCAAACCCCTAATCATTTTAGTTGCCCTTTTTTGAACCTTTACTAATGCTAATATATCTTTTTTGAGATGAGGTGACTACATCCGTACGTAAGATGTGGGCGTACCATGGTTTTATATAAGGGCAATAAGATATTCTATATCGTATTGTCTCTCCGTGTTTTAATGATTCCTAACATCCTGTTTGCTTTTTTGACTGCTGCTGCACACTGCATGGATGTTTTCAGAGAACTATCCATGATGACTCCAAGATCTCTCTCCTGATGAGTTATAGCAAAGTTAGGCCCCGTCATATTGCATGTATTGTTGGTGTTACTTTTTCCAATGTGTATTATTTTACATTTGTCCACATTAAATTTCATTTGCCATTTTGTTGCCTAATCACTCAGCATCATGAGATCCTTTTGAAGTTCTTCACAGTCTGCTTTGATCTTAACTATCTTGGGAGTGGGCCAACCATTGCTGGAGCAGAACTGGCAGCCTGATCACTCTCACCAGAATCACGTCTGAATCCGGAATTGTCCTACCGCTGTGAGGGTCCACAAGTTGCAGGATATGGTAGAGATTTTATAATCTTCCATTCTCCTTACCTGGGTCCTGTCCTGGAGGACGGGGGGAATTTCACCCAAGTCGCAGTCACGCACCGCCTCTGTTACTTACCTTTAGTTGTGGGGGCCTGGTTGTAGTTATATGATTTACTTTGTTTTGTTTGGACTGTTGAATAAAATCCTGTTTGTTAACACCCACATTTCAGTCAGTTTATTTTTCCCAAGGTGCTGGGACAAACCTTGATAACATAAGTGGGCAGGTGGACGTTCCTTTAGGCTGGTTTCCTCTTTGGCCAAGCGTACCAGTCAACAGTGCCAGCACTCTCGCCCCAGGGGGCTTTGATGTCAGATGACAGGACACCTGCAAACAAAGAAAGAACTGATGTCAAATCTCCCAAGGGGTTTGCTGAGCATGTGCATCTTGCACTGCGTAGTGCACCACCTGCTTCCCTGCCCAGTGCCCCATCAGTTCCCTCCCCACTAAATCCTTCATGCTGTGTTTCAAACCTGGGATCACTCTCCCATTAACTTGGTGTCATGGCCTGGGCAGTTTATTTATTGCCTCCTTAGCTTGCTTGGCATGGGGTGCGACTCACCATTCAGTGCCCCCTGCTGGTCACTTGGGATTAGCTCTTTGTCAGCAGGGTGCCCTCACCTGGCCGGTGTGTCATCCATTGTTGCTCCCTGCTATCTCCCTGCTCTTGGTCTCTGGACCTGCATTGCTCCCCACATCAAGGCATCCCCTTCAGGACACTGTCCTCTGGCAGTTCCCACTGTAGTCTCTCACCCACTTTCAGGGATCTCAGCAGTCCTGCCTCTGGGCACTCACCACATAGCCAGCTTCACCCTTCATCTCGCCCCTCACCTCTGGCAAGACACACTTCATAATGACCACTGTCTAGCATGGCTAGGGTGGTACAAAGGGAAAGGAGAGGGACTGAGGACCACCCACTACTCTGAGTCCTGGCCCAGGGACCCTCTGGCGTCTGTCTTGTCCTGCCCTGCTCCTCTCTCCCTTAACTCCCCCACAGTAAGTTTTAGACCTAGCAATTCTCTGAGGCTATGTCTACATGGTGAGTGGGGTTCAAAATAATGTATGCAATTTGCACTATGCACTGAAGTTTGGAATAAGGGGCTATATCTAACTTCCCAGTAAACCTCAAACGATGAGGGTTACTGGGAACAAAATACCGTGTGCTTGAAATAGCCCCACTATTCCAAGCATGGCGGTTAGCCATGGCTTTGCTATTTCAGGATATAAATGTATCACAGAATAGCAATTGCCATGGAGACCATCGCCTGAGTGACATCTTCAATAAAAGTGTTCATAAGCCTTTTCTTTTTAAAGGTTTTTAATCCTATTTGCTACTCTCTTCATGTCTGGCCACCTTGGAGATAGAGTTGGGGCTGTAGGTAATGACTACTGGTGTTCTGTTCTTGGCTTTTTTGGGCCTAACTTGGAGTAGATGGTCTCTGGGTATTCGTCTGGCCCTGTTGATTTGTTTTTTTTTTTATTTCTCCTGGTGGGTAATTCAGGTTTATGAATATTTGGTAAAGATCTTGTAGTTTTTGGTCTCTGTCAGTAGGATCAGAGCAAATGTGATTGTACCTAAGGGCTTGACTGTAAACAATGGATCTAATTATGCATGCTAGATGGAAGCTAGAAGCGTGTAGGTAAGTATAGCGATCAGTGGGTTTCCGGTAGAGTGTGGTACCAATTAGGCCATCCTTGATTTGTACTGTAGTGTCCAGGAAATGTCTCTCTCGCATGGAGTAATCGAGGTGTAAATTAATGGTGGGGTGCAGATTGTTCAAGTCCCTGTGGAATTCTTCTAGAGACTCTATACCATGGGTCCAAATCATAAAGATGTCATCAGTGTATCTTAGGTAGAAGACGGGTAATAGGGGACAAGAGCTGAAGAATCGTTGTTCCAGGTCTGCAATAAATATATTAGCATATTGTGGGGCCATGCGGGTGCCCATAGAAGTTCCACTAATCTGTAGGTATAAATTGTCTCCAAATTGAAAATAATTGTGGGTGAGAACAAAGTTACAGAGGTCAGACACTAGATTGGCTGTGGTCACATCACGGATGGTATTCCTGATCACTTGCAATCCATCTTTGTGTGGAAGATTAGTGTACAGAGCCTCTACATCCATGGTGGCAAGGATGGTGTTGTCAGGAACTTTTCCACTGTTTTATAATTTCCTCAGGAAGTCAGTGGTATCTCGAAGACAGCTGGGAGTATTGGTGGCATAGGGTTTGAGGAGGGAGTCCACGTAACTAGACAGTCCGGTGGTAAGGGTGCCAATACCTGAAATTATACATCATCCAGGGTTCCCAGGTTTGTGGATTTTGGGAAGTAAATAGAATAATCCAGGATGGGGCTTAGATGGTATGTCTGAGTTAATAAGGTCCTGAGTAGCAGCAGGGAGTTCCTTAAGTAGTGCTGTAATTTCTTTTGGAATTTCAAAGTGGGATCAGCGGAGAGAGGTCTGTAAAATGTGGCTTTGGAGAGTTGTTTGGCTGCCTCCTGTTCATAGTCTGACTTATTCATGATGACAACAGCACCCCCTTTGTCAGCTGGTTTGATTATAATGTCTGGGTTATTTTTGAGACTCTGGACAGCATAGCGTTCAGCGTAGTTGAGATTGTATCTCATTTGGCATTGTTTGTGTATAAAGTCAGTCTGAGCACGGTTGCAGAAGCATTGTACTTAGAAATCCAGACTTTCACTACGGCCGTCAGGGGGCGTCCACATAGAGGTCTTCTTTTGGTGTTGGTGGGTGGGTTGACAGAGTCAGACTGTTGTTCATAGTTGTGTTGGAAGAATTCCTTTAGACGGAGGCAGAGAAAGAAGGCGTCAAGGTCACCACAGAATTGTATTAAGTTTGTGGAGGAAGTAGGGCAGAAGGAAAGACCCCGTGATAAGAGAGACTCTTCTTCTGGGCTGAGTTGATAGTTGGAAAGGTTAACAATATTGTTAGTGGAGCTGTCGTTATTGTAGTTGTAATATCCTGAGGTATGAAGTAATTTGGAATATTTATTCTCTTTTCTTTTTTGTAGGAAGTGGAAGTATGTTTTATAAATTTCTTGTCTAGTACAAGTGAAACCTTGTTCTGTGGGGTCTTGCCCAGATGCCTGATTGTTGATTAGAATATCAAGTTCAGAGAGTTCATTTTCAATCATCTTTTGTTTATTGTAAAGAATTTTGATCAAGTGGTTCCTCAGTTTCTTAGAGAGCGTGTGGCATAGATGCTTGCTGTAGTCAGTGTAGTACGTTGACTGTAATGGGTTTTTCACTGTCAGTCCCTTGGGTACAATGTCCATTTCCTTGCATTTGGAGAGAAAGATGATGTCTGTCTGGACCTGGGCAAGTTGCTTCATGCAGTTGATGGATCTCCATTCCAAATGGCTAAACGTAGTACCTTGCATGTTGATTAGTAACAGAGAGAAAGCCGTGCTAGTCTGTATACTATCAAAACAAAAGAGCAGTAAAGTAGCACTTTAAAGATTAACAAAATAATTCATTAGCTGAGCTTTCATGGGACAGACCCACTTCTTCAGATCATAGCCAGAGAAAGAAGTTTCTGCAGAAGGAAGTACAAATTTGACTGAACAAGAAACTAAGCAGCTGGGACAAAAGACAAGTTTGTTTTAATTCATCCCTTTCTGTCCCTTTCGCACCTCTTAACAGTGCTTGGCACAGGACCAACCTCTACAGCCAGCACCATGCTGCCCAGGACACCCCCAAAGAGCAGGACCTGGGATGGCTGCCCTTAATCATCCAGTGGACAAGATGACACTGCCAGGAGTCCTGACTCCTAGTCTTACCTACTCTAACCATAAAACAAAGAAATCAGTCCTGTAGCACCTTAAAGATTTGAAGAAGTGGGTCTTCCCTACAAAATAAATACCTAATAAATAATATTGTTAGTCTTTAAGGTGCTACAGGACTGGTTTCTTTGTTTTGTGAAGATGCTAACACAGCCACCTCTCTGAGACAACTGTAACCATGTAAATGTAACTCACATTTCCTTGCCACAGCTGGGAATAAGACACAGGAGTCCTGACTTCCACCCTGCTCCCACTAACAGAGCTCTGTGTGGATGCTGAACTTTGGTACCTGCATCCACATCTGCAGAAACAATCTGTGTGTATCCACACCCTGGGATGCAGATACCCAAATTTAAAGGGGATTTGAAACATGGAGATATACATAGTTCACAGAACTGAAAGGGACCTCAAGAGGTCATCAGGTTCAGTCCCCTGTCCTCACAGCAGGACCAATCATCATCCCTGATACTTTTTTTTTTTTAAATCTAACCTGCCCCAGACCCTTGAAAGGCCCCTCAAGAAGTGAGCTCACAACCCTGGGTTGTAAGGACTCTAGCCACTGAGATTTCCCACCCCAAAGGGTAATCTGCCCACACTCTGGGCTGGGACCCAAGAGTCCTGAGCTCTGCCTGTGTCTGTGGCTCCGTCCCTTTCACAGACTCTTGTCAGTTGTCACTCAGTGCCTTAGATATTGAGTCTGTTCTGGTAGGGCTGTGGTCTGAAGAAGCGGGTCTGTCCCACAAAAGCTCACCACCTAATACATTATTTTGTTAGTCTTTAATGTGCTACTTTACAGTGGAGATCTTGTCATTTATGTTACCCCGGGATGGTCTCTATTTGTGTATAATATGAATATGGACTATCTAATTTGCATACATTGCGTCGCCTCTCAGCGCTATAGAACTTGACCAAACCCAGCCCCTCCTTGCCCTGCCCGTGCCGCAGTCCACAGTCCCGCCGCTTCCGCCTCGCCCTGCCCCGCCCCCGGCATCCACTCCCAGGCCTCCAAGGGGCAAACTACAATTCCCAGAGTACATTGCGCCTACGGAAAGCCCTTCCGGATACGATCCCGCCTTCCGATTGGCTCATCTTGGTTTCCCGAAGCGACCATTGGCTACGCGAGGTCACGTGACGGGAATCGGGTTGTGGGCGTTCTCGCTGCCTCTGCTCGCTTGGACTGAGCTCACGTGGATAGATCGGCTTGGTCGCTACGCTTTAGCTGGGGCCTTCAGCGGACGGAGTTGCTGGGGGGTTGGGTGGGGGCCATTGGCTGGAGAGGGTGTAAAGCCGGGGCGGGGAGGCGGAAGCTGACCTTAGCGGGGCTTGGGAGGTGGCTGGGGGAAGCAGTGTGTAGGTGGGGAGCTGCGCCTTGGGGTCTGGTTCTGGGACAGCGGGGAGCTGGGCAGGGCAGGGGCAGCTGGGGCTGGAGGGGGCTCTGTGAAGAAAGCAGCAGAGGCTGAGTGGGGTCTTTTTGCATTAGCAGGACGGGCAGATTGAGTGTGCGCACGGTAGGGTGCATATAAAGACGGTAGTGGTATTTGGAGTCAAGGAGAGATGTACCCTATGAGGACAAGGTAGTGGTCTCTGAGTGGAGTCTGAATGTTAGCAGGAGGGCAGGTGCGGAAGTTCTTCAGCAATGCTTGGGGCCCGGTGTCTACTCCTGGCTCTTCGCCGTTGTTCCTCTGCTCTTTGTCTTAAACATCCACAGGCTGCAAGGCTGAGGGTGCGTGAGGCGCTAGAGGCCCAGGAGGTGTCTGGTGATATTAAAGTGCAGGTGGGTGGAGGTTTTATGTTGTCACTTTACTTAGTCATTTCTGTTGTTCTTAATCCTCTAGCTCAACACTTTCTGAAGAGCCTCTTGTAGAGGCTTCTGCAGAGTAGTGGTGTGGGCTGTACTTCTGCTCTTTGAGGTGAAGGTATAAGCCCAACTGGAAGAGACCTACCTATGCTAGTTCTGTTTATGATAGTGTACTAGAAACAGTAGCAGGAGGTGCTTGAACAACACCCAAATAACCGGTAACACAGATTCATTTTGCCATTGCCTCTATGGAGCAGGAGTGTCCTATACTTGGCTTGCTCAACAAATTGGACACAACATGTACTAAACATCACAAGACCTTGAACCCTAGATGGAAAATATCAAACACTCTTATTTTTACTTTCCCTCCATTAAACATCTATGCCATATGCTTTTGTCACTGCAGGGCTGATCATCCCTGTGCTCTACTAATGACACAGCTTATTGGGTACAGCAATGAAATGAGGTCTATGAGATCAACGATTATGTGCATTTTTTTTCCCTTTGATCTCATGAAGAGGCATCAGGAAGAGATGCTCATCCCTCCCCTGGGCCATAGCCTCACAGATCACCTGGTATAACTACAGCTCTTTCAAAGCTGTTCCATCTTATTCCTTCATCACTCAATAGAGTAAGGCTGAGTCTACACTGCTGCAACTTCTTGGCTCAGGGGTGTGAGAAAACATATCCCTTCCCGCAGTAAATTACAACCCTGTAAAGTCTCAACATAAACCTAGCTACAACTCTGGGAGCCATGCTCCCGGCATGCTAAGCTACTCCCCTCATGGAGGTGGTTTACCTAGAATGATGGGAGAGTGCTTTCAAGTTTCAAGTGTAGACAAAGCCTTACACTTCACAAAATGAATGCACCTGGAGTACATGAAGATAGTTCATGGTGGCTATTGGCCAGAGAGACAGAATCAAGGTTTCATGGCTGTTTACTTTACCTGTATTTCCTCATTTTCACAAGTACGAATTTTGTTGAACTGGACGTTCTGGAAGGGCACACTGTCTCTGGGAAATCTTTAGCTTTGTGTTAATAACAGGTTTTGACAATTTTTTAAATTTAAAGTCAGCCAGAAAATTTTGTATGAATTTGTAGACCAGCCAAAACAGTGAAATACTTCTGTTAATTTTGTGTTTGTACAGTGCCTTGCACAATGCAGTCCTGGTTTAAGATTGGGTGCTATGACAATACAAATAATTATAGTAATATTAATTGGATTTCATTTATTCTGTAAATAAAGCCTACATTCAGAACCTAATCTCCTTGACATTGTTCTCTTTATTAAAGAAGTACCAGTGTACAGTAGGCATGGGCAACAAGACAGTTAGGAAACAGATTTCAGTTTCAAGCTTCCCAGTAATGATTGTACCTAGCAGTGAAGAATAACTACCCTTGACAATTACCATGACTGTGCCTTTGCAGGAATTGAATTCTGATTGCCTCATTGTTGCACGTAGGTTCCTGTGTTTAGTTGAAACCAGACCACCACTCCATTTTTTCTTCCTTCTCCAGGGCTGGGTACATTCTGTCCGATCCCAGAAAGAGATTTTGTTCCTGCATATAAATGATGGCAGTTCTTTGGAAAGCCTCCAGGTTGTAGCTGACCCATCCTTGGAAAATAGGTTTGCAGATTTTTATTCATTTAAAGACATTTCTACACAGATTATTGTTTAAGCGGGAGGAACTAGTAGGTGATGTAGCTGTATGACTCGGCTCCACCCTATCTGAGACCAAGGGCATTGATTCCCAGGCCTGGCATCTTGCCTCCTGCTGAAGCAGGGATGTGAATGCTTAGGGACAGCGCAATCAGCTGTGGCCAAGGGTGTTGCACTCAATTCAATAGCTGTCAGTTAAGGCACTGAGTTAATTGGTTCTGAAGCCAGTTGGAAGTAGGGGGCATTTTTAAATGAGAGAAAACAGAGGAGGAGTCCGGTGGCACTTTAAACACTGACAATTATATAGTGGCATAAGCTCTCATGAGTTACAGGTAATTTCATCAGATGTGTGAAGTGAAAGAGAAGAGAATTTGTGTCTAATCTTGGAGCTGCAGTGAAAACTTTACTTCTCTCCAGCTAGTGGTGGATCAGTAATGGAGAGCCTTCATCTGATAAAAATAAACATTGGGGCTTTCAGCTATATAAGGTCCTGTGCAGTTGTGAGATGGACGACTTGGTGTTTATACATTGAATAGTGTGAAATATCCAGACTCTTGGATTATGGGTTCAAATAAACACAGAGTTCAGCTTCTTTACATTCTTTATTGAATGCCAGTTGAAGAAAATGTGGCAAATTGTAGCAAGCTGCTTATTTGTGATAGTAGCTACTATAAGCATTGGGCTTGATCTAAATTTACCCAGATAAGTCAGTGTGAATCTCTCAAATTTAATGGACTTTTTGTCAGGCCCATAGTGACATATTGTTGATGTTGTTTTTGCAGAGATCTGACTTTTGGAAGTGCAGTAGAAGTACAAGGGAAACTGGTAAAAAGTCCTCACAGGATGCAAAATGTGGAATTGAAAGCTGAAAACATTCGTGTGGTGGGCCCCTGTGATACTTTGGTATGTTATTGCACTTGGCAGTCAACAAACAGGATTCCTTTTGGAAAATGGTTCATTTCAAAATACTCCAGTTTCTGACAGAGCACATATCAATCTATACCATTTTTAAAGTAATCTCTGTATTTAATGTTTTTACCATGTTTTGTGGTCTCACTTGATGTGGACCAGAGCCTTTTCATTAAGGATGAAACAATGGGCCTAGGAAGGAAACCGTGAAACTAACTAGGGTCTGGATTTGTTAAAGAATTGAGGGTCAGCATCTGCAACTGGATCCAGATCTCCAAAACTGCTCTGTGTGCTGCCACCATGAAGCTTACGTCAAGGTGTTTGAAAGTGATACTCACCTGCTGTGCTTGGCTCTTTTGAAAATCTGGCTGCTTGCGATGGCTCTGACCCTGTTGAAATTCTCATTCTATGTAGGTGCTCATATGGACCCCCTCACCATAGTATCTGTGAACTTTGCAAATGTGATCAACAGCTTTTCCCTTGTGGTCCATTCTCTTCCTGGCTCTCTTTGTAAAATCCGCAAAGTAAACTGGAAAAAATAACAAGAAGGATTATTTTCCCCTCTGACTTGTGTTGCTTATTGACCTTTAGTAAGCAGTGGTGATATTCCAGGGACATTAGTAAAATTATACTAACTGCAGGTTCTCATGGTTTGTTTTTTCCCTTGTCCTTTCTATCATAGATGTACCCTTTTAAACCACGAGAGAGGTACCCTCTGGAATACAGCCGGCAGTTCCCTCACTTACGATGCAGGACCAACATGCTGAGCTCCCTCCTGAGGGTACGCAGTGAAGCTACTGCGGCGATCCATTCATTTTTCAAGGTGCTCTGCTCTTTCCTTTGATTTTAGTTACAGGGTTTTCACATATACAAATGATGGTACCACGTAACACCCCTTCCTTCCCATTGTGGTTATGCAGTGGGTGACAGTGGAAAATGAGGAATCCAGTCTCTGAGGTTCTATTCTTATTTCTGGCACTGGCATATGATCAGCCTGCACTGGGAACTTATATTAGCATAGCCGCATCTCTTTAGCAGTCTGAAAAATGCTTTCCCCTGCCAGATTTTGCTACACCCACCTAATCCCTGTGCTGGTCATCACATCTCCTAGATGCAGGGATGCCAAGTGTTTGGGCCAAAAAAATTCACTCTCCTGAAGTGGTGAATGCATCATATTTGTTATGTCTTCCAATAACTGTATCAGGACACTTAAAAAGTTGTCATGCAGGACAACTCAAGCCATTTATAAACTAACACCTAACAAATACCAGTGGCTTCCAGTTGTTATTGCCTTGGATTACATGTAGGAACTTTTGTATTTACATTTATCCTGGCTGTAGAATACTTAAATAAGATTCTTTAAATAAATCACTAGATCCCTGGAAGGACAGCTCACATAGAAAAAAGAGCAGCTGTTTCAGTCTCTGGGATATTGCTTCCTTGTACAGCACTCCTGTGTTCCTTTGCTATGTTCCCTTTCAGCTGGAAGCGCACCGTGGAACAGTGAATAGTTAGATTTCTAAGCACAGTGTTAATAGCACATTTTCCCTTAGGGGTAATGGATTGTTCCTCCTTAGATGTCAATACCATTGCAGTGGGATACATTGTTCTTCACTTCCTAACCCAAACTTCTGTTTGTAGTTGTGGCCCCTCGGCATCTCTGACAATGAAGCCCTGTTGTCTTGGCTTGGGCACCCAGAAACTGGGGCACCTACATTTGATGGTTGCTTCTTTGGGAGTGACCTAGCATATATAAACAGTGGCAATGATAAGGTTAGAATTTGACAGTTTTGGCTCACATCCTTTGCTCAGACCACAACTCCTACTTATTTAGTGGGGAAAAATGGTGAGGAGTCCTCTGGAGCCCTTGAATCCTCCTTAGCTCTCACTACCTCTCCCTTTAAAGCTCTGTCTTAAAATGAGCCTTCTTCTAGGGTTCATCTGCTTTGTTGCTTTGGAGCCAACTAGAGGGGTCCCCTACCCCCATGTATTCCGTTTTGTTTTGTTTTATTTTTGTCCTCTGAAGCATCAGAAATAGCTAGAGCTGGCAATAGGCCACTGGATGTGGAGGTGCAGTACTCTGGGCATGTCTCTACTTACAGGAAGATGGATGCTCCAGAGGTCACTCTTCCACGGTTTTTGATTTAGCCTGTCTAGTGGGACCATGCTAAATGGAATGTTCAGGGCATCTGGATCAACCCCCGAGTTTTTCCCATCAACCTCTCACTGTGGGGATGGTGGGGAAAGTCTACCTAAAGTATGTTGACTCCAAAGACACTATTCTTACAGCTGGAGTTGCGTATCTTAGGTTGACTTTTTCCCCAAATGTAGACCTACTCTGAGAGGGCACCAAGTGTTCTGGTTCAGGTGTTTGGCCGACCTATTCGTGCTCACATGCTTAGTGTTTAAGGCTGTCTGTACACTGCGCTTTCCTGTCCTGCAACTTCTTGGTGCAGAGGTGTGAAAACATGTCTCCTCACCCTCAGGTGCAGCAAATTACAGTGCTGTAAAGTGCCAGTGTAAGTCAGGCTACGAAGGTGGGAGCTAGGCTCCCAGCACTGCTAGCTGCTTGTGGATGTGGTTTGTATAAAGTGCTGGGAGAGCTCTCTGCAGCGTTAAAGCACTGCTGCAATTGTGTTTTTATTTTGAAAGTAGCCAATTCAGTCATCTCCGTATGCAGTGTCAGGAAGGAATTTTGCCCAGCCCAGATTGGCAATGGTCTGGCGCAGGAGAGGAGGGATGTTTAACCTTCCTTTGCATGGCATGCGGGCAGGTCACTTGCCAGAACATCTAGATGCATGTCACTTAGTCATTTCCCTGCCAAACCAGGGGCCTCAGGCATTGGTGGACTTTAATCTCTCCTGTTCTCTGTGATATGTTATGGTATTCTGGTATGGATTGTTGTACTTTGATGCCTTTCAGGTGTTGGGTTAGCATGTGGGTGCTGGTGGCCTGTGATACACATGAAATCAGACTAGCTGATATGGCCGTCCATTCTGGCCAAAACTCTACAACTCTAATTAAAACTACATGCCGAGCACCCTAGCTCCAAAATTAGACCTGTGAATTATTGTTCAGTTTTCTGTCATAAAAGGTTGAGTCAGTCCTCCTGTGATTCAAAATCATTATTCTAGGGAGCCTTGGTATTTCAAACCTAGTACTTAGGTGACTAAGCCAAGCCTAGTTTTCTCCAGAACACTGTGCCATATCATAGGGATTTTAGGTTTGCTTTAAGATTGAAATATTTTGCCAGTTACCATACAGAAATTATCAGTAGCTTTATTGGCCACTTATAAGTAAACCTACTTAGTTAAGAAAAAAGACCAGATAGGCGAGGTTGTATCTTTGGATGAGCTTCTGTTAATGGAAGGTACAAGCTTTCAAGTTACACAGAGCTCTTCTTTCGCTAACAGAAGTTGGCCCAATAAAGTATTGCCTTACTTACCTTTATCTCACATATCCTGGGGCCAGCATGTCACATCATCACTTCACTATAAAACTCAGTACTGGGGTTTGTCCACTAGATGGCAATACCCTCAATTGTTTGAATTCACATGGCTGCAAATAAGATAGATGCATGTTGAAGAACCTCTTAGCCTCGAAGAGATTTTAAAAAGCAGTAGAAAACTGCTGTTAGAATTACCATTAAGCATGCAGTTATGATACAGTGTGTATGACTTATTGCAACTAGAGCAAATACTTCCCCTTTAGCCATTTTTCATGTGCAGGGAACCAGCTGTGTGGGTTTGTGTTTATATTTTGCAAGGTACTCATAGGATTTTGGATAAATAACGTGGCGCTGACATTATTATTGTGTCAAGAGACCCCCAACCGCACTTGGGCCACCATTGTGCTAGATATTTTACAGGAAGATTGGTCCCTTCTGCACACAGTCTAAATGTGCCCTTTCTATTGTCTCATTTGGATGAATGGCCTTTATTTCCTTCTCATGCTTGCTGATATAAATATATATTTCCTACAGAGATTTTGGCACTGTGGACTAGTAAATAATGAAGCTCTATTCCTATGGTAGAATTGCAGTGGTTATAGGACCCTTTGCAAGGTTTCCTCTATGGAGAGAACACACGAAGAATCTGGCACTAAATTTGGGCACTTCACAAATCCAGCTAGTGTTTTGCAGAGGCCATGGTATCTCTCACGTACTGTGGAAGCTATTCTAAAATGTTGCCTCTGGTCCTGAGCTCATAGATGAATCCTGAACTTGCACATGTTGAAATCTTCCTTGGAGCTGACACGCAATGTCCTTAGACTAGTAACTTTTAATCTTCTCTCTGTTTCAGGATAATGGCTATGTGCACGTTCATACCCCTATAATTACGTCAAATGACTGCGAAGGTGCGGGGGAGCTATTTCATGTCAGGGTAAGTTGTATTTGTAAAACAACTTTAATCACTGGATGTCGAAGGGCAGGGCCAGTTTTGTATGCCCTGTGTTTTATATACTTCTGAGATTTATTTGTGTAACCTACAAACTGTTCCTTGCCATACCAAAGGTGATGATTCTAAATGACAAACTAAAAGTTGCACCTTACATATTGCTAGGTTTCTCTGCCTTGAGTCATATAGAAAATTTTTAAAGAGAAAGTGGGGGTAGGGTGAGGATCAAATACCTTACTAACCAGGAAAGTGTGGCTGTAAAATGCAAAAAATGGAAGGAAGTCTCTGGGTCAGGCACAATTCAACTCCATGAAACTAAGTAGAATTTCCTGTTAATTGGATTGTGCTGTAAACCATAAAATGAATCCCTATTTTTCCCCACCAGCTTCTGATTTTTGCTGCAAATCTCGTGCCCTTTTGCCCCTTCCTAAAAGCTGCCTATGCTGTTATTTATTGGCTCTCTTCATCTGTGTTGCGCAATAAAGTTCAGTGCTTTTAAATTACCTTTCTGTTGACTTCAGCGCTTGTAGAAATTATTCCCATCCTCAATTAAAAACTCCTGAATGAATTTCAGACTAGCAATAACTAAATTTCAGTATTCCCCAAATTTGCAGTAACCAGGCACCCATAAAATTGTGTGCATTCTCATAAGCCTCTTTCCCAAAAGAAAATATATCCTTTGACCACAAAGTGATTGTATCTCCTCCCTCCCATTGGCTACAGCATTGCTGGTGAATCATCTCAAAGCAAAAAATTGTTGAGGTAGCAGAGTTGCCTGCTGCAGTGTCACATCTACAGCTCCCTGCACCTCATTAATCTGCTGGTCAGAAATCTCCCCGTACAGGTTCTTCAGGGTTTAAAAACTTGCCCTGCCCTGCTGACAACACCCTCACAAACCAGTCCACATCATGTGTATCCCAGCTTTCCACTTACTCTCGTACAGTTGACTACCCAGCAAAACTGCTGCTGGCTAATTGAAATACCTGAGTACTACCACAGGTATGCTGCTGGCTGTTACGTGCAAATTGAGATGTGGAAGCACATGACGCTTGACAATAAGCATATTCTACAGTGTTCAGTCCTGTAGCGTATCTTTGTTTAGTTTTCTGCACAAAGCTGTTCAGTGGTTCTGCTGAGCACAGGTACATCTTCTTGTGGTTGAATCTGGGAATTAGTTTTCACCATGTTGCTTGCCTCGTGTCCCCCCTCTGTGGGACTTGGGGTGCTCCCTTTCCATGACTCAGCCCTTTAGCCAAGTCACTGTGTAGTTATCCCTATCTTGTGCTACTTTCTTGATGGCTGGCAGCAGAACCCAGGCCCTCCCAGGGACCCTGTAATCAGCAGGCACAGTCTGCACAGTTCTGCTGCTGTTTCTACCGCCTCCCCACCCCACCTTTCTATGGCATTCTTCCCCAAAAGTCTCTGGGTTGACCCCTTTTCTCAGTAGCCAGGATTCCAGGAATTATTGTACCCTCCTGAGTTTCCAACTCACCGCCTTGTGGTTCCCAGACAGTGACAGCAGAGACCCTCACGGCAGCCCTCTTTTGCTCGCAGCTACTGGGCTTTATGCTGGCCAGCCTTACTCCTGGGCTTCATGATCAGTTAAGCCAGGCTCTCTCTAGGTGCACCCAAGTAACATAATTGACCCATTTTAGCCCCTCAGGGCTTATTAGGGGCATGCATCCTATTGCACCACCCCAGAGTTGTATAGAGTTAAATTGTGCAGTGCAGTAGTGTGAATAGCTAGGGTCACAAAGGCTCTGGTATAAAGGCTGATTGGGATGTGGAAGGATAGCTCTAATTGAGCAGATGGGGTCTGGGGAATTCATGAAAACCAAGTCCTCATTGACAGAGGCCCTGGGCAGACCATTTCAGTTTGTACCTTGATTGTCTCCTCTGTAAAGGACTGTGGGATTTGTGCTTGAAAGGTGTTGTGCATGTATTACCCTATTAAATAATGTAAATGGACATATGGTGCAGGCTCCAAATCTCCTCACTGTTGGAGCAACCTTCTGATGGGGTGCAAGGTCCTCTGATTCTTTGCTTTCTGCACTGGCACCTGAGGAAACACAGGATCCCAGCTTGAGGTCTCTGTCCTGATTATCCCCCCACCCCACAAAAAAAAAAAAAAAACTTGTGTGGACTCAGTCCTATCTACCAAAGGTGCCACATCTCCAGCCAGCACCTCCCATGTCTGCTTTGTTCTCTTGGAGCAATAAAATGGTTGACCAGTTAGAGGAAAGTCATGGGCGATAAAACATTCAGTAGACGAAACCTGTGAGATTCTTGGCAAGATAAAATAAACCGGCCTACACTCTGTATGTTTAAAGTGAGATGCAGTGTCCATCTCTTCACTGAGGGTTTCCCTCCAGTGCACCTCCAGTGCACACTTCTGCTCATCTGTGTCCAACAATAACTTTATAAACAAAACATGTGGCTGCCTCTTGCTGTGGAGGGGAGCAAGATTTTTAGGTTATTTTACATTAAGGCCCTTACAGCAGCAGCACTGTACTGCTACAGCTATGTCATTAGAAGGTCTCCTATACAGCTGCTCTGTGCTGGTGGGTGAAGACTCTCTTGTCAGCATAAATAAACTGCCCAGTGAGCATCAGTAGCTGTCTTGGTGGGAGTGGCTCTTCCACATGGCACTGACCACACTGGTGCTTTTGTTGGTGAAAAAGTGGTGAATTGGGGGTTTGTTTGTATGTGGCTTTTTCAGACTCCTGACCAACAAAAATTTTGCCAATGGAACTACTAGAGTAGACAGGCTAAATTTTGGTTACTGCTCAGATCCCCTGATGATGGGCTATCTTATAAAAGCATAGACCAATAATGAAGCCGTCTACAAGCATATAACAATAATTGCATTCAAAGAAAATGTATAGCCTTTGGTTTTGAAATTTATGTTCCACACATGACTGGGATATAAACCAGTGTCATGTTGCTTCTTGACCCTTCCATTGCATATGCTTCTGCTCATAGTCTTCAAGCAGTAGGCAAGTAAAATAGATAAGAGGATGCTCAGTTTTTCAGCTGTTCAGATTCATTTGGTAACATTGAAATGGGCAAAAGTTATAGAACTGTAGCTCTTCTGTTCTTAGAAAAGGTTGCAAGCACTGGAGCCCCTGAACTCTGTTGGAGGGAATCTTTGCCTCTCAGTTCACCATCTTTCATATCTATATTCCTCTAACTGGGAGTGTTAATCCTCTAACTGGGAGTGTTAATCCTCTAACTAGTGGTGTCTGGTACCTGACAAGGGTCACGCATGACTCCCAGATGGTGGGAAGAGAGGCTAAGGGGGAGTAGATACATTATCAGAGATGATTTTTTTAGAGCAATGGGAAAAAATAAAATCCTGCTTTAGAAAGAAAGTGTGAGGATTTTGAAGGCATGTAGGCCTCAGTTTTTCAGACATTTTTAACCTCATAAGATTTGGATTTGTTTACACATGCAGCTTTGGTATTGTCTTTGTTTAGTTTTGTGTACACATATTAGTCTGAGCATGGGTTGGGTTGGGATGTTCCCATCCTGGTGCTAAGCCTATGGGTCGGTCTCTGTCTTGTTTGTCAAATTATTTTAGTTAAGGAATTTTTAAAAAATTGAATTCAGAGACAAAAGTGAAAGGAGGTGGGAAGCACAGAGGATACAGAGAAGCTACAGTTGTTATGAACCTACAAGAAGCCATCTCAGCTTTGATACTATGCAGTTTGCTGCAGTTGGGTGGGTCACTGGTGAGTCTGAAGGCATTCATGGCAAAATCCAGGAAAACTGAGAATATTGGAGGTGCAGTTTGGTTATATGAGAGCAGATTTCCACATTGCAAACTGTCCCAGGCAGCCAGACCCTAGCCCTTCTACCGAGCCTCATAGATCTTAATGTGACTATACACAGTCACTGGAGTCCCTCTATTTGAGTCACTTGGCATGTTCTAAGACCTTAGATTGTAACCTCTGCAGGGCGAGAACCCCTGTGTGTTCATTCCAGGTCTAGTACAGTGGGGCCTGGTTCCTGGCTGGAGCACTATTTAAGCACTGTTACCATTCAAGCCCATTTATCCAAATGACTCAGAGGGGTGTATTTTTACTTTGACATTGCAGAAGAGCAAAACTATGAGGTCATGGAACATTAGTGAGTTTGGGATAATTCACATCCACGCAATTGAGGATTGGGATAACTTGGAAATTTACAGGGACCAATTACAGTAGAACAGTCTCTGAGGAATTATGTCAGGCAGCCTCCACCCACAATTAGTGTATATTGCTAAACTTTCCTCCCTCATCCACATCAGGTCAGCCTTAGCTAATTATGAACCTCATAACCAGTACTTGGATGGTTTATCTCAAGAACTTGGTCAGGGATTACATGCTCTCTGTGTGTATTGTTCTGTCAGGAAGTATCCACCAAATAACCTCTTCCCTATTCGTCTAGAAGTTTGAGCTGCTCTTGCTTACATAGGATGAGATGAAACTCTGTTCTCTAATTCTAGAGCTAGACATTAGCTCCTTACCATTGTTTCAGTACATACACAACACAAACTATTGACAGTACAGGAAAACAACCTATTGGGGAAAATGGTTACTAACCTAAGTAGGAGCTTAGTGTAGATGCAGTGAATGTCTGTACTAATGTTTCCCTTCCAGTCGGTAGCAGATCTGTAACATGGGTAGTTTGGTTGGGAGCTGACTCCAGGGGTGAGGCTTTTTGATTATCATAGAACTGTAGGACTGGAAGGGACCTTGAGAGGTCTTAGCCTTGTCCCATGCACTTCTTGGAGATTAAGTATTGTATAGTCTGGGGTGGCCAAATTGCAGCTTGCAAGCTACATGTAGATCTTTCACAATTAAAGAGCAGCTTGCGGAGTCCCCTACTCTCTTCACATGCTCCAACTACCAGACTGTTGATGAGGGGGCTCAGGTTTCCTGCCCTGTGGTGGGTAAGGGGCTTCTGCCCAATGGAGAAAGGGTTGTGGGAGCATCTGCCCAGTGGGAGACGCCTTCCAAAGGTAGAATTCCTTAGCCCCACTACCTCACTGTAAAGCTGGAAACTTAGCAGATGTGCCCCCCCAGGGGTGAAGCCCCAAGCCCCCACAGGCACTCCTGGCTCTTGGACTTCTTGAAGGTTATCATATGTGTCTCAGAAGGTCAGTAAATTTGGCAGCCCTCATCTAGACCAGTCCTAGCAGGTGTTTATCTCCTCTGCTCTGAAAAATCATCAATAACACAGATTCCACAGCGTACATAGACAATTTATTCTACATTGTAACCACCCTGAGAAGTTTTTCGTAATGTCCATTCTAAACCTCCTTTGTTGCAATTTAAGCCCATTGTTACTTGTTCTGTCCTCAGCGAGAGAGCAATTTTTCTTCCTCCTCCTTGTAGCAGTTTGGCACATGCTGCAAGTTCAGAGGGTTTTCAGCAAGTGTTGAAGTGAGTTGGTGATTATGAAAAGGTAATGCTGGTCTGTTCTATTTTTGATGAATAAAATTTTTGCTTGTTCCATAAACTGGTGGGGTCTACCTAACCCAGTGATGGACAACCTAAGCTAATGAGTGGATCACATGAGTGGCCCTTCTTTATCTCAGTGAGCCACAAGATTGTCGTAACCAAGATGGCTTCCTAGGATAGGGTAGTTTTGCTATCTGCACTTGCATACCTGGAATTCATGGGGTGTCCCACTTGAACTGTAGCGGCCCTTTTATTGGGTGCAGAGGGAGTGCACAGCTCTCACAGTCATTGTTAGTGTCGTGAACATGCACCTCACTTCGCGTGCCTTGGCTTTAGGAGTGTGTGTCACTTTAGTGGTGCCAGTAGGGGAGAAAACTGTGCAGAGAGAAACCAGTGAAATCTGGCAACTGTGTACGTAGGCAACTGTAAACAGAATGTCTTGTGGGCCAACGCATGCCCACCACTGACCTACACCTAATCAATATGTTAAGGAGAATCTTTCAACTAAGCCGGTGAGCAAATGGGATACTGTTCTGCAATAGGGTATAACTCTTCTCATTTAGATGTAGGCCTTGCCTCACAGGCTCTGTGTTTTAAATAGTTTTCACTGCAGAGTTCACTTGGGTAACTGGCACCTGGGTCTGAACTTCTGGTAAGCCTCACCCAGGTCTGAGCATTCTCACGACAAAGCCCTACCTGCACTATTTCTGCACTCACTCATGTGCCTAGTGGCATATTTGTGTTGCAGAAACCTGTGGTTCTTTTCCAGGCAATTTCTGTGGAATTTGTCTGTCAGTGAGGAATTGTGGGATGGTATGAGAGGACTTCTCACTCCAGTGATCTGGACTGCAGCTCCCCTACAAAGTGGCCAGCTTCTGCTGTAATTTAAGTGGATTTGGGATGATGGCCCACAAATACAGTGGGGTAAATGAGCCCAGACTTAAAGCACTTCCAAAGCCAGGTGAGAGGGTTTACTCTGTGTGGGTAGCAGTGGAATTTGAGTTAGAGCTGTGCTTAGTTGTCCAATGTCCTATAAGCATGGGAGATGAGCAATTTGGATGGGGATTAAAATTCTGCCTCTTGAGATGCTATTAAAGCTTGATATTTCCACACTGGACCAGAGCAATGACTCCTGTGGTCCTTGCAGGGTTTTTTCCCCCTTTGTCCCTTCTGCTGTTAGAATTGTAAGGCGTGCATTTCAGAAGCAAGTCTTGTGGTGTTCCTAGTATAAATAGTTTTGTAAATAGCTTTGAGCCAAAGTAATATGTCCATTGGTATCAAGATAAATAAAATTTGATTTTCTTTTAATTTTTAATTCAGTTTTTTATTTGAATTAAATACAAGGTTTTTTTAAATTTGAAATTGATCACATATGTTAGCCTAAAGTACTTATAATCTGTTAAAGATATTTAAATTAAAATACAAAGATATTAAGTAGTACTACCAGATGTTAATGCAAATCAGCCTACTGAACTGTTGGAAGGCACTGACAAAGGACCAGGAGTCAGAGTCTGTTGAAGTGTTACAGTAGCTTTTGACAGCGTTAGCCTTGTCTGTGGGTGTAAAGGGAATGTTGTCTTCAGTTCAGTTTATTCAGCTGACTTTTTGTTCAATGATCAGTTCATTCAAAATTAAGAAATCGATTTGGAGATGGAAAAGCAGAAGTTTATTTTTCCTTTTCCAAATTTATGAATAAAAATTGGTGAGATGATGAGATCTAGCAGGTCTGAAAACTGAAGCAATCAGTTCAGTTTGTTAATTGACAGTACTTCCTTTGTTTAATAAATCATTTAGTCTGAAAAGCAAAACATGTTCTGTTTAAAAACCATGATAAACATTTTCTTATGGTTCCACATATGATACTTTTATGTAACTAGAAAAAGAGATGCTGTTTTCCACTTTGAATTGAGTTTCTGTCCATATAGTACCTGACCAAAATCACGAGTAAAAAATTAATATTTTGGTAAATAAGAAATGTATTACTCAGGACTTTTAACACAGTAAATGTAAGGTAAGTTATATTTGCTCAAGTGAATATGAGTAAATATAGTGTATCCTTATGGTTAGCCAAAAAAAAGGTATCAATTTAATATGAAATATATATTTATTTAGTAGCAAGTCAACATGTCCTAATGCAGTAGTGTCCGATAGTAATTCAAGGATCGCCACACTTGTGGTTGTGGTCCTTCCATATTCGTCACACGTGTCTTCCCTAGAGCCAGGCACCCTGGAGGAGCTGCGCAGGTGTCAGAGCCACAGGGGTTGCTGCTGCCATGCGCTTGTCCCACCAAGTGGTGGGGGGCACGTGTGGAGCAAGCAGAGGGCAACCCATGTGTACAGCTCTGCGGAGCTGCATCTGAAGGCTCCAAGAGCCACATGTGGCTCCAGAGCCCGGAATTGCCACACCACAGTGCCCTGTTCACTGCATGTGGTAAGTAGTGAATGTATTGGACACTGCGGTTGTAATGGTTACCAAAAAATGAGACTGAGCCTTTCTTTGAAAAAGAGCTACAAAATAATTCAAAACAAAATAAAATTGATTTGAATTAATGCTGCTTGTTAGTTGATTTATGCCAAGGTTAAAATTAATAGTTAAATCAGTTCACCCTGCTAGAGTGCTACTGCTGGTATATCTAATCTCCTTCAGGAGATACAGGTTTGCAGCCAGAGCTCTGTCTGGATAAGCTATCTCTCCGGTAGGCGGCTTTGCTGGCATAGCTTCTGCCAGCTACAGGGTTTCTGTAGTGTAGACAAGCCCTAAAATGAAGGACACCCAGCTTCTGTGAAGTGTTAGAAGGTCAGTGAATGTTTGCAAAGCTTTGGCGTGATGAAGGGCTAAGGTCTATTAATTATAATCCTAAAATTCCTTCTTGCTGAGGTAAGAAAGTCCATTGATACTTTTTTGCTGCACAGGGCTTTGAGCATAGGATATGGAGGGGAAGATTTTGCTGTGGGGTGCCTGGTCCTGCTATCTGCCCCACAAACAGCAGGTATCCCACTATCAGAAATGTGGTAGAACCCTAATATTGCAAATCCCCGATTTCTGCAGTAGCCCAAGTAAAGTCGACCCATAGTTATATCAGCCTTTCTCTTTGCTTATTCTTAGGCATTGTAGAAGAGCGAGGGACATAGCTGAACTGAAGTTTTTGTTCCATTATAAAAATTGATAACGAGTTAACAGATTAAATAGAGGGGAGGAAGGGTGATAGCCAGGGAGGCTGCTCCAACCTGACTTGGCTGGAGCTGGTCCCCCTGCTATGGATGGGACTGCTCTGGCTGGTGAAGAAATCTAGTGAGTAATCTTGAGGAATGGGATAGAGGAAGAAGATCTTAATTGTGAGTGTGTGTGTGTTTTAAAAAAAAAAAAAAAGAAAGAAAACACACACCCTGGCATTTTTTTACACAAAACTGGTAATGGAGCAATATTCAACCCCCTTCTCTTTTATTTTTAAATCTAGGCCTTTCCCCTAATAAAAATGTGGTCTCTGCCTCTGCCTGAAGAGGCTTTTTATGTTGCTTTAGCACTAAACCAGCTAGATGTTCCAGGGTGTTTCTTTGTGTGCAAATTATTCAATGACCTGAAAAGATCTGCAAGAGCCTGAAGGAAAGGTCATTTGTGTTTCTGTGCCTATATCATCTCCATATCACTGGAGCCTTTGTTAAAATAATAGAATAACAATGAAGACTCAGTAGACTATTTCATTTCCTTTTTTTCTCATTAGCATAGCACTTTTTTCTAATGGAATCAAATTAATTTCCCTGTGAAAGGAAAATAGCGTTGATTAAAAAAAACCTTAATAAATTGGAGGCACCTTCCATAGATGAAAAACAACCTCCCTGTTTTTTATCAGACTTACCATTGAGCCTTTCTGGTAATGATGTATAAAAACCAAAATATTCTAATGGTAGACGTTCCTAAAGATTTTATTTTTCATGATCTTTGTGAGGTAGAATGAACGAGCCTGTAAGATTCAGAGCTTGATTGAGCAATCTGGGTTTGTTCTCCTGTGCAGCTTTCCATGTCGTTCAGAGCCTTTGATTTTGGGTGTCTTGTTCTCTTAAAAGTTTAGGGCCTGATTACTTCCCAACCACCCTCCAAGGTTCTGAACATTTACAGCTCCAATTATCTGTGCATGTTCAGCTCCTTTGAAATTTAAGTCCCAAGTATCCCAGTCTGAGCTCAGGTTACTGTTGAAAATTCAAGCTTTTACCTCTTTGTGTCTTGGTTTCTCCATCTGTAAAATGGGATGAGTGGAGGCAGTCCCTCCATGTGCTCTGTGTTGCACCTTATGATGTCATTAATTGTGGTTTATAACTTGTGTGTTCAAATTTAAACACAATTTGGCAATTTTACATCAACAGCGTTACATCTTCAAAATATCAGATAAAGCTACTCCCTGGAAAATGTTTAAAAGATGGTCACCAACTTGGTCTGCAGTCCTAAATATAGCTTTCCACCCCATCTTTGTCGTATTGGGTGTCATAATTGTTATGTTGATCCCAAAAATGAGACACCATACATACATTGCTGCACAATGACACTTCCTCTGTGACTCTTCCTACTACAACCCTGCCTTTTGATCATCTCGCAATGCAAACGATGCTCTCTTGCACTTAAATTGCACAACTATTTCTGTAGACTTCAAGCAAAATTCAGAATTGTTGACCTGCTTTTAGTCCTACAGGCCTGTATAACTGAAGTAAGAGGAGCTGCATATTTTTAGCTTTCCCCAAGGAGTCCGAACCCCATGGTGGCATATGAATGTGCACCCATGCCTCTGTTACAACCTACATAGCTTTATCATTGCACTTTGCATTCCACTAATGCTTGAAAGCACCAACAACAGTCAAGGGACTGAGGCACAGAGCAACTGAGGCTCTTGCTGGGCATCTTTGGCAGAGCCAAGGAGCTGGACCCAGTTCTCTTGAGTCTCTGTGCAGTGCCTTATCCACAAGACCTTCCTCGCTCCTTTCTGCTACATTCAGTAGCTTTATAACTTGGTGTCTGTCTTTTTAGTTTCTGCTACCACCTCAGTAAATTATTTCAGTGCCATTGAATAACCTTGGGTATGCAGCAAAGCATTAAGGGCCATATCATGTACCTGGCGTGCTTCCTAGCACGGAAGTCAGGGGGAACCAGCCGTCTGACAAAATTTAGTCTAGTCATGTGCTTCTAATGTAAACACTTAAGCTCACGGATAAATTGACTCATCTGACTAGTTTCATTGACTTTGATGAGACAGGTCACGTGAGTAGACAGACATGCAGGATCAGCAGGGGCATAATTTTCTGTGTACTATTCTAACTGTTTAATCTTCTAAGGCTGAAAGCTAAATCTAAGGTGCGGGAAGTCCTCATCAGAGACATGCTGTTTGCAGATGACGCTGCTGTTGTGTCACACACACAAGACCAGCTTCAAAAACTGCTGGATCGGTTCTCCAAAGCGTGCAAGGACTTCGGGCTCTCCATCAGCCTAAAGAAGACAAATGTGCTTGCTCAGGACATTGCTGTTTCTCCGTCAATCAGCACTGACAACTATACGTTAGAGGTCGTCCACGAGTTTGTTTAGCTCGGGTCCACCATCACTGACACCCTGTCCTTGGAGACTGAGCTAAATAGGAGGATCGGTAGAGCAGCCACAACTCTGTCCAGACTCAGCAACAACAAGCTGTACACTCACACCAAAATGCAAGTCTACAGAGCCTGCATCCTCAGCACCCTCCTTTACGGCAGCGAGACTTGGACCCTGTATGCCCGCCGGGGAAAGAGGCTGAACGTCTTCCACTTGCGCTGCCTCAGGCGCATCCTTGGAATATTGTGGAAGGACAGAGTGTCCAACACTACCGTCCTCGAGCAAGCTGGAATCCCAACCATGCACACCCTCCTCAGGCAGCGTCGGCTCCGCTGGCTTGGCCACGTCCACAGGAGGAAGGATGGAAGGATCCCGAAAGACATCCTGTATGGCGAGATAGCCTCTGGCAAAAGACCTCACGGACGCCCCCAGCTGCGCTACAAAGATGTTTGCAAGAGAGACCTCAGGGAAGTAGACATCAAGCCAGACAGCTGGGAGGAGCTGGCAGACGATCACAGCAGATGGAGGCAGGAACTATACAAGGGCCTTCAGAAGGGTGAGTTGAGGATTAGACAGCTAGTAAAGGAGAAGCGAGCCTGCAGAAAGCACAGCAAGGACCTGCCAGACATCCATTATGTATGCAACAGATGCAGCAAGGACTGTCACTCTCTTGTGGGTCTTCACAGTCACAGCTGACGCTGCAAATGAGGATGCCAAATGGAACTACAAAGAGCACGTTCCATAGTCTGTGTAGACTGAAGGATGCTACTAACTATTCTAAAGCAGAATACATTGGTGGCTTCAAATAATGCTTATCATGCAGTTTCTTTTGTTGTTGGGCTGGTGGGGGAGGGTAGGATGGGTATGTGAATTTGTTATACACCATGTTTCATGGCTGGTTTAACCAGGTACCCATAAACTGTCTGTCCCTCTCTGCTCTCCCATAGATGCAATTTGTAATAAGTTGTTACTGACTTACATATATTTACATGTCAGAAGTGTCTAGGGTTAAGAATTTGTTTCTGGCATATTTCCAACTTTGGAGTTGATTTCTCTCCCTTTGCCCTCAAGATTTCCTTTAGGCTGCTTCAGTGACATGATACCATTCTGTCACCCCAAGGACCTGTCTGGACTGGAGATTAGTTCCAGGTTATTGTACAAATCCTGGCTTTCCCATCTACATTAGGAGTTTGCATGGTGTAGCTATGCTGAGAATTTGATGAAGTAGGTCTTACCCACTAAAGCTCGTTACCTAATGAATAAATTTGTTGTTCTTTAAGATGCTGCAGCACTGGTTGGCCGTTGGCTTTTCCCATGCTAACATAGGTAATTGCAAAGTTGAGAAATGGTCCCAAACTGGTTTTGAAATGAACTTTGTTTGAATTATTTTTAAAACCAGTTAGACGATGCTCCTTGTATGAACAAGTCCCCACTGTATCACTGTGCTCCTGGAAACCTGGGACTTGTCCTGTTGTTTAGTTTTATTTGGATTGAAGCAGCTGTAATTTTCAGAGGATGGGGGATGAATGAGAAATCAGAAGCTGTGTTCCTTAACTAAGGATTAATACTCTGGCATATCGTGCATTCTTGCCTTACAGACATTGAATAAAGCACAGCAGCCTAGGGAAAACTCCCTTTTCTTCAATGTTCCTGCGTTCCTGACAGTCTCGGGACAGCTCCATCTGGAAGTGATGGCTGGGTATGGAAATTTTTCTTGACCTAAAGGCACCTCATAAAATTTGGTTGGAGTTTCTGTCCAGTAGGCTTTGTTCCACCTTCCATGTGCTTGTCAAACGCCCAGTTGGGCTGTATATTAAGGTCAGAGCTGCAGAGTCCACTTTACTGTTTGGAGAAAGCTGGATTCCATTTGAATGCTGGAGAATGGGTCAGGGTGTAAGTTTTCTGCCCTTAGTTTCTCTTTACCTTATCCTGTCTCTGTTTCTGTCTCTTTTCCCTTTGGTTGTGTGACTTCTCTCTTCTTCCCTCTGCATCTCCTTCCCTGCAACAACGCGCCATACTTAACCATGCTTTCACTCCCAACACCCCATCCCCTCTTTAGGGCTGTGAAAGTAATCAACAATTGAATAATCAATGATATTGCATAGTGTTGTCATTCCACCTCAGTGTCAGCACCCCGAGACTGAGAGGTGTGAACTCTCACATCTCATAAAAGCCGCTTTGTCAGTCTGTCTGCAGACTTGAGCCTGGTCTACACTGAGTTTTCACAGTGATTAATTTAATTGCTAGATTAAACCCGTGGGGGGGAGGGTTTCCTGATTTTTCCAAACCCTGAGCAGAGTGAATTTGATATACACTCATAGGGAGGTGTTGTGAGACACATCACCTTCATATTAGTGCACGTAACAAAATTCAGGGAGTTGGGGTGAGACTAAAGGGCAGAGGATTGTGGTGTGGGAGTGTGAGGTCTAGGGGCTCAGGGCTGGGACAAGGGCTGCCAACTCCGTTGGACTGGATGACATTGCCACCAGTGGTGTCTAGTCTGGGAGAGTTGGCAACCCTGTCTGGGACAGAGGGATGGGGTGCAAGGGCTCCGGTTGGTGATGTGAACTTCAGAGTGGGGCTGGGGCAGAGGGAGGGTTGCGGGGGTAAGAGTGTGAGTTGGGACTGGGGAGTTCTGTGGCCTGGCCATTCCAGCTGTGGAAAGTGTGTGTGGGGAGACAGGTTGCCTGGGCTGTGGCAGGAGGAGTCCCAGTTGTCTCAGCTGTGTCAGGTGGGGGAGTCCAGGGCCACCAAAGTCACTGCAGGGAACATCTGGGGCCATGTTGTTGTGTGGAGTGGGTGGGTGTTTGGGGCTGGACTGTCACAGGGGCAGGGCCAGAGAGGGGCTACCCATGATACCTAGGCCATGGCAAAGGCAAGGCTGGGCTGCCCATGCCACAGCAGAGTTGGGCCCATGCAGGGCTGCTGCACTTCACCCATGGTAAAGTCCTGACTGAGGCTAGATGGCCCCTGCTGTGGCAAGTTGGAGAGCCACTGGGGGTGAGTCATCTCTCCCCCAGCTGCCACAGATTCTTGCCCTGCGCAGGGCTAAATAGATAAATGTGTGACTAAGCATCTACAGAGGACTTGGTGGGTGAGGCCACTCATGTTTTGGTGTCCATCTGTTGATACAAAGCTGTTTCCCTCATTATAGGTGGGTTGCTCTGATTTAAGTCTATTTCTACTGATTGAGTGAAATCAGTATAAAAACTGGATATACATCAGTCCTCGGAAAGACAGCAGTGTGTCTGCTTACCACTCAGCGCACACTCTGGGAAGGTTATCATCACAACCATTGGGGGAGAGAAGCCTTTATTTCCAGCAAAAGCTTTAGTTCTGCAATACTGAATGTTTAATGAGAACAACAAGAAGTCTTGTGGCACCTTATAGACTAACAGATATTTTGGAGCCTAGGCTTTCGTGGGCAAAGACCCACTTGATCAGATGCATGAGTGGCGGGGGGGTGGTTTCAGAGGGGTATTTAAAGAGTCAAATGAGAAATGAAATCCTGAAACAAAAAATTGTAATAAATTGCAGCTCAGAGATTTCTCTCTCCATTTGATTTTTGAAATTTTTTTGTTTCAGGATTTCATTTCTGATCTGACTCCTTAAATACCCCTCTGAAACCCCGCCCCCACTCATGCATTTCATGAAGCGGGTCTTTGCCCACGAAAGCTTATGCTCCAAAATATCTGTTAGTCTATAAGGTGCCACAAGACTTCTTGTTGTTCTCGAAGCTACAGACTAACACTGCTACCTCTCTGAAAAATGTTTCATGGTGGTCTCACAAATACATCACACAGGCTAGAGCAAGCTCACAAGCCAGGTGTATGTTGGGAGACATTCTGGAGTAGTCCCTAATGCACATTTGCTTCAGGGTCATGGGGAGGAGGCAGTTTGTGTTGCTGTTTGCCCATTGGAGAACTGAGTGTAATAACTTGCATCATGCTACTGTAACAAAGCTAATTGACTGTCACTAGATAGAGCCCAGGCCAGAGAGATGTAAAACTTGTTTAGCCCTGCATTTCTGTTGAACTCATCTTCACTGTGGAACTATATCCTAAATCTGTCCTCCTGCAATTGATGCAGTGGCATCAATTTAGTGAGTCTGGTGAAGACATGCTATATCAGTGGGAGAGCACTCTCTGGTTAACTTCTTTACTCCATTGCCCCGGAAAGCATCAGGTAAGTTGCAGGGAGAACATCTCTTGTCAACACCAGTGTAGTAAGTGGATATCTACTATGTCAAGTTCAGTTATGTTATCTGTATCAGTGAAGCAACATGTAGACCAGGCCTAAAGATGAAATCCCGGTCTTGCTGACAACAGTTTCAGAATCCCCGCTTGCTACAGTAGAGCCAAGATTTCATTCCTGGAAATTGAGGCTATAAGATACTACGGAAATTTTACTTTTCTCTGCAAAGTTCTGCACAAATACATAATTTTTGCAGATGTGGAGACAGATTATCTGCAGATATCTACATCCACATCTACATATGCAGATACCCGTTGATATAAAGCAGATAACTTCAAATTTGCAGGGTTCTGTCTCTGTGCCTTGGGCTCTAAAAGACAGATGTCCTCTCTCTGCACAGATCACCACAGCAGATACAGTCAGCTTTGATGCTCAAGCTAAGTTTTCGTGACAGTGGGTATACATGGCAGGATATCCTTAACACGCTCTCTAACTTGTTGCCCCTGCTGTTCTGACAGAAGTGGAACTTACTGACAACCTAAGTCTATTTTGTCCTCTATAGCGGTTATGTCACTTTGGGGAGCTGATGAAAGGGTTGAGAGAAGTTTCGGGGGGGGGGGAGGTATTTTTAGGCACCTCTGAAAGAAAATGGGATTATATTTGCGTGTGATCAAATTACATCTGTGCCCGCTGACCTGTGTTGGAAGATGTAGTCCTATAAATCAAATAACTATGAAACGGTATTTTAACTTAACATCTCCATTAAATTAGTCTCTCTTCTCAGAAGAGCACACAGTTTATTCTGGGACTGGACTGAAAACTAATTGAAGAAATACTGAGTCCTTTCTTCTGAACTATTACTCCAGTGGCATCATTTAGATGTTCCTCATCTAAAAGGAAAAAAGAAAAAGTGGGGCCTTGTCAGCAGACAGTCCAGTGTATTGTAGCTTCATGTTTTGTTCTGCATAATGTCATTTTTGCAGCTCCTTTAAATAGACCAAAACCAACTAAATGTAGATGTTCTGTATTTATCCTTGATGATCTTGATCTATAGCTGTTCTGTGACCTTGCTCCTCTTCGTTCATTCTGCACAAAATATTTCTGATGTTTCTAACGAAATCTTCAAAAACAGACCAACTGAGAAGACCCTGTGGGATCAAAAATATAACTGTAATATAAGAGCTGTCATGCTGGGTCAGACCATGGTCCATCCCCACTATCCAATTGCCAGTGGTGGCCGATACAAGAGCTTCAGGGGAGTGTACAGAACAGCGTAGTTCGGGAGTGATCCACCCATCTTCTGCTTCTGGCTTCTGTGAGTCAGAGATTTAGAGTTGCCCTTTTCATGGGCTTTTATCCATGACCACTTTGACTAATACCATTGATAGGTCTATCTTCCACGAGCTTATCTAGTTCTTTTTTGAACTCATTTATGCAATTGACCTTCACAACACCCCATGGCAGTGAGTTCCACAGATTAATTTTGTATAGTGTGGAAAAAGTACTTACCTTTGTTTGCATGACATCTGTCTCTTTCATTAGATGACCAGTGTTTTTTCTATTGTGTGTAAATAAACACTTCTCTATGGGGGGAGGGAGAAGAAAAAATGGGTTACCTGTCACTTGTAAGACCAACAAAACAAAGCAGCAGAAATGTAGCATTTTAACGACTAACAAAATGATTTATCTGGTGATGAGCTTTCATGGGACAGACTCACTTCTTCAGATCGATTTCATTTGCAGTACAGACTGACATAAGTACGGAGGAGCAAAAAAGAAAACAAATTGCAGTTAAAAACAAGCAAATCAAATAGGACTGAGGAAACTGGGTGAGAGGTGGAGGGATGTTAATTGTCTTGTCTGAGATCATTAGGAGCATCAAAGGAAGGGAAGCAGTCCTTGTAACGTGTGAGGTAGTTGAAGTCTCTGTTCATTCCAGCCGTGTCTACACGTGCACGCTACTTCGAAGTAGCGGCGCCAACTTCGAAATAGCGCCCGTCACGGCTACACGTGTTGGGCGCTATTTCGACTTTAACATTGACGTTAGGCGGCGAGACGTTGAAGTTGCTAACCCCATGAGGGGATGGCAATAGCGCCGTACTTCGAAGTTGAACATCGAAGTAGGGCATGTGTAGACGATCCGCGTCCCACAACATCGAAATAGCGGGGTCCGCCATGGCGGCCATCAGCTGAGGGGTTGAGAGACGCTCTCTCTCCAGCCCCTGCGGGGCTCTATGGTCACCATGTGCAGCAGCCCTTAGCCCAGGGCTTCTGGCTGCTGCTGCTGCAGCTGGGGATCCATGCTGCATACACAGGGTCTGCAACCAGTTGTCGGCTCTGTGGATCTTGTGTTGTTTAGTGCAACTGTGTCTGGGAGGGGCCCTTTAAGGGAGCAGCTTGCTGTTGAATCCGCCCTGTGACCTTGTCTGCAGCTGTGCCTGGCACCCTTATTTCGATGTGTGCTACTTTGGCGTGTAGACGTTCCCTCGCAGCGCCTATTTCGATGTGGTGCTGCGCAACATCAATGTTGAATGTCGACGTTGCCAGCCCTGGAGGACGTGTAGACGTTATTCATCGAAATAGCCTATTTCGATGTCGCTACATCGAAATAAGCTATTTCGATGTAGCTTCCACGTGTAGACGTAGCCTCCATGTGTTAATGTTGAATAGGTACTCAGAAATCTCTCGCTCTAATCTGCTGTTAAATTCTCTGGCTACGTCTACACGTGCACCCAACTTCGAAATAGCTTATTTCGATGTTGCGACATCGAAATAGGCTATTTCGATGAATAACGTCTACACGTCCTCCAGGGCTGGCAACGTCGATGTTCAACTTCGACGTTGCTCAGCCCAACATCGAAATAGGCACAGCGAGGGAACGTCTACACGGCAAAGTAGCACACATCGAAATAAGGGAGCCAGGCACAGCTGCAGACAGGGTCACGGGGCGGACTCAACAGCAAGTCGCTCCCTTAAAGGGCCCCTCCCAGACACACTTTCATTAAACAGTGCAAGATACACAGAGCCAACAACTAGTTGCAGACCCTGTATATGCAGCACGGACCCCCAGCTGCAGCAGCAGCAGCCAGAAGCCCTGGGCTAAGGGCTGCTGCCCACGGTGACCACAGAGCCCCGCAAGGGCTGGAGAGAGAGTATCTCTCAACCCCCCAGCTGATGGCCGCCATGGAGGACCCCGCTATTTCGATGTTGTGGGACGCGGATCGTCTACACGTCCCTACTTCGATGTTGAACGTCGAAGTAGGGCGCTATTCCCATCCCCTCATGGGGTTAGCGACTTCGACGTCTCGCCGCCTAACGTCAATTTCAACTTCGAAATAGCGCCCAACACGTGTAGACGTGACGGGCGCTATTTCGAAGTTACTGCCGCTACTTCGAAGTAGCGTGCACGTGTAGACGCAGCTTCTGTGTTCCAGGACACAAGTTCTCAGGTCTTTAACAGAGTGGCCCACTCCATTGAAGTGTTCGCTGACCGGCTTACGTGTATTGAGTTTCTTAATGTCTGCTCTGTGTCCATTTATTCTTTGGCAAAGGTTTTGCCTAGGCCGTCCAATGTACATGGTGTCAGGGCATTGTTGGCACATAATAGAATATATAATGTTGCTGGAAGTGCACAAGGATGTGCCTTTGATCTTGTCACTAACATGGTTAGGTCCAGTGATAGTATCCCCAGAATAAATAAGTAGACAAAGTTGGCAGCCAGGTTTGTTGCAAGGAAAAGTTCCACGGTTCGTATTAGTGTGGTGTAGCCTGTGATTGCTGGTGAGAATGTTTCAGGTTAAGAGGTTGTCTATAGGAAAGGACAGGCCTGTCACCTAGGGCCTTCTGGAGTGTAGAATCCTGATCCAGAATGTATTGTAAGTTGTTATTGATGCATTGCAGGAGTTTGAATTGGGAGCTATAGGTGATGACAAGTGGTGTTCTATTGTTGATCTTCTTGGGCCTATCTTGGAGTAGCTGGTTTCTGGGTATTCGTTTGGCCCTGTCAGTTTTTTTTTGTTTAACTTCTCCTGGTGGATAATTCAGTTTTATAAATGCTTGGTAGAGGTCTTGTAGTTTTTGGTCTCTGTCAGTAGGATCAGAACATACGTGATTGTATCTAAGAGCCTGACTGTAAATGAAGGATCGTGTGGTGTGAGCTGGATGGAAGCTGGAGGCATGTAGGTAAGTGTAGCAGTCAGTGGATTTCTGGTAGAGGGTAATGTCGATGTGGCCATCAGTGATTTGTACAGTGGTATTAAGACCAGGTATTTGTACTGCGGTAGTAGGACCAGTTAATGAGGCAAATTAAGTGGGATGTTTCTCATCCTGTGAATAAAAAAGGTGGGAAATTTGCCTGAATTAGAGATCTTAACTATCTTATGCATTAAAATTGTCTTTATTAATTGATCCTACTAGTGACAGGTTTAACCTCTTCCTCCTTACCCCAGCTATATAAACCTTGTATTCTGTTTTTCCTCTCTCTCTTTTTTTCATCTGAAGAAGTGGGTTTTCCCTACAAAAGCTCATGACCTACTGAATTTTTTAGCTTCTAAGGCGTCACAGGACTGCTTGTTGTTTTGCAAAGCTACAGACTAGCACAGCTACCCTTCTGAGACTGGTAAAATGTCTGCTGGGACTGGCCACTCCTTTTGGGGTGGACCTTTTAACAACACAGAGTAGGCCTGAAAGGTGACTTGCTTGGTGTCATACTCCTGAAAAAGGGCTAGCTTTCAGGAGGATGGGAAATGCTGCTTTAAAGGGAGATGAAATTTGATACATAAATTACTTGTTAATTATGCAGCAAATGGAAGAGGACTCCCCTCTGTGTTCTCTTCAGTCACATTATTGTTCTGGCTTGTACAATCTTAAATACTTTTGGCTGCAGATGCGTGAATGATATATACTACCTATAAAGCATTCCTGCTGTTCAGTGTTACCAAGCGTAAGGTGTAATTGGCTAATTTATCTTGAATCCCTTTGAAACAAAACTCTTCATGAAGTGTCTTGTGCAACATTTTTCTGACACACGCTGATAATACAGACTTGTAATTAGGTGGAAAACTAACGTTCATTAATTAGGCTGGGACAGACACTTAATTGAAGCTATAAAAAGTAACCATGACATGTCTGGTTTAATTCAATTACTGCACTTTCCCATCTTGTTTGTAATTGCTCTAGTGATTTTTAATTACTTTTTTTATTTGGTAGGAGGGCAGTTTTAGTGGTTGAAACAGGAGACCTGGGAATTGAGTCTCCTGCTCCGAACTTCGCAGCTGGCTTGGACAAGCTGTTTGATCTCTCTCTGTTCATCTGTAAACTGGGATGACATTCTTGTGAGGAGTAGAGTCTGCACAAGAGATGTGCTCAGTGTGCAGTCAGAGGGCAAGGCATCCTCTAATTCAGGCATATTGGGCATGGTGCAGGGGCTAACTGGGTGAAATTAGCTAGGCTGTGTTATGCAGGGTGTCAGGCTAGAGGATCATAGTGGTACCTTTTGGTTTTAATACATATTACAAGCAGTAACCAGATTGATAGATTATAAATTCCTCTGAGGAAAGGCGCTCTCTCTGCCAGTTCAAAGTATAATTTCTCTTAAAGGAAAGTGAAAAAAGAGTTGCTTTGTAAAGAGAAGAATTATCAGCTCTCCCTTTCTCTGATTACTCAGTACTTTGCTAAGCTGTAGCAGATTAGTAGGTGTTAAGGCCAGAAGGCAACATTGCGTCTGTCATTCTGTGAGACAAAAGCCATAGAACTTTATCCAGAACATAGGGCCTAGTAGGACGCTATCATGGATGCAGATATATACCAGTCTTGTAACATAAAAAGGTTTCCTCTCTCAAAACTCAGCCCAAACACTAGTGCCCGGTTCATAAGGAGCCAAGTCTGTCTCAGTAACTGACTCTTCTTAGCTTAAGGCAGAAGGGAAGCTCTCTTGCTGCTTCCCACCACTCCCTTAAACTAAGCCGGTTGCATCACAAATAACCAAGCGCTGCTTGCACCCAAAGGAAAAGAAAGTGAAAGGTCATGTGTAACAACGTCATCTGGTGAATATTGCCATAACCTTTTTTTTTTTTTTTGAATTTTTAATGTAGTCATTTGTTTACAGTGCATGCTCTAGTTTTTGAGATCTTCAGGGTATAGACATATAGATCCAGACTTTTAAAGATGCCTCCATCTTGTTTCCATTTGTTCATCAGTGCAACTGTACATGCAATTTTTGAATGCTCTGTGTGTCCGCGTGCAGTCAGTAGAACACAAGGGCTGCATCACAGTTTGGAAAACTGGCACTAAAACACTTTAAAATCTCTTCACTGCGTTTTGGGGTGGATGTAAGTTCTTTTTAGCGTAAAGGAGAGAAATGGGGCACAACTGGATTCATTAAAGGCATGATCTTTGCTGGAGTGTGTGCCCCTCCCATGATTGGTTTTGAACTTTGCTAATATGTTTTATCTGAATCTGAGGACCATTTTGTATCATTCCTGTGTGAAAGGTCCCAGTTAGTGAAGATATGGGAATGGTTATCTGAACTGATGCTTAAAACTAGTGGGCTGTCCTTCATCAGAAAGATATGGGCTGCCATTGCTAATCTGGAGGTTTTATTGATTTCTTTTTTTTTAATTAAATGGTGAAAATCAAAACCAGGGAAAAGCAGACCTCCAGTGAGAATAACATATCACATCATTATGTAATAAATACAGAAGACTAGTTCTTAGAAGATCTCAGTTCTGTTTGTTGTTCATCCACAAACTTGCAGTAAGATTTGTAGCGATTCCCTTCTCTGGGCCATGGTTTCCTCATCTATAAAATAAGAGTGTGTATGTGTGTTATGAGGCTGAATTTATTTTTGTATGTGAAGTGCTTAGAGTCCCTAGGGTGGCGCATAATCTACTGGGATTTCAGTAGGGTCTTTGATACAGTTCCATATGGGAAATTATTAAATTGGAGAAGATGGGAATTGATAACGCTGTTCAGCGATGCCGGAGGCAGGGGTTACACAAGGGCCTTCAGAAGGGCGAGTTAAGGATCAGACAGCTAGCAGAGGAGAAGAGAGCGCACAGAAAGCACACTAAGGACTTGCCAGACACCCACCATATCTGCAAGAGATGCAGCAAGGACTGTCGCTCTCGTGTGGGTCTTCATAGTCACAGTAGACGCTGTAAATGAAGTCCTCAATTGAAACTATAAAGGGCGCGATCCATAGTCTACGCAGACTGAAGGATGCCTACTACTACTACTGGGGATTAATATGAGAATTAAAAGGCAGATGAGGAACTGTTTGATGTGGGGCTCCAGGGAGTCATGTTGAAAGGTGAACTATCCAGCTGTAGGGAGGTTTACCACTCGACTTCCTCAGGGACTGGTTTTGGGACCAATATTATTTACAATTTTTATTAATTAGCTTGTCGCACAATGTGGGTGTGTGCTAATAGTACTTACAGATGACGCAAAGTTGGGAGGTATTGCCAATATGGAGCAGAGCTGGAATGTCATACAACATGATCCAGATGACCGTGAATACTGAGTAATAGAGATGGGATGAAAATGAATAGTGAAAGATCATGTGGTTAGCAACTAACAGACTTTAGCTACAAGTTGAGGACACATCAGTTGGAAGTGACAGAGGATCAGAAGGACCTCAGTGTATTGTTTGGTCACAGGATGATGATGCACCATCAGTGTAAGGTGGATGTGAAAAAAGCTAATGCACTCCCAGGATGCGTCAATCGAGGTATTTCTAGTGGAGACAGAGAAGTGTTAGTACCTTTGAACAAAGCACTTCTGAGACCTCACCAGGAATATTGCGTGCAATTCTGGTTTCCCATATATAAGAAAGATGAATTTGAATTTGAATGGGAGCAGTTGCAAAGGTGGGCTACTAGGATGACCCAAGGAATGGAAAACCTGTCTAATGAGAGGAGATTCAAAGATCTTGTCTTGTTTAGCCGAACCAAAAGAAGTCTGAGGAGCAATATGATTGCTCTCTGTGAATGCACCAGAGCATAAATACCAGAGGGGGAGAGAAGTTACTTCAGTTAAGCATCACTGTAAGCACAAGATCAAATGGTTATAAACCATCAATAACATTAGGCATAAAATTAGACAAGGGTTTCTAATGGTCAGAGGAGCAAAGTTCTGGAACAGCCTTCCAAGAGAGTCTGTAGCGGCAAAAAACCTAACCAGTTTCAAGACTGATCTTGATAAATGTATGGAGGGAATGGTATAGCACATGTTTTCCCAAACTGGGGGGTGGGGTGGGGTGGGGTGTGATGAAATTCCAGGGGGGCATGAGGTGACCCAGCCCCCCCCCCCCCCCCCCCCCGTTTCCCCAACACCAAGAAAGAGCCGTCCTTTGCTTCCGGCTCTCAGCCCTGCCATTTTATATGGGTGACCTGGTGCAGCCGTTGTGAAAAGTAGGCAGCCAGCAAAGACCCATGTGGAGCTAGCTGCCTCTTGCAAAGGTGAGTGAGTGTGGGTTGTGGGGGAGGAGGAGGAGGAGGTTGCGGGTGGAGGTGCCTGGCTTTATAGGAGGGCGGGGAGAGGGGCTTGGGTGGGCAGCTCACAGGGCTTGGCGTGGCTCAGGCAGCTGGCCAGCTTGTGGGACTCATGGGGCTCAGGTGGCTGGCCCCAGCAGCATGGGGCTTGGGCAGCTCAGGCTGGTGGATGGGTTGCTGGCCCCAGCATCATGGGGCTCAGGCAGCTCAGGATGGCAGGTGGGTGGCTGGCCCTGCCAGTGTGGGGCTAGAGCAGGTGGCTCGGGTGGCTGGCCTACAGCTGGGGCGAATTGCTGGTGGGCGGTAGGCTGGCCCCAGCAGTGTGGGGCTCAGGCGACCATTGGGCAGGTGGACGGCTGGTCCCGGCAGCTGGCGGGCAAGTGGGTGGCTGGCCTTGGTGGTGTGGAGCTCGGACGGGCAGCTCTGGCAGCACAGCTCTCAGGTGTGTGGGAGGCCGGTGAGGGCAGCTCTGGAGGCTGGCATGGGCCTCAGGCAGCTGACCAGCTGGAGCTGTACCAGGCAACCACAAGGGGCCAAGAAAAATGATTTGTGCTCACTTTTAATTTTAAATAACATTTTTTTATCAAGCTTTTGTGTTTATTTCAAATTACAAATTGAAATTTTTGTTAAGGGGAGGTTGGATGATGGTAAAGAAGAGGTGAAGGGCATGAGGGTTTCTCAAAAATCAAAGGGGTGATGTGATGCCAAGGGGTTTGGGCACCACTGGACTATAGCAAGACTGCCTAAATGGCACATAGCCAAGCTTCAGCTTCTAGCTGCAAACTTCTCCAACAGCCAGGGATGTGACACTAGATGGGAAGGGCTTGTTCATAGGTATGTGCTCACGAACCTTGCCCGTGTGCTCAGGATCTAACTGATCACCATATTTACAGATGGGAAGGAATTCTGCTCCTGGTCAGATTGGCAGAGATGCAGGGGGGAGCTTTCGCCTTGCTCTGCAGTCTTGGGCACAAGGCACTTGCTCATGTTAAACTAGTGTCGATGGTGGGTTCTTTTAACTTGAAATTTTTTAACCATGATTTGAGGACTTAAGTAACTCAGCTGGAGATTATGGGCCTGTTATAGGAGTTTGGTGGGTGAGGTTCTCTAGACTGCTATTTTCAGGAGATCAGACTGGATGCGACTGTAATGATCTTCTTACCTTAAAAATCTGAATCTATCCTACAGTTTGATAACCCTGCAGCCTGAGCCTACAACCTAAGAGTCGGCTGACCCGGGCCAGCTGCAGCCATGCATCTTTTTATGGCAGCGTAAACGTACTCTGCTGCTCTCAAGAGAACTGGGAATTCTGTTACTTGTATCTCATTCGAGCCTAGGAACTCGTTGTGGTCAGCTTTTCATGCTTGGGGAGAGCACCCCATAAGTATACACAAAGCTACTTCACTGTTCTCCTTCAGATGTCTCCTCAAAACTCTCCTTTGTTGCAATATGTTATGCTGCCAGTTTTATTTGTCATGCCGACAAATATTGTTTCCTTTCCTTGTGTTCCTCTAGCAGTCTGTTGTCTTGTAAGTCATGAGCTAGGAGAATTCTTTCCAACAGCATTGTCATTTGTCTCATTTTTGGTAATTACTGGACCATGGAAGTGCGCTCTCCTCCAAATGGTAATGTCTGAATGTCTGTAGCATAGATGGAAATCAGAAAGGAGAGAGAGAACTGATCGACAGCATGCACGTTCCTTTAGTTGGGATCATATGACACACTTCAGAGCCCTTTTAATTTTTTGTGGTTTTATTTATTATTTTAACCATCTGTTTATCAGAATGAACATGGACAAACTTGTGATCTGATTTTATCAGCTGTTAATCCTTTTCAGTTTATACTGGTGGTGGGCAACCTTCAGCCCAGTGGGGCTCCATCTGTGGCCCACAAAAACCCAGGTTGCTCCCCTTCCTCACGTGCCTCTCATGCACTGAGGCACCAGAGCCCCCCTCCTACCTGCTCCTCGGCCACCCTCCTAGCACTTGCGGCTCGCACAAATCACCTGATTTGATCTCGGCCGTCTTCTTCCACCTCCTGGAGCTGGGGCACTGCAAATCAGCTGTTCAGGAAGCTCTGGGGAGCATGAGAAGGAGCAGGGACGGAGCACAAATTGGGAGAGGCCACGGAGATGCAGGGGGAACCCCATTAGGCTGCTTCAACCCACTCGTGAAGGAGGGCCATTCACGTGGCCCACTAAGGATTTGTGGTTGCTCAGCACTGGTTTATACCTTTACTAAATCAATCCAGTCTCAGGAGTAGCCATGTTAGTCTGTATCTGCAAAAACAATGAGTAGTCCTGTGGCGCCTTATAGACTAAGATTTTTTGGAGCATAAGCGTTTGTGGGCAAAGACCCACTTTGTCAGATTACACGTACGGTGCTTGCAGTTCACACCTTTGCATGAATATCAAATAACTCTTTATCTCTACTGGGAGAATTCATTTTTTCCCTGTGCTGCATGCCGTTAGAGATAGAAGGAGATAAAGAATAAACTGAATGCCCCAGCTAATCTGGATACGTGGTATTGTCTGAAATCACAGTTATATTCTTGTGAGAGTTGGGGAAATGAGGCTGTTTAAGGCATTGGCCTATTGTTGTGAAGGTCTCTCCTGAATTAGAACTTCCATGAATCTGCAAATCTTTGGGTCACGTGTAAAACTTGTTGCTTTGAATGTAACCTCCACCTCCCCTGCCAAAAACCAAATTAAAAGGTGTTGGTGTTTTGTAGGAAGGATTTTCATGAAGGAAGATGGTGCTCTGAAAGGTGCTCGGTTCCCACACTGACATAAAGGATGGAAATTTTAAATAGATTCTGTGGAAGGCTGTTGGGCAAATATCAAACAATGACTGAGGCAAGATTGGAGTACATTGAAGGCACGTGATAGCCCAGATGTGTCGCTGGAAGTAGGGATTGAACATGAGACCTCAGGGTCTAAAAACAGGAAATTAAATGCCTGAAATGAAAGGCCAGTAAACCTATGTGGTCCAGCCACGAGATGGAGACTGAGAGCCACTCTGTGTAAGAGGAGGTTACAGCTGTGCTGCAAAATATTTCCCATCACTGCTAGCAACTGTTCAGCTGCACCAGTGATGGGAGCCCCCATACACACCAGCCTGCAGTAGCTTGAGGCATTTTTACCACTACAATGTCAGTTAAACCTGCTGAAGAACAGGTGTGAGTGATGTGGTAGAACAGCACATCTCCGAGATCCTGATATGTTTCTTATTTACAAAGAAAAAATGTCTAGCACAAATGTGGATGGCAAAACCCAGGCAAATGTCATATGTTTGTCTGAATGAGGCTGACTCAGTAACAAAGAGGTGAGAGCTGCCTCACTTATCTCCAGGTGTGTTAACTCTGAAGCTTAATGGTGGTGGTTTTACTTGACAGAGCTGATAACGCTTTGCTAACAATCAGTGTAGCAAAAACATCTCAGCTATTCTGGTGGTGTGGGAGGAGCTTGGACAGTGTATGCCTATCCCTACTCCTAGCCTGAAATCTCCCTCAACTTGTGTGTAAACTACATCTTGTTTATTTTTGCATTGCAGTGCATTTACCCAGGTGTTCACCTTTGGCCCAACGTTCCGAGCTGAGAACTCTCAAAGTCGCAGGCATCTGGCAGAGTTCTACATGATAGAAGCGGAGATATTTTTTACTGAAAGCCTTCAGGATATTATTCAAGTAGGTGTCCATCTGTGTGGGATTGTATTGGAGCTTTTTCCTCCACTTATTGTGCTCAGCTTTAGGCAGTGCAGTTGAACTCCACATATATCACAATTTTGTGCCGAAGACAGTGAAGCATTTAAGGTCTCTTTGGGCAGAGGAATGGGAGGAAGGGAAATGAGGAAGTTGTTGAGAGAAGGGCTGGTCCAATGCACTCGGAATGAGCCATTGAGTTTTCTTTGATGGGCTCCAGGGCTGCCCTCATTTTTCATACAAAGGGACAACTTGCAGAAGTTACTATTCAAAGCATGCAGTGTTCCACCTGGATTGTATCAGAAGGCCAGGACACTTAAATCAATGCTGAATATTAAACCTGAGATGAGAGCCTTTTGCACAAACAGATGCCATCCTCTGGCATAGTTTACATGTCCCTGTTCTAGTTAGCCTGAGGAGTTTACCTCCTGCAGCTTATGGGGACTAGTCAGTTCGACGGAAAATAAAGAATTAGGATCTTTCAGAATTTCTCAAGTTGTACAATTCAAAAATAATACACAATTCTGAAAGGTTTATGGGTTTTGCCTTATTGAATGGAAAGGAGAAAACTTGGCTCCCTTGGCTGTGAGAATTGTTTCTGGTAATTGTCTTGCAAGACTGTAATTTCTCAGGGTTCTCCCCACCCCCTCAATCTCTGACAACTGTTGTCAGCACTGAGAGAAATTCTTCTTCCTATGTCCGTGGTTTATTCTGCAGGTCATATCTGGATTGCAAAAGACTTATTCTTGTGATGGTCTTATTTGAAGAAGTAGAGTTCCTGTTTCCTGAAATCTCCAGGAAAGCCATTAGAACATATCTGACAGCTGCACTAAAGCCTCACTTAAATCGCTGTTTAGAGAAACTGATCTTAATTGAACACCCTTGCGTAACTCAGTGCTCTGTGCAGTTTTTCTGTTGAAAGTTTGTCCTCACTGAGTTTGGTGCTCTGTAAAGCAGCAGTGTCCAACAAGAATTCAGAGATTGCCACACTTGTGGTGGTTGTTTTTCCATATTAGCCACACTTGTGGTGGTTGCTTTTTCATATTTGCCACATTCTCCCTCCTCTAAATAAATGCCCTCCCCTCCCTCAGAGCCAGGCACGCCCCAGCCCCTCTTGTTCTAATTAAATGCCAGCGGTGACTCACTAGAGCTGCCTGGGTTGTTGCCACCACGTGCTTCTTCCACCAGTCGGCATGTGTGGAGCAAGCAGATGGCACTCTCCACATGTGGCTCTCCTGAGATGCTGCATTTAAAGGCTCCAAGAGCTGAGTGTAGCACCACAGCTGTATTTGGCACAAAGCAGTGTTCTATTCACCGTGTTTCAAGTGACGAACATATTGAACACTCCTGCTGTAAAGGATTGCCAGTTAAAAGCCCGGGTGACTAATGACCAAATTTGCATGTCAGGGTACTTCAAATTGAGCTACTAAATCCATGCCTTGGCACCAAAGTAAAGAGAGCCTGTTTTTTTTATTCCTCAAGTGTAAACTTCTTGCAACTTCCATCAGTGTCAGTGGGGAGTTTTGGGTGCTCACTGCTATTGAAAGTCATTTGTCTAGAGGCCTAAACATGAAAATAGGCCCTAACTTCAGGCACCTACATGTGGAATTTTCGGTTCAAGTCCCAACTCTGCCCTGCTGCCAATGAGGCTGAGGTCTTACACAGAGGTAGTCCATCTGGGTGTGTATGAGCACAGGAGCTTTGCCTGTTCACTCCCTGAATTCTTTGATTAAAAACAAGGGGTGGTTACTGCCATCACAGGAGTAGTAGCTTTGGGGCTGTAGATTCATGTCCACCTGCAAACTGACTGAGGCCACATCTACACTTACTGTAGAAGATCAGCTGTTCTGGGTCGATCTTTTGGGTTGTGCAAAGCGGCACGTTCTGGGGTCAACACTGACCTTGGAACTCCTCGCAAGCTGTGGGTATTAAGGAAGGTTGATGGGAGCAGTGCTCTTGCCGACCTTCTGTTGTGAAGACAGGCGTGGAAGTATATAGCTGCAAAGTTGTCTTTTTCGGTATGAAATTGGCATACCGGAAAGTGCATAGCAGGTGTCGACCTTCCAGGCAAGTGTAGACAGACTGAGAAGGCAAGGCTTATTTCACAAAAGCCACCAATAGCTCATACTACCTTTCATTCAGGACCTATCAAGACATGCTAGTTTTTTTTGTCATCCTAAAATGAAAGGCACTGTGTTGCATTACACAGTCCTCAGTGCCATCACAATGTTGCCAGCAGTTACGATTTTAGCCCGTCTCTCTGGTACTCATTGTCTTTTCATAAAGCTCCAGCTGCAGGAGTTACACGATTACATGGGAGCCTCAGTTTTCATTTACAAACTGGTCAGTTGCTAGTCCTTGAAGTCACAGAGAAAAGGTTAAAAGCATGACTCATTTCTAATCTGAAGGGTCAAAATCCAGAAGGCTGATAAAAAGCATCCAAAATGTATTATTTAACAAATAAACCCTCGTGATGATGTGGGTCTTGAGTCATGGTTTCTTTGCTTATGGTTGCCCATCCTGTTTCCACGTGTTGTTCTTACAGTAGTTGGTGACTAGGTGTCTTCAGTTATGACTTTCTGCTCAAGCAAGGGTATCACTTTAGAGCAGATGAAGCTAGACCGTCGTGGCTCTGGCTGCAGTCACATGGCCATTGACAGACATAAGAGCTGGACTTTATGCTGAGCAGTTTTTGCAGGTCTGAGTGTTAATAGTGTTCTTGGAATTGTCAACGGTGTGTGCTGTATTCACTCTACCGGACAAACAGGACTGAAGTGGATATTTGCAATGATTTAATAGCTAGTGCTGCACTTATTCATCTGATGTGATGGTTGCAGGGTCTTTAAAGACAGAAGTTCCCCCTTCAAGGAGTCGTCAGATGCTCTGTTTAAGAAGGTATCATGAGCTTAAATCTTGTTTGAAGTCCACTATGTCAATGCAGCCCTGTGGCTGAGAGTTGGCAAAGTCAGATTTAAGAATTTTTCTTATTGGGAACTCGACTCCCTTGGTCCTATCCACTATATGTCGTCTCATATGATGAATCCCTCTATTCAGATTCATAGCCAGCCCATGCCACTGTAGTGTCTGAGCACCTTCCAGAAGTGCAGCAAAGGCTCAGTCCTGCTCAGTGTTGAGTGCTCTGATTCCATTCTGGCAGAAAACTCAAGCATATGGCTTGCCTTTGAGTATGTGAGTCATAGTCCCATTGGAAACAATGGAATTGCTCACATGCTCAAAGTAAGGCACATCCCTAAGTGTTGTGGTGGATCTGGGATCCTGCAAGGTGCTGAGCACTCTATCAAGGCTGCTGACAATCATGTCATGTGGGTTATTCTGTCTCTTCTTCTCCTTGAAGGAAATTGGGCCATGTCACAGACTAGCTTGGAAATGTAGCCAGAAGCTAATATCGGTATACGTAAGTAGGCTGCTAGAGGCTTCTGGTAGATTGTCAGGCGTCAGGCCAAAGGATCCATGCCAGGAGCTACCAGAGGAGTGCACCAACAGCACACTAATAGGCACACACGGCTGTTATCGCTGTGAGAGTTGGGCTGGAGAATTTTTAAAAGCTACAAATAGAAACCCTTAGCACAGTTTGGGGGAGCAGCTTTATCCCCATTTGCTTCCTCAAGGAAAATGCAGCTTCTTGTAGACAGACAAATGCCTTTTCTGTTCTATTATTTAACCCTTTCTGAGGTCCTGGGGCCTGTTTGAGTCCCTTCTGCCACCTTTCACTTTCCTCACAGCTCTGCTGCTCTGTCAGCAGTACTCTGTGCACTACGTGCTGTGTTTGGACTGTTGAGAAGCGGTGGAGGTTAGTCTTCACCCAGGAAGATGGGTTAAATGTGACAGGTAGCTGATCAATGGGCAACTTGGCAGGACAGCCATGTCACTCTATAGACCCCCTTTCTTGCTCCACCAGAGCTGCTCCCACGATACTGAGCTCCATCCCCCATTGACTTTTTCTTTGCCCATGGTGGGTATGGTCCAGAAGTCAGTGTGTCAGCCTTGGATTTGGGAGACTAAGGTTCAAATCCCTGCCCTATTACAGGCTCCTTTTTTGATGCTCTGTCCTTGGTCCGTCTGTTCCCCATCTGCAGTATTGTTCACATAAATATATTACAGCTGTAAGGCACTTGGATATTGTGGTACTGGGGGTCATATAAGTCCCATAGGAAGAGCATCAAAGAAACCAGAGTGGCCAATCAAACTGTAGCTTTGAACAATCTGTACTCACAGCCTCCAATACTGCTTTGGTATGTTTCCACATGAAAATGGAGTTTAATAAAAACATTTAATGCTGGAAAAAAAACAAAATACATTTTTTTCCTTGGGAAATGGCTTATTTTTGTATCACCATAAAACACTGTCAGGGAATACAGTATGTACTAAAGTGCATAATCCCATGAATAGTCTTGATAGCAGACATTTTCAATGAGATCTCCAAAAACCTTGCAGAAATACTGATTTGGTTTAAAAAAAAAAAAAAAAAGTTACAAATATTTAAAGCAGAATTACTTGCAGTCTGAGATGTCTCATCTTTTAGTTAATGTCTGAGATTGGGCTGGAAATGGTGGATATAAAATCCCATTTAATTGGTGAAAGACTAGATTTAACCTCTTAACTAATTAAATGAAAGACGGGTTGGCTGGGGAGGCCAGGGACCAAGGCTGCTCCTACCCACCTGGAGTGTTCCTGCTTACAGTGCCTGTGTGGGTAAGGAGCATCCCCCATCTGTAGTGTCCCAGCCTGTGGCACCTTCATAGGCAGGGGCATGCCAGAATAGCCGGTATCTGCAGCCTCCACAGCTTCCCCTCCTCCCTAGGGCTGCCATGCATGGAGTTACTCTAGCCATACCAGTTAACCGTAACCGGTAAGCCTCATCTGTTCAGGGCAAAGGTAAGTGGTTAACTGGTTAAACTTTAACATCCCTATTGGAAATAGACTAGAATTTACACCTTCACTCCCTTTGTCTTCAATGTGGAAGGTGAGGGGGCGAGAGGGGAAGGTAAAGAGAGGATGAGGTGCAGGGAGGAGGTACAAAGCCAGGACTGACTGGGACTGGCTAGGAGATGATAATGGAAGTGGGAAACGGGAGGCAGGGATGGGGAAGAGGCCAGGATTGGTACAGGGACAGGTTGGAGAGGTTGGGACCAATGTTCCTGCTAATCTGTTCGTTCTTTGTGCTGAATAAATTTTGATGTGCAGGGTGGCAGGTGCAACTGTGCACCACCAATAGAAACAAAAAACCTAGCTGGGGGTGCTCTGCTAGTCAGTGGGGTGGCACAGGAATCTCTCCTGAGTGGCCTTATCAGAGCATAGCTTATAGGAAGCACTATGTGGGACAGAAGTGGTTTGAGCTTGGAGGGAAGGAGCAAAAGAGTCTGTGCGTGCTAGAGAATGCTGCCCTCCAGCACCTGGTATGGACCACAAGGCCCACGAGTCTTCAGTTCCCCAGCTGCTGCAAAGCCACCCGTCCTTGACTAGCGCTGGTGCACATAGGCAATGCCAACCTACTGCTGCTGTCGGTTACTCCGTTCATTCAAGTGGCAGAGATCTGTGCGTTGAATCAAAAGGTTTCGACCCTGCTGGTCACCCATGAGGCTGATAGGATGATATCTCATGATGGAATATTTCAGTTTGCTTCCATACAATCATACTCAGTTGCATATAGAAGAACACTATTAAGGCTGCAAAGTCATACACTCAGTAATTAGAAAATGCCAAAATTAAGGTTGCCCATGGAAACCCGATTTAACCCGCTTGTGCCTATGCATTCAGTTATCTGGTTGTGCAGTATTTTTCCCACAGGCCCCCTTGCCTCATTCAGCTGCTGCTCTGGGGGTGAATCTGTGCTGTATAGTAAAGGAGGCTGTTGTCTACCTCATTTGTTACAGAAGTCAGAAGGTGCACAGCGAATGAGGCAGGGTATTGCAGGAAGAGAAAGGGATTGTGTTGTAGTTAAAGCAACTGAATGCTGTCCTGAAGAATTAGCTTCAGTTCCTGTCTCTGCAGCAGAGTGTCTCTGAGATGCCAGACAAACCACATAAACCACACTTTTCACAGGTGGTCCCTAATTCTGTGTTCTTCGTGTTCTGGGTGAAAGTTTGAGACACCTGGGCTCTGAGGTGTAGAAGGGCTGAGCGCTCACAGCTGCTACTGAAGCCAACGGGAACTGTGCTTTGAACAAATAAAAGTGGTATATTAGGTTAAGTACACTGAAAAATCATAACCTAGCTATCTCTCATGGGGCACCCAAAATGAGTTGATACTTTTGACACTAAGCTCGGTGTACCTCTGTTTCCCAGCTGAACTACTCAGGTAACATCATAAAGAACATCATAAGCAAACCCCTGAAGAAATCACTAATTCTGTTTTTAGGGCAGGGTTTGAATTGAGCCATAAATAAATAGCCTCTGCCTAGGAGAAAACATGCTGGTGAATAGTTCCTCATTAAGTTATCATTGTTCACCATGTGAGCTTAATGAGGCAGGGGTCTTGTGGAGAAAACAGTATGTAATAATGTAATTAAGGATCAGGCTTCATACGCACCTGGGGGCTGAATTAAAGTTGCCAGAGCAACATTAATTGGGGCATTTCCTAATTTGTTTACTTGACTTTGCAACCTTAATAATGTGCTTTTAATGTAAGTTTTGTTTGTCATTAGGAAAGAGGTACAGGTTGAACCTCTCTTGTTGAGCACCCTTGGGATCTGTCCGGTGCCAGACGAGAGACTTTGCCAGACCATGGAAGGACAATATTCTTTGAGTGATTGCACATGTGCATTCCAAGTTGGGTGTGTGCCGGCACATGTCCAGTTGCTGGAAGTTTTTACTTTAGCCGGTAGCCCTAGGGTTGGTGCGGTGCCCTCTGGAGTGGGCACCCATATGGCTGCCCATATATGCACCGCCCGACCTGCCCCCTGCTCAGTTCCTTCTCACGGCACTGTTGGTTGCTGGAGCTCTCTCATCATCAAGTGTTTGCTGGTAGCCTTCACTTTTAAATTAGTTGGCAGTTAGTTAGTGAAAACAGTTGTAAATAGTTTAGATAGTTGTCTTTCATTTGTAAATAGTTTCACTTAGCACTTAGTGAGCCGAGGCAGGACTTTAACCCCTCTCAGCGCCAGGGGCTTCCTGGCTCCCTAGGGTTTAAAACTTTCTCAAAATCTGGCAAAAGAATGCCCAAAAGCAGCACGCACAGGGCCTGCCTGAGCTGCCTCGGTGAGGCCCACCTCCGGGAACACTGCTCTTATTTGCAAGGCCTTCAAGCCTAGGATTTTGAAAGACAGAGCTCAACGGCTGAAGGTACTGCTAATGGACTCGGCCTTGTGCCTGGACATTTCCCCAGCGGGAGCTCAGAGTGCTCCGGCGCCATCGGTGCTGTTGGAAAGCTCCTGGTGACGAGAGCAGGACTCGGTGCCTAGCGCCCCCCAGCACCATAAGAGCCGGTGCCTTGGAAGAAGAGGAGGCGGGACTGGGGTCGATCCCAAGAGAGGAGGAGACAATGGCAATCCTCTGGAGAGTCCGCCAGATCGCAACCGTGACTGGGGTCATGAAGTGCAGGTGTCAACTCCAGCATGAGGCGGGAGCCCGTACTCTCCCAGACTGCCCTTGACACCAAAGACCTATAGCACAGCACAGGGCCTCCTGCAAATAATGATTCCGCTGCAGACGCTGCACCGGGAGCCTTCATTGCCCCAGATACAGGCATCTGAACAGTCTATAGAGGCCCTGTCATGGTTCCTGACACCAGAGAGACCCCCGCAAATGGTTGCCTCCCTCGGTGCATCGCGTCAGATGGTGCAGGGCACACAGGAGCCTATAGGCACCACAGGACCCTCAGCACTGCGGTGGTTGTCAGAGTCAGGCTCTTTTTACTCCACCTCAGCTTGGAGCTGGAGTCCAAGATCATCCTGGCGCAGTGGGCATCGGCACTGACCCCAGCACCCTTTGGAGGGGGAATGGCAAATGCTCCCCCAAGGTGCCCCACAGTGGTCTTTCTGGACTTGGTGGGCAGTCCATGAGGCACAGGGGCAGGCTGTGGGACTCCCCAAGTGCTGAGATCGGCACTGACCGCTTCACTGGGAGCCCCCCACTGGAGAGAGCAGGCAGAGTCGTCAGCACCGGCAACCGATGATGGTGCTGACACTGGCACCGGTGCAGTTGGCACTGACCCAAATGTGGGCACCGCCCCTGCAGGCACCGGGACCTGTGGTGCAGTGGGGGCACCGGCAGCAACAGAACTGGTGCTGTCCCAGGTGCTGAGTGGCCCTGTCATCACAGCACCTTACCATATGCCACTAGGGGGCCCTTTACCCCAGGCACTGAGCACGGCACCGCAAACCACAGTTCCGGGGACTCCACTGGAGGTACCTGAATCCCCCGTACTGATGAGCTTGGAGGGTGTGATGCCCTCATCCTCGTCCTCCCCAGATGAGGCATTGGCTGGATCCTCTACATTCCCAGTAAAGGAGGGCGGAGGAGCATACCGGCAATTATTGAGAAGGGTTGCCCAGAGTGCTAGCGGGTGCAGGCGGAGGAGGTCAGGGATGAAATAGACCCTGTTACAAACATTCTATCAATATCTGGACCTACCAGGGTGGCACTGCTCATTATAAAGACAATTGCCAACGTGGCAAAAACAGTGTGGCAGACCCCAGCCTCAGCCTTACCCATGGCTAGAAAGAACGAGTGCCGGAATTTCATCCCAGCCCAGGTCAATGAACATCTGTTCACCCACCCTCCCCCTCACTCCCTGGTCATAGATGCTGTGAAAACAGGGAGAAGCGGGGGTCCAAGGCCCCTCCCCTAAAAACAAGAGAGGCCAAACGCTTGGACCTGGATGGCAGAAAAATTTATTCTACAGGTGGTCTCCAGTTGAGAATTGCTAACCAGCAAGCCATGGTTAGCAGACATGCTTATAATATGGCCAATTCCATGGACCGCTTCACTGAGCTACTCCCAGCAGAGACCAAGTGGGACTTTACAGCCCTGCTGGAGAAACAGAGACTCACATCTAGAGCAGCACTACAGGGATGAAGAGGATGTGGCCACCAGGGTCATGGCCTCGGGTATAGCCATGAGAAGGGGGGCGTGTGGCTACAGGTCTCGGGGCTCTTGCATGAAGTGCAACAGTCCATACAGGACCTCCCCTTTGAGGGCCCCCTCCCTATTTTCAGAAAAGACTGATAAGAGGCTTCATAGCATGAAGGACTCAAGGACCACTTTACGCTCTCTGGGTCTACATACACCAGCAACCCAGAGAAGACCCTTTACCCCAAGACCCCAGTTCAGACAATTCCCACAACAGCATTGGGATGGGCATGGGAGAAGGGGCCGCCATAGTAGGAGACGTGAGGGCCGCCAGACACGGGACCAGAGCCGCCAAAAACCCACACCGAGGTCTAAACGTCAGTTTTGATGGGGCGGTCAGAAGCGACACACCAGCCACCCACACAGTTCCAGCTCAGCATTTATTTTCATCCCGCCTATCCTGATTCTACCATGCTTGGTGCAGCATAATATTGGATCAGTGGGTCCTCCGCACAATTGAAAAGGGATTTGCTATCCAATTTTCTTCCTACCCCCTTCCCACCTCCCTTCCCTGTGCGTCTTCAGGGACCCCTCTCATGAGATGTTTCTCAGGCAGGAGGTAAAGGCCCTCCTACAAAAGGGGGCTATAGAGGAAGTTCCCCAAGAATTCCAGGGGCAAGGGTTTTATTCCCATTATTTCCTAATTCCGACAGTGGCGGGGTTTCCGGCCAATCTTGGACCTGCGAAACCTGAACAAATTTGTAAAAAAGGTAAAGTTTCATATGATATCCCTGGGCATAATTATCCCAGTGCTGGAACGAGGGGACTGGTTTGCCATTCTCGACTTACAGGACACGTATTTTCACATAGCAGTTTATCCACCTCACAGGAGGTTCCTCCTGTTTGTGCTAGGGAAGGACCATTACCAGTTCACAGTCCTCCCGTTCGGTCTCTCCTTGGCCCCGAGAGTCTGTACCAAATGTATGTCAGTAGTGGCGGCCTTCCTACACAGGCAGGGGGTGCACCTCTTCCCCTACCTGGATGACTGGCAGATCTGAGGTCGGTCTCAGCAACAGGTGGCGCAACACGTGCAGCTGATACGACAGGCATTCGACACGCTAGGCCTCCTAGTAAACGAGGCAAAGTCCATACTAGCCCCAACTCAGGTCATGGAGTTCATGGGTGCCCGACTAGATGCAGAGCAAGCCAGGGCCTTCCTGCCCCAGAGCAGGGTCCAAGCCATGGCGTCTTGGGTCCAAGGCCTGATCAAGTTCCCAACCACAACAGCCAGGGGATGCCTCAGACTGCTGGGCCACATGGCAGCATGCACGTTCGAAGTCCAGTATGCCAGGTTGCGAATGCGTCCCTTCCAGTTGTGGCTCACCTTAGTATGCAGACCTGTTGGGGACAATATAGACAAGTTTGTGACAGTCCCCCCCCCCCACCACGAGTGTTAATGGCATTACACTGGTGGCTAGAGGCCCGGTTGCTCTGCATGGGTGTGCCCTTCAGTGTCCCACAACCCTCCCTCTCCCTGGTCACAGATACCTGTGACCTGGGCTGAGGAGCACGGTTGGGGGATTGCCGGACTCAGGCCCTGTGGAGCAAGACCAACACTCAGCTCCACATAAACGTGCAGGAGCTCAGAGCAGTTCGGCTGGTGTGTGAAGTGTTTCAGAGCAACCTGAAGGGGTAGTATGTCGCAGTCAGCACAGAACACTACAGCGATGTACTTCATAAACAAACAAGAGAGCGCATGTTCATCACCCCTGTGTCTCGAGGCCCTTGCACTCCGGGACTTCTGCATCTAGCACCAGATTCTCCTGAGGGCGTTCTACCTGCCTGGGTCTTACAACTCCCTGGCAGACCATCTTGGCAGGTCCTGCATAGACCACGAGTGGTCACTACACACGGAAATACTGAGTTCCGTTTTGCAGAAGTGGAGACTTCCCCAGGTAGACCTCTTTGCCAACCATCTCAACGCAAAGTGCAGGACGTTCTGCTGTTACCAGAACTGAAGTCTGGGCTCTTGGGCAGACGCCTTCAGCATTCGTTGGTTGGGACGCTTGCTTTACACCTTCCCACTGATACAGCTCATCCACCAAACACTGCTGAAAATTCGGTCAGACCAAGCATCAGTTGTCCTGGTGGCCCCAGGTTGGGCTTGACAACACTTGGACTCAACCCTCTTGGAGATGTCTGTTCGCAACCCAGAGGTGCTTCCTCTATGCCCGGATCTGCTGACACAGGAGGAGGGGAGACTGCAGCACCCCAATCTCCAGGCACTGCATCTCACAGCTTGGAGGCTCCATGGCTGAGACCAATCAAGCTGGCCTGCTCTAAACCTGTCTGGGAAGTATTGTTAAACAGCAGGAAGCCCTCCATGAGGGTAACATTTGTGGCCAAATGGAAGAGGTTTACTATATGGGGCCACTCAAAGGGGATTATCCCTGGGAGAGTCCCCAGTACCACGTATCCTAGACTACTTGTTGGCCTTGAGCCAGACAGGTCTGTCACTATCCTCTCTGAAAGTGCACTTGACAGCTATTTCGGTGTTTCGCCCGGGATGTCATCGGTCTTCTCAGACCCAGCAGGGAAGAGGTTCATGAAAGGAAGGGAAAGGGCTAAATCACAGGTTCGGGGCCCCCTGCGAACATGGGACCTTTATTTGGTATTGTCTAAGCTTATGGTTCCCCTATTTGAACCCCTCACCACCTGTTCCGTGTTATTCTTTAGTTACAAGGCAGCGTTCCTGGTGGCCATTACCTCAGCCAGAAGGGTGTCAGAGCTCAGGGCCCTGACAGTGGACCCACTTTATACGGTGTTCCACAAGAATAAGGTCAGGCTAAGACTCCACCTGGCGTTTCGGCCTAAGGTGGTCTCCCCCTGCCACATTAACCAAGACATCACCTTACCGGTGTTCTGTCCGAAGCCCCATGCCTCCCCTAGGGAGCAGAGCTTACGCTTTGGATGTCCAGAGGTTGCTGGCCTTCTGTACGGACAGGACCAAACCCTTCCGAAAGTCGCAACAGTTGTTTGTTGCAGTGGCAGACAGGATGAAGACGCACCCAGTCTCCTCTCAGCAGATCTGCTGCTGGATAGAGGCCTGTATCAGAGAGTGCTACAAACTGGCGGGGGTTCCCCCTCCCCTGATCAGGGCTCACTCCACCAGGTCACAGGCGTCCTCGGCTGCATACTTGGCCAGGGTCCCTATCCAGGACATCTGCAGGGCAGACACTTGGTCTTCCATTCACACGTTCTCTGTGCATTACGCATTAGCACAGCATACACGAGAAGATGCTGCAGGGGGCAGGGTTGTCCTGCACTCCTCCCTGGCGTCCGACCCCACCTCCTAGGCATTGGCTTGCATCCACCCAAGTTGGAATGCACACGAGCAATCACTCGAAGAAGAAAAGACAGTTACCTTGTTCCGTAACTGGTGTTCTTTGAGACGTGGTGTTCATGTCCATTCCAAAGCCCACCTGCCTTCCCCTCTGTCGGAGTAGCCGGCAAGAAGGAACTGAGCGGTGGGCGGGTTGGGTGGTGTATATATGGACGGCCATACGGGCGCTACTCCAGGGGGTGCCACACCGACCCAAGGGCTACCAGCTAGGGCAAAAAGCTTCTGGCAACTGGGCATGTGCCGGCGCACACCCAAATTGGAATGGATGTGAGCAACACATCTCGAAGAACACCAGTTATGGCACAGGTAACTGTCTTTTGTCTAGTAATATTACCAACACTTCCACTGCTTACTGGCCTTTTAGAAGACACTTAGGGTTAAATTGCAGCTAAATGACAGCACAGAAGACCAAGAGCCAGGACTGGTCGCTATAAACAAACTTTATGGGACCACAGGAAACTTGGCCACACCCAAGATAAGTGGTCGTCTGGCTAACTAAAATCATGCCAGATTACAGATGTTGCCAGATGAGAGAGTTCCGGGTTAGAGAGATTTAACCTGTACTTGTCAACGTAATGAGAAATATTCTTTGCAGCTGCTTCACTCATAAATTATTTCTGTTGGTTCTTAGCAGTTGTTTCTTGAGGCAAACATTCCCCATGCAAAAATGGTGAAAAAGCTCCACTTGAATCCTGGTTTTGGTTTTGGGGTAACGTGTTTACCTACAACAGTGTTCATTTACATAATGCATTTATTTGTAACAGAGCAATGTAGGCAGCCAGTTTAGACCGCTAACTGTTGGACACGCTGTGAGCACAGCCCTTGTTTCTAGAATTTAGGTCCTTACACAGTGCCCAGCATACATGAGTGAGAATCTGAGCTGAGTTATGCATGGGTCTCGCCATTTTGTTCGTGTGAACAAGCATGAAGAGGATGGGACTATCAGTGCATGAAAACTCAAGGGAATGAGGACAAATGCAGGACAGTGCATGTAGTAGTCTGCAATCTGCTGAAGACTACATCATCCTTGTCACTGGACATGGTTCAGGGTGCACGTGTAGACAAAAAAAAAAAAGTCCCCTTCAGGATGGATCAGTGCTTGTGCAAATGCCTTATACTGATAGATGAAATGGGCCCACATTCTCCTCCATCGCACAGCACTCCTGCTCTCTCAAACCTCCAGTTTTGTTGTTATTGAAACATTTACTGTTTTAACTTGAGGTGTAGTCTTAGATTGGGGATCTCAAAACTCACCAGCGAAGTACTGCACAGTTAAGGTCTGAGCTGAGAACCTCAGTAGAAGAAGCCCTCGAGAATAATCGAGGGAGATCCAGCTTCATGCTGCTGAGACTTTTAAAGTTTAAAAGGCAGGAGAAAAACCATAGGATGGAGGAATGGGAAAATTACACAGAATCTTGATGCTGGGCCTCATCTCCCTCCCCCTCCCCACAGTTTTTGTGTGTCTATTATGAAAAAAAAATAGAAGGACCAGCCCCCATTTTTTTCCATTTGCAGCTCACACTCCTAGGAGGCCTATAAATAGAGCCCAGTGTGGCTATATAATTGGGATCTGCACCTGCAAAAATGATCTACATCTATATCCACAAAATGAGCCTTAGATATCTGTGGATTTTCAGGGCTCTGCCTAAAAATGTGGCCCCACCAGCCTACCTCATCACCAAAGTACTAAGGCTATGGCTAGACTACAGCCCTTTTGTGGGATGCTGGGGGTTTCCCGTCAAAGGTCTGCCACGTCCAAGAACATTTCCAGCAAAGCGAACGTGTGCTGTTGTCATCCCTTAAGCCTCGTTGTACAAGAAAGAAGGGATGGTCTAACAGGAGGTTTTTCTGAAATGTGGCAACATGTAGATGGGCCACATTTTATAAAAGCCTCTCCTGGCAGAAAGGTGGGAAAAGATACTCCAATTGTGAGGTGCATTTCGCATATCTTTTTCAAACATTTCCCCATAGTCTAGCCATAAGGTAAGAGAAATGAAATTTACAAGGCACTGGCTATACTCCTCCCCTTGCCCCCACTATATAAACCCTGGATTCTATTTCTTTTCCAGTCATCTGAAGAAGTGGGTCTTACCCACACAAACTCATGACCTAATACATTTGTTCGTCTCTGAGGTGCTACCAGACTGAATCACATGGTTTTGGCTTTGCCAAAATATAACCTCATTCTCAAGCTTGGAAATATTTTGCAGTTTGTTTTTTCCTGTTCCACCCACTTTTTTCCCCACAATAAGAAAGTTGCTTATGTTGGATGCTGTGGGAACCTCCTTCTTACTTCAGCACAATGCAAAAAAAACATCCTCCTTAACAAAATAAAGTTTTGGTTTTGCAAGCCAGATGGTAGTTTCATTTCCTAGAAAGAGGAAGTTGAATATAAAATCCCTCTCTTGCTGCGTGTTTGAAATTGGGCTGTCCGAATTATCAATGAGTTTTTCTGATTTAATTAGCATAAGCCTTTTCTAGCTAGTTTAAAGAGAATGCAGAAACAACTACTGGGTCACTTCCTGTTCGTTCAGCTGCACTGCAGGAGTTCTGGCTTTTAACTTACCTATTATAGGTATACCACTAATAGTAATGGTCTTCATTTACATGTGGTAGAGCCCTTGCAGAGCCAGATGCTTGAAATGCTTTCTAAACTGGGGGCCAAATTCTGCTGTTGACAGCCAGGCATCTCCATTTCCTTCTGTGGGGGTTGTACTAAGAGCAGTTTAGCCCTGTAGCAACCCATTTACCCACTGTGGTAATACATCTTGGGGAGAATGCAGCACCTATTTAATAGTGCCCAGCAGCACTTCAACAGTTTGTGACAGGAGCTGAAAAACACCTTCTCCAACTAGTAAATTTGGACAGTGTGTCTAAAAACTGATCTGTCCAGTGATTCCAATGCAGTTTTAAAACTGTTTCATTCAACTGGTTTTCAGTCCAGTTAGGACTTTGGGAGGAAAGTTCTCCACTGTGGCTAGACCCTAGAAGAGAGATTTTTGGGGGTAAGTGTTCATTCTCCCTGAAACACCTGTGTGTAGCACACCCACCTCAGATCTGTAGCAAGGCTGCGTACATCTCAGAAGCCCATATTTTCTCAGGTTGTGCTGACTGGAAATTGCTTCACCTCAGACTTCCAGTTGGTCACTGCTGGGCTAGCCAATGGCTATTGGTAGCCTGGAGTGAACAGTAGATTCAGGCCTTAACTCCCAAGGGCGCAATGACCATTTCATATCTGAGAGAATGTCTCACTATAAAACACCCTTTCTTATTGGAAGGTGCTCATCTTTAGTTCGTCTGCAACTCAGGAGACTTAGCACATGCTCACATGCTATCGGTATCATGTTCACACCTACATGTGTCGCACAAGGAGCAAATCCCAAAGAAAAGGGTATGCTTGTGGTTGGCACCCTGAGGCTGAACTGTTCAGTTCCCAACTCTATCAGAGATTCCCCATGTCACAGTAGACAAGTTTCTTCAGCCCAGTTTCGGAAAGGTAATTGGGTACCTACCTCCCACTGAAACACCTTTGTGAATATGTGTCCTCATCTCTGTGCCTCTCATTCTTGCCTGTAGAACTGGAATATTTCCTTTCTCTCTCACCTTCTATCTGGCTTGCTTGTAAGCTCTTCAGAGCAGAGACAGTCTCTTGCTAAATGCTTGTACAATACTTTGTGCAGTGAGGTCCTGATCTTTGAAGGGTCCTTTAAATGCTGCCTTATTTCAATTCCTTATGACAAAGCATAAAAAAGAAGTGCTCTTTAAAGGGCAAACACCCTGGTATGAATTGTCCCAAGACCACCACACACAGGAGGTAGCAACTTTTCTTTGCTGCTGACCTGGGCTGCTGTTTGAACAGTTTTAAATACATATCTTTCATTGAAAATAACTGGCTTGTATAACAATATCTTGATTTCAAAGCCCACGCTACGGCCTCTTGAGCTAACAGATTAAGCCCTTTAGTTTGACTCTCTAACAGGCTTATGTAGTCCAGCCACTGGAGGGGGACAAAGACACTTTTGGTCTGAGTGTAACATGTCTTATGAACAGCCTAGGATGTATAGGCAGTCTCAATTTGTGTTGTCTTCTGCGTTCTCCCTGCTAGGTTATGGAAGATCTTTTCAAAACAGCGACAAGCACTGTGCTCTCCAAATGTCCTCAAGATGTCGAGCTTTTTCATAAATATGTATCTCCTGCCCAAAAGGTAATAAACATGAGAGAGAGAGCTGCAATCTTCCTATATATTCCAAGCACTCTTGGTAGTATGTAGGCCTGAATTTAACTGAGCTGTCTTTTATTAACCATGAAGAGGAGGCTTACTTTTTTTTTTTTGTCTTTTGTTTTAACCAAGGGCAGGTTAGAGCAGATGCTGAAGAACAAATTCAGAATGTGAGTACCATTATTTTTGATTGCTGACTCTTGCCATGCTGCTGTTGCTTGAGCTCCTCATTAGTTAGTTTTCCTCTTCCCCTTGTCAGGCCTATCTTTAGATTCTTCTTTGAGTACTGGCTCAGACCTGTTCACATAAGGGGTGTGCGTGCTGTGACACAACTGTTAGAAAGTTTTATTTTAGCTACCACCCATCAGGTCAGCTGGGGAGCCCCCTGGAGTGGCACTGGTGCAGAGCCCTATGTAGGACCCTGCTGACCCAAACGCCCTGTATATGAATGTTCTATGATCTCACTAAGGTTATCCTACCGCCTGCTACAGTGCGCTCTACAGAAGCTCAGGCCTCTTCAACTGCCTTACCTGCTTATGTGCCTCTCCAGGAAATCTTCCAAGCTGTGATATGGTCCTCTGTACATACTTTACATCACACTGTTACTGTGCAGCAGTCCAGATGCGACACAGCCTTTGGGCCTGCTGTCTTTGAGTCAGCCACGCGTTGACTCCAACCCATCCTCCTGGGTTTGGCTTTGATTCACTTAACTTAAATAGATATGAGCAAGCACTCAAAGAAGAAAAAGTGGTTACTCTCCCTTGTAACTGTTGTTCAAGATGTGTTGGTCAAAACCCACCCTCCTGCCATGCTGTCAGAGTAGCTGGCAAGAAAGAACTGAGGGGTGTTCGGGTCGGCAGGGTCATATATAGGGTTCCGCACCGGCACCACTCCAGGGGGCTCCACACCTGACCTGACAGGAGGCAGCTAGAGTAAAACTTTCTGACAGTGCATGCACCTAACTTGAATAGCTATGAGTAACACATCTTGAAGAACAACAGTTACAACGGTGAGTAACTGTTTTTCTGCACAGTGTTTTAATTTGCCACAGAAATGGTTACGGTTTCCCTGACTTCTGCTTGTGTACTGCCTCTGTACCTCCTACCCTTTGTTTTTTGTCTTCCTGGGCTATAAACACTTTGGCACAGGGACTGACTGACTGGTGTACATGTGTGTAATGCCTGCCACACTTTGGATGCCACTACAAAATAAATGGTTGTTCATAGACTAACAACAGGTTTTCAGCAACACTGTGCCCCTTTAGAAAGTCATATGGTCCCCATTCCTGGGAATCCCTGCTGTCCTGTGTTAGATCTGTAGCAGGGATTCCCAACCTATTGGTCACCATTAGATTTTCTAAGGTTGCCAGCTGGGTGGCTCAGAGCCACATGTGTCTCTTTAAGGAGCCATTTGCAGCTTCTGCTGCTGCCGCCGCCTGACTCCTCCTCCAGCTCCCAGTCCCTGACCTCCCGTGCTGAAATGGAACTCAGTTTAATTGGTTTAACGGCTAGCAGGAGGGATCCGGACATTAAACCAATTAAACTGAGTCCATTTCAGCATGGTAGGGCAGAGAACTGCCACGCTGCCGCTGGGGGGAAGGGAGTAGGAAGGTTGAGGGCAGCCATGCAGAGGAGGCAGCAGCAGCCTAGTGACGGAGCAGCAGTGTGCAGAGCTCATGAGAGGTAGGTGGGGGAGGTGTGTTTTTCTCCAGGGAGAACTCTCTCTGTTTCTTCCTCCTCCTCCTCCTCTCTCCCGCCAACCCTATTTTGAATGGCCTTGCGTCACAGAGTCTTGCTGAATTGTCAGAATGGGTCCCTGTCTCAAAGTTTGGGAGCTGCTATAGCTCCACTCTCATGTAAGCCCTTGACACTTCTAGTGGCTGTCCATTCATTCTCTCAAACCCATGCCAGGCTGCCCACCTACGACTCTCCTGGGACCCCCACTTAACCTAGAATGCCACCTCCATGCTTGATCACAATGGATTTGTGATGGATAACTTTCAGTGTTGTTTTCTTACTTCAGAAGGCTTTTGAGTCCTTACTTCTTTAGCAAGCTTGGTATATACCTGGATTTAACCAGTGATACACTGAGATTTGGTTATTGTAACCAGGCTATTTTAGCATTCCCAGTGATGACCTGTTTATGTTGTTACAGCCTGGTATATGGAAGACCCATGACACAGCTTCCTTCATTTTACAGTGTAACAATCACATTTCTTCTGTTAATGCAGGCTTCTTTGTGGCATGATCTGTCTTGTACTCTGCTGAAGACCTGGTGGGTGCTAGACTGATGGGAGTTCCTTTCATCCTGGGGAGTCCCCATGTACCTATAGAACATCAAACATCAATAGAATCACTTCAGTCTTGCCTGATATGTGGCCAGCTCTGGGGTGGAACATGAAGTCTGTTTAATAGTATGTGGTAACGCTACAAAAGAAGTATCATATGAAATGAAGGCTGAACTAATCGAAACTGGGGCCATCCCACTCCCCAAACTCTTCTCAAGAGTGTCATGTAATCTTTGATCTCGCCAGATGCATGATAAGCAGCACAAAACCAGAATATAGGCTCAATGAGAAATTTGCCATCTGCTAAGTGACCAGAAGCTCTTCCTATGATGCTCAGGGTTCCTCTAGGAAAGCAGTTTCCATCCAAGGTGCTTAACAGAGCTGACCTTGCGTAGCTTGAGAAATCTAAGATCACAAGTGGCATGGCTGCAGTGTCCTTCTAGTTTCCCAGTGAAATTCTTAAGCGTGTTTCCTTTTGGACCTCTCATTTGCATTGTCAAATGATTTGCTTTTTCTATTACAGAATTTCCTATACTGAAGCCGTTGAAATTTTAAAACGTTCTCCTGAGACATTCACTTTCCAGCCAAAGGTAAGTGGCGCCTTGGCTGTGAGAGAGCCACTGCCTCGTACCATTTTCTGTGGGCTGGGTCTGCACAATGTTTTCCATTTCTAAATCCTGGAGAGGCTTCACTTCTCTCTTTCTGGTGTTGCGACAGAGTTATTTCACACATTGTGTACCAGTCATGTTGTGTCATTGCCTGCTTGCAAACGAGCCATATTCCAATGGAAGATGAAATGTGGAATAATTTAGGAGATAAGTTGTAACGAGTGAACCATGTATAGTAAAGCCAGGTAATGGCTTTTGGGAGAGGTGTGGCACAATGCCATTATATTGTAAGCCCTTTGCAGAAGCTGTCCCTGTTTGTGTGCAAGGACAGGGCCTAGTTCATTGCAGGTACTTCAAGAACACATAATAACCATCTAGTCAGGGAGAGGAATTATTTTGATGATACCAAGGGTTTAACTAGGAATTACGAGGTGAAACTGAATCAAAACGCTTTATTGCCCAAATAAGTAAAGGGAATCCGTTGTTCTTCTAAAAGACTCTTGTAGCCAAGGAGAAAAGCAGTTTACACGTTTGTCTTCCTAAAGCTATGCATATACCTTCCTCACATTCTTACTTTATCCCTGCTTCTAGCACGTAACACAGTAGGCAAAGTCCTCACTCGAGCACCTACATAATCATTAGTCTTAACAATCTTTGTTACACTTCATGGAGGATAAGTTTTGCTGGGCTGACCTTCAGAACAGATAGCCCAAGATCCAAGTGGGCTCAGGGTTTCATACAGAATTGTATAAATCCTCTATCCAGAGACAGCTGCCTGTCACACCAGCAGCCCCTCCCCCAACAAATCATGGCTCCTGCTCTTGCCTTGATGGGTGTGGGTCCAACTGATGTTCTCTGCCATGAGGACATTGTGTTTTCATAAGCAAAAGGATGCAGAGATGATGTGGCTTGCACATGTGCATGTCTGGGAAGAGGCAGGGAACAGGAGGGATGGGTCTAAGCTGCCACGATTAGATAAATTAATTCGTGTAGCTAAAAACTGACCTAGTTCATTGAGTGGGGAAACGTAACAATCTGCTCTAGTTCAACTGCAATTCCTGGGCGAGATGTGGGACTTCCAGGGTGAGATTCTTTGGCCCATGTTGCGCAGGAGGTTAGACTGGATGATCAACTCAGTCCTATCTGGCCTTAAAAATCTCTTGAACTCAGGTGAGTGCAATGTCGCAGACAGATCATTCCACCTTCCACAGACCCTGTGTGAGGAGGGAGCCCTTCCTAGTGTCCTACCTTTGCAAATGGTGCCCCTCCCCTGCGTGGAGTCTCATTGTGTCTCCTGTTGTACACTCATTGCACTACTGAAGTGTCCAGCTTCCCTTGCTCTCCATGTTGTCTTTCCAGTGGGGCAACGATCTCCAAACTGAGCATGAGAAATACCTGGTGAAGCACTGTGGCGAGGTTCCGGTGTTTGTAATTAACTACCCCTATGATCTCAAACCATTCTACATGTGGGACAATGAGGATGGACCTCAACACACAGTAAGTGTGTGTGTGCGTGTGTGTGTGTGTGCGCATCTCCATCCTTTCTGGTCACTGACCCTGGCTCTCTCCTCCACCTAGCAACAAGTTACCATCATTCTGGCCTCCAGTCAAGAAGCAGAAGATAAATGTGTCAGTTGTAACATTTAAGCCCTAGTCCGAACCCTTTTCCTCCTTTTGAGAGAGATCCAAAGCCAGAGAAAAGGGACGGCCTAGGGACGTGTATAGGCAACATGCAGCCTACTGGGGCTCCTCCTATTACACATGGATCCGCTGGCTGCCCTCTCCCCCAATATACCTCTTATGCGCCAGCGCCCCGCTGTGTTCCAGCTCTGGGAGAGAGTGGGGATGGAGCACGAATCAGGCAATTTCCAGCTCATCGGAAAGCACTGGGAGTGAGGGGGAGGAGCTGGTAAGTGCAGGACTCTGGTGCCTCAATGCTCAAGAGGCACATGGAGTGGGGAGGGCAGGCAGGAGGCCTGCAAGTGAAACCCCAGTGGGTCATGGGCTTCTGTGGCCTACTGAGATGGAGGAGGGCCACTCAGGCAGCTCACCCACTATTTGTGGTTGCCCATCCCTGGCATAGTTCTTTGAAAGGAAGCCAGTTAGCTTTGCTGTAGTCGGTTTCTTTTTAAAGTAAGTTCAAACATATAAAATGAGGTAACAAGTGTTGTTAAGGGGAACCTCTTTAATAAAAAGCAGTGCCAGTAAAATTCACTGGCATTTATTCTCCTGTCTGCGCAGCCCAGTGTGTCATTATTTTACTCCTGCCAGTAGGTGGGAGCAAGAAATAGACTTCCTCAGGGTTCAGCATGAGGTCCCTGTGTTATGTGGCCCAGGGCTCTCTGTCTGGAGGGATTCCTCTGTGCCTTCCGCAGTCAGGGCATATCTGCATTAGCCTGCCTTTCCACAGCTTGCTCTCAGGTTCTTCTATACCTTGGGGCTTGGCCACCCACTGACTTACACCAAAATAACGTGAAAACAAAAAGCAGTCAAGTAGCACTTTAAAGACTAGCAAAATAATTTATTAGGTGAGCTTTCGTGGGGCAGACCCACTTCTTCAGAAGCTCACCTAATAAATTATTTTGCTAGTCTTTAAAATGCTACTTGACTGCTTTTTGTATAGACTAGCACGGCTCCCTCTCTGTTACTATTCAAAATAAGGCGATCACTTTCAATTGGTGCAGTCTGTTATTTGGGGCAGACCTCTTTATTTCAGAACCAAAGGAGCCTCTTTGATTTGATTTTGGTATCCATCTGGTATTTTTTTTATCAGATGGCTGCTGCGTCTAGTGCCCCTGCATCTCTGCAGAGTGCATTCCGCGAGTCTGTGGTAATGAAGTGAAACATTTGCTGCTGCTATAAACAACCATGGCTGGAGAAGCTCTTCTGGACTGTGTATATATTTACATAATTGCTATCCTAGACTCAACAAAGGAAGCTTGAGCTGCAGTTTTTGTAGCTGGATAGGAGAGCCCTACCCACCTGGCAAGAGGAAGCATAATCTATAGGGGGACCCTGTCTCACTGTCCTAAATATGGGTCTGGAAGATATGTGGGGGAGGGGTGGCTCCTCCCAGCTCCACCAAGCCCTGGATTGCTGGGAAGGAGGCAGCAGCCGCCGGCACTCCCCGAGAGCCTAGGGAAGTGGAAGCCGCTGACCCTCCCTGGGAGTCCTGGGAAGCAGCAGCTGCTGTCCTGTCTCGGGAGCCCTGAGAAGCAGCAGTCACCAGCCCACCCCAGGGAGCAGCAAGGACGCAGCAGCCGCTCACACTCTTCCTGCTTCCCTGAGGGCCCAAAGATGGGACAGTTAGTCCTTCTTAAAAAAAAATAAGTTGGAATGCCTTTTTGGGACGGATGGTCACCTCCAGAACTTGGAAAAGTGTCTTTGAGGAGCCCTGTTGAATCCTGTGGTTCCTCAGCATGCTTTTTTATCCCTATTGCTAACTGCAGCACTGGAGCTCATGAGTCTCATTCTCAAGGTACTTGCATAGGATCCAGCTCCATAGTAGTAGAGCACCTCACCAACAAGAGTGAATTCACCTCCTTGTAGACCTGGGATTGCTGTTGGACTGCACCACTAAATGGCATGACTCAGTTTATGGTCCTCTTTCTCCCAAGGTTGCAGCTGTTGACCTTCTGATACCAGGAGTAGGGGAGTTATGTGGTGGCAGCCTGAGAGAAGAGCGACTGGATTTTCTACAGTCACGCTTAGAGGGGTATGGAGAAAACCTACGTCTGATTATTAATTGTAGAGTAGGCACACACTCTGGCTAGGGAGTGTGCCAGAGGCTGCTGGAGTTTGGTGGGGAAAGGAGTAGATGTACAGAAAACAGACGTTCCTGTAAATGGCGGGGTATTGTCTTTGGGAGGGGCTGATAACTCTCAATCAGTTAAACAAAATATGGTTGTGTCCCCAAATGATTACTTGCTTCTAGGGTAAATATGCAACTTGCCTCTTTGTATCACCTCACCACAGAAAAATGGTGCTTCTCAGGGAACCTCTGCCTTCACATGGGCTCCAAAGGAACTATCTGTAATTGTGTCTGTCACCTGAACACCCTCCTGAGGCCTTGCCTCCACTTGCCAATGTGGTAACCATCATTCAACACCATTGGTATAATCATAGACTCATAGAATTTTTGGGCTGAAAGGGAACTCACCACCACCTCTCCCTCTGTAACTGCAGACCATTGTTCCTTGTTCTGCCATCTGTCACCATTGAGAGCAGTCTCTCTCCATCCTCTTTAGAACCCCCTTTCAGGAAGTTGAAGGCTGCTATCAAATCGCCCCTCAATTTTCTCTTCTACAAAATAAATAAGCACAGATCTCTCAGCCTCTCCTCACAGGTCGTGTGCTTCAGCCCCCTAATCATTTTCTTTCCCCTTCACTGAACCTTCTCCAGTGCCTCCACATCCTTCCTATATTGAGGTGCTCAAAACTGGTCACAGTACTCCAGACGTGGCCTCACCAGTGCCGAGTAGAGGGGAATAATAACTTCTCTGGAAATGCTTCTCCTAATGCACTCCAATAAGCCATTAGCTTTCTGGCTACAAGGGCACACAGTTGACTAATATCTAGCCACTCATCCACTGTAATCCGCTGCTGCACTGCTACTTAGCCAGTCGGTCCCCAGCCTGTAACAGTGCTTGGGACTCTTCCATCTCAAGTGCAGGACTCTGCACTTCTCCTTGTTGAACTTCATCGGATTTCTTTTGGCCCAGTCCTACAATTTGTCTAGGTCACTCTGGACCCTATCCCTACCCTTCAGTGTATCTGCCTGACCCCCTATTGTAGTGTCATCTGCAAATTTGCTGAGAATTCAATCCATCCCCTTATCCAGACCATTAATAAAGATGTTGAACAATACTGGCCCTAGAATCAAACCCTGGGGAACTCCACTTAAAACCGACCACCAAACAAACATTGAGCCATTGACAACTACCTGTTGAGTCCATCCACCAAGCCCATTTTCTGTCCATCTTACAGTCCATATATCTAGTCCATACTTCCTTAACTTATGGGCAGGGATGGTGTGGGAGACTGTATCAAAAGCTTTGCTAAAGTCAAGGTATGTCGCATCCACTGACTTCCCCATGTCTGCGGAGCCAGTTACCTCATCATAGAAGCTAATCAGATTGATCAGGCACAACTTACCCTTGGTGGGTCCACAGTGACTTCTCTTGATCACTTTCCCCTCTTGCAAGTGCTCCAAAATGGATTCCTGGAGTATCCCCTCCATGAATTTTCCGGGGAATGAGGTGACGCTAACAGTCTATAGTTCCCTGGATTGTCTGGTTTTTTTTTAAAAAGATGGGCACTCCATTTGCCTTTTTCCAATCATCCAGGACCTCTCCCGAGCTCCACAAGTTTTCGGAGATAATGGACAAAGGCTTGGTAATGATGTCTGCCAATTCCCTCAGTACCCCTTGGGTGCATTAAATGCAGACCCTTGGATTTGTGTGTGTCTAGCTTTTCTAAGTAGTTCTTAACACTTTCTTTCCCCACCAAGGGTTGCTCACCTCCTTCCCATACTGCATTGCCTAGTACCGTAGTCAGGGAACTGACCTTGTCCATGAAGACTGAGGCAAAAACACATTGAGTACTTCAGCCTTCCCGCATCATCTGTCACCAGGTTACCACCCTCATCAAGTAATGGCCCCACGCCCTCCCCGATAGCAAAGGCGGAAGCTATAGTATAGACAGGGTGTGAGTATCTTTGTCGCGGTGTTGTCCAACTTAAAGAAATTGCCCTGCGGTGAATTACAGATATGAGCTTTGCTAGTGTAGATGCAATCTCAGTGCTTTCATGTCATAAAGTGTGATGCTGGCAAGTTAATTGAGAAGTGGAACCCATGCTGGTCTGTCTCAGATCTGTGCTTTTTGACTGCACCCGCTGTGGCCCGCAGAAGCCCATGTGATTTCAGAGTGCTTTGAAGTCAGCCTGAAAAGCAGCACAGTCACTGATTATTAAAGCTGGCATCAAGGCTGCAGTCCTGTGACTCTGCAGGGGGAAAATCTTCTTTATGGGGTTAAACTCAGATCGTCTTTCCATTTTCAGTGAGCCCTTCAGCGAATTCAGTCCTGCCCCTTAGGGCCAGACACACCCAGGAGGCATATTTGGAGGATGCTGGAATCCCAGTGCAGTTTTAAGTTACATTTGGCAAGTGCATTTACTACTAAGAGCAGTCACCTATTCAGCTGAGACATACCTAGTTAATAAAGTGCAATGAAACATTCTTCAGTAACCGAACATAAGAAGGGCACTGCCAATCTTTAGAAGGTGGCATCTTCCATTTCAGGAGAGAGTAAGACCAGAACTGTGCTTAATTTGAAAAGCAGAGGAATTAGAGGTTACACAACAGGCTCAATGAAATATGTCTTCAGTGGGCTTTAAGTGCAGTTCTGCTCTGAAGAGCGATTGTGTAAAAATGGTATTTTCTTACTCTGGGGAGCTCTTCTTTTACAGTATTCAGGGTCAAAGCAAAAAGCATTACAGATCTGTTCACCACCCAGAAAATAGAATTTCAGAAACCTCTGCTATTGATTGTTTCTTTCCTCTCCTTTTTGTATTAATTAGTAATGTCCCTTTTCTTTCTCTGTGTATCTCCATGAGCTAAACTGGTGACAGTTCACACAGCTGCTATGAATCTGCTCTGCTGATTTATTGACTCATGTTTTTTCATTCCACAGATTAGGACTCTCAGATGCCTACCAATGGTAAGACTATATAGTTTAGCGTACAAATAGTATCTCTTCTTTTACTACTGTTATGGAAGCTTTTTTCTCAGGGGCTGTGTCTACACTAAGACAAAACTTCGAAATGGCCATGCTGAGGGGAATAAGGGGATTTTGAAATATGCGGGGTCTTTTCAAAAAGGACTCCTGCGTAGCCACACACGTTCGAAAGTGGCGCTTTCAAAGTACCATGGCCGGAAGTGTCCTAATGCTAATGAGGCGCTGAATATTCAATTCTGCGCCTTATTAGTGTTCTTCATTATGGCTATTAGCTTGGCCATTTCGAAGTTTTGTCTTAGTGTAGACACAGCTAGGTAGCTGCAGCTAGTTATAATGAAGTAACCCATGTGTACAGAGCTTAACTACCCATTGCTTAAGGTTAAGCCTCCACCTTGTTTAGTTCCAGCCTGATTTGTATCTTTCATAATTGCACAAAATGGACTAACTTGCTGCTTATCAACAATTGTAATATTAAATTGTTAAACTGTATGCAAAACTTAGGATGTTACTGAAAAATCCCACGAGGTAAATAGGAACCGCAAGCTATTTGTGATCTGTAGTGGCTGTGTGATCAACTCTGCTTGCAGTTGGCAGGGTGATGTGGCCAAAACACTTTCCCACCAGAACAGCTGACGTAATTACAATTGTCTCCCTAAAGAAATAAAATAGAGCAATGCTTGAATTTAACAAGTGAAAAAACAGGCTCCCTGAGTGTTCTCCTGTAAAAGTGACTATCCAGACCCAGGTCAGGCAAAATACAGCCCATGGGCCAAATTGGGCCCATGAGAGCCTCAGGCAGCTCCTTGCCTGCTCTGTTGCCACTCCGGCTCCAGGGCTCTGTGAATGCTGTGAGCCCAAGAGAGTGAGGTGAAGCAGCTTCTCACTGAGCTCCCACTGGCCAGTTTTCAGCCAATAGGAACTACCTGTTTGCAGGGCAGATAGCATGTGAAATACCCCTCCCCTGGGCTGGCAGTGTTCAGATCAGAGCAATACACATGGCCTGTAAGCCAAATGCTGCATCCCTGCTCCTGTACCCCCTCCCAGACCTTGCATCCCCTCCTACACCCCGCCTCCAGGGCACAACCGCTTTCTGGCCCTCACTCCCCAATCCCTGGTCACAACCCAGATCCCTTCATCTACTCCTGCCCTGGGTCCCAGACCCTGCGCTCCCTTCTGCGCCCCTGCTCCAGATCAGAATCCTCTCCTGCACCCATATTCCCTCCCAGGCCCTCCATACCAATCCTCTGCCCCAGGTCACAACCCAACCCCCTGCACACTGTCCTGTACCCCTGCCCCAGATCACAACTTCTTTCTAGATCCTACACCCTGTCCTCCACGTCATAATCCTCTCCTGTGTCCTTACCCCCTTCCGGACCCTGCACCCAATCCCCTGCTCCAAATCACAACCCCTCTTCTTCACCCAAATTCCCTCCCAGATCTCAGCCTCACTCCTGTACCCCATCCCAACCCCATACCCTCCCCCTGCACCTCCTCCTTTAATATGGAAGAATGCGGCCCTTAACCATGACCCAGATTCTTGGAATGGTCCCCCTTCAAAAATTATTGCCCACTGTTGGTCAAGACACTGTGTCCTGTTTGAAAAAATGATTATTTGTGTTATGGTAATAATTCTTAGGGGCTATTCATTGTCTGGTGGGGAAATGTTGCAAAGTGTTTCAAACGCAGGACAGTTTATCAAAAAGTAGCTAGATTAGCCATTAGGGAGGAGATGCTTTTCCATCTGGTAACTTGGATGAAACGGCTGTAATGAATGCAGGATGCCCTCCTGCGTCCTGAAGCTGCTTGGAAATAGCCCAGCACAAGGCACCATGAGCCTCTCCATGAGCACTGAGCAGGCTGAGCAAATGAAACACCTTCGCTTCTTTCATAGATTTATAGGCTGGAAAGACCATTTTCTTCAGCTGTTCTGATTTACTGCTTAGTGGGAGGCGTAGAATTTCAACCAGTCATTTCTGTGCCAAGTCCATAATTCCTCTTGGAGCTCTGGCATATTGTGGAGGAGTTCACTCACGGCAGGAGCACGTCCTGGTGGCTCCACTCAGCCATTGCCGCCTCCCAGTGGTTGCTCTAGCAGTGCAGTGGTCTCTCACCCCGTGATTCTGTTCTCCAGGTGGGTCATGGTTTACCCACACCTTCTGGGGTAGTAATGTTCCAACTCCAAGGAACAAAATTTCTGTCCATCCCCAAATCAATCATCAGTACATTCCTTGCACCACCCCAACTCCCCCAGCTCTGCAGAGTTCCTCCTCACTGTCAAAAGCTGCTTCCCAGGGCACGTTCCTAGAGGCCCAGTTCCTTCCAAGCCACTGACACACAGGGCTTAGGCCCTGGACCCTCTCTGCTCCCAGGCCTCCTTTAGAAAATCATTCTCTCCAACTGCCCTCTCCCTTTGGGAACAGTCTTAGGGTCCTGCCCACAAGCCCCTCTCTTGACCCTTTCCCTTCATTCAGACCTTCTTTCATTGTTCAGCTCTCCTAGCCTTGTCCCTGTTTTGTGGCTAAATTCCTCTTTCAAAATTCTTACCCCGACCTGCCATGTTTTAAGGCCTGTTGCCCAGGCACGTTCCCTTCCCTGCAGTCCAGCTTTCCTGCCCAGCCTTCCCTCATCTAGCCAGGCTTCCAGGGCTTACCTCTCACTGCCTGCCTCTCTCTCTCTCTCTCTCTCTCTCTCTCCCCCAGCATCCTTGCCTTGCCTTTCTCTTGCAAAGCAGACTTAACAGATAGGCCATAAACAGCTGAGCATTTATGGCTTTCATCTATCCATCAGGTGCCTTTCTGCGATGACCCCATTTCCCCGATATTTTTACTGAGAACTGTAATACAGTTTTTGTTACCTTAAGCCATTTAAATTCCTCAATCAACTTTTCCCTTTATCAGAGCCCTGACATACCCATGAAAGGTGATCAGTTTGCTTCTCCTGCCCTACAGCATGCACATAGTCCATCTCTGTGTTTATTGTTTCAAAAGATTTTTCTTTAAACCACAGTGGCCAGTTAATACTCCAAACAAAATCACTTCATTTTTCTTATCCAGACCCTCAAATATGTCATCATCCTCCCCTCCAAAGCACTGTTTAAAAATCATCTGCTGCTTCCTTTCGTTGGTCCAAAGATTATGCCATTCTTTGAATATTTTTCTGTACTAAGCTTTAGAATTCCAATTTTGTCAAGGATATTTCTCTGTCAATCCTTCCATTTCTTACAGGGCTTTTGGCTGCTTTGTCCCAGCATGTCAGACCCTCTCACCCCAGTATGTGCTGGGCTTCAGGCTAATGCTACATGTTCCCATCAGTTCTTTATTTGAAAAAAAAAAAAAAAAAAAAGAGAAGTCCTGTGGAACCTTAAAGATCTACAGGTATATTGGAGCATAAGCTTTCATCAGAAAAGACCCACTTGGTCAGATGCATTTTGTCCACGAAAGCTTATGCTCCAATATACCTCTTAGTCTATAAGGTGCCAGAGGACTTCTCGTGGTTCTTGCGGATACAGACTAACGCGGCTACCCCTCTGATACCCGTCAGTTCTAACTCTGTCACTAGAAATATAATTTGATAGCAGAAATGATTTACTCAGAGATACGCTTTCTTATTGCTATAAGGCCTGAGTCTCAGTCTGAAAAAATGACCACCACTGCCAGCTCCTTTCTACTATCGATGTTCTTTCTTTGTACTAACCTCTCTGCACCTCCCCATCTGGGCTTCGTTATCAGTTAAGTCGGACTCCTCATCCTATTGTTAATTGCCCTCTCAGGCTCACATTAGGCCCTTCAGAACCTATGTGGGATACATCTTTTGGAGACATTCTGTCGTGACTTAAAGATTGCTAGTGAGGGAGAACCCTCCACATCCGCGGGTAAGAATGCAGGCAGAAAGCAACAGATCTGCACTGCACATGTTGTCAGAAAGCTGCCCCAGGCTCAGGACTTGCACATGCAGTACGTGGGGAGTGCTCCAGTGTAACAGCTGCAGCTGGTCTCTGCTTGCATGTTCCCGCCACGGAAATGAGAAGGGTGATTGAGACGTATCACAGGGGCACAAGGGTTGTCATGGAACATCAGATGATGGATCCAGTTTGGCTGCTCTCAATAGGGACCAATGCCTGATGTTTCAGAGGAAACTGCACAGTGCTGTAGTGTGCCTGGAGAGTGGAGGGAAAATCCTTCTTATTCTCCCTTGGACAGGGGTCTGCAACCTGCAGCTCTGGGACCACATGCAGCACTTTTAGGACTTCTTTGTGGCTCCCAATGCTATAATTGCAAAGTATTTTTGATAAACGGTGAACATCTAAAAACCCAACAGTGAGCAACTCCTATCTAAATATCGAACGAGATGTGATCTCAAAACGTTGGATAATGCCCCCTTTACTATGTGCAGTGCATTTTCACAGAATCAGAGGGCTGGAAGGGACCTCAGGAGGTCATCTAGTTCAGTCCCCTGCTTCAGACAGGATCAATCCCACTAAGTCATCCCAGCCAGGACCTTGTCAAACCAGGACTTAAAAACTTCAAGGGGTGGAGAATCCAACACCTCTCTAGGCAACGCAATCCAGTGCTTCACCACCCGTGTGGTGAAGTAGTTTTTCCTAATATCTAATCTACACCTCTCCGTCTTCAGCTTTAGACCATTACTCCTTGTTCTGCCATCTGAGACCAATGAGAGCAGTTTCTCACCCTCCTCTTTAGAGCTCCCCTTCAGGAAGTTGAAGGCTGCTATTAAATCACCCCTAAGTCTTCTCTTCTGTAAACTAAACAAGCCCAAATCCCTCAGCCTGTCCTCATAGGTCTTGTGCTCCAGATCCTTAATCATTTTTGTTGCCCTCTGCTGAACCTGCTCCAGCACATCCACATCCTTTTTATACTGGGGGGGCCCAAAACTGGACACAATATTCCAGATGTGGCCTCACCAGTGCCAAATAAAGAGGAATAACTACTTTAGATCTGCTCAAAATGCTCCTCCTAATGCACCCTATTATGCTGTTAGCCTTCTTGGCTACAAGGGCACACTGTTTACTCATATCCAGCCTTTCATCCACCATAACCCCTAGGTCCCTTTCCATCGTACTGCTGCTGAGCTAGTCAGTCCCCAGCCTATAACAATGCTTGGGATTCTTCCGCCCCAGGTGCAGGACTCTACACTTCTCCTTATTGAACCGCATCAGATTTCTTTTGGCCCAATCCTCCAATTGATCCAGGTCACTCTGGATTCTCTCTATACCCTCCAATGTATCTACCTCCCCCACTAGTTTTGTGTCATCTGCAAACTTGCTGAGGGTGCAACCCAGTCCTTCATCCAGGTCATTAATAAATATGTTGAACAACACCGGCCCCAGAACCAAGCCTTGTGGCACTTCACTTGAAACCGACCACCATCCGGATATTGAGCCATTGACCACTACCTATTGGGCCCGACCTTCAAGCCAGTTTTCTATCCATCTTATAGTCCAAGGATCCAATCCATATTTCCTTAACTTATGGACAAAAATATTGTGGGAGACCATATCAAAATGGGAAACCGTTCTGATGGTGTTGCTAATTAAGTCTTGATGTTGAAAAGGAAGGTTGTGGCATTCCTGCTGTGAAGGGCCACACGCATTTTCAGAAGGAAAACTGAAATTAAATGTGAAGTAAAATAGGCTTAAGCAAAATAGGTTCAGGAGTGAAAGTCAGGAAGACAGTGATAGAAACGCATATGTAATGTATGAGGAAATAGAATATGTAAAAAGCTTGTGCACATCTTGCAGCAAACAGGTATTGCATTACAAATCATTGTGTGTGTGCTGCTGTTAAAATAGGGGTTACAAAAAGTAGTTTATTATTTATTAAGGACCATCTCATATTTACATGCATTGTGGCTCTTGAATTATTGCACTTTTTACTGAATTTAAAAAAAAACCAGCTCTTCTTGATATATTGGTTGCTGACCTCTGCCCTAGGAGGTCAGTTTATGCCCCACAGCATTCAACCTGGTAGTGCTTAATTTGGTTCTGCTGGTTGGTTGGATTTGAGACAGTAGCTCTGCGGGGATCCATGCTGGGAGATTTGGGCAGGCTGTTTGTGGAATGCCAGGAGTGAACCAATAGTAGCATGAAGGCCGTGCTGGGCCATATCTAACTTTCATGGGGTGAGCATAAGGAATCATTGCCAGCAGCCTTTGTTGGGGGTGCATAGAGTTTGCATTACGTTTTGGAGTCACTTTCTCTTCTGTCCCTACAGTCCACCTTCCCATCAACCATCGCTCCCATCAAGTATGATGTGCGTCAAGGATACAGTATAGGGAGTGTGCAGCACCACTGTAATGCTCATGACTTAGCAGAGGGATATCTAGATACTGGTTTGGTACCTGGATTCTGCAGTGCTCTGGAAATGCTAAGAGAGGAGTGCACAGATATGTTCCTAAACCTTTATCTCTAGAGTCTGCCCAAAGACCAGGCAGTTACTGAGCTGATCTTCTTCACTTTGTCCACTCTGATGGGATTGTTGGTGGGGATTCTCCCCACCCCCCATATACTCCCCCCTCCCTCCATTTGCTGTTGCACTGAGATTTACAAGTGCTGCAGGGTGGAACTTACTCCTTTTTGCAATCTGTTGACTAAATTTATTCTCCGAATTTGGCACAATAGCTCCTTGGAGAGTAATTGAAATGTCTATATGATGTTTAAAGTAAGATACTAACATTTGCACGGGAAATGCTTTAAAATGCTTCTTTTCTGAGCTCCTGCATAGAACAGAGTATCTTTGTTTCCCTCTCCCTCCCACTAAGCATTACAGGACCTTGGAAATCACCATCTGACTACTCCTTAGCGGGTTATTTAAGGAGTGGCTTGCCTGTAATGGACCCATTGTGCCACTGGGAGAGGAGAGTGGAAGGAGAGAATCAGTGATCTGAAACAGCCTGTGTTCCAATCCTATCATTTTACTCAGCTGACCAGGGGAGTTTATTGAGAAAATACAGTAAAATTCCAGAACCCATCCGGATCTCTTTCAGCTGGATACATTGTGCGCGAGTTGTAGGTTTTTCTTCTTTGACTGATTTTGCAGAGGGATATTTGAGACTGGCTTGTGCTGTTACCTAGTTTATTCTCACTCTTCTTTCACACTGTAACTTGGAAGGAACTCAGTCCCCTCACTGTAATGCCACTAGTGATCAGATTTGGGTCTGAGCCTCAGAGGGACAGTGTGTGGCTGTGACATGAGACTCATGGAGAGATCAGTAGATCAGAGTTCTCTTCTGGCTCTGCCATGTCTTTGTTTTCCCTTCCATCCTTTCTCTGTCTTGCCTGTTTAGACAGTAAACTTGTTGGGGCAGTGATTGGCTCTCATTGTTTATTTGCACTGCACCTAGCACTACTGAGCCTTTTAGATGCTAATCTAATAATCAGAGGAACATTTGATCATTGAGCTGCTCTTTCTCATACAGTGCCCACCCAGACTGAAAGTACCAGCCCAAGTGCTCTCACTTCGTCATTCTGACTTTCATTGCGCTTGTAAATGGTAGAAATAGCTTCACACTTGTCCCTTTGATGCTGTGCCTGGGGATCTAGATTTCCTAGCGTTAGCTTAATGAGATAGTGACAGGGTAGGTGGGTACCAGTGATCTGCTGTTTGGAGATGGAGGCTATTCTGTAAATCTGACATCAGGAAGTAGAATACCCATAAACCTGTAAGGGAAAACTTTTACCTCCCTGAACATTCAATAAAGGATTTGAAAGTAGACATTCCTCTACCAAAGGGTTTTACCACCAGATTACAGAGGAAAACATCTGCTTTGGAATTCATTTGCAAATTTGACACTTTGAAATCAGACCTTAACAGAGATCTCAATTATCTTATGTGTTACGAGGGCAATTTTTGCACCTTTGATATTCGCAGGAATGGCACTTATCCTACTTAATTAATTTGCTGCTTCTTCTGGTCGTAGTGACAGGTGACCTGCTTTTTTTTTTCTTTTTTAAACTTCCTCTGTCTCTCTTCTCATTCCCTCCCTCTCCCCATATAAACTCTGGATACTAATTGTCTACTCTAAATCTGAGGAAGTGGGTCTTATTCACAAAAGCTCATTACCTAATACATACATTTGTTAGTCTTGAAGGGGCTACAGGACTGCTTGTCTTTTGTGAAGCTACAGAGTAACACGGCTACCCTTCTGAGGGCTTGTCTGCACTGCTTTTCTTTTTCATTTGTCTTTTTCTTTCTCTGGAGAAACCCCCTTTTTTTAATGGTGAAATAAAAGCCAAAGCATTCACACAACCAAGCAGGATGACTCAAGAAAAGAAGGCTTTTCCCTGAAAATAATTTCTCCACCTCTGTGAATGACTTTTGAAACCTCCCCACAACCTTCAAGGGCGAAAAGGAACGTGCGTGAGCAAAGCACAAGTGAAGGCTCCTTTTGCAGTTCTGTGGCTGGGAACTGTATCTGGAAATTAGAGCACTCCCTTTCAGAAAGCTGTGGCTGAGTGTATGCGATTTTCCAATGTTACTTATTTTGACATTAGAGCATTGAAATAAGTCACACTGGAAAAAGCCTGCAGCGTAGGCATAGCCTCTGTCTATTCCTTTTTGAGTTAGCCAAGCTTGGCTCCTCTGTCTTGTAATACTCTCTGAGTTTCAAGGGCAAGGATTGATCTTTCTGTTGATAGGGCAGAGGTGACCCATTTTGGCAAGAAAAAAAGAAACGAAGGGGCATCATGCCATTGAAAGTAAAATGATCTAGGGCCTTGTCATTTTAGCTGCTTTCCATGTTTTTGAACACTGCTTCATCATTCCCACTCTGCTGCTTTACAACTCGTTCATTTGGTGTAGCATTTCCAACCAGTAGACAAGAGACCACATCTCCTCTTTGGACCACAATACAAATGTTAATCTCTCAATCCCCCTCTGAGGTGGGGAAGTCCTTTTTTCCCCCATTTCAGAGGTGGGGGAGCCCAGAGAGGGGAACTGACCCACCTGCAGCGTCACACAGCAAGTCAGTGTCAGGACTGGTATCAGATTTTAAGACCCATCCAAGGCCTGTAGTGGTCAGGGTGAGTGAGTTCCATTGACTCTAGGGAGTGCTGATCCAAACATTTGTCTTCGGTTCATGGAGCTAAGGTTTGTGCTCTCGACCCAACTTTTTCTCCAAGGCAGCATGTCCTGTGTGGAATAGGAGGAGACGTTATACTTCCCCATTTTTACGTCACAACAGAGCCTGGGTAGTACGTGCAATATTCAGTTATAGATACACAGATTGTAAAGCTAGAAGGGGACTACCACTCTGATCACCCAGTCTGATCTCCTGGTCCCTGTATGTCACCATGTAGGATCCTGAACAGCATAGGAAACAGAGAGACATCAAAATGCAGAATTTAGGTAGTTTGAGGACAGCACTGACCAACCCTAAGAGCCAAGGCCTTTTCCAATGGGAAGTAAATCGGTTTCTCACCAACTGTGGGCAAAAGGAAGAAAAGGGTCAGGAGGTTCCAGTGTGATGAAGAGATTAAAAGGGATGGATTATGTTGTTTGGAAAGGAGAGAGAAAGGGCAGAAATACATCCTCCTGTGAATGGTAGCAAAGAGTGTTCTCCTTCTCTGCCCAGCCCTGTCATGCAGCGTAAGGGCACATGACAAAGATAAAAGGACATACGTTTGAAGTGGTTGAAAGGAAATGGCTTTTTAATGTGGTATATAATGAACTGCTGGAATTCACCACCTCGGGATGTTATTGCAGTACATAGGTTAACGTGATTCAAAGGTTGCATGGGCTATCAACTCTCCAGCTGCCAGGCCTAAACTGATTGCCAGCTGGGGTGATTGAAAATATTTCCCTTCATGGAATTATATTGCATAATCAGCCAGGTGCACTGGGACGAGTTTCATTCCCTCTTAAGTTTCGTGTGTGACCCTCTGCACGAGGTAGGAAGCTGGTCTACTTTATGGCTATTTCTTGGTGAAAAGTGTTCAGCTTGCAGCTTTGTTTGAATAAAGTGAACCTCAAGGAGCATTTTCCAACATAAAGGGAATTTTCCATGCATCTGCCACAACCTTCTTTTTCTCTTGTCAATGCAGTACTGAAAATGTCTCAACTCCAGTGCCACTGGTGCGCTGATGGAAAAAGAGTTGCTGCAGTGGCAGTCATAGGAATAGGCTAAGTGCCTGATCCAAAGCCCATTGAAGGCTGTGGGAGCATTCCATTAACTTTAATGTATTCCAGATTAAGGCCCTTACTTGCTCAAATGACTGTGTTCCGGCGTTTCTCTTAAAATGCTTTACAGGTGACCTGCATTTTATAAGAACTAGGAAGTGTTGATTTTCATCTGCAGGAGGGTGTAATTTCATTTTACTAAATGGATCCGCTTACTCTACCACTAGCAAAAATACCAGCAAAAAAGGATGAAAATCCAGGACAGAAATATTTTTGCATCAGTCTCAAATATAGTCCCTTAGTCCCCAGGCCAGTAGGAGCTAAGGACTACATAGAGGTGACATGCTCAGCTCTCAGTGAGTTAACACTTCACTTGGCTCGCTACAGCCATTTCTCATCAATGCATAGAACTGACTGATTCAATCCAGAAGGGACTATCTTTAGTCTTCCCTAAAAATCGGGCTTTGAGAGTGGAGCTGAAAAATGGGAGAGTCCAGGAAATCCCACGAGGAACATATAGTTAGTTGTGATACTGGATCAGTCCAGAAATGGTGGTGCTGGTGGTGGTGATGAATAGAAGAAAAGTAATATTCCAGTTGTGCAACAGGTAAGTGGTCTGCCTACCTGAGTCCCACACATGTAGCATCCCTAGAGAGACATACATGTGTGTATCATTGATAGGTTATAAAGCAGTTGATCAGCAGAGTTGCTTTGGATTTACACTGGTATAATTTAGGACACGCTGTAGCAAATTACTGAAGCAAACGTTGTCCCAGTGATAGCCCATCACCCAGCATTTGGAGCATCGTCTTTTCAAAAAGCAAATACAAATATTTTTAAAGATCACGATTTCTTTAAAGTAGATGTCTGAAGCAAGCATGACTGGCAATAGAGCTCAAATCTGTCCACCCTAAGTGTTTTATTTACTTTCCACTGAGGAAGGATAATCGTGTGTGTCAAACAAGTTGAGAAGTGTCCCTTGAGTAGAGATGGTTAAAAAGCAAAAAAAAAAAAACCCAAAAGATTGTTTTTCAGTGAAAATTTAAATGAGAGGAAATGATGCATTATGGTAGTCTCAGGCTGTCAGTACAGGCTGGGAGCCCAGAGCATAGAAGAGAATGGAGACAGTTGGGGAGACCAAAGTACATTCACCTTAAGGAACTGGATGTTGAATAGTAACAGAGAGGGAGCCGTGCTAGTCTATAGACTATCAAAACAAAAAAGCAGTCAAGTAGCACTTAAGTGCTACTTGACTGCTTTTTTGTTTTCATAAGGAACTGCTGTAGCGTATTCAGATCAAAATATTTCTGGTTTTGTACCTGCAGTGTTACGAAGGAAAAAATCTAAAATTTCCACCAGAAATGAACACTTTTCATGAGAAAATTTTTCTCCAAAACATAGTGATTGGTCAAAAATCAGTTTCTATGGAAGAGCGCTTACTCAGGAGGACATCTGAGATAGTAGCAGCAGTTGAGCTGGTTATGCTCCTAGGGTGATGCAAGTGTGTATCACAAAGAGGAGTCAGGATTACTTTCAGCAAGGGGAAAAAGTGTAAGGTGCATAGTGGAGGGTCTCTAAGAAGTACGTCTTCACAGTGGAGCACCCAGCTCTGAATACGCATAGTGCAAGTAAGAGCAGTCGCATTGCAAAGCCCAAACCCAAACCCAAGTTGCTTTGTCCCTGCTGGTGCTGTGCTCATGTGTGTTGCTCTGGCTTCTGGAGATATATCTCAAGATTCTTTGTGCTACCGTACATTTGAGCTGCTATAGGATTCTTTCCCAGTGAACTGTGAGAGAGCTTACTGTCCTTCTGGTCACCTCGAGCAGACTCGTGGGAAGGCACTGGAAACCTGTCAGCATTTCAGCAATTTAGCCTGATGGCAGTTACCATCCTGAGTGAAAGTTCTGGACCAGCTAGCCCGGGTTTAAAACACTACCAACTCCAGCAATGGGAAGGTTTTGTGTGTGTTGGCGAGGGACCTGCGGGGCAACACCTAAGGAGGAGCCCAAGTTAACTCTATGATGAAGACACACCTTTAATGCCAAACCCTATGAGGAATAGTGTGCCTGGGTGTGTCTTGGAAAACCCATTACATAGGACATTTTAAAATGGACCTGGTGACGTGTTACAAATTCCTTTTGGGGCAAAATTCAACATCAATAGGAGAAGGACTAAATGAGTTATGTTACGATATCCTGTAAAGGCCTATACTTTAAGAATTTAGGTGTCGTATTGCCATTTTGCTAATTAAAGAGGTATAAAAACAAAGTATCAAAATCAGTTTCTCTGTGTATGTTACTGGGAGGCCTTGTTCTTAACCTAAGGCAGGGGTCTGCAATCAAAATATCAAGAAGAGCCATATTTTCAAATTCAGATACAAAATTAATAAACCTGCAATGCACGTGAATACAAGATGATCCTTAATAAATGTCAAACTGTACTTTTTGTAACCCCTATTTTAAGAACAGTGCGCACACACAGTGATATATACCAGTTAGAAGGTTGGTACCCCCATCTCCAGGCTTTACCCACCTCGGCCCCCAAATCCATCCCCTATCCACAAGCTTTGTCCCCATTCCACAAACCTGTCCCCCGTCCTCAGGATTAACTCCTCTTAGCCCCAACCCTGCCCCCACATCTACAGGATTAATCCACCCCTAGTTTTAACCCACTTCAGCTGCCCTGCCCCAAGTTGCCCACTGAATCCAGATCTTACTTGCCCACCAGTTGCTCTCCCCCTGCATGCACTCTGGGTCCCCCACAAACTTCTCAGGCCACAAATTGCTTGCAATTTTCCCATCTGCACCCCCACCCAGCGGCACTGGCACCAGACTCACCAGGTCCCAGGGCCAGGCAGGGAGCTGGGCTGGGTCCTTGGGGAGCTGACCCTTCACTGCTGGATGGAGCTCCAGGCACTGCTACAGAGGAGGGAACAGCTGGGGAGTGCCACGCTGCCTGGGAGGTGCTGGCCCCATGGGGAGGGAAGCTGCACTTGAGAAGACCTCCCCGCACTGCCTCTTCCTCCTTAGCACAGCAGCATGGGTCTGGCAGGGGCAGACTTGGCCATCCCTCCTGCCGAAATAATGGAACTAAAATGAATTGGTTTAATGGCCAGATCCCTCCTGCTGCCCTGCCAGCCGTTAAACCAATTCAGTTTAGTTCCGTTATTTCATTGGGAGCAGCTCAGGGAGCCTCAAGAGGAGTCAGTGGCAGCAACGCTGAGAGCCCCATGTGGCTCTGGAGCCACAGGTTGCCGATCCTGGACCTCAGGCTTTTGGCTAAGCAGAGCGGCACCCATAACCTGGGGGACACATGGTCATGTCCTGACTCATTACAAACCAGTCACATTGAAATGAGGCAATTCGGGGCTGTTAGAAGGTGATCCAGTCTATCACCAGCAGATAAAGGGGAGAGCATAGAAGATTTAAAGAAAACCTAGGTTGATAGCTCTTTGTCTGGCAAGGACCCACTTTTCAATAATTGGGGTGTGAAATCCTCATTTCTTTGTTTTGTCATTATGCTCCTCACTTCTCTATTGTTTATCCGTATGGTCTTTGTCTGGTTCTTTGACTGTCTGCTGTTTAATTTTGCTGGGTTTAAATTAATTAAGGTAGTGGGATGTGATTGGTTAGATAATCATGTTACCATATGTTAGGATTGCTTAGTTAAATTTCAGAAAAATGATTGGTTAAGTTATAGTTGAGAATATTACTATGTAAATTGGGGGTGAACAGGAAGTAATTTGGGAGGGACGGGGGAAAGGAAAGTGGATTCATGCTCTCTGGAAGCTAACTCCAATAAACAGTGAATTGTTTGTGTCTACGAACTTCATATATTGCCATTCTCTGATAACACAAGAAGGACCAGAGAAGTGGATGGGTGAAGGAAAAAGCCCTATAACAATTAAATGCCTTCCATCTCTACATACGTATTCTCTTGGTGCTGCAAGAATTTGGGTCAGGGAAAGTAATTAAAATGAAGGAATAACTGGAAATGGAAAGAACAGCTTTAATTATCTGAGCATACCCATATTGTGAATGTAACTCTTTAAATTGCAGGTATCTTGATCTCCGGCGTTTTGGATCTGCCCCTCATGGAGGCTTTGGAATGGGGTTTGAGCGCTATTTGCAGTGCATCCTGGGAGTGGACAATATCAAAGATGTTATTCCTTTCCCCAGGTTTCCTCACTCCTGTCTTTTGTAGCTCCATATCTGACTCACATGGACCTATTTGCACTGGAGTGCTTGTATGTGTAATGTCTACTTGCAGTGATACTGGGGAAAGAGGGAGAGGATTTTTGTAACAAATAATTTTGTGGTAAATTGAATGGAGGGAGCTGAGGAGAGATGTTCTTGGGAGATTTTGGACCATACCATTTCTTAGTCATATTTATGTAGCTCTTCAAATCTTCAAGGCACCATAAAGGCATTAATAAATCTTACTTAACAGGTTAAACTCTTCATGGGAGGAACAAAAGTCAGGACTAAAATAAGTATTGTTGGGAGCTGGTATTTAACACAAAGTGGTGTTAAGGGGTATGGTCCAAGCATAGAACTGGGAAGCAGAAATACTATGAGGCTTAATTTTATGTCTGTATGGAGCTTTGAAGATTGAGTTCTATAGAACTGTATGATATCATTTCTGTAACACCTTTGGTTTTAAGAAATGGCTGCTGTAGAGAGAGACTCTCCCCCACCCTGAATTCAAAGTACATAGTGAGTTTGGAAAGCAGATCCTAATCAGTTAAACCTTGCAAAGAAAAATGTCTCTTACATTGTAACTGCGGCAGTGAAGGAGTTTGGCAGTTGATTTTTGAGAGTCAGTAAAGATGCACAGTTGGCTTTCCCCCTCATGGTTTGTTTTACAGTCATAAAATTATAGTATTAAATTATAGCATTAATCATAATGGTGATTCCTTCATCCTGTTCAAGAACTGTATCCTTTCCTTTACACCTGATGCAGAGCTCATTAAGAGGTGATATATACATACTGTCTTAAAAAGCAAGCAAATTCATGGGAAGAAAGAGAGATTGTCTTTAGTGGAAGTACATTTGAACCTATGAAGCCAGAAACAACTCGCCTCTGTTTCTTGAGAAATGATTTAATGTTCAGCTGGCCAAGCAGATTTATTGGCATTTGTAAAGCAATCAACATGCACTCCCAGGCATTGTATATCAGAAAATGATGGCTCTCTTCCATGCAGGACCTGATACCATCTTTGATGGATTTATGCTCCTAATTCCTCTACTAGGTGGAGAAGAATTTAACCCCATTGTACAGGTGGGGACTGGGCATAGATTAAGTGACTTGTCTAAGGTCACACAGGAAAACTGAGGTTGAACTGGTACTTAAACCCAGGCTTCCTGAGTTGGAATCCAGTGGCCCTGTCCACAGCACCATCCTTCTTACCTTGCACATATTGTCAGCATTCTGAAATGTGAGCTTTCTGGGCCAAAGTCGTACATACAATACCAGTGGTGTCCAGTGAGAATTCAAAGATTGCCACACATGTGGCTGTCCTTCCATATTTGTCACAGCCCTCTTCTCCCTCCCCCCCGGCTCTAAATGGATGTCCTTCCCTACAGCCAGATTCCCGCCCCCATCTCCCCTAAATAAATGCTCTCCCATTCCCCCGAGCCAAGCACCCCCAGCTCCCTATTCTAAATCAATGCTGGTGACTCACTGGAGTTGGAGCCTCTGGGGCAGCCTCCAGTGGGGCCATTGCTGTCAGGGCACTGGATCAGCAGGGGCCACCCCACCCAGGCTGCTGCTGGTGCCGCCGCCTCCACCACATGCTTCTCCTACTAAGCACTGCAGCAGAATAAGTAATATGTACCAAAAAGGAATCAGAAATACTTATTATTTTTCAAGAGTGTGTAAATAACTTCATGGAGCATGTGGGGGGGTGCAAAAGAGATCAGATATTTTTCTGCCAAGCCCATGAGAGAGAATGAAAAGTGATGATTAAATAATGTTATGCTGCCACAGATGTGACCTGTGCTGTGACAATTTAACACTGTCAGACCCGGAGTATCCAAAAACTTTTTCTGTAGTCCAGGGTTATGTAAACACCTATCAGGGATGGTCTAAAAGACTCTGCATGGTGCTTGGTGCTGCCATGAGGGCGGGGGACTGGACTTGATGACCTCTTGTGGTCCCTTCCAGTTCTAGTGTTCTATGCTTCTAAGTGCAGTGCCCTGGGCATTAGTGGGTGTGTGGCTCCTGAGGTATTCCAGAGAATTATCACTCTACATTTAGGGCCTGATTCAAAGACTCCTGTTGACATCAATGGGATGTGAGCCAGATCCTAATTTTGTAATTGCCCCTTGGTTAGTTGCAAGAGGTGGAAAAAAACTCCTATAGTCAGACAGCTCCACACTTGCAATGTTACTACGCAGCCTCCAGAAGTACATGGTACCCTTGCCAAAGTCGTCATTCGCTTACACTCACAAAATGACCATACTGCCACAGCTACAACTGGTAGAGTCCTTTAAACAATAAGGAACCATCTCCGTTCAACACTTACTGGCTGATGTAAGTGACAAGAATAAAGGGGAGATGTCAACAGCTCAATAAAGGGGCAGATCTGAATGACAGGACGGGCTAAATGGAGAAGGCCCTTATTGGCAGTGGTGAAGAGTTTACGGCTGATGCAGTGGAAGACACAAAAAAGAGGGGATATAGGCAGCATGACATGCCGGGAAGAATGATCTTGGCAGAAGTGTTTTAAGGGGGACAGGATGGTTAAGACCAAGACCCAGAAACGGAACAAGAGTTTTGACAGAGTGGACAAACAGAAAATGGAAAATATTTGCAATATTATATATGTAGAAACAGCAAATTTGAACAGTGTTGCAAGAGATAGAGATCCAAGTCAAAGTTGATGCCCAGATAAGGGGCATGAGGGCTGATGAGTGGTGTCCGTGACAATGGAGAAAGGAAGAAATGAAGGGAAAAATTGATGGATTTTGTGACCGGAAGAAACCATTAGATCATCTAATCCAGCCTCCTGCATAACACAGGCCAAGTTAATCCAATTACCCTGTATCATGGCCAGTAACGTGCTCTTCATATGAAGACGTCAAGAGATGGAGAATCCATCACTGCTCATGGCAGTTTGTTCCAATGATTATACACCATCACTGTTATTTTTATTTTCTTTGCCTTATATCTCATTTGAATTTGTCTGGTTTGGTCTGTGTGATGCCTTTCTGCACTAGACTACACTCATCCCTCACTATACGAGCACAATTGATTCCCAACGTTGTGCTCGTAGGCAAAACTTGTAAGAGGGAAACTAAATTCCCATTAAAATACATGTAAAAGTCTCTGGTTGGTTCCTAGTGCTCCTAACTCGGGGAAGGAGTGGCAGCATGTGGTGCTGCTTTTGAAAGGTAAGTGAACCTTGAGTTTGGGGGCTGGGGAGGGTTAAGGCTGGGGGCAGTTTGGGGCCATGAGTGGGAGGGAGGGTTAAAACCTGGTGGTGGGTTGGGTCTGTGGGGCGGGTGGATGGCAGGGGCTTAAGGCTGCGGCAGTTTAGGTGTGTGTGGAGCCGGCAGCGGGGGCAGGTCAGGCTGTGGCGGTTGCGGTGGGGTTAAGGCTGTGGCGGTCTGGGGCCAGCAGCGGGGTTAAGGCTGCAGCAGTTTAGGTGTGCGGTGCCGTTAGGAAGGGGTCAGGCTGTGTCAGTCTGGGGCCTGTGAGGCTGGTGGTGGGGTTAAGGCTGCGGCACTTTGGGGTATGTGGGGCCAGTGTGGAGGGTCAGGCTGCAGCAGTTTGGGGGTGTGGGGCTGGCAGGGGGGCGGAGTCAAGCTGCAGCAGTTTGGGGTGTGTGGGGCCAGCGGTGGGGTTGAGGCTGTGGTGGCTTAGGTGTGCGGCGGGATGGGGGAAGTCAGGCTGCAGCAGTTTGGGGTCCTCAGGGAGGTCAGGCTGCAGCGGTTTAGGTGTGTGGGGTTGAGGGTGGGGTTAAGGCTGTGGCAAGCTGGGGTGTGCCGGCTGAGCAGGGAGTTCAGGCTGCGGTGGGTTGGAGCTGCAGGAAGAGGGGGAGGGGTAAGGCTCATATTTGTGGGGTAAGTTCACTCATCCGGTGAACAAAGTTAAGTTGTGTGTGCCTTATTTCAGTACTCGTAAGTAAAGTACTCATTTAATGAGGCATGAGTGTACAAAGTTGGCAGTTCAGTTGATCTTGGGAGCTATCTGTAACTCTTTGTGAAAGCTGCAGTTTTTTGGGTGGGGTCTGGGGATTCTAATGTCAGAGGCTAGTATTGTGACAGGCACTCTTGCACATTTGGAAGTTCCTATGAGAACTGCACTGCCCTTCGTTCTCCTGGACCCTTCTCCCTTACAGCCCCATTTCCAAGTATCAGGTGAGTAGGGGAGTCCTTTCCCTTCCAGGGGCTGGCATGGTTAGCCTCGTGCCATGTCTACGTAATGCTAGCAGGTATTGCCAAGGAACGTGAGTCGTTTTTTCCATTTGGTATGTCATGCATTTCCCCCAGATTTTATCTTTGAATAAAAGGAATTTAATTTAGAGGTTTGGGGAGGTCATGTCATTCCTGTTGGATGTATAGTCTATGAAGTATGCCAAGAATTTCATTCTCTCTGTGTCTCTGTTTGGAATCTTCAGCTATCCATAAAAGAGATACTTTTAGATTCAGTTTTAACTTTTAAAAAAGAAAAGTTATCTTCCTCACCTGCACATATTATAGGGACCTAGCAATCCACCTGGTAGGTCTATCATAAATATTGCCTTCTTCCATTAATTAGTAGTAGTTGTATAATGGCAGGGCCTAGGTGCCTTTTTCATGGACTATAATCCTATTTGGTAAGTGCCGTACAAAGAAAGGATAAAAAGAAGCCATGCTCCCCAAAACAATCTCCCCATCCAAACTGCTGTCATTACCAGCAGCACCTATACTAGAGGCCTACAACCCTGTAGGGCAGCTGGTGGAGACATAGGTTTTGGAACTCACTCTTTTCCTTGGCCATTAATAGCTGTAATTGATAGGCCATTGGGGCCTGTTGGTTTTCTACAGCAGTAGGGGCATAGCACAGCCCCAGTAGAAGTTAACTAAGGGTTTGGCTGTGAAGTAGCATTGTAGAAGGGAGAGGAAGGCTTACTGAAGTGGTCTGTTTGATGGGAGTTTGAGAACTGTCCTGAGCAAAGGAGGGACACTCCCTTTTAATGGATGATTGTTAGGTTCAAGTAAATAATAAATGATCTGTCTGTACCATTAAAACCCAATAACATTGGTCATTGTGGTCGTTGACCAAAAGAGAATTGCAGTCAAACCTCAGTTAGGAACACCTTGGCAATGGAGTTGTTTGTAACTTTGAAATGTTTGTAACTATGAACAACAGTGCCCTCATTTCTTTCAAAAATTTACAACCACGCCTTGACTTAACTTAATTTTGGAACTTTACTATGTTGATGAAAAATGCTTTAACCATCTTTAGTTAAATTCAGCAAGCACAGAAAGCGTTTCCTTACCTTTTCAAATCTTTTTTTTTTAAACTTTCCTTTTTTTTTTTAGTGGTTTACATTTAACACACTACTGTATTTGCTTTGGGGGAGGAGGTCTTTTACTGCCTGATTGTATACTTCTGATTTCAGATGAGTTGTGTGGTTGACTGGTCAGCTCATAATTCTGCAGTTCAACTGTATCAAAGGGGACTAAAGGGAAAAAAGGATGATATTTTACGACTGGCAGTTATAATTTCCAACGTATTCCCAAAGCTATGGAGACCATGAAAAATCACTATTTCTCAAGGCTGAGTTCGTTTTATTTCATTGTTCCAGGTAAAGCTGCACCTTTCAAAGGATCAAAGTTTGCTTTTTATGATCCTAGTGGGAGAAAGTTGTGTTTCATTTCATTGAATAATTCTATACCAGTTGTTTCCAACGCAGGCTAGGCGTGAGTCTGAGCAGGAGTTCACAGATATTATGCTCCCAGTGTTTTGTTTTCTGGTTGCTACTAAATGCATTATAATAGCTATTTGTATTACAGTTATGCCTAGATATCCTGACAGCAGTTAGTGCCTCATAGTGCTGGGCATTCTACTTGCACATAGTAAAGAGAGAGCCATTGCCCACATAAAACTTACAAGTGAACTAAGCTGGGCAGACAGAGTTGGAGAGGAGTGCAATTAGATGTCTTTTTAAAAGACATGCTCGAGCACCACCAGAAATTGTGAACTTGAGGCAGAAATTGGTGAGTGAAATTCAATGTCTGTGCAAAGCAGGAAGTCGGATTAGATGAACAAATGGGTCCCTTCAGCCTCTAAACTTTATTGCCCTCATTGTACAGTTGGAGAACTGGAGCACATGGCTGGGGTTGCTGACAGAGGCATGTCCACATGGCCTGTTTACTGCTGGCAGCAGCTTCTGCTGGCAGCGAGATCTCGTGCAGCTATGCTAATCAGCTGTGTGATTATGCTAATCAGCATCTATCTGCAATTGCGAGACTGCTCATTAGCATGGAACTGCCAGGAGAACAGCTCTGTGTGGACATGCCCATAGAGATTAAGCACCTTATCCATGATAATGTAGGAGGTCTGTGGCATAGCCAGGGATTAAGCCAAAACCAGCTAATTGCAGGGTCTTGTCCTCATGATATCATTCATCCTCACATTTGGCTGGATTATGCCATTAGGAGGGAATGTTTTTAACTGATCGGGTTTAAACTGTGTTTTCTGCTGGTATAATTTCTTGGCTCATGTTTTAATTATTTGTCGTGAGGATTCTTCTGGTTTCAATGAGAATGTGGCACTATTTAATTTTTCATTAATCTTATAATGCCATTATGTTTAGAATCATTTCTGCAAAGAAAACAAAGAATAAACTTTTGTTTATTTTTGAAGTCTGGTTTGTGGTTTTCGCTCTTTGGTACACCAGTAATTTTTGTTGTTACATGTATATATTGCTGTTCATTCAAGGTTCTCCTACCATTTTACAAGTATTCGTGTTGGCATAGTGCTGTGAAGATGTAGGCTGACATTTTCGGAAGACACCAGTGATTTTTGGGGTCCCAGTGAATAGGCACCCAACATCCAGCCCGCTCAACCTGACCTGATGTTTCAGAAAGTATTGCACTACCTGAGTGTTCAGCAATAGCACTTAGAAGCCCCAGAGGTGGACCAGAATCTCACTTGCCAAGTGCTGTACAAGCTCAAGAAAAAGATGGGACCTTCCCCCAAAGACTGTGTAATCTGCATGTAAGACAAGAGAGAGCAGGTGAAGACTAACAGATGGGGCAAGAAGAAGGAAACAATGAGACAATACTGGTGGGCGCGAGAGGGCAGTGGGTCTCAGTCTGCTGGCTTCCTACCCCTCAGCCCAGGCTAATTCACCTACCTTCACGCAGCAGGTGGAAGAGCTGAGAACAGAACCCAGAAAACTGGTCTTCCAGGTGCAGATCCTCAAAGGTATTTAGGTCCTAAATTCCAATTAAAACTAATCATAATGAGGACCTTAAATTGCTTTGAGGGTCTGGTACCAGCCCATGTGTTTGCTAGGGGAAGGAAGGGTACATTTTTAACTGGTTTTAAACTCCTACGAAGACAAGGCAGTTGTAATTTATTATGACTCATAAGAATAAGCCTTCACTTTCCTTTCTGTCTTGGATTATTCTGTAAAATCGCTCATAATTCTAAAGCCACTCAGGAATTAGTCACTGGGGAAAGTAACTACGTTTCGTAGAATCCAGAATTTTGTAATGACACCTCTCTAATGCCTTCTGCCTTCAGAGCCCTTTGGGCGTTGATTTCTGTGAAGCTGTTGAGCATAGTCTCAGTGGTAAGTGTTGTGGGTAGTAAGCCAGATGCCCCTATGTGAGATACAATTATCATCTGTGTCTTACAGCTGGAGAAATGAGACACAGCTCTGCCTCTCACTGGCATTTTTCCTCACATCTCAGACATTGCTGTAACAGGCTTGCAGCTTTGCTGAGGTATAGAGATATGTTTGTGCAAGATTATAACTTAGAGGAGCACCTAGTAGAGAGCAGTATTATAGTTTAGGGAAGTTCTTCACTACTTTGGAAGATTAACCCGCTCAGGGCCAATCTTCCAGGGTTCCATTTCATGCATGTGGTAGAGGAGTGTGAAATCTACCTCTCAGGAGTCACAGTTGATCTCTATACTCCTTGAGAGATTCAAGGAATAGGGGAGGTTGATGGGAGGAACTCTCCCATTGACCTTCCCCAGTATAAATAGCCAAGTGAGATGAGCACAGATGCACTGATTTTAGCTATGCAAATTGCCGTAGCTAGAATTGCGGATCTGTGATCAACTTTCTTAGCCTAGTGTAGATGTAGCCTATGGAATTTTGAGACGTGTCCCGGCAGAGAACACAGCAAAGTTGGGAACAGCAGTTCACTGCAGAAGCCCTGTAGTTCATTTTATGATAAGTTGTATTCCTTTCTTACTCATTGGTTTGCTGTGTAACAAACCCCAGGAGTATTACATGGTGTCAGAAGTTCTGAGTGAGAAAGAGATTGCAGGAATTGGTGAGATTAACTCCTGTGTTCAAAACTGAAGGCAGAGGAAAGGGGAGCACGTGGAAAAGCAAAGACTTGTGCAGGAATTTTATGATCACAATAGCAGCTTGACTAGCTTAAGAGCAGAAAAAGCCCAACATGGAGGTGTGTCTCACAACCTTCATTCAATCTTATGCAGTGTTGCAGAGAACTGGAAGAAACAAGAAGAGATTTGAATTGGTTTTGGCAGCCATGGGGCAGAGGAGAAAACTGATAAAGTGCAGTCATTCTTTGTGCATGTTGCTGGGAAGAAGTATTGGTTATTTATAACAACTTTAAGTTTGAGGAACGTGAAATCAAGAAGTTAAGTTAAATACTGACTAAATATGAGGAAAGCTGCAGGCCCAAAAGGAATGAAACCTTTGAGAGAGAATTTTTTTAAAGTCATGCAAAAAACTGAAAACACTATGGAGCAATAAGTCCCAGAATTAAGGAGACTCTGTAAAAGCTGTGACTGAGTTGACAGAGTCTCTGGGCAGAGAGAGAATTTATTGGCAACATTGTAAGGGAGAGACTGCTCCATGAAGGAGGTTTGACTTTTGAAAAAGCTCCTCAGATATGCAAGAGCAGTGGAAACTGTGAAAGCACAAGCTAAAGAGCTGAATTCACTAGAAAGGGTTATCAGTTCATTGAATACACAAAAATACAGCCAAAAAAAGATCAACTCAAAATGTGGAACCGATGAAAACCGGTGGTGGGACTGGGTTTAAACAGTTATGTGGAAGGCTTGGATTAAAGCATGACCACAAACTCTGTTTTGCCTTTTCAGAAACTCCCTCATAAATGTGGGGGAAATAATCATTTTGCAAAATGCTGAAGAAGTCAGGTGCACTGAGCTGAAAACAACATGTTAAGGAGTGATACACATATGTACTGGGGTTGAGCAAGAGCGATGAGGGGGACTGGAACCTGCCTTTGGCAGTGAATGGAGCAATGATTGCACTAAAATTGGACACAGAAGCTCAGATTAATATTCTGTCTGAACTTCTTGGCAGTCATTCGATAACGAGTAGGATGTCTTCGTCACCCTCCCATTTGTGAGTCTGTTGGTGGCTAATCAGCCCAATTCTGGAGCCGCAGGTCTCATCACAGAAGGGTGGGGGGCTGGGATCTGTTGGAGGGACATGGGGCTGTTTTTACTGCTCTTCTTCTCCACGTCTCTTCATCTGCATGGCAGCAGGACCTCTCTAATTGTGCCACCCCCTCATGGTTCACCACTTTCTACTGGGAAAAGTTCTCCTAAATGCTGACACTGGTGCTGCATTTTTTCATGTGTGTCTTCAGCGTGTTCCTGTATCATGTCTGCTGGCCCCCAGTGCTTCTCCATCCTTCCTTCAACTCGGAAAACAGAATCTGTTTTGGGAGCTGCTGATCAGACATCCAAACCACATGAACAGTCGGATGAAGTTGGTGGTGAATGACTATGGCTTCAATGCTATTCATGTTCGACTCTTCCAGGATGCTAGTGTTCATGGGCCTATCCTCCCAAGGGATATTTAGGAATTTAGGATCCTCCTGAGGCAGGAACAAGATTGAGAGACTGAAAATAAGAGCAAAGCTTGGACCAGGAAAAAAAAAAGTAACTGGTTACTTTATATACCAGTGGAGGTGCATTGCTAACATCAGCCATAAAAACACAACGTACAGACTCGCATTCATTGTAGGGCCAAAAGAGATTCCACTAATTTTAGGCCTGGGAGTCAATGAAAAACTCAGTCTGATGTAGCAGGTGCTCTCACTACAAGATCATTCAGAACCTGGTTGGAGATCCTCAGGCAGGAATATTATGCTCTGTTTCAAGGATTGGGTTGCTTGCATGATGAACGCACAATTCATATGGAAAGGTGACATGTCCACTCAAACTAAAAGCTGAGCATGCAAGAATGAAGGAATGCCTGTAATACAAAAAACTGTAGTGCCAACAGAAGGGGTGAGCTTCCTTGGCACTGGAGAAATGGGATGTCCACCTACACATCTGCTTTGATCCAAGAGAGCTCATTTGTATCCTATATATCTGAGAAGAGTTTGTGTGTGTGTCTGTATGTGTGCCCATCCATCTGTCTGTCTGTTCAAGAACTCGTCCTAAACAGTAAGAGCTAGGGCCACTAAATTTGCTATGCAGTATCCTCTTATCCTAACTTAAAGCGAGGTCGGGGTTTGGTTATGCCAGGATAATGAAATGTGCCTGGAATGGGATTGCTTTTCATAACGCAGTAAGGGTGTGAGCTGCTAGGAGGCAGAGTGACCACAGCAGGTGGCTGCACCAGTAAGGCATTGCCTGGCTGCGGGAGGGGCTCTGAATGCTGCCAGCCACCATCCATGGATAAGGTTCCCATGCTGGCATTCCAGCCCATTGCTCCCTCAGGCACAGCCTTGGAAAGGGGTTGCTCCAAGCAGCTGCCACCAGAGGACCAGCATGGCCCCAGAGAGCCATTGCCACCAGAGCAGCATGGCTCTGGTGAGCCCCCTGGCCATCCAAAACCCCTGCCCGAAGTCCATCACCCTACCCTGAATTCTGCACCCCCTGCCCTGAGACCTCCCCAAACCTCCCATTCCCCTGCCCTGAGCCCCCTACCTCTGCCCCTGACTCCTCAGCTTGCATGCCCTCCCCTCCACCCCAGGCCAGTCCCTGGGAGAGGCCAGCAATCAGGCTATGTGGTTCCAACAGACCCAGACCCAGGCAATGCTGAGCAAGTCTTCTAGTAAGATTATATTTCAAACTACCAACAAGAGAAGAGAGTAGGGCTTGATTTCCAAAAGCACAATATTTTAATAAATTGGTTGCATCTGCAGCATTTTGGCAGCTAAAATTACCTGAAGAAAACTCAAAACTCTTCAAATTTAATTCCTCATTTGGAAAATAAAGATTCTTATGTTATTCTTTGGCATAGTTTCAGCACCAGAAGAGTACCACAAAGCCACATGTATGATCTATGAGCATATTAATGATGTTGACACCTCAGTGGATGACATTGGCTGGAGCTCAACGAATGATGAGCATGATTGTAGACTTTGGGAAGTCCTGGATGTAACTAGACCTGAAAACCTACAACTAAAGAGGAGAATCTTCTGCAGACATGGAATTCCAGAGGAAGTTGTTAGCAATAATTGGTGCCAATTTTCCAGTGCAGATTTTAAACAATATTTTGTGATGAAAACCCCAATCTATGACAAGTCAGAATTACCCTGCTGTTGAGTGGGCTTTGTGGAAAGGTTTATACAGACTATACAAAATGATGGAAAAGATATTCAGCCTGCGAGTGATATGTATAAAGTTTTATTGGTTTACTGAAGTACACCCCTGGAGAGTGGTTCTTCTCCAGCTCAGCTCAGCTGTGAATGGGAAGAAGGGTCAGAACTAATTTACTAGTCATTGATAATTTGCTGAAATCTCAAAACAACATAATCATATGGAAGATAAGACAGTCAGGCTATGTCTACACTAGGGAAAGTGAGTCAACTGCAGATATGTTGATTCTAGCTATGCAATTGCCATAGATAGAATTGTGTATCTGCAATCGATTTACCTGGCTGTCCTCACTGAAGAACATCAACAGGAGAGTTTCTCCCGTCAACCTCCCTTACTCCTCGTGAGAAGTGAGGCAGATGGAGTCAACTGCCAATTTTGCATGTCCCTACCAGATGTACAAAACTGAACCCTGGAAGATCAACCTGACAGGTGGATCTTCTGGGCTAATGTAGGCATAACCTCAGAAGAAGCAGCAGAAAAAGGGCCTGTGATCTTCCATCTCTTAATCCAGTTGACAATATACCTGAGGAATCCCACCTCTAATATCTGTGTCCAAAGAGGTACCATTAATGGTCAACTGTATCCAAAATCTTATGTAGCCCAGGCAGATCAGGAGGACATATGTGATCAAAGGGATCTAAGAGTAATCCTAGAATACTCCAACACATTGACAGTAGATCTGAAGTCTGGCATTTACCAACTGACTGGTTCTTTATTATCAATGCACAAAGGACAAACTGGCAAGGAACAAGAGAGCTACTAAGACTCTACTGAAAGGCTGGTACTGAGACGATCAGAGCAGGAGGTTAAACATCCTGAAAGACTCTTAGGCTTGGTCTACACTAACCAGGTAAGTCGATTGCAGATACGCAATTCCTGCTATGGTATGGCCATTGCCTAGCAAGAATTGACTTATCTGCAATTGACTTAATTGGCCATCTTTCCCACTGACCTCCCTTAGTCCTCCCCAGTATCAAGGAGTATGGGGGTTGACTGCTGACCCCAAATACTTTGATTTTGAACATTTCTACCATGTGCACGAAATCAAACTCCAGAAATTGACCCTGGCCAGGTTGATCTTCTGTGTAATATAGACATACCCATAGAGACTTGCTCACTTACCTCAAAAAGGGGGATCTGGGGAAACTGAGTGGTAAAGACTCACTCCGGAGTGGTGTGCTAGTACCCTTTCCTCTCTAGGTAATTGATGCATTGGGCTTATGGTAAAGTACTGGGTGAGATGAGAATTGAATGTATTTGTCATTAGTTAGCTGTTTACGTGAGAGCTAATGGGGAGCAAAGAGGAGGGAAGATGCAGAAATATTATTGTTCAAGATTGTTATTTAGCGAGGCTCTCTCATAAGGGTAGAATTTTGTGATGTGCCCTGTAAGCTGGGGTTTGAGACCACACTGTAGAACTTAGCCGTAGTTCACCACAGAAGCTCTCTAGTGCCTTGTATTAAAGGTTTTATTTCTTTCTCTTTCACTGGCATGTTGTAATGAGCCTCAAGATTATTGCATGGGGAAAGCACTCCTAGAGGCAAGCTGGTAGTAGACTGGCTCAGAGGAAGGCTAGAGGTGATGCTTTAAAACTGGGATAACCTCTCCTTTAATGCTGAAATTGGTCTAGCTACACAGGGAGCCTGAGAGCAACTGTGGGAAATCTGAAGCAAAATGCCAGCACTGACGAGGTCAGGGACAACTTAACCTCCCTTCCTCAGTTTCCCTATTGCATAGTAAAATATAATGTGTACATGCTTCTGAGCACATCAGCCTTTAATTGATGTTTGTAAACTGCCCCAGTCTTCAGATGTAAGGCATGTTTATGGTTTATTGATGGAAACAAATGTAGAGAAGAATTTCTATATTATTTGCACTCTATAGGAAAAGCCTGACCCACAGCTACTTCCTTTTCTAATACAATTTTTAGTTCATTATGAGAAACAAACAGTGCAAGCTCATATCCTGAAGGGGTTGTATTAGTAGAAAAAAAACCCCTAGCATCTGTTTTTATTCTGGCTTCTGTTTTTACCAATAGATGTAATGGCACATGATTGCTGAGCTGACAGTAATCCAGTTACAAAAGTCTTTGGAGTTACAGCACCAACAAAATTAAACTTGATTAAATCCAATTATGCTGAAAAACCAGACAGCAGCTCTTATCTTCGGGTGAAGCTACTTCTCATGCCCACGTGCAGGGAAGCCTCACCTGGTGTCAGTAGTATAAATGCTCTTTTGTTCTGCCGCAGAGCACCATCTGCTTCTGAAGTCATGCTTAGGGATGTGAGAAATACACTGGGACCAGTTAAGAAGGGAGAAGAGCCTTGCAGGGATTTTCCTTTCCTAGCTTATTAGAGGTCCAACTCAGATCCCAACCCACATTATGCGAGCCACTGTAAATGCACACAGCCCTGAAGAGCTTACCATGTAAAAAAAGCTGAAATGACCTTCATTCTTAAGGTCACTCATACTCTCTGGGATTCCTTATGTCGAGTAGGATTTCCCCTGGGACACCTATAACTGGTAAGTGCAAAGATGAGAAATTAGGCCAATTTTGGCAAGGAACGCTCTCTAGAAGTAGCTGCACGTGAGTCTATCTCCATTGGCGCTGACATGAGTGAAGCCAGTGCAGGCCCAGGGAGGATCCTTAGGTCGGGCTGTCTGGTCTTCTTCATAGAGGCAATGTTTGACCTCAAAGAGTTAGGCACCATTCTTGATGGCGGTAGTCCAGGATACCTGATTCCCTGCCTGGTATTCCCAGGAGTCAGCGTCAATGTTGCACTTTACCAAGGTGTTCTTACAAATGTCTCTGTAGCTCTTCCTTTGCCCACCATGAGACAATGCCCTGGTCCTCAGCTGGATTTGATTGCTTTTCACCAGTTTAGCAATACAGTGCAGCTGGAGAGCCACCATAACGGAGAAGCCCCTGTCGTCCTGAGACAAAAGAGGCCTTGTTTGGTACAGAGGCAGCCAAGATATCTCTGTGCCACCCATTGCCCCCCACCCTTCCCTCTGCATAGCGAATGTGGGTTAGAGAGGCATGCTTGTGTGGAGCAGAGCCCATGGAGTCCTAGTCGAACCTGTGGTAATTCTGGGTCTGCAGCTTGTGAAGTGATCTTTGCTGGAGAGTGTAAGGTGCACAGGGCCTTTCAATTGTAACCCCTGGGGCAGGACACACCTCTTTATTCTGTGTTTGCAGCACACAGTGGCTGGCACAGCTGGGTCTTGGGGCTACTGCAATGCAAACAAATAAAAAAGCCAGTGCTGGGGATTGTGGGAGTCACTTGTGAGGCCAATCACATGTTCAAAAGAGGTAAATTCTGCCCACCTGACAGGTTCTTACCACCTACCTTCCTGGTTTCTCCCTCCCGCCCCAGCATCATCCCACAAGTAACAACCGCAAAGCAGGACATTAGCAACTGAGTGAGGTTAGGAGCCCAAAGCACTGCAGCTGACTGCTGCTTACTAAATGCCTTGTGCTCTGTTGTTGTTGTTAATCAGTAATAACCTGGTGGAGAAATAGAGGGAAGCTCCTCTGCCCAAAGCACCAGTTTTCCTCCAGTAGATGGCGCAGCTCCTCGTTTGAATAATTTGGAAGCACATGTTAGAAGTGTGCAAGAGTTTATGTTTCCTTGAAGTTCAGATTTCCTTCCCAGCATGTCAGTCTTCGTACAGCTAAATGCCAGGAAGATCGATTAGGGTGAGACATAGCTAGAAAAGTCTGTGATAGAGGGTGTCATCCCACTGCATGATTATTTCAGCCCATTGGGCCTAGCACATGCCACCAAGAACCTTCTCCTCAGAAGCGCCTGCTGCCCAGAGCGTGCATTCACTGTGCCAGGCTCAACAGCTCCTCTTGCATCTAGCTGCCCTTGCTCATCCTTTTAGCTTTCTCTTCACCTGGGTTGACTGGCAGAGACTCTGTCCACTGGCTGGTAACCTCTCTGGTGAGTGTGTGCTGTCTGGGCCATCTCCATAGAGGCTGAAGTCTTTGCAGCTCTCAGCCAAGGCAGCTGGCTCTTCAGATCAAGTTCTAGTGCCTTGTGCAGCCCCTCATTCAATTCCCTTACAGGCTGCAACAGCATTTTGCACCTTCCATCATCAGCTCCACATGAGAACAATCTTTGCTTTGCAAGTATAGAGGGGGAAACCAGCCTGATGCTGTTACACCTCTGCAGTCCTAACAGATGAGACACATATTCTCCTTTCTTCTTTAACTCTGTGATAGAGTTTACATCCATTGCCCTATAAATAGCTCAAAGCCTGAGTGCATGCGTATTGCATCACATTCATATTGCCAAATTGCATTCCGCTCTCAGTCTTGAAATACTGAGTCACAGCAGAATCAGACAGGCATGTGATAAGAGCCTTCCTGAGGAGCATCTTTGCTTCTGACATATGTGCTTATGTCTGTGTGCAGCCTGCATTTCATTTTGGGGATCCGAACAAGTTCAAGTCATGGGGGAAATGGCATCCCTTTCTGCTCTGCAAATTCCACCTGGCTTTCAGATAGCTGTAGATCACAGCTCTCTGAGAGGTGTGCTGTCAGATTTTTTAGTAGGGAGGGGCAAGAAGCAGGAAAATAATCAGGTGTCTCAGCTGGCTGGATTTTGCAAGGATTTATATTTTCTGATTTACCCAGTTCAGTGAAATAAAACATAAGAGGAGAAGTGGTCTAATTAATCCATAGAATCTCACTAAATGTGTTGAATAATTTACTCTATATTGTTTGAGCCACTCTAATCCCAAGATATTATAGTAAGGGTATACAGTATATACATAGGGTATACATTGTATATGCTGGAGTTTATTAACATAAAAATCCAGACAGTGATTCTTTGTAATATTGGATTTAAGGCCACTTACAATGCACCCATGTCCATAAGGGGTATTAACTCATGAATCATTAGCACACACACTGCAATGTCTCTGTATATAGTAAATTCCTTCATATCCAGTAGCCCCGGGACTGGGATGTTGCTGGATATTTAAGTATTCTGGATAATAGAGAGGTATACCTAGCAATGCATAACATTAAAGAAAAACAAGAGTAGATATTAAGAAACAAACAAAACATGTATGCAGAGTACTTTATTTACCTACAACCGCAGTCCTGTATGCTGACATTTATACTGTATTTGCGGTATTTATTTGTATTTACTTTCACTATCTTGTACTTCTGGAAAATGTAACTAAAATTTACTTATGGTTAAAATGACAATTATTTGAGAGTTCCAAATGACAGAATGCCAGATATGGAAGCATTTAATGTATTAACAGTTAAGAGAGATTGGCCAGCTTTCTGATTGCAGTTAATTCAGTGTAAATCTGGAGTGTTTCCATCTACTTCATTTGAGTTAATCCAGATTTACATACACCTATATAACTAAGAGGAGAAGTTGAGCTAATACACAACTGTTTTCAGTGAGAAAACATCTTAAGTCCCATTGAAGTCAAAGACAGATTATAGGCCAAATGTTCAACTAGTGTAAATCAGGACAGATTAAAGGCAGTCAGCTGACCACCCCCATTGACTTCAGTTGAGCATCTGACACTGTCTGGTTTCACAGCCAAGGCTCTAGTATGCATTTTAAAGAGTTTAGGATCTGATTCAAAGCCCACTGAAGTCTGTGGAAAGATTCCTATTGGCTTCAATGTGGTTTGGATCAGAATTGTAAGTTGGATGCAGGGTGTTCTCCTTAAAGAGTAATAAATGCAAAACACCGTAGCCTTTGTTAATACAGGAAGTCTTTTAACTTCAGAGTCCCCATCTGGAGAAGAGGTGTTGTACCTACATCATAGTTGCATTGCAATGTTTAATTACTGACTCTGCAGTGACTGAAGAGTCTTACAAGAAAGGTGTTACATAAGTGCAAGTATTTTTAGTATTTATTTGTATTACTGTCCCCACCTGAGCCTGGGATCCATTTAGGCCAGCTGTTGTACAAACAAATGGTAAGAGAGCCCCTGACTGTAAAGACGAAGGATGGGAAGGGAAACTGAGGCAGCAAGCGGTGACATGTTTTGCCCAACCAGGTTTACAGCAGAGCCAGGACTAGAACACAGGTCTGTTCTACCCACTAAATTACACTGTGGTTCTCTTAGAAACTTGTCATTGTAGGTATCTTGGAGCAAGAGACCCAGCCGCAGAGATTCAGCATCACAGCCATTTCCCTCTTTTTTGCTGCTTAGTTTACACTTTATAACCATTTAAGAATTCAGCAGAGGAAGGCGGAAGAGGGACGGAAGATTTAAAGCCCAATCCAGCTGCCACGGAGGTGAAGGGCGATTTCAGTGGGAACAGGAATTGGCCTTTGAAGGTACAGTATTTCCGGGTGTGACAAGGAGCTGTTAATTTTAGTGAGGCCGTAATGCACTGCAACATGAAACCCAGCTACCAGGCCCCAGCCTCTAGCAGCAGTCACATCCCCTGTCAGTGGGCGCTGTGCCATTATTTAAAAATCAATGATATGACAGGTTATCGATTCCCCTCACCCCCAGGCTAATTGCAGAGGGGCCATCAGAGGTCTCCCCAGGGTACAGACTTGGTCCTCTGTTTATTTGCCAGGGCTCCCTCATTTGTCTCCAGCGGTTGGGCACAAACCAACGGGCACCAATTGGGTTGGGGGTGTGATAAGAAAATTTCCCAGGGGGGCAGCTGCTCCTGCTCCAGGGTGTCTGCCTCTGCAGCAGTTGAGAGGGAGCCTGTGAAGACAGAGCTCTGCTCCCAGCCAGGCTGCCACCTGCTGCCCAGGGCAGCCCTCTAGGGCAGGGATGGGGTAAAAATGTCTGCGCTGAGGTGGGGGCAGGGCTGAAACCTACTCACCCCCCCGCCCCATGTCTGAGCATCCCCGCGCTGACCTTGCCTGGGAAGCTGATGCTGCCAGCCAGCCAGCCAGTCTGGGCTCTTGGGAGCAGGCCGGCGGGGAGGGGGGAGGCGTGGTGTGTGGGGAGCAGGAGGCGGTTTCCTGCTTCGCCGCTCCGGCCCGCTGGGGTTTGAAAGGGTGCGTGTGCCAGGCAGCCCAGCGAGGGGAGCTGCCGGCCGCTCGGCTCTGAGGATACGACGAGGAGGGGCGAGGCTGGGGCAGCGCCGCCCGGGCGAGGGCAGACTCCGGCGGCGCGAGGCGGGAGCAGCCCGGGTGCATGCGGCCGGCGCCGCGGAGATCCGGCCGGGATGAGCGGCGGGGAGGTGGTGTGCGCCGGCTGGCTGCGCAAGTCGCCCCCGGAGAAGAAGTTGAGACGCTACGTGAGTAGCCCCGAGCTGCTGCTGCTGCTGCCGCCGCCCGGCGGCGGGGCGGGGGGCCCGGGCAGGGCGGCCCCGGGGCTGGGATCCGGGGCTCCCGTCTCCGCACAGGGCGGGGCCGGCGCTGGCCCCAGAGGGACCCCTGTCCCGGCCGGGGGCGATGCCGCGCGGGACGGGATGGGGGGTGAGTCCCCCGCACCTGCTGCCCAGGCGGCGGGGCTGGCTCCCGGGTGCCGAGACCCCGGCAGGGGCTGGGGCGCTCGGGCGTGGCGGGGCGCGGTGCAGCCCGGGGTCGGGCGGGCGCTGCGGGGCCCGGAGCTGCACGGGCGGGGCACGGCAGAGGCCGCCCTGGGGCACATGCGCCGGGCTCTGCGGGCGGCGGGGCGGGAGTGGCCGGAGCAGTGGCTGGGGCCAGGAGGGTGGTGGCGGGGGCTGGGAGTACGGATGGCTCTCCTGGGACCCGGCTCCCCTTGGAGCCTGCGGGCAGCCAGGCGGAGACAGCAGGGCGCCCGCCTGGGACAAAGCCCAGGGGAAAGGCTCCAGCCCTGGGGAGCAGCTGCACAGCGGGTGCCAGTCATAGAATCCTAGGGCTGAAAGGGACCTCAGGAGGCCATCGAGTCCAGCCCCCTGCCTCAAGCAGGACCAACCCCGACTAAGACATCCCAGCCATGATGGGCCCCTGCTCTGGGGGGGGTCCTTTCTGCCAGCCGAGGTCAGTCGCAGTCTCTGCTGGAGGGATGCGGGCAGCTGGGGTGGGCATGTCTGTGGCTCTGAGATCAGTGAGCTGGTGTGTCTGTGTTAAGGCTGCTGCTGCGACTTCCCCAGGAGCCGGGGAACGGTAGGCTGTGTCTCTGGGCAGTCCAGCACAAAGGAGGATATAGAGAGCCTGGGAACCCGCTACTGGGGCCAGGGGAGATCAAGGGCCATATAAGCCCTACAGATGCAGATCCCTTGGCTCCGCAGGTGGAGGGAGCCTGCCACCTCCACGCAGCACAGCTCCATAGTGACAGACCTGGGATTACTAAGGGAGAGACCCAAATTCTCTGCTGCTGTTGGAAGTCAGAGGAATTAACGTCGGCAGAGAATTTGGCCCACACCAAGGCATGCAGATATCCTTTTATCTATCAGGATATCCTGACAGATGAAAGAAACCCCAATCAATGCACCACTTCCCCTGTGAAGGTGCTTGGTGTTTCTAATGCCTTGCACAAGGAGAAATATTTTTGGGTAGCATCTGAGCCTAGCCCAGGTTCCCAAAGCTTTTTAGGCACTGTAGTGATTTTACACCATGTGGAATGACGATACCCTTTGCTCAGATGCTTCCCTGGGTGAGGAAGCAGTCATAGGAAACGAACACAGTAGCCAAAGGAACTGAGGGTTAGTTTATGTACTTTCTAATGAATGGCTGAGTCCAGTTTAATTTGCTTCTTCCAACATTCACTGTCTGCTGGTTCACATATGTGTGATCTGCAAAAACAACAAAAAAGTTCTTAACTCAGGCTAGCTAACACTCGCTAGCTGGGCTGGTTAAACTGGCAGTGAAGTCTAGGCAAGCTTGGGATAGCATCTCCAGCTGAGGCTGATAGGGATTGTACTCAAGTTGCTAACCTGAATTAAAAGCAGAGCTGCCATGTCTTCACTACTGTTTTAACCCAAGTTCAACACTTTTTTTTTTACCTTAGTTCTTGGTTACCTTCAGTCCCACATCTGTGCAAAGAGCGGCATCTTTTAAACTTTCTCTTATCTTTTTCTATAAGAATGGATCTGAACACCTTTGCCCTGATGTGCAGTGATATTATATCTGGGTAGAACTGGTTTTATTTCTTAAGCTCCCCCCTTGTCATTAGTGTTAATTATTTAACATTCGCCAAATGCTTTGACGACGTAAAGGGCTAGTGCAGCACTGTCATTAGTCATTGAGATCGAACTGTTCCTGCAAGTTGTAAAGAATCTGAACAGCAGATATGCCACACTCTGGACTTATTAAAATAAGTCTCATTGCTTTGTGCTTGCCGTCTGAAGGTGGCTCATGATGGCACCAGTGTGTCCTGGCGTGGCTTTGGAAAGCAGCTTTGTGAAGCTGCTATTGTTGGACTCTGAGACATGTTCCTGGGGCGAATTCAGAGTAAGATTTGCTGACTCTAGTGACAAAAATGTGTCACCTGGGTTTCAGCACTTAGAGCCAGCAGAGCTGTGGGAGAGCAAAGTGGATTCTAGTCTTTCTTAGGCTGCCTCAGCAAAACTATGCCCAAGATTCTCATTGCATGCACCTTGAAAACGTAAAGGACCGTGGGTGCCACTGCAGCTTAATTTGGGCTGCAGCCAGTGTTCCCTGTAATCCAAGAGCTTGGACAGCTGCCCACAAGAGATTTAGGTGCCACCCATTTGATTAACAGAGCACCCACAGAGGGCCGCATGTGCTTCTATTGGTGATGCACATCCACAGCTGCTTTGGTGCAAGTAACAAAATTTATTCTGCCCATAGATGGAAAAAATTAGAGGGAGCCTTGGATGCAACCACTTCATAGAATCATAGAACAATAGAGCTGGAAGAGACCTAAAAAAGCCATCGAGTCCAGCCCCCTGCTCTAAGCAGGACCAAACCCATCAGATCAGCCCAGCCAGGGCTTTGTCGAGGCGAGACTGAAACACCGCCAGGGATGGAGACTCCACTACTTCCCTGGGTAGACCATTCCAATGCTTCACCAACCTCCTCGTGAAAAAGTTTTTCCTAATGTTCAACCTGGACCTTTCCAACCGCAACTTGAGACCATTGTTCCATGTTCTGCCCTCCATGACCACTGCGAACAACCTCTCTCCAGCCTCTTTGCAGCCTCCCTTCAGTAAGTTGAAGGCTGTTATCAAGTCCCCCCTCAGCCTTCTCTTCTGCAGACTGAACAGTCCCAATTCCCTAAACGTTTCTTCGTAACTCATATGCTCCAGCCCCCTAATTATTTTGGTCACCCTCTGCTGGACCATCTCCAGTGTATCCACTTCCTTCCTATAAATGGGGGCCGAGAAATGGACACAGTACTCCAGATGCGGCCTCACCAAAGCCAAATAAAGAGGAATAATCACTTCTCTGGATCTACTGGCAACGCTCCTCTTAATGCAACCTAATATGCCATTAGCTTTCTTGGCTACAGCGGCACACTGTTGACTCATGTCCAGCTTCTCGTCCACTACAACTCCCAGATCCTTTTCTGCAAAAACTTTAATTGTGTAAGCGTCATAGCAAAGATGCGCAAAGAAACAGATATTATTAGTCCCATTTTACAGAAAGGGGAACTGAGGCAATGACTCAAAGCCAAGCAGTAAATGGGTGTGGCAAAGTGGATTTTATAGGTGCTACCTCTGCTTATGCTGGACTATGATTTGATCTGTTTAGGTTCTTCTACCGTACCTGTCACCGCAGTCTGTCACCACCAACCAAAGACAGTGTGATTTGCCCAAAGTCACTGAACAAATCCAATGCACCTAATTCCCAGTCCCACTCTCTGATCACCAGGCATGTTATCTTGGTCTCAATGTAGTCAAACAATTGGATTTTTTTTTTACATAAGATTTCTTAAAAAGATCAAACTTTTAAAACACCAAAGTATTTATTTAGGCTTTTCTACAGATTCATTTTGTGTACTGAGCAATGGAGCTTGCCTTTAGGTTAATGAAGCAAAGCACCATCCTCCTACAAAAATAAACTAATTGACTTACATTGAGTCATCAGTGGCTTTAACGCATCAAATGTCATTAACTGTTCAATGAAAGCGTACTCATTCAGCCTTGTGAATATCCAGCTTGTGCTCCAGCATTTCAGCTTGAGTGAGTAAATCCTTTAAATACAATACACGAGGGTGTAAAATGAAGGAGACAACCGTAAAGATACTGTATGTAGCTGTAAGGGTGCCTTTCATGCAGCTAGTTCCCAGAGCACTTTGTGAACCACATCTGTTTTAGAAAACACCCTTCCTTGGAAATGCAGCCGTCTCTGGCCTGAAATGCTATAGTTTTCCACAGCATACAGCAAGGCTACTTGATGTTTGGAAGATGGGATGTGACAAAAGGAGCTGTAAACAAATGTAACTCAAGGGAATACCAAGTTTCCAGGGCTGGAAGTTAGACTTGGATTCCAGTTCTAGTGTTGGGCAGAGAGTCACTGTGGCCACAGTTGCCCAAAGTGGCCACTGATTTTTTTTTTTTAATATGTTCACTTTTGGGTGCCAATCAGTGTTTCCTGTAACCTGAGCACTTGGGCAGCCACCCAGAGAGTTTCATATATGCTGCACAGCTAATTAGCAGATCGTCCACAGCCACCCACAACCAGCATCACGTTTCTACTGGTGGTGCACATTTCCATATGCCTTGGTGCACATAATAGAATTCCTTCCACCCATGGATAGTAAAAATTAGAGGGAACTCTGGTGCCCATCTTGAAACACTTACGGCTGATAGTCAGAAATCCTGAGCAGTCGCAGATCCCATTGATATTCAGACCCGGATATGCAATGGCATTTAAGCATCTTAATCTCTTTGAAACTCATGGCAGTGAGGAGCCTCAATACCTTTATGGGTCTGGGCCTCACGGTTTCCAGCTGAGAGTCCAAAAGTTAGTAACTGGTTTGGAAAATATTGGCCGTAGCCTTTTAAAAAAATGTTCAGGCATCTGTTTTCCAATTGTGTGAAATGGTGGGTCTAGTGTGTACCATAAATATCTGACAAGGGCTTGGAGAGGTGTAACGAATTGCGTGTACTCGAGATCCTCGCATGGAAGGCGTTCAATTACCCCTCTGTATCATCTGCACATAATGGAGGAGAGCAGAAGGACCATCAGGAATCTGAGGGTAACATCTCTGCTCTTGTAAAATGAGCTCAGTAATGAACACAAGCAGCCAGGACCTCCGGTTTCCATCTCCTTGGAAACACACAGCTCCAGCCACAGAGGTCCTCCACCAGATTGGCTTGTGTATTGATTGAGAGGGAAGAGCACCCCCTGTTGAAGTAACAGCATCACTACCTCTGTTACTGCCATGACTTAACACTCTGAATTCAGATCACCGGCGAAGCTCACTGAAATGCCATCAACTGGGATTTGGCTCATTCAGGATTTGACTGTATTGACCCAAGAAACTGTCCCATAAATTTTCTATTTATTGTTGGAGGTGATGAGAAACCCTCTATAAGTGTGTCCCTTCCATAGGTGTCCAGTGCAGGTAGGAGGCACGATGTGACCTGTGGAAGTAGTACCAAACAACGATCCTGATCTCTGTAGATTTGGTGGCACTCTTGGTAATAGTGGGCAGTGCTAAACCCAGGGACCTATCCAAATGTCACCCTGTACAGTTTCATAACTTCCTTCCACGTTCAGCGATGTAATGATATGCCTCTTCACATCCTTCCTAAGAGCATGGTACAGTGAGGCTGTGCCTGGTCCACAAGCTGCTGTTTGACTTGAGTGTCAGCTGTATTTCTATAATGGGGGTTTGATACTTGTGGGTTGTTTCTATGCAAATTGCTGTGAGATCCCTTTGCACTAAAGGTGCTGTATGAATGTAAAAATCAGAATCAGAAGTTATAGTTCTTGTCTCCCATCCTTTGTCTTGCCTGTTTAGGCTGTTAGCGTTTTGGGGAGGGCCTGTGGCTGTATTTATACAGCCATTAGCACAATGGGGGCCTGATCTCAACTAGGGCTGCTATCATAATGGTAAGAATCCTAACAATTTCATATCAGAGGGAGTGAAGATAGAGTTATAAAAGACCACTTGGCCATCCTGAAGTTTTTGTGTTGCTGTGTGATTCTGGGAGTGAACTGTCTCTTAACCTCTAATCAAACATTTGTACTCATGGTGCTGTGTTAAAATTTGTGCTGGTTAGCTGATCTGTCTGTTTTAAACAAAAGTACAGGGCACGAGACTCCACTTTCACTCACTGGTCTTGCACCAGTGCATCTCAGGTCATTTCACTGGACATACACAGGTGTAAATGTTCAAACCTTCAGCTGTAAAATGAGCATCACAAGTCACTTCTACACCAGAGGTCTATACCAGATCACATGTGACAAAAGGAACAGTTCTTCCTGAAGCAAGCACATAGAGTTCATGGAAGTGTAACAGGCTAGCAGGCTTTACCTGAGTCATTGCAACCTGTTCTCCGAAGCTGATCCTTCTAGAAAAGGGTTAAGTGGTTTCTTTTGACTCATTGATGTTAGTTTATTTCACCTGGAGAGAAGAGAGGTGGGAATGGCTCCCTGAAGAGAAGACCTAACATTCTGAAACTGTGGGTCAGGACCCCAAAGTGAATCAGGACCCTGTTTTACTGGGATCCCCAGGGCCAGCATTAGATTTATTGAGACCTAGGGCTAAACCCCAAGCTCCTCCACCCACCCATGGTGCTGGGGCTCAGGCTTTGGGCCCATCACCCTACCTGGCACAGCAGGGCTTGGGCTCCTCCCCATCCTTTGAGTCATGTAAAAATGTTGTCAGAAGGGGGCTGCAGTGCAGTGAACTTAAAGAACCACTGATCTAGGGAGTGGGCTGGGCAGCACAGCGGTGAGAAAATGAGGAGCAGCCATGCCTAAGAGGAACACTTGAATGGAACTTAATCTCATTGAACTTACTGTTAAGGAAGGAGGTGAGTTGTGGCTCTGCAGTCTTGGACCATGTTTCAAAGCAGGCCAGCGAAGAGCTTGCGTAGAGCTATGCACTCTGGGAGAAACCTCTGTTGCCCCAACTGTGCATCTCAATGCTAAGAAACAGACACGTGGCAGAATATGCAACATTTCAGGCCTGGAAACTGAATGGCTGATCATTAAATCAGAGAGTGTAAGAGGTCATAGTCAGCACCAGGGGAATAGCCAAGGCACCTGAAAGAGACGTTGGCAGAGAGACCAGCACATGACCTGACTGGAGGACATTTAACTGAACACATGTATGAAGTCCTCAGCACATCCTGGACCAACTCACCCTTCATGGAGGAGGTTCCAACATCATTAATGTTAATCGAGTGACATCGACTTATATCAGCTGTGAATTTGCACTGCTGTAGCCAAGTTCTCCCATATGAACATGTGGTTGGAATCATAACTCTGCTCTGTCAAATGCTTCCAGCAGCAGCCTGCACTTGATGTTTCACAGGAAGGAGGAACAAACCTTTATAATTCTGTGTTATAGATAGAAAAGAATTATCAGATGAACAAACACAACTCAACTGTCAGAGGAGTGTTCCTTATCATGTCTGTGCTGCACCTTGCCAATAAGGCAATGCTGCAGGGAGGTGTGATGCCCAAACAGGCTGAACAAGCACTACAACCCGCTGTTCTGCTCCCTTCTTCTTCTCCTTATTGGTCATATAAATACCAAGGCCTTTTTATAGCCAGCCATAATATTTGACTGGGGAGGACCTATGGGGTTATAGTCTCATTTTGCTGCAGTGGAATTTGCATCCATAACTCCCTATTCTTGGAGACCAGGAGTTATATTGGCTTCACTTCCTCCACACTATGTATTTGTCTCATGTTGGCTTTGGTAATGTTGCTTGAAAATGTTTTTGTCTGTCTATCAAGCCTGCATCATGACATCAGGACTGGCTCACGTCCCTGGCACAGTCCACTGTGCGCACAAAAGATTGATGATGGCAAAGTGTAAGTTGAATTAAAGAAAGACAAACAGCACTTAAGGAAAGTATAGCAGGAAGCTGGATTAATTTTTCTTTGGAAGAGAGCAGAAGTGATATTACAGTCTGGCCTTTCACAAACAGATGTCACATGCAGGCAGTGATGTAATGCTATTTACTGGACCAAAGCCGATATTAGTGACTTAGATGCAGAACAAATATTACAAATTATTTATTTCTCTTAAGCCGTGTCTACACGTGCACGCTACTTCGAAGTAGCGGCACTAACTTCGGAATAGCGCCCGTCACGGCTACACGCGCCGGGCGCTATTTCGAAGTTAACTTCGACGTTAGGTGGCGAGACGTCGAAGTCGCTAACCCCATGAGGGGATAGGAATAGCGCCCTACTTCGACGTTCAATGTCGAAGTAGGGACCGTGTAGTCGTTGCACATCCCGCAACTTCGAAATAGCGGGGTCCGCCATGGCGGCCATCAGCTGAGGGGTTGAGAGATGCTCTCTCTCCAGCCCCTGCGGGGCTCTATGGTCACCGTGGGCAGCAGCCCTTAGCCCAGGGCTTCTGGCTGCTGCTGCGGCAGCTGGGGATCCATGCTGCAGGCACAGGGTCTGCAACCAGTTGTAGGCTCTGTGTATCTTGTGTTGTTTAGTGCAACTGTGTCTGGGAGGGGCCCTTTAAGGGAGCGGCTTGCTGTTGAGTCCGCCCTGTGACCCTGTCTGCAGCTGTGCCTGGCACCCTTGTTTCGATGTGTGCTACTTTGGCGTGTAGACGTTCCCTCGCAGCGCCTATTTCGATGTGGTGCTGTGCAACGTCGAAGTTGAACATCGACATTGCCGGCCCTGGAGGACGTGTAGACGTTACTCATTGAAGTTGCTACATCAAAATAAGCTATTTCGATGTTGGCTTCACGTGTAGATGTAGCCTTACTGGTGCAAGTGGGGCTGTCAGGTTCGGGGGCTCATGGTGCAAGGTGCTGTGGAAACACACAGTGACTGATTGTCCCTGCCCTGGAGAGTTTACAGTCTATTGGACACCACAGATAAAATACAAAGGAAGCATTATTGCCCTCTGAGGGCACAGATAGATCAATTGACTTGGCCAAGATCACACAGGGCAGTATGTGGCAGAACAGAGAAATGAACTGGGATCTCCTGAGAACCACGGTAGCACCAACAGCTCCGGTTGTTGGGATCCAACCTGGGATCTGTGAAGATTAGTGAATCAGCCTCTACTTCATGAGCTAAAAGCCACATGGCCTCTTAGCTAAGGCTGTAGAGCAGGCTCATTAATCTCTTTCTGAGGTTTCAGTTTTACTAGAGGGGACAGAACAACCATACTGAGGAGGTGTGTGAGTTATGCCAGCAGTCTACTCTGTGTTTAACATAAGACTATATTTTCTTTCTGCAATCTTGCAGAAAATCCCTCTATAATAATTATAACCAGTACTACTTAGCCACTGTATCCGGAGATCTTAAAGCACTTTATAAAGGTGGGCAAGCCTCATTCTCCCATTTTACAGGTAGCCAGATGAGCATTACTTTCTCAAGGACACATACTGCGGCTGCTGTGGAATTGAGTCCTAAAGTGAGCTTGGTGACTTTTTTGGACAAATTTGTTGGAGAGTGAGAAGCGGGGCAATTCAGATTCAATGACGCCAAAACATTTTACAAATTTATGTCAGGTTCACCAAATTGTTTCAGTTGGGGAAAAACTTTTTAAAATGTTTCATTGTGACATTTTCAAAATGAAACATTCTGATTTTTTTAAAGTTGGCTACACATTTTGTTTCAAAATTCCTTTTCATTTTCTTTTAAAAAAGGTTTTAACATGGACAAAAGTGGAAATATTTTGATGGTGTCAAAATGAAACATTTAATTTCACCTGATTATCTGTTTATTAAATCCCTGGAGAACTGAAAAAACAATTAGTTGCCCAGCCGTGGTGCTTGGAAGAAACTGGAAAAATGGGAGAAAATTCAGAAAAGAACATGTCTTACAGCAATATGCTCAAAGAGCTCAATCCATTTAGCTTAACAGAGGCAAAGATAAAGGGTCACTTGATTACAGCCTCTAAGTACCTATATATGGGGAACATATATTTAATTGTGAGCTCCTCAGTACAGCAGAGAAAGGTAAAACACAAGTCAATGGCTAGTAGTAGAAGGTAAACAAATTCACACTGGAAATAGGACACATCCCAGAGACAAATTTTAAAGCAATAGCGGATGTCTTTCCTAAAGACCTCTTCTAGGTTAGGGGTGAGCAAACATTTTACGCTGGGCCCCACTTTTCATCCCTGGAATTTGCTGGGGCCCCCAGCCTGACTAATACAATCCAAACCAACAAAAATTACAGGAATGTTCATATGGGAAAAAAGAAGTATTTTGGCATGTGTCAGAAAATGTCTGTAGAATGTAAAAACTTTATTCATCAGTATATAAATGTGAATACATATTTCTAAAAACAGTACCGTATTTCAACATTTTTAATGAGATGGATGAGCCTGAGACCCAGCACTGATCGTGCTGAGCTCTCCCTTACAAAATATCACTCCCCCCTGCCCCCCAAAGGGGGCCTGCCCTCCACTTTGTGCATCCCTGCTCTAGATATTATTTTAGGGAAGTCGCACGGTTTGTGTTATGCAGGAGGTCAGGCTGGATGATCAGAATCGCCCCGTCCAGTGTTGGAGACTAGCTTCTAGTTCTCTGCTTTGGGTACTAGAAGACACTGCTCTTTCCTTCTACAATTCCCAACAGTGACTCTGGACACTCCTTCTCCTATCTGCACTATGATACTACTGCCAGAGCATACACCTGCTTTCCCCAAGAGGTCAGGATTAAAACAAGCAATAGAAACATGCCAGTGAATGTGACGCAGTACCAGGCTTTGACTTTGTAATGATATGGGATTTGATTCGCTGTATCGTGTGACACGCCTAGAATACCACTCGGCAGAGAGACATCATGTAAATACAACTTGTTATTTCCTCAGATGAAGCTGCAAGCTAAGAGCCCATTCTGCAGCCTTTGCTGATCTCAGTAGTGTTTATAAATGAAGTCTCATCAACTGACCCACGCTTGTCAGCTCGCTGCTCAGTTACCTCTCAGCGCAATGTCCATGGCCCCTTTACCAGAGCAAGCTTCAATAGATTTATTCTGACAACAACCCTAAGGCACAGGCTACTGCTATTATCCCCATTTTATAGATGGGAAACTGAAGCACAGAAACTAAGTGACTTGCCAAAGATCCTACAGGAAGTATGTGGCAGAGTAGAGAATAGAACCCAGGTTCCCCCAACTCTTAAATTGATCCCCAAACACTGGACCACTTCTGTGCTTTCTGCCAAATGTTCTTCTTCCCCAGCTGTGATGCATGCCACCTCTTCCCGGGGCTCATCTGCTAGGCTCCGAACTATGCATATTGCAATCCCTCTCAAAGATCTACTCCTGCATGGTGCACACAGTGCATGCATGTCTTTAAGCTGCTCCTTGTGCTTCCCATGAGCTCTGCCTGTTTTCAGTTTATAAGTTTCAGTTTATAAGTCTGAACAGGGACCATCCATCAAGGTTCATGCCCCTCCATATCATTGGCACTACTCTAAAAACACTATTATTAGTCTGACTGTAACACCTACATGCCCCAGCAGAGATCAGTTCCAGCCCCCATGCTAGGTGCTGTATAAATGGATAGTAAGAGAAATTCCCCTCCCCAAAGAGCTCACCTGAATAGATGATATAAGGGCTTGGAGAGGAAATAGACACACACGCAGAGGCAGTGCCCTTCATGCTCAGTAAGTCTGTCGCAGAACGGGAAATACTGAACTGGAAATAGTGCTGATTTGCAGTCCAGCATGCTGGAAACTATCTCACACTTCCCATAGCTTCTTACGAAAGTAATGAAAATAGATTTGTGAAAGAAACAGCGTATTCCCTTTCCACTGCATATCAGTGTTTGTGGGTATGTCTGCACTACAGCATAAAGGCAGTTTTAAGGCACTTAGCTCCATTTTACAGTGTGACTAGCTTCACTGCAAATTCCATTAGGTCAATTTTAATGGGTATTAAGGTCAACTTTATCACCTCGACCCTCCGATATGGCATAATGACAAGTTCGAATTTAAAAGATGGAATTAATGTTAGTGTGGAAACAGCATTACTTTAAATCAGTTTTATTAGCCTCCAGGGGTATCCCACAATGCCCAAAATGTGTATGTTCTGTCCACTTTCACCTCCACTGCTCTCCAGGGGTTCAGGAAGTGGGAAACAGGAAGCCCAACAATTTAAATTCATTTGTTTGCTGATCAGCATGGCAATCACATCTATCCATGAAAGAGAGCCCCAGCATGAAGCCAGCAGGAGAGCCAGGATCTCATTTTGGCTGGCGGGCTAGCCCCCGCCCCACCATACCACACCACATGGCAGCCTGGCTGTGGGAACCAGACAGCAGCACAGCAGACAGCGACATGTCCCCCCCCTGCGCTGAGTGAAGGCTTCTTCCCTGCACAGGATGTGGCAGGAGAAGCCAAGAAAATTTTTTTCTGTGCTTCACATTTGTACAGTGGCAGGCCCCCCCTCTCCCATAGGTGCCATGCAGCTGGTGGCCTGGCCCCCGCCCCACCACAGCACGTGGCTACTCCCCCCCTCGCCACACCCTGTGTCAGCTGTGCGGTGTGGACGATGCTTCCAGACAGCAGCATAGTGAACGCTTCTGTGCTTCACATTTTCCAGGGCTCACCGAGCACCAGGGGGTTGGCCCCCAAGATGCAACATGTGCTGGGGGACTAGCCCCCCCCCGACCAGCAGCAAATATTTTGGGGGGCTGGACCCTGAAAGGCAACATGCACGGGGGCCTGACCCGCCCAATGGCAAATGTTTTCAGGGCTTCCCCCCTCAACCGAGGCACACAGACTGAACCATGTCAACAGGTCACTCAACTGGCCCCTGCCAGCTGAGTGTTTTGGAGGCTGGCCCTGCGTGTCAAATATTTTCAGGGCTGCTCCCTGCCTCCCCGCCTGTGTAGGCACACAACTGAAAAATGTCAGCAGGTTACTCGGGGGGCTGGCCTCTCAGAGACAAACATGTGCCGGGGCCTGGCCCCTGGCAACTGATATTAACACGCTCCAGTCCTCTCCCTTCTCAAAGTCTGTGGCTCGGGGGAGCCACAGTCTCAGCAGTGACCTGTTTGGTGTGTTTTCGCAGGGGGAAATGTATCTGAGTGACCTGTTGACTTGGGACAGTCACCTGGGTGCTCCCTTATTTTTAAAAGTCACTGTTTTTCTTTCCCCTGGGATTCCCTACTTTTCCTTCTTTCCTGCTTTGCTTTAGAATAATACAAAGTCTTTCCCAAGTCTCATGGGTGCATGGTACAGTCAGCTGGGTGCTCCCACAGCTCATTTGAGTGTTTTGCCTTGTGAAGCACATTTGTTTGGTGTTTTTTTCCCCTGGGATTCCCTTCTTTTCCTTCTTTCCTTGAGAATAATGTGAAGCCTTTTCCTAGTTGCATGGAGCCGGTTTGTTCCACTCCACCAGTTTGGTGGTTTTTCACCGGGGAGGAGCAGGGGTGGTGAAATTAGTTGAGTGACCTGTTGACATGGTACAGTCAGGTTCTTTTTTTAAAGTTACTGTTCTTTAAAAAGGGACAGAATGAAGCACAGTCCAAGCAATGGGTGCTTAGAAAGGGCTTGAGGGTGGGGGCATAATGTGGCCAACTCAAACAATTTCTCTCATCAGACAAAGACACTTCAGAAGAATGGCCACTTGTTTTCAACTGGAGGGGAATGAGGGCAATGCATTCTGGGAAGATGACATCACACATCCACAACTACTTGCCAGACATTTTTTCCCATAATACACCAGCAAGAAAACCCAGAATGCCACACAGCTGAGGTAACTGTGGGATAGGTTCCCCCAGTGTACTGCTGCAACGGTTGAACTTAGTGGTGATTTAGTGGGGATGCACTAAGTCGACTTTGTGGGCATGTGTGGAAAGTCAACTTCAACTTTCTAAAACCTGGTGTTACAAAGTCGACTTTAATAAATTCAACTTTATTTCATAGTGTAGATAGACATCGCCTAAGTAAATCAATAAGGCTGTGTCTACACTAGCCCCAAACTTCGAAATGGCCATATAAATGGCCATTTCGAAGTTTACTAATGAAGCGCTGAAATACATGTTCAGCGCCTCATTAGCATGCGGGCGGCCGCAGCAGTTCGAAATTGACACGGCTTGCCGCCGCACAGCTCATCCTGACAGGGCTCCTTTTCAAAAGGACCCCACCTACTTTGAAGTCCCCTTATTCCCATCTGCTCACAGGAATAAGGGGACTTTGAAGTAGACGGGGTCCTTTTGAAAAGGAGCCCCATTGGGACGAGCCGCGTGGCGGTGAGCCGCATCAATTTCGAAGTGCCATGGCCGCCCGCATGCTAATGAAGCGCTGAATATGTATTTCAGCACTTCCTTAGTAAACTTTGAAATGGCCATTTACATGGCCATTTCGAAGTTTGGGGCTAGTGTAGATGTAGCCTAAGAGTTACAATAACTTTTTCTAGACACCAAGCAATGCTAACTTTAGAATTAAAACAGGTGCAGAGCTTATTCACAGCCTCCTGTCCCAGCTGATGAGCTGTCAGCAAAAGAAATCTGCTTGTTCCCAGCCTGCCATTGTGTACCATTATGCTAATATTCCATTGGGCCTGGATGCATTTATGCAAAATCTTTCTGAGTCAGTGCTCTGATAAGGTTGATTTAAAATGATCCAGCTCTCTTTAGTTGCCTGAAAAGGATGTTCATTAAACTAGAGCAGGAGTCTGTCTGGAGAGCATCATAAATAACTCTAATCATCTTGCTACAAAGTCAAATTAGACCCCCATTGTCATTATAGCTGTAAAAAGTAGCCAGTCTGCCAATGGACAGAACCATTCAAAGCCAGATAGAAGTGGTCACTGGTGTAACGGTCTCTCTCTTCCCTTACTTTATAATTAAGTGTGGAGGTGTAGGGGGAGGAATAGCTCTTTAAAATGGTTGAACAATAATAATAATTTAAGGCCAAAAAGGTGCATTAGATCATCCAGTCTGACTCCTGCATAACATGGGCCATAGATCATAGTATTCTTTTGTACTGGGGTAGCACCAAGCTTAAAGACAGTCCCTGCCCCATATATCTTACGATCCACCTCTTGTCAAAGACTCTCTCCAGAGCAAAAGGATATATGCTGCCTTTCAGCTGCATTTTCGGATGCTGAGTGGAAAATACATGCTTTTTAATCAGGAACATTGTAAATGCACATCTTGTTGTCTAGGTGGGAAAAGGATGCCTGTTTCTCCATGGGAAGCAATCCATGAGGGATTTTATTCCTGGAGCTGCCCTTTTTTATATAAATCTTTGTATCCATCAGGTGGTTCTTTGCTTTTAATATACTAGCACCTGGGCATGAATTTCTCTGTTCAAAATGTTGAATCACTCACCCCAATTTATTCCCACCTAAGGCCAATGATGGGAAGAATCACTCCTGAGCCTGTGATAGGTTTCCTACAAATTAAATTATCCCAGCTTTAGAGTACAATAGTGCAGGGCTATAAACCAGAGCCAGGATTTAAACAATGGCTTCTTAAATTAAGGCTTCTAAGCCAAACCTTTCAGAAGTGTCTAGTTATTCTTTAGGAAAAAAGACCCTTGGAAAACAAAGCCACTTTATGGTGTCTCATCTCGGGCGCTGAAAAAAAATCAGATCCTCCATTATTTAGACAGGAAGGTGGTTAGGCTCGGGAATGTCCACTTTTCTTTGCTTTTCTCTGCCCACCAAAACAGAGCCCTGTTCTGGGCTGGTCTTTCAGCCCTTTGGTAATAAACACAAATAAAAATAATAGTCATCAGTCAGTTTGAAAAATCTTGTCCCTACATTCTTATGGCAGCACCTAGTTTCTCCATATTGGTGAACACCATCTCGCCCTGGACTGCAGATACTATGCCCATCTGAAAAAGGGAAGGCTCCCTGCATAACTCAGTTGTGGCATCACCCTTCATGAATATGCCTCCCAAATTCATGCTGATCAGCCCTTTTTACCACACAACTCCAGCAGCCACCCTGTGTATCTGAGGGAACATAACCTTCCCACAGAAATTGTGCACTCTCTGTGTTTAGGAACAATATCTAACACAGTGGGTGCGTCTACACTAGCCAGCTACATCGAAGTAGCCGGCACAACGTCGAAATAGCACGTGCCGCGTCTACATGTGTCGTGTGCTATTTCGACATTGAAATCAACGTTAGGTGGCTAGACATTGAAATCGCTATTCCCATCCAAAGATGGGATAGCGCCCTACTTCGACATTCATCGTCGAAGTAGACCATGTGTAGATGATACGCGTCCTGCTACTTCGAAATAGCGGGGTCCTCCATGGTGGCCATCAGCTGAGGGGTTGAGAGACGCTCTGTCCAGCCCCTGTGGGGCTCTATGGTCACCGCACACAGCAGCCCTTAGCCCAGGGCTTCTGGCTGCTGCTGCTGCTGCAGCTGGGGGTCCATGCTGCGTTCACAGGGTCTGCAACTGGTTGTTGGCTCTGTGGATCTTGTGCTGTGCAAGCCGAGTGTGTTTGGGAGGGGCCCTTTAAGGGAGTGGCTTGGGGCTTTGCTGGCCCCTTATTTCGACAGGGAGCATTTGTGTGTGTGGACGCTCCGCATTTCCTTCCAGGGCGGCTCCTTTCAACATTCTCCATCGCTACTTCGACGTTGAACGTCGATGGCACCAGCCCTGGAGGACGTGTAGACGATACGCATCAAAGTAGCCAATTTCGATGATCTTACGTCGAAATAGGCTACTTCGATGTAGTGCGCTAGTGTAGACGTAGCCAGTGTAGCACAGACATAATATTAATTATATGTGTGTGTTGCCATTGGAAAATAGATTAACTGCCTCATGTTGTCAAGATTGCATGCAGCTTGCAGCTCTGTACCACTTCTGAGATGTCTAGCACTGTCTTAAAGAGCTCAATCCATATAGGAAGGTATCACTTGCATAGATTTAAGAAAATTCAGTGACTTGAGGACTGGGTGTCTTCCCCCTCCCCCCATGTTCCTTGCATAGAATGTCAGATCTGAGAGTCCAGTGGGAAGAACACACAACCACGCTGAATAGAACTGTCCATTGTTTAACTGGTTAGGGATCAGAGCCATGATGTCATAATAGAGGGAAGTGAAACTGGCAGCTGAAGTTAGTCACTGTCTCCAGTGCAGCACTGTAGTATCCATATCAACATGTGTGCAGACCCGGGGTGCACTGTGACCGTGGCAGGATTGAAGTTTGTAAAATCTTTATGAGTGGGGGGAAGAAATACAAACAGTGACGTACAAGAGCTCACTTTGAATGCAGGTCTATGTGTCTGCCTTGTAGTCTTGGGAACCAGCTGGCATTGCTTAGCTGTGAATGACTACCCTGCTTACAGCTCAGATGTGTATGGTTGTGGTGATCGGGGCCAGAGCTCAAGCCCGTCAAAGTCAATGGAAAGTCTTATAATAGTCTGGGTGTTACTGTTTCAGCAAAGAGAGTGCACAGATGTACAGAACATGTGGCTGGAAGAAATGCTTATTGCCATCAGTGTGATGTGTGGAGGTGGACCCTGGACACCAGATTTTTGGAGAAGAGAGACAAGAATTATTAGGAGCATGGGAAGAATTTCCTGGGAAGAGAGATGGAAAGAATTGGGATGGTTTTCCTTAGAAAGAAGATAACAAGGCTGAAAGTATCTTAGGACAGGTCTGCACTACAGCGACAGGTCAATCTAAGCTACTCAATTTGGCTATGTCTACACTACAGAGATCTTTCGAAAGAAGCCCTTCCAGAAGATCTCTTCAAAAAGAACCTTCAAAAGAGTGCATCCACACACATGAAAGCAGATCAAAAGAGTGATCTGCTCTTTCAAAAGAGAATGTCCACACAGCCCATGCTCTTTCGAAAGAACGAGACAGGGATCATAAAATGAGGATCCATGAGGACTGCTCGTTTGAAAAAAAGGGCCTGAGGAGCATCTACACACATTTTCTTTCAAAAGAAGCTTTCAAAAGGAAACATTCTTCCTGAAATGGGAAAGGAAGAGCGAGTTCGAAAGGAGTGCCGCATTCTTTCAATTTATTTTTTGTGTGTAGACGCTCTGCAGGATCTTTTGAAAGAGCCCCCTTCTTTTGAAAGATCTTTTGAAAGAACTTGCTAGTGTAGACACAGCCTTTGAGTTGTTGGAGTAACATAACTTAGACCTACTTATCACAGGAGCCACACTGTGTGTGTGGCCGGGGGGGGGAATGACAGAAATAACTTTCCTGTCAACTCTTCTTAGCCATCTTGTTCCATTGGCGTATTGGAGTTAACAGAAGAGGGATCAGCAATCATTTTAAACTTACTAAATTGACTGCCAGTGGATCGTTCCCTCAAGCACCAATCCACCCTGTACTGGAGAAAAGTGGTAAACTAATGCATGTTCCAGAGGTGAGTAGATCAAGAACCTCTGGTCTTCTGGTCTGATTATGAAAGAACAAAAGGACATTCAATGAAACTGAAAGGTGGTAAATTCAAAACTGATAAAAGAAAACACTTTCTTGCATGTTGTGTTATTGGTTTGTGAAACTCACTGCCACTGGATAAAGTGGAAGCCAAAAGCTGAGCAAGATTCAACAAGGGTTTAGACGTGATATATGGATAACAAGAAATGTCAAGAGCTGGAAGAAAATAGATTGTAACCAAAGAACAAAAACCCAGTGATGGGAAGGGAGATAAACCTTCGTATCTTAGGGGTTAAACGCTACATCTCTCTCTAGTAGGGACGAGGATGAGACTTTCTGCCTTTTGTGGGGTTTCTTAGGCCATGGATCAGGTCTGGTCTAACAACTGCTGTATTCTGATGTCTAAGTGGAGACCTCCCAAGGCTTTGGCTGGTGCAGCCTATACACATCACACTGAATAATGCCAGTTATGAATTTTCGCTCATATGACTAGTCCCTTTGCAGTCAGTTTGGGTAGGGGTTGCAGACTCAAGCCCATGTGCATCAAGTAAAGAAAATATGTTTCTGTGCAGTGTTCTGAGGGCCTACATGACTACTTTAAAAACATGGAGGTAATACTTGCATGTGAACCACTGTCTACTACGGGACAGATTCAGGTCAGCTGTGAGACCTGCTTTGTGCTCCTAGCAGAGGGTTTCCTGTTACTGAAATGATCTGGCCACACTTTTGGATCAGGAAAAGCTGTGTCTGATCCTTGTTGCCACCTTGGAGTTCTGCATGGCCACAGAGTGCAGCTTTGTGACAAATATAAAGTCCAATGTGGCTGCTGATTTTGAAGTTTGGATTTGTGGAAACTAGAACCCAACTAGTAGTTAGATAATGCATTTGAAGTGTGCTGCAGTCAGAGAGGAGAGGGAGTGAGGCCGCATGAAAACACTTTTTTGAAAAACAAGGTATGTTATCAATAGGATGTCCACGGGGCTGCTTGGAATGTCATATAATTCATGTCTAACTTGCAGAGATGTATGGAGTATTGTCATTGAGCCCATGTGACATCCATCCATCCTTCCTTTCTTCCTTCCTTCTTCCTTCCTCAGGCAGTAGACTTCAGTCGTGCTTCATACATAGCCCTTTAAACTCACATGTGTTCAGAATACTAACTTGGGCCCATTTGTAGGGCCTGTCCCTGTGAGGTGATGAACACCCTCAACTCTTGAAGCCTAGTAGTGGTGTCGGTTATGTCAGCACCATCCAGAATTAACATCCCTAAAGTACCTTCCTCATAAAAAGCTGGGAGTTTTGTTCCTCTCATTGCTGCATGCCTAAAGTATTCCCACTAACTACAGGATCAAGTACCCCTGGATCTTTAGGCTGTGAGACATAAGCAGGTTTGACACAATTTGTGTTCATTTATTGGAAAGTTCATGCGCTCCCATTCCCTCCTAGCTATTGCCACCAACTCCAACTCACCTGCAGTTCAGACAGGCCACCAGGGTTTATATCCCTCTTATGTACGCAAGCAAGACTGTAGGTATGGCTGGTCACAAAATTTGTCAAAATTGTTCATTTACAGAAGACTGGGTTGTTGGCTAAAGGAGATTTTTCACAGAAAGTGTCTGTTTTCACAGGAAAATTTACACTTTTCTTGATTAATTAAAAAAAAAAACCCTACTGATTCAGAAATGCTGTCCCACAATCACATGGCAGTCCTCGTTTGGAGGCCTCAGATCCTCATTCTCAAGGGCCAAGTTCCCAGTCATTGTCCAGCTCCTGTGGTAGTGTACCCCACAGAAGAGAATGAGAGGTATGAGTTGCTCAAACTACCAATCCTTTGAGACACCATGGCAGCATTTCTAATTATGTTCAGATTTCAGACAAAACTTCTGTGTTGGGGGCGGGTGGCAAGGCAGAGGGTGTTATTGATATACATTTCTACAGAAAAGCTGAAATTTTGCCTCAGGGCAGGGAGTGAGAAGAAAGGAAATCCATTCTCTGACAAGTTATAACCATGGAATCTTCAATAGCCACATATGACCAGGATCGCAGTTTTGCCCAAAAGACATTGCATCGTTCCTTAGCATGCCAGGTCATTCATACAATAGAATACTAGAACTGGAAGGGACCTCAAGAGGTTATCAAGTCCAGTCCCCATCAAGTCCATTCCCCTGGACCAACTTGAGATGTTGGTCCAACACTGTCTCAAAGCAAGAGGATGATCTGCTGGATCATCAGGACGATGGGCGCTTTGTAAAGCACGTGCCAGGAGGTCTCCCACACAAGGAATCAGCAGCCCCGTTTATGAACTGACAGCCTCTCAGCCAAGGATGGTAGTAGCAGGGTTACAGCCATCAATGCTGCTGATGTCTTACACTTGTTAACAAAGATGTGATTTTCTCTTTGCATTGTATGTAAACTGGCCCATTTTGTGCTTGCTCATGGTTAGTAGTAAAGTGCCTAGTTAGGTTGACCATTAGGTCAACCCTCTTTCAGGAACTTTCATGTACAGGGAAACATATGCAACAGGCTTATGACTTTCTACCTTACATTATGCCTCTTGGACAGCATTGACTCTTGATTCCACACCTCATTGTTTGTCTGGATTGTGCCTTTGGTCAGAGTGCAAGGATGGGGAAGGAGGCAAAAAAGTAGAGGAGGGGCTTTTTTTGTGTGTGTTTTCCACACCCCATCCACCTCCCCAACAAAACACTAAGGCTGTGTCTACACAGCATTCCCCTTTCAGAGGAGGAATGCACATGAGGGGGATTGGAAAAACAAATGAAGTGCTGATTTACAAATTTCATGCTTCATTTGCATAATCTTGCGTGATCACACTTCTGGAAGAGACTTTTCCAAAAGCAAAAACAGCCATGTAAATGGCGTTCATTTGGGAAAAAAAAAAAACGTTTTCTAAAGATCCCTTCTTCCTCAGTCATTGCAGGAAGAAGGATCCCTTTTTAAAAAAGGGTTCTTTCAAAAGCATTTTTTTTTTCCAAAGGAATTCCATCTACATGGCTGTTTTTGCTCTCAGAAAAGTCTTTTCTGGAGCGGGATTGTGTGAGATTATGAAAATAAATTGCAAGTTGTGTATCCCTTTGCTTTCTTTTTTATCACTAGTAAATAGGAGGGCTAGTCCTGTGGATCGGTTTCACCTCCCCCCACCCAACCTCCCTGTGTACAAAAGCTTTACTGAAAAGACTGGATTTTTTTATTATTTTTTTAGTTACTGATTCTCTCTGTCCTCTCCAGCTGCACATGGCAGCCATATTCATCTCTCTACCTAGCTTCTCCTGTCACCTACTCCTTTCCAGGAGAGCTCCTGCAGCTGGTAACAAATTCTTATCCCCAGTTTCTAGCTGGTGAATTGGGGCACAAGGAGATAGCATGACTTGCCCAGGAAGTTTATAGCCGAGTCAGAAATAGAAGCCTAGGTTTCTTCCAGCCTCATTCATTATTTCAGCTACAAGCCCAAACTTCATGCTTGTAATCTCAGTCCTGGAAGGAGCCATCCCAAGGGCTTGTATGGGGAAAGGTTAAAGTTTTATGAACCAAATGCACCCCTAGTGTAGCTTCAGTGAAGTGAAGGCGGTGATGCAATGAACGAGTCTGGGCGTGCATGTGGGTTTAAAGAGTTCAGTCTGGCTGCCAAACAGGAAAATATGATGCCTGGAAAGTCAATTGCACATAGGAATGGAGGGGGAAAGCAGAGCAACTGGCACCAGCATGTTCTGTGTTGTGCTGGCAATGGGCTGCTGCCACGTGCACGATGTCAGGGGATGGGGGCCAGTCCAGAATATAATGTGCTGCGCTGTTTATGTGTTTTGCTTGAGAAACCTCAGTTTAGCTGCATAATAAAGTCAATCTGCTGCTGTTCTGTTTCTGTGTAGGGACGAGTAGACCACTGGAGAACAGTGATGAATATATTTGTTTGGTCGCTTGGTAATTTACGACAATATTTCAGCCATTAAGAGCAACGATTACAGGCTGTTAAGGCAATTTACTGCGGGGTTGTGGCTGTAAATACATTTTCATTGAGACTAAGGATTATACCAGATGTTAAGTCCTGCCATTAAGAGTGTGATGGAAAAAACTAGGGGATGGGCATTGTTTTACCGTCATAAAACGGTCATTACAAAGGAAGGCATGAGATCGGCTGATCAATCCAGTGTAGTGGTATGGATTGGGACGCATTCAACCATTTACCCTTGTGTGTTCCAAAAAGACATGTACTTGTTCAAGGTTAATACCCTTATCTTGGATGGACCCATTGGAAGAAACATGTATTGATGGGGAGAGGGGTGGGGTATAACTGTCTTCAGGAATGCAAAAGGTTACAACAAAGAGGAAGGTGATAACTTGTTTTCTTTGTGCGCTGAGGACAGGATGAGAAGTAATGGCTTTAAACTGCAGCAAGGGCAATTTACTGTAGACATTAGGAAAAAATCCCTAACTGTCAAGGTAGTTAAGCACTGGAATATATTGCTTAGGGAGGTTGTGGAATTTTGGTCATTGGAGGTTTGTAAGAACAGGTTAGACAAACACCAGTCAGCTCAGTGCAGGGGACTAGATCACATTAGGCACTATACAATCCTGTAATAACACAGGCACTTCTGCCAAAGAGCTTTACAAGAGTATTATTATATAAGTGAAGAAATGAACCATAGAATTAAATAATTTGCTTGCTGTCACAGCTGGGAGTTGAACCTGTGTCCTTCCTAATCCAGGGACTTAACCAGAAGACAATTTTTCCTCTCTGTGTAATTCAGTGTCCTTCATAAGCAGCATTACATGTGTAGCCACATACTGGCCCTATGAAAGGTCAGGGTTGTAAATCCAGGAACAATTGGCGCTATTCTCTTTAGAGTTCTGTTTCCTGCATCACATCCACGCTAGAGACCTGTTGCATAACAACCAGGAATAGACCCCATCTCAAAGACATGGACTTGGATAATCCCCAAATGCCTGGGTGTTCACGTTCTACTTCTGCCTGTTAGACAGCAACAGAGGTCCACATTTAGAAGAAAATAGGAAGAGCCATAATGGGTCAGACCCATAGTCCATTTAAACCAGGGGTTTTCAGGTTTTGGGTTGCAGCTCACCAGGGTGAACCACTGGGAGACTGTGAGGCATTTTGTTTTCCTGAGCATCCACAGGTATGGCCACTTGCAGCTCCCAGTGGCTGTGGTTTGCCATTCCCAGCCAGTGGGAGCCGTGGGAAACAGTGCAGGCAAGGCCATTGTTGTTGCCCTTCTTTGTACCTTTTCCAATTCCCATAATTTTCTTTGTGTAGTTAATATTATGTTTCCAGTATGCTTTACTTTGCATTTATCAACATTGAATTCCATCTGTCATTTTCCTTCCCAGTCACCCAGTTTTGTGAGAGCCCTTTGTAACCTGTCACAATCTGCTTTGGACTTAATTGTCTTGACTAATTTTGTACCATCTAAAGATTTTGCCACCTAGCTATTTTCCTCCTTTTCCAGATCTTTTATGAATATGTTGAAAAGTACTGGTCCCAGTACAGACCACTAGTTACCTCTCTCCATTCCAAAAACTATTTATTCCCCTGGTTTGTTTCCAGTCTTTTAACCAGATACTGACTTTCCGTCTTACCCCATGACTTTGCTTAAGAGCTTTGGTAAGGGACCTTTTCAAAGGTTTTCTGGAAATCAAAGTATCTACTATACCTACTGGAGCAGTTTGGACTACATGCTTGTTGACTCCCTCAAAGGCCTGATTTCCCTTTAGAAAAGCTGCATTGACTTTTCCCCAACAACTTGTAGTATTCTATGTGTTTGATAATTCTGTTCGTTACTATAGTTTCAACCAGTTTACCAGGATCACATGTGGAACCTTTTTTTTTTAAACCTGGCTTCACGTTAGCTATCCTCCACTCTTCTGGCATAAAAGCTGATTAAAGTAGTAATTATGTGCCACACTGAACAGTTCTGCAATTTCACATTTAAGTTCCTTCAGGACTCTTGAATAAATACCATCTGGTCCTGATAACTTATTACTGCTTAATTTAGACTATATCTAAACTGCACGCTTCTGCTGGGAGACCAGAGGTCTCCCAGCAGAAGTCTGCCGCGTCGGGAGCATTCTGCCGACATCCCTGTCTCCCTTGTTCAACAAGGAAAAAGAGATGTCTTGGCAGAGGGGGTTTCCCCAGCATTTGGCCTGGTGCGGATGGGCCAAATTTAGGAAAAGTCTTTCCCAAGGGAACTGTCCCAGCCCAGTAAAAGTGACTAGGGGGAGTAAAGAAGTGATGGACAGTGGTGAGGAGGGAGATTGGTGGTGGTGGAATGAGCAGGGTGGGGCGCTGGGAAATGGGTAGGATATATCTTCAGTTCTGAAAATGATCTTGGGAATAAAAAGATTGGGTTTGGAGTGTGATCTCAGGGAAGGGTCTGTCTCTTGCTCTGTGTCAACACAACACAACATGAAATAGGGCTCGCTGTCTCTCACTCCATCTATATAAACGATAATCCATGTTTGGAAGCTTATCCAACCTATCCAAAATTGAGCAGATCTCATGGAAATAAGTTCTCCTGTGAGAGTTCTATTATTTCCTGCCAGGCTGGAATCAAATATGCCTCTCTCATAAAATTTGGGTATCTCCTGGAAACCAGAAACATTTGTGAATGAAAAATAATGGAAGAAGGGCAGTCCACAGAAGTTATGTAAACCACAGCGTAAGCTTTGGTTTGAGTTTTAGGAGGTTATACGCTTTATTGTAAGTGGATGGCCCATCTCTAGCATTGCTGCTGAGGTAACATGCTGTGCACATATATTTGACTTGTTACCTTTAAGTGACTTCTCACATGTTATCAGGGACGTCAGGGCAAAAGGGGCAGTTTGTGTTGGGTGCCCTGTTTGAAAGAACCTCCCATAGAAGGGAATTTTCAACATGGGGGTAGGGGAGAGTCACAGTACCACTTGTGTTTGGCCTGACAGTACCTCATCATGACAGAGGAGTGGCCAGGCCCAGCCAGAATGGCCTTGTGGAGCTGCACACTGGGTCACCATGCTCAGAGCGGGGAGCCGTGTCAGTTCCATGCGACAGGAGCCACCATTGCTGGGTGAGTGTGGGGTGACCTCTCCCACCCCCCAAAGCTCCCCTCAGTGGTAACTTTTTGGAAGGATCTCAGTTCCAGATTTTTCCCCGGCCCCCAGAAAGCCTACGTGCAGCCCTGCATGGTAGAGGTCTTTGACAAAATCAGGCCACTGCTGATGTTGTCTAGTGAATCTGACAGCTTTTAATCAGAAACGGTGCTGCTCTTGGGCGAGTCTGAAGGCCAGGGGTTCAGTGCTCAGAAGGAAAGGAGAGTCATCCTCTTGTTCTCCCTCTTTGTAAGCAGCCTTCCATTCAGCGGTTTTAATGTGCTTGGCCTTCCGTTTCTCGTCTCCACTATGGCTCATGTCTTAGTTTTGGCTTTGACTCTTCTCATCAGGAAACCAGAGCCCTGGAAGAGGTTCAGGGCAGAAGATTATTTTATTTCACTTGCTGGGGGTCTAGGGAGTTTATTGGCTTGACAGGTCCCCAATGAAAGCAGTGTCACTATGTTAGTGCACAGCAGGGTATGTTGGCCGAGCAGCACAGAATAGCATTACCAGTTCTTTTATACTGCTTTATCACCTACAGGCCCCAGCTTAACTCAGTGCCTCTTGCACCTCTGCTTTTCAAGCAACAGTCACTGCCCAAAAACTTCACAACCCAAATAGGCCGGACAGGCAAAGGGATAATTATCCATGTTTTACAAATGGGGAAGTTAATATGACAACCCAGAGTGACATGTTTAAACCAATATAGGACTGGAGCATAGACCTGGATGCAGGCCAGGCCAGACCTGAGAACTGAATCCACTTTTGCTAAAGCTTTGTCTAATGCCTGAACCACGAGACCATTCTTCCACATATATGGCTTCTCAGTCAGATGCCCTCCCTTCTGCCAGTATTTACCATGATGCTCTTCTTTTCCCTCCTTTGCTATTATGTCCGTGTTCCTGAGCTGCATGTTAGTAATAGCAGCACAGGAACAAAAAATACCTTCTACTTTCCCTACCTTTCAGTTAGCCGCTGTGCCCCATGTGCTCTCTGCGATTTGGACCTATCTACAGTAAACTCTTTCATATCCAGCAGCCCTGGGACTGGTAGGTTGCTGGATTTTCATATATTCTGGATAATGGAGAGGTATACCTAGCAGTGCGTAATGCTAAATTAAAACAAGATTATTAAGAAACAAACAAAAATGTGTGCAGAGTACTTTATTTACCAACAACAGTAGAATGCTACTGTACACTGTAAACTTATACTGTGTTTGCTGCGTTCATTTGTATTTACTTTCACTATACTGTACTCATGGAAAAAGTAACTAAAATTTACTTTTGGTTAAAATGCCGGTTATTTGAGAGTTTTGGATGATGCAATGCCAGATATGAAAGAGTTTACTGTATTTTGTTTCCTAGCCCTTGTGAGCTTTGATAAATTATTACGTCTTCAAGCTATAAGGGAGGGCCAAGGGAGTTATTTGTTTTCTTAGTTCTGTGAAAGAAATTCTCCAATGTTTTTGCCAATGCAAACAAAGTCTCCTCTGCAGTAGCTGAAGATGCCACCCTGCCCCAGTCTCACTGTGGAACATGAACACAACTATTCCAACAACAGCAGATCCCATGGGGATTATCCTTGGTTAACTTCTCAGTGATCATATTAGAACAGAACAAACACTGATTGTTTTTCTTGTGCTTCAAGCATTATGTTCATATAAGGCCAGGTCCTGAAATAGTTACTCAGGCAGAGCCTCCACTAAAGTCAATGAGAGTTTTATAATCCATTATTTCTGGGGTACATAACAAGGGCAAAGACTTTGGGATTTGGGCCATTGATGTAATTATTTCATTATAGCCAGCCTATCTTTTACCTTCAGCGGTTTATACATGTCAAATGATGCTGTAACATGATATTCAGATCTAGGTATGAGTTTCACAAATTCAGGGTATCTGGAAACAGACTTGTGCTTCAGATTTATCTCAAGTTTGAAGCTGCACCAAGGGACTGATTATATCTCATACTGGCTACATCTACACGTGCAGCCAACATCGAAATAGTCTATTTCGATGAATAACGTCTACACGTCCTCCAGGGCCGGCAACGTCGATGTTCAACTTCGACGTTGCTCAGCCCAACATCAAAATAGGCGCAGCGAGGGAACGTCTACACGTCAAAGTAGCACACATCGAAATAGGGATGCCAGGCACAGCTGCAGACAGGGTCACAGGGCGGACTCAACAGCAAGCCGCTCCCTTAAAGGGCCCCTCCCAGACACAGTTGCACTAAACAACACAAGATCCACAGAGCTGACAACTGGTTGCAGACCCTGTGCCTGCAGCATAGATCCCCAGCTGCCGCAGAAGCAGCCAGAAGCCCTGGGCTAAGGGCTGCTGCCCACGGTGACCATAGAGCCCCGCAGGGGCTGGAGAGAGAGCATCTCTCAACCCCCCAGCTGATGGCCGCCATGGAGGACCCAGCAATTTCGATGTTGCGGGACGCGGATCGTCTACATGGTCCTTACTTCGACGTTGAACGTCGAAATAGGGTGCTATTCCTATCTCCTCATGAGGTTAGCGACTTCGACGTCTCGCCGCCTAATGTCGAAGTTAACTTCGAAATAGCGCCCGACGCGTGTAGACGTGACGGGCGCTATTTCGAAGTTGGTGCCGCTACTTCGAAGTAGCATGCACGTGTAGACACAGCTACTATCTCTGCAAGGGTAAGATGTGGGGTGATGTCTGGGTCCCCAGAAGGGGCAGGCTTTGGCAGAATGGGTGGGGTTGGCCTACCCTTCAGAACAGCCCAGCCTGCATTGCCTGTGGCTCCAGGCTGGGCAGGGTTGCAAGTGCTTTGGAGGGTAGGGTTATAATTCGGAGTGATCTGGGCAAACTGGAGAAATGGTCTGAGGTAAATAGGATGAAATTCAATAAGGACAAATGCAAAGTACTGCACTTAGGGAGGGACAATCAGTTTCACACATACAAAATGGGAAGTGATTGTCTCGGGAGGACTACAGCAGAAAGGATGGAGGGGTCATAGTGAACCACAGGCTAAATATGAGCCAACAGCGTGAGGCAGATGCAAAAAAACAGCAAACGTCATTCTGGGATGCATTAACTGGAGTGCTATAAGCAAAGCATGAGAAGCAATTCTTCCACTTTACTCTGCACTGATTAAGCCTCAACTGGAGTCCTGTCTCCAGTTCTGGGCACCACATTTCAGCAAAGATGTGGACAAATTGGAGAAAGTCTAGAGAAGAACAGCCACAATGATTAAAGATCTAGAAAACTTGACCTATGAGGGAAAAAAAAGAATTAGGTTTCTGTAATCTGGAGAAGAGAAGACTCACTCAGAGGGGATACAGTTGGGTCTCAACATTCCTGAGGGTTCTCTGTTCAGAACCCTCACAAATGTTGATTTTCATGAAAGGGGGAAGGCTCAGAGTCCCGGGAAGTGGCAACTACCGGTGCTCTGTCCCTGGAGAAGCAGCGGCTGCCGGCGGCACTCCCAGCCCCGGGGAAGCCGCAGCAACTGCCGGCGCTCCCCGCCCAGAGTCCCAGGGAAGCAGCGGCAGCCACCGGCACTCCCAGCCCTGGGAAAGCCATGGCAGCTGCCAGCGCTCCTGGCCCCAGAGCCCTGGGGAAGCGAGGCCACTCATGAATAATTGAATTCATGAATGCGGCACTTGCCAGTGTCGAGACCCCACTGTAGTATAACAGCTTTCAGGTAGCTAAAAGGGTTACAAGGAGGAGGGAGAAAAAATATTCTCCTTAACAGCTGATGTTAGGGCAAGAAGCAATGGGTTTAAATTGCAGCTATAGAAGCAGGTGAGTGTGATGGGCTATGATCAGATGCGGAGCCTGATTTCTTTCCTGGGTTCAATGCAACTTTGACATGTGCCAAAGTCGACTTGCCTTCATGTTTCTGAAAGCAACCCCTGTGATAGACGACTGGTAGCACATCATCAAAATTGGAAAACTCATCCAGTCGCCCACCAGTTCAATTAATCACTGGTAGCATCAGCTGACAGAAGGATAGAGTTCTTCCTAGTTCTGGTGGCTTTTGATATTTTTGCATTCATTTGCTTTTCTTGACAACTCATTTTTCAGAGTTTGTGGAAAATCTTTTTTCTCTTTGATATAACCTCAGCATCCTCTGCATCTTCGTACAATGTACGTTTCCTTTAGAGGTAAAATTCTTGAAGTATATTATTAGCACTGCTACTGCCATTTTTTGTGTAATGTAATATGTAGACTCTCATGCATCTGATGAAGCGGGTCTTTGCCCATGAAAGCTTATGCTCCAAAATATCTGTTAGTCTATAAGGTGCCACAGAACTTCTTGTTGTTTATGTAGACTTCTGCTAGATTAGATACAAATTAAATCTGCTAGTATCAGAATTGTCATTTTTAGAGAGCACTTTGATTGAAACCCAATATGAAGCTGTGTATTGTTATTTTTGACATTAACATTGACCTGTGGAGCAAAGTCACTGAATTAAAAAGCTAGCTTCTGAAATATTTAAAAGAATAGTAGTACATGCAAAGACAGCTACAAATTAAAATGTTCCAGGCAGACTAGGCACTTCGTTGTATGTACAAAAGCTTACAAGTGGAGAAGCATTATATTAGGAATTCGTATTCATTTATGTGGACCCATCCTTCTGTGTGTGACAGAAGGAATCAGCAAATATCAGTTGGACATATAGAAAATTATTATAATTGCATGTGAGATAACCTGACAATTACTAATATGTCATGTGAAAACTTTTTGTATTAATATATTGCAAAATGTTGATATTTGCCATTTTTTGCCACATACTATCGACATCATTACTATCAGCTATAGAGCCCACACTATAGTTATATATACGAGACAAAAGTACACGTCACATTCTCGAGAACAAGTGTAACCCACACACCTAGGCCACTTGTAGTGTAGTGGCACCTAGCCCACTTATGCAGAGAAAGAATGAGTCTCCTCCACAGTCTGGGCTGAGTGCCAGCTGGCTTTTAGCTCAAAGTGTAGAGGCTCCTGCACTGAGCTCCAGAAGTTCCAGATTAGAATCTGCCTCTTGGTGGTTACACTGGGACTTTATTTCATGTTGTTTTTGCATAGTGCTCCACAGAAATCACCATGGCCTCCTACAACACAGGAAATATTAACAAATGTCCTCCTGTATTGATGCAGTGTCACTGGCCTTTACATTTTGTTAATCAAAATTAAATTAATTAAATATATTTAATTTTTATAATTGTAATAACAAATAGTATATAATATATAAATATATTATTTTACTAACTTTATAATATTTAAAGAAAAATAAGTAAATTATAAAATTTAACTTAATAAAAACAATAAACAATTAAATTAAGCCCAATAATTTATCATTTCTGATTTCATCCTGCAAAGGCACGCTAACATACAACATACACAGGAATTGCATGGAGGGGGCTGGCCTTCGGTGTTTTCCGCTCAACCCCTGACATTCAAGAGTGATCCAGGAAATTCAGGCCTGGTGGCAAATTTATAGGTCTCCACCATGGCGTAAGATTAAGATGGGATTTGTTTTATTGTCACATTAACTATTTTTGTTCTATAGCAGAAGAGGCACAATGGTAACTGAAATAAGCCATCGGTAAAAAGGAACGAACACAAACTCAGACAGCACTGAATGGAGAGTATGTGCTCCTGAGTGAAATCTCCAGTCAGTAGTTAATTACTGCAAAACATACACATTGTCCCAGATTTTGAACTGGAGGATACAAAGGAAGACAAGAGCAGCCGACAGACAGTAGTCTTAGCTGGTAGGTTGGTGGAGAGTCACAGAGATGGCCTTTAAGGATTTATTGTTGACATTAAAAGGGCCTACTTTGCAGACGTGCAGGCTGGAAATATGTTTAATCAATATGCGCTTGAGGTTCTAACCCTGGTTGGGTTGTTTGTGAGTGTGATTGATGTCCCTTCTGCTGCATGGGAAGCATTATCAAGTGATGGCTCTCCAATGTTAATCTTCATGGAACATGGATGTGGGGGGAAATTTACAGTTCCCCAGCCTCACTCCCATGACAGCCTTATTTTGAGAATATAAATTGGACGTAAGTGGGGTCTAAGCCTCATGCCGGCTCAATACACTGGGGTGAATTTCAACCTCTGTGTTTTAAATTAAAAGCAAAAGATGAACTCTTGTTTCTGATGATGAGTGGTGAGCTGGAGGATTGGTACAGTGCTGGAGTACTTCTAATTACGTAAATGAGTCTGGTTCCAAAGCTCCTTGTTGATTTCCATGGCCGTGTCTACACTAGCCCCAACCTTTGAAATGGCCATGCAAATGGCCATTTCGAAGTTTACTAATGAAGCGCTGAAATACATATTCAGTGCCTCGTTGGCATGCGGGCAGCCATGGCACTTCGAAATTGACGTGGCTCGCCACCACGCGGCTCATTCAGACGGGGCTCCTTTTCGAAAGGACCCCGCCTACTTTGAAGTCCCCTTATTCCTACCTGCTCATAGGAATAAGGGGACTTCAAAGTAGGCGGGGTCCTTTCGAAAAGGAGCCCCGTCTGAATGAGCCGCGTGGTGGCGAGCCACGTCAATTTCGAAGTGCCATGGCTGCCCGCATGCCAACGAGGCACTGAATATGTATTTCAGCGCTTCATTAGTAAACTTCGAAATGGCCATTTGCATGGCCATTTCAAAGGTTGGGGCTAGTGTAGACACGGCCATGGAAATCAACAAGGAGCTTTGGAACCAGACTCATTTACGTAATTAGAAGTACTCCAGCACTGTACCAATCCTCCAGCTCACCACTCATCATCAGAAACAAGAGTTCATCTTTTGCTTTTAATTTAAAACACAGAGGTTGAAATTCACCCCAGTGCATTGCTCCTATCTGCTCATAGGAATAAGGGGGACTTCGAAGTAGGCGGGGTCCTTTCAAAAAGGAGCCCCGTCTGAACGAGACGCACGGCGGTGAGCCGCGTCAATTTCAAAGTGCCGCAGCCTCCCACATGCTAATGAGGCGCTGAATATGTATTTCAGCGCTTCATTAGTAAACTTCGACATGGCCATTTGCATGGCCAGGTCGAAGTTTGGGGCTAGTGTAGACACAGCCCATATGTTACAAATATATTCATGCTTGCTGGGTAAGTCTATGAGAGTGAGATATTCATGTGTGTGTGGGTGTGTGTGTCCACTAAATCATTTAGCTTGACCTCAAATTATTAATCAGTGTTGTCGATTCAATTTCTATTCTCTTTCTGTCACTGCTGTTTGTTTATTTAGGATGCATCCTTTCAAGATCTGTCATATTATATATTCATTGTTGTTAATTAGCAGGTACATAGCAAATTTCATCCAGGAATCAGAGAGCTGGTTACTGAGGAAAGTACAACAGGAATATCCTTCTTTTACAGATGGGATAGCTAAGGGAGAACAATCGCATGAGTTACCCAAGGTCACACTGAGAGCAGGGACTTGTTCCCAGGTCTCCTGCATTTTAGCCCTGGGACCTAGCTATTCAACAATCCTGATGATGCTCTAGATGCAACTGTTCTTGTTTGCCCCAGCCAGGCTGTCCTGGCTCTGCCCACCCCCATCCTCCTTATATCCCCTCTTGTGCAGCCCTTTTCCAGCTTGCTAGCCACCTAGAGCAGCCATGGTCAGTATCCGATGCTGCCCCTTGTGCTGAGGCTTCTATGAACTAAGAAAACACCTCTCTGTTCTCAACCAAATGTCGCTTGAAGACACACTTCACTGATGGTGCCTGTAGCGAATTATCAGAGGGGTAGCTGAGTTAGTCGTTATCTTCAAAAACAACAGTAAGTCCTGTGGCGCCTTATAGACTAACAGATATCTTGGAGCCTAAGCTTTCATTGGCAAAGACCTGTTTTGTCAGTGACGAAGCGGGTCTTTGCCCGTGAAAGCTTACGCTACAAAATATCTGTTGGTCTATAATGTGCCACAGGACTTCTTGTTGTTTTTATAGCGAATTAGTGTGGGTCCATAAAAGAATGGACCTTGACAGCTTATTGTGAGTAAAGAGCAGATGAATTTTTGCTATGCTGTAATGCACTGCCAAAATTGACCATAATTCTGCCAGAAGGTGCATGCTCTAGCCTGAACAATTCCCAGGGCATAATATAAACCCCTGGATAAGTGTGCACTGCTGCTGCTACCTGTGCAAGATCTTCTCTGTGGATAAACGGAGGATACTTGTGTTTCCAGATCTGTCAATTTGGTGCACCTCTTGAGCATTAAAAAAAAAAGCAATAATGCAGGTGGCAGTGGGCTTGTCTACACTTAGCACTGGTTGACACACCAGATATGGATCTTCTGGAGTTTGATTTAGTGGGTCTGTTGTGGACCCACTAAATTGAACACTGAGGGTGCCCCATCAACCATTGTACTCCTTGCAGTCATGAGGAGTTAGGAAAGTCGACAAGGTGGTTTCTCCCATCAACCTCCGACTTTGGGAACAGTGGAGATATTCGACTTAAGACTGGGGCTGTATATCTTAGGTCAGCTTTCTCTCCCAGTGTAGACCTGCCCAATGATTTAAGCTGGGACCTCAGCTTAGAAAATAAAAGGGCTGCTTCACCAAAGTCCTTTATGCCTGAATTTATATTCCACCATATCAAGCTGCAGAGAAGCCTTTAAACATGGACGGGATACAATAGGCACTTGTTTCTAGTAAATGCCCCTCAAAAGTCAGCACACATGTCCGAAGACATTTCAAGGCAAAGCTTGTCAGTCCTCCAGCTCGCTCCTGAGCCTTTCGTTTCCCAGCTGAGCTGGGGGAGGTTTTTTTTCCAAAGTTCCTACCCAGATACATTTGGCAAAAGGGAAATTTGTGGAGGAGGTTTAGCTCAAATGAGAGCAAAAACATGTGTCCCTGGAGTATATGGCTGCTGTGTTTTGTAAAGCCGAGCTGAGAGCTTGGGAATGGGGATGGGGGGGGTGTGGGGCAGTCAGGAGATCTATTTACATAGATTTGAAAAGCAGGGAAGGAAATTATTTTCCCATAGAAATTTCTGCCTAGTCTCAGGTTTTTGGATGAACAGGTAGGAAGAAGCTGAGCTGGGCTCTAGTGGGAGGATGCCCTTCGATAGCACAGTCTAAATCCCGATGCCTCAGAACACTTGAGAATCCTCACAGCTTTCAGAGCCTCCACCCACTCATTTCCCAGCCACGCCCACGTGTCTCTTCACCAGAAGGCTGAGTACTGACTTCTCTGCTCCAGTGCCAGTGGGAAAGGGCAGGACACAGGGAGAGCTGAGCTGGATTTTGTGCTCTTAAATGAGACGCAAACATAGGCTCTTTCTCTTCTCTCTGACTTCCATTTTCTTTCTCTCTCACACACTCTTTCTTTCTCTCCTCTCCCCACACCCTGATAATGCTGATACACTACGGTGCTGAGCCAACAGGCTGTGCAGTTTCTGCCTGCCAATCCCTGATAACTTTTTCCCACGACCTGTCTTCGTGGCATGGGGTTGGTTCATGCACTGTCCAGCCCTCAGCACAAAGAGTACGTGACCCTGGAGATGTGGGCTGCATTTGGCAGGCTGAATATTTGCATGTGCAATGGATTTTAATTATAGACAGACAGATTCCACCCTCCTGACTTAATATGTGTCATATACAGAGAGGACAGCCAAACCTTTCTTGACGTGGGATGCACAGCAATTACAAAGACGGTGTCACATGTCCCAGGGCTGCCTTCATCTCTCTTCTTTTTCATTCTGCTATTCTGCCACCTCTGCTCCTGCATCCTTTCTAACCAGCCCCTGCTTCTTTTCCACCATGTGGCACAGCTCGTTGTTCTAACCTGGGGGCGGGAAATGAGAAGTGAACCCAGCTGTACTGATGTAGAGCCAGAGGTGTGTCACTTGAACATAAATCTGTCTGCTGCTGTGATTCTCTTCTCCTTTCAAGGGTCCAGGACCAGGGGAAACTCTGTTTACCCAGCTCTGCCAAAAGAGGGGTGGTCACTGAGGAAGAGGGTGTGGTCAGTTGAAATCTCCCTTCACCTGTGTCCTGGCAGCAGGGTGTGATGGAATCGTCCTCTAACTTATGCATTAAGCTGGCATTAGGGCATACATCCACGGAGGGTACACCTACATTTTAAAACAAAACAAAACAAACACCCAAGGCAGCAAGCCTCTGAGATTGGGTGTGCAGCTGGGCTCATGCAATGGCTCTAAGAGTGGCAGTGAAGATGTCCCCACTCAGGCTGGAGCTTGGAAAAGGTTGAGTTTCAGAGCCCAAGTAGAAAAACATCTATCTTGCTATTCCTAGTGCCATAGTGCAAGCCTCAGTGTGCAGACCCTGGCTCTCGACTGGCTGCCCCTGCTATTTTTTTTCCTGCTGCAGTGAAAACATACCCTTTGGCTGTGTCTACACTTGAATTCCTACTTGAAAGAGGCATGCAAATGAGAGAAATCAAAAATGCAAATGAGGTGCAGATTTACATATCTGGTGCCTCCTTTTCATATTCTCATTTTGAAAGAGCTTCTTGTGACAGAAAAAGTAGCAGTGTAGATGGGGATCTTTCAAAAGTAAACCCCATCTTCTACAGAACTTGTCTTCCTATTTTGTTTCAGGAAGAAGGGTTCTGTAAAAGATGGGATTTACTTTTGAAAGAGCCTCGTCTACACTTCCTTTTTCCTTTCAAAAGAAGCTCTTTCAAAAGGAGAATATGCAAATGAGGCATCAGGTATATAAATCTGCACCTCATTTGCATTTTCAGTTTCCCTCATTTGCATGCCTCTTTTGAGCAGGAATGCAAGTGTAGACACAGCCTTTGAAGCCAGGCTAGGGTGTGTTTTCACCCGCTAGTTGTCCTGCATATTCACTCCCTGTGCTAAGCTGCCTTTTCCCCCAGTCAGCGCAGCTACACTGCAGGTAAAATCAATGGGGAGCTGGCCGGACAGCATGTACTGACCAGCCAGTACAAGCAGCAGCAGGAGAAGGAGCCAGGGGTCCTGCCATAGAGGTAAGGCAAGGTATGTTGGGGGGGTAGGGTAGCGTGCTTTGCCTCTTCCTCTAGGATTTTACTGGAGCTGGTGCCCAGCAGTGCTAGGCAGCCCCTCCGTGGAGCAGCTGCCTCTGCAGCCTGGGAGACCACTGCAGGAAGGCATCCCAATCCCCAATGCAGGACAGCCTCCCATGTAGCCGGTCCCTCTCCCCCCACGCAGGGCAGCCTCCTCTGCAGCTAGGGAGCCCCTGCAGCCACAAAGCTCTCCCACCTCCCCATTGCTGCCATGTGGAGGTGTGGGACAGCCAAGGAGGTCCCCTGTGGAGTGGCAGCTCCATTGTCAGCACCCAGAGGCATGGGACAGCCAGGGAGGTCTCCTGCATGGTGGCAGCCCTGTTTCCGGCACCCTTAGGTGTGGGACAGCTGCTCCCCTGCAGCCAGAGAGCACCCTGTGTGGCAGCCCTCACACAGGAGCTACTGCTGGAGGCAGGGACCATCCCTGCAGCATTCACAGAGCCCGGTAGCATGGGGCAGCTAGCAAACACCCCACCCACCGCCCTTCTGTAAGGCAACCACCCCTGGAACTGGGGAGCTCCCCCATGGGGCAGCGGACCCATTCCAGTGCCCCGTGGCGTGGGGCAGCCAGGGAGTGTCACGCCCCATCCCACCCCGCCCCCAAGCCGGTGTCCCATATTTGGCCTAGGGGAATATGGTCACTCTAGGCCAGGAGCAGGAGACCACTAATGGGAAAAGCTGACCCACAAATCCACAGTGATCAGGACAAAAAGAGCAGAAATAGTTGTTGTGGCCATATGGTGATGAGCACTTAGCACTAGAGGCAGAAGACTGGCTCAAGGGACAAGGGGGAGAGGCCTTATCCTTTCAGCTGGCAGGCACAACAGAGTGGAAAGAATCAATAGGTGGCATTCTTTGCAGTGAGTTAGTACCAAATCAATATCTCTAGGGGAACATGTGCTGCTGGGGGCAGCTTCACACAGAAGAAACCACAAAGCAAAGTTCTGATCATTTCTGGCTGTTGACATGACTCTCATGACCTGGCCAAATCCCAGGTCTCCCATCTACCTCCTAAATCCTCATTCTAATTTGTAATTAGGATCGAGCCTTTTTGATACAGAACGTTGCTCTACTCTCTCCAGTCTGGGCTCCATCTCATTTCTTGGCAGGTTGATTCCTTCCCCTATTCATCTTATCCAAATCCCCTTTTGCCAGCTTGAGAAGTCAGTGCCTGCGTAGGGCAAAAAGATATGAGTGTGCCCCCGTGGCTCCTTGAGATTCTCACTGGGTGCACACAGGTGCTCCTGCTTCTCTCCTGGGCAGTAGTGAAGTTTCTGTGCTTTCAAACACCGTAAATTCTGCTGATACAGGGTAGCGATTTCGTCACTTCTGGCTCGTCTTACTCATCATGGAGTGACTGGGCTTTGAATATGCTGCATTACTCAATGATGCTTTGGTGGGACTGGCAGTAGGATGAATGGAGATCTTTAAGTCACTGGCTCTAGCTGATGGTTGCACCTGCCTTGCTGGGTGAAAAGAATTAGTGGGCTTAGTGCAGTCCTAAGAGGACACGTTACACAACCCCCACCACAGCTGGAATTAACAGGCAGCTGCCATGTGGACAGGGTCCATGGAGACACCCCAAGACTGAAGAGAGATTGAGACAAATTTCCTCACTCCTGGCGGTTGTCACTCCAGGGAAGGATTGAGGCACTGTATAGGCAAGAAACAATCAGGGAACTTCTGAGAAAGCCCTTAGCTATGAAGTGACCATGCATCCTGTATTGGGTGGGACAGTCCTGTATTTGTGACACCAAACCCAAGTGACATCTGATTTTCAAGGTGTGGCCTTTAGAGCTGGGAAAATCTTGGCAGAGTATCAAGAATTTCCTGATCGATCAGAATGTGGCAGGGACAAAGGAAAGTGATGAAAAAATCTCAACATGCTAGTCAATTAATCCTGCAAGGCAGGGGCATGGCCCTTACCTACTAAGAGGTCTTTTGCCAAGCAATTGTGCTGCAGACAATGCAAGACAAAATCTGGGCTTGCTCTGCCAATATCATTTGCTTCACTGTGACACTGTTGACTCAGAAATATCTCCTGGTGGAACAAAGTTTAAAAGAGTTTCCCTGAGCAGCCCATGTGTGCAGTGTGCAGCATCGGTGTGACTTGTCTTTGAGAGGCTGATGTGCTGATCACACAGGGGGATTTACTGCTCTGGAGCTATCCTGGTTTCTCTTTTTTTCTCACTACCCAGTAGATGAGGTTGGGTGGGGGGAACTGTTGCCACTTGTCCCACTGTCAGTTTTGTGAGCAGAGATGAGTATTTTCTATTCCAACCTCTTTGCTGCTGAGTGGCTGGAAGGATTCTAAGATGTTGAGTGGAGAGGGGGGCCTTTTCCATGCTCTCCCTTTGGTTTTCCAGTGACATAGGAGCAGCTGTGTCAGGGCACCTTCCTGTCTGGAAATGTTTAGGAAGAAACAAACACCTCTGCTGTGATACTGGTGGTTCTTTAAGGCCCAGCCACAACTTTTAAAGGGATCCCAATGAACAATGGAAGCTGCTGCTGCAGCTGTCCCAGTTCTGCAGCCCTGAGGAGCCATCTGAGAGAGGGTCCATGTGTGAAATCCTGTCCACCTTGACTTTTGGTGGGCCTGGATTCTACAGAGCTATTGTATACCAGGGCCTGCTCTGTGCATGTCACAGAAACAAAGACAACACAAAAAGGAGAAAAAGGCCATTTTCTGATCTTTTGCTTATTTCCTAAGTCTGTTCAAGCTGGTAAGTTACTTCTCCAAAAGTAAGAGAGAAGAAAAGGAGCAAAACAGGCTGAGAGCTACTCATCTTTCTCCACTCTCTACATGTCCACAGGGAATGAAGAATGTGGACTATCTTAACATATGTTACCCGTTCACTGCTTCAGACCTGACCCATGCAAGACTCTCCCAGTATAGTATATGTTGGGCATGCTGCAGTCTAGTGGTTATGGCAAGGGTATGAGAATTCAGACTACCAGGCCTAATACACTGCCACTCACCCTTTGTATCCTTTCACAAGTCACTTAAGCAATCTGTGCGTCGGCTTCCCTACCTCTAACGTATGGATAATAATTAGAGTTGGTTAATTTTTCCTGAAACATGGTTTGTACATCATAAGAGACTTTTCAGCAGGAATTGTCTGACTTTAATTAAATTGTTTTTGGCTTTTTTACTTGTTTTCATCGCCAACATTTTGAATTCCTATGTTTTACACAACCAAAAACCTTCCAGAGGAAAGTGTGATGACATTTCATTTTTCACTGAATTTTTTTAGAAGGGAAACTCCCCACCACCACCACCACCATTTTATGACCAACTTAAATAATAATTCAACTTCTCACATAGCTCGCCATGTATGTTCATAAAGTGCTTTGAGATCTTCGGTTGAAAGGTATTCTGTAAGTACAATTTGGCATTATAAAATTTCCATCCTGACCCCAAATGTGAGGAGTTTAACCCTGAAGCTGTGAAAAGGGCATCTGATCTCATTTACTACTCTAAAATACCCTTACATATTTTCTTGCTCTCTCCCTGCCCTCCCCCACTTGCTTTTCTGTACATTTTTCTTCAAGGAAGTATATACTTGGGCTTCTCCTATAGAGGCTTCAGGCTGTAGTAGTACCAGCAGAATCTATATTTCCAGTATTTCGAAGCCAGGTATCTACATCTGACATAATACAGCCAGTCTCTCAAAACCTTGGATTCCTGTCTTATGTTCCCACACTGACCTCAGCACCAGCTATAATCACTGTCTAAGAAGGAAAAGTAATTTAGTTCCTAAGCAGCCTCTCTCCTGGACTTCTGCTAAATTGTGACTTAGCATTTTCCAAAGAAAAAAGGAGAAGCTGATAGTGCTTTGTCAAAACAACTCCCTTTATTAATACACTTAAGCCTTAGGAATCTGGGCCAATACCCACTACCTACTGCCAGCCAACTGGCTACCATCTGAAAGCTTTTATATGACCGCAGTGTGGTGTTGTGTCATGGAGAGAAAGGGGTAGTTTCTGGGCTAATACATAGATTGTTTTAAACCCACATTTCTTTGTCTAGGACAGACCTATCACCTTTACCTAGTTTAGGCTGTTTGGTCTTAAACAGGTTCTAGTGGCATTAAAAAGAAGGAATTCATAAGTTCATGTCTATGAGCACATGAATTTTAGCAAACTAGTAATGTCCAGTGTGCTGCAGGTTGAAGTTCTGTAGTCTGGCACTGTCTGGTCTGGTGACATCCCTACTCTGGGATGATTTTAGTTAACTGGAAGACTTCTTATCATGGGTGTGGCCAAGTTTTCCATGCTCCCATAAAGTTTGTTTCCAGCCACCAATCCTGGCTCTCAGTGTTCTGTGCTGTTGTTTAGCTGTAATTTACGCCCACATCTTCTCAGAGCCCAGTAATCAGTGAGCGTGTTGGTAATGCTGCTAGAAAATATTGACCTTCTGTGATTCAGCAAATTCTGTGGTTTGGCGTCAGGTCCCAAGGGTGCTAGACTAGAGAGGTTCAACCTGAATTAGTTGTTACATGGAGTCTTGCGAAGCCTCCTTTGGTCAGGTGTTTAGTGTGCATGATGACTGCCCGTTTTCATAAAAAGTCCCCCTGTTGGCAGTTAACCTGCAGAAGGGAGGATGGGGTCACCCATGGTTGCAGAGGATATGACCCAGGAAGTCCCCTCCAGTCCTATGTTCCTAAAAGAAACATGCCCCAAACTATCCATCTTCTACCTAACATACTTACTTGGCTACCATTACTGTAGCACCTGACCACATCACCTTCTTTAAGGAATTGGTCTTCACAGCATCCCAGGGCAGTTCCAATACCGCATATTACATAACTGAGCCACAGACAGGCTACGTGACTTTCCCAGCACCACGCAGGAAGCTTGTGGCCAAAGAGGGTCTCCAGTGTCCCAGATTAGAGCCATAACTTTCGCTTGGAACCCTTGTCTCCCTGCTCTCCTGTTATGTCCCATCTCTCCCAGTCATTGGCTTTCCATCCCTCCCTCAAGCTGGGATGTGTCATGGGAGGAAGTGGGATGCATCTTGAAGGCAGGCTGTGCCCAGGGCTTTGGCGACTTGCAGACGAATTGTCCTGTATTTGGGTCCTCCCAGGAGGTGAGTAGGGAGCACCAGTGGCTGCCATTTCCCTGGAGTTGTGGGGGAGGGGGGTCGCCAGCATCTGCCACTTCCCCAGGGGGCGGGGGCGGGGAGTGGGGAAGAGCACCAGCGGCTACCACTTCCCCGGGACTCCGAGGGTGGAGCACCAGCTCCCTGGGGCTTGGTGGAGCTGGGAGGAGCCACCCCCCGCCCCATATCTCCTTGTCATGTATTTGGGACAGAGAGATATGGTCGCCCTAGTGAAACTGTGATGTGACACAGACAAAGCGACTTGCTCTCAGAGCAAGCCAGGTCACAGCTCTTCCTTTGTGCCACGTCCCAGAAGCACAAGGTCACAAACTCATTCTCTGGTGGAGCTGCCTAAGGAATCAAAGGAGGAGCACCAGAAAGGCCCAGTGTCTTGAGTATTTGCGTCTGAAACGGAATCATCAGGAGCCGTATATCTCCTATTACACTGACAGTCTCAAATAAAGCAGGCTTTTCTGTCCATGTTACAAGATCCCGTGCCATATCTGCACGCGTAGCCCAGCATGCTGTCCCCACCATTTCCAAGGGGTAGATGACCAGACTGGACATTCCAAATGCCCTCAGGGGGTCATATAACATTCACTAGATTGGCAGGATAACATCAGTTCCTTCTCTCGCTCCCACTGTATTGACTCTGTAGGACTAACAGGAATAAAAACCTAGTAGGCACTTACGATGGCCATTAAAGTCTGCAGGTATGATTCAGCGTTCATAGCAGAAGTGATTCTGCTGAGCAAGATGCCATTTTTACTGAGCACAGATGGACTTAAGCTTTGCTGAATCAGGGCCTTGGCATCTCGCTACTTTGAGCCCACGCTGAAATAACAGTGGAGCTGTGAATAGAAACCTGGAATGATTTAACCATTAATGATAACCTCATCTTTCCCCTTTAGCTACGGTAAGTTGCTGATCCTTGTTACGAAATGTGAATGCTTAACTTTTGTTCCTATTTATCTTTTAAAAAATGAAATAAAACAAAATAAATACAGTGTTAAAAACTCAATGCTCCATAAAATGGCAGGCGTGTGGATTCGTGTATTGGAAGTAGTTATACAGATTAAATTAGGTCTTGAAAATAAAGGAGAGGGAACATGCATTTTCTATGGACAGAGTTCATTCACAAGTCAGTCATTTTTCTTGCTCCTCTGGGAGTAATGTTAGGCAATTAGCTAATTGGTTTTGGGAGGTGACCTGTCAGTGCCTCAAGGAGGAAATGTCTGCTGTACAGTTTGACATAAAGAATATATTTTAAGCCTGTCATGACAGCTGCAAGTACCCCCCTATTAAAATGGAGCATGTAATGGCAGTAATAAATGCAAACTAGGAATCCATTGTACTGAGCAAAAAGCAATGAAACCACCATAATACACACTAAATTGAAATTGCCCAGCATGTTACTGTGTCAGGATTGAAATATATCTGAATTATCGTATCATTAGCACCATATAGCCACCTGAGGCATTTCTAATTATGAAATCTGTCCCCAAATCACCTTTTTATATTCTCTTGATAGGGTAGCTCCAAGCTGTGTGTACACAGGTATTTCTAAAGGTACTTCTACACTACATGGTAGATTGCCTCAGTCAGGGTTGATCTTCCAGGGGTTGATTTTTCACACCTAGTGGGGACATGTGAAATCAAACTATCAAGGGCCAGCAGTTGACCTCTGTACTCCTCATTCTCATGAGGAGTAAGGGAGGTCGATGGGAAGTTTCTCTCATTGACCTCCCTCAGCCAGGATGGCCAGGTGAGTCAACTGTAGATAAGTCAATTCCAGCTATACAATTGCCATAGCTGGAATTGCATATCTACTATTGACTTTAAGGTCTGGGTTTAAGTATGGGAGATGTGAATCCAGGTTTTTTTGGCTGAGACATCATAGAAATAAGGGTCTGATGCAAAGCTTTGCTCCGTATCTATCTGTAACACTGACAGACCTGGGTTGTTGGCACTAGGGACTGAACCTGTGATCATAGAGGCTAAAGCTCTGTGCTTTACTGCATGAGCTAAAGGCCAGCTGGCTTTCAGCCAAGGCTATAGAGCAGAGACTTTACTGACCCTAGTATGAGGTCTTACTGCCTCTGCATACTTCCCTGGGCTGTGGAAGTGCTTCCCAGGCTTCTGGTACCTTCCAGCAGTTCATCCTGGATGAGCCCCCAGTTGTAATCCTAACAGGCTCAGCTTGTTAGCACCAGGGATTGAACCTGTGATCATAGGGGCTGAAGCCCAGGGCTCTGCCACATGAGCTAAAAGCCAGCTGGTGCTCAGCTGAGGCTGTAGATTAGGGACTTCACTCACCCTAGTGTGAGGTCTCAGTGCCTCTGGGTGCTACATGTGTAACAAACATTGCACAGTTTTCTAAATGTTCTTACTCCAGGTCTCTGGAGCACATTCCCACAGGCCTCACTCTTTCGTAAGCGTGTGCTCAGCATTGTTTTGTTTACTAATCCTCAGCACACACGATGAACAGAGAGGAAGCCAGGAATGGAGAAAGGGAGCAGCAACACAAGACACATTGCAACCCCCAGACGTCCTGACACTGTCCTGACTTCCTGATGATAACCTTCCCCTTGTGCTAATGCCAGGCGTTGGTGATGGGATGCAAACAAACATCAGTCTTTTTGGAAACCGTGATTGGGAGAAGCAAGAAGCCTCTTGGCGATGATTTCTGCCATGACATTCACAAACACCTTCCCCTGCTGGTTTCCCATGCTTCGTCGTCCTGTGCGCTGAGTCACATTGTTAGACCACGTGAGTCAGTTTTAATACTGAAAGTGATGATCAGCCTTTTGTAGTGGAGAACAATAAGGTAGAGATCTGCAGTTCAGCTTTGTATTATTTGAGCACAGGCCGACTGGCAGGGGAGAAAGGGCCAGAAGGAGGCAATTATTCCAGGGCAAAATTCAAAAAGGCCCAGTGCACTTGGCTGCCACTTCAGCAGCAGTCAGAGCCCCGGCCTTTTAAATCACTGCTGGAGCCCACACAGCAAGGTCCACAGGTCTGGGAGGCACTGAGGGCTGCCTTGGGGAGGCACAGCACACTCCGAGCAGTGCGGAAAGCCTGATGGGGGACGCTAGCCCCAGTCCTACCCGCTTTGTGCGAGGCTTCACCCCTTCCTGAAATGCAGAGCTGCTCCTCTCTCCTCCTTCACTCATACACCTGGCCCAGGGGCTTGGCAATTCTATCAGCCCCCTGTCTGGGCATTGAGAGAAGCCGAGTGTCCACATTTTCCATTGTAATCACCAATGACTGGTAGTGCTCAGCCCCGTCCAAGGTAAGAACGGCCATAGTGGGTCAGACTAAAAGTCCATCTAGCCCAGTATCCCGTCTTCTGATAGTGGCCTTTGCCTGATGCCCCAGAGGGAGTGATCAGAGCAGGTAATCATCTAGTGATCCCTCCCCTTTCATCCATTTCCAGCCTCTGACAAACAGAGGCGAGGGACACCGTTCCTACCCATCCTGGTTAATGGCCACTGATGGACCTAACCTCCATGAATTTATCTAGTTCTTTTTTGGAACCCTGTTAAAGTCTTGGTCTTCACAACCTTCTCTGGCAAGGAGTTCCACAGGCCTACTATGTGCTGCATTAAGAGAAAATTCCTTTTATTAGTTTTAAACCTGCTACCCATTGATATCATTTGGTGAACCTCAGTTCTTTTGTCATGGGAATAAGTGAATAACTTTTCCTTATTTACTTTTTCCACACCAGTCATGATTTTATAGACTTCCATCATATCCTCCCTTAGTCTCCTTTTCTCTAAGCTGAAAAGTCCCAGTCTAGTTTGATCATAGAATCACAAAATTCTAGGGCTGGATGGGACCTCAGGAGGTCATCTAGTCCAGCCCCTTCCTAAAGCAGGATCAACCCGAACTCAATCATCCCAGCCATGACTGTGTCAAGCTGGGACATAAAAACCTCTAGGGATGGAGATTCCACCGCCTCTCTTGGTAACACATTTCAGTCCTTCACCACCCTCCTGGTGAAATAGTTTTTCCTAATATACAATCTACACCTCTCCCTCTGTAACTTCAGACCATTGCTCCTTGTTCTGACAGCTGTCACCATTGAGAACAATCTCTCTCCATCCTCTTTAGAACCCCCTTTCAGGAAGTTGAAGACTGCTATCAAATTGTCCATCAGTCTTCTCTTCTGTAAACTAAATAAGCCCAGATCTCTCAGCCTTTCCTCATAGGTCATGTGCTCCAGACCCCTAATAATTTTTGTTGCCCTCCACTTAACCCTTTCCAGTGTGTCCACATCCTTTCCATACTGGGACTGGCCCAGAACTGGACGCAGTACTCCAGACGTGGCCTCAACAGTTCTGAGTAGAGGGGAATAATAAATTCTCTGGATCTGCTGGAAATGCTTCTCTTGATGCACCCCAATATGCACACTGTTGACTCATATTCAGCCTCTCATCCACTGTAATCCCCAGGTCCTTTTCTGCTGCACTGCTACTTAGCCAGTTGGTCCCCAGCCTGTAACAGTGCTTGGGATTCTTCTATCCCAAGTGCAGGACTCTCCACTTGTCCTTGTTGAACCTATCAAATTTCTTTTAGCCCAAGCCTCCGATTTGTCTAGGTCTCTCTGCCCCCTATCCCTACCCTCCAAAGTATCTACCTGACCCCTTAGCTTAGTGTTGTCTGCAGACTTGCTGAGGGTGCAACCCACCCCTCCTCCAGGTCATTAATAAAGATGTTGAGCAGTACTGGCCCTAGAACTGATCCTTGGGGGCACTCCACTTGAAACAGACCACCAACCAGGCATTGAGCCATTGACCACAACCTGTTGGTCTGTGTAGAATGCTGCAGTGAAGCTGTTTGGTGCCTCTGGGCTGAACTATAATAAAGTAACTCCACTGAGTCCATAGAGTTATTGCCACTTATACCAGTGTAACAGTGCAGTATTTGACCTTTCTCTGAACTGTTGTGTCTGCAGTTCTGGTTGTGTCTGATGGGGTGGACAGGTGGTTGCTTTAGGCAGCAAAATGCTTAGTTTGGTGACAGTTTAATTTGCAAGTAGCTGCAGGCTGCAAACAGCCGTTGAATTGTACCAGTTAGTTTAGAGCAGCAAATTTCCCTGACAAGTTGCTACATTGCTTTGGGTTTGTTGGTGTGCATTCTCCACGGCAGTCTTAAAGGTGAAATACAAGCTGAGCTCTGCAGGGGCCAGTTTTGCCAAAATGATAATCACCAATGAAAGTTCTCAAAGGTTTTAATAAAGTCAGTTGTGGTTTTAAGTCACTAGTGGGATTTTGAAACATACAGGCTAACAGCTAGTGCTGGAAACCCAGCAAGAGCTAAGCGCACACTGGCTGTCTGGAATCATAGAATCCTAAAACACTGCAGCTGGGAGGGACTTCAAGGGGTCATCGAGTCCAGCCCCCTGCCCTTATGGCAGAACCAAGCACCATCTAGACCATCCTCAATAGATGTCTATCTAACCTGCTCTTAAAGATCTCCAGGGATGGAGATTCTACAAACTCCTAGGCAATTTATTCCAGTGACAGTGGAGGTTGTCAGATGATTGACACATGGAAATGAAAGGATTTCTTCCCACCCCGCACCTGTACATCAGGAGTGCAGTACTGGGTCTGCAGAGGGGCGTGGCAGGGAGATTGATGAGTGGTGTAGATATTCAATTGGATGGACTTGCAAGGCAAATGGTGCGTTTACAGAAATCCAGGCTCCCCACTTACAAAGCAAGTTGCCATTGATGATATAATATTTTCATCTTTGTGCACCTTTTATCTCAACAAACTTGAGAAAAACACTCTCCCTGAAATGCAGCTAGCTCTGGGGTGGGATGTGGCAGTAAAGGGTACCAAAGGCTACAGTCTGAGTGCCCTCAGAGTAGTGGATTAAGGGCTGCGAAGGTGCTCAGAGCCACAGTGGGGAGGGATGCCTCTCACCCTAGCCTGGAGCTTCCACACTGGGGAGAGGCATCTCCCCCCACAACCCGAGCCCTGGTACTGCTGCCCAGAGGGAGGGCTGGAGAAAGTTCTTTCTCCCTACCATAGCCCCACCACTGCACCCGAAATCCCTCATCCTCAGTGGCAACTTTACCCTCACACACCTCCTCACCCTCCGCCCCAGCCCTCAGCCCCCTCCCACTCCCTGAACCTCTCATGCCCACCCACCACACACAGCAAACACCCCCAGCCAGATCCCTCACCCCCCAGCCCTGAGCCCCCTCCAACACCATGAATCCTTCATCCACAACCTCACTTAGAACCCTTTGGTGTTCCCCCTGCCACACACCATCCCCATACTGGTGCGCATAATCAAATTCATTCCACACACACAGGGAAGAAGTTAGAGGGAACGTTGATTACCGTATTGCCAAATCAAATGATTTGGGATTTTTTTTTTAAATCTGAAGTTACTGGAGTCATGTGATTATGTGAGAATTTCAGCTGCCACTTAAAAATAAGTGTTGGTTTCTAGCCCTTGTAATTGCAGAGAAAAGCTTGAAAATGTGAGTCCTGCAGGCTCCGCTGCCAGAAAGCAAATCAAAAGATCCCAAGAATTTTTAATATAAAAAGGTGTGATATTTTTAAGCCAATGTAATGATTTTTGGTGGACCAGACTCATAGCAGTTAAATGCTTGGGGTTGACAATATCGTAATTTAACATGTGCAAGTACTTTTAAAGGTATCAAAGACTCTGCAGATGTGTCTAGACTTGGATTTTTTCAGTAAATATTTCCCACTGTGACTAATGCCCCTGCAGCTCCACTTGTGGTTGTAACAGTGCTAATATAGACAGGTCTCCCAGGGCAGCCGTAAACTTCACACTATACCATGTAACCCTGCCCAGAGCAGCATATGTTGTATCCTGGTGCTTTAAACACCAGTGTCCACCTAGAGTTCTGTCTACCTGTGCTGTTGCTGCTATCGTGGTTCTGCATGGAAGCTAGCAATGATGAGAAGAGGCGGCTGCATACCAGAGTCAAAAGTAGGGCACTGATTTCCTTCCCCATCACACTGATGGTCCCTTTCCAGGATCTGGGTGGGCAGGTGCTGTGCAGGGAAAGGGTGGTTCTAACTGTAACCCAAAGGTGCTGAGAGCATGAAGTCTGCTCTACAGTTTTAGCTGAGAGCCTGTTGGCTTTTAGCTCATGTGGCAGAGGTTCTTGGTGTTGGCCCCAAAGGTCCCAGGTTCAATCCTACCTGTTGATCTACATCAGTATAACCACTTTACAGAGCCATTCCTCATGTGGCCCCTACTGCCTGAGGCGCAATCTCTTTATTTCTCATGTGTGAGCTAGTCAAAAATTTTCCAGCAGAACTGTTTTCCTCTGTAAGATGCTAATTCACGAAAGCTTTTTGCAGAAACATATCCATTTTGCTAACGTTTCAGGTGGGAATTAGCAAAAGACTTGGTTTTGATGTCATCATTTTGACTTGCCATCTTATAAATGTCAGCATGCAGGAAAAGTCAAAACAACGTTTTACCTAGTTCAGTTCCTAAAAGCTCTGGTCTAGTTCTAACAGGCATGTCCTCTGGCCTCTGTTTTGCAGGAAATCAGACTAGATCAGGGATCTGCAGGATGAGGCTCCAGATCCTCATGCAGCTCTTTAAGTATTTCTTTGTTGCTCCAAACACTATAATTGCAAAATGAAAAAAACAAAAACACTCCAGATTATTTTCAATAAATGGTGAACATCTAAAAGCCCAACAATGAACAGCTCATATCTAAAGAGCAAATGAGATATGATCTTGAAATGTTGGATAACTCCCCCTTTAATATATGCAGTGCATTGTGGGAGATACTGCACCTGTGTTTTGATTATCTTGCCAATAAAGTCTTGACTTTGAAAAGGAAAAGGAAGCTTAAAGCATTCCTGCTATAAAAGGCAACACACATTTTAAGAAAGAAAACTAAAATTAAATGTGAAGTAAAATTAGCATAATTAAAGTAGGCTTGGGAGTGAAAGTCAGAAATATGGGACAAACACATACGTGTAAAGTGTGAGGAAATAGAATATGTAAAAAGTTTGTGACTGTCCTGCAGTAAGCATGTATTGCATTACAAATCGCTGGGTGTGCACTGTTCTTAAAATAGCAGTTTGATATTATTTATTATGGACTGTCTTGTATTCACGTGCATTGTGATTTTTGAATTATTGATTTTTTTGTACTGAATTTGTAAAAAAGAAAAAAGGGTCTTCTCGCTCTTTTGGTTACTGACTGCTGAGCTAGATGACCACTATGGTCTCTTCTGGACTTAGAAAATATGACTCTATGATATCAAATTCTGAAATATCAGAATTTCCCATGGGATGGAAATTCCAAATTTCAGCCAGTTCTTCTCACAGCCTTCAACCCTGATGTGCCTGCGTCTCACAGAGAGGTGCAAGGCCAGGGCATGGAGGCATGGAAAGGTGGAGTTGTTAATGTGGAAAAGAAGGAGGCTGGTGACCGAGAAGCTCTCTGGGCCATCAGGAATATGGGCAATGATAGTGCTGCAAGAGCTATAGAGCCGTATATCTCATATTTCTCAGCCTTTTCACATTGACCAAGTCTATGCAAAGTCACGAGTTGACGTGCCCCCCCCTACATTTCCTTTCAGAGTAGTGCTAACCATGCAAAGGCTGTGTAGTTCATTTGTGCACTGTGCTTCGAGAGGCTGACAGAGAATACTTGAGCTTGAAGAGTAAGGATGTGCAGGGAGTGAGATTTTCTTTCATTAGATTTCAATAAGCTTTTCAGTGCCCCATTGCCTTTCATTACCCTCCTGGAGAGTGTGACCCACCAGCTGAGAAACACTGCTGGAGCTGTACCGGTCAGAGGCTGGTGTCCCACCTGACCAGGAATGCAGGCACTCAGTGGAGCAGCTTTTGAACCTGTACATGTCTACAACATTTTGTATTTCACTGAATCTTCCCCTGGAAGAAGTTCCAAAACAGGCTGCCACAGTCCACTGCCTGGCATGTGGCACAGTCCCCAGCTGCCTTGTGGGAATATTCTTGTGCAGCACAGCAAAGTGCTGCTTAGCTTTCTGGGCACGGTCTAACCACTGCCACTTTGCATCCTGTCCATGAGTGAGCCAGCACTTCCCTGCTTCACTCAGAATGTCGACAGCCAGGCTCTGCCTGCAGACAGCATCTTCCTCTCATCACTGATATTAATTCATCAAACCGTTGTGTCTAATGGATCTGTCTCCAGCAGTGCAGAAGAGCTGGGGGCAGGGAAGAGGTGACCATGTTGAAGGTGGAGGGGAAATAGAAATTCTGTGCTTCTACTGGGGGTATAGTGCTTGCGGGTAGGGTTATCTCAGTGCTTTGGGAATTAGCTTGTTAAACTCGGGACTGGGAGTTCAATCCTTGAGGAGGTCACTCAGGGGTCTGCAGTAAATAGGCTTCAAAAAAGAGATGGTGCTTGGTCTGGCCAAGAGAGCAGCCCACTAGACTCTGTAACCTCCCAGGGTCCCTTTCCAGCTCTATGAGGTTTGTATCTCTGTTCATTTATCAAAACAAAAAAGTAGAGGAGGTTTTGGAATTAATTGATAAGCTGAATAGTAACAAGTCTCCAGGACCAGACGGCATTCACCCAAGGGTTCTGAAAGAACTCAAATGTGAAATTGCGGAGTTATTAACAGTGGTTTGTAACCTATCCTTTAAATCCACTTTGGTACCAAATGACTGGAAGACGGCCAATATAACACCAATATTTAAAAAAGGCTCTAGAGGAGATCCTGGCAATTATAGACCGATAAGTTTAACATCAGTACCAGGCAAATTAGTAGAAACACTAGTAAAGAGTAAAATTGCAAGGCACATAGAAGAGCACGAATTGTTGGGCAAAAGTCAGCATGGTTTCTGCAGAGGGAAGTTGTGTCTGTCTAATCTATTAGAATTCTTTGAAGGGGTTAATAAACATGCGGACAAGGGGCACCCAGTGGACATAATATACCTAGATTTCCAGAAAGCCTTTGACACGGTCCCACACCAAAGGCTTTTATGTAAATTAGGTGGTCATGGGATAGGAGGAAAGGTCCTTTCATGGATCGGGAATTGGTTAAAAGACAGAAAACAAAGGGTTGGAATAAATGGTAAATTTTCACAATGGAGGGGGGTAACTAGTGGTGTTCCCCAGGGGTCAGTCCTGGGACCGATCCTGTTCAACTTGTTCATCAATGATCTAGAAAATGAGGTAAGCAGTGAGGTGGCAAAGTTTGCAGATGACACCAAGTTGTTCAGGACAGTCAAAAGCAAAAGGGATTGTGAAGAACTACAAAAAGATCTCAGCAAACTGAGTGATTGGGCAGCAAAATGGCAAATGAAATTTAATGTGGGTAAGTGTAAGGTAATGCATGTTGGAAAAAATAACCCAAATTACACGTACTACATGATGGGGTCAAATTTAGCTACGACAGATCAGGAAACGGATCTTGGAGTTATAGTGGATAGTTCTCTGAAGACATCCACGCAGTGTGCAGCGGCAGTTAGTAAGGCAAATAGGATGTTAGGAATTATTAAATAAGGGATTGATAATAAGACAAAAGATATCATACTTCCCCTATATAAAACTATGGTACGCCCACATCTCGAGTACTGCGTGCAGATGTGGTCTCCTCACCTCAAAAAAGATATATTGGCATTAGAAAAGGTTCAGAAAAGGGCGACTAAGATGATTAGGGGCTTGGAAAGGGTCCCATATGGGGAGAGGCTAGAGAGACTGGGACTTTTCAGTTTGGAAAAAAGGCGATTGAGGGGCGATATGATAGAGGTATATAAAATCATGAATGGTGTGGAGAAAGTGAATATAGAAAAATTATTTACCTTTTCCCATAATACAAGAACTAGGGGACACCAAATGAAATTGATGGGTAGTAGGTTCAAAACTAATAAAAGGAAATTTTTCTTCACACAGCGCACAGTCAACCTGTGGAACTCCTTGCCTGAGGAGGCTGTGAAGGCCAGGACTCTATTAGGGTTTAAAAAAGAGCTTGATAAATTTTTGCAGGTTAGGTCCATAAATGGCTATTAGCCAGGGATAAAGTATGGTGCCCTAGCCTTCAGAACAAGGGCAGGAGATGGATGGCAGGAGATAAATCACTTGATCATTGTCTTCTGTTCTCCTTCTCTGGGGCACCTGGCATTGGCCACCGTCGGCAGATGGGATGCTGGGCTTGATGGACCTTTGGTCTGACCCAGTATGGCCGTTCTTATGTTCTTATGTTCTAGTCATGGAGCACTTTAAAAACTAACAAAATTATGAGGTAATGAGCATTCATGGAACAATTACTTTGTTAGTCTTTAAAGTGCTCCATGACTGCTTTTTGTTTTGATAGAATACAGACTAACACACCTATCTCCCTGTCTCCATTTATTTATTTACCAGTCCTGGCTCTTTGTACTGTTCGGACAGTGCAGGAAGATAGTGAAGTAGCAGAATAATTCTGCTGCACTTTCCCACTTTACTCAGCATGTAGTTAAACTGGGGTGTTAAACCATTTTACTGGGATGACTACCACACAGACAACCTTAGCAGAATGAGTCCCTGGAAATGAGGGCTGCTTCATCATCCTTGCTATTGAATGTTTGCATTTAGGAACACCCAAAAGCTCCTACTTAGATCAGGGCCCCAGCATGTTAGGTACAGAAGGTCAGACTAGATCTGACTGTTTCTTCTGGCCATCAGCTCTGTGATTCAAGGACCCTATCGTAACAGGCACACCTTCCCCAAAGAGCTTGCTGTCTGAACAGGCTTGGCAACTGCTGAGCCAGAAGCTGGGAGGGTGGTTGCCTAAAGACTGTGTGCTGGCCTCCTGGGAAGGAAGACCACAGAAGGATGTGCTGTGAACATGAATCCCTAACCAACACCCTGTTGGTGGAATTTCTTTCTCTGCCTTTCCTTGCCTTTACCCACCTGGCCACCCAAGCCTATAAAATGGCGGGTCCCAGGTTGCTTCCCTTGTAGAATCTAGTGAGCACTCTCGGGGTTAATAATTCATACTCCCATCAGCATAGACAGGATCAAAATAGAGAATATAGAGAAGTTCATGTATTTGGGGAGCAACGTGATGTATCATCTAGACTGTAAGATGGAAATATCGACCAGAATAGCGAAAGCAAGAGCAAGTTTGAAGGTGATGGATAAGGTCTGGAAAAGCAAAGCGATTAGCTTAGGAACAAAGCTGAGCATCTTGAAAATGTGTGTTTTCAGCAGCATGTTGTACAGATGTGAGACAGGGATAGTAATGAAAGATTCAAAGAGAAGGATATTGGCATTCAAGAGGAGCTGTTATAGAAAGATCCTGAGAATAGGACGGATGCAGAAGGTCACCGAGAAATTATATAGGAGGATACAGACGAAAGAGAACCTGCTGCAGAAGGTTACACAGTGGAAGCTACAGCTATTCGGGTATATCTGCAGAATGAATGATGAGCAAAAAATCAAGACTGTGGTATTTGGCTTAATGGACAATTTGAATAAGAGAGGCAGGCCCCCCAGAGAATGGGTAGATGATATAGCAGATTGGTGCAGTCTACAGCTAGTCTACAGAAACTAAGCCACTCTGAACTAGAGAGGGAAAGATGGAAGGAAATAGTGAGGGAGGCAACAGACACCAACAGGCACTGAGCCCATTATTGTTGAGAATGATGATGATGATGATGATGATGATGACTCCCATTGCAATGGTGGCCAGTTTGTATGCAATAGGCTGGTCTACCCTGCAAAATTACATAAGTCTAGCTACATCTCCCAAGGTGTGAAAATTCACACCCTGAGTGGCATAGCCAGGTAAGCTGGCCTAACCCCAGGTGTACCCAGTGCCTGGTCGACAGACTTCAATGTAGCTACCACCTCTTAGGGAGCAGGGTCACCTGCAGCAGTGGTGAGCAACCTGCAGCCCATTGGGGAACTATGTGTGACCCATGAGACCTTTTGTTTGCTGTTGAGTAGCTTTTCTCCTACCAGTATTACAAAAGAGACTGCACATAAAGCAGGGGCACATGAAGTGAAGTGCTTGCTGATTGCACACCACACTGACTGGGAAAGCCGGGTGCTCCCTCTGCATCCAATCGAAGCACTGCTATGGTTCAATCGGCACATGTGAGTGCAGTTAGCAAAACTGGCCTATCCTGGGAGACTGGCTTGGTTACCATAAACTTGTGACCACTGAGATGAAGGAGGGCCACCCAGTGGCCCACTCACTAGCCTGGATTGCCCTCACTGACCTACAGGAGAACCCCACCCATCACTGTGTTAAGTGCCTAACCTGTAGCACACAGTCCATGCAGCCGTGTGTTGCTGTGGGGTTTGAAGTGCAGACAGAGCCCATGTACTTTCTTACCCACCCCAGTACCAGAACTTTCCTCTTTGCCACGATCAACATCTGTTGGCTGAGCAGTGGCTTGTTTTCCCCTCTGCCCCTCCCTGTCTGCATTTGTCCCTTACTGAGACCCCAATAACTCACTTCTCAGGCTGGATCACTTTTCACTTACCTTGTTTTACAGCGGGGGGAAGTCAGCAGAGTTACACTGATGTGAGATCAGAATTGGACCCCTCTGGTTTCTTTTCTTTCTGTTGTTATAAGACTAGATGGAAGCGGCCAGAAGCCTATGGTGAACAGCTGTCAAAACCAGCTGGGGAATCTGGGTGTGCCGCATGTGGCAGCCGCTCTGGGATGGAAGCCGCAATGGCCAGTGCTTTCACTGGCAGTGTTTTGGGTGCTTGAATAAATACTACCTACTGGAAAACCTTATTGGAAATTATTTTTCGTTGGACCACTGCTGGTGCTATTTGAAGAAGCAAAACGGTCTACTCTTTCCTGAGACTATTGACCTTTCATCAGAGAGCAGTGGAAACCAGTCAGAGACCACTGTAAAGTAACAGAGGCCAGTCAAAGAGTTCTTTCTAAGATAGTACAATCCACTGCAGTGTCCAGGAGGACTGTATGCAGCATCCATATTATTAAGCCTTAGAAGGGAGACCCAAGGCCTCTCAGGAGGTGCTGCTGGTACCCAGCAGGCAGTGCTCCTCCTCAGCCAGTGCCCTAGCCTGGTGTTCTTGGTCAATGTGCAGGTGGAAGTGCTGTTTTTCAAGCAGTGGGTAAAACCACTCCAGATGACAGATCCCAGTGTTGCTTTTCACATGGGCTGTTCAGTGTCGGCATAGGCAATTCTGTCCTGTGGTCTCATTCAGGCCACTTGCTCTGACCGTCTTATCCTGAATGGCTCACTGGTGCTGTGCCCTGTTAAACAGCTGACATGTCCTGCACAAGCAATGGCAGCTTTTCAGCCCTCGGTGAAGTGGTCTCTGAAGACAGTTGTGAAGCTTTTCTTCACAAGGAAAGGTGCCATGTACATGTAAAGTTATAATAATCCTTAGATCTTAGATGGCCAAACCCCACCCCCACACCCCAACCCCCCCCAACTGTTTTCACTCAGAGTGTAATTTTGTTCTTTCTTCCTCACACACTATACTCTTGGGTGTTATGAGAGGTATTTCTAGTCACACATTCTGTGTTTCGCTACTCACAGCTCTTTTCAGTTGACACTTTACTCATTTGTAAAACAGATTTTCGACTCCTTCATCATGGACTGCAGAGGAAACAGGGACTCAAATAGCTCATATCTAGCTTGTAAATATTCCCCTGGAGAAGTTCTTTGTGCTACTGGGAGGGAAAGCTGTCATTCAAGGCTGCAAAACTAAATAGACTGGAGAGTCAGGAGAGGCATAAACTTAAAAGACAGTTGTATTTGCAAAGTTTGAGGATAAAGCATTTGCCCCAGGTCAGAAAGGGAATCACAGAATTGTAAGGAGCTTGGAGATGTCATCAAGACCAGTGTCCTGCACTCACTGAAGGAGCATGCACTATTTAGTCCATCCCTGACAGATGTTTGTCTAACCTGCTCTTAAAACTCTCCATTGCCACAACCTCCCTAGGTAAATTATTGCAGTGCTTAGCCACCAAAAGGAGCCACAACACTTAGTCAGTAACTGTGTTAGTCGGAACAGAGCCCAGTTCTCCTGATTCCAGGGCTAGGTCTCAGCCAGTTAGGCCACACGATCTCCCCCCATTAAATCCAGGCTCCAGACTCACAATCCCATGCTTTCACCTAACCAGCGGGCTCTGCTCTTAAAGGCTGCAAGTGAAGGCTCATATGGAGTTCAGTGCAAAGCATGTTAAAGAAGGGGAAAAAAGAAGGTTTTGTGTTTTTGCACTGTGGTTAACTCTAACCCTGGTCCTGCGATGGGACTCACACAGAGACTTGCTGATTTCAGCAAGACTCTGGAACACCACCACATAGCAGTACAGGTCCATCCACATGGGTCTCACTGCAGGACCAGTAATTATGGTTAATAAGAGAGAATCTGCCCCTTAATCAGACAACCAGGCTTAGTTCAGCTACTCAGTTCCTATCCCTGGATGTCTCTGTGTTTCAGATGGAGATCTCCAGGGACCAATTAATTCACATCATTGGTCTCAGGGTTGGAGAACCCTTTTTTGGTCAGGGATCACTGGCCCTCAGAAAAACTAAATGGGAGCAACGCACAAGTAAGAAGAAAAACCAAGCCAAACCAAAACAAACAAAACTCACTGGCTTTACTCTCAACAAGCAAATAAAAACAAGAAGCAAACTACCTTTCCTCACCCTCCACCCAAGAAACCTCCCTGACCTAAAAAAAAGAGGGAGGCACACACATCTCACTCAAACTGGGGCATCAGGGCTTCACTCACCCTCCAGCCTCACAGAGCAGGCCACCGAGTCTCAGGGCTTTCCCCCACAGCAGGTGCTCACACTCCCGCCCCACAAGGGGGGTCTGAAGCTCAGACATTTGCTGTGGGGCTGGAGTGCTGGCTTGCCCTGCTGCAGGGGGAAGCCCTGAACCGCAGCACAGAGTAAGCTGGGGGCCAGATCCATGGGTGTCCCACCGCTGGTTTAGAGCCAGTTAGATGCTCTGCAGAAGCACGGTGCCATCAGGGGATTCTCTATTCATTCTGTCGCAAACACCTGGTAGGAACATCTTCATGTTGGCCATTGCTCCAGACAAGCCTGTCAAAGAGAGCAGCTATAAGGGCAAACATCCTGACAGGAAGAGGAAACGCTTCCTCTTGGCTCCCACTCACCGGATCACTTGCCTTCATATAGAAAGAAAATGTTGTTTCCTGCCGGATGGCTGGAGCGTGTGTATTGGCCAAAGAAAGGGGGACCATGTATTCTCCAGTTGTGCAGTGGTGGGGGGGCTGTGCCAAAGCCCACTGCAGTCAATGGAAGGACTTTTGATTTCAGTGGTCCAAGCCAACGTTCCCTCTATTTTTTCCATCCTTGGGCAGAGTAAATTTTGCTCTGTGCCCCAATGCACGGGTGGCTGTGCACCACCAATAAAATCCGATGGGGTGCGTCTTCACTAGGAACTAACTTAGTAGTTAACTTCCAAGTCAGGCACTACTTGGAAGTAGTCAGCAAAGAATCTATATACATTTTCCCTTACTTCAAAGTTACTTCAGAGCACAACTTCGAAGTCCTTGCTCCATTTCAGAGAATGGACTAGTGCCCTACTTCAAAGTTTAACTTCAAAGTAGGCTGTGTGTAGATGCTCAGCTTCAAAGTAAGCAACTTCTAAATTATTTTTGTAGCGTAGACACAGACATGCTGTCCACTCTGGGTGGTTGGTGGCAAAACTTCTTACATGTATATTGTGTTGGGTGTCTATAGGTATGGTGCTTCCTAAAAGGGACATTAGCAAGAGAAAAGTTGTTGCTCAAGCTAGCCAATGCACTATAATACCTGTGTGACTGCCAACACGAGCCAAGGTCTGTTTTACTCACTCGAAAGGCTGGCAGAAGTGGTTCAGGGGTTTGAGCATGACTACCAGAAGCTTGAAATCATTACAAAAGCCTATTGTATTATTTCCACTGAGCAAGATCAGATCTGGCTTGCCTGTCTGCATGATGTTTAATGAGCTTTCTAGTGGCAGTAAATTCAAATATCAACAGTCTCCAGAAGGGAGAGCACAGTGTGTGAGACTCACCCTATAATGGCACTGCCTAGAACTCACACAGAGAGCACCCTGCAGGAAGGCAAGGGCCTCACTTTCCTTTTAAACAGAGCCCACGATCCCACATAGCTGCATTTGCCACAAAGCCAGGGGAAGAGGGAGGGATGCTCGGCTGATGCATGACGTGGCCTTAGCAGCGGGAAGGGAATGTTTTCGTCAAGCTGACAATGAACAAAAGAGCCAACTCTGCACTGCTTCTATGTCAGCCTGTTCTCTGGCTCTGCAATGTTTACAGCATCTGCTGGGGTGGGGTAATGGGATACAAAAAGGATATTTGTGTTCTGCTCCGGAACTGGGGATGAGACTGACTGCACACATGGGCGCGCACACACACAACACAACACAAACTCAGTGTTGTAGTCAGTGAGCAGCAGCAGCAGAAAGCTCTGTCTGTATAAAGAGACAGAGTGAAAACTGCTGACTCGGTCCATCAGGAGACACAATACAGAGAGGAAGACTCCAGGAAATGAGAGTTGCGGGTGCCTTTTTTTAAAAAATGTCCAAGAAAAGATTTCCTCCAGCACTAAAAGGTCAACAGAGGCGGGAAGCTCTTCCCAAAAATAAATAGGCAGCTGGATGTAGTAGACAGCTCTGCCATGGGGCTGTCTGTCTTGACAAAGAATGGATCAGGGTCAGACCCCCCTCGCCTCCTCACCTTACAGGTAGATGTATTGATTGCAAGCACAACACCCTTCCCCATCCCCCATTTGCTGATTGTATCTAGCTGTCCCCTCAAACGCAACGAAAGAAAATCTGACAACAGACAGGACTCAAAAAGCTGCAGGTTCCTTTCAAAACCAGGCAGGAAAGAAGCAAATAGAGCCTATGGAGATGATTCTGTTCGTACAGACACCAGCATGAAGGCAGAATATGATGGAGTTACCTCAGCTATTGTGCTCCCAGTATAGCTAGGAGCAGAATATGGACCCCTAGATGCCCAATCCTGCAATTTGGTGCTAGCAAAAGTCCTATGACACAAGTGCAATGAACGAAATATTGGAGCTACTGCAAGAAATATTGCGGGGGAGTGATTGAGTGCAAGGGCAGGTTTATTGCCATGAGCTGGTACAGAGCAGGTGTGGCAATGTATGGTACAAAGGGCCCGATTCTTTCCCCTCACCCATTGTAAATGAGTCATGGCCATGGATACCTGGGGCAAAGGGGTTGAGAACTGAGCCCTCCCTCCCTGATCCCAGCTGACTTGCATGCTCCAGCCTATCCCCACTGTTCATTGCAAACCCATTTTGGCAGACCATGCCTGTCTGAGAACAGCCACTTTCGCTCTTACTAAAGCGGTGTTTTTCCAAGGGGTTGGCAGAAACAAAAGGCCCTGCAGCAAAGTAACACAGGACAAAAGCTGAAACTGTTTCTCTAGCAGCAGGTGCTGCTGCTGCAAAAGGTTCATTTGGGGGTTTGGGTTTTGTTTTGTTTTTTCATTTTCATTTTCTATCTCGAGGTTCCAAAACATCAGTGACAAAGGGGCAAAATAAGGAGAAGGAGGAAAACAGACCATTGATGACATCTTCCATGGTGGGGAACCACTGGGCATGTTGAAATAACCAGAGTCAATGTGTTAGGCTCTCAGGGCTAGATACCCAAACAAAAACATTGCAGGCAACTCATTAGGGCCCATTGGTGTCCTGAACTGCCATAGGGGAACAAGGCCCTGTCCTTATTCTGCAGTCTAAACCCACAAGCATAAGATGTTTTGCCTTCATTACTGGCCCCTGAGCAGGCAAAAGCAATAAATTAGTAGGGGAGGTGATCAAATGTGGAGAGGACTGTGGAGTACAGCTCTGGGGAAGCCAAAGAGCACTGGATGACTTAGTTTTCTGGGACAGCTGATGGTGTGTAGCAAATCCCTGTACTACAGATACATTCCATTGGTAGATAATCCCATACACCTGCTAGGAGTGGAGTACTGGACTGTCAGCTCTGGACAAAAATGCCTCTACCCATTGGATTACAGCTGGTCTGCCTCATCCGGCTCTAGTAGTAAATCTGTTATTCTCTATATGACTGCAACATCACTTGCCTGAAGACTCAGTGCAGGAAGGAGCTGAGTTGCAGTATCTTCCTCTTCAGTTCATCATCATAATTTATAGAGTCATCTTCTTTTCTTCAGTGCCCTAAGGGTTAATGATTCATGCTTTCCTGAAATGACATAAGAGGGTGTGAAGTTGTTGTGCTCAAGTGCCATCCTGAGAATGTGACCTGTGCTGGCTTATTTAACAAGGAAGCACATACTCCCAATGGGAAACCCACATGCTACACAAGCTGGCTAGAGCATCAGGCTCAACAGGTAGTGATCAATGGTTTGGTGTCTAGTTGGCATCCCTGAGATCCAGGTTAGGGTTTGCATATAAAAGCACATGACTTTCCACACATCATGGAAAGGGTCATGCATAGATAGTGCAAGTGTGTTCATAAGTAGGTATGAACTTTGTATGTTTGCATGTAACCTTGAATAATTCTTAGATCCCTTGCATCACCCATACCTGCCCTTATAAAGTGTGAGCTCTTTGTGGCAAAGGCTGCACCTTACTAGGTTTAGAGAGATTGCAATGTTGGTGAGAGGTTCTAGATGCAAAAGTAATGTAAAACAATAAATTAAATAATCTTAGCATTGCTGCCTGACAGGGTACTAAGTTTCACTGTGACATGCTGGGACAATGTTTCTTGGATAACATTTATGGATGGGAAACATGGAATAGGTAGGCTTTGAAACTGTCAAGCAATACTGTAAGATCAGATGTGTGTTGAACAGGGCTATGCATTTGGAAGACAGATGTTTTAAAGAGCTTGAATGGGAGCCCTTCCCAGAATGAAAGCAGAAACTTCCACAAACCTATGACTAAAACCTGCCACTTGCAGACTTAACATTTGTTAAAAATCAGAATAGCCTTTGAGGGATTTCAGCTTGAATGCCCATATTGTCACTTTTGAGAATTTAGTCCCCAGTAACTCTGATAACTCATAACCTTTCTGTGCCTCAGATTTGTCCATAGCACAGCATGTGCCTTATAGTAGTTTTGTGAAGCATGATTAATATTTGCAAAGTGTGCTGAGATCAGGTGAAAAAATTTCTAATTATGATGTGTGCCCTCTTTTGCTTTGCAAGCAGATATAACCAGGGCACACAGGCAAGCCTGATGATTGAATTAGATGATCGGTTCTTAGGAAACAACAGCTATTCAGTACAAATATTTATGCTTGTCTCTGACAGTTACACACAACTACTTTTAAATGCATCTCTAATCAGAGGATATAATTAGATAATGGAAGCAATTTACTACATGCTAATGCCATGCAGCTAAGAGATCTGTACCAGTAAATACCAATATTCCATCCAAAGCAACCATGCTTTTTGAAATCAGTGACGCAACAATTGCAAAAAATTTTAATGCAAATAAGAAAAACCCAAGCACTAAAATATCCTCCTTATTGTTTTTATTTTGCATACGGCAGAGGAACCTTAAAGAGGCTAGTGCTTTACAGCCTCGTTAGCTCCTGACACAAGAGCATATCACCCACTCAAAGGCTCTTTCACAGCCCAAGAGAGCCTTGGAACTCCCAGGAACCATTTCATGAATAGCATCACATTGTACAAGGTTGGATGGAGAGGGAAAGAAAGCCATTGTGGAGGGACTGATTCCACATGCTGAAGCTGGGCTTGGGAGTACTGTTCTCCATTCTCCATTGTAGTGTTGGCAGAGATGCATCACCATGGGCACAAAATGTAAGGAGTAGAAATAAGCTGAATGTGCTCAACCACTGTCTGTGGGTGGGCTTTTCAAAGACACCTAAATAACAAAGAGTTTGTCTATAGGAACAAGTGCTTAGTTTGCAGCAAGCTGGGGTGTAAATTGACTTCACGCTAGCCTGCCACTCACTATGTGTCCATGTGGACCTTGCTGCTGTGAACTAAAAGTCCACTAGTGTGCTCTAATCTAGCCCCATTTCAAAGTAGGGTATATCAAAATGCACTAGTGCATGGCAGCAGAGTCCATATGGGCGCTTAAGCTAAGGCTACCCTGTAGTCATAACTCAAAATAACTTACACAATTTGCACAATGTAAATTGCATTAATTATTTGGAGTTAAATTATTTCAAACTTGGCGCCACCCAAATGGCACCAAGGTTCAAAATAAGCAGCTATTTTCGAAGTTTCCGCTACCCCTCTCACAACGCGAGGTAGTGGAAATGGAATAACGTGCTCGAAATAGTAGTGCTATTTCGAGAGCAGTGTTTAGCCGCGGGGTTGCTGTTTTGAGATACAAATGTAGATACACAATCTAAACATAGCCTTAGTGAATGACAGGCTACGGAGAAGTAGATTTACACCCCAGATTGCTGCAGACTAAGTGTTCCTGTAGACATGCCCTGAGGAGCACATGGCCCACTGAAGGTCAATGGAACTTAGGCGTCTTATGTCACTCAGGGTGCGATTTTCATAGCACCAGGCCTGACATCCACAGCCAAATTTTCCAAAATGGCCACTCTTGGGAGCCATCCAGTGCTAGACAGCCAGTTTTGGATCTTCTCCCTCGAGGTGCCTAAGTGTGGGATTTTCAAAGATGCCTAAGGAAGCTGGGCACTCATTCTCCAACCACTGAATATTTCAGCCTCAATCGGGATTTGGGTGCCAAACATTAGTCATTTAATTTTTCAAGTTTGAGTCCCAAAGGGGTAAAAAATCAACTTCAGTGGTTAGAACAGGACTCTAGGGTTGCAGTCTTGACCCTGTGACTGTCTCCCTGTGTGGCTGTGGATAATTGCATTTCAGAAAACCCACCTGAAAGACAGTCCTAATCCTTACCTGCTGGTTGCAGTATGCTCTGAGGCAGTAGAGGGCTTTGAAGGCCACCATTGAAATATAAGGAATTGTACAGAAATATGTTGTTGTTTTTAACAAGAGCCAAATGGATTTTTTTTTCAATTACATCTCTGTGAGAAGCAGCCAGGAAAGGTTCCAGCTATTTTCATCTCCCTCTGTGTTCTGAGCATTTGAAAAACCAAATTCTATTCTCTTCTGGTTCTCATCATGTGCCTCTGTGCCCAGGGCTCTCCTTGATGATACGTACATCCAACAGCAGCACCTGGGCCTTGAACATCTCCCATTCCAGAGCAAGTATTGGCAGAAAGTGGGAGGCAGTGAATTTAGTCATCCTGCCTTTCATTTGTGGGTGCCTTCCAAATGCAGTACTCTTTATTCTCCTTCTTCTTCTTGGCAGTCACTCAATAATGAGCTGGACATCTTCATGTTACCCTCCTATTTGTGAGTCCAATAACGAGTTGGACATCTTCATGTTACCCTCCTATTTGTGAGTCCATTGATGGTGATCAGCCCAATTCTGGAGCCACAGGTCTTGTAGCAGAAGAGGCAGGTTTTGGTAGCTGTTGGCGGGGCGTGGGCAGTTTTTGATTCTCTTTTCTTCTTCTCTGCCTCTCTCTGTCTGTCCTGCAGTGGGCCTCTCAAATTGCGCCACCACCGCATTGATTACCGTTCTCCACTGGGGATGGTCTTGGGCAAGGTTCTCCCAAATGTCGACAACAGTGCTGCATTTTTTTATGAGTCTTCAGAATGTCCCTATAGCACTTTTGCTGGCCCCCAATGCTTCTCTGTCCTTCCTCTAACTAGGAAAACAGAATCTGTTTTGGGAGACACTGATCACTCATCTGAACCACGTGACCAGTCCAACAAAGTGGTTGATGAATGATAATGGCTTCAATGCTGCTTATCTTTAACTCTTCCACAATGCTAGTGTTCATGTGCTTCTCCTCCCAAAGATATTTAGGATTCTCTGAAGGCAGTGTCAATATTGTTCAAAAGCCTTTAAATGACATTTGTATGTTGTCCAGGTTTCACATGCATACAGTATCATTGGAACAATCACTGCACGGTATACAAGGAGCTTTGTCATGGGATAGGTGTCCCGGTTCTCGAAGACCCTTTGTCTCAGGCAGGTGAAAGCAGAGTTTGCACGGCTCAGACAATACTGGATTTCCACATCAATGTCGACTTCAGCAGACAGATGATTTCCAAGGTGCAGGAATGCTCCACATTTTCCAGCCTTTCTCCATTGACTTTAATTGAAGGTGCATGAGATTGTCCCATTGATGAAGGTTTGTGGAGCACGTTGGTCTTTTTGATATTCAGTGTGAGGCCAAAATTCTCACATGCTTCAGCAAAGGCACTTAAGATGGTCTGAAGGGCTATGTGGGAAAGAACAACAACTATATTGTCATCCATGTACTGGAGTTCCATGAACTAGTTGTGGAGGTTTTGCTTTTAGCCTTCAGTCTCCTGAGACCGAAGTTTCCTGTTCATGCTAGAGACAATCTTCACACCATCTGGAACCTTACCATTCAATGAGGTGAATGGTCATGGCAATGAAGATGCAAAACAGTGATGAGGCAATGACACAGCCTTGCTTGACTCCCATTTTGACCTCAAAGGGGTTACTTTGGGATCCACTGTTGCTCAATAACGTGGCAGTCATGTTATTGTGAAACAGCCTTAAAATGCTAATTAATTTTTTGGGGCAGCCAACCTTTGAGAGGATGGTCCACAGGACACTATGGCTACATCTACACGTGAACCCTACATTGAAGTAGCCTATTTTGATGTGGCGACATCGAAATAGGCTATTTCAATGAATAACGTCTACACGTCCTCCAGGGCTGGCAACATCGATGTTCAACATCGACGTTGCGCAGCACCACATCGAAAGAGGCGCTGCGAGGGAATGTCTACACGCCAAAGTAGCACACATCGAAATAAGGGTGCCAGGCACAGCTGCAGACAGGGTCACAGGGCGGACTCAACAGCAAGCCGCTCCCTTAAAGGGCCCCTCCCAGACACAGTTGCACTAAACAACACAAGATCCACAGAGCCGACAACTGGTTGCAGACCCTGTGCATGCAGCATGGATCCCCAGCTGCAGCAGCAGCAGCCAGAAGCCCTGGGCTAAGGGCTGCTGCCCACGGTGACCATAGAGCCCCGCAGGGGCTGGAGAGAGAGCATCTCTCAACCCCTCAGCTGATGGCCGCCATGGCGGACCCCGCTATTTCGAAGTTGCGGGACGCGCAACGACTACACGGTCCCCACTTCGACGTTGAATATCGAAGTAGGGCGCTATTCCCATCCCCTCATGGGGTTAGTGGCTTCGACGTCTCTCTGCCTAAAGTCGATATTAACATCGAAATAGCGCCCAACACGTGTAGCCGTGACGGGCGCTATTTCGAAGTTAGTGCTGCTACTTTGAAGTAGCGTGCACGTGTAGACACGGCTTATGACTGACTGAGTGAAACGCCTTGGTCAGGTCAATGAAACTCATATATAATGCTTGGCTGTGTTCATGACAGTTTTCTTGCAGTTATTGGGCTGTGAAGATCATGTCTGCTCTTCCTCGGAATGGTCACAAGACACATTGGAATGCTGGGAGAATTTCTTCTGAGAGTGTCAGGAGTCAGTTTGCAAGGATTCAAGCTAAGATTTTCCCTGCCTTTGTCAGGAGGGAGTTGCCACAATAGTTTCCACAGTCCGACTTGTTACTTGTATTACAATAGCACCTGGAGATGCCACCTGAGATTGGGCTGTCAGTGTGCGAGATGCTGTACAAACACATAGTAACACACTGTCCCCACCCCAGGGAATTCATTATCTAAACACATGAGACAAAGCAAGACGGGAAACTGAGGCACATAAAGTGACACAACTTACCCAAGGACAGTGGCAGAGCCAGGAATATAACCAAGATTCCTGTCGCCCGGTCCAGTCCCGCCAAGCCATGCTGTTCCCCATATAATTGAGCACATACATCCAAGGCCCAGATGTGACCTTTTGCACTAGTAAGGTTTTGTCTGATTAGCGTGTGCAGTAGGCACCACCCCCAGTGAAAGAAGGAAATTACACTGTAAATGAGGCCAATGTCACATGGGAATGAGGAGGACCCACCTTTCTCAGTATGAATTCATTATATGCTTGCTTAGCACATTATTTCACCAGCAGACAGCCCCTTATCCCTGCTCTAGAGCCAACGTCTCCTATCCCAGCTCATGAGTGTGTCCAGCCAAGAGTGAATTGGTGACCTTCATTTACTACGTAGGTTGCACATTCAGGGATCTGTGGATAATTCAAAGCCAGTTCACATCACTTGGGTCAAAATTTCCATAAAGTATGAATCATGCAGAAACCTTTCCCTCCCCTCCATGGGACAATTTCATTAAAGACTCAGTCTTCCACCTCCAGATGAAAATGAAATCTGGTCTGCTTGCGTATGTAAGATAATAAACATATAAAGCAAAGACAGAATCATGCAAGCTTTCACCTCCCTCTTTTCAAGACCACAGGGTGAGTGGCTGTGGGCCCTCACCTGCAGCTGGCTTAGCCATTCCTGTTGTAATCTTACCACTATTTTTTTTTCATTTCCCATGGTATTCCCTCCCTCAGGGTCCACTTGCTATATGGCTGCAGAAGACCCCTCTGGATTAGCAGATCTCTCTAACTCTTTAGCACAAAAGAGGGATAGCAGTTATCAGCCCTGGCTCCCAGGAGTCCATCCCACCAGAGATAAGAGGCCTTACAACAGTGACCTACTCCTACCTCCCAACTAGAGCCCTACCAAATTCCAGGTCCATTTGGTCAATTTAATGGTCAGGAGAGTTTTAAAATAATATATTTCATGGTTTCAGATATTTGAATCTGAAATTTCAGGGAAAATGCCTATGGGTTCCAAAACAGGATTGGAAGGGAGTGGGGTGCATAAGATTATTGTAGGGTGGGGAGCCTCAGAATTACCACTTTTACTTCTGTGTCGCTGCCGTTAAGAGTTGGGAAGCTAGAGAGTGGTGGCTGCTGGCTGGGTGCCCAGCCCTAAAGGCAGTGCCATCACCAGCAGCAGGGAAGTAAGGGTGGCCATACCATATCATACTCACCCTTACTCCCATGCTGCTGCTGGAGGCAGCATTGCCTTCCAAGCAGGACTTCTTACTGGTAGCTGCCATTCTCTGGCCACCCAACTGAATAAAACTAGCCAGATTTCATGGGGAAGATCAGATTTCATGGTCCATGATGCATTTATCAAGGCTCTGTATTAGGTTATTCCCAGCCATCCCCTTGACATAGCAATTTTCATTTTGATTAATAATAAATGAAGGGTTCCAAACTGGCTTTACAAAGAAGCTCAATTTAATAATGTGTGCAAGACATCTTTGTGGAATACTGAGTGACGGGCAACACAATCAGCCAATGAAACACAAGCTTGATATCAGAAGTCTGGCATTGGTGAACGGACCTGAAGGGGAGCTATTGTTACGAAAGAGCTGTATCTGCATTTCTGCCCTTAAGTCCCCTCACTATGGAGAGCTGGTGGAATTCAAACTTGCTTTAGTTCTCTCAGGTGCCTGTGAAGAATCATACCCTGAGAAGCCATACAGTTGCCTTTAATTTCTTTCGGCCTCCATAGATCATGGGTGAACATTGTCTAAGGACTGAGGTTTGTTTTCCTAAGCTTTGAGTAATAAGACTTTTCTGAGAGTTGTCAGAAAGATGAACAGCCTCTGTGAAGGTGAGTTCTGCAAGATTGATGTTGCTGTTCTACTTCATATAAAATAGTATAGACTGTCCTTAAGGCAGGAGAAGTTCTGTATTACTGACATGCTCTTAGAACTGTTCTAGAGGGAATCATGGGTCACCAGCAGGTAGGTCTGAAACTGGGAATCTTAGGGCTACAACTATGAGCCTCTGCCACATGATCTAAAAGCCAACTGCTTCTTAGCTAAGAGCTTGTCTTCATTTACCCAGAGATCCACACTCTGGAGATCAATCTCCCAGGGTTCAACTTAGCAGGTCTAGTAACGACCCACTAAATCGACTGCTAATGACACCCCTGTCGACCCTGGTACTCCACAGGGTTCTGAGGAGTAAGGGAAATTGATGGGAGAGTTTTTCCATTCAAGCTCCTGCAGTGGGGATGCCTCAGAAATTCAGCCTAAGGTACATCGACTCCAGCTACGCTACTCTCATAGCTGGAGTTGTGTATCTCAAGTCAGCTTTCTCTGGTAGGATAGACCCAGCCATTGAGCAGACTTCACTCTTCCTTTCTCAGGGCTTGTGGGTTACATACTTCCCTTGGCTGAGGAAGTGTGTCCTGAGCTTCAGAGACCTCCCAGCAGTTCATCCCAGATGACCACCACTTGTAAAGCCAATGGACCTGGGTTATCACAGATGGGACTGCCTTTTAGCTAGGGCTGTAGACCAGACTTCAGTCTCCCTTCTCAGTGGTCTCAGTGCCTGTGGATTAAACATGGATGAAGGAAAGCTACTCAGATCAAATGCTGGCTCACCATGTACAGAAATTTCTTTCATATCTGGCAGCCCCGGGACCAGGAGGTTGCTGGATATTTAAATGTTCTGGATAATAGAGAGATATACTTAGCAATGCAAAATACGAAAGAAAAAACAAGATTAGATATGAAGAAACAACCAAAAATGCATGCAGAGTCCTTTATTTACCAACAACAGTCGTAACGTACACTGTGAACTTATCCTGTATTTGCTGTATTTATTTGTATTTACTTTCACTATACTGTACTTATGGGAAAAGTAACTAAAATTTATGTATGTTTAAAATCCCAGTGTTTTGAGAGTTCTGGATGATAGAATGCTGGATATGGAAGAGTTTACTGAAATACCAATCTTTAAAAATGTATCCAGGCTTGAAAAACCCTCCTCAGCCCAGCTGACCCAAGCCTCTCCCCCTCCTGCCCTGTTACCAGCCAGTCAGGCATCCTCTTGCTTGTCCCTAAAGGCTTTGGTCTCTTTCAGGTAAACTCAGCTCCCAATGGGTGGTGCCCCCAAGGAGACACTACATTGGGGTTGAGGAAGATCTTGAGGAGGCTATGGGAAAGCCATGGCTGAGGCGGCTGATCTGTGCACGCTACATCAGTGCATGCTCACAGGACTGGGTCTCTTGCTGGCAGTACACAACTGCCTTAATGTGTGTCTTTGGGCCAATCCCATAACCTCTCTGTACCTCGGTATGTTCAGCTAAAGAACAGGGATAATGGTGCCCACCTGCCTGATTGGTATGATGACTGATTAATGCTTGCAAAGATCTTTCAGGGCCTCAAATTAGCGGGACAGAGCCAATTGTATCTTGGCATTTATTCATTCCTGGTCCTTTTTCACTCTTAGTCCATCTCTCTGCAGCATCTAAAAGCTAATCACATTTACCATCTAACTTTTCTGGAGCTTGGCAGAGTGCACTGTTTGGAATTAGGGGTTTTTTTTACTGCCCATAGATTTATTTTTAATCCCTGGTACCCCATGGAAAGCTGGACTCTGCTGCTGTCCACATAAACGAGGACCTGCTAGTCAAGCAAATATTATGTAGATTTAAAAATATAGACCACTGTGTGCTTACTGGAATAACTAGATGAGAGGCGAAAGGCATTTTCAGACAAAGTAAGATTTATTTTCAGTTCCACAGTGTGCAGCCAGCAATGCTAAATTTTAATCCTCCCTTGCAAGAAGATGCAGTGGTGTTAGAGGGGGTTTAAATCAAGGCAGGCTTAGCACTAAAAGATTTTAAATAACCAGTCCTGGAAAAATGGGCTGAAATTTAGGGCAGGTCTACACGACACCTTAAAGTTGATCCTAGAAACACAATTCCTGCTACAGCAATTGCACAGCTGGAATTTATGATCCACTTATCTGGCCGTCCTCACTGAGGCAGTTTATGCTAGAGAGTTATTTTGAAATAACTTTGCTAGTGTCTGCACTATACACGTGCTATTTCAAAATCAATTCAAAATAGCAGGTGCATTATCTTGAAATTGGTAACGCTCATTGCAGGGGAAATAGCACCTATTTTAAAATAGACATTACAAATTAGGCATTATTAAGACACAGAATAGCGCTATTTTGTAGTAAGCCATAATGGCGCCCACTTGCTCTATTTCAAAATAGTGCTATGTGCCCGGAAATGCTATTTGGAAATAGCTGGTGCTCTTTCAAAATGCATTTTGTGTGTAGCTGCATTGTTTCAAAATAGGATATTTTGAAATAGCTGTTTCAAAATATCTTATTTCAAAATACCCGTGCAGTGTAGCCATAGCCTCAGGGAGGTCAACAGGAGAAACTCCCCCATCAACCTCCCTTACTTCTCGTGAGAATTAGCAGTACAGGGGTTGACTGTCGACTCCTGATAATTCAATTTCATGTGTCCCCACTAGGCTCACAAAATCAAAGCACTAGGCACCCCGAAGATCGACTAAGATTGGGTTGATCTCCCAGTAAGGTAGATGTACCCTTAAAATTATCTGTTCATCTATCACAGTAGAGCTTTAGGATCAAGGAGTATATTGTGCTAAACATCATACAGACAGAGAGAGGGCCCTGAGCTTACAACCTAAGTAATGCCTAGAAACTCTGAGTGGCTAGATACCACAGCGGTGGGCACTGTAGAAATGTGTGCCAAAAGCAGGGTCCTCTTCTCAAGCTATATTAAATTCAGTTTCATAGTTTACTGCGTGGAAGGAGGGCGGTCTCTCCAATGAGATCTAACGCCACAGTGTAACATTAAGGGCTGCCTAAAAATTTTCTATTGAAACAATTTATGGATGGAAAATTGTTTTTTCAACAGGATGGATTTTTAGAGGAAAACCTAGTCTGCCTCACTGTCAAAGAAGGTCTGTTCCCTATTGGTGTGTCCTGTCTAACGTGAACTTGGGAGACCAGTCCATGCTATAATAAACCTCACTGTTAGATGAGGGGTTCTGATAATTAGCCTGAATTCTCTTCCAAAACATTCTTGTTCATTATAGTCCTAAGGCCAATCTAAATCATTTCTCTTTCTCCTGAGTGTTCACACCCTTCAGATGAGTACTCACCAATAGTTATGTCCCCACTAAGTTGCTCAGCCAATCTAAACATATTAACTCATCTAGCCAGTCTCTCTGGCCCCTTAATCATATTTTATGTTGTTCTTCTTGGAACATCTTCTTGTTTATTGACATCTGTGTGGAACTGAAGTGCCCAGCACTGAACACAGTGTGTGGTAACTTACCCTGCAGGAACAGGAGCACTCTAGGGAAAGCTAAGCTACCAATGACATGACCATCGGGCATAATGGCTTAAAAACAGATCTTCTTTGTTACGCCCTAGACTGAGTCCTTGTTTTCCTCATAAGAATCTGAGAGGAGGGCTGTCTCTCCTCCATCTCTTGCTCAGCCAAGTGAGATATAGCTGCACCTTGGGTCCAGCTCTAATGTGCAGCACAGTTCCTGCTCTCCCGATACTCCTCATGCATGCAGGCAGGTGGAGAGGGATGGAGAACAGTGTTACCTGTAAGATGAGTGCTTGGGTGGCCATCCAGGAGATATTCAGAGCACTCACAATGCCTGCAACTAGCAGTATGTGTTTCTATTGGTGTTGCACATCTATATGACAAAATTTATTCCAACCTTTGATGAAAAAAATTAGAGAGAACACACAAGAACAGCCATACTGGGTCAGACCAAAGGTCCATCTAGCCCAGTATCCTGTTTTCTGATAGTGGCCAATGCCAGATGCCCTAGAGGGAGTGAACAGAACAGGTAATCCTCAAGTGATCCCTCTCCTGTCATCCATTTCCAGCCTCTGACAAACAGACACTAGGACACCATTCCTACCTATGCTGGCTAATAGCCACTGATGGACGTAGCCTGCATGAATTTATCTAATTCTTTTTGGAGCCCTGATAAAGTCCTGGTCTTTGCAATAGCCTCTGGCAACACTGCTGGGGCGTGCACAGAACCTTGTCTGATAAGGGATTTACGTTTCCTCCCTGAGGTCCAGATATGTTCTTTTCCTCAACCGCTGAGACGGAAGCCCCATGTTAAGACAGTAGCCACAGATTCTTTAGCTTCAAGGGGTAATCAAAGCTCCCTCCCAGCTCTTCCTCCTTGTCCATAAGATACATCATGGGAGGCAATGCATTGTTGTTGTTTTTTTTACCAAGAAATTTGCTAAGAGGTAAAGGCTGAAATAGCAGTGAAGGCTGCAAGGAGCAGGGTGAATCAGCAAGAGGTGCTGAGTCAAGAGGCAGGTCAGCCCTCTGCTGCCTGAGAAATCCTGCCTCCCAGCTAAGTTCGAGCACAAGCCAGATGCCAGCGGCAGAGCACACAGTGCTGTTGTGGATGGAGCAGCCTGTGATGCACTTAACACCGTGGCTCCAGGAAACAAAACACGACACGCGCAGAAAAGCGCAAATTGTCTCCCTTCATCCACAGTGAGCCGAGGAATCTGTCCTTAGGTTAGCCCTGAACAACCTCACTGTCTCTCATTCACCCCCAGGCTGGGCTGCGCTGGGCAGTCACCCTGCCGCATGGCCCCAAAGCCACGTGGTGCGATGAATACTTAGCACGTGCCTATAACAGCGACCGTCGTGTGAGGACTGTGCAAATGCTGATTAACCCCTGGGAATGCTGCGAGGAAATGGATTAGCTCTGTGGCTGCATAAGGACTGTTAGCGAGTACTTGCCGCTGCTCTGCGCACGTGCCCCCACTTGGCAGGAGAAGCACGTGGCAGCGGCAGTGGCACCAGTGAGTTACCTGCATTGGGCTAGGGCAGGCAGAGAGGGTGCCTGGATCCTGGGGAGGAGGAGAGCCTTGGGTTAGAGCAGCGGCTCTGGAGGAGGGGAGGGGCATTGTACTGTATATTTATTTATTTTATATATCTAGTTATCTATAAATATACACATATCAATACCTGTCCATATATATATTTAGAGAGAGAGAGATTGAGAATATATATCTCTTTACACTCTGCCCATAGCTATTTTGGCTCTTTGTTTCTAACTGGTTGGCCACCCCTGCTGTTAACCATGTGTACCTCCAGCGTCAGGTGAACTGGGAATGCAATCCATGGGGAAGTGCTGTGAATGAGATGACTCTTCTGAAGTTGTCTGGCGAGCACAAGCTCTGGTTCAGCCATAGCTACAGCTGTGCCATTTTTACCATTGAGTCACTACTGTGTCCATTTCCGACATGCAAATGGCAATTTACTCCAGTTCTCCTCCATGGCAGCGCAGATTTCCTGCCCCTCATGGGTGGGATCCCACTCTAGCCAACTGCAACTTACAAGGCCTCCTCAGTGGGAGAACACAGTGCCTCATTAGCATATTCCGAAATGCCACATTACCCTAGCTCCTCCAGTGTGGCGACAACCATTGACTTTGGGAAGTTTAGACCCTTGAATGCAATGTCATACCCACAGGAAGCCAGAGGACTGAGCATTGTTGGGGTGACATACTTTTGAGAGCTTGCATTGCTGGGATGTCTTGCTGTTGCTTTTTGTTCACACTACATGTATAGAAGAGTGGCTTGAGCATTAGCCTCATAAACCCACTCTGGTGAGCTCAACCCTTGAGGGGGCCATTTAGGGCTCTGGGGCAAGTAGATTGGGGAGGGGGGGACTTATAGTGATAGGTAATGTTGTGAGTGGGCTGGACTTGATGACCTTCCAGTTCTCTGAAACAGGTGTATTTACTTAAAAGTACTCACATGGGCCCCCATTTCAGTAGTATCTGTGAACTTCACACCATAGCAGAATAGAAAAGTGCTGTTAGCTCCACATTACAGGTGGGGAAATGAACCACAGAGAGCCTAAAGCCAGGTTTTTAAAGGTATTTTGGTGCCTGATAGTCACAGAGAGATAGTTGTGTTTGTCTGTATCTCCACAAAACAAAACAGCAGTCATGTAGCACTTTAAAGACTAACAAAATGACTTATTAGGTGATGAGCTTTTGTGGGACAGACCCACTTCTTCAGATCTGGAATTTCTGTTAATGCACATAGGTACCCAGTGGTGTTTTCTAAAGCACCTAGTTTCTAACTCCCATTGATGTTTAACTACCTTTAAAAATCAAGCCCTAAATAACTTGCTCAAAGGCACCCAGGAGGTGGGGTAGGAACCTGCACTCAGGTATCCCAGGAAAAAGACTATTTTTCTATTAGGCCATCCTTTGCCTCTGTACAAACTTCTTAAGCACTTAGGTAGCATCTGTCAGCCACTCATGCCAATGAATCTCGACACCTCCATCCTTGAGCTGTCTGACTAGGTTGGCATGAGGATGCTTCATGCTGATACTTGCTTCTGTCTTGCTTCAGTGCTTCTGATGTGTTTACGCCTGAGCGGAATACGTTTAAAGTGGGTCAAACAAAGAGGTCATTTTCTAATGCAAAGTGCTGCATGTCCCTTAAAGCATTAACCAATCAGGGTATTAATAATACATGAAGGGGGAAGAGGTGCACGGCCTTCTGAAACGCTTCTCAAATATTGATTGTGTCAGTAGATGGATCAATGGCCGGTCAGGATTCCTGGGAAAATATATGCAGCAGAGACAATGGAGCTTTTTCCCATGTAGACCAGCTGAGTATCTGGCCAAGGATTGCTAAAGGCTTTTCGCGTGCTTCTGAGCAGATAGATATCAGGAGCTAGATCCCCAACTGGTCTAAATCAGCTTTGAAGTCAGTGGGGTTGCTGTGATTCACACCAGCTCACTCTCCCAGAGTTGGTAGTGGTATTGAGGGCACGCCAGAGATATATGTGCCAATAGCCCTTTACAGAAACCTCCAAATCTGGATCCCAAAATTGCATGCTTCATAAGGTGGTTTTGTCTGCTTTTTATTTTTCAATTAGTTGGGGATGAACTGAAGAGTTTGACTTTGGCTCCTGTCCCAGTAAGAAAACCAAAGTGTTTCTAATCAAACTGACTCCTTGGCTCTCACCAGGAGCCCAAGCCCTCTAGCATCTCAGGGAAATGTTTGAAATCCTGCTGGGAAAGGTAACTCCAGGAGAATTTCACTGGCACAGCTCTGGTAATCTAGGGCTTTGTAAAACTCAAGCCAGATCCTCAGCTGATGTATATAATTATTAATGTCAATGGAGGTAGGTTAATTTACACCACCTGGGAATCTGGCCCCTTCTTACACAGAAGATTCTGCTTGGGTATAAGTCAAACCTGACCGTGTGTCTGCAACACATTTTCCTCGGTAACATATGCAGTTTCTTAGAATCCTTCAGTACCCACTTCCAGCCCAGAGCTAGAGGCATTTGATACACAGCATCTATTCTCACCTCCTGGAAACAGAAAAGAGCAGAATCCCTGTGATATTTCCAGCCCTGTTTTACAGGTACAAAAGCCTTCAAATGTCAATAGACTCCAAAGCCCATCGTAATGGAGCACCTCGCTTTGTGGGGGACATGGTCATTGCCACTGACTTCAGTACAGCAGGACTCCTGGGCTCATATCTTTGGCCTTTTGAGGCTCGCCCATCACTAACTTGTACCCCTGGGGGGCTGGCTGTATCTTATTCCAGTGTATACCAAGTGTCTTCTTGTACACATGTATCAGAGAGGTAGCTGTGTTAGTCTGTAGCTTCGAGAACAACAAGAAGTCTTGTGGCACCTTATAGACTAACAGATATTTTGGAGTATAGACTTCCGTGGGCAAAGACCTGCTTCATCAGATGCATGAGTGGGTGGGTGGTTTCAGAGGGGTATTTAAAGGGTCCCAGTACAAGGGACTCTTACTGGGACCCCACTCTTTAAATACCCTTCTGAAACCACCCACCCACTCATGCATCTGATGAAGTGGGTCTTTGCCCACAGAAGCTTATGCTCCAAAATATCTGTTAGTCTATAAGGTGCCACAAGACTTCTTGTTGTTCTCGTACACATGGACGTTCTGAAGCAAAGGTGGATGCTCTGTGAGCCAAGCATCTCTTAGCTGGAGGAAAGTAAGGCCCATGATAGGCAGTTTAAAACAAACAAAAGGAAGTATTTCTTCACACAATGCAGAGCGCCCTTAGAACTCTTTGCCAAAGGGTGTTGCGAAGGTCAAGGCTATAATGGATTCCAAAAACACTAGATTAGTTCATGGAAGATAGGTATATCAATGGCTATTCACTAGGGTGGGTAGGGATATACAGTCATGCTCTGGAGTGTCCCTAGCCTCTGTTTGCCAGAAGTTGGGAATGGGTGATGGGATAAATCACTTGATGAGTACCTGCTCTGTTCATTCCTTCTGAAGCACCTGGCATTGGCAGACAGGTTCCTGGGCTAGATGGACCCAGTCTGGCCATTCTTATGTGGCTGGTTAGCAAAGCATCTTGTCTTTATGTTGGTTCCCCACCCCAGCAACAGCTCTGCAGTGTGCAGGTGTGCATTTTCCCCACTGCTCCAATGGCTCAGGCAGATAACGCCACTTCCTTCTGAGAGAAGGACCTGAGCCCCCCCACCTGCACCCCAAGGAAATCCAGTGCTCGCCTTCATATTCTTTGTTCCTCCCTGGAAATTCTGAGGTGACACCCCCTCCTTTGGTCTTCAAAAAGAGTTAAAAAATCCTCGGCTGGTTGCTTAGGAAAAAAGAGATAATAGATCTGCAAAGTCAGGGAAGGAGAAGTTTGGAGTGATTCATATAGAGGTCGGGATTCATAATCAGACATCCAAATACTCGGTGAGTCACAGGATACCTAAGCCAGAATGTCAGCCTCTGTGCACAGCTGTCCTGTTAAGAGCTGTCAGAATAGCCTCTGAGATTCTGGGGCATGTCATTTCTTTGCAATGAGGAAAAATGGACATAACCATTCAACCCGAAAGGATGCTGAGAAGCATTGCTGTGCTTAAGAGCTATTGTGTTCATCACCTATTGAGTCCTCTGAGAATGACTCTGTCTTCTAACTAGAAGGGAAAACTCTTCCTTCAAGGTATATGGGTCCTGCTGCAGACTGAAAGATGACCACATATTTTAGCTGGTGGTCACATTATATGAGTCTACAGCCACAGCTGGCAAGGGGAGGGTCTTTACGTATGTTAACAATGGATGTACAGGGTCATTCTCACTGGCCCTTGCTAGTTAGACTTCCTGCCTCATTTACCTTTAAAATTAAATGGCTGAATTGGGCCCTTCATTAATTCCATTGCTAGGTTGTAGCCCCTGTTAGGAGGTTGGTGAATGTCCCCCACGAGTGGGGCATTTCTCAGGTGACAGTGAGCCAGTCCAAATACACTGCAGTCTCACTTTGCACATTGGGGGCATTTGTGATGAAGCAGGAGTTCACAGATCTCTATTTCCAACTGCCACCACAGCTTTTCTGGGCCTGAAGTAACTGGGTGCAAGTTAGAGTAGCCCTGAGGCCACTCTAACCTGTGCTGGGATTTGAGCATAAAACCTCCCCAACAGACTCTGGGTCCCAAACTTACAATCCAAACTCACAAAGAAGTCTAGCATTCAAAGCAAAGTGTTGGGGAGTGGCGAGCAGGACTCTTGGGTGATTTTCCTGGCTTTGCCTTTGGCTCTCTTGAGAAAATCACTTAATCATTCCATGCCTCAGTTTCCCTGGGGGGAAAATCCTGATTAATGCAGATAGGCTCCCCCCAGGGTCTGGGAAGCTTGACTAATTGCACCTTGTGCAATGCTCTCAGACTCAGAAGCAGTGCACGAATGCAAAGCATTATTATTGATCAGACATCACTCTCCCCTGCATGGCTCCATGCAGAGCTCTCCAAAGCTGCTTGAAATGGCTGCTCACAGAGTAACCCACACCATAACAATTGGCTCATTCCATCAGCAAGGTTCGTGCTTTAGATAAGTGCCCATGGGGAGCAGCCTGGCTGTGATGTCCCTGTGGTCTCTCAGGCTACGTCTACACGTGAAGCCAACATCGAAATAGCTTATTTCGATGTAGCAACATCGAAATAGGCTATTTCGATGAATAACGTCTACACGTCCTCCAGGGCTGGCAACGTCGATGTTCAACTTTGATGTTGCGCGGCACCACATCGAAATAGGCGCTGCGAGGGAACGTCTACACGCCAAAGTAGCACACATCGAAATAAGGGTGCCAGGCACAGCTGCAGACATAGTCACAGGGCGGACTCAACAGCAAACCGCTCCCTTAAAGGGCCCCTCCCAGACACAGTTGCACTAAACAACACAAGATCCACAGAGCCGACAACTGGTTGCAGACCCTGTGCCTGCAGCATGGATCCCCAGCTGCCGCAGCAGCGGCCAGAAGCCCTGGGCTAAGGGCTGCTGCCCACGGTGACCATAGAGCCCCGCAGGGGCTGGAGAGAGAGCATCTCTCAACCCCTCAGCTGATGGCCACCATGGCGGACCCCGTTATTTCGAAGTTGCGGGACGCGCAACGACTACACGGTCCCTACTTCAACGTTGAACGTCGAAGTAGGGCGCTATTCCTATCCCCTCATGGGGTTAGCGACTTTGACGTCTCGCCGCCTAACATCGAAGTTAACTTCAAAATAGCGCCCGGCGCGTGTAGCCGTGACGGGCGCTATTTCGAAGTTAGTGCCGCTACTTCGAAGTAGCATGCACGTGTAGACACGGCTTCAGTGTCCAGCCAGTATTTGACTACGTATGGTCATCCACACCCTGCAGGCTGCTCGAGTTAACCAGCATTCATCCTTTAACCTTTGCTCCCAAAACCTTCCCAGAGAGTCACAAAGCTGATTGTGCAAGCAAAACAGGTCTCCTTGGCACCCCGGAAGAAACAGCAGTTTTGGCAGAGAGACATGACAGTGGCTTTCTGAGCCTGGCCGAGAGCTGGGATATCCCTTTCCCAGACACCATGGTAATGCGGTTGCCCAGTTGCATCTTTGGTGATTGTTGGCTTCTTGGCGGCTCCTTATATACCTCTCAGAACTTTGATTCCACCTCTCACCCATCTATTTCACATCATTTTATCCCATAAAATCACTAAAGCCTCCATTTTGCAGTCACAAGGCTTCCCTCCAGTGGGGTTCCTTACTCAGTAAGAGGTGTCACAATTAAGTGATAGGCTTGTGTGACCCTCCCCCCACATCCACCCATCCATGATCCACACTCCCATCACTACATACACAGCTCCTTATGCAGTACCCATCAGTGCAAGAGCTGAGTGCCTGTCTCTGGCATTCCCTGTTGCTGTCATTCCAGGAGAGCTGGAAATGCAGATTGGCATCACCAGGGTCCTAGGAGTCTCTACCACTTCTCCTGGCCATGCCGTGCCCTTCAGGCTCAGCATGCAGGACATCAGGATCCAAAATGTCCTTGGGGGATGGTGCAACTCCCTGCTGGGAGGCTGTATTGTGCCTAACATGGAGACTACACCGTGCAAAGTCCACACCCTCATGATGCAGCCAGGCTATCACAAGTGGCCTTTGCTAATGGGCAGCCTTAGATTAGGGCCTGTTCAGTCATTGTTGTCAAACCTGCAACCACAGGAAATACCTACGTCAGAGGTGGGGAGCTTCTTTTAGGTCAAGGACCTCTGCTCCCTAAACAAATCAGTCGGGGGCCGCACAAGGAAGAAAAAGAAACAAAGAAAGAAAGGAAGAAAGAGAAAGAAAACACCTCAGTGCTGTAGTCCCCAACTGACGAACAAGAAAAAAGAAACCCCTCCCTCACTCCCCTTGCCTGCCAGGCTAGAGGGGTCCTCTGTGCCTGGTGTGTGAGGGGAATGAGGGCTTCAGTCTGGGAGGGGGCTATCAGGAAGTGGGCTTGGGGTGTGGTGTCTGGGTGGCTCCCTAACTCCCACTCCACCATGAGCTGGATACCTAGGGAGGGGAGCCCCGAGCCTCAGGGTCTGGATCCAGGCAAGCTGCAGTCTGGGGCCGGACCAAAGGTTGGGGGCTCCTCACCCCTGGCTTAGACTACTTGCTACCGGGGAACGGTTTGCTGCTCTGGTCCCATGACATGTGCTATGAAATGGAAGCAGCGGAAGTAGAGTTGTCTGATAGTGGTAACTTAAGAGAATGGAGAATTAAGCCAGTCCCCCTTTATCATGACCTTGAAACACCACAGAAGAGCTTCTCCTCCCATTTCATTTGAAACCTCAGCCAGCTCGCTGACCTCCTTCTTGCCCCTGGCCCACCACTCTCTCCCCCAGTTCTGGGAAGATTTGCTGGCCGGGGATAGGAGCTTTCTAGGAGGTGGCACAACAAATCTCAGGCCTTAGAATAATAATGTACTGGGTGCTGTCTGTCTGTAGATCTCACCACACTCCGCCAAAGTGGGGAAGCATCACTGGGCCTGTTTTCCAGCCAGGAGTGGGAGGTTTACTGAGGCGCAGAGGTGAAAAGAGTCTACCCCCAAAGTCAAACAAACAAGTCCAGGGCAGAACCAACAGGATAAAGCCCCGCTCTCCAGCCACAGGCCACTGCTTCACAGTGGCTGCTGCAAGGGTGACTTTCCTAGGATCATAGATTTGTCTGAAGTGGCCCTGTCTAGTTGTCCCATGTGAGCTGAGCACTGAGATTACCAGGATTCTCGAGGGTGGTTAGTTAGTTTCTGGTTTAGTAGTCTCTGTTCACACGTAACTAGTACTATGGTTTGAGACATTCACACAGCCAGCATTGGCAATACCTCTTCCACCAATACCTGTTTCCTAGGTGCAGTACCTATATTTGGGGCCGACACCGTGAGTGTTAGGGAAGGTAGCAGATATCCTACCACTGGTTTTTGGTAGCTGTGCTTTAAAAGGTGCTGTCCAGAGTGCAGGGAATTTCCTAGCCATGGCCATTGCTGTCACCGAAGCTTCAGAGAACATTGTCATTGATGACAGCGTGCTCAGGAGCTGGCTGTTGACAACATTTTCGGGGAGGAATTGACTCTGAGGCACCCAGGAGCAGTTTGCTCACATTTTCATCTGGAAGCGTCCCTGTTTCTTTCTCTGAAATGTTGCAGAAGACGGGCCCATTCCACATCCTGTGCAGGTAACCAAAGCTGTGCTGAACCAAGGAGGAAATTCGCCCCTTTGCACAGAGCCTGCACAGACCTGAAGATGTCAGTAGTGCAAAGCCTTTTGGAAAACCCTTTGCATGGGGGTTGAACTGCAGCCAAAGGGAATAGGCTGGGCCAATCTTGGGCCATTTAAGGAGAACTCAGTTTTAGTTAAAGGTGCTATCTAATGGGTAAAGGGAAACCGTTTAGCCCAGATTTCTGTGCTGGATGATCCAGCTAACCAGGCTATGGAGGGCACAGAAATAAATCTTGCTTAACGTTTTCACTATCCTTTCTCCCCTTCCCACTACTCAACTTTGAAGAAAGTTCTTGGTCCCTGCAGGTTTGCTGAAGAGATCCCTGCACATGGGATCACAAACACCAACCGCCTCCTTTACAACCCATTTAAACGCCGGCATTTGTGATATCAAATAACTAGTGTCAATTTTTACTCCCAGATCCTGTCACTACAGGACCACTGCCTTGTGCCTCTTAGAGCACCTCTCCATCAGACCAGCAATAGCGGGTAGCAAGTTGGCCCAAATGTGGCATTGTTCCCTAGACTTCAGGTATATAAAGCCTGCTCTGAAAAGCCATTCTGGCATTTACTGTCTCCATATGTGTGACGGAACTTTAAAAAGAGCTTTTCTCTTCCAAGCAAGTGGTATTTCTCATTAGATGATTAAGAGCTGGAGAATGGCTTTATCACTAAATGATGTATGTCGCTACAAAATTATTACAGAGCAAGGTAATGTTTCAGTCCATCATTCTTCTGTATCAATCAATGCCCGCCTGCAAAGATTACAGTTTGGTGTCAGGTTATCCCCTGTGATTATGTTGTGTCTCCATCTCTCTCCATTTGGTACAATCCTCCTCTTTTCTCCTAGCTTCTGGGAGACATAGACAAGGCCCATGGTGTCCTCAGCTATCTTTTTACTGTGCACCCTGGCTGGTGCCAGGAAGTTTATTTTCATGGTCAGTATTCTCAACAGGGTTGAGTCAGGCCTTCACCCTCCTCAGGCAGATTAACCGAGTTCCATGGAGATACTCCGTGAGTGTCTTTCAGATCAGAAACCATGGTGTGTCATTCACTGAAGTCAGATGACATTGCAGGTACTCAATGCCACAGAAAACCAGGCCACAAGATCCTGTCTGCTGTAGGCACATCCCCTGGTACTTTTCATGTTCGAAGGGCTGCCACTCTCTCCCTCTCGGCTGTGCAGAGTGGCTGCACCCCATTGGTACTATATCATCATCATCAACAATAAACAACCCCGGGCCCAGTGCCAGTAAGTGTCCGATGCATCCCTCGCTATTTCCTTCCATCTTTCCCTGTCCATTGCAGAGTGGCTTAGTTTCTGTCGATGAGCTCTACACCAATCTACTACATCATCTACCCATTCTCTGTGGGGTCTGCCTCTCCTATTCAAACCCTCCATTATGCTGAATACCAGGGTCTTGACTTTTCGTTTGTCGTTCATTCTGCAAATATGCCTGATTATTTTATACAGCCTTTTGAGCTCCAAGTTCCTCCACCGTCTCCTCGTTCCAGTCCTTCTGACAGGCTCCTTTCTCCCTGGCAGGCCCACATGAAATGAGTCAGCGATAATATTAATAACCATTGAAAGAAATCCTATCCACGCCTTCTCTGGGCTCCCTTGTGTGTGCTTCAGCTGTCTTGTTTACGCTGTGAGTTCCTCAGAGCAGGGTGGCCTGGGCTGTGCATCTTGTGTGGTCATCAAGCTATTGTCCACCCTCGGCAAATGATAATTACTCCAAAGGTAACTCAGTGCAATTAGATAGTTCTGACTTCTGAGCCAGGGAACACAGTATTGTAACTTTCTCCTCCACCCTCTTTAGGCTGTTACTAAGCTAGTTTTTGGTGACTGCCTCCAAGTGGAACATACTCCAGTTGGAACATCACCACCTGGTTCTGGGGTTGAGTGACACGTTTACATCCATGTTCTCCCCTGCTGCACTGACCCATCAGCTGCCAGTGCTCTCACAGAGCCACCGTAAGGGCTACGTGCTAAAGTGGATAGAGCTGATGCAGGCAGACGCAGTGAAATATAAAGTGGTGGGTCTTACCTGTGTGGTTCTTCTGTATTTATTCTCTCTACCAGGGTAGCACCTTGGTGCCCCAGCTGTAGTCAGGGTTCCATTGCTACAAGAGGTGAGAGTGAGTCTCTGGAGCAAAGAGCTGGAAGGCAGGTGCTTTAGAGCATGGAACTGGGGGTCAAGAGACCCCAGGTTTCATCGAGCCACAGAACTGCTGTGTAACCTGGAGTTGGGTACTTTGGGTTTCTCTGCGCTACAGAAGCGGATCTTACTCACGTAAACTCATTACCTAATACATAAAATTGTTAGTCTTTAAGGTGCTACAGGACTGCTTGCTTAGTTTTGTGAAGATACAGGATAGCACAGCTACCCCTCTGAGTCTTTGCTCGTGCAGCACAGCCAGCAAAGCCCCCTAGTGGAGATGAGGTGTAGGTATAGCTACCCCGCCTCCCTTAAGGCCATTCTCCTTCCAAGCAAAGGCACCCTTCTGGGCATAGAACTGTGTTTATACTAGGGCTATGTCTACACTAGCCCCCCCTGTTTTCGAAAGGGGGATGCTAATGAGACACTTTGGGATATGCTAATGAGGTGCTTATAGGAATAAGGGGATTTCGAAGTGTGTGGGGTCCTTTCGAAAAGGACCCCGTATAGACGAGCTGTACACCATCAAAAGCGGCACTTTCGAAGTGCTGTGGCTGCTATTATGCTAATGGGGTGCTACATATTCATTACAGAACCTCATTTACATATCCTGACGTGTCTCATTAGCATACCCCTTTCGAAACAGGGGGACTAGTGTACACATAGCCTAGGTGTTTTGCTGACATGCGGAGGAGATGAAAGTTTTTTACCACAACAGCTGGCCAAGGCAGAAAGCGGAAGGGGCCTGTGACATATAGTGCCCAGCTCACTGGGGCCCTGTTCTTAACTGGCTGCTATCATAAACCAAAATAATAATCACAGGCTGCACCTACACTATGAGATAATTTTGATTTTTAATAAATTTGATTATTTAACCTCGATATTATGAATTCGAATTGTGTGCACAAAGCTTCTTGAAATTCTGCTTGTGGGTGTTTCATGTCTGAATCCCAGAATTCCAAGCACTGACTCAGAACACACTGAGAAGCACTGGGCAGATCATTACCCTGAGAGATCATGATTGCAGTAGATGCTAATGATGCAATTGCTACCAATGCAATGCAATGGCTACTGATACAGTGCAATGCAATGAGCAAAGGAATATTTTCAAAAAGGGCGCCCTTTCTATTTGAAGGGCTGGGTGCTGCTGAATTCCAATTCAAATTCTAATTCTAATTCAAATTCAAATTCAATCAATACTTCGTGGGCTTACTGTGACCTTCCTCATGTGCACCTGGATGGAAAGCAGCATACAAGGAAGTGGCCATACATGGAAGGGAAGTGGACGAACTGACATTTATATTCAAATTCGGAACATTAACACATGGTTTAAATCATGATGGTAACTTTCTGAGTCACTGTAGGGGCTCGTCTGCATACTTGACTCAATCTAATTCTTGATCTTCCCCCCCACCCCTCCACTCTCTGATTTGCTCATCTTGATTATCTTTTTCTGATTTGTCCTCATTGCTTACTGTTTTTGGTTCTCTGTGTCTTAAATATTGAGTCTGTTCTGGTGTGGCTATGGTCTGAAGAAGTGGGTCTGTCCCACGAAAGCTCACCTAATAAACTATTTTGCTAGTCTTTAAAGTGCTACTTGACTGCTTTTTGTTTTGATGGAAGGGCGCTGCGTAGCTTTGTGGGACACATACGGGACACTTCCAGAGGCTATTAAATCCAAATTAGGGACATGGTGCATCTGCACAAGCTTTAATTTGAGATTTTAAATTCAAATTTAATGCTGTACCCATCCCATAATATCGATATCTTGTAATCGATATTGCAGCTATAAATCGAGATAAAAGTATAAACTGTGAAGACAGTGACGTTTGAATATCAAGCTAACTCCTTGAAATTCAATTTTATGTCAGAGTGTAGACACAGCCATAATGATTTAAATAGACATAGGCAGGGAACTGAAGCAAAGAGAGGTTAAGTGATTTGCCAAAGGTCACACAGGAAGTCTGTAGCACAGCCTGAAATTTGGCACAGATCTTCTGAATCCTCACACAATAGCTCAATCTGAAGACACTCATCTCTCTCTAAGAATGACTGTGCAAAGAAAACAGTGTCACCCTCTCCATTTATTATCAGTTCTATCTTGGTAGGATTTAATGTCTCTCGTCTAGAGCAAGATTTCATCCAAGCTGACATAAGCATGCACTATGGCAGCAAAACAGCATACAAGCCTCTTGCTGAAGATTAATGAGCCTCAGGATTGTTCCAAAACTAAAATTCCTAACCATGGAACATGAACCATTCCCCCAGGAGGGTAACCCGGGAGACTTGCCCATTATACATCAAACAGTGTTGCTGTGAGACTCCTCCCTTGTCTGAAAGCCTGATGAGTGGATCATTCCTCATGATAGCGTCCTTCTTTTTATTCCTTTTTTTAAAATAATCCACAGACAGTGAGCTGCCTGAATGATTGATGCTGGCCCTCCAGCTGTGCCAACCCTGCTTACCAGGATTAAACATCACTTACCAGGAACGATGTCTTTTCCTGGGTTTCTTTAGAGAAGGAGGTATGGTGGCGGGCAGGTGCTGCATGGGCTGTCTTGCTCTCCATCCTCTTTTCCCGCTCTGCTTACATCCATAATTATCAGAGGGGCAGCTGACTTAGTCTGTATCTTCAAAACCAGCAAGAAGTCCTATGGCACTAACAGATATTTTGGATCATGAGCCACAGGACTTCTTGTTGTTTTTACATCCATAGTTGTTTTCCTTTATCTTTTGTGGCTCAGTTAGGCCCCCGAGAAACCCCTGAAAAGTACTGAGTGGGAAATGGTTTTCTTGTCCCACAAGAGCTTTCAAGATTTCAGATTCCTTTCTCTGTCCTAAATTAGAGTGAAAATTAAAAAATAATCTTAAAAATGTTTTTGAACTCATAATCGGGGCAGGGGGGCGGGAATCAGACAGTTACCCAAGCATCATAGTCAAAGTCATTTAATGATTAATCCAGTAGCTAAAGAACTGATCCAAAGCTCATTAAGGTCAATTGAGAAAAATCCAATTGATTTCAATAAGCTTTGGATGAGGAACAAACTAAGCAATCTGATAACGTGTTTTTCAGGGTCAATGTTCTCTGAAATTAACTACTGACAGATGGGGGTTGGGTTCGTAACTGCCAGCTGCAGGGTTTCCTGTACTTCCTTTAGAAACAGCTGGTTCTACCCACCGTCAAAGGCTGGATGGACCACCCGCTGGCTCGAGCAGGCAATTCTGTATCGCATTCACATGCCACAGTCCCATGTATGGCACCTGAAGCTAAATTATTAGATAGATAGAAAGCCAAGCTGGACAACCCATGGGAGAACACACTGCTGTAGGCAATCCTGCAAAGGTAGAGGAAGCTGGACTGTCATAGGGTTTTTTCATTCTCTGTCTTAAGTTGGAGCTTTCAATTTAGCCAGAGTTACCTTTCATATGTCTCTCGTCTCAGTTACCCAGGAAGGAAACCTGAAGGAGAATACACCATTTAGTAACCACACTTTCGTATGTAAATCACAGCTGCCTCAGCAGGTGCCGTAGCAAGAATGAGAAGTGAACTTGAGAAGTGCTGTCAGTCATCCCAGGTCTCCACAATGCAGGGTGTCTTGTCGCATTATACAGCTGAGTCCACCTGGCTGGCTCCAACTTAAAGGGCACGACTGATTACCTGGGATGTTTCCTGTGGAGCATACAGTGTGAAATGCATTTCAGCAGGCTGGTTCTGAAGGAAGTGTAAGGGCTTGTCTCTAAATTTACCGTTGATCCCTCTCATGTCAACTCCAGTCCTCCAGCAGAATGAGATGAGCACGGGGAGTCAACTGGACAGCTTTTTTGGTCGACCCCCTCCCCCCACCCGCAGCGTGGACCTCTAGTAAGTAGGTCTGTTATGCTACTAACGTAATTCAAATTGCATAGCTCAGATTGACCAGTCCTCGTAATGCAGACCTGCCCTAAGTCAATAGTTGTACGGTGTCTTTAAGGAATTTTGTTTTCAAAGCGTCCAAGTAAACATTCTAGGTTTGGGGAAATTCTGGGTTTCATTTTTTTATTTGAAATGAAGAATTTGGCAAAACTGACACATCTGCAAAAAGTTTCAGTGTCGCCATCGCTCAATGTTTGGTTAAAAATAATTTCTGTGAAAAAATTTCACTTACCTCTATTCACAGGTTCTTCCTTGGCTAATCTACACACCCCATCATGTCTATGGGCAGTTACTCCCCAGTTTTGGGCAAAGACCCTATTACTTTTACAAGATCCCCTGCACTGCGCTGCACAACTTGAAACCATTACAACTGAGTGACACTTGGAAAATGCCTTGAAAATGTTGTTTTGCGACATATGTTCTGTGTTCTTTCATGGGTTTAGTTTCCTTTTCATTTGCAGCACTATATTTGCAGTGGGTCTGCAGGCTGTCAGCTGCTGTGGTCACCTACCTCGTTGCCTTCCTTTTCCTTCTGATTATTTGTAAAAGTCTATGAGCTGCCCTCATGCAGGCTTTGCAGTCCAGTGGGTCACTGCAGATGTGCAGTACCTCAACTTCCCAAAATTGGGGTGTCAGTGCATTCATAATAAAGGATCTGAGTAAGGGGAAGCCAAAATAAACTAACAAAATGTCATGTCCCCTTCATTAAGGTCTTGGGGAAAGAATGACTGGCACAAGAGTACATAAAGTCCTGACTTTAGGATCTTAGGTCATCGCTCTCAAACTAAATCTCTGCAAACTAAAGATCCATCGACACTACCTGGCAGATCAACCTGGTGAGGGCTAATCTTCAGGGGTTTAATTTCACACACCTAGTGGGGATACATATAATAAAACTATCAGGGGTTGACAGTCAACCCCCATCCTCCTCATTCTCATAAGGAGTAAGGAGGGTCAATGGGAGAGTTTCTTCCATCAACCTCCCTCAGGCTATGTCTACACTACAGCATGTTTGATTCTAAGGCACTTAGCTGGATTTTAAATCGTGACAGTTCACACAGCATTATTTCGATATGCAGGGGGGGCGCTACAGCTGATATTCTCACTCTGACAACCCCCAGGGGATTAACTGGAAATTCAAATTTAAGAGTTTGGATTAATGGTAGTGTTGAAACAGCTTCAGTTTAAACCAGTTTTATTGGCCTCCAAAGGAGTCCCACATGTATCCCACTATGCCCCACAGTTGTCCGCTCTGGTCACTTTCAGCTCCAGTGCTCTCCAGGTGCACAGGAAGTAGGTAACAGGAAGCCCGCAAATTTGAATTTGGATAGTATCAGGAATTCAAATTCACTTTCTTTCTGACCAGCATGGATAGCACACCTCAGCCATCGGTCACATCTATCCATTGTGTTCCGCCACCATGCGTACCCTAGGCTCTTCTCTGGATGAGTTCTCAGGGTCACAGAAGAGCTTCAGCATGGACTCACAACGAGATCCTGGATCTCATTTCTGTGCGGGGAGAAGAATCAGCAATGAGCAGACTGAGAGTGTGCAGGTGAAATGCCACCATTTACAAGAAAATTTCAGAGGTTATGATTGCTAAAGGGTACAGCTGGGACACTGTGCAGTGCCAGGTGAAAGTAAAGGAGCTCCAGCACAGCTACCACAAAGTAGACAAAAGTCATACCGTTCTGCCCAGGTGTGGTTTCAAGGGGGGAAAAGTAGCTGAGAGATCAGTTGACATGTCACAGTCACCTAGGTGATCCCAGAGCACATATACATTGTGGGATATGGGTATAACAGTTCCCTGGTGCACTAGTTGCCTGATTAGGCAAAAGTCATACCTAGAGAGAATACTGCCCATTAGTTCAAATGAAAGGTGTTCTTTCAATGGGGAGAAAACCAGCTGAGAGACCAGTTTACATGGTTCAATCACCTTCTGAAGCCAGCCTATTTGGTTTTCTTTTGCCTGGGATTCCCTACTTTTCCTTCTGAAAAAAAAAAATGGCCATTTGCTTTCCATGGGAGGGGAATGAGGGCAATGCAATGTGGGAAGATGACATCACATACCCACAATCACTTGTGGGGCATTTTTTCCCATAGTGCACCAGTGAAAAACCCAGAATGGTATGGGGTTGAGGGAACTGTGGGGTAGGTTCCCACAATGTACTGCTGCAACAGTTGATCTTTGGCAATTTAGTGTGGCAGCTCTAACTTGACTTTCTGGGGACTTTGTGAGGAGGTGAGAGTGCCTAATGAATTTATAAACCCCAGCATTACAATATTGAATTTAATAAATTCAACTTTACCCCATAGGGTAAACGTAGCCTCAGTGAGGAAGTCAAGATAAGTCAATCATGATATGTCAATTCTAGCTATGCAATTGCTGTAGCTGGAATTGTGTATCTATGATTGACTTTAAGGTCTAGCGTAGGTCTGGCCAAAGTCTCTGAATCTTGTCAGGTTCCTGACCTGGAGCCTGAGAAACAGCCCACCATCTGCTGCAGTCAGCCTGGCTCTTAATCCCCTCTCCCTTGCCCAGCTTCCTGTTCTTGTTTAAATAGCCCATCCTTAGAATGAGGAAGGGTGCCCTGGGTTAGACCCAGGCTGTTTGGGTTCTAGGCTCCACCCTGTCGATTAAAGGGGCAGCACACCCCTTCAGTCTACACTTTATTTATCTCTCATGCAACTCTCTTAGCTCCTTATTTGTAAAATCTATAATAGCAGGCACTGATTTCGGCACAGCTTCCTTCTGAGGCCTGCAGCTTTTATGGCAGAACTGTCTCCTCTTCTGAGAGAATATCTCCTCTAAATAAAGCTTAAGAAGACATGAGTGATGCTTTGGTCTTGTGGTTTGCTCCACTGCACGAGGCAGATGAACTTCCCTCATGAGAATTAAGCTTATGCACTGAAGTTGCTGTGTTAGTCTGTAGCTTCTCAAATAATAAGCAAACTTGTGGCACTTTAAAGACCAGCAATTTTATTTATTAGGTAATGAGCTTTTGTGAGTAAGACCTACTTCATCAGATTCTGAAGAAAAAATGAGAGAAAAGTGTGTGTGTGTATATATATATATATATAGACAGGGGTGGAGGGGGAACCCATAAAAAAGGACTTTTCAATTGCAGCACAACATTCATGTAGGAGGGATGGAAAAGGAAAACTGCAATGAACTGGAAAAGAGACTAAATTAGGCAGAAGAGCAAGTATCTGAAGGTTATTCAATGCCTGTTGAATACAAAGTGAAGCTCTGGTGTCTGCTGTGGCTCTGGTTCAACGCACACTAGCTGAGGAAAGCTGCCACATGAACAGGAAGGCTGGAGCTAAAGGGTGGCGCATGATGGGGCAGGAACAGGATGCTGTCAGTGGTAGCTGCTGGCCTCTGGAATCCATTCAACCTGGAAAATCTCCATCTCAAAAGCATTGTCCAGTTTCACCTTTCTGCAGGGATTTGGCTAAATGGAGGCTCTGGAACACACTGGCATTCCCCCAGCACCCTGGCTTTTCTCTGTCTTCTTCTTTTAATGGATGGGGTGGAAGGAAGTCATGATCCACTTATTCTCTGTGCTTGCACTGTTGTTGATTTTCAGCTAAGGCATGGATGATGCACCCTTCTTAGGGTATCAGATCCATTGCTTCAGTGGGCTGCCATGGCTGCACGGTAGAATGGCGTTCTTAGATAGCCTGAGTCAGTCCTGTGAAGGACTGTATTTCACTGGGATCCTGTGCAGAGAGCATCGCACTGGGTGATGGGCTTCTCAGCAAGTGACATGCATCATTTTGTACCAGTGGAAACTCCATCAAAGTCATAAGCTTAATGCCTAGACAAAATGAATTGCTGAAGTCCTGCCACAAGATACAAATCCATGGATCGCAATGGACAAATCAGAGTCCAATATGTCAAGGTGTATTCTTCTGCCCAGCTGTAGCAGGAAGGGGCTTTGTTTTGTTTGCAGCCATACCTATTGTGATATATAAGGGAAACTCAGAAAGTCATGACCATCCAGAAAGACCCTAAGACTGAGAATCATCTTGAAGACTGAGAGGGATGCCATAGAATCATAGGGAGAACAAAATTTGTATTTATGTCCGATTTCCACTCTGTGAAGCTGGTCTGTGAATATCCACAGATTTGCCATGTGCTCAACATATACACGTAAGACTGGACGAGCCCTTGAGAGGTCATCTAGTCCAGCCCCCTGCACTCAGGACAGAACTGTGTAATAACTGAATCCTTCCAGAGAGGTGTTTGTCTAATCTGTTTTTAAAAACATCCAGTGTGGAGATTCCACATCCTCCTTAGGCAGTTTGGTCCGGTGCTTAACAACCTTGACAGTTAGGAATTTTTCCCTTATGTCCACCCTACACCTGCCTTGCTGCAATTTAAGCCCATTTCTTCTTGCCCTATCCTCAGAGGTTAACAAGAACAGTTTTTTCACCTTCCTCCTTGTAACATTTTATGCATTTGAAACTGTTATCATATCCCTCCTTGCTCTTCTCCTCTCCAAGCTAAACAAACCCATTGTTTTCAATCTTTCCTCATAGATCATGTTTTCCAGAGCTTTCGTCATTTTTGATGCTCTTTGCTGTTATAATGTTTCTCTCTTGCACTATATACTTAACCTCCATCTTGTCTGAGTCCAGTTTGAGCCATTTCCTCTTCACCCAGATGCCGTTAGCTGCCGTACACTGGGATAAGTGAGAGACCGGGCTGTTAATGTCTTCTCATAAAGTAATGCAGAGCTGGGTGTTGTCTATAGTTTGATGACAGACGGGGGCTGTCCCCAGGGTCTCCTGAGTCCCCCAGTGTGTTAATAGAGATGTTGACTAGGGTTCAAAGAAGTTTGGGGCTGATGGGATTCCAGAGGTGAGGGCTGTGAGATGAAATTAAGGAAATTGCCCGTCGTGACCCTCCGAATTCATTGCAAGAGAAAGGATTGGCCCCACTGACCGCATTGATCCATCTCTGAAATGGGACAGGAATTGGTGTCTGACTGTGTCACGTGGTGCGGAGTGAATCAGCAGTGTGATCGCAGAGGGACATCCCTTGTCTGTGGGTAAGAACCAGGCGTCTATCATCATTGCAATCAGTAACGCCTCTCTTGCATGGGCTAACCTGAAACCTGTCTAGGGCTGGGGACTCTCTAGGGGATGGGCGATGTTTATATGTGGAGCTGGGGAACAGCTCTCTGCTAACTTTCAGCAGTAGCACAAAGTGACGGGCTCTTATGTATTAGCCAGATTGCTGATGAGTGAGTGGGTGGGGGTAGATTTTGCTTTCCAAGAATATATGAAGGGCACTGTGTGTGGTATATTAAAGGAAAGTCTGCCTAAGTCATCTGGAATAATTACAGTAGAACACATTCGTTTCATCTGTAACCGAACAATGGAATTATATGCCTTTGAATCATTCGTCTCCCTTGCTCTCTGCACATTGATGATCTGTTACAACTAAACAGACGGAAAGCAAACAAACACCACCTGCTGCTAGCAAGAGACAGGGTGGATTAAAAGGTACTCTGGCTGTGTAAACAGGTGTCCGATGAGAACAGATTGTTCGCATGTAGTTTGGAGAGTTGCCTTTTAGCTGTGAGGAGGTGGGGGACAGGGTTGGATAGCTCAGGTAACTAGCAGTGATCTACTGTGCCCTTCATCTCTGGGGTAACAACTAGAACCCAGACCATGCTGAAAGAGACTGAGAATTGCCATGTCTATTGCAAAAGGAGTCAGTGGCCACAGAGTCAGGCTTATGTTCACATAGTCCTTGGCGCTGTTCTTTCAGTCATCTGCCTGCCCTGGTCCATCAGAAAGCCAAAGACCCAAATGGCATTATACTGACATTAATATCAGCATGGATTTTCCATCGCCCCACCCTGGTTCAAACCCCACGCGGCCCGGATCACCACCGCCGCACATGGCTCTAGCTCAACGCCCCCTGCACCAGTTCCACTGCCCCCCACCCACCCCCAATTAACAGCTCCAGCTCAACTCCACCACTGCACCCCCCCTGCAGCCCCAACTCTCCCCAGCTTTAACCCCCCTGCCCCCCACCCCACCCCACTGCCAGGCTTAACCCTCCCCAACTGCCCCCCCCCAACGCTAGGACTTACCTTTCTAAAGGAGATCCAGGTGCTCCTGCTGCTTTCCTGGATGCGGAACATGCATTCCACAGAAGGAAAAGCCGCCCCTCAACTTAAGCAAAATTTGGGTTACATGACAGTGAGTGGGAATGGAACCCTTGTGTAAATCGAGGGTCTGCTGTATTCTGTCCAAAGCCAAGTGAGCTCAGGACTGAGCCAAAGAACCAACCTGAGATTCCTGCGTGTGAGTCTTGGGGAAATGTTTTCACACACAGAGGCATGGCTTATACAGCTGGAAGAACTGTTCAACAGTAATTCCACTCACTTCAGTGGAATCTGATGTGACAAGGCAACATGACTCGAGCTCACAACATCGGAATGCAGGACATCTGAAAGGGCCCTGCTGATCTGATCTGATCTGATCTTCCAGACTGGATCAGCATGAGCTTGTCTGTCCAATAAAGGCATCCAAGTGGCTTGAGGACACTCACCCGTAAATGTTTGTGGCCTTGATAAACACACACAGGCAGGACGTGGGTCATGTGACGGCACATATTTAGTACATCTCGTGCCAGACAGTCTTTATCTCTGCTTGCTTAAGCCAGACTATGGGCCCAGCTTGTAATGGCCACCCTGTGTGTTAACTGTAATAACAGGAAAAATGATGCAGGAGTTGGGGTATTAGCCTGAGGTTTGGGGAACACAGGGTAAATTCTGTGCTCTTCCATGAAATCCTGGTGTCTCTGTGCCTCCGTTCCCTATCTGTAAAATAGGATGCTATACTTACTGCCTTCCCCAATGGGAGGAAAAAGGCTTTAAAAATTGTGATATTCTTAGAGGCTATGGTGATGCTATCTATGCAAATAACTTACAAGCCCTGTAGAATGCCCTAGGATAGACAAGTTGGCAGAAGCACTGGATGATCTAATAGGTCTTTTCCCTCCATACCACCCATGATTCCAAGCAGAAGTCAAACCTGTGCAACTCATTTGGTGAGCCTTCGGCTATCCTGGAGCCTCTGCCTGTCAACTGCCACCTCCAGGCTACAAAAAGGCCAGTGGCACAGCAGGGCTCAGGCACCCTGCCCTGAGCCCTGCCGCACTGCCAGCCAGGAGCCACCCAGCTGGAGCCTGCACCTTGCACCTCCTCCTGCACCACAACCGCCTGCCTCACGTCAGAATCCCCTCCTGCATCAACCTCCTAGAGCCTGCACCCTTCACCCTCTCCTGCACCCAATACGCTATCCCAGCCTGGAGCCACCTCCTGCTTCCAAACTCCCTCTTCCAAGGTCAGGAGCAGGCATGTTGTAAGAAATGTAAACACACAACTGTCTTATGTTAATTCAAAGGCAAGCTTAGTACAGGCTGAACCTCTCTAATCCAAGACTTTCTTATCCAGCAACATCCATAGTCCAGCATGATTTTAATTAGCCAGATGTCCACTTATCCTGGGTGTGGCCAAATTTCCTGTAATCCCATAAAGTTTATTTACAGACACCAGTCTTGGTTCTCAGTGTCCTGTGCTGTTACTTAGCTGTAATTTCCCCCAGATGTCTTCTTAGAGCCCTTTTAGCAGTGAACAATATCGGCCTCCCATGATCTGGCAAATTCTCTCATTTGGCAACAGTCAGGTTCAAAGGATGTCAGAGTAGACTGGTTCAACCTGTATAGTTTCAATGGCCTCGATCCCATAATTCTGATCATTTTGTTTTAAATTAGGAAAATGACTTGTATCCGGGGCCCCACAAAATCTAATAGCCCGGGGCTCGCAGGAATGTAGTCCAGCCCTAGCCTTCTGTCTGGGCATTCTCCCCAGAATCATGGCATGTTAGTGGGTATATAAGCCAATTCCATCCCTGGTGCAGTTGAGGAGTGATTCAGCCCTTTCATTTTTTCTTTGTCTTTTCCTTGAGGAATTGCTGCCAGATTAATTCTAGAGTTTGTGTTGGAGCCTGGAAGAAACACAAAACCATCCCTGACAAAGTTTGCAGATGATGAAAAAAGGGGGGGAGTGACACATATTGAAGAGGACAGGTCAGAGATACAGAATAATCTTGATTGCTCAGTAAAATGGGCTCAAGCAAACAATATTCAGGTTGAACCTTTCTAATCTGGCACCCTACAGACCCGACCAGTACTGGCCGAGAGAATTTGCCGGACCACAGGAAGTCAATTTATTGTCTAGCAACATCACCAAAACTCCCACAGCTTATTGGGCTCTTAGAAGACATACCAAGGTAAATTACAGCTAAATAACAGCACAGAACACTGAGAGCCAGGACTAGTGGCTGTAAATAAACCTTATGGGACTGCGGGAGATGGCCACACCCATGATAAGTGGTCATCCACTAACTAACGTCTTGCCGGATTACAGATGTTGCCAGACAAGAGAGATGCAGATTAGAGAGGTTCAACCTGGTAATTTAAATATAGCTAAATGTAAAATCATATGTCTAGGGAGAAAGCACAAAGGCCATACTGACAGGAGTGGGGATTGTGTCCTGTGAAGCAGCGACTCTGAAAAAGACTTGGGAGTAGTGGTGGATAATTAGCTGAACACAAGATGTAGCTGAAAGGGCTAATGTAATCTCGGAAGGCAGAGACAGGAATTTCAAGTGGGAGTAGGAAGGTGATTTTACCTCTGCATTTGACACTGGTGCTACCACTGTTGGAAGACTGTGTCCAGTTCTGGTGTCCACAATTAAATAAGGATTTTGATAAAGAAGGATGGAGAGCCTGGAATGATGAAAGGAATAGAAAACTTGCCTTCTAGACATAGACTTATCTAATTCTATTTTTAACCCAGTTATACTTTTGGCCTTTACAACATCCCTTGGCAACAAATCGCATAGGTTGATTATGTGCTGTGTGAAGAAACTCTTCCTTCTGCTTGTTTTAAACCTGCCACCTATTACAGGGTGCTCCTCTTCAAATTCAGTACTCTCTCGCCCAACAACACCCAGGGTCCAGCCGACCCACAGATGTTCCAGGACAAGAAAGTTTTGTACTGGGGATGGAGCTATGGCTGGTGCAGGAGCTCTGCCTGCCCTGCAGTAGTGGGGCTGGGAGTGGAGTCTTCCCTGCCCTGCTGCAGCATAGGGGCCAGGACCCAGAGCCCCGCTGCCCAACAGCAGTGTGGGGACCAGGACCCAGAACCTCCCAGGCCCCATGGCAGCCCCAGCAACCCAGGTTTAGGCCACAGTCCCAGGGCAGGGAGGATGGGGCTGCAGCAGCCCCGGAATGCAGGGCAGTCTGAGGGCATAAGGGTTGGACTTTCCCTGATCCGACAAATTCTCTTGTTTGGGACCTGTCAGGTCCCAACCATGCTGGACAAGGGAGGTGCAACCTGTAATTTCATCGGGTGACCCATTCTACTTGTGGTATGTGTTTGGGTAAAAGCACTTATTCACTTTCTCCACTCCATTCATGATTTTGTAGATTCCGTAACTTATCCCCCTTTAGTAGGCATCCTTCAGTCTGCATAGACTATGGATCGCGCCCTTTAAAGTTTCAATTGAGAACTTCATTTACAGCGTCTATTGTGACTATAAAGACCCACACGAGAGCGACAGTCCTTGCTGCATCTCTTGCAGATGTAGTGGGTGTCTGGCAAGTCCTTACTGTGCTTTCTGTGAGCTCGCTTCTCCTCTGCTAGCTGTCTGATCTTCAACTCGCCCCTCTGAAGGCCCTTGTGTAACCCCTGCCTCCATCTGCTGCGGTCGTCTACTAGATCTTCCCAGTTGTCCAGCTCGATGTCTACCTCTCTGAGGTCTCTCTTGCAGACATCTTTGTAACGCAACTGGAGGCGTCCGGTAGGTCTTTTGCCAGAGGCTAGCTCACCATACAGGATGTCTTTTGGAATCTTTCCATCGTTCATCCTGTGGACGTGGCCAAGCCAGCGAAGTCGACGCTGCCTGAGGAGGGTGTGCATGGTTGGGATTCCAGCTTGCTCGAGGACGGCGGTGTTGGTCACTCTGTCCTTCCATGATATTCCAAGGATGCGCCTGAGGCAGCGCACGTGGAAGACGTTCAGCCTCTTTCCCTGGCGGGCATACAGGGTCCAAGTCTCGCTGCCATAAAGGAGGGTGCTGAGGATGCAGGCTCTGTAGACTTGCATTTTGGTGTGAGTGTACAGCTTTTTGTTATTCCACACTCTCTTGCTGAGTCTGGACAGAGTTGTGGCTGCTTTTGCAATCCTCCTATTTAGCTCAGTGTCCAACGACAGGGTGTCAGTGATGGTGGACCCGAGGTAAATGAACTCGTGGACGACCTCTAACGTATAGTTGTCAATGCTGATTGATGGGGATTCAGCAACATCCTGACCGAGTACGTTTGTCTTCTTTAGGCTGATGGTAAGCCCAAAGTCCTTGCACGCTTTGGAGAACCGATCCAGCAGTTTTTGAAGCTGGTCTTCTGTGTGAGACACTACAGCAGCATCGTCTGTGAACAGCATGTCTCTGATGAGGACTTCTCGCACCTTAGACTTCGCTTTCAGCCTTGCAAGGTTAAACAGTTTCCCATCAGATCTTGTGTGCAGCAAGATGCCCTCTGTTGAAGATCCAAAGGCATGCTTCAGGAGGAGTGCGAAGAAGATCCCAAGCAATGTCGGAGCAAGCACGCATCCTTGTTTGACGCCGCTCCTATTTCTGAAAGCATCCGATAATGCGCTGTCATATTGGATGGTTCCTCTCATGTTTTCGTGGAATGACTGGATCATCTTGAGTAACCGTGGAGGACAGCCTATCTTGTGGAGCAGTTTGAACAGACCATCCCTGCTGACCAAGTCAAAAGCCTTGGTCAAGTCGATGAAGGCTATGTAGAGTGGCTTTCTCTGCTCCCTGCACTTCTCCTGCAGCTGTCTTAGAGAGAAGACCATATCAACAGTAGACCTCTCTGCACGGAATCCGCACTGCGATTGGGGGTACACACTCTCAGCAATCTTCTGGAGTCTGCCAAGGATGACGCGAGCGAACAGTTTACCAGTGACGCTTAGGAGGGAGATTCCACGGTAGTTGTTGCAGTCGCTTCTGTCTCCTTTGTTCTTATACAACGTTACAATGTTAGCGTCACGCATATCCTGTGGAACCTCACCCTCTTTCCAGCACAGGCACAGTAGCTCATGCAGGGGTTCCAGGAGTGCGTCCGCAGCACATTTGATTACCTCTGGTGGTATACCATCCTGACCAGGGGCCTTTCCTGCTGCAATGCTGTCGATGGCTCTCTTCAGTTCATCCACAGTCGGCTCTTGGTCCAGTTCGTCCATTACTGGTAGGAGCTCGATGGCATCGAGGGCTGCATCAACCACAATGTTCTCGCGTGAATACAGCTCGGAGTAGTGCTCAACCCAGTGCTCCATCTGTTTGGCTTTGTCAGCGATGACTTCACCAGATTTGGATTTCAGAGGTGCCATCTTGTTCTGGGTGGCTCCTAATACCTTCTTCATACCCTCGTACATTCCTCTGAGATTACCAAAGTCAGCACAGGTCTGAAAGCTGCTGCATAGCTGGAGCCAGTGTTTGTTGGCACAGCGCCTGGCTGTCTGCTGTACTGTTCTTCTGGCCTCTCTAAGTGCTTGCTGGGTACTCTGGCTCGGTGAGCGTTTGTACTCCAGGAGTGCAGCGCGCTTCTTTTCAATGACTGGAATCATCTCATCAGAGTTAGCTTCGAACCAGTCGTTCATGTTTCTAGCTCTTCTTCCAAACACCGACAAGGCCGTGTTGTAAACTGTATCCCTCAGATGGAATCCCAACCATGCACATCCTCCTCAGGCAGCGTCGACTCCGCTGCCTTGGCCACGTCCACAGGATGAACGATGGAAGGATTCCAAAAGACATCCTGTATGGTGAGCTAGCCTCTGGCAAAAGACCTCCTGGACGCCCCCAGTTGCATTACAAAGATGTCTGCAAGAGAGACCTCAGAGAGGTAGACATCGAGCTGGACAGCTGGGAAGAACTAGCAGACGACTGCAGCAGATGGAGGCAGGGGTTACACAAGGGCCTTCAGAAGGGCGAGTTGAAGATCAGACAGCTAGCAGAGGAGAAGCGAGCGCACAGAAAGCACAATAAGGACTTGCCAGACACCACTACATCTGCAAGAGATGCAGCAAGGACTGTCACTCTCGTGTGGGTCTTTATAGTCACAATAGATGCTGTAAATGAAGTCCTCAATTGAAACTTTAAAGGGCGCGATCCATAGTCTATGCAGACTGAAGGATGCCTACTACTTGATTCCCATTCTAGTATCCTATCTATTAGACCACCCTCACACTATCACTCAGACTGAGCTGCTGCCTTCCTTGTACTGTGCCTGGCTTAGTTTATGAGGGAGGTATTACATATCAGCTCCCTTTACAAAGGCCAGGAGATTCAAAGGTAAGTACGCCAGCTCACTCGGCCTCACTGTGTTCTTGTATAGCTCCCTTAGGTCAGAGAACTGAGAGTCTTAGAGGCTTGCCTCAAATTACTAATGGCCCTATCATCAGCAGAGGTAAATGGAAGTCATCCCAGTGAAGTCAGTGGAGCTACACTGATTGAAACCAGTTCAAGACCTGGCCCACAAGCATGATAAATTAAACCCTGAAAACAGACCTGTTACGCAGTTGTATTCAGTCAGGTCTGTTCTCATAAAGTGGGGCTGTGATGACCTCACTGAGTGTAGGAGAACAGGCTTTGTCTTCAATGAAACACATCACCATCTGCTTCTCTTGGTTACCAAAGCCAGCCAGGACGGTGGAGTCGGCCAGATTGTGATGGGATTGCGTGTAGTCTGGTAACGTGTGGATACTCGTGCAGTGAATAACAGCAAAGTGTTCAGACTGTACAGCTGGCACATCCAATTCACAGAGGCGATGCACAAAGTCACAAACCTCAGGCTGGCTTAGCCTGAATTCTTGTGTCAGTTTCAGAAAAGTTAAGATAACACAACGCCTCTGAGATTAGTCTTGGTTGCTGAAACAATCCAGACCATCAGGCCTGTCACTGGCACGCGGATTAATGTTCCAATGCAGAGCTACAAACGCAGCCAGTGTCTTACCCTCCCTAGCCCAATGAAATCTCTCTCCAAACGCCCATTGCCTTCTATGATAAAGGCTCCAGTCCTCCACATCCTGCAACGCACCCGGGTGAAAGGATGACTGGTAAATGCCGTACATGTGTATTTTTCCTGAGGTGCTGCTGTCCCAGGGTCCAAGCAGCTGCAGCAATGAAGGACAATCCCACTATGATGTTATGAGCACCCACTATGCGCACTGTGGGCTGGGGCACTGGTTAATGGGTTTATTTCTCAGCTCTGAAGCAGACGTGTCCACCAATGGAGTGGGGCACAGGAGGCAAGTGCATCAGGGCCCAGTGGATCCCTTTAAATGAGGCTACTCTAGCAGCATGTTAGGACTGTGGGGAGCCCTAGAGCTGGGATCTGCAGAGCTGCAGTGTGGAGGGGGGCCCAGGAGGTTATAACCTTGTGAGTGAGTGGGGAGGGGAGAGCCAGGCTGGGAAGGGAAGAAGGGAGCCAAGCTCTGGAGTAAAGCTGGGCACGGGACTGCAGGACACAAGGGCCAGTTAGGGAGGAGGAACCAGGCTGAGAAGGGAAACAAACAGAGAAGTGGGGCAGAAGTAGGTAGGGACTGCCTGGAGAAAGGAGCCAGAGAGGCACAGGACCAATGGGGGCAAAGGTGGGCTGAGGGGCAGAGAGGGGAAGCAGCTGGGCAAAAGACTGCTGGGGGGAGAGCTATGCAGGGGTGAGTGGAGGGACACCTTCACGCAAGTGGGGGATTGGGTTGGGGCTGACCAAGGGGTCCTCTGATTGAGGGGTGGTGCTTAGGGCTTCCCTGGGTGGCGGGGTGTGACCCTGTCAGAGGGAGGTGATAGGGAGCCCACTGACTGCATCTCTCCAGACTGGCTAACACCCAGGCCTTTAAGGTGCTGGAATTCTGTTGATTATTATTGATATTCCAGGAGGTTGTGGAAGCCCCGGGTGAACACAGAGCCCCACTGCACATGGCATTGTACAAACACATAGTTAGGGCAGTCTCTGTCCTCAAGAGCTCAGCAAGGTTCTAGTTCTCCACCCCAGGCAAAAGATGGCCAGAAATGATTCCACCACTGCTTAAGCTAAGGGGAAAAAAAAGGGGATGGCAGGGAGACCAATGGCAAACTCCCGCTGATTTTGATAGGATTAGGATTGTCCCTATGGCCCTTCATTGTCTGCTGCAGCAGAATCAGTCCTCTCTTTTGTGCACCATCCACAAGCAGGCAAAGGCCCATGTTAGCCTATTCATAAGGTGGGCTACACACACTCCCAGTGATAAGGGCAGGACAGCGAGGCCCTGAATGAGTGAAGGCCATGCTGGCTGGTCTGGCAATCACATGTGTAGGTGGAAACAGTGCCTGCATCAGACAAACCCATTTGTCTACCCACATTTTGCCATTTGAGCAGGGCACATGCTCTTCTTTCTGATTGAATTTGTTTCCCTGTAATGGCTGTAATAGCCATGGCTCTCTTATCAGCCATTGCTGTGACGGAATAACAAAGACGTCAGTGAATTCCTTGACTCCCCAGGAAAAGGCAGTTTAAAAGCCCTCGCTTTGATGCTATCAGCCTCTGTTCCACTGCCGTTTCCCCCTTCATGTCAGCTAGGTCATGGGCAGGGAAGGTGATGTACTGGGCTGCATGTGGCAGGACAAACTGATCCCTCCCTCCCATTCAGAGTGGAAAGTGCACACCTGTGTTAACACTTCAACCTCTAGGATAAGTGTGCTCCTGCTGGTGCCTCTTGCTGCCCCCCCCCACCACAAACACCCTGATTCTCTCCTAAACGGCCCTCCTGTGAGCCTTGTCCCCTGGACTGCCATCTGCTTCCTCAGCCTCCTGGAGTCTGCTTCTTTCACCCCCCTCTTCATGGATGTCTTCCTCCAAAATCCAGCTCCACCGCTCTACTTCCTTGTCACGCAGGTCATGACCCGATTGTCTGGTTGGCAACGCATCTCTTGGGGAGCACATAGGAAGGTTGCTGACAGACAGGAGGCAAGACACTGGACCCTGCCTACCCACCCACAGCCAAGACTCCTTCTCAGTCACTCAGCCAAGATCTTTTTCTGTGTGTGGCGAACGCATTTCCCAGACTAGTACATGTAGCTTAACAAAACCAAAGGAGTTACACTGATTTCCACTCACTGCAGATCTGGCCTCAAGTTCTTAAAATAGCTGCTTTCCAAATATCATCCATCTAGAAACTGGGCAGTTTTCTGAGGGAATCACACGGCCTTTCTCTATCAAGAGGTTCAGTAGAATCCTCTTGTAACAGGCACAGATGGGTCTTCATGCAACAATTAAGCGATCATCCTGATTATCAAAGGCTGAGATGAATACGTTGTGCTTGGAGGTGTTTGTTATTTTTACAGTATTTTTTTCATGGATTGCCTTAAAAATAAGTAAGGTCAGAGAAATCAAAGTATTTAAAATGATCTCAAACTCATTGGGCAGCCATAAATTAGTGGAGAAGATGCCCGATATGAACCAAGGACCACACAGTGGAAGTTTCTGCCACACAAACATCATTTTGTAGCTGTTAAGCTACTGGCTCATCTCTATCATAAATATTAAACATATTTAACCCATGGATCACGTGACATGGAAGTGATAGGAGAGGCTCTGTCATAGCTGGGGAAATGGAAGGAGGCGAAGATTTCACGCAAACTGGAAATGGACAGGGCCAGAAATAAGCAAAATTGGACTTTCAAAACAGAACAGGGAACAGGCAATGTTTCTAGTGAGACAGTATGGGCCAGTGGCAAGAGCACAGAACTGGGATTTCAAAGGGCTTCATTCTTTTCCTGGCTCTTTCACTGCCCTACTGTGCACCCGTCTTTGGGGCTATGTAGGTTTATATACTGCACTCCTCATGGCAGTAGCTGTGCTCCTTCCAGTACTGCACTGGGCAAATGCATCTATCACCTGCCATTTGTTCCATCAGTGGCTCTCCCACATGTTGTTTTTGTAGGGTCTTTTGTTTAAATAGATACGTTGGTGTTTCTCTGTATGAGGGAAGACAAGATGAAAGATGCCCACTTTGGACTTGGAGCAAAAAGGAACGCACTTGGGAAAGATCCTTAGTCTGTGGGGGATTTTGCTCCACAGTCATGGACTGTTCCCGGCAGATGATCTAGCTCCTGAGCAGATGAGCTTTAATCTTCCTGTAGAATGTCACAACCCATGGGTTTGACACAGCCCCGTTCTAAACCTCCATCCTTTTAACATAGCTTAGGTGCAATCCACGAAGCCCAGCTTCCCACCCCCGCCACTCCCCCATCTGAGATTCCACCCTGAGATCAGATCATCAGAGCCCCAGCGTGGCAGATGGGCCCCCTGGGCCTATTTAAGCCAGCAGCAGGAAAAGGAAGCTGTGAGAATACCTGGGATTCAGCCTGTTGTGGACCCCGTGTGTCTCGTGCTTCCTGCTATCTACTCCTGCCTCCTGGTTTGGATTGCTGACCTGACCCAGGTTGACTTGTGATTCCCCACTTTGTCTCTGGCTTTAGATGCTCTGGGTGCCTTACTTGTCTTGACTCGAGTTCCTACCTCCAGTTTGTCTTCTGCTTCTGATCTCCTGCCATCCCAGCCCAGCTGACTATTGACTCCTGTCTTGTGACTGAAGAGTCTGGCTATGATTAGTAGGTCTAGCTCACTATGTAATTGGGCTGCTCAAAGAAAACCTAAGGTAGCTACATCTGAACAGTAATTACCTCCAGCCCCATGAAACAACCAAATAAACTAACTGTTCAACACCCTGGGCCAAACCCCTAAAAAGGCAGTATATGATAGTGCCCTGTATCACTGCAGAGAGGCAGGTTACCCTACAATGGTGAAATACTCAAAGCAAAGGCCATCTCCTAGAAAACAATCTGAATGATCGCACTGTGGAAATAGGTACTGAAACCAAGAAGCACAAGGGAAACTGAACAAAAAACTTAGCAAAGAGTCAAGAAATTGAAAAACATGTTTATTTACTGTCGTTCAGAATTCAAAGAGGCAGGAAAAGATCACTCCTTAGCTTACCAGAAAGAATGATTCCCAAAAACAGGCAGGCAAGCAAACTGTATCATCCCTCTCTGCTTGGCTTCTTCACTCAAGATGGATAGTAGGCATCCTTCAGTCTATGTAGCCTATGGATCGCGCCCTTTATGGTTTCAATTTAGGACTTCATTTACAGCGTCTACTGTGACTATAAAGACCCACACGAGAGTGACAGTCCTTTCTGCATCTCTTGCAGATGTGGTGGGTGTCTGGCAAGTCCTTATTGTGCTTTCTGTGCGCTCGCTTCTCCTCTGCTAGCTGTCTGATCCTCATCTCGCCCTTCTGAAGGCCCTTGTGTAACCCCTGCCTCCATCTGCTGCGGTCGTCTGCTAGTTCTTCCCAGTTGTCCAGCTCGATGTCTACCTCTCTGAGGTCTCTCTTGCAGACATCTTTGTAGCACAACTGGGGGCATTCAGGAGGTCTTTTGCCAGAGGCTAGCTCACCATACAGGATGTCTTTTGGAACATAAGAACATAAGAATGGCCATACTGGGTCAGACCAAAGGTCCATCGAGCCCAGCATCCCATCTGCCGATGGTGGCCAATGCCAGGTGCCCCAGAGAAGGAGAACAGAAGACAATGATCAAGTGATTTATCTCCTGCCATCCATCTCCTGCCCTTGTTCTGAAGGCTAGGGCACCATACTTTATCCCTGGCTAATAGCCATTTATGGACCTAACCTGCAAAAATTTATCAAGCTCTTTTTTAAACCCTAATAGAGTTCTGGCCTTCACAGTCTCCTCGGGCAAGGAGTTCCACAGGTTGACTGTGCGCTGTGTGAAGAAAAATTTCCTTTTATTAGTTTTGAACCTACTACCCATCAATTTCATTTGGTGTCCCCTAGTTCTTGTATTATGGGAAAAGGTAAATAATTTTTCTATATTCACTTTCTCCACACCATTCATGATTTTATATACCTCTATCATATCGCCCCTCAATCGCCTTTTTTCCAAACTGAAAAGTCCCAGTCTCTCTAGCCTCTCCCCATATGGGACCCTTTCCAAGCCCCTAATCATCTTAGTCGCCCTTTTCTGAACCTTTTCTAATGCCAATATATCTTTTTTGAGGTGAGGAGACCACATCTGCACGCAGTACTCGAGATGTGGGCGTACCATAGTTTTATATAGGGGAAGTATGATATCTTTTGTCTTATTATCGATCCCTTTTTTAATAATTCCTAACATCCTATTTGCCTTACTAACTGCCGCTGCACACTGCGTGGATGTCTTCAGAGAACTATCCACTATAACTCCAAGATCCCTTTCCTGATCTGTCGTAGCTAAATTTGACCCCATCATGTAGTACGTGTAATTTGGGTTATTTTTTCCAACATGCATTACCTTACACTTACCCACATTAAATTTCATTTGCCATTTTGCTGCCCAATCACTCAGTTTGCTGAGATCTTTTTGTAGTTCTTCACAATCCCTTTTGCTTTTGACTGTCCTGAAGAACTTGGTGTCATCTGCAAACTTTGCCACCTCACTGCTTACCTCATTTTCTAGATCATTGATGAACAAGTTGAACAGGATCGGTCCCAGGACTGACCTCTGGGGAACACCACTAGTTACCCTCCTCCATTGTGAAAGTTTACCATTTATTCCCACCCTTTGTTTTCTGTCTTTTAACCAGTTCCCGATCCATGAAAGGACCTTTCCTCCTATCCCATGACCACCTAATTTACATAAAAGCCTTTGGTGTGGGACCGTGTCAAAGGCTTTCTGGAAATCTAGGTATATTATGTCCACTGGGTGCCCCTTGTCCGCATGTTTATTAACCCCTTCAAAGAATTCTAATAGATTAGTTAGACACGACTTCCCTCTGCAGAAACCATGCCGACTTTTGCCCAACAATTCGTGCTCTTCTATGTGCCTTGCAATTTTACTCTTTACTAGTGTTTCTACTAATTTGCCTGGTACTGATGTTAAACTTATCGGTCTATAATTGCCAGGATCTCCTCTAGAGCCTTTTTTAAATATTGGTGTTATATTGGCCGTCTTCCAGCCATTTGGTACCAAAGTGGATTTAAAGGATAGGTTACAAACCACTGTTAAGAACTCCGCAATTTCACATTTGAGTTCTTTCATAACCCTTGGGTGAATGCCGTCTGGTCCTGCAGACTTGTTACTATTCAGCTTATCAATTAACTCCAAAACCTCCTCTAATGTCACTTCAATCTGAGTGAGTTCCTCAGATTTGTCACCTAAAAAGGCTGGCTCAGATTCAGGAACCTCTGTAACATCTTCAGCCGTGAAGACTGAAGCAAAGAAATCATTTAATCGCTCCGCAATGGCACTGTCTTCCTTGATCGCTCCTTTTATATCTTTATCATCCAAGGGCCCCACTGCTTTTTTAGCAGGCTTCCTGCTTCTAATGTATTTAAAAAACATTTTACTATCGTTTTTTGAATTTTTGGAATCCTTCCATCATTTATCCTGTGGATGTGGCCAAGCCAGCGGAGTCGACGCTGCCTGAGGAGGGTGTACATGGTTGGAATTCCAGCTTGCTCGAGGACGGCGGTGTTGGTCACTCTGTCCTTCCATGATATTCCAAGGATGCGCCTGAGGCAGCACAAGTGGAAGACGTTCAGCCTCTTTTCCTGGCAGGCATACAGGGTCCAAGTCTCGCTGCCATAAAGGAGGGTGCTGAGGATGCAGGCTCTGTAGACTTGCATTTTGGTGTGAGTGTACAGCTTGTTGTTATTCCACACTCTCTTGCTGAGTCTGGACAGAGTTGTGGCCGCTTTTCCAATCCTCCTATTTAGCTCAGTGTCCAACGACAGGGTGTCAGTGATGGTGGACCCGAGGTAAACGAACTCGTGGATGACCTCTAACGTATAGTTGTCAATGCTGATTGATGGGGGTTCAGCAATAACTCAAGATGGATACCAGGGGTGAAATTCAGAGTCTAAGGCCTTGATCCAGTTCCACTGCAGTTAGTAGAAAAAACTCACCTCCAAGTTCAAAGGGAACTAAATCAGGCCAGACATAAGCATACAGGAATCTAAAGTGCATCCCCTGTGCATTTGGCCCATTATCCATCTAGCTCTTGATCCCATTAAGCCAATGTAAAGACTCCCATGGATGTTCATGGGGTTGATCTTTTCTCTTCCTAGGACTTCTGAAACAAGGCATTAATTCCTGCTAAAACTGTTCAATCTGACAAATTGCAGTTTAGCTGGTGAGAACACAATGTAACTTAAAGGAATTTGAATAGGAAGAGTACAGTGTAGTAGCCATGGTGATGAGCATTATAAATGCAGAGCTAGATTTGGTTACAGAGAAACTGCAAACTGCTCAGTCTGTAGAAATATCAACAGACCCAAAGAGGAGCTCTGTGTAAGAGCAAAAACTTGTCTTTTCCACCAGCGGTGCTTGGGCTGATAAAAGGTATTCCCTCGCCCACCTTGCCTCTCTGATATCCTAGGGTGGATGTGGCAACAACAAAACTGCAATGAACAGATTTAATTGTCTAAAAATAAATGAGATTCACAGGCAGGGGCAAGTTCTCTTTGTACAGGTAGATACCACATCTTACCAATGACCCGAGTTTTTGTTCGAATTGATTACATGTGGCGCTGGCTGGCCTTGGCCATTGAGAACATGGAGAATGAAGAACTGGAGATGCTGTAATGAGTTTTATGTCAGGAATGAGTGAGAAATTGTTTGTTAGTACTGCTGTATCTCACACTAGTTGGTGTTTTTTTCTTAAAGCCTCAGCTCCTGGAGTCAGGTGATTATGTGCGACCCTCAGCGTTCTTCTTCTGCCTTCTTTCCTAATGTAAGTTTCCAGCTCTCAGGATTATGAAGAGACACCTGAAAATGTGAATCTTGAAGGGCCAGAAAAAAAAAAAAAGACAAACAACAAGAACACTCAAATATACTGGATTTTTTAAAAAAAAATCTTTAAAAACAGAATGTCATGGTTTGAGGGGGGATCAGACAGGATTTTTTAATGCTTAGTATAGGCAGCAGCTTTTTGGTTCCTGGGGGATGCTCAAACCCTGCTCTGCCCTGGGCCCTGCAAGGAGAGGAAGGCACCTATGGTGCGTAGCATACACCAGGATTCTGGAGTCCGCTTTGCTGCAGGAACCGTGCCTCTCTCTTCTTCTGCTCTTCCTGGACAGCATGGGGATAATAATCACTCAGTATAGCAGTGTGAGATCTATGGGTCCTGAGTGTTAAATATTAATACCCAGCAGCCAACAGTGCATTCTCTTCATGGAGCTAGCCGAAAGGGGTACATCTTTATAAGTGTAGAAAGCTGTTACAGGATACACTGGTTTGCACTCTTGTATAACCATAGAACTTGGAGATTAAAAACAGCCATTTTTCCCTGTAATCGTTGCAGATAGCAGCATGCACATACACACGTATCTATTTAGTTTCTCTAATAGCCACCATGGCTAAGAGAAGACTGTGATTGTTTCCCAAGCTGAAATCCAAAAGCCAGCCTGATGAGTTGCATCACTAAACAATTGGCTTTGCTGCAATTGATTGTGCAGTGCGTGGTTTCCTGGCATCGAAAGCCAGTTTGAGAATTAGCACAAAATTAATTGGGTTACAAATCTTGGAGAAGCAAACAAAGGCTATTTATAAGTCTTTATAAGAAGAGAATTGAAAATGTGATTGCTCAGAGAAATGACTGCAGAGGTTTCTCTTTCTGAAGCAGGTCACTGAATTCTCACAGAGCTAGTCTAAATCCCAGAATAGTCCTTCAGAATGCACTACAGTAGTGACCAGAATGAGACATGTAGTGGGTATGTACACCATTTTCTATTGGATTATATCAGCACTGATGAGTCCTGTACTGCTGTAAAGGCGAAGGAAGATTCCCTTCCTTCTGGAAGATGTTTCGAATTCTATCCCAGCTGATGCTGAGGTTCTAAGTCATCGCATGCCAAGGGCTGGGGGGAGTGGGTCAAAGGCATGTCTCCTATGACAGTCACTATCTCCACTTCACTGAGTGATGCTTTTGCCTTATTATTAATTAGGGGTCTCAAGTGATTTAAAGAAATCACAATAAAAATTTATGATTAATCATACTGTTAAGTAATAATAGAATACCTATTATTTTAAATATTTTGGATTATTTCTACATTTTCAAATATGTTGATTTCAATTACAACACAAGTACTGTAATGCAATATCTTCATGATGAAAGTTGAAAGTGCAGATATAGAATTAAATAAAAAAACCTATATCGAAAAATATAAATAATGTAAAACTTCAGAGCTTACACATCCACTCAGTCCTACTTTTTATTCTGTCATTCACTCAGCCAAACAAATTTGGTTACAATTTGCAGGAGAGAAAGCTGCCTGCTTGTTGCCAGATGCACTAAAGAGTCATATATTCCTTCATGCTTCAATCACCATTCTAGGGGACATGTGTCTATGCTGATAATGGACTCTGCCTGATAACAATCCAAAGCAGCACAGACTGATGCATGCTCATTTTCATTATCTGAGTCAGCTGCATCCCCAGAAGGTTGGTTTTCTTTTTTGGTCATTGGGTTCTGTAGTTTCTGTATCAGAGTGTGTTCTTTTAAAATTTCTAAACGCATATTCGACACCTCATCCCTCTCAGATTTTCAATAGCACTTCAGATTCTTAAACCTTGGGTCCAGTGCAGTAGCTAATTTTAGAAATCTCACACTGGTACCTGCTCTGCATTTTGTCAAATTGGCTTTGAAAGCATTTTTACAATAAACGTGCTGCATTATCATCCAAGACTGCTATAAGCTGAAATACATGGCAGAATTCAGGTAAAACATAGCAGGAGACATAAAATCTCTCTCAAGGAGTTGAGACACAAATTTAACAAATGCCTTTTTTTAGAGAGTATCATCATCATGGACACGTGTGCTATGGAATGGTGGCCAATGCATGAAGGAGCACATGAATGCTGGCTGCAAAAGTGCCATATGAATCCGCAGTTCTCATTTTTGGGTGACATTGTAAATAAGAAGCAAGCAATAGTATCTCCCATCAATGCAACCAAACTTGTTTGTATTAGCAGTTGGCAGAACAAGAAGTAGGACTGAGTAGACTTGTCAACTCTGAAATTTTACATTGTTTTGTTTTTCATTGCAGTTATGTAACAAAAAAGTCTACATTTCTAAGTTACAGGTTTATGATAAAGAGATTGCACTTCAGTACTTGTATGAGGGGAATTAAAAATGCTATTTGTTTTGTTTATAATTTTTACAATGAATATATTTGTATAGGTTGAACATCTCTAATCTGGAACTCTCTCACCCGGCAACATCTGTTATCTGGCATTCTTATAGTTAGCCGGATGACCACTTACCATGAATGCAGCTAAGTTTCCTGCAGTCCCATAAGGTTTGAGTACAGCATGGATCTCAGTGCTGTGCTGTTATTTAGCTCTAATTTACCTCTATTTGTCTTCTAAGAGCCCAGTAAGCAGTGGAAGTGTTGGTAACGCTGTTAGACAATATAGACCTACCATAGTCTGGCAAATTCTCTCATCTGGCAATGGTCAGGTCCTCAGGGTGCTGGATTAGAGAGGTTCAACCTGTCATAAAAATAATAATACAAAGGCTATGTCTACACTAGCCCCCGCCTTTCAAAAGGGGATGCTAATGAGACACTTTGGGATATAATAATGAGGTGCTGCCATGAATATGCAGCACCTCATTAGCATAATGGTGGCCGTGGCAATTTGAAAGTGCCACTTTCTAATCACGCGCTGCCTGTGTAGATGGGGGTCTTTCAAAAGGACTCTCCAGTCTTCGAAAGCCCCTTATTCCTAAAACCAAATGGGAATAAGGGGCTTTTGAAGACTGGAGGGTCCTTTCAAAAGGCCCCCATCTACACAGGCGGCACGCGATTCGAAAGCAGCACTTTCGAATCACCGCAGCCAGCATTATGCTAATGAGGCTCTGCATATTCATGGCAGTGCCTCATTAGCATCTGCCAAAAAGTCTCATTAGCATCTCCCTTTCGAAAGGCAGGGGCTAGTGTAAACATGCATCTGATGAAGTGGGTCTTTGCCCACGAAAGCTTATGCTCCAAAATATCTGTTAGTCTATAAGGTGCCGCAAGACTTCTTGTTGTTCTCGAAGCTACAGACTAACATGGCTACCTCTCTGATAATAGTCGAAGTGAGCACTATACACTTTGTATTCTGTGTCGTAATTAAAATCAATATTGAACACATGGAAAAACATTTGCAAATATTTAATAAATTTTAGTTGGTATTCTATTGTTTTAACAGTGCGATTAATCACTATTAATTTTTAGTTAATTGCATGAGTTAACTGAGATTAATTGGCAGCTCTATTATTAATTAATTAATTGCATCTCTGGTACAATAAATTTTCACAGTGTATTACCAACAAAGACAAGACTTGAGCTGGCCTGAATTGCTTCCAATATAAGTAACACAGACACAGCTTTCTTGTGTGCACCCACGCCCAGATAGGATGTCCATTGGGGGATGAGGGAGGGTTGATAAATGAAAGCTGATGTAATTCAAGTGTGAAGTATTATTATGAAAACACCATAATGTTGGTTTGTGGCCTTAGTTTCCTTTTGCTGGGACAACACAACAGCTGCCAATACCACTCTAGACTAATTTAGAAGCCCTTCTCCTGTTTTCTCATTATGCTGTACCAATTCAGCCCTGGCACTATTTAGATACTAGCATGATTAGGTTCCTAAGACAAACATCATATATACAAGCAGGCACCTGCCCTCCAATTAAAACTTTTGCTTCCTTTCTCCTACTCTTGTTTTTTCTGGCTGCTGGTAGTTGGGTTAGATCACTGGCAGCCAAGTTGCAGAGAAGTCTGCCATACAGACCCTAGTCACCCTCATTATGAATATGGCTATGTAGCCTACTGCAGGCCCCCACAAGTGACATGTCATCTCAGTAGGTCACTCAGATCAGAAGAATTGCCTGATCAGAGCTGCAGTTTCCATCTCTGTATTAAAGAGGACAGTGGCTGCAATCTCCTCCATGTTATGGAAATTAGGATCAAACTTTGGGCTCCTGGCAAGCCATCAAAGCGGCCCTCAGTCAGACAAATTTTGAGTACCAGAAGGTCAACTTTATTTGTAACTTTTAGAGCCAGATTTTGTCACCCATTACTCAGGGTAATTAATACCTTACCTCAAAGGCTAGGCCCTTGGTGCTGGACGACATGAGTTCAGTCCATTGCATTGTGGATCAATGCATTGTGTCTCCAGCCTGGCCAACCCCGAGCATTCAAAAATCATGCAATTGTCTTACAAATTATGAGGGTTTTTACTTGCCATAAAGACTAACATTTTCTTTTCTCCACAATCCTGAGACCTAGAAATTAATTTAAAAAATGAGAGCTGAGATTACCATGACTCCAAGAGCTGGGGCTTTCAAAAAGAACCATCAAATGTTGCAAGGCAGCAGTAGGTCTGCCCAGAATGTATGTGGTTGTGGGCTTTGTTATGTGTGTGCCTATATTTTTTCTTTTAACCTGTTAAACAGAATATTTTGGGTGAGTTTGTGTTCGTTGCCTGTGGTTTTTAATAGATAAAACTGACATTTATTCAACAAAAAAGCATGTGAACCTCAGGCACAAAATGAAAACAGTTCTACATAGGTTGGCAGATGATCAGCTAGCTATCTGCAATAAGCCATTTATCAACAAACGCAGCTTTGTCAATGCAATGCAAGCTTGACACCAAGTTTATCTCGCAAACACATTTGTTCTCCTTCATGCACGTGTGATGTAAATGGTTTTAATGCAACTGATTGAAGAGGAAGGAATAGCTCTTCCCATGGTGTAAACTAACTGAGCTCCAATAAAGTCAAGGGAGGTGCATCAATTTACACCAGTCAAGAATCTGGTCGTGCGTTTTCCTACGCACATGGATCGTTACAGAGAGAAGAGTCATGTGTACCTCCAGGGGAACACATTCCGAAAAGCTTAATAAGGATTTGTTACAGAGCAATATCACAACTGGTTACATCTCTGATGCTCCCAAGGAGGCATGATCCCAAACTAAGAGCATGGATCTAACCTCCAATGAACCTTAGGGAAGGTCAAACTGAGAGCCTGGATTCTCTCCTGCGCCATAATCCACTCAGGGTGCAATGAGCTGGTGAAGGCTCCCTTGTTCTCTGCTACAGTGGTGATTAACCTGCAGACCGAGTGCCATGTGCGGCCCATTGCGTTCTATCTGTGGCCCTTATGACATTTTATTCACCATGCACAGGGTTGCCAGATTTTATCCATGGCTTTTTTTTTTTTTCTTACCAGTATTACAAAAATTACCTGAACTTAAAGCGAGGGCACGTGACACAAGGTTCATGCTGACTGCACACAACATTGACCGTGAAAGCCATGCACTTCCTCTGCAGACAATCATAGCACTGCTATGGTTCAATGGTGCACCCCGCAAATTCTAGGTACTCAAGTGCAGTTAGCAAAACTACCCTATTCCCGGGAGACCATCTTGGTTATGACAATCCTGTGGCTCACTGAGATGAAGGAGGAGCACTCATGCGGCCCGCTCACTAGCAGTGGTCCCTCTAATTTTTTCCATCCAGGGCGGAATAAATTTTGTTATGTGTATCAAGGCAAGTGCAGATGTGCACCACCAATAGAAATACATGCTGCTGGCCGTGGGCCCTCTATTCATCAGCTGGGTGGCACCTGAATCTTTCCTGTGTGGACAAACAGGCACTCAGCTTACAGGGAACACTGCTTGTTAGCCTGGATTGCCCCTCTGCTCTGGTACAATCTGTGCCAGGCCATGGCTAGATTACAGCAGCCTGTGACCTGCTCTAACTTATGTCAGCTGTCAGGGGTATAGCTGGGGTCATGCTGTAGTCGAGCCCAGGCTCTTCCTCAGTATACTCATGCACTGGAGCTGGCTTAGAGTCCCTCCTCACCATGTAAATGAAAGTTCTCCCCTGTCCAGACACAGCCAGAGCAGCACAAAGGGGCCAGAGCAGGCAAGAGAAGCCTAACTTAAATCTGAACTCCACAGCTGGCCCATATCTCTGTAATGAACTAAACCAAAACCTTTCCCACTGCCCTGGGTCTTGAGTGAGACATCACAGCTTGAGCCCAGCTCCACTTCCAAGCAGAGCGGTTCTGCACAAAGGCCAGATCCTGAGTGCACTGAGGATCTACCGGTGCTGACTGACTCCATGAGAGCTGAGTTCACCAGTCTGAAGGAGGAGCCAGAAATCAATTGTTACCTCCCCGAAGCACTTTCCTTAATACTGGCCCTTTTCAGAATAGCAACAGGATACAGCAGCATGTGGGGATAGTGCCAGACAAACTCCAGAAGGACTATCTCTGAATAAAATGTCCAGCCTGTGTTGTGTAGGTCAAACTAGAGGATCCTGTCTGGCTTTAAATTCCACTTATCGTAATACTTAGAGCTTCTGTGGAATGTTCAAACTGACATACAAGTGGCAGGAAAGCCGCCTTCCCAGAACTCCTGTGGCTGGATAATGCAGGATTATTTTTCCTCTGTCGCAGAAGGGGTAAACTGAGGCACAAAGAGGCTAAGTGCCTGCCCAAGACCCCAGAGGGATTTTGTCACAACCAGGGTTTGGATGTAGGAGTCCTCAACATGGATGCAGCCCTGAAATCACCCTGCTCCTCCTGGGTTTTATAGAGGTGAGATGAACACCCAGTGCTTAGAGGACCTCAGTACAAGCCTAGGGTGTCTGCAGGATTGGGCTGGAATCAGTCCCTCCTGTGCTGGGGGACTTCTATACCACACCCCCATAAAGACTATTGTTTAGAGCCACGATTTGTCCCTGCTAGAAACTGCAAAATAGTAATAATCCTGTTAGGCAGCTCTTATGGCCAAGTAGCACACCCGTCTCTTCTGAGCACGTTTCCCTCAACTGCTTCAGAGCTAACGTGACAGCCCCATTTTGTTTAGGGTTTTTAAAATTCCAGGTCAGATCACGGATTAAGTCCGGCTCTCTGTCTCCAGCAGTCAGGCCAATACACATTCTGTGAACACATGTGCTTCTTGGCAGAAGGCTTATGATCTGAAAACCAGCACTTCCAGCAGGTCTCACTGAGCCAGCCCTTTCCTACATAAAAAAAACAGGTGTTTGCTTATGGGAGGAAAATATTGGGGGTAGCAAAATGTTCATTGCGTGAGTGATCAGAGGGTCCTGAGTCACATGTATTTTCCAGTTTGTCTCGAGCACCATGAACCCACGAAGGCTCTTCACCGGGTAGTCTTGACGGGGATGCTTCTGACAGTCAGAGCCTGATACCGCAGGCAAACAGTGTTTTTGAGAAACAATAAGGTTTTCTTTGCGATGGTATTTGAGACGTTTCAGGGAACAGAAGGTTTTGCAAACAAGCGATGGTTGGATTCTCTGCAGACCTTCCTGGCATGAGTCCTGATATTAAAAACCAGCAGCTTCACGTTGGCTTTGTTTGCCTCTCAAATACTGGCATTTAAACATGTCTGGGATAGTCTCAAGAGAGGTTGTTGTGATAGTCTGTAGCTTCACATATAACAAGCAGTCCCATGGAACCTTAGAGACTAACCAGTGTATTAGGTCATGAGCTTTCATGGGTAAAACCCACTTACTCTCATGAAGGAAGTGAAGAAATGGGTTTTATCCATGACAGTTCATGACCTAATAAATTTGTTAGTCTCTAAGGTGCCACAAGACTGCTTGTTATTCATGATGCATGGGATAGGCAGTTCTCTGACACCTAGTCTTTGCCTGTAAAAACCTTGTATTCCCATAGATCACTTGATGCTGAGATGATGGCTATGCGGCAGTCACAAGGTGTGAGTGTAGGTCACATAGACATAGCCAAGCACACTTCAACCTAGCTAAATTGGGCAGTGGAGCAGTCAAGCCATGTGTGTGATGGGGATGCTGGCCAGGGGGATCTCTGTATTCTCGAGGGGTAAGATTGTTTCTCTTTGGTCCTCAGGCATGGAAAAAACGGTGGTTCATCCTGCGCAGCGGTCGGATGAGCGGCGACCCGGACGTGCTGGAGTACTACAAGAATGACCACTCCAAGAAGCCTCTGCGTGTGATCAACCTCAACTTCTGTGAGCAGGTGGACGCAGGACTGACCTTCAACAAGAAGGAGCTGCAGGACAGCTACGTCTTTGACATCAAGACCAGTGACAGGACCTTCTATCTGGTGGCTGAGACAGAGGAGGAGATGAACAAGTGGGTTCGCAGTATCTGTCAGATCTGTGGCTTCAACCAGTCTGAGGAGAACTCAGGTACGGTGAGCGTTATGTCTGGAATATGAAGTGTCTCACATGTCAGATTGCTCTAGAAAGGAGGCTAGATCCAACCTCTTCCCCTTGGGGATCTAGCTTTGCTGGTAGGTTGGAGTGGGAGCGAGGAGGCTGGGTCCTGATCCTCTTCCTGCTGATGTCAATTGGAGCAGGAATGGGCCTTTTAAGTGCTAAATGGGATGCTGTCACCAGTGTTCCCCCTGCCAGGAGTTCCGTAGTCCTCTCAGCCCTCCAGCACTACGCTGACCTCCACAGCATGGCAGCAGGTTCTGAGCCTGCCTGCTCCCTAATTACTTCTCACTGTAGCTTTCTGTCTTCCACACTTTCCCCAACACTGAAGCTCTCAGTGTGCCATTTCCAGAAGTCTATTTTGATCATTTCTTCCATGGCAGCCAATGGAAGGGCTTGTGGTTCAAGGCACTGAATCTGGACTCAAGAGCGACGGGCTCTGCGGCAAGTCTCCTGGATCAACTCTGGCGAGTCACTAAATCGCTTTCTGTGTTCAGTTCCCATCAGGAAGGCCCTTCTCTACCGAGGTGATGAGTGACCTTATGAAACGGAGAGTAGAGCCTGGAGACATCTGAGGGGTTTAATGGGCTTAGTTAGCTGAGGTTTAACATGCTAGGTAGCTCAGAATAGCATGCAGGGCTGTCCTTAGGAACATGCAGAAAACACAGCTGCGTAGGGCACTAAACTGGGGGCACCAGTGGTGCGTAGGCCTATGGCCACTGCTGGGATGGGGAAGCAAGGAGCGGGCAGCACTGGCTCCAGTGGCCAGCCCTTTCCCCAGCCTCCCCAGGGGCTGCAGCCAACCGCTACTTGCCAGACGTTTTTCCTTCCAGCATAAGAAGAAAACACAGCCTGTCTCTGACTGGCTGCACGGCTCCCCATGCTCTGCCAACAACCCGCGGCTCATGTTGCTCCCTGCCCGGCATCTCCAACCTACAGGCCTGTCAGGCACCCAGCCCTGCTCCTGGCCCTGCAGCTCCTGCCCACAAAGCCTCACATCCCTGAGCATGTCCCCCACACCGAGCAGCCATCCCCCATCTTCCACAGGGGTGCAGGTGCCCAGGCTATGTAGGGCACCAGGAACCACAGGAACAGCCCTCATGGCATGCAACAGAGCACATCCTTCATAAGACATTTGCTTTCCCATTGTTCTACCTCTCTGTCAAAGACTTCTCAGGTATATTTTCTACATTCCCAGTCATTGCCAGCAGGCTGGTGACGGGCTCTGGGACTGGGCAGTGGGAGGTCCTCTCCTTCAGAGGTTTCATTTAGCTGATTGACATGGGTGAGATCAAATGGAGGAGACCAGCTAGTGGGGACAGATTCTAGAAGAAACGTTGTGTTCTGTCCATGTCAGAGAACCCACCTCTACAGTTGACACCCATGTTGGCAGGCTTAGCCAAGGAGGGATTGGGTCAAGGGGATCAGTTACTTTCACATCCCTAAACATGGTCTCTCCTGGACCCAGGTGAGACACTGGCGGCAGTTGATAGATAAAAGCTGGCGGTGTTCTGCCTAATTGGAGAGGCACATTTGATTCACTAGCACTAAAGACATCCCTCCCATGCACACAATACTGGTGTTTCCTGATTTGTGCTGGTGTTGCCACCTGATGGGCTTCTCTGATTTTGTCTGAGTTAACCAGAGAGTGTCTCTCCAGACCTGCCATAACAGCAGAGCCCCTGTCAGTGTTCCCCACCTGCACTGGCTGAACAGGGATGTGTCTTTTCAATGTCACATGTCCACCTTCGGTAGCTTGGTGAAAAGATGCTGCAAAGCCATTCATGTTACCGTGCAAGACAGGCATCTAAAAGGGTATTCATTAGAAGCCAGGCTGAAAGAAAGACAGTGCTGTCTGAAAAGTGGCACAGGCTGCGATCTTCTGGCATCAGGAAGATTCTGTCATTGTCTCCCAATTCCATTATTGTTTATAATCTCTGCTGGCAGCCCCAGTGCCTTTTGGGTACATATCTAACTCTGACATAAGGGCATTTTTGGGGCGGGCCTAACTTAACAAAAGTCAACTTCCAACCTGTCTTGGAGTGCAGTGGCAATCAGGACTGTTGGGGGAAAAATTTAAGAGCAGCAGCTCATCATGAGCCCAGTGCCAAGGATTAAGGGTGGTGTAATATGACAATCAAAAACTCCCTAGTAGAATGGCATGGATCCATAGGATCAGGGCCACACCCCCACTTCTAGACAGTTTCTGGGACGGACCCCTGCAGTGTGCCAGACAGGCCCCCAGGGAGTCCCACTCTTCTTTCAGGTCATTCTCACAGCCTCACCACCTCCTTGCCTCAAGTGTCTGGGCCCCAGCACCCCTGCTTCACACCGTGAGTTTAACTGAGCTAGATGCCCGGCAGACACATGTCCACTCCTCAGGGACAAATGCACCTCAGCAAGTATTTGCACTGGCACCCCAAGCAGCATTTCCAAAACAGAGCAGCATTTGTTAGTCAGCTGGACACGGCGCTGGAACACCTGAGGTTAGCGGAGCGTTAAAGCGTTCTGATCTAGCGGAAGCAGTTCACCAGCCAGGCTGAGGTGAACTCCACATCAGGCTCTTTATCTCTTTCTGACCTCCTTAGTCAATACTCTTTTAGAAACTGACTCTTTCTTCCCTGCCAGTTGCCTCCCAGTCCTTTGTTCTCCAGGCGGGGCCAGGCTGAGTTCACAACTCCCGCTGAGAGATGGGGAAAAGCTCCTTCCTCTGGCTCAGGTTATATTTTACTAGATGTGTCCATGTTCTGACCATTGGGGTTTTCCATTGTCTTCTTGCATTTTCCATGGCCTTGGGTTGGCCATGGACAACCCTCTGACTGACCCACATTCATTCTGCTCAGATAGCTGGTTGATACACACACTTCCCTACAGCCATGGCTATACCCAAGGTATGGAGACACAGCTGCATCAGTATACCTGTGTTGCCGTAAGCTCTTTAGGGAAGCAGCTCGAAGCTGATGGGAGAGCTCTCCCATCAACTTCAGCTGGTCCATCCCCAACGAGCAGCAGCACCTCTGCTGGCAGGAGAAGCTCTTATCATCAACATCGTGTTAATACCAGCTTAGGTTGGAGCATCTCCTTCTGCTCACAGGGGGTGATTTATTCATAATCTTGAGCGATATAAGATATGCCAACACAGCACTGCACAAAACCATTGGCAGAAGGAGCAGGGCCTAGGGCACTCAGCCCTTAGGGCCATGGTACTGGGACCCCCCCCCCACCCCGACTCCCTCCCAGCCCTGCTCAGCTGGAGCTGCGCTGCCGTGGCAATTTAAAGGGGCACAGAGCTCCAGCCACCGCTGCTGCTACTTTGGCAGTGGCTGGAGCTCTGGGCTTCCTGGAAAGCCCGGGGTTGGGGGCAACCACCTCCTTTGCCTTCCACCCCCCACGCCACCCCCTCCATCGACAGGGCTGTACCGACATAAGTGGTAGAGGAGACGTACTCTGTGTCTCTTGGACTGTCCTGAGAGCAGATTTAATCCCGTTCCTTCCTACCCCACCCCCCACCCTCGGCTCCCTGACAGATATCGATGCAAAGTATAGGCAGAAACTGAGGCATGCACAGGCTTCATAAAAATATTACCAAAAATTCCCACTTTGTCACACAAGAATCATGAAGTCACTGTCCTATCTTCTCTCAAATCCTCCTTAAAACCAACCTGTGTGATGCCTACATATCCCTCCCCTGTGGCATTTTTCTGGTAAACTCTGTTAGGTTGTTACCTCATCCTTTCAGCCAACTTCACCCAACACCCTACTTTTCCCTTCTCTCCATCCGACGCATCCGACCTGTTACACAGATTGTAAGCTCTCCAGGGCAAGAGCTATCTTATTTGCTACGTGTCTAGAACAATGAGGCCCTACCAGTTGCTTGGGCTTCACAGATGCTATCATGATAATGCAACCAATAATAGTCTCCAACTTCAATTCATTTTGGTCAATAATGGAGCAGCTGCAATTTGCACAAACTAAAACCCTGCCAAAAGGTTGTCAGGCAGGATATCAAACAAAGCCTCACAAGAGCACAGCCCCAGCCTTCAGCGGCTGACGCATGAAACAGGACATCACCTTGGCAATGACTGTGTATGAGTGGTATAAAGAACCCTCGATAATCTTACAAACATAAACGTACAAAGAAAGGTCAGGCTAAATAAATTTCATCCCGATCTGATGATAATTCATGGTCGTCAGGATCCAGCTTATGAGCAGACACCTTTTTCAAGAGCTAGAGCAGACCCAGTTATAGGACCTGTTTGGGTTACGTTAAACTGGAAGAAATTTCACTGCAGCCAGACTTTTTCTATTTAGCAAAATTAGCCAGCTGCAGGAGAATCAATAAATGACTTAAGTGAAGTATAAGTCTGGAAATTACCAGCCTTGGACTGAAAACAAGCCTGTGCTTATGAATAAACCCATTGCCGGGAGTGCACTGTTAAACTGCAGAGGTCCAAGAGTAGGTCTCTGTAGGGCCCTGGAGTGACATGAGCTGAAGAGGAACAAAAATCTGTTCCTGACACAAAATGGCTGTTGGCAGGAAAGGAGCCCATTCAATGCAGACCCAGCCTGCCAAGCACGATTTCTGTCTAAAAATGGGCTATGATGGTCTGCAGTGTCAAACTCAGCAAACACACCCCTATGCATTAGTACAGACAGGCTCAAATTCTCTTTTCGCCAATGAATTATTCAGAGTTTTCAATAAACCGGCACTGGTGTTATTAAAAAAACACAACCCCCTTTCCCCCTAAAGCCAGCCTACCCCTTGTAACTGCCACAGCTGCTAACTGAAAGGCAGTGCATGGAGAGGCCCTTGCTACATAGAACCAGCTGAGGGGTCCCAATTCTGGCTCTGAACCCTCCCATTTCCATCTAGGGACCTGGGCCCTTTACTCCAGCAGAACATAGACTTTGCAGTTCACTGAATGCAATGCGACAGTGTGATGTGCAAACTTTAAAATGCTGATCCCAGTCTCAGGCCTTATTAATCCATCCTGGAGCACAATCAAGTCCATACCAAATTTACCTGCCTTAGTGATGAATGGACATACAGTGAGTATCCACGTTGTACTGTTCCCATGACATCAGGGATTTGGGCCAAGGAAGAGAGTTCCGATCTATTATTGTTACATTATCTATATGTGGCGCATTTGCTCCATGTATTGCACTGATTGATGGTATAGAGAGGTCATGGGACTTACCCACAAGCACAGAACGAGTCTGATCCCAACTGGCAAATAACCCAGGTCTCCTGGTTCCCGACCCGTGTCTCATCCAGTGGAACAAACAGCCTTTCCCTTACACACCTGCATCTCTGCTGAGAGGCCAGGATGTACGGTATCACTGGGAGTATGCTGGAATCCTTCTCCAGGCTTTGCCAGTGGTCACAGATATAGAACAAGTCCTGATCATTAATCTGTTCAACCAGCCACACAGCTCTGGAAGATGGCAAGTAAATCACAGTTCCATGGGTGGCAGTGTTAGCTTGCAGTTAGATCATAACACAGGGAGCATCCTGGGTCTCTTCCCCTTCTCTTACTCAGTGACATTGGGCCGGCCATCTGAACTCTTCGGTGCTCAGTTTCAGACACTTGTGAAATTATTATTACCTGTTCTGCCCTAATGCGCAGGGCCCCTGCCAGGGATCCCCGGAGACTCTCCTTAATCTTGGTCAAAATTCTTTCACCAGATCTTCAGTGAGTGTAAATGGGTGTAGCCAAAAGCCAAGACACTGGGACTCTGCTGATTTTTGCCAGCTGATGAGCTGGTGCAGTGGGACCTAAACTTAGGGTGAGACTCAAGCTAATTTTATTGCAGCAGCAGGAGTGGTCCCTGATTATGACCCCTTGTGTCAGGAGATGGTTCTGCAGCTCCTCTGGGTCTTGCAGTAATTTGCACACACCCAGGAGGAGGTTTAATGTATGAAAGTTCCCCCTTATTTGTCTCATTTATCACGTGTGCTCTAAACACGCCCCTGAGACCCATACCCCTCCTCTCCTCATCCCGGCAGTCCCACAGCTCTCCTGAGTAGTGCCTGTGCAGTGCTTTAGGCAAGGGTCCCCCTTCTTCATTCAGAAGTCCCATCACTGTCCTGCTTGGGACCTGTGCTGTGACAAGTGACAGCTTCCCCCAGCCTACTCATAGCCCACTCATAGCCAGTGTCCAGCTCTAAACAGTTCTCCCCCTTGATTCAGAGAGACCCCAGCCCTGCTGCTGGGGCCAGGCTGGCAGGCAGGCCCCCTCTTCTGCGTGCTGCCTGTCCGCTGTCCTCCTTTGCCTCTCTGGAGCTTCACCTTTATTATCAGGCCAAAATTGCTTTAGCCACAGGACGTGCCTATCATATGGCTGTGACAACTTTCCCCAGGAAAGCTGAGGGAGGCACAGATGGGGCCGGACCTATTACCTCTTAATTGATCCAGTCACCCTGTGACAGTTCCCACTCTTGTTGTATGGGTGTGTATGCGCCTGGTCAGCGTGCAGGGTGGGATGGCCCTGCAGGTGTTTTGAAGTACGGACTAATAACATTTCTTGTATGTTATGTAGTGAAGGGTTCGTGGTTTTCCTTCATACCTTTGCTGGCCCTTCTTAATAGACAATATTAGCTTCATTTATGTTAAATTCATTGCTACTCTTCAGCAGGACTCTCAGGGACACGGCAGAAGGAATACAAGCTCATTGTTATTTTATTCTATTTCTAACCATCTGTATTTGCCTTGCCCCAGTGGGCAAGCAGCCTGATCTCAGCTGTGAACTGCACTTTCTCATAAATTCTCTTTAGTTGGGTCGGGGGAGGAACCACTAAAGATAGTTCTTGTGTCATGAACCTTCCATAAGCTCACACGAGGGCTCCCGTCAAAACCCTACAAAGTTCTGTTTTGCAGATATGGGGTACGCAAGTGCCTTGTTTTGATTTTTTTTAAATAAAATGTGTATCTGGAGAACTCACGTTCACTTTTTGTAAGTGACTGTAAGGCTGTGTCTACACGTGCATGCTACTTCGAAGTAGCGGCGCCAACTTCGAAATAGCGCCCGTCACGGCTACACGTGTTGGGCTCTATTTCGAAGTTGAAATCGACGTTAGGTGGCAAGACGTCGAAGTCGCTAACCCCATGAGGGGATGGGAATAGCGCCCTACTTCGAAGTTGAACGTCGAAGTAGGGCACGTGTAGACGATCTGCATCTCGCAACATCGAAATAGCGGGGTCCGCCATGGCGGCCATCAGCTGAGGAGTTGAGAGACGCTCTCTCTCCAGCCCCTGCGGGGTTCTATGGTCACTGTGTGCAGCAGTCCTTAGCCCAGGGCTTCTGGCTGCTCCTGCGGCAGCTGGGGATCCATGCTGCATTCACAGGGTCTACAACCAGTTGTCAGCTCTGTGGATCTTGTGTTGTTTAGTGCAACTGTGTCTGGGAGGGGCCCTTTAAGGGAGCGGCTTGCTGTTGAGTCTGCCATGTGACCCTGTCTGCAGCTGTGCCTGGCACCCTTGTTTCGATGTGTGCTACTTTGGCGTGTAGACGTTCCCTCGCAGCGCCTATTTCGATGTGGTGCTGCCCAACGTCGAAGTTGAATGTCGATGTTGCCAGCCCTGGAGGACATGTAGACGTTATTCATTGAAATAGACTATTTCAATGTCGCTACATCAAAATAAGCTATTTCGATGTTGGCTTCACGTGTAGACGTAGCCTAAGTGTGCATGATGCTGTACAGTAAGCAATAGACTGGACCTGTGCAGGGCACTGATCTAGGGCTTGGGAGACATGGGTACTAGTCCCAGGTCTGGTACTTTTTACAGTGTGACTTTGGACAAATAACATTGCCTTCCTCTGCCTCTGTTTCCATTCCCTTCTCCGGCCTATTTAGATGAAGAGAATGACTGTCTCCTACTATGTATCTGCATGGAACCTAGCACAAGGGAGCCCAGATCTCAGGTTGAGTCTTTCAGCTCTCCTGTAATGTGAACTATAACAATAATAACACATGCAAGGAAGAAGATGTGGTCTCTACCTCACATCTAGGGATCAGAATCCAGGTGGGAATAAAACTGGCTTTTAACATTTGTCTGAATTTAGGAGCAGGAACCTCACAGACAGTTTTAATAATCTAATAACATGGTTGAAAGGAGTTGGAGGGGTTTTATAGGTAGTTTTATTTCTTGACCGTGCTATCCCGTCATCTGTTGATGTCCTTTTCCCAAACCCTCTGGAGTGTGACCTTCCACTGCTTTTCTTGCCATGACTGTGAGAACCCTGGGAATGAAAGGCCAGGCTCACCACAGATTATTTTTTCTTTTTTGCAGGGGGAGCATTGGAGGGGAGTGCCTTAATGCCCCAGAGAGCTATGCCAGCAGGAGCTACAGCTCCTGAATGGGTCACCCAAACTGGACAGGTCAAAGGGTAGAGACCAGACAAATTTGGACCACCTCTCCCTGAGGTAAAAGGGGTTGGCTTAGGGTTGGCAACCGTGCTCCACCTAGAGTACAAGGGTTTAAGTCAAGTCAGCAGAATTCTTCTGAATGAACTGGGGTTTTCTGCCTCCTGTTGTCTTTTCAGGAGATCCTACCTGTGTTTCTTCCCCTGCACTGCATGCAACAGCAAGCGCTGCTGAGGTGAGATTGGGGGAGAGATGAAGGGCCCCTGAGTTACCTGTGGGCCTGACACTAAGGCTTTAGCATTAATGCCAAGGCACTTTGAGTCAAAGATGAGCTCAATCACCAGAAGACTTCTCTGTGCTCTTGTCTCACTGACCAGTAACCAACATCTACTTGTTAGGAACAGACTGAGTATCTTTTGCTGCACTGCTGGGAACAGGAAGAAGATTAATGGGGAGAGAGCTGGCCTGGAAAGGTAGGAGTGTCCAGCTCTCCTGAAGGAATCCTGCAAGTTGTCTCATTGAAATCAATCAGCAAAATTCACCCCAGTGGGCAGAGCGTGGAGGATCAAGCCCTGTCTCTCCATGTCCAGCAGGCTGCTTCACAAATGTAACAGCCATTTCTTTGTCTAAAGGAACTCATGGGTGCTCACATGTAGGCTGAGGACACCAGCCTGCAACCAGACAGAATCAATGGCAAACCTGCCACACAGGACACAAAGGAGAGTTGGTCTGGGCCACTGAGGAAGGTCTGAGGGTGAGGCACAGCAGAGGGTTCTATCTTTGGCTGGCTCTCCAGCTCAACGGGCAGGACATTCCCGGAAAGGGGTGCTGGGAATACCAGACTCTTGCTGTTGAGCTGCATCTTCTTACTGCTCCGTGCTCTTAGCTATATACCGATGCAACCTCAAAATTTCAGGAGCTGTTAGGAAATTTTCAGCCCTTCTTGGCTTTAAAGTAAAAGTTTTGGTAGTGTCCTGCTCTAGCACCCCCAGAAGAAATGTCTGTCTCTCATAGCTTCCTTCTTGTCTGTATGATCTGGAATCTGGATGCTCTTCTTTTCATGAGTTTTTGTGAGGGGCTGTGAGATTATCTGGAATAAAGCCACACCTGTGTCAAGCTGGATATGGCATTCTTCTCTGGCTACCCCATGGCAGTGTATGGGATTACTGATCGCTGTTGGCAGTGCCTTTTTTTGAAAAAAAAAAAAGAGGTGCCCGTACTCAGCTGGCCACCTGCCCCAACCCTCAGCCAATCCCACAGCTGGGGCAGCTGAGGTGCAAGTACTCAGTGCCCGCAAGTACCAGCACAAAAGAAGTACTGTCTGTTAGAAGAGCTTCTGTAGCCCAGTCAGAGAGGGCTGCATTACAGCCATGGGCCCAGCAGAGAGAGAGCGAGACACTGCATGCAAAAGTCGCTTTTCCTCTCTAAAATGGTTCAGTGTCGCCAACTTTGCTTGACGTATTTGGTGACTTTTCTAAAGCCCCCAGGCCTGGGAGTCACCTGTTTGTGTGAGACTCTAAACGTTGATCAACACGAAGTATGTCTGTAGCCCTCGCAGTTGTAAAGGTTGAAAAATGTGACTCCTAATGATTTAAACTAGACAGCCTATAACAATGATCCTAAATTTACCGTAGGGTAAACCTTATAATTACTGCACCTGACTGGCTAAGAGTTATGCACGTGGCTTGTCTGCACTAAAACGGGTCATTGTTTTTGTTACTTCATCTCAGACTCACTCATTTGTTCATCTCATCTACCCCCCTCAGTCTCTTCTTTTAGACCGTACACCCCTGAACAGAGGGGCTGACAGCCTCAGTGGGCCCTGGGCAAGGAGGGGGGACTGCCCTGTGCCCTTGAATGGGTGGAGCCTTAGGCAGGAAGGGCAGGACTGTGGCAGCCAGCCTTCAGCACTCCCCAGACTGCAGCATGCTCCCCAGCCCTCATTGCTTCTCCAGCAGTGATTTAAATGACCCAGGGCTCCAGACACTGCTGCTGCTGCAGTAGCTGGGAGCACTGGTCCCTTTTGTATTGCCAGGCCCTAGAACAACTGCCCCCTTCACCTCCTGCATCAGTGGGCCTGCTCCTGAAGTCAGAGATTGTCATTCAGCACAGTGGGGTTGCATTATGAATGTTAATTAGCAGTAATGGTGATGTGCACAAAAAAGACTTGAGATGCGATGGGGAATACATATGGCCCAGAGATCCAGGAAGACTCGTCCAGATGGCAGGAGCTACAGAAAAGTATATAAGAACATAAGAACAGCCATACTGGGTCAGACCAAAGGTCCATCCAGCCCAGTAGCCTGTCTTCTGACAGTGGCTAGTGCCAGGTGCCCCAGAGGGGGTGGACCAAAGACACGATCAAGTGATTTGTCTCCTGCCATCCATCTCCAGCCTCTGACAATCAGAGGCCAGGGACACCATTCCTACCCTTGGCTAATAACCTTTTATGGACCTAACCTCCACGAATTTATCTAGCTCTTTCTTAAATTCTGTTACAGTCCTAGACCTCACAGTCTCCTCTGGTGAGGAGTTCCACAGGTTAACTATGCGCTAAGTAAAGAAGAATTTTCTTTTATTAGTTTTAATCCTGCTACCCATTAATTTAATTTGGTGTCCTCTAGTTCTTGCATTATGGGCACAAGTAAATAACTTCTCTTTATTCACCCTCTCCACACCTGTCATAAATTTATATACCTCTATCATGTCCCCCGTCAGTCTCCTCTTTTCTAAACCAAAAAGTCCCAATCTTTGTAGCCGCTCCTCATACGGGACCTGTTCCAAACCCCTAATCATTTTAGTTGCCCTTTTCTGAACCTTTTCCAGTGCCAGATATCTTTTTTTAGGTGAGGAGACCACATCTGTACGTGGAATTTAAGATGTGGGCGTACCATAGATTTATATAGGGGCAATAAGATACTCCTTGTCTTATTTTCTATCCCTTTTTTAATGATACCTAATATCCTATTTGCTTTTTTAACTGCCTCTGCACACTGTGTGGATGTTTTCAAGGAACTATCCACAATAACTCCAAGATCTCTTTCCCCAATTAGTTATAGCTAAATTAGCCCCCATCATATTGTAAGTATAGTTGGGGTTATTTTTTCCAATGTGCATTACCTTACACTTATCCACATTAAATTTCATTTGCCAGTGTACAGGATATGTGGAAGGCCCAAAAGCAGATACTGCTGGCAGAGCAGAAGGAGGTGTGTGAAGGGGGAGACGATTAATGAAGCAAGTGAGGGGGAGGTTTTAGAATCCAGGAGAGGTTCAAACAGTTCAATGGATGGAGACGGCAACTCCTCTGCTTTCCCTCTATATCCTCCCATGAACATTTGAAGTTCAGTACCCTCAGAAACACCAACCTCATACCTTGCAGCTTCACAGGCTTCAGTGAGTGACAGGGCTCTGTAGCTACGTCTACATGTGAACACTACATTGAAATAGCTTATTTCGATGTAGCGACATCGAAATAAGCTATTTCGATGAATAACGTCTACACGTCCTCCAGGGCTGGTGTTGGGCAGCACTACATTGAAGTAGGCGCTGCAGGGGAGCGTCTACACACCAAAGCGGCCCACATTGAAATAAGGGTGCCAGGAGCAGCTGCAGACAGGGTCACAGGGTGGACTCAACAGCAAGCCGCTCCCTTACAGGGCCCCTCCCAGACACACTTGCACTAAACAGCACAAGATCCACAGAGCCGACAACTGGTTGCAGACCCTGTGCATGCTGCATGGATCCCCAGCTGCCGCAGCAGCAGCCAGAAGCCCTGGGCTAAGGGCTGCTGCACACGGTGACCATAGAGCCCCGCAGGGGCTGGAGAGAGCATCTCTCATCCCCTCAGCTGATGGCCACCATGGCGGACCCTGCTATTTCGGTGTTGCGGGACACAGATCGTCTACACATGCCCTACTTCGACGTTCAACATCGACATAGGGCGCTATTCCCATCTCCTCATGAGAATAGCAACTTCGACGTCTCGCCACCTTATGTCAATTTCAACTTCGAAATAGCGCTTGCCACGTGTAGACATGGTGGGCGCTATTTCGAAGTTGGCGCGGCTACTTCGAAGTAGCCAGCAGGTGTAGACACGGCTTGTGAGTGATAGTGCAAAGGTGACAGGAACCAAAACAGCTACTCTGGAGTCCTTGCTCTGTGGCTGCTGGCGCCTTTTGTGCTGCCAAGCTGAATTCATATGCCGGGGAAACACTAAAAGCAGCAGCGAAGTCCAAGTACTTCCTTGCTATTGTGCCTGGCATATGTTCATTTCTTTTTGTGCTAGCACTCACCATGCAGGGCACTGGGGGATATGGAAACCATGTGTGGTTTGAAGGGTGGTAGCCAAACATAGCAGGCTAAGGCTTGTTTTTCAAAAGGGAGCAGAACAGGTGGGCATGGAAAAATGTGTGTGTTCCTATTCTGCCCCACAAACCCTATCATTATCTAGTTACCTGGGCACAGGTATATTTACCCAGCTGGCATGTCCTCGCTGAGGACCTGCAGACAATAAGGGTGGCAAACCACCTTTCATTGATTGTAGTTGCAAAACTACCAGTGCTTGAATGTTCAGCCCTTATTGCCTAAGGCCTTTTTGCAGACAAAAAAGTAAAGGCCACAGATTTCACACGTAGGAGTTTGGCCCTTACCCCTGTATTTAGATGCCTAAATGAAACTGCCCTGACCATTTTGGGAGAATGGGGCCTCACAATTTCCATTGATTTATAACATTTTCAATGGGAGATGGCTTCAGCTTGCACTGCAAGGACACAGCACCTTTGAAAATCAGCCCATTTTAATTTCGAAACCAGTGGTTAGCTGAATTCTTCCCCTTTTGTATCATGTATACCACGCACTGGTCAGTAGAACATAGTTTTATCTACCTTCTTTGGCATCTGTCTCCCTCCAACAGTCAACACTTCCTTCCCATAACAGAAGAGGAGGTTTGTCTTTAGAACACTCCAAAGAGCTGATTTGGGGGAGGGCGATTTGTGTATTTTGGAGCTTGCTTTGGCTAAAAAATATCCCAAAAGTTTGTTTGAGTCCAGCTTCTCCCTCCTCTCTAACACATACTAGCCAGGTGCACAGCCGTGCTCTCCATTGCTTCTGGTAGAGCACATGTTTTGAGTCTCATTTCTGCCCTAGGCCTGATCTAGAGTCCATTGAAGCCAAGGAAAGACTCCCACTGATTCTGGTCAATTTTGGATCCAGCTCTTAGCTGTCTCTCTAGTAACGTAAGAAACATAGCCAACCTAAAAGTCTAAGTCTCAAGAGTTCAAAATCATCATTTGAAGTTACGCTGCCCCTTTAAATTTGTTGTAAACTTTACTGACCCTGGGTTTCCTGAGTCACAAACAAGCAGTTATTTTAAGATCTTCGCACCATGCAGCTTTCATTTCAGTGTAAACAATACCAGAGATGGAGCAGTTTTGGCACAAAGTTGCTGCATTAAGTATATTGAAGTGGTGTTGCTCTTTTGGTTTTTCCCCCAGGGATTAGGTAGTTCAGGTGATAAATGAGGCACAACATTGAGACAAAGAGAGGGCCACAAACAAGTGTGGTTTTCTTCCTGAAAGAAAGAAAGAGTCACTATCAGTGTTATTGTTTGTTTATAATACCTTGGCTCCTATCAGCTGTTCTGCACTAACACAGAACAAAGGGTCACTCCCTGTGTCCTTGCAATATACAAGAGAGAACAGGTGGATATGGACAGATGGGGGAGTAAATAGGAAACAGTGAGATAATATTGGTTAGCATGATAGGCAGTGGTCTCAGCACATCAATAACTTAGCTGTTGCAAGTTTTGGCATGCTAGCTCCTCAGAGCCTTTCAAACCTTACAGCATCTCTTTGATGTAAATTTATTCTGTGTTCTGGAAAGGGATTCACTTGGGATTTAGGCAGGCTGTTCTGAGATGCATCCTGTTCATAATCTCAGTCCTGCACTGTCCAGCACTCTGAAGCTGTGTCTATACTTGCCTTCTTTTGAAACAGGCATGCAATGAAGGCAATTGAAAATGCAAATGAGGCACTGATTTACATATTTGGCACCTCGTTTGCATATTCTTCTTTCAAAAGAAAAAAAGCTGTATAGATGGGGCTCTTTCAAAAGTAAACCACATCTTCAAAAGACCCCTTCTTCCTATTTTGTGTCAGGAAGGATTCTTTTGGAGATGGGATTTACTTTCGAAAGACCCTGTCTACACTGCTTTTTTTCAGAACCACCCCTGCCTTTGGAAGTTAAAACAGCTGATCAGCATTTAGCAACAGAACTGGAAAAGCAGCACTGGCAGTGCAAAGCAGAGTGAGAGGCACTTTGGGAATAATCCAGCCAGTATAAAACTCACAATCCAGTTCCCCTTTATTTCGTTCCCAAAGGACGAATCCTCTAGTAGCCAGAGCCTGGGGAGTCTGAACTGTGTCTGCATTGACTTCAGTGCAGTCACTTCTGATTCACATCAGACTGAGATCAGAATTGGGACCTGTATAATACAGACTACCAGGGATGGTTGGATATGACTGTCAGGGAAGCCTGGCTGGCGTTACTGATGCAGAGCTGAGGCATCATACATCTCCCCAGGAATCAGACCCATCAAAAGAAAGCTGGGGACCTTGGTAGGCCATGTTTGCTGTGCTCCCACTTCCAACAAGTTCATTTTATTTATACAGGTGTTACAGATGTCAGGGGTAGGACCTGAGCTTGGGGCCCACATACAGTTGTCTACCGCATTCCAGGCTCCAATTAACCCTGAAGTGACTGTGACTTTTTCAGTGCTCAAGGAAGGACCAGCTTCCTCTACCCCTATTGTACAGTGGCTCTTATGTTCTGCATCCCTCCCATTCTGCCTTGCCCCCTTCCCATTGTGACACTGGCTTCTGGCTACCTCACTATATTCAGTCTTTGCGAATCCATCTCTCTCCATTCCCTAGTTCAGCAGCTCTGATATTTTGTACTTAGCCCCTTGAGGTCTCCTTTGCCCCCAGTGCATGTATATTCCACTAGGCCACAGTCTCCAAGTTGTACATTCTGCACTCTGGGCAGTCAAACAAGTATGTAAATCATGTAATGGGCTATCAAAATGAAACAGAGGTCAGGTAGCACTTTAAAGACTAACAAAGTAATGTATTAGGTCATGGCTTCCCAAACTGGGGACCGTCCCCCCCGGGGGGGCCTGAAGAAATTCCAAGGGGGGTGTGAGCCAACCCAGCCCCCACATCATTCCCCCCCACCCTAAGAAAGAGCCAGCCCTTGCTTCCAGCTCTCAGTCCCTGCGTTTCACATGGGCGACCAGGCACAGCCACTCTAAAAAGCAGGCAGCCAGCGAAGGCCCACGTGGAGCTAGCTGCATGCTGCAAAGGTGACTGAGTGTGGGTTGCAGGGGGAGGAAGATGAGGGGCTGGCAGTGCATGGCTTAGGGGGAGGGGAGGGGCTCAGGCAGGTGGCTGGGGCAACTGGCCTGCAGTAAAAAAAAGAGGTGGGGGGGGCGTGAGGGTTTCTCAAAACTCAAAAAGGCGGCATGATGCTGAAAAGTTTGGGAACCGCTGTGTTAGGTGACGAGCTTTCGGGGGTCTTTAAAGCGCTACATGGCTGCTGGTTTGTTTTGATAGAATACAGACTAACACGGCTACCTCTCTGTCACTATGTCATGGGCTAATTGCATATAACCATAAACTGGCCTCAGCCCCTCTTGCTGCTGGCAATGGCAGCAGTGGGACGTGAAGCTGCCCAAAACTCGACTGCTGTGTTTGGGGAGGGTGTGGAGGGGCCTGCTGGGAGGAGGGTGCTCCAGTGTTTGGGGTGAAGCAGATCTGGAAGAGGTGTCTGGGGAGCCGGTCAGGAAGCAAGGGGAATTGAGATATCTGGTGGGGACAGGCTGAGGGGATGAGTAGGGCTGTCTGTGGCCATTACTGGAGTCCTCTCCTTATGTTCCCATTTAGCTCTGCTAGCTCTTTCTGCTTTCAGGGCCTGCGCCCCCTCCTGCTCCTTCCCCCTCAGATCCAGCAGCAAAAGTAACAGGCACGTATTTGCTTAAGTATTACAAGGGGATGCCCTCATCAGGTACCCATCAGAGACAAGTAAGATCCAGCCTCAGTGGGTGGCATTTGATAGTGTGTGTGCACTTGTCTTTTCTGCCTGAGCCTGATCTGGGGGCAGAAGATCCTAACTATCATTGCAGAATTGCATAGTGCAGAGAGAGAGAGATTGTGTAACAAGTCTGATGAAGTGGGTCTTACCCAGAAAAGCTCATTACTTGATAAATAAATGTGTTAGTCTTTAAGGTGCTCCGTGACTGCTTGTTTTCTATGGAGCTACAGACTAACGCAGCTACCCCCTCTGAGAAATAACTGTATTTTTAATAGTAACAGAGAGGTAGCCGTGTTAGTCTGTATTCTAATAAACAAGCCAGTACTTAAAATACCAACAAAATAATGTATTAGGTGATGAGCTTTCATGTGGCAGACCCACTTCCTCAGATCTGGCTTATATTTTTAAAGCTAAAAGTTTCAGGTGGCTTTTCATATCATGACATTTTTTTCAAGCTGCCTTATCTAACAGTGAATTTCCTCCATTTCTTTGTTTGTTCATTTATGTTTTGGTTTGGTTTTCATGCTGATCCCTGTAAGCTCTCAAAATCAGTGGCATTTTAGAGACCCTGAGCCTCATTCATTAAAGCATGAGATGAAAGCCAGGACAGACTTAACTGATTTCCCAAACCATGATATATATTTGTTTACTTTTTCATTGTTTTCTTAGCTGAGTGAGAAAGAACCCTAAACTAAAAACAGAGATAGTTCTCACAAAGCCATCAGACAAAACCACCAGGCCCAGATAGGCTGGGAAATAGTGGCTTCATGGCACTGCAGATTTACTTGAACTTTCAGTGACATTATTTGGTGTTTCTTTCCTGTTTGATCTTATTTATGTGTGTAATATCATTTATTACTGACTTTATCCATAAAGATAACACTGCTTCCCCTCGCCAGCTTCAGAGTTCTCAGAGGTGATGACTCTGCATATATCAGTTGAGTTTTTTTTAAACGTATTGACATTTCAATGGCATTATTATTTTTATTATTATTATTATTATTATTATTATTATTATTATTTGTTACATGAATTGCTGTTCTATCGAGCTCTCACAGACCAAGCTCCAATTGTGCTAGGCTCTGCATAAATATAAAACTCAAAAATGATCTCTGTTTCAAAGAATGTATTAGAGGTTGAACCTCTCTAATCTGGAACTCTCTTATTCAGCAAAATCCGTAATCCGGCATGAATTTAGTTAGCCGGATGACCACTTATCATGGGTGCAGCCAAATTTCCCGCAGTCCAGTAGAGTTTGTTTACTGCCACCAGTTCTGGCTCTCAGTGTTCTGTGCTGTAATTGACCCCTAAAAGTCTTCTAAGAGCCCAGAAAGCAGTTGGTAATGCTGCTAGACAATACCTATCTTCTGTAGTCCAGCAAATTCTCTCTTCTGGCTCCAGTCAGGTACTGAAGGTGCCGGATTAGAGAGATTCAACCTGTATCTAGATAGAGAATATAAGCATTAGCGTTTTGTTTCTTCTGGCATAATAATGCCTTCTGAGGCAGATCCAATCAACATGACTGAAGCTATGGCAATTTACATAAGCAGAGAACCTGGCTCTTTGTGCTTAATCATTTACAATATAGACCAAAAAGCATATTAAATAAAGATGTGGGGTCAAATTTCCAAGCATTCAGTGCCTATAATTGGGGTTGTATTTTTAAAGGAGCTCAGTTCTCTGCTCAGATACCTACATAAAAACATCCAGATTTTGAAAAAGCCTCCAGCTCCCTCTTCAACACTTACAACCGGATTTTCCAAAAGACTCAAAGCTCAACATGCACCCAATGTGTTGAGCCATTTTGCCAATCAGGTCACCCAGTTGAGTGTCTAAATGGGTGCTGAGCAGAGCCAGATTCTCCTTCATTGACTTCTGTGCTGTTATTCCTGATTGACACCATTGTAAGAAAGGTCAGGATCATGCCCGTAGAGCTTAACAGTTCTTACTTTCTCTGCACTTCTGTAGCCACTTCCCTGTCTACGGGGATTGGAGTATCAAAATGAAAGGGGGACACCTGCCACTCCCTGTTCCCCACACATATCCGACCCCTCACCTCTTCTCCTAGGCTAGTCTGACAGCTTGGCTGGTCACGGCAACCAGCCAGACCCCACTCTGGCCTTCTGTTGCCTCCCACCTATGCTGGTCGTAGTGCCTCACTGGGACTATCACACAGCTCTGACTAGAAGCACAGCTGTAGCTGGTCTCCCTGTGGGCTGAGGGGAACAGACATAAAATGGAATATTTATTCATTCTGTTTCACGGCTCCAGAATTGAGGACAAATTGCTGAAAAATTGGATAATCCTGGGGTGGGGTGAGGGGGGGAACTAAAACAAGTAGTGTCTCAGTTCTCACCATGCCCACGATGATCTTAGAGAGCTTTCTCACTGCCCATGAAAGAAAATCACAGCTTTGTGTCCTTGGATTATTTGCCCTAGCTGCTACCACACTCTTCCTCCCCTAATCTACTCAGCCAGCCTTTCTCTCTTCCCTAGGTACCTGGCCATGGCTGCTCCTGAGCAGCAGTGAAGGCATTAATTTTAAAGGCTTGGGTTCAATCTCTTGCTCCACCGTTGAATCCTTGTGCTTCACCTTGGCCAGGTGTACACTGCAGACTTGTGGCAGTACAACTACTTCACACAGGACTGGTACTGATCTAACCGACCATGTAGACAGAGGTATGTTGGCAGGGAGCTTCTCCTGTCCACACAGGTACCACCTCTTGGGGAGATGGATTGCCCATACCACAATTCAGGTATCTCCAATTCCTGCAGAGGTAAGCATCCACTTTCTAGCTCTCTGTATGGTCATATGATGGAGAATGCTGTGGCAGAGACCTCTCAGGGAAGGGATCAGAAGAGGACCCCACTGACTGGAAAGCATGGGATGCATAATCCTAGGGATGGCAGTTCTACGACCACCACCCCCAAGAGAAAAAGATGGGTGGTAGTGGTTGGGGACTCCCTCCTAAGAGGGATGGAGTCATCCATCTGCAGTCCAGACTTGGAATCTCAGGAAGGTTGCTGCTAACCAGGAGCTAGAATCCAGGACGTGACAGAAAGACTTCCAAAAGTCCTCAAACCTGCGGATTATTACCTCTTCCTACTTCTCCATGTAGGAACCAATGACACAGCAAAGAACAACCTTGAGCAGATCACTGCAGATTACGTAACTCTGGGAAGGAAGATCTAGGAGTATGGAGCGCAAGTGGTGTTCTCATCCATCCTCCCTGTTGAAGGAAGGGGTCCAGATAGAGATCACTGAATCATGGAAGTAAATGTGTGGTTGCACGGGTGGTGTTGGAGAGAGAGATTTGTTTTCTTTGACCACGGGATTCTGTTTCGAGAACAAGGATTGCTAGGAAGTGACAGGATCCACCTAACGAAGAGAGGGAAGAGCATCTTCGCGGGCAGGCTTGCAAACCTAGTGAGGAGGGCTTTAAACTAGGTTTGTTGGGGGACGGTGACACCAACCCTGAGGTAAGTGGGGAAGGAGGAAGGAACAACAAAGGAGGATCCCTGGTTTGAAAGGATAAAGTAGGCCAATCAGCTCACTATACAAAGTGTTTGCACACAAATGCAAGAAGCCTGGGAATCAAACAGGCACAGCCAAAGAAGTATGAGGTGATTGGAATAATGGAGACTTGGTGGGATGGCTCATGTAACTGGAGCACTGTCATGGAAGGGTATATACTGTTCAGGAAGGAGAGGCAGGGGAAAAAAGGAGGAGGAGTTGCGATTTATGTGAGAGAGCAGTATGATTGCTCAGAGCTCCAGTATATGAAGGGAGAAAAGCCAGTTGAGTGTCTTTGGGTTAAGCTTAAAAAAGGAAGCAACAGAGGTGATGTTGTGTTTGTTGTGCGCTATAGGCCATCAAATCAGGTAGATGAGGTAGATGAGGATTTCTTCAGGCAACAAAGACAAGCTTCCAAATCACAGGCCCAGATTTTCAAGGGAGACTTTAACCACCCAAACATTTGTTGGGAGACCAATGCAGCAGCATACAGACAATCCAGGAAGTTTTTGGAGAATGTTGGAGATAACTGCCTGGTGCAAGTGCTGAAGGAACCAACCAGGGGCTGTGTGCAACTTGACCTGCTGCTCACAAACAGGGAAGAAATAATAGGAGAAATAGAAGTGGGTGGCAACAGGGCTGCAGCGATCATGAGATGGTAGATTTCAGGATTCTGACAAAAGCAAGAAAGGTAAGCAGTAACATACAGGCCCTTAATTTCAGAAAAGCAGAATTGGACTCCCTGAGAGAACTGATGGGCAGGATCCCCGGAGAAACTAATATGAAGGGGAAAGGAGTTCAGGAGAACTGGCAGTATTTTGAAGAGGTCTTACTGAAGGCACAGGAACAAACCATCCCAATGCACAGTAAGAAAAGCAAATATGGTAGGCAACCAGACTGGCTTACTAGGAAAAGACTTGGCAAGCTTAAACTCAAAAAGAATGGGTATAAGAAGTGGAAACTTGGACAGATGACTAAGGAGGAGTCTAAATATATAATTGGAGAATGCCAGGGAATAATAAGGAAAGCGAAAGCACAACTGGAAATGTGAAGGAATGTGAAGGGCAACAAGAAGGGTTTCTACAGCCATGTTAACAATCAGAGTTATCAGGGAGAATGTAGGGTATCCTGGATGAGGTGACAGATGATGTGGGAAAGGCTGAAGTACTGAATGTTTTTTTTTGCCTCAGTCTTCATGGGTATGGTCAGCTCCCCAACTATGGCACTAGGCAATGCAGTAGGGAAAAGAGGTGGTCAGCCCTTGGGGGAAAAGAACGGGTTAAGAGCAATTTAGAAAATCTAGATGAACACACATCCATGGGTCCATATTTAATGCATCCAAGGGTACCGAGAGAACTGGCAGATGTCATTGCAGAGCCTTTGGCTGTTATCTTTGAAAACTCATGGAGATTGGGAGAGGTCCTGGATGATTGGAAAAAAGGCAAATGTAGTGCCCACTTTGAAAAAAGGAAATAAGGACAATCCAGGGAACTATAGACTGTCAGCCGCATCTCAGTCCCTGGAAAAATCATGGAGGGGATCCTCAAGGAATCCGTTTTGGAGCATTTGGAAGAGGGGAAAGTGATCAAGGGTAGTCAATATGGATTCACCAAGGGCAAGTCATGTCTGACCAATCTGACTAGATTCTACGATGAGGTAACTGGCTCTGTGGATATGGGGAAGGCAATGCATGTGATATACCTTAACTTTAGCAAAGCTTTTGATACAGCCTCCCACAACACTCTTGCCCATAAGTTAATGAAGTATGGACTGGATACATGGACTGCAAGATGGACAGAAAGCTGGCTTGATGGATGGGCCCAACAAGTAGTGGTTAATGGCTCAATGTCTGTTTGATGGTCAGTTTCAAGTGGAGTGCCCCAGGGATCAGTTCTAGGGCTACTGTTCAACACAGAATCATAAAATCATAGAACACTAGGGCTGCGTCTACACGTGCACGCTACTTCGAAGTAGCGGCAGTAACTTCGAAATAGCGCCCGTCACGTCTACACGTGTTGGGCGCTATTTCGAAGTTGAAATCGACGTTAGGCGGCGAGACGTCGAAGTCGCTAACCCCATGAGCGGATGGGAATAGTGCCCTACTTCGACGTTCAACATCGAAGTAGGGACGTGTAGACGATCCGCGTCCCGCAACATCGAAATAGCGGGGTCCTCCATGGCGGCCATCAGCTGGGGGGTTGAGAGATACTCTCTCTCCAGCCCTTGCGGGGCTCTGTGGTCACCGTGGGCAGCAGCCCTTAGCCCAGGGCTTCTGGCTGCTGCTGCTGCAGCTGGGGGTCCGTGCTGCATATATAGGGTCTGCAACTAGTTGTTGGCTCTGTGGATCTTGCACTGTTTAATGAAAGTGTGTCTGGGAGGGGCCCTTTAAGGGAGCGACTTGCTGTTGAGTCCGCCCCGTGACCCTGTCTGCAGCTGTGCCTGGCTCCCTTATTTCGATGTGTGCTACTTTGACGTGTAGACGTTCCCTCGCTGCGCCTATTTCGATGTCGGGCTGCGCAACGTCGAAGTTGAACATCGACGTTGCCAGCCCTGGAGGACGTGTAGACGTTATTCTTCGAAATAGCCTATTTCGATGTTGCTACATCGAAATAAGCTATTTCGATGTTGGGTGCACGTGTAGACGTAGCCTAGGACTGGAAGGGAACTCGAGAGGCCATCGAGTCCAGCCCCCTGCCCTAACGGCAGGACCAAGGACTGTCTAAACCATCCCTGATAGACATCTATCTAACCTGTTCTTAAATACCTCCAGCGATGGAGATTCCACAACCTCCCTTGGCAATTTATTCCACTGTTTGACCACCCTGACAGTTAGGAACTTTCTCCTAATGTCCAACCTAAACCTCCCTTGCTACAGTTTAAGTCCATTGCCTCTTGAGCTATCCTGAGAGGCCAAGAAGAACAAGTTTTCTCCCTCCTCCTTATGACACCCTTTTAGATACCTGAAAACCACTATCATGTCTCCCCTCAATCTTCTCTTTTCCAAACTAAACAAGCCCAATTCTTTCAGCCTTTCTTCATAGGTCACATTCTGTAGACCTTTAATCATCCTTGTCACTCTTTTCTGGACCCTCTCTAATTTTTCCACATCTTTCTTGAAGTGCGGTGCCCAGAACTGGACACAATACTCCAGCTGAGTCCTAACCAGTGCAGAGTAGAGTGGAAGAATGACTTCTCATGTCTTGTTCACAACACACCTGTTAATGCATCCCAGAATCATGTTTGCTTTTTTTGCAACAGCATCACACTGTTGACTCATATTTAGCTTGTAGTTCACTATAACCCATAGATGCTTTTCTGCTCTAGTCAGAATCTCCCCATACTGTATGTGTGAAACTGATTGTTCCTTCCCAAGTGTTTACGTCAGACCATTTCTCCAATTTATCAAGATCATTTTGAATTATGACCCTATCCTCCAAAGCAGTTGCAATCCCTCCCAGCTTGGTGTCATCTGCAAACTTAATAAGCGTACTTTCTATGCCAATATCTAAATCATTAATGAAGATATTGAACAGAACCGGTCCTAACACAGACCCCTGCAGAACCCCACTTGTTATATTTTTCCAGCAGGAATGAGACCCATTAAGAACTACTCTCTGGGTATGGTTATCCAGCCGGTTATGCACCCACCTTATAATAGTAGCCTCATGTAAATTATATTTGCCTAGTTTCTTTATAACATCTTTATTAATGACCTGGATGAGGGGATGGATTCCACCCTCAGCAAATTTGCAGATGACACTAAGCTAGGGGATCAGGTAGAGTAACCCAGACAAATTGGAGGATTGGACCAAAAGAAATTTGATGAGGTTCAGCAAGGGCAAGTGCAGAGTCCTGCACCTGGGATGGAAGAATCCCAAGCACTGTTATAGACTGGGTACTAGCTGGCTAAGTAGCAGTGCAGCAGAGAAGGACCCTGGGGATTACTGTGAAAGAGAGGCTGGATAGGAGTCAACAGTGTGCCCTTGTAGTCAAGAAGGCTAATGGAATATTGGGTTGCATTAGGAGAAGCATTTCCAGCAACTAGAGAAGTTATTATGCCCCTCTACTTGGCATTGGTGAGGCCACATCTGGAGTACTCTGAATACAGTTCTGGGCCCCCCAGTATAGAAAGAATGTGGACGCATTGGAGAGGATTCAGCAGAGGGCAACAAAAATGATTAAGGGGCTGAAGCACATGACCCATGAGAAGAGGCTGAGGGATTTATTTAGTTTGCTGAAGAGAAGAGTGAGGGACTATTTAACAGCAGCCTTCAACTTCTTGAAAGGAGGCTCTGAAGAGGATGAAGAGAGACAGTTCTGAGTGGTGAAGGGTGGCAGAACAAGGAGCAATGGTCTAAAGTTACAGAGGGAGAGGTGTAGGTTGGATATTAGGAAAAACTGTTTCACCACGAGCATGCTGAAGCACTGGAATGTGTTACTGAGAGTGTTACCAAGAGTGGCGGTGGAATCTCCATCCCCTAGAGGTTTTTAAGTCCTGGCTTGACACAGTCATGGCTGGGATGATTTAGTTGGGATTGATCCTGCTTTAGGCAAGGGGCTGGACTAATTGACCTCCTGAGGTCCCTTCCAGCCCTAGAATTCTATGATTCTATGATACCAAGGGAAGCTCAGCAACCAGCTTAGCAGCATCTCCATTAAACCCTAGAGCAGCAGCTGCACCAGTGCAGCTATGCTGTTGTTGCTCTCTATGGGAACGTCTACACGCCAAAGTAGCACACATCGAAATAAGGGTGCCAGGCACAGCTGCAGACAGGGTCACAGGGCGGACTCAACAGCAAGCCGCTCCCTTAAAGGGCCCCTCCCAGACACAGTTGCACTAAACAACACAAGATGCACAGAGCCGACAACTGGTTGCAGACCCTGTGCCTGCAGCATAGATCCCCAGCTGCCGCAGCAGCAGCCAGAAGCCCTAGGCTAAGGGCTGCTGCCCATGGTGACCATAGAGCCCCGCAGGGGCTGGAAAGAGAGCGTCTCTCAACCCCTCAGCTGATGGCCGCCATGGCGGACCCCGCTATTTCGAAGTTGCGGGACGCGCAATGACTACACGGTCCCTACTTCGACGTTGAACGTCGAAGTAGGGCGCTATCCCCATCTCCTGATGAGGATAGCGACTTCGACGTCTCGCCGCCTAACATCGAAGTTAACTTCGAAATAGCGCCCGGCGCGTGTAGCCGTGACGGGCGCTATTTCGAAGTTAGTGCCGCTACTTCGAAGTAGCATGCACGTGTAGACACGGCTTATATGAAGACAACTCCTCGGTCTCTCTGTGCCTCAGTTCTCCAAGGAGATAACAGCATTTTCCTACCTCATGGAGGGGTATGTGAATATAGGGGGCACTCAAGTAATGCAACAAGAGCATGTAATTACCAGAGGTAAAACTAATTAATGCTTGTGTCAGACCAGGTGCCCTGAGGATGAGGCTTGGCTAGCCCCTTCCTCCCTGCTAATCCTGTGCATGTAGCCACTGGGATTTGACTGCCTGCTTCCCCCAAGCACTGCAAGAGCAGGGTGGTCTGCAGGCAATATGTGGTGTTCCACAAGGGGATATCTGCATCAGGTGAGGTGAGAGGTGAGATGGAAATTAGGAAGCCTATGTGGGCATTTGAAGGTGCAAACAGCTGCCTACATAGAAGCAACAAGCACGAAATTCTCCCGTGGATCAGCAAGAGGAACAAGTGGGACAGTCAGTGGTTCTGCGGGAACCTCAGCAAATAGCAAGTAGCTTCAAGATGTGCAGTGCACATGCTGATGTTCAGTTGAAATCAATGGCATTTATACCCATGCTTAAAGGCCAGTACATACTTAAGTCTGTAACTGACTGAGGCCAAGATGACAGGAGATTGCAGAGATGCCTCTGTCTTCAGAGGGCGTCAAAGAGAGACACTGGTGGAAACCAATTGTCTTCAATGGAGCTATTCCCAGTTTACACCAGTTTCAGGGAGAGGCATATAGGTAGAACCTGGTAAGATTAGAGCCCAACCCTGTATTTTCAGAATTATATAATGCATAGGGTCTCACTTTGCAGACTAAATGGCGTCAGGTTTTTTTTTTCCAAAGGATCAAACAACCACATGGATGTGAGAATAACCACAGTTCTATCAGATACATTTTTAGAAATTATCAGGGGGCATATTTATTAGTTCCCAAAGGCCAGTTAATCCACTATGAGGTTCTTCTCATACCTTTCTCTGAAGCATCTCTGACAACAGGGCACTAATTGGACCATCTTTCTGATCTAGTAGGACAAGTCCTGTGTTCCAATGGTAGTGTAATACAACTGGGGTCAAAACATGTTACAGCATGGTTTATTCTTCCCAGTGTTTGTGGGGAGAGAAAACTTTGTTACATGCTATCCATCCTGGGACCCATAGTTTTGCCCATCAGTTTGGTGCGGGGGGATAAGATGAATAGGTAAGAGACACCAAGTACTGAAGTCCACAGTGTCCCACAGACAGGGACAGAAGCCAAGAATCCTAGGAGCTAGTTTTCTGTTCTAACCATTAGACCACACTTCCTCCTTTGGTTGATAGTAAGTACTCCAGTTATATAGCATCCAGTTATTTTTATTAAACTACAAGTCTTACTGCTAAGGTGGGGAAGGAGGGAGTTCTCCCAAGTTCTACATGTGGAATCTGGGTTCTATAATAATGGAGTCGGTTTTGTGAAGAATGGGAAACAGAACAAGGTAGCTATCTGAGGGAAAACATTCCAATACATTACACTGTATTTATTTGAATAGCACTGGTAGTACCAAAGCAGTGAACTTGTGAACTTCCCTAAATGTTACTGATTATCTCAACTTAATTGTTTTCGTAGCAATTGTATCCATAGTTACTGCGGTGCCCTTGACTGGATTTTCCTACTGCTCTTAGAACTTGTCTACACTTGGAACTTAAAGGTAGCATGTGAATTTAAAATGCGGTAGCTTTCAAAGTGGAATAAGCTAAATGAGAGCTAAGGGCTCTTATTCCAGAATAAGGGCATCTACATATGGAGTTTTTTAGGGTAACTCCGTATGTAGCCAAGTTTTTAGAACAGGTAGCGAGCACCCAAAAGTCCATATGTTAGGAGCACAACACATATAGGACAAAATATTGAACATTTGACCATGTATTGATCAAACTGGTGGTAATCCGAAGTAAGTTCACTAAAATCAATGCAGTTACTTCACATTTACTATATGGGACTTTTGCTACAAAAGTACTAGATAGGGATTGAGGTTCACCTCCTAGCTGTGTCTTTCAATTTCTGTATGACCTTGAGCAAGTCACTTAACTTCTGTCCTGTTCAGTCAAATGGTGATAGTAATACTTTTCCCCCACTCTTTCTCTTGAATTTAAACATAGATTATGTGTATGGTCAACGTCTAGCACAGTGGCGTTCTGATATCTACAAAGGTATCTCAGTGTACTTTTGCACAAATTATTAATTATGATGAAGTTACACTAACATAAAACCATTGCTAGTAAGGTCAGACTCAGCCCCAGTGGGCATACAATTGCACACCCCAGTGCAGATTTTGCATACGTAAAGCAAAAATTGCAGTTGCAGTTTCAGAGACCCAACACAGAGGTGGGGAGATATGAAAAACAACTCAAGGGAAAAGCTAATCATTCCTGAATCTCCAAAGAGAGTTAGTCCAAACTGTGAGCAGAGATTGCAGTCACTCATTTTATTGTCCCACCCATCACTCAGTGTCCATACTGTATACTGTAGATTCATGAAGGTCGTGACGCACCAAGAACTATACGACCCAACCGGGGTTCTGTTTGTAAGAGGAAAAGGAGGGATGAAATTCGCTTACTCAAAAGATGGTCCATGTGTGAGGGAGGCCAAGGATCAATGAAGAGATGATTTTCTTTTGTCTTTATATGTTGTTAGCTGTTTCCTCACTAAGTTGTATAGCGGCATGTCATGAGGACTGATTAAATCCAAAAACCTTTCTCTTAAGGAGACCCTGACAAGCAATTTAGAAACGAAGGTCTGACCTACTTAAAATCCACTGGGGGCTGGTCTCTGGATTCCACTGTTTTCTCTGCTAAACACAACTTGATTGCTGATGCGTTTAAAAGGAAAACAAGCACTAGTTCAGTATGACACATTCAGACAGCACTGTCCACACTGCCCTCGCAGGGCATTCAGCTGCTGTTCAAGGCATAAATGTTCAGAGGGACCCCAGAACCACAAACTGAAAGTGGGCCATGACTATGGGCCCATTCTCATGCCCTCCCCCTTTTGCCTTCCATCCTAACAGCCCACCCATACCATACTCCCTGCTGACAGCTCTACATGCCCCCTTACATCTGCTTTGCAGCTGGAGTCATTTTGGCCCTCAGTTTAAGTTAGAGCAGACCTGATGCTAATCTAAGTTACATCTACCTGCCCATTGTGCTAGGAGTCAGTTTGGCAACCAGGAATAGCTAGCGCCTAGGGGTGTTCTGTCTACACCCCTTTTGGCCCAGACATAACTTTACACCAGGGCCTGTGACATGGTAGTATGCCAGCTCTCTGAGACCCCAGGAATCCCCTTACGCTAAGGAATTACTAACTGGATGAGTCCACTAAATTTAAGGTGCCGTTGATGCCAGTGGCGTACAGTACATAGTGACCAGGTCTTGTATTTCCAAAACTACATCAATTTCTGGGGTATCATCACTGTTGCAAGTGCACTGGCAAACAGACAATGGAGTGAAGCAATTTTGAACAAGAAACTGCAGGGTTATCATCACTGATGATAACAAAAATTTCGGAAGGGGTCAGTGTTAATCTTCATGCGTCAGGATTTAAGAGAATATATCAGAAATCAGGAAAAGATCTAACCTAAGAGACCAATTCTCCAACCTCTACTGCTAGGAGGTTCTTACCCACGGCTGCTATGCAATGCAGGTCCCAGGCGAGGAGAGTGACAAGGTGGTATGTGAGATAATATCTTCATTGGACTCATTTCTGGAGGTGAGAGAGACAAAGCTGGTGAAAGGCACTTGCTTACTGGCAAAGACGGCACATAGAACCATACAGACCTTATGTCTGGCAAATCCTATTGGTTCCTCCTCTATTAAGACACCGGTCCTGCGAGGTCTGAGCACCACCCACTTCCATGGAAGTGCACAGATACCTATCTCTTGTAGGCCTAGCTGTTAGCAACACAGCCCTGTCAAAAAGTCAATGGAAAGGGTTGCAGTCAGTGGTTTTCTGAGGGGAGGCGTATAAGTTACCAACCTATGAAGGCAATTGGAAGTGTTCCCTTTAAAAAGTGTGAGATTTCAAGAGCAGCACATCCAGGAAGTTAATGGAAAGGAGACACTCGCATACCAGGCCCAGCAGGTTGACTGGAGCAGTCCCAGTTGTTGTAATCATCCTCATCAAAGGGGAGGGGCAGGGTGGTGCAGGTCTCCTCCTTGCTCTGTTAATGGCTTGCAGCAGCAGAGAGGAGCTCTGCATTTCTGAGTGTGAACATCACAGTGATGTTTTGCTGCCTTGCTTTCAAGCCAGGCCAGCTTTTATCTTTGGCACAGCCCTTGGTCCCAAATCTCTGCCAGGCCAATACAGATGTTTTAACACTTACCAGAGCCCAGATAATTGCAAACAGGCTGTTTTGGGAAACTTTTTTCTTAGTTGACTGAACTTCCAGCCATTCAAAAGCACTATGCATCCTCTCCCTTACATCAGAGTTTTAAAAGACCTTCCTATGGTCTAAACTGTTAATATTAACTATGTCGTGGTAGCACCTAGCAGTCCCAGACAAGAACAAGGTCCCATGGTGCTAGGAGTTTTCCAAAGTAAGAGACAGTCAATCCCCCAAAGAGCTGACAATCTTAGTAGATAAAACAGACATAGGAAGGTTATTATCCCTGATTTTCTGGTGGGGAACTAAAATTAGAAGCAAAAATTTAGGATGACAGGCCAATGTTTTGATATGTGTAACCCACTCACCTACTGGGTGTGGTTCACTGTCCCATGTAGTGGCACTTAGACCACTTACACAGAGAAAGAATGAGCATCCTCTACAGCTTTAGCTAAGAGGTCACAGTGCCTTTTAACTCAAGCTGTAGAAGCTCATGTACTAAGCTGTCGAGCATGGATGTCCAACCTTTTGGCTTGCCTGGGCTGCACTGAGTGAAGAGGAATTGTCTTGGGCCGCATATAAAATATATAATATAGTTAATGTATATAAATCACATAATAATGTTAAAAGTTTACGATCTTGTGGGGCCGCATTACTAGCTATCCAGGGCCGCATGCGGCCTGCGGGCCGTGGGTTGAACATGCCTGCTCTAGAGCTTCCAGGTTCAGTTCCACCTGTTGCCATTACAGCACCTAGCCTTTAGGTGTTGCCACAATATAATTTAATAATAGATGACTTGCATCAGATCATGAAGTCTTGTGGAGCTGGAATTTGAACCTCCATCTCTTGAGGTTTAGGGCACTGACATAACCATAAAGCCATCTTCCCTCTGGAAGGCAAAGGGAGCACGATGGACACCCTAAAAAGGTCGTACTGAGACAATGTACCCTTTTTGTACCAGCCAGTAGAGAGCAGCTGGTGCACAAGGAGTTGGATGCTTCATTGTGTGCTCTCAGGGACAATTTGCTTCTACAGTGGAGCACCCTGGCATCCATGTACCCATAATTTGAGCCCTCTCTGAGAAGGGTTAGATTAGAATTCCCAATAAGACATCAGCTGGGCCTTTAGGTGCTTGGGAAGTTTTGGTGTATGAGAAACAAGCACCAGGTGCCTGGACTTCAGTGAGCCAATATTGACTGAAAACACCAGATATACTTCTCCCAAGCTATCAGCCAGCCAGCTGTGGTGAATGAAATCTGACCAAGATCAGCCCAGATCTGATCAAGCTATTGCTCTCCCCCATATCCCACATTACTGGTCTCCAGAGCAGCCACAGCATGAGAGTTTGAAAGCAAAACAAAAAATTAAAAAAAAAAAAACCCTGCTGTTCTATACAATCTGGAATCTATTGTCAGCATTTCTCAGGAATGAAGGAAGGTTTTATCTGATGTTACTCCAGTTTGTTTCCTGTTGCCCTGGAGACCAACTTAAATTAAACACTCATATTTTCAAAGAGAATATGATTCTAAATCACCTGCCATGCAACATTCCATTCTAATGATATCGCTGTATCAGTGAGTGTGTGCTTGTGTGCGTGTAATGACTTTGAAGTGCTGCTGGTACCCCTGCACTGAGGTTTTTTTAAAAAATGCTGTACTTTTCCCATGGCTCTATGAAACACCCTCTAAGTTCTTGTCTGATTGGAGATAGTCTACCAGCAGGACTTGGCATGGGGGAGAAGGGGTTGGGATCCCTCCACAACTGTGGTATTGGGAAGGAAATTTGATCAGGCTGTCCTGCAAAGCAGATAATCCTCAAAGAGATGTGAGCCCCTATATGGCCCTAGCAACACTGCACACAGCTCCATAGATGGAGACGGTTGAGGGAGAACTGCAGGACACTAGGCAACTGAGGCACCTCAGTCCCATTTTAAAAGGTGATTGTGGTTGGAGTGGGGAAGCGCAGGCAAGCCCACTGATGGGTTTGGGAGGCAGAATTTCACAGGTGCTCAGTGTTTCAAAGGGGCCTGGAGCTCCCTGCTGCTGCCACTGCTATTGTGGCAGCAGCAGCAGTGCCTGGAGCCCCGTGCCCCTTTTAAATGCCATGGAAGTGCCACTCCACGTGACTCTGAGGAAGCGAGCCCAGTGCTGTGCTATAGGTGGTGCTAAGAGCTAACTACCCTCAGCCCTGCCCCTTCCACTGGAGACTCCGCCACAAGAAACAAACCTTGTCCCCAGACTCACAGCAGCTGTCGGCCCCACTGACTGCAGGGGCCTGCTTCTGCCTCTGGGATGCCGTGCGGTGTAGCTGTGAGTGCAGATGGGGACTGTGGGTCAGGGCCCGGCAGTTCTAATCCACCCTCAAGCAGGGAGTGTGCCTAAGAGTAGAGGAATGGAAGGCTCCTAGTTTTACTCCTGATTTTTCTGGGTGGTTTTGGCCAAGACATGTATCATCACTGTACCTCCATTGACTCTACGGAATGGGTGCAGTAATGTTGACTTCGTAGGGCATTGGGAGAAATAATTGAAACACACTCACAGACCACTGACAGAACAGTAGAGGGCAGGTTGTCTATGAAAATTAGTTGACAATATTGGTGGTTTTCATTCATTCGCTTGAATGGAAAAGGCAATACCTCACAGTTAAGTGAATTATTTTGGAACAGCCTCAAACAACCTCAGCCTCCACCTGAGTAACATTTTCACACCCTTTCCCTCAGCCTTACAGCCCATTGGCAGTTTCCTTGAAACTGGATGTAAGACACAGACCCTCCAGTCTCATTAATTAGCTTGGGAAAGTCTTGTCTGGGATTAGGCAGTGATTCACCCTCCTGCCTCCTGAGCACCCTGTCGTCAAACTGGAAGTGCAGTGATGTTTGTTTAAACCAGGAGAAACACCTGTGCTCGGCTTGCTGTGTGTCCCTCTCATCTCTGTGTAAAAATGGCTTATTCCATCCTGGAGCTCCCCATGCAGAGGGATGGGAGCCATGGCCACTCCTGCCAGGTGCAGAGGAGGTATTCTCTATGCACTGGAAAAGGCTGCCAGAGGAATGATATTCATAACGTATTACTCTGTAGCAGTGGTTCTCAGACTCTCAGTTGGGACCCAGGGCTGCCCTGCCATTTGACTTGCTGGACCCTGGGCTGAAGCCTGAGCCTACCACCCTGGGTGGCAAAGTTGAGGTTACAGGCCCCGCACCTGGGACTGAAGCCCTTGGGCTTCAACATTGGCCCTCTGGCCCTGAGCAGCAAGGCTCAGACAGGCAAAGGTTTTGGTCCATTGTCCTGGGGTCATGTAGTAATTTTTGTTATCAGAGGAGAGTTGCAGTGAAATGAAAATAAGAACCTTTGCTCTATAGCGCTTTTTGGCTGCAGAGCTCAAAGGAGGTCACTGTCGTTAGCCCCATTTTAGAGATGGGGAAACTGAGACAGAGAGCTGCATTGTGATTTGCCCAAAATCACCCAGCATAATAGTGGCAAAGGCAGTAAAAGAATCCAGGAACTTTTGTGTCCGAGTGTCATACCACTACACTGCATACAGCTACAGGTGTTGTTGGCTGATCTGCTAGAGTTCTCATGGGTCTAGCATAACCAATAAGATCTAATCGACAGGCTCCATTCAGGTGCCAAAGTTTGGAAAATGGAACTTGACCAAACCTTAATTTCTTTTCTATCCACAATGACCACATAGCTGGTAAGACCTCCCTGACCCGGCTGTCCATAACTTATCTCTCAAGCTATGTCCAGACTAGAGGGTTTTGTCAGCAAAACAGCCATTTTGTCAACAAAACCCGCTGAGCATCCAGATTCCCAAGGGCATTCTGTTGACAGTAAGTTGACAGGATGCAGCACTGTTGTCGACAACTCTACACCTCTCGCCAGGAGGAAGAACTCTGCTGTTGACAGAGATCTGTTGACAGAAAGCCGGTCTGGACGTTCTGGGGGGGCCTTCTGTCGAGAGAAAGGGCTTCTGGGACTCCAGTCCGTCTGCTGTGCTTCTGGTTGGCTGTTTTGCCAATAGAGCAGCTGGGCACACTGTTTCAGTCGTGGTGTTCTGGTGCTGGTATCCTTCATTGTATGAGTGGTAGCAGAAACTTCAAAATAGCCAAGGTCAAAATTAGTTAACTTGAAATAAATTATGCAATTTGCATTGTGCAAGTTATTTCGAGTTAGGGCTGCAGTGTAGCTGTAGCCTTAGAGAACAGAACCAGTGACCCAATCTGGTAGGTAGCAACCAGCACAGTAAGCCTTCTGTGTAGTCCTAAAGCAGCCTGTGGGCTCTGTGTTTTAAATGAGCTTCATGTATTTTACATCTGAATACCAAGAAAGCCATTAGTATTTGGACTTGCTTCTCAGTCAGTCCCTTCTGTGGGGATGAGAAGGGAATCTCTTGTGAATTGCTATAAGGTTAGGCACCGCCAGCCAGGGCACATTCCTGTGCCTTTTATGTTGCAGCATCTCACCCTTTCTCCTCTTTGTCCTTCCAAGAATTGATTTCAGTTAAAATAACCGAGGTATACAGCGCTTTGGGGTCAGGATGATCTGACTTGGCTCTTTTCCCTCCTCTCTCTCTCTCTCTTCTGTCCTGTAATTTTTTCCCCTCATTCCCATGCTCCTCTGAGAGGCTATCACTGCTTTGGAAGGGTCTCATGTTTCTGTAGTCCTTTTTCAAATACGAGACAATTACTGACACTCTGCACACAAGGATGTTATTTTATTTACGCTAGATCTCTCCCTCTCCCTCTCTAAGCAAATGTTCACTTTGCAACACACAAACAAAACAGCAAAATATCATGTCAGCATCAGCTACAGAAGGGAAATCCTAATGGTTGGGAAAGGTGTTGAATTGACAGCCTGGGAGACAGGTGTCCTTTATTTACCCAAAGAACAAACATCTCAATGTCCAACGGATGTGCCAAGTGATGTGCCATATTTAGGGGGTGAGAGACTATTTCAATCATTGGCCTCTCTGTTGAGTGCCAATGACAGTGGAATGTGGACATCTGTCCTCTGGGAACTAGCTTGAGACCACCTGCTCTTTTTACACTGGCCACTAATTTGCATTTGCTACTGAGGAAGGATGCTTGTATATTTAAGGAACCCTCACACTGCACCTTAACAACTGTACGTTCAATCCTGGGCTCTACCACAGATGCCCTGTAGGTACTTGGTCGAGTCACTTAATCACTCTTAATTCAGTTCCCCATCTAGGAGATGGTGATACTTCCTTTGTCTGTCTTGTCTATTTAGACTGGAAGTTGTTTGTGACAGAGTCTGTCTCTTAACTTTGTGTTTGTACAGCACCTAGAACAATGGAGCTCTGATCTCAGCGGCAGTTCTAGGCACTACTATAATGCAAATGATAACCTTCCCTGCATTTGAACTACTAGCCTAGAGGTGAAATGCTCTAGCCCATTACCATCAAAACAAAAAGCAGTCAAGTAGCACTTTAAAGACTAGCAAAATAGTTTACTAGTTTGCTAGTCTTTAAAGTGCTACTTGACTGCTTTTTGTTTTGATAGTGTATAGACTAGCACGGCTTCCTCTCTGTTACTAGCCCATTACCAGTTTCCTGTGGCACCGAGCTCCCTTTAAATACATGAAGTGCATAGTGGTTGAGACTGTGGGCTGGATCTTCAGCTGCTGTGAACTGGAATAGCTCCATCAAAGTCAACACAGCTGCGTTAATTTTCACCGGTCACGGATCTGGCCCATAGAATCACTGTCAGCTATAACACAAATGCATTACAATATGATGAGCACCTTCAGTTCCTATTCAGACCCTCCAATGGGGGGAGAAAGGGGCAGCACTTCATGGGGGCCCAGAGCTCCTGGCAGCAGTGGCAGCAGCCAGAGCCCCAGGCCCCTTTGAAACACCATGGAAGCATCATTCCACTGCCCCAGATGGCACTAAGGGCTGATTGTCCTCAGCTCCACCCTTTTCTCCTGAGGCTCCGCCCCTTCCAGGAGAGAGAGCAGACCCACCCACATCTTGCACCAGGGCCACAGTGCTGCACCCAGCTGTTCCTATTGAACCTGTTAAGGTGTTCAGCATCTCACAAGCATGGCCCTTTTGAAGCATGTTGTCTACCATGCTTCATATTTCAGCCCCCAAAATTGTGAGTTTTGAACTTCTGCTGTAGGTGAGCAGCCAGTCCTAGCTCTGAAACAACGCTGTGAGGAGGAACGCTATAGAAAATGCTACAGCTGATGAGAGAATCGCAGTATTCACTGTAACAGAAAAAATCTCTCCTCCTCTGCTTAATGCAATGACTTCATCATATTCCTCTAGTGTTGCACTCAGGGAGGGCTGAGTTCAAATTTCGAGCCTGCTCTTAGGGCTGGGTTTAAAATTACAACAAGCCAGTGACTTTCTAGGTCTTAATGGTCCCCGAAGAAAAGAGACAAGGGAGGATTTGTGGTGTTAACTTTAAAGGGCTTGGAGTTTGATGGGAGAATGTCCAGAATGAAAGAAGAGAAGGCAGCTATCAACATATGGCAGCAAGAAGTGGGGAAGAAAAAAGGTCGAGATTGTCTTTCCCGTTAACCGAGTAGATGAACCTTTATAAGGTGACTTTACCTCTTTGCAATGAAAGATGCCTGTCAATTTTCTGAAGAGGAGAGAAGGGATTTTTTTCCCCCATTTCTTATTAGATTTTCCAAATGCAATACAGTCAGAGGGAGGAGGCAGGGCTTGACAAATGGAAAGCTCTCAGAAGCTGTGTCATCCCAGCAGTAGACGTATTGACAGTAAGTGTAACAGAGAGATAGCCGTTTTAGTCTATATTCTATCAAAACAAAAAAGCAGTCCAGTAGCACTTTAAAGACTAACAGAATAGTTTATTAGGTGTTGAGCTTTTGTGGGACAGACCCACTTCTTCAGACCATATGACCCAGTGGTCCTAGCTGGCACTTCATCCTGCTTGAAGCAGGGGCTGGACTAGATGACCTCCTGAGGTCCCTTCCAGCCCTATGATTCTGTGATTCTGTGAAGAAGTGGGTCTGTCCCACGAAAGCTCACCACCTAATAAATTATTCTGTTAGTCTTTAAAGTGCTACTGGATGGTTTTTTTGTTTTGACAGTAAGTGTATTTTTAATGAGGGTAGGAAGAGATTTTCCAGAATAGCTTATTTCGAAATGGCACATCTGCACAAAAAAATGCCTACCAAAATAGCACTCAGCTATTTCGAAATAGAATGTCCACACTCAGTAGAGCTGCTTTTAGATTACAGCCCCTGGAAGCACTATCGCTTATTTTGAAGTAGCCCCTATTCTCTATCTATACAGTCTCTAATCTGAAATATCTATCTTGGAATAGGCACTATTCCGTGTAGAATGGGATTCTCAGAATTTGAAATAAGCCATCCACCATGTTGAAATTTTTATTTTGAAATAGCGGTTTTGCTGTGTCGACGCTCACAAAGTTATTTCAGAATAGCGGCCATTAGGACAAAATGACTTTGCTGTGTAGACACACCCCAGAACAAATTGCCTACAGAAGTTGTAAAATCTCCATCACTAGAGGTTTTCAAGAATAGTTTAGACATGCCTATTAGGAATGGTCTAGCTAATACTTAGTCCTGCTTCAGTACAGGTGACTGGACTAGATGGCCTATCAAGGTCACTTCCAGTCCTATACTACTATAATCATATGATGCTTGGCTATGATGGAAAAGTGCAAAGCCAGAGACATGACTCTGAGCTGATCTCTTACCCAATTTTTCTCTGACTGTTAAAATTGACGGTAAGTGTATTTTTAATGTGGGTAGGAACACCTTCTGTCAGTGACTCCAGACAGCGGTGAGGTGTTTCCTTTGCCACCTGTCTGGAGAGGATCCAGCTTCCACTCATGGTCGCTTTCACTGCTGTAGCACCCGCACCCGCTGACACTGAAGGCATAATGTCAAATCATAGGATGAAATGTGCTCCAGAATGGGAGTTTTGTTCTTAACTTCAATAGGGCCAGCTTCCAGTCTAAGGCCTGTTCTATGGTGCAAAGTTAAATCATCACAACTGCTTTGCTTGGGGCTGTGATGTCTAGCCTAAATCAACCTTACTGTAATTTAACTTCTTGTCCTGTCCTCGATGGTTAAAGAGAACTGTTTATCACCCTTCTCTATATATCAGCCATTTGTGTACTTGCAAAAAGTTACTGTGTCCCCCCTCCGTTTTCTCCTCCCCAGGCTAAACAAACAAACAAAGTTTTCCCATCTATCCTCTCAGATCATCTATTTTAGGGCTTTAATCATTTTTACTGCTCTTCTCTGGACTTTCTTCAAGTTGTCCACATCTTTCCTGAAGCGTGATATTCTGAATTGAAGGAGCTGCTAGTGTTGGGTGCTGGCTCCTGGGTGTGACAAGGCTCCATGGGCCACAGTGGCTTTTTGGGAGTACGGCCCTGCAGATCACAATGGTTATCCATGGAAAGTCGCATCTGTGAATAGACTTCTATTTGCACTGGGCTCTACTAATTTGTCTCTGAATTTAGTTCACTTTAAAAGGCCTTTTCTAATCTCATCTACAAAACAGAGCCTGCAAGCAGGATCCATTTTCTCAAGACACGTTGGACCTGATTCACCCCTGTAACTGGGTTTTACCCGCAGAAGCTCATGACCTAATACATTTGTTAGTCTCTAAGGTGCTACAGCACTGCTTGTTATTTGTGAAGCTACAATCTAACAGGGCTACCACTCTGAGACTATTCAGAAGCCATGTGATTCCATTGACTTCTCTGCCGTTATCCTTACTTCACAGCAATATAAGCAAAAGGAGAATCAGTGCCTCTGGTATCAGATGGACATAGCAAGAGTTAACACAGCAACATCAGCACCTGCCCTGCAAATGCCATCTCACATCTGCCCCAAGGATCGGTTCTAGGGCCAGTACTGTTCAACACCTTTATTAATGACCTGGATGAGAGGATGGATTGCACTCTCAGCAAATTTGTGGATGACACTAAGTGAGAGGGAGAGGTAGATATGTTGGAGGGTAGGGATAGGGTCCAGAGTGACCTGGATAAATTGGAGGATTGGGCCAAAAGAAATCTGATAAGGTTCAATAAAGATAATAGCAGAGTCCTGCACTTGGGACAGACGAATCCCAAGTATCAGACTGGGGACCAACTGGCTTAGCAGCAGTGCAGCAGACAAGGACCTAGGGATTACAGTGAATAAGAGACTGGATATGAATCAACAGTGTGCCCTTGTAGCCAAGAAGCCTAATTGCATGGGGTGCATTAAGAAAAGCATTTCCAGCAGATCTAGCAAAGTTATTATTCCCCTCGATTTGGCACTGGTGAGGCCACCTCTGGAGTATTGTGTCCAGTTCTGGGCTCCCCAGTATAGAACGGATGTGGATGCATTGAAGCAGGTTCAGCAGAGGGCAATGAAAATTATTAGGGGGCTGGTGCACATGACCTATGAGGAGAAGCTGAGGGATTTGAGGTTATTTCGTTTGCAGAAGAGTGAAGGGTGATTTGATAGCAACCTTTAACTTCCTGAAAGGGGGCTCTAAAGAGGAGGGAGAGAGGATGGAGAGTGATGGATGGCAGAACAAGTAAGTCTGAAGTTACAGAGGGAGAGGTGTAAGTTGGATATTAGGAGTAACTATTTCATCAGAAGGGTGGTTAAGCAATGGAATGCTTTACCTAGACTGGTGGCGAAATCTCCATCCCTAGGGGTTTTTGAGTCATGTCTTGACATAGTCCTGGCTGGGATGATTTAGTTGTGTTTGACCCTCCTTTAGGCAGGGGGCTGGACTTGATGATCTCCTAAGGCTCCTTCCAGCCCTAGGATTCTATGATTCTATGATCTGCAGTCCTTTCTCATGCAGACACTCCTCTTGACTTCAATGGCACTGCTCAGAGGAGAAAAAAAAACATTCACAATGTTTGGAAACCAAATCTGGCCCTAACTCTGTATCCATGAGGCACCCATAAATATAACTGACTGTGAAAGGGGATTTACACCTCATCCACAGAAGCACCTTTTCAAGTCAGTGAACACGGGAAATGTTTCTGGGCAGTATCTGGCTCCCAGCAGAGGAGAACTGTCATTATATCAGCTGCCATGGTTAAAAACTACATTCTGAGCAATAATTTCCAAAGTAGACCAAGTCATTATTTTACTCAGATAAGCACAGGAACATTTTGTAAAAATATGTGTACCCAGTCATAGTCAAGTGCTGTAAGCAGAGGCATTTAAAGCTGTCAGCAAGGAGGGAAATACCACTCTTTAGATTGAAAAACAGTCATAAAAAGTTCCTGGCTCCCAGCCTAGTCAATACCGTAGCTGGCCACAATTTCAGATTCACATTTTTCCTTCTGCAATAAAGTCTCAGTTGTTTTTTCCTAACCATAACATTTGGCCTAACATGCACATCTTAACTGTGAACTCTGCAGGACCGTAGCCTCTGCTGGTGTCGGTCAACAACATTGACTGTGATGGAGCTACATGCATTGACACTAGCTGAACATCTAGCTGTTCCCTTAAGGGATCAGCAGAGCATCTGTAGCATGAACCTGATGAGCAGTTCACATGCGAGCAATGCTGCTAATGTGGAGTGAAGGTCATGGGTGCTCAGTGCTGACCCTGCCTTCCCAAATCATAAGAATATAAAGCCCGAAACTCAAGGGCTGGAAAACCAGGGTATACAAGGTTACAATGATGCTTCCCATGTACCCTTAACTCTGCCCCTGTGAGAATGGCACAATGGACTCAGAGCAGGACAGCGCTAACTATCCTGGCAATTGCCCTGCAGTTGGTACAGTTCAATGGACCATGCCTGTTCCTAGAGACTTCAGTGTGATCTGAGCATCACCTTTGATCCAAGGAGTATCTAAGACTGATAACACACAAAGGCACAGACCTTCAGACCTTCAGGGAGGGATGAAAGTGGGGGCAGGTTCACAGTGGGGTGGCACAAGGATGTTTTTATGGCAATCTATTTCTGCATGAGTATTTTAGAGTTCTTTCAGATATCTCTAAGCAGAAGCACTGCAGCAACTTCAACTCCAGTGTTACTAGGTGCTCCCCCATCCTCCTGCAGGCAGGGGCTAGAGTGACCAACCTGCACTGTCTCTCCAGAGAATGTAAGGCCAGCAAAGATGGAAACACTAGCCTTCTGGGTTCTAGACCACGCAGTGGTTAAAGTCACTGGTGATCCGTCTACACCAGCTCTGCTGGGTTGCTGGCACTGAAGAAGCTGTGCTAGAGCTGGAACAATGGTAGGAAATAACCTGTTTCTTGTAGACAAGGTTCTGGAAACAGATATTCTCCAGCCATCCAGAAAATAGGTACAGCACAGCGAACACTGCTGATATTAGATGTCCGCACTGAATTATACCTCTAGAGCACGGGTGGGCAACCAAGAGGAGAGAGGGTCCCTCCTTCACCTCAGTGGACTGCAGTAGCTCATGGACTCCTGGAGTTCCACCTGCAGCCCTGCTGCCCTGTTTACCCCACTCTTCCATGCACCTCTCACACACCATGGTGAGGAGCCCCGCACTTACCTGCACACCCACCCCCTCCCAGCACTTTGCCAGCATGCGAATCACAGGGCTGGAACATTGCAAACAGCTGATTCACTGCGTTCTGGCCCTGGGAGGGAGGGGGAGGAGCAGAGACAGATTATCCTGATTTGCTGCTCCTCCAAAAGTACTGGGAGAGAGGAGTGGGAGTAAGTGCAGAGCTGCAGTGTGATAGAGGTGGCTGGAGGAGGTAGGCAGCCAGGGGGTCTGCGGGCTGCCTGTTGTTCACCACTGCTCCAGGGGCAAGATATGTTGTATGCCCTCCTCTGTCTGGAAAACAACTCTGCCAACAGATGTGCCCATTGCAATGACTTTGCCCACTCAGAACTGAGCCAGTCTGCTAATCGGCTACAGCTCTTGGTGATACCAGTTGGAGCTGCCTTTGAACCCATGGTGCTGAAAGCCAGGATGCCACTGCCTATCACCAATCCCTCCCTCCTGCTCTCCCCACCACAGCTCCTACTGTGCCTTGAGTGTGTATTTTTAGGAGAAAGGGAATGATACTCAGTTCAATAGGCTTGCACTCCCCTAAAACTGGAACCCCATCATTCTTATTAGTTGTATTACAGCAGGTCCAAGAGAGATCAGCTATGCTCTAGGGGCTGTACAAACAGTCCCTGTCCTACCGAGTGTGGGCAAAGAGTGATAGAAATGATGAGTTATTACAGCAGGGGAGCTGAGGCACAGAGACGGGGATGATTTGTCTAAGATGACACAGTGTGCATATAGAGAGTCAGGATTGGAATCCAGAGCTTTTGATTTGCAGCCTTATGATATAAGCACAAAATCAGCCTTCCCCTAGCCTAGTTCTGTTTCCAGCCAGTACAGAACTCCTAAGGCCTTGGCTTTTCTTTAAGAGCCAGAGCTGTTAGCATGGATCAAAGATAATCCCAATCATGTCAAGTGAATCCTTTAACAGGCCTTGCTTTCCTCCCCCTATCTCTCCCCCCGAAAGTACTGATCGCTGATGTTTGACCTCACACAGGCTTTCCTACCTAATACCCAAAATATATCTTGGCAGCCTTAGTGTGCTGCAGCTGGATTTATTGTTCTGGCTCTTGAAACACCCTTCCAGACTCACATGACAATTCATCTCTCACCTGCTATTATGGAGTTCATCTCAGAACCCTAATGGACTGAGTGAGTGCTGGATTCACTCCTATTAATGCTCTCGGTGTCCATGCCACTGTGGGAAGCATAATGGGAATTCATTTTGAAAATCAATGCAGATGTCAATGGAATGGCTTCCCTTCAGGGAATGGCTTGCTTTTACTGGAGTCTGCTGGTCATTCCCCTGCCACCTGCCTTTTTTTTTTTTTATTATTATTATTATTATTATTCTTTGTAATAAGGGAGAGCACAGTGGAGCCATTATTCCTGCTTTTAATCGCTGTTTATTTTTTAGTGCGCTCATCAGCTTCCCCACATCTTTGGTAGATGCCGAATCACTTCGGTGCTATGGCCTGTTGCTGAATTCTAACATACCTCATTTCCACAGCCGCCAGGCCACAGTGCCATTAGAGGAAATGCAGCATGAAGCTGGTAAAAAGGATAGCTAAGAAGAGGCAGTTTACAGTGTGTCCTAAAATGGCTGACTCGGCAGCTAGGCCTGTGCAACAACAATCAAAATATACCATCTGAATACAGCATGGCTCACAGATGTGGGTCCTTATGAAACTGGGATCCTTTTGTTTTTCACACAGGCCTCTGCACAGAGGGAGGCAGCCCTTTAGGGGTGGTTGGGCTGCGGGGCAGAGGATGACGTGTGACTTTTTATTTATAGCAGCAAGACTTGATAAATGCAAAGTAATGCACACTGTAAAATATAATCTCAACTCCATGTATATAAAATGGGGCCCAAATTAGCTATTACCACTCAAGAGACAGATCTTGGAGTCATCGTGGATAATTCTCTGAGAACATCCACTCAATGTCCAGCGGGAGTCAAAAAAGTGAACAGAATGCTGAAAATTATTAGAAAAGGGAGAGATAATAAGACAGAGAATATCATATTGCTGCTATAAAAATCTGCGGTATGCTCACATCTTGAATAATGCATTGAAAGGTGGTTGTACCATGTCAAAAACTATATTGGCATTAGAAAAGGTACACAAAAGGGCAAATATTAGGAGCATGGAACACGTATGAGGAGAGATTATTAATAAGCCTGGGACTTTTCAGCTTGGAAGAGAGACAACTAAAGGGGATATGATAGAGATCTATGAAATCATGACTGGAGAAAGGAAATAAGAAAGTGTTACTCATAACACAGGGACTAGGGAATTACACAATTAACTTAATAGGCAGCAGGTTTAAAACAAGCAAAGAAAGTATTGCTTCACACAGTCCACCTGTGGAACTCTTTCCAGAGGATGTTTTGAAGGCCAAATTATAGCAGGATTTGAAATAGAACTTGATATGTTATACCTATGTTGTAGAACTAGAAGGGGCCTTCAGAAGTCATTGAGTTAATACCCTGCTCTCACAGCAGGACCATCCCTGATATGGGCAACAGAGGATGGATCACTTGGGCTGCATCTACACTAGCAAACTCTTTCGAAAGCTTTTTCTACAGAAAGGGGTTCTTTCAAAGGAGCCCAGGGATTGTCCACACACAAAGCGTTCTTTCAACATTAAATCGAAAGAATGTGGTGCACCTTTTGAAATCACTCTTCCTTTCCCATTTCAGGAAGAGCACTCCCTTTTGAAAGAAAACATGAAGACACTCCACAGGCCCTTCTTTCAAAAGAGCCGTCTTCGTTTTCGATCCCTGGCCTGTTCTTTCGAAAGAGTGGGGGCTGTGTAGACGCTCTCTTTTGAAAGAGCAGCTCACTCTTTTGATTTGCTTTTTTTGTGGTGGACACACTCTTCCAAAAGAAGTTCTTTCAGAAGAGCTCCTTTCAAAAATCTCTGTAGTGTAGACATAGCCTTGACAATTACCTCTTCTGTTGGTTCTCTCTGGAGTACCTGGCATTGACCACTATCTGAAGTCAGCTGGGATGCCCTAGCCAGAGGCTGCACTTGTCTGAGCAGGCAGTGAATAGGGAAGGCAGAAACTATTTTCCCTCCACCTCCATCCTGAGCCAGCACTGATGCAATCATCTGTATGTACAGAAAGTAGTGTCTGCTTGATGATATTCTTCTCCCACTCCTCTACTGTGCAGCCTGTCTTCATTAGCATTTCCGTGCAGCCTGTTTATGTCAGAGAGGTTGGTGGAAAGGAGCTGCAAGGCAAGCAGGTATGAAGTCCCTCTGGGAAGATACCCCTCTCATAGAACTAGAAGGGACCTCAGGAGGTCATGGAGTCCAGTCCACTGCTCTCTTGGCAGGACCAAGCACTGCCCCGTCTTCCCCCCCCCCCCCCGGCCACAATCTATTTGCCCCAGATACCTAAATATCCCCCTTAGGGATTGAGCTCACAAGCCTGGGTTTAGCAGGCCAATGCTTGGACCACTGAGCTATTCCAGTGCCCTAGACTGCTTCTGTAGCAGCCCCAGGGGCAGGGGCATGCCAGAGAAGGGAGAGGATGGAGCCATGGTGGGTCTGTGCTCTGGCTATTCTGTGCCCTTGCAAAACCCTGGACAAGCCATTGAAGCAGGAAGTGGAACTCAGAGCAGTCAGCTGGGATGCCCTAGCCAGAGGCCGCACCCGTCTGAGCGGGCAGTGAATAGCGAACGCAGAAACTGTTTTCCCTCCACCTCTATTCTGTGCCAGCACTGATGCAGTCAGCAGCTCGGCTCTAGGGCCTTCAGGGCAGGGACTGTATTTCCAGAGTCTATGTACAATGGGGTACCAGTTCTGATTGCGGTCTCTGGCTACTGTAGCAACCAGGGGAGCCAAAAGCCTCTGAGTCCTCCTGAGCAAGGTGTGTGTGTGTGTGTGTGGGCAGAGGGTGTGGCTCCACGCTCCCAGAAAGAGTGGGAGGAGCCCTCAGAAGGCAGGGGTGGGGCCAGGGAGAGCCATCCCTTGACTCCGCACAGAGCCTATCTTGCTTCCCCCAGCCCCTAGCCCTTGGAGCCACCCAAAGTACATAGTGCAATGCTCCGGCAGAGATTTAAAGGGCCCAAGTCTCCAGCTGCTGCCGCTGCTGAAGTAGCAGCAACAGCAGCTGTGTGTCCTGGGCCCCTTTAATTGCTGGGCTCCAGAGCAACTGATCCTTTTACCCCCACTGCCAGTGAGCCTGGTAGCAACATAAATATTTAATAGTAATGATAGAGCTCAGGGGACTTTTTTTTTGTCCAAGGACACTGAGGCAACTCTCTACTCTGAAAAAGCACCGAGGGATTTTTAATGACCACGCAAAGAAGACAAGCTGGGTTTTTAAGTTCTCCTCTAACCCCATTAATGTCAATGTTCAATATTGATTGTTTTTGTGTTTAGCATGAACCACACAATAAAGTCGAGACACACTCCCTAACTCTTATTAATGTGATTTTTCTCTTCTCATAAGTTTGTAGTATGATGGGGGAAATACATCAGCAGTGACAGATCAAAAGGCAGATCAATTTGGCACCTTGACATGATTTAGGGGATTGAAAAATCTCCTCATAAGGGGCCACTCTTTTCCTGAGACACTTTTCTTCTCTCTGTTGGTCATGTCACAAGGACAAAGAGCCAGATTTAGATCTCAGTTTTACCAGTGTAAATCCAGAGTAGCTGCGCTGACTTCAATCTAGATCAGAATCTGGCCCAGATTTGGAGATCTAGAGACAACATAAGAGGCAGTTGGATCAAAATGGAGTAACAACCAGTGTGCTCTAGGCCTTCACTTCACTGGGAGTTTTTTTTCTGGGCAAAAACTGCAAGCCAGGGCCTGTTACTTCGGTGTATTTATCTGTAGGGCCCATAATCTGGCAGGCAGCTTGTTGATTCAGAAGCAGTGACCTGTGTGAACAAAGATTGTGGTCCAAGTCCAGGTCTTAGCACCCAGATGTCCACTTCACAAAGCCACCATCACCACTGGCACTTTTCTGCCCATCCTTGGCAGAAAGGTCAATGGAGATGGAGACTGGGCTGTCTGTCTCTCCTCTCATCAGGTGCAAATTTGTAATGGGGGAACAACTTCCCTTTAGCTGTGGTAAATTCTGCATCACTTGACATTTTCCAATCAAGAATGGTTATCTTTGTGACAGAGCTGTTCTGGCTGAAACAGAAGTTAGAGCCTCCGTGTGGGTGAAGTTCCTTGGTCTTTCTGCGGCAGAAAACCCAGGTGACCATCAGGCTAATTTCTGGCCTCAAAATCTATGAATCCCATGGGGTGGTCCCTGCAGGTCACAGCTGAGGCAAACAAGACATTTGTACTGTTGTTGACTGTGCTGCGGTAGCTCTGCAGAGGGAGGGTTTAATTCCCCAGGACTGTCAATCAGGCACTTTGCCCATCAACACTACGGCTACATCTACACGTGAAGCCTACTTCGAAGTAGCTTATTTCGATGTAGCGACATCAAAATAGCCTATTTCGATGAATAACGTCTACACGTCCTCCAGGGCTGGCAACGTCGATGTTCAACTTCGACGCTGCGCAGCACCACATCGAAATAGGTGCAGCGAGGGAACGTCTACACGCCAAAGTAGCACACATCGAAATAAGGGTGCCAGGCACAGCTGCAGACAGGGTCACAGGGCGGACTCAACAGCAAGCCACTCCCTTAAAGGGCCCCTCCCAGACACAGTTGCACTAAACAACACAAGATCCACAGAGCCGACAACTGGTTGCAGACCCTGTGCCTGAAGCATGGATCCCCAGCTGCCGCAGCAGCAGCCAGAAGCCCTGGGCTAAGGGCTGCTGCACAGGATGACCATAGAGCCCCGCAGGGGCTGGAGAGAGAGCGTCTCTCAACCCCTCAGCTGATGGCCGCCATGGAGGACCCCGCAATTTCGAAGTTGCGGGACGCGCAACGACTACACGGTCCCTACTTCGATGTTGAACGTCGAAGTAGGGCGCTATTCCCATCCCCTCATGGGGTTAGCGGCTTCGATGTCTCGCCGCCTAACGTCGATGTTAACTTCGAAATAGCGCCCGACACGTGTAGCCGTGATGGGCGCTATTTCGAAGTTAGTGCCGCTACTTGGAAGTAGCGTGCACGTGTAGACACGGCTTACATGAGTTAAAATCACAGCTATAAAACCAGTGACTTCAGTACCATCTGATTAGAGTTTTATATGCACGGTGATTATGTGCATCACCTGGGAGTCCTTGAAAGCACTTTAGCTAAACTGGCTCTGCTTTTCCAACATATACATATTCTTGCTTTTTAGGGGACTTAAAGCTTGGCTGTAAAAATTCCTGCCTGGTTCAAGCTCCAGGGCGCAGGATTGTTTTTGATCTCTGTAAGGTCATTGCTCAAAAAGAGAGTTAATATTTTAAAGGATACTTCCTCCAACAACAGTGCAGAAAAAGTGCTGGGTAGTGGCTAGAAAAGGGAATTTTGAATTTGGTTTGTCCTCTCGTCCCACATAACCTGGTGTAAATCAGAAATGGCTTGCTTGGAGTCAATGGAGATATCCATAAACCCAGTGTGAGAAAAGAATCAGGACTCTGGAATGCCTTCCTGCTCTGCCACTAACACAGTATGTGACCTTGGGCAAGACACCGCACTTCTTCCTGCCTCCGTTTACCCTGCTGTAACGAGCAAGTAATAATGATCCCATAAAATGTGTGGTGGTATGTGGTGAGGTGTACTGAACACCTGTGTCTAAGACCTCTGAGGAATTCTTTGGATGAGAAACACACCTTATTTAAAAGCTTCCATTTCTGAATTGCCACCCCATGACAATGCTAGAGCCTGATCACAGCAGTCATTCTCACCTTTGCAAAGTGAGCACAAAAAGGGTGTAACATGCTGCCACTATATGCTGGTAACATGGTAGACTCACTGGGCATAGGTTTGACTGGCTACCTAAGGCAGGGGAGGATCAGGCCCTCTCACCTCTGAGAACTCCCAGCAATGCAAGTGTGACCAGCCACCTTCTTCTTGTATTGGTTCCTCAGCATGAATTGGGGCTAAGCTTGAAGGCCAGAACTTGGCACCTAAAGCACTTGTTGTACAAAGAGGACCTTTTGAGGCCTTCAGTGGCCTTCAGCTTAATGATTTACTGTGCAGAGACCCTGAATTTGATTCTCCCCTCCAGCTGGTTTGTCATCGGTCTGACCTCCTTGACTTCAGGGAACATTATCTTGATTTTCACTGGAGTAAATGAGAGGAGAAAGAGGATCCTGTTCCTACCACATGCTGAGAACCTCCTACTAGGTGACTTCTATTACCATCCATGATCAGGCTTTCGGGCCATTTTCAATTGCCGATAAGGTGGCATTTGATGCTGCCAATTTATAGCCATACCCTTAGACCCATTTTCCAGTTACTGGCCATACTTGTGTGTGGCCATCCTCTAGGTGGCTTTGACAGCAGATACTCACTAACTTAATGCCAGGACAAATCGCTGTCTGAGTTTCCCACACTGAGGAACATGATGAGTTCCTGTGTTGCTATATCACTAATAACCATAAGCAAAACTGTATGCTTCTCTTGCAATGCTCGGGTATTTTCCTAAAGTTTAAATTATTCACAACAAGGTTGATATGAATCATTAGTGCTGTGAAAGGCACCAGATGGGCAACCCAGGAACATTAAAGCTTATGTTGCCTGTACATTGCCCTGCCAATGTGTGTTCAGCCATGATCTGGAGATGAGAATACACCTGTGGCCCATTCGGTGGTTGGATGGCCTGCAAAGGTGCAGTTGCGTTTGTGGCTTTTGCAGTGTTATTTTTAAGTGCTTCACAGCTGAGAGCTCTAGATAGGTATAACTTTGACGACTGAAAGTAAGGGCGTAATGGATCGGTAGTGGGTGGGGAAGAGTGGATCGGGGTAGAATACCTTCCTGGAGAGCCAGGTGATGGGCAGTTTAGTCCTGTCTCTGTCCTTAGCCCAGTGGATGCTCTTGACTATACTATTCTCCCTTTCCCCATCAGCCTTTGTATGGTGCATGTAGATCTATGGCTAGGAAGTGCTAGGTGTTTACATGCTAACCCTCCTTGCTGTGTTCTTCTCACACAGACACACTGAGGAACATTCCCTTGGTGAGCCATGGTCCGCGTTCCTCCCCAGCTGAGCTAAACAGTTCCAGCCACCACCTGCTCAGAGAACGCAAGTCGTCAGCTCCTGCCCACTCCAGCCAGCCTACCTTGTTCACTTTCGATTCACCTACCAACCACGTCCAGACCACCTTGTCTGCCAGCGCCCCACAGGATTATCTCTTCCTGCACCAGTGTATGAGCCGAAAATCAGAAAACATGAGGTACAGTAGGATTTCTATGGGCAACATAAGGGGAAAACCTAAACATCAGCAGTGATATTCCACCCCTAGAGCTGTATCTTGAGGGAGCACTGGTGGTTGGCTACCACACAGCCATTCTGGGAGCTATTTGCAGTACTGCCACTGACTGCCTGTATGATCTTGGACAACTCACTTAATCTGACACATCTATCAATGAGAATTGTGCCTTGATCAAAGACCTGATGTCAGCCATAGTGCATCAGTAAATCAAGACAGCTGAAGAGAGGGTAATGATGGTTCTAAATTATCTTCTTGTTGCCTCAGGGCCCAGGGTTTCTATGGGGTAGGCTGGCACATGGCATGATTTAGAGCAGCCTCAAGCCACATTTCCACTGTTAATCAGCAGGCAAAGCTTTCTGCACAAAACAGCCATTTTTCTGTTTCAAGGGACGGGTGGATTTGCCTGTTGTTCGATACCTTCTGATGTTGCCTGTGGAGATTGTACAAACCTGCCATCAGCCAGACCTTGGTTTGCATCAGTCATGGGTCACGTTCAGTGCAGCACTTATAGGGGAATGGCAGCCTTCCCACCTCCCAGCTGGACTGGCTGCCTTTCACAGCAGAGAGCCAGTCTGCAGAATGTAAGCAAGGAGGAGGGACCAGGGAGAGAGCCAGGGAGGGAGCAAAGGTTGCAGCACAGCTGGATTGTTGACATCAGTGGCTTCTCCTGAGTCTTCTCAGAATTTCCCTGCTGCATCTGTCTTTCACGAACCGTTAGAAAAAATTAACTTCAGCTGGAATTGATGAAACATTATAAATAACCCTATGTATGGTTCAGCTGTTAAATGCCTCTTGGAGATGAAAGACTGTTCTGCACACATCCTCTGCAAGCCTAATGACAGAGGAATCTAAGCCAGGGAGGATAGATAACAAGGGCTAGATGTCCTTGGAGTTGAATAAGACCTCTCCACACACCAGTGACCTTGTCCAACACTGTGCAAATAATGGGTTTTTCAGTCCACTGATAAGTCTGAAAAACTGGGGAGGGGACTAGTTTCAGGCTGAAGAGAAAACAATTATTTTTTAAATTGTCAGTGAATTGGAAAGTAAAACAAAAAATTGGTTTAGGTTGAACGAAATGTTTCGATTGTGAACCTTTTAAATTGGTTCTGCATTGTTTCTGAAAGTAAAATTGCAGGAAATCGCTAAACAAAATGTGGCTTCAAGCTGGACAGGTTGAAATGTTTCATTTTGAAAATGCTGAACGAAAGCCTGGCCAAATTTTCAGAGTTATTCTGTTTCGTTTTCAGCCCATGAATTCTCAAGACATTTTCATGTTGCCAAATTGGTATTGTTCCCTAGAAATAGTTACAGGCAAAATATGTTGCCCCACTCTAAACTGGACTCTGTAGAAATATTTCAGATGCCTAGAGAAACATCTGCAGGTACGCTAGCTGGGGTGAAAATAACAAGGGCTGTCAACCTTTGTGCTCATGACATTAGCTGATCTCCAGGTGGAGGGCCTGGAAAGAAAGTCCTTCCCTGATACACGATTACAGTCCAGAGCGAAGTGTCAGGGCTCCTTGGTACTGTTCCTATGCAAACTTTCTGGGTCTTACCCAGCTGTAAAATGGGAATAATAAGAGTTATGTGGCAGCAGCATTTGGGGGAACAGACTCGTTGACTTTTGCATAGTATTTTTACATCCTCAGATGAAGGGCAAAGATGGGCTTCTTCTCTGGGGCACCTGGTTGAACTCATTGCCGGGTCAAAATACCCAACCTGGCAACCAAATTCCAAGGGCTGATCAGCCACTTGGTGGATTGTGGTGCTTAGTCTTTGTCAAATGAGGCTATTTCTTAGCGCCATCTAGTGATAGTTCGTGCAAACAGCAGGACTTTTTTCAACTCCCACTGTGGGCGATGTGCCCAGAACTTAAAACAGAAACAAAACCATCCTCTCCCTGGCCCTTGCCCACCCCCTGTACAAAAGGTAAGCACCTCAAAAACAAATTGTCGCTCCCCTGTATGGAAGCGAAATCTATTGTTCGTGGCAAGAGATGCAGCAAGGACTGTCACTCTTGTGTGGGTCTTCATAGTCACAGTAGACGCTGTAAATGAAGTCCTCAATTGAAACTATAAAGGGCGCGATCCATAGTCTATGCAGACTGAAGGATGCCTACTACTACTACTGTTGGTGGCACAAGGCACAAGGCCACCCAAGACTCTGACGCAAGAGGAGTTGGGGACTCACTTCACAATTCTGAATCTAAAACGTTCCTTGTCCACAGCCTACCCGCCCACACTCTCCTCAACATGCCCCATCCCCCAACAATGCTCGCAGCAAACCTCACAACCCCTCACATGCCCTATTCATAGAATCATAGAACAGCGCTGGAAGAGACCTAAAAAAGCCATCAAGTCCAGCCCCCTGCTCTAAGCAGGACCAAACCCATCAGATCAGCCCCTCCAGGGCTTTGTCGAGGTGAGACTTAAACACCTCCAGGGATGGAGACTCCACTGCTTCCCTGGGTAGACCATTCCAATGCTTCACCACCCTCCTAGTGAAAAAGTTTTTCCTAATGTTCAACCTGGACCTTCCCAACTGCAACTTGAGACCATTGTTCCATGTTCTGCCATCTGTGACCACTGTGAACAGCCTCTCTCCAGCCTCTTTGCAACCTCCCTTCAGTAAGTTGAAGGCTGTTATCAAGTCCCCCCTCAGTTTTCTCTTCTGCAGACTAAACAGTCCCAATTCCTTCAACCTTTCTTCATAAGTCATATGCTCCAGCCCCCTAATTATTTTGGTTGCCCTCCTCTGGAGCCTCGCTAGTGTATCCACGTCCTTCCTATAATTGGGGGCCCAGAACTGGACACAGTGCTCCAGATGCAGCCTCACCAAAGCCGAATAAAGAGGAATTATCACTTCCCTGGATCTACTGGCAACGCTCCTCTTGATGCAACCTAATATGCCATTAGCATTCTTGGCTACAACGGCACACTGTTGACTCATGTCCAGCTTCTTGTCCACTACAACTCCCAAGTCCTTTTCTACAAAACTACTACTGAGCCAGTCGGACCCCAGCCTGTAACAATGCTTGGGATTCTTCCAGCCCAAGTGCACTTGTCCTTATTGAACCTCATCAGATTTCTTGCAGCCCAGTCTTCCAATTTGTCTAAGTCACTCTGGGCCCTGTCCCTACCCTCCAGCATTTCCACCTCTCCCCCTAGCTTAGTGTCATCCGCAAACTTGCTGAGGGTGCAATCCAACCCCTCCTCCACGTCATTGATAAATATGTTGAACAGAACAGGACCCAGAACCAAACCCTGGGACACTCCACTAGAAACCAACCGCCGTCCCAACATTGAGCCGTTGATCACTACCCTCTGGGCCCGACCTTCTAGCCAGCTTTCTATCCATCTTACCATCCATTTATCCAATCCACATTCCTTTAACTTGCCAACAAGAATATTGTGGGAGACCATATCAAAAGCTTTGCTAAAGTCAAGATAAATCACATCTATCGATTTTGCCCTGTCCACGGAGCCAGTTAAGCTCATTGTAGAAACTAATCAGATTGGTCAGGCATGACTTGCCCTTCATGAATCCATGCTGACTATTCCTGATCACTCTCCCATCCTTCAAGTGCCTCAAAATGACGTCCTTGAGGAGTCCCTCCATGATTTTTCCAGGGACTGATGTAAGACTGATCGGCCTATAGTTCCCTGGATCATCCTTCTTCCCTTTTTTAAAGATGGGCACTATATTTGCCTTTTTCCAATCATCCAGGATCTCTCCCGATCTCCACAACTTTTGAAAGATAATGGCCAAGGGCTCGTCAACAACATACACCAACTCCCTCAGAACCCTAGGATGAATTACGTCCAAGCCCATCGATTTATGTCCATTTAGCTTTTTTAGATAGCTCCTAACCTGTTCTTTCCCTACCAAAGGCTGTCCACCTTCATCCCACAATGCATCACTTATCGCATTATTCCGGGAGCTGTCTTTGTCCGTGAAGACAGCGGCAAAGAAAGCATTAAGTACTTCAACTTTCCCTACATCATCTGTCACTGGGTTACCTCCCTCATCCAGTAGGGGCCCCACGCCCTCTCCGATCACCTTCTTCTTGCTAAAGTGCCTATAGAAACTTTTCTTGTTATGCTTCACATTCCTCACGAGTTGCACTTCCAGTTGCACTTTCGCCTTCCTGATAACTGCCCTACATTCTCGAGCTATATGTTTATACACCTCCTTAGACATCTGTCCCAGTTTCACTTTTTGTAAGCTCCCTTTTTGTGCCTAAGTTTTCCAAGGATTTCCCCATTTAGCCAGTCTGGTCTCCTACAATATTTACTTCTCTTGCTGTGCATCGGGACAGTTTCCTTCTACACCTTCAATAGGGCTTCCTTAAAATACTGCCAGTTTTCCTGGACTCCTTTTCCCTTCGTGGTAGCATCCCAGGGGATTTTGCCCATCAGGTTTCTGAAGGAGTCAACATTTGCTTTTCTGAAGTCCAAGGTGTGTAATTTGCTGCTCTCTTTCCTTCCTTTGGTCAGGATCCTGAAGTCTACCGTCTCATGATCACTGCTTCCCAGGTTGTCCCCCACCTCTACCTTCCCTATTAGTTCTTCCCTGTTTGTAAGCAGCAGGTTGAGCCGCGCATGACCTCTGGTCGGGTCCTTCAGCACTTGTACCAAGAAGTGATCCCCAACATTCTCCAGAAACTTCCTGGACTGCTTGTGTACCGCTGTATTGGTCTCACAACAGATGTCAGGGTTATTGAAGTCCCCCACGATAACGAGAGTCTGCGATCTGGAAACTTCTCTCAGTTGTCTAAAAAAAGCCTCATCTACCTCATCACCCTGATTTGGCAGCCTGTAGCAGACACCAACCATCACATCTCCCATGCTGCCTACACCACTAAGCTTGACCCATAGATTCTGAACAGGCTTTTCTCCCGCTATGTACTGGAGTTCCAAGCAATCATAGTGCTCTCTTACATACAGTGCAACCCCTCCTCCTTTTCTCCCTTGTCTGTTCTTCCTGAGCAGTTTATACCCTTTCATGGCAGCGCTCCAGTCATGCGAGTCATCCCACCAAGTTTCTGTTATTCCAATCAAATCACAGTTCTTGGACTGAGCCAGAGCTTCTAATTCCTCCTGCTTGTTACCCAACCCCTCTCCCCAGCAGCCTTCATCACGCACCCCGTAGCCCACCAGTTCCCCAGGCCCTCACCCACCACCCTCAGGATCTTCTGAGCCACACCATTGCCCTTTGCCCACCACTCCGTTCTCTTCTCCTGACAGGGATTTCAATCTGAAGGCTTTTGGAGGGGCACGTCTGTACCCTCACTGGCTATCAGCTCCCACCACAGCTCACTTTCCACCGAGGAGCTCACTTCCCCTCCACAGCCCCAGCGCTGAGGGCATTCTGTGCCCTGCTTGCCCTCCCTTGGGTATACCCCTTCTTCTGACCCAGGCTAGGCCAGCTCCACCCAGTCCCAGCCACACACAGTTCAGCTCATGCCCGTTGCATGCCCCACTGTTGGATGGCATGGGCCAAGGCTGAGTGATGAGTGGTGCTGTGAGCCTGTGTGCCAAGTTGCAGTGCCAGTCACTCAGATTCGGCAAGGCCATGCCCCTGGCCACGGTGCAGAGGCAGCTGGACCAATCCTAAGTGCCCCTGTACCCAGTCACCATGCCACTCAAGTCTGGCCTGGCCTCTCCTCCCTCCAAGGAAGACTGAGTGAACGGCCTCGTGAGCTTGTGTGCCAGGTGAAGTGCTGAACTTTCCCTCTGGTCTGGTTAGACCCCGCCCCCATAACCTCATTGGCCCTGGGGCAACTGCACCACGTGGACCATTGTACTTATACCACTGGAAGTGTCGCCAACTTTCTAATTGCTAACAACAGAGTCCTGAGGCTCCAGCCCCTGCTTACACCAAATTAAAGCCAGTTCTCCTGACTCCCAGACCCCTGCTGTAGCCATTGGCCATTCTGCTGTGGAGAGCTAAGCCACGCCCTTTCCTCTTTCCTAGGAGTGCCAGTTTCTCCCAAGCCACAAGGTCCTCCTTCTTCATGAGAAGCGACACGGCCGTTCAGAAGCTCTCGCAGGGCAATGGGCATTGTGTGAATGGGGTCAACAGGCAAGTCCATGGATTCTACAGCTTGCCGAAGCCCAGCAGACACAATTCGGAGCTCAGGGACAGCGCCTACGACCTCCCACGAAGCTTTGGCTCTCATGCTCACACCAAAGCCAGCCTCACAGGCTCTGACACGGATAGCGAGGAGGTCTATACCTTCAAGACTCCCAACAACACCCTGTGCAAGGAGTTTGGGGAGCTCTCGACGGACTCCTATGACATCCCCATCACCCCTCTTTCTGTATACCAGATCCCAAGGACATTCACACTGGACAAGAATCACAACACGCTGGCTGTGGCCTCCAGTGATTCACCAGCTGCTCCCCCACCCCGGCCCCCTAAGCCAGGGCAGATGGAGCCACGGTGGGGCAGCCCCCAGCAACGCCCTCCAAATGGTGAAAGCATAAGCTTGGTCTCTGTGGCTGCTACCATTCCCAGAAGGAACACATTGCCTGCAGTGGAGAACAGCAGACTACACCGAGGTAAGTGTTACGTTTAAATGGGGGGGTATTGGAGGGAGAGGCACATTTTTCCCAGAGATCAAGTTGGACAGTTCAGTCAAAGATGCTGACTCTATAAGAGAAACATTAGGGCCAGATGCCCAACCATGTACATCAGCAAAGTTTAACTGAGAACTGCACTGGTGTACTCCAGCTAAGGAGCTTATGCTATATGAAAGGGGTGGGCTTGTGGCACATATCACCCTGTCCCACCCTGAATTTTGAATATGTCCAAATTCTTCAGTGAATTCTTGTCTGTCTAATGGGCTGATCCAAAACCCCATTTCCTCATCCGTCCACTCCCAAACTTTGGGGAAGTTCAGATCTAGATTGAGATGTCTCCTTTTGGGCCCATATTTTTGCCGCTCTCGCTGGTATGTTGACTTAGAATTCAATTTATGGCCAAAGTTCTCAAAAGTTGCCACTGGCTTTGGATTCCTTGAAGTTGGGGCACCTAACCCAAGGCACCTAAAGGTATTTTAGTGCCCTCCAGGTCTGATTTTCAAAGCTCCAGAGCAGCTGCCTGCTCCTGTTGATGTGGACAGGAATTGTGGCCCTTCAGCACCTCCGAAATCGGTCAGGCTATCTTGGACTGGACACGCCCATGACCACACACTTTTACAGTAGTTTGTGTAGAGGTGCAAGGCACTGGCTGGCAGAGAAGACTGACTGTAAGGTGGGGCTTTTCCCTCCAGTACAGCCATTTCAGGCTGAGCCAGGCCCGCTGCAGCTGTGACCATGCTCACTAGCCATCAGTGAGGGTAAGTGAATAAACTGGCTGTGGGGTACTTAGACCAAGCTGTTTGAAACATAGGGAAAAAAGAGAAAGAGACACAGAGACTTGCACAGCTTCAGAACTCCTTGCCCAGCTTCCCATGCTCTGCTCCCTCAATACCAATCCTTGTCGTTTACTGTATAGCACCAATTGGTGATATTTAAAGGGGAGCTGTTAATATTGTCTGTATTTGTGGCTCTATTTCTGAGGGCACTGTTAGAACTAGAGGATTCATGAGCTGACACCATGTGTACTGTGAATCTATAATTGTGTTTCAGCTTCTTCCTGTGAGACTTATGAATACCCACAGCACGGTGGCAACAGCGCATTTCAGTCAGCGGAGTCTGTGAATGATGGGTTCAACTCGTATCTGGTAAGTTGGTGCTCCTGTCACCAGGGGTGCCAACAGTTGGCTGGGGCCCTGGGACAAGGTGGGAGGAAGGCCTGGCTCCCAACCCCAGATGGGGAAGGGCCAAGGGGCCAAGGGTGGAAGGGACGGGACTTGAGACAATAAGCCCTGCCCCGCACCAAACGTTTCCTCAGAGCTGCACAGAGTGGCAGCATGGTGCTCCATGGCATTTGAAAGGAGCCCAGAGCAACACACAGTCCATGCCCTGGGACTGGCTTTGCCTGCGGTATGATTCCAGCCAGGCCCTGTACGGGCATGGAGGGTGCCATTTTGTAGAACAACATGGTGTCCACACAGTGTATATACAATGTCATTCCTTCCATTGTAAGTGCGCAATTTTATGCCTTACTGAAAATGTCACCGCCTGCCATTGTGAATCTGCTACAGCTACCAGCTGGGGGACAAAGGGCCTGAGCTGGTTCCATTGCCTCCTTGCAAATTTTGCCTTGATTTCAATGAGCAGAATTAAAGCCTTAGTCCTTCTGTTCATGCTGGAATCCTGCAAGTCGCTGGTTCACCCCTGTTGATGGCCAACTATTTGTGTACTAGCAGCAAGATAAGCACACACACTATTCAGAGCTGAGATTTGATTTGGATGTTTACACAAACCATATCCAACTGGCGCTTCAGCTCAGAGAAGCATCAAGGAGACTGGATGCTTATTGAAATATCCTGACTAGTTTCAGCCATTGGCACAAACCACCAAGGGAAGTGATGGATTCTCCATCTCTTAATGTCTTATACAGGGGCAGCTAGGTGCCATGTAAGGGCAGAACAAATATAGGGAGTCAGACAAGATGATTTAATGGTCTTTTCTTGCAGTATAATCTATGAATTTGAATCTATGATTCTGCAGAACTGGAAATATTGCCAGCACAGGTTTTACCATGAGACTTAGGATATTTCCTGCTTCCCTTTGGACTGGAAATACCATTAAACCAGTCTCTCATGCTGCATTTCTGTCATGGCTGGAGCCAAGCCATGCAGAGATGCATGAGAAACAGAGTTAACTGAACTATTTTCTAACCTCCAAGAAGGTTCAATGCAGCATGAAGTTTGCATGAGTTTGGGGGCATGCCACCATCCCGTCTCTAATCCCCACCCTGAATTTGTAGCTCAGTGAGATGTTTTGATAAAGATCATTATCAGAGATGTGTGCAAAATTCACAGTGGACCTGAAAAGGCTTCTTTCTGAGTCTGCAGGACATCTGCAGTCATGCACTGAGACCACAAGAAGGGGATCCAGATGTGGGAATTCAAACCATCCTCTCCACTCAAGATGTGCTTGATATTCAGAGCCCAATGAGTGTCCTGAAATCCAGATTTCCTGAGCTGGAGGAATTGAGGCAGAGTTATTTACAGACACATCATAGGGACACCGTAAAGCCAGCCCACCTCAGTGCAGGCTGTCTCTATCATCCCTGGGAAGGAGCCAGTGTCATCATGGGAGGAGGCCATGGTGTTGTGTAGGGGCCAATGGATGGGACCAGCTTTCCAGGAGAGGTAGAGGAAGCTGAGAGAGGTCACACCAGGAGAATGGGAGACAACCAGGTTGTGACGTTAGGTGATGTGGTCACTACAAATACTGATAGCTGGAAATGTGGTGAATTCATGGCTTGTTTACTTACCGTGAAGCTGGGTCTCAAAGGACACCTAGGTAAACTTTCACAGATTGCTGCAGAAGGTCCTGTGGATGAGGTACATATGAGTACAAATGACATGCCGAAGTGTAGGAACGGTGTCTTGGAAGCTACATTAAGTGGTTGGAGTTAATTCCACTTCTGGTCCAGCTAGTCAGGGAGCAATGAGTGTCTCAATCTGAGCGTGAGGCGCTATTGGAAAAGAGAGGTTTACATTTACTGGAGACTCTTTAAGGAAAGGAGGAGCCTGATGGGCTTCACCTTTTACCCAAGTGGAAACTAGCACAGCAAAACAACAAGGTTCAGGGAGACAATGAAAACCAGGAGCTGGCTGAAAAGTGACCGGTGTCACTGAGCAAGGACACCTGCTAAGGAGGACAGTAACTGCCAGCTTCTTGGGGCAGGGATTGTTTCCTTCTTCTGTTTTTGGAAAGTGCCTGGCACACCTTAGGCAATGCTGGGAAACAACTGTTATATTAAAGGTAACACAGTAAGCGCTAGCCCAGACATTACAGCTGAAGGGGAGCAGAGAGAGAGCTGGGAACTGGGGACTGCCTGAAGCTCAGAGAACTCGGCAGTGTTCTCCCCATCTCCAGTGTAAATGTCTGCTCACTGTGTTGGGAGGGGACTATGTGCTGGGGTCTAGGCCTCAGGGAGCAGGTGAATACTGCTGCTTGTATTCCATGCCTCACTGAGTGTCCTCTTTCCCTTTGACCTCCCCTGTGCTTTCCAGCAAGCCAGAGCCACAGTGGCTCGATCCCATAGTGCTGACTCCGAGGACAATTATGTCCCAATGAACCCGGGCTCCTCGTCGCTGCTGAACACAGAGAAAGCGAATGACAATTCCCAGAATCTCTACATCCCCATGAGCCCCGGGCCACATCACTTTGACCTGCTGGGATTGTCCTCCACGACTCTCCCCAGCCATAAAGCAGGAGCCATTTCCCAGTGCCACAGGCGGCTGAGTGAAATCCAGCCCCCACCAGTGAACCGCAACCTCAAACCCGACCGGAAAGGTAAGACCAGTTCCTTGGACGGAAGCGCCTGGCCTTGAGGGAAATCATCACAGGAACTTTGCTGTCACTACTTATAACGCTTCAGACAGCTGTATAGAAGCATCAGATTGTGCCATGTTCCCGTGAGGGAACAGCGGCACACAGCCTGCAGGAAACGTGGGGAGATGCTCTTCCAAAGCCCTCCAGCACAAATGGACTGCCACAGCCCCCTCCCCCAGCACAGCCAGCCAGCTGCACTGGCCTCTATTACAGCAAGGTGGAACACGGCTTACAGAACAGAGTGCAGAAGTCTGAAAAATTAAACTTTTTTAACCTTCCGAATCAAAATTTTGGGGGAATTTTGGTTCCATGAGAAAGTTTGGTTTTTCAGTCTGATATGGGGTGGGGGTGGGGGTGGAAATGGAGGTTTTGGAATTTACCATGAAATAAAAACATCCAGTTTCTGAGTGGCTATGGCCAGGATCGCTGTACAGAGACAGAGCCTTAGCCCCTACTGCAGGCCCTCCTAACTCCTCTTCCCTCTTCCGCCTTCATAGCCTTATGCACAGGAAGTGGAATTCTTCCTGGCCATTACACAAGGGCCTGTACTGACAGATCCTGCTCCTCCTCCACTGCCCCCTTTTAAGACACAGACCAAATCTATCCCATTGCAAGTAATAAAGTGCACCACAAAATGTACCTTCAAATCAGCTTCTTGGCACACTGGTCACATGTCACTATGGGTCTGCTAGCATCCCCCTTTTCTTGTAAGGGAGCTAGGTCAGTTTTGCCCTTATGGCTGTGCATGGGGTCTTACCAGATCCTACCATTATCCTGAAAGGTCCAAGCAGGAAATACAGAGCTCCATCTGCCTCATGTAGAGGCGGTGAGTCTATTAGTCCCCCTTTTTAAAATGGGAGCCCAGTTCAGTCAGAGGCTAAGAGACACCCAGAGCATGGGGTTGCATCCCTGATCATCTTGCCTAGTAGCCTCCATGAATTTGTCTAATTCTTTTTTGATCCCCATTATGGCTTTGTCCTTCACAACATCTGGTGGCAAGGAGTTCCACAGGTTGTCTGTGCATTGTGTGAAGAAGCATTGCCTTAGGGCTGTTGTAAATCTAGTGCCTCCTCGTTTCACTGGGTGATCTCAGGTTCTAGGGTTACATGGAAAGGTAAACGCCCTATTCACTTTTTCCACACCATTCATGGTTTTATAGACCTCTGTCCATGTGGTGACTGCCTGTTATGACAAAGTGATATACTGTTAGCTATTCCCATGGGCTCTGTTAAGCAACCTCTCCTCTTCTGTGTAATGAGCGGCTTGATACAGGGCAGATTTCCTTTTAAAATGCTTCACGGAAAAACCTTCTGATCAGAGACCACTGCCATTAAACATCTTGCTGATAACATTCTCTTCTGACTGGCAATCAGTACAGGGAGGCTTTTCCAAGGGCATCAGTGTTTCTTTAATAAGCCATTCTTACATGCTGTCCTTCTGGGTGTTTTCACTCCTGCCATTCTCATAAAAAGACACATTCACCCTCTCAGGGAGCCAGCAGGAGTGGGGTGTGGGATAAGAGGGATGCATTCTGCTCTGATTTCCTGCAGCACTTGCATAAATGACAGCAGGAGCATTTGGCTGGGAATGACATCCGGCCACAAAGATGGCTGGGGGTCCTTTGCATTTTACTTTTTAAATGACGGTAATTTTGGGTTAGGGAGAGTTTTAAAACTGCGCTTGCTGATAAATAAATCCTTCCGCTGCTGCAGCAAAGCCAACACCTCTGGACCTGAGGAATAACACGGTCATCGATGAGCTTCCCTTCAAATCGCCGGTCACCAAATCCTGGTCTAGACCAACGTGAGTACCTGGGGATGGGGCACGAAGTCTCAGTTCCTGAAACACCATCCTGGGCCAAATGCAGGCCCATGTCCACATGAGCTGAGCTATTAGTTTCAGGTTGATAGATAATAATAGCATGGGTAACGCACCGGGAGCTGCATTTGGCTGGGTGCATTTTTATAGGCAGGGACCAGCTGCAAAGTTTTGGTCTGGCTCAGACTTCCTCAAAGACTGGAGATGTTCAGATCGGAAATTCTGGTCTGGGCCCAAATTCTAGCCCATTCAGAGAAAGGCATCAGGAGATACAAGAGACCTGCCTCAGATTTCACACTGAAATCCAGTGCATTACAACATTCTAATTATGGGTTGAAACTGTCACCTGGCACCCTCAGGACTTGACTGGTGCCAGACAAGAGACTTTGCTGACAATGGGAGGTCAATATTTTCTAGCATGTTACCAACACTTTCACTGCTTACTGGGCTCTTAGAAGATGTTTAGGGGTAAATTACAGCTAAATAACAGCACAGAACACTGAGAGCCAGGACTGGTGGCTGTACACAAACTTTATGGGACCACAGGAAACTTGGCCAGCCCACAGATGTTGCCAGATGAGAGAGTTTCAGGTTAGAGAAGTTCAGCCTATACCGACAAAAAGACAGGTGGTTAAATTCACTTGGAGATAGTTGCCTTTTTTGGAATTGTGCATGACCCAAACCATGCCTAAGACACACAGTGTGGGTCCAAATTCAGAGCAGGGTGGTCATCAGCTGGCTGAGGTTCACAAAATCTTTGAGTGAGTCCAGACTTGGTTGAACCTGGAGTCAAGATATGGTTTCAGATCAAAACTAGCTGGAAACCACTGTGTCGATGCAAAAGAGGATGGCACTGAAAGGTTTTGACAGAGTTTTGCTGTCAGGGCCTTTGAAGCACCACTCATCTTTGAGGAGATCTGTAAATAGAAGTCACGGAGCTTCATACCAAACAATCTCAGCCAAAAGTGCTGGGATTCACACCGCTCCAGTTCTGCCGCTAGGTCACAGTCTGAACTTGTCCCATATGGACATTAGCTGTTATGACTGATATAATAAATTGGATTGTTTGGAGACTGACTGCAGGGCATGAGAGTGTTCTGATCACTACATTAGGAAACATACAGAGCTTGAATTTTGATTGACAGGATGCCTGACCTTGCAGACGTTAATGGGTTTTTCTCTTATCGACTAATTTTATGGTCCTTTCTTTACTGCAAGCCGACCAATAGCTTTTTAAGATGAGAGCTTCAGTTCCAGGCTCTGATTGCATTATGATATTCCTTATAATTAGATCTGGCAGCCTGAAAAGCAGATGAGACCTTCAAGATTTAACCTTTCATGAAAATTCAAGCAAGCTACCGCACAATAAACACAAGCTTAGAGCTTTGGTTAGTGAGGAGGTGAATGGCACAAGAAGCATGCTGTGGCTCAGGGGCTCAATGTGTTGTCATAAAAGGGATTTCAATTAAATACGTCCTGTAAGATAAAAGGCTTCTGGCTTCTAGTAATATGATAGCAGGAGAATTGAGGCTACATGAAGAAGCAGGGTAATATTAAACAGATATGATCCAGAGCTAACGGCTCAAATCTGGAGCCTTCTTGAAGTAGAGGAAGGTTGGGTGGTGGAGACCAACTTTGCCAATGGTCCTTCTAAGGTGACAGCAAAACCCTGGATCTGAACATCCACGAGCTTCTGCATGGCTCAGATTTGGATCCCAGCTCTTCAGCTCTGTCCCATACCTAGTATGTGGGGAGCAGTGGGGTTCTACAGATGTAACTAACCCACTGGCACCTCTCTTTGCAGCCAGACTTTCAACTCCAACTCCTTGCAATACTGTCGCCCTGTCTCCACCCAGAGCATCACCAGCACTGACTCAGGAGACAGCGAAGAAAACTACGTGGCCATGGTAAGTCCCATTAGAACTGACAAGCTACCTAGGTGAGGCACTTATGTCCTGCAGTGATTTGGGCTCTATAAATGCAAACCAGAGGTAGTGACAATAGCATTAAAGATACTCAGGTCTATGGTGATAAGGACAGCATAGCTTCTTCAATGGATCACAGGGCAATTGGAATGCAGAATTCTAGGATGTATCTATATGAAGCATCTGACGTTTTACCTTGTGGGTGAGAGGGGAGACTTAGACACACCATGTGCTTCTCTCTTCCACACCAGAAAGCGCAAAAATGGCCTCCTCCTCCGCAGAAGTCACTCATTTTATTAAGTTGCCCCTCTGCAACGTATTATGGTCCTTTCTGGGAACTGGAGGATCAAGAACTCTATTATTTTAACTCCATGATACATTTTATTGTACCTATTTTTTTTTTAGATTGGTTCTTGGACCCTTCTCCCACAGAAAGTGCTGGCTTTCTCTGGGGGGGGACTGGGGGAGATGCTATTAATATCACCGCAAGCATGAAAAGGCAGATTCCCAGCTGCAGTGGCACTGATGAACGACACAGGAGAATTTGTGCCACTTACAAAGTGGCCATCCCATGACATCAAGTGTACTTAAGCTGACACAGAGCTCCTCATGATGCTGGCAAATGTATTCACTCTGTACGCATTTCCTGACCTGAAGAAGAGCTCTGCCTAAGTTTGAAAACTGGTCTCTCTCTCTCTCTCACTCTCTCTCTCTCTCATATCAACAGAAGTCGGTTCAGTAAAAGCATTATCTCCTTCACTGTGTCAAGCTAATATCCTGGGGCCAGCCTGCTACAGAACACTGCATATAGTTCACAGTGTAAATTAAAGCTCCCTGCGGGTCAGTGTAGCAAAGTGTAATGATGATTTGCGGCCCCCTTCTGACTCCGCTAACGCCTTGTTTCATCAAAGCACTTCAGCCTATTTTCACCTTTGGGAGTGTGAGTGGTTCCACTGAAGCCAATGAGACTGTTCAGGTGCTTCATAGAATCATAGAACACTAGGCCTGGGAGGGACCTCAAGAGGTCATCCAGTCCAGTCCCCTGCCCTCACCGCAGGATCAAGCACCATCTAGATCATCCCTGTTAGATATTTATCTAACCTGCCCTTAAATATCTCCAATGATGGAAATTCTGCAACCTCCCTAGGCAATTTATTCCAGTAATTAACCACCCTGACATCAGGTTAAACATGGTATTTGGGCCAGAAGTCCCTACTGAATTTAGCACACTCTGCTACTCTGATGGCTCCTGACCCAGACTGCAGATGGGTAAGTGAAGGGAGAAGGCAGACCAGGCTCTCATTTAAAGTGCTACCCACGATGGATTTGGTTTGCAGATCCCTTACATTCACCTTGTTTTCTTAACCATTTTTTCCTCTCCCACCTCTTTCCTATATTAGCAAAATCCAGTTTCTGCTTCTCCAGTTCCTAGTGGCACCAACAGCCCAGCACCAAAAAAGAGTTCGGGGAGTGTGGATTATCTAGCCCTGGACTTCCAGCCAAACTCACCTGGTCCACACAGAAAGGTAGAGTGAGTAATTAAAAAATATATGTTCATTAAATATTGTGGTTTTGTAAAGCTTTCAAACCAGCTCAACAAACAACAGGGAGCAGATCCCCAGCTGGCAGAAGCAGGCCCTGCTTTGGTGATGTCAATGTTGTCACATCCTTTTTACCCGTCTGAGGCTCTGGCCCTGTTTATTATTCACATTCTGCCCTTTCTCACACGCCTCTAGCCAGGGAAGCCAACCGCCTCCATAGACCCCGGAGCAAAATGTGTGTGAGGGGACGGTGCCAGCTCTGCACTCGGGGAAGGGGCGGGGGGTCTCAGATGGAAGGAGTGCAGCCAGGGCAGCCAGCCCTCTGCGCGCCACAGAATGCAGCTTGACCTCTCCGCCCTGCCACCCTCAGAGCTTCATGGAGAGCGCAGCACAGCACTCCAGTAGTTATATAAAGGGCCCAGGGCTCTGGCTGCTACTGCAATAGCAGCAGTGACAGCCAGGAGACCCAGGCTTCTGTGAATTGCTGGGTCCTGGGGCAACTGCCCCCTTTTCTCCCCCTGTCCACTCCCTCACCCATCAGACCTGTCTCACTGGACGTGTAACTAAAACCACTGGCAGCAATGGGTTCTCATGGCTGTAAATGAAAGCAGAATTTGGCCCACCTACTGTGGATTCAATATTGAGCCCAATTCAGCTTCCACCGAAGTCAGTGAGAAGACATCCATTTCTATGGGGGCTGCATTAGGTCCCCTCATTCCTTTCTTAGACTTTCACCTGAAGGCTTTCCCAAGAGTCCTGGCCTATGTTCTCCAAAATGATTTGTGATCGTGGGTGCCCAATTTGAGTCACCGGGAAGGGGAGCTGCTCTTTAGAAACTGCTGAGCACCCAGAAAATCAGGCTGGTTCCAGTGCATTATGTTGGGCAGCAACATCACAAGTCACTTTTGAAAAACACCCTGCCTGTGAGTCAAATTCTGCTAAGGCCAGTTAAGAGGCTGCCAGATGAGGACTATCCATCAGGAGCAGCAGTGATCAGAAATGGCAAAATGGCTTCTTTGTAACATGGAGTGGTGCTGTTGGCTCTTCAATACGTTCAAATCCATATGTTAAATGCAATGCACTTATATGGGGCATGGTGTCTTTATGCATTACACAATGAAACAAAACACATGCTGCAGAGGTAGCATAACACCCAAAAATTCTAATCTGGATCAAGTTTAAGATTTTATGAGCCTCTCAAGCTTGGAGCTGAGATTTTGGACTGTGTTCCTGTAAAACAGTTAAATAAACAACTGCAGACGGGCAAGAAAATTAAAGTACTCAGAAAGGAACTGTATGAAAACAGCTTCTCACTCAGAAGATCAGCTCCTTCTGCTTCTTTTAATGACAAAAATAGTTGACTCCTTGTTAGCCCTGCAGAGCCAACACAGCTAAGAGGGGAGGGGCTGGATTCCGGTCCTTTTGTGTTGCTAACAGAGTTGCTTACTGAGAAGAAAAGAACCCAGCTAGACTGTCAGGTCCCAGGCTGAGTTTGCAGGGCCAGCAGTTAGCAAGCAATACTCATATGCTTATAAACTGAGCAAATTTGGTAGAGTCACTGAGAGACAATAAATGTGGAAGCCCAGGGTAAATCAGTGAGGCTGTTCGTTAAGGCCTTATTAAGGAATGAGAGGCATATTACGAAGGGATTTGCAAGTAATGTAAATTAACAGCTACCGAGGCTGACATATAGGCAGGTGGTTACCGTAGCAAGAGCTGCAGAGGAGAAAGCTCCTGCAATACAAGTGGTGAGTTTGTATGAGAGGACAGTGATGGGTTCAGCAGAAGCATCCACGAACGCTAGATGTACTATCACCCTGTCACTCTGTGTTCTCCTCCCCTGTACCCAGCCCTCCACATCGTCAGTCCCCTCAGACGAGAAGGTCGATTATGTGCAGGTTGACAAGGAGAAGACACAAGCCTTGCAGAACACCATGCAGGAGTGGACTGACGTCCGGCAATCAGCAGAGCCCATTAAGAGCGTGAAGCAGTAATGAATGGGGCAAATGAGGACAGCCATCCAGACAGACAAATGGCCGTGGAGTTTCCCAGGCAGGGGTTCCCCTGGATATGCCAGCTCACTTCAGGGCTGCATTTCTACTAGGACCTTTGTTTAGGGTCTTTTATTTTTCAGAGAAACTTAATTTCAGGGGAAGATTGGCAGATATTGTTTGCCAGTGACAAAGACCAACTACTTGCAGCAACCACTGCTTTTTAGCTACTGGATTTACTGTTCAGGAACTTAAAACTTAGCAATACTGGGATCACCAATGCCCTGCATGTCTTTGCTTGCAGCTGTTATTAAAGCCACCTTGTACCTGCTAACATCATATTGTTTCTCTCGGTCTTCTTCCATACTGTATGCCTGAACTGTGCTGAATGTTTACAGGTTTGGTGGCATCCTTGACAGGACAGGGATTCCTTCTACAGGCTGTATGGTGGCCCTGACCTCTTCAAAAGCAGGGGGCAACCGCCAGGTCTAATTTATAACTTGTTTTATTAGCAAATTGCTTACAAATAACAACTGACATGTGTTTGTAAACTGCAAGGGGTGCTGCCCATCAGGTTGCATGGCTTGTGCGCCAATACATGTGGCTGCAGCTCTGTATGGATATAAAATTGGGATCTGCATCTGCAGATGCAGATACCTGCAAATATAAAGTGGATATGTGCAAATATGCAGGGTTCTCGATACAAAATTGGTATTTGCCTCTGCATCAGTGTCCACAAAAATGATCCATGGATGGCCACATCCACAGGTGCAAATACTTGCAGATATAAGGGGATATCTGCAAATATGCAGGGTTCTAGATACAAAATTTGTGTCTGCATCTGCATCCATGTCCACAAGAAAGAGCCATGGCTACCCACCTCCATATCTGTAGAGGTGGATACCTGCAGATATTCCACAGATTTGCAGGAATCTGGCCATTCTGAAGCTTGCGAAGTGCCCAAAATGACTGACTAGTTGAGACAACCTTAGACCTCCAAGGCTGATCTCCTCTGCCCCACACTACACACCTAAGCTGCGTCTACACGTGCACGCTACTTCGAAGTAGCGGCAGTAACTTCGAAATAGCGCCCGTCACGTCTACACGTGTTGGGCGCTATTTCGAAGTTGAAATCGACGTTAGGCGGCGAGACGTCGAAGTCGCTAACCCCATGAGGGGATGGGAATAGCGCCCTACTTCGACGTTCAACATCGAAGTAGGGACGTGTAGACGATCCGCGTCCCGCAACATCGAAATAGCGGAGTCCTCCATGGCGGCCATCAGCTGGGGGGTTGAGAGATACTCTCTCTCCAGCCCTTGCGGGGCTCTGGGGTCACCGTGGGCAGCAGCCCTTAGCCCAGGGCTTCTGGCTGCTGCTGCTGCAGCTGGGGGTCCGTGCTGCAAATACAGGGTCTGCAACTAGTTGTTGGCTCTGTGTATCTTGCACTGTTTAATGAAAGTGTGTCTGGGAGGGGCCCTTTAAGGGAGCGACTTGCTGTTGAGTCCGCCCCGTGACCCTGTCTGCAGCTGTGCCTGGCTCCCTTATTTCGATGTGTGCTACTTTGCCGTGTAGACGTTCCCTCGCAGTGCCTATTTCGATGTTGGGCTGAGCAACGTCGAAGTTGAACATCGACGTTGCCAGCCCTGGAGGACGTGTAGACGTTATTCATCGAAATAGCCTATTTCGATGTCGCAACATCGAAATAAGCTATTTCGAAGTTGGGTGCACGTGTAGACGTAGCCCTAATGTATCAAACAGGAATATTTACTGGGTGCCTCTTTTTTAAAAAACAAGAAGTGTTGATGGTGGAGAGGTTTAGCGCTTCCCAAAATGCAGGAGGTGGCAGAATTGGTTTGTGAAAGCAGAATTAAAGGATTAGAGGCTTGAAACCATCAGGAGTCCCTTCTCTGATTTCAGTGGGCTCTGGATCGGGCCCTGAAGGCCAGCTTCTGCTGAGGGTGGCAGCATTTGCAGCCCCATAGGGAGACGATCCTACTACCATTGAAGTCACCAAATGCTTTGCCAATGATTGCAAAAGGAGCAGGAAAAGGATCCCCAGAGTCTAGGTGGGGAATCAAGCCCATGTGTGACTTGTATGGCTTAATGGTGAGCAAGGGGAATGAGAGCTGAGACTGTCAAAGAGTGTCTGGAGAGCATAGACCCAGACCCAAGGAGGGTGTGGGCTTGTTCAAGAAGCCCAAGGTGGTGAAGCTAGGTGTAGTGGAATGAAAGAAGTGCAGGCCAATGGTGGGATCTTTAACTGGGGAATAGTCTCCCAAGAGGAGTCAGGGTAGTCCCAGCAACTGAGTAATTTAAAATACTGGTTTAAATAAAGCAGTGAGGAATGTGCTGTAGGAAACTGACTGCCCACTAGGGCCTATGAATTGATTTAGCCCTTCTTCCCCCATCGCTAGTTACTTCAGTCCTGTTGTGTGCACAGTGCAATATCTCAACACTGGGTCTATAGTTGGTGTTGTTGAAGGTAACAATCCCCAGCTCCAATTAACAATGAACCCCTCATGCATCTGATGAAGTGGGTCTTTGCCCACAAAAGCTTATTCTTCAAAATATCTGTTAGTCTATAAAGTGCCACAGGACTTCTTGTTGTTAATGAACCTCTCATATACAGATGGTGATGAGCTTCTGGGCCTTGACTCAGGCACTTTGGGTTCATCTCCTTCTAAGCAGTTGCCCTTTAAGAGGAATGAGAAGGAAGAGAGAATCTATTGTCTGTATATAATCTATGGCGCCATCACAACCTGGAGGAACAAAGATTGACATTTAATGGTCTGATTGCAAAGAAGACTACTAGAAATCCTAGGCACTGATTTGGCCAAACAGCATTGCTATCAGCTAAGAGTTCACAGAAGGACAAACTAAGAGGGCAGGATAACAAACACAAACATTTAGGACCTCTGCTCCTGCTCCCCTCTCCCTCTGGTGGCAGGGATAGATGACAAAGGGTAAGATTTTCAAATAGGCCTAAATGAGTTAAGGCACAGCAGCTGACCAGGAAAAGTTCATATGGTGGGATTTTTTAACTGTCCTGATTTGGAATGAAAAATACAAAATGTTTTCACAAGGAAAATCCCTTCAGGTGATAACTGAAAATGGCAATTTTCTACTTTCCAGCTGTCAGCCAAGAAGAGTGTTGTCAGTTTCACTTTCTCCCCACTGGCAGAAGGGGCAATAACAGAATGCAAAACCATCAGCAACAAAAATACAGGTCCCTACCACGTGAGGGAAAGGCAATACTGGCTGCAGTAATCACTGGGTCTAGCTGTGGGATGGAGACATGATAACCTACGCAAACACACATGAACAGTGTATTACAAATGCACAGTAGTACCATTATATTTGCAAGCACTTTTAAACTGGAATGCCAATTAAAAACAGGTTTAGGGGCAGTTTATTAAAAGACAAAGAAAATTGCAACACACGAGCACCACATAAGTGACATAGACCAGAGTGACATTATAAACTCCATTCATATTTCTCCAGTGCCTTCATTACACAGGCATTTGCCTTAATTGCATAACTCCTGCTGCAATCCCAGCAGCATCCTTATGAAAGATATTATGCAGAATAAAATACATTGTCTGATACTCTCAGGCTTTTGGGTCCTCCCACCATATGCAGAACAATACACTGGAAGGCTGAACACCCAGGAATGGGCTGATTTCTGCTGGCAGGGCAGGCTAGGAGAAAAGCTGTGCTACAGCCCAGGCTGTCCCTGGTCTGAGAGTCCGTAGAGAATGTCTGTTTCCAGGACTCCTCATCTGGTGCCTTTTAACCAACATTAAGGAAGTCTCCCTTCACTTTATATCTGTCCCAGAATGGGGTAGCAATCAGTATCAAGCTCTCACCCAGGATTCAACATTCAGAGAGCTTTACCTCAGGTGTCATTCCATCCAAGGGCATCTCGGTAGCTGTCTGGGGGCATTTCTACAGTACAGAGTTATTCCAGAATAGCTTATTCCAGAGTTATTTTTCCAAAATAAGCAATTCCAGAATAATGCATCTACACTACAGGGAACCCCAGAATAAGCAAAACTTATTCCAAAATAGCGTGCCCGAACACAATGGCGCCTATTTTGGATTACAGCCCTTGGAAGCACTGGTCCCAGGTGCTCTAATATGAATTAGAGAAGTCTACACAGCAAAATTATTTTGGAATAAACTATTCCAGAATAGCTTATTTCGAAATAGCCCCTATTCCCTGTCTACACAGCCCCTATTCCGAAATATCAGTTTTGGAATAGGTGCTATTCCTCATAGAATGAGGTTTACCAAATTTGAAATAAGCTGTCCGCCATTTTGGAATTATTTTGAAACAGTAGTTGCATTGTATAGACGTTCGCTAAGTTATTTCAGATAGCGGCCCTCATTCCGAGATAACTTTGCTGTGTAGACATAGCCTGGGAGGCCTTTACCCATGTGCAGATGGCCAACACAAGGCCCATGTCCCACCTAAGCCCTACTGGGGATAGGGGCCTGTAGTCTAGCCTCGACTTATGGCTCTGAAGGGCAGGGAGGTTTGGATCCAGGCTTGTGGGCCCAGTTCTGTTCACTATGAGGAACGCCTGGAAGGAGAATTAAAATACTGAGCCATGTTTTCACAGTGAGGTCAGGCTCATAGAACTCGTCAGTCTGATATCACTGTGACACCGTTGACATTAATGGTGTTACTCCTGATACTAGTCCAGTGTAAGTAATAGGTGACTCAGGTCCCTCAGCGGCCTTAAGAAGTTTAATCCAGGGCAAAGGACTCCGATGCAGGGCTACAGAAGATGCAGGGCGATGGCTAGGCTTTCTGTCTGGGGGGCATTTCACGTTGAGTGGGGAGAGCAGCATTGCCGATGAGTTTGGGCTTTTTCAATGTTTCTTCAGCATCAACAAGAAACCAGTGGCAACAGACCACTTTTAATAGTGGGGGTGCTGAAGGGAAGCCCCTATAGCTCTGTCCAACCTGCCCATCAGAGCTGGGACCAGGAGCAGGGTCATTTTTCTGGGAGGGGAAACCACATATAGTTCGGAGGCTGGGGGTGGACACAGAGCCAGGAGCAGAGCCCTGGCCTGAGGGCCAGCAGCCACGACACTGTATGCAAGGCCAGGAGTGGAGCCCCACATAAAACCTCAGGGTGCTGCACACCTCACAAGCCTAGTTCCCATGCTTAGGCAAAAAACAAAGTAATTCTTGATTCTTATTCTTATTATTATTGTTTGGACATTAACATCTCTTCCACATTTTCCCCTCCCACCCGCATCCTACAGTGAGACTGCATGACCTGGATGCATCCCAGCATACGGGATGCTGCTCCTTGAAAGCCCAATGCTTCCTTGCAAAGCTACACTGACATTTATCAGTCCAGACACATATTCTACTCTTTTATCCTTTGCCATGAAAAAGACTGAGCCTCCTTACACAGCTATAAGGAAATTTCACAAGTCTGCCATGATGGAAAAAGGGCGACCCAGAAAGGAATCTAGGGGTGTCATAAGGCACCACAAGCTAAATATGAATCAACAGAGTGACACTGTTGCAAAAAAAATAAATGATTAAAGGCCTAGAAAACATGACCTGTGTGGGAAGATTGGAAGAATTGAGGTTCTTTCATATGCAGAAGAAACGCCTCAGCAGGGCCATAACAACCACTTTCAGGTACTCAAAAGGTTGTTACAAAGAGGAGTGAGAAAAAATTACTATTCTTAACTGTTGAGAATAGGACAAGAAGAATGGGGCCTAAACTGGTGCAAGGGAGATATAGCCTGGACATTAGGCAAAACGTCCTGTCAGATGGTTAAGCTCTGGAATAAATCGCCTAGGGAGGCTGCGGGATCTCCATCACTGGAGGTGTGTAACAGCAGCTTAAACAAGCATCTGTCAGGCAGGAACTAGATGGTACTTGCTCCTGCCATGAGTGCAGGGGCCTCGACTTGATGACCTCTCGAGGTTCCTCCCACTTCTAGTGTTCTGTGATTCTATGAGGGTCTTTTACAAACAAAATAAAACAGGTGTCGTAACAGTCTTAATAAAAAATCTAACCTAATCACTGTGGTGTTGCAGGAAAAAGCTAATAGCTGGATCCACCATAACGCTGTCCTCCAAAGGCTAATGAATGCTTTATTGCCAACAAATTAGCATGTCCTATATACAGCATCTGTGGGCATGTACTATTAGGATGCTACTGTATATCTGGAAAGCCAGGGAGCTGAATCAGGAGCAGACTGAGCACTTTATGACTGAAGCCAGTGCCACGGTGGCTACAACAGCAGTCCAGCTATTCTATGTGGCAAGCCCATGTGCAAGTGAATGCTTTGATTCCGCACTAGAACGCACATGCTTTGAGTCCACACTAGTTAAATGCCAAACTCCCTAATGTAACACTGCCAAGCCTGGTCAAAAGACTTTGGAGTTGGTGATCAATAGAGCCCTGTGCAGGGCCAAAATTTGCATCCTCAACCACATCGGCAGCTGCAAAACTGAGCCAACAATTTCCTCAGTTGCCAGCATGAATGTAATCTTCAAAGAGCCAATCCACAGAGTCCTGCAAATCTGCAGGTAGCTACTTTATAGCCATATTCACAGCTGGCATTGCAGAGAGCTGCAGATCATTTTTGCAGCTGCAGATGCCCATCCATATTCCTGACCAGAACAACCACTTCAAATGTTGGCTCCTAGTAAATACAACCCAAGATTTTTAAAGAATCGGATGAATGTTGGAAATGCCTTTAGTCCCTGAAGTGTGACCGTCCAAGCACTGCAAACATGAGCAATCAGGACCCTCAGTGGAGTTGGGGCGAATGGGTACAATTGCCCTGAGGCCTGGTGATTCAAAGGGGCTTGAAGTTCCTGGCTGCTGCTGCAGCAGTGGCTAAATTGCAGCTGGAGAGCTGCCAGAGGAGCTGTGTAGGGGCATGCTGCCCTGCCCCTGCTAGGGGAATGGAGCAGCCTTCTCCTCTCCTTGCCCCCACGGACTGAAGTGCCTGTTGGCTCCACTGGGTTCTATTAACATACTTCATTATCAAGCCTCAGTGCTTTGGTTTAAGGTGCTCCCAAAAGATGGGAAGGTGGGGAGACTCCCCTCTAAATATGTGTGTATCTGAGCTTTGTTTAGACTCAGACAAAAGTCACCACTGGCATCTGTACAGAACCTTACTAGGAGTCGTCGGTACACGAAACAGCACCAGTGCTGAGTGGCAGCCATCACTTCTCCTGGAGATAATTCTGACCTACCCTCCCCCAAATCACACGCACAAGACAAATTTGGGGGTTGTAAATCTGAAGTCTGGAGGCTGCAGTTGTGCGCCAAGTTGCTGCTCCATTAGGTACCACTTCTGTAAGTCCAGCACCCTTTTCCCTTCAGTGCTCTCCTGCCCTGTTTTAGTTCAAGTACTTTGACTCCCATCTGACAGCACTACACTGTTGTTGTCTATGCACTGATATGCTCACTGTTCATGACATTCCTGCAAGTAGACAGCTGAACTTTTATTAAATCATTTCTTCTGCAGCCAGATGGCATCCTTCCCTCAGCTGGTCTGTCAGCTATCTCCTATCCTCTTGTCTAAACCATTTTCTTTTGCTCTGCAATTCTTTGGCATGTAGTGTTAATAAACTCAACATAGCACTGCTTCCCAGGGAGAAACTCAATATTTAAAGCTTTGTAGTCTGCCACCATGCCCCGAGATTGTTCCATACCCAGCCCAATGTCATCTAATTATAATATTCCCCTTTATGTAGAGATTACAGGATCACCTTTGCAACACAAACCAATTTAGATGTTATGTCAACTCACTATCAATAGCAGGACTTTTCTGTTGTGTATGGCTACTCAGTAGAGGTACGGATGTCACGACACCATCATAGAACCAAGATGTCTGATTGGATTAAAACCCTTTAAAAGCATTCATCCCCAAGTACACAGGTGAAAAAAGACTGGGGTTGGGGAGGCTGTTTGCACACTTCTGAAGTTCAGCGGTCATATCAGAAACATCTGCCACATTGATGAGCAATTAAGGACTTCTGTTTGGACAGCAATGAATATAGGTGTAAGTAGGGACTAGGTCCTGCATCCTTTGAAATCAAGGGGAGTTCTGCCATTGACTTCAGTGAATCCAAGATCATATCCTCTGCATAATCAGCAGAGCCTAATCCCGTTTCCACTGAATTCAACAGACTCCGATTAACGTCAATGATAATTGGACAGTCACAAGACCCATGTAAAGTCAGACAGCTTTTTTAACTGCTGTGAGGCATGTATGTATGACTGGCAGCATTGAAATTGTTTAATCTGCAGCATATTCTCAGTGATATTTTGTGTGTCCCAAAGTGTATGACTGTTCTTAGGCAGGGTTGTGGGATATTTTTTTCTGTTTGTAGAAGTGAGCAAGGACAAAAATACTCTGTGGCAAAATGTACAGTCTGTGTCTTCTTGTGGTGTCGCCGTTTGAGTTGGTTATTAATTTTTCAAATCACCGTGGTCAACTAATCATTTAACTTATTAATTTATTCATGTTTTTTTCTAAAAAAAAAGAATAATTTGTAACAATTATTTATCCTGTAAATTGCTCTTGAACTTAACCTAGATAATACTTTTTTGTTGTTAATAAACATGGTACATTCCTGAATCAAAGTTGATCTTGTTTTTAACTATTGTATCACAGCAGAGCAGCAACAGGAAAACAAATAAAGAAATAATTGACAACCACAATCCCTGAGTTGTAACATTCTTTGGATCTGAGGGTAAAAACATCACGTAGTAGATTAAAAAGTTCAGACAACATCTTTGCCTTTCATAAAAATTATTCACGTTGGAAGAAACCTTTTATGGTTTACCCATAATCATGGGTCATTATTGGTTGTTTGCCAGAAGCAGGGAATGGGCAACAGGGACTGGTTCACTTAGATGATTACGTGTTCTGTTCATTCCCTCTGGGGCACCTGGCATTGGTGAGTTGGAAGACAGAATAGCGGGCAGGCGGGGTCTTTTGTCTGACCCAGTATGGCTGTTTTTGCAGGAATGAGCCAGCATTGGCCTTACTGGAGGGGAATATGTTAAATACATATTTGATTTATATGGCTGCTATTTGGGGTGGATCACCAGCTTGAATTGGCCACAGGACATCTTGGTGCTCTTTCTCCTTCAGGCTTTTGGCACCCTTTTTCCAAGTTGATACCAAAACAAAGGAAAAGGCGGGACCCTGGAGTGCCATGTGACAGTAAATCTGCCTAGAGACTGGAGTGTATATAGGGGAGTGTCTATCACTCTAAGAGCACTCTGTGTCTCTGGATATTGTACAAGCAACTCATCCCAGTGGGGCACAAAGACCCTTCCATAAAGAATCAGCCTTGCTGAGAGCTAGCTCGTGAGGGACTAACATTGAGAAGGGACCCTTTTAACTTACACCCACACATAAAACTAAATAGCTGGTGTCTGCATACCACACAGAGGACAGCACATCAAGAATAGAAGACAGGGTACACCATGTCACAAGCAGTCCACTTATTTATTCCAGAGCTTCCTGAAATCCAGCTCTTGGCATTCCTGTGTCTCATCTGTGTCATCCCAGTGCCCACAGGACATGGTATTGTCCTTCCCTATTATCTTCGTGTACCATAGTAAGGGTTTGGGCTCTGTAGTTCACCCCTTATGGTAACAGCTGTGCTAACATCTGAACCATTATTATTGTGTTGCAAGGAGTCCTAGTGTATTTGGTTGTGTTACCCAGTAAAGATCTTGTTCTCTCTAACTTGCCTGCATCTTAACTACACTAGACATTGATGATAACTATGCAGGGAGTAGGCTACTGCAAATAGCTTCTGTTCTAAGAACCAAAACCATATTTCAAACTGTTTCAGGTTACTAGCCTCTGTCAAGCTACAACCAGCCAGTTCTCTAGCTGGCGTAAATTGGCACTATCCTGTTTCAGTTAATGGGGATACATTGATTTACACCAGCTCAAGAGTTGGCCTAGGACTGTGTAAAAATAGGGCTCACACATAGCTCATGGTAGGAGGGTAAATGGGTCATACTGGAAGCACAGCTCAGTGTACAAAAGGATTCTCAGCAGGGGAAAGGTGTGGTGGGACCCAACTAACCCTGCTTCCCTGCATGTCAAAACTGTACCTCCTCCCTGCCACTATATCCCATCTGAAAGACCATACCTCCAGGTCATCAGTAACTCAGGACTTGCCATTGGCCCATTCGTTAATGTGGCTTTTCTTCACTCATCTTCATGCTGCATTTTCAGGAGAGCTTATCAGCCTGTTACTTGGCTTCTCTCTGTTTTTTACACTAGCATTCATCTTCGAATTCGACACATTAGCATATGGTTTGAACAGGGACAGCAATTACCTGACCCACTACAAGGACTCTTTTACATACTTTGAGGTTTTATCTAACTCTCAACTTCCCCACCCCCCCATCCCCACCCTCACCTGCCTGCTCGTCTGATTTGCCAACCTTGATAACAATTTCTTTGCTTTATCAACCTTGATAACAATTTTGGACCTCTGTGCTTTATATATTGAGTCTATTCTGGTAAGACTGTAGCTCTGAAGAAGTGGGTCTGTTCCATCACCTAATAAATTATTTCGTTAGTCTTAAATGTGCTACATGACTGCTTTTTGTTTTATTTCCTCCTGTGACTTTTTTTTTTCCTTTGCTGTTTGTTTGTGCTTTTCCCCTCTGTTGCATTCCTCTTAATGTGAACTCAGCTGTGGGAAGGCATATTGTGGCCCAGCACACCAGGGCAAAGCCCTTAGGAAAGGGGTCAGAACATACTAAGTGAAATGGAGGGGTGATGGCACAGAAGTATTCTCCAAAACTCTGATTGATTTTTTCATATCAGATCGAAACAGTGATGTCAACTCTCATAATTTTGTCATGAGTCTCCTGATAAAGATTGTTTTCCTTAAAGCCCCCCGCACCTAGAGTCAAGTGGATAAGACATTGGTGTCCAATAGCAATTCAAAGGTCGCCACACTTGTGGTTCTTGTCCTTCCATATTTGCCACAGCCCCTGACCCCGTCCCCCAAATCCAGGCTCCCCCAAAACCTGTCCAAATAAATGCCCTCCCCTGGAGCCTTCCCCCCAGGGCACCGCCAGCCCCCTTAGCCCTCCCCATGTCTCATTCTAAATCAAGGCCAGCGACTCACCAGAGCCACTGGGGCTGCCACCCCTGGGGCCACTGGGGCTTCCACCTCCAGGGCCAAAGCCACCTGGACAGATGGAGCATCTGGGGCCACCAGAGCTGCCGGAACCAGAGACACTGGGGCTGGAGGGGCTGCTGCCACTGGGGTCACCTGGGCCAGAGCTGCCTGACCGGCTTGAGCAGATGAAGCCGCTGCTGGGGGCACTGGTGCCACCACCCCCTTTGCCTGGAGCATATGTGCAGGGTGTTTGGACAGTACTCCCCGTGCGTGGCTCTAGAAGGAGCTGCATTTAAAGGCGCCAAAGCCAGAATTGCCACACAGGGGTGTCCTGCCTGCCAGGAGTGGTGCATGTATGGGACACTGCGGAGATAAAAGAGGACCTCAGTCTTCATTCTTAAAGAATAAGTTTCCATCCCTAGAGTCTTGGGTGAAAACTTCAAAATGGGACCCCGGTGCACCCTACAGGCACAAAGAGCAGAATGCAAGTGCAAACTCCAAATCTAGTATTGTTACATAATCTCACGATTTTTAAAGCCAAGCGCATGGTTTTTGACAAGCCTGACTCACGATTTTTGAATATTTAGGGTTGGCATTGCTGATTAACTGCCACTCACAGCAAATTAGTGCAATTCTTCATAACACACTTGTTTAGTCTTTTGTGCATACTCCCATCAGTCCCAAATACTATTTGGAGTGGGTAATATTTTACAGCCACTTGTTACAAAGTTGTATGGAAATGTAAGGTGCAGAGTCACAGCCCACAGGTCCCACTGACTTCAGTGGGCATTGTAGGTACTTGACATTTCTGAAAATCAGGCCCTTTTAGCTTTGTGTAACACACAGGAGCTAGCCTGAGGTAAAAATATAGTGAAGACCATGCATTTTAGTTTTGCTGTGACATAACTAAGCACAGCCAACCCTATATCCCTAGTCAAGCTTGACATCCCCTTTAGTACAGACAGAGTGGCTGGTCTTCTCTGTATTTTTACTCAGGCTAGCTCTGTGGTGTATTATTTTGAGGTAGGAACACACCTTTTTTTTTAGAAGTGAAGCCAAGTCCCAAGAAAGCATGACAGGGAGCTGGACCATGTTTGATTGTTTGGTTACTCTAATGGCAAACTGGCAGTGAAACTCATTGGTGAAATGCAACAATTTCCTGTTTCATGGGTCTTATTTCTTTCCAAAAATGCAGAGCAGTTTCAAAGAGCAATGTGTTTCATATGAGCCATTAAAATCAGCAACTGGTCTGGGAAAAGACAATCTGCTGCTATACAAAACATTAGCAATAATTAAGAAGGATTCATCCCTCCAGATTTAACATTTAATAATTCTAATTTTGTCCTTGGTTCAACATCCTGTAAACACATGATGCATACAGCCATGAGATACCCATTTCAAATATGCAGGCTGTCATGAATGAATGGCTGTAAAGTGTTAAACCCTGAGAGTGTGGGTTCACTGTTGGCAAGCAGACGAGTGAGCCAATAGGATTTTTTTAATTGAAGCAGTTACCTGCTGAGTGGTCTTAATTGTGTAGACAGAGGCGTGAGACACAGATACAGTCTAAGCCCGAACAGGCTTATTTTAACTCATTCTTATCCAGCATTTGTTAAACTGGAACTGTCAATTAACAGGCACCAGCCCGTGCCGGATCTGTCCCCGGGTTCTCCAGCTGGGGCTGTCCCTAGCACGGGGCTGGAGCTGCCAGTGGGGATCTATCCCAGCTCCAGCGTTCTCCTGGCCCTGGGCCAGCTGGGGTAACCCATCTGGTCCTGGGGCGCTCAGCCCTGAGGTTGCTGGGGTTCCCCTTACCCCCAGGGAAGCTCTGCTCCCTGGTGGAGTTCCCCCGTGCCTAGGACCACCAGCATTTGGTCTCCCCTTTCCCCCAGGGCTTCCAGCAGAGCCCCACATGCTGGCAGAACTCAGGGCCACCAGCATTGTGCTGCACGCTGGCAGAATCCGGGGCTGCCGTCAGAGCCCTGCACCCCTACAGAGTTTTCCCTGTCCTGGGGCTGAGGGAGTTCCCTCTAACCTGATGCCCCAGCTTGCTCCCTGGGGCTGGAGCTGCCAGCAGGGCTTCTCACCCCAGCCAGCTCCCAGCCGTGGGGCTGAAAGGGTCCCCTGCCCCCTTCCCAAGGATCCCGCAGCTACCTCTCTGTTAAGTGGCATTTTTGACTATCCAGCAACCTCCTGGTCCTGAAGTTATAGAATATGAAAGACTCTACTGTATCGAGGCCCCAGGGAGATCTGGGCATACAGATATGTAAGTAGCAAGGAAATGTGTAGTCAGACGTAATCAGGTTATTGTTTATTTTGGGTTTGGTGCAGGCCTGCGCCTGCTGCCTGATGTACCCCCTGTATACTGTAACTTTTAAACTGAAATCCAGGGAAGTAATTCTTTGTGCTTTAATCTACCCTTTTTTAAGTTGCTCTTTAACATCTAGCAACCAAGTATGCATTATCAAGTGCATCTTTTGTTTTGTTACTAAATCACCTTTTTTTAAGGCAACAATCTGAGTCCTGTGTCCTAGAGAAAGGTCTGCGTATATGCACACCAAAGACTGAAAGGTTGGGTATCAAATTGCAGCTTCAAGTCTTCCTCTTTGTTTTCAAGCTCTCTCCTATGGCAAGGTTAAGAGCTTGGAGTTACCCCACAGGGAGACACCCCAAGTGTGTATTCCTAGGGTCCAAAGAGCAGTTTTCTTACATGGGTGGTGGCATCTACCTCCCAGGATCAGGGAATCTGTGACCTGGGGAAGCTTTTAAGCAGAAGCCTATAGCGGCAAGGTATTTTTAAGGGCTCTTGCAGGCCCACATCTTCTGCACTTGGAGTGCTAGAGTGGCAAACAGCCTTGAAACAGGTACATGACTATAGGGGTGCATGGTTTATATGGAGCTGTCTCCATGTATCAGAGAACAGAATCAAGCTCAGGCCCATTTCTCTTGTTAAATATCACAGGAATAGCCATGCTAATCTATATCTGTAAAAACAACAAGGAGTTCTGTGGCACCTTAAAGACTAACATTTATTTGGGCATAAGCTTTTGTGGGCAAAAACCCACTTTATCAGATGCATTGAGTGAAAATTACCAAGGTTTTCATGAAGTAACTCCACCAAAATGGTTGCTCTTAGCCAGAGACCTTAATGGGGCTATGTGCTACCAGTTAGATTTACAACAGTGTAATTCAGAGCAGAATTTTTCTAGCAGATTTAACATGCCACAGCTAATAACTTAGGGGAATAGGATTCTAATTTTTGCAAGTCCTTTATTTCTGTTATGATCTATATCAAAGCAAGGGAACAGAGCTCCTTTTTTCAGCTCAGGTGTCATTTAGACCTCATCTCCCTGTGCCCAATGGCTTGCTATAAATTACTTTGTAAAGAGCAAGGGGAAAGCAAGGGAAATTGTAGATTCCTTAACATCACTAACTAGACTTCAGCTGCTCAGCATTTTGCCATACAGCCAGGGTTTTATAATGATCCTTCCCTTTTGCCCCAGGTTTCAGAGGATGCGACACACCTGTCCTCCTAAGACTGCAAACTGCCTTGAGTCAGAAGCTGGCTCTGCTCCTGCCTGCTCACCCATCTACCATGTTGCTAATTTGTCAAATGAGTGCCCAGAGTTGTTTTGGAAGTATCTCTCTCATCCATGGCTCCACACCAGCGGGCCACGGCAGGCTGATGAAGTGTTACTGGAAACGAGCACCAGCTATGAAATTCTGGTGCAAAAGCAGATTCAGATTGACTCTTAGGGCAGTCTAACTGGCTTGGTCTGCACTGAGGTATCAAATGGCCAAGGCTCTCCGTCCCTCAGACACCCCCTCCTTGGGAGTCCCAATTCCTGTTCTCTCCTCCCCAACAAAACGATAGCTCAGATGACCTCAGCTGCCATGCGTCACTGGACAGTCATTCACACACCCAGACCACAACACCCATCCTGACACAGCCACTGACTGCACCTGCCTAATCAGGGCCCTGATGATTATTCCCAAGATTCTGGCCTGACACAAGTATGAGGAGAATCAGGAGCATGACATAGCCCCTGTGCAGAGTAGCTATGCTAACAATAGGGGTTCTCCCATCGGCGTAGATAACCCATCTCCCCAAGAGGCAGTCACTATATCAACAGAAGAAGTCTTCACTACAAAGTTAGGTGAACTTAGCTACATCATTCGGGAGGCTGAAAAAGCTACCCCCTACTTGCTGTCGTAAAGCCAACTGCATTCCCTTGCACAGACAAAGGTAAGTCAATGGTAGAATTCTTCTGTGGACCTATCACCTCTTAGAAAGGTGGGTTATCTATGCCAAGAGGAAAACCTTCCCTGTCATCCTAGATAAGACCTTCACCAAAGGGCTCCCCTCCACCTGGAGGGGCAGAGAAACTGACCAGCGCAGCAGTGCTAGACTGTTTCCCATCTCCTGCAAGGAGGGGAGCCAGGCTACCAACTTTTCGCAGCTCCCACCAGTCCTGAGAGCCGGGAAATTGACCAGCGCAGCAGCCTCAATTTCCCAGCTCCTGCAAGGAGGGGCACTGTGAACCAGACAGCAGCCTGGCTCCCAGCTCCGCTCCTTTCAGGAGCCAGGAAACTGTCCAGTGCTGCTGCAGTAGTTAGCTTCCTGGCTCCTGCAAGTGGCAGGCAGCTGGTTCCCAGCTCACTGCCACTTGCTCCTTTAAGCAGAGGGGAGGCAGGAGCAGAGGGGAGCCAGGAGTCAGGTTCCTGGGAGCCAGGAAACAGCAGCACTCGTCAGTTTCCTGCTCCCGCAAGCAGAAGAGAGGCGGAGACAACTGGTTCCCGGCTCCCCACCACTCACAATTTCCACTTGCATTAATCCAAGTAATGCACTAGTCAAAATCCCATAAATTGGGGTTTTACTGTATAAAGATAGAGGCAGGCCCTACAGTTAGCGCCACAAAGGGATTTAAAATGGAGGCATCTAAATCCAAAACTGGGATTTTCACAAGCCCCACTCAGCTGGGGTCTAACTCTCTAAGCAACTGCAGTCCCTCAGTGCCTCCATTTCTGCTGGAAGTCCCTGAGGTGCAGCAGTCTAGGCCCCAGGGCACCAAACACACATTTAAGCCCCAACAGGGTTTGCAGCCGAGGCATGCCCCTGTACAGCTCACCTTTGGGACATGATTGGGTGGGCGTCCTCAGAAGCCATGATACAGGGCCACATCCAAACAATGCTGGATCTTCGAGGTGGAGAGTGGTCTGGGGAAAGACTCTCTTCTGTGGAAGCTGTTTCACTGTGCATAACCAATGAAATGGGCGCTGGAGCAGAGGGACTGGGGGACAGGTTTGTATTGTATATGGAGCCTGGGTGCCTAACAAAGAGGCACAGGTTCCACTAGATGGCAGCGTACTGAAATGGGGGGTGTAGCTTATGCAAGCCTGGCGGCGGTTAGTGTGGGCAGGAAAGGTACGATAACCTCAGATGCTGCACCTGGAGGGGAACCAGGGCATGGACGTGGCACCTACAGGGGAACTAGCCTGAGAGAGGCCGCGTAGGGGAACCGCAGCAATGAATGGGACCGTGCAGACCTTAGTGGCTGGTCATAGGGATCCCTGGGCTGGGACCATGCACAGAGGGAGTGACTGGGGTTCCTTACCAACCACGGGAAAAGTGGCACAGGACCTACAAGTGTGGAACAGAGACCATCTTAGGCAGCATCCAGACAGCTTTTTCACTGGCACCTTGTTACCCAGGAAGGGAGGAACTATATAGTGACCTGCCTAGGGGGCTAAGTCACAAAGAGAGAGCACGAGGCTTGAGCTGTAAAGAGAGAGATGAGCCACAGCCTGAGTAACCAATAGCAGGGGGAGCCAGATACGGGGAGAGCTTATTCACAGACCTAGCTTTAGGTAGGTGGAGCTGTAGTGAGTGAAAACCCCTTGAAAGGTACCTGAGGCAGAGCCACCATCCCATCCATTAAACAGTCCAGGGCAGCTGCCCTAGGCCCCACATGTTGGAAGGCCCTGTGGTGGCTGCCTCAGCTGTCCCCTGGATGGAACAGTTCCCCATGTTAGCCACAGGGCCCAGGACAGCCTGGAGGATTACCTGATGCAGGTCCTGACATGGGGCAACAGAGGATGTCGTGGTCCTGCCACTGCTACACAAGGTGAAAGGGAGGAGAAACTGCCAGACAGATGCCCTCTTCTCTTGCAGTACAATTTCCTCATGGTAGAACAACATGAACACACTTCACTATGGAAACGTGCAATGTCCTAACTTTTAAGGGTGTTTTGCCTGCATTAAAGGCCTGTAGTGGAACTGTGCATCTGCTGATCCTTCAGAAAACTAGCTGGATCTAGAACGGTTGGAAGTGAGAGGAAACCGAGCTACCATGGGGCAACCCTCAAAAGGGTTAGCTAGTACTAATTAGAACAGAACAAATAACATTTTCATTCCAGAATTTATGTGCTGTATTTAGCCTCTCAAATAGATTTCCTGGTTTTGTCACGTGAATTTAATTCAGGATGTGTAGGGGGAGAAGGGGGCGTTATTCTGTAGATATACAATATTCACACACACACACACACAGAGTAGGAATTGAACACAGCAGCTCTGGCATAAACAGGACAACTCTAATCCACTCAGACCAAAGAAATCAGCCCTCAAGGAAGCACATAAGCAGCAGGCAATAAGGCTAGGGCTATACTGTAGACATATCTCAAAATAACTTGCAGTTTGCATTGTGCAAATTCTGTTAAGTTATTTCGAGGTAACCTTTCAAACTCAGTGCCGGCCACACTGCACCGAGGTTCAAAATAAGTGCCTATTTTGAACTTCCCGCTAATGAGCTACTGTGCTTGAAACAGCCCTATTATTTTGAGCACAATGTTCGGTGGTGGGGTCTCTATTATGGAATACAAATGTATCCCAAAATAGAAACCTCAGAGTAGCTGTAGCCTAAGAATTGTTGGGGACCAGCCACTAGAGAGAATCCACCAAAAGCCACTATGTCTGCATCCCATTCTCCATCTTGACTAAAGTGGCTTGGCTGCTCTGATTAAGATGGATCTGTGGCTGTTGCACCCTGTGATCTCAACCAAGCAAGACTTGGACCTGATGAGCAATTTTAAGGTGTGTCAGTTTTTGGGATGTTACTGTAGGATGCCTTACAGGGGGCCTGATTTTCTGAGGACACTTACTCAGCACTTTCTGCAAATCCAGTCCTTTAAAACCTATGGCAAGCTGAGCACAGCGGCACTGACAGCTGCAGTGGGCCTGGGGCAAGGTGTGAGGGAGGGCCAGCTCTGCAACCTGGAAGGGGTGGGGCCAAGCGTGGAAAGGACAGGTCCAAAGGCAGTCAGCTCTCAGCCCCGCCCCAACTGTGGCTCTGCTCCCCCCGCCCAACTCCCTGACAGCCACACACAGCCAGAGCAGCGCTGCCACAGCACTTCAAAACAGCCGGGAGCTCCAGCCACTGCCCTGCCAAAGTAGCAGCCGTAGCAGCCAGAGCTGTAGCCCCCTTTGAAATGCCAGGCCCAGGGGCAACTGCCCCCTTTGGCCCCCTGACTGGGCACACAAACCCAGAAGCATCCGAGAATCATTAGTCCCTTCTGGAAAACCTTCTCTTACTTCTCAGTCAGTCTCTTGCCACCACAGAGCTCAGCAGCTAGTAATGTTTTAAGGCATTCAGACCAAGTGCATAGAAAGCAATGGGAATCTCCATCTGCTAGTGATAAACTCCACCCTCAATGTCTTCCCTGAATCAGCAGAGTCCTTCTACTTCAGATTCAGGGCCAAACTCCTCTTCTTGGTAACACTGACTTCAAAGGGAGAGAGAGGAGACTCCGGCCTCTCCAACCCTCACAGCCTGGTTAGAAATGAAGTTGAAGAGGGGCTTCTTTCTTGTTGATCATAGTTAGTGTTCATATTCAGTGGCACCTTTAGAAGACTAGCCCATGAAACGAGCCTGAGCCTCCGCCTCCAGCAGCTGGACCGCAGCCCCCAGACGAGCCTTCGTCATCCTTGTCCCTGTCAAAATCTCTCCACCACAGCGGGGATTTGGGCAAGGTTGCAATGTAGGCAGCTCTGTTCCTTGCTTCCTTTTCTTGCTCCTGGGAGAAAGGGGTGGGGAAAAAAAACAAAACAAGCCAGGTCTGTTTATCCACAGTCACTGATTCTGAAGCATGCATGTGAGGAAGCCACTCCTGGAACCCAGGATACCATCAGTGCCTGTTACGGAATTCAGGGCAGGCAGCAGGGAAACAAACAAACACCCTCCCTGAACATGTAAGGTGCCAAGATCCTCAACACTTGTTTAAAATCAGCAGGAGCTGAGAGTGCTCAGTCTCTGGCAAGTTGGGGCCCTAGCAACCTGACTGATGGCTTTAGAAGTCTACAAGGTGTGCTGTCCTTGAAGACATTTCCCAACCAAGACCTGCTGTGGGTGAGTCTGCACTTGCAGTCCATATGAAAGGTACGTCCTTCCTTCTGACCGTCCTATAGATTCCTGCCCATCTCTGGCAGAGCGTAAAGCACAAACAGCAGCGAGAGAGGGAAGAACCCTGACAGAGAAGCATATATTGAAAACAGAGAGTATTTCATATGACACTAGCAGACAGAGAACAAGTAACACAGGACAAATGCTGGCCTTTGGCAATGCTCTAAGTGAGCAAAGCAGGGATTCCCAACCTATGGGTTGGGGACAAAGATGGGTTGCCATTAGATTTGTTAAGGACCGCCAGCTGAGCAGTTCCCAGCTGCATGTGACTGTTAAAGAAGCTATTTGCAGTTTCTTAACACTGCTGTCTCAGGCAGATATCTATCACTAGAGATAGCAGTTACCTTATGCTTAGGCGCTGAAGGCTTAACACTTGTGTTAATTGGTTTTAATGACTGTTACCTGCTGGGAGCAGGAGGGCTAGGGGAGCCATCCAGCCTAGCAGCCCCAGTGAAGAAGCTGCGGGAGGAGGGGGAGTATCTAAGGCTGGGGCTATTTAGGGCTGTAGGGAATCCAAGTCCGGGGGCAGTCTGGGGCTGCGAGGTGGGTGTCTAAGCCTGGGGGTGGTTGGGGGCTGCAGGGAGGCGTGTCTAAGCCTGAGGGCAGCTTGGGGCTGCTGGGGGAGTCTAAGGCTGGGGGTAATTTGAGGCTGCTGGGGGTGGGGTCTAAGGCTGGGAGCTAGGGTGGGGAGGTGGTAGTGGCTTGGGGCCGTTCAGCCCCTGGAACATTTAAAAAATTGCCATGTGGCCCCCAGTAAAAAAAATGTTGGACCCCCCCACCCCCCTTGTGCATTACAAAGGCTGCTTCTGTGTGATGACAGGCAAGCCACTTACTAGCCTTTGGCAGTAATTTTCACCCTGCTTCTCTCTTTCCCCCACTTCCTCCCCCATGTAGCTGATTTCTCAGTTTTCATTTTTTTGTTTGTGACTCCCCCCACCGCCCCTCCAGCCTCTGAGTGTGGGGTTAAAGCCAGGGCAAGGGGGAGCAGTTTGAGGATGAGTCTTTCCCTGTCTACAACTCAGATTAAGTATAATAATAAAATAATAAAGCTATCATAAATTACCAATGTTATTATTTTATTAATGTATTTTCCCTTTTTTATGGAAAAACTATTAATATCTATTAAACGTAAGGGGGCACGATTTTATATTCTTGCCTCAGGTGCAAAATGAGCTCGTTAGGGCTCTGCTCTCCCCACGTCCCCACACCCCTTTTTTAATTGCCTTGTGTCACCAAGTCTTCCTGACTTGTCAAAATGGGTCCCCATCTGGAACCACTGGAGCAAAAGGAGGAATCCTTTCCCAATTCGTTCCTCCTTTCGGAATGGGCCCTGTTACTTCTGAGGGGATTCCCCTGCAGAGGATGAAAGTTTACACTCAAACTGATAACGAAATTAGTCCAGTTTCCATTGTCCGTTCACGTACCTGCCTGCTTTCCAGCCTCTTCAGTGAACATGAGACACAGATCCTCAGCTGCTGGAAGTCTGTGCAGCTGATTTCAACCCAGCTGACCTGACAGCAGCTGAGGTACCGGCCCTCATAGACTAAGCCCACTCCTCTGTTACATATTCCCAGTAAAATCACCATTGTTCCCTCCATGAGGCTAAATTCCTCTGTTTGCCTCACACTACAAAGCAATGAGGAAAAGCTGTTGCTGACCTGGGGGAAAGAAAGAAAGGCACCACCGCTTGAGGCAGAGACCTGCCATTCCACAGGACCCAGCATGAAGGACCACTGGACATGGGATCAAGCCCAGCTCCAACAGGGTACTGCATTTTCCTTACCCCGTGGCAACCCTTGTCTGCTGTCCCCTGGCAATGAAGTCTCATTGGATTATCTAGAAAAAAGCCCACCCCATCGCGAGCCACCATCATATGATGTCTGTACAGGTAGTTTGAGTAGAGAGGTCAACCGTTCACAGGACCATTCCACCCAAATGAGTCTGGAGACAGGAGGCATCGGCCCTGAGGCATTATTATGGCACGATAGAAAAAAACATTATGCTACCACTTTCCCTGCTGTAGTCACTGAGGCTACCTCTACATTATGAGATAAATTCGAATTTAAGGCAGTTAGCTTGATTGTACCAAGTGACTGTCTTCACTGTAAATACCATTAGCTCGATTGAGGGAGCACTAACATTGATATCATATTTTCATTGGAACCGGCTGGGTGTAACATCTAGTTCAGATTTAAAAGTTCAAATAAAGGTCAGTGTGGAAGTGGCACATCTTAAAAGCAAATTCATTAGCCTCCAGAGGCTGACTGGCACTGCTGCACCGGGCTTCCAGCTCCCCACCACTTGTAGGAGCCAGGAAACTGACCGGCCCATCAGCCCTGGTCAGTTTCCTGCCTCCCGCCAGCGGCAGAGTGCTGGGAAACTGAAGGTGCTGCTACACCTGGCTCCCGGCTCCCAGTCACTTGTGGGCAGGGCTGGGAAACTGACCAGCTCAGCAGCCCTGGTCAGCTTCCCAGCTCGCCCAAGCTGCAGATACTCATGAACTAGGCAGCAGGGCAAGTGCTGCCACTGGCAGGGGTGCAACAGGGCCCAAGAGGGAGGGCGCAGACTGGGAGGCTGAGAGAACTGCAGGATAGGTTCCCGCAATGCAGTCCTGCAACAGTCGATGTTTGGCCATTGAATGTGGCAGCAAAAAGTCGAGTTTGTGGAGAGCCTGTGGGAAGGTGAGAGTACTCAAATTCAAATTTCTAAAACCCAGAGTTATAAAATCACTTTTAACAAACTCAAATTTATCTTGTAGTGTAGACGTAGCCTGTGTGTGTGTGAGGGAGACATTCCAGCCGAAGGGCTGTCACTGCAGAACCTCGTCTGAGGACTAAGGTCACTCAAGCACCTAAACAAAGCCACGGCAAAGCCTTCAGGTCAGCAGCATTCTTGTCAGTGCTGTCAGGTGGAAACCTGCTGCTAGTCCCAGAAACTAGCTGAACCCTGGCTGTGAATGCACAGACTCTACTCATAGGAAACCAGAAAAGGCAGGTAAGAGAGGGAATGTAGATGTAGCTGGTTGGAATGATTCTCCCCAAATAGCAGTAGGTCTGTACACTAAGCCAATGTGTCCTTATGCCTGTGTTCTGTATGGTATACAAAAAACAGCACACACAATAGCGATGGGTAGAATGTCCTTAAGGAATAATATTAGGAAGCAAGAAATGGGTGGTCTCTGCCACAGACATCCTGTGTGACCCCAGGCACCTCAGTTTCCCTCAGTTTCCCCATTTTAAATAAGAATAATTCTTACTTTACTGTCAAGATAAGGGGCTTATTTCACCACTGTTGGCAATACACTCAGATTTGATGGTGGTGACTGAAAATGTCCCTCACTGTACAGGTGTACTGCATCCTTCACAGTAGTCCCAGGTGCTTACTGTACCAAGACCAGTTGAAAGCAACACGTAAACTAGGCCCCTGGGTTAGGATTTTAGAGATCTGGGTTCTAAGCGTGTCTGTCACCAACCTGCTGTATGACTTTGGGGAAGTCACTTCCTATGCTCGGCCTGTTTTCCCCCACCATGCTTTGACTTTTCTATTTTGACCTGTAAGCTCTTCGAGGCAGGAAGCACCTCCCTCTGTTTGTACGCTGCCTGGTGCAATGGGGCCCCAGTCTCAGCTGTAGCTTCTGTTATATAAATAACAATGAAACTCTTTATGTTTGGATTTAAAAGGGAGATGAAATTCAGCATTTGGGAACCAAGTGCATCACCTATAAACTTGCTTCCATTGAAGCCAAGAGAAAAGCTGACACTGATTTCATTGGGAGCAGAATCAGTCCCCTAAAACATGGTGCTGAAGATAAATGGAGTTACCTGCAAATACAGGATGTTATCTTTGGAAATGGCTTCCATCAAGTCTTTGCTGGGCGAAGGGTCGCTGTGCAGCTGGACTGCATCTGAATTGGCCTCGTGCATGGCACAGCTCTGCTTGCCTGGCCGCTGCCTGTAGAAAAGCACATAAGCAGTGTCTTTGGGGAAGAAAGAAGTCACATTGCTGACTGATTCGAAGGAGGAAAAGGACACCCTGGTGTCGTTGAAGAGGTACCACTGGATTTCAAAGTCCAATTGCTCGTCCGAGGTGCTTTTCTGTGCCCCGTCCCTTGGCTGGCTTCTGGAACTAGTGCTGGCACACTCTCTGGCATAACAGTAGTAATGGCCACTCTCTGAGGAGACTCCTGAATGGACCACCACACTACAAAGATCATATACCATGGACGCAAATCCACTGCATGAGGCAGACCTGTCGTTCCTATTCTGGCAAATTTCACCTGATTCCTCTGAGGCAACCAGGACAGGCAGCTTCAGCACCAATGGAATTGAGACATTATCCAGGATCTTCTTCCTCTTCATAGTCCTCAGGTCAAAGGAGAACCTAAGCAGGGTTAGGACGAGGTAATGTGGCCCCTCTGTTAGCTCAGCCACTTTCTCCGCATCTTGCAGGGAAGCACACTTCTCACAGTGATATTTATTCTCGGATGTCAGCACCTCTGGTGATAAAAAATAGTTGAGCAAATCCGGGACAGATCTGGAGTCTTCAGAACCACAGGTCTGCTCTCCAAAAGCCAATAGTGGATTTTTCGCTGCCTCCACATTGACATGGTCTCTGCTGGGTCTCAAACTGAAAGGAGTTTCTTGTCCTTCTGGTTCCTGGAACCCGACTGTTTCTACTGGCAAGAGCTGGAAGGGATGTTCTCCAGACACAGGTTGCTTTCTTTCCCTTTTTGGTGATCCCATTACCTGATTCTGTGGCTTTATGAGTGGCTCAATAATGTGTGGACCGATTTCTTCCACCGGGAAAGCTGCTGTGTGGCTCTGCCTAGGCACGTGTCTGTTGGGTGGTGGGAAAGCCAAGGACAGGTCTGTGAAAGCTTCTTCTCGGGAGGAGATGTTCAGACACTTCAGACAGCGGATTTTTGTCATCATCTTACCCCCAAACATTTTCTCAATTAGTGTCTTGTTTAAGAAGTGGTGTTCCTCAGCCGGGGACATCAAGTTGGACTCTTTGAGCTTTTGGTAAATTCGTTTCCCAGTTTTCTCTTCTTCGTGCAGCCTTTGGCGGTGTGGGGGGGAAAAACCCGCATTAGAAATCACCCACCAGACCAGTAACCTGCAATATGTGGTCCCTCATCCATATACAGCTTCTTATTACTTTTTTTTTCTTTTTTAACACCCAGCCCCCTGAGACAGAGGCACTTTCAACTTCTCAACTTTCTGCTTAAGACTATCACTCTACGGAGGTTTGTCTCATGGTCCAGCATGGCCAATGACTCCTTAAATTGTAAAGCTTGGCAGCTCTCTCCCATGAGGGCATGGGAGAGTCTGAGGGGAGGGGATCTGGGGCACACACAACTGTCATGCGCCACACCCCTCATTTCTGCCGGAGCTCCTCTGCATGCCCACCTGAGGGGATTAGTGATTTTTGAACTACAGAGAGAGACACTCAGATAGAAATTTTAAACAAATGTCAGAATTTCAAATGGGGGCGACATTTTTAAAATGCATGTCATTCAAAGAGTCAGAGGTTCCCAAGCACTTGGCAGAGACAAGCTCCTTTCCCATCATGACGTATGTGGAAGTTTTTGAACCAAAGAGATTTTTCCAAGGAGAACCTGAAGTAGGGCTTTATAATTGAGGCTGTGATTAGAGCCCTGGTATTTTAGCTCCAAACACACCGTGTTCCACTGGTGAACTAAAGAACCCCTTGGGCCCTAGCTGACATTACCCACCCTCTGTGGCTCAGGCTTTCTAGGGTGGCTTCACTCAGGCCTACAACACCAGGGCATTACTAACCTGTGGGTGAATTTGGTGGTTAGAAAGACATTAGCTGTCCAAAATTATGGCTGAAAACTTTCCAACTTTCTCTCTAGTGGACATTGCCACATAATCAGGAGATGAGCACAATGACCCGGATGAACAGCATCTTGGTAATAATTTATTATGTTGTGTTTAGAAGGCCCTGCCATGGAACGTCATTAGGCATGGCTCTGTACAAACCCAGAACAAAGAGACTGCCTCCTGCCCCAGAGGGCTGACCTTCCAAATGTGTTCAGCGCTGCCTAGAGGCTGCCACTTACCGATCCAGAAGGTACTTCAGGTACTCAGAACAGTCTTGCTGAGCTCCGGGGCTAAACCAAGGAGGCCAGGATGCAGAGAGGAAGCTTTCTGGTGAGACAGCAGGTCGCTGGCAGCAACAAAACGAGAGGAAAAGAAGTATTTAAGACCAGATTCCACTCTCATTTGGTATCAATGGCAAATCTTTCCATTCACTTCACTGAGTGTTGAATCAGGCCCTTGCAGACACAGTCAGTCAGAGAAACCTGTTGGGAGGCAGTGTGGCACTCACCAGGGAATGTCAGGGTTAGCGGCACCTCTGCCTTGTCTGTCGAGGAGGCCGAAGGGGGCAGCTCTGGTGGCATCAGGGTGGTGCATGCTCTGAAAGGACTCAGCAGCAAAGGAATCTGTGCAAACTGTGTGTTTGCTTAGGGGGGTTGATACTAAGTGTAATAAAGCTCCAGTTTTAAAACTGTTCCTGGAGTGTAACACTAGCAGGACTATTAAAAGATTTCTTTCCAAGCAGTAGAATGCTGATACATCACAAACTCAGAGAGTGGGTGGCCACTGACACATTCCTAGAATATAGGGTATCCCCAACCTGCCGGCGTGCCCCACATGTGGAAATGTGAGCTAATAACCCTGCACCAAAACAATGACTACTTTAAAAAACCCAGCCAGTTCCTGAGCATTATCATAAAAGACTAATGATGATTTTTTTGCACAGTTGACAATGCAACAGCTTGCTAAACATGCATTCAATTCTGTCTATGATTACACAAAACACAGTGAAAAATTACAATGTAACTCCAAACTTTCTCAACGAAATATAGTGTTTCCTACCCTCTGTTTGCCAGAAGAATGGGCAACAGGGGATGTATTAATTGATGATTATATATTCTGTTCATTCCATCCAAGGCACCTGGCATTGGCCACTGTCGGAAGACAGGATACAGGGCTAGATGGACCTCTAATCTGACCTGGCGTGGCCATTCTTATGTTCTTTTGTCTGCAGGGAACAATGAGACAATGTATGGACAGTTAAGTCTGCTAGCAAGAAGCAGATTTTGTGGTGTGCCTAATTCACAGAACAACATAGCCCTTTTTGGTGTCTGTGTTTTGTCCGTCCCAGGCCTCCTTTGGCAGTTCTCTGTTTTTGAGGAACTCAGTATAATAATAATAAAAAATGGAGATATACTATCTCATAGAACTGGAAGGGACCTCAAGAGGTCATCAAGCCCAGTCCCATGCACTCTTGGCAGGAGCTAGCACCATCCATGACAGATTTTTTTTTTTTTAAATCTATTTGCCCTAGATCCCTAAATGGCCGCCTCAAGGACTGAACTCAATCCTGGGTTTATGCAGCCAATGCTCAAACCACTGAGTATATTCTTCCATTACTTTGTTGAAGTGACACCTCTTTGAAGCTCTACTTTCAGAAGCTCTATGGTGACAACTATCAGTGGGTAGCCATGATAGCCTGTATCCGCAAAAACAACAAGAAGTCCTCTGGCACCGTATACACTAAGGCTGTGTCTACATTACAAAAAGTACTTTGAAGTTGCTTACTTCGAAGTAAGCAACTTCAAAGTTGAGCGTCTACGCGCACCCTACTTTGAAGTTTAACTTCAAAGTAGGGCACTACTCCATTCCCAGGAATGGAGTAAGGACTTTGAAGTTGGGCTCAAGTTACCTTCAAAGTAAGGGAAAATGTGTGTAGGCTCTCTGGTGACTTTGAAGTAGTGCCTAACGTCAAAGTTAACTTCAAAGTTAGTTCTTTGCTGGAAACACCCTAACAGATATTTTTGGAGCATAAACTTTCATAGGCCAGGACCCACTTCATCAGATGAGTCTATATCCTTTAATTTCTCCAAACTGTAGTCATCTGTAGTCATCACTGAAAGAAAGCCCTCCCCATGTGAGCTCTGCTGCATGTTACTGAAGAGATGTAAATGTATTCAAGTTCCTGAAGTTGCCCTCTGCTGTGGTGAAATTTTCCAGGTATCTCTTGTCATGAGGCAGGCAATCCTTTTATGCACGATAAGAGATTAGGTTTTTCTACCATGCCAAATTCTTCATTCCTTCTCACTTCAAGTACACTCCACTTCAGGAAAATTCTTTGAAGCTGACAGGTTTTTCAAGAGTTAAAAATGGACACTTTGCTGTGAAGGCAAAGTGAAATCATACCACACACGCAGATCATAGACTCATGCAACTATAGAATACCAGGGTTGAAAGAGACCTCAGTAGGGATGTAAAATCTCAGATAACTGGTTAACCGGTTAAATGTTAGGTAAACCTACCATTTAACTGGTTAACCAATTAATGGGTGTGTATCTGGAGGGTTGCTGGGACAAGGGCTGCTATGGCCCAGCTGGAGCTTCCCTACCCACAGTGCTGCAAGTGGGAGACACTCCACCACAGTCTGAGCAGTCCCTGTCTATGGCAGAGGGCTGTTCCAGCCTGGCTTGGCTGGAGTGGCCTCCCCAGAGGCACCCACTCTGGGCTGCATGCACATGGCGGGCTGTTCTGACCATGCTGAAGTGTCTTCCACCTGCAGCAGCCCCATAAGGCTGAGACAACTCCCTGCCTGTGCCACATGGGGGGCTGCTCTAACCCTTACTAGTTAACCAGAACTGGTAAGCCTCATCCATTTAGGTTAACCATTTAACCTATAACATCCCTAACCTCAGAAGGTCATTGAGTCTAACCCCTGCTGAAAGTAAGACCAATTGCAACTAAATCATCCCACCCAGGGCTTTGTCAAGCCAGGACTTAAAGACCTCAAGCGTAGGAGATTCCACCACCTCTCTAGGTGACACATTCCAGAGCTTCACTACTCTCCTAGTGAAATAGTTTGTACTGATAGCCAAACTAGACCTCCCCCATTGAAACTTGAAACAATTGCTCCTCTTCTTTGCTCTCTCATAAATGTCATGGAGCCCCCTACACAATTCAGGAAGATCTTAGGTAAGTCCCTGGAGCTTAGAAATCATTTATACCCAAAGAACTTCTCACTAATTCTTCTTTCCAGTTTCATATTCAGTCCCTTTGTGAGCTCATGCACTGAGAGAACACCAAGGCTTTGTCTACATATTAAAGTTTAAAGTGATAACAGAAGTGTGGCCACTGCAGGAGCACCGGGAAAGTGCTCTTAGTAAACCACCTCCACCAGGGGAGTAGCAGTAACACTCTCCACACTGATGCTTTACTGTGCTGTAACTCGTTGTGCTCGGAGGGGAAGTGTTTTTTACATTCTCTGAGCGGGAAAGTTACAGTGCAGTAACTTGCCAATGCAGACAAGTCCTCACACACTTGACTCCTAAAGCCTCAGGACAATCCATGAATAGTTTCACAAAAAAGAGAAAATATAGTTCAGTTAGCTCTCTGGTGGCCTCCTTGTCCTCAAATCATCTATCAGCTGCTGCCAAAAGAGACAGTCACTTGGTAACAAAGTGCCTCCAGAGACTGCACTCTTCCGACCAATAGTCACAAATCTCCTTTCATTGTCCTGTTCTAGTAGCAGAAACACTGAAGTGGGACAATGCCTTTAGAGTTAAATGTTCTACACCGACAACATTTTTTTGCAGCGTACTTTGTTGTGCTATGCTGAATGTGCATGAAGCGACTGGATGCTACAGTGTGCCTGCTGGCATTTTTCCATTTCTGGTAGGGCTGTCAAAGGATTAAAAAACTTAATTGCTATTAATGGCAAGATTTAAAAAAAACATGATTAATTGTATTTTTCAAAACACTGCAGAATATCAATTTACATTTATTATAAATAATTTGTATGTTTTACTATGCTTTCAAATACATTGATTTCAATTACAATGCAGAATACAAAGTGCAGAGGGCTCACCTTATTTTACTACAAATATCTGCACTGTAAAAAGATAAACAAAAGACAGTGCAAGCTACTCGTCAAAGCATGTAGGGGCATACACATGTTTAGCATTTCTGGCACATAAATACCTTGGAACACTGGCTATAACAGTGCTATGTAAATAAGGAGCAGGCAGCATTAGCTCACATAAATGTAAACAACCACGTTTGTCTTGGCAATTGGCTGAATAAGAAGTAGGACTGAGTGGACTTGTTGACACTAAAATTTTACATTATTTTGGCTTTGTGCGCAGTTATATAAAAATACTTCTGCATCTGTAAATTGTACTTTTGTGATAAAGAGATTGCACTGGAGTACTTGTAGGAGGTGAATTTTTTGATTATCTTTTTTCCAGTGCAAATATTTATAATCAAAATAATAACAAAGTGAGCAATCTATACTTTGTATTCTATGTTGTAAATAACAAGAAGTCCTGTGGCACCTTATAGACTAACATATTTTGGAGCATAAGCTTCCATGGGCAAAGACCCACTTTGTCAGAAGAAACCGGTCTTTGCCCATGAAAGCTTATGCTCCAAATATCTGTTAGTCTATAAGGTGCCACAGGACTTGTTGTTTTTGAAGATGCAGACTAACTCAGCCACCCCTCTGATACCTTTCACCATGCAAGAATCTGTGTTTTAAATGAAATTCATACATTTGAAAACGGTAGGACTTGTCTACACTACCACCTTCTTTCGAAGGAAGGATGGTAATTAGGGTGTTGGGAGTTTACTAATGAAGTGCTGCGGTGCATACGCAGCACTTCATTAAGCAAATTCCTCCCCCACCCCACAGCAACTTCAAAGTTTTAAACTTGGAAGTACCAGCACGCGTCTAGCCATGGCTCACCCACCAGTACTTCGAAGTGCTGGGGCAACTTCGAAGTCCCTTTACTCCTCAATACTCTCTCATGAGTTGCTACCTTGGGCTGGTGAGAGGGCTTGTGAGTCCCAATGACCCACTGAACTATGCCAGTGGGAGTTTAACTCCTGGCAGGGACACCCATGCAAGACAGGTCTGACAGCAGGGGCCAGACAAAGCACAACTCAACCAGCTGCCTTGTGGGAAGGTACGGGAGTACCGAAGACTAACACACACAACCAAAGATAACCGATGGAAGGCAAGGGGAGAACCACAATCATATCATTCCCAAGCCCATCATGAACCAAAACCACTGTCTATTTAATGAGAATGACATAAAAGGCTGTTGCAAAACATCCTTGTCTGGTAGGGTATGTCATGTGCTACAGGTGACACCAGACCGTCATCAAGCGACTGTTAGCAAACCAAACACTAAATGAAAACACAACAATAACATCATAAAGATTGCTACTTGGAATGTGAGAACTATTCTGGCAAGTGGGAAATTGGAGAACATCAAGCAAGAAATGAAAAGACTAAAGGCAGATGTAATGGGACTCTGTGAAATGAGAGGGAAGGGAGCTGGAATTTCTACATCAGATGAGTACGAAATAGTCTATTCAGGAGGAGAGAAACATGAAAGGGGTGTGGGAATCATCTTAAATTAAAAAAAAGCAAATAGTTTAAAGGGTTATTGGACAGTATCTGATTGGGTCATGTTACTTAAACTTGAAAGCAAGCCCTTCAATGTGAATATGATCCAGGTCTGTGCTCCAACTGCACACAGCACTGAGGAAGACAGACAGATTTTATGAAGAACTTGAACAAGCCAAAGCGTCCTGTAAATCGAGTGAAGCTCTAATTGTTCAAGGAGACTTTAATGCTAAGGTTGGTTGTGAACGACCAGAAGACATAACAGGACCTCACGGCCTAGGTTCAAGAAACGAGAGCAGTGAAAGACTGGTAGGATGGGCTCGAATTCATGATTTGATCATAGGAAACACATGGTTCAAGCAACATCCGAGGAGACTATGGACATGGAAGAGTCCAGGAGAGAACATGAAGAACCAAATTGATTTTATTCTTATAAATAAAAGGTTTAGAAATTCTCTCATACCAGCTAAAAGAATGCCAGGTGCTGATTGCTATAGTGATCATGTCCCGGTGGTAGGCAAATTGAGAGTAAAATTAAAGAAAATTCAAAATGTTGTAAGAAACATCAAACTTGATCTGAAATTGCTCCAAACAGATAGAGAAGTTTGAGACTGATTTGCTTCAGCAGTCAAAAATAGATGCAGCGCCTTGAGAGACCTAACTGATATTAACAAACAATGGGAATTATTAAAAGAATCCATTGTTACATCTGCAGATGAAAACATTCCAAGAAATAAAACTGTTATTAAGAAGAAGTGGATGACTCAGGAAATTTTGCAACTCATGGAAGAAAGAAGAGTAAAGAAAAAGAAATCTTCTGAATATGAAAAGTTGAACAAAGAAATAAAGTTAAAATGTGCAGCTGCAAAGGAGAGCTGGTTAAATGAACAGTGTAAGATAATTGAACAGCAACATGGAAGTGATACAAAAGAGATGCATATGGAAATCCAGGAGGTAACAGGAAGGAAAATATGTTCATCATCTGGCTGTCTGAAGTTGAAGGATAATAGTATAATGGAAAAGGATAACATTTTGGAAAGGTGGTCAGAATACATTTCAGAACTCTATGATGATGAGAGAGTGGAAAAGGTGAGTCCCTCTAAGAATGCAGATGGTCCACCTATACTCAAGGAAGAAATAAGAAAAGCTTTGAAATGCATGAAAAGAGGAAAAGCCTGGTCCGGACACACTCACGAGTGAGATGTTTGAAGCCTTAGAAGACTTTGGTATTGACACAATTACAAAACTCTTAAATGATATTTACAGTACAGGGCATGTCCCAGAAGGCTTATCAAGATCTGTTTTTTTGCCTTGCTGAAGAAACCATGTGCAACTGAATGTGAACAGCATAGGACAATCAGTCTTGTGAGTCACGTGACCAAAATTCTTTTGAAGATTATTATGAATCGGATTCGAAATCAAATACAGTCTGAGATCTCTGATGAACAATGTGGATTTGTGAAAGACAGAGGTACTGGTAACGCAATCTACATTTTAAGGTAATTAATCGAAGGAGCACTGGAAGTTCAAAAGGACATATTTGTGCTTCATTGACTATGAGAAAGCATTCGACAGCATAAAACATGAAGATATGATGAAACTGTTGGAAGAACTGGATATAGATGGGAAGGATTTGAGAATAATTAAAAACATCTACTGGGAACAGACAGTAGACATCAGGGTCAGAAAAAACCTTAGTAGATATGTGAAGATAAAACAAGGATTGAGACAAGGTTGTGTTCTTTCACCTGATCTCTTTAACTTGTACAGTGAAAGAAAAATGCACAAAATAGAAGGTCTGGCAGGATTAAACACAGGAGGATGTAACATCGAGAACCTGAGGTATGCAGATGATACTGTTTTAATAGCAGAAAGTGAAAAAGATCTTCAGGAACTGGCTAACATTGTCAATAAAGAAAGCGAGCTGAAGGGACTGAAGCTGAACATCTCGAAGACAGTAGAATGGTTATTACGAAGACAAAGGTACTGCCAACATGTGAGGTACTAGCAAATGGAACAGTTCTTTGTCAAGTGACTAAATTCAAGTACTTAGGATCCTATATCCCATCTGATGGTAGGTGTTTAACTGAAGTGAAATGCAGAATTGCTCAAGTGAAAGCAGCATTTCAGAAAATGAGAAGCATTCTCACAAACAGATTTTTATCATTGGAGATTTCGAAAAGAGTGCTGCGATGTTATGTAGAACCAGTCCTCATGTATGGATGAGAATCATGGACTATCAGTAAACAAGTTGAGAAGTATGTCGAAGCCACAGAAATGTGGTTTTTAAGAAGGATGTTGTACATCTCATGGACGACCACACGTACGAATGAGTCTATCTTAAATGAAGCCAACAGCAAAAGAATGCTGTTAAATAGGATAAAAACAAGGCAGGCAAAATTTATAGGCCATATAATTAGAAAGTCTGCACTTGAAAATTTAGTGACAACAGGAAAGTATAATAGAAAGCGAGGACGGGGTAGACAATGTGAGAAAATATTGGATAGTATCACTCCATGGTTGCATTGCTACAGTACTGTGGAGATGCTTCAGAATACTCGTAACAGACAGGGCTGGAGGGCCATGATCACCTACTCTAATCAGCATGGCAGGAATGAATGAGTGAAGCTTGTTTTGAGTTAATCAGTTGAGTTAACTGTGATTAATTGATTACTCTAATTTCTGGTGAATGCTGTGATGTTTCCCATTATTTACAATGGCATTCTCTACTGCACACACTAACAGCTTCTGCAAACTGAAGTCCAAAGCCCTGAGTTTTCCAAATGCTTCTGTGGCAATGGCTTGCACAGTTTCCTGACTATCACAGTTAAACCCAGGAAAAAGTGTTGAATCCCTTTTCAAAACTGAAATACTTTAATGCAAAAGAAAACCAATTTGCTGCTCCCTTATTTGATGAATCAATGATCAAATAAAAATACAGATCACTATTCTTAATATATTCTAAATGCTTCTGAACTGAATATGGAGCTAAAATGTTCTTGCTCAATGTTTTTTGCCTTCCTTTTTCCACAAGCCAAGTCTTTAGCCATAGAGCAGGCATAGTAAATAGTTTTATTAACTTTCATGCTACCATTGATGCTTCATTAAGAATGGTGATGCATATCAGCAGCAGTCACGTTATCATCATATGGTGACATACTTGCTTTGAAGAAGTTCTGTGTATTAGCTGAACTACACGACCTTTGAGTTCTGTTTGTACTTTTCAGAAAAAATGTTGTGATTCAAATCTTCTGGTCCACAATTGCTACATCAACATCATTTCTAGGTAGGATATTCCTGAGTCCTGCTTTTCAGGAATAAACTCAAATTCTTCTAGTGTGGTGACTCTACACAAACTTTGGGGTGATGCTGCCTGTATCAACCACAGCAGAGAACTGATTAAGAATCAGTGTTTAAGGAAACAAGCTACCTGTCTGAGTAGCGCAGTAGTCATCCTGATCATTGACATTATTAAATTTCCACCAGGGATCAGGATTTTTTAAAGACTCAGAGATTTTCCCATAGTTCGATAGACTCACAGGCATTCCCTTTCTGTGATGATGAGACAGGCATAATATAAGAACCTAAAGAGTCCACTACCAAAAGGCCCCACAGAATACAGTAAAGAAGCTTCTTCTTGACTCTTATGCAAAACACTGGCTTCAGTGAAGTTCACACCTGCTTGCCCCAGAACTGAATCTGACCCTCTGCTTTAAGTGAATCTGGCCCTCTCACCCATTTTAAACAGATATTAGCAAATCTAGGATCTCCCAGTCCTTTGGCTGTGCTGCTACTTGCTACCCCACTCTGCAACAAGGAAGCTACTTGTGAGGCCCACTGAGCCTGAGAACATGCGCCAGACATCCCAGATGTTTTTGAATGGCCTCAGTAATAAGCATTTAAGGTAAATGGGTTATTCTGAGATACTGTCATATGCTGCTGCCACTACTCCTCTGCCAAGGGGCCGAGGCAGGGGTGCCACACAAGACACAGAAGTTCTACAAAAATTGCTTTTCAACCACCATTTTCAGACAGACCATCAGGGGACCATTAAAACTGTTTCCTTGCTGGCTGCCTATCCAGAGCAGAAGTTGGCCATAAGCCTTTTTCATCTCTCCTCTGTATGGAGCAGGGATGGTGTCCCTAGCCTCTATTTGCTAGATACTGGGAATGGGTGGCAGGGAACGGACCACTCAGTGAGTGTCCTGTTCATTTCTTCTGAAGCGCCAGCCATTGGCCACTGTTATGAGTTGACCCAGCATGGCCATTCTTATGTTCTCATGAGCATGAGCATCACTGACATGTTTGTTAAATGCAAATCAGCAACACAGCCATTACGGAACCCCATGTTCTTTTGGGTGAGTCAAGGACGGAAGGCTCTAGATCATGGGTTTAAGAAACTTCCAAGCACACTGTCACCGTTCACTGGTGCACCACCAGGGATACACAGCACGGTTATTTTTAGGCCCTCAGTTTAAGGAGTTCTGCTGCTCTAACAGCCTGCCTGCCCCTCAACCACCAGGACCCTGACCTTGATCCACAGTGACCTCTCTAACTCACTCTGTTTCAACCCTGTACTTCAGCCTCATCCTCTCTATCTCTTCCAAACGTTCCCCACCCCCAACTTGTCTTCCCTTCAACTTCAATTTAACAGAGTACAACAAACAGAACTCCTTCCCTCCCAAGACTTCCCAGCATTTTCCTGCACTGTTGAAACTTCACCCTATGGCCTGTCAGCCACTCAGACCACTCAAATGTGAGTTGTCTTCTATTCTTCCCTCTCCCATGCCCCCAAATCTGAGTTTTCCTCTCTGCTGTTTCTAAAATCTGACCTTTTATATCTGGTGCACCCCGCACATATTCTGGTCCTTCCTCATTACCTCCAAATGTTGACAACTGTAACCACTTTTTTACTGGCTTTCCTGGCCCTGACTGGTGACAGTACAGGCCAGTTTGTTTCCCGGCCACAGCATCTAACCAGCTTTTAGCCCCCTCCAAGTCTCAGCAGGCTGCCTGGTGTGCAGCCAAGCACAGCCAAGAAGAGGGAAGGGCAGCTGCTGCAGATGGCCCAGCTGTGCTGGCTCAGAGGTAGAGCCCCTGGGCCCACTCCCTGCAGGCATCACATCCCGCAGGGGGCCACCCCTCCTTGCGTCTTCCTCATGAGACAGATTATCACTGGACAAAACCACATCTGGTTTTAATCGCCACCAGACAGGGACAAAACTGTACAAAACAAAGACTGTCCCATTTTAAACCATATGAATGGCCACCCCGCTCAGCAACCAAGGCAAACTTCACTGGTACATTGCAATTAGGGAGCATTCAGTGGTTGAAGTAAAGAAACAGGCCTCAGAAAACCTGTTTTCTAGTGCCATGTCTGCCTCTATCTTGTTCTCTGACCTCAGGTAAAAGGTTTATCCTCTCCATGCCTCAGTGTTGCCCTCTGTAAAGCAAGGCAGTTGAAATGGGCCTACATTTGCAAATCACTGCAAGAACTTCAACAGAAAGATGCTATACATCTGCATGTTATAGTTGTGTTATTTACTCTTTCGAATGAGACTTCAAGTGCCAGCCTTGCGATCCCACGGTGTGCTTTGCTTTAACAGCAGAGTCCTGACTGCATTTCATCTTGGATAATGTGAGTGTGTCTCTCTGAGAACTCATGTGGAAGTGGAAGTTCTTTACATTTCAACTCAACCTCCTCTTCATCCATCAGAACACGGCAGTTGTTGTAAAACATAAGGCCATTGCGCCCACTTAGTCCTGTACCTTGTCCTCCAGAGAGGCCCGTGCCCACTGCCTCAGAGGAAGAAACCCTGCAGTAGGATATTACAGGATAACCTGGCCCAAGGGGAAGTTCACTTCAGTACCCAACATCTACCTCTTTGTACTCTGAAGTACGATGGTAACTTTGACATTTCTGTTGTCTATATAAATGCATAAACCCCTTTCTGAATCTTTCTAAGCTCTTGCCCCTATGGTACCTTGTGGTAATGAGTTTGACAGGTTAATTGAATGTTATGTGGAAAAGTATTTCCTTTTATTAGTTTTGAACGGGCTACCTGTCAATTTCATTGAACTCCCCCTTGTACTTGGGAGAATCAATTCAACTGATCTTCTTTCTCTAGCTCACTCATTTTATATATTTGCTTCATGTTGCCTTTTATTCATCTCCTCCTTCCATGTTTAAACAATTTATATACACTAGGAGAGACTTCCCACTTTGCATAGGTGTTAATTGTTTTGGTTTAGAAAGGAAAGAATTATTTTCACAACATAAGAAGATGCTGGATGTTCTCAGGTGTTTTCAAAGCATGACCACACCTTTGTACTCACTGGTTTGTGTACCCTACCTTTCCCATGTGTGGGACACATGCACATCTATGCATAAGTGTGCAGCCACCTTCGCTCCCACTAGCCACAGAGTAACACCCTTGTAGTAACTACCGCAATTGCTCGCATGGAAAAGCAACAGCAGGAAACTACTGGTGCATTCTCATCTTCTTTCAATGCACCTGGAAGTGAAGAAGAGACACCTCACTGCTCACCATGACTTGGGAATTAGCACACATCAGTGGCCTTTCTAAGAAGCTTCAAATTGGGCAGCAAAAATGGAAGCACCCCAAAGTCACACATCAGCCACTTTTTGAAAATCTTGGCCTTCAGCCATTATAGCTATAAAGGTAACCTTCAAACTATGAGCCATGTGTCACCGCTATTGTCACTGCCTATGTCTGCTGGCAGTCTGAAACAAGAGCTCCAAAAGCTGTGAACTCATCCATCTCGGAAACCTAATATATCTAATAAATATTTAAATATGAATACTATTACACCAAGCAAACCAGAAAAGATCATAATCTGAAGATTTTCATGAACGAGAGGAATTTGGGAGAGACCATTCATTATATTCTGTCAAATGTGAACCCATACATTTACTCCTGGGGGGAATTCTGGGCCAAAAAATTAAAAATTCTGCACACAATATTTTAAAGTTCTGCAAAGTTCTGAATCTTTTTTTTGTCAAAATAACACTATATAATCACTCCAGTTTCAATTATTTGGGCAATTTATTTCAAAATACCTGTCAACAATATAGACATCAAGAAAAAATACTCCTCTTGGAGTAGAGTTAAAGAAACCTCTAGAGCAACCAGTTGTGGGATAGGGGGGGCTGCATGTGAGCCCTTCCCCCCCCACCAGCCAAGATCAAACATTTGCACCTACCTCTTCCCAGAGCCCAAAGCTAAACACTTGCAGCCTCACTCCTCCCAGAACCCTTACTCCCCACAGCTTCTCTACTGTCCTGCCAGAAGAGATAGGGCAGTGCGGCCCTGCCCTTATTCACCCTTGGCCATAGCCACGTCTCCCATGCTGTCTCCCATCTCCAGGGGGAGGAGGATCAATCTGGGCAGCCAGAGCATGCATAGTCTCCACCTCATTCAGACTGCGCATGCCACTCGCTGCAGGCTGGAGAGATGGGCTTTGCAGTATACAGCAGCCTGTTCTGGCAGCCTGCAGTTCTGCAGGGGAAACATCAAAATAGTGCACAGAACATTAATTCTACCTCGTGCAGTGGTGCAGAATTCCACCAGGGTACATAATAGGAACAGAATTGGACACTTCATAAACTGTACGAAGGCACATAGGCCTCTTAGCATCAATTGCACCAGGCAGATGTATGAGCCCGGCATGTAGATGAGCCCTTCTGTGGCCCATAGTACGAACAAAAAAGTGCAATAATTACCTGACTGTGCTCCAGAAATGCAAAGAGCCACTGGAGCTTTGTCATCAAGGGCTGAGAATTGCTTTCGGTTAAATTCAGCACTGAATGCCTAAAACTTTAAAAGCAAATCAAAAACACAGACAGAGAAAATCAGCCATTGGGGGAATCCAATTCCAATTTCTGCAACAGGCAAACAACAAACAGACAGCAGCGTTGATAGAGAAGGAAAAGAAAACCTACTCTGAGGCCATGAAAAGAGCCTGAATGATGCTGTTCATGTAGCAGGTGTTACCCAGGTTAATTAACCCAATCTTCCCTGTGTCGGATTTGGAAGCTAGACGTGGATAGAAACAGGCCAGCTCATTCTTCTGGGAGGTCCAAGCGTTTTGTCCCAGTAAAAGCTTAATTCGGTCCTCATTTGGAATTGGAAGAGCCTTAGAAGCAACCAGAGAGCTTGGTCAAAATTCATTTCACTTCCTGTGATGCCATAAAGGATTGCTAACAGGTACCAGTGGGACTCCTTGGCAAAGTTTGAGTGGGAAATTCACGTCACTGGAAAATCACAGACCTACTGTGAATTGCTTAAGGATCATATGGCTTACTATATTTTTATTTGGATTAGAGGGGTGGCTAGGAGCAACGATTGTGATCAGGGCCTCACAGCACTAGGCACCGCACAGACGCATAGTAAGAGATGGTCCCTCCCCAAAAGGCAGGGCAAGCTGTCCAAAAGATCCCGATGTAGAATCAGAAGCATCCCCTTCCCTCAAAGTGAGGAGGGCTCAGACACAAGGTTTTGCTTCAGGCCTCTCTCTAATGTGGAGATGGTTCCTCTGTATGGAACAGCAAACTAAAGATAGATTATATGTGATTCAGATGACCACACTGAAACTGCAGGCCTTACTTTGACTGCTTCCATGACCGGCTCATAGAGATCTGGAAAGCCTGAAAACCGGAAGAACATACAGTGGATCAGCTCGGCCAGCTGCTCCAGGCAGCTTGTTGCTGAGTTGGAGTCTTCCTTCTTCAGAGAGGTCACCAGTCTGGGAATGTGGGGAAGAAGCTAAAAAGGCAAAGCACATTCATTCACATGGGGCTCAGATTAGGTATGCATTTTCACCATGCACAGCACTAAGGTACTGGTGTGAAATTCACCCTAGCACACATGGCCAGTGCATCACTTAAATCCCATTTAGGGCACCGGGGCAATATGTGGGGTGGTGCAAAGGGGGTCACATGCACACCCCAGCATATGTCCCCTCCCCACCCACACACCCCATCAGCACCAAGCCACTTCCTGTGAGTGCAGAGAGCTCCCCTGGAGCAGCACGGCCCTCGAGCAGAATGTGATTCCTATCTCACACTGCTCTCCACTATGCGGCTCCGGGGCAGGGTCGGGACCACTCCCGCACTCACCAGGAAGTAATGTGGTGCTTCTGGATGAAGAGCAAAGCAAGGGCAGAGCAGGGGAGGAGTTGGAACATGGGCAGGAAGGGGTGAGGAAGGGCAGAGCAGGGGCATGTGCCTCCCCCACCCCCTTTGCAACCACCCTCACAAGTTCCCACTGTTAGAGCTTTACCTTGAATCTATTGAAGTCAACAGCAAAGCCCTATGGGTTTCAGTGGTGCAGAATCAGGGCCTTACCCCTTATTCTGAGGGCTTAATTGACGATTAAGTATGTTGCCTAGGCCCTTGGTTAGCCCTTTGCACAGAAGGGACTTTCGCTCTATCAGTCTAGGCTGTCTGATCATAACATCCTAGGGTTGGAAGAGAACTCAGGAGATCATTGAGTCCAACCCCCTGATATAAGCAGGGCCAAGCCCAACTAAATCATCCCAGACTGGGCTCTGTCAAGCAGGGACTTGAAACCTCTAGGGATGGAGATTCCACCACCTCCGTATGTAACCCATTCCAGTGCTTCACCAGCCTCCTCAAGAAACAGATCTTCCTAATATCCAACCTAGACCTCCCCCATACACACACTTACTGTGGAATGGAACGTTGCATACTGGAATGGAGCACTAAGTCGTTTAACCTGAAACTATGAGCTACATATACTGCTGACTGAACCTACCTTGATTAATCTGTGATTTGTACCATTTTATTACAATCCCTACAAACCTCATTACAGTTGTTATAGCCTGATGTGGGGAGGAGATGGTCAAAGAGCCAAACTGATTATTTTGTTTTAAATCCACTCCTTACACAGGACATTAAAGCAAAAGAGCAGCTCTTGTTTTACAGTTTCCAAATCCTGCGGAATTGTACACGAGTGCCCTCTGCTGGGTCTGTGTGAAGTCTGAACTAATATATTGTTCCCAAATGTACAAATGTGCTTAGAAATTCCCCTGAAAATTCATGCAGCACTTCTCACTAATTTGTTTCCTCAAAAACAACAAGAAGTCCTGTGGCACCTTATAGACTAACAGATATCTTGGAGCATAAGCTTTCGCGGGCAAAGACCTGTCAGATGTCTGACGAAGCAGGTCTTTGCTCACGAAAGCTTATGCTCCAAAATATCTGTTAGTCTATAAGGTGCCACAGGACTTCAATTTGTTTCCTGTGATTTCACTTCACTGGAACTACTGAATTACTATTTTTGACGGAAATTGTCTCTAATATCACCAATGCCATGAGAAACAGTTGCATGCCTCTTTCCTTTCAAGCATTAATCTTTTGCTAAACTGGTGATTTCATTAATTGAGAAGAATGTCAAATTTTGTTGTGGAGGGAAACAAGCACCTTTTTGTGATCATTATCTTCCTAAGATGCAATATGAACATTTCTCAGACCTCATCAAAAACATACATACCAAACATACAGATAGGAAGCCAGACAGGTTTGTCCCTAACATTTGCCAAACAAAAGAAGGGAAATTAAGTCCAGGAGGAGTTATCAAGGAAAAAAGGTAGGAATTGGCTTCCAGTCTTCATCTCTGGTCTCCTGCTGTAGCATATTTGCTCATTCCTTGCAATCAACTCCATCTTAGGCTCACAGCACCCTAAACACACTATCTCTGCTTCCCTGATGCCACCATCAATCTGCTGCAAAGATGGATGCAAATGGTTCTGAGGATCAGCTGGGGAAGGACTGGGGACAGATTTGTGGCAGGCCATGAAAATAATCTTAAGAACCTCTGGCCATGAAAAATGGTTCTCTAGTGTTTTTGCTTCCAACATCCTTTTTAGCTGCCTTTACTACTACAGTATATTCATCATACAGTGATGGGCTATATATCTTTTAAGTCTGGATTTAGCCTTACCAAGTGGAATGCTTCATGCGAGTGCTGGAAACTCAGCAGCATGTACAGCAGAACGGACAGCGCTCCCTCCCTCACAATGGGGTACAGTAACTTGGAAAAGACCTATGGAGGAAAAAGCACACAAATGCCAGGTGCACACCCTTACCAAGGCACCATGTTAAACCTGGTAGCCTTGGGTCTTATTTAGATTGTGGGAAACACTTCTGCATAACTCAGGCAACTCTGATTTGCTCTTATAAACCAAGTACAGTAAACTCGCAATTTAATGGATCCTGATTTAATGGACTTCAGAAATAACTGGCTGTCCACAGCCTCTGCCTTCCCCCAAATAAATGCCAGCAACTCAGCAGAGCCATCGCCACTGGAGCCGTGGGGCTGGAGGAGCTGCTGCCACGGCTGGGGCTCTAGGAGCAGCTGGGCGCCAAAGGAGGCACAGCGCTGAGTGTGCCGAGAGCCGCGGGAGGTGGAAGGAGCCAGGCCAGCATGCTGCTCCTCTCCCAGTAATTGGGAGAGGGAGCTAGAGGTGTGAGGGGGAGAATGGGGCAGGAGGGGGACAGTGAAGAGAGGGCAGAGCACAGGAGTGAGTGATGGGTTAGGAAGGTCAGTGCATTGTCACAGAGTAGAGCCATTCAGATTTAATGGATTTTTGGCATTAATGGACACTCCCCTTTCTCCCTATCAGTCCGTTAAATTGAGGGTTTACTGTTGGGTGAGGGCTGCCTGGTGTGTGGATGGGGAAAGTGCCATAGGATACAACTTCAGACAGCGTAGGATCTAATAACAGGAGAGGGAGAGGATCTTCTCAAGGCACAGGCTAAGGAGATCAGGGGTATTTCCAGTACTGGGATGAAGGACCACAACCAAGACTGAGTTCTCACTGGGCTACTTGCTGCTGAGAGACAATCCCTGCCCTGAAGAGATGTCATTCTCAAAGGACGAGATATGTCCCGACTGCCCCACCACAGCAAGCCTAACGCCAGATAAGCCTGGTGTGAAGAAGACTGCAGGGTCAGAGAGTGAGCCTGCCCTACGCACACCGTGCAGCAACAGCTTCTGGCTTGTGAAGCTGGGCCTGGATCACAGAGTCACCAGGTTTGGCTTGGCCTACCCTCCATTGTAATAGCAGGGAAGCAGAGGGTGGTATTGTGACCAAATGCAAAGCTCTGCCTGTGCCAAACTGAGTGGTGCTTCCACCATGTGCTGCCAACCCACATGTCTGGAGAGGAGAATAGGACAGATGCCATCACTGTCTTGGTGCCCAGACCCCACCCCACAGCCTCAGCTGTGCCTGGGCCGAGAAGTGTGCACTTTGCCCAGGCTAGAGCCTAGTAGTGAGTTAACCCAGCCCTGGATAGGTAACCTTCCCACGATGGGACCCACTGGTTTGGAAATATGGTCATATGGAGTCAATGACAGAGCCATGACCGCAACCCAGAGTTCCTCTGAAGGCCATACTGACCTTTTCAATTTTCAAAAGAGTGACTTCAATCAAGATGCTGAACTTTTTCACTGCAGCCAAACCCTTCAGTAGAGCAATGATCCACTTGTCTATGTTCTTCCCAAGGGGCCAAGAGACCCAGTCAATCATCCTACAATGGAAAACAAAAACATGGACTCGTGGTTTAACCTATGTATTATAAAATTCATGATGCCCTAGACAATCCTGTCTCCTCCAAAATCCTGTCCAGAAGGTTGGGATATCCCAAGGAGAAACTGCCCCAACATAAACCATCCCAGATATTACACCAAGCCCTGTGACTAGCACTACATAGTGATTAAGAAGGTCTGATCCAAAACCTACTAGAGCGGGTGAGGCGTCTTCCCTCCAGTGAGTGCATAGAATAGCAGAAACATGGGGTTAGGAGGGAACACCACAATCATCTAGTCTAACCTCATGGCAAGATGCAGAGTTTGTTGTGTTCTCTAACTGTGGCAGGAGACCCCAAAATGGGCCAGGCTGACTCCATTTTAATGGGGTTGCCACGGCTGGTTTACGCTTGATGGGGCACAGGGTTGAAGCCAAAGCCCAACCCCCACTGCTCAGGAGTGAAGTGCTCAGGTAATTTTTTTTTCTTTTTTTCCAGAAGTGGGTTGTGATGCACTGAAGTTTGGAAATGGCTGGTCTAAACCAGGGGTGACCAAAACGGGGTTGGATCCGTAAAGGTGGCGTGAAATTTTGTAAGGAGGGCGCAGTATGATCAGCTGCTGGATCTCAGGCTCGTCCATCTCATTAAAAATGTTGATACACGTTACTGGTTTTAGGTATGTGTATTCACATTTATATACCAATTAATAACATTTTTACATACTACAGGCCGTGTATACACGTGCCCCAAACTTCGAAATGGCCATGCAAATGGCCATTTCGAAGTTTACTAATGAAGCGCTGAAATGCATATTCAGCGCTTCATTAGCATGCGGGCGGCAGCCGCGCTTCGAAATTGACGCTCCTTGCTGCCGCGCGGCGCGTCCAGATGGGGCTCCTTTTCGAAAGGACCCCACCTACTTCGAAGTCCCCTTATTCCCATGAGCTCATGGGAATAAGGGGACTTCGAAGTAGGCGGCGTCCTTTCGAAAAGGAGCCCCGTCTGGACGCGCCGCGCGGCGGCAAGGAGCATCAATTTCGAAGCGCGGCTGCCGCCCGCATGCTAATGAAGCGCTGAATATGCATTTCAGCGCTTCATTAGTAAACTTCGAAATGGCCATTTCGAAGTTTGGGGCACGTGTAGACGTAGCCACAGACTTATTTTCTTACACTTGCTGAAAGGTGGGGTTTTTTTCCCCATATGAACATTCCTGAAATTTCCATCAGTTAGGATTACTTTAGACAGGTTGGGGGGGCCCTGCCACTTGCAGGGACGAAAAGTGGGGCCCAATATAAAAAGTTTATTCACCCCTGCTCTAAACGATCCAAGCCAGATGGCTCTCCAGCCTCCCTTGGAAAACCTCCAGCAAAGGAGTAGGTAGTCTGTTCCATTGCCCTACATCGCTTAAAACATAGGCGCCGACCCCATGGGAGGGTGCTCCAGAGTTGGAGCACTGTGGAAACCATCTTGTATAAGAAGCCATTTCACATCCCTTACTTCTGCACGTTCACAAGAGCCTGTACTTTTCTTGACCTATTGGGGAATGGCAGGGAGGATGAGCTCTATGGAATGCGTTAATGGGCTGTTTGGAGTTAAGGCTCCAGCCCCCCGGTACCTGTTTCTCTTTGCTGATAACGGTTTCTCTTTGAGAAGTGATTTACGATTCTCTAACTAATTGCCTCTGACACTGGGCTTGTTTGTGTAAGGGTATAAAATACTAGAGTTAGCTGCATCAAGCAGACTTGCTGGACCTGGTTGTACTAGTGTCCAGTTTGGCTCATCTGTTGCCTTACTGAATTCAATAAAGCTGAATGTTAGCTGCTTAAACGCAGAGAAGTCTTTTGCTTCAACAGCACCCATGGAAAAAATATCATGAGGGCTCAGCACACACTGGCAACCCCTCACATCAGCTTCTCCTCCTCCCTCCCTGCAACTCTCACCAGCAGCAATCAGCTATTCACTGGTGTTCAGGAGGTTCTGGAGGGAGGGGTAAGAGAGAGGACAGGGAGGGGGCAGAATGGGACAGGAAGAGGCAAGGAGGGAGGCAGGAAGATGAGGGACAGGAAGCGGGTGGGAGTGGCTTGGGAGAAGGGGTGGAGTCTGGGCAAGGCGTGGGGCAGAGCAGGAGTTGAGCACCCTGCCTGCAGCTAATAAAGACAGTGCCTTTGATTAGGAAGCTTTTCCTGAGATGGGTTTCAGTGGGTTTGGGACCCATGTACAGAGTTAGGCTTGGTAGAATTTGTTTCTTTTTACCATAATGTTAGCAGATAATATCAATGGCTTTCCTGAAACATTTTTTCTATTTTTATCCATTTAAATTTTTACAGTTTCAGGAAATTTTGCAGAAGTTCAAATGCTAATTACTTAATGGTAGTATTTACTGGGATTCCAAAAGTTAAAAGCTTTACAATGTTTGGTATTAATACACCGATACTCAACATGTCAAAGTACACAGTGTAAATACCCTTCAATCAAACTCCAGTAAACTCTCAAGCAGCATTTTTCTTGCTTTGCCTATTTGTCATTATAGATGATTACCACTGGAAACGTTTTCTCATCATCTGTGTGTGTTTATGAAACCATCTTGGGATAATTGAGGCTTAATGTAATCACAGGCAGGTTTCCGACAGAACCCAACACAGGTTCCCGGCAGGTGCTGGGGAGTCTGGGTTTCCAGGTAGGGTTTCCAGGCTTCTTGCCATAAAACTGGGGAGCACAAAATCTACCCCCAGATTCACAACGTGGAGTCAAAAAACCTTGAGACCGTGCCCCCTTTAGCAGCAATGAAAAGGACCAGAATCGTGCTCCTCTTAGCCGTCAGCAGACTTTGGAACCACAATTTGTTTCAGAAACACTATGTGTCTGAGGTTCTGAAATGCATTTTTTTGAATTTTCCCATGAACCAGAAACTCCAAACTTCAGCTAGCTCTCCTACCACCTACATCCAGCTTAGATAGTGCTTTTCATTGCTAGATCTCAAAGTACTTTGCAAAGACCAGAAACACGATCCTCATTTTATAGATGGAATAAATGCCGTGCCACTGAAGTGCAGCCACACAGAAAGACTTATGAGGACAGAAAGATATTAATGATCCACTGAACTGCACTTAAAACCTGAGGAGCTAAAGTCCATAGATGTACCAAAGGTTCAAGGACAATTTTTGTTAGAGGCATTTGTCTCCAATGTCCTTGTCCAAAATATCTCACTCCTCATTCCCCCCACAGCTGGTTGTACTGTGTGCTGATAGCTACAGCCTTCCCACCCCAGAAGTGGCTGCCTTCACTCATCACTGCAAGATTTTTCTGTGCATGTAGTCTCCAAAGCACTCTGAAATGCAAGGAGCTGTATATTATGTAAACTATTACTGTATTTGCTGTCTGTCATGATAGATGGTTTTATGCACAAAAAATAAATCCCCTTTCTGTGACTTTCAAAGTAGCAGTACTTTGGAGAAGGGATGATGTTAATGTAGCTGTCTGCAGCGCCATCAGTTTATAAACACTCCACCAAAACTTCCGGCTGGCTCCTAAGTGAATCTAATTACATTTCATGAGCTCTGCTTAATGTTTCGGTAGCAATGAGTAATCATTTGTCTTAACCGAGAATTTTAAAGGAAAGATGCAATTGATTTTGAGATGGCTATTTTTGGAAGCTAGAGCTCTTAGCAGCATTATCGATTTGAATGCACAACAACCTCTGGGATTAGCTCCCCAGGAAAAGAAAGAAAAGCAAGCAGGTTGGAAAGTGCACTGAAATACAAAGGTACCTTGACTCAGATCACTTAAGACTGTCTGAAAACAAGTGAAATCAAAGAAAATGTGATGGTGGACAGGGCATATACGCAGAAGCCTCTGATTTATCTACAGTTCAAACATAATGGCTATGCCAATAAACAGTGGTAGCTCCCAACGTGCAGCCTGAGATGGGGTAAACACATCCAGCATTCAATGGAGCCAACAGCCACTGTGGGCCCCAGAGGAAGGTGGGAGGGGTCCCAGCTCCTCACTCCCAGAAGGGTAGGATCAAGGGAAGGAGGGGCAGTGCCTCAGACCATGGTGCTGAGTCCCACCCTTGCTTCCTCAGAGGACAGAGCAGTGATGCCATGGTGTTTCAAAGGGGTCTGGGGCCCAGGGTCCTTTGAAACACTGGGCTCCAGTGCAAATGCACCTTTTGCCTCACCCTGTTCGTGGGCATGCTGGGATTAAACAGGAAGGAAAGGGGTTAATGCCAGGAAGAAGATGAGCTCCACTAGGCAACCTTGACGGAGGCGTTTGTACTTCAGCTCATGATGACAGCATGCACACAAGCTGGAGGACAGGGTAAATGTGGGTGTCAAAGGACAGCAGAAAGTGGCCTTGCTGAGGAGCCCACAGGATGAAGACTCTCCTAAGCCAACCCAGCACAAGGAATCTGGGAGAGGGCTGAGTTTTGGGACTTGGACACAGGTCCAACGAGGAGGCTGGTAACCCCTGAGAGGAGACTCCATCCTGAGCGTGACCTTGAAGGTCCACCTTTATAATGCCAGATGTTCATTCAGCCCTGTTAGCTGCTCCTGTTCTCTAGCTCCTCTGGCCACTTAGGAGCTGGCTCTTTAAACCCTTGTTCCTCTGGAGTAGCCCACCCTACAGTTAATGGGTGCGAAAGTGATCAGGGATAAAAGCCTCCACCACTCATTCATTCCTTGGCAACTCCATTGAGTCTACTAACAAGGGGGCTGTTACTTCATGATCGGCACTGAGACTATCCCACTCCTTTCACGTGGGCCAATCACCATTCAGTGGCAGCTAATTTCCATCTCACCAAGTTCAGGCACATTTGAACCACTCTCCTGCAGAAGTAAAAAATTCTCTGGCCTTTTACCCATCCAGTCCCCCTTCATTCACCACTGGAGCAACCAAGAGAGACAGTTCTGCCCTTGGAGGATAAAAGAGACACTTGACTGTATTTTGAGTGGCTAAACCCTACCGTGTAGTCAGCAAACTAGAGGTTAAAACCATGATTCAGAGGGAAGTTTTGCCCTATGTAATTTTGAATCTTGGCTTCTGTAAGCCTTACACTAGATATGGAGTTTGGCTGAAGGGTGCCTTGACTCTATTTCAGGAATAAACATAGACAGGAAGACTGATTTTTCCCTCTTGTACAACTAGCTATAGAGCTGCCTGTCCTGCATTAAGCACATATCATAAGTGCTACTGCAGAGCAGAACACTGAGTGAATGATAGACATCAATTAGAGAATCTGACAGAGGAGATAAGTAGCCTTGCATTCAGTTGCAGGTCAGCAAAAAAGCCCTATGGGGCTCAAATGCAGTCAGGAAATGGGAGAAAGTACAACTTTGGTTTTCCTTTATAACCTCTCTCAAGTTCAGTAATTCCAATGCATCCATCAGGGTGCTACGCAAGCTCTGAACTATGCAGGGTGCTACGCAGTCTCTGAACTATCCTAAACTCTTAGGGCTGGAAGGGACCTCAGGAGGTCATTGAGTCCAGCCCCCTGCCTAAAGAAGTATCAACCCCAACTAAATCAACTATATCGTGAACTGATCTGTATACAGCCCACAGCCTTCCATAGCTCCTCATGCTCCAGGCTTTCCAGGCATGTGGCGCTCCCTGTTCTATGTCCCTCGGTCCTGTGACTTTTACTGGAGCTAGGGTAGAGGACAGCTGTTGCTCCAGAAGATAGCCAGTTGTCCCTTATTAGCCATAAGCACTTGCAGCTCTACTGCGTAGGGACCCTCCTGGTAGCCGCCAGAGAGCAGCTCTGAGGTAATTTTCACAGTCAGGGTGATAGCCAGGGATATGTCACCAGTTAAATAAAGATCCAGTGAAAAAGCACTGGCAGTGGCACTCATCTTGGACAACAATTTTCAGAAATGCCTGGCACTTTGGGGTGACCAGCTTCAGACACCTTACAGGGACCTGTCTTTCAGAGGGCAGGATCTCAGCACTTTCTGAAAATCAGGCCCCTTGAAGGTGTCCCAAGTTGGAAACCTACAAACCACAAATCCCTGCTGAAAATCTTAGTTCTGACTCCCATAGTCGTGCATGCTTTGAAGATAGGAAGGAGAGAGAGTGATTTTTTTCTGTCAGACAACCTCTCAAACATCTACACTAGGGCTGTACAGGATATCGGCCAAGAGCATTCTGTTCCTAAGCCTTAGGCTGGGGATGAAATTGCTTGGAAGGGTTGAATGTAGGGATTGGCCAGGTCTTTATCTGGTCTGAGGATGCATAGCAAGAAACTTCCCAGCGTGTTCAGCAATTGCACCTCCCTACATCTCCTACCTACTGATTGCCGTCATCATCTGCACATCCGTTATGCTGTCATCGTTGGTTAGGTTTCTTATGACACCGTCCATGAGCTCCAGTGGAACATACTGAACCACGCTGGCCAAGGCATTTGATGGTGCTCCCTGCTCCTCTGTGAGATATCAGTAAGAACAGACAGTGTTAAAGCTGATAGGCATTGGGAATCCAGTTTATATTATCACTAGCAGATGAACCCAGTGTTGCTCAGCTCTGTAATGAAGTAATTTTTTGAAAATAAGTGAAAAATGTACATGCTTTTTTCCCTCAATTACAGTATTTTTCAGAAATGTGTGCTTGTCAGGTGGGGGCTGGGGCTCTGCAGGATAGCCCTGACCTCCAGCTACGCCCCCCCACCAGCCAGCAGCCCCCAGCCTGCTGCTGCCCTCCAGTCCTGCATGTTCTCCAGGGGTTTTTGGCTTGGGCTAGTGGCTTCCCCAGCTTCCAGTGGGCTCCCCCACTCCCACAGCTTGTCTGGGAGGGCAGGTTCTGGGCGGGTGCCCTCCTCCAACTGCCCCTCCATAGCTGGCAGGCTGTCTGGGGAGGGTCCAGACTCCAGAGGCTGCCCCCACAGCCTGCAGGCTGTCTGGGGTGGGGAGCCAGGCTCCAGCTGGCCCTTCGTAGTGTGCAGACTGTCTGGGGGGGCAGACTCTGTGGGCTGTCCCCCTCCAACTTTTCCCCCTCTAGCAGTTCCCCCATGGTATGCATGCTGTCTGGGCGAGGCCAGGCTGCAGGGAGCTGCCCCTTCTCCAACTACCCCTCCCACATACTCTCCCATAGTCTGCTGGCTCTGAGGGGGCAAGCTTCAGTGGGCTGCCCCTGCTCCAGCAGCCCCCTCATGGCCTGCAGGCTGTCTGGGTGGCACAAGGTTCCAGGGAGCTTCTCCCAGCCTCCACCATCCACTTCCTAGGTGTTCTGTGAGGCAAATGGATGTTAGCCCTGGAGTATGATATTGGTTTTCTAACAATTGGCCAATTGCTTCTGATGCCTAGAACCTATGCAAACAAAGTCCTTCTCTATGCTCGCTTTGCACTGATCAATCTCTATCACCCCAGTTGAATGATCCTGGATATTTACTGCTCCAGGGCATGCCTCAAGAGGGAGGTTTCGAAGGCACCCACGGCACAAAACTAGGCGGAGAGGTAGATACGTTGGAGGGTAGAGAGAGAATCCAGAGTGACCTGGATAAATTGGAGGACTGGGCCAAAAGAAATCTGATGCAGTTCGACACGCAGTGTAGAGTCCTGCACCTGGGGCGGAAGAATCCCAAGCATCATTATAGGCTGGGGACCCACTGGCTCAGCAGGAGTATGATGGAAAGGGACCTAGCAGTTAAGGTGGATGAAAGGCTGGATATGAGTCAGCAGTGTGCCCTTGTAGCCAAGAAGGCTAACAGCATACTAGGGTGCATTAGGAGGAGCATTTTGAGCAGATCTAGAGAAGTGGTTGTTCCCATCTATTCGGCACTGGTGAGGCCACATCTGGAATATTGTGTCCAGTTTTGGGCCCCCCAGTACAAAAACGATGTGGATGTGCTAAGCAGGTTCAGTGTAGGGCAACAAAAATGATTAAGGATCTGGAGCACAAGACCTATGAGGACAGGCTGAGGGATTTGGGCTTGTTTAGTTTACAGAAGAGAAGACTTAGGGGTGATTTAATAGCAGCCTTCAACTTACTGAAGGGGAGCTCTAAAGAGGAGAATGAGAAACTTCTCAGTGGTGTCAGATGGCAGAACAAGGAGTAATGGTCTGAAGTTGAAGAGGGAGAGGTGTAGGTTAGATATTAGGAAAAACTACTTCACCAGGAAGGTGGTAAAGCATTGGACTGCGTTGCCTAGAGAGGTGGTGGAGTCTCCTCTCCACCACCTGGCTGGACAAGGTCCTGGCTGGGATGACTTAGTTGGTTTGATCCTGCTTGAGGGAGGGGGCTGGACTGGATGACCTCCTGAGGCCCCTTCCAGCCCTATGATTCTATGGTTCTATGGCAGAAAGCTGCCAACTCACACTGGAGATTGTGGAAGTGGAGAATGGGCATTTCCCTACCCACAATGAGTCAGGACCCCTACTGACGTCTGAAATTCTCCCTCAAGTGCTTTTGTAACAACTCAATAGGATCACAAACACAGGCACAATCACTTCTGGCACGCGGCTTAATAGACATCACAGAGAACATGGGACATGGAATACAGCGCTTCCTGCTCCTAAAGCCAGATAGCCTCAGTGCTGAAAAAAACAATGGTGTATCTGTTTTCTTACATTCCTGAAATGCTATATAATTTAGGATCCTATAAAATGTAGGACATTCTAGTTTATCAAGCACACACCTGAAAACACACTGTATTATTTTTACCTGTTGAAGAAATTATTGTAAAAAGCTCCTTCAACGATGGCAGAATGGAGGAAGTCTGAGCTTTCCAGATCTTCTGCAGCAATCCACTCACTTTGTTCACATGGTCTAGAAACTCCATGATGTCATCTTCTCTCTCTGAGAAGCACTGGAACTGCCCGATACACCGTATTAGCTGCTGGCAAAACAAAATCTGATGTTTACCAGTGGGAACGCACTGGGGGTGCTGGGATAAGAGCTTACTGATCTTCGCGCACTGCTTGGGTCCAGGCCGCTCACAGACTTTACGGAGCACTTCAATCCTCAGCAGGCTGAAAATGTCACCAGCTGATGGGCTCTCTGAGATGAACTGCAGTCCCAGGTGGATATAATCTAGTACATAAAGGCTCCTTTTTCCCACAGGCCCATAACCTTCCTGGAGAAGACTCAGGAGGAATCGAACGTTGAAGAACTCCTCAAACTCCTCTGGGTGGTAGTGACCATAAACTTCTAAAATCTCTTTGCCAATCTCTCTCTTAAACTTGGTGTCACCCATGAGGTAGAGCTTGGTGGAAAGTTCTAGCATGGACCAGCACTGGTCGCTGTCCATGGGCTGCTTTATTGCCTCAATGACACGTCTCACTAGCCCTTGTTTTACACTGTTGGGGTATGAAGACATCATCACGGCTTCTAGTATCTTGTCCATTTCTGCCTTCAGACTCTGAAAGAGTGTGAAATGGCAGCACATTAGTCAAGCTGCTATTAGTTTTACTTCAACACTCAACGCTACTGAGCGCCCATAGGTCCTGCTGGCATCAGCATGGCAGGATTGGACACTCAGCACTTCTGGAAAGCCAGACACTTTTATTTGGGCCCTTAATTCTAGATTTTGGAGCACTGTTAAAAGATTGCCAAATCTCCTGCTCCCACTCCTCACCCACCCCCGTCAATCTTTAATATTACACAAAAAGGGTCACGTTATTAGAGGAGAAAACCTTGATTGTTCCCCCTCACACTATGCGGTGTGACCATCAAGCAGTAAAGACAAAACTCAGAGCTGACTGAGATATGGGAATAACCCTCAGAAAGGGTCACTTTGCATCACTAGAGTGGGGACATGCAGTTTTCTTAATCAGTTTCCCGGGGGTTCCTCTGGTGCAATGTAAATCTAGCTCTATACTAAATCCTCCCAGCCCCTGGTGTAGTGCACAGGGAAGGTGAGAATGGCTTGAGGGAAAGAGACTAGCTGGGGGACCACTGCACTTCAGCAGTCTCTGAGTGTTGTTGCAGCCTCTTTTGGCTTTGTACTGCAATTAAGAGCTGCCTGGACATGATTCGTACCAGAAGTCAAGTTGGTCCTAAGATCAGGCAGCTGCAAAAGTGACTTGACGCTGCCTGAGTCCTGCAGTAAGCACAGTCACATCTGAGAACTGGAAAGCCATGCAACGCTGTACTGCTGTCATCCGCATAACTATCAAAATCTACTTCCTGGACAACACTGATTATCTCATGTCATTTCTAGCCCCTAGAGGTGTCTGGCTACGGTGACCACATTGCCCTATGACAAATATGGGACACTGGCCTCTGGGGATGGGGGGCTGCTGTCCCATGTCAGGGCTCCTCGGTGATGGGGCTGCTGCCCCATGTGGGGAACCAGGAATGGGGGTGTCTGTAGCCTCCCAATGAGGGGGAGCAGAGGGTGGGGGCTCCGTAAGCTCCTGGCCAGGGTCGGGGGGATGCTGAGAATAGGGGCTCTGCAGTCTCTCAGCTGGGGGGGCAGCAGGGAATGTGGCAGCTGCCCCACAGAAGGGGTACATGAAAGCAGTGACTGCTGTGCCAGGGAACAGGGCAGCCACCCTATGGAGGAGCTTCCCTACAGCAGGAGCTGCCTCTCTGAGGTGAGGGATGCTGGGGAACGAGACAGCTGCTCTGCAGAGGGGCTGACACCGAGACACTGGGTGCTGGGGAACAGGACACCCATCAAATATGGGACAATTTGCCCATTTACTTTAAAAAGTCGAGAAACATATGAGGAAGCCTATATAAGGGACTGTCCCACTAAAAATGGGACAGATAGTCACTTTAAGCCTGGCTCTGGTTACTGAGCTGAAGTGTCTTTATTGTGGCTCAAGATATCCGTCTGTCTTATTGTGTGCACCCAATGATTAAATTGCCACATATGAACTGTAAAGAGTAGCTAGGGATGACACAAGTAGAAACTCTCCCGGTTTTAGAGATACCTGTTGTTTGTGTTCATGCAGCCTCCCAGCCCCCACAATCAGAGGCCATTTTCTATTCAAGCCGGCAGACCTACTGTTCTGGGTCATTGCAACTCCCCTGAATAGCTCCCAATGACTCACTCCTCATCTCCTGCTGCCAGCGGTGAAGTCTCAGCACAAGACTGAGCAAAGATCTGTTAGTGACAGATCTCTCACACGTGGTTCTGCACCAGGGCTGGGCTCTCTTTTCCTCTCATTTGTTTGTTCTAGGACTTAGTAGCAGAACACCATAACAAAGCCACGGCTGCTTGTTGTGGTCTGGCCCACGAGCTAGGGCCGCACAGATGGTCACAGCAGGAAAAGAACCCTGATCTCCCTGCTCCAGAAATATGAGCCTCTCCCACCTGAGCTAAGAGGACTCTTCTTTAGCACTTAATGGTACAGGGTCTATGAAACACGGACAAACAGTTCTGGTTGTAACTGGGCCTCACGGTTAGGTAGAGACTGATGCACTGGGATGACCCTAAGAAGAAATAGCACAACAGCATCCATGATGAGGATATTAACCCATCTCATGTGAGCTCAAGCATTTCAGGCACTGTCAGGGAACCTGGGAGCAGAGGGGAGAGATGGATGTTCAAGCCCTGCACTCTCAGAACTAACCTCTGCCCCACCCACTGCAATATTTGTGCCAGCCCCCAGCAACAGTCTCCATTGCCACCCACTGTTCCCCTGATCCTGTGGGGCAGCATCTGTGGATGATGCATTCCAAGGACCCACAGCTCTGTCACTCCCTCTGCACTCTGTGTGATGAGCCTCCTCATTTCTGTCCCCCAGACAGAGGAGCTCCCAGGAGAGGGAGGCTGGTGCCTCTGCCCCAGGGAGAGACTCCATCCCTGTCCCCTTCTAAAGGATCAAGAGTGAATTATTTAGACAAGATCTGCTCTGAAGTCTGTGCTGGGCCTACGTCAATGAGACCAGGATATTTGAATCTGATGTGCAGTGCAATGGGAAAGAGTAACTCTGTAATGTTTGAACTCAGGCATCCACTGCACCCTGGCCTCCACCCAAAGGGTACCAATCCACATGGGCTGAGAGGACACCAATGTGATAGCACCGCCTGTGGCACCACCCATGGGAAGACCTCTCAGCTCCATTGATTGGCCTAACTACCCTGTTTAAGCCATGAAGTGGAACAGGCCCTGTATCTGAGCAAGAGGGTGAGTTCCTTTCCTATTCCTGCACTGGACCCTGCTTGTGCCTCTGCTGCACAGCTTCTGCCTTTAACCTGCCTTTGTTCCTACAATGCTCCAGCTCTGGGGGTGGTGCAACTACTGACAGGCAGACTCAAACGTGGGACCTCTGGAGCTCAGTGCAGGAGCCTCCACAGCTTGAGCTAAAACACAGCTGTAGAGGTGGTGCCTTCTTTCTCTGTGTAACTGGTCTAGGTGCCACAACATTGGACAGTGAACCACATCCAATAGGGGTGTGGGTTACATACTTCCCCTAGCTGAAGAAGTACATCCTAAGCTTAGGGATATGTCTACTCTAGGCAGAAGATTGACCTGGTCAGGGTCAATTTCATGTGCGTAGTAAGGATATGTGAAATTGAACTCTCAGGGGTCAGCAGTCAACCCCTGTATGCCTCAGTCTCCAAAGGAGTTAGGGAGGTCAACAGGAGAAACTCTCCCATTGGTCTCCCTCTGTGGGGACAGCCAGATAACTCAACTGCAGGTAAGTCAACTCTAGATACACAGTTGCCATAGCTGGAATTGTGTATCTACTATCAACTTTAATGTCTAGTGTAGACCTACCCTCAGAGACAGTTGAAATCCTGGACAAGCTCCCACTTGTAAGCACCGACAGGCAGACTTAAACCCAGCACCTCTGGAGCTTAATACATGAGCCTCTACTGCATGAGCTAAGGCTGTAGAGGAAATTCATTCTTTCACTGTGTAAGTGGTCTAGCTGCCACTAAGTGGGAGAGTGAACCACACCCATAGGTGTGTGGGTTGCACGTGATCCTTGCCTCTCCCTTACTCCTCACCTCCCATCCTCAGTGACCAGACTTACCTGTGTTGTCAGCCACTGACTTCTGACCATGATTCCAGCTTAGCCATCATGTCTGGCATTTGGTGTCTGACCCAGGTCTCATCCTTGATTTTGGGCTCTGATTCTGGTTAGACCCCTGGCTCTGGTGCTGATCCTTGGCTCTGTTCCCCAACCTGGATGCCTGCTGTACTCACTAGACTTGACCCGTGTTCTGCCGATCTGGCCAGGCAGCCTGCATCCCAGTCCGTAACTGACTCTCAGGGGAAGGTGATTTGGTTGAAGCGAATTTGTGACAACAGCATTTTGGACAGATAAGGATGGAGCCATGGGTGTCACATGGACCCAAAAGGAGAACATTGCAGCATTCAGTGTGGGGGGTGACTAGGCTGTGACTTAGCCATTCATGGTGAGGATGAAATCACAAGACTTGGTTCTGTCCTGGCTTCACAAGGGCAAAGATGGGGGAGCAATCAAAGAGAGCCCATGGCTACAAGCTTGGATGAGAGGAAAAGAGGTGTCGTCAGTAGTAATGGAGGACAGATCCTGGAAGGGAAGTTAAGGAGTTCAGCTTTGGCCATGTGCAGTTTGAGAGGATGGTGCGCCATCCAGTGAAAGACACCAGCGAGACACAAGTCTGAAAAAGGCAAGATATGCTAAAGAAACGTAAATTGCTGCTGCTGTTTTGAAACTCACATCACTGTGCTCATTTAAAAACTCAGCAAGCTAGCATTATGAATGCTGCTGAAAAATTTGCTCTTCCATGCTGATGTAAGCAGGATCCGAATGCATGCTTCCCTGACAATTAACTGGAAGCGAGGGAGATACCCTGGATGTGTCTGTGTAAATACTGTTTGCTCCTGCTTTGCTTATTGCAATCAACTTAATTTGTGACCCACCTCCAGCTATGTTTATTTCAAATGCAGGGATAGGTGAGATATGGTTTGTGCAAATATAGAAAAGCAGGACAGTGCCTCATCTGTTCCAAAGGGAAGGGCTCACAGTTAGCAGAAAGAATCTTGCTAAGCAGGGACTTGACTTTCAGAGCTCTTTGAGAGTTAGAAGGGCTAGGGTAAGTTATTCTGGTCAGGAGGTTATATACCCTCTCCAGGGTAACTCTGGACTGGTTTGAGCTGTTCTCTCCTCCCCTGTTCAAAAAAATAGCACTAAATAGCCTTCATTAGGAGTTCCTTTCTTGCGTTGAGGGGACAGATAGCTCAGTGGTTTGCCTATTAGACTCTTAAACCCAGGGTTAGGAGGCCAGTCCTTGAGGAGGCCAGTCTGGGGTAAACAGTGTTGTTGTTGTTGTTGTTTTTAAAAAAGAAGAAGAAAAATCTGTCAGGAATGGTGTTTGGTCCTGCCAAGAGGGCAGGGGACTGAATTCAATGACCTCCTGAGTTCCCTTTGAGCTCTATGAGACGTGTTAATTATGATAGAGCTGTGTTGGATTTTTACTAAGCTGCAACAGGTTAAGTTTGACCCGAGGACTAAACCAGGCACCAGCTCCAATCCTGTGTGGGGAGGGTGAAGGAAAACTGAGCTAGGGAGCTCCTGCAGCACCAGCGATGGCCAGGAAAGCGGGGGCGCTACAGGGTAGGGGTGCCCTATGACAAGGGCGGGTGTAAGTAGTGAAAATAAAGAGAGACTTAGCTGCAGCCTGGCACCTGGATAGAGGGGATAGTCTCCTGGGCTGTCAGTGCTGCATCTGTCAAACTTTTCTAAACACACCCCCTGCTCCATAATTTACCATCTCCATAACTACAGAACAAAGTGTCTGATGCTTTTGAGTTGAGGCCTGTTTACGCTTAGAGCCTCTCTACCCACCACTGTTTAGACACCACTGTTTAGGTGTCCCAGGATTTCCTCCCATGGATGTACAGCAGCCTAGGACAAGACTCTGCTCAGCTTGCATGGGTTCTCTGTTTTCCATAGCACTGTCAGCCAGCCCAGCCTTTACTGGAAACAAATAATGCAAATCCTGGCTGCTCATCAGGGAAGCGCTGCATTTTTGTGTGGTACAGTCAAAGTGACGGGGAGACAGAGAGCGAGAGATGGAGACTGCAGCGTCAGGCAGAGTCTGACATTTGTCACTGTCTAAACTCACCATTGATGGGATTAGAAGAGAGACCTGCTGAAAGAACAAGGATTTCACTGGAACAGTTCAGAACAACATTAAAGTCAAATTGGTAGCCAAGCACTGGATGAAAACACTGGGTAGGAAGCCCCATGAAAAATATTGGTTCATCAAACAGCTAGATATATCTTAAAAGGCACAAAAATAGGAAAATACTACAAAATATGTAACAGAGCTGTGAATTGGATCTAGAATGTTTGCATTCCAGACCAAGGCTCACCCTTCCTTTCAACTTGTACCCATCCCTGTGGGTCTACATGACTAGATTATACGGCCAGGTTAAACCGCCTTTTGCTGGTCAAAGCACAGGACTGGGAGTCAGGAGTAGAGACATCTGCTCCTAATGTTGCCACTGCCTTCCTGTGTGACCCTGAGCAAGACATTTAACTGCTCTGTGCCTCAACTTTCTCATTTTAAAATTGGGATTATGATACTTACATAACTCACCTGGATGTTGCAAGACCTAATTCATTAATGTTTGTAAAGTATTTAAGTGTGTATAATGAACGGTGCTATCACAGTGCAAACCATTAATGGGAACAGCATAAGTATGTATATATCAGAGAACAAACAAGTTGTCGTGTCAATTTTCTCAGAAGGCACGGAGAGCCTTTGAGTGGTGGTGTAACCTGTCACATATATATGTAGAAGGGTCCTCTCGTGTTAAAAAAAATAAATAAATAAAATAGTGTGTGTTTCAAAAAATGTTGAGCACCTCTTCCACAGAAAACAGCACTGTAATGGCAGGGTTAGTTGATGTATTAGGTCTTTTCCGTCTCTCTTATATATTGTACTGTTTGAAACAAGCGATCTGTATATTGTATAATCCGATTACAAATGCAAATTTTCTGGGCTATCTCCTGGATTGTCAAAGATTTTTTCACGTCATCAGGGGCCATTATGATCACCTAGTCAAACCTGCTGTATAACCTAGTCCACAGAATTCTGCTCAGTAATTCCTGTCTCGGCCTTTATCTTATGATAGAGCTCAAGCAGGGGACAGCAACCCCTGGCAGAGGTGCCAAGAGTACCACATAAGCCTGTTTTCAAAAGCATGTGAGGCGGGAGCTCAGCCAAGCCCCTCTTCTCCCACGCAGTCGGGAACTTGCTTTAAGCCATGCTACCTGTGGATTAACAAAAGACCAGCTAATGCCACCAACCAGCACGTAAATGGTAAAGCTCTGCATCTTTATTTGTTTATCAATGAAGCTGTTTAAGTAAGACTATTAGTGACTTTAAAAAGTATCACTAGAACTCGGACCTTACTGAGGTCAAACTTCATCACTCTGCCTTGGAAAGGTTCCTGACCTCAAAATTACAGAATGCTTTCTCCTAGGAACCAAACAGCTGTTTATTAGTAGAAAAATTCCATGCAAAAACACAAAGGCTGTGGCCACACTTGGCCAAAACTTTGAAATGGCCATATAAATGGCCATTTTGAAGATTAGTAATGAGGTGCTGAATTGAATATTCAGCGCCTCATTAGCATTAGGATGCTTCCAGCTGCGGCGCTTCAAAAGCGCCGCTTTCAACGGCTTGCAGCTTGGCGCGGCTACACGGGGATCCTTTTCGAAAGGACCCTGCGTCTTTTGGAATGCACTGAGAGGAATAAGGAGATTTCGAAAGGTGCAGGGTCCTTTCGAAAAGGACCCCCATGTAGCCGTGCCAAGCCACAAGTGGTCGAAAGCGGCGCTTTCAAAATGCCGTGGCCAGAAGCATCCTAATGATAATGAGGCACTGAATATTCAATTCAGTGCCTCATTAGTAATCTTCGAAATGGCCATTTGCATGGCCATTTCGAAGTTTTGGCCAAGTGTGGCCACAGCCAAAGTCACATACAAAACCCTGTCTCCAGAATTCTTAACCAGCAATCTAACAACCAAACCATCTCATGTATCCAAATTATTACCTACTGCCATGACTGCCCAAGCACCAGGAAACATCTCCAGGCTCCTTCTGTTCCGTTTCACTGGAAGCTGGCCGCTCTACTCTGTGAAATCATACTAGTCGGCCCCAGCACATACATGACTGTATCATTCCCAGATGTGCTTGGCCCTATAATATGGCCACTTAGCCATGATCCTGGCCTTTCTCTTTTGTACTAGTTGCTTTATATTGTCCTCTACAAATAACCTGGAATTTTTCCCTAATATACCAGTCCTTCTGTGTCACTAAATCCACATCATAAGCAAGAGACAGATAGCTGTTGATTCTAGTTTAAATGCCTTTGGTGACTGAAACACATTCATAGATCAAGCATGCATATGCTTTGTTGGATGTGGGAACAGGGTAGCAGTAAAATGTAAGAACCCCACAAGTCATGATATTTCAACAGAGAGTGTTTCAATGAGAGAGAAAGATGTAGAGACCAAGGACTAGCTTTGATGAGGACTGACCCCATAGGCTGTGTCTACACTTCTATTCTTCTTCCAAAAGAAGCATGCAAATGAGGGAAAGCAAAAATGCAAATGAGGTGCAGATTTACACATCTGGTGCCTCATTTGCCTATTCTTCTTTTGAAAAAAGAACAGCAGTGTAGACGCAGCTCTTTTGAAAGTATAGCCCATCTCTGAAAGAACCCTTCTTCCTTAAACAAAACAAAACAAAAAAAATAGGAAGAAGGGTTCTTTCGAAGATGGGGATTACTTTTGAAAGAGCCGTGTCTACACTGCTTTTCTTCTTTCGAAAGAGGAATGGTAGTGAAGACACAGCCATTTGGTTTTGGGAAGAAGGGGCTTTTGAAATCCAGGGGGTCCTTTCAAAAAGCCCCTGTCTATACCAGCAGTGTGCGTTTCAAAAGTGGCACTTTCAAAACACGCGTGGCCACCATTTTGCTAATGAGGCACTGCATATGCATGGAAGCACCTCATTTGTCTCTGCCAAAGTGGCTCATTAGCTTCCCGCTTTCAAAGGGGGGTGGAGCTAGTGTAGCCACAGCCATTTGGTGGTAAGAGAGACTAAAACCAGGGTGGGATCATTGTCTTGCTGCTAAACAGCCTGTTTTAGTTACCCCATCCTTCCTGCCCCCTTATTGTTTGTTTCATTTACCTGTCTGCTCCTTAGACTATAGGTGCCCTGGAGCACTGCAGTAGCGCACTAAGGATAAAGTGAGTTTACCACATCTCAGCAGGGGAATATGCAGTTTCAGTTAGGTTAAGCTACCCACTTTTTTTTTTTTTTTTTTTTTTTTTTTTTACCATCACTGTAGCATTTACTTTGTATTTGTACAGAGCTCACTGCAATGGGACCCAAATGGTCTGAAACCTCCATTGCAATATACATTCTTACCAGCAATGCAAACAGTAACACCTATAGCTAAGGTTGCCCAACATTTTCCATTCTAAGCCCCTGTTTTCAGATGTTTATAACTTTGCCAGATCATAACCATCTGGGCTGAAATTTTCCATGCTGGAAGTCTGCCTCACAGTGACAGTTCTGAAAAATTTAAATTGAAAACAATTCAGACACTCTTCAGAATAAGCTTAGAGTGGAATAATGTAAGCTACTTCCCCTCCCCTCACAAGTTGCTGGTTGTGTGGTTTGAGAGAGTGGCTGGTGGGAGCTGGGTGGGTGGAAGGGAATCAACTGAAATAAAATGTTCCTGATGCTAATACTGCCAGTGGCCAGCTCTGAGGAAGCTCAGGAGGCATTAAAGTTTAATTTATCATTTACTGGAACCTGTGACAGCCAAAATAGTGAGGCAGTAATGGAGGCTCCTGATTAGGTACCTTCTGCCTCAGTTTGTTAGCAAAGGGAGCTGGGAGATTTACTGGATACAGCTTGGAATCACAAGATGAATTGCTGGTCAGGAAAGACGAGAAGGTACTTGGCCTCCAGGGCTATTCTTCCAATACTTGCCTTAGTCACATGCACAAGCATTACCTTAGTGTACCATGGTCCAACTGAACTAAGGTTGCCAAGAGTTCCTTATTACAAGGGATCTCCCTTACTATTGCCTCTCTGTACAACAAGATTGGGAATTGCAGCATGCTACACAAAGTGTCAAGAAATACACCTGGCAAATATATGTGAGTACTGATTTATTCTTTTTTTTTTTTTTTTTTTTTTATTAAGGAGAAAATCAGAAGGAAATGTGGGACAGAAGTGCTAGGAAAACAGTCCCTTCTTTTTGAAACACAGTGTTGGCAACCCTAATACTGAACAGGGCTCATAGAGAGTTAAGAAAACTCTTAAAACGCCATTAAATCATGAATATCTATCTGTGCATTACATCCAAAGAAAACCTATCTTAAAAGAGAATCAAAATGGCAAAGTCAAGCATTCAGAAGTTAGAATATGCTGGAATGAAGGCTGCTTGTGCTAGCTGAATTTGCCCTCCTTGGTCATCTACATGATGATAGTCTTTGATTACATGATCGGTCACTATTTTTCCCCACAGGATCCCTGCTTGATTCAATGCACAGAACGGACTTGCTCTGTGGAAGAGTCTGGATTACATAATGGAGTCTCTTATCAGCAAAGCCCCAGCCTCATTTGCTGCAGAAGTTGGGAGATGTGCAGTGCGGTGATGGAAAGAAGGCCTGCAGGAACAGAAAGAATGATTGCATAATTAAGGCAGTTGACTGTTGCCCTGAAGAACTGAATTATCTTCTTGCCTCTGCCACCAAGCTCCCGTGTGATACTGGTCAAGTCACTTATATCGAACTTTCCCCAGACAGTCACTAACTGTCTGTTCCTCATTTTCTGGGTGTTCAATTTGAGACCCTAGATCTGATCTGTACAAGTGCTGAGCCTTCCCCATTGCAACTGAAGTCAGTGAGAGACATTCTTTGAACTTATAAGGGGCTGTATAATGCAGTAAACAAACACCCATGTATACAGTGAGAAAAATACTGCAGTCTCATTTCATTGGGGTTTTGTGAAGATACATTCTTTAATGTGTGTGAACTATTCAGATGCGACAATGATAAGTGCCACAGCCAAGCCCCTGAGGACTTAATACTGTATTCAGTGCAGCATTTGCATGGTGTACAGTAAATAATGCATGGAGCTACTAATTGGAGGTTAAAACAATAATAAGCAGCCACTCATTCTATGGGCATCATCCAGTATATGCAATGAAAGAGATAAGGTGATCATGTAATTGAAGCCTGTATCATAATGCATATGCTCAAGAAATAATATTGCACAGGAAACTTGAACTCTCACATTATTTAACTTTTGAGTGTTTGACTTTACAACATTCCTTTAAATGTAGATTTTTAGATGTGATAGATTATAAACAGTGGTTTTGATGACCTGGAGTCCTGGGTTTCAGGGCCACTTCTACCACCGATTCATTATATGACCTCGGGCGAGTCATTTTGGATAAAACTTGACAGTGATTTTGAGCATCTCAATTTTAGGATGTCCTGCTTGTGATACTTAAGGCTTGATTTCTGAGCTGCTGAGTACAAACAAGAGTGCTCAGCACCCTTGAAATGCAGGCTCAAGGGGTCTCAAGTTGGGTACTCAAAAACAAGATGCCCAAAGTCAGTGGCTAGACTTGAAAATGTTGCTTTTAAATTCTTGGTACCTCACTGTCCTGATCAGTAACTGGGGAGTGGTAACGGGACTACTGTGATAATTAGTTTACTAGAGTCTGCACAAAGTTTGGAGTTCTTAGGGTAGAAGGAAGATGCTACAGACATGCAAAGGATTGCCAGATTAGGAGCTCAAGGGTCCCACCTGCTAGGTGGCTCCAATATCAGAGAGAAGGGCCATGATGCCAGCACTAGACCATAAGTCATATAGAAGTCACGTGAAACAGGAACTGTCAGTCTGCTCCCTGGCTGAGTGGTAATGTGCAAAGAGCACACAAGTGATGTGCATAGGGGATGTTCCATGGAAGAGGTAGGCCTGGCCTGCACAGCTTTTTCTGTGCCCCCTGCCCTCCCTAGAACTCCGTGTACTAAAGCATGGAATACAGATTTATAGGGTGACTGTCCCAGGTGACTCTAAATTTTGCCTCTGGCCAGGGACACTGTTTATGGTAGCCTGATCAAAAGCCAACAACAACCAAAAAATGCATCCAAGCAGCCAACAAGAACTAGAGAGGCACCCGTCTCCCTTTGAAAATTCCAGACCTTGGATCTCTCCATACAACATGCTCCTGAATTGTTGTTTAACTAACATATCTCCAAATCCAGATTATCATAAGCCCCATTCTGCATATTTTACACAGTCCTTACTTTGGCACTCCTGGGAGGTGCCAAACACCCTGACATCAGTAAGAGTTGAGGACACAACACCAGGCAGCTTAGAGCCCTATGTTCTAATTTAGCCACAGTGGAGTCTGCTGTATTTTCTCTAACCTCTAGCCCCTTTAAAAGAGATCATCAAGGGGCAGAGTTTAGGTCCTAGCTTTAGGTTTCCAATAACCCCTAATATGAATAGACATGTTTTCACCAACATTTAAAATCTGCACTTTGTTTCCTTTTAAATGTTTCTCTGCAGTGCTGGACACATACAAATAGCTCTGAATTTGAATGTCAGAGCTAGAAAGTTAAATTGATTTGCAAATAAAATAATGACACTAACCAGCAACAACAAGGAACAAGAAAAGGAAGCTTGGGCTCTGTGTCCACAGCCCAAGCCAGGGGTTTGCAATCAAAACAGCAAAAAGTCATTTTTTTTTTTTTTCAAATTTGGTTACAAAAATCAGTACTTCAAGAGCTGCAATGCATGTGAATATGAGACAATCGTTAACAAATACATCAAACTGTACTTTTTGTAACCCTTATTTTAAGACCAGTGCACACACAATGATTTGTACCCATGAGAAAGTTTAAGTTACTTTCACCCCTGGATTGGAGAGCAAATGAGGACAAGGAAAATGCTGCACCTGGGGACAGGCTCTTAAGCTAGAAGGAGCAATGTCTGCATCAACCCTTCATGCTGAGGACGAGGAACTAGGCAGAAAGCTCCCTGCAGGTGGCACTCAATGTCCCACCTGCTCTTCCAGCTGGAGCCAAAGCACTGGCCCGCTCAGCGACCCAGGAACTGATGCTGCCGCTGGTTTGAGGCAGCCCAAGTTCCCACGCTTCCAGGAGCAGCAGTTTGCAGATATAATCCCCACACCTAGATGTGGTTCACTGTCCCATGTAGTGGTACCTAGACCACCTCATAGAGAAATAATAAGTGTCCTCTACAGCCTATGCTGTTAGCTCAAGCTGTGGAGGCTCCTGTAGTGAGCTCCAGAGGTCTCAGGTTTGAGTCTGCCTGTGAGAAGTTACACAGATGCAGTAGCTGCTCTGCCCCAAACCTAGCACCAGCTCCCTCCCTACCCATCAGGCAGCAGCAGTGTGTCCTGCCCTCTGCACTGCTATGTGAGCTCTGCAGCTGGGCCTTGCCTGGGCAGGGTGCTTGTTGCCTGAGGCAGAGGGGCCAATTCCCTCTCCATTCTGCCTTCCCCTTCTCTTCTTAGCATGCTGACCTGCAGAGGGAGGGAGGGAGCTGATCAGAGCAGGCCAACATGGAAGATGCAGGTGGATGCGAGAGGGAGGGTGGAGAACTGTTCTCTCTTCTGGGTCTGGACTGCTCAGACTCCTCTGCAGCTCCCTGCCCTGCCACTGCTGAAATAGAATTAAACTCAGTTGGTTTAACAGCTGGATCCACCCCGCCGGCCTTTAAACCAACTGAATTTAGTTCTATTATTTCAGCGTGGGCAGGGTAGCGAGCCACAGATGAGTTACTGGCAGCAGAGCCCGAAGCCGCAAATGACTCCTTAAAGAGCCACATGCAGCTCCAGAGCTGCAGGTTGCCAACCTCTGCCCCAGGCCAAGCCTTATTTTAATCATACAAAGTGATCTTTTAACCATAAGGAAGGAACTCTTCATATATGTGATTTTTCACAATGACAGTGTTTTTTTTTAACTGGGATTAATTTCAGCTGAAGTTGCTCCAGTTATTTTTAACTATATCCATCCCACCCTCTCTGTCACTGTCCAGCAGTAATTTTCAATAACGCTTCCCTAGACTATTTGCAGTGATTCAGTGTGCGCTGCTACTGAAAAACTAAGAGGATTATGATAAGGAGACCTTAGACATTCCTTGACTGTAAAAAACAAACAAACAAACAAAAAAAACAAACCCATCTCTCTGTTACAAAAAAAATCCCAGTATATTATCATTCACACATTTTCTAGGACAGAATCCAAGATAAATTAGACAGTGTGATCTGTCAGACAAAACTATACCAAAAAGACACAAAACAAAACACTAAAATGCCACACTATGTACACATATCCTGATGATCAAAGTGTTTTCCTGCTTGCATGTCACATATAAAAAATACCCTGCTGTTACAGAGATTTTAGAGAAGTAGACAAGAAGCCAAGAATCAACCAACCAGCTTTTATTCTCTTTAACTTTAAACTGTCTCTGCTATGTCATCCTAGATATTACTGTTATTCTCACTACATACTAAAAAAAACCTTACATAGTAACAGAGTGGTAGCCCTGTTAGTCAGTACTCCAACAAAATTTCAGCAGAACTTGGCAGATAATCCTGAAAGCTGCGAGGTGCTAGATGCCCTCAACACCCACTGATGTCATGAGAAGTTGAGAGAGTACAGTACCTCAATTGAGTTCTCAGCGCTTTGCAGGAGTGAGTTCTCACTTCTCAGACTCTAAACTGAAACAGCCGCCACCATGAGCATCCTCCCCTCCCTTCTGGGCTTGCTTTCCAGGAATATCTGAGTAATCAAATGTGTTGATAAATGTTTACAGGAAGTGAATTTCAAAGTCACATATGAAGGGGATTTTAAATTTGGACCGAAATATTTGCATGCTCCTGCAGTCAGAGAAGAGAGATGATAGCATGTGATTTGTCTAACATATTACTTCCGACAAATCCAGCTCTAGTAGTATCAGCTATACACAGATGCCTGTCCCATCAAGTCGCAGAGTTGAAAAAGAAAATTCTCAGACTCTGCAATAACTTTGAGGTGGTCTCATTTTGCCTACAGAAGCTAAATCCATCAGATAAATATCATCACCATGGTTTCATCCTTCGCCAATATGTCCACATCTCCTCTTATCTTAAGTTTACCTATCCTTTATCTCTTGCATTTCACAGGCCTGGATATCATCTTAGTTTAAGACAGGCTTGCCTATTTAGGGCTACCATAATTGAACTTTCAAAAAAGGGGGACACCCCTTACAGGGAGTGTAACTGTAGCCATATCTACCAACTGTATCCTTCTTGTTCTTCTTGGCGGTCACTTGAAAACAAATAGGACGTCTTCATGTCACCCTCCTATTTGTGAGTTTGTTGACGGCTGATCAGCCCAATTCTTGGGCCGCAGATCTGATCACAGAAGAGGCAGGTGTTGGTAGCTGTTGGAAGGGTGCAAGGCAGTTTTTAATGCTCTTTTCTTCTCTCCATCTCTCCTTGCCTGCACTGTAGTGGACTGCTCAAACTGCGCTACCCCTTCATGGATTACCATTCCCCACCGGGGACAGTCTTGGGCAAGATTCTCCCAAATGTCAACACTGATGCTGCACTTTTTCCACATGTGTCTTCAGCATGTCCTTGTATCACTTCTGCTGGCCCCCAAACACTCATCTGTCCTTCCTCCAGTTCAGAAAAACAGAATCTGTTTTGGGAGGTGCTGATCAGACATCCGAACCACATGGCAAGTCCAACAAAGTTGTTGATTAATGATAATGGCTTCAATGCTGGTCCTATTCAACTCTTCCAGGACACTAGTGTTCATGTGTCTATCCTCCCAAGAGATATTTAGGGTTCTCCTAAGGCAGCATTGATTATATTGTTCAAATGCCTTCTGATGACACTTGTATGTTGTCCAGGTTTCACGTGCAGACAGTAGTGTTGAAACAACCACTGCATGGTGTACAAGGAGCTTTGTCTTGGCATAGATGTCCCAGTTCTCAAAGACCCTTTGTCTCAGGCAGGCAAAAGCAGAGCCTGCATGGCTCAGATGATGCTGGATTTCCACATCAATGCCAACCTTAGTGGAAAGATGACTTCCAAGGTATGGGAAGTGCTCCACATTTTCCAGCAGTTCTCCACTGACTTCAGCACAAGTTGAGATACACGCCCATCTCATAGAGCTGGAAAGGATCTCAGGAGGTCATCAAGTTCAGTCCCCTGCCTTCTTGGCAGGACCAAGCACCATCCTTTTTTTTTTTTTTTTTTAAACTCTATTTCCCTCAGATCCCTAAATGACCCCCTCAAGGATTGACTCACAACCTGGGTTTAGCAGGTCAATGCTCAAACCACTGATTGTCCCACTGGTGAAGGTTGGTGGAACACCTTGGTGTTTCTGATGTTCAGTGTGAGACCAAAATTCTCGTCTGCTTCAGTGAAGGCACTTAAGATGGTCTGAAGGGCTGTGGGAGAAAGAGCAACAACCATACTGTCATCTGTGTACTGGAGCTCCGTAAACAATGTTGTGGAGGTCTTGCTTTTAGCCTTCAGTCTCCTAAGATTTTCTGCTCATTCTACAGACAGGTTTTCAATCTTCACACTATCTGAAAGCTCGCTATTCAATTAAGTGAAGGGTCATGGCAATGAAAATGCAGAACAGCGATGGGGCAATGACACAGCCTTGCTTAACTCTGGTTTTGACTTCAAAGGGGTCACCTTGGGATCCACTGTTGCTTAATACAGCGGCAGTCATGCTGTCATGAAGCAGCCTTAAAATGCTGATGAATTTTTTGGGACAGCCGATCTTCGAGAGGATGGTCCACAAGGTGCTATGATTGACTGAGTCAAATGGTTTGGTCAGGTCGATGAAACTCAAAATATAAGGCTTAGTTATATTCACAACATTTTTCTTGCTCTTGCTGGGCAGTGAAGATCATGTCTGCTGTTCCTCAGACTGGTCAGAAGCCACACTGGGATTCTGGGGGAATTTCTTCTGAGTGGCAGGAGTTGGTCTGCAAGGATTCGAGATAAAATTTTCCCTGCTGTTGCCAGGAAGGAGATACCACAATAGTTTCCACAGTCTGACTTGTCACCCTTCTTGAAAAGATTGACAATCCATGTGTCTCTCAAATCTTGTGGCAGCTGCTCCCTACCTCAGATCTTGAGAATCAGGAGGTGGAGCTGGTTGTGGAGCTCTGATCCACCTTCTTTGAAGACTTTGATGGGGATTCCATCTAGTCCAGTTGCCTTGTTGCACTTCATCACTTTGATGGCAGCTTGGACCTCACTCAGGGCAGGTGTTGCAAGATTGTCCCTAGGTGATTGCTGAAGGATTTGGTCAAGGGATTCTAGGACCACAGTGGAGAGGCCATTCAAGAGCTTATTATAGGTCTCCCTCCAGCGAGAAGAAATGGTTTCATTGCCTTTCAAGATTTGGGTATCATCCTTTGATCTTGGGATTGATTTAATGATTTCTTGGTCCATAAACAGCTTTGGTAGCACTGAAGAAACCTCTTGTACCATTGATATCTGCGAGATGCTGGAGTTCTTTATGGACCAACTGTATATGTAGTACATTAATACAATGTGATTTGATAGATACAGGTACAGATACACTCCCTCTCAGGAGTGTCTTTTTTTTTTTAAAAGTTCAAACATGGTAATCCTAGTTTATTCCATTAAAAGCACAGTCATTATGGAATACATGTGAAGTAATTCTAGATCAGCAATCTACCTATGCTCTAAGCGTAATTGATACAATTTCTCTTTGTTCTTCTAGTCTTTATTTTTACATTCAGTTTCTTATGATTACTTAAGGTGTTAAACCAGAATGTTTATGTTGCAGTAGAACCTGGAAACCCTGAGATTATGGCCCCATTGTACTAAGAACTGTTTATACTGCGACAAAGTCCCTTGTCAGCCTCTGTGGGTCCCTGCACTTCCTGGCAGATCCGAGCTGCCTCAGAGACTCACGGAGGCCCCCCTTTTGCCCAGGCCCTTCCAAAGGCAGGGGTCTCCACTTAGCGAGCCATCCTCATCATAGGCAGGACCAATACAGGGAGAACAATACCAGTCCCCTTGCAGGCCCGCACCTGCTCCAGTAAAGTGATCCCTCGGGGGAAGGGTGGGGGGAGTCCAGACCCACCCTCTACCCTGGACTCTGGCCCAGGGTCCCTATGAGAACAAGAGGCAACCGGCAGGACCTTTACCCCTGCCCCAAAGTAGTAGCCTCACCCTAGGCAACTTCGCCCACCACTACCCCATGGTACCTTTTTGCTCTGCTCCTGCTCCTCTGGTGCACCTCCCAAAACCTTCCCCCTGCTACCAGATGGGGAGCCTTTTATAGGGAGCACAGGGCCTATCCGACCAATGAGGGCCTGGGCCTAGACAGGGAAGAGAAACACTCTGTCCTCTAGGCTGCAGGGCTGCCGTGGGGATCTCATTTGGGGAGCCCCATGGTTGGGAGGTGAGGTGCTGGGGGGGGGGTGGGCAGCCTTTGGCTGCTTCAGGCCCCCCTGGGGCTGTCTTTTGGCCCCCTTTCTGGGCCAGCTTCTCTTCCCTGCCTTAGGCAGGCTGCTTTCTCCCCCTCCCCCCCGAGCTAGTTTCTTCTGGACCTGCTGTGGGGGGGGGGGGGACTCCTGCTGCCCTGCCTCTTGGTGGGGAGGGGGGTACTCCCCCTCCTTCCATCTTCGGGGGGGGGGACTCTGCTGGCCCTCTGCTTGGACCCACCTTTCCATCCAGTGGCCGCTGCATCCTCACTGCTCTGGAGGAGGTAAGGGGCTTTCTTGGGTGGTAGCCGGGCTTCCCTCCACAGCTTGCTGTGGAGTGGCTTGGGGTGGTGAGTTTGGGTGGGGCCCCTCCCCACCGGGGCTCCAGAGGGGTGGCAGCATAGTTGGGGTGGGGTCCCTGCCCTACCCCTGCAGCCATCGCCTCCTTCACAGCCCCGCCCCCTCCACACCCAGCTGTCGCCAGGGCCCTTTCTATCTGGGCCCCACCCTAATCATCTGCCCCTTCCTGCTCCTGTGGGGCTCTGCAGTGGCTGCTGTGGGCCCACCCTCAGGCACCCGTGGGCACACTCTTTCCCCTAACCCCCCTCTCCTTTGGTTGGCTTTGCAACCCTTCCACCTTGCCCCCCCCATTCCTTGTGCCCATGCTCCCCTCCCCTTCCACTCACTCACCTCCCCACACTTACAAATATTGAATCCCCACCCCAGTGCAGTTGCAGGAGCCTCTTACCACCCTGTGCTGGGAGTTGTGGCCCCCTTGCACCTCCCTCTCTCCTCCTGCTCCACCCCCACCTGACCAGGTCCTCAGCTTGGCCTGTGGGGGAGGGGTAGACACGTCCTCCCTCCCTTCTCCTCTCCTCGTCCCTCCCCTGCCCTTTCTTAAAGTGCCCCACCCCTATAAATTCCCTCGCCCTTGCACCCCTCACCATGGCCTCTACAACCACCAGGGGGCCATCTGGCGATACCCCTCTCCCTCTTCCCACCACTGGCACCCCTTCCACCTCTGAAATGGTGGCCTCCTCGTCCAGGGCCTCTGGGGTCCTTGCCATCTCATCGGCTGAGGGCGCGGGCGTAGGCTCCAGGGCTCCTGCCACCCCCGCCACGGTGTCCTCCGGTGACCCTGCCCCGAACCCAACCCTCCAAAAGGGTAGGAAGGGCCAGGGGAAAAAGAAAGGCAAGAGCCCCGCCCAGAAGGGCAAACCTCCCGTGGTGGGGGCTCTTACCCCAGCTGCTGCAACATCTGGCGCAGCTCCCGCTTCTCCCTGCCCCCCCCATTCCCACCACTGTGCCTGGGGGCTCCGATTCTTTGGCCCCCAGGTTGTATGACCAGGCGGCGGCTGCCGCCTCGCATCCTGCTCCCCCCGCCTCTGCTAGGACTACCACCCCCGACAGTCGCAGCCCCTTCCCCGCGCTCACCAGGAGGCACGGAGTCCGCTGCCTCCTGGTGGCCGCCTCGCCCCACATAGAAACCTACGTGTGGGCATTGGCATGGGTGGTGGGGCCCATGGCCGTGGTGGCGGCCTCTCGGACGTTCGGGAAGATTGTCTTCTTCCTGGCTTTGGAGGCCGCTGCCCAGGAGGTGGTGGAGAGGGGCTTGGCAGTAGGGGGTGTGCACGTGCCCCTGGACCCGCTGGAAGACCTGGGTGTGTGGGTGGTGTTCTCCTCCATCCTGCCCTTCCTCCCCAACTCCACCCTTCTGCCTTTCCTCGCCACCCTGGGCCGGCCTCTGTCAGACCTGAGTCCCCTCCCGCTAGGCTGCAAGGACCCCGCCCTTTGGCATGTGCTTTCTTTCCGCCTGCAGGCTCAGGTACAACTGTCGCCGGCGGCAGCACAGGGCGGGGTAGCCCAGGAGGGGGCTATACTGGTGCCCTATCAAGGGGCCCAGTACCAGGTCTTTTACACCCTGGGGGAGGCCCGGTGTTTCGTGTGCCGGGAGGCAGGGCACGTCCAGAGGGATTGCCCCCTGGCCCGGCGTGAAGAGGAGCCTGAGACCTCCTCCGATCCGGGGGGCACCAGCCACAAGACCAGCGGCGCCCCGACCGCGACAGACCCTGGGACCACCCCTCCTTCTCTCGTCCTGGACGGATCCATTGCCACTCGGGCGTCGGAGGGCGCCCAGCTGCATGGTGCCGGGCAGGAAGAAGCGGGTGCCGGCGCCCAAGTGGGCACAAGAGCCGGGCCTGCGGAGGAGAGGGAGGCAGGGCCAGTGGCAGGACCTGGGCAGGGCCCACCCCAGGGTGGGCTGTCCCCTCCCCCTGCTGTCCCGGCCCCTCCTTTCCTCCCTCCCTCCTTGCTGCCTCAGTCCCCTGGCCCTTCCTCCTCTACTGCCCAGCCCCCCTCCTCAGAGGACTGGGTGCTGGTAGGGGGAAAAAGGAAGAAAGGAAGTGTGCGCGCCCGGCACCCCACCCCGTCAGAGGACGGGGTGAGCATGCCCCGCAAAGCACCAAAAATTGCTGCCAGCCCCAGCCCACCCACCGAACCCCCGGCCACCGACCGTCTGCCGGGGATGGCTGGAGTCGCCGTGGTGGCCATAAAGGACACCACCCCTTCTGCCCCAGAGCCGGAGCCGCGAAAAACAGAGACTGCCTCCATCGTCCCCTCGCCCTCCTTCGACACCCCTCTGGCCGCTGCCCAGCTTGCCCCTGTGGAGCGTCCAGAGGACGTAAGCCTCGGCCTCGCCCTCCTCTCGCAGGAGGTCGAGGCCCTGGGTCTCACCCCGGCAGCCCTTGACACGGATGACCTTCTATTGGAGGCCTGCAGGCCGTCCTTCTGCTCCCCACACCCCTTGCTCCCTCTCTCCGTCCACTAGCACCCCTTTAACTGCCCCCTTTCCCTGCTCCAGGACATCACGGGGTGCGGACCCCTCTCAATCGGGGACGACCTCCTGGCGGGGGTTGGCCAGCCCCAGGACGCCCCGGGAGAACTGGTGTTCCTATTATGCCCTCCCTCCCCTCTTGGACCCGAAGACTCTACCACCATTCCCGCCACCCCGTCAGTGCCCGCCGCCGAGTGCGTGGGCACCTTGCCCCTAACGCCAACTCCCTTTCCACCGCCCGTGGAAGTTCCCCCTCCCGAGATCCCCTCCACTCCCATCCCAGGCCCTACTCCCACCCTGGCCCGCCCCTCTACCCCCACGCCTGCTCTCCTCTCCAATCAATGCCCCATCCAAAAACCTGTAACCCTCCCCCTTCCAGGCTGTCCCCTTCCCCCTCTTCCACCACTCCTGCCCCTTCCTCCTCCCACTGCTCCCCCTCCACCCCCTTCACACCCTTCCCCTCCAAACCTCATCCTCCGCCCCCTCCCCCCCACCCCTCCCCTCAACATTTGTCCACCCACATCTGCCCCCAAGGCTGTGATCGCCCGGGAGGCCTTTGCCATACCACCCACTCCCAGCACCTCTGGGGCTGCTCTCCCTCTGCCGCCCCGATCCCTCCCAAACTTAGACCCCACTCCCTACTTCGACCTTTTTTCCAGCCACGGGGCCCACAAGAAAATGGAGCTGACGGATCCCCGGCACCCCGAAACCCCAGCACCCCATGCGCTGGCGGGTGAGATACACCAGTTCTTGGACGACGTCCACGGGTCCAAGAACAAGGTCGCTCTCGCCCTCCAGCGCTGGGGTGACTTTCACACCATCCTAGAGTCCGTGAGGGCCCTTTTAAAAGAGGGCAAGGGGACCGGGAGGAGGGACACCACGGCCTACCAACGGGCCCGTGGCTTCTGTGACACCTTAATTACCTTCGGCGTCGGTCACGGCTTGCTGCGTGGCCCCACGGGGGCTGTTGGTGCTCCCTCCGGTGAGGATCCTCCCCAGCCCTCCAAATGGCACCGATCATCTTTGCCTCATTAAATGCCAGGGGCTGCGGGTCGGGTCTCCGCAGGTGCCGAGTGCTCTCCTTCCTTCAGGAGGTGGGGTACTCGGTCACCTTCTTGAAGGAGACCCATAGTACTCCAGCCGCCGAAGCCAGTTGGTGGCTGGAGTGGGGAGACGGGGTCCATCTTAGTCAACTCTCGCCCCATCAGGCCGGGGTAGCAACCCTGTTCTCCCCATACCTGCAGCCCGAGGTGCTGGGGAGCATCGAGGTCGTGCCAGGCCACCTGCTGTATCTCTGGGTACAGATAGAGGGACTGCCCCTCCACCTCCTCAACGTCTACGCCCCGACATCCGGCCCGGAGAGAGCATCCTTCTCCCGGCAGGCGGCGGCCTTCCTCAACTCCATCAATCCTCGCGAGTGCCTGGTCCTTGGCAGGGATTTCAATTGCACCCTCAAGGAACGGGACTGTACGGGGACTGAGCAGTGCCAGGCTGCTGCGGACGTCCTCAGGGAGCTCATCAACCATCGCTCCCTGGTGGACGTCTGGTGCAGCCACCACCCAGACGAGGATACCGTCTTTACCTACGTCCGAGTGGTGGGTCATAAATCTGTACACTCCTGGTTGGACCGCATCTATATCACTCAGCAACACCTTTCCCGGGCCCACTCCTCCAGCATGCGGCCAGCCCCCTTCTCGGACCACCACCTGGTGGCCGTGAAGGCTTCCCTTTCACCAGGGAAGCAGGGATCAGTCTACTGGCATTTTAATAATAGCCTGCTGAGGGATGTGGGCTTCGTGGTCTCCTTCCAGGAGTTCTGGCTGGCCTGGCGTGGGCAACAGGGCGCCTTTCCCTCGGCGCGGTGGTGGTGGGATCTGGGAAAGGTGCGCACGTGGCTCTTCTGCCGCAACTATAGCCGGGGGGCCAGCCAGCGGCGGGATGCGTTGATAGGACAGCTGGAGCGGGAGGTTCTTGAGCTGAAGAGGTGCCTGGCCACCAGCCCCGGGGTTCCACCCCTCTGCGGCACGTACCGGGAGAAGCGGGACGAGCTCAGGACCCTCGATGCCCTTCGGGCGCAGGGGGCCTTTGTGAGGTCGCGGATCCAGCTCCTTTGAAAGATGGACCATGGCTCCCGCTTCTTCTACGCCCTGGAGAAAAAGAGGGGTGCCAAGAAATATATCATCTGCCTCCTTGCGGAGGATGGCATCCCTCTTATGGATCCAGCGGAGATGCGCAAGAGGGCTCGCGCCTTCTACACCACCCTTTTCTCCCCGGATCCGACCGACGCCGATGCCTGCAGAGTGCTTTGGGACCAACTCCCGTTGGTCAGCACGGGCAACGGGGACTGGCTGGAGCTTCCTCTCACTCTGGCCGAGCTCTCGGAAGCCCTCCGTCTCATGCCCACCAACAAATCCCCGGGCATGGACGGGCTGACCGTGGAGTTCTACCGCGTGTTTTGGGACGTCCTTGGCCCAGACCTGCTCAGCGTCTGGGCTGAGTCCTTGCAGAGCGGGGTCCTCCCCCTGTCATGCAGGCAGGCCGTCCTCACCCTGCTGCCCAAAAAGGGGGACCCCCGCAACCTTCAGAACTGGAGTCCCATCTCGCTCCTCAGCACGGACTACAAGATAATCGCCAAAGCCATCTCCCGTCGCTTGGGGTCTGTGCTGCAGGATGTGGTCCACCCCGACCAGACCTACACCGTCCCGGGCCGTACCGTCTTCGATAACCTCTATCTGGTCCGGGACCTCTTGGAGCTCGGGCATAGGAATGGTCTGTCATTCGCCCTCGTGTCCTTGGACCAGCAGAAGGCATTCGACAGGGTGGACCACGGGTATCTCCTGGGCACTCTGCAGGCCTTCCGCTTCGGACCCCGTTTCATCGGGTTTCTCCAGGTGCTGTATGCGGCCTCGGAGTGTCTGGTCAAGCTCAACTGGACCCTGACCGTTCTGGTCAGCTTTGGGCGAGGGGTGTGTCAGGGCTGCCCACTTTCAGGCCAGCTGTATGCTCTGGCCATCGAGCCCTCCCTCTGTCTCCTTCGGCAAAGGCTGGTGGGGTTGGTGCTCCGTGAGCCACAGCTGCGGCTGGTCCTGTTGGCGTACACCGATGACGTACTCCTCGTGGTCCAGGACCCAGGAGACCTGGTGCGGTTGGAGGCCTGCCAAACCATCTACTCAGCGACCTCCTCTGCCCGGGTCAACTGGGTCAAGAGCTCTGGCCTGGTGGTTGGGGCTGGGTGGCAGGCGGGCCACCTCCCGCCCGCGCTTCAGGCCATTCGGTGGAGCGCGGGTCTGCTGTCCTATCTGGGCGTCTTCCTATCTGCCACGCATCCCTCTCCGCCAGAAAACTGGCAGGGTTTAGAGGGCAGGGTGGCTGAGTGGTTGCGGAGGTGGCCGGGGCTGCTCCAGTGCCTCTCCCTACGTGGGAGGGCACGTGTGCTTAATCAATTAGTCCTGTCCATGCTCTGGCACTGACTCAGCACCCTTGTCCCACCCCCAGGTTTCCTGGCCGCCCTTCAGAAGGTAATTCTGGATTTCTTCTGGCCAGGACTGCACTGGGTCCCTGCAGGGGTTCTCCATCTCCTCCCGGAGGAGGGAGGACAGGGCCTGACCTGCCTCCGCACTCAGGTCCATGTCTTCCGCCTCCGGGCTCTGCAGGGACTCCTCAACAGCAATAGTGCAGATAGTCCAGCGTGGAGCACGCTGGCGCACGCTTTCCTCCATCGCTTCCGAGGGCTCCGATACAACCAGCAGCTCCTTTATCTGCCCTTGAGAGGCCATCCACGAGACCTCTTGGAGCTGCTGGCCTTCCACCAGGACCTCCTCCGCACCTGGCGGCTGCTCACAATCTCCAGGTCCTTAGGGGCCACCGTGGGGGAAGACCTCCTCGTGGAGCCCCTGCTACACAACCCCTACCTCCGTGTGCAGGCGGCGGAGTCCCCTGCGGTGTGCCGGAGGCTGGTCCTCAGTGGAATCACCAGGGTCAGAGACGTTCTGGACTACGACCGGGGAGACTGGATGGAGGGCCCAGCGCATGGGGCTCTCCACCCTTCACTCTCCCCGGCGCATACTCGAGGAGGTGAAGGCTGCCTTGCCACCTCCTGCTCACGTCTACCTACTCCGGGTCCTGCGAGAGGGTGCACCCCGTCCCCCTCTTACTCCTGGCCCTCTGGACCTCTCTGTGGGCCCCCGGCTCCGTGAGCCATCCCGCCCCCCTCCCCTGCATCATCCCAGCCAGCTGCACACCTTGCAGCTGGTCCCCTTCCAAACCGTGCCCCGACGTCATCTGTACATGCTCGTGCTTCACACGCTCCACTTCCCCACCCTCATGTCCCACCCAGACCACAAGTGGCGGGACCTTCTACACCTTTGGAGGGTGGGGAGCCCTGGTGGGCCAGCCTTTATTCTACCCTGGTCCCGTGGCCTGCCAGGGACATCAGCTGGAGAATTCTTCATGGGGCGGTGAGCACGGGCATGTACCTGGCGCGGTTCACCCCCCTCCCGGACACTTGCTTCTTTTGTGGCATGAGGGAGACCCTGGCGCACATTTACATTGAGTGCGCCAGGTTGCAGCCCCTCTTTCGGCTCCTCCAGAACCTCTTGCTGAAGTTCTGGCTGCACTTCTCCCCGCACCTTCTTATCCTTGCACACCCTATCCGTGGCCCCACCAAGTCGCGGGACCTCCTCGTCAGCCTCCTCCTGGCTATGGACAAGGTAGCCATTTATAACACTCAGGAGAGGAGGCTGGCAGGGGGGAGGCCTGCGACTGTGGGGCCTAATTCCGCTCCTCTCTCCGCTCACAAATCCGGGCAGAGTTCCTTTGGGCAGCGTCCACTGGCTCTCTTGACACCTTTGAGGGACAGTCGGCGCTGTCCGGGGTTCTCTGCTCAGCGTCCCCTTCTGGTTCCCTCCTTCTAAACCTTTGACCTCCACTCCCATCCCTGTTTTTTCTTTAGTTGTGCCCCACATTTTGTTGGTGCCATGACCTTTTTTTAATGGGTCCCCTCTCCCCCCAAGAGGGGCCATGGATCCCCCCCCCATAGGACCCAGTATACTGTCCTTCTAGAAGGCTCTTGAAGCTTCCAGGTAAGGGTCTACCGCCGGGTTTACCACAATACAGATAGGAGAAGAAAGTCCCTGGCCCAAAGAACTTGCATGCTAAATGGACAAAACAGACAATAGAAGTCTTAGTATCCCTATTTTACAAATGTGGAATAGCAAGATGAAGTGATTTGGCCATGGTCTTAGCAGGGGTCTGCAACAGAGCCCCATATATTTTGAGTTTCAACCCCATGCCTTAACCCCAAGACCTATCAAGGCGGATTGATTTTGCTCATGATTTCAATCAGCCATCAGGAAGCCTTGATTTAAATGATCAATTTTAACTCGCGGTTTGCAGATATACTCTAGCCTCACAAAGTGAAGACTGACTGGGGATAGGAATGCTCTCTGTATTAGGGAATAAACGTCAAGGAGATTGATTCTCTTTAGCTTATAAACATTCAAATATGCTGAACCACAACTACAGTTATACTTCAGTCTAATTTTGGGCTTCCTTTTGCTAGCCAGGAGGATATACAATATCAGTATATTTATTTAAGCAATTTTTAATATTTACATTTTTATTATGTTAGAAAATGGTGAATGATGCATTTCTTATTTACTAAATGATTACTTTTTTGCATTTGCAAGCTGTGTAAACTGCTATTTGGATGGAAATCCAAATTCAATTAAAATGCACAAACACAGCTGTGATGTATGCGATATGGGTGACCATTTATAGTGCTACTGATACCAATATCACAAAATTGCAGGTAGTTATACAAGATATGCCAGGTAAGGGATCAGTGGAAAAGTCACAATTTCCTACATAGGCTAAGGCTTATTTATATGTATGTCTTGTCTTTGTATCATCAGTTATGATATGTATTGCACAAGTTTGAGATTCAGTATCTGGCTGGCATCCCCAGAGGAATTGGCAGCAGCTCTATGCAGGCTGCTTGAGGGTCCATCAATAGGACCCGACCAAATTTAAAGTCTGTTTTGATAAATTTCATGGATTTTAAAACCTTAAATGTTATGGTTTCACTTACTGAAATCTGAAATGTCAGTGTTGTAACTGTGGAGGTCCTGACCTAAAAGGAGGGTGAGGGGGGATGGGGTATTTCCACCCCTACGTCTGGGCTGCTACTGGTGGAGGCCTGCCCATCAGAGCTGAGCACCCAGTGAGAAGCTGCAGAACTTCCTGAAGTGGGAGGTAGGTTCCCACAGCTGAGCTGACCTGATCTGAGAGTGGCCCATGCAGGAAAAGAGGAAGTCCTACCCCTCTGCAGCCTAGCCAGAAGTAGCAGCTGGAGCCTGGTCCAAGGTGAGAGCCCCTGGCTAGGACACCCCAAGCCCTACCCCTCCCCAGCTGTGGGTCCAGCACTTGGGGGTTAAATGGACCTTTGGCTGGCTGGGGTCACCACAGTGCCCTGGGCAGTTGCCTGTGTCATCCATCAGTAAGGCCAGCCCTACCCCATGCAAAAGTAATGGCCTCCTTCCTGGGATATGATGCTACCGTCACTTCAGTACTACTACTGACAGTGCTACTTCCTTCAACGCTGGGCACCTGGCCAGCAACTGCTACTCACCAGCCTCTGAAATCAGTGCAGAAGTAAAGATGGCAATACCACAACCTTCCTACAAGAGCCATATTTCATGGGGGAGAGCAGATTTCACAGTTTCATGGTACACTTCTCACAGCCATGAATTTGGCAGGGCCATACCCATTCAAGGCAATCAGCTGTACACTGACTCCATGAGAGAAGCTGGGGCTACCTACACCTAGGAATCAACAGGATCTACAGGGACACGCCCGTGGGCAGGGGACTCCAAGTGCTTTTCCATACTCACATGCTGTGGGTTTGTATTTGCAACAGTGGAAGTACATGCCATGGGAGCAAAGGATATAAAAAGGCAGCTGTGCGTTCTCCATTTTGTCTTCATTTCTGCTTCTCACTCCTGGAGTAATATCTCGACAAACTGAAGCTTTGAACCAAGGACTGAAAGACTCATTGAAGTCAGCAACCTCACCAGTGCTGCTAAGAACCAGGCCTATGGGATCTAAAATTGTACCTATGTATCTGTTTGCTTTGACCACTTAACAACTCTCTTCTTTCTTTTCTTTCATAATGAAACTTGTTTTTAAATATCAAGGTTTGGCTGGCAATGTGGTCTTTTGGGTAAGATCCAAACTAGAATCGATCTGGTAGTGTGGCTGACCCTTTGGGGATCAGAAGAACATTTTGTATAGTGAATAGAGTTTTAAATAACTTCTTGCTCTACTGGACCTGTTTGCTGATTGAAAGCCAGAAACTGGAGTACATTAAAGGGAGCTGTGTGATTTCTTTTTATCAGCTTCTTGGTAACTAGTTGGGGGTGGGGGGGAACCAGAAGCAAGTTTGTGACTGGCTGATTAATCTAGCTACAGTATTAACCATCAGTTCAGGGAAAACCTGATCTCCTTTGAGTAGCCTACGCTGACCATGGCATTCTCAGTATGATAATGGTGAACATATTTCCCTATGCTGGATATAGAACACTTGGTATTATTACTCATATTCAAGTGAGTTCAGTGGTAATCACTTGGTACAATGCAGGACAAATGTTCATATAAACATCAAGATGGCAGAGCTCCCCTCCCCATTGAAAAGAACTACAGTGTAATAGGATTCTTTTTATTTGCCTTCTTGTGTTTAAGGTTCTAGTCTTCATGGGGGGAGAGGTGACACATTCCTATAACACATCTCTTACACAGGGGCAAATGTGCACTTAGGAGAGATTCAAATACTGCCCAGCTGATTAGTAAGTGCCCACAGCTAGCAGCATGTGTTTCTACAGGGGATGCATGTCCGCACATACCTCAGTGCACATAACAATATTTATTCCACACATTTATGAAAAATTAGAGGGAACACTGGTGACCAACTAACCTGACCTTGTTACCTGGCCCTCTCTGCCCTCCATGCCTGGTTGGACTCCTAAGATGGACCTGCTTCTCTAGGCACCAGCTCTTGCTAAGGAAACATACCTTCCTGCCTTGAAAGGCAACTAACACCTCCAGGCTACTACTGGCCAGTGACATAATCCAGCTGCCTCCTATCCCCCAGCTATAGTTTGGGCAGGAAGGGGTTAAGTCTTAAAGAAACACTGTGCACCAGAACACAGGGAACTGACTGCTAGGGTTTCAGAAAACCCAGCCAGAGCGGTGGCTCAGCAGGGGAGGATGCTAAGGGATAGGCGCAGCCCTCTGCTCCCTGGAGACAGGACGCAGAGTTGGGTGGGTGAAGCAAGTACTAAGCCACTTCAGGGGCTGTCTTGGAGCCTGCAGGTTCTGGAGATGAATAGGCAGGAAATCACTTCCCCTCCACACCACTCCAGAGCTTAGCTGAAAGATGGAGCGGCCACTCCATGCCAGAGCTGTGGGGGCTGTGGCACACTCAGTGCCAGTGGCCAGTGCCCCACGTTGAAGGGTCTTGTGCCCCAGGGAAAGCCCAAGCCCAGCCAGAGGCAGTGGGGGAAGGATGAGCTCAGTGCCCTGACTAAGGGCTGGTTCTCCTCAAGAGTGCTGGGAAGGGGACGTATATAAAGGGAAAAGTCAAAAATAGCCAGGCAAAAATAAGCCCTACCAATTTCACAGGGTGCTTGGCTTAATTAGCTGAGGTTTGCAAAGGTCTTTAAGATCCCTGGATGAAAGGCCCTGTTGAAGGTGCTAACTAGTGTAGAGACCTAGATAGTTTGTATGTGTTTTCCTGCCCTCTGCTGCATTATATGAGAATTGCTCTTGTGCAGCATGTGCCCCATACTGCAAAGAACTTGTGGAGAGTCTCTTTTAGTGACAGGGCGTGCAGCTTTAGGAGCAGGAAGCCCTAAGGCCCAGGAAGTTTCACAATGCTGTGGTGGACAGCACAGTACCTATGCATTGTAAAGACCTTGGTGGCTACTGCCAGAGATTTGTTACATCATCATCATTCATTCTGACTTTCAACATTTTGCAGGGCCTTCCCGTGCATTAGCTCCTCTAACATTTTATCTAACCTGTCCTCACTCACATCTATGCAGTGATGGTTCCATGAGCCCTTGATACTGTGACTCACCTGGAGTTTAGCCCATTGCTTTACAGTTCCTGGTGTTAGGAACTTTGTTCTAGCATCCAGCTGAAACTTCTTCATTCATCCACATGGCAGTAGTAATATGACTTAAAGCCCAGATCCACCAAAATTTCATTATAGAAGTTGACATATTTAATCTCCCCACAACCCATAACCAGAGTTCTCTCTAATGTTAATCATCCATAGGTGGAATAAATTTTGTTATGTGCACCAACGCATGTGTAGATGTGTAGCACCAATAGAAGCAAATGCTGCCCACTGTGGGCATTCTGCTAATCAGTTGGGCAGTACTTGACTCTCTCCTGGGCAGCTGCCAAAGTGTTCAGCTTACAGGGAACACTGCCCATGAGAAATTAATATCCCGTTTCACAGGCAGGGGACTGAAGGCCAAAAGTGACTGCCCAAGGTCTCACAGAAAAACAGTGTCTGAGAAGGGAATATAGGACAGAATTTGTGCTAACCACTTACCTGTGCTTTTCCAACATCAATTCTCCTTCTCACATCTCCTAGTTAGACTAATTTTCCTTAGATTCCCAAGTCATGATTTGCTCTATCCAGGCAAGACCGTCCTCTCTGTGCTAGTGGCACTGATTAGACCACTATGATTGGCTGCTGTGATCAGGACCCTTTGGGGTCACTAGATTCCATAGTCGCTTGCATGAAATTATTTCCATTATATACCAGGTTGACAATTTGGTTCAATGGCTCTCTGCACCCCCACTACAACTTTTTTTTCCCAGCACCAATTCTGTTTGAAAGTGCCCTGACCCTCACACCAATACCCTTTTTGTTACCTTCCTGGGATAATGTAAATAATTTTCCTCTGTTGTGTTTGTCATTTTAAGGTATTTATGAAACAAAAGTCTCTCCTCTCCCTTAAAATTTCTGTCTTTTATCGGTATAAAACTCTAAGATGTAGATGCTTCCACCATTTGAGCTGAGGTGACACCTGGAAACTGTGCCTTCATAACAATAAAATGTGTCATTCATTTTAGATGCATATTTGCTTCAATCCTACAAAAACTCTGGGGCTCACTCTGCAATGTAAACCACAGAAGTCAGACATGCACACTGAGACAACAGCAAACTTTATAAAAACTACAAAAAAGATCTCTGTCATGATCCCCTGCAATAAAACAGACTAATATTTCTATTTGGCCTTTTCTGTTTCTCACAATGGTCTCTACTAAGGCTCTGGATGTTTACATACAATAGCACATCCCTAAATTCACAAAACATTCTGGGATCTTTCATCCTTTGGCATACCAATTACATGCCAAAACCTCCTTTTATTCCTCCAGCAAAATGTCTGTCAAAGTGAAGGAGAGTTCAGCCTGAGAATGGAGGTCTGGCCCAATCCTGCTGTTATTAGGCAGTCCATTACAGGGTTGTCACATATTACGAAGTCCATTATTGTCACATATCACTGGTCACGTATTAGGAAGTCCAGTGTCATCTCACAGAATCGGAGTATCACCCATTACTCCCTCCCCAGAATTCCCTCTCCCTGAGAGGATGCAAGACAACCTCTTTCCCCAAAGCTGTGTTCTGATGTAGACCTCTGCCCATCTTAGCCACCCACTTCCAGCCGGAGGCTGCCTTGCATCCTGCCAGTGCCATGAGAAAAATATCACCAAAGCTCGCCCACCCTTCCTACGCCACAGCAGAAATATTTTTCAGCATCCTTATCCCCCACCCTCTGCACTCCTCCTTGGCAAGCAAATAAACAGCTTACTGCACTGCAAACAATCCGCAAAGAAGGGGAGGCGGCTGCTGCTGCTGCAGAATTCACGGTGCCAGGGCTGCTGCTGTTGTGTAGCTGACTCCTGCTGCAACCAGCACTTACCCCAAGCGCAGCCTCTAGCGCTGCTGGAGCTTTCCCCGAGGCAGTAATAACAAACTGCGTCTCCTTTAACACCAGCAGGTGAGTTGCGGGCTCTGCCCCGGGGCCTCCTGGGAATTGTAGTTCCACTCTCCGAATCTTTGGCTGTGCCCTTGTGGGGGTCCGGAGAACTACAAGTCCCAAGGTGCGCTGCGGGGCTAACCGAGCCTTATATTCTTCTCGCTCTGCAGAGCTTTTCCTTCTGGCCCCCGCTGTCCAGCGCCTGGGAGAGGGGCCAGCGGCCTGAGGTGGGTGCTGCAGTTGCTCCCGCGACCGGGCTGCAGGGGTGTCCCCGGAGTGGGGGGGGTTGGGGTGGTCTGCTTGCGGGGCTAGTGAGTTGTGCTTAGAGGCCGGTCCTGGGCTCTGCGGGGTCCGCTCGACACGTGCGTCCTCCGGCCCTGGCTGCGCACCCCGGCTGTCGAGGGCAGAGTGGCGCTGCAGCCTGCGGCGGGAGTGGGCAGCCTGGCTGAGGCTCACCGGGCCGAGAGCTCTAGGTCACAGACCGGGGCTGTGCATTTGGTTGGGGGCTGCTTTCCCACCGCAGCACTGGGCTAGAACTGGGGATCTTCACGGCACAATACAAGCCTTTGCCCCCACCTCCGTAGGTGGGTGTCTTCATCTCCCTCCTGTGGAAGGGGAAACTGAGGTTCGGAGAAGTGAAGTGACTCACCCAGGGCCAGTAGCAAAGCTGGGAGTAGAGCTCAGAAGCCCTGATCTGCTGTGCTAACAAGTGTACAGCATTGCTGCCAGCTAATACAGGGTGATTCTCTCTAGTCCAGTACCTTGGGACCTGACTAGTGCCGGATGAGAGAATTTGCCAGACCATGGGAGGTCAGTATTGTCTAACAGCATTAGCAACACTTCCACTGCTTACTGGGCACTTAGAAGCTATTTAGAGGTAAATTAGAGATAAATAACAGCACAGAACACCAAGAGCCTGTAAACAAACTTTATTGGACCACAGGAAACTTGAGCACACCCATGATATGTGATCATCTGACTGACTAAAATCGTGTTGGATTATGGCTGTGCCAGATGAGAGAGTTGCAAGTTAGAGAGGTTCAACCTGTAGAAGCAGTTTGTAATGTGAGCATGAAGCATTAACACACTAGGAACCCCCTAATTCTGCTGGTATTTTGGGGGCTCTAGACAGATTCCCCTTCTCAGGGACTAACCTGTATGGACTGAAATGATAACTGGTATTTTGTTTAAGAACAGCTGCCTTGATAGACCAAGCTGCGGACCTGATTCTCCACCCACACCATCTTTAAGGCCATTTGAATTAGTTTTGATTTACATCAGTCTAATTTTGAGGCAGTCATACTCTTACATACAGGACTCAGTTTGCTTAGTACTGGACTGTGCCCATCTTGGGGGTTAATCTACAAAATCTTTTAGAAACTGTCTGAGTCTGTTTATTCAAGAGCTCCTCCAAACATTAAGAGCTAGAACCACCAAATACAGTATGCAGCTTCCTTTTATCATAATGTAATGCAAGGTGAAGCTTTGGCTGTGCCAGGGGACAATGGGATGTGACTGGAATTTGTTTCTTATTAGATGGAAAGGGAGGGGTCTAATGGGAGAGACAGTTATACTGCAGAATGATCACAAGGGGCAGCAAGGGACCAGAGAAGGGGACTGGAAGAGCTATAACTCCACTAAGCCAGCAAGTAGCACAGATGGAGAAAGAAGAGACAGCTGTCTACTATGTATTTCAGATAGGTTGTCTGTTTTGTGTGTACCCTAGCTGGGGACATGCACTCCTCCTCCTGGCTGAGCTGCTGGTCACAAGCTGCTGCAGCAAGAGGCGGCTGGGATTGTCCGCTCTCCCCAGGGCAGCCTGCATACTTAACCCCTCTTCCCCATCTCCATCCCAGAACAATGATTAAATGAAGAAGAACAAAAACAAAACTTATTTGAGTTAAGGACCCAAGCAATGCTGGGTAAATTTTCTAGAAGGACATAAATACAGGCAGAGAGATGTTGTCCATCAGTAGAACCATGTGGGCTTTTTAAGCTCTTGGCAACATGTACTTTCTGATGACAATGGGCAAGTTAGCTTTGTTTTTTGTTGGGTCACCTGTTAACCCACAGCTGTCTTGATAGGCTCTCCATTCCTTGTGTCAGAGAGAATCTTTCTTGGAGTAGCCTTGGAAAAGTATTGGGGTAAGCAAGAAGCAGGGGGGCAACCACTCGGCCATTAGTTGTGCGAGCTTAGTATGTCTAGCTACACCCCTGCCCAGCAATTCAGCACAGGAGATAAAATAGTTTCCTATTGTAGCTACCAGGAGGGTTTTAGCTGGGTGGAATGCAGTTCTCCATGGGGAATGTGGCCCAGACTTTGCAGAACATGGGAGATGCTTTAATGTAAGTAATTAAATTGATGGGGGGGTGCTTTAGCTGCTTGACTATTCTGAAGGGTTTGGTTTGGAATTGGCTGCTTCCTCCCTAAATGTGTGACTTTAAAAACCAAATGGAATGGTCCCCTGAGCCCACAAACTTTCTTAGGTGTAGGTTACATCAGACTTGTGAGTTACATTCTAATTTTGCCCTCAGCCTCATATCACTTTGCAACTAGTTCTTTTCTGCCTCCTCCATGGTTTCCCTGTCCTCCTCCCAATCTCTTTGGTAATTATTGAGCTTCATTTTTCTCCTCTTCTCCCCCATATGGTGGTTCACTCCCCTGCCTCAACTTGACCTATTGTTTTACCTCTGACCTCCTACCATTAAATGGACTCCAACCTAGTCTGCCTCACTTTCATCCCTCTCCATGGCAACCCTCTCCTTGTTTACAGGATCCACAAGCTTTATCTCTCTGTTTACCAATCTGTAAGCAATAAGAGCCAGAGCTGTGGTTAGAAAGGAGTGCTGCATGAGGCCAGCCTGCATATGATACTTTAGAGCCCTTTTCTATGCATTTCTTTGGCACTGAACAATGCCAAGCCACTCCTCAGTGTTGAATTGCTGAGGGATTGTGGAAACATGCCAAGCTGACTGCTAAAGGCAATGAAACAGGGAATGTTATGAAATGAATATTCATGCTCATATTACTTTTTGTGTCTGGTTTGCAGTGGAATGTCTCCTTAGGGAAAGGGCCTTCCAAGATGAGGCCTGATAATACACATCGTATTGTCCTCTAAGCTCCCTAGTCTGCTAGACCAGTGACCCGTGTTAGATATAGCTATATATTGCTATCTGAGAGTATCTTTCTTCTCTAGCCATGAAGAAAGGGAGGGTGATCAAGACCAACCCTGTACAAGCTGGGAGCTTCTGATTCTCCTCTCCTTTCACTCCCCGCCAGGTGCAGATCCCATGTGGTAGGCTGTTTCATACGGGTACCAAGTGAGCAAGGAAATGGGTAGGGACCTGCATTAGTGACAGCATCGAAAATTCCATTTGCATAAAATCAGAGCAACAGCAAAGAAAGGACATGTACAAATAGAGCAAAGCAGTTAATCACTGGGATCCTCTTTTTTTTCAAAATAGATAGCTTTTGGTAGAAGCAGTGGTCGTATTGTCCTGCACCACTGGAGTAAGAGCATGAGTCTTCCACAATGAGCTCAATCAAAGTAAGCCCATATCAATATATATATATATAGCAAAGCCAGGACAGGCAGATGTGAATGAATGGTCCAACTATATTTGCCTGCCAGCCCCTTAGACTAATCTCTAGAGATGCTGTACCTTAAAACCTACCTCTGCTGTGAGATCTTCAGATCATGGCCAGCAGGGGGTTGATTAGGTACGTTATGAGCTGAGACTTCTATTCTTTGGCTAAACATTTGTACTCTTCCCACCTCTGCCTTGTGCTCTCTTATCTCCCTGTCACATCCTGCCTGACCTCTAGACGGTCTGTGCTCAGGGAGCGGGATTGTCTTTTGTGGTGTTTGTCTGATGTGCACATAGCACAGTGGGACCGTGAGCCTTTGCTGGGGTCTGTAAGCATTTCTACTAACAACAATGTCTTGAATGGTGACTGGGAGGAAAACACATTGATGGCCATAGTCCTGGTGACTGTTCAACAGCAGGTAGTGTATATGGCAGGCTAGACTGACAAACCAGATCTAGATTTCAAAGCAGAAAGCTGTTTATCATGGTACTCAGGTATTGTAAGTTTGGGATTTTTTTTCTTGTAAAGTACCTGAATTTAAAATAGAGTATTTCATGGTCTCAATGTTGGCAGGGGACATTTTAATGAGTTAATACTAAAGCAAGAACAAAATAAAGCATAAAAGACCAAGGGAGAGCAATACATTTTGAAAATGAGAAAAGCTGGCACATAGCCCAAATCGGAAGACGCATAATGCCTGTAATGATTGCCTTTGAACAATTGCCACAGGCCTAATGTGCTCTAGAGAAGGAAAACGTCATATAATAATTGGAACAACCATTTTGAAACAATTGGAAACAACTGAAAACAACCATGTTTTGTTATAAAATCACCATATTTAAAGTCTTAGCTGCCCATGAGCAGGTGCTCAGAATTTTTTCCACAGCTACATGTTAGATGGCGCCAATCCATTCCCTGCTGGTGCAGAATTATTATTTCTAAAACATTTTCTAGCATTTCTCTAAAGTGACCTAGGACATTAGGATTCCACTTGTTGGGCATTATTGCAAAGGCTTATAGATCTTAGTCTGGATGTTCATACTGATACTTAGCATTTCTTAGTTTAATTTTATAATCCTTATTTATACTCCATTGTAATGCTCTAAATAATTCATCTTCCATGCTGAGGTTCTTTACAGACTGTTTGATACCTTGAGACTTCTTTTAAACTACCCATATTTAGCACTCAACTTTTTGTCATAATACAGTTCCACTAGTTCACAGATGTCCATTACTTTACTGCTCTGAATTTCTTTCAAATGTGTTAAACTCCTGATAAGATGCCCACAAACTGTTGGTCTCCTAGAACAAAGAAATACCTCTGCAGACCAAAATTTTAGGATTTTTTATTCCCCTCTGCCATAACACATTGCAGTTTCATGTCTAATGTTATTTTGGTGGGTTGTTTCACAGGGTCCCTCTGGGACTGTCACCCAGTGGACTGATCGTGCCTATCTGCCCTCTGGGAACACCCTCTACCCTGTTCTACTGGGCCAAAAGCTCTGGTCTCATCCAGCCAAGGCACAGAGTTGGGGTAACAGCCCTGCAGCAAAGCAACACAGATGCTGAACCAGCTCAGCTCTGCGAGGGCTCAACTATAATGTTGTTGATGGCGCCCTGGAATACAGTCCCAAAGAGGACCAAAACCCCAAATAAATCTGTTTTCCCCCATATAAAACTTACACACAGAGAAATCTTATAAGGTCAGTCCCTTTTTCAGATTACAGAGGGATAACCAGTGGTTGCTCTGTCTCCTGACCAAGTAACAGCTAGTTATTTACACTGAGGTTAACAGTAAAGAGAGGGGTTTTTTTATTAAATAGAAAAAGTAGAATTCAAGAGATTGGAAGTAAAAATAGACAGATCAGAGTAAGTGACTATGCTAAAATAAACAAAACATGCCAGCTAATACTACTATACTAGGGCTGTGGCCACACTACCCCTCCCTTTTGGAAGGGGCATGTAAATTATGGCCATTTGAAAATGCAAATGAGGTGCTGATGAATATTTAGTACCTCATTTGCATAATGATGGCCTGTCAAAAGTGCTGACAGTCATCAGTTTCAATGGGCCTGGTGGCTGTCATTATGCAAATGAGGCTGTGAATATTCATATGAACACCATTTGCATTTTTGAATGGCCATAATTTACATGTCCCTTCCCCAAAGTGGGGGGTAGTGTGGACACAGCCTAAGAAAACTTATGTGGAAATTCCCACTCTAACAGTTGTTGTAATAATCTCTTTCATAATCTAGGTTGCCTCCTAGTTTTGGCCCCCTCCTCCCTGCAATTCTGTCTGAGATTTTCCAGAAGGGATCTTCGGTGTTAAGTGGGGATCTCCTGGCATCTTGTAACTCCCTTATTGCTTGGTTACCTACCTTTATATCCCTTTTAGCCAAGGCGGGAATTCTTTATGTGTAGTTCAAACTTTTCTCACCTTGAGTGGGCAAATCCCAGATCCAAGATGGGTTCCAGCATCACAATGGGTTGTCCATATGTCTTTGTAGGACCAACCACAGTTTGGGCTTACAGGAAAAATGAACCCTTTGACAGATGGTTGTCTTGAGCACTGGGCCATTGTTGCTCTACAGTCTTACTAATTGCCCTCATTCGCAAATCTAGAATCAGAAATTCTAGATTACAGAATGTTGACAGAAGTTTTGTCGGACAATACCTTCTGACAAAAACTTCTGTTTACGAATTGCTGTAATCTGGAGTGAATCTAATCTAGAATCATAAACAGATGATCACACTTCATATTTCTAACTTCACATACAAGAATGACATATGCACAGAAATAGATTATATGCATTCACCAGACCATAACTTTAAAATGATGTCATGTGATGCATAAAGTATCTAAGGTTTATTTGTATGGCAGACTGTTTACACTGCAGATTTATAGCTGACTGTGGCCACGTAGACAAGCCCTAGATCAGGGGTCAGCAACCCCCAGCACGGGTGCCAAGAGTGGCACATGAGCTGATTTTCATCAGCACATGAGGCAGAAGCTCAGTCCTGCCCCTTCTCCCCCAAGCAGCTTGCTCAAAGCCATGTTACCTGAGGACTAACAAAAGACCAGCTAATGCCACCAACCACCACCCAAACAGTAAAGCTCTGCGTCTTTATTTATTTATTTATTTATGAAGCTGTTGTAGGTAGGACTGTTAGTGACTTTAGAAAGTATCAGTGGCACTCAGACCATACATAGAAGTCAGAAGGTCAAAATTCCACACTCTACCTCAAGAAAGATTGCTGACCCCTGCCCTAGATTGTGGTGGTGAAGGTCTCTGACTCAAAGGCTGTGCCTACACTAGAGGGTTTTATTGACAAAACCCAGGGAGTATCCAGATTCCCAAGGCTTTCAGTCAACACTAAATTGACAGAATACAGCACTTTTGTCGACAGTCTTATCCCGGTGCCCATGAGGCATAACTCTTCTGTCGACTGAGATTTGTCAACAGAAGGCCACTCTGGATGTTCTGGGAGGGCCTTCTGTCAACAGACAGGGCTTCTGGAACACTGGGCAGCCCTGTCTGCTGTGCTTCCAGTAGACTCTCTTGTCGAGGGAGTGGACACGCAGCCTTGGGATCCACTTGGCAGTCTGGCCCTGATCTGTTGACAGAAGTTTTTTGTCAGAAGATATCTTCTGATAAAAACTTCTCTTGATAGGTGCATCTGAGAATGCTGTTGATCCAAAGCTGAGGTTGAGTGCCATCTTTTTACCTCACTTCCATTGTGACTGCTACTGAACAGAAGTTAAATCCTGTAGTGCAGTTGAAGGAATTAGCTTTGAAATCTCTGGATTAGAAGTAGTATATAAAAGCCATGTATTATTTATTATTACACATAGCTATATGCATGCTGCTGATAGCAGAGGATGGGGCCCATGCATCCTGCCCCAATGAGGAGTTCAACAAAGCAGCCAGCTAGACTGGCAAGTTATTCATTTCATCTGCTTGTAGTTAATGTTTAGAGGGAAAGTGAGGTAAGAGGTCTGTTTTCATTTCCAGCTTCGAGTCAGATTCATTGGTCAGTAAGGTCGAGTCAGTGGCTTGTTCAGCAGCTAGCAACTAATTAAATGGCATTTGCACCACGGCTTTTTGGTGGCCCCGGGCAGACAGATAAGAAGATTTGTCTTGTTTTCACAGCATCGCAAAGAGGAAGTGTAATTAACTGTAAATGAAAGCAGTTTGGCCCATTTTATGTAAATTCTACCTTACAGGACAACTGGATACAGGGGGAGAGAAAGAAAGAAGGAAAGGGAAGGAAGAAAGGAAGGAAGAGAGTACTAACTTAATCCACTTCGGGTGTTAAAAATATTTTTGTGTGCGTTAATCCAGAATTCTCTTTAAGTGAAACCATTGCTTGCAAAAATTATAATAATGTATTCCAGGAGACTGACGTGCTCTATTTAGGCTATATCTTGTCTTCATATGGACTTGGAAGTGACTATCTTCAAAGGTGAAAAACTGGAAAGTCAAATTTCTTAATTTATGGTAATTGTTAAAATATGTTGCTGTCAGCTGAATTACAGAGCCAGGCGTTGCCAAACCTTTATATAACTTGACTCTTGTTCTTACATTATGTAAGCAGAAAGCTATGACTAGAATTCTTCAGGAGCAGCAAATGCTGGTACTTCAGTGGAGAGCAGGGTTTCTGGCTGAGAGGAAAAGTTTTATCCTGGCTATGTCTACACTAGCCCCTGCCTTTCAAAAGGAGGATGCTAATGAGACACTTTGGCAGATGCTAATGAGGTGCTGCCATAAATATGCAGCGCCTCATTAGCATAATGCCAGCTGTGGTGATGTGAAAGTGCTGCTTTCAAATCATGTGCCGCCCATGTAGACTGGGGCCTTTCGAAAGGATCCCCTGGTCTTCAAAAGCCCCTTATTCCTAAAACCAAATAGGAATAAGGTGCTTTCAAAGTCAGAGGGGTCCTTTCATAAGGTCCCTGTCAACATGGGTGGTGCGCGATTTGAAGGCATCACTTTTGAATCACTGCAGCTGGCATTATACTAATGAGGCACTGCACATTCATGGCAGCACCTCATTAGCATCTGCCAAAGTGTCTCATTAGCATCCACCTTTCGAAGGGTGGGGCTAGTATATACATAGCCCCTAAGAACTAGGTGTATCTATGGTTTGTTTTTTTTTCCCCTTTCCCAGGAAAAATCCCTTTATGGTGAAAAATGGGAATGTGACCAAACGTCCTGTGGGTTTGTAGTGAACTGTGTCTGGCTGTATACAGAAGTTCTGTTTTCCCAATTTTATTAAATATGTGGGTCTGGTACTTAAATCTCAAGACCTTTATCTACAGCCATACATAGACATCTAACCTATGATCTAAGCAAAGAGCTCTGCAAGTTCAGAAAGCCAGTATGTTCCCAAGCAAATCTGTTTCCTTCCATCCATTAATAGGTGAATGTACACCCCAGGTTTAAGCAATGTCAGGTAAAAGGAGGAGAGTTAGTCTTGTGGTTCAGACAAAAGTCTAGGATTTGGATTTGGGCTTTTGCAATGGCTTTCTGATCTCAAGTAAGTTGCTTAAATCAAAATGTAAGTGCCCATTAATGAGGGTGTCTCCATTCTTAAGTGCTGAGCTTCAGATACCTGATGCCATATCTTTATCAGACATTGAGTGCCTGCAGCCCCTGTTTAAGGCATGCATGTGGAGAGGTTCTCCAAAACCAAGCTGAGTCATGAGATGAGCAAATAGAGAGGCTTTAGTCACTCTGCCTCAGTTTCCTCCTCTGTAAAATGGTGGTCACAATCACCTGTCTTACAAGGGTTTCTAGAACCTTAGTATGTGGATGTCTGTACATTCTTGGAGATCTTGGATGAAAGTGGAGAGAAGTACAGTTACTATCTTTTAATAGCCATGTGTATTATTAATATGACGGTAGAGCCAATAATGGTGGCACCGTATATTTCATCATTCCATAACTGTTTATTGAAATGTCTACACTCAAGTGTGGAATGACCACACATATTGCCGTTTGATCTTAAACCACAGCTACCTCTTATCTCCGCATAAGAGAGGGAGCTGTTAATTAGACTGAAGTGTGAACACCCAGCTACATGGAACAACATGAACCTGAGGAAGCTATAGGTTGAGGACCAGATCCTCAACTGGGTAAAGTCCATGTATCCGCTCATTGACTACAGCAAATTTATGGTGAGTTATATCAGTTGGAGGTTTGGCTCAGAATGTGTCCTAGTGCTGAAACCTGTTCAACAGGGATGGTGATGAACCTTCAAGAATTGGAGAGCTACTTAATTATCGAATGAGGCTGTTGATGGCCATGTGTTTTTGACAGCACAACATTCTGACTCTGTACTGTGACAATTGGGTGATTGACTTGTCATTGTCACACATCTATGCAACACGACAAAGATAACACAAAGCATTGTTGTGATGTTCTGCTGTGATAATTTTTGTGGTTCTGGTAATACCCTTGCATGCTAAATAGAAATGTGCAAGGTTCCTTATCCTGTTTCTTATGCACCCCAAATTTCTGTTTGGGGTCACTGGAAGTTTTGAATGCCAGGAAGATATGTGATTGGATAGACCCAGTATGAAATCTTGGCCCTGTTGAAGTCAGTGACATTTTTACCTTCATTTTGGAAGGGAAGGGGTCGGAGCACTTCACTTAAGACCATTATTAAAATGAATGGGACAAAGCTTTTCTGAATGTCTTTTGGGAGCCAGAACAAGATTGTCTTTTCTGTCCCGTATGCCTCTGAAACCTTACCTATCTCTAACTTCTACGTTTTTTTTTTATCCTGAGGTACTGGAATTTTCCACGGAGCAGCCATTCTGAACACCTAAACATGTTGTCTTATGTTTTGTTTTGTTTTTTCCCCCCAGTTGCCATTCCCAGCATCGTGACTTTTCCAGCATGTCAGAACCTATAACACTCAATGTTGGAGGAAGACTGTACACCACTTCCCTCTCTACCCTGACCAGTTTTCCTGACTCTATGCTGGGTGCTATGTTTAGTGGAAAGATGCCAACCAAGAGGGATAGCCAAGGCAACTGCTTCATTGACCGAGATGGCAAAGTGTTCCGCTACATCCTCAACTTCTTGAGAACTTCGCACTTGGACCTCCCTGAGGACTTCCAGGAAATGGGCTTGCTGCGACGGGAAGTGGATTTTTATCAGGTCCAGCCGCTGATTGAAGCGTTGCGAGAGAAGGAGGTGGAGCTCTCCAAAGCTGAGAAGAACGCTATGCTTAACATCACCTTGGATCAGAGGACACAGACAGTTCACTTCACTGTTCGGGAAGCACCCCAGATCTACAGCCTGTCTTCCTCCAACATGGAAGTATTTAGTGCCCACATATTCAGCACGTCATCTCTGTTCTTGAAGCTCCTGGGTTCCAAGCTTTACTATTGCTTCAATGGCAACCTGTCTTCAATATCCAGCTACCTGCAGGATCCCAACCATGTGAATTTAGATTGGGTTGCAACGGTGGAAGGCCTGCCAGAAGAGGAGTACACAAGACAGAACTTAAAGAGACTTTGGGTGGTGCCCGCTAATAAGCAAATCAATAGCTTCCAGGTGTTTGTGGAAGAGGTGCTAAAAATAGCCACGAGTGATGGATTTTGTGTGGATTCCTCCCACCCGCATGCCTCTGATTTAATGAATAATAAGATTATTCGACTAATTCGATACAAGTAACAATATAGCTTGTTATGGTATCAGGATAGACATAACCCAGCACAGCGTTTCATTTTAAGACTCAGTTGGAGATGCAGTAGCAGACAGCTAATACAAAATTACAATAATCTGTATTAAGAATCACTAACTGTGACTTGATTTTTCTATACTGCGTTCACCAGTATGTCCTTTCAGAATATGTGTATATTCTAGATGGACAGAGTTCTGTCTACTGGCTTGAGTATGGCCTAGGAATTAAGAAGTCCTGGGTTCCATTTCTGTCTCAGCCACTGATTTGCTGTATGATTGTAGGCCAGTCTCTTCTCTCTGATTCTGTTTTCCCAGAAAAGAGAGATGTAGCCTATTTCAAAAGAATGTGATGAGATTTAAATAAGGAAATTTACATATCACTAGGAGATGGTCCATTTGAGCATTATGGAGTTGCAGAGTTATATTAAGTGCAGTGGGCTTGATTCCCCATCGCATTGCATGTTGTGTAGCCAGTTATACCTGACCAGATTAGATGTAGAATGCTGCCAGGTCAGCAGGTAGAGGTTTTACACACACTTCACACATGTAAATGGCTGTGCAAGTGGAGTATCTGGCTCAGAGTGTTGAAATTCTTCTTTTCTCACCAAAGGCTGGTCCTTTTCCCTGAATGAAGTTTTGATCCTGTTCTTCTGTAGGAGTAGCCATGTTTGCACAAGGCAATTTGTATGACAAATTGACAAAGGATGCCACTGCAGAGGAAATAATACTATCTACCTGGGTTTTGTTTAACCGTGGTATGGATACACTTAAACTTTACCAATTAAGCTCTAATGCATTATATGTAACTGTTTGGTCTTTTTCATAATGGTATGTGTGGCTGGAGGATACTTGTTGAAATCGTGTTTGGTTCTGGACATAATTAAGAGCATATAGAGTAGCAGCCTCCAAATGTCTTCTAAATGGTTTGGACCATGTCAGCCAGAGCCCTACTCCTGCTCTTTGGGGATAAGATCCTTAGGGGAGATGGGTAATGTACTAAGCACAGATTGCCTTTGGTAATACAGCCCATCCCTTCCATAAGATTATGCATGATATGTTTTCTAATTACTTTACTTTTCTTTAAAGACCAGGGATGTGCTTTTCTTTGCACCAAGTGCATATGTTTACACCAGTGCCACATGAGTGTTTGTATACTTTACCTCCCTGCCCCCCATAGGGATGCAGTTATACTATTGAAGCATATCCCTTTAAACCGAGGGAAGAAACTTATACCAGCACATGGCTATTTTGTACTAATATCACTACCAGGCATTTTGCTGGTTTGGTTTAAAAAAAAAAATCACACCTCAATTTGTAAAGTTAGTGGTACAAAAACTGTAGATCAGATTACTGTAGGATGAGAACCTAGCATACTTGACCCTGGTTCCTCGCTAGTGTCCCTGACACCTAGGCAAAGTGATGTAAAATGCTGCTTGCTCCTATGGGAGAGTTTTACACTTCCTTAAAGTGTTTCCCAAACTATGTTTGGGTTTGTGGCCAAATTAACATCAATATAATAGCCAAAAGGAGGATGGTTAGTGTCCTTTCTTTTGTAAAGAAATAGAAAGGACAATATTGTTCAAAAAAAGGACCATCTGTTCTTAAGGCTTCAAAAACATTTTTATGAAAAAGAAATAAAAAACAAATTAGGTATGGCAGAATATTTTTAAATTTTGTTTTTATAAATTTGCTATTTTTACAGAAAACTGGAAAATAAAAATAACATTTGACAGTTTTTTTTAAATGGGAAGAGTGGTTTTGCATTTTTTTGATCACAAATCCACTTAATATTAGGAACGATACTGGAGAGGTAGAGCCCCTTATCAGGTGCAGCATCACATGATTTCTCCGAACACAATTCGTGCCAAAACAATCTGAATCGACTCTGCTTGTTTTGGCACAGGTTGCGTATCATAATTGTTATAAGTATTAATATACCTACAATCTACTTTTCAAGTACATTAATATTTTTGGTACACTCATAATTTCATATTTTATACTTTAGGAGGAAAGATATGGCTAACATCAGATTTTTTTTCAGGAAACACCTATTCACATCCCGCAGAACACCAGTGTTGCTCAGAACACAGTTTGGGAAATGCTGCTGGCTCATTGCAAATGGAAAATGACAGGTTGGAATTGGTTCTGAGATGATGGGACTAAGGGAGGTGACATCTGAGGAGATGGAATTAAAGGAGTTTAACAGAAGGTAGGACTGGGGTTTGTTCCTATTGATGAGAGTGGTAAAGTAAGGAGTCGAGATAAAAAGTTAAGGATGAGAAATATGATGTCTTGTTTTCAGTGAGCGGGGAAGAAATGGCCCAAATACGTTCAGAAATACAGTCTTGGTGGGGTTAATAATGTAGAGAAGATCCTGCTCCAGACAGGAAGACTGGGACTGGAATGCTCCTGCTTGCCCTTTCCAGCTGTGATAACATGACTCTCTAACTTGGAGGTGCCCAAACAATGTGACACTGAGAGAGATGCTGGTAAAATGCTAGCAGCCAGAGAACAATGCCTAATTTGCACATGTGCCTCTCATCAGATTATACACAGTTCTCATCTGTTGTACTCTTCACTTTAATAGTTGATAAAAAAGTGTTGCCTGTTTGAGTTCAGTGATAAGACACCTGCAGGTAATCAGATTTACCTTCACTTGCCCATTACAGATAGGGCCGGCATGAACCACGTATAAGATTTATAGGAAGTGGCAACACTGACCTTCAACAACCCATGCAACAGAAATTAGTACTAACATTGCTTTGTAAACTAAACCTGGGATCATCTGATGCTTCATAGGGAAGTTATGAAAAACATGCATGTTTTCACAAATGCCAGTATAGTTAAAAGTATAGAAAATGACACTGGTTTACTTTGAAATATTTAACTCTTAATACTACAGGCTCAATTCTCAATTAATATGCAGATACACCTCGTCTGGGTGGGATGGGCTATCTAACAGGCTGAATGATCATAAACATGCATATCATGCCCCTTGATCTTGGGAAGAACTCCCTGATGGCTCCAATGCTAGATAACATGAGTAATGTGATATCCATGGATTCAAAAGGAAGCTAGGAGTATAGGAATGGGCATCCTCTCCTCTATTTTCTTTGTTCTGGTTTTAGGATTTTCCAGTTAGCCAAAATTTGGTCCCAGATTTGCTAAGAGAGCTATGCCGTTGCCTTACTGCTTTCTGAAAAATATCACAAGGTGGGTTTTTTTTCCTTTCTTAGAGAGTGTATAGTGCATTTTAATTTTAAGTTTGTTTCACTTTTTTCCTGACTGTAGCTCTTTTTTTTTTTAAATAATGTTTGTGGTAAAAGTGCACTTTAACAAATAAGTAAATAAAACATGATGAGTGGTGCACTAGATTCAGTGATGGACATAAATTTGTTTGCAAATGAAAATGTAATGTTTTCTGAAGTTGTAGCTTATTTTTCCCCCGCCCTAAACTTTACATAGCATGTTTGTGCCTCTTGAATGATAGTAGTATGATAGTGATGGGAGCTGTGCTAGAAATTCTGCAATACCTACCCAAAAGGTACTGTAACCAAATTGAAATTTAGAATAATCCTAATGTGGACATGAAGCAGAAGCACAAGTCACTTTAAACCTTATAATCTTGGCTAGTGGATGTCTTAGACTAACCAACTGTACCATTAACAGTTCAGTCCTCTCGAACAGATTCCTGCAAAGATACTGCAGCACTGCCATTCAACCCAGAACTCTTCACAGTCCCTAGCGCCTATATGATATTGATGTAGCAGTTGTACTGCAGGAAAACTAAGCTAATTTAAATAATGTTTGTGTGATCTGCATTAGTGTGCACGCAGGTTCTTTCCAAACATGTAAAAATACATGGTTCTCTGCTCCAGAGATCTCATTAGATGATGTATAAATGTCACCTTCACACAAACAGGCCACATCTACACTTCCAGGAAGATCAATGTTGTAGCAATCAATCTTCCAGAGTTCAGTTTAGTGCACCTTGTAGGGGTGCACTAAAAATGGAACTAACAGGCCACCTGCGTTGGCTCCGATACTCCTGCCTCTCATTAGGAGTACAGGAGGTCTCCCTGAATGGAGACAGCACAGAAGCTTGAATTAAAGTACGTCAACTCCAGCTGTGTAATAAATGTAGCTGGAATTGTGTGTCTTAATTTGACCTTTCACTTAAGTGGAGGCCTGGCCACAGTTCTGGGCACATAGGATATTCACTTGAGTCCCAGATGGATGTGTGATACCACACTAGGGCAGGGATCAGCAACCAAAATAGCAAGGAGAACCATTTTTTTTGCCAAATTTGGTTAAAAAAACTCTAACTCAAGAGCCACAATGCATATGAATACAAGATGGTCCTTAACAAATAACATCAAACCATACTTTTTGATACTCCTATTTTAAGAACAGAGCAGACACAAGGGGTGCCTCTATACTAGGAATTTACTTCAAAGTTAGGGGCTACTTCAAAGTAGCCTGTGGAGCATCTACACACGTTTTCCCTTACTTCAAAGTCCTTACTGCATTCCCAGGAATGGTGTAGTGCCCTACTTCGAAGTAGGGTGTGTAGATGCTCCGCACCCACTACTTTGAAGTAGGGGGTCTGCCATGGCAGCAGCCCCCCACGAGCCTGGAAACGCTCTGGCCAGCCCAGGTGGGGCTCTGTGGTCACTACTGGCCACCTGACAGGAAGCAGCTACCTCAGGCAGGAAGTTAAGAGCATGGTAGAAGCAGGAGGACCATGAACTTCTTGCTACACAGACCCCTCTTGAAGCCCTAGATGCTACCTCCACTCCCTGCCAGCCATGGCATCCCCCTGGAGCGCCCTGACCCTCCACAGAGCCCACAGGCGAGTCCCCCAAGGGCTCACAGCAGATAGCAAAGCGGTGTTAGAAGAAGGGGCCCTTCATGGGGCGATGCACGACCTCCTCATGCTGTGTGGGGATGAGGAAATCCTGCTGCAGACAGGGATACAGCAGCACAATGCTGACGCATATGACCTCCTGGCAAGGGGGCTCACCTCCCTGGGAACCCCATCTGGACGGTGAAGAGCATCTGGATTAAGGTGTAGGAGCTCTAGCAGATGAACTGCCAGGCAAGGGACTCATGGTCACGTGCGCACAGCCCACCGGTGCCCCCGTTATGAGCAGCTCCACTGGCTCCTGGGGCCCAGGAAGGTCCAGCCCCCCAAGTATGTGATGGACGTGGTTGTACCCCCCTGAGACGGAGGAAGAGGCAGAGCTGGCAACCGCTGCTGCCTCAGGAGACACCATCCCCCACCCGAGGGATCAGGGGACCAAGCCGGGGAGCAATGATGAGGGTTCCATCAATGGGACCTTCATCATCACTATCCTGTTTGAGTTGTCCAGCTGGGACCTCTCCAGCCGGGCTTCCCCTGAGTGTGTGGAGGTATCTGCAGGCAGGCGCTGGGCTTTCAGGATGGCCTGGGGACGGGGACCCTATCCCCAGCATGGGCAGCAGGGGGCCAAGTGCCTGGACAATACACAGTGTCTGCAGCCCTGCCTAGTTCTGCAGGGCTTTCACCCAGGGAAGATGGGGGAGGGACACAGTGAACCCAGCACCAGCTACACCCAGCAGGGACCCTCCTGCACTGGGTATCCCACAGGGCCCTGGGACCACTGGACAATTTGGGAGACAGGTGGAGCAGGGGCCCTGAGCCCCAGCATCAAGACACATGACTGATGGGCTGCCTCCCATCCCTGAGCCCCTTTAGGGCTGCACCTGACCATCCATCAGCCAGTGAGGGCTAGGAGGCCAGCACCCCCCTTCAGGCTGCCTCCCTCTGGAGTCACTGCTGGGCTGGACACTGCGATCATGGGGGGTGAGGAGGAGGCAGCTGCACATACCGCCTCTCTACAGGAGCTGCTGGTTGTGCTGTGGGACTTGCTAGCAAGAGAGCAGAAAGTTGGGGTGCAGGTGGCCGACTGCCTGGAGACCTTTACCCAGGCTGTCACCACCCGCCTCATCAAACGCCTCCCTCCTTACCAGCCCGCCCCATAGCTCCCCCCTCCACCACGGCTCCTCCAGCAGCCCCCATCCCCCTCTGCAGGTGCCAACTTTTGGGCCCTGCCAGCTGCTGCTGGCCTGGCACTGGCAGAGTGGCTGGGGGCCAATGTGATGGAGGGTGAGCTGGCCCCTCCTGCACCCCAAACCTCTGCCAACCCCACTATTGCTGCACCCCTACTTCCCCATAGCACTGGCTCCATCCCTGCCCCAACAGGGTCCCCAGACCTTGGGTGGTAGGGGCTCCTGTAGCCATTGTGGCTCCCAGCCCACCACCCTAGTGGATGAGTGAGCTCCCCCACCGCAGCACCCTCTCCCAGTTCACTCCCTCCACCAGTTCTGCCCCTGTTGTATATAGGTTCCCCTTGTAAGTAGTTACAAACACTGACAAGTTTATACATTTTCAAAGTTTATTTTCAACAAAGTAAATCTGCGCTCTTGCATCCCTTACCCTATGTCACTCTTGTGTGGCTGGGGAGGGTCATTGTGGGCCCTGGTCGAAGGCCTTGAGGCCTCCCTGAGCTGCACCACATCCCTTTGCGCCTCCTGGCACAGGACACCGGGTGGCTGCTCATACCCCACAGCGGTCTCAGCAGCCAAGGCCTGGAAAAAGGGCTCCTGTTTCCTCTCCACAATATTGCGGAGAGTGCAGCAGGCCATGACCACCGCTGGCAGACTTGGGAGGCTGATCTCCAGCCTCGTTAAGAGGCATTTGAATCACCCCTTCAGTCCTCCAAATGCCCACTCCACAGCACTTCTGGTATAGTTCAGGTGCACATTTAACCAGTCGTGGGATGGGTCAGTGTGTCTGGTTTAGGGCCTCATGAGCCATGGGTGTGAGGGGTTCACGGTGTCAGCCACGATGCAGGGGGCCATGGAGATGTGTTCCACCAGGAGCTGCCACAGGGGGAGGTAGGTCCCCTCCTGCATTCTGTGGCCAATGCACAAGTTCCTGAACACCCAGGTATTGTGGGCCTTGCTGGACCGTCCCACACAGATGTCCATGAACCAGCCGATGGCATCCATGAGGGCCTGGCGGACCATACAGGTGTAGCCCTTTCTGTTTATGATGGCCCACGCGCTGTGGTCTGGGGCATGGATTGCAACGTGAGTGCTGTCCAGCATGCCAAAACAGGTGGGGAACCCCAGGTGCACAAAGCCTGCCAGGGTGACATCCAGGTCCCCAACAGTGACCACCTAGTAGAGGACAAGGGTTTTGACTGCCCAGATGATGTGTGGGGTGCAACAGAGGTGTGTCCATGAGTGTGTCCTTCCATGCAGGGCTACCCCTTGCCGGGTGACCCCCCTCATGGTGGGTGCATGTCCCTATCCTGGCTTACCTCCATTAGGACTGCCCCAACGGTGGCCTTGCCCACCGCAACTGATGTCTGACAGAGTGGTGGCTGTCCGAGGTGTCCAGCTTCCACAGGGCGATGGCTCCTCTTGCACAGGAGGAGTGTGGGCCACCAGTGTCCCAGTGCTGGAAGGCTGGGGCAAGCCAGTGGCACAGCTCCGCTAATGTCTGCTGAGTCATCTGGAAGTTCTGCAGCCACCAGTTATCATCCCAGTCTCCCAGCACGAGGCGGTCCCACCGGTTGGTGCTGGTAGGAAAGTCGCAGCATCACCAGCATGGGGTGCAGCCACTCCCCCAGTAGAGGGCCTGCAGGAGGGGAGCTATGCAGCTGGCCCTGCGCTGCTGCTGCATGACAGCACCCAACAGCACTGTCAGCAGGCTGGCCATGATCTGACTAGACTCCACAGTGGCTTTGCTGTGTGTAAAGGGTGTGCTGTGCTGTGTGCAGTCTGACAGCCCTGAGCATATGCAGGGTGAGGGAATGAGGAGGGACCCTTTAAGGGAGCATCTGGCTGCAAGCCCAGAAGGGCTTGTCAGCTATGCGGCCCCTGTCCATATCATTTCCTGGCCTCTTACCTCAAAGTAGGGGATACTGGTGTGTAGACGCTTCCTTTCAAAGAAAAGGTGGGCTGCTTTTTGTATGTAGAAACTCAACTTCAAAGTCTGTTACTAAGCAATTCACTGTTAGTAAAAAACTTCAAAATTATTTTGTAGTGTAGACATAGACAAGGATTTATAATGTGATAACATTTTTACTGCAGAACGTTCACAAACTTTTTACATATGCTATTTCCTCACACTTTATGTGTGCGTTTGTACCACTGCCTCCCTGACTTTCACCCCTGAACCTTCTCTTTCTCTGAAGGATGCTATATTCTGAACAATTTTGATTCTGAAGTCACTGTACAGCTGCTCTCACACTTTGCTAAAACACTCTCTTATATATTCACCATCTGAGTGCCTTTCCTTGTTTCACAATCTCCCAAGTTGCCACAGGACTAGCCACAGTTATGCTACTTGGTAATTTCACCCATTTAGGAAACGTATTCTTTGCTCCACGGCTTTTTTCTGGCATCTCCAGCCGAACACTGTTTAGCAAAAATAGTGTGTTTTTTGAGAAAATGCCTCGAGGTTGCATTTTTTTAGTTGTTGGAAAATTTCTCATTGCAAATGAGACATAAAGGAACCCCAGCTGAACTCAATATAAATGTGAAGGATAGGGTTGCATCAGTTTGAAATTCTGTTTTTGTCTTTGATTTTCCTCTTTTTTTGAAGCCATTCCAAGCCCACTTTAATTATGCCAATTTTACTTCACATTTGTTTCCTTAAAATGGGTGTTGCCCTTCACAGCAGGAATGCTGCAAGCTTTCTTTTCAAAATCATGACTTTATCAGCAATACCATCAAAACAAAGATGCAGTATCATATCCCACAATGCACTGTACGAATGAAAGAGGAGTTATCCAACATTTTGAGATCACATATCATTTGGCCTTTTAGACATTCATGGTTTGTTGAAAATAATCAGGAGGGTTTTTTACTTTGCAATTATAGCATGGGGAGTCACGAAGTTCTTAAAGATCCATAGGTTAGAGACCCCTGCACTAGTGTATTGGTTTGGTACATGCTGAAGCTTAGTCAGCCCTCTTCAACACCACTTGCTGCAGCACATCTACCTATCTACTTACAGCCTTGATTTAGATTAGCAGGAGGTATAAAAGAATTTCACCCATGAAGAATTAGGCCTTCAGCCCTTAGAGCTGTGGTGCAGCTGCTGTGATGGAGACTTCTTGTAAGTGCTAACCCCTTGCAAAATTCTACTTGCCTACTCACCCTGACCTAGGAATTTTTTTTACTCTAGTAACAGAGAGAAAGCTGTGCTAGTCTATATACTATCCAAACAAAAAAGCAGTCAAGTAGCACTTTAAAGACTAACAAAATAATTTATTAGGTGAGCTTTTGTGGGACAGACCCACTGCTTCAGATCATAGCCATACCAGAACCATAGAGTTCTTCTTCTTTTGGTGTTGGTTCTGTTCTGTTGTGGTCTGGCTATGGTCTGAAGAAGTGGGTCTGTCCCACAAAAGCTCACCTAATAAATTATTTTGTTAGTCTTTAAAGTGCTACTTGACTGCTTTTTTGTTTTGATAGTAAAAAGTACTGAGTTTTTGGCTCCCTTGTCATATAGTCACTCCCCATAGGAAAGTGGGGGAGAATCAATCACACTCTTGCAGCTAGTACACAATTTTGTAAGGCTGCAATTGCAGCTAACTCCAGAGCTCCGGGCTGCCGATTGCCCTTCCCAGCAGTTGTTCGGGCTCTGGAAGAGAATGATGAGCTGAGAAGGGCGGCTGAGCGGCAAACTACTTGGCACGATCCAACGATACCTCCCCTTCCCCCAAAGCCGGTCCTGGTACAAAGAACGCCCCTCTTGGCGCCTGCGCAGTAGACCCGTCCGGAGGGCGCGCTCTGCGCAGAACGGAGCGAGCTGGCGTATGCGGAGTCTGTAGTGCCCTCCTTTACAGGGAGGCCGAGGGCGCATGCGCGGTGTGGTCATGTGATTCATTTTTGAATACCACCTCGGCGGGCTGATGAGGTCATTCGCGGCGCATGCGCGGAGGTGGGCAGCGCGGTGTGGAATGGCGGCGGCCGGGTCGGGCGGAAGTGGCCGTTGCTGGTTCCTGGCTCTGGCGCTCGGGGTTTCCCTTCTCAAATGCCTCCTCATCCCGACCTAGTAAGGGCCGCGGAGCCGCACCCCCAACGCCGCGTCCGTGTCCTGGCCAGGGGACCCCACCCTTCCCTGGGGCAGCAGCGCCCACGGCCCGTCCCCTGCCTCACATCTTCCCTGGCCGGGGCTTCCCGCGCTCGCTGCCTGGAACGAGGCGGCCAGTCCCGATGGCGGCAGTGCAGTCGCCTGGCCCTAGCATCCCTTGGGTCCCAGTGAGCTTCCACCCCTCCCTGCCGCGGGGGTTGGGGGCAATGAGGGTTGCCAACTTTCCAGTGACACAAAGCTGCGCTCCCAAGCTCCCCCCCTGCCCCCACCACAGTCCCTTTCCCTGGCTTTTTCTCCCCCGCCCCACATTCGCTGCTCTGGGGCTTGGGGTCTGGGAAGGATTGAGGGCTCTAACGGGGGGTGTAGGGTCTGGGGTGGGGTCAGCAATGAGAGGGCCTGCATGTGGGAGGGGTTGAGGGGACTGGGTTGGGGACGCAGGACGTGGCTCTGGGTTGAAGCAGGCGTGCAGAAGCGGGAGGGCTCTGGGATGAGGTGTGCAGGATGGGGCTCTGTGTTTGGTGGGGGCTGGATCAGCAGACGGGGTGCGGGTTTATGTTAGACAGCTCCTAGTCAGCAGTGTTGTAGGACTGACACAGGCTCCCTGCCTGTGAAAAGTGGCCAATAGGTCCAGTGCCTAGATGGCATGGGGGAGAAGGCTCTGCATGTTGCTCTTACTCAGAGCCACAATCCTCTCCCTTCCCATTATCTGGGAACTGATTAATTGTGTGGACCTGGCGTTCGGGGCGGGGGCATCACCCAGAGCCCCATGGCCCGCCCATGTAGGAGCTGGACCTGCTGGATGCTTTCTGGGACATGGTATGGTGCTAGGCCAGGTGGCAACTAGCCTGCCTTAGCCCTGCAGCATGGTCAGTCATGTTTTTAATGGCACAATCAACATCACTGATTTGCATCACAAGGATCTCTTTTTGACTGGGCATCTGGCCCCCCTAGGTAGCACCTTTGCATCAGGTGGGCAAGGGGTTCCTTATATAGGATGTACAGCCCTGAGTACTTGTCTCCCAGAGCTGCACTGGGGAATCAAATGAGTCACTGGTGGCAATGCTGAATGCCAGGGAAGCTGAGCTTAACCATACTGTTGTTCTGGCATGTGGGGGCTGTGGTAGGCTCCTCTCAGGGATGGTGGGGTAATTAAGTAGCTCTTCAAAGTGAGTCAAGTGCAGCAGCTACCCTACACTCAGAGAACAAGGTCCTGTGTTTTTTTAAGTTAACTGGCTGGCAGCTTGCTGGCCCTAAGGCTACCCCTCCCCTTTCCGCACAAGTAACTCCTAAATTGTTACTGCTAGTTTTTGATAGTTTGGGCTGCAAATTGCATCCCACTCTCTTTTTGCTGTTGGAAGGGCCTAGGCATCAGCTCACCTAAAAGTAAAAAATCTTTTCCACAGGCCAGGATCTGGTCCAGTTACATTACTTTGGGGATTCCCAACCTATGGGTCCCAACCCAAACATGGGTTGCCACTAGATTTCATAAAGGTTGCTGGCTGTATGGCTCTGAGCTGCATGTGACAGGGCCATTTGCAGCTCTGGATGCTACTCCCTGACTCCTATTCCAGCTCCCAGTCCCTGCCCTGCTGTGCTGAAATGGAATTCAATTTAATTTAACAGCTAGCAGTAGGGATCTGGCCATTAAGCCAATTACATTGAGTCCCATTTCAGTGTGACAGGGCAGGAAACTGCACATGCTGCAGGTGGGGGAAAGGGAGTAGGAAGGCTAGGGGGAGCCACGCAGAGGAGTTTGTGGTGGCAGCCCAGTGAAGGTGCAGGGAGTGTGCAGCAGCAGAGCTCATGTGAGGAAGGTGGGCGGGTGATTTGGGGCTGCGAGGGGTTTAAGCGTGGGGACAGGTGGGAGGTTTTGGGCTGCAAGGGGTTTAAGCCTGGGGACAGGAGAGCGGTTTTGGGCTGCTAGGGTTTTAAGCCTGGGGGTGGGGGTGCAGTTTATGTCTGAGAGGATTTTAAGAACACCCCCACCCGCAGTTTTGAATTGCCTTGGGTCACAAAGTCTTAGTGAATTGTCAGAATGGGAACCACTGCATTACTTTGTTCTTTACTGTAACCTTTTCTGTCATCCATGAAAGTGATGCTGAATTTTACGTGTGAGTTTCAAAATATCTAGGCTTCTACCACTGTACTGATGACTTTTCCTAAACTAGTCTTTCTCTCCCCACTGCCCTCTATGAACTCTGTATAGTACAGGGTAAAAGTACATAAAAGACAGGACTTCACCATTCATGATGCATTTTTCACAGCCATCAATTGTGTGTTCTCCATCTATATTGTGAACAGGTTTTACATGACCTGGAGGATAACTATTATAAAGCAAACATTTTTCAAGAGCAAATCATTCCAAACCTACCTGATTTTCTTTGGTTGTGTTACTGACCTGAGGGGAGAAGCAGTAGATAGGATATGTCTTAATTTTAGTAAGGCTTTTCACACAGTGCCACATGACCTTCACATAAGCAAACTAGGGAAATGTGGTCTAGAAAAAATTACTATCAGGTGGAAGCAAAAGAAGATTTTTTTATTATTATTTTTATATTTAAAGTGAAAGTACTCCAAGAGTGTCAGTGGTTGCCTGTCAAACTGGGAGGATGTATTTAGTCAGGTTCTGCCTGGGTTGTTCCTGAGTCCAGTACTCTTTATTTTATTTATTTATTTTAAATTAATTACATGGATAGTGCAATGGAGAGTGTGCTTATAAAATCTGCAGCTGACAAGAAACTGAGAGGGCTTCAAGCACTTTGGAGGACCGGATTAAAAGTGAGAACAACTGCGACAAATTGGAAATGTGGTCAGAATCCAACAGGATGAAATCATTGTGGATAAGTACAGAGTACTTTGTTTAGGAAAGGAAAATCAAATGCACAATTACTAGATAGAGAATAGCTGCCTGTATGGTAGTGGGTCGTCTGTCGTCTCCGACGATGATGTCTTGAGCTTGCACAGGCTCATTGGTTGTAGACTCGGGTGTGGCTCAGGACTCCAAGCTTTGAACAGCATGGGCGTTCACAGTGGGAGGAACAGAATTGTCCTGGCTGGTGAGGCTGCTGCTGTTGCTTTCTTCCTCTCACGAGCATCAGAGGCGTACACGTCGCTGCTCTTCAACATTGTCATGCGCGTGTTGTACGAGAGCATGCCAGCCTGTTCGATCTTTTGCGTGCTGCTCTAGCTGATCTGGTTTTAAACCAGCATGAGCAATGTTGGCCTTCACACAGTCTTTATACCTCTTGCGAGGCCTACCTTGATTCCTTTTGCCCTGGGAGAGTTCACCGTAGAGGAGTTGCTTAGGGATTTTTGACTCCTCTGTTCATACTACATGCCCTGTCCAGCGAAGCTGGGCTTTCAGAATCATGGCTTCGATGCTCGTGGTTTCTGCTCTGTCTAGGACTTCCAGGTTCATAACTGTCCTACCATCAAATGTGCAGTATTGACCTCAGGCTGTGTGTGTGGAAGTGCTTCAGCAGTTTTATATGTTTTCTGTACAAGGTCCAGGTTTCACAGCCATACAGGAGACTGGTCAGGACTACAGTTTTGTACACTTTGTTTAGTAGACTGTAGGATATTGTGTTGATTCAGCACTCGCGCTCTCAGACATCCTAGTGCCCGGCTGGCCTGGCAGATTCTGGCATTGATTTCTTTGTCAAGGGAGCCATCATTGGCTATCACCCTGCCAAGGTATTTGAACTCCTCTACTGTTTTTAACTCTGTTCCTTCAATAAAGATTGAAGTGGGGAGAGCATCAGATCCTGGAGCAGGTTGAAACAGTACCTCGGTCTTTCCTAGGCTGATGGTCAAACCAAAGAGGTGAGTGGCATCAGCAAACTTGTTGACCATGAGCTGGAGATCAGATTCCTTGTGTGCCATAAGTGCACAGTGGTCAGCAAAAAGGGCTTCAAGGATGAGCCTCTCAAGCGTCGTAGTTTTAGCATTCAGACAATGAAGGTCGAAAAGGGACCCATCAATCTGTATTTTATGTAGAATCCATAATCCAGGTCCCTAACTGCTTGGCTGAGGACGCACGTGAAAAAGAGGTTGAATAACACTGGGGCGAGCATGCACCCTTGCTTCACACCACTGCGTATCTCAAATGGATCTGAGGACTCGCCATTTGAAAGAACAAAGCCAGTCTTGTCATTGTGAAAATAGGTGTATGAGGTTAATGAATCTTTTCGGGTAGCCAAGTTTTGACAGGATAATCCACAGGGCTTCTCTGTTAGTGCTGCTGGAAAAGATCTACATGGGAGGTTACAATGGATCACTGAATGAATGAACAATATGATGAAGTTACCAAAAAAAAAAATAAGATGGAGAAATGTCTGTCATGGATGGTCTCACCTAGACTGACTTGGTCCTGTCATGGCACAGAGGGCTGGGACTTGATGACTTCTCAAGGTCTGTCCCAGCCCTGCATTTCTATGATTCTATGACTTTAAAATTTCATTACTTAAAAATAGGAACTTCAGCTCCTGATGTCACACAAACCTGAGAGCTATAACTGGTTTCTGATAGTCCTGCTTGTTAGCAATTTATAGAAACCAAGATAACTCATATTTCTATAGTTCAGTTTGCTTGCCTGGCTACCAGTGCAGCTCTGATGTAGTTAAAGCCACTGGACTAGCAATTCAAATAATTTCTTTCTAATTCTTTTCTGTCTACCTGTAAATAGTTGAAAACTTTGAAAAATATTTTAAAATCTTTAGATCTGCACATATGTGATTATTAATATCTGTTTTCTTTGCAGTCATTCCACAGATTTTGAAGTACATAGAAACTGGCTTGCTATCACTCACAGTTTACCAGTTTCTCAATGGTACTATGAAGTAAGTTTCTTTTTCTGTTTATTTATCTAGGCTGTGTCTACACTTAGAAGTATCTGTCAACAGCAGTTACTGTTGACAGAACGTCTGTCAACAGAGTGCATCTTCACACAACTTGCTCTGTCGACAGAGAACTGCCAGAAAGCAGAATGGCAGCTCTGCAAAGAGGGCTGCGAGGCAACTGGAAGCCCTCTCTGTCTACAGAAGTGTCTACACCGCACTTTTGTCAACAATACTATGTCCAGAGATTGTTATGCCTCAGATTTCTGAGGGATCATACTGCTGAGGAAAATGCAGACTTCTGTTGAGACTTTGTCGACAGAATGCTTTGTGTGTGTAGCCACTCTGTGAGTATGTCAACAGATGGCCCCTTCTGTTGACAAAACTCTGCAGTGTAGACCCAGCCCTAATGTATAGCCTGACCTCCTTGGATATACGTTATGGCTTCTGATGGTCAATAATTGGGGGGTAATTTTGCAGTAATGCCCAGGGATACCAGTCATGGATCGTTGGGTTAGTGTGGCTCTTCTCAGGGTACTGAGAACCATAAGCCACTGTGTTACTCTCTGTCTCAGAAAGGGAGAGCTTACTAAAACTTCACATTGTGTCAGCACCCTGCTATGCCAATCTGTTTGTTATCTTAGCTGAGGTGACATGCTTATAAACACTGAGATGGTTTGTAATAAAATTTTTAAAAAGGAGAGTGCATGGATTTAAGTGATACAAACCAAGAGTAACAGACAGGAACAATATGAAAGAACCTAAATGAATCGTTTCACAATGGATACTGGTCCACGTCAGAAAAATAATCAGCAAAATCACATCCTTGACCAGCTATTTTGTTGAAAGTTTTCATACTGCCTTCACTGTAGCACTGATGATAATCAAAATGTATAAATAAGCAAAAGAAGAAAAATGTTGCTTGAGGACTTAGTAGAGTTCATTTAAGGACTTACACACACACACACGCACACTTTGGTGTGTGATGTTGACAGTTTGTTTCAACATTTATAAAGCTTTACATTTTTGAGTCTCTGTACCTACTATTACTACATTGTCTGACTCCTCCCCCGTTAATAATTTCTCATTATTTATATTGATAAAATTGAAAACAATGCTTTAAAATAAATTTGTATTATCAGTCTGTTAAAATAGAAAGTAATTTCTGCTATGCCTACTCCTTCAAAAGACTTCCAGTCCCTCCATCAACACTACCATCTGCTAGCAAGGCTGCTGAAGTAATTTTCAGCATTGTACATTTGCTCAGTTCCATTGTAAGGTAGGACTAAAATCAGAGGAATTGGTCTCTGTTCAATGCTGTCTACTGAAGTGAACATACCATCAATCTCATATGACAGACTTTCTATTTATAAATCTCTATTAACAACTGTCTTGACTATCAGTTCTTAATTGGTATTATGTTGTTTTTAGGCAACTTCTGAATGGACCTTGGATTATCCTCCATTTTTTGCTTGGTTTGAGTATGCACTTTCACATGCTGCCAAGTACTTTGACCCAGAAATGCTGGTTATTCAAAATTTGAACTACTCCAGTCATGCAACAGTCTTTTTCCAAAGACTTTCTGTCATCTTTACAGATACTCTCTTTGTGTATGCAGTCCACGAGTAAGTCTCAGTATTTTGTTCTTTGGGGACAGTAGGGTCTCTATTTAAAATAGCATATGTATAGACTTGTAAATATGTGGAAAGCAGTTGGCTAAACCTATTCAAGGAACAAGTAGGGGTGTGTAGCTAAGATAGAAGACCTTTGTGCCTCTATTGTCATGGGGAGTATTGTGGGCACAATTACACTTATTTTAGACATTGTTACCTTCTCTCATATGTAATGTACTTGGCAGTTTAAGAATTCTAAAAGAATTAAGAGCTGAGACTAGGTGACCTAAATCTTTTTTCATCCTGTTATGATTCTAAACATTACGTAGTATCATTTATTTAATTTTGAAATCCTGTCACATATTAAACCATTGTTTCAAGTTGGTCTTGTCTTCCAAACTTAACTTTTTATTTGCAGTCAATTCAGCCATCTTAGTAAAAGTTCATAGCATATATGACGTACCATGGATTTAGGGGAGTGTAAAGAGTATGTGTGTAATCTCTCATGTTGAGTGGAGGGGGAGGTCATGCATTTTGAAGAAAAACCTTTTGCCCACTATAGTGATTCGGAAATAGCTAAGTCTTGCAGTAGGACTTCACTCACTATGAGTAAAAATTATCAGAAGAGCATTGGCTTTTGTAGTAATTTCTTAGGCCCTAAATGTAACCGACCTTGGACTGTTCTGAGTCTCTTTTTCAGAACTGAGTAATTCAGATTGTTTTTTGCTAAATGTAACAAATTTGTCCTTTTTAAAATGGCACTAGTGAATCAAAAAAAAAAATTTTTTTAAAGATGTAGCCTAACTTTCTGCATAATGTAGGCCACAATTTCAAATTACGACGAGCGGTAACAAAGATCTTTATTTTTAAAAAATGGCTGTATATGTGGTGTTCATAGGTTTTGCACTTTTGAAGTCCAACAGAAATAACTTAAGCATGACCTTGCATGTTGCATTTCAAACACAGTAGTGTGCTAGTGCGTGAGAACCTGATAATGAAACATATTGGCCTCAAAGTATACAAATTATGCTATTATAATTTCCTCCCTCCAAGGTGAGAGAATACAAAAACGAATTATAAAGATTCCTTTATTTAATAACTAGAAGATTTGCCCAGCATTTCTCAGGTCCTTCAGGGCAGGGACATGAAGATGTGGGAGGCTCAGAACAGGGTACTAGGGATTTGGAGATGCAGGAGTAAGGGAAGGGGGTTGTGAAGGGAGGGGGTCAGGGTGCAGGAGTCAGGGCAAAGGGTGTGGGCATGCTGTCAGCATTGGTCCCAGGGCAGTGTGAGCCACACTGCCTGGCTACCAGCGATGCTCCCCAGGGTAGGCCCAGACCAGCAGTCGTGCACTTGCTTGCTGCCCCCTTGTGGTCATTCTGGAGAATAACTGACCCTGCTGCCAGATGATTTGATGACTAGCAATTGCATTCCACACACATCCCATTATCCTGGCACAACCAAACCGTATCTTGCTTTAACTTATAAGAGAAAGCTGTATACCAAATTGATTGGTCCTAGCTCTTACCTTTTAGGAAAAGTTCTTTAACAAACAGACTCGTGGATAGTCACAAACTCTCAAATATATAATAGACAAGTTTATAGTTGTAATATAGATAAAGAAAAAAAATCTAAATCATTGTTCTTAACCTGTAAACTCTTACAATTTTCTAACTTTGTTTCCTATTTTCTTCCTGGGCAATTTGTCAGACTTGCAAAGTTGTGTTTTTAAAAATAAACTGTTCCTGTTTTAAGAACACATTTACAGTTCTAAATTGTGCAATTGTAAATTAATTTTTTATTTGATAATTTGAATAAGTTACCAAAAAATTGCTATAATTTTTAGTAACTGGCATATGGCAGAACTTCCCTCAAGAGATCATCTTATGTGTCTAATAACGTAAATACATGCTAAACAAATAATTTTGTATTACTGTTTGATTTCCTTAATTTAGATGCTGCAGATGTATAAGTGGGAAACGATCTGGAAAAGAACTTCTGGAAAAACCAGTGTTTGTTCTTGCTGTTTTGCTTTTGTGGAACTTTGGCTTATTAATCGTGGATCGTATCCTTCCAGTTAGTTGTCAAAATCTAGCAAGACCGACACTATAAACAAATCAAATATAATATATAAAAAATACTGGCAGTATCTTAGTAAGAGCTAACATTATTGTTGATTGCAGTGTACTTACAGTTTGGGTTTCAGGGAGGTATCAGCTGAGTAAAGTTGCATTGTAACAATATACAGTAATCCCCCAGCATGCATTAGCACAAGTTAAGTGCAAATCGAAAGCACTCCAGCCCACAGCTGCCCCAGCTGGGGGAAGAACACAGCCACTCTGGTGGCAGGGGGGATTCTCCCCTGCTTCCCAATCTCATCAGTTTCCTCCTGCTCCCTGGCTCCCCTCCACTGCCTGGAGTAAGGAGACTGACCAGGGCGGGCTCCCCCACTTACTTGAGTGGCGGAGGGTCTGCTGTATTCAAAGTTACTTGTAAGAGTTCTGGGCTCATGGTAACATAGCTCCAAAAGGTTGGGTTACAACTAGAGTTGATCAGGTTTGCCGAATCAGGAAATTCTGAAGTGTTTCATAGAGAGAATTAAACTTCTCTGGGGTTCAGGGGTCCAAGACTCTGGGGCAGCCAACCTAATAGACTCTTTTTGACCTTGGTTTGTTGGTGTGCAACCTAGAACCTGAATGAACTTTCTTCACCTTTAATTTCCAACATTTCATTTAAAAGAACGAAAGAAGTAGAAAATTATGATAATGCTCACTAACAGATCTATCAGGTATCTGTCTACTGATATAGGTAGGAACATCTTTTAATGGTAGTTAATATAAATGACCATTTCAGCAGCTGCATGAAAATGCAGTGCATCTCAAGAAGTACTAACTATATCATGATATTTTTAGCTACAATTTTTGAGCATCCATGACTTTAGGTAAAATGATTTTTTTTCCCTTTTCACCATAAATATGTGCTCAGTGAAGTCCATTCCATGCCAAGTCTCAGACATGTCATACCAGTTTTTCTGTTAAATGCATAATGAAGGAGTCTAGAAGGAGCATGGCAGTAATCATTTTTCCAGTTAAATATAAACATTTGTGCCAGTTTTCCCTCCCAGACCCCTCGTAGGCAGCTAAACATTTAAGTCACTTCTGGCAAGAGACTAGCATTTAAAGTTTCTGTGAAAAAGGGAGATTTTTTTTTTGTAAAATGGAGGAAGAGGATAGCAGATTATAACTGAAACCATGTAGGATAATAAGGTTGGTGCATAACATTGCACAGTTAGTACCTTTCACATTTGGGGGTAGAATCTGGCTGTGATGATGAGTGATGATGATGCTGTCCATTCGATTAAAGCACCAGATGCCTCTCTTGATAACATAAATCCTACATCTTCTGTGTGTGGTATATCCTCTCTTCATGTCCTGAATAGATGAGGGTTTCACCTGTTGCCAGGTGTATGTGCCCAGCTTGTGTCCATCTGGTCTCACACAAGCCCAAAACTGCAAGCTTGTACTGTTTCATCACTGCTGCAATCTGTACTGTATTCCTCACTTGGTACATGGTCTGAAAATTCCATGTATCAAACTGGGTGGTTGTTCTGGGTAAAAGAAGAGTCATTTGCCAGGCAGCCTCCTTTTGGCTTTCCCTGCCATGCTTCATACGCAATCCAAGTGGATTGTCATCTCCTTCCAAGACTTGTGTAGTTGTAGGTTGCTTTGTAGATGTTCCTGTAACTTTTGTTTTTTGGTTGTTAACCCTAAGCCAACCCCTTTTACCTTGGGGGGAGGTGATCCTAATTTGTCTGGTCTCTACCCTTTGACCTGTCCAGTTTGGGTGACTCTTCCAGGAGCTGTAGCTCCCGCTGACATAGCTGTCTGGGTCCTTGAGACACACAAGCCACCTCACCATGACAAGAAATGGATCGTGAGATGGAACTCCCCCCGTACTTAACTTTCATAGACTTTGAAAAAGCCTTTGACAGCGTTGATAAAGACACTTTGTGGAAACTACTGCAACACCATGGCATCCCATCCAAAATTATTAACTTGCTTAGTTCAGTGTATGAAATCTCACCATGCTAAGTTGTTCACAATGGTGTCTTGACAGAATCCTTCAGCATACTGTTGGGAGTGTGACATGGGTGCTTATTGTCACCTTTCCTGTTCTTGATCACAGTGGACTGGATTATGAACAGAACATCAGATGGCCATCAACGAGGCATTCAGTAGACATTTTTCAAATAACAAGAGGATGCTGATTTTGCTGATGGTGTGACCCTCCTTTCACACTAACAGGAAAGCATGAAAGAAGAGGTAACAACACTAGACAAAACTACCTTAATGACTGGACTGAGCATTAACAAGGGAAAGACCAAGACAATGAGGATCAATCAGTCCAACAGCACCACCATCACACTGGGATGGGATGACCTGGAAGATGTGGAGCAGTTTACCTACTTGGGAAGCATTATGTCCATAGATGGAGGAAGAGTTAAGGATATCAATGCTAGGATAACGAAAGCAACAGTTGCATTCAAGTCTCTCTGTCTCATGTGGAGCTCACAGATATCATCTGCGAAGACGAAACTGCGGATCTTCAACACACGTGAAGAGTGTGCTCTTGTATGCATGCAAGACCTAGTGTACTAAAAAGTCTTCAAATCACAAGCTACAAACATTCATAAACAGATGCCTGAGCTACATCCTTCACGTCAAATGGCAAGATTTTGTCACAAATGAAGAGCTTTGGAACAGGGTAGGACAAGAACCAACTGACACTGAAATCAAGAGAAGAAAGTGGGGATGGCTCGGCCACACTCTCAGAAAACCATCATCCAGCATCGTCTGTCAAGCTCTCTCACGGAACCCACAAGGAAAAATCAAGAGGAAGACCTTGGACAACGTGAAGGTCTACTGTGATTGAAGGACAACAACTGGGGTACTCCTGGAGCCAGCTACAAGTTTTGTCCCGAGACAGAGTGAAGTGGAGGAGACTTGTAGATGACCTATGCTCCACGTGGAGTACAAGGGTGTAGTAGTAGCTGGGTAATAACCGTGTTTAGTGTTGTCTGTTGACTTCCAGAATACACATAAACACTTTGTTTTATCTGCATGTAATCAAGAATTTATCACTGAGGTTTAGCTCTGCAGCTTTTATGTTTGCTAATTAGAACAAGTAGCACAAAGGTAATTGCAAAGCAGACTTGAGTAATAATTTAAGAATGTTTCCTAGATTATAGTTCCATTTGATCTGTTCATTGATTGTGGACTTCTGAGTTTGTCCAAGCAAACTGACAGTAAAAACATTTCTTCCTTGACACAAGTTCAGATATTCACTTTCAGTACAATGGATTTTTATTTGGGTTGATGCTTCTTTCTGTTGTTCGATTATTTCAGGTAATCATAAAATCAAGTTTCAGTGTTGTCTTTTGTTGTTACCTTTTACTTTAATCATGGGCTTGTTCCTATTCTAATAAGTAGGAGCAGTATTGAACTGATGTCCGCCAACATTGGATCTCTTTATTTGTTCTGGTTTTTAGTTCATTTGTGTAAAAAATATCTAGTAGGTGGGGAAAACGTACCAGCCTCTCTGCAATGTAGTGAGCTCCACGTGTTGTTGTTTAAATACACAACTTCTTCCTATATCAGGGAATTCAGCTATTTTGGAAGGAGCTACCAGTCCTTTAGCAGGAAAGATTACTCCAAAGAAGGCAGTTTATTTCTGAGGGTGTGGAAATCTGAGGTATCGTCTGGGCTCCTACATCCCTAGAGGTCAGGAAATTATCTTTTGATCTGACTCAATCCAACACTGAACTGGTGGTTTAGTCAAGTAGAAAAAATACCCATCCCCTCATTCAGAAGTGAAATGTTTTGATATTTTAAACAATGGAGTAAGGCCATCTTTGAAACTGCTAGTTCCAAGGTAGAAAGGTTTAAGTGCAGCTTTTGTGGAGTTTCCACCTGTACAACTTTTTCCCCCATTTAGAAAAGGCATTTGGAGGGAGCTCTTCTTTTTGCTGTTCTCCTGCATTTCAAACATATCTACATCTATGTAGCCCCAGCTTATGGTGTATATTTGCTACGATCTTATTGTTTCACTGCAAATAAGGCAGGTAAGTTACCAATCTTTCTTTAATGTGATTTGTGTTAATTATGGGTGGGAAGAAAGACCAGGAAATGTAGAAAGACATGAAAGTTGCGTTCAGTACTAGTCTGCCATTACTATGTTTGAATTTCTTTTATAAGTCTGACATGTTATCTTGGTATGAAAGCAGTATGGTGGTGGGATAGTGATAAATCCATACATATTCAATGGATGCAAATGAAATAGAAGCTTTGATTTAATATATTTTATTGGAGTCCATTTTTGAAGTTGCCCTTATCGAAACATCTCTTTCTTACAAGTAATTTCCATACTTTTAGGCTATGTCTACACTAGAGGGTTTTGTCAACAAAACTGGCATTTTGTTGAGAGAACCTGGAGAGCATTGAGACTCCTAAGGGTGTTCTGTCAACAGTAAATCGACAGAACACAGCACTTTTGTCGACAGTCTTATCCCACCCCCACATAAGCCATAAAACCTCTGTTGACAAATCTGTCGACAGAAAGCCTTTCTGGACATTCCAGTGGGGCCTCTGTCAACAGACAGGGCTTCCAGGACATCAGGCAGCCCTGCATGCTGTGCTTCTGGTTGACCCTTTTGTCCAGAGAGTGGCCAGGCAGTCCGGCTACTCTTTCTCGACAGAGTGGATCACTCTTGTTATCCACTTGGCAGTTGGGCTGCAAACTGTTCTGTTAGAAGATATCAGTGCTCCATCCCCAGAAATATTAACAAGCCATTCTAAGGCAAATGGGCATAGACTCACCACCCCACGATTGCAACATACTATTATCAGTAGAAAAAAGCATACTTACCAGAAGTGCACTGTCCAGGATCTGGGTTTGTCTCTGAAGCTGCCCACTCAGTTAAGGGGATGCACTCCAAGTTGAGAACCATATTCTGGCTTTCAGGCTCTGCTTCTATGGTCGACTGGACCCTGCTGTCATCCACCTCTTCCAAATCAGGATGCACTTCATCATCCTCCCGAGGAACATTCTGTAAGGGGAAGTCAGGTCGTCTTCTGGGGGAAGAGGTTGCTCTGTCCCCAGAATAGCATGAAGCTCGTCGTAGTACTGGGATTTCTGGGGAGATGCCCCAGACAGACAGTTGCTTTACATTTCCGGTAGCTCTGCCTCAGCTTCTTGATCTTTACGCAGCACTGCTGAGCATCCCTGGTGTACATTTTCTGTATCATGCCTTGCAGTATTTTGGCATAAATATCAGGATTTCTTTTGCTGGCTTTGAGCTGGAAGAAGATAACTTCTCCCCCACACTGAGATAAGGTCCAGGATCTCCTGATGGCTCCATGCTGCGGCCCTCTTGCAGTCCTGAGAACGCTTGGCTAAAAGGTTCACTAGGTGTGCTACAGAGATGTGATCTTATGAAAATTCCTGGGCTGATGACCACTGCTTCCTGTCACCTACTTCCTGTTTACCTGGAAAGCAGCAGAGGTGGAACGGTGACCAGAAAGGACACATCAAGGGGCATTGTGGGACAGTTTCGGAGGCTAATAAAATGGATTTTAATAAAATTGTCATCTTCCCTTGTATAGTTCGACATTGCAAAATCAACTTTTAGGAGTTACTTAAGGGGACATCAGCATTACAAAAGTCACTGTTAGAAACCCTTAAAATCGACCTATTGAGCACTGTGATGTAGACTCATGGTTGTAAAATTGACCTTAGACTCTTAAATTTGACTTCATCTCCTACTGTAGATCAAGCCTATGTGTGTGCTGAATCATGTCTTCCTTTTTCTTTCCAGCCCACTCTTTCTTTTTATGCTGCCTCTCTGTCCTTTCCTACATATTTTCTCTCTGTCTGAAGACAATGTCTTAACTAATCCCTCTGCTGTGCTTGGTCAAGGTCCACCACATGAGCACAGAACAAAAACCTGTGCAACTTGTGTCTTTCTTTGCATGTTACATTTTAGTATGCTGAGAAAACAGAAATTGAAAGCTCAGAACTTTTAACAAGCAAGAACTGATAGTTAGGCAGGACAGACAAGAGCCATTAAGTCATTTTTATGAGACTAAGTGCATATGTATCATTTTGATAAGATGTAATTGTAACTTATTTTAAAATGAAAATTTTAATATTTTATTGATTTATTTTTTAAAAAATACTAAAAATCCAGTTTAAATGAGAAAATCTGTTTTTGTTTTTGGGCTTTTTAACCTTTTTTTTTTAAATCCACCCTGACATATAGCAAACCTGTGTTTTTCAGAATCTGCTATAAAACTGGGTAACATTCGTTATTGGAAGAACAAAGCTAGCATCATAGCTGAATTTTCAAAATGACCACTAGACAGACTAATGTCAAAGTAGCAAGAAATGAGAGAGTGACTTACTAGATCAAACCGTCTCCATTTCAGAAACCATCACTCATATTAAAATGGTGCAACTCATGATATGTAAAATTACAGTAATGTGTCCATTTGAGTAAGGTACTGTCCGTTGTATGGGTATTTGTTTAGTGTTAAACTAGAAAACTTGTAAACTATCTCCTTCTATCCAGACTAAAACCTCAATCTGTCTCTGTCTCCTTGTGGATGTTTAGCTATCAGCTCAAGCTCAACTAACTTGACTAAAATAGAGCTCTTAATCTTCTATCTATGTACTTTCTTAGTCATTGTGAACATACCATCATTCTACTGATAATTCAGGCCAGTAACAGTGTGTCGTACTTGACTCTGATCTTTCTAGTCATTATATCCAGGCTATGTCTAGCTATACTTGTATACACAGCTATACTGCGCTGTGGTAAACCTTCTGGAGTTCGATTTTTCACGTCTGGTGAAGACACAGCAGACTTGACCTCTCTGGGCTCAGCCGTCAACCCCAGTACGACACGCAATTATGTTGAGTAAGGGACATCAACACAAGACTTAGGGGCATGGCCTACACTAGGGAAGTAAGCCGATTCTGATGTATCAATTGTAGGTATGCAAATGGCGTAGCTAGAAGTGCATATCTGAAATCAACAGTACTTCCTGGTGTAGACCTAGCCTAAGTCTTGCAGACTCTGCATTACAACTCTAAGTTTTGGCCTTTCCGATCCATCCAGGTTGTCATCATCTTGTTGAATATCCTTTTCTCTGGTCTTGACAAATGCAGTCTTGCCTTGCTGATAGCCACTCAGAATGCTGATGCAAAGATAATTTTCCTTGTCTGTCACTTTGACTATGTCACCCTTCTCTTCTAGGCTACCCCACTTTCATCCCTTCATATCAAACATAAACTACTGGTCTTCACTTTCAGGGACCTTCACGATATATCTCCATTCTATCTACATTCCCTTTAAAATTTTTCCTAAACCTCTACTTTGCTCTGAAGCATATGAAAGGCATGACGATGGTTGAGCAGCTGATACACTCAGATGACTGTTCCACTGACAAAAATGGCATTATTTCCTTTTATTCTTTTGTCTGTATCCATTGGTTTTTGTCTTATTTAGCTTGTAATTTCTTTGGAGGTGGCTGTCTTGTTCACTTTTTTGTACAACACTTAGCTCAGTGGGATCATGGTCCAAGACAGACACTAGCATATTATGATAGTACAAATAATAAATCAGCAAATTAAATACAGCTCTTCAGCAGTTGAGAAATGGCTATAACTTTGAGATTTGTAAACCTAATTGTTGGACAGCGTATTACTTGCTCACTGAAAATATTCCTTTAAAAGAATTGTATTTATGCTAGCTTATTTACTACTGAAGTCAGTTTTTTTGCTTCCCATTACTCTTCTACTTCATCAAATGTCTATTAATAGGAATGTTAATTTTCTGTAGATGGATCCCTCAAGTGGAGCAGCTTCAGTTTTCTTCGTATAACTTCGCTGGGATTGATTGTCTGCCTTGTTTCTGCTCTTTCATTGGGACCCTTTGCAATTTTGGTAATTACTCCTTATTCTGTAGCCTTCTAACCTTTCTTCTAGGGCTAGTCTACATTACTACACTACATTGGTTTTTTGAGTGAAGACATGTCAACAGGATTGTGCATAATTACTCCACCTCAGCAAGAGGTGGTAGCTGGGTTGGTGCGTGAGCATCTCCTGCCAAGTTAGTGCTAGTGTGGACACCACTTAGGTTGGCATAACTTGCATCACTTATGCGGGGGAAGGTGGCAGCTTTTTTACACTGCTGAGCAACACAACTTGTATCAACTTAAGCGGTAGTGTAGACAAGCCTTAGAAACAAAGTTGAAAATTTAAAAAATAATGTAGTCTCTAAACAATCATCCTCTTCTGTTTTTTTTGTTACAGGGCCAGCTGCCTCAAGTCATTTCACGACTTTTTCCTTTCAAGAGAGGCCTCTGCCATGCTTACTGGGCCCCTAATTTTTGGGCTTTGTACAATGCTGTGGACAAAATATTAGCAGTTGTTGGTATAGTAATCTAGTTTTGTATTTTCCATGCTTACTCCCCTGCCTCCCCCCATCCCTATGGGACTCAAATTCATTTTCCAAAATTCATGTCATGAATGAAATTTTGTTGCTTGTTGCATAACAGTAGATTCCCAGTTACAGTGGAAGAAGAGCTTGAGTGTTCCAACTTGTGTGAAATCTTTGCCATATCCTTGTGTTCACTTAGCTGTTGCTGCTTATATTGATTTATATATTGTACATGGTGTGTGTGTGTGTGAGAGAGAGAGTTTTTCATAAAAATTGTGTGTATCTGTAGCTGGAATATGTACTTATGCTATTTGACAAGCATTATGATCACTTGCAGGTCTAACATATAAATTCCTTGATCCTGAAAAGATTCCTAAAGCCTCCATGACAGGTGGATTAGTTCAAGAATTTCAGCACACTGTCCTTCCTTCTGTGACTCCACTGGCGACACTAATTTGTACCTTCATCTCCATATTGGTAATTGCAAAAGACTGTCATGTTTTATATGTTTATAATTTCCATGGCCCCTTTTTCCTTGACTGAGCAACATAAAAATACTTAATACGTATCCTACCACCAGACCAAAAATCTGTATATTTGTATTGGACAAGAGGAGGAATTCATAGTTTGTGTCAACCATTGAGTATACCAGAGGCCAACAGATATAGCAGGGGCTCTGACCAAACCATTCTGCTTACTGTACTGGAAGTAATTTTGTATATAGTGACTTAAGTAAAAGTGAAGGATTTCAAGACCGGACTGAGATGCATTGCCAAAGCTCTTTGGAAAACTTGCTGAGCTCCTAATAGCATTGCCTGGAGCCAGGAATAATGCAATTGGACCCTCACTTTTCAATAACTCACCTTTTTTCAAATGGAGTGAGGAGCTGAAGGTTGAGGTGACTGGTAATTGAATTTAGAATTTTTTCATCCTAGACTGTCAGTCCAGATATTGTTGGCCAAAGGATACCACACAGCCATTAGATGTTAACATATATGATTTGGGTTTGCGGTTCCAGTTAAATTGTCAGGGGGAGTTTCCAACATTCAGACAACCACTATTGATTTGACAGTGCGAGTGAAGCTTGTACTTCTGCTGCTCGTTTTCTTCCTGTTATATAGATGGAAGACTTCAGTCTCCAGTGTTGTCTGTTTGACTGACATCATCTATCAGCACTAATTATGCACTCCAGAAATACATACCTTCCTGGAATGCTGTAATGTGATGCTGCCCAGAAGCAGGAGCTGGGTGCTCATTTGCGTATTTCATTAACAACATCATAAAGCTTCATATGGGCAATGTTTTATATACAGGATTATGGAATTTTACACTGAAGTATTATTTTTGCCTATTGTTTCTAGCCCTCTGTTTTCTGTCTTTGGTTTAAACCCCAAGGGCCCAGAGGCTTTCTTCAATGCCTGATTCTTTGTGCACTGAGCTCATTCATGTTTGGTTGGCATGTGCATGAAAAAGCAATACTCCTTGCTATTCTTCCTTTGAGGTAAGTGACCTGTTATGTGGTGGTTCTTCCAACTCACCTGGCTGCAGGGTAAAATTGAGGAACATTTCAAACAAAGATTGTCAGTTTTCAGTATGATGATTTGGAGCATTTGTATATTATGTAAAACACAAACTGATGTGTTGTAATGAATTTTGCATACAAGAATCATTTCAGCCACCACTGACATACAGGCCCATCTGAGGTGAAACATAGTAAGTGCTGAATAGTGCAAAATAACACAGGTCTGGTCTAAAAATAGCATTTCTTTTCAGGTGCTCCTAGCAATTCATCTCTGTTTTACAAGATACCTTGCATTTATGAAGAATCTTTTATCCAAAGACTTCATTATGCTTTACTAATAATCGCTTGTTCTCACAATAGCCCTTCAGATAATTATATAGTATACTAACTTTACAAATCAGCATAGAGGTAGAAAGAAATTGCATGGTTTTGAACAAATGGCTGGGGCAGGAGTAGAATCCAGGAGTCATAACTCCCCGAATATCACTACTATGTGTTTTCTTTTCTTATCTTCCAATCTGAATATTTGGGGTATGTGTAGTGTACATAGTGTGACAATAAATTAACTTGTTTAGCTTCAGATACCCTACACAAAGCTTACTGAGTAACACAAAATATTGACCAGGTTGCCATAAGCAGTGCTAGCTGGCAAACTGAAGCAAAATTAAGTGGCGCTTCTGTATCTTTAAATGGAAAGCCTGTGACAGTTTCCATTGTTTAAAATGAAGTTTTCAGTTGCATTAAATGTGAAAAGCAGTAATACATCTGCAACAGAACATTCAATATATGCTACAGGTTTTCATATTCGTATTTACTTGCATCATAGAGCATCATAGAAACTGTTACAGGGAAATCTTTGTAGTTGAGCAGAGATATTTGGCACATCTGGTATTGAAGAGGGCATGGTCAGTGATTTAGGATAGGTAAAGTAAGCATGATCAGGAAAAAAAATTAACATTTGGCGAGTCATCTTCAGGTTTTACAATTAATACAGCAAGATGACTGAGACAGCAGACACTTCAGAGTTATTGTTTCAGGCTGCCTGCAAGTTCAAACATGCATCAATGCATTGGATTACGGTTTCTTGAAGGTTTGTCTCTCAAACAGGAGGTCTCAAATTGATATTTTAAATACATATTTAGATTTTGCAGCCAACTCTGTGGCTTGGAGTGCACTCAGCTGAATATCTGGATCCTGATCCATAAGCAGTTTATCAAGCTGGTCTTCTCTTTGACTAGCTAAAATTTGAGATTGTTTGTAGATGATACATTAATAAAGGCAAATTTATTGGCCTCTGAGCCTTACTGTCACTTAACAGCTTAAACAGCAAGCTGCTGCTTGTCATTATTTTGTTTATTAGGATAGTGAGGCCATTTGGGATCAGGGCCCCATTGTGCTAGGCACTGTACAGACAGAGATCAATCCCAGCCCCAAAGAGCTTACATCTGAATAAAACAGATAAAGGGCAAGGGAGGAGGACAGAATATACAAGCAGACTGAAGAGTGTCCTAGCTGCAAACTTCAGGTTAGTGCCACAGTTTTTTGTTAAATCCATTTAGTGAGGTTGAGTTGGGCAGGGATTAGCTAACTGGAAAGACAAAGATGGGCAGGAAGTGTAGTTGGTGTGAACCACTCAGCACAGGACAGAATGCTTAGAGAGGAAAGTCCAACATCAGCCCCTGATGGCCCCTATTGAACTGCTTTCTGCAGCTTCAGTCTGACTGCTTCCTGCAGTTTCTATCCCAAAACCCAGATGATTTGGGGAAGAGACCCAACGTGGGTTCAGAGCGGGGAGCATCTCCTCTCCTTAGTTTTCAGTCAGGATTTGCTGAGTATAAGTAACAGCTCCTCCTGGGCCACATTTTACTCCTGCCACTGCTAGTGCAGCAGCAGTTGCTTAAACTGTGCTGGCGCTGTACTGACTTCAGCCTGTCAAAGATGACTGTTGTGCTTTGGTAAAAGTAGGCCTGGTTTCTAAGAGCTGAAAAGTAAATCAGAATTCTTGTATTTTAGCTTGTTGTCTGTGGAGAGCCCAAAATATGCTGGTATTTATCTGGTTCTGACAACTACAGGGCATTTTTCACTCTTCCCGTTGCTGTTTACTTCACCAGGTAAAATCTCATGCTGCTTTTCTCCTATCTCCTCCCAATCCACTTTCATTTAATTTTATTTCCATTCTTCAGTGGTTGATCTCTTGCCAGAAACAGGTTATACATGTAGCGTTAAGCATCACTCTGGGTGAATTATGAGTTTTGGGCTCTGCACACAAGTGCAGGGTGGATCATGTAAATTGACATTTTTTAATCAGGATTTAAATTAGTAAGTTAGTCCCTAATTTAAATGATCAATTTGTACTTTTTAGAGCTTTAATCTGGTGATTTTGCTGTGCTGTGAAAGTGCTTCAATGGTGGTGCTTAGAAAGTACAGGACTCCTGTGTGTGAGAGGCACATGTGGGAGGGGGCAGCCAAGGGTCCATGAGCCACAGGTGGAGCCCCAGTAAGTCACATGCAGGTTGCCTACCACTGTTTTACATCTTCAAGTTTCCACATAATGATCAAGCATCCGTTTAGTTGGGCTACCTGAATTTGGACTTCCCTTCTATATGTGGTGATGTTGTCCTTTTAAAATGGCGAGTTTGCTGTGTTGAAATACGAAATACTTCCTTTGCACTCTTAACTTACATCTGGTGTTAAACTGCCTTTTGCATATCCTGTTATCTAGGAGGATCAAAGTAATTGGACCCTATTGATTTTATAGGTTTTTTTTGTTTTGTTTTTTATGTTTACTTTTTGTTACTTATTTTCCAGTAGATTTGTTTTTCCTTAGTCAGGCAAGACATCTTGTAGGTATTAATCCACTATGTACTGCTAATGTCTAGTGTACTAATCACTGAAACTAATAATTCATTATGAAGAAATCTGTAGATGTTACAAAGGGGAAAAACCTATTGCATCACTGATTATTACTCTGCCTATGCAGGTTTGTTATTTAACAAATAGCACATCCACTAGTCTAATTTTTAAGTATTCCAAAAAACAGGATGTTTGCTACTCCCCTTTGGAGAGAGTGATGCTTATTACTGTACTTTTCATTACATAATGCAAATTTTAGTACTGTTTTAAGGATGTTGTAAATTATAATAAGCAAAAACAAAGCATGTTTGAATTCTAAAAATGTTCCTTATTTTTCAGAAATCCCAATTAAAATACTGCTCATGTTGCTGTTTACAGTTTATAGCTTCTCTTCGCTGAGTGCTTTGTTCAGGTAATAGCTAAGAAAACACTTTGTTTAGGCTATTGAAATGCTACTTTTTGTTTTATGGGGGGAACTGTACTGAAGTATGGGCCTGGATGATTTTGGAGGTTTGAACTGATATATCGCAAGCACAAATCCAAGTTAGTAATGGACAAAAACGCGAAAGGCCAGTCCAATACCCAGTAGGCAGTTATCCACATCAAAAACAGTTGAGACTCTTGTTTTAAGAGAAGTCCAAGGTCTGAATGGGCACAAAGACAAAAATGTCCACTTGGCCCTGGGAACAGTCAGTCCACATTGGGGTCGGTGCATTGTCAGGCTACAAAATTGTAATTCCCCATTTAAGACACAGCAGTTACATAGAGGATTTCAGTCTTCAAAGCTGTCAGTATGGCAGCTTTCACAATCACTGAATTCATTTAAATTTTCATGTACATGTCTATGTTAATCCATTATAGATGTGGTCCTGTATTAACAATACAATGTAATTAGAACCCTGTGCAGGTATGAAATTTGTATCCACATCCCTATCTGTAAAAATGATTGGTTGATATCCCCATTGATGGATATAAAGCGTATATCTGCAGATTTGCAGGATTCTAAGCATAAAATTTATATCTGCAAATATGAGCCACAGATATTTTCTCATTTACAGGGCTCTTAATATAACTTGTTGAAATACTGAATGGTTTAATAAATAAGTACCAGCAAAGAGAAATTTACATTAACTTCCTGAAGAGCCCTCTGTATTCCCAGGCCATTAACCATATATACTCTGGTCCAACAGGAAAGTCGTGATTATAGAAGTACTGTATTAGGAACCAAGGCATCCTTTTCAATTGAGGCAACTGCCATTGAGATTATTACAATGATAGTTTTAATTAAATCCTCAGCAGATGGAATGAAGCAATGTTTGAAGGGACAAGGAAAGCTAAAACTGTGCTTGTTGCCACAGATGACCTTTTACAACAGAGCACAGCTGCACTTTGACTATTTGAGTTGCAGTTGACTGAAGGTTTTTATCCCTCCAGGAGAGTACTGAATCAATATCCACTTCTGCAGAGCTATTCAGGGCTGAAGCTCTATGCCTGTGTATGTCAGGGCCTCTATTAGAGCTTAATTTCTATGCTGCAGAGCTAAAGAGCTTTGTGGGGCTGATGTTCATGATCATCTGAAATCCTGATTTGTTCAAGCAGGGTAGTGTCCCCGAGACATCCCTAAACAAAGGGTATGTCTAGCCTATAGGGATTTGTTCACAGAAGTTTGCATCAGAAGATATCTTGTGACAAAACTTTTGTCGACAGATCATGTCCAGACAGCCAAGTGGATCGAAAGAGTGATCTACTCTGTCCCAGAGTGAGCAGCTGGAGTGCCCAGCTGCTCTATTGGCAAAATGGCCACCCGGAAGTACTGCAGACAGGGTTGCCTGGTGTCCTGGAGGCGTTTTCTGTTGACAGCCCACCCCCGGATATCAAGACTGGTGATTTGTCAACAGATCTCAGCGGTGTCCTTCCTGGTGGTGAGCAGGGTATGGCTGTTGACACAAACGTTGCATTCTGTCAACTTACTGTCGACAGAACATCATTGGGAATCTGGACTCTCCATGAGTTTTGTCAATAAAATGGCTATTTTGCCAACAAATCCCTCTAGTCTAGACATAGCCAAACATTTACCTGTAGTAAGAAACCACTTTAAAAAGAACATTAACAGTGGAAATATCTGTTTTTTGTGTAGGAATTATGAATCATCTCTAAGCCATCTTTCAGTTATGGTGATCCAACAATATCTAAACAAATATAGCCAGAAATAATGACCTGACATGTCCTCTACTTGAATGTGGAAGGACTAGCATGCAGTGAATGTGCATCTCTAGCTGTGGAAGGTCTCATAGATCATTTATGTTGGCAGGATGGGGTGTGTGGGGCAAGACAAAGTGAAATAATTATTGATGGAATTTTTGGTTTAATTTAATGCTGCTAAACTGTGGAATCTTGTATTTACACTGTATAATCCAAGACTATGCAGAAATTAGTTTTTTTATGATGTGCTAATTACATGCTATCAAGTATGTATTTTATTAAGTGGCTATACAGTAGGGCCTCAACATTCGTGAGCATTCCGTGTTGGGGACCCTCGCCACTGTTGAACTTCACAAATATGGCCGCTGCCGGCACTTCTGCCCAGAGCCCCAGGGGAAGCAGCGGTTGCTGGTGCTCCCTCCCTGAGCCCTGGGGAAGTGGTGGCTGCCGGTACTCCATGCCCCAGGGAAGCAGCCACTGTGGCAGCTTGAGAATTCGCAAACAAAATTGAGACTCTACTGTACTTAAAATTCTAACCGTCTGGCTCATTGTGCTATTTTAAAAATGTTGTTTGATGCATAGCAGGTGAACAAGACACAACATAGCAAGGGCAGTGTGCCTAATGTTCATGGAGAGAAAGAGAAAACCCTCTGAACTGAAATCTTGTGTTTTTAATATATATTTTTATTCCCCCCACAGAAAAGAAGGGCCTCTACTTAGCTGGCTGGAAGTTGTCTACCTTATTCAACTAGTGCCTCTGGAAATTTTTTGTGAAATTGTGTTTCCTTTGACCTCCTGGAACCTGCAGTTCCCTTTTATCCCTTTGTTGCTTACTTCTGTATATTGTGCTCTAGGCATCACATATGCTTGGCTCAAACTGTCCATCTTTGTCTGGACTGAACTGATAACTGTCAGACAGAAGACAGAATAAAGAAGCATCACTGGGACCAATTTCAAGTAAATCCTTCAGCAGGATTATCCATCTTTAGGGAGAGGTGCCTTCTAAGATCATGCCCATTTTGAAAAGACAGTAGTACTAAGTGCCCAGTCATCTCAGCATGTGCTGGTTTTCAGCATCTCTGTAGTATCAACTACTGTCCTTCTGATCAAATAGCTCTTTGCAGTGTTGCACAGCACATAGTGAAAGGCCACTTGCCCTGAATTTATCATAAAATTTAATTGAAACAAATATTGTATTAAAATTGTCCATTTAAAATGTCTGGATTTAATGTTCTGAAAGGAATGTGAATGGTTTTCTTGTTAATTGAGGGGTTTTGCCAGAAGATGATATGATTAAGGAATATCTGCTGTAATAAAGAGAACATAATTATAATTGTGTATTGAAGAATATGTAAATAAAATACTTTTTTATATTTCTACATTAAAATCTCTCTGGATATCTTTCTAGCTGAAGGGCTTCTGTACATATGTGTAAAACTACTATACAGTTTGGAATCTGTGTACTGGTCATTTGTTGAAAAAACAGTGCTGAAATCTTAATATGAAGATCGGACACTGCCATCTGACTTATGTCTATTTCTGCTGCACTGGTTTTCTCCCTTATAGTCTTCTACCTCCCAAGTAACTTCCAGCATTTTGGCTATCCTGAAGCATTTTGGAGAATATGTACCAAATGGTAGCCAACAAATGACCAGTACACAAATTCCAAACTGTATAGCCAATTCTTCTGACAGAGTTGTCAAAAGCATGATAATGGGCTGTTGGGAATATTGGGTTTCCTTATTGCATGATTTTGCATGACTTGTTATAAAATAGAAGTTTTTAAAATGTTAGATAAGGATTAAGGATAAACACACTGTGTGAAATTCTCCCAAAGAAAAGCTCTTTATCTGTGATGATTCTGCATTTGTAACGAACAGGTTCATCTAACTTGATATGCTCACATCCTTGAAGACACTAGTGCATAAACTAGCTACACAGGTGATGGACTGTGCCTAACTCTCTTTTATGATGCTGGTCCTCAGTACTTAGAAGGAGATGATTCCCTCCTCTAAAATACCTTAACTTTACTACCATAGTCCCTGTTACCCCACATTTTGTAATCTCCTAATCCATGATGCTGGAATTACAAGCAGACTTCTAGATCTTCCATTAGCCTGGAAGGAGGATTCTCGCCCTTATTTAACGTGGAATGTAGAAACCTAAGCCTGTAGCAGATGTGGGAATTAAAGGTGGTCTGGTTTCAGCCATCACTGAGTACTAAAAATGATGCCTTTTTTAATAACAGTGAAAGGCTATCAGAACAATCACTGTAGTAGCACAGACATTAATATATGATAGAATAAATATTTGGCTTTTTTATAGGTAGGTCTTGGAATGCTTTAACACTTGACTACATCCTCCAAAGTGATTTAGGCCTTGTGAATGCTCATAGCCAAACCACCTTTAGTTGCCTAGAAAAAAATCACAGGACTAACACTGATAAAGCATGAGGTAGATACTGTAGACCCTTGATTTACACTGGGGTTGTGTTCTCGCAACTCCTCATGTAAGTCAAATTTCCTGTGAAACTCGGGGAGCCAGGAAACTGATGAGGGCACCAGCACTGGTCTTTTCTTGGCTCCAGTGAGTGGAGGGGTGGCAGCCTGGCTCCTGGCTCTCCTCCATTGCCAGGAGCCAGGCTGCAGCCTGGTTCTTGGCTCCCTGTCACTCCGGGAGCCTGGCATGGCTTCTCTCTGGCTTCTCCCAGCTGTGGGGAAGTCAGGGAGAACCCATGCTGTTGCAGCTGCCAGCACAGCTTCTCCCAGCCAGGGGGAAGCTGGGAAGACACCATGCCCCTGTGGCTGCTGGCACAACTTCTCCCAGCTGGGGGAGCCGGTCAGGCAGGCAGCTGCAGAGTGGGTTTGAGCTGCATTTAACTTGCATTAATGCAAGTTAAGCATAATTCAAATGTATGCATTTCAGGGGGTTACCTAGGCTCTGTATACAATGCATGGGGACAAAGGTATGTAAAGCAAGAAGCTACCACAGTAGCTGCCTAAACTAACCAATCGGAGATGCTGTTAAGAACACAATATCCTAAGTCCCAAAACATCTTCCTTCATCCAAGCTGCGGGAAGTACTTGTGAGTTGCTAACAGCAATAGATAGGAATTTCTTGTGCATTTGTAAGATTTTAAGTACATAACTCATTTTTTGCACCAAGTTAAGCATGGATTGCATTGTAGAGTTGCCAATTATCTAGGATTGGTCTGGAGTCCCCAGGAATTAGTTATCTCTAATTAAAGATTGTTGTGATTAAAGCTCCAGGAATATACCCAACCAAAATTGGCAATCCTACTCTCACAACACAGGAGCTGGAAGTGGAGGTGCCTGTCTTATAACATTTTGCTCTGTGGTTACAGCACTTGTTTAGGGTGTAAGCCACTAGAAGCTGCTGCCACTGGGGAGGTTTTGAATAAAGATCTGCATCTTAGGAGTGTGTTTGTTACTGACCTGGGATAGTCTGATATACAGCACTGATGAAACTGTTGCAGCATAAAGATATAAAGTGAGGGAGGCAAAGGTTTTGGGTCTTGGATACCCTGGTTCCCAGACATGTACCCTAAACACCAGGCAACAGTCATTCTCTGACCTAATGACTCAAATAGTTAATACTGATAGTTAAAAATTTGTTGGGCCAGAGACAGCTCAGAAAAGGTTAATAACAGTAAAGTCAATACCCCACTAAAAGTTATTGTTTATTTTAGCTGAATCTCCATGCTTTGAATAAGGGGATTCAGATAAAATGTATGAAGCCACCCTGACTTCATTTCTGATGAACTAGCTGAGATCTGGATCCTGTTTGAAGCACTACAGAGATTAAAGTGGGGAGAAGTAGAGTTACCAGTTGTCCCGTTTTCAACCAGAACACATGGTCAAAAACGGATTTTCTGGTACCTCTGGTCAGCGTCCCTCACTGGGCTGTTGACTAGCCAGTTGGTGGTGCTGTGCAGTGGAGCTCCTAGGCTACCTACTAGCCTCTGTGCCATGTGGCTTTTAGAAGCAAGTCCCCTTCTAGCTCTTACACAAGGGCATTCAGTGGGCTCTACGTGCTGTCCCTACAATTAAGGTGGTATCAGCTGCCTGGTAGCGCCGAGGTGGAGGGAGAATGTTCTGCTTCTAGGAGTTGCTTGAGGTAAACACCACCTGGAGCCTGCAACCCGGCCCGATTTCCCTCCTGCCCTCGTACATCCTCTATGCCACCACAGAGCAGCCCCCTGCACCCCAAGTCCCTCAGCCCCAGTGCCAACCCGGAGCCTGTTTTTTCTGCTAGAGCCCTTACACTCCCCGCCCTGATTCGCCTCTTGGTTTTCAAACCCATCAGTCCCCCTTCGGAGCACCCTCCTAAACCCCGCTTCCCTGGTCCTGGCCAAGAGCCCCCCCACCGCCATAGCCCTCACCCTCTCACTGCAGCCCCCTGAGTTAGTCTGAGGAAAATGAGTGGGGGGCGGGGGGCTTGGATAAGGGGTGGGGAAAGGGTGTTGTGTTTTGTGGGAGCAGGCAGTTGGCAATGGGGGGTGGTTTTGGTCTGGCCTCTGAGGTTTGCAGGTTCATGTAGTAAATACCGGAGGGCTTGGCAACACAATCCCCCGCAATGGGGTCGCACAGGATGGCCACCGACCCCCGTTGCTTCCTCCCACTGCACGCGGCCTGGGCGGGGGACTGTAAGAGCGTCGGAACCTTGGTTTCCCGGCTGCGGCGGGCGGGCGGCCGGTAGCAATTGGGGGAGGTCCCAGCCCTTGTCCTTGGGCTGCAGAGGCGCGGTGCGTCGCTGTGCGCGGTCCGGGCACCATGGCCTTCTTGCCCGACGAGTCGCGGAGCCTGCCGCCGCCGCCCATCGTGAACAGGAACTCGGTGTGGCTGGGCCTTATAGGCTGGTGGTCGGCGCTGCTGGACAACGTCTGCAACCGGCGGCCGTTCATACGAGCCGGTGAGGGGCGGGGAGCTGGTGCTCGGGGGGTTGCGGCGGGGAGGCAGCTGGAGGTGGCTGCGGGCGGAGTTGGGGGACTGCTGGAGGGAGGCAGCGGGTGGAGGGGATGGGAGGTAGCTGCTGGGGGACTGCGGGAAGGAGGCGGCGGCGGGGGAGGCAGCTGGAGGGGGCTGGGGGACAGCTGGAAGCAGGCGGTTGTAGTAGGAGGAAGGTTGCCTGGGCGAGGGGGCGGGGGTGAGAGGCTGCCTGTGGGGGTGGGACAGGACCAGGGTTTTCTGTTGGGCTTTCGCAAAGCGTGTCCGGGCGGAAGCTACCTGTGGGGAGCTGGCGGGGATTGTTTGTGTGGGAGGGGATTCTGTAGGCCGTGACCGAGGAGGGGCCAGTGACTAGCCCCTGGTTGGGGAAGGGATTTATCTCGTCAGTGGGTAGGTGCTAGGAGCCCAGTTGTGCCTTAAGGCTTTGTTGTGATAGGAACTGTACAATCACACTTGAAAAGATTGTCCCTGTCCTAAAGAATTTCCAGTGGGGCTGGAAGACACTTATCCTGTGGACATGGGGTCCAGAGGTGCCAACTGAAGGGGTTCTCTAGAGCTGGAACATTCACAAGCAAAAAATTAGTGAATATGTAACACCTAACAGCAGCCAACTCCCCCAGTGCCTTCTGTTTGCCAGCACCCCTGCCAATCAGTTCTTCCCTCTCCCTCCCAGTGCCTGTGTCTCACTGTGATTAGCTGCTGTTCCTCAGCATGGGGGGCAGCAGGGACAGGTGCACTCCAGGGAGTGGAACTGGGTCAGAATAAATGGGGTGAGATGGGAAGGGGTGGGCATGGGATATGGGAGTGAGTGGGGACAGGGCCGAGGGCAAAATGAGGCTGGAAAGAGGTGGGATGTGGATTTGGGGAAAAGTGTCAGGTAGGGGTGAGGGGTTGCTTGGAGGAAACTGGTGCCTGTGATGGGGTAAATTTGCACCTCCTTGAGATATCTAGCCCAGTATACTTCAGCTCTGACAGTGCTCCCAGAGCCTAGGAGGCCGATGGAGGACTCTTACCAGTAATGCCTCTATCTCTCCCCATCTCCTGAGTGGGGGTGGAGACTTTCTGTAGACAGTATATGTCAGCTGGCGGGTGCAGAACTCTGACAGGAATCCTTCCACCCTTCCACTTTGTTAATCCTGAATACTTGATAGTGGCAATGTCATCTGTATCACTTACCCTTGACAAACATGGTCAGACTTAGAGCCCATCCATTACAGTCCCAGGGATCCATAACAGTCCCCATCCATCTGAACTTAACTGAGGATTCCTGTTCAGATGTCTCAGATAAAGGTGTAACACCATTGTTCGCTTTCCAGTCCCTGATGGTCCTTGGGGAAATTCCTTGTCCTTCATCCCCATTTCTGGTGATCAGCTCTGTGCATGTGAGAAAGCACTGTCCTAATCTCATTTAGGCATCTACTCCTGTCAATATCCTGAGAGTCCAAGTCATCATTTTGTCTTTTTCTTGGTGATTCTTCTTGTATCTGAGCTACTAATCTCTAGACCCTGGCTCCAAAAATAATAAATTCAGACTGAGTGCTTTTTGTTTAAGTTGGGATGTTCAACAGTGACTGTTGCAGTCTTCATATTGAAGGTTGATGCTTCAGAACTGCAGTGTCCAATACACTTACGTTTGCTACATGTGGCAAACTGGACTCCGCAGTGTGACAAAATGCAGCTCCTTAGAGCCACACATGTGGAGCACCTTCCTCCCACTCTGCGCACACACTCCATCACTTGGTGGTATGAGCGCATAGTGGCGGTGGCTCCGTCAGCCCCAGTGGCTGCAGCTGTAGCCATGGAGGCTGCAGCCCAGCATGTGTCAAGCAGCAACGCAGCTTGCGCAGTTCTGTTGGCTCTGGTGAGTCACTGGCAGTGTGGGGAGGGCAGAGGTTGGCTCTGGGGAAGGGCATTTATTTTGAGTGTGGCGGAGTGGGCCTGCAGTGATCCTTTAATTTCTGTTGGACACCACTGCTTTAGAACACATCCATAGCACCAATAAGGTAAAGGCTGCTATTTTGCAGGGGGAGGTGGTATGTCTTAGTCAAGTCTTTCCAGTTTTGCTCACTTTGGTGGTATGAGACAAACAACTCATTACTATGGGAAAGAGCGGGAGAAAGGAGGCAAAGAGAAGCCTGTCCACTTGTAGCAAATACTAGCAAAAGCCACTGTGAAAAATTTAATTCAGAGGCCGGCGCTGATAAAGACAAGCCTGTACCCACTCCCAAGAGCCAGGAACTGATACGTCAGGCTTCTCAGTGCGTGCTGCTTTTTGGCCGGCAGGTCTAGAGAAGTGAGCACATTATTAAGAATCAAATGTAACAATCTCCATTTTTACCCCGACTTACTCTGAGTTGTCTGTTCTCCCCTTTTAGTAAAATAGGCTAGATGAGACTCTCCCTATTTTATAGGGATGAGGAAACCAAATTGAAAATTAGTTTGGGTGTTGTCAAGCTGAGGGTCACATGTTTTCCATACTCTTAAATAGCAGGGAACTTAGATCCTGGCAAGATGGCAGGAAAGAAATTCCAGTATAGAAAGGTCTGCAACCTACTGAATGCCCTGAAAAAGCAAAGAGCTGTGTAAGTGCGAATTATTACTGTCACCATGGTAAGCCTTTGTTTGAGAATAGTACTGAAAAGTATTCTTTGTTATGTGTGTATTTTATTTTTACAACAATCAATGTAGTTAGGTGCTCACTAACTTTTCCAGTCCTGGATCTGGTAGATGTCTGATGGCCACCAGATGGCGCATTGGGATTATCTGTAATGTCCCCTCTAATTTTTTTTGCACATGTGCAGAGTGAATTTTGTTATGTGCACCAGTATAGGGATGATATGTCACACATCCACCCTGTATTGGCGTATAATAATGAAATTTGTGTGGGAGAGGGCTCAGAGCTGGGACAAAAGGTTGCGATGCAGGGGGAGGTAAGGGCTCCAGATGGGGGTGTGGGCTGTGGGATGGGTCCAGTAATGATGGGCTCAAGACTATAGCAGAGGGTTGAGGTATGGGATGTCAGGGTTCCCGCCCCACTGGCACGCCAAGTGCAGAAAGTGGGGGCCCACAAAATATTAACAACACCTTCCCTATACACAGGCTTTACTTGAAAACTTCCCAGGGTCATAGATCTGCTAGAAGGAAGGCTGCCGATACACCTGGTATTATCTTCCTAGGGACACCCCAAGCTCTTAACCCTCCCTCTGGAGAGAGCTCAGACACAAAAACTGTAATTTAGTAAAACAAAGAAGCAGTCAAGTAGCACTTTGAAGACTAACAAAATAATTTATTAGGTGAGATTTCATGGGACAGACCCACTTCTTCAGACCAATTTAGTAGCTGACCTTTTGGTCTAAGGCATGAACATACACAGACTTCCTATGACACAGGTATCAGATACATTGCTTCAAAACAGTGATTTATTCACAAAACAAGAGAAAATAAATCATGGGGTTGCACACAGAGAAAAATATTTCCCTGGAATTCAGCGTAAAAGTTGCAAGGGGGAGGGCTTTAAACGAGGTTCGATGTGGGCAGGGGAGCAAAGCCCACAGGTAAGTGGAGAACATGGAAACCTGGGTGATGGGTCAGAAATGGGAGGCAGCATGGGCAACAATGTCAGAGTGAAAAGAGGGTCAGGGCAAAACAGGGAGGCAAGATCAAATCAGTATCTTAGATGCCTGTATACAAATGCAAGAAGTATGGGTAATAAGCAGGAAGAACTGGAAGTGCTAGTAAATAAATATAACTATGACATTGTTGGCATCACAGAAACGTGGTGGGATAATACACGATTGGAATGTTGGTATTGAAGGGTACAGCCTGCTTAGGAAGGACAGACAGGGAAGAAAGGGGGGAGGTGTTGCCTTATATATGAAAAATGTACACACTTGGACTGAGGTGGAGATGGACGTGTTGAGCGTCTCTGGGTTAGACTAAGAGCGGTAAAAAACAAAGGTGATGTCCTGCTAGGCGTCTACTACAGGCCACCTAGCCAGGTGGAAGAGGTGGATGAGGCTTTTTTTAAACTAACAAAGTCAAGCAGGGCCCCAGATTTGGTGGTGATGGGGGACTTCAACTATCCAGATATATGTTGGAAAACTAATACAGTGGGGCACAGACTATCCAGTAAGTTCTTGGATTGTATTGGAGACAATTTTTTTATTCCAAAAGGTTGAAAAAGCTACTGGAGGGAAGCTGTTTTAGATTTGATTTTAACCAATAGGGAGGAACTGGTAGAGAACTTGAAGGTGGAAGGCAGTTTGGGTGAAAGTGATCATGAAATCATAGAGTTCACAATCCTGAGGAAGGGTAGAACAGAAAACAGCAAAATAGAGATGATGGATTTCAGGAGGGCAGATTTTGGTAAACTCAGAGAGCTGGTAGGTAAGGTCCCATGGGAAGCAAAACTGAGGGGAAAAACAGCTGAGGAGAGTTGGCAGTTTTTCAAAGGGACATTATCAAGGGCCCAAAAGCAAGCTATCCCGCTGTGTAAGAGAGACAGAAAATATGGAAAAAGACAATGTTGGCTTAACCAGGAGATCTTGCATGATCTCAAAATAAAAAAGGAATTGTATAAAAAATGGAAACAAGGAAAAATTACAAAGGATGAATATAAGCAAACAACACAAGAATGCAGGAGAAAGATTAGAAAGGCTAAGGCACAAAATGAGCTCAAACTAGTTGCAGGCATAAAGGGAAACAAGAAGGCTTTTTATAAATATATTAGAAACAAGAGGAAGACCAGGGACAGGGTGGGGCCATTGCTCAGTGAGGAGGGAGAAACAGTAACAGGGAACTTGGAAATGGCAGAGATTCTTAATGACTTCTTTGTTTTGGTCTTCACTGAGAAGTCTGATGAAGGAATGCCCAACATAGTGAATGCTAGTGGGAAAGGGGTAGGGTTAGAAGTTGAAATAAAAAAAGAACAAGTTAAAAATCACTTAGGAAAATTAGATGTCTGCAAGTCACCAGGGCCTGATGAAATGCACCCTAGAATACTCAAGGAGCTGATACGGGAGGTATCTGAGCCTTTATCTATCATCTGTGGAAAATCATGGGAGACAGGAGAGATTACAGAAGACTGAAAAAGGGCAAATATAGTGCCCATCTATAAAAAGGGGAATACGAATAACCCAGGAAACTACAGGCCAGTCAGCTTAACTTCAGTGTCAAGAAAGGTAATGGAGCAGGTAATTAAAGAAATCATCTGCAAGCACTTGGAAGGTGGTAATGTAATAGGAAACAGCCAGCATGGGTTTGTAAAGAATAAATCTTGTCAAACTAATCTGGTAGCTTTCTTTGATAGGAGAACAAGCCTTGTGGGTAGGGGAGAAGCGGTAGGTGTGGTATACCTAGACTTTAGTAAAACATTTGATATGGTCTCTCATGATATTCTTATCAAAAAACTAGGCAAATACAATTTAGATGAGGCTACTATAAGGTGGGTGCATAACTGGCTGAATAACCGTACCCAGAGAGTAGTTCTTAATGGTTCTCAATCCTGCTGGAAAAGTATAACAAGTGGGGTTCTGCAGGGGTCTGTGTTAGGACCGGTTCTGTTCAATGTCTTCATCAATGATTTAGATATTGGCATAGAAAGTACACTTATTAAGTTTGCAGATGATACCAAGTTGGGAGGGGTTGCGACTACTTGGGAGGATAGGGTCATAATTCAAAATGATCTGGGTAAATTGGAGAAATGGTCTGAGGTAAACAGGATGAAGTTTAATAAGGACAAATGCAAAGTGCTCCACTTGGGAAGGAACAATCAGTTTCACACATACAGAATGGGGAGAGACTGTCTGGGAACGACTACAGCAGAAAGGGATCTAGGGATTATAGTGGACCACAAGCTAAATATGAGTCAACAGTGTGATGCTGTTGCAAAAAAAGCAAACATGATTCTAGGATGCATTAACAGGTGTGTTGTGAACAAGACACAAGAAGTCATTCTTCCGCTCTACTCTGCGCTGGTTAGGCCTCAGCTGGAGTATTGCGTCCAGTTCTGGGCACTACAGTTCAAAAAAGATGTGGAGAAACTAGAGAGGGTCCAGAAAAGAGCGACAAGAATGATTAAAGGTCTAGAGAATGTGACTTATGAAAAAAGGTTGAAAGAATTGGGCTTGTTTAGCTTGGAAAAGAGAAGATTGAGGGGAGACATGATAGCAGTTTTCAGGTATCTAAAAGGGAGTCATAAGGAGGAAGGAGAAAACTTGTTCTTCTTGGCCTCTGAGGATAGAACAAGAGGCAATGGGCTTAAGCTGCAGCAAGGGAGGTTTAGGTTGGACATTAGGAAAAAGTTCCTAACTGTCAGGGCGGTCAAACAGTGGAATAAATTGCCAAGGGAGGTTGTGGAATCTCCATCGCAGGAGATATTTAAGAACAGGTTAGATAGATGTCTATCAGGGATGGTTTAGATAGTACTTGGTCCTGCCATTGGGGCAGGGGGCTGGACTTGATGGCCTCTCGAGGTCCCTTCCAGTCCTAGTGCTCTGATTCTATGAAGGGGGAAATTTTAAGTCAAACAACCACCAAGAGAAAAAAAAACCAAAAAAATGACAGAGCAGCAAACAACTAAAAGTAGCAGCAACCAGTAGTAGCCAGTCCAACCAAATTCAAAATAATCACAACCTCATTGCATCTAACTGTACATTTCCCTTTTACTTACATCTCTATGCCTGGGAGCCATCCTCTCCCTTACATTACTCCACTCACATTGGCCCACCTGGGCTTGTTATCTCAGGAAGAGATTAACCCCTTCCCTACTCATTCATGCTGTGGGCTCTGGGATGGGACTGGAGATGTGTTAGGGTACAGGAGGGTGCTTTGGGTCTGCGGTGGAGAAAGAGAACTCCCCACAGCTCACTGTCTCCACAGCAGCACCTGGGATGGACAGGAGAGGCACCTCTCCTTGCTGCAGCAGCTTTCATGCTGGAGCCACAGCATAGGCCTCACGATGGGTTTAGGCTAGAGCTGGTTTCAGGCCAGGAGAGGAGCACCCTGGCTGCATGTGAGTTTGGACTTGGAGAGAGATGCCATGATAGGTCTGAGCCACAGGAGGCGGTGTTGGGATGGCGTGGGGTCTCCTCGTAGCAGGTCCAGGTGTCCTGGATGCCTGTAACACAGCAGGTCCAGGCTATGGATGGCTCGGTTTAGGCCAGGGTAGAGATGACACAGCCACAGCAAGTTGGCCTGGCTAGGTTGGTGCTGTTGGAAGAGGCATCTTTCCCCTGGCCATGGCAAGGGACCTGGGAGGGGTTCCTGAGCACCTGCATGGTGTTAGATATGCTACTGGGCCCTCACACAGCTTTTAAGGAACTTAGGTTGTCCGAATCCTTAACAAACACATGTTGAAAGCAGTGGGAAAGAAAAATCTTAACTTCCATGTGTAGCAATGATAGCTACAACTTTACTGATTACTTTCTCTGGATTTTTTCCCCACGTTGCAGGAGTACACCGACAAATCCTGTATGCCACTGTGGGCTGGTATATTGGATATTTTCTCAGTAAACGTGCAGACTACATTCATGCTAAAGTGGACAGAGAACTGATGGAATACATTAAGCAACATCCAGATGATTTTAAGGAAAAAGGTATACTGAACTGATGTTTTAAGAACTTGCACATGAGTTAATAAATTATAAATTCTGGTGCGCCAGAGTTAGAATTCAGTCTTTCATAAGATGCCTCAACAGACTAGTATCGCTTCTGTGGCTGATTTACAATTTAAAGAGATATAGAATCTCGGGAAAGTTATGTTAAAAATGGACCTTTCTCGACTTGAGAGATCTGCTGTCTTGCCAGTATTCTGTTGTTTGTGTTTATTTCACTGAGGAAATAAGCTTTTCATTGTAAGCACTGCAGAAGTGATATAGCTATGGTGGAGCAAACAAAGTAGAGACATAAAAGATCTTGTTCATAGTTTTTTTTGTATTTTCACAACACAAGACTTGGGCCCTTATGTGCTAGGAACATATGGAGAGAGATGGTTCCTGCCTCAAACATCTTACATCCTAAGTGGTAGTATGTTACTTACAGCCAGGCTGTTCTCAACAAAACACTAAGACAGCAAACCCTAAACTACTTGGTGATTAAGGCATTATGTGCATTCATTATAGATGACATTTGTTTACAAGAATGGAAACTCAGCTCTTGATCAGTCATTAGGGTGCCATTGTTACAGGAGTAAGAGGCATCAAGCTAGTAAGAGACCTATTTTGAATTTTCTCCTTTTTGAAGGATCATGGAGGGATTGTCGAGTTCTAACTCCTATAATTTTTTCAAGACACGTTTTTAACTGTAGTTCACTTCCTTTCCACAACCCTATCTTCTGCTAGCCAAGTTCACCAAAACCTGTCTGCCCAGCAGAGGGGAAAACTGCCTGCATACAGGGTTCCTTCATTTCCAATCTGAACTAGGTATGAAGTGGAGTTTAGCCAATTAACATCCTCCAGAAACTCTGGGCATTAAAAGCCTAATTCAAAGTCTGTTGAACTCATTGCAGGAGCCTTCATTAGGAGTGGAGCAGTAATCCTCAATTTACCTAGATTGCAGCACACCCAGAGTGGACAAACTCATTTAGTGACTACTTAGAATCTACCAGGTTCTGACTCACTGATATTGCTGGAATATTGAAATCCCTTTAAAAAAGAAGCAAAAACAAACCGAAAAAAAAAAAACCCATCTCCCTCCCTACTGAATAAGCTTCCCTAATTGTGCTTCATTATATTTTGCAGAGAAGAGAACCCTAGCTAGTGTTCTGGAACCCTTCTATCCAATTCGCTGAAACTTCACAAGAACTGTGGACTTGTTCAGCCGATGGTGTTTCGTGAGACCACTCACGTATATTTGACCAGATTGTATGTCGGTTATTGTTCAAATATCTGAAAAACAACACAAAAAACCCTTTACTGTATTCTTGTAATTAAAACTATGAATGATCAGTGTGTTCCATTTGTTGTTATCGATTCCAGAATTTTGCAATGCATTTAGCTCTCATTCATTACATTTAACTATTAACAAAACAGGCAACTCAATTTTTAACTAGTGTGAAATTAGAACTACTGCACCTGAGGAAGGTGATAGAGGTCAGTTACTTGTAGTACTCCCTGTAAGCTGCCTGCTTGTGCAGCTGCTCAGGAGAGATTCAAATGCCACCCAGCTAATTAGCAGAGTGCCAACCATTGGGTTTGTTTGTCTCCTGGTGGTGCACATTCACTTATGCATTAGTGCTCACAACAAAATTTATTTGGCACATGGATGGGGAAGAAAATGCACATTTAGAGGGAACATTGATTACTAGTCTGATGTAAAAGAAAATACAGATCCTCTCTTCCTCAGAACAAAATGCAATCCCTGTCTTCTATTACTGTTAACACCAGGGGTCTTAAAATTCTGGCTTGTGGGCCATCCCCTGCTGGAGCATATTCACAATCCAGCCAGGTGTCCTTCTGGGGGGCGGGAGGGGCTGTCCATTATTCTTGGGGCCACGGTACAATGTGGCTTCAGGGATCACTGTGGAGGCCTGGCTCCACTTGGTGGCAGCAGTGGTTCACATACACACCTTATGCCACTGGGAAGCAGTGCTCAGCATTGCAAGTTCCCTTACTCTGTGCTCTGCTTCCTCTGCAGCTCCCACAAGGAGTGTAGAAGCTGGAGGGGGGCAGCTATGCCGTGCAAGACACCCCCCCCCGGCCCACTGATCCCCAAAACTGCATCCTTTGGGACAGGGTGTCATGGGGGCAAGAAGGTGAGCAGGAACTGGTGGAGTTGCAGGGGGACGGTAACTTCTTATGCTTATAAGAACCACATGGGATCTGTTTCAGGGGAAAAGGCTGTACTCTGTGTTTCTCACTAATACAGTAGAAGAGCAGTTTGCATAAGCTCATGCAGTCATACAGACGCAGGTCCTGCAGGTGGCTTATACAGTAAACCCTCGAAATGCGCGATTCCGAGTTGCGCTTAACTCAAAATCCTGCTCCCTGGCCATGGCTCAGTCCTCCCTAGTCCTGCCCGGCTCCGGCTCCAGCTCAACTTCCCCGGACCCAGTTCAAACCCCCTGCTCGCAGCTCTGGGTCACCACCCCTCACACAGCTCCGGCTCAACCTCCCCCACCTCGGTTCAAACCCCCTGCATCTAGCTCCAGCTCAAACTCCGCCCCCCCCCCGCCCCTGCCCCAGCTTAAACCTCCTGCACATGGCTCCATTTCAACCCCCTTGTGCACAGCTCCGGCCCAACTCTGCCCTCCTACCCCCCTGCACGCCAACTAAACCCAAGCTTAACCCCCCGACTTCCTCCCATGGCCCCAACCCATCACCAGGCTTAACCCTCCCCAGCTGGTCCCCCACCCCCCAAACTCCAGGACTTACTTTGCATAAGGTGCTCCAGGTGCTCCTGCTGCTTCCCTGGCTATAGAATGTGCGTTCCACTGGGGGAAAAAGCCACAGCTTGATTTATGTGAAATTTGGGTTACGCAAGGGTGCATGGGAGTGCAACCCTCACGTAAATCAAGGCCCTGCTCTAGTTATCAGTCTCCGTGGCTCAAACCAATCTTCTTAGCCAAAATAAGATTGAGTGAGGAGTTGGGGTTCTTCGATTTGCGGCTCCTCTGAGGCTTGGCTGGCAGGACCAAACTTGGGGTCCCATGGCAGGAGCACCCATTCTTACACTTGTAAGAGCCCGTTGCAGTCTGGGTTTTGCAGTGTCATACTGCAGTCTTTGAGGTGTTAATCTGGGGGGTTTCCCACAGTTATCTTGATTATGGTCTCATGTTTTGGGAGTGTCTCCCTGTCTCCAGGACCCAGTTCTTCTGCCAAGTCTCAGCCCTCAGGCTCCATGGATGCCATCTGAGTATCTCCAAGTCTCTGACCATCTGGAGCTATGTGGTGACTTACCCATATGTTTTTCACTCATAGCAAAGGATCTTGCAGAGTATTCCAAGCTAAAAGACAGTACTTAGTCTATAATGCTAACAGGAAGAGGCAAAATACTACATCTTGGCTAATCATGAGAAACCCCCCTATCAATAATAAAATACTGCATTTTGGCTACACACAGCCAGACTCCCACAACCCAGGAGTCCTAGGCCACATTATGCAATTGCTCTGTCCAGGGATCATCCCTGGGCTGGGAGTTTGAGACCCCTGATTAATGCATTCCTCGAGGCTTGCTCACACTGGCCTTGCTTATTGCACGATTGGGGCCAAAGTTAGCCTAGCTAGGAATGGTTGCTGTACTGGCCAGGCTGGCTATGTCTAAACTGCAGGCTACTGTGGGGAGATAAGAGTTCTCGGCAGTCTGGACAGAGCCGCTGAGAGAAAATACAGTATTGACAAAGCATTCCTACTGGATCCCTTTTAGGATCTCTCGCCTTCACATGCTCACTCTCTGCCATTATTTCTTTCATCCACATTTTTCCAGCTTTGGTGCCTAAAGTTAGGTCCCCAAATCCATGCCTAGGCACCAAAGTAACAGAGAGGGAGCCGTGCTAGTCTATATACTATCAAAACAAAAAAGCAGTCAAGTAGCGCTTTAAACACTAACAAAATAATTTATTAGGGGATGAGCTTTCATGGGACAGACCCACTTCTTCAGACCATAGCCATACCAGAACGGACTCAATATTTAAGGCATAGAGAACCAAAAAACAGTAATCAAAGTTGGCAACTCAGAAAAAAATTATCAAGCTGAACAAATCAGAGAGCTGAGGGCGGGTGAGGGGGAGTCAAGAATTAGATTAAGCCGAGTATGCCAAAGAGCCCCTATAATGTTCCAGAAAACTTGCATCCCTATTCAAACAAGGTGTTAATGTGTTGAATTTGAATATGAAAGAGAGTCCAGCAGCTTCTCTTTCTAAAGCAGACTGAAAATTCTTCTTCAGTATGATGCAAACTCTTAAGTCATTAACAGAATGACCCGCTCCATAAAAATGTAGACTAACTGGTTTGTGGCTCAGGAATGTTTTGATGTCTGTTTTGTGCCCTTTAACTCTTTGTTTGAGAGAGTTTGGAGTCTGTCCAATATACAAAGCATCTGGGCACTGTTGGCACACGATGGCATATATGATGTTAATTGAGGAACATGAGAATGTGCCTGTGATTCTGTGAATAACCTGGTTTGGTCCAGTGATGCTATCGCCAGAATAGATATGTGGACAAAGCTGGCAGCAGCCTTTGTTGCAAGGAAAAGTCCCAGGACTGATATTCCTGCGGTATAGACTGTGGCTATTGGTTAGAATCCTCATAAGGTTAGGAGGTTGTCTGTAGGAGAGAACAGGCCTGTCACCTAGGGCCTCCTGGAGTGTGGTGTCCTGATTAAGGCTATGTTGTAGGTCTTTAATAATTCGTTGCAGTCGTTTGAGTTGGGTGTTGTAGGTGATGAGCAGTGGTGTTCTGTTCTTGGCTTTTTTGGGCCTATCTTGGAGTAGCTGGTCTCTGGGTATTCATCTGGCCCTGTTGATTTGTTGTTTTATTTCTCCTGGTGGGTAATTCAAGTTTATGAATATTTGGTAGAGATCTTGTAGTTTTTGGTCTGTCAGTTGGATCAGAGCAAATGCAATTGTACCTAAGAGCTTGACTGTAAACAATGGATCTAGTTATGTGTGCAGGATGGAAGCTAGAAGGGTGTAGGTAAGTATAGCGATCAGTGGGTTTCCAGTACAGTGTGGTACCTATCAGGCCATCCTTGATTTGTACTGTAGTGTCCAGGAAGTGTATCTCTTGCGTGGAGTAATTGAGGCATAAGTTGATGGTGGGGTGCAGATTGTTAAAGTCTCTGTGGAATTATTCTAGAGTCTCTATACAATGGGTCCAAATCATAAAGATGTCATCAATGTATCTTAAGTAGAGGAGGGATAATAGGGGACGAGAGCTGAGGAATCGTTGTTCCAGGTCAGCCATAAATATATTAGTATATTGTGGGGCAATTTTCATGTTCCTCAACTAACATCATATATGCCATCATGTGCCAACAATGCCCAGATGCTTTGTATATTGGACAGACTTCAAACTCTCTCAGACAAAGAGTTAATGGGCACAAAACAGACATCAAAACATTCCTGATCCACAAACCAGTTAGTCTATATTTTAATTGAGTGAGCATTCTATTAATGACTTAAGAGTTTGCATCTTATTGAAGAAGAATTTTCAGTCTGCTTTAGAAAGAGAAGCTGCTGAACTCTCTTTAATTTTCAAATTCGACACATTAACACGTGGTTTGAACCAGGATGCAAATTTTCTGGGACATTATAGGGGCTCTTTGGCATACATGGCTTAATCTAATTCTTGACTTCCCCACCCCTCTGCTCTGATTTGCTCACTTTGATAATTTTTGTTCTGATTTGTCAACTTTGATTACTGTTTTTGGTTCTCTATGCCTTAAATATTGAGTCTGTTCTGGTATGGCTATGGTCTGAAGAAGTGGGTCTGTCCCACGAAAGCTCACCTAATAAATTATTTTGTTAGTCTTCAAAGTGCTACTTGACTGCTTTTTTGTTTTGATAGGCACCAAAGGTTTGGGGAGGGATTTTTTTTGTCTCCCTCCTCCCCAAGTGCTGAGTATCCACAATTCTTCAACTTCAGTGGGAGTTGCCAGGGCTCAGCAAGATCAGGCCACTTCATTTAAATACCCAAGTATAGATGTGTCTAAAATTAGCTGTTGAAACAAAGTTGTTGACCTAAGGGGTGGTATGACCCAGGCTCGCTAGTGACTACTGAGTTGATATCCAACAGAAATGTCTGAAAAATTAGCTAAAGTTTAACTTATGAATAAGCCTTTCAGTGTTTGCACAAATTGCTCTCTCATTCCCTCTTTGGTACACATCATAGTTTATCACCTCTTGGGCCATGCTTTAAGCACATGAAGACCCTTGTTTTGCACATCATTTGTTGCAATATTTAAACCTTTTTCTTACTGATCAGACTTTATCCTTGTGTAGAATCCTGGAAATGCTAGGCTGGAAGGGACCTCAAAAGACATCTATTTGGCTACGTCTACACGTGCCCCAAACTTCGAAATGGCCACGCAAATGGCCATTTCGAAGTTTACTAATGAAGCGCTGAATGCATATTCAGCGCTTCATTAGCATGCGGGCGGCAGCGGCACTTCGAAATTGACGCGGCTTGCCGCCGCGCGTCTCGTCCAGACAGGGCTCCTTTTCGAAAGGACCCCGCCTACTTCGAAGTCCCCTTATTCCCATGAGCTGCTGGGTATAAGGGGACTTCGAAGTAGGCGGGGTCCTTTCGAAAAGGAGCCCCGTCTGGACGAGACGCGCGGCGGCAAGCCGCGTCAATTTCGAAGTGCCGCTGCCGCCCGCATGCTAACGAAGCGCTGAATATGCATTTCAGCGCTTCATTAGTAAACTTCGAAATGGCCATTTTGAAGTTTGGGGCACGTGTAGACACAGCCTTTTAGTCCATTTTGCACTGAAGGAGGATCAAGTATACCAAGACCCTCCTTGACAGGCATTTGTCTAATTTGTTCTTTAAAATCCCCAGTGAAGAGGATTTCTTAGCCTCCCTAGGTAACTTGTTCCTTATCGTTAAATTATCTTAATATCTAGCCTAAATCTTCCTTGCTGCAAGTTAAGCTGATTCCTTCTCCTTCCTTGTACATGGAAAGCAGTTGGTCACCATCCTCTTCATACCAGCCTTCTACATATTTGAAGACTATTACCAGGTCCCTGCCCAAACCTCACTTCTCTACTCTGAATATTCCAAATTCTTTCAGCCTTTTCTCATAGGTCATGTCTTCTAAACCTCTTATTTTTATTACTGTCCTCTGGTAACCTCACCAGTACCCATAGAGCAGGATGGTTACCTTCCCAGTCTTCCTTGTTAAAACAACCCTGAGTGACACTTGCCTTTTTCTCAACAGCATCACACTGTTGACTCATGTTCAGGTTGTAATGCTGATAACCCCAGCCTCTTTTCTGCAGCGCTGCTGAAAAGCCAATTATTCCCCGTTTTGTACTTTGTGCATTAGATTTTTGTCTTCCTAACTGCAAAGTTATTTATATTTACTGAATTTCTGCTGATTGATTTCAGACCAATTCTCCAATTTGTCAAGACCATCTTGAATTCTAATCCTGTATTCCACAGCACAAGTAACCCTCTTTAGCTTGGTGTCCTTTGGAAGACTGTCCATTCCATCAGCCACACGGTTAATAAAAACACTTACTTGTGCCTGATCCAGGACAGACCTTTATGGGAACCACCTGATATGCTAGTTATCAGGTAGCTAAGCTCTCAAATTGGTTTCCACGAATGTTCTGTTACATTGTATCTGGTCTAGGTTGCTCCAGTGCTACTGAATCCCAAAATACTGTACAACATGCTTGTCTAAGGCACTGCATTCAGAGCTGTCCTTCCCCATACACAGAATACCCAGCTATGTAGGCATCCAAAATTTTGAGGTACTACTGGGTCTTAATGTCCATCAACCCACTTCTTCCTATCCCTGTTCTGTGCCTCTGCTTTCTCTGGAGAGGACCTGCTTAACTTAATAGTGAAAAAGTTCCCAGGGCTATTAGATGCTGAAGCTGTGAAAAAGCCATTCAAGTGGCAATGAGCCCACTTGACAGGCATTTGCTAACCCAGGTATATACTGTCAGTTTCTAAATTAATGGTATTAGTCGACAGGACTTTAGAGTAAAATTTGCTCTAAAATATTTCACTAGGGTGTTGCTGAAGATTATAAAAATCATCCCCCACTGCTCCCCATCACCCCAGGTTGCCACTGCGCATAGGAGCACCAGTTTAATAGTTCGGCATGTGGCCCCATAAATCCGAAGGATGGCCCTTACTGCATTTGCTTGCTACAATGTCTGAAATTAATCTTCAGAAAATCTCTTGCCTAGAGGAGCCATTGCAATTTGATCTGTTTAGTTAGCATGCCCTTTGGTTGTGGTATATAGCTCCAATGTAGTATCATTAATCTTTTCTCACTCTTGATGACAGGTGACTGAACCTTGGTTAAGCTTCCGTAATCAGATTGCCTCCATCACTGTTTTTTGCTTAAAAGTAGTCTTGAAATTGGTATGTCAAATATTTAAGTCTCAACATTTATTCTTCCTTATAAACAATCCTTCAGGGGGAATATATGAATTATAAATACACTGAAAGAGAGGGAATGTGGGTTAATATAGAAGCACCATAACCTAATGGGAGAGCAGAATTCCTTTCTTTCATGTGATCTACAGAAAATGCCTCTGCCGTAGCAGTGAACAAACAAAATCCCAGAGCTCTGTAGAGCTCTACGATGTCTTTGGTATATGGTACAATGGGTAGTAATTTGGGAGTTTATTGAAGCAAACCAAGGAATGAATGGTGAAATCAGACAGGTATGAATGGCAGTGTTTAAAACATGGCAGAGGAGAGGGAGGAAGGTATGTATTTTTTTTAAGTGATTGAAACTCCTTATTTTTACTCCCCTCCTTTAATAATCCTGCTTATCACTTGTATGTTTTGTGCAAGTACAAGCAACCAGCTAAAGTTCTTGGTGAATACGCTGCACCTAGGAGAATGGACAAATAGCCTCAAGTGTTACTGGCAGTCCTACTAATCTTATCAGCTAGCACTGTGCTTTCTGCTGGAAGCAGTCAGCACTTGCCATCTGCAGACCTGAAGTATGCCACCACCTGCTTTGTTCTTGGACTAACTGGGCTTCATTGGTGTAGTGAGAGAGAGCAACCCCCATGAGTAAAATGCAGGCCCCTTTGAAGTCATGACTAGCATCCATCACAGTTTTTTCTTTCCCTCGTTTTTTCTCAAAGGAGAAATTGAGTGGATTTTTACTAAGTAATAGGGGTGTTAGAGAAGCAGATTGAAGACATGCATCTTTATACTTGGAGTGGAAGGTGATACGATTGAAAAAGGTTTTTAAGTTCTGAGGTAGTTCATTCCTCAGCCTTGGACCAATCCTTGAAAAAGTCCTGCCTCCTTTACAGACAACCTTTATACTTGGGTTAGTTACATGTGTTGGAGAGTGGAGTGATGGACTTAGTTTTGAGTTTTCCATGATCTTTCAGGCGTTCTGGATCTAAACCACTCAACCAACATAAAGGAGCAAAACCTTGACGTGATATTCAAGGGGCAGCAGGCAGAAGATGGGTTTCATATCGCTCAAGAACTGGCTTTATTAGGCCAGGTTTTTAAAGAAACTAAACAAACAAACGTAAAGGCTAAATTCAGTTTGTGATTTTTATTACCAAGTAGTGGGTGGAAGCAGTCCCCTTTTAAACTTGAAAGAGGTTTATCCTTCTATCTTACCAGTAGTTTTCAAACTGCACCCAGCAGTAGCATAATACAATGGCATTTGCCCTAAGAGTTACATTACATATTGAGGTGTTTGAGATGGACAATGAGTTTGTCACGGGAAGGAATGATCACATTTCGGTTATTACAAAAGGTTAGCTATTAGATGGCCATCATCTTTGCTGTCAATCCGGAAGTTCACCAGCAATATTTGCCTCAGGACATCGATTCTCTGCAGCATGCAGGTGGTCATTTTTCCTGTGGGATAATCACAAAATAGTCAGTTATTTTGGCATGATCTTTTAGGTACATATCTTTGAGGAAGTACCGATTTTGATACTGCATTTATTGTAATTCAAAATAGTCAGCCCAGGAGGACCTTTCCACATTGCAATGTTTGATACATATCTAACATTTTGAATTACAAATTCCTGTTTTTCTTAAGTTTTTGCCACCTACCAACCCGCATTAATCCCCCATTTAGTACAAGAAATATAGGAGACGGGTTTTGCCCCCAGAATATAAATCTATTCCTATTAACTATATACACTGTGAGAGTGTTTAGAGGCCTGAAGCAAAATCTCTTTGTGCTAGTGCTGTACATGTGTATACCTACCCATGCATAAAATACAGTCCTCGATTCCAAGACCTTGTCATTGTACAAAGCATTTGAACTTCTCATAAGTTGATTTCAAAGGGTTTTAGTTCTTGTATTTTTCTAATGTCAGAAAAGTGACGTAATCATGGTAGAGCAGCTTTCGTGCACTCTGCAAACTACAGTACATATAGCAGCACTGTACAGTAGCCAGTAGGAGCTCCAACGTAACAGCACTCCCAGGGCTCCTCAGCTAAACAACTAGTCTTACTACAAATGTTTTGTGTTCTCTTGTGTCTGAGCACAACAACAGAGAGAATCTTAGTTACTAAGCTCTCTTCTGAAAGTTGGTGGACAATGTGAAGTGTCTGCTTTCAAACAAATAATCAAATCCATCTGTAGAATTATCTTTAAAAGACAAGTAAAAGACACGCCCCCTGCCACACACACACCGCCATTTGGTAAAATGGATATAACACAATTTATCTGCCTTGGAAGAAAGAGCTCAACCCCCTCTCAGCTTGGATTTGAACCTTGGGCTCCAGCTGTTTCAAGGTCCTGACTATTATAAGTCAAACCAGACTAATAATTGCTTAAGCAACTGGATGGTATTTGGCATCTCAGAACACTTCAAGAGACATGTAACTGCTGAGGTCTCACCTTTCGAAGTTTCTGGCAGATAGTTCACCAGGTAAACGTAATTTCATTCTGGTTGATCTGTCCTATAATTTCATTGTACTTTCTGGTGAGGTCATTGGCTTTTCTGGTCAGGTGGGTCAGGACACGATACAAGCCTGTAAAGTGATGATAAAGCAGTCCTTCAAGATCCGCCTCCTCTCCGCTCTCTTGTACGTCTTCTCTGCTGGAGATTTGGTGTTTGCTCTCGGATAGAGGCACCAGTTGCCCCTCCACTGCGATTTTGATGGATTTCAGCTGTAGGTAATACTCATACAGGTCCCTGTTTCCAAAATTGCCAGTGGCTGTGCCCTCTTCTTGTTCCATATAGACCCCTCGGAGGAGGCTGGGAAACATCACCGCTTGTTCCATCTTGCGGATGGCAGAGAAGTACTCTTCCATAGTTGTGGTCAGTCGGCTCTGAATCTTGCTGGCTTTTGCAGGGCTTAACAGAGATGCAGGCTTGGGGCCTGATGGTGCTGAAGCTTTCCAGGCTGCGTGGATGACGTGATGAGGCAGAAATCAGCAAAGCGGACAGGTGGTTTTTAACAGTAGGGGGAAGGGGCGTGTATACCAGCTAAAGACACTCCTCTCTTTACAGCTAATTGCAACAGCAAGCCTCTGCAGGTCTCAACACCTGATGGGTAATCTGTTCAGGGTCAGCGTCAGGGCTGTATTTGCCAATTGGACTTCACCCAAAATGACCCTTAACTAAATCTGACAACTTGACCATGAGGCAAGAATTTCTCAGGTCGCCTTATCTTTCAATGACCAGATAAAATAATGGCCATGAAGATAGCACCTGATTGGAACAGAGCTTTCCCCGCTCTCCCACCCCCAAACTGGAAAAGCTGGTGCACAACGTGAAGGCTGCATGAAGCAATGCTCTCTCTGGTGTCCTAATTCATGAAATTTGCACATCACTCTCTCTTTGCTGGCAAGGTGAGTAACCTTGAAACCAGTGTTTCCTGTATGTCCTCAGATGAAAGGCAAAGCTGGGCTCTTCCTCTGGGGCATCTGATTTATATAATTGTCACAGTCAAAATACCAGACCTGGGAACCAAATTCCCAGAGCTCACAGGTTGGGGCTGGTGCGGGGGGGAGGGGGTTGCTGCTAACTGCAGGGATTAAAGGTGGGGCCCCACATTAAAAGTTTGCTCACCCTGATTTACTGCCCAAGTTCTCAACTTGCAGCCCACAGACCACTAGTGGCCTGCAGCTGCCTTGCAGGTGGGCCAAAAGGCTCAGGGCTTCGCCCGACCTACAGTAAAGAGCCTATGCTCGTGCTCCAGCCTCGCTGCACCTCCTCGCCCTGCAAGGTTCTTGTCCAGCATTTCCTCCCCATTGCAGGTGGGGGTCAGCCCCAGCCCCATGGGCCAGATCCGGCTTGCAGGGGGAAGGAGTGTGGGTCTGCATGCTGCCTCTTCCCCTCCCTTCTGCTGGGGGGAGCACAGCCCCAGAAACCGCTCTTGGAAGAGCTTCTCCGCTACCCCCATTGGAGCACACGGAAAATAAAGTGTTGTCTAGTGGTTGGAGCGGAAGGCTGGGAATGTACCATTCTTGATTCAGTGCTTCCTTGGGCAAATCACTGACTGTATTTGACTTAATTTCCCCATCTGTGTATTATGAATAACATATCACAGGATTGTTATGAGGCAGTCTATGGCGTCCTGTATTTGAAAAGCATCCTTTTGTAATGGGCAACTCTTTACTTAGGGCGTCCCAGTGACCTGTTTTCACTTGCCTCATTAATTATTCCCTTTGTGCTATTAAGAGCTGGCTAATAAATTTAGTCCTAACCTGGGAAAGAATTTTACGGCAGCACAAGAATTGTGTGTGTTGGATTGCTCCCACTGACAGAATTACAAAATCACAGCAAGAATGTCTCCAGGAAGTCCCCCAGAATAGCCCCTGGAATGATACTCTTGGTTTTGGTTTTGGTTTTTCATTTACATTGTTCATTTGAGATTTTTCTCAGTTATTCAAAAGCATGGTGCTCTTCTCAAAACAATCTTGCTTCTGATTTCCCAGCACAAGCACTCTTCATTGGCTAGAACCTCAGCTGGTATGAATCAACACAGCAACACCAATTTCACCAGTGCCCTCTCTGCCACTTTAGATTAGCTGAAAATCTGACCCAGTAGCATTAAATAAATTGACTCACTGATTACTAGCACTCACAGATTTTAAATTTCCCATTTTGAAAGGAAAAACTGACTCCATTCCATTGTAGAGCCCATAAATAATCATTTTTTCTATAGTTGTATAGACTGAGGTTAAAGAATGCAAAGAGTCACCTACTCCATCTCCCTGCAGGGCTTCTCCCCTAAAGCAAGGCATGTAAGGGCCACACCGTAAAGTGGTGTAAATTGGTGTCACTGCTGGGAAGCCAGTGAACTGTGTTAATTTACACTAGTGGAGAATCTGGCCCCTGTAATTTTTAGTTAGGTGCCTAAACAAAAATGGCCCACTGCTCAGAGGATGCTTAGGCCTCACTCCATCCACTAGTATCGGAGGGGTAGCTGTGTTAGTCTGGATCTGTAACAGCAACGTAGGGTCCTGTGGCACCTTATAGGCTAACAGAAAAGTTTTGAGCATGAGCTTTCATGAGCACAGACTCACTTACGAAGTGAGTCTGTGCTCACGAACGCTCATGCTCAAAACTTTTCTGTTAGTCTATAAGGTACCACAGGATCCATCCACTAGGGGTCCCTGAAGCCTCAGGATTTTACAAACTCATCCCTTGACAGTAGTGAAGGCCTGAGCCTGACTGTCAGAGAAACTCGAGATGGGCTGGCGCTGGCACAGGCTCGCTGATCTCTGGCGAAAGCATATCTGCTGTAACCTGCTATGGGCTACAGCAAAGGGTAGTACTTTAGACTCAGTCATTGGATCTCTTAGCATGGGGGCTGCTGGTTAGAGCCTACGAAAGCAATAGTCCCAGTTCCCGTGGCTTTATGAGTCTTGTGATACCTGGTGTCTTTCTGAAGCCCCTGGAGTCATGTGATGAGGCGAAAAATCTCATTGCTCGTTTGAAAAGAAATGTCTAGTCCTTGAAACTGAGAGGAAAGTGCTCCCCAGTGCCTCAGGAAATGGAAGGGAAACACCACCCTCCTTTGTACTTATTTGCAATCTCATGATAGAGGGGTTGGCCACACTGTCAGGACGTTGCGGCACCATTCTTGACTCTACCACTGCCTGATGTGTGCTCTCTGCCAAGGCCCTGGCTGTTTTCTGCCTCCATGTACCCGGCTGTGGAAAATGTAGAGTGTTAGCTAACGCTCAAGTGGTTTGAGAGCCTCTGATGAGAGGCGCAAAAGACTCAAAAAGGTGTCTTTTTAGTTGGATGCACAATTCGGCTCCAGCCTGTAGGGCTTACAGCACTCCCGAGGAGGCACTCAGACCCACATCTTCCAAGATGTTTCATGGTCTCACTCCTACTGAATGCAATCAGTTTCATGGCAGGGGGAGAATTTTGGGGGTGCTGAGTAAGCTAGCAGAGACCTGCAGGCCAGAAACCATAACACATTTTGTACTATGGTCCCTTGAGCAAGGGGATGCTGATGAGCAATTTCTGTTGCGGAACTGGAATCCTGCATTCCAGGGCATGCTGTCTGGGATCTGATGGCTCCCGCAGAACTTGCTTAGGGTGGATTGGCATTCCTTAATGGGGTTGGTGTTGTGTACCAACAGGGGTGGAGCTGATCAGTGGCTGGGATGCAAAAGGCAGGACTGGCAGCAATGGTTGTGATTTACTGAAGTTCAAAGCATGCAAGGCACTGATCCAGCATTCAGACATTCTTAGGATCATAGCATTGGAAGAGACCTCAGGAGGTCATTGAGTCCAACCCCTGCTGAAAGCAAGACCAATGCCAACTAAACCATTTCAGCCAGGGCTTTGTCAGGCCGGGATTTAAAGACCTCTAGGGAGAGAGATTCTACCATCTCCATACGTAACCCATTCCAGAGCTTCACCACCCTCTGAGGGAAACAGTTTTTCCTAATATTCAACCTACACCTCCCCCACCACAGCTTGAGACTATTGCTCCTTTTTCCATCATCTGTCACCACAGTGAACAGCCTCTCTCTCTTTGGAATTCCCCTTCAGGTAGTTGAAGGCTGCTATCAAATCCTCCTACACTCTTCTATAGATCAAATAAGCCCAAATCTCTCTGTCTGTCCTCATGAACCATGTGCTCCAGCCCCCTAATCATTTGTGTTGCCCTTTGCTGGACTATCTCCAGTGCATCCACATCCTTTCTGAAATGGGGGGCCCAGACCTGGACACAATACTACAGATGTGGCCTCACCAGTGCCGAATAAAGGGGAATAACCCCTTTCTTCAATCTGCTAGCAATGCTTCCACGAATGCACTCCAGTATACCATTAGCCTTCTTGGCTACAAGGGCACACTGTTGGCTCATACTCAGCTGTTATCCCCAGGTCCTTTTCTGCAGGACTGCTGCTTAGCCAGTCGGTTCCTAGCCTTTAGCAGTGCTTGAGATTCCTCTGTCCTCAGTGCAGGACTCTGCACTTGCCCTTGTTGAACCTCATCAGATTTTTTTTTTTGACCCAGTCCTCCAATTTGTCTCCCAGTGTATCAACCTCTCCCCCTAGCTTAGTGTCATCTGCAAACCTGCTGAGGGTGCAATCCATCAACTCATCCAGGTAATTCATTAAGATATTGAACAAAACTGGCCCCAGAACTGACCCTCTGATGTGCCCACACTGGAGAGGAAGCCATGGGCAGGGGAAGAGGGAGTTTTTTAATCCCACTTCAAACAGGGGTGATTGGGCAGTTGTAAGTCAAAAAAAGCCATAACAAAAAATCCACATGGGAGAAGCTCAAATACGAGGACTCTGGAACAGCGTCTGAAAACCAGCCATCCTGTGAGCAGGGTTTTGTGAGCTAAACAGCACAGTAACAACCAGCCTACCACATCTCACAGATGCAGCACCTTTCAGCCAAACAACTCAAATTCTTCATTAACACTGGTGATAATGAAGTGATAACTGACATCAGCAAAAAGTGGGGGTAAGAGAATGAAACCCACAGCCTAGGAACTGTGACCCCTTCAGGAGGCTGAGCCACCAGAGGAAAGCAGTCTCCTACTGCTACCGCGTTTGCTTAAACTGGGGGAGAGCTCTGCTGGGCTTTTGAAGGGCCTATCCTCAGATGTGGAGAGCTGTAAGCACCCGTGTTCCCTATATGCTGACAGCTTGGATGGCCACTCAGGAGAGATTCAAGTGCTGCCCAGCTGATTAGCAGAGCACCCACAGCCAGCAACTTTTGTTTCTACTGGTGGTGCACATCCTCACATGCCTTGGTGCCTATTACAAAACTTATTCTGCACATGGGTGGAAAGATTAAGGGGAACAGTGGTAAGTTCTCCTGGGTTTGGTTTTGCGAAATCCTGCTGAGGAGTGTTAGCAAAGTGCACCTTTATTTGCTAAGCTCTAGTTGTGGGTTTTTAGTTTTTTTTTTCCTGGGGGGCTCACCAAAAGTTATAAAAACTCCATGATCCACCTGCCACAACTGTTTTCTGCATACCCAGAAGATGAAAAGCCAGGGCTGGTATTCTGGAGTAGCAAACAATGCAGTTGCTTGGGGCCCCATGCCACAAGGGCCCCCACAAAGCTATCTGGGCTACAGTTTCAGCCCCTGATGGTGGGGTTCAGGCATTGGCTTTCTGCCCTGAACTCCAGCAAGTCCAACACTGACCCTTCTCTGGTTTATTTTTGTTGAGCCCCTGAAACCCACTTGTGCCCCTGCCCCCCCAAGAGGCCCCGGACTCTTTGTTGAGAACCACTGCTCTAACTAAAAGTTTGCAAGGATAGAGAGGTGAGGGTCTATCCATTCAATCCTGCAGCTTGAGGAACAGAGGCTAGTGACTCCGTAACAAAGACTCACTGTACAGAACAAACTTTGCATTTATATCAGTCAACAGCTTCAGGGTTACAAGTGGATTAAATCCAGGATGTTTGAAAGGCATAAGTTAGCCAGCCCCTCTAAGAATGGGATTTGGAAAAAATCAGTGACCTAGAAAATTCAGACGTGCCAACACACTGTTTTCCAGTCAGTCTCAATTGTTTATGTGTTAAGAGACTCACATAACCTCCTGCCTCCAAGGACATCTCAGGTTTCACTGCACTCAGATCTGTTAACTCTTTCTGCCTGGCAAAGAAAATCCAAGCACCCACACAAAAAAAAGCAACTCAGACATGGATCATAACTGAGGATCTCTGGGGAGATGTGCTTACAGCTCTGACCATAAGCTAACAGCATGTCACATTCCTCTGGTCTGTGTTTCATCATACCATCTAGACTTGGGCCAGCTTCACTGACAAGGTCACTCAGGTACATGAGTCATTCATGGAACTTGTGACTGGCTTTGATTAACCCTTTGCTGATAAAAGCTTTAATTTCAATAACTAGATACTCAGGGCAAATTCAAATCTATTTTACTTTGTGCTTCAAGCTTCTTTCTAGACCAAACTTTAAAGCCCAGTTCTGGGAAAGGTGCGAGGGCAGGAGGCAAACCCACACCAAGCAAAACCAACAAAGGAGTTGACAAGAACATTTGCAAATGGACACAGTCCAGCTGTGAGAATGATGCACAAAGAAAGAAAGCCAGACAGGATCAGGAGAGGACACACTGGCCTCACGCGTAACAGGTGAACCTCCAAAAATCTGGAGGAGAGATGAGGCCATATTGCAAGGTGCGGCTATGTAGCTGAATTTCAGCAATATTTTTGGGTCAGGTCTTGGATTCAGCATTCTCTATCCTTTAAGGATAACCAGACAGCAAGGCGTGGGGGGGAGGGGCAGGGAAACTGGGACACTTTTTAAGGGGGGTAGGGAGGAAAACTATTCCATATATATGAAACAAAGTCCCTAATAACAGGAGAATAGAGGGGTCCTGAAACTATCAGGCCAACTGGTCAACCTATCCACTTTGGAATTCATGTGAACCTCTGAGCTTTAACGATCTGTCTGGAAATCTTATTAGCATAGCTCCCACCCCCATCTCATGAGGTTTCTGAGGCTGCCTCACTCCAGCTACATTGGCAATACCATAAGCAAGGAATTTCTGGTACCTTCCAGCTTTAAGCTCAGCTCACTCTAGGTGTATGAACAACTGAGTGAGGTGGGGAAGTTAACCAAATATTTGTGACCTGTTAAAAAGATTCTGGGTTGAGTGGATCTTCACCGCTGGTCTTTTTCACCAGCTCAATTAATGTGTGTTTGAGCAGCCCAGAAGACACAGCAATGCACGGTCATCTGAGTGTTAACATGCTGTCCAGAGTGCACATGAACGATGGGATTTATGGTTCAGACTAACCCACCACTATATCTTTAAGCAGGAGGGCAGGGAGGCTGAAAGCCTAGAACAGCAGGGTGTAACTCGTTCAGCCAGACAGTCCTTGAATATGGCTGTGGTCCTGGGCAGACTCTGTGCACTGGGAGGGATTTTCTGGGGTTTAGCCACTGCACTGATATCACAGGCGGACGCACTGGGCACCCAGCCCAGGTCCACCTTGCCCCGTGCAAGGTGTTGTCTGCTATTTGCCAGAGGACTGATGAGTAAACACTTCCGTGTACAGGCTCAGCCCTCTGCTCTGTCTCACCTGTAAGGGTGGCACGGCAGCACCTGTGCAGTCTTACTGGAGTCCCACGCAGGAGCCGGGAGCAGACCTGAGTCACTGCACAGGAGCTGAGGGGGAGAGCGGGGGACCTGGAGCTAGCTTCTACCCCTTGGGCAGAAGCCAGCAGAGAGTCAGAGAGGAGCCAAGACCTGAGCACCAAGCAGCAAGTTCCTCGTATACTTCTGAGCCTCCTCTATCCTTCTGCCGGCAGGCCTGGGGGAGATGAGCATTTCATCGGCGCACAGATCCCTTGGGAAACAAGTCACGAGCAGCCTACAAACGGTGAGAGGACCTGGCAGTGTTGTCTGGAGGGGTTTGGGCTGTTTGTGGATGGGACCAGCACCTCCCTTTTCCCCACTCTGGATGTTACACTGCTTTTTGTCTGCTTCCCATTTCTGAGACTCAGGGCTCAGCCACCACCCAGAGGAGACTGCATGAAAAGCTTTTAGATCCAGTTTGATTACATTGTCCATTCTGAGCATAATGATGCCTCCAGCTTAGACACCAAGAGTCTGGCAGTGACACAGCCTGCACAGTGACTTCTACTCCTGAACGGGTGGGAATGAACGTGACTTCAACTTATATTTGTTGGAACAAATATGACACGGTCCCACACCAAAGGCTTTTATGTAAATTAGGTGGTCATGGGATAGGAGGAAAGATCCTTTCATGGATCGGGAATTGGTTAAAAGACAGAAAACAAAGGGTGGGAATAAATGGTAAATTTTCACAATGGAGGGGGGTAACTAGTGGTGTTCCCCAGGGCTCAGTCCTGGGACCGATCCTGTTCAACTTGTTCATCAATGATCTAGAAAATGAGGTAAGCAGTGAGGTGGCCAAGTTTGCAGATGACACCAAGTTGTTCAGGACAGTCAAAAGCAAAAGGGATTGTGAAGAACTACAAAAAGATCTCAGCAAACTGAGTGATTGGGCAGCAAAATGGCAAATGAAATTTAATGTGGGTAAGTGTAAGGTAATGCATGTTGGAAAAAATAACCCAAATTACACGTACTACATGATGGGGTCAAATTTAGCTACGACAGATCAGGAAAGGGATCTTGGAGTTATAGTGGATAGTTCTCTGAAGACATCCACGCAGTGTGCAGCGGCAGTTAGTAAGGCAAATAGGATGTTAGGAATTATTAAAAAAGGGATCGATAATAAGACAAAAGATATCATACTTCCCCTATATAAAACTATGGTACGCCCACATCTCGAGTACTGCGTGCAGATGTGGTCTCCTCACCTCAAAAAAGATATATTGGCATTAGAAAAGGTTCAGAAAAGGGCGACTAAGATGATTAGGGGCTTGGAAAGGGTCCCATATGGGGAGAGGCTAGAGAGACTGGGACTTTTCAGTTTGGAAAAAAGGCGATTGAGGGGCGATATGATAGAGGTATATAAAATCATGAATGGTGTGGAGAAAGTGAATATAGAAAAATTATTTACCTTTTCCCATAATACAAGAACTAGGGGACACCAAATGAAATTGATGGGTAGTAGGTTCAAAACTAATAAAAGGAAATTTTTCTTCACACAGCGCACAGTCAACCTGTGGAACTCCTTGCCCGAGGAGGCTGTGAAGGCCAGGACTCTATTAGGGTTTAAAAAAGAGCTTGATAAATTTTTGCAGGTCAGGTCCATAAATGGCTATTAGCCAGGGATAAAGTATGGTGCCCTAGCCTTCATAACAAGGGCAGGAGATGGATGGCAGGAGATAAATCACTTGTCTTCTGTTCTCCTTCTCTGGGGCACCTGGCATTGGCCACCGTCGGCAGATGGGATGCTGGGCTTGATGGACCTTTGGTCTGACCCAGTATGGCCATTCTTATGTTCTTATGTTCTTATAACATTTTTAAAAAACACCCAAATTTTCCTGCCCCTCAGGGTCCTAAATAGCTGCCAATAATTATCCTTGAAGTTTTAATTTGCAAAAACATCAGTGCCAGACTAGCATAGCAGGTTTGTTATAATGGTAAGGATACTTAGGCCTGGCTTATTCTAGGAAATCAGGTTACTATGACTGTGTCGATCAGGGGTGTGAAAAAATCCACATCCTGCCCTGAACGACACAATTAAATCAACCTAACCCCATCTGTGGGCAGCGCTAACTCAGCAGGACAGTTTGCCTCTTGAGAAGGCAGAGCCCCTATATGAACAGCTTCTTCACTGAACACTTCAGTGGCTTAGCCGCAGCATTTTAAGTGTAGATCTGCTATCGGCGAGAGTCCCCAGTAGTCTTACCCAGCTGTTATATAGCATTTCTTGTCACAGCACTTTGGAAAGTCAGTGTCTTTTCCCTATTTTACAGATCGGGAAACTGAGGCATGGCCAAAACTAGGTCTCCAGAGTCCTAAGCCAAAGCTCTCTCTGCTAGGCCACATTACCAAGGGTTACCAATTAGTGAGTCACCAAATAAAGATCATAAAATTGCTAAGAAAGCTGCACTAGTGAATGCAAATTGTGTTCATTTCCTTTGACAGAGTAGTTTGCTGTTGTCATTGATGACAAACCTTTGTAAACATTGTCTGTAAAAAGAGTGAAGACTCAGGAGTACAAGATCTTGCTTCCCAGCCCTTCTGTTTGAGCTTTGCTGGGCAGTGGGGTGAAATTGCTAGGTCTTAGGGGGCACTTACGGGGTTTGTGGGGTAGTGTAAAAACATGCAGTGAGGTTCCATTCTGTAAATATTGCTGGGGATTGACCTATCTTTCCTTGTTTCTGGTGTGGCCATTTACATCTCTGTAGGGTCACTATATAAAAGAGAGGACACCACCGAGTGGGAGCATATCTGGATCAGTATCTAACAACTCAAGTGGTATTAATGTGTTACAGTACGTATAGTACATTAATACCATGTGAGCTGGTAGCTACTGATCCAGATACACTCCCTCTCTGGGGTGTCCTCTCTTTTGAAAGGTCAACTAGGGTAACCCTACAGGTATGAAATGCTTCCCAGTGTGAACGACACCATTGGACACCCAGTCTCCTTTGGTGTAAATGACTATGCCTGGTGTAGGACAATGGAGAACCAGGCCCTTTTTATTTCACTGTTCTTTTGGAGCTATGCTTCGATGTAATCTTCATATTTCCCTAACAGATATTTTGGAGCATAAGCTTTCATGGGCAAAGACCCTCTTCGTCAGATGGCATCTGATGAAGTGGATCTTTGCCCACAAAAGCTTATGCTCCAAAATATCTGTCAGTCTATAAGGTGCCACAGGACTTCTTGTTGTTTTTGAAGATACAGACTAACTCGGCTACCTCTCTGATACTTGTCAAATTTCCCTGATGTTTTCTGGCTATGGGCTGAGCCTGAGCCCTGAACTAGCAAAGCATTTTGAGTTTGCTAGTGGCTTTGACGGAGCTGAAGCCCTATGTGCACAAAAAAGACCAGGTGAGCTACGCCAGGAGGTCTGTTCCTGGTGCTTTTCCAGTGGCTAGGTGTGGTTCCAGCAGTATAATGAATTGCACTTACATTCCAGGAATAATTTGGTCTGAGAACACAAACTTGCTTGGTGGCTGACAGCCATAAATAAATAGCCATGCAGAGAAGGGCGTGGTGTCACTTGTTCGTTAGACAGCACTGGGGGTATTATGCTGCTGGCAGAGTGACTGTGACCTCTCTGGGCATTGAAAGACCCCACAGCATTTTTCACAATAGTGGTGACATAGTGTGCAGAATTCAAATTGGTTGGTGTATTCTTCTTCACTTCATGGCCTAAACAGCTGGGAAGTTTTAGTAGGCTTTGCTGAACAACTGTTATCTTCCACCCAAGCAATGGCTGCATTTCAGTGGTATTTGAACAGCTAATCTAGTCCAGTTTGGGGCTTATAACAGTGTCCCACAATAGGTAAAACTAATTTGTTTTTTATTACTAAAACTTCACACAGTTCTTTTCCAGACTTGTAAGGGAAAGTGCAAACCAAAAGCAGAGGAAAATTAAACTTTAGTTATTAATACTGTAATAATCTTTGGTTGGCTGCAGGCTTACTGCTGTCACCTCACTGAAACATCACACTAGCGTGAAGAGAACTCAGCATTTCCTGTTCCTAAGGCATAGGACTCTCTCACTTTAGCTAATAGAGAATGCAAAGAAAGAGGATGGTCCAGCAGTCAGGGCATATGTCTGAACCCCAGAGTCAGTTCCATGCTCTGCCACAGGCTTCCTTTGTGGCCTTGGTCAGCTCACATGGTCTCTTGGTGCCTCATCTCCCCAACTGTAAAATGAAGATATTAGTGCTTCTCTTCCTGATAGGAGTGTTGTGTGAAGAGATCCACTACAGAGCATGAGATGCTTAACTATAATGGCAACGAGAATCATGTAAGTATCTTAGACACTTGGTTAGTGGCCAAGGTCATATGTGCGGCCTGTAAGACATTTTGTTCACTGTTGCTCACAAGCAGGGTTGCCAGATTCTGCTAGTGGCTGTCCATGTAGTTTTTCCTACCAGTATTAATAAAGTGGCTTGCACATAAACAAGAGCACGAAGCGGAGCGAGGTCAAGCAAGGTGCATGCTCTTGCATGCAATATTGACTATGAAAGCCACACACGCCCTCTGCATCCAAAGTGCTGCTCCAGTTCATCTGGCACACCCACAAATTCTGGGTACGCCATCGCAGTTAGCAAAACTGTCCTATTCTGGGAGACTGTCTTGGTTACGACAATCTTGCAGACCACGGAGCTGTAGGAGGACCATTCACTAGCTTAGATTGCCCATTGCTTTATTAACAGGATATAAATTAATACACTGAGTGGAGCAGCTCTGAGTCCATCCAGTTGAGGGCAGTGTCACATCAGCCGGCCCATTCTAATTTCTAACTGATCTGACATGTGGTATTGTCCCTCTGTGACTACAGGTGTCACCAATCGTGGAGCTGAATGTTGGTGGGGAGGTGTACACCACGACACTGAGCACCCTGAAGAAACACCCGGGCTCCAAGCTGGCGGAGATGTTTACGGGCCAGCCCAAGCTCAGGACTGACGCAGGGGGCCGGTTCTTCATTGACAGGCCAGGCACCTATTTTAAGTACATCTTAGAATACCTTCGCAGTAACCAGGTGCCCACCCAGTGCATCCAGGACGTGTACAAAGAGGCCTTGTTCTATGACATTGAGCCTCTGGTCAAGCAGCTGGAGGACTCCCCTCAGATTTTTGGAGAGGTGGTGGCAAGGAGGCAGTTTCTGGCCCGGGTGCCCAACTACAGCGAGAACATTGAGCTGATGATTCGCATCGCCAGGGCAGAGGCGGTAGCGTCCCGCCAGTCCAGCGTCACAGTGTGCGTGGTCAGGACAGAGGAGGATGCAGCCAAGTGCCATGACGTCCTGAACAGTTTGGAGACGGACAAGAAATCGGTGGTGAAGTTCGGCCCCTGGAAGGCGACGCCGAGCATTTCTGACCTGCTGGATTGCATTAAAATGGACATTGAAGCCAAAGGGTACAAGATCTCCTTCCAGCCCCACACCATGGAAAAAGGCTTCCGGTTCAAATCCTTCATCTTCTTCTACCAGTTTCTGTTCACCTGGTGGTAGCCAAAAGGAGCTGTCGGCAGTGATTTTGCAATGGTTGTTCAACTGAATAGACTTCTCTCGGGCCTGCCAACAGGGAGAGCAAAGTGGGCAACTGCACTGGGGCCTGGCGATTCAAAGGGGCCCGAGGCTCCTGCTGCTGCTGCCCTTTAAATCACTGCCACAGCCCACTCCACATGGCTCTGAGGGCTGGGGCGAAGGCAGGGCAGCGCTGAGGGCTGGATGTCCCCAGCTCTGCCCCTTCTGCCTGAGGCCCCCCCCTTCTGGAGGCACGGAGACAAGCCCCTCTCACACCTTGCCCCCGCGGCCCACAGGAGCTGTTGGCCCCCTGTCTTCTGTTGTTTTAATACAGAGACTCTCTACCTAGGGCCCTGGCTGCAGAACCTTTGGGAACCAAGCTGTGGATGGTGCTGTGGATGGGAAGAGAAGGACAGGCCAATGGAAGGATCTCGTGGGATGTCAGCTGCCGAATTCATCAGACATTAAGAACCACTATTTTAGTAGGTAGAATTGAAAAGAAGACTTCTGGTTAGAAATGTGAGGCTTTCTCATTCAACGTGCCTGGGCCTTCTGGGTCTTTCCGTCCCTTCTGCTAACTTCGCTGAGAAGTAACTGGCCCTGCAGCACCCAATCGGCTAGAGGAGAACAAGCTGGATTTCATTTTGATTTTTTGTCTGTTAGCAGCAGTGCTGTCAGCTATGACCAGGTTTCTGGCGAAACTGCGTGTTCCACACAAGTAGAGATGTGTGCCAGGTGTAAAACCCAGCTCGTACTATCCCAAACCTGAGTCTATTGTGTGCAGGGCTGGCTGCCCAGCGTAAGGCAGAGCAGATTTAAGACTGATTGCTAACAGTCCTGAAACCATAGGCAGGCAACATAGGATGCCCTAGCCTCACCCTCTTTATTCTGACCTCATTCTATGCAAGCAGCCAGGGATGTGGGTAGTGCAGGACCCTCTACACCAGCTCTGTACCATTAAAGTATCTCTCTTGCTCTGTGATGGGTGTCCTGGCCTGGGACGGAGTTCAGCAGACATACAGCCAGAAACTGCTGTCAGTGCAATTCAAAGCAGCCACGTAAGTGGATCTAGAAATGTTTCTCTTGCTAAATACGTACAATAAGAGGAAAAAAGAATTCAGTTTGGCTTCCAGATCCTATGCTGTGTTTGCAGTATCTGGGAAAAATCATCTTTGTAAAGCAGAAACTCAGATCTGAAGTGTCATTGAAAGAGAATAAATAGGGGAGTACACCAAATCCTGCGTCTGAATACAGCTTCACTTGAAGGGTTCCTCTGCACTTGGAGCTGGGGAATGTGCATGTGATTCCCAGCTCAAAGAGACATACCCAGGCTAGCTCTCATTGTATTAATGTCCTAAAAGTAAAATGCAGTGAGAGTGGCAGAAGGGGCTAACCACACCGAGGACATACCTATCCGAGACCTTGGAAATGTACTCAGGGTAGCTAACCTTCCTGCAGCATGCCCTGTTGCAGCTACACTCTATTACTGGTGGACTAGCTTAGTGAACATTCACACAGGTATGACCCAATCTCACTGCCTCAGCTGCAAATACAGACTTACCTACTGGTCTCTCAGGTGTAGCTGTGCATGATCTTCAGCTGAAGGAGTGTTATAAGCACATGCAACTTAGTGGTGGCTGGTGAACTTTGGGGCAGAAATGTCCAGGGCTTCCCCACACCCCAATGCCCTCCTGCACCCCAGAAGTCTGGGAGCTCTTCCCCTTAATTCCCATCCTGAATACTACTGGCCTCTGAGATCTCCCTCCTTTCACCTGAATGCTTCCCTTATCCCCAGCTCCTCTAAGCTCCTTCACTTCCTAGACTGGGAGTGAAAGATCTACTCACTTAGCAGCATGGCTCTTCTCCTGTGCCTCTGGCCTGTCTTCCTGCTGTGCCTCTTCCAGCTCCTTTTCAGTTTCTCCTGCTTCCCTACAGGCTCTGCAGTCAAAATCTGACAGGAAGCAAGCAGTGAGGATTTTGAGTGGGGTTTGTGGTGCTCGATTCACTGTCCAAGCTACTGGGTGGCTGCCATGTGTTGTCTGTCAAGCATTACACCATCACTGCCCTGTGGAGAGGGTCTGTGGGACAGTGAGAGCATAGCACCTCCGAGTGCTTCACAGCCACCCTAGCCTGTAGCTGTGCTGTGAATACTGGGCCTCAAACCCCCCCTCAGAATACCCCAGCTCATATCCTGACTGTGCAGTCAGTGTGTAACCACCCACACGCAGACTCAAACCGGGGAGCTCTAGAACTTAGCGCATGAGCCTTTCTTTACACTTTAAGCCAGAGCTCTGCAACCAACAAGCCATGGCACACTAGTGTTATGTGAAGCGGTGCTTAGTGTGCCTCAGAGCTGTGCGCTAGGACTTCTGTCTGCTGCTTTGCACACACCCTGCTGCTTGGCTCTGGTGAGTCACCAGCATTGAGTTAGAGTGCAGGGGTGGGGCTGGAGGTGCCTGGCTCTGGGGCGGGCAGGGATTGGGTTATAGTGGGGAGCTGGGGGTGCCTAGTTATGGAGGAGGGGAGGAGGATTGGCTTAGAGCAGGGGCTGGGGGTGCCTAGCTCTGGGGGAGGGAGAGGGCATTATGTTAGACCAGGAGCTGGGGGTGCCTGGCCCTGGGGGAGCAGGAGGGTATTGGGTTGTATATATTGGGGATACCATGAAATTATAAATTGCTGAAGTGTGTTACGAGGTGATAAAGGTTGCAGAGCACTGGTTTGAGCTAGAAGTCAGCTGGCTCTCAGCTAACGCTGTAGAGCAGTCTGAGTCTTTCCTATCTGTAAGTGGGCTAGGTGCCACTACATGGGACAGCAACGAGGGGTCCTGTGGCACCTTACAGACTAACGGAAATGTATGAGCATAAGCTTTTGTGGGCAAAGACCCACTTCGTCAGCTTCGTCCACTTATGCTCATATATTTCTGTTAGTCTAGAAGGTGCCACAGGACCCCTCATTGTTTTTGCAGATCCAGACTAACACGGCTACCCCTCTGATACTTGCCAACATGGGACAGTGAACCACACCGCTAGGTGTGTGGGTTACATGTGCAGGTGTCACTGTGCAGTAAAGAAGAATGCCTGGGGACTGCTATTAAATATGAATTGTGAGCACAGCAAATCAGGCTTCTGTAGCTTTACTGCATTTGCAGTGTGGATTTATTTTCTCTTGCGCTCCCTCTCACTCATTGAACTAGGTGTTGTACAAATAAAGAACAAAAAGGTAGGGTCTGCCCCAGAGGTTTTCCCATCTAAGTTGAATGTACGCTACGTGTTAATGTAGCACTATTTCACTGTTTTTATACGTGCCATCAGTTTCATCTCTTTGAGTGCTACGAATGAGTATGTGCACCAGGAGACATAATGAAACTCTATGGCAATTATTTAGATGGAAGAGTCTCAAAAGATACCTCCAACAACACGAACGCAGCTTTTCACAGCCCAGTGACAACAATCTCCACTTAAGCAAAGCTTCTTTTGACTTCAGTGAAAAACTTAGCCTGAAAATGGAGGTGCTCGACTGGGTTCTCTTCCTTTTCTTAAAACCTTAATATTCAGAAGTTTGTTTTTTATTTATTTTTACATTTCAGACAGATAGTGATTTTAAGTTATTAACTACTCCAGGGCTATTTGAAAATCAGGCTGGTTATTTTAGATTGAGGTGAGCAAACTTTTTACATCAGGCCCACCTTTTTGTCCCTGCAATTCCCCAGGCCTCCCCAACCTGTCTAATGAATCATTTCTGTTATGGTCGTATGGAAAAAAAATAAAACTTCTGGCATGTGCCAGTCTAAGTGAGTCAGCAACATAAACTGCAATGGTGCAAGGACAATGCACACAATGGGAAACAGGATACTCACTATACAGAGGGAGGCAAAGTATGTGTGAAGAGCCACCTTCCCCAGCCCTCTCCGGCAGCTATTAAAACAAAAAAATTCACTTGGTTTAAAGAGCCCTCCCAACTCCAGCAGTCCTGGGTAGTTCACGTTACTGTTTCAAGAGCCCATCCCAGCTTAGGAGAAAATAAACAAAAACAACAGAAGCTCCCCCTCTTTTCCTGCCCTCCCAGGCAGTTATTTAAATTAAACAAAAGAAATAAACAAAAGATCAACTTAATTGCACTTAAAAAAAAATCCTGGCATGAAGCAAAACACTCTTTTACATATATTAACATTTTTAACTGCTTCTTCTGGCTACTTTCAGAGAACATGTGGAGTTATTTGTCAAAACACATTGCCGAAAACAGTAACAGGATGAATTTCCCTTCTGTATTACTAGATTGAACTGAAACACTCTTTCTACAGATAAATTCACAAAGGAAGTTAAGTTACACTAGAAGTAAGTCATAACTGTGAGCATAGTCAGTAACTGGGATAATTTATCACAAGTTGTGGTGATCACTAGCAATTTTAAAATCAAGATATGGATGTTTTCTAAAAGTTCTGTTCTAATTCAAACAGGAATTATTTTGAGAAGTTTTATATCCTTTGTCATGCAAGAGGTCAGACTATCCTCTTTCTGGCCTTGGAATCTATGACTCTTGTGGTCACCCCACGCAGGCCACAACCTGAGGAAAAGACCACACAATATGGCTGGAAGGAAATAACAATATGTATCATCCTAGGAATAAATTCATTTGTGGCACATACATGGAAGCCAGTGCTGTACAAGGTGTAGATATAAAAAGCTATTTGTGTGGTAACAGAAGACCCAATGAAATAAAAACCATCTTTCAGGACATTAAAAATGTTCAGCCAGATCCTGAGCTCTGTGGACGTGTCCCAGCTGAGAATCTAGCATGGGATCCTAATCTACACTACAGGGGTCTATGGAAGCACACTTTTTAAAAATGATACACCAAACAGTCTAAATATTGAAGGGCTGCTTGGTACGATTCCCTTCACTGAGCTGGCATCACTGCTTCTCCAGCACCTACGATTGCAGCCCTAGCTTTGGTTTTCTTGCGGCTCACTCTTCCATGCACCAAATGTGCAGGATAGCCATGCATGTGAGACACAGCCGTGCATGGCTCTATGCCCAGGGAGTGGACACGCTGGGGTTAGCACCTGGCTCTACAGCCCATTGCTTTAGCCCACAGACCACTGACCCTCCCACTAGAAGGGTCCTCCAAGCAGTCCTAGCGTGGGCAGCCCCCGCGATGGGACCAGTGTAGGCACCGCCCCCTTGCGTCTGGCCTGAGTCCCACCCCAGTGACTGCGGCCTCATGGGGGAGCTCCAGTCCCATAGCCTTCTCTCTCGAGGCTGGGACTCACTGGCCATAGAGAGGAAGCTTCCAGCTCTCTAGGAACGACGGTTTCTCTTTCCATCACAGTCATTGTCTCTATGGTCTCGTTTCCGGGTGCCGCGGGAGGAAGAGAAGGAAGGTACGGTGGCTGAGAGGGCTCACGCCCCGCTGAAGGCGAACGGTGGCGGGGCTCAGCATGGCGGCGCACCTGAAGAAGCGGGTGTATGAAGAGTTTACGAAGGTGGTGCAGGTAATGAGCAAAGTCTCAAGCCTGGGGGGAGGGGGCGTGGCCCGTGCCCGGACAAGGCGATTCTTGGGCGGCTTGGGGGTTACAGGACAGCCTGCTGGAAGCGTGAGGTCTATCAGCGCGGGGCTTCCCAGTCCCGCCTCGGGCCCGCAGCCAGCTCCTCCTCTCTCCGGCAGCTCAGAGGGAAGTGAGCAGCTGCCAGGCAGCCCGGGGGGGTGGGGGGGGGGGGCTGGTTGTGGGGGATGTTGGAGGGCGCAGGGGACTCCCTGGGAATGTATATGTGCGGGGTGGGAGAGCTAGAGGGCCTAGGGGACACCCCCCCCTGTGTGCGTGTTGGGGGCTGGAGAGCTGTGATGGAGCAGCTGGGCCTAGGAGCTAGTGCAGCTGCCCTTAGGCAGGCTCAAACCTGTGACCTCTGAAGCTCATGGCAGGTGCTGCTACAGCTTGAGCTAAAGGCCAGCTGGCTCTCAGCTTGGGCTGTGGAGGACACTTATTCTTTCTCTGTGATGTGGTCAAGGTACCACTACATGAGATTGTTAACCACACTGAGGTGTATGGGTTACATTAGGAGCCCTAGGTCTTTTTTCTGCTCTGAGGCCTTGCCTTATGCCAAGGATTTGCCCAACAGCAGCAGCATGAGGAGATCTCGGCGAAGAAGCTGCGTCTGACCAAGCCCAGTAAATCGGCAGCGCTCCACGTAGATCTGTGTAAGGCCACTTCACCGGCGGATGCTCTGCAGTATCTGCTTCAATTCGCCAGGAAACCGGTGGAGGCTGAAAGTGTGGAGGGAGTTGTCAGAATCTTGCTGGAGCATTATTACAAGGTACAGAAAATAGGGTCGGGTGAGCAACCTGCGTGGCACTTAGAGCTGCAGGAAATGGAAGCAGTTTGCTATGGTGTTTTTTCCTCACCTGGTTGTTTTTGGAGAGATGTGTGGCTCAAGTGTTTGGTAGCAGAATCTGGAGTTCCTAGGAGTATGTTGGGTTTTGGCGTGAACCTTAGTCTTCTGCTAATGCTCTAAAAGTAGCTGTATAAATAATGCTTTGAAGTTGCTGCTTGGGATCTGAAATTTAGGGAGGGGGGGTGAACTTCAGAGCACCCAGGGGTGATGAACTTTAGGGAGAGGGGATGAACTTCAGAGCACCCTGGCTACTACTGTGTCCCAATGATTCCCATCAATCCACTGGGTTTCAAGGTCGTCTGTTACAGGAATCATCAGAGAGGTAGCCGTGTTAGTCTGTACCTTCGAGAACAGCAAGAAGTCTTGTGGCACCTTGTAGACTAACAAATATTTTACAGCATAAGCTTTCATGGGCAAAGACCCGCTTCATCAGATGCATCTTTTGTTACAGCAATACCCTCAAGTTCACCCATCTTTGTTTTTAAACTCCTTGCATTTGTATATAAGCAGTTATAAAATCTGTCAATATTTAGTTGTTTGTCATCAAGTGATTTAACTGAATGGGACTCCTTTTTGTTTGACTTTCTCTTCAGTTCCTACCTATACTTTATCAGCTTCTGTTCGCTTCTCCTTACTAGCATAAGAGTATCCTCTTTAATCCTCCCCTAAGGGATGTAGTTGTTTAAACTGCATGTTCCTCTTCACTTGTTGACTTTCCCCACAGCCTTTAGTTTAAAAGCTTCTCCCCTACCTGTTTAATTTTACATGCCAGCCATCTGGATCTGTTTTGGTTTTGATGGAGCCCATCCATTCTGTATAGATTCTTTGTTTCCCAAAAGTTTTCCCATTCCTTATAAATCTAAATCCCCCCTTCTAAGCACTGCCATTTCATCCATACTGTGAGACGCTGCAGCTCTGCCTAACTGGCCCTGTGCATGGAACTGGGAGCATTTCAAAGAGCGCAATACACGGTTGATTAGCGCTCTGGTCGGCAATTTCAGCAAACAAGCCAAGGAGCAAATTGACATGCAGAATGAACTATAGCAAAGCTCCATTCATCTGATATAATTGGGAATGGGCCCAGATTGGATAATCAAAAATTTCGATAATCTGGAGCATGGGAACCTGTGAGACTACAGTGTTGTCTACTGGCCACAGGAGAGGTCACTTATTTCTGGACTTGTGTGTGCTAGTTGTTTGGTTAATCTGGAGAACTGGATAATGGAGGATCAGATACACAGGGTTCTATCATACATTATCTCTGCAGATTTGTCCCTAAGGGTTGAACTCTGTGGAGATACAAAATTTGTATCCATAGCCAATCCATGAGCTTCATACGTGATCTGCAGATATAAAGTAAATATCCACAGATGTGTAGGTTCTGGTTATAAATTTTGGCTCTGCATCCATTCATGATCCACAATCGTGGTCTGCGGATATCCACGGATTTGTGAGGCTCTATTAAATGTCATGGTTGAGTCATACTAGCAGGGCAGTGTGTAGGAAGCTCGCAAAGCTGCTCTCTTGTCTCTGCTGTACCAGCTCTGGGGACATTCTAGTTCAGACTCTAGGCTGTCTGTTTGGCCCTTGTTTCCAGTTCGTAGCTTACTAGGAAATAAACAGTCCCCCAATCCTTTTTCAGGTCTGTTCTGTATGTTCAGACTTCGTTGTGAATGATAGATCTGCGCTGCAAACTGAAACTTTGCTTCTGAACATCCTCATGATGTTTCTCTTTTTACGTCATAATTATTCCCCTGTTGATGAAATCACAAGGGGAATCGCATTGGTCATTTTCAACCTACTACTCTGATATCTGTCACGGCATGACATGCAGAACAATACTTCTGGGATCTAATTTTGTGAATTCCATTGAGTCTTACCAAGTTATGTTTGAGATTCCTGTTACAACAGCTTTTACTCCCTTTCCAAGGTGCTTTGTTGAAGACTGTATCTTGCACTCTGTATGTATGTGCTCGTGTTGAGAGACCTTGTTCCAAAACTGTCATCAAAAGCATTAGCAACCATACCAAGATGGTGACTGCTACATGAATACCTAGATAGGTTGTTCATCTCAACATGCATCTTTCTGCTTTCTCTCATGTGTTATCTGTACATCTATCCCACATTGAACTCGGGTTAAGATTTTTAAGCCATATTGCTTTATTTCTACACTTGTACACTGGGATGCCAGGTGAGACTGTTTGGTGGCTTTTCCCTTACTTTTTATTGAAGTCTTGATGGAAACTTCTTTTCCAAGAATGACTTTCCAACAAATTGATGGAATATGTAACATAAGGAACCAAATATATCCTGGCCACATTCCGAGCAAGTCAATGTGACAGATTTCCCATAATGTGAATTTCTCTTCTTCATCTTTCAGAGGCAACAGTTGCATGAAATATGTCTGGGAAGAATCACTATCATTCCTTAGAATAAGGTTGGATAGCCTCTTTCAGAGTGTTACCCATCCATTGTCCAACTGAGTGTCCTGCTGACATCTTGTTAGGAGGCACAAGGCAACATCTGATTGTTTTAATTGGGCAGCAAAAAGGCAGATGAAATTTTATGAAGACAATACCAGATAACCTACATGGTTAAGTCCAAACCTAGGGTCTGATCTTTTATGCACTCTACAGCCACAACTGGGACAAGATTTTGAGAAGTGTTCGGACACAATAGTTTGCACTGTGGTGTTGTGGCCAGATACTCCAAAGAACTGAATACCCAACATGCAATGCTCTTTTCATAATCCTGTCACTTATTTAGATGCCTAAATGGAAATGATAATGTTTAGAAAATTTGGCCCATAAGAGCTCCAAGTTGGTTGCAGTTGAGCTTCGTAGACCCTTTTTGTGATTCGCCGACCTGGTGAGGAGTAGGAAAAGGTCTGTTTTCCTAATCCACTGCTTAGGGGTGGGGAAGCAGAGAGAAACACCTCAGAAATTTGTATTTGTTTAAAATAAACTTTGCAAGAATCATTCATGTATGTTTTAAAAAGACCTTTATTTGAAATTGTTAATTTCACTTAAATCAAGGTTAATGTATCTTATTATATGAGAACATGGGAGGTATTAGAAATTTATGTGAGCGTGTAGTGTATTCTTGAAAATCTGTTTCTCACATTATGGAGGTAAGTAGTTGAGTTGTACTGCATATTGCCAGAGTGTTCAGCATTTATTCTTCATGGCATAGGTTGGTCTCCTGCTAGCATTATCAAGTAATTGCTTACCATTACCATATTGCATTTTGGAGAGGATGCTTCTGAAGCCTCTGCCATTGGCCAGTGTTTCAGGCAGAACATTAAACCATGGAATCCCATTAATGTGCAATGTTAGTGAAGTTACAGTGTTCAAGGGGCTATGATTGCTTGGCTTCATAATGGAACCCTTGTTAGAGTTCTTGTCTCCAAAGGCTAAGTTAGATTTCTGTTGCGCCTGTATGGTAAATTTCTAACCATGATGTGTAAATTTCTAACTCTGCAGTCTCCAGACAGTCTGAATCAGTAACTCAGAAATATAGACTATTACTAATTTAAATAATGTGTTAATTTTGACACCTAATGATGATGACCTGATTATTACCAGAAATTTTCACTGCTAAGTAAATTGACAGAAATCCATAATTGATACACAAATGTGTCTATGGGTACAATGAGGAAGTTTTCTCCTTTATACAGAGACAGAAGACAAACATCTCCCCTGTGCTAAACCCCAAACTAGCTTTGGACATGTTCCAGGTGACAAAACTCCTTACCCCCTCTACCTGCCTTCAAAAATTCTCCATCGTTTTCATCAATAATTGTTACAGAACATTTGTGTTCATCAGTAAAAAGCTCTCCTGCATGCTTCAAACTGAAACCATTTGAGTCATCTGAATTTAGTATCAAAATAATGGAATGCTTTTTATCAGAGCACTTAGTCATTTCATATTCAGCGAAATATTTTGGAACATTCTGGAAGTTGCTAGGGAAATCTCAATATGCCATCAAATTTGGAATTGCTGTGTTGTAATAATTAGAGCAGGTGAGGAAGTTGCTGCAGACTTGATGACCATGATTTTTTGCTGTATGTGGGTCCTGGCCTGTGTTCACTATTTTATGACCTTTAAGCTGAGAAGAGAGCAGAAGAGACCATCACTTCTTTTATCTCTAGGAGAATGATGCCTCTGTGAGATTGAAGATTGCTTCCTTGCTGGGTTTGTTATCGAAGACAGTAGGATTTTCTCCAGACTGCATTATGGATGATGCCATTAACACGCTTCAAAATGAGAGTAAGTCACACATCAGACCCAGTTTGAAATAGAGGAAGAATCCTGTAGACTTTGTACAGCCTAAGTGTATGAGTTTGGGATTATTGTTGAGAGGTAACATTTTCCCCTCATCTCCATTCCCTATTTTTAGGATCAGTGGAAGACCTTATCATGACATTCTCGGGGCAAAAGAGGTTTTCAGCATCACTGTTTATCTTCACTGTAAAGCAGCAAACATTACAGAGAATATGTTCCTGCTGCAGAATCTCAGAGCCGTTGTTTTTTAATTGCTCAGTTTTGGGGGCTGGCCTTGTTTGTGAGTGGAATGCTGTAATGGAATCTTTGCTCACCTGTGCTGCAGAATAAGGCCCAACATTTGTTTTTCAATTTTCACAGAAATACCATTCCACTAGAACTGGTGTCTTAAGAGGGTGAAGGAGAAATCGCCCCCCATTTCTGACTGTAACAGTCTGTTTTAATTTTAGAAGAATTTCATTCCTCCAAGCAATTTAGGTAAAAAATATTCTTTGGGGGGTAGAGAATCACAGGTTACCAGGTTCATGTAGGAACACTAGTTCAGTTGACACAGGGACTTTTAGGCACTTTTGGACATTGCACCCCATGAAGACAGTATTTATGGAGTACGTACAGTGGTATATCACTACCTACATTGCAGGTAAACTGAGATCTCTGTAGGCTCATGAAATTAATATAGAGATACATATACAAATTAATATAGAGATCTGCCTTCTTTGACAGAGTCCCACCAAGTTCTTGCTCAGCTGCTGGATACCTTGTTGGTGATTGGAAGGAAACTCACAGAGAATCCGGCTGTCAGAATGAGACTGCTAGATGTAGCTTGCAAGGTAATGTAGTATTACTGATGAAGTAAATGTGTTTAAAATGCTAAATTCTGCTCCCAGATACTCAGGCAGCTTGTGCTGAAATCAAAGGAAGTTACATGAACATATCTGGCACAAGAGTTTCACTCTAACTTTTAAATATGCTTCATGGATGTTCTCAGAATTCTTATGGTTTGCAATGTAAAAAATCTACATTAAAAAAAGTATCCAATACACTGAAACCCTCTACATCTGAATTAATGAGACTCTTGCAACCCCAAAATAGTAGGAATTTCCTACCTGTTAAAATCATATTCATATTAGTTTTCATACTTTCCAATCTGACAGCGGCACTGCTAGGGGAAGGCAGGGAGACGGGACTCTTAGCCTGCCTAGCTGCCCGCATCTGTAGGCAGCTAGGCAGGCTGACAGCTGTAAGCAGTTTCATGTTTTGCCTAAGTCATGTTAAAGTGAGTTACACACAACTCGAAGTGTGCATTTTGAGGGTTTACTGTACATTTAGAACAAAACACAGACTTTTTGGAGATTTTATCTTAAGTGAAACAGTTTACTGCTTCAAAGGATAAAATACTAAGAAAAACATTTCTTATTCTATCCCATCGCCCAGTATTTGACAGACTCCTCCCATGGCGTCCGAAATAAGTGCCTCCAGCTAATTGGCTCTCTTGGATCTGTGGAAAAAGGTGCCATAAAGGAAGCCGAAAGCTTGGCTACCAAAGATGTCCAGAAGATAATAGGGGACCACTTTAATGACCAGGACCCTCGTGTTAGGACTGCTGCTATCAAAGCTATGGTAACTGCTTAAGTGCTGCTGCAAACGTACATGTTTCCTTGAGTTACTCCTCATACGTTTAAGCTGTTCTAAATTGAGCCAGAGTGTAAAATGCTGGCCAATACTGACCACTCCAACTGAGGCTTGTTGAAATATAGGATCAGAAGGTTACATTACTACAGTAACTTGAAAAATCCAAGAGAAAGTTTATGCTTAAAAATATTAATTGATGTTCAGCAATTGGTAGTAAGGCAAACCTTTTTCCATCTGGGGATGGAGAATATTCAAATAAACACTTCTAAACTTCTGAAAAAGAGGCAGCATTTATTACAGGATTTCAGTGGGGTCTGGTTGGGCTATCTGTTTGGTAGAAGTTGCTCTTTTACTCAATTTTGGTTGTATTTTTAATGGCTCTTTTTGCAGTTGTATTTTTATGATTAAATTGAATGTCCAAAGCTAGATTCTTATTACTAAGAGAATTTACTATCACAGCACAAAAGCCTCCAGCGTTCAGTGGCTTTACACCAGAAAGCACTATTTAGAAGCACTGATAAACCTGGGCCATGACTACTTTGCTACCGTATTAATACTTTTTCCTTGGTTTGTAAGTTTTTGTCTGCAGAGGGCTGTCTAAAAAGAAATACTTTTCTTTTAGATGACAGCCTACTGGATAGCCTTCCCATGTAGAGGAACATATATAATTCTGTCTTACTGTTTATACTTCAGAAACTCATACAGAGCTATAGTATTCTATGTAGAAATTGTCTGTGGTCGCTAAAGAATTTTCTCTAGCTTTTCTGGGTCAGTAGTTGAGAATGTTTTCAGGACAAGATTTTGTTGAGAATTCATGTTGTCAAGCACAACTTTTCAGTACACTGGAGAAAGCTAAGGCTATTGGAAGCACCAATGTATAAACCAAATATGATGGAGACAAACTGTGGTATAAAGTCTTAATAATTATTTATTATAATAAGATCAGAATATTTAATTCACCAGAGGCTATGAAATGGTTGAACATAGCAGAGAATCAACTACTATAATAAGCCGTTAATATGGGATTTAAGTCAATGATAATCAAATGTCTGAGAAAATAGCAATGAAAATTGACTGTCTTATTTAAAACCATGTGGTAATGAATCTGATTATTTTTCTCCTTTTTATAGCTGCAGCTACATGAAAGAGGATTAAAATTGCAGCAGATTATTTATAGTCAGGTAATGCCTTATTAAATATTGTGCAGGCTCCTTCTTTGTTTCTGTGACAAAGTAGTTGAAAAGGAGAAGAAGTATGTTCAAGTAGAGTGAGGCTATGGCAGGATGTAATTTGTTTTCCCAGTATGTGGTCAGGTTGTGTACGTTGGGGTGTGCAAAGTGGGGGGTGGGCCCCCTCATGGGGGCATGAAATTTTATATGTGGGGGGTGCAGCATGATTGGCTGCTGTGTCTCAGGCTCATCCATCTAATTAAAAGTGTGAAATATGTTACTGGTTTTATATCTGTGTATTCACATGTATGTACCAACTAATAACGTTTTTACATTTTGCATACTTATTTTATTACATGTGCCAAAGAGAGGTTTTTTTCATATGAACCTAAGGGAAATTTCCATCGGTTTGGATTACAGTAGACAGGTTGCAGGGGCAGGGGAGCTCTGCCAATTGCAGAGACAAAAAGGTGGGGCTTGACGTAAAAAGTTTGCTCGCCCCGGTGTATGTCATTGGCTTTAATTGCCTTAGCCTGAACATGCAAGTGTTTTTGAAACTCTTAATTTTCTCAGCTGCAGTAGGTCAGACAGGTATGCTTACTTTTGCTGGAGGAGGGAGAGGGTTGGGGAAAGGGTAAGGCATTTTAGTAATAATGGTGCTGATCCTGCAGTCTAATTTGTGCAAGTGAAACCTTGCACACATGCAGAGTTTTTAAAACATTGCATGGCCTGAGCCCAGGATGTCTAAAAGATTGTCTAAAGTTCCAGGACAAAGATGCTGATTTACAATTGTGCTCCTCTGGCATAATGGAACTCTCTACAGTAAGAGTAAAGCTCATCTGTGCAGGATGGAGAACTTTCTCCAGGGATCTGCAATGGTAGAATGAACTTTCCCAAGAGCCAAATACCGTCACAGACCTTCTGATTTCTGCTCCTAGTGCAAAGTACATTTTTGATCTGTTGTCTTGTGTAAACTCATAGCACCAGGCACATGTGGGGGTGGAGAGGAACCCTACCAAAACAAGATACTTTGCTGCATGTGGTTTGTCCTTTGAAGAGAGGATGAGCGAACAGACAACGTGTGGCAGGTCTGGTGTGACTAGGTTGAGCTAGCCAAATACATTTTGATTTGTAACCTGACCTAGCTGGTATGTGATAAAAGTACAGATTCTGTAAGAGAGTTCAATGGAAACTTAAAAGTAAGTCTGGTTCAGAGGTTTAAGACTAATATTTGGAAACCTTCATTTCAGGCTTGCAAATTGCTTTCAGATGATTATGAACAGGTACGCAGTGCTGCAGTTCAGTTGATATGGGTCCTCAGTCAGCTGTATCCTGAGAGGTAAGTGCTGTATTCAGACTGATTCAGGAAATTTTATGCAGGAGGGGAATAATAAACAGGCTAGTTCCGAAGGTTTTGTCTTTGACAAGTGCCTTATAGTGGTTTGAAAAGCTGTGTTTATTAAATACTTATAGCCTGATAAGCTAGAAGGGGATGGACATATGGTGCTAGATGACTTTTTTTTTTTTGTTCCTAAGATTCCTTGTCTTATACAATAGTAGTGCAGTACTGTTTATTTCAGGGGCCTTCAAAGTCTCAGCACAGTGACTTATGTTTGTACCTTTGTCTTGTTCAGCATTGTACCAATTCCTTCTTCCAATGAAGAAATTCGCTTAGTTGATGATGCATTTGGAAAAATATGTCACATGGTTAGTGATGGCTCCTGGGTGGTGAGAGTGCAAGCTGCTAAGCTTTTGGTAAGTTTCCCTGTTAATCTCATGTCTTCTTGTTAGAAGGTTGCAGTATGTTACTGTTTTTGCCTCTGTTTGGGGAAAAAAGGTTATGAGGAGAGTATTAATAGTCTCTTTCTTCACTGGATTTACTGCTTGATGCTGTGTCTGATGTCAGTGTCTAGCTAAACTGATTTCTACCACAATATTGAGGCAGTTCAGGGGGAGACAGGTGTGAGAGATGGAGCTGGTATATGTGCAGAACCATTCAAAAATAGCTTCCAAGCTGGGGATTCACAGCTGTTTTATTCTTTGTAGAGAATGGACTCCCCAGCATGAAGTGTTATTTATGGCCCCCAACTTCAAGCCCAGACATTTAGATTTCTAACTAGGACCAACTATAGAGAGAGAGTGGGGTGCAATAATGAATTTATATGTGGATAGTCAAACTTTTAAAAGTTCCTAAGTACTGCAGTGATAAGCACTATATAAGCTCCTTGGTCACTTGTGCTGAGGTGGGTCTATTAGCAGATTTTATTCTCTTACTTTCATAACCATCTTGGTTCTTCACATAATGTTTTATTTTCCCCCAGGGATCTATGCAGCAAGTTAGTTCCCATTTCTTGGAGCAGACACTTGACAAGAAGCTGATGTCAGATTTGAGGGTATGTGTGTGTGTGTGTGTGTGTGTGTATATATACATTTAATTTGATTATGTTTTCATACCAACCCCCACCCCACCCCACCCCACACGCATACTGATATAGCACAACAGGTATGTTAAAGATGAACACTTTTGTTTATCGTGTCCATGCCTCAGGGCAACTGAGAACTGATTGATTGTGACAGGCTGACTTTAACAGAGAATGAAGCCTAAACTACTTCAGTTTTTTCATAGAATTATGTATGACTAGGGTTGGAAGAAGCCTCAGGAGCTCATCTAGTCCAACTCTAGGCTCAAAACAGGACCAATCACAACTAGAGAAATTTTATGTTCTTGTAATATATTCTTTAGGCTTTTTGGGTGCGTCTACACTAGCCAGCTACTTCGAAGTAGCTGGCACAATGTCGAAATAGCACGTGTCATGTCTACACGTGCCATGCGCTATTTCGATGTTGAAATCGACGTTAGGCGGTGAGACGTTGAAATCGCTATTCCTATCCAAAGATGGGAATAGCGCCCTACTTCGACGTTCAGTGTCAAAGTAGGGTGTGTGTAGGCGATCCGCATCCTGTTACATTGAAATAACGGGGTCCTCCATGGCGGCCATCAGCTGAGGGGTTGAGAGATGCCCTGTCCAGCACCTGCAGGGCTCTGTGGTCGCCGCATGCAGCAGCCCTTAGCCCAGGGCTTCTGGCGGCGGCGGTGGCTGCTGCTGCTGCTGCTGCTGCTGCAGCTGGGGTCCATGCTGTGTGCACGGGGTCTGCAACCAGTTGTCAGCTCTGTGGACCTTGTGCTGTGCAGGCCGAGTGTGTCTGGGAGGGGCCCTTTAAGGGAGCAGTTTGCTCTTGCCCCAGAAGGGCTAGTCCAGCCTGCGACCCCATCCACAGGTTTTGCTGGCCGCTTATTTCGATGGAGAGTGGTTGTGTATGTGTGGACGCTCCGGATTTCCTTCCAGGGCGGCTCCTTTCGACATTCCCCGTTGCTAATTCGACATTGAATGTCGACAGCACCAGCCCTGGAGGTCATGTAGATGATATGCGTCGAAGTAGCCTATTTCAATGTTCTTACTTCAAAATAGGCTACTTTGACGTAGTGTGCTAGTGTAGACTTAGCCTTTGGGTTTCACTGAGAAGAGAGAGGGGTTAACATACATTCTTAACACCATCTTTTAGAGATTCTCTTATTTGTTATGAGCAGAAAGATTGTGTTCAAGTTTTGGGAATATGATACATCACAAGATCTTACAGGATCTGCTTGGTAGTCATGTCAAATTACTCAGTGGTTATAATTCGGACTCTTTTAATATCCTGACCTTGCAGTTGATTCATGTAATGACCTTGGGCAAAATCCTTCTCTTTGTCTTGTTTTTTCCGTCTACAGAATTGAGAGAAGACATCCATATATCACAAGGATGATGAGGCTAAATTGGCTAATTATTAAAGTATGATGAGATCCTTGATTGACTAGAAATTGAATGTAAGGCTTTGTATATGTACTGGGAAAATGAAGTGCATTAAGAAATGGATAGACATTTTGATTAACACATGGTCTCATGCCACTTAGTATTTAATATAGAGAGACAATCATATTAAAGTAGTATGGTTTAACTGCAATTTAGTAGGGGTAACCACAGAATCATGTTTAATGATAATATGTAACATGGTTTAATTAATATATCCTTTTCCCAGTATAAACAAAGCACAAAATATTGAGTAACTTTCACATAGGAGGAGGGTAGCTTTCATATCTCTTAGCAATTACATCTCTTCCTCCTATCAGTGTTGAAGCCTCTTGCTACATTTTGTTATGGAACTAGAGCAAACCAGTTAATTCATCAAAGTTCCACTAGCCTTTATAATACACTTGGATTGTAATCAGAGTATTTGTTTGCACAGAGGAAGCGCACTGCACATGAACGAGCCAAAGAGCTCTACAGCTCTGGGGAATTTTCAAGTGGCAGAAAATGGGGTGATGATGCACCTAAAGAAGAAATAGACACAGGTGCTGTGAACTTGATTGAATCTGGCGCTTGTGGGGCTTTTGTTCATGGCCTGGAAGATGAAATGTATGGTAAGTGTTAACTTTGTACATGGCAACAAAAGAAAGGAGGATCTGAATGTAAAGTCCGTAGCATACAGGATAAGGTAGCCGTCCAGAATTCATGTGTCCCAAAACAGATTCCTTTTTTTTTTTTTTTTTTTGGTTTATTCTAACAATTGATTAATATACTTCAAGGTTTTTTTTGTTTTGTTTTTTCCCTTTTAACATCTTGTGAGGGTGAGCAAATAGATTTTTTTCCTGCTTGCAAAATAGTCATGATATTACAAGGCTGAATTAATGTTAGCTCAGCCCTTTGGATAGGCAGAGCATTCTGTGATAGTGTACCCTGAAATCAGTAACTTTTATAAGTAGTTAATTTTGTTGAGTTAATTTAGTTAAAAGGTTTTACTGTGGTGGTATTTTTGCAGTTAATCAGAAGCATCAGGAATCACCCCGTGTTTTTCAGGAACTATAGATCTAACATGGTACATTTTTAAGTTTTAATGCCATGTTTTTGAATGGAAAAATAGAAGTATCTTAACAGGTCAGATTAAGTTGTGTTTTTTTTTCTTTTATGATCACCGTACACAAATGCTTGCAGAAACCAGATAAGAGAGTGGTTTTTTCCCTCATTTAATGAATTACATGCAGAGATATTTCAGATACCCAGGGCATTTTTATAACATGAATACATGTTGGCTCTTTGACCTTCCCTCCTGGTCTTTCCAGAAATACACATTTTACTGATACACAGGATACTTCTTTCCTTCTATGGAGGGATCACAAAGCTCTAAACAAAAAAGGTTCAATTCTGCTGTTGAAGCACACTCACCCTGAGGTGAAATGTGACTTTTCAGCAGTACATGAAGAACTACACAGCAAGCGAAGAAAGGATGTGAAGATATGGTAGACAGTTGAAATGGCAGGAAGACTACAGGGAGACAAAATGTAATCATCCAGACTGTTCTGTGACCAAGATTATGACCCCACTCCTGCAAAGTATGCCATGGCTCTCTAATAATTAACCTGTTTTCGTGTCTCACCTGAAAATACCTCTAGTATCACTTGCAAATGGTCTTGTGCTGTTCAGAACTGATAGTTAGAGTTAATGAATTCTACCTAACTGAACCACCAGGGCATCTCTAGGTGTTCATTAGTGGGCTCCTATCAGAAGCCTGACCTTTGCATAGTTTGAGGGTTGTCTGCTATGTAATATTACTTTTGATCAGAATTTATTAATAATCCTAAATAAGATTTTTTCCCCCTTCTTTCAGAAGTTCGGATTGCTGCAGTTGAGGCCCTGTGTATGCTGGCTCAGTCTTCACCTTCTTTTGCAGAGAAATGTCTTGATTTTCTAGTAGATATGTTTAATGATGAGATTGAAGAGGTGAGATTGCAGTCGATTCACACAATGAGAAAAATCTCCAACAATATTACGTTGCGAGAGGACCAGCTCGACACTGTGCTAGCTGTCTTGGAGGCAAGTGTTCTCTTTGGAAAGAGCTTCCCATGTCCACTGCCTTTGATCTCCTAGAATTTATTACTTTTTTTTTGTATGAAGAGTCAAGATATATACCCATATGGAGCATGGTTTAAATGTTCTAAAAGGCTATCTAAAGTTGGGTACTAAAAATTTGAGGCACTTAAAATCACTAGTTAGTTGTGTATATTTCTATACTGATTTATTATGCATGTTATGCCAGCTGAAATGTGGTGATTGATGCTTTATAGAGCATCTCTGATCCTAAAGGATCTTGGAGCACTTTGACTAATACTTTCTAACTTGGTAACTACATCGCTACTTGAGGATCAAAGCATTTGGCCTGCAAATCTTGCCATTTTGCTTAGGTACCTAAAAGTAAATTTAGGGACCTATGTTTGAAAATGTTGGCCTTTGCCTTTACCGTGATGTTTGTTAATATCACTGCTTTTGCCAGATGCTCCTATCATGTCTGTCTCCTCTTCTGCACACTCCATTGTGTGCTGCTTGCTTTTGTTATCAAACTCCTTGTATTTGCTTTCAAGTCTCTGCACAAGCCTGCACTTGTTCTAATGTCTTAACTTTGTGCCTCCCAACCATGAGAATAACCAGCCTTTTATAATCTTCTCCTACTTTTTGTTTCTATACCTTCTTCCTTGCTGCTGTGATTCTCTTTTAAGTAGCTCTTTAGAGCACGCTTTCTTTGTGAAGCTTTGTCCGCTCAGCAATCTTAACTTTAAAAAAGTTTGCACAGTCTTTTGATACTTCCAACTTTTGATCACCTATTACGCTATTTGTTTAGTTAGACTGAGATTCTTAATCACAGGAGTCCTGTTTCTTCTCATGCTGTTGGTGTAGAGCAAAACATAAACTTGAGAAAATCCACCCTTCAAATGCAGCTGTCTCTGGAATAGAACACAAAAGCTTTTTAGCAGTACACAGTAACACTATATAAGTACTTGTAAAGAAGATGAATAGTGTGTGCATTTGAAACTGCAAAGTGTCATTTTTCAAACTGGAATTCCACCATGGCGCAAGAGTGAAACACTTCTAACATGGAGGTCCAATACCTCAGTGGTTAGAAGTGTGTGACAAATGACACTTCTGGCAGCAGAGTGCCTCCTGAAGTGTTTCTCTGCATTGAAAGGGGGCTGCAGAATTAACAATCTGGAGTTCCATATTTATTGTCTCATCGGAGTCCAATATCATGCCTTGTACACCTCAAACTTTTAAAAAAATGCCCATGACTGCGAGCCTGTCAATCTTCACCTGGGAATGGAGGACCATGCTGGGCTCCGTTCATCCCACAGAACAGCAGCAGTAACAAATTTTGTAGGCCAGATAAGAAATTTGGTGATGCCTTTGCAAACCTATTTAAGGCTGCCTGGCACATCCTACTTCCACTGCATTAAATGGAGATTTTGCCTGTAGGATCTAACTTCAAGTGCTGAATAAATTGACACTTCTTCCTAAATGGCTAAATGTATTTTTCAGCCATCATCTGCTGGCCATTCAGTAGTTACTCAGCACCTCTAAATATTCACCAGAGACTTTGTGCTGAGGATATCAGTCAGTATATTTATAACTTCAGTCTCTCACAAATGGAGATGATTAGAAGTTTGTGTCCATGAAAGGACACACACATGTAAGTGAGACGTCTTGGCTGAGTTCAAAAGACAAGGCACTTGCTGCAGTCAGGCTGGACTGATGTTGCAGTGGGTTTTGCTGTAACCTAATGTAAACAGACATTGGATTTAGAGACCTTTTGAGAATAATTCTACAAGGCAAGTAAAAGGAATCATAGAATCTTAGGGCTGGAAGGGACCTCAGGAGGCCATCTAGTCCAGCCCCCTGCTTCAAAAATCCAACCATTTAGTACTTCATCTTTTCTTACATCCTCTGTCACTAGGTTACCTCTCTCATCCAGTAACGGCTCCACACCTTCTCTGATAACCCGTTTATTGTTAACATGCCTGTAGAAACCCTTCTTGTTACTCTTCACATCCTTTGCCAGCTGCAGTTCCAATTGTGCTTTCACTTTCCCGATTACTCCCTGGCATTCTGCATCCATAAGTTTATACTCCTCCTTAGTCAACTGTCCACACTTCCATTTCTTAAACGCATCCTTTTAGAGTTTAAGCTGACGAAGGATTTCCCTGTTAAGCCAAGCTGGTTGCCTGCTATGTTTGCATTTCTTATTATGCAGCGGGATGGTGTGTTCCTGTGCCTGTGCCTTCAGTAAGGCTTCTTTAAAATACTGCCAGGTCTCTTGAACATTTTTCCCCTTCATCTTCATTTCCCAAGGGATCCTGCTCATCAGTTCTCTCAGGGAGTCTAAGTCTGCTCTTTTGAAATCGAGGGTCTGTAGTTACTGCTCACCCTTCTTCCTTTTGTCCAGATCCTGAAATCTACGATGTCATGGTCACTGCAGCCCAGGTTTCCACCCACTTCTATTTCTCCTACTAGTTCTTCCCTGTTTGTGAGCAACAGGTCAAGTTGTGCATGGCCCTTGGTTGGTTCCTTCAGCGCTTGTACCAAGAAGTTAACCCCAACATTCTCCAAAAACTTCCTGGATTGTCTGTGTGCTGCTGTATTGGTCTCCCAACAGAATGATTAAAGTCTCCCATGAGAGCCAGGACCTGTGATTTGGAAGCTTCACTTAGCTGTCTGAAGAAATCCTCATCTACCTCATCTCCTTGATCTGGTGGTCTGTAGCAGACACCAACTACAACATCACCTCTGTTACTTCTTCTCTAAGCTTAACCTGAAGACACTCAACTGGATTTTCTCCCTCCTTATACTGGAGCTCTGAGCAATCATACTTCTCCCTAAAAGAGAGAGCAACTTCTCCTTCTCCCCTCTCTGTCGTTCCTAAACGATTTATAACCTTCCATGACCGTGCTCCAGTTATGCGAATCATGCTACCAAGTTTCCATTATTCCAACCACCTCATGCTTCTTTGACTGTGCCAGCGCCTCTAATTCTTCCTGTTTGTTCCTTGGCTTGTGGCATTAGTGTACAAGCATCTTAGAGAAGTGGCTGATTGGCCCACTTTCTCCTCTTCACCCAGGAAACCAGCTTGATTGTTCCTTCCTCCTTTCCCACTTACCTCAGGGCTTGTGTCACCGTCCCCCAACAAATCTAGTTTAAAGTCCTCACTAGGTTTGCAAGCCTGCTCACAAAGATGCTCTTTCCTCTCTTTGTTTGGTGGATCCCATCTGTTCCTAGCAATCTCTGTTCATGAAAGAGAATCCCATGGACAAAGAAACCAAATCCTTCCCGGCTACACCATATGCGCAACCATGCATTTACCTCTGTGATTCAACAATCCCTACATGGACCCCTTCCTTCCACAGGGAGGATAGACGAGAACACCATTTGTGCTCCGTATTCCTTGATCTTCCTTCCTAGGGTTATGTAATCTGCCATGATCTCTTCAAAGTTGCTCTTAGCTGTATCATTGGTTCCTACATGGAGAATCTACATCTTTAAAATACATAAAACCACACATACACATGCACACTAACCTTTAGAGCACTTTGGTTTTAGGATTCCTCCCGAGATATTCGAGAAGCACTTCATGAACTCCTCTGCTGTACCAATGTCTCAACTAAAGAAGGCATCCATCTTGCGTTGGTGGAGCTGCTGAAAAACCTAACCAAATATCCTACTGACAGAGAATCCATATGGAAGTAAGTATGATTTTTTTACATGCTTCTTCATTGTCTGCTTTTCCTTTTCATATTTATTCTAATAAACAAGCCATAAGCCCTCCACCCCACCCCACCCCAGTTGTGCCAGGTTGGTGCCTCCAACCCTGCCTTCTCCTGCACCCTCCTCCCTCCTGTCCAGATCCCACACTCCCACCCCCATCCTGCTCCTGCACCCTCCCTTCCAGACCCTGAACTCCCACCCCACTCCTGCACCCTTTCTCTCTTCCAGACCCTGACCTCTAGCCCACTCCTCAGCAGCACCCTCCCAGACACTGAAGCCCTCATTTTTGGTCTCACCCCAAAGCCCCGGGGGGGGCCCACAAAATCTACTAGCACTAGGCCCCAGAAGAGTTACTCCAGCCCTGAGTAAGCCCTGAGCCTCAGTGCCTCCCTCCCCACCTGTGGGGCTGGAGCTTGAGGTGAGTGTCTTTTTTTTTTTTTAAATCCTCTGCTTCCAATCTGGGGGCCCTCATTTGTGAGGGTTGGGGGTTTTTTGTTTGTTCATTTTTTTCTTTGCCTCTCAGTTGTGTGTGGACCTGCCTGATTTTTCTGTGGGTCAGTGGCTCCCAACCCTAAAATGGTACCCTTCCCGTGCTGCACATGTTCTGAACAGAACTTTTTATTAGCATTCGTCATGTTGACTTCCAAATGGGGATTTTACCTGCATACGTGCCTGGCTTCTTGCATACAGGATCTCACTAAGGGCCATCCTAATGACCAAATTATAAACAACCATTTGTAAAGTATTTCTCTGGTTTCCAGTACACCAATCCCTCACTGGACGAGTACTTTACTTACGAGTACTCGCTTAAATGAAGGACACACATACTTACCTTTGTTCAGTAGATGAGTGAACTCTCCGTGCTAATACAAGCCATACCTGCCTCCCCATGGCTCCAACCCACCACAGCCTGAAACCTCACCAGCCCCGCAGCCCCAACCTGCCGCAGGCTGACCCCTCCCACTGGCCCCACACACCCAAACTGCTGCAGCCTGAACCCCTGTCAGCCCCACATCCCCAACCTGCCATAGTCTGAACACCCCATCCCTGCCGGCCACACATTCCCAACCCGGCACAGCCTGACCCCCCTGCCAGCCCTGCAGACACAAACCGCCGCAGCCTGAACCCCCGCCAGCCCCACAGCCCCACCCTGCCATAGTCTGAATGCTCCACCCCCTAGTGGCCCTGCAGACCCAAACCACTGCAGTCTGAATCCCCCTGCCTGGCTGTACACCCAACCTGCAGCAGCCTTAACCCCACTCCCACCCGCTCGTCCCACGGACCAGATCCAACCCACCAGAGACATAACGCCCCCAAATCCCCACTGCTGTCTGCTCCATGGACCCAATACACCACCAGCTTTTAACCGTCCCTCCCTCTCATGGTCCCAAACTGCCCTCCCCAACACCCCCCCAAACCAAAGGTTCACTTAACCTTTCAAAAGCTACGCCACATGCTGCCACTCATTCCCCGAGTTAGGAGCACTAGGAACCAATCAGAAACTTTTACATGTATTTTAATGGGAATTTAGTGTCTCTCTTATGAGTTTTTGCCTACGGGCAGAAAGTTGGGAACCACTTATGCTCGTATAGTGAAGGATGAGTGTACAGTTTAGTTCAACCTAAAAAGTAACCTCAATTAAGTCATATATTTCTGGTTGCTTAAAAGTTTCCCCTGAATATTAGCTTTGTTTCTTTGTTTCTGGATCCTGTTATACTTGTTGGGTGTGTGTACACTTGCATTCCTCTTTTGAAAGGCATGCAAATGAGCGGAATTGAAAATGCAAATGAGGTACAGATTTACATATCTGAGACCTCATTTGCATATTCCTATTTCGAAAGAGCTTCTTTTGAAAGGAGAAAAGCAGCGTAGACACTGCTCTTTTGAAAGTAAACCCCATCTTCGAAAGAATCCTTCTTCCCTTTTTTATGGAATATGCAAATGAGGTGCCAGATATGTAAATCTGTACCTCATTTGCATTTTCAATGTCACTTACTTGCATGCCTCTTTCAAAAGAGGCATGCAAGTGTAGACCCACCCTTTGACAGCTATGTTGTTTATGGGCACACTGTGTTTTTGGGTGGGGGAAGGATTCTACTTGAGGTCCATAAGAAACATCGATTTTTTTTTTTTTGTGAACAACACGAGTTGCTTTTCATTTTTAAAGCAGAAACAACAGGCAAGTTAATACTATAGAATATGTGGATTCAAACTGAATTAAAAACAAAATCCTCAGAAGCATTTATTTTAAACTGCTTTTTCTAAAACCCTCTAACAGCATATCCTGAGTTTTTATCAAAAATGTTTGTAGAGATGACATGATTATCAATTCATTATTTAGTATTTTACATAATTTTTATAACCTAGCAACCTAAATTGTGTGGCATTTTGAAGAGATGTAGGAAGACAGATTCCTGCTCCCAAAGTGATTAAGATTTAAGTAGATTGCCTTTATTGTCATGTGTTCATTTTTCTAGTTATGTGTTTAAAGCTTTTTTACTTTTGTAGGCATTTGATGGAGTCCAACAAAAATAAGTTACTTCTAGAAAGAATTAATCTTGGCCATTGGCTCTGTATTCACAGTAACTGTCACACTGGGACCCTGATTTTGACTGGGTCCTCTGGGGACTGTTGTAATATAAATATGCAGTTACAGTAATATTTGTTTTGTGAAATGTTTTAACCTGTTTATTTTCAGGTGTTTAAAGTTCCTGGGAGGTAGGCATCCTACTCTGGTGCTTCCACTGGTCCCAGAACTGCTGAGCACACATCCATTTTTTGACACCCCAGAGCCTGACATGGATGACCCAGCCTGTATCTTTTTTTTTCTTTTCTTTATTTTGGTTGGATTCCTGACAGAAAGTCTTTGTTGGTTTGTAGAAAACTTATACACATTTTTCTAATAATAAAACACATTATACTACTTCAGACTAAAGGAAACTCTTTCAGCTATTTCAGTAATCAGTGCTGTTGTAGCCATGTTGGTTCCAGGATATAAGAGAGACAACTTCTGTTGGTGAGAGAGAGACTCTTTTGGGTTAGTTAGTTTTCCAGACCTGAAGAAGGGCTTTGCATAAGCTTGAAAACTTGTCTTTCTCATCAACAGAAGTTTGATCAATAAAAGATGTTATCTCAGCTATTTCACTGACCATTGTTCTACTCTTAGTTTTATTATCCATCTATGGTGGGGTCAGGTTTTGAAATAACTGTGCTGTTTAGCTGAAATGTAGCTCAAATTAGTCTTTTATCCCTCTGAAGTAAATAAACCAGGTACATTGCAATTTGTTATGCATGGGTCTGTCAGATAAATCCTTTAAAGATCAAGACCTGAATGAATCTTAAAGATCTTTTAGCACTTCCATTAAGCAGAGGATTACCATGGATCACTTAACTAAAACTTCCCTTTCCTCTGCTGTTCAGCCGCTCTTGTTGATTGGTGTCTTTTATTCCAGAGGTAGCTAAATTATATTAACTGTAAGGTTAGTTTTTGGGGCTCTTTAGTTTCTCTCACATTATCTTTAATAAGTTAATAGTTGCACTAGAACATCTAAAGCACTGTATGTGCTGTGTGTTATCATAATAAATGATAATGGAAGATGCTATAGAAATTTCTACTCGGTTGTCATCGAAATAATTGCAGACACAATTTTGTTTAAAAGGCTAGGGAATGCTTAGATTTGAACTAATCTCTCCCCCTCTATGGTTTCTCATGCACCATTCAGCTGAGTTTCATGTACAACTATAACTAAAATAAGCCCTTTTAGGAATTAAGGAGAGTCTGAATTGAATGTACGGAGGGATTTATGTCTAACCCAGTGTTTCTTAAACTACATTCTGTGGAACACTGGTGTTCCATGAACAACTTGCAAGTGTGCCGCGAGTGTTTGGGAAAATGCACTGATGGTGTATATTTTCTGGTATTAAAACCAGATACAATGTTACTTCTTCATTGCTGTGATGCCTGATTAAATTACTTCATTTTGTTTTAGCTGCGTATGTTGCTGTTGGTTTGGTGGGTTTTTGTTTTTTTTTTTTTTTTTGGTTGACCAATTTTTTAAAGAAAATTTTCGCAGGTGTTCCACAGAAAAATACTCTTTTTGGTGTTCTGTGGTCTCAAAAAGTTTGAGAGAGACAGGTTTCTGATCAAATGGTTAATTCAAGCAATCGAATACATTTGTCCTTTGGAGTAACGGCTTAGAGGAGTGGTGGGCAACGTGCGGACCATTGGGGCTCAGCCAGTGGTCCACCAAAACCCCCTGGCTGCTCTCCTCCCCCAGTCACCTCTTGGGTATCAGAGTCTTGCATTTCCTACTCCTTCCCCTCCCTACCAGCACTTTCAGAGGAGCAGCAAATTACCTGATTCGTACTCTTGTCCCCACTCCTTCCCAGAGCCAGAATGCTGCAAATCAGCTGTTCATGGCATTCCAGCTCTGAGAGAGAGTGGGGGAGGAGCCAGAACAGAGTGTGAATCAGGTGATTCATGCACTCCAAAAGTGCTAGGAGGGAGGGGGAGAGAGAGACGCATGTTAAGTGTAATTCTCTGGTGTTCAATAGGCATGTTGGGGAGGGGGAGCTGCAGTGGGCTGTGGGCTCTTGCAACCCTCTGACGTGAAGGAGGGCCACTCATGCAACCCACGCACAATTCGGGCTTGCTCTTCCCTTGCTTAGAGAAGTTGGGTAAAGAGGACTCCATTTGAATTAAATGGTTTCTCTTACTCCAACTAGTTTATACAATCTTCTTCACATTACTTCCTAACCAGAAGTGGTTGCTGCTGATGTTGTCCTTGCACTGCTCTCAGTGGAGTGTACTGTAACATAGTACCTATGTTCTATGTGTTTGTCTGGGCAGAGAGCTGTTTGGGGTTTTTTGTCCCTGTTGTACAGAACTTTATAATCTGCAGCAAAAGAAGCATCCTAAGTGTCTTTAACTTGCTATGCATAAGGAATCTAAAAATTACCTTTTTTTCCCCTTAACGTCTCACATCAATAGATATTGCTGTTCTAGTTCTTATTTTTAATGCTGCCAAGACTTGCCCAACTATGCCAGCACTGTTCTCGGATCATACTTTCCGACACTATGCTTATCTTCGTGACAGTCTCTCGCATCTTGTCCCTCCATTGAGAGTAAGTTGAGGCTCCTTGGCTTGAGCTTCAGTTGTGCGTTAGCCAACTCTTCTCTGTTGTTGTGAATTGTTAGTGAGAACGTTGTTCACTTGCCACTGGTGCAGTTTTCTGTTTTCTGAAGACTGACTTTCCTTAACCATTTGCTTTCCTTCAGTGGGGTAAATGCTGCTATATTTGTGAAATGTGTGTGGGAAATATTAACTCAGAACAGTATGGATTTTGTAATATTTTGGGGTGCCTGAGAGAATAATCAATGTATTTTTCCGTATAAAAGAGAAGAGTATAGCCTACTGGATAGAAAAGGTGATGAGGAGGCAGGACTCCTGAGTTCTTTTCACAGCTCTGTAGGACCTGGATGAAATATTCCCCTTTGTAGGGAACCTGCAACAAGGCCCATGCTTGACTTCAGTTCTACTTAAGACCTGTACTTGTGGATATGATTGCTCCTTGATGCTGTATGTCTCATGCCAGTGTTTCACAACCTTTTCTTTCTTTTTTAAATAAAATGCCCTTTTCTAAAAAATAAAAATTATAAGTACCCCATATTTCTCTGTCATGTACCCCTAAGGGAGCGCATGCTGCTGGCTAATAAACGTGGACCTAAGGCAATCTGAGGTCTTGAAACAAGCACTATTCAGCCTTTGCAGATTACTGTACCCTTTGCAGATGTCAGGTTTGTTTTGCATACCACCAAGTTATACTTCACGTAAACTACTTACTAACAAAAACATGCAAAAATGTCAAGAAGACTACTACTGAAAACTTGGTGACTTTCTACCATCTTAGTAGCAAATAAATGAATTGAAGTAGAAATGTTGTACTCACATTTAGGCATAAGAAGCAGTAGAAACAAATCATTGTCTGAATTAACTTTGAGATTGTACTGCCAATATTAGTGTTTTTTATGTAGCCTGTTGTAAAACTAGGCAAATATCTAGATTAGTAGATGTACTCTCAGAAAGACCTTGTGTATTCCAAATGGTATATGTACACCTGGTTGAGAAACACTGCCTCATGTCCCAGTGGGCTAGTGTGTATCCTTTACGGGGGGCAGAATTTCACTATGTACAAGCTTGGCAAAGACACTTAACTGGTACACTCCCCGTTTTATAGAAGGGAATGCCTTCCTCTGAAGGATTGAAGTTTAGTTGTATGGTGCATGGCTATCCTTGGATGGAGGGGTCTCTGGAACTGCTAAGTGTTGAATCATGAGGGTGTAAAACTGAAAGCTTAAATGCAAATTGGGAATGAGAAAAAGATGTTTTCCCCCCTTTAATAGAATTCTTGTTTAAATGGTGAGGCTCAAAATTGTGACAAAGTGAATTTTATCATCTTGATTTAGCATGTTTGTTTTTCCTTTTTTTCCTCAGTTACCAGGTAGAAAACTAGTATCCTCCCCTGTTTCCCCCAGTGTTACCCCTCACGAAGATCCTTCCCAACAGTTTCTGCAGCAGAGTCTTGAGAGGGTTTACAACCTTCAGCACCTCGATCCACAGAGCACCCAGGAGCTGCTGGAATTCACCATTCGGTAGGGCTAAGTCCTTTTAAACGCTCTGAGATTTAGTGATGAAAATAATGAGTTAAGTGTTATTTGTAATCATTGTTGGGAGAATTGTTATAATTCCCAGCTCTCTGAAATGCCTGCTGTTGTTTCATTTTCCAGTTTAGGCCCTGACTTTGAACCTTCTTCTGAAGAGAACATTATGAAAAAGATTAGGTCCATATGAAGTGAAATGGTTCTTCTGAGACCTATTCCTACCCTTTTGCAATTGACAGCTTTGACAGTTTCAACAGAGACATTGGGAAAACTTGCACTTCACAGAACAGGAACAGCTCAGGCAGAGGATAAATAGGACTTTAGTCTCTAGAGCTGTCAGTAATATCCACAGGTTCTGCATGGTGGCCTGCTCCTCTTGACCTTATGATCTGCATACCTGTCCCTTTTTGTTCAATTTTTGTTCCCTATACTCCATTAATTTCTGAGTTTTATGGCTCTTCACTCATCGGAGATGCAGATTTCCACTGCTTAGTGGGTTGTGCCCATTAGTCCTAGTCATCAAACAGTGTGGTCTTTTTCACTACATTCACAGGAGAGATTTTGCCCCAAATAGGTAACATTATTATGCTCTACAATTTGCCTTGGTATAAATAAGAACTTAGTATGGCTTTTTAATGAAGGATTTGTGCTGGCTTTTCCATTTCCAATTCATCTCCGTCAGTGTCTCCCAAATGGTGTTCCATGGAACCCCAGGGTTTGGCAAGGTGTAAATAAGGATTCCACGAGAAAATTCCATTACAATAGCTGAGTCCTCTGCAGCTCCCAGCCCTGCCGCCAGTCAGACAGTAGAACTAAATTTAATTGGTTTTATAGCTGGCAGAGGGGTGGGAGGGATCTGTCCGTTAAACCAGCTGAATTCAGTTCCATTATTTCAGTGTCATCATGGCAGGGAGCTGCAGAGAGTCCCTCACTTGCACCTGCTACCCAAGTGGCCACACCCTTCTGTTGGGCGTGGTATGGCTCAGTCCCACCAGTGGAACACCTCAATTTTAGCCTCCTTCCACTGGGTGCATGTGGCTGCCTGGAGTAGGCTTCCCAACTGATACTACGGATGGGTTAGTCCATGGAGCTGGTTTGGGGATGAGCCTGGTTTGGAGTTAAGCTGGGGAGTGGGTTTGCAGGATAAGGGATAAAGCTTGGGGACAGGGTGTGGATTTGGGGGCTGAGGTGAGTAAAGCCTGAAGATGGGGGATTGGTTTGGGGTCAGTAGGGGTAAAGCCTGGGAATGGGATTCTGCAAATTCAAGTTTTAACAGGGTGGCCAAATAAAATTGGGAAACACTGATCTACTGAGTTGCATGACCAAAAGACTTGGGAAAATTTTTCCGTGTGCCTTGTCTCCTGGACTGGAAAAGGATCCTTAGCAGAGAGGCAGAAAAGCACCGGGCAGTGTAATGAAGAAGATGTCAAATGTGGATGCAGCATTTCATACTGGTTTATTTTCTCTCCCAACTCCTCATGGCTACATGGACAGCAAAAAGAAAAAAAAGAAAAACTTTACAGCTACCCATTGTAAAGAATAAATAGTGTGGAGTTCATTATATAAACCACGAGTGCAAAAGCTAGATGATGTGTTCCTGGTCCCCAGCTGTTCAGAAGCTACTGCACACGGAACAAAAATCCACTTGGGAGTGTTTTAGAAACTGAATGTGGTTGCTATACGTAGGTGATTTCTTAGTAGAATATCTGAAATCTCTGAAGCACAATACATCTGTGAGTGCTTCCTTACACTGGTGACAAGACACACTTCTAATTTGTATATGTGGCAGAGGGCCACGTGTGCAATTTGAAGAGAGCTTGATAGGAGACAGAACAGCTGTAAATTAGGAATTAATGCAAATGATCTCTGTATCTGCCTTTTTGCTGTGACTCCAGGCAGTACTGCTGTCCAAGGACAGTACTAAATTCCTTATCTTCTGGCTTTTTTGGGAGAAAGAGAGGTCGTTCTGTACTTTTTAAAATATGGTGAAATAAATTTTAGTTATGCGTACTTTTGGAGGTGGACAAGAGCTACGGCCTCGACTGTTGACTAGGGAAGGGTAAAAAGGTTCACAGGAGTAGGTTTCCTCCTTTTGTGTAATAACTGTTAAAGGGAAGAAGTTTTCATCTCAGTGAAGTGTTGTTGCCTTGTGCTCAGAGCACATGACTGAGAGTGAAGGTATTACAGATTTTTTTAGCCAGTCACTTATCCCTGATATCCATGTCTCTGTTTCTCTGTCTCCGCAGTGTGGATCATGCTTACCTTGCAAGGGTATGGAGGAACCATAATGTTTATACAGAAATAAATATTAACTTGTCAACCACAGAAGCTTTGAAGATTGAGTGTCCTGTTTATTTGGTGACAAGTATCAGAGAGGTAGCCGTGTTAGTTGGTAGCTTCGAGAACAACAAAAAGTCTTGTGGCACCTTATAGACTGAGATATTTTGGAACATAAGCTTTCATGGGCAAAGACCCACTTCATCAGATGCATGGGTGGGGGGGGTGGTTTCAGAGGAGTAAATCCATCAACCTCATGAAAAAACTTGCACAGATACAGACGAACATCATTTTCCTCTCCACATGCAAACAGAATGACATCATATCAAAAGGACTGAAGGTGAAAAACCCACTGAAATCAATATACTACACAGATTACTGTGAGATTGTGCCACACACTCTCTAAGAAACTGAGGAACCACCTAATCAGCATCCTGTACAGCAAACAGGAAAACATCAAAAGAGAGCTCTCAAATCTGGAGACCCTCATAAATGAACAATCTTCCACACAAACCTCCACACGGCTGGACTTTACTAGAACAAGACAGCAGATTTACAACACACATTTCTCTTCTCTACAGAAGAAAAAGGACTGTAAACTATCTAAACTCCTACTTTCCACATGGGGCTACAATAGTGGTACCCCTAACTCACCCAGCAATATTGTCAATCTATCCAACTACACACTCAGCCTGGCAGAAGAATCTGCCCTTTCTCGAGGACTCTCTTCCTGCCCCACCACCCCACAAACTTGATACAGTTCTGTGGTGATCTGGAAGCCTTCTTTTCCCATCTACAACTCAAGGAATACTTCCAACATGACACTGAACAATGCACTGACCCACAGGTACCCTCCCACCTATGGTACAAGAAAAAGAATTCCTTGTGGACTCCCCTTGGTGGTCGAAATGACAAACTGGACCTATACATAGAATGCTTCCTCCAGCGTGCACAGGCAGAAATTGTGGAAAAGCAGCATTGCTTACCCCATAACCTCAACCGTGCAGAACTCAATGCCATCAGCAGCCTCAGAAACAACTCTGACATTGTCACCCAAGAGGCCGACAAGGGAGGCACTGTTGTCATCATGAATAGGACAGATTACCAAAAGGAGGCTGCCAGGCAACTCTCTAATACCACATTCTACAAGCCTCTGTCTGAGGATCCCACTGAGGAATACATAAAGAAACTACAGCATCTGCTCAAGACCGTCCCTATAAAAACACAGGAACAGATTTACACAGACACACCCTTCGAACCCAAACTAGGTTTGTTCTAATGGCTGCCTGAGATCCATAAAACTGGGAATCCCGGACGCTCCATCATCTCAGGCATTGGCACCCTCACCACAGGATTGTCTGGATATTTGGACTCTCTACTTAGACCCTATGCTACCAGCACCCCTAGGTTTCTTCGAGATACCACCGACTTCTTCAGGAAACTACAGTCCATTGGTGACCTTCCTGAAAACACCATCCTGGCCACCGTGGATGTAGAGTCCCTTTACACCAATATCCCACATGAAAATGGACTCCAACATTACGAACATTATCCCTGATGAGACCGAGGCACAAATGGTGTCAGAGCTTTGTGACTTTGTCTTCACCCCAATTATTTCAGATTTAGGGACAAATTATACCTTCAAATCAGTGACACTGCTGTGGGCACCCACATGGCCCCACAGTATGCCAACATTTTTGTGGCTGACCTGGAACAACGTTTTCTCAGTTCTCGTCCCCTAGTGCCCTTCCTTTACCTGTGCTACACTGATGCCATCTTCATCATCTGGACCCATGGGAAGGAGACTCTTGAAGAGTTCCACCGTGATTTCAACAGTTTCCACCCCACCATCAACCTTAGCCTGGACCAGTCCACACAAGAAATTCACTTCCTGGACACTACTGTGCAGATGAGCGACAGTCACATAGATACCACCCTATACCGAAAACCCACGGACTGCTATGCTTATCTACACGCCTCCAGCTTCCATCTGTGGCATACTACACGATCCATTGTTTACAGCCAGGCACTGAGGTACAACCATATTTGCTCTGATCCGTCAGACAGAAACGAACATCTACAAGACCTTTACCAAGCTTTCCTCAAACTACAATACCCACCTAAGGAAGTGAGGAAACATTGATAGAACCAGATGGGTACCCAGAAGCCACCTGCTACAAGACAGGCCTTGCAAGGAAAATAAGAGAACACCACTGACCATCACATACAGCCCCCACCTAAGGCCTCTCCAGCACATCATCAGTGGTCTGCAACGCATCCTGAACAATGATCCTTCACTCTCACAGACCTTGGGAGGCAGGCCTGTCCTCGCCTACAGACAGCCTGCCAACCTTTAAACGAATCCTCACCAGCCACTACAAATCACAAACCAGTGACTCTAAGCCTGGAACCAGCCCCTGCAACAGTCCTCGCTGCCAACTCTGCTCACATATCTACACCAGTGACATCATCACAGGACCTAACATCAACTATACCATCACAGGCTCCTTTACCTGCACATCTACTAGTATAATATATGCCATCATGTGCCAGCAATGCCTCACTGCAATTTACATTGGCCAAAATGGACAGTCTCTCCGTAAAAGAATAAATGGACATAAATCAGACATCAGGAACGGTAACGTGCAGAAGCCTGTGGGAGAACATTTCAGTCTCCCTGGACACTCAGTGGCAGATTTAAGGGTGGCAGTTCTGAAACAAAAAAATTTCAGAAATCAAATGGAGAGAGAAATCTCTGAGCTGCAATTTATTTGCAAATTTGACTCCATTAACCATGGATTAAACAGAGACTGGGAGTGGCTTGCAGTTTACAAAGACAGTTTCTCAGGTCTGGGTGTTGATAGCTCCCCATTAGATGCTGACAATGACTCACATCCCCCTGTCTGATCTGACTTGTTTTTTCCTCTTTTGATAAGTACTGTTGATACTGGGCCATTTCCACCTTGCTGAATATATCTTGTCAGCTCTGGCCCTCCCCCTTTACTGGGACCTCACTCTTTAAATACCCCTCTGAAACCACCCGCCCCCCACTAATGCATCTGATGAAGCAGGTCTTTGCCCACGAAAGCTTATGCTCCAAAATATCTGTTAGTCTGTAAGGTGCCACAAGACTTTTTGTTGTTCTCTGTTTATTTGGCTACTATCAAGGGAAGATCTCCCTCCCATTAGGGTCCTGGAGGCAAAGTGAACATGATATGGTAATTGGACTGCGAGGAGTCTGCAGTTCTCCTTTGTCCTTCCTTTACCAAAGAGAAGGATGGATGTGACCGGCTGCATAAACTCCAAATTGGTGTTATTGCAGTTGCACCTAAGGGCATGTCTACACTTACTGGGAGATCAGACCTGTCATGATCAATCCCTTGGGAGTTGGTTGAAACGCTCTGTGAGTCAACTTTGTGTTCTTCTCTAACATAGCTATAGCAGAGTGATACAAGAAACCAATACAATAATTGAAAAAGAATCTGGAAAGACTAAATTACAATAGACAACGTATAATGAAAAATGAGAAGGGTGGGAGAAGATTGATTTCTACGGAACAGAATATAAGGTTTCTGTTTTAAACAAAATTTGTGTTTCTTTTAAAATTCCCTGTAAGCTGAAGTAGTAAAACTCTCTATTCAGTTAGGAATTGTTTACACAAACATTTAGTACATGATAAGGTGGGGTGTGAATCTGCAACCCACTCAGTGTCCCTAAGGATCCTGGTGCTTACTAAAAGTTCATTGGTGTGCATTGATTTATCTCTCTTCGAAAAAGGAATAGATTAACATGCACTACTGAACCTCTATGCACATTAGCAGTGTCCAGACTGAAAATTTGTGCATTACAGGTTTATAGGGGGTAGAGTTTCACCCCAGTTTATCACAGACAAATAGTGTTGTAGGTGTGCCTTTAATTTGCTCTGTCAGCATAATCTGTGCAGTGGGTATGACTGATGGGTTTTACTGGTATTTGAGCCTGTTGTATGCACATTAAGTAACTGGCTCTTGTACCTCAGATTTACAAAATGGCTATATATTTAAAATGCAACTAATATAGTAGGGTCTCAACATTTGCTAGGGTTCTGTGTTCAGAACCTCGTGAATGTTGATTTTTCGTGAATATGGGGGGGTGGGGACCCGGGGCTCCAGGGGAAGTGGTGGCTGCCAGTGCTCCTGCCCGGGGGCCCTGGGGAAAGTGGTGGCTCATGAGTAATTGAATTCGCGAGCATTAAGTTCACAAATTGTGAGACCCTACTGTATTCCAATTAGAATTGGCTATATGAATCTAATTTGTTCCAAGCTACTCCTTCTAGCTAGCATCAGAAGAAAGATTTCCCGGCAGTTTACTACAAATTGGTTGTTTGCAGCTGTGCGAACATCTGGAGTGTTTGCATAAACCTAGAGTCACCATGATATATGGTTCCCACTGGGATGCAGATTAATGCAGGATGACAGACTAGCTGCTTCTCATGTCCGCCTATAGGAAGAGGGGAGAAGCTAGCAGGTCCTCCCCCAGATGCAGGCTTCTCTTCCCTATATATTTCTTTTAATGGGAGTGTTTACAGAGGTGGGCATGAGATAAATACTAGAATAGATAGTTGCATCATTGCCCCTGCTGAAGGATTTGGAATGTGTTAAAATTGACATCTTACCATCTCTTTTTTACAGTGTGTTGTGGTTTATTGCATCTGATTTTTTTTTTCACTTTTTCTTACTTGCTCCAGGGACCTTCAGAGGCTTGGAGAACTTCAGTCAGAACTGGCAGGGGTGGCAGACTTCTCTGCAACTTACCTTCAGTGTCAGCTGCTCCTCATCAAGGTTAGGCTTCATCTCTGTGCTGAGAGCATAGAATCCAATTGTTGCGATTGGTGGTGTGTATTTGCCAGTACAGTGTTGGGCAAATCTTGCATTTCCCATGTTTCATGTGTGCTAGTGAGTCTAACCACTTCTGAAGTCTACTTTAGAAAAAAAAATTATGGTGAAATCCCGAATCCAATGGTGTTCTGAGCACAGGAGTGGGAGTGAAAGGATCTTTGAATTTTGTACCCTGATCCTATAATAGTTGCCATTTGGGACTCTATTAATCAGAAGAGGGTAGTAAGATTCTTGTCCCAGAATCAGACAGATTAGAATCAAAACTGACAATTTCAGTATCTTGTAGGGAACTTCAGGATGTGTGTCAAAGGCACTCAAATGCAGAGCAAAATACAAATTTACCCACCTTTATTAACACAGTTTAAAGTGACAAGAAAGCTCCCAAGTAATAAAATTATTATAGTATTAGAGAGATCTTATATGTTATCTTCTCCATAGCGTATGTTCACTTATATATGCATATCACCAGATTTCCAAGAAATGGGTAAGAGACAAAGGACCAGCCCGTTTTCTGGTATGCCAAATGTGCCAGATAACCTGGTTTCCTAATGCTTGGAGATAGTTTGTAGCACTAAAATATTGAAGGGTGGAGAACTAGCTCACTTTTCATGTGGGTCCTTGCTAAGATTCTTTGTCCCATGTGGAGTTCACAAGTAATATCTGTACAGACGAAACTGTGGATCTTCAACACAGATGTGAAGAGTGTGCTCTTGTATGGATGTGAGACCTTGCGTGCCAAAAAGACTTCAATCACAAACTACAGACATTCATAAATAGATGCCTGAGGTACATCCTTCTCTTCAAATGGCAAAACTTTGTCACAAATGAGGAGCTTTGGAACAGAGCAAGACAAGAACCACTTGACGTTTGTGTCAAGAGAAGACAGTGGGGGTGACGAGCCCACATGCTGAGAAAACCATCATCCAGCATAGTCCGTCAAACTCTCAGATGGAACCCACAAGGAAAACGTGAAAAAGGAAGACCTCAGACAACGTGGAGAAGATCTGCTGAGACTGAAGGACAAGAACTGGGGTGCTACCTCCTGGGGTCAGCTAGAACTTTTATCCTGAGACAGGAAGGTGCAGAAGACTTGTAGATAACGTACGCTCCACTTGGAGTACAAGGGTTTAAGTCAAGTAAGTCAAATGTTCCTAATATAGGGCCTGGAAATCACCATGCGTATTTATACAAATATCAAACCTTCTCTGTCCATACTTCCTCACCCTCATAATGGTGGAGTTCCTTCACCTGGTCGGCTAGCATGTTAATCCCTATTTACTCATTACTGTATTCCTAAAGCAAGTTTATTGTTAAACATCTACGAAGAATCCTATCCTAAAATATCCAAGTTTAATATCAGTTCAGGAGTACAGTGGTTGCCTCATCTCATGTTATGCTAACTTTTCTCTTAAGCAAGCTACCTTGTTTCTTCATCTGTAAAACAGGAATTTTTACCTGGCTTCCGGTGATGTTGTGAAGATTAATTTAGATTCACTATAGAAGTGCAGCGCATGAACGGTTTGCCAAAGCTTCCCTTCTAGAAAGATTACTGTATTGCCTAGTAATATAGAGAATGAGAAAATGGGAAAACTTCATTCTTCGCTCTGTGTGAAATTGCCAGTTGGCTTCTCTCAGTGCTAGGCCAGGCAATTCTCCTTGTGAATGTGTAACCGAAGGAAGGTGTTATAGATAAACAGACACAGCTTGATGCACTAGTCAGTAGCTGTGTCAGCAGCTTTCTGCAGAAGCAGTATGTGCTGCCCGTGCAGAGAATTGGGGCTTATTGCTTTAACAAATTCTCTTACTCCAGGGGTGATTCAAATGAACCTATTTGCATTGGAAAAGGGGATATGCTACCTGGTCCTCCTGCAAAAATAAGTTGTTCTTTTTGTACACGACGAGTGGACTCTACTTGAAGGTTTGTTCCGGGGAGTGAAATGCTCATATCTAGGTGAGAAGATCCATCACAGAGCAACATGGAGAAGGCAGCGATCTGCATGAAATCATGAGTAATTTAGAATATATGGAAAAATGGTACAAATTAACAGTGAGACCTGTCCAGTGCCACATCATTCCCTTTCATTAGGAAAACAATACTGCACTAATGTATTTTTTGTGACTGAAGAGATGCACTTTGGAGCATATCCTTCCCAGCGTCTTTGGGATCAAGAGGTCTCAGATGTAGCTGAGCGAAAGCTGTTCCTCTGTGGTTGGGGCTGGTGGGCCAGGCTTCTAAGTGCTAGTCTAGGTAGTGGACACCCTACATGTTCTGCAGTTTGTCTCCCTGTTTCCATGCAGCTATATGGACGTGAGGAAGGGTTAGGAGAATGGACAATGAGGGGGTGAAACATGGCGGTCCTTCCTTTTCACAAATAATCAGAAAACATAGCTATTTTGGTGTCAGTGGCCGTGATTATCAGTAGTCTTAGTAACTCAATACATCTTCTCCATTGTTATTTTTGATGGGGATAGAGGTGTCGGGCAATATTACGGGGATCTATGAGCTTCTGAGAACAGGCTGTTGCAGATGCCGGAAACTTGATGAGTTCCTGATCCTGCTATGAGAAGGTGGTGATCGTCCAGAGTAGGGAGCATTTGTTGTTTTCCCACTATCCATATCCTGTACCTCTAAAGAATGCTTTTTACTAATGGTATTCTGGCAAGTAGCAAATTCATTTATACTTGGAGTATAGCTTTTACATATGGCACCTATGGAGGGGCTAAGGTGTATTTATTTTACTTAATTTAATTTTACTTTAATTTTTGCTTCTATTTTCTGTTTTGATCGTATATTTAAGTCTGGAGAACGCGTTTTCCAGGAATGAAGAAACTGTCAGTGCTGCTTTTTGACCAGAAAGGAGGGGGTTGTCTGGGAGATACAAAGCACTCCCACCATCTGTGTTGTTCCCAAGCCCTTTGTTTTCACTTTTAAATTAGTGTTGGCCACTTATCAATATTCCATGGGTTTCTTTTGTAGGCCCTCCAGGAAAAACAGTGGAATGTGGCAGCTCCTCTCTACCTGAAACAGAATGCTTTGGCATCAGCTGCTGCAAAACAGGTGAGATTGTAGGAGCCATGTCTTCATGAGGGCACGTCCTCTGGGCCACGCCATTTCCTACTCTGTTTTAAATGTGCCATATGCCTCTATTTAAAAAAAATTAAATAAAATGACTGTTTTAGCAATCTTGGATTCCAGAAGCAATGTGAATTGTGTGTGAAGTGTGGAATGAAAGTTAGGCTTACCTGTATGTAATTCCACACGTACCAAAGATATTCAGAATTTCTGGATGCTGTCGTTTTTTAAGAGAAAATTACACATGCAACAGATTTTCAGGTGATATCTAATTTGTGAGTCAACCATCTGATCTGAAGATTTTGTGATTATGTAGAACTCCACTTGCAATATAATTAAATGCCTTTTGGAAACAAAAAAGCTCTTTGCATGTCACCTGCAGAAAATCTGCTTAGGGTGATTTCATCACAGTTGAGCATGACACTATCTGTGATGTGACAGTCACTCACAAGATCAGCTGTGCTGAAGTCACCATAGAATCATAGGTATGTAGACCTGGAAGGGACCTTGAGATGTCAGTACTGGCCCCTTCCATTAGGCATGACCAAGTAAACCTAGACCATTCCATAAAAGTGTTTGTTTATCCTGTTCTTAAAAGTTTCCAGCTAGAGTTTCTGCAGTCTTTCTTGGAAGCATATTCTGGTATTTAACTATCCTCACAGTGAGAGAGATTTTCCTTGCAGCAGATTAAGCTGATTACTACTTTTCCTTTTTTCCATGGACATGAACAATTGATCACTATCCTTTTTGTAATAGTCCTTAAAATATTTGAAGACTGTTATCAGGTCCTTCCTTGGTCTGTTATCAAGACTAAGCATGCCATGTTTTTTTAATCATTCCTCATATATCAAGTTATTTAAATCATAGAATCATAGAATGCTAGGACCGGAAGGGACCTTGAGAGGTTGAGTCCAGCCCCCTGCCCTCATGGAAGGACCAAGTACTGTCTAGACCATCCCTGGTAGACATTTATCTAACCTGTTCTTAAATATCTCCAGAGATGGAGATTCCACAACCTCCCTTGGCAATTTATTCCAGTGTTTGACTACCCTGACAGTTAGGAACTTTTTCCTAATGTCCAACCTAAACGTCCCTTGCTGCAGTTTAAGCCCATTGCTTCTTGTTCTGTCCTCGAAGGCCAAGAAGAACAAGTTTTCGCCTTCCTCCTTATGACACCCTTTTAGATACCTGAAAACAACTATCATGTCCCGTGTTAATCTTCTTTTTTCCAAGCTAAACAAGCCCAGTTCTTTCAGCCTTTCTTCATAGGTCATGTACTCTAGACCTTTGATCATTCTTGTTGCTCTTTTCTGGACCCTTTCCAATTTCTCCACATCTTTCTTGAAATGCGGTGCCCAGTGTACTCCAACTGAGGCCTAACCAGTGCAGAGTAGAGCAGAGTAAAGCCTTTTATTGCTTTTGTTGCTCTCCTTTGGACTTTCTCCAGTTTGTCTTTATCTTTGCAGAAGTACGATGCCCAGAAGTGGATGCAGTACTCCATCTGAGGCCTCACCAATGTCAAATACAGCAACAGAATTAGCAGCTGTGTATTACGTATAATATCCCTGTTTGTTAGCTGTGTCACATTGTTGATTCTTGTTCTATCTGCAGTCCCTTATAACTCCAAGATCTCTTTCAGCAGTACTACCACCTAGCCAGTTATTCCCCATTTTGTAATCGTATTTTTGACTTTTTCTTTCCTGAGTGAAGTACATTGCACTCGCCCTTCTTGAGTTTCATCTTGTTGATTTCAGACCAGCTCTCCAATTGGGTGAGGTTGCTGTGAATTCTAATCCTGTCTTCCAAAGTTCTTGCAGCTCCTTCCCATGTGGTGTTATTCACACACTTTATAAACATAGTATCAGAGAGGTAGCCAGGTTAGTCTGTATCTTCGAGAACAGCACAAAGTCCTGTGGCACCTTATACACTAACAGATATTTTGGAGTATAAGCTTTTGTGGGCAAAGACCCCCTTCGTCAGATGCATGAGTAGGTGGGGAGAAGGTTTATGGACTAAGTCATTAATGAAAACATTGAATGTTATCAGACCCAAGACTGATCTCCACACGATCCCAGTAGATATGTTCACACAGTTTGACAGTGAGTTGTTATTAATTACTTGTTGAATCGAGTTTTTTTAATCCAGTTATGCATCCACCTTACATTAATTTCATCCTGACCATATTTCCTGAGTTTGCCTGTGGGATTATGTCAAAATCCTTGTTAAAAACAAGCTATACCTAAACATGCCTACAGCTTTCTCCCCATCCAAGAAACCTTTCAAAGAAGGAAATTAGGTTGGTGTGGGTCACTTGGTCCTTGTCAGGTTCATACTGGCTCCTACTTATAACTTATTTTATCTTTTAGGTGCTTAAAAATCAAAATCCATATAAACCTGAAACTGCCCATTTAGCTCTTCAATCTGAACAGGATCTTTGAGGCTGCTGTGTTCTCCTTACCTCTTGTGCTAGCCTACTTTACCAAGACAGTTTCATTACAGAAGTGGGTTAGGGGACACCAAAAAGTCTACAGCATTGGTGGTGTGAGAGTGAATGCAAGGAAAAATGTTATCAGGAAAGAGAGGGGTGGATCTATAGCACACACACAGGTCCTGTGAACATCCTTGGTTTTTTTAAGGTTTCATTCATTATATTTTTTTCACTTATTTAGGGCTAGATTTTAGTCTCCCTTATACACGTTGGGTATGTCCTTGTTCCAGAAATAATTCAACTGAAATTATGAGAGATGTGCCAGATCTACAGCAGGGGAGAAAATGGATGTAAAATACACTACTCCAGCTATGTAACTTTCCTTACAGTGATTTTTTGTGCCATCCCCACAGTGGAAGGTTGACAGGAGAAACTCTCCCTTTATTATCCCTTGCTTCTTGCGACTGTGGGGAGTATCCGGGTTGACAAGGGGTGTCCTTGGTGTTCAAATTTAGTGTGGCCCTACTAGACCTGATAAGTTGGCTCGCAGAAGATTATACTTATGGGAGGATCAACACTCCAGAGATCAGACAGGATGCTAGTCAGCCTGAGTACAAACCTCTGACTCTAGCGACCACATTCATGCAGCAGTTGAACAAAATTTGATACAATTAATCACATGGTGTTTATATTGTAGATTATGGAAGAAACTTACAAAATGGAGTTTATGTACAGTGGTGTGGAAAATAGCCAAGTGGTCATTATTCACCACATGAGACTGCAAGCCAAAGCATTACAACTTATAGTGACTGCACGTACTACGAGAGGGTAAGAATTACATGCAGGGGAGGCTTCTTGAATGAGTTAACGGCAAATGACAGAGGTGACTTACATGTATGTAATACATAATCACATGCAAATAAGTCATCAAAAGGTGTTTCTTCACTTATCTTCAAAGCACCTGTTGAGCTGCGCAGCATAAAGTCAAGTTATGAGCTTGCTAAGGCTGTGTCTACACGTGCCCCAAACTTCGAAATGGCCATGCAAATGGCCATTTCGAAGTTTACTAATGAAGCGCTGAAATGCATATTCAGCGCTTCATTAGCATGCGGGCGGCAGCCGCGCTTCGAAATTGACGCTCCTTGCCGCCGCGCGGCGCGTCCAGACAGGGCTCCTTTTCGAAAGGGCCCCGCCTACTTCGAAGTCCCCTTATTCCCATGAGCTCATGGGAATAAGGGGACTTCGAAGTAGGCGGCGTCCTTTCGAAAAGGAGCCCTGTCTGGACGCGCCGCGCGGCGGCAAGGAGCGTCAATTTCGAAGCGCGGCTGCCGCCCGCATGCTAATGAAGCGCTGAATATGCATTTCAGCGCTTCATTAGTAAACTTCGAAATGGCCATTTGCATGGCCATTTCGAAGTTTGGGGCACGTGTAGACACAGCCTAAGAGTGTACAAACTATTTGGGATTTTTTTTCTTTTGACACAAGGATATGAAATTACATATCTAATCACTTCTAATTTGATAGGGCATTGTTCATTTAGATCTGAAAAATTGGAGTTTTTTAAATATGAAAGTTTCAGATGTATATTAAAAAGCCCTATCATATTTATATGAAAAGATCACCCTATAAGCCTGTTAATGAGTCCTTTCTTACAGAAGAAAAATATACCTTTTGCCTGACTTCCTTCTACATTGGATGTTTTAGGAACTAGAACTGCAAATACTTAACCACGTGTATAACTTTGATCAGTTGAGTGGCCCTGTTTTTATTTCAATTCAACTATTCAAGTGAGTAAAGTAATACATGAGTTTAAATGTTTGTAGTGTAAGTGCCTTATATTATGTCTGCACTGGAGCAGGATGGTGTCTGAGACATACCTGCGGTAGCTCTGGTCAAGCTAGTACATTAAAAATGGAAGTGCAGCTGGTGTGGTACGAGTGGCAGTAAGGACTAGCTATCCAAAGGACATACGTGTGCAAGACACTAGGTATGTACAAGGGCATCTTGTCCCTCCTGCTGTTGTTGCTGCCAGGACTTCACATTTGGATTTTTAGTGTGCTAACGCACTCAAAGCTAGTGTTGGATGTGTCTCCTCAACCTGGAAGGTATATCTTCCACCTGCACTGCAGCCAGACCCATATTGTGCCCTAACCATGACAAACTATTAAAAAGCTGAGTTTTTGGCTTTTATTTTAGCCATAACAGAGTTGCATTGGGAAGTCACTTAACCTGTTTGTTTTTCAGTTTCCCATGGTACAATGGGAAGTTAATACTTTTTTTCACAGTGGCAAAGAATCTATTTAAATGCAAAGGTTATTTTATGAAACTACCATGCTGGGCTTACATCACCTGTAAGGCCTTGCACTATCCACAGACATGGGATATTCCAAAATCTCTAGATAATTTTATAATGTTGGTAGGATTATAGCCAGTATTTTTTAATTAGAGGTGTGTCGGGGAGAAAAAAAAGGAACCTTTTTATCTTCATTTTAGAGTGGAACCCCTTTTTGGAATGTGTGAAAACTTTTTACAGGAAGTGGATTCTTTTCAGAGGTGAGTGTCCCAAAGTCCATTCTATTTTTTAAAGAAATCTAAACAATATTGATACAATATTTTTCTTAAGAAACATGAAAATAAACATGTTATGTATAGTTAATAATTTCAGATAGGATATGTCAACTAATCTTAAAAGCTTAAGATACATGTAATTCTCAAAAAATAAAAAATAAAAAAATCCAAAGTTGTATAGTATAGAAAAGTGTTTTGCTCTCTGGCTACACCGGGGGTGTCACCTTTGCTATCTGGCTTTCTTTTCAGCTCCTATTGCCACTAATGAGATCTGTGCATATAGGGGCTGATCCTTTCGGGTGGACTTGAATTATGTGCACCCACTTTGTGGAATTTGATAGTAGCAGTTGTCTGGATTTTTCATGCACAGCAGGGGAACGAGCACGCACACTTGCTTGCGCACTTGCTTGCATGCTCACTCCAAAATCACCATTAAGCCTGCCGATGTTCATTTCAAATTACCAGATGTTCCTGTCATTGGGACAAGATATCAGGATTTACTGAACAGGCCCCTACGAAAATAGGAAGGAACCGACATCTCTTGGACTGTGGCCACACTAGACATCCCTTTTGGAAAGGCTATGGTAATGGGGCACTTCAGAATATGCTCATGAGGCGCTGCCATGAATATGCAGCACCTCAATATAATAGTGGCTGCACTCGTTTTGAAACGCATGCCGCCCATGTGGACGGGGGCGTTTTGAAATGACTCCCCTGATTTCGAAAGCCCCTTCTTCCCAAAACCAAATGGGAAGAAGGGGCTTTTGAAGTTGGGGCCGTTTCAAAAGGCCCTGGTCTACACAGGTGGCATGCATTTCGAAGAGAGTGCGGCCATCGTTCCGCTAATGATGTGCTGCATATTCATGGGAGTACCTCATTAGCATATTCTGAAGTGCCACATTACCATAGGGGCTAGTGTGACCACAGCATTGTAGTTGAGGGACATTTGGGAGCTCATATATTGCTTCAGGCAGCATTAGATATGTTGGATATTGCAGCATGCTCCATGGTCACCTTCACTGTCATGCATAGGACTTCATGATTGCAATCTTCTAGAATATGGAAGGACAGCCAGACAACAGGTGAGGACCTCTTATTTGCAGGTTGTGACCTGCTCAGTTCTAGAACTGGTGAAACTGTGTCATTTCTGAAAGATTTGAGAGCCCCTCTCCATTCTTGTAGTCAGTGGCATGCCAGCTCCAAAGCATGTTGGGTCACAAAAGTACTCTAGGTGAAGTCCCTCTATGGCCGTGTCTACACGTGCCCCAAACTTCGAAATGGCCATGCAAATGGCCATTTCGAAGTTTACTAATGAAGTGCTGAAATGCATATTCAGCGCTTTATTAGCATGCGGGCGGCAGCCGCGCTTCGAAATTGATGCGCCTTGCCGCCGCGTGGCGCGTCCAGACAGGGCTCCTTTTCGAAAGGACGCCACCTTCTTCAAAGTCCCCTTATTCCCATGAGCTGTGAGTCAGGCTGCCGTCCCTGACAGTAGTGGGGAAACGGCTCCCATCGGGGCAGCAGCCTGACTCTTGCCATCCCTGGCAGGAGTGGTTTCCATCTACTGTTGGGCAGCAGCCGCGAGTCAGGCTGCTGTCCCTAACAGGAGTGATTTCCCAGTCCCTCAAGTGGTGGGGAGCTGGGAACCAGGCAGCAGCCTGGCTCCCAGCTCCCCTCCGCTTGTAGAGCTGGGAAACTGAGCAAGGCAGCAGCCCTGGTTAGTTTCCTGGCTCCAAGGAGTGGAGGGAGCTGGGAGCCAGACTGCCCCGGTTCCTGATTCCCCTCCACTGGCTGGAGCTAGGAAACTGACCAAGACTGCTGTCCTTCTCAATTTTGCCTCTGCAAGTGGGGGGAGCCAAGAGCCAGGCTGCCTCCTGGGTTCCCAGTTCCCTGCCACTCTGGGAGCCAGAAACCAGGCTGCAGCCATCTCCCCTTGACTTGCATGAAAATTTGAATTACTCAGGGGTTGCAGAAATGCAACCCCTGCATAACTTGAGGGTTTATTGTACTGTGTTCAATATAAACCACTAAAAATAGTAGAGGCAAGTGCAGCATCTTTCTTTTGCATGGTAAAGCTTCAAAGCTGTATTCAGTCAGTGTTCAGTTGTAAACTTTTGAAAGAACCACCATATTGTTTTGTTTAGAATTATGAATATTTCAGTTACAAACAATATCCATACCCAAGGTGTTTGTAACTCTGAGGTTCTACTGTATAATTGACAAAGATTATCAAAGCCACTTAGGAATAAGCACAAGGCTGCTGACTCTTCCTCTGCTACTGCACACCCTGTGTCTTCCTCAAAGCAGCAAGATTGATGGTGCTGCCAAGCACTATACAGAGCCTTTAGAGGATCTGTGCCTTTTCCTACCCACCAACCTTCTTGTCATATTCCTCTTTACTTTCACGTCATCTGGAATTGAATAACCACAAGCCATAGAGTCTTAGAGATCAGTGTGGGATATTCCATTCAATTCAGACCCTTCCTGCCCTCCATCTTTTGCCCATTCTTCTTCAGGGGCCCCTCTTAAGACATATTGTTACAGGAGGAAGTGAGCTCCCTTCTAACTCTGAGAGCACTGGAAAGAGTTGCCCCTGGAATTCAGAGTGAAAGTGTTTTTACTCACATTGGCTCCATCTACATTAGAAGCCTGTGTCAACAGATGCACTGAATAAGGGAGGTCGGTGTGAGCCTGAAGATCACTAATCTACTCCAGGGAACAAAGTCAATCCTGATGTGTCAATTATAGCTATATAAATAGTGTGGCTAGAATTGCGTATCTGGGATCGACTGTGATCCCTAGTGTAGATCAGGCCATAGAGGTTATAAGATAAAGCTGAATGAACAAGTGGTTTGACTAAGCAGCATAGTCTCATTGAATGATTGATTGTAATAAGCATTTGATTTTTGTTCAATATTTTTAACGTGCACAGATGTTTTATTTCTGAGCTGCCCCATATGCAAGACAGTTTTGTGGATAAACTGCTGGACTTAATGCCCAGGCTTGTGACTTCTAAACCTTCAGAAGCAGTAAAGATCCTGCAAACAACGCTACGACAGAGCGCCTTCCTTCACCTTCCTCTCCCAGAGCAGGTCAGTCATCCATAGAGGAATGAAGAGCAGCCCCAGGTTCCAGCATTAATTTTGTCCTGGTGGAGTAAGAGGCTTTTATAGCCTATTTGGCTGGCTAGTCATGAGGGATATTTCTTCAGATATTGAACAGTCTATCCAGGGCTGTCCTCAGAAAGTTAAGGAGCTTGAATACATCTTAGATACAGTAGAACGTGAAGATACATGCACTTGACTTGCACGTATCTCAGGTTAATGTGACTTAGAGTGGAGGGGAGCTGGCACCTGGCTGCCAGGTGCAGCTCTCCCGCCACTCAGAGGAGCAGGGAAACTGACCAGCTGCTGTGCTAGTCAGTTTCCCAGCTCCTTTCAGGGATGGCAGCTGAGAGCCTGATCGACCAGCACAGCAATGCTGATTAGTTCCTCCTCTCATGTGAGCAGTGGGTAGCCAAGAACCTGCCACTCACAGGAGATGGGAAACTCACCAGGGCTGCTGTGCTGGTCAGTTTCCTGGTCCCCGGGAGTAGCAGGGAGCTGGGATCCAGGCTGCTGCCTGGTTCCCAGCTCCTCCCGATTCACACAAAATTTGAATTACAGGAGGTTGCCCGGGAATGCAACCTTCATGTAACTTGGGGGTCTATTGTAGTGCCAGGAATTTTTACAAGTTTAGATCTTGTTTCTCAGATGTTTGTTTCCTCTGTACCCTCTTCCTTTTTCCTTCAAGATCCACAGAGCTTCTGCAGTGATTATTGAGCCAGCTGGTGAGTCTGATAACCCTCTGAGGTTTACATCAGGACTTGTTGTGGCACTGGATGTCGATGCAACTCTGGAACATGTGCAGGATCCTCAGAGCACAGTTAAAGTGCAGGTAATGAGTGACTCCTCTGAAAGGGAATTTCATCTCACTACTGGTTCCTTGCCTTCTGCTTGTCCGACAATTAACTCAGTCCAGCTCCTGTGTGCCGTCTTTGAGTGGTGTGTCTCCTCTCATCACGCTGTTGTCTCTACTGGTTCAGCTCTGGATCCACATCACTCCGGGACCATGATGTTCTCTTCAGGACACTGCTCTCTAGCTGTGCCCCAACTCTGTTTCCCTTGCTTTTGGGAAGGTGGCAGCCCTTAGTCCAGCCTTGTGCTGAAGTAGCTAGATTGCAGCCCAAAGTCTGGCCCCTCTCTTGGGCAGAATGCCATTCTTTGTTGGCCAGGGGGCAAAGAGAGGGGAGACCAGGCCTGCCTACTACTTTGGGCTTAATGGGACCTTCAAGCAGCAGCCACCTATTGCCTTCCTCTGCTCCTTGTTAGTGCCTGCCTTCACAGGGTCACTTCACCATAGCCCCTGTACCCTCTCGGCCCTTTGCGTCAGGTGCCCAGTCTGTCTGTTACCAGTTTGGAGCTCCTTTGGATCCCCTGAACTTGACCAGCTCTGTTCTGCTCTTGGTGCTCCCTGAAGCAGCCAGTCCTTCTTCCTAGTAGGCCAAGGAGAGACTGCCCTTGTGCTCTGCTGAGCAGCCCTTTATATCTGGGCTGCTGCAGTAAGCTTTCTTCTTATTGGCTCTCAATAAGCTTGTCCCAAATTGGCTGGGTTCTGCTCAGGCTCCCTCCAGCCTGCCTTAACCCCTCCTATGCCAAAGTAGGGCAGCCATCCCACTACAGGAAAACCAACAAAGTAAAGTCTTTGAGAAGATGTTTGCATTTTCCCTGATATGCATCATAGCAATATCCAGAGTGACCTGGATAAATTGGAGGATTGGGCCAAAAGAAATCTAATGCAGTTCAACAAGGACAAGTGTGGAGTCCTGCACCTGGGGCAGAAGAATCACAAGCATTACTGTAGGCTGGACACCAACTGGCTAAGTAGCAGTACAGTGGAAAGGAACCTAGGGGTTATGGTGGATGAAAGGCTGGGTACAAGTCAACAGTGTGCCCTTGTAGCCAAGAAAGCTAACGGCATCGTCGGGTGCGTTAGGAGGAGCATTTTGAGCAAATCGAGAGAAGTGGTTGTTCCCCTCTATTTGGCACTGGTGAGGCCACATCTGGAATATTCTGTCCAGTTTTGGGCCCCCCAGTATAAAAAGGATGTGGACGTGCTGGAACAGGTTCAGCATAGGGCAACAAAAATGGTTAAGGGGCTGGAGCACAAGACCCATGAGGAGAGGCTGAGGGATTTGGGCTTGTTTAGTTTACAGAAGAGAAGACTGAGGGGTGATTTAATAGCAGCCTTCAACTTCCTGAAGGGGAACTCTGAGGAGGAGGGTGAGAAACTGTTTTCAGTGGTGTCAGATGGCAGAACAAGGAGGAGTGGTCTGAAGTTAAAGAGGGTGAGGTGTAGGTTGGATATTAGGAAAAACTACCTCACGAGGGTGGTGAAGCATTGGAATGCGTTGCCTAGAGAGGTGGTGGATTCTCCATCCCTCAAGGTTTTTAAGTCCTGGCTTGACAAGGTCCTGGCTGGGATGACTTAGTGGGGTTTGATCCTGCTTGAAGCAGGGGGCTGGACTAGATGACCTCCTGAGGTCCATTCCAGCCCTATGAGTCTATGAATATTAATATTTCTAAAATAAAAGTACTATGTACTTAATTAGCTATGAGGAATTTTTTTGTGTAGCAAATCATGTCAGTACGTTTAGAGACTAGCCTGAAACACAGAAGCCACGTCTCCACTTAGCCCAGCATTGTCAGAATTTGGTTTGAACCCATCTCTTCTTACATAACAGCTATGAATAGCAGGGACAACGCCAGTATATCAGGAGCAGTGTTGTGCTAGATTTATATCACAAACTTGTCAGATGGTGCTGCTTTTTGTATTAAAAAAGCATGTAGCACGTTGTGGACATTAGCAGAAACAAGTATTAGTGCCATTATAAAAATCTGTCATCTCAGTGGGCTGAATGAAATTGTGGTAGCAGAAGAGGCTCTTCTCAAGGACATATAGGCTACGTCTACACTAGCCCCAAACTTCGAAATGGCCACGCAAATGGCCATTTCGAAGTTTACTAATGAAGCGCTGAAATGCATATTCAGCGCTTCATTAGTATGCGGGTGGCCGCGGCACTTCGAAATTGACGCGCCTCGCCGCTGCGCGGCTCGTCCTGACGGGGCTCCTTTTCGAAAGGACCCCGCCTACTTCGAAGTCCCCTTATTCCCATGAGCTGATGGGAATAAGGGGACTTCGAAGTAGGTGGGGTCCTTTCGAAAAGAAGCCCCGTCGGGACGAGCCGCACAGCGGCGAGGCGCGTCAATTTCGAAGTGCCGCGGCCACCCGCATACTAATGAAGCACTGAATATGCATTTCAGCGCTTCATTGGTAAACTTCGAAATGGCCATTTGCGTGGCCATTTCGAAGTTTGGGGCTAGTGTAGACACGGCCATAAAGATTTAAGCCCACTGGTCTCCTCTGAGATCACTCCCTTCCTGAAGTTTGTTTATTTTTTTAAATGTAACCAAGAGGATGTGTGTGGCATGATGTAAGTAGATTATGTAGCCTCACAAAGGGTTCACTACTGGACAGTCACCCAGTGTTTGGTGCGGGGAGAGAGACACCTTCAGCACATTTTTGTATACCATGGTCCTGAAGGGCAGGTATATATCCAGTAAAAGTAGAGGATGTGCAGTTTTATAAAGTATCAGAGAGGTAGCCGTGTTAGTATCTGCAAAAACAACTAGAAGTCCTGTGGCACCTTATAGACTAACACATTGATTGGAGCATAAGCTTTCGTGGGCAAAGACCCACTTTGTCACATGCAACCCTCTTTGCCCACGAAAGCTTATGCTCCAATCAGTGTATTAGTCTATAAGGTGCCACAGGACTTCTCATTGTTTTTTCAGTTTTATCAACAAGATAAGCTATGCATTCCTGCCTTTCTACTGATAGCAAAAAAGTACTCCTGTAATGTGTAAATACCAGGTTCAGTGAATGTTTGATCTTCTTGCCTCTTTTTTCATAGGTGTTATATCCAGATGGACAGGCACAGTTAATCCATCCTAAACCAGCTGACTTTCGAAATCCTGGTCCTGGAAGGCACAGATTGATAACTCAGGTTTACCTTTCTCACACTGCCTGGACAGGTAAAGAATAATTAGTATGAGTTCATGTGCTTAAATGTGGCTGTTTCTTTTTGAACAAGATTGTTCTATCTCAGTGGTTTGGTACTTAGCATGCATTTCATACACACCAGCAGTGTTTCCTGTTAGCTGAGTGCTTGGGCAACCACCCAGGGGAGAGTCAGGTACTGTCCAGCTGATTAGCAGAGCACCCACAGCTGGCAGCCTGTGTTTTTATTGCAACTGTTGCACATACCAAAATGTATTCCAACTATGGATGGAAAACAGTAGAGGGAACCCTGCACATGAGAGAACCTTCCTAGAAGGATGTCTATGTCTTCTGCAATTGCCATTGCCACTGGCTGCTGAGCTTCTACATCCCTGAAGAATCTCCTTAGTACTTTGTTGATCCTATTGGCACTGTGACTCCTCTGGCCAACTTATACTATTTCTTCATTAAGTAGAGGGGCGGCTGTTTGACACAATACCTTCACAGACCTCAGAGCCTTTAGAATGAGACACTAGAAACAAAACTGGTGTCACGTCTCTGAGAACACAGTGTTGCTCCAAGGCCTTGGACTATAATGAGGTCCTGGAAGATCGGAAAAGGGCTAACGTAGTGCCTGTAAAAGGTGGAGCCAGGAAACTGTAGACCAGTCAACCAGACTCAGTACCTGGGAAGGCAGTAGAACAATGTATAAAATATTCAGTTTGCAGATACTTGGAGGATGAAGAGGGTTATCACAAGCAGCCAGTATGGATGTACTAAGAACAAAGCATGCTAAGCCAGCTTGCTTTCTTGACAAAGTAACTTAATTGGTGGACAGGGAGAATGTGGTGGACTTAATATACTTGGATTTGAGCAAGACTTTAGACACGGCCCTACCTGACATTCTCATAAATAAGATGGAGCATGACTCAGTAGAACTACCATTAAGTGGGTACATAATTGGTTAAACAAAGAGTAACTGTTCATGGAATTGGAAGGAGGCCCATGGATCTGTTCTAGGTCTGGTGTTATTTAACATATTTATTGATCACCTGGATGTAAGAATAGAGAGAGCATACTGATCAAGTTTGCAAATGAGACAAAGCTGGAAGAATCAGGGGAGGAGGTTTGCAAACAGACTGCAGGATAGAATTAAAATTTAAAAGGATCCTGATAAATTGGAGAAGTGGGCTGTAGACAACAAAATGAAATTCAGCAAAGACGAGTGTAAGATACTACACTTAGGGGGAAAAACCCCAGGAAATGTACAAATACAGAATGGGGGATAACTGGCTTGGCATCTGCATTGCTGAGAAGGATCTAGGAATCATGGTGGATCCAAATCTCAACATGCATCCACCATGTTAGGCTGTTACAAAAAAAGCAAATGTAATGTGGTGGTTGCATTATGAGAAGCAGTGCCTGCAAGTCATGGGGAGTGATAGGACCATTTCACTCAGGGCTGGTTAGGCCTCAGCTGGAGTACTTTGTCCAGTTTTGGTCACCTTTCTACAGAAAGACTGTAGACTCTGGAAAGGATCCAAGCATGAGTAACAAAGATGATCAGAGAGATGGAATGCAAATCATCTGTGCAATAGCTGAAGGAACTGAGTATGTGTAAGTTCGGAAAAGAGGAGATTGAGGGAGCACTTGGAAGGCCGCCTTTGAAAAAAGATGGAGAAAAATGTGTTCTCTCGCCACTTAGGGCAGGAGAAGAGGCAGTGGGGTTAAAACTGCATCATAGCAGATTTAGATTAAATCCCAAGAAAACCTTCTTAACTAAGAACAGTGGGACCATGAAACAGACTGCCTGTGGAAATGGGAGATCTTCCCTCACTGGAGGTTTTCCAAAAGAAGCTGGATATCTATCTGTCTTGAGTTGTTTAGACAAACAAACCCTGCTCTTTCAGGGAGTTAGACTAGACTGGGGGGTCTGCAACCAAAATAGTGAGAAGAGCCATATTTTCAAATTTGGTAACAAAATCATTCTTTCAAGAGCTGCAATGCACATGAATACAGGACAGCCCTTAATAAATAACTTCAAAGCATACTTTTTGTCAGCCCTATTTTAAGAACAGCGCACACACAATTATTTGTATCAGTTTGAAAGTTGTTACCCACATCTCCAGGCTTTAGCCCTCATCCTGTAAACTTGCCATCCATCCCCAGGCTTAACCCCCGTCACTCCCAAACCAGCCCCCCCCCATCGCCAGGATTTACTTGCCTGAAACAACTGCCTTTCCTGCTGCTCCCTGCTGCTGCTTGGGTGTTTGTTTAAGGGCTGTTCGAAGAGAAGTGACTGATTTCAGCTGGGAGAAGCTGAAAGCCCAGGCTAGGGGCCGACACCCTGCAGTGCTCTGAGATGGGAGGGAGTCCACTGTGCCAGGTGCACACCATGGGCTCAACACAACTGCAGCAAGCCATGCAGTCCAGCCCCCCTTGCGCTGATTTGAGCATGGTGGGAGGTTCAAGCAGCCCTTTGCATTGGACAGCAGCTCCTGTGTGACTGGGAGGCAGAGCCCTCTCAACATCCCTCTGTCAGCCGGCAGCTGCCAGGCCTCTTCCTCCTCTTCCCCAGTGTGGCTCCAGCAGGGCAGGCTTGGCCACCTCTCCTCCCAGGTCTCCTTCCCCCATGTGCAGTGGCTGCTGGCTCCCACTTCTGGTGGTTCCCTGCTGCCACTGACACCACTTGCGGCTCTGGAGGCTGCCACTGATTAAACAAAAAAATCTAAAGCCCATTTTAATGGTGAGTTGCAAGTGGAGTCAGCGGCGGCAGTGCCTGGTGCCATTAGGGGCTCCTTAAAGAGCCACATGTGGCTCTGGTGCCAGAGGTTACCAGCTCCTGGACTACATAATCCTTGTGGTCCTTTCTCACTCTATGATTCTGCTATTCTAATTTAAATGCAAGCAGTCAGGTTAAAGTGAGCCTGTTGTCTCATTGAGCTAGGTCGTGGCAGAGATTTCTGGACCTGTGTGTATCCTAGGTAGTAAATTTACTGCTGTTTTATGGCTATAGTCGTCTGTGCCATTTAAAAGGCATTTATCCCTGATGAGATCTGTGAGTTTGATATTAATGTTCAATATTATTTGTCTCTTCATTTGCAAAGTGGTCCAGCAACCGCCAATATGGTGTCAACCTCCAGCATAGAGGCTGGATGTGTCCATTGTCTGATACCAATACAGGATCAATTGCATGAAAATTCACTTTCTGCTTGGTATTCTATTCAGTCAATGTGCTGACTCTCTGTATTGAATTGTATGGGTTTGTTGTTTTTCTTTTCAGAGCCGTGTCAGATTGAAGTGAGGTTATTACTGGCATACAACTCCAGTAGGAGCAAGGCATCCACTAGACTCTCAAAATCCTCCTGGACTGATAGCATGGAGGCTCTTCCACCATCTGAATATGGCATTGAGGGAACCATACCATTCGGCAAACCTGTCAAAGTGTATATAATGCCCAAACCTGCCAGACGGTGAAGTCAATCGCTAAAAGACTTTGTTTGTGGGATTGCTGGGTTATGTATAAATAAATTGCTGTAGTTCACGATAGTGAATCAGACAAAAAAAGAAGTATTACAAAAAAAAAAAGTATACCAGAGGATAGCTACAAAAGAGCAAATGGCTCCCCCCCATCAAAAGCCTGCTTGACTTTTATAAAATGTTCTAGTTTTTGCAGATGGTTATGAATGGTTACATCAAATACACAGACGCTGCTCCAGCAAACCAACAAAACCTAAACATTTCCTAATTAAGATTGGCATTCCCTCCATTCTCACTGGGTAAAATTCTGCAGTCCTTAACTCCTGTCTAGGCTAAGCACCCAGAGGCTTTCATGGGAGATTTTTCCTGAGTGAGTGGTCGGTACAGCTGGCACTATTTATTGTGCAAATATATAGTAAGGGGCATATCTGTGTATTACAGTCTTATGATTGATAAATCAGGTGGAATTTTAGGAATGCCTTGAATGTGCATTCATGCATTGGCCCTCATGTGTGCAGTAAAAATCCTTTTCTAATGAGCTACCAAGCTTGTGAGAGGTGTTATCCTTGCCTGAGAGATGCTTCTGTCAGGAAAGTGCCTTTGCATCTCTCATAACATAGGGTTGGGCCTCCTGTGATTTCCAGTTGTCAGACGTGATATACTGAAAGCACTTAGCCCAATAGCCAAATGTTACCTGTGTCTATAAATTATTTGTAAAAATGTGTATTTTCAGTGAATTTCTGAGTTTTTTTCACTTCTATGCAAATTTGCATAAATCATTTTGCATAAAACATTCTTTAAATGTGCTTTTCTACAATAAACCTGAAAACCCCAATCTAGCTGGTTTCTCTTTATTATAAGGGTGAACTTGTATTGCCATGGGGGATTGTACTAATGATTAGAGAGGTCATTATTTTAGAGTTGAGATATTGGCACACTTCAGTTGTTGAGATTCCTGAATCGAAACTCACTTTGTTCTTACTGATTGTTTTTATATTTCACCTTTAGGGCCCTGGTTTGAAAAGAGCCTGCATCTATAGCAACAGAGTTACCATCTCACTGCTGTATGGCGACCTAAGTTCAGTTCCCAGCGGACAGGGTTTGATGTACATCTCTTGTTGTGAAGTTGGATCCTGGGCAAATTCTTGTTTTACTGAGCTACCTCCTTACAGAAGTTCTTAACGCTAGTTTTACACTTTAGCAATATTTGTATAGTTTGTCATCCCAATAAAAGTTTTTGATTCAGTTTATGACCATATTATGAAAGTCAGTCAAAACTGAGAATCCAAGGACTGAATGAGCCATGGGGAGTGATCTACCCGATGAACCCTAAAAGCTGTCCTGCCCTGTCAGGGTGAAGCCTGTGAAGCACATAAGAATGGCCACTCTGGGTCAGACCAAAGGTCCATCTAGCCCAGTATCCTGTTTGCTGACAGTCGCCAATGCCAGATCCCTCAGAGGGAGTGAACTGAACAGGTAACAATCTCTTTCCTGTCATCCATCTCCAGCCTCTGACAAACAGATGCTAGGGAGACCATTCCTTACCCATTCTGGCTAATAGCCATTAATGGACCTAACCTCCACAAATTTATCTAGCTCTTTTATTAAACCCTGTTCTGGTCCTAGCCTTCACAGCCTCCTCTGGCAAGGAGTTCCACATTTTGACTGTGCACTGAGTGAAGAAGAATTTCCTTTTATTTGTTTTAAACCTGCTGCCCATTAATTTCATTTGATGTCCCCTAGTTTTTATATTATGGGAACAAGTAAATAATTTTTCCTTGTTCACTTTCTCCCCACACTCATAATTTTATATACCTCTGTCATATGCCCACTTAGTCTCCTCTTTTCTAAGATGAAAAGTCCTAGTCTCCTTCATCTCTCTTCATATGGGACCTGTTCCAAGCCCCTAATCATTTTAGTTGCCCTTTGCTGAAGCTTTTCTAATGCCAATATATGTTTTTTGAGATGAGGTGACCACATTTGTATGCAGTATTCAAGATGTGGGCATACCATGGTTTTATATAAGGGCAATAAGATATTCTCCATCTTATTCTCTATCCCTTTTTTAATGATTCCTGACATCCTGTTTGCTTTTTTGACTGCCACTGTCCTCTCCCCCATCTTGGTAAGAAACAAGGGTTAAGATTTTCAATGGTATTTAAACATCTAGGAATTCAGAAAGATGCTTAGTGGGATATACAAAACACACCTAATTTGCATCATTAAACATAAGGATGTATAAAATCTAGTCCTGAAAGACATTGGCAAACTACAGATGTGTGAGATCATAAAACTTCAGAGGGAGTTCCCTGGCTTCCCACTGTATGTTCTCTGGTTCTCAACAATTAAAGCAATGGGGCTTCCATTGTCTTTGTGAGATTTATTCCACATTCAATTAGTCCTTAAAGTCTTCCTGATGCTCATCTTCTATTTTTCTTTAATTACTCCCAGTTCCGCCTCGTTGCAAAATCCTAAAAAATTCTCTTTGTTGGGTGTCTTCTACCATTCGAACAAATGACAACTAATCACCTTTTGCATTGTTTGGCTCAGCTACTGATGGTTATACATAGTTCAGTCTTTTAAAATCTTTAATATATGTGGCTCCAAAGATTTTTGGATTTAGAAAAGGGCATCTTCATCTTTCTAGTATCAGGATAACAGCACTGAGTGTCACGTATCATAAAGCCTGAGGAACATTAGCATCTAGTACATTTGTTAGCCTATGGCTATGTCCAGACAACAGAGATTTATTGGCGGAAGTTTGCGTCGGAAGATATCTTGTGACAAAACTTCTGTTGACAGATTGTGTCCAGACCGCAAAGCGGATCGAAAGAGTGATCTGTTCTGTTGACAGAGAGTGCCCGGACCGGCCAGTTGCTTTATCAGCAAACCGCCACCTGGCACCACAGCAGACAGGCTTGCGCAGTGTGCCGGAGGCCTTTTCTGTTGACAGAGGGTCCCTCCGAATGTCCAGACTAGCGTTTTCAGAGTTTTGCCTTGCAGCAAGCAGGGTGCGGCTGTCGGCAAAAGCGCTGTGTTCTGTTGACAGAACTCACTTAGCAATCTGGACACTCTGTGGGTTTTGTCAACAAAACCCTTTAATCTAGACATAGCCTAAGGTGCCAAAGGGCTGCTTGTTGTTTGTGAAGTTACAGATTAACTCGGCTATGCCTCTGAGACTTTTCAGTACATCCCTGTGGCTTTCTTACTGCCTGGTTTGCACTGCAGACTCATTTGTTTTATAGTTTGCTATCAGAACTTGCACTCTTGGTGCTGTGGATTTCCTTTTCCCTCCTAGTTAACCAATTCTGAGAGTTATTTTCACCCAGATGTTATCTTATATTTTTCTGTACTGAATTCTGGTCTGTCTGGGTCCTCCTACTATTTCTTTCATTTTCAGGGTGTTCTTAGAGTTCCTGCTAGCTTACTTAACCTAGCAAACTGTTTCTTTGAATGTATTGATTCCAGGTCCTTTGTTGCTATTATTTGGTACTTTTTGAGGTAAACTTTTCCTGGATTCTTTTTCTCCTCAGCTCTGAGGCATTTAGGGTCTCATCCTGGGAAGTCGTAGAGGCAGATCATACTTTCCCAAGAAGCTTATGGACTTGGCCATTCCACTTCTGGTGTCACAGTAGATATTTTGCTGTCAGTCCTTCCTCTCTGAACTTTTTCTGCCTTTTAGGTTGGGAACCTGAACCCTGGTGTGGGCTAAGAAAAGAGCTGGATCTTTTCTGGGAATGAGGAACCATCTCACAAGAGATGAAATTCATGAGAACCAGAAAGGCCATGTGCACCTGTGCAGTGCTGATCCTCCTCTTCAGTGAGCTTTAGCTCCTTCCTTGAAGAGGCACATTGTTTCGAATCACAGTGACACTGAGCCAGACAAACGGGAAAATGTTTCCCTCGATATCCTTGAAACATCATAGATGAATGTAGTGGTCGCCATGAAGAGCTGAGCAGCCTAAAGCCAAGGGCAGAGAACATCTTGAAAACTAAAACAGACTATCTCCCTTCAGAGAGGTCAGTAGGGAGGAGTGTGATGCAGCTTTCAGATTCCTAGTCATCCCTTCTTACTCTTCCTATGCAGCCGTGACTTTCCTCGTAAGACACAGCAATCTGTTGGGCACCAGGCGGGGAGAGGTGGTTTCTTCCCAAAAGACCCCACAGCGAGGAAGATTTTAGAAGCCCTTTAAACACCTTCACAACCCTTAGACCTTTCTAGAGCAAGGATGTCCTGCTGTAATGGCTTCACAAGCCTTGCTTTCAAACCACGATGAGTTTGTCAATACTAAAGAAAATACTTGTTCCTGTGTTTGTGGCAGGTGGATACGGGGGCTTTACGAGGCTGGCAGGTGACAAATCTTGCATTTCATTTTGCCTGCAAACAAATGCCAGACTAAGGAGACATTTAACCTTAGGTTGACTGACTAGTCCTGAGATATTCTAGTATTAGTACTCCCTGCTTGCTTTGTTTAGAGGAACCTGCACAGGGTACAGTGGTGCAGAGGAGGGGTAATGCAGCACTGGTCCTGATACAGCGGGGGTGAGAGAGAGACTTGTTCTCTCTCTCCTTGCTGCTTGAGCCTGCACCTTGTAGATAAGTAATGGAGGCTGAGCAGCTCAGTGGCAATAGGGGCTCGGATGGAGTCTTTCTGGCACCGAGCCCAGAAGCAGCTCCGTGGTACGCAATTTGCTGGGGGCTGTGTTTACAGCCTGCTGGGAGACAGATTCTTGCTAGCTATGCTGGAGAGGGGAAGTAGAAGCAGGAGAAGCTGATGTGGTTGAGAGCCCTGGCCTGGGAGTTCATACCTGCACTGTGGCGTCTGAGGTGTTTTGGCTCTTGAACCAGCCTGTTTTTAGACAGAAATAGCAGTTGAACAAAGCTGCCCATGTGGGATGTGTAAGGAAGCCTGGCCTAATTAATGCTTCATCAAGAGCTCCAGAATTGCCCTGTTTTCTACACTCCCCCTGATGCTCTGGTTTTGGCTGCTGTTTGAGATGGGGCCTGGGGCCAGCTGGACCATTGGTCTGATCCAGTGTGGCACTTTTTGTTCTTCGTGTTCTGGTTAATTGACACAACAGGACTATGCACTGCAGCTCCAAGCAGTTCTCCTGGTCTGGGTAGAAACACTTGTGTTAGCTGCACAGCTCAGGCTAGCCACCCGGGAGGGAATGGATGGGTTTCAGAGCCTGCACTGCTAGTTTTAATATGTTATTGCTCAGGTCTTGTGTACTGGGGCTGGCAGGCTCACTCCCAGCTGCTGCATAGATGTACCCAATGAGGCCTGGACTCAATTCAGCTATATATTTGCTGGCTTATAAGGAAGGGATGTCATAGTTATGGAATTTACCTGACTTCTGACTTTGGCTTCAGCTGTTAATGGATTTGGTCAGAGCTGGAGCTGTGCCCCTTTGCCCCTGCAACAGAACCAGGGCTGTGCCCTCTCTCTAGCCCCTGCAGCTGCACCTGGAGCTGGGGGCTGTGCACCCCTTTGCTTCTTGTGGTTTTGGCCAGGGATGGAGATGAGGTTGTATGACCCCTGCTGCAGCCCAAGCTGGAGGTGTGCTTTGTGCTTTGGCAGATTCTGGCGTTAGGGGCTGTGCCTGCCCTGCAGCAGTGGGGATCCAGGTGCTTGCTATTCCTCTCTCCCCATCCTGCCCACTCTCCCATTATTATTAGTACAAGTCAGTGCCAGGTCAGAGCACCTGTGAAGCCTGGCCTTATTAGTGACTGTAGCATTCCACACAATTACTTTTTGTGAGGCTGAAGGGAACAGCTACTCACAGTCATTCACATCACAATTGGGATCCTAGAAGATAGGGATGGAAAAGCTCTATTAGACTGGATGATTTATGCAGTACTTGTGCTAATACAGGAACTTGATCATAATAGCAGAGAACAGTTTAACTGTGTATAGGAAATGTACACCATTTCCTCACCACCAGCTTCAAAGTGATGGAAGTTACTCAGAGAAGAAACTTAAGATGGCTGCAGCATAAAGGTACAGTAAAGGGAAGGCATCTGACAGCTCCTTTTATTTTTGCCTGATTGACTTGTAACTGTCCCGAATACTGCGATGGAAATGGACTGCACTGCAGCAGTTGGAAGAGGCAGTAACGTTGCCACCCTCTTAAATAAATAGGGCTGGCTCTCATCCAGCCTCAGTTCCACAAATCTAACTCCAGCCTGAAACTAACTTAAATGCTGTTTGCTATACGAATCGGAAGGCTGAAAGAAAATCAGTGTAGGAACTGAGCTGCTCATATGTATCTCTTCTTGTGGTGCCCATAATATGCATAGATGTAGCTCAGATTGTTTGCTGATGAGGCTTCTGCTAAGAGAGTATCTTCCTTCTGGAGGATTTCTGAAGTATTGGGAGTTGGAGATTGCACATCTTGATGGCTGGATGTGGCCAGGAGCCATTATCCTGGTCCACGCAGTGAGGTAGAGCCTAACATTAACAGTTTTTCATAATTTGTGTAGTCTTTGGAGAGAAGAGCTTGTTCTGTTGCCATCCCTTAGAGAGCTAAAGCCTCTGGGCCAGTGCTTAATCTTTTATTGCTTACTACACCACCGAGTCAGAATTATGTTACCGCATTTATACTGTGACTAATCACCTACTAATTATATTGGCTGCTGCGTCAATGGATGCAAATGCACCCAAAAAGAAACTCCTGCTGTTTTAGATGAGTTATTGCCTCAATATAGCCCTAATGTTGACAGATATTATTGTAATTAAGAGAAATGAAAATGAAGTTTGTGTTTTACACGCATTAGTTGTTCTTATTTGCTCAATGAAATAATTTACATTTAATTTCATACAAAATGGGGAAAAAAAAACTGAATAAAGGAAGGGGAATACTTTCCCAAAGTAAGATTCAGGCAGAGTTGTTTCAATATGACTTTACAACATGTAGCACAGTAAAACTCTTCTGATGTCATCTGTGCCCTAGTGTAATACATAGAAGATGCAGACTTACGTTAAAGCTAGTGGTCCTTATGGAACAAAACTTCTGTGACTTACAGGAAATTTATAATTGAGCATATGCTATAGTAAGTCCAACAGAAAAGTGAAAAAGAGATGCCATTAAATTAGGTTTAAATATGCAGCTTTTATTAAAAATCTATGCATGTGTTCAATATTCAACTGACAGCCCCGATCTAAAAATGCCAATCTCTGTCCCCCAGCTAGTTAGCAATGACTGACTAATCTAATATGCTGTACAATAGCTTTAATTTCCATTAATTATAAAGCCAGGGTTTGAATTAATCACACTGCTAGTACCAGAAGTTTTTTCCTTAGTGATGTGTACTACTACATATCACTATATACAGCTCACCTTTTTTATAACTAGGGCTATCTATCTTTTCTTTAGCTCTCAGTGACTTGTTTTCATTAAACATAAAAATTACAAATGCTAAATTATGAAATAATATTCACCCCCAAAGAAGTAAATCCACCATCATTCCATTCTGCATGTGCTGCTAAGTGTTTAGACAGCTCAGGAGACTAGAAATGGAAAGCAGAGCTTTTCACCATTTTTATACAGCTCTCAAAAATGGCCTGGCTGCTTTCAAATCCGACATATGATGGTAGTGAGCAAATGTGATCATCCACTAGCTATTGCAAATCAGGAAATTATCTGAGACATCATTCTTCAACCCAGATTTAAGAGTGTGCATATTTTACGTCAGCAATTAGACCAAGCATTATTGGCCAGAGGATGAATTACTCCTTAACAGCTAGAGGATTGGGTCAAAATCACAGTTGTAGAAAAGCATGACTAAATAGTGTACCATATTCGGCAATGTGGAAGAAGATTTGTGAGCAACAAGAGTCATTTGAATTCCATATGGCTGAATTACTCATCACTGTTCTAGGTCTTCATCTCATACCCAGGCTTTGGAACAGTGGAAAATTTGATCTATAAATCCACAGTACTGAGTACTATCATTTATTCAGTCAAAAGGCACAATACTTTTTGGCTAAGGGGTAGAGGGTTGTATTGTTATATTCATTAGCATGTCGAATGGAAGACACCTCCCACTTTGACACCTTTAGCAACCAGTGCATTGTACTCTTTCACAGCCTTCTCTGTTTGCAGGACTAAAGCATCAATCCCATTTTTCTTGAGATACTCCACTGTAGATGCTGGTACCTGAGGAACAGAAAAGGAAAGGTAAGAAAAAATGCTAGATTCTTTCTCTTGCAGACTGTATCTGCTTATGAGAAACAAGTAATGGCTGCACTTGTTCATAAACATGCTTCACTGCATCTAGTTTTAAAGGAAAAGGTAAAATTAAAGGTAAATAAAGGTATGTGTGGATGTAACCAAATTGGTAACATGGTGGGAATAAACTTCTTAATTTGTTATAATGGAGAGAAAGGGAATTTTATTTCACGGGCAAACAAATAATAATTAAAATAAAAGTTAAAACAAAATAATAAATATTAAAATAAAATAATAATTTTATTATTAGAATAATAGCTAACACATAGCCATCTTGTGTTCCTTCTCCAATGTGATCCTAGGTACAATTCTGAACTGTACTATTCAGAGAAAATTCAGGTGATAGCAGTTCAAATGACTGTGAATTAATACATGTTAAGAGAATGTAGCTCTTCCCAAGAGTAGAGTACTGCAGGCATGCCTCTGCCTATTGCGCTCAGCCCACCACGTTCAAAAAGCTAGCAGACTACTTCTCATAGAGAATGAAGCTTAACTGAAGATCACCATGTATTGAGCTTTCTGCTGAAGTGACATGTGGCAATACAATTTCTAGCAAGGGCAAAGACAGACTCCTACTGCAACAGGCTGGGGAGCTGGTTTACAATCAGTTTTAAGGGTTTAAAAATTAACACATAGTTGAAAGAATTTAATTGCTGCTGCTCTTACTGCAGGTTGTAAACCCAGTTATGCCTTGGCACTGGGCTCGCACTGTGTCAGTATCAAATGAGGTTACTTTTGGCAAATGTGTCTACTCCTGAAATGCTGACTCTGTATTTTTACAACTTTTTTCATAAGGGCTCCTTGGCTGTTTGTGAAGGTTAGAAATGATCTCTCCCTAAAGAAAAACTAGCAGTTCCAAGGTGTGGTTGTCATAGGCCAAAAACCTACCTGCAAGGCCTCGCTCATGCCACGACCAATCACTAAAGTTTTAACTCCCTTCTTGACAACTTCTTCAAGATCAGCTGGTTGCACACCTGGAGAATGCTAAGTTTGAAGAAATAAAAAAGTGCTACAGTTTCCCAACATTCATTTTATGTTACACTAGCAATTTCAAAGGACACAAACAAGATACGTTAAAAAGGGAACCCAGGCAGATTCACTGTTATCTGGCTCGGGAATTTGTAACTGAAGGAAGAGTGGGACTCTTAAACCCATTCAGACCCAGTTAATTTCCTCCAGAAAGGTTGCAACAGTAACAACTCCCTGAGAGCATCATCCTTGCCATAATACGTCACCTCCCTGTACACCAGCATCCCTCACTAGTCTCACTGCCTGCCTCAAATATCTACAAGATAATGGATAACATTCAGCTACTTCAAACATCACCAAATTTACCCATTTCATCCTCATCCATACAATTTTATATTCCACTATAAGCACTTTGTCCAAATCACGAGAACAGCCATGGGTACTAGGATAGCTCCCCACTATGCTAATGTTTTCAGGGGCCACCTTAAGAATTTCTGAAAAATTGTACCCCAAAACTGTTGAGGTGTACCTAAGATACATTAATGATATTTTCATTCTCCGGAAAAAGTGCTCTCTGGAGTTGGTGGCACTTTAAAGATTTATAAATGTATTAGAGCATAAGCTTTTGTGAGATATAACTCACTTCCTCCAGAGTTAACTTTGATAGCCACCACCACCCATCCATCTCTAGAACACTCCCACAGCAGAATCAACAGACCCAGACACCATGATCATCACAAGGGAATCCTGCAGACAATGATACCCAAAAGCCAGAGATGATCACACTTACCTTCATGCCTACTGGCACTCAGGTATCACAGAATGTACTCAGAATAGAGTCTCAGATACACCTCTTAATCCAATTAAAACTGTTCTTACTAAACAAGAACACTCCCCCAGAGACATACATTGCACTGTGGAATGAGCCACTCACACCCCCCTGAAAGAATGCACTTCAATACAAAACCTCCCCTTCCATTTGCTCTGACTGCACACCTCCATTTGTCACCCACCACCCCACACTGGAACCCCCACAGGCTGTCAAACAACTCATACTTAACCTTTCCTGGTACTCTCTTGTTGCCTTTAAATGACCTCCTAACCTTGCCAAGCTCATCAGCAGAAGCAAGCGCTGTAGATCAGTACACATCAACTCAAAGTAGCACCATACACCACCATAACAGATGCAGAACATGCAGACATAGCACTACTGATACAATGATCAATGCACCTTTTAAGATCCATAGGTCTTACACATACTAGCGCAGGTGGTGTACTTCATCCAGCGTATCAAATGCCCCGTAACAACTATGTGGGTGAAAGAAGACACTAATTCTGTTTCTGAGTGAGCTCACACACAGAAAAACACATCATAACACTCATAGACAAATGCTTTTCACAAAACGATCACTCCATATTTGACCTCTCAGGCCTTGTCCTCAAAGGAAAATTCAAAGGCAAGGGTGCCATGTTGGGAGGTCACAGGGGACAGCAGTCATGTACTGTGATGCTGGTTGTTTTTCCTCCCATTCCACTGTCAGGGAATGAGGGGGAAAATATGGAGATTGTGAGAATTACTCCCTGTCCCCTCCCCAGCCAGGAGAGGTATGCATCCAAGCCACCACCGTTAGTATATCACATGTGCGCATGCACACTTTACACACACTGCCCACGCAAATGGTTCTCACCAGTAGACCTTGTGTGGATGCACAGTGCAGTGCACCAGGGTAGGTATTCCAATGTGCAACCCACCATCATCTAGCACAGGGGTGTACAAACTTTTCATATCAGGCCCCACTTCTCATCCCTGCAGTGAGCAGGGCCCCCAGTCTGCCTAATGTAATCCAAACCAATGGAAATTTCAGTTATGTTCATATGAAAAAAACCCCTCTTTGGCAGATGTAGGAAAATAAGTGTAGAATGTGAAAACTATTAATCGGTATAAGTGTGAATGCACATACATAAAAACAGTAACATGTTTCCCCTGCCTTCTGGTGCAGGTCTGTACTGACTGAAAAGCGAATGGCTATTGCACTGTGGAGACATGCAGCACTAGGTTGCTGCAGGTGAATGGAAAAAAAAATCATTGTGGAATCAAAAAATCTACTGGGGGGACCCACTGTCATGGAAGTATTCAGAGCCACTGTCGTGGTTATACAGGACTATGACCTTTGGTAATGTGTACGACATAGAAGATGGATGTGCGGCAGCTGAGGTTCCAAACTGTGGTAGAGCAAATCCCTATTTTTAGCATCAAACCACTTTGTCAGGGAATTAATCAATACAAACCCATGAAAGCTCATGACTTAATACATTTGTTAGTCTCTAAGCTGCCACAGGTCTGCTCATTGTTTTTGAAGTTACAGGTGAACAGAGCTAATCCTCTGTTACTTTTCTATGAGTATGCAAGCATTGGTGAATCATCTGGAACACTTCACTGATATTGGTGGTGGCTGAAAGAACACGACTGTTCAGAAAGTTATGAGTAGGGACTTTGTTTCCCCACTGCCAGATTACCGTTAGTAGTGTCGAAATGCCTGAAGAGCTTTAATTTCCAGTTCATAAAGTGAGAGAGAACCTTAGGTGTGGATGTTAAATTATTTTTTAAAAGGGTAATTAAAACAGAGTGGCCACATGTATTTTTACTGTATCATGTTTTGGGCAGTGTTTGTAACTGCTGCACTTTCTAGGGCTGGTCCATAGCTGTGTGTGCATAGCTGCTTCTCCATGGACCAGGGAAATCCAAAATCTCTTGTCTACAGGCTGTAGTGAGTCTGGATCAGGTAGGCACTATGACAAGTTGGGTACTCGCACACAACAGCTGTTTGGTGGGCTCGTCAAGCTGGACAATCAGGCAAAGGCACTTAAAAAAATCCATAGGATTTTAAGGGATGAGTTGAGGGCTTTCAGTCTCCATAGCTACATCTACACTACAGAGTTTCGTTGACAAAACTGGGATCAACAGAACATGGCACCCTTCCCGACAGAGTTTTGTCTCTCCTTCACGTGGCATGTCATTTCTAAAGCATTTTGTCCTGGCAGCTAATGTCTAACACATGAAAAAGGAATACTGTAAAAATTAATTAGCAAAATCTTATTAAAGACAATAATATTACTCAACTGTGGCAGAGTAAAGTTTATCCCACCCTTAAAAAGGATGAGGCTTACTGGTGTGCTTACCAGTTAACAGGCTCTTGCCCGTGGTGGGTGGCCAGCCATGCTGTGCTGGAACAGCCTTAGCTGTGGAGGAGCTTGGGCAAGGCACTGTGACTCTCAGGCCATGATGGGGGTGGCAACGGGACCTCCTGACTGAGGTGGGGCTGGGCAGTAGGCCCCAGGTTAAAACTGTTAACCTGTTAAGTGCTATCCTTTCAAATGGTTAACCATTTTAACATCCTTATTTACTTTATGAATTTCATTCAGTAGGGATAGTTATATTGGTCAGTTTCACTTCAGTTCCTAGTCTGTTCCATATTCTAGTTCTTTAGTACTATCCTAATGCTGCAGTGTTTGGTAGAGGAAGGTTTAAATCCAAATAATAGTTTCAGTTAAAGAGATTAATCTCCTTAAAATATTTATGGGAGATTGACTGATTTACTCATTCCCGTTAACAAACGGGACCAATACCAAAACCCAACCAACCAATAAAAAAAATATGTATCAACCACTCACATTTTTGCAGTGCTTTTTCCACTGTTTTTCCTACATTAACTTTCCTTTTGTTTGTTCTGTGTAAGGTTAGCCATAAATAAGCTTTAAACATAAGAATTATGCTTTGTATTTGGCTATAATAGAGTCTCTTTTCAACAGTTACCATTAATCTATTTAAATCTTTAAAGAGTTTAAAATATTCTTTATGAAGAACGTGAGCCTGAATGACAGCCCATGTTTTGCTTTCCATACATAGTAGGCAGTGCTGTAGTGGGTCTTTGTACAATTATTCTGTAAGACAACTATCAAAGGCACATGCAGGTGATCAGACAGTGTGCTAACTTGCATGGACATGAAATAGTTCTTCACCTCTCAAAACATCCTATTCATTGTAAGGCCAAAGCATCATCTTATAATTTTAATAACATGACTCTTGTTGTTTCACTTGGCTTCGTTTACAGTGCCATTTGAAAAACACTTTTGTCGTTCACAGGTGCTTATAAAAAAAACCTCCCCCTGAAAGACAAAAAGTTTTGCTTCCGCAAGTGGCAGGGTGAAGGCCTTGGTGTCAGCAGGAGGCTCTCTTGTTGAAAACAAGATCTCCGTTCCCTGGTAGGAGGTTGAAGTGTTTTGTCAGCAAAAGTGCCAAACAGCCTTTGCAGTGCCAGACTTTAAGTGACACAGCTGAGTGGACACGGCTATGTCGCTAAAGGCTGCGCGTAGTGTAGAAGACACCTGGTTAATTTTCCAACTGTGCCCTCTAGTGGATATTTTGATCGTTTGGGTCATCCACATTCCTTTCTGACCTAATCTTCAGTATTAGAGTCACTGAGGATGAGGCATCTCTTTATGTTGCTTGTCAACCCTGTTCTTTAATTATTGTGTGCTTTTTTTTTTTTTTTCTTTTTTTTTTTTTACAAATAGGAGCCTTTCTAACCTGAAGCCAACTTTTTATTGGCTCTTCAAGTTCTAAGTGGGAGAAACCACCATGTTACAGCAATATCATCATCACCATTTGGAACATGGCATAACCATCAGGCTGCTCTAGACCCAGAAGCTTATGTAGGTTTCAATGCTCCCTTCCTACACTGCTCACCATGTTACAGAGCCTTGCCAGGTAGCATTACATCATTTTTAAAAGTGTGTTTATAAAAGAAAATTCTTTATGGGTCTTTGAGGTATGCTACAAACCCTTCTGTTCTTTAACAACAATCACTTAGACCTAAACAAAAGGAAAAGGTATGGTTTATTGTAATTATAATAATTAGCTGGTGAAGGTCCATTGCCTGTGTTAAAAGCTTTGAAACAGCAACAATGATTCTGTTCTGCCTGCACAAAGATGCTCTGAGGAGGGAGCACTGTCTGCTTCTTAACAACCAAGCTGCATGGGGGTGTGGGTGGAGATCTAACTTATGGGAGGACATACATTATGACAGTCATTTCACCTGACTTGGAAGTGTGTGTGTGTGGGGGGAGAAACTGCAGTAGAATTTATTTGTTGTCCTTTGTTCTCCACTTTACCTCTCAGGAATCCTGCTCACCCATTAACAGCTGGCACTGAAATGCAGTCAGCCAGGGAGGCTGCCTTTTATCCCCCAGGGTTAAGGTTACATGGACTGTTTGTTCTTAAAGCTACAGAACCCTACAGAGCCAGTTATGCAGTTTTCCCAGAGAGAAGAGAATTACCTACAAGGCATCAATTTGTCAGCACAGCAGCTAAGGAAGCAATTTTTCTAACAAGAGTACAGAGCATGAGGGTCACCCTGGATGACACAACCAGGCTTCAGCCCCACCAATGGAAACATCTCCAAAGGAAGCATAACCTTGTCTGGGCTAACAGATGTGGGTCATGGGGAAAGTGCTGTGAATATCACACAACTGCTTCCAGTTTATAATCAAATAAAGAGATGCTTTTTCTAGCACTTTTGGAGCTATAAAATCTTTTTTTTTTCGAATTCCCTCTTTTGCTGCTTGCTGTATGACCTCAGCCAAGTCACATAATTGCTCCTTGCTTGCTTCCCTACCTGCAACAGGAGAATTATACTTCAGTACAGAGCTTTAAAAGTGATTTACAAAGAGAAAAATACGGGTGTACTTTGTATAAAGGTCTGGTTTTTTTCTTTGTAATTCTTTAAAAACCTTACTAGATTTCAGGAATGTTACATCTTGTCTTCCCTCCTTTTGCAAGAGTCCTTAGATGAAGCTGCTACAGACTTCGAGCTTTCTCAGCTTTCTTGGGAAGGCAGGGGTGGCAGCTCTGCCTTCCCAAACTGCTTGATGTAGTCCTGGTCATGCTCCACTGCTCCTCTGAGACTTGGGGTGCTCCCGTGCGCCACCTGCCCCAGTGTTAGGGGTTCGGCTACAACGGGGGAACTCATGTGCGAGACCTGTTGGAGAGCTGGAGTTGCATTTCCTGGCACTCTGTGGATACTAACTTGGGCAGGAGACGATGACTGCGGGGGTGGGGAAGATGCAAGCCTCAGGCACAAAGGATGGGGCTAGGGTCTAGCCTTTCCAAGCCAGGGATTCACCCACTGCTCCTGGTTGAAGGGTGCTTGTTTGAATCCTTATAAACAACATATTCATCCCAACCATATTGTAGGTGTTAACAAAACCCAGGTGTGAAATAAGCTTAACTAATTGAAATAATCTTAACTACAAATCACTTCCTGTTCCATTAACAATGTTTCATTTGCATGGCTGTTCTGCTATTATAAATGTCCTAGTTCTCCAGGCATCCCGAGATTCTTAAAGGAAAAAACAGGGTAGATAAGATCTCAGTTTTATGTAATGAAAAAAATCTGACTGGCCCAACTCACTTTCAACAAGCCATACTTCTACATAATGAAGTAGCACGATAAAAAATAGAATGGAGTCTCTCAAATCTGCGTTCCCCTTAGCCTCCCACCTAAGATCACTATACAAAGGGCTCTATGAACTGTTAAGTATCATATTAATACTCAGTGCTAGAAGAAATTTCTCTAACTATTCTATTTTGAGCTCCTAAACAAGGGCTCCAGTCCTGCAACTAGGTTTGCCCTAAGCCAGTTGTTTTCAGTGGGTTTTTGTGTGTGCCCACATATGATATAAATGTAGGTTCAGGACTAAGAGTATTAGTCCTGGTCTACATATAACTTTTAGAGATATTTAACTTTTGATTGGAGGGTGTGGGGTTTTTTTTGCTGATATAGTTATACCCAGTGCCTTTTATAAGTTAAAAAAAAAAAAAAAAGCCAGTACCCAGGCAGATCCTCTCCCCAACCCTGCCCACCAGTCCCGCAGCTGGGGTTGCTGAACTGCCAGTACTCTACTGGCTCGAAAAAGCACTGGTTATATCAGTAAAACTTCTACTTTGAGAACACAGTTATATTAGCATAAAGATGCTTCCTCCTGGTATATATTATTCCCCTTCCTGTAAAAGTATACCTATACCAATATAAACACTTATATATTCCTATATCTGCATCCACATTAGAGAGATTGTATTGATTTAACTGTATGGTTTTCAAATAGCAATGAAATTGCAAACACCTAGGCTGTGTCTAGACTAGCCTCCAACTTTGAAGGGGGCATGGTAATCAGGGTGTTGGGAGATTACTAAGGAAGTGCTGTGGTGCATATGCAGCACTTCATGAGGCTAAACCTCCCCCATGGTAACTTCAAAGTGTGAAACTTCAACGTGCCAGCTTGCATGTAGTCGCGGGTCAGCCCTTGAAGTCCCTTTACTCCTCAAAATTTTGAGTGCGTGGGCACTTCGAAGTACCCGCGGCTACATGCAAGCTGGCACTTCGAAGTTGCACACTTCAGAGTTGCCGTAAGGGAGATTTATCCTAACTAAGTTCTGCATATGCACTGCAGCCCTTAAGTAATCTCCCAACACCCTAATTACCATGCCCCTTTCAAAGTTGGGGGCTAGTCTAGACACAGCCCTAGAAAATAATAAGGTGACAAGTAACAGCATAGATTTTTCAAACCAACCTAATAGCTTTTTTTGACAGCGTAACAAGGCTTGTGATCAGGAGGAAAGTGGTAGATGTAGTAAATCTTGTTAGCTTTTGATATGGTCTCACGTGCCCTTCTCAGAAACAAACTAGGGAAATATAATGTATGGGGTGTTATTATAAGATGTGTATATAAGTGGTTGTAAAACGGTTCCCAGAGAGTAAATATCAGTCAAGTTGGAAGGACTTACTGAGTGGCAGCCCACAGGGATCATTTCCAGTGTTACCTCTAATTTTTAACAGCCATGGGCAGAAAAAAATTGTTTTTTGCACTAAGGCATGTGCAGATGTGTACCACCGTAGAAACACATGTTATGGATAATCATCTTGGTGGCACTGGAATCTCTCCTGGGCAGCAGTCCAAGCTCCCTGTTTATAGGAAACACTTTCTGTTCTATGCAACATCTTCATCAGTGATTTAGAATAGATAATGGCAGAGAGAGTAGTTTATAAAAATTATTGACAATATCAATCTGGGAGGGGAGAACAGGATTTAAATTCAAAATGATCCAAATGAACTTGTGAAATGGTCTGAAGTAACTCGGATGAAATTCAAAAAGAGCAAATGCAAAATACTCCAATCAGGAAGGAACAATCAGCTGCACGCATATAGTGAGAACTGACTGTTTAGGAAGAAGTGCTGCAGAAAGGAATCTGGGGATCACAGAAGTAGACCATAAGCTAAATATGAGTCAACAGCATGACATTGTTGCAAAAAAAAGGGAACAGCATTTTGGGATGGATTAAGGGGAGTGTTGTAAACAAGACATATGTAATTCTTCCACTCTAGTCTACCCTCAACTGGAGTACAGTAACTCTTTACTTAACATTGTATTTATGTTCCTGAAAAATGCTACTTTAAATAAAATGACATTAAGTGACATTAAGTGAATCCAATTTCCCCTTAAGAATTAATGTAAACAGCAACGGTTAGGTTCTAGGGAATTTTTTTTCCATCAGACAAAAGACAGTAAAACTTATACCGTGTATGTATATAAACAATTTACTATTGTGCACAGCAATGACGACTGTGAAGCTTGGTTGAGATGGTGGAATATTTCCCAGGGAATGTCTTGCTACTAAATGAGCTAGCACTAAGCTAAGCCCTCAAAGGTTAACACATTCTTGTGGAAAGAGGTTGGTGGGTGGGGCAGGGCAAGGGCACTTGTCTGGTGCACTTGCTAGAATCCTGCCTCTGGTCACCCCTGCACATGACAGGGGCTGCAAACACCCCTCCTCAGAAACCGAAAATGATGAGGAACCCACATTACCCACTGGAGTGCACCACTCTCCCCTCTGGACTGTGCATACATGGCTGCACAGTGCCAAGTGTGTGGGGGTGGTAGGGTGTTTGAGAGAGAAAGACAGACAGAGACATGCAAAGCACATTTTCAGTATGCTGGCCCCATTTCAAGTACACTGCCCTGACAAAACAAAAAAACAGTCCTGTGGCACTTTAAAGACTAACAAAATGATTTATTAGGTGATGACACAACCACTTCTTCAGATCTGGAAAATTCTGAGCTGAAAAAGTCAGATCTGAAGAAGTGCATCTATTCCACGAAAGTGCATCGCCTAATAAATTTTGTTAGTCTTTAAAGTGCTACAAGACTGCTTTGTTGTTTTGTGAAGATAAACTAACATGGCTACCTCTCTGCAACCATACTGCCCTTGTAAGGAGATCAGGAAGTCCAGACACAAGACTGTAGCTGAGATATCCAGCTTTGTGGAGAGGGAGGAGAGGGGGATCTTGAGGAGGGAGAGGTAACATCCTGACATCAGCCCCTTTTCCCACCTCCTGCACACCAACCAGAAGGCTCCTGGGAGCAGCTCCAAGGCAGAGGGACAGGAGCAACACAGCAGTATGTGAGAGAGGGACAGGGAGTTGCCAACACAACTTTGGTTCCAAAAGTGCCTTTTAGAAATCTTACGGGTGCTGATGGTGCTGCCAACCCACTCTGGTTCCAAACCCCACAAGGGCATGGTGTATTTCCAGAAAATCCTGCAAGTAGTGGACAAAGCAGGCGGCCAAACAACTTTATGATGGAATACTGCACAACTTTAAGCAAGCACTCTAACAGATAAGTAATGTAACTATGAGACATTCAGTGAGGAGTTATCATACTGTGTCCAGATCTGGAAGCTGCATTTCTTGATCCCACTACTGGTAAATAGAGCAGTAACTGTTCCCACGAAAGCTCTTAGCTCCACTAAACATGTACTTACGTTTGTCCCAGTTTCTCTCCAATCCCAGGTCCGGCTCCCTCCTGGCCACACTTTGCAGTCCTTGTAGGTTGTAGAGCAACCTTTCACCATCATCTGACCCCATGAAAGGGAAGTAATTTCAGGAGAAGTCATCGCCAAATTGAAAAGGTCTGAAATAAACAACATTATCTACACGGCACCATAATAGCATCATATAATCACAGGGTTGGAAGAGACCTCAGGAGGTCGAGTCCAACCCCTGCTAAAAGCAGGAGCAATCCCAGCTAAATCATCCCAGTAAGGGCTTTGTCAAGCCGGGACTTGAAAAGACTTCTAGAGATGGAGATTACACCACTGGCCTAGGTAACCTATTCCAGTGCTTCACCAAAGTTTTCTTCTATGTGAATGAAGAAGAAGAAAGGAAGGACAGTCTTGTGATAAAAGCACTGGATTGGAGGTCAGCAGATGTCAGTTCAGTTCTCAACTCTGACAAAGTCTTCATGTGAGACGCTGGCAAGACATTTAATCTTTTGGTGTCTTAGATTCCCACCAATAAAACAAGCATGATACTGCTTCTCTAATTCACTGGGGATTTGCAAAACTAAATCCATATATACTTGGCTGATGCTCAGATACTAAGGTAGAGCCAGGCAAAATGCAGCCTGTCAAGTTGCTTGATCTGTCCTGCGGGTACAGCTGAGCCTCAGTCAGGCTTGCTGCCTGTCCTGCCACTGCATGCCACTCATAAAAGCTGGCTGAGGGGCCCTGTTTGTCTGCAAATGGCTACAAGCCTAGAGGGGAGGGGAAGAGAGGCTTTGTGTGCTGCTCCCACTGCCAGCAGTCTGGCAGCTACCATTGGCTGGTTTCTGGCCAACGAGAGTTGCCTGTTTGAAAAACAGGCAGCTTGAATTTCCCCTCCAGGATCACAGCTGTTCAGAGAACCAGGTGACCTCACAGCTAGCTGCTCTGAGCAGAGGGCTGGGGCATGGAAGGTAGGGAATCTCCTTGGTTGCTGACAGGGAGTTGCTCAGATAAGCATCTCATGGCCAGAGCCTGCCTCTGGCACCCCAGCTGTTTTTGTCCTCTCCCCATCCTCTGCTTCCCCCATTGCTGCTCCCCTACGCCATCTAATGCAAACCTTCTGTCCCCACTCCTGAGCCCATACCCACTCCAAGACCTTGCACCCAATCCCCTGCCCCAGGTCAGAACCAGTGTTCCCTGCAAGCTGAGCGCTAGGTGGATGTCCCTGAGAGATTCAAATGCCTCCCAGATGATTAGCAGAGCACCCACAGCCATCCACATGTGCAGCATTTGTTCCTCTTGGTGGTGCACGTCCACACATGCCTTGGTGCACATAACATTTATTTTGCCCATGGATGGGAAACAAAAGCAGAGGGAACACTGGCCACAACTCTTTCCTGCCCTAGGTCACAACCAAACTCCTGCATCCCCTTCTTCACCCCAGTCCCCTGACCTAGGTTGCAATCCCCTCCTTCACCCATACTCTCTCCCAGATCCCACACCCCATCCTGCACCCCAATCCTTTATCACAAGCTCCCTTCTATACCCATCTTCCATCCCAGATCCCACACAGTCATGGAGGTGTGTAGCCCTTCAATTATCACATTCTTGGAGTGCCCCTCCCCCATCAAAAATTACTGCTCACCGCTGTACTGTGGTAATATCAACCACAGACAGGTGGTTATGATGCCTAAAATGGGTTAGAAAAGGAGTATAAAATGCAAAATACTTCCCTTATTAGCTTCGAATTAAGGTTCAAAGGTATTCAGCACAAGGAAAGGGAGTGGTATGCTATACAAAGGATTCACTTTTAAAAATATTTGGGTACTGGATTTTTTTCTTCCACTCTCCCTTTTCTCCTCTTAGCGAGTGGGGTCACTGCACAGAGAAGAGGTTGCTGAAAGCTATTATATCATTCCTTTCTCAGTCGACTTGAGGTATTTCTAATGCACCCATCACAGTCTGCTTTACACAGGGATCAGGGACAGTGGATGGAGGAAACTACCTTGTCAATATAGCACCAGAGATGGATCTCTGATGAGTCTTCTACAGCTCATCACACAGATGATAGGGTCACTTTAGATCAGCTTGATAGAAGTTAGACTACCATGTTAGAGATTTGTCTTTCTGCTGTTCCAGTTTGTTAGTGAGGTTCTCTGAAAACAACTAGTTTCCTACTGAAACACTATCTCTGCACTGAAGAGAGCTCTGTCCATTTTGTTCCAATTAATCTGAAGAGTGGACTCTATTTGGTGAATAATAAAAAGGCTTCTTAATTAAATGTATTGAATTCAACCACCCACTTAAAAGTTATATTCTCTACTCTCATTTGTCCAGATTTCCACTCAGAAAAACATTTCCCCTTCCTGTATGAAAATTGTACAAATTCAACAGTTAAAAACTACTGCAGAAAGCCTACTGTTGCTGATTAACAAGAGAGTCCTCACAAAGGAGCAATCTCTGGAATAACAGATTTTCAGTCCTCTTGAAAAATCTTAAGGGAAAACCTGCTAATAGTCGCACAAAGGCTCAAATAACATTACAGCAACTTTGCAACCTCTCTCTCCCCTCACACACACCAAGGCAAACTATGCTACAAGACAGCAGATACTCTTCTTCGACTGCCAAAAATGAATTTGAGTTTGCTGTCTCAAATGTCACATCAAGAACAAACAGCACTACTTGGGACTCAGCAAAGGATTTACACTACCTCAGCATTTTTGCTTACAGTATGATAATTGGGTAACTATTTTTGCATTCTTCTGCAACTACAGGAAGATGCCTGCTAGCTTTGTGCACAGAGCATGTCCCCTGCACAAGACTACAATTCAACCAGGTTTGTGTTCTCTCAGTACACATCTGCAATACCTTGGAGCCAGCTTCTTTTCAGGTGGATAATCAAATGAGGCAGCAGCAGCAGAAGAATAAAGAAGGGCACGTCTCAGGACAAAGGAGATTAGTCACTCCCCTCCATTCACTCACTCAGACTAAAGAAGAAAAGCAATAGAAAAGACCATATAGAAGTTAGCTCTGAATGGCAGAGAGTTTACTAAGAAACAAGTATTATGGAGTTGCAAAGGCTAAAGATTATACAGAAGAGAGTTACACTTCTCTTCATAGCGACAATAAATGATTAGGTGGGATGGAAAAATTTCCTTAGGAAGAGGTTGAAACAACTGTGTCTGAATAACTGACGGGACATGATGTGAATTGGACAGAGAATGTAACAGCAACGAAGGGTCCTGTGGCACCTTATAGACTAACAGAAAAGTTTTGAGCATGAGCTTTCGTGAGCACAGACTCACTTCATCAGATGCTGGTCTTGGAAATCTTGGGAATTTCCAAGACCAGCATCTGATGAAGTGAGTCTGTGCTCACGAAAGCTCATGCTCAAAACTTTTCTGTTAGTCTATAAGGTGCCACAGGACCCTTTGTTGCTGTTACAGATGCAGACTAACATGACTACCCCTCCAATACTGGATAGAGAATATAGATCAGGAGCTATTTGCACTTCCAATAATTTAAGATTAAGCAAGCATTTACTAAATTTGGAAGACCAAACTTAAAACTAGTTGAAAGAAATATGTATATATTGGGAATTAGTCTATGGAACTTATTACAAGATATGAATTTATATTACAATTTACTACAATTTTAATACAGCTTATTAAAATTCATAAGGACATCTACAGATGCATCCAAAAGTTGCACTTGAAATAATTATTTTTAGAGGGAATATAAGGAAGCCTCCATTATTCTAGGAATAAACTGCCTGCTAACTGACAGGGGTTAGGAAGAAACTTCCCCTATGATTATGCTATTTCTTAACTGTCCACTATGGATGACCCTGTATGTTTTTTGAGACGTAGTACTGTGCAAAGTCAGAGGCAGGATACCAGGCTCCCTTCTGATCTGCTACAGTAATTCCTATTTTCCTATGAATTGCAACTGTCAAGTCAAGATGTAGTGGAAGATTGGATAAGGATTCTAGCCATGGAATGCTCATCAGAGGCAGTGCTAGGGAGCTGACTGAGTTAAGCAGATTTGCAAACATAGGCAATTTGGGAAGAGAGAGTTAAAATTAAGGATGATGCCTAGGTTACAGTCAGTGGAGGCTATATACTAACAAGGTTATGGCAGGAGGCATAAGTCAAAGGTGGAAAGGGAGTTGTACTGGAGATGCTTTGTTTGCCATTTCACAGTCTGAGACATTGACAAAGTTGGTTAAGATGATATTGCATGTTTTGGATGATCAAAACAGGGAAAAAGGGTGGACAGAAGATATCATTAGAAATATAGGACAAGGCTGGCCAAAATACAGCCCATGGGCCAGATGTGGCCTGCCAAGCCACTGGATGAGACCTGTGGGCACACCAGGCACCTCAGTCAGGCTCCCTTCCTGTCCCACCCCCACTCAGAAAAGCCACTGCTTGGCCCTGTTTGTTTGTGAATAGCGGGGAGCCCAGAGGAGGGTGTAAGGGGCTTTATGCACTGCCACCACCCCAGCACAATCATGCACCTCTCATTGGCTGGTTACCAACCAATGGGAACTGTCTGTTTGAAGAACAGGCAGCTTGAAGTACTCCTTCCCCCTTGGGCTCACAGCTGTTCACAGACAAACAGGACTCCACAGCTGGCTGCTCTGAGCAACCTGCTGGTGCATGAAAGGCAAGGAACCTACTGGGCTTCTGGCTTGGAGATGCCCAGGTAGGCATCTCCTGGGCTGAGCCTGCCTCTGGCACCCCAGCCCCTCACTCCCCCAAACCTCTTCCTCCAACCCTACATAACCAAAACTCTCTGTCTCAACTCCTGAACCCATACCCCGAGACCTGCTCCTTCAACCCACTGCCCCAGATTGCAACCCAAACCCATGCAACCAGTTCCACATCCCAGTCCTCTGTCCCACATCACAACATCCTCCCTCACCCAAACTGCCTCCCAGATCCCACACCGTGTCCTGCACCCCAATCCCTTATCTCAAGCTCCCTTCTGCACCCAATTTCCAACCTCCTCCATTAGTATCATAGCAGAGTGTGACCCTTGACCATTTATCAAATTCTTGGAGTGTCCCCCACCTCATCCGAAATTATTGCCCACCTCTGTCATAGGATGTCATCAATTGGTAACATCAGCATAATACTGTTAAGTACCTTTAAGGTGTGACAGAAGTTTACACAAGAAAACAGGAAACAGGAAAAGGTCAGGAATTAAACCTACTGGAACTTAAAAGGCAACTAACTATGCAGATACATGCAACTGTATTCTCATGGAGGATAGGTCTGTTCATGGCTATTATCCAGGAGAGGCAGGAATGGTATTCCTCGCCTTTGTCAGAAGCTGGAAATGGCCAACAGGGAATGGATCATTTGATAATTATCTGTTCTGTTTATTCCCTATGGGCCACTTGGCATTGGCTATTATAAGAAGACAAGATAGTGGGCTAGGCTGACCTTTGGGCTGACACAGTATGACCATACTTATGTTCTTAAATAGGATTTTCAAAAGCACCTACGCCCCTATCTCCCAGTAGAGTAAGACTTTGGTAATAAGAGGCAGAGTGATCAAAAAGGTAGGTATGGCAGGAGGGAATCCAAAACCATCACGCGCTGAGATCATGTAGGACAGAGTGGTTCATAAAAATCCAAGGCTGGCTTGAAATCAAGGAGGATGAGGAAAGGACTCAACTACCATCAAAGAACTGAATATAGGAGAGAGTAGTCCCTATGCTCTGAATTGAAATCAGTAACATTTCCTCAAGACTGCTGTGAGAAGGATGAACAGATAAGTAACATAAGGTGACTTTTTGTGCACTTGAAAAAGGGGAATGGTAAGACATGCTGCAGCAGTGAGAGAGCACATCTGAATTATGGGACATTTAAGACTAAAAAATGGTTTCAAAGTCATATAGGGAACAAGGGCAGATAGATGGAATTAAAGAAGGGGATCAGAAGAGGAGGCAGAATTAATATTTAAGAATCATGAAGTTCTGGGTTAGGAACTGATTGGTTTTTCTTCATTGTTTAATCTGGGGAAAGTAAAGTAGTGAGCAGATTACTTTAGGCATATGGGACCATGAGAGAAGGCACAAAGCTGAGAATGGTAAAAAGAAGTGAACAAAGAACTGTCAGGAATGTATGGGTTGGAAGGTGATAGAATAGAGGAATTTACTACAGAAACACCAAGGGGCAAGATTACATAAATGCCCTGGATTGGGATAGTAAGGAACATGAAATTTAGGTGGCAAGAAAGGAATTTAATTCTTGAAACTTATTCTAAATGTCTTGTTGGAATGATACATGGGACTCATTGCCTCTGACATTTGATGGTGTGTCCTATTTTTAAGACTATTACACATTTGGTATTTATCAAGCTGAGGCTTAGACCTTTCCTCTAGTCTCGTTACTGCTCTAGTGATAATACTTCTGATCAAGGCCTTGCTTCCTCCATGGGGCAGTCTAGGAGAAAACAGTTCCTTCTTACTACATCCTAAGCAATGCATCTGAATGTCAGCATTGAGAACAAGAGCCTAATTTATGGGAATCAGCCAACTGTCCATGAGTGATGCATTCAAACAGCTGTGCTAGGTTGCTAAAGCAGAAGAAACACATTCTTATTTCTACTGGTGTTTACCCAATGTCAGATTCTGCTACCCTTATGCACAATAAGTATCCACCTAACTTATCATTACTAGATCATCCTTCCTCAAAAGTATATCTTATTCTGCTTTGCTGAGCCCCACCCGCTCAGCAAAATTCCACCCAACACGAAAGTGGCAGAATGGGCTCACAGCAAGAAAGAGGTTTTGGGGGTGACACCTCTGTAACAGGAGACAAAATGGAATCTTGGCACTTGTAGATTCTGTGGCAGTTGGCCCCTCCTGATAGGGGAAAAAAATCTGCCTTCCATGCCCCAGGGAAACCCCCTTTATCCCCCTCCTGCTTCAGTCCCCCGTCTGTGGAAACCCATTTACCCCTCCCATTCCAGCCCTCTCCATCCCATTTATCTCCCTCATGGAAACCCCCACTTGCCCCTCCCCAGCCCTCCTACAAAACGTATTTATCCCCCTCCTGGAAACCGCCATTTACTCCTTCCCCCTCCAGCCCCCCTCTCCAGGAACCCGATTTATCCGCCACTCTCGGGGAGAGAAGAGTCCAGTTGACTCCACACCTTCCACGCTAACATCTAACCGCCTCCCGGGAAAGAAGCACCTACTCACCCCTCCCCAAGCAGCCCCTTCACCTCTGCCCACGCCAGAGGGACGGGCAGGCACTCCCGGGGGGCTGTCCCTTTAGCCACCCTGCCTCCCAGACAGCCACGCCCCCTGGGGAGCAGCCCCACACTCACACGCTTGGCCTCCACTCGCCCCCTCCTGGCAGGACCTGCTGCAGTGACCTCTGCCCCTCTGGACACACCCTTTCGCCGCTCATTGGCCAGCTCCCCGGTACTGGCCACACCCCCTGGGGTATAGCCTCGCCTCCTCCCGCGCTCGGAGAGTAGCAAGTGCGGTCTCGCTCTGATTGACTACCCTGGATTCTATCCCCACCTCCCTCTCTCGTCATCTCTTCCCTGCCTCCCCCGCCTTGTTTTCGTTCCCGTGTCACAGGAGTCAGGCTGGGGAGGAGAACTCGGGTAGGGCCGCTCTGGCCGGCACCCTGCTGTTGCATTGTGGGATAGTGGCGCCGGGAAACGGGGTCCTCCGAGCGCGGCTCGCCAGCGCCCCCCTCTCTTCCCTCCCCGTCTCTCCTTCTCCATCCTCAGGTCCAAGATGGCGGCGGCGGCGGCTCCTACGGCTCCATCTCCGCCTCCCCCTCCCCCGGCGGGCCCGTGCTACCCCGGCTCGTGGCCGAACTTCGCCGTGGTGTGCTCCTTCCTGGAGCGCTACGGGGCGCTGCTGGACCTGCCCGAGCTGCCCTTCCCCGAGCTAGAGCGCGTCCTGCAGCCGCCTCAGGAGCCCGGCGAACAGGGTAAGCGGCCCGGACGCCCCCTCCCCTCACAGACCGGCAGGGGGCTCTCCCCCCGCCCCGCGGCCTCGGGGGAGGAGCGCACCGAGGGGGAGGAGGAGCCTCGTCTTTCCGAGTGAAGCTGGGGGTGAGGGGAGACTTCTGTGCCCTTTCTTACCCCCCCCGACCAGGGGAAGCGGCTGCTGGGGGGAGGGTTCTCTTTTCTCAGTCCCACCGGAGGAGCATGTGTGGGGAGGGCTGCCTTATTCCAGCGCCTGCTCCCTGCCCCGGGGGTTTACCCTCCCCCTCTGTGGGTCGCGCCCCCTCCCCCGCATAGCTGTGGTGAGACCGTGTGTGCTCCCCCCACTCCCCAGCTCTGTGTGAAGGAGTTGGGGACCAGGCCCCCTCAGGCTGACGTTGCGGCCCCCCTATAAGGTACAATCTCCATCTCGTCTTCCTCTTGCCGTTGGGGTGGGGGTAGGCCCGTGTCTCGCTCCCCACCTGGACAGGCGAGGGAAGGGTTACACGCTCCCTGTCTTCTTTCAAGCTGCTCTTCACTCACTCTGATCTCTCCCCCGACCGCCCCAGCGGGCAGCAGTAGGGGATGGGATGGTTAGGCTGCACTGGCCCCCATCGCTGATGTGGGAGGGGATGGCGGGGGAGGGGCACGGCAGCAGAGGAACCGGGGGAAGAAGAGACGCGCGGATAGCGAAGGGAAAGGTGTTTGTTGCTCTTGGTCTCTGTTACTGGTGCGGTGGTTGTTGCTTGTGCTCTCTTGCCACATAGTGACCAGAGAAGCGTAAGGCGCATGCTCTCCCGGCCCCATAGAAACTTCCTACTGCTTAAGAATCCCAGCTCTGTGCTGCTGCTGGTCCAACAGCCTCCCTTCCCTCCCAGCCCCCTCCATGTGTGTTTATTGCAAATCGGGTCAACTGCATCGATTTGTTCTCCTGAGTATAATTTTTGCTTGTGCAATATGAACGTTGTGTTCGTATCCTCGTGGCATCCAGGAACAAAACATCAGTCCAGGTGGGTTTAGTTAACAACTCCTTAAGATGTCCAGGATCGCTTTTTCATGCAAACAAGACACTTGTAAATGCAGTGGCCATTGCCTGGGTCTGCTACACTACTACTTGTTCAAATAAGAGTTTTCCTACCTCCCTAAGGGTCCAGCATAATTTTTTGTGTATGTAAAGGAATATTTTTAAAATGACACACCATAGTCAAGTTGACTGAAAATAAAGTAAACTAACATTTGTGGTGAAAAGTAACATTTGAAGTTATTTCACAATTTTAGTTTGATTTTTGTTAGTGAGTTGTGGGTTTTTTAAAAAAAAAAACAAAAAAAAAACAAACACCTGACTTGTAACCTTACGGTAATCTTTCATATGTGTCAGTAAAACACTTTTAATAGGCAGTGACCAAGAGTTTTTCTTTATAGTTTATTAATTGAAAGTTTCTGTGTTCTGTTGGATTATGGGTTGTCTAAGATGTTACATTTCCGTCCATTTGTGGTCCCTTAGATCTTAAGTAAGAATGGGAAATAAAGCAATAAATGTTTTTACATATGCCCCGACACTGGAGGAAATTGGAACACTTAAAAACACTAGTTTTTTTTTTTTTTTTTTTTTACATTTGTTAAAAGGTTTGTGTGCTCACATTTACGGGTTGCTGTGCACTTCAGGGAAGGAAATGTATGGATATGGGAAAACAAAAGTTTACAAGACTATTTTTATGGTTTTGCGGAATAAGTGTGAGGTGGTTATATGCCAAAAGGGGGGGGGAAATGCAAACCGTTGAGCTAGGTTTGTGAGGAATTTTGTCCTCTTCATATGTTGTACTCTTTGTCATCCTATTAAAGGATGTGGCTTTTTTATTTTTGTAATACTGTTGTGAAGACTAAATTTAATTTCCATTAAGTTATAAAATTAGCTTGCAGCCTTTAAAAGAAGCTTTATGGGATCATAAACTTAAAATTTTTGTTTGTTACTAAGCTGACTGTTAAAACTGAAATATGTTAATCCTTTTCTCCCACCAATATTTGGTATTTGTTTACTGTATGCAATTCAGCATGGGAAGTAAAACTCGGATAATTTAAGCATCTGTATGTACAATTTCACTTTTTTATGCACTAGTATAATTTTGCAATGTTCAGTTTCAAATCATGCATAATGAATGTTTAAATCCAAACAAACTCTTTTTTAATGAAAAACATTTTAAATATGGATTGTGTTTAAGATGTTTTTGCACAACCTATTCTTGATCTGGGCCTTAAACTACCTGATAGTGGTTTAAAGGCTGTATATAAGTTAGGAGCTATGAAGTGAGTAGAAGAGGGGTAGAGGGAAATTTCTCCACTCGCATTAACTGTATTTGTGCTAACTTGAGGACAACTAGTGGGCTAAAATAGTAGAATAGCCACAGCAGCATAGACAGTGGTGAGTGGAAGTTTGGGCTTGTAGGTGTTCAGGTGGACTTGTATTTGAAGCATGATGGTTTGAGTAGACTTAGTGTGAAATGTTTAACGTGAGCTGGGGATCAGACCCTTAGTCTGTGTCTATACTAGACATAGCAGTCGACTGGGCTATATGCTAAAAAATTGAGTTATCAGCGGTTGACTGCTGTGGCTGTCTACATGGAAGAAGGTCTCGGAGCATTGCTCCTGTCAACCTTCCTTAATCCCCTCCACTTGTGAGGAGTTCCAGGGTTAACTTTTACCCCAGAAAGTACCATTTTTCACATGTGTGAAACAAAACCATGGAAGATCGACCCTGAGGAGGTTTGATCTTCTGCAGTCATGTGGCTGTAGGCTTAGTTCTTAGTGTAGCTATAACTGCCGTGTTTCTTTGGGTATAATGTTCATGACTCATTTAAGAGGTAGAATCAATAGTAAGTCAGTGTTTGAGACATTCAGTTGCAATTAATGTGAAGATATTTAAGAAAACTAGGTTTTAATACTTACCACTTAACCTTCCACCACCCTGCCCAACGAGAGAGATGCATGGTAGTGGGGTGGGGAAAAGGAGTGGCAGGAATGTTTTGTCTGCTTGCAGATTCTTTTCACAGTAAACTCTTTCATATCTGGCAGCCCCTGGACCAGGGGTTGATGGGTATGCAAATATTCTGGTTAATAGAAAGGCACAGGTGGGGGTCAGTGCCCCCCAATAACAAATTGACCCCCCCCCCACACACTCCAGCACCAGTTTCTGCTCAACAGCTGCCCCAGCCTTGTTGGTGGAGACAGCATGGAGCTGCTTGAAGATGGTGATGGGGGTCAGGGGGCTTGCCACACCGCACACCATGCGGGAGAGTGGGAGAGCCTGCTGGTTGCACACACAGGCAGCACAGAGGAGTGTAAGTCAGGCTCTGAGTGGGTTGGCCCTGAGGGGTGGAGTGTTGCTCTGTAATTCACAGACCTCCACCACAGTGCCACTTCTCCGTGCTCCTACTAGATGTCTGCCACCCAGAGCTTCAGTTTTGAGTTATGCTGGTTAGAGAGTGCTGGCTACTCAAATACTGGATAAAAAAGTTTACTCTGTATATCCAAAGAGGTTTTATGTTTTGCAACATTTTAAAAATAATTTGGGGGTCTTGTATTAGTGCTGATGCTGTAATTTGGTAGTGAGCACTCTTTTTTTATTAAAAAAGCTCTTCAAAAATTCCTTCCAAGCTGACGTATGTCATAGGTTTATGGCCTAAGACAGTGTTTCTCAACCAGGGTTCCTTTTTTCCCCTTGGGCGTACAGAGGTCTTCCGAGGTGTACTTACTTCAGCTTACTTTGATATTTGCCTAGTTTTACAATGGACAACATAAAAAGCACTAGTAGTCAGTACAATCTAAAAGTTCAGACAGTGACTTGTTTCTACTGCTTTGTGTGCCTTATGCCAAAATGTAAGTACAATATTTCTTTCCAGTCCATATATTTGATAATAAGATGGTAGAAAGTCAGCGAGTTTTCAGTAGTACTCTTCTGTGATGTTTTCATAAGTCTTTTTTAAGTGAGGTGTAACTTGATGGTATGCAAAACAAATCTGACATCTGCGAAGGATACAGTAATCTGGAAAGATTGAATGGCACTTTTTTCAAGACCTCAGATTACCATAGGACCATGTTTCTCCCTTTGGGGTACATGAGAGAAGTCTGGGGGTATTTATTGAAAATGGGACAATTTATTTAAAAAAATAAATAAAGCTTGAGAAACGCTGGCCTAAGACACAGAGCCTTATGGAGCATATCTGTAAAACTTGTTTAAGCTATATATTTTTCATTATATTATACACACATCAGTATTCCAAGGTTCAGCTAGAACAATTATACATATATTCAAGAATGAACTGTTCTACATTCTGCAGTTCTGTAAAAGCAAGTAAGGAAAATCCTGTTTGCTAATTAGTGAGAATGGACATGTATTGATTTGTTCTAAGGAAGCCAAGAAATAACTTCTATATTCTGACTTTTTATTTCAGAAAGGGGTGATGTAGGAGTACAGATGAGAGATTTGGTAGTAGGCTATCAAATAATATTTGAGTCTGATATGTTACCGATAAAGTTTAAGTTCCTGCCCACTCATCATTTGTGTAACATTATATTGCCTCTTTATGTGACTATATTAATTATCTCTGTACCTTTCCTTTTGTAGTCTCAGCTGATTAGCATATCTAATTTACGTAGCACCAACAAAAACAATGAGTCATGTGGCACCTTAAAGACTAACAAATTTATTACAGCACAAGCTAATGGGGTTTGTGCAATTTATCAAAGCTTATTCCTTAACAAATTTGTTAGTCTTTAGGGTGCTGCATGACTCCTTGTTTTTGCTGAAACAGACTAGCCTGGCTTCCTCTCTGAAACATAGCATGAATAGTACACAAAATGCTCTGAAGGCAAGTACTCAGAGAAGGCCTTCCCCAAAGGGGGTGTGAGGTAATGGCAAACAGCATGCTTGAATGTTGATATTTCAGTTTCATGCTTGTCTCAATTTTATTTCATTTTATTTTTAGGTAGGATAATAAGGTAAAGCAGTGCCCATGGAAATATCCTAATTCTCAGAGAAAATAAGAGTTTCTTTCAACTTGTGGTGTTAGTGGCTCATTTGAATGTTGACATAATTTGAAAAAACTGAGACAATTGTTTTGGTGAATTACTACTAAGGCAAATAATTTTACCTATGTAAAAATGTTTTCCCCTTTGTAATGCTATTTCTAAGACAGCTGGCATTGTCGTCATAACTAACTTTTAAAGCTTGGTCTCAAAAGAAGGGAGTGGAGTGTGTAGCAGACCATATACTTGATAGCTGCTTATTGTAGTTTGTGTAGAAGGCAGGAAAATTTCATTAAACTTAACATAAACTATAGTTGGTGGATGTTGTCGTTACATGTTGCAAGAATGTAGCCTTTTTAATCACACCATTTTTGCTTCCAGTGGCAAAATGTGTATAAATTGAAATGATTTGTCACACTGGAACTCTTAAGTATCAACCACATCATGCAGTCTTTTACTCCCCTTGCAAGTGGGAGACAGTAGTATATTTTAAATGTAAAAATGGATGTGACTTGAAGGGATTAAGAACCCAGCACAGTGATACAGTGCAGTATTTAGTTGAGAAATATCAGATCATGTCTGTTATGTTTGCAAATAGCTTAAGTATAAACATTAATTAAGCACTGAATCCTCTGTGAATGATATTGGTAGAGATCTAATTTTACACATGACTGCAAAAGTCTTGCTAGTTTGCCAGTTTCCTTGAAGTGTGAATGAATGTAAACAGCATTTTTCAAAAGTATGTTAGGGGTTATCAATTTTATAAACCTGCCAGAGCCATGTTATATGTAATTTGTACTTGATGAATTTGTAGTAGTTAGTAATGAGTATAGGTAGTCCTTGACTTCATGATGTTCAACTCTTAAGATGTTTCTGAATTGACATCCTGGTTCAATGATTGGTTTTTGTTTTTTTTGTTTGTTTAAATGATGCTTGGTTCTAGAATGGAGTGGCTTGCAGTTATTAATTATGATGTTTTGACTTATGACACAATTGGTTCCAAAAAATGGGCGCCATAAATCTGAGGACTGCCCGTATTCTGTTTGTTCTTCCAGCAGTGAACTGGTAAGAAGTTACTGATGTAAGAGTTCGGTTATCTTCATGATGGATAACAAAGACAAATATGATAGATACATGTTTGTAGTGTATTGTCCTTCACATTGGGACTAACTAATTCTACAAGAAAAATGTAGAGATCTTAATTCAAGCTAAGTCTACACTTAAAACATTAAAGTCCTGCCACGACAGCACTTTAAAGTGAAAGGATGGCTATGATGCCAGTTCTGGGAGAGAGTACTCAGTGGTCTATGTGAACCATGTAAATTGTAAAAGTTGCTTACAGTGTTGGGAGCTCAGCTCGCAGTGGTGGGCACCTATTAACACTGTTGCTTCATAGCACTGTAACTTGCTGCTCTTAGGAGGGTGTCTTTTCATATTCACACAAGAAAGTTGTAGTGCAGTAAAGGAGCCATGTAGATCTGGCCTCAATCATAGAAATTGTTTTGTGATGCTCATGGTTACATTTTTCTCTAGTTCATGCTTTTTCATGTATTTCAGAGGCATAGGATGGTTTCTAAGAAATTCTTCCATTCCTTTAAGGTGCTGTGGAAGAACGGTGCTTGAGGTGGATGCTAGTACCATTGTCTGTCTGTCTGTCTGTCTCCAGTCTTCTCCTTGTATATTTGCATTCTTACCTCTTTTTTCTAAGTGCTTGTTCATTCCCTTTGTCTCTGCAGTTTGTATTAACTAGCAAAACCAGTCTTGAAATCTCTCCTCTCCTAAGGATGACTGTTAGGATAGTATGTTAAGTGCTTTGATTTTGATAATTGTTTCAAGTAAAATATGAACTCAAAGTTCAGAAGTGATATAACAAAAAATGTAACATTTGCTATCGTGTATTGGCTTCAAGTGCAACATGGTTATGTGTTCTTGCTTTCATAGTCCCTTTTCTCTCTCCTTCTGCAGTTTTTGCATTCGAGAGGGAATTTAAGGTAGAGGTACATCTTGATATACCTAAAGATGTGATAGACAATCAGTCTCTAGTAATACATGGAGGGCCTTGGTTTTAGTTATTTTTTGTTTCCACTAGGCCATTTATTATATATGGAGACCTAAAGCCGTCCTGACTTTAGAAAATACTAATTTCAACTAATTGCCATGCTTCAAAGCAACAGGTAAGCTGTTCTTTAGACTTCTGTACTCTGAATCCTCTAGCTTCTCTTTTAGACTAATGTATTTTGGAGCATAAGCATAGGCAAAGATCTGCTTCATCAGTGCATGAGTGGGGGAGGTGATTTCAGAGGCGTCTGATGAAGCAGGTCTTTGCCCACAAAAGCTTATGCTCCAAAATATCTGTCAAAACAAAAGGCAGTCAAGTAGCACTTGAAAGACTAGCAAAATAATTTATTAGGTGAGCTTTCGTGGGACAGACCACTTCTTCAGACCATAGCCATACCATACTGGCCTCTCTAAGGCTGTTTCTACACAATCTAAAGTGGCATGCTAATACATGGCCTGAAATACGCTAATGAGGTGCGGATGCAAATTTCCCATGCCTCATTAGCATAAGGTCATGTGATTTGGAGTCCGGAAGACTGTTCTTCCGGACTCCAAAACACCGTTTTAGAAGCGCAGCCCCCAGAGGGGGCGGGGTGTGTCTTCCAGAAGGAAGTTCTTCTTCCAGAGGCCCCTTCTTCCCTGAAGTCCATTCTGATTTTTAACAGCCATATCCCATACAAGTCTTTCACGGGAAGGAGAAGAGGAGCAGGTCTAATCCAGTCTGAACACAAAATGTGAAGATACACGAGATGCTGTCAGATCAAGTAGGTCGTGTCTACACTAGGCCCAAACTTCGAAATGGCCATGCAAATGACCATTTCGAAGTTTACTAATGAAGCACTGAAATACATATTCAGCGCCTCATTAGCATGTGGGCGGCTGCGGCACTTCGAAATTGACATGGCTCGTCCCGACGGGGCTCCTTTTTGAAAGGACCCTGTCTACTTCCAAGTCCCCATATTCCCATGAGCAGATAGGAATGAGGGGACTTCAAAGTAGGCGGGGTCCTTTCGAAAAAGAGCCCCGTTGGGATGAGCTGCGCAGTGGTGAGCCATGTCAATTTTGAAGTGCCACAGCCGCCCGCATGCTAATGAGGCGCTGAATATATATTTCGAAATGGCCATTTTGAAGTTTGGGGCTAGTGTAGACATAGCTGTAAGGAAAAGGGGTCCACCCAGGACATAGTGCAGTTCCACAGCAAAAGAGTGGGATTCTGGTAATGTTACAAAGATATTAGATACAGTAGTGAGACCACTGGCAGAGGTCACAAAATGCATCTCTACTAGGGAGAGACAGACTGGATTCTTGCAATGGACTCCATCACTGAATTCCAGTATTCAGATACGCACAAAGGACCTACAGTGGAAAGTGAGGGCCATGACCAGCCCAGATCTCAAAATTACTTGAACTTGCAAAACCTTGAGGCAGAGAGTGTGCAGGAGATACTGAAAAAGGAGATCAAGAATCAACTTGACAGTACTTGAGGGACCTTTTATAATACACTGACATAGGGGGAATTAAATATAATTGTTTTGGGTATCATCAAAGTAAGACCATGGTGGGTTAATGTGAGCTGGTATCCCCTTTGCACTTTTTATTCTCCTGCCCATCAGACATGCTCAAAATGGCATCCATGCCAGAATACTTACGTTGGAGAAATAACTTTTAGTAGTTTATTAAATTTCCACAAATTTGCTTTTTCTGCTGTCTGCCGCCCATGCTGCTTTTTGCTCCCTCCCTCTGTTCAAGATGGCAGCACCACAGGGATTTAAAAAATCAACCACCTTGCATGGCAGGCCTATTTATTGTAGCTACAGAAGTGAAAAGAGGCAAAGTAGTAGGAAAAGAACTTTGACTCTCAGTTTGACCAATGCCTGGCACTGTAGTCTGAGGTAAATCTCCCAAATTTGTCTACAGAGACCATTCCAAAAGCTTAGAGATTATAAGGCATTCATGGCTTTTTTTTTAGTGATGTAATCACTGTTATTAACCTCTAGGATTCAGAAGAATTACTGTAGAATTATTTATTTTGCATGGCACTTTGTGCTAGATTGCAGGTAATTTAGAAAGAGAGCTAAGGAAAAGATAGTGCTATAGTTCGGCATGCCGGCGGCAAGGCAGTGCAACTCTTTCATTTGCTTTTTTAGGAGGTGGTTCTCTTCTATCCCTCTAACAAATACCAGGGCAACATTCTGGGAAATAACTGTGGCATATTTTTCCATTTTGTCCATTATCTTTTTGAATCCGATCCCTCTCTGCCTTTTGGGGGTGTTTTCTAAGTAACATCCTCCAGAATAGGGAAAGCCTTAGACATGTGCATGCAATTGCCAGCTAGTTCTCTGTTGCTCTCCCCTCTCAACTCACCACCAAAGTAGCATTGGTACTGGGGTCCTGGGTAATGGGGTGATTGAAAAGTATTCCATTTTGCCTGCTGAAGAGCATAGAGGCAGTATGTGCATGGCTATCACTGGAACCTATCTGTGTTCAACCAGGCCTTGCAGCACCACAGAGAAATACCTCTTGACTTTGAAGGTTGGTGGATAGGCAAAGAATAGGCAGGCAGTGGACCCATTACAACTTGGCAACCCAACCAAAAAATCTTATTAATAACTTCCTGTTACCTAAGCTTTGAGACCTGGGATAACAAAAGCCTCTTATTAGCATGCAACAGCCCTAACAATTGATTTACCGTATTTATTTGCAACTGACTGACTGGTAGCAGTTATCAGAAGAGCGCTTACAGAAAGAAATGACTGTGAAGAACTACAAAAAGATCTCAGCAAACTGAGTGATTGGGCAGCAAAATGGCAAATGAAATTTAATGTGGGTAAGTGTAAGGTAATGCATGTTGGAAAAAATAACCCAAATTACACGTACTACATGATGGGGTCAAATTTAGCTATGACAGATCAGGAAAGGGATCTTGGAGTTATAGTGGATAGTTCTCTGAAGACATCCACGCAGTGTGCAGCGGCAGTTAGTAAGGCAAATAGGATGTTAGGAATTATTAAAAAAGGGATCGATAATAAGACAAAAGATATCATACTTCCCCTATATAAAACTATGGTACGCCCACATCTCGAGTACTGCGTGCAGATGTGGTCTCCTCACCTCAAAAAAGATATATTGGCATTAGAAAAGGTTCAGAAAAGGGCGACTAAGATGATTAGGGGCTTGGAAAGGGTCCCATATGGGGAGAGGCTAGAGAGACTGGGACTTTTCAGTTTGGAAAAGAGGCGATTGAGGGGCGATATGATAGAGGTATATAAAATCATGAATGGTGTGGAGAAAGTGAATATAGAAAAATTATTTACCTTTTCCCATAATACAAGAACTAGGGGACACCAAATGAAATTGATGGGTAGTAGGTTCAAAACTAATAAAAGGAAATTTTTCTTCACACAGCGCACAGTCAACCTGTGGAACTCCTTGCCCGAGGAGGCTGTGAAGGCCAGGACTCTATTAGGGTTTAAAAAAGAGCTTGATAAATTTTTGCAGGTCAGGTCCATAAATGGCTATTAGCCAGGGATAAAGTATGGTGCCCTAGCCTTCATAACAAGGGCAAGAGATGGATGGCAGGAGATAAATCACTTGTCTTCTGTTCTCCTTCTCTGGGGCACCTGGCATTGGCCACCGTCGGCAGATGGGATGCTGGGCTTGATGGACCTTTGGTCTGACCCAGTATGGCCATTCTTATGTTCTTATGTTCTTATGTGATAGCCATGCACATACTGCCTCTATGCTCTTCAGCAGGCAAAATGGAATACTTTTCAATCACCCCATTACCCAGGACCCCAGTACCAATGATACTTTGGTGGTGAGTTGAGAGGGGAGAGCAACAGAGAACTAGCTGGCAATTGCATGCACATGTCTAAGGCTTATATATATATATATATATTTCTTTTTTCCTCCACACTGAGAGGAATCCTCCTAGACTTTTTGCATCACTGCAGCTCAGGGGTGAGCATTGCACAAACTCTGTAAGGAGGTGTCCTATGTCATGCAAAGGTCTGCAGTCACTGATCATCCTAGGTTTCCAAAATTATCCTGTACCATCAGTTAGTGCTAGTTGTCCAAGCCCAGAAATGGTGCTCTACCAAAAGAAGCCATTCCAAAAAATGTTAATGTAACAATTAGCTGATTCCAGGCTCTGCATTCTCTGCCAGTATCATCACAGCACTAACATAGCTATTACCCTAATTGTCCAAAGATATCCAGCAGTCTGACTGTCAGTATACATACACATCAGCCTGTTTGTATTCTGAAGCATTCCCTCTGTGACATCTGACAGTGGTTTGAAAATAGCACTGGCTCTGAAAAGCCAGATGAATGAGAAGATGAAAGGAATCATGGGTCAAACTAAAATTCCTAAGTTCCATAATTTCAGTGGCTTCTGGTAAATGTCTCTCAGTGCCCCATAACAAGAAATCAAACCACAGAATAGAGTCTAGCATCAGAATGTTGTGCCATGGGGTGTCTGCCCAAAATATCGTATGTTTCTATTGAGAACATGCAGTGCTGTGTGGGTGTAAAGATTCGAAAGGGAAGGTGGTGCTGTAAGAATTGTTATTCCTGATTAGTTAAAATGGTATAACAAATCTAAATAATGTTCAAGTATGTGGGCAAGTTTCTAATATTAAATAATGGTAGCTGAGCTGTTAACTATTTTCATCACAAGGTCAGCATCTGTGGAGACAAGTCTTGGGGCGGGGGGGGTAGCCATGTTTGGTCTGTATCTGCAAGAACAGTGAGAAGTCCTGTGGCACCTTACAAACTCACTGATCATTTGGAGCATAAACTTTCACGGGCAAAGACCCACTTTGTCAGATGCATCCATGGAGAAGGTAAGATGCTGAACACTGACACAGTTATCCTGAACTTTTAGAAAGGGAGCTGTCTGTAGGACGAGTACCTTAAAGAATCTACAGTAAAAGTAAAGGAAGCAAAATTCTTAAGTGTGAAATATCTCATTTAAGAAAATAATAGGTGTCCCAGGAAGCATAAATAACTGCGAACAAAGAGGGAACTAGGAAGGGGAGAAGTAAACCAGCATGGGTAAATTGCAGAATTAGTGAAATTATTTGAGGTAAACAGAAGTCTTTCAAAATTTGGAAATCTAACTTTTGTGAAACAATTAAATGAGAGCATAAACTACAGCAAGCAGTAGGCAAGAGTGGAAACTAGGAGGCCGAAGATGGATTTTTGAACAGCAAAAACCCAAGATGTAAAAGCAGATTCTTTGCGTATGAGAAGCCTGGAAAGAATTGGGCAGGAGTCCGTTGCATTGCCGTGTTCTAGGGGAGTAGATATTGCAGAGAAGTTTAAATGACTTCTTAGCATCCAGCTTCACCACTGATGATATTGAGAAGATATGTACCTCAAACCTGCTTTTTTTTTTTTTTTAAGTTGTGATGTGTTATTGGGTGGATATACATAGTGGTTATGTGTCAATCATTTTAAAAAAAAAGATTTTAAATCAAGTTTCTACTGATACTACACATTTCTTCAAACAATGGTGCAAATCTGATCTCTAAAACATGTTAATTTACAATTCAGTACATTATTTTACAATATCTAGGAGGATATACTGTGTGTGTTTTTTAAAGATGTTTATTTTTATTAATTTAGGAAATAGTACACAATACTCATTAACAGCGTCAAGCTGCAGATGTAGGAGCAGCAGCTGCACATTAGGAATGGTAAGAACTAAATCATACATACAAACACAATAGCACTTATATTAAACTAAATCTTAAATGTTACATAAATGTTTCATATTTACAGTTGCAGCGGTCTCCTGAGTTGCTGGCTTATGGCTGTCCTTAAATTCTTTATTTTTTTTCTTAATTATCAAATTTTATTGACTTTAACAGACAAGGGCTCAGAACACTAAATGCACATATCCTTCAAATTTCTACAACCATCTCTCATCTTTCACTCCCACTCCCTCTGTCATTTTGATGCAGATCTAATTCCAAGTTACCAAAAAAAAATCTGAGACCGACTGTGCTTAGAGCGCACTTAATTTTGGTGTAAGCCCTATTGAAAACAAGTATAGGATGGGGTTCCTTTGGGAAGCTGATGTAAAATTGGGAATGGATTTGTGGCATGATTATTATGGTCTGTGACCATCTTGTTTCAAAATATGGGGCATGTATTATGAAATATAAATTAAAAAATGACACTCGGTGGCAACTGACAACTCTAAATTTCTCTTGCTGCAGTTTTCTGTTATGTATGTTTGTGTGATAGATTCTAAACCAAGTTAACTAATTAAACAATCCATAAGGATTAGCTAAGATAATTCTTTTTCTAGCAACATCCAACATAGTAAAGGGCTTGGGAATTTACTTGCTAAATCACACTTCCTCTAAAAGGCAGAGAGAGAGAGTCTTGAAGAATGATGTTTTCTCAAGCTGATCCACATTGTTCTTAAGACGTATTCACATCTTTGTCCACATCATTTTTTTTTTCCCCCCAATGAGCAGTTTTCCTTACAGTTTTCCTTGCAGCTGGACTCTGCATCTCCTTGAATAAGTTTATACTTGACACCTTTTCCTTTTTTTACTTGGGAAACAAATTTCTTCAGAATATTCCCAGATATGTGGTCTCTTTTACACCCAGAAGTGACGACAGTTTTTCTATGCAAAAGTGTTGGGGAATATAGGAAGCTGTAAGTGTTCTGAATAATGTCTTCCCTTTTTCTTTTCAGTCCACTCCACTGCCTTTTCCTGTGGTGCTTCCATCCTTTCCTATTTTATTGTCCCTCTCTTTGGACAGTGTCTCAACAGTAAGAGTGTGTCAACATAGCAAAGTTATTTCAGAATAACAACCTTTATTCCAAAATAATTTTTGTGTGTCTACACAGTGCGACCACTATTTTGAAATAATTTTGAAAGAGCAGATGGCTTATTTGGAATTTGATAAACCTTATTCCATGAGGAATAGCCCCTATTCTGAAATAGATATTGCAGAATAGGAGCTATGGAGACAGGGAATAGGGGCTACTTTGAAATAAACTATTCCAGAATAGCCTATTCTGAAATAGTTCTGCTGTGTAGAGAGAGTATTTTGGATTAGAGCCCCTGGAAGTAGTGCTTCCAGAGACTCTGTGTGTGAACACACTATTTTTGAATGAGTTATGCTTATTTGGGGCTTCCCTTAACGTAGATGTGTTATTCTGGAATATTTTATTTGGGAATAACAAATCCAGAATAACCTATTCTGGAATAACTCTGTAGTGTAGACATACCCTAAAAGGCTACTAAAGAAGTGATATAAAGTCACAGTGTGAGAAGCCAAAGTGGTGGTGGTCATCAAAAAGATAGGATACCAATCTTCATCATGGTAGAAGGTTAACTGAGTGTGGTGTTCATGGTATTTATTAATATTTTGGAAAAGGCAGATATGCAAATAGGTAGGAAAAATATTGCAATTGAATTACTCAGCTTAGTGAATTCCCAAGAGGAATTTCAGCAACATGGTTGAATGGGGAAACACCACTGCAGATGAAATTGAGTGGTAGATGCCAGTAAGGTACACCATAGGGAAAAAATTAAAAAGAAAACAAAATGTTAGCTGGCACAAGGGAGAATAATATAAAGCCATGTTTGTGACTCAGTGGTATTTCTTCACCTGGAATAATGTTGAACACCAGTCTTCCCATATCAAAAGAACTAGATGGAGTTAAAAGGTGAATGATTTAGAATGATTATGGACACAAAAAAGCTTTCATGAAGAGAAACTGAAAATTTTGACATTATTTATTTTAGAGAGGAGACAAATGTATACAAAATGTGGGGAGTTGTATTCTTCCTGTTTTATAATAAAATAATAAGAGGACATTTAATTAAAGTGAAAGATGGCAAATTCAAAATTGATGGGAAATACTCTTTCATCAAACACATAATTAGACTATAGATTTCATTGCTATAAGATAACTGAAGGAAAGAATTTAGCAAGTTTTAGAGGGAATTTTGGTAATTTTGATAACTAGTATTCAGAGTTACTATAAATATGTCCAGGCTGAAGCCATCTCTAAGTAATTAATAGTTAGGAGGGCTTGACACTAACCAGGTTGCAAGTTATTCCACCTTTCCTGAGGGACTTCTTGCATTTTCATCTGAAATCTCTGGGGCAGGCCATAGTCAGAAAGAACACACTGGACAAGATGGCTACATGTCTGAATACATGTGTCAGTGGCTGTGCTCTCACACACTAGTTACTATAAACATAACATCTCTCACACCTTGTATTTCTGACTATTGTCAGCTAAGATGAGAGGGGAAACTATTTTTTTTTTTTTTTTTGGTGGGGGGCCTAAAAAGATAGGAGGAGGAGATTCACACTTGTTCTGGAAATGTATTTTTATGTTATACTGCTGAATCACCCTGTTATTGCAGGGTTGGCAGGAAAGCTGATATGGCTCCATTTTTTGTTTTCCAGGCAAAGTGCTGATTAGCAACTGCTCCTCTACCTCTAGAATGCTCACCTGTGGAGTCCTACGTGGCATCATGCTCTTCTTCCATTTCTGCTAACATATACCTGCATTTTTTGGGGATAGAGGAAGCTGTGAGCTACCATAGTCTCAAATAAGAGCCATATGTGGATAATCCAGGGTATCAACCAGTGTTACTGCTAATTTTTTGCCATCCATCAGCAAAATAATTTTTGTTATGTGCACCAAGGCATGCCCAGATATGCACCACCAATAGATATGCATACTTTCAGCTCTGGGTGGCTGTGGGCACTCTGGTAATCAGCTGAATGGCACTTAAATCTCTCCAGGGTATCCACTCAAGTGCTCAGCTTACATGGAACACTGGTATCAACTTTACCTTTTGTTTGGATAGTACTATCTCTCTCTGTAGCTTAGATAAAAAGCTGATTGTTTGGCAGTTGGCTGAAGCTCAACAGGGGAAGAGGGATGTGGTGGTGTTGGGCATACTGAAATACTTGTAAGACCTGGCATCCACTACCAACTTATCTTTTTTTTGCAGGAGACTGCCTCTAAGTTTTCAAATTGGTTTGCAGTTTATGGGCCCTCCTGGACTCTTTACAGATGTTGGATAATGGGTAAAGATCTTCCCCCACCCCCGGGGGGGGCAAGGGGGAGAAGAAGAAAAAATAAAAGCTCTGGCTACCTCACGTGAAGTAGGGAGCAAAATTAGATTATCCACCATTGACCTGTTATACTTCCGGTGATCATCTTTTAGGTGTGCTAATACTGCTGTGATTGGCACCATTGCAAGAACTTGGCTGAATGATAGAGCAGTGTGTTCTTATAGATGGATCATTGACCTGACTCTGTCTGGCCATTCTTCTGCTCTGAAGAGAATGGCAAGAGAATGAAGAGGCAGCTAACAAAGTTATATGGAGAACTAGTAAAGGTGAACATAGTAGCCATCTATAAAAAGGTAAAAAAGAACAACCCAGAAAACTACAGACCAGTCAGTTTAACTTCTATGCGAGGAAAGATAATGAAACAAATGATTAAGGAATTCATCTGCAAACATCTGGAAGAAAATAAGGTGATAGGTAACAGCCAGCATGGATTTGTAAATAAGAGATCATGCCAGACCAATCTGATAGTTTTTTTTCCTGACAGGATAACAAGCCTTTTGGAAAAGGGAGAAGCAGTGGATGTGGTATACCAAGACTTTAGTAAGGCATTTGACACGGTCTTGCATGATCTTGTTATCAATAAACTAAGCAAACACAACTTAGATAGAGCCACTCTAAGGTGAGTGCATAACTGGCTAGATAACCATTCTCAGAGAGTAGTTATTAATGGTTCACAGTCATGCTGGAAGGGCATAACAAGTGGGCTTCTGCAGGGATCATTTTTAGGACCAGTTCTGTTCAATATCTTCATCAGTAATTTAAGTATTGGCACAGTGAGTGCACTTATTAAGTTTGCAGATTATACTGAGCTGGGAGGAGTTGCAACTGCTTTGAAGGATAGGGTCATAATTCAAAATGATCTGGACAAAGTGGAGAAATGATCTGAATGTAGGATGAAGTTTAATAAGGACAAAGTACTCCACTTAGGAAGGAGCAATTAGCTTCATACATATAGAAAAGGAAGTGACTTTCTAGGAAGAAGCCCTGAAGAAAGGGATATAGGGATCATAGTGGGCCACAAGCTAAATGTGTCAACAGTGTGTTGCTGTTATGAAGAAAGCAAAAAATATTCTGGGCTTGTTTAGCTTAGAAAAGAGGAGACTTAGAGGGAACATGATAGTGGTTTTCAAGAACCTCAAAGAGGGATACAAGAAGGAGGGAGGGGAAAAAAAAACTTTACCTTGGCCTCTGAGGACAGGACAAGGAGCAGTGGGCTTAAACTGCAGCAAGGGAGGTTTAGATTAGATATTAAGAAAAACTTTCTAGTTGTCAGGGTGATTAAACACTGGAATAAATTACCTAGGAGGTTGTAGAATCTCCATCACCGGTGATTTTTAAGAGCAGGTTAGATAGACACCTGTTGGGGAGAGCTTAGATGGTGCTTGGTCCTGCCAAGAGGGCAGGGAGCTGGACTTGATGACCTCTCAAGGTCCTTGCCAGTTATAGTGTTCTGTGATTCTGTGCCGGAAGAGCATATGAAGCATGTAGAAGTAGATAGATAGGTATATGATATATGAGTTAAATACAAAAAAGTACCCTGATCTAGTTTATAAATTTACCATTGTAGTATGCTATTCCACCATGTTTTTGCAATAAATTCTGGCTTGATCTTACCAAGTCATTTTCACTAGAGACAGAAAAGAAGAGATTACTGGAAATACAAGACAAGCCTTATTTCACTCTTCATTGACTGGTGTAAAAATCTCTGCAAGAACGATCCCTTCCAACATTACCATTAGGAGACACCCTGGATAGTAGATACCGTTTCAAAATTGATTTGGCAAAGTAACTTCTTGCCAACATTTTCACACCTTTCTCTGGCTTGTAAGTTTGGAACCTTTGCAATTTTACATGAGTGGAGGGTGGGAAGCTGATGTTTGGGTTAAGGAACTATGTTTTGAAAGAACAGCCATACCTGTTTGTTCATAGTTATGTACTTTTCAGAGTTATGTACAAACTCTGTTCTCAGTGTAAAACTGTGTGGTTCTAAGGTATGTATTAGATGTGGTCTAGAAGGACTAAATGATGAGTTTGGCTGAATATTTGTGCCAGAAAATAAGATGTTTGGAGCAAGTGCATAGAAATAGAACTGTAAAGCTCATCCTAGGCAGTATCTAACTTTCTTTGTATGTGACTTTTTTCCTTTTTTGGGCTACCCAAAAAGAATATGTAGGCTTAGACCTAAAGTCTTCCCAAAAGTGAAACAGTTGTAAATTTCCAGTGGAATCCGTGAGGATTATAGCCATCTCTCCACATGATTTTTCTGGTTTTCTAATAGATCTGGGAGAGCTCTTAACAAGTGAGTGGGAGAAGTCCCAAGATTCCCCTGTCAAACACTGAGAACTCTATAACTTAGCCTGCAGTTGTTCTAAATGTGTTGACAGATATGTTAGTTCTCACTAAGAATAAACAGTAAATAATTACCCATCAGTGGATCTGCTTTTAGTGAGAAGGCTGGCAACAATAGCTACTTAAATAATGAAATAATGCTAAAATGCCCATGGATTTGATTAATGTAAGCAATGATGCATCACAATCTATGGAAGCTGCCTGTACCACCTAATGGGCTCAGAGACCAGAAAGATTGAAAATTTTTCTAAGAAAGGTCAAATAGTGCTAAACATAGATTTTGTTTTTGTTTCACATAAATTAATTGAGTCAGAAATACAATGAAAGACCTAACAAAGTGTCTATCATATACTTTACCATTTGAAAGGTTACATATTCAGATCATTACAAGTATTTTTTCACTCCAAGATCAGAATTTGAAACAACCTGGGCAGTGCAGTATTGATAGCATTAGAAAGCATTCATAAGATGTTGGCCAACAAATGCTAGGGATAGTAACAAGTGAAATAGACATCAATGGAAGTGGGTAATGATGAAGTACTTGAGGGTACCTGGATGGGCCACACTGAAAATGTTGTTCTCTGGGCAAACTGCAAGGAATAAGGGAGAGAATCCCCTAAACTGGAATTTTATTTTATAATTAGACTTACAAAGCCAGTAACTAAACAACTTCTGTAATACAACATGTCTGTGTTTACACTTGGCCCCTCCTTTCAGAAGGGGCATATTACTAAGGCAGTTCTGAAGATGCTAACGAGGCGCTGACATGAATATGCAGTGCCTCATTAGCATAATGGCATCTGCACGCCATTCACAAGGGCCACCTACAGAAAGCATGCTGCCCATGTAGACGGGGGGCGGGGGGGACCTTTCTAAAGGACCCTGCACCAACTTTGAAAGCCCCTTCTTCCTACAACCAAATAGGAAGAAGGGGCTTTCAAAGTTGGTGCGGTGTCCTTTAGAAAGGCCCCTGTTTGCATGGGTAGCGTGCATTCCCAAAACAGTACTTTTGAATTGCGTGTGGCTGCTATTATGCTAATGGAGTGCTGCATATTCATATAAGCATCTCATTAGCATCTTCAGAACTGCCTCATTAACATGCCCCTTCTGAAAGAGGGGGCAAGCGTAGACATGGCTGGCTAGTTACCAAGAAGCAAAATGCAGTATCTTTTTAAGCATTCCACCCCTTGACTCTCATCTTGACAGCCACATCTTTGTTCAAAACATAATTTACAATATATGAGGTCCACCAATCCCGAAGGACTGGACACTTATCAGGAGGTCAGTGTGAGTTTCAAATCTCACATAACAATCAGGTGGATGCCAATCTTTTTAGTAACAAAAAGACTAAAGATTTAATACAAGAAAAAAGAAGGGAGAGATTTGCTGTTATCAAAAGATCAATGTACGTGCAGATATGTGTGAAATCCTTAGGTCAATTTCAGAGCAGAAATGGTGAGGCTGTTGATTTGCAAAAATCTTTCTAGAATCAATTTAAAAGGTTGTAGTCCTATACGCAGCGCAGGTGTCAAATCTGTTCAGGTTCTCTTACAGCTTAGACCTTCCCTCTTTTAAGCAGAGAAAAGATTAAAAGAATCAGGCATAAAGCTTCTTTATTACTTACCAGCTTACTAAAGAACGTCTTAATAACAGTAGGACCTTCCCTGGAGGAAGAATAGGCAGTGCAGATTGTTGCTTTCAAACTTATTTTCTGTTTCCTATTCATAAACAGGTAAACTAGTTGCATTCATTCACACAAAGCAGTGGCTCTCAACCTCCCAAGGCTACTGTACCCCTTCTAGGAGCCAGATTTGTCTAGTGTACCCTCAAGTTTCACCTCACTTAAAAATGATCTGCTTACAAAATTGGACCTAAAAATACAAAGGTGTCACAGCACACTAGCACTGAGAAATTTACTTTCCAGTTTTTGCCATATAATTATAAAATCAATTTGAATGTGAATATTTGTACTTAGATTTCAGCATGTAATATACAGAACAGTTTAAACAAGCCACTGTATGAAATGTATTTGTATTGAATTTAGTAGTGTTTTTATGTAGCCTGTTGTAAAACTAGGGTAATATTTAGATAAGTTGCAGTAACCTCTGGCAGACTTCTCGGACGTATCATTGGTTGAGAACCACTGATGTAAGACAGTTAGCTGGTACTTCATTATAGTACAGATAATTAAGTTGAAGACAATATAGATAATATTATTAGTATCCTGCATATCTTACATCTTTGATCTTAAAATTAATTGAACTATCTTCATGCATAATGTAAGGCTATTAAGATATGAAAGGGAATTAGCACTTACAAGCTGATCTAGTTATATAGTTAACTTCAAACAAGATGTAGATAAACACATACAGATACAAAGCAAGCAGTCCTGTAGCACCTTAAAGACTAACAATTTTATTTATTGGGTAATGAGCTTTCATCATATACTGGAACATGATTCCTCACTCTCACATGCCCTGGGTGACATGCCTGTTCTTTCCTACGGACAGCCACCCAACTTCAAGAAAATACTCACTAGCAGCCACACACCATACCACAGAAACACTAACCCTGGAACCTTTCCTTGCAACAAACCCCATTGCCAGCTCTTTCCACATATCTACACTAGTAACACCATCATTGGACCTAAACACATCTGCCACACCAGCAGGAGCTCATGGAACAAAGAGAATTTAAAAGCAAGCATTACATTGAGAAATTTGTGCAGCGGAATTCAGATCAAATTCAGCACATTAACATGTGATATGAATAGAGACATCTATTACCTCATGCATTACAAGGACTGCTTCCCTTCCTTTGATGTTCATAATTATATCGGGCAGGACACTTAACATCTCCCATCCTGTTGCCACGTACTTCAGTCCTATGCATTTGATTTGTCAGTTTATATTGCAGATTTTTTTTTTGGTCCTCTGTACTTGCATCAGTCTGCATTAAAAATGAGATTGAGCTGATGCAGTGGGTCTGTCCCACGAAAGCTCATGACCAAACAAATCATTTTGTTAGTTTTTAAAGTGCTACATTTCTGCCGTTTTGTTGGAGTACGGGCTAACAGGGCTACCTCTCTGTTGCTATGTAAATTGTCTTGATTTGTGTATCAGTGCATTTTGTTGAGTTGTTATGGGTCACACCCACATTGACCGATTTATAGGGACCAGATACAAAGAACTGGGACATTAGAGACCCAGCCTGATTTCAGGCTTTTACGTGCTGCAGCTGCTGTGTAAATGTTACATAATAGCTACAGGACAGCGAGAAAAATCTAAATCTGAAGCTTAGAGGTGTTTGGTTATTTTACGTTCAGCTTCAGGTTTAGAACAAATAGTTCAGGGTCAAGATAATGCTCAGAAGTACTTGAACATTGAGATTACATCCAGGAAATTCAGTTGGAGGGCATATCTAACGCACATGCCCTCAGGGATTGACATTTGATTTACATCTCAAACTTATGAAAGAAGCATCAAAATACCTTTTGTGAGGACAGGACACATTCTCAAAGACCAAAAAAGAAAGAAGAATGTACATTGGTTGTATGTTTTAGGATCTCGTGTTAAAGATAACCGTTCCAGATAAATGTGGGTAGTTACTTCACATTTTATTGTTCTGTTCTGTTCAAAGGCTAAATGGCCATTTGTACTGAAGAAAGATGTTTTTCACTGTCCCCATTTTAAGGTTGAATTATGCTTTATAAACCAAGTTGTATTTGAAACCATGAGTGAATGTTTTCTTTAATGAACTGTTTGTCTGAATAACACCTATGCCACAGTTCTCAGCACCAACAATGTGGCACTTGCATTTTCCATTCAACTTAATGTTTTGAGTGTCTTGCAGAGTGTATGATCCAAATGCCTGCAAGATGATCATATTTACTACATGATTTTTTTGGGTAATAGTGCTGTAGTAGAAGATAGACTTAAAACTAAATTGTTTTAGGTATATGATGACTTAAGGCTTCAGGATCAGATGCTGGAGGCTGTGGCAGTATTTGCTAAATCAACATTTTATCCTTTAGTGTTAGTATATATCTAAATGGGTAGAATTACATACACCTCCAGGTGACTAGCATAATTCTTAGGAAAGGGGGAAGTTAAGCCGTGGATGTGTTTCAGAGCATGAGTCCAGTAAACAGTTGTGCAAAGAAGGTCACTGGAAACCTGGAAGAGGGGAGCGCTTTTCAAAATTGAACGCTAAGAGGTGCCAAAATGTGTTTGTGGCTGATCTTTATTTGATGTCTGAGAAAATCAAGAAACCTTTTCAAACATTTTAATCTACTTTTTTCCTTTTCTTTCTATTTGAAGGATATAGGTGACTAGGCGTGAGTTTTCTGATTTCATAATCCAGAAAGAGAAGCCTGTCTTTGAGGTTTTTATTCAGGGTGTTCTAAAGCTTCCTTTTAACGTATTGCCTTTTAACTCAAGAAACACTTGAGAATCATCATTATGCATGTAAGCAGTCAACACTATTGGCTTGCTTTGTAATGAAATACTCAGAGAATTCTCAGCTCACATCTAAGACTGACAAAGTTCTTCAGCAAAATCAAATCACCAGATCTGGTATTCACAGAACAAGCAGAGAAAGTTTTTTAAGCTGCTTTTTTTCATTTAATGAAACAGAATCACTACAAATAATTGATTTAACATCTAATAGGGCACAGGAGTTGAACTCTGGCTACAAATATTATTTGATAATATATGAGGAAAAAGACTATTTAAAATGAAACCAAAACCTTTCCAGCTATTAATGTGTAATTTGATTTCTATGTATTAAATTCTTAATGTCCCCTTAAACATAATAGCATCAGATTAGTAGTCTCTCAATGGCTGTGTCTATACTAGCCCCAAACTTCGAAATGGCCACGTAAATGGCCATTTCGAAGTTTACTAATGAAGCGCTGAAATGCATATTCAGCGCTTCACTAGCATGCCAGCGGCCGCGGCACTTCAAAATCAACGCACTTCGCCGCTGCGTGGCTCGGCCCGATGGGGCTGCTTTTCGAAAGGACCCCGCCTATTTTGAAGTCCCCTTATTCCCATCTGGTCATGGGAATAAGGGGACTTCAAAGTAGGCGGGGTCCTTTCAAAAAGGAGCCCCGTCGGGACGAGCCACGCAGCGGCGAAGTGCGTTGATTTTGAAGTGCCGCGGCCGCTGGCATGCTAGTGAAGTGCTGAATATGCATTTCAGCACTTCATTAGTAAACTTCGAAATGGCCATTTGTGTGGCCATTTCGAAGTTTGGGGCTAGTGTAGACGTAGCCAATGAGAAATATAATTAATCAAGTGGTTATAAGGTCTCTTCTTCCTCTCAAAGCTCAATAAAAGCTCAAAAGCAAAAAGTGTCTTACTGGGCTTATTAGGGACATTTAGTTTTGTGCAAAGTTTTTTAAACTTTAAGACCTACGCATTGCTTGCTTAGCTGGGTGCCTTAGTTTAGTTTCCTTCTGAGGCATGAGCCTGAAAAGACCTAGGGTACATCTATGCATCACCAACAAAACAAACCCACCTTGTGGCAGGTTGCATTACAAGCTAAAAATAGCAGTGTAGAAGTTTCTGCTTGGGGCCGTGAAGACCCAGAAAGCAGGAGAGGGTCTTATATCCCAGATTCCAGCCCAATCAGAGAGGGATATGCTGTTCTATGTAGCGCCATAGCATATGCCCCATGAGACTGGTCTCTAAAACTCATTGCCTTTTTGGTGTAGGTTTTTTTTTGTTTAGTTTTGCAATGTAAGCATGCCCAAAATGATCTGTTCTTATATAGGGCTGTGTGTGTGTGTGTGTGTGTGTTTCTCTTCTAGTTCATTGTCAATATAAAGTATGCATGGTTTCTTCTCCTTGTAAAGATTATAGCGAAGTTTTATTACGAAAATACAGTGCCTGGGTCTTCCAGCACTTCCCCCTCGTGGCCCCCATGATATTTCTGTAATTTAACTCTTCCTGTTTGGTAAGGTCACTCTGATCATCTCACTCAGAATTATTGGGACATGGTGGCAGTTCTCTGATAAAAATAAAAAACTAGCTAGAGGATTTTGTTCTTGTAGGCGTCTTGAACATTCTAAGAAATCTCAGTCTCAAAGTTTTCCTTTGTCTCTTGTCCGTTGTGTTATCTTAAAGAATTCTTCATCCTTGTTATTTATCCCATTTTATGATATTGTCAGAACTTTCCCCAAGTACTTGTTCTTCCTAAGTACTTCCACTCTTTCCTCAAAAGTCACTCTGACTAGTTTAGTTGCTGTTCTGTGATTTCCACAGTGTGTGTCATAGCACTCTGGCAATAACAACACACAAGCCTGTAATCTTGCATTCAGTTCTGATGTACCAGAGCTATATGGAAAGAGAGGCTTGTTTTGGAAACTTGAAAACCCATGTGCCAATGAAGAGTCAGAAGCTCTTCTGTGTGCATTCTACCGACTTTACACAATCTGAGGCTGCATCCGCACTACAAGATAAAATCGAATTTAAGGCAGTTAGCTTGATTGTACCAAGTGACTGTGTCTTCACTGTAAATACCACTAACTAGATTTAGGGAGCACTAATACTGATATACTGTTGTTGTAGCTGGCTGGGTGTAGCATCAAGTTTGAATTTAAAATCTCGAATAAAGGCCAGTGTGGATGCGCCATGTCTTTAAATAGAATGTAGTATTCTCCAGAAGTGGCCCATATGTATCCCACAAAGCTATGCAGTTACCTACCAAGTTTGGCTGCTTCCATCTCTGCTACTCTCCATTTAGGTGCACAGGAAGCCCATGAATTTTTGATTAAATCTAAATTCATCAGAAACCAGATGTGCAAATATAAAGGACGCCCACAATGAAAAAAATCTTTTACCCATTCCCATTGCATCGCACCATATTGGTAGCAACAGCATTGTTAGACATCTCCTGCAATCATGAGCACTCAGGGTGGCAATCTGCCCAGTAGTTCTCAGGTTTGCAGGAGAGTTCCTGCGTGGATCCATCAGGAGATTCTGGATCTTCTTGCCGTTTGGAGAGAAGAATCAGTGGTGAAGAGACCTTGGGTGGCCAAGAGAATGTGGACCTCTGTGATCACATGTTGCACAAGATGACCTCCCGAGGTTACTCCTGGGACTCTGCAATGCCGGGTGAAGGTAAAAAAACTCCGGCAGGCCTATCACAGAGTCTGGAAAGCCAACCAGTGGTCAGGGTCATCTCCACAGATCTGCTGCTGTTATGAACAGCTGCATGTGCTTATTGGGGCTTATCCCATCACAGAGCCCAGTCTTAATTACAAGACTTGTGGAAGCTTTGGTCTGGAGTCAAGTGATCCAAGAGGAGCTCGGGGCCCAGGAAGAAGAAGCCAATGGACAAGAGGAAGAGGGCAACAAGCAGAGGCCTGAGGAAGCTATTCCCAAAGCACAGACCTCTGTGCCCTAGATCTGGAACTGGTCCCCACTGTGTCAGTCCCCTAGCCCCTGGGACCAAACTCTTCTGGTGAGTGTTTTTTTTTATGAATGCTACAAGTGGGTTGTGGGCGGGTATAGGAATAGGTATGGGTATGGTTACAGGTTTTCCACAGATCTGTGCCCCTCAGAACAGTGTGTTTAATATTTCTGGGGATGGAGTACTTCTCCTTTTTGGAAATCTCAAAGGCCTCATCCAGGCACTCTTGTCTATTTTGCACAATGTTCTTGGGCAGGCCTGACTTATTGTAGCTTCCATGGCAGCACACCTTGCCACACCAGGCCTCCAGATAGCGATCTGGTGTCATGACGCCACACAGCAATTTGGCAAATTTTCCATGCTTGTGGTTGCACAGAATGAGCAGCTCTTCTTTGTTGATATGTTAGTTTTAGATGGGTGAGGTCTTCTATGGTGAGCTAACGAAGGATGTGAATTTGAATTGGACTCTTTTTCCCATGCTTCCTGCCCTTCTACATTTCTGTGGAGAGCATTGCTGCACTATGTGGCTGGCGGGCACTCTGTTAACCTGCGAGGATTGCAGGCACTCTGGGCATTCTCCCCTCCCCCGTCTCTTCCCCCACAGCATTTCTTTTCACTTTACAGGGATCCCTACCCACCCAGGTGTCCATGCGGCTGGAATTGAACACTTCCCCCTTGCCACACAGCTGCCGTGCTCTTCCAACCCTTCTACTGCAAACCAGCATGTTCCGTACAGGTGGGTTTGCCCTTCTCTTTAAATGGCCTTTTTCGCTAATGAGGCCTGATCCAGTGAATGCCAAGAAGCATTTTTTCCTCGAACCCGGGAGATGGCATGAACCGTCCCCTCTGGGCATTTCTTTTTACTTTACCAGGATCTCTCCCCCCCCCCCACCTAGCTGTCCGTGCAGCTGGAATTAGAATCATAGGGCTGGAAGGGACCTCAGGAGGTCTAGTCCAGCCCCCTGCTTCAAGCAGGATCAACCCCCACTAAGTCATCCCAGCCTGGACCTTGCCAAGCTGGGACGTAAAAACCTCAAGGGATGGAGAATCCACCACCTCTCTAGGCAGTGCATTCCAGTGTTTCATCACCCACCTGGTTTTTCCTAATATCCAACCTATACCTCTCCCTCTTTAACTTCAGACCATTACTCCTTGTTCTGCTATTTGACACCACTGAGAACAGTTTCTCACCATCCCCTTTAGAGCTCCCCTTCAGGAAGCTGAAGGCTGCTATTAAATCACCCCTAAGTCTTCTCTTCTGTAAACTAAATAAGCCCAAATCTCTCAGCCTCTCTTCATAGGTCTTGTGCTCCAGCCCCTTAATCATTTTTGTTGCCCTCTGCTGAACCTGCTCCAGCACATCCACATCCTTTTTTATACTGGAAGACCCAAAACTGGACACAGTATTCCAGATGTGGCCTCACCAGTGTCAAATAGAGGCGAACAACCACTTCTCTAGATCTGCTCAAAATGCTTCCCCTAATGCACCCTAATGTGCTGTTAGCTTTCTTGGCTACAAGGGCACACTGTTTACTCATATCCAGCGTTTCATCCACCATAGCCCCTAGATCCCTTTCCGCTGTACTGCTGCTTAGTTAGTTGGTCCCCAGACTATAACAATGCTTCGGATTCTTCTGCCCTAGGTGCAGGACTCTACACTGCGTGTTGAACTGCATCACATTTCTTTTGGCCCAATCCTCCGATTCATCCAGGACACTCTGGATTCTATCTCTACCCTGTAACATATCTACCTCTCCCCCCAGCTTTGCGTCATCTGCCAACTTGCTGAGGGTGCAATTCAGTCCCTCATCCAAGTCATTAATAAAGATGTTAACACCGGCTCCAGAATCGAGCCTTGCGGCACTCTTCTTGAAACCAACCATCATCCAGATGTTGAGCCATTCGGCCTGACTGTCAAGCCAGCTTTCTCATCATCTTACAGTCCAAGGATCCAATCCATATTTCCTTAACTTATGGGCAAGAATGTTGTGGGAGACTGTATCAAAAGCTTTGCTAGTCAAGGTATATCACATCCACTGACTTCCCCATGTCCACAGAGCCTGTTACCATGTCACAGAAGCTAATCAGATTGGTCAGGCAGGACTTGCCCTTGGTGAATCCATGTTGGCTACTTTTGATCACTTTCTCCTCTTCCAGTTGCTCCAAAAGGGATTCCTTGAAGATCCCCCTCCATTATTTTCCCAGGGATTGAGGTAAGGCTGTCCGGTCTATGGTTCCCTGGCTTCTCCTTTCCTTTTTTAAAGATGGGTACTACGTTGAATTGAACCCTTCCCCACCATCCTTTCTCACCATGCTGCTGCTGGACTCTTCAGGCCTTGCTTATTGCAGAGGATTGCTCCAGGAACAGCCGAAAAATGTTTTTCCCCAGTCCCAGGACATAGGACAGCTTCCCTGGCTTTGCAGCCCTTCCCCTTCCCCCAAAAAGTGGACATTAGATTACCATGTCCACAATGAAACATTCTGGATAAATGATGGTAAATGATGGATTATGCAGTGTATGCTTGAATGCCATCCTTACGAAGATTTAAGTGGCCTTGAAAAAAGAAAATTTCCCTAATGAGAGAGAGCAAGAGACCCATTCATTCTATATAGAAGTGCTTTGTCTGAACTGTATCTTAAATTTGATCTTCGCTTACTTTACAGCTGCCATCCCCAGCATGGGAGACAGGGCGAGGAAGTGAAAAAGTGCAGGCAGGATCTCATACTGCAGCATATGAAGTGGTCTGAGGCACAAACCAGTAAGATAAGGGACACAGCTCAGTGGCAGCACAGTACAGCTCAGAGGCAATACAAAATGCAAAAGCAAGCAGCAGATCTCATAACTGCAGTGAATGACCAAATGGAGGTCCTGTGGTCTATGCTGCAGCTGCAGAGGGACTCCCAATGCAGCACTGTGGGCTCTACTGACTTCTGCCCAGAGTCCCCGAAGACAGGTTGCCCTTCCCTGTATTGTGGTCCCTGAACACTGGGTGGGAGGGCAAGAACAGCCTGCTGCTTTAGCCTCAATGGCCACTGCAAAAGGGTATTCCACCACTCTTAACAAGGCTTCTTTTTCCTGCTGCTTAAACCTCTCTTCTCACCAAAATAAACTCATTCTTTTGAGCTCTGTGTGCTTTTTTTTTTTTTTTTTGCATGTATGTAGAGTACACAAATCATTGTGTGGAACCAGGCTGGGTGGGGGTGAGGTGGGGTTGAGAGCTGAAAGCACAGGTGCCTCCCACTAAGCCAGGGTCTGCAGAGGACTAGCGGCAGCCCAAACTGTGGGGGGGGCAGGGGGCAGAAGGGGTGGAGGTAGACAGCTGAAAGCACAGTTGCCCTTATTTAGGAAAATAATCCTCCCTTAACATCCATTCTACTTCCTGCAACTTAGTCCCTTCCCACCAAGTAAAAGCATTTGTTCAGTAAATCGAGGTCTGATTTATTGGCTCACGTTTGGAGGGGAGTACAAGTCAGTTTGGGGAATGGGGCTCAGTTGCTATGCCAAAGAAATACATGGCTATCTTGTATGACAGATCATTTATGAAGCTGTGTGTTAAAGCATCCCTTATTGCTGCTGCCTGTGAATGGCAATGTGTAAGCCCTGCTGACAGCCTCAGCCTTGGAATTCCATGTGGATGGGAAATTCTCCCTCCTGGATTCACAAATGTTGTGCAAAATAACAAGCTGTAATCACAGTTGGGATGTTAAGTTTCAGAAAAGTCCAAATGGGTCAATAAGCATCTGAACCCTGCTTTTAAACCACCAAAGACACATTCCACCCCCGTTGTGCACCTGCTGAATTTGTGATTGAAGTTTTCCTTGCCGGGGTCCATGGCTTCTGAAGGCAATAGAGCAGAGGGTAAGCAGGGTTGCCTAGTATTTCAATAGGCATCTCCATGTTGCCAATCTAGATTTTCTGGTCTAGGAAAAAAGTTCCATCTGTGAGCTTTCTATACAGTCAGGAATTTCTGAAGATGACCACATCATGAACCCTCCCTTACCATCTGATGGTGGTGAAATTACATTTGTGATCTACCAACTCAAACAAAACCATGTAAAAGGATCCCTTTGGATTTATATATCCAGAGGCAAAGTATTCTGGGGCTATGATAGGGAAGTGTGTGCCATCTGTTGCTTCATTGCAGTTAGGAAACCCCATGTCAGCAAATCCATCCGCTATGGCTTCTACATCTCCTATGGTCATGGTCTTCCTGAGAAGATGCTGACAGATTGAATGGGCCCCATTGTAGATCTGCCCACCTCAAATTGATTAGCCACTGACTGGTAACTTTTGGGCATTGCAAACTTTCAGAGTGATTGCCACTCACTTCTGATCTGTTAAAGGCAGCCTTATCCTTGTGCTCTTGTGTCTCAGTGGGGGGCCAGCACGTCATAAAGTTCCGTTAAAGTGGATTTGCACATGCAGTCACTGCTGGTTGTCCCTGGACTCCAGAATGATGTGGTCCCACCAGTGTGTGCTAGTCTCACAAGTCCAAAATTGCTATGCCACTGTCAGCAATACGTTCAGGACAGCAAGCATTTGTGAGTTCTTGGACCTCAGTTGAAAGATCTGCTCTTCAAAACCACCACCACCATCATCATACTGAATCATCACTGTGCTTTGTAACAGAAAGCAAAATTGTGTGAGAGTCCAGGTGTTGCCGCAATGGTGTGTGCAATGACTTGAAACAGTTGGGGAGCCATGCTTGTACTAGGGCTGTGCCAGAGAAAATGCTGGACAAAATGGCGTGATCTCCACTTTGCTTTCACGCAGTTGCTGAGTGCTCTGAATTCTGGGACAGTGCTTTGCATTTTGGGATTCTGACATGAAACACCTACAACCAACCAGGGTTAAGGCACTGTGGGATAGGTACCCACAATACACTGCTTATGCAGCTGAACTTGGATAAGGGAATGTGGATGCAGAAACTCAACTTAGAGAAACAGTGGCTCGAATTTCCAGAAGGTTTGTAGACACTTAAATTCATAAGAATGAGGTTAAAAGTAGCATAGATGTAGCCTAACTGTAACAGGTTGACTGCTTTCTTAGTGCCCCTTGTAGATAGAGTTGGCTGTGTGGCATTCTTCCTCCTTTTGCCTTTCAAGAATCCCAGTAACTTCATGCAAATTCTCTCTCTCACTCTCTCTCACACACACACGCCCCCCCCTCATAAAACTAGAAGGAACTTTGAGAGGACATGAAGTTCAGTCCCCTGCACTCTCAGCAGGACCAAGCACCAGCCCTGACAATTTGTTTTTAAACCTACGTGACCCAGGCCACTAAATGGCTTCCTCTAGGATTGAATTTACAACCTTCAGTTAATAAGGCCAATGCTCAAACCACTGAGCTATCCTCTTTCAATAGTAGCCATCCATGGGTCAAATTGATAACCTGAGACAGATCCGTTTATCATCCTCAATTTAAACTGTGTAAATAGTTACTAAGATCATCCATCTACTTGGCCCTTGCTTCCCCACTTACCATGCACCCATGGCTTCAACCACACCTACACGCTTACAGTTTTTTCTCTCCTTCTACCTCATCCCTTCTAGCGGCAGTGTAAACCTGACGATTCCCCCACCCCTTGTCTCTTGTTCTGGGTTTGCAACCCTGGATGTGTCAGTTCCTCCACTCTTCCCCCTGTCTTCAGCCCTTTCTAGCCCATGGCTCCAGCTGTGGATCTTAGAGCAGTGTTTCCCAAAGTGTGGTACCTGTACCACTGGTGACACTCGAAAGGATTTCAAGGAGTATGCTGCAGAAAATAAATCAGAAGATAAGCACTGGGAGAGGGGGTACGCTGATAAGGCTGAAGTCCCAAAAGAGGTACATGAATAATTTAAGTTTGGGAAACACTGGCTTAGAGCAATAGGCACAGTTCCTGCTCCTGCTGCTGCTTTTCCTTGTAGCAATCACCTTCTGCAAGCACCCTCCGTCTGGTTGAGTACACGTTTGTGTTGCCTCAAGTCAGAGCTTCTTAGGCAATTCAAACCTCCAGCCAAGTCAGAGTCTGCGTGCATCAATTAAACCCCTTTCAGTTTATCTGTTTAAACGGGCCCATCTTGGAGCCTTCAGCAGTGTCCCTCCACAATCTGTTCCCCACTTGGACAGGGAGTGGTGCCTCCAGGGCTTCCCCTACCAGAGACAGAGTCCTTGCCCTTATCTCAGGGCTGTACTACCAGTCCATCAGAACATAGCTGTACTCTATAGTCGTGGTGTCCAACATGCTAGTCACTAGCTACTTACGGTTATTTGGCTGGTTGAGTGTGACTGGTTGGCTTGAACAATAAATATATGTTCAGAATAATGTTGCTAGTGTGCTATAGGAGTAGCTACCATACTGGCCATTTCTTCAGAACTTGTTCGACCCCATGGGTCTGTGCCCTGCACTTGGAGCTCTCCATGGTGGTGCTGCTTGCTTAGACAGCCAGTTCCTTAGGTCCTCTCTCCTTGAGATCACCCGTGCTGCTGAGCTGACTATGGTCCTACAGCTCTGCATATAGGCGTTCCCCGATTGGCCATTTACTCTACCCCACATTCTAGCCTCCCTTGGAGGACTTCTCTGTGGTTTATTGGGATGGGTGTGGCAAGGCCACAATCCTCCAGCAGGGGGCTTCAGGGCCCAGTGTGCCCTGTTACGTACCTCCCCTTTGGAGAAAAGTCTGGTTGGGACATTTCCCCAAAACCAGCAAGGAACCCGGCACAGAAGAAAACAGTGTTACCATTTTGGGATCCTGGGAGATGTTCAGTGATGAAGGCATAAGGTGGTAATGCCAGATACCGTGTAATTTGTGGGGTCATGTCCTTCGTCTTTAGAAGCCATCGCGAAGGGGAATGATTCTGACGAGATGAAATGGGAACCCCAACAGATAATACTGCAGTGCGACCAATGCTCAGTGAATAGGTAAATACTCACGTTCTAAGGTGGAGTACCTAGGTTTCTGGGAGTGCAGGGTTTTTGCTTAAATAGAGGATGGGGTATTCCACCTCTTGAAAATTCTGCTCATTACAGCCCCACACGTACTGTGGATGCATTGGTGTGCAATATAAATGGAAAGGTGAAGTCAGGGCATCTAACTCTGGGTTACAGTCCTAAGGTATCTTTTATAGCTTGAAATGCGTTTTAGCATGCTAGTGTTTACATACTACGTTTGGCACTGAGTTCTTCTGTCAGTAAAGGATGCTGCCAAAGTTGGAAACTGGGGAATAAACAGATGGTAATAACTAGTTAGCCCCAAAAAGGCTCAGATGTGCTGTTTTGTTGTTGGAATAGGAGTTTTATCTTGGGCTTCTGTTTTGTCTTGAAGGGAGAGTATCCTTCCATTTCCCATGAGATATCCCAAATATTTCGTCTAGTGTATGCCACATTTACATTCTTTAGGGTTCACTGTTAGGCCAGCCTGTTGCAGTGACTGCAGAACAGATGCTGTTTGTTAAATGCAAGTTCTAATCCTCGTTAAAGATTATCACATCATCTAAGTAGGCCACTGAAAATTGCCAACAATGCTGCAGCACCTGATCCCTCAGCCTCAGAAAGGTGACCTGTGCCCCATGAAGTGCAAAGAGCATAGTTATAAACTGGAATAGTCCTAGTGGAGTGGCAAATATATTTTTAGGGGATTGGTGGGGGGGTATCTATAGCCATTAGTTAGGTCCAAAGTGGTTATGTCCCAAGCTTTCCCAAGCCAATCCAAAGAGTTCATTCAGCTGGGGCATGGGGTAGGCTTCATACTGCAAGGCTGCATTCAGGGCTCTAAAATCCACACAAAATCAGATGGTGCCATGAGCTGTAGATATTAGGACCACAGGACTGCACCAAGGGCTCTGAGGTTCCTGTTACTCCCAAATCTAGCATTGCCTGAACCTCCTGCTTCAGGATCCCAGGAAACTTTTTGGGGACGTGATAGGTCTTGTGTTAGGATGTGGCTATTAGGGTTGTCCGAATTTGGTGGGATAGTAGATGAGTCCAGCTTGGTTGTGAGGAGAAGAAATTATTAAAATGCTCCAACAGGTTCCTGGTCTGCCTTTATAATTGTGGAGGGAGGCATTCTGCTATGGGTACATTATCATTGGATTTGGTCCGAGATCATCTGTCTTGTCCTGGGAGTTTATAAACAGAGTCTCTTATTCTGTCCAGTTTTAATAAATTCATGTGGAAGATATGTTTTTCCTTTTTCTTATCTGGGCAACTGATCCCATAGTCCATGTTCCCTATTTGTTGTATGATCTCATAGAGGCATTGACATCTGGCCAAGAGTTTGCTTTCAGAGCTTCACAACAATGATCAGATGCATTACTCCAGTTGATAGACCTTTTCCTGGGCTCCCTTGTTATAACAGTGAGCCTGTGTTCATTGGACTCACTCTAAATTCTCTTGGGCAAATCTGGCCACTTGGTCCAGTTGTTCCTGCATTTATACCACATCCTGGATCATGTTTTTGGTTTGAAAGGTTGCTCTTCCCTTCTTAAGATGGCTCAGTATGCCTCAATGCTGCCAGCCATATAATAATTCAAATGGAGAAAAACCTTTTTGAGGCCTGTGGAACCTTTTGCACTACAAACATCAAGTAGGGAAGGAGTTGATCTCAATTGCATGGGTCAGTATATACAAATTCACTCAATGTGTTCTTCAGGGTTCGGTTGACCCTCTCCACCACGCTGTCAGTTTGCAGGGGGTGAGACACCAAAATTCAGAGGGACTTCACCCTGAGAAGTGCCCAGATCACTCTTAAAAGCTGTAATATGAACTTGGTCCCCTGGTCTGTCAGGATATCTGTAGGTAATCTCACATGAGAAAAAGATGTACTAGAAGGGTGATGACAGTTCATGCAGTGATGGACAATAAGGGGGCCTCTTCTGGGTAACATGGTGTAGTCCGCAATGACCGGTATGTGCTGGTGGCCCTGGGCACTTTTCTCCTGGAGGGGGAGGGGGACACAACATCGACCTTTCAAAGTTTGTTTCCCTTTCAAAGGCTGTTTACCAGGGGACCAGCTTCTAACTCTTTGGTGCAATTTTCTGACAATCAGTGCAGGAGTCACAGAAATTAACATCTGCCTTATGGATTGCCAGCAAGAAGAATCAAGGCAATACGTGGGCTAATATTTTCCCCAACCCAAAATGTCCAGCTGATGGTATCGAATGGGCCAATTGCAGGATTTCTTTTCTGGCCTCCAGGGACACCAGGAGCTGGTAACAGATCTACCTCATGTTTTGGTTCCACTTAGGTTAATAGAAAAAGTCTTTAACTCAAAATGAGGAAATTGTGGGTAACTCAATTACCACCTGTCTGGTCATATGCTTTCCACAGAGTTTCATCCTCTTCCTGTCCTCGGATGAAGTTGTAGGTCTAGCCTAGCTCTATACTGGGAATGGGAACTTTCTGTGATGGGTCTCCTGGGTTTGAGGGCATGTCCCCATTTTGGAGTGGGCATCCTCCTCCTGCTGATGCCGTTCTGCTTTTGGTTCTGTTTCCCTAGCCATGGATTTGGAGCCATGCTCTACCTGCTTTGTGATGTTGCCTTTGGGACTTCCTAGCCCTCTCAAAATGGACAGGCCCCTCTAAAAGACCTAATTTCACTACCAGAAATATTTTCTCCAACTTTTGGGGTACTGGTTCAGCTGGAGTAAGGAGCACTGATTGGGGAAGGAGCAGTGAGGGAAACTGTTGCCGGTCTCTCCCAGTTATAACTTTCCAGGGAGGCACTTTGCTCCAATCTGGATCTTCACTTTATAATCCTCCACGTTCAACTGTTTCGTAAACATTGGGTAGGAGTGTGTGCCACCATGCACACAGGTCACCTTTAAAGGGTGGTCAAATTGAAGGGTGCTTAGGTCCAGCATTGACTTCAGAACCTGGGTTTGGGAGCACCCTGAGTCCATCAGTCCTGAGATTGTGTGCCCCCATAGTGACTTGCACCACCCAGGCCTTCTGCCACTGGTCAGCCCCAAACTCAAAACTGCTACAAGTTTTCACAATCCCACAATCTAAGAAATCACATTGCATGATTGGGCATGATTAGCTGAAATTTCCTAGCTTCCTGTAGCAGAAGTACACTGGCAGTCCCAGGGTGAGTCCTGACTGACTCTGTCTCCTTTGGTCATCTGGGGTACAACTTGGGTGTGACCAGGGGAGAGGAGGCACCCATCAGATACAGTGCTCCAGGGTTGGGTCCGGAGGGACTTCTCTTTTGTTTGGTTCAGGTCTCTTAAACACCCTTTTTCACTTGGGCTGGTCCCTCTGAGCCCTGGCTGGCCAGCTGTCAGGCTGTGGTTAAGTGGGTTCGCTAGGCCCACAAGTGAGTAGAAAGTCCTCAGTAGTCCAGACCACAGTGGCAAGCAAGTCAGTGTTCTACCCCCACGCCCACGTTTCAATCAGCGTTGGCAAAATCTCTGTACTTTTCTAAGACTATGGAGTCAGTGATCTCAGAGATGTGCAGACCTCAGGGCTCAGCTAGTGGTTGGCCCGGTCTTTAAGGTGTTGGGCTACTGCCTGGTGCTGGGCATCTGTGAGAAAAGGTTCTGAGCAGAACCTATTTTGATAGATCTCAGGGAATGCTCCCAGGTGGTTGAGCATAGCAGCTTTCACTGTCCGATAATCTGCCCCTGCATCGTTTTCCAGGGCTTGGAAAGCTACCTGAGCTTCCCCAGACAGGAACAGTGCCATGTGGCCAGTTCAGGTGGTTCTTTCCCAAGCACTGGTCATGGCCACCCACTCAAAGGGACCAGACAAGCCTGTATATCATTGAGCGGTCCTAACTTGGCCAGGCGTAGTCCCAGCACTGAGTTCAGTGGCGTAGAGGGAACTGGGGCAGTTAGCCACTGCTATATTATCTCATGAAACTGCTGCTCCTGCTGTTGCCACTGTTGCTGGAGCTAAAGCGCCTCCAGATGTATAGCCTACCTGCTGTGCCTATTCTTGTGCTTTCAACAGTGTCTTTTGTGTTGTGGTGGTGCTGCTGAGCCAACAGCCTCACCAACTCTTCCATTGCCCCTTTGGTTCAGGGGCTGGTAGTCCCTACTCCTGGTACCAGTATGTAATGGCGTGGCACTCACCTTCTGCGAGTGCTGCTGTTTGGTTGAACGTGCATGTCTGCGGTGCCTCAGTTCAAAGCCACTTCAGCAACTCAACCCTCTGGACAAGTCACATGCTGTATGTTATTAATCAGACCTTTCTGGGATGTCCACTCAACAGGGGCGCATCTCAGCCTGCTCAGTACTGTTCCTCACAGTCTCTTTCCCACTAGAGACAGAGTCCTTGCCCTTACCTCAGGACTCTCTTGCCAGTCCATACAAACATACCTATATCTATAATCTCCCACCATCTCTGCACTCGGAGCTCCCCGGGGTATGGCCACTCTTTCAGACACCCAGTCCCGTAGGTCCTCTCCCCTTGATATCTTCCATGGCACTGAGCTCACTATGGTCCTGCAGCTCTTACAGGGCCTTCCTGGCCCTTGATTGGCTGGTTCCTCCAGCTGACACTCTAGTCTCCCTTGGAGGACTTCTCTGTGGTTTACTGGGATGGGTGTGTGTTAGCCGATGGCCAAGGATGTTTGGTGAGGTGCCAGCTATGCCCGTTTTATACCATCCGTGACTTTAACCGCTAGGACGCACTGTCCCTTCGCGGCGGGCAGCCCGGGCTAGGCTGACGGATGCCCCAAGGTCCTAACCACCCGTGACTTTAACTGCTAGAGCTCAGAGCTCCTTCGCAGTGGGCAGTCAACGCTGACTGACAGGTGCCCCAATGGCAGCACTAAGAGCCTTTCCACACCCGTGACTTTAACTGCTAGAGCTCAGAGCTCCTTCGCAGTGGGCAGTCAGGATTGACTGACAGGCGCCCCAAGAGTTTGCCCCGTGGAGGCGGCACAACTCAACGCTAGGCTCTTAGTACTCTCACCTAATGGCCAGGCTTTATAGCCAAAACGGCTGAGGTTCTTTAATTGTGTTGGCTGCTTTACAGTACACCAGAGAAACAAGTCAGGCTTATGCACAAATGGTTACCAAAATTTATTAAACTAGATTCTAATCATGTGGTTACAAAATTGCTAGTGCCTACTTATTTAAATGTATAGATGTTACATACACACAAACAAGTTACAAAGCTGAAGCCACAATCCCAAAGAAAGAAAACAAAGTATAGAGCTCTATGTCAAAATATGTGTACACTAAAGATAGGAGATCAGGTGTGGGTGCTTCTTACCCTCCTTGCATCTCTCGATTCCAGCGGTGCCAAGCCAGGATCGGTCACTCAATTCCGCGGAAAGACGAATAAGGGACAAGGCTCAGGGACCCTCTTAGCTGCAGAAGCCTTGGGAGGCTGTCACTTATCTGACCAGCAGATAGATAGTGAAAAGCACTCAAAAATCATGGTGCTGTAGGTCCCATACTTATACCTTTGTACTCCTTTATTCTCTTTCTCCTTTCTTATGCCAAATTGGGGCTGGTCTGTCTGGGTGACGCCAGCTCTCGCAAGAGTAGTTTACACTTGCAAGGGAGAGAAACAATAAGTTTCGACTACTGGACATTCTTTTATTAGGGTAAATATTTTCCCACCTAGGATGTGGGTGTGTGTGCATCACGTTATTTAGTAGGGGCTAAGAGCCATGTCTGTCACAGCTTCTCTGTCTGCTGTGAGCCTAATCGTTGTATATGTTCCCAGAGGCACATTGCAGCAGCACACCTGTGCTTCTCACAGCTTCAAAGGCTGTGCTGGAATTTATGTTAAGTGCCCTGTTGTTTTGGCTCCCTTGTGTTCCCAGCAATGCTGGTCTGAGAGGGGGCTGGCTGTCTGGCTACAGTGTGGCAAGGCCACAAGCCTCCAGAAGGGGACTTCACAGCCTAGTCTGCCCTGTCACGCTGCCTTTCAGTCTCAGGTGTTTCTTGGTAAAAGTCATAGAGCGGCACGGACAACAAACAGAAATTCACAGCATATGACCTGTACATAACCTCTACTATATATCTCTGACTAAGTCTGGGGGGAATGGTGACCCATGTGGGAGGTGCCATAGGTTCTGGGAGCATGTCCCAGAATCCCTGCTGGTCCAGAGGGAGGGGTTGGTGGGGTTAGCAGGCTGCCTACCTGGCTCTGCACATTCCTGGAAGTAGCAACATCCCTCATCTACTAGGAAAAAGTGTGTCTCATGGGCTCCATGCACAGCCTCTGCCCTGTGTCTTCCACAGCTGCCATTGGCCAGGAGCTGTAGCTGATAGGAGTTAACAGGGTTGATGCCTGCAGGCAGAGGCAGCATGCAGAAGTGCCTGGTCAGGCCTCCGCCTAGGAGATGAGAAGCGGGATGTCACGGCCTACAGTGAGCCCCTGAAGTAAAAGCTGGACAGAGTCCTCACACCCCTCCACAGCCCCAACCCTGAGTTCCTTCCCACACCCAAGTTTCCACTGGTGCTGGGGAGCAGGGGACAGGGGCCCAAGACTGCTCCATCAGCAGGCAGTGTGGCTGGCACACAGGCATCTGCACTAGCTGCTGCAGAAGTCATGAAGGTCCCAGAAAGGTTCGGAATATGTGACAAACGTGCTGCCTTAGTAACGAGCAGTGAAGCAGTTATTTGTCATTGATAAACATTAAGCTTTCAGCACAGTTGTGGTTTAGAAAACCTAGGTCCTGTGCCATATTGCCACACCTGCTCTCAGCAGGTGTATGCAAGCTGGATTGCTCACAGTGTGAAAGAAGGGGGTGGAGGGCAGAATTTAGTGCCACCCCACTTGGTCCAAAGTAGCTCAAATATGTCACCTTCCAGGCATGTGGCAAAAGATAACCTCTCCAAAACCCTATCAAATAAATGTTTCTCTCACAGTGGTCAAAAGGGTGGGAATTAGTTTCTGTAGGTGTCTTGCTGGCTTAGTTCCTGTGAAGTGATTTATTTAATGCTCCTGTGATATTGTGTTATCAGTGATGTATGATGGGAAAGTGGTACCTACCACCTTTGATAGACACTTTTATTTCAAATCTAAATGGAGACCTAGTTCCTTTATTTCGTATGATCTTTTTTAAGTTGGGGAATTCTTGTTAACAGCAGTTTCATGTTATGTATTTTCATAATTCTCAGTTTTTGGTTTCACGTAAATACATTTAAAATATTTAGCATTACAATTTTATTTATATTGGGTTATTTTTAATTATTTCTCTTCCTGTTTCTTTTTTAATACTGCAGTTCCAAAAGAATTGGTAGAGCTTCACTTGAAACTGATGAGGAAGATTGGGAAGTCTGTCACAGCAGACAGATGGGAAAAATACTTGATCAAGGTACAGTAAATGTCTGTTATGTTACTCTGAAATTCTGGGATCTGATTCTGTGATGAGATCTTGTGTGAGAAATCCCTAGTATGAATTTAATGAACCTTGTGCTGTAGTCAAAATCTGTGTGCATGCCTAGGCCTGAGTTGCATAAGGTTTTATCTTTCAGCCTGCTTGGTTTTGTGCACAGATTAGTGAACCCAGATACCAACTTTTGTATTTAGAATGTGTCACACCTGCAGGCTTTAAAGCATGTGCAAGAAAGGAGCAGACTGGAGTTTAAGAATTATAGTGACCCCTCAGAGCAGAGAGATTTCCACATTCATGGTACAGTAGTTTATCAGTTATTTTAATATTATACCTGTGCTTTAGCTGACAGCCATACAGAGATTTGCACACTGTATGTTTATATGATAAATAAGGATTGTGTGATTTATGCTAAGTATCCAGAATTACATAACCGGGGAAGAAATTGTAGTTATTCATTAATAGTGGTGCACCATCCCTTTGCTTGGACTCCCAGAGGTGATTCCATATTGGAATTTTAGTTATTCCCTGGGCCATTTCCACTTTGCTGAATAGACCTTGTCAGCTCTGGCCCTCCCTTTTACTGGGACTCCACTCTTTAAATACCCCTCTGAACCCACCCCCACCGCTCATGCATCTGATGAAGTGAGTCTTTGCCCACTAAAGCTTATGCTCCAAAATATGTTAGTCTATAAGGTGCCACAAGACTCTTGTTCTCAAAGCTACAGACGAACACAGCTACCTCTCTGATAGTTATTCCCTAGTTATTTTAGTTGTTTGGTTGGCTGTCACTGAATGCTTTGTTCACTTACACTTCTGGATTCCTGTAACAAACAACCATAATTAAATCAAAAGGAGAAGACAGCTTGCATTGCATCACCAGGCATGGCTGCCAGTCATAAGGCTTGCTTTATGAGCTTGCATTGCAACTTAAGAGCTCTTAGTAGTGCTACGTCAGCATTGCTGAAATGGTTAACATGTGACTCGTAGACCACACATTACAAAAATGTTGGCCATTGTGATAATAAAATACATGTAAGCCACCATCACTGACCTGTATCAAGACTTGGGTGGATATGTCAAGATGGCTCAGTGAATTTTCTTTTTGGTCTTATTCTAGTCCATACGGCCATGATCACTGCATGTTAATATATCCCTTGTGTTACTAACTATACTGATGCTAAAAATGTATTCTCATAGGCCGTGGCCACACTAGCTCCTCCTTTTGGAGGGGCTATGATAATGTGGCACTTTGGAATATGCTAATGAGGCACTGCAAATCATACAATCCAAGAAGTTGAGCAGCATGAGAAAGGTAGACGTAGGGAGACAGTACAGTTTTGAAGTCTAGACATGTGTATCTGTATATTTGCTGAGGTTTTTTGTTTTTCTGTAAATATCAGCCTTCTCTAACTCCTTCTTCATCTATCCATCTAACATTGTAAATGATAGGGCCTGTTTGTATGGCCATCACTGAAAGCAATGCCTGGTGTGTTGGCTAAATAGTATGAAGAAGAACTCCAGTATTTTGTAGTAGGGAGCTAGTTTAGGGTGGGCACATGGGTGATTCTTTGCTGCCCTCCTCCCTAACTGTGGTCTGTTCAAACAGAAGTAGTTGGGAAACTTAGGCTGCATCTACACTATGAAATAAAATGAATATATTACATTTGAATACTTAATCTCGGTATTATGAATTTGAACAAAATTGTCCACAGATCTTCTTGAAATTTGACCCACCCTTTCTCCGTGTCAAATCTCTGCATTCCCATTGCCCTATGTAAATTTGACAGTGTGAGCACTGCATTGTGGGTACCTATCCCACAGCGCATTAGCCCCGGTTGCTTGTAGGTGTTTCAGTTGGAATCCCAGAATTCCAAGAACTATCCCATAATTCACTACATCACTAACCACACGAAAAAAGAACTGGTGATTGTGCCATTTCCTGCTGCAGCATTCCAGTGCAAGCATGGATCCATGAATGTTTCAGCAGCCATAGCGGCTGTCACGCAATTTGTCCTTCAGTTCCAAAGCTCAGTGGCACTTCTCTGTGCTACTAGTGGTACTGCTGCTGATGATGATGAAGAGGCTAGTGTTTTGGAACAGCAATTGTGCCAACTGCAGGCCAGGAACGCTGAGCTGTTGGCTGCCATGAATGCATTGATGACAGTGCAGCAACATTTTTGGACTCAAGAGACCAGCACACACTGGTGGGATCACATTGTTTTAGAGTCCTGAGATGACCAGCAGTGGGTGCAGAACTGTCCCATGCGGAGTCCACCTTTATGGAACTTTGTGCTGCACTAGTGCCTGCCTTGAAGCACAGCAACACCAAAATGAGGCAGGCTTTAACAGTACAGAAGCGAGTGGCAATTGCACTGTGGAAGTTTGCAACCCACCACAGTTACTGGTCAGTGGAAAATCAGTTTGGAGTGGTCAGATCTACAGTGGGGTATGTGGTGATGGAGGTGGCCCATTCAATCTGTTAGCGTCTCCTCAGGAAAACTGTGGCCTTGGGAGATGTACAGGGCATAGCGGATGGCTTTGCTGCCCAGAGCTTTCCTAACTGTGGTGGGGCAATAGATGGCATGCACATCCTCATCATGGCACCATCCCACCTGGCCTCGGAGTATGTTAATCAAAAGGGGTACTTCTCCATGGTTATGCAGGGGGTGATAGATCACAAAGGTTATTTTACCAATGTCAACATTGGCCGGTCAGGGAGGGTTCATGATGCGCACATAATCTGAAATTTGGGACTGTACCCAAAGCTCCTGGATGGGACTTTTTTCCTTGATCAGAAAATCAAGATTGACGACATGGAGATGCCCATTGTTATATTGGGTGACCCTGCTTACCTTCTGCTTTCCTGCCTGGTGAAACCCTACACAGGAGTCCTGGATCCCAGCAAAGACAACTTCAATTACAGATTGAGCAGGAGTAGAATGATTATAGAATGCGCGTTTGGATGTTTGAAAGTGAGGTTCAGATGTTTATTGACCTGTTTGGACAATTCTGAAGCTAATGTCCCCACCGTTATTACAGCGTGTGCTATTTTGCAAAACGTGTGAATCAAGGTGGGACACTTTCCTCTCTGTCTGGAATTCTGAAGCAGAGGCAGTAGGCAGGGCTTACTCACAGTTGTCTACACAGCCATCCACCAGTACCCCTGCTCAGGCTGCAGCAATAAGGGACACTTTAAAAAAACAGCTTTATGTCTGATGTGTAACACACATGGTACCTATGTATGCCTCTGCCATAATGCCAATAAATCAACTGTGCTGTAATTAATGAATGCTCTTTTTTTGGTGGAAGTGAGTTAAGTTAATAAATAGAATGTGCTGTGCCTAGAACCCCTTCTCCCCAACCACCCAGTTCCCTTAGCCGCACTTCTTCTGTGGGCAAGGGAGTTTCACTGCCCAGCTGCGCCTTCAGTAGCAATCACCCTCTCCCCTAACCACCCATTTTGATTTGTGTTGTCCCCACCCTCAGCAGGACTAGAAATCACACCAAACTCAAAGGAAGGATTTTATTTTGGGGGCAGGAGAGGTTTAGTTGGCCAGGAAAAGAAGCCTTCTCAAGGGTGCTTGAATAGCTTTTTGCAGTGGCCCTTGGGGCTGGAGTGGCAGGGTAGTCTTGCCTTCCCTCCCTGCATGTGGGGACCCTAATGACGGGGGGGCAACCTCTCGTTAGGGGACTCCTTCCAGCAGGTATCAGCTAATGTCCTGCTGGCTTGGGAGTCCCTCTGCAACTGAAGCAGGGAGCGCAGGATCTCCATCTGCTCAGTAATGACCATTATGAGCTTTGCTGCGACCTCAGTCTGCTTTGCCGCAGCCTCATTCATCTTTGAAAATTGCTGCTGCTACAGGTGAAGCATTCACTCATTAATGTTTACTTTGACGCCACTCAGCTGTACTGTGACACCACTGAGCAGTGTCCTTTGTCAAGTTCTTGTGCTCTTCCTGAGTGTCTTGCATGTGCTGCAGTATCATATCTTGTTTGCATTTCCTGCATCTCCTGGTTTTCTCTGCAGCTTTGGGCACTGGGTCTGGAAAATGAAGGTAAAAATTAAAGTACAGTTGACATAATGTGCTTTGAAATGCAACAAATGGGTCCTTCTGTGTACGATCACTGAAAGTACACTTTTGAAGGATGCAAGGGTTATTAAGGATGGGACAGTAAGTGCGCATTTCACAATACCTCACTTGCTATCACTTCTCCAGCACATTGCTTTGTGGACATGATAAGTTACAAGCAGTTGTCCTCTTTTGGTGGGAATGGGAAGGTCTGCAAAGCCCGGGCAGCCACCAGGTGTTCTGGCTGGGGGTCCTGTGGTCGTGACGAATGGATGGCTGCATGTGGGGCATTGATGCACAATAAAGATAAAGTAAAGAAAAAAATAATCCAAAGAAAGTCTTGATGTAAAGAGACATGGGAGAGAAAAAGCACAGCAGAGGAATCCCCCGCATGGTGCAGGGGGATTCCAGAGAACTGAAAACAAATGGTGCTTGGTAAGGGACATGGGAAGGGAAACACCCAGTAGACCATGGCATCAGTGTGGCTGGGAGGTGGGAGATCGTAAAAAATGATACAAAATGCTGGTTGGAAAGGGACATGCAGGGGAAACCCTCCCCCTGAGCCTGCAAACCGCATTGTGGGATGGGGAACAGAGTGCCAGCTGGCTGGAACGTGCCAGTGTAAAGGGGCAGGAAACATGTTTTTTTAAAAACAAACAAACAAACAAACAAACGCCAGATGCAAATTCCCATGCTTCCGCAGGTTGACAAAGAAGAATCACCCTCCTAAAACTAACAGATATGGAGAAAGAACAGCTACTCCTGCTGTATGACCAAAAGGCTAGAAAACTTGATAAATGCTGTGTGGTGCCATGACATCGAATCGCTCTGTGGTTGCCTGGTGTGGCAAGGTGTGCTATTGTGGAAGCCACAAGTCAGGCCTGCCCAAGAATCTCGTGGAAGGAATACAAGAGTGCCTGGATGGGGCCTTCGAGGAGATCTCCAGACAGGAGAAGCACTCCATTCCAAGAAACATTAACACGCTGTTCTGAGGGGCACAGAAGCACAGCTAGCAAACCAGTACTTATGGAAAACCCTATAGCTATACCCACCCCCAGCCCACTTCTAGCATGCTGAATAAAGACTCACCTGAACCGCTTGCTTCAGAGGGCTCGGGGACTGGCAGGGACAGGACTGCCATGGAGGGTCCCGAGGTGTCGGGGGAAATGCCGTGGAGGGGCCTGCCATGGAGGGGACCGGTTCCAGCTGTATGGTGAAGAGCTCCAGGCTGTCTAGAACAACTTCCTCTGTCTTCTGCTCATTGTTCCCTTCCTTCTCCCTGTTGCCCTCTTCCTCCGGGCCATGCTGCTCCTCTGTGCTCACCCCGAACTCAGTACCACGGCCTCCACAAGTATCGTAATTCAGTCTGTAATTCAGTTTGGGCTCCGTTGCAGACTTGCTCCCCATAAGCATGTGGAGCTCTCAATAATAGGAGCAGGTCCGTGGAGCTGCCCCTGACCGCTGGTTGGCTTCCTGGATTTTTGAAAGGCTTGATGGAATTCTTTAACCTTCACCTGGCACTGCATAGAGTCTTGGGAGTAACCTTGGGCTGCTCTCTTGTGTGCCATCTGATCATAGATGGCTGCATTTCTCCTGGCCGCTCAAAGTCTCTTCGCCACCGATTGATCTCCCCAGATGGCAGTGAGATCCAGAATCTCCTGGTGGGTCCAAGCTGGGGCTCTCTTGTGAGCCTGAGAAGTGCTAATCAGATCACTACCATGAGTGCTCGTGTGCTCATGATTGCAGTACAGGGCTATCGATAGTTCCTACTGATGCCGTGCGACGCGATGAGCAAAGAGATCTTTTTTCAAAATGGACGCCCTTTTTATTTGCAAGGCTGGGCCACTAAATTCCTATTCAGATTTTAAGTCAAATTCAATGCAAACTTCATGAGCTTACTTTGACCTTCCTGCACACCTGGCAGCAGTGCACAACGAAGCAGACATACTTGGAGGGTCACCATGTAACTTTGTGGGATACATTTGGGACACTTCTGGAGGCTAACAAATTTGAATTAAGGACATGGTGCTTCTACACTAGCCTTGATTCGAGATTATAAATTTGAGATAGATGCGATAGCCGTCCCACAATATCGATATTCTGTAATCAGCATTATGGCTCTGTGGATCAAGTTAACATTATTACATGTGAAGACAGTCCACGTTTTAATATCCAGCTAAAGCCTTGAAATTTGAATTTATCTCATAGTGTAGATGCAGCCATAGTGAAGAGAAGATAGTGGGTGTGCTTCTGGAATCTTATTCTCTTCTGTGCAGGGATCTCATGGTCATGCAAAAGCTTCTGGTTCACGCAAAGACACATTATTTGTCTTCAGACATACACAGCTTAACCCTTAGGGAAGTGCACAGTCTGATGAATGCAGATGAGTGCTTCCTTCATCTGATCATTCACAAAAGTTTTTTATGTTCTTATGCAGTTAAAATTAATTGGCTTTCACCTGGTCTCTCTGGACCCTTCCACTGTGAAATCTACAGATTTCCAACAGGCTATTTCTGACTGTGTTGTTTGGCACCAAGATGTCTGTGGCCTTCTGAAACTTCTCATCTGTGTGTTTGACTCCTGCCTGTTTGTTCCTTAAAGAAAGCAGTTTGAGCATGGTGCCAATAAGTAGTGCCTGGAAGTCATTGTAGATGCCTAAAGTATTTTGGAAAGACTTCTGTCAGCACCCATTGTACGGACTGGTGGGATTTGGTCATGCTTTTATGCACAGAAATCAGTTGCTTCCTCAAGAAACCACCTCTCGTTACTGAAGTGCTTGCCAGTTTCAAACTTCTCCTTTTGAGAAGTTAGCAGATCTCGCATTCCAGGTTTGCTTAAACCATGACGTCTGTAGTAGGGTTCAGACTGGGTTCTAGCTTTCTTTGGTGTTAGGTTTGCACTTACCAGGACTGAGGATAGTCTGCTGGTTTTAGATTATGGAAACTTGGTCATTGTGGTCATAACAAATGGTTTCAGCAGATCTAATGTCACTGAGTTGTTGCCATTTGCCAATTACTTGGTTAATTAAAAGACATTCACAGTGTTTCTAAAACTACCCTCCATTGGTTTGAGTGATACATAGAACATAGGAATGGCTACTGATGTTTGACACATCTTCTCCAAGGTTTTTTTTAATTGTATCCCCCTATGATCTTCCTGTTTAGAATGCTGAATACTAGAGTGGGTCTTATCCATGAAAGCACATGACCTAGTAAGTTTGGTAGGTCAGGACTGCTTGTTATTTGTGAAGCTACAGACTAAAATAGCTGCTGCTTGGACATAAGTTTGTTGGCAATAAACAGCTTTATGTCTTGTTCTAAGCTTTGGATTATGCATTGGAAGAACGGACAGTGTAGCTTGTCCTCAAAACAGGAAAACGTGCTGCCAAGCAGAAGTCATTTTTTGAGATGGTAATCTCCTTTTTGTTACCACTTTCTTACGCCACTCGTTGGCCGTGTCTACACTGGCCCCTCTTCTTTGAAAGGGGCATGCAAATGTGGTGGGTTGAAAATGCAAATGAGGTGCTGATTTTCATATTCACTGCCTAATTTGAATAACGGCTGCCACTTGCCATTCTGGAAGCACTGTTTTCAAAAGCCAAAACAGCCATGTAGATGGGGTCCCTTTGAAAGGAAGCCCTGCTTTCGAAAGCACCCTTCTTCTTTATTGTTTTCAGGAAGAAGGGTGCTTTTGAAAGCAGAGTTTCCTTTTGAAGGGACCCGTCTATACAGCTGTTTTGGCTTTTGAAACAGCACTTCCAGAATGGCGAGTGGCTACCCTTATGCAAATGAGGCAGTGAATGTGAAAATCAGTACCTCATTAGCATTTTTGATCTGCCACATTTGCATGCCCCTTTTGAAAGGGAGGGTCAAGTGTTGCTGTAGCCATTCAGAATTAGTGAAGTTTGGCCTGACTTTCGGCTGTGCCATCTCTTTTGAAGGATACATTCTGGATATGATTTAGAGGCTTTTATTCAGTGACTTAATTTGCCCTGAGTGCACCCCTCTATTTAACAGATCAGGAAGATAGATCTTTATAATTCCATAAATATTTTCAAGAGAGCTTCTGTTGCTTGAAGTTTGTTTGGAATGCGGCAATACTTTTGTCCACTGATTTGATTGTCAGTGCCATTTTTAAAGCCCTTAACATTGTAGCATATGTGTATATCTTTGAGCCTTGTTCTGTTGGACATCTGCACTAAGATAACCCATACCAGCGAGGGATCCCGCTGTTGTATCTTAAATAAAAATGCGGCCATTAGTGCCTTTGTTGATATGGGTCCTAGTGTGTGAAAGTTGTTCCTGTGTAAAAAGTTATTTTGATCCTCTCTCAGTTTTAAAAAAACAAATCTAAAACTTACCCCAACCCTTTTTCTCTCTATTGATACCTTATAGTCGTTCTTTAGCACTTCCACTTCTTTCCATTTTCTATGGCCAACTTAGTGGTGTTAATGTTTGCAGATACATTTTAAATACTTTGCGGTATGCACCCCAAGGACCTCAGCATTTTATACATAATTACATTGTTTTACAACACACAATGAATTGTTGTCTCATTTAATTTGTATTATAGTAAGAGTGCCAAGGGGCTCTAACTGAGGCTCATTATGTCTACACTGCACTATAAAACTCACTGCCGCAAGTCTCAGAACCCAGATGTACACACACTCAGGTTTATGGGGCTCATGCTACAAGGCTAAAAGTGGCTGTGTTAGATGTTGCTTCACAAGCCAAGCTCCAGACCAAGTGGGAATGTTTACATTGCTGTTTTTGGCACGGTAGTATAAGCCTGTGAGACTTGTAGCAGCGAGTATAATGCAGTTTGGACATATCCTATTAATTGCTTCGCAGACACCTAAGAGGCAGTCTCTGCTCCATAGCACTTGCAGTCTAAATAGACATGACAAACAAAAGAAGATAGGAAAAGACATGGCGCACGTAGGTGAAGTAACTTGCCAAACAGCAAGTTGACAGAATGAGGAATAGAAACCAGTCTAGTGCCCTAGCTATAGTAGGGATGTTAAAGGTTAATCTTTAACAATTGAGGCTTACCGGTTATGATTAACATGTATGGGCTGGAGCAGCTCCTCCCTTCCCCCCAGCATTTGCCATGGTGGGCAGGGGGCTGCTCCAGCCTCACAGGGCCCATTATATATGTATATGTGTGTGTGTGTGTGTGTGTGTGTGTGTGTGTGTGGTGTGTGTGTGCGCGCACGCACTCCAGCCAGGTTGGAGCATCCCCAGTCTGCAGTGGGCCCAGGAGCACCACAGATGGGGGTTCCAGCCAGCTGGAGCAACCCTCATCTGTGGCCCCTCCCCCTTTAATCAATTAACTGGTTAGATGGGTTTTACATCGCTAAGCTGTAGATTGTGCTGTATCCTTAAGAGTTGTTCAGAGATAGGAAAATGAAGATGATGATGGTCAAGATCCTGACTGCATGGTCTTTCAGGTCTCAGTGAAGAGATGCCCACCTGCACCTGGCTTTATCTTTGATTTTTGTCTGACTTTTTTGCTTACAGAAGTTACAGAGTTTGTAGAAAAAAGTGACAAGTATCAGAGGGGGAGCTGTGTTAGTCTGATTCCTCAAAAAGAACAAGAAGTCCTGTGGTACCTTATAGACTAACAGGTATATTGGAGTATAAGCTTTTATGGGCAAAGACCATCAGATGCATAGATAAAAGTGAACACTGGTATTGCAACAAAATACTGTTCCTCTGTAGAAATTTCAAGTTACATTCATCCGCTAGTTCTAGTAATTTAATATTTTATTTATCTGACAGATATGCCAAGAGTTCAATAGTACTTGGGCATGGGAGATGGAGAAGAAAGGATACCTGGAAATGAGTGTTGAATGCAAATTGGGAATTCTGAAGGTACTATATTCACTGTGGATTTTTTCAATGACCCTTTGAACACTTAAAATTGCAGTACTTAAATGTATTAAATTTGGAGCTGATGTCAGAGTTGAACAAACGAATATCACCTATCATAGATTCTTCTTTGAGTGGTCCCCGTGGGTGCTCCACAGTAGGTGTCAGCCTCGCCCGGCGCTGCAGATCGGAAAATTTGTAGCAGTCTCCCTAGGGTCGTGCATGCGCCGGTCCTTCGCGCTCCTTCGGTCACGTGCGCGATCCGGTCCCCGCCAGTTCCTCTCAACCGCCAACGGCTGCAGATGGATTCCACTTCAGCTCCAACGCCTGCGAAAGATAAAACTGTGTTTTAATTTTGTTAATTTTGTTGATAGTTATTAGTTGATAGTTTTAGTTAGCACTGTTAAAGTTGTTCCGTTTAAATGTAGATATAGTTTAAAAAAAAAAAAAAAAAAAAAAAAGGAGAGAGAGAAGAATGGAGGCGGCCGCCTTAAGCGGTCTGCTATCCTAAAAGCCGCAAACGTTATCTTTTTCCAGGACTGATTAGCTGTTAAGTGCCCTATTAACATTCAAAGACTTAAACGCCCGGGCCGAGATGTCCTCGCCAGGGTTTAAGAAATGTGCATCATGCCGTGAGGCCATGCCTGCCTCAGATGGGCATAGCGAGTGCATTCGTTGCCTCGGGGAAACCCACGTTCCACAAAAGTGTCCTCACTGCTCCAAGCTCACAGCCAGAGCCAGAAAGGACAGGGAAATGAGGCTGAAAATGATTTTATTTGATAAGGCCCTCCAACCTGGACCATCGGAGAAGCCCCATAAAGAGGGGCCCTCAGGGCTGCACAAGAGGAAGGCGGCTTCCCTAACCTCCTCTGTACAAAAGAAAAGGAAGCTTTCTCCAGCTTGATCCTTGCCGGTAACACCTGCGAACAGGATGAGCGGAGCACAGGGGTCTGACCCGCGGGCTGCTCAAAGCGGGATGACTGTAGCACACACAGCGGTGCCGGGGCCTCCGACCATTAAGCAGTCGGCACCAGGAGCACCGCAGGTGCCGGAATCAGCGGCACTAACTCCCACAGCACCGAGCCCTGCGGCACTGACGGCACTGGAGCAGGGGTACCCGGCACAGGACCCAACGGTGCTGGAGGAAGCTACCCGGGCGGCGCCGTGCACAGGGGCACTGAGCGCGGCACCCACAATGGCGCTGAGGTCCCCCACATGGGAGGGGGCAGCACCTGCTTCGCAGGGACGGGGAAAAGTAAAAGCCAAAACCCAGCACCACAGCCCATCCCCAGAGGTCACCGCGTTGCCGTTATCGCCTAGCTTCCCCCCCGCCCCCAAATACATTGGGCAGCAACTCCAATGGCCTGCTTCAGACCTCCATCCCCATTCCTTCAACCACCATCCCCCTGGCTCAGACAACCTTCACCAATCTCCAGTAGGGACCCCTATGAATACTATCACAGAGCATCTCCGCCACTGTCAGCATCATCACGGAGGTCACGCTCATCTAGACCCCATGCATATGTTTTCCAATCGTGGTCCAGATCCCCATCACCGGGCCCTTGCCCCTGCTGTTATGGCCAACCCTACCATACTGAACACCGGCACAGGGAGTCCAGATCCAGGGGTGGATCCCCACCCACATCTCGCCAACACCCCTTCACACAGTCTTACTCCGTGAGAAGAACACAGCCTTCCCAGGCGGACGTTGGTCTTCAGGCTCTGGACCTCCCCTCTGAATCCTCAAAAGGGCAAGCGTATGAACAAATCCAGGAATCGGAGGAATTAGAGGAGGTATATCATAGCGACGCCTCTTCGTCCTCCCCAGATGAGGGGATTGTCCCCGGGGATATTTCCCCCGCCCCGGACGACCTTAGGCAATTCCAAGAACTATTCAAGAGAGTAGCACAAACACAGGACATTCACATAGCAGAGGTGCAGGAGAAACATCATAAACTCCTGAAAAATTTAAGACCCCCAGCTTCATCTAAGATCGCTATCCCACTAGATGAAGTGATTATGGAATCAGCCACCAACATATGGCAGACTCCAGCCACTACCCCTCCCACAAATAAGAGGGCGGATAAGAAATACTTTGTTCCAGCCAAAGGCATGGAATTCCTGTTTAGCCACCGCCAACCAAATTCCCTGGTAGTCGAATCATCACAGCAGAGATCCAAGACACCCCAATATAAATCAGGAGGGTCAGAAAAAGACGCGAGGAAATTAGACACGTTCGGTAGGAAGGTCTATTTCTCCTCTACCTTACTACTCAGAATGGCAAACTATGCAGCACACCGGTCAAACCACAACTTTGACAATTATTCCAGACTTACTTCCCTTATGGATTTCCTTCCAGAGGATAAGAAACCGGTACTAAAAGCGATCGTCCAAGAGGGCTACGCGGCCTCACGAACAGGAGTTCAGATTGCCCTGGACGTGGCAGACACAGCAGCATGCTCCACAGCCACAGCAGTGGTAATGCATAGGGAATCGTGGCTCCAGACGTCCGGCATTCCCAGAGATCTGCAAACAAAAGTCATAGACCTTCCATTTGATAAACAGAAGTTATTCGCAGATTCAGCTGACTCAGTCCTACACTCCAGCAAGGACTCGAGAACCACACTTAGGACCCTTGGCATATATACCCTTCCGTACTGGAGGAAGAAGTTTTACCCCCAGCAACGGTGCTACTCTTATCAACCTCAGCGTACACAATACCAACGGAGCTATGACCAAGGGCGCCACCACCACCAGCAACAGTATAGGGCCCCCAGACGACGCCCCCAGCAGGGTCACGCACCCTCGGGGCAAGCCCTGAGACAGCAAGTTTGATGGGTATGTCGAGGACTGCAATATCAACACCATCCCTCAATGCCAATCCCAGCACATGTTCCATCATCGGCTCAAACCATTCTACTCTCAATGGCAAAACATCATCACAGACAAATGGGTACTGGAAATTATAGCCACGGGATACACAATCCCCTTCCAATCACTACCTCCACCGAAACTGCCCACCCAGCCCTTCTTCAAGGACCCCTCCCACGAGACAAGGTTAAAACAGGAGGTAGACCATCTCATGTTCATAGGGGCGGTGGGGAGAGTTCCGGAACAATTCCAAGGGAAAGGGTTCTACTCACGGTACTTCCTAACAGAGAAGAAGACAGGAGGCTGGAGGCCAATCCTGGACCTACGGGCCCTCAACCGGCATCTGCGCAAACAGTGTTTCAGGATGATTACAATTGCCTCCATACTTACGGCATTGGACGATGGAGACTGGTTTGCAGCCCTCAACTTGCAGGACGCGTATTTTCATATAACTATTCACCTGGCACACAGACGTTTCCTCCACTTCACAGTAGGCAGGGAGCACTTCCAATACAGAGTTCTTCCGTTCGGTTTCTCTTCAGTGCCCAGAGTGTTCACCAAAACACTGGCGGTAGTATCAGCTTACCTACACAGACAGGGTGTGTTCATTTTTCCATACCTGGGCAACTGCCTACTGAAAGGGGCCTCAAAGGCAGAAGTCCTACACATGATACACGTCACTACAAACACGTTTGCCTCATTGGGCCTAGTTATCAACCTCTCGAAATCAAAGACCGAGCCTACGCAGAATATAGAGTTCATAGGGGCACGCATAGACTCTACTACATCAAGAGTATACCTGCCTGAGGCCTGTTTCCGCACCATCAAATCCCTGGTACAAGTGATGACGTACAGCCCCACAGTGCCAATCCTAACATGTCTACAACTGTTGGGGCACGTGGCGACCACCATGTTCATGGTACAGAATGCCAGGCTGCATATGTGGGGCCTGCAGCATTGGCTGGCGAGTGTTTACAAACCAATAGTCCATACCATCCACAGGACAGTATCGCCCACAGCGGAGGTGCGCAGGTCACTGGCATGGTGGGCAGATCCCAAGAACTTACTAGTAGGGGTGCCCTTCCACCAACCACAAATTGCGATTTTTCTTACGACAGATGCATCCCACATAAGATGGGGAGCGTACATCGGCAACAAAGTAACTCAGGGGCTATGGTTCCCTGCGGAAAAGACATTGCACATAAACATACTAGAACTCAGAGCAGTGTTCAGTGCGTACAGATGTTTTTGGAAATACCTGCACAGCAAAGTAGTCAGGATAAATACTGACAACATCTCCACCATGTTTTATATCAACCGGCAAGGAGGGGCCAGATCCCATGCGCTATGCGCAGAGGCAGTCCGGTTGTGGAACTGGTGCATTGTCAACAATATAACGCTGAAAGCCTCATACCTACCCGGTGTCCACAACGTGAAGGCGGACCAGCTAAGCAGGTGCTTTGCGCTCACGCACGAGTGGCAGATTCGGGCTGATCTGCTCCGACAAGTTTTTCACAAATGGGGGAGTTCCCCAAATCGATCTGTTTGCCACTTACAACAACAAACAATGCCCTCAGTACTGCTCCAGAGCGGGCATAGGAGAGGGATCCTCGGGGGACGCCTTCACAGTGCCATGGAAGGGCCCTCTACTCTGTGTGTTCCCTCCCATGACACTCATTCACAAGGTTCTAGAGAAAGCCAAAAGAGAGAGCACGCATAATACTGATAGTCCCAACCTGGGACCGATAGCAATGGGTTCCTCTGCTTCTGCGCAGAAGGTAGTGCCGGACCTTCTCACAGAGGCTCAGGGGTCCATAGTGCACCCACACCCTCAAAGACTCCGCCTACAGGCGTGGCTAATCCATGGCTCAGTGCCTTAGAGAGCACATGTTCGGAGGGAGTGAAACATGTCTTGGAGTCCAGTCGAAGGACTTCCACCAGAAGGACTTACGCGCAGAAGTGGAAATGATTCATCTCCTGGTGCTCTTCCAAGCAGTTGGCTCCTCAGGGTGCCCCTATAACTGCAATTCTAGAATACCTGCTGGAGCTAAAACAAGACGGACTCTCTCTATCCTCGCTAAAGGTCCATCTTTCAGCTATATCAGCATTTCAACATAAAGAGGAAGGGCCAACCATATTCACCCATCCTATGGTCACACGATTCCTAAAGGGGCTGGTAAACCTGTACCCCCGTCGGAAACCGCTATCGCCGTCATGGAGTTTGGACTTGGTCCTCCACACGCTGTCGGGACCACCCTTTGAACCATTGGCCACGGTATCCCTCCGGCTACTTACCCTGAAAACAACCTTCCTTCTTGCGATCACGTCAGCCCGCAGAGTGAGCGAACTCGCAGCAATAATGGCAACGCCACCCTGCACAGTATTCTCAAAAGAAGCAGTGATCTTACGATTACACCCAGCCTTCCTTCCAAAGGTTTCCTCAAAGTTCCACATTAACGAACCAATAGTATTACCCTCATTTTATCCTAAGCCTCACAACTCTAGCAAAGAGGCGCGGCTGCACCTGCTAGACGTAAGGAGGGCGTTGGACTTTTACATAGACAGAACTAAGCCATTCCGGAAAACGGACAGACTCCTGGTGTCTCTCGCACCCATGTCGAAAGGGGAAGGCCTATCCTCACAAAGAATTTCAAATCACATCGTATCCTGCATAAGACTGTGTTATGAGCTGAGTAAGACCCCTCTGCTAGTTCCGCCCAGGGCTCACTCCACCAGAGCAATGGCGGCGTCGACGGCCTTCTTCAAAGGCATCACATTAAAATACGTCTGCAGAGCGGCGACTTGGTCATCTTACAACACCTTTGCCAAGCATTATGCCATGCACCGGGTGTTCGATGAGGATACACACCTATCAACAGCAGTCCTATTAAGGGCAAGCTGCACATAAGCGCACACTCACCTCCTTAATTGGGGTCACTGCTGGGTAGTCACCTGCTGTGGAGCACTCACGGGGACCACGCGAAGAAGAAAGAGAAGTTACTCACCTGTGTAGTAACGATGGTTCTTCAGGATGTGTCCCCGTGGGTGCTCCACTACCCACCTGTTCCTCCCCGCTTCGGAGCTCTGTTTTTGCGTTTTTCAGAAGCATCCAGGGCGGTTGGTCAAGGAACTGGTGGGGACCAGATCGCGCATGTGACCGAAGGCGCGCGAAGGATTGGCGCGCATTGGCGCATGCGCGACCTGACAGAGACTGCTAAAAATTTTCCGATCTGCGGCGCCAGGTGAGCCCGACACCTACTGTGGAGCACCCACGGGGACCACCTACTGTGGAGCACCCACGGGGACACATCTCGAAGAACCATCGTTACTACACAGGTGAGTAACTTCTCTTTCTCTCAGTCTTATAATGGGGGATAAGCCTCAATTAAATATGTTTTCTATTTGTTTTCATAGTTTACTTGTTTGTATTAAAATATATTTGTAGCGAGTGTTCTGCTCTTGGAGGGTGATTACCCATGTAATTTTTTTGTTGTTTTCATGAGCTCATAATAAAATAATTTTATCTTGAGTGGAAAGGTGAGATACGGGGTTCATCTTCAGCTTTTAAACTCGTGAGAAGAGGCAGGAGTAATAAGCCTCATGTGCAGTGGCTTAAACTATATGTTGTTTTAGTAAATAATATCCACTCTGTAGCTAGGTTATTCAGAAAAAAGAAGTTTTCCGTGTATACTGCTTTCACATGTATATAAAATACAGAAGTTAACGTTTCAATGGCCACTTTTAAAAGAAGAAATAGAAGCACCCAAAGGGGGAAGATGATCACAGGTGAAAAGCAAAATTTTTCCTTTGCATAGTAAAGTTTCAGAGCTGTTGGAAGTCACTGAAGGACATCTATGACGTTTTGTTCAGAGTTACAACCTCCACTCCTGAGGACTTCATAACTCTGACGATGTGTCTACATGGGCACAAATCTTCAGAATAGCCATATTTCGAAGATTACTAATGAGGCGCTGAATTGAATATTCAGCACCTCATTAGCATTAGGATGCTTCTGGCCACGGCGCTGCGAAAGCCCCGCTTTCGAAAGCACACGGCTCGGCATGGCTACATGGGGGTCCTTTTCTAAAGGACCCACCCCTTTTGAAATCACCTTATTCCGATCAGTGATCGGGATAAGGAGATTTCGAGAAGTGCGGGGTCCTCTCGAAAAGGACCCCCGTGTAGCCACACCGAGCCACGCGCTTTCGAAAGCGGGGCTTTCAAAGCGCCGCGACCAGAAGCGTCCTAATGCTAATGAGGCACTGAATATTCAATTCAGCGCCTCATTAGTAATCTTCAAAATGGCCATTAACATGGCTATTTCGAAGATTTGTGCACGTGTAGACACACCCTGAAGGTTTTCTGTACAGAAACAATGCTTTCCTTCTCTTCTATTTAAAATTTGTTGGTGAACAAGTTTAATACTATTCTAAATGGCCAATAATAAGAAATTAGAAGCTAATCCTTGATTTACCAAAAGGGAATAAGCTGGAGGGGCTGGGGCATTAGATCTCCTGCTCTAGGTAAGTCACAAAACCGATAAAGGAAGGTTTAAAAATAGATCCCAAAACATACTACTAAGAGTTTTTTATTGGTGTTATCTTGAAGTTTTAAAAAATCATCGTCCATTGCAAATTTTTTCAGTACCTCTGTGAGTGTCAGTTTGATGACAATCTAAAATTTAAGAATATCATTAATGAAGAAGATGCTGATGCTATGCGTCTCCAGCCAATTGGTCGAGACAAGGATGGTCTAATGTATTGGTACCAACTGGATCAAGAACATAATGTGAGAATGTATGTAGAAGAACAGGATGACCAGGATGGGTCTTCTTGGAAGTGCATTGTCAGGTAATTTTTTTATTTCTTTCTCGTAAATTTTAAATGTGATTGTCTGCGATTATGAAGTTTAGATGTTGAATTCAATAAATGTCTGCTTTTTAGAGAGCCCAGTTCTGTCCATTTAGTTTTCTGCCGTCAGACACACACAGTAGGCACATGCACAAGTGCATTTATGAAGAAAAACGGTTTGTTGGTGTGTGGGATAATTGCAAAGCAATAGGGTCTCAAGATTCGCAAACTTATTGTTCGCAAATTCAATTATTTGTGAGTGCCCACTTCTCCTCGGGCTCTGGGCAGGAGTGCCGGTAGACATGGCTTCCTCCAGGGCCCCGGATATGGAGTGCTGACAGCCGCCGCTCCCCTGGGGGCCCCAGGCACAGACCGCTGGCAGCTGCTGCTTCCCCCAGGGTTCCAGGGCAGGCTGCAGTATTTGCAAAATTCAACATTTGCGAGGGTTCTCAACATGGAACCGTTGCAAATTTTGAGACCCTGATATATGTATTTCATTTCATTAGCAATACACCATCTATGGTTTGAAGACAATAATGGAAATATAGTAGTATGATCAGGAAAAGAATCACAGTCCATGGAGAATGGGCCCAATATGTGCTGACAATGTACTTTAGGGAACATGGAGAAAGACCATGTTAATTTTCTAAACTGTCACACTATCAGTCCCAAATTAGCAATGTACAATATTATGCTATGTTTAGAATTGCAGGTTGAGCACTAGGCTCATAGAATTCAAAATAATACACTAACCCAGGCCAGAAAGCTGAACACAAGCCATTTCTGAAATGGATCTCAGATCCTGGATAACTCATGGTTCAGTTACAGGGTGCTGTTAATTGTGCTCAGTGAGCTCCACTAGTTTAGCCTCTTATTAAAATAAAGAATTGTGAAAATGATGGATTTTTAATATTTTCTCATGTAGAAACTTTATTTTAAAAAAATCTAGTCAGTTACAAACAGTTTTAAAGTTGGGCTCTGATCAAAAGAGAATTGACATTGAGTAATAAGGTAAGCACATGGTGACAGATTTCATAAATGCAAGATAAGGTCTATAATTTAAACAGTGTGTGTGTATGTAGTGGTAGCTTTAAGCAGTTAGGGTTGTTGAACAAAAAGTTAACTGCAAAGTTAATTGTCAGTGGGTTATATAACATGACCAGTGTTACTATGAAGCAGAGTTGTGTGAATTAAGTAAACATAACAAACAGTATCAGTCAAAAGGTAAACTACACTCACCTTGCATCATGTCTCTGTAATCTCCTGGGAGAAAGAGAGGCCAAAAAGCAAGGTAGGATAGGTTTATGGTGAGAGATTCATTGATTTGTGTGTATCTTGCTGGTAAAACACAATAATTCACTCTTAAGATCAGAAGTGCTTTTAAAATCACCAGCCTCTTCATGCTTAATTTGTTTACATTTCAAGGCTTTGGTCTTTTGTGTAAGTAAAACTGAAAATCCTATGCCAAAAGATGTACTGAGTATTTAATAGGGAGCAGAAATATGAGAGTCCGGACTTCTTACCATACAGTGAAGCATTGCCTCTGTTTAACCTGCTCTCAAAACAAGTTCTCTTAGGCTACGCCTACAGTACAAGATAAACTTGATTTTTAATAAATTTAGTTTTTAACCTCATTCTTATGAATTCAAATTTAAGTGTCCACAAACCTTCTTGAAATTCGACCCATTGGTTTTCTCTGTCGAATTTCCATGTGTCCATTGCCCTATGCAAGTTCGACAGAGTGAGCAGTGCAGCATGGGTACCTATCTCACAATGCCTTAGCCTTGGTTGCTTCTGTATGTTTCATGCTAGAATCCCAGAAGGTAAAGCACTGTCCCAGAATCAGACTACCCAGTAACAGAATTTAGACGTCCCCCAAACCTGCTCAGGTTCTGCGTGCCACACGTCCTCTGCAGATGTTAGCACAGCTGCTCACTGGTATGCCATCAGGCCTGCCCACCCCAGCTGAGTTCCATCAGCCATGCGTCCTCTGCGGACGTTGGCATAGCGGTGGGCATCTGTGCCTTCAGTCCTCCCCGAAACCTGCCCAGGTTCCCTGTACCACGCGTCTTCTGTGGACATTGGCGTAGCACCGGGCAGCTGGGCTATCAGCCCTGTCCACCCCTGCCCGGTTCTGTCAGCTGCATGTCTGGACCTTTATATTTTCAGGCCTGTGCACTGCAGAATTCAAATTCTAACACAATCAAAAATTCTCAGGCTTCTTGTGACCTTCTTCCTGCACACCTGGATGGATAACAGCAGGGAAGGAAGCCGCCAGACAGGGAGAGTCACCATGTAGCTTCCACCACTTCCACACTAGTCTTTATCAAAATTTTAAATTCAGAATTGACACTATACCCATCCCGTAGTAACAACAGTTTATCGGTATTAGGGATCACTAATTTGAGCTAATGGTATTGACAGCAATGTTTTAATATCGAGCTAACTTCTGAAGAGCCACTCAAGGCTAGACACAGCCTTACTACTCCGTTTCCTCACTTGAGAGTTTTAAATTGGTAACTTCATTTTATTTTCTTGAGTGTTAATTCCTTTCCCCTCACCCAAACTCTGCATCAATATGGTAACTAATTTAAAATGCTCAAGTTTTTCTACCCTTCTGTGTATTGTATAAGGTGAGAGTTTTGAAAGTATTTTGTTTTTTGAAAATCCATTTTTAAATGATATAATTGCTCTTGTTTCAAGAGTCCTACACTATAAGCCTTTCAATGAGGGCTTCTGATAATTGGTAAGGAAACAAATGGGCATTGATGATAACATACTAATATATACAAAACTAATAAACAATACACGCTCGGATCTAAAGTAGAATGTCTGGAGCATGCAGGTTGTTGAGGCCATTCAGAAGAGTCAGCAAGTTAGGCTTAGTTTTACTACAGGTAAAATAGCAAGTCATTTAATCACAAAATGGAAGATTTTCTGATTGGATAAAGCCAATCCGCTGATCTTATAGGTTGTATTGTAACATTTATTTAAGCAGGTGGTATTTTTTGTTTCAGGTGGGGAGAGCCAATAAAGAGCTTTATTGGACAACTTATTTCTTTTCTTTGTCATCCAGAAGCCGAAATGAGCTGGCTGAGACGCTTGAGCTGTTGAAAGCACAAATCGATCCTGCACTGTTGAAAAACAACAACCAGCAGGACAGCTCATCACGTGAAAGCCCTAGCATAGAAGATGAAGACGGCAAAAAGGAGGAAGAAATATCTCCACAAGGTTTTGTGCTGTCTTTTTACCAAGATGTAGACATTGTGCTGCATCACAGAAATATGTTAAACCCCTGAAAAATGAGGATTAGAATAGGCCTTTTTGTTTTATTTTGTGTTTATTTTATTATCTATAAATCTCTGAGCCATATATTTGGGATACATTTTAAACCTTTTCACACATTTTAAAATTCAAAATAATTTGGATGTATACTTAGCTTACTTAAAATAATTACAGAGGCATCTTTCCATATTTTTTTAAAAATTAACTTTTGTTTTTGTGATGGTTTTTGTGACACCATGGACAGTTGACATTTACTTTCCTATGAATTAGATTTCAATGCAGATTCACATTTCTATTGAGCATGAAACCTTCTCTTTCCCCACCCCACCCAGTTTATGCAGTGGCGTGGTTGATGTCAAACTCCACACCTCACCCATAGATGTGTTGGCATTGTTTTTGGCTTATAACAACCTATGGGTTTTTCTTTACTTTAATAATCTGTTCTTTAAAATCAAGAGCAACCCATCAGTTCAAGATAGTTTTAAGTACCTGGACTTAAGCTACTTGACAGTCATGTATTTAATAATAACAAAGAAGACCTGAGATGAGCTTGTCAGATAGCAAGTCCTTAACTGTCCCCATTTTATTTTTCTCACCAGTGGAGAAAAATTACTTAATTCGTTAAAGCGTTGTTGCTCCATATTCCTGATATATTGCCTAATTTATTCAATATGTTGCCTTTTTAATAGGAATCAATTAATGTTTAATGTTTCTTGTAGTGAAAGGTTGAAAGCAGTTAAAAGGCCTGTCTCCTTTGGGTAATCTGGTTTTAAAATTGCCTCCTTTTGTTTTTTTGAGAAATTTCCACAGCGGGAACAGGCTTTCAGGATCACATTATAACATTGTGTTAGACCCATTCCAGTACTATTAAAGGTTTCAGAGCTAGCCATGTTAGTCTGTTTCAGCAAAAATAACGAGTCCAGTGGCACCTTAAAGACTAACAATATTAGTAAGTTATAAGCTTTTGTGAGTTGCAGTTCACTTCATCAATTGCATTCATAAATTGTTACTCTTTAAGGTGCCACTGAAATCCTATTAAAGATAGTGGATGTAACGCTGAGCAGAATTTGGCTCAGAGTTCTGACCTGCAAGAGGAAGTGTTGTTGTTTCATTGACATTCTAGCCATGCTCTTCCAAAGAACTGTGAAAGAGAAAAAGCAGTTAATAGTATGACATAATAAGGTTTCTTAACTGTTTCTACAGTACCTCACCATATTATAGAATTAATATTGTCATTGCTAGTATCAGTAATATAATACAGACTATGATCTGATTTGGTTGTTCTAAGTTTGCTATAAGGAAGATATTTGACAATGTCTAATGTTGCAGTTACATTGTAAACAAGAGTTGATTAAAATCTCCCAGGCATCCAATAAAAACTGGTTAGGCCAGTTTAAGCTGCTTAAACTCAGGGTTATGCTTTGGCTCTACTGATTGATTTGAAAGTCTGTTTAGCTGAATTAGTTTTAAAATCCTTCAAAACAGTTCTCCAGTGTAGACAAGCCCCAAGACAGCATGATACATCAATTCATCTTAGTTCACTAATGGCACTACCATGTTGGGCTGGCATCTAATATGTATTGTTTGTAAAAAGACTGTGGCTAGAAAATGGGGCTGTATCTAAACCAGACAATGAAATTACTTGCAACTGGTTTATGTACAAACAGTTCTGGAAGATGTGCTCGTCTATACACTATGAAAACAAAAAAGCAGTCAAGTAGCACTTTAAAGACTAACAAAATAATTTACTGGGTGCTGAGCTTTTGTGGGACAGACCCACTTCTTCAGACCATAGCCATACCAGAACAGACTCAATATTTAAGGCACAGAGAACCAAAAATAGTAATCAAGGTTGACAAATCAGAAAAAAAAATATCAAGGTGAGCAAATCAGAGAGTGGGGGGGAGGTCAAGAATTAGATTAAGCCAAGTATGCAAAAGAGCTCCTATAATGACCCAGAAAATTCACATCCCGGTTCAAACCACTCGTTAATGTGTCAAATTTGAATATAAAAGAGAGTTCAGCAGCCTTTCTTTCAAGACTGTTGTGGAAATTCCTCCTCAGTAAGATGCAGACTATTAAGTCATTAACAGAATAGCCCACTCCATTAAAATGTTGGCTGACCGGTTTGTGGATCAGGAGTGTTTTTATGTCTGTTTTGTGCCCATTAACTATTTGTCTAAGAGAGTTTGTTCCAAGCTCAAGCTGAGACCCAAGAAGCTGTTCCGCTCTAAACCTGCTGGAAGGCCCCACATTGACGCCAGAAAGACGGCAAACTCGGAGAAAGCTGAAAAGTTCAGAGAGACCCTCCAGGAAAATCTGCGCAGCGGCCCTGGGGGCGCCGATGTGACATCCAAATGGCAACATCTGAGGGATACAGTTTACAACACAGCCTTGTCAGTGTTTGGAAGAAGAGCTAGAAACACGAACGACTGGTTCGAAGCTAACTCCGATGAGATTATTCCAGTCATTGAAAAGAAGCGCGCTGCACTCCTGGAGTACAAACGCTCACCAAGCCAGAGTACCCAGGAAGCACTTAGAGCGGCCAGAAGAACAGTACAGCAGGCAGCCAGGCGCTGTGCCAGCAACCACTGGCTCCAGCTATGCGGCAGCATCCAGACCTGTGCTGACTTTGGTAATCTCAGAGGAATGTACGAGGGTATGAAGAAGGCATTAGGACCCACCCAGAACAAGATGGCACCTCTGAAATCCAAATCTGGTGAAGTCATCGCTGACAAAGCCAAACAGGTGGAGCGCTGGGTTGAGCACTACTCCAAGCTGTACTCACACGAGAACGTTGTGGTTGACGCAGCCCTCGATGCCGTCGAGCTCCTTGCAGTAATGGACGAACTGGATGAGGAACCGACTGTGGATGAACTGAAGAGAGCCATCGACAGCATTGCAGCAGGAAAGGCCCCTGGCCAGGATGGTATACCACCAGAGGTAATCAAGTGTGCCGCGGACACACTCCTGGAACCCCTACATGAGCTACTGTGTCTGTGCTGGAAAGAGGGTGAGGTTCCACAGGATATGCACAACGCTAACATTGTATAAGAACAAAGGAGACAGAAGTGACTGCAACAACTATCGTGGAATCTCCCTCCTAAGCGTCACTGGTAAACTGTTTGCTCGCATCATCCTTGGCAGACTCCAGAAGATTGCTGAGAGGGTGTACCCCGAATCGCAGTGTGGATTCCGCGCAGAGAGGTCTACCGTTGACATGGTCTTCTCTCTAAGGCAGCTGCAGGAGAAATGCAAGGAGCAGAGGAAGCCACTCTGCATAGCCTTCATTGACCTGACCAAGGCCTTTGACTTGGTCAGCAGGGATGGTCTGTTCAAACTGCTCCACAAGATAGGCTGTCCTCCACGGTTACTCAAGATGATCCAGTCATTCCACGAAGACATGAGAGGAACCATCCAATATGACGGCACTTTATCGGATGCTTTCAGAATCAGGAGTGGCGTCAAACAAGGATGAGTGCTTGCTCCAACATTGTTCGGGATCTTCTTTGCACTCCTCCTGAAGCATGCCTTTGGATCTTCAACAGAGGGCATCTTGCTGCACACAAGATCTGATGGGAAACTGTTTAATTTTGCAAGGCTGAAAGCTAAGTCTAAGGTGCAGGAAGTCCTCATCAGAGACATGCTGTTCGCAGACGATGCTGCTGTAGTGTCTCACACAGAAGACCAGCTTCAAAAACTGCTGGATCAGTTCTCCAAAGCGTGCAAGGACTTTGGGCTTACCATCAGCCTAAAGAAGACAAACGTAGTCGGTCAGGATGTTGCTGAATCCCCATCAATCAGCATTGACAACTATACGTTAGAGGTCGTCCACGAGTTCATTTACCTCGGGTCCACCATCACTGACACCCTGTCGTTGGACACTGAGCTAAATAGGAGGATCAGAAAAGCGGCCACAACTCTGTCCAGACTCAGCAAGACAGTGTGGAACAACAAAAAGCTGTACACTCGCACCAAAATGCAAGTCTGCAGAGCCTGCATCCTCAGCACCCTCCTTTATGGCAGCGAGACTTGGACCCTGTATGCCCTCCAGGAAAAGAGGCTGAACGTCTTCCACTTGCGCTGCCTCAGGTGCATCCTTGGAATATCACAGAAGGACAGAGTGACCAACACCGCCGTCCTCGAGCAAGCTGGAATCCCAACCATGCACACCCTCCTCAGGCAGCGTCGGCTCCGCTGGCTTGGCCACGTCCACAGGATGAATGATGGAAGGATTCCAAAAGACATCCTGTATGGTGCGCTAGCCTCTGGCAAAAGACCTCCCGGACGCCCCCAGTTGTGCTACAAAGATGTCTGCAAGAGAGACCTCCGAGAGGTAGACATCGAGCTGGACAACTGGGAAGAACTAGCAGACGACCGCAGCAGGTGGAGGCAGGGGTTACACAAGGGCCTTCAGAAGGGCGAGAAGAGGATCAGACAGCTAGCAGAGAAGAAGCGAGCGCACAGAAAGCACACTAAGGACTTGCCAGACACCCACCACATCTGCAAGAGATGCAGCAAGGACTGTCACTGTCGTGTGGGTCTTCATAGTCACAGTAGACTCTGTAAATGAAGCCCTGAATTGAAACTATAAAGGGCGCGATCCATAGTCTATGCAGACTGAAGGATGCCTACAGGAAGAGTCTGTCCAATATACAAACCATCTGGGCACTGTTGGCACATGATGACATATATGGTGTTAGTTGAGGAACATGAGAATGTGCATGTGATTCTGTGATTAACCTGGTTAGGTCCAGTGATGGTATCTCCAGAACAGATATGTGGACGAAGCTGGCAGCAGGCTTTGTTGCGAGGAAAAGTTCCAGGACTGGTGTTCCTGCGGTATAGACTATGGCTGTTGGTGAGAATCCTCATAATGTTGGGAGGTTGTCTGTAGGAGAGAACAGGCCTGTCACCTAGGGCCTTCTGGAGTGTGGCATTCTGATTAAGGATAGGTTGTAGGTCTTTAATATTGCATCGCAGTGATTTGAGTTGGGGCTGTAGGTAATGACCAGTGGTGTTCTGTTCTTGGCTTTTTTGGGCCTATCTTGGAGTAGCTGGTCTCTGTGTATTCTTCTGGCCCTGTTGATTTTGTTTTTTCATTTCTCCTGGTGGGTTCTGTTGATTTGTTTTTTATTTCTCCTGGTGGGTAAAATAGAGATAAAAACACTCCTGATCCACAAACCGATCAGCCAACATTTTAATGGAGTGGGCCATTCTGTTAATGACTTAAAAGTCTGCATCTTACTGAAGAGGAATTTTCACAACAGTCTTGAAAGAGAGGCTGCTGAACTCTGTTTTTAATTCAAATTTGACACATTAACATGTGGTTTGAACCGGAATGCGAATTTTCTGGGTCATTATAGGAGCTCTTTTGGATACTTGGTTTAATCTAATTCTTGACCCCTCCCCCCCCTGCCCCTCTACTCTCTGGTTTGCTCACCTTGATAATTTTTTTTCTGATTTGTCAACCTTGATTACTATTTTTGGTTCTCTGTGCCTTAAATATTGAGTCTGTTCTGGTATGGCTATGGTCTGAAGAAGTGGGTCTGTCCCACAAAAGCTCATTACCTAATAAATTATTTTGTTAGTCTTTGAAGTTCTACTTGACTGCTTTTTTGTTTTCATAGTATATAGACTAGCATGGCTTTCTCTCAGTTACTATTTTCTTTCTTGTTTCCTGTTTGAATAGGAGTTAAACTAACTTTTGGGTGCCCACTTTTTATGTACACCTAAACCAGCACTTTGGGATGCTTTCATCTGGGACGGGACTTAAGTTAGTGCAGGCAGAAAGGAGTAATTCGTGCTGAGATTTACTGTACTTTGGAACTGTAAAAGCCTTCCAGGTTTTGGACGATCCCACTGCAGAATAAGTAGTGCTATTATACATCATTTTTTGTTTACTTGTATCACAATTTCCAATAGGTGTGTGCCCCTGCTTCTATGCAAAGACCATGCCATGTAAATCTGGTTAGAGCTGCTCCTTGCAGTTTTCTAATATACTTGTACTCTGAACTTATTTTGTATACATTGGTCCTGTTGAAGTCAATGGAACTTCTGCATGTGAAATGAATGCAGAATGTTCTTTATTATTTATAATGTGATAGTACATAGGAGACCCAATCATTGACCATGTTGCTAGAATGCCACTAATCTGGTTATGTTTACACTAGAGAGTTTTGTAGAGAAAACTGGGGTTTTATAGACAAAATTTGCTGAGCGTCTACACACAAAATGTGTTTTGTCGACAGAAACTGTCAACAAAAAAGCTGTGTAGATGCTCTGAGGGGGCTCTTATGTTGAGAGAGCGGATCAAAAATTGATTCACTTTAGTGTGTAGGCATTCCCTCTGTCTAGAGAAGTTTTGTTGGACCATCTGTTCTGACACTAACTTCTGTAGACAGATGCTTCTAGTGTAGACGTAGCTGTTCAGTTTTGTTTCAGGACATAGTATTGCAGCTTCTCCTCTTCCCTCTGAAACAGAAAAAAATAATAAGTAAACACTTCCAGAAATATCAGTCTGTACAAACAAGAGTATGGTTTTGATGTGGAAATGTGCTTGACATTCTAGCATAAATAATTCTGTAAAACATTTTGTCATTGTGAAGTAATTCAAACTGTGAAATCAGACTTTAAAAACTAGTGTTACAGGCATCATCTGCTTAGACTTGATGTATGAATATATTTAGAAAATTGAATAGGGACCAAAAAGACCAGGATAAAAAGACAGATATGGGGTTTTGCTTCATTCTTCAGTGTAGAATTAGCTTTGATTTTTAATTAAACTGAGCTGCTGTTTTTGACCCATCGTTTAGTTAATATTTGGCAACCAGATTTCCAGTGTCAATGTTAGGCCAAATACTTAATTTCATTAGAGAGGACTCATCCTCATTGTTGTAAGATGAATCTTTGGCTTTATTTTTATGTTACATTATTTTGTTTCTATTTTAACAGAAAATGAGTTAAAAATAAAAGAAGAAAGAGAGACAGTGGAGGAACAGTCAAAGGAATTGGAAAGCGTTCCTCTACCTCCAGTCCCAGCAGATGAAAACATGGTAAAAATGGAGAAAGTGGAAGAAAAGGAAATTATAAAACTGCCAGTCATAGTAAAGCTTGAGAAACCTTCAGAAAGCAATGAGGAAAAACAGATAATCAAAGAAGAAAGTGATTCATTTAAAGAAAACGTCAAGCCTATTAAAGTAGAAGTGAAGGAAAATAAAGTAGAACCAAAAGATTTAAAAGAAATAAAAAGCAGCACAGATAAAATAACAGCTCATGAGCCTGATCGATTAGAGTTTTGTGTCAATGCCAAAACCCCTCAAGAAGTTGTAGAGAAATCTGCAGAAGAAAGTGAGAAACTTAAAAATGACCAGCAGGCAAAGATACCTCTGAAAAAGCGAGAGATCAAGCTGACAGATGACTATGACAGTCCAATAAAGGGGTCCTTGTGTAAGTGTGTTACTCCAACAAAGGATGTCTTAAAAGAGGAAGGAAAACCGGAGGAGGAAAGTTTTAAACGAGTCCCTACAATCACTGCTTTATGTCCTGATGGGAAATTGCTAGTAAATGGAGAGGTTAGCATTGAAAAAGTTGCCCAAAATGTCACCCAAAATAATAAGTCAGACCATTCCATTAGCACAAAGGAAGACAGCAGCAGCTCATTGAAGGAGAAAAATGGCATAAGTGGGGGGAAAATATCAGACTCGTTAAACTCTGTTAGCAAAAGTGTGAAAACATGTGAAGATGAGAAAAATGTGTCTCCAGACCAAGAAGTAGCTGCTACGGTCTCTGAGGTCTCTAATCTGAAAGTGCCTTTAAAGGAGGAAGCTAGTCCTATGGAAAAAGAGTCCCTCAACAGTGTGACTTCTGAGGTAGCAGTGGAGGACTCTTGGAAAACAGAAGACGTTTCTAAGAAACCTGAAGAGAAATTAGCTTTGAAAATTAGGAAGGACAAGCGACCACCACTGAAAGAATGTTTAGAAAAGCTAGAAAAGTCCATGAAGACATCCACTCCTGAAGAGCCACTCAAGCTTGATCAAACAGATGAAGGGGGGTTGAAAAATAAAAATGAACTGGAGAAAAAATTGGACTCTCCCAAAGTAGCTGAAACATCTCCATTGTCTGTTCCTTCTGAGAAGTCTGCTTCAGAAAAAGAGGGCTCAGATTCAAAAAGCATACTTCCTGATGAAAGTAAAGTTCATGAAAGCTCAGGCTCAGAAAAACAAAAGGAGGAATTTGAAGCTACTCCGGCAGAACCAGATAAACAAGATAATACACAAATTTCTAATGTAGAGGAGTCTTCAGAGACTGATAAAGAATGTGTAGTACAGAAAAGCAAATTTAAATGTAAACTAGTTTCTGAAGAGAACATTTGTGTAACAGATAACAAGGAAATAACCTCTGAGAGGCAGAAAGAAGGGATCAAGTTAACAATCCGGATCTCCAATAGAAAGAAAAAGCCTGATCCACCTCCAAAGACTCAAGACGCTGAGCAGAAGGAAGAGGAGGAAGTCAATGTTGGTCGCACTTTAAGGAGGTCTCCGAGAATATCTAAACCTACTCCAAAAGTGGTGGAGACTCGGGATCAGAAACCTGACAAAAAAAGAGTTGAGGAGGAGGAGGAGAAACTGGCAGCCCTGCAAAAGCAAGACCGAAGAGAGGATGTGAAAAAACAAGAGAAGGAGTCCAATTCTAAAGTGAGCAAGGTAATACCATTATAGTGCACATGAGGTGAGAGTTGTTTTTTATCTAAGGAAAATACATCTGTGAAGGAAATCAAGAAGCCTGTTATGGTCAATTTATGCCTGTTACTTAGTAGGTCCATTAACTTGGTTAGAGCTGTAACTGATCTGAAAACTGCTCCCAGGAGAGTGCTAATAGCTCTTAACTTCACAGTTTGTAAATGCCAGAAGTCTTACATTGAATCTGGTTTTAGAATAACTAGTTCAAATTATTTTATTTTCTAGAGGAATTTATCATTATTAGGCAAACTTTCAGCATAATCGAAATCCTATGAGTTGGATGCTTTAATCATGAATAAGATGCTGATTAACTGTATGATGTATATGTTGATGCCCAGTTAATTTGGCAATGACGGCATATAGAATAAAATAGGAAAAATGTTAGAATAATATAGTAGTACTGTGTAGATTTTAACATGAGTTTTGTTCTTTAGAGGAGTTTTTAGCAGTGTTGAGGGAACCTCTTATCTAGGCTGAATGTAGGCTTTACTTTGGGTTCAGGAGTTGTTTTTTTGCCTGATAAACATTTGGCTTTCAGGCAGTTTAAAGTTTTCATAGAGTAAAAATGACAATGATCTTGCAGTTAGAAGACATGTGTAGCCTGCTTTTATCTCTGGGTAACCAGGGCTCTTTTGCATTCTTTGACCTGTGTCTTCCTGAAAAGCTAATTTGAAAAATAGGAACGTGCAGGCAGGCAATAGTTTTCTTTTAAAAATGCCCTTGTTGTCAACTTGAAATCTAGTTATTTTAAAAATAAGTAACTAACTTTGTTCGATGCTAGTCCTGTTCTGCATCCCCTTACTAGTTTTTTTAGTTCTACAAACAACTTTTCTTATGTTTAAAAAAAAGGTTTTATCTCTTCTGTAGTAGTGTGAATAACCTTTCCCCAAAAATGAGAAATTGATCTTACGGGAGACAAAGTGAATCTTTTATATAGTTAAGTGCTGTCAGATGCTTTAAATAAACTGTAAAAGTATTGAGTTTTTTGTTTTTTTTTTTTTAATTTCAGTTGTAGTAGTAATAGGTGCTACAAATAACAGTATTATATGTTACAATTGAAACACATACGGTCTTAACTGGACATAGCTTTTGAACATAGCTTTTGAAAAATGTAGTAATCTAAGTATGTATAGAGAAATATAAAATATAATAGAGACTTTTGAGCCTGGTCCCCTTGTTTTAAACACATGCCCACACATAGTCCGCTCAGACACTTTCTTCCTCCAGTTCCACAGGCAGAAAGAATACTTACTGATGACCAAAATCTCTCTCTTGCAATATGGTAATTCTAAAAGTAAAATAAAAGTCACATTCTTTAATTTTTTTTTTGGAAAGAGAGCAATGTTAGAAATATATTCTCTTTTATTTGAGGAAATAAAGCTTTAAAATAAGGTTTAGTACGCTTTTTTGTGGGGTGAGGGAGGATTACATGTTGCAGTTCTCATGTTCACTGTGCAAAATTACCTTATCAGAGTAGAAATTTTAGATTATGATAGCTTGAGGGGTTGAGTCACATTCTAAGGCTTTGTCTTTACAGCCTTTAAACTTCATCTGAAGCATTTTTTTTTGCCTATTGCACTTTTCTCCCTTTCACTTTATTTAGTTCCGTAAGGTTTTTGAGACTCAGCGGAAGATGATCTATTCACTGAAACTGCCTTATCATGCTATATTTTTTGTAGCTATTCTGATTGAAACATATCAGTTCAGTTTAGACAATATTTACTCAAACCTAAAAATGATAATCTCTTCAGTTAGCAACCCTACAGTGTAAATGATGAGGCAATGTTAATTACCTTTTGCTGTGTTTTATCTTTGGCATGCTAGGTCACACAGAGAAGCAAAGTGCGGTGGACAGGCACTCGAACACGTGGCAGGTGGAGATACTCAAGTAATGAAGAGAGTGAGGAGTCTGAGAGTGAAGAGAAAACAGAGGAGGAATCTGAAGAGGAGCAGGAAGAGGAAGAAGAGGAACCTGCACCTGCTGATGATGATGAACCATGCAAGAAGTGCGGCCTTCCAAATCACCCTGAGCTAGTATGTTCTTGATTTGCAAAGTAGTGTGATAGAAGAAAGCTCCCGTTGACCATCCTGAAAGTGGTGGCTTTTGGACTAATATAAAACATAGCTAATTCCGCCATGAGATCTTTCTTCTGAGAGGTGTCATGGTATCTTACAATAAACAATCTTGCCCAGGGATGAGTGATGAGGCAGGTTTAATAGGTAATAGCAGTAATGGGACACGGATGAGGCTGCAGGATGTGCACTATTCATAGAGCCCTTTGCAGATAAAAAACTTTTTTATCTACATCTGTATCAGCAAAATAAGCTACGGATATTAGCATCCACATCTGCAGGTGTGGCTCCCCGTAGATATAAAGCAGATAGCTGCAAATTTGTAGGGCTCTAACTATTCATCTTAATATAAACAGGCTTTTAGTGCTGTGGGTACACACTGATGGCTGATTTCAGTGTGGCCTCCTTCACATCTCTTCTCCTGCCTTCCAGTCTGGATTTGCTGACTGGCATAGTGGTGGTCTGAGGAGGTGGTGGAGGAAGGGCTCAGAATCCAGCTTGAGCTCTTCAGCCTTCCCCAGCATTTGTGCTCTATTTCTCCCACCTCTTCCTACCAGCTCTGAGTTTGGTGCTGTGGGAAAGGACGAAAAGAAGGGTATATAAGATAGATCATTACTCCTGGGGGTATTCTTTGCCAAAAATATAAACATTCTGCACATATTTTATTTAAAATTCTGCATGTTATTTGTCCAAGTAATACAATATAATCATGCCATTTTCAATTATTATGGTAATTTATTTCAAAATACCCGTCAACAAGTATGTCTGTCACAATACAGTCAACAAAAGTGGTTCAGGAGATGTTTTTTAACAAATAGATATTTGTTAGTCTTACTAATACGGAACTTTCAGTACTAATTAATTTAAACTACAATACAGAACCATATTTCCCACACCTCTTGGAAGCAGTGCGAAGGCTTGGGGAGTCAGGGGTAACAAAGACACCAAGGGAGAAGGAAAGCTCTTGCTGGAAAGGAGTCTGGAAGTGAATCTGGAGAACTTTTGGGTGTGAGTGGGAGAAGTATGCTACAGGGGTGGGGGTGCAGGATGTTATGGAATTGGGATCCTCCCCCATCGAGACCCCTACTTTCTCTCTTTGTCAGGCACATCTGCCTTTGTTCCATGCAGAGGTCATACATGGTGGGGGAAAGGGAGGAATGGCATGTGGGATCACGTGTCCCCTCCAATTGCTCAGCCACATGGTGTGGCTAGATGACCTCCCTTGGGAGCAGATGAGCTGGCGAGCTGTACTAAGCAGGGAGAGGCAGAGGCAGGTGAAACTGAAAAGCTGTGGGGAGGAGCTGATGCTTTAACTCTGTAGGGAAGGGCAGGAGGAATAATTAGGAGCTGCAGGGAGTCACTGCTGGTTTCTGGGAAGAAGGGGTATGCTGCTCTTTTGGAAGGGTGGCTACCTGGAGAGTGACTTGAGCTGTTCTGGGGTTGTGTCCTTCCACACTCAGAAGGCATGTGTCATCTCTGTCCCTCTGTGTCCTTGCACCCCCACACAACCATGCCTTCTCCCTATCCCCTGTGTCCCTGTATCCCTATCCTCATGTGTCTACATGCCCCATACACTTGGGGCCTTGCAGCCCCACTCCCATTCATCCTTGTCCCAAGATGTCCCCACCCACTAGCCCTTCTGAATCCCACTCTGTGACCCAACCAGCAGCCATATGTGCCCCACTGTGTGTCCCCATATTCTGTGTCTCTTCCCTGACCCCATGAGAAGGGCACCAGGAATGCAGCCTCTCCGCCTCCTCGTCAGCTGGTGACTGCTACACCTGGTGAGCCAACTGCCTTCTGTTCTAGCACCACAGCTGTTCCTGATAGGCAAAAGGCATAACTTCAGCCCAGAACTAAAATCTGTATGGGAAATTAATTCTTTGCATGAGCAGTGGGGGAATTCCCCCAGGATTAGAACATTCTCTAGCCCAGTGGTTCTCAGTTTTTTCAGTATCATGGCACACTTCAATGAGACAAACAATTCCACAACATACCCACTTTTTCCAGCTAAATCGATTGCTCATAAATATCACATTTACTTATATTTACCATGGTTACAACTCCGCCATGAAGCCTCTAGTGGTTCCATGCCAGTCTCAAGCCTGGATAAAGGAGAAGGGTTGGTCAAGTGAGTGTCGATGCACTGATCATGAAACAATATGAATTAAAGCTAATGCCAGTACTACTAACTGATAAAAAATGCTGGCTTGGTCATCTACTGGATAAACATTGTCCGTGGCACCAATCAAGCAATCAGGGTTGGGTCAATAAGTTGGCTACCAAAAGAAAATTACAGCTAACACATATACTATCATTTGGAACGTGGACCATCCAAACATTGTGGACAACTAGAAAGTTACAGCTGCTTTGAAAGGAGATGGAGAGATACTGATGCGATATACTTGGACTGGTGGAGGTGCATTGGACAGCATTGGGAGAGATGTAAGGTTAAGAAGTCATTTGGTCAGGGAATGAAACAAAGCATAAGGCAGGTGTCGGATTCCTTCTTAGCAAGAGAGCTAGAGGAGCATTGTTAGGATACAAACTGTTGAGTGCAAGAATGATGATTGTGAGATTTAAAGCAAAACCATTCAGCATCTCCATCGTTCAGGTGTATGCACCCATGTTGGACAGTACGGAGGAAGAGATTGAGCTATTCTATAAAGACTTGACAAAGACACTGAAGGAGATACCGAAGAGAGATGTGTTGATCATTGGAGGAGATTGGAATGCGAAGATTCAAATAGATAACAAAAGTTGGGAGAGAGTCATGGGAAGGTTTGGATATGGAGAAAGAAACGAACGAGGCGAGAAACTAGTAGAGTTTACTATGGAGCATGAGATGGGGATCTGCAACACAAGATTCCAACAAAAGGACTGTAGGAAGTGGACATGGCAATCTAATGACAGGAAGTCCAAGAACGTGATAGATATGATCTTGATAAGAACAATCAGTACAGCGGTGCTGAACTTTCGAAGGAGTGGATATAGACTCAGGCCATAATCTATAACAGCAACAAACGGTCCTGTGGCACCTTATAGACTAACAGAAGAGTTTTGAGCATGAGCTTTCGTGAGCAGAGACTTACTTCATCAGTCTGTGCTCACGAAAGCTCATGCTCAAAACTTTTCTGTTAGTCTGTAAGGTGCCACAGGACCCTTCGTTGCTGTTACAGATCCAGACTAACACAGCTACCCCTCCGATACTTGAGGCCATAATCTAGTGATCGCAAACATCAAGATGTAACTTGAGGAAATATAAGACACAGTTGAAGAAAAGAAGAGATGTGGCAAGGCTAGATGAGGAAGAAATAGGGAATGCGTACAGAGAAGCACTCAAAAAGAAGATTAGGAATGCAGGACAGAGAAAGACCTAGCTAAGAGAGTCGAAGGAATAGTCACAGTGATAGAAGAGGCAATTGAGCAGCCTGTTCTGGAAGAAGAGAAGATCAATAAGAAATAGATTATGCAGAAAACACTGAAGTTGGTACAAGAGAAGAGCACTGAACATCAGAAAGGATGTTTTTGAGAGTGCAGAACAGCAATATAGAGTGAAATACAACAAAGTAAGGAAAGCGGCCTGGAAGGATAAGGTGATATGATTAGAGGAGCTGTTTGAAGATATAGAGAGGTAGTACAATGAGTGTAGGACTAGAGAGGTATACAAGATGATCAGGAATATTAATTGGAAGTGGCAGCCAAAGCAGATGGCGATCAAAGACGAAAACGACGAGGTTCTCATGAGCAAGGGTAAGATTGTGCAGCAGTGGACAAGGTATTGCAGTAATCTGTACAAAGCAGTTGTACCTGAGTGTCTCAGATAGACTGATCGAAGAACTAAAAGAGATATCTCTGCTGAGCATCAAGATGGACACTGATATTTCAGAGGAGGAAGTAGAAAGAGCAGTGAAATGACTAAAGAACAATCCCTGGAAATGATAAGATCATAGGAGAGATGATCAAATATGGCAAAGAAAGTATGATTCAGGAAATACACCGACTATGTAGTATAGCACGGAAAGAAGGGAAGGCACTGAAGGAATGGATAAGATCCGTGCTAGTGACAATACACAAGAAAGGAAGTGCATTGGACTGCAAGAACTACAGAACGATTGCCCTAACAAGCCATCTCGGTAAGGTGCTGATGGTACTGATGGATTCTGATACTGACAGAGAGACCGAGACTGCAGATAGAAGAACATCTAGCAGACGAGCAAGTGGGGTTCAGGAAAGATAGAAGTACCATACAGCAGATATTGGCACTAAGATGGATAGCAGAGAAAGCTCGATGAAAGAACATCTACAATTGCTTCGTTGATTTTCAGAAGGCATTTAACAATATAGATCAGAGTGACTTGGGCAATGTTGGAATCGTATGGCATGGATAGCAGACTGATACAATTGTTGAAGGATATCTATGACAATGCGGAGGCAGTGGTGAGAATGTGCAGAGAGATGGGAAGCTGGTTTAGAATGAGTAGAGTATGAGACAAAGAGATCTAATATTGCAGAGTATCTTCATCATGCGCCTAGAGAGAGCAATGGACAAAATCAAGGAGGAGGTAGAAAGGATATTTTCATGGGATGAGAATCAACAACTTGAGATTTGCAAATGATATCATTATCATTGAAGAAGATGACAAGAAGCTAGCAAGAATGGTGCAGGTGCTAAATGAGGAAGGAAGTGGTATGGACTGATTATGAACATGGATAAAACAAAAACAATGGTAATTGGAAATAAGGAAATAAGAAGGGAGATTAGTGTAAAGGGGACTGAACTAGAGAACGTAGAGAAGTTCCCATATCTGGGAAGCAACATAGCATATGGTCTAGACTGTAAGAAGGAAATAGCAACTAGAATAGTGAAAGCAAGAGCAAGTTTGAAGGTGATGGATAAGGTCTAGAAAAGCAAAGCGATTAGCTTAGGAACAAAGCTGAGCATCTTGAAAATGTGTGTATTCAACAGCATGTTGTACAGATGTGAGATGTGGGTGATAACGAAAGATTAGAAAATAACTTTGGTGTTTGAGAGAAGTTATAGAAAGATCCTGAGACTAGGACAGAAGCAGAAGGTCAGCAATGAGGAATTATATAGGAAGATACAGCCAAAAGAGAAGCTATTGCAGAAGGTTGTACAACAGAAGTTACAGCTATTTGGGCATATTTGCAGAATGAACAATGAATGACAAATCAAGACCCTGGTATTTGGCATAATGGACAGTTTGCGTAGGAGAAGCAGACCCCACAGAGAATGGGTAGATTGGTAGGGAGCTGACTAAGAAGCTCCGCACAGGACAGGGAAAGATGGAAGAAAATAGAAAGGGAAGCATCAGACACTAATGGGCACCAAGCCTGTGGTTGATGATGATGATGACAATGACTACAGTTGCATTCTTAGAGAGGTTTGCAACATAGCAGTGCGTACAACAAGCTAATAAAGGATCAAATGGGATGTTGAGTAATCAAGTAACCACTGAAATATTCAATCATTCGTGGTGGGGAGGTGGGTCCAGAGAGTAGGCTTCCCTTCCTGCTAGCCTCTTAGAGCCAGAATGCAGCATTTACATGGCATCAAATCTCCAACTGGCTCTGCCATCCCTTGCCACAGCAGGGTGTGAGGGGCGGGGTCCCTGCTAGCCCGTTTGGGGCAGAAAACAGCACATCAGCTGCCTTCTGGTGTGAACAGGCTCCTGCGGGGTTGACATTTCCCCTTGCCGTGTCTGTCCTAGTATGGGGTTTGTCAGTTTCCCCCACAACAGAGCTGTGGCAAAGGGAAATTTCACAGCACACTTGGACAGTTCTCACAGCACACCAATGTGCCATGGCACACCAGTTGAAAAGCACTGTTCTAGCCTCCTTTATTGGGCAACATCTAGCTGTTATCCTTCTTGTGTGATGGTTTTGATCCCTTTGAAATCCCAGGCAGAGAATTGGGTCCATTTACTTGGAATCAAGAGGGAAGTACAGAAGTTTATTTCGCCCTTAGGATGCCCTGTCTTTTAGCGTGTAAACACTGCTATGTTATGTAGCCCCATGAAGATCTGACCTGTTGAGGCTTCCAAGGTACCACTGTAATACAAATGAACATTCACACGCAGAGATTATACTTAAAGAACACACAGGTGCGAAGTCAAACTGCTCAGAAGTTAGGAAAAGACAAAATTAAGTTCCCAATCAATATTAGTTCAGCCAGTTGCACCTATGCATTATTCATTATACCATTGTATAACATGGTATTGTTCTCCCTGCCTCATTCAGTGTACAGTCTGGATGGTTCTCAGTGAGCAGCTATCCAAAATTTTGTTTTATCCTCTGTTGTTCAATGTGTAGCTGTACTGTTAATATCCTCATTGACTTTCTATGACACTCACACTACGCTATCTGAGTATTTCACAAGCATTATTTTATTTTTAGAACACTGTGCTGTGGCTACATTGCTCCTCCCTTTTGGAAGGGGCATGCAAATGCAGCGAATTGGAAATGCAAATAAGGTGTGGATTTAAATATCTCATGCCTCATTTGAATATGTGCGCAGGATCTTGATTCTGGAAGAGCTGATTTCAAAATCCAAAGCAACCATGTGGACAGGGTTCATTCAAAAGGAAACCCCGCTTTCAAAAGCCCCTTTCTTCCTCATTATTTTCAAATAAACTTCATTGTAAGAGTGTGAGAGGAAGGCCGGGTAGGGCAGAGGTTAAACAGGGCCTGTTTGCCCAATCAGCCCCACTCCAGTTCACCTGCAGCCAGTTTCAGGCCTGGAGGAGTACAAAGGGAGGGAAGCCAGCCCAGTTTGGGGCTGACTAGCCAAAAGGCAGGAGCTGGCTCTGAGGCAGCAGGGCCCGAGTCAGAGCTGCCGCCCAGTTGGCTGCTGGAGGGCAGAGACTCAGGAACATCCCCCAGGCACAAAGGAGGGGAAGCCCCTCCCAGGGAACCCCTCTTCCATCGGAGGGAAAACTAAAGTCTCGGAGCCATGCCCCAAACTCATCCATTAGCCTCTCGGGTAGGGGCTGAAGACCCACAACCCAGCCACTAGGCCACCCTGCCAGCAGTGGGAACCGCTTACGCTTGTGTACACAGATATTTTGGCTTTTGAAATCAGCTCTTCGGAATCGAGATCCCACATAGGTATGCAAATGAGGCATGAGATATTTAAATCTGTGCTTCATTTTCCTTTCCTATCGGCTGTATTTTTATGCCCCTTCCGACAAGGAGGACCAGTGTTGCCACAGCCCATTTGTGAGGAAAAGGGTTATTATCACCTGTTTATAGACAGATGCTAAGGCACAGAGATTTCAAGGTCAAAAGTGTCCACGAATTTGGGTTTTCCTGTTTCAGACTTCTGGCATTATACAGTGCTTTGTATTTAAAGCACAGCTTCCTTTGACTTCAGTTGTGTCTGTGAGTGTTTGGTATGTCTGCAAATAAGAACTCAGGATCTCATCTTGGACAGAGAAAATGAGAAGTGTGCAGTGGCCACCTGTGAACAATTGCATTGCAGCAACTTACAGAGCCTCACAGAGGAACTCTGTCAGAGGCAGGGATTGAATCCAATTTTACACCAGCCTTTGATCGCCTTAATCATGAAAATCATCCCTTCTTCCTCGAGTGTCCCCGTGGGTGCTCCACGATAGGTGTGTCGGGTTCGCCCCGGCGCCGCAGGTCGGATATTTTCAGCAGTTTCTGCTGGACCGCGCATGCGCCGGCGCGCGCCGCTCCCTAGCGCGCTCTCGGCCACATGCGCGATCCGGTCCCCGCCAGTTCCTCTTTAACCGCCATCAGCTGCAGACGGAATCGGCTCAGGCTACGACCAGAGTTAGCGTATTTAATGTTTTTAAAGTGTTTAGAGCTTCTTTTTCAGTCTTTAGCTTAACTTAGCTTGTTACTGTTTTCAAAACAAAAAAAAAAAAAAAAAAAAAAGAGAGTAAAAAGTAAAGTTTTACAGCCTTAGTAGCGAGCGGAGCAGCGGAGGCCCGGGGACGTAAGGCCATTAGGCCTCCTGCCGCAGCAGGCTGAGTCCGAGAGGGGAACAGGCACAGAGAAGGTGCTAAGTACCCTATTAACAACTCAAAGACTCACCACGATGTCCTCTTCAGGATTCAAAGTGTGAGTCATGCCGCAAAGCGATACCGGCCTCCGATGGGCACAGAAATGCTCCTTCTGCGCAAAGCTCACAGCCAGAGCAAGGAAGGACAGAGAGATGCGGCTGAAAATGCTGCTCTTTGACAAGGCCCTCCAGCCAGACGCGCCGGAGCGGCCTCAGCAGGAGGGACCCGCAGGGGCCCATAAAAGGAAAGCTGCTTCCCTAACCCCATCATCGCAAAAACGGAGGAAGCTGTCACCAACCCGATCCCTGCCAGCAGCCACAATGAGCGGGACAGGTGGAGCGCATAGCCCCCAGCCGCAGTCACAGCTGAGCGGCGACAGCGCGGAGACGCACGTGGCAGAGGCTGAGCCTCCGATAATCAAACAGCCGCCCCGCACGGAGGGCAGGGTGGCGGCCAGGCAAGCACCGGAACCGGCGGCACCGCAGCTAGCGACACCAACCCTCGGGGAACTGGCAGTGCAGAGCTCGCAGGCACGCAGCCTGCAGGCACCGGGGGAGACCACCCGCGTGGCACCGCAGCGGAGCGTGCCGAGCGCAGCGCAGACAGCAGGGCCGAGATTCCCGACGCGGAAAGGGGTGGAGCCAGCCCCACAGGGGAGGGGAAAGGCAGCACAGAAAACCCGGCACCGCAGCCCTTCTCCAGACAGGGCTGCAGGGCTACACGCTCTAAGCCCTCCACTTATGCTGCGGACTCCAACGAGGCGGCAGGGGTCACCTCCAGTATACCCTGAGCCCCCATCCCCATTCCTACAGCCAGCATCACCATGGCTCGGACCACCATCGCCCTTCCTGGGCTTTGAACCCCTGGAGTATTGCCACAAATCAGTCTCTCCATTATCTCAATCACCCAGACGATCTCGCTCCCCCAGACGCAGGGGTTATGCGCCTCCAGAGTGGTCCAGGTCTCCATCTCCGGAACAGTGCCCGTGTTGCCATGGTCACCCCTATCACGCGGGGCATAGACGCCATAGGCATACTCCCAGGGACAGATCCCCCCAGACGGTTCAATATCCCCGAGGGCAATCGCGGACGGGGACGGAAATGCAGATATCTCAGGGGGAGTTGATTCTGGAACCCCGAGATTTTCCCTCGCAAGTATCTAGCGAGAGGATGTATCACCGTCAACAGGACCCAGAGGGGTCCAGAGAGGCTTACCCTAGCGGTTCCTCGCTATCTTCCCCTGATGAGGCCATGGCCCCAGGGGAGGTCCATCCTCTGGACGATCTCAAACAGTTCCAAGAGCTGTTTAAAAGGGTGGCCTTCACGCAAGGCATCCAAACAGCAGAGGTGCAGGAGAAACACCATAAGCTCCTTAAAAACCTGAGACCTCCGGCCTCTTCCAAAATAGCTATTCTGCCGATGAAGCAATCATGGAGTCCACCACCACAATATGGCAGACCCCTGCGTCCACTCCGCCTATAAACTAGAGAGCGGATAAAAAGTACTTCGTCCCGACGAAGGGCATGGAGTTCCTGTTCAGCCCCTGCAACCAAATTCTATGGAATGGAATCGTCTCAACAGAGGTCGAAAACTTCTCAGTACAAAACAGGGGGAAAGGACAAAGATGCCAAGAAACTAGAGTTGTTCGGCAGAAAGGTCTACTCCTTCTCTACCCTACTGTTGAGAATGGCGAATTACGCAGCGCATCTAGCGAACCATAATTTCGACAACTACTCCAGGCTGACTTCCCTCATGGACTCGCTTCCAGAGGACAAGAAGCCGGTGCTCAAGGCCATCGTGCAGGAAGGCTACGCAGCCTCGAGGGCAGGAGTTCAGATTGCCCTAGTCGTAGCAGATACAGCAGCACGCTCAACAGCTACGACAGTGGTCACAAGCAGGGAGTCCTGGCTCCAGACATTGGGTATCCCGAGGGATCTGCAGGCGAAGATCGATGATCTTCCCTTTGACACGCAGAAGCTGTTTGCAGTATCAACCACAGCGTCCCCAGTACCACAGGGGCTACGAGCAAGGGCGACATCAACAGCACTAACAGTACAGAACTCCCAGGCGACGTTCTCAACAGAGCCGTGCGTCCTCGGGGCAGGGCCAAAGGCCACAAGTTTGACACACAGATCGAGGGCTGCACTATCACTACCATCGTGCACTGTCATCTGAAGCTACTGTTCCACCATCGCCTCCGACCATTCTACGACCAGTGGCAAAAGATCACCACAGACAAATGGGTACTGGAGATCATAGCCACGGGTTACGCGATTCCTTTCCAGTCGCTCCCACCGCCACGACCTCCACCCAGACCCCACCTAAAGGACGCCTCCCACGAAGCGAGACTCAAGCAGGAGGTAGGCCATCTTATGCTTATAGGGGCAGTGGAAAGAGTGCCGGAGCAACTCCGAGGGAAAGGGTTCTACTCAAGATACTTCCTCACAGAGAAAAGACAGGAGGCTGGAGGCCCATCCTAGATCTTCGAGGCCTCAACCGGTACTTGCACAAGCAATGCTTTCGGATGATCACAGCCGCCTCTATACTTACAGCACTGGACGATGGAGATTGGTTCGCAGCCTTCGACTTACAAGACGCGTATTCCCACATAATTACTCACCCGGCTCACAGGCGTTTTCTCTGGGTTATGGTAGGCAAAGAACATTTTCAGTACAAGGTTCTGCCATTCAGCCTCTCCTCGGCCCCCAGAGTCTTCACCAAGACCTTGGCAGTGGTGTCAGCCTACCTGCACAGAAGGGGTGTTTATATTCCCATATCTGGAAAAAAAAAAAAATGATTGCCAACTGAAAGGGGCCTCGAAGGAGGAGGTACTTCGCATGATACGCGTCACAGCAGACACGTTCTCTTCGCTGGGCCTGGTCATCAATTTGGCAAAATCAAGGATAGACCCCGCACAGGACATAGAGTTCATAGGGCCACGTATAAATTCCATCACAGCAAGGGTTTATCTACCTGATGCCCGCTTTTGCGCCATTGGTTCCCTCGTGTAAATCATCACCTTCAGCCCTATGGTGCCAGTTCTGACGTGCTTACAGCTGCTGGGCCACATGGCAGCAGCAACGTTTGTGGTACAGAATGCCTGATTGCATAGGCGCAGCATGCAGCACTGGCTGGCAAGCGTCTACAAACCGGCAGCACACACCGTCCAGAGGGTGGTGTCGCCCACGACAGAGGTGCGCAGATCCCTGCAATGGTGGGTGAACCCCAAGAACATGCTAACAGGGGTGCCCTTTCAGCAACCACAAATATCTGTTTTTCTCACTACCGACGCCTCCCACATAGGGTGGGGAGCAGACATGGGCGAAAAGGCGACGCAAAGACTGTGGTCCTCCATGGAACAGTCACTGCACATAACTATACTCGAGCTCAGAGCAGTGTTCAACACCTGCAAACACTTTCGAGACCATATACAAGGCAAAGTAGTCGGGATCAGTACAGACAAAACCTCCACCATGTTTTATATAAATCGGCAAGGAGGAGCTCGGTCCCGTGCCTTATGTGCAGAAGCAGTCCGATTGTGGAACTGGTGCATCGCCAACAATATAACCTTGAAAGCCTCGTATTTACCAGGCGCTCACAATGTGAAGGCAGACCAGCTGAGCCGGCGCTTCGCACTCACACACGAGTGGCAGATCCGTTCCGATCTGCTACGACCGATTTTTCACACATGGGGATTTCCCCAGGTAGACCTGTTTGCCACTCAGCACAACAAGAAGTGCCCACAATACTGCTCCAGGGCAGGAGTGGGACGGGGGTCCCTGGGGGACGCATTCGCGATCTCGTGGAGGGGCCCCCTGCTCTACGCATTTCCTCCCACAGTGCTTATCCACAAAGTCTTGCAGAAAGCCAGGAGAGAGAGAGCCTGAATGATCCTAGTAGTCCCAACGTGGGATCGACAGCAATGGTTCCCCTTACTCCTGCGCATGTCGGACCGTCCACCGATGCCCCTCCCGGTGGCGCCGGATCTGCTCTCACAAGCCCAGGGGTCCATAGTGCATCCACACCCCCGAGGCCTGCGACTGCAAGCATGGTTAATCCATGGCTCAGCTCCCTAGAGAGCACGTGTACGGAGGGAGTGCAACAAGTCCTAGAAAGTAGCAGGAGGACTTCCACCAGGAAGCCCTATAAGCAAAAATGGACTCGATTCACTGCATGGTGTTCTACCAAGCAATTAGCCCCCCTTGCTGTGCCTATACCTGTAATACTAGAGTATTTACTGGGCCTCGAGAGGCGGAGTCTCCCTATCATCCTTGAAGGTCCACCTTGCCGTTCTATCGGCTTTCAGACATGAAGAGGAAGGGCACACGGTGTTTGCCCATCCCATGGTTACCAGGTTCCTCAAAGGGCTGGTAAACCTATACCCCCCTCAGAAACCGCTTCTACCTTCGTGGAGCTTGGACCTGGTGCTTAATGCGCTAACGGGACCACCGTTTGAACCCTTAACCACGGTTTCCCTCCGTCTCCTTACGATAAAGACGACCTTCCTTCTTGCAATCACGTCAGCTCGCAGGGTGAGCGAGCTTGCGGCAGTTATGGCAACGCCACCCTGCACAGTAATTTCCAAGGAGGCGGTAACCTTACGGCTGCATCCAGCCTTTGTTCCCAAAGTTTCTTCAGAGTTTCATATTAACGAACCCATAGTTTTACCCTCGTTTATCCAAAGCCTCATAACTCCAACAAAGGCATGCCTACGCCTCCTGGACGTGAGGAGGGCGCTGGCTTTCTATATAGACAGGACTAAGTCGTTCCAGAAAACGGATAGACTCCTCATCTCTCTCGCTCCCAAATCAAAAGGAGAAGGTCTCTCTTCGCAGAGAATCTCGAAGCACATCGTATCCTGCATAAAAATGTGCTACGAACTTAGAAAGACTCCTTTACTGGCCCCGCCTAGGGCTCACTCCACTAGGCCGGTGGTGGCATCAACAGCCTTTTTCAAGGGCATTGCACTAAAAGACATTTGCAGAGCGGCGACCTGGTCGTCCTATGACACCTTCGCCAAGCATTATGCCCTTCACAGGGTATTCCAAGAGGATACCTGTCTCTCGACAGCGGTCCTCTCGGGGACAAGCTGCACATAAACCGATTACCCACCTCCTATCTTGGGTTACTGCTGGGTAGTCACCTATCGTGGAGCACCCACGGGGACACTCGAGGAAGAAAGAGAAGTTACTCACCGTAGTAACGATGGTTCTTCGAGATGTGTCCCCGTGGGTGCTCCACCACCCGCCCATCCTTCCCGCTTCGGATCTCTGTTTAATATTTTTCAAGAGCATCCGAGGCGGTTGGTCAAGGAACTGGTGGGGTGCGGATCGCGCACGCGGCCGGGAGCACGCAAGGGATCAGTGCGCGCCGGCGCATGCGCGGTCCGGCAGAAACTGCTGAAAAGATCCGACCTGTGGCGCCGGGGCGAGCCCGACACACCTATCGTGGAGCACCCACGGGGACACATCTCGAAGAACCATCGTTACTACAGTGAGTAACTTCTCTTTCTCTTCCTCTGGACTCTTCCTCATTCATTCCATTCCTTCCAGCCTCTGCAACTGTGAAGGCAGGGATCCTGTGGAAAATGAATATGTGACTAAGGACTTTAATTTGCCACTTTTGTGTTTGTGATAGTTTCATGGGCAACACTAATTATGGGGCATTTACTAACTTGGGAGTACTTACATACACAGTCTTCATTTTCCTTTAGTTGATTTTTTAATATGTAATATTTACTTTAATTGCAGACTGAAGTCAGAACACTTTTTCTCCAGGATAAACTGAATAAGGACGAACTATCAGATTTCTCACCTGGTTAATTCTTGGTTTAAATATTTATGAACTAAGTGCACAATCAGTTACTTTGAAAACTACTTGCAGGCCGAGTATAAAACAACAAGAACTTGGAAATTATTCAGCTTGGTATGTAATAAAGTCCAAGCCTATAGAGGTCCAGACTCAGAATTAAACATTAACACAATCTTTTAAATAAGGTGATTATGATGTATCCCAAACTCTAATGACACAGGGGTTGCTCTACATGTGCGCTAAAGGCAAACTGTGGTGCGGAATGTGATTACTTAAATAATTTACCAAAAACTGTGCCTTAAGTATAACAAAGAATGAGTTAAATAGAAAGCTACAATATGAGGCATCTGAGAATGCATGGTAGGATTTGAGAGAAATAGAGAACCCATTTGTGTGGATAGGAAAGGAAATCTTCTGTATATTTTGAAAACTTTGTGTGTCTGTATGTCTTTGAGTCTGTTTGTTCAACAGCTCCTCCTAAATGGTCAGAGCTGGGACCAGTAATTTAGTATGCAGCTTCCTCTTATCACAACTTAAACCAAGGTTAGGGTTTGATTGTGCCAGGACTTTGATTTTCTCTTAAAATGAAGAGAGAGGGGTCTGGTAGGAGGGAAATTTGTGCTGCACAATGACCACAAGGGGGACAGCAAGGGGCCAGTGATGGGGACTCAGACAATTATAACCCCATTGAGCCACTGGCATAAAGAAAGACAGCTATCTACTATATATTTTGAAAAGCTATTTGTCTCTGATTTCTACAGTTCTAATTTAACAACCTTTGCCACTCGTCTTTAATGTGCTGGGAAATCATAATACTCACTCACGCCATCAATCCAAAAAGTAAACATGACATCATGGTTGAGACGTTTTAGTGGCTTTTTGAATGAACTGTGTGTGAATGAATGTGTCCAAAATTCACATCAACTTTGTCGTTTATTTGGTGGGAAAAGAGACATTTTAACAGCTTCTTAATTCTGCATTCTCCTTTCATTCTAGACCAGTGGTTCCCAATCTGGAGTCTGGGGGTACAAAAGGGTATTGCAGGAGGGGTCTGTGAAAAAATAAATGAGTAAAAATGGTCGTAGAAGAACATTTTAAAGAAATTGCAAAGTTAAATCAGTTATTATTTTTAAATATCTTTCAATAATGTTATTAATTCCTGTCTGAAAATCTATAATGTGGTTTGCTTTTTCATTTAATGAAGTGTTCATAGCAGCTAGCATCGGCTTTGAATGGGGGTCCACAAATGGTTTTTGAGGGTGATTGTGGGTCTGCACTAGCAAAAAGGTTAGGAACCGCTGTTCTAGCAATCCAGATAGGATTTGTTTGTGTCTGCACACATGATGAACAATCCAGAGTTAAGGCTGAACATGCTGGTGCACAAGCTGTTGCATGCAAACACGTTTCATCTTTTCTGAAACCCCCAACAAATAAGTGCTTTTGAAGGTTCTGATGTTTGCACGTATCAGTGGACTTTTATGCAGGTGTGTCAACACTGCCTAGAAAATGTCTTTAGAACTTGCTACTTGCCAAGACGTGCAAAGTTATGCTAATCTGTGGCTGTATTTTGTTTCCACAGATTCTGTTATGTGACTCTTGTGATAGTGGATACCACACTGCCTGCCTTAGACCCCCATTGATGATAATCCCAGATGGAGAGTGGTTTTGCCCGCCTTGCCAACATGTATGGTTTCTAGTGGACTAATTTTCATCTCTGCTAGATGTGTAGTCATTGTTTAATTAACAAACTTTTCCTGGTAGCCCTTTTCTCAGTTAAACAATAGTAAGCTCTTATTTGGGATGCATTCCTTCAACCATAGCCTTGCTCTCTTAACCTAAACTAAGGTGTGAGTATAAATAAACTTTTCCTTGTGCTTTTTATTCATTTTTTTTTGCCTTTTATTATTAGTAGATGGCTATTGTACTACCTACGTATAGGCAGGAAAGGTTGCAAAGGTTTCACCAAGGACACTGTAGAATTGGAAATATTTATTCTTCTTGGGCTGTGTCTACACTAGCCCAAAACTTGGAAATGGCCATGCAAATGGCCATTTCAAAGTTTACTAATGAAGCGCTGAAATATATATTCAGCACCTCATTAGCATGCGGGCAGCCATGGCACTTCGAAATTGCTGCGGCTTGTCCAGACGAGGCTGCTTTTCGAAAGGACCCCGGCAACGTCAAAATCCCCTTATTCCTATCAGCAGTTGCCAGGGTCCTTTCAAAAAGGAGCCCTGTCTGGAAAAACTGCATGGCGGCGAGCCACAGCAATTTTGAAGTGCCGCGGCCGCTGGCATTCTAATGAGGCGCTGCATATGTATTTCAGCACTTCATTAGCAAACTTCGAAATGGCCATTTGCATGGTCATTTCAAAGTTTTGAGCTAGTGTAGATGTTGCCTTAGTTTTTCCTGTTTTAAAAAAAAAAGAAGGCCGACTGTTTTCAGCCTGACTAGGGAAAACTAACCATTGTGAAATGCAGCACCAGCAGGAAGGCAGTATCTCTGATTGAAACCCACTTCCCTCTCCAGACCTACTTACTCGGAACCTGGCTGGAACATGCTGCCAATTGCCTGTGACAAGCCAGCAGAAGCACACTTGTGATATGCCAGGCAATCTCTGCTAAGGACAAGTGCTGTCATTGCCTAGCAGCAGGCAAATTTCATTTCTTCCTCTAGGACTGGACACTACCATAAAATACTTCAGTGCAAATGTATGGATGGCCTTCACGTGCAGTAGTGCAATATGGTGAGGTCTGCAGGGTAGATGCCTAATTTTTGAGAGCCAGAATGTGATTAGTACCTTTCCTACTGCAGAAATTGGAGAAGAGTTAGGCATATTTATAGAGTCAGGCTGGTGGATCTCATACCCCATCTTAGGTTCCAAAACAGCTAGCTCACTTGGCATGTCACAAGGCAGGACTGCTACTATGCAAGAGGAGATCCTGCTCTGCAGGGTGGATTGATTTAAATAAAGACAATTTAAATCACAATTTATGTTACCAAAAAAAATCATTGATTTAAATAAAATTTTCCACCGGTAGTTCTTCACACATTTCTTCAAACAGTGGTTAAAATCTAAATCACACTGGCCATGTCTGCAATAGCCCAAATGGCCATTTCGCAGATTACTAATGAGGTGCTGAAATGCATATTCAGCACCTCATTAGCATGCCGGCAGCTGCAGCACTTCGAAAGTGCTGCTTTTCTCTGCCACGTGGCTCATCCACACAGGGTCCTTTTCAAAAGGACCCCGCCAACTTCGAAATCCCCTTATTCCTGTGAGCTGATAGGAATAAGGGGATTTCAAAGTTGGTGGGGTCCTTTTGAAAAGAAGCCCTGTTTGGACGAGCCACGTGACAGCAAAAAGCGGCAATTTCAAAGTGCAGTGGTTGCCGGCATGCTAATGAGGCACTGAATATGTATTTTAGTGCCTCATTAGTAACCTTCAAAATGGCAATTTGCATGGCCAGTTCGAAGATTTGGGCTAGTGTAGACACGACCATTGCGTATGTGTGTATATAAATCAAATGAAATAAACTATTGCCCAGTTATCTTTCTGCTAACTATACAGATTTTAAAACAGAAAACAGGGAATGGTTTAGAAGTATTTTTACTCTAAACAATCATCTTTAATATGTGCACTGGGCAGACTGCTTTTGATGATAGATACTTCTCACCAGGAGGACTTAACTCTATAGTAAAACTTTTTGGAATTTATACTAAGTGTACATTACATTTAGGAAGACTAAACCTTCAGTGCATGTCCTATTCTTGCTGGTTGTTATTCCAGTAAAAGTAATACGGTGTTGCTATACCACCAAAGACGCCAGCAGAAATTAAATTAACATAATAAGTTTAGGCACTATACAGAGAAATTCAAAGAAAACTAGGAATTTCGTTTGAAATATTCTACATCATGAATTAATGTCTGAATAAACTGATTTATGAAGGTATCTTGTTTTGCAAAAAACTAATACTGTGTTATCCCCGCCCCCTAGAAATTACTCTGTGAGAAGTTAGAAGAACAGTTGCAAGATCTGGATGTTGTATTGAAAAAGAAGGAGCGGGCGGAGCGAAGGTACTGAAATATAATTGGTTGTGTTCACAAACAGCTCACAGTGAGTTGCTAGGCAAAGAGGTGGATGTAATTGATCGAGTATTAAATAGAACTGGTTAAGTGTGTTAATGAGACCTTAAGCTGATAAGCTTGTTTTTGATCAATACCCATGAACTTCCCATTAATCAGGAAGTTTACTGCTGGCAGCAAACCTGGAGAAGCTTATAGGAAGGTAAAACAGAAGTGTCTAGTAAGATGAGACGATGGTGTTTACTAAGGTTCAGTCATGCCTTCTAGACATGGTTTGGTCCTGCCTACACTTGCAGTTAAATAATTTCCAGCACTGGTTTATGTGCATCATTTTCTAACAGTCAGTAAGGTGTAAATTTCGTGGGGTAGGCAAGTTCTGAATCACCTGACTTGGCTACAGAAGTTTTTTTCTATAATATGCCTTACAGAATCCAGTTGCCTTTTTCACCTAGATTAGTCTGAAACTTCCTCTACCCTACAGGATCACAAAAATGCAAGTTACAGTGGCTCAAGTAACCAGTTCTAGCTTGAGATGGAGCACTCTGTCCATTCTTTTAGGTGACAAATCTGAGGAACTCACTCAGATTGAAGTGACATTAGAGAAGGTTTTGGAGTTAATTGATAAGCTGAATAGTAACAAGTCTCCAGGACCAGACGGCATTCACCCAAGGGTTCTGAAAGAACTCAAATGTGAAATTGCGGAGTTCTTAACAGTGGTTTGTAACCTATCCTTTAAATCCACTTTGGTACCAAATGACTGGAAGACGGCCAATATAACACCAATATTTAAAAAAGGCTCTAGAGGAGACCCTGGCAATTATAGACCGATAAGTTTAACATCAGTACCAGGCAAATTAGTAGAAACACTAGTAAAGAATAAAATTGCAAGGCACGTAGAAGAGCACGAATTGTTGGGCAAAAGTCAGCATGGTTTCTGCAGAGGGAAGTCGTGTCTAACTAATCTATTAGAATTCTTTGAAGGGGTTAATAAACATGCGGACAAGGGGCACCCAGTGGACATAATATACCTAGATTTCCAGAAAGCCTTTGACACGGTCCCACACCAAAGGCTTTTATGTAAATTAGGTGGTCATGGGATAGGAGGAAAGATCCTTTCATGGATCGGGAATTGGTTAAAAGACAGAAAACAAAGGGTGGGAATAAATGGTAAATTTTCACAATGGAGGAGGGTAACTAGTGGTGTTCCCCAGGGGTCAGTCCTGGGACCGATCCTGTTCAACTTGTTCATCAATGATCTAGAAAATGAGATAAGCAGTGAGGTGGCCAAGTTTGCAGATGACACCAAGTTGTTCAGGACAGTCAAAAGCAAAAGGGATTGTGAAGAACTACAAAAAGATCTCAGCAAACTGAGTGATTGGGCAGCAAAATGGCAAATGAAATTTAATGTGGGTAAGTGTAAGGTAATGCATGTTGGAAAAAATAACCCAAATTACACGTACTACATGATGGGGTCAAATTTAGCTACGACAGATCAGGAAAGGGATCTTGGAATTATAGTGGATAGTTCTCTGAAGACATCCACGCAGTGTGCAGCGGCAGTTAGTAAGGCAAATAGGATGTTAGGAATTATTAAAAAAGGGATCGATAATAAGACAAAAGATATCATACTTCCCCTATATAAAACTGTGGTACGCCCACATCTTCAGTACTGCGTGCAGATGTGGTCTCCTCACCTCAAAAAAGATATATTGGCATTAAAAAAGGTTCAGAAAAGGGCGACTAAGATGATTAGGGGCTTGGAACAGGTCCCATATGGGGAGAGGCTAGAGAGACTGGGACTTTTCAGTTTGGAAAAGAGGCGATTGAGGGGCGATATGATAGAGGTATATAAAATCATGAATGGTGTGGAGAAAGTGAATATAGAAAAGTTATTTACCTTTTCCCATAATACAAGAACTAGGGGACACCAAATGAAATTGATGGGTAGTAGGTTCAAAACTAATAAAAGGAAATTTTTCTTCACACAGCGCACAGTCAACCTGTGGAACTCCTTGCCCGAGGAGGCTGTGAAGGCCAGGACTCTATTAGGGTTTAAAAAAGAGCTTGATAAATTTTTGCAGGTTAGGTCCATAAATGGCTATGAGCCAGGGATAAAGTATGGTGCCCCTAGCCTTCAGAACAAGGGCAGGAGATGGATGGCAGGAGATAAATCACTTGATCATTGTCTTCTGTTCTCCTTCTCTGGGGCACCTGGCATTGGCTACCGTCGGCAGATGGGATGCTGGGCTGGATGGACCTTTGGTCTGACCCAGTATGGCCATTCTTATGTTCTTATGTTCTAGCCATTATCCCAGTTAGTGTAAATCAATACTCTATGTCCACAAACAAACTTTCCTCCTCCTACTGTATTATGTATAGCAGTCACACAGTTCCCATCACAGATACCTGAAATGAGTTTGTGAGTTGCAGTCCAGTGTTGGGAGAAGTGCAGTATTTCAGCATGCCTTTAAAAATCTTCTTTAACATATATGCAATAAATATATTTTGATTCTCTTTTTATTTACAATATTGTATGTGTTACAAGTGAAAGCCATGTCTTTTTGTTTTGTCTATTTTCATAAAAGAGTTTTTCTATTGAAGTTATGTTAATTCAACTTAACATTTGAAATTTTAAAAGATGGGAAGTAGAGAAAAGTTAAGGTTCTTAACTATTCCACACCGCTAATGTATAGTATTTTTCTGTACAAAATGTTCAAGTAGCACGCGCTGCGCTATATCACTGCTGTCAGACTTGTCTTCAGCAATGCCGGTTTGTCTTGCTTTTTAAATTTGCAGCTGAAATGTTGTGTTGTTGTAGGTTTTGTAATTGTTACAGAACAGCACACGGTTCATGTGTTACATCTTTTTTGTATGGTTAAAACTGCTATAAGAACAAATGTTCATCAGCCTGACCTTCTAGCTAAAATTATCTCCTTTCCTGGTCTACAGATGATTTTTAATTCCTTTTGAAGCATCTGTTGGTAGGAGAGGCAGGATAGTAAACTTGATGGCACAGTTTTGATCTGGCAGGAGTCTAGTGGTGGCTGATGCTGGTTACGGGTGAAGAGGGTGAGACTCATACTGCAGTGGTGTTGGAAAAAGTCTGGGGTCTTGGTTTCTTTCACAGAACAAGTACAGTTCTCAACTAAAATGGGAAAGTAGATGTTAATTTGATGCACAAAAGTAAAGAGCTGTGAAGAGCTCAACCTTGTCAACCTCTGTTAACTCTCAAGGTTTTTAGTCTCTTTCTGTTTGGTGGAAAGAGAATCCCCTGAAGGAACTGAGGCTCTCACTAAGTACAATGGTCTGATCCTTTGTATCACTGCAGTGACATTGCTGACTCTCCTTATTTTGACTATTTTCCATACAATCCAGGGTTTCGCATGGCAGTGTTCAAGGTCTTCATTCAAACTGATTCAGTTGTCTAGTAATACGTCAATATTTTCCCAAAATGGCAGTTTATGACTAACTTACTTTTAATGAAGACTGTTGACTCTGTTGTTTCAATGACAGGTGCGACAAAAATGGAGTCTTGAGACAGAATCTTCTTCTTCTGTTCCAGGCTTACTGAATTTCAAGTTTTTATTTATACACCTATAAATGTGTATAACCATGTTCTGACACCAGGTGGAAGCAGAGGTCACTGAAGATTTTGCTTGATACTATTTTGTATTTAAATCAGGTGTTCTCAAACCTTTTTTTAGAGTGTACAGTGCTTTTTATTATCTCTTGGGACTGCTTTCCTGTTCATGGTCACCTCTTCACCTATGCCCAGTCTCATGGATTGCTTCCTCTCCTTAGAGGGTGTCATGTGCTGTACCTTTGGCAACTGCTGCCATTAGTTGCACAGAAAAGTAGTAGTATAAGATAATGTGTATCTGGGTTCTTTTAGTGTGGTTTGTCAGTTAGAGATAAGGAAAGCCAGTGCATCTCCATTGCAGGCAATTTGAGAACTGCTGGTTTAAATGTTGAGATTTCATTTGTTCCTTGTTGGTAAGGAAGGTACATGTTATTTCATCTGCCTGTCTAATTTAAGACCTTTGCTACATTCCAGGCCCATCTTTAATGCTTTACTTTAATCCCCTAATTTCCTAAATAATCTGACCATCAAAATTAGGAACAGCACTTCAGAACCTCTCCAGTAAAACTTGCTTGAATTTTACTTTTCATTCCCTTGTTGTACTTAATTTTTTGCTTCATAGTAGAAAGTGGAAGAAGCAATGAATCCCACTACAGAAGGAAATTTGATTATTATTATTATTATAGCTTTTACATTTGTGTTCTCGTTAGCAGCATCTTGTCTTGCATTGAGATTATTTTTCATGCATTTTAATTAAATCTGCTAGACAAGTGAAGCAATTTTCTCTCTACTTGCCTAGATCTCATAGCACTCAGATGGAGAGAAAGTTTCTTTTTGATTTATAAGGTTAGGGAACTGGCACTAGGCTAGAAAAGTAAGTACTTTCAAATAAAGCAAAACATATCAATACAGGTGTAAAATTGTGACAGCATGCAGCCTTATTACAAAGCTTTAGGAGAACTATTCAAAATCCAGTTTACTATTCTGTGAACATTATTTTGAAAACAAAATTTGTGGCTTTTACTTAGGAAAATGATGAGATAAATAAATATGGAGCTGTACCTATCTCATAGAGCTGGAAGCACCTTCAGAGGTCATTGAATCCAGTCTCCTGCACTCACAGCAGGACCTGTTGCCATCCCTGACAGATTTTTTTTGTTAATGTATTTGCCCCAGATCTCTAAATGGCCTCTCAAGTACTAAGCTCACAATCCTGGGTTTAGCAGGCCAATGCTCAAACCACTGAGTTATCCTTCCCCCTCAGATCTTTTTCTGCAGTTGGTTCATTAGAAGGATATTGAGAAAAGGCAGTCCCGTTGAGTGTCCTGTCACAAGAACATTTGAAAATCTTGATCTGCTACCAGATAAATGCAAACATTAGGAAATACATTTTCTTGGATGCTTTCAGCTGTATACATTTCTGTATGCTCCTTACTAATACGCACAAATTTAAAATGAATGTGTATATCAGGTATTTGATGCGTGTGAACAGATAGGTACATATACAGTGCCTGCAAATGTGATTTGGACTTGCAAGCTTTATGTGGTTCTAATTGATAATATATCCATCAAGATTCTGTTTCATCTGAGAAGAACACATAAGCCTAGCACTTTGGTCTTCATTCTTGCTTTCTAGTTCAACAATACAGAAGGAACCTCAGAGTTACGAACACCTCAGGAATAGATGTTTTTCATAACTCTGAAGTGTTCATAACTCTTGAATAGAATTGTTCTTTCAGACGTTTATAACGGATCACAGATTTAATACACTTTGAAATTTAGCATGAAGAAGAAAAATGCTGTTTTGAATCATCTGAATGTAAACGAAACAAGCTCAGAAACTGTTTTATTATCTTGTCAAAGCTTTTTTTAAACTTTACCTTTTTCAGTAGTTTACATTTAACACAGTATTCTACCATATATGGTTATTTTATTTTATTTTATTTTATCTCTGCTGCCTGATTGCATTCTTCCAGTTCCAAATTAGATGTGTGGTTTATTGTTTTTAACTTTGGTTTCTACGGTATTAATGCTTCGTGCAATATTGTAGTGTGGGGATGAAGAACTACTATTAGGTAACATCTAATTTATTCTCTTCCAGTTTATAACTGCTTTCTACAGTATATGTATTAGCACATAATATGATCCAGTCAAGATTTAAATTCTTCAAGAGATGTGGCTTCTCTTAGGATACTATTCCACTGCATAATGAATCTGTTTTTCTAGATATTCAACAGTTTCTAAATTTTCCTTAATTTTTGATCTGTTGCTGTTAGTTACATTCCCTTGTACCACAGTTAACCTATTTTTCTCCTTTCTTGGTGTCTGTACCTGTCAGATACTTGTGATTGATTGAAATGTTTACAAAGTAACCAGTTCACATGTAAAGGAAATTGTGATCCTTAAAGGCCTAGCAAGTAATCCCTAGTAATTATAATCAAAGCGTTGAATCTTAATATTTTGCAGTTAGGCAACTCATAGGGTTGCTTCTGCCAATCTCAAGAAAAGCTTCAAATATAGATTAGAGCAGTGTTTTAAATTTTATGAAAAAGCATCTTGTCAATTATTTTTAATTTTCTTTCTCTCGTAAGGAAAGAGCGATTGGTGTATGTGGGCATCAGTATTGAGAACATCATCCCGCCACAGGTAAGCGTTCTGTTCTTTCATTTCCTAAATGTGTTTGCCGCGGTAAGTTACTTATTTCCTAAGATTTGCAGCATACATTAAAGCAGCGGTTCCCAAACTTTTCAGCATCACACCCCCTCTTTTGATTTTTGAGAAACCTTCAGCCCCCCCGCCTCTTCTTTACAATCATCCAACCCCCCTTTTAACAAAAAATTTAATTTGTAATTTAAAATAAACACAAAAACTTGATATAAAAATGTTATTTAAAATTGAAAACAAGCACAAATAGTTTTTCTTGGCCTCTTGTGGGCCACCAGAGCTAACTGCGACAGCCGCCTGCCCGACTGAGACCTGCACTACCAGAGCTGCCTGCCCGAGCTCTGTGACGCCAAGGCCTGCCAGCCACCTGCCCGCCCACTGGCTGCCTAAGCCCTGCCCTGCTGGGACCAGCTGCCTACCCACTAGCCGCCTGCCTCAGCCATGGGCCAGGTACCCGAGCCGCCCACCCAAGCCCCACGCTGCCCGGGCCAGCCGCCCACCTGCCTTCCTGAGCTGCTCGAGTACTGCGCTGCCGAGGCCAGCCACCTGAGACCCGTGTTGCTGAGGCCAGCCACCTGCCTGCCAGCCCAAGCCCAAGCCCAAGCCCAAGCCCTGCGCTGCTGGGGCCAGCCACCCACCTGCCAGCCTGAGCTGCCCAAGCCCTGTGCTGCTGGGCCCAGCTGCTAGCCTGAGCCCAAGCCACCTGAACCCTGTGATGCTGGGGCCAGCTGCCCAAACACTGTGAGTTCCACAGGCTGGCTGGCCACCTGATCACCTCTCATCACACAAAGCCAGGCACCACCAGCCCCCGCCCCCCCATCCGCTTTTATCCTATCACCCTCACCTGAGCCAGGTACCCCCAGCATCTCATCTAATCCCATTCTCTTCCTCCCCCACCCAACCCACACTCACTAATCTTTGCAGAAGGCAGCTAGCTCCATGTGGGTCTTTGCCAGCTGCCTGCTTTTTATAGCAGCTGTGCCAGGTCACCCACATAAAATGGCAGGGGCTGAGAGCTGAAAGCAAAGGCCAGCTCTTTCTTCAGGTGGGGAGGGAATGATGGGGGGATGCTGGGTCACCTCACACCCTGCACCCTGGAATTTCTTCACACCCCCCCCCCCAGGGTAGCATGACCCCCAGTTTGGGAAACCATGCTTTAAAGGAAACTGTCAACATTGCTTTGATTCAGAATTTTACATTTGGTAAGCACATGCTTATGCTCTTTGCTGGAGCAGGGACTAAATACAATTTAGTGCTCTGTATTGTAATTTGCTCTTTTGTGTGTTGATAATTAAAATAATTTGAATCCGTGTAATATGGCTAGCTTGAGGAAAAATTGTCTGGGCTGCTCCAAAGAGTGACTCCACAATGATGTTGCTTTCTGGGCATTAGTACTCAACAGTCTCTGTGTGGTCATAGGGAACAGACACTCAAATGTTAGGCGTGGCAAATAAATTAATTAACAGGTAGATGATCATAAATTCAGTGGCTCACCTTTTGGGTGGTGAGAGTGTAAGGAATAGACAAGGATATTAGTTGCTGTTGCTTTCTTCTGGGATGGAGAAAATCTGTTCAGAGTTTAAAAGCTAACATCCTTGTGAACAGTGCTACATAAAATGCCCCACAGGCAATTAAGACATTATTTACCTTTTAAAATTCTGATTATTTCTTTCTCGATATTTGATAGAGGAAGCAACGAAGGGTCCTGTGGCACCTTATAGACTAACAGAAAAGTTTAGAGCATGAGCTTTCGTGAGTTAACTCACTTCTTCAGATGCTGCATCTGAAGAAGTGAGTTAACTCACGAAAGCTCATGCTCTAAACTTTTCTGTTAGTCTATAAGGTGCCACAGGACCCTTCGTTGCTGCTACAGATCCAGACTAACACGGCTACCCCTCTGATACTTGATAGAGGAAGTCAGTTATACACCCCCAATGACATTTTCTTGTCTTCTTTTCAAACCTATACTGTTGAAGAAAGGAGGAGCTCTTCATTTTTGGTGCCAATGTACTTTGATATGTAGGGACATCCTGAGAGAAACTAGGTGCTGTCTGAAGTTCACTTATTTTGCAAAAAGCCTACAATAACAGTGTTTTGGTTTTGGTTTTTATATTCACAAAAGTCAGAACTTTCAAAGCTTTGGTGCCAATAGCATGCATAACTTCTCTTAGCTACGAGAGATCAGGAAAGGGATCTTGGAGTTATAGTGGATAGTTCTCTGAAGACATCCACGCAGTGTGCAGCGGCAGTTAGTAAAGCAAATAGGATGTTAGGAATTATTAAAAAAGGGATAGATAATAAGACAAAAGATATCATACTTCCCCTTTATAAAACTATGGTACGCCCACATCTTGAGTACTGCGTGCAGATGTGGTCTCCTCACCTCAAAAAAGATATATTGGCATTAGAAAAGGTTCAGAAAAGGGCAACTAAGATGATTAGGGGTTTGGAACGGGTCCCATATGGGGAGAGGCTAGAGAGACTGGGACTTTTCAGTCTGGAAAAGAGGCGATTGAGGGACGATATGATAGAGGTATATAAAATCATGAATGGTGTAGAGAAAGTGAATATAGAGAAATTATTTACCTTTTTCCATAATACAAGAACTAGGGGACACCAAATGAAATTGATGGGTAGTAGGTTCAAAACTAATAAAAGGAAATTTTTCTTCACACAGCGCACAGTCAACCTGTGGAACTCCTTGCCGGAGGAGGCTGTGAAGGCCAGGACTCTATTAGGGTTTAAAAAAGAGCTCGATAAATTTTTGCAGGTTAGGTCCATAAATGGCTATTAGCCAGGGGTAAAGTATGGTGCCCTAGCCTTCAGTACAAGGGCAGGAGATGGATGGCAGGAGATAAATCACTTGATCATTGTCTTCTGTTCTCCTTCTCTGGGGCACCTGGCACTGGCCACTGTCGGCAGACGGGATACTGGGCTGGATGGACCTTTGGTCTGACCCAGTATGGCCATTCTTATGTTCTTATGCTGTTGGTAGGAACTTAGTGGATATTGTATTAACTGTCTTAATACAAGTGTACATTGTGAGTTACAGCTGCTGAAGGAACTGTATTATTTGTTGCAAAAGCCTTGCTTTTGTGTCTATAAGGTTTCAGCCAGAATGTTGTAGCAAAAGTTTATTGACCTTTTTTTTAAAAACAAAAAAAAAAGAATGGGAAAAAAATGGCAGATCTTGGGCTTTTCCCCTCAAATTCATTTCCAAGTGGTTTTTTTTCCTTGTGACTTCCTGACAGATGATTTAATCCATGCCCAGTAAACTTAAACATTTAAACTTATTCTAACAATAAAAATCAGGTGGACTTTCAAACTCTGACAGCTTTTCTCCCTCCACACTTGGATAACTGAAATATGTCTCAGTGGGATTTTAACAGACTTAAAAGAATAAAACACCACAAACCTTTTTCTTCCCCAAAAAACAAACCACCATTACACCCCTTGATAAAAACAAAAATTCAACCCAAAAGTCAATTTTTGTTGAAAAGTAAGGTTCTGCAATAATAACGTTGTAGAGTTAAAGCCTGTCCAAAGGGGGACTGAAACTGTACCTCAAAAAGGTATGCACTGAGTGGGGACATAATATGGATCTTTTTCTCCAGAACTGTCAGTTATCTAGAGAAGTACTATCAGCATAATATCAGAGAGGTATCTGTGTTAGTCTGTATTTTTGAGAACAAGAAGTCCTGTGGCACCTTATAGAATATCTATTAGTTTATAGCTGTGTCTACACGTGCACGCTACTTCGAAGTAGCGGCACTAACTTCGAAATAGCACCCGTCGCGGCTACACGCGTCGGGCGCTATTTCGAAGTTAACTTCGACGTTAGGCGGCGAGACGTCGAAGTCGTTAACCTCATGAGGGGATCGGAATAGCGCCCTACTTCGACGTTCAACGTCGAAGTAGGGACCGTGTAGATGATCCGCGTCCCGCAACATCGAAATTGTGGGGTCCTCCATGGCAGCCATCAGTTGGGGGGTTGAGAGACGCTGTCTCTCCAGCCCGTGCGGGGCTCTGTGGTCACCGTGTGCAGCAGCCCTTAGCCCAGGGCTTCTGGCTGTTGCTGCTGCAGCGGGGGATTCATGCTGCATGCACAGGGTCTGCAACTCGTTGTCGGCTCTGTGTATCTTGTGCTGTTTAGTGCAAGTGTGTCTGGGAGGGGCCCTTTAAGGGAGCGGCTGGCTGTTGAGTCCGCCCTGTGACCCTGTCTGCAGCTGTGCCTGGCACCCTTATTTCGATGTGTGCTACTGTGGCGTGTAGACGTTCCCTCGCTGCGCCTATTTCGATGTGGTGCTGCGCAACGTCGATGTTGAACATCGACGTTGCCAGACCTGGAGGACGTGTAGACGTTATTCATCGAAATAGCCTATTTCGATGTCGCCACATCGAAATAGGCTACTTCGATGTAGGCTTCACGTGTAGACGTAGCCAATAAGGTGCCACAGGACTTCTTGTTGTTCTATCAGCATACTAGTACACACACAAAAAAAATCCCAGCTTAGAATGGCTTGCAAACACTTATTGGCGAAGACTTGTTCACCTGTAGCATGGACTAGGCCTGACATGTCATCTCAACTAGACAAACAGTGACACTCTAGTTACTGGAATCTACATCCTCATCTTATTATGTATAGTACAGGTTGAAGCTCTCTAATCCGGCACCCTCAGGACCTGATCAGTGCTGGACAAGAGAATTTGCTGGACCATGGGAGGTCAATATTCTGTAGCAGCATTATCAACATTTCCACTGCTTACTGGGCTCTTAGAGGACATTTAGAGGTAAATTACAGCTAAATAACAGCACAGAACACTGAGAGCCAGAAATGGTAGCTGTAAACAAACTTTATGGGACCACGGGAAATTTAGCCATGCGCATAAGTGGTCATCAAGCTAACTAAAATCATGCCAGATTACAGATGATGTCAGATGAGAGAGTTCTGGATTAGAGGGGTTCAAGATGTACCACAAAGAGAAGATGGGGTACCGGTGAGCAAGGTACCTGTATATGTTTCAGCCACTTGAGAACTTGAAGTGTTTTGCACTTACCTGTTTGACATGAAAATAGATGATTCCAGCTCAGTCCGCCTGAATCCTGGGAGGGCAGACAAAGCTCCAGGGTATCTGATCCAGTGTGTCTGACACTTGTTATGTGACTTCAACAGGAGCCAGAAATACCGGAAGGTCTAGAAGAAAAGAAGAAAGATTCCAAAAAGTCAAAATCAAAGCTGCTCGAAAGGAGGTCGACTAGAACACGGAAATGCATAAGTTATAGGTAGGCAGCTTGTTCTTCATTTGGAATGTTGTTAATATATTACCATTTCCTCTATCCATCCAGTCGCCTGCTTCTTAGAGGTACTTATATGGTTAGCCAAATGATCAAATTATAGTCAGTCTTACTTTTGAGTACTGCAGATGATTGCCAAGTATAGAGCAAAGGCTCCACTTTGGTTGACTGACATGTAAGTGCAGATAAAGGTATGTAGCCAAGTGTTATGGGAAGTACAGCCTTTTTAGAAATTTCTTTGTTTTTTGGTAGTATATACAGAATACTAATGCAGCCCAGTGCATCTTTTCTCCCTTTATGGAGGTTGAACTAACACAACTGTCTGAAAGCTATGTGGTCCTGTTCCTTTTTTCCATTCTACCTTTCTTCTGTGAACATTCAAAGTAATGTACTGTGCAGATTAAAAATCTTATCACAAGAGACAAAGTGAGAAAAATGAACTTTACCTCTGCACAATAGCTGGAAACAGAATACTCAAGTCAGTATTTTCTGCAGACAGTTTTCACGAACAGGTTCATAAAATCTCTTTTTCCCTCTTCGCAGTAGGTTATAAAATGGTGCTGTACGTTACTTACTGAAGCAGTCTGCAGTACAGCACAGCTTCTATTCTTACATGATCAGTGTGCATGTTGGTCCACAAGGAGAGTGTTTAAAACCATGTTGGCAATAGCTATGTTTAAACCAATGGCTAATTTGGTTCTGCTCTCAAGGAAAGGGCATTAGTACAGCATGGGCTACGTCTACACTACAGAATACATTTGAATTTATTAATATCAATTTTGTAATTCTGGAATTTATAAGTTCGAATTTGACCATCCTCACTTCCCACATGCTCCTTATAAAGTCAACTCATTTCTGTCGCACTCAAATTGGCTGACATCAACTTTTGCAGTAGTGCATTGTGGGAACCTATCCCATAGTTCCCTCATCCCTGTAGCATTCTGGGTATGCTCACTGGTCTTTGACATCATCTTCCCACATTGCATTTTCCTCATTCCCCTCCCATGCTAAGCAAACCTCCATTTTTCCTGTTGAAAGGAAGGAAAAGTAGGGCATCCACACAGACAGCAAAAAAGTTTACAGAAATGTCTTTCTTCTGTAGCTGAATTCTCAACTGGCCATAATACAGGGATCCTGACTGTATTCTTAAATTTAGAAGAAAGACGATAGAAAGTCTCGGAAAAAAGATTTTTGACTTTGTTGAAACTAATAGAGGGACACTGAAAAGCATGAAGAAAGAGAAGATAGGAAAGTTTTTACGAAAAAAGAGTTGCTGATGGGGAGAGGCTTTGGCTGTCCACTGCCCTAAAAGGCTTCTGTGCAAGGACTGTATTCTCACCTGGCCATCCACTGCTGTCCCACCTCCCATCATTGCATGTGATCCCAGAAAATAATACAGGGGCCCAGACTGTAGTCTAAAGTTAGAAGAAATAGGATGGAAAAGTCTAAGAAAAAATAATTTTTCTCTCCTCCCCCCCCCCCACATTGTATTACTTGTTATATCACTTGTTCTTCCTCGAGTGTCCCCGTGGGTGTTCCACGATAGGTGTCGGGCTCGCCCCGGCGCCACAGGTCGGATCTTTCCAGAAGTTTCTGCCGGACTGCGCATGCGCCGCTCCCTTGCGCGCTCCCGGCCACATGCGCGATCTGGTCCCCGCCAGTTCCTCTTTAACCGCCATCGGCTGCAGACGGAATCCGCTCAGGCTACGGCCAGAGTTAGCGTATTTAATGTTTTTAAAGTGTTTAGAGTTTCTTTTTCAGTCTTTTAGCTTAAGTTAGCTTGTTATTGTTTTCAAAAAAAAAAAAAGAAAGAAAGAAAAGAGAGTAAAAAGTAAAGTTTTACAGCCTTAGTAGCAAGCAGAGCAGCGGAGGCCCGGGGACGTAAGGCCATTAGGCTTCCTGCCGCGGCAGGCTGAGTCCGAGAGGGGAACAGGCACAGAGAAGGTGCTAAGTACCCTATTAACAACTCAAAGACTCACCACAATGTCCTCTTCAGGATTCAAAAAGTGTGAGTCATGTCAAGAAGCGATGCCGGCCTCCGATGGGCACAGTCAGTGCATTAGGTGCCTCGGGGAATCTCGTCACCCAGAAATGCTCCTTCTGCGCAAAGCTCACAGCCAGAGCAAGGAAGGACAGAGAGATGCGGCTGAAAATGCTGCTCTTTGACAAGACCCTCCAGCCAGATGCACCGGAGCGGCCTCAGCAGGAGGGACCTGCAGGAGCCCATAAAAGGAAAGCTGCTTCCCTAACCCCATCATCGCAAAAACGAAGGAAGCTTTCACCAACCCGATCTCTGCCAGCAGCCACAGCGAGCGGGACAGGTGGAGCGCATAGCCCCCAGCCGCAGTCACAGCTGAGCGGCGGCGGTGCGGAGACGCACATGGCAGAGGCTGAGCCTCCAATAATCAAACAGCCGCCCCGCACGGCGGGCAGGGCGGCAGCCAGGCAAGCGCCGGAACCGGTGGCACCGCAGCTCATGGCACCGACCCCCAGGGAACCGGCGGTGCAGAGCTCGCAGGCACGCGGCCTGCAGGCACCGGGGGAGACCACCTGCGTGGCACCGCAGCAGAGCATGCCGAGCGCGGTGCAGACAGCGGGGCCGAGATCCCCAACGCGGAAAGGGGTGGAGCCAGCCCCACAGGGGAGGGGAAAGGCAGCACAGAAAACCCAGCACCGCAGCCCTTCTCCAGACAGGGCTGCAGGGCTACTCGCTCTAAGCCCTCCACTTATGCTGCAGACTCCAATGATGCGGCCGGGGTCACCTCCAGTATACCCTGAGCCCCCATCCCTGTTCCTACAGCCAGCATCACCATGGCTCGGACCACCATCGCCCTTCCTGGGCTTTGAACCCCTGGAGTACTGCCACAAATCAGTCTCTCTATTATCTCAATCACCCAGACGATCTCGCTCCCCCAGACACAGGGGGTATGCGCCTCCAGAGTGGTCGAGGTCTCCATCTCCGGAACAGCGCCCATGTTGCCATGGTCGCCCTTATCACGCGGGGCATAGACACCATAGGCATACTCCCAGGGACAGATCCCCTCAGACGGTTCAATATCCCCGAGGGCAATCGCGGACGGGGACAGAAACGCAGATATCTCAGGGGGAGTTGATTCTGGAACCCCGAGATTTTCCCTCGCAAGTATCTAGCGAGAGGATGTATCACCGTCAACAGGACCCAGAGGGGTCCAGAGAGACTTACGCTAGCGGTTCCTCGCTATCTTCCCCTGACGAGGCCATGGCCCCAGGGGACGTCCATCCTCCGGACGATCTCAGACAGTTCCAAGAGCTGTTTAAAAGGGTGGCTTTCACGCAAGGCATCCAAACAGCAGAGGTGCAGGAGAAACACCATAAGCTCCTTAAAAACCTGAGACCTCCGGCCTCTTCCAAAATAGCTATTCCGCTGATGAAGCAATCATGGAGTCCAGCCACAATATGGCAACTCCTGCGTCCACTCCGCCTATAAACAAGAGAGCAGATAAGAAGTACTTCATCCCGGCGAAGGGCATGGAGTTCCTGATCAGCCATCCGCAGCCAAATTCTCTGGTGGTGGAATCGTCTCAACAGAGGTCAAAAACTTCTCAGTACAAGACAGGGGGAACGGACAAAGATGCCAAGAAACCAGAGTTGTTCAGCAGAAAGGTCTACTCCTCCTCTATCCTACTGTTGAGAATGGCGAATTACGCAGTGCATCTAGCGAACCATAATTTCGACAACAACTCCAGGCTGACTTCCCTCATGGACTCGCTTCCAGAGGACAAGAAGCCGGTGCTCAAGGCCATCGTGCAGGAAGGCTACGCAGCCTCGAGGACAGGAGTTCAGATTGCCCTAGACGTAGCAGATACGGCAGCACGCTCAACAGCTACGACAGTGGTCACGTGCAGGGAGTCCTGGCTCCAGACATCGGGTATCCCGAGGGATCTGCAGGTGAAGATCGTTGATCTCCCCTTTGACACGCAGAAGCTGTTTCCTGAATCAACCGAGTCGGTCCTTCATTCCAGTAAAGACTCAAGAGCTACTCTCAGGACCTTGGGGATTTACACCCCTCCATACAGAAAGAAAAAGTATTACCCCCAACAAAGATGATACCAGTATCAACCACAGCGTCCCCAGTACCACAGGGGCTACGAGCAAGGGCGACATCAACAGCACCAACAGTACAGAACTCCCAGGCGACGTTCTCAACAGAGCCGTGCGTCCTCGGGGCAGGGACAAAGGCCACAAGTTTGACACACAGATCGAGGGCTGCACTATCACTACCATCGCGCAATGTCATCCGAAGCTACTATTCCACCATCGCCTCCGACCATTCTGTGACCAGTGGCAAAAGATCACCACAGACAAATGGGTACTGGACATCATAGCCACGGGTTACGCGATTCCCTTCCAGTCGCTCCCACCGCCACAACCTCCACCCAGACCCCACCTAAAGGATGCCTCCCACGAAGCGAGACTCAAGCAGGAGGTAGACCATCTTATGCTTATAGGGGCAGTGGAAAGAGTGCCGGAGCAACTCCGAGGGAAAGGGTTCTACTCAAGATACTTCCTTACAGAGAAAAAGACAAGAGGCTGGAGGCCCATCCTAGATCTTTGAGGCCTCAACCGGTACTTGTGCAAGCAACGCTTTCGGATGATCACAGTTGCCTCTATACTTACGGCACTGGACGATGGAGATTGGTTCGCAGCCCTCGACTTACAAGACGTGTATTTTCACATAACTATTCACCCGGCTCGCAGGCATTTTCTCCGGTTTATGGTAGGCAAAGAACATTTTCAGTACAAGGTTCTGCCGTTCGGCCTCTCCTCGGCCCCCAGAGTCTTCACCAAGACCTTGGCAGTGGTGTCAGCCTACCTGCACAGACAGGGGGTGTTTATATTCCCATATCTGGACGACTGCCTACTGAAAGGGGCCTCGAAGGAGGAGGTACTTCGCATGATATGCGTCACAGCAGACACGTTCTCTTCACTGGGCCTGGTCATCAATCTGGCAAAATCAAAGATAGACCCCGCACAGGACAAGAATTCATAGGGGCACGTATAAATTCCATCACAGCAAGGGTTTATCTACCAGATGCCCGCTTTCGCGCTATTGGTTACCTCGTGCAAGTCATCACCTTCAGCCCTACGGTGCCGGTTCTGACGTGCTTACAGCTGCTGGGCCACATGGCAGCAGCAACGTTTGTGGTACAGAACGCCCGATTGCATATGTGCAGCATGCAGCACTGGCTGGCGAGCGTCTAGAAACTGGCAGTACACACTGTCCACAGGGTGTTGTCGCCCACGACAGAGGTGCTCAGATCCCTGCAATGGTGGGTGAACCCCAAGAACATGCTAACGGGTGCCCTTTCACCAACCACAAATATCTGTTTTTCTCACTACCGACTCCTCCCACATAGGGTGGGGAGCACACATGGGCGAAAAGGTGACGCAAGGACTGTGGTCCTCCATGGAACAGTCACTGCACATAAATATACGGGAGCTCAGAGCAGTGTTCAACACCTGCAAACACTTTTGAGACCATATACAAGGCAAAGTAGTCGGGATCAGTACAGACAATACCTCCACCATGTTTTATATAAATCGGCAAGAAGGAGCTCGGTCCCGTGCCTTATGTGCGGAAGCAGTCCGATTGTGGAATTGGTGCATCGCCAACAATATAACCTTGAAAGCCTCGTATTTACCAGGCGCTCACAATGTGAAGGCAGACCAGCTGAGCCGGCGCTTCGCACTCACACACGAGTGGCAGATCCGTTCCGATCTGCTACGACCGATTTTTCACGCATGGGGATTTCCCCAGATAGACCTGTTTGCCACTCAACACAACAAGAAGTGCCCACAATACTGCTCCAGGGCAGGACTGGGATGGGGGTCCCTGGGGGACGCATTCGCGATCTCGTGGAGGGGCCCCCTGCTCTACGCATTTCCTCCCACAGTGCTTATCCACAGAGTCTTGCAGAAAGCCAGGAGAGAGAGAGCCTGAATGATCCTAGTAGTCCCAACGTGGGATCGACAGCAATGGTTCCCCTTACTCCTGCGCATGTCGGACCGTCCACCGATGCCCCTCCCGGTGGCGGCGGATCTGCTTACGCAAGCCCAGGGGTCCATGGCGCATCCACACCCCCGAGGCCTGCGACTGCAAGCATGGTTAATCCATGGCTCAGCTCCCTAGAGAGCACGTGTACGGAGGGAGTGCAACAAGTCCTAGAAAGTAGCAGGAGGACTTCCACCAGGAAGCCCTATAAGCAAAAATGGACTCGATTCACTGCATGGTGTTCTACCAAGCAATTAGCCCCCCTTGCTGTGCCTATACCTGTAATACTAGAGTATTTACTGGACCTCAAGAGAGGCGGACTCTCCCTATCCTCGTTGAAGGTCCACCTTGCCGCCATATCGGCTTTCAGACATGAAGAGGAAGGGCACACGGTGTTTGCCCATCCCATGGTTACCAGGTTCCTCAAAGGGCTGGTAAACCTATACCCCCCTCAGAAACCGCTTCCACCTTTGTGGAGCTTGGACCTGGTGCTTAATGCGCTAACGGGACCACCGTTTGAACCCTTAACCACGGTTTCCCTCCGTCTCCTTACGATAAAGACGACCTTCCTTCTTGCAATCACGTCAGCTCGCAGGGTGAGCGAGCTTGTGGCAGTTATGGCAACGCCACCCTGCACAGTAATTTCCAAGGAGGCGGTAACCTTATGGCTGCATCCAGCCTTTGTTCCCAAAGTTTCTTCAGAGTTTCATATTAACGAACCTATAGTTTTACCCTCGTTTTATCCAAAGCCTCATAACTCCAACAAAGGCGCGCCTACACCTCCTGGACGTGAGGAGGGCGCTGGCTTTCTATATAGACAGGACTAAGTCCTTCCGGAAGACGGATAGACTCCTAGTCTCTCTCGCTTCCAAATCAAAAGGAGAAGGTCTCTCTTCGCAGAGAATCTCGAAGCACATCGTATCCTGCATAAAAATGTGCTACGAACTTAGAAAGACTCTTTTACTGGCCCTGCCTAGGGCTCACTCCACTAGGGCCGTGGCGGCATCATCAGCCTTTTTCAAGGGCATTGCGCTAAAAGACATTTGCAGAGCGGTGACCTGGTCATCCTATGACACCTTCGCCAAGCATTATGCCCTTCACAGGGTATTCCAAGAGGATACCCGTCTCTCGACAGCGGTCCTCTCGGGGACAAGCTGCACATAAACCGATTACCCACCTCCTATCTTGGGTTACTGCTGGGTAGTCACCTATCATGGAGCACCCACAGGGACACTCGAGGAAGAAAGAGAAGTTACTCACCGTAGTAACGATGGTTCTTCGAGATGTGTCCCCGTGGGTGCTCCACCACCCGCCCATCCTTCCCGCTTCGGATCTCTGTTTAGTATTTTTCAAGAGCATCTTAGGCGGTTGGTCAAGGAACTGGCGGGGCCCGGATCGCACACGTGGCCGGGAGCGCGCAAGGGAGCGGTGTGCGCTGTCACATGCGCGGTCCGGCAGAAACTGCTGAAAGGATCTGACCTGCGGCGCCGGGGTGAGCCTGACACCTATCGTGGAGCACCCACAGGGACACATCTCGAAGAACCATCGTTACTACGGTGAGTAACTTCTCTTTCTCAACTGGCCATCCACTGAGTGTCGCACCTCCCATCACTGCATGTGATCCTTGTCAACAATACAGGGGTCTGGACTCTATTTTCAAATTAGAAGAAAGAGGATAGAAAAGTGTAGGAAAAAAGAATTTTTGGTTTCCCCCCTCATTACATTGCTACTGGGGAGAGTCTTTGGCTTTCCTGTGCACTATAAGGCTTCTGTGCAATGACTGTGTTCTCAACTGGCCATCCACTGCTGTCCCACTTCCCATCACTGTATGTGATCCCTGAAGATAATACAGAGGCCTGGACTGTATTCTAAAGTTAGAAGAATGAGGATAGAAAAATGTAGGAAAAAAAGAATTTCTGACTTTCCACTTCACTGCATAGATAATGCCAACCTGGGTGATGTCAGTGAAATAACATACACTGAACTTATAACGCAAAGAGGCATCTCAACTGGACGCCTCCCCCTGTTGTGTTTCTGTGAGGGTCAAGGCATGAAGACAGATAGCAGATATTAACACAAAGCTTTTATAACCAAAATATAAAACCAGCAGGTGTCTGCAATGGACAGCAAGCTCCCGAAAATATTTTTGGCGGAGTGTGAGGGGATGTTATGGTCTGCAACTGCTGAAGTAGCCTCCCCAAATATCTTAGCCATCAGGGAAGAATTCCCTCTGGCGGCGGCAAGCCCCTGTATATCTTAGCCACCGGAGGAGACTTGCCCCTGGCAACAGCAAGCCCCAGTATGGATTTAGAGGCACTCAGTGGGGGGTCAGTTGAAGTGGTTCTCCCCAAGTATCTTAGCCATTGTGGGAGACTTCCTCCTGGCAGCAGCAAGCCACACTACGGGTATAGGGGGATTCAGTGGGTGGCCAGTTGAAGTGGTCCTCCCTGAGTATTTTAGCTGCTCGGGGAGCCTTCCCCACAGTGGCAGCAAAACCCCCCCATTATCTTAGCCCCTGGGGGAGACTTCGTCATGGCAGCAGCAATCCCCCGAATAGGTTAGTTGCCAGGGGAGATTCCCCGCAGCGGCAGCTAGCCCCTGAATATCTTTCCTGCCCTTGGAGCCCTAAAGGCGCGCAATCTATGACATGGGGCTGCCTAGAAGCATGGTCAGCACTGAACTGCAGGGACATCCTTTTATTGGGTTGGGGGCTACCCACATGATGTAGCAGAGTGCGAGAAAGACCCAGACTGCCTGGCGCCTGTGGGGGAGGGAAGTAGGTTTGCAGACAAATGTAGACCACTGAGAAGATGTTTCTTGGCAAGCACGACCCCCACAACAGCCTTGTTGCCACGTGGTATGGTGGGACAGTGACTGGTGCCAGGCAGCGCAGAAAAAAATAACAAGTGTAGAGACAGAGCCACAAACTCCCTGCAGCAGCTATTTGTAATGGGTGGATGCACTCACAGCGCTAATAGCAAAGAAAGTAAGACATTTTCAGGCTTTCATACAAACATGAGCCCACAGCCAAAGGCTTGCTGCTCCCGCTTTGAAATTCACAGTCTTCCTGTTATTGGAGAGCAGCAGCCAGAGTGGAGCAGTGAGGAGCATCGTGGGTTACATATGGGACACCTCTGGAGGGCTAATAAATTTGATTTTAAGATGTGGCACTTCCCCACTGGCCTTTAATTGAACTTCTGAATTCAAACTTGACTCTATACCCGTCAGGTAACTGCGATTTTGTAATCTTGATATTGGTGCTCCCTAAATCGAGCTAATGTTATTGACAGTGAAGACAGTCACGTGGTAATAGCGAGCTAGTGGCCTTAAATTCGAATTTGTCTCGTAATGTAGGTGCAGCCATGGTGAATTTGCCAGTGCTGCTGTTCTCAGAGCACTGTGGAATTTTCTTTGTCTCCCTTGTGTAACAATAGATGCCACACTGTGGAAAATGTCACTGCAAATATAAAAAAGTTCAATGCTGCTTGTAAGAGACTTGATGTTAAGGCAGCTTTTGAAACATTTGCTATCATGTTCCTGTCAATTAAGGCAGCCACTTACTCAGTATAAAATGTTTTTTGCTTGTAGGATATTTTGACAATACTGCAGTAGTTTATGAAATCCTGCAGAGCTAGTTATTTTTAAACTGAAATAAATTGTTTCATATAGTATTACATTTGAACTTCACTCTTGCTATATGATAGACAAATATCTTTCACAATGCATCATAGATGTTTTTGAGTTTTTGAATGTATTTATGTGAATATGTATTGTCTGTACACAACTTCAAATTCAACACATATACAATGGAAGTCCAGTTTGTGTTAATGAAAACTGTATAGGCCCTCCTTCAGTGAGGGGAAATAAATCCTAAAGTCTCACTTTGCTCACAAATGAATCTATAAATTTTATGTTCTGTTCAGAATCATGCTCTCTTGTATCTTTGGAGTCAATTAGCTTTACTTACTGATGAACAATTTAAAAACCGAACCAACTACTGAACTTATCAAACTAAGAAGAGCAAGCTGACACTTGTTATGCCTCAGATATGGAAAGACAAATGTCAGCTAACACTTAACTCCAAAATATGCATGAATAGTGCTATATAGAATTGAAAGAATAGTTTAATTGTTCTAAACACAAAATGAAACAAAGAGATTTTTGTTGGGAGAAAAAAAATGAAAAGGTCTTCTTTGGAAGTGCCTTAGAATAAACCTAACTGAGATGCCTTTTCGAGTTGCTTATTTTTTACCATAAATGCACTATACAGGTGATGTGCAAATATGATTTTTTATGCTCTACAAAGAAGGCCAGAAATCATTTGTTGTGGAAAAAAGTCTGCCTGTTTTCACCCATAGAAATATCAGAACTATTAGGGCAATTTTTACCTATTTTGCATGTAAAATACAGAATAATTTACATTAAAAAGATATATGAAAAAACAAACAAAAGAGTAGTTTTATCTGTCTGAATAAAATTGATTTCTTCAGACATTAATTTGATTTAATTTCTTTGTATCTGATGTCAGAGGCCCTCTGGCTTTTTGCTCTTCTAAAGTGTCTTTCAGGGAAACCAAGACAGATTTGACTTGAATTTCCAGCTGAAGAAACAAAACATAATCTCTTTTTAAACAGAAACCCTCCTGTCTTTTTGTGTACATCAAACCAGAGAGAGAACAGACTCTGTTTCCCCTTATTGGCGGGTTGCTTTTAAACTGCTTTCTCCATGAATAAGGTCACATTCAAAATTGGAAAGACTACAATAATGAAAATATGTTGACTACTTTGCTTTTCTCCTAGTTTACTTTACAGCATATTTAAACCTGCAACTAACAGTAATGATAATATAATTAAATTTAACATCCTTATGGAAGGTGGGAGAATACCAAAGAAATCTATGAAGAAGCTAGGTAGATAGAAATTAAAAGATACAGTAACAAAAGTAAAATGCCTGCAAGTTGCATGGAAACTTTTTAATGACACGATAACAGAGGTGCCAATAAAATGCACACCCCATATTAAAAATACATAGTAAGAGAACCATAAAAATTGCCATTGTTAAACAACAAAGGATGATAAGTAGTTAAAGACAAAAAAATTGGAAGCTAAACCCTGCTGAGGAAAATAAAAAGGAGCCTGAACTCAACAAAGGCAAGTGTGAAAATATGATTAACCAGGACAAAAAAGATTTGAAGAGCAGCTAGCCAAAGACGCAAAGTAACAGCAAAATTATTTTAGGTACATCAGAAGCAGAAAGCTTGCCAAACAATTAGTGTGGCCACTGGACGATTTCAGGTCCTAAAGGAGCACTCCACAATGATAAAACCCTAAAGAGAAACTAATCAAATTATTTGCATTGGTCTTCACATTTGAGGATGTGTGGGAGAGCCCCAAACCTGAGCTATTCTTTTTCTTACAGATCTGAGCAACTGTCTCAAATTGAGATATCAGTAGAGGAGGTTGTGGAACAAATTAATAAATAGTAAATAAGTAACCAGGACCAGATGACATTCACCCAAGAGTTCTGAAGGAACTCATACATGAAATTATGGAACTATCAATATGAAACAATCATTGGAAACCAAAGTTCATACAACTGACTACTTAATGTGAAACTTGTAGAGGCACTTCTGAGAAGGCTATCCTGCAAAATATTAATATGCAGTTTAAATTTAAAAAGTTTGCTATAATCAATAAGTAACTATTTCTTGTTGGGGAAAATGTGGAAATCCTTTTAAAACAAAATATTTGTATTGTATTTTTAACTAAGTAGTATATCCTTTAGGAGGCAGTATTTTTGTGAATTTGTTTAGCTAAATTATTAGTAAGTCCACCCAGTTAGTAGTACGAATCCATCCTGGTAGAAGTTGGAAATGCTTTACATATATTTAAAAAACCCATTGAGCATTATGTTACCACTTTGTCTCAATTTTGTAATATCTTATGCATTCTGAATCTTTCAGCTGTTTTAGATTTTGAGACATAACTTCAAAAAATATCTGAATTGTGCTCTGTTTCAATTGAGTAAATAAAAGTTGTTATTTTTAGATTTGATGAATTTGATGAGGCAATTGATGAAGCAATAGAAGATGATATCAAAGAGGCTGATGGAGGAGGTATGCTTTTATTACTTATTATTTGTATTGTTAAAATGTTGACATGCTCCACCAATATGACACACATTCAATTACAATGCCAGAGGCAATGCATATAGTCCTGACCCTCTGATACCTCGTCTAATTTCTCTGGTTGTGGGGCAATGAGTATCCTGTGTTGGAGCATACATGTAGGGGAGTCTTTTAGCATTTGTTAATGATAGTTAAATTCAGTTTTTACTTTTTCCAGTATCTCAGCATAAACCTGCCATCAAGACTCAAGCATTGTAATTGCTCACTAAGTTTGGGTGGCCAGATTAGGAAGTTGCTGCGTGCTGCTGTTATTTTGTGCTTCTGGAAATTGGGATCATATGTGCTTTCACCCTGAGGCAGCCAAAGCTAGTGAACATCTTGCCAATGTTAGCCTTGACATTAGTCACCACTTCGTTACTGCAAAGATGTCTGGTGAAACTTTGTTGATTAATGCTCATAAATCTCTTTTGAGATCCCCAGATGGAAAAAGCTAGTAATTTTTTAAAAACTGGGACAACGTTAGAAGATTGTAACAGTCGTACTATTCTAATCTGGCATCTTCTTGTGTGACAAGGTGCAGAGTTGGGGTAGAGACTTTTTTAACATACGCAAGGGATTTAGGTGCACAGGGTTCAACATCTCTTGTATATTTTGAGCATTCTGGTAATCCCTTGCTCCTGTTCTTTTTAAATCCACAGAAAGATGTCTGTTTTGTTTTCAAAAGCCCTATTATTGTGCAGAGGCAGTGGGAAAGCTAGGCCTGATTATTTATGTATTTAGATATAAAGTAATAAATACAACAAGCAGTCCTGTGGCACCTTATAGATTAACAGATATTTTGGAGCGTATGCTTTCGTGGGCAAAGACCCGCTTTGTCAGTTGCACGTGAAGTGTGTCTTTGTCCACAGAAGTTTATGCTCCAAAATATGTTACTGTATAAGGTGCCACAGGACTTCTTGTTGTTTTTGAAGATACAGACTAATTTGGTTACCCCTCTGATAAGTAATAAACAGTTATTCAAGGCTCTAGGGACCATAACATAATTAATAATTCAACTGTATTAAGTCTCAAAAGCATTAAAATGAGTTCCATAGGATGCCAGACAGCCAACCAGTCGCCTGCCCCTTTCCTCTAGGAGGTATACTACATTAAACTCTCTTTTATCCAGAATTCATTCAACCGCAACTCTCAGATGGCACAAACATGATACTGCGTCCTGTTCTGAGAGCAGAAGCCATGCCCCACCCACTGGGGGCCAGCTCACTCAGCGCTAACCCTACCTCCCTCCGAGCTGGAGCTGCTGGCAGGGCTCTGCCCCTGATGGCTCCCAGCTTTGGGTTTCTACTGGCCCTGGGGCTACCAGAGTTCCCAAGCCTCAGCCTGCTTCCCAAGACTGGAGCTGCCAGCTCTCAGTCCTGGGGCTGCTTGTGCAGGTTTACTCCCTGACAGAGTTTCCCCTGGCCCCTGGGCTGCTGGAGTTCCCAGCCCTGGGGCTGCTGTGGTTCCCCTAACCTTGGCCAGGTCCCCATGGATGTAACTGCCAGCAGAGCTCCACACCCCTGCCGGCTCTCAGCCCTGGGATTGCCGGGGTTCCTAGCCCTGGATGCCTCCCAGCCCCAGGGCTGCCAGCAGAGTTCTGTATCCTGAAGGGGATCCCCCACCCCCTGAAGCTGCTGGCTCTCAGCTCCAGGGCTGCTGGCAGAGCTCTGCTCCCCAGTAGAGTTTCCCTGGCCCTGGGACTGCCAGAGTTCCCTCAGCCCCAGCCAGCTCCCCAGGGCTGGAGCTGCCAGTGGGGCTTTGCACTCCAGCCAGCTTCCAGTTGTGGGGCTGGCCGTGTCCCTCTGCCACCTGGCTGGGATTCCAGCAGCTGGGGATGCTGGCAGGGCTCTGCTCCCAGCCTGCTCCCATCCTCATGGCTGGCGGAGTGCCCCACTCCCCTGCTGTATATCCTGATGCTGCTCTCTGTTATGCGGCATTTTTGATCATCCAGCAACCTCCAAATTTGAGCTGTTATAGTCTATGTGGGGGAACAAGTTCAGAGTCTCAGAGCCCTCACAGTAAACACCCTGTCAAACATCCCTTCTCATTTATAGTAAGGGAGACTCATCTCAAGCTGCTGTTCTTGACAGACCACAGCTGTATCAGTATGACCTAATATTTGAATAGAGCATGTCCGAGGAATGGCCATGCACCTCTTTGGCTGTGTGCACAGTGCAAGGGTTATACCTCAAACTCACCCTGACAAATAAAACACCAATTTATTCTGCCGGGACACCTGGGAGGCCACTTTTCTCCTTCCATCACCGCAGTGGCAGATACAGGCCCCCTGCCATTGCAAAGAAAAGAAGAAAATCATTGGGTCATCTTATAACTAAGACCCAAGGCTGCAACCTCCACTTAGCCCTGGCTAAGTTTGTTTTACAATTGCATTAATAAATGTCAGTATAACCTGATTACTGCTCAGTCTAGCTATCTAAGTACATGGCTGTTAAACACTGTGCTAAGCTAATAGTCGCACTCCTTATTTCCTTGTTGAAGGGTTCATTTCACCTCCTAATTGGACAGTTTTCAAAATCAGTTCCCCAGTGAAACTGTACGCTGTGGGGAGTGCCACCATAGCCCACCTCTTGCATTCAGTTGTAGTAATAGTTTGTTCTCTTCAAGTACTTGCTCAGCTACATTCCATTTTAGATGTGCATGCTTGCCACATCGGCACCAGTGCTGGAAGTTTCTTCCCCTCAGTGGTATCCATAGGGAATCACCTCTGGAGACACATGCACATGCTACAGTTTAAGAGGTGCCACTGGCTCTCCTAGCCCTCAGTTTCTTCTTGCTGTCAGCAGCAGTCTGCTGATCTGGCTAGCCTTCTCACTTCATTCAGTTCTACGAACTTTCCCTGTAAAATATTTAACAGTTATCCCTTAGTGTTAATGAGTTTTACTTAGCAGCCTTGTCAATGCCTGAGGCCCTGAAGCAGTGCAGGAGATCCACACTGGTTCTGGCAGTACCTCACCCCAGGGGTAAGTCTGTGCTGGGATCTTTTCTTGTCCCCACCATGGTAACACAATTCCCCATTGCAGGAGACAGCCTACCAGCACTCATCCACATGGAGCCATCATGCTTCAGAAACAGGGAGGAAGGCTCAGCAGAGCCCTCTTCAGTCTCTGGACCCTGGGCACCTGCAGCGGGATTCAAGGTGCAGTTCACCAGTAACCTGTCTCTGACCATTGGAGGCACATGTCCCCCAGAGGAGTATTGACATTGGTCCTTCATGCTCCCATGGCTCAGAACCAGGCATGCTACCATTTACCAACCCACTGGCACCGGTTGCTGAGACACAGATCCCCGCAGTTAGTGGGTCCTTCTGAAGATCAGCCTGCTTCAGCTCCCAGTCCCACAGGAAGTCTCAGATATTGCCCCGCTGCTGCCTGGCTGCCCGGCATGACTCTTCCAGAAGCACAATCGCATGAGGTTATGCAAATGAAGTGAGATATTTGTAAATCAGCATTTCATTTGCATTTTCAATCTCCCTTATTTGCATTCCTCCTCCGAAAGGGGAATGCTGTCTAGACGCGCCCACGACCCTCCCATGTTTTATCCCAAGCTGCACACCACTAGTGAGAAAAGGAGGCTGGACATCAGATGTGCTGTGGTGTTCTTCCTGGAGCATTCAAAGCCTTTCTTTAGATCGACCCTGGTCTGCATCGCGACAGCAGACAAGATGAAGGGTCTTCTGGTTTCCTCACAGAGGATTTCCAACTGGAGCTTCTCCTGCATCAGGACCTGTTATGAGCTGGAAGAAGTCCCATGACTGCTGATCATGAAGGCCCAATCAAGCAGAGCTCGGGTGTTCTCAGCAGTCTTCTTGGCACACATTTCCATCCAGAATCTCTGCAGAGCCACAACATGCTCTTTGGTCTGCATGTTCATGGTGTATTATGCCATGACTTGGCAGGCCAGAGAAGACTCAGGGTTTGGCAGAGCTGTGTTGCAATCTACATGTTCATGAACTCCTACCCACCTCCATTAGTAAAGCTCAGGAATCATCTAATATGAAATGGACATGAGCAGGCACTTGAAACAAAAGTGTGTTACCTTTTCCATGACTGGTGTTCTTCAGGATATGTTGCTCAAGTCCTGTCCTTCTTCCCCACTGTTGGAGTTACTGGCAGGAGGGAACTGAGGGTTGGAGTGAGCCTGTGGTGCACATGTACCATTGTATGTGTACACCATTCCAGAGGGTGCCAGAGCCAGTCCCTACGGATACCACTGAGAGAAAGACACAGCATCAGTGTATGTGGTTAGCACAAACACCTAATATGGAATGAATATGAGTAACACCCCCCGAAGAATACCAGTTATGGAAAAGGTAACTGTCTTTTCACACATGCTAATTACTGGTGCGTAAGTGGCTGGTATAAACACACTGGGTAGAAGGCCTGTGGATGCAGTTGCCTGGTGACTCCCGACTCCCATAGCAGTAATCTATAGATGATTACCAGATATATTGCTTTATATGTCTCAAATCAAAAGACATCATCAGGGAATGCACCAAGCTTTGTGAAAGTCATGGTGCCGTTGACTGACTGACTCTCACATCTCCTGGCTACACCTTCTGTAGATGTCTTTCTACCACCTCCAGTCTAGTTTCTCCAGAATAGGGTTGCTCGCTGTTTCTCCGAATTCCCTGCCAGTTCCTTCTCTCTCTGGCATCAGTAAGAATTCTGTTATTGTCCCTAATCTCTAAAGTTGCTAATGTCATCTCAGGCTTCCCATTTCTCTGTCATCTGCACCCAGTCCCCCTGCTAAGCCTGATTACTTTTTCTTTCTTAAAATCACTGTGTTTTTTCATATTTTTCTCTCCACCACTAAAATAGTTATCTATGACTTGGTTATTTCTCACCTTGATTACAAAAACAGTATTTTCCTGGCTTGCCTATCCCCCCAACCGCACCATTCTATTCTGTCTAGATTAATGCTGTTAGTCCCTTTCCAGTTATTCCAAGCATGTCATATCCTTATATCCATTCTCTAGCTTTTTTGTTGCATGAGTATGTGTGTCTATCCCTGGCATACCATTTTAATATGTTCATACCAGAGCACTGATCCATTTAGCCCAGTACGCTGTCCCAGACAATAATCAATATCCGATGTATCAGAGGAAGGTAACAGCATTTCTGTAATGAACAGTTCTGCAGTAACTTGTCCATAGAGAAACTTCTTTCTCACATTCCAGGAGTGAATAGTTGGTTTGTGTCCCAGAGTGTTAGAAATTATCTTCCTTCCAAATACTCTGTATACTATAGCTGTGCATGTAAGAAACCTCGGTTCAAGAAATTGAGTCTTGACTGATGAAAGGGGTCTCTTTTATAAAAGGAAGTTGAAATTAGCAGCAAGAAGGCAAAATATATGTGAAATTGAATGAAGAATGCTATAATTAACTTACAGCTTATTTTTCCCCTTATCTCATTAAAACAGGTGGTGGCAGAGGCAAAGACATGTCTAATATCACAGGTCACCGTGGAAAAGACATTTCCACTATCCTAGAGGAAGAAAGGAAGGAAAATAAGCGGCCACAGAGGGCTGCTGCAGCACGTCGCAAGAAACGACGGCGACTAAATGACCTTGATAGTGATAGTAATCTGGATGAGGAAGAGAGTGAGGATGAGTTCAGGATCAGTGATGGGTAGGTAGCTATTAACCTACTAGTCTTGGGTTATAGCAACGAAGGGTCCTGTGGCACCTTATAGACTAACAGAAAAGTTTTGAGCATGAGCTTTCGTGAGCACAGACTCACTTGATCAGATGCTGGTCTTGGAAATCTGCAGGGCCAGGTATAAATAAGCCAGAGCAAGGGTGGGGATAACAAGGTTAGCTCAGTCAGCAAGGGTGAGGCTTACTACTAGCAGTTGATCTGGAGGTGTGAACACCAAGGGAGGGGAAGCTGCTTTTGTATTTAGCCAGCCATTCACAGTCTTTGTTTAAGCCTGAGCTGAGGGTGTCAAATTTGCAGATGAATTGTAGCTCAGAAATTTCTCTTTGGAGTCTGGTCCTGAAATTTCTTTCCTGTAGGATAGTTACTTTTAAGTCTGCTACTGTGTGGCCTGGGAGATTGAAGTGCTCTCCTACGGGTTTTTGTATATTGCCATTTCTGATATCTGATTTGTGTGTGTTTGTTCTTTTACGTAGAGACTGTCCCGTTTGTCCGATGTATATAGCATAGGGGCATTGCTGGCACATGATGGCATAAATTATATTGGTAGATGTGCAGCTGAATGAACCCACAATGTTGTGGCTACGGTCCTCAGTTAAAACCTCTACAGCGCATCATCAGGGATTTACAACCCATCCTGGACAGTGATCCCCCACTTTCGCAGGCCTTGGGAGGCAGACCAGTCCTTGCCTACAGACAACCTGCCAACCTGAAGCAAATCCTAACCAGCAACTATACACCGCACCACAGTCACTTTAACTCAGGGACCCAACCATGCCACAAACCTCGTTGCCAGCTCTGCCCACATATCTACACCAGCAACACCATTACAGGACCTAACCAGATCAGCCACACCATCGTGGGTTCATTCAGCTGCCCATCTAGCTGCACATCACCCGTAGAAGAGTACTTCAATCTCCCAGGCCACACAGTAGCAGACTTAAAAGTAGCCATCCTACAGCAAAGAAATTTCAGGACCAGACTCCAAAGAGAAATTTCTGAGCTACAATTCATCTGCAAATTCGACGCCCTCAGCTCAGGCTTAAACAAAGACTGTGAATGGCTGGCTAAATACAAAAGCAGCTTCCCCTCCCTTGGTGTTCACATCTCCAGATCAACTGCTGGTAGTAAGCCTCACCCTTGCTGACTGAGCTACCCTTGTTATCCCCACCCTTGCTCTGGCTTATTTATACCTGGCCCTGCAGATTTCCAAGACCAGCATCTGATCAAGTGAGTCTGTGCTCACGAAAGCTCATGCTCAAAACTTTTCTGTTAATCTGTAAGGTGCCACAGGACCCTTCGTTGCTGTTACAGATCCAGACTAACACGGCTACCCCTCCGATACTAGTCTTGGGTTATTATCCATTACAGGGTTCTGTGAATTTACTATCCCACTGAATTATTTCTTTTGGGTATGAAGGTTTAAGAGTGAGCTTTCTGTTAAGGCCAGATGTAGAACTTAGAAATTTTATTGGTCTAACTTTTTCAGTTATGGGCATGGTTTGTGGGTTTGGTGTTTTTGTTTTTTACAACAAAAGTAGATACATCAGTGAAGGCCATAATGTGAACACATTTATAGTAGTGTAAAGGTGACTTACACCACTATGGTTGCGTTTCTTACTGAATGGGAATTGCAGTACAAGTATAAGGCGTCATTTTGTTCTGTTTGCTATAGATAAGGAGAGTACAACTTTCTAGTGTAGACAAGACTTCATAGATATCTTAGAAGTATGCAACACTGATAGGTAGACTGAAAGCTTCATCTCTGGTAGCTTTACAAAAGCTATAGAAATCAACTTTTGGTTTTTGGCGTACTAAATATTTGAGATTCAAATACCAGTAGAACTAGATGTTGAGATTAGGAAAAAGTAGTGTTTTCCCTCTCAATCTGTGGGAGTAAGAGCTGTTATTGTTGCATATGAACCTATCCTATCAGGTAGGCTGTTTAGCTATTGCATAAAATTGGCTCAGTCTTTGTAGGACGGTCGTGCTGAAAAACCAGTAATAAAAATCAGTTAATTAGAATTTTATCCATAAGTGCATCAGCTTCATAGATAAGAATGTTTTCAGCACTAGTGAATAGGTTTGTACTTGGTCTGTGCTTGAATGAATGACCTCAAGGGAACACTTACTTTAGATGAAACATGAACCTGTTCCTCAGGTGGTGTCTTGCCTGAACTACTGTATTACAGAACCAGTATGACAGAAGGCACTGTAGGAGTGGTGATGCCATAGTTCAGAGAAGAGACAAACTGAAGTCCTGACCATTTGTAGGTACTTAAAGAATGTCTGATAAGAATAGCAGTGTTTATTCTTAAATTTTGGGCCAACTAGAATTCCACCTAAATAAAGCCAGTGGATTTTCAGTTGGATACAACATTTCAATTCACTTACTCTCCTAATCTACTGTGTATTGTTCTCTAAAAGCACCATCAGGAATGCAGCTGGTGTTTAATTTCAGGGTTGGGTAGTTTTGAGAAGATTCGTTCATCTTTGTGAAACACTCTTAAGGTCTCCAGACATAAAGAGACATATAAATGTATTTGTGACATAATATCTACATTTATTACTATAAGCTATATTAAATATATCTAACTTTTATCTGTTACAGTATTCTAGTCCATTTGTTTCAAGTATCTCTCCTTTGGGTGTAACTTTTTATGAACAGATCTCAGGATGAGTTTGTTGTATCAGAGGAAAACCCGGATGAAAGTGAAGATGATCAGCTGTCAAATGAAGACAGTGATACAGAGTTCTGTGCCCGTAGACCCAGGCGTTACCACTCCAGGCCAATGAGACAAAGCAGGCGGTTACGAAGAAAAACGGTCAAGAAAAAATATTCAGAGGATGATGAAGAGGAAGACTCTGAGGACAATTTAAGTAGGGAGTCTGGTAAGCTTAACTTTTTTCAGAGGTATGTGTGTGTGTCAGAGAAGGGGGCCCAAGCAAAAAGATAGCAGGTGGGAGGTGAGAGGAGCTACAAATCCTACTTTCTAATCATGGATTCAATCAAGTCACATATCATCTATGAGTCTAAGATTTTAACTGTAACAACATGTTGAATGTTTTTGTAATAGAGGTGTTGTACTTCAGTTAGCTGTCTCTTTGTGTTTGCTTTGGAAATAAGAAGTTCAACGTAAGTACTATTATTTGTGTGTTTGTTTTTAATAATTATGTTCCCTAATGTGATACTATTTAAGTTTTTCACTTGGTACTTATGATCTGTTGAACGTGCACAAAAGGAAATGAGTGTTGAATGGTAGGTTCTTTGGGTCATATTCCCTTTTAAAAGTTGTGAGGGCAAACAGTCAATTGTATGCAGAATTTGCAGATTCCCAATATTTCATTTCCAGTGAGTCCTCTATTGTATATACTGTGTGTGCAATTTTGTTAAACTTTGCAAGAAAAGTAGTGCACAGAATTATTTCATTTTGCCTACTGTGAGATGGAAAATTTTAGGGGAAAAAAAGTTTACTGCTTAGTGAAACCCAATCCTTGATTTCTTAGTATCATGAAGAATAATTCCGCAACTGCAGGAATTATTGTACAGGTTGAACCTCTCTTCTCTGGCACCCTCAGGACTGGACTGGTGCTGGACGAGAGAATTTGCCAAATGACGAGAGATCAGTATTGTCTAGCACATAACCAGCACTTCCAAGGCTTACTGGGCTCTTAGAAGACATTTAGGGTAAATTAGAGCTAAATCACAGCACAGAACACTGAGTGCTAGGACTGGTGGCTGTAAGTAAATTTTTATGGGATCACAGGAAACTTAGTCATACCCATAAGATGTAGTTGTCCAGCCCATCAAAATCGTGCTTGATTACAGCTGTTGCCGGATGAAAGAGTGCTGAACTAGAGAGGTTCAAACTACATTATGATCTACGTTAAACAGGAGAACAAAGTGAATTACAATAGGGACCCCTTCTGACTTTTACAACCTATAGTTTTTAATCTTTCTCTCTCTTGAACATTAATTACTAGAGTGACTTGCATGACAACAGCATCTTTGTTCTTTACCTTATACTGCCTCTTGCCCAGTCAAAATCCATCCTCTGTCCGAAATACAATTAATTGTGTGAAAAAGATTCCTACCCAGAGGAATTAGCAATAGAAGCAGATGAACTAAGGGGAAAAGATACTTTTTTCTAAAATTTATTTGTCCTCACTAATCAAGAAGGAATAAAGAAGAAAATAGGTAAAGTTTGTTTCTTAATAATGTGTTCTCATTAACATTCTATGAGGAGGTAGCATTTTTTAGGAAGCACATCCTTGAGAGTGTCACTTATTTTGTACGAGTGGGCTCAAGACTACCAAATGCCCTAAACTCTGATTGGGGGCTAAAGGCACCCAGCACCTTGCAGGATTATCCCATTGCAGGTATTGAATGGCCTGTCCACTATTGCATCCATCCTTCTGAAGTCACTGAGCTACAGACTGAAATGGGTTATCATTGAAGGGCTGGTCTGCAATGTGAATTATTATGAAAGGTGGATGAGCTTAAAATGATTGTTTCGTAAAGTGTCTTCATTTTCTGCAGGCCACGAAGGGACCAACAATGAGTATAGGAAAGAAATGCTTAGAGTCTGAGTACATGAAGTGGAAATGGTGTTAGTCTGTGATTAATGAAAATATGTGAGCCTCTGATGTAGGAGCTAAAGAATCTGAAATTATTACGAACGTACACATTATTGGAGCTGAATACTTGGGACCAGTTTATGTTAAGTTCTTAGTAGTCACATGTCCATCACAGAAAATACCGCCCTGATATATCCACTAATGCTGTTGTTGACAGCTTACAGAGACTACAGAGGCTCAGTATGCCTGGAAATGGAGCTCCCTTCTGATATCTAGAAGTGAGCCCTCCATGGCAGCTCAGTGTTGAAGAAGTTTGCGTGGCTGCTGCCAGTATTCATCTGTTTTTGGTCAAATAAAGGGCCTCAGTCTTTGACGTTTTCAGTCCTGTTCCTTTCCTCTTCCCTTCTCCCCTCCCCTTTCTCCCTTCCCTCACATGCAAGGCATGATGGCCCTGCCTATTTTCCTTTCCTTACCTGCACCAGCTCCCTTTCCAGAGAGCCTGCCTCACATTATGTTGGATCTAAATAAATAACAAACATGGAGGCTTGCTTTTGGTTTTCTGGATGTTTTTTTCCTCCTCCACATCTCTGAGGTTTCTCATTGACCTGTCTTGTTGACTTACTCTTGCCTTTTCTTAGTCTTTTTTTGTGAGGGAAAAGGTGGCTGTTTTAGTCTAAGGTATCTCAGTTAATAACATGATAGGGCAGCTTGTGATGTGAATGATAAGTCAGCAAGATAGTAAGCCTCCAGAAAACAGGTGCACCAAGAAGTAGGAATGACTCTGGTTTGATTGTTAAAGGCTCTCATCTGGTGTTCTGACCAAACTTGTAGCTGAAGCTTTGAAACCCATAGGATCGATCTTGTTACAGATTGATTGTTCTCAAGTCAGCACTTACCTACATTAGCTACATCCTCCATGACTGAACTGACCTGATTTCTTCTCTCTTGATGTTCACAACTTCACATTTACTCTTGATAACGGGCCACATCCTCCATGACTGAACAGACTTTGTCAACTCTGACCCTCCCCTTGACTGAGACTCCCTCTTTAAACCCTCCTCTGGAACCCCCCAATCATGCATCTGATGAAGCGGATCTTTGCCCACGAAAGCTTATGCTCCAAAATATTTTAGTCTATAAGGTGTCACATGTCTTCTTGTTGCTTTTGAAAACAGACCAACTTGGCTACGCCTCTGACACTTTGCTACTGTCAGCAGTGTAATCCAGGGTAAACTCAGATATGCAGAATTTACTCCTGTTAAGGAATTGTTTACCTACTTCATTTCTGACCACTGCCTACTGTTCACTATTATTTTGTCATTGTCTTTCTCACCCATTTTCTAAAACTTCTTGAATAAAATAAAACTAAAGTTCAAGAAAAATGTGGAGAAATTAGAGAGGGTCCAGAAAAGAGCGACAAGAATGATTAAGGGTCTAGAGAATGTGACCTATGAAGAAAGGCTGAAAGAATTGGGCTTGTTTAGTTTGGAAGAGAGAAGATTGAGGGGCAACATGATAGTGATTTTCAGGTATCTAAAAGGGTATCATGAGGAGGAGGAGGGAGAAAACTTGTTCATTTTGGCCTCTGAGGATAGAACAAGAAGCAATGGACTTAAACAGCAGCAAGGCAGGTTTAGGTTGGACGTTAGGAAAAAGTTCCTAACCATCAGGGTGGTCAAACAATGGAATAAACTGCCTTGAGAGGTTGTGGAATCTCCATCGCTGGAGATATTTAAGAACAGGTTAGATAGATGTCTATCAGGAATGGTTTAGACAGTATTTGGTCCTGCCATTAGGGCAGGGGGCTGGACTCGATGGCCTCTCGATGTCCCTTCCAGTCCTAGTATTCTATGATTCTGTGATTAAAGTTGAATAAAAACTGGGTGGGAGAGGTATTTTCCAGTGGAGATTAAAACGAGATTGTATCATCAGTTCAGGTTTAAGCGGGCTGTTCCAGTTGTCAGGAGATATAGAGGAGAAACTTTCACATAAGTAGGGTTAAAATTGTATAGAAGGATAAAAGGAAACCAGTGCTAGAGGAGTGGTTTGGGAAGTTTTTGAGAATGTCCGAACAAGTCTGTAAGTGAATTTTAAAAATGGATGGCAATTTCAAGCTGGAAATAAATGGGTAGCCTTTAGAGTAGTATGAAGCTTGGACCCTGGTCAAGACAATAAATTTCCCAGTAGAGGCTTAATGACTGAGGTTTTCCTTTGACTGAAGAGTGGTTGATTTTGTAGATTCGAGGTTGCACCTTGTTTGAACAAACATACCTTTGGGAAATGTCACTATGTGTCTATCAGTGCAATTTCATTTTAACAGCATAAAGCACAAGGCTGTTTTCTTCTTTGCAGAAAGTGGTGATTACACAGATTACAGTGACGATGATTACCTGGAAACTAGGCGGAGAAGATCAAGGCGAAATCAGAAGAGACAAGTTAACTATAAGGAGGATTCAGAAAGCGATGGCTCACAGAAAAGTGTTCGATATGGAAAGGAGCTAAGACGACTTCATAAACGCAGGCTTCCAAGTTCAGACAGTGAAGGTAGGGACAACCCATTCTCCCATTTGCAGGAGCTAATGTATGAGTGATAGTGCAAAGAGAGAAATATGGAGCATGGAGTAAATACAACACTTGCAATTAGAATGAGATACACACAGAATTCTTTCCTGAGATCCTTGATATTTTCCAAAACCTAAATGCACCTTTGTGGTGCATAAACCTGTCAATTTATGCAAAAGACATTACTACAGTTATTTTTCAGACTTCCTCCCTTATCCTGACATCTTGGTGTGAAATTACTGTACTTAGTTGATTAACATTGGAATTTCAAAGGAGGAAATGCAGTTGTTGTGGAAGACAGGATGTTTCTCATGCTTCAGTTGAGAAGTCACAAAGTCCTGAGCTTTGTGGTCATAAAGATCCCATGACCCTTTTGTAAGAGAAAAGGAGCTTACCCTGGTGTGTGGTTGTCTCCAATTTGAGTAATTTTGTTCTGATCCCCCACCACATATCCCTACAGAATTTAAAAAAATTGTAATAGGATTGTAGAAATGTAGAATTGGAAGAGACCTTGAGAGATCATCTGGTGATCTAGTGTGCTGAGACAGGACCAAGTAAATCTAGACCAGCCCAAACAGGTGATTATGTCATGTATCTGGACATGCTGTGATCTGTTCTTGCACTGACAGCAAACTCCATAAAGGTGCAGACATCTTCAGTGTGCTCCCGGCCCATGTTCCAACCCAGGAAATTGGCAGGGCGGTGACATGGTCCTCAGTCCACACATTTATCTTGCACTACACCATTTCCCAATTGGTAGAGGAAATTGCAGGCTTTGGTAGAGCAGTGCTCCAATTAATGAACCTGTGATCTCTGGCTCCACCTCTGAGTTTCTGTGTGGAGGTCACTGAACTGACCCAAGTAAGCACTCAAAAAAAGAAAAAATGTACCAACCTTCATAACTGCTCTTCTTTGAAATGTGGTGCTCGTGTTTCTTCCAAGAGCCTCTCATCTACCCCTCTGTCAAAGCAATGCCAGCAAGAAGGAACTGAAGTTGTGACAGGTCAGCAGGGCCCTATAAATGGCACTATGGAGGCGTGATCCAGGGTGTCTGAGCCGACCCAATGGGCGTGGTAGGGGGAAAATGTTCCTGCTACTGGGCACACAACACACAGACATGTAATCAAGATGTGTTGTTCATTTCCATTTCAAAGAGCAGTAGTTATGAACAAACGTAACTGTTTTGTCTTAACTTACTTTCAGATGGCTGTGTACACACATTCCAAGTAGCTGAAATTTAAGGCAGTGTTGATGAACTTTGAAAGGTGTGCTATACGGTTCTCTTTGAGAAGTTTTGTGCCCATAACATGGGCTCTTGGTGATGGGAAGAGTGTAAAGTGGGCGCTTTGGGATTAGGAATAAACTGGCAATTTGTATTTTACAATAAACTCTTTCACACCAGGCAGCCCAGGGACCAGGAGGTTGCTGGATATTCGGATATTCTGGATAATAGAGAGGTAGGCTGTGGCCAAAACTTCGAAATGGCCATGCTAAGGGCCAAATCAAAGAATACTAATGAGATCCTGAATTGAATTGAATATTCAGCGCCTCATTAGCATTAGCACGCTTCTGGCCATGGTGCTTCGAAAGTGCTGCTTTCAAATGTGCGCAGCTCAGCACGGCTACACAGGGGTCCTTTTCGAAAGGATCCCAAACATTTCAAAATCCCCTTATGTCTCTCAGCTGAGGGGAAAAGGGGGATTTCGAAATGTGTGGGATCCTTTCGAAATGTGTGGGATCCTTTCGAAAAGGACCACTGTGTAGCCGTGCTGAGGCATGCACGGTCAAAATTGGCGCTTTCAAAGCGCCACGGCCAGAAGCGTGCTAATGCTAATGAGGTGCTGAATATTCAATTCATCACCTCATTAGTATTCTTCGATTTGGCCATAAGCATGGCCATTTCGAAGTTTAGGCCAAGTGTGGCCACAGCCGTATACTTAGCAATGCATAACACTAAAATAAATAAGATTAGATATTAAGAAACAAACAAAAATGTATGCAGAATACTTTATTTATCAACAGCAGTAGTATTGGACAGTGTAAATTTATACTGTATTTGCTGTATTTATCCATTATACTTATGGAAGACATAACTAAAATTTACTTATGGGTAAAATTCTGGTTATTTGAGAGTTCCAGATGGTAGAATGCCAGAAGTGAAAGAATTTACTGTATTCTATTTACGTGTGAGCACGCTAACAAAGTTTCAGATGGCTTGGCCGGGTTTGGGATGAGAGGGGAAAGGGCAGCAGGGTGTGAGATGCAGAAAAGATTGGCATTTCAGAACAGAGGGATAAAAGGGAAGATAGAGCAATTAATAGAATTATAGAAGATGAGGTCTGGAAGAGACCTCAGGAAATCATCAGGTTCAGCCCCCCTGCTCAAAGCAGGACCATCCCCAACTAAATCATCCCAGCCAGGACTATGTCAAGCCAGGCCTTAAAAACCTCTAAGTATTCTACCACCCCCTTAAGTAATCCATTTCAGTATTTCACCATCCTCCTAGTGGCATAGTTTTTCCTAATATCCAACCTAGACCTCCCATACTGCAACTTGAGACCATTATCACTTGCTCAGCCATCTTACCATCTTTGACAACAGCCTAGCTCCATCCTCTTTGGAGCCCTGCCTTCAGGTGGTAAAGGCTGCTATCAAATCCCCCCTCATTCTTCTTTACTGAAGACTGTTTCCGTAGCTTCTCTTCATAAGTCATGTGCTCCATTTCATTGCCTTCCAATGGAGTCTCTCTGGTTTGTCCACATCCTTCCTGTAGTGCTGGGACTCGCAACTGGATGCAGTATTCCAGACATGGCCTCACCAGTGTGGAATAGAGAGGAATAATCAGTTCCCTTAGTTTGCTTGCAATGCTCCTACTAATGCAGTTCAATATGCCCTTAGCCTTCCTGCTTACAAAAACACCCTGTTGACTCCTGTCCAGCTTCTCATCCACTGTAATCCCCAGGTCCTTTTCTACAGAAAATTGTAAATGTTTTGTCTGTCATCAGATTTCGCTAACACCTTTAAGTCTGTTCCTCATTGTAGAGAGCTACCTGTCCAAGAACTCAGAAGATGATGAACCAGCAAAGGAATCAAAGCAGTCTATTCGAAAACGTAGCCGAAGCACAGATGAATACTCAGAAGAGGAGGGTGACGAACCAGAGGAGGGGAGACCTGTCCGAAAACGGCTGAACCGAATTGAAACAGATGATGAAGACAACTGTGACAATGTGATCAAAGAGGCAGAAAAGTCTGTCCCTGCAAGTAAGCCGTCAGCACCCCATGTTCCTCATGACAGCACCAAGAAGCCCTGCTACCGGATAGAAAGTGATGATGAAGATGACTTTGATAATGTAGGGAAAGTAGAAAGCCCATTGGACTACAGCCTGGTGGACTTGCCTTCCACCAATGGACAGAGCCCAGGTAAAACTATTGAGACCTTAATTGGCAAACCAAGTGAGAAGACTCAAGCCCCCAAGGACAGCACAGCCAATGCCAACCTGGCACCCAATGGGACAGGGGGTGGGCAGGAAGTAGTAGGGCCAGAGGAAGAGGAGGATGAACTTTTGAGAGTGACTGACCTTGTTGATTACGTCTGTAACAGTGAACAGTTATAAGACTTTCTTCCATTTTTGTGCTAATTTATTCCACGGTAGCTCATACCAGCGGGCCAGTTATTAAAAGCTGTTTTATTTTTCCTAGAAGACTCTCCACTACAGTATCACTTTTTAGAAGCAAGAATTTCACGAGTTCTGCAGTCTTTCTGTGAAGTGACCAGTTTTGAACTTTGAAGACAAATTGCTGTAAATTCCCTCTTAATTTTTTTCTCTCCTTCCAAGTCCATGGTCCTGGGTAATTTCATTCACAAAAACCTTGTAACAAGAGATTTGTATATTTTTGACTTTATATTTCCTGAAAGCAAACAAATTTGTCAAAATGTGTGGCCTATGAAAGCATTCCAAATTGGTAAGGGCCCAAAACGTAACTGGGGCACGGGGAGGCGGGAATGGGGGCGTGTGTGCAGAAGCACTTGTGCTTTAGCTTTTTCATATGAGATATATATTTAAATGTTCACAACTTAGATTGCAATTTAACAGACAGTTTAAAAATTAATGTCTCTACTGTTGCATTTTGTGAGTTGTAGGTTAACATACGTAGCTCATTTTAGTAACTACCTTCATGAAAGCAGCTTGATTTAAGACTGGAGATAACCACAGTAAATAAAGAGGCCGAGAACGTACAATAAGCAAGAGCTCTAGTTTCCATTTTGACTTGCAGAGTTTTCTGATAAACATCCTTTAAAGTGTTTGTACAATGAAGTGTACTGTAATGAAGTTTTGACAGTTGAAACATGCTAGCAATGAGTTTATAAAACAGTTTTTTCATGCATATTTTATCAAATGGCCTTTAATGTACATTATCTGGTGGGCAGGAACCTGGGTGTGAAGTTAGTTTGTAAATGGGATGATAATATGAGAGTGCTGTAAAATTTTACAGATACCAGAACCACTGTATAAAGTAACTGCTTGGTCGTCTGAGTTTTTAACCATCTATTAGAGTATTTTAAAAGGAATATGTTTGTACATACTGCATTGACCACAGGATTACAGCACATCTGATGATGGAGGGATTTTCAAATAAACCTTGACTGGTCCATTCAGGCCCCTAATATCTACTTCAAATTGAAGTAAACAAATGGAGCAGTTTTCCTTTTGGAGGTTTTCTGTTTGGGATTTGTGTGTTTCTGTTTTGATTTACTTATCTGCCTGGATGTATGAGCAGGTTTTGAATGTAGTGTTGGCCTTTGGCCATTAGAATTTTCTTAAAATACATTTTAATAGTTTTCGTGTGACCAACTGATTTCAAGACGGCAGTATTTCTGGGAGAAAAAGCTTGACTCCAAGACAACATCTCATCACATTGAGTGGCATGTACTTTAGCTCGACTATACAGATTTTTTTTAACAGTTTATGTGGCACATAATAGTGAAACTACAGTTTGTTTTGGGTAGCACTCAGTTTTCTCCTTGTTGTTAATTAAGATGCAGGCTGTAAAGTTTATACATGTTGTAGCCCACAGCTAAAACATAGCTGCCAAATGCTGAAATCTGATAAGGTCACATATATTAATCTTTTGTGCTGAGATTTGGATTTTCCCCCCTGGTGTTCTGTCCATTGCCGGCAATGGATGCACCAAATTTGCTGCTGGCACCCGGGAGTGAATTCTCCTTCCTACCCCTACCCCCAGCTCCTCAATGTTGTACTGACTAGTCAGTTAGTAGTTAAGCACTTCTATTTCATTGTAATAAAGCTGGCATTAGGCCTTTACTAAATACCTCTCTAGAAAACCTAAATCCAAAAAAAATGTACCTTCTGGCCTTGAAAATCTTTGTTTTTGTTTTTTCCCTCATCCATGTTAGTCTGTAGAACCACACTTCATAAATGTTATTTCCCTGGGATTCCAGCAATTTATATATCATCATGTGTAAAACTAGAACCATCGGAGATGCAAAAGATTAGGGCCCCCTCATTGTTTGCTGTGGTGAGTAAGGATTATGACTTAAAATGAGAATTCATTCTGTCCAAATAAGTTTATTCCATTTGAATTTTAAAATAAATAATTATTTCCACCATGTCAATTGATGGGGAACAGGTTTAATTAACAGATGTTTAAACAGAGTAGTGCAGACAGCCATGGGAGTTTAGAAAGTGTTCATATGTAGCATTTTAAGAACACGTTTTTCTTTTGCTTAGGTGATACAACAGTATAATGCTGCTTCATTTCTAGTATGCTTATGTTTTAAATGATCATTGACACATGGCTCCCATTTTTCAATGTTAGTAGTTGTGTATTTTTCATATTTGCAATGCAAACTTTGTGATTCACATATAGCAATACTCTGTGCAGCCAAGATTTCTGTTCTGTTAGGGCAGTGCCATCACCCTTTTGCTGTCTGACTTAATCTTTAGTATCCCGTCAGTGCTGTGGCAAACATTCCTGCTGTAGCATCAGCTCTGAATTATAGACATAGAGTGGGCAACTAATTTAACTAAGAAAAATATAAATGAGATGGAAATAATGCATACACCAATCTGAGTGACAAAATCAAATGTTATGTCTTAATTGAGGGAATGATGTAAAAGCAAACCATGTCCTGAAGCTCTGTAAGAAGACTGGAACAGATGATCTACCATTTTCCAGGTACTATCAGTTCTAGAAATACGTCTATGACTTTGACACTACTGCAGATCTTTATTTCCTGTATGTCAGTTTTGTAGATTCACTTTCTACATTTTGCACTTCCCTTGTCTGGCACCCTCGGAACCTTACTGGCTGCAGATGAGGGAATTTGCCAGACGAAGGGAGGTCCCCAGCTCCAGCCACCCAGTCTGCTGCCCCTCCCTGCTGCCAGCTCCTCTTTTGCCCTCCCCCCAAACACCAGCACCCCAGGGCCCCCAACCTTCTTCCTGGACTTCAACCCCTCCTGAGCTAACACTGGCCCAGCCACCTAGGGCTGGTGGCTGCACAGGCCAGCTCCAGCACTGGCCAGACATGACCCTGGCACTGTGGGTGCCAGCTCTGGATGTAGCCATGGCCCTGGCAGCACAGGCTCTGCCCCAACTGGGCTGCTGGTGTGGCCCCAGCCCTGTGGAGGTCAGCTACAGCTCTGGCTGGGATGCCAGTCACTGCCCATGCCCCATGAGCACTGCCTTCTGCTGCTGGGCTGCCAGCCTGGCCCAGCAGCTAGTTCCAGTCCCAACCAGGCTGCCAGCATGGCTTCTGCCCCACAGAGGCTGGCTTTGGCCCCAACCAGACTGCCAGCACAGCCCTGGCCCCGTGGGCACCTGGTGCCACCCTGGCCAGGCTAGCAGCATAGTCCCAGCCATGTGGGCACCAGGTGCAGCCATGGCCCCAAAGAGTCTGGCTCCAGTCAGCTGTTGCCTCTGGCCAGGGACACAAGCCCAGCTGGGCTCCGCTGCCCAAGGTGGCTGAGCTCCCCCTACTAACCTCACAACCCGGGGTCTCTGGACCGCTATCATCTGTGGTCCTCAGACGTTGCCAGACCAGAGAATGAATGTTTTGGGAGGTTCAGCCTGTATTTGATTAAGAAAAATTCATCTCTAGTCTTGATCTCATCCTAAAAATTCCGAGGCTGAAGCCCTTGAACAGGCAAAACTCCCTTTTATATCAACGGGAATCCTGTCTGAGTCAATACTGCAACATTTGGCACAAAGAGAGGGATACATTATTAATCTCCTCCCAATCTCTACTTCTGAAAAGTTTCTGCTTGGTGGGAAGCATATAATATCTTTTTTTGGAAAATGGCACTCCATGATCAGAGTACAAGTGACCCCCTGATCAGATGGGAAGACTATTTTCATTAGTCCACACTATGGAAATGTCCTCCAGTTGATTTGGTGCCATTCACAGATTGTGTTCTACTGTAATCTTGGTAAGGAATGAAGTGCAATGTTTTTGGATTATGTTAATGTCCATAATACTAATCATTAGATGTTGCTTAAGTTAATAAACAAAAGATCAAATAATTTTAGAAACAAAATGGTGACAGGCCTTGTGTTATTTAACAGAAATATTCCAACTGGAAGAGAATGAGCAGATTTCAGTCTTGTGTGTAAGCATTTGATTGCACGAACAGCTACCCATCAAGTTGTGCGTAAATGTTATATTGTAGATTTTTAAGATGAACATTGTTTAGTACAGAATGGATGGGGAAAAAACGGTAATTAAGTGCAGGTTAGGTTTTAAGCAGGATTGGCAAGGTGAGGAAGCTCCAAATTGAGGAAATGAAATGAGGAATGGAAATTTTTAATCCATTTCACAAAGAGAAGAGTGATTTTTGCTGGCTTGCTAACCACTTGTATGAGCATTGGTATCATAAGTATACAGCAAATATACTTCACACTTAAATGAATGTGATGACTTACATTAACGAAGCCCATAGTATAATAAGAACTTTGCTAGGGTTGTTTTTGTCATCTTTGATTCTTTTAAATGAGTATTTAATCATGGTTTTAAAAAATAAATGTGGATGGTCTAGCTCTGTTTGGTCATGAATACAGGAAGATTAATACTAAACAATGAACTCCGAGCATTTAATAGTTTATTCATAGTTGAGCGTATTAAATTACGTCAACACATAAACACTTATTTTCTTTCTCTAAAGGCTTCTGCATTTTACGTTCACTTGAGAGGAACAGTAGTTTTTTGGGTTTTTTTTTCTATATTATGTGCTGATAAATTATGTCACCTTTTTAAGACTAACCCTTTGGATTAATGTCCCTCAGTTGTTCTTCAAGGCAACATGTATTTTGATAAGGTGCAGGGGAGCCTTTGCATGGCAGTCCATTTGTTCTAATTCACATTAGTGTCTTTATTATTTGAACTAGGTGAATATTCAAATGCTGGAGTAGCTCAGTAATTCTAAATGTCGGGGTGTCCGTTATAAACCTGTTTTCAGATATTTCTAATTCGGCATTAAAAGTTCTTCAGCACATAGGCTTGGCCTAACAGTAACCTTTTAAAACTTGGTTCCATTCAGACACTTTCACAAATTAAATTTCTTAAAAATAAACAAGGTAGAGGTACCTGGTTTTTTTAAAAGCCCTTTTGTGCACATTAATTGGATAGTATTTATCAGTAATGCTAGTCCAAAAATGTCTGATTAAGATATTTGTGTCAACTGTCTCAAAATGACATTTTTTTAAAACCTCAAAAAAGTGATTGTAGCGCATATGCAGTGATTACTGTCTATAGATTTATATTATAGATTTTAGTACTCAGAATGCAGCCTACTTGCATATTTACATAAGAACATTTCCATTCCAATGGCTAAATAAAACCTTTAAAATGTATATCAATAAATATTAAATCCTTCAAACAGAAAGCTATATGGGAGAAAATTCTACCGAATGGAGGGGGAAAAAGAAATCTGTTCATGGTAAGTAGCCTTGGTCTGCAAGTCCTTACATACAAGTGCATCTATGGATGTCATTAAGGCTGTTCTTAAGAATAAAGATTTGCAGGATTAGACCTCAAATTCTTTGATGCATTATAGGAAGTTCTGGATGTCGAGTTTAGCTTTTGTCTTTCACCTTCCACCTGAGCTGAAGGTGGAATGTTGCTTTTAATTTGGCATTAATTTGTTGTTGAAGTCAAGAAGTACAAAATGAGCAGAAAGACACCTTAATGTTAGTTGAAGTAACATTTGCAATATGCATTAGACCCTTTTGAAAATTACAGTCACTTATTAAGCTCTTGTTATAGTATCAGTATAACTGCCTGTTTGAATGATTGAACAACAAACAGCAAAAAACAAGCTTGCTTGGGAATTGAATACTTGCCCAAAGCTTGAGAATAATTTAACTTATTTGTACATTCCAAAAGATTTATATTGCGTAGAACAACACTTAAATTATGTACAGTTTCTGAAGGAGAGAACACTGTAAAGTAGGTAATAGGTTTTTACAATTGAGAATATAAATATTGAGAATAAAGGCTCCAGGCACAATTACAAGAAGACTAACCTGTATTTTTAGCTGTCACTTGGTAACTGCTTGCTCCCAGTACCTGTGCTCATGAGCAGCAGAGACTAGAGAAATGCAGGCAGAGGGGACATAATGCCTAATAATGGTACTTGTGGCTGTAAATATATCTATGATTGCTACAAATAACCCTGAAGTTAGAGCTGAGAGATCAGAGAGGGAAAGTGTTGCTCTGTTTTTTTCCAGTTTTGTTTACTTTGTGCACTGCATAGCACTTTGCGTATAGTCAGCCTCCCCAGTTCCCAGGGCTAGTCAAAAATTGTTTCCTCCTGTTGTTTATGGCAGTGAAAAGCAGGAACTAAAAAATAGCGAAGTGTGATTGCAAAATCATGGCCATTTGCAGATGTGAATTCAGACAGGTATAGTGCTGAAGCACCTTGAAATTAGCTCTTTAAAATACTGACTGACTTTGAGAGACTCATTCCTATCCCCACAGTTGCATAAAAATCTGAATATGCTAGGCAAGGTGGGCTCCTACAAGGAATGAACAGGTGTTGGAGAGTAGGTATGGCTGTAGATTTTTTTGAGCAATACATTAAATATTACAACACTGAGAGAAATGGGTGAGGGATCTGTTATTGGACCGACTTTAGTGGGCGAAAGGTACACGCTTTCAGGCTACACAGAGCTCTTTGCCACGTCTGGGGAAGGAGGCAAAGAATCTGAATACAAATCAGGATTTTTTAAATTTATTAGTCCCAATTCTTAGTTTGGGCACTCTGGTTTCTTTCGCAGACCTGAAGAACTTTGCACAACAAAAGCACGTGCCTTCCACCAACACAAGTTATTCAAATAAAAGGTACCTCCTCACCTTGACCTCTCAGAATTTAACAAATGATTCTGCAGGAAGAAGGCTGTTCTGTTGAATGTCATAGTAAGCCTGGTACTGGCACACCATTTATTAGCTAGATGAGTGTGAGGTCCTTAATAGATAATAATCTGCTGCTAAAGTTAATGTGGTAGAAAAAGAAATCAAATAACAAATATTTTGCTTTTAATTTTGTACTCATTACATTGGCTCTGAAATGTTGTAGTGTCCTATTCTTACAGTATGTTTGTTAAAATGGTATTTCCCCCTCACTTGCATTAATTTTTAAATGCCAGTGATTGCTAATTTAATACTTGTTTCACAGCTCTCCTTTATAAGAGGTAAATAGCAGCTATCATATGTCAGTTGACAGATTTGAAAAGTGTGCCACTTCTTTAGTTTATAACAGCTGTCAAATGGCCACATTTTGTGTGCTTTTATACCTAAAGTTCATGTCTTTATTCACTACCCCAGTAAATATGGTATGTCTAGTTGCTAGCAGAATGATTGTTCCAGTACTATGTGAGAATTAGGTCAAAACATCCCAAATGATTTATTAAATTTTAAGATATGCTTACATGAAATACAGTTTTTCTCTAAGTCCTGTGTGCTATTTAAATGTTTGCAGAGAAACCTACAGTCCCTTAAAGTTTATCTCAAATTCACTTATGGCCTCATTTTTCTTTTGTCTTGCTCTTAAGAGGTATCATGGTAAGTTTCCAAAAGGAGAGCAGTTCTTAGTAAAGCTTAACCTGTGCTTAGCTTGAGTCCTGAACCTTGATTTTTAATTCTTTCTCTGAATCATGGCTTGCTACGTTTGAAGAGAAGAGACTGAGGGGCACACACTGAAGGTGGTGTGTCTACGTGTGGAGGGGGAAAAATATATTAAAAAAAAAAAAAAAACAACTGGAAGTGTAATTTTTGTTGCACATAAATTAGGTGGTGCTTTCACTGTTGCGTTTCTCACCAGTATCTTCACCTGCATGTAAAACCTAATACATTAAAACCTTAAAAATGAAAGTCGTGGTGGTCTCAGTGCTCAAAGGGGTTAACTGCAGTTTAATAACAGCTGATGTTTTTAGATTTGCAGTACACAACTGTTTAAATACTGTATTCCTTGTAAATGAAGTAAAAAAATGTTAAGGCTGGTGCCAATATTTTTGTTAATGAAATGTTCCTTGTTGTCTCTCACTACAGTCTGGTCAGAACTCTTTGTGTATAAGCTTGGCCTGAAGCCATTTTATAGCTTATAGGCCTAATTGTGTAACATTTTCTTTCATAATGTTTTGTTATAATATCTACTGTCATTTCTTTCATATAAATATGACATGTAAATTGTCATAATAAAAATTAAATAACTCGATGATGTACAAGGTATAATGTGTCTGGGAAGAAGCATGTTTGCTTTTCATTATCCTGGCACTTGAATAGCAAAGAGGGGCTTCTTTTGTCTGACTTTAAGGTAGATAGTGGAAAATGGCTACAGCAGATCAGGTCAGCCTTTGAAAGTGACATTTGTTTGGCTAGAGCAGCGTTTCCCAAACTAATTTTGCCACGGAACACTTTTGGGCTTGGAATATATTGACAAAACATGTACAGGCTGGTCTGAGGAGAGGGTGGGTGGATGGAGGTTTTCATACCGAAAAATTGCTGCATGTAATGCTTAAAAGTTGAATTAAAAGAGTTTGTTCTTTGTAAAATAAGACATCTAAAAAACTAAAAACAACAAAAAAATCATCTCAATGAACAACAAATGTCCTTCTGATAGGACAGTTAGCAACCCTATAATTAAGGATAAAAATTGAAAAAGGACTGTGCTTCCTTACAGCTTAAACACATTTTATGAAAAAGAAATACAAAACAAATTAGGTATGGAAAAATATTTTTAAATTTGCTGTTTTTATAAATGTTATTTTTACAGAAAACTACTGGAACATAAAAATAAGTAATATTTGACATTTTTTTTAATGGGAAGAGTGTGTTTGCATATTTTGATCACAAAGCTGTTAATATTAGGAACGATTCTGGAGAGTTGGATCCTCGTATCAGGTGCAGCCTCATGTGATTTCTCTAAACGCGACTTGTGCCAAAACAATCTGAACCAACTCTGTTTCGGCACGCGTCACATATCAACAGCTATACTATTATGAATGTGTTATAAATATTAATATGCCTACAGTTTAAATACTATTCAAACACCTTAGTATTTTGATACACATACAATTTCATATTTAATATTTTAGAAGGAAAAATAGTGCTTGCATCAAAATTTTTCACGCAACATCTATCCACGCCATGTGAAACACCAGTATTCTGCAGAACACGGTTTGGGAAATGCTGTGCTAGAGGGACATATATGTAGCAAATTGTGCTGTTTCTCCAATGGCAGTTCAGCCTGTGAGGTTTCCTCTTCAACCAGCAGTTGATGACAGAGATGAAATTTGAAATCCTTGTCTTTTATACAGCTGCACTTGACTGATCTTTGCTCTCATTTCTCTAGGTATTCTGTATCTGCTAGAGATACTGTTTTTAAAACACAAACATTGGGCAGTTCTGCTTGCTAATCCAAAGGCTAATGGAAAGACTAGCTGCTGAGGGCTGGAATTTTAAAGATCTTTATGTGCCCAGTGAGATTTTCAAAAGCATTTGGGACCTACCATCCACCAAAATCAGTGAGTTTTAGGCACCTAAGTGCTTTGTGAAAATCCCACAAGGTGCCTGAATATCTTTAAAAATGTGGCCCTTACTGCTTTTGCTCTGTTGCCTTCATCTCTCTTTGACTAACTAATATCATGTTTATACAAAATCGTTGTCAGTCTTAAATAAGCTCCTCAAAGTGAGACATCTAAAGCCAGTCTGTCAACAGAGCCTATCAGACATTTATAGGTGCTGTGGTCAGGGATTCACAGTTTCCTAGATCAGAGTTGTCACCATCATCATCAGTAAGCGTGGGCTCAGCGCCCGCTGGTGTCTCATGCCTCTCTCGCTATTTCCTTCCATCTTTTTCTGTCCAGTGCGGAGTGGCTTAGTTTCTGTAGATAGATCACAGTGTTGTAATTTAATCAGGAGGCATATTAAACATAGCCTGATAAAGGATCAACTTTGCTAAGACCTGATGAGTGGTGGTGCTTGAAACTTGGCAAGTGGCCTACTTAAAGAAACAGCTGCAGTTAAAGGTCCAGACCATTCCTTAAACTCAAGAGCCCTCTGTTGGTGATGGAAAGTAAAATGATTGCAACTGCTGGAAACCTTTTAAGTTTTGTGATGTTCATTTTTACTTAATGTGATTTAAGGAGGCTTTTGGAAAGTGGGAATCCTGGCTGAAACCTATTGCATTATTGAACTCTTAGGTGGCAAAGGAGGAATGGACTGAGTAAGCTGTACACAAAAATGATGCTCAGTGACCATACATAGAAATCCAAACCAACTGGATTTAGAAATTGGATCTTTTTCCAAGCACTGACACGAATGGAAGAAACGCCTAAACCGCCAATAGTTATTCTTCTGCAATACACTGTAGCTGTACAGACTATAATATTAAAAAAAGAGTTTAATACAGATAGGGGGTCATCTTGAATTTGAAAATGGAAACATCATTTGTCATCGACCTGTGAGAACTAAACCCATGTGTCTGAGAAGAAAATGTTGGGGGTGCAGCTTAAAGACAGATTCTCCAGGTAGGCAGAGTAAGCTTTATCTCTGTTGTTCTGAGTTGGAGACAGCATATAGTTTACAGGCTGTGGTCATTCTATTTACATATCTGTTTGCTTTACCCACTTTAGCTTTGCCTGCCATGTCAGCTAGTGGTGGTGATCTACCAGTGCTCAATTAAAGCCATGATCTTTGCTGGTATAGACAAGGCTTTCAAAGTGCCATCAGCATCTCCTAGCATCAATCATTGCTTTTGAGCCATAACTTAAAACCAGCAATATGATATCCAGCCTGACAGTTTCAGGCACAAGGTGCTGAAGTTTTCAGCTGGAACGGCAAGATCTCTGCTACTTCGTGTATTTATTTTTGCATGACTAAAGGTGCACCTCTGCTGAGCCTAGTCTTGCAGAGAATCACTCACTATGTGAAAAATGAATCCAAAGAGAAATGTACGTGCAGCACGATAGCTGTTCTCCTATGTGCTTAGGCCAATCACAACATTAAGGCGTGTTTAGGGACTAACTGGGAAACAGGGCTAGGAAGTATGAAAGAAAGCAGGAGCTGAATTAGAGATAGGTGGCAGATTTAAATGACGTATTTCATCACACAATGCACAGTCAACCTGTGGAACTCCTTGCCAGAGAATGTTGTGAGGCCAGAACTATAACAGCTTTAAAAAAGAACTAGATAAATTCAGAGGGGGATTGGTCCATCAGTGTCAATTAGCCAGGAGGGGTAGGAATGGAGCCCGTAGTCTCTGTTTGGCAGAAGGTGGAAATGGGTGCCGGGAAAGGATCAGTTGATGATTACCTGTTTTGTTCCCTCCCTCTGGGGCACCAGGTGTTGGCCACTGTCAGAAAATAGGATATTGGGCTAGATGGACCTTTGGTTTGACACCCAGTATGGCCGTTCGTATGGAGATCAGTTTGATGGCTTTCAATGCTACCCTCTGAAGTCTCCATCTATTTCCTTCTACTCTCTGTATATTTTAATCAGTGCTCTTTTTCTTCGACTACAGTGAAATTTAATTGCTGCTGAATTGTGCCAAGCTTGGATTTATTGTTATTTGTTGCGTATTTTAAGGTGTTAACCTCTAGGAGATGCTGAGTTCCTCTCCACTACAGCCAGGATCAGTGCTGTGACAGTTGATCCATGAGGGGTTGATTTATTGGGTCTAGTGAAGACCTACTAAACTGACCGCTGATCGCTCAGATGTCAACTCTGGTTTTCCACCGGAACTAAATGAGTAAGGGGAGTAAAAGGGAGAATTACACTCATCATTCCATTATGGTGCAGACCCCGCATTAAGTGGATTTAAGGTATGTTGATTTGAGTTACGCAACTAACATGAATTGCAACTTGGATTGACTTTCACTGCTAGTGTAGACCTGTCCTCCTTCATGGACCAGAAGGCTCCCATTTTACTAGGTGCTCTGGAAACACAGAACTAATGATTGTCCCTGCTCCTCAGATCTTTGCCCCCACAGTAAAAGACAAGAACATGTAAAACAAACAGTGTTTCTGTCCCTTGTGGCTGCAAAGAAAAGCTTCCAACTATAAGCTGTGTGGAATTGCTGCAAATTACTGTAGTAGGCATCCTTCAGTCTGCATAGACTATGGATCGCGCCCTTTATAGTTTCAATTGAGGACTTCATTTACAGCGTGTACTGTGACTATGAAGACCCACACGAGAGTGACAGTCCTTGCTACATCTTTTGCAGATGTGGTGGGTGTCTGGCAAGTACTTAGTGTGCTTTCTGTGCGCTCGCTTCTCCTCTGCTAGCTGTGTGATCCTCATCTTGCCCTTCTGAAGGCCCTTGTGTAACCCCTGCCTCCATCTGCTGCAGTCGTCCGCTAGTTCTTTCCAGTTGTCCAGCTCGATGTCTACCTCTCTGAGGTCTCTCTTGCAGACATCTTTGTAGTGCAACTGGGGGCATCCGGGTGGTCTTTTGCCAGAGGCTAGCTCACCATACAGGATGTCTTTTGGAATCCTTCCATCATTCATCCTGTGGATGTGGCCAAGCCAGCAGAGCCGACGCTGCCTGAGGAGGGTGTGCATAGTTGGGATTCCAGCTTGCTCGAGGACGGCAGTGTTGGTCACTCTGTCCTTCCATGATATTCCAAGGATGCGCCTGAGGCAGCGCAAGTGGAAGACGTTCAGCCTCTTTTCCTGGAGGGCATACAGGGTCCAAGTCTCGCTGCCATAAAGGAGGGTGCCGAGGATGCAGGCTCTGTAGGCTTGCATTTTGGTGTGAGTGTACAGCTTGTTGTTATTCCACACTCTCTTACTGAGTCTGGACAGAGTTGTGGCTGCTTTTCCGATCCTCCTATTTAGCTCAGTTTCCAACGACAGGGTGTCAGTGATGGGGGACCCGAGGTAAACAAACTCGTGGATGACCTCTAACGTATAGTTGTCAATGCTGATTGATGGGGATTCAGCAACATCCTGACCGAGTACGTTTGTCTTCTTTAGGCTGATGGAAAGCCCAAAGTCCTTGCACGCAGATTACTGAATCTGTAGATAACTGGAAGTGATTTCTCTCAGGGGTATGAACTTCCCATTTCTCTCAGTAGTGTAACTCTGAAGACTACTAATGGTGAATGGAAATGTCAGTGGTGGCTTCCACTGATTATTTTAGCAGGAACCAATTAATCTGCTTATTTTTTCTTCCAGGAGAATGTGATGGCAGATGGGGCAAATGGCTGCAGGGAAAGAGACTGCAGATTTCTCCGCTCACAAATGCTAAAAACTTTCTCCACTTAATAGCTGCCACACCCAAACTACCATTCTGGGTCCTATCCAACCTCCAACCCTCTTCACTTTCTGCCCCATACCATCTTGTGCAAGGTAATTATTCCTGGTCAGCACAGAAATCTGTGGCAAAATGAAAATGTGTGGGTGAGAGGAGTGTAATACAATATAATTTAATAATAGTCACTGTGCTAGTATTTGGTTTAAATTTTGTACTCAACAAAAACCCTCCATTTAAAAAATTCTACTGAATCTGATGCAGGAGTTCCATTTTGTTCCAGAAACAATGTGAAATGCTTAAAGACTGTCTGGATCTTAAGAAGGTGGGCAGTGAGTCAGATCGAAATGGTGGTTTCATAACTTCGAGTCCATGATCTGAAGGTGATGTGTGTCTTTAATGTGGAGGGATTGCCTCAAGGAGACAAGAGTTTTGCACTGGTACAGCCTTACTGATGTCATGGTGCTGGCACAACCCCTTAACGCAGGCTCATTTTCTTGATGAAAAACAAGGTTTGCATGATGAGACTTGATTTAGGAAGTTACTTGAATTGGTGCATGCCCCCCACTTTAGACCTGTACAGCATGTCTGCACTGGAGACCTGAAGTGCTCTAGTTAAGAGTGCTAACAAACCCCATATAAATAGAGCCTATCTCTTAGAGGATAGTCCAGTCTTCTGAGCCCTGGACTGTCTGACCTCAGACCTGACACTGTCAACAAGTGGGCTAAATAGTAGATAGAGGTTTGTGTTGTAGACACAATCCTAACAGAATCAGATTTATGGCCTCCACACTCACAGTTACAGAAATCATCCTCAGGAGTAAGTTAAATAGGTAATAAATAGTAAGGTGTGTATATGATTTCCTACTTTCAGCTTTCAAGGCAGGATGAGGCCAGGGACTCTGCCCACATAGCTAATAACTCAATTTCCATGCTTCCATAAGCTCTTGTACACAGGAGTTACTTTATTTTAATTCCCTTCTGATTTTTGCTACCTTTCATGCACAGCATGCCCTCCATTAGATTCTCAGCATTGTCACAAAGGTGTGTTGAGTCGAGTAAGTTCACCTTTTGTATCGGACCTGGTAGTCACTGAGTAGTAACAGAGAGTAAGCCGTGCTAGTCTATACACTATCAAAACAAAAAGCAGTCAAGTAGCACTTTGAAGACTAGCAAAATAGTTTTATTAGGTGAGCTTTCGTGGGACAGACCCACTTCTTCAGACCATAGCCAGACCAGAACAGACTCAATATTTAAGACACAGAGAACCAAAAACAGTAAGCAAGGAGGACAAATCAGAAAAAGATAATCAAGGTGAGCAAATCACCCCTCCACTCTCTGATTTGCTCACCTTGATTATCTTTTTCTGATTTGTCCTCCTTGCTTACTGTTTTTGGTTCTCTGTGTCTTAAATATTGAGTCTGTTTTGGTCCGGATATGGTCTGAAGAAATGGGTCTGTTCCACAAAAGCTCACCTAATTAAACTATTTTGCTAGTCTTTAAAGTGCTACTTGACTGCTTTTTGATCTGGTAGTCACTGTAACACTTCTGTTTGCTTTCTGTTTTCCAGATGGTGACAACATATTTAAAAAGCTGTTAAAGACTCATTTTTGAAACACAGTTTGGAGGTGTGTTTTGAAGCCAGGCCATGATTTAGTCAGGACTTCCAAACAAATCTAAAAAAATTAAAAAACAAACATTTTTTTCTGGAAGAAGTCCCCCCCTTGTTCTATTTATTGAAGAGTTGTGTGTACTTGATGGAAGAGCAGAGACCATACATTTGAAAATAACCTTCTGGCCAGTGATCAGTAAGGCCGAAATATGAGTACTGCAAAGAACCTTTGGAATCAAACATGGAATCTGTTGCTCTCTTCCCTATTTCTTTCTCGCTGCCTCCACTTCCACCCCCTTGCCCCCACATCTTGTTTCATGAAGGGTGAAGGAGCCAGATACTTCATAGAATCATAGAACACTAGAACTTGAAGGAACCTCGAGAGGTCAAGTCCAGCCCCCTGCACTTATGGCAGAACCAATCACCAGTGTAGACCAGCCCTGTCAGATATTTGTCTAACCTGCTCTTAGGAATTTCCAATGATTGAGATTCCACAACAACCCTAGGCACTTCATTCCAGTGCTTAACCACCCTGACAGGAAATTTTTCCTAGTGTACAATCTACACCTCTCTTGCTGCAGTTTAAGCTCATTACTTCTGGTCCTATCATTAAAGAGAGCCATAGATATTTTGAAAGCTGTTATGTCTCCTCAGTTTTCTTATTTCCAGACTAAAAAACCTGGGGCAGGTCTACATTACAGAGGAGGTTGAATTAAGGTATGCAATTTGCAGCTACATTAATTATGTGGCTCATGGGTGGCCAACCAGTTAGAGACGAAGAGCCAAAATAGCTATGGAATGAGTATAAAGAGCCACATATTAGAAATTTATTTTTACATGTCAATATAACTATCTCACTATAGATATCTAGCTGGATAGATATTATGGCTCTGTACATTTATAGATAGATAAAAATAGGTATCTAATAAGTGGCTCAATGCCCTCTCCCTTCCCCCAGAGCCAGGCATTCCCAGCCCTCCCTCCTCCCTGCTCTAACTCAATCCCTCTCTTCTCCCACAGAGCAAGGCACTTCCAGACCCCTACTTTAACTCAATCCCCCCTCCCCCAGAGCCAGTCACTCCCAGCCTCCTGCCTGCTTTAACTTGAAGCAGGCAACTCACCAGAGCTGCTGCCGCCCCAGAGCCACCGCTGCCCCAGAGACGCTACCACTGCTGCCACACACTTCTCCCACCAAGCAGTGGGATGCGTGTCCAGAGCAGCAGACGGCACTCTTGGAGTGTGGCTCTGCGGAGGAGCTGCATTTAATGGCTTAAAGAGCCACAGGTTGGCCACCCCTGATGTAGCTAAAGCAAACGTACCTTAACTCGGGAGGTCAATGGGAGCCTGTGCTTCTGTTGACTTCCCTTACTCCTGATGGGGGACAGGAGTAGAGTGGTCAATGGGTAGCCCTCTATAACTTCAATTTAGTGCAGCCACACTAGATGCACTAGATCAAACTCTGGAAGATTGACTATGGGAGGGTTGATCTTCCCTGTAGTGAAGACATACCCCCAGTTCTTTCACTGTTCCCTCATAAGGCATGTTTTCTAGACCTTTATTTTTTTTTCTTGTTATTTATTTATTTATTTATTTGTTGCTTTTCTCAGGATTTCTTTCTCCATTTTCTCTACGTGTTTTCTGAAATGTGGTTTCCAGAACTGGACACAGTGCTCCAGTTGAGACCTATTCAGTGCAGAAGAATTACTTATTGTGTCTTGCGTATGACACTCCTGTGAATGCATCTCAGAATTTTTTTTTCAACGTTGTCAGACTCTTGACTCATGTTTAGCTTGTGGTCCACTATGACCCCTAGATGCCTTTCTGCAGTATTCCTTCTTATACAGTCATTTCCCGCTTGGTATGTATGAAACTGTTCCTTCTGAAGTGTAGTACTTTGCATTTATCCTGATTGAATTTCATCCTATTCACCTCAGACCATTTCTCCTGTTTGTCAAGACCACTTTGAATTATAATCACATTGTTCCAAGTACTTACAACCCCTCCCAGCATGGTGTCATCCATAAACTTTATAGGCATACTTTCTCTGCCATTATCTAAATCACTGATGAAAATATTGAATAGAAACGGTCCCAAAACCAATACCTGAGGAATGCTGCTTGTTACGCCTTTTCAGCATGATCATGAACCATTGAAAACTACTCTCTGGGAACAGCAAGAAGAAAACCTGTGGCACCTTATAGACTAACAGATATTTTGGAGCATGCGCTTTCATGGGCAAAGACCCACTTCGTCAGATGAAGCACGTCTTTGCCCATGAAAGCTTGTGCTCCGAAATATCTGTTACTCTATAAGGTGCCACAGATCATCTTGTTGCTTTTGAAGATACAGACTAACTCAGCTACACCTCCAATCTCTGGGAACTCTAATCCAACCAGTTATGCACCTACCTTATAGTAGCCCCATCTAGGTTGCAATTTCCTAGTTTATTTATAAGAAGGTTATGCAAAACTATATAAAATACCTTACTAAAGTCTAAGTATGCCCCATGTACTGCTTCCCCTTATCCACAAGGCCTGTTATTCCATCAAAGGAAGCTAACAGGATGGTGTCACTTCTTTTGGTCTTGACAAAATTGTGCTGTTACTTATCACCTTATTATCTTCTAGATGTTTGCACATGGATTTCTTAATTATTTGCTCCTTTAACTTTCCTGGCACAGAAATTAAGCTGACTAATCTTTAGTTTCTTGGGTTGTCTTTATTTCCCTTTCCACAGACGGGCACTACATTTGTCCTTTTCCAGTCTTCTGGAATTATTCTTCAGAGAAGACTGTTCATGTCTCAGGTATCACCTCAATCAGCTCCTGGAGTATCCTAGGATGCATTTAATGGTGACTTGAATACATCTAACACTTCTACGTAATTTTAACTTGTTCTTTTCCTATTTGAATTTCTGAATCTACCTCATTTTCTCAAGCGTTCCCTATGGCATCCAATCACCACCAACCTCCTTGGTGAAAACTGAAACAAAAATCAATACACACCTCTGCCATTTCTACATTTTCTGCTGCTGTTTTCTCCTCCTCGTTGAGTAAGGGGCCTACCCTGTCCTTGGTCTTCCTTTTGTGCCTTTAACATATTTCTAGACTGTTTTGTTGATAGCTGTTATGTCCCTATCTAGTTGAAGTTTAGTTTGTGCCTTCTCCTGTTGACCTTCCTTATTCTTCGCCCCTCACAAGGATTACAGGGGCTGAAGTCGACTCCTGGGAGCATCATTTTGCACGAGTGAAATGAAATCCCAGAATATCAACCCTCAGTGGGTCAATTTTCCACTGGAGTGTGTCTAGCCTCAGACTAGCTCTCCATGGGACCTTACCTATAACCTCCGATTTTGCTAAAATCTACCTAGGATAGTCCTCTGTGTCCCTGTTGCAAGGCACTGGTATGTGGGCTGCTTGTGGCAGGTACCATTGTGGAATTGGTCTCCTCCTCCCTCTGCTACTGTAATAAGCATCCTAGTGCACAGTGCAGTGTCAGCCAGGAGCATTCACACTGTAGGCCATAAGAGCAGGTGGAGGTGGGCTATAGCTCCTTGAAAGTTACCAACAGCATCTTCTACCCACAGCCTGTTCTTGAGGTAACATGAGCATCCCGTCTCTCTTCATGTCTTGGAATTACTAGCAGGGTTCCCTCTAAGCTGCCAAAAAGCCCTGTGCAGGGACTTGGAGCGGCCACAGCCAGGGAAAAGCACCTTCTCAAAGTTCTGTTCCCACTGTTTCCAGCACCACGGACCTGCTACAGCCAGGAGAGAGACACCCCACCTCCAACCAAGCCTAGCTTCACCAGCCAGCAGACAGACACCTTTCACCTGACCTGGAGCAGCTGCAGTGAAAAAGGACTTGTGGGGAGCTCTCCGGGGGGAGCCTGTGCCCAAAATCTCTCTTCTCCATCCCAGATTCTGCACCCCAGACTTCTTCCCATACCCAGCTCTCTGCCCCACCCCAGAGCCTGCACCCCCAGCCAGAGCTCTCATCACCGGCAACCCTGAGCCCCTCCCATGCTACCAACCCCTCGGCCTAACCCCTGCCACAGCTTGTCCATGTGCAGAATGAATTTTGTCATGTGCACCAGTACGGAGGTGACACACCACACTTCTCCATATTGGTGCACATAAAATTAATTGCGCACAGAGAAAATTAGAGGGAACACTGGTCACTGGCACTGAGAGGCACCAGCCAGCAGGGTGGAAATAGAGGAACAAAAGTCATGCAGAGAGAAAAGGAGTGAGGATTAAAAGGGAAGATGAAAAAAGGAGAGGAAGAGAAAAAGCAGTTGTGCTTGTGGGGCAGTGGGGGTGGTCGGCATTAATTTTGTGATCAGCTGCAATGTTTGGAAGGGTCCAACAGAAAAGCCCAGCAAACACTGTATCTAGCGCACCTGAAATTAGTGGCTAACGTGGGAGCAGCATTGCACCCTCTACGTAAAAAGAGGTGTCTCCAAAGCTGCATTATGAAACTCTGCTTGTGTCAGTATCTTTTGTGGTGTATGCATGAACTCTTGTAAGTTGCATCACCCCGCCCCCCAGTGGATCTTTGCACTAGTAAACAAATTTCCACAGTGATTTTTTTCCACCTCTGTTCTGAAGGACTGGGTGTCTTTAGGTCAAACAGGTTGTTAATGACCCTGTGCTATTTTTATGGTCATACTGAAAAGTGTTAAAAGATGTTGTATAAGAACAAAGGAGACAGAAGCGACTGCAACAACTACCGTGGATTCTCCCTCCTAAGCATCACTGGTAAATTGTTTGCTCGCGTCATCCTTGGCAGACTCCAGAAGATTGCTGAGAGGGTGTACCCCGAATCGCAGTGTGGATTCCGCGCAGAGAGGTCTACCGTTGACATGGTCTTCTATCTAAGGCAGCTGCAGGAGAAGTGCAGGGAGCAGAGGAAGCCACTCTACATGGCCTTCATTGACCTGACCAAGGCCTTTGACTTGGTCAGCAGGGATAGTCTGTTCAAACTGCTCCACAAGATAGGCTGTCCTCCATGGTTACTCAAGATGATCCAGTTGTTCCACGAAGACATGAGAGGAACCATCCAATATGACGGCGCATTATCGGATGCTTTCAGAATCAGGAGCGGTGTCAAACAAGGATGCGTGCTTGCTCCGACATTGTTCAGGATCTTCTTCGCACTCCTCCTGAAGCATGCCTTTGGATCTTCAACAGAGGGCATCTTGCTGCACACAAGATCTGATGGGAAACTGTTTAATCTTGCAAGGCTGAAAGCGAAGTCTAAGGTGAGGGAAGTCCTCATCAGAGACATGCTGTTCGCAGACGATGCTGCTGTAGTGTCTCTCACAGAAGACCAGCTTCAAAAACTGCTGGATCAGTTCTCCAAAGCGTGCAAGGACTTTGGGCTTACCATGAGCCTAAAGAAGACAAACGTAGTCGGTCAGGATGTTGCTGAAACCCCATCAATCAGCATTGACAACTATACGTTAGAGGTCGTCCACGAGTTCGTTTACCTCAGGTCCACCATCACTGACACCCTGTCGTTGGACACTGAGCTAAATAGGAGGATCGGAAAAGTGGCCACAACTCTGTCCAGACTCAGTAAGAGAGTGTGGAATAACAACAAGCTGTACACTCACACAAAAATGCAAGTCTACAGAGCCTGCATCCTCAGCACCCTCCTTCATGGCAGCGAGACTTGGACCCTGTATGCCCGCCAGGAAAAGAGGCTGAACATCTTCCACGTGCGCTGCCTCAGGCGCATCCTTGGAATATCATGGAAGGACAGAGTGACCAACACCGCCGTCCTCGAGCAAGCTGGAATCCCAACCATGCACACCCTACTCAGGCAGCATCGACTCCACTGGCTTGGCCACGTCCACAGGATGAACGATGGAAGGATTCCAAAAGACATCCTGTATGGTGCGCTAGCCTCTGGCAAAAGACCTCCCGCACGCCCCCAGTTGTGCTACAAAGATGTCTGCAAGAGAGACCTCAGAGAGGTAGACATCGAGCTGGATAACAGGGAAGAACTAGCAGACGACCGCAGCAGATGGAGGCGGAGGTTACACAAGGGCCTTCAGAAGGGCGAGATGAGGCTCAGACAGCTAGCAGAGGAGAAGCGAGTGCACAGAAAGCACACTAAGGACTTGCCAGACACCCACCACATCTGCAAGAGATGCAGCAAGGACTATCACTCTCATGTGGGTCTTCATAGTCACAGTATACACTGTAAATGAAGTCTTCAATTGAGACTATAAAGGGCATGATCCATAGTCTATGCAGACTGAAGGATGCCTACTACTACTACATTTGGTGGAATCCTGTTTTCCTGCTGCAGGAAAAGAGAATAATTCCTGTGTAAAAAAATAGCAATTATGTTTATTCTGTAGAAATAAAATCAGGATCCAGGGACCCAGCTTTCTTGTTCCTTCGTCACAGTTTCATTTCCGTTGCATGTGTCACCTGGGGTGGGTTCCTACAGCGTGACGGTAGCCTCTCTGATCTGAGGGTGGGGGAGGTAACAGGAAAAAGTCCCTATGGATGTTGGAGTAGTATCATGGGTGTGTCCACAGTGAGTGGATAGGAGATGTGTGTTGGCACCACAGTGTAGCAAGGGGGTGATTATATGCATAACCCCCAACATGAAGTTCACCCTGAGGCATAGAGCTACCACCTTGATGAGTTGGTTTCTTGAAGAGGTGCTGACCTTAGGATTTTTCCAGGAATGCTGGACCCTCCAGTCCCCACTCCCCACTGGTCTCCTCCTCAGCTCTGCTCCCTCTTCCCACCACTGTGCCTAACCAGTTGATTATAACTGGCAGCATGTGCTGGAGGAGGTGATTGGTGCTGCCACTGTTGGGGGTGCTGGGGAGTTGTTAATTCATGGGACTCCTTGTGGGTCCTGAGTACCCACTGTTTTTTTTCTGTGGTTGTTCGAGGCCTGGACTATCCAAGGAGTCAGTGCCTGTCGCTCCTGGGGGTGCAGTTAAGTGGCTGTACCACAGCTGTGGGATCAGACAGAATGGACTTCTAGCTTCAGAATTACTTGGAAGTTCTCTACCTTCAGTAGGCCAGAATATGTCTACAATTAAAATGCTACAGTGAAACAGATGCTCCACTTGACAGTAAAACAAGAAGTCCTGTGGCGCCTTATAGACTAACAGATATTTTGGAGCATAAGCATTCGTGGGCAAGGAGCCGCATCTGATGAAGCAGGTCTTTGCCCATGAAAGCTTATGCTCCAAAATATCTGTTAGTCTATAAGGTGCCACAGGACTTCTTGTTGTTCTCGAAGATACAGACTAACATGGCTATGTCTCTGATACTTGCCACTCTGCAGTGTCTGTGTAGATACTGCTCTTGACTCAGGGAGGGATTCTCCTGGCATTGTAGGTAACACACAGAATCCTGCATGGACACAAAATTCACATTCAGATCTGTGAAAATGATGTGTGGCTGCCCACATCTAGTGATTGATAGGTGCAAATATTTGCAAATATGCACAGTTCTAAATAAAGATTTGTATCCCCTTCTGCAAAAATGATTTGTGGATATCTTCATCCACTGATGTAGATACCCATGGCTGTCTGAAAATTATGCATGGATGCACACACCAGTGGATATGAAGTGGCTATCTGTGGATTCGCATGGCCCTAGTAATGTCTTCCCTAAGAGCTGCTTGTAGAAGCAATACATGCATTCTTCCATTGACGTATCCCTGTCCACAGTGGGGTTAGGTGGTTTTAAATGTGTTGCTCATGGGTGGATTTTTCATGTGCCTGAGTGATAGAGCTAGGCCAATATATTTTTGCATGCAGACCTGGGCTCCCTACTGAAGGGTCCTCCCACCCTCTACATTACATCTTCTAGTGGTAGTAGTGGCCAGCGTAGTGCCTTGGTACCAGTCTACTCAGCACTGGCAGCTGCTGTGACACTGCACCACTGCGATGTGTCCTCACCCGTGCCAGCCCTTCCCCTGCTGCGGGCACCTATGTGAGCAGGGAGTGACCCACTACTATCACATCCTCATGGCCATCCCTTTGTGGAATGCTAACCCACTCGGGGGGGGGGGGCTCCGCCCAAGACTAGCTGGGGAAAAAAACACCCCAACATGGGCCGCCTTCCGCCACCAAGACTGGTCGACCCTACAATAACGCAGCAGCTCACGTGACAAACGAGAGGCGGAGTCAGGACTCCCACCGCAACACGCGCTGTGCAGCGCCGAGTGCAAAGGTGAAAGACTTCCCGTGGGGCCAGCTCCGCCTCCCCACCATAGAGCAGTCCCTAGAGCGTCCCTTTCCTCGTCGTCTCTATGGCCATAGGGGAGGTTCCGCTTCCGGCGCCCGGGCTCGGCGAGGCGGGCGGAGGGAGACGGTTGCCATGAGTTTCCTGAAGCGGTTCCCGCCGCCTGGCGAGGGGGTCCGGCGGCAGGAGCCCGACACGCAGGCCGTGCTGGGCGACCGCGGGCTGGGCACCGGGACGCTGTACATCGCCGAGAGGTGCGGCCCGCGCAGCCGCTGGGGGAGGGGCAAGAGAGGCGCAGCGTCTGGCTGCGGGTGCTATGGGGGAGCGAGCTGGAGGCGCGGAGGGAGCGCGCCCGGGGAGAAGACCTGGCGGGGGGCGGGGCAGGTCCTGAGTAGGGGAGATCCGGCGGGGCAGGGGCAGGCCCCGGCCCCGGCCCCGGCCCCGGGGAGGAGACTCTTGTGAGGGGCGAGGGAAAGCGGCTCTGGGGGAGGGGGTTTGTTTGCTCGGTATTCAGTCTCCTGCATTTGGAGCTTACTGCTCCTGCTGTCCTGGGCAGTGGGCGCTAATGCCCGTGGCAGATGTCTGCAGTGGCGCGTGTGTGTGTTGGGAATCCCACTGACACGCTGCACTGCGCTGCTCTGGGATGCTCGCTGGGCTGTGAGGCTCTCTGCTGTCTGAGAGCCTTTTGCCTGCAGCCCAAGCGCAGGGTGGGGCAGCTCTCCTGCCCTGCCTGACTGTTCCCGAACCTCCCACCTCTAGGCTCTCCCAGGACGTCTCTCCGTCAGGCCAGGGCTGTTTTCCTGCAATCTTGTCCAGAAAGCAGCTGTTCTGCATTTCTATGCATTGCTCTCCTCATTTAACTATGCCCTGCCTTGTAGAACTGACCTGGGGAGGTTAGAGCTTAGGAAAACTAGCCATAAGTACCGAAATCCAAGATATAAACTAGGTAATCATACAGCTTCCATTCTGTCCTGAGCAATGTAGCTAGGCCCAGCTAAGTTTTAGGTACAGATTAGGCCCAAGATATGTGCTGTCAACATTTATTATGCTGAGTGTGCCTTTTACATTGCTCTCAATGGACTTTTGTCTGAGGCTTACACAAATATTTCTCCTAGCTGTCTCATCCAGTGTGTTGGGAGGTTTCTACCAGAGTTATTTGCTAGCAATGAATAGAGTGAGCCAGTAAGCACACCAATTACATTATTGGAGTTCCATAATGTGGGAGAACCAGCTCTGCTGAGTACAATAAGGCTTTGGATTCAAGTACAGACTCAGTTAATTTACAGCTGTCAGTACTTAAAACCGAGAAAAGAAACAGCTTGCTGATCCTAATTAGAACAGTAATTCCCCACCTTTTTACATCCTGTTCTTCCTGATGATCCGTAGAAACTCATTAGTGCTCATTGGTGTAAGTTGTTTTATTTGTTATCCTTACCACAACTTTTGGACAATCTTATTTTGTGATTTCTTTGATGATCAAAACACATTACAAACTGAGGTATGAATCATACTCAAGGATCAGTGTCGCTATCTCTAGGGTACAATATATCAAGAGCATGTATCAATTCAAAGAGTGAAGGACCGAAAATGAATTTCACAGTATTCAGATTGAAACTGCAGCAGGAATTTATCAGCTATGTGTTATTCCAAGATGAAATTTGTCCAGCACACTTGGGCCGTGTCTACACTAGCCCAAAACTTCGAAATGGCCATGCAAATGGCCATTTCGAAGTTTACCAATGAAGCGCTGAAATACATATTCAGCGCCTCATTAGCATGTGGGCAGCCGTGGCACTTCAAAATTGATACGGCTCGTCCCGACAGGGCTCCTTTTCGAAAGGACCCTGCCTACTTCGAAGTCCCCTTATTCCTATGAGCAGATGGGAATAAGGGGACTTCGAAGTAGCCGGGGTCCTTTCGAAAAGGAGCCCAGTTGGGATGAGCCGTGCGGCGGCGAGCCGCATCAATTTCGAAGTGCTGCAGCCGCCCACATGCTAATGAAGCGCTGAATATGTGTTTCAGCACTTCATTAGTAAACTTCGAAATGGCCATTTCTAAGTTTTGGGCTAGTGTAGACGTAGCCTTGGAGTCAAATCCCATCTTTTGCAAAAAGTCTTATAGATCCTTTGACTGTAAGTTGTCTCATTTTAAGCAAAAGTATCTGTTAGCATAATGCTTGGACTTAGTAATCAGTGGGATGAGTGCTGCCTACAGAGTCTCTTCCATAGATGTTACTGTTTCTGTTTTGTTGAACTTCATCTACAGGGTTGTCACATAATTCAGAACTTTTTTTATTTTTTTTTTAATGTGACTTATTTATTTTCTAGTCGCCTGTCATGGTTAGATAAATCTGGACTGGGTTTCTCCTTGGACTATCCTACCATAAGTTTACATGCTGTCTCCAGGGACCTAAATGCTTATCCATGGGAGCATTTGTATGTCATGGTGAATGCCAAATTTGAAGGTATGGTATGTCTGTACTGCTATGTGTTTTTCTTCTTCCCTCTAGTGGCTCAGTAAACAGGTAACATGAAAACCTGCTCTCTGTGGAGATAATTCGTCACTTGAATTGTCACTCATGAACAGCAAGGAAATTGGGCTCGATGAATGTCAGGCTTTGTCCTCCTTTTTATTTCAAACACTCTACCCATTACTTTCCTTTTCTCATTGAAGCCTGAGTGTCCATGGATATTCTAGTCACTTTTATTGTCTCTACTCTGTCATTTTCTACTCTGTCTCTGGTCTTTTAAAATGTACAGCAGGAGAGTATTCCTATTAAATGTCAATTTGTATTTGTTTCTGCCCTCCTCATCCTTTTTAAAAAGAATACAAAACTAATGCGTTCCTTTGGTACTTCATGTCAATTTTCTCCATTGCTTCCTTTTGTTCTTCTCCCTCCCTTCCTCTACGTTGGAATGGGTGTTTGCATGCCTGCAAAATTTCACTAGAAGCCTTCATTTAGAATCCTTGTAAAATTTTTGCAGGTGTGTAAGAGCAGCTCATGTTATGAGGTTTATTACTGAATCTTTTAAGGCTGTCTCACAGGGGTTTTAAGCTGAATTAGGTTTATGCCCTTTCTTGTTTGTTCATGATCTAGAAAGGAGACCTGAAAGCTGTGGGTTTTTTAAGATTTAGAAATACCAGGTTTGATAAGTCTGTTCTTTCGGAAGAGTTGGGGATGGGGTGTTGGATCTTTTATATGGTGGACTTCTGGTGAAAGGGCATGGTGCTGAAATTTTTTAACAAGTATCTTTTTGCCATAATCCTCATTGTCCATTGACGTTAAATAAATGCTTCAAAAAACTAGGCTAACTAAAAATCTTTCCTCTTTCCCTACTCTCCAATCGCTTGCTTCAGTTTTTGGAGTATTAAATTATAACATTGCAATCTTTTACTTGTAATAATATGCTAATAAGTACTTTAGCAATCTTCCTGGCTAGACAAGATGTGTATTTCTCTTACAACAAATGTTTTTGGGCTGAGTCTTGAGCTACTTTGTTGAATCTTAAACAACAGTGTGAGCACAGTTAATTTTTTTTGCAAATTATCTTTTAAAGTCTTTAGTGCTTCCCTAAGAAAGAAGCTCCTAACGTAATAGTAGGTGAACATGGAAAATGCAGAGGGAAAGAGAGGATTTGGTAGCTAAAACTTCAAGTGCGCCAGCTTTGTTAATGTCTGTTTATGGTACATTGTAAGGAGCTTGTTAAATCAAGACAATCATTCAGTTGAGCCTTGTTCAGATAGCATGAAGGAGAAATGGAAAATGTATATATTTTTTTATTCCAGTTCCATAATTAGGGTCTTACAAAATTCACATTCCATTTTGGTCAGTTTCACATTCACATGATTTGAAACATTTAAATCTGAAATTTCACAGTGTTGTAAATATAGAGGCCCTGACCCAAAAAGAAGGGTTTTTTTTTTTTTTTGGGGGGGGGGGGGTGCAGGGGGTATCCTTCAGGTTATTGTAAGGGAGGTTGTGGTACTGCTACTCTTACTTCTGTACGGTGGTGATGGCACTGCCTTCAGAGTTTGGCAAGCAGCCGCTGCTGGCCAGGACCCTAGCTCTGAAGGCTGAGCTGCTGCTGCCATCAGCAGAAGGATGGTATCGTATTGCCATGCTTACTTCTATGCTGCTCTCTGCAGAATGGGGCCCTCTATAAGCAGTTGCTACTCTCCAGCTGCCCGGTTGTGAAGGCAGAGGCATAGAATTGAGCATGGTGTGGTATGGGATTGCCACCCTTAGTACTTATAATTGGAAATTATGCACATAGAGACAAAATTATATTGTGAACACAGTTGTTTTTAGGAAGAGCCTAGGTCTCGTTTCCTTGACCAGAATGAGATATGGTTTTTCTTAGTACTATGATGCCAGAGTACGGGGAGAAAAAAAACCCATCCCAATTGACATTGATCAGCGAAAATCAGACTGATTAAAAACAACTATCCCCGTGGAGATGAGTGCCTTTTTCTGTTATGATTGTTTTTAAAGTCATGCTATAAGCAGCATTTAGAAGAAGAGAAACCCTTGCTCCAGTGTGTGCAGAGTGGAGACCATTTACTAGACCCTTACTCTTTTGCAATATGATTGTAGCTAGAATCATTCTGATCCCATTAGAGACAGGGTCTTAGTCATTTAATTGGGCCTGCCTCTGCAAGGGCTGTCCTATAAATTCCTAAGGCGGTGCAGACAAGGACATTAGCTGTGTTTTGCCTGTGTTCTTTGTGATATAGGAGTCTGGTATGGTACTACTGTCGCTGCATTTTGTGTATTAAAAGAACATTTGGGTCAGAATTTGGGGAAATACAAATATTTAGATTTCTTTTAAAAACTTGAATTCTTTAGAGGAAGAGCCAAAAGAAGCTCCCATGGGTGAAGGGGAAGAGGAGGAAGACAGTGATGATGATATTGAACCAATTGCAGAATTCAGATTTGTACCCAGTGACAAATCAGCCCGTAAGTAAAGAATGATATAAAATGGTATAACTCTTTTTAATAAGAGGATGAAAGCCCTTTATGAAGACGGAGTTAAGCTGCCCCACTTTCTGAGGTAGGGATGTGATGCAGGTGGGGAATTAAGGCACAGAGAGGTCAAATGATACAACTCCCACTGCTTTCAGGTAACTACTAGACTTTCGCATTCCTAGAAGTAGTGTTAAGTAGATTATGCTAATTTATTGTCAGCCTTAGTATCTAAATTAGGGTTGGGGTGTGTTGGGCAGCCAGTTGTTAATGAAAACTCCAGTGCAGTTGCAGTATATAGTTGAACATTTTTAAGAATACCCAGGTTATAGCTGCTGAATATTATTTCTGAAAATAACCAGGCCATATCTGCAAATCTTAATTCATGTACAGTGCCAGTTTTCTTGTGTAGCAAAAGCATGCATCAACTACAGTTAGTTTAATTTTTTATAGTTCTCTCTCTCTGTGCCTGTAACTTTTATTGCCCATTTCTGAACCTCTTCTCATTTCACTCTCTTCCTTGAGATTCGGTGATTGGACCTGACCACAGTATTGTGGCTGAATAGTAATGCCCTTACTCTATTGCATGATTTCAGTATTTTTCTCATTTGTTATATGTCCCAACAATGTTTTTCTCTTTTGATTACTACTACTGCTAAGTGGGATGAAATTTTCCATAGTTGTGAAACCTAGGCTTTGGTTTTGGGTATTGACAGTGATTGTAAACTCAGAAATGCATAAGTTCACAAAAATAGTGGACTACTTCATTCTTATTCTCCTAGTTTTGTTAGGCATCTCTTGTATTTCTCATTCATCTTCAGTCTTGAGTAAGGAAAATTTTGTTTTGAATGCTGAATTTGTTGTTCTTCCCCATTCAATTTCAAATCATTCAAAAATATATTAACCTCCCAGTCCTAGCATGAGTTCTTGGGGCATCCCACTATTAACTCAAAACTGACCTTTTATTGAATAGTAACAAAGAGGAAGCTGTGCTAGTCTATACACTATCAAAACAAAAAGCAGTCAAGTAGCACTTTAAAGACTAGCAAAATGGTTTATTAGGTGAGCTTTCGTGGGAGAGACCCACTTCTTCAGACCATAGCCAGATCAGAACAGTTTGAAGAAGTGGGTCTGTCCCACGAAAGCTCACCTAATAAGCCATTTTGCTAGTCTTTAAAGTGCTACTTGACTGCTTTTTGTTTTGACCTTTTATTCTGATTCTGTTTTGCGTCTTCGATAGTTTCTAATTCATGCCAGAACTTTTCTCTCTTATGCTGTGATGACTTAATTCACCTAGAGACGATTAACGGAATTATATAAAAAGCAGTAACTTAATTTGCTTGCACGATAGTAGTCTTGTAGGCCATGTCTACACTAGAGAAGCATTTGTCAACAGAAGTTACTGTCGACAGGGAAATGTAGACAGAACCTCTGTCAACAGATTGCATCTGCGCAAAACTTGCTCTGTCGACAGAGAACTGCCAGACTGCACTGCCCTCTGGTGCCAGAAAGCAGAATGGCAGCTCTGCAAAGAGGACTGCTTTACAATCGGAAGCCCTCTCTGTTGACAGAAGTGTCTACACTGCACTTCTGTTGTCAGCACTATATCCACATATTGTTATGCCTCAAATTTTTGAGGGATAATACTGTCAAGGAAAATGCAGAATGTCGAGAATCTGTCGACAGAATGCTTTGTGTGTGGATGCTCCCTGAGTTATGTTGACAGGAGGCCCCTTCTGTCGACAAAACTCTCTAGTGTATACCCAGCTGTAGTGTATAGTATAATTTTTTAATTCAGTGGCTGCTTTAGTGAAGGAGAATTCTTATTTTCTTCTCTCTCCAATCTCCTCTCCTGCCCTGCAACCTCCTGAGTGCTGTTATGGGGCATTGGGTGGAGGCGTTCTGTTACTTGGCCCTTTCAGCACTCCTGGGTGCTGCCATATATGTGACAAAGATCCCTCCCATTCTTCAGATTTGTATTTACTATGCATCCCTTTTCTGGGGCAGGTATGTAGTGTTTGGTTAAAACAAATATCTTTTGCCACATACCTGCTAGTGTAGATCTGCTCTCTGTTTAATTTTGGGGAAAGTTCTGTGGTCTGGGTTATACAAGAGGTCAGACTTGCCTGATCACAATGGCCTTGGAATTGATGAATCGGTCATAGATGAACCTGTCATAGTTTGAACCGGGACATGAATTTTCTGGGTCATTATAGGGACTCTTCTGCATACTTGGCTTAATCTAATTCTTGACTCCCCCTCCCCCGCCCCTCTACTCTCTGATTTGCTCACCTTGATGATTTTTTTTCTGATTTGTCAACCTTGATTACTATTTTTGGTTCTCTGTGCCTTAAATATTGAGTCTGTTCTGGTATGGCTATGGTCTGAAGAAGTGGGTCTGTCCCACAAAAGCTCATCACCTAATAAATTATTTTGTTAGCCTTTAAAAGTGCTACTTCACTGCTTTTTTGTTTCATTAGCGTTGTTGACCAATGGGAGATTTCTGCGTGACTTGTTTTTACAGTGGAAGCTATGTTTTCAGCAATGTGTGAATGCCAAGCCCTACACCCAGACCCTGAAGATGAAGATTCAGATAATGATTATGAAGGGGAGGAGTATGACGTGGAGGCCCATGGTTAGTGACTTGCTGCTATTCAAATATCTACTAACGTTTTCGTACCGGGAGTCACTTTTAGAAAGCCATTCTATTGTGTACATGTGTTTTTAAACAAAGTTCCTTGGCTGTTACTGCTATCATCCACATTTCACAAATTTGAGTAATTTCTTAATACTGCACTTTTTTGTGGTGTAGAAGCTTAGAGAGGAACAAAAAATCACTTATTTCACATATTTTATATATTCACATAGGGTGCGTCTACTCTAGGAACTAACTTCAACGTTAACTTTGAAGTTAGGCACAACATCGAAGTGGCCAGCGGAGAGTCAACACGCATTTTCCCTTACTTCGAAGTTAACTTTAAAGTAGGAGGCCCAGCTTCGAAGTCCTTACTCCATTCCTGGGAATGGAGTAGTGCCCTACTTCGAAGTTTAACTTCGAAGTAGGGTGTGTGTAGACGCTCAACTTCAGAGTTGCTTACTTCGAAGTTATTTTTGTCCTGTAGACACAGCCATAGTGGATCTGTCCCACAAAAGCTCATCGCTCAATAAATCATCTGTTAGTCTTTAAAGTGGTGCATTTCTGCTGTTGTTTTTTTTCTTTTTTTGTCAGAAAATCACTAATTAGAGTGCAGACTGTTAGCTGGAATTCAGCAAAAATCCAACTACAGCCTTATTTGTAGTCACAAAAACATCAAGGTACTAACTGACAGCACCTTTCCCACTTCCAAGTCCATAAGCTAATGTGATTTCAGAACCTACTCTGTTTGATCCCTTTAACACAGTATAGTGGACTGTTAGTATATACACCCCATTACAGTTTCTTGACCCCTGTAGGACCACACTTTAGATATACCTTTCTGGTCTGACAGCTAACCATTGATAACTATTCTTTGAGTATGGTCTTTCAACCAGTTGTGCGCCCACTTTACAGTAATTTCATCAAGACCAGATTTCTGTAATTCGATTAAGCTTTACTAAAATCAGGTATGTCATATCTATTGCTTCCCTCCATATTCTAGGCCAGTAAATGCTGTCGAAATTGGATAGGTTTGGTGTGATTTGACCAATTTGTCCCATCTTCTGCCTTCTCATTCAGTCAATCCCGACTCCTTCCCTCTGAGATGAATCTCACAAGCTCTCTTCCTTAATCTACCACCCTCTCCCATTTACCTGCTTCCCCTTGCGACAGCCTCACATTCCATTTTTCCTATGCCCAACTACTTCAGACTTTATAATCACAGGTGCCCTCCCAGTGAGTGTTTGCATCTGTAATTTATTTTCTTTTAAATATGTTTTCATCATCTTCTGAATATTCTGGTGTAATCAGAGCATAAAAGAAACCTGACAGTGTTAATGAACATTTAGGAAAAATCTCTATTCCCAGACTTCTGCGGAGGATTTCTTCCCAGGTGTAGGCTCAGAGCAGTGATATTAAGCCCAATGAGATGTTCTCATCTTAATACCCCATAAAGTTGAATCCAGCCTGAAACAATAGCTCTGTGAAACGTGAATTGCTCCGGTCATGTCCGTGGATATACTTTTCCTCACTTCCAGTGCTAGAGCGTTTTTTGATACATCTGGTAGATCAATTCCCAGCTCTTCACATCAATCTTGGCAGTGTCTCTTTAGTGCCTACTCTGCTCGTATCCTTACAAAGTGGTCCGCTCAAAGGAACAGGACTCCTCATATCCCAGCTCATATGAAGAGAGGTGGGAGGGAGGGTTAGACCTAGTACAGATGCACGAAGATGCGCACATGACCTTGGAATGAATACAGGAAAGCCCATAATTCTCTCTTCCACACCAGCCAAGAAAGGCAAGCCCCCAACAGAACCTGGCTCCTATGCAGGGCACTGAAGGGGGTTGACCCTTCTCACCACCTAAAATGCTGCTCCCCTGCTATCAACCATTTGCAAAAATGAAAAGTAAAACTGACAGATTTTAATAATATGCCATTCTACCTTTTCTAGTTTCTGCTTAATGCTCTGTGCAATGTCATTAGCACCTCATTTAGCATGAGATGGTTTTGATGCACAGTAGCAAAATTTGTCTGTTTTAATTTGATTTTTTCCCGGTGGGCTAGTGTTTGCCAGGTAATCCTTGGTTGCAAGGATCTTCTGCACCTTTGTTTGGTTTGTATCTGTAAGTGATCAATTACCAGCATCTGTCGACTTAAAGGCTGTTGCTTGGTGAGTTATCCATATAGGGATACCTTTTGGCCCCAGATTTGGTCGAGTAATGGAAACCTGTGCTATTATGATGCACAGAAAATGTTAAGGAAGTCTGAGTTACTATGTTGAATTCAGAGCTTTTAGAGAACTCAGGCCTTAAACAGAAATCTGCCCTGAACTTTAACTAGCAGCTGGCAGCCCTGCTATAAAATGCTTTGCAGGAGTGTTGAGGAAAAATGTATTGATTGAAGCAGTTTGCAAATGAAAGAACAAAATGTTGTTCATTAGCAGTTCTTTTAAAAGCAGTTTAGACAGTGTATGGGTTTTTTTCCCTAAATTGTCCATTATTGTCATCAAGAGATCCGGCAGTGTAGTCAGTGCTGTTAAATCCTTTTCAGTTTGACTCATACTTAAGTGTTTAACAAAGCCCACCTGGCTAATAAGTTCATGTAACCTGGCCCATGTCTGGAAGTCTCTTCTTAAATTGGTTTGGTTTCTTGTAGGGACTTGGCTGTGCTTATGACTTCATATCTGCTCAGTACAAATTTGTCTTTGCAGAACGAGGACAAGGCGATATCCCTTCCTTCTACACGTATGAAGAAGGATTGTCACACTTAACGTCAGAGGGTCAAGCCACTCTGGAGAGATTAGAGGGCATGTTAGCTCAGTCTGTGAGCAGCCAGTACCACATGGCTGGAGTGCGAACAGAAGATTCAGCAAGAGAGTTTGAAGGTGAGACATGCCCCTTTCCACCAAACTACATGTAGTAGGTTTCATGATCCTTGCTGCTTGCAGCTTTTTGTGGCAGTAGCAATAGTGAAATTTCAAGTGAGCAATAATGTCATAAACTTCTTCATGTGTTGAGGAAAAAGAAGCAGTTTTCATGGCATAAATGGTGAGTAGTAATTGAAACATTTAAAAAAAATAATTTGGTGTCTAAGTGTTTCCATAATTTGCAATACCTACTTTGTAGATCAATCACTGTTACGACCTTTGTCGATGCAACGTTAGCAATCTGAAGACAAATATTAGGAAAAACGGTGGTGGGTTGGAGTTCTGGGCTAGTGAACTGTTGGCTGTTTTAGCTTAAAAGGCTAGTACCGCTTGCTTTTTCATGGTCAAAATTTATAGTGTGTGTGTCTGATTACAGGCTTGCAGATCAGGTAAGATATTTAAGAGTTTCTGAATACTTAACTGAAATTATGTAACCAAAATCTCCTTTTTAAAAAGAAGTTATGTTAAACTATGTTCTTCGTCCTTCCTTTTTCCAGCTGAGCAAAGCAATATGGTGAATAGGTATATGCATTGTGTTGCAGAGATTGTTGACAGAGATTAGTGACTTTTCTTAGCTTGAACTCTGCATTTTCTTTCTTTTTATAGATTAGCTTTGTGTGTTCCACCAGTTTGTGCTTTAAAGTGTATTTGTATGGAAGCATTTTTATATAATCTCATTTGTTCTTGTGAAATCTGCCTTCATCTCAAAGTTCAGTCTGGATTTTGAACCCAAAGTTCTAGATGGACCATGTATATATAGCACAGCTTGCAGCTCTTCTTAGCACAACGAAAAAGCAGTCATGTAGCATTTTAAAGACCAACAAAATAATGAATTGGGTGATGAGCTTTCGTAGGGCAGACCCGCTTCTTCAGATGTGGATCTCCAGATCTGAAGAAGAAGCGGGTCTGCCCTACGAAAGCTCATCACCCACTACATTATTTTGTTAGTCTTTAAAATGCTACATGACTGCTTTTTTTTTGTTTTGTGAAGATACAGACTAACACGGATACCTCCCCGTGACTAGTCTTAGCAGGCCTTCCTTGATCTTGTTGGCTGTTGCTCTGTTCTGGAAGGGTGGGCTGGCTTGAGTTTTGCTTAGTTCTGTGCTAGATCCTTGGCTGCAGGTCTTCTGAGTTTTTCTGGGATTTCCTGACACTCTGCAACCAAAGGGACTAATTCTGACTTTGCTCAACAGCAGGGGGTGAGGGCACTCCAAGTTTGTGATCAGTGGCCAAAGGCCACAGTTTTTAATATAAGCGAAGGGTGTACAGGATTTGGGACAGAAGATGGATAGGAGATTGGGCTGCAGGAGGTGGTGTGGGGTCTAGGAGGGAAATGTGATATGAGGCAGAGGTGCAAAGGGTTTGGGTTGTGACCTGGAGCAGGGAGTTGGTGTGCGGGGGGGTAGATTACCAGCTGCAGGCTCTAGTTGGGATGCATTTACTGTCTCCTGACCCATGATCCAGTAGGGCCATGGTGCAGTCTGCCTGCTGCTGTGTCCGCTCAAAGTGGCCAGCTGCTGGGACCAGTGTGTGCATCTCTGCGCTGCACATCCTTAGGGGCTGAGCTCTCCATGTGCAGTGTGTATTCATAAGTATGGGCCAGGCAGCTTTCTTTTCTCAGAAACTGGTCAATGTGAGCTGCGAGGATTGAGCGAGGGGTGAGGGCAGCATGCAGAGACCCCCATCCTCAAGGGGAGTGTGCTGCACCGAGATGCACACACTGGTACCAGCAGCCAAGTGCTGAGTGGCGTATGGGGGCATGGCATGCAGGGAGCCTGCCTGGCTCATTGGGTTGCAAGACATTGGAGTTCCAGAGTATCCAGCTCACTTCTGCTCACCAGGATGGATTTACGTGGGTGACTAATGAGAATGAGCAGAAGTTCTCAGAATAGGCACAAGACTGAATTGAGTTAGTTTCACACAAAACCATACACACCAGCAATGTTATGCTTTCTAGTCTTGTGTTCATCTCAATTGCATGAGGGGTTTAATGTTCAAATTTGTGAACCAAATAAGGATTCTTGCTTTAAAAAAAGTTCTTAACCTTTCATCTCTTTATTATGTGCAATTTAGTTACTTGTAATTGTCCAGCTGATATTTTAAATAGGAGTATAGCCAGGATTTGGTGGCATAGGTCTGGGGAGTTTTCAGGTTGCCTAGAATGCTGTCAGCACCATGTTTTGTATTTTCTGCATCACTAATCTCTCGCCAGCAGAGGGCACTAACTTGATGTCACAGTGTGTTCAGCTGGTGAGTGCTGCAGAATTTCATTGTCTTGGCTTTGTTTTCAGATGGAATGGAGGTGGACACAGCACCGGTGGTTGCAGGGCAATTTGAAGATGCAGAAGTTGACCACTGAGTAGGATGTGTGCTATACTGTAAGCTTAAAATTTTAGATTTTTACTTTCTTCAGTCCTGCAGTGCCATATGCTTTTGTTTTTTGATGAAGTGAGAATTGTCCACAAGTCCCTGTGTTAAATTACTTTTGCAGCCATTGAAAGTTTTATCTTCCATCAAAATGAAAATAGCAACTTTGAATAAAATTGTTTATTAAAATACAGAAAAGCGTTTAACTGTAAAATGAACGGCCAGATTAGGTTTAGTTGCTGTCTTATTCAGGCACTGACCTTACACACTTCAAGGAAAGGTAGATTGCCTGATGTTAGATCTAGATCCATTGGTCACATGAATTGTTTCATCTCATTGTTTCTTGGAAGCAACACATACATTGCTGTTACATTATTGTCCCTGGTATCCATTGTTTCCACCCTTAATATGCAAGATTCCCCACACCTTCCAAGGGGCCAGAATGTTTCACTGTGCCGGGTCCAACTCTTTTACATTGAATTAAGTGGAACAGGAATTCTTCCTTTTGGTTTTCAAGCTATCTGCTGTGGGGGTGTCATTGAAAGCTTTCAGCTTGGAGCAGCTCTAGAAATATTTGTCAGATGTTCCCATTTTGGTATTCCTTCTGATCTGTTTGTTAGTGGCCGAACAAGGTGTGGCAGTCTTTCCCAGCCAGAGTTTGGAGGGAGGGGGCAGTTTAATCTGGGAGCAGACGAGAACTGATTTCTGACAGAGACACTCTGCATTGGATCCCTGCCCATGAAAGCTTATGCTCCAAAATATCTATTAGTCTATAAGGTGCCACAGGACTTCTTGTTGTATTGGGTTTGTACAGCTCCATGAAAGTTGCTTGCCTTCCAGCTTCCACAGCATCCATTAAGGTAGCCAGTCCTAGGAGCAGCTTGTATGTGCAGGCAGCAGTGCGTAGACTTTAGCATCTCTGGCCTGCTTATTCTAGAAGTAAGAACAAAATCCTGCTTCAAGAAGCCACCATTAGACAGTCTTACTCCAAGCCATGTGTCACCTTCTGGGGAGTGGTGGTGAAAAGGAGCAGAACAGCAGAGCAAATTGAAAGTTAGTACAAAAAAAGCCAGGAGAAGAGTCTAAAGAAGGAAAAGTGAAAGTGAATCAAAAATAATTTACTTAATATAGGAAGCAGGCAGCTGCTCCAGGAGGGGTCGCACAAGGAGGAGGCTGAGAATCACTATGGAGTGCTGGTGTCCAGATTTTCAATATATATCTGGTTTCCCTCTTCTCATCTGCCACTGTTTATTCTTCCTGTGTCCTTGTACATCTGAATCTGTACTTCCTGCTCTCTGGGGACTTTTGAATGTCCTTATGTCCTTCTGTCACATACTGGTCCTTAGAGGATTGGCCTCGAGGTATGCTTTCATTCACTTTCTCTGCTGGAGGCGTTTGGCCTCTCTTGTTCTTTGCCACTCAGAAGTTTGTAACAAGGCCCTGGCACCATCTTGGAGCACTGAATGGCTCAAAGAGGCGCTATTTTGGGTACTATGAAGATTTTAATTACTCTGCCATCTATGCCCAGATTCCTTGCTCTCTGTTAGGGATACCCATGACATCTGCACCTTGAAAAGGTCTGCTGTTATTACCATAGAGCTGTGTGTTCCCTCCAGTACCTGTCAGTTCATAGGTTACGAATCCATCTGCCACATCTAAAGGCAGATTTCCTTTGTGGTAATATCACCACAACCATGCCACTTTCTATAGTAGTAACCACCAGATGATCATGTTGTAAGCTGAGCTGGATCAGGGTTGGTTAGAAGTAGAATTGGAATCCTCTAAGAATGCCCTGGAAATAGTATTGTAGAGTTTATGGGGTTTGGAGTGTGATGGTAAAGTTCTGTGTCAATTTCCAAGATTCTGGGGGAGAAGAGGGGTGTGTCTCGGCTTTCTCTTTGTACACTCCCATAGCACTGTTTGAAACAGCTGTATGTGAAAGCACCCTAGGGAACCTTTAGTTTACATGGAACAATTAGTGTGCAGTGCATTTGTGTGCTTTGGAATCCCCCACCCCAGTCCACATTACTGCTTTGTCACAAGCCCATAGGTACAAGCCAGGGACTATATAAAGAAACTGAACTAAGAATAGGGCAAAGTCACCACAGATTGAGAAATCAGTTCTCATGCTGGGTGGATAAACACTGATTTAATTTTTTATATCTGGGTGTTTTATTGGTATGTATCAGTTAAAACCTAAAATTAGAAGCTTTATATTGTGGTTGTTCTTTTCCTGGCAAAACACACCCTTCATGCTATGTTATAGTGTCTTCAGTTGGTGGGAACTCTTCCTGAGCTTATACTGTGCATACCCCAATATACTGTTACAGAACAGTGTGTTGCCGGAGTTAATTGGTTATGCTAATCTTGCTTCCTGTCTTAAACTGTGTTAGTGTGCAGTTAACCAGCTGTTCCTGTTAAGTGGTGGATGAAATGAATTCTGTATATAGTGCTAAGTATTATGTCACTGCGTAAAGCATTTGAGAGCCTTTGGTATGAAAAGCCCTGTAATGAATGGGTCACCAGGTTGGTTTGCTGATGTAATTTAACTTTGTTCAAAAACAAGAAATTATAAAGTAGCTTCCAAGTAATCACAGAATGTGTGTGAAGAACAATCAGTTCTTCGTTGTCTCTGCTAATCACCATGCTAACAACTTTATGGCTTGTTGGTTACTGTAATAAAGAGGAAGTTGGAGATTTTCATAGTACGCTATGGAGCAAATCATTTTAGATTTGATTCTTTTTAGTTTGCTTAACATTTCAAGCAGACTGAGCAAACAGTCTGCAGGAACATCAGGTCTCAGAGATCCTTTAGAAAGCAATGAACCGCCATGCCTCCAAAGTGACCTCCTCCTGTGAAACTATTGTTGCATGTCACTGTTCATTACACAAACAAGATGTGACAGTTGCCTGACAAAGCTCTTGGAGACTTGTTGATGATGGCAAGACTAAGTACAAATTTCACACTTAAAGGGCAGTTTTTATTTATGCTGCTTACAAAAGTTCACATTTTGTTCACATAATTTTGTGTATATTAAACTGGCAGCTCTTGGACAATCTTTCCTTACCCATACACACATTCAGTAGTATGCTTATAGGGACTGATTTTTATTTTTTTTTTCCAGACCAATTGAATAGTCAAAACTCCCACTGGACTCCATGTGAGCTGCGGGTCTCCAGACCTTCTGACAATCAGGCCTGGGATGTGTTGAGATGAATAGTTATCCCATGCTGTTGTTAGCAGCTGTTCAGAGACTTCTTTGTAAAGATTTATAATTTCTTTAATGACAACTATCTAAACCCCATGTCTTGTATCTTTCAGATTCCTCTCGTGGCACTTCCAGAAGAAGCTGTAAAACTGACGGCATTGCAGTGACTATTGAGAATTCTCTTTATTAACTTCTCTATTAATGACCTAAGCATGGACATATACGTCTGTAAATGCTTTTATAGATGTGCTTAAAACAGAGTTTTACATTTCTGCGACCACTGTGGGGGTTTTTATGTAAAAGATAAAACGCCTCTTGTCTCATGCTTGAATAGGGCTAATCATGGCTTGTTTCTAGGAAGCCTGTGTCGGAATTCTGAGAAATAAGAAACAAAATTGTAATTAGAAGAGAATTCTAGGTTGTCCTAGAATTTGTCCATATTTTTGTATCTGTTTATCCATTGAGTCAACCATGTGTGATAGAAACAAAAGTTGGTAAAGAAAAATAAGGTCAGCTAAGGTTGCAAAACAAACTAATTTTTAACTACCCAAGTAATTGGCTTTGTGTTCAGGTCTTTTGTCTGTCATTTTTACGGACAGAGTTTGGGCGAGGAAGAGACTAGAGGGAAGTTCCACGGATGAGACTTGTTTCATCTTTGTAATAAACATAACAAAATTGATTAATAAACTTAGACTTTTGTATCTCACAATCCAGGCTTGTGTTGCAGCCTTCAGTGATTTTCTTTGGAAGACCCATCAAGCTGCTCAGGGCTCTGGGCAGCTCTCATTTGTGGGGTTTTTTTGCAGGATGGAAGGGGTAGTACTATAGTGCATCCCTTAAAGGGGATGTTTTCCTTGAACCCATTGTAAGTATTGTCAACATACAGGATTTTGGCACTATTGTAACAACACTGATGCAAACCCCCATGATCAATGCACTGGACTAAGGTATGGTACATCTTCATCATGATTTACCCTGGGTTTAGGAGATTCTGACTGCCTTGAGCAATGCACAGATCCATGAAGCTGCCTCTCATCCTGCTCTGTTGCGTGCTCTGATTTGTTAGTAGGTAGTCTTCTGCCAGGTAATCTCTCCTTCCCCTAGTCTGCTCCTGAGGGAATTCTGCATACGTGCAATGGCACAGAATGCGTGCCTCCTGCAGATTTCTTTGCTTCCCTGCGGCAAAATGACTTCTGCTGGGGAAGCAAAGAGAAGCCATGAGAAGGGTCATGCACCTCTCCCCAGTAGAGCCAGCAGGTCACTTCCATCTCCTGGAGCAGGTGATATAGTCGTAAGTCACTCCTGGCAGGGCACTGGGTGGTAGTGAGCGAGACTCTTGCTGTTGTGACACACTTGGTGTGGAAAGGCAAGGCTCTGAGTGTTTCTAAGGAGGTAGCCATGGGGCTCTGTCCTCTCAGTGAATAATGTAGCAGCCTGCCTGCTTAATGAATTGTTCCCATTGTTCTTGGTGAATTCCCCAGCAGTCTAAAACTAGTGTTAAAATTGCCAGAGTAGTGCAAAGGACAGTATGGCTTTGTCCCTAAACTACCATCAGCATTCATGAGACCCGGTCTAAATTTTTGGGACTGAAAACATTTCCTGTCAAAATGTGCCCCATCAGCTTATTGCTGCTGACATTTTTGGAGGTGGTCAGTAGCCAGTATAACTGTTCAATTCCTCAACTTTCATTTTGCTCTGCAGTTGTCTGCGATGTAGCACTGAGCATGTAGTTGCATGGATTTGTCGACTAATAACTAGAAATGAATGGTCAGACCTGGCAATATTAGGTGGAGTTTGGAGATTTCCTCCAATGCTTCCCATTCTTCATTCATTGTATTGTAGTTTTAAATCAATTAAATTACCAAATTAATTGAAGCCAGCATGGTAGTTGTTCAGACAAGTAAATTTGCAAAATTGTTAGTACTTTGGGGCAGAATCTCCCTATGAGTAATATTCACTTAACTAAAGCATGTGTGTCTGAAGTTCAACTCCATTCACCTCAAGCTGTTCTGAAATCAGCCTGAGAACCTGTCAGTCACAGCCATTCCCCTCTTAAATTTCCTATAAGAATTTATGCCACCTGATTATTTGATGTACACTACTGAGAATTTCTTGATCTGGCTCTGCCCTCTCAATGATGTGCTTACTGTGGGATACCAGATAACATTGTCACTGGTACAGTATACAGAAGGTGCATTAGTTACGGCTGTTCTTTGTAGACCATTCTTAGGAAAAATTCAGTACAGTTAATGGTTAACTATTATAAACAGTATACTGTGTAGTACAAGAACCTTTGAGGATGATTTTAAGATTGCTGATGCGTCTTTTATAGTCTGTTACAGTAAAAGTTGTCCTAGTTGGAAAAGAATAGGGTCTATGTAGATAAAGAATACAAGCAAGTATGTGGAAATTGTGACAATAAATTGCATTAGGTGCTGTTAAGGAAATGGGCTAATATGCTTTTGCAACTGAGAATTATTTGATAAGTCATGGAGAATGGGAAAGGCACAGAAGGCTGCAGAAAAGGAGAGAAGGTGCCAGACTTCAAAAAGGGGAAGGGTTCTGGCAAATAATTCAGTTGTCTGTTCCTATGGAGTTTTGTAACTTTCCCCTATTTGTATTTGTTTACCTCCAGTCATTGTGAACCGGTGCTGAATGCTGTTTAACTGACATGAATATTAAATTTGTTCATGATCTGACAAATGTGTTATGCCTGTTTTAGAGATGGAGAAATTGAGGCACCAGGAGGTTAGGTAAAGTGCCTTTATATCGTTGAGTCAGTGATACATTTGCAGATAGAAATTAGAAGTCCTGATTCTGTGTCTGCCGCCACCTAGCCAGCAGGAAAAAGTCAGTGACCATGATCACATCAGATATTCCTGAAGGAATTCTGTGCCTCTGTACATTTTTGCAGAACTTAATGTTTGTGCAGAATTTCCCTACTTCTCCCCACAGAAATGGGCTGCAAAGATGTTGGTCGCCAATAGGGGCAGCTGGACCCAGCAGAGCCCACCTCATGAATAGACAGCCAAGCCAATGGTAGGAAACTGGAAGGTTTCCAGCAATTGCAATTCCCATCTCACCCTGAGTGAAGGAGGTATGGTGTGCAAGAAACTCTGAAGACTGGGACCCAGCATCAGGCTGTTTCTCTGAGTCCCTGGGCTCTGGAAGGGTAGGGTTTGTGCATAACTGGAATGGGGGAAGGCCTTGCAGCTGACCTCATGGTGAGGCAGTCAGTGTCTAGGCTGGGTGGCTGTGGCTGGGCTTGGGAGCAGGGGAAAGGGTGTGTTTTTATGGTTTTGGGGGAGGCATATGCGTGAGTGTCTGGCTCCTGTAGCTGGGATCAGAGGGAGTGGGCTGAGAACCAGGAACTATAGTTTGTAGGAGTGTTTTTTTTTGCTTTTTTTTTTTATAAACTCTACTCCTGGGGTAATTTTGTCTGTATTGTTACAGACCATCTGGCTGACAGGTATTCCGACAAATAGTTGTTTTGATACTTGTGTTTGACAAATAAAATGTGCAGAATTCCTCTGGGAGTAAATGACATTAACCCAAATTCTCTGCTAGTGAGACATGGTAGAGCTTAATTAAAGATGACAAGGAGTCCTGTGACACCTTAAACACTTGTTTGGGCATAAGCTTTTGTGGGCGAGGACCCACTTTGTCAATGCATCTGACACAGTGGATCTTTGCCCATGAAAGCTTATGACCAAAATAAATCTGCTAGTCTTTAAGGTGCCACAGGACTCCTTATTTTTTGTGGATACAGACTAAGGCCTGATCTTCACTAGGGCTTAATTTCAAAATACAGCATCTTATTTCAAAATAAGAAGCTGTGTGTATACACTATAAGACCTGCTGCTTTGAAATAACAGGTTACTTATTTCAAGTACTCCTGCTGTATTCAGAAGCCAACAGAGTAGTTAAAAAGGCTGTAAAACAGGACAAAAAGAACTTTGTGAAAAACCTTGCACAACAAGCCGAACAAGCTGCAGGACAGAGAAATTTGAAAGCGCCCTATAACATCACTCAGAAGCTAGCTGGGTCACAGCGTACAATGGATCAGCCAGTATAGGATAAGGAGGGGCGTATGCTAACAAACGTAAGTGAGCAGCTCAGCAGATGGAAGGAACACTTTGAAGAGCTACTGAACTGCCCTGCCCACATGGAATGCCCCGAGTTACCACCTGCAAACATACCATTGCAAATTAACAGCAGTAGACTTACAAAAGAAGAAATCAGAAAAGCCATTGCCCAGCGGAAAAGCACCTGGTCCAGACAATATCCCTTCAGAAGCAATCAAGGCAGGTAGTGAGACATCAGTCAACATGATATATAATTTGGGACGCTGAAGAGATCCCACAAGACTGGAAACATTGCTACCTTATCAAGCTTCCAAAGAAAGGCAACCTGAAAGAATGCAAGAACTGGCGGGGCATCACATTACTGTCTGTTCTAGGAAAGGTGTTCAACAGGATTCTCTTGGAGAGAATGCAGATAGAAATCAATAGACAGCTCAGGGAAGAACAGGCCGGCTTCTGAAGCAAGAGATCCTGTACTGACCAAATAGCAACTCTTGAGTGACCATAGAACCGTCGCTCAGGTGGACCTTGCCCCTGAACACAACCTTCATAGACTTTGTCCGAACCAAGGCCTGTAGTGTATGCTTGGAGATCAGGGTTAGGCATCAGATACTATCACTTGGTTGCCATTGTAACCTTTCTTCACAGCGAGGTCAACTGTAACTTTGGCATGTCCCACACCATCTACCCAGCTGTGAGGGAGCTGCAGGTAGAAGTACACCTGTGATAGGGCTCTGAAGCCACATGTGGCTCTTTAAGGATTTCTTTGTGGCTCCTGACACAATAATTGCAAAGTTGTTTTTTTTAAAAAAAAAGCCCTCGTGATTATTTTCAATAAACGGTGAACATCTAAAGCCCAACAATGAACAACTCATATGTAAATAGCAAATATGTGATCTCAAAACTTTGGGTAACTCCCCCTTTCATATGTGCAGTACATTGTGGGATATGATACTGTGTCTACGGTTTGATCGTGTCGATAATAGTCTTCATTTTGAAAAGGAAGCTTGCGACATTCTGCTGTGAAGGGCAACACACAGAGAAAACTGAAATTAAACATGAAGTAAAATTGGCATAATTAAAGTGGGTTTGGGAGTGAAAGGAAGACGGTACAAACACACAAGTAAAGCGTGAGGAAATAGAATATGTAAAAAGTTAGTGAACGTCCTGCAGTCAACATGTATCCTGTTACAAATCTTGTGTGTGCTGTTCTTAAAATAAAGGTTACAAAAAATATGGTTTGACATTATTTATGAAGGCCTATCTCCTATTCACGTGCACTGCTACTCTTGCATTGTTTTCACCAAATTTGAAAAATGGCTTTGATGGGAAACTGTTTAATCTTGCAAGGCTGAAAGCTAAGTCTAAGGTATGGGAAGTCCTCATCAGAGACATGCTGTTTGCAGACGATGCTGCTGTAGTGTCTCACACAGAAGACCAGCTTCAAAAACTGCTGGATCAGTTCTCCAAAGCGTGCAAGGACTTTGGGCTTACCATCAGCCTAAAGAAGACAAACGTAGTCAGTCAGGATGTTGCTGAATCCCCATCAATCAGCATTGACAACTATACGTTAGAGGTCGTCCACGAGTTCATTTACCTCGGGTCCACCATCACTGACACCCTGTCGTTGGACACTGAGCTAAATAGGAGGATCGGAAAAGTGGCCACAACTCTGTCCAGACTCAGTAAGAGAGTGTGGAATAACAACAAGCTGTACACACACCAAAATGCAAGTCTACAGAGCCTGCATCCTCAGCACCCTCCTTTATGGCAGCGAGACTTGGACCCTGTATGCCCGCCAGGAAAAGAGGCTGAACGTCTTCCACTTGCGCTGCCTCAGGCGCATCCTTGGAATATCATGGAAGGACAGAGTGACCAACACCGCCGTCCTCGAGCAAGCTGGAATCCCAACCATGCACACCCTCCTCAGGCAGCGTCGGCTCCGCTGGCTTGGCCACATCCACAGGATGAATGATGGAAGGATTCCAAAAGACATCCTGTATAGTGCGCTAGCCTCTGGCAAAAGACTCCCGGACGCCCCCAGTTGCGCTACAAAGATGTCTGCAAGAGAGACCTCAGAGAGGTAGACATCGAGCTGGACAACTAGGAAGAACTAGCAGACGACCGCAGCAGATGGAGGCAGGGGTTACACAAGGGCCTTCAGAAGGGCAAGATGAGGATCAGACAGCTAGCAGAGGAGAAGCGAGCGTACAGAAAGCACACTAAGGACTTGCCAGACACCCACCACATCTGCAAGAGATGCAGCAAGGACTGTCACTCTCGTGTGGGTCTTCATAGTCACAGTACACGCTGTAAATGAAGTCCTCAATTGAGACTATAAAGGGTGCGATCCATAGTCTATGCAGACTGAAGGATGCCTACTACTACTACTGCTATTTTGTTTGCTGACCCCTGACCTGGGAGGACCTGATGACTTGCCTGCACTCCTTTGTCAAGGGATTTGAGGTGGAGCACTGGGATTGGGTCACTGACCTGTGCCAAGCTGGTGCGCAAGCAAGACGTCATGTACTCCTCATACACCATGTAGCTGGCATGTCTGGTGGCTTGCATGGAGCAAACCACTGGTCACCCCTTCTCTCTCCCTCCCTGGACTCCCCACCTAGACACCCCAGCGACTGCTGTAGCCCAGAACCATGGGGCGATGGAAACCCAAGGGCAGCTGATGCCCCCGCAGCACCCCAGGGGCTTGTGCTACTCCCAGCCCCATCCCAGTGCCTCCTCCATTCCAGGGGATGTGGAGGGGGTTGCTTATCAGCAGGAGTGCCAGGACCTGTATGAGCAGGGCCTGCAGACCATGCTGCGGTGTCCTGCTAGGGTATGGTTCCCCAAACTGAGGGGCATGAAGGAATTCCATGGGGCACCAGGCAACCCAGACCCCCTTTGTTATTCCCCTCCACCCCAAGAAAGAGACTATCTTTTGCTTCCAGCCCCTGGCATTTTGCATGGGTTACCTGGTGCATCCTCTACAAAAAGCAGGCAACCAGTGAAGACCCACATGGAGCTAGCTGGCTCTGGCAAAGGTGAGTATGGGTTGGGGGAGGAGGAAGAGGATGGGATTAGATGTGGGGCTGGGGGTGCTTGGCTCAGGGGAGAGGGATGGGGTAAGAGCCAGGGGCTAGTGGCGCCTGGCTTTCGGGGAGAGGAGGGGCTCAGGCAGGAGGCTGTCAGGCCCCAGCAGCATGTCTGGCAGTGGGCCCTGGCAGTGCAGGGTTTGGGCAGGCGGCTGCGGCACAGCAGTGCAGGGCCCCAGTATCTGATGAGCAGGTGGCTGGCCCTGACAGCATGGGGCTTGGGGAGCTCAGGCAGATGGCTCTGGCAGTGCAACGCTCAGGCAGGCGGGCAGCTTTGGGGGCTGGCATGAGGCTCAGGCAGCTGGCCAGCTGGGGTACAACACCAGGCGCCTGCAAGGGGCCACGAAAAACTATTTGTACTTATTTTTATAATGTTTTTATATCAAGTTTGTGTGTATTTTAAATTGCTAATTTAATTTTTGTTAAAAGGTGGGATGGGGGGCATGAGGGTTTATCAGAAATCAACAGGGAGGGGCCTGATGCATGAAGTTTTGGGAACCACTGTGCTACAACATGCAGGCAGCTTGGCAGTACTGTGCAACGAGGTGAAGCCTTTGGTCCATCAGTGTGACTATTTTGCAGCTGCTTTGGCTCCATGGTGTGCATGCTGCTGTGTCTGCAAGGGCAACCAGAGCCCAGGAAGTTGTGTGCCCATTGCATCTCTTTGATCCTTGGACAGAAGCTCCTGGAAGCATGTCACAGCTTGTCTTACCCAGAAGCCACAAGAAGTATCTGCCCTCCCCAGAGTGCTTCAGGAAGCTCTAAGTCTGCAGCAGGTTCCATTCAGTGTGGATGTGCTACTGCTGAATAGCTGGTAGTAGTGGTGGCTCAACTGATCACAAATACTGTAGTCTCAGAAAGTTTGCTGGGTAGCAAACTTAAAAAAGCACAGAAAGCCAGGAATATAATACAAATAAAATGCCTGCTACTGTAAAAGAGCTACAAAAGCAGTGGAATGTAGTAAATTCTATCTAATCTGCATATGTTATAGATACAAAGGCTTGCTGTGTAACTTTGGTAGGCCCTCTCCCCACCCTCTGTCTTTGAGCCTGGTCCTCTCATGTAATTTGGTTTTATGCTAAAAAAATAAACTTCAGTGATGAGCTTAGAATCGGCTGAGCTCTTGAAAACCAACAGAGCCACCACTGTCACAGGGCAAGTTAGAGGGTTTGTTTTTAAGTTACTGAATACAGAAATAAAGCAATGAATGTTGGTGCATGGGGTGGTCCTGGACAATTAGGTTAGTCATTTCATCTCAGTCAGTTCTAAATACATGTATTTAAAATGAAAGGAAAAATATACACGAAGATTTTACTGAGCACAAAACATTATTAAAAACAAGTTTTCAGAAAAAATTAACAATATAGAATTTGTGTTCAGAACACTTGCAAAATAAGATCTTAAGTATCTGTTCAGTAAGGCTTAGGTCATTCAGTACCAAGTACTGTAGTTCTATAGTGCAAAAACTAAATCCAATTTGTTCTTGCAGCAAAATGAGGTCTGCTGCATGATCAAGGCTAGGAATTTCTATTTCAGTGTTTTGAAAGATTTTATTCATCCACAGTTTAATATTTCAGAAATACTGATAATATATTTTTGCCTCGTGGGCAATTCGACGCACCATCCCTTAAGTAACCTTGGCGTAAATAGATTTTGTTTAAGATAGTTCTCAGTAGCAGTTGCACTTTACCAGAGGACAGATTTAAAATTTGTAAGGAAAGTATGAGAGGAGCAACAAATCTGCAAACAGAGCAATATTTCAGGTCTATACTGATAATTTACTAACTTCTAATCTTGTTTAGGTTACAGCTCAGAGTTCAGTTTTGCACGTCTCACTTTTTTTGTTTGATTTTAAGTGGATGAGTGGTGTGTCACCTCTTTTGTCAGTCATCTTAAAGATTCCAGAAATCCCTAGCAAATAAAAATCATGTCAGACATTTCTCTGGTTGTTCCTAAATGTGTTGTGTTATCTGCTGGAAGAAAGGGAACAGGGCTTTGCAATATTTGCAGATCTGGACTAATGCAGACAAAGTATGCTGAAGAGATTACATTAGTTTTTCAGCTTTTATAGTTTACTAACACAGCCTTACTAGGGTTGGCTCTGAAGTAGGACCATCCCTCATCTTAAGCTGGAGGAAACAGTTTAAATAGGATTAACAGCTGAGATGCTAGAAGACTATTTGTAACATCTTGCATATGCACAGCTATTTAAAACAGAGAATTCAAAATGTGCTTATCTGTAACAGTATTACTTGCTGTGAAAATTAACCAGATTGGTGGTAGGCAAAATACCTAGTAACATTGGTAAAATATTCACCCTAGGACAGTTTAAAGTCTGGGTGGGGTAACTGATTCATTATCTAATAGTGCTAAATCTCCTGACTGCTTTGTAAGAGTCTTGTGCTTTGGTATTAGATATGTATAAAACCTATAAAATGTACCCACCCCTTTCAACTTCTTTAAACATAACTAGAGAAACACAACCAGTTCATCTAAATAAAATTTTAATCTAAATTATGATTGAGATGAGAGGGGCAAAGAGTTTTCTATGTTAATGGTACTATAACAGCACATGCAGAGAAATGGCCTGTGACAATGCAAGCTACTGTGGAATGCTCAGGACCTGAGGGCTGTCATCACCACGAGCAAAGGTGTACTCGGGCTAGTTAGGCCTGGTAGTGTGCAGAAGGGGTATATTTTCTGAGGCAGCAGAGGTGCTCTGCTAGTTATTTTTGTATGGTAGAGTTCTGCTCTCTGGAAAAGAAAAGTAGTAAAGCCTGAATGTAACCATTGAGAAACTCTACAAGAGGCAACAGAATAGCTAATAATTCAAGCTCTCTGAGTAGTCATCAGAGTATGCTGCCTGACTCTAGTATTGAGATTCCTATCAGACTCCTCATGCTCATATTATTGACTAATCTTAGGCAAAGTTAACAACAGGAATGAGCTGCTGTCAGTGAGTATCAAGAAAATTATTTGGTACTCAGAAAAAGAGAGAACAAATCTAACTGAAGTGTGGGCCTGATTCTGCAACTTTTACTACAGAATTGGGCCTTAATGAGCCAATAAACTAGAGCAAGGTGGCAGGAGGCAGATTCCTCACACAAGGTTATCAGTAACTCACCTTTTTAGAGAGTGTCACCTCTGCAAGTTCATGCTTGTGAGGAGAAAGGTGTTGAGCTTTGGAATTTTTCTAATGCGTAGTATCCATTGGGGACACATGCCCCACCCTTCCCCTTTGCAAATGCCATAAGAGGAAATATGCAGCAGTCATTTGAAGAATGAAATTTTCAGAATCAGCTCCTCCTCTTGTGGGTTTTTATATAGGGATAGGAGGCTGATGTAATTAAACTGTAGTAGGAGATACCAACATCTTCAGATAACTTTTTTATATCTCTACAACACATTTTACATAGGTTTGGAAGAATGATCAGTGAATGACGTTTTGGATTAAATTTAAAGTGACAAGTTCATTTTGCAGTAGTGCTTTTCTTCACATATGTGGCTTAACTGAGAAATACAAAATAAGTACTTTTTCTTGTTCTCACCATACCAATTTGTTATTGGAATTAAGTTCCACTGTAAAGTTCTAAAACTATTTCAAAACATAAAATTATCTGGAGAGCCTGGAAGGAAATCCATGTTGTGAATGCCTGCTATCTAGGTCTCATCGCTCTATATACTGTGTTGCTGCATTCAGTTGCTTTGAGTCTCTTTTTAAACAGATGTAGTTCTAGCATTTACTATTTTAAGATCTCAGAATATCAGAGGAAGGATTTCACCCCACACAATGGCCACGAGTATTGTACCTGATGGGACAAAATACAAAAAGACGGTTACGTACATTTGAGGAACATACAGTCCTAGTGCTATGTAAGTTAGAAAAAAATTAAAACATGTTTGAGAATCTAAAGAACAGTGGATGCTGGTGAAAAAAGCCATTCCTTGTAGAAAAGGACATGCAAATTTAAGGCCTTGCAAAGAATCACAGCAAACATGGTTTTCTGAAAAGAGAAATTTTGCGGCACCTGTGGAAAATCACATCACCAATTAATACTTCCCTGTCAGACTTCTTACCCTAAGAACAGAGGATTGAAAACAGATACAGATTATGTGGAAAAATCTACTTTTAAAAGCTAAACAGGATATATAGTTACCATAATCCAAATACAATAATCCAAAACCTCTGAATTTATGTGCAACCACTCCAAATAGCAAGGCTTAGGAGCATTCAGCACATGGACAATTTATTCTGCCTCCAGACCTCCTTTCCTAATTTTCCATACTTTGACTTGCCAGCTTCTTTTTGAAACTAGTGGTGATTCTCACATGGGGAGGTGAGGACTGACATGCAGAAGTAGAGTCAGTTAACAGGCCTCTTTTTAAAAAGAAAGTACTGTCTGATGCAGTTTTGCTTGGTTGCTTTTTTAATATCCTCATTTTGGACTTAAAAATGGCTTCTTATCACTAAATGCTAATTCTACCCTCCACTGGGGCTCTATCACAGCTATGTGATGACCAAAGTAGGACATGTTTAGATTTCATGGTGTAGAAAGTTGCCAAGTCTGGAGTTTGAGAAGGAGGAAAAGGTACATTTTACATTAACATCACACTGGATGTTCTCCTGTTGTTATTTTGAGTAGTCAGTTTGATACTTAAGAAAAATCCAGCTTTTTTAGTTTGTATGTTGTAATTAAGGAGTATAGAATCTGAGTGGATAGCAGCAGACCAATTTCTGTCCGTTTTCAGATTCTGTCAGGCTATTTTTTCATTTTAACAGCTCATCTTCCCTTTTAGGATCTTCCAGAACCTAGCAAATGTGGCTGACATTTTGTTAGAAACTGTACAGTTCTATGGTATATTGCACATCTCAAACAAGAATTTTAAAACTGAGGCACCAAATGAACCAGCTATATCAAACTGGCATATCATTCAGGCAGAGCCAAAGAAGATAACGTGTGTCAATTTAAGACTAACCAGTTAAAATGAATCTGTCTGTATTGCAAACCAATTGGGAATTTTGCAGCTATTCTTTTCAAAGAACTTGTGAATATACAGAATTTACATGCATAAGTTAATGATCAAATAGTCAAAGAAAATGATACTTTGCTTTTCTTATGAGAAAAGACTCCTGCCCCACCCCTCCAAAGAAACAATTCCAACATCTGTGTTAAGATGGCACTCAGGCTGATATGTAAATCTCATAGGCCATAGGCAGGTAAGTCAAAGTTATGATACCTAATCATATCTATCTATCTATCTATCTATATGATTTAGTAAGGTTTGCATTAGGTATCATAACTTTGACTTACCTGCCTATGGCCTATGAGATTTACATATCAGCCTGAGTGCCATCTTAACACAGATGTTGGAATTGTTTCTTTGGGTCGGGGGGCAGGAGTCTTTTCTCATAAATATATATGTGCGCGCGCACGCACGCACGCACGCACGCACGCACGCACGCACGCACGCACGCACGCACGCACGCACGCACGCACGCACGCACGCACGGAGTAAACCCTCAATTTTATGGACCCAGACTTTGAGAACAACAGACCCCATTATTCCTGAAGTGCATTTAGCCAGGACCCGTAAAATCCTCAATACCTCCCACCAAATGGACTTACTTCTGCAGAACCACCGTGGCCTGAAGGAGCCACCACGTGCTCCTCCCATCAGCACTCATGTACATGCCCCACGCTGGGTGGAAGGAATACACGGCAGCTGCAGTGGTGACTCTTCCAGGCAGCAGTGGTGGCTCTTGCTGCCATGCATGGTAGAACCCCCAGCCACAGCAGGGCTCTTGCTGCTGTGCATGGCGGTGCCCCCAGCTACAGTGCAGCTTTTGCTGCCAGCAGCAGCAGAGTCCCCACCATGGCGGTGCCCCCAGCAGTGGCAGCAGGCTCTAAGAGCTCATCCTGTGGTGGTGAGTAGTGGGCATTATTTGGGAGGGTGGGGGGCCTTGGGGAGTGTGGTGGGGGTGGGTCGCAGTAAACCCTCTGTTTAACTGACGTCTAGGTTTAATGGACACCCCTCCCCACATTAGTCCATTAAATTGAGTGTTTACTCTGTGTGTGTATGTATGCGTGTGTGTATGCATTATTGTAGCAATGCTGGGTGCACAATATTAATGTGACAAGATGTGTAAGACACTATCTTTCATTGAATCAACTTCAGTTGGTGCAAGAGGCAAGTTTTCAAGAGCTCATGCTTGTGTTTCTCACCAAGAGAAGCTGGTTCAATGAAAGATAGTACACTAAGTCATATATACTAATACTATATTGCATAAGATTAAAAATTCTCTCTATATATTTGCAAGAAGGACAAATTATTATTCCTCTGGGAACCATAACTTTCAATGTCCTGTCCTTGACCTGCTGCTTACAAACAGGGAGGAACTGATGGGGAAGGTGGAGGTGGGTGACAGCCTGGGAAGTAGTGATCATGAGATGGTAGACTTCAGGATCCTGACCAAAGGAAGGGAAGAGTGCAGTAAATTACACACCTTGGACTTCAGAGAAGCAGACTTTGACTCCTTCAGGAACCTGATGGGCAGGGTCCCCTGGGATGCTGCCATGCGGGGAGGGAGAGTCCAGGAAGACTGGCAGTATTCTGGGGAGGCTTTGTTGAAGGCACGGAAAGGGGCTGTCCCGATGCGCAGCAGGAGAGGTGGATGTGGTGGGGGACGGGACTGGCTTGCTGGGGGGGTCCTTGGAAAACTTGGGCACGGGGGGAGCTTGCAAGGGATGGAAACTTGGATGGATGTCTAGGGAGGGATGTAGGTGTGCAGCTCAAGAGTGCGGGATGGTTGTCGAGAGGGAGGAGGTGCAGTTGGAGCTGCAACTCACGAGGGGTGTGGGGGAGGACATGGGACCCCTGCTGGATGGGGAGGTGGCCCAGTGGCGGGTGGGGTGGGCTGGGGTGCTTGATGCTTTCTTTGTCTCTGTCTTCGTGGCTGGGGACAGCTCCCAGACTAATGTGATAGGTAATGCACTGTGGGATGAAGGTGGACAGCCTTTGTCGGGGAAAGAACAAGTTAGGAGCTATCTAAAAAAGCTAAATGTACATAAATCCACGGGCCCGGACCTAATTCATCCGAGGGTTCTGAGGGAGTTAGCGTATGTCATTGACAAGCCCCTGGCCATTATCTTTGAAAAGCTGTGGAGATCAGGAGAGATCCCGTATGATTGGAAAAAAGCAAATGTATTGCCCATCTTTAAAAAAGGGAAGAAGGATGATCCAGGGAACTATAGGCCGGTCAGTCTTACATCAGTCCCTGGAAAAATCACGGAGGGGCTCCTCAAGGAAGTCATTTTGAGGCACTTGCAGGAGGGGAAAGTGATCAGGAACAGTGAGCATGGATTCATGAAGGGCAAGTCATGCCTGACCAATCTGATTAGTTTCTACGATGAGATAATTGGCTCTGTGGATAGGGGAAAATCAATGGATGTGATTTATCTTGACTCTAGCAAAGCTTTTGATAAAGTCTCCCACAATATTGTTGTCAGCAAGTTAAAGGAATGTGGATTGGATAAATGAACAGTACGATGGATAGAAAGCTGGCTAGAAGGTCGGGCCCAGCAGGTAGTGATCAACGGCTTGATGTCAGGATGGCACTCGGTTTCTAGTGGAGTGCCCCATCGTTTGGTTCTGGGTCCTGTTCTGTTCAACGTATTTATCAAGGACCTGGATGAGGGGTTGGATTGTACCCTCAGCAAGTTTGCGGATGACACTAAGCTAGGGGGAGAGGTAGATAGGCTGGAGGGTAGGGATAGGGTCCAGAGTGACTTAGACAAATTGGAAGACTGGGTTGCAAGAAATCTGATGAGGTTCAATAAGGACAAGTGCAGAGTCCTGCACTTGGGCCAGAAGAATCCCAAGCATTGTTACAGGCTGGGGTCCGACTGGCTTAGTAGTAGTTCTGCAGAAAAGGACCTGGGAGGTGTAGTGGACGAGAAGCTGGACATGAGACAACAGTGTGCCATTGTAGCCAAGAAGGCTAATGGCATATTAGGTTGCATCAAGAGGAGCGTTGCCAGTAGATCCAGAGAAGTGATTATTCCTCTTTATTTGGCTTTGGTGAGGCCGCATCTGGAGTACTGTGTCCAGTTCTGGGCCCCCAATTATAGGAAGGATGTGGAAACACTGGAGAGAGTCCAGCGGAGGGCTACCAAAATAATTAGGGGGCTGGAGCATATGACCTATGAAGAAAGGTTGAGGGAATTGGGACTGTTTAGTCTGAAGAAGAGAAGACTGAGGGGGGACTTGATAACAGCCTTCAACTTACTGAAGGGAGGTTGCAAAGAGGCTGGAGAGAGGCTGTTCACAGTGGTCACAGATGGCAGAACATAGAACAATGGTCTCAAGTTGCAGTTGGGAAGGTCCAGGTTGAACATTAGGAAAAACTTTTTCACTAGGAGGTTGGTGAAGCATTGGAATGGTCTACCCAGGGAAGTAGTGGAGTCTCCATCCCTGGAGGTGTTTAAGTCTCACCTCGACAAAGCCCTGGCTGGGCTAATCTGATGGGTTTGGTCCTGCCTAGGGCAGGGGTCTGGACTTGATGGCTTTTTTGGGTCTCTTCCAGCTCTATTGTTCTATGATTCTAGATTCACATTCCAATGTTTATATGGTATTACTGTAGCTTTCTTTATTCAATTGGAAATGAAAAGCTAGCAGATTCCTATTTTTTATTTTCGTAATTTCTTTCCCTAAATCACGTGTTGTTACAATATGTTTTTCCAAGTGGACAAAACAAAAACATAAAGACACTTACCTAAGGAAGGTGCCATCCAATACACTAGTGAATAATCCCAGAATTTGTCATGGAAACAACTTGCATGTAATGAAAAGGCCAATGCTGGGTTAAATATTGCTCCTGTGAGGCTTCCTCCTGCAACAAGTTTAAACAATTTTAAAGTAAATCATCCTCCTTTACTTTGATTTCTTTGAGTGGAAATACTCAGTGTGGGGACACGTATTATATCCATGATGCTACATTAAATATATGTTTTATTACACTGGTACAGTAGACCCCTGAATTCTGTGGAGATTGCGTTCCTGCGCAACCCTGCATAAATCAAATTTTGCTTTACCTGGGGGAGCCAGGAAACTGACCAGTGCAGCAGTGCTGGACAGTTTCCTGTCTCCCGTGAGCAGCGGGGAGCCGGAAGGCTGTCATCCCTGACAGGACCGGGAAAACCGCTTCTGTCAGTGGCGGTGAGAGTCAGGCTGCTGGTCCTGTCACTGGTGGTAGCTGAGAATCAGCCTCTCAGCTGCCCGTCCTGACAGGCACGAGGAAACTGACCAGCCCAGCAGCTGGTCAGTTTCCCTGCTCCTGTGAGTGGCAGGGGGCTGGCACCTGGCTCCCAGCTGCCTGTCTTGCTTTTTTGCCTGGAAGAGGTAGTGTTTCAAATGAATCTGTAGAGGAGTGCAGCACTGGTCAGATTTCTGGCTCTCCTTAGTGGTGGGCAGCCTGGAGCCAGGTGCCAGCTGCCCGCCACTTAGAGTTGTGTTAACCTGAGAGTCGCACAACCTGAGCATGCATATCTCGGGGTTCTACTATACTAAAAGTATTAGCAGTACTGATTTTATATACAGCTTAATTTTGATTTGGTTCATCTGGGCAGAACTGTTTTTAAAGCAAATTTAAAAAAACATGTTGGGGCTGAACCAAAGTTGAAGATTTAGGATCTCAAGATGCATCCAAGTCTAAAGGCCTGAGATAGAGTCTTGCAGATCCGTTAACAGAGCCAACGGCATCTAACTAAGGCAACAGCTCAAATTCACCCAGATCTGCACTCTCTCCAGATTCATTTGAAACACTATCTTTTCCAGGCAAAAAAGTACGACAAGAATGTTTCAAAGAAAATTCCATGGCTTTGCTCCCACTTCTGCTCCCCTGCAGATCACCAGGGAAAATCTTTTTCCCACATTTCAAATTCCAACTTGACTTTCTACTTTTAATGGCTTCAGTGCCAGATCTGGATTGGATCTGAGATCAGACATAGAACTGCATCCAGCATGGTCTCAAGTAGACATTCTTTTCATGGAAGAAATTTTCAGGCATGAAGTGGTCTTTAAGACACTAGGATACCTGATGGGGCAAGTTGTCAGGAATACCATATACCTGCAGCTGTTATGCTAGCCAACTCCTCCTTTCTCTTTTCATTCTGGAAGACTGGACTCTCTGGGGCCAGAATTGATTCCAGTGAATTTTATGAGGCTGAGATATCTGGACCCCAGGTATGGATCTTAGACCATCAGATCATTCCATCCCTCATCCCCAGACTCGCAAACAGAACAAATGCTAGCCTCACAAAATTCATAGGATGAGTTTCTTTACAACTCAGAAGGGCTGCAGAACAGCTCATCTCCTAATGGTAATGTTGACATGACAATAGCTTTGTCTCCCTCTGAGGATACAACTCAGTTCCACAAGTTAACAAACATGATGGCACTAACCCTCATGTTCCAATCAGTGGTACTGGAGGATGCTGCATAGTTGATATTTGACATTTTAAGGTCAATAATGAAAACCAATTGTTTGCCCATATTAGAAAGTTTAGTTTAACTGACAAATTCCCTTTACTCCGAGCCATCTTCATGACAGTTTTTAAAATGGGCAATAAACCCCACAAGAAGGGTTGTCTTTGTTTCATTCACATCCTCTACCAAACTGCCTGGTCATAGCAGCTGCATTTCAAAGACCAAAGATCACCTTTTCATTGGTAAAATCCAATGGCTAAAGAAGGAAGCAAGTTAGATTTCTTGGGTAGAAAAATCACTCTAGTCAGTTCCCAAATAGTGAGGGGTAGACATCAGTTCTGATTCTGGGAGACACCTTCAAAAAGCCACTTGCAGCTCCTAATCCTCAGTTTGAGTATCACCATCTTAGAGGATCATTTGGTATTTATGATGTTGCCTACATCAGTGGCAATAGCAGTATTGCTACATAGACAAGCTTGGCTATATTCATCTCGTCTCCCACTGGCCATCAAGGTCAAAAGAGAGGATTTAGCTTTCAAAGTGCTTATTTAGTATAAAGACACAATTAATTGGATAAACAGAGAGAGTCTACAGTTACATCTCTAGAATATATGTCATCTTACAGATAGGGATGTAAAATCTCATTTAATTAGTTAATGTTTAGCTTGTTAAGTTAAACTGGTTACATGGGGGTGGATGAGGTGGACAGCAGCGGGGCTGGAGCACCTCCTGCCCATGCCACTCCCCAGGCTGCTGAAGATGGAGGCTGCTCTGTCCCAACTGGAGAACCCCTTCCCAGCTCCAGCTACAAGAGCCCACCTCCAGTGGAGCTAGAGCAGCTCTCATCCATGACAGGCCTGCACACATTGTAGGCAGGGGCTCTTCCCAACAGACAGCAAGTCCAGAGCAATGGGCAGCCCTGTCTGCTCTGTTTCCGGGTGCCTGTTTCGTCGGGAGAGTGGCCAGGCAGTCCGACCACTCTGTCGACAGAAGTTTTGTCAGGAAATCTCTTCTGACTGACTTCTGTCGACAGAGCAATTGTAGTGTAACAGTAGCCAAGAACATTCTAGCCAGAATAAAAGTAACAGCGCCTGCTATGACTGATCAAAGCATGCAAAGGCATATAACTAAATCATGTGTTAGTGGATTCCATCTTGTGCCGGTTGGGACATTGCTTAGAACAATGATGTTCCCTCTACATGGAGGAGCCTATAAAATGGGAAAAAGACACCATTTTGCCTCACTCCCCACACACCTCATCATCTGAAAACTCCAGGAACAAAGACTGAACAGGGAGACAGTGATCTTGGATGGGAAAAAGGGAATCCGAACCTGGGTATGGAAGACTGGGCATTAATAAATTTAATTGTGGTTAATTAAATTTATTTTTTTGTTTTTTTACATGCATCTGGCAAAGTGGGTCTTTGCCCACAAAAGCCTATGCTCTGATAAATGTTAGTCTATAATGTGCCATTGGACTTCTCGTTTTTACCTAAAATAGTGTGCTGATTGAAGTGAAAGGGAAATTTGTTCAGGAACAGGGGCTGGTGTTTTGTCTTCTCCACACTGAGGAAGGGGAAGACTAGGTAATAACTTACAGTGGTCAGTCTCTGGACCAGTAGAAGACAGTTTGGCTCTGTGGGAATGCCTGGGAGAGCAAGGGTGATGAATTACACTTTCCTAAGATGGGATAGGCCAACCAACAGTCAGGTGGAACAGTGTTGCTGGAGGGCCAGCCCTGCAAAAGGGGTTCACACCGCGCTTTCTGCTCTCACCGGCAGTGGGGAAGGAGCAAGAGCAGCAACACAGCCCCAGGCTGTGCTGCTCTCTGGATGCACCACTTCTACGGATAACAGGAAGTGATGCAGTGAGCTGGAGCTGCCTTGCGGTGCTTCCACCCTCCCCACTGCCAGTGAGTGCAGAAGCAGGGAGCCATGGATTCCTGCTGTCAGTGCTGGTCCTCCAGACTGCCCCACTAAACCACTTGGGTGCCTCAGCTGGAGGAAGAGGCTGGGCAGGGGCATGCAAGGAGGGGATTGGGAGGGGCTAGGGTGGGGAGAGGGGAGCTTGGAGCAAAGAAGGGTTGTTCTGTCTATTTCCCAAGCTGGCAGGGGGTCATGTCACTGGTGCCCCCCTTAAGTTCCCCTCACCAGTTGCTTCTGTGTGGGGTCCCAGGCTCAGGAGCTGGGGGAAGCTGCTTGGAGTCTCTCTATTGCTAGTTCATGAGTGGCTAAGCGAAGAATTTATGTAACTGGTTGGGTGTGTCCCTGCTTGTGAATGGCTGTGTAAGTGCAAGACCTAACAAGGATTGCAGCTTGTCACAACTTTACAGTACAGAAGGGGTCCTGACTGGTAAGCCAGAGGGCTCAGTAGTACCCCACTTCCAGGCTGCATCCTGGGGAAGTCTCGCTCTAGCATTTCTAGGGACACTATTTCATTATTAGTTTACATTTATTTTCTCTAAAGCCTAATGTAAATAAAAAATATGCCTGATTACATTCCTTTAGATGAAAACATATTATCATATAATAATCTCATTTACCTGGATAAGAACTGAAGACTTAGAACCTTTCCTGAGTTGTCTTTTTATACTAGCTCTTCAAAGGGTAGGCGATCTCAGCTCAGTTCTTATCTAGATGGGTCAGATACTGTACTGAAGGGTATTATAGGACAGCTTTGTTTTCCCCTCGAAGTCCTATTAGAGCTCATAGTACTAGAGGAATGGCTATGCCTATGATATTTTTCAAGCACATGCCCACCGTTGGCATTTGAAAGACTGCTGTATGGAGGACAATCCATGTCTTTTCAAATCACTATGCACTAGATTTATAACCCATGTCCAATGATGATGTTGGCAGGTCAGTACTTAATCATTGTTCAGCTAGGACTCTGTCCATCCTTTATTGAGGTATTGCTCTCCAAATTCTCCCAAGTGTGGGAATATGCATTCTAAGAACTGTATGTTGCCGATCTGTAACTGGAGTTCTTTGATATACATTCTGCATATACGCCTTCCCTGTTTCTGTGGAGTCCTAACTGTAAAAATACTTGGCGTTTTGCTTTAGCATTTATTCTCCAATGTGCGCGCTCAGTCAGGAGAAAGTAGAGGTCCAGAGTGCTTTTAGTAGGCACTGTTAGTCGAAGGATCCGTCATTCTAGCTGCACCAAGTCAGCACATGCAAAGAGTGTAACTATGCAGAGTGTTTACTGAAGAACTTCAGCTACAAGTAAGTAACTTCTATTTCTAATTGCTGCTCAATGGAAATATTAATTTACTAAATTACTTACATTATTTAAATTTACTAATTTACTTTAATTACTACTGCCCAACCCCCAAACAATAAACCTGAAGCACATGTACTTTGCATCTTTCCCTGTGGACTGCCCTAAAAGCCTTGGCCAAATGCCAAAAGGGAGCAAATTCCAAAGGTGACAGATTGTAGATTGAATTCCCAAGGTCCAGAGAGCAGAATGTCTCAGTTTAATAAGCCATCTATTTAAGTTTCCATGAAATCTGAAACACAATGGCCAAACTGCACATGACACACCCCACACCAAATGATAACAGAACATGAAATTAGGGCTCAAAATTTTCTTTTTAGGCTAATCATAACTCTTTAATGGAATTTTTAGCCTTCGTAAATCACAAAATCATAAAAATACAGGGTTAGAAAGGACCTTCAGAAGTCACCAAGTCCAGAGCCCTGCACTGTGGCAGGATCATTTCTCACACTTATCAAGGTGTTCTTGGGTTTTAAATCTGTCTTCCAAAGTGCTTGCAAACAGCAGTTTGGTGTCATCTGCACTTTTTGTAAGCATACTTTCTATTCCATTATCTAAGTTATTAATAAAAATGTTGAATAGACCCAGGACTAACTGATGCAGGACCACACTAGATAGCTGTGTCTACACGTGCCCCAAACTTCGAAATGGCCATGCAAATGGCCATTTCGAAGTTTACTAATGAAGCGCTGAAATGCATATTCAGCGCTTCATTAGCATGCGGGCGGCAGCGGCGCTTTGAAATTGACGAGCCTTGCCGCCGCGCGGCGCGTCCAGACGGGGCTCCTTTTCGAAAGGACGCCACCTTCTTCGAAGTCCCCTTATTCCCATGAGCTCATGGGAATAAGGGGACTTCGAAGTAGGTGGGGCCCTTTCGAAAAGGAGCCCTGTCTGGACGCGCCACGCGGCGGCAAGGCTCATCAATTTCGAAGTGCCGCTGCCGCCCGCATGCTAATGAAGCGCTGAATATGCATTTCAGCGCTTCATTAGTAAACTTCGAAATGGCCATGCAAATGGCCATTTCGAAGTTTGGGGCACGTGTAGACACAGCCGATATGCCCTCCCATTTGATAACAAGCCTCTGATAACTACACTTTGGGCTCGTCTACACCAGGGCCCTCCTTCAAAGGAGGCATGCTAATTAGCCCAGTTGGAGAATAGCAATGAGGTGCTGCGCTCCACACGCAGCACCTCATTAGCATAATTCCCCCTGTGCAAATTACAAAGTTGCTAAATTCAAAGCGGCTTTTTTAAATCATCGGGCCCCAAGGCAGCTGCCCCTCTGCCCCCTGCCTTCCTTCATCAGAAGGCCTGCCAATAAGCTCTTTGCCCATGAATGTTGATGGTTGGGGAGAGTAAGGATTAGCGTAAAAATTTTCTGGAATGAAAGGTACAGAAGGTGTATTTTTATTTTTACACTATTCGTTTTAAATGTGTCTCCTTTGAAACACAAAACATTTAAAAACCTAACTTACATGGGACCAATTACTTGTTTCAGAACACTTACATAATACTACAGGTTGAACCTTTCTAATCCTGAACTCTCTCATCCAGCGAAGTCCATAATCAAGCATGAGTTTAGTCGAATAACCACTCATCATGAGCATGGCCAAGTTTCCCATGGCCCTATAAAGCTTGTTTACAGCCACCAGCCTGGCTTTCAGTGTTCCGTGCTGTTATTTAGCTGTAATTTACCCCAACTGTCTTTTAAGAGCCTGATAAGCAGTGGGAGAGTTGGTAATGTGCCAGAAAATATCCATGTCATCCACCAAATTCTCTCATCTGGCACCAGTCAGCTCAAAAAAGTCCAGCAAGCAGGTTCAGTGGAGGGCAACAAAAATGATTAAGGAGTGGGAGCACATAACCTATGAGGAGAGGCTGAGGGATTTGGGCTTATTTAGTCTGCAGAAGAGAAGACTGAGGGATGATTTAATAGCAGCCTTCAACTTCCTGAAAGGGTGCTCTAAAAAGGATGGAGAGAAACTGTTCTCAGTGGTGACAGACAGCAGAACAAGGGATAATTGTCTGAAGTTACAGAAGGAGAGGAGTAGGTTGGATATTAGGAAAAACTCCCTCTCCAGGAGGGTGTTGAAGCACTGGAATGCATTGCCAAGGGAGGTGGTGAACTCTTCGTCCCTGGAGGTTTTTAAGTCCCAGCTTGACATAGTTATGGCTGGGATGACTTGGCTGGCGTTGATCCTCCTTGGGGCAGGGGGCTGGACACGATGGCCTGTAAAGGTCCCTTCCAGGTCTGTGATTCAGTGAAGTGCAGAAAAGGTTGGGGTTTTTTTAAATTTATAAAAGCTGTTTGTGCTTTCATAAAGTGAAAGAATATGATATTGAGGGCTTCCAAATTTATTCTCAGTCTCTCCCTATCAATTATTCAGTTTAAAAAAAAACACTATGATGATTTTTCAAACCTTCTTGCAAATCATCAGAAGTTAGTAGGCCCATCTGATGTATATTAGTACAGGTTGAACCTCTGTTGACCTTCATACTCTGGACCTGACCAGTGCCAAACAAGAGAATTTGCCAGACTAGGGGAGGTAAATATTGTTTAGCACCATTACCAACACTTCACTGCTTACTGGGCTCTTTGAGGGCATTGAGAAGTATAGCTACGCTGCGGCAAATTTATCTGATGTCTTTCACGGCTGCTGTTTAAATCAAAACATTCATGAAAAATTGTATGAAAGATGTCATGTAATGCAAAGTTATATTATGGAACTATTTTTGTGTGTTTCAGTAAGATATTTAAAAGAACCATTTACAGAAACTCTTTATACTTAGTTTTACCCATTCATCAACAACAACCATGGGCTCAGCACCAGTTGGTATCCAATGCGTCTCTCACTGTTTCCTTCCATTTTTCCCTGTGCAGTCCAGAGTGGCTTAGTTTCTGTAGACTAGCTCCACACCAATCTACTATATTATAGTTTTACCCATTGTCTTACTGTAAATTCTTTAGATCTATGCAGGTAGAGTTTTTCATCTATACAAAGTCCCAAGGAAGTCTCCCTATCCTGTTCACTTTACTGAATTAAGGTCTCTGTTCAGTGTATTTTGTCAGCTCTAAAGTGCAGAAATTGCACCCCAGAAATAAGTTTGCATACATATATTTTTAAAAGCATCCCACAATTCAGAAATATAACTTGAGACAGCCATGGAGAAAAAAGGTAACTAACCTCCGTACACCAGCATAGTAATGAGAAGAGCAATTAGATGGACTCTCAGCCTTGGTTTAACTGATTCAAACTGCAGTATGGTCAGCTGGAACACAGCAGAGAAAAGTAGCTCTATGCAAAAAGCCTGGGTCTCCGTGGTCTGAATGGGATTACTGCAGCCCTCGGTCAGCACCTCTGAGTGCACCTTGATGATTTCCATGGACCAGATCTGATGCATGTAAACTCTGGCCAGCACTGCACCAACAAACTGAGCTCCAATCTTCAGCCCACCCTGTTTGATTGAAACCCCCCCATCCAAGATTTGTTGCAGGGTGCCACAGGGATTGCATGTGCTGCCAGTCAGAGTCAATCCGTGCAGGACAGTAAAAATATACGTGAGGGTGAGGGCAACATGTGGCTTGGGCTGCACATTGGCCAGCAGCCGGAGTTCATTAGTGCAGGCACAGATCTGGAAAGTGGCAAACATCTCCAGGAGAAAGGTGCGAGGGCGAAGGCGGCGGGAGTGTATATAGTGGCGGGTCAGCTTCCGGCACCCTCCTGCCAATATCATGGTCCCAGCCATCAGCAGAAGCGAGATCCAGGTTTCATCCAGAACCATAGTGAGGCCCAGGCTGAGAGAAGCCAGGACTTCTCCAATGCAGGGGCTACTCAGGTCCTGGGCTCACCCCTCTCCAGCCCTGCTTCCCTTGCTGCCTGGAAGTGGGGAGGCTGCTTCTCTTGGGGTGAGGGTGTCTCAGCTGCACCCCCCCAAAGCCTGGCAGGAGGATGTTTCAGCTGCTCCCCCTACTCCTGCCAAGTTCCCCCTACAACCCTTCAGAGGGTATCTCCACCCCCACCTCACCGCCTGTTAGACGGATTCTCTGCTGTTCCCTCTCCTGCCAAGCTCCCCCCACAACCTGTCAGGGGTGTCTCAGATGCTCCCCTCACAGCCTGTCAGAGACGCTACGTGCTGCCCCCCCCTCCCGCCAAGCTCTCCCCACAGTCTGTCAGGGGGTGTCTCAACTCCCCCCTCCCCTCCCGCTGGGGGGGTCACAGCTCCTTCCCCGCCCACAGCCGGTCGCTCCACCTTCTCTCCTCAGCGCCTATGTGGCACAGCGCCCCCTCCCCTTCCTTCCCCTCCCCGCTACGAGGAGGCGTCGCCACGCTGGCGGCACCGCGCTTGAACTCAGCGCAGCGCAGCCGGGGAACAGCCTTTGCTCCGGGCCAGCGGCCGCCGGTCCGGCGGGAGAGAAAGGATCCCGACAGCGCATGCGCAGACGGCGCGTGCCCTCCAGTTCCTGGTTTTGCCGCTGGCCGGCGCGGCTGTGCTGCGGAGAGCGCTCGGGAGTTCGCGCTGCCGCTTGTGACCGTTGGTCCGGCGAGGGGAACGGTCACGCGCTCGGTGACAGCAGGCGGGAGCCGGGTGACCGCGGGGAGGGACTTGGTCCCGTGCCAGTGGCCGGAGCCGGGTTCAGTCACACGGACCTGACCCCGCACACACGTGTCCTCCCAGCGCACAGTCCTGGGGAGAAGCTTCCCTCTCCCCCGCCCCCCCGCTATCCGTGTTCGTCAGCGCGAGGCTGCCCCCAGCCCTACTTGGGCGTCCTGATGTCCACCGCCGTTGTATGAGCCTCGTGTCGCTGAGGGGATGGACTCGCCCCGCGGGCGCCAATCCCCACCTCACTGTCACCCTTAAGGCCGCAGCGCTTGTATTTCTCTTCAGTGCGCCAGCTGAGGTCACCCGTCCCAGCTCCCCCGACTCTGCCTTTCTTGGGTGGACAGGTGCCTCCTAGCCTTGTCTGGCCCCAGGTGTTTTAAATCCATCTATTTATCTATCTATCTTTTTAAAATGGAGATACACATCTCCTAGGACTGGAAGGGACCTCTGGAGGTCATCTAGTCCAGTCCCCTGCCCTCTTGGCAGGACCAAGCATCACCCCTGACATCTATTTGCCCCAGTCCCTAAATGGCCTGCTCAAAGATTGAGCTCACAACCCTGCATTTAGCAGGCCAATGCTCATTGGAGATACACATCTCAGAGCTGGAAGGGACCTCAGGACACACAAAAAAGCCGATCAGAAGAGTGATCTGCTCTCTCAAAAGAGTGCGTCCACACAGCTGCTACTCTTGTCCAAAGAAAGGGCTAGGGATCGAAAATTAGGTGGCATGAGGACTGCTGTTTTGGAAAAGAAAAAACAGCTTGTGGAGCATCTACACAAATTTTCTTTAAAAAAAAAGTTTTTGAAGGGGTACTCTTCCTGAAATGGGAAAGAAAGAGTGATTTAGAAAGGTCCACCGCATTCTTTTGATTTACTTTCAAAAGAACGCTTTGTGTGTAAACGCTCCATGGGATCTTTTGAAAGATCCCCCTTCTTTCGAAAAATCTTTTGCAAGAGCTTGCTAGTGTAGATGTAGCCAGAGTGTACCTTCAAAAGTTTGACTTTGGTAAGAAATACGTGCCTTCCTCTCACTGCAAGGTACTTTTTAGGAAATCCACTTCACACACATTGTTCTAAAAACCCTTTGACTTTCCTAATACCTTGCATTCCTCTTGTCATCCTGCAAATGAAATTCCATAATTTCATAATAATATATAAGCATTTGCATTTTTAATACAATGAACCACAAATGTCCTATTTCTGGTGTATACAATGTGGTTCACATTCATATACACAAAAATGTCATGAGGCCTTACATGGACACTGGTCACATTACTAATTAATACTATTGTGAAATGTAGTACATATGGTGTTATGAATGCATACTGAAAATATGTTGTGTTCTTAGCTTTTTTATCACAACAGGGCTACGTCTACACGTGCAGCCAACATCGAAATACTCTATTTCGATGAATAACGTCTACACGTCCTCCAGGGCCGGCAACGTCGATGTTCAACTTCGACATTGCTCAGCCCAACATCGAAATAGGCGCAGCGAGAGAACGTCTACACGTCAAAGTAGCACACATCGAAATAGGGATGCCAGGCACAGCTGCAGACAGGGTCACAGGGCGGACTCAACAGCAAGCCGCTCCCTTAAAGGGCCCCTCCCAGACACAGTTGCACTAAACAACACAAGATACACAGAGCTGACAACTGGTTGCAGACCCCGTGCCTGCAGCATAGATCCCCTGCTGCCGCAGAAGCAGCCAGAAGCCCTGGGCTAAGGGCTGCTGCCCACGGTGACCATAGAGCCCCGCAGGGGCTGGAGAGAGAGCATCTCTCAACCCCCCAGCTGATGGCCACCATGGAGGACCCAGCAATTTCAACGTTGCGGGACGTGGATTGTCTACACGGTCCCTACTTCAACGTTGAACGTCGAAGTAGGGCGCTATTCCTATCTCCTCATGAGGTTAGCGACTTCGACGTCTCACCGCCTAAAATCAAAGTTAACTTCGAAATAGCGCCCGACGCGTGTAGACGCGACGGGAGCTATTTCGAAGTTGGTGCCGCTACTTCGAAGTAGCGTGCACGTGTAGACGCAGCTCAGAAGTGGAGAAGGTTTTCTGTCAAATGCAAGATGTTTATTCACCTCTCTCAGATGAAAGTTAAGCATTGTAAGTTAATTCAATGTCTGCCTAACCTACATAGGACTCAGAGGGGTAGCAGTGTTAGTCTGTAGCTCCATAAATAATAAGCAGTCCTGTAGCACCTTAAAAACTAACATATTTTTTATTAGGTAATGAGCTTTCATGGGTAAGACTGATGAAGTGGATCTTACCTACAAAAGCTCATTACCTAATAAATAAATCTTTAGTCTTAAAGCTGCTACAGGACTATTAGGTATGTATTTACATATGTAGTTGCCAAGGAGATGTGAAGTCAATAGGGAAGCGACAGGCAGGAAGAGAAATCACAAGGGATTATAAAGTCTCTGTGCACAGTCAATTAACTTTGGGGATATAAGTAGAAGGCAAAGAATACGCCCACTTATCTGCCCTTAAGAAGTAAACAGGCAGTGCCTTTATACATATCAAAATGGGATCTCAGTCAACCTTGTTAAAAACACTGTAGAGGGCCTTGGTGGTGAGATAAACTTCTTTAAACAGGCTGTTAATCTGGTTAGTATCTCGAAAGCATGTTGTGCTTTTGTTTTCTATATAGCCTTTTGTTTCCAATTTCCTTACTTATTTTCAACTGACTCTTTGAAAATAAACTTATTGTTTTCTCTGTGCTAGTAGGCAACTTTCTGACCCATAGCTGAATTATGTAAACTCGTTTGTATACTGTTCCTTGGAAGACAGCAGACCTATTATTTCTGTGACTGGTCAATGATAAGGGCTGAACATACAGGGAGAATGCTTCCAAAGGATTGGGGTACACCCATTATTGTTAACTACAAGGCAAAATAAATAAAGGCTGGCATGGTTTAGAGAAGAGTGCTTGGGTGGCTAATAGGCTGGTCATGTCAGGGAGTTGACATCAAGTTAGACACTGTTAGGCCACTCAGTTTTTGTCATCATAAGGTAGAAAGCACCTTATCTTAGTTTCTGAGTGGCCAGTTAAGATGCTGGTTAGAGAGTGTTTCCTGTACTTTGAGACTGAAGCACTGCTGTCATCAGTTATCAGTGATTATTACTAACTTAGCTGCATCTGCCAGGATAGCAAATGACAGAGTTCAGCATATTTGGGCAGATATACACATAATTTGCCAGAAGATGGCAGCAAAAATTATGTTTTCACAACTTTCAAACATATATTTCGACTTTCAATTTGTTAAACAAGGTTCATACAGATAGTAACTTTCTTGCAGAGGCAATGCCTACTCTGATGAATATGTTTCCTTCTACAAAGAAAAACAAAACTTTAATTTCAATTTAAGGTCAGTGTAATGATCACAGCAACATTGCAAAATCATCTCAGAGTAAACAGAACAAAACAATTTCCTATAGCTGTGCCTTACCATCTGGTTGTTGTTGTTGTTGATCCCTGGCAGTGCGGAATCTGCGCAGCACTCCCAGAAGCAATGCTTTTTAGATTCTGTTATTAAGAAATGTTGGAGTCAATGGGAGTTCAGGGCACTCAACATCTAGCGATCATACCCAGGGTAACTTTCAGGAGGAGTGATCTGGTAACTGATACAGCAAGCAGAGGAGCAAACAGATAAACAGGACTCAGTGACTAGGTTAAAAGGAGAGATGGGAAAAATGACAGGGGAAGGGGTTCAGCCTCAGCCAATTATTTGTGTGGAAGGAAAGGGCATATATGAAAACACTTGAGGCAAGGCAGAAGAAGTAGTCATTCAGTTACACCATACCTAAATCAGAGTTATGAACAATAGTTACAACCTGAACAGTCAATCACACCTCATTTGGAAAAGATATATGGAGATATATATAGATATATATAGATATATATCTATCTATCTGAAAAATTGTCAGGGATGGTGCTTGGTCCTGCTAAGAGGGCAGGGGACTGGGACTCAAGGTCCCTTCCAGTTTGAGCACTGACCTATTAAACCCAAGAGTTGTAAGCTCAGTCATTGAGAAGGCCATTTAGGAGATATAGGTATATATAATAGAACTGGAAGGGACCTTGAGTCCCAGTCCCCTGCCCTCTTAGCAGGACCAAGCACCATCCCTGACAATTTTTTTTTTAAATCTGTTTGCCCTAGACTCCTAAATGGCCTCCTCAATGACTGAGCTTACAACTCTGGGTTTAATAGGTCAGTGCTCAAACCACTGAGTTATCCATGCCCCCTGACCAGAGACCAAAAACCAAAAAAAAAAAAAAAAGCAAGCACAGTATAGTACTGTGTTAAATGTAAACTACAGTTTGAACCCTTCATCTGGAACTCTCTTGTCCAGCAAACTCAGTAATCTGGCATGAGTTTAGTTAGCTGGACAACTGCGTATCATGGGTGTAGCCAGATTTCCCAGGGTCCCATAAAGTTTGTTTACAGCCACCAGTCCTGGCTCTCTGTGTCCTGAACTGTTATTTAGCTGCAACTTACCCCTACATGTCTTCTAAAAGCCCAGTAAGCAATGGAAGTGTTAGTAATGTGCTAGAAAATATTGACCTCCTGTCATCCGGCAAACTGTCTCATCCGGCTCTGATTAGGAGCTGCAGGTGTCAGAAGAGAGAGGTTCAGCCTGTACTAAATAATAAAGGAAGGGGAAGCAGCATTTTTCTCCTATACAGTAAAATTTCAAAGCTGTATTAAGCCAATGTTCAACTGTAAACTTTTGAAAGAACAACTATGTTGTTATGTTCACAGTTATGAAATTTCAGAGTAACAAACAGTCTCCATTCCGGAAGTGTTTGTAGCTCTGAAGTCATACTCATGAAAATTTGAACTGAGTCAGTTCCTGGTAACCCATGGAGTAGGCCAACGGGGGAGGAAGGGTTTAAGCAAGGACCAGTCTTAGCAGTTATGGTGCTCTAAGTTGTCATGAAGGACCATTTGAGAGTTAATCCCTGAATTACCTCCCCTTTGTATGGTCCTACTATAGGTGAGATTAGCCAGGGAGTTTCCTCACACTCTTGTTAAATTGCTAGAGAAGGGGAAGATTGGACTGGTTCCTGAGTTGTCACTATGTGATCACTATAAGCAGCTGTATATAGATACATTATTTTTAAAAATGAAATGACATGCAATTTGCTCACATATGGATTGTCAATCAGTCCATTTATTTGCAGCTTTCTTGACACGTCAGCATGGAATTTTCCATTCCATGCTCACGTGACTACATGAAGAAAGGCTCAGAGGCATCATAATTCTGTAAAAGGTCAGTTCAAGGTCACCAGTTTGCAAATTTAACTGGAATATATAGATTCTTTACATAAGTTGTGTATACATAATTGCTTTTTATGACCCCAGGTTAGCAGAAATATTCCAACCAATCAGATGTTGAGTAATTCTACATATCTTTAATTTACACTCATCCCTTGTTTGATGAGTACTTTACTTATGAGTACTTGCTACAACGAGGAACATATATACCTACCTTTATTCATTATATGAGTGAACCACCCCTGCTTATATAAAGCAGGGTCCCTGGCTGGGGGGCGGGGAGACCCGCAGCTAGAGCCTTCTCCCTCCCTTCCCTCAGACATGCAGCTGTCTGACGACCTTTGGCTGGGGGAGGAGAAGGAGAAGGCTCTTAGCCTGGTTCCCTCCCTTGCAATAGCGGGAACGTGAAACTGACAGGCCATGAGTTGATCAGTTTCTTGGCCCCAAAAGCCATGCGGAGACTGGAACCAGCCTGCCCCTGGTTCCAGCTCCTGCCACTCTGGGAGCCAGGAAACTGACCAGCCCTGGTGGTTCCTGGCTCCACTCCCCTTGCAGGAAAATTTGAGTTATGCAGGGGTTGCAGGAACAACCCCTGGGTAACTCAAGGGTTTACTGTATTGGACTCCGCACCCGCCCTGCAGACCTCACCCTCGTCCAGGTTTTAATCGCCCCCCACGGTCCCAAACTGCCTCCAGCCTTAAACCCCCCCAGCAGCCCCAAACCACCTCCAGCCTTAGACTGCCCCCCACAGCAGCCACAAACCACCCCCAGCCTTAGAGCCTCCCAGCAGCCCCAAAATGCCCCAAGGCTTACACCCCCCGAGCAGCCCCAAACCACCCCCAGCATTAGACTCTCCCTGCAGCCCCAAATTTCCCCCAGTGTTAGACCTCCCCCTCCAACATCCCTCAACAGCCCCAGCTTTAGACATTCCTCCTCCTCCCGCAGCCTTTTCACTGGGGCTGCTAGGCTGGGTGGCTCCCCAAGCCCCCCCGCTCCCAGCAACTAACTCGAGTGTTAAGGTTTCAGCACCTAGCATAAGTTAATTGCTATCTCTAGTTATAGTTGCCACCTCTAGCAGTTATCGCTATTGATCGATGTCTGCTTGAGGCAGCACTATTAAGAAACTGCAAATGGCTTCTTTAACAGCCACAGGGCAGCTGGAAATTGACCAGCTGGCAACCTTTAACAAATCTAATGGGACCCATGTTTGGGTCCCAACCCATAGGTTGGAAATCCCTGCTCTACATACATGCACTACATTCTATTTCTGGTGCCAAACTATTCAAATACATCAGAAAAGTACCTAAACTCAACTGGTTTATGCCAAGTTACAAGCCCTTGGAATGAATTGGAGACTTAACATGTATTTTCATGGGAATTTAGTGTTGATCTTATGATTTTTTGCCAACAAGGAGAAATTTGAGAACCAATTGTGTTTGTATAGCAAGGGATGAGTGTACATTGTTATCTCTATTGGAAAAGATTACTTATTTTCTAGAGAAAATCCCAAACCATGATGTTTGTGTGATTCATGTTTGTAAACAATTTTAATGGGTGCATACAGTCTGCAGGTTGTTTTTTATGCTTTTATAAATCCAGTTGAATAAAGTAGTTAGGTGCTCATGTAATAATCTGTGGCCACTTACATGCAGACATCATGGTCCTCAGTGAGGCTGGGACTTTGGCTGATCAGCACCATGCTCTTCTTGTTGTGAGAAATTTGTCTTTGAGCCCAGCCACTACACTGAGATAAAATTGATCACATACATTCAATAAGTATAATAATTGAGATTCAGTGTTTTGTTTCCACGACCATTGTGTGAATATGTTAGGTTCCTTAAAAACATTTTTGGAGGAACAAAGATGCAAAACACAAACCCTGACATAATTTTTATTGTGATGTGCTAGGACATTCCCCTCACCCTACTGGCTCTGGCAAGGTTAATATAAGCAAGAAAAGCTAATTAGTCACAGGTTGCACCTGGATGGGAGTTATCCTGCAGTAAGGATTGACTGGGGATGAAGCTCACGTAGGTGGAAACAGGTGGGGCTTGGCTACCCCTCTGATACTTCTTGTTACAAGAGGGTGAGAAGAGAGAAGGTGCTTGTAACAGGCAGTGCAGAAATTTGTCTAGAGAAGCAGTATTGGGTAGCGAAAAGCTTGAAAATGTGGGACAAGTGCCAGCTTTGGAATCCCACACCAGAATGATCTTCCTCCCTCCCCACCTCAAGCCCCCTTCCCCAGACCCATGCTGGCAAAGCCCCAGCAGAGTGTCAGGTGTAGGCCCTGTGTGCCCTTCAGAGAGATGTCTCCCTGCCTGCCTCTTGGTTTCGTTTTGGCAAATTTCTTATCACATGGCCCCCTGAAGATAGGAAAAAGTGGCTGGAAGGCCAGTTGAGAAAACACAGAAACCTACTACTTTTTGTAAAATCTTTGATAATTTAGTTATAAAAAGCAATTCAGTTTTAGAATCAAGAGATTTCTGTTAATTTGGCTATCTTTGTTGACACCCTAGTTTGCTTTCTTTCGTTCTGGAAAAATGGCCATTTGCTTTCCATGGTAGGGGAGTGAGGGCAATGCAATATGGGAAGATGGTATCACATACTCACAGCCACTTGTGGGGTATTTTTTTCCCCATGCTGCACAAGCAAGAATATCCAGAATGCTACGGGGCTGAGGGAACGGTGGGATAGGTTCTCACAATGCGCTGCTCCAACAGTCAATGTTTGGTGATTGAGTACGGCAGCAATAAGTTGACTTTGTGGGGAATTTATGGGGAGGTGAGGATATGCAAATTTGAATTTATAAAACCCAGTGTTACAAAATTGATTTTAATAAATTTGAATTTATCTCATAGTATAGACATAGCATTTTGTTGGTTCTGAGATGGTGGCAAATTATTGCCAGATGCCCTTTGTAGCCTGTTATCAGACACAATATTCGTTCAACGGATAGTTTGTCAGGCCAGAAACTGCTTTGTGGAAAATAATTAGGTTAGACACTGTGTTCACCATCTCTATTGATATTGTGATAATGACACATTTGTGCTTTTTAAGGCCATAAACAACAGTAGCAGTGCAGAAAGTAAACGAGAGCTCTGACTTTCATCATGAAGTTTCATAAGCAAGTGGTGCAAGATTTTGGGAGTGGGAGGAAGAAACCACATCCTCCTCAAAGGGATACAAATAACCAGTGGCATCAAGGAGCTACCAAAGATGCAAAAAATAAATTAGGTTTATGGGTATGACTCTGCATTTCAATCCTGTGGTTATGTCTATTTGTGACAATGATTCAAGGGAAAGAGGATTGTAAAATGAGGGAGGAAGAAAATGACTCAGATTTATTCCCTATTTTATTTATAGCGTCTGTGTTTGCTCTGTATGATAGGTTCTACGAGGACCTTTCCAAAGAGATTTCTTTATAAGCCAAGTTTTATGCCTCATTCACTGGGAGTCCAACAATTGTGCTTTGTTCTTGCTCTTTAACCAGCAAAACTGTGAGCGCCTCTAATGCAGTGAACTGCTGTGAAGCCAGTGCAAAGTGGTGTTACAACTCCCTTTCAGCTTCAGTCAGATCAGTGTGGGTGAGTGGACTCATATGGCATTTAGTCAGTAGAGTTGCAGCTCCAAGTGCAGACACCTGCTGCATGTTTATCAACATTTGTCAACCTGCATTTGAAGGTTAATAAGATTGCGTTTCTTTCACTTTATTTCTTCAATTGTAACAGTGTTTTCCTTCTATTTAGGGTGGGGCACAGATATGGATAAAACAAGACTGACCATCATCCAATTCTGCATATTTAGCAAAGTAGTTTTCACTTCTAGCTGTTGGCTGGGGTGGGCACTGGAATTGCAGAAATTCTCTGAAATGGCTGTTTCCATTACACTGATTGCCAGAAGTATCAGGAGATGTATGAAAAATATGTTCTTGTGAGACTAACTGCCCAGTTATTATTCTTATTTCATACTCCATTGGTTGTTCTTTCTTTCTTTCTTTCTTTCTTAAAAATCATTCAGTGTGGTGTTATTTTTCTAGCATAAGAAGAACATAATACTTTGTACTACAATGGTGCTTTACAGTCAGGAATTCCAGCATAGCCTGAGGAAGCAGTTGTAATCTGGTGATTAGAGTTAAGGGTGGGATTCAAGAAAACTGGATTCTTATCTGAGCAGTGCCACAAACCTGCTGGGTGATCCTGAGTAAATCATGTGGCTTCCATGCCTCTGTTTCCCCTCCCATCTTTTCCTCTTACAAATTTAGAATGTAAAACTTTTTGAAATGGGGATTACTACTCCCTAAATGTTTGGCCAGTGTCTACTCTACTACAATAGGGCCTCAAATGCAGTCAGACCTCTAGGTCCTGATGTAATACAAAGAATTTTTAATAATAATCTCAATCATTTGTCAAACATTAAACTGAGGATCACAATACTTTTGTGAGATACCGTAGGCGAGTATTTTACAGATGAGTAAACAGAGGAATAGAATGTGTGCTGCTTTGCAGGGAAATGTGGGGTTGTGAGGCCTCTCCCTCAAGCGTAAAAACCTGGTCCACTGGATGCTTACCATATTTATCTATCCACTGCTTCCGAAGAAGCTGTACTTCATAGCTCACCAGCTTCAACTCAGATCACTGCTCTGCTTAAGACAAAGCTAAGGTTGCCTCTCTGGGTTTTACCCCAACTGTCTGGTTTTGGGCTTCTGTGTTCACCTGCCATTTAGGATTGCCAGCATGAGTGGCAAGTTCGATGGATCCATGACGCCTGGTCACCAGAAATATTCCTGGCCCAGGGCCTGGCTCCAGCAAGGGTCAGGGCTGGATTTCTTCCCCAGCACCACCTGCTACTCTTGCATGCTTTTCCCCATGACCAGTGGACTACTGGCTGTCAGTAGAGGCTTCATGTGCCATGCTCTGGTGAACTGTTATATAGATACCTGACCCAGAGGACCCTATACATAGCCTGTGTCCATTGGTACTAAGGGATCCCTGGGTCACAGAGAGATTAAGTGATGTGTTCAAGATCACAAAGGACAGCTGTTGCTTACCACCCAGAAGAGTGGAGTAGAGTGCAGATCCTTGACTCCCAAGCCTGTGTCTTCAACACAAGATCAAGGCAAATGATTATAAAATTGGGCTTGAATCTCACATTACTGCATCATATATGTTGCTGAAAATATTTCCTGACCCCTCTTTGTTTTTTAATAAATAAGATATTATACAATTGATATTGCAGGAGGTCACACTACATGAGAAGTATGGGAAGCTATGGGAAGCTCGAGTTGTTACCAGTGAGGTGTTTGGGATCTTCAGAGTGAGTTCTTGGCATAGTCGTGAGTTTTGGAGACACTGGACTCAATCCTACTTTGAATACATAGGATTTTTTCAGATTTCAGTGGGAGTAAGAGATTGACCTTTTTAACCATTAAACAATGGAAAGATGGTCTCTTGTTATTGTTCTTCAGTCTGTTTTAGGAAAACTAACTACATATATAAAATAAGATTACTCTATTTGATGAGTATTAGGCTAAGACTGACTTTGAGTAAATTGCAACTCCGAATCACATCTGGAAGACTCTGCTTCCCCAACATTCAGTAGTATAATACAGCCTTTTATTCATAGCCAGGCAGCCCAGTGGCTCCAGAACATGAAGTTGCAAACCACTCCCTGGCTGCTAGTGGAATGGGAATTGGGCCATCTCCTTACATGGGCTGAACTCAGTGTTCCTAGGAGTTATCATTTTGACCCCAGAATGTCTCTACAAAATTGGCTACCAGACAAACGTGGGTCAGTTAGACTACAACATTTAAATTCCATCCCTTCTCACAAATTGATGTTGTACTTTGGGGCAAGCCACTGTTAAAAATCTACAAGAAACCATTAATGCAGCAACAGCAAATTGACAGAAATTTAATTGGGTCCCTCAAATGATCTCTGATGATCAGATTCTGCCATTTCAAGCACTGCAATGACCACACGTGGTCAGCTGTATGGCATTACATGCAGCTTAAGTATGCCTTAAAGGGTATATTTGGTTCCAATATGTCAGTGGGAAAGTTAGTCTGTCAAGTATGATTACCTTGATTAAATCTATGTACCACCAACCTGATCCATCACCACCCTGGCCAGGGCCATGGGGACTGGGAGGGGTTGGGATGGAGGAGTTTGCCATAAGTGGTCATCAGCTTGTACCAGCCCTTTTCACCCAGGGAGCCCTCCAACTCATATAACAAGGGCAGCCTGGCAGGTTCGGCATCAGCTCCCAGCCCAGTTGGGCAGGCAGCAGGTGAGTTCTGGAAGAGGGAGCAAGGGAGAATCTGTGGAGCAGCGAGTGACAAACCCTGAGGAGGAGGAGATTGAGCAGAGAAGAGGAGAAGCAATGGGGAATGTGTCCAGGAGAGAAATAATTGGGAAGTCGGGTTGGGGGGAGGGAATGAGTGACAAGAGAGTGAGGAGCAAAGTGATCAAGGTGGTGGGAGAGAGTGAGAAAATCACCAGGGGACAAAGGAAGCCAGTGATAGAGCTGGTACTGTAGTGTTCAGTTTTAAGAAATTTGACAGTTGGGAACCCTAGACTGAGGACCTTCCAACCTTTTGGAAGTTCACCAAAGAAACTTTTGCAAGCCAGAAGTCTATTCCATGATTGCTAAGATCTTGATCTATGAACAATGAAAATTAATTGTATGTCTGTGATTCTTCACCATCCAAAAACTCTTCTTTTTTCTTTTATTAATAAATCTTTAGTTGGTTTACTCAGGATAGGCAGAAAGTGTGATATTTGGATGAGATCTGAAATGTATATTGACCTGGGGGTGTCAGATCCTTTAGGACTGGTAGACCCTAATATATGCTGAATTGGGTTTTCAGTAGACTGTCGCTATATTAGATCAGTTTATCTAAATGGAAACCAAGGGATTGGTTTTTGGCTTCTTGTTAACCCGGGTGGTACTACAGAAGCTCTTTTGCTACTGGTTTGGTGAACTGAATTATAGTAGAATATAAACCACCAGTTTGGGGAAATAGTGTGGCATTCTCAGTGTGGTCCCTCCCAGGCATCAAGTCACTCCTGGGGGGAAAAATAAAATAAAAACTCTACTATTGATCTGTGATTGAAAGTACTTCAACAAAAAGTTATATATTTTTCACACTGGTCCCCATATTGCACGGATCGTCCCCAAACAGACTGCTGCTGGCTCACACATTCTGTGTTTACCTCAAAAAAGAAAGAATCCTTTTGGCTAGAAGCAGGCAGGAAGATTAATATAATAAGAGACACTACCTTAAAAGTTACTGGCTAGAACTGTGTTTTGGGATAAATCCCATCATCTTGGCAACTCTCCACCACACAGAAAGCTTAGTTCCTAGAACAGCACTTGTAGCCAAATGACGTATATTGCTTAGAGGGAAGAACAGACTGCATCTAGGTAGAATCTTGGCATAGTCACTTGGCTGACCTGGGAGAAAGAGATGTTGACCAAACATTTGAAGAGATACCTCAGGAAAATCTGAGATTTAGTCTGACTTTTTAGTAATATTAGATTCATTTCTAGTGGACAGAAACTGAGACAACATTCTCCAATCTCTTCCCTTTCAACCTCCCTTTCCATTCCATACTTCTTGTTTGCTCTCTCCATACTTTTTGGGGAGAAAATCAATAACACAACTAACAAAAACAAGGTAATGATATGATTGTAGTCGGATTCAGTCAATACTGGGTGGTACAACATATTAACATGTTACCATTTGAACCATTATTTTCTACAGAATGTAAGATCAGCTTTTTTATTCTTTTTTAAGAATCATCTAACTATTATGGTTGCAAAGAAAACTTTCTGAATGTGACTGAAAGGTATTTTTCAGGCTGTCAGAAAAAAAGAGAGGTGTGAACTGCCCCCTTTCTTTTGTGTGGGTGTTGTTGCGGAATCACAATGTAAGTGTCAAGATAACTATTTCACTGCTGATCATTTCAGGTTGGAAATGTGAGGGAATTTTAAGCAGAAACTAACACCATTTCCTTCCTACTGGATATGTTATTCCTCAACAGTGGATATTTGCATAGGGCTTTAGGAAATCCACAGTGGGGAGAAAATCAAGTCCCTCTTACTGCCATTATGTGGCAGCATTGCCTTGCTATGCATTAATAGCAAAAGTACACACAGAGCAGGAAAAGTTGCAAGGAAAGGATATGAAAGCAGTGCACTGATAGTGAGGTTATTTAAGCTAGCAGAGTGGCCAACAGCTCTCAAGTTCTGCTTATGATCAGAGATCCATCAAATGATTTCATACCAGCCATTGTTTTCCCTGCTCCCCAGAATGGCAACTTTTAAGAAGCCCAGGAAATGGACTTGGAGGAGAAGTTGTAACCCTTCTGCCTGAAGGAGTTGGCAGCAACCAGGGCTGGGTTCAACATCTAGGGGTTCCTTTTCATCCATCTCACATTGAACCGGCTCAAGCCCCCACCCAGCAGCCTGGAAAATTCACACACCCCTGAGCACCGCAGACAGGCAATGCTTCCCCACTTGCAAGCACAGAGTCTGAATGTAGAAAAGAGCTTTAATGAAAGAGGCAAAAAGGTCAGTTAGCATAAGCTTGGGAAAATACCACACCCAGAGTTTATAACCAATCCTCAAGTAACTGTCCCACCTCAAATGGATTGAGCAGTGTCCTGGCTTCTCAGGCTTACCAGTCCAATTCTGTAAACAGCCAATCCACACACCCAGCTTTCTCTGTACCCCCACTTCAAATGCCCCACTAACAACTTGGTCCAATCCATGCAGGCCCTGACACCTCATGCTGATGCATTCCCTCAAGGAACCTGAGGCAATGCCACCTTTACGCTGGTCCGGTGTTCTGCTTGCTCCTTGCCAGCTGCCACACCGGCCATCCACTGGATGCACTGTCTGTCTGCCACTGCTTCTACCAGCTGCCCCCCAGTTGTGCTGTCCATCTACCACTGCTCCTACCAGCTGCCCATCCCCTCCATCTACTGCTGCTTCTGCCAACCATCCACCAGTTACACTGTGCATCCACTGCTGGGGGTTTGGCCTCAGGCAAAACCATGTAATTTCAGCTCTTAGGGGCCTTAGCTACCACCTGTGATTTCAACACACAGCATCTATTAAAGTAGAGTTTCATACAAAACACAAGTATGCAGCTCTACCTTTTAACAGGTGGGGAGTGATAATCAAACCAGGCTTATAGCTGTATTACCAACACTTAAGCAGGGCCAAGGCACTTAACTAGCTGACTCAACTCCTATTCCTTCTCTTCTGCTTTACAATGCTTTAAACCAGGGGAGCCCTGTGTAATCCATGTCTTATGCAGTTATGATGATTGCCCTGTCCCCCCACAATGACTTGGAGCAGTGGTGAAATTTCACAATTCTTATACTGAGTGTTAGCATAAATTGTGATTTTACAACGTGTCTGCAATAGACAAAATTTCATTGCTTCCTTGCTACTCATCAGGTTTTGTTTGCAAGGTATCACATATGCACACCTTTGCATCTTCATGCAAATGATCTCTGGGAGACACATTCCTCCCAGCCTTCAGCAGCATTGAGTTCCTGCTGGCATATTCCTTACAAAGAAAAAAGTCAAATTACCTACTTTTATCAGGATTCACAAGAATGCAGAGGAAACACAGAATCTGCAGCACAAAGTAACTTGAAGAGAAATGCAGAAAGGCATAAATCTCCATACACAGCAGTCAACATGAGTTCATAAAACAGTAAATTATATGAGTTGCCTGGTGACTTTTAAGAAAAAGTTTCAAGGGTAGATGCAGTAAAGACAGAATCTGCACCCCAAGCTCAAATAATGAAAAATCAGTGATAGCTAGAGTCCAGGAAGAAGTGGAAGACCTGAAGGACAGAAGAAAAAAATTGAATCTGATTAGTATTCCTCCCTGAACTAGAAGAAGGATGATATATGCTGTCTTTCATAAATAAATTCATCAAGAAAATCTGTGATACAGGACTTTGAGTCTGATTTTGACATAGAAAGAGCTTGTTGCATCCTATTTCCATATTCTTACACTACCATGGGCACGGCTAATAGAGTACTTAATATTCCAAGACAGAGGAAAGGCCTGAAATTAGCTAAGGAAGTAGTCTTGTAATCTGTCAAGCAGAAAAACTCTCTTAATTCCTGCAAAAAGACTGAAGGAAAAGGGACCCTCTTTGTTCTTTGGTGTCCTGCTAGATTTACATTAATGAGATTAAACTTTTCAAAGTAATATAGAGGATATCATCACTGAAAATTTATTAGTCATATCCGAGCCACATTTGTCAAACACAGTACAAATACATATGAATATATGGTCCCTTCCCTTAAAAGCCTTCTATCACATGAATCTAAGAAATCATAGAAAGCATCCCCTGCTATGTAACATGCATCTAATCTGCAAGTTCCATGCCTGTGGTAAAGAAGATGGAGACTCCTGGATCAATGGAATCCTTGGCTTCTCCTGATAATAGCCAAAAAAACAAAGCAAAACAAAACAAACAAAAAACAGCCAGTTTTAGTAGAGGTACTGGTTTTGGCACTGGTATAATAGGACCTGGATCACTTTTACTAAATAGGGCTAGAGGCCACGGCAACAGGTTAGGAGAAATTTTGGTGGTGTCCAGAATGCCCAGAGCCCAAACGCCTCCCCAGTCCAAACTCTTCTACCCACCTGTAAGACCCAAGAAGGCCGTTTGAGTTGTGGGAGGATGCATAAGATAACTGAGATCTCTGTTAAGCCCAAGGTTAAATGTGTCAAACTCGCAAACGAATTCCAATTCATATGTCTCCCTCTGTAATCTTTTGATAAAATCCTTTTGCAGAAGAGTGGCTACTCATTCCTTCCCTCTCTCCCTTCTGTATAGACTCTGAACTCTTATTTTCTACTCAGATTTGAAGAAGTGGGTCTTACATACAAAAGCTCATTACCTAATAAATAGATGTGTTAGTCTTTCAAGTGTTACAGGACTGCTTTTTTTTTTGTGAAGCTACATACTAACATGGCTACCCCTTGTGTATGCATTTGTTATAAAAGCAGTAAAAAGGATCTGTCTTGCTAATAGGTATAACATACAAAATACTTGTGTGACTATCACACATCTCAGGGCCCTTCGTTGCTGTTACAGATCCAGACTAACACAGCTACCCCTCCGATTCCTGAGAACCGTCTGTCTTGTTCATCATTTCATGGTCCCCTCTGAACTAACAGGGAAAATAGGGCCTTCTCAGTTCAGAAAGCTTGTCTGTGGAACTCCCTCCCTGAGGAGGCCTGCCAGAGTTTCTCTGTACTGTCTTCAAGTTTTGGTGTGCAGCTGTTCTATTTAGCTCAGTACATATTGAAAAGTTTGGGTTCTCTTTTTTACCAGCTCTTTCTCTTTTGTGTTATTTTCATTTTTGCTTTGTCTATTCATAGAATCATAGAATACTAGAACTGGAAGGGACCCTGAGAGGTCATTAAGTCCAGTTCCCTGCTCTCATGGCAGGACCAAGCACCATCTAGATCATCGGTTCCCAAACTTTTTCTCGTCGTGGAACACTTGAACGTCATGGCACTCTCTGCAGAACACTTTATCTTTTTTACATAATCATACTAACTATAAAGAACATTACTAGTGGAAAATATTTCATAATAATGTTACACCAACAGATCTGGGTTGCCAGCACCAGGGATTGAATCTGCAATCATAGGGGCTAAAGCCCTCTGCTCTACTGCATGAGCTAAAGGCCAGCTGGCTCTCAGCTGAGGCTGTAGAGCAGAGATTTCACTCACCCTACTATGAGGTCCCAGGGCCTCTGGGTACTACAAGAATATTAATTAAATTATGGTACGGTAAAAGCAACTCAACAAATAATAATGAAACCAGACATTAACAAAACACATAAAATTGGTTACTGTATAGTAATTTCAAGAAAACTGTAAAATCAAGAAAATTCCATCCCAAAATTTGTTTTTTTCTCTAGAAAGAAGAAGAGATCGCCATTACTCAATTTCAATGACAGACCACTTTGCCTTAGCTCGCGGAACACCAGTATTCTGCTGGACCATAGTTTGAGAACTGCTGATCTAGATCATCCGTGACCAATATTTGTCTACCCTGCTCTTAAAAATCTCATATGATGCAGATTCCACAGTCTCCTTAGGCAATTTATTCCAGTGCTTAACTGCCCTGACAGTTAGGAAGATTTTCCTGATGTCCAACTTACACCTCCCTTGCTGCAATTTAAGCCCATTGCTTCTTGTCCTATCCTCTTTTACAGGGAGCGGTTTTCCTGAGTTGCTGTGCCAGCTGTGGTTTAATTTTTCTACTGTGTCCTAGATATCTGGATAAAAATGTATTACATACAAAGAGATGAAACAGTGCACCATATTTACCTTGGCATGATTTTGCTGAAGTCAATGGAGTTATGCCTTAAATTATTTTGGTCTGATAGGTATGACAAAGGTATATTGGAGAATTGGGCCAGTATGTAAGCATGTGGGTGAGTATTAGCTGCAAGAATTAAACTTTTTCTTCTTTCTGAAGAAGCAGCCGTCTCACAAAATTAAGTTTCCACAGTTATCCACTTATACTGTGCAACTGCTGCTGATCACACTTCAAATGATGACTTACTTACATAAAGGCAGAAGTGCTGATGTTGATGTTGATGTTGCTAATGACTTTTTGCTGCCATTAGAAGTAACACCACAGCTAACAAAAATAGTGGGCAAAGTGAGCAAAAACGTTCCTCTCCAATCAAAGTGTAAGTAATGCTTTGATTACTCTGACTCAGTGCTGAGTAGCACTCCTTTGGGGATTGTACTGTGAGTTGAAACAAAACTTGAACAAGTGTAGATGTAGCAAATTTATTTGATGCATTTTTTCCCACTGTGCAGAAGGTCTGACAAAATGAAGCCTTACTGATTAGTCTGGTGAACCTAGGACATCTCCATGCTAGACAGGGTTGTGCTAAGTCAGGGGTCGGTAACCAAAATAGCAAGAAGAGACATTTTTTCCAATTCAGTAAAAAACTCAATCATTCAAGAGCCGCGATCCATGTGAATACGAGATGGTCCTTAATAAATAACATGAAACCGTACTTTTTGTAAACCCTATTTTAAGACCAGTGCACACACAATGATTTGTAATGCGATACAGGATTACTGCGGGACATTCACAAACTATTTACATATTCGATGTCCTCACATTTTATGCGTGGGTTTTTTACCACCATCTTACTGACTCTCACTCCCAAACCTTCTCTTTCTCTGGAGGATGGTAGGAGGGTTACCCAATGTTTCGAGATCACAAATTGTTTGCTATTTAGATATGAGTTGTTCATTTTTGAGCTTTTAGACATTCACTGTTTATTGAAAATAATCAGGAGGTTGTTTTTGGTTTTTTGGTTTTGTTTTTATTATTTTGCAATTATAGTGTGGGGAGTCACAAAGTAGTCCTTAAGAAGCTGCATGTGGCTCTGGAGCCGCAGGTTGCAGACCCCTGTGCTAGGTGCATACTTGAATGGGAAGTCTTCAAAGAAAATAAATATGTAAGTGATTCAAAAAATCTTGGTTATGCAGTAGCCGGCACTCTTCCCTTTCAGTCAATACTGAATCAGAACTCCAGTCCGGTGACACGGGCTGCTGTGCAGCTGGAGGTAGTCTTTTCTGAGTGAAATGTAAAATGAAGGCCCTGATGAAAATGTGGACTCTCCTGTCAGCATAATTAAGTAAATCCCATCAACTGCCCAGGGGCCCGCTCTCATGTCAACATAGCACTGTCCACACCTTCACTTCATCGGTGTAATTTAGGGTGGTCAACGGAGTGGTTTTTTTCACAACCCTACCTGACAAAAGTGTTAGTGTAGATATATCCTGAAGATCTTCTCAGCACTTTGTTCTAGCCAAACTCAACTAAATAATTTTATTCAAAATTCAAACATAATTAAATTCTGCAGTTTCAAATGGATAAGGTATTTGTCATGTCCTAAATAGCAGTGTCATGTTTCAGTGCATTGTTAAACACTGTGTGTTCATTATCTATGTTACAGGGGTATTGTAAGCATTATTAATTCAATTTTATAAAGTGCTTTGAGATCTTCAGGGTGGAATGTGCTGTAGACATGTAAAGCATTAATTATTGCTAATTGTTATTGCAAACGTCTCAGAGTAAATCCAGGTTTCATTAGCCTGTGCTGTCTGCAGGGCTAGGAATGAGCCAGGCTGCTCAGGGAGGAGAGTCTGTATCTATTTTTTTAACTTCTTTTCTCTATCTAATCTAAAGCAACTATCACAGTGGTTTCTCGATGTATGTGGGAGGCTGCTGGAAGAAACGGGTTGAAGTGGACAAAGAAACTGACTTCTTTGAAGTGAGAGGGGTGGCCACCCAGCTCAGGGTACAGAAAAATAGGGCAGGTAGGGCTGGCGGTATCAGGATGGAGAGGTGGGAGTTGAGAGTTTGGAAAGGGAATTATATTCTGTCAGTGATCCAACAAAGTTTGTCAGACAAAATTGCCCAATAATGATTAATGTATATGCACTATGTTCTGTGTAGCTACAAAAGATTGACTGAAGAGGAGATTTCAACCTAGGTGGGAGGGGTTTGGTAGAGGAGTTTTGCCTGGTCCCTTTTCCGTCCCTTCAACATCTGCAAAAGGTTGAGCTATAAAACTGCTGTGGAGGAGAGTGCATGTGAGAAGGCAGGATTCCTACCCAGTTTCTGAGGTCTGGGTTACTTGTTGGCTGCTAAGAAAATTTTGTTTTGTTTTGTTTTTTGATTTGGCTTAAGTTAAGTTGATTGATTTGTGTTTATAAAGATTTTTTCCTACTGAGCAGGCCTTATTGCCTGCTGTTGTGTTATTTTCTTCTCAGTCATCACAGCATTTTACAGAGTAGCAAAAAAAGAGTTAGGCTTAAGAGATCACAGTCACTGGTAATCTCTGATTGGAAGCTTCCTTGCTGTAGAATTCTGCTTAATTCTCCCACACACTTCCTCATGCATTTACTTTTCTGTATCCAGTTATGTGTAGAGATTGCCTGGAAGACTCATCTCTTATAACAGAAAAGGGCAATGGGGAAAATTTTATTTAAGCAATAAAACCTTTGATGTTAATATATCACAAGTGAAATATTTTATCTCCTTGAGCCTGAATACTATGACACTAGGAATTTCCATTGCCCTGAACCTCATGCTGCTATTCATACTAGGGCTAAAATGCTACCATTCTGATCTAGTAGTGCCTTTTATTTTGTACACATGTATATGATTGTACAATGTACAGGCCAATGGGTACTCAGGCCCTTCTTGCTTGTTTTACTTCTGCCACTGTCTCCAGAGGCCACTCTCCCTATCTGTTTCTTATGCTCATGGTAATAAGTTTTCAGAGTCTTTAGACTTAAACTTTCCAATATAAAGGAGCCACAACACAATACATTTGTACATCGTTCCTTGGATTAGCTCTAAAAACACAGAACAACAAGAAGTCCTGGGGCACCTTATAAACGAACAGATATTTTGGAGCATAAGCTTTCATGGGCAAAGACCTGCTTCATCAGATGCATGAGAGAGATTTATGCTCCAAAATATCTGTTCGTCTATAAGGTGCCGCAGGACTTCTTGTTTTTCCTGAAGATACAGACTAACACGGATACCTCTCTGATACATATAAAAACACAGGAATTCTTTCTCTTTAATACTAATGCGCAGCTGGGAATTGTGTGGGTCTATTAGATGTCAGTTAAATTATCTGTATTACAGTATTGCATGTAGGTCAGGGCCCCATCACGTCAGGCATTGTTATTGACATATCAGAAAGACAGTCTCTGTGATCTTGCCTACATATTTTAGTACACCTATAATCTCTGACTGCTCATTCACTAAGCTTTTGAGTTACTGTATCGCTTAGAACCGATGGAGTCGGCATTGAATTTTACACTCTTTTATCATCAATTTATTACTTGAAGCTTAGTAGGACCTCAAATTGTAAATTAAGGGTTGTGGTCCTTTTGTATGAGACTCTGTACACACGTAACAAAAAGAGGGTCCATGCTCTAAAGAGCTTACAGGTGTGAAAGAACATGATGAGAGACAACAGATGGATACATGGATACATAGGGGTGGGCCTGGGAGCAAGGTGAGATGGTGGCGGAGCTTAGGGCAGTCAGCCTCCGACCCCTCTTGACCCTCCTGTACACAGAGAGGTGGCGCAACACTCAGTGGCATTTCAATGGGGCCCAGAGCTCAGAGAAGGGAGTGGGGGTTCAGGACAGGGGGTGGAAGTGGCTGTCAGCTTCACCCTGGGTCCAGCCCGGGGCCAGGGGGGTGGAGTCGTAAACCCTGCCCACCAGCTTCTCCGCAGGGTTGGCTTAGGGGTGGGGGGCAGGAGGGGGTGCTATGCAAGCAGGCTTCCCCAAGGCTGGCCCAGGATGCTGGGGTGCACACTGTGTCTGGCAGCTGCTCTTCAGGGCAGCAGCTATTGGCCGGCATCTACTCCCTGCAGCACTTGCTGCCCGCCTGTGGTCATTCTTCTTCCCATGTTTGCTCCTTCCTCTGATCATGGGTGAGTACAACTGTCCCCTCTCTCACACGCTCCCTTTCTATTTGTTATAAAACAACGGCATTCCATGCACACCCCGTTATCCTGGCACAACCAAACCCTGACCTAGCTTTAAGCTTTGATAAGAGGGCTCTCTGGTCCTATCTTTTACTCTTTAGAAAGACTTCTTGCAGAGACAGATGGCCCAGGCAGATGCACAAACTCCCTCAAACATAATGGTTCATTTCTTCCCTTCAGCAAGTGAGACCACTTGACAATAATGAAAGAGCATTCCCATTTGCATGCCTTAATATTCTGCTTGTCCCCATTCACTGTGAGCTGATCTCATGATGAGATTTACACCCTTCTATCTGATTATTTGAATTAATCAATTTTACAGTCGAAAGGATGATAACTGTATTGTACTCGGATTGCAAGCTGGACAAAAGATAAAAAACGTTTAGAAAACAAACCAAGAAGAGTTCCGGTCTTTTTTTGTAACAGCCCTGCTTTATCAGTTATATAATTGGCTTCCTTCTAGTTTGCAAACATCATGGTTAATATCAGCCTGGCAGTGCAAGAGCGCCTACTGCACATTTGATAAACAGAATGAATATTGTAGCATTTTGTGATACTGCTCCTTTGCCAATATCAAGCAAATGTGGGCATTGTGAAGCTTTTATCCTCCTGCTGAACCTTAGTAGGTCCTGAAACAGCTTGTTAAAACAGAAGAGCTCATAGCTGCGTACTCCAGCTTTGGGATCAGCTGAGAACCGAGGGTTTGATGTGGGTACCTTGCCATTGGATACCCATGAGAATAGAGGAGCTGAACTGAGCTATATTAAGCTGCTCATTGTACTGTACTTTTTCCCTGTGAAGTGGAAAGCACTGAAAGCTTCACTGTTTCATAACCACTTAGAGGGGAAGAAGAATTATTTTAATACAGTCCTCTTAAATAAGAGGTATACCTTTCAATTAATTCATTTGATTATTAAATGTACCCATCCAGAGCTCTGGGCATACATGTACAAAACAGGATGGTACACTAGAAGATATTCCCTTAACTCTTTTTTTTGGGGAGGGGCAGGGAAAGGGATGCAGGAGTCAGGGTAGAGGGTTGACAAGTGGTGGTGGGGATTCACGGCAGGGGGATGGGGGTGTGTGGGGGCTGCAGGAGTAAGGAATTAGGGGATGAGGAGGGGCTTAGAGCAGGTTAATGGGGGGAGGCTGGAGTGAGAGTTCGGGGTTCAAGAGGGGCTCCAAACCAGGGGCTGATGGCGGGGCTGGAGTGAGGGATCAGAGATGAGAAATCACACTGGGGGGTGGAGAAGGAAGCCCCAGCATGAGCCTCATGGGAGAAGGGAAGGAAGACCCTGGACCCCTGTATGAGCTGCGTGGGTGGGGAGGAAGGGAATCCCTTGGCTCCTGGCTTGAGCCATGCAGGGTGGTGGGAAAAGGAGAGAGGGAAGCTCCAGGCCCTGGCAGTAGCCATGTAGGGGTGGGGCAGAGTGCAGAGAACTGGATCCTCGCCAGGAGTGGAGCAGGGTGGTGGTGGTAGTGACGGAAATAGCTGGACCCCGGCAGAAGCTGGGAGAAACCCTCAGTTGCATAGGGCCCCAGAGTCTGTAAGGATGGCCCTGTGCTGTGGGGCATGGGGGCAGCACAGAAGTGGGGGAACCCTGCCTAGCACCAGCACAGGGCTCTTACCCTGGCAACATTCACAGCCCTTCCCTCATGGGGCCCCTGACTTTCTGGTGTGGCTGCCCCCACTGTGGTCACTCTGCAGTATGACTGTCCCGCCTTGCCCCCTTTCTGTGTTATGGAAAGCAATAGGATTCCAGGCAGATCCCCTTTTCCTAGCACAAACCCTGATCTTGCTTTACTTTAGGATAAGAGGAAGCTGCATAGCAAATTTGGTGGTTCTAACTCTTACCATTCAGGAGGAACTTATGAACAAATGGACTCACAGATGGATGGACAGATGCACAGACACACATTTCTAAATTATAGCTACAGATATGAATTTCACAGTGGACTATTGTCCACTTTACAACCATATCTCCCCAAATCCATGGTGAACAGGTAGCAGTTTCAAATGCAGTCTATTACAGTCTGTAGAGTAGAGTAAACCCTTGAGTTACACAGGGGTTGGATTCCTGTAACCCTTGTGTAACTCACATTTTTGCAGAAGTGAGGGGTGGGGGAAGACAGGAACCTGCAGCCTGGTTTCTGGCTCCCCTGGGCTTGCAGGAGCCAGGAAATTGACTAGCCCACAAGAGTGGTGGGGAGCTGGGAACCAGGGGGCAGTCTCCCCATGGCTTGTCGGTCCTGGGAAACTGACCAGCTCATGGCTGGATAGTTTCCCAGGTCCCGCCAGAGCAGGGAAGCCATGAAGCAGGCTGCCACTTGGTACCCAGTTCCCTATCACTGGCGGGACCCAGGAAACCAACCAGCTCATGGCTGGTCAACTTCCGACTTCTTGCAAGCAGGGAGTAGGGAATCAGGCTAAGAGCCTTCTCCCTCACTTCCCCCAGTTGCAAAGGGAGAATGCTCCAGCCGCAGGGCTGTGGGCCTCCCTGCTCCCCAGCTGGGGACCCCCACCATTGGCTGTGCTCCATGTCCCCCCCATGAAAATGCCCCTCAACACCCTGTAGTGTAAACATGAGATATAAGCATTTTGAACTTGCTTATCTCAGGGGATTACTGTAGCTCATCTGGGGTTTAGCTTTATTCACAAAAGGAAGGAAGCAATACACTTTAACCACATACCCCGTAGTCCCCGTTGGTGCTCCTTGAGAACTGCCAAGCTCACCACCCGTGTCCTGTCTCTATATGAAGACATGCCCACTTCCCTTATGGGGAACAGATAGATAGAACAGTGGGCTATCTGCAACTGCGAGCGAACAGAAAAACACACTGGAAAATTTCTAGCAGTACCATAGTCTGCTAGCAGGCAGAGATTTCAGCTAAACGCTGCCAACCTGAGGCATGTTCCCAAAATAAATGCTTTTCCTGCATAAATCACTTCACACTTCAACTCACTGTTCTGGAGGCTAGTTGTACATTATACCCAGCAGCAGTCTACCAAGTTACATTTGCTGAAAACATGACCCTCTAAAAAAATGTTGGTAAGAGCCAAGAGAGAGGGTGTGATCCACAGGCTTGCGAACAGACCCAATGGGGGGGGGGGGGCGGGGGGGGGGCCCTGAGTTCAAATACTTGCATTGTCATTTTATGACCCTCCTCATCTGTAAAATGAAGGTACAGTAAACTCTTTCATATCCAGCATTTTATCAACTGGAACTTTCAAATAATTTATTTTAACCATAAGTAAATTTTAGTTATGTTTTCCATAAATACAATGACAATAAATACAAATAAATACAGTTAGTACAGTATAAGTTTACGGCATACATTACTACTGTGGTCGGTAAATAAAGTACGCTGCATACATTTTTGTTTGTTTCTTAATATCTAATCTTGTTTTTCTTTAGTGCTATGCATTGCTGGTACCTCTCTATTATCCAGAATATCTGCATATACAGCAACTTCCCAGTCCCAGGGCCAGCAGATATGAAAGAATTTACTGTAACAATATTTACCCACAGGGTACTTTAAGAATGGATTATTAAGTGTTTGAAAAGTGAGATATGGGCAGATATTAACCAGAATTCAGAGCATCTTCACTCCAAAATCCAAAAAGATCTAAAAGATGGTATACTAGATTGAGATCAGTCCATAGCAGGAATCCAGCCTGTGACACTGTTGTATCTTGTGGACTTGCAAGTACATAGCAGAAAGTAGTCTATAGAAAGACTTGGAGGTAGACTGAGTTAAGGGGTTCTCTAATTGACACTGAATCCAGTTTCATCCATCAGCTTTAGGAAATAGTTAAATAAAAGTGTTTCGCTAAAACCTGATCAACAGTTCCAAGACAGCTGAGGGGTAGGAAATATTAAATATTTAAATAATTTAATAATTAAATATTCCATATTGAAGGAAATCTCTAGCATCAGCTGTAAAACAATTTACATTTTCAACATGGTTTTGAACACGTCCCATTCTGTAGGAATCAGTGTAGATCTGATATAATTATTTGCATACCACTGTCCTCTGCTAGGCTGTAATCGAATTCTCTTTGCTGGATAAATGATTGAAGCTGCACAGATGAGGACCCCCACTTTTTTCTTTTTTTCTTTTCAGGAGACAAGGGTATTGAGTTTGAATACTTTTGCTGTTAATGATTTTGTATGTAGCAGCTATAAACAAAGAGTCTTGCTACAGAAGACCAATACTTGCTTTTGGTAGGTGGATTTTATTGCCTTGATATAAAAAAATAGGCCTCATGCAACACAGATGTATTCTTCTGTGTATTCCATTCTGTTCTTCTGTTATCAGCACTAATCTTTTTGAAATGGAGAGTTTCCTTTATTATTTATACTGAGATTCACAAATATGTCGGAAAGAGACATCACGATTTTATATTTACAGCTTGCTCAAACTGTGTGATATTTGTGAAACATTCACACCACACTCACAAAGAATGCAGTGCCTGGCTGCCACTCATATAATGCAGCAAGACAGAATCAAGAATCACAAAGGCATGGGAAAAGATGCATTTGAGCATCCAGACAGTTTCTTTTTCAGAGCAGAATTGTTCCCTACATTTTATTTTCTAAGGCTTTGTTCAGTACAGTTTTAAATGAGTCAAGATACGGGTTGGTTTATGTGGTGACATTTTGACAGGGTATGAAATAAAATCTGGCAGAGATGCAATGACTAAAGGCCTGATCCTGTCCACATTGAAATCAGTAGAAAAACACTCATTTGACTTCAAATGGAGCAAGATTGGGTCTTGAATAGGCATATAAGTAAGATGAAAGAGGGGAAAAAACCCTTATTCTATTATGCTATTATATTGTCTTTCACTCTCTCCCCTATATCTACAATATCCTTCTACGGGGCAAGATTTTCTACATGTAAACAAGCTTATTTATTAGAGCTCAACAGATAAAATAGCCCTGAATAAAAGTGTGTCCTTCTGATGTCTCACTCAGGCTGACTGTTGCAGTGATTAGCTCTTTTTACACTGATAATGGGAGTGGGAATGCTCTAGAAGCATACTTTAGGAAATCAATAAAGAGGGGAAAAGGTAATTGATTTTTTCTAATTTTCTTTAACTAGAGGAAGAAGGTCTATTAAACTTGGCCAATCTATAATAAAAGACAGGTTTACTGAGGTTCAGTGTATAAACTTCACCCTTCACAAGTTTCACTCAAAGTTGACTCTTCCTTTGTTTTTCTCTATTTGATTTATCTCTGAATAGTATTGGGCCCACCGCGCTCTGATTAGTATTACCTGATTAAATCAGCCAACTCAATATTTCTTTGGGGGTTGAAAACCAAGAATTAACCACATCACTGGACTAAAAATGGATGGAATATGTTGAATAGAAAATTATCCCTGGACATAACAAAAGTTTCTAGATGTATTTTATAAAACTATGCTGGGTTAGTGGTAAATATTGGCCTTATAGGTCAAATTCTGGCCTCCAAGAAAAGTCCAAATCAAATGGCTTTGCATGTGGGAAGTAGAGAGTTGCTTTTTGAAGAGGTTAGTGATTTAGATTTTGCAAAATGCTGATCTCTGGGTCCCATTTTATCTGAATACTCTAAACCAGGGTGAAAGAGTCAGAAAAATAGTTCTGATGTTTATGCTCGTCTCCTTGCAACGTTCAGAAAAGCTTCTGAAAGCTATCTGAGAAAGACGTACCAAATTAAATGACAGGACAGGGTTATTTGCTCATAGTGACGATGGGGGAAGAGACAATGACCCCCTTCTGCAATTCTGAAATGAAATATCCATTCAAATATATGTAAAAGGTGAAAACAGGCATTTGAACCAAAAATAGTAAAATGTACTCATTCTACTTGCTGCCACTGAGAGTATATTGTACGCAATATCTGTGGCTTTTGCAAGTATGAACGTTACACACAGAAGGGGCCTTGTGGGCGAGATCTTTCCACGCTATTACCATTCTGCTCATTCTAGAGCAGGCATGTCCAACCCGTGGCCTGTGGGCCGCATGCGGCCCTGGACAGCTAGTAATGTGGCCCCACAAGATCGTAAACTTTTAACATTATTATGTGATTTGTATACATTAACTATATTATATATTTTATATGCGGCCCAAGACAATTCCTCTTCACTCAATGCGGCCCAGGCAAGCCAAAAGGTTGGACACCCATGTTCTAGAGTATGTTCTACCTTCCCCAATATTAGCCTGTCTTTTACACAATTTTCTCTAACGCTATCCAAAAGCCCAACGAATTGAGACACATGGGAGATCTCTCTCCCCTTCTCTCCCACCCACCTATTTCTCCTCTGCAGTGATATCCCTGCCAATTGCCTTTTGGTATCTATTCCTGCTCCTTGGCTGCCTATAATGCTGCCATGATGAGGTATGTATTTTGCTATGCCCAGCTGCCATAGTGATTTCCAGCCAAAATGGAAGGGCAGGGGGAGGAGAAATTCTTGGATGATAGCGTTTTTCCTAGGGAATGAGTGGAACGAAGCAAGGATAGGTGTGGAAGTTTGCAGGGAGAGAAGTTCCTGGAACATTGCCTGGGAAGTTTAGGGGCAAATAATGGAAGTGGGGAAGGAGCATTTGTGCTGGGTTGAGGGAAGGGGATTTTAGTGGGGTAGAACCACAACTCCAGAGGCACAGACAAAATTATTGGGGTTGGCAGACAGATGGAGAAGATTTTGATTGTAATTTGTGTAACATGTCCTATGTGCACTCAGCTGAATGATGTGTTCAAAGACATAAGTAGCATAATCAGAATTAAGTAAAAAGCTGCTTTTTTTCCTGCATATCAGTGATATGCACTGATATTTGAGTGCAGGTCATTTTGTCATACCAACCATTCATCTCCACAGAGTTGTACAACTTATAGCATTAAAATTTAAAAGGCCAGATCCTCAGCTGGTGAAAATCAGCATAGCTCCATCAACTGATCCCACTGTAAAAATTCAAATGTATTTAAATTTTGCTTCCACCACAGATTAACTATGAATATTCATAACTTTTTCAAGAAGCAAAGAACTTCAGATGTCTAAGGGAACACCACAGAGTCTTGGCTAAAAGTTTGGAGCAATGCAGCTCAGCAGAAACTGAGATTACAGCCAAGAAAAGCCCCAGCCTTCAGCTCAGAATCAGCAGCATGCCATGCTGTTGTGATGTGTGGGATCCTTCACCCCACAGCTGATGAATCAAAGGATGACCTCATTGCTAACCCATGGATCTATTTGCATTTTATGACATCCAGAGTTGCACAGTAAGAGAAGTGGAGCTGGTGAATAAAGAATTATTTTCACCAGTTATTTAGTCCTTCCCCCAGCACCACTGGTGTGGAGAAAGTGACAGATGACATAGAAAAAGCTGAAGCACTCAATACTTCTTTTGCCTCGGTCTTCACAGACAAGGTCTGCTGCCAGACTGCTGCACAGTGCAGCACAGTATGGGAAAGAGGTGAGCAGCCCTAGTGGTGAAAGAACATGTTAAGGACTATTTAGAAAAGCAGGTCATGCATAGGTCCATGGGGCTGGGTCTTATGCATTCCAGAGTGTTGAGAATTGGCCCATGTGATTGCAGAGCCATTGGCCATTATCTTTGAAAACCTGTGGTGATCTGGGGAGGTCCCAGACAATTGGAAAAAGGCAAATGTAGCGCCCATCTTTAAGGACGAGGATCCAGGGATCTACAGACCAGTCAGCTTTAGCTCAGACCCTGGAAAAATCATACAGCAGGTCCAAGAGGAACGTGATCCAGGAACAGTCAAGGTGGATTCACCAAGGACAAGTTGTACCTGATCTACTCAATTGCTTTCTCCCACTCTCCAGATTGTCACCTTGTCATGGTAAGTGGGCTTGTGAGTTCCAACTAACCCGGGAGCAATGCCATAGGGAGTCTCATGCTCCCGGCAGGGTCACCCATGGCAGCAAGGTCAAGAGGGAGGATCCAGAGAAAGAATGACCCTAAAAGTCCTCAATGGCTGAACAAGTGGAGGATAACAAAGGTAATGCTACAATGCTGTGAAGGTGGATGAAGGCTGCACAGACAGGAGACTTCCAATTATCATGTATCCCATGCCATTGGACCTGGGCCTTCTATCCATCAAGGATTGTGTGGTAGCTGCTGTGCAACAGGCCCCTCACATTAAAAGAAGTCACATACAGGCATCTTCCACTGCATACTAATCTCCTAATCTTAAGACCTATGGCAACTGGTGAATGGTGACAGGAGCAGAACTGTGAAATCTGGAAGCTTTCAGTCATGGACCAGCATGTAGGTGGTGGATGCATGTATTAGTCGTTCCATTTCAAGGTGGTGGTACCCTATTTAGGATCCACTCTGCTCACCCCACATAGGGAGGCGCTAGAAAAGGTGCCATAAACAGATTCTACCTCAACACCCCTGACTGGATAACTGCATCTAGTGGGATCATGTCTATGCGGTCAAAATTGAAAGTAAACTTTGGAATATGGAATATTCAAACTGTAATGGACAACCCAGACAGTGGGTGACCTGAAAGAAGCATGGCAATTATTGCCTACAAGCTGCAATGATTCAACATCGATATAACTGCCCTGGCAGAAACACATAGACCGGAATAAGGACAGCTAAGAGAAGAAGGCTAAGGATACACCTTTTTCTGGAAAGGAACCCTAAAGGAAGAAAAACAAATTCATGGAGTAGGATTTGACATCAAGAAGGAACCGACAAAGATCCTATCTGGAGCTGCTGTCAGCATCAGTGAGTGTCTTATGACTCTCCACTTGAAGCTTGCCAAAAACCAACAGGCAATTGTCATCAGTACTTTTGTACCAACTTTAGACCCCAAAGATGATGTGAAGGAGAAATTCGACACCCAGTTGAACACAGTCTTGAAAGACTTTCCGAAAGAAGACAAGGTTACTCTCTTAAAGGATTTCAATGCCAGGGTCAGAAGAGATGTGGACCTCTGGTGGACTACCATTGAGAAAGAAGGAGTTGGCAACAGCAACCCCAATGGTGTGCTCCTCCTCACAAAATGTGCAGAACACAAGCTTTTCATCACAAACACCCTCTTTCTCCAGTAAAACAAATTTAAGACCTCATGGCAACATCCTCGATCAAAGCACTGGCACTCATAGACTATGTCCTTGTCCGCACTCAGGATCGGTGTGATGTTCAGTAACTAGCTCTGATGAATGCTGGACTGATCACTGCCTTATTTGACCCACGATGGTGATTAGGATTGACACCAAATGGAGAACTGAGAGAAGACGTACAAGGCTTGATGGACCCCATCAGACAAAGTGACTTCCAGATCGTGCTCCAGAGGAAGCTGCCAAGAGTACACTCTGAAGATTTGGAAGAACATTGGCATCAATTGAAAAATGCCATAATTGGAGCTTGTGGAGAAACCATTGGCTACCAGTCCTGGAAGCAACGGGATTGGTTTGATGAGACTGATGTGGAAATTGAATGCCTGATTGAGGCAAAAGGGAAAGCCTTTGGGTCAGGCTCTAGCAAAGTAACATCAACTGCACAACGAAGAGAGATGCACATGCCAAAGCCAAGGCAGAAGTTCAATGTGAAACAAGGATGCTCAAAAAACAATGGTAGACTGAGAAGGTGTGAGAACTCCGGCATCTTTCAGGCATCAACGAAACAAGGGGTTTCTTCAATGTCACCAAAGCTTTTTTATGGGCTTAGAAACCATGGAATCAATCCCCTGAGTTCAAAGGATGCTACCCAGATCTTGAAAGACAATGAAGCAATTGCTTCTCACTGTAGCGAGCACTGCAATGTGTTCTTGAAATGCCCCTCCATCACGGTCCTAGAATCGCTTCACCAAATCCCTTAGTGACTGCCGAGGGATGGTCTTGCAACACTTCATACCTTGAGTGAGGTCTAAGCTGCCATTGATGCTACTGTAAGCATGTGAAACCTGGAGAACATACAAATGTCATTTGAAGGCACTTGAACAATACCATCAACACTCAGGAGAATCCTAAATATCTCTTCTGGGACAGGCACATGAACAACTCCTGGAAGAGTTGAATGTGACTGGCACTGAAGCCATTATCATTCACCAACAATTTTTTGGATTGAGCACATGGTTCGGACGTCTTATCAGCACCTCTCAAAACGGAGTCTGATTTCCAAGTTGAAGGCAGGACAGAGGAGCATTCGGGGCCAGAGAAAGCGATATAAGAACGTGCTGAGGGCACACATGAAAAAGTGTGGCATCAGTGTCAGTACTCGGGAGAACCTTGCCCAGGACCATCCCTAGTGGAGAGCAGTAATCCATGAGGGGGAAGCACAGTTTGAGAGATTCTGCTGCAATGCAGATGAGGAGAAGTAAAGAAGAAGAAAAGAATAGCAAAAACTGTCCCACGCCCCTCCAATAGCTACCAACACCTGCCCCTTCTGTGATAAGACCTGTGGCTCCAGAACTGGGCTGATCAGCCATCAATGGATTCACAAATAAGGTGACATGAAGATATCTTACTTGTTATTGAGTGACTGCCAAGAAGAAGAATTGCCTTCTATGATGAGGTAACTAGCACCATGGATAAAGGGAAAGGGGGCGGACCTAATACACCTTGAATTTAGCAAAGCTTTTGATATGGTATCCCACAGTATTCTTGCCAGCAAGTTAAAGAAGTATGGCTTGGATGAATGGACCATATGGTGGGTAGAAAGCTGACTAGATTGGATAGGATAAAATTCTGAATTAGGCCATGATATTTGCTAAGAACCACTGTTCCAAAATGAAGTCTGGTAAGCCTCCCCACCCCAGCCATCTGGGGAGGGCATCCCAGTTGATGTAAATAAGTCCCTAGGCAGCCACATTCCAGGAAGGGACCCTGTCGGGAGGGTAATTGGACTATCGTTAAAGGGCGACTGACATGATTCTTTCACTAACTTCTGCTTTGATTCTGTATTGCCCACTTGCTTTGATTCTGTAGAGATAACATGAATGATCATGTCCATGCAAAGATTACATCAGGATGCCAGACAAGACATCGTTGCTTTACACATCAGTGTATTACAGATGAGATATCGCTTTATACATCAGTGTTGAGAACTGCACTCTTCAAAGGACTTGTTTATAGACAAAATGTTCTGTAAACTGCACACAGAAACTCTTTGTAACTCCCAGATTGTTCATTAATTCATCTGGATTGCTCATTGATTGCACATTGATTATACTCATTTCCTTATTGTCTGCTTCTATTCTTTCCTCTATCGGCTCTTTATATAACTAGTCATAACTTGGTGCCTATCAGTGCATTCTGAAACTCAACCAAGCCGCCCGTTGGTTGTAATAAACCTTTGTTGCTTCACATACAGTATCCAGACTTTATTCCAACAGTCGTCAGACTCAACAGGTAGTGATCAATGGTTTAATGGCTAGTTGGCAGCTAATATCAAGTGGAGAGCCCCAGTAGTTAATTCTAGAGCTGGTTTTGTTCAATGTCTTCTTTAATGATCTGGATGATGGGATGAATTGCACTTTCAGTAAGTTCGCGAAGAACTCTCAGTTGGTAGGACAGGGAGATAGGGTGGAGGGGTTGGGATAGGGTCGAGAGTGATCTAGGCAAATTGGAGGATTCAGCAAAAAAGAGTCCTGCACTTAGGATGGAAAAATCCCATGAACTGCTTCAGGCTGGGGATGGACTGGCTAGCAGCAGTTCCGCAGAAAAAGTCCTGGGGCTACAGTAGATGAAAATCTGGATCTGAGTCAACATTGTGCCCTTGTTGCCAAGAAGGGTAATGGCAAATGGGTTGTGTTAGTAGGAGCATTGCTTGCAGATTGAAAGAAATGATTATACCCCTCTATTCAGTACTAGTGAGGCCACATCTGGAGTATTGCATCCAGTTTTGGGTACCCTACTACGCAAGGGATGTAGAGAAATTGGAGAGAGTGCAGTGAAAAGCACAGAAATGATTTGGGAGCTGAGGCACATGACTTATGAGGAGAGGCTGATGGAACGGGGCCTATTTAGTCTGCGGAAGATAAGAATAAGGTAGGATTTGACAGCAGACTTCAACTACCTGAAAGAGGGTAGGGGTTTCCAAAGAAGAGGAGCAAGGCTGTTTTCAGTGGTGGCAGATGACAGAAAAAGAAGTAATGATCTCAAGTTATAGTGTGGGAAGTCTAAGTAGGATATTAAGAAAAGCTACTTCGATAGGAGGGTGGGGAAGCAGTGGAATGAGTTGCCTGAGGAGTCGGCAGAATCTCCATCCTTAGAGATTTTTAAGACCAGGCTTGACTAAGTCCTAGTTGGAATGATTAAGTTGGATGGTTCTGCTTTGAGCAGGGGGTTGGACTAAATGGCACCTTGAGGTCTCTTCCAACCCTAATCTTCTATGAATCTTTGCTGCTAGTCTAAAATGGAGGAAATCTGGGTTCTCAAGTGATTGCTCAAAAATCAATTACTTAACAGAGTTGGTCTTTGAGGTTGAGGTCTGGTGCTTAATTCCTTTCTACAGAACACAAGGGACCCTGTTGAGGTAACTGAGGAAAATAACTTCTTGGAACGAAGCCATATGAATTTGTTTTCAGTACCAAAGAAAATCAGAATTCTTTCCCAAAGATTCTCAGTGCCTCCACTCTGCCTACTACCCTTAAAACACAAATAAAAAATTATTTAGCTTTCAATCAGTCACCACTCAATCATGACTTTTCTTTTATGATTTGCAGTATATATATCACAGCCACTTTATGGACAGATATCCCTGAACATCTCATTTTGTCTTTGGTCATGAAGCTGATCTTAGATGCTCAGCAATAGTTTGGGATGAAGGACAGATAGAGTCTGGCTATATTCAGGAAATGGGGTACCCACTGGTGGAGCTAATAAAAAGTTGTATGAGTGGTCCTTTTTTGAGCGTTTTATGCAATTGACAAAAGGAGGTGTCAAATTTTCACATGGGAATGGAGAGCAAGAAGGAACCACCAATGACCCTTTGCTCCCTCATCCTGCTTACAAAACCTGGCTCTGCCACTGGGGCTATGTCTACACTAAAGGGGGATGCTAATGAGACACTTTGGGATACGTTATGGGATATGCAACACATCATTAGCATAACAGTAGCTGCGGCACGTTGAAAGCGTCACTTTCCATCACACGCGGCTCGTCTACACGGGATCCTTTTCGAAAGGACCCCACACACTTCTAAATCCCCTTATTCCTGTGCTGCCATGGAATGGAAGAGATTTTTCTGTTGCTGTAGGTCAGTGTTTCCCAAATGTAAAACATTTGCATACCCCTTTGGGACTTTGGCCTTATTGGCATATCCCCGTCTCCTTATTTTATGTCTTATCCGTATACCCCATATCTTCTGACTTTTAATATTTTATTTTCTGCCACATATGCCTTAATATCCTCTCGTGTACCACTGGTGGTACATGTACCACACATTGAGTGGTTCTTGTTGAACTAGTTTAATCTGGTATATTGTGTCACTAGGAGTGGGGTGCTTCAGTGTGTTCAGGACTGATCATCTGCATCGGGTACTTTCTGATTCATCACTGCGTTAGGATGCAGACAGTTACAATATGTGCAGGGTGCCATTTCATAATAACCCCTGCAACCGGTCATTCTCCTCCCTTCTCCAGGAGTGTGAAATGCTTTGGCTGTTCCCCTCCCTTTCACTCTTTCAGGTCCTGGGTGTAAAATGCCCTGTTTACTCCTCTCCAGGCCTAGCCCACACAACCGGACGTGGAGAGTTGATGTGGCTTCTCTGTGCTGGACGTGAAACTGGATCATTCTCCCTTCCATAGCACTGGCTGAGTACGTGTGTGAGAAGGAGAGGGTAATGGTGTGGCCACACAGGTCTATCACCCCTGCAGGAGATAGATGGAGCCAAACCTGCTATCAGGAAAGGAATCCTAGGAAGCAGCTCATGAGACAGGGAGAACAGAAATGGTCTGGAAAAATTTAGCTGGTATCACAAATTTTGACGAAATCAAATATGAATAAAAATTTGCCAGGCTGTGGTTTCAAAATTATTATCTTTTTGATTACCAGGACTCACCTGTATTTTCCCCCAAAATATTTGTACTTTCCCCACAGGCATAAGAAATTATTCCTATTGTATGTAGCCTCAGCACAGGAATGGAAGGCAGGAAGTCTTGAGTTCTAATCTCAGCTCTGATATTTATCTCTGCTGCAGCTTTGGGTAAAGCCATTAGGCCACATCTACACTGAGCTTTTTCATCAGATCTGTCACAGTTCCATTAGCATCATACTGCTTCTCTGATGCTAATGACAGTGGGGTTCTTAGTATGGGCCTGCTGTTGCTCTCTCTGCCACCATGACAACACAGAGCCCCCGGTGTTCTAAGACCACTGCTTATCATGTTAAACAGTGTTGTACTATTGTTTCTTTGTGCTTCCCTTGTCTATCCTATCCACCATTTGTCCCTTATGTCTTTACTTAGTGCTTGTTCACGTGAGAAAGTTGTACCATTTTAACTAAAGCTGTGGTTTTACACTTGTGAAAAAGGCAGCAGAAATGCTTTTATTTTGGTTTAGACCCCGCTTCTCGTAATTTAACTCAAATAAATTAGGAGCTGGTTCAAGATAAACCAAAATAAAAGGGTCTACCTTGGGAGCTGCACCAGATTAAAAACACAGGTAGGAAAAAGTTACACAACTTCTGTGATTAGGCAAAGGCACAAGGTCTTTGGGACAAGAACCATCTCTTTTGGTGTGTGTTTGTGTGGTGCTAAGTACAATGAACCCCTGCCCTGCCATGACTCAAGTAACACGAGAGAAAAGGCGAGTGAGATAATATTTTTCATTGGATCAACTTCTGTTGCTGAAAGAGATAAGCTTTTGATCTTACACAGAGCCTCCAGTGCTGTCCCGTGACAGTGCAACCATGAGAGATTTTATGCTTTCAGAGATTCCTGCATAGCCTCAATACCATCACTGTTTTTGCACAGATTGGTGTAACTGATTTAGTGAACAATTCAGCTGATAATGCACAAGAAAGAACAGAACGCAGCTGGCTCTCTGAGTCCCTGCTGTGTCTCTAAGACCAGCACATGCACTGGTGAGGGCTGTTGCAAATACCAAATCAAAAGAAAGAACAGAGTGGGATACTCACTCACCACTTACCCGAGACATGTGAAGAAAAACTGCAATAGGAGGCTTTAGTCTGGGAGACATGTAGGAGGTCTCCTGGGGCCAGTAGTAAAAATTCATTTAAGTTTCTAAACATTACTAATGCTACGCTAACACAAGAGGTGTTACCTTCAACATGAGGCAGCTATTTTGGCCCATCATTCTGATAGATACTCATTAATTCATCACTAGACTGGAAGCTAGGGTTTGCTTAGAGACCAGGGATGATGATGATGAGGACCTGACCACATTCATTATGGACAGAGGACTGTCCTGACCAGATCAAAAAGACCCATAGAACTCACCTAGCCTGATTCCATTAGCACAGACCAGCACACTGCTTACCCAAAGATGCACTACAGCATATCTTCTAGAAAGCTATTTTACCTTGATTTAAGGACTCCCAAGTGACAGAGACCCCACTACTTCCTGTGGTGAGCTCTTCCAGTGGTGATTCACCCTCACAGCTAGGAACTTGCAACTTATTTCGAGACTAAATTTGTCTAACTATAACTTCCAGCCATTGGACCTTGGTATATCTTGGCTAGCCTGACAAAGCCCTTTAGCATCAGCCTTCTTTTCCATGTTTCGGCAAAAAACAATGAGGAGTCCTGTGGTACCTTAAAGACTAACAAACTTATTTGGACATAAGTTTTTGTGGGCTAGAATCCATGAAATCTTATGTTTAAATCTGAGAATGTGAATTCCTGCCCACTAAAGCTTTTGCCCAAATAAATTTGTTAAAGTGCCACAGGACTCCTTGCCATTTCTTTTTTCCATGTGTCAGAACCCGTACACAGCAATGATGTCCCCTCTCAACCTTGTCTTTGATAAGCTTATTAATTTGGTCCCTCATGCCTCTTATCATACATTTCCATCCTCTGGATCACTTTTTTGACTCTTTTCTGAACTGTGGTATTTCAAGATCCTTCCTGAGGAGTGGACACTTTGGATAAAGTATTCAAGTATCAGCCTGACCATGCTGTGTACAAAGGGAAGATCACTTCCATATTTCTACTCGGAAGTCCCTTTTTCATTCATCCATGGAGTACTCATGACTCATGAAGCAGTAGTGACATTGGCTTGTTTCATGAGTCACTGTTTCCCAAGACAAAGTTTTTCGTCCTGTAGAAATAATGTGTGCTCTTGGTTCTCAGATGCATTGCCTTGCATTTAGCTATATGAAATCACACTTTTTGGACCATTTGTGACCATTTAACAAGGCAGTTCAGATGCCTGTGGCAGTCCCCTGTCTCCCTCATTACTTATCACAAACTCAATCTGTTGTGTCATCTGTGTATCTACTAGCCAATTTTTATATCAAACTTTGGATTGTTGCCAACAGTTGGACAGGAACCGATCCCTGGGAGACCCCGCTAGAATTGGCCCCACTCTTTGTAAACAGCTACATTTTGTGATCTTCCAGTGAGCCAGTTCTTAATCCATCTAACCTCACATGTCCTAGTAGTTCCCTATAATGTGAGTTTTTAAATCAAAATACCTTTAGTACTAAGTCAGATGCTTTGCAGAAATCCAAATATACTGTATCATCACAATTACCTTTATCAACCAGACCTGTAATGCTGTAAAAAGGCTTGGCAAGTCCTACCTTTCATGACATAATTCTGACTGGCATTCATCATATTTTTTGCCTCTACAAAAAAAGAATCAGACCCTCAAACTAATAATTCCATTATTTTGCCCAGAATTGACATTTGGCCCATGTGCCACCCCTCTCAACACAAACCTTTCCGTGGACCACCAGCCAACCATGCATGATGACAACGTGCATGTCCTTATCTCTAAATACCTTAAACACTAAACTTTTCATACTAGCCTACTGAAGCATTAAAATGTAGATAGGCAGCTGTAACACAGGTGGTGCAGGGCTGGAGAGCCAGCGCGAGCTCCTTACAGTGGAGACCTTGTAGGGGGAAGTCATGAGCCTGTGGCTCACCTCCAAGATGGTCATGGACCACTAGTGGTCCATGAACTGTGCTTTGAGAACCACTGCCTTAGCAACTAAAGCCAGGCGCCTCTACTGCATGAGCTAAAAGCCCACTGGCTCTCAGCTAAGGCTGTAGAGCAAACTTCACTCTCTCTTGTCAGTGGCTCAGTGCCTCTGGGTTACACACCATTTCCCCAGGGCTGGGACCTCAACAATTTCCAGTGGTTGGCAGGGGAGTGCAGGCCTGCCTTATACACTGGGCTCCAGCCCAGGGATTTAGGCCAGGCAGTTAGGGGATTAGCAGGAGTACCCATTTTCCTACTAAAGTAGCAAAGGTGACTCTTCAGCATGCACACACACACAGGTACACAGACACACCCACATGGAGCATGTATGCTAACTAAGAAGGTGTGTGTGGTTATATATTTTCCAAAGCAGAACAAACCCTTCCTGTTTCCCACACTGTAAAATGGGGACGGAAGGATGTGTAGGATGAGGCAAGAAGATTGATTTGTTAACACCGGCGCAGGGTTCTGAAGGTGCAAAGTGCTAAGGCTGATTCTCCTAACCCTACCCACCTCCTGGCTTGGCAAACTGCAGAACAGGCTGAAGTGGTTGGCTGAGGATGCCACGGAGCTGGCAGCCCCTAAACCCAGCCACCTCGGCCTCATTCCCAAAAAACATGCAGGCCTGAAGCACCTTAAAGACTAACAAATGTATTTATTAGGTGATGAGTTTTCCAGGGTAAGACCCACAACACTGGTTCCCAACCTCTTCACGAGTGGGGACCCCCAGTCCCCCAACAAAACTTTGTGGACCCCCATCAAAGCGGATTCTAGCCGCTATGTGCACTTCATTAAATGAACAAGGAAACTGCAACATAGATTTTTTGGACAGCTATGAATAACATTATTGCCAGAGACTTAATTTAAAAATATTAATTGATTGTAACTTTGCAATTTATTGAAAACTTATTTGCTATGAGAAGTCCTACGGCACCTTATAGACTAACAGATATTTTCGAGCATAAGCTTTTGTGGGCAAAGTCCCGCTTCATCAGACACGTCCAAAATATGTTAATCTATAAGGTGTCACTGGGCTTCTTGTTGTTTTTGAAGATACAGACTAACTTGGCTACCTCTCTGATACTTATTTGCTCTGATCACTTTTATTTCTCTTTTCTTTTTCCACAGCTCCCCTGCAATACCCCGGCTGACCCAAGGCTGGGAACCACTGCGCTACAGGCCTGCTTGGTTTTAGTGACGCTGCAGACTAATAGGACTACCCCCTCTGAGACTCATTCCCAAATGACATCACCTCACAAGCCTCCTGCCTGCTTCACACGCCCATGCTCCTCTCTCACTCCTTCCCTCCCAAGCCCCAGAAACCTAGCTCGAGGCGGGTGGGGGGTGGTGGGGGGTTTGCCGAACACTCGTAGCAGCCAATGGGAGAGGAAAGAGGGCGGGGAAAGCCGCCGGGAGGGAGGGTGAGAAGGGGCCTGGTGCAGCTGCCTGGGCTGCGCTAGGTACTGCTGCTGACAATAGCAGAGGCAGCGGCGTGCGTGGGGGAAGCCTGCTGGACTGGCTACGCTGCGGAGCGCCTGGCAGCGAGGAGGGCTGAGGCAGGCAGGCAGGCAGGCGGGCGGGGGAGCAGGAGGAAGGGACCGCAGCAGCGCGGCGGGAGGGAACGGGAGCCCCTCTGCCGCGGAAGGTGAGTGCTGGGGCGTGGGAACCAGGGCTCTTCGCCTCCCACGCTGGCGGGGCACTGTGGATCTGCGCGTTCCGCCGGGGGGTCCCCGGGCAGGGGGCGCTGGGAGCGCCGCTTTCTCCCCCTCCCCCGCCCAGCTGCTCTCGGCAGCTGAGCCCACGCTCCTGGGCGGGCAAGTTGTTGAGCCCGGCGCAGCGCAGCCGGAGTCTCTTGAAGTTGCCCCGCTGCGCCTGGGCTGCCCTGGAGGGCTAAGATGCGGGGAGCCCTTCAGCCCGGGGGCGGGGGGCTGCTGCCATCCTGCGCGCGCCGCGGGTTCCTGTAACAAAGGGCGCTGCTCCCTTTCCCATCTCCTCGGGGCAGTTTGTGCAGTGGGGGTACTGGGAGCCCCGAACCCAACTATGGGCATGTCATGGAAACCCCTTCAAGTGAGGGGGTGCTGCAGCCGCCCCGCATCTGTGGTTCCAGCACCTGTGTAGACCCCCTCAGCCTCGCCACTGTGCACCAAAGGGATTGAGAGTGGGAGATCTAAACTGGAGCTCCAGCTTTCCCTGGCTCTTTTGGGGTTCCTGGACTAGACAGAAGTGGGGTTCAGCCCTTGCTTTCTCTGAGCTAGTGGTGCAGAGCGGGCAAGGGCGCTTGGTCTTGTGTCAACGAGAAGACCTGAAAAGGCACTTGTGGGGTTCAGTCTTGGACTTCTTGCCCAATGAACCGAAACAATCGGGGTGTCTCAGGCTGGCAGATGCCTCAGCACTGAATGTATTATGGAGTTGACAAGCAGGGACAATGAAGATCATGGGATGATTCCCAGCAGCTGTACCTTTTGATGTGGCTGGTGAGCAGAGGTTTGGGGCTGGAGGGCGTGTGTGGCTTTTTTGGTGACTACAGAGAACTGAAGACCAGGGATCTGGAGGATGGGGTTGCAGGTCTGGTGAGCGAGCTGTATGTCTAGTGGACGCAAGTGGGGTGGCTGCGGAATGCAGTTCCCCCCTCCCTGGCTTTGTGTGCCTAGTGAACAGAGCCAATAGTTGTGGGGGCAGGAGCTTTGGTAGATCTTCTCATAGTGCGCGTGGTGTGAAAATGCAGAGTGCAGCTCTTCTGGGTTTTTTTTTTTTCCCCTTCGTGATTGCACTGAACTTTTTGAATCTGATGAAGAGAAAACTCAGGGTGTGTGGGTGTGTCTCAGTGGGTGGCTTTCTTCAAGGCTGCTCGTGGGGAAGGAGGGAAGCCAGCCGCAGGAGGGTTTCACTGGAGGAATACTTTATCTCCTTCTGTAACTCCAAAGGCTGCAGTCTGAAACTGCACAGATTCAGAAAGCTTTGCATTCCCACAGGATGCTCACTAGTTTCAAAGAGAGAGCCCAGTTAGTCTGTTTCAGCAAAAACAAGCTGTCAAGGGGAGGGGTCTCTCTGACTTTTCCCATCTCTGGGTAAAATAAATTTTGTTGTGTGCGACAAGGCCTCTAGGGATGTGCCGGATCATTAGACGCATATATTGCTGGATGTGGCACTCTTCTAATCCAGTGGGCTGCACCTGAATCTCTCCTGGGTAGCTGCCCAAGCACTGAATTTATGGGGAGCACCGGTCCTGTAAAACTTTGAAAACTAAAAAAATGTATTAGGACATAAGCTTTCATGGGCTGCTTATGTCTAATAAATTTGTTAGTCTTCAGAAGGCTACAGGACTCCTTGATATTCACTGTGATTCTGGCTACATACTTTCACTTTCCAGAGGCTTTAAAAATCATGGTGCTATGTGAGGTGTCTCGATGTTACAGACCATTTGTTCTCCCAGGCAATTGCTCAATCCTGGTTCACCCCCAACCCCCAGTTAAGAGTTGCTCTTGAGGAGAAAGATGGGAAGAAACGGAATAAAAATCCTCAGAACTTGACTTGATACTTCGGGAAACATCATCTGCTCTGAGCTATGCAAACGATGTTTAGATGCTCTGATGATTATATACACTAGCAGTATGTGGTGATTATTGCGAGGGCTGCATTGTTAGGCTGTCTTTAAGTTTTAACCAAAAGAACATAAGAACGGCCATACTGGGTCAGACCAAAGGTCCATCTAGCCCAGTATCTTGTCTGCCGACAGTAGCCAATGCCAGGTGCCCCAGAGGAGGTGAACCAAAGACAATGATCAAGCGATTTGTCTCCTGCCATCCACCTCCCGCCTTTGACAAAAGGCTAGGGGCACCAGACCTTACCTCTTGCTAATAGAAGTGTGGGTGTTGGGTCTCAGGCAGGACTTCCTAGAGTGGGGTATGTTTCTTCAAGATTTTCAGCAGGTCAAGGAACAGAAGGAAGAAAAGTATCAGAGAGATAGCCGTGTTAGTCTGTATCTTCGAGAACAAGAAGTCCTTGGTCTTATAGACTAATGGATATTTTGGAGCATAGGCCCACTTCGTTAGATGCGTCTGATGAAGCTGTTCTTTGCCCATGAAAGCTTATGCGCCAGAATATCTGTTAGTCTATAAGGTGCCACAGGACTTCTTGTTGTTCTAGAAGGAAGAAAGTTTGTCCTTTTCATTGGGAAGTGGAGAGTAATCCCATTACTTAACCCCTGTGTACAGTGATTGCATTTTTGTTCATATTTTCAAACTGCTTGATGGGTTAGTCTCTATCCTACAAGGTCCTGAGTGCCCTCAATCTTCGGGGACCTCAGTAGGAGTGGTGAGTGCTGGTCACTTTTTAGGCTCGGGGCAGGTAGCACATCTAGTGAAGAGGTTCAGTATGGCGATGAGAGAGTGGCTGTCGCTGACACAGTGCTTCGGTCACTTTGTGCTTGCATCATTTGGGGGTGTGTCTTTTTCACACCCCTCAGCAACAAAGGTTAGACCAATTTAGACAGTAGCGTATACCTGGCCTCAGAAAGGGCTTTGGTGCGGTCTTGATATGTGTCCACCAAAGTTCTCTCTAGCCTTTTCCATCCATGTGCAGAATAAATTTTTATGTGCACTAAGGCAGGTGTGAATGTGCACCACTAGTTGAAACAAAAACCAAACTGGCTGTTGGTGAAGACTTGAGTCTTTCCTGAGCAGCTGCACAAGCACACATTTTATAGGGAACACTGGTGTGCGCTGAGCAGTTGAGATTACTTTGTCCTTCACTGCGTTTACACTTGCCTGTCAGGAGTACTCTCTGTTAATCTGTACAGAAAGGACAGCCACAATACAGGATGATGCTAATTCTGCTGTTCCAGTATTTTGTTGAGTTTGTTCAAAGATTAATTACTTTTCTTTTCCTTGACACAAAATTTGGCCTTGTATATACTCAACGCCACAAATATGTTGAAATTAATGGGTGCAGAGTGGCTAGCCGTTATCCCTGCACTCTGCCAGCAGAATAGATTTTTTCCAAATGTGACACTAAAGCTACTAAGATTCCCCCCTAGAAGTGACTTTGAAATAAAAGTTAAACCTGAGGAATTAACCACTCTTACAGAATACAGACAATACTGCACTGACCAATATTAGGGAGTGCATGAATCTCTTTTTATTGAACAAACTTCTCTTGGTGAGAGAGACAAGCTTTTGAGGAGCTGCAGAGCTGCTCTTCAGGACTTTTCCCAGTAAGGAAGAAAGATCTGCGTGTCTGGAAAAGATAAATACAGGAGACCCTCGATTTCTGTGAGTTACGTTCCTGGAAAACCAGGTGTAACTTGAAATTCATGTAAGTTGAGGGGGTGAGGCCGCTGGTTCAGCACCAGCAGCTGCTACTGCAGCCAGGAGCAGGGGATCCCCCTGTTGAAGGGGAAGAGAGCTGGCAGAGCACTTTGCTCAGCCAGCTGTGCCCTGGGGTGCCGCTGCTGGGGAGGCAGGGGGTGGGGATCTCCTTGTTAACAGGGATCCCCGTGTTAAAAAGCTGCTGGCTGGCTGGCTGGCTGGGAGTCAGATCAGCGGCTGCTGCCAGGGCCGGAGGGGGATGCAATCTCCCTGTGAAGGGGGATTGCAGCTGGCCTGGGGTGCTCTCAGTGCTGGTGCTCTCAGTGCTCTCAAGGGGCTGGGGGAACCCCTTATCATCAGGGATCTTCCCCCGCCCCCATTAAAAGGCTGCTGACTGGTGAAGCAAAGCTGCTCCAGCTCAGCCAGAGGTGGCAACTGCCACTGCACAGGGGAAGCGGGAGGAGATTTCCCTGTCAAAAGGGAACAGATCTTCCCCTGAGTGCCCTGGAGATTGTTCCCTTTTGACAGGGGGATATCCTACCCTCTTGCCTGTGCAGCAGCAGCTGCCTCTGGCTGAAGCTTCTGGGGTCTCCCTCCAATTGCGCTACTGTGAGATATGCGCATCTTGAGGGTTCGTTGTACCTCAAGCCTGGCTTCTCTTCTCTCTTCTCAACAATAAGATAACTTATATTAATCGTGTGCAATTTCCTTTGTATCTGTTTGCTTGCAACAATTTTAAATGCAGTGCAAACCCTCTCACCAGATAGGTTAGAGCTCCAAACATCTACTTATCCCTTAGTAGCTATTTGGGGTTTATTTTTGTTACTGGCACTTTTTTCTCACCAGCAAGGCGGTACGTCGGATATGGTGATGTTGGCATGGAGGAAGCCACTTGTCCAATGTTTTGCTCTTTCTCTCACTAGGTTCTGAATGCCTTGTGGACTTAGAGCCCTGCCCTTCTACATGTTGAACTTCTCTTGTCAAGCACCCTTGGGCCCTGACTGGTGCGGAATGAGAGAGTTTGCTAGACCCTGGGAGGTCAATATTGTCTAGCACATCACCAATACTTCAATAGCTGACTTGGCTGTTAGGAGACATTTAGGGGTAAATTACAGCTAAATAACAGTACCGAATACAGAGCCAGGACCAGTGTCTGGACACAAACTTTATGGGACCTCAGGAAAATTGGCTACACCTATGTATGAGCAATGGTCATCTGGCTAAATAGAATCAATCTGGTTTATGGATACACATCTCTCAGAGCTGGAAGGGCCCTTGGGAGGTTATTGAGTCCAGTACCCTGCCCTCTTGGCAAGACCAAGCCCCCTCCTTCCCCACGCCCCCAGATCCCTAAATGTCCCCTGCAAGGATTAAACTCTCAATCCTGGATTTAGCAGGCTAATGCTCAAACCACTGAGCCATCCCTCTGGTGGGATGAAAGTATTGGGGACTAGAGAGGTTCAGCCTCCACTCTCACCAAAACCATTTGCAGCATTTCCTGTTGGCTTCAGCGTGAACAGGCTTTGGTTCTGAATCCTACTGACTAACACATGCTTTCCCCTGTGGTGCAGCTGTCTTGGAAGGCTTTTCTTTTGAAAAGGTAACTCTTCTTTAAAAATCACCAGTGCAAAGTCTGAAGGCAGATACCTGTTTTAGTCTAAACAGACAGGCCGTGTCTACACTTAGGAAAAACTTGGAAATAGCCATGCTAATAGCCAGATTGAAGAATACTAATGAGGCACTGAAATGAATATTCAGTACCTCATTAGCATGCTGCCAGCCGCAATGCTTTGAAAGTGCTGTGTTTCGCTTGCGTGGATGGCTCATCAACACAAGGGTCCTTTTCAAAAGGACCCTGCAAACATCGAAATCTCCTTATTTTGATGTTTGCAGGGTCCTTGGACCCGTGTAGATGAGCTGCATGCGAGCGAAACGCATCACTTTCGAAGCGTTGTGGCTGGCAGCATGCTAATGAGCCGCTGAATATTCATTTCAGTGCTTAATTAGTATTCTTCGATTTGGCCATTAGCGTGTCCATTTCGAAGTTTTTCCTAAGTGTAGAAGTAGCCATAGTGTTCATGAAGGACAGGGCAAGGGGAGCAACAGCAAGCCCAGACAGTGATAGAGTGCTCTGATCTGACTTGTTTTTTCCTCTTTTGATAAGTACTATTGATACTGGGCCATTTCCACCTTGCTGAATAGATCATGTCAGCTCTGGGACCCCACTCTTTAAATATCCCTCTGAAACCACACCCCCACTCGTGCATCTGATGAAGCGGGTCTTTGCCCACGAAAACTTATGCTCCACTGTTAGTCTATAAGGTGCCACAAGACTTCTTGTTCTTGAAGCTACAGACTAACATGGCTGCCTCTCTGATACTGGTCACATAGGAATTTCCAGTCCCTTTGTCTTTATTTTAATGCTTTACTTGGGGTGGGAAGAGGTTGGGTGCAGAGACCTTTTGAATTCATGTGTTTTCAGGAGGGTGTGATGGGATCCCCGGTGTGCAATTTGGACCTGGGGTAGCACTGAGCCCTGCCACCCTTCACCCTGAGCTCCCTCTCACACTGTGATGCTGTGACAAGCTATAAACTTCTGGTAGGTATTGCACTTACATAGCCATCCACAGGCAGGGATGCACCAAACCTAGTTACATGATGCTTCTCCCAGCTGCTCCTGAATGAACAACAGAGAGGCTCCAGCCAATTCCTCTTCCTCCCTAGCCTTATATGCCAGGCTGTACAATCTTGCCCTGGTCAGAAGCCTGACCAGTGTAAGTTTATTATCCAATCTGCAGCTCCTTCAGTACGTAAAGGTCATGAACAAGCCTTTGTAACTGAACTGAGATTTCCCGAGCACATGAAACAAAAGACAGTGTTTGATAAAGTGTAAAATAGAAGTTTAGTGGCAGACAGATTTTTAGTGGTAGGCATAAAAGAGCAGAAAAAGTTACAGAAGAAAATTAAAGATAAATGCACTATCTAAATCTTAAACCTTATTACACTAGGCAGCACTTAGATTAGGAATTTTCATACTCCACTAGATGTCACATTTTAATGCACAGGCTTTTCCTTAAGCCTGGACCATTCTCCTCCGTTGATCTTCCCCTTTTCTGTTATTTCTCGCATAGGTGGAGGAGGAGGAGGAGAGGTTGCTGCTGTTACTGTTTCCTATTTTATATTACTCCATGTGCCTTGCCCGGACATGTCCTGATAGACTTTGCTAAGTGACTAAGTTGAGCAATCACCCTGGTGTGCTCTTGTGGAGCTGAGTCATAGAGGTGAGCAGTCCCCATTGTGTGGCGTTTGGCCAGCCTTCATTGAATTGTAAATCCCTTGAGTACAGCTCCCGGGCTAATTAACAGTCTTTGAACACCCTCCTGGGTGGAGGTCCTTTTGTATGCCACTGGTAAATCTACAGAATGTTTCAGTGCTACCAAACAGCAAAATCTCATAACTTTGTACACGCTAATAATGTACGTATTTGCAGGGAACAGCAGGTTTCAGCAGATCTTGACCTTTCATATGGAATCCTTCATGGCATGTGGTGTGAAATATCACAACCATGAATGATGAGTATTGGTTTGACAAGGTACCATTTTGAAGTACAAATATCAGAGAGATAGCTGTGTTAGTCTGTATCTTTGAGAACAACAAGAAGTCCTGTGGCACCTTGTAGACTAACAGAGATTTTGGAGCATAAGCTTTTCTGGAGCTTTTTTGGAGCATAAGCTTTCGTGGGCAACCAGAAAGGAAAGCTTATGGTCCAAAATATCTGTTAGTCCATAAAGTGCCACAGGGCTTCTTGTTGTTCTCATTTTGAAGCACAGTGTATCACAAAGTGATTGAAGGAGAGCTCTGTTTCAATTACATAGTAGTAGTAGTAGGCATCCTTCAGTCTGCGTAGACGATGGGTCGCGCCCTTTATAGTTTCAATTGAGGACTTCATTTACAGCGTCTACTGTGACTATGAAGACCCACATGAGAGTGACAGTCCTTGCTGCATCTCTTGCAGATGTGGTGGGTGTCTGGCAAGTCCTTAGTGTGCTTTCTGTGCGCTCGCTTCTCCTCTGCTAGCTGTCTGATCCTCATCTCGCCCTTCTGAAGGCCTTTGTGTAACCCCTGCCTCCATCTGCTGCGGACGTCTGCTAGTTCTTCCCAGTTGTCCAGCTCGATGTCTACCTCTCGGAGGTCTCTCTTGCAGACATCTTTGTAGCACAACTGGGGGTGTCCGGGAGGTCTTTTGCGAGAGGCTAGCTCACCATACAGGATGTCTTTTGGAATCCTTCCATCATTCATCCTGTGGGTGTGGCCAAGCCAGCGGAGCCGACGCTGTCTGAGGAGGGTGTGCATGGTTGGGATTCCAGCTTGCTCGAGGATGGCTGTGTTAGTCACTCTGTCCTTCCACGATATTCCAAGGATGTGCCTGAGGCAGCGCAAGTGGAAGACATTCAGCCTCTTTTCCTGGCGGGCATACAGGGTCCAAGTCTCGCTGCCATAAAGAAGGGTGCTGAGGATGCAGGCTCTGTAGACTTGCATTTGACATTGTTCGGGATCTTCTTTGCACTCCTCCTGAAGCATGCCTTTGGATCTTCAACAGAGGGCATCTTGCTGCACACAAGATCTGATGGGAAACTGTTTAATCTTGCAAGGCTGAAAGCTAAGTCTAAGGTGCGGGAAGTCCTCATCAGAGACATGCTGTTCGCAGACGATGCTGCTGTAGTGTCTCACACAGAAGACCAGCTTCAAAAACTGCTGGATCAGTTCTCCAAAGCGTGCAAGGACTTTGGGCTTACCATCAGCCTAAAGAAGACAAACGTAGTCAGTCAGGATGTTGCTGAATCCCCATCAATCAGCATTGACAACTATATGTTAGAGGTCGTCCACGAGTTTGTTTACCTCGGGTCCACCATCACTGACACCCTGTCAGGAGGATTGGAAAAGCGGGCACAACTCTGTCCAGACTCAGCAAGAGAGTGTGGAATAACAACAAGCTGTACACTCACACCAAAATGCAAGTCTACAGAGCCTGCATCCTCAGCACCCTTCTTTATGTTTCAATTACAGTGCTTCAGGTAATCATCAAGAGCAGGGGTCTGCAACTTGCAGCTCTTTAAAGACTTCTTTGTGGTTCCAGACACTATAATTGCCAAGTAAAACAAAACAAAACCTCTCCTGATATTTCGGTGAATGTTTAGAAGCTGAACAATGGACTACTCATATCTAAATAGCAAACGATATGGGATCTCAATGTTGGCTAACTCCCCCTTTTAGTATGTACCGTACATTGTGGGATATGTGTGCATGCTGTTCTTAAAGTAGGGGTTACAAAAAGTACTTTTTGTTATTATTAAGGACCGTCTCATTCATGTGCATTGCGGCTCTTGAATAAATGAGTTTTTTACCAAATTAAAAAGAAAAAAGGCTTTTCTTGCTCTTTTGTTTGCCTACTCCAATCCAGACTGCAGAGTGATTGTGTGAACTGAAGCACCACCTATTTGGCTTCTGTTATTAAAGCTAAAATAGAGGCTTTCTTGACCTCTTGCATCTAATCTGGCCAGCAGGTTAAACAATAGCTTTTTCCCTGACTCTGAGTGGTGGGGAGCTGGCGCCTGGCTCCAGGCTCCCTGCCACTCAGTGCTGGGCAGTTTCCTGACTCCTGTGAGTGGCAGGCAGCTGGGAGCCAGGAGCCAGCTCCCCACCACTCACAGGGGCAGGGAAACTGACCAGCTGCTGTGGTGGTCAGTTTCCCTGGTCCCCTCAGGCAGCAGCCTACAGCCTGACTCATGGCTACCTTCCCTGACAGGAAGGGCTGCTACTGCCCCTGACAGTGAGAATCGGGTGTCACAGTTCCTGTCGGGGCAGCCTGACTCTTGGCTGCCACCCCAACAGGTGCTAGGAAACTGGCCAGTGCAGCAGGGCTGATCAGTTTCCTGTCTCCTCTGTGTGGGGGGAGCCAGGCTGCAGCTCCTCACAGGAGAGGGGAAACTGACCAGGGTAGCAACCCTGATCAGTTTCCTGTCTCCTGTGTGTGGTGGGGACCTGGAGCCTGGCTGCCAGCTCCCCACCGCTCAGGGGAGACAGGAAACTGTCCGGTGCTGCTGTGCTGGTCAGTTTCTTGGCTCCCCTGAGTAATGTGAAATTTGGCTTATGCAGGGTTGTGCAGGAACGCAATTATCACGTAAGTCAGGGGTCTGCTGTACAGAGTCTTTGGGTGGTCTGTACTCTTGGCTTAGTCCAGCTCAGCACCGAAGTAGCTCCATTGAAATCAGTGGTGAAACAAAGTAAGGCTGTCAAATGGTTATTAAAATTAATTTTTCCAATCTTGTGATTAGGCATGATTAATCACACTATTAAACAATAACAGAATACCGGTATAATATTTGTTGGCTGTTTTTCTACATCTTCAAATATATTGATTTCAGTTATAACATAGTACAAAATGTGGAGTGCTTACTTGGTGTTAATTTTGATTATAACTATCAGACCTGGAAAAAGGATAAGATTACAATTTACAGTCAAAATGTGGAGACATGAATGTTTAGTAATTCTGGCACATAAATATCTTGTAATGCAGGCCACAACAGGGCTGTGCAAATGCTTGTCCTCACTTTCAGGTGATACTGTAAATAAGAAGCGGGCATCATTATCTACCATAAATGTAAACAATCTTGTTTATCTTAGTGATTGGTTGAACAAGAAGTAGGACTGTGGAGTTGTAGGCTCTAAAGTTTTACATTGTTTTGGTTTTGAGTACAGTTATGTAAAATAATTCTACACTTGTAAATTGGACTTCTACAATAAAGTGATTACACTACAGTACTTCTGAGGTTAACTGCAAATTTACATATTTATCTTTTTATGGTACAAATATTTAACAAATAATATAAAGTGAGCATTGTACACTTTGTATTCTGTGTAAGTGAAAATAGTACATGTGGAAAACATTCAAAATATAACAAATTTCAATTGGTATTATGTAATTAGCAGTGCAGTTAACTGTGATTAATCACAATTTTTTTAAATAGCTAACTCAAGATTAACTCAAACCAAATTAACTGCAGTTAATAGACAGCCCTAATGATGAATCAGCTGCTTTCTTTGCTTTTATTTTTTCAAAGAGACTTAGCACAACACTTTTTCTGTCCTCAGTATTTATCTTTTTTCAACTTGGAGACAAACAGACCATATAAAAGGCATAGCATATGTCCTCTGTTTTTTATTCTTGCATTTGAACTTATTTCACGGAAGCCACCCAGAGACCCTCACTGACACTAGAACCCTGCTGTGCTTGGCACTGCACAATATATATAGTTAGTGCCTTGAAGAGCTTACACTAGTCTAAACTGATGAGAGTGGGTGGGAGAAAGGAAGTACTATCGTTTCCATTTTACAGGTGGAGAATTAAGTCAAGTGGTTTGCCTGAACTACTGCAGATCTGATGATTTTGAACCTCCAGTCTTCTGTGCTCCAATCCAGTGCCTTAAGCACAAAACTATCCGTCAACCCCTATCATATTGATGAAATGTCAACTGTGCAATCTGATTTTTTTTTTTTAAAGAAACAAATACCAAAGGTCAGAACAAAGAATTCCAGCTTTGATGTGTCTATAATTCCTGCTATTGAGCTGTTGTCTGTCATGATGTCAGTAATTATTTTTTTCAAACTCTAGATTGGTAGAACAGTTGTTTTGATGCAACAAAGCTGAAACTGCATGGTTGTTAAAATACCTGATAGCTCAAATGGCGTGAGTGTTTGGTAGCCCTGTCCAGTTTGACTTCTTTCACTTTCTGATGGATTACAGGTTATGTTTTATTCATGAAGTGGGGGATGGGGAAAGGAAATAATTTTCATTCAGATAGAGAGGCTTTCAAATAGTGGTGTTGGTTACAATGGATTCTTCTATTTGCATATAGAAAGCCTTGTGAGCTGTGAAATACATATGTCTTATCAGATCTCTTTTGCACCTGGGCGCTCTCTGGATCCAAGCATGGCCATTCTCATTTTATACACACACGTGCCCACACATGCACACAAATTGTTTATTTTAAGGCCTCTGAAGACCCCTGTTATCTCTGTCCTGGGTTAGGCAGGAGGTTAGACTAGAATTTTTGCCCAGAGATTTTTGTAGTGGAAAGAATTAATGTTTACTCATATAGTACGGGAAAACTGTTCAGCTCAGGAACTTGTGAAGGAATTAGAGCCCATCTTTTAGACATACATCCAGTCTCATTTAAAAACTTGATGTTGGGTTTACCTTTTCCCTTTGTAAACTGTTTCAAGAATTTGTCTCATCTGGGAAAATTGCTAATTGGATATGGAACTGAAAAGTTCAGACCCATCTTTACTTCATATCAGCACAGGGTGAAAGAAAAACTGCGTTTCTTTAAGCTGGTGTCCTAATCTTTACAGATTTTTTTCCTGTTTTGAATTGGTTACTAAGATCAGGCACCAAATGGTCCATTCTCTGTTACACAGATATAACCAATCAGAAGTCTATGGATTTGCATAGGTATAACAAGGGACAGAACTTGGGCTGCGAGCTGAATCTTTAAAATGTTGAGAACTATCTAGCCTTAGATCTGTGATTTGATTTAAGGCACAACTCAAAGTAAGTTGTCATGTAAGTTGGGTTCTTATAACTGGGTTCTGATATGTTTTCTTCTTTCCCCCTTTACCCTCTTCCTTCTCACCTTATCCAGCTGTTGTTTGTTTTAGGTAACCACTTGTCAGTGAGGGGCCTGTAGTCTAAAGAGAATTAAAGGCAAACTAACACATCAAGCTTTGAAATGTGCTATTGATGAACTTATTAAAATTAATATGACACTCAGTTGTAAAACTTCATTACATTGTGCTTCTTTTCTGGAAATAAAGTAATTTGCAGATAGTGACCAGAAGGTGATACCAATAAATGTCTTGGGTGAAATGTTCATTCCTTCAGAAACTACAGAGCATATTAAACCTTGGTGGAGCCTGGATTTCTTGCTGTGTATCATGTTCTTCTTAATGGTCCAGTGACAGGGAGGAGGTTAATGATGGCAGCATTTAGTAGCCAAGAGGCATTCTCTGAGATGATGCCAAATATGGGTGTTCTATTACTGGACCAGTGATACTGTAGTTAAATATCACCAGCAAAAGGGAAGTGAGGGAGAAATGGGCTTGTCTGTTCTGCTGCTTCATAAAGAGAACCCGGAGGCTTTTGTTTTATATAAAATGTTTGCAGGGTGGCTTTTTTTTTGTTTGTTTGTTTGTTTGGTGTAGAGTTAAGTCTTGTCTACCGTAGAAGAAGTGATGATGTCTGGAGAAATGGTAGGATAATGATATTATGGGCACTGCAGAATAACAGTCTGGTTAATTGGAGGAGAAGGCATTTTTTGACTGTTTAAAACAGTCACTTCTGGTTTGGTGATATTTAATTGACTAAAATACTTGAAGAAAAACTTCCTTTAAGTATGTGACAACCCAGCCTTTTCAACTGAAGTTATATGGGACCCTTTTTTAAAAATGCTGTCTTTAGGCACACTTTTTAAAGAAGTGAAAGGAAAAAGCAGTCCTCTTCTGCTTTGTTGGGCATCTTCAATATGGAAATGTGGCCTCTGAAGACTACTGATCCGATTATATCATGCTCTGCCTTGGCCCAAGTGGTCATGGATTTCCAGCATGATTTGTTATCTATGCTAATCTCTGTGTTTTGTGGTGTTAAACGAATCCCTTAATGTTATGGGGGTTTCCTGAAGATTTGAATTCCTAAGCTCTGGAAATCTGTTTCTGAAAATAGAAATTATCCTAAGAATATCTAGCTTCCATCTGCAAAATGAAAATGATGTGGGATGGATCGCTATATCTCCAGTTACTGTCTTGTAGCCCCAGATGACTATTTCTTTGCCCATGAAAGCTTATGCTCCAAAACATCGGTTAGCCTATAAGGTGCCACAGGACCTCCTGTTATTTCTTCCACTGTCGCCAGTGAACAGTGTTTTTTCCTTTCATAAGCATTTGTATGAATTTTATTGCCAGAGTCTCTAGGAGATCTTAAATTCTTTGCTTAACCACTAACGTCCACTGATGCTTTTCTTACCCTGTCCTGCCACCATGCTTCAATGCTGACCTCTAGCAGTAAGAAGGTAGTTCTGTTGCTCTCTTCCAGGCTGCTGGATCACTCAGGCTACCCAATGGTAACAGTTTTTATTCTAGCAGAACTTAACTGGCAGTAGTAATCAATGTTCCCTCTAAATTTTTGTGTCTATGTGCAGAATGAATTTTATGTGCACCAATATGGAGGTGATGTGTGACACAATGTCCATATTCCTGCACTTCACAAAAAGGATTCTGCACATGGACTGTGTGGTGACAGGTGTATCAAGGGGCTAATCGTGTGGGAGGGAGCTCAGAGCTGGAGCAGAAGGTTGGGTGCATGCGGGGGCGTGAGGACTCTGGGTTAGGCTGGAGGGTCTGGACTGGGGCTTGGGTGTGGGAAAGGACAGTCTCATGGTCCACCCCCAGAACTTCTCCATACTTCTAAAAGCTCCCATTCCTCCACACCTGATGTCAGGATTCTCTTTCTTTTTTCCACCCATTAACCCTCACCCTCTAATTAAAAAAATGTCATTGTGAAAACCACAGTGCCATTTTATTGGTTAACATAGGGTGGGGTGCAGTTGGAGGTGCTTTTATAAAGGTTAACACACACTGTTGGGGTGGTATTACAGTATTTAAATGCAGCAGACTCCTGGCCAGCTGCTCATTCATAAAGCTATTTTTCAAAGCATCCCTGATTTTTTTTTTTTTTTTTTTTTTTTTCTTTTTTTCTTCTGTCTGTGGATTGCTGATTGCCCTTGTGTCCAGCTGGTATACTGCCCAGGGCATCTGCCTCTGCCATCCAGGCTCCCATGAAATTTCCCTCTTTGATTTGCAAATGTTATGGAGAATATAGCAAGCTGAAACCATGGCAGGGATATTGGCTTTGCCAAGGTCCTAACCGGTCAAAAGGCACTAGAATACGGCTTTTAAATGGCCACGACCATTCTGCACTTGCTCAGCCTGTAGTTGAAGTAATCCTTGTTGCAGTCAAGGGTGCCTACGTATAGGTTCATGAGCCAAAGGGGCAGAGGATAAATAGGGTCACCCAGTGTCACTATGGCCCTCTCCATGTCACCAATCTTGATTTTTCTCGTCTGGGACAAAAGTCACATCCTGGAATTTTCTGTACAGACCTAAATTTCTAAAGATGTGTGCCCCTTTCCTAACCATCCCCACTTATGTGTCAGTGAAACAACCTTTGTGATCCTCCAACACCAGCAACACCATGGAGAATTACTGTACCCTGAAGCCAGGGGGCCCAAGGCCAGGACAGGGGTGTGCATTCCAGCTATCGCCCCACTGCAGTTAGGAACCCCCATGGCAGCAAAGCTGCCCACTGTGTCCTGCACATTTTCCAGATTCATGGTCTTTTGCAGAAGATGGGCACTGATTGTGTTGGCTACCTTGGACACCTCAGCCTCCTCTGTAGATCTGCCGACCCCCAAATGATTTCCCACTGGCCGGTATTTGTCAGACATTGTAAACTTCCATGGAGCAATTGCCACTCACTCGTGAACTGTCAAAGTAGGTCTCATTTTGATATTGCAGCGCTGCAGGGAGGGGAACAGCCAATCACAAAGTTCCATGTAACTGGCCTTGCACATGCAGAAGTTCTGCAGCCACTGCTGGTTGTTTCAGACCTCCAAAATGATGCACCCCCATCAGTGTGTGCTGGTTTCACGTCTCCAGAACCGGCAGGGCAGCCAGCAGCTCTGCATTCCTGGTGTCCAGTGCTTCAGTGTGAGCTGAATCATTCACCTCCTCCTCCCACTCATTTTGTCTAATAAAATACTGTATGATGCTTCAGGAAGTGGCCGTAACACACTCTGTGTGTGTGTGTGTGTGTGTGTGTTTAATGATTCTAAGCTGCTCAAGGTCTGTGCTAGCACTGAGGAGCAGGGTCGGGCAGGCTTTCGAGAAGTGGCATGAAATTCCTGTGGGCTGTTTGTTTTCAAACGGTGGGGGTGGGGGCAATGCACCCTGGATGATGACATTAGATGCCCACAAGCACTTGTGGTGCATTTTTCCCCTAACGCACTGGCACAAAACCCCAGAATGCAGCAGGGCTGCAGGCACTATGGGATATGTATCCACAATGTGTTGCTGACACAGTCAAAACTGGCAAACACCATGTTGACTTTCTGGACGTGTGTGGACGCTCACTTTCGACTGTATAAAATCTAGTGATAAAAGTCGGTCAGTAGATTTGACTTTATTTCATAGTGGTGACGTAGCCTGGTAACAGAAAAGCTTTTCTTTCCTTCTGACGACTTCCACGCTCCTCCTCCCATGCCCTACGGTTTCAGATTACACATAATGGGGCACACAACAGTTTCAGTGGAAAGGAAGTGTGGCCCCCCCCCCCACACTTAAGCTCCCCTTCCCAGAGCCTAGAGGGACTGGGGCCAAATATGAGGGGCTCACCACTGGCCCAAGCCCTCCACTCTTCCTTATGAGTACTTTTATGGGGAGTCTGTATGCGGTTGCTAACTCTTGTGATCTGTGTCCCCCCTGTCCTAACATTCGGTGTGGTTTTTTTCTTAGGTCTGCCTCTTGGAGACATTCAATTGGCTGAGAATCTTGGCATTCATTTAAAGAACAAAGTAATTTTCTTGTCCTGATGAGTATAGAGAAGCTCAAAAAGTGGCCTAAGTGCACTCTAAAGACGTGAAAACCAGCAGGCAAATATTAAGAATATAAAATGAGATTTAAAAAAAAAATAGTTTGGAAAACCCAACTGGTTATTTTAGTTGAATGCTCAGAATTGATTGCCTTTACAAAGTATAGTCAAGTTGCAGCAGTAATGCTGCTTAGTCTGCAGAAACTCCATATATCCACTGACATCTCAATTAAGTATCCTTGTGGGGGAGTGAGAGAGAGAGAGAGAGAAAAAACTGTTGGGTGGGGTGGGGTGCGGTGGGGGGAGGGAGAGTGCTGGAGAGCAATAAATGAGCAAGTCTAATGGCTGTTGCATTGACCTAATGAAACCACTTAATACTTAATTTTCTGGTTTAAATAAATTCTTAATCTACTGGACAAGCCCGCACATCTTTCTGATAAAGGGATTACTAAAAAAAAACCTATCATTTCTTTTACTGTTTGTACTTGGCTATTTTAATTCATCTCTTTTTTGTATCTTTCTGACTTCCTTTCTTAGCAGTAGAATGAATTTCACCTCTCTCTTCCTCCCTGTGCCATCAATCCAGCGGCAAAAGACATTGAGATTAGCAACACAATTGCTCCTGTAGGACCTGTCTTAATCCTCTGCTGATGTTCCCAAAAAAGATTTTGAAGAGGTTTTTAAGCCCAAAACTAAGATGAGCCTGTATCTCCATGTATATGTATGTAGTCTGTCAGGCTGACTTTGCCGTTAAATCTAGGTGAGTACTGAGTCTTTAAGGTGCTACAGGACCGCTTGCTTTGTTCCTTTAAATCTAGATGCAGTATCCATGGAAGTGCTCACATTAATCACTTTACATGTAACTTGCCAAGGAAAACTGTTAAGTTTGTAACTTTTTTTTTTACGACCATACTATTGTACTTTCTGCTTTTTTTTTTTTTTTTTTTTTTTTTTTCCCCATCCCAAGTTTGTTTTTGTGCTTGCTTTCCACGTTATGTGTTTTTTGTTTTCCTTCTTTTTTTCTGAAAGACTTCACAGTGGGCTGGGGAACCTTCTTTGGGTGAGGGACCGCTAACCCCCAGAAAAATAAGTGGGGGGGGGGCTCATATGCAAGTGAGAAGCAAAAACCAAACGCACGCGCACACACACAATACCCTCGCTCACCTGCCCCCCCAAATGAGGAAGAAATCCCTCCCAGGTGTGGCCCCCCAGCTGAGAAGTAGAAAAGATGTGCATTTCACTACACTTAAGCTCCACCTCAGAGTCTAGAGGGACTTGGTGGAAAGTGAGGAGTTCAGTGCATGGGAGGCAGCTGCTGGAAAGTAGGCTGGGGTGTGGATTCGTCCAATGGGAGATATAGGGGGCGGTTCCCTGCATTGTTCAGGAGCTGCTTTCTCCCCTCTGCCAGGCAGAGACTGCAGGCCCTGTCGGGCTCTTCCTTGCCTGGACTGAGGTTCAGGGCTCAGCTCCATTCCAGCCTGCAGGGTTGTGTGGGGGGTGGTGAGTTCCAGCCACAGTGCCCCCCCCCCCCCGCCCCGTCCCCCCCCCCCGCCATGGCTTGAGTGCTAGGGCCAGCTCGGGTTTTGGCTGGGAGGTGAGAGGCCAGAGCCCCCAGCCTTGTGGGCTGGGTCATGGCAAGCACAGGTCGTAGGTTCCCCATGCTTGATTTAGACTAAAAGAGAACTAATACATGAATGATACTGGAAACACTGCTCAAGGAAAACCAATTAATTGAGACGGGAAGTGATATGAGATTATTTTTAAAGTGCTGAGTTAAATAAGTTTACACGCAGAAATCTGAGCAGCATCTGGGAGGAAAGATGTTTTAAACGTACAACATCCTGATCCCTTTAATTCCAGAGCTTCTAGTCCACATTTGGGACAGTCCAATCTATCTGTATCAGCAAACCTAAGCAAGGCCACACTTGATATTTCTAAAGGCAAAAACCGGCAGACTTGTTTTTCCATGCCTCCCTCCCCACCCCCACCTTTTATGCCTCCTGTATACAAGTGAAAAGCCAAACCTGGCACAAAACTAACTTTGTTTCCTTTGTAGGTCATCTTTATGTAGGTTAAAAATAAATCAGCTCTGTGGTATATAAGAGCAACTGCCAGCCTGAGTCGTGTGTCTCGGTGGGTGCCCCACTTCAGATGCTGAAGTGGCCCCCTGCATCTTGGATCAGAAGTGTTTGGAAGCAGGGCCTGTGCTGGAGAGCACAGGCATGTTACCCATCCTTGTGCCCAACATCATTCTATACACAAGGCTTTGTGGGCAGATTGTGCTCAGTTCGCTATCCATGCCCTTGGCCTCGGTGCGCTGTAAATGAATGTGAAAGATAGCCCTATGCTAAATGGACCCCCTTATGAACTCTTTGGCCATAAGATCTACTTGTCTATGACCCTGCAATTTAAAATAGTACATTTCCAAGTTCATAGAGTACAATACAATCACGCTGCTTATTCCAAGTCTCACAGGTTTATTGAATGCCTTCCAGCAGAATATTGTGGACAGCTGCAAGCCATCCTAGCCCAAATAGGCAACCTAGGCTTGTGAGGGAGCCTCATGAGTGGCCCTCTTCCAACTCAGTCAGTTGCAGGGTTTTCGTAACCCAGACAGTCTTCTTGGATAGGGTAGTTTTGCTAAGTGTGCTTGCATACCCAGAATTTGTGGGGCTTGCCCATTCAATTGTAGAGGGAGTACATGGCACGCAGTCAATTTTGTCTGCAGTCAGTCTGTGCTTCGTGTCCTTTGTTTACATGCGCGTCACTTTAGTAATACCAGTCAGAGGAAAAACTACACAGACAGAAACCAGCAGAATCTGACAACATGCACATGGTCAAAGGCAAACAGAATGTCTCGTGGGCCACACATAGAATCCTGACGGGCCTCATGTGGCCCACAGACCAGAGGTTGCCCATCCCTGAACTAGAACATTTTTATAAGTTGCCCTGCTTGCTGCTGATGCTACAATTCACTCCATCGCCCCAGTATTTTTCCTGTGTTGGGCATTTTGACTCCTCTCTGGGATTTTTAGAGGTGTGCAAAATACAGCCCAGGATCTTCCTTTGGATGTCTTTGCTGAGGCCACTGAATCATTTTACACTTTTGAAATATTCCAGAGCCACATTGAAATCATGTAGGATCAATATACCTGTAAGTAAATGGAAATCCCATAGATCCTGGCCTGTTCAGAGTATTCTGGCTTCCAATGGCCTACTTAGCCACCTGGGAAGAAATGGGGTTTCAGAGGGAGACCCCTGGGTACATCTCGGTCAGCCACTCAACCTTCCTCATCCAAATTTTCATGGTTTTGTTGAGGGACAGAATCAGTCCTGCCTCTTGTTTTTGGAGCTGGGTATGTTCAGCTGCAATAGTTTAACCATTTCTTTCTTTTGGGCCTGACTGCCATGTTCAGTTGGCATGGGAGCAGGTTATATCTGACAAATGGGTCACATGCTTTTTCCATATTATAACATCAGGTTCTTCCATCTACTTTATCTCCCACCCTTCTTCCCTGTTCCTCTTCAGAGACCCCTCTTACAAATGCTAGTTGAGACAGAAGATTGCTGAGGAGCCATAGAATAGTCCATGCTTAGCACGGGGAAGAAATGTCTCAAAGTATCTTCTGGACCCAGCTAAGAACAGATCTGCGCTTCCAAACTAAATTAGTGAAAGCACAAATCCAGGATAGCGAGTCTTTTATGTTTGTAATACCAGGGATTGGGTTTTGTATATCCACAGCATGTTTCACCCATCTTACGAGAGACTCCTTCAGTTTCAGCAGGACTTTTAGCATCAGTACTCTTCTATGTAAACCTCTGTGGTTGTGTGGAAGTGTTTGGGAAACTCCATTTGAAATAACAGGATTTGTACATATCACTTTCTATTAATAAAATAAACTTCCTGTGAGCTTGTGTTATCCAGAAGGAGAAGGCTGGGCAGTAGAAGATGCACGTTTCTGGGGGCAAGTCTGGTGCTAGCTCTGCAGGTTAATTGAAAAGTCGCTGGCAGTAACACACACGCTATAGCTGGGATTAAATAAGATGCTGAGAGTTGTGTGAGCAGAGGGTGCAGGAGGGGGCTGGGGTGAGGGGAGAGTACAAGGGCAGAGTGGAGATGTGGGGTGTGGGAGGGAGGCTGCAGGAGCAGGCTGAGGGTGTGGGGTCTGGGTGGGAGAAGGAGTCTGTGAGGGGGTGGGGCACTTCTCTGTGCAGCTCCCTGGGGGCACACGTGGCTCTATGCCTCCCACTACTCCCATTGGCCACAGTTCTAGCCAATGAGAGCAGTGTGGGGAAAGCTTCCAGGCAAAAGGGTCCCGGTGCTGCCGTTTCCCCAACCATGGGGGTGGTGCGGGAGAAGGAGTGGCAGCACCTAGAGCTGCTTCCTCCCCGACATCAGACAAAGTCTGTGGGCCAGATCCAGCCCTAGCTTGCCTTGATCTGGCCCATGAGGCTCTGTGCTCTCCCCTGGCCCTTGCAGTAGGAAGCCAACGCTGTGCTCCAGCTTCACCGAGGCCACAGAGCTGGAGCACCAGCTAGGGCTCCACGCTGCAGTGGGTGGGGGAGGTGAGTCCTGAGCCTCACAGGTTGGATCCAAGCAGGTCCGGGCTGGATCTGGCTTGCAGGACTGCAGATTCTTCACCCCTGCTCTAGAGGGTGGTGCAAAAAGCCAACGGTGGAATAGCCTTTACATAAGGGAAGATTCTGCCTATCCTCAGACAAGTGATCTCTGGGCTTATGTCTTGGAGCATGATGACTTAACATTGGATGTAAACGTGTAAGGGAAGTAACACTAGAAGTTCTCATATAGCCATATAAATGCCTTGTCATTTCTTGAATCCTGCTATTCTAAGAACATAAGAATGGCCATACTGGGTCAGACCAAAGGTCCATCCAGCCCAGCATCCCATCTGCCGATGGTGGCCAATGCCAGGTGCCCCAGAGAAGGAGAACAGAAGACAATGATCAAGTGATTTATCTCCTGCCATCCATCTCCTGCCCTTGTTCTGAAGGCTAGGGCACCATACTTTATCCCTGGCTAATAGCCATTTATGGACCTAACCTGCAAAAATTTATCAAGCTCTTTTTTAAACCCTAATAGAGTCCTGGCCTTCACAGCCTCCTCGGGCAAGGAGTTCCACAGGTTGACTGTGCGCTGTGTGAAGAAAAATTTCCTTTTATTAGTTTTGAACCTACTACCCATCAATTTCATTTGGTGTCCCCTAGTTCTTGTATTATGGGAAAAGGTAAATAATTTTTCTATATTCACTTTCTCCACACCATTCATGATTTTATATACCTCTATCATATCGCCCCTCAATCGCCTCTTTTCCAAACTGAAAAGTCCCAGTCTCTCTAGCCTCTCCCCATATGGGACCCGTTCCAAGCCCCTAACCATCTTAGTCGCCCTTTTCTGAACCTTTTCTAATGCCAATATATCTTTTTTGAGGTGAGGAGACCACATCTGCACGCAGTACTCAAGATGTGGGCGTACCATAGTTTTATATAGGGGAAGTATGATATCTTTTGTCTTATTATCTATCTCTTTTTTAATAATTCCTAACATCCTATTTGCCTTACTAACTGCCGCTGCACACTGCGTGGATGTCTTCAGAGAACTATCCACTATAACTCCAAGATCCCTTTCCTGATCTGTCGTAGCTAAATTTGACCCCATCATGTAGTACGTGTAATTTGGGTTATTTTTTCCAACATGCATTACCTTACACTTACCCACATTAAATTTCATCTGCCATTTTGCTGCCCAATCACTCAGTTTGCTGAGATCTTTTTGTAGTTCTTCACAATCCCTTTTGCTTTTGACTGTCCTGAACAACTTGGTGTCATCTGCAAACTTTGCCACCTCACTGCCTACCTCATTTTCTAGATCATTGATGAACAAGTTCTCTTGGGTTGGTATTCAGGTGCAAGGAGTCCTATGTGTTTCTCATGTATTTTTAGTTTTTTTAAGTCTCGGAACTCTGCTCGTGTTGCATACTTTCAGTGATCCCCTGTAGCTGCGGATAACTCTGCCTGAAATTTGATGTTACAAGGGCCTGATCTGATTTTTCTCTGCCTCAGACAGAAACTTTGATAAAACATTACTTTTACTTACATTTTTTCATTTGTATTGTTCTTTAGCTGTGGTAATGCTAGAATGGCTGTGTTTCAAGGCCAGAACCATAATCTGTTTTGGCCATAGAAAGGTGTGGTCCTTGTATGAGCTCCAGTCTTTGAATCTGAATTTGTAATAAGCTAAACCTGGGATTTCAGAACGGAGAGTTTCTGCAGCTGACCTTGACTTTATCATGTAAGCAGAATGAGCAGGTGAAAAGTGGTCTTCCTGTGAATCTGGCATGTGATTAGAGCAGGTCTAGCTGTGTGTGTGCTTGTCTCCAGCTGCCACCCTTCTGGTCTCTGACTCACATATAATAACACACATTTTTAATTTGGCATAACTCTACAGAAGTTGGACTCTGAAACAATTGGACATGGTGAAAATGGAGACCTTATAGTGTCAGTCTCTTTCATCCAATGGGAATATTCTCAAATTCGGCTAGTTGGAAGGCCAGTATGCTACAGATGGCTCTGTAGAAGCAGTAGCCTATGGTGTTTGTTGGCCCGCAGAGGAATGGCTTAAAGCAGTGGCTCCCAAGATGGGGTCTGTGGGAGAGTATTGCAAGGGGCCTGTGTAAGATAAAATGTAAATGAAATAAAAATTATTGCAATATATTTAAATTTATTTTCTAAATTACAATCAATTATTATTTTTAAATTAAATATCTTCCAGTAGAGTTATTAATTGCTGTCTGAAAATCTATGTTTTGGTTTCCTTTTTCATGTGCTGAAGTGTACATAGCAGCTAGAATTGGCTTCTGCAAATGGTTTGGAGGGGGTGATTGGGGAGGTCTGCGAATGGTTTGGGAGGGGTGATTTGGGGGCCCACACTAGTGAAAAGGTAGGGAACCACTGACTTGAAGCATTTGTCTTCACCTAACTAGTACACTTCTTACCATTATAACACATTTAAGGAAAAAGGCTCTCTTTAGAGGTCCAGAAATGCCCAGGCTACTTCCAACCTTGGAGACTCCTAGCCTTAGTAAAAATAAAAATGAGACATGAAACAAAATAAGGCTCTAAAAGAGAGTGAATAATCACCGTGTTAGTCTGTATCTTCACAAACAAAAAAACAGTCCTGTAGCACTTTAAACACTAACAAAATAATTTATTAGGTGATGAGCTTTCATGGGGCAGACCCACTTCTTCAAATCTGGAAATAGTGCTGAAAGTGAACTGGCACAATGAATTTGTAACAGGGATAGAAAAAAAGTGAAATGAATACAGACAAATCAGCTAAATAGGACAGAAGGGGTGGGGGGAGAAAATTCTTTACTGCAAATGTCTATTAAGCATCTATTAAGCCTGAGATCACTATGACTATCAAAGATGGGGATGCTTACAAAGATTTGTAATGCATAAGGTAATTGCTATTTCTGTTTAGATCAACTCCAAAAATGTCGAATCTGAGGATAAATTCCAGTTCAGATATCTCCCTTTGTAATCTGGCGTTGAAGTCTCTTTGTTGTAGGATGCAGATTCTCAGGTCTTTAATACTCCTGTTGAAATGCTCACTGACAGGCCATTCGTTCTTTGGCAAAGTGATTATCCAGTCTGTCCAATATGCATAGCAGACGGGCATTGCTGGCACATGATGGAATATATAACATTAGTGGAGGTACAGGAATATGAGCCCCTGATTGTGTAAGTGACATGGTTAAGTCCAGTGATGCTGTCTCCAGAGTAAATCTGTGGACAGAGTTAGTAATGGGGTTTGTTTCAAGGAAGAGTTCCAGGATTAGTATTTCTGAGGTATGGCGTGTGGTTGCTAGGGCTAATTCTCCTGAGGTTAGGTGGTTGTCTGTAGGACAGCAAAGGCCTTTCACCAGAGCCTCTTGGAGTGTAGCATCATGTTCCAGTATAGTTTCTAGGTTGCAGATATTGCTCTGGAGGAGTTTGAGCTGGGGACAGCGGGTGTTCTGTTATTGACCTTCTTGGGCCTATCCTGCTCTGGAGGAGTTTGAGCTGGGGGCAGCGGGTGTTCTGTTATTGACCTTCTTGGGCCTATCTAGAGAGTGAGATATGACCTGAATATTTTTTTTATTTAACAAAGGCTTTTCTAGCCTTTTTTTCTGTGCATATTTATTAATTATTGAGGGGATGTGCGTAAAAACAAGTTGCAAAACTTACAAAATGCCAAAATATAATGGTGTTTAAATTTGAGGCCTCCTTTGCACTTGAAGCCAAGGCAAATTTCCCCTCCTGCACAGGCCTCCCACTGGCCATGGCGAAGGATGTAGTTAGGCTACGTTTCTGAATCTGACTTCATGAGAGAGAGAGAGAGAGAGAGACGCTTCTACCCCACAGAGCTCCTCTTCAGATAAACTTAGCATGACAACTAAATGGGAAGAAAAACATTGTTCAGCATATTGAATAGTGACAGAGAGAGAGCCATGTTCGTCTGTATTCTATCAAAACAAAAAAGCAGTCAAGTAGCACTTTAAAGACTAACAAAATAATTTATTAGGTGATGAGCTTTCACGGGACAGACCCAGTTCTTCAGATCTGCCCTGCGAAAGCTCATCACCTAATAAATTATTTTGTTAGTCTTTAAAGTGGTACTTGACTGCTTTACTTATGCTGAACAATATAAAAAGTTGCCACCTATTCTGAGTATAGTACTATTCTGCAGTAGTAGAACAAAATGGGGCAGGGGCAGGAGTAGGGGCAGGGCGGGGTTAGGTGGCTGTAATAAGCCACAAATCCAGTGTCTCTGTTCCGTCCGTTATTTTTAGTGTCTAGCAGAGATATGAATGTCAGCTCCCAGGCTCAGCTTCTGAACGTGTTAGCAGGTTTTCTTTGATGATGAGGGCTGATAGGTCAGACATAGTGATTGGTTTGCGAAAAGTGTTCACTCTCAGGCAATAGGGTGTTTCTCTGTTTTATCATTTTCCAGGCACTCTGTTGGTAAATGTTAGGTGATGTCCTACAGACTTGGAAAAGAACAGAAGGACCTGCTACTTCCCTCATCAGACAGAGAACTGAGTTCTCAGAACTCAGCTTTGCAGGGTATTGAGACCTAATTGGAAAACATTAAAAGTTCAACTACCAGTGGTTTGAATCCAAATGCTCAACATTAAAATGTCTCTGTCTTCACTGTAAATGTCATTAGCGTGATTTAGTCTGCCCTAATATCGATACCAAAATGTCAATATTAATGGAGGGGTATAGTGTTAAATCTCAAGTTTAAAATGTCGATTAAAGAGTAGTGGAAGCGCTATGTCTTTCTTTCAAATTTATTAGCCTTCACAAGTGTCCTGTATGTATCCCGCAAAGCTACGTGCTGCACTTAGCTCCTAGCTCTCCGCTACTAGGGGAGCTGGGAAACTGACCAGGGCTGCTGCACCTGGCTCCCAGCTCCTCCCTGCGAATGGGAGCTGGGAAACTGACCAGGGCTGCTGCGCTGTCAGTTTCCTGGGCACCCCAAGCTGCGGGGACCCAGGAAACTGACAGTACTGCTGTACCTGGCTCCCGGCTTAGAATGGGAGGCTGAGAGGACTGTGGGATATGTTTCCACAATGCAGTGTTGCAACAGTCGATGTTTGGTGATTTCAATGTGTGACTGATGTGTTAAATTTGTTGGGAGCCTGTGGGAAGTGAGGATACTCAAAATCGAATTTAGAAAAACCGGCATTAGAAAATCAATTTTAATTCAAATTTATCTTGTAGTGTAGACATAGCCAAAGATTCTTACCAACAATCATTGTTGGGACTTGTATTATTACTTCCTCAGGTCCTTTTTCTTTCCCTGGTATTGGAGTCCAGAGTTCCTTGCAAGCTGAGTACTTGGGCAGCCAGCCAGGAGAGATTCAGGTGCTGCTTAGCTGATTAGTGGAGCACGCACAGCTGGCAGCATGTTTCCATTGGTGGTGCACATAACAAAATTTATTCCATCTCTGGATTGGAAAAAAATTGGAGGGAATGCTGAATGGAGCACCCTTCAATTTGTGTTTATTCACTTCAGATACTGAGGCTGGATAGCTCATGTAATTATTGTGTTTGATCCTGGTTTCAAATATTACGTAGGGCCCCAAGCAGTTCGTCCAGCAGGGTGCTTCAGAAATAAAATTGTTATTGGCAGAGGCAGAGCACTGTGGGGTGCCTCCTCAGCACCTGCCCGCATTAAGCCTGACTCAATTAATCCAGAACAAACCACGTTCTGGGCAGGAGCCTCTTACTGGTATCTAGCTAAAACAATTGGTTCTTAAAGCGTGTAAACCAGTATGCTGATTCTTAGTGCTCGATTCTCCACCACCACCTATCCTGTGTAGTCACCCAAAAAAAAATTCACTGTGCACAGACGTAAATGATTGCCCAAAGGTGCAAGGCAGATGTGACTCACCCTGGAAAACAGGTTTCTGATATAATGTAATAAAGCTGGCTTATCTTTGAACTAACTCAAAGTACATATAGACTGTCCTTTAATACATTGCAACTTGTAAGTTTTAAACATTAAACTGAAAGTTTTGCAGTTTGGCAGGCAATCTATGTACTTCTGCTGTGCAATAAGTATTTGGTAAAACTTATTGGTTAAGGCAGAGTCAAAGAAAAGTATTAAATAGATTTTTTAGTTATGAAATGTTTTACTTAAGGACAGGTTCTGCCCCTCTTCCTCAAACTGAGTAGTAACTTAGTTCACTAATAGCCCATCTGATGTCAGAGTGACTACTTATGGATTGTGTGTGTGTGTAAAACAAGCAGTCCTACAGCACCTCAAAGACCAGCAATTTTATTTATTAGGTAGTGAGCTTTCTTACCTACAAAAGTTCATTACCTAATGCATAAAATTGTTGTTAGTCTTTAAGGTGCTACAGGACTGTTTTTATTTTATTTTATTTATTTTATTTATTTTTTTTCTGAAGCTACTGACTAACACAGCCACACCTCTGAGACTAATTACTTATGGACTATATTACTAGTCAACGTGACTACTCAAGGAACTAAGGGCTTGCTTTTTAAAAAATATACTTAGGCTCTCAAAGATACCTAGTCAGACATTCAAAAGTATCTATCTGCATCATTGTTGCTTAAATACTTTTAAAAATGTGCCCCTAAGTCATTAATTACTCTGTGTCAATGAGGGAGAAAGAATCTTGGTGACTTTCCAAGCCATTTTTTAAAGTATTTGCAATCTTTTGATCCTTGCTGCTCTAGAGAAGGTAAACTATGAGAGAGTTCTGAGGAAAGCAACAATAAACGACTGATTTATGAGGAAGAATCAAAAATGCCAGACATGGGTAGCTTTGTAAAATGAGGAGGAGGAAGAGGACAGGACTGACTCCAAGCATCTCAAAGGTTTTGAAAGGCCAGAGGGAGGGAATTATTTAGGCCTGGGCCCTGTGAAAATTGATGTGAAGTTACAAACCTGAACAGTCCCACTGAGTTCAGTGGAGCTGCATAAGTGCCTGCAGGATCTGAGCCTAGTAGGGGCACCTTTGAGTATAATTAGGCTATGGGGACTGCCTTAGAGTAAGATGTACTTCCTGGTGGAATGAGCTCTCAAGGGAAGGGAGGAAGCCCCCTTGAATACAATGTTTAAAACTCAGCTGGGTAAAGCATTAAATTATTTTAAATTTCTAAATTCCTGCCCTTATAAGTATCCCCAACTAATATTTATGTATGGAGATTTTAGGTACAAGTCCTGAAAGGGGGCTCTACAGAGGATGGAGAGAGGCTGTTTTCAGCAGTGATGGATGGCAGAACAAGGAGCAATGGTCCAAAGTTACAAAGGGGGAGGTGTAGGTTGGATGTTTGGAAAAACTGTTTCACCAGGAGGGTGGTGAAGCACGGGAATGTGTTACCTAGAGAGGTGGTGGAATCTCCATCCCTAAAGGTTTTTAAGTCCCGGCTTGACAAAGTCCTGGCTGGGATGATTTAGTTGTGGTTGATCCTCCTTTAGGCAGGGGGCTGGACTAGATGACCTCCAAAGGTCGCTTCCATCTCTAGGATTCTATGGTAAGTCATTAACTGCTACAATTTGCCTTTCAGAAATTGGGGGGTAAACATTTTAAAACAAACAATGGGGCCTAGATTGTTCCCACTCTGAAATCTGCACTCTGTGCTAGATGCCCTGTTCAGTGCCGGTTGGGGGTGGCTCTGTGTGAGGATGAGAAGCCGTGGGACCATTTACCTCACTGATCCTTCTGTGGCATCTCCGATCTGAGCAGTGGTAGAGGCTGGAGAGGAAGGAGGAACATACTGGTCCCAAGATTGAGGCAGATGCATCTGTCCTGCCTCCATCTGTTTCTGGCCCTTAGGGAGATTCTCTGGGGCAGAGGAGGAGGGGCTATTTAATCAAAGGTTGTGATCAGTGCTTCCTCTAATTTTATCCCTGAGTTGGATAAATTCTGTGGTGTGCACCAAGGCATGTGTGGATGCACACCACCAATCGAAGCATATGTTGGTGTCTGTGGGTGGTCTGCTAATCAGCTGGGTGGCACCTGAATCTCTCCTAGGTGGCTGCCCAAGCACTCAGCTTCCAGGGAACCCTGATAGTGATCTCTTCCATGGAGCTTTCATCTGAAGTTCAGGGGGTTTCCCATGGTGTGAATGTTTCTAGTAACACAGTTGTAGTGTAACAGAGGTGTCGGGAGATGGGCTGTTAGGGACCAGAGCCAGTGCAGAAGGCCTAGGAATCTGCCACACCTGGAGGTAGGTTTTGCAGTTTGTTTCTGTGCTGGGGTGGCAAACCTCCTCTCTCTTGTTCTCCCAAGTGGAGGATCCTCATGGACCCTTCCTCTACTTCTCGAGTTTTTTGTGGGAGGTGATTATCTGGTCTCTGATAAGCTTAATTCACTCCTCTGCTGTGTATGCTTTAAGATTTTTAATTACAGGTGACTTGTCACTGATGCAATTTTAAACACAGCTGTCAGTGATGCAGACATGTAAATTAAGAGCAGAGAATCTATTTTATGTTACTCTGTGCAGGATTTGCATGAGAAAGTGAAAACTGCCATGAGGGACAGCTGAAGGGGGCAGCAAAAATAAATTGTCTGGTAGACAGGGAGCCTAAATTTGATCTGTCTTAGGCTAAGTCTATACTGTGGCTTATATTGGCATAACTTAAATTGAATAAATCATCTCCTGCAACCAAGCAACATAAGTTACACTGACTGAAGTGCCAGTGTCAGCAGGAGAGCTTCTTTACCAACATAGCTACCGCTGCTCATGAGAGTGGTGTAGGTAAGGTAAGGGAGAGCCCTTTCCTCAGAGTGGGTACCTAAAGGTGTACCTGTAAATGCTCTAGTGTAAATAAAGCCTAAGGCTATGGCTATACTGAGGACTTGCTCCAGTAAAAGTTTTGGATGGCCGACCACTCTGGGGTAAAGTCACTAATAGCAGAAGTTTGCATCAGCACAGTTTCTCTCTGTTTCAAGTGAAGTACACAGATAAAAGTTGTGGTATTGTATTGCCTGCTTACTTTGGGAATTTCCATTGGTGGCTGCACACCAGGTGTTATACCTGTGTAATTTCATTGAAATCAGAAGTGAGAGTTAGACCATGCTCAGGTTGCACTTTGTAGTTTAAAACTGGAAAACAAAATTGTATAGGAAAACTCAGAGGTCTTTTAGAGTGATGCGGTCAACTTAAATTTGGGAACAAATTTAAAGCAGAAAAAAAATCAGAGTTCATATAAATTAATTTAAAAGATAGAATCCAATAAAAGCAGTCAGGTTTTAAACAAACTGTTTCCCTGCAATTTTAAAAGCCAAACATTATGCAAAAATGAAACAAGCTTAATTGAGTTTCATTGTTCACTGTGAGAAATACCAAAGGTAAACTGTGAGCACAATGAAGGTAAATAAATTGGATCTGAAAAATTCCATTCTGACAATCTAAGGTGTGGTTAGCACATTGTGTTACCAGCATTGCTTGTTAATATATGATTTAAGTTGAATGCCCTTTTTAGACCCTGGGTTCCGTAGCAGAGGTGGCTTCTATTGAAGGTTTCACTCTATTTCCTGCTGGCAGAGTAGTAACCATATTACAATGTATCGCGCTGTGTGCCAATGTCACCTAAGCTGATGCAGGGGGTAGTAACTGAGACCATGCTTTGAAAGTTGATCCTTTCACAAAGCTGAATTTAGCTGTCTCTGTATATACGTTCCACTGTTTCTCCAGTTAAAATAAATAAATAAACAGCACACTTGATTAACTAGGGGAGTGAATCAGCGACACTGCACATTTTATGCATTATTCCCAAAAGCTTAGGTCATGGACTGAGAAATCCAAGCATCAGCTGTATTCAGTTATTACTGTGCACTCATAGATTAGCAACACCACTAATGATTCAATTGTAGGGTGAAAAGTAAGCAACCAGAAAGGTCTGTTATAAGGAACATATGTGGTCTAGGAGCAGCTCTGGGGAAAGATTACATAAGTAAGAACAGTTTTTCCATGCACTGGGCTGTGATGTGCAGTGCAGTTACCAGTTTGTTCTGTGGTTGCTCAGTTTGAGGGAAGATGATGAGTCTAGGCAGTGTAGGTTTGTGCTAGGGCAGTTTTGGGAGCTGGGCAGGGGCAGATTAAGAACAGGTGGGGCCTGGGACAACAGTCACAAGCCTCCCCCCAATATCATAAAATATTAATGTAACATCATTTGTTCTTTAAAATCCATTCATGTTTATTGTTACTCATGAAGCATAATAAAATTACATTAACATTTTAAAATAAGGATGACATGACACATTTCTTTTGTTTCATTAAAGTGAATTGTTTAAACAAAATGGATTTATGGAGCCTTAAGGCCCCTCATGCCTGTGGGCCATGGAACAACTCTACCTTTTGCCTTTATGTTAATGCACCACCAGAACTGGGGAGCTAGAAAACTGCAAGATTGGACTGTAATGTGCGGCTTACACAGAAGATCATTATTGTATTTATTGCAGCAGAATGTTGGCTGATGCTACCTTATGGGTCTAGAAACTCAGGAAACTACTGTTTTTCTGGAAACTCTGTTAATCCTACTTGGACAGGGAAGGGTAGTAATGTGAGACAGGTTTGTTAGGAATGGTCATTGAGGGGGCTCATGAGCTCAGCCAGACACCTGTCTGTTTCCTTGGGTTGGTAGGTTAGTTAAACTATTAAGAGGTGAGTCTGCCTAGGATTACACTAAAAACTGTACAGGGACATCAAGATAAACTCTTGGTTTTCAGGTACAGGTCCCATTGGAATGGTAAGTAAATGAGCCTGATCATCTGCCTTTAGTCACCTACAAAAGTACATAGATTGATACTGGAAAGTGTGTATGCAAGAAGGGGAGTCAAGAATAAGCAAGTTGTGGTTCACAGAGATATTCTTTGTATTTTTGAAACAAAGAGAGGTAAACGAACGTACTCCACTGCATGCTGTGTATTTCACCAGAGGAAAAGAGAGCTGATGATCATGTCACAGCACGGGCTAGAAGAGCTGAGCTAGGCATTAAGCTTATATTGTAAGTGGACTATGGAAAGCAGAAAAAGAGGATCTGAGTCCCTACTGCCTTCCAACATGCACAGTTGTTTTCTCCAGTGTAACGTGAGTGGAAAGTGGAGTTTCAGTGCTGATACTCTGATATAGCTGCATTTTATGGTTGCTCTTCAAAAGAGCTTTGAGGACTTCCCATTGCTGAAAATGCAGAAACTGGGAGATTTTCCTGAGGAGAAGAGGTAAAATTGGAGCAAGGATTTGCTTCCTGTTGTGGTTAGAATGTGGACCCATACCTGGACTCTGGCCATCCCTTCTAATCTGCAGAAGGGAAAAATGTGGGAACAGCTTTATAATCTGAAGAACCAAAAACTGACCTGCTTCTTTAGGTGGGAGGTTGCTCTTGCGGGCAGGAGGAAAGGAGAGGCAGATGGCATAATCTAAGGCAGTGGAGAGCAAATGTTTTATGTTGGGGCCCCATGTTTTGGGGCCCTGCAATTAGTAGGGGCTGTCTAACTAATGTAATCCAATCCGACAGACATTTTGGTTGTGTTCATATGAGCAACAAAACAAACCAAAACCCCTTTTAGCATGTGTAAGAAAATAAGTCTGGAGAATGTAAAAACTTTTATTAATTGGTGTATAAATGTGAATATTAATACGTAAAAACAGTAACATATTTCAACATTATTCATGAGATAATGAAACCCAGCAGCTGATTGTGCTGCACCCCCATTACAATTATAAAGTCCCCCCTTTGTGGGGGCCCACTCCCCAAGTTGTGCACCTCTGATCTAAGGACAGGACACCTCCCCGCATTCTGTCCTCTCTGCCATTAACTAGCTTTGGTACCTTGCTCAATACACTTCATCTCTCTTGTCTCAGTTCACACCTGTGCAAAGTGAGGCAGTGGACAAGTGCTATACATTGGTAAATATTGTCATTCTAGAAACATCTCTATTACACTGTTAGAAAAATCTTATCAAGTGTAATGGAGATTAAACTAATCTGGAGAAATTTGTGGTTTGAGTGATGGAGTTTATAGAATCCAATAAAAATCTGTAGCAGAGAGAACTTTTTCTATACATTGCTTTAAAAACTTCCCCAAAGAGTTATTCTCAAGATCAAAGGTATTATTGACCAGCGTTAAGGGAATATCAACTATTTCTTTCCCTGGAGCAATTTCTTCTATTTTGTCTCGCATATATGTGGTTGACAATATGCCTTGCACTGATTCGGGAATTGGGAATAAAATGACAGGGCAAAGAACATGTGGCGATCCTAAGAGAAGTCATAAGCATTAGATGGAACCTCTATTGCAGCAGGAAGTGGTCTGAACAATTTCCACAGGTTGCTTCACAGGTAGGGAGTGATTCAGTTAATTAACATTTTCAGTCAGAGAGATCCTATTAGGACAAAGACACATTCATAAGTGCAATGCACTTGGGAATACAAGCATTTTCCTGCCTCCTGCAGAGAGAGCTTGGTGCTCCATGGAATGCTGCAAAACTGAAAAGTGGGGCACTCAGATTACACTTCCCTAGGACAAAGATATGCAGAAGAACTCCATCTCAAAGCAAAACTCAGCCAGACTGCCAGGCTTTACCCAGGGCCAGGCAGCAGCACGCCCGTGTGTGTGTCTGTGTGTGGAGGAGCAGGTGGGCAAGGTGCTCACTCTCAATAGCTGTGAAACAAGTGAGCAAATGTATCAAAAGTATTGGGCTTGAAATGAGCTGAGGTATGCCACTCCTGCAAATGGATGACTGCTTCTGGGAGTTTGTCATGATAACAACCTTTGAAAGCTTGTTCAAACTGTTTTCATTGCATGCAGAGAGGAATGTTGTGTTCTTTGCCCCAACCTTTTGTTTTAGCTACTAGCTGCTTCATTTTTTGGTAATATTTGGGAGCCTGAAGAAAGGGATTAGGCCTATCCCTGATTCCATCTCTGAGCCAAAACCTTAATTCTGAACATCCTGAACTGCAGAAAGTGGAGTTGGGTACCATACTTACCTCTAACAATGTTCCTTCTCTCTTCACGTCTGAAGAAAACCCCAGATGTGAGTATCCTTTAAGTGTATGTTGGCATCTGTGTGTTCAAAATCTTGGAGAGGAACGTTGCTGATATGCCAGAAGGGTTCTGAATCCCTCTGTATATATTCCAAGGGGCTGGACTGAATCATAGGTAACAGATTCTTGTAACTTGATAGACCGGGGTCTCAAAACAGTTTAATTTCAGGCCAGTGCTAGTCCGCAAATCCTCCTAGTGGGCCAATGGGCACCCCTTTCTGGCAGGGCTGTGTGTGTGTGTGTGTGTGTGTGCGCGCGTGCATGCGTGCACGCGCATATGTGTGCATGTTTCCACATGTCCCTCCTGCACGCATCTGCCAACCCGTGCATTCCCTCCTGGCCCCCACCTTTCCCTGTATCCCCCAACCCTGCCTGCTGGCCTGGGAAGTAGGAGTGTGGTGGGCATCTTGGCCACATGCCCCTATTGCCTAGGGACCTGGCCATCAGCCCCACTGTTTCCCAGAGTCTCTGCTTCTGGCCCTGGGTCCTGCTCAGCTGCTGTCCCTGCATGCAAGGTTCTGGCCATTGTTCCACAGGGGCTCCACTTGCAGGCTGTTGGGGGGTCCACTTCTAGCTCCAGGTCCTCAGGCATGAAGGGACTCGGAGGCCAGCCCTGAATCCCACTTAGTTACTGGCCTTGCTGCAAGGTGCCGCATGCAGGATGCCACCCACCTTCCTGGCCCAGGATCCTGGCCACCAGCCCCATGTGGGGTCCCAGCTGCCAGCCCTAGCTCTACGGGACAGAGAGGGGCACAGGCAGACATAAGGGGGGGTGCAACTCAGCTCCCCACTCCAAAGATAGTTTCTGCAACACCCCCAGTAGCACAGTGGGGCTAGACTGGCCTGTGGTTGCTAGGTCTGCACCGCAGCTGGCACAGCCCTGTGGCCTGGGGGAGGTGTGTGCAGATCTGTCCTGCCCAGAGGAATGGCTTGTGAGGGAGCCCTGCAGCCTCTACCCAAACTCTCTTATGGATGGGGTGGTCCCCCATACTCAGGTGAGCCCGAGGGGCCATGTGTTGCCGAGGCTGGCAGCAGCCTGCCGCGGTCCCAAGCCAACCTGTGCTGGGCCTGCGGTGCTCTGCTTCCTGCCAACGTGGTGAAGCAGAGCAACCGGGCTGGCCTGGGAGATGGCGGCAGAGCCAAGGCTGCTGTTCTGCTCCACTTCCTCTCAGCTCCCAGTGACCTGAGCTCTGCTGCTGCCCTCCTGTAAATCCCCAGTGCCGTGTGCCTCCGGGAGGGGGCTTGAGGGAAGGAGAGAGCATAACAGAGCGGGGAAAGGGTGGAGCAGGGTCTGGATTTGGGGGTGGGGAGAGGTAGGAGGGTTACAGACGCCCCCGGCACCACGGGACTCCTGTGCCAGCAGCTGCAGTGTGTGGGCTGGATTGTGGAACTGTTCAGGCTGTGGACAGCACCGGGCTGTGAGTTTGAGACCCCTGTGTTAGACCTTGACTCAGCAACGGCTTTAAGTATGTGCCTAACTTTAATCATTTGACTAGTCTCGGAGAAGGCAATGGGATTACTTGTGTGCTGAAAGATAGGCGCATGCTAAAATGTCTTTCTGAATGGGGGCTTGGGATGGTACAATTTTGAAAAGTGATTCTGAAATGTGGTTTATTGGCTTTGTGCTTGCCTTGACATCTCCAGATCAAATGTATTTTCTTCACAATCTCTCTTCTCCATCTGCCAGTCTGGGGAGGTCTTTTCCTTCTCATGACTCAAAGCTAGTAGTAGACATTTTGCAGGACAAAATCTGCCCTCACAGACACTGAAAAGAACCCACTGCCATCATCAGGTTGGCACAGGTATAACTGAAAGTTGACATCCAGTTTTATTGATGATGAAGCAAGAGTACAATCCTGTTCTCCCTCTCAAGTCTACTGACTCTGTAGGGCTGTAATGAGAAAAAATAAAACAGTATTTTTTGGAAGTAGCTGGCTGATGTTTCTCAGCATACTTGGAATCTTCTGCTGAGGTGAGAAGGAGCCATTCCTGCAGGGTCACTCGTTTCAGAACAGAGCCACAATACAATTCCAAAAAGGAAGAATGGTTGTAATGGGGAAGAGGGAGGAGAATATGGAGCAGAACTTAATATAAAATGGAACAAATGTCTGAATAATAATGTTACAAGTCATTTCACCTGATTTTTCCAAAATCTTCTCTTCTGCTGATGGGCATGTCATTATTGGCCCTGATTAAGTGTGATCATGTTTCCTTCTGGTTGTTGCATCCGACACAGAAGATTAGACTTTGGAAAGGAAAGGGAAGAGAGACAGAAGATGAGAGGTGAGGTTGGAAAATCTGACTCTCTTTTTTTGTTGGCCTATGGTTTGCGTAATCTTTTTACACGTGTGCAAAATGGAAGGACAGCTTTACCAGAGCAAAATGCTAGTTACACCATGTTGCACTAGTGAATGACTACTGAAGACAGGCACCTTAGGATTCTATCAGTGGGAATACAGGAGAAGAATGGATTTGTGATGCCTTTGTCCAATGTAACTGAAAGTGTAGGCTTGCTTTTCCTCCAAGTTATTGTATGTTGTCGCTTGGGAACCCTCTTACATTGCTGGATAGGCAGCCTTTTCATCAAGCTGATATTTAAGATCATAAGCTTATGAAGATATGCATGCATTTCTGCTGATAAAAAGGTCTGAGAGGAGTCCTTGCTATATTTCCTTCCAGCTGGGTCTCGTTGGGCAAGTTCCTGGGCTGAAAGTTTAGGTTGAGGAGGAAACGCTTGCATTTGAAAGAAACTCCATGTAAAAGGCGTATAACCACTCAGGCTCAGTCTTCATATGCAGCATTACTGTGTGCTAGTGTAACCTAAGCTTTTTACTTAAGACTTTCTATACCTGATTTCCATACTTAATTTATGTTTTTCCCTTGAGGTTGTGGGGTAGGGCAACAAGTGAAACCCAGGTTCAGATACACTGTGTACAAGCTTTCTGCAAATTAGCACAGGTGACATGTTTAAAAAATAGGGTGTATTCCTTTTTTTTTTTTTTTTTAAAAAAACAACCCAATGAGGCTTTATATATGCTGGACTGTCTGTGCATGTTAAACAAGATTATGGCCTGACACAGCTGCTGGACAAGTCCAGGGGAAGAATCTAAACAAACTGGCTCATTTTTCATTGAGAAACTTTGTGGTAGTTAGTGTGGAGGAAGCATCTACCTCGGGGAGCAGAAGAGGAAGGAAGGTCTGGATTAGGGCACCAGTTTTTGGCCTTGCCAGACCTGAGTTCCATACCTTGCTCCACAGCAGATCTTCCCTCTGACCTCAGCCAAGTGTCTCTCTACTTCAGTTACCTATCTGTAAAAGGGTGTTAATAACACTGAAGTTGTTGTGAGGATAAATACAATAAGAAAAAAAAAGTGTGGCATTCTTAGACTGAGCTCATCACCTTGGTGCTCAGATAGGGTCACAAAATGTCCTAAAATGGGGAAGAGAACAAAATTTGGCTAGCTGGTACTTGACAATAACTATCACAAAATCTGCGAAGAGGGCACTGCATATCTTTCAACTACAGGCACGTCCTGGGTTTCAGCAGAGGGTCGGTATTCTTGTGAGTATTTTCCTGTTGATTCACTGGTGATATCAAAAAATCTCCAAAATGGCAGATTATATCAGGAATTGGTAGAGAGACCATGAAAGGATGAGGATGCTATTCTCATATCTTACATTGTGTATGAATACCCACATGGAGGACATTTTCAAAGCGGGTCAGAACCTGGCCCTTAATTTTAAGTATTGTGGATCACATGCTAAGTTCTGCTATACCGATGATCTGGAGGATTCAAAAATCTGGGTCTATGTGGATCATAAGAAATAAGTGTCGGCTAACACAGCAATGAGCTACTCAGCACATTTTGGAGAAGCCAGATTTCTAAAGTGACTCCTAGAAGTGAACACACGGGTTGAATATCTCCACTCTTGGCCATTACAGAAGAAAGTTCTGTTTGAAGGAGTGAGGACATGGTAAACAGTCAACCTTTCTTGTTAAACTCTAAACTAGAAACACTGGAGATGATATGAAGCTGTCAAAGGGGCTAAGCTTTCAGAGGTTGCCTTTCAGCTCACTTCAAGAAGAGGCACCATTGAAGGTGCTGAAACACAGGCCAGGTCTATACTAGACTGAAAAGTTGATCTAATATCTGCAATTCCAGCTATGACAATTATGTAACTGGCATCAATGGATCAAAAATTGTTTTTCTCTTTCCTGGGCATCCACACAGATGGAGGTCAACGGAAGAAACTGTCCTGTCAACCTCTCTTACTCCTCGTGAGAATGTGGAATACCGAGGCCGAATGTAGAGCTCTAATGGTTCGATTTAGTGCGTCTCCACTAGGTGTGCTAAATTGAACCCCGGAAGATCAATCCTAAAGGAGTTGAACTTCCATTAAGTGTGGACAAACCCATAGAATTGTATAGATCCTGAAGTGGTGAGAGGCGACATGGTCCAGTGGGTAAGGTGTCACACTGGGATTTGGCAAATCTGCCTTGAGTTCCTGGCTTTGCAACCAAGTTGATGTGTGACCTTGGAGGGGGGAAAAGTAACTTTGCCCCTCCTTAGTTTTGCCTTTTTAGATTGTAAGCTTTTTGGGGCAGGTACTCTCTTATTAGGTGTTTTGTTCAGTATCTACTCCAGTGGGAACTCAGTCTCATTTTGGGCTTCTTGGTCCTACTGCAATTCAAAGAATATTTGTGTTTGTTATATGTGTCTCATACCTTTCTGAGACAATGACCAGCTGTTGGTTTATGCAGTCATAGAACTGAAAGGAACCTCGAGAGGTCATCAGTCTAGTCCCCCTGAACTTGTGGCAGGACCAAGCACTATATAGACCATTATGTCCTGATCGCTCTCTTGGTGTAAATAAAATATCACTATATATTTCTCATTCAGCTTATTTCTTCAAATGTAACTTTTATTTATGGGAAAAGAAAAACTTTGTCTTCATGTGAGCTCCTTAATCCAGTTTACATACAAAATTCAATTTAGCAACCATCTTGCAAGGTTGTGTCTCTCAAGTAGACTACTGTGATATTAGATCCGAACTTTGGGCAGTTAACACTTGCACAGTGGCTTGATTCTGTCCTCTTAAAATAGCTGTGTTCTCTTTAGCTCCATTCTCCGATTCCAAGCCTACTATCAAGTGCGTTCCTAATAATAAAACTAATGAACACTAAACAGTAGGTTTTGATGAGTTGATCAGGATTGTCTGTGCAGAACAGTGAGCTATAGAAATAATGCTTATAGCTCAGCAGTTTTCTTTTTAGACGACATTATATTCTGCATGCTTGGTGAAGGGGATAGGAAGAATGGAAGAGCTCTTTAGAGATTTACCTTCAGTCCTCCGAGCAAACTGTGTTACTAAGAACTTGGTTTGTTGTCTTTACTCCTCTGTGGGGTAGAGCAGGGGTTCGCAACCAAAATAACAAGAAAAGCCATTTTTTCCATTCGGTAAAAAACTCAGTTATTCAAGAGCCACAATGCATGTGAGTATGAGACAGTCCTTAATGTAAAACTGTACTTTTTGTGACCTCAATTTACGAGTAATGTGCACACAATGGCTTGTAATGAAATACATGCTTACTGCTGGACGTTCACAAACTTTTTACATATTCTATTTCCTTACACTTTATATATGTGTTTGTACAACCGGCTTCCTGACTTTCGCTCCCAAACCTTCTCTCTCTCTGGTGGACGCTAGAGGGAATTAGCCAACATTTCAAGATCACATGTTGTTTGCTATTTAGGAGTGGTTCCTTTTTGGCCTTTTAGACCTTCACCGTTTATTGAAAATAATCAGGAGGTTTTTTTTTTTTTTTTTTTTTTTTAAACTTTACAGTTGTAGTGTTGGGAGCACAAAGAAACCCGTAAAGAGCCCTGAGTTAGAGCTTTCTCTCTGAGCCGTTCTCTGCTCTGCGGCACACAGCACATTCTCTTCATTCAAGTCCCTTCATAAGAAAATACGACTTCCATGCGGTATGCAAGTTCTGGTGTTCTTCTGTTTTTGGGCATATTGACGTACCCACAGTAATCTTTGAATCTCTATGATGAGTGTATTACCAATGGATGTAACTGCTGCACACCTTCTCCTTGAGTCTATAATTGTCCTTTGACGTGTCCTGGCTCTTTTAATTTAGACAAGAATATCTCTTGGGGCCAGGAACCCCACTTCTTTTATTTGACTAATGTTACCATATTTGAACTTTTAAAAAAGAAGGCGCACCCCTCAGAGGTTGTGTATCTGCAGCCGTATCTACCAACAGTATATTAATGCACTATATATGCTATAACGTAATACAACCTAAGTTGGTAGATACAGATACCTCTCAGGGTGCCCTCTTTTTTGAAAGGTCACATATGGTAACCCCATTGCCATGTGTGTTACAGGACTACCAAACTCTATTGCTTTGCTAACATGAGCTTGTCTCCCTAGAGTCTGACTCCAGAGGTCACACACGCCTACTTCTTACAACTTACGGCATTACACTGTTTGCTCAAATAGGTTGAGCTTTCTGAGTTTGCTCTTCAGTGGTGACAATGTGGCTATTGGTTGGTATGCTATTACAAATACCAATTGAACGTGCTTCCAGAGAGTAGGTTCACGTTGGTATGTGGTTTTAAATTGCACATCTTAGAAACTAGTGTGTCCTTAATTTTCATCTTTTAAAATCTCATATTTGTAAAATATAACTGAGAAGCTCAGTGTTAATGAAGCAGAGGCTGGCAGATTGCTTTTGCTGCAAAGAGTTTAAAGCATGCAAGACATAAACATGACATCTCTGGAGTTATTCATGATTGCATTGTGATGAGTCAGTCTTTTTTCCTTTGCTGTCTAAAATAGTTAGATCTTGCCCCAGCTTCAGGGTTAAACATGAGCCTATAAACTAATCTGTGAAAATTTTTGGCATATGATAAATGTGCACTTTTGAGCAGAAATGCCTTTGCTTCATGTAAATTGGATCCTGTCTTGTCATTTCAACAGTGTGCTCACATCTCTTCTGATGCTTGTTTCAAAATGAGTCATATTTCAATCCCCAGAAGATCTGCTGTCAAGTTTCCCTGTGCTGTTTTTTTAAGCTTCCTATTTTATCATTTACCAAGGACCTTTCCTGATAGCTAGAGACTGAGTGATGAATATTCCATATTGTTGCCTAGATACCGCATTGATTACTTAAGTTGCTGTAATCTGGTTTGCAAAAGAGGGTGTGATTCTGAAAAGTGTGCAGCATCTGCTGAACCAGGTGAAAGTGCACCTGAGGATCAGGCCGTTGGTTCCTGAGCTTGTGCTTGTTGAACTCAGTGATTGCAATGAGCAAAATGATCACTGCCTACAGCAGAGGTGGGCAAAATACGACTCACGATGATTCTCTGGGCTACCAATATCTCACAGCCCAGTGGGACCCTCCAGCAGGCTCCCTGCCTGTCATGCCCTCACATGCTGCTCAAAGCAGCTGGCTGCTGGGGCCAGTGTGTGCATCTCTGTGGTGTGCACTCCCTGTGGAGGGAGGGGGATTACTATGTGCTGCCACTTCCCCCCCCAGCACAGTCTTCTGAGCTCTCATTGGCTAGATACCGGCCAATTGGTGCTGCCTGGGCTAAGCTTGCAGGTATAGGCAGCTTGTGGAACTCCCCTCCCCTGGTGGTACATGTGCTGTGCAAATACACAAGCTGGGCCCAGCAGGTGTGTGAGGCTGCAGTAACCTGGGAGCCTGCCTATCGTAAGTACTTCCTGTCCAGAGCCTGCACCTGGCATCCCACCACGCCCTCTCCTCCTATCTCCATGCTCCAGGTCACAGCCCCACCCTCCGTACTTTTTCCTGCATCTCTGCTCCTGGTCACAATTCTCTCCCAGATTCTGCAATGCCTCCATTAATATAATAGAAAAGTGCAGCCTTTGACCTCTGACCAGATTTTGGAGCGTCCACCATCAAAAATTATTTCCCCTGCCCTTAAAATGCATTTCATAAGAGTCAAAACATCAGCTGACTGTTGCTTGACTCCTTGCAGGAGTAGGGTTGAACAAGGCTGAACAGGTTTGTCTGAAACTGCTGTGCTGGAGGCAAACGGCCATCACTCTTAGATAGCCAAACAAATATTTACTAACAAGGAGTAACCAGTATAATAGGTGCAGAGCTGTCAAGCCAGAGGCAGATTAGCTTTCTTGGGTATCAGTTAGTTTGCATGTACCCAGAGCTCCAATGCAGGAAAAGTGAAAGTAGATAGGTAGATTAGACTGTCCCTCCATACATTTCCCTTTCTTCTTACCCTTGTTCTCATGGAACAAGCTGATAGTGGCCATATTTATTTTTCTGTGACTACTTCAGGCAGTAATATGGGGTGCTGATTCTGTATGAATAAAAGATTCACTGCTTCCATGAGGCTTCTTTACAAGAAGTTCTATTAAGGATCTTGATTAACGTGCACTAACAGTTCTCTTTCTAAAATTCCAAGATCCTGTGGCCACACTTGCCCCCTCCTTATGGAGGGGGGCATGGTAATGAAGGATTTTGGCAGATGCTAATGAGGCACTTCATGAATATGCGGCACCTCATTAGCATAATGGCAGTCATGTGCTATTCGAAAGTGCTGCTTTTGAAATGCACACCTCCTGTGTAGACGGCAGCCTTTCGAAAAGACGCCCTGATTTCAAAAGCCCTTTCTTCCCATTTGGTTTTAGAAAGAAGGGGCTTTCGAAATCAGCGGATTCTTCTGAAAGGCTCCTGGCTACACAGGCGTTTTGAAAGTGGCACTTTTGAATGGCACATGGCCACCATTATGCTAATGAGGTGCTGCATATTCTGCCAGTGCCTCATTAGCACCCGCTGAAATCTCTCATTAACATGCTCCTTCCGAGAGGGCGGGACAGTGCGGCCACGGCCCATAAGTTGGATTTTTAGAAATTCTGGGAGACTTGTACTCCACTCTTAGGTGCTGTTGAAAATCTCAACTGCAGATTCTTACTTGCCAAAGGCAAGTGTGTTTTTCAAGCCCTGCTCAGGAATAATCATGCATCCAAGCTGAATTCTGTTGCTCTTCATACCGTCCACAGTGTACAGTCCTAGATTTCCAGCCCATACAATTTTTTATGGTCAGTTATGGAATGTAGTGTGAGTGAACATCTCTTCTGGAACATACTGCATCATCTCTGTTTTGCTAAATTGTGGTGACCTTCTGCAGACAGCTACTGCTGGAAACTTAAAGATAATAGTGCATAGAAAGGAATAAGTTAAATGGCTAGTTATGGTTAGAGCTGTGCAAAACTTTCTGGACGAATAGTTGGTTCATCAAAAACTGAAGTTTTGGGTTGGTAGAACGTGGGATTTGTTCCAAATCAAACTGATCAAATAGTTTCTTCCCACAGGACAGGGCGATACATCATTGAAATGAAACATTTTGACTTTTTATTTCTAAATGACACTTTAAAATTTAGCTACAGTTATTTCAAAAAACGAGGGCAAAAGTCCTCTAAAAGCATTTGGTGGGAGAATTGTTTTGGGTCAAACAAAATGTTTGCTTTGACCTGATACGTATAATTTTAAAGCTTAGCAACCAAACCAACAAATAAATTATTTACTCCTCTCTAGTTATGGGTAGATCTGGAATAAATCAGAAGCAGCTGATATGTCATGAAACAAAACAGTCCTTTTCTACACAGAATTCAAGTAATCTTGAACATCTTTTTAGTCACCCCTTCTAACACAGTATTTTCCATTGTGGGCAAGTAGGTTTTACATCAGCTGAGCTACTTCACTTTCAGACCCCCTTTCTGAAGATCCAGAACTAGACTGCTGAAAGATGCAGGCGTGTGTGTGTGTGTGTGTGTGTGTGTGTGTGTGTGTGTGTGAGAGAGAGAGAGAGAGAGAGAGAGAGAGATCCTAGAAGCTGAGAACCTTTAAACAGAAACCAGGGATTGACAAAGATACTGCTACTAGATCCTGACTGGTGCGGCCTTTGGATAGGTTTGCTGCCTGATATCTGCTGGCTTGTTTCACAAAACACCTTTAACAAAATCTGAAACGGCAACTCTCTCAAAGTTGGATATCCAGAATTTTATTTTTTTAGCCATTAAATTGAATAGCTGCAAAATTCACAAAACAGGAACTGCATTTCAGAAGATCTTAGCATGTCCTCTCTCTTGTGTTACTAATAAAAGGATACCAGCTAATCTTAGGCTCAGTTTCATGTTCTGTGGGTGGGATGGGAAGTGTTACTCAACCAAAAGGGACAAATCCTGAGATCCTTTCTTGGGCAATGTGCCAAGAACCTTGACCTGTTAACTGTTAACCTGACCTGACAGGAAATGATCTCCAGTTAAGATGAGATAGCTCTGCTTCTCCACCTCAGTGACCTATTAACTTCAAAGCCTGCTCGGAATTGTGTCTGCATCAATATGGAATGTTACCCAACTGCAATTTAAGAAACCTGGTTAGCTGGTGTGAGGCACCAAGGCCCAAACAGTCTGTATTCTCTTCCTGCCCCATCTCCCCCTCCCAGGCTGGGCTCTTTGCTTATTTGTTTTTCAAAGTGGAACACTCTTGCTGTCACATGATCTCTGTTGAAAGAGAGATTTTCTTTTGTCTTCTGTGTCTGCCCAGAACCCAGTTACTCTATCCCAGAGGTCAGCAACCAAAAGAGTAAGAACAGCCACTTTTTCCGAATTTGGTTAAAAAAACAAACAAACAACCCCCTTCCCCCACCAAAACAAAAAACCCTCAATAATTCAAGACCAACAGTGCATGTGAATACAAATAGGAGGCAGTCCTTAATTAATAATGCCAAGCCATATGTTTTGTAACCCCTATTTTAAGAACAGTGCACACACACGTCCCACAATGCACTGCACATATTAAGGGGGGAGTTCCCCAACATGTTGAGATCACATGTCATTTGCTATTAAGACATGAGTTGTTCATTGTTTGCCTTTTAGACATTCACTGAAATATTGAAAATGATCAGGAGAGGTTTTGTTTTTACTTTGCAGTTTTAGTGTTTGGAGCCACAAAAAAGTCCTTGAAGAGCTGTATGTGGCTCTGGAGCCACAGGTTGCAGGCTCCTGCTCTATCCAAAAGCAGCCCTTCTCCTGTGATAGTTCTGATTGGGGGCCTCATGGTAAGAATACAGGTGACACCCTCATCCATCAAACAACTATGTGCTTCCTAGCTGAACAGAGGTGTTTGCCTATTGTTACATATTCAGGGACTGAAACTGTGTCTGTCCAGCAGGATAGACGGGGCTTATGGCTTTCTAGTAGAGTGTGCTTTTGAGGGGAAAGAGCCTGCACAGATGTTAAAACTAAGGATGCTTCTCAGGGGATTTAAACAGCAGGTGAATGTTGCTGCTCTCTGTGATGTGACCCTTTTTTATTTCAACTGTTTAGATGCAAATTGCTGTTTTCCCTCCTCTTAACGCCATCTGTTATCCCAGACACTTGCATGTAGGGGGAGGGGAAAATGGATATCTGGAGTATCTAGAGAAGCATAATGAATTTGGTCTCTCTTCATCCATCACGATAAACGTGAGGTATTGTTTTATTGATGACTTTTGTTCCTGTTTTAGAAGCTGACAATCCACCCTATAAATAAACATCACCATGTCTTGAGGCCCCCACGAAATCCTCTCAAGTGTGCAGTATAACGTTGTGTGTGGCGCTGGTATATGTAGCAAATGAATAATTTTACACACATTCTTTGGAGACTTCTTTTTTTTTTTTCAGTTGAATGCCAAAACATGGATAGCTCAGGGATGAATTTGCCCAATCTGCTCACACCTATCATTTGAATTTAACAAGTCAAGGAGTGCTTACGTCGCATACTGTACATTTTTATCCTGTATATTTTTGTGTAAGTTAGCCAATCGAAGAACTTGTGCGCATCTGTATTCTAATAATGCTATAAACCTTCATCTTCCCTCTGGCAGTGCAAACAAAATGAAGTAGTAGATGAACAAACCCAGAAAATGCATACCTGTGCTCAGGCAAACTCAAACCTGGGACTCTGGAGCTTAGTGCAGGTGTAACCCCCACACCTGTGTGTGGTTAACTGTCCCATGTAGTGGAACCTAGACCACTTCACAGAGAGAGAATAAAATTTTAAGCCGAGAGCCAGCTGGCCTTGAGTTCAAGCTGTAGAGGTGCCTGCACTAAGCTGTAAAGGTCCCAGGTTTCAGTCTGCCTGTGGGCAATTACACAGGTGTGTCTACCTCTTGAGCTCAAGGCCAGCTGGCTGTCAGCTTAGGCTGTAGAGGACACTTATTCTTTCTCTGTGAAGTGGTCTAGGTACCACTCCATGGGACAGTGAACCACACATACATGTTTGGGATACATTTAGCAAGCTATGTGCTCAGCTACGTTGCTCCATCTGTTTGCTCTTCTAGGGAATCCCATGTGTGCTCCCTGGCCGCCTCTATTTAGGCCTCAGTTGAGTAAAACACTTAAGTGTGTGCTTAAGTACTGTTGGAGGTGGACTTACATATTCCCCCTGAAATTTAAATGGGGCTTTCAGTGTTTTGCAGACTTGGCACCTCAGATTTTAATGATCTTGGAGGAGGGGCTCTTAATCTCTGTCTGTTGGGAAAGCACCTACTGCTGGTTTGGCACTTTGTAAATAAGACTCCAGTTGTTGAATTGGGGCAAACTATCAATCTTGTGGCTGTGCCAAGAACACATAAATTCCTGCCACACTGCTGACTGCCGTCTCCGATATCATTCTACCCATAGATATGGCCACCATTTAGGGTTAATTTTGCTTTATATTGTAATGTCTGTCTTTGTCTTTTTTGTTTTGTCTTGTTCTCTTTCCCCTTCTCTCATTTCACTTCTCCACATTCTTGCTCACCTAGATTATTCCTTCATTTTTGCACCTCCCTAGACATTACTCGTGTGCCAAACTTAAAGCTCCCCAAAATCAATGTCGTTGCAAACTTGGGTTTGAGCTTGGGTCCTTTCACTGCCACCTGTCTCTTCTGTCCAACCCTTTTCCATTGCTCCAGTCCACCTGTAATGTCCTGGCAAGTGGGGTTGTCTGTGTATCATCATCCTCTGTTACAGGGGCCCCAAACTTTTTACCTCATGCTCAGCCCTATGTGTGTCCCACCCTGGAGCCAGGACTGGAGCTGCAGCTCTAAAAGGAGGGATTGGTGAGCTGGGGGAAGAGGATGAGATGGAGATCATTGCAGGGAGTATGGCTGAGAACAGAGCCTTGGCAGGTGGTGGAGGCTGGTGCCTCAGGCCTTGGATGCAGGACTGGTAGTCAGAGCCAAGGCAAGGAGTGGAACTGGGTTGTACTTCTTTCTCACCCTGCAGTGGGGACTGGCCTGGCCCCAGCCATGCACCTCTGAACCTTTGCACTCCACTAAGGGGTGTGGCACAAAGTTTAGGGACCTCTGTTCTAGTGTGTTTATCCATGTTGATAGTCTACTAAAGGATATGGGTCTAGACGAGGGGTGGCCAACCAGTTAGAGACTGAGTCAAAATAGTTGTGGCTAGAATGCAAAGAGCCACATATTCTATATTTGTCTTTATCTCTTGATAAATAGATAAAAAATAAATACATAATATGCGGCTCAACGCCCTTGCCCTCTTCCAGAGCCAGGCACCTCCAGCCTCCCTGCTCTAATGCAATTCTCCTTCCATCCCCTCGAGCCAGGTACCTCCTGCCCCTCACACTCTAACCCAATGCCGGCGACTCACTGGAGCTGCTGCCGCTGCCGTCACCATGCATTTCTTCCTCCAAGTGCTGGGGAGTCTGCGCAGGGCGGCAGTAAGCACTCCCGCCATGTGGCTCCGAGTAGAAGCCACATTTCATTGCTCAAAGAGCCGTGGGTTCACCGGCCCTGGGTTAGACCAACAACTCATAAAACATGGCTCCACTGAAATCAGTGAGGATCAGTAGATGATTGCTAATGACTGCTAAAGGTGAGGCTTGCGTTGTAGAAATTGTATCAATATGAGTTTCTTGAGTCTGATCCTAATTTATTACCATGAACTCCATGCAGGTTTTCTACAGCTGTATAGTGTGCTTAGCAAAAGAGGAAAACAGATTTGAGATGGAGATGAGAGAAACTGACTGAAATATGGTAGTGGGTGGGTAGCAGGGAAGACCATAAAGTAGGTGAGGTGGGGTCAGACATTTAATATTTAAGATTCGTGAATTGTCTCTCTTCTATCAGTAAGTCAACTAATCAATCGGTAACCAAAAGAAACTAACAATATCCCTTCCCTTGTAAAATTCTCCCACCCCTCACCCCTTTTGCAAGAACAGTGGGTATGAAAGTAGAAGGAATCTCTTTTACAGAAAACACAATTATCGTCCATTCATCATTAAAAAGTGATTTGCTTTTGTTAACAACAAAAAGCTACAAGAAAATTAGCTGGCATGGCACAATTCTTAGCTGGTAGCCCACACTAATTAAATCAAACAGTCCTATTATAAAATTAATTTGGCTGCATTCTATTTTAACAGTCATTGCCATTTACGTTCTTGATATTAGCATAATTATCTTTCACATTAGATGTATCAAAGTTGTGTGTGGCCATGTTTCCCATGGTCCCATAAAGTTTGTTTATAGTCACCAGACCTGGCTTTCAGTGTTCTGTGCTATTGTTTAGCTCTAATTTTACCAAATGTCTTGTAACAGCCCAATAAGCAGTGCAAGTGTTGGTGATGCTGCTAGACAGTATTGACCTCCCATGGTTCAGCAAATTCTCTGGTTCAGCACCAGTTAGGTCCCAGGGGTGCCAGCTGAGAAAGGTTCAACCTGTAATGTAGAAATGTGGGCAAAATATAGCAAAATTAGGTTGTTTAAAAAGGGGTAGTAAACGTGGAGGAAAGTAATCCAAAGCATAGGTTGTTGATGGGATGGAGAAGGCTGAGGAAGCAGTGGGTCTGGGGGCAGTGTTAAGATTCAGATCTAGATCAATAGTGTCCCCAGACTTTTCAGGATTCTGTCCCTCCCCAAGGTGAGCTAGGGCTATGGTCATTGCTCCAGGGGGTGGACGGTGGTGGTGATGGTGTTGATAGATGGGGGTAAAAGGGTCGCAGTTGGGAGTGGGTCTAGGACCGGGAGTGGAGCTGCAGTAGGGGGCAAGGGGCAGGGACAGGAGTGGTGTTGCAGCTGAGCTTCAGTGGAGTCCTGAAGATCAGTCTGCAGCCAGATGTGGGGCTGGAGCAGCAGTTAGGGGTGGGTCTGGGTGGCACTCCCTGTGTGGGGTGGCCTGGGCCTTGTGGTGACCCCCTTGGGTTGTGCCCCACACTCTGGGGAACTCTGGTTTATAGGCTGAAGTTTGGTGACTGGAGTAGAGGTTAAAACAGACAGTTTTAGTTGGGGTTGCTCTAAATTTAGCTGTAGGCTCTGATGCAACTTTATACCAAAATGGTGGTACTTGGGACCCTACAGTCTTGGGTTGATGTCTCATCATGATTCAGCCTCCTTTGAATCAGCGCTAGAAACAGTTTGGGATCAGACCAGGAACCAAAATGATTTGAAGATCTCCAAACCCTTCTGCAATTTTTAATAATAAAGAGGTTCTGGTTTCGACCCATCTTTAAAATGCTGAAAGGGATCTGGCAGTGCTGGTGGACCATAAATTAGTGGCATATTGAAAACATTGTAGAAGGCTAATCCTGTTCTGTTGAGACTGTTTAGAATATTGCATTTAGTTCTGGGCTCTATAACACCCAAACCATATTGCACATTGGAAGGGAAAAGCAACAAAAATTATGAGGGAAGTTAGAAGGAGTCTTAGAAGAAAAGAATTAAGAGCTAAACAGGCACAGTGTGGTTAATGGGAGACCATGATGGCCACCTGCAATGATCAGATGTATGAAAATACAAAAGATAAAGAAGAACGTGCCCTGGAAAAAACTCAGGAGAGCACATTGTGAGGAACAATCCTGCTGCACTGGCAGCAAAATGGACTAGCTAACCTAGTGGTTTACGTTCCAGTTCTGACTGCGCCTTGATCTGTGTATCACCTCCTCTGAGCACTTCCATGGCCTGATTAGATGGTTACTTTTAGATTTTTGTTTGTATGTGTGAAGAAGTCTTCAGCAACGGTCAGCAGCTTGTGCACATTAAATTACATTTATAAGCTCATTAGGCTACGGAAGGGCCCTTTGAGAAATGAAGTTGTAGCCGCCCAAAGGCGGACTCACACTTGGGACCTCTGGACCTTAGTTTCAGAGCCTGTACGTTGTGAGCTGAAAACCAGTTGTCTGTGACCTAAGGCTGTAAAGGAGAGACTCACTCTTTGTCTCTAAGTGGCCAAGATACCACTACATGAGACAGAGAACCAGACCTAGTAGGTGTGTGGGTTACTGAGTGTCCTTTGTGTTTGAGAAGGCATTAGATGTAGTGTAGCTAGCTGTAACTCTCATTTTGTGAACTGGAGGATGGTGTTAGACCAGTGGTGTCCAATACGAATTCAAAGATGACCACACTTGTGGTTGTTGTCTTTCCATATTTGTCACATTATACTATTAAATAAGTAATTATCTAATTAAAAGCCACCCCCCCCAGCCAGGCACCCCCCAGAGTCAGGCACTCCCAGCCCCTCCCCTTATATCAATGCCCTCTCCTTCCCCAGAGCATGGCATCCTCAGGCCCCTCCCCCCTGCTCTAACTGAATGTACCCTCCCAGAGCCAGGCAACCCCACAGCCTCCGCCATTTTAAGTCAATGCCAGCGACTTGCTGGAGCTGCTGTTGCCATGTGCTTCTCCCACCAAGTCATGGGGCGTGTGCATGGAGCAGGCAGAGGGCACTCCCTGCCTGCGGCTCTCAGGGGGAGCCACATTAAAAGGCTCAATGCCACAATGCGCTGTCCTATTCGCCACATGTGGTGAGTGGTGAACGTACTGGACACCATGGTGTTAGATACCCTGGAATCTCTGCTTCAGCGCCTTTCCACCAGGATTCCATTGTGCAAGAATACAGCTCAGTCTTGCACAGAAGGTGCAGGAAGCTGTGTCTCCTGGATCTGCCTGCTGAATGGGGTGTGCTTGTGCACATGCGTTTATCACTCAAATGAAGAGTAACACGAGCTTCTCTCCACCTATTACTGCCTGGATAGGTAATTGTATCCTCAGAGCAGCCTCACCTGGCTTGATGACGGCTAGTGTTGCAAAACAAAATGCTCTTACTGGTAAACTGTGTTAGAATCAACCCGCTTTTGTTCCTCACTTGGGCCAGGCCTACACTGAAGAGGAAGGTTGAATTAAGGTAACACAAGTCCAGCAACATTAATTATATAGCTGGAGTCAACATACCTTAATTCAACCTTCCGTGCCATCTTCATTATGGAAGGTCGACAGGAGCCAATGCTCCCTACCAGACGTGCTAAATCAAACTCCAGAAGATCTGCTGTGGCAGTGTTGATCTTCCCCATAGTGAAGATGTACCCTTGGGAAACTAGTCCTAGCCAACACTTTCCAGACCAAACGTAGGTTAGATGCAGTATCTGATGTGGGGTTACTCAGTCATTTGCAATACAATGATATTTTCCATAATCTATTAACCCAACAATTTAGCATTTCTATGGTGAAGGAACATCATTTGCTAAAAGAGCCAAAAGTGATGGCTATCTGGACATTATATGGAGGATAAAAATCATACCTACTTGCAGTTTGTCTTTGTAAGCCAAACACTGCCAACCTTTGCGCTATGTGCTAGGTCTGTTGTATTTTTGTGATGTGGACACTATGGGAATTTGACTGATGCGACCAACATATTTTGAGTAGATGCAAGTGCAGGGCTCTGTGTAGAAGTCTGCAGTGCTCCAGACTGTATTGTGCTAGCTGCAGCCAGTGTCTCCGTTTTTGTAGGCATGGAAATTTAGGTGTCAGTGAAAGAGATGTTGCCTCTTTCAGGCTTTAAGAAGGCATAAACAAGAATACTGGCATCAAAAATAACTGCATGTGAATCATTCCAGTGCCACTTTGTGAACACGTTTGTGAAGGGAACGTGGTAGAATGGTTATGAGGCAGCGGTGAGAGCATGCGGAGCGGTGGGAAGTTGGTTTAGAACAAGTAGAGGTACGAGGCAAGGAAATGCGATGTCGCCAAATGTATCACACACCTTGGCTACATCTACACGTGAAGCCTACATCAAAATAGGCTATTTCGATGAATAACGTCTACACGTCCTCCAGGGCTGGCAACGTCGATGTTCAACTTCGACGCTGCACAGCACCGCATCGAAATAGGTGCTGCGAGGGAACGTCTACACGCCAAAGTAGCACACATCGAAATAAGGGTGCCAGGCACAGCTGCAGACAGGGTCACAGGGCGGACTCAACAGCAAGCCGCTCCCTTAAAGGGCCCCTCCCAGACACAGTTGCACTAAACAACACAAGATCCACAGAGCCGACAACTGGTTGCAGACCCTGTGCCTGCAGCATGGATCCCCAGCTGCCGCAGCAGCAGCCAGAAGCCCTGGGCTAAGGGCTGCTGCCCACGGTGACCATAGAGCCCCGCAGGGGCTGGAGAGAGAGCGTCTCTCAACCCCTCAGCTGATGGCCGCCATGGCGGACCCCGCTATTTCGAAGATGCGGGACGCGCAATGACTACACGGTCCCTACTTCGACGTTGAACGTCGAAGTAGGGTGCTATCCCCATCTCCTGATGAGGATAGTGACTTCGACGTCTCGCCGCCTAACGTCGAAGTTAACTTCGAAATAGCGCCCGACGCGTGTAGCTGTGACGGGCGCTATTTCGAAGTTAGTGCCGCTACTTCAAAGTAGCGTGCACGTGTAGACACGGCTCTTATGAGAGTGACGGACAAGATCAAGGAAGAGGTAGAAGGGATATTGGTGGATGGGATGAGAATAAACAATTTGAGGCATGCAGATGATATTGTAATCATGGAGGAAGATGAAGAGAAGCTAGCGAGAATGGTGCAGGTGCTAAATGAAGCAGGGAAGTGATATGGACTGATTATGAACATTTATAAAACAAAGACAATGGTGTTTGGAGATAAGAAAATGGGAAGGAAAGATTGGTGTAGATGGGATTGAACTAGAGAACATAGAGAAGTTCATGTATATGGAGAGCAAGTTTGAAGGGGATGGATAAGGTCTGGAAAAACAAAGTGGTAAGCTTAGGAATGAAGCTGACCATCTTGAAAATGTGTTTTCAAGAGCATGTTGTATGGATGTGAGACATGGGTGATAATGAAACATTCGAAGAGACGGACATTGGCATTTGAGAGGAGTTGTTATAGAAAGATCCGGAGAATAGGATGGATGCAGAATGTCACCAATGAGGAACTATGTAGGAAGATACAGCTGAAAGAGAACCTACTGCAGAAGGTTATACAACGGAAGCTACAGCTATTCAGGCATGTCTGCAGAATGAATGATGAACGAGAAGTCAAGACACTGGTATTTGGCATAATGGATGGCCTGAATAGGAGAAGCAGACCCCACAGAGAATGGGTAGATGATATGGTAGATTGGTGCAGAGCTCGTCGACAGAAACTAAGCCACTCTGCCTCCTTCACTATTTTCTTCCATCTTTCCCTGTCCATTGCATTGAACACCAATGGGCATTGAGCCCATGGTTGATGATTATGACGATGACTGTAGTGTCCTGGAGCTTTGCACACAGAACATGGCTCCATTGTGTTACATGCTGTACAAACACAGAACAAAAAGATGATTCGTACCCCAAAGAGGTCACATCATAGGGGGGCATCAGTTTGTGTTCCTGGTTCTTTTATTCACTTTGTTCTTTAACCTTATGCCTTCATAGAATCATAGAATCCTGGGACTGGAAGCGACCTCAGAAGGTCACTGAGTCTAGCCCCCTGACTAAATCATCCCAGCCAGGACTTTGTCAAGCTGGGACTTAAAAACTGCTAGTGATGGAGATTCCACCAGCTCTCTAGCTAACCCATTCCAGTGCTTCACCACCCTCCTGGTGAAATAGCTTTTCCTAGTACCCAACCTACACCTTCCCCTCTGGGACTTGGGACCGTTGCTCCTTGTTCCACCATATGTCACCACTGAGAACAGTCTCTCTCCATCCTTGTTAGAGCTCCCTTTCAGGAAGTTGAAGGCCGCTATCAAATCACCTCTCAGTCTTCTCTTCTGCAAACTAAAAAAGCCCAAGTCCCTCAGCCTCTCCTCACAGGCTTCCTACCTGCCCTGCCTCCATGCCACTCTTGGAAGGGGCCAACACACCCTGTAGCTCCTGGGATTGAGCACTAGGAGACATATGGCTCGGTGCACTGACCCTTTGTGCCACCACCACCCCTTCAACTCCCATTAGCCAGGCTTCCATGCTCCCAGCCAATGGGAGCTGCGGGGATGGCGCCTGTAAGCAGGAACAGTGCGGTGAGATGCCCCTCCTACCCTGTGTGCGGCACTGTGCTAGCTGCTTCTGAGAGCAGCATGGGTCAGGGTAAGCAGGGACTCACTTGGCAGCCTGTCTTAGCAGCAGCCCTGCTGGTGCACCAGAGATCACTATGGTATCCCCATTGCACTAGCTGGAATGTCATAGTAAATCTATGCAGTTAATGCTGTAGCAGCAAGGAAAATCTGTGAAAGCTAAATTGGATGGAAACCCTAGCATGTTTGACAATCTGTTTAGCTTGGCTATTCTGCTTCCATAAAATTAATTCTGTCACAGTTAAAGGAACGTTCATCGCAAACTCAATGCATTTAGATGCACAATTTGTAATGAGTTCGTCTCCATTGACTCTAAATTAGCTTCTTGCTTTTCAGTGGTGGATCCCTAAATTTGCTGCTGCTGCTGTTGTCTTCTAAACCAGCTGCTTGGCAGTTTTGTAGCTTTTTGCAAAGCTCACTTTATACAGGAACATTTTAATGGTTCATGTCATGTGACCAAAGGAAACCATTTTAAACTAATGCAATCAATACAATGTGTATCAATAGAACAATACTCAGGATGGCATTGATTAGAAACATGCATCTTGAACCTATGCAATATGTAACTGATTGCTTGTGCTTGCTGCTTTGTTCCATTGCCATCAATGAGACTATAAGGGAGGAAAAGGTATATAACTCACTGGCAGAGTTCTCACATCTCTCTCGAATGGCTGGCCACTAGAGGACGACAACCTAACACTGGTACCAGCAAGTGGAGTTATGTTTGTTTAACTCAGATGACAATGGCTGTACAGTGAGGCTAAAAGCTCCATCTTTCAGAAACAGCTGAAGACCCCATCCAAGGATCCACCTATAATCTCTCTAGGCTCAGCACTAGATTGAGTTGCTGGGATGTGTAAATTATACCTCTTTGCATCAGCCCTGCCCTATGCTCTGGACTAAAGAATTGCCAACCTTCCTGCAGCACACTCTTGTCAACGTTTTTAAATCTACGGTTCCGTAGTGGGTCATTGATCAGTTGAATTTTTGGCCCCCGCTGAGTTCTATGTGAAAGAAGTCCTCTCAGCCTTTGGGATCAGTGTTGGAGGGCTCCACAAGGATGCTAAATACTGAAAAAAAATGGAGACCTCTTTACTCACTGCTGCTAAAGGTAGTGTCTCCGTTTCTGCACTGAAGTATATTGGATCAGACTCTCCTCTTGATTGCGCAAGTGAATTCAAAATGACTCCATTGTAGTTACTCCAGGTTTACACCAGCTTGAGATGAGAGGGAATTTTGTCTGAACTTAGCAGCCCAAGCCTGTCCTCTGAGCAGATTCCTTTGCAGCAGAAAGCTAATAAATAATGCAGTTGCCTGTGGTGCTCTTGCTGCTTATATGCTGTTGAAATATTGCTAAGTACCCCACAAATGTTTTTTATTGTGCATGTGATTTATTGTTATGAGCACCCACCAGAATTACCTCCTGCATTCTAGGGTGGAGGGAGTAAGATTTAGATGAGGGTTGAAGATTTTCTGCCGGGGTGGGGGAAAAGTTTTTTTTTTTTTTTCCCCTCTGGGGCTAGTTCTGGCTGCCCTCTCTACTCTGACTTTTGCAGCTGAAAACTGAAACCCTACCCTGCCATTCTGTGAGCGCAAGTGGAATGAAAGCCAAGGCAGAGTTTCAAATGTGGTAGCAAAAGAGGAGCCTGTGCTGACAACGACAGCAGCAATAAAGACAGCTTGCTTGATATGGCCTAGAACTGGCATGGTAACAGCATTTCCCCATTCACTGAAAGTCTGAGATTTGCTGAGTGAGATAATTTAAATTAGAAACACTCGGCTCCATGTGAATGGCCTTTCGGATTGTTTCTATAAACAGACCGTATCACTGAGCTGAGTTTCTTATAAAACTAAGAATATATTTGTTTTTTTTTTTTTTTTAAATCTTTGTGATAACTGCACAAAGATAATAGAAACAAAAATGGTTACAAATAAAACACAAACTATGACACACTTTCTAGTGACTGAAACTTAATAGGTTGCAATCCTTCTCTAAGACCCCTTCTCTGTATTACCAGCCCACATGGCTGCAGATATGCCAATCACTGGTACAAAAGGTGCTGTCCTTCTTGTTCCACTGCGTCTTCTTCCCTATCTTCTGACAGTCCAGTAAACTTTTGAAAAGTGTTCCTATTCTTTGTTCCCCAGAGCTTTGGCACCATGTCCCTCTTACTCATCCCTGGTTGAATTTTCTTTTCCTGTTGACTGCAGGTGCAAATACAGTTCCCATTGTCTGTGACTTACCCTGCTTATTTACACTCAGTACCTATGCAGACAATTACTCCTTTGTCTGAGACAAACTTGTTCCCCAGCCTGCTGGTTTCACAATTTGAGCATATTTTTTGATTATACCTGCAGCTTTGTAATTGTTACCCATACGTATCTCAGGCAGTGTTTATGGTGATCAGCATGATTTTAACTTTTCATTTGGTACCTTTGCTATAATGTATGTTTGTGAAAAATACTGTGACAGCAATGTGAGTGCGGTGAGCTTTTAGGCAAAGAGGTGGCTGACATGGAGCAATGAGTCACCAAAAGAAACTCAGTGTCACACAGGGTTGTGGCTGAAATTGATAAGCAATCTGGCCACTCTCTGTGGCAGGGGTGGCCAGCCAGTGTACAGACTAAGAGCCAAAATGGCTGTGGATAGAATGCAAAGAGCCACGTATTAGATATTTATTTTTACATTTCTGTATCTATATTGACATCGCTGATGGGGGGGGATGAGGAGGCGGCAGCAAACCGGGTTGTCATGCGGGACATGATGGCCATGCTCCGGGACTGGCTGGCGACGAAGTGGGAAGCGTGGATATGGGTGGCAGATTGCCTGGAAACCCTCGCGTAGGCTGTGGCCACCTGCCTCAACCAACCTCCACCTGCCTTGCCAGCCCACCTTGCAGCCCCTCTAGTGCTCCTTCTGGTGCTGCCCTGATCCTGCTGGACCTCTCGCCAGCCCACTGCCTGGAACTGGCATGGTGGCTGGTGGCCAGTGCAGGTACCCGGCACCAGCCTCTGCACCTTTCCCCTACCTCCCCATGGTCTCTGCACCCTCCACCCCAGTGCACTTCCCCAAGTTCAGACCGTCCCCCAATGCTACCCCTGGAACCCTCTTGTATATAGTTCCCCCTTGTATATAGTTGACAGCACACGTTTTGAATTTTATAATCAAAGTTCATTTTGCTACAGTTAAGTTTTATGTAGTAAAAGTTCCACCCCTATTCCCGTGTCCTTATCATGTTTTGGGGGAGTGGTGAGGGATTGGGGGTGGGGACAGGAGGGGGTGTGTTTTGGGGGAGGGTGGCTGGGGGGAGGGTCACTGTGAGCCCTGGCCGAAGGGCCTCCCTGACTCACACTCCATCCCTCTGTGCCTGGTGGCATGGGACAGCAGGCGGCTGCTCGTGCCTGGCACCGGTCTCGGCAGCCCAGTCCTGGATGAAAGACTCCTGTTTGCTCTCCACGATATTGTGGAGAGTATAGTAGGCTGCAATGACTGCAGGCAGATCAGGGAGGCTGACACCCAACCTCATCAGGAGGCAGTGAAAGTGCCCCTTGAGATGGCCTAATGTGGGTCAATGGTGTTTTTGGCCTGGTTCAGGCATGTGTTGGACACATCCTGGGATGGGTCGGTGAGTCCAGTGTAGGGCCTCGTGAGCCACGGGTGTAGGAGGCATACGGCATTGGCCAGCATGCACGGCGGCATGGTGATGTCTCCCACTGGGAGCTCGCACAAGGGGAGGTAGGTGCCCTCCTGCATCCTGTGCCCCAGCCACTAGCTCCTAAATACCCGGGAGTCTTGGGCCCTTGACCCTACCCACTCAGATTCATAAACTGGCCTTGGGTGTTGACAAGGCCCTGGAGGACCACAGCATAGTACCCCTTTCTATTCACAAAAGCGCCTGTGCTGTGGTCCGGGACACAGATAGCTATATGCGTCCTGTCCAGCATGCCGAAACAGTTCAGGAAGCCCAGCTTCATGAAGCTGGTGAAGGCAGCAGCCCAGGTCACTGATGGCAATGACTCAGTGCAGGCGGAGAGTGTTTATTGCCCAGACGACCTGCATGGGGTGGAAGACAAACACGTCCATGAGCGTGTGGTTGTGTGCTCCCTGGCCTCTTGCTTGGAGGCCCTCCTGCCCAGTGGCCCCCTCCTCCTGGTGGGTGTGTAGCCAGAGCCAGGCTTACCTTAAGCAGGACTGCCCTGACAGTAGCCTTGCCTACCTCAAACTTATGGCTGACAGACTGGTGGCTGTCTGGGGTGGCCAGCTTCCAAATTAGGATTGCTACCCTCTTCTGCAAAGGCTACATCTGGTGTCAAGGTGCTGGAGGGCTGGGGCAAGCCACTGGCACAGCAACTCGTTGGTCTGTCTGGTCATTGTAAAGTTTTGCAGCCACTGGTTGTCGCCCCACTCCCCCAGCACTAAGCGGTCCCACCATTCTCCAGTGTCGCCGAATTGGCAGGGTCAGGTGCTTCTGAGGTAGCCACTGGCAGACAGCCCGCAGGTGGGTGCCTACGCAACTGACCCTCCGCTGCTGCTGGAGGAGAGCTGCAAGCAGCATGGCCAGAAGGCTGGCTACAGCCCAGATGAACTCCACCTTGGAGAGCTGCTGGGGAGCCATGGTGTCCCTGGTAGAGCTCAGGTCCCCACACAGGGTCTCAAGGGCTGTGACAAGTCTTGCAGCCTGGAGCACATGCAAGGTGCGACTGTTGGGAGGGGCTTTTTCAGGGAGCGGCTGGGTGCAGGCCCTGGAAGGGCTTGGCAGCCATGTGACCCCATCTGTGGCTTTTCCTGGCCTGTTATTTCGAAATAGCGGCTGTCGTGGTGTAGGAGCTCCCTTTCAAAATGCTGGGCTGCCCTTTCGAAATAGGGAATCATGACTTTGTGCGTGTGGTCATGCAATTTCAAAGGCCCTTTGGAAAGGGCTCTTTTCACAAGTGCGGTGTAGTGTAGACATAGCCGCTGTGTTCATTCAAAGGCTCCAAATGAAAGAGGGGCAACCATTGCAATAACCTCATTATGGGGTTTGGTGAATTACCTTTTAGTGGTGAATAAATAGTAAGAAACTAACATGGGCATAAAACTGCAACCAGAAGCAGTGGGGCCCTTGGATGATAAAGATATAAAGATATAAAAGGAGCAATCAAGGAAGACAGTGCCATTTGCTTCAGTCTTCACGGCTGAAGATGTTACAGAGGTTCCTAAATCTGAGCCAGCCTTTTTAGGCGACAAATCTGAGGAACTCACTCAGATTGAAGTGACATTAGAGGAGGTTTTGGAATTAATTGATAAGCTGAATAGTAACAAGTCTCCAGGACCAGATGGCATTCACCCAAGGGTTCTGTGAAATTGCGGAGTTATTAACAGTGGTTTGTAACCTATCCTTTAAATCCACTTTGGTACCAAATGACTGGAAGACGGCCAATATAACACCAATATTTAAAAAAGGCTCTAGAGGAGATCCTGGCAATTATAGACCGATAAGTTTAACATCAGTACCAGGCAAATTAGTAGAAACACTAGTAAAGAGTAAAATTGCAAGGCACATAGAAGAGCACAAATTGTTGGGCAAAAGTCAGCATGGTTTCTGCAGAGGGAAGTCGTGTCTGTCTAATCTATTAGAATTCTTTGAAGGGGTTAATAAACATGCGGACAAGGGGCACCCAGTGGACATAATATACCTAGATTTCCAGAAAGCCTTTGACACGGTCCCACACCAAAGGCTTTTATGTAAATTAGGTGGTCATGGGATAGGAGGAAAGGTCCTTTCATGGATCGGGAATTGGTTAAAAGACAGAAAACAAAGGGTGGGAATAAATGGTAAATGTTCACAATGGAGGGGGGTAACTAGTGGTGTTCCCCAGGGCTCAGTCCTGGGACCGATCCTGTTCAACTTGTTCATCAATGATCTGGAAAATGAGGTAAGCAGTGAGGTGGCAAAGTTTGCAGATGACACCAAGTTGTTCAGGACAGTCAAAAGCAAAAGGGATTGTGAAGAACTACAAAAAGATCTCAGCAAACTGAGTGATTGGGCAGCAAAATGGCAAATGAAATTTAATGTGGGTAAGTGTAAGGTAATGCATGTTGGAAAAAATAACCCAAATTACACGTACTACATGATGGGGTCAAATTTAGCTACGACAGATCAGGAAAGGGATCTTGGAGTTATAGTGGATAGTTCTCTGAAGACATCCACGCAGTGTGCAGCGGCAGTTAGTAAGGCAAATAGGATGTTAGGAATTATTAAAAAAGGGATCGATAATAAGACAAAAGATATCATACTTCCCCTATATAAAACTATGGTACGCCCACATCTCGAGTACTGCGTGCAGATGTGGTCTCCTCACCTCAAAAAAGATATATTGGCATTAGAAAAGGTTCAGAAAAGGGCGACTAAGATGATTAGGGGCTTGGAAAGGGTCCCATATGGGGAGAGGCTAGAGAGACTGGGACTTTTCAGTTTGGAAAAGAGGCGATTGAGGGGCGATATGATAGAGGTATATAAAATCATGAATGGTGTGGAGAAAGTGAATATAGAAAAATTATTTACCTTTTCCCATAATACAAGAACTAGGGGACACCAAATGAAATTGATGGGTAGTGGGTTCAAAACTAATAAAAGGAAATTTTTCTTCACACAGCGCACAGTCAACCTGTGGAACTCCTTGCCCGAGGCGGCTGTGAAGGCCAGGACTCTATTAGGGTTTAAAAAAGAGCTTGATAAATTTTTGCAGGTCAGGTCCATAAATGGCTATTAGCCAGGGATAAAGTATGGTGCCCTAGCCTTCATAACAAGGGCAGGAGATGGATGGCAGGAGATAAATCACTTGTCTTCTGTTCTCCTTCTCTGGGGCGCCTGGCATTGGCCACCGTCGGCAGATGGGATGCTGGGCTTGATGGACCTTTGGTCTGACCCAGTATGGCCATTCTTATGTTCTTATGTTCTTATGTTCTTATGTTCTTATAATCTAATGGATGGTGGGAGTGGGGAGGGGAGACACCCACACAAAATACAAGTAATGTGTATCATAGAATCAAGAATCGTAGAATCATAGAATACTAGGACTGGAAGGGACAGGCAGGACCAAGTACTGTCTAAACCCTGATAGACATCTATCTAACCTGTTCTTAAATATCTCCAGCGATGGAGATTCCACAACCTCCCTTGGCAATTTATTCCATTGTTTGACCACCCTGACAGTTAGGAACTTTCTCCTAATGTCCAACCTAAACCTCCCTTGCTGCAGTTTGTCCATTGCCTCTTGTTCTATCCTCAGAGGCCAAAAAGAACAAGTTTTCTTCCTCCTCCTTATGACACCCTTTTAGATACCTGAAAACCGCTATCATGTCTCCCCTCAATCTTCTCTTTTCCAGACTAAACAAGCCCAATTCTTTCAGCCTTTCTTCATAGGTCACATTCTCTGGATCTTTAATCGTTCTTGTCACTCTTTTCTGGACCCTCTCTAATTTCTCCACATCTTTCTTGAACTGCGGTGCCCGGAACTGGACACAATACTCCAGCTGAGGCCTAACCAGTGCAGAGTAGAGCAGAAGAATGACTTCTCGTGTCTTGTTCACAACACACCTGTTAATGCATCCCAGAATCATGTTTGCTTTTTTTGCAACAGCATCACACTATTTACTTGCATTTAGCTTGTGGTTCACTATAGCCCCTAGATCCCTTTCTGCTGTAGTCATTCCTAGACAGTCTCTCTCCCTGTTCTGTATGTGTAAAGAGTTCAGAAGTTATTGGGATGGCACAAGTGGTGAGGGACAATGAGACACAACTTCATTGGTTTCTGCTTGCTAGAATTTTCATTAAAATAGCTAAACTGTGTCTCTTCTTGTGAAATTAGCTCATTTGGAAGCTGTCCCTGCTCAAGGAAGGATGGGTGGCGGTAGACTCAGAATCATAGATTACTAGAACTGGAAGGCACCTCATGAGGTCATCAAGTCCAGTCCCCTGCCCTTATGGCAGGACCAGGCACCATCTATATCATTCCTGTTAGATATTTATCCAACTTGATCTTAAATATCTCCAGTGGTAGAGATTCTACAACTTTGTGGTGATATATGCGTAGCACTTAACTACTACAATATCTGGCTCTGTAATAAGTGCTTGGTAATTATCTTTTACATTTGGTTGTCCATCCTCCCATATCTGTGAGTAGCATGTGTCTTCCTTGTCCATTTGTTCCCTCTCCCTCCCCACTCCCCCTCAAATCTGGCCACCAGTAATCATGTGCTTGACAAGGGAAGGAGACACGGCTGTGTTGGACAGCCCCAGGAGGCGGGTCTGTGTCCCTTTTCCCAAAGGTTCCATACAGCCTCATCCTCCCACGGGGATGTAATTAAGTGTCAATGGAGATTTATAATGGCCCAGTGAGCGAGTGTGTCCTGTGTTGATATCAGGCAGCAAACTCCATGTGACAATTCATTGTGATTCTTCAGGCCAGGGCATGATACATCTGGAGAGAATATCCCCCACTTAGCACATCCCAGCACAGTGTGTGTCGCAGCAGTACTATGTCTTCGCTCCCCCACTTTCTCAGTTGTAGGAACAATTGACTGAATTAGGAAGAAAGAGACTCTGTGTGTGTACACTCCTTGGATCGGTTATATTGTCGTGGATCAGCATATAACAGGAATGTTGACACAGAGGTAAAATGCGTAACGAGATTGTAATCAGCTTAACAGTTGAGACTACTTTGTTTTTGGATCTGGTCAACCTGACCAACAGTCATGGTAACAGTGAGAAAACAGAGCTTCAGAAGCAATTAAAATTTTGCTCTTGTTGAGAGAATAACTGCTGAGCTAATTTTTTTTTTGTTCAGTATAGTTTATTTCATAGAAGTTACAGTGACTTATTCTCAGCATGAATTATAGATGGCTCTTTTGAGTTTCATGTTGACTCCAGCAATCACTATGCCGCAGACATAGTTGTGTTTATGACATCTACTTCAGGGTCCCTTTCACCTAGAATACTGACCTTTCCTCTAATTGCTTTCTCTTTAGCAATTAGTTTTGCTAAAGAAAAATACTACAAGAAAATGTAATCCAGTTTGATGTTCAGTGTGTGGGCACATCAACATAAAGGGACTTGCCTTTCCAAGGGAAAACATTGTTTATGCAGCATAATTTTTCAATGCAGAATTTCTATTAGATGGCCTCATTTTGTTTTTAATTAGGGTAAATCTATTACTTTTTAATTATATTACAAATATATTGGAAAGAGAGACGCCATTTGAGATTAGAGCTACATTGTGCTAGGTCTTGTAGACTGAAGTTGTAAGAAACAGACCTTGACCCAAACGACACATAAGTTGTAAAAGTAGAGGTAAGATCTAAACCAAAAACTCCCAGATTCAGACATCACCAAAGTTGAGGAAAGTTCATCTCCAGACGTGACCTTTGTGGTTTGGGCCAGTATCTGTTTAAAACAAATTGGGAGAAATTATAAATCTGTCTAGGTCAGCGTTTCCCAAATTAATTTGGCCCCGGAACACTTTTGGACTTGGAAGATATTGACAGAACATATACATGCTGGTTGGTGGGGTGGGGAAATTCATACCAAAAAATTGCTACATGTAGGCTACATCTACACTAGCCAAACACTTCGAAATGGCCATGCAAGTGGCCATTTTGAAGTTTACTAATGAAGCACTGAAATACATATTCAGCACCTCATTAGAATGCGGGCAGCTGTGGCACTTCGAAATTGACGTGGCTCACAGCCACACAGCTTGTCCAGATGGGGCTCCTTTTCGAAAGGACCCTGGCAACTTCGAAGTCCCCTTATTCCTATGAGCAGATAGGAATAAGGGGACTTCGAAGTGGCCAGGGTCCTTTAGAAAAGGAGCCCCCTCTGGACGAGCCACGTCAATTTCGAAGTGCCGCAGCCGCCTGCATTCTAATGAGGCGCTGAATATGTATTTCAGTGCTTCATTAGTAAACTTCACAATGGCCATTTGCATGGCCATTTCAAAGTTTTTTGGATAGTGTAGACACAGCCGTAACGTTCAGAAGTTGATTTAAGAGTTAGGGGGTTTTTTAGATGTCTTATTTTACAAAGGACGAAAAATAAGAGAAGATCATCTGAATGAACATTGAATGGCCTTCTGATAGGAGGAGGGTTAACAATCCTATAATTAAGTATAAACATTAAAAATTTAAGTACAACGCCCCCCCAAAAAAAACCAAACAGCTGAAAGAAGGATGGTTAGTGCCTTTCTTTCGTAGCAATATAGAAAGAACAATATTGTTCAAAAAAGGACTGCCCTTCTTTAAAGCTTAAAAAAATTATAAAAAAGAAATGAAAAAAAATTAGGTATGGAGAAATATTTTTAAAATTTGTGTTTTTATAAATTTGTTATTTTTACAGAGAATTACCTGAAAATAAAAATAAGTAACAATTGACAGGTTTGTTTTTTAATGGGAAGAGTGGTTTTGCATCTCTGTCTCTGCACGTGTCGCATAAGAACAATTAAACTATTATGAATGAGTTATAAATCCGAACATACCTACAATCTAAATGCCATTCAAATGCCTTAGTATTTTTGATCCACTCATAATTGCTTATTTAATATTGTAGAAAGAAAAATATCACTAGCTTACTTTTTTTTTTTTCATGGAACACCTATTCACATTGCATGGAACAGCAGTGTTCTGCAGAATGCAGTTTGGGAAACACTGGTCTAGGTAATTTTAGATGCAGGGTTTTTGGAAACCAAAAGAACAGTATCTGGGAAGGGTAAAATTCTGCTCTCAGGAAGAAGATCGTGTCAAATGTGTGTTGGAGAGAAGGGCTCTTGGTTTGCCTTCTCTTCCACTCATAGTCAGTCATGTAGACGGGACACAAATGCACTCATTGAATGTCTTTTGGACTCATGGCTGACAAAAGCTTCTTACTATTTGTAGTATATACTACAGTGTATTTTCAAGAGTGCTGTGTACTGCTGACTTTTAATGTTCCAGGCTGACCACAGAAACAATTGCTTTAGACTCTGGAGATGCCTTTCTAGTGGTGACTGTGGGATTTGGTCTGAGTGTTGGTATTTTAATATATGGGAATTGAGGAAACTGAATCTGTATCTAAGATGCATCCCTCATTTATCTTCAGCTGAAAGGTTCATTTGCTGGGTTGTTCTTAGTTGTGCCGTAGAAATGTAAAATCAGTTTTTTGTGGCGTGTTCTGCCATCGTGAACAGACAAATCTTAGGTCTGTGAAAAGTAAAGGAAATTCAGATGCTTGGTGTTACTTTGATTGGTTTTTGCAACTGAGGCTGCTTAGAGCAGAGATTATTGAGTGACTCACTTTCATGTAATGGAGATCTGACACTGGTGGTTTGCTGAAAGCAAGTATTTACTGGTACTACTGGAATTCAAGCAGAGTGCAAATAAGGTGGAAAGGGCAGTGGAGCCAGCTGCAGATTGTCATGGTAAGAAAATACAGGTTGATCCTCTCTAATCCAGCAAACTCTATAATCGGACATGATTTTAGTTGGCCAGACAACCACTTATCTTGGGTGTGACCAAGTTTCCTGTGGTTTCATTGTTTGTTTAAGGCCAGTATTCCTGGCTCGCAGTGTTCTGCACTGTTATTTAGCTGTAATTTACCCTAAATGTCTTCTAAGAGCCCAGTTAACAGTGGAAGTGTTAGTAATGTGCTAGAATATATTGACCTCTCGTTGTTCAGCAAATTTTCTCATCTGGCACTGGTTCTGAGGGTGCTGGAGGTTTGAGGTTCAATCTGTAATTTGCCTGGATGCTTCACTTTGATGGGGTGAATGCCCCCTCCTGACACTTTCAAAATAACTCCTACATGGATCAGTGTTAGTCACACTCGCTGTCAGTACCTGGCCTGGCTCAGGGAAGTTAATGTTCAAACCAGCTGGTCAAATTCAGTAACGAATCCTGGAGACATACCCCTGAGGCACATTGTGCATACTCTAAGAAGATGCATGTCTGAGTACTCCTCTCTAGTATCTTTCCTGTCCTGCAAAACCTGAGCTCAGAAGGGGGCTGATAACAACGAATGTCTAGAGTCCCTGTCCCGTGGACTGTGGCTCTTTCGGATTTCAGAATGTGTGGGTTTTCGTTCAGTTTCATGTACGTAAACATCCTATATTGCTGTCCCAAATTTCTGAAAACACTACCTGAAGTGCATGCATGTAGAACGTGGCTGCTAGAGGGGAGCTGCTGGAATCCGCGAGGCTTTCCCAAGAGGTTCCCTGAGAAGCCATGGAAGATACTGGGACCTTCAATCCTGATAACAAACCCCGTAACTTGTGGTTTGGAATGTGTCTCAGTTCCCCACCACTCGCTCTGTAAGTGCGGTGGGGAGGAAGGAAGCTGGCCACAGGCATTCTGTATGCTGGCTGCAAGAGCCCGGGAAGTGTAGATTTTAATTATGCTGATTGGTGGGAATCTCAAGGAAGGGTTTGGGTGACTTGAATAACAGGAGGAATCCACTGTGTGTGTTGCTTAGGTTAGGGCTGCAAGTTCTCAAGTAGGTGTGAATAACTTTTTCGTTGTTCAGCAATGCCGCTGGTGGTGGTGGTGGGGGGTTCTTCACCCAGGGTGCACGTAAGTTTACTGATCACCCAAGTTTCCTCTCACTTAATAAAATAGCTGTAACTGTCACTCCACTAGCTCCTTCCATTCAAGGCTCTTGAACTGCTTCCAGCTACCTGTGAGGAAGGGGGTATTATCCCCATTTTATAGATGGGCAAATGGAAGCACATGTAGTTGAAGTGAACTCTCTGGATTTGCACTGCACATGAGTGGCAGAACTGGAAATAAAGCCTAGGAATCCCATCTCCCACTCTGAGTTGTTTCCCCTCTTCACCACTGTCTCTCTTGCCACCATATGGTTCTTTCTCCTCACTGTTTCCACCAGTTGGACCCTCAGAGGTCCTTCTCCACCCCCACCCCCTGAGCTCTTCTCAGTTCCCTTTTCTGTTTCTTTTGGTCATCTCTCTGGCCCTGCGTCCCTTCCAGTGTGGCAGGAGAGGAGTGAGTGAGGGGGACGGCTGGCGTTTGCTGCCTCTCCTTTCTCGCTGTTCCGTGGCAGAGTGCTGCATGTGAGCTCAGCAAGGGGGAGTCTGCTCAACTCTTTCACATCCGTCAGCCCTGGGGCCGGGAGGCTGCTGGATATTCATATATTCTGAAGAATAGAGAGGTATACCCAGCAATACATAACACTGAAGAAGAAGATCAGATAACAGTAAACCCTCGATTTTATGGACTGCAATTTAGCGGACTTTGGGAACAATGAACAGCCCCATTGTTCCTGAAGTCCGCCAGGCCCGTAAAATCCTAACCACCCGCAGCCTCTCCCTCAGAAAAAGTTAAGGGGCTGACCACTGCTGCCTGGAGGAGCCGCACACCTCCTTCTCCAGAGTCGCCCCTGCTCCTCTCACCAGAGGTGGGGTGCGTATGCAGGCCGATGGCACTCGCATACATGCTCCAACCCTGGTGGGAGGAGCGTGTGGCAACTCTGGTGGTGGTGGTTCTCCTCCAGCCGCACGCGGCAGGCCCCTACAGCTATGTGGCGGGGTCCCAGGCACGGTGTGTTAGTTTCAGCAGTGCAGCAGGCTCCAGCAGTTCCGCTTCCAGTGGCTGCAGTCTGGTGAGTACCTGGCTTTTGTTTTTAACTGTCAGGATTAATGGACACCCTTCCCCCCATTAGTCCATTAAATCAAGGATTTACTGTAGTAAGAAACAAACAAAAATGTACACAGAGTACTTCATCAACAACAGTAGTATTAAAGGGGTAGCTGTGTTAGTCTGTATCTTCAAAAACACCAAGAAGTCCTGTGGCACCTTATAGACTAACAGATATTTTGGAGCATAAGCTTTCATGGGCAAAGACCTGCTTCATCAGATGCATGAGCTGGGGGTTCCAGAGGAGGGTTTAAATATATGGGCTTATGAAAAGGAGGGAGTCAGCAGCAGTAGGATGGGAAGGGACTTAGGGGTTATGGTGGATGAAAGGCTGGATATGAGTAAACAGTGTGCCCTTGTAGCCAAGAAGGCTAATGGCATACTAGGGCGCATTAGGAGGAGCATTTCGAGCAGATCTAGAGAAGTAGTTATTCCTCTTTATTCGGCACTGGTGAGGCCACATCTGGAATATTGTGTCCAGTTTTGGGCCCCCCAGTATAAAAAGGATGTGGATTTGCTGGAGCAGGTTCAGCGAAGGGCAACAAAAATGATTAAGGCTCTGGAGCACAAGACCTGTGAGGATAGGCTGAGGGATTTGGGCTTGTTTAATTTACAGAAGAGAAGACTTAGAGGTGATTTAATAGCAGCCTTCAGCTTCCTGAAGGGGAGCTCTAAAAAGGAGGATGAGAAACTGTTCTCAGTGGTGTCAGATGGCAGAACAAGGAGTAATGGTCTGAAGTTGAAGAGGGGGAGGTGTAGGTTAGATATTAGGAAAAACTACTTCACTAGGCGGGTGGTGAGGCAGTGGAATGCGTTGCCTAGAGAGGTGGTGGATTCTCCATCCCTTGAGGTTTTTAAGTCCCGCTGGACAAAGCCCTGGCTGGGATGACTTAGTGGGGGTTGATCCTGCTTAAAGCAGGAGGCTGGACTAGATGACCTCCTGAGGTTCCTTCCAGCCCTGTGATTCTGTCCCCGTCAAGAGGAGGGCCAGAGCTGAGAAGGTCTGTTCAGTCACTGAGGAAATGGGATAATGGGCCACACTCTGTGTGACTGAACAGACCTTGTCAAGTCTGGCCCTCCTCTTGACCGGGACTCCCTCTTTAAACCTTCCTCTGGAACCCCCCACTCATGCATCTGACTGAGCGGGGCTTTGCCTACAAGAGCTTATGTGCCAAATATCTGTTAGTCTATAAGGTGCCACAGGACTTGTTGTTGTTTTTAAAAGTAGTATCGTACACTGTGAACTCATACTGTGTTTGCTGTGTTTATTTGTATTTACTCTCGCTATACTGTACTTATGGAACACGTAACTTAAAATTTCCATATGGTTAAAATACTGGTTATTTGAGAGTTGTGGATGATGGAATGCTGGATATGAAAGAGTTTACGTAGTTCCTAGTAGTCAGGAGGCTGAACTGTAGGGAAAAGCTTGATCGTCCACACCTCCACCCTTTACCCCCCAGACATTTACTGACCTGGGATGAGTGGGACAAAGGTGGCATTGACCAAGAGTGGCTGCTGCTCGTAAGAGTGGCAAATAGGCAGCTATTGACATTAACCTCCATGTCTCTTTCTTTTCTGTCTTTGTCTAACAAACTCTTGGTAACATCCTTCCTCCTGATCCATAGGTGTGTTAATGCGGCAAACCCAGGACTTCTCCAGCATCTCCGCATGGCAGCTTGTGCTTGTTCCTTTTCCTGTTTCAGTCCGATCAAGTTGAGCTGCTAATTTTGTAGGCATCAGAGATGCTGCTGTCCCCAGAGCAGCTCAGTATAAGCACCGTCTCTGGTGTTTTCATGTCAAACAGCATCTTTACTCACTGGTGGCTGTCAAAGTTACTGGTGCATTTTAGTTTGTATCAAAAGAAATTCCCCAAACTTCTTATGCAGCTCCTGGTCTCTGCCTCTCCAGCTGTCAGCTTTTGTTTTTGCTCTGGCTCATTTTCACACTGGGGAAAGGCATGGGACTGACGGCCAGTGACCTGAAGAAGAGGAGAGGCAGGAGGTAGAGGCTGGAACACGTCCAGGCAATGGAAAGCTGAAAAGCCTTAACTGGCTGCCAAAAGTTACTCCCTGCTGTTCAAATGAGACTCTTTTTAAACAAATTCCATTTCTACAAGCATGAGTTCTGCATAGGAACCCATTATGGGATCTGCCACCACTATGTTAAATATGGTAAATGAGGCATAATACCTTGGCTTGGTGTGATTTGGCTTACTCAGGTTCCAGTTCTGCAGTCAGCCTCCATAAGTCTCAGTGAATGTGGTGGACCAAGGTGTCTAGGTAACTGCCCACAGGTGGACTTGAACCTGGGACCCCTGGAGCTTACTATAGGACTCTCTACAGTTTGAGTTAAGAGGCAGGTGGCTCTCAGTGAGGGCTTTAGAGGAGGCTGATTCTTTCTCTGTGTAGGTGGTCTAGGTGCTACTACATGGGACAGTGAACCACATCCCTAGGTGTGTGGGTTACAGCTACATTTTACAATGTCCAGGAGGAGACACTCAAAATCAGCAGCCATTCTTGAAAACATAGGCCTAGGGCCTGACTCTCAGAGGTGCGGAGTGGCAGTATTTCTGGAAATTAGGATCGTGGGGGAAGCCTTGAAAGTGTCCCTCAGGCTATGCTGTGATTTCCAGACAGATCATTTAAGTTTTGCTTTGATGCTTTCTGCTGGAAAGTGGCTTTCATAGGGTATGTCTACACTACAGCTCACGTCAGCATAATTTACATTGCTCAGGTGAGATTAAACCACCTCTCAGAGCGACGTCAATTACGCTCACATGGCATTGCCTGCACCAGTGGCTATGTCGGCAGAATGTAGCTACTGCCACTCATGGTGGTTGGAGTAACCAAGCCAAGGGAGAGCTCTCACTTGTTGGCTTAGAGCGTTTTACTAGCACTGGTACAGTGTCACAAGTGCATCAGCGTGGCTGCACTGCTGTAAACTCTGCAGTGTTACCGTAGCTTTGTTCCAAGTCCCTGCAAGAATCCTTCATTTGCTGGAACAAATCAAAGATTAGATATTTATAAACTAACTTTGCTCTGATTTTATTTTATCACTGTTTGGAGTTGGCCTTTTCCTAGTGGCAGAGTCTGCTGCCAAGCAAAAGAATCAATCCAGGAGACCTAATTTCTGTTTGTGAAGTTGGGGGCGTTATCTGTTTATTATGTGGAATAGGATTGGTTTGTTTTGTAGCTAGAGATGATCATTTTGTTTTCAGCTCTATTTGCAGTTAGTTGGGCAATATAGGGATTGTGTTTGCTCTCCCTTGGGGAAAGGAATGAATTAATTGCGCTGTTAATGGGGTGTTCTGCATGTACTAGCTTCTCCCTTTGAATCTGCGCTCAAAGGATAATTTATATGAAGTTACTGTGTGCTTTTTATTATGCAGCTCAATGAAATGAAATACCACTAGAAAGGCTGTGTATAATGGTCAATAATGCTGAAAGAACCTTTAAACTTTATGTCTATATGGGAAATCATTTTGATCAGATTCAGATTTGTGTTCTGAGGTCCAGTGCTGATTGCCAGTGAATCAGTGGTTACAGAGAGGCTTCCGTGTTAGTCTGTATCTTCACTAAACAAAAAAGCAGTCCTGTAGCACTTTAGAGATTAGCAAAATGATTTATTAGGTGATGAGTTTTTGTGGGACAGACCCACTTCTTCAGGTCTGGAAATTCTGATGAAAGTAAACTAACATGACAAGAATTTAACAGAAATATAGAAAAAAAATTAAATGAAAACTGAGAAATCAGCTACATAAGACAGAAGGAGGGGGGACAAAAGAGGGAGTGGGGGGAAGAAAATTACATACCGCAAGTGTGTATTGAATTAAGTGAATTGTCTGAGATCACTACAAATATCAAAGATGGGGAAACTGTCCTTGTAATGTGTAAGGTAATTGCTATCTCTGTTGAGATCTAGGTGTGAAGTATCGAACTTGAGAATGAACTCCAAATTCAGATGTCTCCCATTGTAATCTGGTGTTAAAAGTCTCTTTGTTTAAGGTTTTCAGGTCTTGAATATTACAGCCTGCACCATTGAAATGCTCACTGACAGGTTTATGTATGTTCAGATTCCTAATGTCTGATTTGTGTCCATTCATTCTGTCCAATATACATAGCAGATGGGCATTACTGGCACACAATGGCATATATCACATTAGTGGAGGTACAGGAGTATGAGCCTCTGATTGTGTAAGTGATGTGGTTAGGTCCAGTGATGGTGTCTCCAGAGTAAATATGTGGACAGAGTTGGCAGTGGCGTTTGTTGCAGGGAAAAGTTCCAGGATTAAGATTGCCACAGAAATACTTAATTTAAGACACATGCAGTAAATAATTTTTTTCCTCCTTTTGCACCCCTGTCCTATGAGTTGTTTTGTTAGTTTTCATTTAATTTTTTTCTATCTTTCTGTTACCTTCTCGTTGTCAGTTTACTTTTATCAGAATTTTCCAGATCTGAAGGAGTGAGTCTGGCCCATGAAACCTCATCATTTTGTTAGTCTTTAAAGTGCTACAAGACTGCTTTTCTTTTGAGTGAATCAATGGGAATTTTGGCATTCACTTCAATGGGACCATTCACTGGCCTCCAGAAGAATTTTTTATGTAAGTTTGTTAGCTGCAGGTAATCAACACAAGCTAAAAAGGCAAAGCTGATTCATTTGAAGGCTCAATTTGCAACTGTAATTAAAAATGTGCAAAAGTAATTTTTTCTCTTTTCCTGGTCCTGTTAACAGCTCCTTTTGCTGAAGATGTCTAATAATGGCACTGAAGCTGAAGACAAGCCTCCAGCCCCTCCCATGAGAAATACCAGCACTATGATTGGATCTGGAAGCAAGGACACCGGGACTTTAAACCATGGCTCGAAACCTTTGCCCCCGAACCCTGAAGAAAAGAAAAAGCGAGATCGATTTTACCGATCTATATTGCCAGGAGACAAAAGTACAGTGTTTTCATCTTTACTACTGTTTTCTCTCTGCATGTTACTGGGGAATGATGTCTTTTTTTTTTTTTTTTTTTTTTTTTTTTGGTAAGGAAATTTAATGGACAGTTTACAAGGGCTAATATGTCCCATAAAATTGTATTGGCTCTGTTGGAAAAATGGCCTGCCTGTGGTGGTTAGCTGGGTATCTTTTTTTCTAATAATTCATGCCACTCCCCTCACAATGCACCTAATAATCTCTTGATTGTTAAATTAGGTGTGTGTGTTTCTCTGACATCTCTGATTACAGTGACTCTATCCCTTAAAAATGGGAATGTCCCTGATCTAATGGCCTGTCTGAGCTGTCTTTTCAAATTTCAGTGAGGGTATTTCTCCCCCACCCTGGGGGGTGTTGTTTTTAGTTTTTTTGCAACCACAGTACAAGGGCCTCTTTTGATGAAACTGACAGCAGGCTGGAAGAGTGCAAGTATGCCTGAAAGATCATTTATCATGAGTCCTCTCATGTATTACTAAGTCAGTGTTTCTTCCCCCCTTTTTTAAAATAAATAACCCCTTTTTTAAGAAAAAAAAGAAAAAAAAAAGAAAGTAAGTACCCCTGGACTTCTCTGTACCGTACCACAGGTTGAGAAGCATGGTTCTAAGGCAGGGGTGTCCCACAGGCAGCCCGTGGGTTGAATCCAGCCCACAGATCCCTTTTTATCCTGCTGGTGGGGCCAGCTGCTGCAGAGCTCCGGTGGCCAGGGTGCAAAACCACTGCCAGCCACAGGGACAGAGCCCCAGCTGAGATGCAGGGACGGTGGCATAGTGGTTTGGGACTGTGAGGAGGGAAGTTAAGGCTGGGACTGGCTGTAGAGGGTTTAAGGATGGAGGCTGGGGGGTGGTTTGGGGCTCGGGGGAGTTAAGCCTGGGAGTGGGCATGGGATACTTTGGGGCTGCAGGGAGTTTAAGGCTGGGGGTGGAGGGGTGGTTTGGGGCTGCGAGGGGTCTAAGCCTGGGGCGGGGCAGGGGTGGTTTGGAGCTATTTTGTGTTCAACCCCCACGTGGGAACACACAAAACATTTCAGCGTGGCCTCTGATGAAAAAAGTTTGGACACCCCTGTCCGAAGGTCACCTGAGGTCTTGAAACAAGCACCACTCAACCTGTCCAGATTACTGTTCCCTTTGCAGGAGTCAGATTTGTTTTGTGTACCACCAAGTTACACCTCACTTAAAAGGTACCTACTTACAAATCCGTGCCAAGGTATCACAGAAGACTAATACTGAAAATGTGCTGACTTTCTACTGTCTTATTATCAAATAAATGCACTGGAACAGAAATATTGTACTTACATTTCAGCATAAGGCATATGGAGCAGTAGAAACAAGTTATCATCTGAATGAACTTTTAAAATTGTACTTACTTTACTACTGTTTTTATGCAGCCTATAGTAAAACTAGGCAAATATCTAGATGAGTTAATGTGCCCCCGGAAGACCTCAGAGTATCCCCAAGGGCAGCATACCCCTGTTTGAGAAACACTGTACTGATTGACCTTTGCCCTGAAGAACTTAATGTCTAACTTTGTCATCCTATTCTATTTTAGAATTTTTGATCCAACATTGTCCAGTGCTAAAAATAATCTATCTTTATTACTTCTTTCACATTAACGTGTATTGAATGAATTCTTTCAGCAATAATAAGGAATGTAATTGGCAAGATGGGAATAGGGGACAGAACTGATGTACTATACATGCAATTTTAATTTCTACCATTAGTATATTTCGAAGATTGCACATTTATCTCAGGACGCCATGGCAGCGATGCAAGAAATTCTCCAGTCCTTAATCTGTGTGGCTTCCTTTTATAGCTCTATTTAATCTTTTTTTTTTCTTTTAAAAGGAGTCCATCTTTCTTTCAGTCTTTTTTAAAGAATTTATAGTGTGCATCACCACAGCATCTGGGCTCTTTCTCTCATTTTTATATGAAGAGGCAAATTCTCTGATTTTTGTTTTCATTTTTTCAGTAAGGAGTCAGGCTCCTAAATCCTTGCTCGAAGGAGAGGACTAATCATAATTCTGTAGTTGAAGCATAACTTAACTTAATTGCCGTTTATGCATTTTAATTTGTTCTGGTAAGTAGACAGTTTGCACTATACGAGATATCCATCTCCTGTAGTGGTGTAGGTATGTTAAGGATGCACTGTGATGCAACTAACGTGAACGCAAAGCAAAGCACTTGGTTAAAAGCGAGTTAGCTCACAGGCAGTTAGGCAAAAATAAGCCCCGGATGTTATAACATGTCTGTAATGTTTCCCTATCGCCCATTTGCCTGTCATGCTCTTGAACTTTGATGAAGTCTTTGTCTACTTTATTTTTAAACTGGCCAAGATTTCTCTCTACCCACTGTGTACATCATGGTAAGTAAAATGCATGGTATCTGAGTGCTAGATACTTAATTCTTTTGTACCAACTGGTAGTGACAATATAATGGCGCTTTTGAGGTTATGTAAGTTTTGCCAAAGAAACTTTCAGGATCTCTGCCTTCTGTGGTGTTTGTTTCTGGCAGTTGTCTAGTATCCTCACTATTGGCTGTTGTGGTCTTGTTGGCTAACCACTATCTGTGTCCGTTAATCCCTAAAAATGTGTGATTTCCACTTGCGCTTAACTTGCGTTAATGCGAATCAAGTGCAACCTGCAATAAGCACAACTCAAAATCCTGTTGCCTGTGGCCCTGGCTCAACCCCCGTGGCCCCACATGGCCCCCATTCAACACTCCCCACCCCACATGGCCCCAGTTCAACGCCCCCCCCCGTGAAACTCCAGTTCAAACTGCCCCCTGTGTGGCCCAGGCTCACCCCACCCATCTGCGCGGCTCTGGATCTGACTCCCACGCCCTCCCCCCCCACCGTGGCTTTGGCTCACACCCTCACTGGGCTGCGTGGCTCTGGCACAATTCCACCCCCCTGCCCCCTTCTGCAACCCTAACTGACCGCCAGGCTTAACCCTCCCCAACTCCCCCCTCTTCTCCCAAACCCCAGGACTTGCCTTTCAAAAGGAGCTCCAGGTGCTCCTGCTGCTTCCCCGGCTGAAGAATGTGCATTCCACTGGGAAAAAGCTACCTCCAACTTACACAAAATTTGAGTTACATGAGGGTGCTTGGGAACACAACCCTTGCATAACTTGAGGGACTACTGTACTTACCTTTAAAGAGTTAAGCTGCCAGGTCTGTTTCTATGCTGACATTATTGTTTTCCGTCCAAAAGTGGGAGCTGAGGAAAAGGAGGAGTGGTGTAATGTGGTACTTTGGCAGCGCTGGGTTCTCTTTTCATTGGTAGTGTGATCCAGCTCCAACTTTGAAGTCAAAGGGCAGGCCACCATTGATGTCAGTGGTGGTTGGCTTCTTGTAGACATTCCAAGATGCTAGCCTTCAAGCAAAAGAGAATCTTTGCCCATGCCAGTAATCTGAGAGCTTGGGTGGCCAGTCAGGAGAGATTCAGGTGCTGCCCAGAAGATTAGCAGAGCGCTCACAGCCACCCGCCACTGGCAGCATGTGGTGTTATTGGTGGTGCGCATCCACACATGCGTTAGTAACCTTTCATGACCTAGCAAGATTTTCTTGCAATATGCCAGGCTTTGGGTCAGAGGTGTTCCTTGTATGAAACCAGTAATTTTCTCTCAGTATAAGAGGGACTTGCTAGCTCACAAATCTTGGCTGAGAATTCCAAGGCAGTAATGGCCTTTCCTGCTAACTCATGTCTCCCAAGAGATGCTGAGCACCTACAATTCTTAGTGGAGGCAATGAAGCTGTGGATCAGCATGCCCAGGCATGAGGCCCCTTCGCCATGAAGGGTATGTTCTTTTAAGTGTCAGGAGCTGTACTAATCAGTAACAAGGCCAGAACCTAGCAACACAATGCCAGAGCTCCGTGGTATTCTAAGATGGAGCTCTAACACAGGCAGCTCCATAGTCACCCAACAGAATCTGAAGTCATCTTACCACCTTGTCCTAAGCTGTTTGAACAAGTCAACTGAAACACGTCTTGCATCCCTGGCATTTCAGTAGGCAGTGCTATGGCAGCCATATAGCAGGCACAGCAGTGCAAATGAGAAGCCATCAACCCACCCTCACATTCAGCTCATTTAATCAATGAAGAGATTTTTTGCATAATTGTTATGATGACTGGATACCAAAGTATTTGCCAATATTACCTTTTGCAGGCCTCAGTTCGTAAGAGAGAGGGAGGGAGGGATGGATGGATGGATACATGCACACGCATAAAAACTATTATATAATCTAAACTTGATCAGGCCTACTCCTGAATGCACCAGGGCTGTACTGTCTTTATGAAGTTCCATCAGAGTAGAGATGATATCTTACCTGAATTAGTTCTTCATCTACTCCAGGTGACGCAGAGAAAGTCGATTTTAAGATATGCAACTCCAGCTATGTCAGTAGTCTAACTGGAGTCAACATACATTAAGCCAAATTTCTGCAGCATCTCCACAGTGGCAGGTCTATGGGAGAAATTCTATTTTGACTTCCCTCACTCTTCGCAACCCCAAGCAGCACTGGAGTCGACAGGAGAGCAACAAGGGGTCAATATAACGCGTCCCTAATAGACCTACTAAATCAACCCTCGGAGCATCAACCTCTGGCTAAGTATAGTCAAGCTCTCAGCAGCCAAACTATAAGTCTTAAATCAAGATGGATTCCAGTAGTAAATAGATTCCTGCATTACAGGGGAGGGATAGCTTGGTGGTTTGATCATTGGCCTGCTAAACCCAGGGTTGTGAATTAAATCCTTGTGGAGGCTATTTAGGGATTGGGGCAAATAGATGTCAGAGATGGTGCTTGGTCCTGCCAAGAGGGCAGGGGACTGGACTAGGTGACCTCCCAAGGTCCCTTCCAGTTCTAGGAGATGGGTATCTCCAATTATTAAAAATATATTATATTAATATATATTAATGTTCCATCTGTGAATGCAATCATGGCCACTCACTGCAAATTTTCCAAGCATACACTTGAGTTTATCTTTATTCCTCAGAGCCTTACAATCTAGTGGGACATGAATGGAAATAAATCAACAATAGATGCGTGTTTCTAGGAAGACTGTTTTGTTGTTTGTTTTTCTGAGAGTCATAAAAGGCTTCCTATTGTCTGATATGGGCTATTGCAAGGCCCATCGTAAGTGATCCATAAAGATTATGAAGTGGGATTAAAGTTTGGAGCAAGGTTGGCAGCACCTTTAATCCTTCTTAGCCTGTACCTCATTCTGTGAGATACAGTATCATCAGTGAAAAGCAAGTATAATATTAATATTTTAATCCATTTGTACTTTGAAATCTGCTTCCCAGCTTTGTTCAAGATCATATATGCTAAGAATAATGAAGCATATGCAAGGATTCAAGTGCCTGTTTATTTCAACCACATCTTGAAGTAGTTAAAACTTCTTCAAAACTGTGTGTGTGGATCACCTGGGCTGTGTCTACACTAGCTCCCAGCTTCGATGGGAGCATGGTAAGTAGGGTGTCGGGAGATTACTGATGAAGTGCTGCGGTTCATATGCAGCACTTCATTAAGCTAATTCTCCCCCATGGCATCTTCGAAGCGGCAGACTTTGAAGTGCTGGCTTGCATGTAGCTGCGGCGAACCCGCCGGTACTTTGAAGTGCCCAGGCTACTTCAAAGTCCCTTTACTCCTCAAATGTTTGCCGCTTTGAAGTTGCTGCTGGGGAGAATTAGCTTAATGAAGTGCTGCATATGCACCGCAGCACTTCATTAGTAATCCCCGACACCCTACTTACCATGCTCCCTTCGAAGCTGGGAGCTAGTTTAGACACAGTCCTGGACAAATAGAAAAATGTGGGGCTTGATTCTAATCGTGTTCACGTTGGTGAGGAATGGCACAAATGAAGTGAGATTAGAAGCAGGACCTTGGTGGTTGTCTCAGCTCATTTACAATCTAATTTTAGACATAACTTCCCCCCCGTCTGTGTCACATCAACAAGCAGTAGGATGCAGACGCTTTGGGGATGGACCAGTGTTACAACCATAAGCCCACGTGGTTATTCGCTTCAGTTATATGGGCACTGAAAGAGTCAATAGATTTCCAGCAAAGACTACAATTCAAGGCCTATATGCATATAAGGCACAATCCTTTTTACTAATGAATGAACCTAGTGCTATCCTTGAGTTAATCTCTGGATGAGAGCTGGGTCTTGAGAGGGGGCTGTGAATTTGTAATGCAGTAGCCGCAATTAAATTATTTAATTCATTATTGAAAAATTGTTTACCAGTCAGCGTAACTGAGGTGCAGACAAGCTACAGCCGTGTTTATTAAGGCTGCTTCTTGAATATGCATTTTTATATTTAATATGGAAGCCATCACTGCAATCATCGGAGAAGTTTGACTTGCTCATTATGCTGTTTGCTCATTATGCTGGAGATGTTGATTAGTGAAAAGTTATATCCCTAGAGATGCAAACTTGAGGTGTTTATCAAGATATCCTGACATTCAGCAGGCCTAAATATAGAAGCCAGAAAGTTCTGTGCCATGAATTTGAGGCAGTAAATGTTCTAGCATTTTGTACTGCTCTAATTCACATGGTCGCTCACTGGTGCAATGGGATCCAGTCAAAGGATTTCAGCTGTCTTAGAATTACTGAGCCTCCTTGATCTATTGGTTTTCTCAGTGTCCCTTTGTCTCGCTTTCCTTCTCCCTGCTGGCAGCTTGTAGCTTTCTCTTTATTCTAGCTCCCTGCAGCAGCTAGTTCCCTCATTGTTTGGCCTGCATGCTGCAGAGGCTCAACATCTGCAAACCAGGAGATGCTTCTGGTTCCTCCAAGCTTCCCTCCCCATGTGGGCTCCTTCAGTGTTCCTTCTGCCCTTCTCTTATTCCTCCATTTTCCAAAGCTGTCCATATTTAACTCACTCTTCACTTACACTGGAAAACCCAAGGACTTAATGTTGTTTTAGACAAACCCTTAAGACTCTAGACCTGGCACTGCTCTGTTATTGCAGTTTTATAAAATATGGTGTAACTCCATTAACATTTGTAACATTACTGTGGACTTTTATGGGTCTAACTTAAAGCAGAGTCTGACCTTATGAACATAGGACTCAAGTGAGACTGCCTGATTAAACTTAAAACACATGTTATATGTGTTTGCAGCATCTAAGTTTGCAATGTAGTGGATTAAAATGGTGGCTTTTAGGGTAGGTGGATATCTTTAAACCCTCCATTTTGTTTTTATGAATACTGTGAAGAGCAGCATCTGTTTAAGTAGCTGAGTAGCGTTTGCTTTGAAGATGACAAGACAGCAGCTAGAAAACTGTTTAATCTGTGTGCTGACTAGTCACCCTCTCTGCACCCTTTGTGGATTACAAATCCAAGTACCAGGAAATCTGACTTGAACATGGTTGTCCCATACTGTAAAGCTTTATCAATGTGGGGTCAGAATCCATCTCATAGATCCTGTGTTTTCAGTGTGGATTTGGTTGCGGAGGATGCACTGTGAACTGCTATGGAAGTTTTTTTTATTCTTGTCGGTTTCTCTCTCTTCCATAGCCAATAAAAAGAAGGAGAAAGAGCGGCCAGAAATTTCCCTTCCTTCGGATTTTGAACACACAATTCATGTTGGATTTGATGCTGTTACAGGAGAATTCACGGTAAGCAATTCTGGCAAGAAAAGAGGATTAGGTAGTGGTTAATCATTAGTGAAGATGGGGTGTATTCACCTCTTCATAAAGTATCAGAGAGGTACCAATGCTAGTCGGTATCCTCAAAAACAATGAAAAGTCTGGTGGCACCTTATAGACCAAAGAATTATTGGAGCATAAGCTTTCGTGGGCAAAGACCCACTTCGTCAGAGGCATAGAGTCTTCATAAAGTAAGGCCAGAAGGAACCATGATGATCATCTATTCTGACTGCTAGCACAAGATGGACTAGACGATTCCTGTGGGAATTCTGCACCCCTGCGTATGTGCAGAGTGCAAGCGCCTCTGCAGATTTCTTTTGCTTACTGTAAAAAAATGACTGGAAAGCAAAAAAGAAGCCTCAATATCCATCATGTGCCCACGTAGTTTCTGCTGCCCAGAGGAGTGGGGCTGGCAACGGCTGTGGGCATACTATGAGGGAGGCATTACTCCATAAACAAATGCCAGCCCTGGTGATCTCATAAAAATGGGGTCCTGCCCGACGGTTTGAGAACCATTCATAGCAGTGGTGATAATTGCTTGGAGTGTCTCTCACAGGGTATGCCAGAGCAGTGGGCTCGGTTATTGCAGACCTCCAACATCACCAAATCGGAACAGAAGAAAAATCCCCAAGCTGTGCTGGATGTACTGGAGTTCTACAATTCCAAAAAGACCTCCAACAGTCAGAAGTACATGAGTTTCACAGGTATGTGGTAATCTCCCACTCTGTTTTACCTAGTGTGACCCTCTGATAAGTCCTTGTGTTTTTGCTTTGCTTTTTTTAAAGTCCTGGCTTGGCAAAGTCCTGACTGGGATGATTGAGTTAGGGTTGGTCCTGCTTTGAGCAGGGGTTTGGACTTTATAACCTCCTAAGGTCTCTTCCAACCCTATGGTTTTATGATTTTTCTTTTAAAGACTAAAATAACCCAAAATGCCAAAACACCTTGCAAGGTAGTTTTACAAAGAGAATGCAGTTTTCTTCTGCTCTGCCAGCAGCTTCTTTCCTTTTAAAATCCAGCTCAAATGTTTCCTCTTATCTCTTGGACAAACTGCTGCAGCTATGAATGGGGAAGTCTGTAAGATGAGCAGATCTCAAAACAGGCAGTGCTTTATAGACTAAAATCAACACCTGGAAATCAGGAGGCAGATCATGATGCTCAGGACTGACTTCCAAGTCAGAGAAGGCAGCTAAATTCTGCACCAGCTTCCGTTATTGGATGGATTTAAGAGAGGTGCATTGTGTACATTATGGAGAGGGCAGCTTGCTTGTGTGTCCCTAGGACACAGCTCCGGGAGACTGCACCTTCTTATCCCAGGGAGCAGGGAATTTGCCGCCTTATAGTTGCAGTGTTTTAGATAGCCTCGTTCCTTTATTCAAGCCATATATCACTCCTGGGTTGCGACCCAAAAAAGTCAGAAATCTTGAAAAATAGACTTGTGTTCTCTTAAGCTTAATTGGATTTGAAATGCTTGATGCACTTCTGCGGCGTGTGAGGTTGGGGCTGGGAAGTCATGGTTCTGAGCACTGTTTTCAAACCTGGTCAGGGATGCAAGCGATGTCTTGCAATTTGTAATGGCTTCCCCCGCCTCATGTCTGTGTCCCTTAGATTCTTGAGTGCTTCTGCACTCATTTTCACCCCTCTGGAAAAGCCCTCCTAAAGCACTGTCTGCGTGCGGTGTGCCCGCAGCGCAGGCTGGTTTGCACAGAGGAGGAGAATCTGTTCTGGTGGCGAGTGTAACCCCCACCCCCCCGCCCCGCCACCTACTGGGTGTGGTTCATTGTCCCATGTAGCAGCACTGAGACCACTTACAGAGGGAGAATGAGTCTCCTCTGCAGCCTTAGCTGAGAGGCCGCTGGCCTTTAGCTCAAGCGTTGAGACTCAGTCACTAAGCTCCAGAGGTCCAAGGTTCAGTTCTGCCTGTAGGCATTACGCTAGCTAATGGAGATACACCTTTAACTCGTGGAGTAGAGGCACGGGCTTTTGGAGCTAAAGGTCACAAGCTTGTTTCCCGCCAAACGCTTCTGGTAGTGGCTCAGCGTCTGACGTGGCTACACTCCAGCTCTGGGTGAAGTGATATGCATATCTTGGAAAGCATTTCTGGACCCTCCAAAACAAAAGGAGTCACATTTGTAGTGGGACAAAAACAAGGAATGGAACAGATGGAACCGTACTTTGAGCCTGCTCTAAGGCAATGCTCTGTCACCCTCCTTTTATTTTTAAAGTGGTAAGCCTGCTAACCCTGCATTCCTTAGAGGCCAAATGTTGAAGGAAAACACCTCTTAGTAAACTTGGGCTCTCCATTGTGTTAATGGGACTCAGTATACCAGTTTGAGTGTCTTATTGCTAAGGCACTGGACTGTGAGCCAGGAGATCTGGGCTAAATCCCTGGTTCTGCATCAGACTCTCTCTATCAGGGGCCAGCAACCCCCTGGCATGGGTGCCAAGAGTGGTACGAGAGCCTATTTTCATCAGCACACGAGGCAGGAGCTCAGCCCCACCCTTTGTCCCCCATGCAGCTGTGAGCTTGCTCAAAGCCAGGCCACCTGTGGATTAACAGATGAGCAGCTAATGCTACCAACCACCACCTACCCGGTAAAGCTCTGCATCTTCATTTATTTATGAATGAAGCTATTGTAAATAGGATTATTAGTGGCTTTAAAAAGTATCACCAGCACTTGGACCACACATAGAAGTCAAAAGGTCGAATTTTGGCACTCTGCCTCAGAAAGGTTGCTGACTCCTGATCTATATGATACAGGACAAGTCACTTAACTCCCTTGATCACTCTGTGCCATGATTGCATATCTGTGAAATGGGGATAACACTTCCTTTCTCTTATCCTCTGTTTAGCGTGAGAGTTGTTAGGAGAAGTGACAGTCACAGTGGGTTGGTATTGCTGCCCAGGTGTGCTAGCCACTGTACGAGTAATTTATCATACTTCCTATTGTCTCTGTTCTGTTTGTTTTCAGACAAATCTGCAGAGGAGTACAGTTCATCAAACACATTGGTGAGCTTTTCATTCCTTTTATTAATTTTGTTATAATCTTACTTTGCAAATGCACCTACAATAAAACTACAGCTGCAGATGCACTTTTATATTTGATTTCAACATCCTCTTTCACTTCTAAGCTACCCAAAATGTGGCTAAGCAGCATTAATTGTTGTCTTAACTTTTAAAAATTGGGGTGCCTGTTGTTCTGGTGTACCCATGTTTATTTTCCTTTCCCTGTAAGCTCTCTGCTACTGAGTTTGTTGCTTTATATTCCAACTGATTTTTTTCATTAGCAAATATTGCTGAGTTCATGGGAACAGATCTATTTCTGGACTCTGCATTAGTGAATGGCAGTTTTTCCTTATGCAAGGTAACCTGGAAAATGAAAGCCAGCCTGCTTTTTATCAGGTATCAATAAATGTGTATGATTTGGCCAAACTTAATTATTTGCTTGCAGGGTCTGATTAGTGAGCCACTGTTCATGATTAACTAAACTAATCTTGGCAAATAAAATGAAAGGTCTTCTCTTGTTCTGTACTCCAGCCATTACAGAACACATTCAACGCATCCTTTTACAGAGAAGATCCAACTGAAAAGTCTTGCTCTCTGTATGGTGTGTGGGTGTGTGTGAAGTAAGCAAGCACACAAAGGACTAAATAGAATAACGTACAAATACATAAAAGTTCTATCATCAACTTGTATTGCCTCATTACAATACCTTTCTCTGGAGAGAGTAGGCTATCTTTTCATACAGAGACAGTGTATCCCTATGCAGCTAGGTAGATGCTGCCCTAAAAAGGAAAAGAAAAGCGTACTTTGTAAGCCTCATTTAACTGTTTCCTCTTGTAAAATTGTGTCTGTTACTAGTAACTTACACAGTTTGGCAGTGCTAATGTAATGAGGAATCAGGAAGCTGTCATCTTGCCAGGCTGTTGATACTGGACCTGATTCTGTGAGGAGCTCAGCAGCCTGACCTTACTAATTTGTCTTAGTCAGAACCTCCTCAGGTAATGTTGAGCAGTGGGCAGAACTGGGGTCCTTAAATTTTGATGAAGGTGGTGCCCCTCAGTATTTGAATGCAGGAGGGAGGGTGGAGACTTACGGGCAGCTAAATTCAAACTTTTTCAAAGGAAATGTTAGTTTAATATCAACATATTAATGTCCCTCTGCCAGCTCTAAAGAACTGGTGGGAACAGAACAATCAAAACTAAAAACGAATCCAAAACATGAAAACAAGTATTATTTTGGCAGATCAGGGGAAATATACACTTTGTAACAGACGCTACTTTTTTAAAGTAATTCTATTCTCCGCACTGAGTAGCCCTTGCTAATTTTTGTAGTTGTACAATCACATATTTTTAAAAAAAATTTGTCCTGTTTTTTTTCCCCCTCACAAACCACAGAATGTGTAATGTCAGTTTCACAGTTGTATTGCCAGTGTGTCAGATACACAAAGGAAACTGAGAAAAATAAAGAACCATTGGCTTTTACCAGCCTTTATCATAGTCATTTGTAGGTGTCACTTCCATCAGTAGTAAGTTTTAGAAAAATCAGGCAGAAGTGATTTTGGTTTTTGTTTGTTGACTGTCTCTTACGTAGGAAGGGATTGTGAAGCATATTATTTTTCAATTACAAATATACATCAAAATAAGGACTCTGCATGAGATCTGAAAAATCTATACCGATACTGTGTCCTGTATGTAGTACTGAAGTAGGACTTTCCAGTATCGGGCCTGATCTACAACACTAAATCTGATTTTAGTCTTATGCTTCAACAGTGGGGAAAATGGATCCAGATCCACACAACCTTCATGTCTTGGGCCCAACCCTGGTCCTAATATGGAAAGAGGTGGCATACAGACCCACCAGTGCAGGGGGCAGCGTTTGACTGCTGCTGGAGAACGTGGTATCACTGTAAGGTGGGGAGACCACACACATATCAGCCATCCATTTAGGTGAAAACAAGCCAGGCTCATTTCTCAGCAGGTGAGACGATGACAAACACTGAGCAAAGGAAGTTAATCTACAACCAGAAATGTGGGGTGGTTTTTTTATTACTCTGATTATTAAAATCAGTGTGGTGCTCCTGCCAACGCTTTGTTTTGTTGGCACAGCAACACGCTTTAGCTGTGCTAACAATCTGTCCTTGCTCTATTCCTATCCCTTAGTGTTGTCCCAGAGAGAGAGAATCTCCTGGAAAAAACATTTTTTTGAGGTTTTTTTAGTTTGTGTTCCTTTTGAGTGCTAAAACAAGTCTGATCACTATTTTTAATAATATCTTTGGGAAAGAGAGAGTCTGTTTATTTGCCAGACTTGAGAGAAAAAACCTCACATCGTGCCCAGACCTGAAGCGTGCCTTCTCTACAAAACAAATCTGAGCACTGAAAACTATCTTTACCTGTACCTCAGGAGAATGGGAAGTGAAGGAGGCCTTTACTCTCTAAGGATATGTCTACACAGCAAAGTTATTTGGAAATAGCAGCCACTATTTTGAAATAATTACGCGAATGTCTACACAATGCCAGCACTATTGTGAAATAATTTTGAATTAGTGGGTGCCTTATTTTGAAATTGGTAAACCTCCTGGTATGGAGGAAAATAGCTGTTTTGAAATAGAGGCTGTGTTGACAGGGAATAAGCCAGAGTGTGTCCAATGGTTCCATTTCGAAACAGGCTCTATTGTGTCTGGACGCTCTTTTGAAATAGTTGAGTGCAGTTTCAAAATGCATTTAGTATGTAGTTGTGCTATTTCAAAATAAGCTATTCCAGAATGTCTCTTCCGGAATAGCTTATTCAGGAATAACGCTGCTGTGTAGACATAGCCGAAGAGCCCCATTCATATCTATGCCAGAGTATTGCTACTTGATGACTCTTGGTAGACTTGGTTCAAATCCCAGTGAGACAGGTGGCCTATCACAAGAAGTATTATCCGTGATCCATTGTTAGCAGCCTTCGCAGAGCAGTCAGAGATGATGGTGTATGGAGACTGAGCTACTTTCTTTCCCCTCAAGGTCAGGCTTGTTGAAAGTATTTGACATGTGGGATGGGGCACATGGCTCTGCCTGCCAGGTATCTCTTAGTGTTCACCACTCGGGTTTGTGTGTCACCTCTTCTGCTTTGGAAATAAATGGGGGAGGGCATTCAGCACCTTCCTAGGTGCTTTTGGCCCCCTCCTCTGGCCATCCGCACTGGCTTATTGTTAAATACCCCTATTGTTAAAACCCTCCTACATTGCCTAATGGCAAGGAACTCTGGCTTGCCTAGCTGTCAAACCTGCCTAGATAGGCTGTGAAGCTCTGCCTTAATTTACTTTGCATAGAATTTCCAAGAATCTAAGGGAGGCCCGGTACAAATTTTAAAAAATGGCAGACACTCCCAGCTGACCCTTCCTAGTTATTTGTGTGTGCATGTGTGTGTGTCTGTCTCCAAGAAGCTTTCACTGCCGCCACCAACATTGCTGGAGCCACTCTGGCAATTAAATAGAGAGTGTCCCTCTCCAGGGCTCTGTCTGGTACCACCCCTGAACACCCCTCATTTGCTGGAGAGACAAACGGCAAGCTCTACAGAACACTCTTTCCCCCATGTAGTTAGCTGGATTGCCCTGCAAGGGGGCACTATTTCAGCTCCAGCAGTTGGAATATTTTTGTTTAACAGTTTTTTTTTCTTTCCATTGTTTCACATGTAAAAGAAGTAAGTGCTGTTTTGAATGCAGGACACAAATGTAGGTGCTCATGAAGGTGGATGCCTTCTGGCATTGCAGAGAACCTGTATATTTCATAATGTGGTTTTTGATATGCAAGTCACCACACCTGTGGCTTTGATTTGGGAATATTTTATACATAAATTGTGCTACTTTCAGGGGTATAGGTAGTAAGCACATACAGACCAGACTGCAAATAAGTCATTTACAAACTGCGGGAGTTGTCTAAAATATGGGAGCTGGATTTGCTGCTGACGACTCCTAGATTTGGAGGCTTCTTACCTAAATAGCAAAGTATTGTGTGTGAGATCAGGTTTAGATGACTGGAACGAAAACATGCAAGCCAAACACTCCTGAACTGTGCAGTTTGGATCTACACCCAAAATGTTGTTTCCTGGACATATCTCTAGATCAAGCTAACTTCTATCCAGTGAAATTCAGTTTTGGTCATTACAAATGTACAGTGAGAGACAGTCCCTGCTGGAGCAACTTGATTGTTCAGATTAAAGAGTATTATTATTAGGTACATTGAAAAACTTGCTGGATTTGCAAGCTATTGCTTTGAGTGGTGTGAGGGTGTTTTCTGGTCCTGCTTGTAGGCTAGGGGCAGGGTTGGTAGGGAAGCAGAGAGTCTGTCAATGGTTTGCCAAGAATAATCCTAGAAAGTGTGGGGAGAATTGTGTCTCTCTATCTTATGGAGCAGCCTGCTTTATTTATCTCTGATTTTGGTGGTTGTGTATTTTTGTGTGTTTATCTTTCTGGATTCTATGAGTAAAAATAGATATACTTCAACATCCCAGGAAGAGTATGTTATGTGTTTTTGTCTGACTTGCATTTCTATGTCATGAATATTACAATTATCCCCATTTTACAGAGGGAAAGCTGAGGCTTTACGGATCCCTTTAAACTGGACACAAGCTTTTCCCATTTCTAAAGATCAATCTCTTCATAGAGCCACGTGCAGTTACAGTCCCCTTTTATCAGGCTTTGCGGTTTCATGTAATGCAAATAAAATCCTGTAACAATGTATGGTTTTGTCTTAGCCTCATTTTGCAATCGGACCATGTGTAGAGCTTCGTTGTTTTAATGATAGTTCATACCCATGCTGTCCTGAGCAACTAATCAAAGTCTGGGGCCCTGGGGCTTTTCCAGTAGGGAGTAAAGTTAGTTTTGGAGTTTGGTCTTTTTGTTGATGCAATGTTTTTTTTTTTACAAGGAATGTAGGATCCTGTTTCCAAGCAAAGGAGCTACACAGAGGACAACTGCTCTTTCCTGTCAGTACACTAAATCTCTCTGGACTCTTTTCAGGCCATTGCTGTCAGTTTACTCACTCTCTCTCCTCTGCCCTTTCTCATATACCTCAACCCAGACCATACTCACTGGAACTCTCTGCACACAAGATGCTAATTTCTGGGCAGGCCTTTCTTTTAGGTGAGGGCGTGTGAAAACAATATTTGAGGTAGAAGGTGTCCTTAAGCTTGTAACACGTTCCCAGCAGACCCATTTCAGAATCAAGACTTACTTGGTAATTTATGATGCAATTCTATTTCTATAACCAACCAGAAATATCTGATACTGAGGCCTTGCAGCATAACACATGTCAAATTAAACCCCGATTCCCATACCTACCGTGTGTATCACTGTCCAACAACAGTCACACAGGAGTCCAAGAAACCTGATTTGTAGATTTTTAGGGGCTGATCCTGCAAGCACCTATGTGCTCTTGTGAATAGTTCCATAAATTTCCCAGTTGGTTTAAATGTTTCTACATATATGTTGTCAAACTGGCACTTTATAGCATAATCCTAGTGATCTGACAATGGTTTTGTGTCTCACCCATTGGATAATAATTCCCATTGTGATCTGAAGGGCATAAATGTTAGAAATGTGAGTCCATTTCTGTGAGGAGTGATATTTTAAAAAAAAAAAAAAAAAAAAAAAAAGTAATTCTGGGACTCGAAAGGTGCCTTTTGTCTTTTAACCAAAATGCAGAATGTGAAGTCTGTATCCGAGACCCCGGCAGTACCACCAGTGTCAGAAGATGAAGATGATGAGGATGATGCTGCTCCACCCCCAGTGATAGCGCCACGACCTGAACACACAAAATCAGTGAGTAAGCTAGAAATTGTTGTTTTCTTCCTACAGATCTCACCATTTCAGGTGAGTCTGTGTCTTTAGTCTGCCCTGGGTATGAGAGGTTGCACTACCCCAAGGACACACCTCAGAGCCAGTTGTAACCCAGAGTCGCCAAGGGCGGGTCTGCCCTAGGCCTGAAAGTCGATTAGATGCACGATTCGAGCTGTGACGATAGTGTGGCTGGAATCGATGTATCTAAGATCGATTTATCAGGCTGTCCTCACAGAGGAAGGTTGATGGGAGAGTTTCTCCTGTCAATTTCCCTTATTCCTCATGAGAATGAGGAGTACCAGGGTCGACTGTTGAGTCCTGATGGTTCTCCTTAGTGCGAATCTACTAGGTGCATTAAATCGAACCCAAGAAGATGGGTTCTGACCAGTTTGATCTTCCAGTAAATATAGACATGCCCAGAACGTGTCTCCTTTTTGCTGGGGGTGTGATTTCCAGCTTGAGGGGACATCCTCACACTAGCTCTTGTTGGGCTGGCATGCTAAATATACCAATATGGTTGGGCCTGCGGGGGATGAGGGGTTAGCCACCCCAAGCATGTGCTGTGGTCTCAGATGGCTACATACTTGGGTGCCTGCGTCTCTATTTTTAGCATGCTGAGCTATCAGGCCTATCACGTGTATGTATCCGGCACAGAATGCTCGGAGGAAGGAGTAAAATAGGGTAAACAAGTTGATCGCAGATATGCAGTTCTCGGTATAGCAGTTGCGTAGCTATAATCGATGTGGGTCCAATCGACTTACCTGGCCATCCTAACTGAAGAAGGCTGATGGGAGAGTTTCTTCTGTCAACCTTCCTTATGCCTCGGTAAAGGGTTCAACTGCCAACCCCTGACAGGTCGATTTTGCATGTTCCTATCAGACTTGTGAAATCAAAGCCTGGAAGATTGACCCTCAGCGGGGTGATGTAGACATAGCCTTACTTGCTTCATTGCTTGGAACATGCTACTGCTAAGGACAGGCATTTAGTGCACAGAGGTCTTTTGTTCTTAATCTTCCTTTTAATACCACATATTTACCCCCCTTACCATAAAGGTATACACCCGTTCCGTGATAGAGCCCCTTCCGCCTCCTCCTACCAGAGATGTGGCCACCTCCCCAATCTCCTCGCCATCTGAAAACAACACAACATCCCCTGACACAATGGCCAGGAATACAGAGAAACAGAAGAAAAAGCCGAAGATGTCAGATGAAGAAATCTTGGAAAAATTAAGTATGTCCTCTTTTAAAGTCCTTATTCTGCTTTGTTTGGTGGCTTAGAGACAAATCTTTAATAAACAGAAATCCTGTGACAGTTACATTCTGAGATCTCTCACTTCAGATGCTGCTTTATGACTCAATGTTTGTACTTGTTCAGTGACCAACTCAAGTGCAAATTTAAGCACTGAGAACTTTATTTTCAGGCATGCTGAGCGGGATGATTGCAAGTGAAGCCTGTGGCAATTAGGGCCTGAATATTTGCATATATTTATTTTAGTGTGAAAACAGAAACCAACCTAGATGTTGCTTTTTCTCAACTCTAGGATGATTATATTTAACTTTGTTAGACTGCAGGTGAGCAAAGATTATTACTTTGACTACCAAAGTTCTGTTTCCTGGCCCCCCCAAAAAACCAAAACCAACCAACCAATAAAAAGCCACCTAAATAAAATCAGCATAAGGGTAGGTTTTCTGTCCTCCCCTAGATGCCATGCCTAACCTGACTGATGTTCAGAGGGTCAGTTGCCCACCACTTTCTGTAAATCAGGACCCCAGTATGGGTCTCAAAAATCAAGGTGCCCCAGATCTCTGGTCATAGACCCTCCAAATACTTTCAACACTTGATTTCAATTTGAAACATTTTAAAAAAGCAGGCAGGTACTGGGGTGCCTTTAACATCAGTGTTTACATCTGAGACCAGCATTAGCCCTCAAAAAAATCTCCTCCCCGCTCTTCCCAAAAAAAGACAAATTAAAGATCCTTTCCTCACTAAAACAACCACTCCTCTAACCAGAGCTCTTTACCTGGCCCTGCTCCCTTCCAGGTCATGGATCAAATAGTTACCCTGAAGGTTCCCAGCCTCCGACTTAGAAGTCATCAGTTAGCAGTAGTAGTAAGCCTCTTCCACACCTACATCTTGGAGCATAGGCCATTCATGACCATTCACCACCAGGCAATCTTTTCCAGGTCTGACGAGGTGTATACCATCTTTTTAGTGTCTGCCTTCAGATCTCTACATCAGGTGTTCCTTGGGCATCCTCTTTTCCAAGTTTTAAAAATTTAAGACAATAAAACATAATTTACACAAATCAGCTGTAATACAAGCACAAATTATAATGACACACAGGGCCAGCTCCTCAGCTGCCCTAAATTAAGGTAGTGTCGCTGAACTCCAGTTAGGAAAAATGTGCTACTTCAGAGAGTGAGTAAGCTCTGGAATAGACTTCCAATGGAAGTTGTGGAATCTCCATAATTGTAGGTTTCTAGAAACAGGTTAGGTAAACACCTATCAGGACTGGTATAGATTTACTTGGTTCTGCTTCAGCACAGCGGAATTGACTAGAAGACCTCTTATGGGCCCTTCCCTCCCACATTTCTATGATCACTGTTGTTTATATTACCCGGTTCCTCAATCATGGACTTGGGCCCCATTGTGTTTGGTTTGGTACAAATGCAGGGCACACAGTCCTCAGCCCAAGTGCTGACAACATAAGTAGATCTAAGGCCAGTCACTCCAGGCGGGGCTGTGTGTCTTAGTGCTGAATATTCTGTGCAAAATGGCTTAACATCTGAGTTAGGGAAAACACTTCAGGCTGAGATTTTTCAAAACAGTTTAGGGCATTTTCATTCACTGTGCCCACTGCTATGAAAGATAAGCCTACCTTTTGAGCAAATAAAATCAGATTTTTCATTATTTAAAAGTCCATATTTTCAGGGCCTAATATTGGATGTGTTAAAACCAAATGAATTCTTGCATGAGTAAGAGTGCTATGCATGAGCAAATGTTTGCAGGATCAGGCCATTCTGTTCTGTTGGCAAAGGAGCGGCTATTCTGTATTGGAAGGCAACTAATTAGAATCACTTAAGGCAATTTGAACACAACACTTGCAAAGTCACTACAGCTGTCTTGTATTAAATGTGTCAGACTTACTGGATTTGCTTTAAAGGGCCATGTGTCCACATCATGTTCATTCTTTCACATTGGCACCTTTAGCAACACCTCCTGGCATCTGCAAGATTGGGTTTTTGCTGGAAGTTTTGCCACGTGTTGTCTCCCCAGTGTGACTTCATTCAAAGGGGCAGTGTTGAAATTGCTCATGTGGGGTTTGAGTTTGGCCCATACGTGGATCTTCTGACAGCCACTTAGAGTTCCTGCAAATGTAGTTGAGAATGGTCATACTGGGTCAAACCAAAAATCAGTCTAGCTCAGTATTCTGTATGAGAACGGACAAAGGAATGAACAGAAGAGGTAGTCACCAAGTGATCCATCCCCTCACCCATTCCCAGCTTCTGGCAAAGTTAAATGAGAATTTAAGAAGAAAATTTGCCAGCTGACGAGAGGACAATGTTTTCCAGCACGTTACCAACACTTCCACGGCTTACCAGGCTCTTAGGAGACATTTAGGGGTAAATTACAGCTAAATAACAGCACAGAACACTGAGAGCCAGGACTGGTGACTGGAAACAAACTTTATGGGACCACAGGAAACTTTGCCACACCCGTGATAAGTGGCCATCTGGCTAACTAAAATCATGCCCGACTTTGGTGTTTGCTAGATGAGAGAGTTCTGGATTAGAGAGGTTCAACCTGTACAAATACAGAAAGATTTGAAGAACTTTCAGTGCATATGCAGCACTTTGCAAGCCTGAACTAATCTTTGCCAGCCTCCAGTGAGGCAGAGTATTATTACCTCACTTTACAGGTGGGGGCACTGAAGCAGAGATTAAGGCTAATGTTTAATAATATCACAACTCTGAAGCCCTGTCAGTACCCTTCTCCAGCATTCATTAAATTTAGTCTGAACCCTAGGCCTATGTGTGACACTGGAAGAGAGGTTCCTTGGGCCCTTGCCCAGTAGTTCATCTGCAAGGAGCAAGGATCGCTCCTATAACTGTGGTCAGTTCTGGGTTTGTGGAGTTGGGCTGCCTCCCCAGCTGTTACTTCTGTCTGCCCCAGATCCTGTGGTTTGGCCATTCCCCGCGGTGTCTGAAAATAGCCTGTTTTTACATTGCTTGCCGCTGGCTTTGCAGGCCTCATTACTCAATGCCAAGTGGTCCGCAAAGGCTACTGTGCATCTCATTGGTATTTCTGCTCAGCTCTGGACACTTGGGAAAATCTCACTGTATGCAGACTGCTCAGGTAACTTGCGAACACTACGTTTGGAAAATCCGGGCTATGTTTCCAATGCCTTTATTAACCCCAAAATGGTACTCATTCATCTCTTTCCATCTGCCCCATGGTGCTGGAACAAATTGTATAGTGGGGGTGCTGAGAACCATTGAACCAAACTGTAAACCCTGAATATGATGGAAACCACTTCAACCCAGAGGATGCTGCAGCAATCCTCGTTCCAGCCCCTATGCATCTGCCTGTGCTTTGGGGAAGGTTGGCTTTCATTTCCTCTCTGATTCTCAGCCTACACGGGGATGAGGATACTAAGGCTATGTGTACACTAGGCAAAGTAAGTCGACTGCAGATATGTAATTGTAGCTATGTCAGTTATGTAGCTAGCATCAATGTATCTGTTCTCAGCTTAGTTGGCTGTCTTTACTGAAGAAGGTTGACTGAGGAGGAGTACAGGGGTCGACTACAACCTCTGAGAGGTCAATTTCACACATCCCTACCAGGCACGTGAAATCGAGCCCCAGAAGATTGACCTTGAGTGGGTTGATCTTCTTGGCTAGTGTAGGCGTAGCCTTAGTCACCACCAACGGAGGTTGTTCAGATCAAAGCTCTTTGTAAACAGTAACTGGAAGAAATTGAAAACCAAAACACTTCACTGATTATTGAGGAAGGCCCTCTGGGAACAAGGAAGGTTTCTATCGGAATCCTTCCAGGTTGCCAGCGAGGCACGCTTTTTGGGACAGCGGGTTCCAGGATCTGTGACTCTGGGGCAGTCCACCTGGCAGTCTGCCCTGTGGCCAGGGACCCAGTGGTTTCCCAAGTATGGCTCTTGGGCAGCTATCAAGCAGACTGTCCCATGGTGAGGGTTTTATCCCCTTTGATGGAGAATTTCAGAATGTTTGGGTTTTGTTCTAAATTGGAATGAAACTGAATCTCCAGCTATCAAAACACTCTGTGAAATGGAACATTCTACCTAGTTGTCTGCACTCATCCCCTTCCTTGCCAGAGAGTGGAGCGGCCATGCTGGTGGGATGAATATGAGCATACATGGCATGTTAACTGTGGTGACAATGAAACTTAATGGCCTTCCATCAAATAAGTTTTCTTTTGAGTCCTGATCTTTCAAGGAACTCCATGTGAGCAGCTCCTGTGTCTGCCCTGTGCAGCTGCAGGAATTTGCCTGTGCAGAATTCATTGGAGGTTGGGGCCTTGGTGAACAGAGATAGCTCTTGCATTGGGGTGTAATGAACATTTTAAATCATACTCTCCCCTTCCCCCTTTTTTTAAAGGAAGTATCGTGAGCGTGGGTGACCCCAAAAAGAAATATACACGGTTTGAGAAGATTGGACAAGGGTTAGTATGTGCCATCCCTCCCCGACCCCCTCTCCACCCCGGTAAAAACAAAGCAGAAAACCCAGTCTAGGGTTGTTTGCTGGGAACAGTATCATCATTTCCCTTCCGCACCACCCCCCCTTTGTGTACTTGAGTCATAGTGACTCTGAGGTTTTGGGTGATGGTTTAATATTAAAATATATGTCATTAGATGACCATGTTGCTAAATATGTCTGTGTGCAGGGAGAGAGTGGCTTATTTCACTGCACAAAACCCTCTGCAAATTACAGATTAGCTTTCAGAATTAACCCTCTCTGCTCAGCGTTGGTTTAATGTCCCGCCAGGTGGGGTGCAGGAGTATCAGCTGACTCAGCAACAGATTACCTCTTTCTTTACTGAAAGTTAATTCAGTTGTTTGAAGATGGCTGTGGAGCTACTGTACAAATGCTGAGTACACATTTGACAACAAGAAGTCCTGTGGCACCTTATAGACTAACAGATATTTTGGAACATAAGCTTTTGTGGGCAAAGACCCACTTCATCAGATGCATCAGAAGTATCAGAGGCCAGGATGAAGTGTCTGATGAAGCGGGTCTTTGCCCATGAAAGCTTATGCTCCAAAATATCTGTTAGTCCATAAGGTGCCACAGGACTTCTTGTTGCTTTTGAAGGTACAGACTAACTCAGCTACCTCTCTGATACATAGTACACATATTGAACAGCAACAGAGAGGAAGCCAAAAAGCAGTCAAGTAGCACTTTAAAGACTAGCAAAATGGTTTATTAGGTGAGCTTTCGTGGGACAGACCCACTTCTTCAGACCATAGCCAGACCAGAACAGAATCAATATTTAAGGCACAGAGAACCAAAACCAGTAAGCAAGGAGGACAAATCAGAAAAAGATAATCAAGGTGAGCCAATCAGAGAGTGGAGGGGGGGGGAAGGTCAAGAATTAGATTGAGCCAAATATGCAGACAAGCCCCTATAGTGACTCAGAAAGTTCCCATCACAATTTAAACCATGTGTTAATGTGCCAAATTTGAATATAAAAGCCAGCTCGGCTGTTTCTCTTTCCAAAATGGTGTGATAATTCCTTTTCAGTAACACACATACCTTTTGGTCATTGACAGAATGGCCATTAAAATGTTGACTAACTGGTTTGTGGATCTGGAGTGTTTTGATGTCTGTTTTGTGCCCATTGACCCTTTGTCTAAGGGAGTTAGAAGTCTGTCCAATATACAAAGCATCTGGGCATTGTTGGCACATGATGGCATATATGATGTTAGTGGAGGAGCATGAGAAAGTGCCCGTGATTCTGAGAGTAACCTGGTTAGGTCCAGTGATGGTATTTCCAGAGAAGATATGTGGACAAAGCTGGCAGCGGGCTTTGTTGCAGGGAAAGGTTCCAGGACTGGTATTCCTGGGGTATAGACTGTGGCTGTTAGTGAGGATCCTCATGAGGTTGGGAGGTTGTCTGTAGGAGAGAACAGGCATGTCACCCAGGGCCTTCTGGAGTGTGGCATCCTGATTAAGGATAGGTTGTAGGTCTGTCCCACGAAAGCTCACCTAATAAACCATTTTGCTAGTCTTAAAGTGCTACTTGACTGCTTTTTGTTTTGATAGTACACATATGGTTAACTTTTGTTCCATTTAAAGTATTCAGGCCTTTCTCTCTCTCTCTATCTGAGCCACTAAAACTAATGGAAGATTTGCTACAGAATCCAATTGGTGTAGGATCCAGCTAACTATCCCTCATTACAAATGCCACGTCTGTCTTGCTTCACTGATTCTCCTCTTTTATTTTTGCATGTTGGAAAGGAGCAAGGAGCGAGGGTTTGATGTCCTGTCAATTTAGACAGGATCAAATCATGTTCTCAGTGATTTTTCCAGAATGAGGCCCCATCAACCACAATGCTGAGACCCTAGGCATGTGAAGAGGTGGTGGTGTTCGACCCAGCTCCTTAATATATTCTGTTCCACTCCTTAGCCATTGGGGTTTGCTCATAAATGTTTTATTCTTAGAACTGTTGTGTAGCAATCAAGTTGAAATGAAATGTTAATTTAAGAAAAATATTAATGGATTGGAAAATTCTTTTTATTTAGAACACACTTGTGTAGCACTAATTTTTTTCTCTTCTCTTTGGTTAGCGCCTCAGGCACAGTATATACAGCAATGGATGTAGCTACTGGACAGGAGGTGAGTGCTGCCAGACTGGTTCTTTAATGGGCTTTGGAACGGGCCCTATAGATTCTAGATGACACTACAAAAGACAGAGCTTCTTGGTGACCTTTAGCTTTTAATGAGAACACTGGTTTTAATTTTGTAAGAGAGAGGCCTGCGCTAGTGGTCTGAGTGTAGGATTGGAAAATACCCCAGGTTCCTAAATTCTCAACCCCGTATAGCTTCACATTTGGAAGGATTTTCTTTGCAGCCATGAGGGGTGTGTATAAACATGCTCATGATCTGTGTTATTGACATACACAGTGTATATTTATCTGTATAGTTCAGTTTCCCAGAGCTCTGCCATAGATGGGCCCATCCACTTGACCCTCATTTAGGCAAAAGATCTGCTTCCCATCTGCTGCCTACAGTGAATCTATTTGACCTGCATGGAAAATCTCCGTTTCCCTTTCCCGATACAATTTCTGTCTGTTTGCTTATCTGCACTAAGCCTGATGGATCACTGGGGCAGGAACCATCCCATTTTAAAGGTCTAGAAAGCACACAGTACATTATGGGTAGTATCATAAACTAATGACAATGGGTTCATAAGACCTGAGAAGATAAGCTTCTATATATTTAGTGCATTGCGTATTTTGCCTTGATAGACTAATGTTCATTCTGATAATGCCAAAGCTGGTATTGAGATAAACAGGAAAGTTTGTAGTGTTATTGGTACTTGAAATTTGGATCCCATTTGCAATTATACAAAGCCAGCAATTAAATATCAGTAGTTTTGCAACTATCTGCTTTTGCTGACACTGTATGAGGAATTGAAAAGGGGTGAGACGATTTGATGTTCCTGAAATCCTTTAATTCTTGTATTGTGTTAACCCATTCCTTGCTATGCTCAGTTTAAGTCTGGCCTGGACACCAGCATCAATCTTCACTTCTACTCTGAAGTTCATTGACATTGAAAGGCAACAAATTTAAAGTAATAAAAAGGAAAACGAGGACTTAAAAAGAAACTTTTCCCAGGAGAGCTGGAGGCAGGCTATCCCATAACGATGTGTTAGGGGCCTTCTTTGCACTGAAGCTTCTGATGCTGGTTACTGTCAGACAAAAATAGTGAGTGAGTTAGTTGGACCACTGTTCTGATCCTGTCTGGCAACTGCTGGGCTCCTAGGTTCTTTCCAGTTCTTTAGAGCTAGGACGGATTCTTCTCTGGCTGTATTCCCTAGTCTCTATCATAAAACTGTCTTGTATGTAACACGAGTCTCTTGACTCTTACGCTGTTATCTAACAAATATATGGGTGGACAAAATCCCCCTGATCATAAGATTTCTTGTCTCACACTGCTGTGAGATCTGGCCGTGATACCAGATACCCTCTGTTTTTAAAGCCTTCTGTCCAGAGAGAACAGATGTCACCATTAAATGTCAGTTTGACAGCTTTGTAAACACTGTTAACCGGAAGCACTCTCTCTCTAGTCTCACCTGTGTCAGTCTTCTCTGTAGCCTCTGTCACAATCATTTTGAAGCATTAATTGCAGCCGTTTGTGGGCATTTTCCTTTCTGGCTCCTGTCCACTAGAAATGATGCCTTTTCTATAAATAGCCCTTTGTCATAAAGGTGTAACGACGTTCTCTTCATTTTATCTTTGCCTAAATGTTATACAAAAACCAACTGGCCTGTAACACAAAGGCTATGTCTACACTACAGAGCTCCTTCGAAAACAGTTCTCCTGGAAGATCTTTTCTGAAAAAGCCCCTTTCAAAAGAGTGCGTCCACACACAAAAAAGCAGATTGGAAGATCGATGCGCTCTTTTGATAGAGAGCATCCATGCAGCCCCTGCTCTTTCAAAGGAATGGTCCAGGGATTGAAAAATCCGGTGCCACGAGGACTCCTCTTTTGAAAGAAGGGCCCCGCATAGTGTCTAGACACATTTTCTTTCAGAAGAAGGTGCTCTTCCTGAAACGGGAGTGGAAGAGCACTTTCAAAAGGAGCACTGCGTTCTTTCCATTTTCTTTCAAAAGAACGCTTTTTGCGTGTAGACACTCTGCGGGATCTTTCAAAAGAACCCTCTTCTTTTGAAAAATCTGCCCAAGGAACTTGCTAGTGTAGACGCGGCCAAGCTGAGCCTGCAATCTTCTTCATACTCATTAGTCCCATTGATTTAATAGTAAAATGATTATACTAAGATTGTGCCCGAGTTGTCCTTATATACTGCTATTGTGACTATTTTGTTACGAGTGTGAAAAGCATGTTGTATCAGACCTCTGTGCACATCTATGGAGATTTGTGTGTCTAGTGATGCAGGAAGACGCAAACTGTAATCAGAGGTTAGCGCCATCCCTTAAGTTATGGTTAGAGATGGGTCTGAACCAGATTCTCTGGTCCAGATGCCACCAAACTTTGGATCTGAACACTCCTGCATCCCCTTGTAGCGCTAGTTATAACAGAGTGAAATTAGTACCTTGAAAACCTGCTGCAGCTAAATGAATTTATCCCACAAATTTCTCAAAGCATTACTTGCATTTGAAGGAAGATGCTGATCTGAAGTAAAGAGAGCTGGACTCTGTAAAGAGTGAGCTTTTTAAAGAAATCAATCCCTATCATAGTAAAGAGCTGTTTGTTATTTTGCCATGGACACTTGAAGGATCAAGCCTGTCCAGTTATGACGTGGGCGTCTAGTAGGAAAATACTTACCTCTCCCAATTTTTTGGTTTGCTGCGCTGAATGCTTCTGGAAATGGGCTGGATTAAAGTACTTGCATGGTTACAAAACAGCATAGTATCCTGAGATGATAAAGTGGTGTTAAACTCTCTCTGAAGATTGATTTAAGTAGAGGAGACTAGAAACAGGAAGATTTCTAGGGGTGTTCATATATTAATGGCTTACATGTTTTTTCTCCTATTTTTAGGTTGCAATCAAACAAATGAACTTGCAGCAGCAGCCCAAGAAAGAACTTATAATCAATGAGATCCTTGTAATGAGGGAAAACAAGAACCCCAACATTGTCAACTACTTGGACAGGTATGTTCTTGTGGAAAAGCTAGACAGTGTACAGCAGCTGCCTTTGCCGTCCTTGAGGGTTCTGTTTGAATCCATCCCAGTGGGATAGTAACCGTGTGCCCCGATTTGGTGCTCTCAGTTCAGTTCTTAGTGGGTAAGTGTCTGCATCCAATAGCCTTCACGAGTTCAGACCACTGTGAAGAGGCTGCCACGGAAGGCTTTAGTTCTGTACAGTCAGGGTTCCAAGTTGTAGCCCTCTCCTTTGTTGCATTTTAGACCCAGAAAGCAGTTTCCTTTCTGCCAGCTAGCAGAAATGGAAATGAAGCCATGATGCTCGCATTTTCTTTCCTGGTCCACTGGAGCAGGGTTTCCCAACCTATGGGTTTCTGTTAGATTTGTTAAGGGTCACCAGCAGCTCCGAGCTGCATGTGATCTTAAAGAGGCATTTGCATCTCCTTAATGCTGTCACATCCAGCAGCTATCTCTGCCAATAGAGAAGCAATTATGCATTACAGAGACCTTTGATGTTTGTAGCTATCCCAGGCAAGCCACTTAATAGACTCTTGCAGTAATTTTTGTCCCCCTGTCCCTTCCCACCCTTTGTCCCTCTTCTGTTCCATGTAGTTGATTTGTCAGTTTTCATTTTTTGTGTGTATCTCCCCCAGCCCCTGAGTGTGACTCAGCCAGTCCCCCAGCCTCTGAGCTTGACCTTCCCAGCCCCCCTGTGTGAGTGTGACTCTCCCAGGCTCTCAGTGTGGCCCCCAGCTCCTGAGTGTGACTCCCCCTAGCACCTCCAGCCTCTGAGTGTGGGGTTTATGCCGGGGGAGTAGGGGGAGGGGTATGGGGTTGAGGGTCTTTCCCCTACCACAGCTCAGATCAACTATAATAATAGAATAACAATTAACTATAATAAATGTAGTGTTATTTTATTGTTATTTATGTATGTTCCTTTTTTCTTTGAAATAACTCCTATGAATATATAAACATGAGGGGTACAATTTTATGTTCTTGCATCAGACACAAAATTAGCTAGTTGCAGCACTGCCACCCCCCCACCCCTCCCCATTTTTGAATGGCCCTGGGTCAAGTCATCCTGAATTGTCAGAATGGGTCCCCATCTGGAAAAGGTTGGGAACCGCTGCACTGGAGCCATGGTGCCAATGGTGCTGCAGTACAGCTTGCAGAGAAATCTTGACCTACCAGGATCCCTGGGAACACTCTCCTGGGAGCAATCTCTTAAGATGACTGTGTGTCTAATAGAGCTCTCCTGGCACGCTGCGCCCTGAGTCAGGATAGAGCTGTTCAGCTACAGAAGAGAAAACATAAACAGGGCAGGGCACAGTCTGGGTCTGAGCAATGGAGTGCAAGTACATGCAGGGAGCCTTTCTCCCCATCCTACACACCCCTTCTCTGGGGCTGGATCCAATTAGAGGGACCCCCAGGGATGAGCAGAGCTGTTGCCCGAGGTGCCAGTAACTTCAAAGGGAGCAGGGCTCTTCCTTTCCCTTCTTTCCTGGGGTTAGGAGCACATGCTGTGCCCTTTGGAAGAGTACATCAGCTGCTACATTCCTGTTAGACCCCAAAGGGGTCCAAAGACCCCTGCTTCAGGCGTGCCCTCACCTGGAACTCTCATTGGGGGGTGATACCCCAGCATCACTTCTCAGGCAAGGCTGTGCCTTACAGCTTGTCTGCATGTACTGTCTGTTCTGATTTAGCTGTACGTGTTTCTAAACCAGTATTGTTACATCAGTACAAAACCGTGTGTACGCTAGCCCTGAGCCACAACCTTCTGGCTGTGCTGTGTGTTCTGATACCACCTTTCCACACAGAAACTAAACTTTCACCTATTTAAAGCAAAGAGCTTCTAGTCCTCTTGACTCTGAAAGTCCCAGTGTAAATTTGTCCAGTGTGTCAGTCAATGCAGCGATGTTTCCTGGAGTGGGTAGATGGTCTGAAGCACAGCTGTGAGGGAGATGGACTTCCCCTTTTCGCCAAGCATGGTGTTCATACTGAAACCTAATGATGCCTCTAGGAATATGAACCTTGTCAATTTTATTGTGGACCATTTTAGAAGGAACACGGAGCTCCTTTTATGCTAATTCCAAGCTGCCTTCCCTATTGCTGAAGGCCTCACATGTCCTCTACCCAGCTGTGCCCCCGGCCATATATGGCTTCTTTTTGTCTTGAGAGTTGGTGGTTAGCAGCAGCAGTGAGGCTCTATGAGCAGTGTTTGAGCCTGCAGCTTCTCTGATGGCTTATCCATCCAATATTGGATTTGCACAGTCGACTGCAATAACTGCATGTCAGTCTATTTCTGAATTCTCGAGTCTGAGAGCTTTTCCTTCTAGGAAGAAGTTCTTTTGCGTGGCTTGCACATATACTAGCAATGATGATGTGCCCTGTTGTAGCAGTCATTGCCAGGTATTTCCATCTGGTGATGTAGATTCCCAGGATTTTGGATCAATGTTGAATAAGGATGCAGTTATTAGCTATCAGAATAAAAACCTGTGGCATATTGAAGACTGAATATGTGGGGGCTGCATACAGTGACTTTAATTTAGTATCAAATTAAATCATTGGCAGCACTGTGTGTTGATTGGATTAGCTGTTTTCACACTTCATTAAAGTCCTTCATATTTAACTATAGTGCAGCTGCCATAAAATTAATGTCTAGGTTACTACAGAGCATTCAGGGCCTGAAATAGCACCCTTTGACTCTGGAACGTACACTTGAATCTTGGCTTGCTCCAGTCTTTTTCTCTTCAAAGGCATTGTAGATAAATAGCCATGAAGCTTGTGGATCTGTCGGATTATGTGGTGTAACAGAATACACATCTGTTTGACACAGATATTAATGTCCCCAAGACCTATTCTAAAGGGGTCTTTAGCAAAAATGCTGCATCTCCCACTTTTGTGTCAGCAGACTGCAGGTCAGCGGTGCTCTACATACTGCAACGTGATAGAGTGCTTTAGTACCTGTAGGGAGGACGGTTGCAGCTCTAAAAAAATAAATTGTGAATAAAATTCAGGGTGTATTAAGACAGAAATGTGACTTTGCAGAGGCCCCGGAGGGTTGTTATACCTTCAGATTTTCCCTAGTGTGTTTCTGAGACAGACATTAGTCTGTTAGGCTATGTCCACTCTGCAGAGCTATTTCGGAATACCGAGCTATCCTGAAATAACTTCTCTGCATCTATGAAACGTGCCTGGTATTTTGAAATATTTTTCGAGATAATGGGTATGCTATTTCAGCATCCCTGTATACCTTGTTGAAGGAGGAGTTAAGGGATGCCTCAAAATAGCGTAGTATTTCGAAATAAGGTACGCAATTAATCTTTATTTTGAGTTTAGGGCACAGTGTAGCCATAGCCTGGTTCAGATATGTTTGTGCCAACAGTAGAACATCAGTGTTACAGATACCTTGGAAATGGAGACTTTGTCATTTTAAACAAAATTTTATGGTTTTCCAAACTTCTAAAAGTTTACAGCTAAATGTTGACTGAATACGGCTTTGAAACATTAAAATGCAGAAAAATATGCTGCTTTGAACCATCTTCATTCAAATGAAACAAGCACTGAAAAAGTTTTCTTAACTCATCAAACCTTTTTTCCAGTTCACCCTCTTCTGATGGTAGTAGTTTACATTTAACACAGCACTGCATTTGCTTTCTTTTCTCCTTGCTGATGCCTGATTGTGTACTTCCAGTTCTAAATGAGGTCTGTGGTTGACTGGTCGGTTTGTAACTTTGCTGTTCCTAACTCTGAGGTTCTCCTGTATTTACTTCTCTCAGCACGTTGCATACAACAATCCTCTAAATCACACACTAAGCACGTACAAATAAGTCCTGAAACTCTTTCCCAACCATTTAATGCAATCACTAGAACTTTGTCATACCACCCACCACACTGCTTTTGTATAGTTCTTCCCATCATGCCAGGAAACCTGGGAGAGTCAGGGAGCCTTGCAGCACATCCTAATGGATTCAGAATCCAGGGGAACCAAAGCAGGGAGAAGAGTGTCCAGTCCTTTCTTCCAGACACCAGCCATCTTGCAATTAAAACGGGGCTGTCAATTCAAGCACTGTAGAGAACTGAATTGTCCCTCTGTTGAATGGAGAGATTTATAGATGTTGTTCCATTAGTGACTTGTAAGGTGACTTCCAGGAGCTCTTGGCTGCTCTGTCTCTCTCTTTTTTGGTTTGCGTTTTAAATAATTTTTTCCATCTCTGTAGAGTGTTGCGAAGAACATGAGATTAAATGTTGTAACTTTAACTTGGCTGATGAAGAGCAGTATGACAACATCCTTTGACAATAAGGCTGCTTCAAGGAGCGGTTATTATTATCTAATTAAGGATGCTGTGCAACACTGCGTGAATTGCACTTGACTTTTCCATTAAGAAAATCCAGAGGGATGGTAATTACCCTGTCTTGTTTAAATGCCTTGAGTACGTAAGATACCATTTTTGCCTTCACCTTTCTTGTAAAAGACACCTTGAACTGGTCATTGTACTGCTGCAGACAATAGGCAAAACAGCACCCAGATACTTCTGTAATACTGCAGTTGTAAAATGGGCGAATACTATACAGAGATTCAATCTACTGTTCTTTAGTTTTGCATCAGTGTAAACCTGGGGCTCTGCTGTTGAGTAAAAGGAGTAACATGGTGATGCATCAGGCCTGTCCTGGCCTGCTCTGTTCCCTGTCCTTTCTTGGACATGGACTGCATTTCAGATTGGAACGCAAATTTGCTTTTGCAGATCTCTCACTACAAAAGGCAGCATGGGGACGAATACGCTTGCAATTAGGCAACAGGACTGGGAAGTGAGAGGTCTAGGTTGCAAGCCTCTTATGGATCTATAGGCTTCCAGTGCCAGTTTGAAAACCAGATCCTGATAACTTCTGTTGCCCCAGTTCCTCTGGCAGTAAAATGGGGCTGGTCATGACTTATCCCTTTTGTATACTGCCAGGAACAGCATCTGAAATTTCTTTTTATTGCAGAACTTCTTCAAGGTCCCAACCAGTTTGGGTCCCCATAATGCTAGGTGCTATATAAAGAAAACTATGCAAGGGCAGTATATTTTTACTTGGAATCTCAATCTTCCAGTTCTTTGCATGTGTGTGGACTGCTGTACCAATGCAGACCCCCAGGGAGATAGCACAGAAGCCTTTGTTTTCATAACTTTTGAGAGAAATTTCCTATTAAAAAACAAAACAAAAAAATAACCACTTAGAAATTGAAACCTTCAACTGTAGCCACCAGTATGGAAAAGACCTATGCAATTGAATTCAAGTAGAATCATAGGGTTACCCAGTAATGTAATACTATACTGTGTGCCTTTAAAATTTAATAGATAACTCTAAGTTTCAGAGGTAGCTGTGTTTAGTCTGATTCAGCAAAAACAACAAGGAATCTGGGGGCACCGTAAAGACATGTTGTAGCCTGGTTTGTAAGCTTTTTTGGCTTGAGGATGGCAACTTTCAAGTTATTACATCAGCCATGGCAGCAAAGGTTCATTCACCTGTACATTGACTAAAGTGATAGATGCCATCATGTGCCAGCAATGCCCCTCTGTCGTGTTCCTTGGACAAACTGTCTCCAATCAACAGACTGAATGGACACAAATTTGACATCAAGAATGGTAACATACAAAATCAGTGGGAGAAAATTTTAACCTCTCTGGACGCACAATTAACACACTTGAAAATTGCCACCGTCAAGCAAAACAACCCCGTTGAAACTAGGCTGCAACATGAAACTACTAAGCTAGAATTCATGTGCAAATTTGACACGATTGGAATGGGAGTGGCTTGCTCATTACCATAAGTAATTTTCCAATTTAGGTATTCTCATGTTCTTATCTATGTCCACCTGATTGAGTTGGCTCTGATACAACACTCCCGTCTCTGTACCCTGCTATCTGTTTTCTTTCTCTTAATGCATCTGAGTAAGTGAATTGGAACTCTCAAAAACTTGTGACATGGTAAAATGTTTAGTCTTTATGGTGGCAATGGAGTCTGTTATAGAGAATGCTAAATTCTGTGTTAGATTGAAAAAAATTAATCATGCTCCATGGTAGGAATATGACTTTGTATCAAATACAGTGTGATTGTTCAAGTACCCGTAGAAAAGCTGTCATTTTCTATTTAATTCTGTAAGATTTTTCACCAGATCACATTTATAATGATGGACATTTATACAGTGTTTCTACAGAAAACTCTAAAAGTACCTTATAAACTGTAACGGAGGACAGACAGGTTTAGGGCCTGACACTCCCACCCCAGTTCACATTGAATTACATCTCATTCCATGGATAGCTTCATTTCAGTAGGGCTACGTAGTAAGGGTAGCAGAATTTGACCACTTGTGTTGTACCCAAAGTCTTGCAGCAGGTCAGTAAGAGGGAACAGTAAGTGGGTATCCTGACTTCTCATCCCTTTTTCTGTCTCAGGAACTGCCACCAAAAATACACTTGAAACGTATATGCAATAAAGAATTCAGTGACTAATACTGGCCTCTGCTGTGGTTAAAAATCAAAGTGAGGCAGGAGGTGGCAGCAGCCTGCTTCCTCAAATCCCATTTTCTCAGCTGGAGCTGGCAGGAAGCTTGAATTAATTCTGCATCCCCACAGGTTGTGTAAGATCTGTCAATTATTTAGAAGCTTAGGCTCTGGCATGCACATACGGCTGCCAATGGCACAGCTTCAGATTCCTGGCGTGCCTCTGGGCTCGGTCTGCTCATATCAGCTGCTCGGAATTACTTCCAGCTGGTGGGTTCTGTTGTGCATGGTCATGTAGGACATGTGGCTTGATTTCCCCCAATCTCTTGCCCATTGGGCAAGCTGGGTCATGCTGGAGAAGACACTAGTGGCAGAGAAGGTAGTGATGAAATCTGCAAGGGAGTTATGTCTAATTGTATTTGGCTGGAATGATGATGTGTAGGAAATAAAATCTTAAGTAGGGTGGGGGGAATTTGGGGTGCAATAGGTTTGGAAGTCCATTAGCAGAAGAATAGCCCAGTTACACAGGAGAAGCAGGAGTGTCCATGAACAAATTCATGCTATTCCACCCACCGTAGTCTTGTTCAAGAGGGAGTTATTGCCCAGCTTCCTACTGCCTTGGAAGAGACTCCAAATAGAACAGCAAAGGCAGCATTGCATGACAATTTCCTTTTCCCATGGATGTCTGGTGTCTAGAGACTGTACTCTCTGCATATGCTGGGAAACACAGGCCAGTCACTGCATGTTCCCGGGGCCTGCATATACTCCTGCAGGATACTCAAGGGATTTGCCCAAAGCTATGCAGAGAATCATTGTTGAACTGGGCTCGGGATGTTGGTCTCCTTGGCAACTAGTTTTGTGCACAGACCACTAGACTGTACCTGTTATCATTTAAAGCATCTCCTTTAGTGCAAGTCTTAATAGTTTGTATTACTTTGGCCTCAAGCCATCCTATGTAGCTCCGGAATCATGACTTCTATTTTAAAGAGAGATTATGCTTTAAAACTTCTTGATTCCCCTGGTTCAGCGATTTTAGCTAGTCATTGAACCAGACACTCACCATGCTTTCTATCTTTGGCAACTTGGGGAATTATCCATTACCATTTTCCTCTGGCCTTCAAGAGGCTGCAGGATTGATCATCTTACCACGGGGGGAGAATTCTTAAAAGGATGTTAATGCACAATGTCAGCACCAGCACCGCAGCTCTTAATCCGATTGGATTCTTGGTTTTTTGTTTTTTTTTTTCTGTCCCCAACCATGTCTGCTTTAGATAAACAGCCTGCAAAATGTATAACGCTGACCAAATAGATTTTATGTCTTATTATTTAGCTTTAAAAACAGAGCAGAATAATGGTGATGAGAGAGATGTTATAACTGGCATTTATTGGGAGGACAACAAATAAATTAAGCTTCCCACTATGGGCCCTGTAAAATGGAAGGTATTTTTTTTTTTGTCCCATTACAGTCCTAAAGTTGCTTCACAACAAGAGAAAAGTGACTGTTCTGAGTAGCACTGGCTCCCAAAGTGAATCTTTCAAAGTACAAATAGGAGTCAAATAAGGCTGCATCATTGGCCCAACCATGTTTGCGATTTTTATTGCCGTCCTCCTTTAGCTAATTGCTGGGAAGCTCCCAGCTGGCATTGAAGTCATTTATAGAATGCATGGAAAGCTGTTCAGGCTTAGCAAGCTGAAAGCTAAAAGTAAGATTTCTACCACATCTGTCATGGAACCTCACTATGCTGATGACAATTCAGATTTTGGCCACCCTGAGAGATCTTCAAACCATCCTTAAAGTGTTTGCTGACGCTTGCGCATGTCATGGTCTTACGTTCAAAAGCAAGAAGACCAAAGTGTTCCATCAGTCCTCTCCAAATGAGGTACCACATGCTCAATCAAATCAGTGGAGTAGTATTGGAGAATGTCAACCATTTCCTCTGCCTTGGACGTCATCTGTCATACAAGGCAGATATTGATGCAGAAATTCAACACTGCCTGAGGTGTGCCAGTGCAGCGTTTGCTCATTTATAGCACAGGGTTTTTGAAGATCATGACATTTGAACAGACACTAAGCTTCTTGTTTATCAAGCCATTATTTTTCCCAACTTTGGTGTCTGGGTTTGAAACCTAGACAATCTGTAGACATCACTTGAAAATTCTTGAGAGGCATCACTAATAATGCCTCCACCAGATCTTGAAGATCAAATGGAAAGACAGATGCATCAACTTGAGTGTTCTGGGGGAGACAAAGACCACCAGTACTGAGGCCATAGTCATCTGTCAGCAACTCTGCTGCATTGGTCACCTTGTCTGGATGCCAGACCTTGCCTCCCCAAACAGATCCTGTTATCTCCCCTGAAGGAAGGGTACCATAATGTGGGAGGACAATGGAATCACTACATGGACTTGCTGAATGATAACTTAAAGAAGTGCAATATTGACATTGACACTTGGGAGACACTTGCCCAGGATCACTCGAAATGGAGAGAAGTCGTACGCGATGTCCCCCTGCATTTTGAAGTTGCCTGCTGGCAAGCTAAGGAGGACAGGAAGCACAGAAGGAAGGAGAGACGGTCATGGTCATGGTCAGCAGTCTCCTGCCCCACCTGGAAACATCTGTCCTCACTGTAATAGAACTTGTGGTTCTAGGATAGGCCACCTGAGGATCCACAGCTCCCATGGAAGATGATGATAATTAGCAACGACTGATCGTACTCATCATCATAATTAGCAATTATTGTGAGGATAGCAAAGAAATTAAGTTTCCCACTGTGGGCTCTGTAAAGGAAAACAGTTTTTCTCCCATTATGGGTGGGTAAACCAAGGCAAGGAGGCACTGTGACTCATTCAAGGTCATATGAGTTAATGCCAGAGATGGAAGTTCTGCAACCTAGTGCCTTGCTTGTAACCTTAAGACTGCACATACTCCTTAAAGGTGTTAGGATTTCACCATAGCTTCCTGGAAGAGGGTAATTTTTGAACTGGCCCACAGAACCAGGTCCTATGCCAGTCACCCCCTTCCCAATCCCATTGCATCCTACTGTGGACATACCAGGAAAAGGTACAGCAGGGCTCTGTCCCGACAAAATTCACAGGTGCCCTATGGTTCTTTAGATAGTTTGACTTTAATGCCTGGGCTGTGGCAATTTGAAAATCAGGCAGCCACAACCAGCTCCCCTGTGGATGTGCCTTTTGCCCCTGCACCAATCAGCTCTGAATGCAGATGAGAATCTAGCCCAAGTAGGGCCTTGTGGTTGAAAAACAGAAGTAGGACACAGAAGCCCGCCTGGAAGCTTGGCTCTGCTACTTTGTGAGGCTAGTTAGAAACAGCCTGTTTAACCTCTGTGCTTTCATTTTCCCGCTGTAAAATGATGGTAATGCCTGCATGCCTGGCAGGGATACTGATGTTCACCTTTGTACATTGCATGAGATCCTTAGGTGTCATGGGCGCAATGGAAACAGTAATGATCATTCTTCAAGAATGCACAATATTTGCTAAAGATGATTTTATCTACAGTTTGCACACAGCTGATCCATGATATAACTGCAGCATATTGCTATGTCCCCACCTTTCCTGCCCTCCTCCCTTTTATTTTCATCTGCACCTTTCCCTATTGTTCTCAACTAAGATTGAAGCTCTGGAGTGGCAACATCAAATCATAAATCATTGGAGTACCAGAAATATGGTATGAATAACTTATAACTCTAGCACTGCTAAATTAACTAATAGCTGAAAGCCCATGCTGTCACCAGGTTAATTCAGTCATATATGTAAAATAACAGGATGAAAATGGCTGAGATCTTAAACTTTGGATGTAGCAGGCAGCAGATCCTGTATGTATGCTGGTTATGGGGTGGGTGGGTGTGATTTGTATCCAGGTGAGATTGTGTTGGAAGATTTGTGTTGATTTGTGCAGGTGGTGAATGAGGAATGTGTGCTAGAGTTAAGGGCTTTGTGTGTGTGTTTTGGGGTTTATTATACATGCTGGTTATGTGCTGGGAAAGTTGCGTGGGTTCATGGTGACAGGTACCAGGGTGTGGCAATTTGGCCACCTGATTCACCATCTGTAGAGTTTGCCCCATACAGTCAATGAATGTTTCACATAAGGATTAGTTGCAGAGTAAGTATCATAAAATTGTATAATACTAGAACTGGAAGAGATTTTGAGAGGTCATCGAATCCAGCCCCCTGCCCTTATGGCAGGACCAAGTACCTCCTAGACCATTCCTGACAGACATCTATCTAACCTGTTCTTAAGCATCTCCAGAGATGGAGATTCCACAACCTCCCTTGGCAATTTATTCCACTGTTTGACCATCCTGACAGTTAGGAACTTTTTCCTAATGTCCAACCTAAACCTCCCTTGATGCCGTTTAAGCCCGTTGCTTCTTGCTGTATCCTCAGAGGCCAGGAAGAACAAGTTTTCTCCTTCCTCCTTATGACACCCTTTTAGATACCTGAAAACTGCTATCATGTCCCCCCACTCTTCTTTTTTCCAGACTAAACAAGCCCAGTTCTTTCAGACTTTCTTTGTAGGTCATGTTCTCTAGACCTTTAATCATTCTTGTTGCTCTTTGCTGGACCCTCTCTAATTTCTCCACATCTTTCTTGAACTGCGGTGACCAGAACTGGACACACTACTCCAGCTGAGGCCTAACCAGCGCAGAGTAGAGCGGAAGAATGCCTTCTCATGTCTTGTTCACAACACATGTGTTAATGTATCCCAGAATCATGTTTGCTTCTTTTGCAACAGAGTTGACTCACATTTAGCTTGTGGTCCACTATAACCACTAGATCCCTTTCTGCCATACTCCTTCCCAGACGGTCTCTTCCCATTCTGTATATGTGAAACTGATTGTTCCTTGCTAAGTGGAGCACTTTGCATTTGTCTTTATTAAACTTCATCCTGTTTAGCTCAGACCATTTTTCCACTTTGTCCAGATCATTTTGAATTTTGACCCTATCCTCCAAAGCAGTTGCAACCCCTTCTAGTTTAGTATCGTCTGCAAACTTAATAAGCGTACTTTCTATGACAATATCTAAATCATTGATTGAACAGAACCGGTCCCAAAACAGGTGCCTGTGGAACCCCACTTGTTATACCTTTCCAGCAGGATTGAGAACCATTAATAACTACTCTCTGTGTATGGCTATCCAGCCAGTTTTTCACCCACCTTATAGTAGCCCCATCTAAGTTGTATTTGCCTAGTTTTTTGATACGAATATCATGGGTGGTGATTAGTTGAGTTTCCTCTGTTTATAACAATGATCTGGGTCCAGAGTTCCTGCTAATTTTTTTCCATCCATGGGTGGAATAAACTTTATGTGCACTGAGGCATGTGTGGATGTGCACCATTAATTAAAAACACACACACACACGCTGCCCACTGTAGGCGGCTGTGGGTGCTCTACTAATCATCTGGACAGCATCTGAATTCCTCCTGAGTGGCCACCCAAGCTCTCAGCTTACAGGAAGCATTGCCTGGGTCTCTTGGCAAGGCATAGATCCACACATTGCTATAGCTGTACATCACACTGGTGTAATGAATACAGTAAGAATGTCTGAGAACTTCAAGTTGGATGCTAACAGACTCTGAATCCCAGTGACGGTTCAGCCCGGTGCTCGAAGCTGCTTCCATCACTTCACACCGACTCTGCAGGCATTCTGGGCCTAAGAATGAGGCACAGATGCCTAGTGGCCCACTACATTTTAAAAATAGCTTTACTTGGAGCTTTTTGGCTAAGGAAATTACAGCTAACTTCTGTTATTTTTTTTTTTGGCCTTTTATAGTTACCTTGTGGGAGATGAACTGTGGGTAGTTATGGAGTACTTGGCAGGCGGCTCCCTGACGGATGTGGTAACTGAGACCTGCATGGATGAAGGACAGATAGCAGCTGTGTGTCGAGAGGTAAGATTATGCTCTGCTCATCAGAAGGAGTGCTCTGTGCGAAAAGTATACATACAATGAGAGCTTCCATGAAGAGCATGGTTTTACAATATAACCACAATGCTTGCAGCGACTTAGAACTTGATGCCTTTGAGTTCCATAGGACATGGGTTAGAAAGGTTTAAAAGCAGCGTCAATGAGTTGATCACAGAAGTAGCATGATACAGAGCTGTGTGAACATTAGCAGTGAATACAGTCTGATATTTGAGTGTTACCTAAAGTTCCTTGTTTGACGTAAGGCCTGCTAGTGTCTGCCTAGGGATATGTTGGATTCTCCATCACTTTCAGTCTGGCTGCAGTTACACTAAAAAGATCTGTCGACAGAAGTTGCTGTCTGAAGAGATTTCCAGACAACACTTTTGTCAACAGTGTGTGGCCGCACACAAAACCAGTGGGAAGAGTACTCTCAACAAAACAGGCATCTGGAAGAACAGCAGACAGGGCTGCCCGTTGTCCTGGACTGCCTGTCTTTCGGGAGAAGGCCCCCCAGAACGTCCACACAGCTTTTCTGTTGACAGAATCTATCGACAGTAGTGTTATGCCTCATGACTGAGAGGCAGAACGCTGCCAGCAAAAGTGGTAAGTTTTGTTGACAAACTGTTGACAAAACACATTTTGTATGTGGACGTTCCACCAATTTGGCTGACAAAACCAGGGTTTTGGCGGTGCCAAAACTCGCTAGTGTAACCGTAGCCTCTTTGTTAACACTGGTTGCCTTTTGAAAAGCCGTGCCATAACTCCAACAAGTTGTGGGCTTGATGGGAAAAATATGGGGTAAGGTTCTATGCTCGTATTACTCAGGAGGGAAGGGTAGGTGATCACAGTGATCCCACCTGGCCTGGAAATCTTAATGTTTTTAATTCTCTGCACTCCCCACTATGTCGGGATAAATTGATTTTTATACTGATTTGATTTGCCACAGAAACCAGGCATTGAGGGACAAAGATGCTGAAAGAGTATAAATGAAGAGGCAGATGGCAGTTAGGCACCCAACTTCTATTGCCTTTCTGTTGACCCAGGGTGCTTTTGAAAAAGCTCCCAAGTCCTGACCCCCCATATTTCTGGGGAGCCTTCACTATCCTCCTGCCCTGGAAGGTGAATTCCATTGGATACGTGTTATTGCTTTTTAAAAGCAGAAGGAAGAAAGAAGGTGCTGCTTTCTGGCTTGGCAGGAGGTATTTTAAGGCCTTGGTGGGGTAGGCCCCATGGAAAGCTCTGAATGGTTCCCAAAACACCTTGGTTTGGCATGCTGTCTATGTGAAAGGCACGGACATTCCTCTTGCATGCAAAGCTGCTCTTTTTCCACTTGTGGAGCAGTTCTCAAATCTCTCTCCTTTTTTTAAAGCTGTTTCAAATTCAATAATTATCTCAGAGAAACACTGGAAACCCTGCATCAAAGAGAAGAAACAGTGGAAGCTTTGCTATTGTCTGGGCCTTTAGGGGCCAGCTCACTGCTAGAGCGATTTCTTGTATCATGGAATGACTTATTCCAGGTTACACCAGAGGAGCCCATACACAGTGTTTATTTTTTAACTTTGCTTTGACCTATTTCTTCACAGCCTCATTTAATGGAGCCATCATATCTGTATTAATGTTCTCTTTGCAGACAGGCTTGCTGCTACTTTTGGAGTTTCTAAGATAATCCTGTTTTCAAGGCAATCCCAGATCCCACACTATTTAAAGCGCCTTAAAGTTACTCCTAGGGCTGCCAACATATGATCCCTTGCAACACAGTAAAATTTTGAGGCTGTAATCCTCAGATCAAGATCAAGGCAGATTTTTTTCAGGTAGCTTATTTACCAAGAAATGCAGCAATTCAGTCCATGAATATGTTGAGTTCACCAAACAGTTTCAATCAAAGAGAAAAAGTTGAAATATTTCAGCACTATTGAAAGGAAATGTTTTGTTTCAACTTCATGCCGATTCATTTCAATTTTGGGAATTTTGAAGAAAACAAAGCAAAGGCATCACAAAACGGCTGGAGAAGGAGGTGGGGTCTACCATTGTGGCTAGAGCAGAGCCCTAGGTTCATTTTCTTCATTTGTCTGGTGATGAGCAGTGACTTGAACTTGGTTCTCCCAGTTCTTATTTTAAATGTGCCCTCGTTACAAAGCTGAAGGCCTTGTTTTTGCTCTCTCTTGCTGGCCAAATAACTATCCACTGTCATGCAAAGTGGCAAGTCATAGTCAGGCATGAAAATTTGACCAGCCCCTAGCCTACAAGCAGCCCCTAGTCCTGAATTTTCTCAGAAACCGAGAACTCTGCAATTCCCAGCCCTTTGCTAGACTGTTCAGAGAAATAAGGTTTGTTTGCTCCTCCAAAAAGAGAAAATGTACAGCTTACCACTTTTAACTGGTCTTAACATCACTTTAGTTCAAAAACGCGGTGCTGGCTTGGCTTAGATTAAAAGTAAAACAAGCTTGTGAGTAATAGGAGATAAGTGAGTTTAAATATAAAGAACAGAGTTAGAAATGATTACAAGCAAACAGAAGTCAAAAATTCTTTCTGGAGCCCAAGACTTAACAAAACACTCTGCGGCCTTTGTTCAAGGTGCCAATCTATCTTCCAGCAAGATGACTACTCTCCCCTCTGATCAGATGTCCGACAAAGTCCAGGAAGATTTGTCTTTTTAGATGGATGATAACTTGGGCTTTGTGGCCGCTCTCTGTTATGGCTCTGTTAACTTTTATAATGAACTATTCTCAAGGTTAACCCCCCACTCCCACAAAGTAAAATTCCAAGATGACATGGAGTCTCCTGGTGAAGGAAGTTTTGTGCTTTCTTCCCTCACTAGCATATGCTAAAATGGAAATTCATGTTTCCTGCAGTCCCTGCCCCCATGCTGTGATGCTGCGTGGTTATCTCCCCTCTCTTGTTTGCTTGTTGGATAATCTTCTATGTCAATTGCATTCCCATTGCTACTTGCTCAACATTGGAATTATTTTCAAAGTGGCAGAGCCATGTTTCTTTGTCCAGAGTGGGGTGACTTCAATTCTGCCTAGCACGTGCTTTTTAAGAATGTAATTCCGAACATTTGTAGGGTTGAATTTGTCCCTGTACATACACACTTAATATTCATGAGCAGTATGGTAGTTAGCTTTCTAACCAAATATAAAGAAATCTACCTCTTAAATCTGTATCTAAAATGTGTTGCTGATGTCATTCATGAGTTGGGGCACACTACATTGGTCAGGGCAGCTGAAACTCGCTACCAATGACAGAGAACCCCTTGCCTTCTTTCATTAAGATGCTGTTGGAGTCAGTCTCTCATGTGGCTGCTCTCACCAGTGGGTGAACTCTTATAAGGACAGTTCCACCCCACCCTCCCCGTTTGAGATTCCTTTTCTTTGCTTTTGTCAAAATGCCTGAAAATTGACACACGCTTTTCTTTTTTTTACTGAAGTTTTTGTTTTTGCATTATTGTAATGTCCAAGTAGGACGGGTAACAGGATCAAGGTTCACGAGTGAAAAGAAAGCACCTGACACCAAGGCTAGTTGAACAACATTTATTTGAGGCAATCAGCACTCAGCACCCCAAAGTAAATTTCCCAACTCTATATGGCAAGAAGCATTGGTCTTAATTCCCTTCAGCAGTCAGGGACCCTGGAACGACTGCAGACGGCCCCAAGGAAGTCACATGGCACTGGAGCCTGGTCCAATGGAGAAGTCCAGTTTGCTGCCCAGCAGTGTGGGTTTTATAGTCTCCCTAACTTGCTGCATCATGATTACATAACTGTTCATCCAGCCAGTACCTTGGATTCCCCCTTATGTGTTCATGTGCTGCTTAAGTTACATATCAGGCATTGTTCACATCCTCAGGGCAGCTAGGCTGCTCTCCCTGGGTCACAGCATCATCAGTGGACTCTGCCTCCATCCCTAGCTCTGTGCGTACAATATTCTTCCTCTTTGGTCCCTTACAATTATTGAGACATTCTGATGAATTTTGACTTTTTTCAAATTTATTTGCTGAAAAGTTTTTAAAATGTCATTTTGTGGTTTGACCGCGAAAGTGACTTATTTATGCCTTTGTGTATTTGGTGGAGGGGGAAGGAATTGCCAGTGAACTGAACAATCCATTCTTTGCCCAGCTTGTAACAATTAATTTGAAGTTGGGTCCTTTGCTTGTAAACTGTTAGCTCTGCATTCATTCTGCATAAATTTGAGATATGCTGACGCTATCACGTGGGCTGGGGTGGGGGGTCACATCAGAAATTTAGTTGTTAAACTGATGATAGAACATGGGACTTAAACTAAAGAAACTAATCCCAGGTTGTTTAAAAGTGTGTGTGTTCAAATTCAACTCATTGGTCAGTTGCTGCTTTTCTGCTGCTGTTTCCTAGGTTGTTGAATAGCTTGATTTTTAAAATACTGTGTTGTGGACTTTCCCATAGTGTCTTCAGGCTCTGGAATTCCTGCATTCAAACCAAGTCATTCACCGAGACATCAAGAGCGACAACATCCTACTTGGAATGGACGGCTCCGTCAAACTAAGTATGCAGAAGGCAGCCATGAGCTTGCACGTTAAAGGGCAAGTTGCCCTTCTAAGGCACAATTGTCTTGTGAGGATAGCCAATGTTTCTGGCATTGAGATATGGCAATGGTGCCTATTTGCATTATTGGTAGCTGCAGGGATAAATCAGTGGGCAGAGGTATCTTAGCTTTAAGTATGAGTGGGCTAGATTACAAAGATGACTGGGGTGGGAGAAAGAGATATTGATTTGTACGCCCACATCTTGAGTACTGTGTGCAGATGTGGTCTCCTCACCTCAAAAAAGATATATTGGCATTAGAAAAGGTTCAGAAAAGGGCGACTAAGATGATTAGGGGTTTGGAACGGGTCCCATATGCGGAGAGGCTAGAGAGACTGGGACTTTTCAGTCTGGAAAAGAGGCGATTGAGGGGCGATATGATAGAGGTATATAAAATCATGAATGGTGTGGAGAAAGTGAATATAGAAAAATTATTTACCTTTTCCCATAATACAAGAACTAGGGGACACCAAATGAAATTGATGGGTAGTAGGTTCAAAACTAATAAAAGGAAATTTTTCTTCACACAGCGCACAGTCAACCTGTGGAACTCCTTGCCCGAGGAGGCTGTGAAGGCCAGGACTGTATTAGGGTTTAAAAAAGAGCTCGATAAATTTTTGCAGGTTAGGTCCATAAATGGCTATTAGCCAGGGGTAAAGTATGGTGCCCTAGCCTTCAGTACAAGGGCAGGAGATGGATGGCAGGAGATAAATCACTTGATCATTGTCTTCTGTTCTCCTTCTCTGGGGCACCTGGCATTGGCCACTGTTGGCAGACAGGATACTGGGCTGGATGGACCTTTGGTCTGACCCAGTATGGCCGTTCTTATGTGCACACTGAGTACATTTATTGTGAATAACAACTAGCACAGTTAGGGTCCATGTTTTCCATCTTTGCAAGCGTCAGCCATGCCCACTCAGCCTGGGCTCTGAAAGCTCAGCTGTTGCCGTCTTGCACATTATCGCCATCAGCTAAAATTCTGCATGCCACATTATGTCCTTAAAGTCACCTGTGCAATCATATTGCTTTCCGACAGCTTGCACAGGGGTAATTGACTGGAACCTAGTAAAGAAATCTGGTGGTCGTGTACTAAATGGAAGAGAAACCTGCTCCTGGCTCAACAGGAGACAAAAATAAATACATGAATAAACCTCTGCTTGAGTCAGTAATGTGAGCAGATACAACTCTGTTCGCTCCAGGAGTGGGTCTGCTTAGTAAGAAGGTATCATTTATATTTATTACATAGTCACTTTTCAGAATGGAGCTGCATTTTAATGGCCAATGGTTTTGACTTTGTACCAAGGTATGACTAGTTAGCCAGGGGCAAAGATGCTGTGTGTGTGTTTTTTTTTTTAAGCTATATTCCTATATCTGCTTATTGCAGGTTAACTTAGAAAAATCTCTCTGTGAAAATGGCGCAGTATGCTTTTAGACTGATTCATCCAGTGGCTCCAGTGCAAATTTATTCAGTTATAAGCCATAGATGATTTCTCTAGCTGTTGGGCTCACTGCAAGGCTCAAACAGGGATCTGAAAAATTAAACTGTGTGATTGTGCCCCTTACCTCAGCCTGAAATACAATTCTGCCCACAGAAATGGGCTGCTAGTTGTTTCTTCTTTGAGTAGATACAGCTGTGTATTTCACTTACCTGTGCACGTGTGCAGTGCATCAGAGCTGAAAAACTTGCTATCTGTACCCACAGAGGGGCAGACTCATGCCTCATGGCCATAATCCTTCCCTTATCTGAGACCATACTGCTCTGACCTCAGCTGGGCCAACAGCTGCTGTGGGCCCCAGTGCAAGGTGTTGGGGCTGGCTCCATGCCCTCCAGAAGGGTCGGGGCCTTGGATGGAAAGGGTGGGGATGGGGGCAGTCAGCCCTCAGCAACATCTGGACTGCAGACCCCCTCTTCCCCAAGTCACACGGAGCAGCTCCAACAGTGATTCAAAGGGGCCCAGTGCCCTTTGAATTGCTAGGCCCCAGGGCAACAGTCCCCTTTCTGTCCCTCCACCTGTTCTCCCGTTGGCAGGGCTGTTTTTTCTTGCTTCCCACGGCTGCATTCGGAGCTCTGAATGGTTGTAACCTCACAACCTCTCAACTGGTTTCATTTTTTCCCTTGTGTGTCCTCAGGAGTGCCCTTAGTGTTGGAGTAGCACTAGCTGTCGTTTGTTTCCTCAGTGATGTTCCCACTGTGTTTATGGTGCAGTCGTTTAAGAAAACAGACTCAAGGCCTTTGCCTGAAGTAGCACCTGCTCAAACAGGCCCTATGCTGTATTGATCCTTTACTTCTAGTTCTTTAGTCAACAAATATGTGTCCATATATTCAGTGTTACATTATAGGAAATTGAAGATCATGAGAGGGCTGGGAACTCAACCTCACAATTTCTTGACAATCCCCCCCAAAAAAAAGTCAGTAGCAAACAGTTCAGGAAGCACATTTGGATAGGAAATATTTCTGTCCAAAGATTTAGACCAGTTCTGATCACTAGAGCGTCATAAACGTTTATAAGCCCATACCGTCGTTTACCATTCTGGCAATGTAAAGTGTTTACACCTATTTTATACTTCTAAGGGAATTCACCAAGAACAATGGAAAAATTCGCTAAGCAGGCAGGCATGCTACAGAGCCTGCCCTATGCCTACCTCTTAAAACACTCCAAAGCCCCACCCCTCCATGCTGAGCATGCTGCAATAGCAAGCAAGAGGGACACAGTGTCTTTTTCTCTCTCTCTCTCTCTCTCACACGCACGCACATGCACCCAGCCCTCATTCCTGGTGGTGATTCATATCTCTACTGGGTCCACCAGAGCTGCCTGCCTGCACTGCTGGGAAGAGGGTGTATGAGCACTCTTGTGGCATCCCTTAACTTCCCCATCAGAAGTTGTTTTTCTGCGGGGAAGCAAAGAAATCAGCGGAGGCCATGAATTCTGTGCACATGCAGTGATGTAGAATTCCCTTAGTTATAATACCTGTGTTCTTTCCTAAGTCACATTCATCTCCGCAGGAGTGGCATCTCCATACATTTGATATCAGGCTAGTGTGACATCTTGAAAGGACTAAACAGTTTCCTGCTTTGCCTCCTTTGTGTCATACGCAGACTTCATGAAGGGTCAAGCAGTCTCTGCACAGACAGTCTCCAAGTGGATAACATCGTTCATCAAGTCTACATCTGAAATAGCTTTGGGTATAGTGGGCGTGAATTCATTCTATGACAGCGCAAGCAATGACCACAGCGTTCTTTAGTGACGTTTCTGTATTTGATATTTGCAGGGCTGCTGCGTGCTCATCAGTACTTAGGTTCACAAATCATTATGCTGTAACCACAAGCTCCAAGGTGGATGCAGGCTATGGTAGAGTGGTCTTCCCGTGTTTGTTTAGGTAGATTCTGAGTGCTGACTCTTGGCAGGGTATTGTGTGTGAACTACTCAAGTAGAATACATGGCTATGTCTACTCAAAGAAGGAGAAACGGTTATGTACTGTAACTGTGGTTCTTTGAGATGTAACGGAGACATATCTTCCCTCACCCACCTTCCATCCTGTCTTCAATGAAGTATCATTTCCAGGCACTGAGTGCAAAGAAATGGAGGGAGACTCAAGACGATGCTACAGCCATGAGGCACAAGTGCCACCTCTTTATGGGTACTGCTAGGTACATTTCTCCGGCTCTGGGATGCTGGGTGCACACTCATCGAAGTGGAATAGACACATCTGTATCACATGCTAAAGAACCCTTTCTTCGGGTGCATCAGGCAGGAGTGAAACCACTTGCTGTGTTGACTTTGCAGGACTAACCACATACTTGTCTTAGTCAAAGAAGCAGATGATTTGAAAAGACATGGAGGACCAGAAATCTTCACTGAATGGTTCCATTCAGTGAGAAAAAATATAGACTACCCTAATCCTAGATCAGACTTAGCAGCAGTTAACTTTTCTGGCCATGTCAGTTCCGAATAATGACATGTAGCCTGTACAGCATATAGAGCACTTACGCTTTCAAGGGGCTAAGGACATTACTTATACGGGAAGGTTGTAAGACAAGAAATACTGTCTCCAAGAGCACTTGTCCAAGAGCATTACAAAGAGTGAGTTACAGAATCCAGATGCCTTATGTCTTAACCATCTGGCTGTCCTTCCTTTCATAGCTGCTACCATGAAGCCCATTTTCAGCCTTGTTTTTGGTCAGTTCTCTGGCATTAATGCCATTCTCCTAATACAAGAACTAGGGGGTCACCAAATGAAATTAATAGGCAGCAAGTTTAAAAAGGAAGTACTTCTTCACACAAATTCCCAGTCAGCCTGTGGAACTCCTTGCCAGAGGAAGTTGAGAAGATCAAGACTATATAACAGGGTTCAAAAAGAGCTAGTTAGGTTCATGGAGGATAGGTCTATCAACCACCATTAGCCAGGATGGGCAGGGATGGTGTCCTTAGCCTCTGTTTTTCAGAAGCTGGGAATGGGTGACAGGAAATGAATCACTTAATGATACCTGTTCTGCTCATTCCTCGGAGACACCTGGCATTGTCCAGTTACAAGACAGCTAGTTGGATGTTTGGTTTGACCCAGTGTGGCTGTTCTTATGTTCTTCTTTATCTTTGACCAAGCTAACTTATCTCTTTTTCTTTTTTTTTCCCCTGTCCCCTCCATTTTCTCTTCCAGCTGACTTTGGTTTCTGTGCCCAGATAACACCCGAGCAAAGCAAACGGAGCACCATGGTGGGGACGCCTTACTGGATGGCTCCTGAAGTGGTGACGAGAAAGGCTTATGGACCAAAAGTGGATATCTGGTCTCTGGGAATCATGGCTATCGAAATGATTGAGGGAGAACCTCCTTACCTCAATGAGAACCCCTTGAGAGTAAGCTAATGCTAAGCCACTGTAGAGCCATGCAAGAGTCAGCTGGATGTGCCAAACCTGACTCTGCATTGCCTTCATAAGGAAATTTTAAAAGTTTCTGCATTGAGTTGAATGGATGCATCCTGGGTGCTTCTCTGCTATATTAAGCCAGAGGAAATGTAAGAATAGCCCTTTGTGAGGGATCTATCCTGGCTCGAAACTAGAAAAGAAAAAATTTCTGAAGATTTCAGAGCTTTAAAAGTCTGAATTTAGTTCTAGAGGTTGAACTTCCCTAGCCCAGTACCTCTTGGACCTGACTGGTGCTAAACAAGAGAATTTGCTAAACCACAGGAGGTCAATATTGTGTAGCAGTGTTAGCAACCCTTCCACTGCTTATTGGACTCCTAGAAGACATTTAGGGGTGAATTACAGCTAAATAACAGCACCTAACACTGAGAACCAGGATTGGTGGCTGTGAACAAACTTTATGGGACTGCAGAAACTTGTCCACATCCATACATGGTTGTCTGGCTGTCTAAAATCATGCTAGATTATGAATGTTGTTGAACAGGAAAGCTGGACTAGAGAGGTTTAACCTGTAGATTGTGGGGGCCTGTGATCTCATTTTTGAGAAATGACTTAGCTGGCCTTAACAAGCTGTCTTTCTGGCATAACTTCCATTGCCCCACTTCAAAGCAAGGCAAGCATTTTTGTAGACTCCATAAGACATTGAGGGCCAAACAGTGGGTAGTTACTTGCTGCTCTGAGTTGGAGGCACATGGCAGCAGGAGAAGCTGCAGGCATAGTGTGCTATAACTGTAGGTGGCTTCTCAAATCCTCCAGCATAGTGCCTCCTGTGCACTCCCGCTGCTTCACTTCCTGGCTCTCACACAGTGGCTGTGGTGGATAGGCTGCAGATGCTGAGTTGAGCCAGTGGGTGAGCACAAGCATTGCAGGAGAACTTCCAAATCGAAGTATCAGAGAGGTAGCCACATTAGTCTGTGTCTTCAAAAACAGCAAGAAGTCCTGTGGCACTTTATAGACTAACAGATATTTTGGAGCATAAGCTTTCGTGGGCAAAGACCTGCTTTTGACCCATCTGACAAAGCGGGTCTTTGCCCACGAAAGCTTATGCTCCAAAATATCTGATAGTCTGTAAGGTGCCACAGGACTTCTTGTTGTTTTTCAAATCCAAGCACGTGCATCAGCCATTTAAAAAAGCTTTATAAAATGTTTCTAAAAATAATAGTTTGGGGGGTTTACGTAATTTAAATGTTGAGTTTAAACTGCCGGCCGTTGCCCTTTCCCTTTCAGTGTACATCAGACCTTCCCTTAGTCACTGGAATACAGATGACGCTCAGGGTCAATCAATGGATCAGATTATCCCTCTGTTAGTCAGACGTGATCCGGGGAGGATGGGAAGAGTCTAGCCCAGGTTTGATTTATATTTGTTGCCGATGCAAGCAATGAAGGGCATGACTAGACATAAGGAGTTGTGCATCTGGTGAAAATGCCGTATGCTGACAGGAGAGAGCATTCCCATCAGCATTGGGGAAAAACCCACATCTGCGAGTGGCAGAAGCTGTGCTGGTGGGAGAAGTTCTCTCACTGACATAGTACTATGCATTCTACAGCCTGTGTCCCTTGTCTTGTTCAGGCAGGTGGAATATTCACAGCTCTGAGTGATTGAAGTTTTGACAACAGGGGCTGCAATGTAGCCTAAGGAAAAGCCCCACTAACTGGCAGGATGCCCATAGCTGTCCACAGCTGGCAACATATGTTTCTACTGGTGGTGCACATCTCCACATTCCCTGGTGCACATAACATTTATTCCTGCCCATGGATGGAAAAAAATTAGAGGGAAAATTGGCAAAAAATACCAGAGTTGATATTCCTCAACATTCGATTTATCACGTCCCTACGAGACCCTCTAAATCAAATGCTGGAAGATCGACCTCTGGGCTATCGATCTTCAGAGAAGTATAAACGTATCCTTAGTGGTAAAACTGATTGCTCTTGCAAGGTGTCTGTGAGCACTTGTGAAGAGGCATTTGATGCAGATTTGCATATGCAGGGGCATTTATGTCAATAGAGTTACTGGTGTAATTATGGTGGTATAACTCCCTGTGTGGACATTCTTCTTGCAGAATAAGTATCTACTTATGGAGTTAGACCTGTGTAAACCACCATGGAATAATTGTATTGATATAATTGTGCTAGTAAACACCCCTGTGTATAAAAGCCCTCAGACGAGACATGAAGGGTGTGTCTACACTTGTATCCCTCTTTTGAATGATGCATGCAAATGAGACAAAATTTGCATAATTGGCACCTCATTTGCATATTCTAATTTCAAAAGAGCTTCTTTCAAAAGAAGAAAGCCAGTGTAGATGCTGCTCTTTCGAAGTAAACCCCATCTTTGAAAGAATCCTTCTTCCCACTAAATAAAGGGAAGAAGGATTCTTTCGAAGGAACAGCATCTACACTGGCTCTCTTCTTTTGAAAGCAGAACATGCAAATGAGGTGCAAAATATGCAAATTTATACTTCATTTGCATTTTCAATTTACCTCATTTGCATACCTCTTTCAAAAGAGGAATGCAAGTGTAGACACACCCAAAATGTTTTTAATTCCTGCAAATCCCTCCAACTGACTGCAGAATCCAAACCTGGCTTAATACGGTAAAGCACTAGAAGACTGGATCCTGCTCACATACACATAGGACAGACAGTAGTTCTGTTTTTCAGTAAATATGGATAGACACAAGCATGTCTGAGTCATCCAACTGAATGTGCTGGAAAAATAGAAACCTTTGTAAGCTGGAGAGGGAGGGATCTCGCTTGATCAAGGAATGAATCTGAAACGCTCCTCGTTGTCTTTTGTTTCCTTGGTGCCGGTGTCCTGTAGGCCCTGTATCTCATTGCTACGAATGGTACTCCAGAGCTGCAGAATCCTGAGAAGCTTTCACCCATATTTAGAGACTTCCTTAACTGCTGCCTTGAGATGGATGTTGAGAAAAGAGGCTCTGCCAAAGAGCTGCTACAGGTAATTGCCTGTCCAGGGGCTAAGGTGCAAGCTCAAGTCAAGTCACTACTTTGGCTTGTACTGAGGATTAAATTTACCTTTACAATAGCATGGCCGAAGGCACAAGCATGTCTGAGGTGACTTGCCCGAAGGGGCACAGGATGGATGAGGACATTTTTCCTGATTCATCCCTTTTGTTTTAGCCTCTAATGGCAACAGCTGTGTGACGTATTCTATAACCAAATTCAGAACGCTCGTGCTGGGCCTGGTCTTCCAAAATGCTGAGCTCCTTATTCCCATGGTTTCTCTACAGCTGCTGCCAACACTGTCTCGGATTGCTCCAACTCAGGGGTCAGCAACCTTTCTGAGGTGGAATGCTGAAATTTGACCTGTTGATCTCTATGTATGGTCAGCGTGCCAGTGACACTTTTTAAAGTCACTAATGGTCCTACTTACAACAGCTTCATTAATGAATAAATGAAGATGCAGAGTTTTGTGATTTAGATGGTGGCTGGTAGCACTAGCTGGCCTTTTGTTAATCCACAAGTGGCCTGGCTTTGAGCAAGCTCCCAGCTGCATGGAGGAGGAGGAGCAGGGCTGAGCTCCCGCCTTGTATGCCAATGCAAATCAGCTCACGTGCCATTCTTGACACACAAGCCAGGGGCGGACACCCCCTGCTGTGACTTCTCTCTCTCCTGTTCTCAACCTTGTCAGCTGCATGGTTCCCCATTACAGCCCTACTGGTGGAAGTGTCTTTTGCACCATGCCTCAGTCTCTGCCTTTTTTTTTACCTTAACTCACCTCAGTGTAATGACAAAGAGCACTTCTTCCTTATCCCTTTTCTGCTAGTCTGCTTTACCTTGTGATGCTTCCCCTGAAACACCACTGCTCATGCATTAATCACCAACCATTTACCTTGTGCCATTCCCTCACTTACACTCATCCTGAATCCCTGCTGTCACTGTTTCAGGAGTGTGCATGCTGTAGCCAAACCACTTTCTCATTCCAGGGAGCAGAACAGTATTGGCTTGTCCCCCACCTACCCTCTGTTTCCGCGGATTTCCAGTATCAGGACTGAATTCAGTTTGCGTATTCCACTCCCACAAAAGTCCAGTGGGAGACATGCACGTATGGGATGGTTACCCTCATGTGCTCAATGGTTGGGTTGTGCCTAACTTCTCTCACTGGGTATCCACTTTGAATTTGTCTCATGGTCTCCTCCCTTGATGGCTTGATGATAGGATTGAGACATTAGAACATTTATTTGTTACCTCTAGGTATGAAATTATTTTCCCCACTATTGCAGATGTTGCCACTTCATAGAATCATAGAATACTAGGACTGGAGGGGACCTCGAGAGGCCATCGAATCCAGCCCCCTGCCCCAATGGCAGGACCAAGTACTGTCTAAGCCATCCCTGATAGACATCTGACTAACCTGTTCTTAAATATCTCCAGCGATGGAGATTCCACAACCTCCCTTGGCAATTTATTCCACTGTTTGACCACCCTGACAGTTACGAACTTTTTCCTAATGTCCAACCTAAACCTCCCTTGCTGCAGTTTGTCCATTGCCTCTTATTCTATCCTCAGAGACAGAAAAAGAACACGTTTTCTCCCTCCTCCTTATGACACCCTTTTAGATACCTGAAAACCGCTATCATGTCATCCCTCAATCTTCTCTTTTCCAAACTAAACAAGCCCAATTCTTTCAGCCTTTCTTCATAGGTCACATTCTCTAGACCTTTAATCATTCTTGTTGCTCTTTTCTGGACCCTCTCTAATTTCTCCACATCTTTCTTGAACTGGGGTGACCAGAACTGGACACACTACTCCAGCTGAGGCCTAATCAGCACAGAGTAGAGCGGAAGAATTGACTTCTCATGTCTTGTTCACAACACACCTGTTACTGTATCCCAGAGTCATGTTTGCTTTTTTTGCAACAGCATCACACTGTTGACTCATATTTAGCTTGTGGTCCACTATAACCCCTAGATCCCTTTCTGCTTAGTCATTCCTGGACAGTCTCTCCCCATTCTGTATGTGTGAAACTGATTGTTCCTTCCCAAGTGGAGCACTTTGCATTTGTCCTTATTAAACTTCATCCTGTTTACCTCAGACCGTTTCTCCAATTTATCCAGATCATTTTGAATTATGACCCTATCCTCCAAAGCAGTTGCAACCCCTCCTCGCTTGGTATCATCTGCAAACATAATAAGTGTACTTTCTGTGCCAATATCTAAATCGTTGGTGAAGATATTGAACAGAACCGGTTTTAACACAGACCCCTGTGGAACCCCACTTGTTATACTTTTCCAGCAGGATTGAGAACCATTAAGGAGTGTACATGCTCCTTAACATGCACTTAGCACTTCTTGACAGTTAGCTCAAAACCCACCACCTTCAGCTTGGGAGGTGCAAAGTGCATTGTGGCATCATGTATAGCAGGGATGGGCAATGGCCAATAGTGGGTGGGCTGCCTGAGTGGCCCTCCTTCACTTCATTGGGCCACAGCAGCCCACAGCCCACCTGCGGCTCTGTGGCCCTCTCCCCTCTCCATGCCTTTTGCTCACCAGGGAACTGGAGCCTGGCACTTACCTTCTCCTGCCCCTCCTTTCCAGTGCCTTTGGGGTTGAAACGAACACCGTGAACAGCTGATTTGCAGCATTCCATCTGTGGGAGGGAGGGAGAAGAGTGGGGACAGAGCGCAACTCAGGCAATTGACATGCCCTGAAAGTGTTGGGAGGGAGGAGGCGGGGCCTGAAAGTGTGGGGCTCCAGTTCACCACCACTATGCAAGAAGCCAGTGGAAGGGGGTGCAGCTGGGGCTCTGTGGGCTGCACGTAGAACCTCAGTGAGTTGTATGCAGCCCATGGGCTGCAGGTTGCCCACCACTGGCATATAACATGGGTGCTGAAGAATATCTGTGTGGTATGATGGGAATTGGATGGTCCTGCAAATGCTAGCATGGAAACCTGTTTATCTAGTAATTGGCTTTGATTGTCAGTTTGGCAGTAGCTGTGTCAAACTCCAGTTCTGTTTTGTAGGTATTAATAGATTGACAAGGCACTATTATGATTGTTGAGTCTGAACTCTTGCATAAGACAGGCCGTAGAAACTCGCCCAGTGACTTCTGCACCCAGCTCAGCAATTTGTGTTTGAACTAGAGCAGCTCTCTTTGTGTCTTCATCCCACCCAGGAATAAGGTCCTCTAACTTCCACGTTATGTTTGGCTACATCTACACTACCAGATAAATTCGATTCTATAACTCTGGGTTTTATAAATTCGGTTTTGAGTACCCTCACTTCCCACAAAGTCAACTTTGTGCTGCCACACTAGAGTGGACAAAGATTGACTGTTGCATCAGTACATTGTGGGAACCTATCCCACAGTTGCTTCAGCCCTGCATTCTGCACCCTCCTATTGGGGCCCTGCTGCACCCCAACTGTTGGCAGCACTCACCCTCCTGCCTGATTCCTGGCCACTGACCACTGCTGCTGTGCCTGGCTTGTGGGAGCTGGGAGCCTGGTGCAGCTGTGAGCCAGGTGCTGCACCAGTCAGTTTTCTGGCTCCTGTAAGTGGTGGGAAGCTGGGAGCGAGATGCAGCAGCACTATAAGCTTCTCAGCTCCTTGCCACTTGCAGGAGCTGGGCAGCTGACCAGGGTTGCTGTGCTGGTCAGTTGCTCAGCTCCCACGAGTGGCAGGGAGCCAGGAGCCAGGTGCAGTAGTGCCAGTCAGCCTCTGGAGACATGGCACTTCCACACTAACCTTCATTCGAACTGTTGAATTCAAACTTGGCGCTACACCCAGCTGTTTCCGACAATAATATGCTATCAATATTAGTGCTCCCTAAATCGAGCTAATGGTATTTACAGGGAAGACGGTCACTTGGTACAATCGAGCTAACTGCCTTAAATTTGAATTTATTTCGTAGAATAGATGTAGTCTTTGTGAACTAACTAGAAGCCATGAAGAATTTCTTGAATATCAACTAGTTTTGTGTCACGAGCCCATAATTTAACCTGATATTGTTGCATAACTGGAACTCAGCCCAGACTAGCTTGAAGGGTTTGTGACTTGGAACAAGCCTTTTAGTTTAACCTGGTTGGAGTTTCGAGCCTGTAACTGAACTGCAAACCACTTAAACTCTGTGTGGTTTTGGTGCAGACATGTCCCCCTGTGAGACATGTACTCAAAGGCATCCTCAATAACTTAATTTTCTCCTTCTCTCCTAGCACCAGTTCCTGAAAATTGCAAAGCCCCTTTCCAGCCTCACTCCTCTGATTGTTGCAGCTAAAGAGGCAGCGAAGAACAACCACTAATATGGAATCATCATAGTCATCGTGCCAAGTTTTTTCATGTTCATTTTGGAGACTGAATATCTGCCCTCCTACTCCTTAGGGGCACCCACAACTTGGCTCCCTGAGAGTGGGCCTCCGAAGTAGTATTTGTTGAACGTTAAAGGAGACATTGTTGATCTGAAGATGTGAACAGTCCTCTCACCTCCTTGGTGGGAGTGAACTATTTTGTATGGTTGACAAGGTCTTTGGGAGAACCTCTGAGCCTAATGTAGCAAAGCGAGTTTGATTTCCTATCTCTTAATATGTTTATTTTTTAACATAACATGGAGCCTTAGACCATGTTTTATCTTAATTAATCTCTCACTGGCTGGACTTTCCCTGCCTCTGCCCGCCTCAGTTGTTAAACTACTGAAACTCCTGCATGTTTTGATTACTTGAATAATGGAGCAGCCAGCAGAAATTAGAACAGCTTTTATAATGGAAAGGGGATGCAGGAGTGTGTCATCCAAATACTTCCTCAGTGCTGCCGGACACTGACAGAGCAAGTTGAAAAATTCTGAATGAACCTTTTGCAACCATCAGAGGACATAGTTCATGGAGTACCTTTGTCCTGTGTCTTGTGAATCAGCCTCTGATTAAATAGCCCTCTTTCTGGTTTCATCTGGAATCTGTAGACTTCAGTTTTTACTTCTGCTAAGTATTCAGTCGCTTCCAAATACAATCTTGCTGTTGCGTATGAATGTAAATCATGGGAGAAAGTAGCAGGCCTGGTTTTGAAAATTATTTCATTTGTAAGGCACAGTTTGGGTTAAAGAAATCAGAGCTCTGTATTGTGAAACCCTGATACTGTGGTCACCATTATAGTATCACCATATGCTCCCAGGTACCATACAATGGTATTTGAGAAATGATTCTTTCTTATGCCAAGTTTAAGGACAAACTATCGAGTCAGACAAAGTTGGATATGTGTGTATATTTGGGAGAAGCTAAGTAATCATCTTGCTTTGTCTTGTGCCTCATGGGGAGAACCAAGAGGATTAATAACTCCTCTGGTTGCCAAAGTTTTTGAAGTATCTGGAAACTTGGAACTGCACCAGAGTGGACAAATCTGGGCCCTAAGCACTGGGCCATAACAAAGGCTAAGATTTTGTCATGAGTATTTTATTAAAAGTCATGGACAGGTCATGGGCAATAAAGAAAATATTGCAGAAGCTTATGACCTCTCTGACTTTTACGACAAATACCCATGACAAAATAGGGAGCTCCACTGTGGGGTCCCTACCGCTTGCAATGGCTACATAGCAGAGGTGGAAAGTAACTAAGTAGAAATACTTCATTACACTACTCAAGTAGTTTTTATTTTTATTTTTCCATTCCAGGATTTGTACTTTACTCAAGTGATTTATTTCTATGCCACTTGGACTTTAACTCAAGTAGTTTTTCAGAAAATATTGTGATTTTTACTCACCTACCATTTCTGAAAGCACTTAGTTACTCACTTCTTTTGTCACTCCACTAACAGTTGTGAAAGCCACTATTCCAGTTTGCTAAAGCACAGCTGCACATGCAATTATCCAATTATTGTGTAGTGACAATTTTAAAAAAAAAAACCAAATCCAAAAACCAACAAGCACAATGACCCTGCCAAAGAACCACCCCTTTGATCGCCTTTTAATAGCAGCATCGACACTGTTTCATTCAAAAAGAGAGTCTAGGCAGGCACTGCCAGCCTTAGACCTGAGCAACCTGGGCTGCTGCCCAGGGTGATGTGCTGACGGGGGGGTGCATATGAATAGTCTCATGTGACTTTGCTTGCGGCCAGCCAGCTAGATAGGAGGGGAAACCCAGCATCTCAGCCAAGCGCAGGGAGGACAGCAGCATTACTCTGTCTCAGGTAATTTCTCTGCTCTGGTGGGAGCAGCAGCAAGGTGGGTGTCGGGCAGGGGCTCCCCATTCTCCCTGGGACAGAGGGACCCCTGTAGAAGCTCTGTGGCAAGAGGTGGGGCAGACTGTGGTGGAAGAAGCTCAGGGTGGGCAGCTGAGTTGGTGGGATTGAAGAAGTGTGTGTGTGTGTGTGTGCGTGCACGCGTGCGCGCTCTCGTCTGGTTGTATGGGGTTTGAGGGTGGGATACTTGTGTATGTGGCTTCCCTCTGTGTGTCTGCTGGCTGGGATTTGGACCACCCTTGCTATCTGGGTGTGTGGTGAGTGTGGAGCAGGTCTGGGTCCATCCACACACCCCTTTCCAGCTAAGAGCCCTATTCTGAAATTAATTTTTTTTTCGGTCACTTCTGCTTCCTGAGTGCACAACTCAGACTCCAAATGAGGTGTGTGGTTGATGGGTCTGCTTGTAACTCTGAGGTTCTGCTGTAATAATATACTGAATATGGTTAGATTTTTATGGCCATCTTTGTCATGGAAGCGATGTTCTCAAAACTTCAAAAAGCTAAAATATTTTCACTTCCACTTGAGAACATTTTTATTCCACCAATATTAAAAAATATTAGTAAAGCTCTTTCTGTTAAATATAAATCTGCATTGATTTGATTATGGTTTCTATGGTGTTTAGGTACTATAGTCTTTTCAAGGTAAATGTTACTCCTTCAAATGTATTGTCTTGTCAACAATCCCATTGTTTGAATTTAGTGAGCCAGACTCCTCAATCATGTGTCTGAATTAGTTCCCAGTTTAACTGTATACTCTATTTAGATTCTTAATTTTTATATTTAAATGGCTCATTTGTTAGCTGCTTCAAAGGTAACTTAATTGGTTCTTTATTTACCTACTACCCATTCTCTGAAATTCAGCCTGCTTCAAGGTGTCTTGTGCCAGGTATGTCAAGGAGCAATAAGAAATGCTCACTCTTGCAAATCAGCAACTCACAAAAGCTTAGAAAGAAATGAATTTGACATCAACGTAGGCACTCAATGCCTGATCCAGAGTCCCCTGGAAGCGATGGAAAGGCTACCATTGACCTTTGGTGGGGTTTGAAGCAAGACCATGAAAAACAGAAAACCAAGAGTTTATTCTGCTCCCTCAACATAAGCAGCAGATGGAAAGTTGTACAGGTTGAACCTCTTAGTCTGGTAACTCCGGTCCAGCAACACGTGGTCTGGCATGATTTTAGTTAGCCGGACGTCCACTTCTCATGGGTGTGGCCAACTTTCCTGTGGTCCCATAAAGTTTGTTTCCAGCCACCAGTCCTGGCTCTCAGTGTTTTGTGTGGTTATTTAGCTGTAATTCACCCATAAGTGTCTTATAAGAGCCTGATAAGCGGTGGAAGTGTTGGGCATACTGCTAGACAATAGCGACCTCCTGTGGTTCAGCAAATTCTCTGGTTCAGTGCCAGTCAGGTCCTGAGGGTTCTGGACTGGGGACGTTCAACCTGTACAATATGTTTCCTGTGTTGAACTATTGTGGTTGAAATGTCTTGTTCACTTAACTCCTCAATGTTCATACCAATCATTGTGTTTAATTTAAGTTTCTAGGATTTTGTACCCAAGAGGGGAGAGAGAGGTAAGTGTGTAAATCCTTTGTGTGCCTTTAAAAGAGGGGACTTGTAGCTAAGCCAGGAATGGGAATGAGTAAATAGCAGTACGTTGCTCTAGCTTTGATAGCAAAGTTTCGCTCTTGGAATGTCTTAATTAAAGGGACATATCTGTATAATTTCAGAACATAAATCTGCTCTATTCTTTGTTACTGCCTTTTCTTGAGACAAGTTATTTATGTCCCTGGCAGGCTGGAATATCTCTTTAAACAAAGGTGGTGGGAGTCTTTGAGGAGACCCACATTTCCATGGAGACACTTCTGCTTATTTATTTCCCTTTCTAACAGATCTAGGGATAAGTAAGGCCAAGTTTAAGTAAAGACTTGGAGAAACCCGTTTATATCCACGCCAAGGCCACGCTTTTACGAAGGGATGAGTGATGTGGGCTGCCTCAGTTTGTGAGATGTCCAGCTTGAGACCCTGGTTTTGAGAAGGCTCTGAAAAAGTTGGACGAGCCAAAACTGAGGCACCCACGAACAGGAATCACTTTCCTAAATCTTCACTAAGAACACAATAGCTATGATAATAGACACATCACTCTAAAACCTGCAGCAGCAGATAGAAATAGCCCATAGTTACAAGACATTTACGATGATGTGCGAGAACAGACTGATTTTTATGATTTGAGAGTCAGCTCGATGCAAGCTTAAAAGAATGTGTTGCCTGTCACTTGTTGAAATAAAGCAGGTGCAGACAAAGATTGCAGAAAAATGCTCCACTTTGAATTTGCTTCATGAAATAAAATGTTTCATAGCAAAGCAAGCGAGCGAACATAACCCACAAACAATGTGTAACAGCATATTTGACCAGGAACCTGACCTAAAATTTAGTAATGGTGACGTCAGACTTATAGATGACCCAACTAATTTTTTTTTTTTTTTTGGGCATGGAGTCTCATTTGTTTCCTTTCCACAAAGCCCATGTCTTCATGTCCATTTCAGAGGCCGTCAGACCAAACATATGGATAATTCCCTAATTCAGGACCTGAGTATGAAAGTGTACAGAATCAAAAAGGGAGTCTTAAGCAAACAGCTGCCAACCTTGACACCAACAAGCAGGAGTTAATAAAACAATTGTGTGAAAGCCCTGAACAGAAACTTGCACGCCAAGACTGGCTGTTTCAGAAGAATGGTGGAAAATCAGCAAAAAAGGTAGAGAATGTCACAGTGATTCGGGGAGTAGAGGAAATAAGGCTTAAACATTTGGAATTCCAAAATGGAAACTTGGGATGAACCAATGAATGGCTGCCTGGTGAAATAAAGGGAAGATCTCTGCAGATTTCTGAATACCAGAAATCTTTTGAAAAAGGGGATTGATTAGAGATGGGAAACTAACATCTGAAATTCAAAGGTGCTTAAAACAGCTGCAGAGCAAGCTAATCTCTGAGCAACAACATGAAGAGAAAAATTTCAAGGATTCAAGTTAAGGCCCATGTTGTAAGTGTAATGCCAAAAGTTTGAACCAAACCTGGGACCTCTGAAGCTTGGTGCATGAGCCTCTATCACTTGAGATAAAAGCTAGCTGGCTACTAGCTAAAGCAATAGAAGAGACTCTGTAAGGAGTTGCAGGTTGGTGTGTCAACACAGCACAGTTATTTTGAAATAACAGCCATTATTTTGAAATAACTATGCTAGCATCTAAATTTGAAGTAGCAGTTGACTTATTGCAAAATAGGTAAACCTCATTTCATGAGGAATAGCACCTACCACTGTCTTCAAAATAGCAGTGCTATTTTGAGAGCAGTATTCTGGTTCCTCTCATCATTTAAGGGGTAGCGGAAACTTCGTAATAGCTGCTTATTTCAAACTTTGGTGCCATGTGGATGGCACCAAGTTTGAAATAACTTGAAGTAACTTAAGTCATTTGCATTGCATAAATTGCGTAAATTATTTTGAGTTACAGCTACAGTGTAGCTGTAGCCACACGGAACAGAGCCTATTTTGAAATGTCATAGTGCATCCAATGGCTCTATTTTGAAATGGGCTCTATGGCCGCATTTACACTGGCCCCTCCCTTTCAAAAGGGACACGCAAATGCGCCTGGTCAAAATGCAAATGAGGTGTGGGTTTGCCTATTCATGCCTCATTTGCATAATGGTGGCCACTCGCATTCAGAAAGCGCTGCTCTTGAAACACAAAACAGCCATGTATACGGGGTTTGTTTGAAAGCAAGCCCCACTTTCAAAAGCACCTTGTCTTCCTGAAAAAAAATTGAGGGGTGCTTTCGAAAGTGGGGTTTCTTTTCGAAAGAACCGCATCTATACAGCTGTTTTGTGTTGTGAAAGCAGCACTTTTAGACGTGAGCGGCTGTCATTATGCAAATGCGGTGCTGAACACGCAAATCCATACCTCAGTTGCATTTTTGACCTGGTGGGTTTGCATGCCCCTTTCAAAAGGGAGGGGCCAGTGTAGACGTAGACTTTGCGTACATGACGTATTTCAAAATAGCTAAGTGCTTTCTTATTTTGAAATAAGCCATTTAGGAATAGCTGTTGTGGAATAGCTTATTCTGGAATAAGGCTGCTGTGTAGACATACCCTAAGTGGACTAAGTCTCTCCCTATGTGGAACAGTGACACCCAGTAGGGATGTTTGGTTATTGAAGGATCTGAGCAAATCTGGGAGCTGAGGAAAAATGCTATAATCCAACTGAGAGGAGAATTGGAAAAATTCAGTGCAGGAGAGAGCACTGTTGAGACTGGAAACATAATGCATCACCAGAGTTTAAAGGAAGGGTTAGCAGTAAACACGTGACCTGGAGATCCGGGCTCTCAGCCTACTTTGCACTAAGTGTTTGGATTTCCTATAGGCTGCGTCTACACTAGCCCCCTCCTTTCAGAAGGGGCCTGGTAATGAGGGATTTTGGCAGATGCTAATGAGACACTGCCATGAATATGCAGCACCTCATTAGCATAATGGCAGCTATGCATGATTTGAAAGTGCCATTTTTGAAACTCACACTGCTCATGTAGATGGGAGCCTTTCAAAAGGAGCTCCCCCGGACTTTGAAAACCCCTTCTTCCTAAAACCAAATGGGAAGAAGGGGCTTTTGAAATTGGGGGCCCTTTTGAAAGGCCCCATCTACACAGGCGATGTGCATTTCAAAAGCAGCACTTTTGAATTGTGCACAGCTGCCATTATACTAATGAGGCACTGCATATTCATGGCAGTGTCTAATTAGCATCTGCTGAAATCCCTTATTACCATGCCCCTCTCTGAAAGGAGGGGGCTACCGTAGACGTGGCCATAGAGAGAGGTTTTCAAAACTATTTCACTCCTGTTTAGGCAGACAAAGGAAGCGATGCATCTTTCTGAAGTTCTCTGGTCCCACCTATTCTCACTGGGAATAGGTGCTAGTGAGTGCTGAGCATGTAGTGTGGCCATTAATCTTTGTTGCCTCAGTTTTTGGCCCAGCTATAGAAAGTAATTAGCTGCTTAACAGAGGTGTTGTGAGGCTAAAACACTGCATGCGTGTGAAGTGTGTAGACACCTGCTGAGTGAAGGTGCTAGAGAAGGACAAAGTGTCACAAGGTGGACTGACTCTCTTGAAATCCTTTTATAATATGCCTTGCTCTCCAGCCTTAATCACCGATTCCTGTTTGGAAGCAGTGGAAACAAAAGTGATGATTCTATGGGTGTTCCAGGGTTAAAGCACTCACTGAAAAAACAGAGTGCTCAGCACCCACAAGCCACCAACAAGTGGCAGAAGCACATGTATGGTATGCAGGGAAACCAGAAGGTGGAAAACACTCAGACGACCAAAAAAAGAAACAAACAAAAAATCTCCTAGGGCTTGGTCTACCCTAGGAGATTAGTTTGAATTTAGGGGACTTACATCACATTTAGAAGGAATCAATACACACCACTAGGTTTGTTCTGTTGATTTTAGGGGCTTCTAAGGTTGACTTTGTAACTCCTGCTTTTCATGAGGAGTAACACCAAATTTGACCTTGTATGGTTGACCTTAGGATAGTGCAGATGGAGCACTGTGAAATTTGACATTCTTAGCCTCCTGGATGTGTCCAACAGTACCCCAATGTGACCACTCTGGCCATCACATTCTGCTCCACTACTCTCTAGGTGTGCAGGAAGGAGCCCAAGAAAATCTGAATGTCATTTCCTGTTTGGCCAGCATTGCAAACATAGCAGGCAGCATGCTTTAGCAGTACATCTGGCAATGAATTCCCAGGGTTGTAGACAAGCTCTAGCATGGAGTGTGCAGGAGATCCAGAACCTCATTGCTGTGTGGAGGGATGAATCTGTGCTGGGAAACCTACGAAGCAGCAAAAGAAACACAGACGTGAACGCCAAGATCTCACAGGGCTTGGAGGGAAAAGGGTACATCAGGTAAGCCCATCAGTGCTGTGTGAAAATAAAGGAGCTCAGGCAAACATACTATAAAACAAAGGAAGCAAACAGATGTTCTGGGTCACCACCACAAACACGCTGCTGCTATGAGCAGCTGCATGGGACACTAGGGAGTGACCCAACCACTGTCCGCACACAGTCTGTGGGTACCTCCAAAGAGATTCTTTTGAAAGCCTCTGGCAACAGCAAGGAGAACACAGATGAGGAAGAAAATGAGGACAATGGTCAGCAGGTGAATGGAGCAGCTGATCTCACTGACAGCCAGGAGATTTTTTGTAATGTTGGATCTCATCCCTTCTTCCCAGAGCATTTCGCAGCCAGACGCTGATGGCAGAGAGGGCACATCTGGTGAGTTCCCATTTTTAATGATGCTACAAGTGGGCTAAGAGAATTGGGTGGAGGTGCTGTACCTACAAAACCTGGGGCTCCCGGAACAGCTTGTCAATGTGTTTGGGGATGGAGTGCCAATCCTCCTTGCACATCTCCATGAAGCTCTCAGACAGATACTCCTCAGTTCTTCTCACAGAGTTTTTGGGAAGGCCTGCCTTATTCTGGCCTCCTTGATAGGATACCTTTCCATGCCAAACCACCAGTAAGTAATCTGGAGTCATGACACCACAGTGCAATGCAGCATAACAACTGGCGTTGTGCCCACGCTGGGTCAGCATCCTTTCCTTAACAATGTTTCTTATTCTAAGCAGACTAATATATCTTTTTGCAACATAGAGGAAGCAAAAGAAGGAGCATTAAGCCAGTATATGATAGCACAAGATGCTTTGCCATGCCTGGACCACCTCTCTCCCTTCCTCAGGCTGCTGGGAGGAAGGGCAACATTCACTGTCCCAGCAGAGGAGGAGGAGGAGGAGTAGTAGTAGTAGGCATCCTTCAGTCTGCATAGACTATGGATCGCGCCCTTTATAGTTTCAATTGAGGACTCCACACCAGAAGTAAAAGACAAGTTCTATGATGTGCTTAGTGCTGCTGTAGCGCAAATACCTGCTCGTGAACAACTGTACATCTTGGGTGACTTCAATGCAAGAGTTGGAGCTGATTGGGCCTCATGGCCTTCCTGCTTAGGACACTTCGGTGTAGGAAAAATGAATTACAATGGACAGCGTCTCCTTGAACTGTGCACGTACCACAATCTGTGCATCACAAACACATTCTTCCAAACGAAGCCACTGCACAGAGTGTCGTGGAGACACCCACGCTCGAAGCACTGCCATCAACTAGACATGGTCATCACTAGGCGTAATAACCTCAAAAATGTCCTTCTGACATGCAGCTATCATAGTGCTGACTGTGATACAGATCACTCGCTGGTTTGTTCCAAGCTCAAGCTGAGACCCAAGAAGCTGTACCACTCTAAACCTGCTGGAAGGCCCTGCATTGACGTCAGAAAGATAGCAAACTCGGAGAAAGCCGAAAAGTTCAGAGAGACCCTCCAGGAAAATCTGCGCAGCGGCCCTGGGGGCGCCAATGCGACATCCAAATGGCAACATCTGAAGGATACAGTTTACAACACGGCCTTGTTGGTGTTTGGAAGAAGAGCTAGAAACACGAACGACTGGTTTGAAGCTAACTCCAATGAGATGATTCCAGTCATTGAAAAGAAGCGCGCTGCACTCCTGGAGTACAAACGCTCACCAAGCCAGAGTGCTCAGCAAGCACTTAGAGCAGCCAGAAGAACAGTACAGCAGACAGCCAGGTGCTGTGCCAACAACCACTGGCTCCAGCTATGCAGCAGCATCCAGACCTGTGCCGACTTTGGTAATCTCAGAGGAATGTACGAGGGTATGAAGAAGGCATTAGGACCCACCCAGAACAAGATGGCACCTCTGAAATCCAAATCTGGTGAAGTCATCGCTGACAAAGCCAAACAGGTGGAGCGCTGGGTTGAGCACTACTCCGAGCTGTACTCACGCGAGAACGTTGTGGTTGTCCCAGCAGAATGGGATGTAGAAATATGCCATGACTGCAGGAGAGACAAAGCCCTGACAGCACAACCATGCTATCATGGCTGTCCCTTCTCCCCCACTGCCCGGCAACCTCCCTGTCTTTCCATGGGCCCCTGGAGGGAAGGCAAAGGCTCAATGCCCCAGCAAAGGGGAAGAAGCATATGGTGACTGCCCCAGCCCCTGCTTCCCCGGGCCCAACTACCTGCAGCATGCATAACTGCAGGAACTGCTTTTGCAACCATAGGCTTGGAAGCATGCCCCCAGTCTGTGCTTTACCATGGATGAAAGTGAGCCAAGCCAAGGAGGTCCCTTAAGATCTCTGTGTAGTGTCTGCTGCACAGAGGAAGCTTAAAAGCCAAAATTTCTCCTTGCACAGAAAACGTCCCTGTTGTGTCACAGAGAGGTTCTTTCATGAGGTTCCTTTGTGTGTTGTGTGGCAGGGCCAGGGTGGAGGGCCCCTCAGAGGGAGCCCAAACAGGCAGAAGGGCCTGCGTGGCAATCACAGGCAGCTGGGTGGGAGATGGCTCAGCCTAACTGAGGCCAGCTGGCCCCAGTGACTGGTCTAATAAGAGGCCTTTAAACTCTACACAGTGGGAAGGGTGGAGAGTGAGTGAGAGGTAAGGAGACCAGAAGCAGTGAGAGAAAGCAGGCTGGAAAGGAGCAGGACAGGAACACCAGGAACTGCAGAGGGAGACAGAGGAGCTGCATCAGATTGAGAGAGGGACTTGTTACAGCTGCAGCCTGAAGAAGGTACTGGGGGGAATTGTCTGGGGAAGTGGCCCAGCGAGAAAAGCTGTTACACCAAGGGCTAAGGGAGTTGGCCCTTCCCACTAACAGCCACATAGGCTCCCTGAGCCAGAACCCAGCATGGGTGGGTGGGGGCTAGGTTCCCCCCAGACCACCCCTTCCCCTGGTGAGGGCAACTGGGCCCTTGAGTGGGCCCAATGGACTGGGTATAGGCCTGAGGCCCAGGAATAGGGCTGACTTTGTCACAGTTGTTAATCTTCTCTCATGTGCAGTTAATGTCTGGCCTTCACTTATGTTTTAGTGCAACGTGCTCAAAAGCAGGCTTTTTGACCACTGCTCACTCTCTCCCCCAGCTGTTAAAACTGGCATAGATCCACAGGAGAAAACAAATGAGGGGCAAGACCTGTTCATAGAGCACATGGAAACTACCCACAAGGACAGGGCACAGTTAAATGCGTGGAGGAGAACCACTCTGGAGGAGACACAACTGGGATTGGGATGAAAGGACAGCCCTAAGATAGCACAAACTGGAGACCCAGGAGGAGATGGTGCAACTGATGAGGCGGCAAACAGAGCTCTGGCAGTGCCTGATAGAAGATCACAGAGCCCCACTGCAGTCTGTGGTGAACCACAGGCCCTTCTCACCATGTTTCCTAAACTCCCCTCATCAGCATCCCAGAATGAAGAGAGAAAATTCAAGAGCTGCCTTGCATTCCACTCCCAGGGGCTCTTCTGCAAGCACAAGGCTGGCATTCCACCATCTGTGATGCAAAATGCCCTTGCTTACCCACTCCCAAAGCTTCTGCCATGAACTCCATTAGTGTCCCCTGAATAAAAACGATTAAGTTCATGAAATCAGCATCTTTTGTTGCTTGTGCTGCATGGGGAGAGGAGCGTGTGGGGGCTTACAGGCTTTACAGGCAAGCACACTGGCTGCTCATAATTACTGGCCAGATTATCTGCCTCAGCCCTCCAGCCTAGCATGAAATTTTCCCTGTTACTCTCACATAAATTATGAAGCACACAGCAGGCTGCCCCCACAAGGGGAATGTTGCCTTCACTGAGGTCAGACTGAGTCAGGAGCTCCTGAACCTGGCTTTTAAATGGCCAAAGGCACATTCTACTACCATTCTGCCCTTGCTGAGCCTGTAGCTGGACTGCTCCTTACTGTGGTCCAGGCTACCTATCTACGGCTTCATGAGCCAAGAGAACAAGGGGTAAGCTGGACCACCCGGGATCACTAGTGGCATCTCCAGTGATGATTTTCTGGTGTCAGAAGAAAGTCCCATTCTGCAGCTTTCTGAACAGACTGGAGTTCCTAAGGATGTGTGCGTCATGCACCTTTCCCAACCATTCCATGTTGGTGTCAGTGAAACATCCTGTGTGACCCACCAACACCTGCAACGCCATGGAGAAGTACCCCTTGCAGTTTATGTACGGTGAGGCCAGGTGGCCCAGTGCCGGGATGGGGATGTGCATTCCATCTGTTGCCCCTTCACAGTTAGGGAACTCCACCACAAGGAAACTGTCCACTATGCCCTACACCTTTCCCAGAGTGACTCTTTTGTAACAGAAGGGTATTAATTACTTTGGCTACCTGGATGACGGCAGCCCCCACTGTAGATTTGCCCGCTCCAATTGATTGCCCACTAACTGGTAGCTGTCTGTTGTTGCAAGCTTCCACAGAGCTATTGGCGCACGTTCCTGAACTGTCAGCGCTTGTCTCGTTTTGATCTCCCGGTGCTTCAGGGAGGAAGAAAGCAATCTGCAAAGTTCCATGGAAGTAGCCTTATGCATAGGGCAGTTTTATAGCAACTGCTGATCATCTTCTACCTGCTGAACAACGTGGTCCCACTAGTCTGAGCTCATTTCACAGGACCAGAACCAGCACTCCACAGTGTACAAAGCATCAAGTGCAACCAGTATTTCTCCTTTCCAGTGTCTCCCTTTGATATATGTCCGTGTCCTCCTTGGAGTCTTCATTGCTGTCATGGCTGTTTAGGCTCTAAATATATTGCAGCATAATGCGCAAGGTGCTCATGATTCTTAACACAACTGTGTTCAGCTGTATGGGTTCCATTATAGCCTTGTAATGGCATCTGCATGGGTATGAAGGAAGGACAAGAAAACACTTTGTGCTATTGCTTTCCAAAGGGAAAGGGAGAAGAGACACCCAGAATGACCCACAGCACATTTTTGTCCCATCACAGACTGGCCCAGAAACCCACAATGCAATGGGACAGCAGGAACTGTGGGGCAGGTACCCACAATGCATTGCTGACAAAGTAGAGCCTAGCAATGCTAATGGGGGACACACTCCATTGACTCTACGTACCAGTGTGGGCATGCACCTTCGACTTTACAAAATCAGGTGCAGAAAACAGAGCTTAACAAATTAGACCTAATTTCACAGTGCAGACATACACTCAGCCAGGTGGATGGGTGTTCTGAGCAGAAAGCGTCTCATTAATGTATCTATCAACCTTGATTAATATTTTTGGTTCTCTGTGCCTTAAATATAGAGTCTGTTCTGGTATGGCTATGGGCTGAAGAAGTGGGTCTGTCCCATGAAAGCTCACCTAATAAATTATTTTGTTAGTCTTTAAAGTGCTACTTTACTGCTTTTTCTGTTTTGATAGTGTGTAGACTAGCAGGCTTTCTCTCTGTTATTAATGATGAGGTTAGTGCTTCAGTTCTTGGTCTGTAGTGCCTCCTGGTGGTTTTGTTTTAATCATGTAGTAAAGATTTTTTTTTTGGCCGCAGTTATCTGGCTTCCTCCTTCATTCGATCCTTTATTAAAGCTCCTATTAGATCTTCCTGTGAACTCTGGCGATTGTTCATGTCAGGATGAGATTGAAGGCAAAGTAGCCTGCTCTAGCAGGTAAAGCAATAGGAGACAGCTGAACTGAACAGCAGACCAAGCTGTGTGACCCTTGGCTAAATCGTTTCCCTGCCTTTATAAAAGCAGGAGCCTACTTACCGAGCTTCGGAAAGTGCTTGGATACACAGAACATATGGCACTGGCATCTCCCTGGCCAGTCCCTGCACTTAGGTCCCGGACAGGGAACCTGGAGAATGGCCTGTTGTCTCATGTGCTAGAAATTGCCCCTCAAGGCCAGTGTTCCCTCTAACTTTCCCAGCCATGTGCAGAATAAATGTTGTTGTATGTGCACAGGCATGTGTAGATGTGCACCACCATAGAAACACGGGTTTCTGGCTGTGGGTGCTCTGTTAACCATCTGGGCAGCAGCTGAATCTCTTCTAGGTGGCTGCAAAAGTGCTCAGTTTACAGGGAACAAAGCTCAGGGCTGAGACATCTTCAGGGGGGCTTGCATGGCGAAGCTTTTGCTCTGATGGTGTTCATGCTATTGATTCCTGTAACTATACAGACACTGGAAAGTCCGGTGACTTCACTCTTCATCCAGGACCTCACTCAGTTCTGGGACTTCACAAATAGCTTGCCTATGTTACCTTCCCCCTGTTTAATATTCATACCACTTAAGGCCAGAAAAGACAAAATCTGATGATTTAGCCTGAACGTCTACCCAGGCCATAGCTTGTGGGTGAGCTAGACGCATTCTTTAAGAAAGCCATCCAGTCTCAGACAGCATTTATTCTGGTTGACACCCAAATCCCTGTTTCTGCTTCTAAACTTAGGGATGTTAATGGTTAACCAGTTAACAGGTAAGCCTCCCTCTAAACAGGTGAAGATTACTAGTTTTAGTTCATCAGTGGGGGTTGGATCAGCTCCCCCCCCACCTGCTGCAGGCAAGGGGCGCTCCAGCCCTCTGGGACCCACCATGGGTGGCGGGGCGGGGGGGCACTCCAGCACAGCCAGAGCAGCTCCTGTCTTAGGCAGTCCTTCCCCATGCCAGCCACCCAGCATTTAAATGTGATTTTACATCTGTAGCTCAAATGTACAACATGTTATCTCCTGGCCTTGGCCTCTTCTGAGCACCGTATTGTTCTGGGGCTCAGGTCCTGCTCCCACTGCTCTCTCCCAGCCACCGATCTGTTCCATGGTGCCCCACAAGGGGGAGCTTAGTGACTTTCCTGCCCTCATTTCCGTGCGGTTGCCCTGAGAGTAGCGGAGCAGGAGGAGGTGGCGGAGAACAGCGTAAGTGTGAAGCATTACTTGTCTGGCCCTTTCCGAGGCAGTGGAGCGCTCACTCAGTTTAATAGGTTGCTTCACAGCAGAGGTGTGTAGCAGTTCCTGGGTTGCTGCTGTGGAGGGATTCCTGGAGCATTAGCTGGCTCTGAAAGGTCTACAGCCCTGAGCTGTTGAGAAGGAGGCAGTTGTAATCCCATGCAGGGCTCCAAGGCTGACTGGAGCAGCTGCCTCCCTCATCTAGCCTACAGCACCTGTGCCCTGGCCTGCATGAGAGAACCGGCGGAACGAGAGCCAAAGCAAGACTCTTCAGTAGCTTGGAGCTCAGAAGCTGACTCCCAGCTCCATGGGTAAGTCTAGGCAACACTTTGATCTACCACCACCCAGCTTGACTCACAAAGCTCCGGGTGGCACCTAGACTACTTCTGTTTCACGTCACACGGGTGGTATCAGCTGCTCGCGCTAAGGGCTTGTCTGCACTTGAAATGCTCAGCGGCTTGGTTGCAGCACTACAGTGTAGATGCTTCATATGCTGGCAGAAGGGCTAATCCAGAGGCAGTAGCTCAGTTGGTTACACTTTGGCTGGTTTAGCTATGTCTATGGGTGTGTAGGTGCGTGCATTTTTCACTGCATAGCTGTGCTCAGAGAGGTAGCTGTGCTGATGTAAGTTTTCTGCAGAGACCAGTTCTTAGCTGAGTCACCCCAGCCGCTTTCTATCTGTTTTTCATTGACGTCAGTGGGTCTATATACAAGTTGAGTACCAGTCTCTATAGGATATGTTTATGTATATGTACAGCACCTAGCACAAGGGAGCTATGATTTGCTTGGGCCTCTTGGCACTACAGTAATATAAATAACAAATTCTACTAGATACATAAATGCTCCAGGTCTGTAAAATCCAAGCCTGACCTGTTCCCTTCTGTGCCCTTTGCTTTGCTTTCCCAGGATTTCAGAACGATGCTGTCACATTTTGGGATGCAGGTCAGACCAGAGAGGCTGTCAACAAGTGTATAATAACCCTTCCAGCTGGGGGTGGGGGGGAGGGACAGCCAGCATATGCTTCATGTTCTGTGTGATGTGTTGCTCAAACACTTTGTATCCACAAGCCTTCCAGCATTATCATCACAGATGCCACCTTGTCCACCAGACTTCATTACTTTCACAGGTGGCTCCAATACACCCCTGGTCCAGAACTTTCCCAAACCTGCGCAGTCTGCAAACCTCAGCCCTCACTGGAACATTCAGAGGAATAGGAAGAGAGAAACCCAGTGATAACTGGACTTCACATGAACTGCACATCATACACTGCCCTGGAGTTGGTTAGACTGACAGAAGTAGATTAACCAAAGAAGAGAGGCTTGTAAGTGATTTCAGGTAGAAGAGAGTAAGTTTGAAATGTCTACAAGGAAATAAAAATACAACACGCTTCCTAGTGACTAAAACTTAGTAACATCCCACCTTATTTCAAGATGACTTTTTCCTCAACCAGGGTCTCCCAGGCAGGTGGCTGACTGGGCAGGCTCTCCCTGACAAGCCACAAATGCTGGTTTATTGGTTTTCCTAGGTGAAGGAGGTAACTGGAGGTTCTCTGCTCCTTTATAGCCCAATGAACTTTGTAATGGATTCGGCTGAAGGACACCTCTCAAAGAGGAAGTCATCTTGGAGTCTGGTACTGAAGGATTCACTGTAGTGTATATTTCCCCCTGCTGGTTTTAGCTCAAATGCAACAAATTGTGCTTTTTCCTGAGTCTCCTTGCCTTGTTAGTGTGTTGGCTCTGTTTGCTGCTTATATGTAAAATGAGGTAAACCCACTTGATTTTGTTTAGGTTTGACATCTTTAGCACTTTTACTTAGGCAGGACTGTTTGGATGTGACCATTTGCTAGTAATGTCCTACGAGGTGAAGGCATATTTTGTACAAAGATGAGTATGTAGAGGTGGATACAGGAGGTGCCCCATATCCAAAACCAGACCACAGCACAGTGACTGGCTTCCTAGTTCTGTCTAATTCTGGAGGTGAAAAGCTTGACTGGAGAAAGGAAGTGGGAATCAGCCAGGACTGTAAAGGGGACCAAGGCTGCAGCTGGAGGCCTAGTGCTCAGGGAGACGAGCAAACTTTAAGCCATGGAAGTCTTTACAGTGGGAGGTGTGTGGGGTAATGAGATGTAGGCCATGGTTGGGCAGAGGCTGTCCTTTGGTTTGATGCTTGAGCAGCACTTTTTGATGGCTGAAGGGGAGAGTTGAACACCCCCAAAACTTGGTTTGACTCCAGATGTGAAATTTCAAATGCATGCCCCCTCACTAGGGCGTGCCTGTAACACACCACCACGGAGAGACCAGGGTGGTTTTTAACTCAGCCTCACCTTTTGTAAACACTGCACCTTGGAGCCTGCCTGTCCCCTGGCCAGTGGGGCGATGAGAGGATTAGCAGCATCCTTTCTTCAACTCTGAAAACAGAATCTGTTTTGGGAGGTGCTGATCAGAAATCCAACCCATGTGACCAATCCAATGAAAGTGTTGGAGAAGGATAAGCCTTCCAGGGTAGGTAAGACCTGATTGTCTTATTCATTGGCCCTGTGCATGACAATGTAAAAAAAAAAAAAAAAAAAAAAAAGCAAAGCATATAAAACACCCCTTGGTGACAGCGTGGTGGGATTTTTTTTGAACGTATCTAGTAGAAGAACCCTGGGGTTATTTCATACTACAGTGTAACTAGGGCTTTGCTGGTTTCAGCTCCAAACATATTTGTGGGCCTCTCTAAGGGTACTGGGATATAATGGGGGAGTGGGGATTGGTTCCCAGAGTGAGGGACTGGATGGGAGCAAAGGAGCTCAGTGCTCTGGGGACTGCCTGACTGTGCTGAACCCAGCACGAGGGCGCTATTTACAAACTGGCAGCCACCAGACAGACAGACAGACAGACAGACAATGGCTAGTCTGGCCTTGCACTGCCATCCCCTTGGGGGTGGGCCTGCAGTGTGAACACATCACCCCCTTGTTCAATATTCCCCCACCCCCCAGTGCGCAGCACCACCCACCCCCCTCATCCCAGTGCTCCCCACTGTACCTGCACACTGCCCTGTGTGCCATCTGTGCATTGCTCCATCACCCTCCCACCCAAAACCCTCCACAGAACTTCCTATACCCAGCACCACAAAACACACAAATGTCCCCTAGCCTCAGTGCCCCAGAAGCCCTCACTGCCCAGTGGCCCTCTCCACAGAGCCCCTAGAGACCCACTCCCCAGTGCCCTGCTCCCTGGCCACGCTTACCAAACCCTTCGGCAGGAGACCGTGTCTGATGTCCTGTGGGGTGGTGAGCCCTCTCCAGGTGAGAGAAACCCGCTGGCTGGAGCTGCTCACACAGCAAGGCCTGGGTGCTGGATTGCCTCAGGAGAAGCGCCAGACCCAGCTCTGTAGATAAATTAGACAGCTCTGTAATGGGGCATCCTTCTGTGTCCTGGTGCCACGTCGCCTGTACTGACTGTAACAGTTTAAAAATACAGTAGGTTGAATCTGGTCACTTATCCCAACCCGAGACCACTTAAGAAGCAACTGCATTATTATTCTTTCAACTCTGTAGTCTCTCTCTCTCAGCACACATTTTGCTGAAATGTTTATATCCATTTCCAGAGGCGAGCTTTTGAAACAAGTGATGCTACTTAGATTCCCCATGCAGTTCCAAGCAATGACTAGGATCTGAAAATAGCTAGGTGTTCCTGCTAAAATCAACAATAAAAATCTGTGTAACAGGTGCCACAAGTGCTTCCACAGTTATATGCTATTTTAAGTCTCAAGGAAATTTCTGTTTTCTTAGTACCTGTGGTGTGCTGTGAACAAATGCTACCTTTATAATAGTGAGCACTACAGTTTACATTAGCATTATTAGGTTTCAGAGTGAACACCCAACTGAGATGAATGATGGCTGTTTATAACTCTCCAAATTATCACTTTAGTTTGGAGGCTGCATTTAGAAAGTCTCCTTTGTAATTAGAAAGGGATGCCTTAATGATTTTATTTTTTTAAAGTGTGAAAGCTTATGAAAGTGAAAGCAGATGGAGCTGCATCCAGCACAAAGGTGCATGTTCCCAGATTCCTGTCCCTGCACCTCTCACCTTGTGCAGTTTGCTTTAGAGAGAGACTGCTCCAGGTTTGTAAAAGAAACACACACACACCTCATAGAGCTGGAAGGGACCTCAGGAGGTCAGTGAGTCCAGTCCCCCGCCCTCTTGGCAGGACCAAGCACCATAATAGGCAATTGTTGTTTTTGGTTAATCTATTTGCACCAGCTCAAAAATGGCTTCCTCAAAGGTTGAGCTCACAACCTTGGGTTTAGGAGGCTAGTGGTCAAACCAATGAGCTAGCCCTCCCCTCACCAATGTGCATGTGACCACAAGGATGAGAATACTGCACAATGAGTATTTCCAAAACTGTGCTCCAGGACCAATGGGTTGCATTGTCTTAGACTCTTGATGTGCAGAAGGCTAGTTGAGGGGAGGGACTGGTTGAGGCTGCATAGCAGTCTAGTCTGAGACCCTTCACAAGTGCCTGTCTCAAAGGCCCTGGCAAACTCGAGCTCAAACACTCAATGAGGGATACAAAATGCCAACCCACAAACATTTTTGTTTCTCTGATCCTCCCCTTGCTGCTTTCCAAACAAGCCATTTGCTAATAGGATTTAGATATGACATTGGCAAACAACAGGAATAATACAAAATTCATGTTACATTCTTATAGTCCGGTACACTCTATTCCTTCTTAAAGATTACAAAGAGGGTTACAGGAAATATTTTTATTATTTATTAGTGCAGGTTTAAGATCAGCCGTGACGTCTCTTTCCTAAATCTTTGGAGTGTTGCCTTAGACCAAAGGCTTTCGAGGACTCCTTCTGTTAGCGCGGAATTTGAATACCAATCTTTTCATGTGGTGTGTGGGCGTGTGTGAGGAGAGACCAGCCTGAGACTCAAATTCTGCAGCTGTTTCCCTTCCCTCTTTCCCTAGAGCCATATGGTTAGTAGCTGCCCACGCCGGATGCTTTCGTATGATAATATTTTAACTCCCAGCCCTTGTATTGAGTTTATTGAAGCCATTGATGGCAGAAAGCTCCTCCCACTGTGGGCAGGGCTCCTCCTCTGTCAGCCCTTCTTAAATACTTTTGGAAATACAGTGGTGTCACTATTCAGTGACAGGAGTGTGGCATGCAAAGTTCACAGCAATTCAGGCGAATCAGCAGAAGAAAATAGCACATGGGCTTGAAGAAGAGGTAAGTTGGCTCTCTCCTTATGGCTGTAAAGATGCTGGCTTGCTCCTTCAGACACATAGAACAATGTTCTTTCATGTCTACTTTAAATTTGGAAAGGGGAGTGAGGGGGCTTCTGATTTTTCCATTTACACTTTGAGTTCATTGGATGTGATCTGACAGCTAATGAGTGACCTGCCCTCTGCATGAATTGCAAGGAGAAACAATGCCCAGCAGAGCTAGAGAACAGAGGGGAACCAGTGACAAAGCTTTAGCTAGAGAGTGAATGGGTTATTTGGAAGCAGGAGGTTCTGTAAGATCCTAAAGTAGCCCCAAACTGACTTTTTGGAAATGAAAAGGGCCTAGGCTTCTTTACAACGGCAGCCCCAGTCAGCTCACCGGGTAGGAGGCAGGCAAATGCATAGAATCAAATTCTTCCTAACCTGTTGGGGAAACAAAGGGACGTGGCGAGAAACTTAAGGGATGGGTGGATTGTATGATTCAGTTGGAGGGGGAGGTTGAGGGGAGGGAGTTGGCACGGTGGAGCATCATAATGCATTGGATAAAAGACTGTTTCCATAGTAAAAAAAGAAGCAAGGGGAAGGGATAAGGAAAGAAAGGAAGGCAGGAGTCTGTCTTTTGATCAGCTTGCCCAGTGAGTGAGCAGGAATCTGACGCAGGAATAAATACTCCATTAACGTCCACGACTAGGTGTAAATCCTCAGGACTTCTAAAACCTAAAACTGGCGTGTGAAATGGACACGCAAGAATGTAACTTTCCCTACAATATCTGTACACAGTGTAACTTCTCTACCCTAGGTCTATCTGTTATATGAGTTTGGATGTCAAACTATTTCTTTCAAATGGATGTCTCAAAACTGCATAAATTCAACCCACCAAGCCAAATTCTGCTCTGTTGCACAGGTGTAGCATGGTAGTTAGAAAGTCTCCAGTGGCACTGCAACAAGTTTACATCCGTAACGGCTGAGAACAGAATTCAGCTGAGGATTTTGTTTGCTGCTTACTGTCTAACTAAGCAGACTTTATCTGAAGGCATATCTGAAGTACAAAATATGCTGAGACAAATCAATTTCAACCCTGCAACCTGTGGCACCAGGTCCTCACTGCTGTAGAGCACAAATATAGCTCTGGTATGTACCTCTGTTTGCTGGCCAATCCTACTTTCTCAAGTGAAAATTGATAAAGTCCTTTCCTTTGACTACAGTCCTCCAGGAATTTATCCACAAGGTGTAGGACACACCATGCAGGAAGGGAAGGTCAGAGAGGCATGGACAAGGAATGAATTTCCTACAGAGGCTCAAACATTTCTCAACTTGATATTTTTAATAAGTAAAAAGTGCAGTTACAGCTGAACTGAAATAGTTCATGGGAAGTTTGATTTTTCACTGAGTCTTTAAAAATTAAACATTCTCACTTTTTCAAATTTTTTCATCCCAATTGAAATTGCATGTGAGAATTAAAATCTTTATTATTATTATTTTTGTGGCAACGTAATTGGATTTTTTCTTTTGGATCAATTCAGCAATTTCTTTATGCCAGAGGAAAGGGCATATTTAGCTGGGCAGCCTGTTTTCTAAATATATGGGCAATAAATGAAGCCTCCGTCTACATAAACTCCTCAGCAAAGGTGTAAAGTTTAAAGAAAGATCGGCTCTCATTGTTATATGTGGAGTGGGTCTGAGGAGCTTGTGTGAGGAATTTGGGATTTTACGTGTCCCTTGGAGTTTGATGCTCCTAATGTGACTGAGATTTCATGCATGCTCCAGCCTCTCTGGATGTCTCTGAGCTGTCATCTCTCCCCTTCCTTTCTACCAGCATTGTCAAATGGGCTTTTTTTGCTTTAGCTCAGCCTCTGAACATCTGTCCCTAGGTTCCTGCTGCCGTGACTGAGGGTTGGAGCTTTGTTCTGTGCAAAGTCCAGTGGACAGGCCTTTAAGTGGGACTAAGTCAAAGCTGAGGTTAGGAAACCTTTCCTGTTGGGTCCCTGCCCAGCTCAGCTTCAACTACTTCATAGTCCAGAATGCTCTGGGGCAATATGCTCTACCCACCACTCCTGTGTAGGGGGTTGGATTTAGGAAGAAGGTGTTTTGCAGGAGTTGTCTCTTGAAGAGAATCATCCAGCTGGGTTCTGGATGGAGAGTGGAGTCCCTTTGGAGGGTCTGGGAACCATGCCCAGGATCCAGAGAAACAGTTCTGGGGCTGGTGTTCAGGAAGAGGAATAGGGAACAGAAGAGGAGCTGAAGAGGGAGGAGGGGACGAAGAAACTTCTGGAGTGTTTTGCCTGTGGCTGTGAGTTCAACTGTGGACTCCCAGGGAACCTGCTGCTTTGCAAAGACCAATACAATTCCATTGAGCTGGGTTTGATTTAAAAAGAATTTGCTGCCCTGGGAGGAGGGGCTGGTTGGGAGAAACCAGATGGGTGCCTGAGCAATTCTAGCCAAAGCTGGGTCTCTCAGAAGGAGGCTGCTCACTAACGTGGCGTGGTTGAGGTACCAAGTGATTTCTACCATGGTAGTAGGTGAAAGGTCATGAAGGGAAAACTGAGGCAGAACACCACAGCCCCCAGGCTTCCTAGCAGGGGTTGCGCTGAGATTGAGAATCTTGTAAGAGGTTTATGATGACCCTTCATGGGGTCGCAAAGAAGACTGTAGAGTCTGGCTCCGGGTGTGCCGCACATTGAAGATGACTTTGGAACTGATTTTCTATAGCTCCTCTGCCAGCAGGAGAGCAGAAACTTGGTGTTTTTGCTATATTTCAGTCTTGCATCCCCACTGGGAGTGGGGAGGCAGCGGTGGGGGGTGGGGCGGAAAGCTTGTTGCCTCAATCCATTTAATGCATTCACCTGATAATGGCTTTGTGGCCTTTACTCCTGTATGCCAAGCTGTATGGGATTAGCAGTCCTCCTGTGTCATTTACCTTGAAAGCTTTTTGGGCCCACTCTGCATATCAGACCCTGTGCCCTATCTGCTGTTGCTGTGGGGAGCTGGTGGGGAGAGGAAGGCCTTGTAGTGATAGATTAACCCAGCATGTATGTAACAATCTTGGGCTTCCTCAAATAAACCAATGAAGGAAAGAATAAAACTTGAATAACCCAAATAGGAGAATGTCTCTGAGTGAACTGCTGTGTGCAGCCTTGTGCAAGGGTTAGGGAGGCTCATTGTGATGATCACGGGAACGCTGCCACCTCCTCTGCTGAGAAGTTTCTTTCCAGCTGGCCAAATCACTTGTCCTACAGAGGACTGACATTAGTAGGAGCAGCTCCTTTCCACCTGCCTTCAGCCAAATCGCTCCACAAACTCTCAGGCTTGCAGCACAAACCAATGCCCAGCCTACAAATCCACCTCCTTTTTTCCATCTGACTCCATGTAGCCCTACATCCTAGAATCCTTTATGGCTCTGTGGGATATGGTGGGGGTAGTGGGACACTTTTTGGCCATCCTCTGGGTTGCGAATTGAAAGAAGTAGGTCGCAGATTGAAAGATATCTGCCCGTTGACTCTGGTACTCCACCAAAATCATAAGAGTAAGCAGAGTCGACAGGAGAGCACTCAGCAGTTGATTTATTGTGCCTGTACTTTGTTTTTCAGTGCTACCCTAGTATCCTAGGGCTGGAGGAGACCTCAGGAGGTCACTGAGTCTAACCCCCTGCCCAAAGCAGGATCAACCCTAACTAAATCATCCCAGCCAGGACTTAAAAACCTCTAGGGATGGAGAGACCACCACCTCTGTAGGTAATGCATTCCAGTACTTCACAATTGTGCTATGCACAATCATTAACCATGCTAATTAGGAGGGTGTAGATTACGGGTAGAGCAGTGACTGTTCAGCTGTTTCCACTCTCCTCTTCAGGGAGTGGTGGGCACTCAGCACAGATACAGAGTTGAGGCACATGAACTGAGAACCTTTTGGGTACTGGATGAAATCCTTTCTTGAAAGGTGTTCTTATCACAGCTGCTATGCCTGTGTGCTGCCAACCCTTCTCCCCCATGCTGCTGTCCAGCCCTGGCTGGTTGCTGGGGACAAAGCACAGCTTAGTCATTCAGAGCTGGTATGTGCTGAATTGCGCAAAGCTGGAGTTATTATAAAAGCATTTTTTTTCCTTAGGAGGATTCCCTGAATTTTTCCTGCCAAGGCTCTATTGCACTCACACAGTTCCCTGCAAAATATGGATGGGCCTTTCGTCTTACCCCCATTGTCTTTTAGAATGGCAACTCTTACTGCTCCTAGAAAACAAAGGGCATGCTGGTGAGAAAAACCCTTTAATAGGATCAAAAAAAGAACAAGATAATTTCATGGAGAATAGGTCCATCAATAACTATTAACCAGCATGGACAGGGATGGTGTCCCTAGCCATTGTGAGATTTAGAAACTTCTATTAAACACAGCAAGCCTGGGTCTGGTCTCAGCCAGACCAGTGTACAGCAGGAGTAACTTCCCTTTAACCAGGAAAATGATAGTGGTGTAGAAATGAGATGAGAATCAGGCCCCTTTACAGTTGGGGGGAAATTTGCAAATTAAACAAAATTACTCAAGATCATCAATGCAAAGCAGGGGGTGAAGAGTTACAAGGGGATCTGACAAAACTGGGTGAGTGGGCCAAAAATGGCAGATGAAAGTCAATGTTGTTGAATGCAAAGTAGTGTGTGGTGAAAAACACAGTCCTAACTCTACATATAAAATGAGCGGGACTAAATTGGCTGGTACCACTTGTGCAAGAGATTTTGGAATCATCCTAGGTAGTTCTCTGAATACAGACCCTCAATGTGCAGCCGCAGCCAAAAAAGCTGACACCGGTTGGAACCATTAGGGAAAATGAAAACAGGAAATATTGTGCTGCTATATAAATCCGTCCTATGTTTGTAGGTGGAATGCTGCGTGCAGTTCTGCTTGCCCCATCTCAACAAAGAGATATTTTAAAACTGGAAAAGCACAGAGAAGGGCCTCAGAAATGATGAGGGGTATGGAGCAGCTTCCATCTCAGGAGAAATTAAAAAGCTGGGGACTGTTCTGTTTAGGAAAGAGGTGAAAGAGGAGGGATATGATAGAGATCTATAGAATGATGAATGGTGTGGAGAGAGTGAATAGGGAAGTGGACAGAACCTGACAGCTCAGGAAAGAACAGGCCGGCTTCCAAAGTGAGAGATCTCGTGCTGACCGAATAGCAACTCTCAGCGTGATCATAGTAGTTGCTTGAGTGAATCGTTGCTCCCTCATGCATAACCTCCACATACTTCAAAAAAGCCTTCGGCAGCATTGGTAGGGACACTTTGACTGCGTCTACACTATAGTTCTGTTTCGAAAGAATGGCTTTCGAAAGAGGACATCGAAAGATGCTCTTTCGAAATGGAGCGGCCTCACACCAGTGGGGACTGAAGGTTCGGTCTGTTCTTTTGAGATGCCTCCAGCACAATTTCAAAAGAGAGTATCCACACGTCAGGGCACTCTTTCCAAAGAGCAGGGGCAGGAAGTGCCACGGGCAGGGTCGAATGGTGGACAAGCCCTTCTGGGGCCACCCCCCGCCGTCCCCTTAAAGTCCCCGTCCCCCCTGTACCTCAGTCTGCACATGCCAAGGGCCAGCAGCCCTGTCCCCAGGCAGACCAAGAGCGAGAGAGATCGTAGGTGGCATCACAGGCCCCCAGGGACCCTGAGCAGCACTGCCCCTTCATCGCAGCCGTGGCCAGCGCCCAGGCCATGGTCCTGGCCACCATGCTGCAGCAACTCCGGGTGGTCACCACACTAGCCACCCTCCTGGATGCCATCCTCAGGGCACAACGTCCCCAGCTGGTCCCCCGGGTCATCCACCACCTGTAGAGCTTCCCCACAAGCAGCGACTGCTGGGATCGGCTGGTGCTGGAGAACTGGGGTGACAACTGGCGGCTACAGAACTTCAGGATGACCAAGGGCACATTCCTGGAGCTGTGCCACTGGCTTGCCCCAGTGCTCCAGCACCAGGACACACACCTGTGGCCGGCTCCCCACCCCGCACAAAAGGGTGCCCATCGCCCTATGGAAGCTGGCCACCCCAGACAGTTACCAATCCATCGGACGCCAGTTCGGGGTGGGCAAAGCCACCGTCAGGGCAGTCCTCATTGAGGTAAGCTGTGCCCAGCTCACATCTAGACCACATGCGGGCTGCAGGAAGCAGCCTGGCTACAGGCACCGTTGGGAGAAGGGCAGGCACCCTGGGGACAGGGGTGAGGATGGGGATGGCCACGGGTGGGCAAGCCACACCCCACCCCATGCTCATGAATGCACGCCCCTATGCCCTGCAGGTTGTCCGGGTGACCAACAAGGTGCTCCTGAGGCAGCTGGTTCTCGTTGGAGACCTGGATGATGTCATCTGGGGATTCCAGGAGCTGGGCTTCCCCAACTGCTTTGGGGCCCTGGATGGCACCCACATCGCCATCCGGGCCCCAGAGCACAGCCTCAGGGCCAATGTGAATCGCAAGGGCTACCACCTGGTGGTCCTGCAGGCCCTGGTTGACACCAACGGCCTGTTCCAGGACATCTGCATGGGTTGGTCTGGCTGCGCCCACAATGAGAGGGTCTTCTGGGGGCTGGACTTGATGGCTTTTTTAGGTGTCTTCCAGCTGTATTGTTCTATGAGTCTATGATTGATTCTGGAACTCAGGGCTGGGATATCGTATGACTGAGGGGACCTTCATCGCCTGGCAGGAGCTTCCCATTGGGGACACAACAGTGCTGCCCTGCATCGTGGTGGACGTGGCCTGCTGCCTGCAGGCCTGGCTGATGCAGCCCTACACCGGGCACACGCAGCCAAGCCAGGACCTTTTTAATGAGTGGCTGAACAGTGCCCGGAACACCTTGGAGTGGGCTTTTGGCCACTTCAAGGGGCATTGTAGATGCCTCTACACGAGGCTGGAGGTGGGCCTCCCCAACAGCCCAGCGGTGGTCAGTGCCTGGTGCACCCTCCATAACCTGGTGGAGGCAAAACATGAGCTCTACATGCAGGTGTGGGCTGCCGTCCAGGAGGACGGGGTGTGTGTGTAAGGGAGGCCCTGTGCCAGGCCTTTCAGCGGGAGCCATGGTAACCCCCCCCCCCACTCTGCATGCTCCCCGTCCTGCACCCTGCACACACACTCTCTCCCACCCACACATGCACACCCACCAGCACCCATGCAGTGAGGGGACAGGTTAAACCATGAAAATAAGCTATTTACTTTGAAGAACAGTGCCCCTCATCTTCTAGGGGGGAAACTGTATACATGTGGTGGGAGGGCAAGTGGGGAGAACTATTTACATGTGTGGGGGGAGGGTGGAAAGGGAGAACTATTTACATGGGAGGGAGGAGGGTGAAAAGGGGGAACTATTTACCTTGGAGTGGGGAGGGTGAATGGGGAGCTGGGGTGGGGGCCTCACCCCTCCAGGGGGCTCGCTGGCTGGGAGCCACATTGCCTGCACCCACCACTTTCTCCTCAGGTCTAGAGGCCCTGCCGGGGCTGGGCCAGGGCCGGGGCGGAGCTGGCAGAACAGACAGGTGGGGGGGGTGCAGCTTGGGCATGGCCCCCATGCCTGCGCTGGTCTTGGCCAGGGGGTGGGAGAGCTAGACCTCCAGCTGGCTGGCCCTGGCCAGCAGGGTGTGGGCCAGGTGGACAAGACTGGCTGGTGGGGGGTGGGGGTGGGGAGGGAGCAGGGCCTCAAGGTCGGCCTCCTTGGGGGGGTGGGGGTGAGGGAGGCTGGGGGATTGGGGCAGGGGGGAAAAACATTGCGGGGGGGGGGAACGCACAGGTGACGGGAGCATGGGGGATGGTGGAGAGGCGACAGGGGGCATGGGTGCGGGAGTGGCCCACGATGGAGCGGTGGCGGCAGGGGCCAAGTGGCCAACCACAGCCTGGGTGAGGACATCCAGGTCGGACTCCACCTGGTCCCATGCTTGCTGCTCCATGGCAAGCCACTCCTGCATGATGCCCGTCAGCTCCCTGAGGGCAGCCGTGTAGGCTGGGTGTCCTGCCTCCTCCTCCCCAGCCTGGCGGCATCGGCGGAGAGACCAGTGGTGGCCCCGTGTTGTCCCTGTCCGGGGCCTGGGCTGCTCCCCCTCCATGGTCGGGCTCCCCGGGCCCATCGTGGGGCTGGTCCGTCTGCCGGCCGCTGGAGCTGTGGAGACATAAGGGGAAAGGAACAGGCCACTAGTCCCAGTGAGGAGCCCCCTGACCCCACCCCCGACCCCAGCCACCCCATCCCGGCGGTCCTGCAGGGAGTGCATCCGGGGTTCCCCATCTGGGTTGCAGGAGCGTTGGCTCTCCCCTGTCCCCCTTGGTCCCTCTGCGGCCTGGCAGCGCCGCATAGTGCTGAGTGCCACATCGGCCTTGTGCGGCCACAGAGGTGGGGTTGTCTGGCCCTCCCACGCCATGGGGCTGATGTCCCCGTGGGTGGGCTGTGGCCACCCTGGGTGGGATTGCGCACCCTCTCCTTCAGCCCCGTGGCCTCCCGCTGGCACGGTACATACCTGTGGGTCCCTCCAGGAGCTTGGACAAGGCATGATCCGAGGGGACCAGGCTGGATGGGCCTGAGGGGACTTCGATGATGAGGGCTCCCTCGCTCGAGCCCTCGTCAATGCTGATGTCCGGGATCGATGGTGGCTGTCTGCAGGTGGCTGGAGGTCTGGGGCAGTCCTCCCCCTTAGTCTCCGGCTCCAATGCGGCGGGGGGGTCCACTGTGTCAAGGTACATGGCTGGGGGGTCCTGCCTCCTGGGGCCCGAGGAGGTGGTCGAAATCTTTAAAGTAAGGGCAGCTGGTGGGCGCTGCCCCTGACCGCCCAGCCATGTCCTGAGCCCAACTGTAGGCCTGCTGGAGCTCCTTCACGTTTGACCTCACCTGGTCTGGGGTCAGGGTGGAATGACCCCTGCCGGTGAGGCCCTTGGCAAGCCGCTCGAACATGGCTGCGTTTCGGCACCAGACCCCCATCTGCTGCAGGACCTCCTCATCCGCCCAGTTAATTTCAAAAGAGAGCCGTGTCAGTGTAGATGCTCCACAGCTTCTTCTGAAAGAACTCAGTCTTCTGATCCTAATTTCAAATGTACTTGCTAGTGTAGACACACCCTTGTGGAAACTGATGCAACGCCATGGCATCCCATCCAGAATTATTAACTTGATCCATTCAACGTATGAATACTCAGCATGCCAAGTTGTTTGCAATGATTTCTTGACAGAATCCTTCAGCATACTCTCAGGAGTGTGTCAAGGGTGCCTATTGTCTCCTTTAATGTTCTTGATCACAGTGGACTGGATTATGAGCAGGACAACAGTTGGCCATCAACAGGGCATTCAGTGGACACTTTTCAAATAGCAAGAGGCCATTGATTTTGCTGATGATGTCACCCTCCTTTCACACCAACATGAAAGCATGGCCAAAAAGGTCACAACATTAGACAAAACTGCCTTAATGACTGGACTGAGAATTAACAAGGGAAAGATCAAGACAATGAGGATCAACCAGTCCAACAACAATACCATAACACTGGGAGGGGATGACGTGGAAGACAAGGAGCAGTTCACCTACTTAGGGAGTATTATGGGCAGAGATGGAGGAATAGACAAGGATTTAAATGCCAGAGTAGGGAAAGCAACAGCTGCATTTAAGACTCTTTGTCCCATATGGTGTTCACAAATAATATCTGCGTGGATGAAACTGAGGATCTTCAACACAAATGTGAAGAGTGCGCTCTTGTACGGATGAGACCTAGCATACTAAACAATCTTCAGATCACAAGCTATGGACGTTCATAAACAGATGCCTGAGGGACATCCTTTGCACCAAAAGGCAAGACTTGGTCACAAATGAGGAGCTTTGGAACAGAGCAGGACAAGAACTCCTTGACATTCAAATCAAGAGAAGAAAGTGGGGATGGCTGGGCCACACTCTCAGAAAACCATCATCCAGCACAGCCCATCAAGTTCTCAAATGGAACCCTCAAGGAAAATATGAAAGTGGGAGACCTCAGACAACACGGAGAAGATCTACTAAGACTGAAGGACAACAACTGGGGTACTCCTGGAGTCTGCTAGAAGTTTTGTCCTGAGACAAAGTGGCGTGGAGGAGACTTGTAGATGACCTATGCTCCACCCAGAGTACAAGGCCTTAAGTCAAGTGAATCATTTATGCATTCACATAACATGAGAAACAGGGATCAGCCGGTGAAATCAGGAGTGACACATGGGGGGAGCAGGAGTGGTCAAAATAACAAGCTAAAGTGGGAGGGGCTGGCTTGGGGGACTAGTGGGGCCAGAGGGCCAGTGCTGGTCCCTCCTCTCAATATACTCACTGGGAGCAGGGGAGCTGGGAGACAGGGTGACAGGAGAGAGATCACTCAGTGTTCACCTGCTCTGTTCACTCCCTTGGGGGCACCTGGCACTGGCCACTGTCGAAAGAGAGGTCACTGGGCTACATGGACCTTTGGTTTGACCCAGTCTGGCCGTTCTTCTGTCCTTCTTACACAGGAAGCTTTCAGAGGCCTGCCTGCAGAGCAGCAAGGCACCCAGCTCTTACTGAAAGGGAGTTGTGGGGGTAAGCAGTTTAACTGCCCTTCGTGCCCAGGAAAATGCATCCCTCCAATATCCCAGCTGCTGCAGCACGACCTACAGTAATTCGTCAATGAGTGACTAAATAACTGCAGTGTGTGGGCTTGGGGGGACTTGACGTAAAAGTAGGCAGTGAGAATTTAACTAAATTTAACTGTGAAGCTTCATAAGATCATCCCAGGTTCCCTGCTTATCCAACATGTTATTAGGGGTCATTATTAATGGTACAATTCTGTCATCGAGGTCATGGATTCTGGAACTTTCTGGGGCAGGGTTGGAGCAGCTGTGAACCCCAGGGCCACCAAAGCAGTGGTCCCAAGGCTAATACAGCAGGCTGGGGTTGGGTCAGCTCCTTGGGGTCTTAAGCAGCTGCTGACAGTCAGCTGTAGGGCTGCTGGAGCAGCGATTCCCCCAGGCTGTTGGAGCAACTGGCTGGAGGTCAGTCCCAAGATGACAAAGTAGCACCTGGGTTGTGTCCTTTTGTCCCAGGGACACAGGACTGGCTGAAGCAGTGGCAGGAATCGAGCACAGGCCAGAGATCAGCCCAGGCTGTGCTCTGCCTGTTTGCAGGCCTCCCTCCACCCTGTGTGGATTTTTAATAAAAGTCAGGAACAAGGTGCATGCTGCCATGAATCTTTGTTCATTGACCACACATTCTGTCCCTGTTTTTAACTAAAAATACCTGTGGCGGAATCTTAACCTTGGTTATGATTGTGTTAGGTGTTTAAAAGCATCTCCTCATGGTGATATCTGGCTGAAGAAGAACTACTCTGCATGGACTCCCCCCGATGGATGTAATGACAGTCTGGACTTCTACTTAATATGTGTGTTAGTCTTTAAGGTGCTACAGGACTGCTTGATTCTTTTTGAAAGTTTCCTACCTCATTTTCCATGTTGCATGCTTGCATTTGACTCTTCTGTGAAGACATTATTATGTGAATTGCTGCAGCACTTAAGTTGCAGTCATGGAACTCTTCAGAGTCATGGCAAAACTCATCTGTGCTAGCTAGAGCATTCTTAGGGGCTGGGCAGAGACTCTGGAGTGAACTAAGGACCAGTCCATGAACCACTTTCCACCCCAGGCACTCTTGGGTGACCTGCTTTCTCTAACAACCACAGAACAGCCTGTAAATTTATAAACACAAAACAATTCCACAATCCTAGCAAATGAAACATTCCACTATACATGCAATTTTTCCCCCAGCCAGAGGATGAACAAAAAAACCACACGTGATGAATGTGACCAAGAGGCTTAGAGTGTGTGGTGGTGGTGAGTGTGATGTAAGAACAGTGCAGGATAGAACAGAAAATCATATAGCCCCATTGCAATGGTTCATGCTCACAAAGGACTGGAATGCAATTGAATCAAACTGAAACCTAGCCCTTGTGTAAGTCTTACAGCTGGTTGAACACTAGCTTTATTCAAAACAGCCATTTTGCCCTTGCAGTGTGGTGGGGGAGGTCTATTCTAGCCACTTGACATTCTTTCATAAACAGAATGATTTGTGCTTGTTTGTTGCCACATAAAAGCTAAAAGTATTTCTGTACAATCTGCCTCAAACGCTTAGTGCATTGACCCATGATCATTCCCAGCAAGCTTTCATTACTACCAACTGCAGAGCACTTTGGAGGAGAAAATGCTCCCTAAATTCTAATGGTTATTATTAAATGAGGCCTGTAACCAATCTTACACTGAATCATTCTCATGGACAAGATTCAGGAACAAATGAGCCCTAAACATGAGTGCCCGCTCGGCGAATTGCCTTAAAGAAGTGCAGAGGACTTGTGAGCTAATGTTAACATCTTTAAAACCTGGCCATGCCTCTGTGTCTACAACAGGCTGAACCCGAAATCTGATGTTGGGTGCCCAAGCTTATTGCTGTCACCCTTTGACTAGCAGGGACTTTTAAGGTTTGTCGAGTGAGGCATCCCAGAAGGGAAGAGTCTGTTTGGCTCAGGGCAAGGCACAGATTCCATGCAGGACCACGGTCTGTTCTGAGTGCTGGCATTAATGCAGGTCTCAGCTCAGTCAATAAAGGGCACACAATATGGTGGCGGGCACTTTGGCAGTGGTCCTGAGAAGCTGGTGTTGTACCTTGCTAAGATAATTGCTTATGCCAGGGACCTACCGAACTTTGATGTGAACCTCTGATCAGCAGACAGCAAGCTGGGAGGGTGACTTCCCAGAGGGTATCTCAGTTCAAAGACTGTGGGTGTAGCTGGCCATGTGGCATGGGGGCAGAATGGGTGTGTAGACAATGGCAGGTGATTTCCAAAGCAGAAGTGAATAGGAAAGGACAGGAAAATAGAGCCCCAGGGGATTTGTGGGAAGGCTTTGGAAGACTAGTTGCAGCAGTGTTAAGTAGAGTTTACACCAAAAGTGGGTGGGTTACAGCCAGCCTCAGACAAAGCAGAACCAGGCTTCCAGCTCACAGCCCCCAGTGAGCCAGATGGCCACCACTTACAGCACCAAACTCAGGTCAGAGACTTTTGTGTATGGTAGGTTAGGACAACACCTGGGTAGGAACCCAGATTAACTTGGCAGTGAAGACAGAAACCCCCCCTCCCCCGCAGACACTTCTGTCCAACCTTTTCAGATACAAAAGCTGAGACAGCAAAGTCTCCATCCCATGGCTGTTTGTTGTGTACATATTTGCATGGCAGGTCCACCCCATGCAGACACAAAGGTGAGTGGAAAGATGGCAGAGAGGCAAATCATTTGTCTGGTTCTCCATAGTCCAGTTTTGTTAAAACTTGCAGCCTGTTCATGCCCACCTCTTTCATACCCCTCTTTCCCTGAAGCAGAGGTTGGGCTTTCCTTTAATTAAGAAAGAGCTCTCCTCTGACGTCTGGTGACTTGCTGAGGGAAAGACCTAGAGGAGTTCTAGCAGATTGAGAGAAGTTGTTATTCCCCTTTATACGGCATTGGTGTGGCCACATCTGGAGTACTGCACCCAGTTCTGGGCACCCCAATAGAAAAAAGAGTGTGGCTACACTGCAGAGGGCAACCAAAATGATTAAAGGGCTGGAGCACGTGACCTATGAGGAGAGGCTGAGGGATTTGGGCTTATTTAGTTTGTGGAAGAGTGAGAGGCAATTTGGTAGCAGCCTTCAACTTCCTGAAGGGGAGTTCTAAAAGGGGTGGAGAGTGGCTGTTCTCAGTAGTGGCAGATGGCAGGACAAGGAGCAATGGTGTCAAGTTACAGCTGGGGAGGTCCAGGTTGGATATTAGAGAAAACTATTGTACTAGGAGGGTGGTGAAGCATGGGAATGCGTTACCTAGAGGTAAGGTGACCATCTATCCTGGTTTTACCAGGACAGTCGCTTATTTAAGCTCTCTCACAGGTCTCCCAACATTTTTTTAAGAAAATAGGCAAATTGCCCTGTATTTTGCAGGGCTTCTGATCCCTGGCATCCTGTGTCTTGGGGTGGCAGACTCTCCTGCCAGGGAGCTCCTTCATTGGGTGGCAGCCCTGTTCCACAGAGCTCTGCACCTTGTGACAGCAGCTCCTGCTGCAGGGGAGCTCCATTTACTGACTGAAGTCCTTGCAAAAAAAGGTCTCTTCCTCTGCAGGAAGAATAACAGTACCCCGACTGGGTGTGGGTGCTGTAAGCAGCAGACCTAGCACTCCCACTTTGGGAACTCCTTTAGCACAAACAGTAGCTGTTTTAACAAAAGTTGGCACTCCAGTATCACTGACAGGTCAAAGGTTCACTGTACAGATCCCAACCTCTCAGACAACAGTCAAGTCAGCAACACCTACTACCCCTACAGTTCAGAATGTTCTGATTAATCCTTCACTAATTGGATCAAAAAACATTCTTACTACTACCAATATGGTATCGTCACAGAATGCAGCCAGTGAGATAAATCCATTGAAAAGAAAGCATGAAGATGATGACAATTTGTAAAGGAATACAGTCCAGTCCCCATATATTTTCAGAGGTGTGATTCATATTGAGTCTGATGCTGAGTTGGAACTTGCCAAAATGTTCACAAATTGTGACAAAAACTGTGTAAATATTCAAATTGTGACAAAAACTGCCAGTGAACTCTAAAATGGGGCAGCTGCCTTGTTCCCCTGGTGCCCTACACTGAGAGGAGGTAGCTCCCACTGCCAGGGAGCCCCTCCATGAGTCAGCTGCCTTGTTCTCTGGCCTCCCACACCTCAGGGAAGCAGCTCCTGCTTCATTCCCTGGTCCCCACTGATGGGAGGCTTTGGAACACCCCTGCCTCACGAGAAGGTTCTGGAGGTCCCATCCTCCACTCCCCTTCATCCCGGGTAACTCCCCATTAGAGGCTGTAGAGCCCCCAACCATGCTGTCTCACCCCATTGCCAAAGTGGGACATGGGACAGCAGCTCCACCCCCATCCGTAGAAGCTGGTGGCCTGTATTTGCCATAGCACAATGTGGGCAACCTACCTAGAGAGGTGGTGGAATCTCCATCCTTAGAGGTTTTTAAGTCCCAGCTTGACAAAGTTCTGGCTGGCATGAGTGAGTTGGGGTTGGTCCTGTTTTGGGCAGGGGGGCTGGACTCAATCGCCTCTTGAGATCTCTTAGTATTTTATGATTCTATGAAAAGCCATCAGCAGCAGACCCTGTATGTGTAGACACACCAACGCTGCTTAAGTGCACGACACGATGGAACTGGATGCTAAAATGATCCAATCTGGATGGTTTGGAGTTACAAATCATTACAGTATTGCGGGTAATGAAACATCCTTACCTTATTGGATGAGTAAAGAGCAGAAGAGCTGTGCACAGCATGCCCCGATTGAGGGGGGTCACCCGAAATGGACCTGCACTTACTAAGTAGGGGGTTAAGTTGCCATATCCTACTGAAGGTGAGAGTGGATGGCAATAGCTAAACTTTCCTGGAGGTGCAGAGTCTATGGAAGGTGTTCTGGAGACACATTTATCTGCCTGTCCTCAGTATGTAAGGATGGAGAAGATTAGGCTCAGTTAAGAGTCTTGCTTCCCATTGGCAATTCCAAGAGCTGTCCTCACTATTGAATAACTCTTACCCCTTGTGTGGAAAGAGTGAAAGAAGGCACAGAAAATTCCCTAGTCATAAGGCTCCCTGCACTTGCTAAAATCACTGAGTGCTGGGTGAAGTGCTGGAACCTCAGCAAGTGATGTGGTGGTGGTGGCGGGGGCAAGGGCAGAAGCAAAGGTGTTGCTCAACACATCCACCCAACTTGCAGAAGATGTGTAAATCCCATGTGTGGATCTCTGAACTCTGGGTGTTTGCTAACAAGGGATAGTGAATTGTGAGCAGGACATTGAGAAGAGAGCAGGGAGTGGTGCATGAAAGGGACAGTCATCAGACTTTCTCACCACCAGTTGGAAAACTGAGGCAGAAGACACTGCAGGCTGCACTGTGACATGGGGTTTGCTTATGGTCACCTGGTTTTGAATGTGAGTGTGGTGTTTCCCCAGATTAATTATGGGGTTCCCTTTCCGTTCTAAAAGTTCTCTTTTCTTAAATACAGACTCTGTGCTTGCAAGGTGGAAGCATTACCACGGAGGCGCCCACTGGTGGTAGTAAGGTGTAAGGTTTTCCTGATCACTGGGTAGGAACTGGAGCACCAGCAAGAACTGGAGCACTTCGTGCAAGCACAGAGTCTGTGTTTAACAGAAGAGAATTTCTGTTTTGTACTGTTCAGAAGAACCTGTAGACATTCAACCTGGCCCTTGTTGCTGCTGAGGGCCCTTGGCAGAATGATACACTCTGGGTATACACTTTCCTCCAAGCCCTCTTGGAGGTGAAGCAGGTTGCCTGTACAGGCAGTTCTGGGTTCTCCTCTGATTTCGGTGTCTCACTTCCCATTACCTTGGCCCAAGAGTTTAAAATCTGGGCACCTAAGTTAGTTATCTCAGCTCCAGCCAAATAAGTGATTTTTTTTCAGAACTGCTGAGAGCACCCACGGCTCCTGGTGACTAATATCTGGTATTGTCTAACATCTAACGCCACAACCCTGTGTACTGTGCTGGTGTATTAGTAATGGCTGACAAAGCCGCTCCAACCCACCTACCAAATGTTGTAGCATATGAGGGTGTGTGTGTGGTGGGGAGGTGGGTTGGAATCCCTCGTAACAGAATGGTCAGCACGTCTTTAATTGAATTGTGCCCTCCTTTATATCCCTTTGACTCCATGAAGCTCAAGGGGCCCTCTGCACGGTCTGTATTAAAAAGAGAGGCAGGTTTTTCCTGTATACATTCAAATGGACCCTGTTCATAGTAAAGTCTACCTTTGTCTGTGTGGCTCAAGGGAGGGCTTTTGTTCCCCACTGGAACTATTTGTCTCCCTTTTTATCATCTCAGCTAAATAGCGGGAAACCAACAGTTCTGTTAAAAGGCCCATAATTAAAGGGAAGCTCACCTGGAATGGGTGACAGGGGATAGACCACTTGGGGAGTACCAGGTCTGTTCATTTTCTCTGGGACGCCTGGCATTGGCCACTGTCAGAAGACAAGATATTGGGCTAGATGGACCATTAGTCTGACTCATTATGGACATTCTTATGCTCACCTGTGAGCAAACAGTCTTTCCATGTCACGTATCAGAGCGGTAGCCGTGTTAGTCTGAATCTGCAAAAGCAACGAGGGGTCCTGTGGCACCTTATAGACTAACAGAAATGTTTGAGCATAAGCTCTCGTGGGCAAAGACCCACTTCGTCAGATGCAGGTGTCCTCACCAATGCTTTTGCAGTCTTTCCATGTGTGGAAGAAGATCAGACTCCAGAAGTGTGTATTGCCTTTCATGCCTCCATTTAGTGAATCGGCCTAACCTTTGCTTTCCTCGTGGTGCTGTTGCCTCAAGTTGTCCCAATGAACAGGTTCAGATTGTGCTGCCTCCCATGTGAACCATTCTGTCACAGTTTTGATGTAACCTTCGCCAGCAGAGATGGGCTTGATCTGGATGTAGTAGGTGATTAGGTGATCTGAAGAAGTGAGTCCACCCCACAAAAGCTCATCACCTAATAAATTATTTTGTTAGTCTTTAAAGTGCTACATTACAGTTTTTTTTGTTTAAAAAAGACAGTTATTGCCATATTTAATACCACCTGAGACTGTCAAACCAAGAGTTTTTTCCTTTCCTAAATTCTCCAGCTAAGGAGAGAGGGAACAAAGGATGGTGTTAAAATGGAAACCTTGTTTAACAGTTTACAGTCCGAATGTTTCAGCTGTTTTTCCTTTTCTGTAGCCTTAGTAAAAAGTTAAGAGGATGTCTAATCAGGCTGCTCTCTGTATACCCAACACCAGGAGTCCAAGTAGTCTGTTGAAATTAAAACAATACCCCTCTTACATCATGGCCTCTCCTCTGCACCTGCCTGGAAGAAAATGGCTTCTTCCTATCTTTTCTTAAAGCTTGTCATAAGTTCATTCTCCTCTGCTTGGTTGCTGTCATTCAATTTGATTTCAAATCATTCTGCTCTCTAGTCTTCTAGCTCCAAAACCTCAGTGTCTAATCACATCCCGGCCCACACAGTTGCGGGGAAAAAGGAGATGGGCTGATCTGGGACCTCCATTCAAAGGGCTTCTCCAATGCTTCTCCAGTCCCTAGAAAGAGGGAAACAAGGTGCCCACTACTTTTTTCCTACTGTCCTCTATTAAGTGACTCCATATAAATGATCTGGAGAAGGGGGTGAGCAGTGAGGTGGCAAAGTTTGCAGACGACACTAAACTGTTCAAGATAGTCAAGACAAAGGCAGACTGTGAAGAACTTCAAAAAGATCTCATCAAACTGAGTGATTGGACAACAAAATGGCACATGAAATTTAATGTGGATAAGTGTAAGGTAATGCGCATTGGAAAAAATAACCCCAACTGTACTTACGATATGATGGGGGCTAATTTAGCTATAACTAATCAGGAAAGAGGTCTTGGAGTTATCGTGGATAGTTCTTTGAAAACATCCATGCAGTGGGCAGAGGCGGTCAAAAAGGTAAATAGGATGTTAGGTATTATTAAAAAAGGGATAGAAAATAAGGCAAGGCGTATCTTACTGCCCCTATAGAAATCTATGGTACATCCACATATTGCATTCTGTGTACAGATGTGGTCTCCTCACCTAAAAAAAGACATCTGACACTGGAAAAGGTTCAGAAAAGGGCAATTAAAATGATTAGGGGCTTGGAACAGGTCCCATATGAGGACAGGCTAAAAACATTGGGAGTTTTCAGTTTAGAAAAGAGGAGACTGAGGAGGGACATGATAGAGGTATATACAATTATGACAGGTGTGGAGAGGGTGAATAAGAAGACATTATTTACTTGTGCTCATAATACAAGAACTAGAGGACACCAAATGGGTAGCAGGTTTAAAACTAATAAAAGAAAATCCTTTTTCACTCAGTGCATAGTTAACCTGTGGAACTTCTTGCCAAAGGAGACTGTGGAGTCTAGGACTATAACAGAATTTAAGAAAGAGCCATATAAATTCATTGAGGTTAGGGCCATAAAAGGCTATTAGCCAAGGGTAGGAATGGTATCCCTGGCATCTCAGTATCAGAGGCTGGAGATGGATGGCAGGAAACAAACTGCTTGATCATTGTCTTCGGTCCACCCTCTGTGGGGCACCTGGCACTAGCCACTGTCAGTAGTCAGGCTACTGGGCTAGATGGACCTTTGATCTGACCCAGTATGGCTGTTCTTATGTTCATATTATTTTGTTAGCACTACAGAAATGTCCAATACATGGATAGGGCTGAATTTTTCTAAAGAGCTCAGTTTCCATTTACCCATCTAAATGAAATATTAATTTAGGTGCCGTTTGAAAATCTGGCCACTTTGTTTACATGCAAGTGATCCTTTCTTGTTGCTGAGTACGCTTGAAGATATGGGTCATAATGTCCTCATATCAAGGACTTCAATCTCCAATCCTGTTCAAAATCCTAAGTAAACATTACCTGTATGGAATTAAGTAGATTCAGTAGACTAATTAGCGTGGATCTGCCAGGAAAGCCGCACCATGTAGGCCCAGCCTCTGAGGGAACATTTCTTATTTTCTCTGAAGAAGAGCAATATTAGAAATTCTGGAAATTCCATTTTAAGGTGACACAAAGACAAAGGTTCATAGACATCTAAATAACCTTAAATCTGCCCTTTAATGCTTTCTACAGGAAACTGAAAAGCAGGAGCCATTTTTTCAGAGCCAACATTGGATAATTCATGCCTGCTGGTCCTGGTACAGATATAGAAGAGCTTATGTGGTGAGTAGCATCAGTTATGAATCCCCTTTAAGTTAGGTGAATGTGTTAGGACAATGGAGTCCTTTTTCTGGTGGTGGTAGCAAAGCTGATGAGGGCCCCATTGTAATCACTCCAAATAGAGACGGCCTCTGATAAAACTCATTCTAGGATTGTAACAGGTGGTTAAATGGACAGGTGACAATAAATACAAATATATTTGCATAACTTATAGTTTTGTAGTTCACAGTAGTCGTGGATGGTCGCCAATTAACCAATGTCTAATTTGACCAGTATGAGACGAACAAGTCCTATTCACATAGGCCACACAACTTCATCTCCCCAGTAACACCAAATGAGCTGGAAGGATTTCTGTGGCTTTCTTGATTCTTAATGATTAGTCTGGTGCAAGTTGGCCTATTTTCAGATTTACACCATCTGATATATTAAACGAATTTGTACCAGTTCATATATCAGCTACCGGGTTTAATGTCCCTTTAGAATTTGTCGGCCCTTTAAGATAAGCAGATCTAATGCTTGATGACATTCCAGGGGGCCTTCCTGGAACCACAGTTGGAAAGTTCTGTGTCGGTTGGGCTATGGCTCTTGCAAAGTGAACAGCAGCAAACCAGGTCTCTGAGCAAAGAAAGAGAAGGGACAGGGTGGGGGTAGGGGAAGAGTTGAGCGTGGAAAGATTATAGAGATCAGGGAAAGAGTTAATAAGAATCTGGTGTCAATACCAGTCCAGGAGAAGCGGATTCAGCCTATAAAACTGAAGCTGTGAAATTACTTGGGAAGTAGAAACCCAGACAGCAGTAAGGTTGAAGCCAAGGGGCCCTAGGGCCTGGTAAAGTGCCGTGAGGTGGGTGTAGAATAATGAACGAAATGTTGCATTTTCTACACAAGTTACAGAATGGGGAGCAAGGCTCACTGGGAGGCACACTCTTGTATTGTGTTCACGTCTGGCCGCAGGGGACAGGAGCGCATAGGGTCATTAGTACAGGGAATTCAATTTTAATTCTGGAAAAAGAGACTTAGCTGGGTGGGGATAGTAGAAACGATTGATGAGGAAAAACTAAGGCTCAAGTGCATCAGGGCACTTTGTAATTAAGCAGGGGCTTATGCGCTCTGCTGAACTGGGACCCAGGATAAGTCTTTCCTGACTCCTAAGGGTGTAAGAAGAGTAAATTAATTCATGTTTGTGAAATGCTTAGATAATGTGGAGATGGGACCGTGTAAGCACCTCACTACACACCTAATGCCTGATTCTGCGTTCCAATGTCACTGGCATTGGATGTACAAGGATTGCAGGATCTGCCTAATGGGATACCTATAGTTGTAGATGTGGGAGCTCTAAGACTGCTCCGGGAATGTATGAAGTAAAAAATGGCCCAAATCCCGAGGTCCCTATTAGGAAAATTTCCATTTTTGCCTAAATGCTTGATCCTGCTTGCATTGCTGCCGATGGCAAAGCTTGCAGTGCCTTCAGTCGTGCAGGATCAAACCCCAGGTAAGGACTGAGGAGAAATCTGTTCCCACAATAGGAGCTGACCCATTAATGGAAAGAAGCCACCTATGTATGCTATGGAAAGATAATAAGCATTCGGCATTGGCCTGCTAAACCCAGGGTTGTGACCTCAATCCTTGAGGAGGCCATTTAGGGGTCTGGGCAAATAGATTAAAAAAAATCTGTTAGGGAGGATGCTTGGTCCTGCCAAGAGGGCAGGGGACTGGACTTGATGACCTCTCAAGGTTTCTTCCAGCTCTGTGAGATAGGTATATCTCCATATGCTATAACACTCCTGCACAGAAGTCATAGTCAGGCCTGTTTGTAATCCACACAGCACATTTTTGACACACTGTAGATTAATTCTGTAATTTTATCATAATTCCTGTGATATTTGGTGTCTGTCTTAATGCTGCAAGACTTGGAGGCAAGTTATTGACTTGAGAATCTTAGCTTTATTAAGGAAAATGTGATGTTTCTAGCCATTATGTTTGCAGAGAAAAGTTTTGAAAATATGACTGATGTGTTACCTAACAGCTTAAAAAATGAGATAATAAAAATCCATCACTTACTATTTTTAAACTATTTACTGACATTTTGGGGTTTGACTCCCGATTTTGGAATGCTTGGTATTGTTAAAGCTGTAGTGATATTATTAATCATTTTCATATATTGATTTTCACGAACACAGACTGCCATACTTCACGGTCATTTGCATCACTCCTGAAGAAAGAATTTAACAGAGCATGTACCAGATAGAGCTTGGTAACTAATCTGATCAATTTCAGCTCTTTTTCTTTTGACACATTGTCTGTGTATAGCTCAGGAATTTTTTTGAATGTATCTATTGTTTCAAATGCTTTATCAAATAACTTCAAATAAAAATGAACTTGTTCCGTAGGTCATCCACAAGCAGCTCTTAGTGTGGAAATGTACATGAGGAGATAAAGTATAAACTGCACATTTCTATTTTTAACTATTATCGGACTTTATAAATTAGGTCTAGAAGCCAAAGCCCTGAGCAACTTACTAAACCTTTCAAGAGATGTTCTTGATTTCAGATCCAAACAGGTAATTTGTCTGAAGTGATAACCAATCACTTCCTAGGATCTCCAGCATAACAAAATTGCTTTTGCCAACTAACTCAGTCCTCATAAGAGGATTTTTTTAAACTGGTGCTTCTGTTTTCTGCCATGGGAGATTTTTTTTTCTTTTCTACTTCTTGCACCATACTGTCACTGCTCTCTTGTTAGGTGAGTTACTTTTTCATTAGCTCACACTGTTGTGTGACTTCAACTGTCTGTTTCAATGAACTCACATAGTTGAAATTTCTTTTGGGAAGATTTGTGTTTAAAACCCTATATCCTAGATAATCTGCACACTAAGAACATAAGAACATAAGAATGGCCATACTGGGTCAGACCAAAGGTCCATCGAGCCCAGCATCCCATCTGCCGACGGTGGCCAATGCCAGGTGCCCCAGAGAAGGAGAACAGAAGACAATGATCAAGTGATTTATCTCCTGCCATCCATCTCCTGCCCTTGTTCTGAAGGCTAGGGCACCATACTTTATCCCTGGCTAATAGCCATTTATGGACCTAACCTGCAAAAATGTATCAAGCTCTTTTTTAAACCCTAATAGAGTCCTGGCCTTCACAGCCTCCTCCGGCAAGGAGTTCCACAGGTTGACTGTGCGCTGTGTGAAGAAAAATTTCCTTTTATTAGTTTTGAACCTACTACCCATCAATTTCATTTGGTGTCCCCTAGTTCTTGTATTATGGGAAAAGGTAAATAATTTTTCTATATTCACTTTCTCCACACCATTCATGATTTTATATACCTCTATCATATCGCCCCTCAATCGCCTCAATCGCCACACTATAATCTTTTCTGCTACAAAAAGCCTGGTTTACACTTGAAAGTGGTACAGGTTGAACCTCTCTACTCTGAAATGCTCTCATGTGGCGACATCTGTAATCAGGCATGATTTTAGTTAGCTTGATGACCGCTTTTCATGGGTGTAACCAAGTTTCCTGGTGTCCCATAAAACTTGTTTTCAGCCACGAGTCCTGCTGTCAGTGTTCTGTGCTGTTATTTATCTGTAATTTACCTCTAAATGTCTTCTAAGGGCCCGGTAAGCAGAGGGAGTATTGGTAATGCTGCTAGACAATACTGACCTTCTGTGACCTGGCAAATTCCCTCATCTGGCACTGGTCAGGTCCTGAGGGTGCCAGATGAGAGAGGTTCAACCTGTACCAGTACATCTGGCTGGCATGCAGGAGCACTTGGAATCTTGGCAGGCCAGTGGAGGAAGCTGGCAGCTCATCTTTTTGCATTCAGCCTTCTATATCCAGGAGCGTGATTGACCTAATGGGATTATGCAGTAGGTCTAAGTCAGGCCAATATCTGGCACAAGTCTGCTGTGTTCTCCAGGGAGGCAACAGCAGATACGAGACTACCATCCCCTAATGATTTTCAGTCTCATTTCAGAGGGAAAATGAGATAAGCCCCTTCAGATGGACAGTCGTTCTGTCAGTCTGAAGAAGCTCAAGTTTGGAAAGTTGAAGGTGGTGCGTCGGCGCTTGCTTCAGCGGTATGAACATCAGCCCTTCATCTCCTGCCTGGCAGGGTTCTACAGCTGCAGGTGGAAGCGATACCAGTGGAGAAGAACTGAGCCAGGACAATGCTGCTGCAAGATGGTATGTTAGCTCTGCTATTGTTACTGTGAAATGTTATGAGACAAGTCCATCAGGTTTGTATCCAAAAGGTGCTTTGGGCCAAATTGTGCCCTGATTTGTGCTCCATGAAAACTTACTAGTATCTCTGGAGGATAATAGAATCCACTGAAGTTAGACATTTTTAAATTAGCAGGTCAAGTTAACTGGCTTTCAGGCATTTTAAAAGACCTGTCTGAGGAGCTCTCTGGACCACTAATGTTGATTTTCTTTTCAATAAGTCTTGGAGCACGGAAGTTGCAGAAGTCTGGGGAAAAAAACTAATGCTCTGTCAGTATTTTAAAAGCATCAACAGGATGAACCAGATAATTATACAACTCTCATCAGTGTGAAATCAACTCCAGGCAAGGTAATGGAGTGGAAGACATAGAACTCAGTTAATAAAGAATTGAAGTAGATAATATAATTCATGCAAATAAACATAGATTTGTGGAAATAGTTCCTATCAAACTAACTTCATTTTTTAGGCATTTACAGGATTGGTTAAAAAGGTATTGACATGTACCTTGGTAAGGCGTTTGACTTAGTACCACACAATATTTTGTTTAAAAACTAGATCACTGTACAGTTAACGTAGTACACATTACATAGATTAAAAACTGGCTAATAGCTAGATCTCAAAATGTGATTGTAAATAGGGGTGTTTTCATCAAGTGGGTGTGTTTACAGAGTGGTCTTGCAGGGATCGTTTCTGTGCTATTTAACATTTTTATCAATGACTCAGAAGTAAATATAAAATTATCACTGATAAAAGTTTCCAAAAAGTGACAAACAAATTGGTGAGTGGTAACTAATCGAGAGGACAGGTTGCTGATTCAGAACACTCTGGGTTGTTTGGTAACTTGGGAACCTGGAGCATTTGGCTGGTGCCTTTCTCTGTGTGTTTCATGAATAGCTCAGGAAGCACTCTTTCAATCTCGCTTGGTGTGGGCTGCCACATGCAATTTTGCTGTGTGATAACAGTGCCTGGAGAGGTGTGCTGCTTGTCACTAGCAACACATTGTGAGAGACAGCCCAGGCTGGAGAGTTAGGGGGCACAGGGGTCCCACAGTCCCAGGCTGCTCCTCAGGGATCTCGTCACACATGGCTTTTCACACAAAGGAAGCACATTACCATGTTGAAATTCACCCATCATACAGAATGGTCCTGTGTTTCAGGATTGGCTCAGAGTATTACTAATTCTGCATTCTTTCTGTACTTGGACTTGCAACAGCACTGGGAGCAGAAGGTATAAGTCAGAATTTGGTACAAAGAGGTTTAATTTACTCTAGACTTGTTTTCACCATGTCAGATCATGCTACACCATAAAGGGGAGTGCCATGTAAACTCTCCACGGAAGGGATCACGTTTCAATTCTGTGTTTGTAACAGCCCCTAGCGTAAGAGGATCCTAGTCTGTGGCTCCTAGGTACTACCAGAAATACAAAGGTAGTAACCAGAGACACTGAGACCTCATCTGGGATGAGTGAAGTCTCTATGCTACAGCCTTAGTTGAGCGCTAGCTGGCCTTTAGCTCATGTGGTAGAGTGCAGGGCTTCAGACCCTGTGCTCACAGGTTCTATCCCTGGAGCCAGCAATCTGGGTGTGTTGGCATTATAAAAATAAACATGACATCAATGAAGAGTTACCTCTCTGCTTCTCTGTCATGCTGAGCTCCACTTGAACAGGCGATATAACTACAAACAACAAGACTGAATTAAGAAAAGGAAAAATTAGGTTAAAAGAGGAAACTGTGAAGGGTGAGATCTGGTAGCCTGTGGGATTGGCTCCTACAGGAAGAGTTGGAGGCCTCGATCACAGGGGTGACCTAAAGCTCTGTTAGAGGTAGCAATAAAGAATGTATTGCAGGGAACTTCCCCCCTGCCAGTACAGAACTGCATTTGGTGATCTAACACAGACCTTTCATCTCTGATTTCTGTGATTCTGACACCAGGCTTCATGCAGCTGGAATAAATTAGGGGTCACAAATGTACAGTGTCCATGGTGGGGTAAACAAAGCTTTAACCAGTTGACCTTTCTCTCCATTTCCCAGTGGGAATGTATCTTCTTCCTGTTTCTCACTGGCGCTTTCTGCCTTTCTTTGGTCTTCCTGTACATGTGGGGGGAAGCAAAGAACGACTACAATAACTTTGACTGGTAAGTACCACATTCTCCCTCCTTCAGCTGCTGAACACGAGATTGTCCATAGCCAGTTGTCTGCCTGGAGAGGGAAGGGAATAAGAAGGTTCTAACGTACCATCAGGAGAGCCAGGCTCCCCTCATCACTGACAACAATCAGCATTGAGAAGCTGGGTACTGTCCTGTGAGAAGCCCCCGTTGCCTGTAAGGGGAACGAAGAACACTCAGCCTCTAGCAATTGGTGTGGTGCCTTTCCTAATTGTAAACTGGGCCAATTCTTGCTTATCTTCATCAGGCTGAGAGGATTAGGTAACAAATGGACATAGGGCACTTGGGAGGATGTCAGGGGCTGTGTTTTATCCATAGGATGCTGTCTGTTTATACTGGGGTGGGCAAGCTATGGCCCTTGGGCCACATGTGGCCCACCAAATCACTGGATCCAGACCACAGACCACCTCAGGCACAGAGCAGCCAGCTGCTGCTTTAAGTGGCTGCCTGCTCCTGTAGTTCTCTGCTCTGGATCCTGCGAAGAGGCTTCATACTCTGCTCCCACTCCCTTGCAAATTCTCTCAGCTCCCATTGGCCAGTTTCCACCAATAGGAGTTGAAAAAAAAAATTCCAGGGGGCAGGAGCAGTGTGCAAACCCTTTCCCTGGGCTCCGTCTCAGGAGCAGAGAGCCACATGGCGCAGGCAGCAGTTTTCAACCACCTGGGGCTGCGGCAGGCAGACAGCCGGCCTCAGGGTCTTGTGGGGCTGTTGGCTGGGAGTCACCCTGGCAAATCTCACGGCCAGAGCTTGCCTTTGGCACCACAGACCCTCCTTCCCCTCAGTCCTCTGCCCCCTACCCTACATAAGCCTAACCCTCTACCCCCGCACCCATTCCCCATATAACCCTAACCATCTACTCCCCTTGCACCCCTACCCCATCCCAGACTCTGCGCTGGGTCACAACCCCCTTCTGCCCCATGTCACAGCTCAAACCCCTACATCTCAGACCCCTGCCCCAGGACACAATCACCTCCTGCGTCCAAACTCCCACCCAGATCCTGCATCCCAGTCCCTTACCCCAAGCTCCCTTCTGCAGCCAACCTCCATCCCATATCCTGCACCAACTCCATTAATATCATGGACAGGTGTGGCCCTTGACTACTTTCTAAATTCTTGGAGTATCCCCCCATCAGAAATTATTGCCCAACCCTGGTTTATAGGCTAATGATGGCCTGCCGGGCTGAGTAAGCTCTGAAGCAGAACAGACAGGTTTTCACAGAAAATAGTCCAAGGCTGAAGGGTCTGGGTTTGTGCTCATGGGTTGCTATTACCCCTGATTTATAACAGGAAGTACCCTCAAGCTGCTGTCAGGTAAAAATGCTGATTTAAGTATTAAGGCCAAACTTGTCACATCCAGATACCTCGAGGTGGGCTCTTACATCTGGAGTAAGGCAGCTAAATTAAAAATGCTTGATTTTCACCAGGGCTGAGCACCTGAGCTTTGGGTGGCTAGAGGTGTCAAGATGCATGTAGGATCCTGACTGTAGGTCACAGCAGGTGAAAAATTTGTCCCTAAATTATCTGTGTAATGAAAAACAACACCTGCAAAATGAAAACAGGCTGTTAAAAACACAAACACTTGGGTCTGTCATCCTTTCCCTTGCTCATGCATTGCCGCTCCTCTTTCCCTCCAGTAGAAAAAGGACTTGGATGTGCTGCAGCAGGTTCAGTGGAGGGCAACAAAAATGATTAAGGGGATGGAGCACAAGACCTATGAGGAGAGACGGAGGGATTTGGGCTTGTCTAGTTTACAGAAAAGAATATTTAGGGATGATTTAATAGCAGCCTTCAGCTTCCTGAAAGGGAGCTCTAAAGAGGAGGATGAGAAACTGTTCTCAGTGGTGTCAGATGGCAAAACAACAAGTAATGGTCTGAAGTTGAAGATGGAGAGGTGTAGGTTAGATATTAGGAAAAACTACTTCACCAGGCGGGTGGTGAAGCATTGGAATGCGTTGCCTAGAGAGTAGGTGGATTCTCCATCTCTCAAGGTTATTAAGTCCTGGCTTGACAAGGTCCTGGCTGGGATGACTTAATGGGGGTTAATCTTGCTTGAAGCAGGATGCTGGACTAGATGACCTCCTGAGGTCCCTTTGAGCCCTATAATTCTATGAATTCACAATCTAAGTAGCCAACACACATGAAGGGTGGGAGAAAGGGACTGCTGTCCCCAGTTTGAAGGTGAGTGAACTGAGGGAAAGTGACTTGTCCTAGGTTGTATGGAAATTATCTGGCAAAGCCAAGAACTGACTCTAGATCTGAGGCTCAACCACAAGAGAATCCTTTCCCTCAAATACAAAGATGCTCATTACTCAGGCATACCAATTGTTCTGGAGACACATGACCTGCCTGCCTCTGTACTGAAAACATGATGGGATGAGGAATGGGAAGGTTAAATGAAATGATAGAAAACATTGCTTGGTTTTATCCCTGCTCTTTCTCTTGGCTTTTTTTCTGCTGCCTCTAAAAAGGTCAAACTGCATCTGTCAAACAGCTTGACTTTTGAGCACAGCAGAGCAGAAGGATTATCAGAGAAAATTGGAGTTGAGGGATTTGCATATTCACAGCATGACTATTGAGAAATAATCACCCAATGACTATGCAAAACCTGGAGCTCTGAAATACACATGAAGTGATAATGTAAATTAAATACCCAGAACTGGAGTTCAGTGAATTCCATGGCTGGGGGGAAAAAAAAACTGTAAAATTTTTATTTATTTGGTATTGACATCATATTTGGCTCAACATTTGAGTCTCTGGTTGCTTTGAGAGTCCTGAAAGTAAATAAAAGTCTCCTTTGCCTTTCTCCACCTAGCCCCAAATAGATGCCTTTTGGGTTGCTTAAGGGGTTGGAATGGACTGAATCATTGTGGAAAGTCACAGTCTAGCCTATGGACCATGCTCATGGACCTGGTGCAAAGGTGGCTGAATTCTGATATTTTGTTGGGCTTTGTCTTAAAAATCTAGTGCTAGAAATCAAGACTTCACATAAAGGTGACAGTAATATCAGCATGAAGTGGGATGCAGAGGTGGTAGGGAAACAAGATGGTATTCCAAATAATGTCACTGAGTTCCAATATCATATGGCCTGTCAGGACAAGAGACACTTTGTCAGACCAATACAAACTCTCAGGACCAGAAAGTTTGTGGTGCTCTTGGACCGGTACTCAGAAATACATTTCATGCCCAACCTCGCCTTCTGGATTATGGTCACTTCAGTTTTATGAAGGTGGATTTCAATATACCCAACACGTCTCCTGTTAATAGGAAAAGCATAACCATTTTCCTTAACGAGACATATGTAGAGGGATAGGAAACAATTTAGTCTTACACTTATGGAAATGTAACTTAATAGTTTCAGACAGTTTACCAGATTTTATTGCATTTTAGGTACAACTATAGAAACTTGGGCCACTGGTTTCTTTGGTCTGTTTTTCTTCTGATTGTAGCAGCTGTCTTGTTTACATATGTCATGTTGTTATTGGTAAGTAACATTATCTTTAAACAGTGCTGTTACCTGACAGCTAGTTATGAACCAAGCAGGTAGTGTTTGCATTTGCATTTAGTCTCAGCTAGTTTGGGATGGACAGTACAAAAGTGTTATAAACTGAGCCATTCATCAATAGTAAAGAATCACAGAAACTATCACTTTTCTTCGTCTAACTCTGGAAAAGGACATTTGTTAGAATGAGAAAAGCATATTATCCCTAAAACTGCTTTTCTTTAGACCTTTCATTGTAGTCTTTTTCATTAGAAACATGCCCTGTGCCTGCCTGGCCTGGTTTCCTGCTACAAATTTAAACAAAAAGGGTGCACACATGCACAGATTGCTGTCCTGAAAATTATGCTGTCAATTGCACAAAATCACATGCAATCTCCTGTGGTTATAGCTCCCAGAGTTAGACATAGCGCAAGAGGCGCTGATCTTGTGTGATATCCATTATTTAGAATGGTGGAACTGGTATGAGAATGGATGATTATGTCCTGAAATATACCATCCTCTCCCCACCCCACCTCTGCAAAAAAAAAAACCCCACCAAAACAGACTCAGTGAATAACCAACCACCTTTTGGTCAGAACTAAAACCATGAAGCTATTTCAGTTCTACATATTTGAGTCTGAATTCCCTCCCTCACACTGAAATTCCAGGGGACTGAAGCTGATCTGAAGTTACATCTTGGAGTCATTAATGCCATTAATGCTCTACATGGTTCTTCTCTCATTGTTTTTTTGTGCTGGTCCTCATCTGTTTATTCCATTCTCATGTTCTTCTTCTTGTGTGGTACTTAGATTGTTAGCTGCTCAGGACTGGGAGCATACTTCGTTTCACGTTTGTACAGCACCTTGTAATGAGGTCCTGAGTCATACCTGGCCAATGCTTTACTGAAAATACATTTTGTCTAACATTGTAAATAAAGAAGGCAACAAATTCGGGCCTTATTTGCCTGTGGCCTTTAGGTGCAACCACAACACAAATGGTACATACTCTCCTGCTTAGCAGTGGTACATATACAAACACTTCATTAAAGTGATTTTGGTGTTAGTGAAAGGCATCAAGTTGATGGCCCTAGATCCTGATGTCTCTTACATACAAGACAGAACCATCACAGGCATTGGGGGATGAGTAGTTCACCTACCCCAGCACACCACTGTGTAAGAGGCTGGATAACCCCTGGCTAGGGTACTAGTCAAGGCCTGTAGGAAATCCAGGTTCAACTCCCTGTTTTGCCACAGGCTGCCTCTGTAACCACGGTCAAGTCACTTAATCCTTCAATGGCTCAATTCCTCGCTTTAGAACGGGGATAATAGCATTGCCTTACAACACAGAGGACAAATGTATTAAAGATTATGAGGTGCTCAGATATTGGGGTGTTGGGACCATAGGGATGCCTGAGATGTGTCTCTGCACTTGTCCAGGTCGCCAGTGAGGCAGAAGCCCTGCTGGCCTATATTGCTTAGCAGAAGGCATAGCAAGGCTCCAGAGTGTTTCTGATGGTACTTGCCCTAATTGCTCCACAACTGTGTCATTGTGTCTAATTTGGTAACATTGCTCCATCCATCTAGGTGGAGGAGTGGTGGGTACCAGGAGCCAGTAAATGCTGAAGTAAACAGGACTAGGATACAAAGCAAATGAGAGCACGGAAAACTATCAGGAAAACACCCCCACACCCCTGCTGCTTTGACTCATTGCTGCAATTCTGAACCCTGACGCCTTCTGACAAGCACAGGATTGCACCAGTTTAGTAAAAGCTCTTATTGTCACAGACTTAACTGCCCAGAGCGGCTTCAGACAGAGCCAGCATTTAAACAGCCTTTTTCTGCCCAAGTACTTTTCAAAGGTTAGAACTAGGCTGATCGTCCGTCCCATTTTTACGGTACAGTCCCTTATTTAAGTTGTCTTACCGGTGTCCCGACTTTCTTAAGAAAATGGGCAAGGTGTCCTGTATTTTGCAGGGCTCCTGTTCCCTGGCATCTGTGTCGGGGTAGCAGCTCCCACTGCTGTGGAGCTCTGGCGCGATGCTCCTGTCCTTCCTGTTCCCTGGCACCCTGTGCCTCAGGGCAGCAGCTCCTGCTGCAAGGGAGCGCCTCTGTGGATCAGCTGGTCTATTCCCTGGCACACCAGTCCCTGCTGCCAGGACCCCTGACACGGTGCAGCCGCCACATTCCCTGGCCCCCTTTGCTGGGAGGCTGGAAAGCCTCTATTCTCAGCACCCCTGTCAGGAGGTTGTGGAGCTCCCATTCTCTGCTCCCCTCACCAGGAGGCTGCAGAGCGCCCATTCCCAGTGCCTCTGTGTGGGGCAGCGGCCCCCATCACTGCAGAGCCCTGACACAGGACAACAGCCCCCATCCCTGGAGGCTGGTGTCCCATAATTGCCAGGGGGCAATGTGGTCACCCTAGTTAGAACACAAGAACTAGGGGTTGCCAAAGGAAATCACAGTAAACCCTCCTTTTCACAAACTAATGGGGGAAGGGCTGTTCAGCAGGCGCCCAGTTGAGGTGGTCCTCCCCCGGCAGCAGAGAGCCTCTTTAGCCTCCAGAGAAGACTTTTCCCTGGCAGTAGCAAGCCCCGTATGGGCCAAGGCGGGGTGGAGGTTCAGTGGAGGACCAGTTGAGATGGTCCTTCCCGGGCGGCAATAAGCCCTTTAGCTGCTGGGGAAGACTTCTCCATGGCAGCAGCAAAGCCCATAATATCTTTCCTGTCCTTGGAACCCTAAATGCGTGACTGGCAGCATGGTCAGCGCCAAATGGCAGGCACAGCTTATGCTGGGTTGGGTTGGGGGCTACGCATGTGATGCAGCTGAGCGCAGGAGAGACCCAGACTATGTGGCACCTGTGGGGGAGGGAAGGGGGCTTCACTTATAAATGTTAACTGCTGAGAAGAATTTTCTCAGTGTGTTATTCAAGCACGACCCCCAGCACAGCCTTGTTGACACGTTGTATGGCAGGGCAGGGGCTGGTGTCAGACAGCGCAGAAAAAAATAGCAAGTATACAGACAGAGCCGCAAACTCCCAGCAGGGGCTCTTTGAATGGGTAGATGCGCTCCCAGTGCTAATAGCATAAAAAGAAAGAAACCATTTCTCAGGCTGTCATACTAACATGAGCCCACAGCTAAGGTTTGGTGTTCACGCTTGAAAAATCACATTTTTCCTGTTACTAGAGAGCTGTGTCCAGAGCGGAGCAGTGGGATGGCCATTGTGGGTTACATATGGGACACCTCTGGAGGCTAATAAATTTGCTTTTAAGTTGTGGTGTTTCCCCACTGGCCTTTAATTGAACTTCGGAATTCAAGAGTGATGCTATACCCGTCAGGTAACTGCAATTTTGTAATCTTGAGATCAGTGCATCCAAAATCGAGCTAATGGTCTTTATAGTGAAGACAGTCACGTGGTAAAATCAAGCTAACTGAATTAAATTTGAATGTATCTTGTAGTGTAGATGTTGCCTTTCTCTCCCTCTGTCACGCACACACATACATACATTCACTCATTGTTCCATCAATGTCCTTCATTTGCATTTCAGTCCCCAGTCAAAGCCCTTCTTCCCCACAGATCAGATTCCTGAGAACCTGTGTTTATTGTCTGTGTTTTGAGTGGTAGCTTCTACCTATTCGTTTAGCTATCTGTTGCAAACAGGAAATTAATTCCTTTTTACATATAACCTGAATGAAGGGCAGCTTCTGTTATGCTCACCAGCTTCAACGAGTTTGGCCCAATCCCATCACAAAAACATATTTCTTAAATTTTTTCCCACTGGAAACAGATTGTATTCCTTCAAAGTATTGCATGGATAATGTGCCTCTAATCGCCATGGGGTTAAGCAATAGGACATAGGACCCCTTAATTCAGTAGAAGTGAAAAGAACAGTTTAATTCCTCACCTAACAAATAGAAGCAGTCCTGTGGCACCTTAAAGACTGACAAATATTATTTATTAGGTGATGAGCTTCCATGGGATAGACCCACTTCTTCAGATCTGTGCCACGAAAGCTCATCACCTAGTAAATAATATTGTTAGTCTTTAAGGTGCTACAGGACTGCTTTTTGTTTTGTTTTGTGAAAATACAGTCTAACATGGCTACCTTTCTGTGACTAGTTCCACTCCTGTTATCCTTATTTTTTAGAACTGTTGGCTTAGGAAGAAGATTGTTCCTTCTTGTGCAATATCAGCTTTGGAAAATTTCGTTCAAAGCGACTTTGTTGGGCAGTATAATGCTGCATTTGCCGTCAAAAACCCGAGGACTGAAGTTTAGCCATATTATAACATGATGGTTTTCCATTTGATTTTGCAGGTGCTAGCTGTGTGTTTGCTATCAGAAAGTCAGCAGTTGTATCTGCACTGGTGTCACAAGGTGGGATATCTGAGTCATATCAACAACTCTGTATCCTCACTGCACAGCAGCTAAGGTCAATTATGCAATAGTTCCCTAAGTAAAGACCAAAATACATGTTCAGTCTAATATGACTATTCTCTTTAAGGTTAAGTGATTTAAAAATAAAAACAAAAGGGTAGCCTTCAGGAGTGAGCGCAAGGTATGTATCTCCTTTGTAATGGGCTGCAGAACTCTGCAAACAAAATGGCTGACATCTCTGCAGATAGGAAGTGAGATTTAGTGCTCTTACGTCATTCGGTTTCTTAGGAGCACGAGGGGTGGGGAGTAGTGTGAAGGAGTGTGCACTGATGCTGATCTTTTCTGTATTTGCTGTTGGGTAGACAGAGAATGTACTTCTCCAAGTCAGCCAATCAACCCCAAAAATCGCAGATAAAATCATTCAGAGAAGGGATAAAATCAGGATGGTTGACAGCTGATGTAGGCAATACCTCATAATTGGCGTTAATGATATTGTGATGCCTTGAACTTGCCAATAGAGCATATGTCTACCCTGAAACGTAATCCTGGGTTAATAGCATGTGAGTTAGCAGACTCTGGGTTTGCTAACCTGGAGCTTGAATGTTTACACTCATTTGTAGTTCCAGGTTAGGAATCATTGAACCCTGGGTCCCAGACAGTGACTCCAGCATTTAAACATTATGCAAGCTCAGCGCCAACCATCCATAACCTACACTTTCTAGTGCTCTCCCAAGACGTGGCTGTTCTAGCCATTAGTACATGACCCAATACAGGAAAACTTGACTTTCCACCAAAGTTGATTGTAGAGGACAAAGAAAGTTGCCCTATTGGATTGTGGGATGTGTTGGGTAGACTCCTAAAGCATGAGCCCAAACAGGCTGTGTCTACACTGCAGAGCAATAGGACTTGAACTCTGGGCACTGGCTTGTTTACAATTGTGTTTATGATTACAGGACTTGGGGTCCAACAGGTGCACTAGCATACTTACTACATTATTCAGACCTTTAATTCTGGCCTAGCACCTGAGCCATGTCCACACTGCAGAATATCAGGGCTTGGTTCCAAATCACAGAGGGATTCTGTCATGGACCTTTCCTCCCAGCAGGGCATTAAGAGCTGGCTCCTGAGAGCTGACAGACCCAAGTCAGAAAGATTTATGTGTGGAAGGTAAGGTGCTGTTTGGGCTCAAACCCAAGTCTTAGCCCAGATATACAATGTAGTGCAGGCCTAACCTAATTCAACTAAGTCAGTTGAAATGGTCAAGCTCATAAAGATTACAGACACAGAAAATACTCTACCAATGGAGTCTAAATTATCTTTGTAACCTGCCATACAAGAGTAGTCAATGGTGGTATACAAAGAAATATGAATTGCAATTGTCATTCAGTAACTCTGAAGCCAGACACTATCCTATTTGTCTCACCAGATTGGGATTCTTTTCGTATTGGTCTTCTCCTTAGCTGTCATCACTGTATTTTCTGAACTGTGGAGTGTTCGATGGAAAGCTGTCTATCTGTCCTTTCAGGTAAGAAGTTATGAAGGCAAAAGATGCCTTGTTAACAAAAGTCTTACATGAAAATAGATGGAAAATGTGGAAACAGCTGTTTTTTGTTTTTTTGGGGGGGATCAGAGATGTGGTTCATCAACATCAAAATTTTTCAATAAAAATGTCAATTTTGACTACTTTTTTTCTGATTCAGAGGAATGGGGATGAAAATTTTTGTTTCATCTCATAATATCAGTTAGAAACTTCATTTTTCATTTTGAAATGCTGAATTGTTTCAGTCAAAAATTTTAAAAAATAATTTCCATGTTTCCAATTGAAATCTTTTTGGGTCTTTGATTGTGTGAAATTTCTATAGCTCCACTTTCTGTTCTGATTTAGAATGGAAACTAATTCTGAAATATCAACATTTCCTGTGAGAGGAAAAGGGCATTTACTAGCCAGTTCTAGGAAATACCTTACACCACGTGTCCTTGGGATCACAAATAAGACTGGGCTGAACTTGTTGGCTGTGTCTACACTAGCAAGTTCTTTCAGAAAATCCAGCCCTTTTTTGAAAGCACATGCAGAGCATCTACACGCAAAGTGCACTCTTTCAATCCAAAATTGAAAGAACGTATCTCTTCTTCCATAAGCCCTCTTCCGCTCCCGGATGAGGAAGAGCACCTTCTTTTGAAAGCTTCTTTCGAGAAAAGCGAGTGTAGATGCTCCACAGGCCTCTTCTTTCAAAAGAGTGGAGGCTGTGCGGAAGCTCTCTGTCGAAAGGGTGGGTTGATCTCCTGCTTTTTTGTGTGTGGACATACCTTTAGAAAGCAGATTTTTTGGAAGAGATATTCTAGAACTTTCGATAGATCAGTGTGGTGTGGACATAGCCGTTCAGAAAAAAATGAGCCAGCAGCTACCATCATGTCTTCCTGGAAACAAACTCGACTTAACATATTATATTATTAAAAAGATTTTGTCAATGTTTATGCGATGACTCCTTCCACGAGCTGTTAGAAGAATTTGAAACTAGGCTCTTCAGCTCAGTTGGAGACACCTGCCACTTCAGCTAAAGGAGGAGCTCCATCAGCTTTCATCCATAGTAGGCTGTTATGTTAGATATGGACTAACCAGCAGAGGGATGCAGATGGTCATTCTAGGATTGGGAAAGCAGGGCCCTCACCATGAATGCCAGCTTCCAGGGAACGCCACTGTACTGCTCTGGAGCCTTTTTCTTTCCTCCATCTCACTCCTTCAATGAGTCATTGATTGGCTGACAGGTTTATTTTCTTCTTTGTTTTTTGTTTTATTTTTTGCTGGGCTCACCAGCCAGATATGAGGCTGGTGTCAAAAATATTTTCCATCCTGGCTGACAAAATGGCTAGAACTGCTTCTGTGGATGCAGCACACCACCATGTTATATTTGAGTAACTTTCCCCCCCTTACTTTATATCTTGATAGTTTCAGGGCATGCTATCTGGTACTCTAGTTTTATGCTGGAGTAACTCCTTGACGTCAATGGAGTCATACCAGTGTAGAACTAAGTGGAATATCTTGCCTAATATCTCCAATTGGGCCAAAACCAGCATGTTTTTGTCAGTTTTCCATCCCATTATTGCATGTTTATAGGTATTTGCTTACAGTCAATGAAATTGATTAGAATTGATATATCTGTCATTCAAAAATAGTATTCTGATAAATCAGTTATTTTGTTTTGGTAAAGTACAAATAATGTTCCCAGGTTTGAAGCTGAAACAAACAAAAATAGATATACCATTGGATCTGGGTACAGCGAAGATAAACTCTCTGATGGGAGATAAAGTGCTTTATCTAAATATAAATAAGAAGAAGTACTTCATATGAAGTGCATTATTAATTTGTGGAACTGGCCGCTGCAGAATATTAGCGAGGCTAGTAAAGTAGTATAGCAAGATTGGAAAATGGATTTAGACACCCTCAGAAGTAATCAGCTGCTGCAGTTACATTGGCTAGTATGACAGTACAGTGAGTCACAGAGGATCACACTAGTAAACTTCAGCTGACCTGCCATGGGAACAAAGAAGAAGGTAGGTGACAGGGACTTTCTTATGGATTCCAAGATGTTCTCAAAGGGCCCAAGCCAAGTGTAAGATTGGGGTTAAAAACTACAGGGTAAAAGGAGAGCTGTTGGGTTCCATAGATTGGCTTTTCACGGCAATCCTCTTGTCTCCTTTCCAGGTCAAAGCTCCCTATCTCCACATAGGTGCAATAGCAGCCATGGTCTTGCTTTCTTGGCCTGTGGCTTTGCATGCCGTCCGAGTTAACAGAAAAGGTACAGTGGCTCTGATTTGTGTTCTGCAGGTGCAGCCACCCCCTGGAACCTTTGGGCCCTACTTTCTGTGAATGGGCAATGGGGATATAGGCCAAGGCTTTTCAAAATAGGTAACGGGTTTGGGTGCCTCAATTTTTGTGTGTTTTGAGACACGTTGAAGCAGCTTGGTTATCAGCATGCAGGTGCCCAAGCTCCTGGGCACTCCCATCGGCCTATCACTGTACTCAGTGTCCAAGGGGGACCCTTCCAGCTAGCACACTTGATACACCAAAGCTTGTTTGCCCAGTGATGCTGCCTCCTTTCCTTGCTTCAGGGTCTGGCAATGAACTTTGGTGTGAGGGAGAAAAATGACAAGGAGCCCAGCCCCCCACCCATCCTCTCTGCTGATGCCTGCATCCGGCCTCCACTGGGCTTCTAAACAGCCTAAGGTACCGAGCCAGGAAGACCAGTCAGAGCCCACCAATTTTACTAGGGCCCTGCACTTTGCGGGAGAGGGGATTGCTGTATCAGGGTTCAATGGGAGGGATTGTCACGGAAGCCCTTTGTTGCAACTTCAGCTGCTCGTTGCTACGTACAAAGACACAGTAGCAGCAGGGAATGGGACTCAGTTCACCTCTCCTGCCCCATTTGTGCTGGCTGGCGTGAGAAAGTGGCCAGGTAGAGTTCATGGCAGCCCCAGTGCTAGATATGGTAGCTCACCTCTCCCCTTCTTCAGGGATAGCCTAGGGAGACCTTACTGAACCAAGTTTAAGTATGCTTGGTATCGACTGTATGAAACAAGTGGCATGAGTCACTGTGGGCCTGGGTAGTGCATAACCTCTTGGGAGAAGTGTGTGTCACATCTCATGCCAGGGACTTCAAACTGCTAAACTGGATGTGCCAGAAAAGAGTGGGACCTTGGAACAAAGGGTGGAGTGATTTTCCCTGGGGACAAGTATCAGAGGAGCAGCCGTGTTTGTCTGCCTCCACAAAAACAACCAGAAGTCCTGTGGCACCCTATAGACTAATGGATTTATTGGAGCATAAGCTTCTGTGGGCAAAGACCCGCTTTGTCAGATAATAAATCTGTTAGTTTGTAAGGGGACCACAGGACTTCTAGATATTCACCAGGGAATATTTAGGGGGAAGTCAATGCAAATCAGTCACCTCCTGTTATGGAACCCGCACCCCGCCCACAGCCTTTTGAAGCTGTGTTTGCTGATCACCTGTTACTTGCAGCCAGGATCGATCCTTGAGCTTTATAAAGTAGAGACTGAACTGTTCATAGGGCTGCTGCTTCTGAGAGAAGGCTGCTATCAGTGTGGAACCTTTCCAGAATCCACTGGGAGGTTTGAACGACTGACTCCTGACAGAGCCAAAGGCTGGAGTTGGGTTCATCTCTGCTAAGCTTTTGAATAAGGCGTGGCGGTCATGGAAGACATGAATTCCGTGTCTTCTGCAGCCAGCCTCACTGGCACTGCTGGAGTGGCCCTGGGGCTAGCTGCACTGGCCACTGCTCAAACAGCCCTGGGTAATTGGCTTCTGGGATTGCCTGAGCAGCTGTGCTTGGGGTGATGGGAGTGGCAGTGGGTGGATGGCCCTGAGGTAGCCAGAGCAGCTGCTGGCCTCACTGGCCCTGACAAATGGTACAGCTGGTCCTTACCCCCCCGAGTTAAGACAGGTCACAGGCCATGAATTTTAGTTTATTGCATGTGACCTGTCTGTGACTTTTACTAAAAACACCCATGACTAAATTGCAGCCTTACTTGGCATGCCTGCTGGTTCTGTTAGGGGGTTAATGTTTGCTTGGCAGTGCTTTTGTCTTAAGTCCATCTGTGCTTATAACGAGCTGTGTAGTAACTTGGTGACAATTACAGCTGCTCCTGGTCCCTGGGGGGAAAGTACAGTTCTGACCTGGGCCTGTTTAGGCAGTGTGGCTTGCTGAGTCTCATACTGTAGGCAAGGAACTGTGCAGCCTGGAAATCCCTGGCAAGGAGAGAGACACAGGTCTCCACCCAAGAGAGGTGATGTCTGAAGAGCGCTGCTGTTGGCAGACTGTGGAGGCAGAATGCATGTATGGTTGTCCTGACCAGAGACAGTCATGGCAGCCCTAGGCGCGTCCATTCTTCTCTCACGGTGCCCCTTCATCAGGGACACACAACTGCGACCCCTTTAAAACACGCATCCTCCTCAAAGCAAGTTAGACCAATTTGAGCTAGTGGGGGCCAGCGCGTCTGCTCTGTATTGTCTCCAGATGACAGATTCCTCAGGGCTGGGCCACGTCTCTTGTTCGGACAGACAGCACTGAGCGCATGACAGGCTCTCAGCAAATAACAGCATCAGTGTTTCTTGGGGCCTGAGGTGAACCTTGCTGCTTACATAAGAAATACTGTGCCCAACATCAAATGAACATAAACTGCTCTGTTAGAAACTGGGTCAGCTCGTTTGTCCCCAGTGTCTAATATTTGTGATGCTGTAATATTTGCAAACCCCTCACCCCCTCCATACCCATCTTAGCACACAAAGGAATAATTGCATCTTTGAATTTTAAACCCTGCAGCTACACCGCTCTCTCTCTCTGCTATGGTTCTCCTCACTGGGACAAGCATGAAGATCATAATTGCCCCTTTGTTTTGCAAATCTTTCATGCCTGAGAGGGTTTAGCACAAGCCCTGATGTTCTCAGGCATGTACGGGCCTGGGGCTGGAACTGTAGGCCTGGGATGGAAAGTTTGCCAATCCTTTTCTGTGTCCAGCTCCTGCTTGCAACCTTGTCTCAAGCGGATTCTTCTGAAAGCCTGTCCAAGTACTCCGCACCATAGCAGGGGCTTTCAGAAGAGCCCAGCTGAGGTGGAATAAATGGGCATAGTCCCTTGTGGAGCCTTATTATGACGGGGAAGCTTGATGAGCTAGCGAGGGAATTGTTTTTCCCTGCTAGAATGTTCCAAGGTCTGACGTGTGGCTCAGAGCAGCGTAGTCTAGTGTAATGGCAGGCCCAGGTCAGTGTACCCGGTAAGCTGAGTGCCTGGGTGGCCATCTAGGAGAGATTCAAATGCTGGCCAGGTGCTTTAGCAAAGCACCCACTGTATGCACAGCCAGCAGCTTGTGTTTTTACTGGTCATGCACATCTGTACGTGAACAAAATTTATTCCATGTGAGGGTGGAAAAAAAAATAAAGGAAACATCGGTTCAGGTGCTGGGAATTCCTGGGTGCTTTACTGCTGAGTAGAGAGGACTTTAACAGGGTGCAAAAAAGAACCAGATCTATTCATGGAGGTTAGGTCCATCAATGGCTGTTAGTCACGATGGGAAGGGATGGTGTCCCCAGCTGGAAAAGGATGGCAGGAGAAGGATCATTTGATGACTATCAGTTCTGTTAATGCCCGCTAGGGCAGGCGTGTCAAACTCAAAGCCTACTGGGGGCCACACAAATGAAAACTGATGGCTTTCAGGGGCACCAAAGAAAATGTACTTCTATCGGAAAGTCGTAATTATTTATTATTATAGATTATGTTTTAGTTATATTTTATATAATTTTTCAGGTCTTGTTTGAATATAATACAATAATTTCAATTGAGAATTTAATACTAAATATGAATTTTATTGTTTTATAATTGTATTAATAAAATTTAATGTAAATTGTTTGCTCATATCTAATAATATTTAATTTAAATTAAAAGTTAAGGTACTCCATGCCCTGGGCCAGCTCCCACGTGCTGGGCTGCTGGGGTCCCCCCAGCCCTGGAGGGTCCCCAGGACTGGAGCTGCCAGTGGGGCTCCATGTCCCAGCCAGCTCCCAGCCTTGGGGCTTCCCTTGGCTGCGTCTCTTGGGCTCGAGCTGCCAGTGCGTGGGCTGCAAAAAAATTCTAGATGGCCCTTTGGTCTGACCCAATGTGGCCATTCTTATGTTCTTACAAACCCTGGCTCTGGTGCTATCACTTTCTCTCTGACTCACCTTCCCCATCTGCTAGACCAGTTACACTCATTTGCCCTCCTGGCCAGCGAAGTTGTGGGCACGAATGAGTGATGGCAGCTAAAGCGAATGAACTTGTTGAACATTCTCACCAGCCCCCTGATCTGTGCAGCTCTCACCTGGGCTGTTCTGGGTGACATCCACCTCCCTCACATGCCAATTTGTACCTCAACTGTGGTACTTATACTGTCCTGGTCAACCTCTCCCACCACTATTTCTCTGCAAGTAGAACCTTAGTTGGTGGCAGATCATGTAGCACACGAACGTGATTGGCTTGAGTGTAGCTGCCACGGCGCCAAAGGGGCTTCAGTCAGTAGAGTGCCTTTGTGTGACTCTCCACAGCGCACAGCCAAAGCTCTCTCCCTGGGACAGCATATAGGGCAGGGTTGTCAGCCTCTGGCTTGAGAGCCAAATATGGTTCAGTACAGAACCAACTAGGGCTCTGTTGTCATTCCCAAAATACGGGCAACTCTTTAAATTAAAATGAACAATTAATTCAAAAATTTAAACCCACGTCATTACTCAGGTCAAGATGATCTTTGTCTATTTCACCTTTAAGCAGAGGTGAGAGTTTGGGGTGTGTGTGGGTGTGTGTGTGGCCTGGCGTGCGGGTCCAGGCAGAGTGGGCTGGAGCACTCTGCTGAGAGCAGGGGTAGTGTTGCTCTCTGCGAGAATTGGTGCCTAGGTTACACTCAGTGTGTTCAGACAGACTAAGCATGCTCAGAAACTCTCCTGAAGCTGGGCTCAGGGTCCTCTATCCTCTCTTACTTCCCCACGTGCTCCTAGCCCCTGCCATGTCTCCCTCCCACACTGCATGTGCCTCCCCCTGCCCCCAAACCCCTTGCACTCCACCTGACACTTAAAGTTCTTACAGGTTCAGTTATATCACAGCTTCCCCACCTGAGCCCTCTCTGTGATAAGGCAATACCTGTAAGAAATTTGTTACTTTCACCCGTGCCTTTAACTGTTCATTTTAACAACCGTCCATCTTCTGTGGTCACTGGGGGCTGACGGGTTGTGAATATTCTCTCTTTATTTGATGGGTCAAGAAATCTTTCCATCATTCATAATGGTGAATTCTGCGACCTCTGACAGTAAAAATGGCGAAGAGAAAAAGAGATGGTGAGCGCAGAAATTTTTGAAAGGAGTTTGAATGTCCACACTGTCTCTTATGCAGTAGAGACTGTCCTCAAAAGACAAGTCAAATATAGAAAGGCATTTCATGGCAAAACACCCAGCATTTGCTACAAATACCCCACGGGTGACACATGGAAAAAAGCCTGTGGCACAGCAGTGAAAAATGAACTTTGGATAAGATAGCCTGGTGGTATGGTGAATAAAAGGTGGGAGCTTAAACTCCACAAGTTTTGTGGGCTCATACAACATTATATGAGAAGGAAACCCTTTCATTGATTGGGTTTACATGATGAGGTGCATTGGTCATGAACTATTTAACAAGTTTCACAACAAAGACAAAACCTTACAGAAAATTCAATATGTGCTATTATTGGCAAAATCAGTTCATGACAGAGCAGTGAAAATGGCCGATCAAATCAACAAGGAGCAAATATAAAATTTAAGTACAACTACTTATTTTTCATTTGCTAGAGACGAGAGAACATATGTGATGTTAATCTGGTGTGGATTCTGGGATGATATGTTTGTGGAAATATTGTGCCTGAAGAAATGCTTGTGATATTACAAGTGAAAAATCAAACAAGGAGAAAGAAATGCCATTGGATAATCTTGTGTCTGTGGGTGCAGTCAGGGCACCTGGCATGGTTGGCAAATAGAGGGGATTCCTTACACTTCTGTCAGAACAGCTGAATTGCTCACCTTTGAACTTTCATTGCATTGTGCATCAGGAGGCGCTTGGTGCACAATCTTGTGGACTTGAACTCAGAAATGTAATGGGATCGGTCATTCATATGGTCAGTTGGATTCTTGCTCCAGCCCTTAATTACCGCCCATTTCAGTCGCTGCTCGAAGAAGAAAATTCTGAATACCCCGATCAACTAATGCACAGAAATATTCACTGGTTATCTCGTGGCAACGTTTTGTCTCATTTTGCCATCTGCATTAAAAAGATTAAATCGTTTTTGGATATGAAGGGTGTCAAACATGCTGAGCTTTCTATGAGTAGGTTCTCAAGTTTTACTATCTTGTCAAAATTGCTGGTCATTTGAACGAATTGAACCTTAAGCTACAAGGGCAAGAAAATACAGTGCAGAGTCTGAAGCAGGTAGTGTTTGGATTTGAGTCAAAATTGACTGTCTTCATCGAAGAGGCAGGCAGACTGGCACATTTCGAAAGATTATGAATATTTTGCGATTTGTATCAGAGAGACAATGCCAAATAACAGCCTTGATTTGCAGCAGCTCGCTGGGTTTGTTTCTGACCTCCTGATGGTGTTCAAGTCTCATTATGCTGGTGTTTGCAAAAACAGTGCTCTGTTTAAGTTTATGGTTTGTCCCTATACAGTGTCCATTGAAGAACTGGATTTGACAGTCATTCCAGGCATCTCTGCCAGCAATTTGGAAATGGAAATAGCAGATTTCGAGGTGTTGAATATGTGGGTGGAAAGACTTGTCATGCTGAATTCTGATTTCGAATGTCTTGCTCAACAGCGTGCAGAATTGGCAAAATGGCACAAATGGGCTGACATGAAGAAATTGGAGCACAGTGATCATCTGATTCTGCAAACTTGGGAAGAACTTTCTGTCACGCATAGCACCATGCAGAATGTTGGCTTGGCCTTACTTGCAGTGTTTGGCGTTACCTATATGTGCGAGCAGGCTTTCTCTCCTTTGAACCACATCTGCAGTAATCTGTGCTCCAGACTGACAGAAGACAGCCTGTATGCTTGCAGGAAGCTGCCTTTGACCAAGTAGGATGTAAACTTCGAAGAAATGTGTGAAAAGATGCAGCAGCAGCAGTCTCATTAAATAAAGTCTGTGAACACCGTTTCATTTATGATATTAGTAATCATTATGTCAATTATCAACAATATGAAGTTACATATTTTCAGTCATGCAAATGGGCATTCTTATTCTGGCTGTTTGTTGACCTCTTCTTCTGAATTTTGATGTAGTTTGGCTCTTTGGTTTGTAAAGGTTGCTGACAACTGATGTAAGCAGTGGGGAATGGGACAGTCTCCTAGGTGCTCTGTGTAACAGGGAGCTTGGCCTATCTGCAATATCTTCTCACAGGTGCTATTGTCTTTAGGCAAATTGCCAAGTAATGGCACTCTGAGACACTCAGATGCCCTGATGATGGGTTACATCTAGCTGTAGGGATAGGAACCCTTTTGTGCCCCACAGCCTGAGGAAAGTCCTGGAGCTGAGATTCAGAGCAGGCCAATCTGTCTAGGTGAAAATGAATCCTGCTGGGGAAAACCATAGCTAAAAAGCTGAATTGCAAGGGACACATTTTCCCCTTCCCTCAGGGTGCACAGAAAGGCTATGTCTACACTAGCCAAAAACTTCGAAATGGCCGTGCAAATGGCCATTTCGAAGTTTACTAATGAAGCCCTGAAATACATATTCAGCGCCTCATTAGCATGCGGGCGGCCGCGGCACTTCGAAATTGACATGGCTCGCCACCGTGCGGCGCGTCCCGACGGGGCTCCTTTTCGAAAGGACCCCGCCTACTTCGAAGTCCCCTTATTCCCATCTGCTCATGGAAAAGTCAGTCCCTGAGGAAAACTCAAATGTTCTCAAATGGATTAATTCCAGCCTTCCTCCTCTGCATTCTTTCAGTGGTCCAGGCAATAATTATTGGTCCATACTTGGCTGTCCTTGCCCTTCTTTTCTTGGTACCTCTGGGGCTGTACTCACCCTGCATCAGAGAACCAGGGACTCTGGGGCCCAAACCAGCCCTCTTTGGACACAGAGGAGCACCAATGGTAAGTCTGGGGGAAGATGTTTGGCGTTATTCTTTTACGATCAGTACTGTTGACTGAAGATCCTCAGCCCCACCCCACAAGCTGTGCAATTGACTTCTGTTGGCACAAAGGGAATCTATTTTGTTTTGGAGTTTCAAGCACATAAAGTTGGAGTTGATCCTGCTTTAGGCAGGGGGCTGGACTAGATGACCTCCTGAGGTCCCTTCCAGCCCTAGAATTCTGTGACTGATTCTATGAAAGCCCTTGTGATTTCCTTACCAAGCACACTCAGTGCTGCAGATCTTTCTGATGGTTCAGGTCAAAGAACACAGGCATTGTGGGTAACGTGGAAGTAATCTGAGGAGGCAAGGGAAAGATGTGTGGGAAACATAAGAAGTTAGTGAAGCAGGTGGAGGAAGGAGAAGATGTGGTGTGAAGATGATTTTGGTGGCCATGTGTTGAATGGCTGAGTGGTGGGCCAGAAAGGTGCAGGTAAGGGTAGATGAGGCTTGAGACAACTGGAGGGCAGACTAGTGTCTTGGTGATCAGAGCTGAGAGAAAGGCAGGTGTTGAAAAGAAGTGGCGTGATTTGGTGAGAGCTGTGATGTTAGATGAAATAGCCAAAGTTGACCTGTATAATGACAAGAGTGTGGCTACTGTCACCAGCAACAGAAAAAGAGGAAGGGTTAGAGGTACAGTCGAACTCTGCCTTGGATGTGCTGATTTAGGGAGAAAGGTAATGACTAAGCCTCCTGCTCTGTTATAGACTGACTGAAAGAGCTGTATGGCCTGGGGCTTGCCTGGCACATATGTAAATGACCCAGGAGGCTCCTAGAACTCAGGTGGGACTTATAGGCCTGAACACGTAAAACAGGTTTTTAGCTGTGGGACAAAAGTTCCTTTACTGGTAATCACAGTGGGGCAGGGGAGCTGGGGTGGTTACCAAGAAACTGAAAGTATCCTTGGGAGTCATTTGGCAGCTGTCGAAACTGGACTTCCTTTCTGTACTCTTCATAGCTGGTGCCAGAAAACACAGAGATGTCCTTTCAGAAGACCATTGAACACGGTGGGGATGGTCTTGAGACAGACGTTGCAATTAGGTAAGAAGGAAGCACCAGGTCTCAGCATGCAGCTTTCTCTGTCTAAGATTTCACTTGTTATGACACAGCTCTGGGCTATCAACACTTGAAAGACTACGTCCAATCCTTTGTCAGCTCACGTGGGACATAATGGCACTTTGAGCCTATTCCTGCTCCCACTGTCACAATGGGAGTCTGGTATTGGTTTTTTACTGTTTGTATTAGGTGTTGCCTATGAGCCCTTGTCATGGACCAGGACCTCATTGCAACAGGCACTGTACAAACCCAGAACAAGGAGATGTCTCTGCCCCAAAGAGCTTGCAGTCTAAGCATATGAGAACACAGATGGATAGACAGGGGAGCTGAAGGAATTTACTGTGTATCAAGTTTGTTACACATGTTACAGACAAAACACCAGCTGACAGATCTCTGCCCTAATGAGCTTACAAACCTCAGTGAAGTTTGGATGAGGTGCAGAGGACACAGCCAAGTTGCCTGCTATTGTACAGCAAAGGCATGCTGTGAGGGGGTTCAGGGGTTCCCATGCACTGCACCCCATCCACTGGCAGGAGTGACTCTCACTCAGCAGGTACAACAGGAGGTTTATTAGGCAACAGATGCCCAGTTTCTCACAGAAGCGTCAGTACAGCAGTCAGAGACAGTCTCCCCAACCCGTCCTGGGGAGAGGAGCCTGAGGGGTGCCCCTCTGGGGTGTAGCTTCCCCCCTCCTCAGGCTGGCTGCCTTCCAGCTCCCTCTCCCCCCCAGCCTCTAACCGCCGCCTCCTATTCAAAGCCAGCTCGTCTCCACCCTCCTCTTTGTTCAGGGCTGAGGTGTTACCTGCCAGCCTAGGTTATAGCCTCAGGGTCATCCTTACCTGCTGGGAGCTGCTCTGCTTGTCTCACACATGCGCCCCCCCCCCACTCCATCACACATGCAGGAGCATTGTATTAGTTACTGGTGTGATCTTGATGTGCCCTTCCAAGTTGGAATCATTGCCCTTATACTGTTGGTTAGGGTGATCAGCTTTTTGGGTTTATGTAGCACTGTGGAAGATATAAATTTAGGCCCTCAAATCAGCAGACCACTGAAAAATTGCCCAAGTGCTTCACAGATTCAGGACTTCACAGAGGGTAAAATTCTGTTCTCACTTACACCATTGCTCCACTGAAGTTGACAGAACTACTTCAGAATTATGCCAGTATAAGCTAGAGCAGAATCTGGCCCATTGTCATGGCTGTGTTTAGTCTTAAGATGTCATATCAAAGTACCATTATTTCCATTTTACAGATGGGAAAACCGAGGCACGGGGCAATGTGACCACCCAGCAGGCCAATGGCAGAGTTGGGACTAGAACCCAGCTTTCCTGACTCCCTGGGTATGTCTACACTGAAATCAGAGGTATGGCAGAAGCATAACAAGCTATCTGAGCTTGCTTTAATCTAGCTAGCTTGAGTAAAAATAGTCCTGAAACCAGGGCAGGAGAGGCAGCTGCATGGGTTAGCCACGAAAGTATTTACCTTGGGTCCTATGGGCACTTGTGCAGCCCTTGCTGCTGTGGCTGCACTTGTGCTGTGCTACTTAGCTCGATCAAAGTTAGCTTGGGTATGTTCACACACACTGCACTCTCACCCTGATTGCAGTGTAGACATAGTGTATGTCCTGTCTTACGTGGCTGTCCATGTGAGAGCGCATTCTACTCTAGGTGGTGTATTCCACAGGGGCTCCTATTATCCAGACCTTCATGTATAATTGTGGCTTTGCTCTACTGTGCTCAAGCTTTGAATGAAGTTGTCCATCTTGCCAAGGGCCCTCTCTTTTAATCATAGCTATGATGGGATTCCCTTCCTCATGCACGACAACAACTTACAGAGGACCACAAACATTAAGGAGGTCTTTCCCAGTAAAGCAACTCAAGACCCTGCTATGTTTTCCTGGGATGCCCTGGAAAAGCTGAATGCAGGAAAGTGGTTCCTCAAGGTAAGATAGTCCAGAGGTCTTTCTTAAAGTGCCTGTTTTAAGGGATAAGTGCTATGGGTGTAATCCAAAACCCACTGAAGTCAATGGAAATCATGGGATAAGTCTCAGTAACTATTCAAAAGGCAGCAAGAGGAGGTGTATTTTTACTAGCTTACATAACTGTGGTTCTCTACCAAGCTTAGCAATTGCCTAGAGGAGATGAAGTAAAGATGGAAACTATTCAGACAAGGCATAGACACAGCCCATAGTGGGCCGGAGTGTGTGTGCGGGGGATTCTCACCCACTTTTTATGTTTTACCAATGTATTCCTCCAAGCAGCTGCAGTATTAATTGTCTCTCAGTGTGGCTGCATGACTGATGTATGGAGTTAAAGAACCAGGCTTAAAATGTTAATTACGGGTTAAGGGGAAAACATGGAAACTGACAGCATACAGAAGATGAAAATTGGAGGTGGGACAACCAGAAGTGAACTCTATCCGATGTTTGCTTACCTGCCCCTTAGAGATGTAGGAACTGTGTGTATGCCACTAACTCAACCTGACTCTTATTTATTTCCCTGTGTATTTATTTATTTTTAGGACAAACCATTTTCATGCATGGGCTCACTGTCAAGTGCAGATCAAAATTTGGCAAAGAATCAGTCAATTTACAAGCTAAGTAGTTTCTTGAGGCTTGCAGAAAGTGCGAAAAAACTTGTGATATTTGATCTCTACCGTCCTCCAGAGAAACATCCTTACAGGGACAACTGGATCAAGACAATCCTGGATGTGATCCGTGACTCGGGGATTAAACCTCAGCTGGTATGGTGATGTGACTGCCCCCACTCCTCTATGATGTCATTTTTAGAATTGAGTTTTTTGGGGCCAGATCCTGGTAAATCAGCATCGCTCCATTGACCTCACCCATGAAAACCTTTGCTCAATAAATTTTATTCTTCCCCTGGTGATGAGTTGGCTCAGGGCCCGGCCCAGCCCAGCCCCATTATACCAATGCATTTCCCCAGGGCCATATGATACTACCCTGCCCCATGCTCAGATCTTCCTGTTGAGTTTCATGGGCTTACCTATGGGCAAAGAGGCAAGGAAGGTGTTGTAGTCAAGCCCCACATTAGCTGTAAATCCTGAGATACGTGCTGAGCTGCAATGAATAGTTGTCAATTGCTTTGAGATCCCTCAGTAAAAAGGCTTTGTCCCAATGGCTAACTCTTCAGCTGGTGTAAACTGGTGTAGCTCCATAGAAGTCAAGGGAGCTGAGCTCGTCTATACCAGCTGAGGATCTGGCCCCATGACTGCAGAATAGCACTGACCATTGTAGCAGTACGAGTGGGAGGCCAAAAACAGTGGGAGGCCAAAACGCTGATTCCATCTTGCTGATTTATAGTACTGCTGCACCCAGGAACCCCGGGTCAGGATCAGGACTCGGTGACCCATGTCCCTTGACAACAATCAGACAGGCGACCCTGGCCTCTCTGCCCTCCCAAACCATCTCAGTAGTTGGGCCAGTTCCCAGTTGGTACAGAAGACAATGGGCCTGGCTCTATGGGCTTCAGTGGAGTGACGCCGATTTGTAATTCGCCCTGGGTGCAACTCCACTGGGCAAGCTTAAGTGTAGATGGGGTCTTTGTCCTAAGTACTTTAATGACGTGATGATGAGTCCTGTTGCCATTACTTGTGGAGATTGCTGGCTACAGAGTTGGTGTAAACAGGGCATCTGGACCTCTTTTCTACCCCTCCATGTTTTTTTGGCGATAGCAAAATTAGCTATTTACCATTGCCATCTACTGCATGGGGTTAGAACTACCTGTGTGTCCTAGGCCCAATAGTGCTAATGGAAATTCTCCCTCACCTCACATGATAGGGGATTGCTCTTCCGAGGCAGGAACATCTAGATTCTGTCCCTGCTTTTGCCATGTGCAGTTAGATGTGCTGTGGTGCACAGCAGTGACAAGTACATGCTTCCAAGGGGCAAAAGACATATCTCAGCAGTTACCCATCTCTGCAGGCTGTGCGGGGGCTTAAGCCAATAGTTCCGCATCGCAGCAGGCTGCGTGGGCCGAATGTGCACAGAGAGCTTTGGATGGAGGGTGCTAAAAAAGTGCCAAGTATTATGACAAATGTAGCTTCTGTTAATGATCAATGGCGAGGCTTCTAGGCAGAGGTTAAAATCCCCATAATGTTCCTGGCCTGATAAGCAATTTGTGGCCAGGGGAGCTGACAGCCAAGCTGGAGCCCGCAGCCAGGTGGGATGGTGGAAGCCCAGCTCTGTGCTCCTGTGGGGTGGGGCATCTGGACTGGGTGGGGCCAGAGGCAGTCAGCCCACTGTGCCACCTGGAGGGCACCTTGCCGCTCCCGCCAGCCCTTAGACCCACATGGCACTCTGGCAGCGATTTAAAGGGCCTGGAGCTCTGGATGCCACCGCTGCTGCAGTAGCAGTGGTTGGGAGCTCCAGGCCCTGTAGCATCACCAGGCCCTGGGGCATTTGCCCCTTTCCACTTCCCCCATCGTTCCTGACCCCTGCAGCGATCATCATCTTCTGAAGGGGTGTGTCCGAGTTCCCAAATAGTGGTCTGTAAGATTAGCCAGTGCTTTTAAAGATCCACGTACTGCATCTGACTCCCTGGCCTCCTGCAGCAATGAGTTCCACAGGCTCACTGACAGAGCAATCTAAGGCCTATCACTGCAGCGTCTGAGTGCATGTTTTACTTTCCGCTTGAACCACCGCCGAAGCAGCTCCAACCTGTGTTCGAATGGATGGGGCACGTCACTGAGGGACCCCCTCTTGCGTTGGATTGTTGGGACTGCGGGGAAGGCAGGGGGCTGTTCAGTTCACTAGCTGCTGCTGCTGTTACTCGCAGGTGCTGTGGCTGCACAACAGCATGCGCTCCTTTGTTCAGTCTGTCATTCCTGGGTTTCAGCACACCGCAGGTTTTAAGGCCCCAGTCGATGACCTACAGAAAGACAATATTGTGAAGCTCAATCTAGCCTATTCTGCCATGTCCAGTGAAGACATCCGGTAAGTTGCTGTAGAAGCCGTGTGCAGGAGGCAAGGCACTTCGGGGGTGGTGGTGGGGAGGGGGGGGTTGCAAAAAAGCTGCCCATGTATTACACCAGCTCTGTGCATGTGGTTATGTCTCCCTGTAGTGACTGGTGCCCCTGACTCTACCAGGCTGGCACTTACTCCTGGTGCTAAGAGTAGCTCCACTGACATCTCCATCTCAACCCCTACTGATGAGCATCTGCAGAGATGGTGCATAAGACTTTTGGTCTGGGCAGGCTACTCCCTGGCGTGCTGGAAGCTCTCTGAAAGTGGGGGGGCCACTAGCACCCAGACCATGGCCTCACCTCCCAATTCACCCATCCCCCTCCCCCCCGGCTTCCAACCTACACTCCACCCCTTCCCCTCATGGCTACATCTGCACTTGGCCCCAAGGCTCTGCCCCTTAGTCTCTTCCCTTGAGGCACCACCCCACTCCACCTCCTCCTGCCAAGGCCCCTCCCCAACTCCACCTCTCCACCTGTGGCCACACCCCCATCACTTTTAAGAATGGCCCGTCACACCGAGCGGTGGGCAGGGACTGGAGGGAAGAGGCAGAACGGGGACAGGAGGAGGTGGGGTGAGGACAAAAGCTCCTGGTAAAGTGAGGGAAGGGTCACAAGGGGAGGGGTGGAGTCCAGGCATGGTCGTGTTGTGGTGGGGCTAGGGCCACAGTCTGCATATCAGTGGCCTCCCCACTTCTAGGGAACTTCCCACACTCCTCTTCCCAAGGTGCAAAGGCACTGGGCCAGTGACCCACATCAGATATTTGGCCCTTGCATGGTCGTACTCGTTGACTGACCTCTTCTTATACATGCCATCCAGCAGCATCTGTACGTACATGCTCATGAACTGGTGCATGCAAGTCCAACTGCTACAGAAGTTGATGTCAAAGTAGGTGACTTTATAAGGAGATCCCAGTGGATCAGTGGTAGTAATGGGAGAAGAACCCAGGAGTTCTGATTCCCTGATTTTTCCATTGGCACCAACAGGTGATGGATTGGCTCAAAAGTCAGAGAGTGCTGAACAGGATTAAATTGACACACAGCATCAGCAATTCAGCTGCCTGGTCTCCTCTGGTTTTCTGTATGTGCTTAGAAAAGCCCCAACTAGATTATACTTAAGTGTCTTGCTGAATCACAGTTTTAGAGTCTAATACTTTTACCTCCATTTGCTGATTACAAATCAATTGGACTTTTCCCTGTGTACTTCAGAAACTGTACTGCAGTTGTTCTAACAGTACTTGGCTTCATGCAGCAGATAAGTTACGAAGTGTGTGGGGGGGGTGTGGGGGGGTTTATTATAGAAAAGGAGAAACTGCTATATTTGGCTGTAAATACATGATTTGGCAAAAATCACAGATCCCGCATAATTTGGCTTCCACCACAGTTTTGGTTTCAGCTCATTGTTTGCATATATTTTGAGTATACAATTAGTGCAACACTAATGTTCAATGCCTATAAAATGTAAATGGCTGAAGTGACTGAACTTGAATTCTACAGCAGTTAAGACTTACAGTCTTCCGAATTTTATGTTTCATTAAACACTTTTTAATGACTTTAACATAGTGCAGCAAAAGGTTTTGTTATCTAAAACTTAGCAAACATAACATAGTGAGTGTTTATTGATATCATTTCAGCATTTTTTTCTTAAACAAGTAAATCTGCTCTGGCTTTTTCAAATTACTGATATTAAGAAATTTCATTATTACTTTTTCATGCTTTTCCATGTCTTGTCTCCAACTCAGCCACGATGTGAAGGTCATCTTGTGATTCAAGTAGGGTCTTAATAGCACAATTTGTAATCTCATTGGCGTGGGTGAATAATGAATTGGCAAGTGATCACTGTTCCCTAGCGGCTGGTTTATAGGAGATGGAACCCTTCTACTACCATGGGTACATATTTACTGCACTTAGAAAATGCAAAATCTTGGCTTTTTCCAAACTTCAAGAGCAGCACTTCAGTTATCAAAAAACCAGCAGTTTATTGCTTCAGATTGGAAGATGCTTCAACCTTTTCTAACAATGCTTGTTGCAAAATTTCAAGCAAACTCAAGAGTCGTATGCCACATTCATCATCATCAATAACTGTGGGCTCAGCGCCCGTTGGTGTCTGATGCCTCTCTCACTATTTCCTTCCATCTTTCCCTATCCAGTGCAGAGTGGCTCAGTTTCTGTAGACTAGCTCTGCACCAATCTACTACATCATCTATCCATTCTCTGTGGGGTCTGCCTCAACAAATATTGACAGTATGGCTATGTCTAGATTGCAGGCTTTTGTCGAAAGCCTGGAGGTCTCCCAGTAGAAGTCTGCTACTCTGGGAGCTCTCTGCCAACATCCTAGTCATCCTTGTTCTGTGAGGAAGAAGGGATATGTTGGCAGAAGGGGTTTTCCTGACATTTGGCTGCATGTGGGCTATGTCTACACTAGAAGCATCTGTTGACAGAAGTTAGCGGAGACGTAGAAATCTCGACAGAACCTCTGCCGACAGATTGCTGCTACACACAACTTGCTCTGTCGACAGAGAACTGCCAGACTGGACTGGTCTCTGGTGACAGAAAGTGGAATGTGGAAGGGCAGGTCTGCAAACAGGGCATCCCGGAAACAGGAAGCCCTCTCTGTCAACAGAAGTGTTATGCCTCAAATTTTTGAGGGATAGCTCTGTCGAGGCAAAGCAGAGTTCTGTCAAGACTCTGTCAACAAAAGGCTTTATGAGTGTAGATGGCCTCTTCTGTCGACCGAACTCTCCAGTGTAGACATAGCCGTGGATGGGCCAAACGGCGGGACAACTTCTTCCGACAGAACTGTCAGCAGGAGATATGCAAATATGATGTGCAATTTGTGTATCTTTTGCCGACAATCCTCGACACTTGAGACGTAGCCTATATCTATTTAAAACAAGTGCCATTTGCTTTAGCAATCTAAACAGATGGCCACATTTTGTTGAGGTGCCATTCATGAATGGTTTATAAAGGTTTAGTAAATGATGAGTAGCTGTTATAAGCATGTTGCAAAAATGCCCCAGTTTTATAGATGGTTAATATCCATAAGAAGAAAGTGTTACAGATGGGTGTAAGCTAAGTTCATAAGTGACCTGTTAAACTCTATAACAATTCAATAACTATTGATTAAAATATTTAATCACTAACTCTTCTTATAAGCTGAAACTTACTGCAAAAGCGTGACTTGAAAGAACCTTGGTTTGCCATTATTATTCAAAGGTGACTGCCTCTAAAGGATCAAAAGATTGGGCCACCAATTTTGTCATATAGTCAGCTGATTGGCCAATCTTGGCCCCACTCACTCCCATGCTCTCGAACGCCCCAGGCAGTCCTCCTCAATATACGACTAGCATGCCACTGAGAAAGCCCAAAGTGTGGCCATTTGCTCTTAAAGTTGCTTTTTGGCTGAGGCAAAAGCATCTTTGTATTTTAAAGGAAATATGCTCAGGCCAACATCACCACCAACCTCTATGTGATCAGTGAGCCGTGGCTCTTCTCCCTGGCCTGGTGCACCGGGGCACATTCTGTGACCACCAATGCTGTGCACATCCTGAAGGACATCAACCAACCTCTCTTCCTCATGGTAAGGAGAAAAACCAACCCTGCTCTCTAGAGGCAGGGAGCCAAAAGCCTGTCTGGAGGCAGATGGGTCATGGTCACTGGTGGCTATTGTGGGACAGGTTCATCCCTGCATGGGGAGGAGGGGGAGGTGTTCTTGACATAATCCAAGCTAGAGCAACATCCTCTTTGGCAGTCCTGTTTAAAACAGAATCCTAGGGCTGGAAGAGACCTCTGGAGGTCATCAGATCCAGCCCCTGCTCAGAGTAGGACCAATCCCAATTATATGGTCCCAGTCAGGGCTTTGTCCTCCTCTTGAGGTAACCTGTGGCCCCTGTTGGCCTCTGCAGGTGTCCAGGGTTGTACCAGCTCTCTCCATTCCTCAGGAAGTGCTCTGGAGGCAGTGCATCACTCCCCCCATCCCCGCCCAATCCTGTGTGCCAGTATCCCCTAATAGAAAGGGTGAGGAATTAGCCCCTTTCCTGCCATCTGTTTCTAACAGCCACATTGGAACTAAGGGGCACATAGGACTAAAAACTGACTGTACCGTCTGGCAACACATCCCTGGCATGGCTGAGCCAAGGCCTGGTACAGCTGAGTGACTTAGGCCTTCAGAAGAGTGAAAAGAAACCAATTTTAGAGGGTCCTGGAGAGCTGGGGCTCGCGTCCATCTGAAGAGGTATTCTCCTGCCTGGTGAGGGACGGAGGTCTTCTGTCTAGAGCACCCCCAGCCATGCCTGTGCGCTAGATGGTGCGTCACCTCCTGCAGCATAGTAGCCTCCTGCCCTGGCATGATCTGCAGGCAGAGATCCAAGGAGAAGGAGCATAACAGTCACCTTCCTGGGGTGGGAAGAGCTTGTTTTCCTTCAGTCACTCCAAGAAGTTGGTTTGACTACTCTCTGGGGATCCCACCGTAGTCATTCAGACCCTTCTGAACACCCTGCTGGGCTAATGGGATCGCTGGTGCTGGTGGTCCCATCCATCATCTGCCCACTCTGAAGATCCCTATGTTTCACAGATAGCCACGCAGCTGCCTTCAAGCTCACAAATGGGCTACAATTCCAGATAGGCCAAACCTCCCCTCACAAGCAGAGGCTGGGAGGAGGAGCACAGCTCCCAGGGCAGAGAATGCGGGGGATATGAACAGGGCAAAGGGGGCTTATCCTTGGGCCTCATTTGGGGCTGGGAGCAGGGCTAGGAATGGAGTTGCCACCAGGGGCTGAGGTTGGGGGCAGGGCCAGGAGCACAGCTGCAGCCAGGCCCACCTCTGGGTGCAGAGCCACACTGAGGCTGGGTATAGCGTGAGCTGTGTCCGTGTGTGCAGGATGAATGGCCTGGGTGCTCCTGCATCCCCCAAATGTTCCTTCCACTAAGCCCCCTTATGCTACACCCCACCATTTGGGCACCTTCGGCCTATTGAGTAATCTGCAGGCCAGGATTCAGGGCGGGCTCCAGAACTTCCAGCTCTGTCTGTGTCCAGTCGCCTCGCTGACGGAGCCCCAGTCTGTTCATTCCCATGGAGTGCAGGCTCTGCTCCTCTGCCAGGCACACAGCAGGCCCCATCTCTGCGCATGCTGGTGAGCACGAGGCCATCCAGAGGGGAGGCAACAAATGCCATTTAAACACCAGCAGGAAGGTGTAGCGCAGGCATCAGTTAGGTTACCCACACTAATTGCATGAAAATTTAGCTTTTTGTGAACATTACTTAAACTAAACTATTGCTGCTGGACACATTCTGTGTTGTTCTCTTCCAGACCCCAAAGGAGTACGGATTAATGTGGCTTCTCACAGACGCAGTTGCAGCCCTGCTCATCTCACTCATATTTGCCCTGCATTGGTAAATATCCAGCAGCTAAAATCTCTGGGGATGTTGATGGATCTCTTGGGGTTGGTACCGAAATGACGACACTCAGAGATTGTCTAACATTACAAAGTTAAGGTGACATAGGACAGTTTATGTCAATCTACCTATGCGATGTGCACACTGCAGTGCTCCTACTGTCCTTTTAACTAGACTGTTACAAGAATGTAACGAAACCAGCTTGACAAGAGGGGGTAACACTTAGGGTGACGTAGCTAGGGTGATGCAGCATCAGTGTAGATACTGCGTTGCTTACATCACCCCAAGTGGCCTCCAGAAGATATCCCATGATGCCCGCCATGGCCACTCTGGTCCCCCTTTTGAACTCTACTGCCCTGCTGCTCGGTACGCAGGTGAACACTCCTCCCCATTAAAGCGCCAGCATCTTTGCAGAGCAGGGATCAGGGAGAGGAAGACACACAGTGGAGCTGCTCTTGTCTGAAGTAGGGATGGTCAGCGACTCACTCAGGAGCACAGAGCACAGAAGGGGAGACACCAGAGCAGGACAGATTTCAGAGGGGGGGCTTCTCTCCGAAACTTACCCAGCCGCAGTCAGCACACCACACACTGTGTCGCTGTAACACATACCCAGTGTGCACCACACACCCAGCGTTACAGTCGCATACACACCACAACACACACACAATCTGCGTCACATAGTTTCTCTCACACACACTCTCTGCAGCTCCCAGCCCCACCCTTCTGGCTGAGGCCCTGCCCCTTCCAGCGGAGCCCAGAGCTGGCTGCCGACCTGTACCAAAATTCAGGGAGCGGGAGCTGTGTGAAATTCACTGCCCACCTGTCCTAAGAGTGCTGCAAGGGCCGCACAGGAGCCCTGTGGCCTGACACATGGGGGCTTGCAGGTTACCACAGCAGCTGACGTGCTATAAGGGAATTATGGGTGGTGCAGAGCCTACTCCCGCGAGCTATTGCAACCCATGCCCTGTGGCACAGTGGGAGAACTACCCACAGTGCGCTGCTCTCTGTGCTGAGGCAAGAGCTGCCACTGTGCGTGTGCTCTGCCACAACAAGGAACATAGTGTGGCCATGTAATAGTGGCTTAATGACAGCAGGGGCTGCATGTCGCATCACTCACCTTATGCTGTAGCACAGCAAAGCTCACTCTGCCCGGCCCTGTGCAGGGAGTGAGCTAGCTGACCTGGCCAGTCCACATGGGCCTCTCTCAGAATCCCCCTCTGCCTTGCTCTAGCCTGGCTTTCCCCTTCACATTTCTTAACCCAGCCCCTCCTTTGCAAGCCAGTGTCAAACAGCCTGGCCTCTTCGCTGGGACAGTGCCCACCCCCCACTGAGTGAGTCACTCCCGTCTCAACTCCAGCTGCCCTCCTGGCCTCCAGCTCTTTGTCCTTCCTCCTCATCTCTCCCTCCTGCACCTCTTGCTTGTCTGCTCTCCAGCTCTGGTTGTCATGTCGAGCTGAATGTCAGTTATCAGCTCTGGAGGGCAGAAGCTGCATTTCTTCATTCTCAGGGGCACCTCACATACGTCCAGGTGTTCAGCTGACAGCTATGAATAGATCTTGCTGCAGCCAGAACAGAGTGACGGGACCCACATAGCTCTGCTACTGTTCAGGTGACACCCAGTGTTTAACAGCCTGGGACAGCCTCCGAAGTCTCCAAGGCACATTTGAAAAACGGTTACTTTATGTGCATCGTGTTAGCACCTTGCAGGCTCAGTTGTGGATTGGGCCCCTCTTGAGTGCGGCGCTGCACAAAACTGAGAGCCAACAGCTGAGTGCACCAGTGGTAACGGGTGGGGGGGCACACAAGGGCAAAACCAGGGAGCGTGGGCTCAGCACCCTGACCCAGTCACCTGCCCATTACCTCATCACTGGCTGACCTCCTTCCAGGTGGCGAGAGAGGGGCTTGGCCTGTTGTGCGGATGACAGTGGCGTAGTGCTCGAGAGCGGTACATACAACAAATTCCGAACGGGTGAGTCCCGTGTTCCCGGGGGCTGTGGCTCGAGCACGCTGTGCCGTGGCCAGATGGGGCCTGGACGGGGCTTGGCTAGACGAAATGTTAGTGCCATGCAAGCTGAGGTGTAACTCTACAGGGCTGCTGCAGGTACCCTGCTGCCACTCACTAAACGCTCCCATTGGCTTCCCATGGTGTCAAAGCAGAGTGGCACAAAGCCCACGGGGACTGCACAGCAAGCTCGTAGGAGTGGAGTTAGTGACAGCAAGCTGGGGCGCTCTAAACAAGCCCTTCCCTGCCTGTCTTATTTGTGTTTTGCAGGATGAAAATAAAATGACGAGGGCTTTAAAACCTTGGTATAATGAACTGACTAAACCAAACTCTGGTGAACACACCGAGTTGTTTTCAGTGCCTGCTCCTATGTCAATGGCGGGGTTTCTGGTTCAACTTGTATCCTCTTTTCAGAGCTCAATGACCTGCCAACGGTCGTGGCCTAAGAGAACAAGGCCAGCGGTGAGGTGCTGAGGCCCTGCTTGTCATCAGGAGAACAGCCTGCCCCAGACAGAGGCACCGTGGTGCCATATAGATGCTGAGCTGGGATCAAGCTGGAGAAGCCAGGTACCACTGTGCCATTAGCTGAGCCAGCTCTGTAATGAGGTCATCTGTCAGGGCCTGACCGTGGCAGCAGAGTTCCGATGAGCCTGAGGTGCCTTTTTAACTCCATGATCCCAAGCTGGGGGCAGCTAGTTGCTGGGGCTCAGCTCAGTGGCTACCAAGTGCCCCTCCCTTCAGAAGTGCCCCAGACTCCTTCCGCCTGCCTCTCCCCAGCGGACGGCCCGGGGCCTACTTGAGAAGAGGGCTGCATGGTGACAGACACAAGGCAGCTTCCAGGAGGCCTGGAGTCTCTCTGTGCAATTGCTGGTCCTTTAACCCTCGGAAATGCAACTTTTAATACGCAGATGTAAAGCTGATGGTTTACTATTTTTGTAAGGAGGAAATAAAACCCACGTGTGGAGCGAGCGTCTGTTGGGCTCAGTGTGGTCACAGGGCCGGGTGTGGGCAGTGTGTGGAAAAAGGCAAGTCGTGGCCCTGCCACAGCAGTGAGGGTGGGCTGCAGGAGGTGGGTGGGATAGCTCAGTGGTTTAAGCATTGGCCTGCTAAACCCAGGGTTGTGAGCTCAGTCCTTGAGGGGGCTATTTAGGGCTGTGGGGGGGAGATGGTGCTTGGGCCTCTTGGCAGGGGACTGGACTCAATGACCTCTTGAGGTCCCTTCCAACTCTAGGAGATGTGTGTCTCTATATAGTTATGTGGGGAGCCAGACAGCCCTAGCCCCCTACGTGGGGTGAGGGTTGTTCAATAATGGACCTGACCCCAATGGCATCAGTGGGTGTCTTGCTGGTGATCTCATTGGGCTCTGGCTCACCCCAGCAAAACACATGGCTCCCCTAGTCCTTCTCTGCTGTACAACCTGGAGCTCTGGGGTACCAGCTGGGAGGAGCTCTGCTGTCAGTTTGCTGCACACATACACTGCCGCCCCCCAGCCTGGGCTCTCAGTCACACTTAGCAACAGAGCTGGCCCTAGGAGCAGGCGAGCCAGGCCATCTCCAGTGGCCGCCAAAATGTACTGGCCCTTACGGGGCTAAAGCCAGCAGGCACTCGCCCGGGAGGGGCAGGGTTGCAGCTGAGTGGCCTGGTGGGTGAAGTGCACTGTGGGCAGGTGGAGGTGCAGCAGGGCCTGGCGGGGGGACGTGCATCCACTATCCCTCCCATGCCTACAGTTGCCCTGGGGCTGCCAATTATTCAGGACTGGCCCTGCTTAGCAATGAGAAAGAGGTGTGTAAATCCCCCAGGCTGTTTACCCTGGGATGCTGCCTCCAGGGCGCAGTGACAGTTGCACACTAACCGTCTGGGCAGGTGCCTGCATTGGCTGCACAACATGAAAGGTTCTGTTCCCTCTCTGGACCTGTGCTCCTGCTGTACCAGAGGATTAGGCTGTGGCCCTGCTGGGTGACCGGGTTTTGCTTCTGGCCAAACACCTGGGCATTGTGGTGCTTTAAAAACTAGGCTATTGAGCTACTAGTATCAGCGCAGGAGTGGGTAAGACAAGGCGAGTCCCTATGTAGTTAGTAGCCCAGAGCTGGGCTGTGCTCAGGGTGTGGCTCTGCCCCAGCCAGGTTTAGCTGCGGTGCACCACACCTAGGGGGCTTGCACAGCCACTCTACTCTGCTGAGGGCAGGGGTGGAGGTCAGCGGTGTGCTGGTGAGGGGGTTGTCAGGCAACAGAGGTCTGTATGTCTCACAGCCCAAGTACAGCCCAGACAGGGTGGTGGGGGGGTGCCGCCCAGAGCCATGCCTCCCCTCCCAAATGCCCAGTGGCAGCTGGAGGAGCCCCATCCTACCTGCCCCAAGCTGTTGGCCAGCCCACCCCAGCTGCTCCAGCCAGCCTACTCCTCTGGCTGCTCCAGCTGATGGTTGCCAGCCTGCCCTCTGGGCTGCTGCCTGGTCAGATCCCCAGGCCATTGGCTGGAACTGAGCCCCCGCCAGCATCAGGAGTGAGAGAGCTGGGCTGCAGCCTGAGTTAGGGACCACTTAGCATCCCCTGGCTTACAATACCACTGGCCCAGGGGGTGGTACAAGGGCCTGTTGCCTGCTACGCAGCAATGTGCATCACAGCTGCTGGAGACCATGGACCATGCTGCCAGACAGCAGCGTGCCCTGTCCTGCCACAGTTTTGGTGCTTGAGAGGGCTCACCCTTGTAGTTCCCTCACAGGGCTAGCAAGAAACACTACAGTTGCCATGCTAGGTTGAAAAGAGGCGATTCCCTACAGCATTTAACAACGTACCTTTAATGGGGCTGCCCCATGCCAAGCTGCCATGAGGTTGGCAGGCCAGCCCCCCAGCCTCCCCACCAGGTGGCTGCTGGGCTGCGCAGACCATGCTTGCAGATTGCAGCATGCCCTGTCCTCTGTGGGGGTTCAGTGCTTGAGATGGCTTTTCCCCTGCATGGGATTTAGCAGGAGAGGCCAAGAACCTTGTTTTGGGTGCTGTACGTTTTACAGGGCTGCCTCCCCACCCTCCATCCCAAGGTACCATGTGGCTGTTACATTTTTAGGTGGGCTATGCTGGAACTGTGCTTCAGGCCATCTGCCCCATCCTCTGCCGTGTTCTGCACTGGATATTATCTAACGAGCACTGTCTTCTGTCCCTTTTTAAAAAGGAACCCCCAACCCAACAGGGTCTTTGGTTAAAGAACGTTGCCTATGCTCTCCCTGCAGAGCCACACTTCCTTCCCAAAGCATGTGGCTTGTGGGGAACGTCTCCTATGAACGACTGGAGCTTGTGAGCTCTTTCTTCCCTCTCCCACACAGGCAGTTGAGCTAGGGCTCCTTTACCAGATAAGGCAAGGGAGTCCCTGCTAAACGTCCTGAGTGGGACCAACAGACGACAATCTTGGGTTCATCTTTTCTATTGTCAATACTTCCTTAATTTGCCCTTCTCTTCTCTTTTCTTTAGTCTAGGAGTCCATAACGACTCTTGGTGCTTGAGCCACTACCTCATCTGACAGGGTAATCGAGACACTAATGCCCTCTGGGATTCCATAATGAGTCCTGAACAGTGCTTGAGTCACTGCTACTTCTGATGGGCTCCTTGCCTCATGTTGGAGATGCCTGTGTAATGGCACCTTCCAGCACTCTAATCACTAGATGCCAATGCCCTCCCAGTGCTGGGGCAAGAACCCAGGAGTCCTGGCTACCAGCCCTCTCACCTACTAGATCCCCCCACTCCCAGAGCAGAACGACAACACAGCATCATATTTTTCTCTTTGTGAAGACAGTGGTCCACGTGGTCACTACAGAGGATTCCACTGGTAGCCGCACCAGCTGCAAGTGGCACTTGGGTATCAAGGGCTTCACTGGGCGCGGGGAGAGTCTTGGGCCAGAAGTAGTTGCCTTTGAATTCATTTGCAATAATGACAGTACTTGAGCCACTACTGTGCTCCAGGCAGATTGGCACATCAATAGCCAGCTCTGACGGCATCAATCGTCAGTGTCCTGATGCAGGGGCGGGCTTTGGAAAAATGGCCGTTTGTTTTCAACGGTGGGAGGATGATGACTCACACCCACAACCACTTGTGGTGACTTTTTTCCCACAAGACACTGGCACAGAAACCCAAAACGAACAGGGCTGCAGGAATGGTGGAGTAGGTGCCCACAATGCACTGCTGCTGCAGTCGAACTTAGGCAATGGAGTGAGGGACACACTAAGTCAACCTTGTGAGCCAGTGTGGACATTCAACTTCGACTTTATAAAATCCAGTGTGACAAAGTCAACGTTAACAAATGCGACTTTATTCCCAAGGGTAGACATAGCCTTGGACAAGCTCAGAAGGGGAGGTGAGCGATCGCTGCTTGTGAGTTCACTGCAGTGGGGACTGTGAATATGCCACACCCGTGCTCCCCCTCTAGGATCAGCCTTTGTTTAAAAGGGTTCTGCTGTACAGGAATCCCTCTTTCTGCTTCACTGCTTTAGAAGGCACTTTATAAATGCTCATCTCCTTACTGTCAAACTCCAGATTGCTGCTGGCACGTGGTGGTAATGTCTAAGAGCAGCTTTACAAACCTGCACATTGGAACATTTGTCTTTGTTTCCTTAAGTGCTAGAAAATTTAACTCCCCAACTCTCCCCACAAAAACTGTCAGTGTCTATAGAACCTACTGGTCCAGGGACCTATGTGGTGGCATGTAAGCAAATACTAGCTGAGGTTTCAGGAGAACAGGAGGTGAGTAATGGCCCTTCTATTATAAATGACGCCCAGAAGCTCAGAAGTAAGTGCTGACTTTGTTTTTAAGGCACTCAGCATTTGAGACATCAAAACAGCTCTTTTATTTTTGCAGCATAAGGCTTGAGCAACTGTTAGGCTCCTCAATGGTCGTTTCACTACCTGCTCAGCACAGGTTTTAGCCATTCATGCTGGAGTAGTGCCGGTGTCTAGCTAACAAGCTGGGGCTGAACTAGCAATTAGCATTTAGAAAGCCATGCAAGCATGACACAAATGACTGGTCGGCTGCACCCCTTGGTTATCTCTTTCAGTAGGTCATCACTCTGGGTGATACTGGCAACCCAGGGGCCCTTTGGCTTCACTGAACTGTGGCCAATGCATGGCTGGAAAGCTGTATGTTAACTTCTGTTTTAACAGTGTGAGGTGGCTAACAATGTGATTAGTACTGAGGCTTGATGAAGTGATTGTAAGATGTTTCATGCCTCGGTCTCTCTTATAACCCTACAGTCCCTGGTGTAAAGCAATGCAATGTGTTTGATTTGTAAGCCTCTGTAACTATGTAATTAACCCATCAGCCATATGAATTAATTAGTGTAACGTGCCCGTCCTGCACCCAAGAAGGCCCATTACAGCCAAATGAGCCATTGTAAGACCTAAAAGGCCAAAGACCATGGTGCTGGCTGCATGCCCCCCCACTACACATGTAAAGAGGAGACAGGTGCTGACACATGTAACATCAATTGGAACTCTGGGGGATGGGAATTAAAATGGCTGATTAAACTGCTGCTTCAGTGTTGAGGGAGTAAAGATTTCTAAGCATAAGCAAACAGGGGGCTGATCTCTTTAGCTTGGGCTGGCCCTAATGGCCAAAGAGCATGTGCATACAGCAGTGTCTATTACCTTCTGGAACATAAGACAGGCTGTGTACATAACTCTCTGCTGTTCTCTTGATACAGTTCTGGTTAGTTAATTAAGGATTGGCTACAAGTGCTGACCAGTGGAACTCAATGCCAGGGGATTTTTAAAACATAACTAGGTAAGTTCAAGGATGAAAGGTCCATCAGGTGCAGTTAGCCAAGATGATCAGGGATGCAAACCCTTTCCTCCCCGACTCTGGTCCTGAGTGGCCCTAGCCTCTGATTGTCAGATGTTCAGTATGGATGAATCACTCACTGATTGCTTGGTCTGTTCAGTGTCCCGGAAGCACCTGGCGCTGGCGACTGTTGGAGGACCGCATACAGGGCTAGATGGACTATGGGTCCGATGCATTCTGGTCATTCCCACATTTCTTTGGTGAGAGATCTGGGGTGCGCACCGTCCTTAGGCTTTATGGTGTCCAACGCAGTACTAGTAAAGTGGTGCCCCTACACCCATCCAAATTGTTTTTAGCAACACAAACATGAGCTGTCAGAACTGGAAAACGTCCCACATGCACTTAATTAAAACCAGTTTGCACAAATGAAACACGCTGGAATGCTGACGGATGCCGGCTGCACAAAAGAAGTAGTGCTACAGGAAAGGAACAGGACAGTGGGGGGCCGGGGAGACAGAGCAGGGGGATTTGTCGGGTGAGGGGCGACTGGGGGGGGAACATGGCGCAGCTGGGGGGCTGGGGAACTGGAAGAGGGGGAAGGGTGGTGAGAGGGCCAGGAGAAGGAGTGTCAGTGAGAAGTGAAAGAGGGCTGTGGCAGGCAGGGGAACAGGAGGAGGGTGGGAGCAGGGAAGACACCAGTGACCGGGAGGCAGAGGGGAAGAACGGCACGGGCCTTGTTAGTTCCAGCAAACCCATGGCGCACACCACGCACACTTGAGCAGCTTGGACTGCCTGCTGGGGAGCTGGAGTCCTTTCCTTGACATGCAGTCAGCACCCGCCCCCCCTGCTCCGCTAGGGCTGGGAGGAATCCGGGGCTTGCCTGGGGAGAACGGGGGTTCCACTTTGTGGGCAGGGTGCTCCTCCAGCTGCAGAGGTAAAGGATCCTGCTCTGTGTGCTCTGGGACTGGCAGCCAGCCAGCCGCTTAGCGCACCAAGCACTACTACTGGCTGGAGTGTGTCACTCCCGCAACCAGGCTCCAGCCAGGTGGAACCCCAGGACCCCTGATGCCCAGGACCTCCCCCCCACCCACTCAGTGCTGGAAGTGGGGGTTGGGGCTGGCCTGGGGAGAGCGTGGGCTTTTCGTGGACAGGTCTCTCAGCCCTCGCTCCTTAAACAAATACCCCTCACGTGGCCTCCCACCACAGGACTGGGGACAGACTCCTCACACCATGCAGGTAGGTCCCTGGCCCGGGCCCTGCCCTGCATGTCTCAGAGCACCCAGCGAGCGCTCTTACACGCTGCTGCTGAGACACACAGTGCTGAGCCAGTCACACGTGATGCTCCTCTAGTCTCAGAAAGCACCCAGTGTGTGTACTCACAACCATGCATGTCACTCAGCAAGTCACTCAGCTCTTCAGTGAGCCGAACGGCCTGAACTGCCAATAAAAGCCTCTCACGAGACCGGCTCGTCTTATTTTTTTATTATCGTATTTCACACGGACGTATGTTTTCATGTCACATTGTGTGTGCGGAGAGAAACAAACGGCCACTAATACACACAGGATATGACACACGCACGCAAATGCCAAAGGCCTGCTGAAACTGGAACTACACTCTCTGGCTAGTCGCTGCAGGTACAGGGCACTGCCGCTCTCATGACCCGCGCAGTGTAGAATGAGAACAGGTGGCACAACTGTGGTAGCATTTTCAACCATGTTAGTCTTTTAGGGAGCATAACTGGAACGTGAGCAGTGATGGGCTGGGGCCTAGTGCGGCCTGCAGTGCCTGGCAGCAGGCTGGGAAAAATAACAGTGGATACACAAAAGAGTGCAGCAGAGCCATAGGTGAAATGTGAGCTATTTTTGTGGGGGTGGAAGGGGTGTAGCTGGAACAAGCTGTGAAAGATAAATTCTGGGGCCCCAGCAGGCTTGGTTCTCACCCCCATAGTGGTTGTACGCCTGTGCAATGCTGCTGACTTCAGGGGAGCGGCTCCAATTTACATGGGTGGGCAGTGGCTCAGAACCAGACCCAAGTGGCGTTCTCTGTCTCTGTGCAGTCCCTCAGTCAATGGAAGAGTGGAATGACAGGACCCAGTGTCAATTTTATCCACATAACCTATTGAGTAGCTCGTGAAGGAGATACAAAGGTAATTTTTTGCACCACTGTGCAGGGAACCGGCTCGGCTGTGACGTAGTTATGGACTGTAAGCCAGTTCATGGACGACACGTCCATTGACGGCTGTTTGAATGGGCAGGGGCACAAAACCATGCTCCGAAGTGCCCCAAGCCTCTGTTTGCCAGAAGCTGGGAATCGGAGACGGGATGGAGCACTTGGTGATTGCCTGTTTCGTTTATTCCCTCTGGGGCACCTGGCATTGGCAAACAGGGTGCTGGGCTAGATGGACCCTTGGCCTGACCTATTATGGCCTTTCTTCTGTCCTTACATGTTCTTGATTGCTGAGCGAGGCAGACAGCAGTGAGGAAAAGAGTTGAGTGTTGCGACAAGGAGTGAGAAAATGCAACATTGATTTTGTACTGGGCTAGTCAGATGCAAATCAAAGGTATCGAGTGACCTAAGCACAGTTCTGCTGAGAGCCACCCAGTGTTCGTGGCACCAGAATCAAAGCACACCTTCAGCTGAGTCTCCCAGTCTCAGCTGATGCCAGGGCCTGTTGAGGTCATGCCTGTCAAACGCTGGTTGTTAGGACTCAGCCAAGCAACCCTACTTTAAATTTCATTCACAGCATCAGCCCCATACAACTCCTATTTGATGTCATAACAGCCAAGGGTATCATTTGTCCTCCAGTGCTGTGTACCTGGGCTCGCCAATGCTGTGCCTTGTGGTGGACCTGACTGACAGGTGGCAGATGTGGGTTGCCAATGAGGGGCATGACCCAAAGCCCTTTGATGTTGAAGTCTCCAACCCATATGGTCTGTTTAATGAAACATGGAAGTCAGAGGCAGAGAAGCTCAACTATGCCACCAACTGTTCCCGTCACTGCTGCAGGAGACACCCTCTTTAACACAGAGTTCTGGGCTGAATTTTGCTCCAAGCCACCACATTGAGCAGGGGCCCTTCACCCTATATATGTTCTAGTGAATCACACCAATTGTCTCATCCAGCCCAAGTGCACTAAGCCCGGGTGGTTTAGCTGTGTTCATACACACAGCAGTGTAAAGCCTCCTAAAAACACAAAGTTCCTGACCTACTCTCTGCTGAAACACAACCATGCTAGGGAATGCAGCGGAGAGAATATCGGGACAGTTTGTCAGGTGATGTGAGCATGGCTTATGGTCAAAGGGGCTGGGCACTGAACACAGGGGCTGGCATCCACCAAAATGTCTCTGCTTTTCAGTAGCAATCTCCTGCTAGCCCCCAGCTAACTAACTTTGCACCAGGAATTAGTCCTATGTTTACAGGCAGAGCCAAAGAGTCAATCTTCCTTTGCCACTTGGGTCAGAGCTAAATTTAAAAATCAGACACGGGGCTGAGTCACAAAGGAAACCAGAGCTTTTCTGAGAGTCTGCTGCAGAGATGGGAAACAGTCCCCCAGCCTCCACCAGAGCTGTCTGCCTGAAGCAAACTGGAAATTGTAGAGGGTAAATAATAAGAAGCAGAGTGACACGGAAGACACAGAACACCTACTTGTGACAGCCTAGCAGACTTCAGTGGAAGTGCAGAGAATGATGGGAGGTTTGCCTGTATCTGTGGTTTATTTTTCTTATGTACTTTCTTGGCTTTCCCTCTGGATGTCCTGCTATTGCTATGAAATAGCTGCGAAACACACATGTTGCAGCTGTGTATAATGCTGTGCAGAGGACAAAGCCTGTTACCTCAGACTTCACTTTCAAAGCAAGACGACTGCCCCACCCATTTGAACTGCAACGTTTCACGCAACACAGCACAGCTTGGCTAACATTGTCCAACTCTAAAGTCACATTCAGGCTTCCAGCTAAGCGCCTGGTCCTGCAAGGTGTGTTCTGTGGGTGGAGTGGGGCGGAGCCTGCTGACGTTAGCAGCCTCACTTGCATACTACCGAACAAGATTTGATGCTGAACAACAGGCCAGTCCCAGTTAGAACAGTTTGACCTATGACCACTTGGTCTCATCTTTTTGACAATGGAACACTAGGTGCCTGAGAAGTTCTAGTGGGGGAAGCCTTTCCCCTGAGTCAGACACCCGAAAACCATCACTCCTTAAAAAATAAATAAATACAAGAATAAGAAATGAAACCACTAAATAGCTCCATCTTTGTGCGTGTGGCTCCCATTGTTGCTTTGTCATGGTACAGGCTGGGCAATTAGGCTTAAGATGAAGCAAATCAACTGCTATTTTAAATGCACTTTTTCCCTCCGCTCTTTTAGAACAAATGGATTTCTTTTCATTCTGTCTGCAGAGTGGATGGGATTTCTCTTTACAATGCAGCAGGGGTTGGTCATTGGCTTGTAAAGCTCTGATGCCCCAAATTTCTCCAAAGCCCTGACCAGCACTGTGGCCATTTCCCCCTTTTTAAAAATGCCACTCACCACTTTTTCCTACAATCCTTCACAAATGTCAGTCATTTGGTTTTCTGGTAAACATCCAGCTAGAGTTGCTCTGTTGATCAGTCACTGTCTGTCACCTAGAAAGTGTAGAGGTTTCAAACAGAGCTTACTAGGATGGAGAGAGATGGGAAATCAGCATCACAGGTAGTCATCCTCGCTGGAAGGGGAAGGCAGACTCGAGCCTTCAAGGTCAGAGTCGGATGAGCTTTCTGACGGGGTCGGGATCATCTTCCACATCTGGGCAGAAAACGTTCGGCCCCAGCTGCAAGGGTACCCCACAGGCCTCAGCTGGTGAATTAGCTCCTTGGCCACTTGCCAGTGGCTTCTTTCCATTCACTTACTGCTGCCCTTTGCACTCCTATGTTTGCTCATGGCTGTTAACATCTGACTGATGTAGGAGGTCAAGAGGTCATCCATCTTGTAGCCCTGGTAAGAAGTTATGAGAGATCAGACATATCACCCAGAAAGCATCTGATGAAGTGGGTCTTTGCACATGAAAGCTTATGCTCCAATACACCTGTTAGTGCATAAGGTGCCACCCGATGTCTCGTTGTTTAAACAGATATCAAGAGTCTCCAGAGCAATTATAATTAATGATGATAAACTTTGGAAGGGATATTAAACTTCATGCTTTAGGGCTGAAGCTAATCTCTAATTATTAGAGATTGGGGTGAGACCTCATGTGCGAGCGGATTGCTCCATGTTAGTCTGATGTGGGGTTATCATAGAATCATAGAATACTAGGACTGGAAGGGACATCGAGTCCAGCCCCCTGCCCCAATTGCAGGACTAAGTATTGTCTAAACCATCCCTGATAGACATTTGTCTAACCTGTTCTTAAATATCTCCAGCGATGGAGATTCCACAACCTCCCTTGGCAATTTATTCCACTGTTTGACCACCCTGACAGTTAGGAACTTTTTCCTAATGTCCAACTTAAACCTTCCTTGCTGCAGTTTAAGCCCATTGCCTCTTGTTCTGTCCTCAGAGGCCAAGAAGAACACGTTTTCTCCCTCCTCATGACACCCTTTTAGATACCTGAAAACTGCTATCATGTTCCCCCTCAATCTTCTCTTTTCCAAACTAAACAAGCCCAATTCTTTCAGCCTTTCTTCATAGGTCACATTCTCTAGACCTTTAATCATTCTTGTCGCTCTTTTCTGGACCCTCTCTAATTTCTCCACATCTTTCATCTTCTTCAGTGTTGGCACTGGCATTGGTCAAGGACAAGACAGTGAGCTCGCTGGACCTCAGCTGTGACTCCATCGGGCAACTGCTGTGCTCTGATGGGGCGGAGGGTGAAAAAATAGACTGCGAGGCTCTCAGGTCACCTCATGGGAGCCTTTAGAGAGTATCTCAGATCCTGCTTCGCTGTGGGCTGGCTGGGCTGAGGAGTGTGGTACTGGGTTTAAGACTTGAACTAAGCCCCCGGCATGTCTGTTCGGAGCTGCACGTTCATCAGTCCCAGAGTGCTGCTACAATGGTGATTCTGCCTGCTTGGCTTGGTAGGAAGCATCTCTGGCTTTTGATGCACCTGGTCGCTCACCTGGCTGAACATTCAGACTCCTGGCCACTGACAAGGGCCATGCATGAATGTGACAGGCTAAGCCAAGCTGAAACGCAGATTATGCACAGATCTGCCACTGGTGTAAATGGGTGCACCTCTACTGACTTCAGTGGAGCAATACCTACTTGACACCAGCCGAGGGTTTGACCCTTGTGAGTGCGTAGCACAGCTTATGTCCAGCGTTTCTGCCCTCACAGCCATGGCGTCAATAAATGAATTTATCCTGCATGCTTGGCTTCTTCACTCACCTCCTCCCCATCAATCCATCTCCTCAGGATTTAGTTGAATATCTCGGGCATCTGAGCAGCTTCACATGGCTGCTGCTTTCCTTTCAACCTGCCTGCCCCAGAAACCTGCCCCCTTCTTCCAATGGCGGCATTATTTCTAAAGCCGTCCCTGCCTGAACTCCAATGCAGCCCCTTTCCCAGTTACATCTGTGTCTCACCCCTAGCTTGCAGGGCTGGTAAGGGGCACTTCCTGTGGGGGATGTGTTCAGTGAACTCCCTGAGTCTCTGCTGCACACTGCTGTCCTGCCATTTTAGACCCCCTTGGCCCAGACACTCGGGCATAGGCAACATGACATGAACAGAGGATTTAAAGCTAAGTGGAGCTTTGGAGATTCAACCTTCAGTTCACTCCCTCCCCGCCCCTCCCTTCCCTTCCCTCACCCCCAGCTGTCTGTGCTCAGGCACTGCCCAAGACCCCGAGCTCTCCTTACCAGCGACGTTTCGCAGAGCAGTTTGCTCCCCCGCACCAGGTTGCCGATCGTTATGTGAAAGTACGTGTTGCCGCTGCTCCAGTTGGAGATCTTGGTGAAGGGGTGAGTCGTGAGGATATCCTAGGAGCAGAAGCACAGTCAGGTGCTGCACACATGGGCTGATTGCTCACTTCTCTATGGGCTTCCCACCCCAGCAACCCAACACTTCTCACTGGTCCCTGCCCCTGAAACCAAGAACTTGCCTTTTTCCTATAATCCACAGTCCTGTTGGAGACAGGCCTGAGAACTAGAGGGACCAGAGGTGTGAACCACTGGGCAATTCTTATGTGCTTATATAGCTCATGCATCTAAGTGTGGTTGAGTGTCCCATGCAGTGGAATCTAGCCCACTTGCACAGAGACAGAACAAATCTCCTCTACAGCCTTAGCTGCGCAGGTGCCAGCTGTTAGCTCAAATTGTAGAGGCACCTGCACTGAGCTCCAGAGGTCCCAGGTTCCAGTCTGTCTGTGGGTAGTTACACTTACACAGGAGGTCATCTAGCTTAGCCCTTCCCTGGGTCTGAGCCTTGGGTAGCTGACATCAATGATGGACTAGGAAAGGAATTGGTGCTTTATCCAGTCTAGCTTTCCATGTCCCAAACAATGGTGCTCATAAGCCTTCTGCCAGGGGATGAGCCTGCAGTATAATGCAGCTCAGCCTCTGGAAGCTCTTCCTGAGATTCAGTCTGAACTGACCATGTCTTCATTTCCTCCTGTCTGGCCTAACTCCAGCCCCTGGTGCCACCTAGCAGTCCCCTACCATGCTGTTTACAAATGCCAGCAGCCAGTTGTGTCTCCTCCCTCATCACTTAGCCCAGAGGCTCCTCCTCCTGGCAGGCTGCACACCACACTGCATTAAACATAACAGCCACTTCCTAAAGTGAAAACAGGATGGCCTGGCGTGTGTCTGAACTGCCCCCTGCCTGCAGGGCTTGCCAGACCCACTCCCACAACTGCTGCCTGAGGCTGAGCCCCCCAGAGCTCCACTTCACCTGTGGATGGGGCTGAGCCCCCAGTTCTGCCCCCCACTCTGGCTGTCACCGAGAGCTGTGGTAACCCCTCTGCCTTACCTCAAATCACCACCCCCCTTCCCACCCTATGTTCCTCCGTGCTGCCCTCCGGCACCTGAGTCCTGTGCTAAACTGGGCATTTGTTCGCTCGCTCTCGCCAACCGACGAGTTGGGAAGAGCAACCAGAAAAGGGCTGGGACAGCACTGAAAAAGGGGACTATCACAGCCCAGGTGGGATGTGTGGGCCCCAGTGCTCCCTCTCAGCTGAGCACTTGGGCGGCCACCCAGGGGAGAGTCAGGTGCCACCCAGCTGATTAGCAGAGCACCCTCAGTGGCTCACAGTGGGCGGTGGGTGTTTCTACAGGTGGTGCACATCCACATACACCTTAGTGCACATGAAAAAATTTAAAAAGCAGTCAAGTAGCACTTTAAAGACTAGCAAAATAGTTTATTAGGTGAGCTTTCATGGGACAGACCCACTTCTTCAGACCATAGCCAGACCAGAACAGACTTAATATTTAAGGCACGGAGAACCAAAAACACTAAGCAAGGAGGACAAATCAGAAAAAGATAATCAAGGTGAGCAAATGAGAGAGTGGAGAGGTGGGGGGGAAGGTCAATAATTAGATTGAGCCAAGTATGCAGATGAGCCCCTATAGTGACTCAGAAAGTTCCCATCACGATTTAAACCACGTGTTAATGTTCTGAATTTGAATATAAAAGCCAGCTCGGCTGCTTCCCTTTCCAGAATGGTGCGATAATTTCTTTTCAGTAACACACATACCTTGAGGTCGCTGACAGAATGGCCCATTCCATTCAAATGTTGACTAACTGGTTTGTGGATCTGGAGTGTTTTGATGTCTGTTTTGTGCCCATTGACCCTTTGTCTAAGGGAGTTCGAAGTCTGTCCAATATACAAAGCATCTGGGCATTGTTGGCACATGATGGCATATATGATGTTAGTAGAGGAGCATGAGAAAGTGCCCATGATTCTGTGAGTAACCTGGTTAGGTCCAGTCATGGTATTTCCAGAGAAGATATGTGGACAAAGCTGGCAGTGGGCTTTGTTGCAGGGAAAGGTTCCAGGACTGGTATTCCTGGGGTATAGACTGTGGCTGTTAGTGAGGATCCTCATGAGGTTAGGAGGTTGTCTGTAGGAGAGAACAGGCATGTCACCCAGGGGCTTCTGGAGTGTAGCACCCTGATTAAGGATAGGTTGTAGGTCTTTAATAATTCGTTGCAGTGGTCTGAGTTGGGGGCTGTAGGTGATGACCAGTGGTGTTCTGTTCTTGGCTTTTTTGGGCCGATGTTGGAGTAGCTGGTCTCTGGGTATTCGTCTGGCCCTGTCGATTTGTTTTTTTACTTCTCCTGATGGGTAATTCAGGTTTATGAATATTTGGTAAAGTTCTTGTAGTTTTTGGTCTCTGTCAGTTGGATCAGAGCAAATGCGATTGTACCTAAGAGCTTGACTGTAAACAATGGATCTAGTCACGTGTGCAGAATGGAAACTAGAAGGGTGTAGATAAGTGTAGCGATCAGTAGGTTTTCGGTACAGTGTGGTACTGATCAGACCATCCTTGATTAGTACTGTAGTGTCCAGGAAATGTATCTCTTGCATGTTGTAATCGAGGCATAAGTTGACGGTGGGGTGTAGATTGTTAAAGTCCCTGTGGAATTCTTCTAGAGCCTCTGTACCATGGGTCCAAAACATAAAGATGTCACCAATGTATCTTAAGTAGAGGAGTGGTCATAGAGGACAAGAGCTGAGGAATCGTTGTTCCAGGTCAGCCATAAATATATTAGCATATTGTGGGGCCATGCAGGTGCCCATAGCAGTTCCACTAATCTGGAGGTATAAATTGTCCCCAAAATGGAAATGGTTGTGTGTGAGAACAAAGTTACAGAGGTCAGACACCAGATTGGCTGTGGTGGCATCAGGGATGGTATTCCTGATTGCTTGTAATCTGTCTTTATGTGGAATATTAGTGTACAGAGCCTCTACGTCCATTGTGCCAAGGATGGCATTATCACGAACTTTTCTGATGTTTTGTAATTTCCTCAGGAAGTTGGTGGTATCTCGGATATAGCTGGGAGCGTTGGTGGCATAGGGTTTGAGAAGGGAGTCCACGTAACTGGATAGTCTGGTGGTAAGGGTGCCAATACCTGAAATGATAGGGCGTCCAAGGTTTCCAGATTTGTGGATTTTGGGAAGTAAATAGAATAATCCAGGCTGCGGCTCAGGTGGTGTGTCTGAGTGAATGAGGTCCCGAGTAGCAGCAGGGAGTTCCTTCAGTAGTTGTTGTAATTTCCTTTGGAATTCCAAAGTGGGATCAGCAGAGAGAGGTCTGTAAAAGGTGGTGTTGGAGAGTTGTCTGGCTGCCTCCTGCTCATAGTCTGACTTATTCAGGATGACAACAGCACCCCCTTTGTCAGCTGGTTTGATCATGATGTCTGGGTTATTTTTGAGACTCTGGACAGATTCAGCACATTAACACATGGTTTAAATCATGATGGGAACTTTCTGAGTCACTATAGGGGCTCATCTGCATACTTGGCTTAATCTAATTCTTGACCTTCCCCCCCACCCCTCCACTCTCTGACTTACTCACCTTGATTATATTTTTCTGATTTGTCCTCCTTGCTTACTGTTTTTGGTTCTCTGTGCCTTAAATATTGAGTCTGTTCTGGTCTGGCTGTGGTCTGAAGAAGTGGGTCTGTCCCACGAAAGCTCACCTAATAAACTATTTTGCTAGTCTTCAAAGCACTACTTGACTGCTTTTTGTTTTGATAGTGTATAGACTAGCGCAGCTCCCTCTCTGTTACTATATAACAAAATTTATTCACTCATGGATGGAAAAAAATTAGAGGGAAAACTGATGGTCACCCTACATGCTGTGCACGGGGCCCGCTGGGGCCAGGCCGTGTGCGGCTCTTGGCAGGCACAAAAGCACTAAGTAGAACGACCTGCCCTGGCACTCCAGTCGCTGCAGTCTCTGTTCTCAGGAGAACAAAACACCCCAAGGGAAGTAGGGGGTGGGGGAGGTGGAGCAACGGTTCTGCCCTTCACCAAGCTAAGCACACAGGGAACACTGCTGCAGCACCTGCAGGGATATTGCACAGTAGGGAGCTCCAGGCAGAATCGTGGCCTTGGCAGAGTGCACCTGCATCCCACATAAAGGACCCAGGTGTGCAAACCTGGCCCCTGGGACTCCCAGTTGGCAGGTTCGTCCCACCTGAGGTTAGTGTGCTCCTTTCGGAAACCTCGGTGTCACTGCCACAGTGCTCAAACTTCTACCCAAGTGGTCTGACCTTCCAAGATGCTGAGCGCCTGCAGTCCCAGCACATCACAAGAAGTGGTGGACGCTCAGTACCTTTGATAATCAGGCCATTTATACAGCTGCATAGTGTCACCCCCAGCCCCAGTTTGCTAACATTAGCCCTTGGGCATGCAGGAGCTCATTGCAGGTGGCTGAGGTTACCACAGGCAGCGACTCAGCGGTGTCTGCCTTACCTTGGTTTTGGGATCAATGAGGCTGACTCCATGCTTGTTGATGGCAATTAAAAGGATCTCTGGATAGTTTGGCTCCGTAGTTTGCTGTTAGGAACAAGACAGAGCAGTTGCCTGAAGAGGCCTGGCGGATTGGACGGCTCACAGCTGGGGGCCCCTCAGCTCAGCACAAAGGAAGGTAGGCCATTAGTAGAGCAAGAATCCCACTGCGCTTTAGCTCACCTGGGGGGGGGAGGCTCTCTAGATTTTCCTTTTAAGGAAGCTCCAAATGAACCAAGGCCTCTTCGCTCCTCTTCCCAAACACTGGCCCTGTGTCTACATGTGCCCCTTCCTTTCGAAAAGGGCATGTTAATGAGCGGGTTCAAAAGATGCTAATGAGGCACTGCAATGAATATGCAGTACCTCATTAGCATAATGATGGCCACAGCGATTCGAAAGTGCGGCTGATCACCAGTTAGGAAGAAGGGTTTTTGAAAACTGGGGAGGTCCTTTCCGAAGGTCCCGTCTCCACTGGTGGCGTGCGATTCTAAAAGCTGCACTTTCAAATCGCCGACCACCATTATGCTAATGAGGCACTGCATATTCATTGCAGTGCCTCATTAGCATCTTTCGAACCCGCTCATTAACATGCCCCTTTTGAAAGGAAGGGGCACGTGTAGACCCAGCCTGGGTGACTTTAATGAGTAGGTGATTGGCAGCATGAAATTCATTCTGTTCCATTTCTTGCTTTCCCAACTTTGCCAATGGAAGCAGCTGGCACGGTTGAGGGGTAGGGTGGGGTGCAGGGAAAGAGAGAATCCTGTCCTTGGACTGGGTGAGCGGGGATCCAGTGAGAAGCCCAAGATGGCCTGTACCTCCTCTAATCACCTCACCTTGATGCATTGACTCTCCCGCCCTTTGTGCCTCTGGCCTGCAGGAATCCTGGCCTGACTCCACTGCTCCCCTTTGTTTGACCTACGATTTGCTTTAATCTACTTAGCACTGGTCAGAGAGACTAGGCAGACAGTTCTGGAGACTGGCTCAGATCCTCAAAAGTATGGAAGTAAATGTCTTTGAGGCTCCTACAGCCCAGAGCCAACATGGGCAGGGACCAGCCATTCTGCTTCTCCCTTCTCCAGGAAGGACCAAGTCAAGGGGTAGGGAAGAAGATCTTGTGGACAGGACAATGAACTGGGACTCAGAAGATCTGAGATCCATTCCTGGCTCATCTAGCACCTCCCCAGCTGACTATAGGCAAGTTGCTTAAGGAAGAGCTTTCAAAAGTTTGCAAGCGACTTAGGAATCCATGTCCCATTGAAAGTTTCACACTGCCCTGTGCTTCAGCTCCCCATCTGTACAATGGCACAGATGTGATGAGAACAGCTACCGCAGTGAGGAGTACCATGTAAGTACCCAAGGAGAGGAGACAGATGGTGAGCGAGTTTACGTGGTCCTGAGCAGCCATCCTTATCCTCGGTGCTTGGGGGAATGAGCTGTGAGAGACGACCATTTCCCAGGGTTCCGGCTCCTGCCGGGTGACACATAGTGTACCTTCACTTCGAAGAAGGCTGATCCAAACGTAGGCCACTTGAAGACAATCTTCAGGAATGCAAGCTTGGCCTCTTCTCTTGTTTTGCCTGCGTGCTTATTGAAATATGCCACAATGGACTGCAAAGGACAACATGACATTACCGAAGGGTTTGCCAGGCCACCTGGGAACCAGGACATTTGAATACAAAGAGCATCTTGATACACATGTCACATTATTCCTGCCATGAAACATCACGCGTTGCCAGCCTGTTTTAACAGAAATCCCCCTCACCCTCCCCTGTGCGTTAGCTATTGTACTAGTGCAGACGCTAGAGCCTGAAAACACCCCAGAGGTTATTTTGTCCAGCATAAGCCAGGACAGGGTTGAGTACCCCCACAAGTGCTTTTCCCAGTGTGAAGAAGGATGGTTGTGTGGCTAAAGCACTGGGGCTATCACATTGACCATCTGGAATCACTTCCCAGCTTTGACACTGACTGCCTCCCTGTGTGATCTGGAACAAGTCACTTAATCTCTCTCTGCCTTGTAAAATACGGAGAATCAATCTTCGCTTCCTTTGTCTGTTTGAATGTCAGCTCTTTAGGACAGGATGGTGTCTTACCATGTGCTTATGCAGTGCTTCACTGAATGGAACCCTGACCTTTGTTGTGTCCTATGTGCCATTGTAATAGCTATTGATGGGGTAAGTGCAACCTCCAACAGGTTAAACCTCTCTAATCTGGTGCCTTCAGGACCTGACCGGTGCCAGATGAGAAAATGTGCCAGATCACAGGGGGTCGAGATTATCTAGAGCCATTACTAATACTTCCACCACTCACTGGGCTCTTAGAAGACATGTAGGGGTAAATTAGAGCTAAATAACAGCACAGAACACTGAGAGCCAGGACTGGCGGCCAGCAAGAAACTTTATGAGACCACGGGAAACCTGGCCACACCTAGGGTAAGTGGTCACATGGCTAACTAAGATCATGCCGGATTACGGATGTTGCGGTGGAGAGAGTTCTGTATTAGAGAGGTTCAACTTGTAGTGCGTGAGAGTTCCACTCTGTGCACTGTTGGCCAAGCAGAGATTCTGTTATATCTCCAGCTGGGGCGCATTAGTTCAAGCTGCAGCACTCAGGCTTTCAGCCCTGGTGATCCCCCATTCAGTCCCGGTGTGTCAGACCGGATGCCGGCTGTCACATAAGCTTATCGAGATGTGTGCCAGCTGCACTGCTCTCTGAGCCAGGACTGGTGTGCTGGAGGCTATTGCTTACCCTCTTCCAGTCGTCTGGAGAAAGCTGCCGGAGAAGATCCTGAGGCACCAGCTCCTTCAGGAGCTTGGGGATGCTGGGGAAGTAGGACTTGTCATCCTCAAACTTGACCCTGTAGATCAGAGCTGCCAGCTGTAACACCTCTTCCCGGGTACACTTGTGGTAGCCGCGCAGGTACTTTGGTAACTCCTGCACACAAGAGTGTTTCACATGGTAACGGTTAGGCCCCAAACATCTCAGACTCAAAGACGCCTTTTTGTGCCGAGAGAGGGAAGCTGCGTGAACGGCAGAACCAAGCTGTCCATCCCAAGGCAAGTGCCAAACAGGTGCTGGCTAAAGGAACTTAAGCAGGTCGGCAGTGCTGAACAGAACCCACTTGAAAGCTGGCTGCATTCAAGCAGTGATCTTCAACCTTTCCCAGACCACAGCCCAGACCCCTCCTGGGACGCCCCTTCCATGTAGCTGGACCCCCTTCCCAGTCAGCACATGGGAAAGGCACAGTGATGGTGGCCTTGGAGAGGTGGGGAGCCCTGGCACTCCTGTGGCCAGGGGCCAGGACTCAATGAAACAGGGACTCACCTGAACTCTACCCAGCCTCTGAAGTGAACCCAAGTCCAACAGTCTGGGGATCTGAATGCAAACTATGACACTTAAAGATAGGTCTCAGCTCCACAGAGCTTGAACCTTGGCAAAGCCCAGATGTGAATCTGGAGCTCAGCATCACAGAAGGGATGTTAACAGTTAACTGGTAAGCCTCAGCCTAAATGGATGAGGGGCCTGCTCCAGCTTGGCAGGAATGCCTCTTCTCCATAGGGGGGCTGCTTCAGCCCCAAGGGATCCGCCCATGGGCAGCGGGTGCTCCTGCCCAGCTGGAGGAGCCCTGGTCCACAAGCAAGGGGGCTGTTGCAGAGTGCCCCCCCTCCAAGTAACTGGTTAACTGATTAAATGGGATTTTATTTCCCTACATCACAGCTGGCTCCAAAATGAGAAGAACCAAAATCTGCCCCCTGATCTGGAGTCCCATGAGAGCGGTGGATAAGCTGGAACGGAAAAGATCCTGAGGCAGCAGCTCCTTCGGGAGCTTGGTGATGCTGAGGAGCAGGACTGGTCAAACTCAAACCTCACCCTGTAGATCAGCGCTGCCAGCTCTTAGACCTCCTTCCGGCACGCTGGTGTTAGCCACACAAGTACTATGGTAATTCCTGCACACAAGAGCCTGGTTCCAAACCAGGACCCAGGGAGGCCAGTTCATTCCACCCACCCAATGCAGATGATGCCTCTCTCTGCTTTGTTTTATCCCTGCTTGTTTCTCCCTTCTATCTTCAGCCCTTCCTGCCAACCAGCAGGCGAGTTACAGCCTGTCCCTGGAGGTGTAACTTACATCACCATTCACCTCTTCAAGATTGAGGGATCCCTTCTCTGGCTGCAGTAACTAAATTCAGCCTGGATGGGGAATCCTCCAGGGAAGTCCATGGCACTCGCTGCTGTTCACACTCCTCTAGTCACGGAGGAATTGCCTGGGAACTATGGTATTTCCCGGACACCACCATTGGGCTGACATAGGTGGAAATGTTTTGCTAAAGCACCAGCTCCAGATTAGCTTGGCCATCAATACACGCTCATCTCTCAGCTAGACCCCCTTGACCGGGGTCATTTTCTCTCTCAGTCTAAAACATCTCTTGCCTCGGCCCAGAGCTGCTCAGTTGCTAAGGTGCAGGGAGGGGTCATGGATGAAGAATCGCCTCTGAATTTGTCCATAAGACGAAGCCTCTGGAATCTAATGGCTTTTTAAAAATTTAAATCAAGCTTTCCAGTTCCCCTTCAAGCCATATCACTGTGAGAATGATTTAAAAAGTACCCTTGGTATGTCAACAAGATAATTTGTGACCTCAGTAGCCAGAGACACACTGGTGTTTGAGCAGCCCTGTTATGGAGAATGACTGTAATCCACAGCGTGTATGTGAATTTCACACCTGAAAGCAGCTGATCTCACAGCCCAGGAAAGCAGAGACCACGCTCTAGCTGCAGAACAAGTAGAGCAGTGGTGCTACATTCTGCCCTGCCTTTGGCCCTCAACCCTGCCCCCTGTGCAGATCACCTTAACGTGAAAGAGCTGAAACATCTCTGGGGCTACTCAGAAGGTGGCCTCTTGCTGAGATGGCCAAGACGGGTTAATCAGTCCCACTGACCCATGGTTTTATGAGGGTGACACCTACTCAAGAGGAGCTCTACTAAGATCTTCAGATGATTTAGCCCTCCTAATGGCCAGCCCATGGAAACTTCTTTGTGTCACTACTGGCATGACTTGGATTTGAGCTACCGACGTAGGAGAAAGAAGCTGTTTTATTCCCGACTAGTTCCACGAGTCACCCAGACCTTTCTCAGTGCAGCAAACCCTAAGTTATGTGAGGGTTGTGCAGTTTCCCCAGTCCTGTCAGGGGCCACAGTCACGTTAACCCAAGACGTGCAAATTTGTTGTATGTATCATGGGGGCTTATGCATGGGGTTAAATGCATGGAATACCTGATAATAGTGGAAGATGGAGTCTGCCATTGAATCCTTCCCTGGCATGGTGTTTGTCCACAGTTTTTTCATGAAGAACACTTGGTATGTAAGAGAAGGCACTATACCTGCAAAAAGGAATCCATTCAGCATTGAGTAGGCTTGTAGTAAATGCTTCAGCCATGAGATGGAAACCTGTATAAAAGAGATGCTCAGTCTTTGGAGCAATTCACAGTCCTTGCTACAGGAGGGTCAGGGATGAAGCTGCAAGACTGTTATAGGCCATGACTGAAGTGCAGTGGCAATGGAGCGGTTGCCTAAATTGGTCTATGAACTCTTAAGTTAATGCTCTTCAGGCTCTCACTTAAATGAGCATGCCATTTGCTAGCAATCTTAAATGAAAAGAGGATGGATTTTATTTCACTGCAACAGAAGTGCAATATATTAAGTGAGATTTTGGAAAATTATTTGGAGCCAGTCCATGGAGCTGCATTTAAGCTAGCAAAGCACTGCCACAAGCTACAGAAAGTTTCTACATCTGTCAAAGTCTGGACAACAACCACACAACTTCAACCATCAGGGAAAGTCACTTATCTGGAGGCACGGTCTACTTTAGGTCTGCATGACCAGCCCTCCGCACCTATGAACTGTATGGCCACAGAAAATACTTGATTCCCCTAATAGAAATGGGAACAGGACTAAATTGGATACTGTGAAATTATTGGGCATCCTCAGGTGGTAGTATAAAGTCTTAGAAATGGTAATACAAAGAAAAGAAATACTCTCAAACTGAAGTACAAAGAGTTAGAACTTGGAGGATTGCTTAGTGGCAACTGTCGTGCTGTTCTTTTGAGAAGGTATGGATAGCAGGAATGAAAACTTGCTCCCTGCCCAAGAATGGATCATTTCCTAGGTGCAAAGCTGCTGCTGATAGGATTCCCACACACACAACCCCAACATTACACATGTAGTTTTCGTCAGGGTATTATGGATAAGAAGAGTCTTTTAAAAATAGTCTCAACAAGCTCTATGAGACGTCAGGCCAATACTGTACCTGGGAGAGAAAATGGCAGCAGAACAGAAGAATGACATTGTTACCATCTTTTGCAGGTCTTGCTTTCTTTATCCAGTCTGTCAGATGTCGGACGAAGTCAAAGAAGAAATCTCCCTCTGGGACACTGATAACCTGTGGAAACACCCCACAGTTAATAAAACCAACCAAACAATAGCTGCCCTGCCATAGAAGGAGAGACAAGAAACAAACAGCTTTTGAATTAAGGGAAGGAGCTGAGTAAAAGTATCTGGTTTGTTTTTTTTAGCACCCGCCCCACCACTGCTCCCGCCACTGGAGGATAATTTCTTCAGCATGTCTTGCAACACTCTGCCCAGCCTGGGTTTAAATGTCCCAAAGGGCAGGACTTCCATAGGTCTCACCATCTGAAAGCTATTGCTGGACTTGATGTTTCTACACTGCTTTTCATCTAACGTCATCCAGTTATTCCTAATTATCTCATCCTGCTCTGCCTTCAACTGCCCATTGCTTCTGGATAGTGGTTGTGTAACACCTTAGTCATCAGCTGCTAGGACACATGGTTTGTCTATTGAATTCTGCCTCTTAAATCAATCTCTCCAGCTTAAGGTTACCATATAAAAAAGAGGACACCCCTGAGAAGGAATAGAACAACAAGAAGTCTTGTGGCACCTGATAGACTAACAGATATTTTGGAGCATAAGCTTTTGTGGGCAAAGACCCACTTCATCAGATGCATGAGTTGGGAGGGTGGTGGTTTCAGAGGGTTATTTAAAGAGTGGGGTCCCAGTAAGAGGAGGGCCAGAGCTGACAAGGTCTATTTAGCAAGGTGGAAATGGCCCAGTGTCAACAGTACTTATCAAAAGAGGAAAAGAACAAGTCAGATCAGACAGGGGGATGTGAGCCTTTGTCAGCCTCTAATGGGGAGCTATTGGCACCCAAAGCAGAGAAACTGCCTTTGTAAGCTGCGAGCCACTCCCAGTCTCTGTTTAATCCATGGTTAATGGGAGTCATATTTGCAAATAAATTGAAGCTCAGAGATTTCTCTCTCCATTTGACTTTTAAAATGTTTTTGTTTCAGGACTGCCATCCTTAAATCTGCCACTGAGTGTCCAGGGAGACTGAAGAGTTCACCCACAGGCTTCTGTACATTACCGTTCCTGACGTCTGAGAAGGCACATATCTGTATCTACCAAGGGGATATGGATGCAAAGGGCGCAGTTCTATGAGCCTTATGTATGCCAGCACAGCCCCTGGAGTCAGGAGGAAGCCAGGATCAGGTTCTGAAGTACTGGAGTGGAATCTTCTAAGGTGCTCAGCCTGGACTGAAGTCACTGATTTTGGAGGGGATTGATGTGAACTGGAGCAGGTTCAGCCATTGCTGGGTGCTGAACCTCATCCTGACAGCCTTATGCTGCCAGATCCCACGGGCCCTCAGTTCTGCAGCCCTCACACCAGCTGTTCCCACTCCCATTAGTAAACCCTTTGTCTTCAGTGGGATGGGGCTTGTGGGGAGGGGACACTGGAATGCTTAGATCCTTGAATAAAAATGTTCAGGGGTCAGACCCTAAGAGGAGCTAAGGAGCAAAGGACCAGGTCCTCGGGTGACACCACTGGCTTCAGGGGAGCACCAATGATTTACACCCACTGGGCACATGGAGTAACAAAGGCACAGAGCTGGTTCCTCAGTGGCCAATCACTTTGTGTGCCGCTCACCTTGTCAGAGATTTTGACGAAGAGGCTGAAGCCCTCCGACGACTTGAGCAGCAGTCTGCTGGAGATGCTCTGGCAGAAATCCTTGGCTTTCGTGCTGGACTCCACTTCAAATGCCTGAAACGAGAGGCCAATCCCGTACCTCAGCTGCCCATTTCACTTGCTTGTGTGGGAAACCAAGAGGTGCTCTCTGTACAGAAGCAGAGCTGTGCTGCTCAGCTCTAGCACCACTTCCCTGTGCATTATTTCTGGTCTTCCCTGATGCCAATGCACTGGCGCCTTTGCTCCAGAGGAGAAAGGAGTTGCCTAAGATCATTCTGCTTTACCAGCAGGTTCCAGTTCTTCTCTTTCTTCTGAGCCCCAGTCTGCGCTCAGCTTTTGCTCCTGAGATCTCAGAGACTCGGGGCAATTCCTGTCTTTCGTCACACGCCCTGTGCTCACTGCTAGCCGTTGTTACTGATTTGGGGGCCTCCTTTGAGCCACTTTGGCCTCTGACCTTTAGAGGCAATGAACAACCTGCAACTCCCAATAACTTCAACCAGATTTGGGGGTGCTCTGCATCACAGGGAATCAAGCCCCAACTTGGGCACCCCAAAACTGAGAGTGCCCCTCCCACAAATCAGTGAAATGGCGGCCCCTATCGACACAGGACAGGGCTTTCTTTGGCAGCTGCTGCTGGTTCTCAGGGCTCATGGTGATGGGAGAGGAAATGCAGTTACATTACACAGTACGTGGGAGGGAGAGAGGCTACCTGGGACTGTTCGTAGACCAAGACACTCCATGCTTGCAGACGGAGATGCCGACTTCCTGATTTCAATCCCCAGGTCTCACCCCCACCCTATCCCTTCCTGTTCCTTCCCTCACCCTGCCTCTTCCCGACCCATTCTGTCCTCTCCCCAGAGTGCACTCTGCTCCCTCTCTGCTTCTTCTTCTCCCTGCTCTCTCCCCTGAACCACCAAGTGCCTCCTGCACAGTGCAGAACAGCTGATTGTGGTGCATGGAAGGTGCTGGGGGGACGAGGAGGAGCTGATCTATGGGGCTGCTGGTGGGTGCTGAGCTATGCTTGCAGACAGGGCCATACTAAGGTATATGCAGAATACGCAGCTGCATAGGGCACAGTATTTAATGAGGCCCTGGGATGCTGCATACACGGGATTTTAGACACAGAGCTGATGGCAGAGCCCAAGGTGGGAGCTGGCACCCCAGGCAACAGGTCAGCAGTGGAGGCCTGTGCAGTAGCCAGGACCCCAGGTGTGGGCCAGTGATAGAGGTCTATACGATAGCCAGGACTCTGGGTGTGGGGCCAGCAGAGGAGGACCAGGTGGTAGCCAGGCCCCTCGGTTCTGGGCCAGTGCAGAGGCCCTGCCTGCAGTCAGGGTACCAGGTGTGGGGCTGGCAGCAGCTGGGAACCCACATTAAATGTGTGTGTGTGGGGGGGTGTTGCAACACCCCCCAGTTCCTGTACCTATTCCTTCTTGACCTGCACCTGCCCTCCCCCACAGCCCTCTGTTCCCCCTCCCTCTGCATAGAGCACTCTAAATTGTAAGGCTGGCTCTGCTTGTAGCCATTGTTCTAGTTCTACAAGGCAGGCAGGCCTTTCACAGTGGGGGGTAGCATGGCCCCACACCCCTGGCTGTCCTTTAAACCGCCACTAGCTGCCCTGGGGACCTGACGGTGTTCAGAGTGTCACACCACAGCTGTGCCCACACGCAACTGATCAGACCGCCTTCAGAGTGCAGCTGAACACAAGCACTCTCTTGTACACCAATTCAACACCTTCCACCTCTGGGCGCCCGCCAGCTGTAGTGTTCCGATGGGTACAGCCACAAGATGAGGTGGTGTGTGCATCCTGGCAATACTATGTGCTAGTGGGAAAGAACGACACCTGCCAGGAGCTGCACACAGAAAACTGCTCATGCATAAATACTCTGATTCATCACCATAAGCCTGCAGGGTGCTTAACAGGCTTTTCAAGACATGCTGTCTCCAGCAAAGAGCTGACCGTGTAGTTCAGATAAGGCTGTGAAGGAGTGAGACGGATACCCATATTCAGGGGGTCTACTTAAATTGTGACTAAAATCACACATTTTTCCTGGGTTGGCCCCAGCGTAAATAGCAAATTCCATGGATGTGTTTCATTCACACTGGCAAAATTTGCTATTTATGTCTTGACCAACCCACAAAACGTGTGATTTCTCCACTGTGTTTCTCAAACGGCCCCTGCAACAAAAGCGGATTGCAAGCCTATGGGGCTGGGAGGTGGGGGTGGGGCTCAGTATAGCCTCCCTTACTTCATCTCTGCTGTTACTTCAGCACTGTCGGAAGCTGGGCAGCGGGAGAGTGGCGGCTGCTGGCTGGGCATGCAGCTCTGAAGGCAGCACCACTGCCAGCAGTCACACAGAAGTAAGGGTGGCAATATCACACCTCACCACTCTTACTTCCCTGCTGCTGCGGCTGCTGGCAGCAGCACTGCTGTTAGAGCTGGGCATGCGGCCAGCAGCTGCCTTCAGATCTGCCAGAGACCAAATTTCATGGTTTGTGATGTGATTTTCACGGATGCAAATTTAGTAGACCTCCTACTTCTACGGGGAAGGGTCACATGCTTTCACATTGCACTTCATGGTTTGTTCCTTTTACAACCAGCAGTGGCTTTGGTCCTGCTTCCCTTCTCCCACACTGACACTGGTGTCGCTCTATTAACTTTGCTGGTGGAAGAGAAAAGAGAAACAGGGTTTGTGTTTTGAAAAACTGAATTGAAAGGGCAACAAAGCAAACAGCTGTTGATTCTGACTGGAGTAGCTAAGCATGCATGTCTAGGCCATGCTATTGCACTCCAGGGTCTTATGCAATTCTACCATGAGCCAGAACAGATGTTAGCTTAGGCTGGGGATTAGAGAAACTAGGTCTGTCCTGCAGGAAATGCAGCTCTTTGTTCTCCCTTTTACCTCATCGGTGTCATCGGGGAAGTAAACTTTGTGGAAAATTTGAGTGGTTTTGTGTTGAATTGCTTCCACTTCAACCAGATGGGGAGGGTACTTCCTGGATCCATTCCTGGAAGACAGGAGGTTTACAATGAATGTGGCACTAGAGAATTCACTGCCGATATATTTTTATGCCCTACAAAAACAGAGCAGTAACTTCAATAAGGACCTAAAAAAACCACATAAACAACACAAAATGGAAAGGCTCTGTCTGTCTCTCTCACATAGATACATACAAACATCACACCTCCCACAAGCTGTTGCAGAGAGCAGTTTCTGGTACCATACCTCAGTGCCTTCTGTAGCCTCTGTATGCAATCAGTGGCAAGAGGGTGATGTTTCCGGGACTGGAGAAATCTCTGGACATGGGGCAGGAGAACATTGCTGGGAGGGAAAAGGCCTGTGCACAACCAAAGCAGTTCCCAACCCTTCTCTTCACTGTACCTTAAGAAAACAGACACACAATAGCTGCGTCTACACGTGCACGCTACTTCGAAGTAGCGGCACCAACTTCGAAATAGTGCCCGTCGCGTCTACACGCGTCGGGCGCTATTTCGAAGTTAACTTCGATGTTAGGCGGCGAGACGTTGAAGTCGCTAACCTCATGAGGAGATAGGAATAGCGCCCTACTTCGACGTTGAACGTCGAAGTAGGGACCGTGTAGACGATCCGCGTCCCGCAACGTCGAAATTGCTGGGTCCTCCATGGCGGCCATCAGCTGGGGGGTTGAGAGATGCTCTCTCTCCAGCCCCTGTGGGGCTCTATGGTCACCGTGGGCAGCAGCCCTTAGCCCAGGGCTTCTGGCTGCTTCTGCGGCAGCTGGGGATCTATGCTGCAGGCACAGGGTCTGCAACCAGTTGTCAGCTCTGTGTATCTTGTGTTGTTTAGTGCAACTGTGTCTGGGAGGGGCCCTTTAAGGGAGCGGCTTGCTGTTGAGTCCGCCCTGTGACCCTGTCTGCAGCTGTGCCTGGCATCCCTATTTCGATGTGTGCTACTTTGACGTGTAGACGTTCCCTCGCTGCGCCTATTTCGATGTTGGGCTGAGCAATGTCGAAGTTGAACATCGACGTTGCCGGCCCTGGAGGACGTGTAGACGTTATTCATCGAAATAGCCTATTTCGATGTCGCAACATTGAAATAAGCTATTTCGATGTTGGCTGCACGTGTAGACGTAGCCAATGAGAAAATCAAATGTATTGCAGGAACTCTAGCTACCAGGAAACTCTGGGTCTCCCTCACTCTAAGGCTCCCTTGACACTGCTCCGGCAGTGTAGGGGGACATGGAAGTGGCCACCACTTGAATTTACCTTACTTTAATCTGCATTCAACATTGTCAGGGCAGGGCAAGGGACTTAACCACAGATGGAAATTCAGGCCTGTAAGCTCCTTATCTCAGGTCTTACAGCACGGACATGAACATTAGTAATGGGGTTACAGACAATATCAGTCGGCAGAGCTCAGAGACAGAAGATGGGGCTGCCCTGCACAAATGCAGAGAATGGATCTTGGAACTACTGTGGAGGCAGAAAGCACAAGATGCAGGTTTGAGCTGGATGTCTAGGGGGGAGGAGTTTAAGATGACCCCAGATAACAAGCCCGAGTGACTGGGAAGATGGGGTTGGGTTGGTCGCTACAGAGGACAGGTGAAAATTTAGATTCCATTAAATTGATGGCAAGATGTCTGCCTGGGAGAAGATGTCATAGACCCAGAGGGACAGAAACAAGTCCAGAGTAGACAGACTGGAGTCATCAGCACACAGATGACTGATAAAATGATGATAAAAGTCCTTAGGGAGGACAGAGAGAACTGAAGACTTCTGGGTCTACCCATTCTGCAGAACCCTGCAGTCTGTCCCCCATTACCTGACACAGATAGTTCCCATGGGGTACATCGTGCACAGGGGACGACTCTTACTTGATGTGGTTGTCAGTGAGCTGCTTGAGGATCTGAGAGTAGATTTCATCTTTCAGTGGTTCAGCTTTCAAGGCACCTTCGAATATTTGGTCTGTGAGCTCATTGACTGAGCGGGTTCTTTTAGATGGATAGTCACCCATATACTTCAGCACAGGTGCACTGCAGCAGTCAAGGATACACTAACAAAGTAACTTAGAGAACTGCTTCTGATACTGACCCAATTAAAGAGTTGGTATGCACTATTCCAGAGGTGGCTGCATTTTGGTGGTAAGTATATAGTTAATATTCACATTTGCTTTGGGGTCCTTCTGGATGGTACCCAGAATCACAATCTTATTTGTCTTACTTTCTTAGGCTGGAGGGACTTGGCTGGAGCGGAAAAATAGGCTCAGAATCTGTGGAAGCCTTTCTTCTGACCTAGTAAATGGTATGAAAGTGTTATTATTAACGGCCAGATCTTCAGCTGGTGAATGCTGGCCTAGCTCTGTTGAAGTCAATGGAGCCACACACATTTACACCAGGTAAGGGGTCTGGCCCACTTTGTTAATTATTACTTTAGTACATGCTTGAAATGAAATTTTGGAATTTAATTTTTGTTGGGGCAAAACCAAGAAAAACAATTACAAAAAAGTCATCCAAAATTTTCCCCATTTTTTGACATGTTTTCTCACTTATTATTATAAAAGAATGGCTCAGGCTGCAAAGACGAGCGTTAACCACCACATAAGGCTTGGACCCAGGTTTGGTGCTACGAGCTCAAAAAGTTGATGGTCATCTACATAATTTGGATCTGGATTTGTGTTTGCATTTTGGCTGGCCCACAGAGCTCAGAGCTGTTTGGGTCCAGGAGTTTGGTTCAGGCCCATTGTTCATTATTAGCCCTTGTATCAAGGTTTATGGGTAAGGCTCAGGTTTGTCATGGAGATTTTTAGTAAAAAAAATCACAGCCAGGTCCCAGGCAATAAACAAAAACGCAGGGAAGCCAATTACCTATTCGTGATATGTCCTAACAGTATCCCTGACAAAACAGAGAGGGAGGAGAGTCCTGCACCCACAGATGCTGGGAGCTCTGGGATGCTCACACCTCCCCGGAAGTGGCTAGGAGCACTGGTGTCTCCTTGTGGCCAGGTGTGGCTGAGCTGCAGCTGGGAAGAGGCCCCCACTACCTGCTAGGGCTGGTAGGTGAAGGAAGCTCTAGTGCCTGCAGCAAGTCGGGGATCTGGTGTCTTCTTGCCACTCTCAGAAGGTGGGAGTTCTGGGGGACTGCTGTCTCCCACAGGGTCTGACCCCTGCTGCCTGGAAGCTAGGAGCTGTCAGGAGCCTGCCACCAGCAGTGGCTGAGGGTGGTGGATCTGCCTGCTGACAGCTCCAGCCCTGGGGCATAAAATCCTGGTCTCAGGAAGTAAAGAATTCTGTGACATAATCGTAGTCTTACTCTCAGTGCATGACCCAAAGCCCACTGAGGTCAATTCTAGTCTTTCCACTGAATTCAGTGGATCAGCCCTGGAATGTGAGTCCTTGGACCAAGCCTCTGTCTGTTGGATCTATTATGGGCAACCCTTCCACAGCACTGGCAGGATATCAATGAACGCCATGCAGGCTTCCTGGGACAGTTCCTCACTGCCCAGGATCTTCTTCAGCAAAGGCTGCTTGATGGGCTCTCGGGTGTAGCACCACAGTTTGTCTTTCCCTCGGTTTTTGGTGATCATGACCCGGCTCAGGGTGTGCTTCGGGGGTGGCCTGATAGCAAAAACAAAGCAACGAGACGTCATGGAGGAAGTACAATGGATAAGACCCACTAAGGACCCACGAGATGGCATTTCAGCTGGGGGAGCTGCATGTGTCTCTATGGAGCCCAGCTTCTGAACTAGGATGCCACAGGGAAGGCCCCCAGTTCTGCACTGGGGTGCTCCTAGAGCATCCAGTCCAGTGCTTACTGAGGTCAACAAGAATCTTCCCATTGACTTCAGCAAACACTGGGCCAGTCCTCTAGATGCCTAGAACAGGTGTCAGGCTCAGGTTTATCAGGAGTTAACACATAGAACTTGCTATACCAGAACACAAAGTTTAAAGAAACAGTTGGGCAAACACCTGCCAGGGATCGCCTAAAGTTTACTTGGTTCTGCCTCAGTGAATGGGGTGGGCCCGATAACTTCTTGAGGTCTTTTCCAGTCCTACATTTCCATTATCCTGTGTAATGTTCTACATATATTCCTGGGGCCTCAGGGACAAAAGGAATCACAAGAGAGGCAGATCATCAGAACAACAATGGCCATAAAATTTCATGGAGCACCACTTCTCAACTTCTGATGTTCTGCCAGCTTATACACAGAACGATGTAACAGCCTAATTCACAGCTACAGTGATGTTAGCTTAGAGAAGCTGAAATCTCAAGCTTTCTTCCATTAATCCTGAAATGCAGCCATCGATTCAGCTTGCCTGCAGAATGAACTCAAATCTCTTATGCATTTTGAATGGGGATGTTAACCCCCATTTAATTGGTTAACTGGTTAAATGCCAGGTTTAACTGGTTAAGCAATTTATCAGATGAGTGAGCGGGGACAGCTGGAGAGACCATTCTAGCCCAATTGGGCTGCAGTGCCCCAGCTCCTGGTGCATCGGGGACCATGCCTGCTTCAGCCTGGCTGGAGTGTCCCTGCCTGTGGGGGCATCACTGAGGGAGGGGGCAATCCAGGGCAGCCAAAGCAGCCCTTGTCCCCAGCAGCCTGGCCTGGGAGTGCTGTGGGCAGAGGTGCTCCAGTCAGGCTGCACCAGTCCCAGTCCACAACAGGGAGGCTGCTCCAACCTGGCTGTGATGGAGTGGTCTCCTCAATCACCCTTCTCCCCTGGGACCACCATGGATGGTGCTACTCTGGCCCAGCTGGAGAGCTCTGAATCATGGTGACCCTGCGGGGCTGCAGCGACCCCCTGCCCATGACAGGTGAGGGCTGCCCCAGCCCATACTGGTTAACATCATTCATTTAAGGTAAGGCGTACGGGTTAACTGGTTACACTTTAACATCCCTAATTTAGAAGAGGATTTTTTGGTAAAAGTTTCACCTAAAATAATCATAGGAGAACTCTTCTAAGGTATATGGCTTCACTCTTTCTTCACTGTCTGAAATAGCCAGCTGGGATGCTCTAATAACATCTTGCCTCTGGTCCGGGGTCATTGTGACTAATGCCTAGAGAACAAAGGAGTCACTGTTAATCAATGCATTTTAGAAGAATTAATCTTGATGTGTTCAGAGAGGGGAAGCAGATGAACAATGAATGGACTGAAGATTAAAGACAATCATGCTGTAATGAAAAACCAATAAACTATTAACTTCACACGAATAAAGAGCAGCAACAATCAATCTTAGTGGAACTACATAGTCTCAGGCATTTCTTAGTGATTAACACAGGGAGGGATTTCAAAAGTTTCCACAGTGTGGATAACATCCTAAGAGAGAAAGAAGTTCATGGACTCACTTCCCCTCCCATTCATAGCTGCACAGATAAATCTCTTCTTCATGAATACCACCTTCAGAATTCAAGATTTAGTAACATCTCAGAATTCAGCTATATTCTAGCACCAAAGCTGGTGATTTTCAAACTAGCAGGCTCAGTGAAAAGGGTAGTAGGTTATACACACAGATCAAATCTGGCTCTCTTCTGCTCTTGAGGACCTGTGAACTCTCAGTCATTCTTGCTTCCACTGCATCATCATCATCATCATCAGATTATGGGTCTTATCTAATTTTTAAAGCCAATGGAACAACTCCCTTTGACTTCAGCGGATTTTGTGTGAGGCTCCTGCCTAACTGCACTGTCCCTCATGGTCACTCACCACAATCTCCAGAGGTGGCACGGTGACAGTTGGCAAGACGTAAACACAGTCAGTTGGGAAATCTCCTCTCTGTTTGGTTCTTTCATTGATGCCATTGGCCCAGCCCGAGTTCATGACATGCTCTCCAGTGTCCTGGTCCAGAACAAGCAGGTCTCCTTTAAGGAAGGTGAGGAATCCAGATTCTTCTCCTACTGCAGCAGAAGTAGCCATTGTTATTTCCAAACACCCCTTGGAGTAATTCACCTGTGCGTCTGCCTGCCTATGTAACGCACCTACTACTGGGAAATCCAGCCCTATAAAACAGGCGATTGCTAACGGTGTTCAGGGAACAAATACGGCTTACAAAGCTGCATAGGTTGGCGTTTACAAAGGGACTTAGGAGAGTTAAGCTCCCAAATCCATCGGCTTTCAATAGAAATCGTATGCCCAGCTCCCTCAGGCATTTTTGAAAATCCCATACTACACAAGGGTCTTACACTGATTTCAAGTGTAGAAGAGACCACTGTGGTCATCTCGTCTCGCTGCCTGAATACCACAGCCCAGATAATTTACACAGTGATTTACCCAGTAGTCCCTGCAGCCCACCCAGGCCTTCTGGCTGAGCTGGAGGCTGTACTTTCAAAAGCAACATACAATCCTGATTAATCCAAATGGTCTAATGGGTCTTCTCCTTCTCATGTCTATGATTCCAAATGGCGAAGAGCTAGACAATGTACTATGAAGATAAATAGGTCCATGGGTACCCTTTACCACTGGCACCGAAAGCTACTGCAGACCCTGGGTCAAGATGGGAGGGGGCCTGGCTCCCTGCACTGAAAGGGGTGGGGACAAGAATGAAAGGGTGGGGCCAAGAATGGAAAGGGGTGGGGCCAAGGGTAGTCAGCCCTCAAGGCCACCTGGAACAGAGTGGTGGCCCTCCCCCTTCCTCTTACAGCTGTGGAAAGCCCCGTCACAGCTTTTCAAAAGGGGTGTAGAGCTCCAGTCGCCACCGCTGCCAAAGGAGCTGCCTCCCCGCCATCAGCGGGCCTGCCTTTATACACGCTGCTTTTGCAAGTGAAGCTAGTAGCCTTCCCAGTGCCACATACAAAGACTGCCTAACCTAAAGCCAAAGGCTTTCTTTGCTTCTTGAGTTGGTCAGTTTACTCACCAGGGTTTGGGTTGTCTTGGAGAGTGACAACATACTTTGATCTTTTCCTTAGTCCTTCTAGAAAGGTGACCACCAGGTCCCGGATGTCCTCTGCATTGTTGGAGGTGAAGGTGTACTCATCCCCTTTAATGGTGGCCAAGGTGAAACTCTGTCCTTGGAGCTTTCCCCCTCTAAAACAGGGATAATACGAAACACATTCATTTAAGTAGTGTCACACAAGATCTGGAACTGGGGGAAGGTTCACAGCTGGTGGTCCACATCATTGCTGCAAAATGTGCATGTGCACCTGTTATAAACACACTCTGTCAGCTCTGAGGACAGACATGTCCTTCCCTACATATGCAACCACAGCTGGGCAAGTGCACATGTGGGATCCAAACACACACATTTTGTTGGCACAATGCAGATGGGCAGTTTTGAAAATTTGGTCTTATCATCAAAGAGAAACTGGCTCACAGATTCCCAAGCCACAAGAGAGGATTACAATCATTTAGTCTGACCACCCACGTAATGCACACCAGAGGTCTTTTTCATCTTCTGAGTTCGGTGTTCGGTTACTTTGGACTGAGAGAGCACGCTGAGGAAAAGAAAGAAGAGGAACAGTGCTGATTGAAAAGGGGACAAACAGCACAGCAAACCTATAGCTGGAGATCTAAGCTAAGAGTTAAGCTCTTTGGAGCAGGGGCTGTCTCTTTAGTTTGTGTAGTGCCTAGCACAATGGGGTCCTGTTTCAGGACTAGGGATCCTATGCTCATACAATAATAACATATTAAAAGTTATGGGGAGCAACCTCTCTTTGGTGGAATTAATTCTGTCTGTAAATAAGACAAATTCGTCCTTCACTCCACCTCCCATAATAGAAATTAGAACATGTCTGTGGCTACTAGAAACCAGCCTCAGAAGAGTAGCTCAGAAGTTTTCCATCATATGCTAAGCAAGCGGAAGATGAGACTAGATCTAAAGAACTGCCATCTTACCCTGGTCTCTGCTTCATTTCAGAAATGGACTTAAGGCTCAATTCAGGTTCAGCGCAAATGTAGCTCTCTTGGGCTACGTCTACACAACAGCCTAACCTTGAAATAAGCTATGCAATTTGCCCTATGCAAATTGCTTAGCTTATTTCAAGTAGATTTCAAAATAGGGTATTTCGGCATGTGGCGCTGTCTAAACAGTGCCACGTGCTGAAATAAAGTGCTATTTTGAGGCATCCCTGTACTTCTCTTGTGATGATGTTTACAGGGATGCTAGAATAGTGTGCCCATTATCTTGGGCACTGTTTCAGGACAACAGGGGTGTTTCTTAGATGGGGCAGCTATTTTGAGATACTGCTGTATCCTGAAATAGCACCCACCACATAGACACAGCCTTGATATGTTTCCAAGACATACTTTATACCAGCCTGTCCTATTCTGACTCTACATTGATTGTTTCACATGTGTACAGGACTCAGCAGAATTCCACAGAACCTAATAATAACATATGGAGGTACACATCTCATAGAGCTGGAAGGGACCTTAGGAGGTCATTGAGTCCAATCCCCTGCACTCTCAGCAGGCCCAAGCACCATCTCTGACAGATTTTTTTTTCCCCAAATCTATTTGCCCCAGATCCCTAAACAGCTGCCTCAAGGACTGAGCTCACAACCCTGGGTTTAAGAGGCCAATGCTCAAACCACCAAGCTGTCCCTCGCTCCTGAACACAGCATGCAGCAAATTCCACTCTCAGCCATGAGGAAGCTGCTCCTGCTTTATTAGTGGAAGATGGACGTGTCCCCCAGGGCAGAATCAGGCTTTTAACTATTCTTGTGAATGGTGGGTATCTTAGCACAGGAAATCTGCGAGGAGGTGGTTCCAAGTATTGACTTGTGGAAAACATCACATGCTTTGATTACCCTTTCTTTTACCAGCTAGTAGGGAAACCACCCTACTGGGTAATAAAGATTGAGACCAACATTGTCATACTCGGGTGACCTATGCCAGACTTGCAAATAACGGTGGTGTAAGAGACAAAAGTGGTGGCATGTGCCACTTCCACTGAGTCTAAATATGCCTAAATACAGATTTAGACACCTAACTTCCATTGATCACATAAGTCCATTTTGGCCAGTGTGGGGGAGGTGAGAGATGAAGCTGCAGCATTCCAATTAGAATCAACGCTCCTGAAGATTCCAGCTGTGTCTAGACTTGCATTTGTCTTTTGAAAGAGGCATGCAAATGAAGGAAATTGAAAATGCAAATGAGGCACTGATTTACATATCTGGCACCTCATTTGCATAATGACTTTTCTAAAGAGCTTCTTTCAAAAGAAAGAAAGCAGTGTAGATCGGGCTTTTTTGAAAATAAACCCCATTCTTGAAAGAACCTTTCTTCCTGAAGCAAAATAGGAAGAAGGATTCTTTCAAAGATGGGGTTTACTTTCGAAAGAGCCCTGTCTGCACTGCTTTTTCTCCTTTCAAAAGAAGCTCTTTCGAAAGGCAATATGTAAATTAGGTGGTAGATATGTAAATCAATGCCTCATTTGAATTTTCAATTTCCTTAATTTGCATGCCTCTTTTGAAAGAAGAATGCAGGTATAGATACAGCTTTCAGGTATGGGCAAATAAATAGAAATCATACTGCATGGCAGAATTCACTAAACCAGTCTTAGCGCCCCATTGCTTTCAGCAGAGGATACAGTAGCTAAGTTACCAGATACTGCTTTGATATATCCTACACCTACTCAGGTTTAAGCACATCTGCTGTAAGGCTATGTACACACTACACTTTAAATCGATATAAGTCACACCGACCTAAGCACCAATGTGGACAGTGCTGTCAGTGGAGAAGCTCTCCTGCTCTCCTTGCTACTGCTGCTTGCAGGGGTTGGAGTAATTAAGTCAATGGAAGAGCTCTCTCCTGTTGGCTTAGAGCATGTGCTCTACCAGTGCTACAGTGCCACAGCTCTGACACTGTTAGCTCTATAGCCTGAGTCTTTCAAAACCAAGGAATTCAAGCAACCTGTTGTAACACACCATTATCTCAGCACACTGACAAACTGACTCATTCTACTCTTCCTTACCTACTACTTGAGACGGCTGTGATCTCTGGGAAGGAGAGTTCTAAGAGGACTTGCTCTTGTTCATCCACAAAGTACACACCGGTCCAATTAACAGCTACGATCACATCGTTCTTGGGCAGACTGGGCCCTGGGGTGAAGGCAGCATGTATGATAGATAAATGTGCAGGTAACTACAGGTTGTAAATGTTAAAGCACTGAATAAAATGGTTTACAAATTGGGACAGGCTTCTGGATCTCAAATCAGGTGGCAGAGGCCAGAGAGTCCCTGCCTTGCTCACTAAGGGAAGTGGTAAAAGCATCATAGCTTGAGATATTTATAGCCAGACTGCAATGAGTGCTGTACAAGGCAGACCTGTGAACTCCAGGGGAAGGGACCAGGTCACCCAACAGGTCTAGTTCTTTTATTTCATGGATGCCCATCCTTTGGCAGCACATTTTTATTGGGTTACCTGAGAATTTGAAGGCTTCATAGAACCTAGAAAACAGCAAAGGCCACTTGAAACGTGCAAAATCCACCACTTCTTCCTTGACTCTTTTGGGGTCTGCTCTCTTCTGGGTATAAATTCCCTACAGACAAACCAAATCAAAACCAACAAGAAAAAAAGCAAACCAAACAAAACCCAGGGTAAAGCTAGGAAGAGGTCATATTAAAAACAAGTCAATGGGGGTACATCAGTTTACAGCAGCTAAATATTTGAAAGCCAAGTAGTATCAGGAGAAGCCAGTGGCTTAACAGCTTACTGGGAAACTAGTGGAAGTCCCAGTACTTGAGTTACTAACGGACAGGACTGCACAAAGTTATGGCAAATATATGGCAGGGCATGATCCCCTGATGTAAGAGGACATTCCCAGAGATGGAGTCTTAGCCTTCAAACTTAGTATCCGCAAGACCTTCCTACCATTCAGCTCCTGCTTCAAAACCTGGGGCTGCTGGTGGAATGTCTCTCTCCTTCATTGTCACCCAACTGACTTCAAGAACAGCCACGCTCTCTGTTCTCTGCCCTGGCTCTAACCTGATATCTGAGGGGAACATCTATTTCTGTCTCAGCCTCAGATGGGGCTCTGACCAAATCCCACAAGCTGACACAGCCAAATGCGCTGGCACAGATCCTTACTGGAGCTCACTCCATGGTCTTTTTCTGGCTCAGAGCCAACGCCTACCTTTTTATGGGCTGCTATTATGAGCTGAGCCCATTTTTCCACCGTTTTGGAAGCGGTGATCTCTCGGTCAGGGATGTAGGAGGGGATTAAGTTCAGGAGTCGCTCCAGCACCATGGCCGCCCCATAGTCAACGTAGTACTGCTGGGAAGCCAGCTCTGCCAAGTCTTCCTCCTGTAGGGACCAACAAGGAAAGAAACTACAAGAAGGGAGTCGCTTTAACCTCCCTGCTCCTGGAGCTCAATTAACCCTTTGCTGACACAGGCACAGCATGGATCAAACTTCAGTGGGATTTCACTGGTGTCAATGGACTTTAGATCAGGTTCTACATGGTTATCTCCTAAATGACTACAATGCCACACTAATACTTCATTAACTACCTCCCTTTTGTACGGACGTCACTGGCATTCAAGTGGAAAGATGTCTGTGTCCCTTGGGCCTAGTCGTGATAGCTGCAACTACAGGTTGAACTGCTCTAATCCAGAACTTTCTCATCTGGCAAACTTCGTAATCTGGCATGATTTTAGTTAGCCGGATGGCTACTTATCATGGGTGTGGCTAAGTTTCCTGTGGTCCCATGAAGTTTGTTTACAGCCATCAGTCCTGGCTCTTGGTGTTCTGTGCTGTTCTTTAGCTGTAATTTACCCCTGAATATCTTCAAAGAGCCCAGTAAGCAGTGGAAGTGTTGGTAATGTGCTAGAAAACAATGACCTCTCATTGTCTGGCAATGGTCAGGTTCCAAGGGTGATGAATGAGAGAGGTTCAACCTGTACTGCCTGCATTGCAGACCAATGGATAACAGAACAGCAGAGAAAATTTCCTTCTGAGTTTTGCTTATCTAAGTGCTGTAGCACTTTAGTTCATCAGACTGCACCATATCTTTTTGATTAGCAGGTTCAGCCTCTTTTGTTGAGCAGTGAGATGCACAAAATTACTTCTCGTACCAGAGGGATCAACTGAACACAGATTTTGGCAGTCACTCGATAATGAGTAGGACATCTTTGTGTCATCCTCCTATTTGTGAGTCCGTTGATGGCTGATCAGCCTGATTCTGGAGCTGTAGATCTTATCATAGAAGAGGCAGGTGTTTGTACCTGGTTTAAGAGGTGTGGGGCAGTTTTTGATGCACTTTTCTTCTTCTCTGCCTCTCCTTGTCAGCATTGTGGTAGGACCTCTTAAACTTCACCACTGCCTCATAGATTGCCATTCTCTACTGAGGACGGTCTAGGGCAAGGTTCTCTCACATGTTAACACTGATGCTGCACTTTTTCGTGTGTACCTTCATCATGTCTTTGTATCACTTCCATTGGCCCCCAATGCTCCTCTGTCCTTACTCTAACTGAGAAAACAGAATCTGCTTTGGGAGGTGATGATCAGACATCTGAACCACATGACCAGTTCACCAAAGTTGCTGATGAACGATAACGGCTTCAATGCTGGTCATGGTTTTGGACAAGTTTTTGTGCACCTATACTCCTAAGAGATATTTAGGATTCTACTGAGGTACCATTGATGATATTGTTCAAGTGTATTCAGTATTTGCCTTTTCATGATGTGGAGGGATAGCTCAATGGTTTGAGCATTAGCTTGCTAAACCCAGGACTGTGAGCTCAAACCTTGAGGGGGCCCTTTAGGGGCCCCTCTGGGTAGGAAGTGTTGCAAGACCATCCCTAGGCAGTCACTGTGGGCTTTGGTCATGGGAGTCTAGGACCATGGTGGAGGGGCAGCTCAAGAGCTCATTATAGTGCTCCCTCCAGCAAGAAGCGATGGCTTCATTGTTTTTCAAGAGCTGGGTACCATCCTTTGATCTCTGGGGATTGATTCCATGATTTCTCAATCCATAAACAGCTTTGGTAGCACTGAAGAAAGTACTTGTATTGTTGATGTCTGCAACGTGCTGGAGTTTTCATGCCTTCTCAGTCCACCACTGTTTTTTCAGAGTCCTTGCTTTACATTGGACTTTGGCATGCGCTTCTCTCTTTGTTATGCAGTTGTTGTCGCTTTGCTAGGCCCCAACGGCTTTCCTTTTTGCCTCCATCAAGTGTTCCATTTCCACATTGTTCTCATCAAACCAGTTCTGATGCCTACTGGACTGGTAGCCAATGGGTTCTCCACAAGCTCCAGTGATGGCATTTTTGAACTGACACCAGTGTTTTTTCACATCTTCAGGGTGTACTGTCGGCAGCTTCCTTTGGAGCCCCATCTGGAAGTCCCTTCGTCTGATGGGATCCTTAAAGACTTGTATGTTGATCTTTTGTCAGATCTCTTTCCTCTGACTTCTCAGTTTGGTGACAATCCTCATCACCGTTGCGGATCGAATAAGGCGGTGATCAGTCCAGAAGTCGTCAGGACTAGTCACCGTGCATGTGATAAGGACATAAGGCTCATCCCAAGCACAGATAATGACATAGTCTGTGAGGTGCCAGTGCTTTGATCGAGGATGTTGCCAGGAGGACTTAAATTTGTTTTTCTGGTGGAAGAGGGTATTCATGATGATGAGCTCTTATTTTCACTCATTTCGTAAGGAGGAGCACTCCATTGGAACTGCTGTTGCTAACTCCTTTCCAAATGGTAGTCTGCCAGAGGTCCACATCTCTTCCGACCCTGGCATTGAAATCCCCCAGGAGAATAATCTCATTGGGTGCTATGGTCATGCCTTCCCCAGAGCTGTGTCTACCACTGGCAATATGACCTGCTGCTAGCGTCAGCAAGGTTTGCAGATGAACTGGTACTGAACAGTGTAAAGGCACATGTGTAGCCTTAGAGACAAGTAAGACAAAACACCCCAGCCCAGGTTCTTCCTAGCATCTCAGTGGTATTGGGTCCCTCTTTGAGGGTCAGGGCCTGCATTTTTAAGTTAATGCGTAGTTTTGGGTTCAACAATTTTTGGGTGCCTTGTTAGGCACATCTAGAAGTGACTTGATTTTCAGCAGTGCAGAGCACCTGCAAATTGATCTTCTTTAAAGCCCCTCATGTTAGAAACCCAAATGCTGAGGGAGTCAGAATCACTTGACACTTCAGACAAAGAGCCAGATTTTGCTTTGGGATGCTCATGTGCAGCTCCCGCTGATGTCAGATACTCAGGGGCTGCTTCCATTGATTTCCTCTGTTCATAGGTCAGCTCCAGTGGCACTGAGAGGCATCATGGGCCTTGGGGCAAGGTGGGAGGGTGGCCAGCTCTGTCCCCAGAAAGGATGAGGCCTAGGGCATTCGGCCCTCAGCACTGTTGGTGCCACAGTGCTTCCACCCACCCCCAACTGTGTGCAGCAGCACTGTAGTGGCAATCAAAGGGACCCAGGGCAATTGCCTTCCTTGGTCCCCTGACTTCTGCTCCTCATTGATGGGAACGTCAGCTCCTTTGACTTGGAAGAGAGTTTTCTGTATTTCTCTGGGAGTGAAATTTGACTCAACATATGAAGTTCATGGTGTTGCGTTCCTTATTTGTACACAGACAGACAGAAGCCGTGTCTACACGTGCACGCTACTTCGAAGTAGCGGCACTAACTTCGAAATAGCGCCCGTCACGGCTACACGCGCCGGGCGCTATTTCGAAGTTAACTTCGACGTTAGGCGGCGAGACGTCGAAGTCGCTAACCCCATGAGGGGATAGGAATAGCGCCCTACTTCAACGTTCAACGTCGAAGTAGGGACCGTGTAGTCGTTGCACGTCCCGCAACTTCGAAATAGCGGGGTCCGCCATGGCGACCATCAGCTGAGGGGTTGAGAGACGCTCTCTCTCGAGCCCCTGTGGGGCTCTATGGTCACCGTGGGCAGCAGCCCTTAGCCCAGGGCTTCTGGCTGCTGCTGCGGCAGCTGGGGATCCATGCTGCAGGCACAGGGTCTGCAACCAGTTGTCAGCTCTGTGTATTTTGTGTTGTTTAGTGCAACTGTGTCTAGGAGAGGCCCTTTAAGGGAGCGGCTTGCTGTTGAGTCCGCCCTGTGACCCTGTCTGCAGCTGTGCCTGGCACCCTTATTTCGATGGGTGCTACTTTGGCATGTAGACGTTCCCTCACAGCGCCTATTTCGATGTGGTGCCGCGCAACGTCGAAGTTGAACATCGACGTTGCCAGCCCTGGAGGACGTGTAGATGTTTTTCATCGAAATAGCCTATTTCGATGTTGCTACATTGAAATAAGCTATTTCGATGTAGGCTTCACGTGTAGACGTAGCCAGAAAGAGCAAGAACAACTTTAATTTTATAACATCTGTATCCTAAATGACAACAGAATATACCTTTACCGAGTTTCTCCAGCCAGCAGGGACTCACCTTGTCACATCGGTACTCCCCAAATTTCACCCCCCGGACAATCTGTTGGTAAATGAGGTTGGTAGCCACGTTGTCTTCACTTGGATTGTGCCAAGGGGTGAAGATCTCCTTCCTGAAGAAGAGCCGCCAAGGCGCATTGCGCTCCTGGGCTCCCTGCTCTTTGGCATACTGTTCGCACTGAGACACAGCGTCCATCACGTGGTCGTTGCCACTCCCCAGGGATGAGACCTGGCCAGGGCAGAAAGCAGATGGGAAAGGAACATATTGGTCACCATACTCTTAGCAGCAGTTTTCACGGAAAAGGAGAGACGCACTGTGACTTAGTGGGATGAGATTAGACTCCATAAGTGGAGCTAGGAGCCTTTATTAGGTGTTACTTGTAAGATCATCACACCTAGGAATCACAGTCCTGGGCAGAACAAAAAAGCAGTCCAGTAGCACTTTAAAGACTAACAAAATAATTTATTAGGTGATGAGCTTTCATGGGACAGACCCACTTCTTCAGACCATAGCCATACCAGAACAGACTCAATATTTAAGGCACAGAGAACCAGAAATAGTTATCAAGGTTGACAAATCAGAAAAACGGTAATCAAGGTTTTTTGGTTCTCTGTGCCTTAAATATTGAGTCTGTTCTGGTGTGGCTATGGTCTGAAGAAGTGGGTCTGTCCCACAAAAACTCAACACCTAATAAATTATTTTGTTAGTCTTTAAAGTGCTACTGGACTGCTTTTTCGTTTTGATAGAATATAGACTAACATGGCTACCTCTCTGCTACTATAGTCCTTGGCAGTGTGTTAACTGCAAAGCAAAAAGATGTCCCGTCCCCCTTCTACCGTGCCACTGTACAGGTGCCAATCACTACTGTGAGAATGTCTGAGCTGGCTCACACAAGAGCACCAGTTTCTCCTATGGGGAGGCGGAGGGGAGGTGTAACCCAGTCCCCTCTCTACCAGCCAGAACATGCTGCACCTTCTGCTACCCAAGAGCTATGGGGCTGATTCTGTCTCTTTAAGCACAATGCATCCAGGAGGTCTCCCTAAGGGACAGGCAAGCCTCACCACACTGCCCACCGGAGCTGTGTCTGAATGGTCCAACCTGGCCCATGGACTACATGTACCATGCTGGTATTGGCTGTGCAGACTCCACGCCTGTGCTCAGAACAGTTGATTGAAAGCCAGACTGAGTTCCACCAGCCAGAATGTGCAGGAATGGAGGGTTACATCTCTCCCCAGACACTACCTGGGTACATGCTTGTGCAGCAGGCCTTCAAAACAGACCACAGGACTTCCAAAGGTGACAGGGTTGTCCAAGCTTTAAGGTTTATGTAATGGGATATTACATGTTATTACATGGCTCACCCACTAGGTGATGCTGTGTGTCCTTTCTTAGAAGAAAGATTGGTAGCTAGTGGCTGGATGTAGAGGGAGTAACACAAATGGGCTGTAGCTACCAGCTGACTGGATGAGATTTTATTCTTGGACTCAAGTATCAGAGAGGTAGCCGTGTTAGTCTGTAGCTTCGAGAACAAGAAGTCTTGTGGCACCGTATAGACTAACAGATATTTTGGAGCATAAGCTTTCGTGGGCAAAGACCTGCTTCTTCAGATGCATCAGATGCTGATGAAGCGGGTCTTTGCTCAAGAAAGCTTACGCTCCAAAATATCTGTTAGTCTATAAGGTGCCACAAGACTTCTTGTTGTACTCTTGGACTGTTTTGCCTTCTCATTGGCTCTGACCTTTATTCTTAGGGAGTCATATCTACTGGTAGCTCCCCAAAATTCATTATTAGCACAATAGCATGGTGCTCAGAGCCCCACTCCCACCACAAGAATACACTGCCACCCCGCAGATACACATTTTCTACATCGGACAAGAGCCACATTTCCCTTCTCGTACCTTGTCAAACAGTGCAATGTAAAGCGAAAAGCCAAATTGGTCCTTCAGGCTGATCTTGTCAGCGAGCGAATTACAGAGCTCTTTGGCAGTAGTTGCAGAGTCAGTGAGCAGTGTCTTCGTTGTCCCGTCCATAAATGTAACAGGTAGCATGATAGGTTTCTTGGACTTGGTTGCCTAGGAGATGAGAGTTAACCTTTTTCAGGAATAGGAACTTGAACTATTTCCCATTTACAAGTTTATCTCCCAACAATCATAGCTCCTTTCTCTGGCTACATTTGTAATACTGCTGCTACCCACTTCTCCATAGCATAATGTAGGGTCACCACCTGAGTTTTGGGGTATGTCAACACAGCAGCCTTACTTTGAAATAAGCTCATTTATTTCTAAATAACACTGCTACACACAAAAATGCATTTCAAAATAGCACTTAGCCATTTTAAGATACATCATCTAACCACACAGAGCCTATTTTGAAATAGAGCCATTAGATGCACTGCGGCTTATTTTGAAATAGGCGCTATTCCTCGTGAAATTAGGTTCACCAATTTTGAAATAAGACAGCCACTATTATGAATTTATTTCTAAATAGCACTTGCATCGTGTAGACTCTAGCAGAGTTGTTATTTCAGAATAACTTTGCTGTGGAGACCTACCACTGGGGACCACCTAAAACTCCCAGATTTTGCAATTAATATGGTTGTCAGTGGGTTTTTTGATACGCTTCAATGGACACTGGACTTAGTGCTGGATGCCTGTGCAACAGTTAAGTCTGTGTTGAGGCTTGGATAACACCCGCCATCTGGAGCTACATGGAACACAGTTGTGTGTCCTCTTCAAGATACGAGAAGATGGAGAAGAGGGCAGACAAGAGGAACAGCAACAAAGGATTTAAAAAATATGTGCCTCATTCATATGTTCCCTACGTGGAAAAATCATTCCTACTTCTGAACTGCTAATTCTCAATAGCCGTGTCTGCACGTGCACGCTACTTTGAAGTAGCGGCACTAACTTCGAAATAGCGCCCGTCACGGCTACACGCGCCGGGCGCTATTTCGAAGTTAACTTCGACGTTAGGCGGCGAGACGTCGAAGTCACTAACCCCATGAGGGGATAGGAATAGCGCCCTACTTCTACGTTCAACGTCGAAGTAGGGACCGTGTAGTCGTTGCGCGTCCCGCAACTTCGAAATAGCGGGGTCCGCCATGGCAACCATCAGCTGAGGGGTTGAGAGACGCTCTCTCTCGAGCCCCTGTGGGGCTCTATGGTCACCGTGGGCAGCAGCCCTTAGCCCAGGGCTGCTGGCTGCTGCTGCGGCAGCTGGGGATCCATGCTGCAGGCACAGGGTCTGCAACCAGTTGTAGGCTCTGTGTATTTTGTGTTGTTTAGTGCAACTGTGTCTGGGAGGGGCCCTTTAAGGGAGCGGCTTGCTGTTGAGTCCGCCCTGTGACCCTGTCTGCAGCTGTGCCTGGCACCCTTATTTCGATGTGTGCTACTTTGGCATGTAGACGTTCCCTCGCAGCGCCTATTTCGATGTGGTGCCGCGTAACGTTGAAGTTGAACATCGACGTTGCCAGCCCTGGAGGACGTGTAGACGTTGCTACATCGAAATAAGCTATTTCGATGTAGGCTTCACGTGTAGACGTAGCCAATATGAGATAAACACAACACCTTGTTAAGGGACTGTGTGAGAACATTTGAGCCTCTAAAGGGACAACATTCACTATAAGAGCTAAAAACTGTCTTCCATCCAGCACAAAACACTTTTGAAGAAAAACAGTTCCTCACAAATAGTCAGGTGTTTGCTGAAAGATAAAAATGAAAACCTAGAAAACCAAACTTTACAACAACTGAGGACTGAAAATATCATTGATTCCCATCTTCAGGCCTCAGGGACAGAAGAAAAAATTCCTATAAAAATCTGAAAAAAAAATTGGAACGAAGTGGACATTTTCTAAGGCAAATTTCTGTTCAATCAAAAGTCACTTTCAGCAAAGCCTTTCTGAGGTGCTCTGTTCGCTCTAGGGCATTTGCTGGCTCCTACCTGCAATTCTAACCAGCTGGGTGGCTGAGTCCTAGTCCCATTTGCAAAGGTCCTCCTCAGTCTCTCTTCACAATAGGGTGCATAACCAGGGGGACCTCCGTTGATGAAGTTCCTTAAATACTGTTGGCAAGAGAAGATGTATCAGTTAGATGACTGACGGCTGCTGTTGGCTTCCACACAAGTCCATGGCTCTGTTTTAAAGACTGTCCACCAAAAACGTTATGGACGCATTGACCTGAAAGGGAGATTAAATCAGGCAGACCTGCAAGGAAGACAAACACTGAATGTTCCCAGATATACACCAAATTATTTCCCTGCCATTGCAGAGGCCTTGGACATTGGTACACTTCTGTCCTGCCCATTTGCCAAATGTGGCACATAATAGTTTGACCTCCTGAAGGCTAGAACAACTTCAGTCTAACGCAGTTTAATGACATTGATGTAGGGGTAGTGGCCTGTGATGTGCAAGTCAGGCTAGATGATCTGGTGGACCATTTTGTCCTTAAACTCGCTGATTCAATGAGGATGTCTACAGTAGATCAGGGGGCGTAATTCCCATCTTGAAGAGGAGCACCCACAGTAGCTGTGATCAAGCTAGAAGTGTAACCAGGGTACCATGAACTGTAGAACAGCCTAGCTGCCTGGGCCCATGCTTAGCATCTCAGAAATTATCTCATACATGTCTACTTCACAGTGCAGCAACCGTGCTTCTGGTCCTAGCATGCTGGCTCAACCAGAACTGGTGTGCATACGTCTCCTCGAGCTGGCAATTATGCCTTCTGCTCTAGTGTAGACATACACGATGACATACACAGAATACTCACTTATTAATACATTAGGCAGGTATTTGTGTGCTTAGATGTTTTTAAAAATGCATTTCAAACTGGTTATGTCCAGAGCTCTTGGTACTTAAATCACATATTTAAAATGCAATCATATTAGTTCACTGAAAAGAAAAAAATTAAACCAAGCAGATTCTCCAAAATGACAGATAGAAAATACTCAATAAATAACTTAAGACAGATAGCTCTTTCAATCATAACTTGAATACTACATAAATCAATTTTTTAGATCTACACAGAATCATAGAATCAAGGGACCCTCAGGAGGTCATCTAGTCCAGCCCCCTGCCTAAAGCAGGATCAACCCCAACTAAATCATCCCAGCCATGACTATGTCAAACTGGGACTTCAAAACCTCTAGGGATGGACATACCACCACCTGTCTCGGTAATGCATTGCAATGCTTCACCACCCTTCTGGTGAAATAGTTTTTCCTAATATCCAACCCACACCTATCACTCTGTCAGTTCAGATCATTGCTGCTTGTTCCGCCATCGGTTACCATTCAGAACAGTCACTGTCTATCCCCTTTTCTTCTGCACACTAAATAAGCCCAAACCTCTCAGCCTCTCCTCATAGGTCATGTGCTCCAGCCCCTTAATCACTTTTATTGCCCTCTGCCAAACCCACACCAATGCATCCACATCCTTTCTATACTGAGGGGCCCAGAACTGGATGCAATACTCCTGGGCTACGTCTACACGTGCACACTACATCGAAATAGTCTATTTCGATGAATAACATCTACATGTCCTCCAGGGCCAGCAACGTCGATGTTCAACTTCGACGTTGCTCAGCCCAACATCGAAATAGGCGCTGCGAGGGAACGTCTACACGTCAAAGTAGCACACATCGAAATAGGGATGCCAGGCACAGCTGCAGACAGGGTCACAGGGCGGACTCAACAGCCAGCCGCTCCCTTAAAGGGCCCCTCCCAGACACAGTTGCACTAAACAACACAAGATACACAGAGCTGACAACTGGTTGCAGACCCTGTGCCTGCAGCATAGATCCCCAGCTGCCGCAGAAGCAGCCAGAAGCCCTGGGCTAAGGGCTGCTGCCCACGGTGACCATAGAGCCCCGCAGGGGCTGGAGAGAGAGCATCTCTCAACCCCCCAGCTGATGGCCGCCATGGAGGACCCAGCAATTTCGACGTTGCGGGACGCGGATCGTCTACACGGTCCCTACTTCGACGTTGAACGTCGAAGTAGGGCGCTATTCCTATCTCCTCATGAGGTTAGCGACTTCGACGTCTCGCCGCCTAACGTCGAAGTTAACTTCGAAATAGCGCCCGATGCGTGTAGACGCGACGGGCGCTATTTCGAAGTTGGTGCCGCTACTTCGAAGTAGCGTGCACGTGTAGACGCAGCTCTGGTGTGGCTTCACCAGTGCTGAATAGAGGGGAATAATAACTTCTCTAGGTCTGCTGGAAATGCTCCTCTTAATTCACCCCAATATGCCATTAGTCTTCTTGACTAAAAGGACACACTGTTGACTCATAGCCAGCCTCTCATCCACTGTAATCCCTAGGTCCTTTTCTGCTGCACTGCTACTTAGCCAGTCAGTCCCCAGCCTGTAACAATGCTTGGGATTCTTCCCTCTCAAGTGCAGGACTCTGCACTTGTCCTTGTTGAATCTCATCAAATTTATTTTGGCCCAATCCTCCAATTTGGCTAGGTCACTCTGGACCCTATCTCTACCCTTCAGTGTATCTACCTGACCCCCTATCATAGTGTCATCTGCAAATTTGCTGAGGGTGCAATCCATCTCCTCATCCAGGTCATTAATAAAGATGTTGAACAGTACTGGCTCTAGAATCAATCCTTGAGGTACTCCTCTTGAAACAGACTGCCAACCAGACATTGACCTATTGACCACTACTCGTTGGGCCCGTCCATCAAGCCAGCTTTCTATCCATCTTACGGTCCATGCATCCAGTCCATACTTCCTTAACTTATGGACAAGAATGTTGTGGGAGATTGTATCAAAACCTTTGCTATAGTTAAGGTATATCACATCCATTGACTTCCCCATGTCCACAGAGCTAGTTGCCTCATCATAGAAGCTATCATAACTTCGATGCTCTAGGCAAAACTAAATTTTCTGCTGTTTCACACATGACTTAGTCTCAGCTTCTCTGTGGAAGGGCTTGTGGATGACAAAGAATTCTACTGATGTATCTGGTTCCTGGATAAAGCTCTAAGGACCAACAGCCTGATCCAAATTACACTGAAAGCACTGGAAATGCCCCAGCTGAACTTGCCTGGGCTTTGGATTAGGCTACAGATTCTGAGGCTCTGACAAGGGCAAAGCTCTCCCAGTGGCAATGGCTGCCTTGCCTGAGAATGGACTGAGTACTCTGCCCAGCAAAGCCCCTGAGCTGGGAAGACAATTATTTTTTGTCGAGGTCCAAATGACTTAGTCAAAATACAGTCAAGGTCTAGAAACCTGAGAAACATTTTTTACTTCTTGGCCATCATCATCATCATCATCATCATCATCATCAGTGAGTAAAAAGAAGCATCTGGCACGCTGGATTTGACTCATGCCTACTGCCTATCCCTATGGCTTGAGCCCGTGGTTAACTGTAAACCTGAGTGGCCCTATTGATGCAAGCATGACTGTAAGTGCATAGCACCTTTGAAAGTCAGGTCACTTTTATCGAAGGGCTTAACTATGAATGTAGGCCAGGGTCTGCAACCTGCGGCTCGTTAAGGACATCTTTGTGGCTCCGGAAGCTATAATTGCAAAGTGAAAGAAAATGCCTCCTGTTTATTTTCAATAAATGGTGACTGTCTAAAAGCCCTTATCTAAATACCAAAGGTTATGTGATCTCAAAATGTTGGATAACTCCCCCAGTGTCTCCAGAGGGAGAGAAGGTTCAGGAGTGAAACTCAGGAAGACAGGGGTACAAACACACACATAAAGTGTGAGGAAATATGTCCTGCAGTAACCATGTATCACATTACAAATCATTGTGTGTGCACTGTTCTTAAAATAGGTGTTACAAAAAGCATGGTTTGATGTTATTTATTAAGGACATTCTCATACTTACATGCACTGCGGCTACAGCATTATTGATTTTTTTTATACAAACTGGAAAAAATGGCTCTCCTTGCTATTTTGGTTGCTGAACCCTGATTTAGGCCAAAATTAGTGGCCCTGATTCCAGGAATGAGGAGCGCTTAGCAGCTCTCAGTGACTTTGCAAGGAGCTGCTGCATGCTCAGCCCTTTGGAAGACAAGGCCGCTCATCTAGCGGTCTCTGAGGAAGCAGACACTTTCAGAGTAGCAGCTGGGGAAGTGGAGCAGCCAAACAAAATACACATATGAATTTTGAGTTAATTTAAAACCTTCCTAATTACTTTTAAATTAAACCCCCGCCCCCAGTTTTAACTGCTTGGCCTGAAATTTTCCATGATATTTTTTTTTCTGGCATATAAAGGGGCAGAAAGATGGCTGCCAGGCACAGCAGGGGTAAAAGAATAGATGTGGGACTAGCTAGCCTCACCCCATTACACCTGCAACCAATGCCAAGCCTGCGGGGGAGGGGAGAAAAGAAGTGAGCCTCGCTTCTCACAGGCTGACTGACAAGAGGCAGGAGCTCTCACTGTGCCAGCCTGAAGGCACTGGTACAACCTACCTGCCAATGCAGCCGCTGTAACTATGTAAGCAATCTACAGATAAACCCCAACTGTGAAGAAACTGGACTATCAGGGCTATGCTCCAAATGAAGAGGACTTACAAAGGGAACAGCTCAAAATCTATCTCCCCTGTTTAGGGGACACAGAATTCTGGGCCAGGACCTGAGGGAAAAGGAGGGGTCAGGTTCCTCCCCATAATCCCTAACCAATGACCTCGTCACTAGGATGACCAGACACTGCAGGCCCTATCACATTGCCAGACTGAACTTGCCTTGTGTCAGGGCCCTGTCCCCACTCTGGCACGCCAAGTGCAGAAAGTGGGGGCCCACAAAAACTTAAAACACCTTGTCTATATACTGGCATTACTTTAAAACTTCCCAAGGTGACAGATCCCCTGGACCCTGGAGGGTGTGCTGCCAATGTCCAGTAAAACAAAAACCCCTTAACCCAGGAAAACACCTGGGAACATCTTCCCATGGGAGTACCCCCAAGCTCTTAACCCTCTCTCCAGAGACAACTTAGAACATAGAACTGTAATTCAGTAGCTGGCCTTCCAGCCCAAGGTATATACATTCACAGACCCTTGTCAGGACACAGGTATCAGATCAATTGCTTAAAAGCAATAATTTATTCACAAAACAAGAGAAAATAAATCATGGGGTTGCACGCAGAGAAAATATTTCCCTGGGATTCTGCTGAACAGTTACAGGGGGAAAACACCAAGTCAATACAACAAAACAAAACAAAACAAAACAAAAAACAAAACAAAAAAATCAGAGCTGCGAAACAATAAAACAAGGCAACAAGAAAACAGAGATAACCAGTCCAACCAAATTCAAAATAACTATAACCTGATCACATCTAACTATACATTTCCCTTTTACTTACATCCTTATAGTTGATTTTGAGATGGCCAGGATATTTATGGGATTCATTTCAGTTGCCTGGGCTACAGCCTTTTCCTTCCATCCCCTCTTTGCCTCCCCAGCAGACAAAAGGCCCCTTAGGCTAGGTCTACATGTGCCCCTTTCTTTCGAAAGGGGTATGTTAATGAGCGGGTTTGAAAGATGCTAATGAGGCGCTGCAATGAATATTCAGCACCTCATTAGCATAATGGCAGCTGCGGCGATTTGAAAGCGCGGCTTTTTGAATCGCGTGCCGCCCGTGGAGATGGGACCTTCCAAAAGGACCCACCCCCAGTTTTCGAAACCCTGCTTCCAATCACCAAAACTGGGGGGGGGTCCTTTTGGAAGGTCCCATCTCCATGGGTGGTGCACGATTCGAAAAGCCGCACTTTCAAATCGCCATAGCCGCCATTATGCTAATGAGGTGCGGCAATGAATATTCATATTCATATTCATTGCAGCACCTCGTTAGCATCTTTAGAACCCGTTCATTAACATGCCCCTTTCGAAAGGAAGGGGCATTTGTAGACCCAGCCTTAAACTGCAATTGTTCTCAGTTCAAAAAAGTCACTCCACTCCCATTGGCTCAACTTGGCTCAGGTTATCTCAGGAAGAGATTAACCCCTTCCCTGCACTGATTTATGACACCTTGTAATACCAATGATAGACAAATTAACCAGTGCAGCAGATGCAGCAATAGAGTGTGAAGAAACCTTATCTGCATATCCAAACTAGCCTTTGTATATGCCTATGGAGTAACTGCAAGCATAAGCCTGAAGCCGGATGTGCAAATACCACTTGTGCAAGAATAGGGATGTTTGGCGTCCTGTAGGTGTTTGCCTATTCTTTGCAGGAGCAACTCAGGTATTTGTATTTGAAAATTTGGCCCCTGAAGTCCCTCTTTTGTCACATACATACATTGCAACTGCTTTCTTTGAGCCCTCTTCTGTGGAAGGAACTTGATCAGATAGCAGCTTTCTTTAGGGCTGTTAATTATTCTTGGCTGTTACATGTTAGATGAGAGAGAGGGCTAGGCTGTAAACCTTAGATCTAAGCATCCCTAATTTTCAGGTGTGCTTGGATCAGCCATTGTAGGAATTTAGGTCTGCTCTGACATTTGGCTGTAGATCTGGATACAAATTTCTGTAAGGCCTTGAGATCCCAGGGTGTGATTTCAGTGCAAAACTATTTCCCAGTAACTTATTCTTCTTTATAATTAGAGGACTCAACAATAAAATTAGTGTTGGGGTCCCAGTTCAGCAAACTGTGTAAGTGCTTGCTTAACTTTAACTTAACTTTAATGGGGCTTAAGCATGTGTTTAAACTCTTAGCTGAACTGGGGCTTTACTACATTACAGCTTTCCTTTAAAATCAGGACCCGTGTGGAAAGGGCAGTCAGGAAACAGTTAAAGGGCAGAGTTCATCCACTTTGAAACCAAATCAGCATTGTGAAAGGAAACGTATAAATAGACTTGCAAGGCAAATGATAAATAACTTTCGCTCTTCACCTTCACAAACTTTTCAGAAGGAGCAAAGCATCCGACACACAGGGACATCAGGATCCAGCCTCTGGCATGGCTGCTTTTGGAAGGGTTCTGGGTGAGCTGTTTGCAGATTTGACAATAGATTTCATCCCTGCAACAGAAACCAGGTTTAGATGACAGCCAGTTATTAAAAAGATACCATTTCCTTCAGTGGATGCCTGACCCACTGTCCACTGAAATCTGAGTGTCTTTCCAATAATTTCAGTGGGCTCTGGATCAGGCCCTAACAAGTAAATTTCTACCTTTTCTTCTGAAATCTGCCTCTGAGGTTTGCAAATCAGATGTTAAAGAAGCTTCTCTGTTTCAGATTGGACATAATACCAGACCCTGATAGCTTGGTAATTAAAGACCCCATGGCACTTTTGGACAGTCTAGGGGTATCAGCCTTGTTGCCCTGACCAGTTCTAACTCTGATAATTACACCCTCCTACAGAAATGCCCCATGCAAATGGCATTCCTCTCCGCTTTGGCTGAGATCTTCCAGAAGTGCCAAAAAGCAGCTCTGGAGCTGGGCATCCAGACAGTTCTGAAAATTATGCCTTTCTTCTGCTAAATTTCTGTGTAGTATTGATGTGTCCAGTTAAACAGCAGCCTCGTTCCATCTTAGTACCAGCCTCTTGTCAGTGTATATTGTTTTCATAAAGAACTCTATCAACTTTTGGGATGAATGGCAAAATACACTACAGGCCGTGTGGGTAATGATACTTATAGATGTGGTGACCCAATATATTCCATTAGAAGACCCTGTTTTCAGTTCCTTATAACTTGGCCAAATTTTAACTGGCATTTTTCATACTCTTTAAAAAATTCAGTAAAAACAATTTAATTGTTTTCTTAGAACAATGAGGTTTGGAAAAAAGACGTGTTTTGTCCATGTTTAAAAGTTTTTTACATCTCTTTCATTGAGAAGCCCTAGTGTCTTCATGCTTGGAAAGAGGGACTTAAAATTTGGTATGTAGAATGTCTTGGGGTCAGGGAGGTACTTCAGACATCCCCAGAAAATCCACCCATATTAGGCCAAGTTATTAGCCCTTGAAAATCTTAGTTTGCATATACTCAGAGGAGTTTGGAAGTGGAATTTTCCACAGTCTGCCTGCACTCCATCCACTCACAGCCACTGTCTGCTACCAGGCATTCCCAAAAGTAGATGAGGTCCTGCTGTTCTGAGCATATGAAGCACAAAGATTGCATGAGTAATTATAATTTTGGTTTTTCCTGTCTTTTGAGTTTTGACGTTATAACTGCGAAAATGTTCTTTTAGCATAGTTAGCTGTCTGCAGTAAAAGAAATCTAGTCTTCCCAGAAAAGAAGACCCAGTAACTTAGGGTGTAATGGGTTTAATACACATAAGCAGTGAAAAGAGAGAAACTAACAAAGAAAGAAAGAAAGAAAGAAAGAAAGAAAGAAAGAAAGAAAATAATTAACTGGGGGCCTGATCCAGCACCCACAGAAATCTGTGTCAGTTTTTCTTATGACCCCTGTGGGCTTTGGATCAGTCTCACAATGAACATCTAACAAACATGATAGTGCCCTAGCCCCAATCATATAGGACAAGAGAGTGTGAAGAATAGTGTAGTAAATGAGAATAGCTTAACTAATGAGGGAAGGTGGGGGGTGGAACTGAGCATGATAGTCAACTCTTTAAACTGATTTCTAACCTTAATGCTGGCCTGAGGATGCCATTCCCAATAATGAAATGCAGCTTCTCCAAGTTGGAGGTGGGTCGGTCTTCAAGCATGCTGTTGCCTTGTAGGGTAGACTCACCATCATGGAGTCTCTTTGTCACCTGTCAACCAAGGACATTGTTCTCCTTCTGGATAACTCTTTGTCATGGTTCTCCCCTCCTCCAGTTCACTTTGTGAATGATTGCTCCCCCCAGGCAGGACTCTAATTGAGCCAGCACAGTTACCAGGAGAATCCCCTCTCCTGTTCAGAGTGCTTCAATTTTTCCCTCTATCCAAACAGTAATTTGGATCCTTCTCTTTCAGCCTTAATCCCTCAATGTCTTGTATGGTAAATATGAAGGTGAACCAAGTTCTGTCTAATCCATCTACCTATAGTGTCTTCTCTATATTATCTGATTTGATTTATTCTGTCCTTTTGCCCACATTTTTCCACAACTCTGAGCCCTGGCCTCGCTCAAGGTAACTCTATTGGAGGGCAATGGAATTAAACCAGTCTATAACTGATGATGATCTGGCTCTTCATCACTTCTCTATTTACTCAAAAGTTAAAAAATGACATGAGTAAAACACGCCCCATGAGGCAAAATCACAACACCAAGGCTGTAAGCATGTGAGCACATCTGTGATTATAACAGCTATTATAGATTTCCTTCATAAGGGCTTATCATTGAATCACAGACTTAAAGGACTGGAGGGGGCCTCAAAAAGTCTTCTAGTCCAGTTCCCTGCTCTCCTGGCAGGTCTAAGTACCATCCCTGGCAGGTGTTTGTCTGATCTGATGGGGATTCCACAACCTCCCTAGGCAATTTTTTCCAGCAGTTAACCACCCTGACAATTAGGAAGTTTTTCCTCTTGTCCAGCCTAAACCTCCCTTTCTGCATTTTAAGCCCATTGCTTCTTGTCCTATCCTCATAGGTTAATGAAATCTATGTTTCTCCCTCCTCCCTGTAACAACCTTTTAGGTACTTGAAAACTGTTATGTCCCCTCTCAGTTTTCTCTTCTCCAGACTAACCAAATCCAATTTTTTTCAATCCTCCCTTACATTATGTTTTCTAGACCTTTAATCATTTTCTGTCACTCTTCTCTGGATTTCCTCCAGTTTTTCCACATCTTCCCTGAACTTGCAGCACTCATAATTGGACACAAAACCCAACTGAGGCCCAATCAGGGTAGAGTGGAAGAATTAAAAAAATTCTAGTATTTTTCTAACAACGCTCCTGCTAATACAGCCCAGAAGCATGTTTTCCTTTTTTGCAACTGCGTCACCCTGTTGACTCTTATTTAGCTTGTGATCCACTATGACTTCAGATCCCCTTCTGCAGTATACCTTCCCAGGCTGTCACTTCCCATATTGTATGTGTGCAACCGATTGCTCCTTCCCAAGTAGAGTACTTTGCATCGGTCCTTATTTAGTATCATTCTGTTTGCTTCAGACCTTTTCTCCAGCCTGTACAGATCATTTTGAATGTTAATCCTGTCTGCCAAAGCACTTGCAACCCCTCCTCATGTGGTATCACCTGTGAACTCCTAAGTGTACTCTCCGTGGCACCCGGCTGTAACACATTTCCTCTCACCTCTTCCGTCAGTTTGGATTTCTTCTTGAGAGTCAAAGAGACCAGTTTGTGGCGCACACTGCTTTTCTTGTGGCCATCGATGTGAGTGCTCTGTGAAGACAGGAAGTACTGACTTATTCCTGGGGCAAACATTGCAGAATGGGTTTCCTGTGTGTTTGGGTTACCAGTGCCATTTTCTGTGGATTCTGAGCACTGAGTTGGTATTTCTGAGAGGTGGGACAGAATCAACCCCCTTGAATTAATCTGTTCCAAACCATCTGTAATGCTCAAATCTGGATCTCAATTTTGCAGCTAGCCTCTGCCTCTCTAATGGGTCAAATCAAAACCTGGATTGAAAGAACCTCAAATTGTAGGAAAGTTTGTCATGAAGGCAAATCACAGGTTAGTCCACTCTCTAACATTTAGTATACAGACTAGAAGCAGCAGGTCACTTATGAATATCCACCCATCTATTTCTAATTTAATTAGTCTAGTCATTCACATCACCCAGAGAACTGAGAACATTAGTATCTGAGGAGGGCAGTTTGCCTCTAAGATAAATATACAGGTTTAAATTTTACTTCTGATCTTTAGGGGCTTTACGGACAACACAGCTGACCGAAATACGTTCTTCTGTCCAGTGGAAAAATAAAAAAACAGTTAATTATACTGAGCAAATCTTGATTCTCTGTGTACATTAAAATAATTAGATCCTAGTGGAGATTACTTTCCTCACCAGGAGCATTAATGAAATTGCTACATTATAGCAGTGCTTCTGGGAATATGACTGGAACTACAATAAATTATTTCATATCAGCATTCTTTTCTTATCCAGAACTCTCAAATCACCCGCACTTTAACCATAAGTAAATTTTAGTTTGTTTTCCATAATCACAGTATAGCAAAAGTAAATACAAATAAATATAGCAAATACAATGTAAGTTTACAGAGGCCGTGTCTACACTATCCCAAAACTTCGAAATGGCCATGCAAATGGACATTTCGAAGTTTACTAGTGAAGTGCTGAAATACATATTCAGCGCCTCATCAGAGTTACGGTGGCCATGACACTTCAAAATTGCCGCAGCTCGCCACTGCGTGGCTCATCCAGATGGGGGTCCTTTTCGAAAGGACCCCACCAACGTCGAAATCCCCTTTTTCCTATCACCAGATCTTATCAACAGATAGGAATAAGGGGATTTCGAAGTTGGTGGGGTCCTTTTGAAAAGGAGACCCTTCTGGAAGAGCCACACAGCGGCGAGCCGCGGCAATTTTGAAGTTCCGCGGCCACTGGCATTCTAATGAGGTGCTGAATATGTATTTCAGCGCTTCATTAGTAAACTTCGAAACGGCCATTTGCATGGTCATTTCGAAGTTTTGGGATAGTGTAGATGTAGCCAGTGTGTAATACTACTGTTGTTGTTAAATAAAGCACTCTGCATACATTTGTTTGTTTCTTAATATCTAATCTTGTTTGTCTTTAGTGTTATGCATTCCTAGGTATACTTCTCTATTATCCAGTATATTTGAATATCCAGCTCCCTCCCGCTCCTGAGGCTGCTGGATATGAAAGAGCTTACTATATTTTTAGTTATTTAGATCTACAAAAAGTGTTAAGTGGGAGTGTTTTTTCCTAGACCCCAGAACACAAGCGAGCAAACTTTTTACATCAGGCCCCACTTTTCATCCCTGCAGTTAGCAGAGGCCCCTGCAACCTGCCTAATGTAATCCAAACCAATGGAAATTTTGGTTATGTTCATAGGTGTCTTGCCACCTTCTACAAGGCAGATTCTCAAAGACAAAAGTGTATGAACCTCCAGACTGCAAAGACAAATGATCTACCCAGTGGCGGGTACTCATCCCAGAATAACCGAACAGTGCAATGCCGTTTACCATAGGAGTCACTTTCTCCTGATCCCAGGAGGGTTTGACTCCCATGCCACATTTCCAAACCTTACTGCTCCTGCACATCTTTGGCCTGACTAATACAAACATATGTTCATTTAAATCAAATCAAAACACTTAGCCACACACGAGAGAGAGAGAGAGAGAGAGAGAGAGAGAGAGAGAGAGAGAGAGAGAGAGAGAACCATATGTGACATGTTAGCTAGATAGCTTAACACACTAATATGCATAATAATAACTAGTTCTGCTGTCTACTATGTATTTTAGAGTGCATCTGGCTGGCTGGCTGCGGTGCTACGTTTGCTCCAGAACTCCTCTTAAACAGTAAGAGTTACGCCCATAACATTTAGTATGCAGCTTCCTCTTATCCTAACTTAAAGCAAGGTCAGGGTTTGGGTGTGCCTGGAGAGTGGGAAATGCCTGAAATCCCAGGATTTCCCTGAACATGGAAGGAGGTGGGGACAACATACTCAGACTAACTTGTGGGAGCAGTGACAGACTGGAGAGTGATCACTGGGAGCAGCAGCAGTAGGAAAGCAGGGGGCACGTGGAGACCCTGCCTGCCTTCGGATGGGTAGGTGCTCTACCCTGTGCCCCACAGGTGGACCCTTGCTGCTGCCCTCTATGCAGTTAGTGGCCTGACATTCTGAGGGCAGGAAACCTGGCTCTGTCCCCCTCCCAGGCTCATGTTGGAGCTGGGGAAAGTGGCCCAGCACCAGCTCTAACCCTGCTGCTTTCGCCAGAGCTGGGCACAAGGGTCCTGACCCTGCTCCTGCCTATGACTCTGGCCTCCCGACCACCACCATTCCAGCCAGGGCCAGGGAAAAGTGCCAGAGCCAGAGCTGTGATCCTGACTCCAGCCGTCTGCTACCACGTTGGCCAAGGCCAGGGGAAAAAGCTGTGGCCCCAGCCTCCACCCCCACCCCCACCACTCTGGATGGTGTCAGGCACAAAACCTGCAGCCATGGCCCAGGACCTAGCACAGCCTTCCCTGCACCTCAGCTCAGACCATAGCTCAAGCTGTGGGCCAGCCCAGCATTCCCTTGCTCATGCCAGAGCTCAGGTCATGGCCTGGCCCCTTCCATATCACCCTGAAGACCAGGCCAGGGCCAGGCCCAGTGCTGCAGCCCAGCCCCAGCTGCCATGACCCCCTGCCCACATTATTGAGAGCTCAGGCTGGCCCGGTGCCATGACTCAGCCCTGGCCCCATGGGCCTCCTGCCCCATTCACAACCCCCACTATAGCTCATGCTGGGGCTGTGGAAAACAACCCTGCCCTGGTCTCCTAAGCTCAAGCTGGGGCCACTGTGGCCTGGCCATGACCCGCACCCCACCCCAAATCTCAGGCTGGGGTTGGGAGCCGGGGTCTGACCTGGAACCTCCCTCTGCCCGGGACAGACAGGGGAACTGGAAGTCATGGCCTAATCCAGCCTTTCTGTCCAAAGACAGGCAGGGGGGCAAGGAGCTGTGGTCCAAAGTGGCCCCCACTCCAGAACAGGCAGGGGAGCTGGGAGCCACGGGCCAAACCGGGTCCCCACCCTGGAGAAAGGGTGTGTGTGTGTGGGGAAGGGGGGTAGCTGGGAGCTGCAGCCTGACCCACACACCCCCCAATCCGAGGACAGGCAAGGGGGGCTGGGAGCTGCAGCCCAAACTGTACCCCGCTCCAGGACAGGCAGCGGGGCTGGCAGCCATGTCCTAAACCAGCACCCACCCCCGCACCCAGGACAGCCAGGGTGGGCCTAGATCTGCAGTCTGATAGGACAGGTGGGGTGAGGCTGAGAGTGGGAAAAAACCCTTCAGTTAAGAACCGGAGCAAAGCCAGGGAGGCCTGTTGGTAGTGTTATAATGCTATGGTTCTGCTACAGTGATTGGATATTACGGCCATGAGGGTGGCAGAAGAATCTACAAAGGCTGGAATTTATGTCTGGAAACCTGAGGGTTGATGGCCTCCGGTTTCTCCTGGCTAGCACAGCTGCAGGTGGCACTTACACATCTATTTGCCTCAATCAGCCCTAGCAGCAGGTTGTTCCACAGACCAATTTCTACTTTAATGAACTGTACATCAAGACAACGTTAAAGGAAAGAGCAATCTCACCTCTCCTTCCCCCTGCAGAGCCTGGAGCTCTTTTTTATAGGTCTTTTTCCCTAGAGTCTCGTAGATTTTGGTCATCACTGGAATCTTCTCGCTGCCGTCGCTCATAGCCGTGTGGTATTTAGGCTCAGGAAGGTCTCCCATGAAACGAAGGATAGTGATCCACACTGCGAGTGCTGCCTGTTTGCAACAAAGGTGTAACTTACTAGAGTTTCTGGCTTGGCCTGGGTGCATAACAATTAATTGCATGTAGTACACGGTAATAAAACTGTGGACACTAACTTTCCCTGTAAGCTGAGCATTTGTGTGGGCACCCAGGAGAGATTCAAATACCACACAGTTGATTAGCAGAGTGTCCACAGCTGGCAAATTTGATAAGCAAAAATAAATTGAGTTTCTGCCCCCCAGAAAAGAACAAACAGACTTTGTGTTAGTAGAAAAAGAGTTTCTGACTATATTGCGGTTTTCTGTCCAATCGTGTCTCAGGCACATGAATACAAAGGCCAGTAGAGTAAAAACAAACAGGGAGGACAGTAAAATCCATCTTTGTATGTAAAGTAAAGACTACTAAGGAGTTTGGGCACAATACTCCTATAGAGAGTTTTGCCACACCCTGTATTCACGGCTCTTGGCTCAAACCCTAACAGGCAGAGTGGGCACCTGCAGAGCATGTCTCAGTCAGACATCAAGGACTGAATGGACATGTGGACTGACTTCCCATTTTGAGGCACTTGAGCGGGACAGTGCAGACCTGCTGATGGGGAGTGGGGCCAGGAGGCAACTGTCCTGGGGCTCAGGGATGCAAAAGGGCCTGGGATGCCTGTCCACCACTACTGCTCTGAGGACTGTCTGTGGGAGGCACGGAGCTATCTAGGCAGTGCTGAGGGCTGCCTAGCCCCAGCCCTGTCCCTTCCGCCCGAGGTTCTGCACCTTCTGGGAAAGCAGACCAAGGATCCTGCAGTGGCCCAGCAAGGCTGTAGGCCCTCCTGGGACCGTGAGAGGACAGACCATGCTGCTGCTGTAAATGTACACCTGTTTGGTGGCTATCTAGAGGCCCTCTGCCTACACAAATGCTAGAGTCAGGTTCAGAATGCTTGGGGAGCATTGCTTTACGATTGGCTCGGGCTGTTTTATCGCTTAAACATGGGTCTCTAGCACATCACAAATGAAAATTTCCTTGCGGTGCACCACCTGAACAAAGTTGACAAATAGGAAGAGAAACCTTGCATGAATGCCACCCAGGACATCCAATAGCAGATAAGAACTTTGCTCCTCAGCTGTTTTCAGATTCTTGCATTCTCTTGAGACGAACTCACAAAGGTGTCCTAGAAATGAAGGGTTCCATAGCCTATTCCCAACCCTTGAACCAGCCAGCCCTATCTGCATCATCTGGACACTTATGGACTATTTCCTGACTCACCAGCTGGTCTCCTTCATCCTCATGGTACAGAAGGGGCTGCTTAAGAGGCCGGCGGATGTACGTGTGCGTTGTCGTGCCCTGGAAGTAGGTGGCTGCAAACTTTGCAAATTTGTACTCCGAAAGGTCTTCCTCCTCTTCTTCAGGAAGGGGCAAAGCCGCATCTAAGTCCTCTTCCTCTAGCTCCTTTGGGGCTCGCTCGAGGTCCTGAAGAAGGAGGAAAGTATATACACCCAGTTAAGTGCCGTAATTACCTCCCTCTCTCTGCGCCTGACCTTGTTCCCGGGTCTATCACTGATTTCAATAGGGCCATGGTCAGTTCAAGGGACAAGAAGAGACGCAAAAGACCCAATCCAACTCCCCTTGAAACCAGTGATTTCAAAGGGAGCTGGATGAGGGCCTGCCCAAGGTCTGGAGATAGTGTTTTATCCTGAGGAGAACTCCTGTATGGGACTCCTAAAGGCAGCAGCGGAAGCAGCACACTTGAACGTACTGCGAAACAGAGTTATGATGAACGCTCCAAGGGCTAACTACTAGGACAATGGGGTGATGATGTTGAACTACGACACAGTGGATCACAGTCCATCCCAACATGTTATGCAGAGTAACACCAGCCAGCCCCATCTGTGGGCAGTACCTCAAAGCCATTGGGTGCCTGCCCTTCCTGGCCTGGCAGAGAAGCAGTGGTCCCTAGGAATCCAAACATTTTGTCCACCATATCCGAGTCATTCACTGGCTCATTTCGGGCCTTCTCCATTTTGTCTAAGAGTTCCTTCTTCCGACGGGCTTCTTCCTTTTCCTGCAACTCTCGTTCAGCATCTTCTCGGGCCAGCTGGGCGAGGCGCACCTAGAAGAGAAGAGTTACATTGACTAGAGTGCATTCCCTGGCAAACGGGGCCTAAATTCTGCAGCATGGCCCCTTGGCTTCAGAAAGGAAGGACAATCTTGGGGTTAAGGCAGTGGACTGAGTCTCAGAGGATCTCGGATAAATGCCTAGCTCCGCCACTGACTCCTGTGCAACCTTATATGGTATGCCTAAATCTGTGTCTCAGTTCCTCACCTGCAAAATGGATACAACCATGCTTCTTCCTCCCTTCTTTTGTCTATCTAGAGTGCAAGGCCCCAGGTGCAGGATCTTGACAATATGTATGTACAATGCCTAGCACAATGGTAATATTCAGGGCTCAGTTGGGGTCCTTTATGAAGTCCCACAAAACCAAGAAGACGAATCATAATCTGTGACATTCTGGTGTGGCAGACTGGAAATTCTGGGCTAGTTTCATGCAAGTTAAAATACGGAGGGTTTTATTGAATTAAGCATGAACAATGCCACGGGACAGCAAAGCCCTCATATGATTGGGATGCTGCTTTCCATTGACTTTACTGCACCCTTACTCTTTTCCGCAGGAGCAGAATCAGGCCTGTGAAATAAAGAGAAGCGAAAAGAGAGAAAAGTCAGAACATACTTGGTGCTTCTTCTCTGCTTCCTCTTTGGCTTTCTTGGCACTCATCTCCTTTCGGAGTCGTTCCTCTTCTGCTAGACGAAGCTTCTCTGCTTCCAGGCGCCGGAGATACTGGGAAACAGAACACAAGGGGGCTTTTAAAAAGACATCGAGCCCTTTTGCGCTACTAACATGCAGATCATAGGAGCATGCAGTGCAGACATGAACACATCTCTGTCCCTCAGTCTAGCTCAGGAATCAGCAACCCCCAGCACGGGTGCCAAGAGTGACACGTGAGCAGATTTTCATTGGTATGCGAGGCCGGAGCTCAGCCCTGCCCTCCTCCCCCATGCAGCTGGGAGCTTGCTCAAAGCCATTGTGCCTGTGGATTAACAAAAGACCAGCTAATGCCACCAACCACCACCTAAGTGACAAAGCTCTGCATCTTCATTTATTTACTAATGAAGCTGTTGTAAGTAGGACTAATAGTGACTTTAAGCATATCACTGGCACTCAGACCTTACATAGAGGTCAAAAGGTCAAATTCTGGCACTCCACCTTGAAAAGGTTGCTGGCCCCGGGTGTAGCTCAAGGAACATGAACCTAAAGGACATCATTTTCTAGCCAGAGAAGGGCTACCGCTTTTACGTGCTTCCTGATTTTAAGTTCATTCTGTCACAAGCTTGGGGAAACAACCGCTGCTCTGCATTCTCTTACTCAGAGTCCATACAATGGTGATCTGCCACACTTTATAGCTGAGTCTGCGCTACAGAGTTCTGTTGACCAAAGAGGTCTTCTGTCGACAAAACTAGGCATCGTCCACGCTACAAATGTGTTCTGTTGAGAATCTGTCGATGGAATGCAGCAGTTTTCCCAGAAGAGTTCTGTCTTGACTGTACAAGACATAGCGCCTCTGTCGACCCATTCTGTTGACAAAAATAGTGTAGACGCTCCAAGGGGCCTCCTGTCAACAGACAGGGCTTCCGGTTCACCGGTCAGCCCTGTTTTCCGAGCTTCTGGTCGGTTGTTCTGTCAACAGAGGGCTGGGCAGTCTGGCCCCTCTCTGTCAACAGAGGGAGTTGATAGGGGGAGCCTATATTAGGTGTGGACATGTTCTGCAGACAGAAGTTCTGTCAGGAAATACTTGTCGACAGAACTCTGTAGTGTACATGCAGCTTATGATATTTGAGGAGCTGGAACAAACACTTGGGGGATGTCCATGCTAGCCATTAACTAACTCCAGTTAATTAGCAACAAATTAAGACCAGGTTAAAAAGCCCTAGTGTAGACATACCCTTCTACTCAGAGACACTGACAACTAGACAAAGGCTGTAGGATGGAGGTTATATAGATGGTCACAGAATGCTAGAATCCTAGGCCTGGAAGAGACCTCAGGAGGTCATTGAGTCCAGGCCCCTGCCCAAAGCAGGACCAACCCCAACTAAATCATCCCAGCCAGGACTTTGTCAAGCCAGGACTTAAAAACCTCTAGGGATGGAGGTTCCACCACCTCTCTAGGTAACACATTCCCGTGCTTCACCACCCTCCTAGTGAAGTAGTTTTTCCTAATATCCAACCTAGATCTTCCTCACTGTAACTTGAGACTATTGCTCCTTGTTCTGCCACCCATCACCACTGAGAACAGCCTGTCTCCATGTTCTTTAGAACTCTTCTTTCAGAAAGTTAAAGGCTGCTAGCAAATCGCCTCTCACTCTTCTCTTCTGCAAACTAAATTGCCCCAAATCCCTCAGCCTCTCCTCATAGGTCATGTGCTCCAGCCCCCTAATCATTTTCGTTCCCCTCCACTGGACCCTCTCCAATGCATCCACACCCTTTCTGTACGGGGGGGGGACCCAGAACTGAATGCAGCATTCCAAGATGCGGCTTCACCAGTGTTGCATGATCTTGGAAGGTCAGCCCTGCTGGAACAGTTAACTGGTTGCCATCTTACTCCATCACATATGCTAGCAATAGGCATTTCCTGCATGGTACTTACTTCTCCCTTGAGGCGCTTATACAGCCTCCGTGCAATCATGCCCCTGGCATAAGCCTGGACAGTGAAGACAGCCCACAGGCGATGGCGGAACGCCCTGCGCACCAGGAAACCCCGGCACCGTGCCTGGAACTCGATGATCCTTCTGCGAGCCATGTGGTATTGCGTGTGGAGCTTGCGGGAACGGTAGAGAGCCTGAAGCCTCAGGAAGCCAATCCTCATCTGCAAAGGAAACAGGAGTAAGCCACTTGGCCACCGAGGGTCTGACCTACCACAGTCAGATTGACCTCACCCGTCTGCCTTCTCGCAGCTGAAAATACCAACCAGCTGAAATTGGCAATGAACAAAAAGCCCCACAAAAAGCAGGAAAGAGCTGCCATGAGATGGTGGAGGAACAAAGGGCACCTGGAACAAAGGCCTGAGCCAAAGCTCACATAGTCAGCTGCTGTTTTCTCATTGCCTTCCATGGGCTAAAGATCCCAGCCTTTATGGGCCCCAAAACCCCTGTTGCATCTCACGCTCAGTCTCCTCCCCATGCTTCCCTCGAGAGGTTTTTGCTTTCAAGAGCCTCCAGATCTATGCAGCTCTCAGGAAAGTCATGTGTAGAAAGCGCCATCCACAAGGAGGCCCAGCCTCTTTATCTGCCTCCTGTCATGGCTGTTACTGCAACAAATACTTCCCCAAGGGGTTCCACATCAGTCAGGGATGATACTGCAGAGAATGGCCCATCCCTCTGTCCCCACCCCTACCATCCCCAGCCTGCCCCATGAACATTTCTGCAAGCCACAGGCCATGATGTGCCCTCTGCAGGTCCTCAGATTCAGTGCAGGGGGCAGAAGAAGGTCACGTATCAAGATGGCTACATTCTCTTCTTCTGTTCCACCTTCCCTGTCGAGTTCTGGGATCTGCCATGCTTAGGGATGCTATGGGGCCATACGTAAAGACTGAGGACACCTGTCAGCCACACCTGCACAGGTTTTGATGGGGTTGTGGAGCGCAGGGACTGTTGGCAAAACATGGCTGCAGTAAAGTCTAAGGAGAAAACTTGGATGAGGCATATTTCTGAGGACAGAGTTACCCCACTTCCGTCAGCTCTACTATTGGCCCTGAGAAACAATACAAGACATTCAGGGCCACATGCAACCAACTGCTGTAAGATGGATCCAGCTCATGGCAAAGGCATGAGGAGACCAATCAAGGAGACAGTCAGTCCCTTTATTGAGAACAGAGAGCAATGAGAGTCTAGCTATCCTGCTTTCCACCCAGCTCTCCCCTCTTTGGTCTTTCCCACTGGGGTGATTTAATCGGTCCAAAAAGGAAACTAATAGCTGGATCGTGGGCAATGAGGCCGTGGTCATGAAGGAGAACCGGCAACACTTACAGCACCGTAGTTCCTTCTGCAGTTGTGTCCCCGCCAGTACCGCTGAATGATCAGGGCTGAATGTCGCACTTTCAGGAAATTGGACCTGGAAAGACATTTCAGACACTTGTGCTCGTCTGCTGGGGGTTACCATCACCTTGGCCCACAGGTAAAGCTGTCCACACTCTTCGGCTGCGTCTACACGTGCACGCTACTTCGAAGTAGCGGCAGTAACTTCGAAATAGCGCCCGTCACGTCTACACGTGTTGGGCGCTATTTCGAAGTTGAAATCGACGTTAGGCGGCGAGACGTCGAAGTCGCTAACCCCATGAGGGGATGGGAATAGCGCCCTACTTCGACGTTCAACATCGAAGTAGGGACGTGTAGACGATCCGCGTCCCACAACATCGAAATAGCGGGGTCCTCCATGGCGGCCATCAGCTGGGGGGTTGAGAGATACTCTCTCTCCAGCCCTTGCGGGGCTCTGTGGTCACCGTGGGCAGCAGCCCTTAGCCCAGGGCTTCTGGCTGCTGCTGCTGCAGCTGGGGGTCCGTGCTGCATATACAGGGTCTGCAACTAGTTGTTGGCTCTGTGTATCTTGCACTGTTTAAGGAAAGTGTGTCTGGGAGGGGCCCTTTAAGGGAGCGACTTGCTGTTGAGTCCGCCCCGTGACCCTGTCTGCAGCTGTGCCTGGCTCCCTTATTTCGATGTGTGCTACTTTGCCGTGTAGACGTTCCCTCGCTGTGCCTATTTCGATGTTGGGCTGAGCAACGTCGAAGTTGAACATCGACGTTGCCAGCCCTGGAGGACGTGTAGACGTTATTCATCGAAATAGCCTATTTCGATGTCGCAACATCGAAATAAGCTATTTCGAAGTTGGGTGCACGTGTAGACGTAGCCTTCATGTCCCGCAAGGAGGGCCTGCCTCCTATCCTGTCCTGCCTTGGGCTGCTGGGTGACACGTAGGACCCGTGTTCTTGTGACTTGCCCCTCGTTCTCCCCTTCCCAACCGCAACCCTTGCATGTGGAATCTTCCTCACATGCTTCTCTAAGGACAGGAGTATGTCCCAGAGTCCTTGGTCATCATTTTCCCTTTATGCCATACTGCTCTGCCGTGTGCTTTATGTGGGATGTTTTCTGGCTCGCTTTCAGTGGAAATGCTGGTATGCCACTTTGGGCTGAGTGGTACCATAACACAGTATTTGCTCTTTGCTGCCATAAGGCTGAATGCCACCCCTTACTTTCCAGGGCCAGCTGCACTGGAATTTTGGCATTGACTTTACTGGGACCAAGATCTGATGCAGAAGGTCACTGGGACTAGCCTGCTAGTATAACTAAGCTGGCCAATGAAGAGTGCTTCTGTTAAGTACAGAACTGAGTGTGGACAGAACTCCTTAATCCCATTGTTCTGTGTTTTGGAAACCTAAAAATGTATGTTAACAATTTCTTTCATGTTTTGAGTAGCTATAATATAATGTAATCCTTGAGGAGGCCATTTAGGGATTGGGGCAAACAGGTGTCAGGGATGGTGCTTGGTCCTGCCAAGAGGGCAGGGGACTGGACTTGATGACCTCCCAAGGTCCCTTCCAGTTCTAGGAGATGTGTATCTCCATTATATTAAATTATAGGTAACATATGGAAATACACACCTCATAGAGCTGGAAAGTCATTGAGTCCAGTCCCCTGCCCTCTTGGCAGGGCCAAGCACCATCCCCTTTCTCCCTCCCCTCTTACTTGCCCCTTGATCCCTAAATGGCCTCCTCAAAGATTGGACTCACAACCCTGGGTTTAGCAGGCCCATGCACAAACCACTGAGCTATCCCTCCCCGCATTGTGCTCCAGCATTAGGTCAGTCCATGGAGGGCTTTATTTGGCTCACTGCAAGCTAAAGCAATAGTTCATACATACTGCAAATGGACAGAATAAATGAGTGGCCACCAAGGGAAAGACAACATTGTTTTAGCAGAGCACCATGAACTGGAATGTGGTGTGCTAGGCAGTTGTACTACCACCTCCCCCAGTGTTAATCACCCATCTCCTTGGCACATCATACCTGTCTTTAAACCCACGAACCACCTTCTGGATGAGGATGACCTTGTCCGTGATGGCTTTGTCCCTCTCAATCTCCAGCAGCATGTCGTGGTGATCCTGGGGAACAAACCACCACAAGTTACCCTGGGACCACCGGCTGCCCAGTGACAGGAATGGTAGCCTGGAAAAAGCTTCTTCCCCAGAGAGGTCCTTGCCATCCCAGACAGCTCTAAGGATGCCCCAGTTTACAGCTCACGTCATTTGGGCTCTGTGGCACAGCCACTACCAAGAAGAACTGGTCTTCAATCTTTCTAGTTCATCCATACCACTAAATGTGCCAAAAGGGGTCACTGCTAAGCTTCATCCACAAAGCAGCACACACTGCAGGACTTGGTAATGGTGCATGAGTGAATTGTGAGGCCCTCTGAGGTTTAGCTCACTACACTCCGCTGAAGAGTTAGTCAAGAGAGTTTGCTGCCATGCATGTGATTCAGTAGTGCTTCCCACCCACTTGGCACAGGCACTACTAAGTACACGAGAGGCAGGGAACTGGAGAAGGCTTTGGCAAAACTGGAAACAAACTCCAGCCACCCTGAGTCTTGCTCCTCTGCTCTGACTACTAGACATCATTCCCTCCTCCAGTAAAGCACCGGAGCTGCAAAACCTAAATGTAGTAAGGGCTGCTGAAGACAGAATGGCATCCCTTCACTCTGGATTCCCTTGCTCTGAGGAATTCACTCAGGTCACATGAGTCTAGCCTCTTTTCTACATTGTCCGCACTGATTTCTATGCTAATTTCTTCCCTGGTTGCTGCGGGAACTGGGTACATCTGTTCAACTTCGCATGCTTCCTGTTTTACCTGACCTCGCACTGCCCTTCAGAACCTGTTCGTTTCCCTACTTCCTGCCTGGACACAGCTGCGGGGGACTGATAATGCTCGCTGGAAAGGAAAGCAAATGGGCTGTCAGGAGCGGTTTCTAAGAAATAGATGGGGAGAGGTTTAAAAATAAGTGCACAGGATTACATCTCAGGAAACCCATTCGGCTCCCAGCTCGCTCCCTGACAGCTCGGCCTCGTTTTCCTGGAGGGAATTAGAGATGGGATCATAAAAACAAATGCACACGAGTCGGTCCGTGGGAACATGACAGCTCTTTGTGGATGCTGCCGTTGCCTCACTGTGCCACATGGGGGTCTGGGCTCGTTTGGCAGCACTGCAGAGTCTGAGGGGCCCAGCACTGCTGATCATCACCCCAAGGCAAGGCCTCGCAGAGACTGTTCTGACACTCCCACTGGCTTGCTGCGAAGCCTCAGCCCTTTCTTCCCCCCATGTAGGTACCTCAGGGCTTCTGGCAGTCTTGGGAACCAACGTATTCATCTGTCTGTCAGGGCCTGCTGCTAAGGGCCTCTGGAAGAGCCTTTGAAAACATCAGCAGGTGGTGAAGGGGAGGGGACCACAGGAGGTCTGTGCTGCCCAACCCCTCCCTTACTGCTGATGTGGACAGGGGGGCGCTGCAGACACGCAGGCCGCTGTCCTGGCTTGTGAAGCTGTCAGCCAGCCCCACTGGAGAGATGGGAGCAACTCAACTGTTCAACTCTCTCACCGTCCCGCTCAGCTGGGAGCGTCCCCTCACTCTACTTCTTCAGGGACCTGACGGGTGCACCTGGCCCCTCGCAATGGAGTCACAGTCTCTGCTCTGAGGATGTAGCTGGGCAACCTGTGCTGCTCAGGAGCTGACCAGTGCTGGGGGGTGCATGCGGGTGTGTGTGCATAACCCAGCCAGGGTCTGGGGCAGCAGGATACCTCCCATGCTCCGACTCTGAGCTCTCCTGGGTGGCAGAGGGGGATGAGTTGTAGTTATGGAACCTGCTACCTGCATTGGTGTCTTTCAGAGCTAATCGCTCATCAACACAGGGACAGCCTGAGAGCATCTCACCTTCAGGAAAATCTTTGTCTTGCCAATCTGCCAGTCGTCGTCCTTTCCCAGCACTGCTTCCGCAATGCGCTGGCACGTTCCCCTCAGGTCGCCCTAGGAGAAACGGGGTGGCAGGGTTAGCAGCCATGTGCCTCACCTGAACAGCAGCTGCCCCTCGCGGCTGTAAGCGTGGGGCGGAGTCTTATCCCCCTTTGACGTGTTCTACAGTGGTGTCACCTATTGGCATTAATAAGGCTGAACCTCATCTGCTTGCTTCCCTCCCCCGGCTGTGCTAGAAGCACAGGATGAAGGTGAAGATCCATTCCAATTCCAGTCCCAATCCCAGATCCATGACAGCGGCTGCCGCTGCTGACAGACATCTACACAGAAGATGTGTAGGGATGGAGCAATGCAGCGAGCTGCACTGTAGCTTGTGGAGGTCCAGGCTGTGGTAGGAGATGGAGGGGGAATGCTCCCTAAGTGGCCAGGATAGAGGCATTATGCCTTTGTAACGCCTCCTGAGGCCTGTGGAAAGTATAGGGATGGGTGCTGCTTGCTTCACCTGTTCAATCAAAGCAGCCATCCCAGGGCACATGAGGGGTAGGCCGTGGTCTGAAAGGCCCCATGTCTGGGCTGGTCAGTAGTATCAGCTCTGCTCCCCGAGCATCCTTCTGTGGGCTCCCTCTGGTCCCCACGTACGTGTGGCCTGAATCTTTCAAGCAGTACAGACCCATCCAGTTACTTGAACTGACACTGGGGCTTCTGAGCTCAGCTGAGTCATAGTGCTGCAGAGGCCTCATCCTACCTATGCAGAGCCTCAGTCTGTAGTGGTGTATCCCCACAACTCCCATGTAAGGCCAGAAAGTGTTGGCCCCATTTCACAGTGGGAGAACTGAGGCCCAGAGACTAAGGGCCGGATTTTTAAAGGTACTTACTCAACTGCCATTGAAATCAACAGGAATTAAGCATTTGAAGAGAGATTAATATTATGAGAGATTAATAAAATGGATTTTTTTTAGCTTGGAAAAAAGATGATTAAGGGGGATATTATAGAGGTATATAAAATCATGACTGGTATGGAGAAAACAAATAAGGAATTGTGATTTACTCCTTCTCACTACACAAGACCTAGGGGTCACCGAATGAAATGAATAGGCAGAAGGTTTAAGACAAACAATAGGAAATATTTTTTCACACAACGCACAGTTAACCTGTGGAACTCCTTGCTGGAGAATATTGTGAAGACCAAGACTACAGTAGACTTTAAAAAAGAACTAGATAAATTCATGGGGTACAGGTCCATCAGTGGCTATTAGCCAGGATGGGCATGGACGGTGTCCCCAGCCTCCTTCTGCAAGAGTCTAGAAATAGGTGACAGGGAATTGATCACTTGAGGATTACCTGTTCTGTTCATTCCCGCTGGGGCACCTGGCATCGGCCACTGTCAGAAGACAGGATACTGGGATAGATGGACCTTTGGTCTGACCCAGTATGGCTGTTCTTATCTTCTTACTTATATACCTTTAAAAATCTGGCCCTATGTGACTTATCCAAAACCACACAGGAAATCTGTGGCAGAGCAGGGAACAAAACCCAGATCTCTAGCCAGCGCGCTAAACTCTTGACTTTCTCTGGGACATTAGTATGATGTTTCTGCATAAAAATTCAAGCCACTACTTAAAGGTGTACCTGTTTGTATGCCGGCTTCACCCCGGGCAGGAGGACACGATACCTGTCCACAAACTCCACAAAGCTGTAGCGAATGGGATAGCCGGCCCTGCGGATCCGGATGGTCTCCATCATCCCTGAGTACCGCAACTGGCGAACACACAGCTCCCGATCAAACAACTAGGGAGTGGGGAAAGCAGACTGGGTCATCAGGGGCTCTTTTGGTTTTGGTTTGAAACTTTGCTGGCCTGTGGACAGGCGCGAGAGGTACCCCCCAGCGGTGGCCAGCCTGAGTGAGTGGTGGGGAACCAATACGTCTTCTCCACAGAAACATAAAGGATTGCAGCTCAAGAAGACCTGATCCAGCCCTTTGTTTAACTCCTGCCTGCTCAGAGAGGTCAAGATACAACCCACGGTATGCGGCAGGGACGTGGATCAGAATGGGGCAAGCTGAGTATTAGTATTCACCCTAAAGCCTCCCTTTGAAGCAGTGAACTAAACTGCTGTGGAAAATGGTGCCGCTTGCCAGGCCACGGTGCTGAGCCACGTCGGGAATTAGGTTTCAGCCCACCGCCCACCTCACCAGTATGTGCTAGCACTGGTTGAGGTGAGGTGAGGCATCAGGGAACAGGAGAGGTGCACAAGGGGTCCAGCCATTCCTCCTCGAGAAGCAGAAGGGTGGGAGCTCTGAGGCCGCAGGAGAAGCCTTAATGACGTTCTCTCTCTACAAGGTGGCCCTGCCATCTCGCATGTCTGCGGAGCTTCAGATTTGCCTAGTTAACGAAGCAGGGGTTTGCCATTACAGAGTGCCAGTATGCAAACCTGCTGCTGTTTGAGAGCGTGCGAGGACCACCTTCCTGATACATTTCTCTTCATAAAGGGCCAGGTTCTTCCGCCTTGCTAATGCTGAGCGGCAGCCATCACCAGCTTGCAGCTGGGGGTGACACACTGTGAAGAAAGGGTGGCAGAATCTGGCCCTTATGCTTGACTTGGGACCAGTGAAGCCACAAGACTCTCACTGATTCCAGTAAACTTAGGATCCAGCCTTGGGCAGGGTGTTGGCCTGTCCCTCCAGCCCCGCAGGACTAACACTAAACCAGCAATGCTTTGGGTCCCTTCCCCCAGGCTTGGTTTATTAATTCAAATAAATTCACAAAATGAAAAACAAGGCCATTCCCCTGCTCAGTACAACCTGCAATGGCCTGGAGCCCTCCCCGCTGCAGCCTTTTCTCTGCTCCAGACCTGGAAGCCAACCCTGCTCCCTTCAGTTCCCCCCTTGCTGATCTCTCCCACACTTTACAGGCATCTCCTGGCCCCAGCCCAGCTGGGTCTGCTAACTGCTGGCCCCAGGCTCTTAAAGGGGCAGACCTCTCTGTTACCCCTTAATTCATGAAGGTACTTACGTGTGTATGTAACTCCGAGTTCACAGTCCCCTTGAAGCTCATGGGGCTATCTACTCACATGCTGACACTTTGCATGCGTTTACATACCTTCCTGAAATAGGGTATGTAGTAGGTTCCCATGTTACCCAGACTGCTGCCAGTATATGGATAGTCTTGTCTTTCCTCCCACCATCTGTTCCTTAATTACATTTGTTTCTTTCAAGCTAACTGCAATAATACACAGCCATTCAGAAACAACAGTGCGGGAGCAAGAGAATTCACTCTGAGACACCTTAATGAAAATAAAGTCATTTTCCAAAGTTAGTTTCATGGGGAAGCAAAAAAAGTTTATGGACAAAAGTTTTAAAATCATATAGAAAAACCCAAATGACCAGGAGTTTCCACTGGCCTTTCTCTTCCTGCCATGCCATTTCCTATCATTATCAGTACACTTTCCTTTATATCCTGGGACAGAATATTAACTCTGCCAGAAAATGTTTTTCTTTTGCAACCTTCCTGCATAGCCCTAGGTTCCATTACCTGCTTTTTGGTTCTGTATTTTTAAACTCATTCAAAAAATAAAACATTCCCACCTTAGTCTGAAATCATGCTATACAGCTTTAAAAACTGCAGCACAGAGCTTAGTGTTAGCTGTCCACTTTAAAGTAACAGAGAGGGAGCTGTGCTAGTCTATACACTATCAAAACAAAAAAGCAGTCAAGTAGCACTTTAAAGACTATCAAAATAATTTATTAGGTGAGCTTTCGTGGGAGAGCTGTTCACTTTATGCGTCACTTTTGGATAGATCTTGCAGTCCTCATTCTTGTGAATAATTTTAGACAACGCTCTGGCTACTCTTGTGAATAACGACAACTGATTTGTGGGCTGCAAGATCTGGATTTCATAGCGCTATTAAATAGATGACAAATTCCAAGGCAGATCATTCTAAAGTTCGAAGAAGTTCAAATCTGGGGCTTCAGAACAATTTGCTAAACTTGTGTCTGGATCCAGGTTCTGATTTTCAATTTGCTCCTGAAGTCTAAGGTCTTTGGAGATGTGGTTTTGGTTCGCATGCCTCTCTGCTGGTAAAACAACAAGTCCTTTGGTACCTTATAGACTAACAGATATTTTGGAGCATAAGCTTTCATGGGCTTATGCTCCAAAATATCTGTTAGTCTATAAGGTGCCACAGGATTTCTTGTTGTTTTTGCAGGTACAGACTAACTTGGCTACTTATCTGCTGGTAAATGAACACTAGTATGATTTGAGCTTAACATGCACTAAAGGCATCTCTAACACTGCCACACACTAAACAAAACCAGGACAAAACAAACTGCTCATAAAGAGCCATCAAAATATTTGCCTGACCACATTTGTTTTGATAAACAATGGATCCACACCTAGGGATTCACAGCAGTTATATGGAAAACCTTAGCAAAATAAAGTTTATGATTTTTGAATTTTTGTGCCATTTTGCCCTTGTAACAGTCAGTTAAATTCTGTCCATACCTAATATACCTGGACAGAAAACAGTATAATTTTGCACACTGTATATATAATTTATAAAGACAGCTGTCACAGGCAAACCACAGCAAACAGAAATTGAAATTAGGAATAAGTAAAAAAACTTCTTCTCAATTACCATAACTACAAGTAAAGATTAGCAACAAACAGATGTTTTTAGTAACATTAGGGTCTGATCTTGCAAGGTGCTCAAATTGCAAACGTTCAGCATACAGCAGAAGGAGTTCAATGCCTGACAGTCATTGCAGACCCAAAACTCTCAGGGACTTCATTGGGATGTACGGGTGTGGAAAGAATGCATGATCAGACCCCTGAAGAGTTCACTTTATTGGGGGTATGTATGGACGTTCTCTTTCCTTTCATGCAGTTTGTCCCCAAAGTATTAATTAATTTTAAACAGACATAACCAACCCAAATAAAGGAGTCACCATTTTACTATGCATTAGTAATCTAAAACAGATAAGTAGTTATTTCCTTTGACTTACAGCTGCTAGGACCATCAGCTCAGTGAAAATGCACATTCTAACAGCCTGCCATAGGAGATGGATTAATAGGGTGTGATATGTTCATTACATTGAAAACATGAAAGCTGGAAACAGGCCTCTCCATCTCATTACCTCCTTGAAATCACAGCTGAAAACACTGCTAAACTCTCACCTGTGCCTCTCAAGATCTCTCCCATCTATTCTTTAACAGTATTAATAGACACGCTCCTGGAGCAAGCCTGACTTGCATGAAAAACGTCTGTAGACTTGACCTCTTTCAAAAGGTTTTTAGGATCATTGCTGTGGAGTTCTATTTAATTTCAGTAGACTCTTCTTAGATTTTGCTCCAAGACGGGAAAAACTATGAGGGTTCTATAGAAATCAACTAGGGTACTAAAGCAATCAACCTGAAAAACTACTGAAGGGGATGATTTCTGCAGAATTCTTGCAGAATCCCATAGTCCTGAACAGAGAATTGTAACTCTGCTCCCAAATTCTACAGCTTCATTCCAACATTCTGTAAGAAGGCCAGTGTCCTCTGTGGAGATCTATAGAGATTTCATAAAGGGAAGACGCTATAAAAGGATCTCTAAGGATTACACATCCTAGGAAGGGGGTGTTGGGCTCAGGCCTTACAGCTGTAAAGCATTTTGAGGAATAATTACTAGAAGATTCTTTAAAAGGAAAGGCCCCAATCCTGCAAATCGTTCTTCAATGGGACCAGTTCCAAGTGACATCAATGCAAGTCAGAAGCTCAAGTTAGGTTTCTAGACAGACCTCAATAGGAGATCTGCCATCAGATTCAGCTGGTCCAGGGCTTTACCCATATTATGTCTCCATGTAAACACTGCCTCTACAAGGACCTTCAGAACACACCATGCAAGGAGGGAGAGCCAGCACTTACCATGGGCTTCTTATACTCGTTGGGCTTGATGCAGCGGACGAAGAAGGGCTGACACCCACTCAGGGTTCTCATCAACAGCTCGAGAGAGCGCTTGAACTGGCTGCTGAGCGTCGGGGAGCGTTTCCTTGTCTCCACTCCCTGCAAGAGAGTGGAACCGTCACAAATCTGTCTCAGGAAATGAAAGGATAACAGAGCCTTTCCCCTCCAGCTAAGTCACTGGGAGCCTCCTTGCCAGCTGGAGCAGGGGTGGGGGTGGGAAACATATTGAACATGGTGCAGGGACAGTGTTCAGATTTACTCGCCGAGGTAGCAAAGGGGAGAACTGACATATCATTTGTTCTGGACATTACATGAACTTTTTTTGACTTTCACTTTCAAATTTGGTCTGAGTTGGGCCAACTCCTTAGTGGGTGGAAGTCAGTATGGCTCTGTTTGCACCAGTGGAGAATCTGGCCCATTGTATATATTTCCATCTCCCTGCTCCAGACAGAGCATGGCATGAGACTATGCAATCAGCTAAAGGTGTCTTACAAAATGATTTTCTCTAATCCTAGCAAGGACTGGAGGAAATCCCTTTGAGTGTGCCTGAATTAACCCTGGTCACAGGAACCTCGGAGTGTCATAGAAAAGAAAAAGTCATATGTTTTATTTCTCGTGGACCTGCTTGATACTCCAAACAAGGATCTGCCCTGTCTTGTTGCACTGTTGAGGTGTTATACAAGTCAGACTAGATCTACTGGTCCCTCTTGGCCTTAAAAATTTATCAGTCTATAAAGTTTGCAGAGATTTGGCCCATGCAGGGAAGTAAAGTGACTCAGCCCTGCACTTCTCTGTGTCTTCTCTGCATTTGGAATAGGATATTAACCGGATTGATGAGGAGAACTTAATCTGAGGTGAGTTAGGGTGATTCTGTGGATGTCTATTCAATTGCTATTTTCTTGGCAAGTTTTAAACAAAGCAATCCAAGGCTTAGGGCTCTAGCTGAGTGTTCATTATTTTTCAATCTAATAGCCAGTTCTCTCTGGCTGGTGAAAACTACGAGCAGGGAAGGTTCCAAAAGCTATGTAAGATTAAACCCCAGGAAAGTGCAGCAGAGTTTAGTTTAACTGAGCCTTTTTTATCAAGAAATCTCTACTATCCTTGCTTGGGTTACATCCTACAGTGGGCATCAGTTACACTGATAAATCATAGCAATAAACTGTGTTTCACTTGTCCTATTTGGATAGGGGTTTAAGTATCCATTAAAAGCAATTTGAATATTTAAAGAAAGTTGACAGAGGATGTAACTAATACCCAAGGACTCGGATGACCTGAGCTTCAGACTGTAACTCCACGAAACATGGGCATCACACTAAATAATCAATGCCAGAAGAGTAGATAGGAGGCCCACAAAGTAAGGATTTTGCCATGTCTTTTCCAAAGGCCTTATGTTCTTTACTGGCTGATGAACAGGGGCTGCAGACACAAAGCAGCCCTGTGATCACTGGCAATATTTGACAAATTGTATGCATTTTCCCCCCATTGATAAAAGTCCCCATCCTCAAGGTCTCTGGGCACTGTGCTAAACATAGAAGCAGCACTTTGCTGGAGGACATCAACACTGAAGATTTCTACCACCCTGGAAAACTCTCAGGGGCTTTGCACAGCTCTGGCCATAGGGTATTGTACAATGAAGCCCAAACAAGAAAACAAAATCACTGTGGAATTCCAGAAGGGAAAGTGAACAGTTGAAGCCCAGCTCATGCACACACCAGAAAAACCCGGCAATGCCAGAACGGGAGAGTTTAATTCAGCAGCCATTGGCTATCCCAGCAAACCTTCACAGGGGGATATGTTGCTAATGTGTAATTTGTGTCACCAGACATAGACCCGGGCACGTGAGTACTGTGGAGCTGGTGATGACATAGGCTGTTAGCAGAGTCTGGTTTGCTGAGGACAGGTTGTGTCAGGATAATACGGCTCAGATAGCAGGAGGGCGATGGGCTGGGGTTGCTTTAGATCAGCAGCACCATGCAGCATTGCTAGTTCAGTGTAAGTGGCCACCTCCAGTGCAGCACTACAGATTAGTAGCAGGAGTGGCTAGAAGAAGATACAGAGGCAGGAAGCTGGCTTAGTGAATTTCCACTGGGGCATCCTTCCTTAGTCCTAGAGGGGAGGGTTGCTGGCCCACTGCTTGAGCAGCAGAGGTAACCAGTCTGGGGATTCTAGTGAGGGCACTGGCCACATGCCGCTGCCCCTGCTCTGCCCAGCCGTGTCTACACGTGCACGCTACTTTGAAGTAGCGGCACTAACTTCGAAATAGCGCCCGTCACGGCTACATGTGTTGGGCGCTATTTCGATGTCAACATCGACGTTAGGCGGCGAGACATCGAAGCCGCTAACCCCATGAGGGGATGGGAATAGCGCCCTACTTCGAAGTTGAACGTCGAAGTAGGGCACGTGTAGACGATCCGCGTCCCACAACATCGAAATAGCGGGGTCCGCGATGGTGGCCATCAGCTGAGGGGTTGAGAGACGCTCTCTCCAGCCCCTGCGGGGCTCTATGGTCACCGTGGGCAGCAGCCCTTAGCCCAGGGCTTCTGGCTGCTGCTGCGGCAGCTGGGGATCCATGCTGCATGCACAGGGTCTGCAACCAGTTGTCGGCTCTGTGGATCTTGTGTTGTTTAGTGCAACTGTGTCTGGGAGGGGCCCTTTAAGGGAGCGGCTGGCTGTTGAGTCCGCCCTGTGACCCTGTCTGCAGCTGTGCCTGGCACCCTTATTTCGATGTGTGCTACTTTGGCGTGTAGACGTTCCCTCGCAGCGCCTATTTCGATGTGGTGCTGCGCAACGTCGAAGTTGAACGTCGACATTGCCAGCCCTGGAGGACGTGTAGATGTTATTCATCGAAATAAGCTACTTCGATGTAGGCTTCACGAGTAGACGTAGCTCCCATGTCCCACACCTATCCGGCCCCCTTGTTCCTAGCTCTGCCTCTGAGATCCTGTGTGTTGGGTCAGTCATTTCACTGCTCTCTGACAGGCAAAGTGATTTCTTCAAGGTTCCACACAGATCAGTGCCAGAGTTTAGAACAGAACTCAGGTCAGCCAGGTCACAGCTGAGTGCCTTATTCACTAGACCTTATTGCTTCTTGGAACCCCAGTTTCCCCATTTGAAATTTGGGGTTGGTGATATGTACCCTGCTTTATTAATAAAAAAATGGTATGTCCTTTGGGCTCAAAGCAAGAATCAGGAGGTCATTATGTTAGGTACTCTACAGACATCAAATGAAAAGATAATCACTTCCCCAGATTACAATCTTTGAAAGTGCTTTGAGATCGAAGAATGCAAAATGCCACATAATGGTGCTAAGTATTATTGTTACTCTAAGCTCTTCGTTACACAGATTGCCAATTTGAGCACAAACTGAAAATATGTTCCAAAATAACCATTCCACCATTAAACTAAGTGCTCAACCTTCACTATTTTAGTTCATTATTTGTAAAAGATTGAATTATTCTGAGTCAGCAAAGAGCAGAAAACCAGAGGGAGATGGTAAGACCTTTTTGCCCTGTTGTTTTCCTAAAACTAATACTGAGCAGCTGCATTTCTAAAATATTTTCCACATTAATTTTCTCCTGTGTTTAGAATACATTGGCTACATCTACACTAGCCAAAAACTTCGAAATGGCCATGCAAATGGCCATTTCAAAGTTTACTAATGAAGCGCTGAAATACATATTCAGCACCTCATTAGCATGTGGGCGGCCGCGGCACTTTGAAATTGATGCGGCTCACCACCGCGTGGCTTGTCCAGACGGGGCTCCTTTTCGAAAGAACCCTGCCTACTTCAAAGTTCCGTTATTCCTATGAGCAGATGGGAATAAGGGAACTTCAAAGTAGGTGGGGTCCTTTCGAAAAGGAGCCCCATCTGGATGAGCCGCGAACTTCGAAATGGCCATTTGCATGACCATTTCGACGTTTTTGGCTTGTGTAGACATGGCCATCATGTTTCAGCCTATAAAGACTGCTTGGTGTGCAGGAAGGTTCTAAAACTAGAGATGGGCCCAAATGAAACTTGAAAGCCCTAACGCCCTGGAACCTGGAGACCAGAGGAGAAAATTTGGTTTCAAAATCTGGATCTGATTTAGAAAAAAAATCAGGCCTTGTGTTCAGAAGTGCCCACACTGGAATTTCAAATTCAGCCATCCTGGAATCTTTGCAGAGTTGGGAGAGGTTAAAATTCAGACCCACATCTGCATCTGAATTCTGCAAGTCAGGCCCATCTCTAGTATAACCCTCCTGACATCAGAGGACTGTAGTGGAAATGTTGACACAACAACAATTCTAGCACAGTGGATGTTATTCTCTATTATATGATATGCTACACTACTGCCAGACAAGAAGCAGGGAAGGTTTGGGAAGCCATCAGAAGCCGAGCAAAGACTGAAGGTTAGTTTAGAAGGACTTCGGAAAGGTTTAGAGCTCCAGTTCGGATAAGCACACAATAGTTTGATATTTACTGTATCTGATCCTCTGGGGTTTGCTAGAGAAAGTTTGAACTAACCCTAAAACAAGCCTGCTTGTAAGAATAGTGGTATTTACACCTGAGTGGCAAATACAAACAATCTCCCAAATGAAACTCAGAAGGAAATGGAAATGGAACTGGCTGAGACCCTCAACTGGCACAAATCAGCGTAGTTCTGCTGAAGTCAACAAAGCTACACTAATTTATGTCAGCCAAAGTTTGAGCCTATCAAGTTCAAAATAAAGTTAACCATAACTATTCAAACCTCAGAAAAGGTCTAGGTTTAAGAACCAAAATGGTGGGTTGGTTATGACTTTATCCAAACTGGCTTCACATCATCCCTGTGTCCTTTGCAGAACCTCAGCTTTCCTGGGTTGAGTCAGGCAACCACAAACAATGGCTCACATTCCTGCATCTACTGAACAAGCCCTAAGCAGATCTGCGATGGAGAGCTTAGCAACTCAATCACAAACAACCAGCAAGAACACAGTATTTATCAAAGAGAAGTGAACACTCAAAGAGGAACTGATGGATTTATTTACCTTTGGAGTGGGTGCTGGTGACTGGCCAAAAGCACTGGATGCATAGCCACAGAGAAACTCCAAGAAGCAAAGGCAAAAAAGAGAGACAGAAAACAGGGGGAAAAGTGAAAAGAAGGAATAACTAAGAGGGGAGCTCTGTGTTTTCTGATAGGCTTTGTGATTGGGCTCCACTCACACCTCACAGAACAATATGGTAATTCTTCGGACTGTGTGTACCTCCATTCTCTCCCCTTGTCAAAGCACTGGCCTTCTCACCACAGTTGCTGAAAGAGAATTCTTCCTGCAGCTCCTACCACTTGAAACAACCTTCCTGCCTCTCTCCATATTATTTATTCGCCATTCCTTTCAGACCCCGCTAAGGAACACACTTGTTCTCCTTTGGCCAGGACACTTACTATAAAACTAGATGGAAAATGGTCACGAAGTCAAAATGCTGACCAAAAACTGAATGAATTTCCCTAACTCTCTCCCTTCTTCCCCTACTTTTAGCCTTGGCTGGTCTGAAAATGTCCATGGAAATTAAAGTTTGAACTTCTCCCGCCAAAACAAAATATTGCTATGCTTTAGCTGATTTTCCCGGCAACCTGCTCTATCTTTTAACCTCCATCCCCCTTTGCTCTTAGCATTCTGTCTGCAACTCTGCCAGCTAACTCTGTGAAGTGAAACCTAACTGGCTTCCAGACAAGGCGTGATCTACACTAGGCGGTCAAGTCAATTGCACATATGCAATTCTAGCTATGTCAATTGTGTAGTTAGAATCAACTTATCTGTAACTGACTTACCTGGCCATCCTCACTAAGGAAGGTCAACGGGAGAGGTTCTCTCATCAACCTCCCTTATTCCTTGTGATAGCCGACCCCTGATAGGTCGATTTCACACACCTCTGCCAGGTGCATGAAATGAAACCTCGGTGCATGAACGAAACCCACTGAGGGTCGATCTTCCAGGTAATGTAGATGTGGACTGAGCTTGATTAGTTTACAGAGGGTATGGCCTTACAGTCTATGAGCATGTCTGCTCTACCCCTAAAATTAGCCTATATTATGTCAACTGACAGTCACCATAGCTGAGGTGCACATGACCTTCTGTCTTCACCAGGAGCTGTTTCACCAGCCAAAGAGGGGCACTGAGGGGGACAGAGAGCAGGGTTCCCTTTAATTATGTCCACCCAGGGGCAGAATACATTTTGTTATGTGCACCAAGACGTGCACATGGGCACCATCATTAGAAACATATGCTGCCAGCTGCGGGCAGCTGCAGGTGCTCTGATAATCAGCTAGGTGGCAACTGAATCTCTCCTGGGTGGCTGCCCAAGTGCTCAACTTATAGGGAACGCTGATTGAGAGCTTTGTGCAGCGCCCACCGCCCCGCCCCCAGTGCTCATCTTTTCATTCCACACCAAGAATGGGAGGCTGCCTGGGCTTCTCAGCTTCATGCATGAGGAGCTGGGGCATGTAGGCTCTAGCAGTCCAGCTTTCCCGCTAAGACAGCCATCAGCCCATGTAAATAATGGAGTGTTTATACAGACACTGTGTTGCCCTAACTACACTGACACTGTAGCATTCATAAGGCCCATGGCTCTGTTGAAATGGATTGATCACCAGTATTTTGCTTAAAATTTTCTAAAGAGCGCAGGCTGGAACTTAGTGGAGCTGGCCTCCTAAGTGTGTCACTGAAGGTGTCTGGCTGGCTGTGTAAACCCTAGAGGATCTGTTTTATTGATCCTATAGATTAGGGAAGTTTAAATTCATGCTGCCACTCCATGCCCCAAATAGCGAGAAATCATTTCAAGGTGAACGGCAATGCTTTGGAGGGCAATGAAATGAAAGTGCAAACATAAGAAAACACAACAAGGTACTTAAGCAGGTGTGTTGCTTTAAGTCAGAAGTGGGCAAATTACTGCTCATGGGCCACGCCCAGTCCATCAGACCTTTTAACCTTGCACTCAAGCCCCTGCCCACGAGCGGGGATCAGGGCTTACTCTGTTCCACGTCATGGCTCTGCACAGCTCCTGAAAGCAGCAGCGTAGCCCTCCAGCTCTTATGTGTAGTGTCAGCCAGGGGGCACCACACACTGCCTACTCCAAGTACCGTCTCTGCAGCTCCTATTGGCTACGAACCAGCTGCAGGGGTGGCGCTAGTGGAGAAGGCAATGCCCAGAGCTGCCTGGTGACATCTCCACCTAGGAGTAAGAGTGGGGACATGCTGCTGCTTCTGGGAGCTGCTTGAGGTAAGTGCCACCCAGATCCTGCACCACTGAGCGTCCCTGTGCCACAGCCCTCTGAACCCTTCAGTCCCAGCTTGCAGCATCCTCTTGAACCCCACAATCAACATCCCTAGACCCATCCCAGAGGCCTCACCCCCTGCTGGTCCCCTCAGCCCCTCCCACAGCCCAATCCCCAATTCTGTGAGCATTCATGTCTCACGCTACAGTTTCCATTCTGAGATGTGGCCTTCAGACCAAAAAGTTTGTCTATTTTATGTACAAGTCATCTCCTAATAGCCAACAGGGCTACTCACATACTGAAAAGAAGATACTTATCTGAATCAGAGCCTATGTTCTTGATGTTGCTCCCCGAAGTGAATGGGAGCGTTGTTGCTGATTTCAGTGAGTTGTGAAGGCAAAGGACAAATCTTTCAGAACTGCCCAGATGATTTAGGAGCCTAAGTCTCATTTTAAAAGTCACCTCAGATATACAGTGAAAACATTAAAAGTGCCTAAACCTCTTAAGCTCCTAATTCCCATCGGCTATGGCTACACTATTTTTGTAGTAGTCCGGGGCAAAACACTGCACTCAAAATAACAGTGTTATTTCGAGTACAGTATTCCATTGCCATGACCCCTCATTGTGAGGGGGGTAGTGGAAACCTCAATATAGCCCCTTACTTCTAACTTCGGAGCCATTCGGATAACACCAAGTTTGAAATAAGGTAACTCGAAATACTGTTCACAATTTGCATTGTGCAAATTGCGTAAGTTATTTCAAGTTACAGCTACAGCGTTTCTATAGCCATAGGGTATGTCTACACCAAAGCCTTATTTCAAAATAAACTTCTCTGGAATAGCCCTTCTGCAATAGCTTATTTCAAAATAATGCTGTTACAAACCAAATGTATTGCAAATAGTTCTCGCATGCTGCGGGTTGCTGACACCTGAGTTAGCTCTTCCACATTTACTGAATAAAATAAAAACAAGTTAATACCTCTAGTACCAATCACTGCTTTGTCTAGGTGATGAGAAAGAAGAATAGTTTATGAGCGGCTATACTGAGCTGGGACTCCTGGAATGAATATATCTAGGACCCCATGTTAATACTGCGTTAATCCATTTGGAATACAAAACACATAATATCACTTCTATAAATTTCCTTGCAAATTCTCCCTCTCCCACCCAGGAATCTCAACCACATGAGACACGACATGCAAGCATTTTCCTAGGCATTTATTACCATAGCCACATCCGCTTGGAAGATCTGCTTGATAAATTTGTTTCTTGAGGAATGGACCAGCTGAATGATGTCTCCATGAAGTGTGTCTCTGTTTTTTTCTAAAAACCCTACAGGAACAATGGAACAACATACAGATTAGGCAGCAGAATGAAACGTGCTAAACTATGTCCTGCAGCCAACACTTCAGTCACTTTGCTGCCCAGTCTCGTTGGAATTGGTAAGACTTTCTATTCTCTTCAACAAGCTTTGGATCAGGCCCTGAATGGTCATGAAGTGCCAATGAAAGCATGGCCCTCAGTTTCCCTTTGTTATTATTAATAATAATCATGATTATGGCGTTGCTTAGGGACCAGCTGGGGATGTGGTCCCATTATGCTAGCACACACAATTTAGTGGGCAGTGAATGATATGATGGTCGCACCAGGCTAGTGCCATAACTGGGTTTTCAGGTGAGTTTTGTTAGGAAGGGATCAGCTAAATGGAAAGACATTGCAAGGGAGAGGTCAGAGCAGGGGAGAAGTGGGGAGGAGAAGGGAGAAGGGGCAGCCATGGCGTGAGCCTGAGGTGAAGAGACTGAGACTCCTTGTGCGCACAGGACTTCAGGTATGTCTACACTGGAAAAAAAAAAAGGGAGCATTCTTCACTCAAGCCATTTAACCAGGGTTAAAATAACAGCAAAGACACGGTGACTTGGCTTTTAGTTCAGGTTAGCAGCTCACATGCAGCCCCAGACTCACCTCCGGGCTCTAGCACAAGCTGCTAACCTGAGTTCAGCTCACAGGTGCTGTGTCTTCACTGCTATTTTAACCCCTGTAGGGTAACATGGGTTAGCTAAGCTGAGTTCAGAACACACCCTTTGTATGCACAGGGCATTTACCTCCACGTGCAAGCAGCTGAATTTCCACACCCTTAGCCACTTTTGTTTGCCTTAATAGGCAAATGGGGCTTGGACATATTACTGTGTCATTCGCATGAACACATGACGGAGTGCAAAAGCCCTGTATCACACAGCAGGTGTTGAAATGCCAGCCCAAAGGCAGTCAGCAAAGGAGCACGCGTACTGCTAGACATGTTAGCACACCCACCGTAAAAATGGGCTTACTCTGCAACATTTTAGCAAAAACATTGGAGCTCCTGACCACCAGCCTCCTCCTCTCACCCCCACCCCCTGACCTCAGCTGTGCCCAGAGGACAGAGGCGACTTTGAAGGGTTTTAGTTCTTTGACGAAAATGCTTGAAAGTTTTGTTTTTTCTGAAAGCAACTGAAGCCTCCTGGGACTCCCATCAGCCCTCCCCGCTATCCCCCGGCATTTTCCTCGTTCGTGCTGAACCAGGTGGCTGGGCTCGGCTTGGGAGTGGGAGCCCCATGACAGCAGGGATGTGGAAAGAAGTCCCAGGAGCAGTGGAAGAACCAAGAGCTGGGCAGGATGCCTGAGCAACAGGGCCCCCTGGCCTGGAAACCTGCGAATTCCTGTTTGCTGGAATGGAGCCTGGTTAGCACAGGGCCCTCCCAGGCATTAGGTCACAGACTTCTCACCCTCCACTGGACCGTTCCAGGGACCCCAACATTTACTGCTGATGCTGACTTTGAACTGATTGTTTTAGCCTCTATTCCTAAGGAAGCTGCAGCCTTCCCCTTTGCTGCCAGCCCTAGTAAAATGTCCTTCCCTTTAGCCATGTCTGAGTGGTTATGGGGACCCATCAGGGCTACCACCCTACATGGCCCTGGCTGCTGAAGGACTTCCAGGGCTTGGCTGTGAGCCATGGCACACTGGGCACGCCGCCAGCACCCTGAGGGTGTGGGGTCATCGGCAGCCACTCTAACTACTTTCCAGTTCCCTTGTATTTAGTTATTTGTACCGTGTGATCAGGTCCCCCGGTGCTAGGCACTGGGCAGACATGCCCAGACTCTGCCTTGTACGGAGAGGAGGAAAGAGAAATGTCTGTTCTTGCTATGATATTAAGGGCAGGCGCAATCCACAGTTTGGGGCTTTGGTCCAAAGTGTGGAGCTTTACGAGACTGACTGGGGCTCTATGGTACATGCTGTGCTCACTGGCATCATGCTGCAGCCATCAGGCACCGCCAGCAGCTCTACCGTTTGGCACCTGCTGGAAACAACAGCAGCCTGATCTTCAGAGGTGCTGAGCACCCACCATCCCCAGGGCATTGAAGGGAAAACGCAAGCGCTCAGCACCTCTACAAATGGCACTTATTTACACACCGAAGCAGGGCGTTAGGTGAGTAACTGTCAGCAATCGGGGCTGAAAACATTGGCCAAAGTTCTTTTCTTCTAATCCTGGAAGGTGGCTGAAATCCACCTTTGCCTGGTATTTTAAACGCAGGCCCACACACAAAGAGAGGAAATCAGGGTAACGAACCTGGCAGGAACGACAGCACAAATCACTAATCTGCCCAGGCTGCTCCTCTCTCAGCGCCTCTTACTCTCTTGTCATAACAAACGTGATCTACAGAGCTGAGGGGTCTACCACAGAAACCTGCCCAGTCCTGTCCCCCGGCTCCCCCACCAATCAGCTCCCTGAAGCCAGGCCATGACAGCAGTCACCTTTTGTTTCATAGTAGACAACACCGGCAAAGTGGTTAATGCCAAACTGTGTTTCGTGGTTGTTCTTCGGTGGGATGTAGTTCGTGTTCAGCTTGTGCTGAGAATTCAGCTTGTGCAGCATGGTGGTATCTGTACCCTGCATAAAAAAGAACAAGTCCAATGTTTGCCCCATTAAAATAATTGTCAAATAATCAGTGTGTTCCGTTTTGATTAGCGCGGTGAGGTACGAGTTTGTTCCAATGTGAGATGCACTGGCAGGTGGAAACTTGCAAGCAGTAATTTAAAACAAGTGATCTAACTGTTCCCATCCCTAGCAAGGCTGTTGCACATACATCCTCACCACCATGACAGCGATAGTGCTGAATGCAGGCCCGCTCATGGGGCGTGAAAAGGGTGCAGTTGCACAGGATCCCAGTGGTTCAAAGGGGCCCAGAGCTCCAGCTGCTGCTGCTTCTACTTTGGCCCCTTTGAAGTGTCGTGGAAGCATTGCTTTGCCGCTCCAAATGGTTGTGAGAAAGGGAGAGGGGCCAGCACCATGGTCCAGGCAGCGCTAAGGGCTGACTGCCTTAGGCCCCTCCCCTTCTGCCTTCAGCCCTGCCCCTTTCAGAGGTGCAATGCTGTCATCCACGCTGGGTGAATGGTGAAAGACAACTTGAGAGACCAGTAAATGCAACAACTACAGAACCAGCTGGCAAGTGCATGTCAGGTCCCCGTCTGTGCCTGATCCACAGATAAGAATCTGTTACAACCCCAGCTAGGTAGGGACAGCTCTTTCCCTGAAGCTGTGCTGCTAGTTTGGGTAACTCGGGGGTGTCAGCCAAGAAGGCAGCTGTCACAAATGCACTCAGTTAATATACTGCCATACCCAGGATGGCTTCTCCAATTTTTACTATTGTACTCCTGCAGCATGGGAAGAGAAACAATACCTTGTGACTGACGTGACCAATCCCACAATGGTTATAGTGAACACATAGATGCCACCATACCAGTTCATTGGCTAAAATTTGTTCCCATGAAACTCGTGTCGTAACTTGGAAATTGGAAAAGTCAAAGTCCGTCTACCAGCTCACATGGAAGGTGAAGCTGACAGAGTGGCTTGAATGAATGGTTGGCTCCCAACATACCTTGGGGAACTTACTCTCCTCGTCAATAAGGGATATGATGTTCATGGGTTTGATGGCGATCATGTCCAAGGCATCCTGGTTGTCGGTGAACTCGATGTGCTGCCAGTTAATGTTCTCCAGGTTGTACTCCTCCTGCTCCAGCTTGAAGACGTGGCGAACAAAGAACTGCTGCAGGTTCTCATTCGCAAAGTTGATGCAGAGCTGCTCGAAACTGGGGAAACGATGGACAAAAGCCATTTAGCTTTGCTGTATGCCCCTGATTTCCACGTCCCTGCTCATCCCTTCACTTCCTATCCTAGATGATATGCACTAATGCTTTCGGCCACTCAGGGTATGTCTACACAGCAGAATTATTTTGGAATCATGGCTACTATTCCAAAATAATTTTGCAAGCATCTACGTAATGCAACCGCTATTTTGAAATAATTTTGAAATAGCAGATGGCTTATTTTGAATTTGGCAAACCTCATTCTATGGGGAATGGTGCCTATTTCAACATAGGGGCTGTGTAGACAGGGAACGGGCTATTTTGAAATGAAGTATTCTGGAATAGCTTATTTTGAAATAATTTAACTGTGTAGACATACTATTTTGGATTAGAGCTCTGCAGAGCTTCCAGGGGCTCTAATCCGAAATAGGATTCATTGTGTGCATACACTTACTATTTCAGAATAAGTTTTGCTTATTCTGGGGCTTCCCTGTAGTGTAGACACATTATTCTGGAATACTTTACTTTGGAATAATAACTCTGGAATAAGGTATTCTGGAATAACTGCCTAGTGTAGACATACCCTCAGTGAGGTTAACAATGGGTGAGAATAAAATCGAAAGTAAGAGCATCAGCTGCTGAAATCCTAGCACTGTATATAACCCACACACCTTCTGGGTTTGGTGCAACTTTCCCATCCAGTGGCACTGAGATCCCTTAAACAGAGAACAAGTCTGACCTTCAGCCTTAGTTGAGAGCCAGCCAGTCTTAGCTCATGTGCTAGAGGCTCGTACACTAAGCTCCAGAACTACTAGGTTTGAATTTGCCCACAGACAACAGAGGTCTGCCCAGGTTACATGTATGTGTTAACTTCGGAGATCTCCCATCCAGCCCAGCCCTACTTAGCCTGTGAGGTCTGGTGAGTTGGTTTAACTGCAGGCAGCTGGAAGCAGGGCCCTGCAACGCTGTCTCAGGGTCTGTACCTGTTAACAGTGAAGTTCTCAAAGCCAAATATATCGAGAAGCCCAATGGACCTGCGGACACTCTGGAGTTCATGGGAGGGAGGCCTGTAAATGGCAGCATTGATCTTCTCCACAATCCACACAAAAAGCCGTCCGTAGATTCCCTGAGTCATCAGAGAGATGGAGCTTGGTGAGATGGGGCTGTGTTTGCCCTGTGGGCCTGCAACCTGTGCTGACAGCCCTTCTCTGGTGCCAGCCCCACAAACTGGACTTCCCCCGAAAGGACACATTCCACATTCCGATGCTGGTTGAATCCGGGTGGGCTCAGGTCCAGATTTCAAACCTCACAGAGTCAGGGTTTCTGGCAGAGGCCCACCTCAAATCATGACACAGGCCTCAAAGATGTGCTCCCCACAGCTAGCACTAGTATGGGAGTCACAGATGTCAAGGCCAGACTGGACCCTTAGATTTAATCTGGACTCCTGAACAGCACAGTGTTAGCGGAACCTAACCATTCCTTCACCACCCACTTCCCTGGGCCTTCTCTTGTGAACAGGGAACAGCAGTATCCAAAGTCTGGAGATGAAAATAATTTGCTGTTTATAGGGGTTAACTTCCAGCTAGGGCTGTGAGATTTTTGGGGAAGGTTTGCAAGACAGGCAGCCCCAGCTGAGGGGAAGGGGGACCCTGCCAGCCACACAGCCAGGAAGCTGCCATGGCTGGGAGGCTGCCTCTGGCTGAGGGGTGGGTGATCCTGTGCCCCAGCCGGCTCCCAGCCATGGGGCTGCTGGGGTGCTCCCACCCTTCCAGCTGGAGTTCCCATGGCTGGGGCTGCCGGAGGGGCTCCACACCCCAGTTGGCTCCCAGCCATGGGGTTGCCAGGGGTCCCCCCCAGGGATCACAGGGCTGGGGCTGTTGGCCCTGGCCAGGGTTCCTGCACCTGAGAGATGGCTGGGGCGTGAAACCCCATTGGCAGCCCATCCACTAAAACCCCGGCTTGGGCCCGGGAATTTCCGTAACAAGTACCACGTCCTGCATTTACACAAAAATTTCTCCACAGAACATATGGCAACCCTAATTCGAGCGAGCACTTCCACTTCCCTTTCCCTCTTTTTCCAACTTACTTCCTGTTTGCCCCCAATTTAAATAGTAAGATTCTTAGCTACACCCTAAGTTATTTTACTGAAATTTAACTAACCAATCCTAACATATGGTAACTTGATTATCTAAGCAATCACATCCCACCACCTCAAATGGTTTACACCCAGCAAAATTAACTATACTGCAGAAAGAAACAATCAAAGAACCAGACAGAGGCCATACAGTTAAGCAATAGAGAAGTGGGGAGCACAATGACAAAACAATAAATATGAAGATTTTACACCCCAACTATTGACAAGTGGGTCCTTGCCAGACAGAGCTATCGACCTAAGTTTTACATCTTCTAGGGTCTTCCCTTTATCTGGCAGGGACTGCCTTTCTAACAGCCTAAATTGCCTTATGCCAATGTGACAGGCTTGGGATGTGTAAGGATGGGACCCTACATTTCCCAGTGTATGGATGCTCCTGTGGCTTAGCCAAAAGTCTTAGGTTAGGAGCAAGGCATAACTATATACAGACAAGCTGTGTCTTTGAGAATTTTTTTTTATACCTCTATAATTAGCCAAGTGATAAAAATACCTAACTTTGTAACATATAGGCCTCCACAGGCAGGCCCGAATACCTCTGTACTAACACACAGGCCACAACATTTCACCCAGCAACTGAGGTCCTGAGCAAGATCAAGAACTTCCAAGTGATGGAGGATGTAAATCCATTCCAAAAGGGCTGGGTGGGTATACATTTTAAAAAGAAAATGGCAGAACAAGTGCACTTCAGGTGTTACCTTGACAAAAGCATCCCTTACATCCAGCGCCTGCTCCATGCTGAGTGGGGTGGAGACAGTCTCTCCTCTCGTGATTATTGTGCGGCTAGTAAGGCAGTTCATCACATCTTGAGGGTCAACCTGACCATGGTACAACAACATACAGTGGATGGATTCGGAACATACACATCTCTTTGGAAAGACAGGGCTCAATGGCCTGATCACAGGGCTGAGAACAGAGAATGCCTGGGCTCCAAGCTCAGCTCAGAGGTTGACTCCTCCTTTCCTACCCCCGAGTCACTCCCTCGAGTGACTCACTCATCCTTTCTGCCTTAGTTTACTCAGCCTCATCCAGGGGACTAACATCTACTCATTTGTGCCACAGAGGTTTTGTAGGGGTGGATTAGTTCATGTCTGTAAAACCCTTGTAATCTGAGAAGTGCTACACTACATTAGTGCAAAGTGTAAACAGAAAATGATGAGAGCACCTCGAAAAACAAAACCAGTTTTCCTGAGGTTTATTATCTTGATCCTGCAAACAATTATACAGTGAGTAACTTCAAACCATGCTGTATTCTCAGTCATGCCAGGGTCATGCGCAACCTTTGATGTAAATGAGAGCAGCCTCATGGCTGCCCTAACTTATATATCATTCTCCAGGGGCCAGGAATCCAGTGGTAGAGGCTACAAAAGGTGTGGGCCATTCTAAAAGGTGTATGACATCAAGAGGAACCTCCTTATGCCTGGGGTTCCACCCAGGGAGAAGTTACCATCAGTTACACGCACTTTGTCTTGCTAGAATAGGTAAAAGAGCTGGATCCCAAAGCTCTGTATGTCCTTCATGGGCAGGGGCTGCTTCTACCTCCGTTCGCACAGCACCCACCACAAGGGGTCCTGACTAGACTGGGGTGCTACCATAATAAAAGGAATAAGCAATCCTAGGAAGAAATAGACAAGACAATGTGACAGAAAAGCAACTGACCTCCAGTAACGAAGCTGCAGTGATCAACGACGCAGAGCGAACAACCTCACAGGCGTCCAGGTTGTCGTACATTCGTGCTGCATGGAGAAAGTCACAGAGAAGATACATGCAGAAGTGGCCTATGTTGTCAGTCCCTTTTCATCCAGGTTACAGTGCATTCCCCCACCCGATCCCTGGGCACTGTATCTGATCCCCTCCGGCTGCCGCTCACCATACACCAACAATCGGTCTCAAAGAACAGACGAAATCGGAGATTGTAATTTATGGTGCAGCTGGGGTCAGTGAGAAGCTGCACCATCGCTGGGGGTGAGGAGGCAGAGCTCCTCTCTTAGCTTCCCAACGTCACACCACTTCCCTGCTTGTGGTTGAGCCCATTCCCTATGCAGCAAGCGTCCTACTCCATGGAGCTGCCCATGATCCCAGGAGAGTGCGGGAAGGGGAGAGCTGACGATGTGCACAGGGAAGAAGAAAGGCACCGCCCTGTCAATCCGCATGCTCACTCGGCACATCGGGGCCTTTAATAGAAGAGGAAGGAAGATCCTGCAGTCAGCACACTAGCCTTGGGCTTAGTTGAAATCCTTGCTCCACAGCAGACTTTCTATTGGCCCTGGGGCAAGTCTCTTAGGTCCAGCATCGAAATGTATTTAGGTGTAGTGGGGATGCTCAGACTCCCAATGTCTAAGGGATTTAGGAGCTTAATTATCCTTGTCAAAAGTAAGTCCCATGGACTGTCAGGAGGATTGTGGCTCCTAAGTCACTTTTGAAAATAAGACAGAGGTGCTCTCTGCACCTCAGTTCTTTGTGTGGGAAATAGGATGACAGCACTGCCCTGCCTCCCAGGGGGTGGGAGCATCAATACACTGTGTTGGGGTGTCAGACATACAGCCCTGGGGCCAGCTCTGTCCAGGGATCTGCAGGCTTGTCTACACGACCCCAGAGTCAGGGGTGCAATTTGTGGAGCACACTAGATTGCTGCACTGTAACTCTCCTGCGTGGATCCTGCTGGTGTGCATTGGTGTAATCTTGTTTCAACAGGACAGCGTCAAGGTGCACTAAGGAATGGTTCGTGTACACCAGCAAGCTCCATCCGGGGAGTCAGAGCACACCGCACTGGTGTAGTCTATGCATCACATGCCCACAGTCCAGACTTGGGCACAGCAATCCAGCGGGATCTTACGTACAGCTGTGGAACCACCAGGTCATGTTTAAAAGGCACTGGAGAGGCACATGACAAACTAAAGCAATGGCCAACATAGTTTATCTTCTCCTGTTTCAATACATTCTGCTGAATGTGACTCATATCCAATGGGAGGCTCGTGGACGAGTTGGATACCCCTGATTAGAGTTTGTGAAGTGATCCGAGACTGTAAGGACCACAGATGTTTCTGGAGTAGGTAGGTAGGGAGGGAGGTAGATTCTGCTCCAGATTTGTAGTCACAGTTCAGAAATGCTGAACACTTGCTGCTCCCACTGACACAAAGCACAATTTAGGGGTCTCAGTATGTGCGAAAGTCAGTTCAATTCCAGCTCTCTGGGCAGATACTCGGTCTGTAGGCAGTGTGGGCGTGTGGGCCGGGCACTAGACTGGCAGTGAGGAGACCTGGATTCTCCTCCTGACTCTGACCTGCCAGATGCCCTAGCAAGTCTCATTGCTTTCCCGTGCCTCAGTTTCCCCACCTATAAAATAGGAAGAATGACACTGACCCCCTTTGTAAAGCACTTTGAGAGCGAGAGATGAAAAGTACTAGACAAGAACTAGGTATTTTGATTTTCTCATTGTCTTACAGACTTGGACAATGTATCAGCATCCGAGTTAGTTAGGCCTTTAAAATAGATAAATGTGCAACTATTTTCTGCTTACCTTCATACCGCAAATTCCCCATATGCAATATAGCAGCCAGAAGCTTTGAGATCTCCCAGTTCTCAGTGTCGGTGAACATGAGGACTTTCATGGCAGAGCGAATGTTTGCATACTCCTTACTATCATCTCTGCCATCACAGGTAGTGCAGTCACCCTGGGAAGGAAGGAAGGGAAGTCACACTGTGCACAGCATGTTCAGGGAGCAGTGTATGTGCAGGAAGAACACAGCTGCTGAAATCTGTAGCCATACTGTACACTGGGCCCTAGCATTTTCCCCCACTAACATCAACTGAAAAAATCTCATATGGGATAAATCCTTAGTTCTCCCTCAGGTAAGTTTCCCCTGATCCCCGCAGGTGTTTTGCCTCAGAAATGAATGAGAGAAAACTTTCTATGGACCCTGAATTGACTCGACAGGAACTATTCTACAGACTACTGTCCAAACAGACCTCCAACCTACAATGCCACCGCTGCCAGCCATCGATTCCAGGATCTGGCTGAGATCAGAACACAGATGAGGAAGGACTGGCAGAATTTAAATGCCAGTGAAACAAAGAAAGAGGGAAATACACCAGAGGTCCCCTTCGGTCTGGGACAAATGGCCCCAAATGGTCAAGACAGACTTACAGCACAGGAGTCCTTTGAGACTCCTTACCGATGCTGGGCTTCAGGAAACACCTTCCACCATCTCCAACTGTCGTACCCATGCTGATGATAACATGGTCTTAATTAGGTATGACTTTGCTACTTTTCACTTGGGTAATGGAGGTGAAATCTAGCTGGGCGAGAAACCATTGGCCCAAAGAACTCTGCAGCTAGTGCAGATGGTCAGAGCACATTTCAGAACCCAGATCAGTGCATGCTCATCCCACCTGGTCTCATCTCATTCCACTACCTTCTGGTAGAACATCATGTCCCAGGTAAGGTCTTGGCCCTCATTTCCAAATGAACGTTAAATGGTCTGGGCCGAGTATACTTAAACGTTGCCCCTCAATTGCCCCACTCCCCAGGAACAATGGAAGTCAAGAAGCTTCTGTGCGCTAATCTAAGGCTCCTGGGCTTGCTCCTATATGCACAGAGAGCTACTACCTGTGGGGCTCACAGTCACTGAAGGCCCTGGGGCAAAGAGGAAGGGGGGCCTTGCTCCACACCCTGGAAGGGGCAGGGCCAAGGGCGAAGGGCAGGCCTGGGGTATTCAGACCTCAGTGCCGCTAAGACTCCAGCACTGCCCACCCACCGCCAACTCCTTCACAACTATGTGCAGTGGTGCAGCAACACTGCCGTGGCTCTTCAAAGGGGCCCAGACCTCCAGCTGCCCCCTTTGCTCCCCACTGTAGGCAGACCTGGTTACTACAGACCTCTAGGCTGGGTCTCAAGTTTGTAAAATACCTCAGAGCTACCATGTAGTTCCCACACTGTTTCAGGTGAGGGAACATTTCTCACAGTTCTGATTCCAACTCCCTTCTATAAAGAAACAATCAGGACAAGTCAGAAGGATCCCAGGATCTTACTCCCAGGATCTTGCTCTGCCTCTCTTACCATAGCGAGGTAGTTATAATCAGTGGCTTTCCCAAGACCCAACTTCTTTTTCTGTTCTGGTGTCATTCCTTTCAGCATACAGTAAAACACATGGTAATTCCGCTCATCCTGGGCCTGGAGCAGAAGAAGGAGTCAGTTCTGCAAGAGGGTGAGCCTTCTGATAGCCTAGTGAAGGACAGACCAATACACACCCCGGCCATTCCTCATCTGCCTCACCTGTCGGCAGACTCGTGATTTCTCCAGCAGGTATTGCTCAATCTTTGCCCCTTCAATGGCTCCCCTCTTGTTGAAATGGATGTCGATGTATTTACCAAATCGGCTGGAGTTGTCATTACGAATGGTCTTTGCATTTCCAAAAGCTGTGGATAAGCAACACAATATGGCAGAGGTGAGATGTATGCCCAGGCTCAGAAAGGAATCTAGCTTGTCTGAGGTGACAAAAAAACAAGACACAAAAGGGAAGAAGGATGGTGCTGGCGATAGGAAACAGGTTGCACAGCCTTTCACCTGTGGGTCGTAAGTCCCAGTCCAACCCCTCCTGAACGAACATTTATGGGGCACTGCATATGAGACAGTATGAAGGAAGAGGTGTTTGTTAACAACAGAAGAAGAGGTGATTTAAGCTTAGCGATGGGTGAGAGAGATGATTTTGATAGAAACATTTGGATCAGCTTTAGTGAGTGAAATCAAAAAGGCCCCAAAAGGGGACACTACAGGCAGTGAGGTGGAAGGTAATAAACATAAGAGTGCAATTTGGCTGGTGGGGCAGAAAGGGATGGCAGTTCATCCATAAAAATATGTAAGTGCTAAACCAACCACCAGAGGGAGTTGGTTGAACATGGACTCCCTCTGGCGGTTGGTTTAGCACCTACATGTTTCTATGGATGAACTGCCATTCCTTTCTGCTCACTGGCCAAATCGCACTCTTATGTTCTTAGTATCTTCCACCTCACTGCTGGCAGTCTCCCTTTTTGACTTCACCCCACTAAAGTCGATCCAAAACGCTTCTATTAAAATCATCTCTCTCACTCTCGCTAAACTCAGATTACCCCCTCTCCTGGAGATAATAAACATCTCTTCCTTCACACTCTTTCATATGCAGATACAAATCAGCAAATTATACAGATTAATTAATTCAAATATGAATTTCAGGAATATAGGCCTCGCACAAAGTGCATGCTCCAGATCACAACAAGATTTATAGACATTGAAGACTGAACGGAAAAATCACACCAGCTTGGATGTGTGTTTTATTTCTACAGCTGTGAAACAAAGCCCTTTTTTTTGAATTTCTGTTACAGCTATCCCCATAAAAAGAACACCTGTTACAGTAATTTGTTGTATCTCATGTTAGGGTGGGTCGGTAACACAGAGCTCCACCATGGAGTCTAACAAGGTAACTCCACCGAAGTCCCATCAAGTTCAGCCCACATACACCATTACAAGTGTGCTGTTTTTAATTACAACTTCAAGCCATTACTATCTGTAACACTGGAAAGATAATTAGTTTAACCTACAAACTAAAGGCCTAATATTGAATCTCCTCTTCAGACAAAACTCCCAACTAAGACATATTATTTCACTCGACTACATGTGTTCCTACTTGAAATAAGCTGTTGATTGTGTTATGTGCATGTCCACCAGAGTGCTTGCCCCAGCTGGGATAGCACATGGCAGGTCTTTAGCACCCCAGTAACACTGGGCCAGATTTGGGGAGTCTGGTTTAGTAACATGAACTCCTACTGATTCCTTTTGAAGTAAAATTTTACTGAGTAAGGACATCAGAACCTTGTCACCCTTATTCTTGCCAGCTAGTTCTCTTACAATATGTGCACGCCCATGGATTTCAATAGAACCAGTGGCTGAGTGTTGTATTACTTGACTTGAGTCAGGGTGGCAGACTGTCAGTCCGTCTTGTGGACAGGGATCTGTTAGCGCACAAAAATAATGGCTCCTGAAATCAGTCAGACTATTCCTATTCCTAGGAGGGTTGTAAATAGGGGGCTGACAAGCTGGCCTTCATTGTGTTCTTAAGGGGGTCTCTGCCCAGAAAGCTTATGCTCCAAAATATCTGTTGGGCTATAAGGTGCCAGAGCACTTTGTGTTGTTTTTGAAGATACAGACTAACTTGGCTACCTCTCCGATACTTGAATCTTCTGTTTTCTGTGCCTGCCTCATTCAAAATTCTGGTTTTCCTCTTCTTCCAGAAGAAAGCTGCATTAGTGTCTGAGCAGCCAAAAAGTGTTCAAAATGGATCAAAGCACCCCGCAGAACCACTAATGTTATTTTTTCTAATACAAAGTATTTTGTTTTGAGTCTTTGATCAGATGAAACTCAGGCTCAAGTTAATCAGTGACTAAAAGCAATGGAAGGTGGAATACGGAGTCTTTACCAAGCAAAACCTTCAGAGCTGTTGGTTGAGCAGTGTCTATGTTATGATGGTGGCAGATTTTAAGAGCTCAGCACACATTTTTGTACCAGAATAAGTCTACAGATCTTCATGACAGGTAAGTACACTACAGGTTGAGTAGAACTGACTAGAAATATTTTGTGGAAACAATTTTCTGTTGGAAAATGTAGCTTCAGTTAAACCCTTTTTGTGTGTGCAAAATTGTTACAACTTTGACTATATTTCATTTAGATAACAAATTGGAAAAAGCCATTTTTAAAATGGTGACACAGCCTGTTTCGACCCTTCGGATTTTCTGTCAAAACCACTTTTCACTCTGAAGTTTATTTATTTTATATCTAAAAAAAATTAAAAAAGAGAAAAGGGGTGAAATTAGAATGAACAGCTGTGAAGTTATCCAAACTGAATGTTTCAATTGATCTGAAGCGAAATTTTCATGGAATTTCATTCAGTAAAATATTGCAACAATCCACCATTTTGTTATTCCAATTGGGGATGTAAAAAAATATTGAAATCCCCAAATTTTTCCACTGGATGGAAAATCTATTTCCTGCCAGCTCTAATGTTGAGCTCTTCTGAAAGTCTGATCCCAGTAGCTTGTGTTGCACTCTTGCAATTATGACTTTTGTTATGAAGCACTACAGGGAATGCAGTTTAATTTCAGTGCCCCCCGCATAATATTATTAAAAGCAAAAGTGTTCCCCTCTACTCATGGTCTTTTCAAGGCTCACCTTCTAATATGGGGTTTGCCTCCAGCACCTGCTGCTCAATCCAGGAATGCTGCCCGCTGATAGCCGCCAGGAACTGCAGGATCAGCTTAGTACTCTCTGTCTTCCCTGCGCCGGACTCACCACTATACAAGTTGTAAGGAAAGCATGTGAGTAAATGTCCTCTCCCATCACTGTCAGGGTCTCAGACTTTCCATTCAGGCTGGAAATCTCTAGGTATGTGTTTCTAGTAGAGGGGGGACACTCCATATGGATTTCAAAATCCCCTAAACTTCATGTCACAGATTCCTAGATTCCAAGACCAGAGGATACCAGGGTGACCTCCTGGCTAATACAGGGCATAGAATGTTTTCAAGGTAATCCATGTTTGGATCTGGGGATTTTGTGTGGCCTAGGAATCAAACACATGCTTAGGAGAGAGATTTGATTTTGTATCAGGAGTGCCATCCAAAGTTCTATGAGGCCTGAATCAATGTTCCCCCTAATTTTTTCCCCCCATGTGCAGAATAAATGTTGTTGTGTACACTGAGACATGTGCAAATGTGTACTACCAGTAGAAACAGGCCAGCTATGAGTACTGCAGGTGCTCTGCTAATCAGCTGGGCAGCATTTGAATTTCTCCTGGGTGGCTGCCCAAGTGCTCAGCTTAGAGGATCTGAAATTTGGGGCCAGGCCCGGGCCCCATTTGAACACCATCGATAAGCTACAATTCTGTCATGGGCATTTTCAGCCAAAGTCAGGCACGGGTCATGGGCAATAAACAAAAATTCCCAAACCCCTGCAGCTTGTCCCTGACTTTGACTAAAAATGCCCTGGAGGAAAAGTGGGAGAATTAAGAGAACGCTGAAGCTTCCATCTGCTCCAGCCTTGCAACTGCTCCTGCGGCAGGGCCTGACTCCTGCAGCTCTAGTCCCACACACAGTCCCAGCTGCAGCTCCGGTAGCCCTGGGACTGGCCTGGCCATCAGTCAGCTGTTCCACCAGCAGTGTGACCATATTTCCCTATGCTGGATAAGGGACACTTGATAAAATTGCTCAGATTTAAGTGAGTTAAACAGCAGTCTATCAGAACTATGCAGTCAAATGTTCAAAACAATATTAGTTGACTGAGTGCCCATTAAAAAAGAAATACTGAGCTATAACATTAATAGTAAGTAAAAATGAAAAGTATAGACTTACAATCAAGTGGTTAAGTGGCTGGAGCAACTCTCACTCGGGCCAGTGGGTATGCCCAGGAGGTGGGGGAGTGGGTCTCTGGGAGGGCCGGGGCAGGGGGCTGGGCTGTGAGGTGGTGGGAAAGATGTGTGTATTGGAGCAGTGGGGGTTCTGGGAAGCTTTGGTGGGGCTGTGGGCAGGGGGACACTGGGCTGGGGCAGTAAGTATGGTGCTGTGCTTCTGGAAGGGCTGGAGGAGGCTCTGGCCATAGGGAGTGTAGAGCGATGTTGAGTTGGTGGGCTGTGGGGCCTGGCATGTCCCTGGCTTCAAGGGAAAAGGGTCAGCACAGGTCTGGACAGCCCATTGTGTGTCTGACAACTGCCAGGGAGCCTGCCAGAATTTTTGGGCTTCAGTCCTGTGGGAGGGGGAAGGCACCAGGGGCTGAGACTGAAGCCCGACTAGAGCAGCAGAGGACTTTGTCTGTTTTTTTTTTTTAAGGTGGAACACCTGGAAGAGGGCTTAAATAAAAGACTGTCCCACAAAAAACAGGATGGATGGATGGATGGTCACTCCATCCACCAGCTACTGCTCCAGCAGCCCAGGTGCTGGTGGCTGCTCCAGCCCCGCCCAGAAGAGGTTCTCCAGGTTCTGCAAAGCCACAGAATCCATGATCTCTGAGACAGAATCGTAGTCTCAGTGATATGCAAACTCAGTCCTGCATTACAGCCTTCTGAAGAGTGCAAACATCAAAAGGAGAAAGGAATTCATTTGGATCAAAGATACGTGCTGGTGTTTGGAAGACAGCTGGTTGGTAAAAGGAGGCAAGTTCTTTGCCTTGTTTCAAGCTGCCAAACTGCATTAAAGGACAGCTACAAATATATTCTGCACTTCTAAAACTATATTTCCTCAGAAACCATTTTTATAGCTGCCGTAGGGGCTCTATGTTATTGGAGACAATTCACTGGAGAGTAAATAGGAGAGAGGGGATCTGTGGGGAGAGAGGAGGTCCTCTACTTAACCATCACTCTACTGAGATCAAATCCACATTACAGAAGAGTTTAAAAGCAGTTGATTCAAGGCCTGATCCTTCCACTCTAATTCATACTGGGTAGTAGCTTACAGTGCAGGCAGTCTCATGGACTTCAGCCAACCCACTCGGGAATAAAGTGTCGCTCCAGAGCTTGGAAGAATCAGGTGCTTAGGGAGAACCACCAGTGTAACTATGGAATTAGTAATGGCCAGAGGCAGGAATTTCTGGGTGCAATTCTATGGCCTGTGTTATGCAAAAGATAAGACCAGCTGACTAGGAAAATAGTTATGCTACCTGGTCAGGATCAATCTTCTGGAGTTCGATTTCATGTGCCTGGTAGAGACGCGCAAAATCAAACTATCTGGTGTCAGCAAGTTGACCCCGTACTCCTTAATATCATGAGGACTAAGGGAAGTTGACATGAGTTTCTCTCGTCAACCTGCCTCTGCGTGGACAACCAGGTAAGTCTATTGCAGAGAAGTCGATTGTAGCTACACAGTTGCCGTAGCTCAAACTGCATATCTGCAGTTGACTTATCTCCCTAGTATAAACCAAGCCTAGGTGATGATACTGGGCCTTTCTGGTCTTAAAAGCTATAGATCTTTGAGCCTACAGTTATCATAGGAATAATGGGATAACACTGAAGGGAAAGTTTAAGATGCATATCAGAAATCACATCTTGAGAGTCACATCTATTAGGCTGTAAAATAATTATCAAAGCGGTAGTAGGCCTCTCACTGGGAATGTTAAAAACTAAGCTTGACTGACCCTGCATTGGGAGGAATATGAACTGGGTGATCTAATAGGTCTTTTCCACCCATAAGGCCTCTGACTGAACACAATTACTTAATCAATCAGCCCCAGCAATGAGGCCAAGTCATAGGTATGTTGACGCTTGAGCCGGAGGTGTAGTTCCCACCTTGGGAAGACAGGTGTGTGCTGGCTCTGACTGTGCTAAGATGCTGACAACAGAAACATAGCCGTGGGTGGGGTGGCAGTAGGTTGGGCAAGGCACACAAATAAGTACCTGGTGTTGTTGGTAGGGTTGCGGCTAGCCCGTCCTGCTGTTCGTGCTGCAGTAGTTACACATCATCATTAGCATACTAGCTGAATCTGAGAGTACATCTACACTTGCCGGCAGATCAACCCAGTCAGGGTCGATCTTCTGAGGTTCTATTTCATGCCTTTATTTGGGATGTGTGAAATCGAACTATCCGGGCTCAACAGTCGACCCCGTACTCCTCATTATTGAGAGGAGTAAGGGAGATCGATATGAGAGTTTCTCCCTTTGACCTCCCCTAGTGAGAAAGGCAGTATAAGTTGATCCTAGATAAGTTGATTCCAGCTACAATTGTGTATCTAGGATCGACTTTCAGGTCTAGTGTAGACCTGTTCTAAGCTTGAAGACATAGGTCAACCTGAGCTGGAAATTACACCCCCAGCTCGAGCACAGATGTACCCACAGTCTGTGAACTTCCCTTACACTCCTCCAGGAGGGTCCATGCTAATAGGCTGGTGTGGGGAAGCCAGCCCTGTCCTTGTCTATACTGTGCTGTTTGACTAAACGTGCTTGAGACTTTAGCTTCCAGGGGGGTCTACCTTGCACTTTTTACAAGCATTAAAGGTGAGTCTTCTCAGCACCTTTGGCAGGGTGGAGTCCTAATTCAGCACCTGTTCTGGGGCCTGACATTCCCACACCCACCTTATGATGCAACACTGGTCCCTGTTGTTGCGTTGCATGTTGTAGTAGCAGTTGTCAGCTATTGCAAAGATATGAGGTGGCATCTCCCCGATCTTTTTGTTGGTGTACAGCCGAATCTGCTCTGGGGAGTAGATAGGCAACAGCTGGTAGGGGTTCACTGCCACCAGTATCGAACCTGTATATGTCTAGAGGAGAAGCACAAAGAGGTTTATTAGGACAAGGTGCCGCACCCTAGAAGCTTTGGCACCCCAGACCAACAACAAAGACAAAATAAGACAGGATTTTCAAGAGCCAGTGGAAAGATGCTGCTCATTTCAAAATGCCATATTCAGAGTGAATTCTGCAGTAAAATTGAAGCAAAAACCCCAAATCCAAAATTCAGAGCCAAATTCTGATCACTGTGAAGTTTAGATCCAAGTTTTCAGCATGGGTCAATCTCTGCAAAAAGCCTGGCCAGAGCCACCAGAGAACCACATCTGTCAGACGTATTGCAAGGGACTGCTGTCTTGCCTGCCCGAACAAGATAGCTGTTTGCAGAGTCATTATAGCTCTGTTGTTTGAAATATGTCAGACACGTCAAGTAACAGAGGTGTGTCGCACAACAGCCACTTGGAAAAGGCCTTAGATCTACCTAAACAATAGATCACTCAGGAGCTGTGCTATGGTATCAGACACCTGCTCCCTGGGGACCTTGTTCACCTTCCTACCACCCTCCTTTTGTGATGCCGTGGGGCAGCGGAGGAGGCAAAGGGTGGAAGGAGTCTTTGTACTGTCGTGCAGGTAGCAGTCGTCATTTGGCAGGAGGTGCTGGGGAGGAGGACATGTAACTAGGGTCAAAATCAGGCCTGCTGATGGGGAGAGCGAGGAGGCAGCCAGGGAAGCAGTTTCACTGGGGCCCAGCATTTCAAAGAGGCACAGAGCTCTGTCCACTATCACGGCTTCTTCGACCGCAGTGGCTGCCTGAGTTCCGGGCTCCTTTGAACTGCCACAGCAGCGCTACTCCGTGCAGCTTTGAAGGGAGGGTGCCCAACACTGTGGTGCAGCTGGTGCTAAGTTCTGACTGCCCTAAGCCCCGCCCCTTCCACCCTTGGCCCTCCCACTTGCAGGGGTGTGGAGCCAAGCTGCCCTCCCTCCTTGCCCTGGGGCTTGTGGTGGCTGTTGACACCGCTGTTAAAATAGAAGCAAAGACGAGTCAGAAGCTCATATTCAGCCGCTATCCATCTAGGGAGCATTTGCTCAATATTGGGGATCTCTTAAGACGTGTCTGTGATGGAGCGGAACGGTCTTGGAAACCTTCTGAAAGATTTTGTCCTTTCCAAAGAAAAGGCTAATGTTCTCCAGATGTTGAGTGTGTGCAGTATTGCCTCTCTTAGGCGCATCCTTGGAATATCATGGAAGGACAGAGTGACCAGCACCGCCGTCCTCGAGCAAGCTGGAATCCCAACCATGCACACCCTCCTCAGGCAGCGTCAGCTCCGCTGGCTTGGCCACGTCCACAGGATGAATGATGGAAGGATTCCAAAAGACATCCTGTATGGTGAGCTAGCCTCTGGCAAAAGACCTCCCGGCCGCCCCCAGTTGCGTTACAGAGATGTCTGCAAGAGAGACCTCAGAGAGGTAGACGTCGAGCTGGACAACTGGGAAGAACTAGCAGACGACCGCAGCAGATGGAGGCAGGGGTTACACAAGGGCCTTCAGAGGGGCGAGTTGAAGATCAGACAGCTAGCAGAGGAGAAGCGAGCACACAGAAAGCACAATAAGGACTTGCCAGACACCCACTACATCTGCGAGAGATGCAGCAAGGACTGTCACTCTCGTGTGGGTCTTTATAGTCACAGTAGACACTGTAAATGAAGTCCTCAATTGAAACTTTAAAGGGCGCGATCCATAGTCTATGCAGACTGAAGGATGCCTACTACTACTTATTCCAGTGTGGTATGTGAACGAATGCGGCAAGGTGAAGAAGCTGATGTACATGGAAGGCTGAAGGTACTTTTGGTAGGAATTTAGGGTGTGGACACAATGTGACCTCCTTAACAAAAACATAAAGTGGGGACTAGATTATTAGGGTGCCCCTCTCTCATACTATCTAAGCAGCCAGTTGGAAGGCAGAATTTGTAGAGAGGTATAGAAGTGAGCAAGGGGCCCTGGGCTCGAAGGGTGACTTTGTAAGGCAGTGTAAGACAAGACTAGGTCCCATGATGGTGTAGGATCTCTGATTCAAGGGTGGGTTTTACCCTTACCTTTAAGAAACCTAAACACCAAATGACCTTATTCTCTTGGCTGGTTTCCTACTTGAAGAACTTGTGGCCTGCGTTTTTGAGACTTCCCTGAGAGGGAATCCAAGGGTTTCCTCTTTGAAGTCACTGGAGAGTGCTGATCCAAAGATATTGTTAGATCAGTCTCAATGGGACTCTATCTGAGGGTCATCGGCCAAGGGTCGGAGGCTGTTCGGAGTTAGCTTTCCATCATGAGCAGCCCTAATTTTAGCTCGTGGCAGTTTTGGTTCTGGATTTTAATGATAGACAAAATGTGCACTTCCGAGGCACATCTCTCTCTGAGGGAGAGAAGGCAGTGGGGTTGGCCATTGCTGACAGGAAAGACTTCAAAACAAGAAGCAGGGTTTAAACCTGGAGAAGACAGGCATATCCTCGTTAGGGTTTGCCTCCAGAATGGAAAGAACTAGGCAAAGTTAATGCACACTAGGGAGATAAATATTCTATAAGAGAAATAGACTCTTTTTTTTAAAATAAGTGAAGAGAGAAGAAAGAAAATTAGTAGGAAAAAACCCTGAAAAGAGTCTGTCAATGGGCTCTGCTAAAGCTCTATCTCATGCCAATAACCGGTGAGAATCTGAGAGTGCTTTTTGCACACAGCAGCATACAGCAAGACAGCACAGAGGGAGATGGGGCGAATGGGCCAAATGGACACTGCAACTAAAAATCTCTGATCTGAGGCTCAGGGATGTGAAGACCTCTAGAGTAAAGGGACATTACTTGGAGAAGAATAACCATTTTATATTGATAACAGACCAGGACAAGAGTTGTGTATCCCAAGCCAAAGGTAAAGGACACAATCAGTGTCAAAATCCTTTATCTCCTGTTGGATTCAGAGATGAAAAGACCAATGGTGCCTAGAACACATTTGCCAAAGTAAGAGTTAGTCATTTTAATTTAAAAAAAGAAAAAAGACTTACATCCTTTTAATAGCACATTCTAATATCACCAGCCGAGAGCAGCAAGGTAGCCCATTCCATGGAATGCTCCCTGTTATGAAGAACTGTATTAGGCTTTATCAGGGGTTGAGCTGTGTGGGAGTGCAGACATGGTAGGTAGCTTTCTTAGACAGCCAACAGGTATTGACCCTAAGATTAAGAGTGATCAAGAATATTTCCATGGTGTCCTCAGGAAACTAATTAAAGAACCTTAATAGGGAGTAAAGGCATGTTCCAGCCTTCTCTCTCTACCCTACATTGCAAGTTGCAGGTAGAGTGAGTTTGAAAAGCAGTGCTCCTGAGAAGACCTATAGACCAGCATGGGCAGCCCCAGTTCAAGTTTCTCCCACACAATCCTGCTGATGTGCTTCAATCCGGATTTGGGAGGGACACATCAAGGCATGGGAGGATAGCTTGCTCTCTCTGGCCTGCTCACCCCTTGGCATCTGCTCAGACTTTCAATAAGACTGTTTCTTAGCTAGTGCCAGACATAGGAACCAATTCCCATGGGAACTGGACCCCTCAAACTCCTTTCACAATTAACAAAAGATAATAATTCTCTGATAGAACCCTGGGCTTGTTTTGAACTCACAACCTAAAAGATGCCAGAAGTTTTTAGGATGCTTCTTAACTTAGTGAGATTACAAATCATGAGCATTTCCAGGGCAATTTTAGGGACATGTTTAACAGCACATAGAGGTGGAAATATCCCAGTTCATCACCTCACAACTCAGGGTAGATCTACATTAGGGAAGAAAGTCGATTTCAGATAAGCAATTCTAGCTACGCCATTAGCATAGGTAGAATTGATGTATCAGAATCGACTTTCTTGTCTAGTGTAGTCCAGGCCTCTTTAGGCTTGCGCCAATGTCCCTTACCTCATGAGATAGTACAGGGTTGACGGCTGAGCCCAGAGAAGTCAATTTTGCCGCATCTTAACAGACAAGGCAAAATCTAACCCTGGAAGATCGGTTGCAGTGTGGTAATCTCATGGTAAATATAGATTAGGCTTATTCTCAGAAACACTGACTTTCCTTTTGAAACAAAAAAGCAGCCCAGTAGCACTTTAAAGACTAACAGAATAATTTATTAGGCAATGAGCTTTCATGGAACAGACCCACTTTCCCACGAAAGCTCATCACCTAATAAATTATTCTGTTAGTCTTTGAAGTGCTACTGGACTGTTTTTTTGTTTTCATAATATATAGACCAGCACAGCTTTCTCTCTTGTCTTTCCTTTTGGTGTAAGTTTGTGACTTCTCCAAATTCCAGCCTTTCTGGAGGTAAGTTGTCTGTCTTGCCAAGACCCATGATGCTGACTATTATCTTTTTGAAGGAGTTAACCATTTGTGGCAGAAATGTCTTGTTGACCTCACTCACCTTTTCCTTGTAATCACTGAAAGACTGTCAGCATATACTCCTGAGTTATCTCAAGAGATGAGCTTGGTTTGACCTGTTCCTTGTTCACAAATTCACACAGCTTGCCCAATTTTAACAGCTGACAGCATTCAAAACTTTGGTCCCAAACTGACAACGGGTCAAAGGGCAGCTACAAGAAAATAGCTGCTATTCCCATTTCCAGGTCCACTGCTCATTTCCAGGCCTCTCTGTTATGGTGTAAAGATCAAAGGGTCAAAGAGCAGCTGCAAGAAAATATTTGCAATTCTTGTTTTCAGGTCCACTGCTCATTTCCAGTCTTGGTGTAAAGATCAGCTTGGCTGTATGCGCAGGTAATGGTTCTAGGACAGCCAATGGCTTACACCACAAAATGCTGTTCCACTGCAAACTTGTTACTGCCCATGTGACCTACATTTTCATTAGCCACATAACAAACTCTCAGCCTGATTCCCAGAGCACCCCAAATTCAGAGTTTTAGCTCCTCAGGGAATTTAAAGTCACACCATGAGCAGACACTCCTATAACCCCTACTGAGTAGCAGATGGCTGTGAGTGCATCTCCAGATAGATGAAACCATGCTCAGTAACCCAGTGTCACAATGAAGCACCCCCGCTTTTCAGCACAGTTTTTCTCAGCACATATAAGCATGAGCCATGCACAAGATCACTTGTGTAATCCGTTTCATTGTGTTGCAGATGCTTATTTCCTCCGAACCGGATTATTACACATAGCTGGTAAGAGCCCTGCCCCTCTGGCATCACATCCGCAGGCTCAGGACTTTACTCTTCTAGAAAGAGGCCACATTTCTGTCACGGTGGCAAGCACTGCAGCCAAAGGGATAATGGTTTGGGTGCATTCACGAGCAGCAGAGAAGCAGTGCAAGGCAAATGAGAAATGCCACAAATGGTGAATGCAAACGAGTGAGCCAGCGAGAGATGTGACAATGTGTTGCAACAATGGGAGATGGCTCAGTAGCTGTGTGTGTTATACTTACCCTCCCACCACAGTTGGTCTTAGGGATAAAAAGAAAGGAAGGAGAAAAAGGAAAATATGTTTTGTTTTAGAGCAGGACTAACTACAAAAGCCTTTCATCAAATCATAGAATCACAGGGCTGGAAGGGACCTTAGGAGGTCATCTAGTCCAGCCACCTGCTTCAAGCAGGATCAACCCCCACTAAGTCATCGCAGCCAGGACCTTGTCAAGCCGGGATTTAAAAACCTCAAGGGATGGAGAATCCACCACTTCTCTAGGCAACGCATTCCAATGCTTCACCACCCTCCTGGTGAGGTAGTTTTTCCTAAAATCCAACATATACCCCTCCCTCTTTAACTTCAGACCATTATTCCTTGTTCTGCCATCTGACACCACTGAGAACAGTTTCTCACCCTACGCTTTAGAGCTCCACTTCAGGAAGTTGAAGGCTGCTATTAAATCACCCCTAAGTCTTCTCTTCTGTAAACTAAACAAGCCCAAATTTGTGCTACAGACCCTTAATCATTTTTGTTGCCCTCTGCTGAACTTGCTCCAGCACATCCACATCATTTTTATACTCAGGGGGCCAAAACTGGACACAATATTCCAGAAGTGGCCTCACCAGTGCCGAATAGAGGAGAATAACTACTTCTCTAGATTTGCTCAAAATGCTCCTTCTAATGCACCCTAACGTGCCATTAGCCTTCTTGGCTACAAGGGCACACTGCTTACTCATATCCAGCCTTTCATCCACCATAACCCCTAAGTCCCTTTCTGCTGAAAATCATGGGGCTTTCACCTGAGCCAGCTAAACTGCGAAGACACATTGTCAGAAGCCTCATTGCAAGGTTTGCTCTTACTTCAGCAACCCCAGGAACCCCTCACGCAGTGTAGGCTTTCATAGACCATACTGAATAGTACCAGTGGGGACAAATTGTACCTAATGGAACCGCTGCTTGCTGGGTTGGTCTCTACCTCCTCGGGTCCGATCACAGGGGCATGCACAGCTTTGCAGAACTGCCAAAAACACATCCTAACACTCTACTCACTTTTCCTCTGGTTCATTCATCTGTCAGTATTTTGCTCTCTCTGACCAACTTGCATCACGTCTCATAGAAAACCTCAGTGATGTCAGCACTAAAAGCCAATCTGTTTTCCTCTTTGTTCATCAGATTTTAAAATCTTGATCAAAATCTTAAAAAAGCGAAGACTAAATTTAAGCTCCTGCATGCATATGTAGACATGTTCAGGTGATACAGCTGCAGCCATGCTAAGAGCACCTTGCTGATCACAGAGCACCCCTGGACTCCTACCCAGGGAAAGCACAGGTCGTGAAGACCTGGCCTAAATATCCCTGCAGACCTTTTGCAGGCAAATCACAAACAGAAACAGGGGATTGAATAAATTCTTTGCTAGAAATGATTGGCCCAGCTGTACGGCCCCTCTAGCCATGCCTGTGCTACTCTCTTTGTCTCCTCATACCTTTGGGGATATCTTGGGATGTGTGTGCCTCTAGCAGCCACCTCACTTTGCGGCAGACCCGACACAGCATAAGGCTCAGGGAATGGTGCAGTATTTCAGTTAGCGCGGGCAAGCCTGGCGCTGTTAAAGAGATTAAAAATTCATCGCTGCAGAGAGGCTAAACTCCTCACAAGAGACAGAACCCTGGGGCCTCACTGCTCACAGCTAATGAAAGGTTAATGCACTGGCTGGAGGCACAGACACCCAGCATCCACCCGGCACTCAGAACTCTGCTGCCAATCTCCTCCTGAAGATGGGGCTCACTTCCTGCTGCACAGACACCCACAGGAGGAGATCAGCTCACGCCTGCCTCTACATCAGCAGTAGAGTAGACAAGTGCTCACTAAGACACCAGACGCTTCAGGGCCCAGGACAGGGACATCTGGTGGGGCACAGAGAACGATGGCCATGGGCAGAGAGCCTCATGCCTGGCAGCATGGGAAGTGCCCCTATAACTGGGACTCAAAGGTGGACGCAAAACTGGGACCTCGGAGCCTAGTGCAGGAGCCTCTACAGTTTGAGCTGAAAACCACCCGGCTCTCAGCTACGGCTGTAGGGGAGACTAAGGGTACGTCTACACTAGCTGGCAGATTGACCCGGTCAGGGTCAATCTCCGGGGATTGATTTTGCGTGCCTAGCAGGGATGCACAAAACCGAACTCTCAGGGGTTGACAGTGTACCCACGTACTCAGTCTCCCGAGGAGTAAGGGAGGTTGAAGGCGGAGTTTCTCCTGTCGACCTCCCTCAGTGAGGATGGCCAAGTAAATCGATCATAGATAAGTTGATTCCACCTATGCAGTTGCCACAGCTGGAGTTGTGTATCTTTGATCAACTTTAAGGTCTAGTGTAGACTGGCCTCATTCTCTCTCTGTGTAAGTGTTCTCAGTGCCACTGCATGGGATGGTGAACCACATCCTGGAGGTGTGTGGGTTACACCCCATCAGCACAAGACTCTCTTCCTGGCACAACAGTGACTCCCGTTACTCTACTCTGGCTTCCTGATGCTTGGTTTCCTCCTGAGACTCACTCTAAAGTAGCCCTCCTCTTTGTACATGTGAAACTAGGGACAGGGCATTTTGGTGGACTTTCTTCCCACAGGGGCTCTGTTGTTCCGAAAATGACCACATGATCCTGCCTTGCCTTAGGGCTGGCACCCAGGCATCCTCACCTTTTCCTTCACGCACACTGGGGCAAGCCATCCTGCCAAGCCCATTCACATCACTACTTGAACCTGCTGGGTGTGCCACAGCAGGCGTCCTGACACCCCTGTAGAGCACACCCTCAGTTCAGGGTCCTGCTAGCCTAGGAGAAAAGAGCACTTTGGTCTCCTCCATCAGACATCACCAGCGGGGCCTTACTGCAGGGCTGGGGGCCTATAACTCCTGAGAGTTAATGGTGGGTTAAACACTGAATCCTACTGGAGCCTTGGGCCAGCATTTCCAGATTTGCGTGCTCTGATGTAGGCCCCTAAATCGATGGCACAAACATCAGAGATACCGAATGCTTCCACTCGTAAAAAATCTGAGCATGGAGCCATTTATTTAGGTGCCAAACTGCGGAGTCATAAGTGTGGGCTTTAACTTCCCCACGCCTCTGTTCCTCCAGCAGTAAACAGGGGATTAGAACATAACACTGTTCATACTGGGTCAGACCAAAGGTCCATCTAACCCAGTATCCTGTCTAAAAGTGGCTAACGCAGGGCCCCAGGGGAATGAACAGAACAGTGATCCATCTTGTCTCCCTTTCCTTGCTTCTTGCCAACAGAGGTTAGGGACACCATCCCTGCCCACCCTGGCTAATAGCTAATGATGGACCCATCCTCCAGAAATGTATCTAGTTCTTTTCTTAACCTTAATTTAGTGTTGGTCTTTATCTACTTCTTTGTCAAGGAGTCCCACAGGTTGACTGTGCATTGTGTGAAGAGATACGTCCTTCTGTTTGTTGTATTTGGTGCCCCCTAGTTCTTGTTTTATGAGGAGTAAATAATGGTTCCATATTTACTTTCTCTGAACCAGTCATGATTTTATAGACCTCCATCATATTCCTGCATAGTCATCTCTTTTCCAGTCGAAGGCTGCGGGACTTTGCTGGTTCAAGTCTGAAGACGGGGTGTATTATGCCTATGAAAGACCCACCCATACAGGGAAAGAAGAATATTGGAACCTTGAGAAGAATCTGTCCCCAGTCAACAGCACTAAGAAACAGGAGACAGTCTCAAAAATGCTGAGGATGACATGACTGGGAAGCAGCTGATTTTTACCTTTACCCAAGACAACTGTTTGTTACATATAAACCAGCTGGCCTTACCCAGCTCCCTTAAACACATATTCTAAGAGGTTACGTTAACTCTTCCCACCACATCAGCACACTTCTTTTTTATGAAACAAAAATCAAAAGGAATTATATTCCATCCCAAGCTACCACAAAATTATTGGGAGGCTATTTTCAGCTCTCCCCACACCCCTACTGTCTTCCACCCTTCAAAATCTATACAATGCAATAGATGGTGAGATGTTGCAGACTGGTTTCTGAAAAGCTGAAAGTGTGTTGTTCAACATCAGGAATTGCTGACGGAATTGTTCAAACATCAGGCTATTGCTAAGGGTAATATTTTGGCGTGGTTATTTTTAGTAAAAGTTAAGGACAAGTCATGGGCAATAAACAGAAATTCATGGAAGCTCACAACCTGCCCCAACTTTAATTAAAAATAACTTGGGATGGAAGGACTAGCCCCCCAAGGAGGACTGACCCTTGAGCTCCACTGGAGATGAGTGACCTGATGCCATAGAAGTCATGGAGGTTCCTAAAAGTCATGGAATCTGTGACCTCTATGAGTAAATTGTGTCCATAGTTATTGCTAACCCTACTTTGACTGCATTGGTTCTTCATAGGTCTCAAGGCTGGAAGGGACAAGTAGGAGGGTACGGTCTGGCCTCCTGCATGACATGAACCAGAGAATTTATCCAGCTCTGGAACCAAGCCCAGCATTTCTGAGATTTGGAAAATGTGGAAGTAACCTTTTTTCCTCATTTTCATGTGCTTCCTGTTCCATCTGAGGCATAGGGTAGGTCTGCCAAAATACTGAAAGGAAAGGCTGCTCTTGGGCCTACCTCGAAACAGGATCCACTAGAAGTCTTATGAGTCATGACCACCCTGAGTCATACTCAAGCATCTGAACTCTCTTGAACTTTTGTGAGATGTGTGCATGTGAGAGAGCTGAGCAGAGCGGGACCTGCAAACAGAGGCGGAGTCCTCTCTGTCTCGCTAGATGTTAGGGAAGCCTGTTCTCGGGAGTTCTCCAACCTGGCCTTCTGGACATGAGAGATTTGGATCAGGGCTGCCAGCAGAAATGCCAGGCTTCTGGGCAAGGTGGTGGGGCCTGGCTCAGGGCCCCTGCAAGGTGTGGGGCCTTGGGAAGAAGAGATGAGGCTGGGGGCTAGCCTCCACTTTCAGTAGTGCCCAGCCTTCACTGCCCAAGGCTCTGGCAGAAATTTAAAGGGCCCTGAGCATCTGCCCTTTCCCCTCCTTCTCTCACTGCCATTGTTGGCCCTGGATGCCTCGTGCGAAGAGCCGTACCATGGGTGGTGGCTGGAGGATGCACGCATACGTGCCACATGCCACTACTGCTACTGTGATTTATAAGTATGCCACCACACTGCTACCGTGGTTAAATTGCTGCAATTTAAAAGCATCAGTGTACTCCTCGCTGCTGCTGCTGCTGCTGTAGTGGCAACAGCCAGGAGCCCCAGACCCTTTTACATTGCCCAGACCCCTGGGCAATTGTCCCCTTTGCCTCCCACTCCATCCACCAGCCTGGTTTGAATAGTTTCCCTAAGATTCTAACAAGCATCTAGATGACCATGATGGTCCCTTCTGGCCTATGAAGTCCTTGGAGGGCAGGTCTACACTGTAGTGTAAGCCCAGTGTAAGCAGAACTCACATTAGCTGATCCTGCATTTGTTAACTTAGGCTCCAGCAGCTACGCTTATTTGTAACTCCAGGGGCTCCAGCATCTACACTACATTATGCACGCCCGAGCCCAATGACCCATAACCGAGACATCCTACTGCTCTCCCAAAATGCGGTTGCCCTTCGTTTCATGGTGCAGTGTGGGAAAACTTGATATGCATTAAACTTGAGAATGTCCATTTGTGGGATACTTTGGGTGGACTCCCAGAGCAGGAATCCAGGAGGGCTATGTCCATACTGCAACGCAACACAGTTTGATTCAGTGTCAGACACTCCATCCCTGTGGGGTCTTAGGACTCTGGGTCTCAGTCCGGGGTTAGCATGATTTGTGTTTATAAGGAATGGGGGTTATGTTTTCCTGGATTGTAGACATGGATGAAGTCATAAAACAATGTACTTTTGCCAGTGAGTGCTTGCAAGGCTTACAGTTTAAGAACAATCCTGCAATGCCTGGTGCTTACACAATTACATTGACTATTAGGCAACATCAAACAGTGCGTGTGCCTGAACTACAGGTATGTTTTACTTCAGGCATAAAAATGTGCATCTTATAACCCTCTTCAAGTCAGCAGCCAGAGATTCTGAAACTGGTAGAACAAGGGCCCTTTGAATATTGACTCCTTTCTTTCTGGATATGTAATGTTTTAGTAGAACATCCATGCTACTCGATTTGCCTCTGAACTACGTTCTTAATTAAAATCATAACAAAACCAATGCAGCTGTACAAGTGTCACAGAGGGAAGAATCTGTGTTGTGGGAGTGTAAGAAAAAGCCATGTGACATCAGGAGGAAATGGATGAGTTTACAAAGCTGGGGAATTGAGCACACTGGGTATTGGCGGACTGGGAGACAAACCGACAAATTCACAATGCTGATTTTACAGTTGCTTCACTGAGTCAAACAGAACTTGCAGGGGTCTGTAAGGCCCCATGTGCATGTCAGGAGCTTAAGAGTTCTAAAGAAAAATATCATAGCAACCAACACGCAACTGAGAGAACCCAGGAAAGTCAGAATTAATGAGTCTCAACCAGACACATCAGGTATTGCAAACTCACTGTCTTATTGCACCAGGTTATTTAATGCACAGAACCTGTCCTCTCCTTACTCCCAGAACCTGCTGCCTTCACTTACTGGTTCGCAGGCACAGATAGCCAAAACAGACCACGTTCACCCTGAACCCCCGACACTAGCACAGCATGCACACCATGTGGATTCTTCTACTGTTTCTCCTGTGCATAGAATCCTCAGCTAGGTCAGCTCCACATGTTGCAATCTTAAAGGGTGCCCAGACAAATCCTGGGGATGGTTAATTGTTACATGGGCCATAGGATCTAGTTTCCACTTGGCCAACAAGAAACTCAGTTTAATGCATCACCCAAAAGCACAGTGCAGAAACTCCTGCATTCTGGAGCTAGTGTCTGCTAGCCCAGAGGTGAGGGCACGCTGCATTTGGTCACATGCAAGGAATCAGATTTAATTAACATTCAGAGGATACATCCTTTCCCCAACTCAGTAAATGTCCAGGAGCATCTCTAGCCCTGCACGGACCAGTTCAGGACATAGATGAAAATAGGCACACTACAACTGAGGTGAGAGGACACATGCTGGGGGCAGGGGTTGGGGTGGCTGGAGGAAGGACTTACATAGATAAGGTGCTCCCGGTAGCGAATGAGCAAGTTCCGCAGGATCCCAGCTTCATTCAGGTCCCCCAGGCGGATCATGTCCTCCACCCCATGGATAGAGGTTGGGTGCATGGGTTTGATGTGGCTGGCATTGTGAGGGAAAATCCAGTGCTCCTAGAAAGAAAAAAAAATATTTTAAGTAAATAATAAATAAATAAAAAGGTAGAAGAGGTCAACAGTGAGCATACAGTGATAGGCCCCTTGACAGATTCAAAAAGGGGAGGATGAAGGATGTATACAGTACTTAGGGTGGCACAGCTATTAACTTTAAAGAATCACAGTGAAAAGGAAATGATCGCTCAGCTCTCTGCAAGACCAGTCTATGTTTTAACATGATCAGTTCGCAGGTGAGACTCACTGTTAGAATTACCGTGTTTGGACTTTTAAAAAAGAGCACACCTCTGAGAGGGAGTGTATCTGTATCAGTATCTACCACTAATGTATTATGTATACTATTATAGTACATTAATATCATGCGAGTGGGTAGATACCGTTACAGATACATTCCCTCTGAGGGGTGTCCTTTTTTTAAAGGCCAAATACAGTAACCCCACTCTCCATCCCAGAGCACTGCTGAAGCCAAGAGCTTAGCAGGAACACAGAAAAGAAAGGCAATTAGGCATTTATAGACGTGATTCTCACTGACTCTCAGGCCCCTTCACGTGGATCTGGTAATATAAAGAAGCTTTAAAAGTGGGTGTGACATTTAAACCCACTTTAAGTACCTTTTGCACTGCCAAGGTGGTGTAATGGGGCCTTAGGGAAGAGAAAATCAGGCCATACGTGAATAATGAGTGTCTGTACAGCATTAACAAGGATAAACAAGAATAAAAATAATGATAAGGGATATAGAACCTCATCACCGCTTGTGATGGAGGGAGAGACTTGGATCTTTCTCTGAAACACCCATTACTGCTCAGTTGTGGAATACTCAACCAGAGAGACCACTGGTCTGACAATCCACTTATCTTCTCCTTGAGTCGCTCTGAGGATGAGTGCAGATGCATTCCGATTCCAGGGAAACCTATTATTCTGTGTTCGCTTTAGAGTAGGGACTCTTTCTAAACCAGCGTTTCTACATAGAGTGACCAGAGAGCAAGTATGAATAACTGAGATGGGGGCAGGGAATAGGGTCCTATAAAAGACAAAGCCCCTAATAACTGGGATGGTCCCAATAAAATAAGGTCACCTGGTCACTCCTTTTGTACAGCACCTAGCACAATGGGACCTAATCTCAACTGGGGCCTCTAGAGACTGCTGCAATGTAAGCAGTAAGATAATCACTGTATTCGAGACTTTTTTGATTTTGGTGGCCAGATCTGCTGGGCTTTGCTGAGTGCCTAATTCACCCCGGACCTTGCTCTGGTTTAAGCGGCGCTGGTCAGCAGCCAAAAATGGGCAAAGTAGAAGAATTTACCCAGGACAGCACTACAGCCATTTTGTAGCAAATCAAGAAACCGGTGCAGGAGATAAGCAGGCCACCAAAGGGCTCCGTGGGAATTCAGGAGCAGCCCTCTGGTGACTGCAACCACAAGCAGTTGCTCTGGAGTAGCCTTAATTAGGAAGGGCTGTGCCCAGCTAGTAAATTGGGATGGGCTGAGGAGAACCCCTAAGTAGGGTGACCCCATTGCCCTATGGCAAATACAGGACACCGGCCTCCAGGGGTGGGGGTGGGGCTGCTGTCCCATGTCAGAGCTCCTTGGTGATGGGGGCTGCTGCTCCAGGGTGAGGCACCGGGGATGGGGGCTCTGCAGCCTCCAATGGGGAGGCACCAGGGATAAAGGGGAGTGGAGGATGGGGATCCAGAACCCCCTGGTAGGGGGGAAGTTCCAAAGCCTCCCAATGGGGGCGGTGCCAGCGAATGAAGCAGAAGCTGCCTCCCTGAGGCATGGGACACTGGGGAATGAGGCAGCCACCCCACTGTGGCATTTGCCAGCAGTGGGGGCTACCACCGTGGGGTACTGGGAAATTGGGCGGCTGCTCCACAGAGGAGCTCCCCTGCAGCAGGAGCTGGAGATCTGGGGAACAGGGCTGCCACCCAGTGGAAGAGCTCCCTGGCAGGAGAAGCTGCCACCCCAAGACACGGGGTGACAGGGAACAGAAGGCCCACAAAATATGGGGCAATTTGTGTATTTGCTTAAAAAGGTCAGGACGCCTGTGAGACAGCTTAAATAAGGGCCTCTCCCAGTAAAAACAGGACAGATGGTCACCCCACCTCTAGGCTAATTATTCCCTTACCCAAGAGGTAGACAAGGTGCAGGAAGGCCATGGGAGAGTGACAGGCTCCTCAGGGAAAGAGAGCCTCTGGCTTTCCCCCTCCTTGGCCGTGTGAGCTAAGGATCATATGATGAATACAGAGCAGCACAGGTGTAAAGGAGTTGGAAAGAACAGTGTAAACACACTGCACAAAGCATTTCACCAGATGCAGGCCTCTGAGGGCGTTGTGCTAGGAAAGAGACAGCAACAGGACAAGGCCCCGTTATAGCCCCCTCATCACAGTAGTGTCTCTCCTCACAATCTTTGATGGATTTATCTACTCAGCCCTCCATGAAGCAAGACAGTGCATGTGGCAGATACAGCAGTTCCCTGCACTATCCTTGAAAAAACTTAGGGTATTGAGGTTAAGTCCCTTTGGAGTCCATTGCATTAAATGCAAAGCGTGGGTATTGTTACAGGCTGGGATTGCTTGTAACCCCTAATGGGGGAGAGGGGATGGGAACTTCGAAGGCACATACCACACAATGTATCAGTGAAGGATGGACTTCTGGGGAAACATCAAATATTTGCCTGGGGACTCTCCAGTGGGAGTGAAGGCAAATTAGTACCTCCTCTTATTCAGTCCCCTCCTCCCAGCCTTTTGAAGCCACCCCCTGAGGAGTGGACCATTGTTTTCTGATTGCCTGGTCCTGGAATCTGAAGATCATAGGTGTTTGTTTATAACACTTAGCTCAGAACTTAGAGTTGCAGAAAAGCTGATTTCTGCCAGTGCCCTTGTTGGACTTGGGTGTGACCTCTGGCTTATTAGAATGCACGTAGGTTCTTTGATTGATTTTTAATATTATCTGTGCAATGCTTTCACACTAATACCTCTGTTTGCTTAGCAAGGGCAATGTGGTAGCTTATAGCTGAAGCAGTTTATAGCCTCTCGAGAGAAAACAAAGCTCAGATGCTGGCTGTTTAGACAGTCCATCACAGGAGAGATCTGGAAATGCACAGCCTGGAAAAATGTTCATGCGTAGGGAGAAAGAGGCAGGTCTTTATCTAAGAGAACTGATGGATGAGGAGCCAGTAGCCTTGAGTGGATGCCCATGAGGAACCACATGGGGGGAATATATTTAGAATTTAAGAATATAAGAATGGCCATAACTGGGTCAGACCAAAGGTCCACCCAGCCCAGTAGCCTGTCTGCCGACAGTGGCCAGTACCAGGTGCCCTAGAGGGGGTGGATCAAAGACAATGATCAAGTGATTTGTCTCCTGCCATCCATCCCCAGCCTCTGACAATCAGAGGCCAGGGACACCATTTGCCCTTCAGTGTGGCAGTGGCATTATCTCCATTTTAGAGATGGAAAATTGAGGCACAGAAAGGCTAAGTGACATGCCCAAGGTCATACATGAATTCTGGGTCACAGCAGGGAATAGAAGCAGGTCTCCCAAGTTCTAGGCTAGCACCTTTTCCCCTGGACCATTCTTCCTCTCCACTAAACTAAAATGGAATCAGGAAAAGGCTTAAAAATCCCTTTAACTGGATCTGAAATAGGCAAGTTGTTCTGCTGCTGACATACCCCTCTGCCTATTTCCCCTCCCTTTGTTTGTTACATCTCCTTACTGCATCTTGTCTTCCACCTACATTCTGGTGGGGACAGGAACCATGTTGTGTTGTATGGCCCTGCTCCAAAGTCTACGGAAGTTCAAGGAAATAATCTATTGACTTCACTGGGTTTTGGATCATACTGTGCATCAAAACTGCACCAAAAGCTAAATCCTATGGGGGTCCCCCACCCATCTGACAGTAATTCAAAGGCTACACAAACACAATCCTCTTCTCCTTCATACATACATTGCCTTCATCATCCACCACCTGGATCTGCCCAGAGTCACAAAGTTTGACCACAGCTCCAATGGGAACGTCGAATTCCCGACCAGTTTTGAGGTCCATCCATACATAATCCCCCTGAAATGAGAGAGGGGAAAAGCTCAGTCACAGGAAAGATGAGCAAAAGAACACAGCACCACAGGGACTACAGGGGAGGACTCCCGTTCAGAGTCATTTCTGAATGTTTCACTTCAAAATATGGGTGCAAGTACAAATGACCTTCTTTGCACTCCATTCAATACCCACCTCCATTCATTACCCACCTCCTGTGCCGTATTCCCTGTTAAGTTGAGCACCTGGGCGACCATGCAGGAGAGATTCAGGTGCCACCCAGCTGATTAGCAGATCACCCACAGCCATTAGCCTGTGTTTCTATTAGTGGCGCCCATCTGCACATGCCTTGTGCACATAACAAAACTTATTCCTCCCCTGGACTGAAAAATTTAGAGGGAACTCTGCTGCTGTGTAGCTCTCCTCAGCACTGGACCTCAAAGCATTTACAAAGGTGATGCAGGGCACAACAAACCGTGTTTGTTTTCAAATATTAAATGCCAAGCTAGTCTTCCTGGCCGTCTGGTTCCTGCACCCTTCTGGTGAAATTTGTTTCACATGTTTCATGTTCTCCTCAAATATGCAGGATAGATGTATGCTGTTTTCTAAATGAGGCTGAGCTTCTCAGGTAATCCCTTGCTTCCAGCAACCACATCCCTCAGATAAACCACAAATATTCCAAGACTTGTGATGTAATGAGGAGAGCTGGCAACCACTCCGCAACTTTACCAGCTCACTGTATTAGCACACAATCGGGTATCAGAATATGCTGCCTTTTGCCTAAATATTGATTGTTAAAGTCATCATGCAGGCCCGTAGCTAAAGCAAAGTCTCTCTGCTTTCAGGGAGAACTGGAAGGGACTTTGAGAGGTCATCAAGTCCAGTCCCCTGACCTCACAGCAGGATCAGGCACCTTCTAGAATCTCTAGACCATCCCTGATAGATCCCTATCTGACCTGCTCTTAAATATCTCCAGTAATGGAGATTCCACAACCTCCCTAGTCAATTTATTCCAGTGTTTAACCACCCTGACAGTTAGGAAATTTTTCATATTTTTCAGCAAGAAGGGATTTTTCAAAAATGGTGTTTGTTTTCAAAGGAACCCCATCTACTCTGCTTGTTTTTTTTTCTGAAAACAGCACTTCTGGAATAGCAAGTGGCTGCCATTATGCAAATGAGGCACATGACATGTAAATAAGTCCCTCGTTTGCATTTCTGATTGGCCACATTTGCATCCCACTTCTGAAAGGGGAATGTAGTATAGCCACAGCCTTTGAGAATAGCTATTCAGCCAGTTACTTGTGTGAGGCCCAATAGAAGCAAAACCACCAACACATGGCACTTCATAGTGATTAGCTCTTGGCCATTAACAGTGCTACCTTACTGGACCTACACTGGGACAGTTTGGGATAATTCAAGACATAGGGCACAGCACCATGGAATCAAGAACATTTTCAATCATTTCATAAATAACCATCTCTGAACCAACCATGTCCTTAATGATTATTCCCAATAGCAGCCACTATGCTTGGCAAATTCCAAAGCCTCCAGTCCCTGCCACCAGGAGCTTACAATCTAGGCATAGAGGCAAAGGAACAACAGGCAATTTATACACACACACCAACTCCATTCACTGTAATCAGCACATTAGAGGTGTTTTTGTTTTAATGGTGGCTTACAGGTGGACAGAAAAGGGGCTTTACAAATAAGCTCACAGAAGCTGTACCATGCGCAGAGGACCACAAAGAAGAGGTGCAGATGTGATTGTGTGAGAGGCTGGCACAAGGATATAGATTTCAAAGGAGCTGAAAGCCCTTTTCAGTGTTTAGAGCCAGTGACCTTTAGCTTACCGATAAAAGAGTCAGGGGTTTCAAGGCTTGGTTGACATTCCGGAGCAATGCCCATTTGCCCTGGTCCTTCTCTTCAGCATCCACCACACTGGGGCAGTCCTGCATGTTGATGGTTTTTGCCTCTTTAGCATTCTAGAAAGGCCACTCCACTATAGGAACATCTTCTCTCATTCCTCCACATACTCTGCTAGCTGGCAAGGAATCTTCAAAGGTATCAGCTGGTTTGCTTTATGCATCCTGCTTCACAAAAGTGATTGCAAGCGTTCATTCCTGCGGTGAGGCAGTCTCTCCTGAGTCACAGTGTGGTTCTTGCAGAAGATTTTCTCCTAACAGGAGAGTGTCCATAGAAGAGCCTAAGGAAAGCTTCAGTTTTTCTCACGGTACACCACTGGAATATGATAGAGCTATCCCATAGTATGTTGCATTGTGGGAATCTATACACTGAGCAGACAACAGTGTGGTTCTTCACTTACAGTTCCTCCCAGCATCTCCAGTTAATTGGTGATCTTTGGTAGGCGAGCTAAATGAAACTACAATCAACAATTTGGACTTGAGGCCTCCTGAAAATATCACTGTACGATTGAAGATAAATCTCTGAATTTTACCATGACTGCTTTCCTTTCCCTTCCTTTCTCAGTGAAATAACTTGTCAGCAGCTTGATGTCTTTCAGGACGGAGACACTGAATACTCTTGGATACTTATTAATCCACAAATGTAGTCATGCCCCATGTAACACATGGCTTTTAATTAACCTAATACCTTGCAATACCAAATTAACCAAAGCGCAGTGGGAACCCAAAACCAAAGGCCATCTGGATTTGCTTTAAACTGATCACCTCCAGCAGTTCCATAGCAACTGGATTTTAAATAATTGAGTGGATGGTGTTCTCAGGTGCATTACTTGTGTAGCTTTATGGAGTAACTTGGGCTAAGCTATAGATTGAAGTTACCTGCAAGTGTAAAGAATATCATAATTACAGCATGTTTCGCTTTTCCAGGGCCCAATCCTACAGTCCTTGGCTGTATGAGTAGTCCAGAGCACTCTTCTCATAAGGAGTATTTGTATGAGTAAGGCTTGGTTTCTATTCACACCTCTCATCTAAGGACCTCAGCTCACTGCATAAACAAGAAATACGACAGTTTGGGATTAATATCCCTAGGGACAAGAGTCAGCAGAGTACATTGCATTCCTGTTCTGTCTTCATCAGCTCCTGTTACACACCCTGGAACACCTTCCTGCACCCGACCTCCAAGTGACAAGTTTAGGATTCCACTCGCCTGGGCAAACATTGCTCACCCACTTAGGGCAACTTAAAGTCACTTTGCACCACTAAGGCTCATCTAGACAAACAACGAGCAACAAGCTGGGCTGTACAACTACAGTGCACTAGCCTGCCACATGTTGAGTCCAGGTAGAACTGCTCTGGGCGCTGTGAAATGGGAGCTCTCAGTGAGCAGAGTTCACATGGACAGTCGGTGCATGGCGAGTTTAGTACGCTGTACATTTACACCCTAGCATTCTGTGCACTGTTTGTCTAAAGCTACACTAAGTGACTCTAGCTAGGTGTAGGATCTGGCCTAGGGGTAGCAACCTTTCAGATGCAGAGTGCCATAATTTCACTTTTGGACTTCTATGTAGGATCTGAGTGCTGGTGATACTTTTAAAAATCACTCATAGCCCTACTTACAACAGCTTTGTTAGTAAATAAATTAAGAGACAGAGCTTCACTGTTCAGGTGGTGGTTAGTAGACGGTCTTTTGTCAATCTATAGGCAGCATGGCTTTCAGCAAGCTCCCAGTTGTGTGAGGGAGGGGGGCTGTGGCTGAGCTCCTGCCTCATGTGCTGATGAAAATTAGGTCCTGTGCCACTCTTGGCATCTGTGCTAGAGGTTGCTGACCCCAATCAGGCCCCTGCCACGGGGAGATCTAATTCGAGTCTGCAGAGAGAGTGAGAAGACAGACTGGACTAGTAAAACAGTGTACAAAGACCAGGCACAGGGACCAAATCCTATGTCCCCGCTCAGTGATTATCCTTCCTTATACAAAGCTTCCACTAACATCACAATTCCATTGACTTCCCTTTGGCCTGTGGAGGAGATTTTTTCTTTTTTTTTGGCAAGCGAGCTTGCGGAGGAGATCTCATCAAAGGAGGACTTTGCACATCTCCCAGATGGCACACTGTGACCGCAGACAATAGAAATCCATGAGCATGCAAAAATCCACTTCTGTTTTACAGATTTAAGTGTCTCTAAGGGAGGCGGCATGCCATGACAACTGCAACACACCCCCACACAGAGCAGATGACAAAGTATTACCTGACAGTTATCCCATCCAGCACCTGTCATTGCAGTGTATCATTGTGAGTTATGATCATTAATAAACTACCTCACTCCATTCCTGTGAAGTAGGCACTGTTAGAGCTACTCTACAGAAGAGTAAAGTGAGGCACACACAAGTTACATGATTTGTCCAAGGTCACACAGAGAGTGTGCAGCAAAGTCAGGAATAGACTCCAGGGGTCTTGAACTCTGTCCTTTGGCCTAATCACCAGACCTTTCTGTCCCTCCCTTTGGATGGATGTATAATACCCACAGAAATGTGCCTCCCCTGCCACATATCTTTCCCAATCACCTTCCTACTCAGTGCATGGCTGTTTATGGCAATGCATTTAGTTCTCAGCCGAGGAGGAGCCTTCATAGCTTCCTTTTCTGATCTGTGCTATGTTCCAGCTTCTCACCTAAATAAAATCTCTGTGTTTAGTAACAGCAGAAATGCTCAGTGCTATAAACCCAGGGGATAAGAGGGACATCTGCATTCTATCTAGAAGGCTTAGGACCTGCTCCCCCTCCCCATCTATGCATGTGTCCACTCTTTGTGCTTCCCGGGGGAAGAGGATTAGGCTGTGCTTCTTTGGAGACCATCAGACCACCACATGTCTCAATCAGCCTGAGGCACTTGTACATGAGTTATAGGACACACTGTTTTCCTTTATCAGCAGCCTGAGTGCGCTGCCTTTGCAGCAATCTCATCCAATTCAGCCTGGGAATTAAGCTCTGGTATCCAGCATCAAGGTGTAGAGCAATATATCACGGAGTCACAGACTGGCTCATACTGCTCTTCCTGAGGGAGCATGCTGTGTGTAGAGTGGATAATAAAGGACTACACCTAAGGCAGGGGCCAGCAACCAAAATAACAAGAAGAGCCATTTTTTTAAATTTGGTAAAACCTCAGTAATTCAAGAGCTGCAATGCATGTGAGTAAGACTTTATTAGCAATACCATCAAAACACAGACAACATATCATATCCCACAATGCACTGCCCATATGAAGGGGGAGTTATCCAGTATTCGGAGCTGATATATCGTTTGCTGTTTCGATAGGAGTTGTTCAGTTTTGGGCTTTTAGATGTTCACCGAAATATCAAAAATACTCAGGAGGGTTGGGTTTTTTTTTCACTTCGCCATTATGGTGGCAGGAGCCACTAAGAAGTCTTTGAAGAGCTGCAGGTTGCAGACCCTGATCTACGGGAATAAGGGAACAAAGGAAATGGAGTCATTCAGCCAGTCAGCCTCGCCACCCGTCTTATATTACAGCTCATTGTGGTAACACTAGACCCACTGCCACAGAAATAGATGTGTGAGCCATAGGGCCATTGAACACTGCAGAGTTTATCTATCATCTGTGTTACAATAGCATCTAGAGGGCCCTGCTGAGATCAGCTCCCTAGGGGTTGTACATATACGTACTGCATACACATGTAACAGGATAACTAACATATTTTTTCTATAACTATACCAAAAGCCTGCCTCTACAGCCAGAATGAAGAGCAGCAGCCATTCATTGTGAAGCCTGGAGTCACATATGCACATTCCATCTAAATTTCATTATTGTAGTGTTACGTCAGGCTGTTAAGAAGCAGACCACATCCTAATGTCACCCACTGTCAGCAGATAAAGAAACAGAGCTCAAGATGGTCACAGAGAGGTAGCCGTGTTAGTCTGTATCTTTGTTTTGTGAAGATCTCAAGATGGGTAGACAAAACTTGGTTAACAGCATTTTGTCTGGCAAGAAACTACTTATCAATAGCTGAGTTTGTGGAAGCCTCATTCTGTGATGATTGTCCTCACTTTTCTACTCTTTTCTGTGTAATCTGTCTGATTTGTGATTGTTTCTGTCTGCTGTACAATTAATTTTGCTAGGTATAAATCAAATGTAGGTGGTGGGGTATTATTGGTTAGGTAATTCTGTTATAGTAGGTTAGGATTGGTGAGTAAAATTATACTAAAATAATTGGTCAAGTTATAGATAAACAGGACTCAAGTTTCACTAGTTAAACTGGTGTGCAAGAAGGAAAAACAGCAGGAAGGAGGGAAAAGAAAAGCAAGAAGAAGGGAAAAGACCTGAAGAACTTACTTCCAAGACACAGCCTAAGGTAAGGGGACTGTTGGACCCTTATTAAAACTCAGTGGTTGGTTGGCTACCTCCCAGTTCTAAAAGGGGAAGGGTCCCTGAGAAACCAGGGCTCTGAGTCTGACAGTCCCCAGGGACAATGGAAAGAGGCCAACACTCCAGGTTAGCCAGATTGACAGGTTGGACAGGCCAACAAGAGAATTAGGAGGCCAGGTCTAGTCCTCCTCTGTGAGCTGGCTTTTGACTGCGTCTCTCTGAGAAGAGGAGGGAGAGGTAAGAAGAGAAGCAAGCAGCACAAGCTGTGCTGGCAGGCAGACCTGCAGTGAGAGAGGCAGAGACACATACAGCCCGAGGAGCGCAGCTGTGCTGGCGGGCAGACCTGCAGTGACAGAGCCAGAGACACACACAGCCCGAGGAGCGCAGCTGTGCTGGGAGGCAGACCTGCAGTGAGAGAGGCAGAGACACATACAGCCCGAGGAGAGCTGATCCTGTGCTAAGAAGCAGACCTGCAGTGACCAGAGAGCTAAAGGGATCAGCGAAAATATGCAAGGAGCTGGAGGCTGGCAAAGCAACATAGTCTGCAGCTGGGCGTGGTGGGCAGCTGGGACCTCCAAAAGCATGGGAGAGGCTCTGGGCAGGGAGACACCACACCGTGCAGGCCAGACTTGGAGAGGGATTGTAACTCCAGCTTGGAGAAGGGCCCTGCCAGTTAGAGCCTGAAGTCCTGTAGTCACTGCTTGAGCAAACATGTTCAACCTGCAGGCCCACCCCTGCAGCACGGCCAGGGCCTGAGAGAGAGCCCTGGGCCTTAGGAGGAACAGACCGTGCTTACACTCAGCAGACTGCTGTTTGTGATGTCCCCGTGCCAGAGAGTGCGGCTGTGTGTTCTCTTTTAACCTCTCTCATTTTTACTTATTCTTTTATTTTTAATCAGTTGTTGTTTAATAAATTGTATTTACTTCGAACTATATGTAGTGATAGCAGCTCAGGAAAACATCCAGTGTGAAGAGGGAGCATCCTGGAGTGGGGACACCTTAGTTTCTGCCCCAAGTGACAATAAGGTTGGGGTTCAGCCCCAGGAAACCTGGGCCCAGCCTTGCTGGGATTTCAAGGACTTTGCTACTAAGGAGGTAGAAGGGGAGCCCCCAGGGTCAGGGAGCCCATTGGGTAAAGGAAGTGGGATCCTTTCCCATTCAGATCCTTTTGCTGGTCCACTTCACTGGGGTAGTATAGAAAACAGGAAAGTTCCCCACAATAGTGGGACAATTTCCCCGTTTACACTAAAAACATTGCTACCAGAATTCCTCTGCATGACCCTGAGGTGCAGTAACCAACACCCAGAGAAACTGACTTTGGCCAACGGGAAGTCTGCCTGCCTGTATCAGGATTGGTGAGCATGACACGGAGTGCTTAGCATGTATTCTGCTCTCTGGTAATTGTCAATAAAGAGAGAATAAGAATATTACTGTGTAAGGCTTTTTCAGTGGCAAAGATCCTTTGGACCCACAGGAATTATGCCCTGAGCCTTAGGAATTGGGTAAGGGTGTGTGGAAGTGTGGAAGGGTTAAAGAAATTCCTCAAGTGTGGAAGGGTTAAAGAAATTTGTGCAGGTGACACACACAGCAGGAGACAGTCTTTGCCTGGAAGAAATTAAGTTGCAAATAGGCAAGGGGCAGGAGAAAGGAAGTACTGCTTCCCTGCTTCACAGAGAGAAACCAGATCCAAAGTAAGGACACATCTGCTTAGAGCCAGAGCAGTGTGTCTCACAGCTTGGGTCAGCTAATTTGGGCTTACTGGGCTAAACATAACAGGAGCCCAAACCCCACAGGGGAGGATGGTTTCAGGGCACAGGTTAGAGCCATAGCTTGAATGTCTACACTGCTATTTTTATCCATGTGATACAAACCTGCAGCTACTTGATATGTGTCTTTTAGAGCTGGCAGGGATCTCTGGAGGTCATCTAGTCCAGTCCCCTGCCCTCTTGGCAGGACCAAGCACCATCCCTGACATTTATTTGCCCCAATCCCTAAATGGCCTCCTCAAGGATTGAGCTCACGTCCCTGGGTTTAGCAGGCCAATGCTCATGCCACTGAGCTATCCCTCCCCCTTCTGAGTTACCCTTCCTGCTGTCAGAGATGTCCTGTGCATAGGCTGGCTTGGGGTGGCTGCCCTGGGCCCCACACCTTGAAGTGGCCACCCCAACAGACCTAAGGATGGGATGGTCCCCCATACTGATGGGAGACCACAGTGCCTAGGACACCCTCCAGGATTACTGGGAGACCCGGCGCAGGGCAGCAGCAGGGGTCACCCCTGGACGCATTAACTGCCACCGCAGGAGCCAGAGCAACACAGCAGCCTGCTTTGCTTTGCAGCCATCTCCCAACCCAGGGCGGCAGCAAGTGGAGCACACTGGCCTGGACACTCCACTCCCCTCAGAATGCAGGGCTGGGGCTGGGGCGCTCTGCTTTGCGCCACATCAGTGAGTGCGGGGGAGGGGGACCCCTGGTAGTCCCCTGGGTCACACAGTACCAGGGAGGGGGCTTCAGAAAAAGAGTATGAGGAGGAGGGGTGGGAGAGGCAGGGTGGTTGCCCTAGGTGCTGCACCTGAGGTGGGGTTGCCCCGGCCCTGTAGCCCCATGGACAGCTCTGCCTGCTGCCGCATGTTGTATTTGGTTTTGCTCTTTTCCCACTGTGGACGTCTCCTCATTGGTGAGTCCCAGATCACAAAGGGTGTCTATTGCAGAGCCAGGCATTGAACCAAAGTCTTCAGCCAGCATCACCCACAAGAGCATCTTTGTTGTTTTCTTTGTGCCTCAAAAATACAGCAAACCCAGGGCTCAAGCATTGCCTTCCCAGCCCCTGGAGAAGGACACGCTCTCACAGAACTTTCTTGCGTACTCTCTTGGGGAGGATACAGCCACTGCTACTGTAAACAGCCGACATTCAATGTGCTTTGAGCATGGGACCTGTGCTGGATTGCTTGGGTGGAACCCTCTCCCCACGGCCACTACCCCAGACTGTAACAGTGACCCCAGCCTCTAGCTCACCTTAGCACAGTAGTTCACTAATCTGTTTGCAGTCTGCCCACCTCATTCCCAATTTACCCTTCCCCCAGCCCCCACCACATCTTGCTTATTCACTAGAGCACAGACAGCCTCTTTGGCATGCAGGTTACAGGGGGCCTCTGCTAGTGGCATTTTCATGGCCTCCTCTCACTCCTGTGCTGGAGCAATGGTGGCCCTGCTGCTTTAATTGGGCCTTCCATCTTCACATAAGGGATAGAGAGAGAGAAAGGTGGGCCTGACCCTGGCTACGTCTACACGTGAAGCCAACATCGAAATAGGCTATTTCGATGAATAACGTCTACACGTCCTCCAGGGCTGGCAACGTCGATGTTCAACTTCGACGTTGCGCGGCACCACATCGAAATAGGCGCTGCGAGGGAACGTCTACACGCCAAAGTAGCACACATCGAAATAAGGGTGCTAGGCACAGCTGCAGACAGGGTCACAGGGTGGACTCAACAGCAAGCCGCTCCCTTAAAGGGCCCCTCCCAGACACAGTTGCACTAAACAACACAAGATACACAGAGCCGACAACTGGTTGCAGACCCTGTGCCTGCAGCATGGTTCCCCAGCTGCCGCAGCAGCAGCCAGAAGCCCTGGGCTAAGGGCTGCTGCCCACGGTGACCATAGAGCCCCGCAGGGGCTGGAGAGAGAGCATCTCTCAACCCCCCAGCTGATGGCCGCCATGGAGGACCCGGCAATTTCGACGTTGCGGGACGCGGATCGTCTACACGGTCCCTACTTCGACGTTGAACGTCGAAGTAGGGCGCTATTCCGATCCCCTCATGAGGTTAGCGACTTCGACGTCTCGTCGCCTAACGTCGAAGTTAACTTCGAAATAGCGCCCGACGCGTGTAGCCGCGACGGGCGCTATTTCGAAGTTAGTGCCGCTACTTCGAAGTAGCGTGCACGTGTAGACACAGCTTCTCTGTCCAGGCATCAGGCATTCCCAGCTTGGGTCCTTCTGCCACTGCACCAAGATCATATGGCATTGTTCAGACAAGTGAGACAAATGCCCTTCATCATCATCATCAATAACTGTGGGCTCAGTGCCCGTTGGTGTCTGATGCCTCTCTCACTATTTCCTTCCATCTTTCCTTATCCAGTGCTTAGTTTCTGTAGACTAGCTCCGTAACAATCTACTACATCATCTATCCATTCTCTTTGGGGTGTGCCTCTCCTATTCGAACCCTCCATTATGCCGAATACTAGGGTCTTGATTTTTCATTCGTCGTCCATTCTGCAAATATGTCCAAATAGTTGTAGCTTCCGTTTCATAACCTGCTGTAAAGTTCTCTTTCGGCTGTATCTTCCTATATAATTCCTCATTGGTGACCTTCTGCATCCATCCTATTCTCAGAATCTTTCTATAACAACTCCTTTTGAATGCCAATATTCTTCTTTTTGAATCTTTCTTTATCACCCATGTCTCACAGCCGTATAGCATGCTGCTGAGTACACACGTTTTCAAGACACCCAGCTTCGTTCTTAAGCTAATTGCTTTGCTTTTCCAGATCTTATCCATTGCCTTCAAACTCGCTCTTGCTTTCACTATTCTAGTCACTATTTCCTTCTTACAGTCTAGATCATAGGTTATGTTGCTCCCCAGATATGTGAACTTCTCTACATTTTCTAGTTCAATACCGTCGACACTGATCTGACACTGACAAATGCCCTTGGAGGGCCAAAACCCTGGTCCTTCACTCCCCAAACCATGATCTTCGTGGCCTCTCTGAAAGCAGAACTTTCTTTGCTGATAGTGACGCTGTGTTGCCCAATACTGCTTAACCCGCAGGGCACACAAGAAACATGACACAAACAGCTCATGCCCATAGCGGTGTTACTCACAGCACAGACTGCTATTCAAACCTCCACTTACACAGAGGCGCAGCATTATAGCCACTTCAGCACAAAACCCTGATGTCTCCTTAGACTGCTGCAGACCCATAAAGTACGTGTATCACTGAACTTAGATCACCTCTACTGACTGCAGCTATGATCCAGTTCTTCTCACTGACACCTTTATAGGGCCATTGGCTTTAATGGAGTTATTCCTGACTTACACTGGCAAGGAAAATCAGGACTGTGTAGCACTATGCTGCATGCCCATCATTAGTTGCACAGTAGCTATTAGCATCCATGGGAAGTACGCGGGGGGCAGGGAGGGGAAGCCGCCTTGAGTTTCCGCTGGAGAAGATGGTGTCCTGCACCCACGAGTTTCATCTAAAAATCAGTGACCCCAGTAGAGGGCTGGCACCCAAAGAATTCTGCTGGTCCCACTTCATGCTGACATAAGATTATCTTTCTGATTTCTGCTGACCTATCAGACAGTAGCTGTGAGACCAGGTACTGTGCTACAGGCAAGTGCCCTCAGAAGCAAAGGGATGGCTGCAAAGGGACCTTTGAATAATTCAACAATCAATGCACCATTAGCCGGCTCATCCTGTAAGTTTGATAGCTGAGCCACTGTTGAAGGGAGTGGGGGAGGGGTGAGTCAGGCTGTAGACTAGATTTCTCCCTTGGCTTAAAGGTACTGTCACTACTTTGGGGAGCAAAAATAATTATCAGGATCCCTCCTGGGGAGAGTAGAGTTGCGGGGACAGTTTGGGCCTGCCCTGAAACAGTTCAAATCCCATTCAGCTGTGAATTTGGTTCCAGGTCTACTCACAGTAGTTTGCAGTTGTCTGCTTTGGATTTTGGTACTCCCTCGCTGACTTTGTATATCAGGAGTACAAAAGTACGCTGCAATGGATCATTTCATTTGTCTACATCTCCCATTTGGTGCAGAGCAGAATTAATACCAAGGAGGAATGATTTAATCCTGCAAAGCCCTGTGTCTTTATAAGCAGACTAAGCAGGTTTCACATAAGCATCTCGAACCTAGACAACATGATGCCCAAAAACATTCTTTAAGTCCAGCACAAAAGGTAGATGGAGCTGGGCTCAATTGTTAGGGATAATCAGATGCTAAGGAGGAACAGGAAAATAGGAGATGAAGCTAATTAGTCACACCCCTGAATGCAGCTCTGAATGCAAACGGAGACAGGACAAGGGAAACATCATGTTTAGGAGGTGATAGGGTATAACAGTGCAACATGCATAACACAGAACCCTTGGAGCTGTATCATGACTAGGAGAGGTAGAGATGTCAGGAAAGGTGAAGAACAATAACATCCCATTTGGTCAGTGATCACTCACACACTGGAAAGCCACTGTCCCAGGACTAGGCCTCATGCAAGCTTGGGCAGTAACTGAACCATGCAGTTCAATTGGTATTCTGGGGAATTCCTAACAAATGCAGGAATAGGGGATTGATTAGTTTTTAACTTTGTGTCAGGGATGCGGGGAGAAGCAGTAGAATGAAACATCCAAGGAGACAAGAGACAAGATAGCCAGAGAGACACTTGTTTCTTGACCCTGAGAAAAGCTAAGAGAAAGAGATCTGTGTAAAATGCTACATAAGAGGCTTAAAACTGTAAGCCAAGACATTGTCTCCAACACTTTCATTCCTCTGTGTTCGTTGTTCTACAGATAAACAGACTGCATCAAAAACATGCTTGACTCCATCATTCGTTTCTCCTCCTAATAGAAACAATCCTCAAGACACTGAATTTTGACCAACCACTTAGGTCAAAAAGGGGTAACATTAGGATTAATTGGATTTTCTTTCTGTGGGCCATTTAAGTCAGACAACCTTGTGACCTTTTGGAGAAAACTGATCCAACCCTGACACCCTGGCTTGGGATACCTCCCTAAAATATGCTACCACATATACAATGGCTCTGGCTTATGGCTGAGAAGTTCTGTGGACTGTAGCTGGTTGGAAAACAGTGAGTGTTCTTTATGAAAAAATGTCTCTGAAATTTTGAATGTTTGAAAAATGCCATACCATTGTGTAAAACTCATGGGGAGGAGGGAAAGCTGCAACAACAAAAATGGAAAGTTTTTCCATAAAAAATCTGAAAAATATTTCTCCCAACTCCATAAGCACTGATAGTAACAGTGAACTAAAAGATGACCTGTCCCTGTCCTAGCCTACTTACAGAACCTTTTCCATGTTTTCATCACTAGTGGATATTAGCACCTTCCAGTAGTACCCTCAAGGACATGACTTCACATTTTGCCACAAGTACTTCATTTTCTCTCCCATCCTTCTCCCTGGGGGAGAACAGTGAATGTAGGGAAATGTTTTCTTTTGGTAGGGTTTGGGTTGTGGAGATTTTTTAAAATCTCTATGCTGTTCTGTGTCTGTGTTACAGAAGGCAAGTTGAAGAAAGGTATCTGGCTGTTACGATGGAAGGTGATGAGATAGATGACGTTATCTAGGGGTACACTACCCAGAATATTGACCCAGTCAGGGTCGATCTTCCGGTGTTCAATTTCACACACCTAATGGGGATGTGCAAAATTGAACCATCAAGGGTTAACAGTCCACCCCTGTACTTCTCAGTCTCAGGAGGAGTAAGGAAGGTCGATGGGAGAGTTTCTCTCTTTGACCTCCTCAGTGAGGATAGCCAGGTGAGTCGACTGTAAATAAGTAGATTCCAGCTATGCAATTGCTGTAGCTGGAATTGCATATCTACAATCGACTTTAAGATCTAGTGTAGACCTGGCCTAGTTTTCATGGGAGTTTGTTCTGCAGCTTCAGACTGGCCCTTAAGAAAGCTCTTACCTCCTACACAGATAAGCTTAATCCTCATGGCAGAGTCCTTTGACTCTGTAATAAGTTAGTAGCACACTTCCAGCTCCCTGCCCATGAATAACCCAGTCATTACTGTACAGGCTGCTTGTCCTGAAAGAATAATAAAAATAAACCCACCTGATAAACCTACTTATCTGAGCGGAGTGTGAAATGAAGAGGATCTGGTTTGATTCAATTCCCGAAAGATCAGATCTAAGTTATTCTGCATGAGTTCCACATATATGGCATGGTCGTGTGGGTAAAACTGGTCAATTTTTTCATTATATTTTTTATTCAATGGGAAATGCAGATTTGTCAAAGTCAAAAATGTTTCACAGAGACAGTTCAATTTCATTTTCTTCACAAAAAGTGGGAAAAAACTAAAACATCTCTGCAAAACAAAATGTTTCATGTTATTTCAAATATACCCACCCCATCCCTTCAAAAATCAAAATTTTCTGGAAAAAATTGAAAGCATTGGCAAATGAAATTTAATGTGGGTAAGTGTAAGGTAATACACATTGGGAAAAATAACCCCAATCATACATACAATGTGATGGGGGCAAATTTAGATACAACAGATCAAGAAAGGGATCTTGGAATTATAGTGGATAGTTCTCTGAAAACATCCACGCAGTGTGCAGCAGCAGTCAGTAAAGCAAATAGGATGTTAGGAATTATTAAAAACGGGATAGAGAATAAGATGAAGATATCATACTTCCCCTATATAAAACTATGGTACGCCCACATCTTGAGTATTGCGTGCAGATGTGGTCTCCCCACCTCAAAAAAGATATACTGGAATTAGAAAAAGTTCAGAAAAGGGCAACTAAAATGATCAAGGATCTGGAAAGGGTCCCATATGAGGAGAGGCTAGAGAGACTGGGACTTTTCAGTCTAGAAAAGAGGAGACAGAGGGGTGATATGATAGAGGTATATAAAATCATGAATGGTGGGGAGAAAGTGAATATTGAAAAGTTATTTACTTGTTCCCATAATATAAGAACTAGAGGACACCAAATGAAATTAATGGGTAGTAGGTTCAAAACTAATAAAAGAAAATTTTTCTTCACACAGCGTACAGTCAACCTGTGGAACTCCTTGCCGGAGGAGGCTGTGAAGGCCAGCACTCTAACAGAGTTTAAAATAGAGCTTGATAAATTTTTGGAGGTTAGGTCCATAAATGGCTATTAGCCAAGGGTAAAGTATGGTGCCCCTAGCCTTTACTCAAAGGCTGGAGACAGATGCAGGAGACAAATCGCTTGATCATTGTCTTCGGTTCACCTCCTCTGGGGCACCTGGCACTGGCCACTGTCGGCAGACAGGATACTGGGCTGGATGGACCTTTGGTCGGACCCAGTATGGCCATTCTTATGTTCTTATGTTATGTTCATTTTAGATAGTCTGAAACTATTGTTTTAGTTTTTTTCAGAAATAAAATTTAATTTGTGATTAGCTGTAAGATCTTATTTTCTTAGAGGTGACCTCTAAATATGTTTCATATTTTTAGTTTATGAGATTTGTAATCCTGATGATCCACTCTGCTTTACTTTTTTTCAGAAAGTTATTTATGATTTTTAAGGCCTAATCTATGCAATATTTGAACTAGTATTACTATGTTGGTTACAGGTGTGGTTTTTTTCCTTTTACATACATAATTATACTGATATAACCTCAAATATGGACACAGCTATACTGGTCTAGAACATAAGAATGGCCATATTGGTCTTACCAATGATCCATCTAGCCCAGTTCCCTGTCTTCTGACAATGGCTGGTGCTGGATTTTTCAGAGAGAATCAACAGAACACAGCAATTTATCGAGAGATCTGTCCCCTATTGTCCAGTCCCAGCTTCTAGCAGTCAGAGATTAGGAAACCCAGAGTGTGGTGATGTGTTCCTGACCATCTTGGCTCATAGCAAGTAATTAACCTATCTTCCGTGAACTTCTCAAATTCTTTCTGGAATGATATAAAGATATTACTATTAACTATACACACATTAATAATGGTATGACTGTACCCACACTATAGGGGGTTGTAACTCTACTTCATAATACTGCAAACTTCATAATACTTCATAATACTGCAAACTAAAATCATAAAAATCACATAATACTATGAAGTGGGTCTGTCCCAGGAAAGCTCATTACCTAATAAATCATTTTGTTAGTCTTTAAAGTGCTAGAGGAGTGTGGTTTTGTTTTGTTGGCTTACAGACTAACATGGCTACCTCTCTGTTACTATTCTACTGATACAGTGTTAGTACTACACTGGTACACAGCCTCAAAATCCAGTTAGTCTGTAGTTTCACAAAAAGCAAGCAGTCCTGTAGCACCTGAAAGACTAACAGTGCAGAACAATGTGTAGATAAGGCCTAATATTTAAAATACTGGCTCCATTTTATGAACAAAAATAACCCAAAACAAAACATAAAAGACAAGTGAGTAAAAGTTAAACTGCCCTTCAGTAAAAGAAAACAGAAACAAAAACTATTATTTGCATGCTAAGTAAATACAAACAGCACTGACTCTGTCATATTCTCTTTAATTATACATTGATGCATTGCTGTGGTTACTGCAGGTGTGGGGAGGGGGGAAAACTCACAGACTAGTAAAGGTCAAATTATAGTTCATTAATTAACATGTCCCTGGGGGCTGAGATGTCACTGCTTACAAAAGTGAACCTACATGACCTCTGAGGACCAAAGGGGTGTGTTCAAAAGGCAAAGTGTGCACCATCAGGACACAGAAACCAGAAGTCAAACAAATGGAGCAAAAAATGTATCTTCTCAATATGATTTGAAACACAGTCTCAAGATTTTGGGGGAGGGAGACTTGGCTCATGACCCTTGAACTGTCAGGGCTGGTAATACATGTTTATTTATGAGGACTGTGAGACAAAATCCAAAAGACCTTCCAAACAAAAGGAAGAAGTATACAGAAGAGCTCCCAATTGAGAGTTCTTTGCCAGTTGCCTGACCTCTGCTGAGAAAGCCTCCTCTCTCATCCTGCTTGAAGAATCTCCCCAAATTATTTGTGGTTTGTTCCTGGAGGCCAGAAATGGAAAGCAACCAATCAGCTCTGTGAGCTATTCTGAAGTAGAATGCCAGCAGTGCCCTCTGTTGAGTATATTTAAAATGACAATGCAGTAGGAAGCCCAAGATGCTGTTTCTTGGAGATTTTTCACTGGACTTTAATTTGACTATCAAATTAGTGACGCCTGAAGAGAGTGACTGGGAACAGAGAAGTAGCTGGGTTAGTCTGTATTCTAACAAAACAAATCAGCAGTCATGTAGCACTTTAAAGACTAGCAAAATGATTCATTAGGTGAGATGAGCAGGAAATTAATCCCAAATGTTCACACTATGATAAGATGGCAGAAAGGCTTTGACAGACTGTAGGGAATTAAGAAAAGAGCAAATGGGTAGGTAGGAGGCATTTACAAAGAAAAATTAAAAGAATTAAATTGGTAGGTGAGTTAGCTAATGGCTGCAGGGGATGGAGAGGACATACAAAGGAGTGGAATTGTTTAGGGAGGTTCCAGAAGGTATAGAGAGGAGTCATCATCATCATAATCAACAACCATGGGCTCAATGTCCTTCCATCTTTTCCTCTCCAGCGTGGAGTGTCTTAGTTTCTGTAGACTAGCCCCACGCCAATCCACTATATCATCTACCCATTCTCTGTGGGGTCTGCTTCTCCTATTCAAACCATCCATTATGTCGAATATCAGGGTCTTGACTTTTCGCTCGTTGTTCATTCTGCAGATATGCCCGAATAGCTGTAACTTACGTTGTGTAACCTTCTGCAGTAGGCTCTCTTTTGTCTGTATTTTCCTATATAATTCCTCGTTGGTGACCTTCTGCATGCATCCTATTCTCAGGATCTTTCTATAACAACTCCTCTCGAATGCCAATATTCTTCTCTTTGAATCTTTCCTTATCACCCATGTCTCACATCCATACAACCTGGTGCTGAATACATACGTTTTCAAGATGCTCAGCTTCGTTCCTAAACTTATCACTCTGCTTTTCCAGATCTTATCCATTGCCTTCAAACTCACTCTTGCTTTCACTATTGTAATCGCTATTTCCTTCTTACAATCTAGATCAGACGTCATGTTGCTACCCAGATATATGAACTTCTCTATATTCTCTAGTTCCATCTCATCTACACTGATTTTCCTTCCTATTTCCTTATCTACAACTATGATTATCTTCGTTTTATCAATGTTCATAATCTGCCCATACCGCTTCCCTTTTTCATTTAGCACCTGCACCAATCTTGCTAGTTTCTCTTCATCTTCTTCTATGTTAATTATATCATCCATGAGCCTCAAGTTGTTAATTCTCATCCTATGCCCTGATATCCCTTCTACTTCTGCCTTGATTGTGTTCATTGCTTGGAGTAGTTGCTATTATTTGCATTGCAGTAGCCTTAGAAATCCCAGCCAAGATGGGTGTTTATGTGTATAGGACATACACAAAGGAAGAGTGCATCCCTTCCTAAAGAGCTTTCAAATTTAGGCTGGTTTTCAAATAACTATACTCGGAGCCCCTTCCAACAGCACTAGTCATGAAAATCTTGGCCTAAATAGGCAAGACTTTTATCTTGGCTAGTAATCTGAACAGAATTGAACATGCATCTGAATATCATCCAGAGTTACACTAGCTAGAAGAAAAAACCTGTAAGGACCATTAGCTGTTATGGCTTTGGGAGGGAAGCCAACTGTTAGCTGGTTGGGGTTATGATGCTATTTCCCCTATGGACAATTTATTAGGTAGCTGCCACTAGGTGGGTTTTATTGATCTTCTGAATTACCAGGAATGGGTCACTGCTGGAGAGAGAATATCTGACCAGGTGGGCAATGGAGCTAATCTGGTATAGTAATTCCTTTGTTGCTATGTAAATGATTTGGAGTGCTGGCTCTCTCTTTGTTCTGCATTTGTACAGAGTGTAGAACAGTAGGGTCACTGGAGCTCTTACCTGCCATTGAAGTAAACATTATGTAAAGTAAGATGTATTCTTGTGCCGAATGTCTCTCATCTGTAGCCTTGACAGGAGTATATAAAATGAGCTTAACTCAGTTCTGAGGATGCCAGTGCAAGAATGGCGTCCTCTCCGCATACTAATTGAAAAGACACATCTCAGTCTGTTTCCATAGACCAGTTGCCAATAGCTCTCAGCACATAATAGAACAGCAGCATGTAAACATGGTTAATTGCCTCTCATGGCTCTCTTTGGACATGAGCACTGTCCAATGGCAGGTGTCTAGTCCTGGACTGCAGCAGATTTATGAGGTTGCCATGCAGTAAAACACCATTATAGAGTGATTTGCAGATCATAAAATTGCCAGCATGTGACCTGCAGAGTCATTTCCAGCAGTGGGTCTGGCAATGAAGTGAACGGCCCCATCCTCAGAGCAGCACAAAAATCAGTCACATTCCATTCATGCTGGCTGCACAGAAGGCTCCTGAGGTGAGAGATGGAAAACGCTGGCTGGATTCTGTCCCCGCCGAAGTCAATCAATGGGAGTCCTGCCAGTGACGTCAGTGGAGCAGCGTTCGTCTCTCTCCTCTTTTGCCCCAGAAAGCCAATATTCTTTTCCTTGAGGCCCAGCGCAAGTGACTTTTGGGGAAGGGAGGCCAGAATCATCCCCCACAGGCTGAAGAACAGGAGTGGCACGCGACTCCAATAAAACATCAGGAGTAGCCTCTGAAGACCTACCGCCCCACCTGTCCTCCAGCAGAAGAAACAGCAGGAGATAAGCACAGGAATGGATTTCACACTCCCTTCTTGCAAAGGTCCCTCTCATTTTTTCCATCCCTGGGCAGAATAAATGTTGCTATGTGCACTGAGGCATGTGTGGATGTGCACCTCCAGGAGAAACACACACTGCTGGCTCTGAGCGCTCTGCTAATCAGCTGGGTGGCATTTGAATCTCTGCTGGTTGGCTGTCCAGGTGCTCAGCTTACAGGGAACATTGTCTTTTCACATCCCGTCTTACCTGTATGTCCCTTCCCTGGCAGGAATGAATCCCTTTGTGGACCTGAAATTTACACAGGACGTCATGGCTTCAGATCTTGAGCTGAGTGCCATTGAAGTCAAAGTTTCCCAGAGTGCTGACTTCTCAGTCTTACTCTCTTCTTGAGCAGCAGTTGCCAGAGCAAAGGAGATTGATATCAACAGCAGAGGAAGAGACGGGATATGTCTCAAATATCTCACTCTCAAGTTTGCTGGAAAACCAAACTTACAAGTGGGTCCTGTATTGTAATCATAGAATCACAGGGCTGGAAGGAATTGCAGGTGGTCATCGAGTACAGCCCCCTGCCTAAAGCAGGATCAACCCCAACTAAGTCATCCCAGCCAGGACTTTGTCAAGTTGGGACTTAAAAACCTCTAGGGATGGAGATTCCACCACCTCTCTAGGTAACACATTCCGGTGCTTCACCACCCTCCTGCTGAAATAGTTTTTCCTAATATCCAACTTATACCTCTCCTTCTGCAACTTCAGACCATTATTCCTTGTTCTGCCATCTGTCACTACTGAGAACAGCCTCTCTCCATCCTCTTTAGAGCTCCGCTTTAGGAAGTTGAAGGCTGCTATTAAATCACCCCTCAGTCTTCTCTTCCCGCAAACTAAACAAGCCCAAATCTCTCAGCCTCTCCTCATAGGTCATGTGCTCCAGCCCCTTAATCATTTTTGTTGCCCTCCGCTGAACCTGCTCCAGCACATTCACATTCTTTCTATACTGGGAGGCCCAAAACTGGATGGAGTACTCTTGATGTGGCCTCACCAGCGCCAAATAGATAGGAACAACAACTTCTCTAGATCTACTCAAGATGCTCCTACTAATGCACCTCAATATGCCGTTAGCCTTCTTGGCTACAAGGGTACACTGTTTACTCATATCTGGCCTTTTATCCACCATAATCCCGAGGTCCCTTTCCATCGTACTGCTGCTGAGCCAGTTGGTCCCCAGCCTATAACAATGCTTGCGATTCTTTCGCCCCAAGTGCAGGACTCTACACCTCTCGTTGGAGCCTTTTGGCCCAATCCTCCAATTTATCCAGGTCACTCTGGATCCTATCTCTACACTCCAACATATCTATCTTTCCCCCTAGCTTGGCATCATCTGCAAACTTGCTGAGGGTGCAATCCAGTCCCTCATCCAGGTCATCAATAAAGATGTTGAACAACACCAGCACCAAAAATGAGCCTTGGGGCACTCCATTTGAAACCTACTGCCATCCAGATATTGAGCCACTGACCACTACCCATTAGGCACGACCGTCAAGCCAGCTTTCTATCCATCTTATAGTTCGTGTGTCCAATCCATGCTTCCTTAACTTAAGGGCAAGAATGGTCTGGGAGACTGTATCAAAAGCTTTGCTGAAGTAAAGGTATATCACATCCACTGACTTCCCCATGTCCACAGAGCATGTTAACTCATCATAAAAACTAATCAAATTGGCCAGGCGTGACTTGCCCTTGGTGAATCCATGTTGACTACTTTTGATCACTTTCCCCTCTTCCAAGTGCTCCAAAATGGATTCCTTGAGGATCCCCTCCATTATTTTCCTAGGGATTGAGGTAAGGCTGACTGGTCTATAGTTCCCTGCTTTGTGTTTCTTTACTTTTTTAAAGATGGGCACTACATTTACCTTTTTCCAATCATCTGGGATCTCTCCTGATCTCCAAGAGTCTTCAAAGACAATGGCCAAAGGCTCAGCAGTGATTTCTGCAAATTCCCTCAGTACACTTGGGTGCATTAAATCCACACCCATGGATTTGTGTACATCTAGTTTTTTTTAAGTAGCTCTTAACTCACTCCTTCCCCACCAAGGGCTGGTCTCACCTTTCCATACTGCATTGTCTAGAACCGTAGTGTGGGAGCTGTCCTTGTCCACGAAGACTGAGGCAAAAAAAAAAAAAAGCATTGAGTACTTCAGCTTTTCTTACATCATCTGTCATAGGTTACCTCTCTGATCCAGTAATGGCCCCACATGTTCCCTGATAACCCTCTTATTGTTAACATGCCTGTAGAAACTCTTTTTGTTACCCTTCGCATCCCTTGCCAGCTGCAGTTCCAATTGTGCCTTTCCTGTCCTGATTACTGCCTGGCATTTTCCAGCCATATGTTTATACTCCTCCTTAGTCAGCTGTCCACATTTCCATTTCTTATACACATCCTTTTTGAGTTTAAGCTGCCCAAGGATTTCCCTGTTAAGCCAAGCTGGTTGCCTACCATATTTGCGTTTCTTACTATGCAGTGGGATGGTTTGCTCCAGTGCTTTCAGTAAGACTTCTTTAAAATACTGCCAGTTCTCCTGAACTCTTTTCCCCTTTATCTTCATTTCCCAAGGGATCCTGCCCATCAGTTCTCTCAGGGAATTGAAGTCTGATCTTTAGAAAGCAAGGGTAAACAACCTTGGTAAAGCCTCAAACTGAGTCTGTTCTGGTCTGGCTATGGTCTGAAGAAGCGGGTCTGTCCCACAAAAGCTCACCTAATAAACCATTTTGCTAGTCTTTAAAGTGCTACTTGACTGCTTTTTGTTTTGATCATTTCTATTGCTTCTGCCACTAAGTTTAACCCAAAGACACTCAGCTGGCTTTTCTCCCTCTTTATACTGAGGCTCTGAGCTATCATACTGCTCCCTCACATATAGAGCGCAACTCCTCCTCCTTTTCTCCCCGCCTGTCCTTCCTAAACAGTTTATATCCATTCATGACTGTGCTCCAGTTACATGGGTCGTCCCACCAAGTCTCCATTATTCCAACCACCTCATACTTCTTTGACTATAACAGGGCCTCTAACTCCTTCTGTTTGTTTCCCAGGCTTCTTGTATTTGTGTACAAGCGCCGTAGAGCAGTGGCTGATTGTCCTACTTTCTCCTCTTCACCCAGGAATCCTACTTTGTTATTTTCTATTCCTTCCCCACTTACCTCAGGTCTTGCATCACCGTTCCCCGACAAACCTAGTTTAAAGCCTTCCTCACCAGGTTTGCAGGCCTGCCTGCAAAGATGCTCTTTCCTGTCTTGGTTAGATGTATCCCATTTCTTCCCATCAATCCTTGTTCACAAAACAGAATCCCATGGTCGAAGAAACCAAATCCTTCTCTGCGACACCACCTACGCAACCATGCATTTACCTCGGTTACTTGAAAATCCCTACCTGTACCCCTTCCTTCCACAATACTAACGCAATTTGCAGCAGAGTTACTATTGTTTACTCAGCCACTAGTTTAGTAGAATAATTAATTCTTTTTAAAATATATATACTTATCTCCAGCTAATTGTCTAGGTCAGTGATTCCCAAACTGTGGGCATGAGGAGTTTCTGGGGGTTGGGGTCAGGGTTTTGGCAATGAGAAAAAAATAAATGTTTAATGTCAAATTCAGCTGAAATACTCATTTTTTAACTGCACTTAAACATTTCATCTGTAAGCACCCATCAGAATTGTTAATCCTTTCCAAATATTTTTAAAAAATTAGAGTGTTTAGATTTCAACATTTGTGAGCATTATTCATCACAAATTTTAGTTTCTGATAACACATTGAAGCATCCTAAATTACTGAACTTCCAGAGGACATAAAAAGACAAGTTTTGGAAATAAAAGCATCAGGGTTTTTTGCTATTCATTGCAACACCACTGATAAAGGTCAATGCTGTCAGTTTCTCCTCTATTCTCAATTTGTGGATGATGAGGCTATGAAAGAAGAAACGTTTTAGTCAAAAGCACTGGAGATCACAGCAAAGACTTCTGAAAGTTTCTGACTTTTTTCAAGAAAACTATCAGAGCTTTAGCTGTGTTAGTCTGAATCTGCAAAAACAATTAGAGGTCCTGTGGCACCTTAGAGACTAACAGATTTATTGGAGCATTAGGTTTCCTGGGCAAAGATGATGCCGATTTACATAGGCTGACTACTTGGCTCCAAATATTTTGCAAAATTTATGAAAATGCATGTTTTTTTAAGCATTTCCATGTTGAACTTTTGCAGAGTGCAATCTGTCATGGAATTCTGAAACTATTCCCAAGCTAACTGGCTTGTGGGTATGACTCTAGTTTTAGTTGCTGCTGAGAACACAATACAACCAACAGTGATCTAAGAAGAGAGCGTACAAAACCCAACAAGGAACAGCTTCCAGATGTTTTCCTATTATTCACAATGGAGTGAACAAAAGACAGAAGTGCTCAGACCCTGGGATGTCTTTGTACAAAGGAAAGATGGTTTAGTCTGTGAGGTAGCTGTAGGATTGGCTACACCAGGGGAACAGAAATACAGAGTCCGGATTTGCTGTTGCCTTCTATCTTGTGTAGCCGTTTACCCCAGTGCCACGTGGTGTGAAACATTATCACATCAGACTACCACTAGCAGTGTTTCATACCCCTTCATGCTGTCTGAGTGCACGCTGTGCAAGTCACAGGACAATCAGGGCTTTGCAATATTTCCCTGGCTCTGACACAGACAAGCTGCTCCACCCATGGCAAGCCACTTAACAACCCTGTGCACTTCAATGCCCTTTAAGTCTGGGATACTGATATTTCCCTGTCCTGGGAAGTATGGAAGTGCTAAGTAGTCAGTACCATTAATGATCTCAGAGCCCACAGCTGGATGCAATTAGAATGAAGGAAAATACACACAGTGAGCAGATCTATCTAGTAGGGGATTGTTGAGGAAACAGGAGAAGGATTACAGCTCTTCTATCTTTCACCAAACCCCACTCTAGCAAGGTATTTCTTAATGTGAGAGCATTCATCTGGCTCCCTGACACCTGGTCCTGTGGAGCTCAAAATTCAACAAAGGCTTTTCCTTTACTTCACCATTATGCAAATAGATGCCAGGTTGCAGACTAGTGCCAGGCAGTGCCTGAAGACATAAGATGTATCAGCAGATAGGAATAAGGGGATTTCAAAGTTTCTGGGGTCCTTTTGAAAAGGACCCCTCTCTGGGCGAGCTGCGCAGGAGCAAAATGTGGCAATTTTGGGCTACGTCTACACGTGCACCCAACTTCGAAATAGCTTATTTCGACGTTGCGACATCGAAATAGGCTATTTCGATGAATAACGTCTACACGTCCTCCAGGGCTGGCAACGTCGATGTTCAACCCAACATCGAAATAGGCACAGCGAGGGAACGTCTACACGCCAAAGTAGCACACATCGAAATAAGGGAGCCAGGCACAGCTGCAGACAGGGTCACGGGGCGGACTCAACAGCAAGTCGCTCCCTTAAAGGGCCCCTCCCAGACACACTTTCATTAAACAGTGCAAGATACACAGAGCCAACAACTAGTTGCAGACCCTGTATATGCAGCACGGACCCCCAGCTGCAGCAGCAGCAGCCAGAAGCCCTGGGCTAAGGGCTGCTGCCCACGGTGACCACAGAGCCCCGCAAGGGCTGGAGAGAGAGTATCTCTCAACCCCCCAGCTGATGGCCGCCATGGAGGACCCCGCTATTTCGATGTTGCGGGACGCGGATCGTCTACACGTCCCTACTTCGATGTTGAACGTCGAAGTAGGGCGCTATTCCCATCCCCTCATGGGGTTAGCGACTTCGATGTCTCGCCGCCTAACGTCGATTTCAACTTCGAAATAGCGCCCAACACGTGTAGACGTGACGGGCGCTATTTCGAAGTTACTGCCGCTACTTCGAAGTAGCGTGCACGTGTAGACGCAGCTTTGAAGTGCCACGGCTGGCAGCATGCTAATGAGGTGCCTCATTAGTAATTCCAGCACCTCATTAGTAATCTTCGAAATGGCCATTTGCATGGCCTTTTCAGAGATTTGGGCTAGCATAGACATGGCCAAAGAGAAAGAAGAAATATGGTTCTGTGGTTAGGGTGCCAGCCAGGCATTTGGGACTCCCAATTCCCTGCTCTGCCATAGACGTCTTGTGTGACCTTGGGCAAGTCACTTATGCTCTCTGTGCCTTAGGGTCCATCTACTGTGAATATAAATCCCCAAGCAGTACTTCTCAGAGCCTGGGTCAACAAACTTGGGCTTATGGGGCTCATACTTCATGGTTAAATAGAGCAGTGTAGCCATTCCTGCTCTGGCTCTCAGACCTTCTTCCCCCCCTGGTATTTTTAGTCATTTAAGTCAAGCCCCGAGTCAGTTGCCCTGGGCTCCAAGACTCTTTTGGCAGTGCAGACACACCCAGAGTTTCCCATCTGTGAAATGAGGAAAAGAGCAGCACCTTACCCCACAGGGCAAGTAAACCCATGGAAGATGCTCAGGTGTAACAGTCATGGGAGTCATAGAGGTACTTGCAGATTTATTATTATGAATAATAGAGTATTAACTGAGAATTCAAGCCTCAGCTAAGTGCTGTACAGATACTTATTTAAAAGACATTTCTTGCCCAAAGAATGTGTAATCTAACCTCTAACAAAACTAATCAATCCCAGGATGACGAGCTCATGGGCAGACGGAATCCCATATATTTCCTGTATCATAATCTACCAAGAACCAAGAGTGGGAAAGTTACAGACAACACCATATAAAAGGAAGAAGACATTCAAACCTGGCTTGAAATTGCTCACCAGGTTTTTCTCATGCATCATACAATTCATAATCCTCCATCACCATAAGAACAACTCCCCAGCCTGCAGCTTTTCATTCTGCACACCACTATCCCTGCTTTTTAATTGCCCCATAAATTTGATGGAAAAGATTTCATGCTGGAGGTGGGGGCTTTTAAAGTGTCACATACCTCAAGAGCTGCAGCTAATGAATGGCTCCCAATGATTCACATTTCAATCTATATGCAAATGTGCCCTCTGCTTGGCTCATGCTGCTCTTTCCATCACAGCATTACTGCTATCCAGGGAAGCTTCAGACTCATAGATCACACAGGTACAAGACATAAATGGGAGAAGACTTAATGAATTCTGTATTTATGAGGAAGTGAATATAAGCAGTGGGCTTATGTCTTTGTTTTTATAATACCATGATCACAAATCAGTCCCAGGAAGGCTTACACTAATGCTTGCTTTATTTTTTCCTCCCTGCTATCAAAATATACACAGCAGTCAATCACTTCAAGATGCCAAGTCCAATGCACGTTATCCAATATTATACAGGAACTGCATAAGGCACATCAGCCACGAGTGAGAATGTTGGCTGCTGAGCATGTCTTGGGCAGGTTTAGAAATGGATTGTAAGATTTCGATAGAGGTCTCTTCCACTTCCATCTAAGAGAAGGCAAGGGTACAAAAACCAAGAGCACTGGATTAATCCTGCCTATACAATGTATAAACAAGGCTGGGCCAGTGAGACAGTGTTCGGTAATGGATCATGTATAGGCTGGGGGATGAGCTGAACCAGTGCTAAGGCATGCAGGGGTCAGCAACCTTTCCAAGGTGGAGTACCGAAATTTGACCTTTTGACCTCTGTGTACGGTCCAAGTGCGGCTGATACTTCTTAAAGTCACTAAGAGTCCTACTTACAACAGCTTCCTTAATAAATAAAGAAAGATGCAGAGCTTTACTATTTAGGTGGTGGTTAGTAGCTTTAGGAAAATTACAAAAGATGTATATAAGCAAATAATACATGTATGCAGGGGCAAGATTAGAAAGGCCAAGGCACAGAATGAGCTCAAACTAGCTAGAGACATAAAGGGTAACAAGAAGTCATTCTGTAAATATTTTAGAAGCAAGAGGAAGACCAAGGACAGGGTAGGTCCACTAATCAGTGAGGTGGGAGAAACCATATCAGGAAATTTGGAAATGGCAGAGGTGCTTAATGACTTCTTTGTTTTGGTCCTCACCAAGAAGGCTGATGCAGAAATGCCTAACATAATGCATGCTAGTGTGAAGTAGGTAGGTATAGAGGATAAAATGCATAAAGAACAAGTTAAAAATTACTTAGAAAAATTAGATGTGGTCAAGTCACCAAGACCTGATGAAATGCATCCTAGAATACTTAAGAAGCTGATAGAGGAGCTTTCTGAGCTTTTAGCTATGATCTTTGAAAAATCTTGGAAGTTGGGAGAGATTCCAGAAAAGCAAACATAGTGCCCATCTATAAAAGGGAAAAAAAGAACAACCCAAGAAACTACACACTTGTCAATTTAACTTCTGTGCCAGGAAAGATAATGGAGCAAATAATTAAGGAATTCATCTGCAAACATCTAGAAGAAAATGAGGTTATAAGTAACAACAGGCATGGATTTGTAAAGAACAAATCATGCCAGACCAATCTGATAGCTTTTTTTTGACAGGATAACAAGTCTTGTGGATAAGGGAGAGGTGTGGATGTGGTATACTGAGACTTTAGTAAGGCATTTGACACAGTCTCACATGATCTTCTTACCAATAAACTAAGCGAATACAACTTAGATAGGGCCACTATAAGGTGGGTGCATAACTGGCTGGATAATTGTTCTCAGAGTGTAGTTGGTAATGGTTTGCAGCTGTGTTGGAAGGGCATACTAAGTGGGGTTCCGCAGGGATTTGTTTTGGGACCGGTTCTATTCAATATCTTCATCAATGACTTAGAAATTGGTATAGAGAGTGTGCTTATTAAGTTTGCAGATAATACCAAGCTGTGAGGGGCTGCAACTGCTTTGACGGATAGGCTCATAATTCAGAATGATCTGGACAAACTGGAGAAACAGTCTGAGGTAAACAGGATGAAGTTTAATAAGGACAAATGCAAAGTACTCCACTTAGGAAGAAACAATCAGCTTCATATCACAAGTTAAATATGAGTCAACAGTGTGATGCTGTTGCTTGCAAAAAAGGCAAACATGATTCTGGGATGTATTCATAGGAGTGTTGTGAGCAAGACACAGGGAACTGGATTCAATGGCCTCTTGAGGTCCCTTCCAGTTCTATGATTGTTCTATGATGCTATGCTGTCAGGAGAGGTGGACCTCAAATACCAGGAACCTGGCCTTAATGATGAAACTTCCACTACCATGGATGGCAAAAAACTTGTGGGAATTACCTTTTTGTGTGATTACAGCAAGATCTCAAATACCAGCAAGAAACCCCAGCAAGCTCTGGTTTAGGATCTGGCCCAGAACCAAAACTACAGGGAGGAAATCCAAATCCAGAGACTGAAAGCTCGACTCACTGAAATGTAAAAGGTCTGGGATAGTAGGATATGTTGCATTTCTCTATACCTGATACAACAAACTGAGATTGGGGTGGTAACAAAGAGGAAGCCATGCTAGTCTATACACTATCAAAACAAAAAGCAGTCAAGTAGCACTTTAAAGACTAGCAAAATGGTTTATTAGGTGAGCTTTCGTGGGACAGACCCACTTCTTCAGACCATAGCCAGACCAGAACAGACTCAATATTTAAGGCACAGAGAACCAAAAACAGAAAGCAAGGAGGACAAATCAGAAAAAGATAATCAAGGTGAGCAAATCAGAGAGTGGAGGGGTGGGGGGGAAGGTCAAGAATTAGATTGAGCCAAGTATGCAGACAAGTCCCTCTAGTGACTCAGAAAGTTCCCATCACGATTTAAACCATGTATTAATGTGCTGAATTTGAATATAAAAGCCAGCTCAGCTGTTTCTCTTTCCAAAACGGTGCGATAATTCCTTTTCAGTAACACACATACCTTTAGGTCATTGACAGAATGCCCCATTCCATTAAAATGTTGACTAACTGGTTTGTGGATCTGGAGTGTTTTGATGTCTGTTTTGTGCCCATTGACCCTTTGTTGGGTGGTTTGGTACTAATTGCAAGAAAAGAATGGCACCAGAGCCACGTCTACACATGAAGCCTACATCAAAGTAGCCTATTTCGATGTGGAGACATCGAAATAGTGTATTTCGATGAATAACGTCTACACGTCCTACAGGGCCGGCAACGTCGATGTTCAACATCGACGTTGCGCAGCACCACATCAAAATAGGCGCAGCGAGGGAACGTCTACACGCCAAAGTAGCACACATCGAAATAGGGGTGCCAGGCACAGCTGCAGACAGGGTCACAGGGCGGGCTAGCGCTTCTGGGGCAACAGCTAGCCGCTCCCTTAAAGGGCCCCTCCCAGACACACTCAGCCTGCACAGCATGCGGTCTGCAGAGCCATAGGCACGCAGACCTTGGGCGACGCAGTCATGGAACCCCAGCAGCAGCAGCAGCAGCCAGAGGTCCACCCAGCCGCCCCTACAGGAGCAGGGCTCGCCCTGCTCCATGTCATGCGGGAGGCAGCTGAGCACCTCCTTGCCACACAGAAGGAGCGGCCCGCAGGGGAGGAGGACTCAACCCCCAACCCTACAGCACCCCGATCCCTCCCACCCCCGCCTCACACACCACCGGCTGTGGAGCTACACCACCAGCACCGACTGGTGGGAGCGGCTGGTGCTTGGGGAGTGGGACGACGACCGCTGGCTCAGGAACTTTAGGATGAGCTGGCAGACATTTATGGAGCTATGCCAGTGGCTCACCCCTGCACTCAGGCACCAGGACACCGCCATGTGGCGTGCCCTCACAGTGGAGAAATGTGTTGGCATCGCTGTCTGGAAGCTGGCCACTCCAGACAGCTACCGATCTGTGGGACAGCAGTTTGGCGTCGGCAAGGCCACCGTCGGGGCTGTCCTCATGGAGGTAAGAGGACCCACGGGGGTGGGGGGGAGGCAGCCCTGGCAGGGCAGGGGGGCCCTGGCAGGGGAGGGGAGGGCAGGGGGGCCTGGGCAGGGCAGAGCAGGGGAGGGCAGGGGGGCCCTGGCAGGGGAGGGCCACGCACACCCTGCTCACCCCTCATTGGTGCTCTCCCATGTGCCTCCCCTGCAGGTCGTGCGCGCCATCAACGCCATGCTCCTCCACAGGCTCGTGAGGCTGGGCGACCCAGATGCCACCATCGCGGGCTTTGCCACCCTGGGCTTCCCCAGTTGCTTCGGGGCTCTGGATGGGACTCACATCCCCATCCGCGCCCCGGTGCACAGTGGAGGATGCTACATAAACCGCAAGGGCTACCACTCAGTGGTCCTCCAGGCCTTGGTGGACAGCCGGTGCCGTTTCCAGGACATTTATGTGGGAGGGCCTGGCAGCACCCACGACGCCCGGGTTTTCCGGAACTCGGGCCTGTGCCGCCGGCTGGAGGCGGGGACCTACATCCCCCAGCGGGAGATCCCTATGGGGGACACCACCATGCCCCTCTGCGTCATCGCAGATGCGGCATACCCCCTCCGGCCCTGGCTCATGCACCCGTACACGGGCTATCTCTCTGCCAGCCAGGAGCGCTTCAACCAGCGCCTGAACCACGCGTGCCAGGTGGTGGAGCACTCATTTGGCCGCCTCAAAGGGCGCTGGAGATGTCTCCTCACCTGCCTGGATGCGGGCCCCACCAACATCCCCCAGATTGTGGGTCCATGCAGCGCCCTACACAATCTGGTGGTGAGCAAGGGGGAGGCCTTCTTTCACAGCTGGGCTGTGGAGGCTGGCAGGGCCAATGTGCAGCCACCCGCTGCCCCCAGTCGCCAGGTGGACCCCGAAGGGACCCAGGTCCGGGAGGCCCTGCGGGCCCACTTCGATGAGGTCGCGGGGTGAACGCTGGCAGGCCCCCCACTGCCCCCCCCATCCTCCACAACACTCCCTGCCCCTACGCCCACACCATGGAGCACCCAACAGCACACCCCCCACACACTTTTCCTGGACAAATAAAAGCAGACACTTGTTTGTGAAATCAAACTTGTTTACTTTGAACTCTGTTCTAACTAATACTAACTATATACAGGAACTTCTAACTAACTTAAATATGAAAAGTGTATGTATATATTAACAAAAAAAACCAGGGATAACAAGGAAGGGGAGAACTATTTACATGTGGGGGGGAAGGATCAGACTGGGCAAACGGGGGGCACAAATAAATAAATACAAACTATGTACAACGCAAAGAACAAAACAGTGGGGGGAATATATACAAGGGGGGGGCACGTCCTGGGCCCCACGCCCTTATAGTCCAGCACTGGGGGTGGGTGGCCGGGAGCCCCGCCTCGGCCGCAGCCCTGTCCGGGGCTGGCTGGGGGCTGGGCGGACCGGCAGATACGTCCGGCGAGTGTCAGCTGGCCCCAGGTCTCCCTCGGCGGAACAGCCCTCAGTGGCGGGTGGCGGGGCGACGGCGGACGGCGCGGCGACGACAGGGGCAGCTGGTGGCGCGGCGGGTGGAGCAGTCAGGGCGGGCGCAGCGGCGGCCGGTGCGGCATGGGGGGCCAGGTAGTCCACTATGCGGTTAAAGGTCTCCATGTAGGCCCCCCATGCCTCTTGGCACCAGGCCAGCGCCCGCTTCTGGAGGTGGAGGCGGCGTTGCTCCACCCGCAGCCACTGCTCCGCGACCTCCACCTGCCGGCGGTGGAGGGCCAGCAGCTGGGGGTCTGTCGCCGGCGGCTGGTGCTGGGTCCGCCGTCTTGTCCGCCGTGGGGCCGGTCGGTCCTCCGCCGAGGGGCTGGCCTGAAGCAATGGCCCCGGAGGGGATTCCAGGACCACTGACGCCTCGCCGGCGCTCTCCGGTCCTTCTGATGGTGCAGCTGCAGAACACAGGAGGGGGGGAAGAAGAGTGGAGACAGGCGTTAGTGTGGGCCCCGAGCCGTGACCCTTGTCCCCCCACCCCTGTGCTGCAGGTTCCCCATCCCCGGGAGATGCTGCTGTGATGGGGTTCAAGGGTCCCCCTGCACTGCACCCCGTCCCCCGGTGGGAGTGACTCTCACTTCACTCAGCAGGGTCTGACAGGAGAGGTTTCTTAGGCAACAGATGCCCAGTTTCTCCCAGAAGTGGCAGTACAGCAGTCAGAGACAGTCCTTCCAACCCGTCCTGGGGAGAAGACCCCAAGGGGTGCCCCTCTGGGGTGTAGCTTTCCCCCTCCTCAGGCTGGCTGCCTTCCAGCTCTCCCTTCCCCTAGCCTCTAACTGCAGCCCCCGATTCAAAGCCAGCTCGGCTCCTCCCTCCTCTTTGTTCAGGGCAGAGGTGTAACCTGCCAGTTGTAGCCCCAGGATCATCCTTAGCCACTGGGAGCTATTCAGCTTGTTGCTCATATCTAGCCTGAGACTCGCATTTGCACTCCCCCCACTCCATCACATGCTACTGCGGCTGCTGCTGCTGCTGGGTGTCCCACCCCCTCCTCCCGGGGGACCCTTGAGGTTCTGCTCCCCCCAGCCCTGGGGATGGGGCATGGCACTGTTGTGCTGGGGGGGGGCAGGGGCTGATGCACTCCTGTGAGGGACATGGCACTGCTGTCCTTGGGGCCATGGCCATCTGGGCATGTGGAGGACCCTGGCCACATATCTATTACCCCCGCCCCTCAACTCCGGGGGTGTACACCAGGGGGGTACATACCTGTAGGTCCACTCCCACGGTCGGGGGACACCCGGGGGGTGGACGCGCGGCTGCTGCTCCTCTATGGCAGGAGGATGTGCAGGCCGGTGTCAGTGGAGGAGGAGTCCCCCTCCTCCTCCTCCTCCTCCTCCTGCTCCGGTGCCCCGGGGTTGGGCTCCAGGGGGGGCCCCCGGGGTGTAGGGCTTACCTCTGGGGCGGACTCCAGCTCCGGGGTCTGCTGGGACTCCTCAGCCAAGGTATCAAGAGTGGCAGGAGGGGAGGAGGTGCGCCGGGGGCCCAGGATGTCCCTGAGCTCCCTGTAAAAGGGGCAAGTGACGGGGGCGGCCCCAGATCGGCCGGCCGCATCCCGCGCCCGGGCGTAACCCTGCCACAGATCCTTGACTTTACTCCGGACATGGTCCGGAGTGCGGGCAGGGTGACCCCGGGCGGCCAGGCCCTCAGCCAGCCAAGCGAACGCATCCGCGTTCCGCCTCTTGCTCCCCATTACCTGGAGCACCTCCTCCTCGCTCCAGAGCCCCAGCAGGTCACGAAGCTCGGCCTCCGTCCAGGAGGGGCCCTGCTGCCGCTTGCTGCCCTGGCTGCCAGCCTGAGAGCCCTGGCTGCCCTGGCTCCCCTTGGGAGGGGTCCCCTAGGGGCACTGGGGGGGCTGCCGGGCGGCCATCGCAGCTGGGGTGGCTGTCTGTGCTGGCTGAGGAACGTGCAGGCTGGCCGCGTGTCTGCGCTGCTGCCTGCACGTTCTCTCAGCTTCCTGCACAGGAAGGGAGGGGGTGGGGACCTTTAAGGGGCCGCTCCACGTGGCCACCATTGAGCTCAGGGACTGGAGAGAGTGTCTCTCAACCCCTCAGCTGATGGCCGCCATGGAGGACCCCGCAATTTCGATGTTGCGGGACGCGCAATGACTACACGGTCCCTACTTCGACGTTGAACGTCGCAGTAGGGCGCTATTCCCATCCCCTCATGGGGTTAGCGGCTTCGACGTCTCGCCGCCTAACGTCGATGTTAACATCGAAATAGCGCCCAACACGTGTAGCCATGACGGGCGCTATTTTGAAGTTAGTGCCGCTACTTTGAAGTAGCATGCACGTGTAGACACGGCTCAGCTGAACAACTGCTGCTCTTCCAGAGGCCCCAACGTGCATGTTGCAGGTCATCTAAGAAAGCACAAATATAACTGCATCCTGCTCTTTTTGTACTGTCTGACAGGATCACAGCACCCGCGAGCAGTGGAGCAAATTATTTATAACAGGACAGTAGTGACCAGCAGGTAAAAGGAGTTATCCACTGATGTATCATTGTGTACTGGAGACAATTTTGAAATCTGAAATATGAACAGTTTTTGCTTCTAAAAATCTGCATTGGTTTCATTGACTCCTTTTAAGCATAAAGCCAGGGATGAGAACACCAATCACTAACAGACCTATGGTTTTGTTATGTGTGTGTAGTGCTGGATGTAGCTGGCTTGTCAAGGAACGAGACCACATTGTCATGTAGGTGGGGTCTGCTTAGTAGGTGGTCATGATACAATTTCCAGCCTAGTTTTTCCACCGTTACAAAAAGAGAGAGGGTGGGGTGGGGAAAATTGATGTTTAGGGCCTCATCCTGTCTTTTATGCTTAACAGTGTAAAATGCAAGTGCCAGATCACAAAACACAGGACTTTAGAAGAGAGGTCAAGATTTCTTGGGCATAGCTTTGAGTTGAGATTTACACCTATGAAACTGAGAGCAGAATGTCTCCATCTAATCTTAAATGCCTATCATCCTGGTAACCAAGGGCCTCCCCTGGTTCTGGTAAGAGTACTTGATTTCTTCTGTCTGGTGAGTTTGATTTTTTTATTTCTTCTACTTGTCTTCCAGTCTTCCTAACAGGGGCCAGCAGTGGGAGAAGTCTTGAAGCGACTGTGAACATGGTTGGGAAACAAGGGTATTAGCTTCATTGACATCATAGGCTTGGTCTATTCTAGGCGGGTAAGTCAATGTATAAGGCATTGGTCTCATAAGGCAGGGATTGTGGGTTCTTGTCCCACGTGGGGTGATGGCTGCCTTCATTACTGTCACTTGTTGAAGAATTTAGGGGACTAGATGAGATCCCTTCCAGCCCTAGGATTCTATGAAGGCACATTCTCAATTCTAGCTATTGTAATTGTGTAGCTAGAATTGACTTATCTGAGATCGATTTACCTGGCCGTCCTCACAGAGGAAGGCAACGAGAGAAACTCTCCCATTGACTTCCCTTACTCCTAGTACAGGAATAAACTGCTGACCCCAGATGGTTCAATTTTGCATATCTATACCAGGTATGCAAATCAAACTCCAGGGCTACATCTACACTAGCCCCAAACTTCGAAATGGCCACGCAAATGGCCATTTTGAAGTTTACTAATGAAGTGCTGAAATGCATATTCAGCGCCTCATTAGCATGCGGGCGGCTGCAGCACTTCGAAATTGACGTGGCTCGCCACTGCACTGCTCGTCCTGACGGGGCTCCTTTTCGAAAGGACCCTGCCTACTTCGAAGTCCCCTTATTCCTCTGAGCAGGTGGGAATAAGGGGACTTTGAAGTAGGCGGGGTCCTTTCGAAAAGGAGCCCCGTCGGGACGAGCCGCGCAGCGGTGAGCCGCATCAATTTTGAAGTGCTGCGTCAGCCCGCATGCTAATGAGGCGCTGAATATGCATTTCAGTGCTTCATCAGTAAACTTCAAAATGGCCATTTGCATGGCCATTTCGAAGTTTGGAGCTAGTGTAGACATGGCCCAGAAGTCCTATCCTGACTGGGTCGATCTTCCATGTAGTGTAGATGTACCCTAAAAGCGAAGATTACATTGGGCCTGCATTTGGATCTTGGGGACAGAAAAATACTGCTCATGGGAGAGTGCAGATTTTTTTTTTGTTGGTCCAGCACAAGAACAGGAGTTAAATGGTGACAGTTGGGACCCTTTGGGAGGATCAGGCAATACTCATTTCAAGGCAATGCTCTGGGAGCTAGCCACTTACTCGTACACATGGTGCATATGTTTGTATTTGTGCTATGTGCTCCCATCTCTTTGGTCTTATTTCCAGATCTAAAAATGTACCTGCTTGAGCTGAAACGGTAAACACTGAGGATGAGTCACTTATGTTCTGTGTTGCCAAACAAGCTCATTAGGTTACCACGCCAAGATTCTGGAAAGTCCCTGCTCTTTTCTCCTCCTCCTTTGTACCCAAAAAGAAGTTGCCAGGACCAATTTGCCAGTGATTAAAGATGATACGTGAGGCTCCCAGCAGGCTCCACTGCAGAACAATATTTCCTTTTCATCTAATTTACTGAGTGGACAGCACAAAGAACTACATGTGAGCCCTATGCAGTTTCTCCTCGTTGTTCAGAGCTAGCTATCTGTTCCCAACCAGAACTCTGCTCAAGGATCGCTCCTTCCAGGAAAGATCTAAGACAGGGCTGTTTCTGACAGATATCAGATTTGTATCAGCCTCCCCCTTGATTCAGCCAGAGGAGAATCAGGTAATTAAACTCAAAGGACCTATACTAACTGACACCAGCTGAAAATATGGCCCTCTGAGACTTTTTGTGTTGTGGGGGATGCAATATGCAAATTGTCTTCACTCAAGAAAGAAACACACACACACGCACACCAAAACAACTCTGGAAAACAGAAATGCCCAAACACTACAGAGCATCAAGAAATGCACTTGTATATTTCCAAAATTTTTTTTATCAAACCCAACGCAGCAACCATCCATAACCCCGCAATTCTTCAGAGCATGATAGTAAAATGGAAACCATTAAGATGGCAGAATTTCAGCCAGTGTAAAATGGCATATTTCCCCTAACTTCAGTGGAGCTCCACCAGTTGACACCAGCTGAGGATCTGGCCCATACATGTAACAAGAAAGATGCCTGTTCATGTTACTAATGCACTTGCAACTTATCACAGAGAGGATTGAAACCATTTGGTGTGGGTGGGGGTTGTAATCTTATAATAAAGTGTAAAAATCTCAGGAAGCCATTTACACTCTTTTTGATTGTCAGATGATGAGCTTAGGTTTCTGAAACTTAAGGGCGAATGTAAATAAAACTTTTCTCCATGGGGAAGTTTTCTTGAAAAAAAATTGAATCTTAGAAAAGTTATATTTTTGAAATAAAGTTTAAATAGTTTTAGGCTTTCCATTGAAAAAAATGGAAATTTTTCAATGAAAAATTCTGTACAAATTTGTTTTCTAAAAAGGCCATTTATTGTAAAAACAATTCCACAGGAAATATTTAACCAGCACTAATTTCTTTTCATAAGGAGCCAAATTCCTTATTTGTTTCTTGCATCCATTTTTATGCATGGACTGATTTGCCTGAGAAGGACTGAATAATAACTAAGGACTTTAAAGCATTTGTTTAAAAAAAAATCTTAATTTTTGATCTCTAGCTACCTTACAGTAATGCCAAGCATATTACAGACTTGCAAGCAGACTACATATTATTTAGACCAATGTTTCTTAAACTTTTTGAGACCATGTAACACTAAACAATAACATTTTTGTGCAGAACACCTATGAACATTTTCTTTAAAAATTATTGCAAAAAACCCATATACAGCAAAAACGAAAGGAAGCAATTTAACCAGGTACAATGGCAATGAAGAAGTAATATTGTATCTGGTTTTAATAACAGAAAATATACACCATCAGTGTACATTGTCAAAAAAGTGCCAGCTGTTTGCGGCCCACCTACAAGTTGTTCACAGAACACCAGTGTTTCACTGAATATAGTTTAAGAAACACTGACTTAGGCCATCTCTGAGAGGTGTTTGTCAAACCTGCTGTTAATAATTTCCAATGCTGGAAATTCCACAATCACCTTTGGCAATTTATTCCAATGCTTAAATACCCTGACAGCGAGATTATCTTAATGTCAAACCTAAATTTCCCTCATTGAAATTTAAGCTCATTGCTAGCAGAGGTTAACAAGAACAAATTTTCTCCTTCTTCCGTATAACAACAATTTATATTTTTGAAAACTGTTATGTCCCCTCTCAGTCTTCTCTTCTCCAGACAAAACCCAGTTTTTTTCAATTTTCACTCTTAGGTCATGTTTTTAAACCTTCAATCACTTTCATTGCTCTCCTCTGACTTTTTCCAATTTGTCCAAATTCTTCATGAAATATGGCACCCACAGTTGAACACAATACTCCAGTTGAGGCCTTATCATCATGGAATAGAGCAGAAGAATTACCTCCCATGTCTTGATTACAATACTCCTGTTAATATCCCTTGATGGTGTTTGCTTTTTTGCAACAGTGCTATACTACTGGCTCATATTTAGCTTGTAATCCACTATAACCCCAGATACCTTTCTGCAATACTACTTCCTAGGCAGTAGTTTCCCATTCTGTATGCACGCAACTGATAGTTCCTTCTGAAGTAGAGCACTTAGCATTTGTCCTGATTGAATTTCACAGATCTGATACTGACTTGCTGGTTATAGGGCCTCAAGGTTTGCCCCCCTGCACTCTATCATTAACTATCATAAGAACATAAGAATGGCCATACTGGGTCAGACCAAAGGTCCATCCAGCCCAGCATCCCATCTGCCGACGGTGGCCAATGCCAGGTGCCCCAGAGAAGGAGAACAGAAGACAATGATCAAGTGATTTATCTCCTGCCATCCATCTCCTGCCCTTGTTCTGAAGGCTAGGGCACCATACTTTATCCCTGGCTAATAGCCATTTATGGACCTAACCTGCAAAAATTTATCAAGCTCTTTTTTAAACCCTAATAGAGTCCTGGCCTTCACAGCCTCCTCGGGCAAGGAGTTCCACAGGTTGACTGTGCGCTGTGTGAAGAAAAATTTCCTTTTATTAGTTTTGAACCTACTACCCATCAATTTCATTTGGTGTCCCCTAGTTCTTGTATTATGGGAAAAGGTAAATAATTTTTCCATATTCACTTTCTCCACACCATTCATGATTTTATATACCTCTATCATATCGCCCCTCAATCGCCTCTTTTCCAAACTGAAAAGTCCCAGTCTCTCTAGCCTCTCCCCATATGGGACCCATTCCAAGACCCTAATCATCCTAGTTGCCCTTTTCTGAACCTTTTCTAATGCCAATATATCTTTTTTGAGGTGAGGAGACCACATCTGCACGCAGTACTCAAGATGTGGGCGTACCATAGTTTTATATAGGGGAAGTATGATATCTTTTGTCTTATTATCGATCCCTTTTTTAATAATTCCTAACATCCTATTTGCCTTACTAACTGCCGCTGCACACTGCGTGGATGTCTTCAGAGAACTATCCACTATAACTCCAAGATCCCTTTCCTGATCTGTCGTAGCTAAATTTGACCCCATCATGTAGTACGTGTAATTTGGGTTATTTTTTCCTATTTTTCCTATTTTTTCCTATTTTTAACTATCAATAATTGTGTTTTTTATTTCCATTAAGATGCCCTTTCTTTGTACATGACAACAGGCCCGAATCACTACGGCAAGGCTTCAATTTATGTCACTGGAACCCCATCAAAGTAGAGGCAGAATGCAAGTGAAAATCGAGACCAAATGTAGACTGGGCTATCCCTTGAAGAAAGCCTGTTTTTAAAAATTCTGTATCAAACATCTACAAGCAGCTCTCATCATGCATTCTTGTTTGGCTCAGGACAAGAAAATACAAGTAGTGCATTACTTGAGGTAAAACCCTTTCTAGTTAATCTGGGCTACAAACTGCAATGACTTCTGCTAAGCCAATCAAGGACTCAGGCTAATAAGCACAAGATGTGTATCTTTTGACTGTCTCTTATAAAGAAATAGAATAGGCTAAAAATAACCTGACCCCAAAACAGGCTTTTTATTAGCTGAGTGACATTTTAAAATTAGCAGCTCTAAAATACAGGGAACAACTATCTTACCTGGCGCAGAATGACCATGATTCCTACGTAAACACATCAGCAATCACCACTAGTAGACCTGAAACAAAAGAAATCAAACATTGAGATATTCCCTCACTGATAGCCCTGGTCTCAGGAATGGTGTGATGGCTTAAGAGAGAGAACTCTTCAAAGGTGAGCCCTGGGAGCACCTGCAAACAATAGATGTGACTGTAAAATTAATGGCTTTATGCTGTTAGTTCCAGACATTCAGAGATAATCTCTAATAAACCCATATTAATACAGACACTTAGTGGAATGGGAATCTGTTCTTATCACCTTAGGAGGCCAGCTAGGTTTTTCTTGTTTTGTTTTGTTTTATTTTTGCAGAATGTTTGTAAACTGAATCTTAGAAAATTAGCCAAAGAATAACTGAATAAAGACCTAGTTATGAATGATTATTTATTTGCATGGGACACGATAGTGCAAGCTGATATCCATCCCACTAGAAGGAAGACAATCTCATCCCCAAAAAACCCACATCCACTGAGTCCAGGTCAGGGCTACTTGAAAGTTTTCCATAGAAATAATTTTTCAATGCAAATTTGCACTTTTTTTTTAAAAAAAACTTTGCAAAAATCAAGCCCAGCCAAGGAGTTTGTGGGGTCCAAGGCACCATGCTGACAGTGGGGGCTAGCCTGGTGGTGGACACCACAGTCAAGTGGAGTATGGGTCCCTGAAGGCATGGGCCCCAACACAACTGCCCTGCTTACCTTGCTTGGAGGCTGGGGCTGGCAAAAACTGTCTCCTTTTCTTAAAAGATGTTAACATTTTTTTGCAAAAACAAGCAGCCAAAGCCCAAGACTTTCAATTCAGAAATGTTAAAATATTTCATTATGATATTTTTGAATAAGATGAAATGTTTTGACCTGCCTGAATCAACATATTTTATTCTGGTTCAGCTTGACATTAAACCACTTCCTCCTAAGACATCACAGTGCCTTAAGGAAGACTGATGACCAGACACTTCCAAGAGTTACAGTAGTTGTCCATGTGCATTCTAAACCACCTGTTCTGGGGAAAGAGCTCTACTGCTTGGACCACCCAATGCGGGGCAACTTGAGAGAACTTAAACAAAAGACTTCAGTGCCACACTGTGTCATAGGTGGCAGCCAGATTCCAGAAGACAGAATCCATCTTTAGATTTTATTGAAAACAGTTTTTGATAAAGGTGACTGAGGCTGACGATGTTTTGTGAATGTTCAACATGTACATCAGTGACTTGCCAGCTACACTCACAGGTCAATCAACGATGATAACATCTGCTACAGCAACCATGCTCAGTCCTTCTCAGAACCTGACAAGATCTTGAATGAAGATATGAATCCCATAGCTTGCTATTGTAGTCGATGGGACCCACCTGCAACAGATATTTTTTAGACCATTTCTAGTGTATTGCACCGGCATAATGCAAGAGCAAGACACAAGATAAAAGTTTTTTTTCATGGATAATGCCTGCTGCATGACCCAAACCCCATTTACCTTGGTATGACTTGGATAGGTCATTAACATACCACATCCACTTGAGGAAGATGGCAACCAATGTCAGAATTCAAAACAACCTGTTAGAAAATTGTCCAGTTCAACATGGAGTGCAAGCACCCAGATGTCTTGATCATCCACCTTTCATCATCATCATCAATAACTGTGGGCGCAGCACCCATTGGTGTCTGACGCCTCTCTCACTATTTCCTTCTATCTTTCCCTATCCAGTCCAGAGTGGCTTAGTTTCTGTAGACTAGCTCTGCACCAATCCACTACATCATCTATCCACTCACTGTGGGGTCTGCCTCTCCTATTCCAACCGTCCGTTATGCCAAATACCAGGGTCTTGATTTTTTGTTGGTCATTCATTCTGCAAATATGTCCAAATAGTTGTAGCTTCCGTTTTATAACCTTCTGCAGCAGGTACTCTTTCGGCTGTATCTTCCTATATAATTCCTCACTGGTGACCTTCTGCATCCATCCTATTCTCAGAATCTTTCTATAACAACTCCTTTCGAATGCCAATATCATCCACCTTTGCCCTCAGCTATTCCACAGCAGAGCACCATGCTCCTGTCTGGTGTCATTAATGTCACACAAAGGTGATCGATGTAGAACTTAACAAAACTATGCCGGGAGTTTACATGCAATTCTATTGACACGGCTACTAATACTTAGTAACATAGCACTGGACCACATTCACCATGGAAGGTCTCTGTCATGCTGCTAGAGCAACTTGTAGTAATACACAGACCTCTTTGACCACCCATAAACTCATCCCTCTTCTAAGTAATTTAGGACATGACGGGGGGGTGTACTTGGTGAAACCAGTGGTCAACAGTGATAGCCATTAATCACTCTCTCATTGCTGACTCAGTCGTGTCTATCAGGCTTTATTTTCCAAGGCATTTGTGATCATCTCTGAATCAGTTTCAAACAGAGTAAGGAAATTGTACAGCCAAGCCTTGCAAGTGGTTTTTTTTTCCCCTCTCTAGTGAGTTGTGATGCAGATGTGGTCAACTTCAGACTATGTTGCATATCATTGTTGAGTGCCCACTAACTTATTTCAGTGGTGGGCTACTGGCTGTCCACCAGTCTGCTGATGATACCGTTAAATGGCTGGGCACATTGAGATTATCACAGTACTCAAAAGATGTGACAGTTTGGATTTCACATGCTCCCATTCTCCTGTATGAACCAGGCTCACTGGTTAGACTACATTTCCAGTGATGCACTACAGCTGCATAACTCACATGATGCACTGAGATAGGTCCACAAGACGGGAGACCATGATGCATCATGGGACCTGTAGTCTGACCAGGGAACCTGAGCCACCAGTGAGAATGGGGGCACATGGCATGTCATCTACAACTCCCATGAGGAAGTTCAGAAGAGCAGGCAGACACAATTTAATCTGAAATTGACACAATACATTTCAATTTGGTTTGTCAAGCCAAACTATTTTTATTCGGGGAAATTTAATCCAAAACCATTTTGTTTCAATTTTCCTGATGTTTTTTTCAATTTTCATCAACAAAACTTGTTTCAACCAACAATATTGATTTTGTTTCAATTTTCAGTTTTCAGCTGAAGTTTTTCATTGTTTGAGTTTTCAGTAAAAAGACATTTTCAGACAAAGTCTTAGGCAATAATGTTTTTTTTCTCATGTTATTTTCCAACTAGCTTTAACCAAGGAGCTCTTGAAGGATATAGAAACTAATGGTTCAGAATTCAGCCTTAAAATAGTAAAGCTACGTCTACACTGGGATGCTACATTGAAATAGCTTATTTCGATGTAGTGAAATCAAAATAAGCTATTTCGACGAACAGCGTCTACACATCCTCCAGGGCTGGTGCCGTCGATGTTCAACGTCAACGTTGGACAGCACTACATCGAAGTAGGCGCTGCAGGGGAGCGTCTACACACCAAAGCAGCCCAAATCGAAATAAGGGTGCCAGGAACAGCTGCAGACAGGGTCACAGGGCGGACTATCACTTCTGGGGGAAACAGCAAGCCGCTCCCCTAAAGGGCCCCTCCCAGACACACACAGCCTGCACAGCACGCGGTCTGCAGAGCTATAGGCACGCACAGCCTGTGTAAGCAGCATGGACCCCCAGCAGCAGCAGCAGCAGGCTCACATACGCACCCCTGGAGCAGTGGCCGCCCTGCTCAGTGCCATGGAGGAAGCAGCTCAGCATCTTTTATTTGAGGAAGATGAGCTGTCCTTGGGGGATGAGGAAGCAGCCCCAGACCTTGCTGCCCTCCCAGCCACCCCCGCTGCACACGCCTCCGGCTGTGGAGATACCCCACGAGCACAGACTGGTGGGAGAAGCTGGTGCTCGGCTAGTGGGACAAGGACTGCTGGCTCTGGAACTTCCAGATGAGCCGGCAGACATTCCTGGAGCTCTGCCAGTGGCTCACCCCTGCCTTACGGCACCAGGATACCTCCATGCGTCGTGCCCTCACTGTAGAGAAACGGGTCGGCATCGCTGTCTGGAAGCTGGCCGCTCCAGACAGCTACCGATCCGTAGGGCAGCAGTTCAGCATGGGCAAGGCCACCATTGGGGCTGTCCTCATGGAGGTAAGAGGACCCGGGGGGGGGAACCCTGGGGGCGAGGGCCAGACACACCCTGCATACCCCTCATTGGTGCTCTCTCATGTCCCTCCCCTGCAGGTCGTCCGCGCAATCAATGCCCTGCTCCTCCACAGGCTCATGCGGCTTGGGGACCCGGATGCTGCCATCGTGGGGTTTGCCAGCCTGGGCTTCCCAAATTGCTTTGGAGCTCTGGATGGGACCCATATCCCCATCCGTGCCCCGGAGCACAGCGGAGGACGCTTCCTCAATAGGAAGGGCTACCATTTGGTGGTCCTCCAGGCCTTGGTGGACAGCCGGGGCTGCCTCTTGGACATTTATGTTGGCTGGCCTGGCAGCACCCACGACGCCCGGGTGTTCAGAAATTCGGGCCTGTGCCGCCGGCTGGAGGCAGGGACCTACATCCCCCAGCGGGAGATCCCTGTGGGGGACACTACCATGCCCCTCTGCCTTGTCGCAGATGCAGCGTACCCCCTCCGGCCCTGGCTCATGCACCCTTACACAGGCCATGTCACAGCCAGCCAGAAGCGGTTCAACACGCACTTGAACTATGTGCGCCAGGTGGTCAAGTGCACTTTCAGCCACCTCAAAGGGCGCTGGAGGTGTCTCCTCACCCGCCTGGATGCAGGCCTCACCAACATCCCCCAGGTTGTGGGCGCATGCAGCACACTCCACAACCTGGTGGAGAGCAAGGGAGAGGCCTTCTTCCAGGGCTGGGCTGTGGAGGCTGGCAGGGCCGACGTGCAGCTACCCACTGCCTCCAGTCGCCTGGTCGACCCTGAGGGGATCCTGGTCCGGGAGGCCCTGCGGGCCCATTTTGATCCGGCTGCGGGGTGAACGCTGGCAGGGCCAGCTGCGGGTGAGCCACCCACTGCACCCCCCATCCTCCACAACACTCCCTGCCCCCACACCCACACCACAGAGAACCCGAGAGCACGCACCCCCCCCACTTCTGTGCAATAAATGGATTTTTTTTTAAACAAAACCGTGCAATCTTGTATTAATTATTAACAGAAGAAGAAGGGGGGAACTATGTACATGGGGGGACAGGTACAAAACAGGGGTAGAACAAAAACTATTTACAAAGATGGGGGGAATATGTCCAAAGGAGGGGGTCTTGGGGGGCAACGTCCTCGGCCATGTACCCCTATTGTCCTGCGCCTGGTGTTGGGGGGCGTGACCCACGTCTCGGCTGGAGGCCTGGTCGAGGCTGGGTGGGGGCCGGGAGAACCGGCAGATAGGGCCGGGCAGAGTCCGGAGGCCCATGGTCCCCCTCGGTGGCAGGCCCCAGGACGGCGGATGGTGGAGGAATGGCAGGCGGAGTGGCGGGTGGAGCAGCGGGTGGAGCGGCGGGGGGGCCAAATGCCATGCGATGGCATCGAAGGTGCGCATGAAGGCCCCCCAAGCCTCCTGGCACCAGGCCAGCGCTTGCTCCTGGAGATGGAGCCGCCGCTCCTCCACCTGCAGGCGCCCCTTGGACACCTCCAGCTGACGCCGGAGGGTGGTGAGCAGCTGGGGGTCCGTGGATGCCCACAGATGGCTCCGCCGCTGTTGGGCTCATCCTAGGGCTGGTCCATGCTCCGCCGAGGGGCTGGCCTGGTGGGATGGCCCCGGTGGGCTGTCCGGGACCACGGACACCTCGCCGGTGCTCTCAGGGCCCTCCAATGGTGCAGCTGCGGAACAGAGGGGAGAAGAAGAGTGGAGACAGCGTTAGTCTGGGCCCTGACCCGTGGCCCTTGTCCCCCCACCCCTCTGCTGCTGGTTCCCCATCCCCGTCCCCCGGAGATGCTGCCGCTGATGATGATGAGTGTCCAACCCCCTCCTGGGAGACCCTAGGTTCCGCTCCCACCATCCCCAGGGATGGTGCTGTCCTGCTGGGGGGCAGGGGCTGATGGACTCTTCTGAGGGACATGCCACTGCTGTCCTTGGGGCCATGGTCATCTGGGTGTGTGGAGGGCCCTGGTCATGTCTCTTGTCCCTGCCCCTTAACCCCGGGGGTGTGCACCGGGGGGGTACATACCTGACGGTCCGCTCCCACGGTCGGGGGACACCCATTGGGCGGACGCCCAGCTGGAGCTGCGGGAGGGGAGGTCGATCTGGAGCCCCCTGTCGCTGGAGGCCCCCTCCTCCTCCTCCGGTGTCCAGGGGTGGGCTCCTGGGGGGGCTCCTGGGGTGCAGAGCTGGCCTCCGGGGTGGACTCCGTCTCCGGAGCCTGCTGGGGCTTGTTGGCCGATGTGTCAAGGGTGGCTGGGGAGGAGGAGGTGTACTGGGGGCCCAGGATGGCCCTGAGCTCCCTGTAAAAGGGGCAAGCAGCGGGTGCGGCCCCAGATCGGCTGGCCATGTCCCGGGCCCGCGCGTAACCCTGCCGCAGCTCCTTTACCTTACTCCTGACGTGGTCAGGAGTGCGGGCAGGGTGACCCCGGGCAGCCAGGCCCTTGGCCAGCCGAGCGAATGCATCCGCGTTCCGCCTCTTGCTCCCCATTACCTGGAGCACCTCCTCCTTGCTCCAGAGCCCCAGCAGGTCCCAGATCTTGGCCTCCATCCAGGAGGGGCCCCGCTGCCTCTTCCCCTGCTGGCTGGCAGGCTGGGAGCCCTGGGTCCCCTTGTGGGGGGTGCCCTGTGGGCGCTTGGGGGGCTGGCTGATGCCATGGGTGCAGGGTGGGGGGTTGGGGCTGCTGAGGGACATGCAGGCTGGGCACGTGGCTGTGCTGCTGCCTGCATGAGCTCTCAGCTTCCTGCACAGGAAATAAGGGGGCAGGGAGATTTAAGGAGTTGCTGCACGCAGCGACCATAGAGCTCAGGGGCTGGAGAGAGCGTCTCTCAACCCCTCAGCTGATGGCCGCCATGGAGGATCTCGCTATTTCGCAGATCGTCTACATGTGCCCTACTTTGACGTTCAACGTCGAAGTAGGGCGCTATTCCCATCTCCTGATGAGGACTGCGACTTTGAAGTCTCGCCACCTTACGTCGATTTCAACTTCGACATAGCGCTTGACGTGTGTAGACGCGGCGGGCGCTATTTCGAAGTTGGCACGGCTACTTCGAAATAGCCGGCTAGTGTAGACGCGGCTTAAGACAGATAGAATTGTAAGTTGGTGGTCTAATATAATTCTCTCATGGTTCATAAAACAACCACTCTGCATCTACAGCAACCTAACACAACTAAAATGAGAGGTTCACCAGCTCATGAGTTAGGTCTTATCTACACTAGGATTAACATTAATCTAAGCCATTGACACCGGACAAAAGATCTGGGATACATAAACAGAGGCATCTTGAATAGGAGCAGGGAGGTTATTTTACTTCTGTACTTGTCATTTGTCAAACCGCTGCTGGAATACTGTGCCCAAATCCATGTTCACAATACAAGGCAGATGCTGATAAATTAGAGGGGGCCATAGAAAAGCTATGAAAGTGACTAATGGATTAGAAAACATGCCTTATAATGGTAGGCACGAGTTTGTTTTGTTTAGCTTAACAAAGAGAAGGTTAAGAGGTGACAATTACAGTCTATAAGTATCTACACAGGGAGCAAACATTAAATAATGGGCTCCTCAAGCTGTCAGGGAAAGATATAGCACAATCCAGAGGCTTCAAGTTGAAGCAAATTCAGCCTAGGACTACAGAGTCATTTATTTATTTATTTTTACAGTGAGAGTACTTACCTTTGGGACAATTCACCAGCAGTTGTATGTTGTGGATTCTCCAAACACTGACAATTTTGAAATGAGATTGTGGCTGTGTCTACGCTACCACCTTCCTTCAAAGGAAGGATGGTAATTAGGGTGTTGGGAGCTTGCTAATGAAGTGCTGCCGTTCATAGGCAGCACTTCATTAACCAAATTCCCCCCCGCGGCAACTTCAAAGCTTTAAACTTTGAATTACCGGGCCAACTTCGAAGTTCTTTTACTCCTCAAAATTCTGAGGAGTAAGGGGACTTCGAAGCTGCCCCGGCACTTTGAAATACCGGCGGGTGAGCCGTGGCTAGACCCGTGCTGGTACTTCGAAGTTTAAAACTTTGGAGTGGCCACGGGGGGGAATTTGCTTAATGAAGTGCTGCCTATGCATGGCAGCACTGCATTAGTAAACTCCCAACACCCTAATTACCATCCTTCCTGTGAAGGAGGGAGGTAGTGTAGACAAGCCCTGTATATTTTTTCGAGAAGATCCACCCCAATCATTCCTACAGCAGAAATTCAATGTCTTGGGCTATGTGGAAGATCACATTAGATGCTCAGAGCGCTATTGTCTTGCTGTGCCTACGTCAAGACAGAGACTGAGAAACTCTCACTGTCACTGCCCAGGCTGAACCTCTTCTCTGAGCTTCACTCTGCAAGGCTGGCACTTGGCATCTGTCACCAGTACCAAATCCTCTCAAATGTCTAGAGGCCTAGTTTAAGCTGTGGGGTCCAAAGAGCCATCCATCCTTTGATATATACTCTCAATTCGTTTGCCTCCTGGCACCTTGTTGTCATGTACATGTGCCATCGATTCATAACCTTCCCTGACGCATGCTCTTAGCACACATGTTGCTCACAGGGAAGGGAAGAGCGGGAGCAGGGGTGCTATAACAATTAGTACAGTGGGGGTGTCAATTGCTTTTGAACCAAACTATAAATTCTTTGATAGAAATCATAGAATCTCAGAATCCTAGGGTTGTAAGGGACCTCAGCAGGTCATCAAGTCCAGCCCCCTGCCCAAACTGGGACCAACCCTGACTAAATCATGCCAGCTAGGATTTTGTCAACTGGGACTTGAAGACCTGTAGTGATGGAGATTCCACCACCTCTCTAGCTAACCCATTCCAGTGCTTCACCACCCTCCTAGTGAAATAATTTTCCTATTATCCAACCTAGACCTCCCCCACTGTAATGTGGGACCATTGACCATTGTTCTGCCTTCTGTCACTACTGAGAACAGCCACACTCCATCCTTTTTAGAGCCTGCCTTCAGGAAGTTGAAGGCTGCTATCAAATCGCCCCTCACTCTTCTCTTCTGCAAACTAAGTAAGCCCAGATCCCTCAGCCTCTCCTCATAGGTCATGTGCTCCGGATCCCCAATCATTTTGATTGCCCTCTGCTGGACTGTCTCCAATGCATCCACACCCTTTCCATAGATGGTGGGCCCACCACTGACATAATACTCCAGATGTGGCCTCACCAGTGCCGAATAAAGGGGAAAAATATCTTCTCTAGATCTGCTGGAAATGCTCCTCCTAATGCACCCCAATATGACATTAGCTTTCTTGGCTACAAGGGCACACTGTTGACTCATATCCAGCCTCTCATCCACTATAATCCCCAGGTCTTTTTCTGCTTTTTCTACTTAACCTGTCAGTTCCCACCCTATAACAATGCTTGGGATTCTTCCATTCCAAATCGCTTCAAGCCAGGGGTTGCAGCAGCCCCTCCTCAGTACCTCTACTTCTATTGCATATGGTGGTGGGGAGAGAGAAAGGCTGTCCCAATGACTCGTCAGACTCATGAGTGACAGGTAGGCATGCCACATTACTGGTTCTTAAAACACAAAGGCTGTGTCTACACTAGCCTGGTTCTTCAAAGTGGGCATGGATGGTGACTATCTATGAGGCGCTGTCATGCATATGCATATACATATGCGTCCACGTGAATTTTGAAGCTGCTAATTTCAAGATGCTGACAGACAGCCTAGACGCAGGTGCTTCGAAATACACGCCCAACTTGAATGAATTGGGAGTAAGGGAATTTTGAAGCTGGGCACATTTTTTGAAGTGCCTGTGTCTAGACTGCCTGGCAGCGCTTCGAAGTCAGCAGCTTCTAAATTCATGTGGCCGCCATTATGCTAATAAAGTGCTGCATCATTGATATTCCCCAGTCTGTGTCATTTTCAGGTCCCCTTTGAAGAAGTATGCTAGTGTAAATACAGCCAAAAACAGATTAAAAGCAAACAAGGCTGTCACACAAATACAAAAACATAAAAAAACAGACAAAGCTCTCACCCTGGGTTGGAAAAGCACGGCATTTCTACTGTAATCTCTCTCAGCCGGTATTCTCTGAAATCAGTTTATAAGAGGCAGATGCAGAACAATCACATGAGAGGCCACATTGCTTCTGAAATCGCTCCACTAAGCTAATTCTCAGGAGCACATGTTAATTAACCACTGGCTAGGAGGTATGCCAGTTTTTAATTCTAAGAACAAATTCTATTCCTCTGCCCGAGGCTTCAAGTTTCAACTAATTTCTTATCTAGAAATGAATTGTAACAATCCAATTAGCATAAGGAGGACGTGCATTTTCATGCAAGGGCATTCACCAACAGCGTAACCAAACCTAATATAGGACAATGAACAGAGCATTCTTTGGATGATATGCTTGGTGACTGAACAAGCTGTGAATGGTCAATCAGCATGTTTGCCATTTTAGGTCATTTGATTGGCCCAGATTAATGCACCAGAGCAGTCTAACCCAGACAGACGCTTACTGATGCTCTCTGCACATTTACCCTGGACCCTTGGAAGGAAAAGCTGGACAGTGGTTAGACTGTTTCAATGTCTTTTACAGTTTGCCTGAGAAACTACAGTGGAACAGCAGAGTTATGAACACCTCAGGAATGGGCGTTTGTAATTCCGAAATTTCATAATGCTGAACAAAACATTACATCTGTTCTTTCAAAAGTTTACTGCTGAACATTGATATAATAGGGTGTGTCTACATTAGGAACTAACTTTGAAGTTAACTTCGAAGTCAGGCGTTACCTCGAAGTAGACAGCAGAGAGTCTACACAGATTTTCCCTTACTTCGAAGTAGGGAGCCTAACTTCGAAGTCCTTACTCCATTCCCAGGAATGGAGTAGTTCCCTACTTCGAAGTTTAACGTCTAAGTAGGGTGTGTGTACAGTCTGTTACTTCAAAGTTATTTTTGTAGGGTAGACACAGCCATACAGCGTTGAAACTTTACTACACAAAAGAACAAAATGCTGCTTTTCTTTTTCTAAGTACCTTACATTTAACACAGTATTGTATTTCCCTCCTGCCTCCCAGCTACTGGCTGATTGTGTACTTATGGTTCCAATGAAGTGTGTGATTGACTGTTTAGTTTGTAACCCGGGTGTCCATGACTCTGAGGTTCCACTGTGTGTATAAGGAGCCAGATTTGCAAGATGTAGGTTCAATTCTTTTTGTGTTTCAGACTTCCCATGTGACCTTGGGCAAGCTATTTAGCCTGTCTCTGACCCAGTTCAAAATGGGGCTAATCGCACCATAATATGGGTTGTGAGGATAAACACACTAAAGACAACTGAAGTGCACAGTTACTACAGTGACACTGAAAGTGTACAAGGCTGTAGTCCTGACCAGTCTCCTGTATGGCTGTGAAACCTGGACCTTGTACAGAAAACATATAAAACTGCTGGAGCGCTTCCACACATGCAGCCTGAGGTCAATACTGCACGTTCGATGGCAGGACAGAGTTACGAACCCAGAAGTCCTGGACAAAGCAGGACCCACAAGCATTGAAGCCATGATTCTGAAAGCCCAGCTTCACTGGACAGGGCACGTCATATGAATGGAGGAGTCAAGAATCCCTAAGCAACTCCACTATGGTGAACTCTCCCAGGGCAAAAGGAATCAAGGTAGGCCTCGCAAGTGGTATAAAGACTGCGTGAAGGCCAACATTGCTCATGCTGGTTTAAAACCAGATCAGCTAGAGCAGCATGCAAAAGACTGAACAGGCTGGTGTGCTCTCGTACGACACGCGTATGACAACTTTGAAGAGCCGCAATGCGTACGCCTTATTGATGCTCGTGAGAGGAAAAAAGCAACAGCGGCAGCCGCACCAACAGAGCCAGGACAATTCCCTTGTCCCCACTGTGAACACCCATGCCGTTCAAAGCTTGGACTCCTCATCCACATGCGAGTCCACAACCGATGAGCCTGTGAAAGCTCAAGATGTCATCGTCAGACACGACGGACTACCTACATTATGATTCTTGTAAATACCCCTTCATTCCATGGGCAGCTTGTGTCCATTCACACTGTAAAAGCATCAAATATAAATGTGTGTGGATGTTGGGAGAGGGACAGTGTTTAGGACAGTGTTTCTTACACGATGTTCTGTAGAATACTGGTGCTCCATCTTTCAGAGAGGTTTCTGAGTTAGTCTGTATCTTTGAGAACAACAAGAAGTCCTGTGGCACCTTATAGACTAACAGATATTTTGGAGCATAAACTTTCATGGGCAAAGACCCACTTCATTAGATGCATGGTGTGCCATGCACAACTCGCAGGTATGCTGTGAGCATTAGGAAAAATACACTGATGGAATATACTTTCTGTTATTGAAATCAGACACAGTGTCACTATTTCATTGCTATGACACTCAATTAGATTAATTCATTTATTATTTTTGATATTGCTATGTATGTTTTTGTTTAGGGTTGTTTTTTTCTTTATTTTTTTTCTGCAAGAAAATTTTCATAGGTGTTCCACATTAAAGATATCACTGTTTGGTGCTCTGTGGTCTCAAAAAGTTTAAGAAACACTGGTTTAGGAGACTGGGAAGAGAGATTATTTTGTGCATGAAGAAAGCAGCCTGAAGGAAGTTTTGGAGATGCTTGCAGACACACTGAATTCAGTGTTACTACAACCTTGTAAAGTAGGACAGTATTATTACTATTTGTTACTTGCACTAGAGTAACACCAGTAGGCCCCAGTGGAGATTGGGTCCCCACTGTAATATATGCTGCACAGACACATATTAGTTACAGAGAAGCAGCTGTGTATTCTATCAAACCAAAAAACAAGTCATGTAGCACTTTAAAGACTAACAAAATAATCTGTTAGGTGATGAGGTTTCGTGGGACAGACTCACTTCTGCAGATCATAGCCTTACCGGAACAGACCCAATATATAAAGCACAGAGTTCCAAAAATACACCGCTGCATATCTCTGCTCTTCTGATTTGCCAACCTTGATAACAATTCTTCTGATTTGCCAACCTTGATAACAATTCTTCTGATTTGTCAACCTTCATAACTATTTTTGGGATGGGTTTAGGTATAGGAGTGAGATCTCAAATCCCCAAAGGACTCAGAAATGTTTGGCCTTGGATCCATATTTTTGGAGGATTGTCTAACTGTTTTTTTAAGACTTTCTCAAGTGTGAGTGACACTAACTAGGTTTCCATGAGAAAGGATAACTTGATAGAGTGCTGCTCACTTTCACTGCAGTAGCCCCAGCCTGAAATCCCACAGTACATACAACACAGGTGGGCATCATGGACATGCAACAAACCACCACAAAGCTGTAAATGAATGGAGAACCATACCCAGGCTTAACACCAGACAGCGTTTCCTGACTTAGAAATAGCCAGCGACCTCAAACATGGAGGCACTTCTTATTTGTGAGGAAATCTCAATAACGTTCAAAGGATAATCCTGGATATGCAACACATCTGTTGGTAGGTTGAGTCCTGCCCCTTCCAAGCTCAGCTCTCTGTACAGACAAGTGTCACCCCTCGGATGACTGGAAACAACACATTCACCACCTTCAAAAAACTGAAAATTATACAAGAAATCGTGGGTCAAAGAAAATGTTTAATTGTGCCATTTTCCAGACTGTGTTGTCATTGTCTTCTCCTCTCCATCCTTTGTTCGCACTTTATCTACTGTAAGGGTTTCTGGGCAAGGATTCTGTCTTCAACATGACTATAAAGCAACTAACATGCTATTGGCATGATCCTAATGGTGGCAATGATGCATGGAATTTCAGGAATTAGATACAGAGGACAGCAACTGAGCCATAAAATACATTTCTCAGTCTATGAGCACACACGGCAATCATTAAAAGTTTCATAGCATGTTTGAACCCTGACCTGCACCTGTACAAGTCAGGCTCACGCTACAGCCCAAATGTATATATTGCTTGCTTATTATGGAATTTTCTATCACCCTTTGGGAATCTATGACTAATTAGTGTGTGGGTGAGTGTTTACCTACTTTAATCTTGTAAACGACTCATTTCTTTTTCTCAGTTATAGGATTGGCTACAGGTGTTGCCTTTGGTGTAAGGGACCATCTCTCACAAAGGCAGGCTGGCCTCGGTGGCAAGACAGAGCTGAATGCCCAAAGGGACTATCTGTGATCCCTTGTCAAGGCTGGTGTAGTACTTGAAGACTCAGAGTAGTTCACACGTGATAGCGAGTTGATGGAATCTAAGCATAGAGTGACAGCCAGTTTGGGGTGTAGGCCCTGGTTCTGAGCAGGTTGGTACTCACACTCCCGAGTCACGCCAGAGAGCTTGACATGGGGATCATGTCATCTTAACACTAAGAGCCATCTGATTGGCTGCTTGCTCACTTCCTTGAATGTAGAAACCAATCAAAAGTGGCATAAGAAGAACTCTTTCTCCCCCGCCCCTTCGCATGACAGAAACCTGAAGCCATTCTCACAGGCACCAAGCTTGTGTATCGTAGAACATCTGGGTATTATACAAGTCCCTAGCCCAGTGTGATGATATGAACCTGGGTTTTCCACCTCCCAGGCCTAACCCTGGGCTATCAAGTAGAAGGGTAACAATCCAATTATCGTAAGGAGTACATGCATTTTCATGCAAGGGCATTCACAAACAGGGCCATTCTGTTAATGACTTAAGAGTTTGCGTCTTACTGAAGAAGAATTTTCACACTGCTTTGGAAAGAGAGGCTGCTGAACTCTCTTTCATATTCAGATTCGACACATTAACACGTGGTTTGAACTGGGATGCAAATTTTCTGGGACACTATAGGGGCTCTTTTGCATACGTGGCTTAATCTAATTCTTGACTCCCCCCATCCCCCGCTCTCTGATTTGCTCACCTTGATAATTTTTTTTCTGATTTGCCAACCTTGATGACTATTTTTGGTTCTCTATGCCTTAAATATTGAGTCTGTTCTGGTATGGCTACGGTCTGAAGAAGTGGGTCTGTCCCACGAAAGCTCACCTAATAAATTATTTTGTTAAGCTTTAAAGTGCTACTTTACTGCTTTTTTGTTTTGATAATATAGGACAGCAAACAGAACATCCTTTGGATCATATGCTTGGTGACTGAACAAGTTGTGAATGGTCAATCAGCATGTTTGCCATCTTAGGTCATTTGATTGGCATAGATTAATGCACTAGAGCAGTCTAAGCACCACCATGATGTGAACGGCACATAAATTACAGTGTGACTCTAGCTCCCCAAACTCTCAACAAAATGCTGCATTACGAAATGTTGAAGCGACCTGGTTTGATGTTTGTGAATTTTTTTTTCAGCAAACCAAAACAATTCACCAAAATCAACACGAATTTGTGAAACATTTTCGTTGGTCTGAACCTGCATTGTTTGGGAGGCTAAAAGTTTGAGCTGAAATATTTTGCTCTGTTCTAATTAAAATAGACCAAGCAAAGTGGAGTAGCAGCCCTGCCCCATTCCAAAACCACATTCAAGCGTCTGATGGCTGAGGTTGTATAGACACTTTCAGACACAGATATTCCCATTCTGATTACACTCACAGTGTCAGTAGAAAGCTGGCGAAATAGCTGCTACCCCTTTCCCTGCCTGGGTGGATTGTAAACAAACACTGTAATGTACATATGCCATCTAAACAGATTTTAATTAAAAGGGCAACTTGTATGTACAGACAAGGCCACACATATTGGAAGGGGAGGTGGTATTGACAGGGCTCACAGAAATGCCAGTGTATAAGGCTACTCCCATCATGCAATGTACGCAGACATACTGGTCTGTACAAAGTCCATGGCTGGCAAATATATTTAAAGACTCCACATTACTGCCATGAGCGTGAATGTCACTCATATGCAGAAGACTGTTGTGGTCACAGTCAGGATTGCTAGGCTCCTAAGAGCAAATGCTGAAGGCTCCACACAACCAAACAAATTATTCACATGTACCTTGAGTTTTAAAATTTATGTTACTTAACATGTCCCTGATATGATGACCAGTAAAGCTTTTGTGCATTTATTTCTTCCTAGCTGCAGTATAGACTAGTGCTTTGCATTTCTACACAGCGATGCTTTTCACTGAAATAGCTCAAAGGAAATAAAAACAGAAGCAAGCACATACTGGAAGCTAAGGCTCTAACTAAAATCCAGTGGAATGAGTCTCATAATTGAAATGTCAGTATAGATGGGTGCAGTGTTCTGGAAAGATAGAAAGTGACCAAGATTTGTAGGCATGATGCCATTGTAATCCCAGCAGCCCCAGCTGTTACCAGGCAGTATTGAGCCTGGGATTGCTGATACTTAGTGTATGAGCCTCTACTGCAAGTGCTAAAAGCTGGACAACCCTCAGCTAGTGCTGTAGGAGACTCATCAGTCTTGCTATAGTTTTAGAGGCCACTAAGTGAGGGACACTTAGGACATTGATTTTGCTGACGACGTCGTCCTCCTTTCACTCCAACATGAAAGCATGGAAGAAAAGGTCGCAACACTAGACAAAACTGCCTCAATGACTGGACTGAGCATTAACAAGAAAAAGACCAAGACAAGGAGGATCAACCGGTCCAACAACAACACCAACTCACTGGGACCTGGAAGATGTGGAGCAGTTCATCTACTTGGGGAGTGTTATGGGCAGAGATGGAGGAACAGATAAAGATATCAATGCCAGGATAGGGAAAGCAACTGCTGCATTCATATGGAGTTTACAAATAATATCTGTGAAGATGAAACTGTGGATCTGCAACACAAATGTGAAGAGTGCGCTCTTGTGTGGATGTGACACCTGGTGTACTAAAAAGTCTTCAAATCACAAGCTACAGACATTCATAAGCCGATGCTTGAAGTACCTCCTTTGTATTAAATAGCAAGACTTCGGGTGATGGGAAGGCACAGAATGAAAAGGATTGAGAGCCCCTTGTCTAGTGTGCTCTCCAGTAGGCAATTACTTTTACCAAACTATAAAGAAGGGGCTCGGATACCCCAGTGATGAGCAACAGTATGAAGCCCAATACAGGTGGATGGATGGATGCCTTAGGTCTGCTACGGTATGTCCATCGGCAAAAGAGACATGACACCACCCACTCCCGTGGAGACCCGCACAAAAATCAATGTTTCACACATACGTATTCATCTGAGACTCAGCAGGAAACCAGCATCAATATTTAAACTGCCTGCAGTAAGGTCAATCGACTTGCCCTGTATTCAATTGCTTTGACATGCCATAGCAGACAAAGGGACAGAACAAAGGACCCAACCTTCCCTCCCTTCCTCTGCTTCCGCAGAGCCAGAGCATAACAATGCACTGTAGTGCCATCTGATCCATGCTTGGGGCCCTGAAGTAGGCAGAACCTCAAACGGAGAGTAATTGTCTTTTGTAAGACACCTCTGACAGCCACTGTGTCTTTGCAACCGCAACAAAATTAATCAAATTACGTATCGTTTCACAAGGCAGCCAGGCCTCATTTCAGCGTAAGTCTGGCAGGCTTAACTGATCTGCGCAATATGTTTCCCTGTCTGTTAGTTCCTCCTGGTATTTCTGAACTCTTTCACCTGTTATTTAACCCATTTTAGGGCAGAAAGTAAAGATCCTAACTGAGATCCAGGCTCCCCTGTGCTAGGCACTGTGCAGGCAAAAGCTGCTAAAAGGGGCCTGTAATTTAGTGGAGAAAGGCAAAGCAAGAACCAAGGGGTAGCAGTAAAAGCCAGACAAATTCAAATTAGAACCAGGACACCCATTTTAAACAGCAAGGAACAAACCACCCAAGAAAGTGGTGGATTCTCCATTCCTTGATGTCTTCAGATTGAGACGCCTTTCTGAGATACGTGTTTCAGTCAAGCATGACTCATTGGGCTCAGTACAGGAGAGAAAATGTTAATAGCGTAGGCTACAATACACAGGTCGGACTAGATGATCCCGTGGTCCCTTGTGGCCTTAAAAATCTATGAACACATAGCAAGAGAGATCGTGCCGCAGAGAGCTACGGTCTAAGCAGATGAGGACTGGAAGAGCTAAACGATTACGATCCCCATTGCAGAAAGAGAGAGAGTTGAGGTACAGAGAACTCAGCTGACTTGCCCAAAGGCAGCCTGGAAGTGTGTGCCTGAGCAAGGGGCTGAATACAGATTGTAGCCCCATATCAGTGTTTTAATCACAAGATCATCAGTCCTCTTTCTGGAACATAAGCTTTGGTGGGCAAAGACCTGCTTCATCAGTTGCCCACGAAAGCTCATGCTCTAAAATATCTGTCAGTCTATCAGGTGCCACAGGACTTCTTGTTGTTTTTGAAGATACAGACTAACTGGGCCGCCCCTCTGATATTCCTCTTTCTGCTGCAGTTCAGTTTATCATTTGTTATCAAGAGGCTCTTGCACTCCCCCACTCTACCTTTTAACAATTGCACCAACTTGCTTGTAGGCAATTCTTGCATTTATAAATCTCCAAACACTTTATATGGGTAGTCAATAGTATCTGCCCCATTTCTTAGATTGGATCAGAGCTGGGGCACGAGACATAGCCAAGGCCACATAGGATATCACTGGCAGAGCCTAGAATAGACTCATTGATGTGTAGGGCAGGCAAGGAAATCAAGGAATCGTCTAGTCCCTCTCCCTACATTGAGGCTGGACCATGTACACCGAGACCAGCCCTGACCGGGTTGGTCAAACCTGTTCTTAAAACCACTAGCAATGGGATTCCACAGCCTCCCTGGGAAGCCTGTAACAGAGCTAACGACCCTTAGCATTAGATATTTTTCCCCCTAGCATCTACGCTAAATCCCCTCTGTTGCACATTAAGCCCTTATGTTTTGTCCTACCAGCAGTGGGTATAGAAAGCAACCGATCTATAAAACTACCCTCTTTATAACAGAAGACCATTGTCAAGTCCGCAACCTCAGGCTTCTTTTCTCAACTGCTGCGTCCACACGGCCCCTCCCTTTCAGAAGAGGCATGCAATGGCGGCTGAGCGGAACTGCAAATGAGGTGTGGATTTAAATATCTCACACCTCATTTGCATATTCCTGCATGATCTGGCTTCAGGAGGAACCATTTCTGGAAGCCAAAGCACCCTTGTGGATGGAGTTCCTTTGAAAGGAAACCGCCCTTTCAAAAGCACCCTTCTTCCTGAAACAAAATAGGATGATCCTGAGACCCAGCAGCCAGTTGTGCTGGGTCCTGTTACAAAATTTCACATACCCCCGCCAAGGGGGCATTCCCTCCACTTCACACACCCCTGGATTAGATGACTTCTTGATTTTCCCTCCCTATGGCAATGAGTCTATTCCAGGCTCTGCCACTGATATCCTGTGTGGCCTTGGCTATGTCTCTTGCCCCAGCTGCAGTGCAATCAAAGAAATGGGGAGAATACTACTGACCTCCCCTGTTAAGTGTTTGGGGATTTACAAATGCAAGAACTGCCTACAAGCAACTCAGCCCCTTCGTCGGGCACATCTTTCCCGAATTCTCGCACCCAGAACTGGACACAATGTTCCAGCTTGGCCTCCCCGGTGCTGAGCAGAGCAGGACAATTTTCTCCCATGTCTAACCTGACACACCCCTGTAATACACCCCAGAATTATAATGGTCTTTTTCACAAATGCATCATAGGCGTCTTTTGTTGATGCCCCAGCCTGTGCCCTGGCCCCTGGATCAAAATGTCTTCAGTGAGGAGTCTGTTGCAGCCTAGCTCCTCTTTCTGCTTCACCCGGCAGTAGACTAATAGGTGGGTAGCTAACATTACCACAAAGGAGCCTGACCTCACTACCTTTACACTGAGTAGCACTAGACTCCGTGTAGCCCCACTGACTTTAGCCTGGGTACCCATGTCAGAATCAAGCCCTGTTTCACCCTGAATGGTTTTCCCCTGCAGGAAAAATTTGTCCTTAACTCACCAGGGCAATCCCATCCCACGCCCCTCACCTGGACACCATGCTTGGCTTTTCTCTTCTTCAAGGCCTTGAGCCTAAGCCAGGTGTTGCCACCTCTGAGGTGCAAAAATCCTGAGTCCACAAAGCTGGACAGCTGGAATGATTAGTGAACACTTGCACCAATTTTCTAGGCAGCCACCTCCAGGGACAGCTGGCAACCCTAACAACAGCTCGCTGAAGTTCAGGGGACTCTTGTCTCTACTCTCAATGGGCTTTGAATCCAAAGTAAACAGACTGGATCAGGGTTCAAAATGGGTCACAGCTGGAAGACCTCACTCACCTTCCCCAGTCAAGGCTCCTAGTGATGTCGGTGGGAGTTTGGCTTGAGTGAGGATTGACCTGATCATGACACAACTCCTCCCTTAACTGAGATCTGATTCTTCAGAATCGATCAGTGGAACCCAAGGCCCACTGAGGGATGCGGGGATAAAGGGCGCAGTTGCCTGAGGGCCTAGCAATTTGGCAGCAGCAGTGGGAGCCCTAGGCCCCTTAAATCACTCCCAAAGCACTACACTGTGCACTCCAGATGGCTCTAACCTGAGGAGTGTCTGCGTGTCACACTCCAGGTGGCTCTGACCCAAGGGGTGTCTGTGTGCCACACTCCAGGTGGCTCTGAGGTAGGGGGTGTCTGTGTGCCTCTCTCCAGGTGGCTCTGAGCTAAGGGGGTGTCTGCGTGTCACACTCCAGGTGGCTCTGACCCAAGGGGGGTCTGTGTGCCACACTGCAGGTGGCTCTGATGTAGGGGGTGTCTGTGTGCCACACTGCAGGTGGCTCTGAGCTGGGGGGTGTCTGTGTGCCTCACTCCAGGTGGCTCTGAGCTGGGGGGTGTCTGTGTGCCACACTGCAGGTGGCTCTGAGGGTTGAGGGGGCACTGGTCTAAACTAGCCCCATGGGTCCACGTCTCTGGCCACTCATCACCTCAACTTTAGCATTGAAAGCCAACACTGGCAAGTGCCTGAATAAGGCTTAAGCAACAGACCCATTGCTGTATCCTTTACCTGCTCCTAGGCTCTTCTTCAGCTGCTCATCACTCAGCAGGCAGAGCTACATATCCCACAGGCTGGATTGCTACAGCTCCTTAAATGTCCTCTTCGGCAAGGCTTGGCAGCCAAGCGTGTGTCTGGGAGGGAATTATGTCCTCGCATTACACCTGCCTTGACAGAGCGCCTGTCAGCTGCTCCCCACAGGACGGCGGGTGGGGCTGAGCATTGCATTCTTTCTTTATGGACCTCTGCATGAGCCTTTACCAAATTACATGAAAGGTCTGTCAGCTCCTGCCAGAGAGCCCAGCTTTGAGTCTGTCTGCACACAGCCACGGAGAACGTTTCTGTGACAGATGTCGTCCCTTGCTCCAGTGCCCAGAGTAAGACATAAAGACTAAAAGAACCACAAAAGGCCAGGGCGGGAGGGAAGGAGTCCTCCATTACAGACACAGTGCAGGGAGTGAAAGGAGGGGGCATCACAGCCTATACGCAGCTCAGGAGGAGCTGCTGTGAATTGTTTCTCCCAAGGACTGTTTTGGGCCCCAGAGCAGCCTAGAATCTGGAGGGCACAAAAGTGGCATAAAAGCCACATTTTCCGCACCTGGGCTTGCGCTCCTGGAGCCACAGCACAGGGGAAGGCCCAGGAACATCATGCACTGCACACTGTGATCTGCGGTACATACTCCCTGCTTGCGCCACTGGGCATGCCTCAGGAACTGAGATCAGCTGCTGAATCCTTGGCCTGCCTTTAAGATCAGCTAAGGGCCAGTCTCCTTGCTCAGCAGGTGCCTCTGATAGGCACTGATTGCTCTGTTCCATCTCCCGTATCTTGTGCACATCCTCAAAAAGCTCAGACAAAGGGCAGGGATCGTGACTACTTGTCTATCCGGAAAGCCCTGAGCGCATCATGGCTTGGCCACAAACAGATCATTCATCGAATTGTAGACTACTAGAACTGGGAGGGACCACGAGAGGCCATCAAGTCCCATCTCCTGCACTCATGGCAGGACCAAGCACCACCTAGACCATCCCTGACAAGTGTCTGTCTAACCTGCTCTTAAAGATCTCCAGTGACGGAGATTCCACAACCTCCCTAGGCACCTTATTCCCATACTTAACCACCTGACAGGAGGTTTTTCCTAATGTCCAATCTAAACCTTCCTTGCTGCCATTTAAGCCCATTGCTTCTTGTTCTATCCTCAGAGGCCAAGGAGGACAATTTTTTCCTCCCTCTTCCTGGTAACAATCTTTTAACTATATTGTGTATAGTTCTCGCCTACCTTACTAAAGGGCATCAGTGCAATTGATGGTCAATGCACAGCATTTACAGCCTGATAAAGCTATGTCAAGTAAGACAAGTCAGATGTGCTTACACTTCAGCGAGCCAGAAGTAGTTTCCCCTGGTTGTTGCCCCCTTCGGCTGGGTGCTGAAGCAATTCTCGGCAGCACAAGGAAAGGCTTTGAAAACCTGTGAGCTGACAAGACTTCATTAATCACAGAATAATCCTTGCCATGGTAACCCAAGGATTGTGAAGTCACAAGTTAGCAACCATGAGCCAGTCACTGAACACAAACAGCTGGTGCACAGAAAACAAAAAGTGATCAATAGATCTTGCCCACAGCTCCAATGGGGTAATTTAATTAGAAATAATCTGACTGGGGCTGGGTGGGGAGTGGGTGTTGTATATATGGGCCAGATTCGGATTTCCATTGCCCTGGTGTAAATCTGGAATAATGGAATATAGAGGCATTTTCTCCCAATTTACCCCTTGTGGGACAGAGAGGAGAAATCTCACCTTATATTCAGAGCTCATTCTGCCTTCATGGAATTGTTCCTGGTACAGCACGATTGTTCTAACCATGAAATGAAAAGCCTTAAATGAAAAAGTCAATAACCTCCTCTGAAAAGCCCCACTTGCCAGCAGTATATCACTGTGGACTCACAATGACTAAGAAACATGATGCAGATAAAGCTGTTTGGAAATCAGTGGAATTCAGAGACAGTCAATAACATTCCAAGCCTTCCCACCCATCCACCTAGGTCCTGAAGTGGCCCTTTTTCCCACAGTACCGAAGCACCTCTTAATCATTAAAGTGTTTTATCCTCACCAGGTGGGGAAGTATTATTGCTGTTTTGCCAACAGGGAATTGAGGCACAAGGTGGGCACACTGAGTGACTTGCTCAAGGTCCCAGAGAGAGTCAGTGGCACAGCCAGGAGCAGAACCTACCTCATGTAAGTCACAGAGCAGTGGCATAACCACAAAACCACGCTGCATCTTCGTGACCTAGAGCATCCCTGCCGCTCCAGGGAACATACGGGGCCCTCGCAGCAGGAATGGGGCTGTGGCAGTCAGTACAGCCGGGTATGATCGAATGAAGCCATGTTCTCATGGAATAGCCTCACTAAGCTGCCAAAGCCTGAATGATTGGCTAAGGCTGTTTTATGGGGCGAGCCTGGAACCTTCCCACTGGGCCATGGGGCCACTCCCACATGAGCATGGCACCTTGGGGGCTGCATGCATGTCTTCTGACAGCTCCTTTGGTGGAGGGTTTTGACTGGGGGAGCCAGGAAGTCACAGATCCACTGGCCCATCCCAACTCTAAACTCTTTGTCCGCGTGGCCTTGGAGGGAGCACTCCTCTGAGTCAGAGAGGGGGACACCGAGAGCGCCTGTGTACTATCTCCACAGCCTGCCCCCATGAGTTGCACCCACACCAAATCCATGGTACGTAGGGCCTGAAATGGTCAAGGAGACAAAGGATTTTAACCTTTAAGAGGTTCAGCATTACTCAAATTGCTTTAGTAACAGAGAGGAAGCCGTGCTAATCTATACACTATCAAAACAAAAAGCAGTCAAGTAGCACTTTAAAGACTAGTAAAATGGTTTATTAGGTGAGCTTTCGTGGGACAGACCCACTTCTTCAGACCGGTCTGTCCCATGAAAGCTCACCTAATAAACCATTTTACTAGTCTTTAAAGTGCTACTTGACTGCTTTTTGTTTCAAATTGCTTTGCCATTTGTGTCTTTTGCTGCCTCGGGTTAGCAAGGGCTTTCCCAGACGGGCAGACTGTCCTGCCATTGCCCATAGGAGACATCTGGAATTAGCCCCTCTCAGGATGTGGGAGTGAGATGGATCCACTCTGGCAAGTCCTACATTCTGCAGAAGTGTCAGTGCTGGAAACTCTGTTCGTGGGTTGGGATTGTAGGCCATTTTCTCTGTCGTGTCCTCAGTACCATAGTATGCAGCGCGCTTCCTTCAGAGGCTGGTGCTGGTATTCCTCTTCTCACACCCATGCACAGCAGGCAGGGCGCACAGCCCGAAAGTACCATTCTCCTCCCCCAGTGAATTCAGCCTCCTTGTTGTTATGACATGACCCACGCTAAATTCAGCAAATGCATGGAAACGGCAGAGCTCTTTAATCCCAGCCATGGAGGCCAAGCAGGACAATGAGTCCTGGACAAATATAGCTCTGGAAATTTCTCTGATGTTTTCACTTTTGGGCAGAGTTGATTTAAATGAGGGCGCTGGAACTGACTCATTTATCAGTTAATTTTTAATAACTCTCTAGATAGGCGAAGTCCTGCAACCCGACCCCAGCCAAATACTTCAGCTGACCCCTGAATTTCCCTGAAATGGTGGGTGCTACCAATGAGATTACACACACGGCTATGACTAAAAGAAGACCAGAGGATTCACTGGCGTGATTCCAGAGTAATCAAAATCAGCAAACTCTTGGCTATTAGCAGGAATGGTGAGAGAACTTGGATTTGCTGCTTGGCAGTACTAACAAATGCACTGACTGCTTCATTGCTGAGAACCTACATTTTAAGCAAAGTGTCTGAGCCCTCTGGAGTGGGGTTGCATTGCTGGGAGAAAGCTCTGCCTCGTTCACAGCCCATAATGACACCAACAAAGCTTTGCAGAAAACTCCCCCCATGCAAACAAATCTTAAACAGCAGCAACTGCCGACTCAGACTGGGCTGGGAAACAGACAAGCAAACCGCCCAGAGAACCAGCAGCTCTAAGAAGCTTTCCAGCAAATCCTTAAGGATCAAATAATCCAGCCTGTGGCTGTACACCCCCCAAAGCTGCACAGGTTACTGGCTTACCTTAGCAGGACATGCGACCACCGTCTCCTTGAGCAATGATCAGGGAATAATGCAGGCTCCAGAGAAGCCCCCTCTGCCTGGAGAAGAGATTTAAATGTCCCAGGTAAGCGGTTTGGAGTAAAAGCACTGACTCTTCTGCTCTCTCGCTGTCTGCGGCTGCCTTGCTTACAATACCTGGTACAGTGGAAGTGCTTCCCCATTCATACTCACTGAGCCTTCTTACCGAGGGGAGGAGCTGGGGAGAGATTACAGAAGGGATGCTCAGGCTTGCACTGACCCAGGATGTCTGGATTTTAAAGGGCAAGGGGAACACTACATGCCTGTCAGAACCTCTGCCTGTCAGAACCTCTCCAGCCCAAGGGCCGATCCTGCTTTCCTGACGTTGCTGGGAGGGTTGGATGAGTGTTTCCACTGGGGTAACACCACAGTTAAGGTCTGGGCACTATTACTAGTAGGAACCTAATACAATTACAGGCCATTGGGAGCCCTAAAAGGAGAAAATAACACAAGGCTTGCAAAGAGTGCAGGGCTGAGACCAGCTTTAAAGACCTGTCATCGTGCAGTTTAACATGCTCAGCCGTCCCCATCTGGTGGAGCGTACAGTCTAAAAAGCAGGCACCGAACCAAGCAGATGCTCTGCCAGACCCCAGGGGGGACAGTACAGCAGCTCAGCCCATTCATCTGCAGGCTAAAAAGATCCAACCTGCTAAAGAATTTTCAGACAATCATCCTTGTTACGACCGAGTTAAAGCCAGGCCAACATTTCCAAGGCTGTAGCGTAGGTGCTGGAACTGGGGGTACAGGGGATGCTGCTGCAGCACCCCCGGCTTGAAGTGGTTCCCCTTCTATAGAGGGGTTACAATGTGATTCAGTGGCTCTCAGCACCCCCACTATACAAATTGTTCCAGTACCCCGACCTGGGGGTTGGGCTCCCAAATGCAGACTGAGCAACCTAAATGTAAGTGGCCTCATTTCCACTGGGCACGCTAATTGCTCCATGGTGTATAGGTGAAGCCATGTTAGATGCCTCAGTAGCAGGGTTCAGGAGCTTAACTCCATGCACCCGAACCTGTATCTTTAGGCTCAGCTTGTAAATGCATATGAATTAATTCACTACATAGACTCAGAGGGGTAGGCGTGTTAGACTGTAGCATCAGAAAGAACAAGCAGTCCTGTAATACCTTAAAGACTAACAAATTTATTTATTAGGTAATGAGCTTCCTTGGGTAAGACTGCAAAATCTGAAGAAGCAGGTCTTACCCACAAAAGCTCATTACCTAATAAATAGCATGGCTAATCTGTAAGGGGCTACAGAACTACTTGTTTTTTGTCAATACACAGAAACATTTGAAAGCCAGGACATCTGGTACCAAGGCTCTCTGAAACTCATTAAGTCGGACCCTGCACAGCCATGCCTGTTGGATGGCTGCTGATTCCCTGGCATTAGTGCTTGCTGATGGGTTTTTCTTTCATTGCAAAAGTGGCATTTTGAAATGATTTTTTAAATGAAAATGATTCTCATTTTGGATTCTCATGAGAACACTGGATGCTTGAAAAAGTGATCAGAAACAGCAGTAGCAGGGCTAGCAAACGATTTTCTGGTTATCCCTGAATGAGAATTTTGGTGACTGAACCAGCTTATTGAAAATTTTTGATAAAATTTTGGGCCCTTTGGAAGAACAGCTAGGTCTATTTTGAACCCTTTGGAAATGGAACATCAACATTTTGAAATGTTCTACAAATGGGCAGAGCCATCCCATCCATTGGATGGTTTGGGGAAGTCATCCTGGGCCCTGCACTTAGGGGGCCCAAGGCAGCCTGGACGATTATAAAGGTGGGGCTGGTGATGGCAGCAGCAGGCTGGCCCACTCCTGCACTCACCAGCAGCAGTGGGAGCTGGGGGAAGCAGAGCAACCCAGCCTCAGCCTGTTCTGTTCTGCCATCTCCCAACTGGGTCTCTCCACTTGGTGGAGGGGGATCTGTGGTTTTGGTGCAGAAAAGCTCAAGCCCAGTGCCTGCTGAGAACCCATGTTCTCTGCATCTATCAATCACAGCTTCTGCTGTGGTAGCCTCCACTTCCTGCCTCTCCATTGACCTTTTCAGGGTCAAAACAGGTCTCTCGGCAGGGGGTTGGGGTGTGTTCTTGTCACCCACAAGTCAGAGGGGTGCTAGGTATCCCCTGGGTGCCCCAGCCAAAGATGGCGTGAATCTGTCACAGCCCCACTTAGAGAAGTTGCCTTTTAGCTCAAGCTGTGGAGATCCATGTGTTTAATGCTGGAAGTTCCCCAGTTCAAGGGGTGGCTACACCCTACAGAGAGGGGCAAGCGTGAAGATGCTCCTGCAGAAAGGACCATGCAGCAGCACCCACTCCTTCACCTCCAACGTGGTCCAGGGATGCGCAGGGGCAATGAGCACTCTGCTGAGTGCCACACCTGGGGAGTGTGGACAGCAGCAGCAGGAAGCCCTGCAAGGGGCAGGAGGCAGCCACAGAGTGCATAACAGGACAGTGTCCCGGGGTGATTAGCCTGGCCAGGAAAGGGTTAATTAAGCAACACCAGGCCATGCTGGGCATAACATCCCTTGTGGAACTAGGCTGGTCGGGACAGAGCTAATATTTATTTATTTAAAATATTTTTACCCTGCCTCTCTATTTCAAATATTCAAAGTGGCTTACCAATTTTTTAAAAAATATAAACATATATTGAAAGAGTTAAAAATACAAAACTCTAGAAGGACAGAAAACCTACTAAACCACCTCACAAGAAGGCTCACACACACAAACTCAAACACCAATAAAAGCACGGTGGGTGCTTTAACCTGGCGCCAAAACCATGTTAATGTCGGTGTCATGTAAATATCCCAGGAACGAGAATTCCGTACCCTGGGAGCAAAGGCCGAGAAGCTCTGCTCCGTGTTGATGTTAATCTTATCTCCCTAATGGAGGAATAGTGAGCAGAGCCTCCCCAGCAGAAGTCAGTCCCGGGGCAGGTTCATATGGTTAAAGACAGGCCTTTAAATATCATAGAACCAATGCATTTAGGGCTTTCCATGTAATGTAACTGCAACCAGCGCGGGCGCGTCTCACTGCCTAGGCCTGGGATGGGACAAGCCAGGGCTGGCTCTGAGCACGTTTGCCTCCCCCTCTGGCAGTTCTTGCTCCCTCTGTCCCGTATGCTGGGGACCAGAGGGAGAGACATGGGAACCAGGATCTCAGGGCTGGCAGTGGGAAAGGGAAGGTCACAAACATGCAGCACAATGGCACCACCTGCTGGAGCTGGGTAAAATCCTTCCCTTCCTGCGGTTGCTAATGCTGAGCACAGCAGGAGTTCTGCGTGCACCAAGGACCCAGCCGTCCAGTTACCTCTTATAAATGAATGGACTGTGCTCCCCAACAGGGGCTTTTAACCCATGGGAAAGGCCCAGTCGGCTGTTGCTCAGGCATCTAATGGCTCTGCCCTCTCCCTCCTCATTGGTGAAATTCCTCGCTGTGCAGAAAGCCCTTTGTCACTGCTCATTCTCTTTAAAGCCCCATTGTTAAGGTTTGGGGAGAGGCTAAAAGGTGCACTCTGCACTGGAGTGAGTCCCTCTCCAATCCTGGGTGCAGGCTGTCAAAATCAGCAGGTGTGGGGAAGGGAAGGGAGGTTTAAGGGACAGCAGCTGGGGAGGAAGGAGACAAGAACACCGAGCAGCCCTTGGTTTCGCTCATATTCCATGAGAGGATACATGTTTTGCTCCAGAGGTGGGCACGGTCCAGCACTTAGTAAAGCTGTCCCTGCATGGATAGCTGCAAAGTGCTCAAGGACCCTTTGGAAAGAAATACCATACCATATGTATATGTGTGTGTATTTATATCTATAGTGGCAGGGCCAGGGTAGAGATCCCCTTCTGATGGAGCCCAAACAAGCGGAAGGGCCTGTCGAGCACCAGCAGGGCAATCACAGGCAGCTGGGCAGGAGATGGCTCAGCCTAACTGGGGTCAGCCGACTCCATGACTGGGCTAATAAGAGGCCTTTAAAAGCCCTTCACAGTGGGCGTGGGAGTGGACATGGACGTGGACACGGGCACATGAACATGCACATGCGAAACAGCAGAGAGAGTTTGAGGAGCTTCAACAGATCAAGAGAGGGGACTCACTACTGCTGCAGCCTGGAGAAGGTACTGGGGGGAATTGTCTGTGGAAGTGGCCCAGGGAAAAGGGCTGCTGCGCCAAGAGCTAAGGGAGTCAGGCCTTTCCGCTAGCAGCTGTATCGGGTCCCTGGTCTGGACCCAGGCAGGAGTGGGTGGGGGCTGGGTTCCCCCAGACCACCCCTCACCCCTGTGAGGGCAACTGGATTCTTAAGTAGGACCAGTGGACTGAATAGAGGCCAGAAGCCCAGGAACAAGACTAACTTTGTCACAGTTTATGTGTGTACATATACACATAAAACATGATGTTGTTGGCCACTGAAATGCAGAGCCCTCTGGGGTGGAACACAGCAGCACTTCAACAGCACACAGCAACACTACGCAACAGCTCACGGCAGACAGGGAAGAATACTGCATCAAGTTACCCAAGGAAATATTCAGCTAGAAAACAGACAATGGGCTGGGAAAGGCTGATATTAGCTGCTGAACGCCAAATTCCTAGGCAGCTACAGCCCTGTCCTGACTCTCCCTGCTCTGGTGATTTAAACCATTAGAAGCATAGGGCTACTCTAGACGCAGGTGAGACATGGGCCTTCATGAGACTTTTCTCATTCAGTAAGTCCCTGCACAGGGCCCAGAGCCAGGCAGATGGGTGAATGTACAGACCGTGCTAGTGTAATGCCAACAACTCCAGGAGGCACCCCCAGTCCAGGAAAGTGGAAGTGGGGTCAGAGCTCTCCTGCACCTGGCATATGCTGGCAGCTGGCTAGCACAAACCACATTGCTGCGGGAACCGTGTGGGACCCCTGTCAGGAACCCTCCTGGAGCTGCAGGGGGGCTGCCTAATACGCCGTGCTGGTGCAGAACTGACCTGATGTCATGGAAAAGCTCAGCCGCAGAAACTGCAGCTCATGGGCACACCTTTACGGATCCCAGCATCTGCAAAAGAAGAGCAGCAGGTGCAAAGGGGCTCAGCCAAGCAGGGCCCCCGCCCTCCGCAGACACATCTCACAGAGCCATTGGTTCTCAGTGCCCCCTGTGGACATGCACACACATCTCACCGGCGGTGACCGAAGGGCCTTGGGAGGGAGGGAGCGTCTGGGGTGAATTAGGAGGTTTCCGTCTGTCTGTCTTTGGTGGCAGGGTGGGGTGGGGGGGAAGAGGTTGTGCCAAAGCCCATCACTCCTCAGGGGTGGAAGAAGTGCTCCTGCAGACCCAGCTCAGTGCCCGTCAGGTTCCTCCTTTCCCTCTCCTCCCATAGCAGGGGTGCTCAGAGTGTTTCTCTTCCATTGGCTGAAAAGGCAGCTGGGTTTGCTCAGTACCTCTGGATGCTGCACAGCTGCAGTCTCTGTGCGAAACCTTGGGCTCCAGTTAACATGTTGATGGTCCCCCACCCCCAGGGCAGACTCCAAGGTCAGAGCTGATGCCAGGTTCCCAGCCAGAGGGGCACCCGGGGTTGGTGGCCCATCCTGAGCCCCCCGTCAGATAGCTTCAGGGTCAGAGGGCCAGCAGCCATTTCTCCATCTCTGGTGGCTTTGGGGAAACAGGGAGCTGAGCATCTCCCTCATTGTACCTGCCGGGGTATTTCCACCTCTTACTCAGTCCTGCTGGTGTGGCTGTGGTATGGGCTCCCACCCTATCCTGCAGCTCTACCTTGTCTGGGTGAGATACAGGGGCTTTTCTGCCATCCCTTTTCTTCTGCCTACGAGTACAACAGGACCTTCACCCTAAAGGTCTTTACCCATTTTTCTCTCTTTGAGGGAGACTTCTTTCTCCTATTTGCACTCCTTACCTATGGGGCAGAGGGGCTGTGACATGAGGGCACTTGGTTTGACTTTCCTGCAATGAGGGCAGGGTGGGAGGAAGTGTCACTGGAGACCCAGTGATTGTACAGAAGCATATGGTGCTGTAATAGGTGTCTGCTGGCTCTTTGCTCCTTGGATAGTCCAGGCAAATCTTCCGGTAGCTCTAAGAGATGCCATCAGCACTGGTTAGGCAACAGTTGGAGTATTGTGTCCACTTCTGGCCACTGCATTTCGAGAATTATGTGGACAAATTGGAGAGGGTCCAAAAAAGAGCAAGAATGATCAACGGTCTAGAGAATATGAGCTACAAAGGAAGGCTGAAAGAACTGGGCTTCTTTAGTTTGAGGGAGGACATGATAGCTGTTTTCAGGTATCTAAAAGGGTGTCATAAGGAGGAAGGAGAAAACTTGTTCTTCTTGGTCTCTGAGGACAGAACAAGAAGCAATGGGCTTAAACTGCAGCAAGGGAGATTTAGGTTGGATATTAGGAAAAAGTTCCTAACTGTCAGGGTGGTCAAACAGTGGAATAAATTGCCTAGGGAGGTTGTGGAATCTCCATCTCTGGAGATCTTTAAGAACAGGTTAGATAAATGTCTATCAGCGATGGTCTAGACAGTACTTGGTCCTGCCATGAGGCAGGGGGCTGCACTCAATGATGTCTGGAGGTCCCTTCCAGTCCTAGTATTCTATGACTATGGGAAGCACCCAAAGCCTCATGGCTTTCAGAAGCCCCCTTGGAGCATCCTGGCCCTGCTTCCTCCCCCACGACGGCCTGTTCAGCAGGTAGAGAAAAAACTGCAGGGGGTGGAAGGATGAAGCAGCTTGGAGCTACGGTGACTTCTGTCAGGCCACCAATGCAGCTCATGGGTTGTAGCCAGGGGGCAGAATGTAGCCGTGCAAAGATACAGAGGTGCTGCGGGTTAGGCAGACCCCCTGGGTAGTGGCGTAGCCAGAATGGGACAGGTGGATGGGCCCTGACTTCAGGTGGGTGTGCTGGGGTAGCAGCAGTTGAGTTACCTTCCCCTGATCCCAGTGGGGCTTGGAAGATGGGAAGGACAGGTGCTCTGGCTGGGAGTCCTCATAAGAATGTGTGCCCTGAACCCCCACCCATTTCACAAACACCCTTGCTCTGCCTGTTGGAGAAGGGGGTTAGGGGCTTGCCCCGCTCTGCCAGCCCAGTGGTCCAGAAAGGGAGCAAGGCTGGGGGCCTGCCCACCTTCCCTGCACACCTGGCACTGCAGCAGGGAGCGGGGTCAGGGGAGAGAGGTTTGCATGCCCCCAACTCCAGGCTCTGTCAGGAGCACCTGGTGAGCGGAGCACCCCAAACCCACTCTCCAGGAGGGAGCAGAGGGAGGGCTAAGGCAGGTGTATGCTCAGTGTGTGGGGCCCTAGCCCACCCAGGCCTGCTTGTGGCTACGTCCCTGCCACAAGTAACATATGCTGGTGGCCTCTCCCACCCCAGGAATGGCCCAGAATAAGGGCACAAAAGGGCTGCATAGCACAGCATGGGGACATAGATCCACTGCCACTGCGGAGCTGCTTGTTTGGAGTGTGAAAAGGAGCAAGGGTCAGCCACAGCCGCTCCCATGACTCTTCTCCCAACCAGATCCATGTAAGGGCAAGCGTTCTCCAGCAGGATGGTCTATGCCCTGGCCAGTAGCCTTTCTGGCAGAGACGAGTTGTAGGGACTTGATGGTAACACCCTGCCACCATGTGGTTAGTTGTTCTCAGCTGAGAAGGCAGCTCCCCAGTTAGTCCTCCACATGCAATCCCTTTCCCCATTGAGTGAATGGTCATTAGTGTGCAGTTGCTTGCACATGGACAGCTGTTGACCGCACCTCAAGTGCATGCCCCCCCCACTTGGCTTCAATTACAAACTGGCGGAGAAATCCACGTGAAGCGGAAGTTTATTGAAAAGAAGCTAAAACGGAAGAACCCAACCCATCCAGCAGCCCTCGGGTTTGCAGAAGTGTTGCAGCCGACCACGAGGCTTGGAACTGACGGAGTTCAGATAAAATAGACGCCCTTTATTTTGAGAAGGTACAATCGGTACAGTTTTGGCTTTTTTAACCCGCATATTTGGACTGTTCTTTGATCTCAAACAGCATGACGCTTGGATGCTTTTTGTCCACACGGGCATTTGCCCGGCCCATTAGAACACAGACAAGCCACAGCGTTTAATGTAATAAAGTGCGATACTGGATTCTTTGTGAGGGATGAAAGGACAGGTGGAAAAGGCAGGCAATGAATCAAAGATGTCTCCTAGACCAACTAGGCCGACGGCAAAGTGCTGTTCATTTTACTGACGTTGCAAAGACAGAAACATGGGCAATGGAATGTCAGTCGTTCCCCTCCCAAATCTGCTTTAAGAACAAAAGACACACAAATCAATCATGCCAGAACAGATTCGTCTGTGATTCCCTTGGAGGGGGAAATAAAGCCTATTTTGATCACTTTGTTTTCTTAAGAGAGAGAAAAACTGACCAAAAAGGGTTACAGCTACTAAAGTGTTTTGGTCCTGATACAATAGGATGGCATTGAAAAGGCTGTAAACACTCACTTCTCCTGTCGTTATGGCTTATTTGGCTGTGAGAAATAGAAGATAGTTTGTGTCTTCTGTGGCTTCCCTAGGAGTTGGTTCAGTGGTCCCCAAACTCTGTCAACTTCACCCCTCTGGACAGGGAGGGCCCGCTGTGCTCTGGAGGGTAGGAGGTGACTGGGGCAGAAGTGGAGAAGGAACTGCCCTTGGAGTTTAGGGCATGACTGGGGCAGGAGTAAGGGAGACGGAATTGCACGCTGTAGGCTGGGGGATGAGTGCGGCTGGACATGGAGGGGCAGCTGCGCTCCAGAGGCAGGGCGTGTGTGTGTGACTGGGGCAGAGGGCATGGGGGAGCTGTACCGGAGCAGCTCATCCGTCACTGGGCCAATGGGGCCCTGAAAAAATGAGCACCTGGATGCTCCAGCCCCCTCCCTGGTAAGGGGGTCAGGCGTCGGAGCAGGTAAGACCCCCACACCCTGATCCCACTTCTCAGCAGGAGCAGCAGGCAGGGGGATGGCGCAAGCCCCCATGCCCTCACCCAACTTCCCCAGCAGGGGCACTGGGGGGCAGGAGTGGACTGCAGGCAGAAGGGATGAGGAGGTGCCCCCCCAGTCCTGGTAGCTCCCTCCCCCGACATTACCCACGCACCTGAAACCCCAGGCTCTCCCTATTTTCCTGTCCTATCCGTGCCATTGGGCACGCCCCCCATTTGGAGACCACTGAGCTAGTTAAAGGGGCCAGACTGGCTTTTCCATTTCCCCCTCTCAATGGTCAAAGGCAGACTGGGGGTGACACTTAGCCAGGTAGACCCCACACTGCTGAAAGCGAGACAGCAGGCACTGGGTGGTGCAGCTGGGATCTCTGTCTAGTAAGGTGGGGTCGCTGTCCCCCGAGGATGGGAGTCACTGGTTTGGAAAGACAGTGGTTTCCCCTTCCAGCTGCTCTACAGCCAGGCTACAAACCTGGGCCACAGCACACCCAAACCTCTGTGTACGTTCAGACCTCTCGCGATCCACTTCTCTGAGATGCCTCCACAGATACGAGACTAAAGGAGACTTTAGCGAGGATAAATTTCCATGCCGTTGTCTAACACCACGCCGGGAGACGGAAGAAGTGTGTTGCTTGGTGGGACCAACTGGCCCATCTCTGGGGTGTGTGCGACATCCCCATGTAAACAAACAGCATCACGGCATCCCACGCATCCCACGCTGGCTGTCACAAAATGTACCATGCGTCCAGTGCTTCCACACCGGAACAGCCCTCCTTAGTACTGGCTCCCCATGACGCCTTGCGTGAATAAAAGAATCATTTTGGTTCCCCAAAAGGCACCTGGTTTAACATTGAAAACTTAAGACTGGCCCCTTTAAGCGTGAAGCATGCATAGTTCACACACTCTTGTAGACGGTATATATACTCTGTGTGTGTATATATATTCTATTCACATAGAAGAGTCGTCCTTGACTGGCTACACATTGGTGAGGGTACTGCTGGTGAGCAATCTCACAGCTATGCTTCCTGTAAGGTCACTGGATTTTTTGTTCCCCTTATCCTGGAGTTGAAGGGTGTGCTGTGACAGCTGGTCATTGGGTTCACCCGTCAGGACCACCTGTCCCAGGAACTCATCACTTAGAATGTTATGGTTCCAGACCTAGAGAAACAAGACAAAGTGAGCGCAGGCCGCCTGCTGCGACAAACATCCACACAGGGGATGCCTTGGTCATTGTGCTCTTGCTGCTGTTGATTATTTCTCCTGCAACAGCACAGAGAGGCCTGTGATGAGGTCAGGGCCATACTGTGCTGGGTGCTGTATGTACACATATTGAGAGACAGTCCCTGAAATGAACTGCTTGCAGTCTAAATACACCAAGCAGATAGAAGGTGGGAGAAAGGAAGCACTGTTAGCTCCATTTTACAAATGGAGACCTAGAACACAAAGGCTACATCTATGTAGTATTGCGCTTGGGAGACAGGAATGGAAATGAAGGAACTCAGCATTGCAAATGAAGTGCTGATATACAAATCTTGTGCTTCATTTGCATAAACTCACACCATTGTGGTGTTGTCAGAGATTTTGGAGAAAGAAACCCAGCTGTGTAGCTGGGGTTCTGTCGGCAAAAACCTCCTTTTTGACAGAACACTTATCCCTGGAAAAAATGAAGTATAAAGGTTCTGTAGAAAAAGGGTTTTTTTGCCAACAAAACCCCATCTAAATGACTTTTTTTCCCACCAAAATCTCTCCCTTTCTCTTCTTTCAATTTTGAGTCACAGGCAAATAATTTTCCTGGTGGAAGAGTTGATTTTTTAACCCTTGTTGCTGGCCATACAGAGGGTATTTTAATAATGACTGGAGTCCTGGCCTTGCCCAGGAATATATACACATCTCCTCTGATCCCTGCAGGCTGGGGTCAGAGCAACAGCCTGGAAGGTGTGTACATGTCTATGTGAGCTGAAAGGCGGTGGAGAATCAGACTCCACAATTCTTTTATCTTCAGTGCTCCTGTAAGATGCAGCACTTGATGTGAAAAGTACCTATAATAATAAATGGAAACACACATCTCCTAGAGCTGGAAGAGACCTCAGGAGGTCATTGAGTCCAGTTCCCTGCCCTCTTGGCAGGACCAAGCACCACCCTTCACAGATATTTTTGTTAACCTATTTGCCCCAGACCCCTAAATGGCCTGCTCAAGGATCACCCTCACAATGCTGGGTTTAGAAAACCCTCGCTCAAACCACTAAACTATCCCTCCCGAAATTACCTATTGTAATGCCTCCTAATCAGCCACCTCCTGAAACCCTAAATGAGGTCTTACTGAGTTCAAACTTGGGCAAACACATTTTACTTGAGTGGGAATTAACCCAATGAAGCGCTTACTAAAAAGGCTTGAGACTTTCACCTTTAGTATCTATGAACCATCTAAAGCTCCATACCTCCTTAAGCCCATGTTTCTGGTTAAGAACCCGACAAATCAATAGCTTGCATTTGTACTTTGTGTAGCTCAAAGGGTTATCAATGTTAAATAATTGAGCCTCACAATCCACAGGAGGCAAGTATAAGGATCACTGTTTGACAAGGAAACTGAGTCACGGAGGATTTTGTTGAAATAGCCAATGCTGCCCTGGGATTCAGGGAACAGATCCTGAGTCCTGTTGGCTAAGCCCAGCCTGGCCTTCTACTTACCTGCACAACGATGGGCTGCCCTGCCTTCTTGCGATAGAAGAGACCTTTCACATCAAACTCTGGAGCCAAGGTGTTTTTCTGCACCGGAGATCGGATTTTGTCCCCTTCGCACTTTATGATCACGTATGGGTCTGCTCCTGTGGAGAGAAAAGAGACTCTGAGCCCTCGCCTGCGCCTCTCCTGATGGTGGGTGTTTATATTCCACAACTCATAAGGGACAACAGGAAATCAAGTGAACTCTGTAAAATGAGGGCAAAGATACTCACTCACCTCCGCAGTGCCCTTTGAGACTTACAGATGTTAGAGGCTACGGCTCATTTTCACTTGCACTATGTGTTACATCCACCTGGATGTGGGCTAGCCGCTGAGCTAACCAGTTGAAGGTGGTTCCCTAGCAGTGAAGTGAAAGCTCCCCTGGAACATACAAACCCAGATGTTCCAAACTGGCCAGTGATGTTAGATGCCTCACTTGGAACACGCTGAAGAACCTGATGTTCAGACAGTGGGTGCTCTGCACGTTCTGAAAATCAAGGCCCTTTAAAGTCACTCATGATGGGCCCTCAAAATCGCTAGCTGCTTCAGAGCATCCTGGCTGCAGGCTGTCAAAAAAAAATAGCCCCAGCTGCATGAAGAGAACAAAATGCTCCAAGGCACGTTGCAGTGCTGAGAAGAACACACCTCGTTACCAGGGCAAGGACCTTTCTTCACTGCACAGTGAAAAAAGATACGCTGACAGAAGTGAATGTCTGCTGCCTACTCACATTCTGCATGATACCACCAGAGCTACTTAGCTCTCATAGGGCAAGAACATACAACACCTGGCTGGCTTGAGCCCACATAGTATTTTTCATCCACAGAGAGGGAGGTAAGGATCACTGCCCTGTTCTGCAGACTGCACACGTGCCAAACCCAAAGGTCACAGGCAAACACCGGAATAGAACTCAAGCCCCTAGCCCACTTCCCTTAGCCACTGCACTACGCTGCTCCCAAAAGGAGCTTTGTAGGAGAAAGCAGTGCCCAGTTTTCTATGCCTGCAGTTCACCTACTTGCACAAGCTCAATGCAGAGGCTAAAAGCTCCCTTTGACTGGCCAGTGCAGTGTAATGCAGAGTCTCAGCCTTGCACTGGCGCTCTGCATTATACACCTTTATTGCATGTGGGACAATCCCAGGGCAAAGTCCCAGCTCATTCCTCATTTTCAGTCTCTTCTAGGGATGAGGCTTCCCCATGCTAAGGGTGTCTGGAAATGGACAAAGCTCTTTGATCCCCATGGGGCCTCCCAGTCACCTACTCATTGATTGTAGTTCATCTCACAAACGCTCCTGGCCTTTGGCATGACCCCATGCCAAAGAAGCCCTCGGTTCTCCCTCACAGGTGCTGATGAGGAGGAACAGCAGTGGAGCTGCACCAGTGTGAGGACACTGGTCTGTGGCCTGTCTCACCATGGAAACAGCCTCCTCACAGCAACTTGGAGGCCTGGAAAGAGCAGGGAGCTACCACTGGCCAGAAGGGACTCATTTGCTCTCACCACTTTGGCAGCTTGTGGGCTCTGGGTGAGAACAAGCTCGATGTTACTTAAGACGGAGAGCAAATGATGTAGCACAAATTCACTCCATCAATCAAGTCCTGAACCCCACCTAAGGCTACAGGACTGTGGGGAGTGCAGGAGAGCCTGGAGGGACTCTGGCTGTGGCATACACAGCCCAGCAAAAAGAAGGAGCTGTGTTAGTCTGGGAAGGGCCCATTTGTTGCAGGGGTCTCTCACAGCCCTGCACAGGCTGCCCTTACTGCACACTGCCTGGGAATGCATTACCAGGCAAGTCAAGAGAGGTGGCGAGAAGGGCTGCAATGGGATAAAATGCAATGCAGAAAAGCCATTATCATACTTCTTTTAAAAGCAGGCCCTGAAAATGTCGCCCCACCTCACTCAAGCCATTATTTCTTGATCCAGGGCTAAGTGGTGAAACTGAGTGGGGGGTTGGAAATCCCTGGCCAGGTCGCAGTCTCTAGCAGCTTAAAAACAAGCTAGGGCTCCCGAGCATGACTCAAGGGAGCGCTGTGCTGCTGGCTTCCTGACAGGAGGAATTGCAACAGTCGGAGTGGCAACACAATGGCATGTCTCCAGAGCACCCACCACCCATCCCCAAAGGACAGAGAAGGAAGGAGACAAGCAGTTCAGTACTGGGATTGGGCCTATGCTCCAGGTAAGGCCACGTGACCCTGCCAGCTGCGGAGAGAGGTTCATTCTGTACACTGTGATCTCTTCCCATGCCCTACTGCAGCTCAGCTCGTGCCCTGTGGGGGAGGCCTGAGAGCCTGTGTAACTTCCCTTCTGCGCTTCCGGAACTGCAACGGCCATTGCCACAGAAAGCATCTAACCCTGTGTTCCGAGCTTGCTAAGCCATCTGCCTCTGCCACGCCCTGCAGCTGGGACTCTGCACAGTGTTCTGTGCTGCCTGTTATCTCTCACGTGCCTCCTGCCATGTCTAATGTCCTTTCTGTGTTTGTGAAGTTGCAACTGTAAATGAGTCATTCTGTTAGCACCCCAGGATCTCAGCACGGCCCCTGACTTTGGAAGCCCTTGATATCCGCAGAGGCCTTTGGACCTCTACAGAACCATTGGGAGATTCTAGAGTGGGTCACCTCAGGTGCTCTTCAGCTGCTGATTTTCCAATAGTGACTTAGCTGCAACATTGGAAACGTCTGGTTCCCCAGCCTGTGTCTCCAGAAGAGGTAATGGGTCACCATTGTCTTGCATCTCGGGTGATCATGCCCTCCCGCTGCACAGGGGCAAATGACTATGTAAGGCTCAGGGCAGTGGAGAACCAACCCTGCATGAGTGTAATGAATGAAGAAGAGTTGCCTGCAATGGCAGGAGACTGGACTCCTTGGCCCAGAAGGTCTCTCTCAGTCCTGTCTTCCAAATGGATCTCTGTGAAATAAATCTCTGGGCCAAATCTTATCCAACTTTGTTTTGAAGGAGCCCTCCCTTGGTATCCTACCTTAGCACTAGTTGGATCATCAGCCTGTCCTGGAGGCCTGGGAACACAGTCAGAAAGCAATCGACTTGGTCCTACTTTTCTCCTGAGAAGAACAAAGCTAAACACCATCTCCCAGTCCCCCAACAAGTGCAGAACAAGCAATGAAAGGCCAGTACCTCCTTGGGAATCCTGGTTCTTGAGCCCAGCAGCTGCCAGGACATGGACCTGTGACACCACATGTGGATAACCACACATTCCACTCCAGCAGGTACGAGGTGGCTCGTCCAAGGTCAGCTCTCTGCAAGGGGGATCGACAGCAAGGGAGTCGTCACATCAGACACACCTGGGCTGCCAGAGCTTACACCTCATTAGAATCACAGGCTTGGAACAGACCTTGGGAGGCCATCAATTCCAATCCTCCCACTGAAAGCAGGACCGATCCCAACTAAATTATCCCAGCCAGGGCTTTGTCAAGCCAGAACTTAAAGACCTCTAGAGAAGCAGATTCTACCACCTCTCTAGGTAACCTATTCCAGAGCTTTGCCAACCTCCTCAGAAAATAGTTTTCCTAATATCCAACCCAGACCTCCCCATACTGCAACTTGAAACTGTCTGTCACCACTGAGAAAAACCTCTCTTCAGCCACCTACTGTGGACCCCCTTCAGCTAGCTGAAGGCTACCATCAAATTTCTCCTCTCTCTTCTCTTCTGGAGACTAAATAAGCCCAAATTCCTCAGCCACTCCTCAAATGAATCACTTTTGTCACCCTCTGTTGGACTGTCTCCAGAGTATACACACCCTTTCTGTCATGGAGGGCTCAGAATTGGACACAATACGCCAGACGTGGCCTCACCAGTGCTGAATAAAGGGGAATAATCACTTCCCTAGATCAGCTGGCAATGATGCTACTAACACCCCAGTATGCTGTTAGCCTTCTTGGTTACTAGGGCAGACTCTTGGCTATTCTAATGGTTACATTCTAAGAGTTACAGCCCTGTGGTGGGGCAGATCTGGATATTGCACTGAGTGACAGAGTGAGATGTGCACAGGTGACTGGCCATTTGAGTCTCAGTGAAAGGAAGCCCAGTGCAAACTCCAGGTGGGTCGGGTGCCTGGAAGGGCAGATGATGGAGTAGACCAAGTGAGGTCCCATGGGTTCCACACCACATTAAATGTGGGCATCTTGTAATTTAGCAGCTGGGAAATGGGGAGAAAGAATAGAAAATATCCCCTGGTGAACCCCCCTGACCACCAAAGAGCCTGTGATGAGTCGGGCAGAAGTTACACCTCGCTCCCTACCCACCTTCCTTGGTCATTTGCTTTCCTCTTTGCAGAGAAAAAGTGCAAGTTCTAGGGCAGGGTACATGTGGAGCATGGGATTAGCCCTCAGAGAAGGAGCAAGCTCCTGCTGTTTAGCTAGCTCTTGTACTTAACAACGCCCAGCACCTGACCACGTGAGCATCTCCCCTGCTGTAATGTATTATACTCTCTGGGAGGTAGGGTGGTGCTATTCTCTCCACTCCACAAAAGAGACGCTGGAGCAAGTTGGCATCTGGTGCAAGTTCTCTCCGGAAGTCTGTGGCAGAGCACGGAACGGAAAGTGGAACCCTAGAACACTCCCAAGTCCCAGGTGAGGGCCCTAACCACTGGGTCGCCCTTCGTTTCTTCATTTGTTTTACTAAGGAAGACTTCTGTTTGTACCTGAGATCATAAGCCCACTAGGTTGCCCAACAATCATCAGCATCCATCAGGTTCTTAATGGATCCACAGGTTCACCTGCTGAGTCACACTGTGCCAGAACACTCTGAGCACAGGCCCTTTCTGAGCCTTGCCATCAGGACAGGGAGCTCACTCCGTCCCACTTCAGCAGGTGATGCTGAGCACAAGGAGAGAACGCCTCACCTGCAGTCTGAGGGCACATCCGTGAAAACCCGGAGCAGGAACTCTCCCATCTGACCGGGGTCAAAGGTAGTGGGGATGATGACGTAGCGCCCTTCCTTCAGGTCTGTCCTCAGGAAGATGCTGCGGGAATTAATGTAGATGGAGCTGGCCACTTTCTGCTGCAGGGTGTGCATCCTGTACTGCCGGTTCAGCTCCACCTGGGCATAGGTCACAACCAGAGACTCAGGCCTATTTTCAATTCCCATAGTATGACAGCCCCCAGAGTGGGTCCTTCTGCAGGGACTGAACCCACTGGGTCTGGGTCTAAAATCAGGAGCTGCTGCAGCTTGAGCTACAGCCCAAACTGTATGGTCTCGCCACTAGAGGGAGATGGAGCCCCACACTGGGTAGGCACATGACCCTACACAGTACAGGGAGTTTGAGTGCTCAGGGTAACATCTGTCATCCCTACTGAGCAGGCGCATCCTGTCTGCTTTTCAGGGGTGTGTGTATTTACTACCCTCCCTCTGAAAACTCTCCCAGCCCAGCGGCCCAATCTTTCCAATTGCAACACCCCCTGGGTCTCTCCTATCATTTTCATCCTGTCAGATGTGCTGATGCTGGCAAGAACGCCGCAACCCCAAGTGAATAATATCCTGGCCCCTGCTGCATAAGCCAGGTCAGGCTTCCCAGGTAGGCACCTTCAGTTTCTGGGAGGAAGTGATTTCTGGTAGCCCTGGCCACATTCTCTCTAGGATCCTCCCACCTCCATCACATCTCCCGACCACAACAGGTCTTGGGGCATTGGTCCTCCAATCTCAGTTACAATACAGGCCCAAGAGGGGGTGACTGCAGGCCCTGTCTGTGAGATGCGCCGTCTTCCTGTGTGAGAGTTCCTGACAGCAGCACTCTGTGCCTCAGGGCAGGGTCCAGCAGATACAGTGTGCTTAGATTGACAAGGTCCCTCACCAAAGGCTTATGTAAACTAAGTTGTCCTGGGATAAGGGGGAAGAGCCTTTCATGGATTCGAGAACAACAAGAAGTCTTGTGGCACCTTATAGACTAACAGATATTTTGGAGCATAAGATTTTGTAGGCAATATATTTGTTACTCCAAAATATCCGTTAGTCCATAAGGTGCCACAGGACTTCTTGTTGTTCTCGAAGCTACAGACTAACACAGCTACCTCTCTGATACTTTCACGGATTGAGAATTAGCGAAAAGACAGGAAACAAAGGGTAGGAATAAACTGTAAATGTTCAGAATGGAGGGGGGTAACTAGTGGCATTCCCCAAGGGTCAGTCATAGGACCAGTCCCATTCAACTTATACACAAATGATCTGGAGAAAGGGGTAAACTGTGAGGTGGCAAAATTTGCAAGACAATACTAAACTGCTCAGGATAGTTAAGATCAACGCAGACTGTGAAGAGCTTCAAAGGGTCTCACAAAACTGAGTAACTGGGCAACAAATGACAACTGAAATTTAACGTGGATAAATGTAAAGTAAGGCACATTGGAAAAAATAACTCCAACTACACATACAATATGATGGGGGTTAATTTAGCTACAGCTAATCAGGAAAGAGATCTTGGAGTCATCATGAATCGTTCTCTGAAAACATCCATGCTGTGTGCAGTGTCAGTCAAAAGAGCAAACAGGATGTCAGGAATCATTAAAAAAGGCATGGAGAACAAGACGGAGAACATCTTATTGCCCTTACATGAAACCATGGTGCGCCCACATCTTGAATGTTGCGCACAGATGTGGTCACCTCATCTCACAAAAGATATACTGGCATTAGAAAAGGTTCAGAAAAGGGCAACTGAAAGGATTAGGAGTTTGGAACAGGTCCCATATGAAGACAGATTAAAAAGACCAGGACTTTTCATTTTAGAAAAGAGAAGACTAAAGGGGGGGATATGTCAGAGGCATATAAAATTAGGAGTGTGGGGAGAAAGTGAACAAGGAAAAAGTATTTACTTGTTCCCATAATATAAGAACTAGAGGACGTCAAATGAAATTAATGGGCAGCAAGTTTAAAACAAACAGACCTGGGGGAGAGGTAGATACATTGGAGAGTAGAGAGAGAATCCAGAGTGACCTGGATCAATTGGAGGACTGGGCCAAAAGAAATCTGATGAGGTTCAACAAGGAGAAGTGTAGAGTCCTGCACCTGGGGTGGAAGAATCCCAAGCATTGTTATAGGCTGGGGACTGACTGGCTCAGCAGCAGTACGATGGAAAGGGACCTAGGGGTTATGTTGGATGAAAGGCTGGGTATGAGTAAACAGTGTGCCCTTGTAGCCAAGAAGGCTAATGGCATACTAGGGTGCATTAGGAGGAGCATTTCGAGCGGATCTGGAGAAGTAGTTATTCCCCTCTATTCGGCACTGGTGAGGCCACATCTTGAACATTGTGTCCAGTTTTGGGCACCCCAGTATAAAAAGGATGTGGATGTGCTGGAGCAGGTTCAGTGGAGGGCAACAAAAATGATTAAGGGGATGGAGCCCAAGACCTATGAGGATAGGCTGAGGGATTTGGGCTTGTTTAGTTCACAGAAGAGAAGACTTAGGGGTGATTTAATAGCAGCCTTCAACTTCCTGAAGGGGAGCTCTAAAGAAGAGGGTGATAAACTGTTCTTAGTGGTGTCAGATGGCAGAACAAGGAGTAATGGTCAGAAGTTGAAGAGGGAAAGGTGTAGGTTAGATATTAGGAAAAATTACTTCACCAGGAGCGTGGTGAAGCACTGGAATGAGTTGCCTAGAGAGGTGGTGGATTCTCTATCCCTTGAGGTTTTTAAGTCCTGGCTTGACAAGGTACTGGCTGGGATGACTTAGTGGGGGTTGATCCTGCTTGAAGCAGAGGGCTGGACTAGATGACCTCCAGAGGTCTCTTCCAGACCTATGATTCTGTGATTCTGTGAAATAAATGGAAGTTATTCTTCACACAGCACCCTTTGAACCTGTGGAGCTCCTTGTAGGAGGAGGCTGTGAAGGCTAGGACCAGAACAGGGTTTCAAAAGAGCTAGATAAATTCATGGAGGTTAGGTCCATTAAAGGCTATTAGCCAGGATGGGTAAGGAATGGTGTCCCTAGCCTCTGTTTGTCAGAAGCTGGAGATGGATTGCAAGAGAGAGATGGTTACCTGTTTGGTTCACTCCCTCTGGGGCACGTGGCATTGGCCACTGTCGGCAGACAGGAGACTGAGCTAGATGGACCTTTGGTCTGACCCAGAATGGCCACTCTTACATTCTTATAAGGGGCCATGTAACACCGTCAACTCAGATGGCCACACCCCACAGGGTTTTCCCAATACTCCCTCCATATGCACAGGGGAGTGCTAGCAGCAGCAGCTTTCTGCTGGGGTCCTGCTCAGGTTTGCTGGGGTAGCTCCACCTGCCCCCTCTGTTGCATCTCCCCAGGAGCAGCCAGTACTCAGGCAGCAATGTACACCCCCGGCTTACCTTGTGGATATCAAACCCGATGGCCAAGTTCTCTCCTTTGCCCTCTTTGCGGCTGGTCCTCTTTGGTTTCTGCTGGATACAGATCAGCACTTCGTCCTCTGCCTTTTTCACATCAAACACGTACTAGAGAAAAGAATGCAGATGAGAAAAGAAAGGTGAGAGGCACTCAGGTCTATAAGGCGCGCTGACGGGGACGAGGGAGCAGGGAGGGAAGTAGTTAATGGTAGGGATGTAAAAGCCTGTTTAATTAGCTAACTGGTGGAAGCGTGGTGGCTGGGGAGGCTGCTCTAGCCAGGCTGAGCTGGAGCAGCCCTCTGCTGCGAACAGGGATTGCTCCAACTAGGCTGGAGCGTCCCCGCCCACAGTACTGCTGTGAGTGGTGGAACTCTGGCATGGCCGGAGCAGTCCCTGTCCACCATAGCCCTGGGCAGGAATGCTCCAGCCCACCAAAGCATCCCCTGTCCTCAACCTCCCCAGTCCCTTTGGCTGGAATAATCTCTGCCTGCGGCAGCCCCAAGAGATTGGAGCAACCCCCTGTCTGTGGCAGGAGCTGGGCTGCTCCAGCCCCTAGTGGTTAACAGGTTACACATTAACATACTTAGTTAACGGTGCCATGGGAAGAGCAGCAGCTGTCTCACCTCTGGCATTAGCCTACGTTCAAACCCAACAAATGAACATGTGTTCAGTAGATTAAGCCTGAAGTCAAGGGGACCTGCATTTGCAAAATAAGTTTAGCACCTAGCAAGCTGGGGTCCCTCTAGGAAGGCCCAAGCAGGGGTTGTACCTCATCCATTCATCTGAACCCTCACAGTATCTAAGGTGTTTACCCTCAGGACACTCTGGTGCTATTACTGCCATTGTACGGATGGAGAGATGAGTTATGTAGTGGGTGACTTGCCCAAGGTCAGAGTGGAGTCTGTGGTGAAGCAGTGACTTAAACCTAGGTCTTGTCCTAGGCTTGTGCTCTAACCACTGGAAAATGCTTCCTCTTGTTTCCAACAAGCAGTGACTTTGCTGTGCACCGACATGTTTCCTTTGGTTGTGATGCACTTCACCAAGCGGCTAGCTTGCAGCAGAGCTCTCAGCGACAGAGACAAAAGCACAGAGGAGCTCATTGCTGGTGGCTAACCCTAGAACAGCACCATGGCAGCTGCTCCGTTTAGGCACCCACTCCAGACCTTGGCCTCCGATAGCACACCAGGCTCCTGTTACCCTGCCAGGCCTCAGGTCCTTTCTGGCAGGTCCTCGTCTCCCTGGCACTCTGGCTTCTCACCTGGGGGTTCTGCAGGAAGGTGGCTTTGTGATTGATGCAGCCTCCGGAGCGGTTCTTGAGGGGGTCATCGTGCCTTGTCCACACCCCATGCAAGACCGCCTCCTCCCACGTCTTGTGGATGCTCAGGTAGGACGTGTTTATGAGACGGCACTTGATGATGTCGGTGAAATACTTGCAGAAGTCTTCAAATGTCATCCTATGACAGGAAAGGGGTCATTGGCTGAGGTGCCCTCTAGTGGCTGATGCGCCATTGAGTGACAACAGGACATGCTCACAGGAAAAGGAATGAAACTATTCCCTCAGCTCAAGTGGCAGCGACTGGTACTTTTGAAGCTGAAGAAGCAGGGTTCTAGTCCTGTCTTCCCTTGCACGCGCAGGTGATTTATCTCCTACTTGTTGTCTGTTACAGGTGGCACGCCAGAAGGGTTGGAACCCAGCACCTGCAGAGCTAAGTCTGGGATTTCCAAAGGTGCTCATGGGAGATAGGAAATCAAATCCCATTGAAACATGACTTGGAAAATCCCTCCTTAAAAGTCTTGGCTTCTAGGGCTTATGGGAAGGACTAGGAATGAAAAACCCTGAATGCAAACCAGCCACTAGGGGAGACAAAGAGCTACATTTCCCTAGGGTTACAGTCACACAGTGCTTATTCCACATTCCGGATTATGTTCAGGTCTCCCTTTGCTTCGTGCTGTGGGTCCCATGCTAGTTCAATGGGAAATGGTTGGGAGGGAGTCACCAGTCCCCTTGACATCGTACAAAAGCCCCTCAGGGACTCACCAGAATTCCCCGTCATCTTCCACCGTCATCCCCAACTTTTCTCGCTCACTCTTGCTCACCTTCTGCCACTCCTCAGAGCTGCAGAGAGGAAGGGAAGGGAATGGTTACTGGAAAGAAAAGAGGAGATATGATGTGGATTATTCAGCCTGGGGGGGATCTGCCCCAAGTGGAGGGGCCAGCAAGAGGCCTGTGCATGATGTTAGCCACATCTGAGCCCTCCAGTGAAGCAAAGGGTACGGAAAGCTGGCCCAGCAGGGCTCTGGGAGGAGCCTGCAGACAGTGTTAAGCTGGTGCAGCCCCTGGGCTGCTCTTGCTCACCCAGGGGGCTAGTTCAAACCCCAAGGATCACAGGAGTGGGTGAGTGGCTTAGCTCTAACCTTGCCCTCCCCATTCTGCATCCAGAGCAAACAGGGGATCTAGCACCACCTGAGTTTACAAACCCCACCAGCTGCACCAGCAGAGCTCGCAAATAGGAATTCGAGCAGTCTGGCCAATACAGTCAGCCACCCTCTCAGGCTCTACCAATGGAGCTAGCAGACTCCAGCACAGTTGCTTGGCTAACCCAGCAGGTCCAGACCCTCAGCTCCAACACTGGCCTCAGCAGCACAAAGCTGAGCTTTCCCCATGGCACGGGCGTGTGTGTGTGTCGATGGTAGATCCATATCGGTGCTGCTTTACTTGTTTCCTCCTCCTCCTCTCTCCCCCCTCACACACGCACTCCATCTCGCCCTGGAGCCCTGTGGTCCCTACGACTGTAGGTCAAGTCCTACTGAGGGCTGTCTTGCCCAGCCCTGAATTTTGGGAGCCAAAAGGTGACTTCTAGCCACCCTCTACTCCCTCTTCAGCAGGGCTGGGTGTAAACAGATTGGAGATCTGACCCACAACATCCACAGGATCCTTGAAGAACCACATCACGGAGCATGTTCAGCTTTTTGCAATCCGAACACAAACAGCCCCAGAAGCTGGTGCCTGGTCTCCTCAGGAAAAGACCTGCATGCAAGGGTGCTGGAGAGGCAAAACTGCCCATTGGTTGGCTAAGGCATCACATGACACCAGAAGCATTTCCAAATAGTGAAGGGTTGAGAGCTGCTCCAGCTCCAGCTGGTGGAGAAAGCCTGTTCCATCTTCCCATAATAGCCCTCATCCTACCACAGACCCCGAAAACATGCAGGATCTTAGCTGCGGAACACTGCTGGAGAGACAAGATTGACCTCTGAAAGGAAACCTGGCCACCCCCTCCAGGCAGTCTTGCCTTAGTCTCACTCACGTGTCACTCCACGGGCCGTTCCACTCCCTCTCCCCCCAGGGGTTCCGCATCCGGATCATATCCAGCTTCTCCGACTTGAAGAAGGCTAGCAGGCCGTGGCCCAGGCGGACTTTCCGGACATCCGTCACAGCGTAGGCATGTCCTTTGACGAGGCCGCAGGCCAGGCGGGCCTCCATGTCAGCTGCTGTGGTGGCCTGGCCAGGGAAAGACAAAGCAGAGTCCCAGGCCCAGGGTTTTCATCTCCAGGAAGGTTATAGTCCTGTGAAAGTTCTCATCCCTACGCCCACCCTTCTTACAAGGCTAGGATGGGTTTTGTACAACGAACGCCTTGTGAGGTACGGGAAAACTCATAATTTGCTGACAACTATTGTCCTGGTAAAATTCATGTGTCAGCACTGGGTGTAACATTACAAGATTTGATCGTGTAACACTACAGAGACATATTCCAAGTATAGAAAAGCACGTACAGACTGGTTCCTCCAAGACAGACAGACACCTCAGACAGGTCTGAAGAAAATCAGATGAACCATCCAATGCTCAAGCAGCCCTTCGGCAGGGAAAAGGTGTGAGTGAGAAGTTTGCATCTTGTCAAAGAAGCAGCTTGAAGTTCACATCCCCACAGACTTTCTGTCTCCTGAACCAACAGATCCCGGAGGCTGGTAAGAAGGAAAGGGGCCTCCGCACTTATCCTGGACTTGCATCACTAGGTCTCCCTAGCTGTGGCTGCCTCACAGGACCACCCCACTAAGGCTCTTTCCCCCAGGCATTGAGGAGCTCGTGGAAGGCAGCAAAGCCTGGGGCTGTCAGAACTTTTCTGACAGGCTGAATGTAGCTGGAGGGGTGTAAGTGTGGTGTTACTTCCTCAGTTGGGGCCTTGCTCTTCCTCCCTCCCTGCGCAGATCCCAAACCCAGGGCACACCCTCCGTGGGATCCTAGGAAGGTGGGTAGGGACAGTGCCCCAGAGGTCACTGGGCAGTGAGTAAAGGGCTCCCACTGCATGTGGATGCCAGGTGGAAGAACTGCTCCTCCATTATGATTGTCACAGGCCTACAGCTCCATCAGTAGGGGAGTGAGGCAGCAGAACGCCCTGTGGGGGGAAGTGAATGAAGGGAGATGCATGCTGGTGACCAGGAAATGCTGACACAGCCCAGCTGTGAGACTCTCTGGCTGTGGGGGAAGTGCAGGGTGCCTCAGGACCTGAGACATTTAAAACAGCACTGGGTGGAGAACAGATGGTAAAGAACAAGTGTTTATCTGCAAAAGAAGTGGGGGAGAAAAGGAGCATTAAAGCCCATACAGAGACTGTCCCTTCTCCAGACCCTACAATCCGCATCTACATGCATTGGTGGGATGTGGCGAGTGACTGAGTGACCCCAACCAGAGCAACTGGAAAGCAAACCAGCCCAGGTGCATCGCAAGCAGCCCAGCCGCACTGCCACAGGGACTCCAGAAACAAATTCTCCCTGACGTGTCTGCAACACAAACGGGCCTGGTTCTGACCTCCCTGGAACAGACCAACCATTATTGCAGTGACGTCAGTGGAACTGCTTTGCTGGCAGAGAGATCCAAAGTAGGCTCATGCTATCTGCCTGGATTGTAAACGCTTTGGGTCAGAGATCTTCCTTTCACTGGGTGTGTACGGAGCCAAGCTGATTCCGGAGCAGGACCTCTCAGCGCGGCCCCCAGAGAAACCACAACGGCTGGGCGTTTCTTACTTTGATGGAGCAGCTGATGAGGCCTCCCCTGTTGTGCACCTTCAGCACTCGCTCAAAGAGGAGGTTTCGTTTGGCTTCATCATTAGCGTAGTCCCCTTCAATCAGGTCGATGGGCTCGGAGACACCCCCAGTAAAATCGACAAGTGCATCAGCTGTGTTGCCTCCGTCTAGGGCCTCGTAGCACCCGGCCAGCCTGCAAGAGGGGAGGAAGAAAGATGACATACCTGGTGTGAGCAGCAGTCATGGGGCTCTAGGTGGGGACTGAGTACGGTACAGTGGCATGTCCAATAATGTCCCCTCAGGGTGGGCTCTGTCGGCATTTCCAGGACTGGGTGACCCTCCACTGATTTGTGTATTGAAGAGGCGTGAACAAGTGGCTTTTCCTTGTGACTGCCCTCTTCCCCCTTCCTTATCTCCCCCAGTTAGACTGACTGATCAAACCAAAACCAGAGAGAAAGTGTGTAGACACCTGGCGGGACTAGGGGCCAGGCAGCCAGAAGGAGCACTTCAGAGTGGAGGGTTGAGGGGATGCTCTTGCTTAGAAGGAGTCAGGTCCTCAGATGCTGACACTCCTCCCTGAGTCACCCTGCCCGCTCCCTGCATGAACCACCGGATGGCAAACTGACAGAGAGAGGCTGGCTGCTCAGGCGGTAGAGACGTCAGGAGGGTAAGATGAGGAGCAGGAGGCGGGAGGGGTGGGAGCCCATGCTGGGACAGGGAAATGGCGCCAGCAGCAGGGGAAGGGGATTGAACAGAAAAGAGAATCTCTGGGCCTTGAGCCCCACAGGTGTGACCAGCGCTGTAGCAGGTTCAAGGTGATTTCAGGGAGGTGGGGAGAGCAGCTCACATGCTGCAGCAGCTGCTTTCAGCACCTCATTATAACATGCTCAGGGCCAGGACATCCTGTTTCCTTCTGAGCCCTGGGAGTCCCCACTTTCACTGCAGGGGGAGGCAGCAACAGGCCCCAGCCAGAACTAGCATGTGGCGAGGATTCACGCGAGCCCGAGAGAGGGCTGGTTCTCAGATCTGGATTTCTCACAGTGGAGCCCACACAGATGCTGCTACTCTGACAGTGCCACCAGACTAGCAGTTCTCATGAGATTTTTGGCCACTATGAAGGCTCTGAGGACAAGCAGCTTCCTTCCACTTTTGGATCTCACCTGGACCCAGAGCTGGGAAGGACAGCAGTGACCTGGAGCTTGGCTGCACAATGCTCCCCGCTGCTTTCTGAAATTCAGAGGGGCTCCGCTGAAGGGGTTTGTCCATTACAATAGTTCCCAATTTCTAGCAAGCTCTCCCACCCCAGCAAGATGACAATCACCCTTCGACCTGCATGGAAGTTTGCCTGCTCCTACATTTCCCAGGGATAGATGGGGAACTTTACCCATGCTCAGTAAGTATCACACCTCGCTTTTACACACCATGTGTTGTCTACAGATCTCAAAGCACATGACACAGCAGGTCATACCCCCATTTTACAGACAGGACAAACAGAGGCACTGAAAAAGACTTGGCCAAAGTCACCCAGCAGGCCTGTGGCAGAGCTACGACTCAAACTTAGGACTTCCAAGTCCCTGTCTTGCACTCTGTCCACTAGGTCACACTGCCTCCCACAGAGCTATCTACAGAGAGCACCAGGCAGGGCTGAAGCTCAGCCTCAGTGGTTCCTGCTTGTGTACCTACTTGGCATAGGCCTTCTCTACCAGCGCGCACCAGAACTCGTTCTTGGAGTTGGAGTGGCAGTAGATGAGCTGATTGTGAAGCGTTGGCAGGCGGTCGTCTATCACCACATCCACCCAGTCGCCGAATCGCCAGAACTGGAAGTGGAAGATCCCTGCGTAGCTCTCCGGCTTTTCAGCATTCCACTCCTGCTCCTTCCAGTCGGGGATGACCTGTGCTCGGTGGGAGGAGAGTCACATTATTCACCTATCAGGGGAAACAAACTCCTCTCCCCAGCACGAACGCAGGGACCCTTAGAGTGTTGTGGAGCCTGTTAGAACTGCAGGAGCTGCTTCAGTGGTTCTCCTAGCCCAATCCCCCACCTCTGCTACTGGCTAGCGATGGCAGCTGCAGAGGCCAGGCCTGGCACCCTGCCAACGCTCCTCACCTGTTCAGGGGGCTGCAGCAGCTTACACAAAACACACTGATGTGCAGTCACATTGCAAAAGGTGACTCCAGAGAAAGAGGAACCTTCTTAGGGCATGACTCCGGTGTGACCCTGTTGACTTAAGTGGAGCCACTGCTGATTTACAGTGAAGGAGATGAGAAGAGAATCAGGACCTCTGCGTCTGACTCCAATGGGCATCTTACTGACAACAACAGAGTAGAGGGGGAAATGTGGACAACTGGCTGCCCTATCTGAGTGAAGTCCACCAGCTTGGACTTCCATTAGCCCTGACGTCCCAGCACATCTGCAGCGGAGACAGAAGCTGCCTGTTTATCGCCCACAGAATTGTCAGCTCAATACCGAGTGCAAAGCCCTTCATGTGGGGGACGGTGTGGAGTCAGAGGAAGTGCACCTGGAGTTCAGACGAAGGGCTTGCGCCATGGGTGGCTTTGACTTGTGCATGGGGCATATCAGCTCTGTGGTCACCGAGGGAACAGACACTGAAGCCCCCAGCATCCAGTGTAATTCTGCAGGCTGTGCTGCCACTGGGAGCAGAATCAGGCACAGACTATTTCATGGCTGTTTCTCTGGGCCAATATATTAACAATGCCTTCAGTACCGTATCCTGTGGGCACAGCTTGCTGTAGCTGTGTACCCTGCCAGACGCAGAACAACACCTCCATGAGCATAGCTTGCTGCAGCCTTGTATGCTGCTAGATTCGGCACAACACCCAGAGAGCATAACTCTGCAGCACCATATCCTGCCAGCTTACACCACAACAGCACCACACCCCACGAGCAGAGCATGCTGCAGTACCAGTGCCATGCCCCAGGGGTGTGCATCACTGCAGTACTGTACTCTGCCAGATTCAGTGCAACACCCCCTGAGCATAGCTCACGCCAGGACCACACCCCGCCAGCGTAGTTCTCCTCAGCACCACACCCCGCCAGCACAGCACACCTCAGCACCACACCCCGCCAGCACAGCACACCTCAGCACAGCATACCTCAGCACCACACCCTGCCAGCACAGCACACCTCAGCACCACACCCCACAATACCACACCTCACCAGCACAGCACAGCACACCTCAGCACCACAACCCACCAGCACAGCACACCTCAGCACCACACCCCACCAGCACAGCACACCTCACCAGCACAGCACACCTCAGCACCACACCCCGCCAGCACAGCACACCTCACCAGCACAGCACCCCGCCAGCACAGCACATCTCAGCACCACACCCCACCAGCACAGCACAGCACACCTCACCAGCACAGCACCCCGCCAGCACAGCACACCTCAGCACCACACCCCGCCAGCACAGCACACCTCAGCACCACACCCCGCCAGCACAGCACACCTCAGCACAGCATACCTCAGCACCACACCCTGCCAGCACAGCACACCTCAGCACCACACCCCACAATACCACACCCCGCCAGCACAGCACAGCACACCTCAGCACCACACCCCACCACAACAGCACACCTCAGCACCACACCCCGCCAGCACAGCACACCTCAGCACAGCATACCTCAGCACCACACCCTGCCAGCACAGCACACCTCAGCACCACACCCCACAATACCACACCCCACCAGCACAGCACAGCACACCTCAGCACCACAACCCACCACAACAGCACACCTCAGCACCACACCCCACCAGCACAGCACACCTCACCAGCACAGCACACCTCAGCACCACACCCCGCCAGCACAGCACACCTCACCAACACAGCACACCTCAGCACCACACCCCGCCAGCACGGCACACCTCACCAGCACAGCACACCTCAGCACCACACCCCGCCAGCACGGCACACCTCACCAGCACAGCACACTTCAGCACCACAGCACACCTCAGCACCACACCTCACCAGCACAGCACACCTCAGTACCACACCTCACCAGTGTAGCTCACTGCAGTGCCCACCCTGTCAGTGTAACTTGCTTCAACACAACACCCTGTCAGCGTAGCTCACAGAAGTAACACACGCATGAGCACAGCTTATGGCAGTATAAAACCCCACAAGCATAGCTCATTGCAGTGTAACACCCCACAAGCTACAGAAGCAGCACCTAGCTGCAATACACCACCCTCCAGTCTCACCAGCTGCAATACAGCACCCTCCACCCTCGCCGGCTGCGGTACAACACCCCTCCAGCCTCGCTGGCTACAGTACAGCACCCCTCCCGCCTCTCTGGTTGTGGTACAGCACCACTCCAGCCTTGCTGGCTTCTGTACAACACCCCTCCAGCCTCGCTGGCTGCAGTAGCGCACCACTCTGACCTCACTGGCTGCGGTACAGAAACCCTCCACCCTTGCCAGCTGTGTTACAGCACTGCTCGGGTCTTGCTGGCTGCAGTAGGGCACCCCTGCAGCCTCGCTGGCTGCAGTACAACACCCCTCTGGCCTTGACAGCGGCAATACAGCACCACTCCGGCCTCTCCAGCTGTGGTACAGCACCCCTCCGGCCTTGCTGGTTACAGTACAGCACCTCTCCTGCCTTGCCAGCTACAGTACAGCACCACTCCTGCCTCACTGACTGCAGTACAGCACACTGCCAGCTGAGCTTGCTCCCTGAAAGGTCCTGATGGATAGAGATAGCACAGAGAGCACGGAGAGAGAATGAGTCACTCTCTGGAGGGTTTGGAGGTTTCCAGGACCACTGTGTGTCAATGAAGACACCTGTGCTCCCTCTGGGAAGCTGCCAGGAAAGGACATAAAGCCTTCAAAGCACATCCCCATCGATCAGCTCCTGACTGCAGATCACACTAATTAATCGTCAGATTGGGCCATTGTGTTAATCAGCTCCCTATTCATGCAGGCCTGTGAGTCATCAATACAGTCCTTACAGGTAGCTTGCCAGCCAGGGCTTAACGCAGCCATGCCCAGCAGGAGACTGTGCTGACTGGAGGCCTGCCCATAGCCCGAGTGCTGCCCAGACATCTCAGGACTCCAACATCCCCACTGCTGGCCCTTATTGTTGCAGGCTGGTGGAAATGTCCAGAACCACTGACGTCAATGGGAGCAGTGTGGGAGCTGCAGCGCCCAGCGGGGGCATTGAAAATGTTGTGTGCAGTCTCACCTATATGCCTCAACACCACCCCAGAGGCACCAGCAGAGGGGGAGAGAACAGAGTAAGTCTTTATAGCCTGTTCTCCACAGCCTTGGCTTTGCTGGTGGGATTGCCTAGTGGTTAGCCAGGAGGACTCTAGGTGCTTACACTGGCAAGCCCTGCGAGCCAGAGCTCAGACTGCTATTAAGTGATGAAGGATGTGGCCCACAAGTGATGTGAGCTGGGACTGGCCTTAGCTAAAGGCTCTGAGCCACAAAGAACAGGGCTAAGCTGAGCAAGAGCTCAAAGGCAGTAATATCGCCAAGAGGCTCCAATCAAAAGCCCCCTCATGCTAGATTACTGTATAGCCACATTGTGAGAGACAGTCACTGACCTAAACAGCTGATAAAACAAAGGGTGGGGGAAACTGAGGCACAGAGTGACAAAGTGACATGTGCAAGGACACATTGGAAGCCTGTGGCAGAGCAGAGAGTAGAATTTAGACCACCTAAGTCTCTGCCCAATGCCTTACAGCACCTGCTCATCCTCCTCCCGGACAAGCACTGGTAATGAATTTAGAGGTAGTTTACGGGTTACGCCATTGTTTCCCAATTTCATCTGACCATGGAACCCTTTTAAGCAAAAAAGAATTTTGCAGAACCCAATGACAGTCTGATAAGGGCTTAACCACTCCCCACCTCTACCCCCAGAAATAACTTGCCTCAGCCCCAAACTAGCCCCTGGGATTAACCCATCCACCCAAAGAGGCCCCCAGCCTAATCCTGCCTGAACAAACTGCCTGAGTTAGCTCCTCCCGTTACCTCACCCAATATGGTGGATGAACCTACCTGAGCCACTGCTGCTCCTCCAACTCTAGTCCTGAGGGACTGATTTCATTGGCTGCCCTGCAGCAATGCGAGAGGCCAGTTGCAACCAATAAAAGGCAAGGACGATGCAGGAACCGCAAAACCCATCCGGCTCCCCTTCTGGATAGCTATTGGCACCCCTCATCCTGCTCCCGTTGCGTGTCCGCTGGCTACTTTGCGACTGAGGGGCTCCCTGCGGCTCCCTGCTCTGCCGCCACTGAATAATGGAACTAAATTCAGTTGGTTGAACAGCTGGATCCCTCCGACCATCCGTCAAACCAATTACATTTAGTTTCAGCGGCAGCAGGGAGGGGAGCTGCAGAGAAGTCAGTGGCAGCAGTGGAGGAGCTACAAGTGACTCTTTTCCTGCAGGTTGCTATTCCCAACACCACTTGGGAAACACTGGGTTACACGTCCCAGACCAGATGTGCCACAATAATGAATGCACTAATAATGAAATAGTGAGCCCATATATTGGCCTTCTCATCCCTAGATTTCAAAGCACTTCACAAAGGAGGTCAGCATCACTGTCCCCATACGTAGATGGAGAAATCTTGGCAGGGGGAGATGGTATGTTTTACCCAAGCCCAGTTGGCAAGTCACTGGCAGAGACAGATTGGCACCCAGCTTGCCCAAATCCCAGCTCTACCCATTACACCACACTGCCTTCCTCTCTTCCACAGATGTTAAGTGGGTGGCCCCCAAGCCAATGTTGAAGGTCACTTATGGTAGGATACACTGAGCCATAGTAGACTAGTAACAGAGACGTAGCCGTGTTAGTCTGTACTCCAACAAAATAAAGCAGCAGAAATGTAGCACTTTAAAGACTAACAAAATGGTTTATTCAGCGATCAGCTTTCCTGGGACAGACCAACTGCATCAGATCAATTTCACTTCCAATACGGACTGACATTTATAAGTACAGAGGACCAAAAAAGAAAAAAAAATTGCAGTAAAAAACTGACAAATGTTAACTGTCCTGTCTGAGATAATTTCAGGCATCAAAGGAAGGGAAGCAGTCCTTGTAATGCGTGAGGTAGTTGATGTCTCTGTTCATACCACGTGTTAATGTGTCGAATTTGAATATGTGCTCTAACCCAAATCTCTCGCTCTAATCTGTTGTTAAATTCTCTGTGGTGCAGGATATGGATTCTTAAATGTCAGTCTTTAAAGCACTAGATTTCTGCTGCTTTGTTTTGTTTGAGCTATAGTAGATTCACTCTGAACAGCTCTAACCCAGCTCTAACCCCGACTTTAATCTCACTTTGCTATAAAGACGCCCTAGGTGCTCCTCCAGCAAACTGTGAATGAAGGTGGAAATGACTTGCTGCAGTCAAGGAAAAGGACAAAGTCATGCAAAGTCACCTTGAAAGCCCATTAGTAACCAATCAAACAGGAGCAGAGGGCGGGAGGGGAATCGACCTGCAGTTAATGAAGCTACAGTCAAGTGGTGTCAGAAACAGGGACCTGTGATATCCGTGCCATTCGCTGGCATGGGTGCAGGGTGGACACATGCTAAGGAGGGCAAAGCAGCTGTAATTTAAGCATCAAACAAAATAAGATGGGGGTGGGGGGGAAATCTACAGGAAAAATGATAATTTGAGAAGTGTGGATGCAGCCCCTGTATTCATTGCTTGGTTTGGGAAGGACTCCATTCAAAAGTGTGTATAAACTTAAGTATGTGCTGAAATATCTTCCTGAATTGGGGCCTTAAACCCTCTCTCTGTCCTAATGCCTCAGATCACCCTGTCTAGTCCTGGGTAGGAAAGCTGCCAGCTGAGACATCTGCTTTTTGGCTAATTCCAGTTCCAGTGTTTCTTCATCCTCCTCTTCACCCAGCCCTGGTTTGTCACTTTCCTGTCTTTCCCCTTTTCCCCAGTGCTTCCTGTCTGCCAGGCCCGATGCTGGCTGCCTCAGCCATCATATGGATGGAAGCGGGGAGGATTACCTGGGGCAGGGTGCTGCAGCAACAGGGGGTTACCTCCCCTTGGCCTTCCCCTGCACCCACCGTACAGGTGGCACGAGCAGCAGCCTGCTCTGCCCTGTCACACAGCACCCTCCCGCCCTGCTGAGCCCCACTTTTCATGTAGCAGATCTAATGGTGACTGGGGAGAGGACCTCATCATGGTCCACAAGTACTACATGGGGCTGAGATTTTAGATACGCCTGAGGCGGACTGGAGCTTTAACACCTTTCAAAAGCCCAGTTTAGCTTATTCCCTACACACAGCAGAGCAATGAAACAGTGCCTGGCTGACTGGTATTATCTCAGTATTTCTTTGTATCCTTTCCCCAGCCCTGCCACCTATTAACTCTTGCTTTACTGTTGGATTGTCAGCCTCTGTGGCCGGTGCTGCCTTCGTGGCCCATACAGCACTTGGCACAGCAGGGCTCTGGTCCATGCCTGGGGCTCTTAGGTACCGGGGCACATGTTGGCACTCAAAATAGCAAGAAAAACATTTTTTTCCAGTTCGGAAAAATACTCAATAATTCAGGAGCCACAATGCATGTGATTACGAGACAGTCCTTAAAAAATCACATCAAACCACACTTTTTGTGACCCACATTTTACGAACAGTACCCACACCACAACTTGTAATGCAACACACGATTATTGCAGGGCATTCACAAACTTCTTACGTCTTCTATTTCCTCACACTTTATGTGTGTGTTTGTACCCGTCTTCCTGACTTTCACTCCTGAACCTTCTCTCTCTCTCTGGGGGACACTAAAGGGAGCTATCCAACGTTTTGAGATCATATATTATTTGCTATTTAGATATCAGGTGTTTACGTTGGGGCTTTGAAATTTTCACTCTTTACCATAAATAATCAGGAGGTTTTTTTTTTTAATTATTATTTCACAATTATAGCCTCAGGAGCCACAAAGAGGTCCTTAAAGAGCCACACACAGCTCCAGAGCCACAGGTTGCAGACCCCTGCACTGGTGTATATGAACTCAGCTGAGAAACGCCAGGGGCTGAATGCTGCCTCGGTACAGCGGCTTGTTGTGCTGGGGGAATGAAGAGGAGTGGCTGCTGGGAGTGTAGGGGAGGAGAGAGGAGAATGGTGCAATGACCAGAGATGGAGGCGAGTGCTGGGGGAAATGAATGTTCTGCCAGCAGCAAGGGAAGCCCAGCATTTGTACAGGAAGGGACCCCCAGTGTGCTGCTTTCTTACCTTCCCAATGCATCAAGCAAGTAGCAACACAGGTACCCTCTTTAAGTGCTGATGCCTCTTTGGTGCCCCTGGCACCTCTACCAATGGCCTTGGCTCCTTGCCCAGCTGCCGACCCCCCCCCAGCTATTTCCCCACCGTCCTCTGTTAACCCTGTCACTCCCCCTCATTTGCCTGGTATCCCCCACTCCTTGCTGTGGCCTCCCATCCCTGCTCATTCCCCAGAATCCAACTCCATGAGACCAGCTTTGCCTCCCTGGTCCCTGTGGGAGCTGTCCTCAGTGTCACGCTGCATGCTGCATGGCTCTGGAGCGAGCCCTGCAGTTTTTGTTCCACCAGAGGAAGCCGCTGAAATGAGGAGCATATTGAAACCGTGCCTCTTGCAAACACCAGTCGCTCTTTCCCTCACAAAGCAGCACAGACTGTGATGCCCTATCTGGAGCCTGCCTTCAGTCACTGAAATGCAGCGCAGAGGGATTTCACAGCAAATCCCAGGAGATCCTAAACCATGGAGTCGCTACAAACATCCCCACGATCTGCAGCCTGCTGGGCTTTCACTTCCTTTGTATTCCCAACAGAGGCGTGGGCACGCAGTTGCTTTGGGGGGGCCCTTCTGCTAGTTTGTGCTTTGTAGACAGGTTTAGCTAACCCTCCTACCTCCTGGCCTGTTGTCCTATCACATCCCAGAGTGCATTGCCACAAAGGCCACTCTGGGGGATAGCTCTCCCCCGCCCCCAATTCCCAGGAAGCACTGCCCCAAACAGGATGGTGGGCGTGTACACGCAGCTCATGGTGAGCAGAGAAGGCCTGGCCCAAGCCACATGTACAGCAAGAGCGTCAGGTCAGAAACACAGGAGGATGGTGGCGGGTGTAGCGTGGGCAGGGTGGTTTATCCCACAACTCCCAGGCCACCCACGGGAGGACACAACACCATTGGTACAGAACCACCCGGTCCCATCCATGCCCTTGTAGCGTCTCCTCCTGATCATGACTTTGGAGCAACCAGAGAAGAGACTGCCCCAGAGAATCCACTCCAGGAGGGTACACTGATGGGTGTGGGGAAGGCAAAGGGGGCAGATGCCCTTGAGCCTGGCAACTCAACAGGCCTCAGGGCTCCTCGCCCTCTAAATTACTGCTGGAGCACCATGCTGCGCACTCCGTGCAGCTCTCAGGGCTGGGGGGAAGGGGGCGCTGCATTTCAAGTGGCACTGATGTATGGCTGACCTTGGCCACACCCCTTCTGCCAGAGGCCCCGCCCCTTCCGGAAGCATGGAGCTAGCCCCTCCCCCCACACACCTTGCATAGGGGCACACGGAGGCTGTCAGCCCCCAACCCTTCCACTCTGGTTTTCCACTGAGTCCTGAGCAGACTGTGAGGAGTGGATAACGTGGCAGCTCTTTTCCCTGCCTTGATTTAAGGAGCTCCCAGGTTCCAAGGATGTAACACTCATTTGGGGGTGGGGACAAGGGCGGAAATGATTCACACAGAGCTCCAGCGAATGACAGCAGAGGCACGGTAACCCCTCGGTTCTGGGTCTGATTTTCAGAGCATTCTGATTTGCAACAATTGGGAAATCATTTGGGGGTTTTTGCTGTCACACGGTAAATGCCAGTTAAGAACCAAGGCATCTGTGCCCAGGTTCTGTGCAGCAGGGCGAACTCAGGGATGTAATTTCCTAGCAGCAGACAAAGAGCAGGGCTCTCCCAAGGGGAGCTCACTGACTCTGAAGGTTGAGCTGCACCTGTCATGAGACATACATGCAAACTGGATGAAACTCACCTCAGTGGTAATCACTCAAGCCATTTCCAAAGGATACAGGGGTGCATGGGCCTTTCTGCTCCCCCTCAGACAGGGGGTCAGGTTCAGTTATGGGGCCAGACCGTGGACTGTCATACGCTGGCACTGCTCCATGGGCATGAAGGTTGGCCAAGGCACTGTCCCCCAAAACGACTTACACGTGAGGTCGCCCTGAGATACGCTGAAGAAACAGAGCATGCTCTCTCTCTCATTTGGTAGCTGCACGAGCAGTTAAATATCCAGCTACACACCTCACTCCAGGCATGAAGTTACTATATATTTGCAGACCTTTAGCTTTGCAAGGTGTGCGTATGGGGAGGTAGGGAAGATGCCTAAAAATAATAAAAATCATGGGGGGTGGGATCAGGGAGTTTGTCTTCATTGTATGTAAGGCCAGGGAATTTTCCATAAAGACAAGAGCTCAGAGGGAGATGCTTTCAGCCTCACTTCTCAAAGGCTTTTATTATACTTCATACACAAACACGTACCCAGCAGGAAAAGGACAGCACAAACTCAACACAGCATTTGAGAAACAAAGACTGAATTATCAATAAAGTGTCCTGACAGCTCATAACAGCAACTGATGGAGGCTTGGTAATGGCTAGAGCTGTGGCAGTCTGTTCGACCCATGTGGCCAGGAGCCAAGCTCTGCCCTGGGATACGTGTGGCTTGTTTCAGTGGATGCCGCTGTCAGAATCACAGAGCAAAATCTGGCTCAAAGTTGCTACATTCTGTGACTAAAGAAAATAGGAACAACTTCTGCTTCTGATCATGGGGTGTTTCAATTCATCTGAACAAAGGCAAGCAAGTGAACAAATAAAAGTGACAGCACAGAAGAATGCACCTGTTGTTTTTCTCTGGAGAGACACATGTTACTCTGGTACTGCAGGTAAGGGAGCTCTTCTGCATGGGTCTGATGTTGTCTGCCCAGCACATCTGTCTGCCTTCCTGTCCTGCACCATTGCTGCTTACCCAGCGGCTGACACTCCAACTGTGGCTATGGCTGCCCTGACATTCTCTCTCTTTGGCAAAGTGGTGAGCCTTCCCCATCCCCCGCACAGGAAAGCTCTCATGTTTCAGTGAGAAGAATAAGGAAGAACCATGTGTGAGATCAACCCATGAGAGCTGAGCTGAGATGGGTTTGGTTTTCATGAAATGACATAATATGCACCCCCAGAACGACTCATCTTGCTTCATCCGGCAAATGGTCTCAGGTGTAGTCTCATTCAGGACCATGGGACAAAGAATAGCACCTACCCAGCATTTCCTTAGCACTTTCCATCTGTGGCTCTTAAACTACTATATCAAAAAGGGTCCAAATCATCACCTCATTCCCAGGGGGGAAACCAAGGCACAGAGCAATTCAGTGACTTGCTCAAGCTCACACACCAAGCCACTCAACAGCAGTGCTGGGAAGAGAGCCAGGCCCCCAGCTTCCACCCATGTAGCTCTACTGCAGACCATGGTGCACTGGGCAATACTCCATGCAAAGCTCTATGCTTGGCAGAAAGCATTAGCAGGCACAGCCCCTTAGGCAGGAAGCTCTTTGGTGCAAGTGAAGATTCTTACTTTACTGTTTGCAAAGCACTGGGCATTTTTACAACCCTAGATAAGTTATAAATAATCCATATATTTCCATGTGAGCTATCACATACCTGTACTGTACAAGGAAAGAGCACTGCAGGAGACTTGCACCCGGCTCAGAGCTACAAAGGGTTAACTGCTCAAAAACCTTTGCTCTGCTGCTATAGCCTCCCTAGCTCGGCACCCTGCAGCAGACTGATCTTCCAACTCTTTTTGATACATAACATCCCCAGGCAGCTCCATGACCCACTGCTGTGGTTGCACCCCAGAAAAGGCAAACGCACCGTGAGAGTTACTCGCTCTGCAGCAGGGCACAGCCCAGGCTGAACTCCTCACTAGGGTTTGACCAGTGGGCCTGAAACTTGCAGAAGTGGCCGCTGATTGCACTAGGTGAGGGCAAGAGGGGCACCTTGAGACTCATGGGGTGGGATCTTCAGAGCTGGAACCGCACAGCTCCAGAAGAGGCCAGCGTAAGCTGCGAGTGCTCAGCCCCTCTGAAAACACGACTTTGGGAAGCATGGTACCCAGGTGCTTTCGAAACGGGCGGCCTTGAGACTGGAGCTCCAAGCGCTGGTCTGCATCACCTTCTGTGCTCCACTCGGTGACATGCTGGAGAGACCTTTCCTCTTTCCACTGCACCTTTAACCCCCAGGGTAAGGCACTGACTGGGTTTGATCAGGAAAGTCCCAAAACTACCAAGTTAGCTCCCCCCCATCCTGGCAGGCTGCTAATCAAACAGCTCACCTTGCACAGCTGTGCCCTGCTGAATTAACAGGCATGCAATACTGCATTCCAGGCTACTCAAGCAACAGTCCGTTCAGCCATACGCCACAACCTGCTGGAGAAAGTCTCCTGGGATAGCCCGGGGCGGGGGCGGGAGGGGAGCCAGCATTGTAGTCATTTGGCTAGCCTCCAGCCATGATCACCAGCTGCAAATCAACAGGGCACCATTTGTGTCGTGCTGTCCCTTTAAAAGAAACAAGGGATCACTGACTTGAAGCAAAGAAAAAGGAATGTGAAGACGGACACAGCTGGGGGCAAGAGGGGAGGGGTCTGCCCAAGAAAGGCTGGGTCAGGCTTTGAACACTATGGAGCCGGTGAAGTGGGCTGGTTTGAGGCCATCGGTGAAGGACAGGAGGAAGTACATCACCTTGCGGATTTTGGCCAGCTCTATCAGCCTCTCCCCGAACTCCTGGGCATCTGCCTCATTGCACTCCACTTCGTTGCTCCCTGGCTTCTTCCAGAAGATGCCCGCCGGCTCCAGCAGCTGCCGGGTCATCAAGTTGGTGAGGTCAGGTGTCCAATGCTGAGAGGTGCCCGCCACCGACACCTTCCCAGCACTCTCCAGCTGGATCTTCCAGTGCAGGAACCGCAGGTTGTGCTGCCGGACGAAATCCACCCGGTAGATGTACTCGTGGGGCTGCAGCAGCTTCTCACCATCCTGCGGCCGCTCATTCTTCTGCTGGAGGCTCTGCACCCGCAGCCGCATGCAGTTGGTGAGCTGGACGTCCTGAACCAAGGGAAGCTCGAGCTCCGACGTGTCAGCAGCCATCGCCTCTGCCTCTCTCCTCCCCGGCTCAGTTCTTAGCACTGTTTGGCTCTCCAACCGGCCACCCTGGGAAAATGAAAACCCAAAGCCGATCCGCCCTCCCTCCCCAGTCCCAGTGGTGCTAGGCAACCTGGGTCAATGACGCTAAGTGCCCTCAGGGTTTCCTCTGGGTGCCCTCTTGTCTCATTTGCAGATGAGGAACAGATCCTGCCACTGTACAATAATCTATAGGGAAGGGATCGCTGATGTCAGCCTCCCTGACAACCTCCCTGACAACGGCTCCCATGCAAGACAGAGCACAGTTGTTTGTATTTAAATGAGGCCTCTTGCAGCACGGCCACCATGTTACCACACCAGCCAACAGGACACACAGGGAAGTGGCTCCAACGGCCACTTGGTCTCTCCAGGAGATCATCCTAGGGGCCAGGCTGTGCCCAGGCGCTGCAGAGACTGGGGGCCACAGGGAACCTCTCTGCAAAGGATGTGTCCCGAGCAAAGTGGCTGCTGCTTCCTGCTAGCCACCTAGGGGGGAAAAGTAGCTCTGACCAGACACACAATGGTACTGAAAGGTGTAGGGTGGGGGTGGGGTTGCACTCCCTCTTACAGTTGCTGGGGGGCGGTTCCTGGAAGCCAGGGCTCCCATGCTCCCTAAAACCTCCCAGGGCCCCTGCTAGAGCCAAACAAATGAGAACTCCCCCACCCCACAGAGCAACGGCTAAAAACTATGACTCGGCTGGAGGAATGTACACCTGCGGTTCTAGCAGCAGCCTGGGATAGCCCAGATTTCCACAGGTCTGTCCTGACACCTTGGAAACTAACCCGGGATCCTGTGTTTAGATGACTGGGGGGCATGTAATGGTTGCAAAACTGGATCAGGGTGAGGACGCCTGGGGTCTTCTATTCCCAGTTCTACTTGCTGTGGCCTCTGCACATGGGAGAGCTGTGGGACTCATCGGTGCCGACTTTACAATGTGTCCAGGGATGCTCCGCCCCAGACCTTATCCCTCCGGCCCTGCCTGTGCTCTACCATGCTTTTTCCTGCCCCCACTCCACCCCTCCCCTCAGCCTGCCCTGCCCTTGACCCCTCCCCAGCACCTTGTGCATGCCACAGAACAGCTGACGCGCAGCAGGCGGGAGGCGCTGATCAGCAGGAGGAGGTGCTGGGTGGGAGGGGAAGGTGCTGAGAGGGAGCCTGCTGCTGTTTCTTCTCCCCAGCCACAGACCACCCACGAAGTTAGCGGCTGTGGTGGGGACTTACCATTTGGAAACTACTTTGGGAGCATGAAACAAAAGGCGCTGTATAAACAGGAGGTTCTGTTACTATCCTAGTGCACTGATACAAAGAGCGACACGGCGCCTTGCCGCACCACCTCACAGCAGCCCGGCAGTGATACGCAGCCACACCACCTCACCGCTCGAGGGCACAACTTCATATGGCCACCACTGTGGGCCCCAATGGGTACGCATGTGCTCGGTGCATGACCTGAAGCAATGGACTCCTGAAAAGGTGACAAGCACCCAGCTCAGTATACAAAGTGACAGAGACCCAAGACTCGGTCAGGCTCCTTTTACTGTGAATGACAGAGACTGACCTGTCTGCCTCTCTCCCCAAAACTCCAAGGTCTCTAACGGCTGCACACAGCAGTGGTCCCTGTAAGCTGAACACTGGGTGGGCACCCAGGAGGAGGGTTTCTAAGGCCACCCAGCTGATGAGCAGAGCACCCATAGCCAGCAACATGTGTTTCTACTGGTGAGCACATCCACGCATGCTTCAGTGCACATAACAAAATTTATCCCGCACATGCATGGAAAAAATTAGAGGGAATATTGGCACACGGGGACATGGTGATAGCACTACAGCAAGGAACATGCAAGGTCTAATAATAATCCCCAACTACCTTCCTGCTGTCCTCAGATTGTTTACCAGCTCAGAAATAAGCACCTCGCAGAACAACTTTCCATACTACCCAGAGGCTTCAAAGTTAAAAATGTATTCAGTTGCCCTGGGGAACATTCGATAGCTGAGCTTCATGGGCTAGTCACAGGGAACTAGCAGGGCACACTCTGAACTGCAACGGGTCTTTTACCTAGTAACCTGTCAGTCCAACCTGCTTGGCAAGCACACAAGGACAGATGCGGCCGGGCCGATACATTGGCTGGGCAGGGGTTCCCCGGTGGGCCTTTGAAATGCTGGCAAAGTATAAACATCCAAGCAATGTTTAAACGGCACGCTAGAAGCATGCAGACAGTGTGAGCCATTTCAGCAGCCACGTGGCCTGAAGCCACAGGTCTCCACTCACAGGCCTCTCCCCACACAAGCGTGGTTTGTGTTGCTTGCCTCTGACTCTGGAAGTGATGCAGGGTTGAATCCGGTTAAGAGTCAGAATTTCCACCAAGTCAAGCTCTGCTCTCAGTTACCTACGTGGATGCAGCCCCCATCTGTCTGGGATTACCACTCCTGGGGACATGCTGGCTAGGGAGAGGACTCAGAGGGCAGATACTCAGTGGTAGCTTCTTGTGGCGTTTTAACATGGATCATTCCACTGGGACTCAGGATTTGCCCCCAAGTCCTCCTCAGGAAACTGCTAGTGGTTCTGATCTCAAATCCTGGGAGAGCTCTGTGCTAGCTCTGGGATCCCTGGCTCCCACTGGACAGCTCCAGTGGGCCCAGCCTAGCAAAACTGTCCCCAGTGGCATCTGTCCCAGAGCACACTCATTTGGAAGGCCAAGAGAAAATAAAAAGACAGGGGAATGGAACCCCAGGATTACATTTCCGATGCAGCCAGCTAGTTTGCTATCGCTATACAGACGTGCTCAGTGATGTACAGCTATGGAGTTGTGCGGCCACTCAGAAACCTAGAGGCCTTAAGTGTGTAAGACAACCTCTTAACTAAACTAACTGAGCCCAAAGGCCTAAAGGCTTAGGCTATGTCCACACCAGGCAAAGTAAATTGACCAAATATGCAATACTAGCTACAGCAATTGCATGACTAGAATCAATCTGCTCTTGGCTTACTTGGCTGCTCCTATTGAACAAGGCTGATGGGAGTTTCTCCCATCCACATCCCTCACTCCTTGTGTCTCGCGGGGAGTACAGGGATCGACTGCCACCCCTGGGTGGCTGATTTCATGCGCCCCAGCACATGTGCAAAACTGAATGCTGGAAGGTCAACCCTGAGCAGGACGATCTTCTGGACTCATGTAGATGTCGCCTTAACGGAAGTAGCTAACCAGAAAGCGACGACAAAGGAGCAGGGCCACGCTGACAGTATATACATGGGGCTGGCAAATGCCTGTCAAATGGCTTCATTACCACTTGAATGGCTCTTTCACAGGCTAAATGGCAGCTAATAGCTCTGGCAGGCTTTTTCCCTTTTAAGTTAACCAGATCCTCTCCAGAGAAATCATAGACAGAACAGGGACAGGAAGAGGTGAGGGGGTGGACATTAAGACCCAGTGGTGCTCCAAATTTTGGGGTGCCCTAGACTGATGTGTATAATCCATATGGGTAAGGACGGCCCTGATGAGGTGCCACAAGACAGCAGTGATCCTGGTTCACACTTGTGACCTATCAGAATGCTGCATTCGGTGCTGCTGAATTGTGGACAGGTACCATCAGACAACAGTTTGTACCAGCTTTGGATATTTCACCTTTGCATCATCAGTGGATGTTCAGCCTGTAAACGTAACTAACCAACCCACACTGCTCAGTTTGAGGTAAACAACCCAAAAACCTATAGGAGAAGAGCCTCCAACATTAGTGGGGTGAGGAAGTGTAGATCACGAAAAGAGGCTGAAACCCCTGTATATGCATGAGGTATAGAGGGCACTAGCAGAACCCATTATAAAACGGAGTACTTGGCTGATGAACTCCAGGGGGATTTCCAGGAACCTGCCAGGCCCAGGGCTGCTTGTGGGGTATTCAGAGGCTGCTGTGAGTATCTGAGGGCTGGATTACCTCAGGCTGCTCTGCTGTGTCATGCCACCTGTGCTCAGACCCGACTCAGAAATGGAGACAGACTTCCAGCAGGGCGAGCAACTCTCCCGCCACCAGAGAGGGACTCGCTCTCAAACGAATGGCCATGGTGAGGCAAAGCTGGCAGCAGCTGCACCCCAGCCTGCCCCCATCGCTTTGGAAACACCAAATAAGGCCTCACGAATAGGTCTGGCAAAAACTGCAGGGATTCCAGAGAGGATGCACAGCCAACCTGCCCACACACATTGATTCTCCTCATGCTGGCTGCAGATCCCTGGCCCCAAGGAGGGGCCTCCACATGATCCGAGCAGCAGGAAAGCACATCCAGCTATGTGATCAGGACAGGAACCAGACAGATGTGCGCAGAAGCTCCCCTATGTTCCCCTGCCAGTGATCTGACCCCAGTGGCTTCAAAGTAAGGTTTGTCTGTGACCAGGCTGCAGGATAGGCACTGCTGTGGGTCAGAGGAACGCCACATTCCTCTGCTCTAGACAAAAAGAGGGAGAATTACAGACCAGACCTCCAAACTGTAAGGCCCAAAGTTGCAGTCCGAGCAAAAGGCCCATTGCCTTCCCTCCTGCTCACCTGGGGGCTGTGGGTGATGGTTGTGGAACTGAACGCTCAGCAGGGCTCCAACAAGCTAAGGCAGCACAAGCACTCAGTACACAGCCCAGAGAAAACCAAAGGCTGCTGCCTGCCATTGTCACTGTGATGCCATATCTGCTGCTAGGAAGAAACCCCCGGGAATTGCACATGACGCAGGTGATCCACCAAGGCAGCTCAGCCAGTCGGAAGCTGCTTCCCAATTACTTCCATAACAGGCCTCTCAGGTGGCAGTTTCACTCGGAGGGATTTGGAGGAATTTGTCCGCAGCTCGCCCCGGTGGAAAAACATCCCCTAATGCTCTTGTCAATGCCAGGCAAAATACAGACGTGTTCATCCAATACAACAGGCAGCTCCGGACACCCTAGACAGCAGTGGTGTAGCCTCCATAATCCCCACATGAGAACTGGATTTACCTGGGCTTACCCTCAACCATGCTACTGCTGGACCCAGCCCTGGTCTCACTCTGGTGTCAATCAATAGAGTCACACCAGTGTCAAAGCAGAATCTAGCCAAAGAGCCCTACCCCATTCTTTCAGTGAGCTTTCACAGCAAGGTTAACACATTTCCTCTCATCCATGCAGCGTCTCATTCGCATAATGGCGGCCACGCGAGAGTCGAGAGTGCCGCTTTCAGAATGCATGCCACCTGTGTAGCCAGGGGCCTTTCAAAAGCATCCCCTGATTTTGAAAGCCCCTATTTGGTTTTAGGAAGAAGGGGCTTTCGAAGTCAGGGGGGTCCTTTTGAAAGGCTACCGTCTACACGGGCAGCGTGCATTCTGAAAGCGGCACTTTCGAATCGTGGGTGGCTGCCTTTATGCTAATGAGATGTTGCATATTCATATCAGCACCTCATTAGCATCTTCCAAACTGTCTCATTAACATGCCCCTTCTGAAAGGAGGGGGCAAGTGTAGACACAGCCCCAGAGTCTGATTCTGATCCTGGTGTTTTTTTAAAGCCTAGAAAGGAAGAGTTTGTAGAAGCCTGGGCTTTGCTTTTCTTTCTGACTCTTACTGCTATGATATCTGCACTCACTCAGTTTCGTGTCAGGGGGTCACCATGATAGTCTGTATCCACAAAAACAATGAGAAGTCCGGTGGCACCTTGCAGACTAACATATATTGGAGCACAAGCTTTTGTGGCTACCGCCGTATACAGGAACTGGGCAGTATTCCTTTAAACGGGCTGTGAATCCTCTACTGGTGCTAACTGCATTTTCCAGTTCAGAAGCAGCCAGAAGCCAATCCAACTGGCACATTTGTGCAAACACAATTATTGGGAATCCAGCTGCTCCTGTGTGGTTTGTGCACATGGTTTTTGCTGTTTAAAGAACAAAAGACACAACCCTTCCCCTTACTCATGCTCCACAATCCCTTGCTTTTCATGCAGCCACTCCGATTTCAACAGAAGATGGAGTAAGGAGGCACTCGTGACAAGTAAGGGGGGATGATCACAGCCCTTAAGGTTTGTGTAATGCTGTGAAAATGCTGACCCCTCAGGAAAAACTAAATAAGTGATTGCTGCCCACAGGGAAGGACTCAACTTGCAACTTTGAAACTTTGGAGGGTGCTACAGTTCACGGTTTGGGTCCGCCCATTTATAAGCAGACAGGGTTACACTGATCAGATTTGGGTGTGGAGAGGAAACTGCCCCACGGTTGTGGTCTGGGATTTAGATCCCACTTTTCAGGTTGGGTCCATCTGGTTTCTCATTGAAAAGTCACATGCTCTCTGCGCTGCCACCTCTGTAGTTAGTGCTCTGTGCTGCCACAAAACACCTGGATTACAAGCCATTTTAAAGATGGGGAAACTGAGGCACAGAGCAGTGACATGACTTGCCTGAAGTCACACAGCAGGCCAGGCAGAACGAGTTACAGAACGCAGCTCTCCTCGCTCCCAGTCCAATACTCCATCCCCACCTTCCCTTACTCCCCTCAGCTTCACAGCCAATTCCTTTGGCCAGGGCTATAATACCTGCACGCCCAGGCCATGCCTCTCACTGCTATTTGGAGACAGAGTGTGCTGACAGCTCTACTGAGTGGGCCCAACTGTATAAAGGTGTCACTGGCGGGGCAGAGAAGGAAAGACAACATAGGTCTCCAGAACCTCTATCCCAAAGCTGGCCGCCAGCTGGCAGGACTGACCCCAAGGCATTCCAGTCCCCTGAGCTGAAGGATCAAAGGACTTCAGTGCTTTCATAAAAAATATTTTGGCAAGGACCACTCTTACAACTACTCATGGCTGGGCTGAGCATCTCCTTCTACAGAGAAGTCCACTGAGCCTCTCAAATGTTCGATCAGTTCCCTTCTGTATTAAAATACCGCACAGCAAGGGCCCAAAAACACAGCTTCAATTTACAGTGGTAAACAAGGCACGTATTTTTAATAGTGAGGGCAATTCACTATGGGAGCAAAATACCAAGGGAAAGGGGGGATTCGCCAACTCTTAATGTCTCAGATCAAGACTAGATGCCTTTCCAGAAGATATGCTCAGTTGGACACAAGTGACTGGGCTCGATACATGAACGACTGGATGAAATTCTTTGGCCTGTAGTTTACAGGAAATCAGCGTAGAATGATCTGATGTTCCTTTCTGACCTTACAGTCTATGAATCAGTTGCAATACTGAAGTGTGCTTTCAGCTGGCATTGTAGAATGCTGCTGCGTTGTTCACGCTGGCATTGGGAGAAGACTCTAGCCTATGCCCCAGCTCTGAATACAACCCCTCTAAACAATAGAATACAAGAGGCAGGAGCCCCTGGGAATTATGGTCTTGGAAAATTATGAACAAACAGAACAGAAATGCCAGGGGAGAAACAGCAATGAGACAGGCAAGCAGAAATAATTAGCTCTCTAAAGGTCACCACTTCTACTCGCTCAGCGGCTCTTAGGGCAGGGCTGGAAGTAAATGGTGAGTGGGGAAGACAATTTGTATATTGCATTTAATAGCCTCAGAGTTGGAAATAAAGCCCAATCTTGCATTAAACAGACAAAGATCCAGAGAGGCAGTGAACTGGAACCTCAATGGGGAAAAAACTTACAAAGGCTTCATTGATTACCCAGAGTGACCGGCTCTGTTAGGCCGCCAGACGGGAAGCAGGGATGCTTTAACAAATAAACAACCCCAGTGTGGAGCTCCAACCCACTGATGGTTGTGGCTACAGGCAGAAGCAGGTTTGATTATGCTGACCATGAAAGTTTAAGGGTTGTGCTCCTTCTTGGTTACTAGCAGCACAAAAAGGAAGCTTATTACGGATTATGTGTTTGTATCACAGAGTCTGATCCAAAGCTCTCTGAATACTTGACTTCAATGGGCATAGCCCTTCGGCAGCACAGCAGATGCTCACATACAGCACTGAGGAGGGGCATATATGTTTGTCTCTTACTGTATGATTGTAGGAGGCCACACACATCTCACTTGGGGGCTCTAAGTGCTACCAGAACATAAATAAACAACAACCCTTGATAAGTAACCTGCAGGCACCTGGATAGCTAGAGTAGAACAGAGCAGACTCTGTTCATCATTTTCAATTGCAGAGTTTGTGGCAGAATGAAGCAAAACTTTTTTCCTGGCCTTGTCCCACCTATGCTTTTAAGATTCCAAGACAAACGGTGCTTGTCCATTTCAGCACCTGACCTACAGAGGGCTAGTGGCTGGCTCCTTACACCTATATCCACTGCCAAGGATTGAAGAGCAGAGCAGCATGGGGCTTCCTGCAGGAACACAGCTCCTGACCATCTTAGCGCAACTGGCACCACTTACAATACAAGAAGTAGCGAAGAATCAAACAAGTGAGGCTCATTGCTCCAGAGCAGTGGTGAGCAATCTGCAACCCATGGGCTGCACGCAGCCTCAAGGTGCTATACCTGGCCCATGCGACATTCTGTGTCCAGTTGTCCACATGCAGGGTTGCCAAATTCTGCTGGGTTCTGGCCACACAGTTTTGGTCCTCCTGGTAGTACTAAAGTGACACACATATAAAGTAAGGGCCTGTGAAGCGAGGGGCTTGCTGGTTGCACACTACATTGACTGTGAGAGCATATGCTCCCTCTGCATCCAATCAAAGCGTTGCTACAGTTCAGTCAGTACATGTCACAAAATTCTTGGTATGCAAGCACAGTTAGCAAAACTGTCCTAGCCCAGGAGACTATCTCAGTTATGACAGTCTTGTGACTCACTGAGATGAAGAAGGCCACTCATGCAGCCCACTCACTAGCCAAGGTTGCCCACGCCTGCTCCAGAGTGTAAATCTCACTCTGTAGACAAACACAAAACGGCATTGCTCAAGCCAACCGGCCTAAAGTCAGTCTGTGGCCATGCGCTTCGCTTCTTGACAGAATCTCAAGATTTGAGGCCAGATCCTCAACTGATGTAAATCTGCCCCAGGTTTCTCTGCCAGGCAGTTTTATGGGACACGGGATGGAGGAAGAGGAATGTGCCCAGAAATAGGCATGTGTTTTGGAGGTGGCGGGGGCTGCAGATCTTTAGGTGGAGGGGGGTCATGACTTTCTACAAGTTTGACAGGTTTTAAAAGCTTCCCTCCTTCCCTCCGTCAGAATGTTCCTAGCAGGCCATTTTTCCCAAATTAGTTTAACGGCTTCACGTGAAATTCCCCCTTGTGCTTGCCACATCCGTCCCTTCATCACATTCACACTGGAGCAGCAATCAGAGGAGAATCCTAGAATCCTAGGGCTGGAAGGGACCTCAGGAGGTCATTAAGTCCAGCTATCCTGGCCACAGACCAGGATCTGCTTTCCCAAACTGTGCTGCAGGAGGGTCAGAAATGCATCGCATTGCATCACAGCACAAGCAAATAAGGTAAAGGCAGGCATTACAGCCTGACACCTCGAGAGAGCTTCCTACTGCTGCTGGCATCTGGGAAAGTCTTCTGGGAGCAGCTGCTCTCAGCCGCTTCTGTGACAAAGTCCTGCTGTCTTGTGGATTGCTTTGCTTTCCGCAAATTAGGCAAGTTTAAGCCTTCACTTAGCTTCCTCTTTTGTGGATGCTCAAATACAGAAACAGGCAATTGTGTAATATTAACCAGACCATGGGGTTAGACCCCATCTTCCACCAGCCTGCTCCAGGTCAGGCCAGGCCTGACATCTCAGATGGTAGAATCCCCATATGTAATTAAAACTGTGGTGGGAACCCCCACCTACTTCTCTGGACCACAGTGTCTGAGCATTTATTCAGACACTACAGAAATGGGTGCAGTATAAATAATGTGCGAGTGATTAAAGGGAAACAAAGAAGGGCCCAATCAAGTCCCTGGATCCAAACCTCTTGTAACTTGGTGCATAAAATGCAGATTCTAATTGCACAACTTACATGTGGGAGCTTGGTTCTGGGGTTAATTCATTAAAACAAAAAAATGGCAAAGGGCCTTGAGTGATGTGAACCCTGGGTTTACACCAGCTGAGGATTTTATCCAAATACTCAGCTTCAGTGTGATGAGACAGAGGTCAGTGGAGTCACTCCAGATTAACACCAATTTATATGCGAGGAGAATCAAGCCTGAGCTCTTTATCAGGTGCCTAACTGTGAACGCTTTTCCAACAGGAACAGAAATGTTGTTCAGGAGACAAGTGGTTAACTTCCTGAAGAGGTGACTCCAAAGCTTTGCAAAGGTGTAACAACTTCCTTACCTTCTGCCACAGAGATTCCCGTGAGGCCAGAGAGGAGCAGGCTGCCACAAACCAGCAGTTCCCAACCTGGCCCTGGTGCAGGTCATGGGAACTGATTCCATCCACAAAGAGATGGGGATCATTGCAGATCTCCTAGAGGGAAGAGAGAAAAACAAACACAAAAAGTGAACAGGAAGCAGGGGGAGGCTTGAGAATTGGAGTTACTTTTGTCTTCACTAATGTCACTGTGCACCCCTCCCCCAGCACGTGTCTCCTCTCCTACCCTCTCCAACTCCCACTATCAGTCTGGCCAGAGTAGGAAATCCACCTGTGGATGAAACCAAGGATCAAATTCTTCTCCAGTGTCAATCCAGCATCAATCCATTGACTTCAGTGGAGGTACTCCAGATTTAAGTCCTAATTCAGTGGTGTATCCAAGCCAGCCTATGATTCCAAGCTCAGAGCAGTCCCCATATTTTAACGGGACAATACGTGCTTGAAGATCCTGGGGGATCAGAGCCATGCCCAGGTGCAAGTGAGAGCAGGACCTGCCTCTTCAAGTCAAGCAGCATCTCCCAGGGGCTGCTCCAGTTGAAAACACCAAACTATTTACAACCCACCTTCTGCAGCCAGGGTGTTAGATCTGCAGTGAAACAAGGCAGGCTCCAGAGTCTTGCGTACAACATGCATACGGTGCAGCGTTTGGCACAGCAGGGCCCTTATCTCAACTGGGCCCTCTAGGTGCCGCTGTGGTTCAAGTATACAAAGAAATCGTATTGTGTTTGTTAGCAATGGATACAGCTGGGCCATCAGAGGGAGAAATGCTAAACAGCCACAGAGCAGACAAGGCCGAACAGTCTTCATTGCTAGAAAGGGGCTTTCTCTACGATTCTGATGCACCTTTCCTTTGTTTAATCTAATTCCACTCATCCTGACTGCTTGCTCCCTCTGACAGGCAGATCAGATTCCCCAGTTTTCACTCCGCTGAGCTACAGACATTTTCCACTTACAGCCTTTCCTAACAAGTTCACCCCACCAGCTCCTTCATGGCTTTGGCTGTTGTGGTTACTGGTTATTCTGTGCATTGCGGTAGTACCTTAGAGCCTAATATGGACAAGGACCATATTGGGTTCAACACAACCCCCAGCATTTAATCTTTCCAGATATTGAGGTGTCTTGAATGGACCACAGCAGGCCAGCTATGAGCTCACCAACTTTGGAGAGGGGCAGCCTGTCTCAGGTTTATAGGTAAAAGGCCATCCAGTCTGACCTCCTGTACAACACAAGCCAGAAGACCTCACCCTATGATTTCTCCCTCAAGCCCATAACTTGTGATGGAGCTGGAGCAGGTCTTTCAGAGAGATCTCCAGCCTTGTCCACTCAAGGAGTTCAACTGATGGCGAATCCACCACATAGCTAGGGACGCTGCTCCCATGGTTCATACCTGTACTGTTCAAAAATCTGCCCCTTATTTCTAGTTTGAATTTGTCTAGCTTCAGTTTCCAACTGTTGGCTCCCCTGTTCCTTTTGCCTGCTAGATAAAAGAGCCTTGTAGCATCACAACTCTCTTCCCCAGCCCTTCAGGTGGAGATCAAGTCGCTGGTAACTCTCAGTGGCCGTGTCTACACGTGCCCCAGACTTCGAAATGGCCACGCAAATGGCCATTTCGAAGTTTACTAATGAAGCGCTGAAATGCATATTCAGCGCTTCATTAGCATGCGGGCAGCAGCGGCGCTTCGAAATTGCCGCGGATTGCCGCCGCGCGTCTCGTCCAGACGGGGCTCCTTTTCGAAAGGACCCCGCCTACTTCGAAGTCCCCTTATTCCCATCAGCTCATGGGAATAAGGGGACTTCGAAGTAGGCGGGGTCCTTTCGAAAAGGAGCCCCGTCTGGACGCGCAGCGCAGTGGCAATCCACGTCAATTTCGAAGCACTGCTGCCGCCCGCATGCTAATGAAGCACTGAATATGCATTTCAGCGCTTCATTAGTAAACTTCGAAATGGCCATTTGCGTGGCCATTTCGAAGTCTGGGCCACGTGTAGACACGGCCAGTTAGAGCAGCTAACAAGACTGTATTATTCTCACTGCTGTTGTGGATTTCACACACAGTGGTGTTGGTGGTGTGATAAATCACAAATAGCCGTGAGACACACACAGAACCCAAGTTCCCAAAAGCTCCTTATTTATGGAACAACAGGACTGAGTGTGGGGCTTGCAGCTCATAAGCTGGAACCAGATAAAGGAGAGGCAGGAAGTGGGAGAGGGTAGAAAAGTGGAAGGAAGTCCAAAGAGGTGAGGTTGTTCCCGCTTCCCCTGCCTTAATAGATAAAGGCTTCGGGGGAAGCCTTATGCTGTGGGGAACGAATGTTTCTAAAGCAGGTTGTACAGAAAGCATCTGGTGCTGTGGCAGCAGGAACCCAAGGAGAGGGCACCTCATCCTCTGACAGACTAATGCAGAATATGGATGTGGCGGGGTGGGGATGAGCGATCAGGAGGTTGCTTTGGGATGGCCATTGGTAGCCAGTGTAAGAGCAGCCTGGAGACTGCTCTGTTTTATGCCAGGTCTGACCACAGAACATAGGGAGGCCAAAAGCCGGCTTAAAGTCATATTTGCTCTCCTCCATTCCTGTGGTAAGTGGAACTTGGGCAGAGCTGGGAATTTGTGTGCAAAGCATTTTGTGTCCTTCTGGATAAAACGCACTATGTATAAGCTAAAAAACAAAACAAAACAAAACAAAAAAAACTACTAGTAGTGACAGAGTCACACCCTAAAAGCAACTGACTTCAATTAAGCTGTGCCACTTACACGAGGGGAGTGCCGGGCCCTTGGTTTTTAACGTCCACTATGAAAAACAACCTTATCGAAGCAAACGGATGCGCTATTGTGTACTTATGGCATGACTGTCTTATACAGAAAAGCATCTGTACTATTCCTCTTCTTCCCCCTGTCCTGGGTTGCGGGTTTTGCCACTATTATGTCAGCTATTTTTCAGCCAGAAACCAATCTCTTTGCACACTTCTGCCTGCCTGATTCCCTATCGGGATGTAAATGGCTTGTCCCCTTGCAAATATAGCCTGTAGCAGAGCATTGCCCTGGATTTACATAGAGGTCTGCTCCATCTAAAGCCATCTGTCTGCAAGATGGGGGGAAGATAACCCTGCGAGCTTCAGCACAGACTGCATGTAAAGATCACTTTCCATTAATAGGGTTTTACAAGAAAACAGCCTATTCGAATGCCACAGCCAAGCTGAATCACGCCAGAAAGGTACAATGTAGAGAGTCCTTCCTGGGTAATGCAGCAGTGGTATCTCAGGTGCAAGAGACAACCACCAATATGGGGTTAGAGAGCTGGGGCCTTTTTGGTTTTTACTACATTTTCTCCAAAGGTTTATTGGTGTTTCTGATTACAACAACAACAAAAACAGTGAAAATCAGTGGAAAAACTGTAATTTTTCTGGATAGATCTTGGGGTCTGTTAACAGAAGGATGTGGGGAGGGGCATTCAGTGGATTAACACTTTATATTCCATTCATCAGTGTGGTTTGCTGCAGAACCAAAACTTAACCAAAGCACAGTGCCACCTTTGATTTTCAGCCAACAAGGCATCTCTGAGTCCCAGATAAAACTTTTCATTTCAACAAACAATTTACTTTTGTAGACTTAATACGATCATCTTATAAATATTTGGATTTTATAATTGGGCCACGCCATTTGCAGCACATAACTCAACTTTATCCTCTTTTCCTGTTTTGTTTTTAAATTTGCCTTGTGTTCTGAAACGTGGGCTGAGACAGATTTTCATTTTCTTCCCATGTTAGTGTGTCAGATCTTTAAACCGTTACGGGCTAACAGCTTAAAACCTGTGAGTGGTAAGCATGTGATTCATCACTACGTCCACATGCACGCACACTTCAAAGCTTGCGTTAGTGCCCTGTTTGTTTCTTGGGTGTCTCTTCTAGATTAATCCATAAGCTTACACTAACAGGCAACTTTGCTGAGACACACTGCTAATGTATTACCGGAATATATCTCTCATGTACGACATTGCATTCCCCTAACAAAATATGGTATTTTTATATATATTTGAATGGTACAAAAGTAGGGTGAAAAATTGGAAAAAAACAAATTAAAATTATTATAAAACCCAGCATTTTACTGGTAAAAATCAGTTTAAACTAAACATGAAGGGACTACCAGACAGGTTTATCTGCTTCTGGCCCCAGAGCACCATGCCTTCAGTTCTGGAAAGGTGAGATGAGAATGAACCTGCTAGGCTACTAAGGCAGCACCGTAAGGGTGAATCTCCACTGTGTCCCCCCAACCCTCTGTCCTGCTCAAACAAGCACCCTCGGACCCAAGGCTGGTGGTGCTTTAGCCCAGATGAGCTAGCCTGGCTGGCAGATAGGCTAGAACTCAGGTGCTGCTTTCCCTCAGGCTGGTAACCCACCCACTGTGTAATGAAGATGCAGGCTAGATCACCTCAGTAATGATAGTCCTCCAATGTCTTCCCACAATTCCCCTTCAAGGGCAGACAAGTGAGGCACAGTAGTTCGTGAAGGTCTTTGTGGAGGGGCTCCTTCCACCTAGCTATCACCCAGGATAACTCTGCGGGGCACACACACTCTGGGACTGATGACACATGAGGCGACTCATTAAACACATGGGAAAGGCTACTGTCTCTGTGCAATCCAGCAGAGAGAAGCTCGTGTTCCATTATTACAGTAGTGCTTGGAGGCTTCAACCCGTAACAGGGGCCCATTATGCTAGGACCACAGGAAGAGCCTCACAGAATTACGGTGCAAATAGACAAATGGTAGGAGGGGAAACGGAGGTCATTTTGGGGATTTAGCAACCTCAATGGTGTCCCTTGAAAGGTGTCTGTTGTTGGCATCCAATGTGTAAAAAAGCCAATGCAGAAATCACTGTCAAAGCAATTCAGAGGGTGTCACAACAGATGACGTGCTGGGGACCCACCATGCTCCACAGAGCTCAGCTGCTGGACAAGCAGAGAACAAGGGAAGGAAAAGAGATGAAATAAGAAGGAAGACTTCTCTGGCTCCTCTAACAACAGCCTCTCCTGACACACTTGTCCACTTCCCCCGCCTCGTACTCTCCATAGACCTGCACTCAGAAAGCACATGTATTATTTATGGCCACGGTCAACATGAAGTGGTTTGGGGATGGTTCCAAAGCCCATCAATGGAAAGACTCTAATCCCACTGCAATGGGCTGGGCTCAGGCTGAGGTTACACATCAAGCTCAGCTGCTTCTAAGCTACGTGGCTGAAGGTGTTTTGGATGCTGTTCTGACATTTGCAACTGCAGACCCATTAATAAGAATGCTACATAGATCTCATAGCACTTTTCAGCTCCAGATCTCAAAGTGCTTTAAAAAGCAGGGAAGTGTCATTATCCTGTTTGTCAAAGAGGGAAACTGAGGCTCAAAAAGAGTAGTAGGGGAGTGGCAGAGCCAGGAACAGGCTCCTCATGTCCTGAGTCCCAGTGTAGTACTCCGATAACTGGATATTTCACTGCAGCACGTTCATGAAACCAGGTTGCACACTGAAAAACAAAATAAAAGCAACCACCCCCACACAGCTTGATCCCCAGTGCTCATTAAGTGCCCTTTGCATTGTTCCACCCCAGAGAAACTCTCCATTGGCACAAACCCTTCCTTCTGCCCGCTTCAGCATTACAAAACAGGCTCACACTCTGCCTTGCTTGATCTGCGGCTAGTTGAGTGGTCCCGAAGGGGACATTCTGATTGGACTGTGGCTCAAGGAAGGTACAAAAGGTAACTGAGAGCCATCTCTATCTCCTCTCACTGGTGAACCCACACATTTGTGGAACATCGTACATTTTTGCTGGCTTCTAGAACATCCTTCCCCCTCACTTAGTGAATTTAGCACTTGTGAATGATGCCTACTGACTAGATATGGTTTTAGCGTGGACTTATTTACACCCACAGACTTCATGAAACCAGGCAAACATACATTTCTCCTGGCCCTGTGTGAAGAAAAGGTCCCAGTCAGGCATATGTACTGTGCCTAGGAAGAACCTGTTGGAAGCAGTAGAATCAGTTTAGCCAGATACACAAGTAGGAAGATGCACATGGCCCTCCACTGTATTACGTGACTGTTAATTCTAATAAAGCCATCCTGCTAAGAGTCCAAAATATGCCTTTTTCTCATGAATCCACAAGTCAGAACATTGTACCAGAGTGCAGGAGATATGAGCACACAGAACTGTAGTGCAGGAATAAAAGTGGATCCACTAAAAGCCCACCAGGAGTTGAGACTCTCAGGTAATGCAGTGGACTCCTGCAGAGATACAGACAGTTTATATATATATACATACACACACCTGGCTTAGAGAAATAAGACCAGGAAAACATAGCAATCCTCTTAACCATAGCAGGACTTGAGGCACTGGATGTCTTTTAGCATGCAGCTAAGACAGGCAGAGGGAGCACGTAATGACACCAGGTTGCAGAAATGTGAAGACTAAGGTATACCTGAAAAGAGTGGAACATTTGAAATGTCCTAGGAGACAAAAGCAAGAAGAATTCATTGAATAACTTCTAACAAGCTGAAACTAACAAGTCAACTCTACAACTATGGACAGTTAACAGACTCACTCATAAGGGATCAAATTGTAATAGGAATCAGAGATCCAAGCTGCTAAAAAAGGCTAATGGAAGACTGGGACCTCACTTTGGATAAAGAAGCACAACTAGTGCCAGGCAGCAGAAATTACTCTGAAGAGAATAAAGAGTTTGCAAGGAATAGCTTAAAGGATTATGCAAAATATGGACCCAAAGATAGATCTTAACAGCACCTAGCTTTTGGTAAACATTGCAATATTTGTTTTAAAAAAAACAACAACCAAAAAACACCATTTTGTCAAAGTCTGCAACCAGAATCAACAACTGCAGAAGAGGAAACAAAGCAGGCATGCAGATACACTAATCCAAGAAGGTGGCCAGCAACACAGGAGAGAAGCTTTATCTAGGATCAGTAACTGAAGAGGAAGGAACCGATGAATGGACAATTTCTTTAGAGACTAATAGGACTCTTAGAACCTACAAATGGGACATGTGCTTGGGTGAATGGTTTTGGGGGAGTTTTTAAAACCTGAATTAAAAACTAGGGAACATGATGAGCAAAAAGGCCAAAGCAAAGCTTATAACAGAGAACACATTCCTATCAGAGGTACATGTGCATTAGAAGAAGGTAAAAGATCAAACAGAATGGATCAACTCTGTGAATAGTTCAAAGGACGAAATCACTTAATATTGGGTTTAAAAACATGCCAAGCCCTTGGGTTAATCCAAAGAGTGCACAGGACAAAGCAGCTAAGGGACACATTGTCCAGAGTATCTGAAAGAAAAAACTGTAGTAGAAATAGAGGTGGAGTCACACAAAGCATGGGGAGCGTGAGGATTTTATTCCTCTGCTTGGGTTCCATATGTTTCCTACTGACCAGTAGCAACCCAAGGTGGGTTCCATAGTTTCCCCTAGGCACAGCACCAGTTCACAGAGGTGTTGGAGTTTCAGTGTGATGACTTCTCACATGTAAGCAATGGCCCTCCATGCTCTTTGTAACATAGGCAACCAGGTCACACCTTTCTTCCCTGAGATACAGGACAAAGGGGGAAGGAGAGGCCTGGCTGGTTTGAACTGGAACTGGGCTGTTGAGGGGGGGCAGTCTCGTCTGGCTGAAGATGGTTGAAGGAGGGGGGTGCCAGCTTGGGGACCTCCTCTGGGCCCCTCTCCCCAAGATGGATTGCACTGACTCCTTCTGATTTCTGTGCTGACAAGTTTGTTCTACACTGTGTCCCTGTTGATTAATAGACCTTCTGTTCTACCTGCTGAATGAGAGTCACATCTGATGGCAGATGGGGTTCAGAGCCTGGTGATGCCCACACTCTGTAACATCCGATGACAGCGGTGGAATAAAAAGAATTGCTGTCTCACAAAGTGGAATGAATAAATTGACTTCAACTACTGCTAATTATGAAACCATGCGGAGGGTAATTAAGGTAATTATCATAGGGAGGTCAGCATGTTATGTACCAAGTCCATATTGCCAGTTCAAGGCAGAACTGTTCATTACTGATGCCATACTGCTCAGAGGAAAAAGAACAGTAGTGCTTACAATGTTACACACAGACATGCTTACAAGAATACAGGAAGGTCATTTGGGCACGGAGAAATGCCAAGTCAGACTGAAGTTATCATGTGTGATCGTAGTCCACAGGTTTGTGGATGTGAATTTTAAAAACTGGTTACAGAGTGTGGGTTTAAGCATGGTATTTTGACCCCCTCAGGCATCTTCAGCCAACCCAGTGGTCCTGCCGAGACCAGTATGGAAATTGTTAGATGGCTTCTGAGAAAGGCCCCTACTTTGGCTACAGATACTTCTTGGGCTACACTGGGCTACAGAGCAGCACCAATGAATCATGGACTGTCCCCTGGTGGTGGGTTGGGGCCATGGGAGTGGGGGGAGGGGGGCGGAGGTGAGCAGGAGCTGAGCTGCGTTGGAACCAGAGCTGCACACAGTGGGGTTGAACTGGGGCAGAGGTGCTGAGCCTGAGCCTGAGCCAGAGCCAGAGCCATGTGCGGGAATGGTGAGCCAGCCCACGGGGGGTGGGGGGCAGTGAGCCAGGCCACGGGAGGTTTGAACCAGGATGGGGGTGGTGAGCCAGGCCATGAGGGGTTTGAACTGGGGCCGGTGGGGGGCTGAAGCTGGGTCGGGGGGAGTGGGATTTTGAGCTGTGCTTAACTTGTGTTAATGAGAGTTAAGTGCAACTCGAAATCGCGCATTTCGAGAGTTTACTGTACTTAAATCACAAAGAAGAGGGAGACGGGGCAAAGAAATCACTCAGGTGAACTTAATTTAGAGCAAATAAAACATGATGCAGTAGAATAGTAACAGAGAGGGAGCCGTGCTAGTCTATACACTATCAAAACAAAAAGCAGTCAAGTTGCACTTTAAAGACTAGCAAAATAATTTATTAGGTGAGCTTTCGTGGGACAGACCCACTTCTTCAGACCATAGCCATACCAGAACACACTCAATAATTAAGGCACAGAGAACCAAAAACAGTAATCAAGGAGGACAAATCAGAAAAAAATGATCAAGGTGAGCATATCAGAGAGTTGGGGGGGAGGTCAAGAATTAGATTAAGCCAAGTATATAGACGAGCCCCTAGAGTGACTCAGAAGCCTGATTAAGGATCGGTTGTCACACTCCAGAGGGCCCTAGGTGACATGCCTGTTCTCTCCTACAGACAAGCTCCCAACCTTATGAGGATCCTCACGAACAGCCAGTCTACACCACAGGAATACCAGTCCTGGAACCTTTCCTTGCAACAAAGCCTGCTGCCAGCTTTGTCCACATATCTTCTCTAGTCTGGAAATACCACCATTGGACCTAACCAGGTTATTCACAGAATCATGGGCACTTTCTCATGCTCCTCTACTGACATCATATATGCCATCATGTGCCAACAATGCCCAGATGCTTTGTATATTGGGACAGACTTCTAACTCCCTTAGACAAAGGGTTAATGGGCACAAAACAGACATCAAAACACTCCAGAGTCACAAACCAGTTAATTAACCTTTTTAATGGAATGGGCCATTCTGTTAATGACTTAAGAGTATGTGTATTACTGAAAAAAACTGTTCTCACGGCTATTCAAAGGAAAACAGCTGAGCTGTCTTTTATATTCAAATTCGGCACATTAACACGTGGTTTGAACTTGGATGGGAATTTTCTGAGTCACTATAGGGGCTTGTCTGCATACTTGGCTTAATCTAATTCTTGACTCCCCCCGCGACCCCTCCACTCTCTGATTTGCTCACCTTGATCATTTATTTCTGATTTGTCCTCCTTGACTACTGTTTTTGGTTCTCTGTGCCTTAAATATTGCACCTGTTCTGGTCTGGCTATGGTCTGCAGAAGTGGGCCTGTCCCACGAAAGCTCACCTAATAAATTATTTTGCTAGTTTTAAAGTGCTACTTGACTGCTTTTTGTTTTGATGATACAGTAGAGAGCGTCACGGACAGTCTGCTTGTCTCAGAGTTGCTCCTCACGTGTTGGAAGTGACTGTTACACCAAGACTTGAGTCAGGGCTGTCAACTATGCAATACCCCATGTGCACAGCCTGATCCGGCATTGACTGGTGGGAGGATCTGGTCCATGTTTTGTGGCATGACTGTGTGGATGGAGTTTTCCTGAGAGAATTTTGGGTTTGTTTTAGTAACGAACCACAGCTCCTAAAGCAAGCAACACCTCCCACCATTCATATCCTGCAGCTAAGGCAGCGTCTTATCTCCTGCCCCTTCCTAGCCCCCTCCAGGGGAACTGAGCTACTGAAAACAAAGGCCACTCTGCTTCTGAATGAGCAACCATAAAGGGGACTAATGTACTATAATGTCACCCTTTGTAACATCTTAACTTTCCTGAGTGGCCCAAGTGACTTGCCCAGGCCATCAAAGAACGTCTGGGACACAGCAGAGAGCCCAGGCCTCCCTACCCTTCATCCTTCCTCTCAGGATGATCAAGCCTTTGAATTTTTCATACTGAAGATGCCTGTCGCCAGATTGACTGAAGAGGCACCAAGCTGGCACGATGGAAAGGGGGAGATTTTGGTTAGTCTGCCTAGGTGCTTAACACTTGTTTTAAAGCACCAGCACACAACTGATGTTACATAAATAAGATAATACAGAGTAGTGGTGATGAGTTGCACCTTGTATGTCAGCCACCTCGAGTGCTCTTTGTTGGCCTTGCTAAATCTGTGCAGAATTCCAAACCTCAAAGCTACATTGAGGATACTGGCACTTTATAGCTTCACAGACAGTATCTTATTTGGAATCAGTGCTATATATGGACCCAGACTGAAAGTCCTTTTACACAGTTCCCACTGACATTAGGTGTAATAAAAAAGAACCCTGCAAAATATATATTCCCTTCCTCCTGTGTCATATGACACTGACTTCTTAGGTCCTGGTCCTTAAAAAGATCTTATGTTCTTATGATGTGCATAATTGCTCACTTAAGCTGAGAGTGAGGCTGCTCAGTATAGAGCTGTGGTGGGAAACCTGTGGCCCGTCAGGGTTCTGCATGTGGCGCAGGAGAAATTTTGTTTATTGTTGCCCATGATTCCATTGGTTTCCATCTTTAGAAGGGTTTTTTTTTTTTCCTGTTAATATTTTGTGGGAAACCTGTGAGCCAAGTGCGAGCATTTGTGTGGATCCTGCCCAGAGCTAATGTGACCTTTATGTAAGTTAAGTGAACAGATGTGCTGTGTTCCCAAGAGTTCCATGCAAACTGTGATTATAGATGTTAAAAAGGCCAGCTCCCCCACATTAAGGTCAAACTGGGGCCCTGACACTACAGATCGCTTGGTTGTAAGCTCTTTCTACTGTCCGGCTTGCTGTAGAAGTAAGGTCAAGATTAACTGAGGCATCAAATTGGTGCTCTGAAACTACTTAATCGGCAACCCACCCCAGAGCACAGTTAATCAGAGAGTTGTCATGCCCAGATGAAAATAAAGGGATAACAGAACAGAAGCAAATTAGCTTTGTAGTCAAGCTCTCTTCCAGAGGTATGCGTATTTCAGAGGCGGAAAGCAGTGTCAGAGTGGATGGGAGTATGGCCTGAAATGCTACTGCTGCTCCTCAGGCACGTTGCAGAGGATCTGACCCAATGGGATCTTGCGCGTAGGAGCAGTGGGGGGAGTTCTAAGCCACACCGCACTATAGCGCCCTGCAGATTCAAGAGGAGAGACCAGCATGTGTCACTGCAGTCAAGGCCTCAATTCAGAAAGGTACACAGGCACATGCCTGTGAGTATTCCCATGCTAGCTTAGGCCTTTTTGCAGCCTCCATAGTAAGTGAGCACCTCAAGCTCTACTGCTTTTATTTGCACAACATGGGAGGGGGGGGAGTGCTGTTTTATAACTAGGGAACTGAGGCACTGAAAGGCAAAGTGTCTTGCCCAAGCTTAGACAGGAAGTCTGTGGCAGAGCAGGGAATAGAAGGGGAATTGCCAGCTCCTAGGCTAGCACCATAAACACTGGTTCATCCTTCTGCCACTGTCTTCCATGGTCCATATACGTGCCTATACGCCTTGCTGAACCAGGGGCTAAAGAAATATCTATCTGCAACCACTAACACTGTCTCTCACAAACCCTGGGACTAATCCTGTGAGGTGCTGAGTTCAGTCAGTTCCCATTGAGATGAAGAGGAACTGAAGCCTTCAGCAGTGCTCAAAATTCAGCCCTATATATTATTATTGCTGTTACTGCTGTATGTTAACACCAGTGGAATAAACTGTAGGATAGAGTTTTCCTCCCTGGTTTTAACACAATTATATTAACAAGAACGTTCAGTAGAATTGATCCCATCCTTCTGGTGCCTGTCAGATAACAGGTTCTTTTGCTAATATCTTATCAGAAGCTTTCTTGTGCTGCTCCGAGCCTCTGGTCCACTGAATCTTACCCTAACAGGTCCCCTGTGGGGCACTGGTGGATGTTACCTTTGTACAGCACCCAGTGCAAAGGGGCCAAGTCAGACTGAGGTCCCAGGCTCTGCTGGAATACAAATAAGGTCACGTAAAAGCACAGTGGTTTGTTAAAACCCAAAACAACAGAGAAATGCTGAAAGATGACAATGATGTCAATACATTTCATAAGCCTCAAAACAAGGCAGATTAAATAAGCAAGTTAAATGATAACCCAACTCTTGCCTGGAAAGAAGCACAGCTTTTGAATGGGCAACCAGATGTAAGTTTTACTAAATGCCACAAATAAGGGAACAGCCAACTAGTTTGTGGAAGAAAAAGTATTCCTTACTTACAAGCTTCCCATGCAGGGGATATTTTGCTGGACTACAGAAGGAAACTACAGAAGTGAAGTGTGGATGAGTACCACTGACCTCTTCTGCAGAGAATCAGAACTGTTCAGCTGTTTGTCAGAGACTCGATACTGCACCCAGTAAAAAGGAGATTTGCCTTTAGCTCAGGTGCTAGAGGTTTATACTTGTAGAGCATGAGGATCTAAACTGCAAATACGAGTTGCACCTCCCAAAACTGGGAATCTCTGGTCCAGCAATATCTGTGATTCAGCGTGTTACCGGAGCAGAGAGCTCTGGGTTGGGAGGCTGGGAGGGGAAGGCCAGTCGGTTGCAGTGATTTACCCAAGGTCTCCTAGCAGAGGAATAAGCACAACCATTCCTGGTAAGCTGAGGGCTTGAGCAGCCACCCAGGAGAGATTCAGGTGCTGCCCTGCTGATTAGCAGAGCACCCCCACTCAGCAGCATATATTTCTGTTGGTGGTGCCCATCAGCACGTGCCTCAGCGCATATAAAATTATTTTGCACATGGATGGAAAAAACTAGAGGGACTATCACTAAACAGGCCAGTTTTCAGAGGCCCAGGCCACTGCACTAGCCACTAGCTCATACTGCCTTTCACTGCAATAGTTAAGTGCTAATACCAACGTATTTTAGAAAGAGCCACAAATTCTGCTCCAGTCAGCTTTAATCTACTTTGGCTCAGTGAGGGAAAAAATGAGCCCCAGCCTTTTGTGTAGCTAATCATATTTCGAAGTGGATGCAGCTAAAAGCAAAGCTCTTTGCAAGGCATGCGCCAGCCACTAGGTTTGTTTTCTCCCTGAATACGTTTTCTCAGAATTATCTTTCTGGCAACTCTGCACCATCTCTGCAGATTAACGCAAAGGCAAATGGTAAACAATGCTAAGACCAATTACAGAATTAAACAGCTGCTGCCCCTGCAAAGTTCTGGCAGCCACAGGGGGAACTCCCAGGCAGAATGAAAAGCAGGGAGGGGGGTGAAAGCTGCTCTGGAAGGAATAATGTTAATTAATTCCAGAAAATGCTCCCACACCAGAGGGGGGAGAAGGCAAACAAAACAGCAGCACAACTGGAGAGGGATAAAGAGGGCAGTCTCCAGCCTGTGGGTTGTGATCTATGTCCCTGCAGTGTCATTTGTCTTGGTTTTCCTGAAGGTTCAGAATTAAACCAGCCAGGCAAAGGGCTTCAAGCCCCATTCTCCTTGGTCACAACCTATCCACCCATGTAACCCTACTGACATCAGTGGGGCTACTGCTGATTTACACCAGCATATGCAGGAGAAAGATCCGACCCCATGAATGTGAAAAGCTACATCTACACTAGAGAGTTTTGTCAACAAAACTCATGGAGTGTCCACACTAAAAACGTATTCTGTTGACACCCAGCACTTTTCTTGACAGCCTTCCACCTCTCCCCCATGAGGCAGAACACCTTTCTCATCAGAATGTGTTGACAAAAAAGCTGTGTGGATGCTTCAGGGGGCCCTCTGTCAACAGACAGGTCATCGGGTCACTGGGCAGCCCTGTCTGCTGTCCCCTGGTTGGCTGTTCTGTTGAGAAAGCAGCCAGGTGGTCTGGCTGCTATCGACAGAGTGGATCAACAGAGCGACCTGCTTTCCTGTGTGGCTGTGATCTGGCGAGAGGAGTTTTGTTGGAAGATATCTTCTGACAGAAACGTCTATCGACGGATCACTTTAGCGTAGACATAGCCAGAGGGCTCCTGACTTTTACAAGGGCCTCGTGTGATACAGGGCCAGCTACCACCAAACCCTAGTGCAGGGGTCAGCAACCTTTCTGAAGCAGAGCACCGAAATTTGACGTTATGATCTCCATGTATGGTCCTAGTGGTGGTGACACTTTTTAGTGTTACTAATAGTCCTACTTACAACAGCTTAATTAATAAACAAATGAAGATGCAGAGCTTGACCATTTAGGTGATAGTTGGTAGAACTAGATGGTGTTTTATTAATCTACAGGCTTTGAGTAAATTGCCAGCTGCATGGGGAAGAAGGGGCAGGGCTGAGCTCCCACAAGGCATGCCAATGAAAATTTCAACAGGAGCTGAGGGCAAGCAGTTCCCCAACTTAACACAGGACCTTCCAAATCCCCACAGACTCCAACAGGCCCACTCTCAAGGTGCACATCTGCAGAGCAAGGGCCCTGGGTGCTCCTCCCTTGAGACACCATTGTATTTTTTAAAGACTATTTTATAAATGAAACCACATGCCTTTTCGAGCCTTTCCGCAGCATGTTTCCAATGGACTGCGATGCCTCGGCAGGGAGCCAAGGGGTTTTACGGTCTGCAGACACAGCGCTCTGTCTTGCATGCCTGTTTCCAAGAAGGGAGGTATGGATTAAAGCAAGGGTGAGCAAACTTTTTACGACAGGCCCCACTTTTTGTCCCTGCAATTGTCCCTACCCCTTCCACCTGTCTAACGTAATCCACACTGATGGAAATTTCATGTTATGTTTATATGAAAAAAAAACAAACCAAAAGAAAAAGCCACTTTGGGTACATGTAAGAAAATAAGTTTGTAGAACGTAAAAACTTTATTGATGGATGTGTAAATGTCAAAACAGTAACAGATGGCAACATTTTTATTGAGATGGATGAGCCTGAGAGCCAGGGGCCAATTGTGCTGCACCCCCACTTTGGAAATGTCATAACCTCCCCCCATTGCCCGTCCCCCACTATGCACATCCCTGGATTGAAGTGTGGTTGCTAGCCGGGGCTCAGGAAAGCAGTGAGTGGTTCCAGTGGAGATTAGGCTGGGAGGGCATTTGTTAGCATATTTCTAGCCTCAAGCTACAGGGGGACTACAGCTTTGTCTACATGACCACTTTTGTTGATAAAAGTGTGTGAAAAGCCCCCTGCTCTTTGGAAGTTATTTATTTATGTCATCAGGAGAGCTCTCCCCTGGTGGCACAGAGCAGCCCTGTGGACCACCTGACAGTGGCACTCTTGTGGCGGTACACCTGGGCCGCTGTAAGGGCAGTTCCGCCCAGCAGTGTTCTCTCGTGTTGCTCAGCTGAGTGGGAGCAGATGTCAGGGGCCCTGCAGGACAGCTCCCCAGCGGAGAAGTCAGTGATGTGCAGTCTGGCTGTACTCTAGGTGTAATGTGTTTTATTTACACACGTACCCACAGTTCCTCCCTCCCAGAATCTCAGCCACACAGGCACCTGGTTCTGCCTGCAGAATTAACTCTCACTGAGACCACAGAGGAGAGCGTGCAAGCCCTTACTCTGCACTGCACTTACATCCAATGCTCTGGATTAACAGAGACATGCAGGTTGGTTACTGAAAGCAGCAGGTGGAAGATGCTTCCCTCTGCATCTCCCTGTAAGGCGGGGGCTTCTAGCAACACCCTCTGGTTCTTCCCCTCCGCCGCCTGCAACACCTGGATCAAAAGGAAGAGCAGTTTGCACAGTTCCCAGAATGGCAGCATCACCCCCACACCTCAGTGTGGGTCCCTCTCCCATGTTGTGGCAACTAGACTATTTACATGCAGAGAAAGAACGAGTCTCTTACAGCCTCTGCTGAGAGGGTGCTGGCTTTTAGCTCAAACTGTAGAGGCTCCTGCATTAAGCCCCGAGGTCCCATGTTCGAGTCCACCTGTGGGCAGTTAGAGTAGCAGGGTAGCCTTAAGGTACATTTACATTATGTAGCGTTTAGCAACAAGGCCCCGTGCCAACACAGCCCTGTTGCTGAAGGCCGGCAGGTGTGAACACTATCTGTCAGCACCTTTGCCAAGAAAATCCCCCTAAGCCCCCACAAGCGGTTCTTGCTTTGCTAACATGGGAGTACTTCTGCCCACAAAGCAAAGTGCTCACAATTGCACTTGCTGTGCAAAACTTCTATTTGGGGGAGGGGAGTTTACACACTCACGCACAGCAAAAGTTTTGTGGCGCAATTGCTGAGGTAGCCTCAGGCTCCAAGATCATGTTCAAGAGAGGAGGTGGTGGGGAGGGGAGAGAGGAGGAAAGGGTTTCAATCCTTTTCCTGAGAGCTTAATAGGGCAGAAAAAAAAATCTGGGGAAAAAGCCAAGGAGAAACTCAAGACTCTTTGCGGAGTCCATCAGGCAGGCTGAGAGAACCCAGCTGCCTGAGCAATGAGACCCTGCTCACTCTACAGCAAAGACACCACTGTGAACATTTCCCCTGTAGACATGAAGCAGGATAGCTCAGTGGGAGAGGCGAGAGGAGAAGCTCCCAAGAAGCTCCCGACTACAGCTCTGGGGAGCACTTGGAAGACCACCACCAAATGGTCATACTATGGCTGCGCACAGAACCCAATCTAGACCTGGGACCCCTTGTGCTAGCTGCTCAGCAAAACACAGCTCATGACATCCTACCCCTCCCTAAAGCCTCTGACATAACTGCCATTGGCCTGGAGTGGGGCCAAGATTTCACCCCCAGGCCACCCCAAAGAGCTTACAATCTAAAGCAGTGCTTCCCAAAGCGTGGTACACTTTTCAATAGGTACACACCAGAAAATAAATTACTAAAAATCAGGAGAGAGGCACTGGGGCGGGGAGCTCACTGATAAGGTCAAAGTCCCAAAAGGGGTACACAGATGTTTTAAGTTTGGGAACACACTGATCTAAAACTATGAGCCACATCCAGAGGGGAAGGCAAAGGAGAAAACATTGACAGGCATACAGACATTTCTCAGTGGGGCTGCAGCCACGTCGACCCTGCGATGTTAGGACACATGGTGGGGGAGGGAATAGCTTTCATTGGACCAAAAGTCTGTTGGTGAGAAAGACCAGCTTAAACTCATAACTTTGCTGAACGCTAAAAATCACGTTCGCAATACAGATGTGGGACTTATGGCTTATTACAACAATCTGTAACCCAATGGCCTCTTTTTGTCCTAGACCTGGACTGAAGGACTGTCAACAGGCTAGTTCACTTTGACTGGTCACACAGAATATGTGCCAACTACTTATGCTAAACTACTCTGTTTGGTTTTGCAGGTAGCTGGGACACTCCTTTCCCAGACCCGAAAAAGCGCTCTGTGCAGCTTGAAAGCTGCTCTCTTCTTACCAACAGAAGCTGATCCAGTAAAAGATATTATCTCCCTCCCCTTGTTTCTTTGTAGACATTTCTGATATTCTGTGCTTTTGCTATTCCCCCTTGCCCCAACAGAGAAAGAAATATGGAGATTTCACTGCGCAAGGGGATGAGGACAGAGGTAACATCATCCTTAGTGTTTCCATTCTGAATAGGCTGAACCTCTCTAATCCGGCATTCTTGGGACCTCCCTGGTGCCAGACTAGAGAATTTGCTGGATCATGTGGCGGGGGGGGGGGGTCAGTGTTGCCTAGCAGCATTACCAACACTTCCACTGCTTACTGGGCTCTCAAAAGACTTCTAGGGGTAAATTAGAGCCTAAATAAAAATACAGAACACAGAGCCACAACTGGTGGCTGTAAATGAACTTTATGGGACTGCAGGAAACTTGGCTGCACCCATGATGAGTACACAATAAATAACACCATGCCAGGCCACAGATGTTGCTGGATGGGAGAGTGCCAGACTAAAGAGGTTCAACCTGTAGTGCAGTTTTCTCTTAGCAAACCGATGAGGGATGTGGGGGATAAAGCCTAGAGATCGTTCCCAATACCACTTTGGGTCAGATGACTTTCCTAATCTATCAACATATCTAAAAAAATAATCCTTAAAACGTCACGACTCTACCCCCTTCCCTCTTTCCAGACACCACCTGCTTTCTCTCTCCCCATTAGCCGCCTCTAGGTTCACTGCACATTCTGCTTACTAACTGACACCTCAAATCCTCCAGCGGAAGACCTAGCCAGCTACGTTTGTGACCTCCATGGAGCTATGCCAGTTTACATCTGTTAGGGCTCTGCTCTGGTTATCTGTTGTGTGAGCGCTCCGCCAGTGTAGAAGACAGGCCACGCTCAAGTCCATGTCTTCTTAGCTATCAAGGGCCTGCTCCTCTCCCTGCAAATGCAATAGCACAGCTGCTACCAGCAGCTTGCAGGTGTGACTGCACTGCCTAGTGGACAGAGAATTAGCTGGGACTCATGAGATCCCAGATCTAGTCCCAGCTCTTCCACTGGCCTGCTGGTTGACTCCATGCCTCAGTTTCTCATCTGTACAGTAGGGAAAACAATACTGACCTCCTTGGTAGAATGCTGAGTTTTGACTAAAAACACCGCATTAAGAACCAGGTACTGGTATTAATAACTAATGTTATACTTATGTTTACTTATATTAACTTACTTAGGTTACTAGGCCCCATTTTATGAAGCGTGTCTGTGCACACACACAAACACACATCCCCCCAGCTCGTAAGAATTTAGACAAAATTGGAGCCTATTATTAAAAATTTCATCCTTTGCATCAGGCAGCAAAACGTAGTTGTTATTCTCCCCACTGTATCCCGAGGCCTTTGCTGGGGTGACTGACAGAAAGAAAACCCCCTGGGGCTTTCTGAAATCAGCTTCCTGGCCTTTCGGGGGTTTGCCATGTGTTAAGAAGCAAGCTCATGGAAACTGCAAATGTGGCTGAGCTTTGTTTCCAAGTGCAAAAGAGCCTCATGGATTATAGTGGCAGCAAAGGAAGGATTCGGGGCCACATTCCTTTCTTTGCTGAATTTCTGCTCCACACAGCAGGGACTGCCTTGGAGCTGCTCTGGTTTACACCAAGGATCATTCTGGACCATCTCCCAGCTGAGCACAGCCAAAGTGCACTATGTTTTGGCTTCCTCCCAACACTTGCTGCATCTGGATGCTCAGAAGGAATTCTCAGCCAGCCAGAGCCTGCCACTTTCCAGTTCAGCCTCCATGTAGGTTGCAGGCATGATCACTAAACTCAAGGCGCTTCTCTCACATGAGCAAGCCCAATCCATGCAATTAGTGTGACTGACTTCCTACTCTCACGAAAAAGCGTTCTAAGCAGAGCTGTCCTGACTATAGGACGAACTAGAGCAGCTGGCCCAGGCTCTGCAATGGCTGCACCAACTGTCTTGTGGATGGGAGGGACCGGAGGCTTATGGGCACCTGCCACAGCAGCAGCAGCAGGGGTCGGGGTGGCCTCCCCCAACCACCACCAAGCAAGTGGCAGAAGTTTGCTCTGCTCTGCCCCACTGTGCTGCCCTCCTGGAGAGGGTGGGACAAGTGACGTCTGCTGCTGCCGCTGCCGTACCAAACCCCTATAATTGGGGTAAGAGGGTGGGATATGCAGGGAGTTGCCTCAGGCCCCACACATGGGATATGGCAGGCTGCCTTAGGCCCTGCACCCTCCCTACCTTGGGACAACCCTGGTTCTAGGATCAGGCCCTAAAGCTTATATGCTGCCTGAGAGCTTTACTAAGTGGGTCAAACAGTAACAGAGAGATAGCCGTGCTAGTCTGTACACTATCAAAACAAAAAAGCAGTCCAGTAGCGCTTTAAAGACTAACAAAATAATTTATTAGGTGCTGAGCTTCCATGGGACAAAAGCTTATCACCTAATAAATTATTTGTTAGTCTTTAAAGTGCTACTGGACTGCTTTTAAGTGGGTCAAAGTTTCCCATGCTCAGACTGAGCTATCACACAAGGACATCGGCATTGCTTTCTGCCAGAGCTGCTGGAGCTCATCCCAGTCACATTCTGGTTCTAATGCTGTTGATCAGATGATCTTGCAAGACAACCACAGGAAGGAAACCTCAGCCTGAGACCCAGGGATTTCCCATTTCAAACTCTCTTTCCTGCAGAAGCCACTCACACAATACCTAGCAGATGCCACAGGCTGAGAGCAAGGACTGTCCCAGCTTGGATTTTGAGCCATCTCCGTGCGAAAGGAGGTTTGCAGGTGTGTATTGTATCTACTGTTCCAATTTCCAAAGGTAGGGGGCACAGATCCTCCAGAGCCCGCAGGGCCAACTCTGCCCAACTGCAAGAAGCATAAGCTTGCCAAAAGTCAGAGAGCTGAACATAATAAGCATGAAATGGAGCAGACTGCAGCCTTCCTTACACTCCAATGCAGAGCTTCCACCTCTGAGTAGGAGCATATCTGTCAGGCAGACTGCCAATTGGACACCAAGGGAAATATTTTCAGAGGGACTAGAGAAAAATACTCCTCCTTGCAACCCCTTTCAGATAATGAGCCCTTGGGTACATCTAGACTACACAGACGGTCGACCCACTCAGGGTCGATTGTCTGGAGTTCAATTTCGCATACCTGATAGAGACATGCAAAAATCAACCTATTGGGTCAGCAGCTGACCCCTATGCTGCTCAATATCGCGAGGAGTAAGGGAGGTCGATGGGAGATTTTCTCCTGTCAACCTTCCTCTGTGACGATGGCCAGATACGCTGATTAGTTTACAGAAGAGAAGACTGAGGGGTGATTTAAAAGCAGCCTTCAACTGCCTGAAGGGCAACTCTAAAAAGGATAGAGAGAAACTTATCAGTGCTGACAGACAGCAAAACAAGGAGCAATGTTCTGAAGTTACAGAGGGAGAGGTGTAGGTTGGATGTTAGGAAAAACTATTTCCCCAGGAGGGTGGTGAAGCACCGGAATGTGTTGCCTAGAGAGGTGGTGGATTCTCCATCCCTAGAGGTTTTAAGTCCCAGCTTGACAAAGTCCTGGCTAGGATGTCTTAGTTGGGGTTGATCCTGCTTTAGGCAGGGGGCTGGACTCAATGACCTCCTGAGGTCCCTTCCAGCCCTAGGATTCTAGGATTCTATGATTACAGGTAAGTCGATTCTAGTTCCGCAATTGCTGTAGCTAGGATTGCATATCTACAATCAATTTACCTGCCTAGTGCGGACCAGGCCTTTCTTTGCTTCATGACCAGCAGGTACAATATGAACAATCAGGGCCATATCTGGTGCTGACCTCTGTTTTGGTAAGTAAAACTACGCACCAGTAAAAGTTAATCATAAGGCAACTGTTCACACCATAAATGGCTTGACATTCTGCTGAAAAGTAGGCTATGCTACTGATGATGAGAGTCAGAGAGGAGATGGTATTACTTGGTCTTAAACTCTTCCATTCTCATGACTTGAGAAAAAAATTGGACCCCCTTTCCCATCCAACCATAAAGAAACGGAGGGCACAAGAGGCTGGTGACAGTGTCACACTAGGGGACCAGGACTGATTTACTTCCTCCATTCTCCATTTCTTTGTTTTATCCACCTGGTGGCTCCTCTTGCATGCTTAGACTGCCTGCTCTTTGATGCAGAGTTTGTTTTTTATTATATAAGTGTACATTACTATAGCAATGGGGTCTTACCCCTTGCCCCGGGGGGCCCTTTGGTGTTACCACAGAAATGAACACTAATAACTAAAGACTCATAGCAAATCTACACGAACTGTAACAGACATAATACAAAACAAAAAGCAGTCAAGTAGCACTTTAAAGACTAGCAAAATAAACTATTTTGCTAGTCTTTAAAGTGCTACTTGACTGCTTTTTGTTTTGATAGTGTATAGATTAGCACGGCTTCCTCTCTGTTACTATTCAGACATAATACAGATTGATAGAGCCAGACGGGTACCCAGAAGCCACCTGCTACAAGACATGCCTCTCAAGGAAAACAAGAGAACACCACTGACCATCACATACAGCCCCCACTCAAGGCCTCTCAATGCATCATCAGTGATCTGCAACCCATCCTGAACAATGATCTTTCACTCTCACAGACCTTGGGAGGCAGGCCTGCCCTCGCCTACAGCCAGCCTGCCAACCTTAAACAAATCCTCACCAGCCACTACAAATCACAAACCAGTGACTCTAAGCCTGGAACCAGCCCCTGCAACAGTCCTCACTGACAACTCTGCTCATATATCTACACCAGTGACATCATTACAGGATCTAACATCAACCGTACCATCAGGGCCTCCTTCGCCTGCACATCTACTAATATAATATATGCCGTCATGTGCCAGCAATGCCCCACTGCAATTTACATTGGCCAGACTAGACGGTCTCTCCGCAAAAGAATAAATGGACATAAATCAGACATCAGGAATGGTAATGTACAGAAGCTGGTGGTTAAGGGCGACAGTTCTGAAACAAAGAAATTTCAAAAGTCAAATGGAGAGAGAAGTCTCTGAGGGGCAACTCATTTGCAAATTTGACTCCACTAACCAAGGATTAAACAGAGGCTGGGAGTGGCTCGCAGTTTACAAAACCAGCTTCTCCGCCCTGGGCATTAAACTCTCTCCATTAGACTCTGACAAAGGTTCACATCCCCCTGTCTGATCTAACTTGTTTTTTCCTCTTTTGATAAGTACTGTTGATACTGGGCCATTTCAACCTTGATGAATAGACCTTGTCAGCTCTGGCCCTCCTCTTACTGGGACCCCACTCTCTAAATACCCCTCTGAACCCCCCCCCCCCACTCATGCATCTGATGAACCGGGTCTTTGCCCACAAAAGTTTATGCTCCAAAATATCTGTTAGTCTATAAGGTGCCACAAGACTTCCTGTTGTTCTCGAAGCTACAGACTAACATGGCTACCTCTCTGCTACTTGACATAATACTGTTTTGCCACAATAGAAATATTACCAAAATCCTAGTAATCAGATATATAAATCCTGCCATGATAAATATAGAGGTTGAACTTCTCTCTTCCAGTGACATCCATAACCCGGCATGATTTTAGTTAGCTGGACGATAACTTATGAGTGTAGCCATGTTTCTTCGCAGTCCCATAAAGTTTGTTTACAGCCACCAGTCCTGGCTCTCAGCATTCTGTACTGTTATTTAGCTGTAATTTAATGTTTAATTTAAGTGCCCAATATGCAGTGGAAGTGTTGGTAACAATATTAACCTCCTGTAGTTCAGCAAATTCTCTCATTAGGTACCAGTCAGGTCCTGAGGGTGCCAGACTAGAGAAGTTCAACCTGTACCATATTTCTAGGTATTATGTATAATACAGACAAATATATTATAACTGAAATAAATAATTACAGACTAATAACGGATTACTGTAATGACCAGCATCTGCACGGATTAGTAGGTGCTGCATTGTGCCTGCAGGAACAGGGATGGAGAAAGAGCAGAGGCGAGCTCTGGAAAGGTCACTTTCTCTAGCCCAGCCCTGTGTGTGTCATTTCAGAGCCGGCTGAACAGGGTTTTCCACATTCCAGGGAACAGCCTCGGGCCCACGCTGTACTAGGAAAGCAAATCAGCAGCTGCCTCCTCTGCAGATATGGAGAATGGACAACCCCACAGGCAAGGGGGCCAGCTCCCCTGCCACGAGAAATGGGAAAAGCGAAACTCTTTGAGACAAATACTGCCTCCCATGTGGTTCCTTTCCAGTGGAACTGTCTGGCTCCGTCCTGCAGAGGCAGAGGCCTCGGTGTGGCAGACACCTCATGCCTGGCACCAGTGCCCCCCTCTTCGCAAGAACCCTGAGCAGCAGTGCACAGTGGGAAGAAAAAGCTGGCCCCATTAGTCACTCCACAACCACTGGGGGGGGGTGAAGGGGGGGAGAGGCAGGGCTGTCCCCTCCCCAACCAGAGCTCTTAGCATTCACACCAGTAAATCAGACCAGGCACTGGGAGCCGGTTGGGCCCTGCAGTGCAGGAGATAAACTAAGGAGACGGGAAGTCCTTCCACCCCTTCCTTTCCCAGGGTCATACCTGGATGTCGGCAGCAGCTGCAAGGTAGTATGTGGATGCAGCACTACTCCAGCAGGTAACTTGTGATCCTGCAAAGTGCGAAACACCCTGAAACTCCCAGTGACCGTCACAGTGCCCCCAATGCACAGAAGACGACCCAAAGACACTCCTGGAGCAGTGCCCCATACAGGCACAGTCCTGCAAGGGAGGGGCTGTCTCGCTGATGAGGCTTCGCACAGGAGCAGCTCTTGCTGTGCTAATCTCGGCCTCCTCCAATTTGGCCAATTACCCTCTGCCAACATCAAAATGCCCACTAGTCATTTCCAAACAATACCACATTCCCCCTTCTCCCGGCCCAAGCCAGCAAAAATCTCAGGTGACTCCAACACTGCAGGTTACACTTGTTAAAATCACCTGCTTCCAGCTTAGCTGCATTTCAGCCCTGGATGAGTGGAGGGAGGGAAGGACAGTGGGGGAGCTGGATATAAACACAAGACTTATCTTACAAGAATGTTACGGTTGCAAGATCAAGCCCTCCAAAGTTAGGATGCACTAGCTTCCCAAGGGGACCATAATTCAATCCCTTATGAGCTGGTCTTTAACTGCATGATCACATGCTACTTTTTCCACAAGACCCCAGACTTGTTCTGGGCCCCGAATTCACTGGCTCTGGGTCCTTGGGATTTTCCATGGACTGTTCATTAGATTTATGGGTCAGTGTGATGAATTGGAACTGCATCGAGTTGGGGAAGAGGTAAATCAAGAGGCAACCACAAGCTGCCAGTGTTGGGAAAAGCTCCCCATTCAAGGTGGCAGTTGGGGACCCACTGAATTCCTCTGCAAGAGCAGGAGGGAAGAACCCTGCACCAACTCCCAGAGTTAGCTTCTGGGATTGCTTTTCTCAAACCTGCAGCACAGGGAGCAGCCCCTAGGAACCACAAGATGTTACCAGCCTGGCATTGTACCGTGGGAGATGAGTCCCGCTCTTCCAGAGAGCTGCAGTGTCAGAACTCTGCTGGGGCATCCCCAGGGCTTCCCCAGCTCGGCCCAAAGATAACTTCCAGCCAGGATCAGAGGGGTAGCCCAGTTAGTCTGTATCTTCAAAAACAACAAGGAGTCCTGTAGCACCTTATAGACTAACAGATATTTTGGAGTATCAGCTTTCATGGGCAAAGATGAAGCAGGTCTTTGCACACAAAAGCTTATGCTCTAAAATATCTGTTAGTCAATAAGGTGCCACAGGACTTCTTGTTGTTCCATCCAGGAAGACAGTGTTTATGCTGAACCTGCCAGGCTGGCTCTTGTAACCCACAGGATCCCAAGAGCGAGCCAGTCGGTGTCTGCTGTGCCCCCCGCACCCAGATTGAGGGAAGAATGAGGGCTGGTAATCCTTTGAGCAACCCCATGCTAGATGGCGGAGTTCCCTGGTATGTCCCAGTGAGTCCCAGCTGGCCTGCCGAGCTCAGTGCACCTCCTACACTGATGTCATGGCATATCCCAAAGGGTGGCATGTAACACATCACTGGAAAACTAGTAACTCACTGATCACTGACATAAGCGTGTGCTGTATGTACAGCTAACCTAACCCAGGGGAAGTTGATACATGGGTTTTGCCAGCCCCAGGCACCCTAGGCTTGAAGTGGTTTCCATTAAACACAAGGTTTAGTTTAGTTAAATGTCCCTCAGCAACCCCATTCTAGAGATTGTTCCAACACTCCTGGACACAGGGAAGGTGCTGACCCCTCATGCCAGGTGTGGCCAAGGACAGCAAACTATGCCTTTCTGTCAGCAACTGCAAGAAAATCATCCGCATCGTAAAAGTCACCGGTAGGGTAGAAGCCACCACACTGTCCACTCCAGGAAGCAGAATCTCCACACCCTGTAGGTATAAGGGAGCCTTATCTGGGGACACCCTTCAAAAGATTCCCTTCCCAGGTTTCTCTCCACTCCTTCCATAGTGCAGTAAAGGCTGAGTTATCCTTCATTTGAGGAGACACAAAAAACAAGTGCTTTGGGCTCTGGGATTGGGCTCTGCCATGCTGGAAGAACCACCACTGTGAGAAAACTTGAAACAAAAGACTCTAGCTCAGCAATGGGCAACCATCAGTCATGAGTGGGCCGCATGAGTAGCCCTTCTTCACCTCAGAGGGTCACAGCAGCCCACAGCCATCTGGAGTTCCACCTGCAGGCCTTCCTGCCCTACACACCTGTCATAGACTGGGGCACCAGACCCCACACTTACCTGCTCCTCCCACTTCCTCCCAGAACTTTTGGAATGCACAAATCACCTGATTTGCACTCCATCCATGCCCCTCCAGAGCTGGAATGCTGCGAATCAGCCAAAGGGGGCACAGAGACAGAAGAGAGGCTTGGGCCCAGGCAAACCCCTATTGGGGGTGAGGAGACAAGCCACTCAGCTTCACTCCTGGCCCCGGCACTGGCTTCCAGCCCTGTCCCCGGCCAAGGCTCTGCTCCCAAGTCCCACCCCAGAGCTGTGGCTCCAGCCTTGGCCCCCTTATCCCTTTCCATAGCCCTGCTGTCTGCAGCCGGCCACCTAGAGCCACAACCCTGTTCCTGGCTCTAGGGTGGGGGTGCAGATGGGGGGGTAGGGAAGAAGCACAAGGTAAAAGTTGGGGACCGCTGTCGTAGAGCTACTATGCTGACACAACCAGTCTGCAGCACAACTGCTGCAGCCACTTCAGTGATGGCCCAGTGCAACACGCCCTCCCTGCCACACCTGGCACACAAAGAATCAATTCACCCTCACCCGCCCTTGGCGCAAAGCCTTGTCGTTCCCTCCCCGGCTCCTGCCTGGACAAAGGCCCCACTGCGGCTCTCAAAAGACAAGCTGGCTTGCCAGAGACTCCCAGCTCAGGCAGAGAGACAGTGGCTGCTCAGAGACGCTGGCCATAGCAAGGCCCTGCTGTGGGGCCTCCCTGCACGTCACACCGGCTAACACAGTGCTGGCAGCTGCTCCCCGCTGCAAAGGGGTTGCTCTCCCATGGGTGCCTTCCATGCTGCATGAGGTGGGGAGCCCAGCTTGAGCTCAGCAGGCTGGTAACCAGTAAGGCTAAGATCTTTGTCAGGGTTATCGTTCATATAAGTCCCAGATGCGACACGGGCAATAAACCAAAATTCACAGAACCCAGCACCTGTCTGACTTTTGCTGGTGCAGCTCCATAGTTTCTCCTGCCTTTGTGGTGGCTGAGAGCTGGAGACAGCCCTTCCCCTGTGAGGGGGAACCTCAGAGGCTGTTGCCAATCCCCTGGACTATGCTGGGGCTCCACTGGCTACCAGCTCCTGCTCCCCCACATTCCCATCTGCTGCCACCTCCAGTCCCCCTGTCACCCCACCACCAGGGGCTGAAGCAGAAAATGTCAGGGAAGTCTCAGAGTCAGGGACTCATGGCCTCCACAACTTACCGGCAGCCTTAGTCCTGAGCTATGGAGCAGAGACCCAGCTAGACCGGAGACAGACAGAGGGAGAGCTCAGGGCCATACCCCGGCTGCCTGCTCCCCTTCTCCTACCCGAGGGACTGCTGGCGGTCCCCACACCACAGGCTCTGCACCTGTGGTGGGAGCAGCCCGGCAACAAGCAGAGGCAGCCCTGAAAATAGCCCTCCAGCCTGGAGTCCCAGCCCCCAGCTCCACCCAGCTCCACCCACCTGAGGCAGTGCTGGCTGGGAACCTGGTCCTTGAGCTCAGCTCCGCTCAGGCCGCCTCAGCCACTCCTCAGGCACTACTCCCATCCCCTGGCCTGGTGGAAGCGTGAGGAAAAGACTCAGGGGCACTCACTGGTGCTCCCTGCCCCATGGCTCCACACAAGAGGGCTCTAGGTTCCTAGTGCCCATCAGTCTCTGAGGGGCAGAGTGGGGCTAGGCCACAGATCAGCCAGGACATGGACCCACGACCACAGGCAGCAACAGGGCTACTGGAGGGCTTTCACCTAGGCCCATCCCAATAGCTCCAGAGCCCAGCTTGCTAGAGCAGGCACAGCCCAGGTGCCCACAGGATAATCACCGACAGAAGCTGGAGTGAACATCTTGCTTAGGCACTCTAGGCAGCACTGGGAATGCGATGAGTGCCCTGGGGAGGAAACAAACAGTGCATCAAGCTGCTGGCAGCAGATTGCAGTACCCTGAACAACCTCTCTCCCAGCCACAGAGAACGCTGCCAGGCCCATCCCCTTGCACTGAGGAGACACAGACAGACAGACAAAGGACAGTGCCATCCTGGGCACATGTGATCAAGGATGAACCGGACTGTTGGTCTCTCCGTGCCCTGGCAGGCTCCACTCCTGTCCCAGCTTACTGCTGTCCCTGTGTATTTCCAACCCACCCAGCTCTGCGGTGCGTAAGCACACAGGGGCTACTGCCACATCCAGAGCAGAGAGGAAAAACGTTATTTGAAGGGGACGAGTGAGTAACAATACCCAGCACTACAGAAATCTCTGGAAAGCCTTGGGGACAGAGGTTGATGCAGCTGACACGTCACTAAAATAACAGGGTGATCACCACCCAAAATCAAAAGAAAAAAGCCGACTACTAGGACATTAGCAGCACTTTGCAAACAGCAGTTCATCCATGAGTGGATCATCACCATCGTTTAGGCCTTCTATAGCTTAGATCTATTATTTAATTCACTTTACAAGCCCAGTTGTGTTATGGTTACAGCTCAGCATTGAGGGACAAGGCTACATGCTGAGTTAGTGGCAGAGGAAGGAACAAGCATCTTGAACACCTGCAACTCCAATTGGCTTCAATGAGCCAGATGGGACTCCCAGTGAAAACAATGCCAAAACTTGCACTGACTTCAGCAGGAACAGGTCCCGTTCCAATGGGAGCTGCAGGAATCCAGGACATGGCCTGTAGAACTCAGGAGTCCTAATTCCCAGCCCTGGTTCCAACAACTAAACATACTCACCACATGTCTGAGAAGCCATGCTTCCCTTCAAGTTGCTCCCAGGCTTTGAGTGCACACAAGCAAAATACAGAAAAAAAGAGCTCAGGTGAAAGCAAGGGCAGGATAATCCAGCAAATAGCAGGCCAGCCTGGCGAGTCAAAAGACACAGGTTCAATTCCCTGCTTTGCTACTGCCTCGCTGTTGTGAATAGTCAGGCAGGTCGACGGGAGAAACTTTCAGGTAAATTGATTGTAGATAAGTCAATTCTAGCTACACAATTACCATAACTAGAATTGCGTATCTGCAATTGACTTACCCGGCTAGGGTAAAGCAAGCCCAAATCTCTCTGTGCCTCAGTTCCCCCATCTGTACAATGGGAATATCAGCACCACCCTGCTTCCCAGAACTGGGGAGAGGATCACTACATTAGAGGTGGTGAGGAGCTCACATATGAAGATAACAAGGCAGAATGACAGTAGCTAGTGTGCAGGGAGCAGAGTTACTTGCTTTATAACATGTGACCCCAGGAGGGCAGCACAATGACACACACAGGCTGGACAGCCAAGCTCTACTTACATTAGGGCGTTTCCACTGGATGCCCTGAATTCGTGACTTGTAGAAGAGGGAGTCGTCAGTGGCGGGGAAGAGCGGGTCCTCGAAAAGCACCTTCCGCTGCTGGCAGTCTTTTTTCAGGGCTGAGAAGTGCTGGTTCTCATAGGGCTTCACTGACGAGAACATCCTTCAGCCCAGCTGCTAGAGGACAAAGCAACATGGATGAGATGGGGGGAGATGGGGAAGTGACTGAGCCCTGCAGAGGACCAGGCTTGCCCTTCCCAAGCCTTAGCTCCCGGCAAAAACGCTCAGATCCGTGCAGGAGCAGGAGCCACTTGAATGATGGGAAACATATGATTCCACAAGGTTAATGATCATTGGACAGCATGGCACCTGGGTCCCACTGGCTCACCTTTGTGACACCTCTGTGTTCAGGTACCAGGGTCCCAGATACAGTACAAAAGCCCAAATCACGCTATGCCTGCAGCCTCCGGCGTGCAAGTGAAATAACGAAGTCCACATGCGAAACCGGCAGCCCTTCAAGCAAACCACTGGGCAGGTGGGGCCAGCAAAGAAGTATGTGGGTAACAATTTTTACCCAGGTCTTTGATGAGTGGAAAAGTTTGTATTGAGGAAGGACAGTGACCCCCCACTCTCCATCTCTGTCCCCGTGGGAAAGAAACAGGCACACCCACGCATGTTCCACACGCAAAGAGAAAACATACGCTCCACTTCTACATCCCTTCAGAGTCAGCAGAAGCACAGCAGAGAGATCACACAATTGCAGTGGAGAGGTGCACATGGCCCCAGAGGTCTGTGGCACAGAGCAGACCTCTTCCCCTACCCCCACCCCAAAGACATTAATGAGCAAAAATCACATTGCCCTGAGATGACACTCTACACCCCCTTCATCCAGATGTAGATACCCGCACTCCAGTGGCAATGCCAGTGTAACACAGATTCCCTGGTGTACCAGCCTCATTAACTTAAAAAGCCTCTGGAGACAAAGCCGTGTCTTTCTAGATTAATTATCCACTTTCAAAAAGCAGCTGGATTCCTGGGCACAGACATGTTTTTTCTAACCCAGAGGGGACAAGGAAATCACATCCCGGTACATCCAAGAGATACAGCCACACCTGAACCTAGCCCTGCTAGTTCTCTACTGGCTCCTTTGAGTAGCATTCTAGGTTCCTGCAGCCATTCCTGCCTCCAATAGGGTAATGGTCTCTGGCACCTCTTAAGCCACAAGGTAGAATCTGCAGGAGTCTCGGTGATGGGCAGCAAGTGAAGTAAGGTAAATTCCGGTAAATAGGCATCATTGCCCAAAGACACTGGGAATCACTGATTAATGACTATAACATTAGCACAAGAAACTGCATGAGGATTGCTAATGACTATCTCCTTGTCCAGCAGATTAGGTGATGGACACATTTGGGGATCTATCTGGAAGCAGTTAGTTGAATGGTTATGATTAGTATGGAGAAAAAAAGTCAGACTTGCTAAGCTGTCCCCATGCAAACAGGGGTAATTATTCATGATGATTGCTAAGCAAATCCGCCTCCTCTCACAAGGGTGAGATGAAAACAATTCAGGAGACTTCTGCTGAGAGCAAGCCAAAGGTTTTAATTTGCCTTATTTATCAGTCTGATTAGCAGCAAAAATACTCCTTACTCAGTGCCTGAATGTACCCAAAATAACACGCACGCTGATTGCACTGAATGACACTACACAGGTTCTGGCAGTTGTGGATCATTTTACTGAAACAGCCACTCTCTGCTGCTTCATCCCAGACACTCTCAAGAGTCCTGAATCATCTCAAGTGACATGGGGTCTCATGGGAGACATGAACAGCCAGAAGCTTTGTCGATGGGCAATTCTGTCTGTTCCTGCAAAGCAGCCTGAGAATACAGAGCTCAGAGAACACCTTGAAGTGGCAGGAATGAGTGTGGAAGTTCATTGCCAGGACCAGAGCAGGTATGAATGTCTCCAGTAGGAGCTGGACATCCCAAGGTGCAGCATGGCTTCTTCTCTGCTCAGAGCTGCTTCAATAGCTCGAGAAGCCTTGTCCCCACTGGAGAAGACGACTACTGCTACTAGCATGAACCTCATGGTCGCCGTAGGTCTGCTTATCTCCCTGTCCCAAATACGAGACAGCGAGATATGGGGGGCAGAGGAAGGGATGGCTCCTCCCAGCTCCACCAAGCCCCGGGGAGCCAAGAAGGAGGCAGCAGCCACCGGCATGCCGGGGGAGACCTGGAAAAGCGGCAGCCACCGGCGATCCCCAGGAGCCCTAGGGAAGCGGCAGCCAGCGATGACCACCAGGAGCCGTGGGGAAGTGTCAGCTGTCAGCCCTGCCCTAGAGCCCACTGGAAGCCACAGCTGCCAGCACTCCCTGAACCCTGGGGAAGCAACAGGGACACGACAACTGCCAGCACTCCCCCCTGCTTCCCCAAGGCTCAGGAAAGTGACTCCCTCCACCAGCTGTGCCTGTGCAGCTGCTGGCAGAAAAGGTCAGTGGGGCAGGGATCAACAATGAGTCCCTTTTAAAAAATAAGTCAGGACACCTTTTTGGTGTCCCAAATATGGGACCGTCCCACCCAACACGGGATGGATGGTCACCCAAGGCAGACCATTCACTCGCTGCGATCGGCCAATGAAATTGAATAGAAAATGTAATTCTATGAATGAGGAGCTAGGGTGGGCTAGTAGACAGGGCATGGCCCTGGGGCTCTCACAACAAGACCTTGGTCAAGTCACTTTATTCCCACGTCCCCTCCTTCCTTGGTCAGCCTCGTCCACTTGAACGGAATTGACCCTGGTATTTAGGCACCTAACACCTACTTATTTCACATTAATGGGTGTTAGGGACGTAAATACCCATGAGGAAGCCTATCCTTGGATTCTAAGCTCTCCAAGGCAGGGATCGTCTCTTACTATGGCCAGATCTGAACTACAAATTTGCATTGGTATAACTACATCTCTCAAGGACATGATTTCCGTTCCCTTGGTGAGAAACATAGTTCTGAACACAGAAGAGTCCCTGGTCCAGGAGAGTGGAGGGTAGCAAATTAGATTTGAAAAGGGTGTGTGATCTGAGGAATGCATACCAGTCAGCTTTGTCTCTGTACCCAGCAAACTGAACGAAGTGACTGAAATCAGAATAAGGAACCACCTGGAAGATGGTAGGGTCTGACCCATATGGCTTCAGAAATGGAGAGCAGTACCTCCACTAACCTCTCTGAATTCTTTAAACATGTCCATAATACAACAGATAACGGAGAACCCAATGACAATTGATTTTCACTTCCAAAATGCCCTTGATAAGATCTTGTACACGAGGCTACTAAAGAGGCAAAGCAGTCATGGATAAGAGACAAAATACTGTCATGGCTTAAAAACTGGCTAGCAGACAGAGATAAGAGTAGGATTAAAATGGTCAATTCCCATAATTACAAAACAGCAGACCTGAAGGTCCCACACTAGGTCCTGGCCTGTTTATATGTATTTATCAATGATCTGGAAATGGGGCTGAGCAGTGAGATAGCAAAATCTGCAGATGACACAAAGTAATGTAGGTTAGTCAGGATCACAGCCACCTAAGAGGAACTTCAGAGAGATCATCCAAAACTGTGGGAACGGGCAACACACAGGCAGATGAAGCTGAATGTTGATAAATGCAAAGGAGTAGTGAAAAATGTAACCCGCTCATACAAGAGCGCCACAAGGAAATATCCTGTCTCCCAACGTGTGCTTAACCTGAGGGACTCCCTGAAGCCAAGAACTAAATGAAATACAAAAAGGGACTGGATCTTTCTGTGGACAACAAGGCTATCCAGCGTTCCAATTAATGACAACAAAAACCTCGGAAGGGGAATTAAACCTCTTGCTTTGGCTCTGAAGCCAATCTACCCAGAAAGCAGGAGCCCTGGCAGTGAGTGTCTCAGCCTGGTTTGCAGATGTGGGGCTTGCGCTACAGCTCTAAAAATATCTGTAGATGTTCAGGCTTAGGCTAGAGCTTGGGGCTTTGGATCTGCCCCTCCTCCCAGGCCCAAACGTCTCCACAGTAGCACAAGCCCAAGTCTGCAGACCCAGCTCAGAGGCAAATTGCCGTGGCTCTGGCTTGCTGTGCAGAGGTACCCTGAGCGTCTGTCTCCACTGCAGTACAAAGTGAAAATCATCCCAGAAGCGAGTTTCAGGGCCTGGGTCAATGGATGCAGGCTGGCACATCTATCACAGCAGGGGTGGAAAGAGCAGTATAGACATCTGGGCTGGAGCCAGGGCTCTGAAGCCCAGTGAGTTGGGGAAATCTCACAGCCAAACATGTACACTGCTGTGTTTTACCCTGTGGTGCAAGCTCTTCAGCCTCTGTCAGTCAACCCAGACTCAGAGACTCACTACGATGGAGGTAGTTTGCTGTACAGACCTACCCTCAGAGACCAGGAAGACACACACAGGGGGGTCAGACAGACCCCTACTTTAGGGCAATGTGGGACTGACACCTTCTGGAGCACGTGGCAGGGGTCATGTCCACCGCCAGGATACAGAACTGACAGGACCTTGGTCTGATCTAGTCTTGCAACTCCTGTGGCAGGAGAAACCACTGAGAAGTGCTGGTTAAACCAGGTTCTTGTGCAAGCCACCAGCTATCCAAGTCCTACCACTAAGGGGAAAACAGGCAGGAACGTGCATACCATGGGAGGGCCACGGACAATCTGGTTGGCTTCTCATACAGTGCTTTGTATTGAGTCAGGCCTGCAAAAAGCACAGACTTGCCTGTGGAAACCAAACACTTCCCTGTTCCTCACAGGTCCTGCGTCAGGCCAGTAGACAGAGCAAGGTGGTCTAGTGGGCAGGACATTAGCCTGGGACTGCAGAAACTTGGGTTTAATTCTCTGATCTTCTAGACCAGGGTGGGCAAGATACAGCCTGTGGCTGGATCCAGCCCCTAGACGGCCCGCTGGGACCTTCAAGCACACAGCAGGAAGCCAGGCAAAGCAGTGTGGAGCTGTCTCATGCTGCTTTCATCCGCTTCCTGCTCCACGGAGCTCTCAGCTTCAGACCCCAGGGGGAGGATTCGCACACTGCCCCAGCAAGAATCTCTCAGCTCCCATTGGCCGGTTTCTGGTTTCCAGCCAATAGGACCTCAGAGGTTTTGCTGGCGGGGGGGGAGAGGGGGAGCAGTGCACAAAGCCTCCCCCTCTCCGCAGTGCATGGAGCAGAGACACACACAGCAGGCTTGACCGAGCAGAGGCAGGGTAACCATCCGCCCGTTGTCCGCTGCACGGTCCCATACCTGGGGCTTATTTTGTAAAAGGGACGAACTGTCCTGTATTTGCTGCGCAGGCGCAGCCGCCTGCTGGAGAGTGCGCACTGTGTGTCAGAGGGAGCCAGCAGGTGAGCTACTTTCCCAGTCTCCGAGGCTCGGGAGAAGGGGGGTGTCCCAGCTGCTCCATTGTGGCTGCTTCCCCAAGGCTTGGGGAAGGGGGAACGCCCCCGTCCCGATATGGTCACCCTAATCCAAGGCCACAGCAGGCAGGAAGCCTGCCTCAGAGAGCTGCTGGCTGGGAACGGCTTAGTCACCTCCCGTCCAGACTCTGCCCCTGGCATCCCAGACTCTCCCTCGCCCGGGTCACCACTCAAACCCTCTGTACTCCCCACCCCAGGTCACAACTCCCTCCCAGGCCCTGCACCCCCTCCTTCACCTCTCCTCTGGGCCTCTCCTGTGCCCATACCCGCTCCTGGACCTTGCACCTCAATCCCCTGCCCCAGATCACAACTCCCTCCCAGGCCCTGCACCCCCTCTACAGAAAAGAGTGACCCTTGGCCACTTACCAAAACAATGGAATGCCCCCCGCATCAAAAATTATTGCTCACCCCTGTTCTAAATGCTTCCTCTGTGACCTTAGGTACATCACTTAGCTCTTCTGAGCACCACTTGCCCACCTGTGGGACAGGGATACATCACCATCCAAGCAAACATAAAGCAACCTCCAAAAGCAAAGCGCAGAACCTAGCTCCATGGTGCTGGGGGGGTGGGGTTGGAAAGACATAGAGGATCCTCGAATGTCAGTCAAGGAGAGACCTGAGCCCTGTGGAAATCAAGCTCCATGCAGGGGTGAGGCAGGGGGTGCAGGGCACGAGGGGAGTCATTATACAGCTGCTAGCAGAACTTCTGCAATGGCTGCCCCTGAGCACCCCATGCACTGTGCCTCTCCTTTCCTGCTTCTGTCCTCCTGGAGTGCGACTTGGGAACAATCAGTGCACCAGGGTACACAAAAGGACAGCTGGCAATCCAGCACCAGTTCTTATGGCCTTTCCCAATGGTCCTACAATCCTGCCATGGGCGTCAAGGACCAAGCAGATGCTCAAAGCTAACCTCTGCCAGCAGAAGCAGCTTTTAAAAATCTAAAGGGCGTGACACCTGACACTTCTGTATTGGGAAAGATAATGGAGCAGATAACCTGTGAACCCCTAGAAGATAATAAGTGGATAAGTTACCATCAGCATGGATTTGTCCTCAGACCAACCCTGCAGCTTTCTTTGACAGGATGCAACCCTTGTGGATGGCGGGGGAGCATTAGATATGCTATATCGTGACATTAGGTTTCTGAAAACTGTCAAGTTTGTGAACAATATCAAGCTGGGTGGGGCTGACTGTGCTTTGGAGGGTAAGATTAAATTCAAAATGATCTGGACAACCTGGAGAAGCAGTGTGAAGTAAACAGGATGAAACTCAAAGACAAATGCAAAATGCTTCATTTAGGAAGGAACTGTCACTTATGCATGTATAAAATGGGAAAGGACTGTTTAGGAAGGAGGACTGCAGAAAGGGATCTGGGAGTTACACTGGTTCGTAAGTCAAATACGAGTCAACAGGGTAACACTGCTATAGTAAAAAATCAAACAACATTTTGAGGTGTAGTAACAGGAGCGTTGTAAGCAAGACACAAGAAGTAATTCTTCTGCTCTACTCTGTGCTGATTAGGCCTAAACTGGAATAGCGTGCCCAATTCAGGGAAGATGTGGAAAAAATGGAAAAAGTCCCGAGACCAACAAAAAGATCTAGAAAACACAAGGTCTATGTGGAAAGACTGAAAAAATTGGGTTTGTTTGGTCTGGAGAAGAGAAGACTGGAGGGAACTTGATAACAATTTTCCACGTACAAAGACTGTTAGCCGAAGGAGGGAGAAAAATTGTTTCAACTAGCCTCTGGAAGTAGGACAAAAAGCAATGGGCTTAAATTATAGCAAGGGCAGCTTAGATTGGACATTATAAAAAACTTCCCATCAGGGTGACTAAAAAGTGGAGCAAACTCCCTAGGGAGGGTGTGGAATCTTTATAACTGCAGATTTTCCAGGATGATCTAGACAGGGACCCAAACATGGTTCGCCATTAGATTTTCTAAGGGTCACCGGCTGTGTGGCTCCAAGCTGCATGTGGCTCTTTAAGGAGCCATTTGCAGCTCCCACTGCTACTGCTGCTCCCTCCTCCAGCTCCCCGTCCCTGCCTGCCACTCTGAAATGGAACTCAGTTTCATTGGTTTAACAGCTGGCATGATGGATCTGGCCATTAAACCAATTAAATTGGAACAAAAAAAAGCAGCCAACTAGCACTTTAAAGACTAACAAAATAATTTATTAGGTGATGAGCTTTCGTGGGACAGACCCACTTCTTCAGACCACAGCCATACCAGAACAGACTCAATATTTAAGGCACAGAGAACCAAAAAAGTAATACTGAGTCTGTTCTGGTAAGGCTATAGTCTGAAGAAGTGGGTCTCTCCCACGAAAGCTCATCACCTAATAAATTATTTTGTTAGTCTTTAAAATGCTACTTGGCTGCTTTTTTTGTTTTGATAGTATATAGACTAGCACGGCTCCCCCTCTGTTACTATTCAATTAAATTGAGTTCCATTTCAGCACAGCAGGGCAAGGAACTGCCCATGCTGCAGGTGGGGGAAGAGAGTAGGAGGGCTGTGGGGGAAGCTCCATGCATAGAGAAGGCGATGGCAGCCCAGCAAAGGAGCATCAGGAGGCAGCAACAGTGCTTGTGTGAGGTAGATGGAGGGCAGTTTTGGGTTGTGAGGGGTTTAAGGCCGGGAGGAGGGGGACCGCAAATCAAGATTTATAAAAAAAAATTTTTCCCAGGGGAGAACTTCTCCCCCGGTTCTGAATTGCCCTGGGTCACAAAGTTTTACTGAACTGTCAAAATAGGTTGCCCTCTCGAAAAGTTTGGGAACCGCTGATCTAGACAATCCTTAGTCCTACTTTGACTGCAGCAGAGTGGACTTGATGACCTCTCAAAGTTCCTTCTAGTTCTAAACTTCTACAATTCTATGAAATGTGAAGCAGATTACTAAAATTTAAAATAATTCCTGCCAGCCACCGGGAGGAACATTTACTTCCTGCTGCCAGACTGTTCAGCTTTTCATGTAGACCATTTGGGAGCCTTAAAATTCTACCTGCCCTGCAGGAAGGAAGTACCTGTATATACAGGACATCTGGGAGGCTGCACCTCTCGGACTGTCGCAGTGCCATTCACTGTACAGTTTTGGAATACCTCATGGGTGAGTCAACACAGTCTGCCAGGAAGCTCTGACTTGGGTAGAACTACAGAACGATACCTTTCGAGAGAGGAAACAGCATGGTCGAGTGCAGCGTTTCTTAAACTACGCTCTGCAGAACACTGGTGTTCCGTGAACAACTCGCAGGTGTGCCACGAGTGTCTGGCACTTTTTTGCTATCATCTACTGATAGTATCTATATCTTACGTTATTAAAACCAGATACAATGTTACTTCTCCATTGCTATGATACCTGACTACATTACTTCATTTTGGTTTTCCTGTATACGTTGCTAAGTTTTTGGGTTTTTTTTTGTTTGTTTGGCAAGAATTATTTTTAAGAAAATTTTCATAGGTGTTCCACATACAATATATTATTGTTTGGTGTTCCATGGGCTCAAAAAGTTTAAGAAACACTCATCTAGTGGTCAAAGCAGAGTCTCAGGATCAAGGAGACTGGAGTTCTGTGCTCTGCATTTCACATCCTTTGGGAAAGTCACTTCACTTATCCCTGCCTCAGTCTCCCCCAGGAAGCTCACCCGCTACCTGAAGTGCTGGGAGAGTAAAGTCATGAATGTTTCAGAACCTTAGATGCAAGGTGCCAAGCTTTGTTTGAACTAATGTGCTGCATCCAGACATACAGCTGGTGAACACCATCAACTTCAGGGCCTTAAAGCCAATGAGAAAACAACAAGAAGTCCTGTGGCACCTTATAGACTAATAGAATTTCTGGAGCATTTTGTGCACAAAGACCCATTTCATCAGATGCAGGACTCGGCACAACGCTATAAGCCCCTTAGGAAGTAGCTCCCTGTAGTCATTGGACAGTGATATTTACACCCGTGGTGGGCAACCTGTGGGCAACATGCAGACCACTGAGGCGCCAACTGCAGCCCACACACCCCCAGCTGCCCTCCTCTCCCATGCATCTCATGCACTGAAGCCCCATACTTGCTTGCTTCATCCCTTCCTCCCACCACCTTTGGAGTGTGCCAATCACCTGATCTGCGCTCTGTCCACCTTCCTCCCCATCCCCTCCAGAGCTGGAATGCTGTGATTCAGCTGTTTGTGGTGTTCCAGCTCTGGGAGGGGGAAGGAGCAGAGGATGGAGCATGACATATAGGCGGTTCAGGTACTCTGAAGGTGCTGGGAGGGAGAGAGAGGAGGAAGGATGTGCAGGGCCCTGGTTACCTGCCCCACAAGAAGCATGTGGGGGAAGGAAGGGGCGGTGGAACCCCAGTGGGCTGCAGCTGCTTCGGCCCAATGAGGTGAAGGAGGGCTACATATGTGGCCCACTCACTGTTGGTGGTTGTCCATCACTGGTTTACACTGTTATTCGTTCAGCATCCTCTTACAGCTGAGCACGTGCAGAGCTGTTCTGGGGTGTCCACGCCCAGGCTGGAAGAAATGGTGGGGTGGAGGGGAGGTAGAGAAATGCACAGATGCAATTCCGAAAGAGTCTTGTGAGAGATCCATAGGGGAATCTGGTTATGGAAAGCCATCCACTGTAGGGCCCTCAAGACCACACAAAGGCAGAGCTCATTTGGATTATTATTGTCTGTACAGTAACCTCTCGAGATACATGCAACTTGATTGGGCGTGTCTCAGGTAAACATGACTGCCACCCATGACAGGAGAGGGAAACCACTGCTATTGGGGCCGCAGCCTGACTCTTGCTGCCCCAACAGGAACAGGTTTCCTACTCTCTTCAAGGGCAGCAGCCAAGAGTCAGGTTTCCTGCTCCTGTCAGGGACAGCAGCCCAACTTGCAGCCGCCACCCTCTGACAGAAAACCAACAGGAACGGTTAGCCCTGGTTAGTTTCCTGGCTCCAAGGAGTGGAGGTGAGCCAGGCTACTGCCTGATTCCCAGCTCCCCACCACTTGCAAGACCTGGGATACTGACCAGCTGGTCAGTTTCCTGTGTCCTGCAAGAAGCAAGCAGTGGGGAGACGGGAACCAGGCTGACCCCTGGTTCCCGGCTCTCTGCCACTCCGGAAGCCAGAAAACAGAGTAGACCTGCTCAGCTGGTCAGCTTCCCAGTTCCTAAAAGCACAGGAGAGCTGGCAACCAGGCTGCAGCCTGGCTCCCACCTCCCCTTGACTTGCACAAAAATTCGAGTTACGCAGGGGTTGCAGAAACGAAACCCCCGCGTAACTCGAGGGTTTACTGTAGCACCTAGAAGCCCTACTCACGGACCAAGGGCCCGTTGTGCAAGAGGTACAAAAACAGAACAAAGAGATGGTCGCTGCCCCAAAGAGTTTACAAACAAAGTACAAGACAAGAGATGGATATAGACAGCTGAAGAAGCACAAGGAAATGGAGATCATGCAGCATGATGAGCAGTGGTCTCCGCACATTTTCAGAGAAAGCTTTTTATAGGCAAGACTACAAAGGAACTTTTTAACGTAGGGCCTTGAAAGAGGATAAAGTAGCAGCTTTTCAGGTATTTACGAAGGGCACACCCCAAGCACAACAGGCAACATTGGAGAAAGCACAAAGGGACTCGTTTGAAAATACAACAAGCAGGACTGTCAAGCTATGAAAAAAATTAACCATGATTAATTGAGCTGTTAAACAATAATAATTTTGTCCAGTCTGCACAGGATTTCCTACAAGTGCCCCATTCATTCAAGGGATGAAACATGCGACTCCAGAAAAAAGCACGCCTACGGCCCTGAAAAGACACCCAGGAGGCACACTTCTGGTTTTGCCAACTTACTTTTCTTTCTTTCAGAGCCTCCTGGGTCATCTGCTTCACCTCCCAATCAAGCAGTCTCCAGTGCCTGGCACACAAGTGTCTCAATTTCCCCTCCAGTCACTTGATCAAGGGCTCTCCTGGCACTGCCCCAGCCTGCATCTGGTGGGAGGGGGAAGTTGTGCCCCACATAGGCTCGCTCCCAGGCACTTCCTCCTCCATAAAGCCAAGTCCCTTGCGCCTCTCTAAAGGAGGAGGGAGAGGAGTTGCCAAGGCTGTGAGCCAGAGCTCTCCTGCAGTCACCAGGAGGGATCTTGTGGCTGGCAGCTCCCCAGGGTGTTGGCACTGCAGGACTGGAGATGTGCTGGCAGGGATGGGGAGAGGGGGCTGTCATCCACCCTGGGCAAACACCTGAGAGCAGGAGTGAGGCAGACCGCAGGGTGCGACCTGGCTGTGTGCCAGGGTCCAAGCTCTGTGTGGAGGTGAGGGAGGATCTCCCAAGCTCTCCTGCGTGAATTAGAGTAGAGACCAGAGCGGAGGAGGTGAAATTAACCCGTGGCGCAGCAGCAGTGTGAGTGCAAGGGAGAGGCTGAGGCCATGGAGCACAGCTGCCTGCCACTGCCACAGCAGGCAGTGATGGAAGCCTGGTAAGGCAGTGTGGGGCAAAGTGGGGAGGTACTGCTGCCTCCCTGCGTAGGATCCCCCGTTACTGCCCAGCAGAAAAACTGAAACCAAACACCCTGCTGTCGTTCTTCTCCCCTCTCCCCGCAAGCCCCAGCGGCCAGCGGGCACTTCCAGTGCCCGGGCTGTGCCTTCCCGGACGGCTCCCAGCAGAGCTCCACAGAGGTGTACACTAGGGCCGTCAGTTAATGTGCATTAATTTTTTTTAAAAAGTTAAGTCTGCCCTGCATTAAGGGCAGGCATTAACATGTGTTAATTGACAGCCCCAGTAACAAGAGGCCAGCAGAGGCTGGGATCTATGCAGAGGAGGAAGTCCACATCTTGATAATGAAGGGGGAGGACAGGAAGGGATGTATATATGCTGCTTATCTTGACCTTCACCAGCCTGTTTGATATGATAGAGAAGGGGGAGGGCAGGGGAAGGAAGCAAGGAGAGGGGTAACATGGTCAGAGCAACAGATAAAGAAACTGGATATCAAGGGGGTGAGATGGCATTTGTCCAGGGCAGACAGAAGGATTTAGCAACAATCGATATGTGAAATTATGAGTGTTGTAAGCATTGTAGAAAGCTAAAAAAGGCCATAGCTGAGGGTGTTATCTAGGAAGAATGAACAAGATTTACACCTAACTTGGATTTGAGGTCCCGGTACTTGTCTCAGAGACGTGCTCTAGCTCAACTAGAGGTTTAGTGGTGCAAAAACTTGGTGAAATGCTATGGTCTGTGACTGTCAAAAATCAGGCCAGAGAAACTGTAATGTTCCCTAGTCTTTAAAATCTAGGACTACATAGTAATTACAGCTCCCAGCACACACACGCTGGGTGTGAACTCATTGTGGCAGGCTGCACTTTTTAAGGCAGTGGTTTGTATTTCCTTTGCAAACTGGAACTCAAAGATTTTTTCCTACCTACAATCTCAGCAGTGGTCCTAGAGAGCTGTGCTAAGCTCCTTTGCTGGGATTCAGTAGGACACACTCTCCCTCGGAGTCAGTACTGAACCCATGTGGTATTACAAGGCACTGCTACTGGAGGGACCAATATGGTCCCTTTTTGTCTCGAGAGAGAGTGGTTAGCAACGGTGGTGAGGATCCATGGGCAGTGTCTGAGTCTGCAGCTTCTCTTGTGGCTTATCCATCCAATATTGGATTTGCACAGTTGACTGCAATAACCACGTCAGTCTATTTCCGACTTCTTGAATCCGAGAGCTTTTCCTTCTAAGACAAAGTTCTTTTGCGTGGCTTGCACATATACTATCGAAGGATGATGTGCCCTGTTGTAGCAGTCATGGCCAGGTATTTTGATCTGATGATGTAGATTCCCAGGATTTTGGGAATGTTGAATTTTTTCATGGCATTTTTGCATATATCCTTGAATCTTAGTTTTGGTCTTCCTCTCGTTCTCAACGCACATGACAGTTCACCAAAGAGGATTTCTTTGGGAAGACATTCGTCACCCATTCTTCTCATGACCAACCCAACATAGTTTTCTGCTGTTGAGGATCACTCTGAGACTGGGTATGCCACATCTTGACGGGACATCTGCATGTGAAACTTTATCTTGCCAGTTGATATTCATAATTCTGTGGAGGCAGCAAAGATGGAAGCTGTTCAGTTTTTTTGCACGGTTCGAGTATGTGGTCCATGCCTCAGAACCGTATAGCAGGATACTCAATACACATGACTGGTAGAGTACTATCTTTGTTTTCACTGTCAGTTTAGGATTGTTCCATGCTTGTTCTCTCAGTCTGCCAAAAATCATAGTTGCCCTCCCGATTCTGATGTTCAGTTCTTCATCCATGGATAGGTTTGTGGTGACAGTAGATCCAAGGTAACAGAATTGCTGAACCACATCTAATGGGCTGTTATGCAGAACGATATTGAGTCGCTGAGGTATACCTTGAGTGAATACAACAGTTGTCTTCATGCTTATGTCAAGGGAAAACAACTTGCAGGCTCTGGACAGAGAATCCATCAGTGACTGTAGTGTCTTCCTTATGAGTGACAAGAGCTGCATCATCTGCGAAGAGGAGTTCTCTATGAGGACTTTCTTGACCTTAGTTTTGGCCTTGAGTCTTGCCAGAGAGAGCAAGCCATCTAATCTTGCATGGAGAAATACATCATTGTGTCAGTTTTGAAATGTGTAATTTAGTAGAACTGAGAAGAATATGCTGTAGAGAGTAGGGGCAAGAACACACCCTTGTTTGATTCCGCTGTTCATTGCAAATGGTTCCAATTCAGATCCATCATATTGCACTGCTGCTTTTGTGTTTTTGTGAAAGGATGTTATGAGCTTGAGTAGGGTCAGTGGGCAGCCAATCTTGGTTAATACTCTGTACAGTCCTGATCTATTAAATGTGTCAAATGCCTTTGTTAAGTCCACAAATGCTATGAACAACAACTTTCCTTGTTCTCTGCATTTTTCCTGTAGTTGTTGAAGAGAGAAAATCATGTCCACTGTTGACCTGTCAGCCCTGAAGCCACATTGTGTTTCTGGATAGACTCGACCTGTGAATTTTTGCAGGCGTTTGAGAATGACATGGATAAATTATTTGCCTGTGATGCTCAGTAAAGAGATGCCTCTGTAGTTGTTGCAGTCACCCTCGTCGTCTTTGTTTTTACAGAGAGTGGCAATGTTTGCAGCCTTCATGCTGTATGTGACATCTCCTGCTCTCCAACATTTTAGGAGTAAATCATAGAGGAAGGGGAAGAGCACAGCATTGTTTGCCTTCAGGACTTCAGCTGGGATTCTATCATTTCCTGGCACTTTTCCACTGGAGAGAGCACCAAGAACTTGAGAAAGTTCCACCTCCACAGGCTCTGCATCTAGTTCAGACATTTCTGGAAGTGTTGGGATAAGGTTGTCAAATTCAGGCGGTATTGTATGCTTGTGGGAATAAAGACTTGAGTAGTGTTCCACCCATCCGGACAGCTGCAGCTTTTTGTCTGTGATCACCTGTCCATTTAAATACTTCAGTGCAGCGACTTTGGTAACGTTTAGTCCGAGTGCTTTCTTCAATAGATCATACATGGTTGTCAGGTCACCCAAATCAGACAGCTTTTGAATATTAGAACATAGATCGGGCCAATATTTGTTCGCATACTGCCTGGATTCTTTCTGAAGAACAGATCTTGCATGTCAGAGTTGATCTCTTGTGCTTTGAGATGGGTTCTTTATGTTATTCAGATGTGCGTTGTATTTTTCTTTGAGAAGAGGCCTAAAAATGTCAGCATTTTCCTCTATCTAGTCTTTCTTGGAGAATTTGTGTGTTCCAAAGGCAGATTTGGCACAATCACACATTGCATCTCTCAGCACCGATCATGTTTCATCAAAGGTTTGTTGGTCCAGTTCTCTGGTATTGATCTTTGGCTTACTGCATTCCTTTGTCATATAGAGTTTCTTTGGGACTATTTTCACTCCGCTGATGATCAAGAAGTGATCAGTGTCACAATCCGTACTGTGGTACGTGCATGTAAACTTGACGACATTGAGATGTTTCCTGCATAACAGTACAAGGTCAAGTTGATGCCAGTGACTGGATCTGGGGAGGCACCATGAAACCTTGTGACACTCTTGCAAGATAAAGAAAGTACAAGTGACGCAGAGCTGATTCTGAGAGCTGAATTCAAGAAGCCTTTGGCCATTTTCATTCACTTTCTCAATACTGCGATGACCGAGGCAGACAGGCCGGAACTGATGGTCACATCCAACTCTTGCACTGAAGTCACCAAGGACGTTCAGTTGTTCACCAGTTGGAAAGGAGTGAACTTACACCCTTCCAGAAGAAAGTGCAGTTGGTTTCCTTCACTGACCCGGCACCTGCCAGTCTGGTTTCCTGGAGAGCAGCTATATCGACGTTCAGTTTGCGTAGCTGTAGATCTATGGCTGCTGTTTTGCATATTGAGTCTGCATTTGTAAGGTCACGCGCAGATTCAAGTCCTGGACACATGGTCCACACATTCCACCTACCAAGCTGGAGGCAAGTTGACTGATTATTTTGTTTTTTGGCGGGTATGTCATTTACATCTACTTTTCAATTTTTGGTCTATCCCCATGCACCCGATGAGGAAGGCAGATGTGGTGGATCAGCACCTTATTGACTGGGGACTGCCTGGCTTGAGGCGAGCGGCAGCTGACCAGTGGAGCGTGATGACTCCTCCCACTGATGAAAGTGACTTGTGGCGCCCTCCTCTTCACCAGTTGAGGACTTATAGCCCGTAACAGCCACTTCCCGTGCTCTCTCCATGCTATCTGCAAGGATGGAGTGTCCTCTCCATTTGGCACACTATTACACACTGCATTGCCTGGGCCAGTGTTTGGAGCAAATGCATTGCCCAAGCGGCACTGTCCCCCTCTTGTTTGCCCCAGTTGAATCCAAAGAAGAGGCAGAAGTCAATAACTTTGGAACTGAGATGACTGCAAGGAAATGCCGGAAAGCAGGTTTGATGAATCCTCCCTGCTAACTGCCTTAGGGTCTCCTCGATATAAAATGTAAAACAGAGATCCCGACACCTACCATCACTAAGGGTACCTCTCCGCAACCCCTAGACACTTGCAGCTGGCCCACCCCAGCTGAGTCAGGCTCACAGGACTCTAGGCTCTGATAAAGAGGGAGGATCCCAGAGCCTGAAATCTACACAGTGATGAAAGAGCTCAGCACCCCGAGCCATGGGAGCCCAACTTGGCTGGCACAGGACAGTTGGCAGTGTTTTTTCTGGGCAGAAATACCCTAAAGATCCTATGGCAGAGGCTTGCAAATGTAGAGTTACTCATTAGCTGGAGGGACTAGTTTAAGTAATTGCCACCTATAAACATATGCTCCTCCCACATTTTCAGTTGACACAGTACACTTAAATTACCATCCTAAATGTTGGAAGGGTGTTGCTGTATGCTGTTAAACAGTGGGGACTTTCCGCCTAAGAGGTGGCTGCATTTCACAGAGAGAGAGAAGTTATTCTGTTTGTCAAGCTCTTTGAGATTTCCTAGGATGGCAAGCAAGGTGCTAACATAACTTCTGTTAATAAGAAACAGAGGACTCACCAACAGAAATTGATTTGGTTTGCAATGGAAAAAGAAGGTTGCGGTTCAAGAATATTTGGTAACAAATTTATAAAACCATAAAGAGAGGCAGAATTCTGATGTTGCCTGCTGTTAAATCTTTTACCGTTTCTAATTTGCACTGTATTTCACTTCAAAAGCTGCACATTAGATTTAACACTTTAAAATGCTGCGTGCAGTCTAATTGTTTTTTTCTCCTCTCGCACAAAGCCAGGGGCACCAAGTTCAGAAATGTCAAAAGAGCATTAGAAATAGACACTGGGGATGATGCAAAATAAAGACAACCTGGTTGAGAAAAATCAAGGCCATTGTATTACAATGAAAAAAAGGCTGCACAGGCAGTGGATTAAAACTTTGGACTGAAAGCATGGATCCAGCTATCTCGCACAGCAGTGAAGAGGCTGAAAGGATTGAAATGAGAGATTTTCTTCTATGTCACTCATATGACTCAGGTATATTATAGAATTCTTGTTATCACCGCCAGAGATTTTTGGAGGCAGCCAGCACCGCCAGCTGGAAGTGATTACATGCATACGGGTGCTGAAACCGAATAACAGGTTGAAGTGCTCATACAGGCAGGGTCCCATTGCAAAGTAAATGACAATTCTCTTCCTACAGCAGAAATTCCAAACTTCCAGACCCAGGGCTGCTACGGCATATCTGACCTGTGTGGGATGACTCCGAATACAAAACGGTGTGACAACACGCACCCCCTGATGCAACTTCCAGGCCACCCCCGAGTCCAGCAGCTTGATTCCAGCACGATACAACAGAAAGTTTCTAATCATTCTTTAGCTTCCAGTCACAGGGGGGGAATCCTTGGCACTGCTGAAATTAGAGGGAGTTTAGCCATTAACTTCAATGGAGTCATGATTTCACCCACAATGTCTTATTTTCTAGCGCAGGGATGGCCAGCCTGCAGCAGCTCTCTGAACAAAGGGAGCACTCTCCTCCACTCGGTGCCACGCCCCAGTGCCTGGAAGGAGAAGTGCATGGCAGTGGTGGCTCTGGTGAGTCTCAGGCATTGGGTTAGAGCAGGGAGGGGGGCTGGGGTGCCTGGCTTTGGGGGAGAGGGGCGAGGCTACAGCAAGGAGGTATGGGAGTACGTGGCTCTGGGGGAGGCGGAGGGCATTGGGTTAGAGCAGGGTGGCTGTAGGTTCTTGTCTCTGGGGAGCGGGAGAGCTAGGTTTAGAGCAGGAAGGTTGGGGGTACCTGGCTCTTGGGGAGGACACTGGGCCACATATTAGGTGTTTTCCACACACACAGAGATAAAAATAAATATCTAATATGTGGCTCTTTGCACTCTATCCACAGCTATTTTGGCTCTTCATCCCTTACTGGTTGGCCACCCTGGTTCTAGCTCCATGTGATGTTGGAGCAACACCCACATTCTTTGAGAAGTGGCTCAGTCACTTCTCAAGCAGATGGGAAGACATTTGCTGTCTGCCTTGAAGTGGATATTCTGCACGTGATCAAAGCTCTTGTAGCCACATTCCCTCCTTATAAACAAATATGCTCAACAAAGCTGGAAAACTACCACACACCCAGCAAGACAATACTGCTCTGTGTATGCTCTCCCGCACTTGTTTTACCCCACTAAAGATGCAATTCAACTAGCAGTGAGTCAGCCAACTCAATTTTCCACCTGTTCACGGACATCTCACAACAGCTTGCGTGTTACTAGCTCCACCGAAACGCAAACAAACTGCTTCACCCAGTTTCTACACAGAATATAGACTGAAAGGCTGAGTCCATCTCCCATGCTCTACACTGCAACAGGTACATCGTCTAATTAAACCATTCCTGAGGGGTGTTTGTCCAACCAATTCTTAAAAACCTCCACTGATAGGGATTCCACACCACAAACAAACACATAGCAGGAATCCATAGAATCTGGAATCTGTTGGTATTGTTAATATGGGGATTAGAATTCTCAGACAGTATTTACTACTTCCGAATGCTTGTGAGTTGCTGCCTCTATTGATGCCACATGTCACATCTCTACCCCAGATCATAAGGCAATATTTGAGTGTTTGGACCCTCTGGCTATGCAAATCACCAGACAGGGGAGAGAGACACTGATGAGGGTGGCTGTGTCCCATGATGTCATGCCCAACAGGGAGGGCCCCTGAACACCAGAAGGATTATCCCCTGTGAAAATCCCTGAGAACAAGGCATGTGATTTCTATGAGTTTAGGCTCTAAGTAGCATATGCAGGATACACAGAGCTCACTTATTACAGAAGCTTCTATTACCATTGGGAATTCAGGATTGTAGTTCATTTGTGGGTTTGTTTACCTGCCTTCACCTTGTAAACACCTTTCTCGCTTCCTTTTCCAGCATAAAAAGATCTTTAGATACCTTGTTACAGGATTGGCTATTTGGCGAGAGATCTAAGATGTAACTGACCTGGGACAAGTGATTGATCCATTGGCACTGCGAGGAACTGGAAAGTGGCTGCGATTGGTGGTGTGAGAGATCATGCACTACACAGAGCACCCGGGGCACTAAGGCAGAACAGAGCACCCTAGAGGGCTGTCTGTGACCCCGTACTTGTGATAAGTGCCTGAGGAAGTTTCACTCAGGGGCGAAGAACACTTAAGCTATGTCTACACTAGAGGGCTCTTTTGAACGAGAGCGCTCGAGAGACGCTCTTTCAAAGGGGACCGTCTGCACACGGGCCAGGTCTGGCGCCATCGATGAGTGCCATTGAAAGGGCCACGCAGCATGTCGAAAGGGGCTGTCCAGGATGTTGAAAGAGAGCACCTACACTCGCCAATGGCCTCTTTCGAAAGAAAGGGCCCGGAAAGGCTGCAGATGGGGTCGCAGGGCAGCCAACCCCTTCTGGGGCCACTGCAAGCTGCTCCTTTAAAGGGGCCCTCCCCAACACCATTGATCTGCACAGCACGAGGCCTGCGGAGGTGCCACAAGCCCTGCAGGCACAGTGCCCGTAGGAACGGACATGGAGCAGCAGCAGCTCGACACCCTGCAGCTCCTGGCAGGGCCCCCCGCAAGGGGCAGAAGGGGGCGCCCCAGACCATGGTGTCCTCCAGGCCCACCCCCCCCCGGGACGCTCCACCAGCTCTGGAGCTACCCCAGCAGCTCCGAGGCGTGGGAGCAACTGGTCATGGGGGAGTGGGACAATGACCAGTGGGTCTGGAATTTCTGGATGAGGCACTGGAGATTCTGGATGAGGCACTGGAGATCTACCACTGGCTGACTCCTGCCCTGAGAAACCAGGACACCCGGATGTGGCACGGCCTCCACGTGGAGAAGAGGGTCATGATAGCTGTCTGGAGCTGGCCACTCCAGATAGCTACCACTCTGTGGGACACCACTTTGGTGTGGGCAAGGCCAGAGCTGGGACCGTTGTGATGGAGGTAAGAAGGCCCGGGCATGCACGAACTAGGGTGAGGGCGGGGGCGGGGGGGTCAGGAGGGGGATACATGGGGTCCGGGCACACCCTGCACACCCTCACAGGTGCCTATGTTCCCCCACCATAGGTGATCCGTGCACTCAATGCCATGATCCTCCAGAGGGTCATCTGCATCGGGGACCTGGATGCGGCCATCACGAGCTTCACTGCACTGGGGTTTCCAAATTGCTTCGGGACCCTCAACAGGACCCACATAGCTATCCATGCCCCAGAGCACAGTGGAGCACAATTCATAAACAGGAAGGGCTACCATTCCTTGGTCCTGCAGACCATGGTGGACAGCTAGGGCTGGTTCCAGGACATATACATGGGCTGGCCCAGTTGCACCCACAACACGTAGGGTCTTCTGGAACTTGGGCCTGTGCCGCCAGCTGGAGGCAGAGACCCACATCCCCCAGAGGGAGATCCCACCGGGGGACACCACCGTGCCCCTCTGCCTGGTGGTCGACGCAGCATACCCACTCCAGCCCTGGCTCATGCAGCCCTTTACAGGCCACCCCATCCCCAGCCAGGATTGCTTCAATGGCCAGCTCAACCATGCCCGCCAGGTGGTTGACCGCACCTTCAGCTGCTTGAAGGGGCAGTGGCATTGTCTCCTCGCTCGCCTGGACATGGGCGTCGTCAACGTCCCCCAGGTCATGGGTGCTTGCTGCATGCTCCACAATATCATGGAAGGAAGAGGCCTTCGTGCAGGGGTGGGCAGTTGAAGCCAGCATGGGCTACCCCCAGGCAGCCACCGACCCTAGCCACCAGACATGCTGGGAGGGGATCCCAGACATGGATTCCCTGCACTGGTACTTTGACCGGGGCCCCAGAGAGCGCCCCGCAGCCAGCTCCAGTGGGCCTCCCGCACACCACCCCTGCCACTGAGCACACAGAGGTTTTAGAAAAATAAACTGGTGTATTGTTAACTACAAAATCGTGTGGGTGATACTTATTGCTAAACATAACAGAATGTCCAACTATTTACAGGGGAGGGGGACCTAAGTACCCGCCCGGTGAGCCATCACTCCGGGGCAGGGGTGGAGAAGCATGACCCACAACAACCCCAGGTCCCACACCCTCCCCTCGTCCAGGGTCCCCGATGGGGCTGGGAGAGGGCGGGGAGTATGGGGAGGTACGGCCAGTGGGGTGTCAGCAGGGTGGATGGCAGGAGGGGGCAGCTGGACCAGGAGCTCCCGGTAGGTGGCTGCCACATCCCTGAAGGTGGTCAGGAACTACCCCCAGGTCACCCCATGCCAGGCAGTGTCCTGCTCCTCAAAGCGGAGCCTGCGCTCAGCCAGCTCCACCTGGAGCTAGATGAAGGCAGTGAGGGGGAGGGGCAGAGGTCCTCTGACTCCGCTGCAACCAGGCCCATCCTGGCACTGGTGGCGGCTCTGGCCTGTCACCATCCCTTGCCTCCGGGGGCCTATCCGGTACTATGGACGGTGCAAGTCTCTCCCAGCCCTTGGATGGTGCGGCTGCCGACACAGCTGGGAAGAGAGACGCAGGCCATGAGTACCGACCCCTGCCCCGTGGCCCACACCCCCATGAGCGCCGGGTCCCCGTACCCTGCCCATGGGTGCGATGGCCCTGTGAGCGGCCCCCTTATGCAGTCTGGCCCCCCACACCAGGGGCAGGGTACAGCACTGTCTGTGGGAGCAGGTGATGATGGGCACTGGCGGCCAAGCTGCCGTCCCAGGGCCATGGCCCGCCTGGGCCCTGGCGGGCCAGGGTCTGCCAGGAGTATGGGCGGCTCCCAGTCGTGTATGGTGCCCCCAGCTCATGATCTGGGGTGTGTGCCCTGTTGGGTACGTACCTGAGGGTCCACCACCAAGGTCGTGGGACGGCTGTCTGGCTTGTGCCCAGCTGGAGGTGCAGGAAGGCAAGTTGATTACCAGCTCCCCCTCCTCATTGGAGCAGTCCTTGGCCGAGGCTGGCTCTGTCTCCAGCCCTTGTGGCGCGGGGCTGGCCGCTGGTCTCGGCTTCTGCTCCTCTGCCGGCTGGGGCTCCTCAGCTGAAGTGTCCAGGAGGGCCGGTGAAAAGGTGTCGTCCCAGGAGCCCAGGATGCTCCTGAGCTCCCTGTAACAGGGGCAAGAAGCAAGGACATCCCCTGACCAGCTGCCCGAGTCTCAAGCCTGGGCATAACCCTGCCACGGCTCCTTCACCTTACTCCTGATCTAGTCAGGAGTGCAGGCAGGGTGAGCCCAGGTAGTCATGCCCTCGGCCAGCTGGGCGAAGGCAGCCGCATTCCGCCACTTGTTCCCCATCACCAGGGGCACCTGCCAGAGCCCCAGCAGGTCCTGGAGCTCATGCTCAGTCCAGGAGGAGGCACACTTTTCCTCTCCCTGGCTGGACCCTTGGGAACCCTGGGGCTCCTCATATGGTTGGCTGGTGGCCACTGCAAGCAGGGTGCAGCTGAAGGTCACAAAGAGGCGTGTAGGGGCAGCACGTGTAGCAGCTGCTGCCTGCATGCTCTCAGCTTCCTGCAACGAGGTTTCCTGGTCCGTGTGGCTTTAAGAGCTGCTGCACACACAGACCATAGAGCCCCGCAGGGGCTGGGCAGCACGTCTCCACGTACCGGCTGATCGCTGCCATGATGCCATGTCTACACACATCCTTTTTCGAAAAAAGAAGTCGAAGGAGCGGCCTCTTCCTATTTGCTGTTTGGAAAAGCAGTTTCAATTCCTGTGGCACCTGCCATTGATTTCATCTCTGAAAGAGCGTGCAGCCTGTGTAGACTTGACGCGCTCTACTTTGAAGTGGGGCTTGCTCTTTCAAAAGAACAGACTAGTGTAGATGCAGCTTAACTGATAAGCATTAACCTTACAGGTATCAGAGAGGTAGCCGTGTTAGTCTGTATATCCAAAAACAAGAAGTCGTCCTCTGGCACCTTATACACTAACAGATATTTTGGAGTGTAAGCTTTCAAAGTGGGTCTTTGCCATGAAAGCTTAACCCTACAGATTAACCCTCCTTATCTGTTAACCCAAGGGCCAGCAGCCCTCTCTCCAGCCTTTCTTGAAGTGCAAAAGCAATGAGGGGTCCTGTGGCACCTTATAGACTAACAGAAATGTATGAGCATAAGCTTTCGTGGGCAAAGACCCACTTTGTCAGATGCAACCATTTCTGTTACTCTATAAGGTGCCACAGGACCCCTCGTTGCTTTTGCAGATCCAGACTAACACAGCTACCTCTCTGATTCTTGAAGTGCAGCACCCAGAACAGGACTCCAGCCGTCATCACCGCCCCATTGCTTTGAAGAGAGACCGTGCTGGCAAGTTGCATACAACAGTGAGCTGGCGCAGTCAGCAAGAGTGGGGCGCATAGCCACTACTGCATATATCTGCAGGCATGAGGTAGCAGGGATGGATTGTGGACACAGGCAGCCCTACCTGACAGTGACACTGATACCGATTCAGGGGAAGCCCTTGGGTCTAGGTCAAGCCTCAAAAGAACTCACCACTCACAAGTCAGGTTTTAAACACGGGCCTGAGCAGATCTCTCCCCTGTATTGATAAGAGCTGCAGCAGATGGTGCTGCTGTGGAAAAGGCCTGTGGTTCTGAAGCAGGCTGTTTGGGGTTAGAGTCTAGCTCTAGAGTCCATGAGATGTTCCAAGAAGCCGTGATATTATTCTTTCTGTGTGCCAAGAGGCCTCAACCAAAATCACAGACCTGCAGCAAAAGAGTCTCTCTGCCCCAAAGCGTTTATGATCTTGCGATAAATGGGGTGGGAGGAGAAACTGAGGCATTGAGCTGGGCACTGACTGGTTCAACATCACCCTGCAGGTCAATGGCTGATCCAGGAAATGAAACAAGGCCTCCCGCTGGCTCATTGTTCCATCACTGGCCCACACTGCCTGTCTGCGGGCTGCAGGTTTGGTACACTCCATTTTATATTGCAGGGCAGTTGAACCTCTCTAACCTGACATGCTCGGGACCTGGCTGGCGTCAGACAAGAGAATTTGCCGGACCGCAGGAGGTCAATATTGCCTAGCAGCATTACCAACAATACCTTTGCTTGTTTGCTTCTGAGAAGACATCTAGGGGTAAATTTACTCCTAAATAACAGCACAGAACACTGAGAGCCAGGACTGTGTCTGTAAACAAACATGATGGGACCACAGGAATCTTGGACGCACCCGTGATTAAGTGGTCATCCACCTAACTAAAATCATGCCGGGTTATGGATCTTGCCGGAGGAGGCGGCAGATCTGGAGGCCAATAAAATCGACTTAAAGAAACGCTGCTCCACACTAGCATTAATTCAAACTTTCAGGGAATCTACAGACGGACACAGCTTCCCTCTGTTATTAGCCGAGGCAGGGAAGGATTCTGATGGGAAAATGGCAGCCCAGAGACATGAAGTGACTTGCCCAAGGAAGAGTGGCTGGGCATGGAGTGCGCTCAGCCTGCCCCCACCCCAAGCCCCCAGCCAGTGCTGTACCTGCCGGACCACACCAGAGAAGATCCACCCCCTTCGGGGATCTGCGGGTTCTTTGCATCTGAAATTTCATGGGACCTTTGGGGCAGAGGCAAAAGCCCAACTAAACAGGTTCCCATGAAATTCCCAGCTTCCTCCAGCCTGTTTAACTTGTCTGAACCAGCTCAGCCTGTCAGCAACAACCTCTCCCCTACAGCACAGAGATGGGCACAGGGCAGGAATGCCCACACCTTCCCTCCCAGCTGCTCTCTCAGGGGATGGGCCATGCGTTGTGCGCTGCCCTCACATGTGGCATGGGAGGTTCAGCCCCAAGGAGAGCATATAGCCTGACCCCCACATATCTCAGTACAGCTGGTGCCCCAACCATGCCCCACCCCCCACTACAATGCTGGGAAGTGGCCCCAGCGGGAATGAACCCATGACCCCTACTCCAGTATCTGGAGAGGCAGCTTAGCATGGTGCCTCCCCCAAACGCCCAGGGAGTAAACACCAGGCCTAGCTCAGGCAGGGAGGGACAACAATAATAGTCACAAAGAGGTCACACCACAAATTTTGGTAAGTTGTCACAGGCCAGCTCTGGGCCCCCAGAAGGGGCAGGGTTGGGGCAAGAGAAAGACAGAGACTTTGTGATACACACCGTGGATGTGGATGTGTGAGACACAGACTGTGTGTTTAAAGGCTGCTACTGAGTAAGTTCCTGACAGACTCCAGGTACTGTCTCTTTAAGACAAGAAAAGCTGTCCTGCCCCATTGTCTCCCCACTCCTCTCCTCGACAGAGGTGGGGTCTATGTGGGGGGAAGCCACAGAAATCTCAGAAACAACGCACTGTCTCTTAACACACACCCTCATCTCAGTCGCCATCCATGCTTCCAACTGGAGCAGCTCCGTTGTGTGTCCCCCTCTCTGCAGAGACGGGGTGCAAGGGAACACCCTGACTTCAGCCCTCCCCTCTCCTCTACACAGCTAGCAGGATGGTCTGGGAGCAGCTGGGCTGCAGGACAGATCCGGGTAGGAGGAGAGGCACCTGAACACAGGCTGCCAGCATGCTCTGCTAATCAGCTGGGAGACCCAGACAGAAAGACTGGGCCCTTTTTGCCCATTGCTGGCTACTCCAGAGAGCAGATTTCTGGGAACAGAAGCAGCTTGGGGTGAGGGGAAGGCTCCTCTCCTTCCTGGACAATGCCACCGGATTTGGCTTTACTCGACTCACCCCACAGAGAGGCCATAATTTGCCCATATCCAATGACTGTTCCCCTCCGCTGTGCACAGAGGCTGGACACACAGGGCTACTGCTAGGCAGGCGGATCACCTCCCAGTGCTTCAAAACACACTTCTGGGCACCTCATTTCCTCCCGCTGTGCTCTCGGCATCCCTGACCCACTTGCTTCATGCCAAGCTGGCTAATAACTACCAGCAGAGCCGGGGCTGCAAAAGCACCTATTCTCAGCATGCCCATAACTCCCCAGGGGGCCCTTACAAATCACTGCTGTGCTGTGGTAAATGACAACACTCTGCTTCCAGCCCCCCCACCCCCACCCCCGGTGCAGACACAGGGACAGTCCCTGCCCCAGAGAGCTTTCACTCCCACTTGAGGCAAGGCACCGGCGTCCCAAAGGAACAACTGGATCATTATATTCTGGGCAGGCCCCTTGGGGGTGGTGGGGAAGGAAGAGGGCAGCGCTGCACTGTGAGCACCACTAAGGGCTGACTACCCTAGACCCCAACCCCTTCTGCTCTTGGCCCCGCCCCTTCCATGAACCTAGAGCCTGCCCCCGCCAACCTTGTCCCAGAGCCCAGGGCTGTCGGCTCCTCTGGTTCTGGGAGGCACAGGGGCTGAGGACTATGGCCTAGAGGGTATTTGCAGCCCCTAACAGACAGCGTGGATACACAGGCACTTTCTCCACTCAGAAAGAGCCAAGAGGAAAAGCCTTTGAGTCTCCTTTCTGCACTGGGTCAAAGACACTGACAGAGACCAGAGACTCAGACCAGGACTACACTATGTGGAAAAGTTGATTAAGAGACATAATTCCAGCTACGACAATTGTGTAGCTGGAATGGACATATCATAGATCGATTTCACAGTCAGAGGTCAACTGAGAAACTTTCCCATCAACCCCCCTCACTCCTCCTGACAGTAAGGAGCACCAGGGTTGATGGTAGAACCCTGATGGTTTGATTTAGCACATCCCCACTAGGCACATTAAATTGAACCCCAGAAGTTTGATTGTGATCAAGTCAATCTTCCAGTAAGTGTAGACGTACCCTCAGTTCAGCCCTACGTCCATGCCCTAAAGAACTTATGGTTTAAAACATTTGGCATCTGGCTGACCTGACCACTTATTAGACTAGTTTAGAGAGGTAGCCGAGTTACTTTGTATCTTCAAAACCAAGAAGTCCTGTGGCACCTTATAGACTAACATATTTTGGAGCATAGGCTCACTTTGGTAGATGCATCTGACGAAGCTGGTCTTTGCCCATGAAAGCTTATGCTTCAAAATATCTGTTAGTCTATAAGGTGCCACAGGGCTTCTTGCTGTTTTAGCCTAGTTTAGACACTCACCACCTCTGACTCATGCTTGGCTTTGAGCACAGGCCAGCTGCACAACTTACAAGTTATAAATAGCCCACCTGGCTGAGCTTGTTTCCTAGGAATTCCCTGCTAGTACCCATGTGCCAGGAACTCCCTGTTGTAGGTTGCCTGGGGCAATAGCAAACAATCTGTTGTTCTTGTAGGTGTGGACTGAACATGCACTTGTATTGCCTACTACAAAAGAATCTCCCACTAAAGCTAACAGAAAAAAAGCTCATTGTTTGCAATGGGAACAGTACTGGGCCCCTACACAGTATAAATAGACAGCAGGGAAGAAAAACACCAGTTTTGACCAGTGGTTCTTAAAGGGGTATATGAATCCCTGAGGGTATGTGCAGATCTTCCAGGAGATACAACTCATCCAGACAATTGTCTAGTTTTACAACAGGTTACGTAGAAACACTAGCAAAGTCAGTACACACTAGAATTTCATATAGACAGTGATTATACTGCTCTCTTTATATACTAAACACTGAAATGTAAGCAAAGTATTTACACTCCAATGGATTTATTTTATAATTATAGGGTAAAATGAGAACGGCAACATTTTTTTTGGTAACAATGTGGCTATAACATGTTATAATTTTCTTCTGATTTCATAAGCAAGAACAGATGAATTTTTCTCATCCAGCACCCTTGGAATCTGACCGGTGCTGAACAGGAGAATTTGCTGGACCGTGGAAGGTCAATATTGTCTAGCACATTAACAACACTTCCACTGCTCACTGGGCTCTTAAAAGACATTTAGCGGTAAATTACAGCTGAATAACAGCACAGAACACTGAGCGCCAGGACTAGTGGCTGTAAATAACCTTTATGGAAACTTGGGTAACTTGTCCACACCCATGATAAGTGATTGTCCAGCTAACTAAAAATCATGCCAGACCACAGATGTTGCCAGACAAGAGAGTTCCAGACTAGAGAAGTTCAATCTGTAGTTTTTAAGTAAGGCGAAACCAGCGGGAGGGGGACATGGTACACAAGACTAATCAGCCTCCTAAAAGGGGTGCAGTAGCCTGGAAACACAGTCACTGGACTAGATATTCAACACACACCTCAATTATCTGAAGAACACAAGGGCAAGGGAAATGGTTCTGGCTGGGCAGGGGAGTTTTTAGTGGAAGTAATGGACATTGGGGACCAGGACAGAAAGCTCTGAAGTTCAGATAAATCAGTTTTCGCTGTTTGAGAGAATTCCCCGCATAGATAAACTATAGCGCCTGCCTACACCCCCCCCAGTGCACCTCCAATTGCCGTTGGCCCCATTACTGTCACAATCATTCATAGAGCTATAAACGTGCATGATACTGTCTCGGTGCCAACGACATCTCAGGTCACTGCTTTGTGATCACAATACTGAAGAGTTGATAGGAAATGTTAATGGCCACCACAACTGACAGCATTTGACACATACCATGCCATGATATTTCCTAACACAAGAAAGTTCTGGGCTGTCTGCAGACTCAGGAAGACAGCCCTGCCTCAGGTCACATGTGGAACATTTCCTTGCAACTCCAAGGGCTAGAGGGAGATTTCATCCTCTGTGCAAACGTAAACAGAGAGAAAGAAGACCAACCTCTCAGGCTCATCAGGAAGCATCTGCCCAGTTCAACTCTCATTGGTGATTCATTGCCCAATGTCAACACAGTCCTGGCATACCTACAATGGGTGCACCCCCCTAGGTCAGAGTTCTCAGATACCTATATTTGCTTAATAACCATGACGCTATGCGCTTAGTCTATCTTGATTTGCATTCGTGTTTTCCTCCTCACCCACAGGTGTGGCATGGCCAAGGACTTTCCCCCATTGTTTACACTATGAAGCACTATAGACCCAGGGAGGTGCCCAGGTCACCTTCAGTTCAGGAGATCGCAGAGTGAGAGGATACCTGCATTCAGAATAGTAGCTCCACCCTTGTAGACAAGTCACGAAGTCCACATGCAGGTCAGACCAGGCCCCAGGGTTTGAGGATGGTTCATACTCATATAACTCTAAAGTAAAACCTTCCTTAAGTCAGACTCTCAGCCTGGGCCTACTACAGATTGAACCCCTACAGTCCAGCACACTCTGGTCCAGCAGCATCCATTCTCCAGCATGATTTTAGCTGGACAGATGACCACTTCTCATGGGTGTGGCCAAGCTTCCTGGGGCCCCATAAAGTTTGTTTACACCCATCAGTCCTTGCTCTCCGTGTTCTGTGCTGTTATTTAGCTGTAATCTACCCCTAAATATCTTCTAAGAGCCCAGTAAGCAGTCGCAGTGTTGGTAATGCTGCTAGACAATACTGACCTCCCTTAGACTGGCAAATCCCCTTGTTTGGCACTAGTCAGGTCCCCAGGGTGCCGGATGAGAGAAATTCAGCCTGTACATTCGTTGCCTCAGCCCATGTTGCAACAATTTCAGATCTGAAGCAATGGCGCCTCCTTTCTGCCCTCTGTGCACTCCAGAGCTCACACCCTGGCACAGAGGCCCTGCTGTTCACTGTTAAGGACCCACACATCTGCCTTTGGCTGCCCCCACCAAGGTGGAGGGAGAATGTAACGAGCACAGGAGAATCTCTGAGGATCAGGGCCTGTCACACCTGCAGTTGGTCCCCGGCCATGAGGAACTGTGTGTGACTGCCACCGTGACTGGCCAGGAGGGCTGTGGGGGAGCTCTCAGTGCAGTGACAGGACACAGGAGGTGTGCCACACTCAGCCTGCCAGCTGCCTGAGACACACCAGGTGCACACCCTTGCTGGTGGCTGGGGCAGCATTGACAGCAAAAGGACCTACTGTGCGTGGTGATGTGTTGTTTGGGTACGGAGCACACTGGTCCCTGCCCCCAGGTGGCACATTTTACGCAGTCCCACAGGAGAGGTGCCACACACTGCCCATGTGAGTGTGCCACATGCCCTCTCTCTCTCCCCTAGGATTAACGGGCATGGCACGATGCCTTGCCCCTGGCCAGGCTGCAGCGTGGTGAGGCCCTTGCCTGGGAGCGCTGGCTGAGGCTTCTCCTTCGTGTTATCCCTCAGCATGCCTGGGCTTGGGTGGCTGCCAAGCGCACCCATCCTGAGCCTTACCTCATGACAGGGTGCTGGCATTCTCTTCCCTTTCACTGTCCCATCAAGTGACAGACGTTCTCTTTATGGCAGCTCTGGGGCAATCACCGACCTACCACTGTCCCGTTACTAACCTCCTCTGTTAGCCCAGGTAATGCCACGTGCAGAGACTTCAACCACACAGCAGCAACCCCGGCGGGCCTGATGTGTTTGGCACCTCCCACAGCCCTGCCCAGCTCCTCCTTCTCCCACATATAACTAGAGAGAGAACCAGGCCTCCAACAGTGGCTCAGGAGACAGGTGGCTTCTTCTGAGCTTTGAGGCCAGGAAGCAGCACTGCAACAGTTTCATCTGATTTCCTGCAGGTGACAGGCCCAGAGCCTCACCCACCCATGCCCATGATAGACCCTTAAGCTCTGACTCAGTTACTCAAGTCCACAAATAATGATTTAAAGACTTCAAGTGAGAGCAAACCCTTAATTCATTTAGTATTTGAAGATTCACCCGGCATGGCTGGGATCCGTCAGCACAGGGGTCTGGGGTTGGGAGGGGTTAAGGGCATGGCCCAGCTCCTGGCATTGCTCCACTGGGCCGGCCCAGGGCTGCTGGGGCCGCACAGCTCAGCTGGTGTCTGCTGTGCAGCTCACCAGGGCTGCTGGGGTTGTGTGCTTGCTTACTGCCCCTCTGCTGTCATTCTGGAGTTTAAGGCTCCCCACTCCCAGGCGCTTCCTTTTCCATTAAAACAAAAAAGCAGTCCAGTAGCACTTTAAAGACTAACAAAATAATTTAATAGCTTTTAATAATTTATGAGCTTTCATGGGACAAACCCGCTTCTTCAGATCACAGCCATACCAGAACAGACTCAATATTTAAGGCAGAGAGAACCAAAAAGAGTGATCAAGGTTGACAAATCAGAAAAATTATCAAGGTGAGGTTTTACTGAAAAGGAACTTTCACAGTCATTTGGAAAGAGGCTGATGAGCTCTTTTACCTAAATTCGACACATTAATGCGGTTTGAACCAGGATGGCAATTTTCTAGCTCATTATAGGGGCTCTTTTACATACTTTGCTTTAGCTAATTCTTGACTACCCCACCCGCTTCTGCCCCTCTGCTCTCTGATTTGCTCACCTTGATAATAATTTTTCTGAGTTGTCAACCTTGATTACTCTTTTTGGTTTTCTGTGCCTTAAATATTGAGTCTGTTCTGGTATGGCTATGGTCTGAAGAAGTGGGTCTGTCCCACAAAATCTCATCACCTAATAAACTATTTTGTTAGTCTTTAAGGTGCTACTGGACTGCTTTTTTGTTTTGATAGTATATAGATTTGCATGGCTCTCTCTCTGCTCCTTTTCCATTTCGTTCCATACACATCCCATTGCCCTGGTTCCATCAAACCCTGACCTTCCTTTAAGTTTTGATAAGAGGAAGCTGCAAGTCAAATTTGATGATCCCAGCTCTTACCATTTAGGAGGAGTTCTTGAATGCATGAAGACAGATGGACATACAGACACACAAACTTTCTCAACTATACCATGGACAACTCACTCATGCCCCATGCTGCAGAGGAAGGTGAAACACACCCAGGGTCTCTGCTAATCTGACCTGGGGGAAAATTCATCCCAGACCCCAAAAATGGTGATCAGTTAGAGTCTGAAGATGTTGGCTGGATGAAACAGTTAGACCCTCAGGAAAAACTTCTCTGTAGTAACTCAGAGCCTCTCCATTTAGCATCCTAACTCCTGCCACGGTAAATACACTTCACAGGTGGTGTTAAAAAGATTTCTCCAGGACTCCCCAGTCATCTTATCCATGTTTGGATAAGCAGCAGCTCTCTGCATAGGCCAGAGGAGGAAAAGGATTTCTCTGAGGGGAGGAGGGCTTAACTCATCATATTTCAAAGACTTCTGATAATCTACAGCAATTTACTAGTGAAACCAGCTGGACTCCTTGCAGAATCAGTGAAGACCAACAGTAACATACAAACAACAAAAGCAGAGACAGACGTGAGCTACAAACTTGGGATCCACCTGTCCTGGAGCTGGGGAATTTGTTTAGACCAAGGATTCTGGGTCAGTCTGAATTGCTGAACAACTTCCTAGGGGTTAGGAGTTCCTCCCAGAACAATCCCTAGGAGAGAGGGTCTTGTAGTTCAGACACTGGACTTGATTCAAGACACCTGGATTCAATGTCCGGCTCTGCCACCGATGTCCCTGTGTGACCCTGGGAAAGTCACTTAGATGATGTCCACACTGCACTTCAGGCCTCTGCTCTCACTCAGATTTCAGCCCAAGACCCTTTTCCATCCACACACAAATTAGCTTGACCCAGGACAGCAAACATTCAGGATCGGAGTCTAAAGCCTCTGCTAATGTTGGGGGGAATCGGTGCCCATGTCCCACTGTGACTCGGGTCCAAGCCGTTATTTTGCAGTGTGGACACAGCTCACACCACAGCCTGGAGTCAGAAGGTTTGCGCAAAGCATTGTGGACTCGTTAGCATGGCTGTAAGACCCTGGCTCAGAAATTGCAAAGCCAGATTGACAAGGCAGTACAGAAGCTCAGACCTGTGTTTGGGAACACAAGCATACAGGTGTGATTCTGCAGACCCGGGCGTACAGTACAGGAGACAGACCCATGTGAGCTGAGGCGTAAGTGCCTTGCATGGGGCCTGTTGCACACTAAGCCTTTGTGTGAACCCTGCCACTCTGCACAAGAGCTTCCCTTGTGGTCCACCCCTATTTCCAAGCAGAGTAGATGTAAGTGCACAGCATTATGATCCACACAGACAGATGCCTCGGCCAGCTACTAACAAGGCTGCATTCACACAAGCCCTCAGAGTCCCAGGGGATGGCTGCACTAGAGCTAAGGAGCCCAGGCGGCCCTAGTCAGCTGACTGAGGCTGGTAGGGATATAAAACCTCAGCGCATACATACAGGCTCCTGCCTTGGTCCCTCCTCTGCAGGGCCCCCAAGCCTGAGCCGAACAAGTACACTGAAATGTAACAGCCCCCCAGCTGGAGCCCCACAAGCCTCAGTCAGCTGATTCGGGGCAGCTGTGCACCATACCTCACCACAGACATACCCTCTACTCCCCAGCTGGAGAGAGAAGACAACAGTTCCTGTGTGTTCCCACCTTGACCTCTCCAGGGTCTGCCTCTATGTGCACTTACCCCACCTAGAACCATGGGGCCTGATCTCCCCCAGGCGCCCCTGCTGCTCCTGTAACACAGACGGCGCAAGGCCCCTTGCTGACAGGCCTAACAGACTGCAGCTGGGGACTGCTGCTACCTTCCCCTTGTCTGGGGAGTGGAGAAGCCCCGCTACAGCTCTTTTAAACCCCAGCTCTTCAACTCTTGGCCTACAGCCACCTGCAGGCTGAGCAGTTCCACGATGTGGCTGGTAGCACCTAAGTTCCTGCAGCTCTGGGGGCGGTGTCCGGCCCTTTCCCCTAAGCCCAGCCCCTGCTTCCCCCTGCTCTGCCCATCGCACCCTTTCCCTGAAGCCCTCTCTCGGGGATCACCGCAGGGCCTGGAACGGGGCAGCAGCCAGGGCTGCTCCCCACACACTCACTCCCTGCAGCGGTGGGAGCTACAGGGAAGTGGAGTGACACACCAGCCTCTGCACCGGGCTGGGCTGGGAGATGGCAGAGCAGAAGCACCTGCTTTATTGTGCTTCCCCACAGCTCCTGCCACCACCGTGAGTGTGGGGGGGGGGGGGGGAACAACCCCTGCTGCTGGCCCCAGCCCACCCAGGGCCCCTAAGACTGAGTATGGGGGACTGTCTTGTCCATGGGACGGGTGGGGCGGCTGACATGGGGCCCCCCCAAAGCATGGGGCTTGGGGCAGCTACCTATGGATGGGACAGCTCTGCATACCTGCCCTGGGCCACAGGGACATGCCAGCAACCCCCTCCATCACCCCTGCCCCCTGGTGCCCTGCTAGAAGGGGTGCCTGGAGGAGGATCTGAGGACTGGCACTGGCCCTAAGGTAAAGTGAATTCAAGTGGAGACCCGCTTTTAACAAAGCCTTCCAAGTAACCTCAGCAGCTGCTGCCAAAAATGTACCTTCTCTCCATGAGGGGGCCCCCTGGGCCCAGAAAGGATGACAATGTCTGTCTGCACCCCGCGTGCCTCAGGCCCTGCAGAAGCCAAGGGAGTCACAAGGATCCCCTGAGACTTCCCCATGACAGGTGGAAGAATTTCACTTCCCCAGGCAGTGGAGAAGCTTGTTTTTGATTGCAACAACCTCTCACATGGCCACTCATTTTGTTCACTCCCCCACGACCCAAACACACAGCCCCAGTGCTATTGTAACTGCAGTAACAGCACCTGGGTGTGAGACATCACCAAGAACCTAGGACGTCATGAGTGTAGCAACTCCATAGCCGCCCCAGGGCTCGCACTAGGCACCAGCTACAGGTGCAAGGCACCTGGGCACTCCGCATTCTTGCATAAGGTCTCTCTCCATCTTGCAGCCTTCTCCTGTGCAAGCCTCGTACTTGCTTTGACGGGAATTATCCTTGCGTAAGAACTACAGGATGCAGCCCTTAATTGCTCACTGGCTGTGTTCTTAGCCAGCTGGGCAGCCCCTGGAGGACTGTTCACAAGGCCCTAGAAGACTGGTAAAACCAGCTCTGCACAGCGAGACAATGCTGAGCTCACCTGACAAGGCCCCCCTACGCAGGGCGTGGCCGCCAGAGGATTTCTTGGGGCAAGAAGCTGCTGTTGAAGGCTGTGGAGGGTGATTTTTAAGCGTTCCTCTCAGCCCTACAAGCGAGAGGGCAGGGGACAGAGCAGCAGAAAAAAGCTTTCAAGCAGCCGAGAGAAGGAAGGCCAAAGGATATGGGTAACAGAGCCTGCTGTGTCCTGCATCCAGCCCTCTGACTGGACCCTTAAGAAGCGATTAATGTGGGGCCACGAAGGCCTCGTTATCACTGCTCAGGAAGGTGCATGCTTTACCGGCGGTAGCTAACGCCCGGAAGCCACCTCCAGGTGGAACCACATGGAGACCAATGGGGTAAGGAGACAGGGTGGCTTTATACCCCTGCAGGGGGCTGACCCCACATAGTCACCCTAGAGGAGAACTAAAGCACCTTGTCTCCAACTGGGGCTGGGGCCAGCAGCCTGCGGCTGTTTGAGGAGTCACTCCGTTGGTTTAAAGGGGGGGGGGGGGTCCGGCCGCTAAACCAACTGAATGTAGTTCTATTATTACAGCCGTGACAGGGCAGGGAGCTGCAGAGGAGTCAGCGGCGGCAGCGTCCGGAGCTGCAATGATTCCATCAGAGACACAGGAGAGAGCGGAACTTGAGGGGGCCATTCTACGTCCTCCCTCCTGCATCCACCTGCATCTTCCATGTTGGCCGAGCTCCCTCCCTGCACCCGGTGCAGCTCAGCGGGTCTGGAGACCCAGCGTGGGGGAGAAGGTGGAACAGGTGTGGGGGGAGGAAGGAGGAATCGGTCCCTCTTCCTGCCTCTGTCACTGGCAACAAACGCCCCCCAACTCCGCAGGCAGGGAGGAGGCAGGGCACACTGGCTGCTGCCTGACGGGCCGGCAGGGAGCTGGTGCTGGGTTTTATGCTGAGCAGCTGCTGCGTCTGAGTGTCGCTGCTCCTGGGATTGTAGGAACTGGAGCTACCTCGAACCAGCAGCAGCGTCCGTTCCTGGGACGCCAAGTGGGGCCGGCACTTCGGCTCCAGCTGGCAGAACAGGTGGCACATTGAACGCCACCTGGAGAGAACTTGCTGCCTGGTTCCTCCTCCTCAGCAGGGGGAGTTAATGCGAACATTGCTCTTTCCAGCTTAAGAGCATGTCCCCGGGGGCAGAATTTTCCTTGTCCTCCTTTGCACTCCAGTCCAGGAGTGAAAGTAACTTAAACCGTCTTACTGGTACAAATCATTGTGTGCACACTGGTCTTAAACTAGGGGTTACAAAAAGTACAGTGTGGCATTGTTTAGGAAGTGCTGTCTCATATTCACATGCATTGCGGCTCTTGAGGTACTGACTTTGTAATCAAATTTGAAAAAGACAATGGCTCCTCTCACTAATTTGGGTGCAGACCCCTGCCTGGAGCATGCACCTGACTCAACAGCTGAGACAAAGCCACATATTAGGGTGTCTTAATCACAGTCGGCTGTCATTGCATTACATTGTTATGATACTGCTAGCTCTTCTGCAGTGCTTTCTGTCCATTGGTCTCAGTGCAACAAAGACGGTGTACATCATTATCCCTATTGTACAGATGGAGAAATTGAGGCAGTAGGTGGTCAAGTGACTCAACTCAGATCACCCAGTGAGCCATTCGCAGAGCTGGGACTAGCACCCAGCTCTCCTGTGTCCCAGTCCAGTGCTCCATCCACTACGCCGTACTGCCTCCAACAGGGCAGTTGTTAAGGTTTTCAGGTCCTTACTGGTGTGTGCCTGAGAATGGCTGGATTGCTCTTGAGTGAACCTCTAAATGTCTTGGGTTTATAGCATGTGGCTTGGGAACAACAACTCTGCAATGTTTATTCGCCCTGCAGCGACTGATGCACACATCTGAAGGTAATCTTTCTTCTGGGAATCCAGGCAGCTACAATCTACATGGGCCTCTCAAGTAACAAAAGGAAACCCCTTGCTCTGTTCATCAGCTGGAGACCACAAATGCCTGGATCTCTCCCTGGACCCCACAAAGGAGAAGGAAATCAATGTTGTCTCCTGGCCTGGTTAATCAAATACTGGACCAGAGCATCAGGAGGCTTAGGATACAGCTGTAATCCACAAAAGGTCGACCCTGCCGTAGTCCATCTTCCAGAGTTCGATTTGACAAACTAAACTGAATTTACAGGGCAGCCCCATTGACCGTGGAACTCCTGCCCCCACTATCTGTAAGGGAAGTTGACAGGAGCGTAAGTTCCCATCAACCTCCCTTAGTGGAGACAGTGCAGAAGCCTGAATTAAGGTACGCAGACTCTAGCCATGTAATTAACATAGCTGAAATTGCACCCCTCCATTCAACCTTCCCCCATAATGCAGGCCTGCCCTTTGCAAAGAAATAGGTGTCGAGTTACACCGCGTGGAATGATTAGAAGAAGCAGGATATAATTATATGGTGGGATAGTAAATAATCCAAGTAATAAAAATTCACCACCTCTGGGCGTATCTGGATAGGAAAAGACTTGCCATTGCATGATGCTTTCGAGGGGAAAAAAAAAAAAAAGCCAGTGTACCATATATGTTATTTTTGCTGTGTCTCTCCGTCTGCCCAGGCAAGGTTCTACCATGTCCCCCCACCCCAGCACTGTGCTGGCCCCAGCCCCTCCCCCATCCTGCACCGGGTCCAGCCCAGCCTGCTAATGGACCCCTACACACACACTGTACCAGCCACTCTCCCACAGCCAGCATGGGGCCTGACCCAGCCCCATGACAGAGCTCACCCCTGCAGCCCCATGCCAGCCCCTCCCCAACCCAGCACAGAGCCTGGCTCAGCCCCCTCCAACAGAACCACCTCCCCCCGTACTGTGCCAACCCCAGCCCCTCCCCCAGCCAGCATGGGGCCTAGCCCAGCCCCCAACGGAGCCCCTCCCCCAGTCCATTTGGATGCGTGTTACAACAAGTTTCTGTCTACAACTTTCTTCCAGCCCAATTTCTGCTTGCAAGCCTCGGAGCTGCAGCAGGGCTTCTAGTTGTTATAACGAACCATCTATACAGTAAAATATACACATCATGCTTGCTCCAGAGTCGAGCAAGGGCCCAGTCTGATTTCCACTGAAGATAACCAAGTTGGGTCAGGTCAACAAACAGGTCCCATGCCCCAATCACGCCTATGGTCAGGATGACTAAGCCTGGCAAAGGTATCTTGGCTGGCTGAGTCCCTAGCCCTAAGGGCACAGGCTCACCAGCCTCAGCAGTCCCAAGACAAGTACCGCGATTTTCTTAACAGCAGCAGTTAAATAAAAACTAGAATGCAAGTGTCAATCTGCATTGTGAGGAGCAGGGCTGGGAAAGGATCAGGCAAAGACACAGAACAGTCTCTTCCCAATAGAGAAAATCTTTCTTATGGGGGCAGGTGGAAGAAAAACCCTCCTGAAAGAGAAAAGAAAAGGTGTGAGAGGGGAGGAAATGGCAAGATGAGAAGCATGAGCGTAATAATTCCCCTTTCCATTGTACTTCATGGGAGTCACCCATATCCTGAGGCTGGAGAATCAGGCTTATTGTTTAACTCAGTGACTCTGTTCCAGCTGAGGTTTGTGTTAGATTTCGCACAGGGTCAATGGTCCCAGCTACACACATAGCAACGAGATGAATCAGAAGATGAAGGGCAGGAAAGGGCTAACTTGGCTGCAGGAGGAAGGGAGGGACGGACTGGGCACACACAGCCTCATCAAGTGCAAATCAAGGTAGCCGCGAGGAACTTAACAGAGCAGCACCCGTGCCCTGCTGGTGCAAGCCGGGCCCATAGTCTCTAACCAGTGAGAGATGCCTGAGTCCCACTGCTGCATCCATGCACTCCCCAGGCCACTGAGGCTGTGTCTACACAGGAAAATGTGAGGCTGAGACAGGTCAGCAGACTCAGTCTTGTGGGGCTTCTGTTCTGGGGCTGAGAAAACGCATATGCAGGTTGAACCTCTCCAATTTGGAAGTCTCTCCTCCGGCCAACTCCATAATCCAGTATGATTTTAGTTAGCCAGACAACCACTTTTCCTGGGTGTGGCACATTTCCCGTGGTCCCAAAAAGTTTGTTTCCAGCCACCAGTCCTGGCTCTCTGCGTTCTGTGCTGTTACTTAGCAGTAACTCACCTCTAAATGTCTTCTAACAGCCCAGCAAGCAGCGTGAGCATGTGATCAGAGACTGTAATGGTAACTAACTCTGGCCACTGGTGTAAGTTAAGGTTGCACTCAAGAGTCTGGGAAGGAGGAGCTGAACATTCTTGTAGGGCCTGACCTAATGCCTGGGAATCTATCGATCAGCCTCTTAATGAGGGGAGGTTTTGCTTTTGATGGTCTAGTCTAGGTGTTTTTTTGCTGTTTTACAAAAGGTAAAATCAAAGCCATCCGTATGGCAGCCAAGGTGTTTGCACATCCACAGGATGTTAGAAGTGAAATTGTATTTCCCCACTGCAACCTCAATGCTCTATGCCTTGAGCAGAAAGCTCTCCCTTCCCTTAACAGGACATGCTGACCTTTACGCTCAGAAAAATGTGACTTTCGTTCCCTTTACAGACATATGGGGTCTCCTCCTAGATTGCTTCATGCAGGTACAGGCAGGAACATAGGACCAGCAGCAGGAACATGGGAGATCAGGGTTGACTCCCTGCTCTTCCACGAACTCCCTGTGACCTTGGGCACATCACCTAGCCTGTTTTTGCCACAACTCCCCATCTAACAGCACTTTCATAACCTCAGACAGGTTTGGGGAGAATGGATGCATTAAAATATTGTGGGGAACTTGTATCCAGCAGTAACGGAAGCCATATAAGTACTTTGGATAGCCGGGCAGTTCAGGGACTCCATATTCAGGAGAAAAGCTGGGGAAATGGGGTGGGGAGGCTATTGCTAGCACAATGCAGTCCAGGCCCAGGGCTTCTAGTTGCTATTGCAATACAAATATAAACAAAGGCAGCGTAGCAGCCTGCTGATTGGTCTGTGGGAATTTTCACTTCCTCACCCAAGTTACTCAAATGGCCTCAACAACCAGACAAGTAAGAGTTACTTAAGAACAACCCAGCCCTGTATCTTCAGCTTCACCTCTCCCAGAGAGGAGCAGGCTGGACCAACAGCACAAATTTCAAAAATCATCCAGTGTATGCATGTAAGAATAACTATTACCCTAGACATCATGCAAACAAGCAGCGCAAATGTAACATGTGCATAGCTAGAGAGCACCCATGTAACACACCTTTGGGTATGCAAACATGCACATACATACGTCTGCTCTCTACATCATATCTTTATAACTGCTCAACCTTGTGTCACAGACCCTATACTGCTGACAGCTAATGGAGATTCTCCTTTATTTCAGGTGAGAGCTACAAAGCACATCAAGCACACCCCTTCCATGGAAAAATCCTACAAGGTGCGGAGAGTAATAATCTCACTGGTTGGAGGGGCCCTTAGCAGGAATCAAACCCTGGTCTTCAGCTTCAAAACACATATTTCTACAACTGAAGCAGAAGGACTAACTACATTTGCTGTGAACAGCAGCCGGTGGCCTTTCTCTGTGGCTCTGCCACACAGCAGGACACAACACACACACCTGACCTTCCATTATGACTGCCAGGCTCTAGCCCTGCACTCACAGAAGGGAGCATCATCTGTGCACCTGGTTTCAGAGGGAGTAAGCTGCTGGCTAGAGAGAGGCTGCCTTGTGCTGACTCAAGCCCAGTCAGCCACAAGGAAGACTGCTCTGCTAAGGAGCACCAGCTCCTCCTGAAATCACTACTGGTTACACAACAACCCAATCAGTCTGCTGGTACTACCTACCAGAGAGAGCACCAGCTCAGCCATATGGCCTGCACACAAACTCACCCTTCCTCAGGAACATGCACCCTTTCAGAGCGGTTAGGCATCCAGACGAAAGGCTTCAGCACGGCACTGTTTCTGTCCTGCCTGCTGCTCCAGCCAGAGGGACGCAGCAAGAAAAACAGCCTGAGAATTTAATAGGAATTATCCTGCACAGTGCCCTGCTTTGGCCTGTTTCATGTCTGATTATTCATCCCAACATCCTGCTTCCCTTCCTGCCAAGGCTCAGAACACTGAGGAGCAAATACAACTCCACTTCCATTAATCAGAGGGCCAAACCGGCAAGTCACACACATGCCTCTAGGCCATGCACAACAGGTAAAGGAAGTGCGTGCGTGTGTGTGTGCGCGAGAGAGAGAGAGAGAGAGTGAGTGTGCATGCACGCGTGAGAGAGAGAGAGAGAGATCGCCACCAGAGCAAGCAGTGGGAGAAGTCTAGAGGAGGCTTCCTCTGCTACAAGTTTCCTTCTGGCTCAGCTCACTAGCAACGGCAGGGTGCAGTTGGGTCTTGCAGCAGCTGCTGGCATTTTAACTACCAGGAGCCTGACTTGTAGAGGGGTCAGGCACCTGCAGTTCCCACTGACTTCAGCTGGAGGTCTGGGTGTTCAGCACCTAAGTCACCATGGTCAATAACAGTGGGGTCAGTGCCTGCTGGTGTCTGATGCCTCTCTCACTATTTCCTTCCTTCTTTCCCTGTCCAGTGCAAAGTGGCTTAGTTTCTGTAGACTACCTCTGCAACAATCTACTATATCATCTGCCCATTCTCTGTGGGGTCTGCCTCTCCTATTCGAGCCAGCCATTATGCCAAATACCAGGGTCTTGATTTTTCGTTCGTCATTCATTCTGCAAATATGCCTGAATAGTTGTAGCTTCCGTTTTATAACCTTCTCCAGCAAGTTCTCTTTCGGCTGTATCTTCCTATATAATTCCTCATTGGTGACCTTCTGCATCCATCCTATTCTCAGAATCATAACTCCTTTCGAATGCCAATATTCTTCTTTTTCAATCTTTCGTTATCACCTGCCTCGCAGCCGTACAACGTGCTGCTGAATACACACATTTTCAAGACACCCAGATTCATTCTTAAGCTAATTGCTTTGCTTTTCCAGATCTTATCCATCGCCTTCAAACTCGCTCTTGCTTTCGCTATTCTAGTTACTATTTCCTTCTTACAGTCTAGATCATACGTTATGTTGCTCCCCAGACACGTGAACATCTCTACATTTTCTAGTTCAATACCATCGACACTGATCTTCCTTCCTATTTCCTTATCTCCAAACACCATAGTTTTTACCCCGGGCAGGGCAGGCAGCAGCGGTGGTACCCAATATTCCCCAACAGGGCAGTGCATGGGAGAGGCAGCCATCTCTGGATGAGTGTCTATATCAGGCTTTTACATGGGTGGGTTAAGAACAGCTGGGGCCCTGGGACAACACAGTCACAAGACCTCCCCATACTAAAATATTACTATTTATGCTTTAAAATCTATTCATGCTTATTATTACTCATGACGTACAACAAAATTACACAAATTAACTTCAAAATAAGAACAATGTGACACATTTCTTTCGTGCCAGTACAAACTGTTTATACAGAATGGAGATATGGAGCTTTGGGGCCCCTCATGCCTGGGGACTCTGGTGCAACTGTCCCTTTAGCCTTATATTAATCCGTCACTGGGCTTTTTTTTTTTTTTTTTTGCCAAAAACGTCCCACATTGGGAGCTGCATGACTGCTCCACTGCTGGCAAGAATGCAGGTGCCACTAGCGACAGGGGCACCTACACAGCAAAAAAACAACTCACAGCAGCAAATCTCAGCAGTGGGTCAACTCACTTGGCTAAAACTAGCAGTGCTCCAGCCCAGAAACCTGAGCAAAGAGGAAAGGTTTTGGAGCCTGGGCTGCAGCCTGACGCCACATGTCTGTGCTGTAGGACTCCCTGCCATGCACAGTGCTGCTTTTGCTGTATAGATGTCCCCATAACACCCCAGCTCTTATTCTGCAATGCACTTAAACATGTGCTTAACTTACCCCACACACACACTCCCCTGCAGCCACATCCCCTCCCAGGCAGGCAGGCAGGCAGGCACCACCCCCCCACACCCCTGCAGCCACATGCCCTCCTAGGCAGGCAGGTACCCCCTACACACACTCTCTCTCTCTCTCCCCTGCAGCCACGTCTGCTCTCAGGCAGGCAGGTGCCCCGCTACACACTAGGTGTGCCTGGCTGATGCCGCCTGGAGGTAGTTGAGTTGTTTAAATGTGGCAAATGCTCTGACAGACTGCAGCAAGGCACGTGGGTGAAACCTTTGTACAGTGCAAACAGTGGCAATGCCCCTTACTCCAAGCACTCCTGTTCTGCCCTAAGTCTCATGGCTCAGAGCTAAAGTGAAATGACCTGCATGCTTCCAGGGGAGTTCAAGCAAAGCCCCTAACCTAGTCCTGGCCTCCCCTAGCCCTGAGAGACAGCAGAAAGCCTCTGCTCCTCCCCAGGGCTGCTGCAGCCTGACAGGCAGAGAGTCCTGTGCAGATACCAAACTCGTACCCATATCTGTATTGGCACAAATGAACCTGGGAGATCCATGCCCAGGGCCATGAAGCAGACACCCACAGAAGGGCATGGCTCTGCTGAGAGGATCTCTGCATGCTGAGGACCCCATGGGAGCAGAGCTGAGGCCCCACAGCCAGCAACAGAGCAGATCCCTAATGGTCCCCTCCCCACATGGGGCCAGGCAGGCACCAGACTGGGCATTCCCCTAATCCTCTGCCTGGAGCACTGGCACTTTGGGGGGTACCCCTGCCCAAGGCAGCCATATCCCCTCCCAGGCAGGCAAGTGTCCCTCTATACACACACACACACACACTGCCCTGCAGCCACATCCCCTCCCAGGCAGGCAGCTACCCCCCTTCACTCTCTCACACACACACACACACACACACTGCAAACCCACTGGCTCCCGCTCCACTCCTGGCTGCACCCCCTCCGGGCCACTTCCCCCCTGCAGCGCACACCCAGCGCACGGCCCGGGCCGGCCCAGCCCAGCCCAGCCCGTACCCAGCCCTGCAGCCACCCTGCGCGGCGCCTCTCACCCACCTGCTGGGCTCGCCCCGAGAGCGGCTCCTTCGGCAGCACCGCGGCCAGACGCTCCCTGTGCTCTCTCGCCGCGGCGCACCGCCCGCCCAGAGCAGCGCCGCCCGGCCTCCACGGGGAGGAGCTGCCAAGGGGCGGGGAGGCGGCGTGCGCCTGCGCTGGCTCTGCCCTGGGAGGGAGCCTGGCCTGGCTGGCTCTGCCGGGGGTCGGGTGTTGCAGCCCCTCGTGGCGGCTCAATGCGACACAGGGACCCTCCGGGGGGACTGGACTCAGAGGCTGTGGTGGGATCCCACAGGGTCTGTCCCGCGTTCATTACTGTCTTGGGTAAGGCAGTGGGCAGTGCACGTGTAAACTCTGCCAGTGGCCCCCACGTGGAAGGGGCCACAGAGCTGTGGCGGGGGAGGAGCACAGCTCTAAATGGTTTGGCGGGAAGAGGCAATTCAGGGACGGCAAGTGACACGTGCGGCTGTCTGGAGGGGAAACAATCACGATGAACCATTACAGGAGGGGGAATAACTGGTGAGATGGTAGCACAGCTAACGGGGGGGCGGGGGGAGCATCACGATGTGAACTTAGTTGAAAGACTAGTTAATATCCTAGGACAGGGCACAGCAGCCCCCAGCAAGGGCACTAGGAGTGACACCGGAGCCGTTTTTCATTGGCAGGCCAGGTGGGAGCTCAGATCCGCTCCTCCTCCCCAGTGCAGCCGGAAACGGGCTCCAAGCCATGCTGTCTGTGGGTTGACAAAAGACCAGCCAATGCACTCTGGGCGGTCTCTCGCTGACGAGCAGGACGTCTTCATGTCATCCTATTTGTGACTCCGTTGATGGCTGATCAGCCCAATTCTGGAGCTGCAGATCTTATCACAGAAGCAGCAGGTATTAGTAGCTGGTGCAGGGGCTCAGTGCAGTTTTTGACACTTTTTCTTCTCTGCCTCTCCTCTACTGCACTGGGGAGGGACATCTCAAATTACACCCCCCCTCACGGATTACCACTCTCTACTGGGAACAGTCATGGGAAAGGGTCTCCCTAGTGCCAATAGTCCCAGCTAATGCTACTAACCACCACCTAAATGGTGAAACTCTGCATCTTAATTTATTAATGAAACTGTTGTCAGTGGGACTATCAGTGACTTTAAAAAGTATCACCGGCACTTAGACTGTATGTAGAAGTCAACGGTCAAATTTTGGCTCTCTGCCTGGCAAAGGATGCTGACCCCTGCACTAAGGTATATTAATAGGGGTGTGGCACGTAAGAAGCAGGAGTTATGTTCTGCTCTGCACAGGTGAGACCTCCCAGGCATCACCGTTTAGAAAGGATGTGGATAAATTGGAAAGACATTTAGGGAAAGCAACAAAAATGAAACCCTGATTTACAAGTCAAAGTGAAATTGGGCACTTTTCACCTGGAGAGAAGATGACAGAGGACGTTGTAACAAGTCTTCATATACATTATGGGACACAGAAAAGGACAGTGGTCAGTTCTGCATGTCCCCGAATTTTAGCTTAGATATTCGGAAAAACTTTCTAACTCTCAGGGTAGTTGAGGTTCGCCCTGAGATTCCAAGGGAGGCTGTGGAATGCCCATCAATAGAGGTTTTTAAGCAGAAGTGGGACAAACAGGGATGTCAGCGGTTCCCATTTTGACAATTCAGGAAAACCTTGTGACCTGAGGTAATTCAAAATTGGAAGAGGGACAGAGGAAGATCTTTCCTGGGGAAAACTTACCCCCTCACGCTCAGCTTAAACCCCTCTCAGCCCCAAAACACCCCCATCCCCCAGCTCTAACTCTCCTCGGCTTAGGGTGACCATATCTCCCTGCCCTAAATATGGTACAGGGAGATATGCAGTGGGGGGCTCCTCCCGGCTTCACCAAGCCCCGGGAAGCTGGTGCTCCCCCTGCCCCCAGTTCCGGGGAAGCGGCAGGGAAGTTGGTGCTCCCTGCCCCAGTCCAGCCCCCAAGGGCCTAAATACAGGACAATTCGTCCTTTTTAAAAAATAAGTCAGGATGCCTTTTTGCATCCCAAATATGAGACCATCCTACCTAATACGAGATGGATGATCACCCTATCTCAGCCCCAAAATGCCCCCTGCCCCACAGATTAAACCCCTCTCGGCCCCCGCACCCCCTCAGGTTTAAACCCCTTTCAGCTAGGGTTGCCAGATTTTTGGAAAACTTATGTGGGACAGGCAGCCCCACCCGCAGGATCCCGAGCCAGGGCTGCTTGTCCCACATAAGATTTCCATAAACGGGCTGGTGCAGGGCTCCTGGCAGCTCTGCAGCTGGGAGCCAGCTGGGGCCTGGAGATCTGGCCAGCAGCAGGAACCCATGCTGGGGTGGGAGGAACCCCCAAAGCTCCGCAGCTTGAACCCAGTGGGGGCGCTTAGCCCTGTCTGGCAGCACCAGCTGTAGGATCCAGGTGCGGGTGGGGCAGGGAACCCCACAGCAGTGAGGTGGGTGCTCCATCCCTAGAGGTTTTTTAGTCCCAGCTTGACATAGTCCTGGCTGGGTGACTTAGTTGGGGTGATCCTGCTTTAGGCAGGGGTCTGGACTCAGTGACCTCCTAAGGTCCCTTCCAGCCCTAGGATTCTGTGAGTCTATAATTCTATGACTGGCTCTCAGCCCCTTCTGCCCCCCATCCACAGGCTTAAACCTGTCTTAGCCACCCCGCACTACCTCAGGGGAGTTCCAAGCTGCCGCTGCTGACCCCCGCTGCTCCTTCGTTGGGCCGCCTCCTCTGCCCGGCTCCCCCAGCCCTCTTACCCCTTCCCCCATTTGCAGAGGGGCAGTTCCCTGCCCTGCAGGCTTAAATGGGATTCCGTTTAATTGGTTTTGGGGTGGGGGGGATCCCTCCTGCCAGCTGTTAAACCAATTAAATTGAGTTCCATTTCAACACCACAGGGCAGAGACTGGAAGCCAAGTGGCTGCAAATAACTCCTTAAGAGCCCAGCTGGAGACCCTGAGACAGTCCAATGGCGACCCATGTTTGAGTCCTAACCCATAGGTTGGGAACCCCTAGGTTTACTTAGTCTTGTCTCCTCACCAGGGACTGGAGTTCATGACTTCTTGAGGTCCTGGCAGCCCTTCCTCTGTATGAAAAGCACGCCCAGGAGCATAGGGCAGTCTCTACAGGACACACAGAAGAGGGAAACCCAAAACACCATATAAAACCAGGATCACAGCAGAAGGGGATCCAGCACATAGGTCAAGACTGCAAACTCCCATCAGGGATTCACTGGCAGTGGAAAGATGCTTTTTTGCCTTGGTATTATGGGAGCACCTGCAGGCCCCAACTGGCTTTGTGCTGCAGAGACAGGTACTACGTGCCACACCCTGCCCCAAGAATTTACAATCTAAACAGGCAAACCCAGCGAAGTGTGGGAGGCAGGAAAGATGGTTACAGCTGGGGAATAGAAACAGAGACTAAATTACTTGCCCAGAGAACCCAAAATTGATCCCAGCCCACTGTTAACAGCCACAAGACCAACTTTCCTCACACAAGGAGTTTGCAAATAAACCGACACTAACAATCTCTCCAGTCGTGTAGGGCTGTTTGCTCAGGCAGACCAGCCTTGAACTGCTAATCTGAGAATGGGCAGCCCGAAAAAACAAACATACCCCACTGGTCGGGTATATGGAGTACAACTAGTGATGATTCAAAACACCCAGCAAAACACATCCACTCACCGCCGGACAGAGCAGTGCTAAGAGTACCCTGTAAGGCTGTAAGTGTTGTAATAGATGTAGGAGGCAGCGCCTGGAGTACAAAGTCTGAGGCTTGAGCCAGAGGCTGTGAAGTCAGCCAGGTCAGACCACATATTAAAGCAAATGTGTACAAATTCACCCCCCCAGTGCATGACCTTGATAAAGTTGTTGCTATGGTATTAGGCACTAGATATTGACATAATTATAGTCCAGCTAGTACAGTTAGGTCCCTATCTAATACAAGATTTGATGGCTTGACAAAAACAGCATATAGGGATGTTTTATCCAAGAGATCAGGAACAAGGGGAAATAAAAAGAGCGGTCATGAAACACTTGGGTAGTACGTAAGCTGTTTGTCCCCGTCTGTCGCAGTCTATGAATGTCGGGGTACCTGGCCTTAACCCTCTGTTCAGCGCTGAGTCCTGTTGTTGACTGAGCTGAGTCCATTGTAAGAAGCACACATGTATTAGTGTGCCTGTAGAGTCAGGGAACTAGGCCTGTGTGTCATTGACAATAAAATTGGCTGAGTGCCTTTGCCATCAAATTGAGTCTGTGGTCTTTCTTTAGGAGTAGTGTTGAGGACTGCTGGGCAAGCAGGCTGCCTTGTTAGTAGTAATAGCATTGGTGATCTCAGGACACACACTGGGCAGTGTGAACAGCCCTCCGGAGAGGCAAGAACATTTCAGCTCTCAACATTTAATAACCTTGGGCGAATGATTCCAGGTCCTGAAATTGACCAGGGAGCCCCTGAATGCCAGGTCTAGGGCTTGCAGTACAACCCCGAAAATCTGAAACAGGCAGCAAATCTACCAACAGAAGCCTCATGCCAGACAATGGGTTCCCACTTCATAAGCTGTAAGACTGAGCCTTAGAGTGGAGTTTCTAGCCCCAGTAGCTATACTAAATGGATTCCAGCTACAGCCCTAAGAATCAGAGAAAACCCAGTTTAGGACACCTATTAAAAGTAACTCCATAAACAACATTATACCAGAGGCAATGGAGTCTACAAGACAGGTCACTGGACTGACTCTGCAGGCTGGGTTCTAATCATAGCTGGGCCACTGACCTTGGACAAGTCACTGTTGCTCTGTGCCTCAGTTTCACCATTGATAAAATGGAGATGATGATATCAACCTCCCATAGTGTTTGACAGCTGCTACTGAATAGCATGGTATAAATGCTATTTATTAGTCTAAATGACGAATTATCATAATAAAGCATCAGTCATGAATGAGACTGGATCTTGGCCAGAGCAGGACTGTTCCCAAAGACATGCTGTGAGGAACTGGCTACCACTGCCCTCCGCTGGATAGAGGTGGATGGTTTCCTCTGTGTCATGAGGTAACAATCTCCATTAGCTGGTAGCAGTGTAGGACAGTGGTGCCCAAACTTTTCGGCATCATGCCCCGCTTTTGATATTTAGAAACCCTCACACCCCCCTGCCTCTTTACGATTGTGCAACCCCCAATAACAAAAAATCAATTTGTAATTTAAAATAAACACAAAAACTTGATATAAAATGTTATTTAAAATTAAAAATAAGCACAAATAATTTTTCTTGTCCCTTGCGGGTGCCTGAGCCCTGTACCAGCCGCTAGGGTGCCTGCACGAGCCGCCCGGGCTGCCTGCACCAGCCGCCCAAGCCCTGTGCTGCCAGAGCCAGCCGCCCGCGGTGACGGAGCCCCGCACTGCCAGGGCCGGCTGCCCGCCTGCTGCCAGCCACCTGAGCCCTGCGCTGCTGGGACCAGCCACCCGCCCAGCAGCCATTGGGGCCAGCCAACTGCCCGCCGGCCACCTGATCCCTGCACTGCCAGGGCCAGCTGTCTACCAGCTGCCTGAGCCCTGTGAGCTGCAGCCAGCTGCCCATCTGCCAGAGCCCAATCCCCATGCTGCCAGGGCCAACCTCTCTCCAACCAGCTACTCCAGCTGCCCGCCTGAGCCGTGGGGCAGCTGTCCGTCTGCCAGCCCAAGCCCTGCAATGCTGGGGCCAGCTGGCTTAGCCCACGAGCCCTGCTAGCCGCCCGCCTGAGCCCCTGCTCTGCCCTCCCCAAAAGCCAGGCACCACCAGCCCCCCACTTTTACCCCATCTCCATCCCCCTCCCCCAAGCCAGGCACCCCCCAATCGAGCCCCATCCTCACCCTCTGACAACTCACACTCACTCACCTTTGCAGGAGGCAGCTAGCTTCACGTGGGGCTTCGCCGGCTGCCTGCTTTTTATAGCAGCTGCGCTGGATCACCCACGTAAAATGGCAGGGGCTGAGAGCCAGAAGCAATGGCTGGCTCTTTCTTGGGGTGGGAGGAGTGATGGGGGGGTTTCCTTACTTACCCCCCCCCCCCGCAATTTCTTCACTTGACCCCCAGTTTGGGAAACCATCGCACAGGACCCGAGATGTATCCAAAGCGAAATCTTTGCAATAATGGTGAGTGAAGAACCCAGATCTTTCTGTTCCAAAGAGCCCGAGGGCACCGCACAGCAACAACACAGGCGTCGCTGGACATTTTGCTTCTGATTTAAGTGGCTGTAGGAGTCAGTCATTATCTCGCCTTGTCCATGCTAGTTTTAAAGCTGGTGAGCAATGGGGGCCTCTCTCTTTCCACAGGAGGCTGCCCCCCTGGCAGAACGGCTTGGAAAGTAGGCTATGCTCTTGTCAGTCGTCTCTTGCCCTCTGTCTCCTCCCGCCCACTGGCAAACACACCGCAGTTTTGTTCTGAAATTTCAAGGCTTTGGTTTTTAGGCTGTTTTCCTTTTCTGAGGACTAGTCCCTGTCAAGAAATCCTGTCAGAAAAGCCCCTGACAGGGTTTCAAGATGCCCCCAGCCTCTGTTGTATTGCAGGGTCTCCTTGGTGACAGGTCATGCTCGATACATCAACAAAGCACAAAGTTTTACCCCAGAAATCGATTTTAACTTGAAATCAATACATAGCCATCCATTTAATCTGAGGGGGTAACTTTTGGCGGGAAAAGACTTCTGGAAAAATCTGAAGTCTCCGGACCTGTCAGGGGTAGTTTTCTGTCAGGTCCGCACCCAGCCCCCGGACTCATGAATAATTCATGAGCTGGGTGTATAAAAGAAGGCTGCTCACCACAGGCGGGGACCTTGGGGACGGCCCTGTCTTAGGACTTGGACCAGTCCCTTTTGGTAGCCCCTCTGGGTGAAGCAGCTGAAAAATCACTTCGCACCATCCTGACGCAGAGCGCGCCACTGGACAGACAAGTGGCACGGGGGGGACCAGGATCGCCGCACCAGGCGTCATCTGCAGCTCGCAGCCATAACATTGTGGCAAAGCCCAGCAGTGACGGCGGTATACCACAGCACCTGACACCGCTCCCCGGCAAAGCCGGCCCTCGCTCCAAAGAGACTTCTTTACCGGACTGGACAACTCATCAACTAAGCAGCTGTGAGCTGAGGCTACAAAAGAAAGGCCGCTCCAGCTGCTGTTTCCTTCCAATATTGATTCTCTCTTTCTCTTTACTCCTATTCACAGTTACTGATATTACTGTTAATTATTGTTAATTATTACTGTTGTTATTGTTAAGTATTAGGTATAGTATTATTATTAGAAGTTTATTGTTTAGTGTCTCTTAAAGACCTTTTATTGCAGTTGATTTAGTACAATTATAGATACTTACAAATTTGTTGTAAATTACTATTGGTGTCAGGGATTAGCAACCCCCTGGGCTGAACACTTATAAATAAGGGGTGCAAGGAAGCTGTAGCTCTGCCCCCCTTTAGGTAAACGCAGGGGGTAGCAGGGCCCCCAAGCACATTATACTTGAATACAGTATCATACTGTCTTATTTTTGGGTCCCTGGGGAGCAGTGCCCCCAGTAGACCTAATTGGCAGCAGGGGTTGTTGCTCAGTTTAACACCCTGTCGGTCTTTAATACTTTTGCAGGCAAGGCATGGGAATGGCAATTGGATTCATCTTTTATGTAAGTAAATGTAACTAACTGGATTAACTGTAACCCAAAGGGTTTTTTGGTGAACACTTACAATAAACTTCCACTTTGTTTTTTGCAACAATTAATTACTCTTAGCCTCCATTTTCTCTGGGCCATACAGGGAACTGCAGTGACCTAACACCAGGGGACGCCCTCTAAGGAACTTTATTAGCTACTGCTGACACCTGTGTTTCTTTTAACCTGACCATCATGCTAAATTGCCCCTGGGCCTTTTTGATTCAATCAGGCATCTCTGTGTTTCATCTTGAAAGCAAATTGTTTTTATTAAAAGAGGGAAACCCATGAGGGGTCGTTACACCACAGACCTAGAGCCATTGTTAGACCCTAGGTCTGATAGCGCTTGGCATTTTTGGTCGGCTCTCGCTGCTCACGCAGCACCCTCATCTCGCGGTTGCTTGCCACATTCGGCATCTCGGCAGCAGCTGTGACAGTCCCCTGGGACTGAAGCACTGCAGCCTGAAAAAAACACCGATGCCTCCCTCACGGCCGCTCCTCCACGCTTAAAGCAGGAACTGCACTCAAGCCCCCATTCAACATGGCAGCTCCATCCAAGACTATAAGGCCCCCTCCCTTGAAGCTAGGTCCATGCCAGGGCGCTGGAATGGGGGGGAGAGGTATGGGTCTCCCCCACTATTCAGTGGCCAAAAGGGTGAAAAAGAGGGAGGAGGGGTGGAGAGCAGCGAGTGGAGGTCTCGGCAGAAGTGTGTGGCCAGTGGCACTGGGGCTGGGGGGGCCTTGGAAGGGACAGGTTCTAGGCCATTTGGCCCTCAGCACAGCCTGGACCGCAGCCCTGTCCCCCACCAGCTGTGCACAGCGGCGCTACCATGGCACTTCAAAGGGGCAGGAGCTCCAGCTGCCCCTCCTGTAAGATGGGGCGCGCCTAATTTGTTTTATTTTGTCTATAGAGGTAGTAGCACAGCTCTCTAGTGACTTGGTTTATATGTCAGCGTTCAGACACTACAGTAGGGCCAGCGATTGGACTGATGTATTGATTAGCGAGCATTTAAATGACTCCTCGCTCGAGGGCCTGTCACCTGCCTGACGCTGAATTCTCACCTGTCAAGTATAGATGTTAAGAAGACTAAATGCTGAGCAAGATCATTCCAGGTGACATTGTGTAACTGACACATGCAATGGGTTTGGGTCGCTGTCCTGTGTAGAGGCACTGAGACCACTTGCAGAGAGCAGGAATGAGTCTCCGCTAGAGCCTCAGCTGAGTGGCAGCTGGCTTGTAGCTCAGACTGTAGCAGCTCCTGTGCTAATCTCCAAAGGTCCCAGGTTTGAGTCCATCTGTTGTGGTTACAATTGCATTGGTGGTGGCAGAAGTAGCCAATGAACTGCTTTCTCCACAAGGATCTCCACACCTGGTGCAGGAATGCATCATCTATGGTCACAGGGCTACTAGCCTCACAGAAAGGAGCCATGTTCACAACCAGGAGCAGGTGTAGATGAAGGTGAAGGAGCTGAGGCAGGCCTGGGTCAGACAGCACAGATCGTATTACACAGAGCTCCACCACCTCCGGAGGGGTGGGGCTGTACCATGGTTGGCCGTGGGCTGGAGAAGCGGCCATCATCCATCCTGGGGGGAGTTACACTGGGGATGAGGAGGAACTTGACGTCAGCAAGCAGGAGGCCCCTTTCTGCTCCCAGGCACGCAGCCCTAGGAGCAGCATGCAGAAGACTCCTGGGCTATTGGGCCCAGCAAGGCTGGAGAGGCTTGCTGTGTTCCCATCCCCATGGTGGGACACCCTCTCTCCATGAGTCCCTATGGGAAGGAGGCAGGGGATGGGGCATCCCAGCAGTCCCTCACACTATACACAGGTATGTCCACAGTTCCAAGGCAACCCCCATGCCCAGGGACAGCAGAGGCCAGCAACCAGAGTGCACAGGGTCTGGATCCCAGCACAATGGCTGCAGGAGAGCAAAGAACCAGTGCTCTCTACTCAGATGTGGGGGCTGGGCTTCAGGCACTGTCTCTCCTGGGATGACTGACTCTCTGTCCTGGTTCTCCGCTGCCAGAGGAGGGCAGCCAGCATCCCTCAACACGGACGGCCACCCCAGGCACCAGCACAGGATGGGTGACTACCAGAGGCAGCACCTGTTGGAGCTGAGGGCCATGTGCCACCTCATGGTGCACTGGGTGGAGGACCTGCAGCTTTGCCAGGAGCTGGCACAGGGGCAGGCCCTGGTTGAAGCTGCCCCAGCTGTGGGCCTGTGCCCCCCAGCCTTCTCTTTCCACCTCACCCTCCACACCCCCACACCCAAGATAGTCTAACCCACAAGGGGTAATGGGTAATGCCCTGCACTGCCTGAGCCCTGATCCCCCTGACCCGGTTGCTGCTGCCCCTCTCCACTGCTCCCCCTTCCTCCCACAGTTGCCTCCACATCCCCTCCCCAGTTTGCAAGCCCCCCCAACTACTGTAAATGATACAAGTGGTTTAATTTGTGCAAACAGAGAAGTCTTTTTATCAAGTCTCCAGGAAGGTGAGTGGTGGGGCTGAGCTGGGGGGATGGCAGGGATGGGTTTTGGTGATGCTCCCAGCAGGGTGACCCAGGGGAAGGGATGAGTGCTCCCCTATGCTGAAGCTCTCTCTCAGGTCCTTGTGGATGTGTGCAGCCCCCGCTGGGCCTGCTGGATGGGAGCCATCCACAGCTACTCGTAGACCGGATCCATGCATTCAGTGTCCACCCTTCACATGGGCAGGAAGGCCTCCCCCTTCCTCTCAGACAAATTATGCGGGACACAGCGTGCTGCCATCAGGGGCAGGATGTTGTGCTCCCTGACTTCCAAGTGGCATCTAAAACATCCCGAGGTACTCTCAATCGCAATGCAAGCCCTGGACAGCTGGGTGATGAATGCCTCCCAGGAGGGGTTGCGATAGCCAGTGTATGGCTTCATGAGCCACGCATGAAGGGATAGACCAATAGCCCACCAGGCACAGGGCATGTCCACATCCCCGACCCTGATGATGTGCTCAAGGAAGAGAGTTTTGGTGTGCAGCCTCTGGGACATGCTGGAGTGCCAGAAGACAGGAGTGCTGTGTGCCTTCCCCAACCACCCAATGAAGATGTCCATGAACTGTTCCTGGTGGTCAGTCATGGTGTGCAGGACCATCAAGAAGTATCCCTTCCAGTTGATGTAGCTGGATGCCTGCTGTTCTGGGGCTCAGATGGGAATGTGTCCCATTGATAGCCCACCTCCCCCACCGCTCAGTTGGGGAAGCCCAGGGGCGTTGACCCCCTTTGATGAAGGCATCCACATCTGCCAGGTGTATCACCCTGTGCAGCAGGATGCTGTTGATAGCCCTGACCACCTGCGAAAGGAGCAACGAAAAGGGACTCACCAGGGTGCCAGAGCACATGCCGGTTCCTGCCCCCATGACCCATCTCCAGTCCCCCCCACCACGTTCTTCCCTTTGACCAACAGTGACCCCCAGCATTCATGCCCACTCCTGGCTGAGCTTTACGGGGTGGGACAGAGGGGACCCTCCCAGGGATGGGGCTAGCATTCTCCCACCCTCTCCCATTCCCTAGGGAAGCCCTTCCCATCCTCACACCCCCCATCCTGGACCAGTGGCCCAACAGTCCAGTACCTACATGAGCAGATTGACCTCCCCATGCTGAACTGGTTCCCAACATATCAATATCTGTAGTGAGTTTCCAGAGGTCAATGGCAACATGCTTCTGCAGCCGGGGGGGCTCACATCTGTGTCCCATCACGTCAGGACGGGGTGAGCCACTCACAGAGCTCAAGGAAGGTGGCCTTCATCATCTTGAAGTTCTGGAGCTATTGCTGGTCTCCCCAGTGCTCCAGCATGATGTGGTCTCACCAGTCTGCACTGGTGTCCAGACACCAGACACTGCAAGCCATGTGATCCAGTTTGCAGCTGGTGGGTGGCCTCCAGGTGCTGGCCCTGTTCCCCCAGATACCTCAGGAGGGTCCACCAGGCAGTCTTGGGAGCAGGTTCCAGGGGTTGGGGGTCAGCCTGGACAAAGTGCTGCATGACCTGCACCAAGAGCAGCAGGGGCTCCAGAGTGCCCAGGAGCAGCTCTAGCTCCATGGCAGAGTGCGCAGCGGTGTCCTGAGTCTGGGCAACCAGAATAGGTGGTGTGAACACTTTGCTGCCCTTGCAGAGGTAGGTAAGCGAGCAGGGAATCCCCAGGATTGGCCGTCCAGGGGGGTCATTTTAAAGACGAGCCTCAGATAGCTTCCAACAGCAGCCACAAGAAGCAACTACTGACCTGATGCCCAGCCCCAACGGCTTCTGGGTGGCCTTTTATTTGAGCCAGTGTCCAGTCTGTGTGGACGCTCTCTTTTGAAATAGCCAATTGCTAGTTCAATGCACATTTTGTGCTTAGAAATGTCTTATTTCCAATTAGGGCTGTCATGTAGACGTAGCCTAATCGCCTCACTTAACAACAGCTTCATTCATCGATAACTTTAGGTGCAGAACTTTAGCTCTTAGATGGTGGGTGGCAGCATTACCTGGTCTTTTGTAAATTCACAGGCAGCCTGGCTTTGAGCAAGCTCCCAGTGCCAGTAGGAGGTGGGACAGGTCTGAGCTCCCGCTTTGCATGCCTATGAAAATTGGCTCACGTGCCACTCTTGGCACCGGGGGAGGGGGTACTGGGGCAGGGGGCACTGGGTGTTGCTGACCCTTGCTGTAAGGTTTGTGCTAAAATCCAGCCGGTGCTCAGCTCGGGGTGTAGAGGACACTCATTCTCTTTCTGTGTAAGGGTCTAGGTACCACTACATGGGACAGTAAACCACACCTAGGTGTGTTGGCTACACTAACAGCTGCCGATCACTAGTAGAAGATACACAGAGTGGCGGTAGTTAAAGTGCGTGAAAGCCCTCTGGAGGGCCATGTCTACCTTCACTACAGATGTGTTCCATTGAGTCATAACAGAGAGGTAGCCATTAGTCTGTATCTGCGAGAACAACAAGTAGCTCTGTGGCACCTTATAAACTAACATTTTATAGCATAAACTTTCATGGGCAAAGACCCTAGGTGTGGTTCTCTGTCCCATAGGTCTTTGTCCATGAAAGCTTATGCTCCAAAATATCTAGTAACAGAGAGAAATATCTGTTAGTCTATAAGGTGCCACAGGACTTCTTGTTGTTTCCATTGAGTTGTTATATTGTAATGGTTGAGCAGCAGGTGGCAGCTTTCAAAGTTCCATCAAGTGCTTGGGAGCAGGTCAGCAAATGCAAAGCTCAGAGAAGGGAAGCTAGGAGCACTTCTCCAGCCTGCTATTCGGGGCATGAGTGGGGCCCTTCTGCCCAGGGAAAGTGAAGTTAATGGCAATCAGTGAAAACGTTCAGGGAGGGAATGGCAGAAATGCTGTGGAACACAAGCGACTTGGATACAGAGTCCTTGACAAACCAGGCTTGGGTCCCAATTGTCCTGTGTGAGGACAAATCACTCTTACATGGTTTTTAAATCAACTTACTCACTGAGTAGGAGCCAAGCCCTTGTCCAGTACAGAGGTGTGTAACTCTGGGAAAATGGGATGCGTAAAAGTTACAGATACCTTTTTAACCAGAAAATTTGGAATGCTCCCTGACTTCTCTTACCTTCTGCAGCTGGGCTCAGGGTCATAGGTCCCCCAGCTGGAGGTGATGACAGGCAGTAGAAGTGGGAAGAAATATCTGACTTTTTGTAGGCACACTCACAGAACTGGCTTGCAGCCTTACAAGCTGGACAGGTAAAGCAAAGGAGGAACTGCTTGTGGTATGACCTCCCTGGCCACAATGGTCTCAGCCCTGTGTTTTCCAGTATTTGGGAGAATTTTAAAGCCTTCCCTTGTGTTTCTCATTGATTCCATAGGTTAAATAGTGTATTTCAGATGGTGACGACAAGATCCGGAACAGATCTGGACCCAAACTCTGGGGGTGACTGGCTGTGTGGTTCTGCTGTTATCCCATCTGAAAACAGACCATAGGTTAAATTCGAATGCAAAGGTCAAGAGTTAGTTGCATTGGGAGGAAGGGTCAGAGCCCGTTGTTATTTTCAAAGATTTTAGGTCACTGCAAAGATATTTTACAAATTGAGCTCTTGCTCTTTCTTGCCTCTTTACAATGGACAACAAGGCCCTAACAGATGTTCAAGGCCCTTCTTACTTTGCACCTTGTCTACATACAAGTTTTGTGTTGTCTAGCTATATTGATTAGGGCATTAAGCACCTTTATACCAAGATAACTGAGTTTACACTCTTTAACTAGACCCCTGCTCATGGTTATACCTCTTTAGCTGGACAAGTATAGTCACACTGTCTGTGGTGATAAACCCTTAGAAATATCAACTGCGTCAATTCCTGTTGGCTTCTAAGGTCCTATGTGAAAGCATTTGCAACAGAGCAGTGGGGAGAGGGGATCTCTGAGGACATTTTTGAGGGCTCTCAGATCTACACTGAAGGGACAGATACGAATCTTGCTCGGTAACATCTGTGAAATCGCTGCAAGGAACACCACAGTGTGGGCTTTGCGGGTTTGAAGGGATATATCAAAAATCCCTGTCCTCTGCACTCACTAGTCTTCTAATCTGAGCCGTCCAGCCATGGCAGAATCCATTTGTAATGTATCATAGAATCCTAGGGTTGGAAGGTACCTCAGGAGGTCATCAAGTCCAGCCCCTGCCCAAAGCAGGATCAAATGTAACTAAATCATCCCAGCCAGGACTTTGTCAAGCTAGGACTTTAAAACCTCTAGGGATGGAGATTTCACTACTTCTTCACATCATCAGTGATCTGCAACCCGTCCTGGACAATGATCCTTCACTCTCACAGACCTTGGGACGCAGGCCTGTCCTCGCCTACAGACAGCCTGCCAACCTTAAACAAATTCTCACCAGCAACTATAGATCACAACACAGTAACTCTAAGCCTGGAACCAATCCCTGCAACAAATCTCGCTGCCAACTCTGCTCATGTATCTATACCACTGATATCATCACAGGACCTAATATCAACCATACCATCAGGGGCTCCTTTACCTGCACATCTACTAATATAATGTATGCCATCATGTGCCAGCAATGCCCCACTGCAATTTACATTGGCCAAACTGGACAGTCTCTCTGTAAAAGAATAAATGAACATCAAACATCAGGAACGGTAATGTACAGATACCTGTGAGAGAACATTTCAATCTCCCTGGACACACAGTATCAGATTTAAAAGTAGCAGTCCTACAACAAAGAAATTTCAAAAATCAAACGGAGAGAGAAATCTCTGAGCTGCAATTTATTTGCAAATTTGACTCCATCAACCAAGGATTAAACAGAGACTGGGAGTGGCTGGCCCCTTACAAAAGCAGCTTCTCTGCCCTGGGTGTTAATATTTCCCCATTAGACTCTGACAATGAGCCTGCATCCCCGTCTGCTCTGACTTGTTTTTTCCTCTTTTGATACGTATTACTGATAATGGGCCATTTTCACCCTGACTGAATAGACCTTGTGAGCTCTGGCCCTCCCTTTTACTGGGACCCCATTCTTTAAATACCCCTCTGAATGCCACCCCCCACTCATGCATATGATGAAGCAGGTCTTTGACCACAAAAGCTTATGCTCCAAAATATCTGTTAGTCTATAAGGTGCCACAAGACTTCTTGTTGTTCTCGAAGATACAGACTAACATGACTACCTCTCTGATACCTCTCTATGTAACCCATTCCAGTGCTTCACCACCCTCCTGGTGAAATAGTTTTTCCTGATACCCACCCAAGACCTCTCCCTCTGTATCTTCAGACCATTGCTCCTTGTTCTGCCACCCGTCACTATGGAGAACAGCCTCTCTCCATCCTCTGTAGAGCCCCTCTTCAGGAAGTTGAAGACTGCTATCAAATCGCCCCTCAGTCTACCCTTCTGCAAACTAAATAAGCCCAAATCCCTCACCCTATCCTGAAAGGTCATGTGTTCCAGCCCCCTAATTATTTTTGTTGCCCTCCGCTGAACCCACTCCAATGCGTCCACATCCCTTCTATACTGCATGGCCCAGAACTGGACATAATACTCCAGATGTGGCCTCACCAGTGCCAAAGAGAAGGGAATAATAACTTCTCTAGATCTGCTGGAAATGCTCTTCCTACTGCACCCCAATATGCCATTAGCCTTCTTGGCTTCAAGGACAAACTGTTGACTCATATTCAGCCTCTCATCCACTATAATCCCCAGGTCCTTTTGTGTTGCACTGCTGCTTAGCCAGTCGGTCTCCAGTCTGTAACAGTGATTGGGATTCTTCCATCCCAAGTGCAGGACTCTGCACTTCTTCTGGTTGAACCTCATCAGATTTCTATTTTGGGCCAAACACAAACCATATCACAAAGCCCAACCCCCATCCACAACACATTCACAACAACCTTGCAGGCCTTGAAGCTGACCTGGCATGACCTGGCCCAACTCCAACCTCACTTTCAGTTGCTGGAACCACCCGGGTCTTCTTGTGCCAATAGTGAGTGCTCATGACCTCTGGGGGTAAAAGGAAATTTTTCTGGGGGTTTGGAGAGGGGTTGAGGCAAGTTAGTGTAACACACTCCCCCGTCAAATAGTGTCAGGTCCCTTGTGTCCATCCACAGAGGACATGAATTGTCACAGCTCTCAGCAAGTGCCCATTGGCACAGCCCCAGAAGCTCATGTATTAGTGCTGGAAATACAAGATCCACCCAATCTGCTGGCCAGGACAGCAGCTGTCTCCCAGTTTCAGAGTGCCAGGGACAATCTCCTTGAGGACAGGTCTGCCAATGGTAAATTGACATTGTGAAATAATGAGAAGTCCTGTGGCACCTTATAGACTAACAGATATTTTGGAGCATAAGCTTTTGTGGGCAAAGACCCACTTCATCAGATGCATGCCTCATTGTTTTCGCTGATACAGACTCACACGGCCACCCCTCTGATAATTGTGTAAAAGTTAATTTTTTGACAAAAGCATTCAGCTATTTGCCAAAAACTTGCGAGTCAGTTTTCAAGTTTTGGGGGTGACTTGTTCATTTTAATGAACAACATTTTTCAAGAGGGGAGAAAAATAAATTGTCTGGCCAGCTCTAGAAAAAAGCACAGGCTCAGGGGAAACAGCCCAGAATTTGAGGGAGGGTTGGCTTGAGGGATTAGATTGAGGGATGTCCACACAGACAATAGGCATGGCCACCTGGGGTAAAAATCAACAGCGTACTAGCTTCCGATGCCCGGTCGCTGTGTGGTCCCTGCACTAAAAGCTGCTGTTGGACAAAGTGCCCTACGGTAGAACCTCGAGAGATGCACACACAGATGCACAGATGCGACTGATGAGCAGGGATTTGGCACCAGGCTCCAGGCTGCCCACCACTCAGGGGAGCCGGGAAACTGACCAGTGCAGCAGCGCCGGTCAGTTTCCTGACTCCTGGGAGTGGCAGGCAGCTTGAAGCCAGGCACCAGCTCCCTGCCACTCACAGGAGCAGGGAAACTGATCTGAAGAGGTGGGACTGTCCCACGGCAGCTCATCACCTAATAAATTATTTTGTTAGTCTTCAAAGTGCTATGGGACTGCTGGTTTGCTTGGTTCTTAAGCAGTCACCTTTGTCACCAAAGAACCTCTGGTTGAGAGATTGGACTGTGCCATGAGTGGCTCGGGTTGACCACCTGGCTGAAGCAGCCAGTCCTGTGGGTTTTCTTTGAAGGTACTTGGGTGGCCCCATCAGAAGGGTGCTTGAGCACCTCCTAGACTGACCAATTTATCCGCACAGAAAGGGAATGGAGGCACGGAGAGGTGAAGTAAATTGCCCCAGGTCACACATTTAAGTCTGTGGCAGAGTCAGGAGTTGACTTCTGTAGACCCAAGTTTCAGTCCAGTGCCTTAAGCACAAGACCATCTTCCTTTTCTTACTGGGAAGGTAGTTTGTTCCCTTTGTGAACTGGCACACTCCCAGACAGCAGCTTGCAACACATAGCAAGAGGGAATTTGATGCAGACTCCCACAGTCCATTTCCTTCTGGTAGAGAGGAAACCCAATTCCCCATTCCTGTGACTACCCTCTCAGAAATCTGCCTTAGGGGAGGGAATGGTTCAACAGCCAACACTACACTTCTCTGGGCACTGAGATACAATTTGACCCATAGAATAGACTTCAATGGCATAAGATTTATGAATTACACTTCAGCCCAGATTGATCCTGGGCATGATGGCTTCACAGGATCAGGTCCTTGCATTCCTCGGTAGTCAGCTGGAGTTAGTCACTGTTCAAAAGAGTCAAGATGAAAGCAGACTGTGAAAAACTTCAGAAAGATCTCACTAAACTGAGCAACTGGGCAACAAAATGGCAAATGAAATTTAATGTGGATAAGTGTAAAGTAATGCACATTGGGAAAAATAACCCCAAGTACCCATACAATATGATGGGGGCTAATCTAGCTACAACTAATCAAGAAAGAGAACTTGAGGTTATCGTGGATAGTTCTCTGAAACCATCCACACAGTGTGCAGCAGCAGTCAAAAAAGCAAATAGGATGTTAGGAGTTATTAAAATAGGGATAGAAAGCAAGACATTTTACTGCCCCTTTATAAAACTATGGTACGCCCACGTCTTGAACACTGCGTACAGATGCGGTCTCCTCACCTCAAAAAAGATATTTTGGCGTTAGAAAAGGTTCAGAAAAGGGCAACTAAAATGATTAAGGGTTTGGAACGGGTCTCCTATGAGGAGAGGTTAAAGAGACTGGGACTTTTCAGTTTACAAAAGAGAAGACTGAGGGGGGATATGATAGAGGTCTACAAAATCATGAGCGGTGTGGAGAGGGTGAATGAAAAAAGGTTATTTACTTGTTCTCATAATATAAGAACTAGAGGACACCAAATGAAATTAATGGGCAGCGGGTTTAAAACTAGTAAAAGAAGTTCTTTTTCACACATTGCAGTCAGCCTGTGGAAGTCCCTGCCAGAGGAGGTTGTGAAGGCTAGGACTATAAGAGAGTTCAAAGAACAGCTAGATAAATTCATGGAGGCTAGGTCCATAAAAAGCTATTATCCAGGGGGTGGGAATGGTGTCCCTGGCCTCTGTTTGTCAGAGGCTGGAGATGGATGGCAAGAGACAAGTCTCTTGATCATTGTCTATGGGCCCTCTGAGGCACCTGGCACCGGCCACTGTTGGCAGACAGAATGCTGGGCTAGGTGGACCTTTGGTCTGACCCAGCAATGGCCATTCTTATGTTCTATGTTCTTACATTGAGAATAAGGAGCCAGTCATCCAGGCAGGCCACCAGCGTCAATCAGCCCAGACCCAGGTCTCATGAAGTGGAGGTTAGAGTTTAGAAAGTGCAATAGTTTGTGCTGCTTCTCTTCCCATTTGATTTTCACACATCTCGGCAGCTTTCGGTTTCCACATGCAAACACAAGCCCCTACCTTCCCTGAGAACAGCCACGCTAGCAATATTTCCAGTGCTGCTCAAATGAGGAAGCTTCAAAAGTCTCACACAAATACCTGCTGACGGGCAACTTCTTCACCAGGGCGAGTTGGGAAGTATCTGATCTTCTCCCAGCCCTCACACATGACTGATGGCCTCACCCCTTCCTACGGCTGGCAGCAAAAGCCCTTCAGTGGAATAGATCCAGATGCTGTAGAGATACCAGACACAAGAACATTACAAAAGGCAAATCAAGTTCATGCTCCCTTAGGCTATGTCTGCACTGGAGCATAAAGTCAATTTTAAGGGAGTTTGGTCAATTTTATGATGTGTCCACTATATAAATTTTATGATTTTCCACTATAAATATCATTAGGTCGATTTTAAGGGGTTCTAAGGTCGATTTTTCTACTCCAGCTTTTTCACAGGGAGTAAAGCCAAATTCGAATTTACAAGGCTGACGATGCTAGTGAAGACAAAACATGACTTTATTGGCCTCCAGAAGTATTGCACAATGCCCCTGATGTGTCTGTTCTGACCATCGGTTTCACCTCTGTTGCTCTCCAGAGCCGTGTCTACACGTGCACGCTACTTCGAAGTAGCGGCACTAACTTCGAAATAGCGCCCGTCGCGGCTACACGCGTTGGGCGCTATTTCGAAGTTAACTTCGACGTTAGGCGGCGAGAAGTCGAAGTCGCTAACCCCATGAGGGGATAGGAATAGCGCCCTACTTCGACGTTCAACGTCGAAGTAGGGACCGTGTAGACGATCCGCGTCCCGCAATGTCGAAATTGCCGGGTCCTCCATGGCGGCCATCAGCTGAGGGGTTGAGAGATGCTCTCTCCAGCCCCTCAGCTCAATGGTGGCCATGTGGAGCGGCCCCTTAAAGGTCCCCTCCCCCTCCCTTCCTGTGCAGGAAGCTGAGGGATCGTGCAGGCGGCAGCCTACACACGCGGCCAGCCTGCACATCCCTCAGCCCCCCACCCAGCTGCGATGGCTGCCCGGCAGCCCCCCCAAAGGGAGCCAGGGCAGCCAGGCTGGCAAGCGGCAGCGGGGCCCCTCCTGGACGGAGGCCAAGCTGCGGGACCTGCTGGGGCTCTGGAGCGAGGAGGAGGTGCTCCAGGTAATGGGGAGCAAGAGGCGGAACGCGGATGCGTTCGCTCGGCTGGCCGACGGCCTGGCTGCCCGGGGTCACCCTGCCCACACTCCTGATCACATCAGGAGTAAGGTGAAGGAGCTGCGGCAGGGTTACTCCCGGGCCCGGGATGCGGCCGGCCGATCTGGGGCCGCCCCCATCACTTGCCCCTTTTACAGGGAGCTCAGGGACATCCTGGGCTCCCGGCACACCTCCTCCCCTCCGGCCACCCTTGACACCTCGGCCGACGAGCCCCAGTAGGCCCTGCAGCCGGAGTCCACCCCGGAGGTAAGCCCCGCACCCCGGGGGCCCCCCCGGAGGCCACCCCCGGGACATTGCGGCAGGAGGAGGAGGAGGAGGGCTCCTCCCCTGCAGAATCCGGGCTGCAGATCCTCCTCCTGCCATCCCGGAGCAGCAGCAGGGCCTCTGCCCCCCGGGGATCTCCGGACTGTGGGAGCGGACTGACAGGTAGGTACCCCCCTCTGGTGTACACCCCGGGCTTGAGGGGCGGTGGGTAATAGATATGTGTCCAGGGCCCCCCACATGCTCACATGGCCATGGCCCCAAGGACAGCAGGGCCATGGCCCTCACAGCACTGCATCAGCCCCTGCCCGCCCCCCCCCGCATGACAGTGCCATGCCCCATCCCTGGGCCAGGGGGGAGCGGAACCTCGAGGGGCCCCCGGGAGGAGGGGATGGGACACCCCGCAGCAGCAGCATGTGATGGAGTGGGGGGAGTGCAAAAGGGAGACTCAGGCTACATGTGAGCAACAAGAGCCGAATAGCTCCCAGGGGCAAAGGAGGATCCTGGGGCTACAGCTGGCAGGTGACACCTCTGCCCTGAACAAAGAGGAGGGAGGAGCCGAGCTGGCTTGGAATTGGGGTGGGAGGGCGGAGGCCACAGGCAGAGGCTAGGGGAAGGGAGAGCTGGAAGGCAGCCAGCCTGAGGAGGGGGAAAGCTGCATCCCAGAGGGGCCCCCTTGGGGTCTTCTCCCCACGACGGGTTGGAAGGACTGTCTCTTCCGACAGCTGGTGCTGTCACTCCTGGGAGAAACTGGGCATCTGTGGCCTAAGAAACCTCTCCTGCTGTCAGACCCTGCGGGGTGAAGTGAGAGTCGCTCCCACCAGGGGACGGGGTGCAGGGCAGGGGGACCCCTGAACCCCATCCATCACAGCAGCATCTCCCAGGGACGGGGATGGGGAACCTGCAGCACAGGGCTGGGGGGACAAAGGCCACGGCTCGGGGCCCACACTAACGCCTGTCTCCATTCTTCTTCCCCCCCTCCTCTCCTGTGTCCCGCACCTGCAACATCAGAAGGACCGGAAGAGAGCGCCGGTGAGGCCTCAGTCGTCCCGGAGAGCCCTCCGGGACCCTCACTCCAGGCCAGCCCCTCGGCCGAGGACTGACCGGCCCCACGGTGGGCTAGACGGCGGACCCCGCACCACCACCACCCGATGGCGACGGACCCCCAGCTGCCGGCCATCCACCATCAGCAGCTGGAGGTCGCAGAGCAGCACCTGCAGCTGCAGGAGCAGGCGCTGGCCTGGCACCAGGAGGCATGGGGGGCCTACATGGAGACTTTTAACCGGCTGGTGGACTACCTGGCCTCCCATGCCGCGCCGGCCGCCGCATTGCCCGCCCTGCCTGCTCCACCAGCCCCACCACCAGCTGCTCCGCCCGTCGCCGTCCCGTCCGCCGTCGCCCCACCACCCACCACCGAGGGCCGGAGCGCCGAGGGACCCCTGGAGCCACCTGAGCCTCGCCGGGCATCCTACCTTCCGGTCCGGCCTGCCCCCAGCCAGCCCCGGACAGGGCTGCGACCGTGGCGGGGCTCCCGGCCGCCCACGCCCAGTGCCGGGCTATAGGGGCGAGGGGCCCGGGATGTGGCCCCCCCCTTGTATATAGTTGGACCCTCTTATTTGTTGCCCCCCGTTTGCCCCGTCCCCCCCCATGTAAATAGTTCTCCCCTTTATCCTCCCTGGTTTTCTTTTTATTATTGAGGACACTTGTTTGTTTGTATTGTTTTATTTTTGTACATATTAGTTTGTTTCCACGTTTGTAGATAGTTTGTTCTTGGTTCATATATTTACAGTTAAAAAAAAAGGTTCTGAAAGAAAAAGAAGTTTAAGTTCAGCCACAAGTGCGTGCTGTCATTTGTCCAGGCAAAGCGGGAGGGGGGTGCGGTGGGGTGCTCCATGGTGTGGGCGTTGGGGCAAGAGTGTGGTGGAGGAAGGGGCAGGCAGTGGGGGGCCTGGGCAGAGTTCACCCTGCGGCCTCATCATTGAAGTGGGCCCGCAGGGCCTCCCAGACCCGGGTCCCTTCGGGGTCCACCTGCCGACTGGGGGCAGCAGGTGGCTGGACGTCTCCCCTGCCAGCCTCCGCAGCCCAGCCCTGGAAAAAGGTGTCCCCTTTGCTCTCCACCAAATTGTGCAGGGCGCAGCAGGCACCCACAATCTGGGGGATGTTGTTGGGGCCCGCATCCAGGCGGGTCAGGAGACATCTCCAGCATCCCTTCAGGTGGCCAAATGAGCGCTCCACCACCTGGCGCGCGTGGTTCAGGCACTCGTTGAAGCGCTCCTGGCTAGCGGAGAGGTGGCCCGTGTACGGGTGCATGAGCCACGGCCGGAGGGGGTACGCCGCATCTGCGATGACGCAGAAGGGCATGGTGGTGTCCCCCAGAGGGATCTCCCGCTGGGGGATGCAGGTCCCCGCCTCCAGCCGGCGGCACAGGCCCGAGTTCCGGAAAACACGGGAGTCGTGGGTGCTGCCAGGCCAGCCCACATAAATGTCCTGGAAACGTCCCCGGCTGTCCACCAAGGCCTGGAAGACGACAGAATGGTAGCCCTTGCGATTCAGGTATCGTCCTCCACTGTGATGCGGGGCGCGGATGGGGATGTGAGTCCCATCCAGAGCCCTGAAGCAGTTGGGGAAGCCCAGGGTGGCAAAGGCCGCGATGGTGGCATCTGGTCCCCCAGCCTCACGAGCCTGTGCAGGAGCATGGCGTTGATGGCACGCACAACCTGCAGAGAAAGCACAGGGGACAGCACCAATGAGGGGTGAGCAGGGTGTGCGTGGCCCTGCCCTGCCCTGCCCTCCTGTGCCCTGGGCCCCCCTCCCCTCCCCTGCCCTCCTGTGCCCAGGCCCCCCTCCCCTGCCCTGCCCTCCCCCCGTGGGTTCTCTTACCTCCATGAGGACAGCCCCTACGGTGGCCTTGCCAACACCAAACTGCTGCCCCACGGATCGGTAGCTGTCGGGAGTGGCCAGCTTCCAGACAGCGATGCCGACCCGTTTCTCCACCGGGAGGGCACGCCGCATGGCCGTGTCCTGGTGCCTGAGTGCGGGGGTGAGCCACTGGCACAGCTCCAGAAATGTCTGCCGGCTCATCCTGAAGTTCCTGAGCCAGCGGTCGTTGTCCCACTCCCCAAGCACCAGCCGCCCCCACCAGTCGGTGCTGGTGGGGTAGCTCCACAGCCGCCGGCGTGTGAGGCGGGGGGGGGCCGGGTGCTGCAGGGTTAGGGGTTGAGCCGTGCTGCCCTGGGGGCAGCTCCTCCTCCGGTTATCAAGGAGGTGCTCAGCTGCCTCCCACATGGCATGGAGCAGGGCAAGCCCTGCTCCTGCCAGGAGGGCTGGGTGGACCTCTGGCGGCTGCTGCTGCTGCTGCTGGGGGTCCATGACTGTGGCGCCCGGGGTCTGTGTGCCTATGGCTCCTCAGACCGCGTGCTGTGCAGGCTGAGTGTGTCTGGGAGGGGCCCTTTAAGGGAGCAGCTAGCTGTTGCCCTGGAAGCGCTAGTCCACCCTGTGACCCTGTCTGCAGCTGTGCCTGGCATCCCTATTTCGATGTGTGCTACTTTGGCGTGTAGACGTTCCCTCGCTGCGCCTATTTCGATGTTGGGCTGTGCAACGTCGAAGTTGAACATCGACGTTGCCGGCCCTGGAGGACGTGTAGACGCTATTCATCGAAATAGCCTATTTCGATGCCTCTACTTCGAAATTAGCTACTTCGATGTAGCGTGCACGTGTAGACGTAGCCCAGGTGAGCATGAGGTAGGAAACAGGAAGTGGAAATCAATCCGGGTTCTCCAGCTGCTCCCCACCCCACATGGTTGCTGGGTCAAAATGAAATGAACCAAATTAACACTAATCAAAATGAAGCATTTCAATAATCCCAAAAAAGAACTTTTCAATAGCTCCACATTGAAACTGTTCAGATTTTGATTTGTGCATTTTACATTTGTCAGGACTGGCCCGCTAGCCTTGTAACCGTGTGTGCCGGGGCAAGCTGTAGATAAGTGGCACGAAAATGCATGTGGTGGTTTGTTTTCAACAGGAGTGGGCAGTGAGGGCAATGCACTCTGGGATGATGACATCAGACACCCACACCCCCTTGCAGTGCACTTTTTTCCCACAACATACTGGCACAGAAACGCTGAATGGGTACCCACAATGCACTGCTGGCACAGTCGAACTTAGCAAGGGTAATGGGGATGCACTATATTGACTTTCTATGCATGTGTGGACACTCGCCATTGACTTTACAAAACAAAGTGGTATAAACTCGATTTGAATTAATCTGACTTCATTTCCTAGAGTAGACACAGCCTCAGTCTGAGAGCAGGTCTGCCTCCTCAGTACACTAGGAGTCAGGCTCAAAAGGCAGCTCTTTACCATAGCAAAGAGCTCAGTTTTGAAGATATGAGGGTTGTGAGGTATGGCACATGGGCGGGCCCAGCCTGGGTGGACGCACCCTTAACTCAAAGGCTTTTCTGACTGGCTGGCCTATGTTTTTGGATAGTCAGAAAGCAAATTACATTGATGCTCCCCGGAGCAGCAGGGCAGCTCTGAAAAAAGATTTAATCCTTTCCCATTCCTCAAGGGTCTCACTTCCTTATTTAAAGTCAAAAGCTGGATCTGGTGCTCTGCTTTTGTTGCTGTGCTTGTTATCCCAGAGGGAATAAACCTTCTATGGATGCACTGCTTTCCTGGGAGCCAGAGTGGAACAGCATACAAATACCTGCCTTGCCTTGGGAGTAAAACACTGGGACAGCATCAAAATGAGATGGAAGTTTGTCTAAAAGGAAGATATCATCACAATGATCTAAATTGTTCTGTCTCAGGCTAGTAGCTCCTAAAAAGCAGTGTACAACCTCTCATGTACAGCACAGCTCAGTTTTGCTTGGAAATTTCTCATCCAAGTACCAACTTCTGCTTCGTCCAAGGTCATACACCTGTGGGCTAGATTCAGACAACTTGGGAAGGTAGAATCTAAGAAACAACAAAAGGTTTTACAAGTTTAGAGCCTCTTTCATTCAATAACTAACTTGAACTGCAGCATAAAATGGGTAAGTAGGTTTATTTCCTGTCAGTTGTTGAGATACCAAGTTTCAACCACAGAGGTACTTTAAGGGAAAACGTACCTACTTTACCTAAACAGCATCAAGTAGCTCCTTCAGCCCGCTCACTACCATGGCACATCTTTGTTGCACAAACGCCATCACTCCCCCCTTATGTGCCAGCTAGTGACAGCAAAGACTAAAAAGTGGTGGTTGCATTGACAGCGGTAACAGCAGATCTCTTTCCAGTGCTTCCCTGCTGTCTTCCCCGCTCCCCTTCAGCGGCAAATCAGCCACCACCATTCAGTAGCAGGTTTGGCTGAGAATTTTCCACAGAAATTTTTGACTGACCTTCTCACCACACAGCGGCATAGCAAGGGTGACGACATCCAACAGTGACGAGATGTTGATGGACACAGGGAGTGTTGTGAAGGCCAAAGGTACAGCTGAGTTCAAAAAGGGACTGGGCAAAAGGACAGGCCCATCAATGGCTATTAGCCAAGATGGTCAGGGTCACAAGCCCCCAACCTGCTCAGCATCAGAAGGCAAGGGGGATGCTAGCCACCATCAGAAGGCAAGGAAGATACGGGGCAATATGGACCCTGGGTCTATCCCAACGTGTTCAATGGCTGTGAGGTGCTCTATTGAAGGAAGACCCACTAGCCAACATGCCCCATGGTGGTGTGGTGTAACATTGTCAGAACTCACTCAGATTGAAGTGACATTAGAGGAGGTTCTGGAGTTAATTGATAAGCTGAATAGTAACAAGTCTCCAGGACCAGATGGTATTCACCCAAGGGTTCTGAAAGAACTCAAATGTGAAATTGCGGAGTTATTAACAGTGGTTTGTAACCTATCCTTTAAATCCACTTTGGTACCAAATGACTGGAAGACGGCCAATATAACGCCAATATTTAAAAAAGGCTCTAGAGGAGACCCTGGCAATTATAGACCGGTAAGTTTAACATCAGTACCAGGCAAATTAGTAGAAACACTACTAAAGAATAAAATTGCAAGGCACGTAGAAAAGCACGAATTGTTGGGCAAAAGTCAGCATGGTTTCTGCAGAGGGAAGTCGTGTCTAACTAATCTATTAGAATTCTTTGAAGGGGTTAATAAACATGCGGACAAGGGGCACCCAGTGGACATAATATACCTAGATTTCCAGAAAGCCTTTGACACGGTCCCACACCAAAGGCTTTTATGTAAATTAGGTGGTCATGGGATAGGAGGAAAGATCCTTTCATGGATCGGGAATTGGTTAAAAGACAGAAAACAAAGGGTGGGAATAAATGGTAAATTTTCACGATGGAGGAGGGTAACTAGTGGTGTTCCCCAGGGGTCAGTCCTGGGACCGATCCTGTTCAACTTGTTCATCAATGATCTAGAAAATGAGGTAAGCAGTGAGGTGGCAAAGTTTGCAGATGACACCAAGTTGTTCAGGACAGTCAAAACCAAAACAGATTGTGAAGAACTACAAAAAGATCTCAGCAAACTGAGTGATTGGGCAGCAAAATGGCAAATGAAATTTAATGTGGGTAAGTGTAAGGTAATGCATGTTGGAAAAAATAACCCAAATTACACGTACTACATGATGGGGTCAAATTTAGCTACGACAGATCGGGAAAGGGATCTTGGAGTTATAGTGGATAGTTCTCTGAAGACATCCATGCAGTGTGCAGCGGCAGTTAGTAAGGCAAATAGGATGTTAGGAATTATTAAAAAAGGGATCGATAATAAGACAAAAGATATCATACTTCCCCTATATAAAACTATGGTACGCCCACATCTCGAGTACTGCGTGCAGATGTGGTCTCCTCACCTCATAAAAGATATATTGGCATTAGAAAAGGTTCAGAAAAGGGCGACTAAGATGATTAGGGGCTTGGAACGGGTCCCATATGGGGAGAGGCTAGAGAGACTGGGACTTTTCAGTTTGGAAAAGAGGCGATTGAGGGGCGATATGATAGAGGTATATAAAATCATGAATGGTGTGGAGAAAGTGAATATAGAAAAATTATTTACCTTTTCCCATAATACAAGAACTAGGGGACACCAAATGAAATTGATGGGTAGTAGGTTCAAAACTAATAAAAGGAAATTTTTCTTCACACAGCGCACAGTCAACCTGTGGAACTCCTTGCCCGAGGAGGCTGTGAAGGCCAGGACTCTATTAGGGTTTAAAAAAGAGCTCGATAAATTTTTGCAGGTTAGGTCCATAGATGGCTATTAGCCAGGGATAAAGTATGGTGCCCCTAGCCTTCAGAACAAGGGCAGGAGATGGATGGCAGGAGATAAATCACTTGATCATTGTCTTCTGTTCTCCTTCTCTGGGGCACCTGGCACTGGCCACCGTCGGCAGATGGGATGCTGGGCTGGATGGACCTTTGGTCTGACCCAGTATGGCCGTTCTTATGTCCCCCCACTGGTGGGAACCTCCCTGAAATAGCACCTTCCCCCAACACCGGGGCAGCCCATCAGGGACATGCTACTTCTCAAGACTCGATTCAGTCCCACCTGTTCCTGGGTCATGTCCCACAACATAATATCCAAAGGCCTCCTGACAGGTTATTGACCTGACTCTGAGCTCAGCGGCCCATGCGGCCCTTGCGGCCCTTCCTCAGTGGCTGGTAAGGGGCACAGGCCCAGCTTTTACTCTGGGCTCTTTCCTGGTCTTGCACGTGGCAATGCCTCCCAGAGCTTTGTCCCTGGAGGTCTGGCTCCTTGTCCGCCTCTCCTGAGACTCTGTTCCACGCCAGCCCTGACCTGGGTCTTTGGTCACAGTCACAGTAGACGCTGTAAATGAAGCCCTCAATTGAAACTATGAAGGGCACGATCCATAGTCTATGCAGACTGAAGGACGCCTGCTAAAAAGCCCTGGGATCTCACTCTACTCTATCTTCCCACAGTCCCCCTTGGCCTTTGACAGAGCACCCTTCTTGAGCAAACCCTCATGATCTGCTCTCCCCTCTGCCTCCCGCACCCCTTCTACTCCCCTGAAATCCTTCCTCTATTAGCATCGCCACCCAGCTGCTCCCCTGGTGGGCCTGCACCTCCCTCCCCCAGTGCACTAACTTTCTGCCAGTGTGGAGATCATACAATTGCAGCCCAGTAATGGGGGAAGATGATATAGAAGTTCCTTTACAAGGGTATCTACATAGGGTTTTTCTCTTTTCTCTGCTGTTCTACAGGACTGCTTTTTTGGCCCTAGAAGTAAGGATTGGTATCAATGTAACCATAGAACCTCCCTGGGACTCTCTAATACAAGAGGAGTCAACAGGTGGACCACAGGCCAAATCTGCATCACCAGAGGCTTTGAACAGGCCCCGAAATCTTTTTGTTTACTACTTATTATAACTATTTTTGCATTATTTTCTCTGGCATCCGGACCTTGATTACATCTTTGTCAAAAAATTTGGACCTTGACAAAAATTACTGACTGCCGCTGCAATAGTTGAGATCAGCAAAGACATTTTAACTAAGACTTCAGCATTGCATACCTAGGAACTGGAAGCGCCAGCAATGCATTCTCAAAGGAGGGTTGCAGTTTTTAGCCTTGCACATGGCTAAGGCTTCAGTGCATGGCCCAGAACAAAGGTACGTCAGGGCATGGGGAGAGTGGAAGAAGGTTAATATTGCTGTTCATAAGGACTGTTGAAAATTGATGTATCCTAACTGTGCTACATTGGACATAAGTTGTTAATAGGGAGACTGACAAGGCACTTGCCCTGCACTGGAATTACGAGGCTTAAAAACAGTCCTGGGAGAGGGCTGTTTGGGACCCAATCAGGGCCCAGCTAGGCCCTATAAGAAGTACTCCTGGGCAGGAAGAATTCACTTCACTCCAGCTCTGGAGGGAGAGGACCAAGCTGCCTGCTAGTGAAGTACCTTGAACAGAGCAGTGATGGAGGAGGCAGGACAAGCAAAAGGAACTCTGGCCTGAGTAATCCCCAGGCTGAGGTCCAGAGACATCGGCCTGGGGCTACAGGGGCTGCAGGGAGGCAGTAAGAGCAGGAGGAGGCAGCAGGTCCACAGCCTCTTGCCAATGATGAGTGGTCATTTCTGACTGCAGTTTACCCCTGAGGCAGGGGCTACAGGATGATTGGTGGTGGGTCACTGAGGCAAGGTGAAGATATGGGGAGAGTTGGGGTTCCCTGGGAGAACCCCAGAGAGCAGTGGCACTGCCAAAGGGCAGCACTGTGAAGGAAAGGGTACCATGGTCTGGGAGTCACATGGGTCCTGATGCCAGTAGATGGAGCCATTAATAGGAGGACTTAACGGCTGGCGAGACGTCAGCCAGAAGAGGTTGCTCTGCAGGCTGGACTGAGCTAATTCCCTGAGTGACCAGCAGGAGATGTCACAGTGGTGAATCATAACATGCTAGTCAAAAGATTTATGACTCATTGACTTTTGTTTCTGAATCACTCAGGACTGTTGAAAAGATCTTACATTATTTCTTTTAAAAATTATACTGAACCCAAATAAATGGAACTCTAAACCTTCTATCTCTGCTAAATGGCAGGTCATACTCACATATCCAAGCCAAGATTTCCATTCTGTGTAGTTCTTAAAAATCACAGAATCACAGGTCTGGAAGGGACCTAAGGAGGTCATCTAGTCCAGCCCCCTGCTTCAAGCAGGATCAACCTCCACTAAGTCATCCCAGCCAGGACCTTGTCCAGCTGGGACTTAAAAACCTCAAGGGATGGAGAATCCACCACCCCTCTAGGCAACACATTCCAATGCTTCACCACCCGCCTGGTGAAGTAGTTTTTCCTAATATCTAACCGACACCTCTGCCTCTTCAACTTCAGACCATTATTCCTTGTTCTGCCATCTGACACCACTGAGAACAGTTTCTCACCCTCCTTTTTAGAGCTCCCCTTCAGGAAGTTGAAGGCTGATATTAAATCACCTCTAAGTCTTCTCTTCTGTAAACTAAACAAGCCCAAATCCCTCAGCCTATCCTTATAGGTCTTGTGCTCCAGACTATTAATCATTTTTGTTGCCCTTTGCTGAACCTGCTCCAGCAAATCCACATCCTTTTTACACTGGGGGGCCCAAAACTGGACACAATATTCCAGATGTGGCATCACCAGTGCCGAATAAAGAGGAATAACTACTTCTCTAGATCCGTTCCTGAGTAACTACTTCTCTAGATCCGTTCGAAATGCTCCTCCTAATGCACCCTAATAATGCTGTTAGCCTTCTTGGATACAAGGGCACACTGTTAACTCTTATCCAGCCTTTCATCCACCATAACCCCTAGGTCCCTTTCCATCGTACTGCTGCTGAGCCAGTCAGTCCCTAGGAAGAGGCATGTATCTTTAAATATTACATGGCATTGATAAAATCATCTTATCAGATATATTTACTCAGCTCAGAGCAAGATAAAAAACCTGGAAAAATTACAAAAAGTCTGATATAAAACAAAATTCTTTAATAATTTTAACTATAATGACAATTAGTATTTGAATGCAGCATGGATAATAGATTAAATACATTATTACTTAAATATCTCAAAGCTGATATGTTTTGCAAAACCAAAAGGGTAGACACACATAAGCCTAGGGTTAGTTGCCAGTTGCTTCCATATGAAGACTGAATACAGTATATCAAAATATTTATTAAAGATTTCTTAGTACAACTGCCATTACACAGTCAACCCCTATTTATGTTTTGTCACAGTGAATTCATCTGCAACAATATCTTGAATTTGAAAACAAAGATTACACCAAAACAAATAGTGTTCATGTTAGAAAGTTTGGTCACGTAACGTGTTGGGTATTCCATGTCTGTTACCGCTGGCTAAAGCAATTATCTTCTGAACAGTAAACAATGCATTATCAGTCAATTAAATTGGGTTCAACCTAGTCAACATCAATTGGACAGAACACGAGAAAAGCAGTAACCACCTCATGCTATAAAGTAACTTGCTTACGTTCCTAGAATCTCCCTTCCCTTAACCCAGGGCACAATACTGTGCATGGTCAAACACTGTAGGAAAATTCTGTTGCAAGATTGTGACTGAGGCCTCAGTCCTGTGAAGCATACAAGAACACGCAACAATTACTTTTCAGCAGAGCATTTAAGAACATTCAATAAGACGATGTGCTTCAAAGTTGTGTAGAAGAGGGATGGGCTTCAAACCATTCTTAAAAATATGCTCAAGTGCTTTGCTGAACTAGGCTTAGATTCGTGACATGCCAGATAATCAAATGGGTCATTAAACTCCCACTTGCAAAATCAGCACAGTCTCAAGATAGGTAACTACCTGATTTGTGCTCAAGAGCTCGGGGATTCTGCGTGCACTGTATTTGCAGGTGCTGGTTTAGAGGCCTGTACAAATTTGACTCAATTCAGCTTGTGACTGAACCACTCCACTGCAAAACTGTAATTATATGTCTGTAACTGAAAGTCGTTAAATGGTTCCACCAAGTGAAAGTGGTGATTTTCAGAGCCAGCCAGGGGATTTGGCCCCACTGATATAACTGATGGCCTGCCCCTGGGCGCCTGAATGGAACTTAATGGGATTCTCCACCAGAGCAGCAGCCCACCCATACACTATCAAATTGCAGGATCAGGGCAGAAGTGATTTAGCCACACAACTCTGGCTGAAATTAAGGGGAGCTGTGTGGTAAAGTCCTCTAGCTGGCTTTTAAAATCTCAACCAAATCATAGTCCAGTAGTAAGAGATGTATGGAAATTACATATATTGTGCTAGCTGGGTAACAAGGCAGCAAAATGCTCGATACCGCAGTGTTGCATATTTCTAGAGGTCCCTAAAAATAGCACAGTTTAATTCTGCTTTCTAGGGTTCTTTTGTAATAACTAAATAACTGTAAGAAAACCACCTCCCTCTGGGATCTTGCCCACATCATCAAAAATACACATAATTTCATGCTTAGAAAAAATGGTGACTGACAAAAATCAGGCACTTAGCAGCATCAGCTAATTGTACACAGTTCTGCATGCTGAATGATAAAAAATGATTGAAAATTGTGTTGTTACAATATAAGACTTTCAAAACAAACAAATGAACAAAGTAGAGAACATCCCTGACATGCAAGGGATTTTTGTTCATGTGCAGACAAATCCATTCTATACCCCAGCCACATAAAGGTACACTGTAATATACAATATGTTACATTACATACCCTGCCCACAGTACCGCTATAGTAAATAACTCAGAATCAAAGTTAAGCATATAGGATTCAAAACATTCAAGCCTGTTACACACAGGTGTCTAAAGTGCAGTTATCAGGAAAAGGGACTAACTCTGACAGCACAGGACGGTGTATTTATTCTCTCATTGACACCCGTTAAGATTTATTGCGTTCTCCTGTCTTTTGTTTTGCTTAAGTAAATAATTCTCCAGTTAGCATTTATTTTTCACAGCCATACTGGTTTTATTGCATAAACTGAAGTATACATTTAAACCCAAGTCCTGCAGTTTACACAATACTGGTGCAGCCCCACTAAAATCAAGGGATTGCTTCCCCTGTTCATTGTCATCAGGCCTTAACGGCTGCAAAATAAAGATGATCTGACGCTCAGAACCACGGAGCTGTAGAGGAAAACAATGCCCTTAGTCACTTCCTGAGCAATTGCTGAAAGCAAAAAAATCTTCTGGTCTGAAGTGCCTCTCCTGACCATTCATCTTTGGCCATCAGATGCCAAAAATACTACATAAACTGATTTTAAATTACTAGCAGGTAAAAATGAGTTTAATAAACATTCTTGGCTGCTGCTCAATTGCTGAATACATGGTAAACAAAGTGGCTGGGTGTCAAAAACACTGTGGGTAGTGGAAGCTGCTGGTGTACCTAGTGTGTTTGAAAGACGAGCCACTAAGGTGTCTAGGCACGTTGTTGCTTTTAATTTTAGGTCTGGTAAATGCAATCAGCTGATGGAAACTAGATGTGGCAAGCAATCACACTTAAAAAAAAAAAGTCAAAGTTTTGCTTTAGCTTAATGTGTCTTGCCAAGGAGAGAATTCATTACAGGTTTAGAGGGGATGAAAGGAAAAAAAGAAAAACAATATTTATAAAATAGCAGTTTTACCATCATATACTTACCACCTATCATACATCAAATACAAGTTACATATTTTAAGCCACCTGAAGGTAACATCAGTGCATATATATGTTGGTAAGCGGCTTTACATTCAGATATCTAGAATTAAGGCCTTGATCCTGATGCTATTCTGTTCTACCACTCACTTAAAATAGTCACATTTGAGTACAGATGAATAAGGTCTAGGGTGTAACCAGGAAGTCTCTGACAGGCATCTAACAAGTCCACTTACCTGGAGCTGAGATATTCAGCCACAGAATAGTTCAGTACTGTTACAACCATGCCAGCGTTGCCAGGTCTGAGTTAGGCTGCTTGTCTTCTCTCTGTATTGTTAAATTAAGGGCGCTGATTGTGTGCAAAATACATGACAGAGGTAGATATGGAAGTGATAATTCTATTGCATACTCCAAATTTGAACCCTACAGTGCTTTTAAAATTACCCGTTTGTTCTAAACACCTGCTGGTCGCACATCTTCTGGTGTTAAACCTGAAAAAAGAAACAGCATTTTCTCTGCCATAAGGCAGAGTTCTGGGGATAACGAATACTGTTAGCCATCCTGAACGTCTGCTTTCAAGTTAGATGTTGGCGAGATTTCTCCTTACTTGCACAGCTCAACTGCATCCAAAAAATCCTGACTCTGGATGTATGGAGGAAAGCCTGGTGTTGATTTTTATTGGCAGAGAAGATTACATGTCCTACTGTTGTCTCTATGGGTTCTCGGACCGTGGTGATGGTGCACAGGGGAGTTGACTAGGCAAATGACAAAGGCCCTCCTGGTTTTTCATAGATCTTTTTACGGCCAGAAGTGACCAGGTATGACTATCTAGCTTAACTCTTGCATGACACAGGCCACAGAATTAGGTTTTCCAACTTTGAAATAGCATCAAAGTACACTTGCTACTTTGCTAATGTTACTTTTCTATGTAACATCCTCAGTGATTTTGTGAGCTCATAAATAGGAAGGGAAGATGGACCATGTGACACTGACTTGTCAGATGCACACAACAGTAAAAGTCTAAAATCTGCTGCTCAAAAAATGTCTACACTTCAGGTCTTACAGCAACACACATATGATACTTTAGGCGTGCCGCTGTAGTGCCAAGGTGTAGGTACTACTGAAGCGGAAAAGATTCTTCCATTACCATAGAAAATCCACCCTTCAGAAAGGTGGCAGCTAGGGTAGCTTAGCGGTGTCTATATTGGGGCTCAGATCGACTTAACTACATCTCTCAGGGTGTGAATTGTTCATACTCCTGTGTGCATAGCTAAGCTGCAAGTGTATGCCAGGTTTCAGAGAACAAATGCCTCTTTGATCTGCTTGGTCATACAAGGAATATAAACAAGAAGCAAGGTAATAGATACGGGCATGTTCTTTACACTGTCATTTTGTGAATCTATTTTTCAAGTAACTGAAAAAGGTTGTCTGGATTTCTTAATAAGACTATTCCATTTATTCTGTCCTGACACTGTCAATAGGACTTACAATTTGTAATGTAGTGCTTCCCAACCCATCCACAACTTTAGGCTAATATTTGTAAATAGAGAGGCTTACATTCTTTACGTAGTGGCAATATCTTGAAGAGGCTACTCTGGGGGAAAGTGCACGTTTTGGCTACTTAATGTGAAGCAATAAGCAAAATGTTAAGATAAAAATAGAAACCCCCAAACTGTTTTTACTGTTTGGAGCAAAACTGAAAGAGGAGCACAACCTAGTAAGACCTGTTGAACCTTATTTGACATCCTGATGAAGAAATTTTACATGATTTGAAAAGGAATGTGCTCTCTTTCTTCTCATGAGGACACAGGACATTAAGTAAACTTCTTTAAACACATCGTATGCAAGCACAGAGACATATTTTCATCCAGAAATTGGCTTTGAGCACTCGGCGGTTACTGCACACACACAGGTAAGTCCCAGAAATACCGAATCTCCAAAACTCTGCAACAAGAAAAATAAGGCCACTGAAAAAATAAGCTTAAAAATGTGAAGTAACCAGGAGGCCATCCGTGATTATTGATATGTTCTGCATGCCACAGATACAAAGCACAACTGCTACTATGAGATGGTGCTTTTGGGCCCAATTCAGTAAATCATGTGCTTACCTCTCATTTGTGGCAGAGGTAACTAAAAAGATCCAATAACACTGCTACTTCAGGGCAGGGCACAGACTCGTTTTGGGGAGTTGGGGGTGAACACTCTCTTTAGTTGTATTTTTTAAACCAAATGCAAAGCTTTTCTCAGAAATGGTTTTTTCCCCGCAAAATTAATGGGTTTAATTCAGGAAAGCCCATGTTTAACTCCCATTGATTTGAATGGGACTTACATGTGTTCCCTGAATAAACAGCTTTAGGTCTGCAAAGTTGCAGATGTAGTTTACACAGACGACAAAGCTAGCTGTCTACTGCTAGTCAAATCATAATGGCAGCAGTCCTGAAAAATGCCTCTAATGAGTGTAGGTAAATTGCAGACAGAGATAAATCTATTAAAAGAAAAATATTTTGGTTAGTATTGATTGTACATTCCAGGTCTGGTCTGAACGTTAAAGAGATAAAAGAAAACAAGTAATATGGCCAAGACCTTGCAGCTATCTGAAGCCACTGTACAGGTGTGTTATCACACCATGCTGCTCTTGCAAATATGCAGGTGGCTCCTCAGCAAATAAGGAATTGCCAAAACAGGCCCAGCAATTCCCTTTTGGCTGAATTCACAGAGCGAGAGAAAATGTAAGAAATAATAAAATTCTTCAAACGAGACCAGAGAAGCCAAGGTGTCTAGTGTAGATGCAGAAACCCTTTTAATGTGCACTGGGAGAGCTCCATTCCTCAAGTTTAAAGGGCCAAAACCTTGGTGTTAAATCAGGGGCACAGTTAACAGGACATTGAATGGTTTCTTTTATGTTGATTAAAATATAATCACATTAATAAATGGAGTGGACAGAGCACAGACACATGGGATGGGAGATCCCTTACCCTCAAAAGGATCCAGAGGTTGAGCCAGTGAAAAGAAAGAGAGCTCTGAGCAGCTGTCTCGAACTTTTCAGGTGTTAAGTAAATAAAGAAAAGGTAAAAGATGTGAACAACTTAGGCTATGTCTACATTAACACCTCTGTTGGCATAACTCATGTCACCCACGGGTATGGAAAAAACTCTCCTCTAAGCAATGTGAGTTGCACTGGCAGACGTGCTGGTGTGGACAGTTCTATGTCGATGGGAGAGGCTGTTCCACCAACCACAGCTAGCGCCACTTGTTGGGGGTGCTTTAATTATGTTGTCCGTAGAACTCTCTCCTGTCAGGACCTAGGAGCTACACAGAAAACCTTACAGAAGTGCAGTGGCATTGGTACAGTTGTGTCGCTGTAAGATCTCTCATGTGAACACAGATTCAGAGTGTTATCAATTATGCTGTGACCAAAAAAAGGCCTGATTGCATAATTACTGGGCACCCATCACTCCAGCTGAAGTCAGAGGGCAGGAAGGGCACTTAGCGTCTCTGAAAATCTGATGAATATTTGTAAGATTGTAAAATATGAGGAGGGTGGGGGCGGAGAATTTAAACTTAGACCAACATGGACACAAACAAGCATTTAAATTTAATAGCTGTAAATCTGTGAGCAGGAATGATTTTCCAAATGAAAGACTGGTTAGATAATAGTTTTCAGTACTTGCAAGGGATACACAAAATTACCAGAAATGGCCTTTTGGATTCTCATAAAAATCAGAAGGACTTAGGACAATTTTTAATTTTCCTCACAGTCACAGCAAGAATGTCTAAGTGACTCGAGACCTCTTTTTAAAAGGTCCATGAGCCATGTCACTGGTGTGCCCCGTCACGCATCCTGAAAAGAAAATGAAAGCCTGGCCTAATTTAATACAACTTCTCTATGCTTCCCATTCTCTTTGCTTAACGCAAATAGTAAAACACAAGGGCCATGTCTACACAGCCCCTTTCCTTCCGGAAAGGGAATAGTAATGAGCAAAGGAGACTCTTCAAATAAGGCAAGGATTTAAATATCTCACACATCATTTGCATATTCCCATGAGATTTCACTTCCAGGAGAGCTCCCTCTGGAAGCTACAAAGTCGTGTAGACGGGGCACTTCTAGATGGAACCCTTCCCCCCCAGGTTCCGAAAGCCCCCTTATTCCTCAAACGTTTTAGAAATAAGGGGGATTTTGGAACGGGGGGAGGGAGGGGTTCCATCTAGAAGTGTCCCGTCTATGCAGTTTTGTAGCTTCCAGAAGGGGCTCTTCTGGCAACAAAATCTCATGGGAATATGCAAATGAAGTGCAAGATATTTAAACTCATGCCTCATTTGAATATTGTCCTTTTTTCATTACTATACCCCTTCCAGAAGGGAGGGGGCTGTGTAGATGTGGCCAAGGTGAGTAAAAGAGAACCCTAAATAATGATACATCTCACTAAACTTTATAAAAGTGCAAGCTTGAACATGTGCAGAGGAAAGATTCAGTGCACGACAAGCCCCCTGGATACTCACAGCAGCCATCACTCGGCCTACCATTTTCATAATTCAGTTACTAATACTAGTTTAAACCACTGACCAGATGGACAACTGAATGAAAACATATGCAACCCATTTCCAATAATGGTAAGGTTTCTGTGACCAGCACAAAATATTAGCCCGGTATCTTCAGCTGTACAATATATACACAAAAATAGCGTGTCTTAATTCCCTTTTAACACCTTAACAATAAAACTGTTCTAAAACATTATTCCCATAACGCGCCGAGTCTTCACTCTGCACAGTGCCTGCCAATACCAGTAATAGAGAATAGCCGATTTACTGCTGCAGAGCCCTTGAGCTGATGTAGATTTTTGACATGTCAGTGTCAACAGCTGTGGGATTCCTGAATTCAGCCAGTGCTCACACCTAGTTGGCTGGGTCTCCCACAGTCAGTGCTTCTTGGGGGGTTCCACCAGGAGAATAGGCCATATTCCGAAAACAAACTGAAAAGGAAAAGGGGAAACAAGATTTTCTTGTAATATAGCTTTTCAGAACAGATGAAATAGAGTTCTCTTGATGTCAGTTATGTTTTGTAGGATTAATACACAGAACATCAGGTAAAAGTAAAGCCAAAAACAGGAAGTATGGCCAATGAGCCCAGAAACATGTTTAAGTGTAACCTGACTGAATGGCCCACTTCCACAGTGGGTCAGGAAGTACAAAGCATTTGACAGCTTACCTTCACCTTTGGCCTGTACTTCAGGTAAAGCGTCCTTGTGTATAAGCTAGGGGGAGAAATCCTTTTATGAAATATGCTGTTTAATAACAAACATTTAACAATCCAAGTGTCACAACAGTCCATGTACACAGCTATTCCTGAGACTCTGTCCAGAGCAATTACAACTCTGGTGATTGGAGTGAGCCCTGTGATTTCCTGACTGGATCAAGTGCACTTCTCTGATCACAGCTCAGCTCGTTTTGCCTGGGTTTACTCCACACCAAGAAAGGACTAACCACAGAGCACTGCTTTACTGGCTGTCACACAGCAGCAAGGGACCATGGATGTTCCAGAACTGTTGTGTCTCACCATCCCTGCCCTCAAGGAAAAGGAGGACCTTTATTTGAGGCACAATGTGCACCATCAGAAACCATGCTAGGTACATATGGCAATCACATTCATCCTTAGCATTTATACCACACTGACATTATGATATTAGTAAATGGAAGATTGCACGGTCTACTTCTTGTAGCAAGTTTTCTGGGTCAAGAGAAATGGGTGCTACTAAAAGACTCTACCATTCATTGTGGGACACTGGGCAAATCTCCTAGGGTAACCGAGGCACAGACATGCCTCAGCAGCTCTCAGAAAGAGCTCAGAAGTCAGGAGTTCCTAGCTCCTGTCCTTGTGCTTAACCTAATGGACTCCACTGCTTTATAACAACCATGACTGAAGTCTGCAAATATCTGAAGCTTGAAATACCCAAGAGGGAGGGGGTTATTTATCATGGCAGAAAAGTATATAAACCACTGTAGAAGCAGAAGATGAAATTAACCAAAATTAGCTAAATATCAGAAGAAGCTCTTACACACAGCTGTCAGACTATGGAATAATTAGCTAAAAGTCCTGCCACTTCAGAAACGTGAAACTAGACTGAAAAAAGCACTAGGAAAATCATACTAAACAAAGAGCACTTAGCTCATTTGGATAAACACGCCAAGGACTAATGCACACACAAAATGAATTTTGTTCCATTTACAGCACTGTAGATCTGGCCTACAACATTTAAACCGTCGGCCTTCGTTGCTTTGTGAGGAACTTTCAATAGCGAGGTGTACTCAGGCTGTGCAGAGCGTCAGAGAACCTGCTTGCTGCACTTAGCAGCTGTCTGTATTCAAGAGGACAGCAAGAAAACACCATCACACAGAGACTGCTGGAACTGTCCCTAGTGAAAGACCCGCAGGAAAATAACCAGCTTTGTAACTGGCAATAAAATCTCAGCCCTGCCGTGTGGAAATAAGTGTTTGAGAAGGGATTAAAATTGACACGTTGGAATAGCTCTTGCAGACATTATTCTATGGTTTAGATAAGCGATAAAGCCATTTGGTGGATTGCAACCCACCCTGCAACCCAAAATGTCTATGCTCTAATACATGGTTTCCCGTGTGTGTGTGTGTGTGGTGTGTGTGTGTGTGTGTGTGTGTGTGTGTGTGTGTGTGAGAACACATGTGGCTCAATCTAATTCTTGACCTTCCCCCTCTACTCTCTGATTTGCTCACTTTGATTATCTTTTTCTGATTTGTCCTCGTTTACTGTTTTTGGTTCTCTGTGTCTTAAATATTGAGTCTGTTCTGGTCTGGCTATGGTCTGAAGAAGTGGGTCTGTACCACAAAAGCTCACCTAATAAACTATTTTGTTAGTCTTTAGAGTGCTACTTGACTGCTTTTTGTTTTGATAGTGTATAGACTAGCACGGCTTACTCTCTGTTACTGTGCGTGTGTGTGTGTGTGTGCGCACACGAAATTCGTGGCGGGGGGTTGTGAGGTGATCCCCCACCACCACCACCATCATTCTCCACACCCAAAGAAAGAGCCGGCCTTTGCTTCTGGATCTCAACCCCTACCATTTTACGTGGGTGACGCGGCACAGCTGCTATAAGAACCAAGCAGCCGACAAAGACCCACGCGGAGCTAGCTGCCTCCTGCAGAAGTGATTGAATGTGGGTTGGAGTGGGAGGGGGAGGAGGAAGAGGAGGATGGGGTTAGATGGGGGGCTGGGGTAAGAGCAGGGGCTACTGGTGCCTGGATTTGTTGGGGGGAGAGGGACTCAAGCGGGTGGCTTGCAGGGCTTGTGCAGCTCAGGCTGGCAGGTGGGCAGCTAGCCCTGGCAGCACATGGCAGCTTGGGCTCGTGGGCAGGCAGCTGGTCCCAGCAGCATGGGGCTTGGGCAGCTGGCACATGGCTGGGGTGGGTTGCTGGTGGGCAGGCAGCTGGTCCTGGCAGTGCGGGACTCAGGCAGGGGAGCAGGCGGCTCTGGCAGTCAGATCTCAGGTGGATGGGTGGCTTGCGTGGACAGCTCTAGCGGCTGGCATGGGGCTCAGGCACCCAGCCAGCTGGGGCTGCACCATGCACCCAAAAGGGACCAAGAAAAACTATTTGTGCTTATTTTTAATTTTAAATAACATTTCATATCAAGTTATTGTGTTTATTTTAGATTACAAATTGAATTGTTTGTTAAAAGGAGGGTTGGATGATGGTAAAAAGAGGCGGGGGCGGCATGAGGGTTTCTCAAAAATCAAAAGGTGGGTGTAATGCCAGAAAGTTTGGGCACCACTGCTCTAATCTATAGTATGCATTCTTCCTAGACAGCTACAGCTACCACTTACAGAACCCCCCATCCCACAGGTTTAGTAAAACTGATTATTTTCCCATCCTTCCAGGTATTAGGACATTAAAAGCACAGATATAATTGGGAAAATATCTGTCCAAAAAATCAATCCTAAAAGTTTCACGAACACCATCTTTAGGCAATGCCTGCTACCAAGGTAAATTCCCAATGCCTACAGATGAAAGCACAATTATGGAGTAGCTATTTTACTACCTAGTGGGTCAGGTACTCTAAATGCCACTCCCAGCTACCCATTCAAATCTAAAATCATTGATAGAAACCTCACATTCTTTGATTGACAAGCTATGAGGAAAAAGGCTGTTTCCTACCTTAATAGGATATGAAGGTAAGAGCCAAGGCCTGTAAAAATGTGCCACCAAGCATGAAACTGAGTCACGGCTCCCACAACAGGAGGCATCTTCTCTCTTAATCCCCTGTTGAAAGAAATATCGTGCCATGATGCAGAGCATTTTTTCCCAGACTACGCAGTCCCCAGAAGCAGCATTCACTTGTCAGCTCGTGTGGTTGTTTCTGTAGCTCAGTCACGTACTTCATGTGTTCAATCTTTATGACGTCAGCAGCAATGACTACAGATTTTTTCTGTCTAGTTTGGGAAGATGTTTGCCAAGCCAAGTTTGGAAAACTACTAGGGTCTTGACAGGAGTAGTTAAATGGTTTAGACATGACTTCAGGTACCATATTACTTAAGACAACAAAAATACTACAGGGCAGATCAGGACCCCAGGCTGCCTGGGTGGAGGGAGTCCCACTACTGCAGGGCTCCCCCAGGCTCCAGCTGGGGTCCCCTTGGCTCCAGGACTGCTAGCAGGGCTCTATGCCACAGCCTGGCTCCCCATCGCAGGTCTCCTGGAGGGGCTCCCTACTGTGGGGCTCTCCAACCCTAGCCACGCTCCCAGTAGCAGGGCTCTCCAACCTGGCTCCCTGCCACCAGCAAGGCTCTCTGATCCAGGTGCTCTCTGGTCCAGCAACATCCATTGTCCTGCTGGATGAAGAATGTTGCCAGACAAGAGAGTGCAGGATAAGAGTTTCAACTCGTAACGCGCTTTACTTCTTCCCCTCCACACCTCCCAAACTGGCCGGATTCCTGGTCAGTGTGAAAAAAATAGAGGGTCTCAGAGAGGAACTGGAGCCCTTCTGGAGAGCTCTATATAAAAGCTCAAAAGTTTGCCTCTCTCACCAGCAAAAGTTGTCCAATAAATATCCTGCCTCACCATGTTTCTCTCTCTCTAATTTCTTGGGACTGACATGGCTACAGCACCACTGTATACCCCCCATCTGTGTCTGGGAGCTACTTCATGCCCATTCACCAAGCTCACGTGAAGTTTGTCTTCCCTTTCTCTCCTACACAGTGTTAGGGAAGGGCACACCCGGTGAACAGCTGAGAACATGGACAACAACATCCTGGTATATAACTTCAAGTGACTCTGGCTACATGCCCCTATCTTTCCCTCCCCAAGAGCCTGAGCTGTAGGCCAAGCCCAAATGCCTACGACGCAATTTTATAGCCCTGCAGCTGAATCCTGAGAGCCCAAATCAGCAGACGGGGCCAGACATGGGCCTTTTATTGCAGTATAGACACACACTGTGCACTGAAGAGCTTTTGCTGATGGGAAGCAGAACTCAGTGCAAATCTTGCAATGCTCTGGCCAGCTGTTTGACACTTAGCACTTCTGAGGCAGGAGAGGGGCTGGGGAAGAGGACAAAGGAGAGAGATCACAGTCAAGATGCCTTAGTCCCTCTTCCTCACCACAGATTTCTAGAGACGCGTATTCTGCACATTAGGGTTATTTTAATTTAAGGTGGAAAAAACCAGTTTAAAATATCTTTTCCTTCCTTTTAAAAATCTATCATCACAGTAATTCATAAAAATTGGATACCATGGCTGATTTTATTTTGGAAGAAAAGCAAAATTTGGTGGCTCTGTAGCTCTTGTTAACTAATTTGTAGTAATGCCTGAGCTGGTTTCACCTAGTGCTTGTGGCAACACTAATGTGTTCATAAATAGCCACGTTAACATTTTTCTGCATGAGGAACAGAAACTGGAAACTCCACAATGCATGTGTAACACATCAACCCTCCTGGATCTGTGCTCTTAGCTCTTGAGTGGCAGGGGTTCCCATGGCTCATGATTCAAAAGCTGGTGGCTCCATCCTGGGATGGTCTGTGCTAACCCAGCTGTGGAACCTTATCTAACTAGACAGCAACGAAGGGTCCTGTGGCACCTTATAGACTAACAGAAAAGTTTTGAGCGTGAGCTTTTCTGAGCACAGATTCACGATGATGAAGTGAGTCTGTGCTCACGAAAGCTCACGCTCAAAACTTTTCTGTTAGTCCATAAGGTGCCACAGGACCCTTCGTTGCTGTTACAGATCCAGACTAATATGGCTACCCCTCCGATACTATCTAACTAGAGTATCTCCATCCATTCCATTCTTTGTGGAAGCTGAAACGTGTTTCAAAAGTGAAGTACAAAAAGGCTACAAAACCCTGACATTTAAGAGGAGGTAGGGTGGGTTAGTGTGACTCATAACTGAAGACTTCCAAAGAATAAAAATTACAAGCAAGAAAATGTATCAAGGAAAGTTACCAGGTGCCGTAAGGCTCTCCTGGAGATTTCATGCTCCTGGGACATCTGATTAAAGCAGGTTAACAGGTATGGTTAAATTAAAAATTACTGCAACAGGCACCAACACACATTGTGCCAGAGGAAATAAACTGGCATTTTTCCTGCTGCCAACCGAAGATGGAAACAAGTGCTTCTAGCTACTGATGCAATCTACTGAAATATGCTGTCCAAGCTGGAGTTAGTACGGGCCCAGACTGTGCTGGGAGAGGAGGTAAGATCATCGGAGTGAACTGTAATCTTCTTGACACAGGCCTTAAACTGTCCTTACAGAGAGACGGATGTACATCCTCCACACTGGTATTTAGTATGACTATGAGGATGCACCCAGTGAATTAATACTTTGGTGCAGCTGTTCACTCAGTGGTTTGAGCATTGGCCTGCTAAACCTGGGGTTGCGAATTCAATCCCTGAGGAGGCCATTTAGGGATTGGGGCAAATAGATGTCAGTGATGGTGCTTGGTCCTCCCAAGAGGACAGGGGACTGGACTATATGACCTCCTGACGTCCCTGCCAGCTCTAGGAGATGTGTATCTCCAATTATAAAAAAAAAGACTTCAAGAGGGATACACTGTCAGGACCAACCTTGCCAGACCTGTGCTCCATCATGCATAGACTTGACATCCAGCTGTGAAACTCAACACTGACTTTGTGGGAATCTTCCTCTCCTTTCTGGGTGACTTTGCATTGCATTGACCTGCGTCGCTGCGGGGAGACCATGGGAGTGTTCAAATGCCAAGCCAGCACACAAATGTCCCAAGGGATGCAACTCAGTCAGGCTAATCAGTTGTGACTCACCCTGAGACTCCTCAAAGAGTGGTCACTGTTTATTAGTTGGCAGATATACACCTATATTAGATGTTTCCTGATCTTGCAAGGCTACTACTTTTTGACATATTCCTAGTGAATAAGGGGCAGGGTGAGGCAAAATCTGGAAAGATAACAAGGCCCACAATATCCTTCAGTGATCACAATAAATATTTTTAATGTCTAGAATGAGACGAAAGGGGGGAGAAAAAAAGAGAATTAAAAAGAAAATATCCCAGCCAGATGGCTGAGTTATACTGAGTTCACAGTTCTGACTCCAGATCAATCAGCAGCAGTTCAGCTATGGAAGCCTTATATTAGCAAAGGCAAGAAAAGGACCAAATGTTGTAAGCACTAGAGATCACTGCTGGTATGTCTAACCTCCAAGTAAATACTCAAATCTGGCCGGTGTCAGCTGGGTTGGACTGTGAGCCTGTAAGCTGAGGGGTAGAAGTTAAAGCTTGGATTGATACCCTACCTGATAGCACAGGTACTTCACAGGGTGCCTGAACCTAAATACCTATACTCCAATTTTACAGCCCCTTAATCTAAATTCATGTAGGCCAGCCACCTCAATCCTAAGAAATTAGAAAGACAAGGTGGGTGAGGTAATACATTTATTAGATCAACTTCTGTGGGTGATAGAGACTATAGGTATTGCAGTGTAGACCTATCCCCTGGCTCTACAGTCAGGGAAACTCAAGGTCTTCTTGTTGGATATAAAGAAATTTGAATTTTCAGGTCTGGAAGTTCTCCACAGCTAGGAGTATGGACACAGGAGTGTTCTGTTATCACCCATGCTTTGGTGAATGTGCTCGCAAGTGTGTGCATGTGTTTAAGAAAAGAAACTACTACTGATTAAGCAAGAAATTTGGCATCAAAATTTTCTGTCCATGACAGTGTTTCTGTGCATTTGTGTGCGTGCAAGCCTTCAATATTCATCAACATGCTTCAAAGTAACTGCAGATAAGTGAAATACTTACTATTCCACTCCAAGGGCTGCCAACAAAATTACCAGTTAAAATTCTTAATCCAGAATTTGTACATTAGGAAACCATTTTTACATTGGCTACGTCTACACTAGAGTTTTGTCGCCAAAACTCGCAGAGCATCTACACACAAAATACATTTTGTCAGCAGAAACTGTCAACAAAAATGCTTTGTAGATGCTCCAGGGGGCCATTCTGTCGACAGAGCAGATCAAAAGATCAATCCACTTTTATGTGTCAACGTGACCTGTTGACAGAAGTTTTGTTGGAACATCCCTTCCAACAGTAACTTCTGTAGACATATGCTTTGAGTGTAGACGTAGCCATTAAGAATGCTTAGAATCAGAGCAGACTTTGGAGGTCTCCTGTGTTGTTAGAGCTAATCAAGAACAACTAGGATAAAACATTCATATTCTGTGGGGCTTATGCTGCACGTATCAGGCAATGGACTCAGAATTATTATTATTATTATTAAGAAAACAAATAAAGAAATGAAACTCTGAGATTAAAAGATATGCAGGTAAGTTTGAAAATGCTTACCTCAATTTATCACAGAAAATGTTGTCTATATTCCAAAGAAAAAATCCTATTAAAAATACACTTAAGGATGTATAGCCTAGACCCCTAAGCCATGGGTATACCCTATAGGAGAGAAGTAAAGTGAAATTTAGTTTTTTGAATAGAAAGTGCATTTAAAATAACATATATAAATTATGCTATTTACGAGTTAAATTGGGGGTGGGGTAAAATTCCTTTAACGGTACTCCATCAAATTGAAATCTAATAATATTTTTAGGAGTAAATTAAAGATACTGTGATTTCAGGTAAAAACATATCCCAAATGCCTGGCTACTTTTGGGGTTCACTCATGTTTCCTCTATTTTTCCCCTAGTTTTTTTTATCCTGACAGGTGTGAAAAAAATCCAACACAAACAAGAAAGGAAACAATTAAACTGACTATTACAGTGCATGGACTAAACAGGAAAAATTTTCCTCAGTAATCTCTTCTAGTTCTTCTTTGGTATTATTTCTAACAGTGATAGGTAAGAAAGGTTGGAGACAGAAGCAATGATTTTTTTTGTTTTAAATAGATTGTGTCCGTTTAACAGTCAAAGCAAAATTATTGCAGCCTTTTGAAAAGCAGCATACCAAAGCCAACCACTAGCCTGGATGACAGTTTCAGAAAAAGTAATTTCAGACTGCGTTTTACCAACAAGAGCCATTACGGGCAAAAAAGTCCTATTTAGGTTACAAGACAAAATGTGCTGAAGAGCCAAACACAAGAAGGCACATTGTTATTAAACCCCCTCTTACTAACTGTGTTCATGCAGGTCACAGAATTGCTAGCTTGTTAGTGGAAGTGGGTGAAGTTTGCTCCTTTGACTGCACTAAGAGAAAATCTCAAAAATATCCAATTCCAACCCCAGGAAGTGACCGTGAAACACAGTTAGTGTTATTTTTTGCACTGTGAATGCACTGTTCAGATGTTGGTTTAAGATGCATTCCTGAGTTGTTTATTGTCTTTGTTATTTGTGTCACTGTGATTTAATATCTATAGAAACACTAGTATCGCTGATAAGAACATATCCTGCATCAAGACAATTGGACAGGTTTTCTTAAGCTGTACATAACATTATTTGACAGCAGTGTTCCCTGTTAATACACATTTTGGAGTTACACGGTTCAAATGACAGGCATTAGCTGTATGATTTATAAGCCTGTAGACACTTTTTCTTCAAGGCAAACACATCAGACATATATTTCATTTGTCACTGAGGGTGTAAACGTAACACCTCTTCACATCAGCAGGCTGATTTCTAAATAGTGTTTGTTTATTCCCATAAACATAATAGACAAGCTGAGACAAACCATCCTTACTCACACATCTCATATTCTAATCCGAGGGTGCTCAGAGTTGGGAGTGTGAGATTTTGAAAGTGGGGGCAGGGTGCGTTCTGCTCCTCCACCCAACCCCCCCGTGGATGGGGTTATGTGTTTTATGGAGGGCGAAAAAGAAGGGGGTTGACATGCATTATTAACTGAGAGTCTGGCTCACAAACACATGGCAGTGTAAGTAAAGGCACAACGCAGGACTGGACAAAAGAGAACTTCAGGACAATTAGAGACTAGGAGGAGTGTGGGGAACAAGAGATGTTGTACAGTGAATGGTGGGGAGACACAGGTAGAAACATAGCTCTGAAGTGTTCTGGAAGCAGGGAGGTAGATTGTAAGCACAGGAATAAAAGGAAGTCAGAACAGAAGTCTAATGAAGGGAGGCACAATCTGAGTAATAGAAGACAAAGATCTTAGGTCTGCATTTTGATGCATTTGGGGAACAGAAAATATTGGAGGAGTGGAGGGATCAGGTGAAGGATGGATGTTTTTGCCGTTAAGGCAGAAATCTGTGCCTCAGGACAGCAGAGTTCATGAAGGAATGAGGAGGAAGTAACTATAGGATATCAAAAGCATCTGGATAGGAGAGAAGCAGAGAATGACAGTGTTAAGTACTGGATGTGAGAGGAAGGCAGGATAAGAGCAGGAGACATTTTAATTGAGATGACATAGAAAGAAGCAAGAGTAGATGCTGGAGAGACAGATAAAACTGTTGGGATTTATGTGGCTGGAAAGAATGATAGAAAAGTTCAGTGTGGCTATAGACGGCTCAGAGCTAATTATCAGTTTAGAGGCAGTACGTGAACCCTTGAGCAGTGAGGTCACTTAAGCAGAAGAGACACAAGAGAGAGGAGAGAGCAGAAAGCAAACCTAGAAACTTAAATGTAGTTATTCACACTGTCTGCTTTTGCTGCTGCTTCATTTATGCCAAGAGACACTGTGCACTGGTTCTCAGTTCTTCCAACACTTTTGATAACATTCTTTTTATTTTGAAAAAAATAAAAAAAGTTTCCAGCTTCACATATATCATACTTTACCCCATTCAAAACAGTAACATCAGTTGAAGTTTTACTTTTTAGCATCCAAGTACTTAAATTTCTAATTTTAAGTGTTGGGCTCCAGGGAAAACATTAACTGAAGTGTTTAACCCCCACGACTGACGCTAGCTTCAGCCAGTTACTAGAATAATTGTTTTAGCAACGACAATATTTGAAGTACTTTGCAAACCAAAGTAAGACAGAGTCCTTGCACCAGAAGGAATCTACAAAATTACGACCAAAACAGCTGACAAAAATCACTGGCCACAAACGTGTGTGACCAGGCTTGCTTGAAGTCCTACACTAACTGCAATCAAAGAAAGACATGAATCACTCCTCTGTTACCACAAGACAAAGCATATGACTCATTTCGGGAAGTAGTCAGCAACATCAGTTACTAACGTTATTTTTAAAATGCACACCTGATAGATGCAAACACTTAGAATATATCTACTTGTAATGTTGAGCTAAATAGTCACTTACCACAATACAATATACACAGACCGTAGTACTATAACAGAAACGAGTGCTCCATACGTTATCTGCAGGAAAGTGGAAATAAAATTCACAGTTAGCATAAAACAGGCAAGTATTATTGTGTTTGCATACCAAAGTAACACAAAAAAAACCCTAACAATTTGTTTATCACCTACGACAAGTGTCAGCAACCCCCAGCACAGGTGACAAGAGTGGCACGCAAGCCGATTTTCATCAGCACGTGAGGCGGGAGCTCAGCCCCACTCCTCCTCTTCCATGCAGCTGGGAGCTTGCTCAAAGCCAGGCTGCCTGTGGATTAACAAAAGACCAGCTAATGCTACCAACCACCACCAACTGTTTTTGTTGTGTCTAATGTGGTGGTGGATCTTGGCCAAGCATGACAGAGGAGTTAGTTAAGACATCGTCTTAAGACAGAGACATAGTATATAAGAAAAACAGTGCTGTGGCATCTTGGAGACTAAAAAGTTTACTAGGTAACAAGCTTTCATGGGTAAAACCCATTTCCTGAGATGAAAATAATGGAGAGGAAAAACAGAATCCAGGGTTTATATAGTAGGGGGAAGGAAGGAATAAAAAACAAAAAAAAGGGTTACCTGACACAAACAAGACCAGGTAATGACGCAAATTAAGTAGGATGTGTCCCATTCCTGCAAATATCAAAAGTGGGGAAGTTGCCCTTGTACTGCATAAGACAGTTAAGATCTCTGTTCGGCACAAGGTAAAACATGCCATATTTATAAATGAATTCCAATTCAGATGTCTTCTTTTGTACATGAATGACTACTTTTAAATCCATTATTGAATGTCCAGGGAGGTCAAAGAATTCCCCCATAGATTTATGTGTATTACAATTTCTGATGTCAGATTTATGTTCATTCATCCTTTGGTACAGAGACTTTTCAGTTTGCCCAAGCTACATGACAGGTGGGCATTACAGGCACATGATGGCATATATTGCATTTGTGGACATGCAGAGATGTATCAGACCTGACGGTCGCTGATGTGGTTAGGTTCTGTGATGGTGTCACCTGTATAGATATGTGGACAGAGTTGGCAACGGGGCTTGTAGCAGGAATAGGTCCTGCGGTTACTGTTTCTGTGGTATGGTGTATGACTCCTGGTGAGTATTTTCTTGAGATTGGGCAGCTGTTTGTAGGCGAGGACTGGCCTGTCACCCAAGGTCTGTGTGAATGAGGAACTGTGTTCTAGGATAAGATGTAGGTTGTCACTTATGAGCTGGAGGGGTTTAAACTGGGAGCTATAGGTCAGAGGTAGCCAGCCAGTTAGGAACTAAGAGCCAAAGCAGCTGTAGATAAAGTGCATTAAGCTACATATTATATATTTATTTTATATAGCTATCTATCTACCTAGATAGCTATATAAAATAAATAAAATAAAATAAAATAAAATAAAAACATGTGGTTCAATGCCCTATTGCTTCCCAAGAGCCAGGCACTCCCAGCCCCCCACTCAAACCCTATCCCCCATCCCTCCTACAGAGCCAGGCATGCTCAGTTCCCCTGCTCTAACCCACTACCCGCCCCCACCAGGGCCAGGCACCCCCAGCCTCCCTGCTCTAACCCAATGCTGGCGACTCAATGGAGCCTCCATCACATGCTTCTCCCTCTGAGCGCTGGGGCGTGTGCACAGAGTGGCAATAAGCACTCGTGGTGCATGGCTCCGAGCAGGAGCCACATTTCATTGGTCAGAGCTGCACACAGCTTGAGAGCCGTGGGCTGGCCACCATTGCTACAAGTGATGACAAGTGGTATCCTGCCATTTTCCTTGTTTGGCCTCTAACCCAGCAGGTGACTTATGGGTACTGGCTGGCTCTGTCAATCCCTTTCTTTACTTCCCCAGCTGGGTAATTAAGTTTTAAGAATCCTTGATAAAGATCTTCTAGGTTTTTGTCTCTGTCAGTGAGACTGGAGCAGATAAGGTTGTATTGCAGGGCTTTGGCTGCCGACAATGGATTGTATGATGTGTCTTGGATGGCAGCTGGGGGCATACAGTTAAGAATAGCAGGCACTGGGTTTCTAGTACAGAGTGGTGTTTATGTGACCATCACCGATTCGTACTGTAGCATCCAGGAAATGGATCTCTTTTGTGGACTAGTCCAGGCTGAGGTTGATGGTGGGGTGGAAATTGTTGAAGTCCCTGTGGAATTCAAGGGTCCATGTGATGAAGATGTCATTGATGTAGCATAAGCAGAGGAGGGCGCTAAGGGACAGGAGCTGAGGAAATGTTGTTTTAAGTCAGCCATAAAAATGTTGGCATATTGTGGGGCCATGCAGATGCCCACAGCAGTGCTGCTCACTTGAAGGTATAAATTGTCCCCAGACCAGAAATAGTTATGGAATTCCACATGAGGATGGGCTACAAGCTGTCAGGAACACCATCCCTGATGATGGTAACAGAAAGACAACTGTGCTACTCTATATACTATCAAAACAAAAAAGCAGTCAAGTAGCACTTTAAAGACTAAAAAATAATTTATTAGGGGAGCTTTCGTGGGACAGACCCACTTCTTCAGAACATAGCCATACCAGAACAGACACAAGATTTAAGGCACAGAGAACCAAAAATAGTCATCAAGGTGGACAAATCAGAAAAAAAATGATCAAGGTGAGCAAATCAGAGAGTAGAGGGGTGAAGGAGGGGGAGGGAGTCAAGAATTAAATTAAGCCAAGCATGCATACGAGCCCCTATAACGACCCAGAAAATTACCATCCCGGTTCAAACCATGTGTTAATGTGCTGAAATTGAATATAAAAGAGAGTTCAGCAGCCTCTCTTTCAAGAATTTTGTGAAAATTCTTCTTCAGTAAGATGCAAACTTTTAAGTCATTAACAGAATGGCCCACTCCATTAAAATGCTGGCTGACCGGTTTGTGGATCAGGAATGTTTTTATGTCTGTTTTGTGCCCATTAACTCTTCGTCTAAGAGAGTTTGAAGTCTGTCCAATATACAAAGCATCTGGGCGTTGGTGGCACATGATGGCATATATGATGTTAACTGAGGAACATGAGAATGTGCCCGTGATTCTTTGAATAACCTGGTTAGGTCCAGTGATGGTATCTCTAGAATAGATACATGTGGATGGCAGTGGGCTTCGTTGCAAGGAAAAGTTCCGGGATTGGTGTTCCTGCAGTATAGACTGTGGTTGTGGGTGAGAATCCTCATAAGGTTGGGAGGTTGTCTGTAGGAGAGAACAGGCCTGTCACCTAGGGCCTTCTGGAGTGTGGCATCCTGATCAAGGATAGGTTGTAGGTCTTTAATAATTCATTGCAGTGTTTTGAGTTGGGGGCTGTAGGTAATGACCAGTGGTGTTCTGTTCTTGGCTTTTTTGGGCCTATCTTGGAGTAGCTGGCCTCTGGGTATTTGTCTGTCCCTGTCAACTTGTTTTTTATTTCTCCTGAGCCGTGTCTACACGTGCACACTACTTCGAAGTAGCGGCACTAACTTCGAAATAGCACCCGTCACGGCTACACGTGTTGGGCGCTATTTCGATGTTAACATCGACGTTAGGCGGCAAGACGTCGAAGCCACTAACCCCATGAGGGGATGGGAATAGCGCCCTACTTCGAAGTTGAACGTCGAAGTAGGGCACGTGTAGATGATCCGCGTCCCGCAACATCGAAATAGCGGGGTCCGCCATGGTGGCCATCAGCTGAGGGGTTGAGAGACGCGCTCTCTCCAGCCCCTGTGGGGCTCTATGGTCACCGTGTGCAGCAGCCCTTAGCCCAGGGCTTCTGGCTGCTGCTGCGGCAGCTGGGGATCCATGCTGCATGCACAGGGTCTGCAACCAGTTGTCGGCTCTGTGGGTCTTGTGTTGTTTAGTGCAACTGTGTCTGGGAGGGGCCCTTTAAGGGAGCGGCTTGCTGTTGAGTCCGCCCTGTGACTCTGTCAGCAGCTGTGCCTGGCACCCTTATTTCGATGTGTGCTACTTTGGCGTGTAGATGTTCCCTCGCAGTGCCTATTTCGATGTGGTGCTGCGCAATGTCGATGTTGAAAGTCGACGTTGCCAGCCCTGGAGGATGTGTAGACGTTATTCATCGAAATAGCCTATTTCGATGTCGCTACATCGAAATAAGCTACTTCGATGTAGGCTTCACATGTAGACGTAGCTCTGGTGGGTAATTCAGGTTTATGAATATTTGGTAAAGATCTTGTAGGTTTTGGTCTCTGTCAGTAGGATCAGAGCAAATGCAACTGTACCTAAGGGCTTGACTGTAAATGATGGATCTAGTTATGTGTGCAAGGTGGAAGCTATAAGGGTGTAGGTAAGCATAGCAATCAGTGGGTTTCCGTACAGTGTGGTAGGTATCAGGCCATCCTTGATTTGTACTGTAGTGTCCAGGAAATGTATCTCTTGCGTGGAATAATCGAGGCATAAATTCATGGTGGGGTGCAGACTGTTAAAGTCTCTGTGGAATCATCCCTGATGATGTCAGGGATATTTAGACACACAATGTCAGCATTCACCTTTAGCCATAAATGCGTGAATCGTCTGACAGCTTTTTAAATAAATTCTTCAAAAGACTACCCTTATCTAAAACACACATTTTAATTACCATAGTACAAAAACCTGCTTCCAAAGTCATCCTGTCCTTTTTGTCCATCCCTACTCTCCTTTCACACACACCACTCCCCTGCCCCCTTCGAAGACAACTTTAAAGTGACAATATTCCCCTTCTTCCAGATAGCAAGAATAATGAGTTTCCCTTTTACTTCTGACAGTATGATGAACCAGTTTTAAGAGAACCTTCCATCAAAATCAGTGCCTTACTAAGCTATAAAATCCTTTGATATGCCTAAAATCTTTGGAAACATATTTTTAACAAACGTATTGAAATTTCATATACATGTCTTGTTTTGAAAGTCATACAAAATAAACTAGTGTTCCCTTTATTTAAAACTTTTGAGCTGTATTATGAACACACTAAACTGTTCTGACTGATTAATATAAAATAATTTCTGTTTCAGTGAGTTTAAATATGTAGTAATCTGGAATGATCACATTATGAAGTCTTATTTAAAATATAAAATTACTTCAGAAATACTGATGAAGAACATATAAAACAAAAAAGGGCTCCAACTTCATGCCTCTCATTATTGTGTATTGTCTAAGTTCCTTTGAGCATTTCCAGTACTTTGATGACCACTTCTTCTTTGTCTCGACCCTGACTTCCCAAAAGAACAAATGAAAAGATCTGTTCCCCTTCACTTAGAGCCACTGATCTGATCCCTCAAAATCATGGCTCAATGGCTTAGGTAGAAGACAGTTATAACAACATAGGGATAAAAACCGCCCATTGATATGAGTAGAAAGACATCCATTGCTAATGGATCTTGAGAAAAATAGCCAGAATTTAATGTAGGGTGTTAGAAACAAGACGAATTCATGTTTATTTTGTTTCAGTATCTCACTTTTTCTCAAATAGTTTTTCCTGACATATTGCAAACAGCATCTTCCTCAACACAAAGCATTTAAGCACTGTGAAAAGGTGCTCTTTGTGATGATAGAGGAATTATAACTGTAGCATCATGCTACAGTCATTTCTTATGCGAGAAATATACATGGAACCACTCAGCAAACCTTAAGTAATGCTTATACCCCCTTTACACAGTTCCTAGTTTATCTTCTAAACTGAATAAAAAATTCTAAGTTTCTTCTCGGCCTCACCACAAAAGATAAAAAGAGAAAAAAATGTGTTAATTTTAAAAGCTTTCCTCAGGTTTGCTTCAATTCTTTATGTTGCTTCTCTCTGCATTTCCAAAATATGGCACTAAGTAACTGCATCACTTAAATTACAGTACTTTGAAAACACATGTAACACATGCCTCTTACAATACATGCTTTAAACTGAACTAGAGAAAACAGCAGGGCAAATAAAAGTTTGCAGAGTAGCTTAAATAAAAGGAACAGCACAAGTGTCTCTTCAACACCATTTCTCCCCACTACTGTATTTATTCAGGCTGCCACAGGTTTTCACCTTTGCATTAAAAGAGGAATGAGCAAAGTGGGGGACAGGTCCCCTTGGGGGAGCTGTAACATTTTGTAAGGGGGTTCAGCATGATTGGTAGCAGGGTCAGCTCATTCAAGGTGTTGAAATGTGTTACTGTTTTTAAGCATGTGTATTCACTTTTATACACTGATCAACGAAGTTTTTATGTTCTACATACTTATTTTCTTATACAAGCCAAAGGGTTTTATTTTCATATGAACATATCCGAAACTTCTAACAGTTTGGATGACACAAGAGTATTGGGTGGTCCTGCTAACTGCAGGATGAAAAGTGGGGCCCGACACAAAAAGTTTGCTCACTCCTGCATTAGAAAATCGACTTTGGGTCTATGAGTAGTAAATATTTTTCACTTAGAAGTAAGTAACACGTTTCATCTGAGGGACCTAATGTACAAAACCTTTAGTATATGTATTTATTGCAAACTCTTTCACATGAAATGCAGAAAGTTTGGTGACTCACACAAAATCTTTTTCTGCAACAAGACAAAGGCAGAGAGTTGGGAATACAGTTTGGGGACTCTAAAGGAGATTTGTCTAAGACCCATCAGACTGCATTTCCAGGGGGGATACCTTCAATTTCCTGCTGTTTCCCACCATTTATTTAAACTGCTCCAGGCTTTCTGCCCCGGTCTTCATGAAATTGGCTAGCATCAGTCTGCCAGCTTCAAACATTATTTCTGATAACAGGAACTGTACCAAGAGAGTCCAGATTGGTGTATATCACCCAACATTTATCAGTTAATACATTTTTCTCCAAGACAAGATGTTTAACATTAAATAATTAAGCATTACATATCACGGAACTGGAAGTCTTATTTGCAATTTACAGACAAGAAACATCAGATTTCTATTGTATAGGATTTAAATGTATACCTGAGTTTCTGGAAGATGCTTAAAAAATAGGGAGGACGAACTCAAACGTTTAAACTATTTTTATACAGTATTAGGGTGTGTCTACACTAAGAAGTAACTTCAAAGTTAACTTCAAAATTAGGCACTACATCGAAGTAGCCAGCAGAGAGTCTACACACATTTTCCCTTTCTTCAAAGCTAACTTCAAAGTAGGGAGCCCAACTTCAAAGCCCTTACTCCATTCCAAGTAATGGAGTAGTGCTTTACTTCGAAGTAGGGTGTGTGTAGATGCTCAACTTCAAAGTTGCTTACTTCAAAGTTATTTCTGTAGTGTAGACAGAGCCTTATAGTAGTGTCTAGACAGCCTAGAGTGTAAACTGATGGAGCTGGAGCTGGAGCCCAAATTCCTGCATGAACACTGGGGTCTGGAGGAGCAGCTCACTTTTAAAGGGTCACAGCATTGACACTGCTGTGTCCCAGGGGCCTCATTCATCACCCTGAGAGTCAGGGGGCTTCAACCAGTTGCCTAATCCCACCCCAAGTTGCTGTAAAGTCACTGCAGAGCTGCAAACCCATTGCTCCAAGCAGTCTGCCTGGAGGAACATCCCATAACGGCTTGTTCAGAGTTACAATCTCCATTCCTGCTGTGTCCATAACTTTAAGGTTCTGCTGTAAGTGGGTTACCAGCCCAACTACTAGCCTCTCTCTTGTTTTAGCCTAAACTGCATATGGGCCAGCTAGCTCATGGTTAACAGCACCCCCAAACTCAAGTGAGAAACTGCATGTGGAGGGCAAAAAGCATCTCTTAAGTAAGAGCCCAAGTTAGTTCAGTGGGGAAATCATGCCCTGAAAAGCTCACACTTTAAGTAGACAAGACAAACAAAAAGATGGAGGGGAACCAGGCACACTAAGCTGATGCAACTTGCTTAAAGTTAGGGGAAGATATGGGAAAAGAACACTCAGCCTTCTCGGCCCAGTCCAGTACTGCACTGACTCATGCTGCCTCTCCATTAGTATGAAAAATGTAAAGGAAAAAAAAACCTGTTCCCTTTGTATAGCAATCTGAAAACCTGGAAGGTCATAAGCTTTTTCTATCATAAACTGTTCAATTTCCTTTGAAGTGTTTGAAATTACAAGTGGAATTCTGATCTACCTTGAGCTGTGGTCACGGGTTTTCCTTGCTGTGTTATTCCCTTACTTCCATTTATGCTCTTTGTGCTACCCTAAACAATTCCCCTTCTATACTGAGGTTCACACATTTCAGACTCATAAAAAGTTAATCAATCTGCCCCATCACGTGTCATTCAGCCAAGTTAATCATTTTCTTTTAAATCTTTCCAATAGTCAATCCCTCCAGCTCTACTTCCATTGTTGTTTCTTTTTTCCAGATTCCCTCATGGTGAGAGCTTCTATACAGAATGTCACAAACAGGGCAAAGTGGGTCTCTGCCCATGAAAGCTTATGCTCCAATAAATCTGTTAGTCTATAAGGTGCCACAGAACTTCTCATTGTTTTTGTGGATACAGATTAAACCGACTACCCTCTGATACCTGAAAAACAGAACTATTTTTAAGTAACAAGATGGTCAAGTATCAGATATAACCAAATAGTTCTAAAATCCATTTTATGACACCCTTTTGTTGGGAAGGTCTTCTGACTTTTCAACCAGTCAGACTGCTGAGACTAAACACAAGGAGTACAGTTCTCTTGCAACTTTCATTTTTAAAGCTACACTGAATTGGAATATTTCATTATAACGGACTTATTGTGTAATAGAGAATGGCAGCAATACTCATCAGCCCACAAGAAGTGTTTTAATTTTTCGTTTTAAATTCTGGTGAATCTTAATACTTACAAAAGTAAGTTCTAACAAGCATTGCTAGTATTGGGCACAATAAGAAAATTTCTGCATGTAATCCTGTGACCACAATTTCAAACTGACCCCCCTCCTACTCCCCCTGCCAGAGGCAAGCTGTGTGGGCACAGAGCCACGGCAGTGCAACTTCTCCCTGGTTTGCTGGGGGACAGAGAGCCATGGCGGTGCAGCTTCTCCCTGGCTTCCCCCAGCTGGTGGGGGAGGGGGGGAAGAAAGTCACACAGTACTACAGAGTTAAGGTTCTGGATATATTCCCATTTATCTGCTGCCTCTGAAAATAGTGGCAGTTTCTCTCACACACAGCAGCCTTTACATAGCAGTCAGTTTTCTTCCTATCTTCTGACAGGAAATAGGAGGTGCCAGCAGAGAAAAACTAACTAGTTGTATTGCTATTTAGGAGCAACTAGGGACCAGAGTTGAGTCAGATGGCTGCCTAGCAACCCAAAAGACAGGAGAGGAGGTGTGCTCTCACACACTTGACCCCACAGTCGCATTGTTTATTTATATAAGGAAACCACTGAATATCAAGGCAAAATATTCAGTCAAGTTCTAAATTCACCCCGTCACTTCTTCACAATGAGATACTATCATTAACTTTTGAGACAGTTCTCCAATTTTTTTTCCAGGTCCCCAAATGATAGACCTGTAATACAACAGTAAAAAATGTGAAAGGCACAACTATGCGTTTTGCAACTCATGTACTACACAATATTCTCAAAAATGAAACCAACAAGGCTACATCAACATTGTATGTATTATTTAACAAGACTGTCTTTACTCTAAAGAATTCACTGCAAAGGAATAAGAGTTACCTGATGAAATACAGGCTCTTTCAAATTTAGGTAAACCTGCAAAGAATCAGAGAAAAAGTGTTACATATACTTTATTTTGTATACCTACCTCTTTGATTTACATACTGGAAATCATACAGACTTATGCCATGTTAAAATAATAATACATATATGTACCTACATACACTAAACTTGATTGTGCAACTGAATTCTTTTCCCTGATAACAGCAAGCACCAGAATTTTATTCTGACTCCCTCCAGATTTAGTTCATTAGTTAAAAACAGTTTTAATAGCTACCTTAAATGGAGATGTTCACATCCAAAACTCTCAATTCATTCATGCATACACTAAATTAAAAATGCATTAAAATTTTGTACATGTATAATCCTTAATGGATAATGAAAAAAGATCAATTATAAATCCTCATAGGCAATTAATTTTTTCTTGAAATTCTCAATCTGTGTATATTAAATGATATTTTTAACTTTCCATGGATAACAAAAAGTCACAGTAGACTCTGACTGCTAAGATAGTGAGCTCAAACCCTGTTCTGGAAAAAAAAAAAAAGTGGGCACTGTATTTATAAAAGGATTATTTTTTCCTTTTAGTGCCAATCTGATCTGCTCCACAAAATGTCGTATCAAAAAGGCTCATAAGAACAGTCAATGCTTATAAAGATGCAAAACCTACAATACATTAGGATAAGGTTCAGCAATGAAACTGTTTGGATTACTTGGTTGTATCAGCAAATTATAGGGATTCCAACCATATTTCTTTTGGGACCCTAGTAAGTGCCCTCCAAACAAAGAAAGAGCACGCTGAACACACATATTAACCTGAACGGTGTCATTTATTTTGGTAATAGCTAACTTTTAATTGTGGCTGGTTTTGACTTCTATTTAACACATAGATTGCTTTCTAACTGTAGAGTTCCATGCACTTTACAAAGATGATTAAGTATTATTATCTTCATTTTACAGATGAGGAAACTAAGGCTCAGAAAGATAAAGAAACTACCCAAAGTCTTAGAACAAGACAGTGGGATAGTCAGAACAGCAGACTCTTTTCCTGACTCCCAGTTCCCAGCACCTGGATCACCTCCCTCTAGCCTCATCATATAGATGAGCCTTCCTCTTCCCACATAAGAAGTTATTTTGGATCAGTTTTTATTTACAGGCAGTATTAAAGTCTACCTAAGAAAATTACATTTTGCACAATGAGGCAATTAATTAGGCTTCCACACCTTTGAACAAAATTATTCCCCTCTGCCCAGTTTCAACGGTGAGAAATAAAGTACAAGAGGTAGAATTTTGCCAGTTTAATATTGCTTAAGGGTTAGGAAAACTACTAATGTACATACAAAAGTTCTGCATAAAAAGAAGTTACTTACAATGCTGACTATGAAACTGAAAGTTATTAATACAAAAAGCAGAGGATAGTTGACTGTGTTCTTGTGCTTGAAACATTCATACCTGAAAAACACACAGAAAAGTTACATACCCTATTTTATCACACAAATGATAAATCTTACAGGAGTTAACATTAAGAAGAGCCATTTTTGGTGACTAAAGTGAGCTTGTGATAAAAGTGGCATGAACCTCCCAGCCCCTGTGAGAAATTTTAGACTGTCTCACAAGGCTCTTCCATTTTTATAAGTGGAGTCTATTCCATCTGCAGTAAATACTGACCTGCTATTTACTCTTAGTTATATGTTCCTGTATGAATAACTTGTTTGGGAAAAATACAAGCTAGTAAATGTAGGGAAAGATAATCCAATTAAAAGAAAAAGCCTGAGAAGCATTAATCCCTAAGAAGGCTTACTGTTTTATGGACAGCAAATTAGACATAAGTGTGATGTGGTTACAAGGAAAAAAAACAAACTTTCACAAACTAACATGTAGCTCAGGTGCAATTATGCTTAGATTATTGGATACAGTTCTGAGAACCACACCATTAGAAAAGAGTTTGATTAATTGGCAAGAACAACAAATGTGAGTGGAGTTGGAGGAAAGCGTGTGTAAAGAAAAATTAAAATCTAAATATTTATAGTTTAGCTAAATGATGAATAAGGGCTCATATATCTACAAAGCACCACAGAGAGAGAAGAATTACTTAGCCTAACTGCAATGGGATGGAAGGGAAGAAAAACATATACTTATGTAAGAAATATGCCAGCAGGAGCTCAGTACTGCTGAAGGAGTTGGGGAATGTGTCCTTCAGAGATCATTTGCATGAATATGCAAAGGTGTGCATATGTAATGCCTTCCAAACAAAGCCTGATGAGCAGGCAAAGCAATGACGTTTTATCTATTGTAAACAACATGATGAAGCAGGTCTTTGCCCACGAAAGCTTATGCTCCAAAATATCTGTTACTCTATAAGGTGCCACAAAAACTTCGCGTTGTTCTTGAAGCTACAGACTAACATGGCTACCTCTCTGATATATGTTGTTGTAAAGTCACAATTTACGCTGTCACCCAGTGTAAGAACTGTGGAGTCTCAACAATGCTTGAAGTTTTGTTAGGGCACAGGGCAGTCATCACTACTGTGTAGTGGTTGAACCAGCTGGCTGGAAGCCTTTTGGCTACACAGCTGTAAGACTGGTTTGACAGTTCTCCCCCCACTTTTCACAATTAGACCTAAAGGTGGGTCCATAGTTATTCTGTGAGAATCCACCCTAGTAGATACTGAGATGCCGTGGCTATGTCCAGAGATGAATGCCACTATGAGCTGAAATCACAGGGTTTTGCCTACAGCAAAATCCACAAGATAGCAGCAGGCAACCGGCATACAGCTGGTAAGAGGAGCGGTGGACAGACAGCAAGTGCGACTGGCGGCCGGCCGGAAGGAGGAGCAGCAGATGGACAGCAGGCATGACAGGCAGACAGCCAGTAGGAGGAGCAGCGGGTGGCCAGCAGGAGCTACTGGCAGGCGGCTGCTGGGACAGGTGGCAGGGAGCAAGGAGAATGCCAGACCACCACAAAGGTGGAATTGCCTCAGGTTTAATGAGGGAATGCAAGCTGTACACTCACACCAAAATGCAAGTCTACAGAGCCTGCATCCTCAGCACCCTCCTTTATGGCAGCGAGACTTGGACCCTATATGCCCACCAGGAAAAGAGGCTGAACATCTTCCACTTGCGCTGCCTCAGGCGCATCCTTGGAATATCATGGAAGGACAGAGTGTCCAACACCGCCGTCCTTGAGCAAGCTGGAATCCCAACCATGCACACCCTCCTCAGGCAGCGTCGGCTCCGCTGGCTTGGCCACGTCCACAGGATGAATGATGGAAGGATTCCAAAAGACATCCTGTGTGGTGAGCTAGCCTCTGGCAAAAGACCTCCCAGACACCCCCAGTTGTGCTACAAAGATATCTGCAACAGAGACCTCAGAGAGGTAGACATCGAGCTGGACAACTGGGAAGAACTAGCAGACGACCGCAGCAGATGGAGGCAGGGGTTACACAAGGGCCTTCAGAAGGGCAAGATGAGGATCAGACAGCTAGCAGAGGAGGAGCGAGCGCACAGAAAGCACAATAAGGACTTGCCAGACACCCACCACATCTGCAAGAGATGCAGCAAGGACTGTCACTCTCGTGTGGGTCTTCATAGTCACAGTAGACGCTGTAAATGAAGTCCTCAATTGAAACTATAAAGGGCGCGATCCATAGTCTATGAAGACTGAAGGATGCCTACTACTACTGATGTGTCAGGGCCTGCACAGACTGGACCAAACTGTAAGTGGGGCATTTGAAATAGGGGTAAGAAGAAAGTTTAGGTGTGTGGATTGTCTGTTTACAGTATTGGACTGGTGAGCCTGAGAGGCAAAGGACTCTGCTCAATCCATTTGAGCTGGGGCAGTTATTTGATGATTGGTTATGAACTCTGGGTGTGGTATTTTCCCAAGCTTATGCCATATGAGTTTTCTGCCTCTTTCATTAAAAAAGTTTCTTTCCTACATTCAGATTCTGTGCTTGCGAGTGGGGAAGCATTGCCTCTCTGAGGCACCCAGGGGTGTGTCAACTTCCCAAGCTACTGGGTGGGGGCTTGAGCTGGTTCTGTGTGAGATGGATGAAAAGGAACCCCAAGATGTTGAACCTGGCCCTGATTGCTGCTGACTCCTTCTGGCAGAAGAGTTACGCTTATTATCTGGAAGAAAAAAAATCTTCAAGACAGGAAGAGGTATGGCTCTGGAACACCCTGCTCAGAGAAGTGGACAGTCCACTGCTTGGGATTTTAAATTAGATTCAACCAAGGGTTAGGGAAGGTTCTGTACTGAACAATCTGACACTGGTAAGCAGATGAACAAGACAATCTGAAGCAGTGTCTCTTCTCCAACTTCCATAATTTTACTAAATATAAGCATATTGTGGAAAGCACTTTTATTTAAGTATTTACATGCAGAAGACTATTCACTTTACATTATTTCAAGTGGATTTTATGCATAAAAGCTTCACTTCGGTCTATTTTTAAAAATATGAAACAACCAATACGAACCAAGAACTGTTCAAATTTTGTTTTTTCTTCTCTGAATCGTATTCAAGTCAGGCAAAATAGATGCAAAAGAAATCTTGGGATACAGCATTAAAAAAAATCAGGAAAAAGTTATTTTCTCTTGTCACAGAGGACAGGGCAAGAGGCATCTGATTCAAACCATAACAACGCAGATTTACATTAAATCTCAGGAAAAAATCCCAAATGTAAGAACAGGCAGACAATAGAACAGACTTCCCAGGGAGGTTGTGGAAGCTCCTTTAGTGGAAGTTGTGAAAAGGAGGCCGAATAGCCACCTGTCTTGGAAAGTTTAGACATAGGAAATCCTGCATCGTGGCAGGAGTAGGGGTAGATTCACTAGCTGACCCTGATAGCCTCTTTTAACCCTATGGTTCTATGATTCTAGCCTGGGTTCAGATTAAAGTGAAACAATTTTAAGAATTAAAATGTTATGGACCAAACTTTTACATCACAGCTGGTGTAAACTTCATCCACAAGCCACAGGCAGACTTCAATACACTACGTATACAGTACACGCCTTGTCATTCAGTACTTTAAACATCTGGAAAACTTGATTAACTGGCATCTTGCACAGAGGGCAATACAATTCCCTCTTGAGTTAACTGGAAAAATTCTAATAGCTATCTGGCAGAATTTTCCAGTGCTTGCAGAAGTTGCACTTGTTTGATGGCCCTGAGACAACAGAGGAGCAGTAAATTACAGGATTGTGTACGGTAATAGTGTTAAAGAGTGCAGTGTTAAAAAGCTTGAGTAATCAGCAAGTTTAATTAACCAGAAACCCCTATACCCCATGCATGCTGGTTAACAAAGCTTCAACTGGTGTAAACACATTACAAGACCTGTCCCTGTTTTTAAGTAGTCAAACTTATTGCTTGCAACCAGTTCATGATAGGAAGAAGAGGCTACATTTAATTAGTTCGATTTTTCAATGCACAGGCCGCCATATTGCTTCAGGGATGGATGTGACATGTGGGAGAGACAGTATTGTATAATTTGACTTATTTGCTGGAATTGCATAATGGTACATAACTCCCTGACCCAAGGAAGAGAACTGCTCTTGAGGAGCCAAAATGTTATATTACTTTTTACTCATCTATAAGGTATTTAGTTTCTTTGAGATTTTTTTCTTACCCTTGCTGTCTACTTGCTAAATAATGCTTAATTCTTACCAGCATATAATGCTTTTCATTTGCAAAGTGTTTTTTTCAAAAGATTAATTCAACACCTCTGTTAAGTACGCAGAAAAATTGGTTTGTGTATTCACATTTCAACAGGATTTATCACAGTATTGTCTTACTTTATTGGAAGTTTAGTGCCTCATTTACAAATAGGGCAATAGACAAAGAGGTTAAGTAACCTGCACCTCGTCACACAGCTGGTCTAAATTAGCAAAGCTAGGACTAGAAGTCAGAGTTCCTGGCTCCAAGTCTGCTATCTGCCCACTAAATAATGATTCTTTACATTTAGTGAAATTGTGGACTGTACTGAGAACGGCATAGATGTTTTAGCATCAATTTCAGTCAGAGCAGATAGGGTTCCATGTATTATATTACAAAACAGTAGCTTTCAAATATTAGAAACATCTGACAAAATACTTACAGGCAGTAGACAAACACACAACAACTGTATATCATTGGCAGCTCATCCAACAGCTACAAAAAACAGAGAGACACCAAAACATGAAAATCATTTGTAACACATGCACACAATGGTGTAAGTTAACCAAGGGTAGTCAATTGTTAAGCAGGAGGTTTTAATTAATTTTGATACTCAACTTCTTGACTAGGGATGTAATAGAGTATCTGGTTACATGACTAACCAATAAACATCTACTTACTGGTTAGTGCTACTGGTTACTTGTAGCCACCCTGCTACCCCAGGTAAATAGGGAGTGGCTGGCTCAGCCTCTATCCCTGCTTACACCGGGATCAGTTTCCTCTGTATCTACTCTGCATTTAAAAGGCTGAGGCTGCGCCTACACTACGAGATAAAAATTGAATTTCAAGGCGTTAACTCAATATTAAAACGTGACTGTCTTCACACTTACCACTGTCAACTTGATTTATTGAACCGTAATACCACTTACAAAATAGCGATATTACGGGTCGAGTATAGCGTCAAATTTGAATTTAAAATCTTGAGTCAAAGCGAGTGTGGAAGTGCCATGTCTATAATTTGAATTTATTGGCCTCCACAAGTGTCCCATATGTATCCCACAAAGCTATGCGGTGACCCTCCAAGCATGGCTTGCTTCATTGTGTGCTGCTCTCAGGTATGCAGGAAGAAGGTTAAAGTAAGCCCGCGAAATTCTGATTGAATTTGAATTAGAGTTCAGCAGCCCAGCCCTGCAAATAAAAAGGGCGTCCATTACGAAAAAATCCACTTGACCATCACGTCGCACCGCATCAGTAGCCATCACACTGCATCAGTAGCAATTTTCAGTAGAGCTGTACTTCAGTCATGACCATTCAGGGTAGTGATCTGACTAGCACTTCTCAGGCTCACAAGAGAGCCCCAGCTTGGACCCAGCAGGAGATTGTCGATCTTATTGCCATTTGGGGAGACCAACTGGTGGCAAAGGGACTTCCGGTGGCCAAGAGAAACGTGGCAATCTATGATCAGATGGCACACAAGATGACATCCCGAGGTTACTCCGAGGACTCTATGCAGTGTGAGGTGAAGGTGAAAATTCTGGCAGGCCTATTAAAGAGTCAGGGAAACCAACCAGCACTCAGGGACGGCTCCAAGGACCTGCCATTATCATCAACAGCTGCATGTGCTTATGAGGAATGACCCTGCCACAGAGCCTGGACTGAATTACAACACTTGGGGAGGCCCTGGTATGGATTCCAGGGTGAGCCCGGAGGAAGAAGGCACCAGAGAGGAGGAAAGAGACAATGAGCATTATAGATCAGTCCTGAAGCTGTTTTTTAAAGCATTCCTTATTGGTGCTGCCTGAGCATGGCTACTGGTGGATGGCTGTGTAGGCGGCTGTGAGTAAGCCCTGCATACGGCTACTGCTTTGGAATTCCAGATCGATGGGAAAGTCATCCTCCTTGATTCATATATGTTGTGCAAAATAGCACACGCTGTAATAATGGTGGGGATATTACCTTCAGAAAGGTCTGAATGTGTCAATAAACATCTGAACCTCGGTTTTAAACGTCCAAAAGGTGCATTTCATCACCATTCTGCACCTGCTGAGTATGTGATTAAAGTTTTCCTTGCTGGGGTCAAGGGTTCCTGTGTAGGGTTTCATAAGGCCAGGAAGCAGAGGGTAAGCCAGGTCACCCAATATAACAATGGGCATCTCCATGTTGCCAATCTTGATTTTCTGATAGGGGAAAAACGTCCCATCCAGGAGCTTTCAGTACAGTTCTGAATTTCAGAATATGTGCGCGTCATGAACCCTCCTTGACCAGCCAACATTGATGTCAGTAAAACGACCTTTGTGTACCAACCCCTGAATCACCATCAAGAAGTACCCCTTTTGATTTATATACTATGAGGCAAGGTGGGCCAGGGCCATGATGGGGATGTGTGTGCCATCTATTGCCCCACCGTAGTTAGGAAAGCCCTGGCCAGCAAAGCCACCCACTATGGCCTGTACATCTCCCAGGGTCTTAGTCTTTCTGAGGAGACACCAACAGATTGCACGGGCCACCTCCATCACCACGGACCCCACTGTAGATCTGCCCACACTGAACTGATTTGTCACAGACTGGTAACTGTTGGGCATTGCAAACTTCCACAGTGAGATTGTTGCTCGCTTCTGAACTGTTGAAGCCAGCCTCATTTTTGTGTCGCTGCGCTTCAGAGTGGGCGCCAGCACATCACAAAGTTCATAAACGTGGACTTGCTTATGCAAAAGTTCTGCACTCACTGCTGGTCGTCCCAGGACTGCAAAACAACGTGGGCCCACCAATGTGTGCTGGCCTCACAAGTCCAAAACCACCACTACACTGTCAGCAATGCAAGCAGGGCAGCCAGCAATTCTGAGTTCTTGGACAGCAGTTGAGAGATTTGCTCTTCCAAATCATCCTTGTCATCATCATCAGCAGCACCATTTATATAATCAACCATCATTGAGCTTTCGAATCGAAGGACATACTGTGCAACAGCCACTGTGGTTGCCGAAATGATCTGTGCTATGAGTTGGAGCATTTGTGGATCCATGCCTATGCTGAAATGCCACAGCAGGAAACGGCGCAATCTCCAGCTCTTTTCTTGTGTGGTTACTGATGCTCTGAACTCTGGGACAGTGCTTGGAATTCTAGGATTGTAACATGAAACACCCACAAGCAACCGGGGCTAAGGCACTGTGGGATAGGTACCCACAATGCAGTGCTCACACTGTCGAACTTGCATGGGGCAATGGGATGCAGAGATTCCACACAAAAAGGTGGGCTGAATTTCAAGAAGCTTTGTAGACACTTTATTTGATTGCATAACATTGAGGTTAAATATTTGACTTTATTAAGTATCAAATTTATCTCATAGCATAGCTGCAGCCTTAGAGACACACAGGCTGGCTCAGCTTCTGTCCCCACTCCTCCCTGTCCCCACCACTCTTCATTTAAATGGCTGAGCCAGTGCACAGGTTGGCTCAGCTTCTGTCCCCACAGAGGGGATCGGGCTCTTTCCTCCCCCTCCAGCAGGAGAAAGAGCCCAATCCCCACAGCAGGGACAGAAGCTGAGACAGTGTGTGTGCTGGTTCAGCCATTTTAAATGCACAGCAGCAGGGAGGATAGGTGGTTAACCAAGTAACTAACAAATTTTTGAATTTACTTGGTTACCAGATCATTTACTCTTTAACATCGTTATTCTTGACTATTTTATACACATCACATGCTTCTCAACCTTAGAAAGCCAAGTGAAATAAAATGCTTGCTTAACTGAATCTTTCCAATATTATAAGAAAACCTGTTCACAGATCTCTTCCATTTTCACTACTCTCACATCCCTTTCAAATGTTTATGAAATTTCCAGGAAATGTTTTAGAAAAAATCCTATACTACAAGCCCTCCCTAACCCATGTGCTTTGTGTACTGCTCAAAACATTTACTGGTATCTCCCCAACTCTCAATAAAGATTAACCAGGAGGTTGCAGTGAAGCTTCTTTAAGACCTCATTATTTTGCATGGTGTTACAAAACATTAGTACATTATGAAATATGCTGATGTAGTAGCCTTGCTTTTGACATACTTGCTTTCTAATTTGCAAAACTAAGTAAACTGCGGTAAATTGCAAAAATTGGGTCTCCCAATTATGAGCACAAATAAATGCACTTTTGTCTTAAATAGTTTTTAAAACTGTTAGTGAATGGATCACCAAATTTTGGCTAAAGAAAAAGTTTTTTTGGGAGGAAAACGGTTTCTGGGAATCAATACATCTATCTTAACAGAGGAGGCAAAAAGTGATCTGTCAAGAATTGAAACTTCTGCTGCAGATGCTCTCGTAGTACTCGAACACAAAATCAGAATATCACCTTTTCAATCAAAATGCTGATCTCCAGTAAGTGCATGCATGTGTGAATTTGACAGTGCAAAGCTGATTTCTCACAGAAGATGGCAGTAAAGTCATGAGACTGGAAACCTTGAAAAAGGGGTCATTAAACATTTTGAACTTAGAAACTATATGCTGTACATAGTTTCAATTAAAAAACAATGTTTATGTTTTTTCACATTGACCTACTTTTTTTTAAAGAGGGAAATGGATTTTCCTGTTGTAACAGGTCTGTCAGCAGGTTTGAACCTTGGATCTCAGGGGTTCATGCCATAAGCCTCTACTGCATTAGTTAAAACCAACTGGCTGTAATGAAGTCTGCAAAGCAGATTTCACTCTCTTGGTCAGTGGTTACAGAGGGAAAAGGTAAAGCAGGGTGCAAACAGGGCCAGCATGTTTTGCTGCTGGAAGTAGGGGCATCCCCTTTCTGAATATTATTAACGGGGGTTGTTAGGCTTGTGCTGTGCTAATATAGCGGCTCCTGGCTCCCAGACTACCACTATGTAGAGGGACTCAACAGCCACAGTTATGCTGGTGCCATACACACTGTAGTCCAAACTCTGAGCACTAAACCATATTAAGGAAACAACTGACAGTAATGGGCATATTCTTTTGCATAAAGGCAGCCTGGTACTGCTCTGTTTGAGAAGAACGCCTTTTGAATGGTTATTTTGGTCAATGCATTCAATTGTTAACTGTATCATTGAAAGGCAATTCATTCCTTTTAAGAAAACAGCCGAGCTGCTCAAGAATGAGAACAAATTTGCTTATTCTGGTTTTGGCAACAGAATTTAGAGCACTCAGAAGAGATGACCAACAATAGCAGATGATTCAGCACTAGAGATGAATAGCCCAGAGTTTGGTGATGCCATTTCTTCACATTTTTGACATTTCAATTTTTAAAGGTCTGGTCAGGCATAGTCACATGATTAATCCATACAGCTCCTTTTTAAAATAATACATTAAGATTACATGAAAGAAAATACAACAAAAACAAAGCAAATACTAGGGCCATAATATGCAAAACTGGATTGCCTCTGAAATTCATATTTTAGTAATTTTCAAGGACAAAATAACAGAGTAAATCTCCTAGAGATTCAAACAGATTCCAACTAAGTGAGAACCAAGTTCCCCCAAAAGAAAGCATGGCCCATACTCAAGAAGGAGGATGTGAATCAGTCCTTATAGAAGTTTCAGATGCTGGATGCCCAAGCACTGAGGAGCCTTGTATACTGACATGGTGAGCTGATGTAGCTTCCCACCAAACAGTTTTGGCAGCTGCTCTTCAGGAAGCCACTAGACCAATTTTTCTGAAGCCCTTGCCTTTTCTCCTTTATTGTATAATTCTGCCGGATGGCCTGTTTGCAATACTGAGTTAATAACAGCCCTTGTGAAAGTTACTCTTAGAGCCACTGTAAATGATAGTTTTTCATTGTTGATGCACAGACCCAATGAACAGCAGAATTGTCTAAAGGATGGAATGTATTTTTTCTGACTACAGGGACTTACCAGCTAGTAAAAACGGTAATTGTGAATCCCTCTCATTTAGATTAGCTGCTCCTACAGCTAGACATTGAGTGCTGTGGAGTAATCTGTACTAAAGGTGGCCTTGCATATGTAAAAGCTTAGGTATTTTATGAATAAATACACAAGATGGAAGCTGTCAGCCTCCAATTAATCCCATGGACATAAAGGAGAAAATTACGTAGGTCATCACAATCCTGATCTTGACTCAGAGGATGAATTTGCCTTGTGTTCTCCAGTCTAAGACAAAGCTCTTCAAATCTTACTGGGAATGATGGTATATAGATATTAGAATCTTCTGTTGTTCCCAGCTGGAGAACCAGTCCAAAAATACCAATTTTCCAGAGTTTTGACTTTGGTACCAAGGGCAGATACACATCCAGAAATACACTTTTATACTGCTGCAACATTAAGCAATATACAGGGATACCAGTGGACGACAAAATAATCCTAGGCAATAAGGTTCATTATGAGGTCAAAGCTGTAATGTAGTTTAACATTATAACCATCACAAATGAAAATTCCGTTACAATCTCCTAACAGGTAAAGGCCCTTCTACTAAAAAAAGCCAACTGATTGTAGTACTAATTTAGAAATCAGTACACATTCCCGCATGTACATCAGTACCAATGGCTAACAGAATAGGGTTCACAATAGATATGTGCTAAAAACGTCATGGCCAGTGACCTTTAAAGAACAGTTACATTTATTTAAAATATATGTTAAATAAAAATCGATTAGCTAAGAACAAATCCATAAAATGACATGTTCTGTCCACCTTTAGAGTGAAAACTCTTTGTCATCTCTGTCAGACCAAGATACACACACTATCACTTGTGTGATTCCTATCAGTGAAAGCAAATTACCAAAGGCATTTGGTTACAGAATTAATAAAAAGCAAATGCATGCTTGGGGATAGTAGCGAGCTACCTGAATGAGATTATTCACGTCTGCTTATTAGTACTAACCTGCATTTCATACTTCAGAGTCATGTGGAAGCACCAAGATCCCAATCCAACAGCTGAAATCAAACCAAAACACAATTAGCATAAACTTTTGTTAAATACATATTACAAATTAACTTCCCTGACAAAAGATCTTTAAACACCATAGACAGACATTTTCAATCATCTAGCCAATTTTTTAATGCCTTCTGACATCTTGGTCACTGACAATCGCATTGAACTTTCTACAAGAGATGTCCCCTCGGCATTCCTTTCCATAAAATAGTAAGCAAGCACTGAACATTATGATCACAGGGGTACAGTATTCATGAATATTACATGTATTAGAACCATTCAGAAAGATTATGACAAATAGCTAGGCATTATTGTCAGCTGAAATAAATAAAAATGACAAGCCCGTGATACTTTGGTTGATGTTCAGCCAAAAGGTTAGCCAGAGCTCACAGAATATTTTTATCAGACCATGGGAAACAGGATTTGAGTTCAGATATCAAAATCAGAGTCAGGTGCAGCTGTGGATTGCAGTTTTTGGAAACCTAATGGAAGTGGTCAGAAAAGACTACTAGCAAGTTTTTGCCATTTCTGATTTCTATGGACCTTTTCATATACGCACCAGACTTTCTTAATTTGAATGAATATGCCTGCTCATCTCTGTGTTTACATCTGAAGTTAGTTTAAAGTTACCACCTTGCTTGGATATTATCCACTCTGTTTTTTAGGCATGATGGAGACAGACTCTGAAGCCATGTCATCACTACACATTTCAAGCCAGCACATTTATGTTGGACAGGTTGACGATCACTACAGTAGTGTAGGCAGAAGCCTCTGGCGTAGAGTTTGGACTGGTTTATGCTGCCACTGAAACTGTTCTCCCAGCAGCCAAGCACCCATCTTTCATGGTAGTGAAGTAATTATGCTGTCAGAATAGCACTTTCCTGTTTCCCTAGCACTCTAGTATAGACTTTCCCTCACTCATACTGGCAAAGCCATGCTCTTACAGATATAGTTTATTCTGTGTAGGGAGAAGGGAATCAGATATTAGTAGAAGCGTAGCTTTGCTGGTACAAGTTGTGCCCACACTAAGAACACTTTCCCAGTATAATATATCAGTATTCCTATTCAGGTAAAGTACAGCTAGTGTTGATACATCCTTGCAAGTTTTTCTAACAGTTTAAGTAAGAGTTGGCTTTGACTGCGGGTTTGGCTGTCTCTGCTAATACTTTCAAACGTGATGATACATGTTCCTTGCCATTAAAAAAAAATCTCCCCTTTTTTGGGAGTAGTGGGAAAACTAGATAGGTTTATAGCTGGTATATCCCATTCTACCTTAAACTCTTCTTTAGTTTCAAATGGAGGTATTTTTCATTTTGTCCTAAACTGCTCTGTAGTGTTGCACTCCACTCCAAAGAGACAATAGTCACATTTCAGTAATGGGTAAATAGGTCACATTATAGAATATGCACTGATTTGTAAAGTCTTGTCAGATGTTCGTGTGCCCTTATTTACAGGTGTTGTTTTTTTACACTCTATGGCTATGTCTACACTACAGCAATCTGTTGACAGAAGTCTCTGCTGGAAGATATCTTCCAACCAATCTTCTGTCGACAGATTGCGGCCACACACAAAAGCAGGTCAGTCTGTCGATCCGCTCTGTCAACAGAGAGCGGCCAGAATGCCCAACCACTCTCTCAACTGAACGGCCAACTGGAAGCACAGCAGACGAGGCTGCCCAGTGACCCAGGAGCCCTGTCTGTCAACAGAGGGGGGCCCCCAGAGCCTCCACACTGGCTTTCTTTCGACAGATTCTGTCAAGCACATAACTGCTTACTTATAGTCACATTTATAGTCCAATCAGATTGTTCAAAATGTATTGTCATAAATATCTGAACTTCGTTAATGCTTTGGGGAAATTAGATACCATAAGCACTTCTACTGTACCCAGCTGAAATTTAATTAAAAGTAATACTCACTTAACTCTCAGTACATTATGCACATGCATCTATGCATTCTTTTTAGAGTCTCTTTTCATATCATGATCAACATATATTCCAACTCCATTAGAATTTAATTAAGAAATTCACTTAACCATGTATCTGGCTGTACTACAGTACATTCTGACTGTCATTCAGTTTGGAAATCAATAAGCTCATTATAGCAATGTACCAGCTAATGTCACTCTAGTCAAGGTTACAACAGTATTTCCTGCATGAAGTCATTTTTGGTTATAATAGCTACACATTTCACCTGAGTAGAAACATGGCATACAAACTTCAAGTATTTTTAATTAACAAAGCATGGTGTTAATTGAATCCCATTGAAGTTACAACCCCAGAAAACCAATTCTAATCCCACTTCACACATACAAAATTAGAAGTTGTTATTTTGGATTTTTTGAGCCCTTATAAATTCAAAATTGCTATCAGGACTTATGCTAGAGAACAATGGTGTTTCTTTTTTTTTTTTTTTAAGGAAAGATTACACTAGGTTGACAGATATTCCTTAAAATGAAAGACGCTCTTGGGAATCACTGAATTCTAAAAAAGAAAAAAATATTATGAATGTTTTAGGTGCAAGACTGTGCATGCACTATTTTAATACAATGTACTTCTGAGGCACCAATACCCTGCCTTGGTGCACTCATGTCAGAATTCCTAAAAGAAGGAAGATCAGATCTGTTCAGTATTTGGATGGAAGAACTTTAGGAAATCCATGGCATTGTGAGGCTGGTTATTCAGTAGGTGGCTAACTCCCCTCTGAATCAGTGCCCTAGAACAGGGTAGAGGGAACTGTGCTTAGAGTACTATCTTTTGGATGAGCTAGAAAAACCAATGGATTAAATACTTGTGGTCATAACATCCCATGTCAACTTTATGCAAAAGTAATATCAACTCTACAGTCCTGGATAAAAGCCAGCTAAAGTATAGTCTGGCATCTAAGAGTACCACTTAAATTCAATTCCATTTGGATGGTGGTGGCATCCCAGCTTCATCCCAGTAGCAGTTAGCAATCCATATATTTAGTATGCACACTGAAAGTCTTGAAGATTGATGCTGCTATATAATACTTAGGTTTGTTCTACTGTTTGGCTTTGATGCACATTCACACCTGCCAAACAGATCGTCATCAATCAATTGCACAGCCAATCAACAGCTGGCAGAGAAGTCACTGTCCTCCAGTAAAAAAAAAAAGCCCAGTGTGCGCTTAGATAGCAAGTTAATACGCCTTTTCAACGTTAGGTAATTTGGAAAGGAACTACCAGTACTTAACAAGACAAAATGTTAATCTTTTGTGTAAATTATAAGCATATCCAGAATTTGTCCATTGCCATGTAAAAGTGCCTCTTTCATGCTTACAAAAAATTATAATATTTAACGCTGCAGTTTCAGCAAGTTCTTAAACTGAAAAAGGCACTGTGTGGAGGTCACGCTTTCAAGTCACTGCATGCTGATTTACTATATCGTGCTGTTTCCACTCGTAGGCCTGGATCCCATTCCACTCTGCTCATACTCCAAGATTAATGTCTACACCAGGAGTGCTTCACTAGTAAAGGAATACTGGTGGACTGTGTCCACAATGGTTTTCTATTGTTGGCACAACATACGCCAGCAAAGCTGTGCTTTTACTCGTGTAACTAATTACACATGCACCTGTAGATGTAATTAAGTGTAGAAAAATAGTTTTGCCAGTATAACTACATTAACACTAGCACAGTCATGTTGATTAAGAATCACACCCTGATCGACATAGCTATGCTAGCAGAAATCTGTAGTGCAGATATAGCCTATCATTCTCACCTGCGCTTTCAATAAATTGTCCCTGAATAAAGGGAAGAAATCATGCTCTTTGTTTATTAAATAAATAAATAAATAAATAAATAAATGATAGCTCAATGAAGAACATAAGAGTGGCCATACTGGGTCAGATAAAAGATCTATCCAGCACTGTATTCTGTCCTCTGACAGAGGCCAATGCCAGACTTTTCGGAGGGAATGAACAACCATGAAGTGATCCATCTCCTGTTGCCCATTCCCAGCTTCTTGCAAACCTGAGGTTAGGAATACCATCCCTGCCCATCCTGCCTAATAGCCATTGATGGGATGAACCTCCCTGAGTTTATCTAGTAACACTCTCTTCAGTAATGGAACAGAACAAAAAAAGTTTATTCTACTCACGCAAAAGCTATACACTAGTGGAAAGTAACAGAAACCAAAAGTAAGACCACCCAACTATATAAAACTTACCAAAAGCACATGTTCAACCACAAAGACATCCATCTTTATGTTTAAGGTTTAAATAAAAGCTACAAGGGTGAAAATCCCTTCTTTACCTACCCTACTCTGCATGCTTATTAGTGCAGTCTTGCCTCAGAGGGCAGTTTTACTTCTGAAAGCTGGATGAAGCAAGCACACAGTTTGAACACTAACCCTGTTCTTTTTGTTTGTTTTTAACCATGTTTCTTGTATTTTAGGGAGACAAGATAGGTGAAGTGGTAGCTTTTATTGGACATCATCTGTTGGTGAAAGCAACAAGCTTTCTAACTCCACAGTGCGCTAGTTCAAGTTTCTGTGTTTCTTGCTTGTTTATACTTTGAATTAGGCCTGGTCTATACTAGAGATCAAAGTCTATTCCAGATATGCAATTCTAGGCATGCCATTTGCGTAGACAGAATCGACGTATCAGGATTGACTTTTTTCTCTGGTGTAGATTGGGTCTCTTCAGGCTCTCGTTGACATCCCTTACTCTATGTGTTACCATGGAGTACCACGGCTGATGGCTAAGCCCAGGGAGATTGATTTTATCACATCTTCACAGATGAAGCAAAAAATCAATCCCCAAAAGATTAATTGCTGCATGCTGACCCCCTGGTAAGTATAGACATACATTAATGCTGCGTGAAAAGTTTCACAAAGTTACTTGAAACTTTAACAGACAATCACACCAGTTTCAGTGCTGCTAACTGGATTAGGTAATTTTAAATGAGTATGATTATAAGCTAGAATTTATGATTCAGAAGACAAATATTAAACCATGTAGGGAACTGTTAAGCACACCAATAAAGACAGTCAAATTCCATTACAACTGTGGTACATCTTATAGTAACAGACACTACTGCATAAAAACTAGGGCTGTCAAGCAATTAAAATAATTAATCGTGATTAATCATGCAGTTAACCATCCTGTTAAATAACAGAATAACATTTACATAATATTTGTGATACTTTCTGCATTTTCAAATATATCGATTTTAATTACAATGGAATATAAAATGTACAGTGCTCACTTTATATTTATTTTGATTACAAACGTCTGTACTATAAAAAAACCAAAGGAAACAGTATTTTTCAATTTACTTAACAAAAGTATTGTAGTGCAATGTCTTTAGTATGAAAGTTCAACTTACAAATACAGAATCATGTGCAAAAAGTCACCTGAAAGTGAGAACAAGGTGTTTGCATGACACTGCTGTAGCCAGCGCCACAAGATATTTATGTACCAGATGTATTAAAGATTCATGTATCCCTTTGTGCTTCCATCATCATTCCAGAGGACATGTGCCCATGCTGATGACAGGCTCTGCTCAATGACAATCCAAAAGCAGAGCAGACACAAGTTTATGTTCAACACCCAAGTCAGATGCCAAAATCAGAAGGCACTGTGATTTGGGTTCTGAAATTTCTGCATCAGAGCATGGCTCTTTTGAAACACTGGAAAGCAAGCTCCACATCTCATCCTCTCAGATTTTCAAAGGCATTTCACACATTTAAACCTTGGGTCAAGTGCTATAGATATCTGTAGAAATCTCACATTGGTACTTTATTTCCATTTTGTCAAATCTGCAGTGAAAGTGTTTTTAAAACGAACTTGTGCTAGGTCAGGATTTGAGACTGCTATAACATGACATATATGGCAGAATGTGGGAAACAGGAGGCACACAATTCTCCCCAAGCTGTTCAGATACAAATTTAATTAACTTATTTTTTTTTAAAGAGTATCATCAGCAGGGAAGCATGTGTTCTGGAATGGTGACGCTTAAAGGGGAATACAAATGTTTAGAAACATTATCTCCAGTAAATGTAACAAACCTGTCTGCCTTAGCAATTGGCTGAACAAGAAGCAGGAATGAGTGGACATGTAGGCTCTGAAAGTTTCACATTGTTTTGTTTTTGAGTGAAATTAACATAACCAAAAAAAAAAAAATCTACATTTGTAATTTACACTTTCAGAATAAACAGATTGCACTGGAGTACTTGTATGAGGTGATCTGAAAAATGCCATTTAGTCATATTAACAGTGTAAATATTTGTAATAAAAATAACAGTGATCACTGTATACTTTGTATTCTGTGTTGAAATCAAAATCAAAGTATTTAATAAATTTCAGTTGGTATTCTATTGTTTAGCAGTACGATTTATTGTGATTTATTTTTTAATTGCAACTAATACTTGAGTTAATTGTGTGAGTTAACAGTGACTAATCAACAGCCCTAGTAGAAACTAATTTACTTTAAAAATTATATCCTTCAGGGATAGATTATGAATGTAGGAAACTTCACGTGATACACTGGCATTGAAGATCACAGTGAATAGTTCTGGAAATTAATGTAACAGATTGTACTAGTGAGGTCTCAGCTAGAGCATTCTGCTGTTTTGGGTGCCACACTTTACAAAAGATGTGGATACACTGTAGCAAGTCCAGAGGAGAGCAACAAAAATGATAAAAGGTTTAGAAAACCTGACCTATGAGGAAAGGTTAAAAACCCTGCGTATATTTCGTTTTGGGGAAATGTAGCAGGGATGGGAGGGTGCGGGGGAATTCAGGAGGAAGGGGAGAAAGAAAGGAACCTCATAACAGTCCCAAAATATGCAACAGGCTATTATAAAAAGAGGATGGTGATCAATCTTTGTCCTCGTCCACTGATGGTAGGACAAGAAATAATGGACTTAACATTCAGCATGGGAGATTTAATTTAGATACTAGGAAATAACTAACAATAACTGTAGCAAAACTCGGGAATAAGCTCCCAAGAGAGATTGAAATCCCCATCACTGGAGGTTTTTTATTTATTTCACATGCGTATAGTGATTGAGCCAAGCAATGCCTCTTCAGTGGCATGCAGTTCTTCTAGACCATTGCTGAACCTAATCAGCAGGCATTCATCGACAATATGCATCACTGTCTGTGTTTTATTGCAGCTACACAAAGATCTGTCACAAAGGCCCCAGCAATACTGCACAGAAACCTGGCCCAACCCAGAACCTATTCAGCAAGGACTACTCGTGACAGAACAGGTCAGAACCAGGCAAGGAGATGGGGTCAATGGGGTCAGTGATGAGGAACTGGCTGGAGAGTATAAAAGATATTCATTCCTCTCACCAGAGTGTTTCCGTCATAACATCCTGGCATGGCAGATGTGACTATAATGAGTGATGTGATGGCAAATGTGAAGCAGCAGGCCTGTGTTGGCACGTACTTTCTCCAGTAACTTGCTAATGACAAACTCTCATCTGATGTGAGAAGGAGGAATATTGCTCAGAACCGGAAGTCATGGAAAGTGGAGCCAGATGCAGAGCATCACAGATGATGGGCATGCTGGCACATAGGTGCATATCCAGTAGTTTGGTGTGTGAAGATTGACTCAATAGTGGTGTACAGTACTAAACTGCCAAATATGAAGTGCTAAGAGCTGACGTCTACAGTTTGGGCCCAAGCACCACATTATGAACCTGTCAGTCTTCTAAAAAGATTGTTATGCAACTCAACTTTAAGTGCTGTCTTCTTCAGGTGGGCATGGTAACTCAGTGTGCGCTGTACAGTCACACACAGACAGATCTGTTCTGCTTCACGCTTCACCTTCTCACCACTCACATAAAATTTAATTCTCATGTCACAATGACATGATGAAGATGGAACAAACTGGGAACTGTTTTTATAAGGCTTGGCGGGAGGCACCAAGTCCTACAATAGTCAGCTAACTTTAGCATGTCCCGGTTTAAGGCAGCATCAAGCTTGTGAAACGTCTGGGCCTGGGTACCACAACAAATTTCATCTGCCTACTTGAACTTCTGTGATTCTGTTGTTAGCATGTCATTGATCTTAAGGTTGAGGAGGGGCTAAGAAAGCAGAGAGAGCTGGGGTAACCCATTGCTTAGGTGTCTCAAAGCACAAACACCTGTCGCGGTGATCTAGGTTAGTCCTGCCTCAGCACAAGGGGTGGACCAGATGATCTCATGAGGTCCCTTACAACCCTATATTTCTACAAATACATCTCTGAGTCACCGATTCAATTTCAACCACATGGCGTTAGAAGAAATTTAAATTTATAGTTTTAATAAATTTTGGAAAGAAATCAATAACCTCTTTTTGACAAAAACGCTTCAAAGTTAAAATTCTCATTTTGGCTGTGTCTACACTACAAAAATAACTTAGAAGTTGAGCATCTACACATACCCTACTTCGAAGTTAAACTCTGTAGTAGGGTACTACTCCATTCCCGGGAATGGAGTAAGGGCTTTGAAGTTGGGCTTGAAGGTAACTTCGAAGTAAGGGAAAAATGTGTGTAGACTCTCTGCTGGCTACTATGAAGTAGTGTCGAACTTCAAAGTTAACTTCTAAGTTAGTTCCTAGTGTAGATGCACCCTTTGAGTTCCAAATTTTAATTTGTTTTTCCATTATTTACCCCATGACTTCCCTCTCTGAAAAGGGGAAGAAAAACAAGTGTAATTTTCTCTCTCAAGTTTGAAATGTTTTCGCTTTGCCAACCACCCTAGCAAGAACAGCAAAAAGAAGATAAAGTGATGGAAAGAGGAGAAAAAATGTCACTTTTACTCTCACTTTCTCCTTAAAGTTCTCCTGATACCACACAAACTGAAAATTTTCTAAACAAAATACCTTGTTCCTAAGATTTTAATCAAACAAATGTAAACACATAAAACTGTTCTACAAAATGTAAAGAAGAGTAATTACATTAAGGTAGGATACTTAGAGCTTTGTTTGTGTCCACATGTGCCTCTATCCTCACTTCCAGAACAACACCCTTACATTTTCCCTTCCTTGCCTTGCATTGCAGAAAGACTTACATCATGTCAAAAAAACCCCAAGCCACAGTCAGACATTCATGAATATTTTTGAACTGGGAACAAACATAATGAGGGAGGAATGACAAATGTTTGCCACAGAAATAAGTGTAGGCGTAATGTAGCCAGCTTTATATTGCGAAATAGAGACATTTAGGCTTTGACCTAGGAAACAGAAGTCTGTTTCATTGCTACAAAAGTTTCCTCAGGCCTGTAATAGACTAGAGATCAGTAAGCAAACAGAATGCAGTAAGCTGGAGCCTCTTAATTCAGAAGTTTTGGCAACCAGTGGATGCAAACCTAAAGGGGACAATAGGCTGCAGTGGTTAGATACTGTCACCCCTCAACATTTTTATGTTGATCCTCACCACTTCAAGTTACAGAGGGACATATCTAACCAGTGGGATAAGGACAGAATACACATCCCATCTTCGGGCACTGGACTATAACCTAAATGATTTGTAATTAAAATAGTATGGAAAAAAGACCAAAAAGGTAAGATTACACAAAGCAATATTATATTTAAAGCAACACGGGCCTTTTATTTCTGAAAGCATTAATACAGATTTCTTGATACTTGCAATTGCAGATATTTAACTGCACAGTATGTCAGCTGATACATTATTTGTTTCAAAGTCTGAGCGGTGATATAAATACAATGCCCTCCATGAATTTCAGGCTATGCATGGCTGTTGCTCACATGGCTCTATAAAAGATTTCCAACAGAGAGCTTACAACTGGAAAGAATTTGACGATATACATGGGCTCCAGCCAAGGACATGTACAGGTCACATGAACTCTCCCACAATCAGCATGGATGCTAAAATGTTTGTGGGAATATGTATTTGTAAGCAGTTTCTGGAAGAATCTGAAACTTTATATGACAAACAATACTTTATTACAATGCTTCTATTGTGTTGCAGAGAGTAGTTTTACGGGAGTGAATTTTAGGGACTAGACAGATAATATTCTGTAATTTGTTTTTATATGAAGCTATCTATGTATTGATATTTAAATCATGCACAGTACCGTCATATCATAACCAGTCTGAAGGCAGCTGGCATAAAAATGACAGGATTGGGCAAACAACCTCACCCACAGACAAGAAATGAAATCCAGGGTCAGCACTTAGGTAAAATTTTTTTAACCTTAAATGTTGGAATCCTTTTTTTTTTTTGTAGCTAAAAGTGATATTTTTCTTATATTGGATTTCTTTCCATAATCTAGGGACAGGAGTGGTCCCAGCTTCTCCATGTAGACTCTTTTTGACCGCCGTATAGGAATAGGTGAATAACACCTGAACTGAAATTCCCCCTCCTTCAGTTTCACTTAAAACCAACTCTTCCAGGCTGGTTATAAATTCTTATGAATCTGTGGCTGGAATGCAGTATCCTTTGTTCCGTGGCATACATTGTCTTTGGCACAGTGTGATGGGGTTCCGGGGTCCCCCTGCACTGCACCCCGTCCGCTGGCAGGAGTGACACTCACTCAGCAGGTACAACAGGAGGTTTATTAGGCAACAGAAGCCCAGTTTCTCACAGAAGTGACAGTACAGCAGCCAGAGACAGTCCTTCCAACCCGTCCTGGGGAGAAGACCCCGAGGGGTGCCCCTCTGGGGTGTAGCTTTCCCCCTCCTCAGCCTGGCTGCCTTCCAGCTCTCCCTTTTCCTAGCCTCTAACTGCCGCCCCCGATTCAAAACCCAGCTCAGCTCCTCCCTCCTCTTTGTTCAGGGCAGAGGTGTTACCTGCCAGTTGTAGCCCCAGGGTCATCCTTAGCCACTGGGAGCTGCTGCTTGCCTCAGACATCCAGCCTGACTCACACATGCACTCCCCCCACTCCATCACACACAGTTTGAGCAATTTAGGACTAGAACTTGCTTAAGCAAACCAAAAATATAGAAAAGATTTAAAACACTTCAACCTTTGACAAAATTTTCAGGCCAAACCTGGGAGCTATGCCTCCTATGTACGCTCTTAAAGTTCAGCACCTCTATTAAAAGAAAGCAGGACCAATAGCTACCAGCTGCATACTTTTATGAGATAAGGAAAAGGTTAGATTAACTTCAAAACAACTACAGAAGTGCTTGATTCAAGAAGTTGATCAAGTCCCTTCTAGAACAAACAACATTAAAGCACTATAGACAAGATCCCTAGAAAATAAGTAGCACATGGGGAAAATATTCAGAGAGAAACTCTATAATAGGTCAAATTCTGCAATTGCTGAAGGTGACATTTTGATGCATTACAATGATCACAAGAGGCCGGGGCTTTTAGTGTTGTTTTTTTGTTTGTTTTTTTTAAGATTCTGTAGCATTTTTTTCCCCAAGGGCATTAAATTCTGTATGTTGATCAAACTTGGTAATCACATTTGGCCTCTCTCAACATCCTACAGTTATAGTTGGGTCTGGTGGACGCTAGAAAATTAAGTCAGCTTAACAGTGTGGCACAGGAATATGAAAAATCCATACCCCTTAGCAGTGTTAACTGAGTGAACCCAACCCCCCAGAGCAGACAGTGCGAGGCTGATGGATGAATTGTCTCAGGGAAGTAGACTGTCACTTGGAGGGGTTCCCCCCTCAGCATAGGCAGTGCGTACAAAGCGGCGGCACAGATGCAGCACCGAAATCATAACGTTTGAAGTGCAGACAATCCCTTCAGCGGTATTCCCTTCCTGCCAGACTCTGGCACAGTGCATACTCCGTTAGGTTTGCCACTTTTCACACCAGTGGTGGTGACATGAGTAGTAATGACGTGATTCCCGTGGACAGCTTTAATTTCACGTTAGCTGACAGAGTATTTATGTATTTGTGGGGCAGAGGGGAGATGAAAGCATATGTAAGATTCTTTCACTCAAGACAGGCTTCTCCATATGAAAAGTCAATTTCACATCTGGAGACACCTATACAGCAGCTGGGAAGTGTCATTGCTAGCTGGGGCAAACATATACATACTGCTTAAGCACAGCAGCTAAGCCATGGCATCAGAGGCAGAGAAGCAAGTGAACCTTAGGGTACCAAGAGGTTCCAGGAAGCATTGTACACACCCAGCTAATGTGAGCCACCATCTGTGCTACCAAGCCTAAACTGCTAATTTAAGGAATTGGTTCAAGCACAGCTAGCACATGTACATAAACCTGCACTGGGAACTACACTTCCCAGGTCCTGCATGGACATACTCTTTATACAGACGCATTTCCATGCATGATTTCACACTGCTGTCTCTAAAAAGCTGCATATCCTTTTTAAAGAAAAAAGTGAGTTCCAAAAGCTCATCTAGATAAGTAGAAAATGATGAGTAATTATTAATTTTAGTTCTTTTTCTATCTGAGGATAGAACAAAAATTACCATGCAACAAAATAAGTGTGTGGGAAATGTTCAAACACACAGCTCCAACAGTCACTGTACAAAAATTATAGCTCATATTTAACATACATCAGTAACTCTGTATTAAGTCTCTATGCAAATATTAAAAGAGATACAATTCTATACAAGGTATTTTACTATTTAGGTTATGTCAAGGATGCCTTGAAGATATGGATGTGTTCTTTTATCATCTCTATATGAATCCAAGTACAAGTGTAGCCACAGAAATAATCTAATTAACAGAACCCGTACCACCAACCTGAAATACAGGGAGAGAGTGAAGGCCTCTGCAGACAATGACTTGGTCTACATTAAGGAACAAACTCGATCCCAGGTATGCAATTCTAGCTACACCATTAGCACAACTAGAATTGACGTATCAGGATCGACTTTGTTCCCTGGTGTACACTGGGGCTCTTTGGGCTCACGCCAATGTCCCTTACTCCATGCAATAGCATGGAGTACCAGGGTTGAGGGCCGAGCCCAGAGAGATCGATTTCACCCCAGCAAAATTGGACTCCAGAGGATCAACTGTGGTGCACTGAATGCAAGTTAACCAGCAGAGACATACCCGCAAGGAAGCATTCTGTCATGTACAGAGTACTGCCAAATTTGAGATTACCTTGCAATAGAGCAGGGGTGGGCAATAATTTTTGATGGGTGTATATTCCAAGAATTTGGAAAGTGGTGAAGCACTTCACTCTTCCATGATATTAATGGAGGAGATGCAGCGTCTGGGATGGAGGTTGAGTGCAGAAGGATGTTCAGGGTAACGGAGTGGGATTCTGGAGAGGGCGTGGAGTCCGGGCATGAGTCTGGGTGAAGAAGGCAATTGTGACCTGGGGCAGAGGTCTGGGATGCAAGATGAGGTGCAGAAGTTTGCATTGGGACCTGGGGTAAGGATTGGGTTGTAGCATCTGGGAGGGGTTATGGGTGCAGGAGGAGAGATAGAGTGTTAAGGTTATGTGGGGCAGGGGCAGCAGGACAGAGAGTTTGTGGCTCTGCCTGGGAGACTGAATTGGGCTGCTCCCAGGCAGCACCCTGTGGCAGGCTGTCTGACTGATGCAGCCCCAGATCACTCAAAAGCGTTGCCTGTTCCCTGTAGCTCTCTGCTCCAGATGCTGGAGGAAAAGGGGAGGCTTTGAATGCTTCTCCTGACCCCTAGCAAAAATCTCTGAGGTCCTATTGGCCAGAAACCATAAACCGGCCAATGGCAGCTGAGATATTTCGCAAGGGGAAAGAGATCAGCATCCGAAGCCACTCCCTCCCTTCCAGGGTCCAGAGCAGAGACCTACAGGGATCAGGAAGCTACTTAAATCAGCGGCTGGCTGCTCTGTGCCTGAGGTGCCCCATGGGTCATATCTCACCCACCCCTGCAATAGACTCTTTCCCTATTGGTAAGAAATAGAGTGACTGGAAGCACTGCTTTCAATTCTCTTTGGCAAGAAAGTTGCTGCTAAGTGCAGGGTTTGCGTCCCCCTCCTCCCTTCCTTTCACCACCGTAGTTACTTGAGCTTCTTAGAAGCCAGTTTACAGGTTAAAATTAGGAAGCTCTGTGAAGAAGAGTAACAGAGAGGGAGCCGTGCTAGTCAATATACTATCAAAACAAAAAAGCAGTCAAGTAGCATTTTAATTACTAACAAAGTAATTTATTAGGTGAGCTTTCATGGGACAGACCCACTTCTTCAGACCAATCTGAAGAAGTGGGTCTGTCCCATGAAAGCTCACCTAATAAATTATTTTGTTAGTCTTTAAAGTGCTACTTGACTGCTTTTTTGTTCTATGAAGAAGAGAGTGCCCTCTAGCTACCACGAGAATGTGAATGTGAGTGTATGCCTTGCTACAGGTCAAACAAGTAAAAGGTAATCATTTATACTGACGAAACAGATGGAAACCTTGTACTCACTCAATTCCTTCAAGGTGTTTGCTCATTTGTTTTATTTATGCTTTTGTAAGTGCTACAAATTAAAAGACTAACAGTGTTAAACTGCTTCGTAAGTATGGGCCACACAAGATAGCTTCTGTAGATCAGCATAAAGGGACACAGTCTACAAAAATGTATATACTGTATCAGGACACAAGATTCATTTTACTACATCAGAAACTTGTTTTGTGAATTCTAATTTTATTTATTTGGCCTTAGCAATACTAATGATCATCTCCAGATATTACAGATTATATAAAGGACTGACTTTGAAATAATAACAGAAAAAAGTTCCAATTCTGATTATAAAGAGATCATCTAAAATTCCTGTATAATTAAAGGGCAGATCAAGTTTTACACATACCTGTGAGACATAAAAATGCAGCTAAATATCGTTTTTCAAGGCCATCTTTATAGGTCTGAATCGCACCATAGATTGGAGGTAGAATGAAAATCAGGTTACTCACTGTGTTCCCTGTAAGAGAGAAACCAAAGCAGAGATTTAGTACTGGGCAACATGCACTTGAGATAAACAAAGCTACATTCATTCAAACAAGACTGCGACAATTCTCAGTAAAAAGGCTACACCTTTTCTCCAAACCTCTTTTTACTTTAACATCTTATTCACTGTTACATTTTGCTGCAGTCTGGATAACCACATTTGAAGGTGCTTCTTTTAAAAAAAATTATAAAACAAAAACACCTTTATACTACTTCCTGTGTGCCTAGATAATTTTAAAATACTGCATCATACCACAAGGTAATACTGGGTGGTGCTTATGTTATGAAAAAGAAGCAGAAAAACATGTAAAAAACCACAGAATCCTGTAGCACCTTAGAGACTAACAGATTTACTAGGGCATAAGATTTCACAAGTAAAACCAACAGGGTTAATCTTGGTAAAATACAAAGCGTAATTGATTAATAATTCTTTCAGCAAATATAAATCCTCCAAAAGCAGAAGTTTTGGTTTTTTAAGGAGCTGCTTTTTTTAAAAAGCAATTCCTGAACACTTTGGGGGCACTGACAGAGGGTTTCCTTCTCTCTGATGTCCCTCTCTCTCATCCCTCAAGATATGTTATGAAATCTTCATTTTAGGTTTAATCATTTAAGTTAACTGCTGGCAACAGACTTCCCTCATCAGGTTTAAAACTTTTACCAGACATCTACAAACCAGGGTGCAGTTCTAAAGACAGATTTTAGTAGATCTGGCATATACTTAGGCTACGTGTAAACTTCTGTCGCTCAGACATGAAAAGCCCCCACCTTCCTGAAAGATGAGTTTCGCTGTGGCAACTGTCAGCGAGAACAGCATATTGTCAGCCGGAGAGCGCTCCCGTCAACAGCACAAAGACTGTTTGCTGGGGAGAGAAGTATTTTGTCGGCATTTGCAGCTACATTGCCCCACTTTTAGCGACACGGTTATGTTGACAAAGCCTCAGCGTGGTTCAGAAGCAACAAACTGGTGGGATGTGTGACAAGTAAGAACAAGAGTTCTGCACCCAACATGGATTTCTAGTTTTTACCCGGACAGAGCTTGAAGGCATTGCGCTAAACAGTGAGGCTGCATCTACACTAGCAAGTTCTTTTGGAAAATGTGTCCCTTTTTCAAAAGAACATGTGGAGTGTCCACTCACAAAATGGGCTTGTTGGAGCCAAAAATCGAAAGACTGTGGCTCTTTTTCCAGAAGCCCTCTTCCGCTCCTGGCTCAGGAAGAGCGCCTTCTTTCGAAAGATTCTTTCAAAAGAAAGCATGTGTAGATGCTGCAGGGGGGGGCCCTTTTTTTGAAAGAGCAGGGGCTGTGTAGCCGCTCTCTATTCAAAGAGCAGATCGATCTTTTGATCCGCTTTTTTGTGTGTGGACACGCTCTTTTGGAAGAAGTTTTTTCAGAAGAGGTCTTCTGGAAAAACGTCTTTCGAAGAACTGCTGTAGTGCAGACATTGCTTGAGCTTGGCTGTTTTCAGATATGTATAATATGGATTTAATAACACAGAGAGAAGACCAAAAATGTGTGTCACATTTTAGAACTATAACTAATTTATGTCACCAGATGCAAGAAAGTAGTGCTCCTATGATACTGTGGCTCCAGACAGTTCCTTGCACTTTGAGCCGTCATTTACATCCATGTACAGAGAGTGTGACTCTAACATTCTGATGAGGTAGTACTTTTATAGCCACTTCGCAAATTCGGCACCTCATCCCCACCTAATTTAGTCAGACCTTAGGAGCAGAAGTTGTATAGTTACCAAATTAAATACAGGCCTATACTTTCTTTAAAGGGACTGATGCATAAAAACATAGGAGTCTGACTACCTAATGGTATAAAGCACAGAGAGGAACATGTACTTGCAACCCAAAAACCAGAAATGCTTTATATGATTATGAATCTTCAATAAGAGAAGAGTTAAATTTTACAAAACCATGAGTAGGTGTATCTTGGGAAAGAAATAAGTTAATTTGGGACACTTAGACCAACACAGCATCACAATACAGCCCCTGCCACAGGACCTCTTCACACACGAATACCTAATCTCCACAACCCACTTACGAAATGGAAACGGGGAGAGTCAAACTATGCTCAAGAGTTTTTAAGTCCAACTTTTTCCAAGAAACATTGCCAAAGAAACAATAAATAAATTAAGGCAAAAGTTTTAGCTTTAATCTACTATATAGTTAGAAACTTAGTGTGTCTGTCCGTCCATGAGTCTATCTGTTCAAGAACAGTAAGAGGTGGGACCATCACATTTGTTAAGCAGCTTCCTCTTATCATAACTAAACTTAATTGTGCCTGGGGACAATGAGATGTATCTGGAATTCAACTAGACAATTATACTAGAATGACCACAGGGGACAGCAAAGGGCCAGAGATGGGGACCTGGACTGCTATGATCCTACTGGACTGCAGGGCACAGGGGCAGAGAAAGGTACAGCTATTTACTATATTTTTCAGAGTTTGTTTGTGGGTCCCACAGCCAGGGGACATGCACTCCTCACCAACTGCTGTGGCCATGGACAGGCACTTCTCTCCTGGCTGCAAGCAGTGAGAGAGGACTGGGGTTTTCCTTTCTCTCTCCCTGGAGCAGCCTGCATACTGAACCCCTCATCCTCATCCCCAGCCGAGCCCAGCCCAGCCCAGCCCAGCCCAAGGATTTAAATGAAGAATGATGAAGAGGGCCTGTCCCACGAAAGTTCACCACCGAATAAATCATTTTGTTCATTTTTAAAGTGCTACACTTCTGCTGTTTTATTTTGTTAGAACATATTTGAGTTAAGGACCTGAGCAACACCAGGTAAATCTTCCATCTCTCTAATATAACAGGGTAGCCAAAAGTGTAGATCAGCTTCAGTCTTATCAGCGAATATACTCCTTAAATCTCAGGCAGTCTTGCAATGAGAGGAAGTGCCAACACTAACAAATCATAGATACTACTTTCGATATGCACACTGCATTCTATATGCACACTGCACACTGTATTCACTAAGCGGCCAACACATGTACAGGTGAGTCCATTAAAAATATTTTTAGCTTTGCACTTTTATACTGTCTCTAGTGCACCACATTAGGCTGTGGAATCCCCCATCATCTTCCTTCCTACCTTTCACTCCACCCAGATTTATTTATCTGAACAGCCAAGAGTTCCAAAGCCTTCCCTGGACACAGGCTGCTCACTGCCACACACAAATTATAAAAATGTAGTTACAAAAATTTGTTAAAAGCAGCTCCTTCAAGATCACCCAGACAGAGTAATTGTTTTTGACCTAGGAGTCAGTTAATCTGTCATCATGGCAAAGGGAGGGCAAGTATATTTCATGCCTTGCTTTGCAAATTTTCGTGACCATTTTGCAAGGCTAGGTTAATACACTGCATTGTTTCCAAGTGCCACTTTATTTGCCAAGGAAGTCCAAATACAGTACTGTGCATATATGAAAGCAAATGTATGCAAATATCAGTTCCATAGCCCTATATTAATTATACTTCCCATGGATGGAGTTTCACCATATTTGCAAACTCTCCAACACATACAATATTTAATTCAAATTTCTATGGAAAATTTGAGATGTCTATTACTTTGCATGTAGATTCAGAGAACAATTTTACAGTCCTTCAAATATTATATATAAACCAACATAGGCGTACTAAACAAAGATATAACAGTGTAAAGATGAAGACTTCACATGCACAGGAAAGTAAACTAAAAGGCATAAACTGGTACAACATGGAATGCAGCTTGGTGTTAGGGTTTGTTTTCACTATAGGGAAGATTAACTGCAGCAGGATCAATCTTCAAGAGTTCAATTTAGCAAGCCTAATTGGGATGTTCTAAACTGAACTTACAGAGCGACTGTGGTACTCTTTCCCCACTTCAAGAGTAAGGGAACTTGAAGGGAGAGCAATGGTCCATTTTCAACACAATATGACCATTACAAAACTCTAACCATGGAATAAAAATACCTTAAATTTACTACAATACGTTGCAACAAAAGCTGGGTTCTCAAAGAGGCCACAGTTCAAAGGAAGTTAAAAAACAGTGTATTAAAAATTTTGGCAAGGAAAGCAATGTACATGATTGGTACCTGGGGGGGAGCAACCACTGATAAAGGGAGCTTCCCTGATGAGCTTTCACTGTGTAAAGCTTTCACACAAAGAAAGAGGGATTCATTTGGGGACTGGTTTTGGGGGATTAGTTTCCCAGGTGCTGTGTCTTAGAACTGCATCCTCTCAAAGCTGAAATGGTTCAGTGTCTGCATTGCTCTTCAGGGGAGCAGTAAAACCAACTCTCTGCCTTGTATGGGGGAGACCAAAGGATCTGGCCCAGAAGGACAAGTTGGTTGGGAGCCTCAAAGAGCAAGAAGGCAGCTGTCAAAGGCATGATCAATACATTGCGGAACAATCCGAAGGGGACTTCTGTGATTGCACTCCATCACATTGATAAACGTCAAATTTTTCCATTAAAAATCTGCACTGTATCAAAGCATCAGTTTTAACAAGAAAGGCACCAGCATTTTTAAGCAGATTTTTAAAAAGGGAACCCAACATTATAACTACTTTACAAATTACTTCTAAGTTTCCTTCAACTAAACAATTAAAAAAAAAATCGCTTGCAAATCTGATGCTATTTTCCACAGTCACTGTACTTCCGTTTGTGTGGGTTTTGCACATACCAATAGGAAAAAGAAAATACAAATACATGATTGTTAAATCAAAGATTGGGCAAAAAGCACCACAGTAGGTGAAGTACCTGAATCTTTGGCCACCAGTGATTTAAGCCTGTAATTTTCAAAAACTGTAAATTTCTAAGCACTTATTTTTATAATCAAACCTTTAACTTTATTATTTATTAGGTGACAAGCTTTCATGGGGCACCTAATAAATTATTTTGTTAGTCTTTAAAGTGTTACTAGACTGCTTTTTTGTTTTGATGGTATATAGACTAGCATGGCTTTCTCTCTGTTACTATTCAGCAACAAGACAGGAGTGTGCTTGTGTGCATGAGAATGTAATATAGTATATGCATATGATAAGTGTTGATTGCTATATGTATATTACCAATAAATGTGGCATTCTGCCTTTTCCCCTGAAAAGATCCCATGCAGTAATTTTCCGTATAACATGTCAGGCTTTCAGATGTGCTTGAATCCTTGCCATTCTTCCCATGAAAGCTCATCACCTAATAAATTATTTTGTTAGTCTTTAAAGTGCTACTGGACTGCTTTTCTGTCTTGTTGATGTCACCAATAACTGCACTAGCCAGGTGAGTTAGATGGGGGAGGAGTGGAGCTGGGCTTCTACCAATCCAGATCAAAGACAAAAACCCAGGGTCCCTGTGCAAAATGCCTTCCATTTATAGTGTCCTCTCTCTCATGCATGTTGACACCAGTTAGCTATCTCATGCATATGCATAATCTGGAACAGCAATCTTATGAATATGCATTTTACACCTTCTTCTAGGTTGTGCTTCCAAAGGCAGGCACTTGCTAGTGACTCCCAAGGCGTTCCTATGTCCAATCTTCTTTCAATGGGCCCATTTCATAGGTTCCATTGTGCTTCTCATCGGTCTTGGATCTACTTTCTCCAACCCTTGCAAGTACCTGGAGATGCTTGTCTTCCACACCTTTCCATTCTTGCCTTATTCATTCAACAGGGCAATCAATTAAGCAATCCAAAAACTAATGGTACAGAATAGTAACAGAGAGGGAGCTGTGTTAGTCTATATACTATCAAAACAAAAAAGCCATCAAGTAGCACTTTAAAGACTAACAAAATAATTTATTAGGTGAGCTTTCGTGGGACAGACCCACTTCTTCAGACCATACCCATAGTGAGTCTGTTCTGATACGGCTATGGTCTGAAGAAGTGGGTCTGTCCCACGAAAGCTCACCAAATGAATTATTTTGTTAGTCTTTAAAGTGCTACTTGACTGCTTTTTTGTTTTAAGGGTACAGAGACTGTTTTTCTTTACCTTACCTAATTCTAGGAACTGTTCTACAAAATATAACTGAATTTCTATATAACAGGGCTTAATAGAACAATGCATAAAATGACTTAATACGATATTTAAAAAGTCCAATGAGAAAACAGAACAAAGATGTATCTATACACACCTGCTTGTGCCTAAATACTGGATTAAGTTTGCTATAGCATGTGGGTGCAGACCTGCAGAGAAAGCCTCATGTAAAGATCTGGGACAGGTAGGGGCTTCTTTCCATACGCAGGGAGCCAGACGGATAAATGAATGGAAAGGATGGAGAAAGAGAAGGGAAAGGCAGCAAAAGGCTGTGGACAGTTCATTAATTATATGGTTTGGGTGAGAGAAGGGCATTGAAAGAAAGCGGTAAATAAAGAGACTGGGAACTAAATTATGAATGGGTTTGAGGGGTAGAATGAGAAGCCTCAATGTAACACAGAAGGTAAGAGACAGGAAGAGGGTTTGATAAAAAAAAAAATTGCAAAAGAATTACAAAGTCAGTAGCAATTTACTTGTAATACGAGTATAATTTCTAAGTCATCCATTTCATGATACCAAAGAGCAAATGTGGAAATTAAAACCTGAATACAACAGCAGATTTCTGCTGTTATGTACAAGATTTTACAATCAGACCACACTGAGCAATAAACAGCTCAGAATCAATGCTCCCTCTAGTCTTTTCCATCCATGTGTAGCATATGGGAACATGCACCACTAGCAGAAACAAAAAACACCTAGTTGTGGTGTTCTGCTGATCAGCTGGGCAGCATCTGAATCTTTCTTGAGCAGCCACACAAACGCACAGCTTAGCTTACAGGAAACACTGCTCAGAACTTCTGAAAAGCCAAGATTATTACAAGATTATCAGAATACAGGCATCATCAACTGATAAACTCTTCAGAAAAAGAATCCACATTTCTTCAGTTTACTATGTACCTTCGGGGGTAGGGATAGCTCAGTGGTTTGAGCATTGGCCTGCTAAACCCAGGCTTGTGAGCTCAATTCTTGAGGAAGCCATTTAGGGGTTTGCAGCAAACAGACTAAAAAAAAAAAAATCTGTGTGGGATGGTGCTTTGCCCTGCCAAGAGGGCAGGGGACTAGACTCAATGACCTCCTAAGGTCCCTTCCAACTCTACGACATGTGTATCTACATATACAGTTGTAGGGAATGTGGCAGAAGGAATGCAGTGCTGCTGAAGGCTGGGAGGAATGAGTCTCCCAGAGGTCATCTGCATGAGAATGCAAAAGGTGTGCATGTGTGATACCTTTTCAGGCAAAGCCTAATGGGTAGCAAGTAAGCCATGAGATTTGGTCTATTGTAAACATGTAGTTGTAAAATCACAATTTAAGCTGACATTTAAGGTGGGAGTTGTGAGATCTCACCAATGCTCTGGGTTGTTGTGGGGGACAGGGCAGTCGCCTTAGCTGTGTAAGACATTGATTACACAGGGCTCCCTGGTTTAAAGCATTGTGAGACAGCAAGGGGAGGGTATGGGTTGAGCCAGCTTGCTGAGTGCCTTGGCCCTGCCTATGCCTTGGCCATATAGCTATAAGCCTGGCTTGACTAACCCTCCCCACCTGTTAAAAGATAGAGCTGGATACTAGGGTGTTTGTGAAACCCCACACTAGAGATACCAAGAGCTGAAATCACAGAGTGGCAGCTGAGGCCACACAGAGCTGAAATCACTGGGTTCTGCCTTAGGGCAATCCCAAGCAGTGGGGTTAGGACCGGCAGACGACGGCGACCGGCGGGCGGCCAGTAGGAGCGGCGGTGGCGGCGGCAGACGGCGGCGACCGGCGGGCGGCCGGGAGGAGCGGCGGCGACCGGCGGGCGGCCGGGAGGAGCGGCGGCGGCAGATGACGGCGACCGGTGGGCGGCCGGTGACAGCAAGGGGAGGCTACAGACAAGTGGACAGCTAGTATTGCCCTGGTGATGTATCTGTGGGCTTTGAGTTTGGGACTGCACTGCAGAGGGTACACCCTGTAACTGTGTGTGTGTGGAAAAGGGCCAAGAGCCCCAGCAAGAGACTGGGTTCTACTGCATATGGGGATGGTATCTGGGTAAAAGGGGTTTTGTCTCTTCTGTGCTGAGATATGCTGCATCTGTCGCTGTAACCTTGGGGTAGGTTACGGTCATTAAACAAGCCATTTCTACCTCAGACTCTGTGCTTGCGAGGGGGGGGAGAACCGCCTTACAGGCACCCAGCACGGGGGTGAAATTGTCCCAGGCCACTGGGTGGGGGCTCGAGCCGGTTGATTGTATCCTTGATAGGAAAACCCCACAAGAGTTGAACCCGGCCCTTCTGGCAGGCATCTGGCGTTAACAGAAGGGTTACACAGTTAATTTATTTTGTGGGGAGGGATAGGTCACTGGTTTGAGCATTGGTCTGCTAAACCCAGGAATGTGAACTGAATCCTTGAGGAGACTATTTAGGGAATGGGGCAAACAGATGTCAGGGATGGTGTTTGGTCCTGCCGAGAGGGCAGGAGACTGGACTAGATGATGTCCCAAGGTCCCTTCCAGTTCTAAAAGACGTGTATTTCCAATTATTTTTATCTCTTGCAGTTCCCTCTTTCATCCTATCACCAGGAAAACACCACAGCCATTAGCGTTTCACTTCCACAAGCCATTTTAAAATATAGACTATTTTATATTTAACAGTCCGCAGTGACATATACAGAATATGTCAGGAAACCTTGCGTCCAATTGATATTCCAAGACAACCTCAAGTAAACAGAACAGAGTAACCCAAAATGGCCTGGAAAGTGGCCAGTGCATACCATCATTAATCTGCCTACTTTTGCAAAACATGTCACAATAACTTGAATGACCATCAACACACAGGACCTTTGTTTTATTGTCATCCAGACACACAGTGCAGTGTTACATCAGGCAGGAGAACTGGAGGAATACTGATGAAGAGAAGAATATTAACTAGCTAATTTCTCTCTCTTTCCCATAAAGGTCATCCACCCAATATTAATTAGGCCTGGTAATTTATTTTAATTATAATCCACAGTAGCACAGCTGCACACTGTAGACAAAGAAAGCTAGCTACAGTTCAAATAGCTCAAACAAATATTTCAAATAGTATTCCTGTAACTCTGATGTGTATTGAAGGAAATATTGAAGAAACAAACCAGACAAATGTTAACTGAGCCATATAAGCAATAATTGGAAATTTACTTAAGTAACATAAAATGGGTAGTGATAAATAATAGCTGGTACTAACGGCTTACTCTAAGGACTGGTGTTAGATCTGGCTTTAATGACCAGGAAGTTTAGAAAGCAAATTAAAAGGCTACATAAATGGAATTAAATTAGGAAGGAAAAAACTGCAGAGAACCAAGAAATAATATGAAGATCCAAGACATACCATACAGCACAGAGGTAAATCCCATTCCAATACAGCACTGAGTAAGTAAAGTATTTGCATCTTAGCATTATTATAAGGAAAGAGATAACTGGACAGAGAGCAGAGAGAAAGCAAAAGGAAAGTATCAGGAGTGAAAGGGATGTTCTTTTAAAAATTAAAAGTAGTATTTATCTCTACCTTAGCTAAATAACAATTAAAAGAGAACAATATACTAGTCAACAGATTCGGAAGTTGTGAAGACTCAAAGAGTGAGAGGATTTTGTATTTATTACATGGGGGCATTTTAACTAGCAGCTATTACTCAACATTAAGAAAAGGTAAATGGTCAGAATTTCCAGAACGTGAACTCGATTACACAGCAGAAGAGACTGTTAGTAGAAGCCCCTTAACATGGAACAGTTCAAACAGAATATGAACTACAGAGAGTAACATAGCACTGGCAGGGAGACAAACTGGATTAGGCATGAACACAGCACCAATTTTACCAGCAGTGGCGACACATGCCATGACTAAATGCAAGACCTGACAGGAATAGCTAACTATTTCAAAGAAAGTAACAGAGAGGTATCTGTGTTAGTCTGTACTCCAACAAAACAAAGCAGCAGTACCAGTATGGTACTGGATGTGCACTGACAGAAGCAGCGCAGGCACAATACTGAAAGCTGCTATGTCACTCAAATGCAATTCTACAACACGCACTTGTGCTTCAGAAACATCTGGCCTTCTTCCCCCACCCTTTATTATTATAGTGTACAAAGATTCATGCTGGCTTCCCACTAAAAAAATATTTAACATATACATTAAAAGGTGAAAAAAGGGACAGAAGTGTTTTCAGAATAAGAGTAACTGTAATAGCATGATTTTGGCCTTCATCTTGATGACCCAAAATATGCTATTGCTATTTTATGAGCTGTTCGATCTGCTGTCTCAGGTGCTATGTTATGACTTAAGGCCTTTTATATCCTTTACTCAAGTCGCAGCATTCCTTCTCCTTTCTAACACCAATTGAGCAGATGTTTTCATATCAAAGTAAAAATGTTTGTAAAATTATCTTCTCAAAATATACTGAAAAAATCTGGAAGGTGCTTGGCAGAAAAAGAGGTCCATATTCCTAACTAATGCAGAATACAGAAGAGAGCTCGGTTCAAAGCTGTGAGAGTGTGAGTGTATTTTTCAGAGCAGTGGGTAGTTTTTGGTATGCACGTATTAAACACTTGTAATTCATTTGCTCATATTATGACCAATAACCCCTAATAAATCTCTTACTCTGCACAAAAGCTTTACACAGAGAAAGCTGATAAAGTTTATCCCCTGAGTACCTACAAGGGTTGGAGAAGGTAGATCCAAGACCAATGAGAAGAACATTGGAACCTGTGAAGTGGGCCCACTGAAAGAAGATTGGACATATGGATGCCTTGGGAGTTACCAGCAAGGGCCTGCCTTTGGAAGCACCAACCAGAAGAAGGTGCTAAATGCATTAGATTGCTCTTCCAGATTATGCATATGCATGAGACAGCTAACTGGTGTCAACATACATGAAAGAGAGGACACTATAAATGGGAGGTATCTTGCACAGGGACCGGGTTTGTCATTAGCACTGGAGCATCGACCCGGATCAGCAGAAGCCCTGCTCTACCCCTCCCACATCTACCTCACCTGGCCAGTGCAGTTAGGGAGAGCAACTATTGGTAACAGCAACAAGACAGAGGGGAGAGAGAGAGAAAGAGAGTGTGTGTGTAAAATGTACCATATGCATATGATAAGTGTTGCTTGCAATGTGCTTATTACCATTACCAATAAATGTGGCGTTTTGCCTTTTCCCCTGAAAAGATCCCGTGCAGTACTTTTCAGTACAAGAGGGCTAAACCTAGGGTCTCCCTGGCCAGGCCCATGAGCTTAGTGAGCCTTTCCCGGAAAGCCAGGACATTCTCCACTCCCGACTCTCCTTCTGGGGGAGCCTCACCCTCCCGTAACTCTCTTAGCAAGCCCAGGGGTCACCTCCCACGTCCGCAGCAGTGAGATACAATGATCTCTTCCACCATCAAAGACAGTCCCCAGTGCTTAACACTATCCCAGTGGAGTACTAGCTTACACCTGATGACTGCTACCTCCCATGTTGTGTCGACACTCAACACACAGGCCTGGGCTGATGATACGGCGGTCCTAAGTTGCCTATGCATCAGAACGCCCCTCTTGGCATCACCTGTAAAATCCGATATTTTTATGGAAAGATGTTTTCAAATATGAATAACTCAAATATGCTTCATGCAAAATAGGGCAAGTAACCTATCATTCAATAGAATGTGTATATTCTCTTTGTGCACATGCATCATTCTTGTATGTGAAGTTAGAAAAATCTAGGTCTTCCAGTGAAAGCCATTAGTGGCATTTAAGGAACTTCACGGCCCAGTGGTCAAGGAGTTAATCTGTGAATAGTCATGTTTGTCCTGTAAGCCTGGATTGTGGATGGTCCTACAAAGATAAGTGCCCAGGACATCTGATGCTGGAATCCACCTTGAATTTTATCCCTGAAGGGAGGGGAAGGGGGTGGGAATTGAACTTTGAGTTCCTGCCCCTGGGAAATTCTAGTTAAGTGGCGAGAGGCAAACAATGATTGTTTTCAGCTGCCTTCACAAAGAGCTCTCCAAGTCTAGTGGACAGATGAAGAGACTGAGCAGGACTTAAGTTTCACTCCTTAAACTGGAGTCCAAAAAGGAAAACAGCAGGAAAGGAAAGCAGGAAGAAGGATGGAAGAAGGAACACCTTAAGAGAAGTACCTGGGAGGACTCACCCACAAGACCACAACTGCAGAACCTGAGGTACAGCAACTAGCATCCAGAGTCTGTCCCAACAGGGGAAGTCTGCCTGCCTTATCAGGATTGGTGAGCATAATACCGAGTGCTTAGCATGTTTTCTGCTTTCTTGGTAATTGTAAACAAATAGTGAATAAGAACATTACTGTGCAAGACTTTTTCAGTGCTACAGATGTTGCATGCCCGCATGGAATTATGCCCTAAACCCTGGGAATTGGGTACGGGTGGGAGTTTAAATTAACAGGTTCAAGCCTTGAGCCTTATGGGTTGGGTAAAGGTGTGTGTCTCCCTGAAGAGATAAAGCAATTTGGATGAGTAACAGACGGAGAATAAAGGTGCCCTCTAGTGCTGCAGCTAAGAGCCAGCTGGGGTGCGGAGCCCTGTGGCAACCCCAGCTGGGAGGTGGAGGATCCCCATGGCTGGGAACCGGCTGGGGTGCTGAGTCCCACCAACAGCCCCAACCATGGGAACCCCGGCTGGCAGGGAAACAATTTAGTCAGAGATGCCAGTACTCAGTCCAGGTATGTACTACCACAAAAAAAGGCCTGGTCCTACAAGAATATCCTGTATCACGCCTAAGACCAAAGTAATATATTAGGATAATCTAGGAGTCTGTCCTTCTAAATTCTTTGTCCTTCTTCTTTGTCCTTCTAAATTCCTACCCTTCATCATGCTATAAAAAAATTTCATACTCCACCCGTAATCATTTTTGAGTCTACTAAAAGCCAGGGCTGGCGTTAGGGAGCCTGCAGAGCAACTGCCCAGAGTCCCACAAAGATAAGTTGCTTAAGCTTCAACTTCAGCCTGGGAAGGAGAGGCTCAGGCTTTGACCCTAAGCAGTAGGACTAAGAATTCAGCTTTCTGCCTTGACCCTAGTGAGTCTAATGTTAATCTTCTGACACCTTCTTGCAGCCCCCCGCCAGGGTCCTGGACACCTGATTGAGAACCAGTGGCCAGTCCTTATTTTGATTTTGTACTCAGGAACTGCCCCTGTTCCAGTTCCAATCACCACTTGAACTGTAAATGTAACTCCCTGACTTCTGCCCAGTCACAACCATTCTGTGACCTCCAGAACGCCCATGTGTTGCCTGGAGCCAGTTTTCTCCTCCAAGTCCTACCTAGCTCCTTTCCGATGGAGGTATGCAGGCCCTTCCTTTTGATTTCACTGAAGCATGCAGGGGAATCAGCCACTTCAAATGCCTCAGAAGGGGAAGCAGAGCTGGGGAGACAGTCTCTCCAAAACTCAAACACTACCCCTGCAATAAATCTGGGGCTTACACAGCTTTAATGGAAGAGTTAGTCTAAAAACAGGATATAAATGGTGGAATTTCCCTTCCGAAAAGCTCCAGAGCAAGGAGGGCTGACGGAGCCACCACTGGCCATGGTGTGGAGGCAGAAACAAATGGAGGGAACTTCAGAAGAAGCACCAATCCTTGGAAGTTAATAACTGGCAGATCTAGGTCTCCCCTTCCACCCACCAGCAGGTGTACTCTTTCCCTCTGTACTAGACCTGCATAGCACAGCGGTGTCCAAATAGGAATTCAAAGATTGCCACCAATGCGGTTGTCATCTCTTATTATATTTTCCACATCCCACCACCCCCAAATAAATGCCTTCTGCCAGAGCCAGACGCCCCCAGCCTCTCTCCTAAATAACGCCCTCCCCCTACCCCAAGCCAGGCACTCCCAGCCCTTCTCTAAATAAATACCCTCCCCTTCCCCAACAGCCAGGGGCACTCCTAGCCTTGCGGCCACAGCCGACCATGACAAAGCAGATGCCACCAGAGCCACTACAGCTGCCAAAGGGGTCATACAAGGTCCATTGCCAGGACTAGGGCCGCCGCCGCCCACGACGATGGGGGCCGCTGCCAGGGCTGCTGCTGGGACTGCCACGGCTGCCGACAGGGCTGCCACTAGGACCACTGCAGCTGCAGCCACTGCTGCTGGTGGGCTCTCACAACCTAGGCTTTAGTAAAGCATTTGATATGGTCTCTCATGATATTCTTATAAAAAATCTAGGCAAGTACAATTTAGATGAGGCTACTATAAGGTGGGTGCATAACTGGCTGGATAACCATACCCAGAGAGTAGTTCTTAATGGCTCTCAATCCTGCTGGAAAAGTATAACAAGTGGGATTCCGCAGGGGTCTGTGTTGGGACCGGTTCTGTTCAATGTCTTCATCAATGATTTAGATATTGGCATAGAAAGTACGCTTATTAAGTTGGCAGATGATACCAAGTTGGGAGGGGCTGCGACTACTTGGGAGGATAGGGTCACAATTCAAAATGATCTGGATAAATTGGAGAAAAAATGGTCTGAGGTAAACAGGATGAAGTTTAATAAGGACAAATGCAAAGTGCTCCACTTAGGAAGGAACAATCAGTTTCACACATACACAATGGAGAGAGACTGTCTAGGAACGACTACAGCAGAAAGGGGTCTAGGGATTATAGTGGACCACAAGCTAAATATGAGTCACAGTGTGATGCTGTTGCAAAAAAAGCAAACATGATTCTGGGATGCATTAACAGGTGTGTTGTGAACAAGACACGAGAAGTCATTCTTCTGCTCTACTATGCGCTGGTTAGGCCTCAGCTGGAGTATTGTGTCCAGTTCTGAGCACCGCAGTTCAAAAAAGATGTGGAGAAACTAGAGAGGATCCAGAGAAGAGCGACAAGAATGATTAAAGGTCTAGAGAATGTGACCTATGAAAAAAGGTTGAAAAAATTGGGCTTGTTTAGTTTGGAAAAGAGAAGATTGAGGGGAGACATGACAGCAAGGGAGGTTTAGGTTGGACATTAGGAAAAAGTTCCTAACTGTCAGGGCGGTCAAACAATGGAATAAATTGCCAAGGGAGGTTGTGGAATCTCCATTGCTGGAGATATTTAAGAACAGGTTAGATAGATGTCTATCAGGGATGGTTTAGATAGTCCATTGGGGCAGGGGGCTGGACTCAACGGCCTCTCAAGGTCCCTTCCAGTCCTAGGGTTCTATGATTCTGTGATTAACTGCTGCCACCAGGGCTGCCACCGAGGCTCACACAGACACCACTGCTAGGTCCACCACAGGGTGCCACAGCTACTGCCAGTGGAGCTGTCATCAGGGCTGCCACCACAATTCTCCTGGATGCCAAGTTGAGCACTGCCTTGAGCTCAGTGCCCCAGTATGACCATGATGTCATAATGACAGCACAACTGCCATGACACCTGGGTGATACTTCCTAAAATGGCAATATTTTGGGTCTCAGGAGCGTGTCCCCTGGCTGGGGCTGCCCGAGTGCTTGTGACTTATCTTGACTTCTGAAGCAGAAAAAAAGTAAAAGTCAAAACATTAGGGAGACCTGACTATGATTTTTCTTTATCTTGAGTGGCAGAGGCCTATTTTTGAGGAGTGGGGACTTATGATCCTGAGAGCATAGCAGGAAGCAGCAGAAAACACCTAGCTTCTGGTGTGCCTATCCGCATACAGCCTCAGATTCAGTAACAGTAATTCATGACATATGGGATACAATATAGCTCTAGAGGAGTCTGCAAGGGGAGGTTCAGAATCAGGAGAGCAGGGATCTCACTGTAATCATGCTCTGGGTTTTGTGTGTGAGATGCCAATGTCACTGAGCACACTGTTCCAGGGACAGCATGGGAGTAAGATTATAAGCACCTAGTCTCATCTTTGTTAGGTATAGCTCGGTGGATTTCATCTTCAGCCTGCATCACTGGAGAGGAGCCAGATATGATATGGGGGTGCACTGAATACAGAGTGAAACTGATTTTCATGCATGGGAAGAAGTAGGGAGGGGTGTGCCCTGATTGAGCAATCTCATTGTAGTTACACAGATTACTTTAGTATTTGCAGTTTTTGCTCTGAGGTTTGACAGGTTCTTGTCCCAAAATCCAGCCCAATAGTATTCAAATTACTAGTTCCTTGAGAATAACGTTCTCTCTAATTTTCTAGATGCAAAATTTTTCATGTACAGAAAAATATTTGTTATGTGCACTGAGTCATGGGTTGATGAAAACCACCAGTAGATACATTTTCTGCTGGCTGGGGATGCTGTGGACACTGCTAACTAGCTGGGTGGAATCTGGCTCTCTCCTGGGTGGCCAACCAAGTGCTTATCTTGCAGGGAATACTGTATGGATAACAATTAATACATTTAACAAAGTGACAAACACTCTAACCCAGCAAGGTAGACAGAGGTCTAAATGTGGTTCAGTGTGATTTTATCTCCACAGAAGAGCCATGCCAGGCTGGTATGTGTGTGTACAGCCCAGCCCTGCCCTGCCTACTCAAGTGTTTGTGAGGGCAGTGCCCTCTCTAGACAGCAGCCTGGTAAAATCCAGTAGAAACAGAAAAATGTTGCTGTAACAAAGATTCAGAAACACCCTTAAACACTGAACTTTCAAGGAATGACTTTTCAATACTAGTTAAAGTGCCTGCACTCAGCTATCAACAGGTTTGCAAAATTCTTAAAAGAGCCAAATATTATTCAGCCAGAATATACATTAGTAAAATACATGAAAAATGCCTCTATTTTAAAAGATATACAATTAATTAAATTATAAATAATAAATATGTTAATTAATTAATTAGTATATTATTTGGTTTGTTTTTATGTTGCACTTTAAAGACTATGAGAAGTCCTGTGGCACCTTGTAGACTAGAAGATGTTTTCGAGCGTAAGCTTTCGTGGGCAAAGCCCCACTTCATCAAATGCATTCTGATGAAGTGGGGCTTTGCCCACAAAAGCGTACGCTCGAAAACATGTTAGTCTGTAAGGTGCCACAGAACTTCTCATTGTTTCTGCAGATACAGACTAACACGGCTACTTCTCTGATCAAGTGCTACAGGACTGCTTTTTTGTTTTGTAAAAATACAGACTAACACGGCTATCTCACTGTGACTATTTTAAAGATGGAGAAAGAGACTCAGTGATGATAGGTATTAAGATGTTTATCAGCCATGAAATAAATCACTTTCTAATTCTATTTCTAATATTATCTGCACTAAGGGGGTGATTGAAAGCCCAATGTAGTCAATAGAAGTCTCCATGCAATATAATTCACTTTGAAATAGGCCCTTAGATAATGTCACACCATTCCTTCAGGGATCTCAGAATGCCAAACAAAAATTAATTGAGAAATATGAAAATGGTGGCCCTCATCCCCATTTTGAAGATGAAGAAGGAGAGGCACCTCAAACGTTAGTGCTTGCAAAAATCACAGAAATCAAAGCCTGAAGTGAGTGACTTTTGCTTAACCTCTAGTCTACCCAGCAGGAGCCAAAATCAGCAAGAATTCCTGCTGAATCTCCACCTGTAATCCAGCCCCACTACACAAATAATATGGTCACTGCCTGAAAGCCACAACCATCTTAAAACCAATGGGACTTTGTCTTTTAGTGTCAAAACATATCAGTGTGCAGAGAACTTTGGCTATTATACAGTTGGACTCATCAGCCCAGTTGATGTTCTGCTAGAACTCCCAACATACTGAGTTACAACCTTTGATTTGTTCCTCATGTATAAAATGGGAACAACAGTGCAGCCTGTGAAGGACAGAAGAATGTTTTAAGTACTCACTAATAACTGGAGAGAGGCCCCTCTGGAACTCTAATATGTACTCTACTAATATGTAACATACACCAGTTTGTTAAATTGGTCATCTGAGAAAATTCACTTGCTTTTATTGAGAGTCTATTTGCCAAGTGTCTAGATTCAGCAACGATATTTCCAGAAACACTTCAGTAGTGCCCAGTGCCAACCAGCTCTCCTGGAGGCCAAGCTGAGCTCAGCACTCCTGTAGCCATGCCTGAGCCAAGAAATGTCATAACAGCAGCAGAATTGCCATGACAACTAGGTGCTAACTCCTAAAAAGGCAATATATTGGGTCTCACATGGGTGTGTACATCCCTACTTGCTCTCCCATAATGTTTGTGATTTAGCTTGCCTTTCGCAGATCAGAAAAAGAGTAAGAGCCCAAATATCAAGGAAACCTGAGTGTGAGATGTCTTGAGGTCAAGTGGCAAAGGCCCCGCACCCCCAATAAATGCCCTCCCTCTCCTCCAGAACCAGGCACTCCCAGCCCACCTTGCCCTAAATAAAAACTCTCCCCCAGAGCCAAACTCCCTCAGTCTCCCGCTCTAGTCTATTGCCAGTGACTCACCAGAAACACCACTGCATCCGCTGCTGCTGGGGCTATCACAGCCACTGCCAGGGCTTCCACCAGGGCTGCCACTGCCATCACGCACTTCTCACACCAAGTGGGAGCTGTATTCGCCACACATGGCGAGTGGCAAATGTATCAGACACCACAGTTATAGCATGAAGAAGGAAGCAATGACTTTAAAGAAATTGACAACACTGACCTTAACGCCCCTCTGGAAATGATTCCCACTTGCCAATAAAGAATTCATCTGTCAAGTGTTGATAATATTTAGTGTATCTTATTGAAATCTCTTAAGCATGAACAAATACTTGTGGATTTTGAGCCAACACAAAAGCAACATATCCTAACTGAGGCCCCCAACCACATTACAAACATTACACCTGAACAGGCTCCCTGGGACTCCAGCAAGACTCAGCATAATGATCTGTGTACTTGAAGACCACCAAAACTCAGTCACACTCCATTCAGATGAGAGGATCCATGTACAGAGATCTTTTTGTGGGACTGGTTTACAACTAAACCTTAGGTTTGCCTAGCTACCTTGCTCTCATGTGAACAATTTTGCACTCTGTGCAACATAATTAGATCAACTTGACCCTCACTGTAGACAGAGCTAGGTCAACAGAAGAATTATTCCGTCAACCTAGCTCCTGTTTTCTTGAGGTGTAGATGTGCCACAGCAAGGGAAAACCCCCTCTATCACTGCACAGTCTACCTTAACAGAGGCATAACTGCGGTGATACAGCCGTGCTGTTGCAATGTACACATACAGCATATACATACCCTGAGGCATCAAGTTTGACTGTGCTGATATACACATAAGAGGTGTCTCTCTTATGGAATTAAAACCAGGAAACAGCCTAATAAAAATGAAAACACACTTGCCCACATGTGGTATGTCATGAGTAAAATACACCATCAATCAGAAGCCAATTATAAAAGAAAAAGAACATCGGAAGAATTTTCAGGCATTCCGCTTCCCAGAGTTCTTCTATCAACATTTTGGATTTAATCACATCTCCTCTTTTGATACATAAACAACTCATAAGAACAGGGAAAACACACAGAACAGACAACACTGTCAAAGGCACACAAAACAAACCGAAGACATTTTTGTACCTTCAGTAACAGTAATTACAGGTATTACCCAGAACTACAAAGATAAAGAATTCTACAGACATGTTATTAAATCAACAATATTCCTTTAACTTCACTCATTTTCCATAAGTGTAAAAGTCTTAAATTCTTTTGGCAGGTACAAATTTCTATCATTCCTTTCATAAGTCTGTAGCTGCTGGAAGTTTTTAATACAACAGAATTAAACAGTGACATTTTTAAGATTTAACATTTGAACCGGTGGCTGTTCTGATGTCAGCTATATGAATGTTGAATTTGAAGTACATGTTGAACCTCTCCAGTACAGTACTCTCTCATCCAGCAACATCCATAATCCATCATGATTTTACTTAGCTGGAAGTGCTGCCATGTCAGTGCTTTATTCTGTTAAGTGTACACAAAGCCTGAGTAGTCATGGGGTAAAAGGTAAAGTTGTGTCTTGAGATAGAACAGCATGAGACACAAAAAGGAAAGCACTAAATATTTAGAACCCTGCGCAGATACAGATGTCTACCACCCATGGATAAACACCAGAATCTGCTGATCTGCAGGGCTCTACTCCCAAGAGACACTGAGGTCAAGGGAGAGGAGTACGGTCCTGCCATGTCTGGGAGCCAGCAACCTGAGCCGGCAGCTCCCCCCGGCCATACAGGTGTACTGCCCTCAGTTGAGCTATATGGCCCCAGACTGGCAATGTCGCTTCTGGGATAGGGGCTGGAAGCTCTACAACTGCATAGCCAGGAGGCGCTGCTAGCACAGAATGCTGGCTCCTTGGAGCAGTGGGACCATGTGCCTTTCTATTGTCTACAGTGTCTCTAGGGAGTACAGCCTAGCAGATCAGAGGATACTGATATCTATCAACAGATATCTGCATCTGCAGAAGGTTCTATGAACAGTTGTTTGTCTATTAGGCAAAAGTTTAACAGTGGTGTGCCAAGATGTTGTGTACAGAAGTGATGTTTAAAGTATTCAAATGTGACCTAGAAAAGAGAATGACTATCAACTTGGCACCATCTGTCAATGACACATTTATTAGAGTCAAAATTAGAAAAGACCACAAAGGAATGAACATGAGTTTCCTAGTTTGCTGCTTTAACTACTTTACTCTCTGCTCCCCCACAATTCATTGTTAATATATGGAAAAGTAATGCAAAATGGCAGAATAATTTCAACTAGTTTATCTGTTGGTCAGATCTATAAGAACTGTAACCACTCAGAGCCCAGGCAAAATCAGGTGTTTTACAGTGTTTTAGTAAGCCTGATTCACATTTAAAAATTAGATCAACATTGCAATGTTGCTCATGGCTGCAAAAAAATCAATGTCCTGAAGCTATAGTTAGATCAACATAGCCTTTGGGGTAGGCACAGCAAAAGTGAAGGAAGAAAGGGCTGTTTGTTTTCCATGATGCAAGAAGTCCCTATGCCACGGGCGGCCAATCAGTTAGAGACGAAGACCAAAATATCAGTGCATAGAGTGTAAAGAGTCATGTATTTATTTATTTATTTATTTATTTTTACATATCTATAGATAGATATATAATAATATAGAGATATAGATATATAAAAATAAATAGATAAGATGTGGCTCAATGCCCTCACCCTACCCCAGAGCCAGGCACTCCCATTCCCCCCCTGCTCTAACCAACCCCCGGGCCCCCCCGAGCCAGGCACCACCAGCCTTCCCCATGCCCTGCTTTAACTCAATGTTTGTGACTCACCGAGCCACCACCTCCGCCACCACTGCTGCCATGCACTTCTCCCACCAAGCACTGGGACGTGTGCTCAGAGCGGCAGAACGTACTCCCAGCTCACGGCTCTGAGCAGCAGATGCATTTAATTGCTCAAAGAGCAGCAGGTTGGCCACCTCTGTCCTATGCCATTAAACTATTACAACACATCTGCAAAATTGCATCTGTAGTGTAGATATGTAAGCAAAAAGAACCCATGATTTAATCTTGACAGTGTCCTGAAAGTTTCTCATAAGCCATTGGATATTTACAATTACAAAGAATAAAAACTCAAAGCAAACATTAAGAAATACTGTCATTGTAGTAGTGAGTGGCTCTCCAGTGTTTGTAACACACTGGAAATTCTGCTTCTACAATCTATTACAAAAATGGGTATACCCCTACCTAGACACATGCAGGTTTCCTGAAGAAATCTTGTGCCTTTCTAACAATGAGAAATTGCTAGCATACTGCTCAGAAGACAACTTTTTTTTCCTTCTTCCTCTTCAACAACATAATTCTAAAAGCAAGCATCAATGTATTTTTAATACATTTGTATGATGACCTGAGGGCTTTTTTTTTTGGGGTGGGGGCGGGTAAACTGTCTGGTATCTTTGCAAGTAATACCTACAAATAATATAACTGAAAGAAGAGGAAAAACTTTCATTTTGCAGCATGCTTACCTTGTGCATTTGAATTTCAAATAGAATGTAATAGTAAAAATCACAAAGACTACTAGTGAAACTCAGTGACACAAACACAGAATGCGAAAATACTTCAAATTCACTAGCTATCAAACTGACAACTGGAACTTCAGAAGAACGGTAAAACAAAGGTCATGAAAGATACCATGACTTTTTTATGAAGGACAAGTCACAAATCTGTTTGCACTGACTAAATTACAACTCTTGTTGATTCATAGCCTCAAAAACTGAGCTTTATATGTCCTCTGACCCTCACATTCAGAACTATGTCTACTACTATGATGTCATCTTTGTCTTCTCTTTTTCAAAGGTGTACAGAAGGAAAGTAACAAAAGAAAACCAGCTACTGTCTGCCTCACCATACCTGAAGCTTTCTCTAAATAGATGCCAAGCTCTCTCACCCACTGAAAACACTTCAACTCACACCTCATCACCCAAACCATACTTAACTTTTTTTTTTCCTAATACAAGGTTCCTTCATGATCCTGCTTTTCTAGGCTCTATTTCTACAAACAAGACCTCTTAACTTTAAATCCGCATATAAGACTTTGTGGCATAGTGGCTGTATTTCTCACAGCAATTTGAAGTGCTATGTAAACAATGTGAGCATTTCGTCTTCTGTGATTCAAGGCCATCCCTATCTACAAAGCCTGCCAGCATGGTGTCCACCTTCAGTCCAAAAAAAATTAAGCCCATCTTGATTACTACATCCTGCCTCTATTAATGTAGCCTTCTTCACAGTGCCTTTTCTGAACAACTTCATTTTTCTTTCTTAGACTGTCACTTCTTCCAACCCTCCCCACAAAAGGCAGGGAATTTGCCTCATTCTGTGTAAGAACCAAGCAAATTCACGGCTAGGCTTAGGGGAATTTGATTTTATATGTATCTCATTTCAACAGTATAAATTACTACAGTTTTCATTTCTACCTGTTTAAATGTTTGCAATTGCATAATATTATGGAAGCATCAGACAGTGGGAAGGAGTTAGACAATAATTAATGACCGTGGATACTGAATTTTAAAACAAACAAAATAAATATGTTTAAGTGCCTATTTGTACATTTTGATGGCCAGAGAGGGGACTATCGGTAATCACCTTGGCCTGGGGACAGTGAAACTGACATTGACCAATAAAACACAAACAAAACAAACCAGCAATGGTGTAGCACTTTAAAGATTAAAAATAATTTATTAGGTAATGACGTTTTGTGAGACAGATCCACTTCCTCAGATATTTTATATATATTCTTCAAATACAGATCTAGATCTGAAGAAGTGGGTCTGTGCCAGGAAAGCTCATCACCTAATAAATCATGTTTAAGCAGTCCCGTGGCACTTTAAAGACTAACAAAATAATTCCTTAGGTGATGAGCTTTCGTGGGACAGACCCACTTCTTCAGATCATAGCCATACCAGAACAGACTCAATATTTAAGGCACAGAGAACCAAAAATAGTAATCAAGGTTGACAAATCAGAAAAATTATCATCAAGGTGAGCTAATCAGAGAGAGCAGTGGGGCAGAAGGAGTCAAAAATTAGATAAAGCAAAGTATGTAAGAGTCCCTATAATGAGCTAGAAAATTGCCATCCCAGTTCAAACCACGTGTTAACGTGTAATCCAGGTAATTCAGGCTTATTCACCCACCAGGAGAAATAACAAAACAAATTGACAGGGCCAGATGAACACCCAGAGACCAGCTACTCCAAGATAGGCCCAAAAAAGCCAAGAACAGAACACCACTGGTCATCACCTACAGCCCCCAACTCAAACCACTGCAATGCATTATTAAAAATCAGGATGCCACATTCCAGAAGGCCCTAGGTGACAGGCCTGTTCTCTCCTACAGACAACCTCCCAACCTTATGAGGAGTCTCACCAACAACCACAGACTATACCACAGGAATACCAATCCTGGAACTTTTCCTTGCAACACGGCCCATTGCCAACTTTGTCCGCACATCTATTCTGGAGCTACCATCACTGGACCCAACCTGGTTATTCACAGAATCAAGGGCACATTCTCATGTTCTTTAACTAACATCATATATGCCATCATGTGTCAACAATGCCCACATGCTTTGTATATTGGACAGATGTCAAACTCTCTTCAACAAAGAATTAATGGGCATAAAACAGACATACAAAACACTCCTGATTCACAAACCTGTCAGCCAGCACTTTAATGGAGTGAGCAATCCAGTTAACGACCTGAAAGTCTGTGTTTTACTGAAAAGGAACTTTCACAGCCCTGTGGAAAGAGAGGCTGCTGAACAGTCTTTTATATTCAAACTTGACACATTAACATGTGGTTTGAACCAGGATGGCAATTTTCTAGTTCATTATAGGGACTCTTTTACACTTTCCTTTATCTAATTCTTGACTCCCCCACCCTTCTTCTGCCCCTCTGCTCTCTGATTTGCTCACCTTGATAATAATTTTTCTGATTTGTCAACTTTAAATCATGCTGTTAGTCTTCCAAGTGCTATAGGAGGGCTGGTTTGTTTTGTTCACATGCAGCCTAACACAGCTACCTCTCTAACGCTTCCAAGCCTTGCCATGGCTGGACAGCTTCTACCCTTAAGACCCCACAACATCCCAATGTGCCAAGCCTACAGCCTGCAGCCACCGTCGTCTCCTCTCCCGCTCCCGGAGAGACCCAGACACAGGGGATAACCCAGCAGACCGGCCCCTTGGGCAGCGCTGCTCTGACCTCCTGTGTACCACAGACCAGCGAGTCCCGGGCCGCCCGCTCCCTCGCGCCCGCCTGGGGCTGTCCAGGGATGCGCACCGCCGGGGTAACCGGTTATTAGCCTACCCCGCCCCCAAGGCCGGGCCACCAGTTTCTCCCGGTCACAGCTGAGAAGCCAGGGGGCTGCCGGGATCTTCCCTCCCCACCAGGGCGCGGGTCCGGACGCGGGCAGAGGGAGGGAGGAAGGAAGCAGCGAGGCCCGGCCCGCGGGGAGGAGGCAGCGCCCCGGGGGCTGCCCGGCCCCGGCCCCGGCCCCGCCACTCACAGAACTCGGCGACATAGTAGGTCACGGCGTAGTTCTCCTCGCACCACTCCAGGGTGGAGGTGGGCGCGCCCCAGTAGCCGGCCCTGTCGGCGGCGGGAGCCATCGCGGGCGCTGCGTGCCACCAGGCCGGGCCCGGACGCTGTCACTGCGCCGCGGCGGCGGCGGCTGCGGCCAGCACCGCCCACGCGCCGGGCCGGGGAGGGGCGCCCGGCCCGCTCGTTGCCCTGGCGACCGGATGTGGCCTATGGGGTGTCCGCGGCGGCTGCAGGGCCCGCGGGAAGGTTTGTGGGGGATGGGGCAGGAGGGAGGGAAGCTTGGGAGAGCTGGGGGTAGGATGGGGTAGGATGAGGGATGGGGTAGGATGGAGGGAAGGTTGCGGGGGATGGGGCAGAAAGGAGGGAAAGTTTGGGAGAGGTGGGGCAAGACAGAGGGAAGGTTGGGGGATGGGGGAAGTTTGGGGGATGGGGCAGGATGGAGGGAAGGTTGCGGGGGATGGGGTAGGACGGAGGGAAGGTTGCGGGGGATGGGGCAGGAAGGAAGGAAAGTTTGGGAGAGGTGGGGCAAGACAGAGGGAAGGTTGGGGGATGGGGGAAGTTTGGGGGATGGGGCAGGATGGAGGGAAGGTTGCGGGGGATGGGGCAGGAAGGAAGGAAAGTTTGGGAGAGGTAGAGGTAGGATGGAGAGAAGGTTGGGGGATGGGGGAAGTTTGGGGGATGGGGCAGGATGGAGGGAAGGTTGCGGGGGATGGGGCAGGATGGGGGGAAGGTTGCAGGGGATGGGGCAGGAAGGAAGGAAAGTTTGGGAGAGGTGGAGGTAGGATGGAGAGAAGGTTGGGGGATGGGGGAAGTTTGGGGGATGGGGCAGGATGGAGGGAAGGTTGCGGGGGATGGGGCAGGATGGAGGGAAGGTTGCGGGGGATGGGGCAGGAAGGAAGGAAAGTTTGGGAGAGGTGGAGGTAGGATGGAGAGAAGGTTGGGGGATGAGGGAAGGTTGCGGGGGATGGGGCAGGATGGGGGGAAGGTTGCAGGGGATGGGGTAGGATGGAGGGAAGTTCGGAGGAAGGGGGGAAGGAAGTTCGTAAGGTTTGGGGAGCAGAATAGCAGGAAAGGAAAAGACTAGAAGCTTGGGGCCTGGAGCAGGATAGAAGGGAGATTTTGGAGGGCAGGACTATTCAGAGGCTGGGGCAGGCAGGGACAGAAGTTTGGAGTCTGGGGGCAGGCTAAAGGGAAGGTTTAAGGGGCTGGGTGCAAGGAGGAAGGGGGCTGCTGGAGGAGGCCAGAGGGAAGGTTTGGGGAACAGGGCTATGGAAAGGTCTGGGGAGGCTGAGACAGCAGAAGGGACACTGATATTTGATCAGATTCTAAGGCCTGGGAACACCATTTCCAGTGTGTGTGGATGGTATTTTTAAGGCAAGGAGTCACAGGGTTGTGCTGGTTGGGTGAGCTTTTGTTTCTTTATAGTCAGGTTCGCTTTGTAGTGCTCCTGAATTGGAGTTGCAAACTTGGCAAGGGAATTTTCTACTTCCCTTTGAAATCCGAAAATGAACAGGAAAGTCGTTCTGTTAATAGTGGCTTTGGACCTTTATCTTTTCTTGTTCAAAACATTGCACTACTTCCATGTTGGGACTTTCCCTTCATTTGGGGTATTGGTCCTGCTCACCTGGTACAAGTGTGTCGTTTAGTTATTACAGTGCCACCCAATTTAGAAATTGGAGCTGGGAGGTGAATTGGGAGGGTGGGAGATTAGAGTAATGGGGATAGGAGGCGGAGCAGGGGCTGGGGCAGCCTGCTTGTTGTCCCAGCACTGGGACTGTTGGCTTGGTTGGGGAAGGGGATCTGGGCAGGTCCGGGCAGAGACCAGTGGCCACAGTAGGGGGGCAGGGCTAGAGGTGCTTGCGTCCCTAAGGTTACTCAGTGCCCACGGATGATCCTGTTCACAGGCCAAGTCTGAGCCTAGCAACTGGTGCTGTCTTTTCTGGGATTACTCTGACACTGGCCCAGAAATACCAAAGTAGCCCCCCTGCCTTTCAAACAGGAGAAAAAGGCAGATTGCCAAGGTACACAGGCTGAGGATCTGGTTTAGCTACTGTTGACTCCAGTAGACCTGTGCGGAATTACACCAGCTCAGGCTCAATTTTTGAAAATCTGCCCACAAGTTTAAGAAGCCCCACAATAGTTAATTGTTTACAATACTTACTTTCCTTGGATGAAAGGCATTTCCAAATGTAAAGCATTAACTTAGTTATTGAAAAAGCAAAACACACCCAGTTCTGCATGGCACTTTTGCACATAGCTCTTAGTCAGATCATAACTTGCTTGAATGTTCTAACCATTCAATAATAAATTCTTCTTTGTAAGCCTCATTGTTTTTTGTACACCCTGTGAATAGGCTTCTGCTGCTAATTAACACCTGCAAATTTTCAAACTTAACCAAAGGCTATAGCCTAGTCCAGTGTTTCCCAAATGGGGTTCTGCGAAGGGAAAATAAGGGCTCCGCGAGGACATTCCATTACAATAGCTGACAGTCTTGCAGCTCCTGGCCTTGCTGGCGCTCAAACAGTAGAACTAAATTTAATTAGTTTAACTGTCCCCGGGTGGCAGGAGGGATCCGGCTGTTAAACTAACTGAATTTAGTTCCATTATTTCAGTGGCAGCAGGGCAGGAGCCACAGAGAGCCCCTCACTCACCCTGCTACTTGAGTGGCCACACACCTCCCATGGGCGTGGCTCAGCTCACCCCCGCCAGCGGAACACTAGGCTGGGCTTTGCGGACGGTGTGAGGGGGCAGGCTCCAGGCCCCAGAAAGGGCAGTGAGCTAGCCTCCCTCACAGTCCTTCAGCGCTGCCCAGGGCCTCTGGCAGTGATTTAAAGGGCCCCTGATAGGGCTGTCCCTAACAATATGCGAAGTACGGAGCTGCATAAAGCAGCACAAAATCTGGCACACCAAATTGCCATATACATCATGGTGCCCTCTGCAGCTGTGCACTGTGTATGCAGCACCTCTGAGCAGGGCGGCCAGTCCTGTCTCCTGTCTGTCCCCTCCCCTCCCCCTTGCAATCTGTGTCCAGCAGGACCACCCCTAGTGGGATACATGCCTGGGGAACACACCATTTTTGCCCCTGTTCCACACTCACCTCCTCTCCTCCACCTCTGCTCCACCCTGCCCCCCTATTCCACCCCTTCTCCCAAGTTCCCTCTTCCAAGTGCCAGGACCTGGGGGTGGCTAGCAGGGTGGGTGGCACTGGCAGCAGGGGTCGCGCCCACCCTACAATCACTGGTGGCAGTGGGAAGTGGAGTGATCTGGCCCCAACCTGCTCCACTCCACCCGGTCCCAGCCAGGTTGCTCTGCTTCCCACCACTGGTGAGTACAGGGTGGCCATTCCACCCTGTCCCCCAAATGCTGTGCTCCAAGCCCCAGGGGCAAGCCTCACCATTTCTCACCACCACCACCGCTGCTGAGTGTGGGGAGCAGGCACAACTCCTGTTTCTGGCCCCAGTACACCCATCTCCACAGCTTGTCCTCTAGGCCACTCCTCCAAAGCATGGGCTCAGAGCGGTGGCCTTCAACCATGCTGCTCCCAGGCAAAAGGGGAAACTGTCCACTTTCGGGGCTGTCTGTGCCTCAGATTTGACTCCTGGTCCTCAGGTGAGCCTCCCTGCCCTTCTCCTGCCCCACCCCCGACATTTCTGGGAGCCCAGCACTGCAGCCCTTGCGTGTAGCCTTCTACTGTGAAGGGGTGACCCCTGGAGGGGGGTGCAGGTGCTTGAGATGCATAGGACACCACAACTGGTAGGAATGGCTCTGCTGCCATTGCCCTTGTAGCAGTGGTGGCTGGGAGCCTTGGGCCCTTTTCAATCACCTCCCTGGGGATCTGCTCCCTGTGTGCCCTCCTCGCCCATTGGTGGATGGGCTTGTTTTATATGTTATCCATTTGGTCCACTGAAATCCTATGAAATGTTCCTATTGAATTCAATTCCAGGGTTTAGAATTACCTCAGGAGTAGCATATGGTTAAGGTTTCACTTATTTTTCCATACTACTCCTCCTTTCACATGAGCACCCATTGTGGCTATGCGGTATCACCTATTTTAGCTAATAGCAGATTGTAAATTACAGGCTGGAACAGACAGATCTTTAGGTCAGATCTACACTGGGATCATTTTGCCAGTTTAGCTGCACTGGTATTCTGTGTTAGTAAAGTGCTCCTAGTATGGACACAGCAGGACATGCTTTTGCCAGCATGGCTTATTCCAGCTCCCTTTCCCCAGGTCCTGCACCATTCCCTCCCTTCCAGCAAAATAAACTGCGCAGGAAAAAGTTCAGTTTTGCTGGTGTAACTGTGTCTACTCTATGGACTTTTTCTGGCTTAGCTGTGTTGGTCACAAATCTTACCTTATCACATGTGTGGCCAACATAGCTATGCGGGCAGCAGATTGCCTTATAGGCCTGATCTTAGAAGTGAAATCCCAATATGCTTTGTTGCTAAGCAGTGAACCTCTATTTGGTGAGTCAATCATCCTATGATAGTGTTCTCAGTACCCAATCAATGATGTGGATAACTATAGGGCCCTTACGCACTTCTCCCTTGTTTCAGGAGAGTTTGTTAACTTTGTGAATAGCCTCTGCTGCAGGGCTCCTGGGAAATGAGATGTGCTTTGGAATATTAGGCTAGGGGAAAGAAGGCTTAGTAAGGGGTTTCCTATATCCAACTGACTATGGCTGTTGCAGTAGCCATTGGGAGCTATTAGCAATAAGAGCAATAGAGCAATAAGGCTTGTGCAATATTGTGTAACCACTGTGGAAGCGTCTAGAACAGAGGAGAGGCACTTGTTACCACTCAAAATAAGTCCATCCTAGCTGTCCTTTCCTTTCTGAAATTGATCCACTCTTGATTCATAAAAATGTTGGCAATTCTCACCTGCTATTCCAGCCAGCAAAAATATTTTCAGCCTTGCAACAAAACTTCCAAAGGCAAAGGCACAGTGTGAGCTGCTCTGCTGCTAAGGTGCTGCTTTAGTAATCAGAATTTCTACCCCTAATTACTGTGGTGATACAAATTGTCTCAAGCAGAGGTGACCATTGCAGGGATTCTATGGGAGGGCACTGGCCATGTGCTCCTGCCCCACTCCCTCCCCATCCATTCTCCACCCCTCTCTTCTCATCCATGCCCCACCCCTTCCCTACCCATGCCTCTCCCCACCGACCCGCACTGCCCATGCCACACAGCTCTGCTCTGTCCCCTCCGGCTGCTTTCAGTGTGTGCAGTACAGTCCCCCCTTCTCCCCTGGAGCAGCATGGCCTAGGAATAGCGCGAGCTAAGAAGCTTGTGGGTCTCAGGCTGCACCACTCCAGGGGAGGCTCCTTCACTCATCAGAAGTGGCGTGGGGCTGATGGTGAGTGTGGGATGAGGGGTGGGCAATATCAGAGGTGCATGTGGCCCCCTGGGAGCCCCCATGTCTGTGGTCTCAAGCAGTGAAATCACAGTAGGATCTCATCATTTGCGGAGGTTTTATGTTCAGAACCCTTGTGATAGTTGATTTTTGGGAATGTGGGGGGCTCGGAGCCCCAGAGAAGTGGTGGCTGATCCCACCCGGAGCCCCAGGGAACCCGCGACAGTTGTCAGACAGTTGCCCTGGTCCTGGAGCCCCGGGGAAGTTGAGGCTACTGGCACTCTGGCCCCGGAGCCCCAGGGATATAGCAGCTGCTGGTGCTCCTGGCCCCATAGTCCTGGGGAAGCTGTGGCAGCTGCCTGTGCTCCCTGCCCGGGGCCCTGGGGAAGTGGCAGCTGCCAGCGCTCCCCACCCGGAGCCCCGAGAAAGCTGTGGCAGCCAGCAGCACTCTGGCCCAGAGCCCTGGGGAAGCCATGGCCGCTGGTGCTGTGGCCCTGGAGCCCCAGGGAAGTGGCAGCTGCTGGGGCTCCCAGCCCCAGAGCCCTAGAGAACCTGCGGCAGCCGCCAGCACTCCCAGTCCCAGAGCCCAGAGCGAGGCCACTTGTGAATAATTGCATTTGCAAATGTGGCACTCACGAATCTCAAGACCCTACTGCATTAACACCATCATTAGCACAACGGATCCTCCCTCCTCAGTCTTTAACCCCCTCCTCTGTCTCATGTATGTACGTGCAAATTTTCCACACGAGATCAATACCACAGTCACCAAATTGCCTTCAACATTTCTGCTGGTACATATTTTACCCTCACGCTTTCCTAGACTTCATTTTCATAACAGCACATACCATTTTCTCTTGCAGGATTGATGGCTCCGACTCTGTACTCTTGTTTCTGTCACCCTGTGCTGTACGTGGCTCTGAGTCATACAGATCAGCACAATAATCACTCCATCTGTGTTCAGTATTATCACCTTCAGTGAGAACTCTGCCATCATAATCTTTCATTATATTTGATTGCAGTAAAAACTTTTCAGTACGAAATCTCACTGCGGTAAAACCATAATTTTGTGTTATTGCTCTCTTTATAATTCTCCAGTGTCACGCATTTTGCTTTTCTATAGTCACTTTTCTCATTTAGTCTGCCTTTGAATGTCTATGCCATTCCTTCTATTCTCTTTCATTCGCTTGTCTCTCAGCCACTTCTTTCATGCTGCATCATTTTTTCACCAGCTCAAACACCTTCTCCGTCAACATGGTTTGTGTTCCAAGGCTGACTTTTTGGAACATGAGCTTTGACACTTTCAGGCACTGTAGTTTTCATTTTATTAAGAAGTTTGTTTGGATTGTTCTTCTCTTGCACCTGTTCTCTTTCACCTATGCCTATTCCTCAAACACATTTTGTACAGAAAGTCGTGTATTTTTTGTTGATTCTGAAAAAGGCCAGACACAGCGGACCTGCCAAACATCTTTTTTTAAGTTTTAATTTTATGTTTGAGGCTAACGTGATGATCTGAACTGCAGCCTGCATTTGAGAAAGTATATGTCCATTAAACACCAGTGCTGCTGTATTATAGTCAGTTTGGTTGTTTGTCATAACATCAGATGATTCCCCAAATATACAAACATCTACGTTGCTGAGTAAAAGCAGTACTTACAATGACCGAGTAATTAGAACAGTTGCTTTCAACTGAACACCTTCTCTCATTTGTAAATGACAAAGAAATGCATTTTAAAAACAAAAATGGATGGAAAAACATCCTGTTAGTCAATCACTTTGTCTGCTCTGCTGTCATGGCTAGTTACAGTGAACGAGCAGTCCTATAATACTTTAAAGGCTGGGTCTACACTAGCACCCCCCTTTCGAAAGGGGGATGCTAATGAGACATTTTGGGATATGCTAATGAAGCACTACAATGAATATGCAGTGCCTCATTAGCATATTAGTGGCCATGGCTCTTCGAATAGGAATAAGGGAATTTTGAAGTGTGCAGGGTCCTTTCAAAAAGGACCCCGTGTAGATGAGCCATGCGCGATCAAAAGCAGCATCTTCGATGCCCCACGGCTGCCATTATGCCAATGAGGCACTGCATATTCATTGCAGAACCTCATTAGCATATCCTGAGGGGTCTCATTAGCATCTCCCTTTCAAAAGTGGGGTGCTAGTGTAGACTCAGCGAAAGAGTAACAAATTTACTTATTAGGTAATGAGCTTACCCATAGGTCTCAGCTATGAAAGTTCATTACCTTATAAATAAATGTGTTAGTCTTTAAGGTGTTAAAGGACTGCTTGTTATTTGTGCAGCTACAGACTTATATGGCTACCCCTCTGAGTCTTGTTACAATGAGTTTGCTGTAACAGACTGTTGGTCCATCACATCCGGCAGACTCCCTCAACACTAGATGACTCAGTGGAAAGTGAAAACACCTGCACATAATTCAAATGGGGCCAATTATGCAATACTGGGAATTTGGATTTGGGGGTGGATAAGACTATTTCCTCTTTCCTGCACATTGGAACCACTTCAGATAAAGGAAGAGAGGTAACTCTTGATGTAGTCCAAAGTGGAGCATAGGATCTGGTTGTGGAAGCCATCTTGTATAGAAGCTGTTTCACATCCCTTACTTCTGCATGCACACAGGGGCCTGTCCTTTCCTTGACCTGTTTGAGAATGGCTGGGAGGATGAGCTCTATGGAATGCGTTAATGAACTGTTTGGAGTTTGGGATCCAGCTCCTTTGTATCTGGTTTTCCTTGCTGATAACGGTTTCTCTTTGGAAAGTGATTTACGATTCTCTAATTAATTGCCTCTGACACTGGGCTTGTTTGTGTAAGGGTATAAAATAGTAGAGTTAGCTGCATCAAGCAGCCTTGCTGGACCTGGCTTTACTAGTGTCCAGTTTGGCTCATCTGTTGCCTTATTGAATTCAATAAAGCTGAATGTTAGCCACCTAAACTCAGGGAAGTCTTGTGCTTCAGCATGGTCCAAGAGGTAAATATAGCTGGAGTGATTGGGTGATTGAGCAGATGAAATTCAATATTGATAAATGCAAAGTAATGGCTGTGGCAAAAGATAATCCCAGCTATACATACAAAATGATGGGATTTAAATTAGCTGTTAACACTCAAGAAGGAGATTTTGGAGTCATTTTGGACAGTTCTCTGAAAACATCCACTCAATGTGCAGTGACAGGACATGTACACTTGCCAGTTACATATCAAAAATTGACTTTGCAGCCATCAGCTTCCATGCCTGTCTCCATGGCAGAAGGTCGACAGGAGGACCGCTCTTCTCATCGACTTTCCTTAATCCTCACAGCTCGAGTGGAGTTCCAGGGTTGATATTGACCCCAGAATGCACCATTTTGTCCTGGAAGATTGAAGTAGTCGATCTTTCAGCATGAGTGCAGAGGTAGCCATAGAAAAGCAAACAAAACTATGAGAATAATTAAGGACAGAATGGAGAATAAGACAGAAAATACTATATTGACTCTATGTAAATTCATGGCAAGCCGACATCTGCATGCAGAGGTGGTCACCTCATCTAAAAAAAGATACATTGGAATTTGAAAAGAGCAGCAACAATGAATAGGGTTGGTGTTATGGAGCAGCTTCCATACAAGGAGAGAGAAAAAAGCCTGCAGTGAGGGTAGGGATTTTCAGCTTGGAAAAGAGGAGATATGATAGAGGTTTATCAAATCATGACGTGGAGAAAGTAAATAAGGAAGTGCTCTTTACTCCTCTAAATACAAGAACTGGGGACATCCAATGAAATTAATAGGTAGCAAGTTTAAAAGAAACAAAAGGAAGTATTTCTTCATGCAACACATAGTCAACCTGTGCAACTCTTTACCAGAGGATGTTGTAAAGTCCTAGACTACAAAAGGGTTCAGAAAAGGAACTAGATACATTTATGGAGGATAGGCCATCTGTGGCTCTCAGCCAAGATTGGCAGGGATGGTTTCCCTCACCTCTGTCAGAAGCTGGAAATGGGCAACAATGGATGGATCATTTAATAACTACCAGGTGCAACATGTGAGGTGGCATGGGGGGGTCACACGACCCCCAAGTACAGTGGATGGAAGGAGCTGGCCAGCAGCTGGCAGGAGGACTAGTGGAGTTGGGCTTGTCTCTTTCTATAACTTTTCCTTCATCTGCCTCCAAAGAACGCAGCTTCCAGGCTGAACCTCAGGTGCATGCTGTAAAGCAGAGTCAGCCCCAACTCAGCAGAGGGCAGAGGGCTCAACAACAACTGCAGAGTGTTCTGAGGATTACTCAGTTAATTTCTGTAACACAGAGCTCCTCCGATCAAAGGTGCAATGTGTTGTCACATACCCAGGTCAGCTAATGATAGGCAGCTGCCTGAGCTGTAGCAGAGTCTTACGAGTAACAGTTCAGTAGCTTCCTTCTCCTTCTAGTTCCTTACAAAAAGAACTTTTCTGCTCACCGGCCTCACCACAGTTAGGTTCTAGGGTATTTGTATCTCTGTCTCTGTTTCTGTTGCCAAGCTCCAGTTGAGCACCATGGAGGGCTGACCCCTACTCTCTTGAGGAGCAAACATATTTCTTGATGGCCTGATAGGTGTTGGCCTCTTGCCCTCTTATGGCTCCGAGCTCTGGCAGCTGGCAACAATTTTCTGACTATTGGAGCACCTGTTGCTTTCCTGCCTGATGGGGGCTGAATACTCTTCTTCTAACTGTCAAATGGATGAGAAAGGCCAATGGGGTTGAAAAGCTCATTAATAAAATTCCCATCTCTGTTCCTTTTTTATAGCACAGGCTCTTTTTTCTCCTGATTTCCTTTTCCCACTTCTGCAAGTTGTTTCCTTTCCCTACTGCTCCAGGCTTATTTGGCTTGTTAGTAACCCTGCTTCTCTGGTTTGGGCTTTAAATAGGTTGACCATACCTCCCCTGGCCAAATATGGGACACAGGGGAATGACACCTTCCCGGCCAAAATGGGACGGATAGTCACCCTTTGTCGGAATCAGGCGGTGGCTGCCCTGTGGGGGTTGCCACCCTGATGCAGGGGGAGTGCTCCCTGGCTGTGAGGGGCAGCTGTGGCTCTTGGTTGCCCCATGATTTGGGGTGCTAGGCACAGACTGCTGCCCTGCCAATGAATCATCCAGCTTCCTCCATCTGTGAGGAGCCAGGAACCAGTGGCAGCCATGCTGATCTGGCTCCCCCAGCTGTGGGAAGCTGGGCATTAGCCATGCCACCATGCCGGTCCAGCTCCCAGCTCCCCCAGCCATGCGAAGCCAGAACCAGAGAGCAGCAGCCTGCGCTGGGGAAAAGGAATACAGGGTAATTAGCGCCTTTGGGAAAATAAATTGTGTTGTCTTCCTGGTGCCTGTGATATGGGGTTGTCCCACCCAAAACGAAACAGGTGGTCACTCTACCTTTAAGCACTATCACCAGAAGCTGCTGACACCCTGCTCTGTCTATAGTACTGTGTGAAATTGCCTAGCAATGCCCCTGATATTTTGTTCACACCATCTGCTAACAATACCACTTCCTTCTTTCATTTGTCTTGCCTGCCAGCCTTGATATTTATTTCTTTGTTCCAAGTGTATTTTCAGCCATTCTCTTTTCTAGGAAAGTTTGGGCTGCATCCCAGAACACTTGTTTATATCCTAACTCAAAACAAGTAGAAGAACCACTGGTTCCTTACAAACCACTGTAAGATAAGAACAGATTTCTATTTTAGCCACTTAAAATAGCGTCTCAGTCTGCTGAGCCACTGCAGATGGTGGGATCTTGCAGGTCAGTTACCCTGTGCAGGAAATAATCAGTAACACAAATGTACCCTAGAACTTCAGAGTTACGAACATCAGAGATAAAACTGACCAGTCAATCACACAGGTCATTTGGGACCAGAAGTAGGTAATCAGGCAGCAGAGACAAAAGAAAATAAACAGAAAACAAATCCTGTACAGTGCAGTACTGTGTTAAACGGAAACTGCTCCAAAAGGGGAAAGTTTTAAGACATTCGTCAAGGTTAAGCAAACAGTTTCTGTGCTCGTTTCATTTAAAGTGAGATGATTAAAAGTACCATTTTCCTTCCGAATAGTAAAGTTTCCTTGATGAATGGCTCAACCAGCTTTACGCTGGGATTTTCAGCTGAGTCAAGAGAATTGTGCACCCAGATCCTCTGGATTCCTTTGAAAATCCCAGCCTAAGTCAGATGGGAGTACAGAATGTCCTTGCTCCAAGGTTGGAGGAGAAGCTTGTAGTGCATAGTGTCATTCTTTGATAATCATTATACATCAGAACATGCACATCTTCAGCACATAAGATCAATGCATCTCTTACAAATTCTCTCTCTGACCAGAATCTCAATAAAAAAACCAAACAACAGCCCAAACAACCTGCTGTGTACAACCAACTTACTTCTTTTGAGCACAGCAATACCTGCCTTGGTTTACTTCCACTTCTACTACTTGTATTATGGAGACGATATCTGTTTGTAAGACCCTCCCCCAATACTGAATTTTACTCTCTAAAATGGTCCAGGAACGTGAACTAGACTTCAATAATGTTAGGTAAAGTTCTTGCTGCATGTGACAGGTACTCTACCCACCAAACAGTAAACTATGTAGAGCAGGAGTGGCCAACGCATGGCTCTTTGAGCCATTAAATGCAGCTCCTCCTCTGATCTGCATGCCAGGAGTGCTGTTTACTGCTCTGTGCACAGGCCCCAGCACTTGGTGGGAGAAGCATGTGGCAGAAGCAGCTCTAGTGAATCATCAGCATCAAGTTCAAGCAGGGGGCGGAGGGTGGGGCTGAGGGGGCCAGGCACTGGACGAGGGGAGGGGGATATGGTTAGAGCAGGGGCTGAGGATGCCTGGGTCTGAGGGAAGAAGAAGGGCATTGAGCCACATATTATCTATCTATCTATCTATCTATCTATCTAATCTAGACAGGTAGATAGATAGGTAGGTAGATAGATCATATGTGGCTTTTTGCATTCTATCCATGGCTCTTATACCCTAAGGCTACATCTACACGACAGGGATCTGTTGACAGAAGTTACTGTCAGAAGATACCTTCTGACAAAACTTCTTTCAGCAGATTGAAGCCACACACAAAAGCAGGTCAGTCTGTCAATCTACTCTGTTGACAGACAGCAGGCCAGGCTGCCCGACCTCTCTCTTGACAAAACGGCCAACCAGAAGTACAGCAGACAGGGCTGCCAGGTGTCCCGGAAGTCCTGTCTGTTGTCAGAGGACCCTCTGGAGCGTCCACATTGGCTCGCTGTTGACAGATTCTGTTGAGAAAGGCGTTCTGCCCTATGGGGGAATGGCAGAATGCTGCCAACAAAAGCGCCGTATTCTGTCGATTTACTGTTGACAGAAAAACATTTGTAATGTGGACGCTCTGCGAGGTTTGTCAAAAAAAAAATCCCTCTAGTGTTGACGTAGCCTGACCTGTTAGCAACGTCTATGCAGAGAGGCCTTGAACAATGGCTTTGACTAGAAGGAACTGAGTTGTCCTCAACATCACAAAAGAATTCTGGTTTTAAAAATACCCCTCTGCTCTCCCCAAAACATGTAGGGAGAAAGAAGGTAATACGAGAAACACAAAAGTTACATCTTGGGGTCCCCTCCCTTATCTAACATACATCTAATATGGTACCAAAAGAAGGAGCCGTCGTCTGAAACACTAGACGTTTTTACACGTCTGTTTTGGAGCCGTAGTGGGGTTCAGGAAAGAAGGAGCTCAAGCAGCAGAGAAAAATTGCAAGTGGATTTGTCCTAAGTGATGTGAACATTGCTAAATTATTTCTGAGTTAAGAACCAAGTTGTGTTGGGTTACCCAAAGCAAGTGGGGCTAATGGGCCCAAAATGTAAGAGTGTCATGCTGGGGAAAAGAAAATTAATGGGAATGAGCTGCTGTGTGGGTAGCTTCAGGATGGGCAATGCTCAAGGATGGGGGAGGCATGTCCTCTTCAATATTTGCATCTGATTATTATTTCTATTGCAGTAGAATCTAGAGGCAATGACTACACTACATAGTTATTTCGAAATAACTGAGCTGTTGTCTAGGGTACGCACACACTATTTCGAAATAATTTTTAAATAACGGGTGTGTTATTCCAAAACTGCTAAGCCTCAAAGGCTATGCCTACACTAGCCCCTTCCTTTTGGAAGGGGCATGGTAATGAGTGAGTTGCAGAACTTCATTAGCATCTTTCCAACTTGCTCATTACCATGTTCCTTCCAAAAGGACTATGAATATGCAGTGCCTCATTAGCATAATGGCAGCTGCGCATGATTCGAAATGACACTTTCCAACCACGTGCTGCCTGTGTAGACGGGGGCCTTTTCAAAACCAAATAGAAAGAAGGGGCTTTGGAAGTCAGGAGGGTCCTTTCGAAAGGCCATGTCTACACAGGTGGTGCGCAATTCGAAACCAGCATTTTCAAATCATGCAGCTGCCATTATGTTAATGAGGAGCTGCATCTTTGTGGCAGCACCTCATCAGCATCTTACCAACTTGCTCATTACCATGCATCTTCTGAAAGGAAGGGGCTAGTGTAGACATAGCCATAGTGAGAGGGATAATGCATATTTTGAAAGTATTATTTTGAAATCAGTACTATTAACACATGGAATAGTGCTATTCCACAATAAGCCATAGTGGGCACCAAACACACTATTTTGAATAGCACTATGGACCCAGAAATTCTATTTCAAAAGAGCTGAGTGTTATTTCAATTTCACTTTGTGTGTGGTTGTGTTAACTTGAAACAAGATATTTCAAAATACCTGGGGGTTAAGGTCTGGGTGAGTCACACTCAGGGACTGGCGGGGTTGGGTAACTGGGGGAGTCACACTCAGGCTGGGGTGGCTGTGAGGGTCACACTCGGGCTGGGGGAATCACACTGAAGCTGGGGGTGCTCGGAGGGTCACGCTCAGGCTGGAGAGGCTAGAGGGTCACACTCGAGGGCTCCAGTGGGGAGAAACAAAAATAATTAACACTAACAAATCAGGTCCATAGAACAGAAGGGGGGCGCAAAAGGGGAGAAGGAAGGTGGGGAGAGGAAATTACTTGCAATGAAAGTCTATTAAGTGGCTTGCCTGGGAAGGCTATGAATATGAAAAATGGAGAAGCTGTCTTTATAATGCATATTTACTTCTCTAGTGACAGAGACTTGCTGGATGTGGCAGCGTTAAGGGGATTCTTTAAAAGCCACATGCTGCTCCCATACGTCGGAAATCCCTGTCCTAGACAATGCTTTTTCCATCAAAAAAAGAGGGGCTGATACTCAGCTGTCTTCCTCTGCCCCTGCCACCTCCCCCGGGGTTCTCATGGCTGGGGCTGCCTAAAAGGACCCATGCCTACAAGGACCCCGCAGCCCCCCAAAGTAATTAATACATTAGGATAATCTAGGAGTTGTCTATCTTTGTCCTTCTAAGCCCCCACCCTCTCGCAGCCATTTCTGAGTCAACTAAAAGTCATGGCTGGCGTCAGGGAGTTGCCTCCAGGGCAACTGCCCAGGATCCCCCAAAGTTAAGTTGCTTAAGCTTCAACTTCAGCCTCGGAAGGAGAGGCTCAGGCTTTGACCCTGATCAGCAGGGACTAGGATTCAGCTTTCTGCCTTGTCCCCAGTGAGTCTGATGTTAGTCCTGCTCTCCGGTTTGTTTTGGCAGATCTTCTGACACCTGACTGGGAACCGTTGGCCAGTCCCTTTTTTCATGTTGTATTCAAGAACTGCCCGTGTTCCAGTTCCAATCAGCACTTTACCTGGTAATATAACTCCCTGCCTTCTGCTCAATCACAGTCATCCAGTGGAGGCCTCAGAACACCAACATCTGACTCCCTTGGAATTATTAACCTCACACACCTCCAGTCTTTTGCCTCCTTTGGTACGCTGCCTTTCCCACCAACCCAAACCCAGCCTTCATTTACTGCTTGCATCCACCTCTTCCTTTGCTCAACCGCCCTGTGAGCAAATCCTATGACCATGTAAATGTCCTTCACTCGCTCCCCACAGCTTCCTTGAGAAACGATCCTGCTGCTTGCACATTACCAATGCTCCCACTGCTTCCTCGGCTGCTTGGCTGGAGCCAGTTTTCTCTTCCCAGTCCTACCTGGCTCCTTTCTGATGGAGACCCTTCCTTTGCCCTCACTAAAGCCTGCAAAGGAATCAGCCACTTCAAATGCCTCAGAAGGGGAAGCAGAGCTGGGGAGACAGATGGTCTCCCCAAAACGCAAATGCTATCCTGGCCCAAGATCGGGGTTTACACATTTCTAATGGAAGTGTTAGTCTAAAAACAGGGACTAAATAGTGGAATTTCCCTCCAAACAGCTCCAGAGCAGGGAGGGCTGAGGGAGCCACTGGCCATGATGTGGAGGCAGAAACAAATGGAGGCAGATTCGGAGGGAGAAGCATTCCCTAGCGGTTAGTGACTGGCAGGTCTAGTTCCACATCCTACCCGCCCTCAGATGCCCTGTAATAAACTTGCAGACCTTACACAGCGCTGTGCAAATAGGAATTCAAAGATTGCCACCATTGTGGTGGTCGTCACTTTCCATATTCGCCACATTTCCCCCCCTGCTCCCCCAGAGCCAGGCGCTCCCAGCCCCATGCAATAAATGCCCTCCTGCTTCCCCTCCCGCAGAGCCACCCCTCACCCAGCCCCTGTTCTAATTTTATGCCAGCAACTCAACAGAGCCACTGCTGGAACTGCAGATGGCACCATGGCCAGATACACCGCAGCAACCACCAGGCTACCACAGCCGATGGCAACAGGGCCACCGGTACCGGGGTGCCACCACCGGGGCTGCTGCAACAGCTGCAGAACTGCCACGGCCAGGGCCACCACCACAGCCAGGACTGCTAAAGTCAGGGCCGCCAGAGCTGCCGTCACTGGGGCCACTACAGCGGCCATCCCCACTGGGCACCCACTGGCTGCTGCCAGGGACATTGCAGAGACAAGGGCTACCGCTGCCACTGAAGTCAACCGCAACCATGGGGCCACCGCAGCCGACCATAATGACGGGGCTGCTGCCAATGGGGCAGCTGCTGCTGCTGCAGGCATTACCATGGCCACCACCGCTGGGGTCGCCAGTGCCAGGGCTGTCACTGGGACCAGAGCAGCTGATGCAGCCAACGACAATTAAGGGGCCACTGCCATCACAGCTGACCATGGTGACGGGGCCTCCACTGCCACAGCCAATCAGAAAGACAGCACCACCGCCACCACAGCTGACCTCGACAGTGGCACCAGTGCAACTGCAGCTGGCTATGAGAACGGGGCAGCCGCCGCCACAGCTGACCACAACAACAGGGCCACCACCGCCGCAGCTGACCATGACAACAGGGCCTCTGCAGCCGGAGCCAACCATGACGACATGGGCCACTGCCACCACAGTCTACCATGAAGACAGGGCCACCACCATTGCAGCCTGATGACAGGGCCTCCACCGCCACAGCTGACCACAACGACAGGGCCTCCGCCACCGCAGCCAACCACAACGACAGGACTTCCACCACCGCAGCGGACCACAACGAAAGGGCCTCCGCCCTCACAGCTGACCACAACGACAGGGCCACTGCTGTTGCAGCTGACCACAATGACAAGGCCTCTGCCGCCGCAGCCAACCATGACAGCCCTGTTGAGACAGCTGACCACAACGACAGGGTTTCTGCCGCCACAGCTGACCACGACAACAGAACCTCCACCACTGCAGCTGACCACAACAATTGGACTGCTACCGGGGAAGCTGCAGCTGCTGCCAGGGCTACCATGAGACTGCCAATGCCACCATTGCCAGGAACCGCCACCTGGGCTGCTGCAGCCACCACCAGTGGAGCTGTCACCAGGGCTGCCACCACAATTCTCCTGGATGCCAAGATGAGCACTGCCTTGAGCTCAGTGCCCCAGTATTTATACCTAGGCCCATGATGCCATAATGACAGCACAACTGCCATGACACCTGGGAGATACTTCCTAAAATGGCAATATATTGGGTCTCAGGAGCGTGTCCCCCGGCTGGGGCTGCCCGAGTGCTTGTGACTTATTTTGACTTCTGCAGCACAGAAAAAAAGTAAAAGTCAAGACATTAGGGAAACCTGATTATGATTTTTCTTTATCTCGAGTGGCAGAGGCCTATTTTTGAGGAGTGGGGACTTACGATCCTGAGAGCGTAGCATGAAGGAGCAGAAAACACCCAGCTTCTGGTGTGCCTATCTGCATTCAGCCTCAGATTCAGTAACAGTAATTCATGACATGTGGGATAAAAAGTAACTCTAGAGGAGTCTGCAAGGAGAGGTTCAGAATCAGAGGAGCAGGGAGCTCATTGTAATCATGCTCTGGGTTTTCTGTGTGAGATGCCAATGTCAATGAACACGCTGGCCCAGCAATAACATGGGTGTAATGGGAGTAAGATTATAAGCACCTAGTTTTATCTGTTTAGGTAAAGCTCAGTGATTTCATCCCCAGCCTGCATCACTGGAGAAGAGCCAGATAATTAATTTGTGATATGGGGGTGCATTGACTACAGAGTGAAATTCATTTTTATGCATCGGAAGAAGTAGGGAGGAGTGTGGCCTAATCAAACAATCCTACTTCAGTTACACAGATTACTTCAGTATTTGCAGTCTTTGCTCTGAAGTTTGACAGGTTCTTCTCCCAAAGTCCAGCCCAATAGTATTTAAATTACTTGTTCCTTGTGAACAATGTTATCTCTAATTTTCTACATGCAAAGTTTTTCATGTACGGAATAAATTGTATTGTGTGCACTGAGGCATGTGTTGATGAGCACCACCAGTAGAAACATTTTCTGCAGGCTCTGGAGGCAGTGGGCACTCTGCTAATCAGCTGCGTGGAATCTGGCTTTCTCCTGGGTGGCCGTCCAAGTGCTCATCTTAAGCCACCTCTGCCCTCCCTGTGTTCTAGGGCCACACCAGGCCCTGGTGTAAGCTAGAGCCGTCTCATGTTTGCACACCACTGAGGTAACTCATCGCGGAGCATTCCCTGACCTGTACCTTCCAGAAGACACATACAAGCATGTTGCAGATAACAACATGACTCTCGTTGAGGGTGAATTCTGTCCATGTATCGCCATGAGGTTGCAGGGGGTTGATCAGGCAGGAAAGCTCACAACCTTAAAATGCCACGTTGGCTTCAACACACGGATGTAAATTGGTGTTGATCTCAGTGGTGCTGTGCAGATCTGCGCCTGCCGAGATTCTAGCCCGTAGTTCCATGTCACGGACTAACTCATGGCTGAACACTGACCCTGTGGAAAGGTGGTACAGGACAGAAAGTGCTCCTCATCTCCGCCTCAGCCTTGGGTCATATATGGCTGCATCTCCGACAGCCACACTTGCCTGGCAAGCAGAAGAGGACCTGGACTTCTCCCAGATCTCTGCCTAATGTGCCGAACTTTGAGAGCTCTGCACCAGGGTGGCCAACCGCAGCCTGAGGAGAAACCGGGATTTAACAGTGTTCATTGCCAAAGAGCCACAATACTATGTCGGCAGCCCCCAGTCAGCTGGCCCACCCCCAGCCCCTCCCACCTGCTGGCAGCCCTGCCTATCAGGGCACCCGTCTTCCTGCCTGGGGCTGGAGGAACAATTTGAATGGTAGGGGAGCTAAGTATCTCGCGGAGTCTGAGCTTAAATCTGAAGTAACTCTGCTGATATTGCTCGAATGATTTCACATTTACACCAATATAACCAACGGTTGCCTTGTGTGACCTGTTGGGACCCCCATTTAGTGTTTAGGCAGAGTCCATTGCCTCTGTCTCAAAGTGGGAGGGGCCATTCATGGCCCCGCCCCACTTCACCTCTTCCCATTGAAGTCCAACCCTCAGCCAAACCAGAAGCTGGAGCTGGAAGTGTGAAAGCAGCCCCAGCCCGTGTCCCACTGCACGCCCCCTTCCCCCATGTCCTGAGCAGGTGGAAGGTCCATGGAACCCCACAGGTACTCATGTGGCTCTTACCCAGACTCACCTCCAGCTTCCAGCCTGACAGCAGGACCAAAAAGCCAGAGCGGAGCCCCTGAGAATCTGTCCAAAAGTACTGGTGGCATCTGCTGGGTGCTGAGCCCTTGAAAATGTGTCTCCTGACTATAGGAAAGGCCAGGAGAGCAACGTACAATTTCAGGCATGTGGGGGCACAGACTGATGCTCATGCACTAACTGGCTTGGCATGTGCAGGGATGACTGACGCTCTCTGTGGCTGCTGCCTCCTACATGCAAAAACTGCCTCAAATTATTTGTAAAACACAAGGCCAACTTCAGCTTCTGTTTCGGATGTTCAGCCCCTTTGGCTCCCGGCTCTTGGCTCCAGTGAAGCAGTGTTCAGGTAACTAATCTGAAACTCTCCCTTGTGCAGACAGCCAGCATGGGACTTACCAATGCCATAACTAGCTAATTTTGTGCCTGAGACAAGAATATAAATTGGCGCCCCTTCAGCTATTAATAGTAGTGATTTCGCAGAAAAAGGGAAAATACACAAAAACAACAGCAACACCACACTGCTTACATGGGCTGAAGGGCTGCATCTGGTTTCCCCCAGGCTTTTGCTGGCAGGGGTGACTGTGCGTGTGGTGGAAGTGGGAGGATGAGCAGGGGCAGGGTGTGTGGAGGCGGGGGATGGGCAGGACAGGGTGTTTGGAAGCGGGGGGATGGGCAGGGGCATGGTGCGTGGAAGCAGGGGATGGGCAGGGCAGGGGAGGATGTACAGAAGTCGGGGGTGGACATGGCAGGGTGTTTGGAAGTGGGGGATGGGCAGGAGCAGGGTGTTCTGGTGGCACTGTGTCAGGACAGGTGTGTGTTGTGCTGTGTGTAGGGGCTGTGTATGTGTGTGTGTAAGCACTGCTGTTGCTGTGTAGAGGGTGTGCAGGTGGCAGTGGAACTGTGTGCAGGGGCAGGAGTGAGTGTGGTGCTGTGCACAGAGGTAGGGTGTTTGGAGGTGTGTGTGTACGTGATCAGGGAGTGTAAGTGGTGTTTCTCAGGGGATGATGCGTGTGGTGCTGTCTGCAGGGGTAGGGTGGGTGGGTGGCATTGTTTTCAGAGGACTGGTGTATGTGGTGGCACTGTGTTTGGGGGCAGGGTGCGTGGGGGTGGCATTGTGTCCAGGGGCAGGAACTGGGAGTGTGAGTGGTGCTGTGCACCCACCAGGCCCCTGCACTAACCCCAGCCCCCTCCCCTCCCCCAGAGCCAGGTACCCCTGCCCACACCCCTGCTGTACTGGACTGATGGAGCCTAGGACGAAGGCATGGCACTGGGCTGCAGCTGCCCAGGCAGCACTGGGTTGCAGGAGCCGTACCAGGGAAATGGCACTGACAGGCACCACCGCTGCTGCTGTTGCCATGTGGTGGGGCACGTGCGTGGAGTGGCGGAAGGGACACCCCATGGGTGCTGCCATCCTGTGCACAGCACACAGCTGGGCAGTGCTTGGCTGCCCCGCACAGGCTCCGAGCGAGTGCAGGGCTCAGGCTGCCATTCCATCCACTACCTGCTCCCAGCCCGGCCCCGCTCCCCTCTCCCCACCAGGATCTGCCGCGCAGCCCCATGACCTGGAGCAGCCTGAGGCAGCGTAACAGGGATGAGGTGGGTAAGACATTCAACTTGGTGGCAGGCACTCCCTGGATGCCCTGAATGGCATCTTGCACCCCCTCAGGCCTGTGCCTGAGGCCAGTGCCTCACTCGCCTCCTCCTTGTTACGGCCCTGCATGTAGCTTGAGAATAACATGAGAACATACCAATGGCCAGACTTAGTCAGGTCCAGCTAGCCAATGCCCCGTCTTCTGGCCACGGCTAATGCCAGGTGCTTCAGAGGGAAAGAACTGGCCGTCATTGAGTGATCCACCCACTGACTAAGTGCTGTCTGCAACCAATCACAGACAAGGGCCATTCAGGCTTGCGCCACACTTCAGGGCAATGTCGACCTAAGGTGCACGACTCCTTCCACACAAATACTGTAGCTGGAGTGGAGGTACCTCAGGTCGAGTAGTCGCGGCATCTCCACTGTGGGGGCATCAATGGGGAAAATTCCCTCGTCGACTCTCTTTATGCGCCTTGTTCCGGTGGCATACTGGAGTCAACAGGAGTGTGATCAGTGGTCGATTTAGCGGGTTTTTACCAGACCCGCTAAATCAACTCCCAGGAGATCAAGCTCCACAGCGCCGATCTTCCCATAAGCATAGACAAGGCCTCAGGGAATGGGGCTGCATCTTTGACCATCATGGCTAGTAGCCGTTAGATATGCAATTGCTAATGTCCATAGACCTATTCTTTATGAAAATACTGTTATACAGGTTGAACCTCTGTTGTCCAGCACCCTTAGGACCTGACCGGTGTCGGACGAGAGAATTTGCCAGACGAAGGGAGGTCAATATGGTCTAGCAGCATTGCCGACGCTCCCACTGCTTACTGGACTTTTGGAAGACATTTAAGGGTAAATGTGAACTAAGCAACAGCACAGAACACTGAGACCCAGGACTGTGGCTGTAAACAAACTTTATGGGACCAAGGGAATCTTGGCCATACCCATAAGTGGTCGTTCAGCTAACTAAAATTAGGCCAAATTACAGCTGTTGCCAGATGAGAGAGTTCTGGATTAGAGAGGTTCAACCTGTATTTGATTGCTGTGTCAGACAACCTGTACATTTCCAAGAGTACTAGCTGCAGAGGCAGTTACCATTTTGTTGCCCATTTGCTGCAGAGGACTCGTGTTGCAAACATGATTCTGAGATGCATTAACAGGAGTGTTGAAAGCAAGAAACGGGAAGGCGTTCTTCTGCTCTATGCAGTGCTCATTAGGCCTCAATTGGAGTCATGTGTCCAGTTCTGGGCACCACATTTCAAGAAAGATATGGAGATGTTGGACAAGGTCCAGAGAAGAGCAACAAGAATGATTAAATAGCTAGAGAACATGAGCTATGAGGGAAGACTGAAAGAACTGGGCTTGTTTAGTTTAGAAAAAGAGGAGAATTAGGGGGGATACAATAGCAGTTTTCAAAGGGGGTTACAAGGAGGAGGGATTAAAAATTGTTCTACTTGGCCTTTGAGGATATGTTAGCCGGGGGCCAGGTAATGTGCGGTGAGGTACTCCCCTGGGTCCTAAGCAACCCAGTTTTTTACTGTTAGAGCAGGCAGCTCCTAGCACACTCACCCACGGCCAGGCTGTAGTAACCAAACGGTTAAAGTTCTTTTTGTTGTGCCGGCTGTGTTGCAGTGACAAAAGGGTTAACAAAATAGTTAGGCTTGGATCTTAACTAGTTACAAGTTTATTTAAGCTACAGTTATAAGGGTGCGGTTACAAAAGGCTATTGTTTACTTCTTATATGCTAGCAAAGTACAGGTGTTAACAAGTTACGTTACAATCCAATACAAAGATATCTGTTACCATCTAACACAATGATATCTTGGCACAATGACATCTAGTTACAGAGCTCTAATTCTTTAGCTGTGCACAAAAAAAAGTCAGAGACCTAGCATGGGTGTATCTTACCCTCTCTGCGTCTCTCGATACCAGCGTAGCCAAGCCGGATCGGTCACTCAATTCCGCGGAAAGACGAATACGAGGTTGGGCGTCCCCAGTTGTGGACCTCGGGAGGCAATCACCTGACCCGACCAGCAGGTAGTTGGTTGAATGCACTCAAAGTTAGAGTTCTGCTGGACCCATCTTTTATACCCCTTTTGGGTTATGTATTCTCTTTCTTATCTATGGTGCCAGATCATACTGGTCTGTCTTTGTGACTCCAGTTTGTTACAAGGGCATTTCTACTTAGTTTGCACTTGTAAGACAAGAGATAAACAATTTAGGAGTACAGGACATTCTTTTGTGCGAGCGGGGCACGTCCCCTTCTGAGTGATTGTGTGTGTGCATCATATTGATCAATGCCAGCTGGGGTGATTTCTTGAGGGTTCACCCCCCCTCTCATGTTGACAGTCTGGCCTGTTAGCCTTCTAGCTGTACTTTCTGCTTCTCAGGGTCACGATAAGCCAGCATATCTGGGCCTCAATGAGGGCATCAAAGACTGTGCTGTCAGCAGCCATTTCCGTGCCCTGTGTGCTCCTCAGTGGAGGGGGGGCAACGAGCAAGCTGGCTTGTAAGGGGGAGACTCTGTCTGGCTACAGGATAGAACAAGAAGCAATAGTTTTAAACTGCAGCAAAGGAGGTTTAGGTTGTACATTAAGAAAATCTTCCTAACTGTCAGGGTGGTTAAACACTCGACTATCTTGCCTAGGGAGATTGTGGAATCTCCATCACCGGAACTAAGTAAGAGCACGTTAGATAGACAGATATCAGGGATGGTCTGGAGGGAGCGTTTCTGCCCATGAGGGCAGGGTGCTGGACTCAATGAACTCTTGAGGTCCCTTCCAGTCTAGTGTTCAATTATTCAGTGATTCTATGTGCATGCTCTCACACACACATGCCATATTTTCTCCAGGAGACTTCACTTTTGTTCTTTCTTGCAGTTGCCCTCAATGCATAATAAGAAGTAATGTTAGCCTTTAGAGTAGTGACTTGGTCCATAGGGATGAAAACATCCTGCTAAGGGAGGGACTGGTATGAAAGGTGGCAAGTAACCATGCTGCCTCCAGAAGGGATTTTTTCCCCCTAAATTAAATGTTGTCAAAATGGATATATTCCTGTGAAATGTTTTCCTTTTCACAAATCGGTATTTTCCAAAAGGAAAATAATGTTCCAATGGAAAATTTTCAACCAGTTCTGTTCTTGTTCTGGCTAAAACCACATCTCTGCAATGTACTTAAGCAATGCACAAGTTCATGCACTGGCTTCTGACACAGGGGAGACCTTCACCCTGGAAGTTTTGTTGGACGAAATTTACAAATCCCACATAGTAAAAAAACAAAGGAGGAAAAAAGTGGGAGAATGGTTCACAGTTACCTTCTTGGAATTAGCTTGAACCAAGTGGCTCCACCTATGCTGAAGCACAAGGTGGCATTATTTGATAAACTAAAACGGCAGCTAGATCGTAACGGCCATAAAGATGCTGTACCTGTTCTTAGAACATAATTGCTGCAGGAATGATTTGAATGGCAGAAACCTTGGAATGTAATCAGTTGAGCAAATTGATCATCTAGGGCTGTAATTTACAGTTCATCATCCCCTGCCCCTCTTCAGTTGTGACATATTCATTGGTTTTGTCCTAACAACTATCTTTCTCCTTTCAGAAGTCACTTGTTTCCTTCTGGTATGCAAATTAGCCTCTTGTTAATAGGTAAACATAATCATACAAAAAAGTCTTAGATTTAACAGAGCACAGCTAGACATATGATCATTGGTACCTTGTGTATTAATTGTATGAATGTATCATTAAAACATTAAAATTTCTTCCCATTTGTTTTTCACAATGTGTTGTCATGTGCTCTTAGATACAGCTAGATAGACAGGTGTGATATTGCTTTAATTTTCCTTTTACTCTTTATAGAGGCCTGGGGCTCTCTAATTAGCTCCAGCCACTGCACCAGAGAAAAAGCTGGAGTCTGGATCTTAATTAGCCCACCTTCATAGAAGGGGGCAGCAGAAAATGGAGATCAGGAACACAGCTACCTTCCAGAAAGCTGCAGGAGAGCACTCCTAATAGACAACTAGTAGAGTTACAAAGGAGGACTGTTCTAGGAAACTCAAAGGGAAAGAAGGGGAGACCACTGGGAGTCTTTTATTGCTGAGCATGTGAGGTGGGAGCAGAGAAAATCTTGTTACTGTGTGAGAAGCAGACTTGAAAGAGGGGTCTTACTTTGCACAGACCGACCTTTTGATCATGGTTTGTTAAGAAACGAAAAAGCCATCCAGTTGCACTTTAACAAATAACAAAATAATGTGTTAGATGGTGAGCTTTTGTGGGATAGACCCACTTTGGTCTATCCTACAAAAGCTCACCACCTAATACATTATTTTGTTAGTCTTTAAAGTGCTACTGGACTGTTTTTTCGTTTTGGTAGTATACAGACTAACACTGCCACTGCTATCTGTCCGTTTTGTTAAAAAGTCTTAGATAAAGCAACTACCCCCTGCTGAAAACTGCTTCCCTGGATTCCATGAAAAAGCCCACAGGGAATTAACCCCAGGGAGCAAGCAGGCCTAGCAGGATGAAAGCTTAGATAAGAGGAGTCTCAGAGAGGTGACTGTGTTAGTCTGTATCCTCACAAAACAAAAAAAGCAGCCCTGTAGCACTTTAAAGACTAACAATATTATTTATTGCATGATGAGCTTTTGTGGGAAAGACCCACTTCTTCAGATCTGGAGAATAAATGGTAACTGAGGGGGGAAAAAAAGAACTGCCAGTCTTTAAAGTGCTACTGGAGTGCTTTTTTGTTTTGATAGTATATAGGCTAGCAGGGCTATCTCTCTGTTACTATTCTTTACAGCTGTCACTGCAAGACACTGGGTTACTTTATGACAGGGCAAAATGCCCAGGGATTGGACGATAGATTGTGGTTTAACATTTCACCATTAGGGGTCAGCTGTGGCCTACGTGATTGAGCCCAGGCTGGGAGGCAAGAGATTTGTGTTTTGTTTCTGCCTGTATGAGAATCTGAGTATGTTTTCACTACCCGGAACATTGGCCCACTCAGGTTCGATCTGCTGGGCTTTGATTTTTGCGTGCCTAGTGGGGAAGTGTGAAAATGAATGATCAGGGGTTGCAAGTCGAATCTTGGTACTCCTCAGTCTCTTGAGGAGTAAGGGAGGTCGACAAGAGAGTTTCTCCCTCAGTGAGGATGGCGAGGGTAGGTTGATTTTTCCAGTTACCGCAATTGCTGTAGTTGCAATTGTGTATCTACAATTGACTTTAAGTTCTAGCGTAGACCTGGCCTGAATCTGCTGCCTCCAGCAAGGAGGCAAAGCAAAGTCTTGTGGCAAAGGGTCTGTGTCTCAGGAGCTCTAGGTTCAGTTGCTGAGCCTGCCACATACTGCTTGGGTGGCAATCTGTACTTCACTTCCTGTCTGTAAAAGGGGGCAATACTCTGTTGGTCTTGCCTGTCCCTTGGGGCATGTCCCTTACAATGTACATATGTGCAGCACCTAGTGCAGGGAAGGTCCCAGACTCAAGCGAGGCACTGAAGTACTATTTATATCTTTGTGCTTCCATGCCTAAGCTGCAAAATACGGTTAACAATGCTTCTACATCCCAGCAAAGCAAGCTGTGAACTAAAGACGGAAATCTGAATTGATGGAGCAGTCTGTTTTGATGAGACCCCTGGCATTCGGTGTACAGTACATTGTTCCATTTCTATGGAGCATTCCCATGTTCACTGAACTGGGATAAAACAAGAAGTCCTGGGGCACCTTATAGCCTAACTGCTATTTTGGAACAAGAAAACAGTCATATAGCACTTTAAAGGCTAACAAAATAATTTATTAGGTGCTGAGCTTTCGTGGGACAGACCCACTTTTTAAGAGCACAGCCATACCAGAACAGACTCAATATGTAAAGCACAGAGGTCCAAAAATTGTTATCAAGGTTGGCAAATCAGAAGAGCAGAGGGGCAGCAGGAGGGGGTGTGGGATGGGGAAGTTAAGAGTTAGATAAAACAAAGTATGTAAAAGAGTCTTTATAATGGGCCAGGTAATTGCTGTCTTGGTTCAAAACATGTGTTAATGTGTCAAATTTGAATATAAATGGCAGTTCTGAGCATTCCCTCTGTAAACAGTTGTTAAAGTTCCTTTCTAGTAAAACACAAACTTTGTCAAACTTGATAACAATTTTTGGACCTCTGTGCTTTACGTATTGAGTCTGTTCTGGTAAAGCTATGATCTGAAGAAGTGGGTCTGTCCCACGAAAGCTCAGCACCTAATAAATTATTTTGTTAGCCTTTAAAGTGCTGCATGACTGCTTTTTTGTTTGATAGAATACAGACTAACACAGCTACCTCTCTGACACTGTTGATATTTTGGAGCATAAGCTTTTGTGGGCAAAACCCTGGATTTCAGATGCCTTGAGTCAGCCGCCCACTGCAAGAACCCTCCTCACTAGAGTCTGGGGCCGGGAGGAGTTGCTGTCCACCTCCATGGCAGCAGAAATGGGCCTTTAAATGGGAGGGAGTGCACAGCACTTTGATGGATAAAACCCCAGCACCTCTGTGTCCTCTTGCTCAAACAGAACTGTTCTTATCCCACCATTGCAAATGCCAATCACACTAGTAACTCTGCTCATTACGTGGGAGTTACAGTGAATTAATGCTAATGAGACAATTTTGGACAGTTCCTACTTGTATGCAATATAATTCTTTTTAAACACTCACCAAACATCCCCTAATTAAGCTGATAAATTCCAGCAAGGTCTTGCCAGGCAAACCCAATAGCAGCCTAGGCTTTGAAATTCGTGGCAGTTGTGCTTTGTAGGCACAGAGGATACTTCAGATGTTTCCCCTTTGGTTTATTTTAATGGGTTGAACAAATGGCTCTTTGCTGAAATCAAAGATAAAGCAATAATCAACAGCCTTTTCACAGGGAGGGGGGGGGAACAAAAACGTATTTGTTTAAGAACTCAAGGACTGTGCAACATCAAATGTACGTGAGACTCAAATGCAACTAATTAATTCACAGGAATCATTAGTGCATTGTAAACCTGTTCCCTAGAACGTAGGCAGAAAATGTTATTTTACATAAAAATTAAACGGGGGGCTACTTTCTCCAGTGTTTATGATGAGTTCTGTATGCAAGGGCTGCTTGCAACTCACCCATGATTGTGTAAATATACTAAGTGTCCTTCTACAGTGCCCTCCGCTTGCTCTCATGGTCCAAGTTAAGAGCTTACTACTGCTACCGCTCATGGATTTATAGCTCTAAATCAAGAAGCAGAAACCCATGGGCAAATGGCATTGGAGGTGAGGGAAGGTGTTGCCCTGCCCATGCTACATCTGGGTCCCCCATGGTCCCTCCCACAGCCTGCTTTTGTGGTGGCAGAGGTTGGGGTAGGCAGGCTGGGGTCTTTGCTGTGGTGCTTGTCCTCCCAGCATGGGTGGCTTGTGGCTCGGCGGGGTAGGGTAGGGGGGCATGGCTTTCTGGAACAACAGAGCTGGCTGCAGCCATGCCGTCCGTCAGCTCTCTGGAGCTGGGGAAGGCTGCAGCTACACCACCCACTGGCTCTCTTGGGTTCTGGGGTTAGGGGAAGCTGCACCCACACTGCCTGCCGGCTCTGTAGAGCTCTGGGACCAGGCTAGGACTGCACTATTCCAGCCTGGGAGCACCAAGAGCCAGTAGCCCCATTGTGTGTGTGTGTGGGGTGGGGAGGAACTGGGCGAAGGCCAGCAGTGGCCACAGTGGGGAGGTCAGGGCCTTGAGCGAATGTGATGGGGCTGGGAGGCTTACCTCCTGAGCCCTGGCTCTCCCACCGCCCTCGCAGAACCCCCTGCTTGAGCTTTGGCAGTGACTGAATGCAGCTGTGTGTTCGCATCCCATACACCATTTTAGTCACCATTGTACAAACCATGCCAGGCGAGGATTCTTTGTAAATGAAAACCTGCCAGTCAATAACATTGTGATCAAACGTGTGTAGCAATGTTACATGTAAAGTTATAAACATAAGTTGGAATTGTGACCAAAGTGTCTTTAACAGACAAGCCTGGGCAGGAGGTAAACCTGCTTCTCAAAGCCAACGGATACATTGGCTCCTCTACCCAGGTGTCTTCGAAGATGATGGACAATCAGCTGTCATGTGGCCTTCCTTGATATGGAAGCAGGGAAAGAAGTAGACAGTGGCGCACCTTAGCAAACAACAGCATGGAATCGCTTTCACCAGGCTCCTTATTAAAACAGCTTCTATTACCTTTTTAAATCTGAGACTGACTCATGCATGTTTCCTATTCCACTTGTAACTCATTTCTTTTCTTAGTTAACAAATCCTTAGTTAGTTTATTACCAGCTTGGCTACAGGCATTGACTGTGGTTTGAGATCTGAGAAAAGGTGGTCTAGGGTAACTCACTGGGAGTAACCTCAATATTACTGTGATTTTTGGTACCAAGTGGCCAACAATCACCTAGCCCACGTGTGCATGGGGCAGACTGGAATACCCTAGAGGGCTACCTGTGACTCTATGGTAAGATTGTTCTGGTTCTTTAAGAGTTCACATTTATTTCTGTTGAACTCTAATTCTAGAATGTCCAGCCAGGTTGGGTGCCCAGCTTCTAGATGGCACTCATGGTCATGTGCCCCTGCAGGCAGGGGTCATAAATGCATGGAGATATACCTATCTCCTAGAGCTGGAAGTGTCCTCCAGAAGTCATTCAGTCCAGTCCCCTGCACCCACAGCAGGACCTATCACCATCCCTGGCAGATACGTATATATTTTAAATTGATTTTTCCCAGTCCCTACATGCCCCCTCAAGGATTGAGCTCACAACCCCTGGGTTTAGTAGGCCAATGCTCAAACCACTGAGCTATCCTCTCCTGTGACCCTCTTGACAGGGGTGTGCATAGAAGCTTACCTCTGATCCCTTTTGGCATATTCTGGGTCCTCCTTGCCCCATCAGGAGCTCACTTTTCCTTCCCTCTTCCCTGGCCCCAGCTCCAAGGAGAGACCACTCTCCTACCTGCGGCCCCAAGGCTGCAGTTTTTTCCCTGCCACTGTAGCCTGTGGGCTGGAGGAATTCTGTGCCCCTGACAATTATGAAAGGGACCCATGCCCCTGTCTACCCGCCCTCCCCTGGCCAATGCACATGCCTGACTCCAGGACAGTGTGACAAGGTCGGTATCAATGTGCTAGGCTTCAGGTGGTGTAAATTCCAAGAAAGGGAAGAAATGATTAGCATGGCCAAAGAGGGTCTTAATGAGACATGGCAAGACACAAAGCAGTCCTTGAAGTTAAGGTGCTGGATCGGAACCCCAGGATCTGGTTTCAGTTCCTGGCCTTATAACATGTCTCCTATGTGACCTGGGGCAAGTCCAGGTCTCTGTAGCTCTCTGCCTTATCTCTTCATGAGGATAGTGATCCTTCCTTTGTCAGTCTCATTTCTTTCGATCATCAGCGCTCCAAGGCAGGGACTGTCTCCCCTTATGTCAATGTAGAGCACCGGGCCCAGAGACTCTGACCTTAGATGAGTTTCTTGGCACTAAAGGAATATAAAGACAGGTGTAAATCCAGAGTCCCTCACCTGGCTTTAGTGGAATTACAGCTGTCTTGCACTGGGCTGTCCTACACAGGGGCACGCAGGAAAGTTAGGTGGAACTGACTGAGCCAGAAGATTTGATCTGAAGTCCATTCACTGAAATGCCTGTGTAGATGCTCATGCAGAAAAAGAAGTGCTCTTACTTTGTTGTAGTGGCTTAATCATTCCAGGAGTCACCTGTTCTACATAACCCCACGTGCACAAGCCAGAGATCAGAGCCTGGCTTTGGAGTTCCAGCTTGCATTCTGACCCTGGCTCTGCTTTCACGCACTATTCCCGGACAGCTGAAAGAGAGGGGCCAATCCCTAAATGAACCTCCTGGCAGGAGGAGCATTCTTGCCCAGCTCACTGATTGTGGCTGTTGACTGTGGCTGTTGACCAGCTTGTGTCCGTCCTGATTCTATGCCAGGGTAGTCAGACCTTTGCATAACAGAATAGAACCAGAAGGTGCACAGTGAGCGAGATTTCCTGCACCCTTAGGCTGAACAGACCAGCATGGCTTTGTTGTTTCCATGTTTACTCAAAAAAGATATATTGGCATTTCGTATTCACCAAATGAAATTAATGGACACCAGGTTTAAGGTTTAAAACAAATAAAAGGAAGTTCTTCTTCACACAGTGCACAGTCAACCTGTGGAACTCCTTGCCAGAGGAGGCTGTGAAGGCTAGGACTAGACCAGGGTTTAAAAAAGAGCTGGATAAATTTGTGGAGGTTAGGTCCATTAATGGCTCTTAGCCAGGATGGATAAGGAATGGTGTCCCTAGCCTCTGTTTGTCAGAAGCTGGTGATAAATGGCAGGAGAGATTGCTTTATTGTTACTTGGTCAGTCCACTCCCTCTGGGGCACCTGGCATTGGCCACTGTTGACAGACAGGATACTGGGCTGGAGGGACCTTTGATCTGACCCAACATGGCCGTTTCTTATCTTCTTAGTCATTTATGCCCACGCCAACACCGCAGGGTATTTTGCTCAGGTTTTCCGCAGCACCAAGTTATGTTATTCAGAGAAGAAATACAAACACTTAGCCAGCAGCTGCCCACTGAGGTGCTGGGAAACCTAAAGTTGGCAGCCTGAGCCTGATGATTGTGTCAAGCTGTGCCCTGAGGCCTCCTGCTGGCTCAGAGAGAGATATTGATTGTGTATGTACCAAACATACATATCAATACAAATCCAGAAGGTCAGAATAGAATGGCCCTTCTGGCCGTAGAAGCTATGAAAACACCCAGGGCAAAAATCAATGTCATTGATAATTACATAACTTTCCGCTGGCCACTCATACTGATGTAGACAGATTGATGCATTAGATGTAGTGTCAGGGCTTGGGAAACAGCAAGGCAAACTCTGTAGAAGTCTAGTACAGTACAAGTTGAACCTCTCTAGTCTGGCACGAACCAACTTATCTGGCAGACTTTTAACAGGATGACTGGCCCCATGTGATCCTCCACAAGGGATAGTCATCTTGACCATTTTCTTCCCCATGCCTGGAATTTCCTTCCAGTCAGATCTCTCAAGCAACCACGTTCACACCTGTCTCCAGATGCCTCCCGTCTCCTTCGGTTATTGTGAAACAGTAACACAAGACAGAATACGGAGCAAATGAATTCTCCAGAGGCCTGATAGTAAAACGTTGTGCTGCACATCTCTTTGGTGACACCGCACTGATTTCTTTTTATCACCCCACTTATTACCTATGCAGGATTCAGGGGGGAAAATGGGCTGGGAGGAACTGAAAGATAGATCAGAGGAAGGATGTTTGCTTAGGTTATTATTTCTCACTGAAATACTTTGAACTCCATATCTCGGGTATGGAACCAGTTCTGCCTACCTTTTAGGTAATTGAGGGAATAACTGGCAGTTTCGTAGACACATCCTGGCACATCAAATTAATAGATATTCTCTCCTGGCAATGACACGTGCTCTGGATGAGTCAGCACTGCACATGAGTATGTATTTTGTATCACAACTCAAGGTACAGTTTTCCCCTTAACGAAAAACACCCATTCTGAAAGCTCAGGAATAGCAAGGAGCCCTGATTCTTCCCTGGTTTTATCCTGAGGATCCTCAGCTGGTCAGATCTTAAGCTAATTAGTAGTCAAGCTCCACTGACTTCTTTGGAATGACACTTATTTACACAGGCAAGAACCTGACCCATTGGTTCCAGTGTAGTTACACTGGTGTCACACAGTGGAGAATTGGGCCCATTTTATGCAGCGCATGGAATGTAGGGCCCAAAAATGGACATGGGAGTTAGTCACCAAGGTGCTTGTCGTTAGGTGCCTAAATACCTTCAGAAGTTTTGCCCCAGGCCTGCCTCTCTTCTTCCTGAGCCTGGGGTAAGTCAGGAGCCAGTCAGTGGAACTGGACTGAGGGGGGAATCAGCATCACCCAACAGGGTAAGAGCATTGCTTAGCCCATCAAGTCAGGTCATGGATTTTGGCAGTGGTCAGTGGCTGAGGCTTCCAAGAGGAAGGACCCTATATTCAGAGGAGCAGAGTCTTCTCTAAGTCACACCAGGCTCACTCCCAGAGGTGGGAGGGGCAAAGGGGGCAGTGTAATGGGACTGAAGTTTCACAGGGGCCAGGAGCTCCCAGCTGCTGTTGGTACTGAAGCAGCAGCAGGAGCTGGAGCCCCGGAGTGGTGCCCTGCTTGGCACTGAGGGTGGGGAAGGGGGCAATGTCGTGGTCCATGCAGCGCTGACAGCCTTTGGCCTCACCCCTCCTGCTCTCAGCCGCAAGCCACCAGCCCTGCCCTGGGGCCAGTGGTAGCTGTTGTCTCTGCTGATCTGACTCACATACTCTACTTTTCCAATTGTGCAATGCTGAATGTGTGCAGGCCTGCTGATGGGGGAGAGCTGGGGAGGGGGCAGTTGCACAGGGTCCCAGCATTTCAAAGGGGCCTGGAGCTCAGACCACCACCCCTTTGTACTGCCACTGCAGCGCTGCTCTGCATGGCAGGGAGGGCAGTGCTGCAACCTGAGCAAAGCAAGAGCTGACTCCCTTAGGCCCCACCCCTTCTACCCTTGGCTCCGCCTCTTCTGGGGATGCAGAGCCAGGCCTCCTCCCACCTTTCCCCCGGGGCCTGCTATTACTGGCATGTGAGTAGTGGAGCTTTTCTTCCTTAGCAGGCAGCTTGTATCATAGAATTATAGGACCCCAAGAGGTTATCTTGTCCAGTCCTCTGCACTCATGGCAGGAATAAGTATTATCTCTTCTAGATCATCCCCGACAGGTGCTTGTCTAACCTGCTCTTAAGAATCTCCAATAACGTGGTTCCACAAACTCTCCAGGCAATTTATTCTGGTGCTTAACCAACCTGACAGGAAGTGTCTCCTAACGTCCAGCCTACACCAGCCTTGTTGCAATTTAAGTCTATTGCTTCTTGTTCTAGCCTGAGAGGTGGATGAGAACAATTTACCTCACTCCTCCTTGTAACAACCTGTTACGTATTTGAAAACCATTATTCCCCCCTCTTCCCTAAACAAACCCAATTTTTTTCAGTTTTCCCTCTCTTTAATCATTTTGTTACTCTTCTTGGGGCTTTCTTCAATTTGCCTGTATCTTTCCTGAAATGTGGTGCTCAGAATTGGACATACAATCCTCCAGCTGAGGCCTTGTCAGTGTGGACTAGAGCAGAGTAATGACTTCTCTTGTCTTGCTTACAACATTCCTGCTAATATATCCCAGAATGATGCTTGCTTTTTTGGTAATAGGGCCACACTGTTGACCCATTAGCCTCCCAGGCTCCTTTCTGCAGTACTAGGCTGTCCCTTTCCTGTGTTTACGTGTGCAGCTGATTTTGTCCTTATTGAATTTCATCCTGTTTACTTCAGACCATTTCTCCAGTTGGTCCAAATCATTTTGAATTTTAATTTGTCCAAATCAATTTTAACCTGGGCCCCCATAGCACTTGCAACCCCTCCCAGCTCGATCTCCTCCCCTAGTATTGTACTATCCATGCCATTATCTAAACTATTGATGGAGATACTGAACAGAACTAGACCCATTCTGAAGCCTGAGATTCAGTTCCCATTATCTCAGCATGCAACACTATTGGTCACAAAGCTATCCAGGCCGATATGAAAATCAGTCTTGGCATATGACTCAGGGCAATTCAGTGAGATTTTGTGTGTGTGATACTATACAAGAGCACTGATGAGTGGGAAATAGGAGACAGAGACACCCCACCTCTCAGGTACAAAGTTGAAGAGGAAGCAATGGATGTGCAGCTGGTCAGCTACAAGGATAGCTGCAAATTTATGTTAGCAGCTGAGTCTTTTGCTAGGGTGTTGCACAATAGAATGGGGGAAAGCTGGGGCTGGAGGCTGGGGCTTGTTCATATCAGCTGCTTCAGCCTCTGATCTCAAGCCGGAAAGCAAAAGTCAAGTGACTGTAAGGGAATAGCAGCTGCCTCCCTCAGCACTGATTGATCTTGGCCAGCCAGGGACCACATCCTCTCAAATGGCACAAATCAGAGGACAGATTAGCAGCCCATGTGGGATCCTATCCCCACAGTGTGACTGAGGTGTTGCACCAAGGAAAGCCTCACATACCATTCCTGGGGAGAGATTTAGTGTTGTCCAGGGCATGGCGATGCAGTTAATTGGTGCATCTCCCAGGTATTGTGACCATTTTTGCAATCCCTAGAGACTGGCTGTCTGAAGGAGCTCCTGGCCACCAGAGCTGGGGGAGAGAGAGCAGCCTAGGCAAGCATCCCCAGGGTCATGTGTGTCACCGGTTACTACTCTGGCCTCTGTGATGTCACACAAGGCTGCTGTAACCCATACACATCCTGGGCCTGGTTTGCTGTCCCATGTAGTGGGGGTAACTTACACTGAGACCACTTCCATGGAGAGAGGATGAGTCTCCTCTACAGCTGTAGCTGAAGGGCACCTGGCTTTTAGCTCAAGCGCCAGAGCTAAGCTCCAGAGGTGCCAGGTTTGGTTCCACCTGTCAGCATTACACTGTTCCCCCGCCAGCTTGAGAGAGCCCTCCCCCAGCAGAGACAGGCTACAAGCACAGCTGCCGAGATGAAACTACAGGTGGTTCAGGGGAGCCACCCCACTAGGTGACTAGCCCAGGCACAACAGGGGAGCCGACAGAATTGTTAGGTACTTGGGGGGATGGGCAGCAGAAGGGGCATGGCCTTGGGTGGAAGGGGCGGGGCTGGGACACCATGTCCCCCCGCCAACTCTGAGCCCTGCCCAGGCCCTGGGGCAGTTGTCTTCTTTGCCCCCACTCCATTGGCAGGCCTGGGCAGGATCAGAATCCACAATTCACTGCCTCTGTCCCTGTGTCAGAGCTGGGGGTCTGTTTTGCGGGCTGGAGGATTAGATGATCACGGTGGTCCTTTCTGGACTTAAGTGCTATGCACATTTTTGCAGGTGAGGGGGTGAGAGAGAAGGAGAAAAACCAAAGGGAAGGGACTGAAGGGTGTGGAGGGCAGAGTGAACCAATGGGCCAGATGGTGGGGGAGAACAGGGAGAGAAGGAAGAAGCTGACAGTGCCTGACAGCACAAAGCGGGCAGAGGAGAATGATGAGAAGAAAACCGAGGAAAGGGAAGAGGCCATGGAGGTTCGGGAATGGGGGCTTATCCTCTGAAATAATCTGTCCCCTCTAGCGGCACTCACAAGCTACCAGAGGGATACTCCTGTGTTCCTATAGGCTACACAAGGGCATGGGAAATAGCCGAGAAAGTGGAAACTCTTGTTTCCCCTTAGCTGTCAAATGCCCTCTGTCCCACCTCCCTCGTCCCCACCCCCAGCGTGGTCACCCGTGAACATCCCCACCCCCGCTCCTACAAGAAGGGTGCCCTGGCTTGTTACCAGGGGATTAGGTTGTCCTAGATATGGTAGATGTGACAGATGGCCTCTTGCTGACGGCCCTGAATTGTCATTGCTCTCTAGGTCCTGAAGGGATGTAATATTGTGCGTTCTATGTTGGGTTGCATGACAATTAGTCTGGGCCCAAGGGAATATTTCCACGCACATGCTTACGAAGGATTCTTTCTTGAAGGTGTTAAAGATAATTAATTGGGCTAATGGGATTTTATGCTCACCAGCTGGTGCCAGTGTTGCCAACCCCCAAGTGTTTAAAAGACATGAAGTGGCTTCAAATTTCTGAGACTGGGGGTGTTGTGATTTGCATTCTGGCTTTTGAGCCATTAGGATTCACTTTTCCAAGGTCTTCTCTGCAATTGTAGCACTAAAGCGTTATTTAAAAAAAAAAAAAAAAGTCCATTGAGATTCTGATGCAGTCACAGGATTTCAAGAGTTGGGACTTAAGGTAAAAACCAAGCCACAGGATTTGGATAAGGACATGAGAGCTGGCAACACAATGAACTGCTTTGGTGGCCGTGTGGAATGAATTACCACCAGACTCAAATGGAAATGTGTTTTGGGTGCCCCTGTTCACATCCATAGAACCACAAGACCCTAACTGTAAACAGAGCCACTGTTTTACAGCTCGTCTGAGCAGCACAGCACACAGTATGCCTCAGCAGTGCTCACTCCCCATCCCAGCCCAGACCCCCTCCTGCATGCTGAGCCCCATTTCTGACCCCATCCTGAAGCCTACACCTCCCGTTCAGCCCTCACCTCCTCCTGCACCCCAACTGCTGCCCCAGCCCAATGACAGTGAGTGAGGGTGGAAAAGAGCAAGTCACCAAGGGAAGGCCCTCGGAGAAGGGGTGGGGAAGCTGGCACGGCCTCAGGGAAGGGGCAGTGTTAGAGCATTCTGTTTTGTTCGGCTAGCAAGTCGGCAGCCCTAGTTCATCCACGAGTTACAGGGCTGGATGAAGCAATCCCTGGAGGGACTTTTTTGGCCTGTGTTTGAGGTCAGAGTAGATGTTTATGACCAGTGTTCCTGTAAGCTGAGAGCTGGGGCAACCGCCCAGGAGAGATCCAAGTGCCCTTCCCCACCCTCTGCCAGCTCATTAGCAAAGTGCCCAAAGCCGGCAGCTTGTGTTTCTATTGGTGGTGCCCGTCTGCACATGCTTTGCACGCATAACAAAATGGGTTCCGCCATGGACAGAAAAAGGGCGGGAACACTGCTCATGACAGTCTGTTTTTGGGCCTTGAAGCCTCTGCATACATTTAATAAAATCTTCAGCCTTTACCAAGAATTCTGATGATTCATTTCATCTGCCGTAGTGACAACCCGCCTGGGCCTCGCCAGCTGAAAGGGGCTGACTAGCTCGGTACTCGGATGGGAGACCTCTATGGAGCACTTGTGGTCCTGCTGGAAGGTGTGTGGGTGATGCAGTAGCTGGTGCTGTTCCCCCTGAATCAGTGCTGCGCCAGTACTGGGGGAGGTGGGACTGAGGGACTTTGAGTGGGGGAGGCTGCGGGTTGAGGCAAGGAGTTGGGGTGGGGGCCTGGGAGGGGGAATGGGGGCTCTGGGTTGAGGGGCATGGGCACAGGAGGAGGATTCAGGATGCAGGCGGTGCAAGCTCAGAGTTGGGACACAGGTTTACCTCAGGCAGCTCCCAGTCCATGTTGCAGTGGGACTCAGGCAGGCTCCCTGCCTGTTCTGGCTCCATGCAGTACCCCAGAAGCAGCCAGTGAGGTGGGGTTGGGGGAACAGGCTCCACACGCTACTCCTCCCTGCAGGCATTGCTGCCCCAAAGTTCCCACTGTCTGTGGTTCCTGGCCAATGGGAGTGTGAAGCAGGTGCTCAGGGCTGGAGCAGTGCATGTGGTCCCCGGGCCCCCAGCTTAGGAGCTGATGTGCTGGCTGCCTCCAGGAGGGCAGCATGGGGCCAGGACAGGTACAACTAGCCTGCCTTAACCCTGCAGAATCAGACTGGACTTCCAAAGGCCCAGTCAGCGATGCTGGCTGTACTCACCAGGGTCTCTTTTCGACCAGAAAACCAGATGCTTAACAGCCCTGGGGATGAACGTGCAACTTGGTAGTAGGCGAATGGGGAACAGCTGCAGATTCAGCACCTCCTGCTTCCCCTTGCATATCAGTAAGACAGGAGATGTGCTTAAAGACAAGGAGGGAGCTGGGCTCAGTCCTGCCAGGTGCTGAACACCTGCAGGAAGACACCTTTAAATCACTAGCCCAAAGGGAATGGAATGAATGAGGGTTTTCACATAGCTGTCAATTGCGAGATGCGTCATAGGGAGTGTGGCACTCACTAACCCCTTTGCTCTTCAGCCTGAGTGTGGGGTGGGGGTTGGCATTATCTTTGATCAGAGGGAACTAACAAGGGGTGGAACAGGGAGGTGGGGAGCTAACACAGGTGATGAGAAAATTAGATCCTGGGAGATTTATGTCCACACCTGATGATTGTAGAAGAACTGATTGAAAGGAGATCTCAAGATATTAATACAGCAGTTACATCTTATCCATCAAAATAATAGCTTTAGACGCCACATCATTAGACCTCTTCCAGTGAACCGTAAATTCACTCCTGCTGCTGCAGAAGGCAATGGGTTTTGATTCCCTGTTACCAGAGTAGAACAATAAAATCCATTAAAACTTTAAAACAGTTCCCACAGAGAGACTAAGCAGCTTTTTAAGGTGCAACACCCACCGAATGGAATACCAGCAACCAACCCGAGCACTTACTGTGGATATTGATGTTTCTTAAAGGGTTATGCCATGTTTAAAAGATATTTAAAAGCTCTTATTAAAGAATGTTGATTTGGTGCATTGGAGATATTTCCCTTCCCTCCCATAGGCCCTGATCCTGCAACAATCCTGATCTGATGCACAGAGCGCATCACTGTGTTGGGGCTCAGTGTGGCCCAAATCCTGCTCTCACTCAGGAGAAAGCAGTCAAGTAGCACTTTAACGACTAGCAAAATAGTTTATAAGGTGAGCTTTCGTGGGACAGACCCACTTCTTCAGACCATAGCCAGACCAAAACAGACTCAATATTTAAGACACAGAGAACCAAAAACAGTAAGCAAGGAGGACAAATCGGAAAAAGATAATCAAGGTGAGCAAATCAGAGAGTGGAGGGGTGGGGGGGAAGATCAAGAATTAGACTGAGTTAAGTATGCAGATGAGCCCCTTGATTATCTTTTTCTGATTTGCTAGTCTTTAAAGTGCTACTTGACTGCTTTTTGTTTTGATAGCGTATAGACTAGCACGGCTTACTCTCTGTTATCACTCAGGAGAGTTTGAGTAGAGCCCTGAGTTGGCACGAGAATTTCAATCTGCATCTAATCTGCATCCACAGTATTTAAATTACATCTGACCTGTGATTTGCTCTCTGGCTTTTAGATCTGCATCTATTCCAGCGTCCTAGAGCAATCATTCTAATCTAGGCAGCTGTAGCCACACCGGGGAGAGGCGGGGCGGGGGAGCTGTGAGCCAGTATCAGGGATTCATGGCCTTGTATGGTGGAAGTCCCAGTCCCCAGCACTCTGTCCCCAAACCCCAGTGCTCCACTCTTCCCGCACCACAAGGAGGGTGCTGGGGCTCAGGGCTTTAGCCCCATGGGAAGGGTGGTGCCTGACAGTGTTCCCACTAACTTTTTCCATCCATAGGTGGAATAAATTTTGTTATGTGCACTGAGGCCTATGCAGATGTTTACCAGTAATATAAACATATGCTGCCAGCTATGGGCACTGTGCTAATCAGCTGGGTGGCAGCTGACTGTCTCCTGTGCAGATGCCCAAGCACTCAGCTTCTAGGGAGCACCAGTGCCTGAAATCAGCCCCTCTCAGGCCCATGGACCTCCCTGCCCAATTGAGAAATGCTGCTTTAGAGCCTTGCACAGATAGATAAATTTGGATCTGCATCTGATCCATTATCCGCAAGGAAGCAAAGCACAAGAACCATATCCACAGATGCAGACAGCTGTGGATATAAAGGGGAAACCTGCAAATTGACAGGGCTCTGGTTGGGAGGTCTTAAGTGGCATGCAAGTCCCATGTTGGCTGTCTGCACAAGGGAGAGTTTCAGATTAGTTACCTGAACACTGCTCCACTGGAGCCAAGAGCCGGGAGCCAATGGGGCGGAACATCCAAAACAGAAGCTGAAGTTGGTCTTACGTTTTACAAATTATTTGAGGCAGTTTTTGCACATGGGAGGCAGCAGACACAGAGAGCATCAGTCATCCCTGCACATGCCAAGCCAGTTAGTGCCTGAGCATCAGACGGTCCTACAGTCAGGAGACACATTTTCAAGGGCTCAGCACCCAGCAGATGCCACTGGCACTTTTGGCCAGATTCTCAGGGGCTCCGCTCTGGCTTTTTGGTCCTGCTGTCAGGCTGGAAGCTGGGGGTGAGTCTGGGTAAGAGCCACATGAGTACCTGTGGGGTTCCATGGACCTTCCACCTGCCCTTCGGGGGGGCGTGCAGCAGGACACAGGCTGGAGCTGCTCTCACACTTCCAGCTCCGGCTTCTGGTTTGGCTGAGGGTTGGACTTCAATGGAAAGAAGTGAAGTGGGGTGGGGCCATGAATGGCCCCTCCCACTTTGAGACAGAGGCAATGGACTCTGCCTAAATACTAAATGGGGGTCCCAACAGGCTAAGCCCTTCTGAGAACCTGTTCCCAGTTGTGGGGGCAGGGCTTTGGGGGGAATTTGCCCTGGTGTAATTAACACAGTCCAAAGAAATGAACACAAACCATCTAATTAAAAAGGGAGATGGTCTGCCTTGCAGGGCTGTCTGTCTAGGTTTAATTAGTTCTCCAGTCATTGCTCAGAATGGGGAATAATTACGCTGTATGCTTTTGAAAAGTGAATCACTTCCATCTTTGTCAATCTTCTGTGCAGAAATGGGTGAATTTTGCTTGTCTTGGATTGGTGCCCTTTTCAGAGGTTCGTTTCTCTCTTTCTGGAAGAGACCTGCTGGCAGGAGCATTCCCAGAACGGTGTGTTTGAAACAGCTATTATAGGGTGAAAATTCATTTCCACCACCACTCTGCAGTAGGTAGTGTTTGCCTGAAATCCCATCTACAGCTGTTGAAATGGAGGCACAAAGAGTTTACACTGTCACACAAAGTCCTATCACACCAAAGAGTGGAAGCTGGGAGACCTGGTTCCCAGGCCTTTACTCTAACCTAGGGGTCAGCAACCAAAATAGCAAACAGAACCACTTTTTCCAATTTGGTAAAACACTCAATAATTCAAGAGTTGCAATCCATGTGAATATGAGACAGTCCTTAATCAATAAGGCCAAACCATACTTCTGTGACCCCTATTTGAGCACAGTGAGCACACACTGATTTGTGATGCGATATGTGTTTATTGCAGGACGTTCACAAACTTTTTACATATTCTATTTCCTCACACTTTACTTGTGCATTTGTACCACTGTCACTCCTGAACTTTCTGTCTCAGTAGATGACACTAGGGGGAGTTATCCAACATTTTGAGATCACATATTGTTTGTTATTTAGATATGAATTCGTTTTGGGGCTTTTGGATGTTCACCGTTTATTGAAAATAATCAGGAGGTTTTTTAATTTAACTTTGCAATTCCAGTGTCAGGAGCTACAAAGAAGTTCTTAAAGAGCTGCATGTTGCTCTGAAGCTGCAGGTTGCAGAGCCTGGGTCTAACCACTGCCCCACATTCCCATCTTTATGTTTACTGCATCTTGTCAGCTCCCCCTGAAAAGGCAGAGTTCATATGTGGGACTAATGTTTAGGTCAGTCCTTGTTGTATCCCAACTAATTCACCCAAATCTTTACAATATTTTTGGCAAGGTTTATAATGCCCGATGACGAGCAATCTCTCAGCAAGACGAGAAAACAGAGAAAACAATGGGAGGAGACCAATAAACCTTCTGTTCTTCCACTCAGACCACAGTTCTAGACACCCTCTCTGCAATTCAGTTTTGTAGCTCCTTGTCTCAGAGGCCCACCATTTTCCCCCACAGCCTGGGGTCTGCCTAGTTTTAACTTTTCCTTTTCTATTCCAAGTGAATTTCATTCAGGCTTTACTCAGGCTGCTGCTGGGAAGTTACAAGGCAAGGGATGAATTTGTTTCAGTGCAGAGTACGATAGAGTCAGACAACATGCACGTCAAAGACTTACCTGAGGGGAGCAGCGCTCAGCTGTGGGCCCTGCAGTCGGAAGTGCTGGCCTAGTAAGGGCTGCAATGGACTTCATTTTGGAGATTCTTTTCTAGGGAGGGTCCCTGGGGAAAAGCAGATTTTTATCATCACCAGTGGGAGAGTGTTTCTTTGGTGGATTCCTGCAGTCATTCAGAAAACCAGTGTTGATATGTTCCTTATAACCGACTGCAGACACTGCTTACGTCATAGCACAAGCTTTCATTACATCTGCCACCGTTGCTCCCCTCTTGATGGTTCCCAGATCACTGGTCTGGAGGGTATGTTAATGATGAGGTGTGGCAGATGACTCTGAAGTCTCTGTCTCCTTTGGCAGAGGATGGTAAGTGTATGAGCTGACCGTGGCTGGGCAGGCTGACAAGCGGCTCTTCTCGACATGTGAATTCCATTGCTGAGAGTTAACCATTTGAGCCCAATGCAGACACCAGCTGCTGCAAGCATCAGCCTCCTCTCTCTCCTGTCCCTATGATCAGCCACCAGCCTGGGAAGGCGTCCGCATATTGGTATGTTGCACTGTCTGATCTAGTTCTTAGATGGGTCTTCCTCCAGTGCCAAAGCTTAGAAGTTGCAAGAAAAGTACATCAATGGATGGCAGATGGATGGCATGAGTTACTTCCCGGGCTTCCTCCTGTATCCTTCTGGCCAGGGAGAACCACGGAGAGCAGGGGTGTCCGACCTGTGGCTCTGCAGTTGCCCATTGCTCTTCTGAACTTAATATGTGGCTCCTTGTATAGGCACTGACTCCAGAGCAGGAGCTACAGGGGGCAACTTTCCAGTGTGCTGGGGGGTGCTCCCTGCTCAACCCCCAGCTCTGCCCCGTGCTTCCCCCACTCCATCCTTCCCCCAAGGCCCCTGTCCCTTCTGCTTCCTCTCTCAAGCTGGTGGCACCCTTGCTTCTCCCCCAGCCGCCCACCCCTGAGCCTCCTGCATGCCGCAAAAGAGCTGATCACAGTGGGAGCATAGGTGTTAGAAATAGGGGTGTCGGGAGTGCTGCCCATGGGCAAAGGTAATTGCCTGGTCTTACTGGTATGCCAGGGACCTTGTAAGGTGGGGAGCCGCAGATATGGGCCCACAGAAGGGGCAGTGCCTCATGCAGAAGGGGTGGGGATGGGGCTCAGACTCCCCTTGCTAGTCCTTTGTGGCTGTTCTGTTGTGGTGACCAGGATCCTTGGGAGGGCAGCAGTGGTAGCCAGGAGCTCCAGGTCCTTTTACATTGTCAGGCCCCAGGACAGCTGCACCTTTTTGCTCCCACCGCATTGGTGGCCCTGCTTGTAAGGCCCAGGAGCGCTGCTTCCATAGCACTGCCAGACCCTACCAAGAGGGCTGCTGATGAGGGGGAGAGTGATGCACAAGGGGCAGTGACATTAAAGAGTCTGCTTAATGGAGACTCACCTTAACACGTTGCCATGGCAGCACTTTAATGTCGACTGTGTACAAGCTGCTAAGGGTGACCAGACGTTACCGGTACCCTGCACCAGCTCCTCGCATACAGGGTTTTCCATCACATACAGGGTTTACAGTTAGGTTCAATGGCTCTTAGCTCCCCTACCGTTCAAATTGTTCCTCCAGCCCCAGGCAGGAAGAGGGGTGCCCTGATAGGCAGGGCTCTTTGGCAATGAACACTGTTAAATCCCGGTTTCTCCTCAGGCTGTGATTGGCCACCCTGGTGAAGAGCTCTCAAAGTTCGGCACATTAGGCAGAGATCTGGGAGAAGTCCAGGTCCTCTTCTGCTTGCCAGGCAAGTGTGGCTGTCGGAGATGCAGCCATGTATGACGCGAGGCTGAGGCGGAGATGAGGAGCACTTTCTGTCCTGTACCACCTTTCCACAGGGTCAGTGTTCAGCCACGAGTTAGTCCGTGACATGGAACTACGGGCTAGACTCTCGGCAGGCGCAGATCTGCACAGCACCACTGAGATCAACACCAATTTACATCCGTGTGTTGAAGCCAACGTGGCATTTTAAGGTTGTGAGCTTTCCTGCCTGATCAACCCCCTGCAACCTCATGGCGATACATGGACAGAATTCACCCTCAACGAGAGTCATGTTGTTATCTGCAACATGCTTGTATGTGTCTTCTGGAAGGTACAGGTCAGGGAATGCTCCGCGATGAGTTATCTCAGTGGTGTGCAAACATGAGATGGCTCTAGCTTACACCAGGGCCTGGTGTGGCCCTAGAACACAGGGAGGGCAGAGGTGGCTTAAGATGAGCGCTTGGGAGGCCGCCCAGGAGAAAGCCAGATTCCACGCAGCTGATTAGCAGAGTGCCCACTGCGTCCAGAGCCGGCAGAAAATGTACCATGCCTCAGTGCACACAAAACAATTGATTCTGTACATGAAAAACTTTGCATGTAGAAAATTAGAGAGAACATTGTTCACAAGGAACGAATAATTTAAACACTATTGGGCTGGATTTTGGGACAAGAACCTGTCAGACCTCAGAGCAAAGACTGCAAATACTGAAGTAATCTGTGTAACTGAAATAGGATTGATTGATCAGGCCACACTCCTCCCTGCTTCTTCCGATGCAGGAAAATCAGTTTAACTCTGTAGTCAATGCACCCTCATATGACAAATTAGTTATCTGGCTCCTCTCCAGTGATGCAGGCTGGGGATGAAATCACTGAGCTTTACCTAAACAGATAAGACGAGGTACTTATAATCTTACTCCCATTACACCCATGTTATTACTGGGCCAGTGTGTTCACTGACATTCGCATCTCACACAGAAAACCCAGAGCATGATTACAATGAGCTCCCTGCTCCTCTGATTCTGAACCTCTCCTTGCAGACTACTCTAGAGTTACTTTTTGTTCCACATGTCATGAATTACTGTTACTGCATCTGAGGTGAATGCAGATAGACACACCAGCAGCTAGGTGTTTTCTGCTCCTTCATGCTACGCTCTCAGGATAATAAGTCCCCACTCCTCAAAAATAGGCCTCTGCCACTCGAGATAAGGGAAATCATAATCAGATCTCCCTAGTGTTTGGGTGTTTACTTTTTTTCTGTGCTGCAGAAGTCAAGATAAGTCACAAGCACTTGGGCAGCCCCAGCCGAGGGACACACTCCTGAGACCCAATATACTGCCATTTTAGGAAGTATCACAGAGTGTCCAACACTGCCATCCTCTAGCAAGCTGGAATGCCAACCATGCACACCCTCCTCAGGCAGCGTCGGCTCCGCTGGCTTGGCCATGTCCACAGGATGAATGATGGAAGGATTCCAAAAGACATCCTGTATGGTGATCTAGCCTCTGGCAAAAGACCTCCCGGACGCCCCCAGTTGTGCTACAAAGATGTCTGCAAGAGAGACCTCAGAGAGGTAGACATCGAGCTGGACAACTAGAACTGGCAGACGACGGCAGCAGATGGAGGCAGGGGTTACACAAGGGCCTTCAGAAGGGCAAGATGAGGATCAGACAGCTAGCAGAGGAGAAGCAAGCGCACAGAAAGCACAATAAGGACTTGCCAGACACCCACCACATCTGCAAGAGATGCAGCAAGGACTGTCACTCTCATGTGGGTCTTCATAGTCACGGTAGACGCTGTAAATGAAGTCCTCAATTGAAACTATAAAGGGCGCGACCCATAGTCTATGCAGACTGAAGGATGCCTACTACTACTACTAGGAAGTATCACCCAGGTGTCATGGCAGTTGTGCTGTCATTATGACATCATGGGCCTAGGTATAAATAGTGGGGCATTGAGCTCAAGGCAGTGCGCAACTTGGCGTCCAGAAGAATTGTGGTGGCAGCCTTGGCGACAGGTGCACTGGCGGTGGCTGCAGCAGCCCAGGTGGCAGTTCCTGGCAATGGTGGCAGTGGCAGTCTAGTGGTAGCCCTGGCAGCAGTTGCAGTAGCCCAGGTAGTGGCCCCATCATTGTAGTCAGCTGCAGTGGCAGAAGCCCTGTCTTTCTCATCAGCTGTGGGGGTGTCAGCCCTGTCGTGAAGGTTGTTGGAAGCTTTGAAGACCTGTCGTTGTGGTTGGCTGTGGTGGTGGTGGCCCTGTCATTGTGGTCGGCTGTGGCAACGTGGGCCCTGTTGTCATGGTTGGCTGTAGTGGCGGTGGCCATGTCGTTGTGGTCGGCTGTGGCGGCAGAGGCCCTGTCGTCATGGTTGGCTGTGGTGGTGGAGGCCCTGTCGCTGTGGTTGGCTGCAGCGGTGGAGACCCTGTTTTTGTGGTTGGCTGTGGTGACAGTGGCCCTGTCATCACGATTGGCTGCTGAGGCGCTGGCCTTGTTGTGGTTGGCTACAGTGGCAGAGGCCCTGTCTTTGTGGTAGACTGCGGTGGCAGTGGCCTTGTCGTTGTGGTTGGCTGAAGCAGAGGCCCTATCGTCGTGGTTGGCTGTGACAACAGGGGCTCTGTTGTCATGGTCAGCTGTAGTGGCGGTGGCCATGTCATCGTGGTCAGCTGCAGCAGCAGAGGTCCTGTCGTCATGGTTGGGTGTGGTGGTGGTGGCCCTCTCGTTGTGGTCGGCTGTGGCTGTGGTGGACCTATCGCTGTGGTCAACTGCGGCAACGGGGGCCCTGTTGTCATGGTTGACTGTAGTGGCGGTGGCCATGTCACCGTGGTCGGCTGTGGTGGTGGTGGCCCTGTCGTTGTGATCGGCTGTGGTGGCAGTGACCCTGTCATCATGGTCGGCTGCTGAGGTGGTGGCCCTGTCATTGTGGTAGACTGCGGTGGCAGTGGCCCTGTCGTTGTGGTTGGCTGCGGAGGCGGTGGCCCTGTTGCTCTGGTCAGGTATGGAGGTGGAGGCCCTGTCATTGTGGTAGACTGCAGTGGCAGTGGCCCTGTCGTTGTGGTTGGCTGCGGAGGCGGTGGCTCTGTCGTGGTTGACTGCGGTGGTGGAGGCCCTGTCGTTGTGGTAGACTGTGGTGGCAGTGGTCTTGTCGTTGTGGTCGGCTGCTGAGGTGGTGGCCCTGTTGTTGTGGTCGGCTACGACAGTGGAGGAACTCTTGTTGTGGTCGGCTGCGGCGGCGGTGGCTCTGTCGTGGTTGACTGCGGTGGTGGAGGCCCTGTCGTTGTGGTAGACTGTGGTGGCAGTGGTCTTGTCGTTGTGGTCGGCTGCTGAGGTGGTGGCCCTGTTGTTGTGGTCAGCTACGACAGTGGAGGAACTCTTGTTGTGGTCGGCTGCGGCGGCGGTGGCCCTGTCATCATGGTCGGCTGTGGTGGTGACCCTGTCGCTGTGGTCGGCTGCCCTGGCAGTGGCCCTGTCATCATGGTTGGCTGCTGAGGCAGTGGCCCTGTCGTTGTGGATGACTGCGGTGGCAGTGCCCTTGTCATTGTGGTTGGCTGCAGTGGCAGTGGCCCTGCCATTATAGTCGGCTGCTGAGGCAGTGGCCCTGTTGTTGTAGTCGACTGCAGCGGCGGTGGCCCTGTCGTTGTAGTAGACTGCAGTGGCAGTGTCCTGTCATTGTGGTCGGCTGTGGCAGTGGAGACCCTGTCATTGTGGTTGGCTGCGGTGGCAGTGGCCCTGCCATCATGGTCAGCTGCTGAGGCACTGGCCCTGTCTTTGTGGTAGACTGCAGTGGCAGCAGCCCTGTCAGTGTGGTCGGCTGTGGCGGTGGTGGCCCTGTCTTTGTGGTCGGCTGTGGTGGCAGTGGCCCTGTCATCATGGTCGGCTGTGGCGGTGGAGGCCCTGTTGTCATAGTCGGCTGTGGCGGTGGTAGCCCTGTCGTCGTGGTTGGCTGTGGTGCTGGTGGCCCTGTCATCATGGTTGGCTGCTGAAGCAGAGGCCCTGTCGTCGTGGTTGGCTGTGGCAACAGGGGCTCTGTTGTCATGGTCGGCTGTAGTGGCGGTGGCCATGTCATCGTGGTCGGCTGCGGTGGCGGTGGCCCTGTTGTTGTGCTCAGCTATGGCGGCGGAAGCCTTGTCATTGTGGTGGACTGTGGTGGCAGTGGCCCTTTCGTTGTGGTCGGCTGCTGAGGTGGTGGCCCTATTGTTGTGGTTGGCTGTAGTAGCGGTGGGCCTGTCATTGTGGTCGTCTGCGTTAGTGGAGGCCCTGTTGTGGTCGGCTGTGGCGACAGTGGCCCTGTCATTGTGGTCGCCTGTAGCGGCAGTGGCCCTTTTGTCGTGGTTGGCTGCAGCGGCAGAGGCCCTGTCATCATCATTGGCTGTGGTGGTGGAGGCCCTGTCGTTGCGGTTGGCTGCAGTGGTGGAGAACCTGTTGTTGTGGTTGGCTGCGGTGACAGTGGCCCTGTCATCATGATCGGCTGCTGAGGCACTGGCCCTGTTGTTGTGGTCGGCTACAGTGGCAGAGGCCCTGTCGTTGTAGTAGACTGCAGTAGCAGTGTCCTGTCATTGTGGTCGGCTGTGGCAGTGGAGACCCTGTCATTGTGGTTGGCTGCGGTGGCAGTGGCCCTGTCATCATGGTCAGCTGCTGAGGCAGTGGCCCTGTCTTTGTGGTAGACTGCAGTGGCAGCAGCCCTGTCAGTGTGGTCGGCTGTGGTGGCAGTGGCCCTGTCATTATGGTCGGCTGTGGCGGTGGAGGCCCTGTTGTCATAGTCGGCTGTCGCGGTGGTAGCCCTGTCGTCGTGGTTGGCTGTGGTGCTGGTGGCCCTGTCATCATGGTTGGCTGCTGAAGCAGAGGCCCTGTCGTCATGGTTGGCTGTGGCAACAGGGGCTCTGTTGTCATGGTCGGCTGTAGTGGCGGTGGCCATGTCATCGTGGTCGGCTGTGGCGGCAGAGGTCCTGTCGTCGTGGTTGGGTGTGGTGGTGGTGGCCCTCTCGTTGTGGTCGGCTGTGGCTGTGGTGGACCTATCGCTGTGGTCAACTGCAGCAACAGGGGCCCTGTTGTCATGGTCGACTGTAGTGGCGGTGGCCATGTCACCATGGTTGGCTGTGGTGGTGGTGGCCCTGTCGTTGTGATCGGCTGTGGTGGCAGTGACCCTGTCATCATGGTCGGCTGCTGAGGCAGTGGCCCTGTCGTTGTGGTCAACCATGGTGGTGGTGGCCCTGTTGTTGTAGTCTGCTACGGCGGTGGAGGCCCTGTTGTTGTGGTAGACTGTGGTGGCAGTGGCCCTGTTGTTGTGGTCAACTGTGGCGGCAGTGGCCCTGTCGTTGTGGTCGACTGCGGCAGAGGTGAGCCTCTCGTTGTGGTCGGCTGTGGCTGTGGTGGACCTATTGCTGTGGTCAACTGTGGCAACAGGGGCCCTGTTGTCATGGTCGACTGTAGTGGCGGTGGCCATGTCACCGTGGTTGGCTGTGGTGGTGGTGGCCCTGTCGTTGTGATCGGCTGCGGTGGCAGTGACCCTGTCATCATGGTCGGCTGCTGAGGCGGTGGCCCTGTTGTTGTGGTCAACCATGGCGGTGGTGGCCCTGTTGTTGTAGTCTGCTACGGCAGTGGAGGCCCTGTTGTTGTGGTAGACTGCGGTGGCAGTGGCCCTGTCGTTGTGGTCGGCTGCTGAGGCGGTGGCACTGTTGTTGTGGCCTGCTACGGCCGTGGAGGCCCTGTCGTTGTGGTAGACTGCGGTGGCAGTGGCCCTGTCATTGTGGTTGGCTGCTGAGGTGGTGGCCCTGTTGCTGTGGTTAGCTATGGCGGCGGAGGCCCTGTCATTGTGGTAGACTGCGGTGGCAGTGGCCCTGTCATTGTGGCTGGCTGCTGAGGCGGTGGCCCTGTTGCTCTGGTCAGGCATGGAGGTGGAGGCCCTGTCATTGTGGTAGACTGCGGTGGCAGTGACCCTGTCATTGTGGTTGGCTGCTGAGGCGGTGGCCCTGTCGTTGTGGTTGACTGTGGTGGCGGTGGCCATGTCACCGTGGTTGGCTGTGGTGGTGGTGGCCCTGTCGTTGTGATCGGCTGCGGTGGCAGTGACCCTGTCATCATGGTCGGCTGCTGAGGCGGTGGCCCTGTCGTTGTGGTCAACCATGGCGGTGGTGGCCCTGTTGTTGTAGTCTGCTACGGCAGTGGAGGCCCTGTTGTTGTGGTAGACTGTGGTGGCAGTGGCCCTGTTGTTGTGGTCAGCTATGGCAGAGGAGGCCCTGTCATTGTCTTGACTGCAGTGGCAGTGGCCCTGTCGTTGTGGTCGGCTGCTGAGGCGGTGGCACTGTTGTTGTGGCCTGCTACGGCCGTGGAGGCCCTGTCGTTGTGGTAGACTGCGGTGGCAGTGGCCCTGTCGTTGTGGTTGGCTGCTGAGGCGGTGGCCCTGTTGCTGTGGTTAGCTATGGCGGCGGAGGCCCTGTCATTGTGGTAGACTGCGGTGGCAGTGACCCTGTCATCATGGTTGGCTGCTGAGGCAGTGGCTCTGTCGTTGTGGTTGACTGCGGCGGTGGAGGCCCTGTCATTGTGGTAGACTGTGGTGGCAGTGTCCTTGTCCTTGTGGTTGGCTGCTGAGGTGGTGGCCCTGTTGTTGTGGTCAGCTACGACAGTGGAGGAACTCTTGTTGTGGTCGGCTGCGGCGGCGGTGGCCCTGTCATCATGGTTGGCTGTGGTGGTGGTGACCCTGTCGTTGTGGTCAGCTGCCCTGGCAGTGGCCCTGTCATCATGGTCGGCTGCTGAGGCAGTGGCCCTGTCGTTGTGGTTGACTGTGGTGGCGGTGGCCCTGTCGTTGTGGTCGGCTGCTGAGGCGGTTGCCCTTTTGTTGTGGTTTGCTATAGCGGTGGAGGCCCTGTCGTTGTGTTTGTCTGCGGTGGCGGTGGCCCTGTCATCATGGTTGGCTGTAGTGGCAGTGGACCTGTCATTGTGGTAGGCTGCGGCGACGGAGGCTCTGTTGTCATGGTTGGCTGTGGTGGTGGTGGTGCTGTTGTTGTGGTCGACCACGGCTTCGGTTGCCCTGTCGTTGTGGTCGGCTGTTGCAACAGAGGCCCTGTTGTCATGGTCGCCTGTTGAGGCAGTGGCCTTGTCATTGTGGTCGACTGTGGCGGCGGTGGCCCTGTCGTTGTGGTTGGCTGCTGAGGTAGTGGCCCTGTTCTTGTGGTCTGCTATGGCGGCGGAGGCCCTGTCATTGTGGTAGACTGCGGCGGTGGTGGCCCTGTCATCATGGTCGGCTGTAGTGGCGGTGGCCATGTCGTCGTAGTCGGCTGTGGTGTTGGTGGCCCTTTCCTTGTGGTCAGCTGCAGTGGCACTGGCCCTGTCATTGTGGTCGGCTGTGGCGGTGGAGACCCTGTTATTGTGGTTGGCTGCAGTGGCAGTGGCCCTGTCATCATCGTCGGCTGCTGAGGTGGTGGCCCTGTTGTTGTGGTCAGGTACGGCGGCGAAGGCCCTGTCATTGTGGTAGACTGCGGCAGCAGTGGCCCTGTCCTTGTGGTCAGCTGCTGAGGTGGTGGCCCTGTTCTTGTGGTTGGCTATGGCGGCGGAGGCCCTGTTGCTGTGGTAGACTGCGGTGGCAGTGGCCCTGTTGTTGTGGTCGCCTGTGGCTGCGGTGGCCCTGTCATCATGGTCGGATGTAGTGGCGGTGGCCCTGTCATTGTGGTCATCTGTGGCAGCGGAGGCTCTGTCGTCATGGTTGGCTGTTGTGGCGGTGGCCCTGTCATTGTGGTCAGCTGCAGCATCGGAGGCCCTGTTGTCATGGTTGGCTGTGGTGGTGGTGGCCCGGTTGTCATGGTCGGCTGTAGTGGCGGTGGTTATGTCGTCATGGTTGGCTGTGGTTCTGGTGGCCCTTTCATTGTGGTCGTCTGTGGCAGTGGTGGCCCTGTCTTTGTGGTAGACTGCAGTGGCAGTGACCCTGTCATTGTGGTCGGCTGTGGCGGTGGAGACCCTGTTATTGTGGTTGGCTGCAGTGGCAGTGGCCTTGTCGTCATGGTTGGCTGCTGAGGCGGTGGCCCTGCCGTTGTGGTCAACTGCAGCGGCTGTGGCCCTGTTGTTGTGGTAGACTGTTGCGGCAGTAGCCCTGTCATTGTGGTTGGCTGTGGCGGTGGTGGCCCTGTCATTGTGGTAGACTGTGGCGGCAGTAGCCCTGTCGTTGTGGTTGGCTGTGGCGGCAGTGGCCCTGTCGTTGTGGTTGGCTATGGTGGCAGTAGCCCTGTCGTTGTGGTTGGCTGTGGCGGCAGTAGCCCTGTCGTTGTGGTTGGCTGTGGTGGCAGTGGCCCTGTCGTTGTGGTTGGCTATGGTGGCAGTAGCCCTGTCGTTGTCGGCTGTGGCGTCAGAGGCCCTGTCATTGTGTTTGGCTGTGGCGGCGAAGGCCCTGTCGTTGTGGTCAGCTGTGGCAGCAGTGGCCCCTTAATTGTCGTTGGCTGCGTCAGCTGCTCTGGTCCCAGTGACAGCCCTGGCACTGGCGACCCCAGCGGTGGTGGCCATGGCAATGCCTGCAGCAGCAGCATCTGCCCCATTGGCAGCAGCCCTGTCGTTATGCTCGGCTGCGGTGGCCCCATGGTTGCAGTTGACTTCAGTGGCAGCAGTAGCCCTGGTCTCTGCAATGTCCCCGGCAGCAGCCAGTGGGTGCCCTGGTGGCAACAACCCCAGTGGGGGTGGTTGCTGTGGTGGCCCCAGTGATGGCAGCTGTGGTGGCCCTGACTTTTGTGGCCCTGGCTGCGGTCGTGGCCCTGGCTGTGGCTGTTCTGAAGCTGTTGCAGCAGCCCCGGTGGTGGCACCCTGGTAGCGGTGGCCCTGTTATCATCAGCTGTGGTAGCCCTGGCATTTGCTGTGGTGTCTCTGGCCATGGCGCCAGCTGCAATTCCAGCAGTATCTCTGTTGAGTAGCTGGCATAAAATTAGAACAGGGGCTGGGTGAGGGGTGGCTCTGCGGGAGGGGAAGCAGGAGGGCATTTATTGCGTGGGGCTGGGAGCGCCTGGCTCTGGGGGAGCGGGGGGGAAATGTGGCGAATATGGAAAGTGACGACCACCACAATGGTGGCAATCTTTGAATTCCTATTTGCACAGTGCTGTGCTAAGGTCTGCAGGTTTATTACAGGGCATCTGAGGGGAGGGTGTGGAACTAGACCTGCCAGTCACTAACCGCTAGGGAATGCTTCTCCCTCTGAATCTGCCTCCATTTGTTTCTGTCTCCACACCATGGCCAGCGGCTCCCTCAGCCCCACCTGCTCTGGAGCTGTTTGGAGGGAAATTCCACCATTTATTCCCTGTTTTTAGACTAACACTTCCATTAGAAATGTGTAAACCCCGATCTTGGGCCAGGATAGCATTTGCGTTTTGGGGAGACCATCTGTCTCCCCAGCTCTGCTTCCCCTTCTGAGGCATTTGAAGTGGCTGATTCCTCTGCAGGCTTCAGTGAGGGCAAAGGAAGGGTCTGCATAGCTCCATCGGAAAGGAGCCAGGTAGGACTGGGAAGAGAAAACTGGCTCCAGGCAGGCAGCCTTCTCCCCACATCTTCTTGAGGAACGTGAAGCCCAAAAAGCATCTCACCCCAAGTGCAGCCAGAGACCAATGGAGAATCAGGTTCCAGGACAGCAGATTCCTGGTTCCTGGCTGGAGACATAGGGAAACCCTTCCTCTTAGCAGACATGCGGCTAGAGTCTAGACCTGGGTGAGGGTGAGAAAAGAAGGGAGGAACAGGGCAATAAAGCAAGTAGCCTGCTTGCTGATCAGCCAGACAGTTATATCAGTCTTCCAGAGAACCTGCTCCAGCATAACTAACTCTGGGCAAATCTCCATCATTCCTGCCCTGTGGCCACAGCTGCTGGAGATCATAATAATGCAATCTTCAAGGTCACCCTAATTACCTGATCCTTCTCATTACAAGAAGAGACAGAGTATCTAGTAGGAATTCTTAGGTTCTCACCTCCTCCATCCTGCTAATGATTTGTTACGTTATTTATTTCCTGTTACTTTCCCTGATGAAAGGCTGTCTAATTAAAGGTGGACCATTCTGCTCCCGTGCTTTCCACAGCGAAGTAGGATTCTCCGTGGCAAAATCCAACTTATTAGGAAAAGGCGAGTGCGGAAAACTGTTGGATGAAACTCAGTCTGGTACTGACTTTACAATACAAGCGAAGTGCTCATGGCTGAAGCTAGAGCAATAGCCCTGGTGGCTGACCCCATCAGTGCAGAAAGCACATTTTCAGAGGGGAAGGCAACAGCCTATCCTTAAAAAAACCCGGGTTTAATTCCCCAGACTGATATGGATGTGAAGTTTTACTTCAGATAAGTCACTTAAGCTTTTTTACCTCCATTCCTCATCTGTAAAATGGGGATAATTCTCACCTGCCCATTTCAATTGCCAGCTTTTTAGGGCAGGGTGTGTTCTCCTATCCCATGTAGTACCTGGGTCATGATCATAGCTGGCATCCTACAGTATTACAAAGACCTGTAATTTTTCAGCTAATGTTTACTCATAGGCCCATAGAAGACATCTGAGACCACTCAGCAGCAGTCAATGGAGAACACACTACAATATTTTACCCACATTTTAACCAAACAGAATTGGTTGCGGCCCTAGTTTAAAACCTGATTATTAACCAATCACAGAGCTAATCACTGGGGCCTTCACCCCTCTATAGGTTTGTCTCAAGACCACTCTTTCCTTCAGCTGGGCAGGGAAAGCTCAGGAGGAGGGGTGAGACAATCTGGGACGTGCCTGAGCTTTGCTCTTGTGTTGTAATTGTACAGTGCAGTGGCCTCTGTACATCAATTTGTACAGGAATTGCCCCGCCAAGCTGTTAACTAGGTGAATGCGTGGTGGAAGAATGAGCAATAAGGCACATTGATTTGGGGTAATGGACCATGGACCAATGGCTCTGTTAACACTACAGATTGACAACTACCCAATCATGCCAGACAAATGGGTTTTTAAATATATAGAAGTGTAAGAGGAATAGATGAAAATCTGGAAGTATAATGGGCCCAATGCTGGTCTCACATCAATTTCATACTCCAGTAACTCTCTGGAGTTCTTCTACACGCTCACTGACTGGTGCGGTGCAGGAACGCCCGTGTACATGTCAGCAGGATCTCATTGAAAACTTCCTCTCATCATTAGTTCACTTTGGCTTGGCTCTGAACTTTGAGACATGGATTGAAAACCGCTAGAAGGACCATAAGCAGAGGGTGATTACAGCTAGATGGGACACAACACCAGGTGAATCCATGTAGGCAACAAGTATGCAAAGACGGCCACGATAATGGGAAAAGATTATGAGTAACTATGATTTCAATTGTTCCGTATAGTTACTGTGCTGGGTTAACTCCAAAGGGCACTGTGGTGCTTATGCAGGCCTTGGGGCTGAGCACCCGTCAAGCTTGAATGAGTCAGCCTCACAGCTTCCCTGGGGGATTAGCCCTACTTTATGGATAGGGAGTAAGGCGCACAAATGACTAAATGGCAATCCCATAGAAAGCCTGTGGAAGAGCCATATGGGCCCACACCTGCTGTCCATCCAGAAACTGAACCTGGGCAGAGGTCTGCAGCCTGTTTGATGCTGCATAACATACTGGGGGTACAGGATTCTAGTGCTCTGGAATCTGCATACCCTAGCTGTTGGCTGCTGGGTGGAGCCACATATTGCCATAAATGAAATAAACAAAGACCTGCTTTTGCAGTGACCCAGCCATTCCCAGTTCCTATTCAAACCCAGGTTAATAGTTTAACAATGTCCCCTCTCTTGGTGAATAGTAACAGAGAGGTAGCTGTGTTAGTCTGAACTCCAACAAAACACAGCAGCAGCAATGTAGCACTTTAAAGACTAACAACATGATTTATTCGGTGATGAGCTTTTGTGGGACAGACCCAAATGAAACTGATCTGAAGAAGTGGGTCTGTCCCACGAAAGCTCATCACCGAATAAATCATTTTTTTAGTCTTTAAAATGCTACATTCCCTCCCTTGGTATTCACACTTCCTCATGAACAGTGGGTCACATCCACCCTGACTGAATTGGGCTCCTTAGCACTGGTCCTCTGCTTGATGAGGTAACTGCCCCTCTTTTGATGTGCTAGATATTGAGCCCTGCCTCTCTGTTTTCCATTCTGTTCAGCTGACGAAGGGGGTCTTTGTTCATGAAAGCTTACGCTCAAATAAATCCGTTTGTCTTTAAGGTGCCACAGGACTCCTTGTTGCTTTTGTGGACTAACACTCGGATAGCCTCTCTGACACCTGTCTGTCCCTCAGGGCTACGTCTACACATGCCCCAAACTTCGAAATGGCCACGCAAATGGCCATTTCGAAGTTTACTAATGAAGCGCTTAAATGCATATTCAGCGCTTCATTAGCATGCGGGTGGCAGCGGCGCTTCGAAATTGCTGCGGCTTGCCGCCGCCGCGCGGCGCGTCCCGACGGGGCTCCTTTTCGAAAGGACCCCGCCTACTTCGAAGTCCCCTTATTCCCATCAGCTCATTTGTGTGGCCATTTCGAAGTTTGGGGCACGTGTAGACACGGCCCAGCTGAGCTCTGGAGTAGTGACTGGGGGGAGGGATTTCTAGCCTGTTCAGGCCCCAGACTGGCAGCCTCCACAGCAGCCCCTTAGCACCTGCTTCATCTGTACTCCTTCCCTTCTCCTCTGGATCCTGCTCCCAGGGAGCTCAGAGTTGCTCCTTTGCCTAGGCCCTAGGCACATTCCTCTGTTGAGCTACCCTTATGTGTGGGTTCCCCGAAGCTCTGCAGTGAGGTTCCCTGGGCTCTGGTGCACAATGCAACTGTAACCCAGTTTTCGCCTGCCCCACGGTTACAGCGTAGGTGGAGGAGGTTATATCAGTGGCCAGCATCAGCCTGCAGGTGTTAGCTGCCTCTTGACGCTGTGCAGGCAGGAAGGGACAAGCTGCTTTCAGCCACATGGAGCTGGTTGGGGGAATGGGAAAGGAGGAGAGAAAAAAGCTTTGCAAAGACATGGACCATGTCATCCCTTCCCTTGCCTGCTCCCCACACCTGGAAGTAGCTCCCATCTCTTTCCTGCCACACGGTGCTGAAAGGCTGCCAGCCCCATTCTGCTGTGACCCTTGGCAGGAATCTGGGGAGTGGGGGCACCTGACACTTTGTGTCCCCCTCCTCTCCCTGCATAGCTTGCCTTGGGGAGACGTGATGCCAGGTACTAGGAGAGGTGGGTCCATCCTGGGGGCCCAGCCAGCCATGGAGGACAGAGAGTGCCAGGCAGGTCGGTTCAGTTTAGTCAGTCAGCCCCTGTGTGGTAGAGGTGGGTAGGCATATATGCATGTGTGATGTCTCCCCATGTGTGTGGGGGTGCGGAGGTGTGATGTCACCCCTTCCTACTGTACATTCTTAAAGATAAGGTACATGAAAAGAATCCAACCACACGGTATTTCTTTTAATGGGCTCAGTCAGCTTGATGTTCATTTGAACATTTGAGCGAGTGACTGCCATTGAACGCACTTTATACAGGCAATTTTACCTGATGTCCTACATTCAGTATGGGGAAATGAAGTCACCGGTCTGTGTGTGGTTCTCCGTTCAGAGCCTTCTGATTCAGAAGAGAAAGAATTACCGCGCTGAAGGGAACACAATGAGATTACGATTTCCCTGTGGAATTAATTACCGTGAGTCTAAAGCGGTATTGAAACAAGCACGTCTCCATGTTGAAACATTCAGTATGTCATGGGAAATCCACGCTGACTCAAAACAGGACAATGGTAACATCTGGGCTCTACCCCTCCTTCTCAGCCGGCGGAAATCTAATTAATTAATGGTGACAGCACCTGTCCGTCTGGAGAATCTGCTGAATTCATAAACCCAATACAAAGAGTGAATGACTGGGGCTCCATGGTGAATTATGAGGACCAGGGAAGTCTTCCTATGAAACAGACATCGGGCGCAGAGGGAGATGCTGTTTATCTGTTACTGTGCCAGTCTCAGTGTGTAATTAAATACATTTTTCTGGCCCTCCCAATGCCTGCGATACCCATGCCAAGGTTTTGTAAGTTACACCAGGTGTCTGGCTACTGACAATTTGCCTTTATCAGTACATGAAAGGTACAAAAGTCTATTTCCTTGGCTCTAGTGATGATCTTGCTATGTGTGTAAAAATATATCACCGTCATCGTCGTCATCATCATGGTGGCTCACAGAGTTACCAGCCAAGATTGTGGTACTTGCTTTACAGACAATCCCTGCCCTAAAGGGCTTATGCTCAAAGTAGTCAAGACAGACACAGGACGGGAGAGGAGACAGGCACAAAGGGGAGAAGTGACTTGCCCAAGGTCACCCAGCAAATCAGTGTCAGAGCCAGGAATTCACTCCAGGCCTCTTGAGGCCCAGTTCAGTGCTCAAGTCAATGGGTCAGTAGTGGGCAACCTGTGGACCACTGGGGGCTTTATGTGAAGTCCTTGAGCCATTTTCTTACTGTTGCCCACACTGGAGTGCTGTGGTCTGCTAGTTTCCAGCCATGTAGTATTTTTTTGACTGTGAGAGACATGTGCTCCCTCTGCATCCAATCAAAGTGCTGCTATGCTTCAGTTAGCACACCTATTAAATTATAGATGTGCAAATACAGTGAGTAAAATTACCCTCTCCCAGGAGATGGTCTTGGTTATGGCAAAATTGCAGCCCACTGAGATGAAGATGAAGGAGGGCTACTCATGTGGCCTACTCACTCGCCTAGGTTGCCTATTTCTGCATCATACTGCCTCATATAGGGCCGTATGGTGCAATCCCTACTGCCCTGTTGAGTTCATAGGGTTGTGCTTGTGTGTGAGGCTTGCGGCACAGGAATAGTAATGATCTGATTAGTAAATCTGAGTCATTGTTTCTTCTTTTTACTGCTTTTGACAGAACAGAATGTTACTGCCTCCCCGAGGTGCTCTTAGCATGCCCATCACTGCATCCACGAGGCCTCACTACCTCTGTAGTGTCTTTCCTACCAACTGCATCTGAAAGCATGTTTCAAAGGCACTTAACGCCTGGCACCTGTGATTAATCACCCCACCTGGCTGTGGGAATTATGCAGCACTCTGCACTTGCCAAGTGCAGTACACATGCTAGCTGTTCAGTCTTACAGCAGAGCGCTGTAGGGATCAATGGGGAAACTGAGGCACCGGGTGATGCTGTGATGTGTCCAAGGCCGTGCAAGTCAATGCCAGGATGGGAATTAGGACTCAAGTGTTCCTGGTACCTAGCTCTGTGTTCAGGGCACTAAATAGATAGTGTTGCCTAGCACTCTTCACCCACAGAGCTCATGAGCAAGTAGCAAATTACTTCCTTGAAACTATGGGAGTTAGGGTCCTAAATACCTTTGTGGATCCCACCCTTAGCCCCACTGCCCCAGTTAGCCCATCTGTAAAAGAGGAAGAGTTGGTACCAAAAAAACCCCTGCATGATGCACCCCACATCAGAGCCTGAGTTGTGAAGGGGTGTTTCCATCTCAGTGGGCACCACCTTTGCTTGAAATGGATTAGCAGCTGGGGTGGGCCCTCTCAGGCCCTTCTGGGAGCTTGTCCCACACAGTTGCTACTCTCCTTTCATTTATCCAGTCATGGGCCCTCACTGATTTGCTTTCCTCTCATGCTCTTTCCTCTGCCTGGCCATCATCTCTCTGCTCTCCCCTCCGCTTGTGCTCTTCAGCCTTGGAGGGGTCTCTCTGCTCAGCCAGGATGATGCTTAGGATGTGTGGTCGGCCACTCATATCCGGGGGAGCTGGGATCCTGGCTGCCTTGTGTCTGTCTACTCCCTCTCCTGCAGATTTAGAAACACTCTTTACCGCTCAGCTGTAAAGAATATAAAGGGGATTCTCCACCCAGGCTGCTGGCTGCAGACCGGACCCTGTAGTGGTCCCTAGCTCCCTGGCTATGCCGCGTCTGGATTGCTCAGTACCATCAGATACCTCTGTGATTTACACCCAGGCAACTGCAAGGATGTGAAAGGGATTACATGGGAGGGCAATTCAGGCAGAATCCACCTCCTGGGGACTCCCTAAGTCCTGGCCTGTGATAGGCAGGCATGGAAAGGGCTGGGGATTTCATGACACAGTCTGAGCCAGCCAGCAGGAGTTTTCACTCTGTTTCCAGTTCTGCACAGCTTGTACTATAATTAGTGACCTACAATTCCCATTGTTCCTACCCCTGTTCCCACTGAATGTAATGGGAAAGTTCTTGTAAGCTCAGGATCAGGTCCTTAGTTTGCTGCTGCTTGGTTAATGGCTACCTAGGGAACTACACAGAGAGTATGTTTACACTGGAGCTGGGATTGTGCTTCCAGCGTGAGCAGCCAGCCCGGCACAAACTCTGCTTACGCTAGCTCACTAGCAATAGCAGGACAGCTGGGAGTAGAAGTGGCAGCGGCTCAGCTTGAAGCGCTGAGCAGAAACCTCTTACTTACAAACTTGGGCAGCTAACCCACGTTATCCCCTGCTAGGTCACGCTGGCTGAAGCAGGGCTAGTGCATGTCTGCCTGTCCATGCAATGTGCTCCCAGGTGCAGTGGAGACCAACCCTGAGATGCAATGGGATCACTTCTGTTAGCAGGTGGGGTGGGGTTGGGGGTAGCCCCCCATCAGTGCCCCAGGTGCGTGGTCTGGGGCAACCTCTTGGTGCCCCAGGCCTCATCCATCCCAACTCCACCGCCTTACCCCTTCCCACAGCAAGGTGGCCAGGAGATCGCTGGGAGCTGCTTGTGGCAGCAGTGGCAGCAGCAGGGGTTGCCTCGGCTGGCCCACTCACCATGCAGGTGGTGGGAGTGGCAGCTTGCTCTGCTCCACCACCCTCCCAGCCTGCTGCAGAGAAGTTAGACTCGGGGCCAGGAGGATGGGGGAGCAGAGTTCTGGTCCCACTTCCCACATAGTGAGTGCAGGGGGGAAGTGACACCCTGCTGCTGCTGCCGCCAGCTCCAGGTAATCCAAGGATGGGGCCGGCTCTGTCTATTAATGACCTAAATAGAAGATTACTCAGAAGGCAGTTGAGTTGTGAGAAATCAGATTGATTCCTGTGGGTGTCCCCCTGTGAAATGCTGGCCTCTTCCTTTGCTGTGTGTAAGTGGCTACACTGCGTTTGCATGGGCGCTCTCTCCAGGCCGGGAGCAGCAACGGGTGCTGAGCGCCTGGGAGAAGAGGAGGATCCCAGAGTCCAACAGCTTTAGTGATGCTGACACACAGGGCCTGCCTGGTCCCAGCCTGTGCCCAGCTTTGGTGCATTATTATTAACTCATCAAGGGCTGGGAGTGTAGCTTCTTGGTGTAGCGGTGCATGTGTGTGTGTGTGTGTGTGTGTTACTGGAACCCAGAGGCCAGGCCAAGGGGAGGTCACATGTTCAATGTCTTATTAATGTGTGTAGAACTGCAGTGCTGGGGAAAGGGACCCAGCCCTGAAAGCCAAAGGCTCCTGCATCTCCACAAATGATATGGACAGCAGCAGTACAAGTTTCACCCCCAACCCCCACCTAGGGTGACCATATTTCCCTATTCTGAATACAGGACATAGTAAAATTATTGGTTCTCCAGTGAGTTCAAGGGCAATTAATCAGAACTGTGCAGCTCAGACATTCAAATTAACACCGAATTGACTGTGCCCCTGTGACAAAGAAGCACCGCATAGCTGGAGTCTTTTATTTACCTCCTTATCTTTAAGGTTTGCACAGGGAGAGGGGACTCACCTGGACTCGCCTACATGTGTCTCACACAGGGACAGGGGAGACTGACTGACATAACCCAAACCATGCCTACCCCATGCTCTCCATCACTGGACACGAGCAGAGGAGTGAGTAGAGCAGGGAGGTGACATAGCTTCAGTGAGCCTGAGATTGGACACTGCAGCCTGTTTTAGGGGCCACACTTTAAAAAGAGGTTGAAAAGAGCCCAATGTTTTGGGCACTAAAGAAAAACACCTTGTGAGCTACTGAAAGGAGCCAGATCTGTTTAGCTTCTCAAAAGAAGGCTGAGAGGTGACTTCACTGAAGTGTCTGAGTGCCTGCCTGGAGAGAACATGTCGGGCATTAAAAGGGTTGTTTAAGGTCGCAGAGAAAGGGAGAACAAGCCCAGTGGCCAGAAGGTGAATACAGATAAATTCATACTAGAAATAAGGCACAAATATTTCATAGTGAGGATGATTCACCAGTGGAACAAACTACCACAGTAAGTGAGGTATTCTCTACTTCTTGCGGTCTTCTAATAAAGACTCGTTGCCCTTCTGGTGTGTGCTTGGGTGAGAACTTTGTTACTGTGATGTACGGGAGGGCTGGGAGATGGAAGGGTCAGATCTGATGCTCTAATGGCCCCTTCTGGCCTTCAAGTCTACTACTTAAAGAAAAAAATTGAGTGTGGTCTAGGGACATCCTCTGGGGCCTTATTGTGCAGTCAACTTGATCCCTAGACTCACTAAGTCATGCTGCCTATTTGATCTAAACAGATCCGGCTCCTTTCAATAGCTCACAAGAAGGTGTGTTTCTTTAGCTCTCAAAACACTGGCCTGTCATTAGGTGGGATGATCCAGGGAAAGCCATTCAAACCTCCAAAGAAGCTGGCCAGGCTCAGGACATCAGCCTTACAAGGGAGGAGTGGGTGTGGCAGTGACATTGCAAAGGCCTGTTTCAGGACCTCAGTGGTGGGGAGGTGCTGACCTCACAGAGGGACTCTGACGTCAGCTACATAGGCCAGAGGGGCAAGGTAGGGGCAACCCTAGCGGCTCCTGTGGCTGTGCAGCAGCAAGGCTGTTTCTCAAGGTTTCTCTTTGGGGACTGGGAGAGAATTAGGATTAATGTACGTGAGCATGAGGAGGAACCTCACTGGCATTTTCTCCTTCCCTAACTACCGATTTTGTAGTCCCTGATTAGAAGATAAGAGCCTCAGAGAGGTTTGGAATCTGTCCAGTCTGATCCACTTGGTACCAGCTGAATGCTAGGCATAGAGATGGCTAGATTAAGGTGATTTGATTTCCTGCCCAGGACTTTGTCCCAGAGAATCACTGAGGGCTTGGGAGTTTGTCCTTTAAGTTTCTCTTTTCCTCCTTCCCTCCCTCTTCTTCTTCTTCTCTTGCTTCTTTCCTCCCTTTTCCATTCCTCCCTTCCTCCACCAAGGAGTGAGGGGGGCTGTATCAGGGGGTTGGCTGTCACTGTGATGATGGGGCTGGAAAAGTGCTCAGAGACTGATCCCCTCCCATGGTGACTTGGGCCATCCTTTTGGACTTCTGCTGAGACCCCTCCGCCTCCCAGCTCTCAGTCTCAATGCTGCTTGGCCAAGGAGGTGGCTATTGACTCGGAAGACTCAGGTCCTTTTGTTCTCTTTCAAGGTCAAATAGGGAGCGTCATTTGACCATGCCTTTGATTGATGGTGCTGCTTCTCTGAAGTTACTGTGTTTGTGCAGTTCCTGATTTTCCTCTGATGCTCCAGTTCTTCTCTAATACTTGCTCAATAATGAGTATGAGCAATCGTTGGTCGGAAACTCATTTGAGAGAACTTTACTGTGAGCAGTCGGTGTATCCCAGGGGGCTACCTAGAGGGCAGGACATCAGCCTTGCAGGGGAGGGGTGCGTGTGGCAGTGACATCACAAAGGCCTGTTGCAGGATCTCAGCCCATTGGAGGATGGTGCTGCAGTGCTGACGGCGTCACAGAGGCAGGCAGGACAGAGGTGCAAGGCAGGGGCAACCTCAGAGACACCCATTATGGTTTTACGGGAGGCCACCCCAAAGAGGTGGATCTGGAATTGCTTCGGGACTGATCCCCTCTGGTGGTGACCTGTGTCATCTTTTTGGGAGACCTGCTGAGACCTCTGCATCTTGATGCTGATTGGCTCAGCAGGGGGCTACTGACAGGGCGGAGAAGTTTTCCCAATTTCTCACCTGTGACCCTTGACTGTCCCTTCCTTTGCAGGCCCTGCACAAGGACTGTCTGACCTCAGGGAGGCTGTGCTGGGGAACCTGCTGGCACAGTCCCCAGACACAGACAAGCTCCAATACCTCTTGGAAGTGAGAATAGTCAGCAGGGGCAGGGGGCAGTTTTACTTAGGGGTGGGGAGAACTGAAAAGGAGAAACTGGAAATACATTTTCTCGTTTGTCATCCTAGCCTGCACCCCAGTGGGCCATCCTTGGTCAGGGTAGTGCTCCATGCATAGTAGTAGTAGTAGTAGCATCCTTCAGTCCGCGTAGACTATGGAACGCGCCCTTCGTAGTTCCATTTGGGATCATCATTTGCAGCGTCGACTGTGACTGTGAAGGCCCACATGAGAGTGACAGTCCTTGCTGCATCTGTTGCATGTGTAATGGGTGTCTGGCAGGTCCTTACTGTGCTTTCTGTGCGCTCGCTTCTCCTCTGCTAGCTGTCTGATCCTCTTCTCACCCTTCTGAAGGCCCTTGTGTAGTTCCTGCCTCCATCTGCTGTGATTGTCTGCCAGCTCCTCCCAGCTGTCCGGCTCGATGTCTACCTCCCTGAGGTCCCTCTTGCAAACATCTTTGTAGCGCAACTGGGGGCATCCAGGAGGTCTTTTGCCAGAGGCTAGCTCACCATACAGGATGTCTTTTGGGATCCTTCCGTCATTCATCCTGTGGACTTGGCCAAGCCAGCGGAGCCGACGCTGCCTGAGGAGGGTGTGCATGGTTGGGATTCCAGCTTGCTCGAGGACGGTGGTGTTGGTAACTCTATCCTTCCATGATATTCCAAGGATGCGCCTGAGGCAGCGCACGTGGAAGACGTTCAGCCTCTTTTCCTGGCGGGCATACAGGGTCCAAGACTCGCTGCTGTAAAGGAGGGTGCTGAGGATGCAGGCTCTGTAGACTTGCATTTTGGTGTGGGCGTACAACTTGATGTTATCCCACACTCTCTCCCTGAGTCTGGACAGAGTTGTGGCTGCTTTTCTGATCCTCCTATTTAGCTCAGACTCCAACGATAGGGTGTCAGTGCTGGTGGACCCGAGGTAAACGATCTCGTGGACGACCTCTAATGTATAGTTCTCAGTGCTGATTGATGGAGGTTCAGCAACGTCCCGAGCAAGTACGTTTGTCTTCTTTAGAATGATGGAAAGCCTGAAGTCCTTGCATGCTTTGGAGAACCGATCCAGGAGTTTCTGAAGCTGGTCTTCTGTGTGTGACACTACAGCAGAGTCATCTGCGAACAGCATATCTCTGACGAGGACTTCCCGCACCTTAAATTTAGCTTTCAGCCTTGAAAGATTAAACAGTTTCCCGTCAGATCTTGTGTGCAAAAAGATGCCCTCTGTTGAAGATCCAAAGGCATGCTTCAGGAGGAGCATGAAGAAGATCCCGAACAATGTTGGAGCAAGGACGCATCCTTGTTTGACGCCGCTCCGGACGCTGAAAACATCCGATAACATGCCGTCATATTGGATGGTTCCTCTCATGTCTTCGTGGAAAGACTGGATCATTTTGAGTAACTGTGGTGGACGGCCTATCTTGTGGAGCAGTTTGAACAGTCCATCCCTGCTGACCAAGTTGAAGGCCTTGGTCAGGTCGATATGATATTTTCCCTAAGGCAGCTGCAGGAAAAGTGCAGGGAACAGCAAAGTCCACTGTGCATTGCATTCATCGACCTAACCAAGGCTTTTGACCTTGTTAGCAGAAATGGTCTTTTTCAAATTCTGGAAAAGATTGGCTGTCCCCCGACCCTGCTCAATATCATCAAGTCTTTCCACGAGGACATGAAGGGAGTCATTGTCTATGATGGATCCACCTCCAAAACTTTCAGTATCCACAGTGGAGTGAAGCAGGGTTGCGTTCTGGCCCCTACACTTTTTGGAATATTTTTTTCCATCCTGCTCAAATATGCCTTTGGTTCAGCCACAACAGGCATTTACCTTCACACGAGATCCGATGGCAAGCTCTTTCAGCTGTCTAGGCTAAAAGCAAGGACCAAAGTGCAAACAAGGTGCTTGGGAGACTTCCTCTTTGCAGATGATGCAGCTATTACAGCTCATACACAGGAGGAACTGCAGCACCTCGTGAATCGCTTTGCGGATCCCTGCAAAGAGTTCAGGCTTATCATCGATGTCAAGAAACCACAAGTGATGAGTCAGGACACTAACCATCTGCTTGCCATAAGCATCAACGATCACCAGCTGGAAGTTGCCCACGAGTTTGTTTACCTGGGCTCCACAATATCCGACAACCTCTCCCTTGAAAGCGAGATTAACAAACGTATCGGAATGGCTGCCACCACACTATCCAGGCTGACAAAGAGAGTATGGTCCAACAGGAAACTCACAGAGCACACCAAAGCACAAGTCTATAGAGCCTGCATACTGAGCACCCTCCTGTACAGCTGCAAAACTTGGATGCTGAGCTCCAAGTATGAAAAGAGGCTCAACTCATTTCATATGTGTTTCCTGAGATGCATCCTGGGAATCTCGTGGTGGGACAAGGTGACCAACAATACAGTGCTCGAACGAGCAGGGACTGCCACCATGCACACTTGGATCAAGCAGAGACGCCTGCGATGGCTAGGTCACATCTCCCGTATGCAGGACGGTCGCATACCTAAGGATTTGCTCTACGGTGAACTGGCAGCAGGGACCAGGCCAGTTGGAGGACCTCATCTCTGCTACAAAGATGTGTGCAAGTGCAACTTGAAGGCTGCTAACATCAGCACTGCCACCTGGGAGACACTCGCCACCGATCGATGCCTGTGGAAGCAACGGGTGAAAAAAGGACTGTCCCAGTATGAAGACAACCTCAGGCAACAAGCAGAAGAGAAAAGAACCCTGAGGAAGTCCCGCCCCCAGTCCATCTACCAGGGCTCAGTGTTCTCTTGTACCCTGTGCGGAAAAGACTGTCACTCAAGAATCGGACTTTACAGCCACACTAGACGCTGCTGTCGGTCCAGACCCAGGTGCAGCAACACACCATAGTCCTCTGGGACTGATGGATGCTTACGGAGACAAGGCCTATGTTCTGGTTTTCCTGGTGTATGCTCCCCTTCTGCAAAGCCTGGCTTGGTACCTGGACATCCACATCTTCAGTTCCCTGCACTAGCAGGTGGTGACTCCCCCTGCAGTCACATGCCAGGGCCCAGCTCTCATAGCATCACAGCAGACTGGAAGCAGTTTACACCCACATTACACAAATGTACATGAGGAGCAAACCTGGGGGGGGGACTTGGGCCCTTGTCTCCAGAAAAGCAGGCTGCTACCAGCATACTCTGTGTGAGCCCTGGTGCTGAGCTCACGGGCGCTGCTGGTTGCTTGACGAAGAGGGTGAAACATAGCATGGCGAAGGGTAAAGCTGCTCCTTTTAGAAAGACTTAGAGGGGGAGCTGTGTCAGTCTGTTCTGGTCGAACCTCTTTAATCCAGAACTCTGTTGTCCAGCAACATCTGTTATCTGACACAATTTTAGTTAGCTGGATAACCACCGGTCATGGGTGTGGCCAAGTTTCTCATGGTCCCATAAAGTTATTTACAGCCACCAGTCCTGGCTCTCAGTATTCTGTGCTGTAATTTACTCCTGAATGTCTTCCAAGAGCCCAGTAAGTAGTGGAAGTGTTGGTAATCTGCTAGACCTTCTGTGGTCTGGCAAATTCTCTCCTCAGGCATCCGTCAGGTCCTGAGGGTGCTGGACAAGAGAGGTTCAAACTGTAGCTTCACACATAACAAGCAGTCCTGTAGCACCTTAAAGACTAACAAGTCAGAACACATCTCCTTCCAAGAGTGACACACAGCCCTCTGAGTCATGGGATGTTTGCAGAGCTGCAAAGGGGAAGAGGTTTGCAGAGAATGACTGTCCTTTCCTGTCTGTGTTAATATAGAAGCAGTGCTGGAGCCAGGGACAATTACACTGATTGGGAAACATGCTCTGCTAATGAAGTGTAATCAGGCAGTGAGACAGCCTCCTAAGTGAGGGGGCCCTACCACACAGCTTAAGACAGGAGGACCATCCCTTGGGCTGAGCCTGAAGCTGAGAGGTCTGGACTAGATGGACCGCCCAGTAGCTGGTCCATTGCACATTTCTTACAGCACTTGGGTTTAAAAATACCCCTAGGTAGCATTGCAAACCCCAGTCCTATTCTCTCTATGCCTCAGCTCCTATCTGCAAAACAGGGCTAATAAGATATCCTTTCTCCCGCCACTCTGCCTATCTATATTGACTGTCAACTCCATGGGACAGGAACAGTTTCTGGCTGCCTGTGTAATCCACACACCTCCTGCATGCAGTGTAGAATGTTTCCTCTATTTTTTCCCCCATTCTTATGCAGAATAAATTTTGTTATGTGCGCAGAGGCACGTGTGGATATGCACCCCTGATAGAAACACATGCTTTGGGCTGTGGGCACTCTGCTAATCAGCTGGCTGGCATTTGAATCTGGCCACCTAAGTGCTCAGCTTACAGAGAACACTGGTGGTGTATTGTCCTATCTAGTGCCACTGAGACCACTCCAGCCAATCCATCCTCCAGGCAGACACCTTGTTCCTGCTCTGACTAGATTCCCTCAACAACGTCTTTCCCCACCCCAGTCGCACAAGCCTGTCCAACATTGTGCCCTCACCTGCTCCACCCCAGGCAAACCCCACTTCACCTGGCCTCTTGTCCCCACTCCAGCCTGGCCTTTGACCCCAGCTCTGGCCAGATGCTCAGCCACACCTCCACATGCCCTCCAAACTCAGACTACATGGCCGTTTCTACGCAGGCCACTTCCTTTGGAAGTGGCATGCTAATACAGGGAGCAAAAGATGCTAATGAGGCACGGATGCAAATTCCCCACGCCTCATTAGCATAAAGTCAAGTGATTTGGAGTCTGGAAGACGTTCTTCCGGACTCCAAAACGCTGTGTAGAAGTGCGGCCGCCAGCGGGGCTTCCGGAAGGACGTCCTGCTTCCAGAGGCCCCTTCTTCCCGAAAATTTTTGGGATGTCTTCCGGACTCCAAATCACATGACGTTATGCTAATGAGGCGTGGGGAATTTGCATCTGTGCCTCATTAGCATCTTTCGCTCCCTGTATTAGCATGCCACGTAGAAACGGCCTATGAGTAACTACCACACATTGCTGGTCTGGCTATGCCCCAGCCTTTAAGCAGTGCCCTGGTAGGGTCCCTTCAGTGGTCCCGACTCCAAGGTATCACAGCTTTCTCAAGGGGGTGAACCACTCCTGTAAGATTGAGTCATGGGGCTAGCACTCCAGTTTCTTACTGGGATCTCTGCCCAGTGAGTTTGACTTCTGTTCAGAGACCTCTGTTCCCTTGGGGGATCAATGCGTGTCAGCAAGTATCTGTTACGGCCCCCTGGAGCCCTTTCGGACTCAAGCAACGTTTTTTCCTCAGCTGGAATCCAGCAGCCTAGTGCCCTTCAGTTTGCCAGGAGAAAGTTCAAACCGTCCATGGCCAGGGAGGGCTCCCCCGGAGCGACTCTGCTGGAGAAACCCTCTGTTTCCATTCTCTGTCTCTGAGCATTTCTTCTTCTCCCAGGTAAATGACTGGAATGTGGGTCCGGTTCTCACCACCACCTCGCATCACCCACTCCCATCATCCTCCTGCTGTATGAGGGGCTCACTGGTTCATCCTGCCTGTAGCTTCCCATCCCCATTTGAAGTGTTCATGGCTGGGGTTGTCATTGTTGCTGTGGGTTCTTCCACTGAGATAGACTTGTTCTGGCCAGTGCTTAACAGCCCAACGGCGTCATAGAAGGTGAGAGCCATCGATCGATGGGTTAGTCCACACACTCACAAGACAGCCCATTCATAGCGCCCCAGACAGCTGTGTGACAAAAACCCCTCCTCTCCCGCTGTGCTCCAGGAACCGCATGTAAATCCTTCTGCACCCACTGGGTAGCAATACCAAAGTGATAGAGTCCGGAGAACTATAGACCGGTCAGCCTTACCTCAATCCCTGGGAAAATAATGGAGGAGAATCCTCAAGAAATCCATTTTGGAGCACTTGGAAGAGGGGAAAGTGATCAAAAGTAACCAACATGCATTTACCAGGGGCAAGTCCTGCCTGACCAATCTGATTAGCTTCTATGAAGAGGTAACAAGCTCTGTGGACATGGGGAAGTCAGTGGATGTGACATACCTTGACTTCAACAAAGCTCTTGATACGGCCTCCCACAACATTGTTGCCCATAAGCTGAGGAAATATGGATTGGATCCTTGAACTATAAGATGGATAGAAAGCTGGCTTGATGGTGAGGCCCAACGGGTACTGATCAATGGCTCAATATCTGGATGGCGGTCTGTTTCAAGCGGAGTGCCACAAGGCTCGGTTCTGGGGCCGGTGTTATTTAACATCTTTATTAATGACCTGGATGAAGGACTGGGTTGCACCCTCAGCAAGTTTGCGGATGACACAAAACTAGGGGGAGAGGTAGATATGTTAGAGAGTAGAGAGAGACTCCAAAGTGACCTGGATAAATTGGAAGATTGAGCCAAAAGAAATCTGATGCGGTTCAACAAGAAGTGTAGAGTCCTGCACCTGGGATGGAAGAATCCCAAGCATTGTTATAGGCTGGGGACTGACTGGCTCAGCAGCAGTACGATGGAAAGGGACCTAGGGGTTATGGTGGATGAAAGGCTGGATATGAGCAAACAGTGTGCCCTTGTAGCCAAGGCTAACAGCATAATAGGGAGCATTTTGAGCAGATCTAGAGAAGTAGTTGTTCCCCTCTATTCGGCGCTGGTGAGGCCACATCTGTAATATTGTGTTCAATTTTGGGTCCCCCAGTATAAAAAGGATGTGGATGTGCTGGAGCAGGTTCATCATAGGGCAACAAAAACGATTAAGGGGCTGAAGCACAAGACCTATGAGGAGAGGCTGAGGGATTTGGGTTTGTTTAGTCTACAGAAGAGAAGACTTAGAGGTGATTTAATAGCAGCCTTCAGCTTCCTGAAGGGGAGCTCTAAAGAGGAGGTTGAGAAACTGTTCTCAGTGGTGTCAGATGGCAGAACAAGGAGTAATGGTCTGAAGTTGAAGAGGAAAAGGTGTAGGTTGGATATTAGGAAAAACTGCTGCACGAGGAGGGTAGTGAAGCACTGGAATGTGTTGCCTAGAGAGGTGGTGGAGTCTCCATCCCTCAAGGTTTTTAAGTCCTGGCCTGACAAGGTCCTGGCCGGGATGGCTTAGTGGGGGTTGATCCTGCTTGAAGCAGGGGGCTGGACTAGATGACCTCCTGAGCTCCCTTTCAGCCCTATGAGATTCTATGAGTCACATAGGGATCTCATAACAATGGCATTTGTTTCCCACTAACAAAATGTGGGACCCTCAAGTGAAGTATTTCTTAAACTATGTTCTGTGGAATACTGAGGTTCTGTGAACAATTCACAGGTGTGCTGCAAGCATTAGGAAAAACCACTGATGGTCTATATTTTCTGTTATTAAAGCCAGATACAATGTGACTCCTTCATTGCTAGGAAGCATACTTAAATTACTTCATTTTTGGTTTTGCTGTATAGTTTGCTGTTTGTTCTTTTTTGTTGTTGTCTTTTGGTCTGACACTATTTTTAAAGAAAAATTTCATAGGTGTTCCGCATACAAATATTATTGTTTGGTGTTCTGTGGTCTCAAAAAGTTTAAGAAAACTGCTCTCATTACCTCCCCTCTTTGTGGATTGTTCTGATTTTGAACCCCTGGGAACTCACTTGTGCTGGGAGGACCATTGTTATGCCGAAATCAATGATTCTTCCCTCCCCAGGTGTTCCACAAGCCAGCTGGGAACTGGACAATGCAATGGCTGCATTAAAAGAAAATCAGCAGCCAGGGCCATAAAGAGACCCTGCATTGCTATTACATCCGGCAGCTCCCTGGCAAGCCACCTGCTTGCTAATTTACAGCTTTACTTTCCTGCTGTGCTCTATGTAAATCTCACAGTAATGCTCCAGACAGGTTCTGGATTCACAGCCCTGCACATAAATGCTTGGTTTAATTTACCACCCGGATACAGTCTGTGGGGGCCAGCATCTCTGCTCTACTGGTGTCCCGTCTACACCCTGGAAGGACCAGTTGAAGAACTGTTCTTGGGTTCCAAGGCTTGTGTTCAACTTCAGCTCTGCCTTTGAGTCACACACACTCTGGGCAAATGACTTTTCCTCCTTGACTCAGTTTCCCTGCTCTGTAAAATGGAAGCAATGAGGCATGTGCATCTCTTTGAAGTGCCAGGGAAATAAAGCTGAAGAACACCTTGCGTTAAGAAAAAGGAGTGTATGCCAGGCCCAGCCCAGCCATGACCTCCTGCTGAGAACTGACAACAAAGACGTCACTCGTGGTGGTAATGGCCTTTGTGATGTAGGCATTTGTCTGTGGGGAATGATTTGAGAGTTGTCATTCTTCTGCCAAAGGATTTTACTATGAAATTAGAAAGGGAGACATCTGAACTCGAATTCGTTTGCATATTTGACACATTTAGCCTTGGGCTTAACAGAAATCTCAATTATCTTATGCTTTACCAGGGCAACTTCCCCACCTTTGATATTCACAGGAATGGAACTCATCCTACTTCATTTACTTCTTCCACTGGTCCTATTAATGACAGGTGACTCCCTCCTTTTTCCCCCCTCCCATCTGCTACATAAACCCTGGATTCTTATTATCTACTCCACTCTGAAGAAGTGGGTCTTATCCACAGAAGCTCATGACTGAATGAATACATTTTTTAGTTTTTAAGATGCTACAGGACTGCTTGCTATTTAGCAACAGTAACAATTCCTTCTGTCCCTGATGACTGAGCACCCCACAATCCTCAACATCCTCATAACACTGTGAGACAGAGCGGGGCTGGTATCCCCATTCACCAGCTAGTGCACTGAGAGGCTAAGTGACTTATCCAAGGTCACACAGGAAACCTGTGGTAGAATAGGGAAGTGGATCCAGGATTCTCAGGGTCTGGGCCAGTGCCCCAAGTACTGTACGATCTTTGATCTCTTAGGCTATGTCTGTCCTGCAGAGCTATTTTGGGATACTATGCATCTATGAGATGTGCCCATTACTTTGAAATATTTTTGGAAATAATGGGTGTGCTATTTCAGTTTCCCTGTACCCCTTGTTGCAGGAAGAGTAAGGGAGGCTTTGAAATAGTGCAGTAGACAGCACCAAATCCCAAAATAGCCTAGTTTGAAATAAACTCAAAATGGGACGTGCAATTTGCATAGCACAATTTGCATATCTTATTTTGAGTTTAGGGTGCAGTGTAAACATAGGCTTAATGGGGCCAAAATGGGTCCATGCCCCAACTACTGGCTTATCTTTGCTCCTCAGTAGCACAAGACCACAAACTCTTACCTCACAGGGCCATGTAAGTCAGCAGCTGGTTAAATACCACCTGTCATGGCCATATCCAAACCAGTGACCTAAGTGTGATGTTGTGTTGCCAACAGCCTGAGCCCACCTGGGCTACTCTTTTATTTACGATCGTGTCCAAAGCTGACTGAAATCAATACCAGCCTTTCCACTGATTTCAACGGTCTTTGGGACAGGCCCTTGATGAGGGGAGTGCTTTGTCACAAGCCAGGTAGGAAGATGATAGCACCATTCGCTCAGCGGACAGCATCTCTGTGTAATCTCTGTTACCTCACGAACAGCCATAACCATAAAGGGCTTGGAGAGGAAAGAGCAGCCATTCCGCATGTTTACTGTAACCTCCAATGAAGTAACGCAGTGGAAAATCAGGTGGAAAATGAGGTTAATGATCGCATAGAAATGTGGGTTGCAATTCCCAGCACAGCCTAACTTGATTAAGGAGTAAGCCGTGGGGGACCAGAGCTGGTGCATTAGCAGAGTAAGATCGCGGGTTGAGAAGTTTAAGATCCCAGAGTCAGGAGGGTTTCTGTGAGGAAATTCAGAAGTCTGTCCCTTTCTTTGCTAACAGCCAAATTAAGGCGCCCAGCCTGGAGCAGGGGAAGTCTGCAGGGAATCCCTAGTGCACAAGCAGATGAGGCAGACGTTGTATGAGCGGAATACAATGGAGGCGAGGAGGCTGACCAGAAACACCCCAGGGACAGCCCCGATGGCAGGCCTGTCTGAGGAGTGAAACAAGACAATCCAGTAGACAGAGCACTAGATTGGGACAAGGGAGACCTGTGTCCTATTAGCTCTGCCACTGACCGAGTGCATGATCTTGGGCAAATCAATTTGCCTCAACTTTCCTTCCCACCTTTTGTAATTTAGATGGAAAGGCAGAGAGTACCGTGAATGTACAACACCTAGCACGGCAGGTTCCAGACTGCATGTGAGGGCTTTAGTTGCTCCTATAATGCAAATAAGTAATTATCTTGCCTGGAGTGGATGACATTTCAGCCTATTGAAGGCTCTTAATTATTCTGACTAATGCAAGATGTGTGCAATATGAATTAGTGCTTGTGAGGCAGTGGTGGTGCTTATGGGATGACTTCCACAGAGTCTATGGCCAGAAGGGACCAATCTGACCAGCTAGCATTACCTTCTGGCTAACACAGGCCCCAGCACTTGTCCAACATAACTCCTAGAGATCATTTAGAAAAAATCCAACCCTGATTTACCTATTGTCGATGTTCAGCATGTACCGTGACCAGTGTTCCCTCTAAGCTGTGCAGCCACTCAGGAGATATTCACATGCCACCCAGATGATGAACAGAGTGCCCACTGGTGCGCAGTGTTTCTATTGGTGGTGCAAATTCTCACAGGCTTCAGTACACATAAAAATTATTCCGCACACAAATGGAAAAGATTAGAGGGAACTTTGATCACGACCCTAGGTAAAATTTCCCCAGAGTTAATTACTCTTGCTGTTAAAAATTTCAATTTGCCTACTTTCCATTTCCAGCCATTGGATCATGGCTTTCTCTGCTAGACTGAACAGCCCAATACTAAATATCTGCTCTCTCTGGAAGTACTTGTAGACAGACCCTTCACCTGGAGAGGCTGAGGGATTTGGGTTCGTTTAGTTTACAGAAGAGAAGACTGAGGGGTGATTTAATAGCAGCCTTCGACTCCCTGAGGGGGAGCTTTAACGAGGATGAAGAGAAACTGTTCTCAGTGGTGTCAGATGGCAAAACAAGGAGTAATGCTGTGACGTTGAAGAGGGAGAGGTACAGGTTGGATATTAGGAAAAACTACTTCACCAGGAGGGTAGTGAAACATTGGAATGAGTTGCCTAGAGAGGTGGTGGAATCTCCATCCCTAGAGGTTTTTAAGTCCTGGCTTGACAAGGTCCTGGCTGGGATGACTTAGTTGGGGTTGATCCTGCTTGAAGCAGGGGGCTGGACTAGATGACCTCCTGAAGTCCCTTTCAGCCCTATGATGCTATGATTCTATGATGTCAACCTGCTCTTTGTTGTGCTATACAGAGAAACACAAGGAGCTCTGCTGCTGCAGGGTAGGTTTTCTAATTCTTTAATCATTCTTCTGGCTCTTCTCTGAATTTCCTCCACTTTATCAACATCCTTCCTGAACTGACACAGGATTCCAGCAGCAGTTGCGCCAGTCCCAAATACAGAGGTGAAATCACCTCTCCTCTCCTACTTCACGGTTCCTGTTGATGAATCCCAGGATCACATCACTTCTTTTGGCCACATCATCATTGTGTGAGCCTCTCCAACTGATTCTCCACTGCAACCTTCATATCTTTCCTGAGGGCATGTCTATACTTACAGGAAGATTGATGTTCCAGAGGCCCAATCTACCTGGGTTTGATTTAGCACATCTAGTAGAGACATGGTAAATCGAACATAGAGGACACTTCCACAGTCGCCAGAAGTAAGGGAATTCATGAGTTTCTCCAGCAGTGGGGCCACACTAGAAATTCTACTTAAGGTACAATTATCACAGCTGGAGTTGTGTATCTGAAGTCAAATCTCTTTTGTAGTGTAGACCTGCCCAGAGACACTGCTTGAAAACAGAGGCATCCAGGCTCACAGACCTGGGTGTTGCAGATCATTAAGTATAGGCTGGTCTACCAGAAAGGCAGAATGGGATCATATGCTCTACTTTGTCTGTATCTAATGGCATTCCCAATACATCATTCAGTATCTATCTGTACAGCACAGTTTGGGATGATTTTGGTAGTTGATTGATTCAGAAGTAGATCAAATTGCAGTGTAATATTTAGATAGTGGCTTCTTTGAATAGAAAGATTTAAAGAGGCTGAGCATTTTGAGAAACCCATGGCTATACAAGAACTTCAGCCTCCTCTTTCTCCCCTGTCCCACAGTAACTTGCACCCAGCAACAGAACTCTGATTGTTTGGCTCTGGAAAAGCACAGACCTCCTGTTTAGAATTATCAGAGAGGTAGCTGAGTTAGTCTGTCTCTCCAAAAACATGCCCAACTCATGCATCTGACGAAGCAGATCTTTGCACATGAAAGCTCATGTTCCAAAATATCCTTTAGTCTGTAAGGTGCCGCAGGACTTCTTGCTCTTCCTGTTGAGAACCTGTACTGGTTCTTTAAATCTGTAGACAGGAGACATCTGGGGAAGGTTTGAGGAACAATCTGCACAGTGAAATATAAAACAGATGGGAATGGTGGTTTTTAACTGGCTTGGAACAAGGTTCTTCATTCAGTGGCAAAAGAAAGCAGAAGAAAGCATTGCTCTCCACCTAGTCTCTGCCATCTAGCCATTTGAGTTGCGTTGTTACACCAGAGCAGAGACTAAGTGTATGTCTTCACTATGTGGAAGATTAACCTGGTCAAGGTCAATCTTCCAGGGTTCAATTCTGTGTGCCTAGTAGGGACGTGCAAAATTAAATTATCTGGGGTCAGCAGTCGATCCCTGAACTCTTCAATATCCTAGGAGCAAGGGAGGTTGACAGGAAAGATTCTCCCTTTGACCTCCCTCTGTGTGAACAGCCAGGTAAGTTGATTGCATATAAGTCAATTCTAGCTATGCAATTGCCCTAGCTAGATTTGCATATCTACAATTGACTTTAATGTCTAGTGTAGACCTGGCCTAAGATATAAACATAGATTGTTCTGATTTAGTCCTGTAGAGGGCAGTGGTACACGTACTTTGTGCTAGAGTCAGTACAGACTTCATTCTATATACAGTGAAGGGAAATACCATTTCTTCATTATTTCTATGACATACAATAGAATCCCAGTCACAAAAGGTGGATTCAAGAAAGCTGTTCCTTCTAAAGACAGCACAGCTGCAAATTAGGAAAGAGTTTGAACAAGCATTTGGGAAAGAACAGAAACCTTAAAGAAAGCCCACATAGTGTACGGGAAGGAAGAGATTTGCCTTGAATTGTTCTAAGGGTTGAGGTGCACCCTCAGTTCCCAGTGGTTTCAACAAAACTCCATCCTTGGGTCCTACAAACATCGGTGATCAACAATGCAGCATAATGTTCTGTGCTGAGAAGAGTGTGTCACTGCTTTCAACGATGACCAAATGAGTGACTACAAACAACCAAGCTGGAAAGAAAACATCCAATGGAATGGAAATTTTAGAGCAAAGCTTTTCTTAAACAAGTTTAAATCACACTCTGCTTGTCAGAGCCCCGCAATCCATAGGCATCTGCTTCATATCTACAGGTATCCACATCTGCTTTATATCCGCGGGTATCCCCATCCACGGATGACAACGTGGATATCAGCAGTTCATTTTTGTGGATTCAGAAGTGGATGTGACTATCGATTGTGTACCTGTGCAGGGCTCTGTAGATTGAAGAAGGAAGAGAGCCAAAGACATAAATCTGCATGACAGGCAAGTTCTAAAGTACAACTGAAGTCAGGCTGTGACTTAGAAGCAGACTCTGCTCGCAGAATCTGGCAAGAACAAGGCAGATATTGCAGAAATACGCATCCCTAAGAACCGCCATGCACAGGACAGGACATGCACACCAATACATTCTGAAAGAGTGGCACCAGAACACTTCGATACCAACACATCCCCCAAAGATAACAGGAACATACCACCCTCTCATAAGGAAAACAGGTCAATGGATAGAGCAGCAGCAGGTACAATGTGGTGGGCAGTAACTATTCCAGAGAGACAACATGTAACTTTTTTGCATTTGGGTATAAAAAGAAATCTCAGCGGGGTGTCTTTGGCTAGCCTCCAGAATAACAGAAGGTCCTGCCATTCACTGAGCTAGTCCATTGCATACATGTGTTAGCATACCTGTAACCAGTAAGCTAGGGCATTAGGACCATGCTTCATTCACCACAAACTCCAGCAAGTGCCTTCACTATGAACGGGTCTGTGGTTACAGGGCAGTTCAGTTGTAGTCTTCTGCGTCGACGACTTGCACAGAGCTGGGACAGCACTCGAGAGAACACACGTGCCCAGCCTAACATCTGATGACCTCGATGTTTGAGGCAGAGCATAGGTGCCTATGAATGCTAAGAGCTGGTAACTGGGGAAAATGAGCGCTGTTAGGTGGGTATGGCATGTAGTGCTCTGGGATACCAAAAGGGCCGGCCCTTAAAATGAGTAGTTGTGCTGGCCAGATGACTGGGCTGTTCTCTTTGAGATAGTAACAGCTAGCCAAGCCCTGGAAGAATGGACATGCTATCCATACTGCACAGTAGACAGGGCAGTAGAATGATACGTTCTATAATGGCCCATGCCCATCTGAGTCTACTGGAAGGAAATGTCTCCAACAGCCAGAGGGAAGAGGGCTCTGAGGTACTGCCGTGAAGTCTTTCCCACGTGGCTGCCTGAGGGGTGTTGCCTACCTGTTCACAGCAGGCACGCTGGAACAATTTGTACTGAGTGTGTGTGTGTGTGTGTGTGTGTGTGTGAGAGAGAGAGCCACTGAACCACATTGTAAACCCTATCAAAACAAAAAGCAGTCAAGTAGCACTTTAAAGACTAGCAAAATAGTTTATTAGGTGAGCTTTCATGGGACAGACCCACTTCTTCAGACCATAGCCAGACCAGAACAGACTCCTGTTCTGTAAACCCTGTTGTAAACCCTGGTTGTGATGGAAACCACTTCAAGCTGGGAGAGTGCAGCATTCCCCCCACCCCCCGCCTCCCCCGGTGCTCTTAGGTCCAATGTAATGGCTCAAGATTCAACTGATCTGGGTGCAGGAAGGACTCCCCACCCCCATCCCTGATCAGATTGGCAGACAGCCCCGGGGTTTTCGCCCTCTTCTGCCACAGGGGCACAGTAACTTGCTGGTGAATGGTGGATTTTTTAAAAAATGGAAGTCTTCAAATCACAGTAGAGGTTCAACTCTCTTACAGGAGCAGGTAGGTGAGGTTATGAGGCCTGTGATGCCCAGGTCAGAATAGATGGTGAAAAATGGCACTACACTAAAAGCAGAGATCCCTGCTGGCTGGAATGAATGACAAAGGCAGCAAGCAATGCTGCTGGCACTGGTTCTAAGTAAATATCCTCAGGTCCATATGCTAACTGGTCATGCTAGCTTGTTAAAGTACCTGGCCGTCCAACACAACGGTCCTTAATGGAACAACTGCCTCATGTCCTATATGTCGCTCTTGTGTAGTCAGATTGTAAATTCTTCATGGTAGGATCTTTCGTCGCTCTTTGCCTATAGAGCACAATACTATTGTCCCCTTATGGGCTGAATATTACTGCCTCTTAGTAACTGAAATGATCTCAGTCACTGTAGGCTAGTTCCTTATGGATTACTATTCGTGGTATGCTGAAAGTGCCAGGTCACAGCAGAGACACTCTGTATATGCTTCAGGGCAGAGCAGCCTCCCCATATCCATTCCCAGATGCGTGGGACTCGGAGGCACCCATTTACACAGCAGTGGCCATGCTGTTTAAATGAAATGCTCCACTGGCCAAATACACCGGTGAAACTTTATTGGGTGTTGCTGCAAATACCCAGAGAAGGCAGGAAAATAAAAAAGGATAGAATCCAGACGTAGGGGTGGGAGATAAAGCAGTTTCAATCTGAGAACCTGGCAAGCTAATACATGTAAGGAGTAAGTGGAGGTGGAGTGTGGGAGAGAAAGGGGAAAAATCCTCCCTATCACAGCACTGACAGCAAGAGAAATCCATAACCAGGAGAAAAGCACCAGGGGTAAGACTGGGCTGCAAGCAGGCCTGAGCTTGTTCTGCAATACAGTCATTAAAAACATAGAGCCAGTGTAATTTTGGGTTGCAGATGTGGCCCATGACAGACAGGGGACATAACAGTCCCATCTGACTGCCTTTGGAATACTGGCTTCCTTCTCCTCACACTCAGCTGTTGACAAAGCTGGAGGTTGCTCAAAGAAGAGCTGCAAAACTGAGTGTGTGTGTGGAAGGTTATAAATTGTTTAGGAAGGACAGACGGGGGAGAAAAGGAGGAGGAGTTGCACGCAATGTAAGGGAGCAGCATGATTGCTCAGAGCTCCAGTAAGAGGAAGGAGAAAATCCATTTGAGTGTCTTTGGGTTAAGCTTAGAGGTGGCAGTAACAGAGGTGATGTTGTAGTTGGTGTCTGTTACAGACCGCCAGATCAGGGAGAGGAGATAGATGAGGTTTTCTTCAGGCAGCTTAGTGAAGCTTCCAAATCACAGGCCCTGGTTCTCATGGGAGACTTTAATCATCCGGACAGTCGTTGGGAGACCAATACATCAGCACACAGACAATCCAGGAAGTTTTTGGAGAAAGTTGGGGATAACTTCTTGGTACAAGCGCTGAAGGAACTGACCAGGGGTCGTCCGCAACTTGACCTGCTGCTCACAAACAGGGAAGAACTAATAGAAGAAATAGAAGTGGGAGGGAACCTGGGCTGCAGAGACAATGAGATCGTAGATTTCATGATCCGGACAAAAGGAAGAAGGGTGAGCAGTAACATACAGACCCTTGATTTCAGAAGAGCAGACTTTGACTCCCTGAGAGAACGGATGAGCAGGATCCTTTGGGAAATGAAGATGAAGGGGAAAAGAGTTGAAGAGAACTGGCAGTATTTTAAAGAAGTCTTGCTAAAGGCACAGGAACAAACCATCCCACTGCATAGTAAGAAATGCAAACGTGGTAGGCAACCAGCTTGGCTTAATGGGGAAATCCTTAGTCAGTGTAAATTCAAAAAGGATGCATACAAGAAATGGAAAGGTGGACAGTTGACTAAGGAGGAGCATAAACATAAGGCTGGAGAATGCCGGGCGGTAATCAGGAAAGAAAAAGCACAATTGGAACTGCAGCTGGCAAGGAATGTGGAGAGTAACAAGAAGGGTTTCTACAGGCATGTGAACAATAAACAGGTTATCAGAGAAGGTGTGGGGCCATTACTGGATGAGGGAGGTAACCTACTGAGAGATGATGCAGGAAAAGCTGAAGTACTCAATGCTTTTTTTGCCTCAGTCTTCACGGACAAAGTCAACTTCCACATGACGGTCCTAGACAATGCAGTATGGGAAGGTGGAGGGCAGCCATCTGTGGGGAAGGAACAAGTTCTGAGCTATCTAATAAAATTAGATGTGCACAAGTCCATGGGTCTGGATTTAATGCACCGCAGAGTACTGAGGGAATTGGCAGAGGTCATTGCTGAACCTTTGGCCATAATCCTTGAACACTCTTGGAGATCAGGGGAGATACCGATGACTGGAAGAAGGCAAATGTAGTGCCCATCTTTAAAAAAGAAAAGAAGGACAATCCAGGGAACTGTAGACCCATCAGCCTTACCTCAGCCCCTCAGAAAATAATGGAGGGAATCCTCAAGGAATCTGTTTTGGAGCACTTGGAAGAGGGGAAAGTGATCAAAAGTAGCCAACATGGATTCACCGGGGCAAGTCCTGCCTGACCAATCTGATTAGCTTCTATGACAAGGTAACAGGCTCTGTGGACATGGGGAAGTCAGTGGATGCGATATACCTTGACTTCAGCAAGGCTTTTGATATGGACTCCCACAACATTCTTGTCCATAAGTTGAGGAAATATGGATTGGATCCTTGGACTATAAGATGGATAGAAAGCTGGCTTGATGGTCAGGCCCAACGGGTACTGGTCAGTGGCTCAATATCTGGATGGAGGTCTGTTTCAAGCGGGGGGCCACAAGGCTCGGTTCTGGGGCCGGTGTTATTCAACATCTTTATTAATGACCTGGATGAGGGACTGGATTGCACCCTCAGCAAGTTTGTGGATGACACAAATCTAGGGGTAGAGGTAGATATGTTGGAGAGTAGAGAGAGAATCCAGAGGGACCTGGATAAATTGGAGGACTGGGCCAAAAGAAATCTGATGCAGTTCAATAAGGAGAAGTGTAGAATCCTGCACCTGGGACAGAAGAATCCCAAGCATTGTTACAGGCTGAGGACCGACTGGCTCAGCAGCAGTACTACGGAAAGGGACCTAGGGGTTATGGTGGATGAAAGGCTGGATACGAGTAAACAGTGTGCCCTTGTAGCCAAGAAGGCTAATGGCATATTAGGGTTCATTAGGAGGAGCATTTTGAGCAGATCTAGAGAAGTAGTTATTCCTCTCTATTTGGCACTGGTGAGGCCACATGTGGAATAGTGTGTCCAGTTTTGGGCCCCCCAGTATAAAAAGGATGTGGATTTGCTGAAGCAGGTTCAGCAAAGGGCAACAAAAACAATTCAGGGTCTGGAGCACAAGACCTATGAGGAGAGGCTGAGGGATTTGAGCTTGTTTAGTTTACAGAAGAGAAGACTTAGAGGTGATTTAATAGCAGCCTTCAACTTCCTGAAGGGGAGCTCTAAAAAAAGTGCAAGAAACTGTTCTCAGTGGTGTCAAATGGCAGAACAAGGAGCAATGGTCTGAAGTTGAAGAGGGAGAGGCGTTAGTTAGATATTAGGAAAAACTACTTCACCAGGCGGGTGGTGAAGCATTGGAATGCGTTCCCTAGAGAGGTGGTGGATTCTCCATTCCTTGAGGTTTTTAAGTCCCGGCTGGACAAGGTCCTGGCTGGGATGACTTAGTGGGGGTTCATACTGACTGAAGCAGGGGGCTGGACTAGATGACCTCCTGAGGTCCCTTCCAGCCCTGTGAGTCTGTGTGGGGTGGGGGAGGACAAAGGACAGAAGAAACATCTGATGTCTGGCAGCTGCAAACACCATCAAACAACAAAGACAAAAAGGAGAAAAGGAAACTTTAGAGCTAATGTCCAGAAAGATTTCCCAACTTCCAGAGCTACTCAACTGTGGAGTAATTTCCCCCACGACATGGAGTAACAGCACAAAAAAACCTGGCAATGAAAATGTGCATTTAGCTGTTTATTTTGTTTGTTTCTGTGGGTTAGCAAGAAAGGGATCTTTGTAGATTCTCAGCAGCTAGCGTGCTTCTTAGGGATTTGTTTGCACTACTTAGATAGAATCTTTCACTCCCTTATCATTGTATAACCCTCAAAGTAAACAGCAGACTTCCTCTGAAGGACTCAAAAGCACGAGAAGGAAAAAACCCAACCCAGCAATGTTCCTATTTTTACTTACAGGCTTTTCTGCACCGTAGTGTCAGAGGACCATGGACATTAGCTGCATTTACTCTGCCAGGTCGTGCTGCATTTTACAGCTGGGACTTGCCTGCATTTTACAGCTAGGCAACTGGGCTACAGTGAATAAGAACTTGCTTCCACTAGACCCCTTTGAAGCAGTCCAGTATTGGACTGCTTTTTTGTTTTGATAGTATATAGACTATCATGGCTCTCTCTCTAGAGCCCTTTGGTTCCTCTTGCATTCTTGAAGAGCAGCCCCTAGGCATACCCAGCGTTGCTGTGTGGATTGCATGCATTCCAGATAGTGTTTAGAGTTGTTGAAAGTAGATCAAATCCAAAATCTAGGTTAGTCTCCACTGCTTTAGTGCAACATGGACTGAGGTCCTTGGCATAATTGTAATGGTAACAGAGAGGTAGCTGTGTTACTCTGTATTCTAACAACACAAAACTGCAGTCATGTAATGCTTTAAAGACTTACAAAGTGATTTTTTAGGTGATGAGCTTTTGTGGGATAGACCCACTTCATCTGAGGAAGTGAGTCTGTCCTATGAAAGCTCATCACTTAATAAATCATTTTGTTAGTCTTTAAAGTGCTATGTGACTGCAGCTTTGTGCTGTTAGGATTGCAATGGGCCAGCCATCTGGCCAGTCATTAAACACTCTTCCTTCTCACCTCACTCCTAATTTGCTCATTGGTGTCTTAATAGAGAGTTCTGAGCCAAAGTCTATTGAAGTCAATGAGTTGCTTCTGGAAGTTTTGGATCGGGCCCTGGAGCAGTAAATTCATTCACTCTGCAAGAATTCCACAGCTCAGTGTCCAAAGCCCCTTTCAAGCATTCCATCCTGCTCCAGCCCTGCCATACCACAAGGAAGCCGTTATCAGTAACCCTTCAGCAAGAGGGCCCAGTCACACAATAGGACTGGCTTGGGGCGTGGTTAAACTGAACATGAGAAAAACCACAACTCTGAACTACAGCTGAGAGGGAGACATGCAGAAGCTTGTGTTTTGTAACCATTTTCTCCCTCCAAGCAGTCTGCCACATCTGAGAAATAAATCCAGGAGGTGTTTGATCTCTCCCAAATTACTTTATTATATTGTGTAGAATCACAAAGCATTACAATGCTGCAGAGTCTAAAAATATATATTTTACACACACACACACACACACACACACACACTCAACCAGCCCTTCATAAGACTCATTTAGTTAGCGGCTACCATGAGATTACAAGAGCAAATCTTGCAGTCTTCAATTGGATTGTCACATTGGGTATGTCATCTACCACAGCGGTGCAAAGGCAGGAACTTTCACAGCCTGTATATTATCCCCCAAACATTTCATCTTCATACAGAACTATAAAATAAGAGTTTTAAAAATTAAGTTTTCTGCCAGCAGAAAGTCTCTTAAAAAGGCAAGATTCCAAGGGGAAAGAAAAAAACCAAACAAACCCCAGACAGTTCCTATTTGTTCATGGTTTCACTTCCGATTTTATAGAACCATATCCCATTTACGACAACACTCTTACCTTTGGCTGTATGAGAAGCATGTAGCTTTTTCTTCAAAGGCAAGCTGAGAATTTAAAAGGACAAGTGAAGCCTGGGTGAGGGGGGGAAGGAAGAGACTTAAAAGTGTTTGCTTTCAATGATAAGACACAGGACCAAGCCACTGGAGAATCAAATCAAAGACTGGCCTAGCTGGTGTTGGTCATCGTATAGCATCAGCTGGGAATCTGGCCCTTCCAAGACAATAACAGGCTTTGGATTTGTTCAAAGGCTTTCTACCACAGTGAGCTGGTTTGGAGAGTGTAATTTCAATTACCAATATACTGTAGCTGGGAAGATGTAGCTGTTTGTGGATTCCCTGGACACTGCAGTGGCTTTGATGCTGAATGCAAGCTGCTCCAGCGTGGGGGCTATAAGATTTTTTCACTCCTCCTCCAGCATATATTGGAATCTACTCAATGGTGATGTGTGCGACCCTCTTTATCTTTGCTCTTCCCTCCGGGTCATCTCCCTACCCCCCTTCTTGATGTTAGGGCATTTACCTCAGATTCCTGCAGTCTGCCAGCTCACTCCTTGCCTTTCCCGTTTTCTTCCTCGTTTACATCCACCTTACTGCCTGGCTATAGAATGGGACAGATGCTCATCTCTGTTACACTGATTCCAGTCAAACTCCACGCTCGCCCACAGGCACATTCGCATGGGTTTTTGTTAATCAGTGCAAACTCTTCAGTGGTCAAAGCAGTTCTGGTTTCAGCAGGGCTCATTGCTGTCTAGGTTAAACCTGCTTCTGACGGATTAAAGTTAAATTCCCCTACACCTGGTTTAAACTAAAATTAAGAGCATCCACTCAGCCTTTTGCATGGGCTCAACAAACTGGTCTTAAAAAGAAACTCATTCCTTTAGTGAAACTGTGCATGTAGACAAGCGTGTCAGCCAGTGCAGCTGAGAGCAGACGCTGTCTGTTCCGTTTCGCTCTGCCCTCCCCATGCCAAGCAGGAGTGGGCCAGATTCTGGCTTGGGGTAAGAAGATAACTCCACTGCTGGAGGAGTCACCTCCAGGCTGAGTCTCTCTGGAGAGCAGAGTCAAAATTCCCTGCTACATTCCCAGAGCCGAAGCTTGGTTTTCAGGTGGCATCTGCACCCCTCCCACCGCCGCCCGTTTGGTTGAGCTCTGCGTTTCACTCGCTCACCACAGTACTTGTGCATTGTTCCTTCCTCTCTGCCTGAAGCCTCTGCCTCTCCCAATTCCCTTTGCTCTAGATTTTCCTCCAAATTCAGCACACAGGCAATTGGGCCAAGCTGACTTCAAACTGCTCTGTCCTCTGGAGACCTTGATTTCCGCAGATTTCAGTTAGCTGCCAAGGATGAGAGAGCACTAGAAAGCAGCACTCCCCGAAAAAGGTTCCCTTCCAGACAGGTGGGTCTGCTATTACCCTTTTCTATTAACCAGTGGGTGTCGGCTCCATGCCAAAAGCTTGGGGCTGCTTTCTCCCCGCTCTCCCATTTTCTGGCTTGAAATGGCATTAAACAGCACAGCCAGAAAATGGGAGGTAAAGTGTGTGTATGTTGGAGGGGAAGAGAAGGAAATCTGCACGACACATCAAAACAAAAAAGCAGTCCAGCAGCACTTTAAAGACTAGTTATTAGCCTGGAGAAGTCTCAGTCCCATGGGCTTACCTCTTGGTTTGATAAGGTTGTCAGGCTAAGGAGTCTCATCAGCAGTCTTTAAATGCCCAAACAAATAAATCTCTCTCTGACAATTTGCTCAAGTAAACACTTGGAGGGTTCTGAAGTTCCATATACCCAGGTCTGGCTTGGCTGACTGCCAAATGGCACTCGCTTCACCTCTATCTAGCCTCTTTATGAGCCAAACACCAATGGAGGGAATGTTTAATGTAGTTTACAGGCCGTTCTCCCTTTTACAGCTCAATATCCTTTATCCTGCCGGAGCCCAGCTCCCAGCCAGCCTGACCTTCTCCCAGGCAGGCTCCTTTCAACTGCACGCACAGCATGCGGCAGCTGGGTCTGGGTTCAATCCTTCCAATGGCACAGCACCACATTGCAACCGTCTGTCTTTGACAGACAACCAAGTTAAACATCTGCCTCAAAAAGCCCCCAGGGTTTCCAGGGGAGGATCGAATGCAATCGTGTGCACCAAGGATCAGGCTGAGGTGGGGAGAAATGGCCCCCAGGTACCAAGTATTCATTGCACTTTTCATGCAAATAGCATGTAAGCCGTAGAAGCTCCCTGTCCTCAGGTTTGCTGAATACTTTTTCTTCCAACTGAAAGTGCATTAAATGAGGAGGGTGCTGCCAAGGAAGGCAACATTGGAAGGCACTTCTGGCAGGGGTGTGGGGGGTGAACAATGGCTAAAGCATGGACTTGTAAGCAAATGACTGCAGAGTTAACACATTTTGGTGCATGCTGTTGATGGGGCTAGCTTTGCTCCTGCAAGTAAACCTGGCCCAAATTGCATTTTCTCCCCACATATGCTGCCCTCTGTCAGAAATTCAAAACAATACCACCTGGTCCCCATTCAGAGCAAACACCACTGGTGGCTCCCATGCTTCAGGTATCACCTACCTATGCTTCCTGGACTAGGAGGCAGTAGCCAACCTGTGGCAGAAAACGGTGGCCAGCAATACAGAACTTAAAGACACACCATCAAGTATTGGCATATACAAACGTATAAATTATTAACAAAATTACATATGAAAGGCACGTGGCATCATGACAGTCCAGATAATTGTACAAACTCCCTCCATTACCCCCCAAACCCTTTCCCCTCTACTTTCATCATGAGACATAGGGGGCTGCCGCGACAGACCCATGGCTATCATGACAACTGAGAACCTCCTTTTTGGTCAGCCCCATTTGTCGGTGATACTGTCCTTCCTTCGTCACCTTAAGACATTGAACATTCTTCCCCAAGGTAATGCTTTTGATGGTAGGTAAGTATTTCAGCACAGTCTTTGGCAGGAAGGACACGCTTGTACTGGACAGGTTGAGCTCTTGCAAGCAACTCAGCCCAAAGACTACTTCGCCACTCAGTGATTTAAGGTTCGGGTTGCTGGATAAATCGAGTACCTGGAGATTGGGCAGTTCTATGAAGCTGTAAGGAGAGATCTCTCTAAAGCCCTGTAAGCCGCTGAGAGATAAATGTATTAAATCCATCAGTCCCACGAAGGCTCCTTTCTCAATCTTGGCTAGAGGGTTCCCATCCAGATTTAAGTACCGCAGAGGAATCCCTTGGAGATTTGGCACAGTCCTTAGTCTATTTCCAGACAGGTTTAAACTCTGGATATTGGGGATGCTTTTGTCATAATGTCGTGTGACTGTGCTTATCGTGTTGTTGGACAGATCCACATTAATGGGTTTCCCTTGACCTCTGGAAGCAAACACATCTAACTTTATATCCAGGAGGTTGTTATTGCTTAGATCTACGTCCCCCAGGGGTGAACTGGAGAAGCAATCATCTGGAAGGACTGCCAAAGAGTTATGACTCAGATCCAAGGATTCCAGATACCTGAGCTTGGAGAAAGTCATGGAAGAGATCTTAGCAATTTTATTGTAGCTCAGGTCCAGGCTCACCAAGGTGGTATAACCAGGGCCGGCGAGCACTGACTCATTGATGCTTTCCAGTTTGTTTGAAGACAGATCCAAATAGGAAGTATCCAGCGGGATAGGGACAGGAACAATGTGTGACCCTATTCCACTGCAGTCCACCTTGGTCAAGCTGAAGCTGTCAAAGAGACCAAAACTCTCCACTTCACAGTGGCATCCCGGGGAGCAGGTCTTGGTAGTACCCATGCAAGGAAAGAGAAGCAGCAGGTTGAGCCAGGTTGGTAGAGGCATCATTGAACCTGAAAGACAAGACGGGGAGAGAATTAAAAAGGTGTCTGAAACACCACAGAAAAAGTGACTCACCCTTAAAACTTTGCCAAAGATGGTTTAAACAATTTGAACTGCATAATCACATCACGAGTATCTCTCCAAATGCCAGTCAGATGTGCTTGTCGATACATGGCACAGTCACTCAATAGTGAAAGGATCTGACTGCATTAGCAGTCAGTATGTGCAAGTATGTACCGCCACTGGTGTTGGAACTGAAGCAGTGATGTGGAATACATGCTCCTAATGTATTGGATTGTCACACATTCAGATCACTGCAGGAGGGTAGCCAGGGGCATTTCCTAGACTAGATTTTTCCCTCTGAAGTTCCCTACTGTAACAGCTGTAGCGTATAGAGAGTGACTGCAGTCATTTGGACCATTCATCTAGATGGGTATTGAATGGAGTTGGACAACATGGCAATTAAGATACCACCAGTGCCTTGTTGACCGTAGGCCTATCAACTGCTACCCCCAGTGGGAGATTAAGGGGGAAAGACTCTCACTTAGGCCATATCTACATTACCCAAAAGATCAACCCTGAATTTCGCGCACGTGGTAGGAAAGCGCAAAATTGACCTATCGGGGTTGGCAGCTATCACAAGGAGTAAGGGAGGTTAACTGGAGAAATTCTTCCATCGACCTTCTGCAGTGAGGATGGCCAGGTAAGTAAATTGCAGATACGCTGATTCTATCTGCAATTGACTTACCTACCTAGTGTAGACATAGCTTTAGACCTGGTCCATGCAAGTGTAACAAAGCCAGCACAGGTTTAACCTCACTAGTTTAGTACCCTGAGGACTTGACCGGTGCCGATCAAGGCAATTTGCTGGGCCACGGGAGGTCAATACTGTCTAGCACATTACCACCACTTCTACTGCTTACTGAGCTCTTAGGCCACATCTGCACAGGCAGCTTCCATCGACACCAGTCACTGTCGACAGAAATCTCGACAGAACGAATCTGCACAACCACTTGCTCCGCCAGCAGAGAACTGCCAGACTGCACTGCCGCTGGTGATAGAGCAGCGGAATGACAGCTCTGCAAACATGGCTGCCTGGCAATGGGAAGCCCTTCCTGTTGACAGAACTGTCTACACGGTCACTCTGTCACAGACGTTACCCCTCAATGGGGAGAGGTATAACTCTACTGATTAAAGAGCCCACTTCTGTTGACAATCTCCAGTCAGATCACCTTAGTCATTGGGACGCTCCACGAGTTTTGTTGACAGAAGCCCTGTTCTGTCGACAGAAGGCGCCCATGTAGATGTGGCTTTAGAAGACATTTAGGCTGGGTCTACACAGAGCCGATCTCCCAGCAGCTCCATGCTAACGAGTAGCCTCACAATTGCAAATGGCTGCTCATTAGCATGGTCCCACGGCTCATTAGCATAGCTGCACAAGATCTTGCTCTCGGCAGAGTGGGATGCCGGTAGTAAAGAGGCCATGTGGACGCGCCTCTGCCGGCAAAAAGCCCCTCATGTAGCTCCATGTAGACCCAGACTTAAGGGTAAATTACAGCCAAACAACAGCACACAACACAGACAGCCAGGCTGTAAACAATCTTTATGGGAACATGAGAAAATTGGCCACACCCATCATGATTGGTCGTCTAACTAAAATCATGCTGGAATTGCCTGGAAGTGTGATCACTGCTCTGAAGCAAGATCTGTCCTAGCTGCATCTCCACCAATTTAAGATGAACCACCCACAAGGCTGCTCTCATATTATGGCTCAAACTCTGGGGGCTACTTTACACTGAAAGACTTTACATCCACATATCTGTTTCTCTCAGCATGTGAAAAATCCATACCCCAAGAGCCAAAGCTATGTCAGCCTAACCTCCAGTGGAGGCAGCTCTAGGGAGATAGAAGTCTTCCCTTAACCTAGCTACTACCTCTCATGGAGCTGGGTTAATTACAGCAACTGGAGAACCCCTCCCATCACCCCAGTGAGTGACTGCCCTGAAGCACTGCAGCTGTGTTGTAGTAGCATTGTAAGTGTAGTCACAGCCCAGAGCTTCAAGGCAATTTAAGAAGCTGTAGCTTAAGGTTTGTCTATGCTTACAAGGAGATCGACCCATTCAGGTTTGATCATCCCGAGTTTGATTTCATGTGTCTGGTAAAGGCATGTAAAAAAACCACTCTCTCTGGGGTCCTCAGTTGACCCCTGTACTGCTGCTCGCACGAGGAGTAAGGGAGATTGATGTGAGTAACGCTCCTGTCAACCTCCGAGGACAGAGAGATCAACAGATATGTTGATCCTAACGATGCAGTAACCATAGCTAGAACTGTACATCTGCAGTAAACTGAGCTCTAACGTAGACCAAGCCTCAGATGGAAACATTGGTATAGTCCACTGGTTGGGGAACTAGTCAAGAACTCGACAGACGTGGATTCCATGCCCTGATGTGCTTGAGATTTCCTATGTCACCTTGATAAGTCACTTAATTTTGCTGTACTGCAGTTCCCCATCTGGCACCGGGGGAAAATAGCACTTCCCAGGGATTAATTCCTTTTCCCACTCGTACTCCTGGCAAGCAGGGAAGTGCTCAGATACCATCTCAATGGTCTCGAACTTTCTCATGCCTAAAAATCACATTTTTGAATTTAAGGGCAACCCAGGATGCGGCCCGCCCCTTCCCCGAGGCCACGCCCCTTTTCAAAACGCTGCCCTGCGTGCTCTAGCCTCCTTTCTCCATTGCTCACTCCCCACAACACACTCACCGTCACTGGGCTGGGCAGGGGGTTGGGGTTCAGGAGCGAGTGCTGGCTCTGGGCTGGATGTGAGGGGTTTGAAGTATGGTGGGGGGCTCCAGGCTGAGCCTGGGGCAGGGGGTTGGGAGGGAGAGCTACAAGCTCTGGGAGGGAATCTGGGTGCAGAAAGGGGCAGTGTCGGGGCACAGGATGGCGGCTCTGGGAAGGGATTCAGGTCTGGGGCTTGTGGTGCAGGAGGGAGCGGCTCCACAAGGCTAAGGCACACTTTCTGCCTATGCGGTCCCACACCCCTCTCAAAAAGGGACCAAGCACCCCCGGGGGAGTCACATGGCTTGACCCACAGCTCCTTTCTACCAGCACTGCCCCCTCAGTTCCTGTTGGTCCTACTCCTGGCCAATAGGCTGGTGCTTGTAGGCAGGAGCAGTGCACTCAAACCCCTGCCCTGTCCACACATAGGGCCATGGTGGCATGGGGCTGGGGCAGGTAGGGAGCTTGCCTCAGCAGCAGCCCCACTCCACAGCCAGCCAGAGTGCGTGCCATGGTTCTGCCGGCAGCCCTCCCTTGGGGTTTCTGGTGAGCAGGAGAGAACAGTGTGGGTGGGTGTCATTGAGAGGAAGTGCCGAACCCTTGCTCTTTTCTGATCAGTGCAGGAGAAGTTGTGGTCACTGCACAGCCTGGCTTCCTGCTAAGGTGTCTACCACTCAGAGCATGGCCTGGGTTCAGGCTGCGGTTCAGCTTAGGAGAACCTGGACTGTACGAGGACAAGAACAGTCGTCATTCCAAAAGCTCGCCATGTTGATGCCCATGGACGCGTCCAAGGCAGACTGGCTCTGCTAGCTCTGCAGAGCCCTCAGGTCCACCTGTCTCTGCTTCGGAATCTGGCAGATTCACCCCCATCCACTGGATTTTCTGCCTTGGGAAAAATCCACCTGCAAAAAAATCCACAGCCTGGGAAAATAAAAGCCTCTGGGCCAAGCGCCCAACTGGCACACATTTGAGTTCTCACCCATCGGTTCCCCCACCAAACAGCCCTCAGGTAGTGGTCCATCTGGAGGAGGATTCCAGCCAGGGACCTACCAGTGGTGCCCTCCACGGCTCTTCCTCAGCTTCTCTTGGAAGAATCTTGCCATCTTCATAGCTGAAGGACAAAGTGAGCTCGGAGGCTCATCCCCGTTTCACAAGACTTGCCAGACCTTTCCATCACTTATCTTTTAACGGCTTCACCACAGAACGATAGATAGGTAGCTGCAGTAATGTGGTTTCCTGAGCAAGCTAATTAAAAGCTTTAGCTCCAGGCTCCTGGGTCGGGGGGTGGTCCTAAAATGTAACAGGCTGGCATCCCACCACTGTGAGGTGGTTACACTCCAGCAGTTAGAAGGGCTGATTATTCCTATTGTTCCTGCACGTCACTGCCTGGAATCACTAGTCCAGTGTTTCTCAACCTTTATTAAAAAAGGTACCACCCCTCCCCTTTAAAAAAAAAAACAAAAACACACGCAATAAGTACGTACCTCAAGTACTTGTAATTTTCAGACAGTTTTTTCTACCATTGCATCACATTTGTTCTACTGTATCAAAGCAAGATGTACTGCTGTGTAGTGTAACTAGTACGTTTAGTGTTCCAGAACTTTTGAAAACAGTTTTTGAATAACTAACTGCCTGACTATTACAGAGCAGCGGTTCTCAACTTTTCCAGGTAAGTTTAGCCTTTCAGGAGTCTGATGGGAGCACACAAGAGCAAAGTCTCACCTCACTTTTTAAAACTACTTGCTTCCAAAATCAGACCTTAAAATACATAAGTGTTGCAACACACTCGTACTGACAAATTGCTTGTCTTCTGATGTTTACCATAAAATTACAAACTAAATGAATTAGAATATAAAATATTGTATTTCAATCTGGGTGTGTAACACACAGAGCTATACAAACAAAAGTCATTGTAAAAATTTTGTTTGTACCAACTTCGATGATGCTTTTGCATGGAAGCCTGTTGTAAAACTAGGAAAACAGATGAGTTGATGTACCCCTGGAAGACCTCTGGGTACCCACAGGGGTACAGGTAACCTTGGTTGAGTCTATGCCAGCTCTCTTTATGCTTTTCCAAGGGGGATTTCAGGAGATCTGCACTAGAAACAGGTCCCCAAAAACAATGATCTCTCTATTACAGCTATTCTGCTCCAAAAGGTCGGATGCTAGTTGAGATAAAGGAAAAGCCTTGAAAAATATGTATGGTTACAGAAGTCTTTAAAGTGCTACTTGACTGCTTTTTGTTTTGATAATGTATTGTTACAGCCTTTCCTGGCTATTGTCACCTTTCTTCACTCTCTAATAAAACAATGCAATACCCTTGTGGCGATATCTTTGTCACTGGACCTTTGATCCTTTGCTTATTGCCTCCTGTTCAACTAGGAACGTTTGGCCAGGCATTTCCTAGCAGTTCACAGCTACTTCCATCTTCTCCCAGGTCGATTCCTCCCCCTGGGCAATGGGTCTTTGTTAATTCACAGAAGACACTGGGAGAGCCATTGTGAATTACTTGTCAATTTGCAAAATGCATTAAGAGAAGAAAGGAAGAAGCAGACAAAGTATGATCTAGCCAGGCATTTATTACTGCCTGTGTGGCAATGAGCCATCCAACAGGAGGGGGTAAGGGGGCAATTGCACAGGGACCCTGCCTTTCGAAGCCAAGCCTCTTTCAAGGCTGGGGGGGAGGGGGGGGAAGAGAGAAGAGGAGGGAGGGGCAGTGCCACAATGCGAACAGCACTAAAGACTAGTAACAAAGAGGAAGCCGTGCTAGTCTATACACTAGCAAAACAAAAAGCAGTCAAGTAGCACTTTAAAGACTAGCAAAATGGTTTATTAGGTGAGGTTTCGTGGGACAGACCTGAAAACCTGGTCTGAAGAAGTGGGTCTGTCCCACGAAACCTCACCTAATAAACCATTTTGCTAGTCTTTAAAGTGCTACTTGACTGCTTTTTGTTTTGATAGCACTAAAGACTGACTGCCCTAGGCCCCTCCTCTTTTACACTTGGCCCTTCCCCTTTGACTCTTGACCCGCCCCTTCTGGAGGTGTGGAGCTGGGGCCTCCCTCTCACCATGCGTCAAGGCTTGCAGTGGCTGGCGGCAGCAGCAGCCAAGAGGCTCCACTGTGCTCGACACTGTTCCCACAGAACAAGACAGTCCCTGCGCTACACCTCTTCTTGTCCAAGCATTTCTGAAGAATACTGATTATATGCAAGAGCAATAAGGTGTAGCCCATTTCTGTAACAATCCTGGCAGCATAGGCAAATGATCCCTTGTTACAGCATTGCACTATGTAAGGTTTGCTAGGAGGCGAGACCATTATTTGGGGATAAACTGCCAGTTTTACCTTCCCTAAGGTCTCTGGCAAACCAAGAAGTTTTACACTTTGTTTTCTGCAGCTATTGGTGATCTTGCCAAGCAAGTTCCATTTGCCTGTAGATTTAGTGGCACACTGCCCCACATGCAATGGGTGCGAGGGAGGCACTGACATTCGCATCACTGAAGGGATTTTACCGCACTAAAGCAGCGCTTCAGAAAAGTTAAATCTCTTTATCAATAGAGGTACACCCTTAGATACACATGGTGCATTGGAGACCTCTCTCCCATATTCCTATTCCTGCTCAGCTCATCAGTGGGAAAGAGCCTGTCTCCTTCTCCAAACCAGACCCAACTCCTGGGAACAAAACAAAAGAATCCCATTAACTGCAGCGGGAGCTGAATCAAACAGACCCCAGGACAACATGCTCCAGGTGACTTTTAAGACACTTGATGAAATCCTTAGCCCTACTGAAGGCAGGGACAGATCTTCCACTACAGCAGAACAGCCATACTGAATCAGATCAAAGGTCCATCTAGTCCAGTATTCTGTCTTCTGACAGTGGCCAATGCCACGGGCCCCAGAGGAATGAAAAGAACAGGGTATCATCAACTGATCCATTCCCTTTCATCCCTAGCTTCTGACAAACAGAGGCGAGGGACACCAACCTTCCCCATCCTGGCTAATAGCCACTGATAGACCTACCCTCTCTGAACTTCTCTCTCTCTCTCTCTCTCTTTTTTTTTTTTTTTAAATAAAATGCTATTAAAGTCCTGGTCCTGACAACATCCTCTGGCAAGGAGTTCCACAGGCTGACCGTGTGTTGTGTAAAGAAATACTTCCTTTTGTTTGGTTTAAACCAGCTACCTCTTAACTTCAATTGTTGACCCCTAGTTCTTGGGTTAAGGGTCTGTCCCATGAAAGATCACCACTTAATAAGTCATGCTGTTAGTCTTTAAAGTGCTACATCATGGCTAGTTTGTTTTGTTCCAATACAGACTAACATGGCTACCTCTTTATTAGCATTGAGCTTCAGTGGGGTGAGGATTCTAGGCCCTGAATGAAGTGAAGCTCCAGGGATGGCATGGGACCTACAGTGCTTTAAGTCAGTGGAGAATCAGGCCAGTGGCAGACTTCCATAACCAGAAGACCAATCTCTCCTACAGTTTGTGCATGGAAAGCCTCTTCTTTCTCCACTTCATGAGGGAAGGAGACAAATAAGAGGACCAAACAGGTGTTTCAGCTCCAACCTCCATGATGACTCATGACTCTTTATACAGCCCCGCCACCCGCAGGAAGCTGGAGCTAGCCAAGTGCGGCTACATCAATGTACAAGGCACAGCTGAGCAAAGCTATTTACATTACAATTACAGTTTCTTACCAGCCAAGGGAGCAATAACCTATATTGGCGCTGCTCTGCATTGCCTCTCCCTTGCTCATTGGGTCTCTTAATTGCCTTGCAAACAGGATGTACTTTACTCTCTAACGAGACTATTAGAAAAAGGCAAGGATTCCATTACAGAACAGCACGACACATTTAGAGTGGCATTGAGCTCATTTGCTGAAGTTTTGTTTGGCCTGGCTCCTATAGAAGCCAACAGGTTGCCGTCCAACCCAAAAAAAAGCCTTCATTGTTAGGCAGTTATATCCAGGTGTACTTGGTTTTTTATTCCACACAGGAGAAATCCATATTTCATTTTAAAGTGGGGCTGGGAGGGAAGAGAAGGAACGTGTACAGCGTGAATTGAATTCTCATCAAAATGCCTACCCTGCCAAATATCAGAGTGGTTGCCATTTTAATCTGTATCAGCCCCAGCAGGCAGAGCAGTGACTGATGTCCAAATGGTTTTGGCCCAAACTGAGTATAGGTTCTGTTCCAACTCCGTCACACTCCTCTGCCCCACGAATCTCAACATGAGCACGCCTGGATCACGGGGCAGGATGAGGGCCTGTACTTGCACTGGGTTTTCCCAACCTATTCTGCAATAGATAAATATTTTAAAAGTCACTGAGGGCAGAAAGCGCTGGGGAGGAATTACATAACAGAGCTTTGTTGCAAACCAGTGCAAACAAAATGACTTTTTTTTCTAATGCACAGTCTTACCTTGCAATCCAGGCTTCCCTCACCTTCCAAACTGGTAGGTAGACATGTGGGATTCGCAGTTGCTCCTTCTTGGACAGCACTACCACTTGGTGTGCTTCTAGCACAGCCACATGAGAAACCCGGACCTCTCAGGCCTCTGTGGTCCCTGCTAGCCAGCTGCATCTGGACTACACTTCCAGGAGCAGCAACTACCCTCAAGATGGTAATTTCACTTTGATGGATTTCTCAGATCTCTCCACAAGGGCAGTGTTGAAGCACACCGCATGCACATCACTATAGGCTGTGCTCTGTTGTAGGGATGGATCACCCCATTCTGCAGACTGGAAAACTGAGGTACAGAGTGGTTCAACTTCCCATTAGCTGACCACATGCTTAAACCCTGAGCTGATCTGGGCTGAAGTGACTGGTGGAGTTAGGATTTCTCAGTTCGCTGGTTCAACTGCAGGATTATGGACTTTTTAAACACTGGCCAAAAATGGCTTACTCAGGATGTCTGCCCCTGTAATTCAGACCTAGCCACTTACTTTCCTGGCAGGAACAGGGGTTTGGGAGGAGGCCTTATTTTTCTTTTTTTGGCATGATACTTCCACAGAAAGATCAGGATTTTGTCTAACTGCAAAGCCCTCACAACCAGCAGAAAGAGCACAGCCAAATAACCAGACACCAGGCTGGATCTACTGAGGTGGCAAGCTTAAAAATACACACACAAACACACACACACACACACAATTCTACTCCACAACCAAGCAAGCTGCACACAGATGTCAGTGAGAATAATCCCGCAGGCTGGGAAGAAAAGAGATTGCTTGTTATTTCTAAGGTGCCGAGTTAAAGTGGAGATGGGAGCCCCATCAGATAAATCAAGCCCCCCCATGAGGTAGTTTTAATTTAGTTCCTTTTGGGGCAGTAACAGCTTTTTTAAAGCTCTTTTTATTTTCTAAAAATGTGCTCATCATTCCCAAGCTTTAATGAGCTCCTGGGTTTCCTGTCTTGATTAATACGTCTACCTGCCTTTAGTTAGGCTATACAGCTATTGTTAATGTGCAATATTGCCACAGCTATTGCTTTCCAATAGGGGCCATTAAGAAACACTCTCTCTTGAAGCATCATTTGGGCTCAAAGAAATGTGCCAAAGCCAGCGCTGCAAGTTTCACACACCAGAGTGAACAGAGAGAGAAAGTGGCTTAAACTAGTTTAAAAGCAGAGACTGTTAAGCCCTTAAAGAAAAAAACAAAAGCAATGGTGAATCTTTGAAGAGGACAGAAACTTTGCACCTGCCTCTTGAAAAGGGCTTCCTCTCCAGGAATGGGAGGTGATACATCTCAGCAGAGGTGGAGTATTTACTCGTGTCAGTTCAACTGAAAGGTCAATCAAGCTTTTTCTTCTCACTCTTTCATAGCGATGATGATAGCCATCCCTAAAAGAAACTATCCAGGCGGCTGAAGACAGATGCTTGCTGGGCGTAGGAAGGAATGTATGTGAAAAAGACTTGTCAGAGAAGGAACTGGTTGTTAGCTTGGGGGAGATGGTGAAAAGGCCACTGATGATTTCACTGCTACTTGGGCTATGTCTACACTAGCCCAGAAGATCAACCTGCTCAAGTTCGATCTTCTGGGATTTGATTTCGCGTGTCTGGTGGGGATGTGCAAAATCGACCCATCATGGTTTGCAGTCGAGCCTGGTACTCCTCACTTCTTGAGGGAGGCTGATGGGAGAAACTCTCCCATCAACCTTCTTCAGTAAGGACAGTCAAGTAAGCAGAGTGCAGATACATCAATTCTAGCTACACGACTGCTGTAGCTAGGATTACAAGATTGCCTATCAGCAGTCAATTTACTTTGCCTAGTGTAGACATAGCCTTAGAGACAAGAAGCAGGTCCAATGATTTTAAAATATGGTCCTGACTAACCCTGCAGAGCCTTCAATGGACCCATTGCATTAAGGCCCCTTTGCATTGCTCCATCCTCAAAACAATGGCCCTTGGTAACCTCTGAAAGACCATTTTACCCTGGCAGGGCAGGTCTACACTGACTTGAAAGTCAATCCTAGATACACAATGCCAGTTAGGACAACTGCATAGCTGAAATCAACGTATCTAGGATTGACTCATGGGGGAACTCATTAACGTCCCTTACTCCTCGTGAGAAGTACCAGCAGGGATGGTTGCTGAGCCCTGATAGTTCGATTTAATGCATCCCCATAAGGCACACTAAATCAAACCCCAGAAAACAACAGTGACTGGGTCAATTTTTGGTAAGTTTAGCAGTACCCTCAATGTGCTGTAAAGGGGTCTTAGCATGAATGAGAACAGGACTAGTGGGGTTTCCCTGTGTAGGCCACAACAGACCAGTTCCCTATTATAAAACGTGCTGCTGTTACACAGCTCTGAGTATGGAGGAAGCCAAAAACCAGCACCATCCCCTTTCAACCTAATTATTCATTTGCTCAATGTGATTGGGAAAATAATGTAATCCCAGGGAACTCAACAGGGTTGCTCCAGATTTACACCACTGATAGTAAGAGGAAAATCCATCTCTGAACTCTGGAACTTTTAATAGAGCCATCTACTCAGATTCACTGTATCAGTCACCTCATCTGCGATAAGCCATTGGAGCTGGGTTTATCTGTGCAAAGTGCAGTGCAGCTTAGCTAGCAGATACCTCCCAAATTACAAAGTGGCGGGTGGGGGGAGGGAGAATGTGGGAGATTCTCTTTTGTCTAGTATTGTGCAGCTCCCTCCCTCTCTTGGTGCATCATAGTGGTGGGACAAAAGATCAGCACTTAGAACCCATGAAGTGTCTCTACCACTGGAGAGTTGCAGGAGACACAAATGGGAACTGAAATTGTCCTTAAAACCCCTTTGCTTTTCTCTCTGCTCGTGCCATGAATGAGAGTTAAACGCTGAGGCTGAAACACTCGTCTATGAATTATATTTGCCTTTAATGAGAGCTAATAAGGGATATAAAAAGCCACCCACTTTGCTGTCAGCCCCAAACATCACCATCATAAAGGGAGTTGTTAACAAGCAATTAACACAACAGCACATGGATGCCACATTGTCCGGCCATCCCAGACTAATCAACCTAAAATTGAAAGCGACACACACACACACACACACACTTCCTTGCCCTCCCTACAGGCAGTTCTGTTATGCTTGGGGGAAGAGTGAGTATTTAAGCAAAAGATGTCCCAGGTCAGCGTTCCCTGTAAGCTAAGCACTCAGGCAGGCACTCAGGAGAGATTCACTTGCTGCCTAGCAGACAAGCAGAGCCCGCACAGCGCCCTGAGCCAGCAGCATGTGTTTCCAGCAATGGTGCACATAACAGAATTTACTCCACACACAGATGGAAAAAAATTAGAGCGAAAATTGTCCCAGGCCAGTTTACCACCAGCCTTTTACTGCTATGTGCCCTGAGCAAGAGCCATCAGGATTTCAAAAGGGACTGTGCGTTTCCACCAGCAAAAGGCTATCCCCAAGACAAAATGTTAAGAGCAGATCTAGAGATGTTATTACTCCCCTCTACTCGGCACTGGTGAGGCCAAATCTGGAGTATTGCATCCAGTTCTGGGCCCCTCAATATAGAAAGGATGGGGATACCCTAAAACGGGTCCAGTGGAGGACAACCAAAGTGATCATGGGGCTGGAGCACATGACCTATGAGTAGAGGCTGAGGTGTTTGGGCTTCTTTAGTTTGCAGAAGAGAAGAGCGAGAGGCGATTTGATAGCAGCCTTCAGCTTCCTGAAGGGGGCTCTATAGAGGATGGAGAAGCTGACTCATGCCTCTGACGAAGCAGGTCTTTGCTCACGAAAGCTTATGCTCCAAAATATCTGTTAGTCTATAAGCTGCCGTAGGACTTCTTGTGGTTCTCAAAGACACAGACTAACACAGCTAACTCTCTGATACTTGTTCTACCATCCATCACTACTGAGAACAAGGAGCAATGATCTTAGGTTACAGCGGGGGAGGTCCAGGTTGGATATTAGGAAAAATTATTCCACTAGGAGGGTGGTGAAGCACTGGAATGGGTTAGCTAGAAAGGTGGTGGAATCTCCATCCCTAGCAGTTTTTAAGTTCCAGCTTGACAAACTCCTGGCTGGGATGATTTAGTTGGGTTGATTCTGCTTTAGGCAGGGGGCTGGATTTGACCTTCTGAGGTCTCCTCCAGCCCTAAGATTCTATGATAAAGTTTTGGAAGGACTATAAGCCACCCTGCTTCGAGACTTCAGCCAGTCTCTAATGATTTGGGGTTCAGAGATCATGCTAAGGACAGGCTAGCCAAGCATTTCTACCACAGGGCTTCTTCTGCCTTGCTATGAAACATGCATCACTGGCTATAGTTTTGCTCTGATCTAATCTCACTGCTCCTTTTAATGAAACATTTGCAAGGGATGAAACAAGCAGAACACAAGCAGGGCGCTGGGTCTATTTTGGGCAACTATCCTGATCCCAGCTATGGAAAGCTAGAATAGTCTGGGCAAGATAAGTGATCTGCCCTGGGACATATAGTGAGTCTGTGGCAGAGCCTGGAATTAAAAGCCAAGTCTCCTGAGTTCCAGTCAGGTGCCTTAGTGCAGGGTATGGGAAGGAGAGATAACTGGGTCTGTCAGGTTTTTAAACAAACTTGTTTAACTTTCCTGCTTCTCCAGCAGCTTTATACGGCTCTATTTAAACACCCTACGTGAGACTTCCCGCACCTGGCTACCCAAATGCACTCAGTCCCATGCAAATCCCTTGTTATGGCTGTACCTCTCCAGTTTCCAGAGACATGATATAATCTAGGTGGAATGTGTTCAGTTTTATAATGGGCCGTTTGTGTCTCAGAGCTGCAAGGCAAGCGGTGAATGTTACATGATGGGGAAACCCAACCGATGCTGCTATTGCACCATCTGCATTGGTGGAAACCTGTGAGTCAAGCATACAACACCACACCAACCTTTGGGCAGGAGCTGCTCAACTGGGTGGCCTCATGCAATGAAGCGAAGGGAAACCAAAGCATGAGCCTGTCACAACAGGATCCCACCACTGCTTTGGCCACTCACGTGAAGCCCACAGGACAGCTCTCAGGGTATAAAGCTAGAAGCCCATGAAAAAAAATAAGTGACAGAGAGCACACCAGTGGCCAAGAACTCAGACAGTGTCCTAGATTTAAGATATCGTTTAGCACCCCTCTGCACTAAGGAAAACTCCCACTGCCTCCCTGATCCAACCATTAACAGGGCTGACAGCCCTGATTACCTAACACAGCCTGAGGAGGGACCATGCTACAAGTCACAGGGCAGACATGGCGCTCATGTGCGCCTTGGGACCAGTGCTCCCTGTAAGCAGCTGCTCTGGAGGCATCTATTTGCCCTGATCCCTAAATGGCCCCCTCAAGGGCTGAACTCACTACCCTGGGTTTAAGCAGGCCAGTGCACAAACCACTGAGCTACCCCTCCCCAAATATAATATATGGAGATACACATCTCCTAGAACTGGAAGGGACCTCATGAGATCATGTAGTCTAGTCCCCTGCCCTCTTGGCAGGGCCAAGCATCGTCCCCGACATCTGTTTGAGAGCATCAAATGCCACCCTGCTGATTAGCTGAATGCCCACAGCTGGCAGCAAGTCTACTGGTAGTGCACATCTGCACATGCCCCAGTGTGCATAAAATTCATTCTGCACACAGATGGAAAAATGTAGAGTGAACATTGCTCAACACCATCCTCCTTCCTTCTCCAGCCTCTGACTACAGAGACAGGCTTTTGCTATACCAACAGATTGCACGTGAATGATCCTGGCTACCATCAGGCATTCCCTATGGCTCCTGCACCAAATGTCCAGGGTGGGGCTGGGGACTCTAGACCCATTCTCCCTCTTAAGAAGCAACCAATGGGACGAGAACATTGAAAGTTTCTGCTTCCTGGTGGCAGGAAGGCACAATTCATGAGTAAATTGGGTGCAGTCAATAACAACATTGGCAGCTTCATGTAGCTTTTCTCAAATGCCTTCCCCCTGCCAAAAAGGGGTGAACCGTCTGTTGAAGTGTAACACCAGGACAGCCTTTCTACCATAGCCTGTCCCACTGCCCCACCCAATGCAGCCACATCTGGAGTGCGGCAGGGCAGAGTTCAACAGCGCACCATAACAGTGTACGTTTTTAGGAGAGGGAGAGAAGAATGCCGTATCCAGCTGGAATGGCAGGTGACCTGAGGGAGGCAGAAAGGAATGAATCCTGGAATTCTGGCAAACTCATTCCTGTGTGGAGAATCCTCTGAGCTTGCAGAAGGTGCCATGAGCTCCTCAAGGGCTGCAGCATTAGGATGTGTCATTCAAAGGGCACCCTCCCCTTCCCCACCCCCAGGGCCTTGCTGGGACACTAATCCAGGGAGGTCAAGCCGAGAGAGAGGGAACGCAGCAGGACACAGCACTGCCCTTTTACTCACCAGCACCTCATCCTCCAGCACACAGGTGTCTGCCCAATGTCTCATTCCCTGCCAGAGATCGTGTTCTTCTGCACGTCCTCCTAACCCAGACCAGGAGCTGTCCCTTCCTCTCGTGCTTCGCGCTCCACAACAGAGAGAATACAACTCCACGCTCCTCTCTCCACAGGACTACCAGGACCAGATGAGGCTTTTGCTCTTGTTACAGAATAATCTTTGCACCTCTTAACTGCACAGGGCACTCAAAGCTCAGCTGCAGAGCCTCCACAGAGGAGAGCACAGCTCACTCCTGGCTGGTGTGGAAGTATAAGATGTGACATTGTACATAAAAGAGTTACATTGTAAAAAGAAATTAAATCACACTATGATACAACGTTACTTCTGAGCTCAAGAAGGGGAAGTTATGTTGATACTGTGTGTAGGAATGTAGGGTGGGTTTGGATGGAGCCAGGTGTGCCTGGGAAAGCAAAAACCAGAGCAGTAGGTGCTAGACAGTAATTAATTAAGGTAACCAGGGAGTCATTGGCAGGGGATTGCTAAGGGTGATACGGAAATGAAGGTACGTGACTGGTCTCAGGGACTATATGGGGTGGGTGTGTGTCTGGTTTTTTCCTTTGTCTATTAACTAGCCTTCTTGATCTGTATAAATTAAGAGACCTGAGCCCTGGGAGGGGACTCACTTTTCTAAATGTATTAGTAGAGCAGCTTTGCTAATAAACAGAGTTGTCTGACAAATTGTGAGTCTCGAGTCTAACTTTGACACTGGCATGGATAACAGCACAGCTGTCAACAAACGGGTCCTGAAAATTCTCCATGTGACTGTCCTGAGAACCAGTGCCAGCAAAACGCTACCTCTGCAGCAGGGCTAGTGCCTGGTGGGATACCAGTGAGACCACATCATTTGCTTGCTTGCACAGTCCGCCTATGCCCCCAACCCATGAGCTGCACTCAACAGCTACATCTACACGGGCAGCCTCTGTCGAAAGAGGTCACTGTCAACAAAGAAACCTTGGCAGTACCTCTGTGGACAGACCACGTCTACGCATAAAAGCGGCTCGAAAGAGCAAGCCTCTCTGTTGACAGAGAGCAGCCAGACTGCCTGGCCTCTCGACAGAACGGCTGAGCAGAAGCTCTGCACACGGCTACTCAGGGAACTGGAAGCCCTCTCTATCAACCGAATAGTCTACGTGTGCACTCTGTTGACCAAACACTGCCAGAGGCACCATAGCTGATTGTGGAGAGGCATAACACTGCCAGCTGAACAGCTAAGTTTTGGCGACACACTCTCGACAGAGCGCTTTAGCCACGTAGACGCTCGGCGAGTTTTGTCGACAACAGCCCAGTTTTGTTGACAGAGGCTGCCCACGTAGACGTAACCAACAGGTTAAAATTTCAATGGTATTTTTTTTGCCAATGAAGACGCAGCTAAAGCCAAAGACTCCTGGCTTACAAAGGTGCATCTGGTCCATTCCAACCAATCTGAAACAGCGAGAGGAAGGATGGCTCAGATGTTAGGGCACTTGAGAGACCTGGGCTTAAGTCCCTGCTCCTGGGCTTCCAGTGTGACCGTGGGCAACTCACTTAATCTTTGTGCCTCAGTTTCCGCCCCCCTGCACAACAGGGATAGCAGCACAGGAATATTAGGATAAATCCTTTAAAAAAAAAAAAACCCAACAAAGTTTGAGGTTCCCAGATATGACAGCACTTCAAGTCGTGTAAATACCAAAGGCGACATCTACACAGCCAGCTGGAGACAAGAGACTAGTGGGATGCCCTCTGCTGAGATGTGGACATAGGAGCTCACAAAACCTCTTGCTTTAAGGAAACCTCCCCCCTTGGATCCCAAATCACATTGCAAAGCAAGCAAGCAGCATAATTCCTGTTTTACAAGAGCCCTATGGCAAATACAGGCATCAACCTCTGCTCTCACGAGTGAATACTACACACTCCCACCCTGCTCCCACTGGCACGACCCCACCCTGCCAGCACGGTCCTGAATATGTGCCAGAACAGTGTTTCCTGCATTCTGGTCTCCCTATACCACTGTGTGCAACAGGGCACTGTTTGCCCCATTCCTTGTATAGGCAAGAGGGGATGAGAGGGAAGGAAGGACCCAGTGAGGTCCAGCACATAAGCACATGTATAGAGTTCAGCACAGGTTTTAAGTCCTGCTGACTTAAATGGGACCTGAGCACATTCTTCGGCACCCTTCTGAAACAGGGATGTTCCCACGAATTGGAGCCCAACCACCTGCGTTAGAAGTCATTTTTTAATTACCAAAGTAGCACCATTTCCTGGCGGCAATGTGGGCTGGCTGGCTGGCTGAAGTTCTCCTACCAGTTTAGCTGCACAATGGAAGGGCTAAGTGGTGGAAGCCTCATTACCCGGGACCCAGTCAACATAGACACAGTAGAGAGCAAATGCTTGACTGCCAGAGACAAGAGACTCAAGAGGAATTTTCCCATCTCAACTACTACGGCTGTATGCAGATCGAGAACAACATGTGAGCTCCCTCAAGAACCATCCACCCTCCCCCCTTGCTGCCTCTTGTCTGGAGAACTAGCTCTTTGGATCTGGGCATATTCTGTGATCGGGGCCCAGATGGGAGCTTTCAGGCCCTGCCTCAGCAGGGATAAGAAACATCTTTAAATGCAAACTCAGCATTCAGCTGCTTCCACTAAGATCCATTTCTGACCCAGCTGAATTCAGACCAGGTGGTAGCAGAGCCACATTTCACAATACGTGTTAGAACACTGAGTGTTGTAGTGCATTAGCAATCATGTTAGCAGAGATCCTGTTGAACAGTGGCCTTAGAGAGGGCTCCTCAAGCAGTCAGAAGGCCAGCGGAGTGCTGAGGACTGACACAGAACTATTTTGGGTGGTGACCCAGCAATTGAGAAGTCTGGACCCAGAGGGCTGAGGCCTGCAGATCCGTGCCCCAAAGACCTAACCGCTGTACTGACTAGCCAGCATTTCCACAACAGGAATGAATCAAAGATCATTCACCTGTGTGTCATCAGTCCTGTCTTGCTAACAACTCATGAGATGCTCCTTGAGCTGAAGCAGCAGGGGGCTGTGCTTCTTTCAGCAGGTGTCCTATATTCTCTATTGCTAAGTCTGGAAGGACCACACTGTGCTGAATAGTGACAGCCATGAAGTTCCTAGATAGGCCATGCCTAATAACACCACCGTAACAAATGCATGGCTATCCGGTGCACATGTAGCATGCTTTAAAGAGCACTTTTTCCATTGTTAGCTATGCATTCTCTCCCTGCCTAAACACAGAAGGCTCCTGTGTCTGAAGGCCAGCAGCTAAGAGAGACGGAAAGGAGAAGAATCCGTTAGAGATGCCCATGCAATAGAGGATAAAAGGGGGAAGGAACAAGAACCCACAAGTGTCACACCCAGTATTACACAGCCACGTTCCTGGCCCAACAGTCAGCTAGGCTGCTTCAATTAATCACTGCCCTACCCATCAGATTTCAGCCTGGCGTGAATGGCATTGGGAGAAAGTCCTGTAATAATAAAGGGCATTCAACTTTGAATTTTCAAGGAGCCCTGGTTTTGCTTCTCTGCCTTTCATTGTCACCATACTAAAGGAAAACCCTCTAGAGAGCATGTAGTAAGAGGAGGCAGCTTCCATTCAAGAAAATGAACCAGCACCACATAAATGTCAATTTGGCTTTCAGCTGCTTTTGTTTTTTCACTCTGATACATTGGTCTGGGTGACCAAGGTTTAAAATAAAAATTGCTGGTTGGGCCAAGGTTTATCTTCTCCTCCAAATCTTGGTCCAGTTTTTTTTTGTAATTTGCCTGCCAAAAGGCCAGCTCTGGGAAGTAGGACACAGAACACCTCTGTTCTGCGCTGATTTCGGACTCGTCCCCAGCGGGCAGGAACTCATGCGGTCAGTAAGGCTGGTGTAAAAGGGATTATTGTCTTATACAAGGAGACACCCATCCCCACCCCCTTTGCTTCCCCCCTCCCCTTCCCAAACAGCTGACTAGCAAGGAGGAGGGAGAGGAGCCTGACAGAGGAAAGGGAACAGTTAGGGATAGAGTGAAAACTCTAAACCTCCCACTCAAATCTCATGCCAAGTTTCTCACACTGCATGGAGATGTGCTTCACTCCTACCATGCAGGCACTGCTGCAAGTTACCCTCCTCTTTTTAAAGCCTTCTTTGGGGGGCTGCCTGCTTCCCAAGATGCCTTTGTTGCTTCCCCAATTACTCAGCACTGGCTAATTCTCTGCATCCCCCAGCTCTGGCCATCCTAGGTCTGGGCAAGAGCTTAAGCCACTGCAGCTGGAGCAGGCTAGAGGACCCTTCCTGTCTCTCCCCCATCACATCAACACCTTCTCAGGATTTCATCAGTGACCACCCTTCCGCCCACTCCACACTTCTTCTCTTCCTCATCAGCCTCTGTCCCTCTTTCTCCAGGCTTCTAGACTGGAACGCTTACATTCATTCAGCAACCCAGGCATGCTTACGTTCATTCACCAACACCAGTCTGCACACTTAACACCATTATGCCCTGCTGCCCAATGCGCTTTGTTAAGTCTGCCAGGAATCAGGAGATATCGTTTGCAAGGAGGGTGCTGTACATATACCAGTGTACAGCAGACCCCTGATTTAAGTAACTCCTGACATAAGTCAAACTTCCCACGCCAGGTGGGGGGAGCCAGGGAATGGAGGAGGGCAAGAGTCCTGGTCAATTTCCCAGCTCCAGCTAGTGCAAGGGAGCTGGACACCAGGCAGCAGCCTGGCTCCTCGCTCCCCTCTGCTGGCCAAGCCAGAAAACTGACCAGTATGTTGGTGGTCTTTTTCTTGGCTCCCCGCCACTCTGGGAGCCAGGCGCAGCTTCTCCTTGGCTTCTCCCAGCTGGGGGAAGCAGAGGAGAAGCCACACCACTGCAACCGCCTGGCTTCCTGTGGGAGCTGGGCGGGGGCAGACAGCTGCAGAGCAACTCTGAGTTGCACTTAACTCGCATTAATGCAAGTTAAGTGCAACAAAGGTTTGGGGGTTTACTGTACATTATATAGGCCTGACAACATAACTGGAACTTAATATCACCACAGATGCGCCTCTCTCACTCATACACACTCTGCCCATTTCTCAATCCCTCTCCCAGGCATGCATGCACTTGCTCGCTTGCGCGTGTGCGCACACACACACACACACGCCCCTCCCCCCCCCCAAGCTATCACATCCAACAGGACACAACAAAAGAGTCAGGAATTCTTAAGGGGTCTTTGGGTTAAGGCAGTAACTCAGGAAATGTGGCTTCAATTCCTGGTTCTGCCACTGACTCGCTGTACAACTTTGGGCAAGATACTTGATCTGTACGTTGGTTCCTTGCACTCCTAGCTGTAAACACTGGGATAATGATGCCTTCTTTGTCTGCTGCATCTGAGCTCTTCAGGGCTCGGATTGTTCCTGCTTGTGTAGCTGTGCAGTACTCAGCAGTACAGGGCATGTGTTCACGCCAGGCTAGATCAGGGTCAGCAACCTTTCTGAGGCAGAGGGCTGAAATTCGACCTTTTGATCTCTTTATACAGTTCTAGTGCAGGTGACACTTTTTAAAGTCACATAGTCCTACTTAGAGGATCATCATTCATAAATAAAGATGCAGAACTTTACTGTTTAGGTGGTGGTTGGTAGCATTAGCTGGTCTTCAGTTAATCCACAGGTGGCCTGGCTTTGAGCAAGCTGCCAGCTGCATGGAGGAGCAGGGGTGTGGGGCTGAGCTCCTGCCTCATGTGCAGATCTAAACAGGCTCACGTGCCACTCTTAGCACTTGTGCTGGGCAGTTTGAGTCCTGGGCTATATCCATGGGCAGCAATCTTTCCAATGGGAGTTGATTTACCATGTCTACTATAGACATGATAAATTGACTGCCAAGCACTCTCCCACAGATCTGGGTTTTCCATCAGAATATGAAGAGTGTGAAGACACTGCGGTAAGCGGACCTAAGTACCTTCACTTTGACATAGCTGAGGTTACATGACTTAAGTCTCCAGCCAGCAGTAGCATCAACAAGGCTACAGAGTCCTTGGCAGAAGTCAGAGCTCCATGTGCTAGTGTAATATAAATAAATGACAGCAATGTTGGAGGTTAAGACCAAACTAATTCTTATGAAGCTAGGGTTCTCACCACACCCTTGGACAGTGAGGTGAAGGAAGACAAGGTTGCATTGCAAACCCTTGGAAAGATCTTTTAACTGCCAGGCCCTCTCCAGTCACATTCGAGTGGGACAAGACAGTGTTGCTGGCAGAATCAGACAGCATGTTTAGAAGACTGCATAGCTAAGTGCAGTGTTTGCTCACATCTTCTACCCAGGTATTTTAAGTGCTCGCCCCCACTGTTTGATCTGAAGCATCTTGAAATACTAGTGTTGGTTCTACAGCAATACCTCCTGTTCCATGATTTAAATGTAAGCAGACTGCTGTGTATAGTGCAAGAGCAGTATTCAGAAAGACGAGCTTTCTAACAGTAACAGAGAGGAAGCCGTGCTAGTCTGTACACTATCAAAACAAAAAGCAGTCAAGTAGCACTCTAAAGACTAGCAAAATACTTTATTAGGTGAGCTTTCGTGGGACAGACCCACTTCCACAGAAGTGGGTCTGTCCCACAAAAGCTACCTAATAAACTATGTTGCTGGTCTTTAAAGTGCTACTTGAGCTTTCTAATGTAACTTGAGTGAATGCAGTATACAGGGTAGCAGCATCTGATTTCTTATAGCTGGGCAAACTTTTCATCTCAAGAACTCAAGCTGGTTCCCTCCTCCCCAGCATACTGACAAACCATAAGTCTGTCTGTACTTGTATCATTGGAGAAGTTACAAGGCTCATTTCTTCTTGCAACAGTGGTTCTCAGCTCCACTGGCTGACATTCAGGTTCATTAGGATTTTGTGCCACATGCTAAGAGCAACATGAACCAGCAGTTGTGGGAGGGGTGTACCCTGGACTTCTCCCATGTGAAGGGCAATCGTATACATTTGGCAGTCTCACCCAGAGGCCACCACCTCTAGTTTCCTACAGTGCACACAATCAAGTTCTCAGGTCACGATTTTCCAACTCAAGCCAGGAGGACAGAGCGTATACGGGCATGTTGTTCACAATCAACTGACGTGTGCTGCGGTCTAAAACATTCCTCACCATACCATGAGCTACTGACTAAGGCATTACTAACAAAAGATGCATGAACCTCTTGACTGGTGCAAAGTTAACAGGGTGTGTACCTTATCTAAACCCCCATAACTCTCCTCTTCTCCCAAAAGGCAAATCCTCTACTACTGTCCCCCTCTTCCCCTCTTCAGCTTAACCCCATGAAGAGAGGCTGCAAATCCTGGGATCTGAGGATAGACCATGAGCAACATTCCCTCCATTCTCTTCCAGACACATGTGGATTTTTCCCATCTACGTGAGGAATATTTTTTTTTACGTGCACCATCAACAGAAACACACTCTGCTGGCGGTGGGCTCCGCTAATCAGCTGGATTGCACTGAATTTCTCCTGAGTGGCAGCACCAGCCTACAGCTCACAAGAAACACTGCCCAGGAGACCCACCTTCTCCTTTGCTGTGGCTGCATTTTCCACCCCCCCAGGCGTTTGCATGTCCGGGCAGATCCAGACAGATATTGACTAGGCAGTAACCTCTTAACCTGGGTTTTCCCCTGCCGCTCCTTTGTCCCCTCCTCCCTCGGCTCCAGCCGGCTCACTCAGAGCGCGGCTCTGCAAAAGTCCCGTTAAAAAACGTGTCTGCGGGGCAGCAGCGAGCGCGGCCAGGCAGCTTGCTCGGTACCCCCGCCCCATCCGCTGCCGGGGGGGGGGGGGGGGACGGGGACTGGAAACGACTAGGAGGGGGTGGGGGGACGGCCCAGGGACCGTGCGTGAAATCAAAGCCCCAAACCGGGCAGTTGGGGGCGGGCACCGACTCCAGCGGCTGCTCAGATTACGTGCAACCGTGGCAATTTCAACTGCTCGTCCCCCTTCGCGCGGGCAGCGCGGGGCCGGGGCCCCCAGCCCGGGCGAGGCGCGCGCGCCCCGGGCAAAGGCGAAAGCCGCCACGCTCTGCCCCAGCCCCTGGCTGCGAGCTCCCCCGAGTCTTTGCAGCCCGCCCGCGCCCAGCCCCGCGCAGCGCAGCCCCAGGGAAGGGAGCCGGGCCGGGCTGGGGCCCCAGCTGCCGGGCGGACTTCGCCTTCTCGCAGCGCGGCCCGGCCCCAGCCGCGCTCTCCCCGGCAGGCGCCGCCTGCAAGGAGCCGGCCCCCCACACTCACCTCCGGCGGCAGCAACACCTGGCTGCCGACTGGAGCCCGCGCCGGCCGCTCGCTCGCTCCCCGGCCCCCGCCTCCTCCGGCGCCCGCTCCGGGGAGCGTCGCAAAAGTGCAGCCAGCGGCCCCAGCGCACCCAGATCTGGGCACCAGGGAGCGTCCTCCGCGCCCGAGGCTCGGCCCCGACTCCCGCGGGCTTTTAGGGCTGGGGGCGGGGCCAGGCGGGCGGGGCTCTCAGCAGAGGGCCGCACGCGCGGGAACATCTGGCCGGCGGGCGGAGGCAGGGAGGGGGAGGGGGCCGCTGGCTCCGAGTTGTGCAACTTCAGCTCCTGCCGCAGGACGAGCGGGAGGCGTCGCCAGCCGGGCCGCCTGTGGCCCTTTCCCCCCTGTGGGGAAAGCCGAGGGGTTAGCCAGGCCCGCGCTCGGCGCTTTAGCATCCCAGCCCATCACCCCGCCCCCACTCCAGCCTCCCCGGGGACGCCCATGGCCCTTTGTCCCAACACCCCATCCTGGGCGCTCGCTGGCGCGCGTGGTGCACGGAGTTACGCCTGCTAAGCAGAGCAGAGCAGAGCAGTCCTGCGGCACTTTGAAGACTAACAAAATGATTTATTTGGCGATGAGCTTTTGTGGGACAGACCCACTTCAGATCAATTTCATTTCTAATACAGACTGACATCTGTAAGTACAGAGGACCATAAAAATTGCAATAAAAAGGGACCGTAACCAAACTAAAAGGGAATACGTCCAACACACCAATGAACATCAGTGTGACGCCATTCCCCCACCAATGGCGAAAGTAGAATTGTATGTGGACTCCCTGTGAGATCCAGCCACACCTATGTGTGGTTCACTGTCCCAGGCCTCAGAGAGGTAGCCGAGTTAGTCTGTATGTTCAAAAACAACAAGAAGTCCTGTTGCATCATGTAGATTCACAGATATTTTGGAGCATAAGCTTTTGTGGGCAAAGACACACTTAGATGCATGGGAGGGGAGGTCACAGAGAAGAAGATGGGGTCTCTGCAAGCCTTAGTTTTTAGCTCAAACAGTAGAGCGGTTCCAGGCCACCTGTGGGCGGTTACACTTGCTCACAACATAAGCACAGTAACAGAGAGATAGTTAATCTGTGTTCCAACAAAAACAAACCAGCAATCTTGTAGCATTTTAACAAAATGTTTATTAGGTGAGGAGCTTTCATGGGACAGACTCACTTCTTCAGATCACCAGATCTGAAGAAGGGGGTCTGCCCCACGAAAGCGCCTCACGTTAAACTATTTTGGTAGGGTTTAAAGGGCTACATAACAACATAAACACAGTGCTTGTTCCAATGCATTCAAAGGAATGCTTCCTAAAGCATTTACCGCCTTCTAAAACAACAAGCAGTCCTGTTACACCTTAAACACAAGCAAATGTATTAGGCCATGTGCTTTGGTGGTTAAAGTTCACTTCCTCAGATTATGGAGTAGATAATTGAATCCAGGGTTTGTATAATGAGGTGTGTAGGAGTCCCGAGATGTTCAGCCCTTGGCCTAGGGCGGGCGGCAACCAAAAAAAAAAAAAAAGGTTATAACACCAGCCCAGCCCTCAGTCCGGGGCGGGGCAGCAGCTCACTGGTAATACAATACAGGCCCAGCCCTCAGTTCAGGGCGGGGCAGCAGCCCAAGGGTTTGAGCACAGGCCCAGCACAGGCTGGCCCTGTCAAGGAGGGGGGTAGGGGGTCGCAGGCCCTCCCACTCCACTGCGACCCGGCCCGGGGCCCTGGGGAGTCGCTCACACACAACCACGGCAGTGGGGATCCAGGCCGCAACACACCGCCGTGGGTTCGGGAGCGTCGTTCCCCGGGCCACTTCCTACCTCTACCTCCACCAGGGGAAGGTCCCAGTCCATCTGGTCAGGGGGTCCCACGGGGTTGGTCTCCTCCAAATCATCCACCTTTGGGGGCTCCAGTCAGTCGCTCATGTCAATGTCATTGGGATAGTCTGGCAGCGGTAGCACGGTGGGCCCAAGGTGATCCTGGGCGTGGGGGCTGCAGGGGTCCACCGAGACTCTGGGGCAGGCCACTCCTGGGGCCCCATGGTCACTCACCCTCGCCAGTCTGGCCTCATCCGGGGCTTCTTCCAAGGCAGGGGGTCTCCACTGGCATGAGGGTCCTGGCAGGTCTGGGAAGTCCGGGTAGTCCCCCTGGGGCATCTGGATCCAGGGTTGTTCAGAGCCGCTGGGGGCTTGCTCCTCCGGCTCGGCCAGGCGGCGACAGGCCCTCTGCCCTTGGCGCCGGGGAGCTCATGCAGGCGCCTCCTCCCTGCCTGGAGGCCCAGGCTTTAATGGGTCCCAAGCCCTGCCCTTGGCCCTTCTAGCCACCAGGGCCTCTGCGCAGCCTCCTCGGCCTCTGAGTCTGCAGGAGGCCATACTGACTCACTACAAGGTGTCGGGTATCAGAGGGGCAGCCGAGTTAGTCTGTATCTTAAAAAACAACAAGAAGTCCTGTGGCACCTTATAACCTAACAGATATTTTGGAGCATAAGCTTTTGTGCCCACGAAAGCTTATGCTCCAAAATATCGTGAGTCTATAAGGTGCCACAGGGCTTCTTGTTGTTTTATAATGGTGTGTGTGTGTTGTAAATAAGAAGGAATAAAGGGGGTTACCTATCACTAGTAAGGCTTAGTAGATGAAATAAATTAAGCAGGATGTGTACAGTTCCTATGAATATCAAAGATGGGGAAATTGCTCTTGTAATGCATAAGATAGATGAGATCCCTGTTGAGGTAGTCACCTACTAACGTACTTCAGGATAATCCCAACAAGGTAAATAACAGAACACCCCTTGTCATCACCTATTAGGGTGACCATCCACCCCATATTGGGCAGGACGGTCCAGTATTTGGGATGCCAAAAGACATCCTGAATTTTTTTTTTAAGGGGAGTTCACTATTCTGTATTTACCTCACCCCCGCCCCCAGCCTTGGGGAAGCAGGGGGAGCATAGGCAGCTGCCTCTTCCCTGGGATCCCAGGAAGGGCCAGCTGCTGCACCTTCTCCAGGCTCCCGGGGAGCGCCAGTGGCTGCCGCCTCCTTCCTGGCTCCCTGGGGCTTGGAGGAGCCCCCCTCCCACCATATCTCCCTCTCCCGTATTTGGGACAGGGAAATATGGTCGCCCTATCACCTGCCCCCCTCACCTTAACCTCTTCCAGCATGTCATTAACAGCCTACAAAGAATACTAGAACACAATCCCTCACTCTTACAGCCCTTGGGTGACAGGCCTGTCCTCTCCCACAGACTGGTGCCCAACCTCAAGAAGCTAGTCACCAGCAGCCACACCTCACAACACAGAAATATTAATCCAGGAACCTATCCCTACAACAAACCCCACTGCAAACTCTGGCCACATATCTATATGAGCCACAACATCACTGGACCTAAACACGTCAGCCAGACCATCAGGGGCTCATACACCAGCACATCCACTAATGTGTTATGTGCCATCATGTGCCAGCAACGCCCATCTGCCACCTCCATTGGACAAACCGGACAGGCTCTGCACCGAAGGATGAATGGACATGAATCCCACATCAGGAACTGGAATACACACAAACTTGCAGGGGAACATTTTAACCTCCCTGGACATTCAATACAGGATTTTAAAGTCACCATTCTTCTACCACAGAATTTTACCACAAGATTACCGAGGGAAATACCTGAATTGGAATTCATTGCCAAATTTGACACACTTAAATTAGGCCTTAACAGAGATCTCAACTATCTTATGTTTTATATAGGCAATTTCCCCACCTTTGATATTCCCAGCATCAGCACGTACCCTACTTAATTCGCTTCATCTACCGGTCCTATGAGAGACAGTAAACCCCTCCCTCCACTCTTTCTTACCCCACCCCACTATATAAACCCCAGATTCTAATCGTCTACTCCAATCATCTGAGGAGTAGATACCTGGGTCTTCAAGATGCTACAGGACTGCTTGTAATGTGTGAAGCTGCAGACTAACACAGCTACCCTTTGAGACTACCTCCTTCTAGTCACTCCCAGGAGCCAGCAGCCTGCACTAGCAGCTCCTTGTGTACTGCCCACAGCCAGGTGAGTTTCCTGTCTGGGGATGAACAGCTCTGCTGGCAGTAGGCCTGGGGGTGGTACAGCAGTGTGGCCAGGAGGAGCTGCTGGTGTGGGGGGCTGTCACCCCATTCTTCTCCTTTGGCCACAATGTCTCATGGCAGTAGAGCCCTGTGGATCAACAGATACTGATTTCTATCCGTGGCTATCCCCATCTATGGATAGAAATTTGTATCCATGCAGAACTCTTAACAATGGGGGTTTTGAACCATCCCCATACTGACTGGGTACGTCACCTCAGGAAGATGGAGGGACAAAGTGTCTTGACACTTTAAATGACTGCTTCTTGGATAAGCTAGCCCTGGAACCCACAGGAGGAGAGGTAATTCTTCATTTCATCCTAAGTGGAGCACCAGACCTTGTCCAAGAGGCAATACAGCTGAATCAGTTAGTAACAGTGACCATAACAAATCAAAATTTAATCTCCCTATGGCTGGGAAAATGCCACAGCAGCACACCACACTAGCATTTAATTTCAGAAAGGGGAATTACACAAAAATGAGGAAGTAAGTTAAACTGAAATTAAAAGGGACATTGCCAAAAATAAAATCCTTGCCAGGTATATGGAAACTTTTTTAATTACACGATAATAGAAGCTTAAATGTATACCCCAAATTAAAAAATAAAAAAAAAGCATAGAGAACCAAACAAATGCCACTCTAGATAAACAACTAACTATAAGAAGCAGTGAGAGGGAAAAATCACATCCTTTAAAAAGTAGAAGTTAAATCCTATTGAAGAAAACAGAAAGAATAAACTCTGGCAATTGAAACATAGAACTATAATTAGGAAGGCCAGAAATGAATGTGAAGAACTGCTAGCCAAACACTCAAAAACTAATAGCAAATACTATTGAAGTACATCTGAAGCAGGAAGCCTGCTAAACAGCTACTGGGGCCATTGGATGATCAAGATGCCAAAGCAGCACGCAGGTCATTGCAGAGACACTAAGGGTACACCTATACTTGTGGGAAGATGGACCTGGTCAGGGTCGATCTTCCAGAGTTCGATTTTGTGCTTCTGGTAAAAATGCAAAATCGATCTGTCTGAGGTCAGCAGTTGACCCCGTACTCCTTGCTATCACAAGGAGTAAGGGCAGTTGATGACAGAAATGCTCCTGTCGATCTTCCTTAGTAAAGACAGTCAGGTGAATCGATTTCCAGTACATCGATTCTAGCTATGCAATTGCCATAGCTAGAATTGTTTATCTGAAATTGATTTTCAGGTCTAGTGCAGACCTGGCTTACATGAATTCTTTGCATCAGTCTTCACAGTTGAGAATGTGAGGTAGACTCACCAACCTGAGCCCTTCTTTTGAAGTGACAAATCAGAGGAACTGTCCCAGACTGAGGTGTCATTGATGGAGCTTTTAGAACAAATAGATAAAGTGAACAGTAATAAGTCACCAGGACTGGATGGCATTCACTCAAGAATTTTGAAGGAACTCAAATGTGAAGTTGCAGAACTACTAACTGTGGTTAGTAAGCACATCATTTAAATCAGATTCTGTACCAAGTGATTGGAGGGTAACTAATGCGACCCAATTCTGGACAAATTGGTTGAAACTACAGTAAAGAGTAGCATTAACAGACACATAGATAAACATGTTTTATTGAGGGAAGAGTTAATATGTTTTTATAAAGGGAAATCATGCCTCACCAATCTACTAGAATTCTTCAAAAGGGCCGTCAAGCCGGTAGACAAGGGTGACCCAGTGGATTTGGTGTACTTAGATTTTCAAAAACTTCTGATAAGATCCCTTAATCAAAGTAAGTTGTCATGGGATAATAGGGGAGGCTTTCTGCTTGATCAGTAACTGATTAAAACACAGGAAACAAAAAGGCAATTTTCAGAAAGGAAAAAGGTAAATAGGGATATGCTGCAAGGCTCTGTACTGAGACCAGTCCTGTTCAGCATATTCATAAATGGTTTGGAAAAATGGGGTGAACAATGAGGTGGCAAATTGATGCAAATCTGCTCAAATAGTTAAGTCCAAAGCAGACTATGAAGGGCTTTAAAGGCATGTCATAATACTGGGTGACTGGGCAACAAATTGCAGATGAAATTCAGTGTTGATAATGCAAAGTAATGCACATTGGAAAACATAATCTCAACTATACATTTAAAATGATAAAGTCTAAATTAGCCGTTACAGCTCAAGAGAGAGACCTTGGCGTCACTCTGGATAGTTCTCTGAAATCATCCACTCGATGTGCAGCAGCAGTCAAAAAAGCCAATAGAATGTTGAGAATCATTCTGAAAGGCCTCCCTGTTGTGTGTGGCTTTTCAGACCCGACTTTCACTCCCTTTTCGGGAGGATCTGGCTCAATATGTGTACAGAGAAAAATGCAGGTAAAGATCTGTATTTAGCAGAGTGGTTTGGTTTGATAAAGTCACCTTAATTCCAAAGCCAAATGCAAATGAGAAAGAAAGCGGCCCTGAAAATTCACAGCATGTGTCATTTTGATTTTCTAGCCTCACCTAATTCCTCTTAGATACACACCAGAAAAAGGAGCCAGAGAGAAAATTACGATGACATAAGCACTGCCTCTTAGTAAAAGGAGCTCGGTTAGCCAAGATTACAAGTATCGTTATTACACCTCTTAGTTGCCAAGCCCCATCCAACTGACTGAGCCTGGATGAAAACCACTGCCGTGCAGAGGTGGAAAAAATTAGTGTGACTTTTTTACACTTCTGGATTTCATGCAGTTCTGGATCATTTGAAATATCACTTTTCCTCTTCTCATGATATTTCAGGAACAAAACTTTCCCATGGAGTGAAACACCTGAAAACTTGCAAAGTCCATACAAGTCTAATACTATATTTTAAAGCCTCCAGGGACAATTGTGATCATCCAGTCTGACTGCTTTAGTCCACCGAAGGAAGTAGCCTTTCCCACGGTGTAAGTGAACTCTGTGGGACCCAGTAACTTCTTGCTGGCCTAGAGTAGGTGTTTGAGGAAGATATCCAATGCTGATGAAAGTTCTTTTCCGGGAGGATTCATGTTTATAACAAGGAATCAAAACTAGCTCCCAGCAGCAGAAAGGAAACAGAGGTGAGTTGGAGTTCAGTCCCAGAGCTTTGGGCATTCAGAAAGGCATTCTGTTCCTCCTTCCCCCTTTCCCTCTGTGGAAAGGCTGGAAGAAGCTAAGTTGATGTTAACCTTTTGGGATATGTCTACAAAGCAGCCTTATTTCCAAATCAGCTATTCTGGAAGACATATTCCAGAACAGTTTATTTGGAAATAACACTGCTACACACAAAATGCATTTCAAAATAGTGCTCAGCTATTTCAAAATAGAGCATCTACACACAATAGAGCCTATTTTGAAAGAGAGCCATTGGACGCACTAGGCCTTATTTTGAAATAGGCTCTATTCCCTGTCTACACAGCCCTTATTTCAAAATATTCATTACAAAATAGGCGCTATTCCTCATGCAATGAAGTTTACCTATTTCAAAATAAGCCGACCGCTATTTCAAAATTATTTCAAAATAGCAGTTGCATTGTGTAGAAACTTGTAAAGTCATTTCAAAATAACTTTGCTCTGTAGACATACAACAGCATCACACAGGGAGGGGATGGCCTGGAAGATGTGGATCAATTGACCTACTTGCAGAGTATTATGGGCAGATAAGGATATCAATGCCAGAACAGGGAAAGGAACAGCTGCATTCAAGATTATTCGTCCCACATGGAGTTCACAGATAATATCTGCAAAGACAAAACTGTGGATCTTTAACACAAATACAAAGCGTGCGCTCTTGTATGGATGAGAGACCTGGCATACTAAAAAATCTTCAAATCACAAGCTACAGACGTTCATAAACAGATGCATGAGGTACATCCTTCACATCAAATGGCAAGACTTTGCCACAAATGAGGAGTTTTGGAACAGAGCAGGACAAGAACAACTTGATGTTCAAATGAAGAGAAGAAAGTAGGGATGGCTGGGCCACACTCTCAGAAAACCATCATCCAGCATAGTCCATCAAGCTCTCAAATGAAACCCGCAAGGAAAACATAAAAGAGGAAGACCTTGAACAATGTGAAGATCTGCTAAGAGTAAAGGACAACAACTGGGGAACTCCTGGAGTCAGCTAGAAGTTTTGTCCTGAGACAGAGTGAAGTGGAGGAAACTTGTAGATGACCTTTGCTCCATGCAGATTACAAGGGTTTAAGTCAAATAAGACAAGTGGACAGACCCTTGCTTCTCCAGGGGCCAGGTGTTACCCTTCCCCAATGCCACAGCTGCTGGACCATGAAAACAACCCTTTGTGAAGCAGGAGCCCTATATTCAACATTCACAAGTGGTGATTTTTGAGCAAACATGGCTTTTGTACAACATTTCATCGGGCAGTGTCAAAGTTTCCACAGTTGCTTGCTCCAGTGGCATCAGATATGCTTTGCAAACTCAGACACAGACAGATTTCACAAGAAAAATACCATCCCCTACCCACACTTGAGGAGAACCCTTTACCCAACTCAACTGCCTCACAGCCAGTCAAATGTTCATTGAACTCTGTAGCTCTTAGCAATGGACTGGAACCAGGTCACTTCAGTCTTGGTACACGTACAGTACAGTCCTTTTCCTAGCTCCTCCCACCCTAGCTCCTCCCACCTGTTTTCTCCTCTGGCTGCTACTGTAGCTCAGCAGCCTGAGCATAGAACTGTCCTCTGCAGCCTTGGGCAAATTACATAAGGCCTGAATTTGCCCCGTGAAAATCAGTGGGAATTATTACACTAGCTTCAGCAAGCCCTGGATGAAGCAAGCCCTTAAGAGGAAACTCTTCTGAGTTACTGAGTATTCACAGCTCCTATTGACTTTGGCTGGAGCCATGAATGTTTGGCACCTCAGCAGATCATGCTGTTAATCTCTCTGCCTTGGTTTCCCTGATACACAAAGGGGAGAATCATACTTTTAGGCCCTCATCTCCGTTGACTTTAAGCGAGTCCTTAATTGCCTAAGCACATGCTTGAACTTAAGCCCATACTAATGCCCTGCCTTATTCAAGAGGGCTCCACCATGTGGTCCCCTGGAAGAATTGTGGCATTTCACTAATCCTGTGTAATCGGACGGGGTTTCTGGGCACAGCTATGGAAATCAATCCAGGGTTTCTTTGCTTAAAATCTGGGCTACTCACAGCCCTGAGCTGGGATTTCCTTCTTACTAAGGCATATCCAACCAGCCTCTACAGCACCTTTGCCAGCCCCCCGGCCAGCCAGAAGCCACACAAGCAAACCCACAGACTTCTCAGCTGCTATACCAGCTCAGACCAACAACTCCCAACTTCAGGTGAGAGGCTCTTAAGACTGTTTCACCAAACACCACACAGATTCTTCCAGACCCCAAAGGGCCCAGCCCCAGCCCCCAGTCAATATATACTTTGGTCTTATCCAAACAACCTCGCAAGCCAGATCCTTAGGTCTAATATCTGAGGGTTTATTAATAAAAAAGAAAGAACAGGGTTAGAGAGAAGAATTGTTAAAGCAATACTTTACATGAATCAGTCATAACTACTGATGCAGGCCAGCGATGTTATTTGCTGATTCTCAAAGGTCTCTGAAAGTTCACTTCAGGTTACATGGATTCTGTTGTCAAAGTGTTGTAGATCCGGTCTGCTGGGGTCCACATGCTGGGACATGGGCGCTTGGAGACCACAACACAAAAGATCCAAGATGAACACTGGTAAATCCACATCATCCCTCTGAGGGATGGGCCCCTAGTCCAGACAGGCTTAACTCATGAGGACTGAAGAACAGAGAAAGTACCTGCCAGGGCCCATCTTATAGCTTTTCATATGTGGAGGGAAAATTCCATTCTTCTCCATAGGTTTTGGCTTACCACCTGACCAGGTGGGTCACTGTGCTGAGTTTCTGTTTGTTGCAGTCCCAGTAGGAAAACCCCACCATCGCAAAAGGTGTGTTGGCCATCAGGGCCTTGGCTCAGTTGAGAGTCCTGGCTGAGATGGAAACCTACCTCCTTTTGTGAACTTCAGCACTGAAACATTTCTTGCACAGCTGCAGAGCTAGAAATCTGTAACTTTACATACATACATGGTACAGACACACAAAGAGCATGCATAGATTCAGGGCAGCATCAGCTTTCATTTGACACCTCACATGGCCCCCTAGCACAATATTTGGGGCCAAAAGTCACACTAGGCATATAAGATAGTTTCCAGACCCAATATAAAAGTCCAGCCACATGACATCCTGGCCCAAGGGTGGTAGCATTTCACTAATCCTGGCCATTATTTTGCATTCACCAGGGTTTTACCACTCTTGACCTGTTAACTCTCTATGGGAAGTGCATTTGGTGTTTCCCAGCCAGGGCGTGCAGCTCCTGTCCGGGGAGTGCAACTATGCTGTGGGTATCTCTCATAGCTGCTCCCTTGCTTTGTTGTCCCTCTTGGTAAATATTGACCTTCCATTCACCTCAGTCAATATTTACCTCTTGGGTTAATAAAGGTGGAAATTTATTTCAGGAGAAGTCAATATGCTCTAGCTGCAGCTGACCACTGCAGTTGTTCATTACTGAGCCCTGGGCAGCTAAAGCATAAAATGCGGGCCCCGTTCTGCAACTCTTGAAGCAGTTGAGTGCCTTCACTCCCACAAGTAGTCTCACTGAACTCAGCAGCACTAACCAGGAGAGTAGGTGCTAGGGTTTAAGCATTTGCAGGGTCAGGGCCTATAGCTGCATTGTACCTTATTGGGAATCCTCATTGCTCGGAAAAGGCACACATGCAATTTTAAAAACAGGTTATTTGCTTGAAAGGTCACATTCCTGTTTCTTGCACCAACACACACAACACACAGCTCGGCAGTGGGCCTGGATGAGACCGATGCTGGGGACTGACTGTGCCACATCTCTTCATTGGGGGGGTCTTTAAGCTCTCCTCTGAAGCCCCTGGTGATAGCCACCCTCTGAGGCAGGAAACTGGACTAAATGGATTCTGTGCTTGAACTCGTGTGGCACTTGCTAGGTTCTTGTGTTCAGCACTTGGGGACTGAGCCTCTGACCCAAAGTCCATTATAGTCATTGGAAGCACTCTGTGATTCAGTGGGTGCTGCATCAGACCCTGATTCAGCAGAGCACTTAAGTGCATGCTTGATGTTAAGCATGTGCTTAAGTTCCATTATCTTCACTTGTGCATGTGCTTAAGCGGTTTGCTGAGTAGGTCTAGGCTGGATCAGCTGCACATGTGTTTTGTTGTATCACAGCTCATAAACACCCGGACATTAGTAGCCTCAGGGAAAAAAATGAAGAAAAATAAAGGACACAGCTAATTTCTGAGCTTCCAGGAGCACTATACTCAAAAACCCTGACCATATTCTAACCGACTGCCTCGCTACTGCGATGAGTGGTTAACACACTAAGGATGCTGCGCTTGGTTGCTGACAAATCCTTGACAATAAGTTGATGGGTTCCATGGCTTGAAAGTCAAAGGATGGCCATACATCTGGGTCACGGACAGATGGCTAGTGACCAAGATGTGTCACAGTATTCCCTTTTCTAGTTGCTGGGCCAGCTTCCCCGGCCCAGGCACGGTCAAGGAATGCGAGGTGGTGGATTCTTGATGGGTACCCCTAGCGGACTTTGATGGCAGGCTATCACCTCTTCAACTGGCTGATAGCCATGCCATGAAATGGCCGCGCACACCGCGCATATGCTGAGAGAGACCACCTCCAAACCTAAGTAAAGACAGATCGACAGAAATCTATTTTTTACTCGTTCTGCTAACCTCACTCTGAGCCCAAAGGGCCCAAAGACATTTTCCCCCTTCTTTTCATTTGGAAGAAAAAAGATGAGCTCATGCGCTGAGACTTTGCAGCACCATTTTGTTGATCAAGTTATTAAACCCGGAAAGGAAAAAGCTGACCAGGGCACCACGCTCTCACATTTGCACATGTCGAATATGAAGATTCAACACAAAATAATGGGGAAAAAAGGCAAGTGGTTCTGTCTGTCTGGAAGTACTTGCTACAGGTGAGTTCTGGTCACTGATGGATTCGCCTCTGAGGGGAAACAGTGGATGCCCTGATGCTTATCTGCTTCATTCCGATCACTTCGACAAACTATTAGTTGACTTCTATGAGTGTGATAGGGCCATAGCTCTCTAAACTGATCTACCCAGCTAAGCCTCAATGTATCTAGAGCAGCGGCTCCCAATCTTTTCGAGACGGTGACCCATTTTGACAATGCAATAAGGTTTTATGAGCCAAGGGAGAGGGACAGCTCAGGGGTTTGAGCCTTGGCCTGCTAAATGCAGCATTCTGAGCTCAAGCCTTGAAAAGGCTGTTTAGGGCAAATAGATTAGGGGAAAACCCCCCCGACAGTTCAGGAATGGCGCTTGGCCTGGCCCAGGGGACTGGATTCAATGACCTCCTCCAGTTCTATGAGGTGTGGATGTTTGTTTATTTATTTATGAAAACTGGAGGAGGGGAGTGTTCTCTCCAGAGGAAAAAAAATTATAAATCTTGACCCCCACCAACCTCCAGGCTTAAACCTCTCAGCCCCAAACCTCCCCTGCACCCCCAGGCTGAACCCCTCACAGCCCCAAAATGCCTCCCCCACCTACCTCACACAAGCAGCACCGCTGCCCCCTGCTGCTCCATTGCCAGGCCATCACTACTGCCACCTCCTCCACGTGGCTCCCTCCAGCCCTCCTACTCCCTTCCCCCACCTGCAGCGTGGGCAGTTCCCTGCCGTGCCATGCTGAAATGGGACTCAATTTAATTGGTTTAATGGCCAGATCCCTTTTGCCAGCTGTTAAACCAACTAAATTGAGTTCCATTTCAGCACGACAGGGCAGGGACTGGGAGCCGGAGGAGTGAGCGGAGGCAGCAGTTGGAGCAGCAAATGGCTCCTTAAACAGCCACATGTGGCTCACAGTTGCCCAGCTGCTGACCCTTAGAAAATCTAATGGCAGCTCATGTTTGGGTCCCGACCCATAGGTTGGGAATCCCTGGTCTAGAGTGTCCACCAAGCACTCTTGGCAAGATAGACAACCTGTCATCTATCAGAGAGATAGCCGTGTTAGTCTGTATCTTTGAGAACAACAAGAAACTCCTGTGGCACCTTATAGACTAACAGATATTTTGGAGTATAAGCTTTTGTGGGCAAAGACCTGCTTCATCATATAGATCTTTTCCATCGCCCTCTTTAAGAGACCAATTTTGCTTCATTTGTATTTCATTCATTTCTGAGCCCCCAAAGCATGCTCTGTGCATTGACTTCAGCAGACTGGCCTTACATAAGAGGGTCACTGATGAGGTGTATTGCTCAGTGTACAACCAATGCCATCATAACAACAGCTGTGAGACCTCAATTGTGCTGTGTTCCTTTGAAGTTTAAACAAACCAGTTTTTTACCTGGTGGTAAGAACAATATTTTCAGAGAAGTAATTTTTTTAAAGTAAACTCAAAGCATAACCACCAAATAAAGTGCTTGGGGAAACAGGATTCCTGAAGCCTTGGCTTTGTCAGGCCAGCTCGTGATTAAAGTTTAGCAAATGGAACCAACATTCTATGTCAGCAAGTTTGCATCAGCTTCCATGGGTCAGTAGCTGTTCAAGGCCAGATCTCTTCCAAAGTGCATGCCCCCCTGAGACCAACAGGCATGTTTCCCACCCAGCGACTGCAAAACTGAGCCCTGGGAAACCAATCAAGGTGGCACTAAAGATCTGAATACCCATTTATAGGTATGCACAAAATAGTGGGGAAGCCAGGGGTGCCCCCTGGAGTGCAATATAAGGGGCTGCTACACTCCCTCTTTAGTGGCCTGTTCAGATCAAGATGAAGAAGTGAATTCTGGGAGTCCTAATGCTTCCATCGGCCACATGCCCATATTAAAAGTGAGGGTGGCAGCAATGGGATCATCTTATACCAATTACAAATAGATCTTTGGGGTCCTGACAAGTTGCTACTGTGACCCTTAGTTGCACTAAGTGTGCGCATCAGTGATACCAGGGTTAAAACTAGTAGTAGTAGTAGGCATCCTTCAGTCTGCATAGACTATGGATCGTGCCCTTTAAAGTTTCAATTGAGGACTTCATTTACAGCGTCTATTGTGACTATGAAGACCCACATGAGAGTGACAGTCCTTGCTGCATCTCTTGCAGATGTAGTGAGTGTCTGGCAAGTCCTTATTGTGCTTTCTGTGCGCTCACTTCTCCTCTGCTAGCTGTCTGATCTTCATTCCGCCCATGGGCTAGGATCACCCTTGGTGACACTGGCATCACCTGGGAGCAGCACCTTAATCTGAACCCTTTTTACATTACAACAGAAGCTGTTTGTATGACAGCAGCACCCAGAAGCTGCAGCCGAGAGCTTGGCTCCACTGTGCTAGGTGCTGTATAGTAGGAGACACAGTAGGGTGAAGACAGTAGGGTAACCAGATAGTCCTATTTGAAGTGGGTCTTTGCCCATGGAAGCTTATGCTCCAAAATAACTGTTAGTCTATAAGGTGCCACAGGACACTTGTTTCTGAAGACACAGACTACCTCGGCTACCCTTCTGATGCCTATTTGATAGGGACAGTCCCGATATTCTGGACTTTGTCTTATATAGGTGCCTGTTACTACGCAGCCCAAATGTTCATACTTGCTCTACCCTAAAACAGGGGTGAGCAAACTTTTTATGTTGGGCCCCACTTTTTGGCCCTGCAATTAGCCCCCCACCCAGCCTGTGAGAGGACCACAGGAAGAGATGCAGGGGGGTGCTTAGAAAAGGGGTGGGATTCTTGGGATATCAGGAAAGGGAAGCCCCAGGACAGTATGTGGGGGACTCAGGGGAACTCACGGCTGTGCCGTGTTGATGAATGGTGGTGGCATCAGGTTGAAGGCTGCCCTGCACAGGCAGCACTCACTCCACACCAGCATCTCAGAAGACTCCCAGGGGCCAGCATGGCACAGGTAGTGGGGACCAATGCAGCTGCCTTAATGTGCTGGAAACTCACTGGCTGCTCCTGCTGCCTGGCACAGGGCCTCTGCACTTTCTCATGGGCCCAACAGTGGTGGGGAGGGGGGCAGTCCCTTGGTGACAGTAGCGGCAGAGGTCACAGGGGAGGAAACATAGGGCAGGGGAGGCAGCGGAACTCATGGGGGGAGCTGATCGCGCTGCACCCCCTACAAAAGTTGCACCTCCCTGCACAAGAAGACTGTGATGGAGTGGGGGATACCTGTGTGTGTGTGTGTGTGTGTGTGTGTGTGTATGTGAGTGGCTCACAGAGGGTGGGGGGCTCCTGCTGAGGGTAACCCTGACGACCAGGTAACACCTTTGTACTGCAGACAAAGGAGGAGGTGGAGCCTGAGGGGTTTGAATTGGAACTGGGAGTTGGAAGCAGTTAGTCTGGGCTGAGGGAGAGAGAGACAAAGGAGGGGGCAAGGCCCCGGCTCTGGGGGCCCCTCAGGGCCTCCTCTCCTCAACATGGATTGGACTGGCTGTCTCTGCCTGCTGCACTGACTCCTCTGTGCGATGCTGTGTCCTGTCGGCTAATAAACCCGCTGTTCTCCTGCTGAGTGAGAGACTCTCCTGCCTGCGGACAGGGTGCAGAGCTTGGGGGACCCCAGAACCCCATCACAAAGACACTACCTGCTTAACATAGCTTACAATTTATCTCAGACAGAGGGCAAGACAAGCACTCAGGAGGAAGTGGCACACCCAAGGCAATCCAGCAGATCAGTGGCAGAGTGAGGAATTGAATTCAGGTGTTTACACAGTACCTGATATGATCCCCCCCCACCCCTGCTCCTCAGTCTTGGGTAAGGCCCTAAATGTTTCATAAATAGCAACAGCAATAACAACTCTGAGCAGATGGGGAACACAACACCAGTGCATGACTTACACCCAATTTAAGCCAACCGAATCCATGGCCAGTGGGTATAAGGCACTGGTGCCCCCACACTTCTAGGGAACTTCTGGCACTTGTGCCCAACCTCTCCAAATGCAGGAATCATCCACTGCCCATATCTGTAAAGTTTTGTTGCCCTTAACTCACCCTGACTGCTGTCTCAGCTGAATTAAGAAGCGCAGTTGCTTGAGGTTTCCCTCTTTGTACGCCCCTGCCCAGTGTTCCCTGGAAACTGAGCACTTGGATGGCTGCCCAGGAGAAGTTCAGGTGCCACACAGCTGATTAGCAGAGCACAGCCAGAAGCTTGTGTTACTATTGGTGGTGCACATCCACACATGCCTTGGTGCATAAAACAAAATTTATTCTTCCCATAGATGGAAAAAGCAGAGGAAACCATGCCCCTGACGTCCACGTGTGGGTGTTACCTTCCTTTGTCATCCTTCTACCTGCCTTGTATCTCTCGATGCTCACTAGACAAATCTTGAGTCCCTTTGACAGGTTTCCATGCTTGGACACAGCCTCTGGAACTCATTCACTCTGCTTCAGCCTGCAGCACCACCAGCAAGAACGTGCCCCTCCTACATTGCCTAAACCCATTGTTTCCCCAAGCAAGTGCTTTCACAGCATCCCCATAAGTTGCAATTTAGTTAGAACACTGTCTGACCCCTTTGTCAAAAGGCAAGAACATCCCAGGGGTTCTTGATTTGCTTGTTCTTCGCTTTGATCAATGAGCTCAGAAGAAAAGCCTTTGGTTAGACTGCTGCTTCCTGGGAGGGCCTCTTTTGTGATCACTCACTGATTGTACGTGCAGATTGTCCGGGCTATCTTGATTTTATCTATACTCGGAGGAGAAAGAAAGGGATTTGTCCCAGTTTTTAGTCTTTCTGAGGTTACATCACCATCAGAAGTTCTGTTACACTTTTGAGTGGTTCATTTATTTATTTTTCACTAACAGTGTTGAGAAATCCAAGAACCAATCCTGCACAGCCTTGCTACGCAGCAATGAATGAGAACACGGGGAGGTGTAATATGGAAGCTGCGACCTGAGTGCCTCCCAGCACTCTGCATGTCTTTTCCCTCTCTTCACTGGGCACCACCTAACTCTGCCCTTAATATATGGAGACACACATCTCACAGAACTGGAAGGGACCTTGGGAGGTCATGGAGTCCAGTCCCCTGCCCTCTTGGCAGGACCAAGCACCATCCTTTTTTAAAAAAAATAAAAATCTATTTGCCCCATATCCCTAAATGGCCCCCTTAAGGATTGAAGTCACAACCCTGCATTTAGCAGGCTAATGGTCAAACAACTACATGTCTAGGTGTCAGTCACACACAGTGGGAGAGACAGCTCAGTGGCTTAAGAATTGGCTTGTTAAATTTAGTGGTCTGCATTCAGTCCCTGAAATGGCCATTTAGGGTTCTGGGGCAAATAGATTTTTTTCTTTAAAAACACAAGGGATGGTGCTTGGTCCTGCCACAAGGGCAGGGGACTGGACTCTGTCTCTCCCCCTATCTGACACAGCAGGCCTTCTCCCCAGCTTGACAAGTACTCACTGCCATGCTTAGTCTCTTTCCAGTAGGCTTATTTGTGCACTCATGCCCACATAATAGACAACAACTGCTCCTCAGGTGACCTTTCTTCCTAGGGTTTCACAAAGACCAAAGGGTCCCTGGTAAGTCAACACCTCCTCACAGCTGGCTGTCACCCCCTGCTCTGGAACACCAGTCCTATGGCCTCTTTTCCCACTCCAAACACCTGGCCCCTTGTTCCTGAGAGTCACCACCAGACCCAGCTCCCCTCCTCTGTGTGTAGCCCAAGGTCCAGGTTGCTTCAGGAGAAACTCGAGGAGCTGCAAGTTGTGGACTTCAAACTATGACATGCTGGGAGAACTTCTGGATTCCTGCCAGTATGTAACCTCTGCCCCACTACCCCAGCAGGGTCCACTGGTAAAGCCAATGAACCCTGGTTGAGGGGAAGAGAAATTGAACATGTGACCGTGCGAGCTAAAGGAATGTGCCTCTATGAGATAAAAGCCAGCTGGCTCTTAGCCAAGGCTGCAGAGCAGGGACTTCACTCTGTCGTGTCAGTGGTCTCAAGTGCCTCTGGATTAAATGTGGCTCATTCTCTCCCCAGGTACAGCCTATCCCAGCTGCTGCTGTTCTTCCTGCCCTCAGACTGGTGTCCATAGCCCAGGTGTAGCCATGTCCCTTTTAATCGGCTCAAGTGGGCCCATCTACTCAGAGAGGAGTGCTGGGGATGGTCTGCTCACAGGGATCAGCTACCCTGTGACAGAGGGTGAGAAGGGGCAGGGCACCCTGACTGATCTCTGGTTCTGATAGCTGTCAAAAAAGGCTGCAAATGTGACTGCCAACAGGCAGACTCAAACCTAGGACCCTGGTGCAGGAGCCTGTACAGTTGTAGCTAAAAGGCAGCTGGCTCTCAAGCAAAGGCCATAGAGGAGACTCATTTGCTACCTGTGACAGTAACTTACACTACTAGGTGTGTGGGTTACACAAAGCTGAAAGCATCAAGGATGGAGGAGAATTACAGGGAGTGGCACAAAAGGAGTCAGATGCCCGAGGCATGCATTAGGTGCATTAGGATTAGAATAATGCATAGATTCCCAGGCCAGAAGGGACCTCTGTGATCATCCAGTCTGTAATGTAATCAGCCCTCCTCTGTCTCTGCACAAAAGCACTGATGCTTTGGCAGAATAATGGTGGAATGAAACCCAGTCATCACAGGACTTTCCCAATATTTGATCTTGGGCTGCAGCTGGAACGCCCCAATTTGCTATAACCTCATTTATAACAATGAATCCACATGTAAATTGGTGCCAGGCCAGCTCAGAAGCATTTTATGTGCAAGTTGCACTGATGTAAATGCACAGAGTATGGGGCAAATGTGAATGAAGCTGCTTAGTAGTTAGCTGTTCCCAGTGGTTTTTTTTGTATATAAAAAAAAAGAGGTGCTGGTACTCAGTGGGGTTCCCCACCCACTCCCAGTCCCAGGGCTGCCAAGGTGCCAGTGCTCAGAACCAGTGAGTACCGGTACAAGAAAAAAGCACCGGTTGTTTCTACCAGCCCTGGTTGGCTGTCCTCAAGTAGGACACGAGGTCCCAAGCAGTAACAGTAACACTGTTCAGTGGACTATGAAATCCGTGTGACACTGGTGTGTTTCATTGCAACTGGAATGTACCTGGAAATGGGAGGTGGGCTCAGAGACAACAGCTGAAATGTAACAAAGGGAGCTGGGCCATCGTCTCACTCTAAGGCGATGTCTACACTAGCCCCAAACTTCGAAATGGCCATGCGAATGGCCATTTTGAAGTTTACTAATGAAGCACTGAAATGCATATTCAGCGCTTCATTAGCATGTGGGCGGCCGCAGCACTTCGAAATTGACGCGCCTCACCGCCGCGCAGCTCGTCACGACAGGGCTTCTTTTTGAAAGGACCCCGCCTACTTCGAAGTCCCCTTACTCCCATGAGCTCATGCATGAATATGCATTTCAGTGCTTCATTAGTAAACTTCGAAATGGCCATTTGCGTGGCTATTTCGAAGTTTGGGGCTAGTGTAGACATGGCCTAACAGGTATAAACAAACCAGCCTGTACCATATTCCTCCCAGAAGAACACCCTAGCTCTGTGGCCTAGAACAAGGGTGTGCGAAGTTGGGGGAGGGGGTTGAAATTTCATAAGCGGGGGCACAGCACAGTTGGCTGCTGGGTCTCAGGCTCCTCCATCTCATTAAAAATGTTGACATGTGTTACTGATTAATAAAGTTTTTACGCTCTACAAACTTATTTTCCTACATGTGTCGAAAGGTTGGGGTTTTTTTCATATGAACATAACTGAAATTTCCATCGGTTTGGATTCTTTAGAGAGGTTGGGAGGGAGGGGGAACGAATTGCAGGAATGAAAAGTGGGGCCCTGATGTAAAAAGTTCACTCACCCCTGCTGTAGAACACAGCTGGGAGCCAACACTGCATTCCTCCTGATTTGAAAGCAGAGCAGGATAGGGACAATGGCCTGCACTCCTCAGGTAGATACAGACACAAGCAAGGACGGGGCCAAGCTTCAACACCAGAATCCAGACCTGGCAGAGCTCCAAGGCTTGGGGGGTGCTTATCTGCAGGGGTTTGATCAGGTCTGCTTTGCATATGGCTGCTGTGTGGGAATGGTATCATGGAATTCACTTACTGTCATAAAAATGAGAAGTCCTGTGTCACCTTATAGACTAACAGATTGTTTTGGAGCATAAATTTTCGCAGGCAAAGACCCACTTCATTAGATGCATGCAGTTTATGATCCAAAAAATCTGTAAGTCTATAAGGTGCCACAGGACTTCTCATTGTTTTTGCAGATACAGACTAACATGGCTACCCCCATGATACTTGTCACTTTCACAAATGCCTCAGAAACAATTCACATGCTGATTTGCATACACCCTCTCTTTGCAAAATATTGGCTCTGCTGCTGAAATTGCACAGCTGGCCTGACCAGGGCTTGAGTAAGTCACCCCCAGGGTTGCGAACCCTCAGTAAATTCATGGACAGGCTGTAAAAAAGCTAAAATTGGACCTCTCTGTAAAATCTGTAAACACATTTCAATATCAGTAAAAAACTATTGAGTCTTGCAGTGGAGCTGAGAAGTCACTCTGCCTTGGTCCCAGGCTGAGCTCTGTGTTGTGGGGCAGCTCTAGGGATTCTACAGTTCCTAAGGCAGGGATAGACAGGGGGATGGATTTTCCTGGCACTGGCTCCTTCTCATGCTGATGCTGGGGTACAACGGGTCAGGCCATTGCCACCTCCAACAGGTTCTCTGCCCATAAGTCCCAGCAGGACGGTCCCAGCTGGGGAAGTGGCTTCTGAGCATCCCCTCCCAGGATGGGATGAAGGGCCTGGAGGGGGAGATGATTTGTGGCTGGGGTGTGTGTGTTGTAAGAGGAATAGCATCTGCATGCCTGGCCAACATGCTGCAGGTCCACCTGCCTGTGTTGTGAGCTCCCAGCTGCCTGCCTGCTGCACAGCTGAGCTGGAGTTTCACAAGTGCCGTCACTGGGGCTGAGAGGCAGGAGTGTTGTGATGAGTGATTAAAAATGCTGAATCATAGAATACTAGGACTGGAAGGGACTTCGAGAGGCCATCAAGTCCAGCCCCCTGCCCCCATGGCAGGACCCAGTACCACCTAGACCATTCCCGATAGACATCTGTCTAACCTGTTCTTAAATATTGCCAGAGATGGAGATTCCACAACCTCCCTTGGCAATTTATTCCACTGTTTGACCACCCTGACAGTTAGGAACTTTTTCCTAATGTCCAACCTAAACCTCCCTTGCTGAAGTTTAAGCCCATTGCTTCTTGTTCTATCCTCAGAGGCCAAGAAGAACAAGTTTTCTCCTTCCCCCTTATGACCCCCTTTTAGATACCTGAAAACTGCTATCATGTGCCCCCTCAAACTTCTCTTTTCTAAACTAAACAAGCCCAATTCTTTCAGCCTTTCTTCATAGGTCATGGTCTCTAGACTTTGATGATTCTTGTTCCTCTTTTCTGGACCCTTTCCAATTTCTCCACATCTTTCTTGAAATGTGGTGCCCAGAACTGGACACAATACTTCAACTGAGGCCTAACCAGAGTAGAGTAAAGCGGAAGAATGACTTCTCATGTCTCGCTCACAACACACCTGTTAATGCATCCCAGAATCATGTTTGCTTTTTTTTGCAACAGCATCACACTGTTGACTCATATTTAACTTGTGGTCCACTATAACTCCTAGATCACTTTCTGCCATACTCCTCCCTAGACAGTTGCTTCCCATTCTGTATGCATGAAACTGATTGTTCCTTCTTAAGGGGAGCACTTTGCATTTGTCTTTATTAAACTTCATCCTGTTTACCTCAGACCATTTCTCCAATTTGTCCATATCATTTGAATTTTGACCCTATCCTCCAAAGCAGTTGCAAACCCTCCCAGCTTGGTATTATCTGCAAACATATAAGCATATTTTCTACATCAATATCTAAATTGTTGATGAAGATATTGAACAGAACCGATCCCAGAATAGAACCCTGCGGAACCCCACTTGTTATACCTTTCCAGCAGGATTAATAACTACTCTCTGAGTATGGTTGTCCAGGCAGTTTTGCCCCCACCTTATAATAACCCCGTCTAAGTTGTATTTGCCTAGTTTATTGATAAAAAATATCATGTGAGACCATATCAAATGCCTTACTAAGTCTAGGTAAACCACATCCACTGCGTCTCCCTTATCCACAAGGCTTGTTATCCTATCAAAAACATTGTGCGCTTTTGTTCGGTGGAGCCCCGAGGAGACAGATGAGGGGTTCCAGATGGGATGCTGGCCATGTGCCCCTGCTCTGTCCCCTCCCCACCTCTGCCCTGCCCAGGCGCCACCCCTTCCCACCCATGCCCCGCCCTCCTGTCTGACCCCACCCCCGACCTGTTCCTGACCCCACCCCCCGACCCCACCCCAACCCTCCCTGCCTGCCTCTTCCTGTGGAAGTTCCACGCTGCTTCTGGTGAATGGAGGGGGGAGGGGAGGCAATCCCTCCCCTCCCCTGGAGCAGCAGGGCCCAAGACCAGTGATCCTAGGAAGCTGGAACTGGTCTCAGGCTGAGCCACTCCAGGGGAGGGCGGGACTGCCTCCACACTCACTGGGAGAGGCATGGCGCTGATGGTGAGTGCGGGGGATGCACGTGACCCCCTGTGCACTCCACACTTTGCCTCTGGTTGCTCTGTTTTTATATTACGTAAGAAAGTGCTGGTAAACAATGCGGTTGTCCCTAATGTTCTCCCATACAGTACACCCCCGGCTTACACCAATTTCACTTGCACGTTTCTTGTGTTACCGCCAGTTGGATTCTTTGCTGGGAGTCGGCAGGAGTTACACCAGCAGCTCCAGCCCTGGAGCATCCCAGCAGCCCTGGGACGGGGAGCTGGCCCAGCACTCAGCTTACTCGGTCCCTTTGCTGCCAGGGACTCCCCCGGACCCAGCAGCTCCTTGGGGGCTGGAGCCAGCACTCCCAGCTTCCCCCAGCTGGGTCAGCCAGGGACCAGACAGGTGAGGTGGCATGGCTGCCTCCCAGCTTCTCCCAGCTGGGGGAGCCAGGAGGGGTGGACAGGCCCTATGGCAAGGCTGCTCCCTGGCATCTCCCAGCTGGGGGAGCCGGGGGCTGGAGCTGGCAGTGGAACGCTGCACCACCCAGCCAGCTCACAGCCACTTTGCTGCTAGGGATGCCGCCAGCGCCCTGTGGCTGGAGCTGGAGGGAAGCTGAGCTCTGCCAGCTCCCACCCCGTTTAATACCAAGGATTCCCTGGCCCTTGCAGCTCCCTGGGGGTGGAGCTGGCACCCCCGCTCCCGCCTCGACTTATTCAAAATTCAGATGACACCTGGTTCCCCTGGAACATAATTCACGTGCAAGTCGGGGGTCTACTGTACTGTCCATCAAAGTCATTCTCAGCCTTTTGCAGGCCTGCCCACCTCCCTGCCCAGGGAAACCCACCGCTGCTGATTTCCTCTTTCAGTCTTGAACCAAAACCCCAACACAGATTCAGAGAGCTCGTGGCCGGATGGGACCATCAGTCTCAGTTAATCTGACCTGCATAATGTGGGTTGCAGAATTTCCCTGAGCTATTCCTGCATGAGCCGCCATAACCTGTGCTACAGCATGTCTCCTAGGAGGACACCCCATCTTGGTAACAGCCGAGGAGAGCTCTATCTGTATGCAGTGTATATTTAGCTAATGGACCAGGTGTCAGTGGCTGCTGCTCAAAAATGCATAGCACACTTCCTGGGTTTTGTAGGACCAATACAAGGTGTTGTGCCTTGTAAATGACATCCTTTCTCAGCTGTTTACATCCACTCTTAACCACGACGTCAAGCCCTGGAGGATCTACCACCCCCTTGCCGAGCAGTTCCAGGGGTTAACAATATTCTGCATTAAAAACCAGCCAAAGGGAGCGATGCCCTCATCTTTAGAAAACACGTGCCTGTAATACGCTGCATACCCACTGCATAAACACATTCGCCGAGGGAGAAAGCATGATACAAACCAGACTGTGTTTCATTCTGACTCACAATTATCAAGGCCAACTCTTTTCCAGAGAATTTAAGCTTTGGAACCAGGCAGATTCACATTTTGTGGTACCACACACGCTCCACCCTTCAGCCCACAACCCTCCCCCTCCTACCCCTGCTCCACCCATTCCCCACCCTCACCAGGGGGGCTTTTATTTTTAAAATGGCAGTGTACTAGCCCTGGCCTGGCATAGTACTGGAAGACACAGCAGAGCACGCAAATGCAGCAATAAGTTTTACACAGCTGGCTTCCTGCAGCCAGCCCTCTGGAGTGCTAGTAGCTTGGCACTGCAGAGTGTCAAACAACGTCCCAGGGTGTCGTTGAAAACCAGCCAGAATGCCCAGAATAGCGTATTTCAAAATAACGCATCTACACAGCAAATGCACATCGAAGTAACACTCAGCTATTTCAAAATACAGTGTCCACACTGATTGACCTGCAGGGCACCCTGATGTTGGGCTGGAGGCAGCCACCAGCATCTCCAAATAATGTCCTGTTCCTGCTCCTCATCCCAAACCCCTGACTGCTGCAAATCAGTTGTTCTTGTAGCTCCTGAAGCCCTGGTTAGCAGGTAAGAAGGTGAGTTTGGCTGCCCAGCACCCACTAATCCCCTTCCCCCCAGACCAATTGCTCCAAGCCCAGAGCACTTTTGAATGCAGAAACATGCCTAAATTATACAGCGGGCAGAGGTGTGGCAGAGTTGGGATCAAATCCAGGTCTCCTAACTTCCAGTGCATTGGTTGGTCTTTTCCTGTATCAAGTGATTTCTCTTAGAAGCCCTGCTATAGTCCACAGCAGTGAATTGCAAGACATATCACAGCCCCACTGGATGTTGGGGTGTGTGCTCCACCAGTGATCTGTGGCTTGTTAATTATTTCCTTCCAGCTACACACCCTACTGTAGGGCTAGAGCTAAAGGCCTGAGTTAAAACCTGGAGGCTTCCTAAAGCACCTGGTTTCTTTATTTCATTCTGATGCGGTTACATGATCTGTACTAAAAGCCATCTGCAGTTCCAGTTTGGGCACTTTCCTTTCCCATCCTCCACAGGGAGAGGTCTCTATGAGCCGAAGGATTATACTTAGAATAATAAAAACTTGCAGCTGGGAGGATGAGCCTGACTGACTCCAACAATAAAATGAAAAGCCGAGAGTGCTGCAACAAGCTCCGTCCTGGCTAGCTTTCCACCAAGCAAAGTGAACTCGCCAGAACAAACACAGCTGCTCCCACAGTGGAGGGTGGAGAAAAGCTGCACCTGAAAAAGAAAAATCTGTGCAGAAGCCTTGGGAATAAGGAGAGGATACAGAGCGCTGCACAGTGTAGGCCCTGCATGAAAACATCTGTGTGGGAGAAGAGCGGAAACACTCCGAAAAAAAAATAAGGTACAAGAAAAAGCAATAAATAGAATCATAGAATCCTAGGACTGGAAGGGACCTCAGGAGGTCATCTAGTCCAGCCCCGTGCCTAAAGCAGGATCAACCCCCACTACATCATCCCAGCCAGGACTATGTCAATTCCTTGTTGAACAGCAAATGTAGGGCTTTTGTGTCATTCACTTTGTGTATGAATGTTGATGCCTAGAAAAATAGAGGCTTAAAAGCACTACAGCTGAAAACTGAACCACATGAAGAGTTTATGTAGGTTCAAAATCATCAAGTCTATGCCTGCCCAGCAAAGCATATGCTAAAGTCCTTCTGAAGTTAATGGGACTTCAATATACACGTCTCGCTGAACAGGGCTTTTCATCGCAAAGGATCCTAAAACACTTGGCGGACAATAATGGGACAAATATATTTAAACATAAGCACCATGTAATACACTTCAACTGTAGCGCTAAGGTCTGAGCCTGTGAGAGGCTCCACCTCAGCTACTATTCAGTTCAATGGGAGGAGGTCTTCAGGCCAAGCCAGCACATACTTGAGGGATTACACCTTCTGGCTGGCCTGGGAACACTTGGGAACCCCAGGCAGGAGCTGGAACTTGCTGCAGAGGAAACTGAGGACTGAACCTTCCAACTCTCTGTGCTGCTGTCATGATTGTCACCAGGAAGAGTGACATAAGGGGAAAAGAAGTAGAAGAAGCAGCAGCACTGGTTTGTGTGTCTCTAAGCGTTCCAGGCTTTTTGTCTAGTTAGAGTGTAAGTAAGCTCTCCGGGCAGAGACTATGTCATTACAAGTGTGGATGCACTTACTGGGTGTGGTTCACTGTCCCCATGTAGTGGCACCTAGACCACTTACAGAGAGAGAATGAGTCACCTCTGCAGCCTGAGCTGAGACCCAGACTGTAGCAGCTCCTGCACTAAGCTCCAGAGGTCCCAGGCTCCAGTCCACCTGTCACCAATGACAATAGCACCTAGCGTAGTGATGCTCTGAGCTTGGTAGGGGCTCTTACATACTACTGTACAACGAACCATTAACAACGCCACCAGTGTTTGATGAGTATGTGGAAGAGAAGATACAGGGTACATTTCAGCTGTGAAAGAGCTAGTTTTGCCAGGCTCCCCGAAAGGGAGGGCAAGGGGGACAGTTGCACAGAGGCCCAGCATTTCATATGGGCTCAGACCTCTGGCTGCCGCTGCTGCTACTTTGGTGGTGAAGTAGCAGCAAAAGCAGCTGGAGGTCTGGGCCCCTTTGAAATGCTGCGGCAGTGCTGCTCCACTGCTCTGCGTGACGCTAAAGGGCATGTGTGTGATGATGGGCTGTCACAGAAGACCCCTTGGGATTTCCCCAGCATGCTGGTCAAGCCGCTGACACCTGGCTTCTTGCACTCTGGGGCTTCCCATCACCCCGTCCTGCTGGGCCAGATCCTCTGATCTCCCTCAGCCAAGGCACAGAGTTGGGGTTACCATCCCCCTTCAGAGCAATGCAGAAGCTGATTTAGCATAGCTCTCGGAGGATGCAGTTCTTATGCACAGCACCTGGGAAATCAAACCCCCAAAAGGACCAGAATCCCAAACAAATTTGTCTCATTCTCTGCAAAAGATTTGCACAGGGAGAGGTCATTAAGTAAGCCCTCTTTATCGATGAAAGGGAGATTTGTACAGTGATAGTCCTTCCCCGGCAATAACAATTTACACTGTCCTTGATTATAAACAAAAGAGTTTTATTAAAGAAAACAGTAGGATTTTAGTACTTATTAGTAAAACAGGCAGATCAAAGTGCATTTTCGAATTAAAATAAAAGATAATGCACAGCTAGCTCTATTTCACCAAGAATCCAGTTACATGTGAGTTCTTACTCTAAACAGCTGTTCTTACATCAGGTGAAAGCTTCAGATCAGAAATTATCTTATTCTGACCTGCACCTCCAATCTACTGTAAAGCTCTTTCTTCCTTTTAGGGTGTGTCAGGTATTTTTCAAAGCAGGCTGAAGACGAAGATGGAGGAGCCCTCGTGTACCTCTTTATACCTTTCCTCTGTGGAAGGAACTCCATTGTTTTCTTTGTGCAAAAGTATACTCCAAGATGGAGACTGCCACATTAGCAAGTACACATGTCCTTTTTAGCAAGTATACATGTCTATACACGTCCTTTTTAGCAATCAGCCATTGCCTATTTGCTGGTCTGAATGTAACCAGCAAAGCTCTTCAGATGAGGATTGGCTCCCATTAAGGCCCTTTGTCAGTTAAGTACTGCTATCCTCTCACAAGCCATACGCTCACAATAGGGTAGCCAACCTCCTATTGTGGTAGCCACAGAAAGAAACATTTGGAATACAAATGCGGTATTTATGAGACAATACTCATAACTTCAAATACAAAAATGATACCTGCACAAAATAGGATTTTCATCTCCAGCAGATTATACCATTGAAAACAAGAGGTTAGAAGAGGCATTTTGTCCAAACCATCTCTGAGTTATTCATATCTATATTCACAACTCATTTTCGAGAAAGCTTGGGGAGGGAGCCATTACAGGGTGGATGCCAGCACCATGGTCTGAGCAGTGCTAAGAGCTGACTGCCCTTGGTCCCACCCCTTATGATGTTGGCCTCACCCCTCCTAGGGGCGTAGAGCTGGGCCCTCTCCTATCTTGCCCTGGCGCCTGCAGTGACTGTCAGCTCCACTGATTTTAGCTATAGTTATTCATGGCTTGAGGGGAAACCCCAAGTGCTGGGTTTATAGGCGAACTCTCTCCTTAGCCTTAAAGAATAGCCATAATTCTAGGAATCTATAGAGAAAACCCTCTGCCAAATATCATGGAGCGATGCTCATAACAGCCCAGTGGGGAGGAAAGTATCTTTACCTTAATTTAACTGATGAGGCACCAAAACACAGAGCAATGCGACGACCTGTCAATGAGGTCTGCAAAAGACCCTAGACTGGAGGTTGGTTCTGTTGAGCCCTCCTTCCATGCCTTAACTGCAGGACTAGCCTTACTGAAGAAACCAGAGTCACCTGATTTGCCCAGAGGCCAACTCCATGACCCAAGAGCTAGTATGATGTTACTAGCATTGTGCATCCTGAGGAGCAATGGCAGAAAAAAGCACGGGAGAACCAACCAGGGCTGGACTTTGAGAGACACGAGAGGAAGAAATAGGAAGATATAGAAAACAATTGAATGAACTTGCCGCTTATGGCCAAAGCTGAAAACATTCTCTTTGTGTCTCACCTCCTCTGAGAGGAGCACTGCCCACTGGTATGAGGCTGTGTGATTGACATATGTGCCGAGGTAGACATGTAGATACGTAATAGAGCTAGTAACAAAGATCTGAAGAAGTGGGTCTGTCCCATGAAAGCTCATCACCTAATAAATAATTTTGTTAGCCTTTAAAGAGCTACATGACTGCTGTTTTGTTTTGTAATAGGACTAGATTAAGTGTAGGTATATGTATATATGTAGACCTGTGTTTGAAGGTCAGGTTCCAAGCCAAATCAGGGGGAAAGTCTGTGTTTCTTTTTGAGGACATCAAAATTTCTGTAGAAGTTCAGTCAAGATTCTGACTCTATGTGGTCTCATGATCACTAGAACCATTGGGACCAAAATAAGCTCTGTTTGAAAACAAAATGACAGGGGAAATTTGCAACAAAGAATTCAAATCAAAACCCAATTGTGACCCTCTCAGCTTTAATAAACCAGCCTCAGATGCTCATTGTAAAGACAGAACTAGCCACATTAAAAAGAGGTAAGAGATGAGAGCTACATACATGGGCTTATGTCTATTTTTACTAACTTGAAGGTTGTAAACGTGACAGAAACTCCAGTTAGGTGGAGAGAAGGGTAGGCAGGAAAGAGAAAAGAGAATTCAGAGAAAAACGCAAAACTGGAGTGGGATTTAAATCACCAGCAGCATGAGAGTCTACTTTTTAAAATACAGTGCTGGTGTAGAGCAAGCCTCTCTAGGTATTTGCAGTGGGCATAGTTACAAAGCTTTCATTAATGTATTTACTGACAGGTAAGATATTTCCAGTTCTGTACTCATGGAGCTACTGGTATGCATGCTCCTGTTATACTGCGGTAGCCTCAGGGCATGTCTTCACCAGGGTCAGGGTCCATCTTCCAAGTTTGATTTCACATGCTTAGTAGGGACACGTGAAATCAAACTATCAGGGCTTGACAGCCGACCCAGGTACTTCTCAATATAGTGTGGAGTGAGGGAGGTCGACAGAAGAAACTCTCATATTGACCTACCTCTGTGAGGATGGCCAGGTAAGTTGTTTGCTGATAAGTTGATTCCAGCTATGCAACTGTCTTAGCTGGACTTGCATATCTACAATCAGCTTGAAAGCCTACTGTACACCTGGCCTAAGTGAAGTCATGGCTGTTTTATGTTGGTGTACGTCAGCTCAGAACATGGCCCAGAGACAGAAAAGCTAAAGGAAGACATTTTGGTCACTTGAATTGTCTAAAAGATTTACAGAGCACCCTGCCCCTATGTTGTCTGACCACCTGCCATGTGAAAAACAATAGCAATAGTGAAGTCCTGGAAAAAAACAAGTTTCACTTTACGGGGTGACACAGATGTGCAGCGCTTTCTGAACCGTAAGTTGTAGTCTGAGGGAGGGACACATACCCAGACTGATAAATATTCAAAAACCACATAATCACCACAGCCAGAGCCCAGATCTGGTGCTTCTCTCTCTCCATGTGACAACTTTTTAAACCTTTATTGGCCCCACACAGAATTAGCTTATGCTTAAAACAACTGTGAAAGGACTTACCCCCAGAGCTGCGTGAATGACGGATTTTTCAGTTCACAGGCAGTTCTGGAAATAAATTCGCTTGAGGGTTGAATTATTTTGGTAAATGATTTAATTTTATTTAAAATTGAAATAAAAAATCAAAACATTCTGTTTAGAAAATGTCATAACGAAACATTTCCATTGAGTGATATTTTTTGGCTTTCTTTTTGACCAAAACAATTTGGCAAACGTGATACAAATTCACAAAATGTTTCAGTTGACACAAATCTGCATTTTTTGTGCAAAAAGTTTCACCCAGTCTATTCAGCTCCCACAATCAGGCCATGGTTATTCAAAAAGCCCAGCTCCCTCTGATGTACCAGCACAAATTGTGTATGCTGAGTGCTTAAAAATTAGACAGCTAATTGCTTGCTACCTCAGTTCTCCAGTCTTTAAAATGGGTACAATAGAGCAGCAGGATGTTGTGAGTATAAATTATATGATTCTGGGTTAACGTGGTGGGGTTCAATAATCCATGATGGGCTTTTCAGACCAAATGATTTGTGGTCCCTTCTAATCGTAAGCTCTACGATAGGATCTCAGTGACTGTGGTAATGGAGGCCATCCAAAGTACTTAGATAAGTACTTGTTTTAGAAGATCAATTCATAATCATTTTGTTAGTCCTTAAAGTGCTACATTTTTGCTGCTTCATAATGAGAAGTTCAAGATCTCTGTGGCAGAGGCCTGTGTTTTTGAAGCTGAACATGTGAACTCTTGTCCCTTCTCCTCACCTGTGGTTGATCTAACAAGGGTCTCTGTTGTCTGTCAGCAGGTGGGGTGGTTATGACAGAAAGTACATAGCTGCCAGTTATAGCACCTTACAGAGACAGGGGTCGGAGGGCTCATATCTTTTATTGGACCAACTTCTGTTGGTGTGAGAGACAAGCTAGCTCTGTGCAAGGCTTTGTCTACAGCTTTTAGCAACAAGGCTGTATTGACACAGCTGTGTCACTAAAAGTTGGGCAATGGACCCATTTTTTGCCAGCTCTTTTGCCAACAAAATACTCCCCCCCAGTCAATGGCATTCACGTTGTTGGGAGGAGCTCTGTTCCCGCTGGTACTTAACGCAGCAACATGTTTGTTTTTCTGAGGATGAGGTGGCATTTAGCACTGCTGAATGAAAACAATTTGTCTACCCCACTCACCAACAGCAGTTGACCCAATAAAATTCTGACCTCAGTCACCAGGTCTGTTTATGCTCTTGGGACCCAAATGGGCATAACACTGCATACACTTAAAGCACCTTTTATCCTAATTCACTCATCACTCTTACTTTGCAAGCTATAAAACAAAGCAGCAGAAATGTAGCACTTTAAAGATTAACAGAATGATTTATTCGGTGATGAGCTTTCCTAGGACAGACCCACTTCTTGTTAGTTTTTAAAGTGCTACATTTCTGCTGCTTTGTTTTGTCAGAGTACAGACTAACATGGCTATCTCTCTGCTACTCTGCAAGCTGTATGCAGGTTCATGTCCTCCTCCACTGACATACAGCTGGCTCTGGGACAGAAGATATCAGCCACTTAACAAACCCATCAACACCTTCCAGGGAAGATGAATGCTGCCTCCAGGCAACAGGACATGGGGAAATTATTGCTGTTGGCACCTTGGGATTAGTGTCTAACACTTATTAAAAATAAAAAGTCTTCCCAAGAAGTAAAAATGGCTATGACAATAGGTAATCAACCATTGAAACAAAGAAGTGAGTTGTCAGGAGCCATCCAGCATTTGTGGTTGGATGATGCACAAATAACCTGTAGTTCTGCAAGAACAACAAGAAGTCTTGTGGCACCTTATAGACTAACAGATATTTTAGAGCATAAGCTTTTGTGGGCAAAGACCTGCTTCGTCAGATGCATGAGTGTGGGGGTGTGTGCAGTAACTCTTGGCAAGTTGCATCCCCCAGCCTCGTAGAGATGAGTTTGGTGAGTTCCATGATGGAAGAGGACTGTAGTGAGTCAGTATGGTCTCCTGCAGACCCGGAGGCAGGGGAGACTATGCAGAGGCCCTGGTGGGTGGGGCCGGAGCCAGGAGACCAGAGGCCCGCCCCTCAGAGGGCGGGGCCAAGGGCTAGAAGAGCCAAAGGCGGGACTCAGGACCCATTTGGGCCTGGGCCTCCGGGCAGGGAGGACGTGCCTGCACGAGCTCCTCGGCACCAAAGGGAGAGGGCCTGCGGCTGCCCGGCCAGGCCAGAGGAGCAGGCCCCCAGAGGCTCCAAGCAATCCCGGGTCCATATGCCCCAAGGGGACTACCTGGACTTCCCAGACCTACCAGGACCTTCTCGCCGGCGGAGACCCCCCGCCTTGGAAGAGGCCCCAGGAGCGGGCTGCCCCAGAGTCCCGGCAGATCCTCACAGCACTCAGGCCCAGGAGCGCCTCGCGTCTCCTGTATTACCGCCGCCCGACTACCCTAACGACATTGTTATGGACGACTGGCCGGAGCCCCCGAAGGTGGATGACCCAGAGGAGACCGACCTAGGGGGACCCCTTGACCAGATGGACTGGGACCTTCCGCCAGCAGAGGGTGAGGTAGGAAGTGGCCCGGGGAATGACGCTCACGAACCAATGGCAGTGTGTTGTGGTCTGGATCCCCACTGCCAGGGTTGCGTGTGAGCAACCCCCAGGGCCCCGGGCCGGGTCGCAGTGGAGTGGGAGGGCCTACGACCCCGTACCCCCGCCCCCCTTGACAGGGCCAGCCTGTGCTGGGCCTGCACTTAAACCCTTGGGTTGCTGCCCCGCCCCAAACTGAGGGCTGGGCTTGTGGTTAAACCCTTGGGTTGCTGCCCCGCCCCAAACTGAGGGCTGGGCTTGTGGTTAAACCTTGTGTTTCTGCCCTGCCCTGGACTGAGGGCTGGGCCCAGAACTATACCACTCTTGTGAACTGCAGCCCCGCCCTAGGTTGAGGGCTGGGGCCTGTATGGTGTTGTAGCGGTGAGCCGCTGACCACCTGAACTGAGTAAGGGCTGGTGCTCTAACCCTTTTTTGCTGCCGCCCGCCCTAGGCCAAGGGGCTGGGCGTCTCTGGACTTGTTACAAGGACAAAAAGGAGAGGAAGGGCAGGGTGGGCCGATGGTTTTGTGGGATTTGGCACAAGAATTGGAATGTCTGGGCCACTTCCTGTTTGCTGGTTCCCAGCAGTTGGTCCACGCTTTCCACCTCTTATCTAGGTTGCTGTAGGTTACGCTAACTGTTGCTTTGGAGCTAGGATGGAATTCTTTGCCATCCGTTTGGCTGAGGCTGGTTGGATTTTTTGCCTTCCTTGCTGGGAAATAAAGGAGTTGGGCTTTGGACAAAGAGAGGGCTGGGATTCCCTCTGACCAAGCAGGCAAAATTTGGACCTATGGGAGAGTCATTTAGGAGCTGCAACTTTTGGCAGGTGTCCAGTGTAGGAGTTTGCTGATTGAGGCTCCAGATCCAAATAGGTAACATGGTGGGCATGCCAAAGGCATCTCCTTACGAGATGGGGCAACATGTCTAACCCCTTGTGGGGTACATGGGAACTAGAGGCCAGGGCACTATCCTGGGGGGCACTCTGATGGTGCACTTTATGGTGGTGCTAGCTGGGGGCGAGGTTCCCTCTCACTTCAACTGCCCCACAGGAGAGGGGTGGTATCAAACAGGAAATGGTATTTCAAAAATTCCTGGGCCTTTAAAGGCAGGAGTGTGGATGGTTGTTTACTTGCCACCAGGGTAGTGGAGTTTGAACCATTGACTACCAAGGACAGGATGGGCATGGAGGGACACCTGGAGGCCATTTATAGTGATAAAACCAGGAGCAATGTCAATGCTGACAGGTAGTTGAGATGGTGGAAGAAACCAGAGAAACTACCTGTGTGATGATTTCCTCCTGTTGTGGGAGCATCCCAAGCCTTACACAGAGCCACTGCCAAAGTTCCTTGGCAGGGTTGCTTTATGTCTTCCCTCATTGTAGGAAACTTTCTTGCGTAACTTGGCAATCACTTGTGCAGGGACCAAAGAGGCACACAGGTGAACAGCATAGGGACTGGATCTGAAACTGCATGCAGGTAGTGTAACTTGGATATGGGGAGTGTAGGTTGGATATGGGAAGTGTAGGTTGGGTATTAGGAAAATCTATTTCACCAGGAGGGTGCTGAAGCACTGGAATGCGTTAGCTAGAGAGATGGTAGAACTTCTGACCCTAAAGGTTTTTAAGTCCTGGCTTGACAGAGTCCTGGCTGGGATAATTTAGTTCAGGTTGATCTTGCTTTAGGCAGGGGGCTGGACTCAATGACCTCCTGAGGTCCCTTCCAGCCCTATGATTTTATGATTCTATGACTCTATGCATACAATCTATGCACCCTTGCTTACAGTCAGGAATGAGATATCTGCTGTAGTTGCCCCTGCCACTGAAAAATGGTGGGAGAATTTACAATATTGTCCCCGCACCATGACCCTTGACTCCACACCATTGTTCTTTACTTCAGCTTGAGGGTCCCCCTCCACACCCCAGCTCACCATGCTTAGGGAGTTTGCAGAGATGAGTTCTTTCCAAGGATCAGGGAGAAAGTGCTTTGCATGTTACCTGGGCTGTCTGTAAGTAATGATTCAATGCTGTGAATCAATGCTGTGAAATTAACAATCATGCTTCTGTGTTTTATTTCTTGAGTTTCTGCAGATGTGGCCTTTGGGGGAACCCCCTATACGCCGGCGGAATGACCAAGAGAGAGCAAGGAGGACGTGTTCTGGGAGGTGCTGCCATATCTGATACAGAAAAAAGGGAATGCGGGAAGTGGAAATAGGCAGGACAGGAAAGAAAATCAACAGGTTGTCCAAAGGGCCCCTGAGCAGACCATACAAGTAATGGAAGAGCAAGCAGAGGTGCTGAACTCCTGTCTCACTCTTCCTGCAGGCAGAACAGATGCGTGTTCGCAACTCTGCCCCTCTGGAACCATAGAGAACCATTCTTCTTACCCTCTCCCAACAATCCCAGCACACATCCCTTTCGGCTTTCCGCAACTTCCAATGGCCTGGCTGTGCTCACTGGAGTTCGATTTCACGCACCTGGTAGATATGCATGAAATTGAAGTGTTGGGGGTCTGCAGCCGACCTCCCTCAGCGAGGATGGCCAGGGAAGTCGATTGCAGATAAGTCAGTTCTAGCTACACAACTGCCATAGTTAGAATTGTGTATCTGCAATCAACTTACCAAGCCTCAGTTTGTAGTTCACTCCACTCCTTTGGACAGCTTCCAAAATGAAAGCTGGTTTTTTGCGCGTAGCTATGACAATCTCCTCCTCACAAGTAACTCCTTTCCCGCCAGGTTTTATGTGCGTTTTAATTGGTGTTTAATAAAAACAGAGTATCAAAAGATAACTGATCTTTATTTGTGTCCTACATATGGCGGTAGCAGCTGGCAATAAAACATATACAGGCTGTTTAAGCATTTGCTTACTGAAAAGTCCAGGTGTCATCACAAATGCTTCCTAACAAAACCTGATTTAAGGAAGCACAGAAAATTGCTGCACAGAAATATACACCACTGGCTCTCATTCTCAAAATGTTCTCTCAAGGTCTCCCTGATTTGAATTATCCACATAGCCCTGGTAACAGGCTGCTCAAAATCAGCAGTGAGGTGATCTCCCTCAGCACCCCACCCCAAACAACCCTTTCCCCATGGCTCTGACCATGGGAATATTTTCCTCACTAAGCTCTAACCTGCCAGAAAGGTTCTGTCAGTGCATATTTAATATGCCAAATTCACACCCCACAGTCATCCTGCACCTATTGAGCCTATTGAAGCACTCCTTGCTGCTGTCAAGATCTCCTGTGCAAGGCTTTATGTGCCATGGGAATAAGGGGTACGTGTGGTCTCTCAGGATCACCATAGGCATTCACCACTGGAATCTTCTGGTTTGGAAAGAAAATCCCAGCCTTCAGCTTTCTGTACAGACCAGTGTTCCTGAAGATGCATTTATCATGCACCTTCCTGGACCACCCTTCATCTATGTCACTGAAACTTCTCTGGTGATCTCTGAGCACCTGCAACTCAATGGGGAAGTACCCCTTTCTACTGATGTAGTCCATCACTAGGTGGTCTGGTGGCAAAATTGGGATATGCATGGCTCCTCTGCAGTTAGGGAAGGCCATTTCTGCAAAATCATCCACAACTGCACAGAGTGGAGTTATGGACCAAGAGTTATGGCCCTTCACAGCAGGATTTGATTAAAGACCCTGCACACCTGCAGTCATGCAGAACCAATGGTTGACTTCCTGATTCTGAACTGATTCATAGTCAACCAGTAGCAGTCGAGAGTCACCAGCTTCCACAGTGCTATTGCCATGAGCTTCTCCAGTAAGAGGGCAGGTCTTCTTCTGGTGCTCTTGTATTGCACGCTGGGGTGAGCTCTACACAGAGCTCCAGGAAAGGGACTTTCTGCATCTGAAAGTTCTGTAGCCACCACTTATCGTCCCAAATGAGCCCAATGATGCAATCTCACCACTCAGTGTTTGTTTCATGAGCCCAAAAGCCACAGTCCACTCTGTCCAATTGCTTTGTGAATGTCAAAGTAATCTGGCACGGCTTCTATCTGTGCACACAGCAGGTCGGACTCTTGTTCAGGCAGGAACCTCTTGTTAATTGCGCTGCCCTCTGTGATGTGGTAACAAGAATTAAAACAGTAGACAGCTGTGTGGGAGCCATCCGTTCACACAGAGTACACAGTAAAGAGGGGCCATTGAAAAATGCCATAAACCACAGTCAGAAGCCCATAGAATGCTGGGACAAAAACCAGTGCACCATGGGACATTGAGCCTGTACCCATAAGCTGTGTCTACACGTGCATGCTACTTCGAAGTAGCGGCACTAACTTCGAAATAGCACCCGTCGTGGCTACACGCGTCGGGCGCTATTTCGAAGTTAACTTCGACGTTAGGCGGCGAGACGTCGAAGTCACTAACCTCATGAGGGGATCGGAATAGCGCCCTACTTCGACGTTCAACGTCGAAGAAGGGACCGTGTAGACGATCCGCGTCCCGCAACGTCGAAATTGTGGGGTCCTCCATGGCAGCCATCAGCTGGGGGGTTGAGAGACGCTGTCTCTGCAGCCCCTGCGGGGCTCTATGGTCACCGTGTGCAGCAGCCCTTAGCCCAGGGCTTCTGGCTGCTGCTGCTGCAGCGGGGATTCATGCTGCATGCACAGGGTCTGCAACTCGTTGTCGGTTCTGTGGATCTTGTGCTGTTTAGTGCAAGTGTGTCTGGGAGGGGCCCTTTAAGGGAGCAGCTGGCTGTTGAGTCCGCCGTGTGACCCTGTCTGCAGCTGTGCCTGGCACCCTTATTTCGATGTGTGCTACTGTGGCGTGTAGACGTTCCCTCGCTGCGCCTATTTCGATGTGGTGCTGCGCAACATCGATGTTGAACATCGACGTTGCCAGCCCTGGAGGACGTGTAGACTTTATTCATCAAAATAGCCTATTTCGATGTCGCCACATCGAAATAGGCTACTTCGATGTAGGCTTCACGTGTAGACGTATCCATAGTGTGTTCTGAGCCACTCCACTGGCCCACAAATCCGAGAGGTAGAACCTGCAAGTAGCACTATGGGCTAGCTACCTGTGGTTCACTGCTCTTACTGTCAATGCTGGAGTACCAGGTGCGTGTGTGCTGTGATGACAGAAGGAGTGTAGTGTGAACAGGAAATAGCAATGGTATTAGAACACTTTTTGGCCATCACCCTAACTTCTGTCAGCAAAACTCTGTGGCTGTAGAGAACATAAGAACATAAGAACATAAGAACGGCCATACTGGGTCAGACCAAAGGTCCATCAAGCCCAGCATCCCATCTGCCGACGGTGGCCAATGCCAGGTGCCCCAGAGAAGGAGAACAGAAGACAATGATCAAGTGATTTATCTCCTGCCATCCATCTCCTGCCCTTGCTATGAAGGCTAGGGCACCATACTTTATCCCTGGCTAATAGCCATTTATGGACCTAACCTGCAAAAATTTATCAAGCTCTTTTTTAAACCCTAATAGAGTCCTGGCCTTCACAGCCTCCTCAGGCAAGGAGTTCCACAGGTTGACTGTGCGCTGTGTGAAGAAAAATTTCCTTTTATTAGTTTTGAACCTACTACCCATCAATTTCATTTGGTGTCCCCTAGTTCTTGTATTATGGGAAAAGGTAAATAATTTTTCTATATTCACTTTCTCCACACCATTCATGATTTTATATACCTCTATCATATCGCCCCTCAATCGCCTTTTTTCCAAACTGAAAAGTCCCAGTCTCTCTAGCCTCTCCCCATATGGGACCCTTTCCAAGCCCCTAATCATCTTAGTCGCCCTTTTCTGAACTTTTTCTAATGCCAATATATCTTTTTTGAGGTGAGGAGACCACATCTGCACGCAGTACTCGAGATGTGGGCGTACCATAGTTTTATATAGGGGAAGTATGATATCTTTTGTCTTATTATCGATCCCTTTTTTAATAATTCCTAACATCCTATTTGCCTTACTAACTGCCGCTGCACACTGCGTGGATGTCTTCAGAGAACTATCCACTATAACTCCAAGATCCCTTTCCTGATCTGTCGTAGCTAAATTTGACCCCATCATGTAGTACGTGTAATTTGGGTTATTTTTTCCAACATGCATTACCTTACACTTACCCACATTAAATTTCATTTGCCATTTTGCTGCCCAATCACTCAGTTTGCTGAGATCTTTTTGTAGTTCTTCACAATCCCTTTTGCTTTTGACTGTCCTGAACAACTTGGTGTCATCTGCAAACTTTGCCACTTCACTGCTTACCTCATTTTCTAGATCATTGATGAACAAGTTGAACAGGATCGGTCCCAGGACTGACCCCTGGGGAACACCACTAGTTACCCTCCTCCATTGTGAAAATTTACCATTTATTCCCACCCTTTGTTTTCTGTCTTTTAACCAATTCCCGATCCATGAAAGGACCTTTCCTCCTATCCCATGACCACCTAATTTACATAAAAGCCTTTGGTGTGGGACCGTGTCAAAGGCTTTCTGGAAATCTAGGTATATTATGTCCACTGGGTGCCCCTTGTCCGCATGTTTATTAACCCCTTCAAAGAATTCTAATAGATTAGACAGACACGACTTCCCTCTGCAGAAACCATGCTGACTTTTGCCCAACAATTCGTGCTCTTCTATGTGCCTTGCAATTTTACTCTTTACTAGTGTTTCTACTAATTTGCCTGGTACTGATGTTAAACTTATCGGTCTATAATTGCCAGGATCTCCTCTAGAGCCTTTTTTAAATATTGGTGTTATATTGGCCGTCTTCCAGTCATTTGGTACCAAAGTGGATTTAAAGGATAGGTTACAAACCACTGTTAATAACTCCGCAATTTCACATTTGAGTTCTTTCAGAACCCTTGGGTGAATGCCGTCTGGTCCTGGAGACTTGTTACTATTCAGCTTATCAATTAATTCCAAAACCTCCTCTAATGTCACTTCAATCTGAGTGAGTTCCTCAGATTTGTCGCCTAAAAAGGCTGGCTCAGATTTAGGAACCTCTGTAACATCTTCAGCCGTGAAGACTGAAGCAAAGAAATCATTTAATCGCTCCGCAATGGCACTGTCTTCCTTGATCGCTCCTTTTATATCTTTATCATCCAAGGGCCCCACTGCTTTTTTAGCAGGCTTCCTGCTTCTAATGTATTTAAAAAACATTTTACTATTGTTTTTTGAATTTTTGGCTAGCTGTTCCTCAAACTCTTTTTTGGCTTTTCTTACTACATTATGACAGTTAATTTGGGAGTGTTTATGTTCCTTTCTATTTTCCTCACTAGGATTTGACTTCCACTTTTTAAAAGCTGCCCTTTTCTCTCTCACTGCCTTTTTAACATGGCTGTTTAGCCATGGTGGTTCTTTGTTAGGTCTCTTACTGTGTTTTTTTATTTGGGGTATACATTTAAGTTGGGCCTCTAGTATGGTGTTTTTAAACAGTTTCCATGCAGCTTCCAGGGATTTTAGTTTAATTACTCTACCTTTTAGTTTCTGTTTAACTAGCTTCCTCATTTTAGTGTAATTCCCCTTTTTGAAATTAAATGCCAGAGTGTTTGACCGCTGCGGTATTCTTCCCAACACAGGAATATTAAAAGTTAGGAGTTAGACATGATGCAACAAGTACTTCCTCATGGCAGAATGCACACTGGCCAGCAGGGAAGCTAGCTCTGTCCCCAGGCCCACTGATGGCAGGGGAACAAGGGGCAACAGGTTCAGAGCCTGGCAATTCAGAGATGGCCTGGGGCTCCCAGCAGCCAGAACTATTGAGGCCCTTTAAATAGGACGGCACAGAGGAGGGGGTGTGTGGTCCTGGCAGCCCTGTCCCTCCTACTTCCATCCAAGGCCATGCCCCTTCCAGGAGCATGGAGCCGGGCCCCCTCTCTTTTGTCCAGGAGTTTGGTGAGTCTCTTGGCTTATCTGTCTGTCCCTTTCCCCGAAAGACCTCCCCATCCCTGTCTGATATGCACTTTCAAACCTCACTCCTAAATCTCTCCTGGCTACAGTGGGCCAGAAATTTTCCAATGGAACAGTTTTCTATTCAGAAATGCTGACTTGCCAGAAATGAAACATTTGGTGGGAAGTGTCAACTTTGTCTAATCTTCTGACAGAAACCAGGCAGGTTCCAAGGAAAACTAATCTAGTTTCCTCCTTGCTGCCCTGCCATGCAGTCTGGAGCCTGGCACTTTTCGGTCAGCACCTAAAAGGGGCATGCCTTTTTCTTTATAAGCCAGAAGGGGTGGCTATCTGCTCTAGGCAGTCTTCTGATTGGTGTATCAAGAACTGGGCCTACATTCAACTGCAGAGGTTCCTAATGAAGTAGGTGGCACCACTGATATCATGTTAATTGCTTTATTATTTTCAAAGGTTAGCTCAGTGAACACCCTTATTTTGCTGGCCTCTACCAGTTCCGTGCAACACTGCAGAGTCATGCAGCTGAGAAACCCTGGGTGGAGTTTGTATTAAGCAGCTGATAGGGACATGTATCCAGTGCCCCATGGGACGTGGGCCCCTACTTGTATTTTTGAAAATCCTACCCCCGATGTCTTGCCACAGAATATAGCCCTAGTGAGCTGCAGAATACACAAGGCAAACATACTCCACACAGCAAACATTCACTGCTCTCCACCTGCCATCAGACATTTTCTTACTTTTTGCAGGATCTGTTTTGAATCTGATTGACTAAATTGCACAGTTAGTGCTCTGACTTTGTGGAAAGGTCAGAATAATGCTAATAACGTTCCTTTTTATTAGCCTAGTGCTTTCTCTCCCCTTTCCCCCATCTGGCAGTTCAGCATTACAGGGTATGTTAATCATTCATTCCCTGGCTGTATTGACTTTGGTGATAGTTCACATTGTCAGCTCCTCTGATCTCACCTGACTGCTTTCCTGGATTGAAAATTAGCTAAAGGAGATGTGCTGATTCACAGCCTTGAAGGATCTGGCTGACCCTCTTTATGGTACAACAGAAAAGCTATGTTTGCACTTCTGGGGTTAAATAGACTGTCACCTGAGACATTGTTTAGAACCCTGCCTGCCAACTAAATTTCATCTTGGATGATTATATCTTGCTTACCTAGAATAATTTCCCATGCAGGTCCAACGACCTGGATGTTAGTCACTTCCCATCCTACATGGTTATGTAGCATCTGTTTCATTTCACCCCAGAAGTGGCTGCAGTTCAGTGGTGGGTCAAATGAACTCATATCAATGTATGTGTGGTAGTAGGTTTCTGGAAGAGTGTGGTGTCGATGTGGCCCTCAGTGATTTGTACTGTGGTATCCAGCAGATGTATTTCTCATGTGAAATAGTGAATGCTGAGATTGATGGTAGGATTCAGGTTGTTAAAATCTCTTTGGAATTCTTCCAGAGTCTCTTTACCTTGGGTCTAAATGATAAAGATGTCATCGGTGTAATGTAAGTAAAGGAGGGGTAACAGGACAAGAGCTAAGGAGTCGTTGTTCTAAGTCAGCCATAAAAATGTTAATATACTGTGGGCCCATGCTGGTGCCCGGAGCAGTGCCACTTATCTGGAGGTAAAAGTTGTCCCGAAATTGGAAATAATTGTGGGTGAGTCCAGTTACATTGGGGTAAACTGAGTGAAAGGTGAATCAAACCCATATTATTGTCTGGGCATAAAGAATCTAAGGCTAGGTCTACATTAGCGGAAGAAAGTTAACTGCGGCCACGCAACTCTAGCTCTGGCAATTGGGCAGCTAGAACCAATGTATCTGCAATTGACTTACCTGGCTCTTCTCACTGAAGAAGGTCAATGGGAGAGTTTCTCCCATTGACCTCCCTTATTCCTTGTGTCTCACAAGGAGCACAGGGGTCGATTTTGTGTGTCCCTACCAGAGGCATGAAATCAAACCCCGGAAAATTGACCTTGAGCAGGTCAATCTTCCAGGGTAGCGTAGACATAGCCTAAGAAGCCAGAGTCTGTTCTACATTGAGAGAGCTTCGCAGAAGCCTGCTAGCAAGAAAAGGCATTTGGGATGGTGGGACAAATAACTCTGAAATGCAGTCCAGAGCTTGGTGAAAGAAGCAGCAAATATGATGCCGGATTGTATTCCTAGAGCAGCCCAGTGCCAGTGAAACGCTTGGTCTAGTTGTTCCAGAGACAACATGGGAGCACACTGTGCGAGGCATCATGAATTGTGGGGTCAGTTTTCACTGCACCCTCTGTACTTAGTGCACCTACTTAATGCATACGCGGATCCTCTGCGGAAAAACAGCACGAAAACTTACTCAGGACCCAAGCACACTTATATCAGATCCTCTTCAAACTTAGAACATGGACCCCCTCCCACACACATGCCACAATTTGCAGCCTGGGCTGGGACCCCCAGGCCCTGGTAAAGTGGACCCTGCCCCCACAGGAAGCCTGAACTTACATATGTAGTATTTATATAGAGATCAGCTTCCTTGCTTCCCTCTGCACTGCTATCATTCCAGCCACAGGGTACAGGCTTGAACTCTGTGCTCCCTGTACTTCCTGAAGCCATGTCAAACACGGATAAAGAGATGATTGCTCTAGGCTGCCCAGCTTTCCCTCCCTCTGAATTCTACACCACTTACTGCCAGAATCCATTGTGTTTTCTCAGCTGTGTGGCCTTTCCCATGTCCGGCGGTGTTCCCCTAGCAAACAGGTTTATGGGAGCGTTTCCCTGCCAGGCGCTGCAGCTAGTTAAAGATATGGGTAAAATCAAAAAGGTGTTTCCCCCATTAAGCTCTGGGTAGTTAAATCGATATATAATTGGAGATACAAATCTCCTAGAACTGGAAAGGACCTTGGGAAGTCATCTGGTCCAGTCCCCTACCCTCTTGGGAGGGCCAAGCACCATCCTTGACATCTATTTGCCCTAGCTGGCCTCCTCAAGGTTGAGCTCATGAGCCTGGGTCTGGCAGGCCAATGCTCAAACCACTGAGCTATCCCTGCCTGACACACATATCTTGTAAAGCTGGAAGGGGGCCTAGAGAGGCCATTGAGTCCTGTCCCCTGACCTCACAAGCAAGGCCAAGCATGTTCTCTGAGGCCATGTCTACACTAGCCAAAAACTTCGAAATGGCCATTTCGAAGTTTACTAATGAAGTGCTGAAATACATATTCAGCGTCTCATTGGCATGCGGGTGGCTGCAGCACTTTGAAATTGGTGCAGCTGGCCGCCGCGTGGCTCGTCCAGATGGGGCTCCTTTTCGAAAGGACCCCGCCTCCTTTGAAGTCCCCTTATTCCTGTGAGCAGATGGGAATAAGGGGACTTCGAAGTAGCCGGGGTCCTTTCGAAAAGGAGCCCTGTCAGGACGAGCCGCGCGGCGGCCAGCCGCACCAATTTCGAAGTGCTGCAGCCACCCGCATGCCAATGAGGCGCTGAATATGCATTTCAGCACTTCATTAGTAAACTTCGAAATGGCCATTTGCATCGCCATTTTGAAGTTTTTGGCTAGTGTAGACATAGCCTGACAGATTTGTTTTTCTATTTGCCAGACTCCTAAATGGCCCCTCAAGGGCTGAGCTCAGAGCCCTGTGTTTACAAGGCCATTGTTCTAACCAGTCAGCTATGAGTCCCCCCTTGAAAGAGCTGGAAACACAACAGTTTGCTTAAGGGGCCAATTTGGTGGGATTATTTTAAATGTAAATGAGGCTTACATAATACCACTCCACTCTCTCACATGAGAGGGGGAGTGACTCAATGGAAAAAGCTGTAGCTGAGGGTTCTGGAGACCTGGGTTCTGTTGCTATGCATCCCCTTGACTGAGAGTCATTAATCTGTGCCTCAGTTTCCCTGCTCTGATTAGAATCCAATGCATTTGGGACAGAGCCTGGCTCTCTTGCTATGGAGATAGCTATCTTGCAACACAGGGTGTAACTGCAGCTTGTTAACAACACCTGAGCTCATTGCGCTCTAGCTATCCGAGCTCTCCAAGCAGTGAAAATTGTAATAGCATGGGCTAGTCCTGGGCATAATTGCCAGGGGCAGGCATTCACAGCCCATGCTGGAGCCCTGAGCGGCTAGGTTACAGCAAGTGCAGTTGTGTCTTCACAAGCTGCAGTCAGGAGAGACGTGCTACATGGACCCTCATCTTGGCTGTGGGCTCTGTAATGCACACGCACAGCAGAAGGGATCACAACCATCCTCCAGCAGCATTCCTGTGGGGACAAGGAGCAGCTGCAATCCCCTCTGGAATGCCATCAGAGCTCAGCTGTCTGGCCTGGCTGCCCAGACCAGGAGGCTTTCACTCATCCGTTGGTACCTGCTGCTCCCTAAAGCCAAGGAAGGGGCAGGGAGGAGAGGGGCTTGCAGTTCCTTTCTGCAGCCAGCCCTCCTCTCAGGGCAGCTGTTCACTCACCCAAACCTCTGCCAGGAGCTGTGCCAACTTTAGCCAGCTCCTCTGCTGAAGCCTAGCTCTTGTACTTCCACTATAATCAGTGGATAGGAAAGGGCAGAGAGGTGCACATCTGTGGTAATTGGTCTCTCCCCTTACACAGAAGCTCAGAGGAAATGTAATTTAGAGCTTGTCCACACATACTGCAGCATTGATGCACTGGAAGTTGATCTTCCAGGGATCGATTTAGTGGGTCTAGGATGGACCTGCTAAATCAAACGCTGAGGGTGCTCCCTTTGATCCCAGTACTCCTCACAGATATGAGGGACATCAATGGGAGTTTGTCCCATCACGCTCTGTGGGGACAGTGGAGAAATCTGACCTAGGGTATGTTGACTCCAGCTATGCTATTCCCGTAGCTGGAGTTGTGTATCGTAGGTCAATTTTCTCCCCTAGTGCAAACCTGGCTTTAGAGCCTGCTAGAAAATATGGTGTAAGTTGGGGGTTTTTCTGTGGAAAATTTTCAACTCTTTGTCCCACAGCTGAATCGTTCTGGCCTCAAATTGTTGACAGGCTCCAGGGCCAGATGGAGGCTGGGTCTGACAACTCCCTGTCTGTTTGTGCCTTTGAACCTTTCCATTTTGTTGGAAGAAATCATTTTGCCATCCAAGATAACAAATATTCCACTGGAAAGCTATCAAACAGCTCTCGTATGAATGTCTGGGAAGGTCAGCCTGTAGGTTGTACAATGCTGCTCCCCAAGGCAAACGTCATGTCAGGGGTGCCAGCACCGGCAGTGTATTAGGAAAGATCCAATGTCATTGTGTAAGGGAGGGTATTTGTGGGCTGGGCTGGGAGCTTAGAGACCAGCAGTGTGGAGGGTGTGAATGTTATTGGAGCGACTCATTCCTTTGCTTTTCATCACTTGCGTGGTTGTGAAGAAAACATTTGTGCCACCTTAATGCTAAGTTACTGTGTTTTCCCCCGGGAATCAGTGGAGTTTCCAAAGGCAGATTCCCAGCACCCACCGTTGGAGCCAGATGTTCCAGACTGCTCAGCTCCCTTTCGATGCACAGCTAAGGGTGAGATTTACCAAAGCAGCCAGCATGCAACACCCTGAGCTCTTCTGCAAAACTCTCCACTTCTTTTGGTGCCTAATCAGGAACCAAGTTTAAAATCTGAGCCCCTAGAGCAGGGGTGGGGAATTTTTTTTGGGTTGGGGGTCAATGTCTCACAGAAAAATCAGTTGGGAGTCACACAAATGAGAAGCAACATCCTCCCTCCCATCAAACAATCTCACTGCTGTGGTCCCCGACTGAAAAACAAACAGCTCTGAGAGGAAGGCTGGCTGCAAATGACTCCCTCTTCCCCCCTCACACACCCCTCATTTTTGGCCTCACCCCAGAGCTTGGGGAGGGGCAGGGATAGTAAATTTTGTGGCTCCCTCCAAGGCTCTGGGGTGAGGCCAAAAATGAGGGGTTCTGTGTTGTGTGGGGGGGGGCTGCCAGGAAATGATTTTAGGGTGTGGGGGTCTGGGCAGGAGAGAGAGTGAAGGAGCAGGCTGGGGTGGGGGATCTGATTAGGAAAGGGGTGCAGGACTGGCCTGGGAGTGGAGAATCTAGGTGGGAGGAGGTGCAGGAGCAGGGTGGAGGGCTGGGAGGTGGGTGGGGGTGCCGGAACAGTCTGAGGCTGCAGGGTCTGGCTGATGGAGAGGGGAGCTTACCTGGCACAGCTCCCTGGTGCACACATGGCTCTGTGTGCCCCCACAACACCCAGGAATGGCCCCCTGCTGCTGATTGGCTGAAATGATGGCCAGTCAGAGCAGTGGGGGAAAAGCCTCTCCAGGCAGTGCTTCGTGGAGTGCTTCGCGGCACTGTCTTTCCTGCAGTCAAGGGAAGGGGAGGTGGGTGTGGGCAGAACAAAGAGTCGCTTCCTCCCAACAGCAGGCAGAGCCCATGGGACAGATTCCGCCCTGGCTTCCCTGACTCCAGCCTGTGAGACTCAGGGCTCTATGCTCCACAGCAGGCTGGACGTTGGGGTGGGGAAACTCTGAACTTCAGGGTCCAGATCCAGCTAAGCTACAGGTGAGATCCAGGCAGTGTCTGTAGGCTCCCTACCCCACCCTAGAGCCTGAAGACATTCCAGATACTTTAAATTACAAGGAAAAGATATGGGGTGAAAATTTCAAAAGCACCAAGATGACAGAGGCTTGCAAATGGTGACAAGCATCAGAGAGGTAGTCAAGTTAGTCCGTATCTTCAAAAACAACAAGAAATCCTGTAGTACTTTATAGATGAAGCTGGTCTTTGCCCACAAAAGCTTATGCTCTAAAATAGCTGTTAGTCTATAAGGTGCCACAGGACTTCTTGTTGGTTTTGGAGGCTCCTAAGACACTCAGGTGTGTTTGAAAATGTCCTCAAATTCACAGAGAACAGACTCTTGGGACTCTGTAGGAGTCTTATCCTGGGCTCATGCCCCAGGCAAAGCTCTCCTTGTCTTCAAGAATTTCCCATTGTAAGGAATGTGCCAGCAGGAACTCAATGCTGCTGAAGGCTGGGAGGAATGTGTCTCCCAGAGATCATTTGCATGAGAATGCAAAGGCATGCATATGTGATACCTTGCAAACAAACCCTGATGAGTAGCAAGGAAGCAATGAGATTTAGTCTATTGTAAACACATTGTTGTAAAATCACAATTTATGCTAACACTCAGTATAAGAACTGTGAAATCTCACCAATGCTCCAAGTCATTGTGGGAGGCAGGGCAGTTGATATAACTGCATAAGACATGGATTACACAGGGCTTCCTGGTTTAAAGCATTGTAAAGCAGATGGGGAGGAATATGGGTTGAATCAGTTAGTTGAGTGCCTTGGCCTTGCCTATGCCTTGCCCATATAGTTATAAGCCTGGTTTGACTAGCCTGCCCACCTGTTAAAAGTTAGAGCTGGATACTAATGTTTTATGAGACTTCACTTTGGTAGCTACCAAGAGCTGAAATCACAGAGTGGCAGCTGAGGCTACCAAGATCTGAAATCACAGGCTTTTGCCTCAGGCCAGACCCACAGTGGTGGACAGATGGTGTGACCGGCGGGTGGCTGGTAGGAGGAGTGGTAGATGGACAGACAGCACGACCGGTGGGTGGCCGGTTGGAAGAGCAGCAGGCGGACGGCTGGTAGGAGCAAGCGGAACACCAGACTGGCACAAAGGTGGCATTGTCTCAGGTTCCATGAGGGCATGCATCAGCGTGAGGTGTCAGTGTCCGCATGGACTGGACCAAGTTATAAGTGGGGCATTTGAAGTGGGGGTACAGAGAAAGGTGGGTGTATAGATTGGCTGTTTACAGGATTGGACTGGTGAGCCTGAGAGGCCAAGGACATTGCTCAATGCATTTGAGCTGGGACAGTTACTTGAGGATTGGTTATGAACTCTGGGTGTGATAATTTTCCCAAGCTTATGCTAATTGACTTTTCTGCCTCTTTTATTAAAAGTCCTTTTCTACATTCAGACTCTGTGCTTGCGAGTGGGGAAGCATTGCCTCTCTGAGGTGCCCAGGGGTGTGTGATGTTCCCAGGCTACTGGGTGGGGGCTTGAGCTGGTTCTGTGTGAGATGGATGAAAAGGAACCCCTAGATGTTGAACCCGGCCCTGGTTGCTGCCAATTCCTTCCAGCAGAAGGGTTACACCATGCTTTGGGTAAGAGTTTTACACCTTTTGAGGTTGGGTCCTTTGCCATCAAAACCAGTCCCTCAGGCTCCTAAGGACAGACCTCACTCCACACTTTCTACTCTATTTATTGGTCTGAGGCCATCTAAAAATACCCTCTAATTACTGCACTAGGCAAAACAGCTCCACTGCCTGAGAGACCTGGCCCTTACGAATTTGTTCCTAATGGCCAGATTAAATTTAATCCTCCTTCTTTGTTTTATCAGCAGACACCAATGTAAACAGCCTGTTCTCATCCCTTATGGTACCACATATTAGGAAACTTTACAGCATGAGCTACCCTGAGGTGTTGTTTCAGCCTGTCAAACATATTCAACAACATTACAATTTTCTTTAAAGTCGCAGTTTCAAGTTCCTGCACAATCTGAGTTACATTTGTTTGAACTCCTTCAGCTGACCGAGTGGGGACCTGATCTGCAGAATCCCAAATGTTATAAGGATCAGGAATCAGCTGCCCTCTGCCCCTCTCACGGCTTCAAATTCTCAGGAATTTTTTAAAAATCCGTACTGAGTTTTTCCTATTTGTCTTCTAGTTTCTGAGCCTTTTGGGGGTCACATGTTCAAGCTTTTTTCTGCAACTATGAAGGTGACAAATTTATTTTGTAAATGAGAGCTCAGTTTCATGTAATCACATGACTCCAGGAGCAGAGGCTTTATGTAAAACATCAAATATCAAGAGAGCACTAAAATTGCCAGTGGGCAACACCGGAACAGAGTCCAGCCTGTTATGCATGTTCATAACAGAGCAGCATGGACCTAGATTCCAGGGCTGACTGCGATGATTGTGATCAGCTAGTCTAACCACACAGCAAGCCGGATCCTGCAAACACTTTCTATCAAGAATAGTACTTGAAAGGCTGAGTGGCCTGTAGGGGTATTTCCCAGGTAGCCCCAGAACTTGGAGCCCTCCCAGAACCCTCCTAGCTGCGGCTGAGTAAGCTGACTTTCACATATCTCTTTTGCCTAAAGGTAAATAAATCAATTTCCACCATGGTGGGGTCAGCAGCTCATGTGGCAACACAGTCTATGGAGGGTAGAGTAGTGTATTTATTCTCAGCTGGTAAAACAAACTGTCAAGCCCAGCCAAGAAACCTGCCAAGGCCTAGATATGACATATGTATTTTTTGCCTGACATCCCTACATAATAGGTCAGGAACAAGAACTCTCTGTTCTTGAAATCTCAGCTCATCATTAATTGAAACATATAGTTAGCTCTTACTGCTGCTTGGCTTCTGGCCACCCTGCCAGTAGCTTCCCCCTTGGCAGCCTGTAGCTGGATGGCCTTTTGCTTAGTCTGATTTCAATCAGTTTTGCTGTTGAAACTGGGAGATAGTGAAGGCAGCATGTTAATGGATTCAGAGCCCTGATCCCCTTCCGCCATCTTTGCTGAGGCTGGGTATAGTTGCCCAGCTCAGTGTGCCAAGTACACCAGTCTTCATCCTGGACTGCATCTGTTCCTACCCGATACAACTAGCATTGCATTAACATGCAACTTTGGAGCACTAAGAAATGGCTTTGATCGTATTGTCTCTAGGGGTTTGGGATCCAATTCTACTAGGTGACCACGATTTTACTGATGGAATTGCACCACTCCAAAACCAGCTGCAGAAGTTTTTCAATGGGAGTGTATCCCTGTTCAGTCTCTGACAAGGCTCTGCTCTCAGAAGCTGTGTCTACACGTGCACGCTACTTCGAAGTAGCGGCACTAACTTTGAAATAGTGCCCGTCGCGGCTACACGCGTCGGGCGCTATTTCGAAGTTAACTTCGACGTTAGGCGGCGAGACGTCGAAGTCGCTAACCTCATGAGGGGATCGGAATAGCGCCCTACTTCGACGTTCAACGTTGAAGTAGGGACCGTGTAGACGATCCGCGTCCTGCAACGTCGAAATTGCCAGGTCCTCCATGGCGGCCATCAGCTGGGGGGTTGAGAGACGCTCTCTCCAGCCCCTCAGCTCACTGGTGGCCGCGTTGAGCGGCCCCTTAAAGGTCCCCTCCCCCTCCCTTCCTCTGCAGGAAGCTGAGGGAACGTGCAGGCTGCAGCCTGCACACGCGGCCAGCCTGCACCACCCTCAGCCCCACACAGCAGCGATGGCTGGCCGGCAGCCCCCCCAGCGCCCCCAGGGGACCCCCCCCAAGGGGAGCCAGGGCAGCCAGGCTGGCAAGCGGCAGCGGGGCCCCTCCTGGACGGAGGCCGAGCTGCGGGACCTGCTGGGGCTCTGGAGCGAGGAGGAGGTGCTCCAGGTAATGGGGAGCAAGAGGCGGAACGCGGATGCGTTCGCTCGGCTGGCCGACGGCCTGGCTGCCCGGGGTCACCCTGCCCGCACTCCTGATCACGTCAGGAGTAAGGTCAAGGAGCTGCGGCAGGGTTACTCCTGGGCCCGGGATGCAGCCAGCCGATCTGGGGCCGCCCCCGTCACTTGCCCCTTTTACAGGGAGCTCAGGGACATCCTGGGCTCCCAGCACACCTCCTCCCCTCAGGCCAACCTTGACACCTCGGCCGACGAGCCCCAGCAGGCCCTGCAGACGGAGTCCACCCCGGAGGCAAGCCCCGCACCCCGGGGGCCCCCCCCGGGACATCGTGGCAGGAGGAGGAGGAGGAGGAGGAGGGGGGCTCCTCCTCCGCAGAATCTGGCCTGCAGATCCTCCTCCTGCCATCCTGGAGCAGCAGCAGGGCCTCCGCCCCCCCGGGGATCTCCGGACCGTGGGAGCGGACTAACAGGTAGGTACCCCCCTCTGGTGGACACCCCTGGGCTTGAGGGGCGGGGGTAAGAGATATGTGTCCAGGGCCCCCCACATGCTCACATGGCCATGGCCCCAAGGACAGCAGGGCCATGGCCCTCACAGCACTGCATCCATCAGCCCCTGCCCCCCCCCGCCCCCGCATGACAGTGCCATGCCCCATCCCCGGGCCAGGGGGAAGCGGAACCTCGAGGGGCCCCCGGGAGGAGGGGGTGGGACACCCCACAGCAGCAGCATGTGATGGAGTGGGGGGAGTGCCAAAGGGAGACTCAGGCTACATATGAGCAACAAGAGCCGAATAGCTCCCAGGGGCAAAGGAGGATCCTGGGGCTACAGCTGGCAGGTGACACCTCTGCCCTGAACAAACAGGAGGGAGGAGCCGAGCTGGCTTGGACTTGGGGGGCGAGGGCGGGGCCCACAGGTAGAGGCTAGGGGAAGGGAGAGCTGGAAGGCAGCCAGCCTGAGGAGGGGGAAAGCTGTATCCCAGAGGGGCACCCCTTGGGGTCTTCTCCCCAGGATGGGTTGGAAGGACTGTCTCTTCCGACAGCTGGTGCTGTCACTCCTGCCAGAAACTGGGCATCTGTGGCTTAAGAAACCTCTCCTGCTCTCAGACCCTGCAGGGTGAAGTGAGAGTCGCTCCCACCAGGGGACGGGGTGCAGGGCAGGGGGACCCCTGAACCCCATCCATCACAGCAGCATCTCCCGGGGACGGGGATGGGGAACCTGCAGCACAGGGCTGGGGGGACAAAGGCCACGGCTCGGGGCCCACACTAACACCTGTCTCCATTCTTCTTCCCCCCCTCCTCTCCTGTGTCCTGCACCTGCGCCATCAGAAGGACTGGAAGAGAGCGCTGGCGAGGCATCAGTCGTCCCGGAGAGCCCTCCGGGACCATCGCTCCAGGGCAGCCCCTCGGCCGAGGACCGACCGGCCCCACGGCGGGCTAGACAGCGGACCCCGCGCCACCAACCGCCGACGGCGACGGACCCCCAGCTGCTGGCCATCCACCGTCGGCAGCTGGAGGTCGCGGAGCAGCACCTCCAGCTGCAGGAGCGGGCGCTGGCCTGGCGCCAGGAGGCATGCGGGGCCTACATGGACACATTTAACCGCTTAGTGGACTACCTGGCCCCCCATGCCGCGCCGGCCGCAACATCGCCCGCCCTGCCTGCTCCTGCAGCCCCACCACCAGCTGCTCCGCCTGTCGCCATCCCGTCCGCCGTCGCCCCGCCACCCACCGGCGAGGGCCGGAGTGCCGAGGGACCCCTGGAGCCACCTGACACTCGCCGGCCTCCGTACCTTCCGGTCCAGCCCGCTCCCACCCAGCCACGGACCAGGCTGCGACCGCGGCGGGGCTCCCGGCCGCCAACGCCTGATGCTGGGCTATAGGGGCGAGGGGCCCGGGACGTGGCCCCCCCCCTTGTATATAGTTGGACCCTGTGGTTTTCGGCCCCCAGTTTGCCCCTTCCCCCCATGTAAATAGTTCTCCCCTTTATCCTCCCTGGTTTTCTTTTTATTATTGCGGACAGTTGTTTCTTTGTATTGTTTTATTTTTGTACATATTGCTTTTGTTCAACGTTTGTACATAGTTTTTGGTTTGTGGTTCAAATATTTATTTACAGTCATAAAAAAAAAAGGTTCGAAAAGAAAAAAAAAAGTTTACGTTCAGCCACAAGTGCGTGCTGTCATTTGTCCAGGACAAGTGGGAGAGGGGTGCGGTGGGGTGCTCCATGGTGTAGGCGTTGGGGCAGGAGTGTGGGGGAGGAAGGGGCAGGCAGTAGGGGGCCTGGGCAGAGTTCACCCCGCGGCCTGTTCATCAAAGTGGGCCCGCAGGGCCTCCCGGACCCGGGTCCCCTCAGGGTCCACCTGCCGACTGGGGGCAGCAGGTGGCTGGACGTGTGCCCTGCCGGCCTCCGCAGCCCAGCCCTGGAAAAAGGTCTCCCCCTTGCTCTCCACCAAATTGTGCAGGGCGCAGCAGGCACCCACAATCTGGGGGATGTTGTTGGGGCCTGCATCCAGGTGGGTCAGGAGACATCTCCAGTGTCCCTTCAGGCGGCCAAATGAGCGCTCCACCACCTGGCGCGCGTGGTTCAGGTGCTCGTTGAAGCGCTCCTGGCTAGCGGAGAGATGGCCCGTGTAGGGGTGCATGAGCCACGGCCGGAGGGTGTAGGCCGCATCTGCGATGACGCAGAAGGGCATGGTGGTGTCCCCCAGAGGGATCTCCCGCTGGGGGATGTAGGTCCCCGCCTCCAGCCGGCGGCACAGGCCCGAGTTCCGGAAAACCTGGGCATCGTGGGTGCTGCCAGGCCAGCCCACATAAATGTCCTGGAAACGGCACCGGCTGTCCACCAAGGCCTGGAGGACGACAGAATGGTAGCCCTTGCGATTGAGGTATCGTCCTCCACTTTGATGCGGGGCGCGGATGGGGATGTGAGTCCCATCCAGAGCCCCGAAGCAGTTGGGGAAGCCCAGGGTGGCAAAGGCCGCGATGGTGGCATCTGGGTCCCCCAGCCTCACGAGCCTGTGCAGGAGCATGGCGTTGATGGCACGCACAACCTGCAGAGAAAGCACATGGGACAGCACCAATGAGGGGTGAGCAGGGTGTGCGTGGCCCTGCCCTGTCCTGCCCTGCCCTGCCGTGGCCCCCCTGCCCTGGCTGCCCTGCCCTGCCCTGGCCCCCCTGCCCTGCCCTGCCCTCCCCCCGTGGGTTCGCTTACCTCCATGAGGACAGCCCTGACGGTGGCCTTGCCGACACCAAACTGCTGCCCCACAGATTGGTAGCTGTCTGGAGTGGCCAGCTTCCAGACAGCGATGCCGACCCGTTTCTCCACTGTGAAGGCACGCCGCATGGCGGTGTCCTGGTGCCTGAGTGCGGGGGTGAGCCACTGGCACAGCTCCAGAAATGTCTGCCGGCTCATCCTGAAGTTCCTGAGCCAGCGGTCGTCGTCCCACTCCCCAAGCACCAGCCGCTCCCACCAGTCGGTGCTGGTGGGGTAGCTCCACAGCCACCGGCGTGTGAGGCGGGGGGGGGGGGGCAGGGTGCTGCAGGGGTAGGGGTTGAGCCCTGCTGCCCTGGGGGCATCTCCTCCCCTGGGGCAAGGAGGTGCTCAGCTGCCTCCCGCATGGCACGGAGCAGGGCAAGCCCTGCTCCTACCGGGAGGGCTGGGTGGACCTCTAGCTGCTGCTGCTGCTGCTGCTGGGGGTCCATGACTGCGGCGCCCGGGGTCTGTGTGCCTATGGCTCCTCAGACCACGTGCTGTGGAGGCTGAGTGTGTCTGGGAGGGGCCCTTTAAGGGAGCGGCTAGCTGTTGCCCCGGAAGCGCTAGTCCGCCCTGTGACCCTGTCTGCAGCTGTGCCTGGCATCCCTATTTCGATGTGTGCTACTTGGGCGTGTAGACGTTCCCTCGCTGCACCTATTTCGATGTTGGGCTGCGCAACATTGAAGTTGAACATCGACGTTGCCGGCCCTGGAGGACGTGTAGACGCTATTCATCGAAATAGGCTACTTCGATGTAGGCTTCACGTGTAGACGTAGCCAGAAGCTGATGCTGCAAAAGAGCTACGCCAGACCTCTTCCTGATGCCGCACGCTGACGTGTTGGGGCCCTCCTGGATGGGGGCATCAGCTACAAATCTCTTTCAGTGTGTTAACCGCTTCCTGTTGAGGACCTGCCCAATCCCACTCCAAATCCTGCTTTCTGAGTAGACCTACAGGTTCCACAGCTGCAGCCAGGGATGTACAGAAAATGTGCAGCCTGCAGCCTGTTCACCTGGGCTGGTGTGTCTCTCCCTGCCTTGATCTGGTTGGGATTTGCTTTCACGCTTGCTGCCTGAGCTCCTTTGTTTCTGGGTTGAGTTTTATGAGCTTGTCCCTCCACCGCTGTACAGAAGCTTGGTCTTCTGTAGCCCTGCTCCTTTCACCTACCATGAGGAGATCATCTGCAGTTCTACTCACCCCAGGGAGTCTTTCTATGCAGTTCTACTAATCTTCAGGGTGCAGCCCCCAGGACCATGGTAGCTGCCTAAACTAGCTACCTAGAATGCAGAAACTGCTTTCCTTAATCTTCTGCCTCCACCGAGCTCTCTCCCCGCTTTTTGAAGAAAAGTAGAAACTGCTTTTTTAAAGGAGTTTTAATTCTAAGTACTGTTGACTCTCCTGGGTCGGATGCACTCTCCTACACATGCTTATGTAACCCACAAACTATGGATGTGGGTCACTGTCCATATAGTGCCATCTAGACCTCTTACAGGGCAAAAAGCAAAGTCCCCTCTATGGTCTTTGCTGAGTACCCGCTGCCTTTTAGCTCAAGCTGTAGACGCTCCTGCACAGAGGTCCCAGGTTCAAGTCCACCTCAAGACAGTTACAAGTGCAGGCTTGTCTGAGTTCTTTTTACTGGGTCTCTGAAGCTCTCAATAGGACTCTTTCAGCCAGGGGAAGTATGTAACCCACATACCTAGCTGTGCGTCACTGATCCATGTAGTGGCACCCTAGACCACTTGGAAAGCAAAAAAACAAGCCTCCTCTTCAGCTGGAACTGGCTGGTTTGAGTGCAAACTGTCAAGGCTCCTGCACTGAGCTCCGCAGGTCTCACGTTCCAGTCTGCCTGTGAGTGGTTATGCTTACACATACTCTTTCAAACACATGTGCTAAATCCACACTCTCCTCTCTGCTAGGTTGTTTCCAGGACTTCCAGCCTTCTAATCACACCAAACCACATGCCATGCCCTCCCTCTTTTCTGAGGTCCTATCCCTGCTCACTCCACACCCCCATCTGTTGCTCTCTCTCCCTTACTCACTCACCCTTTTTCCCCTGACTGGGGTAGGGCATTGGGATGCTAAAGGGGGTGAGTGCTTTGGGGTGGAGCAAGAAAAAAGGTGTTCAGGGTGCAGGAGGAGGCTGCAGGCAGGGAAGGGGGTTGGGATGTGAGAGGCAGGACAGTGAGAGGCATTCAGCTGGTGCTTACCTGAGGGGCTCCCTGGAAGTGTCTATAGCCGCGTCTACACGTGCACGCTACTTCGAAGTAGCGGCGCCAACTTCGAAATAGCGCCCGTCACGGCTACACGCGTCGGGCGCTATTTCAAAGTTAACTTCGATGTTAGGCGGCGAGACATCGAAGTCGCTAACCCCATGAGGGGATGGGAATAGAGCCCTACTTCGACATTCAACGTCGAAGTAGGGAACGTGTAGACGATCCGCATCCCGCAATATCAAAATAGCGGGGTCCTCCATGGCGGCCATCAGCTGAGGGGTTGAGAGACGCTCTCTCTCCAGCCCCTGCGGGGCTCTATGGTCACCATGTGCAGCAGCCCTTAGCCCAGGGCTTCTGGCTGCTGCTGCTGCAGCTGGGGATCCATGCTGCATGCACAGGGTCTGCAACTAGTTGTCAGCTCTGTGTATCTTGTGCTGTTTAGTGCAAGTGTGTCTGGGAGGGGCCCTTTAAGGGAGCGGCTTGCTGTTGAGTCCGCCCTGTGACCCTGTCTGCAGCTGTTCCTGGCACCCTTATTTCGATGTGTGCTACTTTGGCGTGTAGATGTTCCCTCGCAGAGCCTATTTCGATGTGGTGCTGCCCAACGTCGACGTTCAACGTCGACGTTGCCAGCCCTGGAGGACGTGTAGACACTATTCATCGAAATAGCTTATTTTGATGTCGCTACATCGAAATAAGCTATTTCAATGTAGTGTGCACGTGTAGACGTAGCCTATGTGTCCCTCAGTTTTCAGGCAGGGGCCTCTGTGCAGTTTGCTGCCTCGGCCTGCAGGCGCCACCCCTCCCAGCTCCCATTGGCTGTGGTTCACAGTCTATGGGAGCGGGGGTGCTGGTGGAAAAGGAAGGGGCAGTGTGTGGAGCCCCCCTTGGCTAGGCCTGTGCCTAGGGACTTGTTGCTGCTGCTGGGAACCATGCAGAGCCAGGCTGGGAGACTGCCAGCCCCACCAATCCCATGTTTAGTGGCCTGGTCAGAGGTGCTGACCGGGTCCCTTTTGGACTGAATGTTCTGGTTGAAAACTGCATATCTCGCAACCCTTATTGTTCCCAACATGCCTGTGTTGGGGAGGCAGGAATCCACTCATGAATTGCACCCAGGTGCAGCTCTGTCTCCGCACCTCAGTCAGCATGGGCTCAGCCCCAGTGCCAGGCAAGGACTAATCCGTGGCAGCCTTGCATAAACCCAGCATGGTGAATAGGAACTCTGCCTCCATGGGTCACAAACACTCTCAGGAGCCCACTCTAGCCCAGGCTTCCTAGACTCGGGTTAAGGCACTTCCTTTCCTTAGGATGGTGGCTGATATTTGCCTGCCGTGAGCTCTCCCAGGAAGTGCACATTCAGGCTGCTCTCTGGGCCTGCACCCCAGGCCCGAGCCCAGATTTCCTGCTTGCTGTGTCCCTTCAGCACCATACCCTGTCCTATAAGCTGTACTATTTCAAATGATGCACTGCTCCACCAACCAAAGGAGTGGGGTGGGGATTCCTGCTGAACAGGGGAATTTGGAAGTTGCAGGGGCCTGGCCAGATACAGCCAATCAGGAACTGTCGGCCTCCTCCTAAACGCATAACAAAAACAATTACCCTTCTTCCTATCAGTGCCTCCTTGGTGGCCTTCTCAATGTTTGCTTTTCCAATGGGACTCTTTGGCTACGTCTATACGTGTACGCTACATCGAAATACCTTATTTCGATGTAGCGACATCGAATTTCGATGAATAGCGTCTACACGTCCTCCAGGGCTGGCAACATCGACGTTGAACGTCGACGTTGGGCAGCACCACATCGAAATAGGCGCTGCGAGGGAACGTCTACATGCCAAAGTAGCACACATCGAAGTAAGGGTGCCAGGAACAGCTGCAGACAGGGTCACAGGGCAGACTCAACAGCCAGCCGCTCCCTTAAAGGGCCCCTCCCAGACACAGTTGCACTAAACAACACAAGATCCACAGAGCCGACAACTGGTTGCAGACCCTGTGCATGCAGCATGGATCCCCAGCTGCAGCAGCAGCAGCCAGAAGCCCTGGGCTAAGGGCTGCTGCACACGGTGACCATAGAGCCCCGCAGGGGCTGGAGAGAGAGAGCGTCTCTCAACCCCTCAGCTGATGGCCGCCATGGAGGACCCCACTATTTCGATGTTGCAGGATGCAGATCGTCTACACGTTCCCTACTTCGACATTGAACGTTGAAGTAGGGTGCTATTCCCATCCCCTCATGGGGTTAGCGACTTCGACGTCTCGCCGCCTAATGTCAAAGTTAACTTTGAAATAGCGCCCAACACGTGTAGCCGTGACGGGCGCTATTTCAAAGTTGGCGCCGCTACTTCGAAGTAGCGTGCATGTGTAGACGCAGCTTTTATGAGATTGAAATTCTGGTTGTTTAGGATTATAGCTTATTTACCTGGCTCTGCTTTAACCCTGCACCTGAGCAGTTTGGGAGTGAGGGGAGAATAAAGCGTGCCCATTGCAGACACCATTTATAGTCCTGGTCAGACCAGTTTCTCAAATGATCTACATCCCTTTGGATTTTTAACAAGCCTTGTTCTGCAAACTCCTGTGTTACCTAGATTTCTATTATGGCCATGCTTAATCAGTGTGGACTTTCACTGTTGCCCAACTAAGAACTCCTGCTACTGGAATTACTGATCACTGAATAATACTGCCTTCAACAGACTGCTCCACCCATGTAAAAATAGCCCCACGTTTCCAATACATAAACGGATAGCTGATGTGGCAGGGAGCTGGGACATCCATAGGGATGTGTATTTGGGCAGCTCATAAGTAAATGAAACGGTTTCATTCTGTCTCTGTGTGGACAGGATGACACCTCTTTAATCTAAGCAATTTTTTCCAAGGTTCTGTAGTGAGAACCCTGCTAAAATCCAAATTCACTTTTCACCCACATGGGTGTAAATTAGGGGTTACCCCATTGGTTTCTGTGGAGTTACACAGATCCTGAAGCTGCCATAAGTGGAAAGAGACTCTAGGCCCGAGGCTATTCAACCAATTACACTTACGCTGGTTGCAACTGCATAGCAACAGGCTGTGACATTTGTTTGAATTGGCCCTGATTTCATAACTCCACGCTGGCTGTGGTAGATCAATAATCCTATACTCCTGCGGATGACAAAGAAATCTTTATAACAACAATCCTTGGTGTTGTAAGGATTAATTAGCTGGTATCTGTAAAGCTCTTTGAAACAGAAGAAGATCGTATAAACACTACATGTTCAATTGTCTCAACTGCATGAGTGTCACATTGGTGGAACTCCACTGAGGACAGATAGCTACTCCAGACCTACCCAGGCAGAACTCAGAGAAGAATCAGGCCCAAATGCATTCAGTTTACTAGGCGATATCCTGGACTAATTAAAGGCTGAAGCTGAATTCTTGGCTAACAGGTATTACCATGTTAACAAGAAAATCTCTGAACCCTAGTGGAAAACCCATTTGAAAATAATCACGTAGTTCCAGCTGGCAACGGGCTATGGAACAGAACAATGGGCTTATAGGATGGCAGGTTATTTGGGGCCACAGTGGACGTCACACAACAATGGAAATTAGTACAGACCAAAAGTCCATAAGAACAGCACTTGGTCCATGAGGGCAGGGGGCTGGTCTCGATGACCTCTTGAGGTCCCTTCCAGTCGTAGTATCCTATGATTCTGTGAACATAGGAATGGCCATTCTGGGTCAGATCAAAGGTCCATCTAGCCCAGCATCCCGTCTGCTGGCAGTGGCCGGTGCCAGGTGCCCCAGAGGGGGTGGACTGAAGACAATGATCAAGTGACTTGTCTCCTGCCATCCATCTCCAGCCTCTGACAAACAGAGGCCAGAGACCCCGTTCCTACCCCATGGCTAATAGCTGGATGGATTCTAATGAAGTCTCTACAGCAGTTTTCACTAGCAAGTCGTTATCAGTTATTATTATTACTAGTACATTTTAAAGGGCTCTCTTTCCCCTCACCTCAGGGAGGGACTACTGCCATTAGCACTCAGTCTATATGCTCTCAACAAACAGGTCTGCTTCACTTCTAACCTCACCCTATCACCCACCTGACCTCAGGGTTCCCAGTATTTCCTCCTTATTCCTCCAGCCCTTTAAGGAAGGTATTGTTCCTCCTATACGCCCTTGCTACTTTTACTCTTAAACTCTACTTAATTTTGGGGGCTACAAGGTGCCGGAGTGCAGAACAGAAGCTGAGGCAGCCATGTTTGTTTTGGGCATATGTAAGTTCTGAATTGGTCAGAGACTACCAAGAGCAGAGATTAAGTGAGAGTTTCTCCAAGGACACTGGACTAGAGCTTATCATGGCTTCTCTCCTTGCTCTTGGCCAGTAGACTTGGACAATAGTATAGATATCCTGTTTTCCTCTGACAGAACTGATTCCCTCATTTTGAAAAAATGGGTTGAGTTTTAATCGTGCCATTCATGGGGTGGTCTCCCACCACACAGACAAGACAGCTACTTGAAGCAAGATGATTATTACTTTTAAAATAGAACCCGAGACCACAGAGAGAAAAACTTAAAGTAACCCAAGCACTGAAGAAGTCCTCCCTACTTCTCTGTCACAGAGTGAACAATACATCAGCAACACAACCCTGTGAAGTGAAGAATGCCAGAGATCTTGAGCGTATCAGTGGCGGGAGCATGAGCTCCTTCCCTACTTTTTTGACCTAGCTGGGCATGAAGGGTTAATGAAGGCCCAGAAGGATCACAAACAAATGAGTCAATGATGTTTGAGATGGGAATGATTTAGTCTAGTCCATTTTTTTCCAGCCGAAGCAGGCTGAAACACTGCAGGACTCCCTAGTGACTCCAAGCTCCAGTATGATCTGGATTTTCTGTTTTACTGCTACACACGTTTTCTGGGGAGGTGGCCAGGCGTTCTCCTGGACAATCTGCCAGGTTTGATACGGATGTGGTGGTGCGTCAGATGGATCCTTTCTGATGAGGATGAAAACAGTGTCAGGACTGTTTTCAGCTAGGTTGTGTATTTTGTTTCTTTGCACAGGGTAAAGTTGTTCCTCTATCTGGACAGCCTCTGGGCATAGGACATAAGGCACTTGGGACCCCAGTTCTGGTTCTGAGATGGTAAAGGGTGATGAATACACTCTATTGCTCTTTCCAAACCTCCAGCAGCTAGATGTGAGTGGGCTTCTGTTTGTCATGCTGTCTAACCTCACAAATGACTGGCCTGACTTGATGCACAATTTCATAGGGCCCCTGACAGTTGGCCAGTAATTCAGACACCAGGTTGAGGATTCTCCAGGGCTGTCTCCCATACAAAGACTCAAATGGAGGGAAACCCTTAGAGGATTGTGGGACTTGCTGAAAGGCAAAGGAGATGGGCTGGGTGGGGTGTGTGTGGCGGGGGGTGGGAAATCAGTTGATTGCAGTTTTACAGGTCTTCTGGCATAAACCATTTAGCATCAGTTGCAGGGTTGGGCTGAAGAGTTCAGCCAGGCTATCTGTTTGCACACGATAAACGGAGGTACAGGGCCTCTTTATTTTCAGAAGATCACAGGGATGTGAAATTTGTGCCTTTGTCAGTGAGAATCTTCTTAGGATCTCCTTGAGCAAAGACTTTCAATAGTTTCATGGCAACAGTCCTTGCACTGATGTTATATTGTGGAAATCCCTGGGGATAGCAAGTAACATACTGGCATATGACCAATAGGTGTTTGTATCTGGTGGCACTTTTTTCCAGGGGTCCCAACCAAGCCTATACCTATTCAGTCAAAGGGGACATTGGCAACCAGGCAAGGGTTAAGAGGGGTTTTCTCCCGACCATTTGGCCTTACTAGCTGGCAGTCAGGGCAGGAGTGGCAAAAAATTGTAACTCTCTGTTGTATGCCGGGCGAGAAGAAGTGCTCTTTTTGTTTGATGGCTATACTGCACCTATAACAATGAAGTCCTATCCATGACTAGGGTTCTGGAGTGGTGTTGTGGCTGTCTCTCCATTTCTGTGGCAGAGGGAGGCCACACTGCCCCAGCAGGGATCACTGCTTGGTCTCAGCTCAGACGTTGTAGTTCCAAACACCCTCATGGGCAAACCTCCAAACAAGTGTAGACTCTGGCTCTCAAGCTTGGGCAGAGCAGAACTCATTCCAGGTTCCAAGGCCTTAGATTGTGCGGGCTCTGGCCTTCGGGCAGGGTGGAGCAGTTTATTGCTTGATGTCCTGGCTCAGGCATAGGAGAGAAAAATGCAAGCCTTTTGGCCTATAGCAGGATGGCTGCCATTCCAGGGATGGTGTGGCAGGGGTAGGGAGGCCTGGGCTCATCCAATTCCACCAGATCTCAGCTCAGGGCCCCACCAGTGGCCAAATGATCTGCACTGGGTCTATAGGGAATCCAGCTGCAACACACTGATTTTGCTTCCATTGGCATTACAGACAGACTGGAGTGGGCTGCCCCTGAGAGTGTACATACATCAGTGGCTGTCCTCCATCTCCCCCAGGAGAGGTGGACGGTGCCAGTCCCAGCAGCTCCCCTCCCAGATGGAGGTTCCCTCGGAAGCAGGGTGTCTCTTGGCTCAGCAGCCTGGAGAAGTCAGGATGCACCTCTGTCCCATACTGTCGCAGCCCCACAACTGAGCCAGAGACTCCGTCTTTTATACTTCCTGTCCCACCTAGCCACTTGTGGTGGGAGGGGCCAGGGGTCTTGCTCCACCCACCGGGGGCACAACGGGTGGTTCCACTCATTCTGGGTGAGGGGACGGCCACATCGCCTCACTTTCTAAGCCCAATAAAATCAATAAACACACCAGGCTGTGTAACGAGGCTAGCAGAACTCTTCTTACGGGTGATGATGCACATGAAAAAGAAGCCGCTGCCCCACCCCCTGCTTTGGTTCCCAGAGCCCCGGATGAGTTTGTGGCACTGGCAGATAAAGAAAAAGCCATTTTCCTCTGTGAACTGAGCACAGGCTTGTGAAACGGAACCCCCTGGGAGACAGGAAACGGAGCCCTATGTGCCCTCTTCCGACAGGGTCATTTCCAAAGGCAGCACTGCGCTCTAACCCAGAGGTTGTTCTGTGGAAAAAGGACTTGACTGTACAGAGAGTGGGACTTTCACCGCAGAAGTGCTAGCCAGTCTGAGAACTGGCTGGATCCCCTGGGGAAGAGCACATCCTGAGAGGTCTATTTGCAAAAGGGAGGTCTCCGACTATTCTCCACAGCTAACACTACAAGTAAGTGATAGCTAAAAACATCAGTTTGCCTAACACACAGCAGTTTTGTGAACATGATTTTCTCCTTTCCAATGCCTTGTGAAATCTGAGTGCGTAGGGCTTTTTGAAGTGCTCTGTAGCTGATGACACAGTCCCCACATATGGTTTCAGTGTGATCAGACTTCCCAATACTGTTTTCCTTGACATAGTACCTGCCCACCAGCCCCATTTCCTTGAAGACAGGATGTTTAATAAGCTCCCCAGATGCAGATGGACCCCCCTAGTCACTAAACAAATAATTAAAAAATGTGTGGACTTTTGTTTGTACAAGTGAGGCAAGATTTACTTAGGGGATGCTGCATACTTTCTAGACTCACTCATAAAAAGTTACTCAAGTGGGAGCGATGAGATAGATTAGGAATAGATTCTAGCGAGGCTATGCAATGTTAGTCTTGCAAAGATGAAGGGTTGTTATTTATATTATGGTAAAAGTTCTAGCAGCCCCATCCAAGATCAGGTCCCCATTGTAATAGGCGCTGTACAAACATAGAGTGGAAAAGAACAAGAAGTCCTGTGGCACCTTATAGACTAAGGTAGTTTGGAGCATAAGCTTTTGTGGGCAGAGACCCGCTTTGTCAAATGCATGAGTGGAGGGCTTTCAGAGGAGGAGTTAAAGAGGGGGTCTCAGTAAAGGGGAGGGCCAGAGCTGACAAGGTCTATTGTAATTGGCCCATTACAAAAGCAGTTTCTCCACTCTTGATGTTCACACCTCCACATTAGCAAATGACAATGGGCCACATCCCCCTGATGAACTGACTTGTTTTCTCCTCTCTTGATGTTCACAGCTCCACATTAACTGTCGATGATGAGTATCAGAGAGGTAGCCGTGTTAGTCTGTAGCTTCGAGAACAACAAGAAGTCTTGTAACAGCAACGAAGGGTCCTGTGGCACCTTATAGACTAACAGAAAAGTTTTGAGCATGAGCTTTCGTGAGCACAGACTCACTTCATCAGATGCTGGTCTTGGAAATCTGCAGGGCCAGGTATAAATAAGCCAGATCAAGGGTGGGGATAACAAGGTTAGCTCAGTCAGCAAGGGTGAGGCTTACTACCAGCAGTTGATCTGGAGGTGTGAACACCAAGGGAGGGGAAGCTGCTTTTGTATTTAGCCTGCCATTCACAGTCTTTGTTTAAGCCTGAGCTGAGGGCATCGAATTTGCAGATGAATTGTAGCTCAGAAATTTCTCTTTGGAGTCTGGTCCTGAAATTTCTTTGCTGTAGGATAGCTACTTTTAAGTATGCTACTGTGTGGCCCGGGAGATTGAAGTGCTCTCCTATGGGTTTTTGTATATTGCCATTTCTGATATCTGATTTGTGTGTGTTTATTCTTTTACGTAGAGACTGTCCAGTTTGTCCGATGTATATAGCAGAGGGGCAGTGCTGGCACATGATGGCATAAATTATATTGGTAGATGTGCAGCTGAATGAACCCACAATGGTGTAGCTGATCTGGTTAGGCCCTGTAATGGTGTTGCTGGTGTAGATATGTGGGCAGAGCTGGCAATGAGGTTTGTTGCATGGATGGGGCCCTGAGATAGAGTGACTGTGGTGCGGTGTATAGTTGCTGGTTAGGATTTGCTTCAGGTTGGCAGGTTGTCTGTGGGCAAGGACTGGTCTGCCTCCCATGGCCTGTGAAAGTGGGGGATCATTGTCCAGGATGGGTTGTAAATCCCTGATGATGCGCTGTACAGGTTTTAGCTGAGGACTGTAGGCGATGGCTAGTGATGTTCTGTTGGTTTCTGTCTTGGGCTAGTCCTGTAGTAAGAGGCTTTGTGGCACATGTCTGGCTCTGTTGATCTGTTTTTTCACTTCCTCAGGTGGGTATTGCAGTTTCAAGAATGCTTGGTAGAGATCCTGTAGGTGTTTGTCTCTGTTGGAGGGGTTGGAGTAAATGCGGTTATATCTTAGTGCTTGACTGTAGACAATGGATCGTGTGGTGTGTCTGGGATGGAAGCTGAAGGCATGAAGGTAGGCGTAGTGGTCAGTGGGTTTACGGTACAGGGTGGTATTGATGTGGCCATTGTGTATTAGCACCGTCGTGTCCAGAAAGTGGATCTCGTGTGTGGACTGTTCCAGGCTGAGGCTGATGTTGGGGTGAAAGTTGTTGAAGTCCCAGTGGAATACCTCCAGAGTCTCCTTCCCATGGGTCCAGTCCTTGCCCACAGACAACCTGCCGACCTGAAGCAAATCCTAACCAACAACTATACATCGCACCACAGTCACTCTAACTCAGGGACCCAGCCATGCAACATTCAACGCTCTCAGCTCAGGCTTAAACAGATTTCCAAGACCAGCATCTGATGAAGTGAGTCTATGCTCACGAAAGCTCATGCTCAAAACTTTTCTGTTAGTCTATAAGGTGCCACAGGACCCTTCGTTGCTGTTACAGATCCAGACTAACATGGCTACCCCTCCGATACAAGAAGTCTTGTGGCACCTTATAGACTAACATATTTTGGAGCATAAGCTTTCGTGGGAAAAGACCCACTTCATCAGATGCATGAGTCGGGGGCGGGGGGGGCAGGAATTTAGTGAAAACTGATGAGGACTCAGGAGCTTCTATTACCACGTCCAATAGTCAAGAGCAAAAGGAGTCATCCGTTTGAAAGTAGAGATATTTAAAGCTGAGCAAGCTCTCTCTTAAACAGACTGGTTTTGATGATTCAGGACATCCCTTTCAGTCCAGTCTTCCTAATTAACTTGTGAAATTAATTGCCACAAAGTCAACTCCATTTTTATAGCGTTATGTGTAGCATTATTCACAGATCATCCAACAGCTGGTGATGGGATACTGGGTGGAAAAGGCTCCCAGTTACTGCAGTGAATTCTTTCCCAGGTGTCTGGCAGATGGGTCTTGCTGCCAAGATCATGGTCTAACTAATCACCATATATGGGGTGGGGAAGGAATTTTCCCCTGGGTGAGACTGGCAGAGATCCTGGTTATTTTTGAGTTCCTTCACAGCATGGAACATGGGTCACTTATAGGCTTAAGTAGCGTCAATGGTGGATTCTCTGTAACTTGAAATCTTCCAGAGGTTTCAGGTCTGTTGCAGGAGTGGGTGAGTTGATGTTCTGTCACCTGCAATGTTCAGGAGATCAGGTTAGATGATCATAATCTCCCCTTGTGGCCTTAAAGTCTATGGCTATGGCTACACTACAGCGATCCGTTGACAGAAGTTACTGTCAGAAGACATCTTCCGACAAAACTTCTCTTGACAGATTATGGCCACGCACAAAAGTGGATCTCTCTGTCGACCTATTCTGTCAACAGTGGCTGGACTGCCCAGCCACTCTCTCAACAGAAAGGCCAACCAGGAGCACAGCAGCAGACAGGGCTGATTCTGTGAGTAACCTGGTTAGGTCCAGTGACGGTATTTCCAGAGAAGATACGTGGACAAAGCTGGCAGTGCGCTTTGTTGCAAGGAAAGGTTCCAGGACTGGTGTTCCTGGGGTATAGGCTGTGGCTGTTTGTGAGGATCCTCATAAGGTTGGGAAGTTGTCTGTGGGAGAGAACAGGCATGTCACCTAGGGCCTTCTGGAGTGTAGCACCCTGATTAAGGATAGGTTGTAGGTCTTTAATAATTTGTTGCAGTGGTTTGAGTTGGGGGCTGTAGGTGATGACAAGTGATGTTCTGTTCTTGGCTTTTTTGGGCCGATCTTGGAGTAGCTGGTCTCCGGGTATTCGTTTGGCCCTGTCGATTTGTTTTTTTACTTCTCCTGGTGCGTAATTTAGGTTTATGAATATTTGGTAAAGATCTTGTAGTTTTTGGTCTCTGTCAGTTGGATCAGAGGAAATGTGACTGTATCTAAGAGCTTGACTGTAAAGAATGGATCTAGTTATGTGTGCAGGATGGAAGCTAGAAGGGTGTAGGTAAGTGTAGCGATCAGTAGGTTTTCAGTACAGTGTGGTACTGATCAGGCCATCCTTGATTAATACTGTAGTGTCCAGGAAATGTATCGCTTGCGTGGAGTAATCAAGGCATAAGTTGATGGTGGGGTGTAGATTGTTAAAGTCTCTGTGGAATTCTTCTAGAGTCTGTATACCATGGGTCCAAATCATAAAGATGTCATCAATGTATGTTAAGTAGAGGAGAGGTAATAGGGGATGAGAGCTGAGGAATCGTTGTGCCAGGTCAGCCATAAATATGTTAGCATATTGTGGGGCCATGTGGGTGCCCATAGCAGTTTCACTAATCTGGAGGTATAAATTGTCCCCAAATCGGAAATAATTGTGTGTGAGAACAAAGTTACAGAGGTCAAACACCAGATTGGCTGTGGTGACATCAGAGATGGTATTCCTGATTGCTTGTAATCCGTCTTTATGTGGAATATTAGTGTACAGAGCCTCTACATCCATTTTGGCAAGGATGGTGTTATCAGGAACTTTTCCGATCTTTTGTAATTTCCTCAGGATAGTCAGCGATATCTCAGAGATAGCTGGGAGTGTTGGTGGCATAGGGTTTGAGGAGGGAGTCCATGTAACTGGATAGTTCGGTGGTAAGGGTGCCAATACTCGAAATGATAGGGCGTCCAGGGTTCCAGGTTTGTGGATTTTGGGAAGTAAATAGAATAATCCAGGCTGGGGCTCAGATGATTTGTCTGAGTGAATGAGGTCCTGAGTAGCAGCAGGGAATTCCTTCAGTAGTTGTTGTAATTTCCTTTGGAATTCCAAAGTGGGATCAGCAGAAAGAGGTCTGTAAAAGGTGGCGTTGGAGAGTTGTCTGGCTGCCTCCTGTTCATAGTCTGACTTATTCATGATGACAACAGCACCCCCGTTGTCAGCTGGTTTGAGTATGATGTCTGGGTTATTTTTGAGACTGTGTACAGCATGGCCTTCAGCATAGTTGAGATTGTGTCTCATTTGGCATTGTTTGTGTAGAATGTCAGCCTGAGCACGGTTGTGGAAGCATTGTACGTAGAAATCCAGGCTTCCACTACGACCCTCAGGGGGAGTCTACATAAAGTTCTTCTTCTTTTGTTGTTGGTAGGGGGTGTCAAGAGAGTCAAACTGTTGTTCACAGGTGTTCTGGAAAAATTTCTTTAGATGGAGATGTTGAAAGAAGGCTTCAAGGTCACCACAGAATTGTATGAAGTTCGTGGAGGAGGTAGGGCAGAAGGAAAGACCCTGGGTAAGAGAGACTCCTCTGCGGGGCTGAGTTGGTAGCTGGAGAGGTTAACAATATTGTTAGTTGAGCTGTTGTTATTGTGGTTGAAGTATCTGAGGAATGAAGTAATGTAGAAAATTTATTCACTTTTCTTTTTTGTAGAAAGTGGAAGTGTGTTTTATAAATTTCGTATCCAGCACTGGTAAAGCCTCGTACTATGGGGTCTTGCATGGATGCCTGTTTGTTGATGATAATTTCAAGTTCAGAGAGTTCATTTTTGACCATCTTTTGTTTATTGTAAAGGATTTTGATCAAGTGGCTCCTCAGTTTCTGAGACAGCGTGTTGCATAGATGCTCGCTGTAGTCAGTGCAGTACGTTGATTGTAATGGGTTTTTCACTGTCAGTCCCTTGGGTACAATGCCCATTTTCTTGCATTTAGAGAGAAAGATGATGTCTGTCTGGATCTGGGAGAGTTTTTTCACGTAGTTGATGGATCTCCGTTCCAAATAGCTAAATGTAGTGCCTTGCATGTTGAATAGTAACAGAAAGGGAGCTGCGCTAGTCTATATACTATCAAAACAAAAAGCAGTCAAGTAGCACTTTAAAGACTAGCAAAATGATTTATTAGGTGAGCTTTCATGGGACAGACCCACTTCTTCCGACCATAGCCAGACCAGAACAGACTCAATATTTAAGGCACAGAGAACCAAAAACAGTAAGCAAGGAGGATAAATCAGAAAAAAATGATCAAGCTGAGCAAATCAGAGAGTGGAGGGGTCGGGCGGGAAGGTCAAGAATTAGATTAAGCCAAGTACGCAGACGAGCCCTTATAGTGACTCAGAAAATTCCCATCCTGGTTCAAACCACGTGTTAATGTGCCGAACACACAGATAAACCCTGTGTGTGTTCGTGTGTGTTTCATTTACCTCTAAGCACCCAGTGCGTGACACCGATTGAGGTGGGATAAAGAGCTAGATGGATCACTGGTTTGCATTGGAATGGATTGCACTGGATATCAAAATAATAGATTGCAAAGGCAAAGGTGACTGACCATAAAGACCATAAACTGAAAGCCTGGCTCACAACCACTAAGCTGGCCGTGACCACATTTGCTTTGTATACTTTTGTCTGGTCATTGTTGTGTATTTAATGACACAGCAGTGTTTCTGCTCTGCAGAGTTCATGCTGGAAAGTACAGTTTGTTAAACTTTAAGGCCATGGTGTCCAATACGCTGCCTGTTCACCACATATGGCAAACGGGGAATTGGACTGTGACGAATGCAGTTCCGAGGGCTTATGTTGCTGCTTGGGTGGTGGCAGCTTGCGCGGCTCCTTGGGCACTGCATAGTGGTGGCTCAGGGGCTTGGGGGCTGTGTGGTGGCTTGGGGGCTCAGGCGCTGTGCTGTAGCATGGCAGCTCCTCAGATGTGGTACGGCGGTGGTTCAGGGGCTCGGACATATGCAGTGGTGTGGCAGCTCCTTGGGCACTTCACAGCAGCTGAACAATTTCCAGTGAGAGCAGGGCAGTCCCCTCCATCCCGTGGAGCAGCGCATCCTGAGAGTAGCAAGAACTAGGAAATTCGTGCTGCTGCTGGACTGCACCACTAGGGGAGAGGAGTGGGATTGCCCTTGTTCTCATTGGAAGCAGTGCAGCCTGAAGTATGTTGGGGGGGAACCAATGGTGAGGGGCATGTGGCCCCCTGGACACCTCCCCTGCATCACCTAAGTGATGGAAGCAAACCTTCCAGAAGGGCATCCAGTTTTGACATGAAGACACCAAGAGAGGAACAATCCAGCACTTCTCTTGGTAGTTTGTGCCAACGGGTAATCAACCTTGCAATTTTTTTGCCTTATTTCTAATTTGCATTTGTCTAGCGGCAGCATCCAGCTCTTAGTTTTCATTTGTCTTTTCCCATTAGCTTAAAGACACTTTTATTATTGATGTATTTCCGGTTAAATCATTGTAACAGGGATCTGGGTGCATGGCTTCTATGTACCACAGATTCTGACCCTTTGTGTGAGTGACTTAACAACTCCACCTCAGTTTATTGCTCTGTAAAATCCAGTGAATAATTACTACTTCATAAGGATGCTGTGGGAACTGGTTTTTGTAAAGCAATTTGGTCTCCTTGGAGGGAAGGCTGTGATGCTCATGCTGAGCATACACTTGAGAACAAAACAGGACTCCTCACACAAGAGCGCTATTCAGCACCACGGTTGCAGAATGGAGCCTGCAGAGAGGGGAAAATGCTTTATTTGAAGCCCTATCACATTTCACAAGACTGTAATAGTCTCAGAAGTTTCTAGCAGGTTCGAGAAGAGCAAACCGTCTCCTGCCCCCTGTTGAAATGAAGTGTTTTCGTTCGTGGCACTGTGATCCAATGCATTTTAACAGAAAGCCTTTTTGACATACGCCCCCTGACAGCAAGTGCGCTCCATTAGATGCACTTATGCTGCCTTATTACCACTGTGTTTAACCCAGCTGACATGCTCTTGGTAAGTCTATTGCTCAGATTTAGGAAATATTTTCTTTTTGCTCTAGCAGAGTATAAATCCTTTGATTTAACTCTTTTTATGTCTACACCCTACCCCTTCAGGAGGACCAGTTCCACTGTGCTCAGATCATCAGCACTGGCACTACCATACAAGAAAGCATGCAGCAAAAATATTAGGACTGGGAAAAAAGCTGACATTGCTTGGATGGCTGGGGAATAGGAAAGGCCTACACACAGTTTGCTTGGCTCAGTACAATCCCTTTAGCCAATACCCTTGACGATTATTACTGTAATAACCCTGCGAATCAAGGACTAATATAGACAGGCGTTCCTCCTGTGGATGATATTACACAAGTTCGGAGAACAATTGCAAGCTGTAGGCCATTGCAGGATTGTTAGCTGTTGTCAGGAAGAAATCTCCTGCCACAGAATAGTGCACAGTTATCCAAGTGGCCTGTGGGAAGTAGGGTGAAGGCTATATGCCTCTGAAACATATACTATCATTCTTAGGATTGTCTGTCACCAACTTGTTGTAAAATCTTGCACAAGTGAGCTGGCATTTCTGCCTCAGTTTCTCCAACCGTAAACAGTGAAAATATGTTTGCTGTAAGTGCGGTGCAAGAATGAGTAGATTACAATAGATGCAAACTTTAGATGCCAAACACCAAACAATTCAAGGTTTCTCTTTGGGTTTAGGTATGTTCCATTAAGAAGACAGGTCTCTTTTGCAAACTTTGGATCTGGATTCAGGGTCGGATTTCAATCCCACCCCTTAACATTCTGGGGTATTTTGTGCTAGGATTATCATTTGCAAATGCAATAATTTCGTATAGGTAATTGGAGGGAAGGCATGGTGTTAGGCCAAGGATTATTCACCAAATTGGTTTTATTTAAAGTCACCTGAGTGTACCAACACCCATTCCTAACTGAGGGGCAATGTTACATCTTCTGGGAGCTTGCAGCAAGGCAAAGGAAGACATGCGTTTTAGAAAATGGCAATTGGCTATTAATGGGACAAAGCCACTTAGGTTTGACAATAGCTGTTTAGGAGAGAAATAATCTGATTTGTGAGAAGCAGTATTTGTATCTATGCGATGCAGCTGTTACACACATAATTATGTTTCTTTGGGAAGGCTTCTAAAGTATTAGGTCCAAACAGCGAGTCAGTTATTTTGGTGCAAATCTGGAGCAGTGGATTTATTCTAGTTATTTACACTCACCTCTGAGGGTGGAATTTTGCTTTTGCACTGTGTATTAGATATCCACAATGAATGGTTGCAGGGCCCGTTATTATAGGTTGCAAAGATGGGTGTGAGATTGTGCACGGTTTGTGCTGTGGAAGACCTCTTCTCACGCTGCATATTAACGGACAGCAAGCTGTGTATATTAATTTTTTCCCAAGAAAGCCCTTTACAATGATAACCCTGGTATCTCCCCTCTCTAGTGTACTCTTTGATGAGCCAATTCTACCCATACGGAGTAGTACTTTGCTTCATATGTACCTTGTTGAAACCAACACAGAGAAATCTACAGAGCTAACAGCAGAATAAAGGGACTACTCAACCTTACTAGCACAATCAGATACTTGTATTCTGTTCCATCTGCTTATAGCACCCTCATCACCATAGTATCTCAGCATCTAGTGAAAGGAGAATGAACCCTTTCTGATGTTAATATCCTGGCTGCCAGAGGTTCCTTTCCACACACTTTAACTAACTCCTTGCTCATTCTGGGCTCACCCAAAGTGTGCAGCCTAGAACATTTCACGCACAGGTGAGTTTATAGCCCAATGGTGAAGGCTCCTGAGTTTCTTTAAAGCTCACAATAGGAAGTGGGTGCCATGGCTGTGTTAGACACACTCTCTTTTGGGTCCTGGCTAAGGGCTAGCACATTCTTCTAAAATGGAGATGTCCAGAGTGCGCTTGAAAACAGCACAGTTAAGGTACAACATATAGGGAAACTACACTGTTTTATTTCTTTTAGGGAAAAGAACACTTTTTTCTGGGGCTGGGGGGGTGGTGGTGGTAAAAACCATCATGTCCACACTGCAAAGCTTGTTATTCTGGAATAAGAGGGCATTTAACATGAAATAATAACACCACCAAAACAAACGACTTTTGCCAACCCCTTCCCCTTGCAATTTCGAAATTGACTCCGTGTGTACTAAGAAGAGGTAATTATGACTTAATTGGCCTCCAGGGAGGCAGCCCATCATTGCTCTTATTTAGAAACTGGGCTCTCTGTTGTGAATGCTGAATTGCAAAATGCTGTTGGGTTGGGAATGCTCTTTTCAGAAATAACTTATTTTGATGTTAGAACGTTATTTCTGAAAAGCCCTGCAGTGTAGCCAACCACAGCGTCTTTTGTGCTTGAGTGTGAGCACTTGGCTCTGCATGGCCTCTTAGACTAGGGCATCCACTGGTTTTTCAGTCATTCCTTCATTTTCCCATTCTCTCCCACCCCCTCTTGCCTCTTTTCCAACCCTTCCACCCAGGGCTACGCTGGGTCTGAGGGAGCCTGGGCTCTGGGGCCTCAGAATGGGCATGGCCTCAGGTGGAAGGGGTGGAGCTAGGGCATGGCTTCGGTTGGAAGGGGTGTGGCTCAGGCTAGCCTCCCCCAGCCAACCCTTCAGTGCCTCCAGGCATGTGCCTCCAGGGCTCCGGCTGCGATTTAAAAGGCCCAGGTCTCTGGATGCTGCTGTTGCCAACTTGGAGGTGGTAGATGGGAACCCCCGGCCCTTTTAAAGCACCATGCCCAGGGGCAGATGCCCCTTTGCCCATCCCCCACATTGATGGCTTTGTTTCCGCCTGCCCAACACCTTCTCTTCAACTACTGTTCCTCCTTCTTCGACATCTCTCCCTGCTCCTGCCACTTCAACTTTCCCAGGTCTCTCTACCCTCTTCACCCCCAACAAGCCACACTGGTCCCCACTTCCCAGCTGCTACCTATTTCTCACGCCCTCTAAGTCTTATTCTTGATTTTTTTAAGAGCGTTCTGGATGGAAGACCTTAATTTCCTTTCTATTTGATTTTCTTCTCTTTATGCAGCTTGTTATTTACAGGAATTATTTAATCAATAAGGCAGGATAGACTCCATGGTTATCTTGACTCTGATCTGTATGGAGCAATTCTGCCAGGGCCACTTCACAGCTATAATTTATAAAAATGTTTTCCCATAAGGCAAACCTGTCAAATGGGCTGTGGTTCCTAGATACGGATTGTTTGCAAGTTTGTCAGCTAATCAGAACGTGTCCTGGACTGGAAATGATTTTCCCATCACCTTTGCTCTTCAACAGCAACTGAATTGGAGTTTGCAGGTGTTAGGAGAGCATACTAGCAGAGGTTCTCAACTTGGGGTTCTGCAGAGGTGTTCCAGGGGGTACATCAACTCATCTAGATGTTTGCCTAGTTTTACAGCAGGCTCCATAAACAGCATTAGCAAAGTCCCGACCAACTAAAATTTCACACAATGATTTGCTTATACAGGCTGCACTTCCCTAACCAGCATCATCTTGCCTGGCAACATCCCTCATCAGGCAGGGTGAGGGATGCTCCTGGACTAGGGGGCCAGGGCAGGAGGGCACCCAAGCTGGCCTCCCAGCAGCTCTGCAGGAGGCAGCAGGTCCCAGCTGGAAGTGGTGTCCTCCAGCAGCCCTGCTCGGAGCCCTGGTTGGGGAGCCAGTAGCCCCTGGCAGCCTGACTCAGAACCAGCAGCCCCTGGCAGCCCTGTGTGGAGTGGGGGTCGGGAGCTGGTGTCCTGTGGCATGGAACCGGGGCTAAGGAGCTGGCATATCCTGGCAGCTCACTGCAGAGCTGACAGTCCCTGGCAGCCCTGCATGGAGCCAGGGTCAGGGAGCCAACATCCCACGGCAGCCTAGTGCAGAGCTAGTGTCCTCCAACAGCCCTGCATGGAGCTGGGCCTGGGGAGCCCACTGCAGCAGGCCAGAAAGGGCAGCCAGGGACCAGGGGGCATTCACCTCCCCTCGTATGGCAAAAACCCTTGTCCGGAACCACTGAGGTCCTGAGGGTGCCAGGGAGGTGCAACCTGTACTGCTCTATGTGCAATACATTGAAATGTATGTTACACTATTTATATTCCAGTTGATTTTATACTTATACAGTAAAATGACAACATCAGCACTTTTTCAGTAACAGTGTGGCTGTGACCCTTTTGAAATTTTACATCTGATTTTGTGAGCAAGTAATTTGTAAGAGTGGCAGAAGTTGCGGCATGCAAGAAAAATCAGACTCCTGGAAGGGGCACAGTAATCTGGAAGGGTTGAGAGTCATGGCACTAAAACAGCACATTATGAAGTTTCAGTAGGGCAATGGGTAACTCGGTGGCTTGAGCATTGGCCTGCTAACCCCAGAACTATGAGCTCAATACTTGAGGGGACCATTTAGGGATCTGGGTCAACAGATATATTTCTTTTTTTTTTTTTAAAAAAGAGGGGGATGGTGCTTGGCCCTGCCAAGAGGTCAGGAGACTGAACTCAACGACCTCCCAAGGTCCCTTCCACCTCTATGAGACATGTATCTCCATATATATCCTGACTCCTATGAAGGCAGGATTGTAGACATCCTCCTGTAAAATATGAATGTTCAATATTATCAATACTAAACAGTTATGATAAATTCCTGCAACAGCCTTTAAACATCTTAAGTTTATGAATGAGTGCAGGCCAGACTGCATGTAGCCTCTTTAGCGAGAGAAGTAACGTATGTTGAAAACTCATGCAGTTGCTTTCAGGCTTGTTGCTTTATATGAGTGGTATGATTATGTGGAAGGGTTACCACAGCTCCTCCAGGAAGTAAAAACAGTTGGTGGTAATTAAGGCAAAGCAGACAGGTCCTAATGTCTCCTTCCTCTTGGGGATGCTCACAGATACTAGTCCAAACTGGATTCTCCAGCAACCAACAGAAAAAACAATGACTTGTAGGTAATCAATCTCAGAGGGGTAGCCATGTTAGTCTGGGGCTTCACAAATAACAAGCAGCCCTGTAGCATTTTAGAGACTAACAAATTTATTAGAATGACAAACAAAAAATCAAGACCCTAGTATTCGGCATAATGGATGGTTTGAATAGGAGAGGCAGACCCCACAGAGAATGGGTAGATGATATAATAGATTGGTGCAGAGCTTGTTTACGGAAACTAAGCCGGGGGAAAGACGGAAGGAAATAGTGAGAGAGGCATTGGACACCAATGGGAGCTGGGTCCACAGTTGTTGTTGTTGCTGCTGCTGCTGCTGCTGATGATGATGATGAAATTTATTAGGTCATGAACTTTTGTTGGTAAGATCCACTTCCCCTGAAGAAGTGGGTTTTACCCATGAAAGCTCATGACTTAATAAATTTGTTAGTCTCTAAGGCAGTGGTTCCAACCAGGGTTCCCAACCCTACTAGTGTGTACCCTCCCCAAACCGTTCACAGAGGCCCAATCGCCCCCCAAGCCATTCATGGACCCCCATCAAAGCCAATTCAAGCTGCTATGTCCACTTCACTAAATGAGAAAGGAAACCACAACATAGATTGTCAGACAGTCATTAAAAACATTACCATAAACCCTCCATTTTACAGACCCTGATTTAATGGGCTTTGGGAATGATGGATGTACACCAGTCTCCTCCCCTGTAGTTCCCAAAGCCTGCTTAATTGGGGTCGGTAAAATCCTAAAGCCCACCCTCCACCAGCCCCCAAAAACTAAGGGACTTACTTGGTCTGCCACGGCTGAACCCTCCATGATGGCCTGGACCACTGCCAGAGCCACCACGCGCTCCTCCCACTGGGGTGGGGCATGTACGCAGGCTGACGGCACTTGCCTGTGCACCCCACCCCTGGTGGGAGGAGCGTATGGTGACTCTAGTGGCAGTGGCTTCCCTTTCAGCCGTGTGGCGGAGTCCCTCCACTGCACACGGAAAAGCTCCAGCTACATGGTGGGAAAGCTCCAGCTGCACGCAGCAGGGTCCCCGCAGCCCTGCAGTGGCAGGGTTGGCAGCTTCCACTGTGGCGGTGGTCTCCAGCTGCTCCTCCGGTGACGGTGGGCTCTGGCGGCTCCTCCAGTGGAGGCGGCTCCTTTGGTGGGTTGCAAGCTTTAGGGGAGGCTGGGGCTGGGAGAGACTGGCAGGGATGGGTGGGCAGTAAACTCTATTTAACCGACTTTTGGCTTTAACAGACACCACTTCTCCCATTAAATCGAGGGTTTACTGCATTGGAAGACAATTAATTTAAAAATAATAATTGAATGTAACTTTGCAATTTATTTAAACCTTAATTTCAATGATCATTTTTATTTATCTTTTTTTTTTCATGGACTACCCTGCAATGGACAATATGCAATACCTTCCCAGATCCTCAGGCGTCCGCAGACCCCAGGTTGGGAACCACTGCTCTTAGGTGCTACAGATCTGCTTGTTTTTGGTAATCATACTGATCTTGAATTTCCTTAGGGCCTTCTTCTTGACACAGCAAATGAACAGGATCTTTTGTCTAAGGCAGTCAGAGAGCTCCCAAACCTTGCAGAAAGGTTAATAGGATATGGCTTATTAGGGCCTCATAGGACTTCTGGGTGATCTGTGGTCAGCTATTAGAACATGGATAGGAACTGTTATTGTTTGTACTATGTTTTCTCAGTATTGCTTTCCCCTTAAGAGTAACTATACTTGCTTATAAAGAGATGAGGGAAACCCATGGCTAAGAAACATTACACTTTTCATAGCCTTTGCAGAGAAAACAAAATTAAGAGTCTCTTATGTAGGCAGCTGTCTTGCTGGAAATATCACATATCCAGGGAATTTTGCAGCCTGGAAACTGTCCCTCTCAGGACCCCACTGTGCATCTTTAGTCAGGAGGGAGAGACGTGGGTCTCTTCTGAGAGAAGTGACAGCTGAGAAGCTGGAAGCTGGAGCAGGCACTCGTGGTGGAAGGCAAGCAGGGAGGGAGGGAAATACAGGCGTAATTTTGTTGATCTGTGACAGAAGATACATTGACTTTAGAGACACGTGTGAATGAAACAGCAGGAAGCAGTGGTGCTGTATGTGGCAAAAATGGACAATTTCTCCATTTCCCATAAGAAAATCATTTTTTCATAGATGCCAGCCATAATTTACCCTAATGGAATGAAGTCTCACAGGCGTAGCCATGTTAGTCTGTAACTTTAAAAACAACAAACAGTCCTTGTGGCACCTTAGAGACTAACACGTTTATTAGGTATTGAGTTTTTGGGGGCAAAACTCACTTCCTCAGATGATTGGAGTGGAAATGACAGAATCCAGGGTATATATCACAGAGAAAAAAAGGATGTTATCTGTTATTAGAGGGACCAGTTAATGATGTAAATTAAGCTGGATGTGTCTCATTCTTAGCATGTCATGTACTAATGTGAACGTCTAAAGTGGGGAAATTGCCCTTGTAATGCATTTACCACTTAATATCTTTATTCAAGCTTAAGTTGATGGTGTTAAATTTGTAGATAAACCGCAGTTCTGATGTCTCCCTCTGTAACTGGGTGATAAAATTATATTGTAGAAGAATGGCTACTTTTAAATCCATTATTGAATGCCCAGGGAGATTAAAATAGTGTCCTGCTGATTTATGTATGTTACCTTTCTTGATGTCTGATTTGTGTCCATTTATCCTTTGGATCAGATTCTGTCTGGTTTGACCAACATACATGGCAGAGGGGTATCGCTGGCACTTAATGGCATATATCGTGCCAGTGGATGTGCAGGCGTACAAGCCCCTGCTAGTGTGGCTGATGTGATTAGGTCCTGTGATGGTGTTGCTTGAATAGATGGGTGGACAGGTTGGCAGTGGGCTTTGATGCAGGAATAGGCTCCTGGGTTAGTGTTTCTGTAGTATGGTGTGTGGGTGCTGGTGCGTATTTGCTTTAGGCTGGGGGCTGTCAGTAGGCGAGGACTGGCCTGTCTCCCAAAATCTGTGAGAGTGAAAGATCATTTACCAGGATAGGTTGTAGATTGTCAATGATGAGCTGGAGGGGTTTGAGCTGGGCAGTATATGTGGTGACCAGAGATGGTCTGGTATTTTCCTTGTTTGGCCTGCTCCAAAATATCTGTTAGTCTATAAGGTGCCACAAGACTTTTTGTTGTTCTCAAAGCTACAAACACGGCTACCTCTCTGATACTTGTGAAGTAGGTGACTTCTGGGTACTAGTCTGGCTCTGTCAGTCTGTTTCTTTATTTCCCCAAGTGGATACTCATGTTTTAAGAATACTTGATAAAGATATTGTAGGTGTTCGTCTCTGTCCAAAGGCAGATCTGGTTGTATCTTAGGGCTTGGCTGTAGACAATGGATCATATGATGTGACCTGGATGGAAGCCAGAGGCATGTAGGCAAGAACAGTGGTCAGTAGTTTTCTAGTATGGGGCCTGGTGCAAATGCCCCCTTTGCTCACCCCGTTTGTGTGCCTGCCATCACCAAGGCCTGTGAGCCCTGTACGGCACATGCGCCCTGCTGGAGAATGAAAATCTCTACGTTAGTGTGTCTCAGTAACCAGCCCTCTGTGTATAATCTGTGCCTGTTGCGATGAGGATTTCAGTGTTCTCTGAGAAATGGGGCTTCGGGGAAAGTGGAATGTAAAGGAATTCTTTACATCTGGAAGTCAGCTGGCAGCACATGACTCCTGCTGTGACCAAAAAAAAGGAGCCAACACTCAATTGCTGTGAGCAGCTGCTGCAGCCTTTGAGTGCTGTCTGTAATGTGTACACAGGCACACTGAATAAACGTCAAAGGAGGGATGGGAGGGTGTCTCTGTACCAAGAAGCTTACAGGGGAAGGATATTTCCTGGGAGGTGCCAAGCACATACCTCTCCTGGAACCCAGTGGGGTAATGGAGAACCTGATAAGACACTGAGTAGGAAGGGACATGACACAGGCTCAGGGGAGTTGAGATTTTTCAGCTTTTGTTAAGCATCCATCATTTAGTTTCTATTTGCTTTTCCTTTTATGTTGTTTTCTCTGATATTTCAAATGGTAGATTCCAGGTGATTAGGATTTCGTTTTCTTAGGGTTCTCCCTTCTTGTTGTTTGGGTGTGTTCACTTGGACCACCTCTACACTAGCAAGTTCTTTTGAAATATTTTTCGAAAGAAGGGGGCTCTTTTGAAAGATCCTATGGAGCGTCTACACACAAACAGCATTCTTTTGAAATTTAATCAACCTAACATGGTGTTCCTATTGAAAGCGCTCTTCCACTCCCATTTCAGGAAGAGCACCCCCTTTTCGAAAGCTTGTTTCAAAAGAAAAAGCATGTAGACTCTCTGTGGGCCCTTTTTTCAAAAGAGCAGTCTTCATGGTGCCTGATTTTTTGGTTCCTGACCTGTTCTTTCGAAAGAGTGGGGGCTGTGTGGATGCTCTCTTTCGAAAAAGCAGATCATTCTTTTGATGTGCTTTTTGGCGTGTGGACGTGCTCTTCAAAAGAAGTTCTTTCGGAAGAGATCTTCTCAAAGGACTTCAATCAAAAGATTGCAGTGTAGATGTAGATCGTGGTGTAGATGTAGCCTTGGTGAGTGATTGGAAGGGTCCCAGATTGCTTCGTCATTATGACCAAAATTAAATCAGGCACAGTAATCCTTGACATCAGTAACTGATGCTTACTCTTTGGAAAAGAGCTCAGAAAGTTAAAGCTTATGTTCTAGGCTAGGGGTGTGCAAAATGGGGGCAGGCCCCCTCAAGAAGGTGTGAAATTTTATAAGGGGGGGTCAAAGCACAATCATTTGCAGGGTCTCAGGCTCATCCATCTAACTGAAAGTGCCACAATATGTTACTGGTTTTATGTATGTGTATTCGCATTCCTATACTGATTAACAACATTTTCACGTTCTACAGACTTATTTTCTGACACATTCCAAAACGTTTTTTTTTTTTTCCCGTATGAACATAACCGAAGTTGCCTTTGTTTTGGATTTCATAAGCCAGGTTGGGAAGGTGGGAGTTGCTAATTGCGGGGACGAAAAGTGGGGCCCGGTATAAAAAAAGTTGGGCTAGACCATAATGACTTCAGTGCAGCTACTTCCTTTCACACCAGCTCAGGATCAGATCATTTATCTTTCAGATTGCCAATGGGCTCTTGAAACTACCTGGCCTTCATTTCAGAACCAGAATCAATTCTTGGTTTAATTCACTTTAAATCATCTACTTGATTTATCGACTAAGAACAAAAAAATAAAACTTTTTATAGACAGGTTAGATGGACTGCACTGAGTAATCTTGCTGCCCTGGCTTGCCTTCCTGGCAGTTTATAAAACTACTAAAAGGTATTTAAGTTCCTTATTAATAGCAGGCTGCAGTAATATATCTGATGCATGGATGGTCCTGTCCAAGTGAATTACAAAACTATCAAAGGGCAATTTGGCTTTTCCTTGTTATGTGCTTTAGAGGGAAATAAACATATTTCATGTACCAGATCTGTTATCCTATGCATACACTGGCCGCCTCTGTGAGACAGCTGTAAGATTCATTGCACAGAGTTTGGCTATTGTGGTGCTCAAGGAGTCTTTTGTGGTTGATAACAAATTAAGCAGCAGTCCTGGTTTCCAAGGAAAGCAATATTTACACAACATATAATATGGCATTGAATTGAATGCTGACATCTTGCCCAGAATCCTTTAATAAGAGAGACCTAAGGCTCCACAGCTCCTAGATGGCCTTGCTAAAAGTATCTGCAGTGTTAATTCAAAGCACTGCAGGTCACTCTAGTGCTGCTATAGATCGGGGTGAGCAAACTTTTCAGCCCTGCAATTAGCTGCACTCCCCCAGCCTGTGGGAGGACCACAGAAAGGGATGCAGGGGGGAGGGCACTTAGGAAGGGGGTGGGATGCTCAATAAAGGGGTGCAGGGGAGCTCCAGGGGGTGCCCTGAAGTCTGAGGGGTGCACGGGGGAGGACCCCAGGAGTGTACCTTACCAAGCCCCGGCCACTTGACTGAGGGCCTCTGTGCATTCTGATTGGTTCCCTTGGTGACAGCAGAGGCAGAGGCCATGGGAGAAAGCAGAGGGCTGGCGAGGCAGTGGAAGCTGCAAGGGTCCGGGAGAGCCAATCACACTGGGCCCCCCCCCCAAAATGTTGCATCCCCCCCTTTATGCACTCCTGCTATAGATGATTTCCTTACTGCACCTGCAATCTATATGTTACATTTCTGTAACATCTCTCCATAACAGCTGGCCACCTAGATTGCACAACCTGCCTGAGGCTTGGTCTATATCAGGGAATTAAGGCAATTGCACATACACAGTTCTAGCCACGGCAATTGTGTAGTTAGAATCGACTTATCCGCTGTGGACTTACCTGGCTATCCACATAGAGCAATGGTGCCCAAACTTTCTGGCATCACTTTCCCCTTTTGATTTTTAAGAAACCCTCACGCTCCCCCACCTTTTCTTTACCATCATCCAGCCCCCACTTTTAACACAAAATGCAATTCATAATTTAAAATAAACACAAAAGCTTGATATAAAAATGTTATTTAAAATAAAAAATGAGCACAAGTCATTTTTCCTGGCCCCTGGTGGTTGCCTGGTGCAACCCAAGCTGACCAGCTGCCTGAGCCCCATGCCAGCCTCCAGAGCTGCCCTCATCAGCCGCTTGCCCGCCTGAGGCAGGCAGGACCAGAGCTGCCTGCCCGAGTCCTATGCTGCTGGGGCCAGCCATCCACCTGCCCTCTGGCTGCCTGAGCCCCATGCTGCTGGGAGCCAGCCGCCCACCCACCAGCCACCCACCCCACCAGCTGCCCACCAGCCACCCAGTCTCAGGCCAGCTGCCCAAGGCCTTCTCTGCAGGGGCCAGCTACCTGAGCCCCACAAGCTGCCTGGCCACCCGAGCCCTGCAAGCCCTGCGAGCTGCCCACCCAATCCCCTCCCCTGCCCTCCTACAAAGCAAGGCACCCCCAGCCCTCCATCTAACCCCCTCCTACTCCTCTTCCCCCCAGCCCACACTCACTCTCATTTGCAGGAGGCAACTGGCGCCACATGGTCTTTGCTGGCTGCCTGTTTTTTACAGCAGCTGCGCCAGGTCACGACATACAATGGCAGGGTCTGAGAGCCAGAAGCAAGGCTAGACCTTTTTTCAGGTGAGGGGAAATTATGGGGGGGGGCCAGATCACCTTGCACCCCCCCCTGGAATTTCTTCACCCCACCCACAGGGGAGCACGCCCCACAGTTTGGGAAACCATGACACTGAGGGAGGTTGATGGAAGACTTTCTCCTGTTCACCTCCCTCACTCCTAGCCATAGCGAGGAGTACAGGGGTCGACTGCCAACCCCAGGTAGTTCAATTTTGCACATTTCTACTGGGTGTGCAAAATTGAACTCCAAAAGATTGACCTTGACTGGGCCAAGATTCCTGGTAGAGTATACATAACCTGAGCCACATAGGTAGCACCTCCTATGTAAGAGGCCTGTGCTTCTGGGACCAGACTTCAATGAACGCCAGCTCGAGCTCCAAGCCAGTGAAGGTCCATGGTGTGTATTTGTACGTAGGCAGCCATGATTTGGAACAAGCATGCTTTTCAGGCCCTATGACCTCCACAGTGCAGGACAAAGAGGTTGTGCAATCAGTGAAACTAGAAAGGATTTCAAAGGACATATTGCAAAATTGAGCAAGGTATATTTACTCTACATCTGGAGGAGCGTCACTGAACTCAGAGTTACTCCAGATTTGCTCAGGTGTAATTTAGAGCAGAATCTGGCCCATATCTTGAATTCATCCCCTTTTCTAGTTTGAGCTGTTGGGAGGTGTAGCCAGACAGAACCTCCCCTTTTCTCTACTCCATCTTGTCTCTCCTGGGTGCTTCAGAGCACCAAAGGGTTAAAAGAAACAGCTCAGCCCTGGGATGGCCGAGAGGGCAGCTGTGCTTATCTCAGGCACAGTCTTTTTGAGGCTCCGGAGCAGAGACAATGGGCTAATAAACAGCCGGGCCTCGGACTGCCCTTGGTTAAGTACCATCAGTTGATTCATCTTCACAAACGTCCCAGACGGAGGAAAAATCTCCGGCCCTGTAGCCAGACATGAACCCCCCATTTGGCCTTTTCTTCTTCTCCCCCCCACTGGGAGAGACAGAGAGAGACAGAGAGGGAGACAGGCAGCCTTTGATGTCCTGGGAACGCAAGTGTGCTGTCTCACTCAACCCTACACAGAAACCAGACAGTGGATGGGCTAGCTAATGGCCGCCCTTCTGGCTGATATCGGTAATTGACACGCCTGATCACTGCCCCAGGAAGAATGGGGAATCTCGGCCCATCACCTCCAAAGGTGCCCAATTGTCCGCAATTCACAGGTGCAAACTGAGCCTTGCACCTTCCCTGGGAAACCTGGGTTCAAACACATTCCTCCCCGATTGGCCACTTGAGACCACGAAGAAGCCTACGTGACCAAAGGGGTATAAAGAGGGGTTTGGCAGCCCACCCTGTTTGAGCTCCAATCACCTACACCTGCTGGCCAGGTCCGGTATTGACTCCCGAGACTGGGGACGCCTGGTTCGTATCTACTTCTTCCCGAGGGATTGAAAGAAAGATTCTGGGTCACACTGGATCTATGAGGCAGGGGTAAGAATTACACCTGTATTACGCTTCTTTCCTATAGGAATTGAGGGAAAGACTCTGGTTCCACCAGGTCTAAGAGGCAGGGGTGAAAATCACACCTGCAACGTGCCTTTCTTGTGTACACATTACTTGTATTAGTTTAAGCTAGCTAGTTTGTCTAAAACTTTTCTTAAGTTAAATTGTGTTGTTTCCCCTTTAAAAACCGCAGGTACTAACTGTTTTTGGCTATAAACTGCTAAAAACCATTAGCCTGTCAGTCAAACCGAGGGAAGCCCTCGTCTTATCTTTAAAACGTTTACCCCTTTGATCTATTAGAAAACTGAGATCGGCCATTATCTTTTATATAGAACTGTAGAAAATCATTATCTTGTCTATCAAACCACAGGGGGTCCTTACCTTACCTTAACTGGCAAGCTGCGATCAGCAATTACCTTCTGTAAACATTAGTAACCACAAGAAAAATCATTATCCTGTCACTCACTCAGCGGCCATCTTGGTTTCATTCATAAAATTGAGCGGTCAGTTTAAAACCCCCTTTTACACGCGGCAGCCGCTTCTGTTGTAAAATCGCTGCCAGCGGTTTCCTATTAACTGTTACTAAAGTTATAAACAAAAATTCACAATTGTGGTACGTTAATCATTTGTCTTAGTTAAATTGTTTCTATCTTTGTATAAATAAAAAGTAATTGTTAAAGCCTCTAATAAGTGTAATTTTCCTCTTGCTGCTGTACCCGAACTAAACGCAAACCAAAGAACGCAGCCTGCCATAGCTGCTTAGCGTAGCTGCAGGTGCGGCATCATCCCCTTTGCCCCACCAGACCTTTAGCTGGCACCTGGGCATCGGCTCACAGGCCCATAAAGAAAGAATGCCCTAAAATTATCTCCACCTCACAGGTGTGAACCAGCCTTGTGAGAACTAGTGTCTCAAGACGAGTTAATTCAATTCGCACCCTTTTAGATAAGGAAGACGCGTATGTGACCCAATGGGTATAAAGTAAGGGTCCGGCAGCCCCTCTAACTGAGCTCCAATTACCTCTTCCTGCTGGTCAGGAGGGTCTTTGCCTCCTGAGGTCCTAGGAGATGCCTGTTTCCTCGTTATCATTGCTTCTTCCCAAGGGATTGAGTGAAAACGCTGGCCACGCCACGTTGGTAATGCAGGGGTAAGAATAAGACCTGTTAAGTGTATTGCTTTCCTTTTGTTTTCTTTGTGCACATTCAATAATAGAGCTATGAATTGTTACATGCTAGCTATTGGCAACTAACGAACAAAGTGTAAACCTTGTAATCTTTGTAACAAAGTATAAATCTTGTAAGCTTGCAACAAAGCATAAATATATCTTGTAATCTTATAACCATAAGAGTTAAGTCTCCTTAGTCAATAAATAAGTAACTGGTTAAGCTGCAACCTGACTCTCCCTGTTACTGTGCAAGCTGAACACAAAACAAAGAACCCACCTGCTTTTCAGCCGCAATTAGCCTAGTCATTGGTAAGAGAGTGCTGAGAGCCGAGCGCTGAGTTGTGCTGCCTCCACAGAGAAGACTCTCTGGGGCACCTGTCAGCCACCCCAGCTGCCCGCTGCGAAGGGACTTTCTCATCCTAGCAGCTAAAGACTTGGGTGTGGGAAGCTCTCAGTGCAACCGTTGGGGCACCCGTCAGCCTGTCCTGGCTGCCCGCTGCGAAGGGACTTCTCCTGTCCTAGCAGTTAAAGGCTCGGGTGCTAGGACCTTGGGGCAGCCATCATCCTGCCCGGGCTGCCCACTGTGAAGGGACTGTCTGTCCTAGCAGTTAAAGACTCGGATGAAAATAAGGGCATAGGTGGTATCTTACTCGACCATCAGATAACAGGAGGCCATGCCTACATCACCTGGAAGATCAGCCAACTTCTGGGGCTCAACTTTGAGCACCTGGTAGGGACATGCGAAATTGACCTACCAGGGGTCAGCAGTTGACCTCTGCCCTCCTCATGATAGTACAGTAAGGGAGGTTGACAGGAGAAACTGTCTCATTGACCTTCCTCAGTGAGGACAGCCAGGTGAGTGGATTGCAGATAAATCGATTCTAGCTATGAAATTGCCATAGCTAAAATTGTGCATCTACAATTGACTTACGTAGCTAGTATAGACCAAGCTGGAGCTCCTGTAACGGCTGGTTGGGCTCAGAGCTGTGCAACTGCAGCTTCAGCACACAGTTACAAACTCAGTTCAGATCTCTCCTAGCAAGACAGAGGCAATATGCTGCTGTATTTCAGCTTCCATCATTGGGGTATATAAACTGGTGTCTCCACTTCTATCCATTTTATTACCAAGCAGTTCTCATTTAATTAGGTAACAAAGCACCATTTACATGCACTAAATAAAGCAGCATTCCGGTTCATTGTGAAGTTAATGAGCCAGCTACTAATTCACATGCTTACAAGAGACTTGACAAACAAAAGCATCTGAAGCCAGCAGGCTCCTCCTCTAACAAACTCAGGCCTTATTAATACAGTACAAACAAAGCAGGCCTGAGGGACAGCCCCAGAACAGACTCTCACACAGAACTGACCTTGAAGCCAGCCAGTTACTCGGCAAAGTAAGAGGTGTGTTGCCCTGTCCATCTCCCACCTCTATGGGCTTATGCTCCAGAGAAGGGATGGGCAATAATTTTTGCAGGGGGGACACTTGACGGTAAGTTGTCACAGGCCGCGCATTTATACTAGATTAATAGAGCGGGGGCCTGGGAGGGCGTTTGGGTACAGGAGGGAGTTTTGGGCTGGGGCAGGGAATTGAGGTGCAGGATGTGAGAGGGAGTTTGGGTGCAGGAAAGGGTTCTGACCTGGGGCAGGAGGTTGGGGTGCAGGTCTGGCTGTGAGGTGCTTACCACAGGCAGCTCCCAGCGAGTGGTGCAGTGGGGCTCAGGCAGGCTGCCTGCTTGCCATATCCCACACCATTCCCAGAAACATCCAGCTGTTGTCCTATCTTGGGGTCCCCCTTGAACTTCCCACGCCCACAAACACCACCCCTGCACCTGTCACTGGCCAGTTTCTGGCCAATGGGAGCAGTGAGGATGATGCTGGAGGGAGGAGCAGTTTGTGGAGCTGCCCCCCTCTCCTGCCAGGGGCATGCAAAGACATGCCAACAGCAGTCGGCCACTTCCAGGAGCAGCATGGGGCCACAACAGGCAGATCATTCCACTGCACAGCAAGGCTTTTAACCACCCAGAAATTGTGAGGGGGCAGCCAAGAGCCAGCCGCATCTCTGGATCTGCAGATTGCTGACGCCTGTATGTTGCCAGGAGTCATGGTGCGTTAGACAGGCTGCACCTGTCCCGGGGGCTGTATTTTGCTCTGTATTATAACTCACCGGTCAGTCCATCTCCTGCAGAATGACAGGCATGGAGGTACTTTAAGCAGTCATCTAGTTCAGCTCTCCATGCTGAAGGACCCTTCCAGGCCTGGCCTGCAAAGGCTCCACCGAGAGAGACAGGCTCTTGAGTTCAGATGGTAACTAGTGCTTCCTTTCAGCACTGGTGGGGCTCAGTTCCATCCCTGGCATCAGCCCTCATACCTGGGGGGCTGGCAATCACCGTGGGCCTCAGATCCATGCCCGTGGAAGGGGTGGGTCCACGAGCAGAAGAGGCGTGGCCTGGGACAGTCAGCAGTGCTGGGCTTCCTTGCTCAGAGCTGCGCAGCAGCCCGGCCATGCCGTTTCGCAGGACTGGAGCTCCGCACCCCATTGCTGCCGAAGTAGCAGCAGCGGTGGCCAGAGCTCTGGTCCCCATTGAAATGCCCAGCCTCTGCGTACCTGCCTCCCTTGTCTCCACCCACACACCAGGCCTGCTCTGGCAGCCAGTGCTGCTCCAGCTGGCAGAGCAGGTGCATGGGTAACTCCCCACAGGCAGACTCAAGCCTGGGACCTCTGGAGCTCAGTGCAGGTGCCTCTGCAGCTTGAGCTAAAGGCCATCAGGCTCTCAGCAGAGGCTGTAGGGACACTTATTCTTTCTGTGTGAAGTGGTCTACGTGCCACTACATGGGACAGTGAACCACACATAGGTGTGTGGGTTACATGTGCCTCTAGGAATCCTGGATATCCCAGGTCCTAAGCAAGCCCCCAAGTGGGAGGGAACCCCAGCACAGGCACTATTGCTATGTTGTGAAACCGCAGCTCTCTGTAAGGAAGAAGGTAGGGGAAGAGCTGCCTCCACTGGGCAGAACCTCTTCAAATGCAATTGAGGGTCAAGTGCAAAGAAAAGAGCTGGATTTTGAATCCCTCATCTCCCAGAGTCCAATGGGTCTGGTTCACTCACACTTCCCCTTGCAGGACCTGAAGTTGCATGCTTCTCTGCCCACGAAGCCAGTGGAGATCTGCAGCGGTAAAGGGGTCTGCCTGCAGGACCAGCTCACAGGACTGGGGCACTTGAGCTCTGTAAGATCTTGATTGTAAGCGTCACAGGATCTTAAGCTAAAGCACAATCTCATTTACACTGGTAACATTGGCTTCACCGGACTCATTGCAGATTTACACTACAGGCTGAACCTCTCTAGTCCAGCAACATCCATTGTCCAGCATGATTTTACTTAGCCAGGAGTGTGACCAAGTTTCCTGGGGTCCCATAGAGTTTGTTTCCAGCCACCAGTCCTGGCTCTCAGTGTTCTGTGCTGTTATTTAGGGGTAATTTACCCTGACTTGTCTTCTAAGAGCCCAGTAAGCCGTGGAAGTGTTGGTAGACAATACTGATCTCCAGCAGTGGACAAATTTTCTCATTTGGCACTGGTCAGGTCCCGAAGCTGCTGGACTAGAGAGGTTCAACCCGTAGTGTAACACCTGCTCAGTGTCTTTGTCCCCCTCTAGTGGTAATGCCACAGATAGATGCTCTTGAGTCTGCTACACAACCTAATGGTCCTGGTCCCTTAACTCAAACAGCAGAGCATGAAGTTCTTAGGTGCAGAGATTGGGTGCAGATGACCCCATGAGCAGCATTTTTACATCAATGCAGATGAGGTAAGAACCCAGCCTGCCTGGGTTTGTCTGGGAAGTGCCTTGAGTCCTGGAGAACTAGCAATAAATAAATTCCACATTGAATGTTGACCCCTGAGCTCCTCCATGCTGAGGAGTCACAGTGTCTCTTCTTGTGCCCTGTGCTTTACCCCTCCCATCCAATAGCCTGCTGCCCTTGTCCCACGGTTTATTTGTTTTCTTCAGCAACTTCCTCTGTTGGACTTGTTTGAAAAACTTTTTGGCTATCCTAGCCAACCAATGCTCACAAACAAGGGGGCCAGCAGAATTGCTGGGCCCCTGGACAAAGTGGGGGCAGGCAGCTCTGGGGCCCTGGAAGGGGTGGGGCCTCAGACAGAAAGGGAGGGACTTTGAGCAAAAGCGACAGAGCTAGGGCAGCCCTCAACGCCTCCTGTACTGTACCTGGTACCTGCCGCAGCCAGCCTGTGGTACTGCTTGAAGCATGCCCTGGGGTTCTGGAGGTCAGCGAGCCTGCTTACAAGGTCACTCTTAGCTGCTGCTTCATCATCATTCCCAAAACTCTAGAGTAGAATTTTGAATGCAGCACATAAGCAGTAGCTAGAGTGCAGGGTGCCACATCATTGATAAGTGCCCTTGGTATATATTGTATTTAATTATGGCCCATTAGCAATGATCAGTGTGAAATATAGTAGCTGGTCAGTACCCTAAACTCAAATGAGTGAGCAGGTAATTTCCAGTGATGAACTGAGCAATGCATAGGGGTGATAACATAAAATTGACTGGCCTCACTGCTCCAAACCATAAAAATCTGTTGCCTGTTTTATATTCCTAAAGCAATGTCCTCTATTTCCTGATAAGCCTCCCCTGCACATTGTTCAAAGATCTAAATTTGTGCAGCATAATTGGAAATGATAATTAGGCTGAAATGTAAGAGGGTACCTTGTTAAGCAATTATAAGAAACATAGATCTGTGCAGTGTAAGAGGGAGAAAACCCTTTTGTTCAGAGATGTGTAGAGGATTTTTATGGAATGAAAACTAACTTCTCTTTTACAGGGACAAATCTGCAACCACTACATAACGGACTAGCTGCCACTTTTGGGGTTGTTATTGGGAGGGCTCAGTGTTATGGCCCTAATAGACAAGGCTTTGTCCTCTGAAGCCAGGAATTGTGGGGTCAAGCCCTAGTGAGGATGAAGATTGGGTTCAAGTGCTACCTCGGATGAAGATGGCCATCTTCTTTGTCTCTGGCAAAGTAAACCTTCAAAAAGGTACTGGTCACCCACAAATCCCCACTGACTCTGATTAACTCAAGGGTGCTGGTCACCCTCAAAGCCTCACTAACTTTCCACTGGTACTTAGCACCCTCCAGGCTCAAGCCGTATGGGAGTTGGCTCACTTACAACAATGCAAAATTGGGCATAGTCCATATAAAAAGAATAAACTCCAGAGGATTGTTTGCAAAGTGCCAACAATTATTGATCGCCAAGGGACTGAAGAACACTTCTGATTAATGCATTCATTATGGATTGGAGAAGAGTGAGTCTTACATTGCAGAATCTAACTGAACTTTGCCCATTAGAGCTTTCAGTGTTAGGAAGCAATACGTGGTCATTCTTTTAACTAACCAACAGGCACTGGAAGACAAACTAAGTCTCAGAGGAAGGGGTCACTTGAGTGATGTCCTTGACTCATGGAGATTTTTTTCTGCAGTGCCTAATTCTATACTGTCAGCTATTTGGTGCAGGAACTGGCTTGTTATGTGGCATATCAGACAGTCAAGCATGTAATTGGATGCAAATTTAATGGCTTTCAATATACAGGAGGTCAAAGTAGCTAGTCTAGTGGTCCCTTCTGCCAGAGGCGACCAGTGCAGGGATTTCAAGGGAGGCACCAGCCACGGGTCCCTGCTCTGCCCATGCCCTTCCTGCTTCCACTCCTGCCCCACCTTCTCCTCACCTCCTGCTCCATCCCCAGCTGCCTTTTCCACACTCCTGCTGCTCTTGGGCTGCACCACTGGGGGGAGGGGTGTCAGACTGCTTCCACACTCATCGAAAGCAACACTGATGGTGAGTGCAGGGGCGGAGCGACGCTGGGGGGTGCATGTGGCTCTTTGTGCATCCCCACACATCGCCTGTGCCTTCTGCCCTCACCCCCTATGAAATACTGTCTTCACAATTAACTTTCTGTCTCTTCCTAATAGCTGGGATCTCCTCCCTCAGTGAGTACCCTCAGTATGGGAGGATTCCATGACATCATCTGCAAGGAGGCTCCCAGCTCTGAGATCATTCCACTCCAGCTGCTCGTTCTCCATCCCTGGGACCTCCCTCCCCCTCAACAGCACAGAGGCTGTCCGCCAAGGGCTGAGGGGGCTCTGCTGTGTCCTGCCAAATCACCTCCCTGCACCAATTTCTTCCTTAGCTCCTGTGGTTCAGCCCCCACAGGTCTCAGGAGCTCACACTCAGTCCCTGAGGGCCATGAGCTCCTTGCATCAAATGCACACGTATCCCACCTCCCTACCAGGTAAGTAATTATACAGGCTGCATTCAGTGCAATACTCTGGACAGCCTCCGATCTGCGGCTGGGCTTCTGCCTAAGTTATTTTTGTAACCCGAAAGTCTTTGGGGTGGTTTTTGGGAGGGGAGCACGTGGTAGCCTATGTTTAGGGGATGTTAGGTGTATCTGGCTCTCCCAATACCTCTGAACTCCCTTGCCAAACTCCCACTGATGCTCCTGTCCTGGTCACTAGGTCTTCTGATAGCTTAGGAGCTGGGTTTTCAAACCCCTGTTCTCCCGGTGTAGCTCCACCCTCTGGTCAAGGGGTAGTGAGTGGGTTTGCTAAGGATTAGGAATCAAAGCCTCTTTAAGGAGTTTCAGCCTTGTCTAGCAGGCTGCTAGGCTCAGCACACAGCCCCCTAACAAACCATGCTATACACAACAGTTGAGCAGCAAGCGCACAACAAAAGCAGATAGACAAACTCACCCCACAGAACGCCCTGGCCAACTGCTACTATATGCCTCAAAACATTCTCACCTATCCCATGTCTGCACGAGCCACGGAGTGCCAAAAAGGTTGTGCACCACCAGGGCCATTTATGGAGGGATGATGGGGGAAGGGGACAAGGGGGCAGCTGCCCCACAGACCAGGGATTTAAAAGGGCCCAGAACTCTTGGCTGCCACCATCACTACTGTGACTGCAGTAGTGATCAGAGCCCCTGGCCTTTTAAATCGCTGCTGGAGCCCTACTGGTATCATCTGGGCAGTGCTGAGAGCTGGCAGGAGGAGGCTTGTTCCTAGCCCTGCTTCTTCTGCCTGAAGCTCCACCCCTCCCAGGGGATCTAGAGCTGAGCTCCTCCACATTGCTTAGTGCCTGGTGAAGTCTGTTGTCAACGCTGTGTGCCACTACTGTAGATGGGACAATCACTGTTCTGTAATTGTCAGGGAACAACCGACAATTGTCAGGGAATTCTGTAATTGTCAGGGAGCAATGTATCTGTGGAACTCCTTCCTGTTTCAGAACTCCCTCAGCAAGTGTTAGTGGAAAGCAGCTAATAGGGGCAAGAAAACTTGGCTTCAACAGGAAATAACTGGGTGCTGCTTTTGTGTCTCCCTAAATACCTCAGTGGGTTTGCCCTGCTGCACAGGGACTCATTTTTTTTTTCAGAAAAGGAAAGAACAACACTCCTCTAAAATCAAAACATGCCAGTCTCCTTACTTCATCTCCTTACTTCATCTTCCTTCCCTCTGTCCTTCAGCAATAAATGGCTTGAATATATGTATGAGCACAATAAATAACTGCCCGGGAGCTGAACTTTGCCAAATTTTAGGCCAGTATGAATTTTTCCAGATGCCTGGAAGAATTGACAATGAAAATACTGCTGGAATTGTAGCTCTGAGGTCCTGCTCTAACAGACATTTAAAAATCCTGTAAGCCAATAAAGGCACAAGGCAGATTGTGCCTTTTCTCTTTTCATTTTGAAGAAGAACTCTTATTTCAAAACATTCTAATAACATTTTGTCAGTATTAGAACAGTGACTTCGAGAAACAGCGAGACCCAGATTGCTTCTTCAAGGGGATTTAATCTTGAAAGAGTCCCACTACAGGGAGAGCTTATGAAATAAACTAACTGGCTATATACTAACTTAAAGCATTGTGAAACAGGAAGGAGCTTGGCAGCACAAGTCTGGCGCTTAAAATTCGTTTTCAGGGCTGAATAACTTTCTGGGAAAATGCATTCCCCATGAGCATGGACTTCTGTTCTGCTGCAGTCCTAAACATTGCTACGACTGTCAAACCCCCATTAACTTCCACGGGAGAAGAACCCGGCACTGCTGTTTATTGTTTCCTATTCTTCTGCCAGGACTATCTACTGTGTGATATAAGCTCCCCGCAGCATGCCTCCCACATTATCATGGTAGCTGATTTATGGGTCATTAATCTTGGAGGAGATTCTAATTAGAAAAAGAGAAATGGAGTGACAGCTCTTTATTTTCTTACTGCGCTGGGCGAAGGATGCAGCATCTGCTTTAGCAAGGGCTTTCGAAGCTGTTTCAGGCACCAAATGTCCTCGTAAGTCTGGGCTTATAAAAACAGCCTGTCTGACCGGAGTCATTATCTTTTTGATGGCTGGGGGGACTGGGGTATTATGATCGTTTCAGGTGAAGCAAATCCATTTGCAGCATTTGAAGAGTCAGGACTCCGTGTGATCCAATTTTCCTCCATCTGCTTTCTTAAGCTTAGGGATTTCATCTTGCTTTTATCCCCTTTATGCCTCACCACCTTGTGCTCTGCTCATGTGGGGACACTTGTCGTACGCCTAGATGGGATATGCCCCAGATTCTGCACTGTATTTTTGTTGTGGTTAGCACAGTGGGGCAATGAAGATTACATGGAGCCACTAAATGCTTTGGCAGGACATGTACTGATGCCTGTGCAGCTAAATATGGTCCTGGGGGCCTAAAGTCAGGCAGTTTTTAACTGTCTGGCCGTTGGGGTGTAGAGAGTAGCTTTGGAAGCTTGAGAACTAGAAGGCTGTGAAATTTGTAATGTTATTGGCTAGATACTCTGGTACACCCTGTCCAAAGAAGAAACCTGTGCACTAGTTTAACAATGTTGCCTTAATGTGACTATGCCAGGGCTTACCTGAACCTGACAAGTGACTGAAATTTGGGCACCAGGCAAACCAATAAGAAAATCAACAAGAAATGAGAAACTTCAACAATCACAACTCTGTCCAGACTCAGCAAGAGAGTGTGGAATAACAACAAGCTGTACACTCACACCAAAATGCAAGTCTACAGAGCCTGCATCCTCAGCACCCTCCTTTATGGCAGCGAGACTTGGACCCTGTATGCCCGCCAAGAAAAGAGGCTGAACGTCTTCCACTTGCGCTGCCTCAGGCGCATCCTTGGAATATCATGGAAGGACAGAGTGACCAACACCGCCGTCCTCGAGCAAGCTGGAATCCCAACCATGCACACCCTCCTCAGGCAGCGTCGACTCCGCTGGCTTGGCCACGTCCACAGGATGAACAATGGAAGGATTCCAAAAGACATCCTGTATGGTGAGCTAGCCTCTGGCAAAAGACCCCCCGGACGCCCCCAGTTGCGTTACAAAGATGTCTGCAAGAGAGACCTCAGAGAGGTATACGTCGAGCTGGACAACTGGGAAGAACTAGCAGACGACCGCAGCAGATGGAGGCAGGGGTTACACAAGGGCCTTCAGAAGGGCGAGATGAGGATCAGACAGCTAGCAGAGGAGAAGCGAGCGCACAGAAAGCACAATAAGGACTTGCCAGACACCCACCACATCTGCAAGAGATGCAGCAAGGACTGTCACTCTCGTGTGGGTCTTCATAGTCACAACAGACGCTGTAAATGAAGTCCTCAACTGAAACTTTAAAGGGCGCGACCCATCGTCTACGCAGACTGAAGGATGCCTACTACTACTACTACCCTGACATAGTTTATAAACCCAACTAAGATACACAGGTGTACTTTGTACGGGTGCAGAGCATCTATACTGACTGCAGTGATGAAGCTACACTGGGGTGGGCGTTCATGTAGACAGTCCTTTGTGTCTTTCATCAGAGGACCGAACTAGATGCTCCCCAAAGGAATATGACCTTCCTTAAGCTACATTTTTTATCTATTTAAAATCTGTCACCAATTTAAATTGAGGGCAATGACACTGAGACTATTGAGCACTGAAAACACCCTGCTTTTGTTACCAACAAACCTGAAGGGGTCACTGCCCCATGTAGTGGCGCTTAGACCACTTACAGAGAGAAAAAATGAATCTCTTTTACAACCTGGATTTCAGCTCAAACTGCAGAGGCTCCAGCACGAAGCCCCAGAGAGCCAAGGTTTGGTTCCATCGGTTGGTGCTACACTTTCTGGTCACCATGGGCTGGCCAAGGGCTGTTGACTTTTAGGGGAATACTTCTACCCATAAGGAGAGCAGGACTAGGCCTTGGATTATGTCTGGGGGAATTTAATACTTTATTTCAAAGCATTTTATTTTTAAAACCGTACCACCAAGTAGTCACAGTGAATGGTCACTGAGAGGTAGCTGTGTGAGGCTGTACGGGGGCTCTGGTTATAAGCTGCTTCGCTTTAAGTCATTTGGAATATAAGTTGTTGATTAATTGAGGAAATCAGATTCGTTATAAGTTGCACTGATCTGCACTTGAGTTGTTTCGGGGCTGAGGGAGGTGGCAGGGAGCTGGCTTATCTTTTTCTATTTATTTATTTATCTTATAATTTCTTTATTATCTATCTATTCATTTATTCTATGTATTTATTTCTATTCTATTTCTATTTATGTTTTGTGTGCAACACATGAGCGAAATGTATGTGTTGGGAACGTCCTGTAATTACATAATTCCTTACGGATATTAACTCCCCTTTGTAAGTTGTTTCACTGTAAATTGCATTATTTAGGAACATAACCTGGACTTATAACGAGGACAACCTGTATCTTCACAAAGCATAGCAGCAGTCCTACAGCACTTTAAAGACTAACAAAACAATTTATTAGGTGATAAGTTAGTGGAACAGACCCACTTCTTCAGATCTGGAAGATTCCCCCCAAAGCCCCTCACCCAATAAATGATTTTGTTAGTCTTAAAAGTGCTACAGGATGGCTTTTTTGTTTTGCTTCCACCAAGTAAAATGCCTCCATGCTTCTGGACTATTAAACGGAGTTAGTAGGCAACTTCTGAAACTTCTCAGCTCTCAGTTTAATTGCAAGGCAGGAAATAGTTGGTTCCTCTCGTTACTGGTCATCTGTGCAAACCAGTAAATACCCAAGTTACACAGAGCTAATGCAGGAGAACTTCTGGCTGTGTGTGAAAGCTTGGGGTTGGGAGGGAAATCTTGGGGCATGGTTTTCACCTTTCACCCTGCCCCCCAGAAAATAAAACAACAAAGCTCTTGACATCTGCAGCTCTTCTGCAGCTGGTGTCATGGAACAAGGTTTTTATGATAGCCAGGCCAGGCCCTGGGGCAAGATGCGTGTGAGGGCTGGCTCCATGCTCCCAGGAGGAGCAGGGCCTTGGGTGGAAGTTGGGGGGCTGGGGGAAGTCCACCCACAGCGCTGCCCAGAGTGTGCTGTACCTCCGCCACGACTGTCCCCTCTCCAGGGAGCCCTCGGAGCCTTATGGAGCATGTGGTACAATGCTCCAGTGACAATTTAAAAGGTTCAGGGCTCTGGCCACCACATCTTCTGAGGTAGTGGTAATGGCAGCAGCCAGGAGCCCTGGGACCTTTCGAATTGCTGGGCCCCGAGGCAACTGCCCCTTTGCCACCACCCCTACCGTGTCAGTGGGTCTGTTGCTAGGGATTCTTTTTACTACAGCTGTGACCATCCCACCTCTAGGCCAGCTTTGCAGCGGCTTTGCATTCGTAGGGAATGGGGGATGAGATTCTGGCCAGGCAAGTCTGATTCAAACAATTATTGCTTGTGTGACAGGAACAATGTGAGGCCTGAACAAAGAGCAGGGCCTTGTTATGCTTTCGCTGTGCAAAAGACACCCCTTGCCCTGAAGGGTTTACAATCTAACTAGACAAGACACACCAAACACTATTCCCCCCCATTAAAGGTGGGGCACAGAGGAAGAGATTAAGGAACTTGCCCAGGATCACCCAATGAGGGATTTTACCCACAGCTTCTAATTCCCTATCCAGTGCCTTAAGACCAGCCTTCCTCTCTGCAAATAGTTAAAGAGCTGCATATATGGCTAAAGCAGAAATAACCATGGTTAAATGGATCTGAGATGAAAGTTTTTCCATGGCCAAGTGCCCTGACTTCACTTGCACATCAGATCTCCTCTACTTATTTTGGTACAGATTTAAATCTCTCTCTCTCTCTTCCCCCGGCCTCGAAGAGCCCAGCAGCAGCCAGCTGTTGCTGACAAAAACTTCCCTGTCAGATGGAGAATGTGCCAGCTGAGCCAGCCGAACCCTTCCACTCAATTTGTGTCATTTAGTTGGGCTGCAGCTGGAAAGAATTAAAATGTCAGCTGGAAACAATTGCCTCCATTGAGATGAAAAGCCCATGTGAGAAACAATGCTAACAAGCATGGAGAAAGCCTGGTGCTGATTAGCAGACAATAATTAGCCAGGGTGTTTGGAGAAGACACAGGCTACGTCTACACGTGCAGCCAACATCGAAATAGTCTATTTCGATGAATAACGTCTACACGTCCTCCAGGGCCGGCAACGTCGATGTTCAACTTCGACGTTGCTCAGCCCAACATCGAAATAGGCGCAGCGAGGGAACGTCTACACGTCAAAGTAGCACACATCGAAATAGGGATGCCAGGCACAGCTGCAGACAGGGTCACAGGGCGGACTCAACAGCCAGCCGCTCCCTTAAAGGGCCCCTCCCAGACACAGTTGCACTAAACAACACAAGATACACAGAGCTGACAACTGGTTGCAGACCCTGTGCCTGCAGCATAGATCCCCAGCTGCCGCAGAAGCAGCCAGAAGCCCTGGGCTAAGGGCTGCTGCCCACGGTGACCATAGAGCCCCGCAGGGGCTGGAGAGAGAGCATCTCTCAACCCCCCAGCTGATGGCCGCCATGGAGGACCCAGCAATTTCGACGTTGCGGGACGCGGATCGTCTACACGGTCCCTACTTCGACGTTGAATGTCGAAGTAGGGCGCTATTCCTATCTCCTCATGAGGTTAGCGACTTCGACGTCTCGCCGCCTAACGTCGAAGTTGGTGCCGCTACTTCGAAGTAGCGTGCATGTGTAGACGCAGCTACAGGGAGATGTGGAGGGGCCGACCTTCAGCTTGGGGTGTGGTTAGAAATAGATAAATTACCACTGCTGCTCCCTTATTTACAGAGGGATCGTTATAGTAATGTGAGCCTCCCAAATGAAATACCCACAATACATTCCCTGTGATAAAGGCTGGAGCGCGGGATCCATTTTTGGTGTGGTTGCTGGGAGAGCAGTAGAGGTTGCAGACTGGAAGCTCTGTGCAGCTGACCAGCAGGAATGTTCTCATGAATGGGTCTACGGAGGGATTAGGTGTGGAATGCCCCCTGAATTATTCAGAATGTCTTGTACTTCAGCCTTTCAAAACAAATTCAGGTCCCATTTTACAGCCATGCTCTCTGACATCACCCCGCTTCCCAGAAAGCCTGTGGGATAACCCAGCTACCCTCCCACTCAGCAGCTCTGGAATATGGACACAGACCAGTGCTCCCCTTGAGAGGAAAAGCGAATCCCTGCCACCTTGTGGGAAAATTAAGTCTGCATCCTCATGATGGCAAAGGAAACCTTCAAAATGTGAACTTAATAACAGTGACGTCTGCCCGGGTGTGCAGAGAGCCTGAACCAATAGCCAACGGCTCCATTCATCTCAAGGTGCTGTTGATATCATATTTCAGTTGCCCTCAGTGGACACCTGAGTAAGCCATTTTGTTTCTTATTGATTACATAAGAAATGAGGTGGTGGATCAGATTGGGTTGCTGGTGGTAGGTGAGGCCTGAACTCAGTGACCCAGGACAGGTGTCTGCAACTTGCAGCTCTGGAGCTGCATGTGTCTCTTTAAGGACTTCTTTGTGGTTCCTGCCACTACAATTTCACAGTAAAAACAACCCTCTCCTGATTATTTGCAGTATTTTGGCGAATGTCTGAAAGTCCCACAGTGAACAACTCCTAACTAAATAGCAAGTGATAGGGGATCTTGAAACATTGGATAACTCCCCCTTTAGTATGTGCAGTACATTGTGGATATGTGTGTGCGCTGTTCTTACAATAAGAGTTACAAAAGGTACGGTCTGATGCTCTTTATTAAGGACCATCTCATATTCACATGCACTGTGGCTCTTGAATTAATTGAGTTTTTTACTAATTTTGAAAAAAATGGCTCTTCTTGCTCTTTTGGTTGCTGACCCCCTAACTCAAGAGGTCCCTGTTCCTACCTGAACAATTGACTGCTGCAAATGTCTCATTTCAGTGTTGAGTGGGTGGAGCCTGGAAGAGTGTTACTTTCAGTATTGTGGCAGAGCCTAGTTATCTGAGTGCTGGATGGGACCCAGTTGTGCTAGATGCTGTACAGATACAGCCCAGTTAACCCCCTGCAAAAATAAAGATGGATGGAACTGAAGCAGAATCTAGGAGCTTTAAAATGGCACTTTATCTTGGAAAAATGGAGTGTCGTTTTCATGATAACTCGCTGCCAGGCAAAGTTGCCCTCTGAGGTGTAAGAGCTTCTCCTCCACCCCTACAGCATAACACCCAGTTTCCAACAAAGCCAGGATTGCTACTGTGTAGCTAGAGCTACCGGCTGAGTGGCTGGGTCTGTCTGTCAGCACCACCTATCGTGTGATATAGACACAGATTCCTTGATGGGTGCTCTACTCCAGAACAGCACCTGATTCATGGGAAAGTTTTGGGTTTGACAACACTATTCTTTGATAGGAAACTTTGATGAAAAGTGTCTCCCAGTTTTGTTCAGCAAGTATAACACTGCCCCCTCTGCTGGGCAGCCAACCTGGGCCTCTGTTTCTGCACAAGCCTCTATGGCCCGAATGAGAAGACCTGCCTCCAGAGGACAACACTAGCAGGCTCAACGTTTGCCTCCTACAGCTGCAAGAGTGGAACAGAGTCCCACCCTGAGCCTGTGAGACTACATAAACCCAGGCTTAAGCTAGAGTCCTTTAGTCACATTATGCCCTCATGCACATACACCCAATGTTCCCACTAATCTTTTCCACCCACGTGTGGATTTTTTTCCATCCAGGTGTGCAATAAATTTTGTTATGTGCACCAAGGCATGTGCAAACGTGAGCCACCACTAGAAACAAAAAAGCAGCTGTGGGAACTCTTCCAATCAGCTGGCTGGTATTTGACTTTCTCCTGAGTGGCCACCCAAGCACACAGCTTACAAGGAGTGCTGCATATACCCCCTCCTTGCTTCCAACTGCACACCCCTCATGGCAATTAACCAGTGGGACAAGTCCAGCAGCAAAGAAAGGAGACATGCTGGGGGCACTGTGTTAATCAAAACAAGAAGCCTGTGGAGGCCAGGTGAGCTTTTCCACTGAGACCAGTCTGCTTTGGAGAAAGCCTCAAAGACGTTTAATAGAGGGATGTTCTTCTGTGATGAGAAGAATGTGGGACATCCAGGATTCATGCAGCACTGCACTCTGCTAATACGCTATCAATAGTAGGGAATATGATAGCAACCAAACAGGGTTACTGATGCCTTAAGATTTTCTGAAATAACTTATATTATTCTGCTTCCTAATCTTTACACTGAAGGCGTGTTTAGCAGTATAACTAGAATAAGAACTTTCAAGTACCACCGAAAAGAGCGTCACAAGGAGGAGGGAGAAGAATTATTCTCTTTAACCGCTGATGATAGGACAAAAGCAATGGGCTTAAATTGTGGCTTAGGTTGGACATTAGGAAAAACTTCCTATCAGGGTGGTTGAGCTCTGGAATAAACTGCCTAGGGCCTTTGTGGAGTCTCCATTATTGGGGATTTTATAGAGCAGGGGAGAGGAACACCTGTCAGGGGTGATCTAGCTCAGGGGTGAGCAAACTTTTTATGTCAGGCCCCACTTTTTGTCCCTGCAATTAGCAGGGCCCCCAACCCCTGCAACCTGTGTAATGTAATCCAAACCAATGGAAATTTGTTATGATCATATGAATAAAACCCCTTCTGGCACATGTAAGGAAACAAGTCTGTAGAATGTAATAACTTTATTTAATGGTTAGGTAAATGTGAATGCACGGACATCAAACCAGTAACATATAGCAACAGTCTATGAGACAGGTGAGACTGAGACTCAGCTGCCGATTGTGCTGGGCTCTCCTTACAACCTTTCATCCCCACCCCCTCTCCCACTTTGCTCACCCCTGATTTAGCTGATGCTTGATCCTGACAGGAGGGCAGGGGACTGGACTTGATGATCTATTGAGGTCCCTTCCAGTTCTAGTGTTCTGTGATTCTACTGCAGAGACTAGGTCAGAATCATAGGGACTTGGGCTCACTGCCCCACGAGGGGCTATGCAAACATGAATGTATTAAAATCAGCCAAGCATGATCACATCCTTCAACAGTTGAAGAAACTGAGGCACAGGGAGGTTAAGTTACTATAGACAGTTGCAAGGCTAGACTCAGAAGACAGGAGTCTTAGTTCTCCATGTGCCTTACTCTGCACAGCTGTGCTCTGTCCCAGTAGGAAGGTCAGTATCATTCTCCCCATTTTGCAGATGGGGAAGCTGAGGTAGAGAGGGCAAGAGCTCTCCCCAAGGTCACTCAGCTGGCCAGGGGCACAGCCCAACACAAAAGTCAGGTCTGGTTTGTCTCAGTCAGTCCCCTATTCATTGAAGCACCCCCTCCCCCTCCCCCTCAGCATGTTAGACTGTGGTGACACAACATCCCCAGGAGCCAAGGAAGGTTTTAACAGACTCAGCTGGTGGGATACAGAATTTTTATACAACGGGGACAGTGTGGGGCGCATATCAAATTGTCCACTGCATGTGCTGCATTGTCGAGTCTTAAAAGCCCACCCAGTACCAAGCCAAGGAGCTCACTGTAAACCAACAGGTTCTGACACTCAGGCTCACACCCTCCAAAGGTGTTTAGGTGCTAAGTGCCACTGAAGTCAATGGGAGTTAGGTGCTTAAACACCTTTGAGGATCTGGGCCTGGTGCCTCTTGGCACTGCTGCACCTTGCTGGGCCAGGCCCTCTAGCAAACAGAACAAATGACCTATGTTATTGCTACTCCCTAGCACATGGCTTCACAAAGGCAGCCACCAGTGGCTGTTTTTTCAGCCACTGCGGCAGGGAGAGAGGAACCAGCCCCTGAATCTCCCCCAAGGGCCATGGGGTTCACCACCTCAGTGCATGCACAAGTACTGCCAGCAGGGCATGCACTCTGTGCCACCAGGCCTCTTGAGCCATGTGGAGCTGGTGTATATGACAGCAGCTCTTGGCAGGGGAGGTTGCTGTGGCATTCAGTTGCCTGTGGTTCTTCTAAGCACCTCCCCCACTCCCACCTGACTGAGACTCAGCAGTTGGTAGGTGAGATCCTGACCCACCCTTGCCTGAGGCAGGGGCACTCTCACTGAAGGGCCACAGGAGACAAGGGCAGATCTGCAACCCCCCTTCCAGGCCTGCACTTGCTGTTTATAGTTGTCATAGCTACTAGGGCTCTGGACCACTGCAGAGCTTGGCAGCTCCTAGGCAGAGCAACAGGCTCCTATCTCATAGAGCTAGAAGGGACCTTCAGAAGTCGTTGAGTCCAGTCTGCTGTACTTACAATACAACCTATTACCACGCCCCTCAAGGACTGAGCTCACTACCCTGGGTTTAGTAAGCCAATGCTCAAACCACTGAGCTATCCCTCCCCACAGAGCGGAGGCTGGGAGCATTGACTAAGGAGCTCAGCTTCCTACCTCCTTGCTGCTACATAAATAAATTACGGTGATTCAGAAGGGTATACTGGGACATTTATTGGTTTGTTTTTCCTAAAGTTAATTAAGTGTGGTAGGACAAATTGTCAGAGCAGCCACCAGCAGGAGTTGGTGGCTGCACACTGAAGCCACCAAAAATTGGCTGTGAGAACCCCTTCCCTAGGGCCTGGCATTCCTGTGCACGCATTGGCCACGCCTCAGTAAAGCAATTCGACCCTGTCCTTAGTTTTAAGCAAGTGCTTTAGTTTCATTGACTTTAAGTTTAAGCACACGGCTAAGGGCCTGAAACAGCTGCCACACTTCACACTAGGGGGGCTGTACTGCTGTGGGGTTGGGTGTGATTTTTGCTTGGGAAGTGTTTGGGGATGAAAAGTGCTAGATTTGGAAAATCCAAGTTCATCTATTTGTAATTTGTTTATATGAATACGTGCTTCTCTTGAGAGGTTTCATGAAAAAAAGTCACTGCTTGTTCTGGCCAGCCAATGCTTTGGTACTGTGCCAGGAAAGAGGTCTTCTTACACCTCCCTACTGGCTTACCTGGAGAATGGCCTGACACCTGCATGCACACACTTGCATTCCCACTCTCCAAGTGCAATCGGCATCATATTTCTTCTTTACGTGGTGAGAAAGAGGGACGTGACATTTCTAGAACTAAGGCTCATTGTGATATGATAATGACACATAATCAGTACTCAGCAATCTTATATACACCCAGCCAAAGACGTCACTTATATAAGAATTGGCCTTTCCAAACGCAATGTTGTTCTACCTAATCCAATCCTCTCAAATAACTAGTTATTTCTGAGGAAGATTAGCACCTGCCTGTAGTGCACCTGGCCAGCTACAGAGTGGAGTAACAAGTGAAGAGTGACTTTCATAAGCTTTCATATAATCTTCTTATGGGTTCTGAACCATGAGATTTAATTACCTGTACAGTAGTTGCCTTCACAAAATTAAACAAAACAAACACCTTGCTTGTATTTGGGATTTTTCTTAACAAGGCACTGAAATGAAATGCATTTCTCAAATGCCCTCTTTCATAACAACCACCTACTCCATTAACCTTCCTTTTTCTACTCTCATGTCCAAGCATGGGTCAAACTGATTGTAGGAGCAGAATGGTTGTAGTTTGAGAATGGTGGTGAAAGGCAACTTTGCTGGTGAGCATAAGGGTGCCTATAAGGAGGACATCAAAACAGAAGATAGCTATGGAGAGGTAGCTTCATAGATTGCAAAGCCAGAAGGAACCATTACGATGGTCTAACACAAGCCATCCCCCAAATCATTCCTGTTTTAACTAGCGCATGCCTTCTAGAAAAGCATCCGATCTTATACCCAACAAGAGACAGTCCCAGCCCCAAAGACCCGACAGTTTCAGAGTTCCCCATCTAAGCCCTGCTGCTGAGGTGAATGTTTACAGTTACAGAACGTGGGGCCAGGCAGAAGGAACAAAGAACCTGAATTGGGTTTTAGTCTCTCAAAAAGCTGATTTTTTTTCTTTTTTCTTCTTCCCATTTCTGTCTCCTGTTCAGTCTCAGTTCTCTGCAGAGATGGGCTGGGAGTGGGATGTGTTACCTCTTCATTAACAACACTGCAGAGCAATTTCTCAGCAGGAGGAGGGAAGGTTCAGCCTGCCAGGCGGTCCATATTCCCAGCCTGCCTAATTGCAACACAGTGCCTTGTTACACCAGCTGCTTTCGCCGATTTATTTTTAATAGATAGCCTGACAGGACTGGAAATATCAAATTCATCAGTTTCATGCCCCATGCAGATCTGAGTCTCTGCTTGTCTGGTATCTGGTCTAATTAGCCAGGGCTCAGATCAGAATGGATGAGCCACTCCCCTGCTCCCCCTTCCAACAGCCTGATTGCAGCTGGACCTCCAGGGAAGCCTGTTCAGAGCTTTCTCCTCCAGAGCTAGACACAAAAGTCAAGGGGAGATTTTTCACCTGAGTAGGAATGAAAGGATCCTTGGAATGGCACATCTGACGGTCATGCAGTGGGGGAGGTCCTGTGCAAATTTCATGCTCCATCAAAGCCTCCACCCCCATTTCCAGTCATACATATTCACGTTTAATAAAGGTATAAAGGAAGATTGTGTTGTATCCATCATCTGCTCCTTCATGAAGTCCTACAGAGCAGTCTGGTCTTCCCCAAAATCTGCATAGTACCACCCCTCCTCCTCGGTGATACCAGCATACAAGGCTTGCTAACTTCAGAAATCCCACTACATTCTTGGACTTGTTTTAGAGCATCAAACCCTATGTCCCTTCTGAATCTTCAGAAAACTCACCCACTCATTTCACTCCCTCTCCTCCTCTTGCTGGGTTGGACTTGGACTCCACAAAATTTGTCGTATCCAAGAAATTCATCATAATCATCATTAGGTACACAGATGTGAAGGCTGGAGGGCATCGTGAGGATCGGCTAGTCTCACCTCCTGCAAAGCACTGATTAGAGAATTCACCCAATGATTCCTGCATCCAGCTGACAGCCTCTGGTGAAACTAGAGTATATCTTAATGTAGAGTCTTCAAGGGATGATGAATCTACCACATTTCTAGGTAACAGGCTCTAGTAGGTAATTACACTGGTTCTGTAACTTAATAGAGGGGTAAAGCCAGGAATTTTCAGTGGCCAGTGATTTTGGGTGCCTAATTTGACACCATCCAAGGACCTAAATTTTCAAGGGCAGGTTCCTAGCATTTTTTGCAAAGCAGCCCTTCTAAGGGGCCTTAGAAAAATCGCTAGGAAAGCCATACGTGGTGCCCATTGCTTCCTGTTCTGACTCAATGCTGAATCCAGGGTTCTTCAAGTTGCAGGGTTGGAATCCCAAAGAAGGAAGACTCTTATAGTCTCCCCTCCCCTGGCCCTCCAGCCTTGCTGTTAGCTGCGGAGATGAGGTTATTAGATAGGGCATGTAAAGTACATTCCAGACAGAGGGGGTCCTTTAACAACCTCCCACCTCCCACCACCTTCATCCCAAGACATTTAATTGCCTCTGAGATGGAGAGTGAATTCCCACACAGCACATTGCCTTAAGCAACTGGCAGCCTTGTGAGCCAGTACAATGAGTTCAACCCCACCCCACCTGTGGTCCTCAGGCACTGAATGAACTGTGCTTTTAAGAAAACCTTCAATTTTTAAAAAACCAGCATGTAATTAGATAACTATTATATTTGTGTTTGTGGGCATGTCAAATGCCTTCGCAATACCAGGCCTAATAAAGCTTAGGGAGCCTAAGACAAAGAGCCCCATACAAGCTCCCTGCCCTCAGTCACATCCCTACAATAACCCTCATTGTACACCAAACCCTAATGGTGGAAATCTAATGCGATGAGACCTAGAAGAGTCCTCAGCTACACAGCAGGGCAGGAGTGGGGTTCGGGAGCAGGGGAAATATAACCCTCAGCAGAGCGAGATGGCAGGATTTACTGCCATGAGAAAAGGATTTGCTTGTTAAGCACCCAGGATCAGGGTCCTCATCAGACAGAGCCAGATGCTCATAACTTTGCCCACTGAGTAGCACTTTCTTCCTGAGTGATCTCACTGATGTAAGTGGGACAAGCTGGGAAGCAAGGAGCTAGCTGGTGAGAGGAAAGGTTGTCAGCATATGGTCCTGTAAAGGCGTTTTTCATCTGAAGACTCTGAGGTGCTTCACATACACACTTGAGTTAATCTCTCACCATCTGCCAGTTCAAGAGGGACAGAGCATCAGCCTCCTCTCCACCCCCTGCTTACAGATGGGCAACCACAAGGCACAGAGAGGCCGACTTGCCCAACGTCAAAATTGAATTCTGAGTCCCAGAGACCATCCTTCTTCTCTTAAAAAATGCCAATGGACAGTGCATGAGAGTAAGGAGAACAAAGTATCCAGCATCACCCTCTTTACAATGAGATGAACACAATATCTATGGCAAAGTGCCCTGGCTTGATTAGGGTTGAGCTTGTCTCGGGATTGTTCCTTTGTTGAAGTAGACTCCCTGAGATTTCTGTACGGATGCTCAGTATATCCTCCTACCTGTCCAGTCTGAGGGGCTCACAATCATCCTGGGTATCCTGATGTGTCTCTCTGTACCATGAAGTAGTATCCTGGAACCCTCATGGTCACCCCATTATCAAATTAGGATATATTTCATACAAAGTGTAGTGCCCAGAGGCAGAGACATCATCTGAGGTGGGTGAAGTCTCTGCTCTACAGCCTCAGCTGAGAGCCAGCTGGCCTTTAGCTCCTGTGGTAGAGTGCAGGGCTTTAGACCCTATGCTCACAGGTTTTATCCCTGGGGCCAGCAGCCTGGGTCTGTTGGCATGCCATGTAAGATATCATATGAAAAGTCACAATCAGCTGAAGCCCACTGTTCTGTCCAGACATGTATCTTTGTAGTGTGCATGAAGTTATGAGATTTTGCTCTATGGCAGATGTTTGAGAGTCTTTAGGGCTAGATGGTGATCCACTTTCAGAAAGGTGTTAAGCAGCCATTAATCTGCAGGTCAGTTGTAAACAAGGGATTTACAACACTGAAAGAAGGCTGCACAGGCCTCACTCAACTCTGTGACTCAGTGAAGCCCACCAGGAGACATCTGGGCTAGTATTTGAAGGCCCAGGGACCAAGGATAGAAAACAAGGGAGAACAGCGGCATCGTGTTTTGGCCTGCCTCCTCCCCCACCGGTGCTGGAAGCAACAAGTATGCGGGGAAGACAAAGACTTGACCTGAGGAGACTGGTCTTAAGTTTAAAGGGGAAACAGGCCTGTGTATTAAGAAGGCCAGTGTGAATCCTCCCTATAGAGGAGCAGGGGCAGACTGAGTAATGTACTTGCAATGACCAGGGCCAGATAAGACAACTATGGGTGTAAGGCTGAGGGCTTAGGAGATTTGCTGATGCCTTTATGAGGGATTCATGAGTGGCACTGAATGCATTCATGCAATCTAGCTGGTATGGGGCTGCACATGTTGTTATGCTGAGTGATAACAGGGCCTGGATGGATTGCTACTTTGTCACTAGGAAAGCATTGTGAGTCACTGCCCCAGCTGGAGGGTTGAGGGGTACAGTGGTACCCCACTTCCTGGTTGCACCCCAGGTATCCAATCACACCTGGCTTTTTTTATACTTCAGAAGTGCCAGCCTTATGCTTTATTCACTTTAGGCACTGGCTGTGAGTAGGTGTAGCCAGACAGAACCTCCCCTTTTCTCTACTCCATCTTGTCTCTCCTGGGTGCTTCAGAGCACCAAAGGGTTAAAAGAAACAGCTCAGCCCTGGAATGCCTGAGAGGGCAGATGTGCTTATCTCAGGCACAGTCTTTTTGAGGCTCCGGAGCAGAGACAATGTGCTAATAAACAGCCGGGCCTCAGACTGCCCTTGGTTAAGTACCATCAGTTGATTCATCTTCACAAACGTCCCAGACGGAGGAAAAATCTCCAGCCCATAAAGAAAGAATGCCCTGAAATTTATCTCCGCCCCACAGGTGTGAATCAGCCTTGTGAGAACTAGTGTCTCAAGATGAGTTAATTCAATTGGCATCTTTTGAGATAAGGAAGAAGCGTACGTGACCCAATGGGTATAAAGTAAGGGTCCGGCAGCCCCTCTAACTGAGCTCCAGTTACCTTTACCTGCCGGTCAGGAGGGTCTTTGCCTCCTAAGGTCCTAGGGGATGCCCATTTCCTCACCATTATTGCTTCTTCCCAAGGGATTGAGTGAAAACGCTGGCCACGCCATGTTGATAATGCAGGGGTAAGAATAAGACCTGTTAAGTGTATTGCTTTCCTTTTGTTTTCTTTGTGCACATTCAGTGATAGATCTATGAACTGTTACATGCTAGCTATTGGCAACTAAAGAACAAAGTGTAAACCTTGTAATCTTTGTAACAAAGTATAAATCTTGTAAGCTTGCAACAAAGTATAAATATATCTTGTAATCTTGTAACCATAAGAGTTAAGTCTCCTTAGTCAATAGATAAGTAACTGGTTAAGCTGTAACCTGACTCTCCCTGTTACTGTGCAAGCCGAACACAAAACAAAGAACTCAGCTGCTTTTCAGCTGCCATTAGCCTGGTCATTGGTAAGAGAGTGCTGAGAGCCGAGCGCTGAGTTGTGCTGCCTCCACAGAGCACACTCTCTGGGGCACCCACCAGCCACCCTGGCTGCCCGCTGCGAAGGGACTTTCTCATTCTAGCAGCTAAAGACTTGGGTGTAGGAAGCTCTCAGTGCAACTGCTGGGGCACCCGTCAGCCTGTCCTGGCTGCCCACTGCAAAGGGACTTTTCCTGTCCTAGCAGTTAAAGACTCGGTTGTTAGGACCTTGGGGCAGCCATCATCCTGCCCGGGCTGCCCACTGCGAAGGGACTGTCTGTCTTAGTAGTTAAAGACTCCGATGAAAATAAGGGCATAGGTGGTATTTTACCTGACCATCGGCTAACAGTAGGCAGGGATTCCCAAAGGCTCCGCAGGTGTTGGATTCCAACTCAGTAACTTTCAGAGGGAGTACAGCATCCTACAGTAAGGGATCATGAGGCACTGAAGGGTGGGTGACTTGCCTGGCTTTGTACAGTGATTCTGTGTCAGAGCCATGAAAGGAAGTCAGGTCTCCAGGTACCTGCCAAAAAGTGTGCATGGATTTGTGGGGGGGAATTTAAGATGGCAGACTGTAATTAGACAAGGTACAGACTCAGACAGAAGCAGGTTCCCTACAGAATCACCATTAGAGTTTTTCACGGCATCTAGTACTGCATTTGAGGCCATATACATTGATGCAATACCTAACTTCACTTAACTATTACAGTAAGAATATAAGAACTCTAGTAGTCGTCAGACCGTACCCAGTCTCCTGTGTCTGGCCTCCTGCATGTTGCAGGGCACAGACCTTCACCCACCCACTCCCATAATAGAACCGTAACTTTTGGCTCAGTTACTGCAATTCTCAAAACATGATTTAAAGACTTGCTGTCACTGAGAATTCACCATTTACACGGGTTTAAATCTGCACGCGATCCATGCCGCTTACGACAAGGAAGGTGAAAAAAAACCCTCTGTCAATCTGACTCAGTGGGGAAAATATCCTTCTTGATCCCAAATATGATCCACATGTTCAGGGTCTAACTGACTGCAAGATCACCTGCCAGTCCCATGGCCACACAGTGTGTCTGTGGCAGAATCAGGAACACTGTGGAATCAGCTCTTTGCATACATTTGATAGACTGCTCCAATAACCATACCCCACTTTGCACTCTTGAAGTGGCAAAAAAGGAGGTCTTAGAAAGGTTCTAAGAAACTTCAGGCTGAGAGACACAAAGCTGCACTATGGAACATTGCGCTGACAGCCAAGTGAAAAGAAATTATTTTTCTAGACAGACACATATGCACCCATTTGAGTGACCTTTCAAAGAGGAGTAGGGCAGCAACGCATGGGCATCTACTCTTGCTTCTTGCAGTCAGGAATATTGCATCGTGCCCTTAAAGAGCTTCCTTTCAAGCCAGCTGAATCTGGGTAGGGTTTGCCACAAGAAGTTACATCATATGAAGTTATTAACTGCCAGAGGAACAGACTTCTGGGAGGACTTGCAACATCCCCATTCTTGGACGAGTTTTTCTTAACCATCATGTTGAAAGTATGTGCCTGACCCACCCTGACACAAACACTTATTATTACTTGACTGGGGGATAAAAAAAAAAGCAAAAGGTGAGTCTACTCCCACTTCCACACAAATATGTGAGAATCCAGACAGAGACCATGTCTTGAGAGAGAAACCTCCATCAAGTACGGGCCAAATGGCTGATACTGCACAACTGCCAATGTTGTTATTATGTGAAACCTTGTTTAAGGAGTGAGTTAAAAACCCCATGGAGACTGGTTGGTGGGAACGTATCCTTCAGTGACTGTAAATGTAAATCCCCACCTCAGACTTACAGAGTGTGGGAACCTGCCCAGCAGTGTTCATTGAGTGGTATTTTGGGTAGGTTCCTGTGCCTTCACCTGTGGGAAAGGAGAACAGACAAGGGCAGGCAGACAAAGGTAAACTGAAGAAGCAGCTGAAGGTAAAGTGGTAAACCAACAGGGCTGCCAACTCCGACGGGAGCTATTCCAGGAAATTTTTCTCCTCCCATATGACTGAATGTCATTTTCTTAAGATTTCCTATTAAAAACTCCCAGATGGCTTTCAATAGCACCAGAATCTTAGAACCATAGAACACTAGGACTGGAAGGGACTTCAAGAGGACATCTAGCTCAGTCCCCTGCCCTCATGGCAGACCAAGCACCGTCCATAGTCTCCAGACCATCCCCGATAGATGTTTCTCTAACCTGTTTTTAAGTATTTCCAGTGATGGAGATTCCACAACCTCCCTAGGCAATTTATTCCAGAGTTCAACCACCCTGACAGTTAGGAATTTTTCCTAATGTCCAGCCTAATCCCCCTTTGCTGCAGTTTAAGTCCATTGTTTCTTGTCCTATTCTCGGAGCCCAAGGAGAATAATTTTTCTCCCTCCTCCTTGTAACCTGCTTTTCAATGTTTGAAAACCACGAACATGTCCTCTCTCAGTCTTCTGTTTTCTAAACTAAACAAGCGCAGTTCTTTCAGTCTGCTCTCGTAGCTCTTGTTCTCTAGACTTTTAATCATTCTCGTTGCCCTTCTCTGGACCTTCTCCAACTTCTTCACATCTTTCTTGAAATGTTGTGCCCAGAACTGGACACAATACTCTAAATGAGGTCAAATCAGTACAGAGTAAAGTGGAAGAGTGACTTCTTGTGTCTTGCTCACCACACACCTGTTAATGTATCCCAGAATCAGGTTTGCTTTTTTCGAAGTTCAACACTGATTCCAGGAGACTCCAGGCCAAATTTGGAGGGTTGGAAAACCAATGAACTCTCCTGCCCTCTTCCCACAATATCTAGGCAAACCTAGGCCATTCTGCAGCAGCAGTGCCTCAGCAGTAAGAAGTGCTTCCTGATGCCATCCCTGATTGGTTCACGTCCTAAAATGTCAGTTTGATCAGGCTGGCTTTGGCATATAGAAATTCACATGTTATTGACAGGCATAACATTGTCCTGCCCTGTTCCAAATCCCCCTTGCTATTGGACTCAGATATCCTATATCTGGAATGACACAGACTGCCTTCTTGCAGCAAAGAGAAGATACTCCTTGGCTACGTCTAGACGTGCACGCTACATCGAAATAGCTTATTTCGATGTAGCGACATCGAAATAAGCTATTTCGATGAATAACATCTACACGTCCTCCAGGGCTGGCAATGTCCATGTTCAACTTCGACGTTGGGCAGCACCACATCGAAATAGGCACTGTGAGGGAACGTCTAAACACCAAAGTAGCACACATCGAAATAAGGGTGCCAGGCACAGCTGCAGACAGGGTCACAGGGTGGACTCAACAGCAAACCACTCCCTTAAAGGGCCCCTCCCAGACACACTTGCACTAAACAGCACAAGATCCACAGAGCCGACAACTGGTTGCAGACCCTGTATATGCAGCATGGATCCCCAGCTGCCGCAGCAGCAGCCAGAAGCCCTGTGCTAAGGGCTGCTGCACATGGTGACCATAGAGCCCAGCAGGGGCTGGAGAGAGAGCATCTCTCAACCCCTCAGCTGATGGCCGCCATGGCAGACCCCGCTATTTCGATGTTGCGGGATGCGGATCGTCTACACGTGCCCTACTTCAGCGTTCAATGTCGAAGTAGGGCACTATTCCCATCCCCTCATGGGGTTAGCAACTTTGATGTCTCGCCACCTAACGTCGATTTCAACTTCGAAATAGCGCCCAACACGTGTAGCCGTGACGGGCGCTATTTCGAAGTGGGCGCCGCTGCTTCGAAGTAGCGTGCACGTGTAGACGCAGCCCTTGAGTGTCCCAAAATATTAATAGAAATGTAATGTAAAGGTACCTGAGTAGGTGGAAAATGTGCTAAGAGGCACCCTGAAAGATTTTAGGACTTGAGAAGAGAGGCTGGAAGACATGAGTAACAGAGGGCTTGTCTTCCCTTGCTTTGTGTGCCAGCTGGGGTGTAAATTCTAGCACACACCAGTAACCCACATGCAATGGTGGGGCATGTACTAAAAATTCCCTAGTGTGTGTTGACGTAACCCCCTCAGACTCTGGTCCTGACTCAAACTGCATTGCTGCAGTGCACACTTGGGATCTTTTACTGTGCACTAACCTGGTCCTCACAGATGTTTGTGTGCAACTTTCTGCAGGCAGTAGAGTTTACACCCCAGGTAGTGAGCACTAGTGCACTGAGTAGACAAGCCTGCAGTGCACTTGCTGTGAAAGTCCAAGTCTTTCTTCACACTTGTACGTCAGCTCCATTTGTGTAACTATATCCACATCAAGGGAATTTGTCTTGCTTTAAAAACTAGTGTAATGGAAAGGAGAATCAGGCCAAATATGTTGAACTAGAATAGGCCTTATTAAACCTTTAGAAGTTTTAAAGAGGGAATAAGGGTGTTACAAGGTTTCTAGTGATGGACTTCAGCCATAAACCAAAGAGCACTAGGTCTGCTGGAAATTAAGTAAACAATTTAAGCATAAAATGGAGCAGTGTTCCTGAGGAGAAAGCAGTGACAGAGTCGAAGGCACCAGCTTTGAAATTATCTGTGTGAGCTGATCTTTTTCAAACATAGTGTCCTGCCCTGTTTGAAGCAGAGGATTAGATTGTGATCTATGGTGTTCCTCTTCCATTCCCAACAATTTTGAGATCTGTTTTGTACCTAGAAAACATCATGATGGGCACAGCCAAAGTGAGATTAGACAGAAGTATTTCAGATAATCTTCCCAGCCTTCCAAGCTGCGCTGGCTCCAGACAGCTTCAGTGCTGGTTTTTGGAGGCTTATCTAGTCTTAAAATTGGTCAGCATGCTATGGTCATGTGGTCATACTAGGAGTCAGCTGTACACTTCTCTTTATCTGGGATCATGAGAAGAACAAAATATGAGAGATTAAGAGTACAGAATGCATCTCTCCTCTGTAACAGTCTGTCTCACTTCTTCACTGAATGCCATCTGCCTTTTGCAGACAGCAGGCCTGGTGCACAGAAAAGAAAGCCCATAATTGCATAGCTGTGTAGGCCATGATCTCCTGTTCAAATCAAGGGAAATGTTGTCACCAGCTTCAGTAGGAGCACCATGGGCCCCATGTTTTGTGTCATCAGTCCAATCTCATTCTCCCCTCCCCACCATTGATAGTTTGCCTTTGGTCTGATATTCAGTGGCAGTTGAGGTCTTGGCAGTACTCCATGGAGGTCTCCAGCAGTGTGGTTTGTATAGCCAAATACTGATTAAGTTTTCTGCCGTTGTAAATTCCAGATCTTACTTATAAAACTCCACTCATGCCTGTGATACTGTATCAATAATGAGATTTTGACAGAAAGAGCCAAGTTCTGTGACGACCTGCAGCTGTGTGATGACATTGACTACCTTGTGATTGTACTGGGCAGTAGTGCAAGGTTTTACCCAATGAATTCACTCTAAACTACCCAACCATATAAAATGTAAACAGCAAGTAGCCCCAGCCAACCAAAAAAAAGCATAGGCATTAATCTCAATAATTTAGTGACTGTATCATGATGGGCTTGGTCAGGATCCAGTTAGATAAGTGCCCAAGAAACATAAATAAATAATCTCCAGCCAAAGGCTGAGGTCATGGCTCTATCATTAGTGCAGAGCCAAAGCTATACTGGGATACTTGACCCACGATCAATGTGTTCTGCTGCTCAATGGAGCACAAGTTTTAAATTCTTAGAGGTCAGGGGTCATCATCAAACATGCTGTAGCCAACGCAGGTTTGAAGTAAGGGCTATTTAAAGCCCTTACCTATTTAAAAAGACACAGAGAGAGAAATATAGGTGCTTTGATTGAGCTCAAATGCTGTTCTGAACACATGGCAACTTGGATCCATTCCACACACAGCACACCCTGTCTATTCCCAGGCTGTCTGGCTGGAAATTAGGGGAACATTTCACAAACAAAATGACAATTGGTTTATTTGCAGGTGTTCATGCTATTTCTAACTCACATCTATTTATGACTCTCCACACACATGCTTGATGTCCCACCTCCTCCTACCCTCCCAGGGATTCTGAAATGCTCTTCTGCAGACAGATGTAAAACAGCATTAGGGAAACTTTTGTACCTAGAAACAGGATGGGGTGAGGGTTGGACTAGGACAGGAGTGCTGCCCTTTGATAGGAGCTGGCACATGAGAAATAGCCACTGCCCACCAAGAGGTAGCACACAATCAGCATTTCTTTATATCAAAGCAGGACTTAGAGACAAGAGCTGAGATCAGGGCCCTGCTGTGCATGGCAGTGTATAAACACCTGTGGATGACAGGCTACAATCTAAACAGAGAAGACCGTGTAGAGTGGGAAGCAAAACAAGCACAGAGAGGAAGTGACTGGCCTAGGGTTACACAGCAGATCACGGGCTAGAACTCTTTTCTCCTGCATCTAGAGCCCTGCCCCAGATCACACATATTCTTCAGCCTTTAATGTCTGCCTCTTCTCTGCCCTTCCAGGCCAGCACTTCTTAGTTGCTCCTTTCCCTCTGTCCCTTTCATAACCAGGTTTCCTTCCTGAGCCACTAGCCCAGTTCTGGCTCCTTCCTTCTCCCCTTTCCTTCCTCTCAGGCTGCCTTCCCTTTGTCCCTCAGCTCTACCCAGGGGATGTCCCCCATGTGTCTGCAGACTTGTGCATCTCTCATAGGATACGATCCAGAGAGCGGCCAACCTTCCACAGCTCTAATTGAACTCAGGGGGGATGGAGTATACTGAACACCTTGAGAGGGTTAGGCCTTTAATCTTCAGGGAGCTGCATTTCCTCCCTTTGCTTGGCTTCAAGCTCATGGCTTCCTGGCCCTTTCCCCTCCTACGTCCTGCCCCCACCCTTGGGCTCCAGTGGCCTCCATCTCTCTTAGCCCCATGCCTCTTTCACTTTCTCCATGCCCCTTGGCCTTCCTCGCTTCCTCAGCACCTTTCTTCTCTTACTCTCCATCCTGCCTTTTCTTAGCACCAGCTCCATCCACTGTCCCCGCACTGAATTGTGGAGGGGAACTATATGGTAACATGACCACCTAACACATGTGCAGTAGGAACCATTCCCTTATCCTCTCACTCCATGGCTGGCTGATCTCTCTAAAGATGGGACTCCTGGGATTTGTCCTCCCAAATTTGCCCATCTGGATACAGTCACTCTGTACAGATGGAACCAAGACCTGATCGTTAGATTCCAGCACTTAGGAAGATGTAACCTGGATGTAGGAGCTTTCTCTGTCCCTGTTATAACACAACAGCTGCAAAACATATTGCTCACACATGGCTACAATTAGCAGCCAATATTGGCGTCCCATGGAATTTGAACCAAAGAGGTCAATGAACGTTGAACCCAACTGATTGAAGTAGTAAATCCAAGACATGTGTTCCATAAACGTGCAACATTTGATTTTTCTTTTTGGTTCAATCCTGATTCTGTGGAAGGTGGGGTCCCACTAAAACTCCATTACATTCAGTAATACGAGGATTTGGCTCATCGACTCCAGGGCTATGTCTACACGGCAGCACTACTCCAAAATAAGATATTTTGAAATAACACATCCACACATAAATAAGATATTTCAAACTAGTATTTCTGAGTCCATAGTGCTAGTTTGAAATAGTACCATTGGAGCTCATTATGGCTTATTTCAAAATAGTGCTATTCCGTGTCTTAGTAGCGCCTATTTCGAAATAGCAATTTCAAAATAAGTGCTATTCCTCATGGAATGAGGTTTATTGGAATCAAAATGATGCACCTGCCATTTTGAATTTACTTCAAAATAGCATGTGCATCATTTAGATGCTGCCAAAGTTATTTAGAAATAAGTGCTGTCATTTCTAGATAACTTGGTAATAGCCCAGCTGTTATTTCTCATGTGACCAGAAAGCCAAATGTTATTTCATATTCCACATCTAACACTGACAGACCTGGGTTGCCAGCCCTAGGGATAAAACCTGCAAACATAGGGTCTAAAGTCCTGCACTCTACCACAGGAGCTAGAGGCCAGCTGGCTCTCAACTGATGCTGTAGAGCACAGTCTTCATTCACCCCCAGATGAGGTCTCAGTGCCTCTGGGTACTACATGCTTCCCTGGGCTGAGAAAGCACATCCCAAGCTTTTAAGACCTTCAACCACTTCTTCCCAGCCAATGCACCAGTTGTAGTGCTGACCTGGGTTACCAGCCCCAGGGACAGAACCTCCAAGTAGAGAGGCTGAAGCCCTGCACTCTACCACATGAGCTAAAGGCCAGCTGAGGCTGTAGAGCAGAGACTTCACTCACCCCAGCTGAGGTTTCAGTACCTCTGGATACTACACAAAGTTTTACCAAATCATGAAGGAGGGTAATGGAGCGTTTGCTGCTAAGTTCATGTTTATTACTGGTGTTTTCCTGCCTGCCATGAAAAACCTATTTGCACCTAGACAAACACCAGCTGTTCGCTACTGTTGTTCATCTGCCAACAGCACCATATTTTATATATAGTGCATTCTCTAAAGCAACTCCAGGAACTTTTCCAAGAAGCACAATAGAATAAGACATCCTATAAAAAAAACAGTTCATGCAAATAAAACTTTGCGTCACAGTCACTGTCAGGAAACAAGTCCCGGGCGGTCAGGCCCCATGCTCAGGAGCTGGGAAATTGAACTGAGGGTTGGAAGCTAGAAGCCAGAGCCAATAGGAAAATCAGAGTCAGAGCCAGGAACTGGTACTGAGAGTTTGAACTTGGTTATCTACAGGCAGGGAAGGGAGAAGCAAAGCTGGAACTGAGGTGAAGTATGGCAAGAAAATGGGATTAGGAACAAGGCAGGCCCTGTCTGGGCAGCTGGGCAGGAATCTGCCTTGTTGTTCTGTTGTTGTTTGTTTGGAGGTCTTTTTGTACAACTTCCTGGTACTCCTCCCAGGCCTAAGTAGTAGGTCAGGGCTAATCAGAGGTCTTGGAATGAGCTGCTAATCACCTCTGCCATGGGCAGCTCTTTCTGTGGTGACTCATCTCACTAGATGTATGGTGTGTTAACAGTGGCACTGCCAACATAGTTGTGTGGCAACGTTACCCTCCTAGAGATCCTCAGCTCTGCATTCCAGTCCCCTGAATCCTTACAACCCTCCTCCTGCAGGGGTATCATAGAGTTGGTTTTGTCTCATGATGTTTGTGAAAGTCTCTTTCAAGTTCAAAAACAACAAGAAGTCCTGTGGCACCTTGTAGACTAACAGATATTTTGGAGCATAAGCTTTCATGGGCAAAGACCCACTTCATCAGATGCATGAACCGTGTCTTTGCCCACGAAAGCTCATGCTCCAAAATATCTCTTAGTCTATAAGGTGCCACAGGACTTCTTGTTGTTTTTGAAGATACAGACTAACATGGCTACGTCTTAGGTTCACAGGCACGACTGTTACCTGCAGGCTCCCATGGCTGCTTTTTGGCATGTGGTGGGACAGAGTGGCTGCCCCACTACTCAGAAGGGGAGGATCCCTTCTGGGAGCCATTTTGCCTGGAGCCTGGCCCCTCCCAGTCACCTGACTGCACGTCACAAGCTGGGGCCAGGGCTGTAAGAACCTGGGCTGAGGACTCAGTTGGAGCTGAGCCTCCAGAGGACAGCTCTGGGCTCCCTGCCTGGGAGGTGGAGGACTGGCTGAGTGAGGCTGAGGCCTTGGTTGGGGTGCCTGAGCCCTTGCTGATCCTGATGCCCTGGGGACCCCAGTGGAACCTGCTGCCTGCAGAAGACCAGCTGGACCTGGAGGACTGCCCTGAGTACCGGCCTCAGCCTGCACCCCACGCCAGCCTGAGGCAGTAGAATTGATAGTCCACTTATGCCTGGATCGGGCCACCGGCACGCCAGCCAGACCTGGAACCCTCTGAGCACTGAGAAGTTGGCAGGACATGGTGCATGTGCCGGGGGAGACCAGGGGTGGCCCAGGGAGTAGAGAGGACCATGACAGGTTATTGGGCAGCGTGATGTGATCTGGATTCCCCGCTGACCAATGCAGCAGACTGTGCTGCTGTGACCAGGGCTGAGACACGGTGGAGTGGGTGGGCCCACGTCCCCCCTGTCACCCACTTGCCAGGTGGCAGCCTCCCATCTCTCCTCCAGCACAAATGAAGTGCCTGTGCCCACCTGGAACTGTGTGAACTGGGTGTGATGTGCTGCCCTGCCCTGCCCTGAGCTAGGGCCTGCCCTGCCTTGCACCAGGGCTTGGGCTCTCTTGAATGTTTTGCAGCCCCACCCTGCACCAGGGCCTGGGCCCTCTGGGAACTGTTTATGTGCTGCCCTGCCCTGTGCTAGGGCCTGAGCGCAACTGTGAATTGGTTGGTTTACTGCCCCATCTTGCACCAGGGCCTGGGCCTTTGAGACTGGTGGTTTGTTGCCCACCCTGAGCTAGGGCCTGGGCCTTCTAAGGGTTGAGCTAATTTCCCCAGCTGAACTGTGTGTGTTGCCCTGCCCTGAGCTAGGGCTGGGGCTTGTTGACTGGTGGTTTCCTGCTGCCCTGAGGTAGGGTTGGGGTGCTCTGGGAGCGTGTGTGCCCTGCCCTGCCCTGAGTTAATTTCCCCAGGGCCCTCCTGAGGTAAGGCCGGGCTCCCAGACTGTCACCTCACCCACCTGAGGCAAGGTGGGAATCCCCAAACAGTTAATTTGGGGGTTGTAGTGGTACCTGTGTCAGTGGGGCGCAGGGGCCACCCACTGACCCAGAAAGGGGAAGACCCCTTCCGGGAGCCTGAACCGGCTACATGGTGTCAGAACATTCCCAGTTTGTGAGGTACCACTGCTCACCCTGCTTGAATCTGAAGTCCTTTACGGTAAAGACCTCATGCTCCTTCTGGCCTTGAACTGACACTGGCAGTAGTGGCAGCTGTGCGTGGTCAGGGAACAGGTTTTCCATGTATGATCAAGAGAGAAACGTGGAAGGCTGGCAGCGAGCTAAGACTTGGGTAAATGGGGTTTGAATGTGACAGCACTGATTTTTCAGGCAAATTTGGTAGGGTCCACAGAACCACAACACAGCTTGTTCTGGGATTCTTAGCGGATAACCAGACCTTCTGGCCTATCAAGAAGAACAAGCCCTTTTGTCTCCAGCAGTCAATGTGCTATCTGTAGTCATTCTCTAGCATCCTCAAGGTGTCCTCTTAGTTTTTCCTCACGTGTGGAGGAGCTGTTGAACCAAATTGGTCACTGCTGGGTTTGTAAAGGGGCATTTGGGAAGCCAGCCAAGTGTCAAACCACTGCCAGCTATTGGGATGGAATATGAATTAGTTTGCTTATTGCCATGAGTTAGTCACCATTGCAAGAACTTAGCATAAATAAGGAAAGCTAGGAGGGGTGAGTTTGACCTTAGACCCTCTCTGGTATACTGGGGCAAATATCTGTGGAAAAACAGGAAGTCTTAAGTATGTTTTAGGACTGTTGTTATGAGGAAATATAACTGCCAGACTAATGGCTCAAAACTACTTACCTAACCATTTTTTCAGTGACATGTTTTGTAACTATTGCTTTTGCCTAATGGCTGATGTTTGTTTGGAGAGCTGTGAAACACTTTTGACTGACATGTCTTTGTAACTTCTTGGGCCACAGAGGAATTGTGGGTCTGGGTCAAGTGGATGGCTTTGGGGACACATCAAGATCTCCAGTCACAGAAGGCTGGCCACTGGAAATTTGCATCTGAATCACCCAAATACTGCTCCAAACAACTCCTGAGGGGTACTTATCAATTTGGGGTACTCTGTAAGATATTGCTTTTGTGTGCGCTTGAGACTAAACAAAGCAATGACACTGAATAAAGGCATCCTAGTGGGAGTGCTGGAGGTTAGTAAAGTACTGGCTGTAAGTGAAAGCATGTGGGTTTGGTTTGTTTGGGTCTGCCACACAGCAGACGGAAGTGGTGCATCTGCCTTGGTCTGTCCTGATACTGCCTCATGGAGAGTAAAGTTACCCAAAGCTTAAGGTTCAGGACAACCCCTGGTAAGAGGTTCACAGAGGCCCTGAGCAGAGTGGAATGAGAATGATAGTTTGAAAAGAATAATTTTGTCCTGCATAGACGTGGCCATAGTAGCTGTTGTGACAGGGTGAGGCCAGTGAACTAACTTACAAGTCATTCATTTGACACATTATTGAGTTACTCAGGAACCAGCGGACCCTGGACTTGAAATCTTCTTCAGAAACCCCCAGGTTCTGTGGCACTCCAGGCTGGATTTTGCACTGAATTAGAAATCCTGCATCAGGTTCAAGTAAATTCAAAGGTCCAGCTTGCTAGCCCTGTTTCGCATGGCTGTGCCTCTCTTGTGCTTTTGGTTTCCCCTCATGTGGGCAGAATCCCGGGTAGATTCTGGTGAAGGGCATGTAGCCAAGGAAATGGTTGCCTGGCCAAGATGCTGATAAGCTCCAGAAGTCCCCACTCATTTGAGTTCTTCCATGGCGGCATAGGCCCCAGATTGTCACAGGGACTGGCTCAGCCCTTGGATCAACAAAGCACAATGGTGGTGTAATGCCACCTCTGCCATCCCTTGGGTCCTGCCACAGGTCCCAAACTGAGTTTTGAATAGAAAATGAAGGTGAATAATACAGGTCAGTACAGAATTCCTCCTGCCATGGGAGGAAGTATGGGGAGGTGGGCAGGGCCAGCCCTGGAGTTCCGGTGTCTGGAGCCCAGGCAGGGGCTGAGGGTGGAGGGGTGGGTTCCCCAAGCTGGGCAGAAGCTGTAGAGGCTGGAACTGCATGGGGGTGGTAGCCCCAAGCCCTGGCAGAAGCCCAGGGGGCCTCAGCCTGTCCAGAAGCTGTGGGAAGAAGGTGGGATGCAGCAGGCCAGAGTCAGAGGGAGCCTGAAGCCCAGCTCTGAGGCCACTGGAGCCAGGGTTGTTGACAGACTTCACTGGGCCCTGGATAATGGGGTCAGGGCTCAGCTCTGTGCTTGCAGAAGGGGCAGGGCCTCAAGTGGAAGTGGATGGGGCTGGGCCAGCCAGACCTCAGTGCTGCCTGGACTGCACTGCGAGGGACTCTGGAGGTAATTTGGAGGGTTTGGGACTCCAGTTGTTATTGCTACCGTGCTATCAGCTTCTACCCAGAGCCCCAGACCCTTTTAAAATCTTGTTCCCTGGGGCAACTGCCCCTGTACCTCTATTAGCAGCCCTGTCTGCAGCACAGGGTCTGATCTCCCTCCAATAACAGCCCAACAGGGGAAGGAGAAGTTCTGCCCTTCTCCAGCCTGGAGGATTTCTGGGACAGCTGATTTCACAGGGCAGGGCTAATTTCACAGTCCCTGACATGTACTTCACAGCCATGAAATTGGTAGGGACTCAATTAAAACTCAGTCAGAGCTCCTAAAAGAAAGCTCTATAACCCCTTGAATGACAGAAACCACTTCTGTGTTTGGCACATCTTAGACAAGACAAAGAACTGGCTAAAGGTGAGCTAACAGAAGAGACAATTATCCACTTTCTCATTTGGATTCAGCAAGTGGCTTTCATTTGGGAAGTCTTTGGAAGATCATTACTCATCATTAAATAGCCACACGTAGACACATGTAGGCAGTGAATCAGTTTTCTTAAAGCGCTTCACTGCAATCACTTACAGGAGATAAGTGGCTGAGTCCTGCTGTGTGAAGCACCATTGTGACTTTCCTGGCCCATACCTTATTTTTCAGACACACGGGCCAAACAGCATCTGTTCAGAAGGCAGGCTTTGTCCTAACGGATCCCAGAATTTACAGGAGTTTGTATGTCAAATTGTTCCACTTGAGCTGCACGTGGGAAACCTTTTGAGAAGAAAGATGCTCTATCAATTTAAGCCAGGACCTAATAAATTAGAGTCTTTTCATTCTGATGTGCCTTATGACTCAGGCATTGTTTTAATCTTTTTTTTTCATTTAGGAAGTCATAGACAGGTCATGGCAATAAATAAAAAATCATGGCCCATGACCTGTCCATGACTTTTACTAAACATACCTGTGAATAAATCTTGAGGGAATGGTGGGAAAGCTGCTGCTGGGTGGTGGTGGGGACAGTGCCCAGTGTTATCCACACAAATTTTTATCCCTACCACACTTCAGGGACACACACACACACACACACACACACACACACATTTACCCAATTCCTGGGGCTCAAGGTGTGACCCTGTTAAAAATCCCACCTTTACCTGGTTCCTAGGGCTCAGGGCATAGTTCCCTGCAGGTCTGCAGGATTTGTGCCACTGAAAATGCCTTACACAGTAATCTTATTCTCTATTTATTTTCAATTACCAAGCAAGCAGAATGCATTCTAAACACTCAGTATCATGTTCACTAATCCTGATAGAGGCAGGCCAACTTCTCCTGTTGAACAGATAAAAATCAGTCTCTCTGGATGCTGGTTGCTGCACTTCAGGGTTTTGGGGGTGAGACCTTTTTTCAGGTCTTTCCCCTTCTTTTTGCTGTTCTTTTCCCTCCTTCCTGCAGCTGTTTTTCATTTTTGGACCCCAGTTTAACTTGTAAAACAACAAGAAATCCTGGGGCACCTCATCGACTAACATATTTTGGAGCATAAGCTTTCGTGGGCAAAGACCTGCTTCATCTGACGAAGTGGGTCTTTGCCCACGAAAGCTTATGCTCCAGAATATGTTAGTCTATAAGGTGCCACAGGACTTCTTGTTTTTGAAGATATAGACTAACATGGCTACCTCTCTGATAGTTTAACTTGTGAAACTTGAATCCTGCTTAGCTATACCTTGATCAATTATTTTAGTATAAGTTTACTAACCAGTCATAAACTAGTGTAAACAGAATTACCTAACCAATCATATCCCACCACCTAAATTTTATTTACATCTAGCAACCTTAATTATACAGCAGACAGAAACAATTATAAATCAGACAGATTACACAGATGATAGTAGAAAAGTAAGAACAATCATTATAGAAAGAGGATTCCACGAACTCAGCTATTGATAAGTAACAGAGAGAAAGCTGTGATAGTCTATATACGATCAAAACAAAAAAAACAGTAAACTAACACTTTAAAGACTAACAAAATAATTTATTAGGTGATGAGCTTTCGTGGGACAGACCCACTTCTTCAGAGCATAGCCAGACCAGAACAGACTCAATATTTAAGGCATAGAGAGCCAAAAACAGTAATCAAGGTTGACAAATCAGAAAAAAAATTATCAAGGTGAGCAAATCCGAGAGTAGAGGGGCGTGAAGGGGGGAGTCAAGAATTAGATTAAGATCTATTGATAAGTAGTTTCTTGCCAGACAAAATGCTGTTAACTAAGTTTTCTTTACCCAGCTGGACATACGTTTCTTTATCGGATGACAGTGGGTGCCATTAGGATGTGGTCTCCTTCTTATCAGCCTGGTCAGACACTACTGTAACGAATTTAGATGGAATGTGAGTATGTGACTTCTAGCTTTAAGTTAATGGCTGTTGTTCTTCATTCTGGCTGTAGAGGAAACCTCACATGTCTCAGTATGGTTATAGAAAAACCAGATTTGTTATACTGTTACACCCAGGGCCAGCAACATCATCTGCCAGGGAGGGTGGCTGCTCCGCTGGTAGGGGCAGCCAGAGTAATGACTGGTGCAGCTGTCTCAGAGCCACCCCAGTGGCTAGCTGCAGAGCCACTCCAGCAGCTGGAGCTAGATGGGATGGGCAACCCAGGGGTCAGCCACACTGACCACTGCAGAAGTCATGGAGGTCACGGAAAGTCTTGCGATACATGAACTCTGCAATGGACACAAAGCCATACTCACAGCAGGGCAATTTTACTTTGAAAAAACAAGCTTGTGAAAGCAGCAGTATTTCAGGCCTGGTCTAAACTACAAAGTTAGGTTGACCAATGAGCCTTGTGTTGACCTAGTTGTGCTTACATTTACACTTGTCTCCTTCCAGTGTAAGCATCTCTTTACAGTGCTGCAGTAACACCATCTCCCTGAGCAGTGCTGAGTTATGGTTGATATCCTGAGACTGATGCAGCATATGTGTACACACTGGATCACTTACGTTGACTTTAACAGTCCTCCAGCAGCTGTCCCACAATGCCTGGCACTGACTGATCTGGTCACAATGATGAAATCTGTGCCAGTGGAGTTGAAAGTGGGAAGAGGCTGCAAACTGGGGGACTGGTGGCAGGGGAATCTTCCTGATCCAGCAAATTCCCTCGTTCGGGACCAATCAGGTCCCAAGGGGGCTGGGTGAGGCAGACCAAACCTGTAATGTGGGCCTGGCTGAGAGCACAAAGACCCCAAGTCCATCTGGTCTAACATCTTGTTGCTGACAGTGGCTAATACCGGAGAAAGGTGTAAGAGCTCCATAGTAGGTAGATGTCAGGTAATCTGACCCCTGTGTGGGATTCCAGGGGTATGCTTATACTGTAATAAAAGACCTGCTGTGTGGCCACATCTGGCCTGGGTCAGTGCACTTGAGCTTGCAGAGCTTAGGTTACAGAGCTAAATGTTGCAGGCTAGATCTGGAGTGTGACAGTAACTGATTAAAATATGACCATGTAGGTCATTGTTGCTGCCACTATTATATGATCCCAACAAATCCGATACAAAATGTGTCAGGTAAAGTGTCAATAGAAAAGTGATGATTTGCTAAATATGATTATGCTATTTGTATGTGTGTATCATGTTTGTATCGGAAGCTACGAATATTACGTATATATCTGAATTTCAAAAGTTGACTCCTGTGGTAAAACCAAGAAGGTATTTAGCAAGCACATTGAGAAGGAACGAGTTAAGTTAAATGGCCTGCCAAGGAACACATGATTCTCAATGGACCATGGAAGACCCCTGTCTACACTTAAGGGACATTCCTAGGAATTAATAGCCTCTGCTCTGATTAAGTGAAATCAGGCATAGATCTATGACTTGCCTATGTGACTCCAAACCCTATCAAGTTACCTCTAATTTTCCACAAACAAGAACAATGGGTTTCCCTTCACTTGGCATAAAATATAAAAGGCCCTGAAAGAATCTTTATTTTGCCCCTTTCCTGTTCTAATCTCTGGAAAATAGATTTATACTCCCGGGAATACTCTAACCAAATGTCTGAGGACCTTCCAATGACTTGGAAGCAATCAGAGGCTTAACAAGCCAGCAATTTACTTCATGCTTGCTATAAGCCTTAATCAAGACCTTTGCAGTTAAGGTATATATTTGATTCTTTTACCCAATTTTAAATTCTCACCTTTTTTTAAATAAATAATTGATTGAGTAAGAGCCAAGTTGTATATTGACCTGAGTCTGTGGCTGGTCCTTTGGGATCAGAAGAATGTTTTGTTTGATTAAACTGATTTTAAATAACCACTCATTGTTAAATCTTGTATCCAGATGTTGAATCCAGGACTGGAATGCCTACAGAGCCTGCTTTTCTGCCTCCTCTTTCACCACACTGGCTAAAAAGAAGTTTAGTTTTGTTGCTGGCTGGCACATCCTATGGGAGAATAACCTCTAGTTTTGGTGTGTGCCTGCCCTTTCTTGGGGTTTTGTTCTGAATTTGGTATACTTAGTTGTGACCTATGGAGACACAGCAACATGGAGTGTGGGCTCAAACTCTGCAAGAGGGCTGGGTCTTAGATACCTGACTCCAGCTCCAGCCAGAATATCTGCAATGCAATTTTTAGCTCCACAATACAAACCCACGTCAATTGACCCAGGCTCCGAGGCTTGCTACTGTGCATTATTTTTCGTGGTAGAGAAGTACGGTAGTCCCCCGGGATACGCAAGGGTCATGTTCCATGCAACCCTCACGTATCCCTAATTTCGGGTAAGTCGGGGGGGCTTGGGCAGTGTGTTGGGGCTGAGGGTTTAAGCCTGGAGTGGATTAGGACTGCAGGAGGGGCAGGAGGATGGAGTTGAGCCAGAGCGTGTGGGGGTTGCAGCTGGGTCTGTGGAGGTTGGAGCAGGGTCTGTGGGGGTGGTGGGCAGGGGGCTTGGAGCCCAAGCTCTGTGTGCCATGCCAAGGGCTGGATCCTGAGCCCCATGCAGAGCTGTATTGTTGAACCTGGCCCTGGTTGCTGCTGACTGCTTCTGTGTCCAGTTTGGCAGAAGGGTTACATCAGTAATACCCAGGGCAGTGTATTAGTCGTTCTTTATCAGTCCTATATGCATTTAGCTTCCTAATGTTATTGTAGCCAGTGTTAATTAGGACAGAGATTCACAGAATTGAAGAGGTTTGGAGGATTTTCCTTTAAACTCCAGTACAGACTAGTAAATGCACGAAGTGGGACTATCATAACCTCATCTCCTGCCTAAATGATGGTAGCTCAAATCTAGACTTCATTATCAGTACGTCTCATTTGACTGGGCTACAACTTCTCCAGCATTGGTTTGCCAAGGAAGGATTTGTGTTGAACATAGCAACAAGAGGCCATTCTCTTTTCCTTTAGCAGTGGTGTCCAAAACAAATTTGAGGATCACGACAGCCAGACTCTCCTCCCTCCTCCGCTCAAACTGCTGGTGTGGCAAACTCACGGGAGCTGTGGCGCAAGGTGCCCCACTGCCACTGGAAGTGCTGTGGTGTGAGGTGCCCTGTCGCCGCTAGAGCTGCCACCGCTGGAGGCGCATGGTGCAAGATGTCTGGCCACTGCTGGAGCTACCGCCACTGCCAGAGACAAAGGGTGCGAGATGCCCTGCAGCTGGAGCAGCTGCCTGGGGCCGCTCCTGGAGCCATGTCGCAAGCCGCAGGAGAAGCAGCTTCCGCGACTGCCATCCCATGGAAGGCACTCTCCATGTGCGGTTCTAATGAGCCACTTCACCACACCTCTGTGTCCAGTTTGCCACATGCAGTGAATGTGAAGCGTATTAGGTGCTGCAGCTTTAGAGAACTATCCAGATCTCAGAGTTTGAAGATGTTTGTAATCCTATCCAAGCACATGGCCCTTTTCTTTATAATGACCTCAGTCCAAAAGCCAGATCCAACCACGCTGAAATTTTGGATTGTTCCATAACGTGATCCCAATACAAGCTTTCAGCATGATTCTATCTGTCTGAAATTACGGTGACTATTTCTTAACTCTTTCAGACAGCATCTCTACTAGAGTGTATCAGACCCAAATCTATGTGGACTTACTAAACAGTGTCGGTGGGACTACTCTCATGAGCAAGAAGAAAAGGATTAGAACATCTATTAGGTAGGTCTGTTACCTGCAGCTAGGAAGCTATGTGGCATATGCATAAATACATACTCTGGGGATACCATTCTTTTTCTCCACCCAAAACTCCCCAAAGCACTGACTTTTTCTTGTGTGTGTCCATATCTGTGATGTTTCAGCTAAAAAGACCAAGCGTACTGGAATAGATCACCCTAATGTATGCAAATTTATTCCATGCATTTTAAAAGATTTGCTCACAGCTTTGTTTTTCCAAAATTACTCAGTAAAACTTTAATGATCATCTGTGCATATTTTATTATAGACCTTATAGGAGATGTATGCTGCTTTCAAGTTAGCACACCAGTTCACTCAACACCCAATTGCTGCCAAGGTCTCTAATAACCTCTCCCGTTCTCCACAACATGGCTCAGCATGAAATCACAACTGGTGGGGTGATCATACGTTTTTAATCCTGTATGCAGGCTAACCCCTAAAGGGCGATATGACACTCTGGGTCCATGTATGATGCTGAAGCTTGAAAAAAGTTTATGTAGAGAAGATTCTAAGCTTAGTGCTCTCCACTGATTAGTTAGGCAAGGCTGGATTCGTAGGAAGATGTGACAGCAGTGGAAGAGTCATGGCAGGCAAGGGTGAGTTACATAAAATTACATATTTTTCTACTTCTGGAATTCAAATTTCTGTGAACATCAGGAACAGGTCTGTTGCAGAAACCCTGGTTCAAACTCGCCCAGTCTTTACACCTGGAATTAATTTCAGGGCTTGGGCCTGCCTCAGTGATGAGCTGAAGTAAGACATCAAATAAGAAGACCCACAACATCTGGGAACTTTGAGGTTCCAGTCTGAATCCGGGTCTGACCTTTGCTCCTTGGGGCTGTCAGTTCTGGATGTGCTATCATAGCTGCTTGCTACAAATCACACCTTACACCCCAAATAGGTCAGAGTAGAAAGAAATGGTTTATATGGATATAACACTGTGACAACTTCAATTCAGAGCAGCAGCAGGACTGTGTCAGCACCTGCCTTGCAGCCCTGGGTGCTTTAAGTGCTCTGCAGCTGTGGCTCACAGCCCAGGCACCAACAGTCAGCAGACAAGAACGCAGGTCCCTAAGACATGTCTCCTGCAATATAAGCCCTCAGTTAGTGGGTCGTGAGACAGCTGATCTGTGTTTGGGAACCCTGGGCTTGCATGCCAACACTGCAATAGCCAGACCTGAGTCAAACTAAACTCATTCCAGAATCCCTAGTGCCCTCCCTCTGAAATGTGGTTGCTCTAACGCTAGGTATGTGAGAAAACTTCACCTCCTGCAGGAATCTGAAGCGGCTTCCTTTGCAGGAGATTTGATCAGTCCATTCTCTGTTGCAAACCCAGGAGACTCTCTGATGGTGCTCCTGCAGATCGGTGATCCAAAGAGTTTGGGTTAATGCTGACCAGAGCATCTGCCTTTTCCAACGGAGGGTTGGCTTCCATTTCAATAGATGGTTTGCAGATGAGCGGCACAGGAAGAATAAAGGAAGTTGGCCCATAGAAATATGTGATATTTCCAATTGCCTTCTAGGACCTGAGTCAAGCGAGTCTGTGTCTACACCACACAGTAATAGGGCCAAGATTGGGTCCTGGCTTAACCTGAGATCTGACCCTCCATGCTTGCAAGGTCCTGGGACCTTGGGTCCAAGCCCTGGATTAGTGCAATTGCAGTGTAGATGCCAGGGGGGTTAGGCTTGAGATGGGATTCAAGCACAGGTGTATCTTGCCATATAGACATACCCAGAGTGTCTGTGTGCAGGACAGGCTTGGTTTATCACTCTGACCCCAGCAACCTGCCTACAACACAACAGCCCTACACGGGTCTCCACCAGCCTTGATTACTACCTGGAGGGTGAACCCAGCCCTTTCCTGAATTTCCCCAAATTGACCTACTATGAAGTGTTCAGTTTCATTGCTCCTTTGATGAGATCAAAGCTCCTTACTTTAGCTGGTGTTAACGGTCACCTCAACTCCAACACAGCACTGGGTTGCTTTAGATGAAAGGAAAAACAAGCTTCCCATCTTCTGTCTGATTTATATGTAAACAGGGCTTCCATAATGGTTGGGCACATCTTGCTTCATTTCACTGGAGACAGATAGATAGCCACCTTGACTTGTGCTTGGGAGAAAACCTATTTCTCCCTTTCTTTGGTCTCAAATTTTAAAGCATAATATCAGTGAGTATCCATAATTCCTAACATTAATACTGATATTTCACTATGTTAATAACCAGTATGTCATTAGCTTTCACTAAAGTCCTCACTTAATATGCCTTTGCAATACAATAATACCGTATACAGTTGGTGGATTTAATTATCAGTGGAGGTTCAGGCGCCCTCCTTGTATTTATAGGCCAGTAAGCAAATGAAATATATTTTCAGGTAAAGTTCCTTGTCTTCTTTGGGAAGACAAACCATGTGGTCTTGTGACGAGTACATGCAGGCTCCTCCCCTATTGGTGTAGCTGAGTAATTTCCTCTGTCCCTTGTTAGCTTGATGGGTTTGTTTAGCATTTATGTAAATTCCCCTTCATTGTCTCTGCCTGATGACCAAGCTAGTCAAACAAATATACTTTCCTTTGTCTGGGGCAGATTGGCTTTATGCACTGTTTGCCAAACAGATTTTAAAATCCAGTTCTAAACACACATCCAGAATGCTTCACACACAACCCAAAAGTTGCTGAATGGGGCTAGTGAATCATAAATGGGCCTTTGTGTCACATGCATATTTTACCCTGAAAGATCTCAAAGCTCTTTGTCAACCATGTTTATGTTGCGATCAGGAGTGAAGTCACTTCTGAGATGAAATGCAGCAAATGTCTCAGGTGTCAAAACAAAAAAGCAGTCATTGTACATTGGACAGAATTTTAACTCTCTTAGACAATAGTTAATGGGCACAAAACAGACATCAAAACACTCCAGATCCGCAAACCGGTTAGTCAACATTTTAATGGAGTCGGCCATTCTGTTAATGACTTAAGAGTTTGCGTGTTACTGAAGAAAAAATTTTGCACCACGATTGAAAGGGAGACAGCCAAGCTGTCTTTTATATTCAGATTCGACACACTAACTCACGGTTTGAACTGGGATGGGAATTTTCTGAGTCACTATAGGGGCTCGTTTGCACACTTGGCTTAGTCTAATTCTTGACCTTCCCCCCCCCCCCCCCCGATCCTTCTACTCTCTGATTTGCTCACCTTGATCATCTTTTTGTGATTTGTCCTCCTTGATTACTGTTTTTGCTTCTCTGTGTCTTAAATATTGAGTCTATTCTGGTCTGGCTATGGTCTGAAGAAGTGGGTCTGCCCCACGAAAGCTCATCACCTAAGAAATTATTTTGTTAGTTTTTAAAGTGCTACTGGACTGCTTTTTTGTTTTGATAGTATATAAACTAGCACGGCTCCCTCTCTGTCTCAGGTATGTCTCAGCTACATAACAGGCTAGCTCACAGAACGAAGAAGAAGGTAGCCCATGTAGCTATAAGGGGGAATTTTTTAAGGTAGGAAGACTTGCTTGGACCATTGTTATGACAAGTGCCAGGAGACTTTTACCGATGAGTGATCCGACACTTAATTTACACTGCCTGTGAAAGGTATCACATGCAGCTGTGCAGAGTTCTGCCAGCTCCTCCCTTGCTGTGAAGATGTGTACTGGTGCAGATTATACCAAGGGAACAAGTGGTGCTGAATCACCAACACCAGTTCTTGAGGCATGCAGGGTTTTCCAGAGACTTCATGGGCTGTCCAGGCTTGATCCAGTTTAAGAATCTCAGATTTGAGATCACACCCTCTCTTGCTATGGCCACATGCAAAGCAGCTACATGGAAATCCCCCTATATTTTACTGCCATCCAAATGACAAACTGCAGAATAATTTAGTTCCAGACACCAGGCTTGCAACATAATGGGACTGATTCTCATTTTCACCAATGCCTCTTTACGCCACTCTGGCAGTATACATTGTCCTTGATATGGGCGTAAATTTAAGAGTCCTTTACTGCCAGAGTGGTTTAAAGAGACATTGGTGGAAATGAGATTCAGGCCCATTCTGAATGTCTTCTCCACAAATTATTATGACTGCTCAGTCACAGGCTCGGGGAGCATCCTGGTTATTCTAAGAAAAGTTTGCCTTACAGAATGGAACAAACTGTCCCTGTAAACACAAAGCTATCCTTCACATCTCCATTGTAAACAGAGACACGCCCCAGCTGCAGAGTGCTAGTCTAGACTGGAACATCCTGAGAGTTCAGGAGGCAGCTCAGCTCGTGGGGCTGTGGTCTCGCCCTGTCTCTTATGGTCAAGTATAAACTGGTGCCAACAGAATGTTGTGCATTTCCTACTGGGAACGTCTGCAACTTCAGTGCCGATGCCACAACATTGTTTGTTTTCCCTCTAGTTATCTCTTTATGCCAGATGATGAATGAGCAGGGATTGGGTTTCCCACACTGGAATGAATATTTGTAGCAAGCCAGTTCCAGCTAAACAAATCCAGAAGCTCAGGGTGCATTTTTTTGTGATTTCAGGATAAGAACGATTAAAATGATGAACAAAATTATTCCAAGAAAACAGTTCCCTTTGGCTATAGAGCGCTAGTTATCTTTCATTTTCAGTTACTGAGTGAGCAAACAACTGTGTACAGTAATGTATACTCAGCAGTCAAAATACCGCTACAGAAACGGGATACCCACATTATTTTCCATTAATCTTTTCTACTATCCTTTCAGCCTCACAGCATCTGTCTTGGGTTGCATAGCCTGAAGAACTCTATATAGCTCAAAAGTTTATCTCTTTCACTGACAGAAGCTGGTCCCATAAAAGTTATAACTGCTCTCAACTTGTCTGTCCACCCATCTTGGGTACTCAGCTAGCTCCCATGACCATACTTCTGAACACCAGTGTTCCCTGTAAGATGGGCACATGTGCGGCTGCTCAGGGGAGATTCAAATGCCACCCAGTGTCCACAGCTAGGTGTTTTGTTTCAACTGGTGATGCACATATACACATGCCTTGGTGCACATAACAAAATTAATTCTGCATATGGATGGAAGAAACCTGCACATGGGTGGAAAAGATTAGAGGGAATGTTGCTGAGCACCTCACAAACATTGATGTATTTACCTTCACAATGTTCCACTGTTGTCTGTATGTCAGTGTTCTCTGTGCATGCTGGACTGGTGTACAGCAGGCTCCAATCAAGCTGCCTGCTAAGACCACAAGAAGTGGTTGAGTAGCAAAGGCACCTGTTTATTGTTAACACAGCAAGGTCCTAGCAACCCAGATCAGTATCTATAGTTACCCTAGCACATGTATACCTGTTGCAATAGACTCTGAATGGTAGGACTTTCCATTCCCTCCTGGGCTGGCCAAGACATTCCATCTGAGATCCCTTCTTATACACAGATACAAACAAGTTATGCATTATCCCTCTGATAGGATTTGTTACCATCATATACCTGGTACGTGCTGGTTCAATCAAATACCTCTGTTTATCACCCTGTCATCCTAACTTTATCTCAAGAAAGAGAGAAAGAGTTAGTATGTCCTTCTATCGTCTTTGAGGAGTGTGTTACACATAACTTCAAAGCGGATTGTTCTAGTACTACCCTTTGGGAATGTGTTTACATGAGTACTTAGCACCTAGGAGGGCCTGTGTTTTTGCAACAACAGCTCTGTTTTGGCCAAGTTCATGTAGTGGACAGTAAACCCGCAAGCAGGCATCTGCTTTGTAACATGCTGGGCCTCATGTTTGGGGCTCTGTCTTTCTACTGCACTCTGTGAACTAAGGCAGTGTCACCTGCAAAACAAAGCAAGCAGTCCTGTAGCACCTTAAAGACTAACAATTTATTTACTACGGAATGAGCTCTCATGGGAAAGACCCACTTCCTCAGATTCTGGAGCCAAACCCTACATTTTAGAGTGGGAACAGAGGCACAAAGAGTAATTTGGTTAAGGTCACAGAGGAAATTGCTGACAAAGCAAGAAATGGAACTTAGGTCCCAGACTGCTCAGTTCAGTGATATGGTTCCGTATGGCTGATACCTTTCTGCTCACATAAGCATTATGTCCAGCCTGGCCTACCAAAGGTTCTGTCAACCATTGAGCACAATGCCAAATAAATTCTTATTTACACCAGAAAGTCCGCCTGTGTGCTGATTTTAGCACCAGGCCCCTAAAAGCCTGTCATAGTTTCTAAAGTGGTTCTTGCCCCTTCCGGCAGCGTTCTTCATCTCATCCCAGCATATGAGAAATCTAGTGCTGCTCGTTTTACAAAAATCCATATCCTTGCCCCTCTCATGAATTCTGATACATGGGGTTAACCCTTTGTATCAGTGATACAGGTACTTCATCACATTTTGAGATTTGGTTCAGTTTAGAAAAATAAATCATCCATAAATTCATTTTATTGTCCAGCCAGGCTTTTCCTGTGCCCCCTCTGAATCAAGGGACTGCTCTTGTTTTTCTCTCAGGGTTACTTCCCTGTTCACTGAGGCATACACCAGAGCTTTAGCAGACTGAGTTAACAGGAGAATTGCCGTCTGAGTGGGAACATTCTGTTTGGTTCCTATACCCATCAGCCCATAGTTTTCAACAAACACATTATAATTACCCTGTGCCCAGCAGTTTCTTATCACCAAGACTTCTTCCTCTTCCTTCCCAGAGAACCCTTATCTGTCCCCATTCTTGGCAGGTGACCTCTCCATGGGCAACCTCCCACATTGCAACAAATGGATCTGAGTTCCCTTAATCCTGCTCCACCCTGGTCGGTGAGGATTTGCCCTTGCTCATTGCATTCTGTCATTTCCCACAGTCAGTGCCCCATGCTGTGCTGACCCTCCCCTCTGAGGAAAACTGGACAGAACTTTCCTCAGAACCTGTCACCCCTTCCTTTTAATCAGTGGTGGAGGTAATTTATGTACTAGAGAGGAATATACTTCCTCCACTCCAGCAGCTGAGTGAGTTGCCCAAGGTCATTCTGTCTGCTGCCCAAGCTGCCTGCTTTTCCCAGAAACCTACTCCGCCCCATTTGGGGATTCCAGATTTCCTGCAGGTGCTCATCCTCTTAAGCCTCTCTCTTCCCCAGTGTTTAGTGCTGCCAGTCGGTGGATTTTTCTGGCATCTCTTCTGCAAAGCAATGAAAGGGCCAAGCCCCCCAGGTGCAGGAGGAGCCACAGAACCCAGAAATCAACACACCTGGAGACCGACGTCTTCCTTCTACCTGCAGAATGGTGCCAGCCTAGGCAGTGGTAATACAAGTGTCCCCATGTCACTCCCCAACCTTCTGACCCAGAGGGAAGAAAGCGGTTGTCAGCTTCTATGGCCCACTCTGCTTCCCTGAGGGGAGCACCGGTGACAATGCCCAGGACACGGACAGCTGTCCATTTTCCGACTGAGAGCAACAATTCATTTCACATGGGCCACCAAACAGCCATCAGCTGCTAATGCTGTTTAGCCACAGGTCTCACAATGGATCTTGGATGTATTTGAATCATTAGCCAAGTAGGTCATGACTGCTTCAAAGAAAGCAACATTGCAGCCCTGTCATCGTGGGTGTGGTCTATACATCAAACGTACATCAGTATCAGGGGAAAAATCCACCCCCTGAGTAATGTAGCTATGCAGACCTAATCCTTGGGGCAGACAGCACTGGTCAGCAAGAGAACTTCTCCCATCAACATAGCAGCCACCTCTCAGGGAGGTGAATTAGCTCCATGGGTAGGAGACCTCTCTCCCATCAGCATAGAGTGTCTGGGTTAAAGTGCTGCATTGGTGCCACAGAGGCAAGGTGGTTCCTATCAGCCTTGTTTTTCTTTTCTCTCCATCACCAAAAATGGGCTTTTATGGTATCTCCTACCTCTGCCATGCACCTCAGACCAGGGGCCAGAGCTGCACCTGGTGAAGGCTATCCTAACTCTGCTGAAGTCAGTGGAGCTGGTGATCAACAATAACCAAGAGTCTGACCCAGGTCGCTTTTAGAGCCGTGAAGAAGAGCCCCAAACAAACAGGCCATGCAGAGAATGACAGTTTCTGCCATGACAAGGACACCTAGACCAGCTCGGGGATGAACAGAGCACAGTTTATTTTGAACCCGATATAATGTTTTCTTCAAGCTATGGTGTCCCACATTTGTCCCAGAGTGTGTGAACCTTGGTGTGAGACTTGCAATAATACATCTGGGAGTTTTATAATTCGCTTTCTGCACCAGCAGGATGCACATGGGTAGGGTTGTCTCCACAATGAGCTGGGCTAAATGCTTCTTTTATTTTCTTAAGTGAAAGTGAAGATTCCCACAAGGTAACTTAGCTCTGGGAGCTGGAACTTTATGGAAAACACTAGTTATCATGAGACTGTGAGAAAATGACAAAAACACTGGCATCCCTTGGGATCTGTGCTTGACTCAGCTACAGACCCTCTGCAGTACTTTGGACAAGTCACTTTCTGCTTATCTATACTACAGCAGAAGATTGACCTGCTCAGGGTTGACCTTCCAGGGTTTGATTTTGAACGTGTGCAAAACAGGGCACTCAGGGGTCAAAGTCAACCCCTGCGTGCCTATCGAGAGGAGAGCAATAAGGAAGGCTGACAGGAGAAACTCTCCCATCGACCTTCCCCCATTAAGACAGACAAGGTTGTATAATGCAAGTTATAGCTATTCGGGCATATTTGCAGAATGAACGACAAATGAAAAATCAAGACCCTGGTTTTTGGCATAGTGAATGGCTTGAATAGGAGAGGCAGACCCCACGGAGGATGGGTAGATGATAAAGTAGACTGGTGCAGAGCGACTCTACAGAAACTAAGCCACTCTGCACTGGACAGGGCAAGATGGAAGGACATAGTGAGAGAGGCGTAACACACCAAAGGGCGCTGAGCCCATGGTTGTTGATGATGATGATGATAATGAGCTGCGAACATAGCTAAAATTGCATCTCGGCAGTCAGCTTCTATGTCTAGTGCAGACATAGCCTTAGTCTGTGCTTCCATTCCCTTGCCTGTAAAATGGGGATAAAAGCAGAGCTTTCCTCCCAACCTTTGCCTAGCTTTGCCTAGTGAGGGTGGGCAGGAATAATTTTTTACTACAAGTAAAGCAACCAGCACAATGGGGCCTTGGTCTTGGGGCATGTCTCCTCTGGAGCAGGAAGGAGGCATTTTCAGCTCAAGCAGATGTATTTGTGCCGGTGCTGACAGAACTAGCCTGCTAAATGTAGCTGAAGCCAGGACTGGTCCTCGCCAATTTGTGGCCCGGGGCAAATTTCAGTGGTTCCTTGAAAGTGGCGGCTGTGGGCAACTGCCAGCTCACTGGCCCCTAAGACTGGCTCTGGCTGGAGCAGTGTGAGTGATGAGAAGAGTTAGCTGCCTAAACACCATCCCTTGGGTTTTAGACTGGATTGTACTCAGGGCTGCTAGCCCTGTCTACCACTGCAGCTAGGTCAATCACAGAATCATAGAATGCTAGGACTGGAAGGGACCTTGAGAGGCCACCGGGTCGAGCCCCCTGCCCTCATGGCAGGACCAAGTACTGTCTAGACTACCCCTGATAGACATTTATCTAACCTGTTCTTAAATATTTCCAGGGATGGAGATTTCTGTTTTTAGTGCAAAGCTAGTACTGGTATGTCACCTATAAAGGACACCTTCCAGCCCCCATGTAGGCACTAGACACAAGATGCTACTGTAATAGAAAAACAACAACAACCGCAAGACAAACTGCATCTGATACAGGTTGAATGTCTCCAATGTGTCACTCTTTAGTCTGGCCATATCCATGGTCCAGCACGATTTTAGTTATCTGAATGTCTATTTATTGTGAGTGTGGCCAAGTTACCTATAATTGCATAAAGTTTGTTTACAGCCACCAGTCCTGGCTCCCAGTATGCTGTGCTGCTATTTAGCTGTAATTTACTCCTAAATGTCTTCCAAGAGCCCAGTACGCATCAGAAGCATTAGTAATGCTGCTTGACAATAGTGATCCCCATGGTTCAGCAAATTCTCTGATTCAGTTTCAGACAGGTCCTGAGCATGCCAGACTAGAGACGTTCAAACTGTACTTGATAAAGTACAGAAGACATTAGGCACAAAATAGAGGGCACTGTAAAATAAGGAGTGTCCTTTCTACTAAGAGTTGAGTAACTGTAGATGTGTGGGAACAGTGCTGCACTATTTTCTAATGTACAAAGCATAATCTTGCTTTCACATTTTCTATTTCAGTTGTGGACTTTTATGAGATAAAAAACGTTCCTTGAATTAATTTTTAATATTAGTTTCCAGCTGCAGAGTGTTCAAGCAGGGGATGGCCACATCTGCTCTTTGATTCACTTGTTAGCAGAAATGTCCTCTCAACGCTAGAAAGGATCCTGTTATTTTGTGGGGAGATAAAACTAAAACTGCACAAAAGCCAGAACAGTGATAATTGGCCTGGCATTTGATAAATGCTCTGAACTGTCTATTACACAGATGGAGTCATCACAAAGGGGAGCTTAATTAAAAAGCGGTAGTACACAAGAGTAAATGATGCTACATTTTCTTTCCAGCTTTCCATTCAATCCAAGAAGTTAATTATGATGGATTGTTAAATGAAACGATAGAGCATTGTTTAAATGGGGTGAGATAGGGGATTGTTCTCTCGACATTGAAAAACAGATCTGCAAACAGATTCATTGGGTTAAAATCCTGAGCAGGTGTGAACTAGAGGACACCAAATGAAAAATAAAAGAAAGTTTTTCTTCACACAGCGCACAGTCAACCTGTGGAACTCCTTACCAGAGGACGCTGTGAAGGCCAGGACTCTAACAGAGTTTAAAAAAGAGCTCGATAAATATTTGGAGGTTAGGTCCATAGATGGCTATTAGCAAGGGGTAAGGTATGGTGCCTAGCCTTTTGTCGAAGGCGGGAGATGGATGGCAGGAGACAAATCGCCTGATCATTGTCTTCAGTTCACCTCCTCTCGGGCATCAGGCATTGGCTAGTGTCGGCAGACAGGATACTGGGCTATATGGACCTTTGGTCTGACCCAGTATGGCCGTTCTTATGTTCTTATGTCCTTCTTATTTGAGTAGGTAAAAGTCCACTGAAATCAATGCCAATTTACACCATAAGAATGGCCACACTGGGTTAGACCAGCCACTGGGTCCAACTGGCCAAGTACTGTCTTCTCACAGTGCCCAAAGCCAGGTACCAAGTGGGAATGAACAAAACAGGCAACCATTAAGCAATCCATCCCCAAATCTTTTTCCTAGGTTTTGGCAAAGAGAGTCTAGGAATCCCATCCCTGCCTATCTGGGCAAGGAGTGCCACAAGTTGACTGTGTTGTGTGAAGAAATACTTCCTTTTATTAGCTTCAAACTTGCTACCTATTAATATCATTAGATGAGTCCTGGTTCTTGTGTTAGGAGAAGAAGTAAATAACACTTCCTTATTTGCTTTCTCCATACCAGTCATAATTTTATAAACGTATATCATATCCCACCTTAGTCATCTCTTTTCCAAGCTGCAAAGTCCCATTCTTTTTAAACTCACCTCATGCAGATGCTGTTCCATACCCCTTAATCATTTTATTGCCCTTTTCCAATTCCAATTTTTTGAGATGGGGAAACCACATCTGCACATAGTATTCAAGATGTGGGCTCACCATGGATTTATATGGAAACAATATGATATTCTTAGACTTATTATCTAGTCCATTCTTGATGATAATTCTTAACATTCTGTTCATTTTTCTGACAGCCACTGCAAATTTAGTGGATGTTTTCAGAGAACTATTGATAATAATTCCAAGATCTCTTTCTTGGGTAGCAGAAGTTAATTTAGACTCCACCATTTTCCATGTACAGTTGGGATTATTTCCAATGAACATTACTTTGCATATATCAGCATTAAATTTCACCCGCCATTTTGTTGCCCAGTCACCCAGTTTGTGAAATCCCTTCATAATGCTTCACAGTCTTCTCTGGGTTTAACTATTGTGAATAGTTTTGTATCATCTGCAAATTTTGCCACTTCACTGTTTACCCCTTGTTTCCAGATTGTTTTTTAATATGTTGAATAGGACTGGTCCCAGCACAGACCCATCACTATTTACCCCTCTCCATTCTGAAAACTGACCATTTATTCTTACCCTTTGTTTTCTATCTTTTAACCAGCTACTGATCCATGAGTGGACCTTCCCATTCCAATTTTCCACTGGGCCTGTCTGGTTATTTAGCAGACTTCCTGCTTCTGATGTACTTAAAACTTTTGCTATTATTTTTTGAGTCTTTGACTAGCTGTTCTTCCAAATCTTTTTTGGCCCACCTAATTATATGTTTACAGTCTTTACTGGCCAGAGTTTATGCTCCTTTTTTGTTCCACATGAGGATTTAACTTCCACCTTTTAATAGATCCTTTTTTGCTCCTCAGTGCTTCTTTTACTTGGCTGTTTATCCACAGTGGCACTGTTTGGATCCTCTTGTGATGGTTTTTTTTTTTTATGTTTGGGGTATGCATTTAAGCAGAGCTTCTATTGTAGTGCAGGGCTTTCACTTTTGGCACTGTCCCTTTTAATTTCTGTTTAGCTAAATTCCTCAATTACATGGCATTCCCCTTTCAGAAACTATGTGCCACCCTAGTGGATTGCTGTGCTGTTTTCCCTGCCACAGGGGATGATGATCTGCCTACTATGTTTTTATTATGTAAAGCTGTGGTTTTGTACACAGTAAGGTGACAGAAGAAGGAAACCTCCCTTTTGTCCAACTTAATTTGTTACTAATTTTCAACAGGTGTCCCATAGCAAGTGTCCCATTCAAATACTGTCCCTAAAGATCCACAAGGGATCTGACTCTGATTGCATTACTCTGGCTTACTAACACCTTATTCTATGACTAGGCATGGGACTTGCTGGCCAAGGTACTGTTCAGTCTGAGGATGCCTATTGGAAAGGAGTTCTCCACCTCCTTCCATTGTGGTTCTAGCTTTTCTAGTTCCAATCTCAAGCCTGCAGTCTGTCTGTGGAGGTGCGCCCTCTAGTGGACATCACAGGAAAAGAGAGGCGTGTGTCTAGGTTAGCTTGGCTCAGGGCTGGTTAAGAGGGAAACATCTGAACTGGAATTCATTTACAAATGTGACACTTTTAACCTGGTCTTATGCATTGCAAGGGCAATTTCCCCACCTTTGATATTGGCAGGAATGAGACACATTCTACTTAATTTGCTTCATTAACTGGTCCTTCTAAGGACAGGTAATTTCCACCCCTCCCTGCTGTATAAACCTGGATTCTGCTTTTCTTCCCCAAGTGGGATTTACCCATGAAAGCTCACATCTTAGTCTCTAAGGTGCCACAGGACTGCTTGTTATTTACCAATCATTGAGCAAAGATAGGTGTAAACCAGTTGGATGAGAGTGACCAAGTCTGTAAAGCCAAATCCAGCTGCCCGATCCTTTCTGATCTTTCACTTAAGAAAACAAAGCGAAAGAAGAGAAAAAAACACCAGGCTAGTGTCTGAGAGGCACTAAATGTCTGCAGTGACCTTTCAGGCAAAGAAGATAAAAGGGAAGGGAAGGCAGCGATGGTGGCTTTTGAGGGGGATGAGGAGGGAGGACACGTTTGGCAGAGCTGTGTCACAAACAGGCCTGCTGCTGAGGTTATTTTATCTGCCCACATGGCGCTGCTCGGAGGAGCTGTAAAGGCTGGAGGGTGAGCCAGAGACATAAGGCTGTGGCACATTCTCTCGCTGCCAGATGTGTTAACAGATGTGCTGGGGCTTCACTGAGGCTGGGGGGCCCTTTAAGCAAATGAGAGGGAAACGAAAAGGTCCAGAAGAGAATGAGACAGGGCAGGAAAGGGGGTGTCAATGTACTTCCCTTTCCTATAGTGTTTGGGCACCTCACAACCTGTGGAGCCATCCATCACCCCTCTGAGGTTGTGCTGTTGGCCCCATAATACACATGAGGAACTTGATGACTTGCTCAAGGTCACACAAGACATCTGAGGTGGAGCAGGGCCCAGCATTTCCAGGGGATGCTCTACAGCAGTGGCACTTTCCCCATGTGCCCATTGCCGGCAAAGCAAAGCACATACATGTTTTTAGAAACAACCCTCCCCGCCCAGTGGAGAGAGAGCCCCCATCCCCACCAAACATTTACACACAGCTTTCAGCATACTTTCACTGAAGGCAATGGGCTGATCAGGTGCTTAAAGTTAAGCACAGGCTTAGCTGCACTGGGGTCCTATTACACACAGGGGGAGCTTTCTTTTACCCCTTGCTCCTCTTAAGATGGGGGTTGAATTACACCCTGAAGTATGAGGGTTTATGTCCCATTTCATGTTGACACTGCTGTGGCCATGCTCATTCTCCCCATACACTGGCTCCAGCAGCTGGGATATTTGCAGCCTGCTCTCCAGAGCCAGCTGCCGTGGCAACCAGATGTGAAGTTCTTTTTCACTTCCTGCTCTAAACCGATGTGGGCTGATAAGTAGCTGCTGAAAACTTGACGGTGGGGGAGGTAACTGTCCCCCTATATACTGGCCTCAACCAGTCTGCAGTAGTAGCTAAGGCAGTCGGAGACCCTTTGGGAGAGAAAAGTGATGTATAAATACCAGATGCCGTTATGGCCACAGCGAGAGATCTATTTTTGTATAAACGCTAGCTCTAACCCTTTCCAGCTGTATTTGGTATTAAATACTTCCGCATCTATAGCTGTGCTTAAAGGCCTAACCCAGATCTTACATCAGTGGCTGTGTAAGCATAGTGAAAGACTGTCCCTGCTAAACATCTTCCCATCTAAGAAGAAATAATAGGATCCAAGAGAAAAGAGTGGCTACAGACTACAAGCAAAGCCCTTAAGGCAATGATGCACACATTGCAAAGATCAGGGAAGAAGGGTGACATGAGGGTATGTACAACATATGCTGATTAGTAACAGAGGTAGCTGTGCTAGTCTGTACTCCAACAAAACAAAGCAGCAGAAATGTAGCACTTTAAAGACTAACAAAGTGATTTATTCGGTGATGAGCTTTCTTGAGACAGACCCACTTCTTTAACAAATGCTGATGTACACTTTAAACACCTCGTTACAGCTACAAGAAATAAAGGCTAAATACTCACTGCATTACACTCTTGACCTTGTGCAGAAAGAGTCCAATGACCCACACCAGGTTGTAACTTTCCATTACAGCACCATCGCCTGAGATGTAACCTGCCTCAGAGGGAGATCTCAGAGGCAACCCAGAGACTCTCATATTAGGCCTGGTGGTGGGTTCCCTTTTATCAACCCAAGGATGTATATAGAAATGTACGACTGGAAGGCTACAGATACACTACAGAAGGATTTCTAAATAAGATATACGGAACCAGCTTTTTCAAAATATCTTATTTTGAAATAACACAGCTAGACACAAAATGCATTTCAAGATAGCACCCAGGTATTTCGAAACAGCATTTCTGGACACATAGTGCTATTTTGAAATAGGGCCATTGCGTACCATTATGGTTTATTTTGAAATAGTGTTATTCTGTGTGGATACCTCTACACATGCCCCTCCCTTTTGGAAGGGGCGTGTAAATGAAGCGGGTTGAAAATGCTAATTCACTGATATGAATATTCTGTGCCTCATTTGCATAATGACAGCCACCTGGGCTGCGTCTACACGTGCACGCTACTTCGAAGTAGCGGCAGTAACTTCGAAATAGCGCCCGTCACGTCTACACGTGTTGGGCGCTATTTCGAAGTTGAAATCGACGTTAGGCGGCGAGACGTCGAAGTCGCTAACCCCATGAGCGGATGGGAATAGCGCCCTACTTCGACGTTCAACATCGAAGTAGGGACGTGTAGACGATCCGCATCCCGCAACATCGAAATAGCGGGGTCCTCCATGGCGGCCATCAGCTGGGGGGTTGAGAGATACTCTCTCTCCAGCCCTTGCGGGGCTCTGTGGTCACCGTGGGCAGCAGCCCTTAGCCCAGGGCTTCTGGCTGCTGCTGCTGCAGCTGGGGGTCCGTGCTGCATATACAGGGTCTGCAACTAGTTGTTGGCTCTGTGTATCTTGCACTGTTTAATGAAAGTGTGTCTGGGAGGGGCCCTTTAAGGGAGCGGCTTGCTGTTGAGTCCGCCCCGTGACCCTGTCTGCAGCTGTGCCTGGCTCCCTTATTTCGATGTGTGCTACTTTGCCATGTAGACGTTCCCTCGTTGTGCCTATTTCGATGTTGGGCTGAGCAACGTCGAAGTTGAACATCGACGTTGCCAGCCCTGGAGGACGTGTAGACGTTATTCATCGAAATAGCCTATTTCGATGTCGCAACATCGAAATAAGCTATTTCGAAGTTGGGTGCACGTGTAGACGTAGCCCTGGAGTGTCAAAAGTGCTGCTTTCAAATTGGAAACTAGCCATGTAGACGGTGTTCCTTCAAAAGGAAACCCTGCTTTCGAAATCACCCCTCCTCCCCCCCAAACTTGCTCCCGACAGAAACCTGGAATCTAGACATAACCTAGCAAAGTTATGTCAAAATAACAGCTGTTATCTTGAAATAACTCTGAAGTGTAGATGTAGTTAAAGGGATCCTGAGAGATCAAGTCCAGTCCCTGCACTAAAGGCAGGGCTAAGTAATAACTAGATCATCCTTGACAGAGTTTTTCTAACCTATCCTTAAAAGTCTACAATGACGGAGATTCCCCAATCTCTGAAGGAATTTGTTCCAGAAATCTAAATTTTCTGTGATATAGTAAATCATACAAAATCAAAGGACTAGTGAAATATTAAAAGTATGCTGAGTGGTAAGTGCAGGTGTTCCTTGTGGAAGGTTCTGAGTTCTCCAGAAAGATTTTATTTTCCTCTCAGGAAGCAGTCAGAATACAAACTATGAGAGGCCTGAGGGAAGAGAATTTCCCATTGGCCCCATCTGAGGCATTGCAGCAGTTGTGGTGCAGTAAGAAAGTAAACTCATTTATTTATGTCTGACTATCAGTGACACCACAGCAGAAAGTATTCATGATCCATTGCTTTGTGGAGCAATGTGAGAACATCAATTAACTCTGTGCAAAAATACTTCTGCACAGCATGGAGACAGTAGCTGGGAATGGGTTTGCTTAGGAGTAAAGGCCAAAGTCAGATTCTGCACTTCATTTCCTGGTGCTCCTGAAAGTGGGGAATGGACAGTGATTGTTAAGAGAAACACAGAGCTTAGGAAAGGGCTTCCCTTACTCACCATTGCCATCAAAACAAAAAAAGCAGTCAAGTAGCACTTTAAAGACTAACAAAATAATTTATTAGGTGGTGAGTTTTCGTGGGACAGACCCACTTCTTCAGATCAGAGCCATACCAGAGCAGACTCAATATATAAAAGTCAGACGTCCAAAAATTGCTATTAAGGTTGACAAATCAGAAAAATTGTTATCAAGGTTGGCAAATCAGAAGAGCAGAGGGGCGGCAGGAGCTGGGCGTGGAGTGGGGAAGTTAAGAGTTAGATAAAAAGGTAGGTAAAAAAGTCCTTATAATGAGCCACCTAATAAATTATTTTGTTAGTCTTTAAAGTGCTACTTGACTGCTTTTTTGTGTTGGTAGAATACAGACTAACATGGCTATCTCTGTCACTATTCACCATCGCCATGGTGTTCAGGCAACTACAGTCCTGAGGGCTCCTAAAGCAGAGACATTAGGGCACACAGTGCTCTCGTGAGTCAGAAGCAATTCTCAGAGGACGCGAATGGAGACGGCTAATTTTTTTTAATTGGGACAGAAAACACTGTTGAATCCCATTCTCAGTAAATAAGAAGCTGTTCTGACTGGGCTCTCAAAGCACAAGGTGTACCTCACTGCACTCAGACCAACCTACTGCCTTCAGCATGGTGCCAGGGAAGCTGTGACATCATGGGAAATTGACCAGCTACTAGAAAGGTTTATTCATCTCTCCCTCTCTCTCTCTCTCAGACATACCCCATCACATAATCCATCCTCTCTGGGTACTGTCTGAAAGTGCGGACCATTGTAGAGTTGCAAACACTAGCTTGTCCCTAGGGCAGGGGTCTGCAACCTGCAGCTCTGGGGCTGCACGCAGCTTTTTAATGACTTCTTCGTGACTCCCAATACTATAATTGCAAAGTACAAGACAAACGAAAACATCCTGATTATTTTCGATAAGCAGTGAACATCTAAAAGCCCCAAAATGAACAACTTCTATCTAAACAGCAAATGATATGTGATCTCAAAACTTTGCATAACTCCCCCTACCATGCTCCAGAGAGAGAGAGAGAAGGTTCAGGAGTGAAAGTCAGGAAGACTTTCGAACTACACATGTGAAGTGCGTACAAACATACTGTAAAGTGCGTACAAACACCCATGTCAAGTATGAAGAAATAGACCATGTAAAAAGTTTGTGAGCGTCCTGCGGGAAACACGTATCACGTTACAAATCATTGTGTGTGCGCTGCTCTTAAAATAGGGGTTACAAAAAGTACAGTTTGATGTTATTTATAAAGTACCGTCTTGTATTCACATGCATTACGGTTCTTGAATTATTGAGTTTTTTACCAAATCAGAAAAAATGCCTCTTCTTGCTATTTTGATTGCCGGCCCCTATCCTAGGGCATGGAGTGAGTATCAGAGGCACATGGTGTCTTCGCACAGGTCAGACAAGAGGTCACTGTAAAGAACATTCTCTACTTTTTCAGTGTTTGGCTATCCGTGTGAGCTCAGATTGTGGGCAGCTGCGAGACGCTGCTCTTGGATCTTGAAATACAAGCACAGGTTGTATCAGTAAAGACAAAGTGTCCTTTTTTCTCTGTAAGTTTGGCAGAGGTGGAACCTACGTGGACTGCCCAGTTATCCTGTCATATAAACTAATGATTCCAGCCTCTACGGGCAACGCACACACGTTGCATTTGTACACAAACATCGGCTTGTTTCCCAAAAAGGCCATTTAAACTTTTAGCTTTCACACCAAATCACTGTCACAATGACACAAACCGAGCATTGGCCTGCACAGATGGCTGTCTGACCATTCAGCTGCATGTGCAAATACCAGCTGTATATGCATATTTACGGGTATCAGGTATGCAAATGAGACCCACAACCGTGCACTCTATTTTGGTCAGTACGTTGACTGTTTGCAAAACCAGGATGGAAGGGGTACATAATCTAATCTTAGCGCATGAGGCTTTCCACTGAGTCTCCTGTCAAGTATGAATGGGAGCCATTGTGTGATTTCCTGAATACAGAGAGGATGATCTAAGGACCTAAATAGGGATTCTTCATGGGCAATGAGGAGCATATGGCTGAGGGTGTGGAAATGGGCTCATGGGGCTTTTTTCCACAAGGCATCTGCTTGTGTCTAGCCTAGAGCAGTAACAATGAAGATTTTCTACCAGACAGCAGCCACTGCAGGGCCTACGTGAAATGAACGGTGGTGGCCTTTGTTTGCAAGCGTCCTCAACCAAAACCTACCCTCCTTCTTGCCAGCAGCTGCCCTCCTCAGACTTGAGTGGCCGCGAAGCTGCCATGTGAATGGGCCAAGGAGACTGTGCTGCCCTCCCACCTCTAGAGGAGGCTCTGGAGCAAAATGGCAGGGGGCCTGTGAAGAACGAGGCTGGCAGCCCTGGGTGTATATTGGGGCTGGGCGAGGGGAGCAGCTGGTCTGCAGGGTGTGTCGCAGGGCAGTTATAAATCCATGGAACACTGACCCACACATTTTGACATCACCTATGCTCCGTCTTGTACCTGATAACAATGATGCTAATCATCTCGTCCCCTCCTAATCCAGGCTCTCATTTAAACAGGCCTACAAACACTCTCCATTCTCGTACAATGCCCCAGGCAGCTTTTAGGTTCCTGGCTGTTGTCTCAGCATCTCCCAGGCTTTGGCTACACCGGCCATTGAGCGCCAAAGCTCTTGTCATCCACAGGTGCTGAAACAGTGCCCCTCCTCCAACCAAAAAAGGCTTTGCCGTGGCAAGTGCTAGTGGAACCATCGCTTTGCCTGCAGGTGTGCTTGCCTGCTGACAGAGCAATTGCCGCTCCTTGAGGGGGTGGGTGTTCTTGTCCGAAAGGGCCCCGCAAACAGCTTCTGCACTGCCCAACTTTTAGCTGCCCAGCAGGGTGGACTCACTGTGGACATGGGGCTGAAAGCTGTGTTATGTAGACAAAGCCTGTGCTGCATCAGATTTCCTAGTGAGTACCTCTCGCACCCTTGGGGGTAATCTCTGGTTCTGCAGCAGTTCCCTGCTTTACATGGCACATCCGTAGCTCTGTTAAGGGGGATGTTTTGCGCAATGGCTGTGTGGCTTCCCAGAGAGACGCCCGGGCTTTCTACCCTCAGAGTTGACTCACACCTGCACCTGCTTCAAACAAGGGGCAAGTTGCCTACCCAGGCAAAGCAATGCTTCCTGCATACAGAGGGGAGAAAGAGAGTCCACCTGAGCTGCTTATTGTGATCAGCTCAGGGGATGCAAGGCAGCAGGGAGTTTAAAGCACCAGCCCCGCTTTCACTCTGGGAGAGACAAAGAGACTGACACAGACACCAGAAGGGCCGACTGACTCCTCCGAGAATGAGTCCCTTTTCCTAACCAGATCCTCCGCCTGTGTGTATCAGCAGGGCTCCTTTGAATTCAGCAGAGCTCAGCTGATTTATCTGGTCTGTAATGTGCAGTCGTGAGCTGCACCCTTTCATGGCCTAGCTGTCTCTGCCACCGTGAACTAACCCATTGTCCAGGGTGAAAGCACCATCTGGTTCTACTTCAGTTGAAAAGTGAGCCCTCAGCAAAGACCAGACTGGGAAAGTTGCTCTGCATGACAGTTGGTTACAGCCGTTAAAATTATCAAAGCAAAAAGCAGTCAAGTAGCACTTTAAAACCTAGCAAAATAGTTTATTAGGTGAGCTTTCACGGGACAGACCCACTTCCACAGAAGTGGGTCTGTCCCACGAAAGCTCACCTAATAAACTATTTTGCTAGTCTTTAAAGTGCTACTTGACTGCTTTTTGCTTTGATGGTGTATAGACTAGCGCGGCTCCCTCTCTGTTACCGTTAAAATTACTAATAGAAACAGGTGAAAACTCTTCACCCTCAGGATCAGCAGCTCCTCTGACACAGAACCAACCAACCCTCCTTGATCATGGGCAGTGAGTGAACCATGGGCTTGGGGAGGCTAGCTCTGGCCTGGCCCACCCTTCTGCCCAAGGGTCTGCCCCTCCTGCCAGCTTCCCCTGCTAAAGCCCAGAGTTCCCCCCATCTATGGCCACTGAACCCTCTGCCCCGGTCTCAGGCTGCCCGAGCCCCCCAAGCCCTGGAGGTGGCTGTCAGGATTCTGGCTAAGAGAAGGTGCCTTTGTGGTCGCTGGCCCCCCAGTACCCCTACCCCGGAGTATTGAATGTCACGGCCCCAGCTCCCCAGCCCCTCAAGCACAGGGCAGGCAGCCCCAGTCACTCCAGCCTTGGAGCACCTCCAGTCTCCTCAGGTCTCGCAGTGCTGGGTGGCTTATGCACCACAGTCCCAGCTGCAGACTGGCTAGCTGGCCCCATTCCCAGCATGCTTTGGGGAAGAGGAGCAGCCTGCCTGGGCTGAGGCTAAGAGGAAAGCAGAAAGCATGAAGGGCCCTTGGGGTGGAGCATGCATGAGGCAGGGCCATGCAGGGCTGCTCTGAGAAGCACAGCCTACCATGTGCGCTACCCACGTACCTACTGGTACGGTCAATAACGGTGTGCTGGGGCAGACAATAGGCATGTCTTCACGACGTATTAGTCTGGATATGTATGTGGAAGATCAGGGGATGAATATCCAGGGGGCTTGTTTGAGACCCCTGTTCATCCTGGATTTGAGAAGCAGCGGGATACACACACGCAGCTCTTCACCCCGTTTTATCTTCCTGCATATCGCCACCAGCTACTGGTGCTCATGTGGCTGTCAGGATCCTGGCTATGAGGAGATGGCTTCACTTTCTGCACGGTTAGGTCATTCTGGGCTATTCGATTGCGAGATGACAAAGCTAAAAGCGGCTGTGGCAGCTTGTATATACCCCTGTGGAGAAGCAAGCAGAAAACAACAAGAAAGCAGCTGTGACGTGCAACACTCAGTTAGGGTACGCCTCTGCTGTAGAGATAACACTGGAGTTACTCCACTCCCCTGAGCTCGAGTGAGAATGGCCGTGCTGTGGACTGATACTAGATTTGCTGTGTTCACACGGGTGCTCCACTCACTCAAGTGTGCTCAGACTTCAGGGGCCTTTCCCCTGGTCCCCTGTGTCGTGGTACACTGAGCTGCTGTATGAAGTCTGTCCCAGCTAATTGTGGGAGCCCTTGTTTGCCCTTTCTGGGAGAGGATTGTGGGAAGCCATTGGAAGACTAGCAACCCCCGAGTAACGCTAGCCTGTGTTCCCAGGGCAGAGTGGCTCGGTTAGCAGCTGACAAATTGTGCTCACTCAAGCTATAGCATTGAAAAGGCAGCATTCACCAGCAGTGTTGCACTGGGAGTCAGGCGGGGATGAGGCAGGTTGTCTTTTTCCTGAGCCTGCCCCTTTCTCACCACAGATCCTCCCTGAGCAGGGAGCGGGTGCGGAGGGAGTTGTCCTTTTAGGGTCTCAGCTGTCCAGCCACTCACACACTCATGGCTGCCCCTTTTGGGGCACACACAGATTCCAATGATGCAGAGACCTGCAGAAGTCAACAAGGGTTTCAGGGCTTCTCCTATTGGGCTGGGGTCTGGATGCCTGCACCTTTAGGATCTTTCCCAATTAGCTTTCCCTCTGCGGGAGAGATATCCATCATTTCCTGCTCCTTGGTAGGGGAGCTTGGGCCCATCCCTTGTACCTTGCCTCAATTCATGGGGCAACAGTCAGCAGCTAAGACCGGCACTTGGGATGCTATGTAGCTGCCTCCCTGGATTGCTTCCTCCCAGAGTTCCCTCTTCCCACCTGGAAAAAAACAGCACAGGACACAAAGTTCCCAGTCTGCAAGAATCACAGGTACCTCCCTTGCAGGTTTGCTTATGTCAGTATCTCCAAGGCTACGTCTACACGTGCACCCAACTTCGAAATAGCTTATTTCGATGTTGCGATATCGAAATAGGCTATTTCGATGAATAACGTCTACACGTCCTCCAGGGCTGGCAACGTCGATGTTCAACTTCGACGTTGCTCAGCCCAACATCGAAATAGGCACAACGAGGGAACGTCTACACGGCAAAGTAGCACACATCGAAATAAGGGAGCCAGGCACAGCTGCAGACAGGGTCACGGGGCGGACTCAACAGCAAGCCGCTCCCTTAAAGGGCCCCTCCCAGACACACTTTCATTAAACAGTGAAAGATACACAGAGCCAACAACTAGTTGCAGACCCTGTATATGCAGCACGGACCCCCAGCTGCAGCAGCAGCAGCCAGAAGCCCTGGGCTAAGGGCTGCTGCCCACGGTGACCACAGAACCCCGCAAGGGCTGGAGAGAGAGTATCTCTCAACCCCCCAGCTGATGGCCGCCATGGAGGACCCCGCTATTTCGATGTTGCGGGACGCGGATCGTCTACACGTCCCTACTTCGATGTTGAACGTCAAAGTAGGGCGCTATTCCCATCCGCTCATGGGGTTAGCGACTTCGACGTCTCGCCGCCTAACGTCGATTTCAACTTCGAAATAGCGCCCAACACGTGTAGACGTGACGGGCGCTATTTCGAAGTTACTGCCGCTACTTCGAAGTAGCGTGCACGTGTAGACGCAGCCCAAGTGTCCAGCAGCAAGGGGGACATCTCCCCCAGAGCACAGCTAGGCTCCCCTCCACTGTCTGCCTGCTTCTGACCCGCTCTGCTTCCCTTCTAAAGTTCCATCTCATGAAGGCTTTGCACGTGTGGCAGGGCTCCATTGTGGCTTTTGTGCGCCCCATCACAAGCCCAAAACCCCATCATGAGCCTCTCCACCCACCAAATGACCAGCCAGTTCAAGGTGAAAGCACCACCATGCTGGAGCTGAGGTCCATGTGTGTGGACAGAACTCAAGTGAGGGCGACACTCCCATTACAATGTGAGCTGAGTTTGCAGTGAAGATAATGTAGCTCACGTGTGGGTCTAGCACATGTCCCAGGTGTCACTCAAGTTCTGTGTATGCTCTGTAGATTACAACAGCCGGCTCATCACTGACAACCAAAGAAAAAGTACATCTATAGCTCCCAGGGGTGAGGACTTCTGCTCCTGGGCCTTCAGGTCAGTGCTCATGGAGAGGGTGGTGCTCACATGCGAGTGCCTGTAGTCTGTTAGAAATACGTAGCTGCTTGAGACTTCTTGTGGCTTTCTTCATGAAACTGCTCTGATACCAAGCAGCTGCGCCCTGGATCCCTATAGTGCTTCTTAGGTTGGAACCGCAAACGTGTGTGCTCCTGAAGTGCCAGGCCAATGCCCGTGGAAGCTAATAGAGATATTCCCCATTGGCATTAATAGGCATTGGAGCAAGCTTCTAATCAGCTGCAGTTATACACAGGCCTGGGGAGGTAGAACTGCGGGCGGGGGTGTGCCACAATATGCCCCCATATTTTGTGCTTCAGGCTAGAGTCCCAACCCCCAGACTCCAGCTGGGGGTCCTGATGCTGGTGAGGGTCCCAGCCACCAGCTCCACAGGATCCTGGCCACCAGCCCTGCCGCCTCTGGGGATCTGGGCTGCCAGCCCCCCACTGTCTGTCCTGGTGTCTCAGGCACTGTGGGCTCCACTGCCACCCTGAGTGGAGCATGTGTGTGGATGGGGTAAGACAGGGAAGGGTGCAACTTATCACTCCCACCCTAAACATTTTCCGCCACCACTGGGGTTCTGGCTTGTTGCCATTATGTGTTCCACATCCAGGACAGCCAATCAACAGGCAGCAAGCCTGTAACAATTCCCAGCTGTTCCTAGTTGGCCCAGAGACCTCAGACATCGTCCTGGCCAAAGCAGAGAGTGAAATGACGTTTGTTTAGACATTTGCAAACAACGGTTAGGAAATCTTTTTCCTTCATCCAATTAACTGACATGGGCAAGCTCCTGCATTGCCCCCGTTCCCTGCTAAGAACAGGACAATGAGGGCTCCAAGCCCAGAGTGGGGAGGAGGCAGTCCATGAAGCCGCAGCAGGCTACCAGCCACGTTTGTGGTTTGTACTGACTCTGTGCTGCCCAGACAAGCACGTGGCTCTGAAGCCGCCAGAACTGTGCAAAGCTCCAGGTTCATTTCTCCTCATGAGAGTTACCTGGGACACTGAAAAAGCAGATGCCAAATGGATACAATTAGTACAGGTACTGTTTGCAGTGACAGGATTATTTATTCCGGTGGAAGGATGGGTGATGCGGGGTATATAAGATCTTATCCAGAGAGCAGACCTGTGATGGGAGGAGGGATGGGGAGGGGACAGTTGCCCTGGAGCTCAGCATTTCAAAGTGGCCCCTTTGACATGCTGGCGGAGCTGCTGTGTCGCTCCGTGTTGTGTGGCGGGGGAGGAGAAGGGAGCAATGTCGCTGACTCCCGTAGGCCCTGCCCCTTCCACCCTTGGCCCTGCCCCTTCCTATTTGTGGATCCCGGTCCCCTTCCCACCCAGCTGTCAGTCCCATTGCCAGAGACACAGGCAGTGCAAAGGAAAACAGAGTAGTCTGGGAGTCCCAGGAGGAAATAAAGCAGGTCCTGTGTGGTCTGTATACCCCAGCACCCAGGCCAGTGTGTGCACAACCGCACCCTGCCACAAGCACTTTAAAGTTCTGCTGAATGAGTAACTCTCGCTATTTCTCACACTAACCATGGAATCCAGTGGGGAGCTAGAGGTGACTGCCGGGCACAAAGAAAGTGCTGGGGTTTTGCTTACATGAATGGGTTTGCAAAGCGAATACATTCATCCCCAGCTCTACGAGCACAATTGGCTTGTAGGCAAAAACTTGTAGGAGGGGCACTAACTTACCATTAAATACAAGTAAAAGTCTCTGACTGGTTCCAAGTGTTCCTAATTGGGCGAAGGAGTGGCAGCAGGTAGCGTTGCTTTTGAAAGGTAAGTGAACCTTGGGTTGTAGGGGGTCAGAGAGGGTTAAAGGTTTGGGGCAGTTTGGGGCCTTGAATGGGAGGGAGGCTTAAAACCTAGTGGCGGCTCCGGTGGAGGAGGTGGCGCTTTGTTCCTCCTGGCTGCAGTAGCAGTACCTGGGAGGTACAGGGGGCTGGGGGGTTCAGGGACCAGGCTGTGTTGGGAGCAGGCTGGGCCAGGGGTTGCACGGGGAGTTGAGGAGCAGGAGAGTATTGGGAGTGGGCTGGGCCGGGGCTGCGGGTCTCCCCGCCCCCCAGCCAGGGACCCCATGGCTGGAGCTGAGCCAGTCGCAGGGCTACGGGTCTCCCCACCCCCATGCCAGGGATGCCGTGGCTGGCTCATATAAATGGGGGTAGTTCACTCATTCTGTGAACAAAGGGTAGGTATGTATGTCCCTCGTTTTAGCAAGTACATGTAAGTAAAATACTCAAATGAGGGATGAGTGTAAAAGCAAATCTCACCCTTGTCAATAGGAGTTATGTGGTACAGAACTGTCACTTACCCGAACCCCACAAGCCAGCTTTGTGCCCCAGTAGGGTTGTGGGCAACCTGAGTTTCCTGGCATAGTGTACAGTGAGGTTATCATACCAAAGAGGAGCCAGGAATTCATGAATTGAAAATAAATAAATAAAAGCGGGTCGCATTGCCATTCATGCTGAATGACTGGTAACACCCCAGGAAAGCTATTGCCATTAACCTTCTATCTTACAGCACACTGGCTATAGAAGTGAGAACACAGGAAAATCAGGTAAATCCATTCATCTAGCAGAGAAAAGGCAGATGATCCAAGAACTGGAAGATGAAGCTAGATAAAGTCTAACCAGAAATAAGGTGAACAACTTTAACATGAAGGACAAATGTCTATTAGACCTGTTGATCTAGAAATGTGGTGAAATCTTTACAGTCAGCTTGGACGTCTTTTGAAAAGATGTGACATAGGAGCTAAACGGATCTGTTCACTTCAATTATGTGCTAAGAGAAGCAGAAGCAGTAAGAACACAGGATAAAAAAATGAAAAGCAAATTAGATTTTTGTAGCATTTTAAGGCTATAATCAGAAGGGCTTTTTGTTATATGGCTGTAGCATGACAGAGCCTCCTAAATATTCACCTGTAAGGAAAAACTCTCCAGAATCAATCATGCCACACAAGGCATCATTTCTTCAAGATTCTTATTTATCACAACAGCAGCATGCAAAACAAAGTTCTGACTGCAGGTCTTATTTCAGCGTAGCACCTGAAGGCTTCCCTCACATTAAGCATGCCAGTAATCTCATTGACTGCATGGGAACTGGTTCTTACATCTAGGCACATGATAGAGTGAGTACCTTGTTGAATCAAGGACTTAAGAGGAAGCTGATGACCCTGGGGGTGGGGGAAAGCAACTCCTCCTTGCCAACCAAAGGGGTTTGTTGCTTTTCAGACCTACTAGTCATGATGAAAGAAGTTCTGAACATGCACCATGATATGCCTGGTGGGACAAAACTTCACCTTGACCTAAGAGAGGCATTTACAAGTGTTTCACCCCATATCACAACCTTTCACTCCTCCAGCTTCACTACAGCCCAGATGAATTATTTTAAAGGGTGTCCTTGTGAGGACAGACATTAGAGAACTATAAAGTCTCTCCCTGGACCAAAACTTTAGTGGTTGTAACTGAAGGTGTCCTTGTTGCAGAGGCAGAAATTAAAGGAGATGTTGTAAGAAACAATGCAATGAAAGGGGCTCTCAAGAGCTAAAACCCATTACTCCAAAGGCAGAACCTAAAATATGCAAACTCTGCAATTGTTGGCTAAAATTAAAAGTACAGGAGTCTTAGCATAGTTTGAAAGATGGCATCATCAGGGAGCTCTGAGGAGACATTGTAACAATAGCTGCCACAGCCTGGGGCAGGAGAAGGTTAGCATGGTGGAGCTTACATGGACTACCCAGTGACACTGTCATATAAGCTAATGCTTCCAACCGCTACTAGCAACAAACCCATGTTGCATTTGTATGCAAAGTGGACTTGGTTTTTCAAAAGAACTATGGAGCAATCAGCCCACTTTGTCATGGACTGATGGCATTTGAAGACTCCAGGCAAGCAGGACCCCTGGGAGTGAGCTGTCCCAGGTGCTGAAAACGCATTACCTTTACCTACACTGGAATGAAGTTCCAAACAGCTCTGCTGGGTCTGCTGCTGTTTAAGAACTGATTGTTGGATAATTTAATCTGAAGGGTTATTTTCCCCAGGCTGTAGGATTCCCCATGGATTGTATGTACAGAACACTCTGTGTTGCTCAGTAGTTGACACCATGGGACCACAATGCTGCTGCATCAGGCAATGGCAACCCAGTAAGAACATAAGAATGGCCATAGTGGATCAGACCAAAGGTCCAGCTAGCTCAGTATCCTCTCTTCCAACAAAGGCCAATGCCAGATGCCCCAGAGGGAGTGAGCAGAACAGGCAATCATCAAGCGATCCCTCTCCTATCATCTATGTCCAGCCTCTGACGAACAGAGGCTAGGGGCACTATTGCTACACATCCTTGCTAATAGCCATTGACGGACCTAACTACCATGAATTTATCTACTTGTTTTTTGAACCCTGTTAAAGTCCTGGTCTTCGCAACCTCCTCTGGCAAGGAATTCCACAGGCCTACTATGAGCTGTGTGAAGGAAAACTTCCTTTTGTTAGTTTAAAGCTGCTACGCATTAATTTCATTTGGAGACCCCCTAGTACGTAAGCTTGTGGGTGGTTGTCTGCTGCAAGCGACGGTTTCAGAAAGAAAACATACTCTGACCTGCAAACTTTTGATACCAGATTAAAGGCTGCAGTGACTCCAGGGTAACTGCTGCACATTTCTGATTTTGAAGCATGATGGGAATATGAAGATGGAAATTCCAAATGATTTGGGCTTTATCTAATTAGATTTTAAAACAGCAATGAAGTCATTATCTCTTGCACTATGTTAGAGTGTAATTTAACACTTCACTATGAAAACTGAAATTGCAATGCCTCTTTTCCTCCATTCTACTAAGAAGAAAAGAACAGCAAAAACTGCCCCATGGGCCCTCACCCCAACAGCTACCAACACCTGCACCTTCTGCGATAAGATCTGCGGCTCCAGAATTGGGCTTATTGAGTGACTGCCAAGACTACTATCTTTCTATCCCTCCTCCATTTTACCTGCTTGAAAAATCACACAGAGGTAAAAAGTTGTCTTTAAAGTAAACTGCCCTAGAGGCTTATGTATGGGGATATCATTATTTCTCCCCAGATACAGGCTTAGATGTACAAACAAGCTGCAGAGCAGGAATGGGGAGACCCTGGCCTGTGGTGTGGCTCTAGACCACAGCTTGCCTGGATCTGGCCGCTGAGGCTTGGGGCTTCTCAGTCCCTGCATCTGCTCTGCGGCAGGGTTGGGGGCACAGACACCTGAGCCTTGTAGGCTGGATCAGGCAGGCTGGGGCCAGATCCATGTCATGGGCTTTGTCCAGGGGCAGAAAGCAGCTGTGGGCTCTGTTGCCACTTGCTGCTGTTCCCCCATCTGGGAGAGGTGAGGGGCAGCCATAAGGGCATCAGCAGCACTGTGTCTGGAGGCCTCATCCTGCTGCTCTGATTGGCTGGAGTTCTGGCCAGTTCCAGAATTCTGGCCTATTAGAGCAGCTGAGGGGGTGCCTGGGAGTGAAGAGAGGGTGTGCAGAGCCTGCGGTCTGGAGCAGGTAAGTGCATCCCTGTTGCCCAGACCCAGCAACCCTCAATGGCTCCTGAGACCCCTCCTAATCAGACCCCCGCTCCCATACCCTTCTCTCACCCTCCCTACCACCCTGATTCCCCACTCCAACCCTGTTCCTGTGCCCTCCCAGACCCCTCACCCCCTCAGAGACCCCTCCCCTTCAGACCCTTCCATTCCCCAAGCTCTCCTGCACCCTTTCTCCCACCCAGACCCTGCACTCCAGCCCTCTCTTACACACCCTCCCAAGCAGACCCCCACCCCTCTCCTGCACCCCCCTCTCCCCCAAGTCCCCCACCTGCAGCCCACTCCTGTACCCACCTTCTGCCCAGACTCCCTAATTCCCAGTCTGCCCCTGCACCTCCCTCCTCCTCAGACCCCATAGCTCTGCCCCCGTCAGGGATCACATCAGTGATGGTTGTGGGTTTTTTTTAATTTTTGTTTGATTTTTGCTTCTTACCTGTGTGGCCCAATTCGTCTAGAGGTCCATGGCCCCTGACTCTAAAAAGGTTCCTCCCTGTAGCCAGACAGAATCCCCCTGCTCTACTCCACCTTGCCCCTCTTGGGTGCCTCAGAGCACAAAGGACAAAGGAAACAGCACAGTCTTTGATGCCTGAGAACACAAATGTGCTAATCTCAAGCACAGTTTTTGATGCCTCAGAGCACAGATGTGCTGCCCCATCATGACCCTGAATAACGGAAGAACACAGATAAGAGGGCTAACAATCCAGCCGATGACCACAGGGCCTTAAATTGCCCTTGGCTGGTACTGCTAATTGATACATCTACACATTGTCCCAGGAGAGGAATCCGCACCCCTATGAAAAGAATGTTCTGCCTTAATGATTTAGTTACCTTTATCTTACAAGCGTAAATTAAGTTACAACTCCCTTGTAAGAACTGGCATCACAAAGGCGAACCAGCATAATTGGCATCTAACAGATAAGGAAGAGTATACGTGACCCAAGGGGCATAAAAATGGGCCTGGCAGCTTATTCTAACTGAGCTCCAATTACCTATACCTGCCGGTCGGGTAAGGTCTTTGCTTCCCGAGGTCCCAGGGGATGCCCTCCTCGCACTGTTCTTCCTGAGGGATTGAGTGGCAGACACTGGCTATGCCGGAGTTGAAGGACACAGGGGTGAGAATTATACCTGTAATGTACTTTGTGCACATTTAATAGTAAGAGCTCTGTGACCTTAGGTGCTTTGTCCTCAAATGTGTAACTTTCATTTATAATCTAATAGATGTACCATATGTATCATCCTACTAGTAGTTAAGAAGATAGAACAATAACCGTGTAACCACTAAGATTCTTATTTCTGCCCTTTTAATAAATAGTAACCATGTAAGCTTTCAGCCTGACTCCTTCCAGTTACTGTAACTCGGCCGAACACAAACAAAGAACCTCAGCCATTTGGCTGTATCAGCCTGGTCAGTGGCAAGGTGCAGTAAAAGCTGAGAGCTGAGTCATGTCACCTCCATGGGACAGACTCCTGGGGCATCCGTCAGCCTCCCTGGCTGCCCTCTGTGAAGGGACAGTCTGTCCTAGCAGTTAAAGACTCGGGTGGAATAAGTTCTCTGCATCAACATTTGGGGCACCCATCAGCCACACTGGCTGCCCACTGCGAAGGGACTGCCTGTCCTAGCAGTTAGAGACTCAGGTGAATCTCTGGGGTATCCGTCAGCCATTCTGGCTGCCCGCTGTGACGGGACTGTTGGTCCTAGCAGTCAAAGACTCAGATGTAACTAGGCTCACAGACCACTCATTACCCAGCCATCAGCTAACAGTCCCCGCCCACCCTGCTATAGAGAATGAACCAGGAGCCTAATAGGAATGTTCAGTCGCCCGAGGGTGCTGTTCAGTAGAGGTGTGTTACTTACCCTCTTATGTTGGAAGCAAGTACAATCTCACAAATAGCAGGAGGCCGAAGAGACAGCGTACAGCTCCAGACCTGCATTTATTATACACTGAGGACTGGATAGAGGGGCTGAATCAGGTCAAGATTTCAGCTCCAGATTTGACAGCAGGAGTCTCAAGAATAGTCCTGGTAGGACTGTGGCCTTTTGCAAACCAGAAATGGAAAATAGGACCCTTCCGATTCCAGATCTATGCTGGATTCAACTCAGAACAGTCCGCAGATGTAAAGGGCTAGATTCTGGCTAGCAGAGAGTGCAGGCACACCCGGGAGCCACCCTTCCTGTCTGAGCCACCATGTAATAGCCAGCCACAAATGAAGTCCCCACATTCCTTCCTGCCCTGTGGAAAGCAAAACTTCCTGAACCTCAGTCCTTCTTGGAATTCTTGCTGGAGTTCTGCAGCCCTGACCAGGCCTGAGCCCAACAGATGCTGTCTATCCCACAGTGGCTAGGAGTCCAGTGGCTAGGTTCAGGCCCATCCGCACATGGGACACAGGACGTGGCTCTGCATGGGACACATACTACCTCCTCGGAAGGACAGTAGCTGGCTGAGTAAACTTCTGCCAGTCGGTTATATGAGGATGTCAAGAGAGAGTGAAAAGGTGAGCAAACGCCACTGACTTTCTATTCTTTAGTAAATCCCCTGGAAGCCTGTGGCTTCATTCTGGACTTACAGGCATGCTCAGTGCCAAAATCAAAGGGGCCCCTGTGGGGCTATTATCATATAAATCAATCAGAAAAAACAAACCAATCATAACAAATGAATTTGCATCTAAGACACACTGCAAGAGATAAATTACCAGTGCTGTCTGAATGGCTTAGCACTGGCTTCTTTGCTCAGCTAATTAGGGAACTCTAGGGACTGTTGGAGCATATCTCATCCAGCAAAAATAGCCACTTATAATAATTTGAGTTGTACTGGGACACAGAGGGTGCAACCGAGGGCTCCAAGGGAAGAGGGTTTCTGCTTTATTGAATGCTTAGTGCAGTCCTGAAGACTGGGCATGGAGCTTCCTGACTGTGAGGTAGGCTGACTCCGGGACAGTTTAAAGACACAATATAAAGGCTGATCCTTCGGGCAGGACCATTCTTAGCTCTCACCTGGCCCATTTACCTACTGCAGTACACGAGTACTCCTTTTCCAGCTAATACCAGCTCTGCGCTAAAAACATATTTAACACCTTTCAGAGAATATTTAGCTAACTAGCTGGGCAGTTGTTTCTTCTAGTCAGATCCATACATGGTGTAATTGGAGCTTGACTGCTGAACATGATCTGGCCCCTTATTTGTAAAGCAGTGATTAGAAGACTTGCCCCTACCTAACCATTATGTAACTGTTTAGGGCCCAGTCCTGCTCCAATTACCATTAATGGAAAACATCCTTTTGATCTCACTTACTGGTTTCTTAGCCTCTCTGATTTTCACAGAGGTGTGCACGTTAAGGACTTATCAATACCAACTGATATTTGTACATATTAATGAGACTTTCCAACTACACCAGTTTCACTAAATCGATTTAACACCGTGGGACAGCTTCTGTTTAGGTCTAAGTCACAGCTTGCTCCACCTCTGGCAGAGAGAATATATTCACCCTCTGAAGCTTTTCAAGAAGGAGCAATATTATGCCCCACTTTATAGCTAGATTATTGTAAGGCTCACTGAGCCTGCCTTGTGAGCTACTGGCAGAGTCGGGACAGACTCCTAATTACTTGACTTCTGTTCTGAGCTTTGTTTCCAAGTGACCCACAGAACAGGAAAAAAAATATTATTGTGAGGTTTCACTTGGACAGGGTTTCTGCAGGCAGTACTATCTCTAGGGACCAGCCATGGGAGCTGGTTGTAACCTAGTACAGAAAACAGCGGTAAGACATAATGAAGTAACTGAGGGGTTTGTGTCTCATTATTATACTTATCTGCAAATAGAGTCCTTGCAGAGGGGAAAAGCAGGGAGGGGACTCACAGTATACAAATAAACTAAACTGTTACCCCCCGCAGGTGGGGTGTAAGAAGGTCTCTTTCTGAAGTCACTGAATGCAAATGTAGTGACATGAGAGTGAAACAATAGCACTTTCACACTTAACAGTCCTGGCTAGTCTATAACAGTCACCTATCTAGCATCAGGTCACACTCATGCCTCAGCTTCCCTCACTGATTCATGGTCCAGTCTCCACCTGGTTGCAGGGCAGTTCCTGTCTCAGTTTCTCAACTCCAAGCACTTTGGCCCACCAGCCCACCCAGGAAGCCCACCCTTTGCAGGGCAGATAGCCCCACTACAAAAGCAGAGCAGTCTTTCCCTGGCTCAGTTGTCCTTTACCCTACCCAGAGGTAGATGTCTCTTAAAATAGGGCTGAACTAGTCCTTCAACCTTCCCAAGCCATCGCCTCTTTGACTGGCCCACAGTCTCCAGGGTAATAGTGACCCTCTCCAGGCTGCTAATCAACGCTCCTTTTTCCACATGAAGGTCTACCATAGTCGCATCAGCACTTTCTTACACCATGACCAGAAAGCTCAGTCTGGTGCCCCTACCAAAATTTTTTGCCTCAGGCCATTTCCACCTTACATGTCAACCCCTTCTCAGGGCTTTCTATGTCCTTCCTCCTACAGGTCTGTCCTAAACTGGACCTGAGACTCTCCTCACACAGTGCTAGTGATCACATGATCCCTTTGTCAGATGTGCTGGGACACCACCTCCTACCAGTCCCTTCTGAGCACTACATTCCCTCGCTCATGGGGATAAGACCCAACCTTATCCCCTGCCCCGCCCCCCACATGCCTTCTCTTACAATTTAGAAGAGTGTTTTTTTCAATTGTCATTTGCTATGTTTGGATTTGGGGATTGGACTGGAAGGGGTGAGCAGAGAAGGGGAGGGAGTTAGTAGGCAGGGGACGTGTTTTCCACTTGCCTCCCCAAGCAGCAGCTTCACCCAGCATTCACAAGCACACCCGCACCACTGCCTCCTGCCAAGAATACAGCAGTGAGGAGCCTTCTGCAACCTTAATTCAGCCCCTTTGTGAGTCTGCGTTAAGATACGGACTTTGTTTTCATAACCCCAATCTATTTTTCCCACCCATTGTGGGCACTGAATCAGGCATGGTGTCTGTGTTCACTATTGAATGTGGTCATGTAGCTAAGGACAACATTGTAATGCATATACCAAAAGGGGGCAAATTAATGTAATTTAGGAAACCATAATTCTGGCATTCCCCAGCTTCTGAGGCCACGCCCACATTATCCTGAAAATTGACCCACTCAGGTTCAATCTTCCTGGGTTTGATTTTACATGCCTGGTAGGGACGCGTGAAATTGACCTATCAGGGTTTGGCAGTCAACCCCTATACTCCTTGCTAGCACAAAGGCTATGTCTACACTTGCCCCCAATTTCAAAGGGGGCATGGTAATCAGGCTGATGGGAGATTACTAATGAAGTGCTGCGGTGAGTATGCAGCACTTCATTAGGCTAATTGTCCCTGCGGCAACTTCAAAGTGTCAAACTGCGAAATGCCAGCGTGCCATGTAGCCGCAGGCACTTTGGTGTGCCTTTACTCCTCATGCTCCCTTCAAGGTGGAGGGCAAGTGTAGACATAGCAAAAGAGTAAGGGAGGTTGACAGGAGAGTTTCTTCTATTGACCTTCCTTAGTGAGGACGGTCAGGTAAGTCGATTGCAGGTAAATCGATTCTAGCTACACAATTGCCATAGCTAGAATTGCATATCTGCAATCAACTTACCTGCCTAGTGTAGACCAAGCCCCAGGCTTTGTCCTTTCAACCTTAATGTTCTGAAAACACGGTGGGGGGAGGTGGTCACACAATTACCTCTGTGAGCAAAGGGATGCTGGGCTATGAGCAACATAAACCAGAAGAAGTCCTGTGGCACCTTATAGACTAACAGGTATTTTGGAACATAAGCTTCTGTGGGCAAAGACCCGCTTCACCAGATGCATGAGTGGGGGCATTTCAGAGGAGAATTTAAAGAGGGGGTCTCAGTAAAGCTCATGCTCCAAACTATCTGCTAGTCTATCAGGTGCCACAGGACTTCTTGTTGTTTTTGAAGATACAGACAAACACATATACGTCTCTGAGACGTATAAACCAGAAGGTGTTTCATGGGTTGTGTGATGCTCCCATTAGATCCAGATTTATACTTACTCCACTTCAGACTCATCCAATGTTCCTTCTGCGGCCAGACCGCTCACTGAAGGGCTATGAGGGTTCATTACACTGTAAAGCACGAGGCATGCGAAATGCACCATGCAAGTGCTAAGCGTGCGCTTGTCACTACAGTGCTGGTGTTGTGCAGCACGTGGGATCCCCTTTGAGAACACGGCCATCCAGGCTTTGAGTGGCCGTCCATGTTAAATATCATTTTGCTTAGTCCAAATTGCCCATTACCAGGGATTCTGCCTTTCCGTCTGAAGCATCTGGTAGTGGTTACTGCCAGAGACAAGCTACTGGCCCATGAGGGTAAGTAGTCTGATTAGGGTGAACGTCTGTCCCTTTTTAACCAGGACAGTCCCTTTTTTAAGCTGTCTTGCAGGCGTCCTGACTTTTTTAAGAAAATGGGCAAATTGCCCCATATATTGTGGGGCTCCTGTTCCCTGGCTCCTGCTGTCTCAGGGCTGCAGCCTCCACTGCCAGAGAGCTCCTTCATGGGGCAGCAGCTCCTGCTTCTGGGGAGCAACTCCATGGGCCAGCTGCCCCATTTCCCAGCACCCCACGGTGGCAGCCCCTGCTGCTGGTGAACTCTGCCATGGGGCAGCTGCCTCATTCCTTGGTGTCCTGCACCTAGGGGAGACAGATCCAACTGCCAGCAAGCCCCTCCAAGGGGCACATGCTTCATTCCCCAGCATCCTGTGGCTCAGGGAGGCAGCTCCTGTTATGTGGTAGCTCTTCTGCAAGGCAGCTACCCTGTTCCCTGGCACAACAGCCCTTTTAATCATCTGGACATTTATTTGGGAGACCAATACAGCAGCACACAGACAATCCAGGAAGATTTTGGAGAATGCTGGGGATAACTTCATGGTACAAGAACTGAGGGAACTGACCAGGGGCCATGCACAACTTGACCTGTTGCCCACAAACAGGGAAGAGCTAGTAGGAGAAATAGAAGTGGGTGGAAACCTGGGCTGCAGTGACCATGAGATAGTAGATTTCAGGATCCGGACAAAAGGAAAAAGGGTGAGCAGTAACAGACAGACTCTTGATTTTAAAAGAGCAGACCTGGACTTTCTGAGAGAACTGATGGGCAGGATCCCTTGGGAAATGAAGATGAAGGGGAAAAGAGTTCAAGAGAACTGGCAGTATTTTAAAGAAGTCTTACTGAAGGCACAGGAACAAACCATCCTGCTGCCTAGTAAGAAATGCAAACTTGATAAGCAACAAGCTTGGCTTAACAGGGAAATTCCTAGCTAGCTTAAGCTCAAAAAGGATGCATTTAAGAAATGGAAACGCAGACAGTTGACTAAGGAGGAGCATAAACACATGGCTGGAGAATGCCAGGGGTAATCAGGAAAGCAAAAGCGCAATTGGAACTGCAGCTGGCAAGGGATGTGAAGGGTAACAAGAAGGGTTTCTACAGGAATGTTAACAATAAATGGGTTATCAGAGAAGGTGTGGGGCCGTTACTGGATGAGGGAGGAAACCTAGTGACAGAAGATGTAGGAAAAGCTGAAGTACTCAATGCTTTTTTTGCCTCGATCTTCACAGACAAAGTCAACTCCCATACTACGGTCCTAGACAATGCAGTATGGTAAGGTGGAGGGCAGCCATCTGTGGGGCAGGAACAAGTTCTGAGCTATCTAGAAAAACTAGAGGTACACAAATCCATGGGTCTGGATTTAATGCACCCAAGGGTACTGAGGGAATTGGCAGAGGTCATTGCCGAACCTTTGGCCATTATCTTTGAAGACTCTTGGAGATCAGGAGAGATCCCAGATGACTGGAAAAAGGCAAACTTAGTGTTCTTCTTTAAAAAAGGAAAGAAGGACAATCCAGGGAACTATAGACTGGTCAGTGTTACTGCAACCTCTGGGAAAATAATGGAGGAGATCCTCAAAGAATCCATTTTGGAGCACTTGGAAGAGGAGAAAGTGATCAAAAGTAGCCAACATGGATTCACCAGGTGCGAGTCCTGCCTGACCAATCTGATTAGCTTCTATGACGAGGTAGCAGGTTCTGCGGATATGGGGAAATCAGTGGATGTGACACACCTTGACCTCAGCAAAGGTTTTGACACAGTCTCCCATAACATTCTTGCCCATAAATTGGATCCTTGGACTATAATATGGATGAAAGGTTATGGTGGATGAAAGGCTGGATATGAGTAAACAGTGTAACCTTGTAGCCAAGAAGGCTAATGGCATACTAAGGTGCATTAGCAGGAGCATTTCCAGCAGATCTAAAGAAGTGGTTGTTCCCCTCTATCCGGCACTGGTGAGGCCACATCTGGAATATTGTGTCCAGTTTTGGGCCCCCCAGTATAAAAAGGATGTGGATGTGCTTGAGCAGGTTCAGTAGAGGGCAACAAAAATGATTAAGGGGCTGGAGCGCAAGACCTATGAGGATAGGCTGAGGGAGTTGGGCTCGTTTAGTTTACAGAAGAGAAGACTGAGCAGTGATTTAATATTAGCCTTAAACTTCCTGAAGGGCGACTCTAAAGAGGAGGGTGAGAAACTGTTCTCAGCGGTGACAGAAAACAGAACAAGGAGCAATGGTCTGAAGTTACAGAAGGAGAGGTGTAGGTTGTATATTAGGAAAAACTACATCACCAGGAGGGTGGTGAAGCACTGAAATGTGTTACCTAGAGAGGTGGTGGATTCTCCATCCCTAGAGGTTTTTAAGTCCTGTCTTGACAAGGTCCTGGCTGGGATGACTTAGTGGGGGTTGACCCTGCTTGAAGTCGGGGGCTGGACTAGATAACCTCCTGAGGTCCCTTCCAGCTCTGTGATTCTATGCTCCCAGGAGCTCCTGCCTTCTGCAAGGAGGTTGTAGAACCTCCATCACTGGGATGCTTCAGCAGCCCCCATCGCTGAGGATTTCTGACATGGGACAGCTGCACCCCTATCCCCGGAGGCCAGTGTCTTGTATTTGCTATAGAGCAATGTGGTCACCCTTGGTCTGATCCAGTCATTTCCCTGTCTTCCAATAGGAAGGGATTAGCACTGCCCCCTAGGGGGACATGTCTCCATGCACAGGGTACAAGTGTACGAATACAGCTGTGCCACTGCAGCGGGGGTGGTGAAGGCACTCTCCGCCAAAGGACGAGAACTTGCTCATCTGTGTAAGAAAACCACGAGTGGCTGAAGCTCTGAGTGGAAGACATTGTGCTCTGCACAATACAGCGAACACCAGTGTAATTTATGTCACGTGGCGGGGGGGGCAGTGTGTGCGTGTGGAACATTCACATCCCAGAACAATATAAGTTTTGTCAACATGGGTTGTTGTGTAGACATAGCCTTAGTTCTGTCCCAGTAAACTTTACAGTGCCCTGATACTTTTTAAACACTTGTTTGTTTTTGAAATGGCAGCCACTGTGTATATTTAGGCTTCATCCTCCTCTATTGACGTTAATGGGAGTTTTGTCATTGACTTCAACAAGAGGAGGACCCTGGCCTTATTATTTTGTGGATATGCTTTAATTATCAGTCTGTTTCCCCAGCTTGCTGCCTTTGGCTAGCTCATCTCTCAGGATCATTATTCAAGATGATTAAAAGCAGGGGTTGGATGCCAGGGGAGAGAGAACATAGGAAAAAACAGAGCAGACAGCCTCATAATTTCCCCACCCAAATACTGCATAAACTAAAGAGGAATGGGAGGGGCCACTGTTATTGCAGCTGTCCATTCTTGGGTATACTGTGTTGAAAGTGAGGGATATGTTGATTTTGGAATGGATATTCTGATGCTGACAACATGAGCACGTCAGAGCCGAGTGATGCATAAAAATTTCTCTGTTTTCCCATGGGGATCATGGGGACAATATTTGTGATGGACTGGCCAGGCTTCCCATGATGTAAAGTGCAACCTATAGTCAGAGCTAAGTTTTGGTACAGGGTCTAAGGTGACATCCCAGAGTCTAGGGCAGGGCTCAGCAACCTTTCCGAGGTGGGGTGCTGAAATTTGACCTTTTGACCTCTATGTATGGGCCAAGTGCCCGTGATATTTTTAAAAGTCGCTAATAGTCCTACTTACATCAGCCGCATTCATAAACAAATTAAGATGCAGAGCTTTACTGGTTAGGTGGTGGCTGGTAGCATTAGCTGGTCATTTGTTAATCCACAGGCAGCCTGGCTTTAGGCATATGTTAATGTCTGCCTAAAAATGCACTCCTATAATTTCATCCCAAAAGAGTTTTGTTTTGGATGAGGGGAAGAAAGGAAATGAAGAAGGACTAAAAGTAATATTTCCGTGAAAAGGAGAGCACAACATGTATGCCTTCTCTGCTACAAGCTGTGTAAGTTCTGGCTTCACAAAATGACCTTTTGCAGACAGAATTGCAAACACACAAAAAACAATCTTCACAGTTGCACAGTTATTTAGGGCCGTGGGGTAGGAATATCTTTGTTTCCCCAAAGATAAAATCTACCCAAAAATTGTCAGCTATAGATTTCGAGTAATGTTTGGAACTTTTGAAACTCACATTCTGTTTAGCCTCCCAAAATATCTCGGGCTTTGTGCAGATTGCATTCACAGCCAAGTAGTTAGCTGACGTAAACTGGCATAGCCCCAACAGAGACAGGCTAGCTTACCTTAGCTGAAAATCTAGCTCAGTGGATTCCCAAAGCAGGGTGAAGAGGAAGGAATGCCAGGTAGATTTGTAGAACAAATGATTTTAAAGTGTCCAGCTCTGGAAAACTGGCAGGTCGAGGAAGCTGGCTGTAACCAAACTTCTGTTAATTTGAAAGTTCAGTTTATCACAGTTTGGTAAACTGTGAGTGTATTAAATTATATTAACGTTCAAAGGAGGCATCTTCAAAAATATAAGGTGTGAGTGGAAACCGAAAATTAGGCTCCTGATGAGATGCATATGCCAGCCAGTTCTTTAGAGAGTGTAACCTGGCACTACTCAGATCGATGCCAGTTGAGGTGCCTTTCCACTGCATTTGGCTCCCATCCCCCAAAGTACAAGTTACAGGCTTATCAGTTAAAATAATGATTCACAGAGCAGGTGAGCCTTCGAGAACTTGACTGCATTAGCAGATGTGTGACCGCAACATTGTGAGATGTAGGAATCATTTGTGTATTTTGAAATGTACTTCACATTCCTCTTCATTGATTCACAAATTGAATACACAAGAATTCATTGGCTAACCTCTGGTTTAAGCACTTCCACTCAGGCTTTGTTTTCTGCTGGAACGCAGTGGAACTGCCTTCCAGCATGTTTTTTTGCCAGCTGGGGATCTTGCGGCTGGGTCGGGGTTCCCACAGCTCGCAGTGCTGGCCATTGCTCCCAGCTGTGAGGCGGCAAGGTCACCCCCACCCCCTGGCCGGGGTTCCTGTGGCTGAGGTGGCCGGCAGGACTTGAGTTCCAGCACCCTTTTTTCTAGAAAAAAAGCACTGCTTCTGCGCTGCATGAAACCTCCAGCTTGGCTGCATATGAGGTAACCTGTGAGACATGCCTGTCACGTGAGCTGCACTCTCATCCAGTGGCTGGCTCTCATAGAGGAAAATTGCCCACTAAAGCTAACATAAGTGGCAGACATCTTGCGCTGTGGTCTAGAGATGCTGGGTTCCAGTCCTGATGATTACCCCTGGTGGGGGAACCATTCTGACTACCTTCATCCAGTAACAATGGCCTGTCACCTCAGAGGGACACGCTGAAGAGCTTGTTTCATAGTCCAGTGTGACAGATTGAATCACAGAATACCCCCCCGGGGTTGTCCTCTGATGTGCTGATTAAGCCCCTGACGCCCTCCCCGCTGCTCTCTGTGGCTCCCCACCACCCTGTCCTGCTGGACCAGAAGCTCTGGTTTCCCTCAGCAAAGGCATAAAGTTGGAGTAATTGACCACTGCAGAGCAACACAGATGCTGAACCAGTCCAGCTCTGGAGGGCTCAGGTATAAGGGCTCAGCACCCAGGAAACCAACCCCCCAAATAAATCCATCTTACTCTGTGTAAATGTTTTACACAGAGATAACGCATAAGGGCTGTATCTACACTTGCATTCCTCCATACCACCATGTACTGATTCAACTCCCAACGCCACCTTACCCAATGTTCATGGGCCTCGGATCTGGTGTTCCGAGTCAGGTTCACTATAGAAATGAGCTAGATCATGAGCTTTGGACCCAGACTGAACTTTCTCAAAGTTTGTCTGCTTTGGATCTGGAATTCCAATGCAAGCCCATATCTAATTTTGACTATTGTAGAACAGCTTGTGTGAACACTGACTTGTATGTTCTGTAGACGACCTGTGGCTGCAGAAATCCAAGGCTGAAGGTTTTCATGAACTGAGACAGGGCTCCATCAGCTTACTGAGAAAGGTTGGAGCAGCAGCTGAAGGGGTCGTGGTAGAAGGTGGGTTTTACTAGCAGACCACTGTGACTGCATGGAACCTGGGTTCTCTCTCACTTGCATTGACTGATGAATCATATTTGTTAAAAACACGTGGAGTGGAACACATGCACCAGACACTGGCAAACCTGCTGTGTCAGAGTCAGCAGCTTGCAAACCTCAGATCCAAGTTCTGGCACTTACACTAAAAGAGTAAGCCCTTTCGATGGTAGCAGTAGTAGTCAATTGTCCTTTATGTGAATTACAGGTGCACTTACTTGGAGATCGACCTGGTCAGGGTCAGTCCTTCAGGGTTCAATTTCGCATGCCTTGTGGGGATGTGCAAAATCAAACGATCGAGGGTTGACAGTCAACCTCTGTACTCCTCATTTTCGTGAGGAGTAAGAGAGGTCATCAGAAGAGGTTTTCCTGTCAACCTCCTGCAGTGAGGATGGCCAGATACGTCAATCACAGATAAATCATGTGCAAGTGCCATAGCTGGAATGGCATATCTAGGATTGACTTTTAAGGTCTAGTGTAGACCTGCCCTTAGCCAGTGGATGGGGTCTGCAGCATGTTTGACAAATGTGTTTCGCAGGTTATCTCATACACGGCCAGGCTGGAGGTTTCATGCATCATGGAAGCGAGTAAACCACAGGTTAACAAATGAATTCTTGTGCCTCCAATCTGTCCTTTGGTGAAGAAAATTGTGATGAACATTCCACTTTTTATATTAATGGTTTCTACCTCTCACAAAGCTGCTGTGGCATTGAATGAACAATGCATCTCTCCTATGTCTTCAAAAGGCCTAGTCGTTTGAAACCATTCGTTCTTGGTGGCTGCGGTGTCAGCTGAAGCTAATACACTTAGCTGCACTTTTTATGTGTTACTTGTCATCTGGTTAGGAGTGTGATAAAAACAAGACCACAGATTTCTTCTGGGATTGCAACGGCATTTCTAATTCCTATGTTTGTCGGACGTCTCTGTCTGGCATTCCATTTTTAAAAAATGATAATTGAGCATATTAATCAGCCAAAGTCAAGGTCACTGAGCTATTGGATGCTCTTGCTAACATGAAGAAAAATGTGCATATAAAGAGTTTGTTACGGCATTCCTCCAAAAACATCATTCTGGGAAATGTTTGAATACTCAAAGCTGTAATACAGGATTACTGTATCACAAAACAGACCAGATCCTCAGTTGGTGTAAATCAGCAGATGCTGAAGTTTGTTTAGCTTAGTCACGTCAACCTAGCTAGCTAATATATTGACTCCAGCCAAATTGGAAATTTAATTTTCTATTGATTTTTCCCTCCAGTTTTAACTTTTAAGCTCCCTTACTAGCATGCAATTGCTAGGATATAAAGAAATGGGGCAAGAATAGCCAAAATGGTGGAGAGGAAGGTGTAAGGAGATGTTCATCCCCGACCCATCGTGCTGGAGAAGTGGGTCTGTCCCACGAAAGCTCATCACCGAATAAATTATTTTGTTAGTCTTTCAAGAGCTCCAGTTCTGCTGCTTTGTTTTGTTGGAGTACAGACTAACATGGCTACCTCTGTTACTATTCATCGTGCTGCTGTGAGAGGTGGTTTTAGTGTTTACACCCCTGGCCTAACGGGGGTGTCTAGTGCAATAAGTAAGATCATACCCAGATGGCAACGCCAACATCAACTGAGCAGATTCTGGCCGGCTTGGTCTCCTGTGATTCATTTTGCTGTTTCAGATCAAAGATTGGCATCAGGGAAATGCGAATCCCTTTCCTGGGCCTCTTCACTATGGAGACAGAGCACTGTTCCTGAGGAAGCCTTGGCGGGACCTACTGAGAAATGAAGATGTGAAACGTGATTGGATGATCACGTCATCTTTGTTGATGGATTTAATTAAAGTAAATCAATTGCTCATGCTAAGGCTGCCAATGGAAATTTATGGTAGCTGACCCCCAGGAGGTACACAGCATCTGGCAGGATTGATAACAGACCTTGCAATACACTTCGTGTTTTTAAGGATAAGTGTTTTCTCACAGAGACCACCAAGATCATTCCACACAGCTGTCTGATGGTGATGACAGGGCCATTATAAACTCAGGCCATGTTGGAGTCAGTAATGGAGAAGTGAAAAACTCAGGGCCCTGCCAAGACCATCCACTCCTGTCCACCCAATGATCCCTTTTGTAATCTTACCTGCATCCCAGAATTTATAAAGGTGGAGGAGAAACTTCCTTCCTCCTGCCATCTAGCCATGGAATATATTCAGCTGATGAAATGGTACAGGAGTGGTGAAACTGAGAGAAGGCTTGTATTTGAGGAGGTATTTAAACAAGTCAGTAGCTATGTGGTGTTCTACAGACACACAGTTGCTATCTATTGCTCATACATAGATGGGTGGTGGCTTTTTTAAAAGGGGTCTGAAAAAATGATTGATCCAGGAGCTTGTGATCTTGGTTCTGCTACTGATTCTGGTCTTAAGTCAACTCACTTATCCAACACAAACTGTGGCCTGAGTTACATCATGCCCTGCACATTTTATAACAATGGTATTAGTATGTGGGGTATGAGCTGAGGTGGAATTGGCCCAGTGTTTCAGAATAGCAATGCTTAATTGCCACACATGGTTGTTATGGCATATAAAAGCATGCACATTTCATAGAATTGGAAGCAACCTTGGGAGGTTGTCTAATCCACTTCCCTGCTGTCTTGGGGGAACCAAGCACCAGCCCTTTTTTATTTTGAATCTATTTTAGCACATATCCTTAAGTGACCCTTCAAGGAACAAACTCACAGCCTTCTGCTGAGCAGGCCAATGCTCAAACCACTGAGCTATCCCTCCCTCAATGGAGTCATAGAGGTAAAACCAAAATAGTGAGAAGAGCCATTTTTTTCAAACTAAGTGACAAAGTCAGTACTTTCAAGAGCTGCAGTGCATGCGAATACGAGACGGTCCTTAATAAATAAGGCAACCATGTGGCACCTTTGTTCCCAGGGGAAACAAAGGGGGTCGAGTGGGGTTGGAGCCTGGCTGGTTTGAACTGGAGCTGGGCAGCTGGAAAGGGTCTTAGTCTTTGGTCTGGAGAGGAACAAAGGAGGCAGGCCCCTGGGTTCAGGAACCTCCTTCTGGATTTCCTGCCCCCAGTATGGATTGGACTGATTGTTTCTGGCTGCTGTACTGACAAGTTTGTACCACGCTGTGTCCCCGTCAACTAATCAACCTTCTGTTCTATCGGCTGAGTGAGAGTCACTCCTGACTCTGGGTGGGGTGGAGGGCCTGGTGACCCCCACACTGTGTAACAGTTACCCACTGTCTGATATAAGCCAAAGTCACCTGTGTGCAGCTGGACAGCACAACATTGCACTCTGATCTATCTTCACTTCTTGTTTGGGCTCTGTAAGTGATAGCAGAGCCAGCCCTGCTTCAGATTCCCTGCAACTTGATGTCACGGCTGTTTCCTTTTCTTCCAGCCTTCCTAAATACCCCAGTGGTGTTTTCCAGGTGGAAACAATCAGCGATACCTATAAGGTTGCATCCAGGCTTCTAAAACAAAATGGAAACATGCTGCAGTAATAGCCAATGAGGTTCCGGACAGCCCCAGCTCAGATCCTCTAATAGGAGACGTCCCAGATGTATGTGTCACGAGAGAGGTAGGACTGCATTCCAGCAGGTAACTGCCATTTTCCCTGCCTCACCAGAATACGAATGCTTCACAGTTATACCTTCATCCTTAGACATAGTGTTTTTCATCTTCCCAGCCAAACAAATGCATTTGGAAGGTGTTTATAGGTCTTCCATGGCACAGAGGGATTTACATGGGAAAGAGAATTCCAAGCATGAAAGTGGTACAGATGGCACCTATGACAACAGTTAAATAAATCAATAACAGAAACGTCAGCCATAAGGGCTAGATTGTAACTGCAGTGCAGGGATTCAGCTTGGTGATTTTCACTGATCCCAACTGGAGCCATGCTGTAATATTCCTGTAGCTATACAGTGCAGTGTAGAGATAGGGAAAAAAATGTCCATCTGATGAGAGATTGAAGGGGTTGGCAGTGTTCTGTGTAGAGAGGAGACAAATAAGAAGTCATGTTACAGTTGTAAAGTACAATGAATGCTATGAACAAAAGGAAAATTAGATGCTCCGATAATGCAAGAACCAAGTAATGTGCACAGGAACAGCAAGGCACCACTTTTTAAACAGACAAGAGGAGCTCCTTTGTTTTACACAGCATGTAATTCATGCACAGAACTCATGGCCACAAATACAGTTGAAACCAAAGACGTCATCTCATTCAGTGCAGTGCTGGATGCTTGCAAGGGTTACGAGACATCCACAGTTACACTCACAGAATAATAGAATCATAGAATTCCAGGGCTGGAAGAAACCTCAAGAGGTCATCAAGTCTGACCGCCTGCTTAAAGCAGGATCATCCCCAACTAAATCATCCCAGCCAGGACTATGTCAAGCTGAGACATTAATAACTGCTAGGGATGGAGATTCCATCGCCTCTCTAGGTAACACATTCCAATGCTTCACCACCCTCCTAGTGAAATAGTTTTTCCTCATATCCAACCTACACCTCTCCCTCTTTAACTTCAGACCATTGCTCCTTGTTCTGCCATCTGTCACCATTGAGGACAGTCTCTCTCTATCCTCTTTAGAGCCCCCTTTCAGGAATGTTGAAGGCTGCTATCAAATTGCCCCTCAGTCTTCTCTTCTGCAGACTAAATAAACCCAAATCCCTCAGCCTTTCCTCACAGGTCTTGTGCTGCAGCCCCTTAATCATTTTTGTTGCCCTCCGCTGAACCTGCTCCAGCACATCCACATCCTTTCTATAATGGGGGCCCCAGAATTGGACACAATACTCCAGATGTGGCCACACCAGTGCCTAGCAGAGGGGAATAAAAACTTCTCTACATCTGCTGGAAATGCTTTTCCTACTGTACCCCAGTATGGCATTAGCCTTCTCAGCTACAAGGCACACTGTTGACTCATATCCAGCCCCTCATCCCCAGGTCCTTTTCTGCTGCACTGCTACTTAGCCAGTCAGTCCCCAGCCTGTAACAGTGATAGGGATTCTTCCGTCCCAAGTGCAGGACTCTGCACTTCTCCATGCTGAACCTCTTCAAATTTCTTTGGCCCAATCCTCCAATTTGTCTAGGTCACTCTGGACCCTATCCCTACCCTCCAGTGTATCTACCTGACCCCCTAGCTTAGTGTCATCTGCAAATTTGCTGAGGGTGCAATCCATCCCCTCATCCAGGACATTAATAAAGATGTTGAACAGTAGTGGCCCTAGAACCGATCCTTTGGTGCACTCCACTTGAAACCAACCACCAACCAGACATTGAGCATTGACCACTACCCATTGGGCCTGTCCATCAAGCCAGCTTTCTATTCATCTTGCAGTCCATGTATCCAATAAATATATATACATATATATATATATATATATATATAGGTAGTCTGTCATGTCCGATGATGATGTCTTGAGCTTGCACAGGCTCATTGGTTGTAGACTTGCATGAGGCTGAGGAGTCCAAGCTTTGAACGGCGTGGGCATTCACAATGGAGGCAAGGGAATTGTCCCAGCTCTGTCGGTGCGGCTGCTGCTGTTGGTTTCCCCCTCTCATGAGCATCAATGAGGTGTAAACGTCGCTGCTATTCAAAGTTGTCATACGCGTGTCGTATGAGAGGATGCCAGCCTGTTTGGTCTTTTGCATGCTGCTCTAGCTGATCTGGTTTTAAACCAGCATGAGCAATGTTGGCCTTCACGCAGTCTTTATACCTCTTGCAAGACCCACCTTGATCCCTTTTGCCCTGTGAGAGTTCACCATAGAGGAGCTGCTTAGAGATTCTTGACTCCTCCATTCGTATGATGTGCCTTGTCCAGCGAAGCTGGGCTTTCAGAATCATGACTTCAATGCTCGTGGTTTTTGCTCTGTCCAGGACTTCCAGGTTCGTAACTCTGTCTTGCCATCAAATGTGCAGTATTGACCTCAGGCTGCGTGTGTGGATGCGCTCCAGCAGTTTTATATGTTTTCTGTACAAGGTCCAGGTTTCACAGTCATACAGGAGACTGGTCAGGACTACAGCCTTGTACACTTTCAGTTCAGTGGACTGTTGGATATTGTGCTGATTCAACACTTGTGCTCTCAGACGTCCTAGTGCCCGGCTGGCCTGGCAGATTCTGGCATTGATTTATTTGTCAAGGGAGCCATCGTTGGCTATCACACTGCCAAGGTGCTTGAACTCCTCTACTGTTTTTAACTCTGTTCCTTCAGTAAAGATTGAAGCGGGGAGAGCAGCAGATCCTGGAGCAGGTTGAAACAGTACCTGGGTCTTTCCTAGACTGATGGTCAAACCAAAGAGGTGAGTGGCATCGGCAAACCTGTTGACGATGAGCTGGAGATTAGATTCCTTGTGTGCCATAAGTGCACAGTCGTCAGCAAAAAGGGCTTCATGGACCAGCTTCTCAAACATCTTGGTTTTAGCATTCAGACAACAAAGGTCGAAAAGTGACCCATCAAGTCTGTGTTTTATGTAGACTCCATGGTTCAGGTCCCTAACTGTGTGGCTGAGGACACGTGAAAAAAGGAGTTGAATAACACTGGGGCCAGCACGCACCCTTGCTTCACACCATTGGATAACTCAAATGGATCTGAGGACTCGTCATTTGAAAGAACAAAGCCAGTCATGTCATCATGGAACAGGTGTATGAGGTTAACGAATCTTTTCAGGCAGCCAAGTTTTGACAGGATAATCCACAGGGCTTCTCTGTTGATGGTGTCAAACACCTTGGTCAGGTCTATAAAGACAGTGTACAGATCCAAGTTCTGCTCTATGCACTTTTCCTGGACCTGACTAACAGCAAAGATCATGTCAATGGTGCTGAGGCCTGGGCAAAAACCACACTGTGCCTCTGGTAGGTTCTCCTCTGAGATGCTGGTGATCAGACTGTTGAGGATGACTCGAGCCAAGATCTTCCCAGCAGTAGAGAGAAGGGAGATGCCCCAGTAATTTCCACAGTCAGCTTTGTTGCCCTTGTTTTTGAAGAGTGAGATGATTGTGGCATCCTTAAAGTCTTTGGGCATGACTTCTTCCCAGATGCTGATCAAGATGTTGTGAAAGGCTTCAAGTGACACTGGTCCTGCCGCTTTGAAAATTTCAGCAAGGATACTGTCCATCCCAGGGGCTTTTCCAGAGCTGGTCTGGCTGATTGCCTTTTTGACCTCATCCATTGTAGGGGGCAGGTCAAGAATGTCTATTGTGGGTTTCTGAGGGATCTGATCTAGGGCCACAGGGTCAACAATGGCCAATCAATACTCTCTTACAGTATGGGCAAGAATGTTGTGGGAGACTGTTCCAAAAGCTTTGCTAAAGTCAAGGTATATCACATCCATTGACTCACCCTCGGTGAATCCATGTTGACTACTCTTGATCACTTTCCCCTCTTCCAAGTGCTCCAGAATGAATTCCTTGAGGATCCCTTCCATGATTTTTCTGGGGACTGAGGTAAGGTTGACTGGTCTATAGTTCTGTGGATTGTCCTTCTTTCCTTTTTTAAAGATGGGCACTATATTTGTCTTTTTCCAATTATCCAGGACCTCTGCCAATATCCACGAGTTTTCGAAGATAGAAGCCAAAGGCTCAGCAATGACATCTGCCAGTTCCCTAAGTACCATTGGGTGCATTAAATCCAGTATATATTTTTAGCAGGGATATAAAAAAAACAACCCTCACTGAGGAAGGAAGGGGCTGGGAATGGGGCTCTGGATGGGAGGGGCACAGGAGTAGTTGAGGAACACAGGGTTGGAGAGACTGGGATGCACTTACCTGCTTCTTCTGGACAAACATAGTTCTGCACCTCCTTCCTCCCCATCCAGGCACCACCCTCTGCTGCGCTGAATGGCTGGAATTCCAGCCAATCAGAGCAGCAGTATGACACCTCTGGACAGTTCTGGATGGAGGAACAGCAGCAAGCAGCAGTGGAGAGTGGAGCCGCTTCCTGCCCCCAACCTCTGGCTGAGCCCACAGTCTGGATCCAGCCCTGGCATGCCTGATCCAGCCCACGAGGTTCAGGGCTCCACATCTTGTGCCCTGCCATGGGCCAGATGTTGTAGAGGGGAGTCCCAAGCTTCGGGCCCAGATCCGAACAAGCAGACCTCAGGTTCCCCACCCGGTCAGGTAACAGACTGTGGTTAATAATAGGCTGATTATGCCTCAGGGGATTTCTTGCACCTTTCTCTGAAACATCAGGCATTAACCCTTGTCAGAGACAGGAGCCTGGGCGAAGACAGAACGCCGGTTTGATCCAGCCTGGCAGTTTCAACATTCCTATCCCTCACGGTACCACCGTGCTCCCACACGGCACTTCTCATCAGTAGATCTCAAACTGCTTTCCATTAGCCTCATTTATCAGACAAGGAAACAGACACAGGTTACCCAATGACTACCCCAGTTCACAGACAAGCCTAACGGCAGAACCAGGACTTGAAGCCAGTCTCCTGTGCGCTTGACCGGTGCTTCCTCCACAAGGCTGTGCTTTCCCTTCTCACCCACGATGTGCACGTCTTCTTCCACTGTGAAGAGGTTCATTTCATTAACGGTCGTAAAGTATTTGGAGCTCTTCAGTGGGAAGCTGTCTCTGAAGTGATATTGACAGACATTGTCATCACCATTTGTGGGAGTTATGTGCCTATTCTGGGCAACCAAGAATATACCCTCCAAAATGTCTTCTCTGTAGAAGGCCTCTCTGAGGTGTTGACAGGGCTATTTTCAGCGTGGTGGAAAAGGAATTCAATGAGCAACATCTGCTGTGAGTGTTGACAGGAATTATGAGGGTATTCTGTGTGCACTGGCAAAAACCCACCCCGAGGAGTGTGCCCTTTGTATTTTATTTCTTATTTTGGGGGGCAGGCTGGAAGGCAGCTCTATCCATTCATTGCACTTCTGTTTTTAAAGCTAGTGTAATATTTCTGTGTCAGAAGCTAATGTTTGGTCTGCATCACTCTCAGAAACAGCGAGGCACCCAAACCGAGTTCTACCCCACCGGCAAAGCACAAAACCACATGCCCACCAAAACAAGCTATTCACATACCTGAGCCAAAGCAGCCCCTTTGCCCCTGCTTTTTCCTGGGAGGGGAGGGGCGGTTGGGGAAAATCAAGCATTCGGGCTATGTCTGCATGAGGCAAAGTAAGTCGATTGCAGATATGCAATTTTAGCTACGGCAATTGCATCTCTATAATCAACGTATCTGTACTTGCTTACCTGGCTGTCCTTATTGAAGAAGGCTGAGGGGAGAGTTTCTCCCATCAACCTCCCTTACTTCTTGTGAAACTTAAGGAGTACAGGAGTCAGTTGTGACCCCTGAAAGGTCGATTTTGCATGTCCCTACCAGACACATTAAATCAAACACCAGAAGATCGATCCTAAGTGGTTCAGTCTTCTGGGTTAGTGCAGACCTAGCCTTAGAGGCAGCATGAACTCTGGTAAATGCATTCTACTGCCAGGAGGAGGTGGATACGGGCCATGGCATGCCCCTTTGATGCCTACTGGCAGGGACTGAGAAGCTCTCACACTCTCCCCTTTCCAAGGGAGCAGGAAAGTCACTGTCTCTGTTGTGGGGATAGAGCTGGAAGGGACTTCCAGAAGTCATCAAGTTCAGGCCCCTGCACTTACAACAGGATCTACCACCATCCCCGGCTGATTTTCTTTTTGAAATCTATTAGCCCCAGATCTCTAAATGGTCCCCTCAAGGACTGAGCACACAGCCCTGAGTTTAGCAGGTCTGTGCTCAGACCACTGAGCTAGCTCTGCCTTAATGCAAGCAGAACAGCTCAGGGAGCTTCCCCTGGTCACTATATTTAACTCCTGTGTCACTTGCTTGGGTGGGAAAGTCCAGTGTAAGGCTTACAGTCAAGGCCAGTGGGTGAAGTTTCCCCTGTGGGAAGCTATCTCCCATTCATACTCTTCTACGTCACCCTCACTCCACACCTCCCCCGTGTGGTCTGTTCACTGTACGTGTCCCTCCTCTCCTCTGTCCACCTCCCCTCTCAAGAGGCATTGTTGGGGGGCAGGGTGAGTGGGGAGGAGTGGGGGAGAGGTGTTGGGCTGTCTGGAGAGATGGGATGGAGGGTTGGGTTGGTGAGAAGCAGCCAGGCAGCGGTGAGCACAAAGGTTCCTGGGTGACTGAGGAGGTTGCATCTGCTATTTGTTTTCCATGTTCATCAAGAGTCTCCCTAGGGAGTCCAAGGGGCAAAGAAAGCTGAGTAGCAGATACCATCTCCTCAGCCACATAGGGAGTTGCATGGTGCATAATAAATAAGCAAAACCTTCCACTGCCAGCAGATAGGGGACAGGGTCGGGCCAGCCACAGGGTCTGCAGCGGCTGCTTCCTCTGGCCTGTTCTATCTCTCACGCATATGAATAGTTTCTACCCACTTTACATGACAGCTGCCAGCTTTCTAGCACCCCAAGTCTCGCTGCTGGCAACTAGCCCCATCACCAACTAAAACAGCTGACACAGGCATTAACCCCCAATGGCCTCCAGGCTGGAGTTGAACAGCAGGGGACAGCTCTTCCGCACCAGCCAGCAAAGGCTTGTGTATCAGAGCAGGGATCTCTGGCAGGCAGCCTCATGCTTTGCTCAGCTCTCTGAACGGTGCTGATACCACTGATGATTATTGCAGAGTTAGCCAGCATGGCTCATTAATTCACCCAGCACCTCTGGCAACAGCCATTGCTAAACAAACCCAGGGAGGAAGAACTTGATCTAATTAGACAACGGAGCCAAAAGATCTGACCACAACGTCTCTGGTTCCCTCTGAAACGCGTCACTGTGGTACTGGATGCTCCCTATTCAGCTTGTTTAGACAAGGAAGAACACACACATAGGCCTTCTAACAGCCATTTGAGCTCCAGGGCAGGACAGTCAATGGGCCTCATGCACGCACACGCCGTATCCGTGTGGATGTGGTCTGCCTCACATTTGGGTGGTGCTGAGCCTGTGAGCGAGTTTGAAGGCAATGGAAAAGATCTGGAAAAACAAAGGAACAAAGTTGAGAGTCTTGAAAATATGTGTATTTGACAGCATGTTGTACAGACGTGAGACATGGGTGATAACAAAAGATTCGAAGACAAGGGCATTGGCATTCGAGAGCAGTTGTTATAGAAAGAGCCTGAGAATAGGACGGATGCAGAAGGTCACCTACAAGGAATTATATAGGAAGATACAGATGAAAGAGAGACTACTGCAGAAAGTTATACAATGGAAGTTGCAGCTATTCAGACATATTTGCAGAATGAGCAATGAACGAAAACTCAAGACCCAGGTATTGGGCAGAATGGACAATTCAGATAGGAGAGGCAGACCCCACAGGGGATGAGTAGATGATATAGTAGATTGGTGTGGCACTAGTGTACAGAAACTAAGCCACTCCACACTGGACAGGGAAAGATGGAAGGAAACAGTGAGAGGCATTGAACACCAATGGGTGTTGCTGCTGCTGCTGAGGATGATGATGGGTCTGCGCCGGCTAAGACCCAGTGAGCTGTTGCCTGCACTACTGCGCATGCTCTTCCAGCACTGCCATGGCTTCCATGCACCTGCCTGATAGGGTTGCCAACTGTCCAACTGCACAGACTCAAAGACTCTTGGCCTGCCCCCTGCTCTGCCCTTCCCTGAGGCCAAGCCCCTGTTCCAGCCCTTTGCTGATGTCTTGCCCCTGTTCCGCCTCTTCCCTGCAGCCACCCCCTTGTCCCACCCCACCTCTGAGGTCACGCCTCCCACTCACTCAGTAGCTCTCCCACCATTGTTCACTCTGCCCTCCTCACTTTCACTAGGCTGGGCAGGGGGCTGCAGAGTGGCTGGCAGTGTTAGGTGTGGGCTCCAGAAAGGAGCTGGTGTGCTGGGTGCAGGCTTTAAGCCGGAGCACAGGGGTGCAGTGCAGGACAGGGGGCAGAGTTCAGCTGTGGCAGGGAGTTGGGGAGCTGAGGGAGCTCAGGGCTGGGATGCAGGAGGGTACTGAGGGATGTGGGCTCAGCTAGGGAGTCTGAATGCAGGAGGGAAGGGGCACCAACAGGAGGGACAAAGGAGGCAGCTGCTCTGGGACCTAGTGATTTAAAGGGCTTGGGGCCTCCCAGCCTCCACCATTGTTACCTCAGCAGCAGCAGCCAGAGCTGTAGGCCCTTTAAAATGCTGCTGGGGCCCTTAGTGACCTGCACCTCACTGCCCTGACAGCACTGAAAGGCTGGCTGGGGGAAGCTAGCCCCCAGCCCAGCCCCTTCTGCCCAAGACCCTGCCCCTTCTGGGGGCCTAGAGCAGGCTCCCCCCAGGGCCTGGCAAAGTCTTGTGTCAATCCTGGGGAAGGAGAGCCCAAAGTGGGCTCTGGGAGGGAGTTTGGGGGTGGGAGGTGCAGGCTCTGGGAGGGCATTTAGGTGCAAGCTCCAGACGGGGGCAAGAAGTTGGGGTAAAGGAGAGATCAGGGGGTTGGTACTTACCTTGGATGACTTCTGAAAATGACTAGCAAACCTCTCTGGCAGTGGCTCCCAGGTGGGAGGCCAGGGTGGTCTCAGCACATTGGTGCCAGCAGGCACTGCCCCCACAGCATCCATTGGCTGCAGTTCCTGGCCAGCGTTGTGAGAACTGTACACAAACCGGTGTATTTGAGTGTATTTTTATAGAAATATCTGTGATTACATTCTCTGCTTTACTAGTGTTTCGCTGGCTTCAGGATACATTTGAAAGCCTAACGACGAGGCAATGTGTACAGTAAAGTTTCAGAGTACGCGAACCCAGAGCACGTGACCCCCTCTTACGCGGCTGACCCCGATTCCTACAGTAAACCCTGGAAATATGTGATTTCCACTTGCATTTAACTCGCTCCCTGCCGGCCCTGGGTCAATCCCCCCAGCTCGGCATGGCCCCAGCTCAGCCCCCACCACCAGCTCCTGCTCAGCCTGTAGCACTTTAAAGACTAGCAATATTATCAATTAGGTGATGAGCTTTCATGGGACAGACCCACTTCTTCAGATCTGGAGAATCCTGATAGCTGATAAGTGAGAGAAAGAGAATTTAAATAAAATAGAAAAAAAAAAGAAAGAAAAAAACCTGACGAATCAGCTAGAAAGGGGAGAAGGAAGTGTGCTGTGGGGAGAAGGTAGTAGAGCTCTGTTGATTTCAATTTTCGCCAGCTGTGAACCTAGCTCTCTGCCCTGCTATAGTCAGATGAGGCCCTGCACTTTGTCATGATTTGGCTACACAGTAAGGATATGTCTGCTCAGCAGCCTTATTCTGAAATAAACTCTTCCAGAATGGCTATTCCAGACTAGATTATTTCGAACTAACGTTGCTAGAAACAGAACTACATTTTGCAATAGCATTTAGCTATTTCAATATATATAATCTCCACACATAGGCACATCTACACTTGCTCCCCACTTCTGGAAGGGACATGGTAATGGGAGACAGGAGAGATTCCAGAAGACTGGAAAAGGGCAAATGTAGGGCCCATCTATAAAAAGGGAAATAAGAATAACCCAGGAAACTACAGGCCAGTCAGTTTAACTTCAGTGCCAGGAAAGATAATGGAGCACTAACAGCAATGAAGGGTCCTGTGGCACTTTATAGACTAACAGAAAAGTTTTGAGCATGAGCTTTCGTGAGCACAGACTGAGTGCTCATGCTCAAAACTTTTCTGTTAGTCTATAAGGTGCCACAGGACCCTTCGTTGCTGTTACAGGTCCAGACTAACACGGCTACCCCTCCGATAATGGAGCAGGTAATTAAAGAAATCATCTGCAAGCACTTGGAAGGTGGTAAGGTAATAGGAAACAGCCAGCATGGATTTGTAAAGAATAAATCTTGTCAAACTAATCTGATAGCTTTCTTTGATAGGATGACGAGCCTTGTGGATAGGGGAGAAGCGGTAGATGTGGTCTACCTAGACTTTAGTAAAGCGTTTGATACGGTCTCTCATGATATTCTTATCAAAAAACTAGGCAAATACAATTTAGATGAGGTACAATTTAGATGAGGTGGGTGCATAACTGGCTGGATAACCGTACCCAGAGAGTAGTTCTTAATGGTTCTCAATCCTGCTGGAAAAGTATAACAAGTGGGGTTCCACAGGGGTCTGTGTTAGGACCGGTTCTGTTCAATGTCTTCATCAATGATTTAGATATTGGCATAGAAAGTACGCTTATTAAGTTTGCAGATGATACCAAGTTGGGAGGGGTTGCGACTACTTGGGAGGATAGGGTCATAATTCAAAATGATCTGAATAAATTGGAGAAATGGTCTGAGGTAAACAGGATGAAGTTTAATAAGGACAAATGCAAAGTGCTCCACTTAGGAAGGAACAATCAGTTTCACACATACAGAATGGGGAGAGACTGTCTAGGAATGACTACAGCAGAAAGGGATCTAGGGATTATAGTGGACCACAAGCTAAATATGAGTCAACAGTGTGATGCTGTTGCAAAAAAAGCAAACATGATTCTGGGATGCATTAACAGGTATGTTGTGAACAAAACAAGAGAAGTCATTCTTCCGCTCTACTCTGTGCTGGTTAGGCCTCAGCTGGAGTATTGTGTCTAGTTCTGGGCACCGCAGTTCAAAAAAGATGTGGAGGAACTAGAGAAGGTCCAGAGAAGAGCGACAAGAATGATTAAAGGTCTAGAGAATGTGACCTATGAAGAAAGGCTGAAAGAATTGGGCTTGTTTAGTTTGGAAAAGAGAAGATTGAGGGAAGACATGATAGCCATTTTCAGGTATCTAAAAGGGAGTCATAAGGAGGAAGAAGAACACTTGTTCTTCTTGGCCTCTGAGGATAGAACAAGAGGCAACGGGCTTAAACTGCAGCAAGGGAGGTTTAAGTTGGACATTAGGAAAAAGTTCTTAACTGTCAGGGCGGTCAAACAGTGGAATAAATTGCCAAGGGAGGTTGTGGAATCTCCATCGCTGGAGATATTTAAGAACAAGTTAGATAGATGTCTATCAGGGATGGTTTAGATAGTACTTGGTCCTGCCATTGGGGCAGGGGGCTGCACTCGATGGCCTCTCAAGGTCCCTTCCAGTCCTAGCGTTCTATGATTCTATGATAAGCGAAGCCCAATAGGCAAATCAGGTGCAGATTAAAATAGCTCATGCCTCATTTGCATATTCCCATGAAACTCGCTTCTGGAAGATCCCCTTCCAGAAGCCAAAGCTGCCGTGTAGACAGGGTTCCTTTGGAAGGAAACGGGCACTATTCCTTGTGAAACGAAATTTACCAATTTCGAAATAAGACGGCCGCCATCTTGAATTTATGTCAAAGTAGCATAGCAGTTGCATTGTGTAGGTGCTAGGTTAATTATTTCAAAATAACTTTTCTGTGTAGACCTACCCTAAGAGTCCAGTTGTGCCATCTATCCTCATGTTGCACGATACCTCGCTCCATGTCACTCACAATCAGCTTTACCATGCACAGAGTTGAGACTTTGCTTGTCAGGAGCAAGAGTGGCAAAAATAAGTCCTTAGCCATAAAATTTATCAACCATTTAATGATGCCTAGAGGACTGTGAATTATTGGTGTGATGTCCTTTCCCTTGAAATGTTGGCGTGCTCTATACACCCTCATCTTCATAACAAGCCTTACTTCTCTTGGTTTCTATGCAGGCCCAGGACAATAAAGTCACCCCAGCAATCGGCTCCCGCTCCCTTCAGTCTGCTCTGCCAGGTCCGGTTCTAACAGGCCACAAAGCAAAGCAAGAGAGCTCAGAATTTGGGGTTTTAGTTTGTTTCTTATTATGCATTTGAAAAAGGGCTGTTTATGCTGCATTTTAAGTTTGCTACACAACACGAGATGGGTGATTGGGCATCTGATCAGAGTAACTTTTGGATCCAAGTTGTGGTCTAGTCTGCAACATACTGTATAAACAAAGGAGAGGTGAAAGACGATTAAAAAAATGGGGTGAAATAGTGGGCAGATTCCAGGGTTTATTGTTTTCTGTCAGATGAAAACTCTCTGGATTCAGCTCAAATACAGCCTAACAAACTCAGCCTCTGCCCAGACTGCTTTCTGCTGGTGGCTGTGTTTTCCACACACAGCGAGAGCTATCTACATGTACTTTCAGGTCCCAGTATTGAAAGGTACAGTAGGCAGAAAACAAAATCAAAGCTGCATAGACCACCACCACTCCTCTTCAGCTGCAGTATCAATCAAAAGTACCCTACCTATTTGTCTAGCTCACAGGTTAAACACAGTTAAATAACTAAATTACTGCTACAGGGAGATGTTGATGACAAGAAACTTAACCATTTGCATACTCAGAGCCGGTCCTAGGGGCAGGTGAGCCAGGCTGTCAGCTGGGATGCCAATTCAAGGGGCTGCCAAAATGGACCAGCCCGTGTGAGGCCGGAGCCAGTGGGTGCAGCTTGGGGACAGGGTAGGGGCAGGGCCTCAGCTGAGTCGCTTGGCCATCGGGGCTATCAGTGGCCGGGGGTGCATCACGGCCCAGCGGAAGGGTGCAGAAGCTGGGAGGGCGCACCCGCACCCACCTGTCCACTGTCTGCCCAGTAGCCCCCATTTGCCCAGGGCTGCCAGTTAGTGAGGGCCAGCCCTGTGCATATTAGCTCCAGCTGCAATTGTAAAATCCCTCAAATTTCCTGCGGGGCCACACTGAATCCTGGCGTAAGATGGCAAAAGGTCACATAGTTTCTTACTGTCATTCAACTGTAGAGTTTTCAGCTCACCAATGTAATTAGCACCAGTCCTGTTTGGCTGTTCTGAACAATGCACACTCTTTTTACAGATAAGGTGAGCTTTCGTGGGACAGACCCACTTAAGAAGTGGGTCTGTCCCACGAAAGCTCACCTAATAAACTATTTTGCTAGTCTTTAAAGTGCTACTTGACTGCTTTTTGTTTTGATAGTGTATAGACTAGCACGGCTTCCTCTCTGTTTCTTTTTACAAATGTTCCTTCTCATATGAGAGGTTGCAAGACTAGTTACAGGGCACAACGGTGACATTTCAGAATTACAAATTCCTTCAACACACAATTCATGCTTATACATCCATGTCGTCATGTCACATGGCTCTTTCCAAACATTCAGTACATGATACAATTCTACAGCTTCTGGTAGCAGCACCCCTTGGTTACAGCAGTCAGAGTGAGTAACAAGAACAAACCCATTGCAATTGTACATTCACATTGCTCTTTGGTAGACCACAACCTTTGTGTCACATCCTTGAGACTCTGGTATTTTGCAGCTAAATGGCTGAGGCCTTTCTTTGCACCATCAAGTTCTAATTTTCTCTCTTGCCCCCTGGGGTGGAAATCTGATCTTTCTGGCTGTGCCCTCCCTTCTTTTTACACAGTAAGTCAAACCACATATAAAATACTGAGGCTATGTTTATACAAGACATAGAAAATTGACTGAACATATGCAATTCTAGCTACACCAATTGCGGAGCTGAAATTTACATATCTCTGCTCCACTAACGTCTGTCTTCACAGAGGAAGGCTGATTGTGAGAGTTTCTTCCTGAAATGTCCCTTACTCTGCGCATCTCACAAGGAATACAGGTGTCAGCTGCCACCCCTCGGAGCTTGATTTTGCATGTCCAAACTGGACCGTGCATCCAAACTAGAGCGGGTCAGTCATTCAGGGTAGTGTAAATGTAGCCTTAGAAATGCTGCAAATACATGGTATATGCAGATTTTTTTAGCTTAGACTCTGCCTTCAGCTGCATGTGATGCTCCCACTGAATGCAATGAAAATCTTGGTTGTGTAACTGGAGACTCCAGGAAATCTGATCTTGTTGGTGACGATGTGCCCACCTATTCTGGGTCCCGTGGGTGCACGTGGGGGTTGATACAGCGAGGGGACTCGGGTGGCCCGGGACCGACTACCCCACCTCTATAGCAGCCTTATATAGCGTAGCAGCAATGTGTGATTCAGTGTATCTACTTTAAAACCTGGGTTTCCACAGTATTATGAGTACCAGGAACAATAACACTCCGATTGTGAACACCGCAATGCCCTGTGGCTGTTCTAAGTCCCAACAATTCTCTGTACAGCCCCAGCTAGTCCAGCTAGTGGTATTTACCGATAGTGACTGATTCATTTATTTGTAACTACAACTACTTAACACTTGTCTTATATATATTTATTTATTTGGCATAGGCTAAACACTAGGTTACATATAGCTGTATATAATTACATGTGATTTACCAATAACATCCAATGCTCCCACTTCTTACCAACAACTACGTTACAGCGGCCCTTCAAGTCAGAGATGCGGCTTGGCTGGGACCTTTCGTGGTGGTGACGTCCGGGTGATCAGGCCGGGGTCTGCTGTCTGGACTGGAAGTTGCTAGCCTCCGCCTTGTGTCCAGGAGCCCACACCCTTTTCCCTGCTAAATCACCTTTTATACTGTTTCTTAACTGGGGGTTCAATACCTGGCCAATTAAAGCGTTTGTTACCTAATTTGGGCTTTCTATCCTCCCGGCCTGTCAGAACACGTTACAAGATTTCCTCTGTCCTTGGTCATTTTCTGAACCTCCCCCCCGGGACCCTCTGATGTTGCACAACCAGGATGTTCTCTTTGGGGGGCTTCCAGCTACTTGCCCCAGCTGTTCTCTTTGGGGATTTACTATCTATTTGTCAGGATGTTTTCTTTGGGGACTCTCCAACTACTTGTCAGCTTTCTGATTTCTTTCTCCTGGCCTGGCTTCAGGCCACCCCGCCGTTGTATGATAGCGATCCAGGACGGAGTGTATGGTCATTCTGCCTTGCGAGTGAGGCCCGGCCACAAGGTGCTCGTGCTCCCACAGTTGGGTTTGTGTTTTCCTGTGGGGGAGAAGGAATGGGAAAAACTTATTGTCGAGCTGGGGAAGAAAAGGGGCTTTCTAAAACCATTGTCAAACACTCCCCAAATAAAACCAGAGTAAGAACGATATAGTCACAGAAAGGAAAGTATTCTTAAAGGCACAGTGCCACAATTATCAGGCCAGCCATTTGCTCTCCTCTTTTCATTGTGCCTGTTTGCAAAATCCTGACTGAATGCGGCGGTGCCGCTGCCACTCACAGCTGCTCTTTCTTCACAAGGGAGCCATGCTGCACGCCCATCCTGACTTTGTTGCTAGAGCACTTGAAACCATCAACCAAGATGCCTTGTTGACTGGCTGATAAAGTCTTGCAGGAGTGGGCAAGCAAGGCCTTTCAGCGGGGATGTCTCTTCCTCTGCAAAAGCTTCCCCGAAAGCGGTGATGAGAACTCACTCCCCCACAACAGGCACTCGCACGCATGGGTTTCTGCCAGAATCCCTCCTTGCTCTGTTTGACGCAGAGTGCAGGTGGCCCGGAGCAGAAGGGAGATGTCTAGGCCAATGTTATCACTAGCACATGGATGGTACCCTGCTCTACAGCTCCTTCCCATCAAACCCCTACAGGAAGCAGCCTCATTCAACACTGGCCCACCCCATGCTCAGAATGGGGCAGGCGTCTTGTGGGAAAAGCAGTATCTCATCAGATGACTGAAGAGTGTATCATAGCACAGCCACACTCATCATCATCAATAACCGTGGGCTCAGAGCCCATTGGTGTCTGATGCGTCTCTCACTATTTCCTTCCATCTTTCCCTGTCCAGTGCAGAGTGGCTTAGTTTCTGTAGACTAGCTCCACACCAATCTACTACATCATCTACCCATCCTCTGTGGGGTCTGCCTCTCCTATTCGAACCGTCCATTATGCCGAATACCAGGGTCTTGATTTTTTGTTCATCGTTCATTCTGCAAATATGTCCAAAGAGTTGTAGCTTCCATTTTATAACCTTCTGCAGCAGGTTCTCTTTGGCTGTATCTTCCTATATAATTCCTCATTGGCGACCTTCTGCATCCATCCTATTCTCAGACTCTTTCTATAACAACTCCTTTCGAACGCCAATGTTCTTCTTTTCGAATCCTTCGTTACCACCCACATCTCACATTTAGGGGGCCGATTAAGATTGCACTAGCCACCTGATTTCTGGCATTACTAACCTGTGAGTGCGTAGCAGCGGGGCTGACAGCCACGGCGGGCCCCAGGGCTAGGTGGGAGAGGGGCCCGGCTCCACACCCCCGGAAGGGGCAGAGCCCAGGACAGACAGCCGTTAGTGCTGTTCAGACCAGGGTGCTGCCCTCCCGCCCAGAGCCAGGCAGAGCAGCAGAGCCGCACTGCTGCAGTGTTTCGAAGGGTCCTGGAGCTCAGGACACCGCTGCTGCCAAAGTAGCAGTGACAGGTGCTGGCACTTCAGGCCCCGTTGAAACCCCGGAGCCCTGTTCACCTGCCTCTTTGCCTCCCCTGTCAATGTGCCTGGTTCTTCATTTTACAGCCTTCGCTTTCTCTGCTCATCGGGTGAATGTGATATACATACAATGTGCAGACGGAGCGTGTCCGGCGGCTGGAACAGATCTGGAGACAGGAAACGTAACTTTCATTTCTCACTCTGCCACTACCTTTCTTAACCCCAGAACAGCCACACTGGGTCAGACCAAAGGTCCGTCTAGTGAGCTCAGCATCCTCTCTTCCAACAGTGACCAACGCCAGATGCTCCAGAGCGAGTGAACAGAACAGGTAATCGTCAAGTGATCCCTCTCCTGTCATCCATTTCCAGCCTTCAACGCAGGCGAGGGACGCCGTTCCTACCCATCCTGGCTCACAGCCACTGATGGACCTATCCTCCGTGAATTTATTCAGTTCTTTTCTGAACCTTTTTTAAGTCCTGGTCTTCACAACAACTTCTGTGGGCAAGGCCTATGCAACAGGTCTGTAAAGCAGGAAGGGTACTCTCCTGTTCTGGCACAGTATGTAGATCCTGAGTGTAGTTCTGCAAGAACCCCACCATAGCTGCCAAAGGATTGTATAGTTTAACTGAGGGAGTACAGAGTTACTTATAAAGTGTTCATGGATCATTCTGGATAAGGGGCATGATATACCAGGCAAAACACTCTGAAGAGCCTTCTTTCTCTTGGGTGCATTGTCTTGCTCCATTGCAGTTGGTCACTTCCTGTTTCTCAGCATTGATCTGGAGTAAGCAACATACTTAAGAACATAAGAACAGGCATACGGGGTCAGACCATAGGCCCATCAAGCCCAGTATCCCGTCTTCCAACAGTGGCGAATGTCAAGTGCCCTAGAGGGAGTGAACAGAACAGGTAATCCTCAAGTGATCAACTTCCTGTCACCCATTTCCAACCTCTGGCAAACAGAGAATAGGGACACCCTCCATGCCCATCCTGGCTCATAGCCATTGATGGATCTATCCCCCATGAATTTATCTCGTTCTTTTTTAAACTTTACTATAGTCTTGGCCTTCACAACATCCTCCGGTGATACTATTTTAATACCCTTAATACTATTTTGTGTATTTTCTGTGACAGACGTGGAGTTTTGCATGACATGAAAGTTAGGCTGACACAGGCAAAAGTTGTCATGAAAATTGACAATAAAGATAAAAATGCCCAAAGCCTGGAGATTATTAATTATCTGGTCAAGTCAGACAGGACCCTCCCTGTATGACTTCATAGAGTGTCCATCAGCTCCAGCAAACAGAACATGTTATGAGATTTAATAGGAGAGTAGCTGCAGAAAACCTAATTGTGTCTAAAATGCAATTAAATGCTTTTTAGAGACAATTTGTCCTGCTGCAGAGTTCACAGTAAAAGCTTACAGCATGCAAAAGTCAAACGGGAAGAAGAAAATAAATGTAACCTCTGATCACAGCAAACGTTAGGACAAGGAGCTGAACCTGGCACATGGCATTATCAGGTTGGGAGTGAGCACCGTACAGGACCTTAGACAATTTCCATGTTGCCAGTTCATGTCGGCTCTGGTTTTAGGAGTAAGTGAAAGTTTTTCCGGTGGTGGGCCATTTGCTGGCCTCATTTAGCTGAACTGGTGGCCCCACTCCTAGTGGGAAAATGCATTCAGATGAGATTCTCAATTGAGGAAAGGGAACCCCATAAACTCAGCTGCTCTCCAACTTCTCATTCTGCCTAACCCTGAGGGGGCCCACTGTGTTCTTCATTTCTAGGTCTTCCCTTTCCATCCGCTGTCTTCAGTGAGAGCTTTCCCCCATATCTGAGGTACTCACTGCACACTGGACAACTTCCAGCTCCCCTCCAAGAGGACAAGGAGACTTGTTCCCACTGTCTCACTTTGGTGACAGCCTCACATCTGAACACAAAGTCACTCAGTGTGGCACACTCAGACAGACAGGCCCTAAGGTTGGAAGAACCACCATGATCCCCTGATCTGACCTCCTGCCCTTTGCAGGCCACAGGAGCTCACCTACCCACTGAGGCAGAAGGCCTGTAACTTCTATCTGTGTCACTGAAGCCTTCAATTCATGATTTAAAGATTTCAAGGGATGGAGAACCCACTGTTCATTCCAGTTCAAACTAGCTCATGACCCCAGCCCCACTCTGCTAAGGCAGGCCAAACCCTTGTGGTCTCTACCACTCTGAGCAGGGGAAGGTTCCTGCCCAGCCTCAGATATGGACACCAGTTAGACCCTAGTAACAGAGAGGAAGCCGTGCTAGTCTATACACTATCAAAACAAAAAGCAGTCAAGTAGCACTTTAAAGACTAGCAAAATGGTTTATTAGCTGAGCTTTCGTGGACAGACCCACTTCTTCAGACCATAGCCAGACCAGAACAGACTCAATATTTAAGGCACAGAGAACCAAAAATAGTAAGCAAGGAGGACAAATCAGAAAAAGATAATCAAGGTGAGCAAATCAGAGAGTGGAGGGGTAGGGGGGAAGGTCAAGAATTAGACTGAGCCAAGTATGCAGACGAGCCCCTATAGTGACTCAGAAAGTTCCCATCACGATTTAAACCATGTGTTAATGTGCCAAATTTGAATATAAAAGCCAGCTCGGCTGTTTCCCTTTCCAGAACGGTGCGATAATTCTTCTCCAGTAACACACATACCTTTAGGTCATTGACAGAATGCCCCATTCCATTAAAATGTTGACTAACTGGTTTGTGGATCTGGAGTGTTTTGATGTCTGTTTTGTGCCCATTGACCCTTTGTCTAAGGAAGTTTGAAGTCTGTCCAATATACAAAGCATCTGAGCATTGTTGGCACATGATGGCATTTATGATGTTAGTAGAGGAGCATGAGAAAGTGCCCGTGATTCTGTGAGTAACCTGGTTAGATCCAGTCATGGTATTTCCGGAGAAGATATGTGGACAAAGCTGGCAGGGGGCTTTGTTGCAGGGAAAGGTTCCAGGACTGGTATTCCTGGGGTATAGACTGTGGTTGTTAGGGAGGATCCTCATAAGGTTGGGAGGTTGTCTATAGGAGAGAACAGGCATGTCACTCAGGGCCTTCTGGAGTGTGGCATCCTGATTAAGGATAGGTTGTAGGTCTTTAATAATTCGTTGCAGTGGTCTGAGTTGGGGGCTGTAGGTGATGACCAGTGGTGTTCTGTTCTTGGCTTTTTTGGGCCAATCTTGGAGTAGCTGGTCTCTGGGTATGCGTCTGGCTCTGTCGATTTGTTTTTGTACTTCTCCTGGTGGGTAATTCAGGTTTACGAATATTTGGTAAAGTTCTTGTAGTTTTTGATCTCTGTCAGTTGGATCAGAGCAAATGCGATTGTACCTAAGAGCTTGACTATATACAATGGATCTAGTCACGTGTGCAGGATGGAAACTAGAAGGATGTAGGTAAGTATAGCGATCAGTAGGTTTTCGGTACAGTGTGGTACTGATCAGGCCATCCTTGATTAGTAAGACCCTGTGCATGAAGGTAGGTCCCACCAGCCAGACACCTGCTGTACCTCTGATCCCCATGCCCCACTTAGTGTCCCATCTCTAGCAATCTTTCCAGGCATGTAACTGTTGTCTGTTGTTTCCAGCCCAAGAGCACGACTGGGACCAGCAATGGGGAATTGGGTTTAATGTGAACACACATGAGCCGTGTCTACACGTGCACACTACTTCGAAGTAGCGGCACTAACTTCGAAATAGCGCCCGTCACGGCTACACGTGTTGGGCGCTATTTCGATGTTAACATCGATGTTAGGTGGCGAGACGTCGAAGCCGCTAACCCCATGAGGGGATGGGAATAGCGCCCTACTTCGAAGTTGAATATCGAAGTAGGGCATGTGTAGCCGATCCGCGTCCTGCAACATCGAAATAGCGGGGTCCGCCATGGCAGCCATCAGCTGAGGGGTTGAGAGACGCTCTCTCTCCAGCCCCTGCGGGGCTCTATGGTCACCGTGTGCAGCAGCCCTTAGCACAGGGCTTCTGGCTGCTGCTGCGGCAGCTGGGGATCCATGCTGCATGCACAGGGTCTGCAACCGGTTGTCGGCTCTGTGGATCTTGTGTAGTTTAGTGCAAGTGTGTCTGGGAGGGGCCCTTTAAGGGAGCGGCTGGCTGTTGAGTCCGCCCTGTGACCCTGTCTGCAGCTGTGCCTGGCACCCTTATTTCGATGTGTGCTACTTTGGCATGTAGACATTCCCTCGCAGTGCCTATTTCGATGTGGTGCTGCGCAACGTCGATGTTGAACGTTGACGTTGCCAGCCCTGGAGGACGTGTAGACGTTATTCATCGAAATAGCCTATTTCGATGTCACTACATCGAAATAAGCTACTTCGATGTAGGCTTCACGTGTAGACGTAGCCATGCTGAGGCCTTATGTGAGCAGTTTGCACCTGGGACTGGGTGGCCTAGTGCCTAGGCCCCCTGGCCAGGGCCTTTTGGGTGGGTCTTCAGCCCCACCCAAGAGTCTGTGGGTTAAGTTTGGGGTGTAGCCCCAAAAATCTAGTTCCCCCTTTGGCAGGAGAGGGGTTCTGGGCAGGGCTCCCCACTCACCTCAGCTCCTAGGGGAGGGTCCTGGGCTGTGCCTTCCAGCAGCTGACCAGGTGGCAGCTCTGGCTTGGGGCCTGCTGCCTCAGAGCCAACTCCTGCCTCTTGGCTGGTCAGCCCCCAACTGGGCTGGCTTCCTTCCTTTTATACCCGTCCAGGCCTGACACTGGCTGCAGGTGAACCAGGGTGGGGCTGATTGGACCAACAGGCCTTGTTTAACCCCTGCCTTGCCTGGCCTTCCTCTCACACACCTACACCCTAATATAGAACTGAGAGAGCAGCTATGACTTAGGTCCGTGTGGGCATTCTCAGACTGAACTCTGACCCAGTGAGTAATCACGTAAGTAACATAGACAGGGCTGGTGCCATCTGTCAGTGACAACGTGGATGAAATTATTCTTGGATAAATCTGCTAACCTGAAAATGTCTCCATAATATGAGAAGTTGGTAAAGCATATGGATTTAAACATCACATAAGTATTAACCACCATTACTGAGGAGACCCTGTAGGCCCAAGAGGAACAATGAGAAATGCCTTTTGACCTCGATTTAAGTATTTATATGTGGCTTGAGTAGCTTAACTTGAAGCACCTACAGATTTGAAGCTTTTGGTGAATCTGCTCTATATTTGAGAGAGTTTGTGCACCTGTGCGTCTATTCATCCGTGAGTCCATTTGCTCAAGAACTCCTCCTAAATGGTATGAGCCAGGACCATCCAATCTGTTATGCTACTTCCTGCTCCTCAGAACTTAGAGGGAAGTCAGGGTTTGGTTGTACCAGGACAATGGGCTGTGCCTGGAATGAGGCTGTTTCTCACCAGATGGAAAGGGGGGGGTCTGATAACAGGGACAGCGATACTCCAGACTGACCACAGGGGGGCAGCAAGCAAGCGGCACACCTGCCACCCCAGGCTGGCCCTGGGGACCAATGGCAGTGCTGGAGCAGCCAACTCCCACCTCCCCCAGGCAGCATTAAACCCCCTTCCCTGATCGCCTGATCCCACACCCCCGCCTTGACTCCTGCAGCCCCACCCCACCCCACCCCACTGCCAGTCCCTGTGCTGAAGGACTCAAGCAATACCAGGTAAATCTTCTTGCATTTCATAAAGTATAACAAGTTATAAATACTAATTAAAACACAGTAGGGCTGAAAGTAGTGAGGGCATAAATCCAATTGTCTGGTAATTAACCCAAAACTAGATAACTAGTACAGGAACAATAATTGCTTTTACATAATTGGAATTTAATTGATATTCAAAAACTGCTTCATTTAATCTCAATTTTTGGCTTATTTGAGGCATTTAATTGAAAGCATCCCCATCAATTCTTGTCACCTGCAATATACTATCTCACATGATAATTGCGAGAGGAGAATTAGATAAATGCTCATTTCTCTTAAATCTAATCACTGCAGATGACATTGCTTGAACAGGGTACAAAGCAGTTTAATTAAGCAGTTTAATTAAGGAAGAAGCTATCTGAATTAAGATACAGGCCCACCATGTCTTCAAAAAATAAAATAAAATAAAATAAAAAAAACCCATGATCTGAAACTTTGGCCTGAAAATTAACTTTACACTCTGCAATTCAAGGTCCCTGTGTCTGGATTGAAATATAAAGCTCATTGGAAACCAAGAAAGAAACACTTTCTCAGGTTATTTTTGTTTTTTCAGTACTGATCCCATAGCACTGGGGAAATGGAACATTATCATTGAAACTACAGTGTTCCAGGGCATTGACTTCATTACCCATAGATTAAAACCCATCTTCCTAGGCCATGTCAGAACTTCCACCTTCCATTGCAATTCACTGTACATCAGAGTGAGAGGCCCATTGATTGAGATTACTTTTAATCCAAACAAAATATACCAAGTAATGCAAAATAATCAAATAAAGCCCAGGATTTTGTACCAGTTTAGAGCTATGCTTGGCACAGTACCTGAATCACTCTATTCTAGGTGTGGTACTATGGAATATTTCTATTAATGACTTGATGATGGAGCAGCGAGCATGCTTGTAAAATTTGCAAATGACTTTAAGTGGTGCAGGGTTGCAAGCACACTTCTTACCATTCATTTTAGAGTCATGTATGAAATCTTAGCACAGTCTCCAAAAAAGCTGTGTGGAAAAAGTAGCTTCTGCTTAACTTAGATGTGCAAGCTATGTAATTAACGTAGCTGGAGTTGCTTATCTTAATCTGACCTTCCACTTTTGTGTAGACCTGCCCAAAGTGTGCCATCTCACATTTAAATTTTCCTTTTGCACTAGCAAGGCAATGAGCAGAGAATACGTATTACGCCTGATCTTTAAAAGTATCTCTCCCTGTCTCCATTTCCTTTCCTCTCAGTGTAATGGAAAGAGCTTTCTGGGATGTACTAGCACCAATGTTATATGCAAGTCACAGGAAGTAATTCTTCTGCTATATTCCATGCTGATTAGGCCTCAACTGGAGTATTGTATCCAGTTCTAGGTGCCACATTTGAGCAAATGTGGACAAAGTGGAAAAAGTCCAGCAAACAGCAACAAAAATGACTAAAGGTATAGAAAACCAGGCCTAGGAGGAAAATTAAAACATTTATGTTAGTTCAGTCTGGAGAAGAAGAGACTGAGGGGGAACTCTATATCAATTTTTAAGTACAAAAAAGATTGTTACAAGAGGGAGGAAAAAATTGTTCTAGTTAACCTCAGAGTCAAGATGAGTGGAGAGTGTAATTCTACACAATGTCTAAGGAACATGTTCCAAATTGGAACAAAACCAAATGTTGAAATCCTCCACAAAACTGTTATGTGTCTTCACACAGACCTAGAATTTATCAGGAAAAATAACTAAAACTACAAAAGAAAAGCAAAAAAGAACACCGGCATCTACACAGCTGCATCCACGCTAGCAAGTTATTTCAGAAAATCTGGCCCTTTTCTGAAAGGACACGCAAAGTGTCTACACACAAAATGTGCTATTTTGATCCAAAATCAAAAACGCGGCTCTTCTTCCAGAGAGCGGGGTGGCAGAGCCAAGAATCAGGCTGCTGCCCCTGAGAGAAGAGGCTCTCAGCTGCTCACTACTCATAGGAGACAGGAAACTGACCAGAGCTGCTGCACTGGTCAGTTTCCTGGCTTCCCCCAGTTGCCTGAAATTTGACTCACATTGCCCAAGAAGGCAACCTCCAGGTAAACCAGGAATCTATTGTACCTGGAAGTCCATATAGCACAGAGCGACATCTAGTGACTGATTGATATGCTGCATGTAAATCATCACCACAACCAGGCTCACAAATCTTATGTATTATTGTTTCTTATTGGTACTGCAGTAGCGTGGGGTTCAGGATCCCATGGGGCACAGGACTTTACAAATAGAACAAAAAGATCATGTACCACACAGTTTAAAAGCCAAGTACAATATTTATAATCATGTAGATTCAAACTTTGCAGCTGGACCTTACCAATGTCATATACTGGACCAAAATTGGTCAGCCTGAGCACTTCTGAGCTTTCTGGGGCATTAAGATTTGGTTCCAAATGTGAATTTTGTAACTCAGGCCCACATGTAATAAAAAATGTCATTGGACTAAATAATTCCTTTCCATTCTTTTTATAGTCTTCCATAAAATCTTGGCACAGCCTCCAAAAAACTGTGTGAGAAAGTACCTTCTGCTTAACTTAGATGTGTGGGCTTACCCTGATGGTGCTCAATTCCTTCTCCCCAAACACAGACATCACAAAGAAAATACTGGCCAAATAATCACAAATGGGTATCCAAACAGGGTGTCCACACTTCTTCCGAGGCATCGTCAAGGGCTGACTACACCTGTCATAACAAGGCTGCACAGATCATTTAGAAGGAAGGGCAAATACGAGCCAATTGTCAAAGGTATTTTCAAGCCAGCCAGAAGCCCACGCCTAAGCAATTGGAATTTTATTTTCTGTTATGTGGCATTTAGAAAACAAGGAGCTGTAACTGGCACCATTGAGAAGTGCAGGATGCTTATTACAGCAGGGAAATCCCTCTGCTGCTTGCAAATGGAAGGAGGAAAGGCAAGAGGAGTGGAGATAAGCACTCGATTATTTCCTTGGCTTGAACTAAACTACACAGCTGGGTTGACTGAACATATTCCTGCAGAGCAAGTGGGTGCATCTTGCTTTCAGACATGGGACAGATTTACCTCTGCACCTCAGACTCCAGCAGTGCAGTGAGGCCCAGCCCATGAATTTATTTTGTGATGTGAACCAGCTTCCCATGAACAGCACCAGATTCTCCTGAACTGCCACCAAGAGCCTCTCAAAAGTGGCAAATGGTCTGTCTCCTCTCCACCACAGATGAAGGAGGAGTCAAAGAATTTAAACCATCAGTGGGGACAAAAAGGAGAAAGAAACAATGGGAGTTCCAAGTTTAGGGTCAAAATAAGAGAACCAGAAGGGGGCATGGAAAAAAGTACTCCGGCCCACACCCACTGCTCTGAGGAGTCAGTGGAACTCCTCTCAGACAAGGGACCAGAGAAAGAGCCTAGTGTTACAAAGAACACACCTGCCCAGAATGATGGCCCTGGAGAACAAGGTCCATGCTGCAGAGTGGCCCAGAAAACTTTCCCTGACAATACACCACAAAACAATTTTAAAAAGCATTGTTCTTTCCAAATAAAATGGACTTTGTGTCATTTTGAAAATAACATTACAAATCCAAAATTTTTCATAGATGTACACATTATTCCAAAACCCACTTTTCACCTACAATAGCTTTTCAGAAACAAACATTCAGCTAGCCTAATAATAATGTTTCTCTTATCCTGCCCTTGGAATTTCCTGTCTGTGTCAACTGCAAATCTATTGCTTACTCTGTGTTTGCATAGTGCCTGACACTGTGGGGCCCGGTGTTCAGACTGGGCCTCTGGAAGCTACTATAATCCCAATAATAATGTCCAGTCCATAGAAGGATTCTCAAGCTGCAACTAACAAATAGTAATCAAGAGAGTGGTGGGTGAGGCAATAGCTTTTATTGGACCAATTTCTGTTTGTGACAGGGATAAGCTTTCAAGCTTCTCTCGCCATCAGAAGTTGGTCCAAAACAAAATATGGCCTCATCTACCTTGCCTCTCTAGTAGCCTGGGACAGACATAGCTACAACTACACTGCATAAAAAAATAACTTGGCACCAACTTAAATGGCTACTTTGTGATTAAGACATTTATCTAGTTGACATGAAGCACAGCCTGAAGAGACAGCACGTGACTTTGGGTCACTGCTGAAGTGAAGCAACGGCTGTCCTTACTCATATGCAGAATACACAGCTGTGTAGGGCTCCTGAAAATCTGGGGCAGCAGTGGGTCTTAAAGTCCACCCACCCACTTCTTCCTATCCCTGGTCTGTGTCTCTGCTTCCTCTGGAGAGGAGCTAATATCAGAGAGCTAGCCATGTTAGTCTGTATCTTTGAGAACAACAAGAAGTCCAGTGGGACCTTATAGACTAACAGATATTTTGGCGCGTAAGCCTTTGTGGGCAAAGACCCATTTCATCAGATGCATGAGTGAGGCAGGGATTTCAGAGAGGTATGTAAAGAGTGGGGTCCCAGTAAAAGGGAGGGCCAGAGCTGACCAGGTCTATTCAGTCAGGGTGGAAAAGGCCCATATTATAGTAATATGTATGAAGAGAGATAAAAACAGGTCAGCTAAGACAGGGAGGTTATAGCCCATTGTCAGTCTAACGTGGAGATGTTAACACCTGGGGCAGAGAAGCTGCTTTTGTAAGGTGTGAGCCACTCCCAGTCTCTGTTTAATCCTTGGTTAATGGAGTCAAATTTGCAGCTCAGAGATTTCTCTCTCCATTTGATTTTTGAAATTTCTTTGTTTCAGGACTGCCACCCTTAAATCTGCTACTGAGTGTCCAGGGAGATCGAAGTGCTTTCCCACAAGCTTCTGTACGTTACCGTTCCTGATGTCTGATTTATGTCCATTTATCCTTTTATGTAGAGACTGTCCAGTTTGGCCAATGTACATTGCAGTGGAGCATTGCTGGCACATGATCATCATCATCATCATCATCAATAACCGTGGGCAGCGCCCGTGGGTGTCCAATGCGCCTCTCACTATTTCCTTCCATCTTTCCCTATCCAGTGCAGAGTGGCTCAGTTTCTGTAGTCTAGCTCTGCACCAATCTACTACATCATCTACCCATTCTCTGTGGGGTCTGCCTCTCCTGTTCGAACCATCCATTATGTCGAATATCAGGGTCTTGATTTTTCACTCGTCATTCATTCTGCAAATACGCCCGAATAGTTGCAGCTTCTGTTTTATAACCTTCTGCAGCAGGTTCTCTTTCGGCTGTATCTTCCTATATAATTCCTCATTGGTGACCTTCTGCGTCCATCATATTCTCAGAATCTTCCTATAACAACTCCTTTCGAACGCCAATATTCTTCTTTTCGAATCTTTTGTAATCACCCATGTCTCACATCCGTACAACATGTTGCTGAATACACACGTTTTCAAGATGCCCAGCTTTGTTCTTAAGCTAATTGCTTTGCTTTTCCAGATCTTATCCATCGCCTTCAAACTCGCTCTTGCTTTTGCTATTCTAGTCACTATTTCCTTCTTACAGTCTAGATCATACATTATGTTGCTCCCCAGATATGTGAACTTTTCTACATTTTCTAGTTCAATACCATCCACACTGATCTTCCTTCCTATTTCCTTATCTCCAAATATCATTGTTTTTGTTTTATCGATGTTCGTAATCAGTCTGTACCGCTTCCCTCCTTTAACACCTGTGCTGTTTTTGCTAGCTTCTCCTCATCTTCCTCAATGATAACTATATCATCCGCGAACCTCAAGTTGTTAATTCTTTTCCTGTGCACAGATAGCCCTTTTACCTCTTCCTTGATCTTGTCCATTGCTCTGGTAAAGAAGTCCCTGATGGTATGGTTGATGTTTGGTCCTGTGATGATATCACTGGTGTAGATATGCGAGCAGAGTTGGCAGTGAGGTTTGTTGCAGGGATTGGTTCCAGGCTTAGCGTTACTGTTTTGTGATCTATAGTCGCTGGTCAGGATTTGGTTAAGGCTGGCAGGCTGTCTGTAGGCGAGGACAGGCCTGCCTCCCAAGGTCTGTGAGAGTGAAGGATCATTGTTCAGGATGGGTTGCAGATCACTGATGATGTGTTGGAGAGGCCTTAGGTGGGGGCTGTATGTGATGGTCAGTGGTGTTAACTTAAAAGGGGGAAAAAACCTGCCAGAGCTATTAGCAGAACACTGAACCTGTGAAAGAGCCATTCCAGTGGTAACAGAGCCATTTAACAGCCATGTGCCAATCCCAGGTATATACTATCAGTTTCTGATTTTATCATGGTAATAAATTCAGGTCTGTAGTTTAAAATCTGTTTTAAAAGATTTCACTAGTGTGTTGCTAAAGATTATAAAATCACCTCTTTAAAAAAATTATCTCCCTCCCACCCGGCCCAAGCTGCCTTCATGCATAGAGCAACCAGTTTAACAGTATTGTATAAGGCCCCATAATCCAAAGGAAGGCCATGAGTGACACAGCCTTGAAGCCGGGACAACAGTGAAATACTGCCACTATTCCTGTGAACCATGCAGTGTCCGCCATGCATGGTAGGGTGGGGAAAGGTGTGTCTGTGTGAGATGGGCATATTTTATTTTTGCCTAGTTCTTTGAACTTCTACAGCACTCTTTATCCAGGGTTCTCAAAGAACTTTACAAACCCTTACAGTGTCTCTGGGAAAGATGAGTGAGCTGCCCAAGGTTATTCAGCAAGTTTTTGGCAGAGCCAAGGAGCAAAAGTTGACTCCAGGACATGGTCTCTCGGCTCTGAGGATTTACAGAAAAATTTACCCCATTGCAGAGAGCCAGCAAGGCCTGTGCCACTCAGACCAGAGGTCTGTGGAAGGTGGGACTGTTGAGCAGGAGGCTGCTGTAGGGAATGGGATATATCAGCAACAAACATGGGTAGCTGGCCATGCTGCCTCCGCAAATCAGGCTGGTGCATTTTTGGGGCCTGACCATCTGCCCCCTTGAGAGTAAGCAGGGGCACAACCTATGCCTTACTCTGCACAAGTAAATGCTCCAAGTCACAACCTAGCCGCATATGACCTATTTAAGGGAAAAACAGTATCCGCAACTGCACTCAGTTTCAGGATATGGTCTTAAAGGGGCTGAAATGAGAGTTTAGGGACATCGTCCAAAGGTGAAATCATCACAAGCAACTCCTGCATCAGCAGGTCTTGAGCAATCGTCTGCAGCACTGTGAGACTGTAGTTATAAAGGGAGGATGGGCAAGTGGTTAGGGCTCTGTCCTGTGTGTGGGAGCCAGGTTCAATCCTTTGTAGTCTTCTTCCATCATTTAGCTGCTCTGTGCTTCAGTTACAGCTCTGTAAAATGGACGTAACAGCAAATCTGTGCTACGGAGGGATGCTGCGAGAATAGATCAAGGACCGTGAAGTGTGCACGGGGGCGCATATAGGTGCTATGGAGCATGAGCAGGCATTATACTAGGATACTGGTACATGAAACTGAAAAACAGCATGTTGCATTCACGCTGCAATATTTTTACTCTATCACTTTGACTTGCTTTATGGTTGCCATAGGATGCAAACTCAGAAAAAATTGATTGATTTTGTGTAGCTTGTTCACAAAGTTGGTTTTACAAATTTTTACAGAATGTGCATAAAGTAAAAAGGGACCTGACAGATTTTGGCTTGCCTCAGTCACTGTTGGGATGTATTTAAAACTGTGTTGCTATTATTTCAATAATTACATTTTAACTGAAATAAGAATAGGAACAACAATGATAATTATTGTACATATAGATGACAAAATGTGATCTATAAAACAACTATTTTTCATGTTTGGATTTAATATAAGTAAAAGTAGTAGGCATCCTTCAGTCTGCATAGACTATAGATCGTGCCCTTTATAGTTTCAATTGAGGGCTTCATTTACAGTGTCTACTGTGACTGTGAAGACCCACACGAGAGTGACAGTCCTTGTTGCATCTCTTGCAGATGTGGTAGGTGTCTGGCAAGTCCTTATTGTGCCTTCTGTGTGCTTGCTTCTCCTCTGCTAGCTGTCTGATCCTCATCTCGCCCTTTTGAAGGCCCTTGTGTAATCCCTGCCTCCATCTGCCTAGGTCATCTGCTAGTTCTTCCCAGTTGTCCAGCTTGATGTCTACCTCTCTGAGGTCTCTCTTGCAGACATCTTTGTAGCACAACTGGGGAGGTCTTTTGCCAGAGGCTAGTTCACCATACAGGATGTCTTTTGGAATCCTTCCATCATTCATCCTGTGGACGTGGCCAAGCCAGCGGAGCCGACGCTATGTGAGGAGGGTGTGCATGGTTGGGATTCCAGCTTGCTCGAGGACGGCGGTGTTGGTCACTCTGTCCTTCCATGACATTCCAAGGATGCGCCTGAGGCAGCGCAAGTGGAAGATGTTCAGCCTCTTTTCCTGGCGAGCATACAGGGTCCAAGTCCCGCTGCCATAAAGGACAGTGCTGAGGATGCAGGCTCTGTAGACTTGCATTTTGGTGTGAGTGTACAGCTTGTTGTTATTCCACACTCTCTTGCTGAGTCTGGACAGAGTTGTGGCCGCTTTTCCGATCCTCCTATTTAGCTCAGTGTCCAACGACAGGGTGTCAGTGATGGTGGACCCGAGGTAAACGAACTCGTGGACGACCTCTAACATATAGTTGTCAATGCTGATTGATGGGGATTCAGCAACATCCTGACCGAGTACGTTTGTCTTCTTTTGGCTGATGGTAAGCCCAAAGTCCTTGCATGCTTTGGAGAACTGATCCAGCAGTTTTTGAAGCTGGTCTTCTGCGTGAGACACTACAGCAGCATCATCTGAGAACAGCATGTCTCTGATGAGGACTTCCCGCACCTTAGACTTAGCTTTCAATATACACAACTAGCTTCAGCCCTTTGCCACTAGAGGGCAGGCAAGGCGTATCCAACCCAATCATATTGTATTCACTGCAAAGAGAACTTTGCCTTTCCAAGAGGTGGGAATCACACAGCTGCCAAAATGCTGTTGTTTACATTTTATTTCAGGATATACAATGACTTTCTCAGCCTGATTCCTGAGCCTTTCACTAACCTCCCATGTTGTGTAATACACTGGCCATTTTATTTTATTTATGAATTCTTCACATTTTTCATGGGTAACAGAAACACTGTTTCTCTCTTTATGTCACACAGTGTCCGAAAATTGCACGTGAAGCTTAAAAGACTTTTCTACAGTGCATGGATTCAGAACCCATTTTTGTAGTGAGTGGTCAGTGCAGATTATTTATTGTGCAAGAGGCTCAACCAGGGTAAATCTATGGGGATCCATTGGACCTGTACCATTTTACGCTAGCTACAGAAGGTGTGGCGGCATCTGGGAGGGAATGGAAATTAAATCATCATGCCTTAAATGCTGTCTCAGGCCAGGTCTACGCTAGACGTTAAAGTTGATTGTAGATAAGCAATTCTAGCTGCAGCAATTGCATAGCTAGAAGTGACTTATCTATAATCGACTTAGCTGGCTGTCCTCACATAGGGAGGTCGACAGGAGAAACGGTCTCTTACTCCTTGCATGATTGAGGAGTAGAAGGGTCAACTGCTGACCCCAGATAGGTCGATTTCACACCTCCCTACTAGGTTGATCTTCCATGTAGTGAAGGCATATCTTCAATTGACCTCCAGGCCCCAATGGAAGTTAGTGATGTAAAGTACTACAACAGAACCTGTTCCTGCAGCCCTGGTGATATCACTGCATTCAGTAGGCCTTGTGTGAGAAAGGATTACTTGCCTGGGTATGTACGGCATGTCTGGGTAGGATTTGCAAAACAAGAAGTAAATCATCTTGCACTGATGCTTTCTGGGAAAATCACAGGCAAAACTGATACCGTAGCTGAAGGAAACAACAGCATGGAACCATTCAAATGGCTGTTCATCTTTGCTCTGTGCTGGACCAATCTGTGTGTGTCTCTCTCTCTGGCGTATCATCTCTGATTCTTCCAGCCACGCCCCCTCCTGCCCCAGTGTAGCCAGGGGCTAGGGGAAATATGAATTATGATGCAAGTTATCAGCTATACATTAGAATCATAGCAACAATCAACTCTGACTGGTTTGAATTCTAGATTGGAGAGCTACTATCTAGCAGACACTATAGTTCATAAACAAAAGCAACCAGATTCATTGTTTTCCCTAATCAGGCGTTTCCCCAAATGCCTTTGCATTAGAATGCTACAAAAAATGTCTCTATGAACATCCGTTAGAATTCCTAATGGCACCCCCACTGGCTCTGCTCAGACCCTTTTGGTGTCTATTGTCTAAAAATGTTCCAGCCGACGAGTTTACTGGAAGGAATGTTCATGGGGGTGGAAAAAAGAAGGGGGATATTTGGGAGTTTTCTTAACTGATGAACATCAGTGTGCACACCAAAAAATAGAGTCTAAGAGTGACACTCATCCAATCAGGGAACAGAAGATTATCAGGTGACCCGCATACCCAATCACTACTGGTCTACAAGCTATCCTGGTTGCGAGCACTATAGGCCCTGTTGACTGGAGCTCAGTGACTCACCAACACTAGCTCTCCACCCATGGGATTTGTGGGTGTGGAATATTTGCAGAACTGAGCTGCAGAAGAGGGCTCCAGACCTTGATCTGCTGACAAAGACCCCTCTGCTCATGCAGAGCTCCAAAGACCTGCAGATCTTGCAGGTGTGGAATGTCTTTTCAAGACCAGTCGTCTAAGTGTGTGGCCATACATGGCCTAATGCACTGAGGCTATGGTCTTTGATGCCACTGGTAAGGCTGATCAAGAACTTTTTGACCAAGTTTCATAAATTGAAACCAAAACTTTGAAAAAACAGAGCCAGACCTCTCCTCTCACCTCCCATCTCAATGCCTTCCAGACTAGTCTGGTCACCGGAGCACTCCCCAAGAGGAGACCCACATCCAATTCCCTTTTCTACCTGGTCGTCTGTGCCTAAGATACATCCTGTGAAACAGTCCATCTAGGAAACCTGCCCCCAAGAGGAGAATGGGGAACTGGAACATTCTTAATTACAATTCCAACGTGGCATCAATGTGGCATTTCTGAATCAACATTTTCTAGGAAAAAAAAATCTGACCATCTATAAATGAAACTCAGATCAAGATCATGAAACCTGCAGGGGTAAGAGTCAGAGTGTTCTCAGCAGCTGGCCCACAATGGCATCTCATTTCCTCAAGAGATTGGCTTGCTCATTAATCAGGCTGCTTTGGGAATGTTTGTTGTAGTTGAGTAGGTCCCAGGCCACTAAAGTGGTAATATCTTTCATCAGACCGAACTGGAATGAAATGTGAGGCTCATCCTGTCACCATAAGCTTTCCTGCAATAAAATCCCCTGCCCACTACAGTAACTAGGGCAACAGCTGATGGTAGGGGAAGGGAGGTCAGACGGGATGAAGCATCAAAACACTTTGCCAAGGAGAGGCCAGAGGTCAATATCAATCCCGTTTATGTTTTTTTATGACTTTGTGCAATTTTTGTCAGGTTCTTGGCACAATAGCAAGGAGTGAGGTATAAATGCTGAGACAGGTAAAGCCCAGGGCTCCTTTCTGCTCAGTCGATAAAGCTAGGGCTACCCTAGACCTGAAAGTTGATCCTAGATACACAATTTAACTACAACAATTGTGTAGCTGGAATCAGTGTATCTAGGATCAATTTATCAGGCTGTTTTCACAGAGGGAGGTCAATGGGAGAAACTCTCACATCAACCTCCCTTAATCCTTGTGATAATGAGGGGTACAGGGGGTGACTATTGAGCCCTGATAGTTTGATTTTGCATATCCCCACTAGATGTGCAAAATTGAACCCTGGAAGATCGACCCCGACCAGGTCGATCTGCCAGTAAGTATAGACATATCCTAAGACTTGGTATTTTGGGTCTAGCAGACTCTGGAGCAAAATGTTCTTCAACTTGTTTGCAATCACCTGATGCACAGAATCATTTGTTATTTCAGTTGACGATAATGAGGTGAGAAGTATTTGCAACAAATCCCACATCGGTCTTGCCTGGTCTGGAGTTTCATGACAAACCCAAAACTTATTGGTCATAAGGATCACTGTTTCACACACTTTTCAAACAAACTTGGGTTCTGTGTCATGGAAACGTCTAGGCTAATCCAGGCCCTACCTCAAGACAGGATTGATTTACTGATTCTTTAATTATCTCTGTGAAGACCCAATGCAGAAATGCACAGAAAGTATGGGCAAAATTCTAGCCACAGCCTGCACAGAGGCAGGTACTCAAGAATCACAGCCAACAGGGTGAGTATAGAATGGTCGGCTTAGCCCTGATGCTCAGCACCCCACAGAGGACAGCAGAGCTTCCATGATTTCTTGTGATTTTAACTTGGTGACATTTCATCCTGACCCTGTAGTCCTCACCCGTTCAAAACTCCTGCTGACATCAGTGGGAGTTTGAGGTGCACAAGGAATTCGTGTTTTATGAAGGCCCTTTCGAAACAAAAAATATCTGGGGGCGCTAAATGCTGCTGTCAAAAACCTGGGCTCACCTTTCACTTGTCCATATAATATGGTGGTTGGTGCATTGCCCCCACCCCCTTCCTCACAGCATTAGAGTCCATACTCATGATGGCCTTACCTCTGCAGATTTGCCCTCATCTTATCTCCCATTATGTTGCCCCATTTTCCTCTGTACCAACAAGGACGCCAGCCTCAGTGTCCTGTTTGTCAACTTCTCCCATGATCCCCTTTGTGTTTCCTGCCATGCCATATCACGCTGGGAACCCTTCTGCTCTGTTGTACAAAGGCCTTCCCTGACTCCCCATACAAATTCCTCGCTCAGACTGCTTCTACACTCGCCCCTCCCGTTGGAGGTGGCACAGTAATGCAGCAATACAAAGCAGGCTAATGAAGCACTAGATCGTATTTATAGACCGTTGATGTGGGACCCTTGTTTTGAAGCTGCTCACATCTACACAGTCAATCTGCAATTCGAAGTCCGCACTTCGAAATTCGCGTGGCTGCCAATATGCTAATGAAGCACTGAATATGCACATTAGTGCCTCATTAGCTTGCTTGCCTCATTACCATGCGACCTCTGATGGGAGGGGGCACATGTGGAAGCAGACGCAGATCAGACCCACTTTTGCAATGAGATCTGAGCATCATTCATTACCTAAAGTGCAAAAAATGCTGTCACACCAGAATCACAGCGTTTTAGGTGTTGATGTAAGATGTGATAGATGCAGTTGTAGAAAGATGAGAGAGAAAATTACACACCTCTGCACTTTGCACTGGTGTGAGTGACTTCACCAGGTCAAAGGTAAATTCGGACCCAAAGGCTCAACTCTGCCCTAAGTTTCAAAGTTGCATGCCCCATTTAATGTCAGCAGCTGAGGGTAGAATGGAGCCATTAAGAGTTCAAGTTCTTCACGGCAAAAGGGATACGCTATAATAAGAGCATAGGAAACAAAACAGAATCATAATTTAGGAGCTTTGTTTAGTCTGGGGAAATCTCATTTATAATCGCAGATGGGCATCCTGTTGACGTGACATAATCTATTTTAAAATCAATGTGGTCACATGACTGATTACGAATCTTTTATGGCTGATTTAAAGCTGCCCGTTTATCTGCACACGCCTGGTTTCCTTTTTGACTGTAGCTTCAAGGAAGTGCACCAACTCTGTGACTGAGAGAACGATGCTTACGTTGGTAATTCTGGGTGTCATTCAGGGGTCACTAGTTTTGGTCTTCACTTACAAATGAGGCTGACATAGCTATGGCAGTCAGGGGTGCAGATTTTCCACACCCCTCAGCTCTGTTGATCTAACTCCGGGGTACAAACAGCTGTGTTGACTGATGAGAACTTCCATCAACCTATTTGCTGGCATTCCAAAGGGTGGTGTCCCCTCAGTTGTCATAGGCTGAAACTGCATGCTGGGGTTATGGCAGCATAGCTGGTGACGTTGCTCTCCTGACATTGTCTGCCTTGTGTGGACATTCCATGGTCCCACTGTTATGGAATATCGTCCCTTCCAGATGTTCTCAGGGATAGGGTTTTCCTTTGGGAAAAGTTCCATTATTACTAACTCTGTTCCTGCTCCTACTGAAGTCCTTAGCAATGCCCCTATTTAACGAGTGCTGTGGGATCAGGCCTGACATTACCATTTCAGAAAAGTTATTCTTCATTACATAAGAACGGCCACGTGGCTGATGTCCCCCCCTTGGAATTCTCTCACCAGTCACCCCAGAGGTCCATCCAGCCCAGTGTCAAGTCTTCTGATAGTGGCCAATGCCAGATGCCCCACGGGGGAGTGATCACAACAGTCAATCATTAAGTGTTCCCTCCACGTCTCCCATTTCCAGTCTCTGACAAACTGAGGCCAGGGACACCATTCCTACCCACCCTGGCTAATAGCCACGGATGGGCCTGTCCCCCATGAATGTATCTAGATCTTTGAAATATTGGTTTGCATCTCCACCTTACACCAGTGGTGGCTGGGGAGAGAATTCCAAGGGCGGGGGAGAGGGGATACCAGCCATTTGCCCCCCTCATCCCACAGCTCCCCTGGCCCCTCTGCTCCCTGCCTGTGCTCCACTCTGGCCCCTTCCCCGCCGCCTCTGCCCCTGGCCTTCCCCACACTTGCTCTGCCCCTCCCGCTCCTTGTTCTGTCCCTCCCTGCTTCTTCCTCTGCAAGCACTGCGCCACTTCCACTGAGTTTGAACCTTGTCCCTTCCTGCCCCTGGAGTGGTGCCGCCCAAGGGCAGCATGAGCTGGTCCAGCTCGCGCTGCCATCAGGCCAGGTCCCTCTGGGGGAGGGGGCATGACCACGCCCACGCTCCCTGGAAGCAGCACAGTGCTGACAGTGAGTGGGGGCATCGCGTGCTGGAGGTGCCTGTGTCACCTGTGCACCCTCACGCCTCACCCCTGCATTGCATTGCCACAGAGCCTCCCATCCCCAGACCCCAAACCACGCTACAGATGTAGCAAAGTTATGACTCTTAGCCCATGTGGTTGCTAAAGGTACATAAGGACCGGTTCACCCGCCACAGGATTGCAGCCACCCTGCCAGGAGCATTTAGATAAGCTAGCGGTAATGGAGTTTAGCTGGAGCACTGGCAGGAACACCCCTTTTCTTGCTGCAACAACAGGGGAGACTAATGATTGTCAGTCCGCCAGGAGCACCGAGCCGCTCATCACACTCGTTCTTCACTCATTCAGAAGAGAAGCACCTGCTCCCAATAAGGAGCATCACTTCCATTCTATTCTTTTCTCTCTGCCCTGCTCCACCTACGGAATAGCTGAGCACAGGGCATTGTCTGTCAAGCAACGTTTGTTCCCACAGCCTCGGGGGAGAAGGGAGAACTGTGGCGCTCTTGTTTTGGATGTTATATATTTGCACACATGATGCTGTATGTTTATGACAGAGACGGCCGGTCAATCTGGCATGCCTCCCAATGGGAGCCAAAGGTACTGAAGTGCGTGATGACCCTCACTTCCTGTGGGAATTCATTCCAGTTTTGGAACGTCTCCCAAGAAAGTGCTGTCTCCTGCACAGAGGAATGTTCTTTGCAGATTGCACACTCCTCTGTCTAACCTTGCTTAGTTTCCATGAGCCGATAGAACTGCAGGACAGGGTGGTGTGGCTGCAAATCAATAGCAGGATTCAGAAACCAGCAACATGTAAATCAAAGCATATCTTTTACATTAGCCAGAAATCTGCTCCGTGTAGAACCACGCAGCCTGGATGCTCATATCACACACTTTTAAAACTATCCCCGCTAAAGTACGGAGTTGTTCATACCCATATAAGTGAGATCAAAATCTGACTCGATATTCCTCTTAGAAACCAATGTACACTCCCCCATTCCAACCTTACAATGCATTATCTTATATATCAATAGCTGGAGACTAGAGGCCACAACTTCAAAGACACCATTGCATGATTTACAGCAGCTGAGAACCCAGACCAAAGGGCCCAATGTTGCTCTCACTTATAAATCCACTGCAGGCAATTGAACTACTTTTGATTTACCCTGCGTAACAGACAGCATCATGTAGCTCAAAGTACCTGAAAATGAATGTAATGTGCACCAGGCACACATCTGTAAGACGGAGATTATGTAGGTACCATCCAAACCTGCAAAGGGGATTTCTGGTGGTATTCACAGAATGTTGCAATGTGTCAATACAGGAGGGGTGTTATTAACAGCTGAGAAACTCCCGGAAATAAACCAAGGTTAAGCGAGTGAAATGGAAAATAGAAAGAGCAGAGGGCACACATTTTAAATCTATTACTGAGGTGGACATTTGCAAGCTTATGGGAGCTAGGGAATAGCAGAGCTGATGATGACTGCTGAGCAATGAATTCAAGGGCCAGTCTATTGGGAGTATTTTTTTTCTTAGTGACTTAAACTTCTGTCTGAGTTCTCAGCGTTTTCAGTCAGCTGGCATGTAGCAGAGCTGCAACTTCCCTGAGGAAGCCCTTCCTCAACTTTCACTGGAGGGCTGTGGGGAGAGCCTGGGAGAGGAACACTGCAAGCGGACGTCAAGCCTCCTCAGTCAGCCACACAGCAGGTATGTACAGTGGTGAGTTAAACTTGGGTGGTGCTGCCGTGGGAAGCTGAGCCAAACGTTTCTCTGACTGCAGGAGAAAGTGGGGATCAGGAACTTGGAGCTGCAGCCTTTTAAAAATATTACACCACAGAGGATGAAGAGAATGTTTAAATGAATCTGGTCTGTGTTTATGAATGGGCTGAATAACTGATTATATGTACTGCACCGTGGGCACATTTCACACGGTCATACAGCGGGGAAGCCTATGACAGTGGCTTGGCTCATTTAAGTGAAGGAGGCACTGGTAAGTTTTGCAAGCAAACTATTGTGAAGTTTTCTCTGTGAATATTGGAAGGAAACTTGCTAAACTCTGCAGGACCAGAGCAGCATGTTGGTACAGTGTTTGGCGCAATGTGGGTGCTACTTCAATGTAGATACATATACTAGTACTATCGGAAATCTCCTCGCTTATAGTATTGGTCGGAGCACTGGGAAATAAGCCAGCAGTCGTGAGTATCTTAGCTGTTCTGCTGACTCACTACCCAGCCTTGGGCGATTCATTTAAGACCCTTGTAAGCGGAGGACAGCAGTATTTAATTTACCTGTAACCACTGCTATGAAAATACAACCTTTAAACTTCCCACAGTGGAAACCACACATGAGATGCCTTTCTGAGAATAGAGGAAAATGGAGTGCTTCAGAGCCACTGTAGGATGAAAGGCTGGATATGAGTAAACAGTGTGCTCTTGTAGCCAAGAAGGTTAATGGCAGATTAGGGTGCATTAGGAGAAGCATTTCAAGCAGATCTAGAGAAGTGGTAGTTCCCATCTATTCGGGACTGGTGAGCCACATCTGGAATATTGTGTCCAGTTTTGGGCTCCCCAGTATAAAAAGGGTGTGGATGTGCTGGAGCAGGTCCAGCGGTGGGAAACAAAAATGATTAAGGGCTGAAGCACATGACTTATGAGGAGAGGCTGAGGGATTGGGGCTTGTTTAGTTTAGAGATGAGAAGACTGAGGGGTGACTTACTAGAATCCTTCAACTTCCTGAAGGGGAGCGCTAAAGAGGGTGGTGAGAAACTGTTCTCAGGGGTGTCAGACAGCAGAAAAAGAAGCAATGGTCTGAAGTTACAGAAGGAGAGGTGTAGGTTGGGTATTAGGAAAAACTATTTCAGCAGGAGGGTGGTGAAGCACTGGAATGCGTTGCCTACAGAAGTTGTGGAATCTTCATCCCTAGAGGTTTTTAAGCCCTGGCTTGAGAAGGTCCTGTCTGGGATGACTTGCTTGAAGCAGGGGCCTGGACTAGATAACCTCCTGAGGTCTCTTCCAGCCCTATGAGTCTATGATTCTAGGTTAGTGCAGGTTTATTCTCCTCAGGAAGTTATGCTTCTTGATTAATATTTGCACCCTTTTAATCCCTTGCCAGTATAGGTGCTGGGAGTAAACGTGCTGTAGTTGTTGTCATGCTCTCTGGCTTGAAATGCTTTCTCTCACATACAGGATTTACAATGGCTCTCAGCATCCCCACTGTACAAACTGCTGCACACCCAGGCATGCCAGGATTATGGAAATGTCTAGCTATAAAAAATGAGGAAAATACTCTTCCAAGTGTAGGTGTAGCCACATTGGCCTGAGAGTCTGAGAGAGAGAAGGTGGGTGAGGTAAAGTTGCTAAAATAAAAAGATATTACCTCCCCTAACTTCTCTCTCAAAGAAAATAGTGTGAGAGCCAACCACTGCAGCATCATTCATAAAAATGTGTCAGTAAGGTCCAGGTTAAATCAAACAAGGAAACTCTTCTTTTAAAATTGAAAAAGGGTTTTCAAGTATTGTAATATGATGAAATCACTCTCTTATTGACTTACCCCATTTGGTTGGTTTTCTAAACAGGGGGTTATGGCTTAGTGAGTGGCCTTTTACCTGGAGAATGACACATTATTCAAAAGAGGGTTACTGGACAAGGTCCCAGCCAGTCAGAGGCATCTTAAATTAAATTTCTTGTCTCATTTTCTCTCCTCTCAGATTATAGAACACATACCTCTGCCTGAATTCTTTTTTAAACATTGAATTCACTTGGAATAATAAACATATATTAATAATAAGCACCGAGATAGGTCAAAGATCCACAAACTATGTAACATCTGTCTCAAATGATACGCATATAGAGAGTATGTTCCTAATTATATTTCTCCTGATTAGCACCACTCAGTCAAATGCTGTGTTCAGCAGTGGAGATACTCTGAGCAGTAGAAGGCCCCTCTTCTGAAGACCTCACATTCTCAATAGACAAAACAGACACAGTGAGGGGGATAGGAGATAACAAAACTTTTTTTCCTTCAGGGTGAGGAGGTTACTTAGGAAGGAATGACTAAAAGAGAAGAAAAAGGAAGAGGCTGAAGGGGCCAGAAGAGGATAAATGGGTGGGGCGTGTGCCATGGGAGATCAGTCTAGTGCAGGGGCAGAGAACAGGTCTAATAGGTCTGTGTTCTCACCCTACTCCTGGCCTTGGAGAATCATTTCTTAGCAAACACAGGTTTGTTAGTGCTCTAGAGTGGTGGTTCCCAACCTGTTCAGTAACATGACACACTTCAGTGAGACCAGCAATTCCACGGTTTTCAGCTTGTTTCCAGCTGAATCGATTGCTCATAAACATTGGCCCTCCCTGACAGCCTACTGCAGCTAGGATGCGGCATTTAAACGGGGTCCCACCTCCAACAGGGTCCTACCCTCCCTCCCTACGCTGCCACAGCAGGAAGCAGGCAGCCATGCTGCTTGTGACCCCTTGGGCAAGGCAAAAGGCTGAGCAGATTTCATTGTCTCCCTTTATAAATCCAAATTTCCCACAGATCTGACAGTTCAACCCCCTACGTCTAGTCCTTGGGCAACATGACTTTTCACTTGCGCAGGGCATTGTCCTATCTTATGCACCAGCGGTGGTATTTCCACACCGGATAATTAGCTACAGTTTCAAAAAGTCTATTAGCTCACCTTCCTGGATTATTCCAAGAGCTGTTTAAAAACTTTAAAACGTTAATTTAAAAAAAAAATTGGAGGGAATGAGAGTTTTCAACAGAAGGGATGCCTCTGTACAGAAAAAAAAAGCCAACAACTCTGTTTCTGACAAAGAATGCCACGTTTTTCTCAAATGCCACCAATTTTTTTGTTTGTTTGTTTCTCCTTTGAATAAAATTAAAGAATTAGCACTGGGGTTTTTCAACACCCATAAAAAAATTAATGCACATTTTCAAGGAAAAAGTGGAATATACATTTTAGTGATATTTTCACAGGAAAAAATATTTTCCAACCAGCCCTGATTGTTCCGAATGCCTCATTTGCTAGTGTCTATTCCAGTCTAGTTTTAAAAGTCACATGGAGTGGGACTCACGCAACTTCTCTCAGAAGTTATTTCCGTAGCCTAACACATCTCACTGATGGGAAGCTTTCTGCGTAAACGTAATTTTCTCTTTCTCTGTTCATTATTCCTAGTCATACCCCTGAGTACCACATTACATAATCCCACTCCTTTCTGGTGTTTATGACTTCCATGCTCACAGTGCATTATCAAAACAAACGAAATATCAAAATCCCCACCTGGAAATCTTATTTTTGACCAAAGGGAAAATATAGAACAACATTCAGACGTGTGAAGGGTTGGTGACTGCAATGCTGTAATCATTATCAGAGGGGTAGCTGTGTTCGTCTTATATTCACAAAAACAATGGGAAGCCCTGTGGCACCTTATAGGCTAGCAAATATATTGGAGCATAAGTTTTTGTGGGCACAGATGCATGTGGTAAAGCGGGTCTTTGCCCATGAAAGCTTATGCTCCAGTATATCTGTTGGTCTATCGGGTGCCACAGGGCTTCTTGTTGTTAATGCTGCAATCAGTATAGTGAAGAATTTGTAAGAGTGGGTTTTAAGTAAGAAAAGGTACCAGGGACACTCATATTGGGCAGCTGCTCCAACCGTAGGGGGCAGCATGAAATAATTCATATTTAAATTAGCTCAGTATATTGAAATTACTATAATACCTTCGCATGAAATGTAAAATGTTCTTTGGGAATGGCAATATTTACTTGAAGATCTTACAGACGACCAATAAGTGGCCACTGCCTGATATCAAACAGCTTGTCCAGATGCAGGGGACCCAGCCCAGAAATCCTTAGTCATCCTGCTCACATGAGCAGTCCCACTTAAAGCTACACAGTTAAGTCATATAGGGTGTGTTCTCATCAAAAAATTAATTTCCATTTACCTCAGAGTTATATCTGGTCCCACTGGACAAATCAAGCACTAAGACCATTTGTGTGAGTACTGTTCGGGCTACTCCTGTGAGTCAGGATTCCAGGATCAAGGACTTCACTTGTATCAACTCTGTGTCTTCTAATTTCTAATCCGGAAATCTCCATTTGTTTTTAACATAGTGATTAAGGGACTTTGAGGTTGCCTATCCCATGCTCTGTGGCTCCTTTACAGCCCTTTAGGAATCTAACACACAGACACAAAAACCTAATGTAAATACACTGACTGATCCATACAGAGGCAAAGAATGCCATCCACAAAGATAAGTCAAATATTTCTCTGGGCAAACACCAGGCCAAAACCCAAGACCCTTACGCAGTCAAAATTCCTGTGTTTCTCAATATGAGGTTTCCCCAAGTAAGGATGTCAGGAAGATTCCCATAATAGCTAATTTTCTGCTTAACCCAGTGAGTTCTAGGACCCAGCAAAGACTCAGGAGAGGAGTCAGAAGGGAGACATGGGCTGTAATATAAAGCAGACACCATCCCAAATAAGGATAGTTCCCTTAAAATGTCTCAGTTTCATCTCAAATTGCAAAGTTACCAATGAACTGCTCCATATGCTGAATGGGAGAGTGAGAATAATGAGGATCTAATCTGTGCTAGGGCTGCCTACTCTGGAGAGATGGCTAACATTATTTTGCATAGCAGAGGGTGGGAATGCAACTGACACAAGAAACAAGGTAAATGTAATATCTTCCTTCTGTTCTTAAAAATAGCCGAAGAATGCATAGCACTCGGGACCACGCGGTGCACATGGCCCTCAGTGTATTTAGTCTGCGTCTGACATGTGCTAAAAGGGCACACATTGCTGCTTGGCATCTTTTTAGTTTGGATGAGGGAAAAAAAGTGGAAATAATTGTCTAGGTTATATCTGGCTAAAATACAGCAATCTGATCTGGGGGAATTGTTATTATGAAGGACACCATTTAACCAGCATTAATGTTTACAGTTTAATGCTGAGAAAAGAGGGTTAGTGAGCTTTTGTTCAAGCTAAGGGACTGCGGATCACACAATCTAATTTCCTGTGGTGAACCACTGACTCTTTAAACCTCAGTCTCCCTATCTGTGAAAAGGAGCTAATGATACAGGTTGAACCTCTCTAGTCTGGCACTCTCTCATCCAGCAACATCCGAAATGCAGCATGATTTTAGTTAGACAGCTGGTCACTTATCGTAGATGTGGCCAAGTTTCCTGTGGTCCCATAAAGTTTGTTTACAGCCACCAATCGTGGTTCTCAGTGTTCTGTGCTGTTATTTAGCTGTAATTTACCTCTAAATGTCTTCTAAGAGCCCAGTAAGCAGTGGAAGTGTTTGTAATGCTGGCAGACAATAATGACCTCCCATCGTCTGGTAAATTCTTTCATTCGGCACCAGTCAGGTCCTAAAGGTACTGGATTAGAAAGGTTCAACTTGCATTCCTTTTCTTCTGCGCTTTGTCAGTGTCACCTGCTTAGACAAGCTGACCCAGCTGCTAAGGTACATCATGGGATGGGAGAGGGGTGAGTCTTATTCTCCAAAATTAATCCACTGTCCCACTGCAGAGGGGGACCTGGGATGACACGACGTCTAGGTGGCAAGTTGTGATATTAAAGATGCTCTGAGGCTCCACTCTCTGCAAACAGTGGGAACTTCACAATAATTGCAGCATGCTGGGCCTTAAATGAAACCGCCTGCATTGAGTCTTAGTGGTAACAGCAGCTCCCTCTATAGCAAGCTACCATATCAGCTGCGCCTTTCACTTTTGGGAATCCCGGCTTGTCAGAGCCATCAGATCCGCTGTAGGGGGGTCAGGTTGTGCTGGTGGCTGCACTCTAGCAGGTGCCTCAGAGATTTTGGGATGCTTATCCCTCCCATACCTACTTCTCAGGCAGTGAAATCAGAGCTGTTCTGTCCATAGTATGAGGTGGGCTGGGTGTCTCAGGCCCTGCACTTTTGGGGGTCCCTGTGGCAGACGACCCAGCCGTCCTATGGGCAGGTGTGGGGGAGGATTACCTGGGGCAGGGAATGGGTGGCACCTTCCCTCCCACTTGTCCCTCCCCTACACGTTTACCATGTGGTGCAAGCAGCAGCATCCCCCACTCTGCCATGGCCTCCTGGTCTGCTGAGCTCCACTTCTCTGTGGCTGTGAGGCGTGGCCTCCACTCCTGCCAGCATGGAGCAGCGAGGCTCAGTGGGCTAGAAGGGTGCAGCAAAGCAGAGCAAGCTGCCACTCACACCATATGGTGCGTGTGGGGCAGGGGGTGAAGCCAAGGGGAGGCGACTTCTTGCTGCGGATGCAGGCCACCGCCCAGGCCCTGCCCCAGGTAATCCCTGGCCAGGCTGGGTGCAGGGTGGGGACAAAGTGCAGAAGGGGTGGGAGCCTGCTGGGGGGTTGTTGCCTGGGCCCCAGCGCCTGCGGCACTGCTGGGGGTTGCCCTGGGTCCTATCCCCCCATGGGATGGCCCTGAGTGGAAAGGATGCCCAGCAGTGGGTGAAACAGCAAAGAGCTGCACTGGTGGAAACCAAACAAGGCAGGAGAGAGGTCCTGAGCCTGGGACTTGACCTGACAGTGACCAAAAGGGATAGAATTTCTCAGTGCATTTGTGGGTCATGCAAATGCACACTGTACCACACTGCCCACAGTTAGTTCCTCTGAAACGGCTGGCCTGCATGGTCTAGAGGTTAGAGAAGCAGGCTAGCAATGGGTCCTATGTATTTGGATAGCAGCAGGATCGGCACCTCAGAAATGCATAGGCTGGACTGATTTTTTCCTCAGCTCCTCAGATTTACCTACAGTCCTTCAGCGGGTCACTTAGCCATTAAGTGCTTCACTTTCCCGATCTCCCCAAGGAAGGAAGAGCCCAGCCTGCCAGGGGGGCTGAGGGGCAAAATTCATTACAATTTGCAAAGGGCTTTGAAATCTTCAAATTTACCAAGTCCTTTTTAAGTACAAAATATTATTACTAAAACCACCGGAGTGAAATTCTCTCCTAGTTTCATGGCTGGAGTCCATCACAGATGGAACATACTCAGGGCTGCACTGTGGGGAGCCACACTCATCAGGATCTATGGAGAACTGCTCTGTGTTGGGCATTATCCAGCGGAGATTACTCCTTTAGCTATGAAACATGCCCAAGCGAGTGCCTGGGGTGCCTGGCCATTATTTAAGAATGACAAAAATCACCAATATGATGTAAGACTTCTGTCCTTTTTCAAGTACAGCTAGTGAATCCCCTGTGCAGCCAACAGCCTCCCCCCACTCTACTTTTACGCCAAAACAACCCCACAGATAAGTCCCACAGGATAGTCGGAGGGTCCTCAAGTTTGGGTTCCTTTGAAGTGAGTAGGGGGAGAATTCATAGAGAACATTCTGCCAATCACTGGCATACAGCTCCGGCCATTGGAGGGATTGGGAGAACTTTGCCAACAGTAGCTAAAAGGCTTCAAAACCACCTTATATTACTATCCCTGTTTTATAAATGGGTAAACTGAGGCACAAAGGAACCTGTGATCACACTACACTCAATGTTCCAGCCTGAAATAAATCCAGCAGAAGTTCCGACTCCCAGCTTTCCACCCCACCGCTGTCCAACATTTTGCAGAACCAGAACAAGGAAAATGTGCTCTAAAAACAAAGCAAGTCATGTGTGGCCTTAATGCCCCAGGATCTGTTTCCTGGAGCTGTGCTTGCTGTTAGCTCATATTGTGAGGAACGTGCAGAGTTACACTCACCGGAAGCCTGGGCACTGGAGTAAAGAATCAAAACAAACTCTGGCACAATGCTGTGGCAAAGAGAAGAAGCAAACAGCACTGTGAATGGCCATCTCAAAAGGGAAGTGATTTGTACTGCCTGGGGTCTGGGCCCGAAGAAGGACTTCTGGCAGAGTTAGCTAGAACTTCCAGGACTCGCTTCCTAGTGCAGTGGTTCTCAATCAGGCATCCACAGCCCCTCAGGGGGCAATGAGCCAATTTCAGGGGCTGTGGGGCCCCATGGCTGAAGCCCAGTGCCCAGAGACCTCGCACCCCTGCAGAGCTGAAACCAAAAGCAGAGCTGCAAGACTGAAACCTGAAGTCTTGAGCCCCAGTGCTCTCTGCAAGAGTGAAGCTCTGAGACCTGGTGCTCCTTGCACGGTTGAATCCTCGAGCTGTAGGTCTGAGGTCTGGAGCTCTAGTTCCCCCCAGGATGGTCCTCAGCCCCTTAAGGTAAAGCCCAAAGCCCCCAGCTGCAACTTATGTCCTGAGTTCCGCATGAATAAAGCCTCTCACTCCAGTGGCTGAAGCTAGGAGCACCCATGCACACACACACACACAAGCACACACTCACACAAGTTCACACTAGGCTCTGGAATTTTTATTGCATCGAGGCACCACAGACAGTTTGCCTGGGAACTACTATGTCTTTTAAACACTGATTCAGTTACGGGAGTGCCATCACCCTTGAGACGCTCCAGAAGGGAGGAATTTGCTGAAAGAGGCAGTCATAAGGAAGAATTCTCCAAGATCACAGCAGGGGCCTGGGCATTAGGACCAATGTTTTCTCTAGTTTTTCCCACCCCCTGTGTGGAACAAATTTTGTTATGTGCGCTGATGCATGTCTATATGTGCACCACCAGTAGAAACACATGCTGATGGCTGTGGGCACCCTGCCAATTGGCTGGGCAGCATTTGAATTTCCCTTGGGCAGCCAACCAAGCACTCAGCTTACACAGAACATTGGTGAGGACTGGTGAATTATACCCACCACTCCGCCACTGATTAAACTCAATGAACCTTGAACCAGGCACTCACCTCTGTGCCTCACTTTCACCCTCTGAAAAATGGGACTATTACTAACCTTCAGTATCAAGGGGAAGGTGAAAGGAGTTATCTCCTTCCTCAGAAGTTTAAGGGATGGCCGCATCTGGAACAGAGATATCAACGGGGAGGGCCAGGTTTTGTAGTGGCTCTGTGCCCTGTCTCTCTCAGGTGTGTGGCTGCCTGGTTCTTGTTTACCTGTTCAGGAGCTAACTGATTGCCATGTGTAGGGTCAGGAAGAAGGTGTTCCCCAGTTTGATTGGCACTGAGCTCCGGGCGGGGCGAAACGGCCTTCCTCGCCAGCATGTGGGTGTGTATCACTCACCAGAACTATCTGGGTGTACCTCATGGAGTCATTGCCTTACCTTTGTGCGGCCTCAGTCCCTGATGCTCCGTGAACTCTCCTGTTTGCTGGCAGGAACGTAATAGTGCCTGTGGCAGTCACGCTTCAGGCTCATTTCAGTTGTTGGGTTCCTGTGTGGGCACTGGGAGGTGACTTGGGTTACACAAGTCTGAATACATGATCTGACAGTCCCTTCTGTCCAGGCGTGGGGGCAGGGTGGGAGGGGAGCTCAGTTTCCTGCCCCCAGAAGGGTCAGGCTCAAGGGCAGAAGGGCAGGGCTTAGAGTGGTCAGCCTTGGGCCACACCCATGCTCCCTCAGAGTGGTGGCACAGTGCTCCATAGCATTCAAAGGGGCCAAGAACTCCATCCACCACTGTTACATCAGCAGCATTGGCGGCTGAAGCTCTGGGCCCCTTTGAAATGCTGTTGCTGGGCCTGTTTAGGGACCTACCAAATTCATGGCCATAAAAAAAAAACCCATGTCATACAGCATGAACTCTGGTCTTTTTTGTGCTTTTATCCTGAACTACACAGATTTCATGGGGGGAGACCAGCTGGTCTCAAATTGGGGTCCTGAGCCACGAATGAGTTGCAGGGGAATCACAGAATTATTTTAGGGGCATGTGGTATTGCCATCCTTATGTCTGTGCTGCTTGCAGAGCTGGGAGGTCAGAGAGCAGCAACTGTTGGCTGGGTGCCCAGCTCTGCAGAGCTCTGCCAGCAGCACCACAGAAATAAGGGTGGCAATACCATACCATGTTGCCCTTACTTCTGTGCTGCTGCTTTTAGAGCTGGGTGGCCAATGGGCGATAACTGCTGACAGAGGGCCCAGCTCTGCTGTCAGGATTGAAGAAGTAAGGGTGGCAATATCATACTGGGCCGTCTTTCTTTCCATGCTGCTGCTGGCAGTCACTCTGCTGTCTGAGCTGGACTCCTGGCCAGCAGCTGCTGCTCTCCAGCTGCTCAACTCGGAAGGCAGTGCTACCTTTACAATAACCTTGCAAGTCCCCCACAACTGCTTTTTTGAGACAGGCTCCCTAGAATTATAATACCAGGAAATTCCAGATTTAACTTGCTGAAATAATGTAACTTACAACTGTAGCTCTTAAGACTATGAAATTGACCAAAACTGACTATGAATTTAGTAAGGCCTTATCTGCACTTGTAAGGTGCCTTGCAAGGGTTTTGTTTGACTCCATTAAAATGTTTGTAAAGTTCATTGAGTTCTTGGGATGAGCAGTGCTACAGAGATGGAGACGATTACCATGTCTATTGTTGACAAGTATCAGAGGGGTAACCATATTAATCTGTATCTGCAGAAACAACGAGAAGTCCTGTGGTACCTTATAGACTTACAGAGTTATTGGAGCATAAGCTTTCGTGAGCACCACCAGTATGCACAAGTGAAGACAAAGGAGAGAGAGGGCTAGATTCAGGAGGGCACCAACCATCCATTAGCTGCCATTGAGAACAAGTGAGCTGCTGAATGCTAAGCACTTTTGGTCATTCCCGTAGGGGTGTAGGTGGGAACTGGCTGGTGCCCTGCTGTTTGAAAAGCTGGCACACAGTCTGGGATACACAACACAAACCTCAATGGGCAAGCCATGGAAACGATCAGCCCTGGCTTTTTCCTGCCATCTCTCCTATGCCAGAGGGGCCAGAGGCCTTGCAAATGAAGAGAGCACAGAGGCGGATGAAGCTGTTCTATTATGTATGTATATATCTATTCTATTCTGACTGCCCTGCGCCAATTGCTGTTGTGAATGCTGCTGTCCCATGACTGCTTGGGCTTAGCACCATGTTTAGCATGAATCCATGTTTGCTTTTCCCTGCAGAGCCATGAAACTGTATCTTCTCCTCTTCCTAGCAGCCAATGGAGGGATCTCCAGCCATCGGCCCTTGGAGGAGTCACCCTGTGAAATGGTAAGAGATTCCCCAAGGAGAAACCAGGTCCTTTCATGTCTCTCCTTGATTATTAGCAGTAGTAGTCGTGCTGTGGGACCTAGAGGCAGAGGCACCATGTGGGGGTGCACAGTGGATCACATGCACCCCCCTGCATTGTCTCCCCACGCCATTGGCATTGCAATGCTTCTGGAGTGGGGGGCAGGGGCAGTTCCACCTCTCCCCAGGAGCAGCGTGGCCTAAGAGCAGGGCATGCTTCCTAGCTTGTGCTGTTGTCAGACTGCCCCACACCCACCGGACGTGATGCAGCGCTCCCAGAGGAAGAGGCAGATGGGAGCAGAGCAGGGGAGGGTGCAAAACACGGGCCGGGAGTGAGAAGGGAAAAGAGATGGCAGGGGATGGGCACATGGCCAGTGCCCGACCCCCACAGGAGTCTCAGCATTAGGCATCTCTGCTACAGACCCAAATGAGATTTTAACCCCAATGCTACAGGTGCTGCACAGACCTGCAGTAACTGACCAAGAGCTTGAAGGGCAGGTGTGCACAGCCGCAGGGAGGTGAGGTTCCCAGTTTGGGCAGACGTCCGTGTGCTGTTTGTGCTCAGGCGGGTGCACTAAAAAGAGCCAGGTGGCCAAGGGGTGTGTCACCCAAGCGCAACCCTGCACACGATGCTAGGTGTGTATTCAGCTGGCCAGCCTGAGCTGCTGCCCACGTCTCCGCAGCTGCACTGCTCCATCTCTTGTAACGCCGACAGAACCCAGTCGGTGGCAGGCAGGGCTGAACCTGGGACTTCTGGAGCTAAATGCTCTTGGCTAAAGCTGCAGCACACTGACGACACCCTGAGAGGTCTCAGTGCCACTAGAGGGGACAGAGCACAACAGCCAGGAGATATGTGGGTTACATTCATACACAGCCAGCGCACATATCCGTAGCAGAGCAGGGAATAACACCTCTCAGGCAGTGTTTCCTGTAAGCTGCGCAATTGAGCAGCTACTCAGGAGAAATTCCACTGCTGCCCAGCTGATAAGCAGAATGCCAGCAGCTCGGTTTTGTGCTTCTATGGATGGTGCACGTCTGGCAGTGCCTCAGTGCACATAAAATTATTCCACAGTAGAATGGAAAAATCCACACAAGGATGGAAGGGATCAGAGGGGACATTGCTCCCAGCTGCTGTGCAGACCCTAGGTGGGCAAGACTAACATAAGGTGTGAGAAAGGAAGGATTATTATCCCCATTTAATAGCTGGGGACCAGGGATACAACATTAATTGACTTGCCCAGAGTCACACAGGCAGTCTGTGGCAGAACCAGGAGTAGTCCCCAGATTGCCTGAGTCCCACCTCAGTGCCTTACACACAAGGCAATCATTTCTTATGTGATAGGAATAAACCACTTCTCTCCCTGCAGAGCCAGTGAGCCCCATTCTTTCCTTACTTATGCTGGTTTATTGCTGATTTCTGTGGAGTTGTTCCTTATTTCTGCTGGCTGTGAGATCTGAATCAGGCTCATTTATTCGAGAAAAAACTCTGTCTCCAACCCGGGGTTTGTCCCACTGATTTCTTTAAACACCTTCTACAAGAATGTAAATATTATTCATGGATCAACTGGTTCTCCTTTCACTCATCCCCTTTGTCCAGCTGCAGCTGTCAGCGGAAGGGGAGTTTAAAAATACGAATCTACTCCTTGCTATAAAGAAGCTGGTCAGTTCACATCCCCAAGAATTTCCAAAATAGGGAAAAGAATAATTGGCTGTCTGTGTGGATCTCCCTTCTGGGATTCATTCCTTTCCTACCCACCCTGCTGTACTAATGCACTTCCTCAATTCAGGGAAATTAGATCTAGCCTATGAAAAGAATTTGGGAAGGTGGCTGGAGATCTCACTGGCTGGAAAAGAAGGAAGGATGAAACAACTCTAAACATGACACTTTCAATCCCGGGCACCCCAGACATGTGAACTCAGGATGATACACACACTAAATCTAACAAATGCTTACCCCCTGCCCTTGTTTTGATGGGTCACAGCTCAAGCTGATTCCTTGAGAAGTAAATATTGGCTGATTTCCGCAGCTCCACTGTAAACTTGATTCAGCTGCCCAGGGACAGGAAGAGTCCAAAAAAGTTTTGCTCTGTATAATAAAACTGGGATACATTCAAAACACTCTGCTGTTACAGGGCCAGGTTCTCAGCTAGCGTATATGGACACTGCATCCTTACTCCCTGGCTATGGGTAAACTGCAGGCTTCTGTCCGGAGCCCAGAGGTCTCCCAATAGAAGTCAGCTGTTTTGGGAGTGTTCTGCGGATGTCCCCGTCATCCTCGTTCCACGAGGAAGAAGGGATGTCTTGGCAGAGAGGGTTTGCCCAATATTTGGCCCTATGTGGATGGGCCAAACATCTGGAAAGACTCTCCCGACAGTACTGTCGGCAGGAGATATGCAAATACATCAAGCAATTTGCATATCTTTTGCCGACAGGTCCTGGCAATCTAGACATAGCCTCAGTGGCATTACACTGGTCTAAACTAGCCGAGGATGTGTCCCAGTCGGGTAACACGGGATGCAAATCCAAATGCAGTTCAGATGAACTTTGATAGGTCAATTGGCATTCCCTGTTATTTCACAATGGAGGACATCGGCCTGGCTCTGGGGATGCTCAGGGGCTGGAGCACCCACAGAAAAATAGGAAGGGGATGCTGAGCACCCACTGCCAGCCATGAGCATCACTACCTCCATCTCTTCCCCAGCACCTTCTGCTTGCTGGCAGCCCCACTGATCAGTTCCTCCCTCTCCCTCTCAATGCCTCATGCCCATCGTGATTAGCTGTTCAATGGCAAGCAGGAGGCATTGGGAGGGAGGTAGGAGTGGGTACAGGAAGAGGCGGGGAAAGGAACAGGAAGAGGCAGGGCAGACCAGGGACAGAAAGAGGTGGTGTGAAGCTGGAGTGTGGGGGTGGGACCTGGGGCAGGGCAGGGGTGGAAAGAGGCAGGAGGGGAGTGGGGGAGTGGGGGAAGGTGTGGAGTGGGTGGGGCTTGGGGCAGAGCAGGGGTGGAGCCCAGGATCTGAGGGAGTTGGTACCTACGATGCGATGTTTCACGGCAATTGCATTGTTTCACAAATTACTCTCTGTGTGATGACATCTTTAGAACAGAGGAAGGCCAATGCTGGATCTTTTATCCAAACCAGCCCATAAAACTGGACCCAGCCTGAATCACCACTAGTTTTATTCCGACAACATAAGAATCCACTTAAAGAGGTTCTTCAAAAAACAAACACCCCAACTCCCCTCTTTGGCCATTGCAGAGGAGAGACAAAGGCCCAGCCAAAGCGTCTGCGAGGCTCAAGGCAACACACCGATAACAGGGTCTGGCTGGTGGGCAGGGCCCAAGTCAATGGGCCGACGGTGGCGTATTTAGGACGTGATAGAACCTAAACAGTGAAGTAGCAGCAGCGTCAGTTGGCGCTCTGGGCCCATTTGAAACGCTGGGCCCTGGGACAATAGCCCCCATTCTCTCCTGCTCCTACCCTCGTTGTTGGAGATGCTGGCCCCTGGCCCCGCCCTCAAAAGCTACTGGCTACATCTGAGTGGCAGTATTTGAATCCGAATCCAAACTTTCCCACGTTCCGAGCTGTTGGGCCAATTTTGAGCTAACGACTTCATTTTCTGGGTAGCTCAGAGGCTGAAAGCAGCAAGAGGTTGTCCCACTTGTAGCAGGGTGACCAACTGGTCTGGTTTCATGCGGACAGTCCCGATATTTGAAGCTCTTGTATAGTCTTCTGTATTACCCCCAGTTCTGTGCCGATTTTTCACACTTGCTGTTCGGTTGCCCGAGCTGCAGGCAGATCACAGCAGTAAGGCTGCCCGGGCGGCCGAGGAAGGAATGTGATAACAGATTTGCTCATGGTTTTGGCCCCCCAGGGTAGGAAGTGCAAGGGCACCATAAGAACAGATGCTCTCTACTCACTCCTCCTTTCCCTTCCTTTGCACCTTTTCTGTGCAGCAGTGAAATATGGGTGTGACCCAGGCAGGGTACAAATCATGTGCAAGTGCTGAGGAAAGGGATGGTGGAGCAGACAGTGGCCATGCGGGGAGGAGGACAGGGGGTACAGAGAAGGGGTGTGGATAAGGGAGTGATGGAGAGAGAAAAGTGGAAAATAAAATTGCCGTAAAGAACAGCAGAACCGCGGCAGGCAGGAAATTGATCTTCAACTCAGTTTAGAGGCTGCAGAGTTCACAGACTGGACAAAAGGCCCAATCCTGAAAGGTTCTGAGCAGTCTGGGCCTGACCCAGTATGCATAACGTTAATGGAAAGGCTCCCCTGGATGTCAAAGTGAATTGGATCAGGCCTTCAGTGTGATGGGATGTGCCACATTAGGTGTCCTGGGTGCCCAGCTCCTGACAGGACCAGCCCTAAGTGAAGGAAGGTGCTTGTCGTTCCTTGTGCTGATGCAAAGGCTGATTCCTTCTGGCTCCTGAGCTTTCCTCTTCCCACCCGCAGCCCCTTCCTTTAGCTGACAGGAACAAGACCTCCTCCTCACCGCCTGCCCAAGACTTTGGGCCTGTGGTCACATTTCAGCACAAATCCAGCCACTCTTGAGTCTCAGCGAGAAGGTGCTGGTGGCTTAGTGAAGCCAGGATGTAACTCCCTTTCCCTGCCTGGGGATTTAGCAGCACTGGGTGGATTTGGGTGGATCTGAGGGTTCCAATTTCAAGATACAGGTTGTTTGGGAGCTTGGCCACCAGGGGAGCCTGAGCAGCAGCCAGGTGTAGAAGGGGTCTAGTTCTGGCAGAGGGGTCACATTTGTCTGGCGTATTTACAACAAACCGCACATCCGGAAATGTGCAACATCCACTGCTCACATACACAAGTGAGTCACCAAACATTGGCTCTTACCCAGACTCTGGTAAACATCCCCCCTTGCTCCCCAAAGTATTTGTGAAGCAAAATTTGGAGGAGAGGTTCTTTCAAGATCTGAAGAGCCAGCACAAAGTCTGGCTTCAGGACTGTTAGCTCCTAATTTTCCATCTAAGGATAATTAGCAGGATTCAACAAGCAGTTTGACCCAGAGGAGCCAATTACCTATGCAAATAGATAGATAGATAAGCACTTACTCTCTCTAAATAGCTCTCTAAGACATTTTGGGCTCTGCTTCAGTCTTGCTGGGGAATGCTAACGTAACCCACACACCTAGGAGCATGGGTCACTGTCCCCTGTAGTGGCACCTAGACCACTTATATAGAGAAATAACAAGCCCCCCTCTACAGTCTTAGCTGAAAGGGAGTTGTTTCTTAGCTCAAACTGTAATGACATGTGCACTAAGCTTCAGAGGGCCCACATTCAGGTCCACCTATGGCTGGTTACACTAATTTCAACTGCCTGATGTGTACAGCTGATAGGAATGTGGGGATTTCAATGTCTACGGGGTCCTTTCAAAAAGGACCCTGTGTAGACAAGCTGTGTGCAGTCAAGTGCTGTGGCTGGTACCATGCTAATGAGGCACTGAATATTCATTTCAGTGCCTCATTAGTATTTTCCAATTTGGCCATTAGCATGGCCCTTTTGAATGTTTGGCCAAGTGCAGATGCGGCCACAGGGAATAGAGCTATTTTGAAATAAGGGGCCTCCAGCCCTACCCTGGATGTCCTGTCTATACAGCCCCTATTCTGAAATATCTTTTTTGGAATAGGTGCTATTCCTCATCAAATGAGTTTTACAGAATTTGGACTAAGATGTCCACTATTATTTCCAAACAGCCGTTCTGCTGTTTAGACACTCACAAATTTATTTCAGAATAGCAGCTCTTATTTCAAAATAACTTTGTTGTGTAGACACACCTTTAGACAATGGAATAATCTTGAGGGACGTGATGGAAGCCTATTGCTGCTGACTTTCAGAAGTAGAGGGGATCAAAGGAACACAGCAAAGAGCTCCCATCACTTCCCTGGAGATTACTCCCTTGTCTAAGGATCCAATTCTCTTCTCTCTTAGGGTTAACCTACATGGAGAACTGTATTGGCATCTTTAGACTGTATAGTTATACCCAGGGCCGACGATGGGGAGAGCAAAGAGGACAGCTGCCACCGGGTTCCTTTGAAGTGTTGTGGTCACGTGCCTGTAACCACTCAGCACCACAGTTCGGGCAGCACTGGGGGCTGACTGTCCTTGTTCCAGCCCCTCCTGTTCCTGTCTCCTCTCCTTCTTGGTGTGGAACCAGCCTCCCCTCCCTCCTGCCCCTGGGGTCCATGGCAGCTGTCGATTATACCAGTATAACTCTCTGCATGGGAACTCCTATTCCAGCAGTAGTCAGGAGGCATATCTCTCTTGCAAGGAAATGAAAACCCACCCAATGCTGTGAAGAAATTCAGGCTTCCTCTGGCCTGAATAGAGTACAGAACAATCCAACCAATCTCCAAGAAAAGGAATATACTCAGACGGTGAATATAACATGGTCTTTATACTTGGTTCAAAGCCCTGGAATGTCCCATAGGTAGTAACTGGGACTCCCTGTTCTCTTTCTTTTCTCTGCAGGTAAAAATGAAGGCTTTTTGTCATGGGAGAGAGCTCCATCAGATCCCTCCAGAGCTCCATCCAAACGTAAATAAAATAGATTTGTCTGGAAATCAGATAAAAAATATCTCTGAGAAGCCATTGACATTTTACACCTTGCTGCAGAATTTGGATTTAAGATCCAACCAAATAAGTTTCATTGAGCCTGGAGTCTTCACACACATGACCAGCTTGGTGGAGGTAAATTTAGCCAATAACCAGCTAGATGAATTGGCTCAGCACAGGACACCGGGGGTTGGAGTTTTACCAGCGGTCAGAAAATTGGACCTGTCCCACAACAGTCTTTACAATGGAATGGCTGAATATTTTATACACAGAGCACCATCACTTCAGTATCTTTCTTTGGCAGAAAACAGCATCACAGCGATACGGCACAGGATATTCCAGGGGTCTCCGGCGCTTGTTGAGGTTGACCTCCACAGTAATATCATCATGGAAATAGAAGCAGGTGCCTTTGAAACACTGGAGCACCTCACCAAACTCAATCTCTCCATGAACTCCATCACCTGCGTCTCAGATTTCAGCCTCAGGCAACTGCAGATTCTGGACCTCAGTAGGAACAGCATTGAGACTTTCCATACCACAGCATCAAACGAAAAATACAACGTGAGGTGGCTGGATCTCAGTGAGAACAAGCTACTGCGCTTCCCAGTTTTCCCCCAGGTGAATAAGCTGGAGTATCTGAATTTATCCAAAAACTTTCTACAACTTACTGCAGACTCTACTCACGATGAAATGTACTACATAGAAAGTGACTGGCTAGAAGTTCCGTTTTATCTTCTGGATCAGAAGCAAAATTCAAACACCAGTTCCCTGTATCTATCCCATCTTTTATATTTAGACTTAAGTTATAACGAGATCAAATCCATCCCAAATGAGTTCTTTGAGTCCATGTCCTCCCTTCAGTTTCTTAATCTCAGTAAAAATTGCCTCCAGACTTTCACAGTGAATTATGACAGTGCCTTGACCTCACTAGCCATCCTTGATTTGAGCTTCAATGCTTTGGAGAATCTCTTATTAGATGCCAGCACACTGAATAACTTGCAGGAGCTCTACATTCAAAACAATCATCTCCAGGACCTGCAATTTGATATTTTTGTGAGCCTTCCCAGCATCAAATTGCTTAATCTCCAGAGTAATAATATTAGCTTTTGCAGCATGTATTCAGGATTAGCTAAACAAAGGCTTGCTGGTGAGGTGAATGGTTGTGTATCGTTTGTTGATTTCCCTGCTCTTCGGTACTTATATCTAGCTGACAACATGTTGAAGAACTTACCAATTTATGCTTTTTACAAAACTTCACTGATTCTCCTGGATCTCTCCATGAACTCAGGACTGAAAATAGAAGCAAAAGCATTAACTGGACTGGAGACATCTCTTGAATATTTGAATTTACATGGCAATGGCATGACAGTTTTAAATATCGAGCTGCCTCACTTTCACCGTCTTAAACATTTAAACCTGTCTGAAAATCAGCTGAGCTGGTTACCCAAGTGGGATAGTGATGCTTCACTAGAAATTCTGGATCTCCGGAAAAACAGTTTTAGCAATCTACAGAGCAGTAACATTTTGGCATTAGAAAACTCTCTTAAAATCTTATATATTGCTGGGAACCCCCTAGGCTGCTGTGAAAATGACTGGCTCTCCTCTCTAATCCGGAATAAAAAAGTGGAGATCCCTGGTTTAGAGCATATAGTATGCCAGTACTCCAAGAGCTTTGGGTACCAAGAAGAAATTTATATTAGCAATATAAGATCAAAAGTCTGTGAAAAAGAGGGTCTGAAGAAGATTAACTTGCTTATTATATTAACGGTTGCATTAGTTTTATCAGTGATCATCATTGGACTGGGCTTATTTTGTTGCTTCCGCAAACAAAAGTTTGGCCGGCAATTTAAAGCATAACACATGTGCTAACTTAATGCAAAATAAAATCAGGTGCTACACTGAAAGATAGAAATTAAGGGTAAAACTCTTGCCTTTGATTTAACTTCTAATCTGCCCTCAGTTGCACAAGGATCATTGCGGCAACAAAGTCACCGAGAAGAGAATTTATCTTATTTTGCACTTGTTCCATGCTTGTGCAGAACTGTGAAACCTTGCACAACAGAAGTTGACAATCACGTACAATTGTGGTAGTTTAAGGTTCATGGAACTTAAACCAGCCAATATTCTTTTGGGCACTACAAACCTTTCACTGAAATGCTAAGACAGCTTTTTGATGTGCCCGGATAGGGAAAATTTCCCCATCTTTCCCAAACCTGCATATCATGCCTTAAGGGTGGTTTCTGAAGCAATACTTGGGGATCTTACCACAGCTGATAGGCAGGATGATTCATGCTCATTTGCAAAACCACAAACCCACATGCTTCAGCAAAACTCATTACTTTGATTTTGGGTTTTGCTTTGTCAAAGCAGGTTTGAGGCAATTCAACTCCTAAAATAAAGACACAGGAGCTCAAATGACCCAGGACCGGTGGAAAAAAGTCTGACTCTTCTCCCTTTGAAGTCAGTTGTAACTCCCCCAGGCATGCCAGTGTGAACAGGATTGGGTTAGTGACCTCAGAAACAAGAACTTCACACAGTTCTATGGAGCTCCAGGGTCCTACTTGAATATGATTGGTTGTAAGGATCAAACCAAGAACCTGGAGCACCAAAACCACAGGTGTCTACAACTGTATTAAAGGAGATCCCAGGCAGCAGCTGGCTGTTATAGTGAATGGGACCAGCTGCTAGTAGGAGACATGATAACCTACACAAAGCTCAATGTATTGTGCCTATATGCAATGCAAATTCCATGTGTAAAACAAGTGCACAATATGCAATAGACAGTTGCATGGAGGGTCACAGTAACACACCAACTCAGAGAGGAGTAATATCTCCATACTGTGCAATATGTATTTATCTGGTTTTAATGTGAAAAATTCATTTCTTTGGCAAACGAGTTATTGAACAAAAGTCTTCCTTAGAGAATGAATTTGAACCAGTAAATATTAGACCAAAATGTTTATTTGTTTAGAGACAGCAATTTCACACACTCTGCATATAGTTAGCTTTCAATGCCTGAAATATAAAATAAAATGATTATCTTCCAGTGCTTGTTCCAGGTGGAATGCAAGTGAAAATGTCCGTAATCAACAAGGCAGAATTTCCTAGTCACGTAATGTGTTTAACGCTGGCACCCGATACCAAGACGTCCATCTTCACTTGTACTCTAAATTGTAGCTTGAGTCAGGCACCTTCCTCTGAAGATGAGAAGAAGATCCAAGTATTGCTAATGTAAATCAAAGGTGGCATTGTCAATTACCCTCAGCATTAGCCTAACTCAGTGCCCAGTGGAATCAATGGAAGTTTTACTATTGACTTAAATCTGTCTTGGTCCCATTTTGGTCAATACTGATGCTTTTGCAAACTCCACTCAAAACTGTTAGATTCTTAAGGACTGACTGTTATCTCACCAAACTTACACTGTGGTTGAGGTCGTTAATACCTGATTTTCACCTGTGTTCATGACAGAATAATAAATTACAGAGAGCAGAGAAGTTTGTCTTAGGCCATGCCTACAGTATTGCTCATGCCAGCAAAACTTACCTTGCTCCCCGGAGCAACATAAGTTTTGCCAGCATAAGTGGTAATATACACAGGTGGTTTTGGTGGGAGCGCTTCTCCCATCAAGATAGCTACTGCCGCTTATTGGGGGTGTTCTAATTATGTCAACACAAGAGCTCTCTCTTGTTAACTTAGAGTGGCTACACAAGAGATGTTTCAGTGGGGCAGCTGTGTTGCTGTAAGCTCCCAAGTGTAGACATAGCCTATGTGCAGAAGAATATATGAGGACCTAGTCCCAGATCCTTGTTCACATTAGTAGCTCTGTTGACTCGCTCTGACAGTGAAGAAAGAATTGGGCCCTGATCTTGCTTTGGAAGTAATCGGGCCAGCCCATCAGGTTTACATAGGAGGTATATAAAAGGAAACACAGAAATATTCCATTTAGTATACTAGAATATCAAATTCATCTCCATTTGGAGAAATACACGAGGACAAAGACTTTGACGAATTCCTCTGAAGTCAATGAGAACCTTTCAATTGACGTCAATGGGATTTAGACTAAACCCCACTCCATGCATAAGCCAATGTAAACTGTTGTGCATAGTAGGATATAAGAATCAAATAACATTGCAGAGCTCACTGAAACCTAAGGAAATTCAGATTTAAGGTGTTGCTCTGCTCCCAGCATGCCTCATTTTTGGCCGGCTACTGAATGTCAAAAGGAACATACTACAAATAGTTACATACTTCTGGTTTTAAAAGTAATTCTGTAAGATATTGGCTAGTTGTATTTGTTGCAGGAATTGTACAACAGAAAAGCCTTCAGGCTCTGTAAAAGACCCACAAATGCAAATCTATTAAAGTGACTATTTTGGAACACTTCTGAGACCAAACACGTTGCCTGCATATTCATTGATGACAGTTAGATTGGAACTTCAGCTTTTAGGTTCTATTCTAGGGCCATGATTAAGGTTTTTAACTTCAGCTTCCATTATAATAGGGGTGAGGAATCGTTTCTGGCTTGGTGCCATTGACCCACAGACAAATCAGTCAGGGGCCATAGAAGCGAGGAGGAAAAAATAAACCTCACTGATGGTCCCTGACCGTATGCTGTATGGAAGCCAGGGCTATGGGGTCTGGGTGGAAAGGAATGTGCAGGAACAGGCTGGGAATTGGGGGGTCTGAGCGGAAGGGAGGGAGCAGGAGTGGGATGGGGCTGGTGATTTAGGGAGAAGGAGGGTACAGGAGAGGTGTGTGGGTGGGAGGGGTGCAGAGGAAGTCTTGGAGTGTGCATTCTGGGAGGGAGGGGGCAAGCTGGGGGTCAACGGACCAGCTGGGAGATGGCAGGCAGGCACTGGTGGGGAGTTGCAGTGGGAGGAAGGGTGTGGGAAGGGGGTCTGGATGGGAGGGGTTCAGGAGCTGTCTGGGCTTGTGGGGTCTGGGTGATGGGGTGCAGCTTATCTTTCCAGTACTCCAGGAGGCACTTGGCTCTATACCTTGTGTCCCCTTCCAACACCGCTGCTCTGATTGGTCAGAATTCTCGCCAATCAGAGCACCAGTAGAAGCCTCTGGGCAGGCTGCCCAAGTTGCTCCTGCTCCTGCTCCTGCTCCCTTTCCCTTTTCCAGGCTGCAGGAACAGCAGCTGCTGGCAGCAGAGCCTGAAGATACTTCCTGTTCCACAGCACCAACCTTGGCAAAGTGGTTGGGATCTGGCCTGTGGGGCGTGGGGCTCTGCACCCTCTACCCACCACAGGCTGGATTTTATGGAGGAGACCCTCACCACGAGTCTCGGGGTTCAGATCCAGACAAGCTGCAGGCTGGATGCAGACCTCAAGTGAAAATGAAGCACCCTGAAAAACTGAGCTCAGCAAATGCATCTGGCCTGAAAGTTACCAGAGTTAGGACCTGATTCTAAGCCCATGGAAGTCAACAGAACGCCTTCTATCCGGCCGTGGATTAAGCTGTGACTGTTCAGTGAGAATAACTGTACCACCAGGAGCTTTGGTACCACTCGTGTCCGACACTAGCTTTCAGTAAGACTTTCATTCCAAAGGAAAGCAGGCTGTGCTGCCCATTCAGACAGTGGCTCATTTAGCTGTACCCTCAGAAGGGTGAGTTGAGGATCAGACAGCGAGCAAAGGAGAAGCGAGCCCACAGAAAGCACAGCAAGGACCTGCCAGACACCCATTACATATGCAACAGATGCAGCAAGGACTGTCACTCTCGTTTGGGTCTTCACAGTCACAGTCAACGCTGCAAATGAGGATGCCAAACGGAACTACGAAGGGTGCGATCCATAGTCTACTACTACTACAATGTGTGCATTTTGCTTTAAATGAGCTAGGCTTTTTGTGGAGTGTGGCCACCCTCACTTTCTTGTTCTTTCAGCGAATCACCTCAGCAGAGCACCAATCCCATTTAATCAGCGCTTTCACCCTGTGTTTTTCTTTACCCGCACAAAAGAATACATTCTAAGTAACGATTAAATATGTGTGGCCTTATTGGGCTCCATTGATTTCAAAGGGAGCAGGACAGTATTCCCCTATTAACTAGTAGCAGGGATTTGAGTACTTCCCCTACCAGAAATATGAGTAACTAGTGCCTTCTGGGAGAGCCAATTATGCGACGAGGGAAGGGGAGTGTGAGAGAGAGACGGGGAAAGGAGAAATGGACAGAGGGACTTAGAGACGGAAAGCTGGGGAAAATGACAGGGTCAGGACAATCGCTCTTTACAATATCTGTCGGGGAGCCAACAGTCTCTGCAGATCCCTAGCCAAAGTGTGTATGGGGAGCAGCTCTGTACTTCTGGAAGGGGCGGGGCCTCAGGCAGAAAGGGCGGGGTCAGGAGCAGCCAGACCTCTGTGCCACCTGGTGTATGTTGTACCCATCCCCCAACCCGCAGAGCTGCAGGGAGCACACAGCACAGTTCTCTAGTGGTGATTTAAAGGGCTTGGGCCATGATGGAAGGATTCCAAAAGACATCCTGTGTGGTGAGCTAGCCTCTGGCAAAAGACCCCCCGGACGCCCCCAGCTGCGCTACAAAGATGTCTGCAAGAGAGACCTCAGAGAGGTAGACATCGAGCTGGACAACTGGGAAGAACTAGCAGACGACCACAGCAGATGGAGGCAGGGGTTACACAAGGGCCTTCAGAAGGGCAAGATGAGGATCAGACAGCTAGCAGAGGAGGAGCGAGCGCACAGAAAGCACACTAAGGACTTGCCAGACACCCACCACATCTGCAAGAGATGCAGCAAGGACTGTCACTCTCGTGTGGGTCTTCATAGTCACAGTAGACGCTGTAAATGAAGTCCTCAATTGAAACTATAAAGGGAGCCATCCATAGTCTATGCAGACTGAAGGATGCCTACTACTACTACTACTATGGGCCTCTGGCCACCACCACTGCCACCGTAGTAGTGGCTGCAGCTGGGAACCCTGAACCTCTTTGAATCACCAGGCCCCAGGACAACTGCCCCCTTGTCCCCCTTCTCGCCCTCTGTCGGAAGGCCTGATATCCACTAAGAGTACTGAACAGCTATAGTGCTACAGGATACAGCCAGTCTTCGTCCTCACCCCTCTCTGTCCCTATGTGCCTGAGCTCCAGCCTAGGATGTACCCGGAGAGAGGCTTCTGCATGATCCTGTATCCAACTTCTGCTATTCATTTCCCTGCTGCCAACAGAACAAATAGGTGGCATGAGGGATGCCATTACTCTGCCCCAGAACTTACACCTCCTACGGTTACTGCCTAATATTCCAAGGGTGCGCCATAAATGCATACCTGTAAATGGCCTACGATGATGTGCCAGTAGATGGCAATGAGGAATATGTCATAGTCCTCTGGGTTTGTATGACCAATAAAATTTCTGGCTGTAGTGGCCTGCAAACAGCTTCCTCTCTACAGCTCTCTATGGAATTCTTAACACTAGATGCTGTTCCAATTGTTTTCTAATACAACTGCACTCACATGTCATCTGTGCAGCAGTTCCTCTGGTTAGTCTCACAAACACTCCCCCGACCAGTGGAGCCAAACTGAAATGGAGCGGCACTGCTGTACAGCAGTGAAAGCAGCATCTGAGCCCTTTGCAGAGTCCCCATGCCAGCAGGTCAACCAATAAAGACTCATCTTATTTATCAGTGGGGATTAAGCCCAGGACCTCTGAATATAAGAATTTGAGCCTCCACAGCTGCAGCTCAAGGAGTAACTCCAACAGCTGGAAGTTGTATCCTCCATGGATCAGACAGTGAGGGAGGCATGTAACATAAAGTTACAGAGGAGTAGGTCTGTCTCATTTAAATCCTAGCTCAAAGGATTAAATTGGCTATAGCTAATACATAGGCCTCGTCCTGGTCTCTGCACAGGGGGTGCATTTCCACAGGCGGTTATTTCTCATGCAAAAAAAGATCAGGTTTCTGGTCTGAGGACACTACACAGAGAAGCACAGCAAGGGGCATCAAGAATTCTTTGTTCTAAACGAAGGTCCATCTATGCCATAGCCCTCTTCAAGGATCAGACAGCCCAACCTTGGCCATTAGGTATTATTTAATAAAACCAAACATATCACCCACAATTCCAGCCTCCAGAAGTTTCTTTCCTCATGTCCATCTAATATCTGAACATTCAGTATCCTGTTAGTGAGCTGAAAAACATTCCCATTTTATACCCATGTTTCAGAGAAATGTTTGCAGTTTGAATGTAAAAGAAATCTTTGGATGGATTTATAATTTTCCATAAACCATCATCAGTTCTGTTTCCACTCAAAGATACAGTATAACAAATACACCAGTGTAAGATCGGCATTGTTTAGCCTAAATCTTATCATTCCAACAGCTTGGTGCTGAGTTATTTTCTTATGACAGTTATAATCCTTTGGTACCACTATGAGCCTCTATCGTCCCTCACCCCCAATCCAAACCTTTTTTAAACTATTCCTATTTGCATGAAACTAGTTGGATTAAAGTTTTCAAAAGTAAATAGTTAACTGGAGGGCCACAGTAGGGAAGCTGTGGAATCTGCACCATTGCAAATATTTAAGAGCAGATCAGAAAAATACCCGTCAAGGATGATCTAGATTAGCTGTCAGCAACCCCTGGCACAGGTACCAAGAGTAGCATGCAAGGCGATTTTCATCAGCACTCAAGGTGGAAGCTCAGCCCTGCCCGTCCTCCCCCATGCAGCCAGGAGCTTGCTCAAAGCCATTCTATTTGTGGCTCAACAAAAGTCTAGCTAATGCTACCAACCACCACCTAACCAGTACAGCTCTGCGTCTTTATTTATTTACTAATGAAGCTTTTGTAAGTAGGACTATTAATGACTTTAGAAAGTATCAGCAGCATTCCGACCATACATAGTGGTCAAAAGGTCAAATTTCTCCTCTGCTGCAGAAAGGTTGCTGACCCCTGACCTAGATGGTCCTGCCATGAGTGCAGGGGAGTCGGCTGGATGACCTCTCGAGGATCCTTCCAGTTCTACAGTTCTCTAATTGCTGGTACCCAACTTGAAACTCCTTAAACAAGTCTGTTTTTAAGAAAATGCTGAGTGCACCTCACCGTGACTCTGCTTAGTTACAGCAGCTGAAGATCTGGCCCCAAAAGTTTTGTTCTTCTATTTAATTGGACTATGAATCTTCTATCTTGCCAAGAAAAAGATTTATAGTTCAATTAAATGGGTATATGGGCAGTGGGGAAGCAATAGGACCAGATCTTCAGCTAGTGTAACTAAGCATAATTAATAATTAGAAATACCTGTCTCTTGGGTTTTCTAAGCTTTCTCTCTCGCTCTCTCTCTCTCTGTATATATAATTGCAAATGCAGTGAACAATGGTGACTAGACACCATTTCCCCTTGGTCTGCATCCTGTTGTTTTTGGGAACAATAGCTGCATTTTTGATAAAATGCCAACCCTAAGTCTATGTTTGTCCTCAACCAATAATTTGCTCAAGTGGAAAGACAGTTCTAATTACTAGATAATTTAGCTTAATATTTTTGTTTCGATCATGTTTGGAATGATGAACAGCAAATGGAGACCTCATTTCTCTCTAGTGGGTGCTTGAGCAAACTCCTTCAGTCTAATTTCCAGTTAACTCGGACATTATGGGTTCAAAAGTTCAGCTCATGCCTACACTGTTTGATTTTGGTTTATGCCCTACTCCTGAGGGACTTCCTAAAATATTTGTGTCATGGGGCCCCTCCACAGCCAGCAGCAAGTGTTTCTATTGGTGGTGCACATTTTCACATGCCTCTGTACAAATAATAGATAGAAAAAATTAGAAGGTACTTTGGACCCTAAACTGTGGTTGGTCCTAGAAGGATGGGGGACCATGCCAACAGGTATGGGATGTCTGGTATTGGATGCATCAGTGCATGCCGCAGATATTCTCCAGATCTGAAGAAGTGGGTCTGTCCCATGAAAGCACATCACCTGATAAACAATATTGTTAGTCGTTCAGGTGCTACAAGACTGCTTTTTGTACGGTACAGATGGTTCTTGTCCAACATATTCTTTGACTGCCAGCACATCACTGGAAGAAACTAGGATCCCTATGGGTCTAGCTTCTGACCAGTATTGTATGATAATGTTAGTGAACACCACCTACCTAGCTGAGAGATTGCACACAAAATCAGTTGAGATATTGTCCCACTCTTCAGGTCTGATTGAGCTTCACTCAGAGCAACACACAAAGGCGGAGCCACTAAAACTTATGCAGCTTCCTGTTGTCCAAGCATCTGCTGCAGTACTGGTAGCAGCTAAGGTTAGTTCAGTCACCCTTGGCTATTTATGGAGTGATTAGACAGCCTGGGATCAGAAGCAATCAAGTGGTGCTCTGTTCACACACCTTTACTCACACTTTCCACAATCCCCAACAGATCCTTTACACTCTAGGCAGGAGACATGTTATCTACATCAGATCCATGTCAACCAGCTCTATTCTCCATCCAGAGAATCACCAGAGTGTCACAAAGACCTCTATTAATTGCCACTATCTGGTCCATGGTTAGCAGTGCTGCCATTTATTTGTTCCACTTGTTTGGTAAAACTCAAATGTCAATTTGTGACCAAAGGAAATACTGCTGGAGTCCCAGTGACTTAGATAGCTAGCTGCCACCAGGCACCTAAATCAGGCCAAAGTTTGAGAGGGAATCATCTAGGTTGATATCACAGTTTCAGCACCTGTTCTCCATGGGGGTGAGGTTAACAGGGTGTGATTGCTGCTTGAGTCCCTTCTACTGCCTGCTAATCTAGGGCGACCCAGTTCAATGGCCTGAGTCCTTAACAGGGCCCAAAGACAGGCGCAGAAGGGCCATAGAGTTCATGGCCGCAGAGTCTAATGATTAAAGCCAAGGGTATGGAGCTACAATCCCAACAGAGGGACCTAGGGCCTGCCTGACTCCACCGGGTTCTGACCCAGGTCCCTGTCAGTGAGGCAGTAGACAGACACTTGCTCAATGGGAAATCCCACTGCAACGCACTAAGCTCCTGGCTAGGAGAGGACTCACACTCTGGGTTACTTCTTACCTGCTCCAGCTTGTGGTTATTTCACCAGGCTCCAGATCCTTGGGCTCCACAGCACCAGTTTCTCTCTGGCTGTTCTGTTCCTGGAGGTCCAATGTAGTCTCATAGGTCTCCGACTCCCATCTCCAGCTGGCCTGTCTCAGGAGCTCCTGTGGCTAGACCTTACCTTCTGGCATTCAGCCCAGACTGAGCTGATCCACTCCTCTTTATACTGCTCCAGCACTTGAGGCATGCTCAGTATAGCCGGGAGGGGTGGGGGGAGTGGGCCAACTTCCTCTGCCCTCCAGGCATTAACACCCCTACTCAGCCCAGTGCGGGGTATGCGTGCGTTGGCAATAGCTGACTGACCCACAAATCAAAAGACTGAACTCATGCTAGAGAATCATAGAATCATAGGGCTGGAAGGGACCTTACGCGGTCATCTAGTTCAGCCCCCTGCTTCAAGCAACATCAATCCCAGCTAAGTCATCCCAGCCAGGACCTTGTCAAACCAGGACTTAAAAACCTCTAGGGATGGACTTAGGCCGTCTAAACTATATCTGAACTTCCAAAGTTTGGAAACTAGCCACTTACATCAGACATACTTACAATGTGACATTTGTTTCTGCATAAACAAAGTGCTGGAAACTCACTAATCCTCCTTCCTTGGCTTTTTTTCTTAGGGAAGTGGATATGTCTACATCCACAAGAATTATTTGATCCCAAGTTAGCATGCCCAGTAGAAGTGTACATAGATGACTTGCTAAAGGGGCTTACATTTATCAGGCATTGGGACTGGATTCAGATATTGGTTATGCCATTTGAAATCCAAAGTAAACCCATTCACATCTGTGGTGTTACTTAAAGATGGAGAAGGATTTGGAGAACATGTGTGCCCAGATGAAGCTTAGATACAGCTGGGTGAATAAATTCAAAGAAATGAATGAAGTGTACAGTTTTAAAAGATTTCAGTACAAATTGTTGTCTTTTTATACTGGAAAATGTACAGTTTGGGTCTAAGTTTCCAGAGCACGTTGGTGGGGTTTTTGCATCCCAGGAGATTGTAAGCACATGTTCTGGTTTTGACTTAAAAGTGGAGAATTTCAGAAAAGTCCCTGGGAAAACTGCTTTGATTTTAAATCTTTTTCTGCATGTGGAAAGTGTAATATTGCCTGTTTTGTGCTGTGCTAGGCTGGGAAAGGCATCAAAAGGAAAACCACATGGAACATTAATGCGCCTAATGGTAGCCAAAGTAATTGGATGTTCGACACAATGCCAATTGTAAGAAAATAGACTGTACCCAAAAGTTTCACACATGAAAAGCTGTACACAGATTACAAATAAAGGCTGCTACTGAGGGATTGTAGAGAGATTGCATAATGATGAAGCTTTCAACAGAATGTCATGCAAGATCTTTTTCTTAGGTTCGTTGCCGGCTAATTGTATTTCTTGTGCATTATTCCCCTTCTTTCCCTTCTTCTTTACTATCCACTTTTTGCCCTAAGATAAAATGGCAGAGTTTTGCTGGGTTTGAATCAATGATCACCTCCGACAACTGGGACTCTTAACAAGTTTGGTGTCCAGGTTTTAATTAAGCCTCAAGTTTAATCACCTTACTCAGCGTTGGCAGTCAAGAGAGAGAGAAGCAAGGGCAGCTGTAGCTTTTTGGGTGGCATTTTGCATTTTCCCCAACCAGTGTGCTTTGAATATATTGCAAAATTCTCTTAGCCATACTATTCCTCCTAACACACTTCATGTCTACAGTTAAGGCTTGTCCCACCCATTGAGCAGGCTGCAGGTCCAACCCTAAAACCTGCAGGACCACCTGCAATCAGAGACATGCTGTCTTTGCAGATGTCTCAGACCCCAGCATTGGCTCTGAATATCCAGTCAGCTGTATGCTGTTGTGTCAGATACACAGGCCCAATTGGTTCAGATAGAGACATTTGTAAGGAAGTTTCTCCCTGCCTCTATTTTTATCCACTGTCTTTGAAGCTCTTCTATCTCTTTTAAAGAGGGCATCAGCATTGAACCTGGTATTATAAGGCACATTACCACTACATTCACATAATAGTGTAACACCAACACAGCTGGGTTGCTAGAACCAGGGATTGAACCTGTAGTCATTAGTCCCTGTGCTCTACAGCATGAGCTAAAGGCCAGGTGGCTCTCAAGCAGACACTTCACTCACCCTAGCATGAGGTCTCAGAGCCTCTGGGTACTACATGCTTCCCCAGGCTGAGGAAACACATCCCAGGCTTCAGAGACTTCCAGCACTTCATTATGGACAATTCACCAATTGTAACACCAACAGACCCAGGTTAGCAGCACCAGGGATTAAACTTGCAGCTATAGGGGCTAAAGCCCTGTGCTCTACTGCATGAACTAAAGGCCAACTGTGGCCTTTGAACCGCAATTTCACTCTCCCTAGTATGAGGGCTCAGTGCCTCTGGGTACTACAATAGCACTACATTTTCCAGCCTATACCTAGCCTAGCCTTAAGCTTATTCAGCTTACACTCTGTTGGACAAGGCAAGCTACCGATGAAGCTAGTATTGCTAGTTACACATGGGATACAAATGGGAACTTTCAAGACACTAAATCTGCTCCAGAGAAAGGTAACAAGAGCATGTTGATCTGATCGCTGGAAGACTGAATAAATTCACAGTGGTCTATCAACAATTTCCAGGACTTTGCCAGAAATTCCTGCTGGGATAATAAATGGTCCTTGAGGTGAAGAATCAAAATCCCGTGGAGCCTGTTCTAAAGACAGGCGGAAAAAAAAACAACTATTTACACTCATTTTGAACCTACTGAGGTCTTATCTGAAAACATTGTTGTAGGTTGTGTAGTTGTTGCCATGTCAGTCCAAGGAGATTGGAGAGACAAGGTGGGTCTAAGGGACTGCCTACGTTATGCAGAAAATTGACCTGGTCAGGGTCAATCTTCTTGAGTTTAATTTTGCATGCCTAGAGAAGAAGTGAGCTATCGAACGGTCTGGAGTTGGCAGTTGACCCCTACATGCCTCAATATGGTGAGGAGTAAGGAGGTCAATGGGAGAGTGTCTCCCATGGACCTCCCTCTGTGAGGAAGGCCAGATAAGTCAATTGTAGATAAGCTGATTCTAGCTACGCAATTGCTGTAGCTAGAACTGCAAATCTACAATCAACTTTAATACCTAGTGTAGACCTAGCCTTAGGCACTGGGTTCTGCTCTAGTTGTGAGTTGCTCAATGCCCTTCCACTTTCAGCCCCATTCCAATTCCACCTTTTCCTCCAGACCCCCGCCCAGACTTAACTCTTCCTGTCCCTACTCTGCCTCCACCCTCCCCTCATTCCACCCCTTCCTCCGAGCCTCATCTCTGACCCCTCCTCTTCCCCTGTGTGCACCATGTCCCCACTCCTTCCCCACCTCCCAGAGCATCCCAAATACCATAAAACAGCTGTTTCATCCTGGGTGGGAGATGCTGGGATTGAGGCTGAAGAGTTGATCAATGGGGCTGCTGGTGGGAGAGAGATGTTAGGGTGGCAGAGGGGAGAGCGTGGATGATAAAGAGTGCTGAGCATCTGCTAATTTTCCCTGTGGGTGCTCCAGCTCCAGAGCTCCCACAAAGTTGGCTTATTACAAGGATCTGTAGCCCAGTGACAACAATCTTGGTGTCTGATGATGGCAGAGGTGTTAGTGGGCTGCTGCTTGGAATGGTCCCTCACAGTCTGTGCTAAATACTTGTGCTAAACAGCCTGTTCCACCTTGCATTTAGAAATGCTCTACGTGCCTCAAATGAGTCAACATTTCCCCTGCAGGTGGGGACACTTTTTGACTCAGGCCCCCTTCTACTTTTCATTCCCGCTTTCACAGGAAGACTGTTAAGTGAAGCCCAGGTACATAGTCTCAGAGGGGTAGCAGAGTCAGTCAGTAGCTTCACCAAAAAAAAAAAAAAAAAAAAGGCAAAAAGAAAAAACCAAGCAGTCCTGTATTACCTTCAGGACTAACAATTTTATTGATTAGGTAATGAGCTTTATTTATTTATGTATTAGGTATTACCCGTGAAAGCTCACTACTTAATGTGTTACCTAGAGAGGTGGTGGAATTTCTATCTCTAGAGGTTTTTAAGTCCTGGTTTCACAAAGCCCTGGCTGGGATGATTTAGTTGGGGTTGGCCCTGTTTTGGGCAGGGGGCTGGACTTGGCACCCTCCTGATATCCCTTCCAGCTCTAAGATTCTAATAAATAAAATTGTTTTTAAGGTGCTACAGAACTACTTGGGGCTTTTTTGCTGTTGTTTTTGGGGCTTTTTTTTGTGAAGCTAAGCTAAGGATTTGCAAATTCAAGTTAATAGTTTATATTATTCAAAATGAGTCTTTACAGGAGAGCTATTCTGCAAGAATCCAGTAGCAGTTATTCTTTTTTAAAATGTCTTTTTCATATCAGAAGTGAGCAGGCAAGGAATTTAGAAATTGCAAACATTCCCCAAGAAATGTCAAAGTACTATGAGAATATGATACAAAAGCATGCCAATTACATTCAGATCCATTTTATTAAATTTGTAGATAAAGTCAATTAATGTGAGACACATCAGGGAGGCTCTAGTGGATTTCCAGAAGATAAGACGGTGTATCGCAACAATAAAGACAGCTTCTGTCTCTCAGCAAGTTGTTAATGAAAACATTGCCCATGATACACTAAGAGAGCTTTCCATAAAGACGCTTGGAAAGACACGAATCTGATAAAAAGTTCTGAAAGTCTTCCAAATGAGTTTGAGTCATGAGGCTCCTTTATAGGATCACAGGAAGCAGTGGCGTGCATTGGGAGAGGGGAAAGGAGGACAACAGCCTTTCATGTCATGAGGAAATGCCAATCAGTCAATGTCAGAATGAAGCTCAATGAAGTTCTCTAGAAGAACATGGCAATAAAAAAAGAAATAGCACTAAATGGACAAATAGCCCAATCCAAAGTCCCTTGCAGCCAATGGATAGCTAAGATCAGGCCCTAAGAGTCTCATGAATGGATGGTTGAGAGACTCGTGGTATGTGGCATTGTCCAATTTTAAATTAACCACAACAAGGACTTGATACTATAAGATACTAAGAATGCTCAAGCTTGTCTATCTGCCTGTCTGCCCGTTGCCATCCCACTCGAAGCAGGCTGAGTTTAAAAAGGTGTTGGGCTCCATAACGCAGGTGCTCGGCCCTCTTAGCACCCAACAAATCCGACAGACTCACTTCTGTAAGGTACCAAGTGCCCACTGTTACCACAGACTGCCAGGTTCTGAGAATCAGATATTTGGAGCACAACAGCCTCAACTCCCAGTGGCTGCAGTAAGAGTCAAGCATGCTTTGATCTTGCAAGATTCAACCCAAAAGCAGCATCTTGACAAGTTGCTCAACAGCAAAGGGAATACATGCATTTTAAGGTATTAATAAGGGATTTGAAGAAAAAAACTATGCATATAAAAAGCCAAACGCTGATTTGAATGCATTTAACAACATGAACAACCTCATAGGAGAGGAAAGCAAGTCAATGAACTTGTCTATGCAGAAGCTTGCTTTGGTTAAATTGAACCAGTTTAGTCTACCCAATGCAAACCCCAGTGTGGACATTCACCCTTGCTTCTGTGCTCAAGCGGGATATTTTATTGTAACTTCAGCCTGTTGACAAAAAGTTTCTGGAGTATTAACATGACCCCATTCCTGTAGTATCTGAGATCCTCACAATCTTTTCATGCATTCATCCTCCCACCACCTCTAGGAGGAAGAGAAATACTATTACTCCCATTTTAGAACTGAGACAGAGAGAGAGCCCCAGGGCCAGATTTGCAAAGGGACTTGGGCATTATAATGTTCATCACTGTAACACCTAACTAGCTGGTAACTGAAAAGTTGCTGGGATTCACCAAGGCTGGATTACACATCTAGACACCTAAACAATGCATAGGGAGAGGGATAGGCTGCTAAGAATGGGATCCCCAAAAGACAGAACTCAAACCCACATAAACTGGGCAATGAGAGATGTTGCATGTGACACATACACATGTGACCACTAGTTTATTTTTATCCGTGGGCAGAAATAAGTTTATTATGTGCACCAAGGCATGTGCAGCTGTACAGCACCAAGAGAAACATGCTGGTGGCTGGGGACAGCTGTGGGTGCTCAGTTGTGTGACATCTGAATCTCTCCTGGATGGCTGCCCAAGGGCTCCTCTCACAGGGAACACTGGTGGAGACCATCTTCTGTTTTATGTTTAAACTATCACACCCTCAAAAACCATTGTAACGAGACGGGGAGATGTGTCAGACAGTATGAGCTGTAGAATATTCACAGACCTTTGTATCAGTCCCGATCACGTGTGTTCTTTGCTCACAAGGTGGTGGAGGGAGGGGATTTACTGCTCCACAAAACTAGGGCTGTCCACCCCCACACTTCAGTTCTGTGGCATGCAATTCCCACAAGGAGCTACATTTGGGTTTGAGTAGTGAAGCTATTGCCTGATTAGGGTGCCTGTCTCCATAATAACATGGGATCAGATCTTCAGTGTAAACTGATGTTGTTCCATCCTGGTCACATAAATCCTGCTACAGCCTCTGACTCAGCTATTCCAGTAACAGCATTTTTGTCCTTCACTGATTTTCAGGGGGAAGCCAAGGATGAGTTTTCCAGTTCGGCCAGCACAGTGCACACCCTTAACAGGCACCCCAGGATTAAAAACCAGCAAAACAAGGAGTGAGAAAGATACAAGGCTCATAAATTTTCTCGGAAACTCATTTCCAGCCCGGTATCACAGAGGTAGCCGTGTTAGTCTATAGCTTTGAGACCAACAAGAAGCCTTGTGGCACCTTATAGACTAACAGATATTTTAGAGCATAAGCAAAGACCTGCTTCATCAGATGCATGAGTTGCGGGGGGGGTGGTTTTCAGACCCAGTTTGTGTCTCTTTTGACACAGTATTACAGGTGACTTTGTCATTTTCTTTGCTCTTCAAAGGCAAGGCTGATGCCAGCTGCCTTACCACAAAATGTGCTGCACACCAGTGTTCTCAGGAAGCGGTGTGTTTGGGTGGCCACCCAAGAGAGATTCAAATGCCAGCCAGATGATTAGCAGAGTGCCCACAGCCACCCACAGTCAGCAGCATGTGTTTCTATTGGTGGTGCACATCCACTCATGCCTTGGGGCACATAACAAAATTTATTCTGCCCCAGATTGAAAAAAAATAGTGGGAATATCGCTACACTCATGTACCAGCTTCAACATAAAACCAACCCACCGCTTGGCTCAGTAATCAAGGAGCTAACTCCTGGCTCCTTAGACAATTGCTGGGAGCATCACATAATAAAGGGCTTTCATACTGGGATAAAGTTAGCTCCAAATTATCTAAAAAACAAAAACAAAAACAAAAAACAAACAAAAACCCCAAAAAGCCACCATCAGCCTCTCTGTAGTATACTGAAAGCAAATGCATACTTGAGAAGTCATCACAGCACTCAAAAGATGTGGCTGCTTTAAAAAAAAAATCAGATATGACTTTAATTAAGAGAATTTTCCTCCACACATTCCCCAGGCCATATCCTCCACTGTTATAAATTGTATCGGAGGAGTAGCTGTGTTAGTCTGGATCTGTAACAGCAACAAAGGGTCCTGTGGCACCTTATAGACTAACAGAAAAGTTTTGAGCATGAGCTTTCGTGAGCACAGACTCACCAGCAACTATGCACCGCACCACAGTCACTCTCACTCAGGGACCCAGCCATGCAACAAACCTCGTTGCCAGCTCTGCCCACATATCTACACCAGCAACACCATTACAGGATCTAACCAGATCAGCCACACCACCGTGGGTTCATTCAGCTGCACATCTACCAATATAATTTATGCCATCATGTGCCAGCAATGCCCCTCTGCTATATACATTGGACAAACTGGACAGTCTCTACGTAAAAGAATAAACGCACACAAACCAGATATTAGAAATGGCAATATACAAAAACCCATAGGAGAGCACTTCAGTCTCTGCCTTAATATGCTCAAAGCTATTTATGAGTTTGACATAGTTGTTGTGATCGAGGAAAAATGGGATAGCAATGTTTGTTTAGATCTGGGATTAAAACCTACATTTTTTTGTGTCTTGCCCAAAGAAAATTGCATGCAATGACTGTCTAGAAATGTCAGCGGAAGGTTTTAATCCCGTTTATAATATTTGGGATGTTACAGAATTAGGGTGCAATGCAAGATTGGTCCATCTAGGCCATGCGTTCCTATCCTGCAGATCTTGGCATCCCTCCCCGCCTCATGTCACAAGTAGGTTTCTGATTGAGGTTACAACCTCCCTTCTTATCTTTAAGGCCAGTTGAAAATGCCCCCTTCCCCCACCATTTTTCTTCTGTTACACGGTGGCATGTGATAGAAAAGGTTTATGTTCAGTGATAGTCCATCTCAGTGATTTTCTAAAGGTTACTTTATTTCTCAGCAGTTATGTCAAGAAATGCTAGGCGTCCCTAAATATTCATCTGTTCCAGCCTTAATTTCTAGGGCTCTGTTCTGAGGTCTATTCACTCAGAAGTCAGCTGGAGTTCTCTGTTCATTAGGAGAGACAGGGATATCAGCTGGAGACTTTATTCTAGTGAAAAGCAGAAGATGATGATGATGGAGGTGAGACACCATTCTGCTCTCAGGTATTTGTTACCCTGCCTGTTACTCTACCCCTGCCCAGTCTCCTTATTTTTCCAAGTGACCTGTCATGTCTTCTCTTTTAGACTTTAAACTCTTTGGGTGCGTCTACACTAGCCGGCTACTTCGAAGTAGCCAACACAACGTCGAAATAGCGCCCGTCGTGTCTACACGCACCATGTGCTATTTCGACGTTAAAATTGACGTTAGGCAGCAAGACATCGAAGTCGCTGTTCCCATCCAAAGATGGGAATAGCGCCCTACTTTGATGTTGAACATCGAAGTAGGGTGTTTGTAGACGATCTGCGTCCTGCTACTTCGAAATAGTGGGATCCTCCATTGCGGCCATCAGCTGAGGGGTTGAGACGCTCTGTCCAGCCCCTGCGGGGCTCTATGGTCCCCACGCACAGCAGCCTTTAAAGCACCACGGACCCAGATTTCCTGTGGCAGGAAGCTGAGAGCATGCAGACAGTAGCACATGCACGTGCTAGCCCTGCACGCCCTCTCCGGACCCCGACCCGAGCACCCAGCGCCATGGCATCCAGCCAGCCCCCAGAGCGCCCCCAAGGCTCCCCTCCTGAGGGGACCCAGGCACCCCCAGCAGCCAAGCGGGGGGCCTAAAAGAGGTGGGGCTCCTCCTGGTCGGAGGCCGAGCTCCAAGACCTGCTGGGGCTTTGGGGTGAGGAGGAGGTGTTCCACGTGATGGGGAGCAAGCGGCGGAATGAGGAAGTGTTCGCCCGACTGGTGTTCGCCCGACTGGCTGAGGGCCTGGCCGCCCGGGGTCACCCTGCCCGCACTCCGGATCATGTCCAGAGTAAGGTGAAGGAGTTGCGGCAGGGGTATGCCCAGGCCCAGGACTCAGCCAGTCAGTCTGGGGCTGCCCCTTCTGCTTGCCCCTATTACAGGGAGCTCAGGGCCATCCTGGGCCCCCGGGACACCTCCTCCCCTCCGGCCACCCTTGACATCACGGCCAACGAGCCCCAGCAGGCCTCGGAGCTGGAGTCCAGCCCGGAGGCCAGCCCTGCACCCCGGGGCCCACCTGAGGAGCCCCCCCTTGGGACAGCAGAGGAGGGGTCCAGCAGCGAGGAGTGGGGGCTCCTCATTGACCTCCCCTCCCGGAGCACCAGCCAGGCATCCACCCACCAAGCTTCCCCCGATTGCGGCAATGGACAGTCAGGTACGTACCCCACAGAGCACACACCCATGGGCCACAGGGCGGGGGCACCAGACACGACTGGGAGCCTCACACACCCCCAGCGGACCCCAACCCGCAAACACCCAGACACAGTATGGTCCCAGGAAGGCGGCAAGACCATCAGCGCCCGTCAGCACCCACACCCATGGACAGCACTCAGCCTTAACCCCGGGGGGGACAATGCCCTGGCGACAGCCAACAGGGACATCAAACCCACCGACGGGGAGGGAGACCCAGCACCCAAGAGGGGGAGGGGGGAACGGGCCAGGGCACTGTACTAACAGCCTTCCCCTCCCTGTCTCCAGCTGCAGCATCCGACGCCTCAGGCATCCAGGCACCGTCCATCGTCCCCGACAGCCCGCCAGAGGTCAGCCACCACCAGCACCCGGAGACACCCCCAAGGGCAGTGGGACTGTCCTGCCACCGCCAGACTCTGGGGATGGCCCCTGTGGACCCACAGCTCCTGGCAGCTCTCTGGCGGCAGACAGAGGTGGCAGAGGAGAGACTCCAGTTTCAGCAGGAGGAGTCCACCCGGCAGTGGGCAGCATGGGAGGACTTTATGGGGGTCTTTCGGGACATAGCCGGGTCGATCTGGGAGGCTGTCGCCTGGCTCCTGCCCCCCACTGCCCCCTGGGCCGCCCTCCCCGCTGCTCCACCCGAGGCCCCCCTGCCACACCACCTGCTGCCCCACCCGCCTTGCCACCTGCTTCCCCTCCTGCCACCCCACCCGCCTTGCCACCTGCTGCCCTGCCTGCCACCCCACCCACCTCGCCACCTGCAAGCTCCACAGAGCCCACTGGGGCTGAAGACCGGCCAGTGGAGGCATCCCGGCCATACTTGCCGGTCCTCCCAGCCCCCAGCCGGCCACGCCGGGGACCGGGACATGGGTGGGGGGTTGCGAGCCGTACCCAGCAGGGGTCGCGCCCCTCTACCCCCACTCTGGACTGATGGGCCAACGGCCGAGCTGTTTGCCAGGCCCCCATGTTTATAGTTGTCCCCCCTGTATACAGTTGTCCCCCTTTTTGTATATTCGTTGCAGTTTCTGTTTTGAACAAAACAAGTTTTCAGTTTTTCAAAAAAAAAAGATTTTATTTTCCAAAAAGCTGGAGGCGTGTGCTTGTTGGGGGGGGTGGCGTGCAGGTGTTGGGGGTGGTGTGTGGGCAATGCAGGATGTGGGGGGGGTCTTCTGGGGAAGGCCAGGGAGGTGCTCAGGGGTCTCCCTGATCAAAGTGGGCCGGTAGGGCCTCGCGGACCTGTACCCCCTCATGGTGGGCCTGGCGGCTGGGTGCGGCAGCCGGCTGGGGGAAGCCCGTGCCAGCGTCAACCGCCCATCCCTGGACGAAAGCCTTCCCCTTGCTCTCAATGATGTTGTGGAGCGTGCAGCATGTGCCCACAACTTGGGGGATGTTTTGGACGTTTTGGACGTCCAGTCAGGCAAGGAGAAACTGCCAGAAGCCCTTCAGATGGCTGAATGTTCTCTCCAGCACCTGGTGGGCGTGGTTCAGACAGGCATTGAACCGCTCCTGGCTGGCGTTGAGGTGGCCGGTGTACGGGCGCATGAGCCAGGGCTGGAGGGGGTAGACCACATCAGCCACGAGGCAGGGGGCACAGTGGTATCCCCCAGAGGGATCCCCCTCTGGGGGATGTAGGTCCCCACCTCCAGCTGGCGGCACAGGTCCGAGTTCCTAAAAATGCGGGCATCGTGTGTGCAGCTGGGCCAGCCCACGTACACGTCCTGGAAGCGGCCCTGACTGTCCACCATGGCCTGCAGGACCATGGAGTGGTAGCCCCTGAGGTTTATGTATCTTCCTCCACGGTGGTCCGGGGTGTGGATGCGGATGTGGGTCCCATCCAGGCCCCCAAAGCAGTTCAGGAACCCCATGGATGCGAATCTGGCGATAGCTGCATCCAGATCCCCGAGTCAGATGACCCTGGGGAGCAACATGGCTTTAAGCACATGGACCACCTGTGGGGAGGGAACACAGGTGCCCATGAGGCTGCGCAGGGTGCCCCAGGGCCCTTCCCCCAGGCCCCACTCCTGGGCACCTCCCTGGGTACCCCACCTGCCCAGCCCCTCCCTCCCCAGTGCCCCTCCCTCCCACCCCACCCCCCACCCCTCTCTCCCTCCCCTCCCCGACCCCACACCCGGCCCCCCCGGCCCCCAGTGGGTATGTGCCTGGGCCTCCTTACCTCCATGACAACAGCACTGACCGTGGCCTTTCCCACTCCAAACTGGCATCCCACGGAGCGGTTGCTGTCTGGAGTGGCCAGCTTCCAGATGGTTATTGCAACCCTTCTCTTGACAGGGAGGGTGCGCCACATCCGGGTGTTGTGGTACCTCAGTGCTGGGGTGAGCCACTGGCAGAGCTCGAGAAAGGTCTGTCGGCGCATGCAGAAGTTCCGGAGCCACATATCATCGTCCCACTCCCGCATGACGAGCTGCTCCCACCACTCGGAGCTGGTGGGGTAGCTCCAGAGGCGGAGGGAGCAGCCGGTGAGGGAGGAAGAGGGTAGCCCTGTGGTCAGGGGCATCTCTGCCTCAGAGGAGGGCTCCTCTGGCAGGAACCACTGTGCGGCCTCCCAGGCAGCACCTAGCAGGGCGCTTGCCCCCTGAATGACTACCTGGAGGGCCTTCTCTGCCTGCTGCTGCTGCTGCTGCTGCTGGGTGTCCATATCTGCTGTGACTTGGTGTGCAAGAGAGTGGCTACTGCTCTGCAGACCTCGTGCTGTGCAGGCCGGGTGTGTCTGGGAGGGGCCCTTTAAAGGAGCGGCTTGCAGCTGCCCCGGAAGGGCTAGTCCAGCCTGTGACCCCGTCCGCAGGCTTTCCTGGAGCCTTATTTCAAAAGAGGGTGCTTGTGTGTGTGGACGCTCCGCATTTCCTTCTGGGGCGGATCCTTTCGACGTTCCCCGTCGCTACTTGAACGTTGAATGTCGATGGCACCAGCCCTGGAAGACGTGTAGACAATACGCGTCAAAGTAGCCTATTTCGATGTTCTTACTTTGAAATAGGCTACTTCAACGTAGTGTGCTAGTGTAGACATAGCCTTTGTGTCAAGAGTTGTTGTTAATTATATGCTGCTACAGAATCTATTACAATGGGGCCCAGTTAGAATGCCTTTAAGTGCTCCTTAAGTTAGTTGCCTTTAAGTGCTCCTGTAATATCACTATGAAATACTTTTACTCCGCCAATGTGTCCCTCTCCATCCCTGGGCCCCACCTTCCGACGCACACATGTGTGGGAGAAAATAAGGTCTCTTGGCCACTAGTCTATTAAAAGAATTGAGAAAAAATAATGAAAAGGCAAAACCATGGTTGGCAGAAGTCCAGAATGAAGAGATTGAAAACAGGATTTTTAAAAAAGCCTACAATTATTATTTTTAACTCACAATACTGCATAACATTTACATCTTTGTTTTGAATTGCAGAGTGATTGACATTCTCCCTTCAAATTTTATAACCTTGTTTGGATTTACAGCCAAATGGAAAACTATCCCAATTTCTCTTCTCAGAGAAATTCTTTCTGTGGTTTGCAGTCAAGTGAAGCTCTTGATCTGAAGGCTCCTTTGATAAAAGGAAAGCTGTCTGTTGGCCAAAGCCTCTTCTACTTACCTGTTCAAGTTCCATTAGCCTAGAAATCCTCCACCTGCAAGACCTTTTAATATAACATAACTGGAGATACACATCTCCTAGAACTGGAAGGGAGATCACCTAGTCCAGTCCCCCACTCTCTTGGCAGGAGAGAACACCAGCCCTGAATGTCTATTTGCCCCAATCCCTAGATGGCCTCCTTAAGGATTGAACTCATAAACCTACATTTAGCAGGGACCTGGGTTTTCCAGGGACCTATCCAGGAATTGCAAGCCTTTTGAAGAAAATGTACACCTCCTTCCCAAAGAGAGAAGCACATTGATGTGGGGATCCGTAGAATCATTTTGTACTTGCTGTTAATATACTTTGTTTAATTTATTTATCTATTTAGTTATTTAGTTATTTAAATTTTGATCTTTTTCTATGGTTTCCACCATTTTCTGGGGCATTTCCCCACAATATTCTGTAAAGTCATTATCCCATATGGTATCATGATGGTAGAGAAGAAAGTTACCCAGGATTTAGGTCTAGATTGTTATTTATTAGTTATGACAATAGTGCCTAGAAATCAGGCCCCTTTGAACCAACAACCTATAAATAAATTGAAAGAGGGAAACTTGGTCACACCCATAATAAGTGGTTGTCCAGCTAAATAAAATCATACTGGATTATAGATGTTGCCGGATAAGAGACGTTCAACCTGTGTTCCACAGATATGCTTCATGTTCAGGACAATTTTCCTGATATTCAGCTTGAAGTTTTCCCCTCAGAGGCTGTGTCTACACTTGGAGCTGGGAGTATAATTCCCAGCATGCTAAAGATCGCAGTGTTGGTCTGGTGGCTGATTGGCTGCACAGCTAGTCACCCTGAGTTGGTGGGCAGCTAACCCACACCATGCTACTCTTTGTAGCCTATTTGCTTAATGAGGGCTAGGGCAAGTATGTCTGCTCAAACTGGAGAGTCACCCCCCCGCGCCACACGGAGACACAGTGTTACTCTTAGTGACACCCAGTAAATCTCAGTAACACCTCCCTCCTTTCTGTTTACAGCCTGCACATTTTTGCAGACCATTATGCTGGAACCCCCTTCACTTCCAGTCATCAAATTGCCAAGTTATACATATTAAGCTCTTTAATCTTTCCTCATGCATCATCCACTTGAGTCCCCAGCTGTCCGGTACTATGGGTCTCCGAAATGAATGCAATATCCCATGTGCGGTTGCACCGCAGCTGTACGGTATATGCAGTTCGGGAAGGAAGGTACCAAACTGGGCTTAGGCCACTTTCCTCCATCCTTGCTCCCATATCTGCTTTGAATCTCTCCAATCCACTGGCAGAATGAAGAGCTGCCCAGGGTCACCAAGTGGAATGGATGCTCAGGGCCGAGTCTCCTGTCCTTCTTTCATTTCTGCTGTGTTGTGGAACAGAGATGGGGCATCAGAGCCGCTCTACCAGCTGCAAACCACAGCTGAATTGCCCTGTGCAGGAGAAATCACCTCCCTCTTTTGAGCTTTAGTTGTAATTACCTCTGCTTTATTCCACTGGAGCCACACAAAGCAGTAGGGCCAACTACTGGGCCAGCGATGACAAAAGGGCCATGTCTATGTGGGTGGATTCTCCCAACAGAAGTGGGCTTTTGTCTACAAAACCCATTGAGTGTCTACACAGCCAAAGCGCTCTGCTGAGCGTTTGCTGACAAAACCCAGCTGATCAGCCGGCAGAGTTATACCTCTCCCTATTCAGGTATAACGCCTCTGTCAACAGCATTTTGCTGACAGAGTGCCCATGTAGACAGTTCTGTCAGCAGAGCAGGCTTCCGGTTCATGGGGCTTCCGGTTCATGGGGCTTCCAGTCAAGAGAGGAGTCAAGAGAGGACTGGGTAGTCTAGCTGCTGTCTGTCAACAGAGCAGATTGCTCTTTCCATTCGCTTTTATGTGTAGACACAATCTGTGGACAGTTTTGTTGGGAAATCCCTTTCAACAGTCACTTCTCTTGAAACAGGCTTCTCGTGCAGACGTAGCCAAGGTGTACAAGGAGGGGCACTCTGAGCACAGCAGCCATGGAGGGCGAAGGTAGAGCATTGCATAGCCGAGCCACTGGACCAGGGTGTTCAAACGTTGCATTCAACTGATAGATTTTTGTACTTTGTGCCTCCATCAGAGTAACCTGTGTTGAGAGTGCCTGGTAGTAACACTCAGAAACCAAAGAGTAAAATGACATCAACCCTAACTGGAAGCTACTTTCATGAATTAAACCACAGAGTTTGATTCACTGTGATGTGCTGGGTTCTAATTACTACATACTGGGAAGCATTCAGATGGCATCTAAGAATGTAAAGATATATGTGCATGAATGGCAAAACACTCAGGAATATAATTCATACAAAAATTAGCACTACAGGTATGTTCAGGATTTGTCATTCTCCTGTTTCAGATGTGTCAATTATCCAAATGAGATTAAGAAACAATGTCAGGTGATGGAGGTGACACAAAGAAACAAAGACAGACTAGGTGAAAATTAATTCAGGAGGCTGTTTGCTGAATACTCACCTAAGAACACAAGAAGTGCCAGACTGGGTCAGACCAAAGGTCCAACTAGACCAGCATCCTGTCTCCTGATACCGGCCAATGACAGGCACCCCAGAGCGAATGAACAGAACAGGGAATCACCAAGTGGTTCACAGGTAACAATGGGGTCTCAGAAATCAGGGGTGTCTCATCCATGACCTTCTAACCAAAAGGGGTTACATTTGTAACAAGCATTTTTTTTAAGTGTTCAACTTATCTAGAAGGAACTAAATTCTTTTTATGGTAACTTCCAGAACCCTCTCTATTTTACACACCCGAAGAAGGGTTAATTTGCAGTTTTGCTATGGATCAGACAGAGAACATCTGGTTTTCATCACCAAGATCTTGTCTTTTTGTGCATGCGTGTGAAATAACTTCATTACCAGACACCCTTTCACTACCTCCCACTTCAGCCCCTTATAGTAGACAACATCGCTCATGCCTTCATATCTCACCACATTGCTGGGAACCGGAAGGGAGTTCTCTCTCAGGTTCTCTCTGAACCCCTCTGAACAAACAACATTTGAATACAGTCAGTAATGAGGAGAAATGGGAAAAATCATGACATTAGTCAGTTCTCTATATTTCTCCAGAAAAATCAACTTTGAAGTATATCTTCCACAGCTGAAAAAGTGGGTTAAAAAAATAAACCTTTTCCAAATGAAGCCTGTTACTTTCTCCCAGATGCCCCAGCTGTGCTTAGCTAACAAAATGGTCCCAGAGGTCCTGAGCTGGCTGGGTTGTTTTCTGGCAGACTCCCTTTGCAATGATTATCTGTTTTATCAAGAGAAGTGTTTATCATTCTGGTGCTTGGAAAGAAGCTTGCAAGTCTCTTAGGAGCTTTTCAAAAATGTGAGGCTGTGTAGATGATAAAATGAGGAGCAGAAACCAGAGGATGATCCTTGGAATTGAAATAATTTGCCAAATTCACCTCTGATTCAGCACTGGAGTACCTCAGAGGTTCATGCCCCAGACGGTATTGCAACAGAGACTTGTCAGAATTCAGGTTTTAGTATTTTGATATAATTTTGATGGACATCAATTTTTATTCTAAAGCATTTTTCATTTTTATTAGGGCTGCCAAACAATTAACAGTGAATTGTGATTAGTTACGAGGAAAACGATTGCAATTGATCGAATTGTTAAATTATCACAGAATACCATTTATTTAAATATTTGAGAATGTTCTCTACATTTTCAAATGTATTTATTTCAGTTACACCACAGGATATAAAGTGTACAGTCAGGCCTGCCAATGGTGGTGGGCAAAGGGGGCTAGTGCCCCAGGGCCCAGTGTTTCAAGGGGGCCCAGAACTCCAGGGCCCTTTGAAATACTGCTGCAGTGCTGCGCTGCTTGTGGGTACACAGCACTGAGGGAGTATGGGGTGGGCCCCAGGACTGAATGCTCTAAGCCCCGCCCTTCCATCCTTGGCCACGCCCCATCCAGGCAGGGAGCCCACCCTCCTGCCACCTTGTCTCTAGGCCTGCATTGTCTATCAGTCCCACTTTGCACAGCGCTCATTTTACATGATTTGTATTTTATGCTGAACATTCATGTGCCCCTTCATGTTCCAACCACCATTCCAGAGGACATTGTTTCCATGCTGAGGACATGACCTGCTGCTGAATAATGATCCGAAGAAGTGCAGACTGATGTACGTTAATTTTCATCATCTGAGTCAGATGCCACCAAAAGAAGGTTCATTTTCCCAACCTGCAGCTCCCTCCCACACTCTGAATCCCTTGACCTCAGCCTGGGACCCCCCTGCTGCACCAGTGTTAGCCTTTTATGACTTCTGACAGCATGTTTCCTATCGTATCCTTCTCATATTTTTGAAGGTATTTTGGATCCTCGGGCCAAGTGCTGTAGCTCTGTTTAGAAATCTCACATTGGTAACTTCTTTGCATTTTGTCAAATCTGCAACGAAAGCTTGCTTAACGTGAACAACAGGCTCGATCATCATCTGAGACAGCCATCACATAAAGTGTATGGCAAAGGACAAGTAAAACCACAGAGCAGGAGACATGCAATTCTGCTGCCAGGAGTTCAGTCACAAATATAATTAATGCATCTTTTTTTAACAAGCATAATCAGTGTGCAAGCCTGTGCTCTGGAATGACGACCAAAGCATGAAGGGGCATATGAAAGTTTAGCATATCTGGCACATAAATACTTTCCAAAGATGGCTACAGAAATGCCAAGAGAATGCCTGTTCACACTTTCAGATGATACTGTAAATAGGAAGGGGGCAGCTTTGTCTCCCATATATGTAACGAACTTGTTTGGGTATGTCTTGACTTCATGGAAGATCGACCTGGGGTTTGATTACACACACCTAGTAGGAACATATGAAATTGAACTATCTCGGGTCAGCAGTCAACCCCTGTACTCCTCAGTATTACTAGGAGTAAGGGAGGTTGATGCGAGAGTTTCTCCCATCAGCCTCCCTCTGTGAGTACAGCCAAGTAAGTCAATTGTAGATAAGTTGATTCTGGCTACACAATTGCCATAGCCGGAACTGCGTATCTAAATCTTCTTTAATGTCTTGTGCGGAACTGGCCTTTTTCTTAGTGATTGGCTGAACAAAAAGTGCTTTTTTGTGCCGGTACTGAGTACTAGCACCCCAGCAGCCCCAGCTGGGGGATTGGCTAAGGGAGAAGCGAACTGGATGAGAACAGGTTCTTTTTTTTTTTTTCGTTACAAAAAAAAAGCACTGGAATGAATAGACTTGTAGGCTCTAAAGTTTTCAATAGCTTTATTTTTGAGTGCAGCTAAACTCTGCATCTTCAAGTGGCACATTCATAATAAAGAGATTGAACTACAGTATTTGTGTGATATGAATTGAAAAACTATTTCTTTTCTCTTCTGTACAATGCAGCTATTCGTAATCAAAAATATCATAAAGTGAGCACTGAGCAATTTGCATTTTGTGTTGTAATTGAAATCAACATATTTAAAAATGTAGAAAAGCATCCGAAACAAATGTCAATTGGTATTCTGTTGTAGTTTAACAGTGAGATTAAAACTGCATTTAATCATGATTGCTTTTTAATCAACCTAATTTGTTTTAAGTTAATTGTTTGAGTTAAATATGATTGACAGCCCTAATATTTATTGATTTAAAAACCACCTGCAGGAAATTATGGAAAGGTCAGACAATTTTTTTTTAAATTACATTTAATTAAAATATTAACTCAGGAATAAGGAGGCTTTCGGAAGTGGGGGCGGTTCCTTCTGGAAGGGCCCTGTTTACACAGCTCTGTAGCTTCCAAATGAGCTCTTCCAAAAGCAAAATCTCGCAGGAATATGCAAATGAAGCATGAGATATTTAAATCCATGTCTCATTTGAATATTCCCCTTTGCTCATTACCATGCTTCTTCTGAAAAGGAGGTGGCGGTGTAGACATGGCCGTAGAGTCTATTTTGAAATAGAGCCATTGGCTGCACTGTGGCTTATTTTGAAATAGGCTCTATTCCCTGTCTACACAGCACCTATTTTGAACCAGCTATTTCGAAATAGATGCTATTCCTCGCACAATAAGGTTTATCAATTTCAAAACAAAGCAACAGCTATTTTGAAATAACTTTTCTGTGCAGACATACCCTAAAGTGCTACAGGATTGCTTGTCATTTGTGAAGATACAGACTAACCTGGCAACTCCTCTTGGCTTGGGGTTGTGCACATCTCTGGTCTCTTGTATACATTGTGATTCATCCTAGGTAAGTAATGTTAGTCACTGATGGCTTAACCCTTTCTGCTGTCCTGGTTGCTGTCCTTCAACCCAGTCAGTAAAACATAATTAACGTATGTCTTCACTGCAGGGAAGATTGAAGCTGCTGCAGTCGATCTTCTGGCATTTGGGTTAGCATGCCTGGTAGGGATGCACTAGATCGAAATCACAGGGTGCAGCCATCTGTGCTAGTAGTCTTGCCTCTTGCATTTGCTCCCTGCAGTGGAGACAGTGCAAAAGCTCGAATTAAAGTTAATTACATAGCTGGAGTTGCATACCTTAATTTGATCTTTGCCTTTAGTGTAGACCTGGCCTGAGCAACCCAGCACTTAGTCAGGTAAAGAGACAAAGCTTCATGTGCATACAGGCCTTGGACACAACATTCAAAGGATCAAAATCTAACTGGGCCATAACGACACTTTTGTCCCAGACTAATTGAAACAAAAGGGAAGCATGTGTGAAAAACCACCCACATACGCGTTTTCTCCCTCACTTTTGACAGTACCGTACTGTCTTTAGCTTTGACCCATAGTTCATTACATCAGCTGTACTAATATCCTCCACTGATATGCACGTACATCCTAGTGCATTAGCATTTGGGCCAAAAGCTGGGAGAGACTGCGTAGCTAGAATCGACATATCTACAATCGACTTACCTGGCCATCCTCACAGAGGAAGGTCAATGGGAGAAACTCTCCCACCCAGGTCCCTTTCTTCTCATGATATTGAGGAGTACAGGGGTCAACTGCCAACTCCAGATAGTTTGGTTTTGCATGTCCCAACTAGGCACACGAATTCGAACCCTGGAAGATCAACCCTATGTAATGTAGACTTACTCTTAGATTTATCTCCTAGCTGGCTAGAGGTTGGTATCACTTCGCAGCTGCATGACTGGTAATGACAATATTCCCCAGGGGAGTTTTCAAGGCAAACACTGAAGCAGCTGTTCCTTTCCACATGGTAAAGGTTCATGACTGACTTCCCTGCCAAGACAAGAACATCCAGTGTGCTTGGTAAACAGATTTAACTTGACTTTTGGCTAGGTGGAAATACATATGCTTCTGATTTATCTGTCCAGGACATTAGAACGCTTTTCAGAACGTCTCTCCTAGCATGAGCTCCTACGTGTACCTCTTGTCTCTGTTCTGATACCATTGTGGGGTTATCCAAGCCCCAGCTTTCTTTTGGGATGAGAAACAGCAGAGGAGGGAATCACAGAGGTGGACAGGAGCTAGAAAGGGGAGAGTGATGTGAACTACAGGAAATCTTGTGGCACCTTATAGACTAACAGATATCTTGGAGCATAAGCTTTTGTGGGCAAAGACCCGCTTCTTCAGATGCATGAGTGGGGCGGGGGGCTTCAGAGGGGTATTTAAAGAGTGGGGTCCCAGTAAAAGGGAGGGCCAGAGCTGAGGAGGTCTATTCAGTCAGGGTGGGAAAGGCCCATTATCAGTAGTATGTATGAAGAGAGGAAAAAACAGGTCAGCTGAGACAGGGGGATATGGCCTATTGTTTGTCTAATGTTGAGATGTTAACACCTGGGGCAGAGAAGCTCCTTTTGTAAGGTGTGAACCACTCCCAGTCTCTGTTTAATCCTTGGTTAATGGAGTCAAATTTGCAAATGAATTGCAGCTCAGAGATTTCTCTCTCCTTTTGATTTTTGAAATTTCCTTGTTTCAGGACTGCCACCCTTAAATCTGCTACTGAGTGTCCAGAGACATTGAAGTGTTCACCCACCGGCTTCTATACATTACCGTTCCTGATGTCTGATTTATGTCCATTTATTCTTTTACATAGAGACTGTCCAGTTTGGCCAATGTAAATTGCAGTGGGGCATTGCTGGCACATGATGGCATATATTATATTAGTAGATGTGCAGGTAAAGAAGCCCCAGTGGTATGGTTGATGTGAACTGTTACCCTTGGCCCCTCTCTCTCTCTCTCTGGTAATAGATCCTGATGCCAAAGGAGAGTTTTAGACCATCAGGTCTTTGGGGCTGTCGGGACCATCTCTTCCCAGGTGTTTGTACAATGCCTGGCACAGTGGAACCTGAGTACTGTTCAGCCACTCTGAGCGCTCCTATAATACTAATACTACTAAATCCAGGACTGTCAGGCATTGATATTGCACATGTGTGTATACATACAATGCTCCTTAGCTAAACATCTCTTTGAATTTTGTACAAATGTGTCATTTCCCATTTAATCCACCGGCACCGCTGCCCAGCTGTAATTTGTAAGCTACACTTAGACTCAAGACGAGGAGAGAAAGAGAGGTGGGTAGAGAGAATGGATGGTTGGTCAAGAGAAAAAGATAATGTGGAGGGACATAAGAACATAAGAATGGCCATAATGGGTCAAACCAAAGGTCCATCCAGCCCAGTATCCTCTCTGCCGACAGTAGCCAGCACCAGGTGCCCCAGAGGAGGTGAACCGAAGACAATGATCAAGCGATTTGTCTCCTGCCATCTGTCTCCAGTCTTTGACTAAAGGCTAGGGGCACCATACCTTACCCTTGGCTAATAGCCATTTATGGACCTAACCTCCAAAAATTTATCAAGCTCTATTTTAAACTCTGTTAGAGTGCTGGCCTTCACAGCCTCCTCTGGCAAGGAGTTCCACAGGCTGACTGTGCGCTATGTGAAGAAAAATTTTCTTTTATTAGTTTTGAACCTACTACCCATTAATTTCATTTGGTGTCCTCTAGTTCTTATATTATGGGAACAAGTAAATAACTTTTCGATATTCACTTTCTCCACACCATTCATGATTTTACATACCTCTATCATATCACCCCTCTGTCTCCTCTTTTCTAGACTGAAAAGTCCCAGTCTCTCTAGCCTTTCCTCATATGGGACCCTTTCCAAACCCTTAATCATTTTAGTTGCCCTTTTCTGAACTTTTTCTAACGCCAGTATATCTTTTTTGAGGTGAGGAGACCACATCTGCACGCAGTACTCAAGATGTGGGCGTACCATAGTTTTATATAGGGGAAGTATGATGATCTTCTTCTTATTCTCTATCCCTTTCTTAATAATTCCTAACATCCTATTTGCTTTACTGACTGCTGCTGCACACTGCGTGGATGTTTTCAGAGAACTATCCACTATAATTCCAAGATCCCTTTCCTAATCTGTTGTATCTTAATTTGCCCCCATCACATTGTATGTATAATTGGGGTTATTTTTCCCAATGTGTATTACCTTACACTTACCCACATTAACTTTCATTTGCCATTTTGCTGCCCAAGCACTCAGTTTGCTGAGATCTTTTTGAAGTTCTTCACAATCTACTTTGGTTTTGACTATCCCGAACAGCTTAGTATCATCTGCAAACTTTGCCACCTCACTGCTTACCCCTTTCTCTAGATCATTGATGAACAAGTTGAACAGGATTGGTCCCAGGACTGACCCTTGGGGAACACCACTAGTTACCCGCCTCCATTGTGGACACTACCCACACAGGCAGACAGATAATATACAGGTTGTACCTCCCTTGTCTGGCACCTAAATAAGAGGATTTGCCGGACAAGGGGAGGTCAGGCCCACAGGTTGCCTGGAGCGGGGCTCCACTCCTGCAGGGCTCCCCCGAGAGCTTCTGGGCTCCCCCACAGGGCTGGTGGGCTCCCCTCCACTGCCCAGGTTCCCCACTGCTATGGGGCTGTTGGCAGGGCTCCATGCCCAAGTCGGTTCCCCACTGTGGGGCTCCTCTGGCCCTAGCCAGCGTCCCCAAGGCTGCAGGGCTGCTAGCGGGACTTTCTGCCAGAGCCAGGCTCCCTACCACACAGTTCCTGGTGAGACTCCCAGCTGGGGCTGGGCTCCCCACAGCAGGGCTCCCCAACCTCAGTTGGGGTCACAGTAGTCGTTCTCCCTGACCTAGCTCCCTGCCCTGGGGCTGCCCGTGGGGCTCCCCAGAGCAGGCTGCCGGGGGGGGGTCCCTGCCACCACCAACATATATAATATTGCCAGATGCAGGATGTTGCCAGATAAGATAGTTTGAACCTGTATTAACTGGGAAGCGCTGCATAGCAATAATTTTTTCACTTTTTTTCCCATGTGTGTTTGTAAGCCTCACAAACATTTCTTTGCAAGACCCTCACTTCTCCAGGGATATGCTTCTGGTTTCTCCAGGGACAGTGTTCCCTGGAAGTGGGGTGCTTGAGCAGCTGCTCATGAGAGATTCAAATGCGCACAGGCAGGTTTTTGTTTCTCCTGGTGGTGCACACTCACGCATGCCTCAGTGCACATAACAAAATTTATTCTGCGCACAGCTGGAAAAAATTGGAGGGAACATTGTCCCGGGTGGCCAAAGTTGGACTTGCTGCAGGATTGGAGGTGAGGTGGGAAAACAAAGGTGACATCTATCTCCTTTGTGGCTTTCCAAACCTGTTACTGACCAAAGTCCGTGGGCATTCTGCCTTAAGAAAGGCTACAGTACTGGGCTCAGAACGAATGGCACAGGAAACCTGAATAATTGTATCCAGCAGATTTTGGGAGTGAACGGATTCTGATTAGCACTGGTGGGGTTCCCTTACTAGCAGCTTTCTATCGTTCCGTTTCCTGACCTTGCTTAACACAATTGGTGGCAGGCAGCATTCATATGTGGATGTTTACATTGTTTCTTAGAATCAGCAGGGTGCCCTGGATACCACTTTAATTTGGGAATGCAGTCCCAGTCTTCGTTCACTGATTTAGAGATATTTTAAACCGACCCATCCAATGCTTCTGGCTCAGCTAACTGAGCATTATTCATTTTTCCCTTTAACTTCATTAAAATGTTTGGAATTTCTGTAGACTTCACTAGTAGAGACATTCTTTAGGAGAGTGCATCAGAGATTTACTGTCATTTTTTCTGTCTCCCTGAACAGGAGGTCAGGCCTGCTTAACAAAATATAAAATAAAATGATAAATGGCAGATGGAGTCCATAAACTGTTCAAAAGGCATCTCATTCCCAGCTAAGAATTTCCAGATATAAAGCCTTTGTGATGAAACTCATTAAAAAAAAAATTCACAAATGTTTGCTCTGATCCCCAGAGGCTGTCTACATATTCACAAACATCACCCCCCCCAGTAATCCTGAGTCACACTTGTCCTCATAAAAATATGCATATGCCGCTTTTTGAATTTTTAACTGGTTGTCCTGTTGGTGAGAGCACAGTACATGCAATACCCAGGGGAAGGGGATCTTTGCTTTGTTATGTCTCTCATGAAAACTGACCCCATTTGCACCCACTGAAATAAATGGAAAAGGACCAATTCACATCAATATGAATTGGATCAGACCCTTAATGTCCAGCTGGGGAAAAAAAAGTTTTAAGTTTTACAGTTCTGGTCTACTACACAGATTTGGTATCAGTACAGGTTAAATCTCTCTCATCCTATGCTCTCGGGACCTGACCGGCACCAAACGAGAGATTCTGCCAGATTACAGGAGGTCAATATTGTGTAGCGCATTACCAATACTTCCACTGCTTACTGGGCTCTTAAAGACATTTAGGGGTAAATTACAGCACAGAACACTGAATGCCAGGACTGGTGGCTGTAAACAACTTTATGGGACCACGGGAAACCTCACCACACCCATGAGAAGTGGTCAACTGTCTAAAACCATGCTGGATTACAGAGATTGCCAGATGAGAGAGTTCCGGATTAAAGAGGTTCAACTGGTATAATTATTTTGGCGAGGAGTACGCTTTTTGCCAATATAGCTAAAACAAAAAGACTACTATTGTTGACACCATTATACAGATATAAAGGTGCTTTATACAGTATAGATTATTCTCCTTCTCTTATTGGAATAGACTGTCTGGTTTTGACCACCCCTACTAAGGAGTCTGTATGGCTTAGCTCTACTGATATAGTGAAAGCCCCACAACTTTTGTGTTGAGATAAGGCCTCAGATCAAAGACCCTCAGAGTAAACAGCAGGATACTCCCTTTATCTCCTTCTGAAAGATAAAGTGATGAGTCACTCAGGCTGGCATCCAGTTCTGTGGAGAAGAGAAGCAAAGGCATGTTCAGGGTACTCAGGATCACCCCTGGGTTCAGCACTTCACAGGATCTATTCTGAGTCCCAGATGGCTTAGGTGAAGACAAGAACAATATGGAACACTATCAGGAAGAGGCAAAACGTCTTATTAAATAGAATGTTCTCCCGAAGGAAGAAATGGGTGTCTAGGAAACAAACAGCAAGAAACCAAGCAGACCACATCACGTTTACTCACGTCTCCCAAAAAGTCACTCTCCAAAGATGCGCACATGCTCCAAGAATCCTTTCGCTTTTTTGGTAGTGGCCACAAGGGTGAGCAGCAGTTTCTCCATTATGAACCTCATCACACAGATGACATTACTCATCTCCCAATGACAAACATCTGGGTCCAATCAGGAAAACATAAGGAATGCAGATTGTGAATCACCAGGCTGGGAGAAAGGAAACCAGCCCCTCCCAAAGCATCCACCTCTGGAGCCTGAGTCCACTACTCAACACCTTCTTGATTGTTTCTTGGTCTCTAGTTATAAGGTTCACGATCTAGAGTTTTGCCTGTATGGATCTGAAAATGACACACAGCTTATTCTGGAGATTTGTTTTTTAAACCAGCGATAAGGCATAGTTTCCACTCTCACATTGGTAAGATTGCAGTGGAAGAGGTTAGATGTACAAGGATCAATTTATTCAAGGCTTCCTGCAAGAAAACCTCTGAGATTTAGAACTATCTGAGGGTGCTTGTATATTCCACACATGCAGAAAGAGGATCCTGTGATTAAGGCATCAGTCAAGGACTCAGGAAATCCAGGCTCCATTCTTATAACCTTCTTGTGTGACCTTGGGCAAATCGCTTAATCCCTGTGTATAAAATGGGGGTACTACTGCATTGGACACTGCAGAAGACCTTTGAAACATGCTGATGTGTTTGCCTACCACTTTTGGTTGTGCAACCCAGAGACACTGAGACCACTGACAAGGGAGAGTGAAATCTGCTCCACAGCCTTAGCTGAGAGCCAGATGAATTTTAGAGAACAAGAAGTCTTGTGCCACAAGACTTCTTGTTGTTCTCGAAGCTACAGACTAACACGGCTACCTCTCTGATAGCTGAATTTTAGTTCAGGCTATAGAGGCACATGGCATTAGCTCTTCAGGCTGCAGGTTCACTCCCACGTGCAGCCAGTCTCGGTCCATTGGTTTAGACTGGCACGGACTAGCGAGATAATTTTCAAAGTGCATACAACTTGCTTCCTCTGCTCTGATCATGGCAATTTGAATCTGAAGGCAACAACCACGTGTCCCTGACAGGCAAAGGGAGACCTTGCTATATAAAGAACATTGCTACTGGCCATCCCTGGGTGGTGGTTTGCGCATTTCCTGGTCAGAAGGAACAGGAATTCTTCAGGGACTGGTTCGCTCTTTTCTGTTATTTCCTAGAAATGACAGGCCTTTGATGCTGCCTGTTCTTGCAAAACCCAATTCTGGCCCTGCTCCCATTGAAGATGATGGCACAATTCCAAGGGTCACATCCTCGGCATAAATCAGCAATGACACATCAGGCCCATTGATGGCGGTGGGAGGGGTGGAAAGGGAACAATTGCTCAGGGGCCTGGGTAATTTAAAAGGGCTGGGGCCCCCCAACCACCACTCCAGCACAGTTGGCCCAAAGTAAGCGTCCCGCCCCCCCCCCCCCACGCTGCTCCCGGAAGTGGACAGTACTGTCCCTGCAGTGCCCAGGACAGAGGCATCTCCATGTGCTGCCCCCGCCTCAAGCAATGACTCTGCAGCTTCCATTTTGTGGGACTTGGAGGGGTGGTGCCTCTGGGTAGCAGCACACAGAGGCCCCTTTACCTCTCCCCTTGACCCAAAGCCACTGCCAGAGAGGTGTGCTGAGTCACCTGAGGCACCTCCTGCACCCAATCCTGAACCCCCCACCCATGGCAGACAGCCCACAGCCACATAGCTTTAGCAGGAGAAGGGGCCCCCTGTTGCTAAGATACCTGGCAAATATATATCATAATATACGTGTCAGAATAGATCATTACAAAGAGTTTTTCATTAAACAACCTTAAGTGTTTATTTCTCCCAGCTGAGCTGTTGGCACTGACTGTAGTTGTTCTGCATGACACCAAGTGCATGTGGTAGACTCTGGCGAGGCCATTCCTGCTGGCCCTTCGGCTTCCATGTCCAGGGGACCGTTCATTAAATGGGAAACAGCAGAGTCTCATGTTTTCACTGGGGGACTGGGAGCCACGAACTGTGCACAGGTAGGAGACTTCATTTCTCAGAAGAGAGAGAGAGACAGAGAGACAGAGAACGTGGCCTTAAGCTTTGATCTTGAACCAAGCTGCCTTCTTAAATATCAGATTTTATCCTGAGTTTAGGTTTGAGGTCAGGGTGCAAAATCAAAGCTAAACTTGCTGCATTTCCCACTGAACGCTATGGAGAGGCACGTGTTTCATGGGGAGCCACCCAGGGTAACTTGGAACTGAGGTCACATGCAGGTGAAAGGCCCTGGCTCCATGGGCAGCTGTTGAAGGCCCAGGTGGGGAAGGTAAACCGCAGCCCCGCCCCTTCCATCCAAGGCCCCACTCTTTCTTCTGCCTGAGGCCCCATCCCTTCAGCAATCTTCTTCCCCTCCCATGGAACCAAGCTCCACCTGACCTCAGTCCTATCCTTCCTCGCCACCTGGGCTGGGGCTGCCGCAGTACATCTCCAGCCCTCCCTGGGGCCAAGAAGCCAGGCTGCCCCACCACAGCCCCAGCCCTCCCCAACAGCAAGGGAGCCAGGCAGCCCCAGAGAAGCCCCAGTGTTTCCAGGCAGCTGGGACGCGTGGGCAGTTTGGGGAAAGCAATGGCTTCCTTTGCTTACATTACCAACCCCCCAGGCCTAGCACCTCAGCAAAGTGTTCCAGTGAATCTGGTCTGAGTTGTGTGATGTCGGTTTGTCAAACACTTCCGCGACTCCCCACGGGCATGGCCCCATATGCATGGCCTTTGACTTTACTAGTGCAGTATCTGTGCTAATCTGTCTGGGGCAAGTAATTTCATGACCAATCCTCAAGCCAGTGGGAGTTTTGCTATTTACTTCAATGTGAGCAAGATCAGTTCTGTCAGCTTTCTGTGCTTCGGTTTCTCCATCTCCATAGCACAGTGATGGTGGTAATCAGTACTATACAGGGGTCTCTGTGTGGCTAAGTTCATTACTATTTAAAGAGTGCTTTGAGATCCTTGAATGGATGGCACTTTATAACAGTACAACCTATAAGAAATTACTATGCATCATTTCCAGATATGGCCTCAGAACAGAATATGAAACTAAATTGCATCTCCCCTATGCACTCTCAACTTCATTATGCATATTACAAAGTAGGGCTTTATTGATTCAACCATTTACTGGGCACTTCTAGTCAATCTGTGCGAAGATCGAAGCCCAGTAGCATTACAGATATAAAGCAATCATTTAAAAGATGCTGTTTTCAATGCAGTTATGCCTGGGATGTGCTAAAAGTGCATAAGGCTATTCTTTCCGAAAATCCACACTATCAAAATAAACAGTTCTCCAAAATAGAAGCAATAAGCCTGGGAATCTGAACATCACAGGGGAAAAATCATCTTCCTGGAGGAAATTCCTAAAGCACTTTGAAGATGTAAAGAACCATACAAGTACTACATATTATCTATTACCCTTGCTGCACTATTATTTTGGTGGGGGAGGTTAAAGTTGTTTTTAGAGAAGTTTTCAAATGTAATCCAACAGAGGCAATGAGCTCTACAGGCCTGAGGATAAAGAACATGAAACCATACCAGAAAAACTACATTGACACAGGTGTCCATAAATACAAATACACAATAGATAAAAATAAACACACAATGGATTTATTTATAGGCCATTCCCTGATGTGCTTCACTGTAGTATCTGAGTGCCTCACAGACATTAATGAACATATCCCCATGTAATAGTGAAGCATTGTTCCTATTAGAATTATAGGGCTGGAAGGGACCTCAATCAAAACCTATTCCTATGGTGGTACAGTCCAGGGTCAAGGAAAAGTTACTGCAACATGGGCTCTTTCAACAGAAATGTAAATATGTGAAAGAGCCTCATTAACTTACTTAGGAAAAGCTTTCATTTGCTCCCTTGTGAGTAAGGAAAGTTTCTATGGGAGAGGAAAGAAAAGAACCAAGATAAAGAAGCTCACTGTGCAAAGTTATCTACCTAGATCTTCAATGCCTTCCCTGCATTAACCCAGCATTGAGCAAATCACGTTTCTCATGTTTACATTCCATCCCAGCCCGCTCCCATTTATTTCCCATTACTTGATGGGAAGATTGGGATAAAAATTAGCTGACCCCAAACCCGGCATACCACAGTTAGTTTCTCGTAGCAAAACTCTTTCCAGCTGTGCCTCTGAACAACACAAAACCAAGGCGAGGTTTGAAAGGGTTGCTGGGATTTGGTTATCTTAAATTTTTATGGGTGTTTATCATCAGTGTGGCCTAATTTAACGTCCTTTAAAAAATACCCCCGCTTCCCCCCAACAGCTAACTAGCAGGAAGGCTGTTGTGCTCGTCTCTGTTTACATCACTGGAGAAGAGGAGATTCCTGGCCACTGTGACCAAGCCACACAATGTGTTGATTTCTACACTTTAGGAAATGGTTTACAATTTACCTCTTCCCACAGATGCAATTCAAATGATCGACTCCTCCTCTCCTCCACCCACCCAGCCACTGCTGAATAAGATGTTTCTTTGTGATTCACCCTGAAGGGTCTTACTTCACAGATGAAGTCATAAAGGGTAAGAGGTTTCTTCTGATGCCTCTGAACAAGCCGCTTAATCTGGACAAACAGAACAGAGTTACTTGCATTGTGTGTCATTAAAAAGTACCAGATGCTTCCTGCTCTGTCTCTGTCTTCTGGCTCCAGTTTGTCTCTTAACAGTTACCCAAGATAGTGATGGTTGTTCTACAAGCATCTCATGACTTGCTGGGCACTTCCACATAGCAGGACACACCGGCTGCGTCTACACGTGCACGCTACTTCGAAGTAGCGGCACCAACTTCGACGTTAGGCGGCGAGACGTCGAAGTCGCTAACCTCATGAGGAGATAGGAATAGCTCCCTACTTCGACGTTCAACGTCGAAGTAGGGACTGTGTAGACGATCCGCGTCCCGCAACGTCGAAATTGCTGGGTCCTCCATGGCGGCCATCAGCTGGGGGGTTGAGAGATGCTCTCTCTCCAGCCCCTGCGGGGCTCTATGGTCACCGTGAGCAGCAGCCCTTAGCCCAGGGCTTCTGGCTGCTTCTGCGGCAGCTGGGGATCTATGCTGCAGGCACAGGGTCTGCAACCAGTTGTCAGCTCTGTGTATCTTGTGTTGTTTAGTGCAACTGTGTCTGGGAGGGGCCCTTTAAGGGAGCGGCTGGCTGTTGAGTCCGCCCTGTGACCCTGTCTGCAGCTGTGCCTGGCATCCCTATTTCGATGTGTGCTACTTTGACGTGTAGACGTTTCCTCGCTGCGCCTATTTCGATGTTGGGCTGAGCAACGTCGAAGTTGAACATCGACGTTGCCAGCCCTGGAGGACGTGTAGACGTTATTCATCGAAATAGACTATTTCGATGTTGGCTGCACGTGTAGACGTAGCCACCCTGTCCTCCCTTTAGATTCCTGCCAAGGGGAGAAGATTTAATTTCACACGGATGTTTCAAAGGAGCCTGGCTAGCAGAGGCTGTCAAGGGGACTGCAAGTCAGTTCATCCTAAGTCCAAGTCTCCTTCTCAACCAGAACGCTTTTCATGCCATCCTGAGTGTTGTTGGATGCCAGAGGCACTGACAACCACATTTTGTCAACTATGACTCTGTCTCTCTCTCTTTCTGTGCATGTGTGTGTGGTAGGAGGTCCATTGTCGCAGAGTCCTGAGCCTGGCCTGAATCTGCTCCATTATCTACCAAAGTCACCTCTAACTTTACCGCCTCGTGCTCTGTCTTGTAAATTGGGATGTGCAACATTAAAGACTCTAGAAGTTTCACTCTCTTTGTCCAAACTCCTAATCCCAGCTCCCATCAGCCCTCCTCCACCCTGTCTGTGTACAATGGTTACACATTTCTTGTGAAGTTTAATAACTGAATCTAGTTAAAGGCTTCTTGATTTGTTTTAATACTTTCTGGGACATGCATCTTTTCATTAAAAGAAAATGCCCTGTGTACAGATGGCCTTTAACCTTTGTTCTTAATATTGAGTTCTTCAGTATGCTTCTTAATTTCTCTTCCTCCCTTCATATTACTTTTGAAACCAATGTTTCTTACATAGCTTTATGAGTCACCTTATTGTATGAAGTAGCCAAGTGATTTTTTTGTTTTACATTACACACAGTGGGCTAGTAAAAGTGTTTGATGGACCCTTCACAGGTTGCCAGACATAACGAGCATTAAAGGGGGTACTACAGACAATAGTGGGAAAACAATAGAATATATGTTTCTTGTTAACCCTACGTGCAGAGACATGTGTTCATACTGAACTAGAAGATTAAAGCTGCCTTTATGCACCAAGAGCAAGATCAAAGTCACAATGAAATCTACAGGTCAGATTCTCAGCTCACTCACACTGGGGCAAAGACATGGTAAAAAGCTTATGGAAGTCACTGGAAGACCTCAGTGGTAGATGGATTGTTCCCTCATGAGGAGTAACTCAGCTGAAAACAATGGAGGTGGAGAAGCCAGCTAGTGAGAATTTTGCCAATGACTACCATAGGAGCGGGAACTATAAAAGAGAGAGAGTCACACTGGCCTGAAGAGATTATAATTTAATAGACAAAGTGGGCAAGGGAAGAGTTATCATCTGCATTTACAGATGATGAACTAATACTGAGATTAAGACACTTGTCACATGGTGGGTATGTGGCAGAACCTGGAATTTAACCTCTATTTCCGGAGTTCCAGCCCAGTACCTTATTCACAAGACCATCCTCCTTTCTGTAGCTGCAAGCTAAAAGTGCTATGCACATCCATGGTGGTGGTTATGTAGTACATCTATTATATATTTTAGAGAGCTAGTCTGTTTGTTCAAGAACTCCTCCCAAACAGTGAGAGCTAGGACCACAAAATTCAGTATATGGCTTCCTCTTATCACATCTTAAAGCAACATCATGGTTTGGTTGTTCTAGGGAAAATAGGATTCGTCTGGAATGGGGTTTCTTCTCATAAAAATGAAACAGAAAAAAGTGACAGAATCACCAAATCAAGTACAATCCTCAACACTGAATGTTGAAAGAGACTGAACTGAGATGAGCCAGAAAAATAGGATAAACCTGGAACAGGATTGCTTGTCAATAAACGTTACAGAAAAGAGATAAAAGGAGAAATTTGGAGTGGTGTTCTGTTTTGGCACAGCTAAATCAATGTTATTGGAAGCCAAATTAACTGTAGGCATTTTTGTTAAAACACAGTGATTTATGAGAGTTTACACCGATGAAGAAAGCAAATTCACTAGATGGAATTCCCATTTGTAAAAAAAGACTAAAAAATTTAAACCAATACATTTTATCAGTCCCTCTTTAAAGGGAATCCAAAGTAAAAATTAACTTCCTAAAAATAATATTGTATTTTTGAAAAGTACAATAATTTAAATGAAGCATGTACATTTTCCTTTTATTTAAAAAGAACCTTAACTGAGTGAAGGACCCAAGCAATACTGGGTAAATCTGCTAATAATAATTTACTCTTGGTTTTGATTTAGTTAACAATGACAATCTGGCCAGGAAATGCCTATTCAGTGATCCCTTCAATGCACTCTCATAAAATATGCACATCAGAATATGAAACTACTTCTGTTTCAACCTCTCTCTCTGTCTCATCATTAGGCATTATCTCTATAACCCTGGAGATTTCTGACTGGTGACATATTGGAAACAGTCTCCCTTTTATCCCGCCTGTGGCTGCATGCCTCATCCCGTTTCTTGGCTTCCCTGCTTTTCTGATTCAAAGTTTCACCATATGGAGCTACTCAAATATGAACTAGCTCTGGTGAGGGTGGCTGCAGACTTGTCAGCTTTTGATTCTACCGAGCTGGTGACTAATATTTCAAGTGAAGGTTTTCCAGACTCAGCCTGGTTGGTTGATTTGCTGGTATGGACGATGTGTTCCGCAAAGTTCTTGAGGCACTGCTTCAGTTAGAACGGACACCAAGAGTAGGTCTACACTGCAATAAAACAGCCACAGCACTGAGCCTCAGAGTCCAGGTCAGCTGATGTGGTCTCCCAGGGCTTGGGCTGTAGGGCTAAATAATGCAGCGGAGAGGTTCCGGCTCAGGCAGGGGTCCTTCTTACAGATTCACAGAGCCCAGGCTCCTTCCTGCCCAAGCCCAAATGTCTACACTGCAATTTTATAGCCTCACAGCCCAAGCCTGTGAACTCACATCAGCTGAGCTGGGCCAGCCATGGCCGAGCCTCAGTCTTTCATCACAGTATAGGCAAACACAAAGGCCATTTTGATTCTCTGCTCATCTCAGCGCAACTCCATCGATTTCAATTAAACCCCCTGTGAGAGCCATAGTATAAAAAATAGGTTCAGAACCAGGCTCTCTAAATGTAAATCTTTTTGTGCAGATGAGGCACAGGAAGTGCTTGGGGGCTCCTTTTACCCCAATCTTTCTCCTGCTGTCCCAGTCAGCTCCAGAGCCACCCCATGGTCCTTCAGTCTCTGGCTGAGCAGGACAAGACCAGGGTGCTTTAGAGCTAAGAACTATTGCTGCTGTGTTGAGCAAGGTCTTTGCTCAGGAGCAAGAGGAGGTATTTCCTCCTGCATGTGTTGGCTACATCTCCCAGGGGATCTCCCAGCAGTGACAAGCTCACACACCAGGGGCAGACTCAGGGTTTAAACTCCACTCCTCCACAGGGGAAAGACATTTCACTTCCAACAGAAGCGGCAAAGATGAAAAAAGGGCTGTGTCACCCAGACCATCTCCCTGACAACATGAGCTTGTTGCTTAATAGGGCGTACAATGAATGGTGCCGAGGTTAGGCACAGGGTTGCCAGGTGTCTGGTTTGTGACTGGAAAGTCTGGTTGAAAGAGGACCTGTGCGGGTGTCCAGTCAGTACAGCTGACTGGACCCCACAGTTTGGTTACTGCAGTAAAGTCACAGGCTTTCCCCGCTTAGAGGGTGGGAGGAGCATCAGCTGAGGAGGAGCTGATTCCCAGCACCGCAGGAGGGAGCCTGACAGTGCATGATGTTTGAGGAGCAGGCCAGCTGGCCCACCTGCCCACAATGACTTGTCTGATTTTCTTAGCTTCCCAAGGCCCATCTCTCTCCAGCCCTCTGCTCTGGGGACCAACCTCCCACTCTATCCTTCAGTTGCCCTCCAGTCCCTCATTATGGGACCAACACTCCACTCTGGGGCCTGCCCCCCACCACCCTGCTGTTTCCCAATCATCCTGGGCCCTTCACTCCAGGGACCAACCCCACCCCAGCCCTGCCATGGCCTGATTGGACAGACCGGCTCCCAGTCAGCTCTAAAGGCAGCAGGTGAGTCCCAGAGGAGGAATCTGGGACCTGAACCAGGCTCCTGCAATGAAGACCTTACGAACACTGTTCCATGTAAGCTGTGTGTGTGTGTGTGTGTGTGCAGCCACTTAGGAGAGATTCAAATGGTGCCCAGCTGATTAGCAGAGCTCCCACAACTGGGGGACAGGGGGATGGGTTGTTTCTCTTAGGGGTGCATGTTCACGCAAGCCTCAGTGCACATAAAATTTATTCTGCACGTGGATAAAATAATGTAGAGGGAACATTGGTTATGAACTGTAATTGCTCCAGGCCTGAAACTGTATTAAAAAGGAAGCATAGTGTTTTGTTAGTGTCTGCTGGCTTCTTCTTGCCCAGGGCTGTTAAAGTGCCACCCCAGCTGGGGGAAGTTTAGATGCGAGGGGATCTGTGGGAACTGCTTATTCCTTTACAAAGAGTGTGTGCAGAGCTGGGAATGGACTTTATCTCAAATTTCAATCCAGTGCCTCACACACAAGACAAAGCTTCCCATGTAACACATTCTTTTTCGTGAAAAACTAACGTTAGATTATTTTTCATACTCAATCAGTTCCTGAAACACAAGGAAAAAATTCCTTCTTCAGCTGGATGCTGTGTTGTACAGAAAGCAGATTCATACTCAAATCCTTAAATCCTACCCTTCCATGAATCTGTGTGAAATATCTTCTTTGAGCCTCCATTACGCAGCTTGTGAGGTGAATTTTAGATGCAGCAATAAATCCATTCAAATCAACTTTTCTGTGAGTGAGGGATGAACTGTCACTTTGCCTAGGCAGGGATTTTATGCTGTTGGAACATAATGGAACTAGCTCAGGCCTGAGGAATAAGTCAACTTTGGAGCTTTCAGTGCTTTCGTGGAGAATATACGACTGTCTTTGTGCAATGTTTTCACTGTCTATAGAAGTGTGCTTGACAGATGAAATGCAGGATAACTGAGATGCATTATCAGAGGCAACTGGTGAGGGGACTCCAGGGGGGCGCACTGGCCATGTGCCCATGGGGGGTGCATGTGGCCCTCTGTAAACCTATGCATCACCTATGTACATTATGTTAGAGCCAAAAGAAGCCATAAGCAAACTGCGGGTGTGCATCTTGGGCTGTGTTAGCAACAGATCACACAAATGGGTCAGGAGTGATGTTGCAAGGTAATTCAATGGGAAAACCCAAGTTGAAACAAGTTGCAGCATTGAGGATTTAGTGGTACCAAGAGGTACTGTCTGTTGGAAGAGACCTCCGCAGGGATGTAACTGAGTTCCTGACCTCTTGGGGTAATTTAACATCTCACCTTTCACATGACTTTCCAGTTGTGTTCTGGCCCACTTCCCAGATGGCAAACCATGCATTGACGAAAGTACATTCCCTCTCTTCAAAAACAACAAGGAGTCCTGCGGCACCTTATAGATCAAAAGATGTCTTGGAGCATAAGCCTTCGTGGGCAAAGGCCTGCTTCATCAGATGCGTCTGACGAAGAGGGTCTTTGCCAACGAAAGCTTATGCTCCAAAATATCTGTCAGTCTATAACATGCCACAGGACTTCTTGTTGTTTTTGAAGATACAGACTAACTCGGCTACCTCTCTGATAATTCCCTCTTGTCCAAATTGGCTAAAAATTTCTTATCACTGTCTATCCCCAAACTGCTAGGGAGGGTTGCTGCTCACCATGATTGCATTCTGCTCCAGCCACAGCTGCATTTCACTGCTAGGGGAATTTCTCTCTCTCTGCCCATAAAGTTTCACGGCATCCTGCAGGATAAAGGAGCTGTACCATTACCAGGGTTGCCAACATTCTAACCGCACAAAATCCAACACCCTTTCCCCACCACCTGACCTGTCCCTTGCCTGAGGCTCTGCTCCTTCTCTGAGGCTGCACTCGAGGGACAGTGTATGAGAGGTGAACAGGGAGCCACATGCGCTTCTCAGAATATGCCCCCCCAACACTCATCTTCAGCGCTGCACTCTTCCCTGGTGTGGTGCGGCCCTAGAGCCCTGGAAACCCCTTCACCAGTTGCCACTGTCTCACTCACTGGCTCCTCTTCCTCCATCACCTGCTTGCCCCGACCCTCTCTCACTTTCACCAGACTGGAGCAGGGGTTTGTGGGGTGAGACGGGGGAGTTCTTCAGTGGGGGAATGCAGATTCTGGGGTGAGGCCAGATACTAAGGGTTCAGGGTGCAGGAAAGGAAGGGTTTCCAACCTATGGGAGCTGAAGAGGTGGTGCTCAGAGCCAAGGCAGAGCATGGAGCCTGCAGGTCAGGCCCTGCACCTAGGAGCTGGACATACCAGCTGCTTCTGGGAGCCACTCCATGCCACATTGGGCAGGGAACCTGCCTGATCCATGCTGCCCCACCAGCCAGATATTTAGCAGCCCTTTTTTTGACAGGGCATTCCCTGGCAACCGTAATCATTTCGCGGCTGCTACAGGGAGAGGCCCTCTACAAACAATAATAGGCCTTTCCAACAGCACCTGAGCCATGTCTTCCATGCTGGCACTACCTGGGGAGCACATTCCCCAAGTAATCCACAAAGCCACTTCCCAGGCTGTCTTCAAACCCTTTCTCCATCCCGACGTCTATCAGGGTGCCTATGCTAACCTGCTAACCAATAACAACTCAGCTGGTGGCCAGCAGGGTGTCCCGGTATCTCCTGTAAGTAAGGAATAAAAGACTGAACCTGTACATTGGACATGCAGCTGTTTTGCACAAACACAGATTCTTGTACCCAGCACACTCCTCCCCCTTTCTTGCACAGTCTCTCTGCATCACCTTTGAGTTAGGCTGTACACACATCAGCCTAGGGGCTGTGTTTGATTACGGGCAGGCCCAGTGCCCAGCACAGTGAGGCCCTGCTCTGATTGAAGCTTCTGTGCTGAGCTGTAAAACAACTAATACAAAGCAGCTGAGCCACAGCTTCACTCGGATGCCCCTGAGCAGCACAGAAAGGGGAAACAGGGTGTTCCGGGCCATAGCGCTGCTTCCAGAATCTCTGCTCCTCCAGCAGCTCTGTGGTGTGACTGCCAGAGCAGCGTGGCCAAGCTGCGAAACGAAAGTCAGCACGGTTTGCCCTCTCACTCAGGATTCGGCAGCGGGACATGCTCAGATCACACAAACTTCTGCTCCAACCGTTCTGCTCATTCCGTCTGTCATAGGGAATCGTGCGACACATTTTTCACAATGCCCTCTGCAAGCCAAAGTTGCACAGTGTCCTGTACAGCTCCCGTGTGAACACGCACACAGGCTTTTCCACACCAAAACAAAAGACTCTGTCAGTGGTTCTTAGGAGTCTCAGTAGCGTTCAGTACCACCATTTACAATTGCACACTAGCAATCCTTTTACAGCGCACTATTCGTTATCCAGAAACATTGTGGAATGGGGGATTTCTGGTGAATCAAACTTTCTGGTTAATAGAGAGGTATGCCTATTGGTCAGAAATTTTCACACATTACACGTTGTGGGCTTTTAAAGCTTTTGTAACATGGGAAACTGAAAACATAGGATGTTAAACACTAACTAAAGGTACACATATCTTTAGTCTACTTTCAAACACAGCATCCGTGACCAATCCCAGATGAACAAAGATTCCTTTGATCTCCCTATGGTGACCTCTATATGAACTATACATGACATTTTCTCTTGCTGCTAGTTAAATGTGTTATATATCACCCCATAAGCTAACCTTTATACACTCAAAGCTACAATCGGAAAGGCGTTCCAGATAATTTTCATGTTTTTTCCAGTTAATAAAGAATAAAATATATACTGCCATTCATGAAATTTTCTGCTCAACCGAGAATTTTGGTTAATAAAGATCCAGATAAGAAAGAGTACCTGAAGCAGGTAAATGCTTGTCTTCCTTATCTGCATAGCTTGTAACTTAGACAGAGCCACACACATCCAATGTCTGCACTACCCAGACAAGGGAGTGAAGGTCTACATACACTCTTGTCCTGAACATGCTTAGGAGGAGTTCTTGAGCAAAGAGACACAAACTCAAAAGCTCTCTCAACTATGTAGTAGATGTGCTGATCTTGCTGCAACACCCATTTCATTAAAAAAATTCTCATGAGACGCCTTGAGGTCAAATAATGCCAGTTTAAAAAACAACAGGAATTGGCCTTGACTAACAGCAAAAAATAATAATGAAATTGAATTTTCCCAGATTTTCCCTCGCACTCAAATTCATAATTTGTGTTCCCTTGAGTTCCTGCACAGTTGGGAAGTGGGGAATTAATAAGCCATCTTTAAACTAAAAAGGCCCATATAAAAACTTGTGAAGAGGTCGCTTTTTAAAGCACACACCCAAATAAACAATACTGACTTTTTTAAAATTGTTTTCAAAAAATTTAACATCTCAGCAAATATGACATGCCTATTCACATCAATCATCAGCAAAATTGTAGATGCTGTTCTGTCCTCCAGAAAGTTTCAAGGGTATCAAATAAACTATGAGATTTGTAAAGAATATCTTTGGAGAAAATGAGCAAAAAGTGTGAAATGGAGAAGTCTTAGATGGTTGTATGGGCGTATATCATGCTTAAGATTCATAACTGTAGTCATTCAAATTGCAGACATTTGGAGAACATTTTCATTTGTCCACTTTAAAAAGCAGTAATGACGGACTCACAGCAAAATACACCACATTAAATATTCATGTAGGCTTGAACTTCCATAAGCAGACAAAGTGCTATACTTCAATCGAATTATTAGTCACATGAGCACAATCAATTCATGCTTTTCTTTAGTTCAGCAAAGCATTTAATAAATGTGTAAATCTACCCTATTCAGAAGAGCAGGTGCTTAACTTTGGCAATGTGCTTATGTAAGCAGGGTCTGAATGACTTCTTGTTTGACAACTATTTAGGGAGAGGATGAGATTTCAGGAGCACACTGTATTCAAATGACCACACCTATTCTGTTACGATATCCAGCCTGTAAACCTATGTTGTTCAGAGCTTCGACTGGTGTTGGGTTACGAAGTTAACACCAAAGCAAGAATATTGAAATATTATCATCAATGTTGTTGTCTTCATTGTGTGAATAAAGAACAACAGAAGTGTGCTAAACCTTTCCCAACATGGGGTTAACCTCTCGTTAACCTTCACATTCAGTACTCCATGTCTCCTGTTTGAACAGTGATACCACTGAGCACATGTCTGCATTTGCAGTCAGGTTTCAAGCTACTTTCTGAAAACCCCACCAACCTCCAACATAACCATTTGGATAAATTTGGCATCTTGAGTAAATGACGGGACGGCTACCCAAAGAAATTAATTTGTAAGTCAAAAATATGAAAACCTGCTGGTCTTTGCAGTCCAACCCAACATTCATAGCATTGCAACAAGGACAACGTTAGCCATGGCCCAGATGCTGACCAGAATACCAGTCAAATGTTTATCCAGGTGCAACTATCAAAATGTGCAATACAAAGAAGCAGAAAGACATACGGATGCTGGCCTTCCTAAATTGCTAAAATTGGCAAAGAAACAATTCCACAGACTTACATTTCCTCCCGTAAGCTATTGAGTGGCTCCAGGTCACGCATTCGATTGGCCATTTTTCACACAAGCATTAGCATAAGCCATGCTTTCTTAAGGAAGATGCTATTAACGACATTATTCTAAGAAGAAATATAAGACCAGATTTTCAGCAGCATTCCCTGTGCATAACTGAGCCGTCCAGATTCTGAAGGGAATCTGCCTCCTACACATGCATCTAAATAAGTGATGGATTTCAGAAACCTTCTGTGTACTAAGTGCTTTATACAAAACTGCTATTAGCTGCCGCATTGGGAGCTGCTGGGTCCTGGTGGTCTTGGGAATCTGGTCCTGATTGTGGGAGCAGTAGATCTAGTTAGGAATTTTTTGTTGAAACCAGAGCCATAAACACTGGGCTACTGGCTATTCTGGGGCTCGCTTTTTTGCTCTCTCTCACAATCATCTGTGAAAACTCTAGAAAGGGCATTTAGAGGTGCATTTAAAGAGTAGCATGCAACAATGCAGCACACGTAAGTGATTCCCCAGAGACACAGCAGCCGAAATCTTAATCATTCTTATATGTGTCTACTCATTATGTTTTTCTGTGTCATTTAGAGTCTCAAGAACAAATATTTCAAGTGGGTTAAATAACTACAACAGAGCTGTAGAAAGACACAGGAATCTTACACTCATCTCTGTGAATTGCAGTTGATGGTGTAATCGTCAAATGCCCCTTTAATGATTAGTTAAAAGGGCCTAGATGAGCCTCTGCTATATTGCATAGCATCTCAGCTATACGTGATAAGGGCTTTCTCAGGGCTCAGCCAGGAAATCGGTGATTATACTGCTTAATTATGCCCATGGTTTTACAGCAGTGCTGATTGCAGGCCTCCTCATGCATGCAGATTTCTTTGCATGTACACGTACAAGAGCGCTGCAAATGCAAATGATTCCGGCCACACATCGACAAATCACTCCCCAAACTGCATAACTTCAGGCTCTCTCTTGTTGAGTGTGGCATGTGACTACTGCAGATATAAGCTACTGGGGGTACATGAATCAGAACATACCAGGGGGGAAAAACAGAGAAATACCTGTCCCCTGAGTAAGCATGGGTCACCCTGACACTGGGATTGGCAGAAAAACCTCAGCTCAGGATACATATGTTGCTAATTTATACTTATGTTGTTGGTATTTTAATTGCACTTGACTGCAAGCTGGGCTGACACTGGCCTGGCTAGTGGTTTTGAAAACTGACTGAGTAGTTAAGTGCGGCTAAGCGATGGGTCACAGGGCCCAATGATTACTTTCCCTGCTTGTACCGTCAATACAGGCAATCACAGTAACATCACATAGTCCTGCTAGAGTGCTTTCCTTCACGTCTCAAAGCACCTTACGCAAGAGCATGTCCACTGACGGGCAGGGGAGCAAAGGGGGAAGTTACCCCCAGGGCCTGATGATTCACAAAGACCTGCCCTGTGTCTACATGAGCCCCTTCCTTTCAGAAGAGGCATGTTGATGAATGGGTTCGAAAGATGCTAATGACGCACTGCCATGAATATGCAATGCCTCATTTGCATAATGGCAGTCATGGCGATTCGAAAGTGCGGCTTTTTGAATCGCGCGCCGCCCGTGGAGACGGGGACCTTCTGAAGGGACCCCCCAGTTTTCCAAAGCCTTTCTTCCTATCTGGTATTAGGAAGAAGGGGCTTTCGAAAACTGGGGGGTCCTTTCAGAAGGTCCCGTCTCCACAGCGGGGTCTACATGTGAGCGCCCTTTCGAAAGGGCGAAAATCAAAGTTCAGCGGTCGAAATAGCGGCCGTCAAAAGGGAGCACCCACCGCCATTATCGGATCGGCATTTTGAGCTGCTCTTTCGAAGTACCACCACAGGTCTTTCAAAAGAGAGGGTCCACACGGCTCCAAGCCCTCTTTCGAAAGAAGGGAAGCAGGAAACGCTGTGGACCGGGTCCCATGGCCTGGTGCCCCTGCCTCCCTGGGTGCGGGGTCCCTGGCAGGGAGGAGAGGGTGCAGGTAGCACCAGCAGGTAATGCCAGAGAGTGGGCCTGGTGGGGGCGGAGGGTGCAGGCTCAGTGGGGGTGGGGGGACAGGCTCAGCAGGGGCAGGGGGGAGAGACTCAGCGGGGGGAGATGCCGGGGGGGCCAGGAGGGGGGCAATGGTGGCCGCATGGTCCCAGAGGGTGTGGCCAATGCCCTGGAGTGTGGTCAGCAGCCTCTCCCAGGCTGCCCTCTGCCACTCCATCTTGGCCTGGGTGAGCCACAGGTGCTGTTCGGCCTGGCACTGGCTGGCTGGGTCCTCCTCAGCCCAGTGGAGGGGCCCTCTGGCCACAGCCCCAAGAGTGCGCCGTGTGGGGTGGCGTCAGGGCACCTCCAAGGGCTGCGGGGGGGGGGGGGGCTCTCGGGGATGAGGGACGGCGCAGGGCTCTCCTGGCCCACAAATGGTGCGGCTGTGTGGAGAAGAGGACAGCATGTCAATAATGTGCCCCGGAATGAGGGGACCTGGCTGTGGCCCACCCACCCGAGCCCACCCCATGGGGCCCCCGACCCCCAAAGGACATTGACCCCCCCAAGGAGCTGGGTCTCCCGGCCTGGGGGTGCATCCAGGGGTCGCTCATGCAGGTGGACCTTCCCAGCCTGCAGTGTGCAGGCCCCAGGTGCTGTCCGGCACTGACCAGCCGCTGCCCCTGTGCGGCTGGCAGCGCTGTCCAGTGAAGGCAGGTGCTGGGCATTGCTGGTGGGCCACTGCGGGGTGCTGCATCCCATGTGGCAGGTGGCGGGGGTGTGGCCCGGGACCAGGAGGGGCCCTTCTTTTTTCTGCCCCTGGGAGCCCTGCAGGGGCTCGGATGGGAGGCCATGGGGCTCGCGGGGGGAGGCTGGCTGCTGGCCATGCTGCGGCACTGGAGCATGGGGCTGGAGCATGTGCAGAGGCTGCTCCTAGCACGCTCTCAGCTTCCTGCCACAGATTTCCTGCATGCGTGCAGCTCTAAGGCAGCCAAACGCAGGGACCATAGAGCCCCGCTGCTGCCGGCCGGAGCAGCCCCACGCTCCAGCTGACTGGTGCCATGGCGGACCCGTATTTCGAAAAAGCAGACTGCGGAGCGTCTGCATCTGTACACTTTCGATTTAGTATTTCCAAAGGGGCTGATCTTCCTGATCTGGGATCGGGGTTCAGATTTCGACATCTGCACCCTGTGCTTTCGATTTCCTTTTGCAAGACGGTTTTACACGTGTGGACGCTCCTCCCGCTCTTTCGAAAAAGGGCCGCTTAGTTCGATGCTCTGTGCACATGTAGACACAGCTCACGGGCGGTGCATGATTCGAAAAGCCGCACTTTCGAATCGCTATGGCTGCCATTATGCTAATGAGGTGCTGCAAATTCATGGCAGCGCCTCATTAGCATCTTTCGAACCCGCTCATTAACCTGACCCTTCGGAAAGGAAAGGGCTTGTGTAGCCCCAGCCCTGGGGCTCCTGGCCAGTGCATGGGACCTTTAAATCGTTGCTGGAGCCCCACATGGCACACTGCCTAGTGTAGGCATGGCATGCTGTAGGCAGCACTGAGACTGCCAAAGGAAAGCTAGCCCCAGTCCAGCTCCATCCTTCCAGGGGCACAGAGCCAGGGGCTCAGCAGCCTGTCAAGCTGACTGCAAAGGAGTTTGTCTTCACCACTTCTGAGTCACAGGTGGGAGAACTGACTTCCCTAATGTCTCACAACGCGCCCACAAAGAGAGCTGGGGCTAGAACCAGCACCGCCGAGTCCCAGCTGCCGGGGAAGAGACATTCCCTGGGCCATACTCCCTTCCACAGTGAAATCGCTCCTGGCTGCTCCCACGGGACGGGCATGACGTCTACCCACCAGCAAGGCAGGGCTGGGGCTAATTGGTCCCAGAGCCCTATCAAAAGACACTTGGGCCTGGCTCATTGGCGCCCCACTGCTTTCCATTTCCCTTCATGTTATGGATGCGTGGGGGCTGCCCTACTCTTGGGGGCCCCATACAATTTTCTCTACTTCCCCTCACATCATCCTTGGCAGTGAGAGGGCTTGACTGAGCTATGCTGGTGTGTCAGGAGGGTGACCATATTTCCCTATGCCAAATACAGGACACCCGGTAAGTTGCTCAGACGTCAGCGAGTTCAATGGAAATCAGTCAGAGCTAGGCCAGGGAAACATTCTAAATAACATTCTTTACTGAGCCCCAATTAAAAGACAGTCTATGTTTTATAGCTAATCATAGGTAAAAAAATTAAAAATGGATTAAATAATAAATACATAATAATTATTATTATTTATAATAATTAAATAATATATATTTAATAATTATTAAAATATTAAATAATTGTTAAAACTATTTTAAAAATTATTAAATAATAATAATAATAATGCTAATTTAATAAATAAATATTAAAAAACAGTAGATGGTTACTGCTCTGTAGCAGGGCTGGCCTCTCCATCCCATGCCACGCTCCATTGCCCCACAAAGACCCATATAGATGTTTGGGCTCCAGGCCCTCAGGAGGTTGATTGGGCCCTGACTCTGCCCTGTGGGCTCCTGAGGCTTCTCCATAGGGAGCCCAGGGGGAATGCAGAATTAAGCTCTCCCACTCTCAGCTATTGCCCCACAGTGGGGCACTGGAAAGGGGGCACCTGCTTTGCCATGGTGGCCTTGGGCAATAGGTGCTGCAGCTTCTCTGTGGGGGCAGAGTCCCCCTGGATGAAGGCTGAAGCCTGTGGGGAGTCCTCCCTGGCTGTGGGGGTTGTTGCCCAGCCATGGAGCACCAAGAATGCAGCCCAGCTGAGAAGTAGGCTGGCTGCAGGGGGCTGCTCCAAGCAATGGGGCACAATGGGACTGCTGTCCCAGGGAGGAGTGGGGAGGGCTCTTCCACAGCTGCCCACACTGAAGGGCACCCTGGCTGTTCCACACTGTGGGGTGCTGGGAACTGGGGCTGCCATCCTGCAGGGGAGCTCCCAAGCTTCAGGGGTGTTTGCCCTGGGGGAGCTACCACCCTGCAGGCGGGATGCTTCCTGGCTGCCACACACTGGGGGAAGCTGGAAAGAAGCCTGCAAGCCCTGGGGGTGAGGGTCCCAGTTTTCCCAAGCTGTGGGGAACCAAGAACAGGCTGCAAGCCCTATTGTTGTGGGGGAGGTGTCTCTTTGGTTGGAGGGGCAGTAGAAAGGACTGTGGGGGACACACACTACCTTTATCCCCGACTCTAACATACCTTCCCTTACCCTATGGGATGGCCTCTGCTGGCTTCCTCTTGCTGCTGCCTGCACACCTGGCCGGTCCTTGCCCTTGAGTTAGCTCAGCACCTGTGAGAGCAACCAAATCTTACAGTGACATTCCACTTACCCAGGAGGATTTGATTAGCCGGGCAGAGTGATTATATTAGATGATGATGAGTTATTGCAGGCTGACCTGTGGCATCCCCACCTCATGACTAGGTCAAGCTTCAGCAGCTCTTGACCTTTAACCCCCCACACCCCATGAGCTAGCGAGCTTGAGCTGAATGTACCCCTTAACTCAAGCTGATGATATGTGTGTGGTGTTGGGAGTTGAGTTAAGAAAGGACCCAAGCCATTACCTGAGCTGGCTCTTCTGTGTTTGCACAATATCCTCGGGCCCTCACCTTATGTGCAGTCTTCAGGAGCGACTCAGATATAAATACAATACCATTTTAAAAAGAAAATTATAGGTTGAACATCTGTGAAGAATTCATAAGGGTAAAATTCATTAGGCTGCAGAACAATTTGCAAAGATGAAAGCCCCATTTCCTAAGATATACAGCTGCACTAGTTAATGCCTGCTCTGGTCAGGGGAAGGAACACATCTTTTCCAGCTTTAAATTCTCTGACTCCTTCAAAAGACTCCAAGCCTCCCTGTATTCAAATCTCCATTCAGGAGAAAAGATTTACAGTCATCTGGCTCCCAGATATACAACAGCAGTGGATGGTGTTTCCACACCCATGCTAGTGGCTCAGCAGGAAGTTAGTAATTCTGTGCCTGGAGATATTTGGGTGGGTTTGATTTTTATATAAATAAATATCTGTATTTACTTACATAGATCTTGCTTTTTTTCCCATTATAATTTGTTCATCTTCATGTTGTAGGAAAAAATTATGCAAACTATTTTGTGTACCATGGAGGCCGGCTTGTTTTCCTTTACTCCATTACAGCATGGATGAATTTGGAGAAAATTCTTAGTCATGCATCTAGCACTGCATGAGGGGAAATTCCTGGAGCATGAAAAACAGAAGTAATATCTGACTGTCACCATTTCTCAGCACCATTTAAGTAATAATTTCCAAGGCTTCCTCAAAATTTATGACCAGCTAAATGAGAAGCATGGCCTTGCCTAGTTAAAGACAGTGGGTCCTGTCCGTCCTGCAATAATACCATATAAATCCAGGCTGACTCCACATGTGATCTTCATTAGAGTTACCCCTGACTTTACAGGAATGTAACTGAAAGCAGAATTTGGAACACTTGTAAGATTTAACAGATGGGCGAATATGCCTTACCTGTGAGGAGGAAGAGGTCCAGCCTGAGAACAAGGCCAGCAAGGTGCCTTCAGGACCCCGCACTCCTACCAGCTAGACCTCATTGTCAGCATGCTGCCTTGAACCCTGCAAACTCTTTGGTGGATCTGAGGAAGAAGGCAGTTTGCTCCTTTAACAGAGCCCAGAAAATCCCTGTAGAAAAAAACACACATTGAATACATTACCTATAACAGCACTAACTAACTAACAGCACTAACACACACTGAGTTTCCAAAACTGCCTAAATTCACATTTAAATGTTCAAATGAGCACCGAGGTATCAGCATATCCGTTTGGAGCTTCTCATGATACATGCATGCCCCTCAGCTCTGTCTTGCCATGACTCCGGTGAAGAGTTGTAGGAGAGCAGGTCATGGAATGGAGGTTCAATCCATCTCAAAGAATAATAATGACTATACACATTAGTAACCATGTTTTCTTCTTTGAGCAATGGCACATGTGCATTCTGCTCTTGGTGACTTGTAAGCCGTAAAGTAGGAGGCAGGACCGGAGTCTAATCCAATGAAGATTGGAGAACAACTCATCCCGCTCTAGCATCATCTCTGGAGATTTGAGCACACCAGAGAGGCACATGTATTCGTCAAGGACCAGATAGCTGTGCTACCAAGCTGCACATTATTCCAGAAAGGTTGCAATGGCCAATCACAGCCTAGTCAAATGAACATTCTGCCAGGTGAAGCAACATAAGCAAAGTCAGAGCAAGTGTGTATGCAGGATATAGTGCAGGAAGAAACTCTCTTGGGGGTGCGGGGCAGACTCACTGATCTCTTACTCTGTCTGCCACTGCCGTGAATCGCTGGGAGAGTTTGTGAGAGTGGCTGTTTGTGTCCAGGTAAAACTCCAAGGCCCTTCTCACAGCCATGGTATGCAAAGGCTCTTTCTCTCTGGGCAGATGTGGTTTTTGGTATAATACAGGCAATTAAATTGACTGGTTGATGCGGAAAGGGGAACTCACCCACCATATATCAGGGGCTTCAAACTCATGGCCTGTCTCCAGGTCAGAACATATTGGCAATCTGGACCTGGTGGCCCAGGTAGGGGGATGTCCATCCCCACCCCCAAAGCTCTGTTCTTCTCTGCCCCTGTCCTGCCTGCTCCCCTCATTGCACCCCATCCCCTGAGGGATGCAGACTGGGGCTTACTGGGAAGCCTCGCATTGCTGGCAGCAGCAGTCAGGTGCCCCCACACTCCCCGCAGTGGCAGGAGCTCTGGGGAAGTGAAGTACACTTGACACATGCACCCACTCTACTTCTCCACAGCTCCTGTCACCAAAGGGAGTGTTGGGGACCCACCCAGTGCTGCCACCCTGTGTCAGGCCCCCTTAGTAGTCCTCAGAGGTCAGGATGCAATGGAGGAAGAGGGCGGGGAGATGGCAGGAAGGGGCAAGGCGTGAGGGACAGGTATCAGCATGCCCTCTCTGGGCTGCCAGGTCCCCCAGGCCATATTGCCTATATGCTGGGGCCTCTACATGGCCACAAGTTTGAGGCCCCTGCTATATGTGGAGCATCCAGCGTTAATGCTTACCACTCCCCTACTTTTCTGGCCAAGGTAATGGCCCACAAAAGGGCCATCTTCACTGATACAGGCAGCATTAAGCAGGTAGCCAAGAGTTCAAATGGGGAAAGTATGAGTCTTGTAACTACAAAGTTTAGATACCATGGGGAAATGGGGTCTTACATCTGAGGGAACAATATGACTAAGCCCTTTGAACACCAGAGGGACATGTCATTAGAGAAACTAAAGTCATTGGCCACTTTAGGATAGAACCCTCAAATAGCAGTAGATATTCGCTGTTGGAACTAACCCAGATATTTCAGCTATAAGTAGTCAGAATATAAGAAGTGGGCATTGTTTCAGCTGAGGTCAGCATGCCAGTCCCCAGGACCAAGGGAAAGAATCACAGAAGGTAGGATGACCATGCAAAACTTTGTCATAATTAAAAATTTGTTGAGATGACACAGGTCTAAAATTAGTCTGAGCTACACACCCCTTTACTTTTGGGATTAAGAAATGTTGGTAACAAAACCCCATCCTCAGAGCCCACATGGAGTCTCCTGCACAGCTCCTAAGTGAGGAACCAATTGAATTTCCTGTATGAAGAGTTTCTCAACAGAGTGGTGCTAGGGATTGTGAGGAAGGATGGAAAGGAGGAATAGAAGCAAACTGGACACTACATCCAACTTCCACAGTGCTCAAAACAACTGGTCCAAAGTAATCCAGGTGCAGGTACTGTGGAGGTAGGGTATTTAGTTTGCAAAGGTGAAGCAGTTGGGCCTAGAGAGATAGAGACTGGTATGTTGAGCTTGACTGACCCATCAAAATACCTGCCTTGCAGGTCCTATGTATCATGAGAGGCTTGGAGCTGGAGCAAAGGCTGTAGAAGTGGGAGGTCTATGCCCCTATTCCCTGGACCACCTTTTCCGTGAGTACTGCCAAGGAAGGAGCAGAACATCAGTGTGTCTGCTGTGGCCAACAGTGCTTCCCAACAGATCTAAGCTCTGTGGAGTGAATCTAGAGACCCTGAGGTGCTTGCTGCCTGTCTGGTCCAGGAATAGACAAAAGCCCTAGAATGGCAACTCCTGGACAATACTCTGGGCTTCATATGGAAGACCAGCAGTCTGCACCCTGGATGGCCTACACATGGCCACTGAGGAAGCCACAGTTCCAGATGCTAAGTCTGATGTATCCATCCTTACTTCAGTGATATTCTAACAACCAGTCCACCTTCACTGACCAGAGAGGCAAACTGCTACCTAGCATGCTCGGAAAGCAGCCCCTTGAATTTTTCCATGGAACTCCACAATATAAAATGGTATCACCCCAACAAAGCCTGTTAATTAGTGCTACACAGGGGCCAACCTCTTGCTGAATAAATATTTCTGCTGAAGAAGTCTACTCTCCCTTTTAGACCTTTAGCCTCCCTCAGCTCTAGTCTTGCCTCCTTAGTTGGTTGAGCAACCCTGGAGGAAGCCATCAATGAGATAATATCAACCAGGCAATATGAGGACTTCCAGACGTCTTTATTCTGCACAGCTAAGCCTGCAGCCACTCTTTAACAACATCTGAGGAACTTCTAAATCATCAGGAGGAGAAGAAGTTGTGCCGGATGAAATGGCCTCATCTGAAGAGCATGAAGGGGAAGCCAAGACTTCACAGTAGTCTCTTGATGCTCAGGATCAGGCCCAGTGCCAGACTCCAGCAATGGAGCTGCATGGTGCATAAACTCAGCCCTTTAAGATGAAGGCAAGAGATATGCACAGTGTGGAGATGCTCAGGAAACTGGGGAAACCCCAAGAGTTCCAGAATGGCAACTTATACAGGACATGGCTCAATTGTCCCAGCCACATTCCCATGGGCCTACCCCAGTACTCTGAACAAAAAAAAAAAAATGCAAACAGGGAAAACAACAGGAGTGAAAAACTTCTATAGAGGTGAAATTATATAAAGTATTTTCAGGTGAAACTTTCTGACCATCCTAACAATACTAAAGACTAGTTTAACTGCATGTGCATGCATACGTATACTTACAATGCCTATGGTGACCGCTAGGAAGGTATTAAAGGGAACTATACATGGCTCAGTGCTTTATACCTGCAGGAGGGGAAGCTTGAGCCACCTGCACTTGACAGGGAGAAAAAATCAGACCGCTGTGAATTAGGAGCACAGACACCAAGAGCAGAATGCACATGTGCAATCACTCAGAGAAGAACCAGCAGATCTCTTCCTCTCACTCCAATGCTTTACTCACAGATCGGAAGAGGGAAGCAAACTGCCCCGATCATTGAACTGAATGAGCTGAATTAATCCTAAACAAAAATGAATTGTCTCTGCAGCTGCGGAAGATGCTACTACTGTGAAAAGTTGGTTCACTGTTTCAACTAACTCTGGTTCCAGGTGCTTCAGCAAGGATGGCCATCAGTACAGAGCTCTAACTCTTTTTAAAACTTGGCAGCAAGTTTATTTTTATCTTTATTTTTATATATTTTTATACATTATTTTATATTTTGCTGCAAGTTGGGAGCAACTTTATTTTTATTACATACTCCATAATATGATTTTTGTATTTAAATTTAATTGATTTTATTGGATTATAATTTAGGGTTGTCATTTCAAATTTAATTTTAAATAGTTTTTTTTAAAAAAAAATTCATTTGCATTTTTAAAAAACATTTAAAAAAAATTATCCACCTGGACACCATCTATTTACTTTTCACAGCACTCCAGGAAGGTATTTTTAAAGATGGGGAAACTGAGGCAAAGAAAGTAAGAGACTTCCTCAAACAGCAAGCCAATATTGCCCCATTTCAGTGAGGACTGACTTTGGTTTTAGGGTTCCATTTATATAATGAAAGGCAAGTAATAAAGCAAAATCATATCAGTGCCACTGCAATATCTGCTCTTGCTGTGTTAACTCACTCAGTCCCTGCTCCTTGTTTTTGTCTATAGCTACGTCTACACGTGAAGCCTACGTCGAAGTAGCCTATTTCGATGAATAACGTCTACACGTCCTCCAGGGCTGGCAACGTCGATGTTCAACATCGACGTTGCGCAGCACCACATCGAAGTAGGCGCTGCGAGGGAACGTCTACACGCCAAAGTAGCACACATCGAAATAGGGGTGCCAGGCACAGCTGCAGACAGGGTCACAGGGTGGGCTAGCGCTTCCGGGGCAACACCTAGCCGCTCCCTTAAAGGGCCCCTCCCAGGCACACTCAGCCTGCACAGCATGCGGTCTGCAGAGCCATAGGCACGCAGACCTCGGGCAACGCAGTCATGGACCCCCAGCAGCAGCAGCAGCAGCAGCCAGAGGTCCACCCAGCCGCCCCTGCAGGAGCAGGGCTCGCCCTGCTCCATGCCATGAGGGAGGCAGCTGAGCACCTCCTTGCCACACAGGAGGAGGAGTGGCCCGCAGGGGAGGAGGACTCAACCCCCAACCCTGCAGCACCCCGACCCCCCCCCAGCCTCACATGCCAGCGGCTGTGGAGCTACCCCACCAGCACCGACTGGTGGAAGCGGCTGGTGCTTGGGGAGTGGGATGACGACCGCTGGCTCAGGAACTTTAGAATGAGCCGGCAGACATTTATGGAGCTATGGCAGTGGCTCACCCCCGCACTCAGGCACCAGGACACTGCCATGCGGCGTGCCCTCCCTGTGGAGAAACGGGTCGGCATCGCTGTCTGGAAGCTGGCCACTCCAGACAGCTACCGATCCATGGGACAGCAGTTTGGCGTTGGCAAGGCCACCGTCGGGGCTGTCCTCATGGAGGTAAGAGGACCCACGGGGGGAGGTGGGGGAGGCATCCCTGGCAGGGCAGGGGGGCCCGGGCAGGGGAGGGCCACACACACCCTGCTCACCCCTCATTGGTGCTCTCCCATGTGCTTCCCCTGCAGGTCGTGCGCGCCATCAACACCCTGCTCCTCCACAGGCTCGTGAGGCTGGGGGACCTGGATGCCACCATCGCGGGCTTTGCCACCCTGGGCTTCCCCAGTTGCTTCGGGGCTCTGGATGGGACTCACATCCCCATCCGCGCCCCAGTGCACAGTGGAGGACGCTACATAAACCGGAAGGGCTACCACTCAGTGGTCCTCCAGGCCTTGGTGGACAGCCGGGGCCACTTCCTGGACATATATGTGGGCTGGCCTTGCAGCACCCACGACGCCCGGGTTTTCTGGAACTTGGGCCTGTGCCGCCGGCTGGAGGCAGGGACCTACATCCCGCTGTGGGGGACACCACCATGCCCCTCTGCGTCATCGCAGGCGGCATACCCCCTCCGGCCCTGGCTCATGCTCCCGTACATGGGCCATCTCTCTGCCAGCCAGGAGCGCTTCAACCAGCGCCTGAACCATGCGTGCCAGGTGGTGGAGCGCTCATTTGGCCGCCTCAAAGGGCGCTGGAGATGTCTCCTCACCCGCCTGGATGCGGGCCCCACCAACATCCCCCAGATTGTGGGTGGAGAGCAAGGGGGAGGCCTTTTTTCAGGGCTGGGCTGCGGAGGCCGGCAGGGCCGACATGCAGTCACCCGCTGCCCCCAGTTGCCAGGTGGACCCCGAGGGGACCCGGGTCTGGGAGGCCCTGCAGGCCCACTTCTATGAGGCCGTGGGGTGAACGCTGCCAGGCCCCCCACTGCGCCCCCCCACCATCCTCCACAACACTCCCTGCCCCTACACCCACACCACGGAGCACCCAACAGCACACACCCCAGCTACTTTTCCTGCACAAATAAAAGCAGACACTTGTTTGTGAAATCTAACTGGTTTACTTTCAACTCTGTTCTATAACTAACTAATACAAACTATATACAGGAACTTCTAACTAACTTAAATATGAAAAGTCTACGTATATATTAACAAAAAAAACAGGGATAACAAGAAAGGGGAGAACTATTTACATGGGGGGGGGACTTGGCAAACGGGGGGCACAAATAAATAAATACCAACTATATACAAGGGGGGGGGCACATCCTGGGCCCCATGCCCCTATAGTCTGGCACTGGGGGTGGGCGGCCGGGAGCCCCGCTTCGGCCGCAGCCCTGTCCGGGGCTGGCTGGGGGCCGGGCAGACCGGCAGATACGTCTGGCGAGTGTCAGCTGGCCCCAGGTCTCCCTCGGCGGAACGGCCCTCAGTGGCGGGTGGCGGGGCGACGGCGGACGGCGCAGTGACGAGCGGAGCAGCTGGTGGCGCGGCGGGTGGAGCAGTCAGGGCGGGCGCAGCGGCAGCCGGTGCGGCATGGGGGGCCAGGTAGTCTGCTATGCGGTTGAATGTCTCCATGTAGGCCCCCCATGCCTCTTGGCGCCAGGCCAGCGCCCGCTTCTGGAGGTGGAGGCGGCGTTGCTCCACCCGCAGGCGCTGCTCCGCGACCTCCACCTGCCAGCGGTGGAGGGCCAGCAGCTGGGGGTCCGTCGCCGGCGGCTGGTGCTGGGTCCGCCGTCTTGCCCACCATGGGGCTGGTCGGTCCTCCGCCGAGGGGCTGGCCTGAAGCGATGGCCCCGGAGGGGATTCCGGGACCACTGACGCCTCGCCGGCGCTCTCCAGTCCTTCTGATGGTGCAGCTGCGGAACACAGGAGGGGGGGAAGAAGAGTGGAGACAGGCGTTAGTGTGGGCCCCGAGCCGTGGCCCTTGTCCCCCCAACCCCTGTGCTGCAGGTTCCCCATCCCCATCCCCGGGAGATGCTGCTGTGGTGGGGTTCAAGGGTCCCCCTGCACTGCACCCCGTCCCCCGGCGGGAGTGTCTCTCACTTCACTCAGCAGGGTCTCTGACAGGAGAGGTTTCTTAGGCAACAGATGCTCAGTTTCTCTCAGAAGTGGCAGTACAGCAGTCAGAGACAGTCCTTCCAACCCGTCCTGGGGAGAAGACCCCAAGGGGTGCCCCTCTGGGGTGTAGCTTTCGCCCTCCTCAGGCTGGCTGCCTTCCAGCTCTCCCTTCCCCTAGCCTCTAACTGCAGCCCCCGATTCAAAGCCAGCTCAGCTCCTCCCTCCTCTTTGTCCAGGGCAGAGGTGTAACCTGCCAGTTGTAGCCCCAGGATCATCCTTAGCCACTGGGAGCTATTCAGCTGGTTGTTCATATCTAGCCTGAGACTCGCATTTGCACTCCCCCCACTCCATCACATGCTTCTGCTGCTGCGGCTGCTGCTGCTGCTGTGGGGTGTCCCACCCCCTCCTCCCGGGGGACCCTAGAGGTTCCTCTCCCCCCAGCCCCGGGGATGGGGCATGGCACTGTCGTGCTGGGGGGGGGGCGGGCAGGGGCTGATGCACTCCTGTGAGGGACATGGCACTGCTGTCCTTGGGGCCATGGCCATCTGGGCATGTGGAGGGCCCTGGCCACATGTCTATCTACCCCCGCCCATCAACTCCGGGGGTATACACCGGGGGGGGTAGATACCTGTAGGTCCACTCCCACGGTCGGGGGACACCTGGGGGGTGGACGCCCGGCTGCTGCTCTGGGATGGCAGGAGGATGTGCAGGCCAGTGTCAGTACAGGAGGAGTCCCCCTCCTGCTCCTCCTCCTCCTGCTCCGGTGCCCCGGGGGTGGGCTCCAGGGGGGGGCCCCGGGGTGCGGGGCTCACCTCCAGGGCAGACTCCGGCTCTGGGGCCTGCTGGGGCTCCTCAGCCGAGGTATCAAGCATGGCCGGAGGGGAGGAGGTGTGCCGGGGGCCCAGGATGTCCCTGAGCTCCCTGTAAAAGGGGCAAGTGACGGGGGCAGCCCCAGATCGGCCGGCCGCATCCCGGGCCTGGGCGTAACCCTGCCGCAGCTCCTTCACTTTACTGCGTACATGATCCGGAGTGCAGGCTGGGTGACCCCGGGCGGCCAGGCCCTCGGCCAGCCGAGCGAACGCATCTGCGTTCCACCTCTTGCTCCCCATTACCTGGAGCACCTCCTCCTTGCTCCAGAGCTCCAGCAGGTCACGAAGCTCGGCCTCCATCCAGGAGGGGCCCCGCTGCTGCTTCCCGGCTTGGCTGCCAGCCTGGGAGCCCTGGCTGCCCTGGCTTCCCTTGGGGGGGCATCCCCTGGGGGCGCTGGGGGGGCTGCCATGCGGCCATCACAGTTGGGGTGCATGTCTGTGGCGCTCAGAGACATGCAGGCTGGCTGCGTGTCTGGGCTGCCACCTGCATGTTCTCTCAGCTTCCTGCACAGGAAGGGAGGGGGTGGGGACCTTTAAGGGGCCGCTCCACACGGCCACCATTGAGCTGAGGGGCTGGAGAGAGCGTCTCTCAACCCCTCAGCTGATGGCCGCCATGGAGGACCCCGCAATTTCGATGTTGCGGGACGCGCAACGACTACACGGTCCCTACTTTGACGTTGAACGTCGAAGTAGGGCGCTATTCCCATCCCCTCATGGGGTTAGCGGCTTCGACGTCTCGCCGCCTAACATCGATGTTAACATCGAAATAGCGCCCAACACGTGTAGCCGTAACAGGCGCTATTTCGAAGTTAGTGCCGCTACTTCGAAGTAGCGTGCACGTGTAGACACGGCTTATATGTGTGAAACAAAAGGAAATTAAACTCTACATAGGCTGTGTCTACACTACAAAAATAACTTCAAAGTAAGCAACTTCAAAGTTGAGCATCTACACACCCCTACGTCAAAGTTATACTTCAAAGGAGGGTACTACTCCATTCCTGGGAATGGAGTAAGGACTTTGAAGTTGGTCTTCCTACTTTGAAGTAAGGGAAAAGGTGTGTAGACTCTCTGCTGGCTGCATCAAAGTAGTGCCTAAATTTGAAGTTAGTTCCTAGGGTAGACACAGCCATAGTGTCCTACAGCAGGTGTGGCAAATTCCTAATTAAGCTTAACTCTTTACAGCAGGAACCTCAGGCAGAGTGAGAACACAAGTGACCCTGATTCTCAGTCCTGAGCAGTGTACACTAGCCACATTGCTGATGATAAGAGACAATACCCTCCCTCTCTCTCCCTCTCTGAAGCATATGAAACCCACACACCTGTGGGTGGTTCACCGTCCCACCCTCAACTTGTGCATCTGATGAAGTGGGTCTTTGCCCACAAAAGCTTATGCTCCAAAATATCTGTTAGTCTATAAGGTGCCACAAGACTTCTTGTTGCTCTCAAAGCTTCAGACTAACACAGCTACCTCTCTGATACTTGTCCCATGTAGTGGCACCTAGACCACGTCACAAAGAAAGAATAAGCATCCTTTCCAGCCTAAGCTGAGTGGCAGCTGACCTTTAGCTCAAGCTGTAGAGGTGCTGTCACTAAACTCCAGAAGTCCCAGGTTTGAGTCTCCCTGGGGGCAATTATGCAGCCTGTACCAAGCACGTAAGGGTAAAGTACTTCGCAAACCTGCAAACCACACTGCAGCGAAGGGCTCTGAAGGTCTGAAACATGTAGAAAACACTTGCTTCTGCTTTATTTTGAAATTGCTCTGCACTCTGTGTCCAGCATACAAATGGGAAGAGAGAAAATACCGCCAGACTGTTTACCAAGTGGAAGCAGGAAGTAGTGGAAATCTCATGAGGAAACCTGTTTCTTTTGAGGTTTTCAGTCACATCTACTGACTCGGGCAGGCCCGCTGAGAGGGGAGGCAAAGAGGGCAGTTGTCCCCCAGGCCTGGGGCCTCAAAGGGACCCAGAGCCACGGCAGCAGTGACAGGAGCTCTGGCCCCCTTTGAAATGCTGTGACGGTGCTGCTGTGTCACTGCACGCACCTGTGAGGGGGTGCGGGTGGCCCTGAGGGACAGACGCCAAAGGCCCCACCCTTTCTGCCCTTGGCCACACCCCTTCCAAAGCATGGAGCCGGATCCCCCTCCCACCTTGCTGTTGGTGCTGCTGAATTCAGGTGATCTGTTTCATCCCTGACCCCTGCCAAGTCAACAAGCTCTCACTTTTTAGTCAACAGGTGTTCACATAACAAAATGGCCACCCCTACGTGGCCTTAATTTGCATTTAACTATGTCATCAAAGAAGCTATGACTTGTGTTGGGCCCAGAAATTGTGCTCTCTTGCTCATGGAAGTGGTTCCATCACTCATAAACTGAGGCACTGTGGCCGGATGAGACGGGGAAACTTGCTCTACTATTACCCACACTCCACCTGTTCTGTTGCTGGACAGGGCACTTCAATTTTTAGTGGAGTTCAGTTTCCCAGACGTGAAAAAAATGCTTTATGAAACCTCAAAAGCTTGCCTCTCTCACCTGGAAGCATTGGTCCAATGAAAGATAATTGTCTTCCTGTTGTCCTCTGCGAGCAAACCACTGGTCCATTTAATTCAAGTGTCTGGGGTCTGACCCATAGCTGGCCAGTATTACATGACTGATGACTTACTCTCCATTAAACACCATAGAAAGGAGGGCAGGATAGCTCAGTGGTTTGACCATTGGGCTTCCAAGCCTCATGTTGTGAGTTTAATCCTTTAGGGTGCCATTTAAGGATCTAGAGCACAGTTTTGTTTTGTTTTTTTTTAAAAAAAAAAGGTGCTTGGTTCAGCCAAAAGGGCAGGTACTGGACTCAATAACCTCTCAAGGTCCCTTTCAGCTCTATGAGATGTGTATGTCCCTATATCTTACTGCAACAAATTAATTACTACTCTATCACATGTAAGGCCCTGTGCAATCCTTCACGAAACAAGGATGAAAATCTATATTTTTATTATAATTGTATAGCTTTTTTATTATAATTGTATAATCAGTATGTAAGGAGGGATAGTCCTTCTCATTCAGCAATTAGTTCATTATAATGTACATGTTGAACCTCTCTAATCCGGCACCCTTGGGACCTGACCAGTGCTAGACGAGAGAATTTGCCAACCACAGGAGGTCAATATTGTCTAGCAGTGTTATCAACACTTCCACTGCTTACTTGTCTCTTAGAAGACATTTAAGAATAAATTATAGGGCTAAATAACTGCACAGAACACTGAGATCGAGGACTGGTGGGTGTAAACAAATTTTACGGGACCATGGGAAACTTGGCTGCACTTCTGATAAGTGGCCATCCAGCTAGCTAAAATCATGCCGAACTACTGATGTTGCTGGACAAGAGAGTTAAGGCTTAGAAAGGGTAGTTAATTTATCAGTCTGCTATGAAAATCTCATCAGAAACATTTTATCTGCCATTTGTATATAAATAAATACTCCAGACTAGATGCTTATAATCAATAAATTCAAAATAATTGTTTCAGGCATAGTTCTTCTATTTTACTATCCTGTATTGCACACTAGGGATCTTTTCTAGCCATTGCCTTTAAAAATAGCAGTAGCTTTCGCTTCAAATATGAATTTCTGGCTTATACCTGTTAAGGCTCCAAGCATCCATATTATCTTCAACGTGGGGACATGTTTTCCCAGGCTCAGTTATTTTAAGATATTTTAAGATGTGGTTTGCAATTTGCATCATTTTTTCCAAACAAAATGTCCCATGGAAAATCCCCAGCTGTGAAGGTTTCACAAATAAGCAATGAATTGGTATTTGGCACCAAACCTAACAGAGTATTTTTAAAATTAAACTCCAAAGGAAAGGAAAACAAGAATGTACTGGGGCTTAATGCAGAAATCAGCTCATATTGTCTCCTTCCCATACGCCTGCAATCCAGCTGCATAATTGGCTCCTTCCTTAAACAAAATACAGCATATCTATTTGGTGAGACAGTTGTTTGTACAGAAGCACCACAGAACTTGTCACAGCCCGTGACAGTACATTATGAGCCTGAGCCAAAGCTGGCTGAAGTCAATGGAAATCTCCAGGCCTCAGGAGCCTCTGAGGAAACTCTGATTGCTGCAAAATGCTCAAGCCCGTCTCCTCACCAACACAAGCTACTGCAAGCACATCCTCCCTTGCGCTGGCTTCCGACACTGGCTATCTTTAGAAAAGCAGAGACACATTTCAGGTCTTAGTCTGTATTGACAAGGTCCTGTCCAGAACATCTAAAAGATCAATGAAAACTTTGGGGATAAAGACCATGGTCAGCAACTCATGAAGAGTGAAGGACCATTACAAACCTCAACTCCTTCCATTGGAAGTGCAGGGCCTATTTCTTTGACCTGCCTTCTCTCATATAAATGCAGAGCAATGTGTGTATTTAAATAAAGACAGCCCCAACAAAACCATACCGTACCAAACCACTTCCCCTCAGGAAAGGATGAGAGAATGAGGGAGGCACATGGTGTGTGCAGGGGGAAGGGACCACTTGGAGAACTAGCCTGCCTCTCAACTCACCCAGCAGCAGTGGCTGCTTTCTCTACAGACTGGGCCTGGGTTCCAGTCCCACTGGGTTCCACTCCCATCATTGCAATCTGCCATATGGGGTCACAGCGCCTTTCACATATTGGAGGGGCAGCCAGGCCAAATCTGACTGGCTCTGCTGCCCTGCATACCAGGTCACAACACCATTGAGTTTGGGACCGTCTCAAACAGGCCTTGGGGCAACTGCCCCTTGCCCTTCCCACCGGGTACCCTGTTAGAAGGCCCTCAGGTACTACCACAAGGAGCAGTATACTGAACAGAATAGAACTGTTTAGGCCAGGTGTCTGCAACCTGCAGCTCCGGAGCCACAAGAGGCTCTAGGGATTTCTTCGTGGCTCTGTATGCTAGACTTACAAAGTTAAAAAAAAAAGTCCTGATTATTTTCAATATTTCGGTGAATATCTAAAAGCCCAACAATGAACAACTCCTATTTAAATAGCAAACAATATGGGATTTCAAAATGTTGGCTAACTCCCCCTTTAATATGTGCAGTCCATTGTGGGATATGTGTGTGTACTGATCTTAAAATAGGGCTTACAAAAAGTATGGTTTGATGTTATTTATTAAGGACTATGTCATAGTCACATAAACTGTGGCTCTTGAATTACTGAGTTGTTTACTGAATTTGGAGTTAAAAAAAAGGGCACTTCTTGCTCTTTTGGTTGCTACGCCTGGGTTAGGCTACAGGTCAGGGCTATGGATGTGATTTGACTTTCGCTTCCAGAAATGCAATTACAATGGAGTAAATCTAGCAGGAGGTAAGACTCAGACCTGTGTGAGCAAACCACAAGTATGTTAAACATTCACAACCCCAAAGGAGGACAACCGGCAAGATTCACGGAGAGGTTTGTGAGCAAGGTGAAGAAACGACCCTGGACCCAGTTTTCAGAGAGCCTGGGCAGGCTTAGGGTTGAAATCAGGTGCATCAATAGTTTGGGCTCTTTGCTTTGAGTTCTCAGGTTAATCCTCACATCACCTTACCGGAGAAATTGTATTCATAGCATGTTTCAACTCAGCGTGGATAGGAGCAATTTTAAGACCGTGTGAGCAATACTGAGTGCTGAATTATTTCCCACACCAGTGACGACTTAAGTGAATAAACTCTGTGGACTGGGATGAGGCTGTTCAATGTGCCTGACTAGTCTGTCTTGGACCTTTCCATCACTTTGACCAGCAATGGATGCTTTTTGAGGGAGAGGCCTGATTTCGTGTTGGGTTTCCTTTGTGATGTAGTCACTTATTCACTAGGAAATGTTCTAAACCCCCTTATTTTATGCTGACTACAGATGATGTTGGAACAGTGTTTGGCAGGGAGTACTGAGCTCCCCTTCCCCTGTTCACACCCCTCACTGCTCCCTAAGGCTGGGGCCAGCAGCTGGGACCCTGCATTCAGTACTGGTAGCCAAGATCCCAGACTCAGTGGCTGGGGGAATCCTGCATGTGTGGCCTGGAGGTGAAGCCCTTGGACATAGGGGGCAAAATCAGCAGCCAACAAACATTTCCACTGGTCAGCAGTTAAGCATGACACAAGACTGGCAGTGAAGCCAACATGCGGCAGCAGGCCCAGTGGCTGGGACCCCAGGTGGCAGGGGCTCAGGGATGAGAGGCTCAAAACCCAGGGGTGCTGCAGCACCCCTGCTTCTCATGCCTATGCTGGTTGCCAAAAAGCCAACAGAACAGCAGCCATATTTGCTTGCTACCAATTCAAGCAGGATTAGAATCAGTGACTCAGCTCCTGATGAAGCAAAACTTCAGAAGGAACTTGTCCCCTGCTTAAAGTTACACACACGCTTATATGGCCTGCAAAGTGGCAAGCTTTGATGATCCTTACTATGCTCCTCAAACTCATATTTTTGTAACTGTCAAAATAAATGACTGTGATGCCACAATAAAAATATTTCTTTTCAGCTCCCCAGGGGTGAATAAGAAAACCCAGCTCCAGATTTGGCACAGGCTTCGAGGGATGCTCTGAAGCTCTTCACATCAGGCTGCAACAGAGACCATTAAATCGCAAGCTGCACTGTGAAACCAAGGCTGGCTAGGTGAGTCACCTGGAAACAGGAAATATTTTCAAAGTAGAAAAAGGAGGTGAAGAAATGGAATCAGCCTACGCAGACCTGTCATTTAAAATGTGTGACGTCTTAACATATGAGGAAAACATACCACGGTAGCTCTATAACCAGCCACAGATAAGTAATACGCTAGCAGCATTCATCTCAAATTAGCACTACGTTGGTGAAGGCTTTTTCGAAAAGGAGCGTTGGATTTCCCCTGCAAATCTGAAAGCAGGGACATATTGACCAAAACCTAGTCTGTGTAATTAGCAAAGCCACCTAAGACAGGAGGGTCGGCAAGCAAACTCTGACATTACAATACAGGGCTGTACACTCTGAGAGAACTGGGTCAAGCTAGGCTACCAATATACTGTCCCATCTTGTGCTGTAAGTTTGTTAGCTCTCGCAGCTAACTGGAGTTAGGCTGAGTTGATAAAAGGTTGACTCTCTCTAATCTGACACCTACCCTAAACTTTATGGGATTATGGGAAACTTGGCCACACCCATGCTAAGTGGGCATCAGGCTAACGAAAATCATGCCAGACCATGGAAGTTGCTGGACCAGAGAGTACCAGACTAGAGAGGTTCAACCTCTATTTAGAACCCAGATACAAGTTGTGTTTGTTATCTAGTCAATAAAACTTTTCCCTGTACAGATTTAATCCAGCATGACCGTTTCAGTGCCCTTTGCCAGTAACTGAGTTCACTGGGCAGCTAACAGGACTACACCCAGAGTCTACACTGAATCAATCCCATAGCAAGATGCCAGTGTGCACTGTTCTGCCCCTGCCGATGAGACATAAAACCAAAATGCTGATCCTTTGTGGTCACTGAAGGTCCCATGACTTTGATTGTCAGGCTGAGAACCTGTATGTTTGTTCAAATCTCCCCTCTGCCCGTTATAGCCTGCCTCACAGAGAATCAGCTGGATGTACTATTTATCCTCCCACTCTGTTCAAATCTGTTGCAGAGTCTTGCTGTGCAACAGAAGAGCTCGCAGCATTTCAATGTTAGGTCAAGTGAAGCCTATATATCCCCTCCCTTTGCCCCAGCTTTATTTTAAGACCTAAGGAATGCCTCAGCAGGATTTTGAGATCAATGGATAATCTTACACAAGTGCAAAACAGCCTGGGTATTAACAAAGTAGGCTTTTTCTTTTTTGTTTTCTTGTCTATATGGGATAAGATTCTCACTTGCTGGGAATCAGCACATGGCCTGTGACTTCAGGGGAGCTATGCTCATTTGTGCCAGCAGAGGATCCCGCTCATTAGCTTTCAGTGCAGAACAGCACCAGCTGCAGACATTGGAATTCTAAACGTTTTGTGTCACATTGAAGCACTCAATGCACCTTCCATTGACTAATTCTAACTGCATCCTCACGAGCAGCACAGAAACCATTGCAGGGGCAGTAAATCCCCTAAACTGTCAATCAGAAGGCAGTAAAGTTCAACAGAAAGGGCAAAATTGCAGCACATGTTTTGATAAAGGTCTCTCAAAACAGTGAGCTAAAAAGCAGTAGTGCAATGACTGTAGGGTACATCCTGCCAGTTGCTCTGCAGCCACGGAGGCCTTGCTTACAGCAGGAGCAGTGCAGTTCTGCAGTGCAAGAGATGGGGCAGCCGTTGTTGAGGCTGTACCCCCAGCGACTGTGGAGTCTAATTCTGTAGGACTCTACCATTGAAAAGGAAGTTTCAAGGCCATTCTCCACGTCCCCAGACAAGCAAGAGTACAGCCAGAGCAATCCACTACTGTTCCATGCTCTGCATGGGAGAATTTGCACCATCCACAAAGGAGCCCCATACGCTAAACCTCTGTTTTCAGGGAGACAGATGGGCCTCTTGTGAGGAAGTGGAGAAGACCTCATGTGGTGAGCAGTAAGTTATATACACCCTTAGCACTTAGAAGCTTTTTTTGACAAAGAAATGAAAATGCTTGTCTGAAGACTACAGCCTCTTACCTCTTGTCATTGTACACAGGCTAATGTTAAACCTACAGGTTAAGACATCACAGTTTTCACAAGATCTCTCATGCAGGCCTGGCTGTCAAACCACTAATAGACACTTCTTTTACTGAACACTGGACACACTGTTCACTAAGGGAAATATTTTTCATAAAATGTTATGTAACACACACACACACACACACACAGAGTGTGGTTGACTGGTCCATGTTGCAGCACCTAGACCATTTACAAAGAGACATTGAGTCACTTCTACAGCTTTGACTGAGAGGCTATGAGCTTTCAGCTCAAAGTGTAGTATCTTTGTCACTCAACTCTAGAAATCCAAGGTTCAAGTCCACCTGTGGGTGGTTACAGTTATATAACTCAATTAGGATTCAGTTGAAGGTGCTGGTAGGAAACAAACAGATGTATTGATTTGGTCACACAAGCAAACTTTCACAGCAGACCTAGCATTTACTTAGTGTGAAATATACTTAGTGTTCCAGTAATAAAGCCCATGAGTTTTTCATTGTAAAAGGGACAAAAAAATAAGGTTACATATATGCTATAAACGCTGGTCGACGCAAGTTATGTCAGCACAGAGACATGGCAATTAGCATATGGCTTGTGTGCATGTACATTTGCCTCCTTGTGTTGTCACTGCATGTCCTCACTAGAAATGCTTCTGTTGATTGACAGTGTGGTACAGCAGGGGCTGGTATCCCCACATGCAACCTGCCAGTCCAGCATGCTGTCTGTTGGGGAGTTTTAGCGATGCACAGGGGACCAGAAACAAGTTGCCTGGGGTAACTGGGAGCAAATAGTTCAGTGACCCCGGGAGCTGCTAGGCACTCTGCAGCATATGCTATGAGCTAATATAGATGAATTATTTTCCAAATAGAACACTGTTCATTAACAACATTGGTGCAAAGAAAACTCTGAGCCATTTGAGAGCAAATACATTGAACACCTCAACAAATTAATGGAACCCAATCGAAAAAGGGAAAGAAGATGCTCATCTATTTCAGCTATACATACAACAGGCCAGTGTAGGTTAGTTGTCCTTAATGGTAGTGGCTGTCCTTACTGCCCTCAGGGAACAGTGAGTGGTGTCAGGCCATTCATCCTGAAAAAAGTTGCACTGAGTGAATCTGAAGTAACACTGGTGAATAAGGATCATTTAACAAACAAGTAGCAGAATGAACCTTACGTCACAGAAGTATTCAGTGGGATTATGACTAAAGTGGATTAGGGACAGGGAAAATATATTACATGCTTATTTATTTAATAGTCTATGATAGCCACTGTACAAAGACAAACCTATGATACTCCAGAAACTTTGCTTTGCTATCCTGATTAACTGAAACTTCCTCCATCTCCCTCCCCTGTCCCATTTAATGCAGTGAAATGTACAGCTTGGTCATTCCAAAATCCCATACCACTCTGAGTAATGCAATTAATGGTCATCATATTTTTGTATTTAATCAGCCTGCAGAGATATTCCATTTGCCCCAGAAGTTGCCAACTTTTTGTTTTCTATTCTAAACATCTTTTAACAATTCATTATATTTGTGAGTCAGTCCCCAGTAGTTATAAATTATGCCCTGGCCACCACTCTGGAAAATAAAATGTTTATACCCTCTGGGTAGGGCTGTGACGGAGCAGAAGACATTGAGTGAACCGACCACCTCTTCTGCTGTTGTCTCTTAAGCCTTTCTCTGATGTGCGTTTTAGTGGTGTGGGGAAAGGTGGTAGGTTGAGACTTTTAGAAACTGTTTAGCCACATAGCAAGTTTCCTCTGCTGTTGCAATGGAAGAAGGACCATGGGACAAGCAATTATCAGCCTGTTAAAGTTTATAAGGTGAAATAATCTGGATGGAAATATTTTGTATAGCATGATCTAGGGCCTGAGCCAGAGTTCACTGAATCAATGAGAGTTTTCAGTGATTTCAGTGGGCTTGGATCAGTACCATAGTAAGAGCTGCCCCACAGTGCAAGAATCCAGAGAGAAAGTTCAAGTGCATGGGCTACATCTCCAGAAGGATTCATTGCTGGTGACCACACTGCAACTCAGAAGTTGTTGGCTCTAGATCGTTTGCTTCTTAAACCACGTCTGCCTATGGGCCAGATTTTGATATCCTTAGTCACACTAAGCAACACTTTGCCCCACTAGAAGTTCTATTGAATATTTTGGAATAGGCTGTATTGTGTGTACCTGCTCTTTTTCAAAGCAGCTGAGGGCTATTTCAAAATGCATTTTGTGTGTAGCAGCATTATTTTGAAACAAATGAGTCTGGAAAAATCTCTTCCAGAATAGCTTATTTCGCTGTAACACTGCTGTGTAGACATACCCTTAGGCCATGTCTACACTGCGCCTGCCCACACTTCCAGAAGGGGCATGGTACTGAGCAGAGTGGAGGATGCAAATGAGGCATGGATCAAAATATCTCCTGCTTCATTTGTATATTCCCATGAGATCTTGCTTCCAGAAGATCCTCGTTTGCAGAAGAAGGGTCTTCTGGAAGGGCATTTTCTTCAGAAGGACTTCCGTTTCCTTCTGAAGTAGTACCATCTACATGGCAGCTTTTGCTTCCAGAAGGGGATCTTCCGGAAGTGAGATCTCATGGGATTATGCAAATAAGGCATAGGTTAAAATATCTCACACCTCATTTGCACCTTCCACTCTGCTTATTACCATGCCCCTTCCAGAATGTGGGGAGTGGTGTAGACACAGCCTTATAGTCCTCTCTCTGTAGCTGGTAGGAATGCTGGCAATATTTTTTCCCTGTCAAGCTCCTCAAGCCTCTTATTTAATAGGGTGTGAAACAAAGAACTTCCTTTTTTGGAGGAAAGAATTAATTTCCTAGGACATGTACTGATTTTGATATCTCCTTTTATTTAATTATGGAATTTCTTTTAGGGTTTTCTTAAGTCACCTAAATATTTATGGAATTTCCTCAAGCATCTCTGAGTTTACATGATTGATAAGCTGAAGGAATTTCTCATTTAACTGCTGTGATGAAGAACTCCTGTTTTAATAAGCGCTTCCTACTATGTTGAAAACATCTTCAATGGGTCATTATTTCCAAATCACAGAAAACATCTGCTATCGCAAATATCCCTTATCAATTATAGAACATAATTAGACAAACGCCCACCAGGAATGGCCATGCTAATGCTTGGTCCTGCCATGAGGGCAGGGGACCAGACCAGATGACCTGTCAAGGTCCCTTCCAGTCCTCTGATTCTATGATTGGATTATAAGCACATGCCCCCTTGACAATTACCCAGTTTTCTTTATTATAACATATTCTGCAGGTTCCCTTGATTTGTTCTGAGAGGTCCCTTTCCTGTATGTTGGGGCTATGTTAGTAAGATCATAAGAATATAGGATCATAGGAACAGCCATATTGGATTAGGTCAATGGCACATGTAGCCCACTACCCTGTCTTTCAAAGGGGCCAATAACAAGCACTTCCAAGGGGATGCAAAAAACAAGATGATCATCAAGCAAGCCATCCCCTGTCATCCACTCCCAGCTCTGTCAATCAGAGAGACTATGGACACCCAGGGTGTGCAGCTGCAACCCTTCCCATCTTAGCTAAGGGATGTTGGAAGACTTACCTCTGCCATCCCCCACATGAACTTCCCTAATTCTTTTTTTGAAATCACTTATTCTTTGGCCTTCATAACACCCCCTGCCAACAAGTTCCACTGCCTGACTGTGTACTGTGGGAAGTACTTCCTTCTGTTTTAAACATGCTGCCTACTAATGTCATTGGGTGACACCCAGTTCGTGGGCTGTGTGAAGAAATAAATAAAACCTCCTTATTCACTTTCTCTGAACCATTCATGATTGTATAGCCCTGTATCATACTTTACTCATCTCTTCTCCAGGATGCAAAGTCCCAGTCTATTTAATCTATCCTAATGTGGAAGCTGTTCTTAATAATAATGCGGAAGCTGTTCTTAATATTTTTGTTGCCCTTCTCAGTACATTCTCAAATTCTTATTATATATTTGAGATGGGGCAACCAGAACTACACACAGCATTCAAGGCATGGGCAGATCATGGATTTATATAGTACCTTTATCATATTTAACATCTTCCCCAACCAAGCATGTTCATCTGTGTGTTTGATAATTCTGCTTTTTAACTATAGTTTCAACCAATAGGTCTGTACTAAAGTTAGGCTTATGGACCTGTAATTGACAGGTTTATCTCTGGTACCTTTAAAAAAACTTGGCTTCCCGTTCGTTGTCCTCCAGTCATTAGGCACAGAAGCTGATTTAAAGGATAGGTTACATACCACAATTAATAGCTCTGCAATTTCAAATCTGAGTTCACTCAGAACTCTTGGGTAAATGCCATTTGGACTTGGTGACTTATTACTGTTTAATTTAGCAATGTGTTCTAAAACCTTCTCTACTGACACCTCAATCTAAGGCCTTGTCTACGCTTAAAAGTTTAAAACATTGCCACGTACTTTGGCTGTGTATGTGTGTTTTCCTCCGAGCCAGAAAGTTATAGTGCAGGAAAGTACCAGTGTAGACTGAGCCTAAGACAGTTCCTTAGAATTATCACCAAAAAAGAAAGGATCAGATGTGGGAACCCCCTAGATCATCTGAATGTGAAGACCAATGTAAGGAATTAATTCAGTTTCTCTGCAATGCCCTTGTCTTCCTTGAATGCTCCATTGAGCACCTCATTTATTCATTGACCGCATTGATGGTATGGCAAGCTACCTCATTGGGGTTAGATTCTGTGTCTTTGCAAGTTCCTCTTCAAATTCTTTTTTCCTGCCTTATTATACTTATATAATTGACTTGCTAGAGTTTATGTTCCTTTCTATTTTCCTAATGCCCCTTTGCCTTTAAGCACTGTTTTTATTGTTGTTTAGTGCTGGTGAGGTGGCACACTTCTGGATCTCTTATTGTGTGTTTAAAATACTGCCAGTTCTCTTCAACCCTTTTCCCCTTCATCTTCGTTTCCCAAGGGATCCTGCTCATCCATTCTGTCAGGGAGTCAAAGTCTGCTCTTCTGAAATCAAGGGTCTGTATGTGACTGCTCACCTTTCTCACTTTTGTCTGGATCATGAAATCTATGATCTCATGGTCGCTGCAGCCCAGGTTCCCTCCCACTTCATTTCTTCTACTAGTTCTTCCCTATTTGTGAGCAGCAGGTCAAGTTGCCCACGGCCCCTGGTCGGTTCCTTCAGCACTTGTACCAAGAAGTTATCCCCAACATTCTGCAAAAACTTCCTGGATTGTCTGTGTGCTGATGTATTGGTCTCCCAACAAATGTCCAGATGATTAAAGTCTCCCAATGAGAACCAGGGCCTGTGATTTGGAAGCTTCACTTAGCTGCCTGAAGAAAGCCTCATCTATATCTCATCTCCCTGATCTGGCGGTCTGTAACAGACACCAACTACAACATCACCTCTGTTACTGCCACCTCTAAGCTTAACCCAAAGACACTCAACTGGATTTTCTCCTTCCTCATACTGGAGCTCTGAGCAATATATACCAAAATAACAGTGACTGGATTTTCAGAGGTGCTGAGCAAACCTCATTCCCATTTTAGTCAGTGGCAGCTGCACAGCCTTAGCAGTTCTGAAAATCAGGCCTCTTTCATTCAGGGACTTAAATGTGAGACCATGGCTACGTCTACACGTGCAGCCGACATCGAAATAGCTTATTTCAATGTTGCGACATCGAAATAGGCTATTTCGATGAATAACATCTACACGTCCTCCAGGGCCGGCAACGTCGATGTTCAACTTCGACGTTGCTCAGCCCAACATCGAAATAGGTGCAGCGAGGGAACGTCTACATGTCAAAGTAGCACACATCGAAATAGGGATGCCAGGCACAGCTGCAGACAGGGTCACAGGGCAGACTCAACAGCAAGCCGCTCCCTTAAAGGGCCCCTCCCAGACACAGTTGCACTAAACAACACAAGATACACAGAGCTGACAACTGGTTGCAGACCCTGTGCCTGCAGCATAGATCCCCAGCTGCCGCAGAAGCAGCCAGAAGCCCTGGGCTAAGGGCTGCTGCCCACGGTGACCATAGAGCCCCGCAGGGGCTGGAGAGAGAGCATCTCTCAACCCCCCAGCTGATGGCCACCATGGAGGACCCAGCAATTTCGACGTTGCGGGACGCGGATCGTCTACACGGTCCGTACTTTGACGTTGAACGTCGAAGTAGGGCGCTATTCCTATCTCCTCATGAGGTTAGCGACTTCGACGTCTCGCCGCCTAACGTCGAAGTTAACTTCGAGATAGCGCCCGACGCGTGTAGACGCGACGGGCGCTATTTCAAAGTTGGTGCCGCTACTTTGAAGTAGCGTGCACGTGTAGACGCAGCTCATGAGAATAGCCATACAAGGTCAGATCAACGGCCCCCTGGATCTGGCCATTATGCCATATTGCCCTGAACCCAAGGACAGGCTTGACTTCGATGAGCAAGCTGCATTGCCTGGAACCCAAGGGTGTCTATATTGGTGCTGGCTGCAGCCCTGATTCACCCCACAAAGGGAACAAGGTGTGTCCACACCTTGACATTGGGCAAATTCTAAATGCTCCTTCCTGGCATTGCACACAAATGCTGTTTTGAGAGAAGAAGCCCGAAGAAGGTGAAGTTGCAGTATTTTATTCGTCTACCACATGTGTCATATGGACAGTTAGTTCAGTACTGAGTTAGGGTCACCAGATTAAGATTTGAGATTGCTCATATTTTTCACTCACTTCCCCCTTGGCCTCCCATTTTGAAAAAAAGCAGAGGGTCAGAGAAATTATAGTCAATGGTTCCTCCAAGGTTAAAATACTGACTCTGTACAGATTCTCTGGTAGATAGTGGGTGAACAATTCAGGTCTCCACTCCCAACTAGAGGATGATGGTGCTTCTTACAAATAGACCGTGGCTTTGGTAATCGGGCTCATTGAGGGGAGCTCCCATTCAGTAAACCTGCCAGGCACACTGTACAGTAAGCATAGCCAGAGTAGACAGAAATATATTTGAAAACTTGTCTCCACCACCTGGGTTTGTGTGTGTTTATTTCAGCATGACGGGGTCTATGGTATTATTCTCTTATGGGTAAGATGTAATGTACTTTCTCATTCTTCATGCTTGCTGAAAGAACCTAGTACCTCAGTTTAGAACTATATCTTTTCATGTGTAACCCTTCTGCCAGGTACAGCCAGCAGCAGCCAGGGCCACGTTCAATATCTAGGGGGTCCACCCCATCCATCTGACATAGAACTAGCTTGAGCTCCCTGAGAAGTTCTCCCCCCACTCACAAGCACAGAGTCTGAGCATAAAAAAGAAACTTTTAACTTGGCATTAACCTGGGAAGAACAACCCAATCAGGGTTCAGAAACATAAACCATGAGTAAAAGTCCCACCCCACGTAGGTTGGGGAGTGTCCTGTTACTCTCAGGCTCTTCAGTCCAGCAACCCAAATGTCCCCTTCATGTGCACAACCTCTCTCTGCACCCCGCTCACAGTCACTGCTCTTGGTCAGGGCAGACCCTTGGTCAGGGCAGACCCGGAGTTCAGGGTTGCATCTGCAGGGTTTTCCTCCCATCCTAAGCAGGAGAGGTAAAGCAGAATCATACTCACTCCACTGATCTCTTGCCATACACCTGCTCACTGCTCTCCATTGCTGCCCTGCTGGATGCTTGTTGCACCACCATAACAATGCTGCTCCCACCAGCTGCCCCATCAGCCACCCTACTGCTCCCCACAGCCCACCCTGCTGGCTACCCTGCTGCTCCCATGGGGCAGCTGCTTGCTACTTGTGGATATGACTCTGGGCAAAGCTCAGTGCTTCCAGCTCTCCATGATTTCAGCTATTGCCCCAAAGCTCAGTCCAGCCACAAGACATCTCCTGCATCCCCTAGAGTACATTTCAAACAATAAAAGAGACGCCTCATGGAGGCTGTTTGGCTCAGTCATTGAACAGTGGGGAGAAGCAGGTTGACCCAATCTTACTGCTTATGCCTTGTAGCCTGCAGGCTCAGAACCCTGCCCTCCCCGTCCCTCACTTCAGTTTCACAGAATCCTAGCACAGGTCCTTTGTCCATCTCAGATTGTTTAAACTGACAGTGTCACTCTCCTTTTGAGAAAAAAGAAAGGGGGTTAAATTCTGTGGCCTGTGAGTCAGGCCCGGATTGTCATGAACTGTACAAGGAGTGTGCACTCCAGTGTCCCCTGTAAGCTGGACGCTTGTGTGGCCGCTCAGGAGAGAAGGAGATGCTGCCCAGCTGATTAGCAGAACGCCTTTAGTTAGGTTTTTTGTTTCTCCTGGTGGTGCACCTTCTCACATACTTCAGAGCACATCACAATTTACTCTTCCCATGGATGGAAAAGATTTGAGGAAACACTGGTGCCCTCCCTGTGCTTGGGACTGTGAAAGCTCCCTGTCTGTCAGCTTTCAATGGAAACTGGGGAACAAGTATGGAGCCAAAACCCTCATACTTATAGAATGATAGAAATGGGAGGAGTCATCAAGTCCAGTCCCCCTTACTCGTGGCAGGGTCAAACAACATCTAGAGCATCCCTGACAGGTATTTGTCTAACCTGTTCTTAAAAAATCTCCAGTGACAGATATTCCACAACCTCTTCATGTCTCTAGCTAGTTTGATCTCACTTTCTGCCTGGGCCTTTCTAATCTGGCTCTTACTTATGTTTATTTGTCCTTGTAACGTGAGCTAGTTTCCACTTTTTGTAGGACTCCTTTTTGAGTTTTAGATCATTGAAAAGCTCCTGCTGAAGCCAGGGCAGTCTCTTGCCACACTCTCTGTCTTTCATACACAGTGGAATAGTTTGCTCTTGCATGCTTACTAATAACTCAGAAAAATTGTCAATGCTCTTCAATTGTTTTACATCTTAAACTTGCTTCCCATGGAACCTTACCTACTAACTCCAAGTTTGCTAACGTCTGCCTTCTTGAAATCCAGTTTATTTTGCTGTTCTACCTCCTCCCAGTCCTTAGAATCATAAATGCTCTCTGAAAGTCTCAAGCTCAACAGCACTTGCTGGTGCAGCTACGCTTTCTTTTCCCACCAATGGAGGGAGGAGTTTAAGAAAAGAAAGAAAGACTATTCGCTGACATAGGCCCCATGACACGTCGAGGAGACTGTTACAGATGTTCCTGGGGAATAAATGCTAGCACACGCTATACTTATCCTTGTGCCTGAAACTCCTGGTTCAACAGAAGAGACTCTTTATAAATTTCCTCATAAACCTGTCAGTGATGAAATAGTCTCCAGGGTAGCTGTGTTAGTCTGTAGCTTCACAAAAAACACACAAGCCTGTAGCACCTTAAAGATTAGCGAATTTATTTATTAGTTAATGAGCTTTCATGGGTAAGATCTACTACTTCTGAAAATCTGACTACCTCAAATAAATGTGTGAGTCTGTAAGGTGCTATAGGACTGCTTGTTTTTAGTGGTGAAAAATTCTGTTACTTCTGTCTCTCAAAACCACTTTCCTCCAAACCACAACAGGCTGAAAAATGCAGGCTTAAATTGCCAAATCCAGCACGCTCTCCCCTGGCAACATCGGTCATTCAGCAGGCCCTCGGATCTTGCAAGACCAGAGAGTCCTGGGGCGGGGAGTAGGAGAGGCCAGCCAGACCAGCGGCAGGAGCCCAGGCAAGGTAGCCACAGCTGGTCTGGTGGCAAGATGAGGGGACGCCAGCAGCAGCCACCAGGGAGCTGCAGTGAGAGATCCTCGCCCTGGGCTGGGAGCAGTGGCTGGTAACGGAGGAAGCGAGCCTGGAGAGCTGTGGCAGGGGCTTGATACAAAGGCATTGGCCTGGGAGTGGCAGCTAATTCCTGGGGTGTGGCAGGAAGCTGTCCTCAGGGAAGCTACAGCTAGGGAGGAGCTGCTGGGAGCTGGGGAGCCTGCGGGGGAGTGGGGAGGGGAGTCAGGTGCTAGTAAGGAGGGGAGCCCCAGTGCAGCGGGGCTGGAATGCCAGCAGGGCAGGGCAGAATATACCACCCCAGTCTGGCAAAATGACTGCTCCAGGACCGCTCAGGTCCCAATGGTACCAGATCAGGGAGGTTGAACCTGTACAAAGAAAAACATTTCCAACCAGGTGGGGCTTTGGTTTCACTCATTTTTTCTCCAAAATTCACACCACACTGTCATTCCAGTACTGACACAAGCACTGGGGTCCTGGACTACGTTCACTAGGATTGAGTTCTCAGTTCTGAGACACTTGAAGTCACACTCACTACAGCCCTGCTCCTTGATCACACATACACACAAATCCACAACTGGTAAAAATTACCCCAGTGTAACATTGTGACAAAATAATGCCAGATTAGAATGGTAGCAAATTACTGCACAAGGTACAGGCCCATGGTGAATTAAGTCTTCAGTTTCATCTGAAGCATTACATTGTGGCAAAATTGGTAGTTCAGTTAACACCCAGAACAGAAAGTGCCAAGAATATAAACTAATGCAGCTCCATTTTCTGATGCCCCATATGGGCTAAGTATTTCAGATGAATAAAAAGCTGCATTCAGAAAATTTGCTTTATGTACTGCATTTGAGGAAAAGGTTTTCATGGTGAGAAATGTTCAGTCCTTTAAAATGTTCAGGCTGACATTTAATTCATATGATTAAAGTTGTTTTTTCTGCAGCATTTGCTTCTGAAAAGAAAAAGAAAAGTGTTTCCTACAGCCCCAGCTGTGTGTTCTTTGTAATGAGATGGGGAACCATATTAAGTTCTCATATGCATACACATTCCTCAAACAGCACATGGAAAGAACTCTCTCACTCCTACCCCCACGGGTGACTGGGCAGGGCCCAGGAATGCAAACTGCACAGAGCTTGGTGCATCATAGTGTGAGAGAGGAAATTTAGGCTAACGACACCCAAACAAACCCCTTCCTGATTGAATGTAACTCTGAGATAGTTCAGGACCAATGCCATGGTTTTATAGCCTCATTGGCAAGGGTTTGGATTTAATACACCCAAGGGTACTGAAGGAATTGGCAGATGTCATTGCAGAGCCTTTGGCTATTATCTTTGAAAACCCACGGAGATCAGGAGAGATCCTGGATGACTGGAAAGAGGCAAATGTATTGCCCATCTTTAAACAAGGAAAGGAGGACAACCCAGGAAACTATAGACAGGTCAGCCTTACCGCAGTCCCTGGAAAAATCATGGAGGGGATCTTCAGGGAATCCATTTTGGAGCACTTGAAAGAGGGGAAAGCAATCAAGAGTATTCAACATGGATTCACTAAGGGCAAGTTATGCCTGATGAATCTGGTTAGTGTTAATGATAAGGTAATTGGCTCTTCAGACATGGGGAAGTCAATGGCTGTGATATACCTTGACTTCAGCAAACCTTTTGATACAGTCTCCCATGACATTCTTGTCCATGAATTAAGGAAATACGGACTGGATGCATGGATAGTAAGATGGATAGAGAGCTGGCTTGATGGACGGGTAGTGGTCAATGCCTCAGTGTCTGGTTGGCAGTCAGTTGCAATTGGGGCGCCCCAAGGATTGGTTCTAGGGCCAGTGGTGTCCAACATCTTTATTAATGACCTGGATGAGGGGGTGGGTTGCACCCTCAGCAAATGTGCAGATGACACTAACCTAGGGGATCAGGTAGATACACTGGAGGGTAGAGACAGGGTCCAGAGTGACCTAGACAAAGTGGAGGACTGGGCCAAAAGAAATTTGATGAAGTTCAACAAGGAGAAGTGCAGAGTCCTGCACTTGGGATGGAAGAATCCCAAGCACTGTTACAGGCTGGGGACCCAATGGCTAAGTAGCAGCGCAGCAGAAAAGGACCTGGGAATTATAGTGGGTGAGAGGCTGGATACGAGTCAACAGTGTGTCTTTGGTGCCAAAAAGGCTAATGGCAAATTGAGGTGCATTAGGAGAATCATTTCCAGCAGATGTAGAGACGTTATTATTTCCCTCTACTCAGCACTGGTGAGGTCACATCTAGAGTACTGCATCCAGTTCTGGTTCCCCCAGAATAGAAAGCATGTGCACGCATTGGAGCAGGTTCATCAGAGGGCAGTGAAAATGATTAAGGGGCTGAAGCACATGACCTATGGGGAGACGCTGAAAGATTTGGGCTTATTCAGTTTGCAGAAGAGAAGACTGAGAGGCAAGTTGATAGCAGCCTTCAACTTCCTGAAAGGTGCTCTGAAGAGGATGGAGAGAGTCTGTTCCCAAAGGTGACAAATGGTAGAACAGGACCAGTGGTCTGAAGGTACAGATGGAGAGGTGTAGGGTGGATATTAGGAAAGGCTATTTCAACAGGAGGGTGGTAAAGCACTGGAATGTGTTACCGAGGGAGGTGGTGGAGGTTTTTAAGTCCCGGCTTGACATAGTCCTGGCTGGGATGATTTAGTTGGGGTTGATCCTGCTTTAGGCAGGGGGCTGGACAAGATGGCCTCCTGAGGCCCTAGGATTCTATGATTCAAACCATTCCCTAAGAGGCTGGATTTTTTCAGAGTGCAAGAAGAACAGAGTGAAACTGAGGCCTCTCCAATTTGCTACCACATTGCGTAGGGGAAACAGATCATTTGCTCCCTGGGAGTGCAGATTCCCAAGAGTGAAGGCAGAAATTCCCTGCAAAGGGGAATTCATAAGAAGAGGAGAGGCCCTGGGATTGAGAGTGGGGTCTAGGTGTTTTACAAGATAGAAAATTCAAATCATCTGCACGGTTGCTTAGGCAGGTCTGGCTGCCTCTCCTCTGCTTCAGAAAAATCTCCGTCAGCTCTCCAAGGGCGATGCAGGGTGCTTCTTAGTAGATCCCTGTGCACACAGAGAGTCTGATCAGCTGAGCTCTAAGCCGTGCTGCCTTTGCTTCAGGCCCACAGCAGCTGTGTAAATCCTGGGGAATCACTCACAGCGCTGTCCTCCAATCACTGCACTGGAGTTCAAATGGGATTGTTTCTGGGAATAACTGAGGGGAAGGATACACAGGATTCGCCCCCCCGCCTTGCTCACACAGCATTCAAAAATGAGACCTCTGAAAATAACAACATGGGTTAAAATAATTATATATGAGATAGGATAATTGGGGATGCTTTGGGAGTGATCATTTCCGGCTCCACAATTCTACCGTAAGTGCACGAACACTCCCGCTCTTGGGCTGCTGGGGCAAGACTCCTCTTACCTTGGCTTATTCCCTCTCCCTCTCCAATCCTCAACCTTATCAGGCCATGTTTCCTTCCTTCCACCCTCCCCCACTCCCTCGCTGGGTCTTCCCTCCTCGCTCTCCCTGCCCCCTACTTCCACACCCTGTGTTTCCCCTCCCAGGCGATAACCCCAAACACTTGGTCTCTGATTGGCTGCACCCCTCACTCCCCAGTAATTGAATCACCCACCAGCCCCTCCACATTTTCTTGCACCCATCCTCTTCCTACAGCTCCCACATTCCACCCCCTCTTCTCAGCTGCCACCTGCCCCCCCCAGCGCCCTGAACTCCTTTCACTCTCACTCCTGCTGCCCTGAACCCATATTTTCTCTCTCCCTCCCTTCTCTCTCCCAAACACACGAGTCCCCTGGGTCTAAATTGCATGCCCCTTACGGTGGTATGTAGAGTACCTGCACTGCATATACCCCAGCATGTGTCTAAGCATCAGCGTAGCTGATGAGGCACTACTGAAGGTGGATAACATGGAGGCACACCTGAATCTTTATGGACGTACCCTACCTGACTGCCTACACGCTCAAGCACATCCTGTCTTACACTGCTATTCTTAGCAAGGTAATATCCCACAGCTGCCTCAGGGCCGGTGACTTTCCTTATTGCAGTTACTCATTGGGGTCTGGGCTATGGTCTGGGGCATGTGGCTGGGGTGCAGGAGTAGGTGAGGGGTCTGGCTGATGGTACGGACTTGGTGGAGGTGAGGGATGAGGGATACAGGAGGGTCTGGGCTGGTGCTGAGGGGTTCAGTGTGAGAAAGGGCTTTGGGCTGAGGCAGGGCATTGGGGTGTGAGAAGGTGTATGGGCTCTGGGATGGGCATGTGGGCTACGTCTACACGTGCAGCCAACATCGAAATAGCTTATTTCGATGTTGCGACATCGAAATAGTCTATTTCGATGAATAACGTCTACACGTCCTCCAGGGCCGGCAACGTCGATGTTCAACTTCGACGTTGCTCAGCCCAACATCGAAATAGGTGCAGCGAGGGAACGTCTACACGTCAAAGTAGCACACATCGAAATAAGGATGCCAGGCACAGCTGCAGACAGGGTCACAGGGCGGACTCAACAGCCAGCCGCTCCCTTAAATGGCCCCTCCCAGACACAGTTGCACTAAACAACACAAGATACACAGAGCTGACAACTGGTTGCAGACCCTGTGCCTGCAGCATAGATCCCCAGCTGCCGCAGAAGCAGCCAGAAGCCCTGGGCTAAGGGCTGCTGCCCACGGTGACCATAGAGCCCCGCAGGGGCTGGAGAGAGAGCATCTCTCAACCCCCCAGCTGATGGCCGCCATGGAGGACCCGGCAATTTCGACGTTGCGGGACGCGGATCGTCTACACGGTCCCTACTTCGACGTTGAACGTCGAAGTAGGGAGCTATTCCTATCTCCTCATGAGGTTAGCGACTTCGATGTCTCGCCGCCTAACGTCGAAGTTGGTGCCGCTACTTCGAAGTAGCGTGCACGTGTAGACGCAGCCGTGGGGTCCAGAAATGTGGGGTTCAAGGTGGAGGAAGGGGCTGCAGGGTGAGGCAGGGAGTTAGGGCCCAGCGGGCTGAGGGCTGTAGTGTGGACTTCAGAGGGGAGCCAGCAGTGAGGGGTTTGGGGTGCAGGTGGCTCCAGGATAGGATAGAAGCACAGAAGGAGGTGAAGGTGCTGGCTCTGGCAGACACTTTGGGTGTGGAAAGGGGCTTAGGGCTGGGGCAAAGAAAGGGGTACAGGATCCGGGCAGCACTTATGTCTTGCTGCTCTTGGGCTGTGGCAACCTGTCCCTCCAGCTCCTAGCTGTAGGCAGGGCCTAGCAACCCTCAGGCACATGCACTGCCTGTGTGTGCAGGTGCTGCCCCTGAAAGTCTCACTGGCTGCAGTTCCTGGCCAATGGGAGCTGTGTAGCTGGTGCTTGGGGCAGGGGCCGTGTGCAGAAACCTCCTGGCTCCCAGAGCCAAGGGACCTGCTACTGCTTCCAGAAGCCAAGTAGAACCAGGTAGCAGGGAGCCGGCTGGTCCTGCACCAACCAGATGTCTAATGGCTTAAACGCCAGTGCTGACTGAAGCCATCAGGGTCCCTTTTCAACCAGCTGTTCTGGTTGAAAACCAGGCACCTGGCAAACCTAGTCATGGTGTAGACCCTGCCTGCTTTTCACTGTAGCGTGCAGCTACATGTAGCCTACCCACCGCCCCCAGCCACGTGTGGTGTAGCATTGTCACTGCCAGCAGTAGGGATAAGCACACTAAACAATTATTTAGGGTCCCAAGCAGCTCAGGAGGCCTCCTATCAGATTGTGGGGGAAAATATTCCTGTGTGGGTCCCCCAGTGAGCTAGCACCACCTCCGAGCATCCTCTTGATGTCCCTGGGAGATACACAATTTTGCAGGGCAAAGGAGAAACAAGCAGCTTCTCTTCTTTTATAAGCAGGCAGTTACTTAGCCGCCCCTTCAAGTGGGCTTCACCCAGTGGATGGTGGCCCTAGAAAAGCCTAGAGCAAAGGCTGTGACAAGGGCAGCCACAGCAAGATCCCATTCCTGCATCTGGGGAAGACCACCAGTATGGAGCAAGCAGGAGAGCACCTCCTGGTGGTGGCTGTGAGTCATTACAGCTCAGCAAATGCAAGCAGAGGGCCCTGGAGTGCAATCCAGGCAGCTGAGCAAGAGCTGAATGGAGGGGAAGGTGAGGTGACAGACTAGGTGCAGGGAGGTGACAACTCTTACACAACACAGAGAATTTTATAAAAGGGAGGGGCTGGGGCAGGCTGGGATTTGCCCTCAGGAGTCACACATTGATCCCAGGGGCTCCCCCTAGCACTGTCTCTCATTAGGCAGCGCAGGCTTTATGCCCAAGTTTGCACATTGACAGATCTGATCAAACTGTTGCTTGGCCCCACCTGCAGCTCCCACAAGTGCAATGTGCCTAAGGAGCGGTTCCAGTTGGCCCAGAAGCCGTTGGTGGTGGCTGGGGATCCGTGCTGGGCCCATCCCCGGACAAAACTCTTCAGCCAGACATGGAAAGAACATACTCACAACACAGTAGAATGGCACGGTGTGACCTGGCATTGATAGAGGAGGACGAACCAGACACAAGTAACAAGGAGGAGTCTGAATCCAAGCTGCTCCCTGGGCATGGAGCTACTTTATCTAGCTGCTTCCCTTCTCTGCCCCCCACTCTCTTTCAAACTCCAGGGCTGCCCTTCCCTTGCAGTCTGTCTTCCCCACAGTCACTCACTCTCTTACTACCCCCGTTAGGCCCAGTCTCACCTGCAAACCATATCTCAGTCTTCATAGAAGATCACCAATGTCTTTACTAAGGGAACAACAAGAAGTCCTGTGGCACCTTGTAGACAAACAGACATTTTGGAGTATAAGCTTTTGTGCGGAAAGCCCCACTGATGAAGCGGGTCTTTGCCCATGAAAGCTTGTGCTCCAAAATATCTGTTAGTCTATAAGGTGCCACAGGACGTCTTGCTCTCCTCCAAGATACAGACTAACACGGCTACCTCTCTAGCTTTACTAAGGGCACCTCACCTCACATCTGGCTGCTACTGGAAAACATAAGCCAGCTTGACTATGGACAACCTGTAACTTCAGTCCTATTGCACCTTAAAGACTAACAGATTTATTTATTAGGTAATGGGCTTTTGTGGATAAGACCTCTTCAGACGAACACAGCTACCCCCTGAGACTATTCAGGTCTATTATATTCAATGGGAAATGGTGGTCATTTGGATGAAAGGCGACAGTTCTCGGATTTGATGTGAGAAACCATTATAATCAGATGTCCCTACTCTTGTACTCCTGCTCTGTAACTGCAAAGGGGTAGGAATACTGTCCCTAGCCTCTGTTTGTCAGAGGCTAGAAATCAGTGACTCAACGATTACCTGTTCTGTTCATTCCCTCTGTTGCACCTGGTATTGGCCACTATTGGAGGACACAGTACTGAGCTAGATTAGCCTTTGGTTTGATGCAGTATAGCTGTTTCTATGTTTGATTAATGCCACACATGATTTCTTCCCTCAAGTGACATGGAGCCCTATCAAATATAGGGCTATTACAAAGTCCAGACCAGCACTCTGCACAGCTTTCTCCTGTGAAGGCCAATAGGGACCGTCATGTTTACCTTCTGCTTAAGATGGGCCATAAACCATTACCCAGTGTAATTCCGGAATCAAGCCCATCATTTCGTACTGGGCTAGTGCTTGGTTTCAAGAAAGATGAAATCTTACCTCTGGACTCCATGAAGTCTCGCCCAGCTGGGAACAAATTGTTCCAACCTGTCTTTTTATGAAAACGTATTTCATCTGAACGTGTCTTCTGCTTCCAGTTATTACACTTTCATCTAACCAGTTACGCAGCCCTCCACGTTTAGAGACATTTTCTTCCCAGGCGGGTATTTATAGATCACAAACCAATCACTCCTAACTTCTCCTGAATAAATTAGATCATAGAAGCTGGAACTAGGGGTGCCGCAGCACCGTCTGGTTTGACGTGGCTTCCATCATGTAGATTTACAGCTTGGTTCAATGGCTCACACACGCTCATACAAATTGTTCCAACCCGCCCCCCACCAAATAGAATTGAGCTTCTTATGTCTGACAGAGTGTAGATCTTCCAACGGCTGAACAATTGTGGAGCCCCTGTTCTGAATCCTGCCCCTTTTTGCCCCTTCCATGTTCTCTATCCATTGTATCCAGGCCCGCTGACCTGGGGGAGACCAAAGGGGGGGTTCTCCAGGGCCCAGTATTCCTGAGAGGCCTGGAGCTCCGGCCTCCACCACTTCTACCTTGGCAGAGGCGAAGGCTAGAGCTCTGAGCCCCTTTGAAGTGCCTGAAGTGCTGCCCCAGCAGTCAGCACAGCTCTGCGGGAGAGGAGGAGGGGCCAGTGCTTGGCCCTGCCCCTTCTCAGCTTGGTCCCGCCCCTTCCAGGGGAAGAGTCCATCCTTCCCCTCCCTGGCTTTGTCCCCGGGCCTGTGATGGCAATCAGTCCTGCTGATTGTACCTGACACTCTTAAAGTCCCCTCGCCAGCTTCCTTTCACTGTGTGTGTGCTGGAATGACACAGCCTGGCTAAAGGTGGAGGTTGTGAGGGAGTTAATTTGACAGGGCTAGATAAAGTCTGATTCTTCCAAGAGTGCACGGATCCCCCTCCCTTCTCCCACCTCTAAAGCAGAACGGACTAGACTTCAGCAGGGTGATATCCCTCGGGCAGAGGCAACCAACCCGCAGCTGTCGAACCGCACATGACTCTCTGGCTCAGCAAAGTGTGGCTCCTACTGGGAGTCGCGCATCCGGACTGCTCACCACCGCTCTGCACACACGCCCCAGTGCCTGGAGGGCAATGTGTGTGCTTGCGGCAGCAGCAGGTGGCTCCAGTGAGATCCAGGCATTGGGTTAGAGCAGGAGGGGGCTGGAGGTGCCTGGCTCTGGGGGAGGGGAAGTCATTGGGTTACAGTGGGGAAGTTGGGGCTGCCTGGCTTTGGGGAAGGGCATTGGGTTAGAGTGGGAGGGGGCTGGAGGTGCCTGGCTCTGGGGGAAGAGGGAGGACATTGGGTTAGAGTGGGGAGGGGTGGGGAGAAGGGAGGGAGTTTGGGTTATACTGGGGGGTGGGGGTTCCTGGCTCTGGGAGAGGACATTGGGTTAGAGTGCGGGGGCTGAGGGGTGCCTGGCTCTGGGAAAAGGGAGGCAGGTTGGGTTACAGCAGGAGGTTGGAGGTGCCTGGCTCTGAGGGAGGGGGAGAGTACTGGGCCACGTATTATATATTTTTATCTACCTAAAGCTAGATCTATGGATAAGAAAAAATAACTATATAACACTTGGCTCTTTGCACTCCATTCACAGCTATTTTGGGTCTTTGTCTTTACCTGGTTGACCACCCCTGCCCTAGGGTCTGATTCTCCTTTCACTTGCACCTGCGCCAATATGGAATAACTCATCTGCACGTAGTCTTTAAGGTGCTACAGGACTGCTTTTTTGTTTTGTCAGCTGAACTAGTTGGTTACAGTGCTGTAAAACCAGTGTAAAACTATGGCCTATCTGCACCAACCAAACAGATGCAAAAATCACAGAAACTGGAGCCCGCCAGGCTAGCCTGCACTTGCTCTCTTATATCATCTGTTTTCCTCATTGGTTTGATTGAGTATATTGTCTTGCTTTATGTTTTCTACTGCACAATCCCAGTGCACATTACATCATTATACTTGGCGGTAATGCAATGAATATCCCGCCTTAGCTAGATCAAGTGAGCATGAGTGTTTGTAACCTTTGGCGTCGATAAATAACCTACTGGCTACCCTTTTTGACTGGGGAACTGAATGGAGAACTGAACAGAGAACTGAATGGGTTTACCATCATTCTGGAACGTACTGGTAACCACAAGGTGTACCGCAGAATATGGAAATAACAGTGTTTCCCACAGTGTGGTACGTGAAAGGATTTCAAGGGGTACACAGCAGAAAACAAATGATTAAAAAGCAGGAGATGAGCACGGGGATGGCACTGGGAGAGGGGATACACTGATCAGGCTAGAGTCCTGCAAAGTTCTAAGTTTGGGAAACCCTGATCTAGGACAAAAGTAATATCTTTGAGAAAGAGAGAGTCAGTGTCAGAATATGTTAGCCTACAAAGTGGTGGTGGGCAACCTGTGGCCCATGGGACACGTGTGGTCCCTCAGGATTCTATGTGTGGCCTATGAGACATTTTGTTTACCACTGCCCAGGTGCAGAGTGGCCACATTCTGCTGGTTTCTGATCAGTATTGTTAAAGTGTCAGACGTGTAAAGCAAAGGCGTGTGACGCGATGTGCTTACTGATTGCACATATGGACTGTAAGAGCCATGTGCTTCTTCTGATGCCAGTCAAAGCACTGATGTAGTTTAACTGGCGCTCCCTGCAAATCCTAAGTACGCAGGCAGTTACCAAAAAGTACCCTATCTCAGGAGGCCATCTTGGTTACAACAATCTTGTGACCCACTGAGATGAAGGAGGGCCACTCACATGGCCCACTCAATAGCGTAGGCTGCCATCATTGCTATCGAGTAATTGTACCTGGAGAATTACCTGGGTGAGGAAAGAAGATCTGTGCGTGGGAAGATGTATTTGAATGAATATTCAGGACAGTACCAGGACCCTATCAGAGGGCAAAACGACATGCCTACATCTACGCTAGAGTGATCTGTCGACAGGAGTTGCTGTTGGAAGATATCTTCCGGCAAAACTTCTGTCGACAGATCACATCCACACACGAAAGAGGATCTGTGTTTCACTCCGCTCTGTCGACAGAGTGCAGCCAGACTGCCCCAGTTGCTCTCCCAGCAGAACGGCCCTGGAAGCCCACAGATGGGGTCACTTGGTCGGCAAGCCCCTCCACAGCTGCCGGGTAGGTGCACCTTTACAGGGCCACCCAAGCATCCATGTGGGACAGCACAGCCTGTGCAGGAAACGCCATGCCGTTCACCCAGCCATGAAGCCAGACCAGCCTCTCTGGCCATGCCCCGGACCCAGGCAGAGCTGCAGCGGCTGCTCCTTGCCATTGGCACAGCCATTGCTCACCTAGTCTGGCAGCCCCGCACCCCCACCCTGCCATTGGGAGCCTGAACCTAGTGCCCTAGGGATGTCCCCTGTCCCCCAGATTATTAGGCAGGTGGGGGAAAGCATGGTGGGCAGCAGGAGGGGTGACCATGGCCATGATCCTCCCCAGCAGGTCGAACACTGCCTGGAGGAGTACCAGCGGGGGGCAGGGAGTCTGGAAGGAATGGACAGCCCGCAACCCCAGGTGGCTGGGCCAACAGGGCCCTCTTGGCACCAGCGCTGGCAGCCAGGTGAGCCATCAGTTCATCCCAGGACCATGCCCACCACCCCTGATCAAATGCCCACCACGCCTCCTCATCCTACACCCGTCGTGCCAACAGTTCATTTTGACACCACAAGGCAGTTGTGTTTCCCCGGAGGGTGTCATCGTCTGACCTGTGGCAGGCCCTGCAAATGCAGGGCTGGCCCCATGCCAGTGTTGTTGGTGGCCTTTCGGATGGTGCTCCGGGGCTGTCTGGCACCAGTCCCCTGACAGTGTTCACTGGCCCTTGTGGCCTGTGGGGGTGGGGTGCAGTCCACTGGGGAGGGTGCTGCTAGTTGCCTGCAGGTATACCTGGGTACCAGGGGTGCACCCCTCTGTGTGGTGTCTGGGGACAGGCTGTTATCCATAGGGGTGGCGCCAGCAGGCCAGCACCCATGCCCAGGGACAACACGCTATCTTCAGGTGGGACATGTGGCCATGCATATGGTTGCACATGCTGGGCCTGCAGCATGTGGTTCCACCCAAGCTGGCCTGCCAAGGCTGACAGCACACCCCTTCCCCACTCCCCCGCTGCCCTGGCTTGTGGGCCCATGAGGTACTCACCAGACAGGTCTGGAAACAGGTCCGGTGATGCCCTGTATGTTGCTGTGCTCAAGGGGCCAAAATCCAGGGCAATAGCCAGCTTGAGTCCAAGTCCAACTCCAGCTTGTCCTGGGGTGGCTCCAGGGCAGTTCCTGCCTACTCCAGCTCCTGCTCCCCCTGTAGTTGGGTGGGGCAGGGAGTTGGGCTTCGTCCCAAGTATCGAGGGCCACACCACTGGGCATGCTGTCTTCACCCCCTCAGGAACTGGTGTAACTCCTCATAATGGGGACAGGTGGCCATCCCTGCCCTTGACCACCACCAGGCCTCCTGGCCCTATGCATAGCCCTGGCAGGGCTCCTTTACCTTTACATGCTTGAGGGTGTGGATGGGATCATTTTGGTCCACCAGGGCTGTGGCAAGGTGGGCATACCCCAGTGCATTGCAGCACTTTGTTGTGGGGTCCAACATCACGGCCTTGTCTGCACATAGGTCCAGCTGGTCCTTACTTTCGGACCTGGAGGGTACCCACTTTTTCTGGCCCCTGAATCACCAACATCAGACATGTAAACTTCCCATGCCCTCAGTGCGGCGGACTCTCTGCATCAGGGTTCAGCCTTCGGAACCACATGTCTAGCCATAGATGAGAACCGTGACAATATAATCATCAGCGATGGACTACCAACCAACAGACATACTTTCTGTCACCTTTTCCCCAGACCAAACATGCCTGGTTTCTAACTTTTCCTCAGTGGTCGGGTTTCTCTAAATCTTTTACCATTTAAGTTGCTTTCTTCTGAACTCTCCTGGTTGTTGACACTTTTCTTACTTTTTTAAAGCAAACCCTCCCAGTCTGGTCTCACCGACAAATTTTAAAAGCATATTCTCCACTACATTATTGAATTCACTCATTTAAATATTGATTAGTAGTGGACCTAGGACATATCCTTGGGCGAGGCCAGTAAATACATTCCTCCAGTTTAACAGTAAACCGTTTACAACTACTCTGAGTACAATCTTTCAACCATTTCTTCACTTCCTTTACACTCATTTTTATCTAGCCCACATTTCCCTAGTTTGCTTATAAAAACACTGGGCAGGAGTGGTGTCCCTAACCTCAGAAGCTGAGAGTGGGTGACAGGGGATAGATCACTTGATAATGACCTGTTCTATTCATTCCCTCTGGGACACCTGGCATTGGCCACCGTCAGAAAACAGCATCCTGGGCCAGCTGGACCTTTGGTTTCTTCCAGTATGGCCCATTCTTATGTTCGTGTGATCTTATATTCATGTGGAACTGTATCAAAAGCCTTACTAAAAATTAAGATACATCATGCCTACAGCTCGCTTCCTATTCACTAGGCCAGTAATCCAGTCAATAGATTAGTTTGGCATGATTTGCCCTTTGCAAATCCATGCAGTTAATTGCATATAACCCTATTCTCTTCCAGCGGCTTACAATGGTTCAATAATTTGTTCCCTAAATTAGATGATCTATAATCCCCCAAGTCCTCATTGTTCCACTTTGTAGAAAGAGTGTTTGCGCTTCTCCATTTCTCTGGGACCTCACCTCAAAATGTTCACAACAAAACCAAAAAAGGGAGAAATTACTATCTGGAAGGTGTGATTAGAGATTTGTGAACTACAATATGTGACTGAACATGGGCCCAGTTTTCAGTGAACCTTGGCTGACTAGGTTCAAAAGCAGATGTGTCAATTTAGGCCAAGGTTTGCTCTGAAATTTGAAACTAGCCCCCTTGTTCTCATTTAAACAAATTGTGAAAACCTTATTTGTAGTATATCCCAACTGTGGCCTTTCTGCCAAACCAACCAACAGATGGTGTCTGGCATGGTGTTGACAGGCCCCATAGTAAATCAGAACAATACATGGAGCAGTATACAACCTGGCGGGACCCACTCCAGGACAAACAGACTGAAAACAGCGGTCTGACTACTAGGCCAGCTTGCTATCAAAATTTGGGAAGAACACAAGTAGTGTGTTTTTGGGACTAAGCCTGAGGTATTGAAAAAAAGCGAAGAGGATTATTTAGGTGGTTATCAACAAGTTTCTAAAAAGGGTGGTGGGAGAAACAATAAGAACAGCAGCAGCAACAAACTCACTGCTACAACTGACAACACAACAACAGAAAGAGGCTCTGCAGCCACAGCTGTGGAAGTCGCACAGGGAAGGGCAGCAACAGCTGGTACAAGGGTACAGTGGTGCTGCAAGCTCAAAATCTGACATCTAACATGCTGGTGGGAGCAGCTAATGCCAGCCCAGCTCCAAACCTCCCCCTACAACAAAAATGGGAGCAGATACTGAGTCTAAAACTACCTTAGCAACCAACGTGTTGCCATGGCTAGCTACTGGCTGGTGGAGAACTGGGTGGTCTGATGGCCCCCGACCTGAGTCTGTGGATGCAGCAGGAGAAAACAGCAGGTGGTCAGATGAGGAAAGACAATATCCAGGAATTAATATATATAGTTTCCCCAGTTAAGGATACCAGTCTCACTGATGATGATTCATGGGAAAGAACATCTGTGTCTTCAGTTAATGGTCCTACTCTACACCCCATGGGGACTTGCACCAACAACATACACGCTACACTCCCTGACACTGACTTGCTCACAAGCCAAGCTGATTACACTGAAGAACAACAGAACAATCTGACACTGAGCCAAGCCTACAAGTTGACACTCCGGTCAACAATAAAGGAAAGGAACCACTGCTACTAAACCAATGCCTCGGCATGCAGATGTGGTCAACCCCATCTCAAAAAGCCCTATTGGAACTGGAGAAGTTTCAGAAAAGGGCAGCAAAAATGACTAAGGACATGGAACTGCTTCTGTATGATGACAGATTAAAAGATTTGGACTTTTCGGCTTGGAAAAGAAACAACTGAAGAGGGTATGGTAGAGGTTTGGAGAAAGTAAAAGAAAGTGTTATTTACTCCTCTTAACACAAGAACTAGGGATCACCAAATGAAATTAATAGGCAGCAAGTTTAAGCCAAACAAAAGGAAGTATTTCTTCAAACAAGCCTGTGGAACTCTCTGCCAGGGGATGTTGTGAAGGCCAAAACTGTACCAGGGTTCAAAAAAAGGGCTAGATAAATTCATGGAGGATAAGGCCATCTGTGGGCATTACACAGGATGAGCAGGAATAGTGTCCCTAGCCTCTATTTGCCAGAAGCTGGGATGGGGCAACAGGGTTACCTGTTCTGTCCATTCTTTCTGGGGCATCTGGCACTCACCACTAGTGGAAGACGGGAAACTTGACCTGGTATGGCTGATATTTTTTTACTGGCCACACTTAAAACTACAAGGGGAAAAACATATCAGTGTTGAAACCTGCTGAGATGGGGGAGATCAGGTTGCAACTCATCCCCAGGTGGCTCCCAAGGGAGATATGGACCAGATTAAACACAAACCCTTGTGGAAGACACCTCCAATGGGAAAAGATGCCTGAAAGAGTGACCATAAGGTTTTATTGGTTCATCAGCCACGAGAAGAGTGGGACTTTTGCACTTTATACCCAGAACGTCATCAATGGACAAGCCCAAGGACAGCCCCTAAGGCCCTTGTAATACTGGAACCCTATTTGTAAACGTAGGAATGGATTTAATAGGGATCCTGGAAAAGAGCTCAGCAGGACACCAACATATTTTGCAAAAGCAACAAGGGGTCCTGTGGCACCTTATAGACTAACAAATGTATAAGCATAAGCTTTCATGGGCAAAGACCCACTTCATCAGATGCGGGCCTGCGCCTGCCCATGTGGGCCCGGGTTGCCAGCAAGACCTTGGATGCATTATGAATACAAGGTCCTGCTGAATGGGGGAATTACGAGCATGAGACCCCTCTCCCCTCAGTGTGACCTCGTATGCTGCGCATGTCAGGTCACATCATGCAGGTGGATGCCAGGTTCAAGAACATCCCTCCCTGTCCCCACCAGACAGACCATGCTGTGTGTGTACATGAGGTCATGCTGGTGTGGGGGACCTGCACACTGTCCAAAACAATCTCCCCAGCCAGTGGCACGTACGTGCCAGTACAGAGTACTGGGACCCTTTTTTCAGAGCTGAGGCCAGGAACTGGAGCCCCCAGTCGACCCACAGGGTTGGGAGCCAGGGACCCTACTTGTCCCACATGGCAGCAGGGGCCAGGAAGCTGCCCTGGGGCTGGGATCCAGAGCCCCCATGACAGAGAGGGGCTGGGAACCGGACCCTCCCCTTGCCCACAGCAGCAGAGTCCCAGGGAGAGAGGCTGCGGCTGCAGCGTTTGGATTCTGATTATGGGTTTGTAATCATCAGCTTTTTAAAATTAGTTTTGTCACAGATTTAATAGAGAAGGGAAGGGGCACAAGAAGAAGGGAGGAGGGGTGGGGTGGGAGAGGCATTTTATATTTATGAAAATGAGTACCAGCACCTCTCTTTTTATAACAAAAGGAGCACTGCCCCTTTGAATATTGGACCAAACCCCATCTGGTTTTGTGTGAGTACCAGATGAGGGATAAATCAGCCAAAAAGAGCATTGTCCAGTATAAAAACGGACAAGCGATTTCCCTATGTTCATGCCACTTGTTTGTCATATAGACGCCTATGCAGTAGGAACTGTCCTGAGGCCACCTCGTTTCACACAGGTCACCAAAAAACCATCAGAAAAGTCATATTTGCTTATTACCTACTTGGGCTGAATTCAAACCAGTGAGTTGCGCCCTTATCTAATCAAAAATTTAAGTGAGATCTACTTAAGTTAACCAAGTACTTAAGAGGCCATAGAAGCAAAAAGCTGTAAATTTAGAAATTGGCATCCTGCCACTTTTCTTTGACAGTCACAGAAGTATGGGCTCAGGCTTTCAAATCAGGCAGGGACAAAGGCAATTAAAATTAAAGTCTCACTGAGAAACAAACTTTCTAGGTGACTCATGAGTTACCTGGAAACTGGAAATGTTTTCAAACTAAAGAAAAGGAGATGAAGAGACAGTATCAGCCTACACAGCAAATCAAAATGGGTCATTAAACATGTGTGATACCATCATATTCGATAAAAACCCTCCTTCTGTGGCTCTGTACTTAGTCACATGTACCCAACTAACCTGCATCGCCAATTAGCTCTACATGGGCGAAGGCTATAATAAAAAAGAACCTCAAATTTCCCCAGAAATCTGAAGGCAGGGATGGAGTGAAACCTGTGTAATTAGCATAGGACTCTCATAAAAAAGACACAAAGTTCTGCAAACTTTGGCATTACATTAAAACACTCCTACAAATTAAGGAAAATGGTTCAAGTCAGAGTACAACCACCACAGACTGTGCACCTATTTCCACAGCAGGCCCCTACACTCCAATATGCAGAAGGCACATACAGCCATGACTGAAGGACAAAATAACTCAATGTACACAAACTAGCTTCAATGATTCCAGCTGATACTGCTCCAGTTTCAGTTCCTACCAAAGGACCGAGCATTTTAAGTGAAAAGTGGCATCAAAAATAACCTAAACTGCTTAAAAGTATTATCTTAAGTTTAAAATGTGTTTATATGTTTCACAGTGAGAAATGTAATTCTCATTGTAAAGAAAAAACAACAAGAAGTCCTGTGGCACCTTACAGACTAACAGATCTTTTGGAGCATAAGCTTTTGTGGGCAAAGACCCGCTTCATCAAATGCTGTCATGAAAGTGTAAAGCATGTAAAGAAAGTGCAACTGAATTTAACTTGTGTAATGAAGCAGCTTTTCTGCAAAACAAACCATCAGTCATGTAGTACTTTAAAGACTAAAATCATTTTGTTAGTCTTTAAAGTACTACATGACTACTGGTTTTGTTTTGTTAGAACTCCAACTAACACAGCTACCTCTCTGTTAATTTTCTGCAGAGTTTTTTTTTTAAATGATGTTTTAGCCATTAAAATGCATGACACAAGAGACATTTAAGATGTACCCAGTGTAAAGCTCACTTTAAAATAACGGCCCATCTCTAAACAGGAGAGTGACACATGGGCTTTAATAGCAGTGTGTTAGGGCATTATATCATTGTTGTGCATTGTGTTGATACAGCCATCCTGGTCTCAGGATATTGGAGAGATAAGACGTCTACACTGGGAAGTTTTGGTGGAGTAAGATATAATGTGCATTTAAAGAGAAAGAGCAATTCTAGAATACCTTCCTCCATGCACACTTTCCAGAATTGCTTATTTGTGGTTTATTTTAATCCACTCCTAAAGCAGATTATACTAAACTGGAAAAAAAAATCACCCTTATTCTGCCATAAAATTGCTTGCACAAAGAGTTACTGTAACTACTGCAGAATGGCAATTTGCCAGTTTCCATATGTCGACCATCTCGAGCCAGAAATTTGCCCTGAAAACCTATTTTCTGTTACTCTCACAGCCCTGTTAGCTGACTGGCCTGTTGGGTCACCTGCAGCAAGTGCATTTCAAGCTAAGATTTTTCTATTCACCATGTAACTCATTTTAATAACACAACTTCCCTGCTGGCTCCTAGGGATCAGAGAGAGAACTGACAGGGGCTCAATGACCCTTGTGAGATGATGGTACAGACATTCCTGGGGGACGCAGTGCTGGCACGTGTTGCTTACCTGTGGTCCTGATAAAGTCCTGGTCCAACAGAAGAGCCTTTTGGTACATTTGCAAAGAAACCATCCGTGGTGGAAAATTCTGTTACAAAAACCACATACGTCCAGTCCAGTGGGACACAGACATCATGTATTCTTCCTCCAAAGTGTATAGAAATGTCATTGTGTAGCTTGTGTCCCCTGTTGAATTCATTATGCTTCAGTTTTGAGTGATTTGGAAGCCCATTAATTAGGGGTGTTACAATGCTTAACCAGTTAACCATTTTAACTGCTTGATTACTGCAGTGGCTAAATATTAAGAGAGCTTTCCTAATCCAGTGTATTTTATGGCCAACCTATAAAGCAACACTTGGTTGCAGTGGGGTTGGTTTCCCCAGTCATATCCAAACATTGGCCTATGCCAGGGTTTTATTTCATTGTCATTTTTCTAAGATTTATTGTGGTAAACACAGACAAAACAATTGTCATCTGAACTGGATTGTTTCGTGAAATAAATCCATCCTCCCACCATGCAAATGACCAATAGCCAGCTGCTCTGGTGGGAAGAGATTAAAGGCAACAGCAGTGTGGTCAGTTAGAGACGCAGCTACAGGAAGTGGAGAGGTCTGTTCTGCCTCAGAAGTTAATGAAAGAATTAACCTCTGTAATACATACAAAGAGCTGGCCTCTTGACAAATACAGTAAGTTAGAAAGCAGAGAGCAGCACTGAAATGAAGACTTCCTGAGGTAGAATTTACAAATGGTGAGCTGGGACAGCAACGGTAGCCCATAGAGCTGGTTTAGCTATTTAATTTACTCAGCTGTAATGTAAGGAATCTGCAGGTATGTATCCTGTAAGACAGTGGTTTAAGCAAGTTGGCAAGTATAGTTGGCCTGTGACTCTGAGCATAGAGAAAATGGCCTGTCCATCACCCTTAAACTTTGGAGAACTGTGAAGAGCTTGTTGATATGGAACAGCACCAGGCAACTGGAGGAATATTAGGGAATGACTTTCTGACACACAGAACCAAGACCCTGAATGCAGGTCATCAACAGACTCCACTTAGTCTGGGATGTCATAGAACTAAGGGAAATGCTCTGGAAGGGGGTGACAGTCAGCAACAGACTAAGTCAGAGCAAGTTCAGGCCTACAGTTACACTAGCAGGTTTTGTCAACAAAACTGATGGAGCGTGCACACACAAAATGGGATTTGTCAACAGTATCTCGACAAAACAGCACTTTTGCTGGCAGCGTTCTGCCTCAAAACTTTGAGACAGAACACTGCCGTTGCCAGATTATGTCAACAAAGAAGCTATGTGGATGCTCCGGGGTGCTTTCTCTTGCCAGACAGGGCATCCGCAACAATGGGCAGCCTTATCCACTGTGCTTCTGGGTGCCTGTTTTGTCTAGAGAGGATCTGGGCAGTCCAGCTGCTCTCCTGCCAGAGCGGAGCGCTCTCCTGATTGGCTTTAGTGTGTGGCCACACTCTGTCAACAGATGTTTTGTCGGGAAATCTCACCTGACAGTGACGTCTGTCGACAGAGCGCTGTAGTGTAACTGCACCCTAGGAGTAAACCTGGACAAGTGCCATTGGCATCAGCTGTGCCTGTAGTCTCTCTTTAGGAGTAAGATCAAGGTGCTCTAAGTTTTGTACCGATGACCCCTTTCACATTGCAAGCCTCAGAGTACAACCCCCCCGCCATCTACATGAAATATATAAACATTGTTTTACCTCCATTCTAAATGATGAAGGCAAGGTAGGGTTTTGGGGTGGTAGCTGACAAGCTCATGACCCCCCCGTGTAGTCACCTTGTGACCCTCTGTGGGGTACCAACCTCTAGTTTGAGAACTTCTGAATTACAGGGACATGAGAGAATGTTCTGGAAGATGCTAATCACTGGTCAATTGAAAGCTGCCATTTACCAAGGAAATTACAGGCAGGCCGAGATAAGGCAGCCAGTTTTGGTTGGCTGTATTCCTGGAGATTTCATCACGATATCTTTAATTAAAGATCAATTCCTGGAGTCTCCAGGCCAGTCCTGGAGGCTTGGCGGGCCTAGGCTGACAAGATTCTAGAAGAGATATCGGATGCTCAGTGACAGACTAGCTGTTAGTCAGAGCTCTGGAGGTGGTAGCGGCTCTAGGGATGGCAGAGACTGTCACTGCTGACTGAGCCACTCCTGGCTATAGGGCCTTCATGTGTCAGCATACCTGTAACTATGGAGCCAGGGTGCTCGGATTGTACCTGGAGGGGAATAAACCTGGCTAAATGCTGCTGTCGCCAAATTGTGCCAGTGGAGTTTCTTTAGGAGTAACATCAAGGTCTCCTGAATGGGCAGCTGCTGTATCTACTGTTGCCACCACAGGTTGAACCTCTCTAGTCTGGCACCCTTAAGAAGAACAATCCTGAGCACAGAGCAGACAAAAACTGGCAGTATTGTAATGGCCAGGGTGTCTTTTGGTGTTTAGTGGCTCACATTTCTTTGTTCTCCAGGCCCTTGAGAATCTTCTCAGTACCCTGTATACAATTATAAAAACACAGACCTGCTGATTTGAGACTCATATCTGCATATTTTAGCACACAGACTTCTTAATCTTCTGCTTTGCTCAACACTTGGACTTGGCGTTCCACCTTACAGTAATGGAGAAAAGGACTGACTACATACAAGGTTCTTTGTATGTTACAGTTTAATCATAAAAGCTTTGGCAAGGTGCTGCAAATCTTGAGGCTGAAAATTCTGCCTCAGCTTCAGATAACATGCATATGGAGATTTTATTGATTTAAACACAAAAATTAACAATTACCACAGTATTCCTTGTGTTACTTCATTTAGGCTATGTCTACACTAACCCCAAACTTCAAAATGGCCATGTAAATGGCCATTTCAAAGTTTACTAATGAAGTGCTGAAATACATATTCAGCGCCTCATTAGCATGCGGGCAGCCGTGGCTGGTCCCGACGGGGCTCCTTCTCGAAAGGACCCCGCCTACTTCGAAGTCCCCTTATTCCTGTGAGCAGATGGGAATAAGGAGACTTCGAAGTAGGCGGGGTCCTTTCAAAAAGGAGCCCCGTTGGGGCAAGCCACGTCAATTTCGAAGTGCCTCGGCCGCCCGCATGCTAATGAGGCGCTGAATATGTAGACACGGCCTTAGTGTCACATGGTGGTGATCAGAGTTAAACAGTTTAATTCTGGACTAGGTTAAATTCTATTGAAATTGAAGAATGTGCACACACCCTTCCTTTGAGATTACATAAAGAAAACACCAGATTCCATCATCAATTTCTGATATTAACTGGGCCCCAAATTTTGACTAGCCACTTTTATCAAAAGAGGTTGTATACCTTTACTCTGCACCTAAATAATTTTCAATGTACTACAGAATTTTATAGGGCAATGAAAAAGGAAAGCTTAAGGTTTTGAAAGCTGGAACAAACGGAGCTTTTGGCATCTGGAAAGGTGATGGGGTGGCTTGAGGTATGTTTGTGCTATACTGACCAGAAGCGAAATAGTTGCCAAAGTTGATTGTTAAGGTGCCTTTTCAGTTGGAGAGATAAAGAGGTGTAGGAGGGATGGGAATTCCTGGCCTCCAGACACTAACAGGAAGTAGATTATATTAGTTTATCCATTTAACACATGCATATTTTGCTTGATTCCGTATGTCTTGTGCCTTTGCTCTCAGCATAAAAATTAAGAATAAGAGGAAACCACACAGACAGAGCTGGGTTCCAAACTATTGTGTTTACCAACTATATAGAGAAATGGAGTTAACGCCAGACAGGACCACCTGACCCTTTAGTCTGACCTGCTGACCACAGGCCACCAGCACAGCCCGACACCTACACACAAAACCAAAACCTGAAATGAAACTGAAGTATGACAGCATACAAGAAACTAGACCAACATGTGCCCCAGGCAGAGAATAAGAGAGACCAAGACACACCAGTATCCAAGGCTCCCTACAGGGACAAGGAAATGAGTGAGATATACCCAGATAACCCTGGCAAATGACCAAGCATCCTCAGACCTTACAGAGTACAGTGAAAACTCCCAAAGGTTAGTGCCATTCTGACCTGGGGGGAATTCCTTTCTGATCTCACATATGGTGATTCATTAGACTGAGCATGCAAATGAGAATTAGCCAGCCAATGATCACAGAGAGAGAGAGAATAGTTGCTATCTGAGAGCCCTGATCCTCCCCATCCAGTGTCCCATCTTCAGGTGTGGCCATCCCGGATGTTTCAGAGGAATAAGATGAAAACAAAACCCAAATGCACTGAGAGTAAAACGTACCTTCCTGATCCCTGCAGATGGCCCACTGAAACACTGACGCTTATAAGCTTTTAGGAACATTCAACAAGCTGGACGTGAGCCCCAAGGTTGCTGGTTTCTGCTCCTTATGATCGTGAGCAACCCTGTCATACAACCACATTCAAATATGTCCAACTCTTGCTTAAAAATAGTACTTAAGTTGTTTGTCCATACAGCTCCTGCTGGACACCTGTCAGTCCTTTGACAGTGAGAAACTGTGCTGTTTTCTAGTCTGAATTTGTTCGTAATTTTATATCCATTTGTTCTTATGGAAACACTGACCTTCAGCTTGAAGAGTTCTTCACCCCTTCCTGTACTTCTGCTTCTAATAAGTATGTGTACACACATACACACACTTATCTATATACTACACTACTGCTCTTTTAGGTTGTGGTGGTCCGCACAATTGAAGACAAGGGAGCCCCACTAAGGGGTTCTCAAACTATTTAAAGAAATACTACCATATTCCTACACACTATATCATAAGAACAGCTCCATCCTTTAAGGTGTTCTCTCCTAACAATGCCCAAACTCTGGAGGGTCTCCCTGGTTTGGAAATGGGCAGGTTTAATACTTGTGCAATGCTACCCAGGAATGGATCGTCTGCTGAAGTTGAACCCAGGACCTGTGGTTCTAAAATTTCACTGTTACTGCTTGGACAAAAGAACAAAGTCTTCCAAGCTGAAAGACAGTAGTTACTCATAAATTTCCATACCAAGTCTAACCACTACAGGAAAACAAAGCAAGAGCTGCACTTCATCTTTGTCTGAGTCACAAAATACCCTTCCTCCCCACTCTTCTTGCTTCCAGCAGGCATTTGATTCTCCAGAAGAGTCTTCTACCTTGCTCTCTCTCCCAGTAGGGTTGTAAATGTCAAGAGTTCTAGTCATCAAAGATATCCCATAAGGCCCATAGCAAGTCTGCTGCTTGTTCTGTAAAGCAATGCTTCTTAAACTATGTTCTGTGGAACATGAGTTCCATGAACAACTTGCCAGTGTGCTGCAAGTTTTTGGAAAAATACACTGATGGTAAAAACAAAAAATCCTGTTGTACCTTATTGACTAAGATTTTTGGAGCATAAGCTTTTGCAGGCAAAGACACACCTGGTCAGCTACATCTGACCAGTTGAATTTTAGATTTCATTCTTTGAAAATACTTCTTGGTATTCAGCTAATAAATTTTCTTTTGCTCAGTTTCATTCCACAAAAGTCCAGTTACATTCTTCATTAGAGAAATGGTGTCCTTATTGGGATTATGAGAAGCACAAGGGATCATGTGAAAAGGCAATACAGTGCATTTATTGAAAAAAAATGTGAAAAGCAACACTTATTCACACACATCACTCTCACTGATGTTGCAGTAGTTATGGGTCTGTAGCTCAGACCAATCTAACAGCCAGTTAAACTGAACCCAAGTGGAGAAGCTGGATTTCATTGGTCATGATTCAATGTGCCAAAGCTTTGCAGGATGGAACCTGGAGTTCCATGTCAAACACCCCATCTTTGCCATTCAAATCGATGACTCCCGTGTCATACTGCAATCAATTGTTGCTTTATAAGTGTTTAACCTAAGGTTTTTTCCGGTGTTCTTTTTCATCAACATTTCAGATGACTGTCTCTGGGAGTTGGCCCATGCTGAGTTTGGTGGAATCTGTTCTCTCATCCTGTGGGATGGAGGGGATTGGGGTGCAGGGTGCGTGCTTACCTAAGCTTCAGGGTTACCAATTCTGCTTATCCATTTTGCATCGGACACCATGGATGTTTTCTGATTGTTCTTCACTTTTCTTAACCATCTGAACCTTTTGTGATAGATTTCACACTTATCCTTAATGCACACATTCTTCGCTCACACCACACCATCTTACAGAGCATTTCCAAGCAGATTACATTTTAGAAAGGCTTATGTGGCTACCAAAGAGATTACAGAAGAGTCTTACACATCTTAATTTACAATGCAGACAAGAAGCAAGACCCTATAGCAAACATTGTAATAAAATCTTGTCCGAAGAGAAAAGAAATGACTAAGTATTTATGGTCTCTTCCTACCTCAAGACTGGGGTATGCACTTACTAATTGATGCATACCTATCCAGGGCACAAGCTATTCCTGCTAATCATGAAGGGTGGCTGGCAGGGTGAAACTGAAGCATGCAGAACTTGTTGTTATACTACTACTTATACAGACTATTATCTAATACTTCTACAGACTATACCCTAACCAAATTCAGTTTGAGTAATTAAATTCTAATACATCCCTGGTGAATAAAAATTGAGTGAATAAAGAGTTTGCTCAGCCAGTCTTTGCTAGTTCCACTCTCACATGGGTCTCTGCATTTTCCCGTGCTATCCCCAGACTTTTGAAAGAGTATTTTATTCCCCTACACCAAGGTTCTATCAGCTCCTAAGCCAAGTCACTTGCACAAAAAGTCAAATTGCACAATCATGAAAAACTGGCAAGCAAAAACCCACCAAGGAATCTTCAATAGTGGGTTTTTCAGTGCATTCTGTTTTCTGCATGCCTGTCTTGAAATAATTATTGAACTCTTGTATTAAACTGTTGCAAACTTTTCCTCTGTGCTATTAAAGAGTTAAAGTTTGCATAAAAACTAAGCCTGTCTCTCAAAAACAAGGAAGGAAGGGAAGGGGGTGGAGGAATTGTTTGTTTACTCCTGGAAGGAACTCTGCTTTGGTAATGGGCACCAAAACAAGAAAGTAGGGGTAGTATGCGATGGTGGGTCATCCTTCCTCTGTACAGTTTGTTAGGCTTCTGAGATGTACTACAAGTCATATAAAATGTATAATTTAGCTACAAATTCAGCTTTAAAAAGATGTTCCATTCTTCTATTTTTGCTAAGTCAGAGAAAGAACAGATGAATATATGTAAGTTCAAAGCACAGCAACATAAATACGCTTAGGAGTATTTTGTAATTATTTGAGGATGCCAAGACGCTTTCTTTTGCAAGAGATTGAAAATGGTCACACGTCGCTTTTTGCCCAAGTTGTAACAAAACAGACCAATAGTCACATTTTATTGTTCTTCACATGGAAACTTGTTTACAAGAGGATGTGGTAGGTTCTGTTCTGGCCTGGTATTTAATGGTTTGCCAGTTACTGCTCATGAGTAACATCTGTGTGGACTGCTTGTATTTTCTGTGTAAGGAGGAGGAGCTTGGAAAATTGCTGAAAGATCTTCAAATGATTTCGATTTCACTTCACATAGGGTACCTATAACAAAGTTCTTTCCCTCTATTTTTCTGCAATATCAGTAAAATATGTAACAAAGAGGAAGCCATGCTAGTCTATACACTATCAAAACAAAAAGCAGTAAAGTAGCACTTTAAAGACTAGCAAAATGGTTTATTAGGTGAGCTTTCGTGGGACAGACCCACTTCTTCAGACCATAGCCAGACCAGAACAGACCCAATATTTAAGGCACAGAGAAGGTCTGTTCTGGTCTGGCTATGGTCTGAAGAAGTGGGTCTGTCCCACGAAAGCTCAATACAACCAACTGGCTTGAACCCCCACCCAGTGGCCTGGGACAATTTCACCCCCATGCTGGTGCCTGTAAAGGGGTTCTCCCCACCTCACAAGCACAGAGTCTGAGATAGAAATCGCTTGTTTAATGACTGTAACCTACCCCAAGGTTACAGTGACAGATGCAGTATATCTAAGCAAAGAAGAGACAAACCCCTTTACCAAGATACCATCTCCATATGCAGTAGAACCAAGTCTCTTGCTGGGGCTCTTGGCCCTTTACCCCACACACAGTTACAGGGTGTACCTTCTGCGGTGCAGTCCCAAACCCAAAGCCCACAGATACATCACCAGGGCAGTACTAGCTGTCCACTTGTCTGCAGCCTCCCCTTGCTCCTACCAGCCGCCCACCGGTCCGCCGCCGCTCCTACTGGCCGCCCGCCATCGTCCGCCACTCCTCCTACCGGCCGCCCGCCCTCGTCCGCCGCTCCTCCTACCGGCCGCCCGCCCACCAGTCACCATCATCCGCCGCTCCTCCTACCGGCCGCCCGCCAGTCACCATCATCCGCCGCTCCTCCTACCGGCCGCCCGCCAGTCACCGTCGTCACTCCCAACCCCACTGCTTGGGATCACCCTGAGGCAGAACGCTGCGATTTCAGTTCTGCGTGGCCTCAGCTGCCACTCTGTGATTTCAGCTCTTGATATCTCTAGTGTGGGGTTTCACAAACACCCTAGTATCCAGCTCTCTCTTTCAACAGGTGGGGAGGGTTAGTCAAGCCAGTCTTATACCTACATGGCCAAGGCATAGGCAGGGGTAAGAATAACACCTGCTAGGTATTTTACTTTTTATTTCTTTTTGTGCGCATTTAACAAGTATAGATCTATGAATTAGAGTGCATGCTAGCTATCTGTAATCAAAGTATAAACCTTGTAACAATTTTAACCACAAGAGCTTAACTCGCTAGGTAAACAAATAAAGCAACATTGTAACAGTAAGAGCTTACTTTGTTTATTTACCTAACAAGTTAATTGATGAAGTGGTAACCTGACTCCTCCTGTTACTGTGCAAACCCAAACACAAAACAAAGAACCTAGCTGTTTTTCAGCGGCTCTCAACCTGGTCACTAGTGAGCTCTGCCCTGGCAGTTGAAATCTCATATTAATACAAGGGCATAGTGGCATCTCACCTGACCATCAACTAACAGCCTGTAACAAGGCTTAGAAAAGAGCTAGATAAATTCGTGGAGGTTAGGTCCATTAATGGCTGTTAGCCAGGATGGGTAAGGAATGGTGTCCCTAGCCTTTGTTTGTCACAGGCTGGACATGGATGGCAGGAAAGAGTTTGTTACTTGTTCAGTTCACTCCCTCTGGGGCACCTGGCATTGGCCACTGTCAGCAGACAGGATACTGGGCAAAATGGACCTTTGGTCAGACCCAGAATGGCTGTTCTTATGTTCTATGACTATGAACAATAGAGCTGGAAGAGACCTAAAAAAGCCATCAAGTCCAGCCCCCTCCCCTAGGCAGGACCAAACCCATCAGATCAGCCCAGCCAGGGCTTTGTCAAGGTGAGACTTAAACACCTCCAGGGATGGAGACTCCACTGCTTCCCTGGATAGACCATTCCAATGCTTCACCACCCTCCTAGTGAAAATGTTTTTCTTAATGTTCAGCCTGGACACTGCCAACCACAACTTGAGACCATTGTTCTGTGTTCTGCCATCCATGACCACTGTGAACAGCCTCTCTCCGGCCTCTTTGCAACCTCCCTTCAGTAAGTTGAAAGCCGTTATCAAGTCCCCCCTCAGTCTTCTCTTCTGCAGACTAAATAGACCCAATTCCCTCAACCTTTCCTCATAAGTCATGTGCTCCAGCCCCCTAATTATTTTGGTTGCCCTCTGCTGGACCCTATCCAGTGTATGCACATCCTTCCTATAATTGGGGCCCAGAACTGGACACAGTACTCCAGATGCAGCCTCACCAAAGCCAAATAAAGAGGAATCACTTCTGTGGATCTACTGGCAATGCTCCTCTTGATGCAACCGAATATGCCATTAGCCTTCTTGGCTACAATGGCACACTGCTGACTCATGTCCAGCTTCTTGTCCACTACAAGTCCCAGGTCCTTTTCTGCAGAACTACTACAAAGCCAGTCGGACCCCAGCCTGTAACAATGCTTAGGATTCTTCCGGCCCAAGTGCAGGACTCTGCACTTGTCCTTATTGAACCTCATCAGATTTCTTGCAGCCCAGTCTTTCAATTTGTCTAAGTCACTCTGGACCCTATCCCTACCCTCCAGCCTATCTACCTCTCCCCCTAGCTTGGTGTCATCCGCAAACTTGCTGAAGGTACAATCCAACCCCTCATCCAGGTCCTTGATAAATATGTTGAACAGAACAGGACCCAGAACTGAACCTTGGGGCACTCCACTAGAAACCGACCACCATCCCGACAATCAAGCTGTTGATCACTACCCACTGGGCCTGACCTTCTAGCCAGCTTTCTATCCATCTTACCATCCATTTATCCAATCCACATTCCTTTAACTTGCTGACAAGAATATTGTGGGAGACTGTACCAAAAGCTTTGCTAAAGTCAAGATAAATCGCATCCATTGATTTTCCCCTATCCACAGAGCCTGTTATCTCATCGTAGAAACTAATCTGAATGGTCAGGCATGACTTGCCCTTCATGAATCCATGCTGACTACTCCTGATCACTTTCCCCTCCTCCAAGTGCCTCAAAATGACTTCCTTGAGGAGCCACTCCATGATTTTTCCAGGGACTGATGTTAGACTGACCAGCCTATAGTTCCCTGGACCATCCTTCTTCCCCTTTTTAAAGATGGGCACTACATTTGCCTTTTTCCAGTCATCTGGGATCTCTCCTGGTCTCCGCGACTTTTCAAAGATAATGGCCAAGGTCTCATCAGTGACATAAGCCAACTCCCTCAGAACCCTCAGATGAATTAGGCCCAGACCCATAGATGTATGTATGTTTAGCTTTTTAGATAGCTCCTAATGTTCCTAAATAGGTGCTGTTAAGACATGGACTACAGCCTATTTTGAAAAAAGCCATAATGCATACAGTGGCTCTATGTTGAAATAGGCTCTGTGTGTAGATGCTGTATTTCAAGATAACAAAGTGCTATTTCAAAATGCATTTGTGTGTGTAGCAGTGTTATTTCAAAATAAGCTCTGCCAGAATATTTTGAAATAAGGCTGCTGTGTAGACATACCCTTAGAGAACAGCCCAGAGGGCAACCCTTCTGCTTGGCATGGAGTCATCTGCTCCTGGCTAGAGCAGACACACAGAAGCTACAAAGTCACCTGTTGGGGCACTCCCCAGTGTTGGTCACTGAGCCTCAATGGTTTTGTTTGACAGAGCTGGGTTCAGACCCAGGTGAGGGTAATGGAGATCTTGTCTGCTGAGCCGGCTCTGGTCACAGGGCTGCCCCAGGCTCAGGAGATACACAAACTGTTCATGCTCAGCTTGGTCTACTTAGACTAGTTCTGCATAGACCACCAGCAAGAACAGGCAGAAGAAACTGTGTGATCAGTTCACTAATACCTCTGGGATGAACCTCTCCTGCCCCACTTTTGGAGACGTGGAGTGAAAACTCTGGCTTATGGCGAGGGGAGGAGGAGACACTACTTCCTTCCCTGTAGAGTGGTCAGAGGTTAAGTCACAATCTGTAAGTACAGCTCACCCCCATTTCCAACAGAGGATACAGGTGAAAAATTCTGCTAAACCATATTTAGAAGTCTCTCTCCTCAGCCTTGCCCTGTGGCGATGAACATGGCATGAGCATGAGGAGCAGAAAAGGAGTGGGGAAATATGGGGAAAAGCCTCCTCACAGACCAGATGTAGGACAATGTGTGGTTTGAGCATTGGCCTTGTAAACCCAGGGTTGAGAGTTCCATCCTTAAGACCATTTGGGGATCTGGGCAGAGATTTTAAAAAAAATCTATCAGGGATGGTGACTGGTCCTGCCAAGAGGGCAGGGGACTGGACTCGACCTCTTGAGGTCCCTTCCAGTTCTAGGAGATGTGTTTATCTCCATATATTTAAAATGTTTATCATAGGGACAGGTAAATGACATTTGTATTCACTTACTGCCAGAGGCAAGAGGGAGACTCCATTCCCAGAGCTGCTGCTGCGGCTGTTTCTATGGCTGCTCTCTTAGCCGTCATGCAAACTTTTTGGGTCCAAAGGAATCAGCAAGAAAACTTTGATATCGATCCTCTCTCTTGCTCTGACCAGGGTTTCTGCTGCTGAATAGCATGGCTGCAAAGTGTGGCTCACACCTTCCCACTGCATTTCTCCCAAAGCCCTAGCGAGAGCGGCTGTGGGGCCAGGCCCCCAAATGGAAGTCAGAAAAGAAACCAGCTGAACTGAGCAACGTTTTTCAAATGTAAATTTCAGAGCAACACCAGATGAACAGCACCGGAAGGTGAAATCTTGTAGTCCTAGGGTGACCACACAGGCAGCAGAAATGCAAGCCTCTCCCCACAAGGTACATCAGTCTCGAGCTGAAGGGGCCATCTGTAGACAGTAGAAAGTGTGTAAGTATCTATGGCCAATTCAGCTGTTTGTATATCTACCAGTCTATTAGCAACTGGACTCAAACCACCTACTTCTTTCATGTGCAGAGAATGTGACTGAGTTTTGTTTTCCATAATGATTAGAAGTGATCTAACTCCCAACTCAGAAGGCTAACCTAGGATTCTGAGAAGAAAGGAACCAGTGGTTTGAATTGATGGTTTCTGTCTAGTTCTAAATACAGACAGGTGTCCACATCACAAAAATGAACACCACAACTGGCAAAATTAAGGAAATAAATAGGGTACGTGTTATTAGAAATCAGAACGGTGCAGAAGTTTATACAAACCTACATACAAATTAAGTTTTGGCCATCACCCTTCTGGCAAGCTGCCAGCCTCTCTCCTGTTGTACACCACTTCTTGCTTTTCACTGCAGTAGGGGACAGGGATGACTCCCCATCTGTGGGTAATTCATGGTGGTTTTTTTCCATGATCTGGAAAAGATTTAATGCAAGAGACACTGCAATGGGAAAGAACCTTTTATGAATGAGGGTTTACAGGAGAACAAATGAACAGTGTTAATCTAAACATGCTGAGCCCCAGGGGAGCTTTTTGCCTTTCTCATCCATGAGAGGTTTGTACTCTCCCTGAGCCTTTTGGCACCTCCACTAGATTTTGGCAGTTTTACTGCCCTAGCCAAACTCCACACCTCACACTGTCCCTCGAGCAGGTCACACCTGGCATGGCCCAGGAGCTTGGAGCCAGGAACAAGAGCCCCTTAGCCCACCCCTAACAGATGCACTGAGGGAATGAGGCAGCGGTCAGGGAACTGAGCTCAACTAAAATGCATTAGAGCAGAGGGTCCAGCAACCCTTCCAAGACGGAGTGCCAAAATTTGACCTTTCGAGCTGTGTACGGTCTGAGTGCTGGTGATACTTTTTCAAGTCACTGATAGTCCCACTTACAACTTCATTAATAAATAAACAACACTGCAGAGCTTTGCCATTTAGTGCAGCAGGCAGAAGAGATCCGCCTGGGTGCCCCTGGGCCCTTGCACCTGCAGGCTTTGCATGGGGCAGCCTGGCTACCACTGCTGCCCAGCAAGAACCCTGTGGCTGGGGCTCAGGCAGCGGCTTGACCCACCCCCTCACTCTGGCAGGGGGAGCCACTGGCTCTGACCCACACTGTGGCAGGGGCCCCAGCCCTGGCCTTGAGCTGTGGCTGGGGCTCTGGTCCCGAGCCATGGCAGGTGTTCCACAGTAAGTACTCTGGTCCCGGCCCCACAGCAAGGTTCTGGTCTCAGTCCCATGCCACAGTGGGGGGCTTCAGCCACACCCCTTGCTCCTGCCCCCTCCTATGCTGCACGGGGGAGGAGGGGCAGGGCTCTCCCAGACACGTCCCCCCCGGCCAAGTCGGAGGCATCTGTGACTAAGGAGTGGGAGGATTGTGGGGAATTGAAGAGAACTCCCATGCAGACCAATTGGGCATCCAGCCACCAGTGCAGGGTTAGCAGAACCTGTGGTGGGACCATCCCCAGTAGGTCTATGTTGTCTCTGACAGGCAGTACACTGAGGTGAGCCAAAGCTGGAAGGGACGCAGTCACAGTCTGGCGTGCTGAACTACAAACATGCGTGCTGCTATGTGAGCCAGCAACCTGAAGCAGCCTCTGACTGTCACGGTGGGAAACCTGATCGCCTTGTGGATAAGAGATGCCATGGCCTGAAGCCGGCTTTGTGGCAGGAAGGCACTGGCTTGCCCTGTATCCTGGAGGGCCCCCATGAACTCCATTACTTGGGAGGGGGTAAACAGTGACTTTGCCTTGTTGACCATTAGGCTGAGACTGTCGGACTTTTCTCATATCAGTCGTACGTGCTGTGGTATCTGGCATTGCGAGTGACCCCTGACCAGGCAATTATCCAAGTGGATGGAAAGATATGTACCCCACACCTGCATAGGAAGGCTACCACTACTGCCATCCATTTGGTGAAGACCCTTGGGGCCAAGAACAGGCCAAATGGAAGGACTGTGGACAGATAATGGTCCCTTCCCACCACAAAACACAGGAACCTCCTGTGGGGCGGGTAAATTGCTATGTGGAAAGATGCATCCTGTAAGTCCAGAGCGGCAAACCAATTCCCAATTCCCCCATTCCAGCATTGGAATGATTAGGCCCAGGGATATCATACAAAACCTTATCTTTTTTACGAATTTTTTTAGGTTTTGCAGGTCCAAAATGGGCCTTAGCCCACTTTTGCCATTAGGAAATAACAGGAATAAAACCCCTGTCCCCAAAACAGATGGGGAACCTCCTCTATAGCCCCATGTTGAAGTGGGACTGTATCTCCTGCCTGAGCAGAGTCTCGTGAGAGAGATCCCTGAAGACAGATGGGGGAAGGTGAATGGGAAGGGGGGTCTGAGGAAAACTGGATAGCATATCCCCTTTCCACCGTGCACAGGACCCACTGGTCCAAAGTTATGTTTCACCAAGCACCGTGCCTGGTGCCTGCATGGGTGGTGCCCAGAGTTAGGCCGGTGCCGTCTGTGACATTGCCAACAACAGTGCCAACCTCATCGAAGGGGCCTGTGATGCAGTCAGCCCGTGCTACTGTTCCAGTGGAGGCGCACCCAGTGATGCCGACGGTGATGCCCACGGCACACAGGGAGTGCCAGGTGCCCTGCGCAGGAGTCCCACGTCTTGCCCCTGCATCTCATGGAACACCCACGGGGTCCAAAAAGGTTACTGGGGTGCACCTTGGGATGCTGGCTGCCAACCCTTATCTGCAGAGTGACGGCTCTGGTGTCTGCGCTTGCTGCAGTGCGACATCCTCACACTCTTGCACTCCTAGCCAAGCTGGAGTAATATGAGTCGGACTTGGATGCCAATTCCGACGCCGATGACCAGGGCAGTGCCATGGGACCAGGACTTGCACAGACTCCAGTTGACCTTGCACAGCATGGTAGGGCATGCTAAGCAGGGTCATTGTCGGTCATCTGCCTTGTGGAAGCTGGTCCGGTGCCAGGAATGTCGACGGTGGTATAAAAGATGGCGCTTGCCTGGTGCACTGCTTTGGCGCTTGTGTCTGGGATGGTCCCTCCAGTAGAGATGCAGACTCCCGGTGTGGTGTTGGTCTCGGTCTCAGCACTGTGATCTATCACAGACCCTATCACAGATCTATCACAGCCTCCTGCCTCGCGCCTGGTGTCAATGCCTGCACTTCAGGACCCAACTCATGGTGTGATCTGACAGATGCCTTGGAGGGTTCTCAGCACTTTACCCTCTCTGGGACTGGCCCCTTTCATGACTCTTTTTCTTGCAAGTCACCGGGGACTGACTTCTGTGTCACCTTGTAGCACTAGGGACCGGCGCCTTATCCCAACGCTGGCGCTTTCTGATGGCACCAACAGTGCAGGAGCACTCTGCAGCAAGGATGCACCACTGTGAGCTCCCACAGAGGAAATGTCCAGGCACAAGGCCACCTCTATTAGTAGGACTTCTAAACATTGTGCTCTGTCTTTTGGAGTCCTAGGCTTGAAGGTCTTGCAGATGGAGCAATGTTCACAAAGGTGTGCCTCACCGAGGCAACTTAAGTCCTGTGCGGGTCACTTCTGGGCATTCATCTGCCGCATTTTGAAACCTGGAAAGCCAGGCATTTCCTGGCACCTTAGAGATGAGAGGGGTTAGAGTCCCACCCCAGTTCTCTAACTACCAAGTGATAACTATTTACAGATGATAGAGACTATCTAAAACTACTTATAACTGTTTACACTATCTGTTACTGATAAATTTACAGGAAATGGCTACCAGCCAAACTAAGAGAGAAGAGTAGAGAGCGGTCCAGCAACCGACAGCGTGGTGAGAAGGAACTGAGTGGGGAGCGGGTCAGCCGGTGCATATATTGGTCACTATGTAGGTGGGACTCCACGGGGCACCACGCCAACCCTATGGCTACCAGCTAGGGCAAAAAAAGCTTCTGGTAACTGGACATGCCCCAGCGCACACCCAACTTGGAATGCACATGAGCAATCACTCAAACAACAAGTTCTGGGGCAAGAAGAGCTAACACAGCAGCACCATTAATAGTAAGTGATGCTATTAATGTAGGTTTCACATATACACTTCAAAAATCTCTAGGAGAAATACCTGCTACCTTTTCATTGTGATCTAAACAACACATCTCAAGTGCCTCCCCTGAATCCTCACCGACAGCTCCTCCAATACCTTGGAAGGCCTCAGTAATGGATCACCATACCATGCTTTTAGAGTAACCACGAGAAGCAGGAGCAGAAGCAACGGCTCAGTGGGACTCACTGTGTGGTGCAGGCCAGTTTTTCTCTGCACAAAGATGGCAAAGCTATTTCTACTGATGGAAGGCTCTTCGTCAAACAGCAAACAGGTACGAGCTGGAACAAAGCACACAATGGAGGCCAGGAGACCCAGCTGAAAGACTCATTGTCCCCATATATCCTAGGGGATTATGCATCTTCACCACCCAATATCTTGGGCCATCCAGAAGCTTCCAAACATCCCTATGACCAATACAACCAGCTAGAGGGATCCCATAGGGGACTTATACAAAGAGGGGTGTCCTCTCATCTTACCATGCCCCCATATTCTACTCTGAAAGTCATTGTGTAATTACTGCAGGTGTTGCTCACAGAACATGACAAGAACAGGGTTAATATTGCAAAAATACAAATGCCTAAGATGTGCTACTCACAGAGTACTCATGCAAACACAACCCAGTATCAAGTGGAACCAGAACATGCTAATATCAAGGATGGTACAAAAACATTCCCCAGGGATAACAGGAACACACTGACCTCTCCTGAAATATAAGGTCAGCGTAACTGTACATAAGAAACATTTTAATAAAACCAACAGGTACCAGTGTGACGTGTGAAAACTAGCCATGTTCGTGGCAATAACTACAGTAACTGTGTCAGAGGAACAGCACTGTAATGGGGTAGAAAGATGTATAGCAGAGGAAGTATGTTTGTCTAGCCTAGCGGGGAAAAGGAAAAGGCGCCCATTTTTAGGGGCATACATGCATTAGTAGTCCAGTAGAGACTGTGGGATATTAGTACCTTGCTTCATCAACACTAAAACTGTAGAGGTGCCTTCATCTCTTAACAGATCCTGTGGTCATTGGGCGGTTCGCTGAGGTCTGCCAGGCCAGCTCTCTCTGCAGGACTTGGGGAGCATGCAGAGGGAACACCCACGTGCAGCCAAGCATCTATCAACACCTAACCACATATCTCCTCCAGTTGTAGAACCACCTGGTCGCATTTGAGAGGGGCTAGCAAGGCACAAGTTACATGTCCAGGCAAAGGGATATGGCACAGAAGAGAGTTCACCTGTCAGTTGGAGAGTAGATACACCCATCCGGCAAGACAAATTAAAAAATGGTTTCTAATTTTGCGTAACTGTAGTTCTCCCAGATGCATTGGTTATGTCCATTCCAATGCAAGTGCATGCATGCCGTTAGCAAAGTTGCTGGAAATGTTTCCCTGAGTTGTAACCATCAGGTTGGCTCTACTATCCCCTGGCCCCACGCTCTCATAGTGCAAGTATAAGGGGCCCTGCCAAGCCCATACCCTTTGAGTTTCTTCTTACCGATCCAGGAGAAGGGGTCAGTGGGCAGGTCTTGCAATGGACAGGTGCAACACATCTGGAAGAACAGTAGTTATAGAAAGTTAGTACAGACTGAACCTCTCTAATCTGGAACTCTCTCATCCAGCAAACTCTGTAATCCAGCATGATTTTAGTTAGCCGGATGACCACTTATCATGAGTGTGGCCAAGTTTCCCATGGTTCCATTAAGTATGTTTACAACCACCAGCTCTGGCTCGCAGTGTTCTGTGCTGTTGTTTAGCTGTAATTCACCCCTACATTTCTTGTGAGAACTCAGTACGCAGAGGAAGTGTTGGCAGCGTGCTGGAAAATGTTGACCTCCCATCCAGCAAATTGTCTCATGTGGCACCAGTGAGGTTCCAAGAATGCCAGATGAGAGGCTTAACCTGTAACCATTTTTACTTCCAGTGCTTGTACATGCCCATTCCAATATAGGTGACTCCCAAGCAACAAGCTTGACTTCAACGCTGCACGGACAAAGTAGGCATAATCTCTGGCTTTCTGGGTGATGGCAAAGTACACTGAGAACATGCCCACCAAAGTCAAGGTTACTGGCTTACAGATATCTCAAATAGGAACCAAAGCTGCGAAAGCCAACAAAGAGGGCTGAGACCTAGTGGAATGTGCCATCAGGTTCAGCGGCGTGGTGAGGGGGGAGGAAATGAGATCACAACCCAATCTGAATCCACAATGTGGTTCAAGATGAAACCCTTTTGGGTAAGATAAGGAACCTCTTCATTCTCTCAGCAATTACTACAACCAGCTACAGTAACCTGTGGAATGGTTTTGTCCTCTGAATATAAAATGCCAGGGCCCGACTGACTTCCAAGGAGTGCAGACGTTGTTCTTCCTTATTTGCATGTGGCTAAGGATAGAACACTTGTAGAAAAATACATCGGTTGCAGTAGAATTCAGAAACCACTTTCAAGAGAATCTTTGGATGTGAGCGTAACTGCATTTTATCTATGAGAAAGAATGCGTCTGGGGGCTTGGAGAAGAACGCTTACATCTCTGAAGCTTTCCTATCCAACATAAATGCCACCAAAAAGCTGTCTTCCGGGACAGGTGCAACAATGCACAGGTTGCTAGTCACCCGAAGGGCAGGCCTACCAGCTTCAACAGGACAAGTTTTAGGTCCCAGGGGGAATCAGTTCCTTGATCTGAGGAAATAGCCTCTCCAAGCATTTTGAGAAAAGGAATTAGTGTTTCCTGTGAGAAAAATAAAGCTACTGTCAATCTTAGGATGAAATAGTGAAATGAACACCAGATGGACCTGGACAGTAAACAGTAACAGGGCTTGCTCCTTTTACGAGTAGAAGATATTCCAAAACAAGCTGCCACCAAGACTGCATAGTTGGGACTAGGCATTGCAAAGACCACATGGAGAATTCTTTCCATTTCATTGGATATGTTGCTCTAGTGGCAGGTTTTCTACTGTTCAGTAGAACTGTACCAACCTTCTTGGAGCAAACTTGCTCTTCAGGGTTCAGCCTAGCACTTTGGGGCTGCCAGATGAAAAGAGGTGAGATTTGGACAGAGCTGCTGTGGTCCTGCTTGATTAGGTCCAGGTGCAGTGGGAGCAGAACTGGAAGTTCCACCGAAAGGCTTGTGAAAGCAGTGGACCACTGCTATGTGGGCCATGCTGTGAGGATGTCCCATGCTGAGTTCTGCTTAAATTTTCAACAGATCCTTGTGAATTAATGTAATGAGGGAAAAAGGCATAATACAAGTAAGTAGCCTATGCTAACAATAAGATACCCAGGACTATGGATCCCTAGGAAGCAAAATTGTTGGCATGTCCTGTAGTCACAGGTGCCAAACAGGTCTATATGGGGAGTCCCCCAATTTTGCGAGATGCCCCTTGTGATGTCTGAGTGAAGGGGTGGCTTGGGGTGAGTTGGTGAGCTGTGAACTGGTTCTGTGCACCCAGTAGGTAAGATGCTTTAGGCAGAGCAAAGCAGAATTCCCCCAGACGTACTACATTCCAACATTGGAAGAGCACACCATGCCCTGCTTGTTGATGTAGTACATGGCTGTTGTACCGTTCATGAGGACCAAGACGGTCATGTTTATGATGTGGGCCAAGAATGCTTAACAAGCCAGGCAGATTGCTGTGAGTTCTCTGATATTGGTATGGAGTGAAAAGGTCCTCTTGAGTCTCAAGATGCCCCAAGTGGGCTCCCCAGCTGAGGCCACAAATACAGAGACCAGATATATGGATGTCTGGGACCTCTCAAAGGTTACTCCCACATAGATCCTTCTGCCAAGCTACTGAGTTAGACTTGAGTTGGAACATTGAGCACCATGTCTGGAGGATGTCTGGAAGGAGAGTATATTATAGGCTACCAAATCTGGGCAGGTTTGAGACATAGCCTTGTGTGTCATATCACACATCTGCTTGGTGCCATGCAACACAGGAGGTTCATGTAAACCTGGACTGTTGTGACTGGATGTGCTTGGAGGGAGCTTATCAAAGTTGAAATTTCATGGAAATGATCCCCTGGAAGCATGGCCTTTGCCTGTACAGAGTCAAAAACTGCCGTGATGAACTCTATTCTTTGTACAGGGGTAAGAGTAAACTTCTGGTCAATTATTGAGAGACTTAAAGCCTGGAAGTTCAATTGCACGAGGTGGACATGGGAGAAATCTGCTATCTAGACTGACCCTTGATGAACTAGTTACTGATATGGGAAAACAAACTCCCTTATTTCTGAGGAAGGGCTGCTACTACAGCCATACACATGGTGAATGCCCATTGAGGATGGCTGATAGCCCAAATGTAAGAACTGTAAAGTAGAATAGCTCTGGTTCAGCACAAATCTTCTGAACTTTCTGTGATCTTCAAAACTGATAAATGGAAGTAGGCATCTTTTAAGTTGATTGTAGCATACCCATCCCCTGGATCCAGAGAAGGAATGATGGAGACCAAGATGACCATGCAGAACTTTAACTTCTTGAAATAGTTGTTGAGCTGCTACAGGTTGAGGATTGGTCTGAGACCAGCTATGGCTTTTAGGATTAGGAAGTAATGAGAATAGAACCCTCTTCCTCTTATATGGTACAGAACCTTTTTCACCACTCCCAAGTGGTGGCAGGGGTTGGACTTTTTGCTCCAATAACTTTTTATGAGAGAGGTCCATGAAGAGAGACTTGGAAAGAGAAGGGGAAGTTGGAGTCGACAAAAACTGGAGGTATGCCCAAATTCCAAGTTCAGGGCCCAGTGATCCAAGGTAATGTGGTTCCAAGTGCTGAAGAAATGGGGCAGCCTGTTTGACAACAGTGGCTCATGAAATGAAAGGATTGACAAGTTGTCTGCGAATGTCTTCTCAAAAGAAGTACTCTGAAGTGCCTGAGTGGCAATACGCAGATGGCTCCACGTCCACCGTCATCCTACTTGGAGCCATCAATCTGTAACTGAATCCCTTATTCCTTATCTCTGGGCAGCTGAGCCTGTAATGGGGCCCATAATGCCTTCTGAGTGCTGCAGCCATATAAGTCCGAGGGACTTCAAGGCTGCCTCATAGTGCTTAAGGCCATGCAACTTGATGTCTGTTTAGGACTGGGAGGTCCTGGAGAGCTTGCTACACCCTCTTGCAGAAACCCTGAAGACTGTAACCACAAGCTCCTGTGCATGGTGATGGCTGTTACCCTTGATCTGGCTGCAGAACACCCCACACCCAAGGCTGCCTGTAGAGAATCCTGAGCCGCTGTCTTCTCTTATTCAACAAATGAAGAGCATGTCTGCCTGACATCTTGAGGAAGCATGACCTCTCATGGGTTAAAATCACAGCAACTTAGCAAAGCTTGCTAGTTTATTACGCAGAGTTACAATCTGTGTGTGGAGTAGGCTTTCCTGCCAAACAAGTCTAGCTTTTTGGGATCCTTTGCCTCTTGACCTTGACGGTCCCTTTCATTCTCAGCTGAGACCACTACAAACCGCGGTGGAGGGTGAGAGAAAAGAAATCCACATCCCTTTGCAGACATGAAATTTCTGTTCGGTACATTTTGCAATAGGTGGGAGTGAGATGTAGGTCTGCCAGAGCACCTCAACTGGCTCCATGATTACCCTCGTTAAGGGGAAGAACGATGTTAGGGAGCTGCCACTGATAAGATATCCAGTAAGTCAGGAGATGTCTATTTGACCTCCTCAGCTTGGAAGCCCAAGTTTGAGGCCAACTGTTTCAATAAATCCTGGGAAGCCTGTGGGGTCACTCCTGGGGTTGAGCGAGGGGATACCCTCATAGCCACCTGTAGCTTACCTGGTAAAGAGGTGGTGGTGGCAGGTAAAGCCAATAGATACTCTGCTCTTATGTCTGTCTCAGCTAAGAATTGTGAGACACTCTCCTGAGAGTCAGCAGTACTCTTCACTGGGCTCAGCCCTGGAGTCTGGGTCTGTCGTCTCACAGCTTGGTACCGGAGGCACTCTACTCTCTGGGGCTCCCGAGTATGAATGCTTTGAGACAGTGCCCTGTCCGGGAGAAAGTCCCATGGGTTCCACAAAGACCACTACACAGGTGCCAGCCCCTAAGGTCCAACAGGCCAAGCATTCAGAGGCACTACAGCACTCGGTGTCCTGGCAGAATAGGAAGACTACAGAGTAGCATAAGCAGTCGTGCTGTTGGGAAGAATAGGACTTCACCTCCAACCCCAACAAGGAAGATAAATTGCAACCAAGACTACGGTGGTACCAAATCCTCCGGGTGCCGGTGAGTGATGCCGTTGGAGTATCTAGGGCAAGACCATTACAGGGGTTTTCCGCCCCCGGTGAGTGGTCAAGGTGCTGCTTGCAAGCTGGGTCTACCCTAGACAGCAATTCTTTCCCTGGGAATTCTGCAGCAGTTGACAGCAGCCTGAGTGGAAAGAGGCGTGGCAAGGAGAGCCTGGCAAGGCAATTGGCCATTAGTAGCAGAAACTGACACCATCCGCTGCAGGTCTGCAGTGATTCTGTGAAGTAGCTGACTGGAGACAAAGGACACTAAACCCAGACAAAAACTAGAAAGGGGCCTGAAATGTGCACACAGCAGACGCTGCCAAAGCTCTTCCTAGAGGGGCTGTTATCTAATAAAGCTTGTGCAGCCAAGGTGTTCAGACACAATGGATTAGCCTGCGGTCGGAGTCTGCTCTGAGCAGGTGTTTGGCACAAAGCAAAGCAGCAGCTACACTCACCAAAAACAGGGGTAGACCACACAATGAGGACCATTGGGTGTGTGGACTGCAGCCTAATGACTGCCTCCAGGGAAAGCAGCCTGCAAGCCGTTACAAAGAGGCTGACTACAGATGAGTAAGAGGATGAAAATGCAGAGAGGTTCCCAACAAAGCCACCCATTACAGGATTGTATTCTGGGCAGGGAGACTACAAGGCCAATACCGAACTGCTCTGAGGGGTTGGGTTGGGTTGTGTCCCCCTACCCGCCCCCCCCCACACACACTGCAGAGGTAAAAGCTGTGAGGCAGCGGAGCCTCTGCTCTGCCGCCATCTCCAAGGCCTGCCCAGTCCTTCTACTTCACCTCAGCAGTGGGAAGCAGAGTGCCCCAGCCCGAGCATGGGCTGGCTTGGAAGATGGGGGCAGAGCAGCCCGAGGCATAGCACCATTTTCCTGCAGCTCCCACTGCTGCAGTAAATGCTTTAACAATGATTTAGAGCAGGGGTCTCAAACTTAATTTACCTTTTTACCACTCCTCCGGTCCTCCTAATGGGCTTCTGCCTGCCTGCCCCCACCCCACCATTTGGGCTCCAAAAAGGGGGGGGGGGGTTTGCTCCATGTTCCTTCCCTCCTCCCCAAACACACACATCTCCCAGCCCATCCTGCCTGCTCATCCCCACTGTGCATCCCCTGCTCCCCTGAGCAATTTACCCACTCCCCCACCAGCTTTTAGCTTCACCACCAGCAGCACAGCAGGGCTAGAGTGGCAACCGGCTGCTAGCTCTGAGCCACAGACAGCACATCCCTGTGGCCTGGGGGAGGAGTGTGCAGATCTGTCCTGTCCATAGGATGGTTCAGCACAACTGCCCCAGGCCCTGCTGTGGCAGGATGGTCCCCCAGCTCAGGGCAGCCCGCAGGGCCCTGGGTGCGTTGGGGCTGGTAGCAGGGGTTGGAGCCCCCCCCCCCACACTTACCATGGCAGTGGAAGCTGGGGGAAGTGGAGCTACACAGCATTCTGCTCTGCTCCAACTCCCAAGCCAGCCTGCGCTGGGGCTCGAGTGCCCCCAGCGCCTAGCACTGTGGTGAAGTGGAGACAACTGGCCTGGCCTCAGAGACGGCAGAGGCTGCTGCATTGCTCCACTTCCCCACAGCTCACGCCACTGCAGTGTGTGGGAGACTGGTCCTCTACTGCCACCCCACACTAGGCCCCCTGGTAGTCCTCCAGGCCACAGGGACTCACGTACCAGCAGCCATGTGTACACTGGATTGTGGAACTGCTCTGGCCACAGACGGCTCCTGGGCCATGAGAGAGAGACGCCTGGTTTACAGCCAAACCGATACTATTTTCCATCATTTAAGTATTATCCTGTAATTGTGACTTTCAGAATCTTTTCAGTCCCATTTGGATGCTACCCATGGAGAGGCATCTGCTCTTGCAGCCAGCTGGTGCGTCTCAGCAGACCTGCTGAAACTGACACTCGCTGCTGATTTACTGCTGTGGGTACTGATTTAGCTGTCCTCTGAATCAGCCACTACACCATGCCCCATGGGTACTGTATTCAATGTATGTGCATCAGAACAGAAAGATACAATGAGATAAACAAATTCAGTATCTCTCCTAGTCCATTTTCATTTATTTTCCCTCATTTGGTAATTTGCCATCTTTTTCTCTCCCAGTAGATTTACCAACTTCAGGTAACTAACCATTTCAGCTCTTCTTTTTCCGATAAACCTTTGCTTCATTCCCTTCCCCTCCCTCCCACTCCCACCTCCCACTTTGCGATCCATTAAAATATTTTTAACTTGACTTATGCATGTTTGTTACTTTCTTAAAAAAAGGTAAGAGGTAATGCAGGCTTTTGTAGCTTCAACATTTCTGTGGCTTGAAATTCTTCATGTCTCTGCCACATTTATGCATTTTAAGGGTTTCTCCCGCTGCACGGTCCACTAGATTTCCCTGAAATGTTTTCTTGCTAATTAAATACCTTGGTGACTATGACAGTCTGTGCTTCACTTTCTATAAGATGCTGAATCCACATAGCCCACGATTACAAACTTGTATGCTTCACTCTAGCTGCAACTCACCATCGAGTCCTGTTGAACGAGTTTCTGTAGTCCAGCATCTCTCACAAATATGCTAAACATGGACCATTCCTTAGTTGTTCAAAAACGGCCACAGGCCCTCTCGATCGTCACCAAATCTTCTGCCTTCACAGCAGCAGCAACGTGGCAGCTCACTGTGCTCCCATCTTCATTATATTTGTTATTTGCAGCTATTTTCAGGGTGGCAGGAGTGTGATTTTTAATTCAAGCCTACTTACCTAGTTTTTGAGTAACGCAGTAGTCATAGATGTGATAGAAATAGAAATTTCCTGCAATATCTTCAGAAGACCTTATTGTATTAAGCTTCCGTATTGTATGTAAGTCCTCCATGGGGGAGATGAGGTTACTCTCTGTGCACAGTAACTGAGTTTCTTTTGAGATGGATGTCCCTGTTGGCATCACTTGACTGTTAAGCAGTGTGCCCCTTAGGGGCAGAGAGAAGCTTCAGACTTACACCACTTATGGAGGATAACTCTGAGCTCAAAGTAAATGTCTGAAGTTGACTGTTGCTCTACGGCACAGTGCTTAGTAAACGAACGGACTGATGAGGAAGTTGCTGCTCTGCAAATATCAATGATAATATTGAGAAAGGTCATCAGACTATCCCATCAGAAGGAATTCTCTCTAAGGATCAGACAGGAAGGTAGAAGCTATCCTAACAAAAGGGCTTTGAAGGTACTTCAGCATCTCTCTCTCAGCTACAGGTTTGTGAGACCTACAGTAACATGGCTGGAGAACCTATGGAGTACAGAGATCACCTTGGCTTCAGTTCCATTCTTATGACAACTTTCCAAGCAACAGTATTCATGGCTGATGCCTAAATGTAGATTTTCCCAAAGTGTGGTCCGCAGCCCAGTACTGGGCCTTGGGAAAAAAATACCGGTCATTAGAAAATATACAAATTATGGCACACAATCCTATTAATTTGGCATATTTCATATTTTCCCATGTAATTAAGTAATTACAATAAGTTAAGCACAAATATTTTATATCAAGATTTATATTATGTACTATTATTATTATGAATAAATAATAAACATGAAAATTTATTCGTGTGTGTTTATTTTTGGGTTGCAAAAAAGGAGGCACTTAAAAAATAACAGGTCCCAACTGCACAAAGTTTGGGAACACTTGCCTTAATGGATGTAAATTTCAGCTATGTCTATAGCAACCGGCTCAGAAGCCAAGCAACACCACTGATATTCACATCAAATAAGTTCCAGGCTCTTATTTTACAGGCCTTCTCCCCATACTAATAAGAGGGGTAAGTCATGTTAGTATCTGCAAAAACGAAGTCCTGTGACATCTTATGACTAACAGATTTTTTGGAGCATAAACTTGCACGGGCAAAGTGGATCTTTGCCCATGAAAGCTTATGCTCCAAAAATCCATTAGCCTGTAAGGTGTCATAGTTCTTTTTTTAAGGAAGCCTACTGTGAGTTCTTAGGAACATTGTAGGAACAGATGCCTTTCTCATTTCAGACCAAATGATCCAAAAGATAAAGTGGGAACAACAAGCCAAGACAACAATGCGATCTTTGTACTGACCAAAACAACCCTGATGTGCTGATTTGATAGAACTGAAAGGGGAGCCACTGTCACGACTACCAGCAATAACAGAATTCCTCTTCCAATGTGTATTTTCTGACCTGGACCATCTTCATTGAATAGCCTAGCTTTTGAAACAAAAGCACCAGTAGCACTTAACCTGTCTTCCAGGGTGATTGGAACTTTGCTCTCACCCAGGAATCTCTCATCTTAAATGCCCACTCCTCCACCTGGGCCAAGTTCAGCATCTGGTGTCAGGGGCACACAGACCCAAGACACTCGGGGATTCCAGTTATCCTGGGCTTTTTCAAAGGTGGGAATTAGCTTTAATCCAGCACCATAGCATGCCAAGTATCAGTGGCTATTAGCATTTTGTTGACAGCACACTCAGCCTCCTAAGCAGCAAGTCTCCAGGTATCCATATTTCTCAGAACTCAAACTTGCCATCAGATTAATCTTCCCCAACTGAAATCTACCATTAACCTTAAATGCCCCGACCACTTAACCCTTTTGAGCCTCTGACTTCAAGATTAGCATTCTTTTCTCCATCAAAACTGGTTGTATAGTTGCCATTCCATCTCCTAGGCAAGTTTCTGAGCTGGCAGACTGCTTGGTGGTCACTCGATAACGAGTAAGACATCTTCAGCCATCAATGGACTCACAAATAGGAGGGTGACAGGATCAGCCCAGTTCTGGAGCCGCAGATCTTATCACAGAAGAGGCAGGTGTTAGTAGCTGTTGGAAGGGCGCAGGGCAGTTTTTAATGCTCTTTTCTTCTTCTCCACCTCTCCTTGTCTGCATTGCAGTGGGACCTCTCAAATTGTTTTCCACTGGGGATGGTTTTGGGCAAGGTTTTCCCAAGTGTCAACACCGACGCTGCACTGGTGCATGGACATTACTGGATGTTACACACTAAAGTGGTGCTGAGAACTCAAGAATCTTTTCTCCCCAAAATGAAATATCCTTTCTAAACCTCACAGGTGGTCTTCATTCTGCTCAACACTGCAGCAGCTGACCAAGAAGCTGTGGCAAACTTGAGACATCAGGAGAGTACTGAAGAATTACATCAAGTACACAGAACCAACAATAAAGCACTGTCTCCTTCCATCCAATGTGTCAAGGACCCAGATCCTTTAAGTTATCCCTCACTAGATGGATCATACTGTGCACTCTTGAGGCCTACAAGGCATCAGACATTTCTGCTGCAGAAGAAATTAAGTCACACTCCACAAGAGACATGGTAATCTTGTGAGCTGAATGAACATGTTCTTTCACTGAACAGCTATACAGTGATCTTTTAAGGCACTATAAAGTGAAAAGTATGTTTTCTGCTCAGGCCTCCTTTGGCAGGACAGTACTGCAAGTGGTGGCCCAGTAACAGACTTATCTTTTTGCGGGGCAAGGGGTGCCTGTCTTATCTCATTCTGTTCTAATTTATCTTTATCCCATCCCACTACTGTTCACTGCTCACTACTTCCCATGCATAGCAGAATTGTGGGAAACACCAGGCTGCAGAATGGAAAATTTCTTGCCCAATAATTTAGCAGCATCTCCTACAATTCCTGGATAGCTTGTGACCCAGGGGGCGGGCATTTTATATGAATTATTACTATGTAGGCAGTTATATGCATTGTTAATACCACACCATAGTTGGTAAGTTATTGTTACTAATATTCGTCTATGAATTTTACAGAGTTTTGGAATGATTAATCTGGCAGCGCACACTGTACTTCAACTTTGAACCAATTCTGAGAACTGAAGAATGGAGGCAAACAGCCCCCATGTAGCAGAACTGTAGATGCTGCTATCAAAAAGTAAATTAGTTGGTAAGAATTTTTCATTCCTCTTATTACAACACTCCAATTATTAATATAAATAAAAATAAGCAATTCTACACAGCTTAGTTTTGAGCCATTCCATTGCAAAACAGGGGCAGGAAGTCAAATTTTTCTTCCATTTAAGGAAGATGCAGTTTATCTGGCAAGAGTGAACTAAAAATAATTTGAAGCATTTACCTTTGACAGGTAGCAACAGACTGCTGGATGAGGTAACTCAAAAAGCACACGTTTTGTTTGGTAGAGCTACGGTAAGGATGTGGAGTAACCAAGAAAGCCAAGTAAATTTAATGGATGACATTCTACTTTTAGCTGGACTTCAGCTGCAGAATTAGAGCATGTTACCTTGGAGATTTCTCACTAATAAAACCAATTATCAATTTCAGCATATTCACCAAGGACCATGAACCAAACAAGTTAAGAACTCAATTCACAACTGATTTTGGAAAGGATTAGGAAAGAGAGTCAGATTTTGTGTATACCTGTGGGCAAGGCACTTAACCTGTGCTTCAGTTTACCAGTCTATAAAATATCTACTTTTCATAATAGAAGTTCTGTGTGCCTTTTTGTTTGTAAAGGCTAATGAAAGCAAAGGACACTGTAAGTGCAAAATACAATTTCACTTGGTGCTTTTTTTCAATTAAAAAAGGTGCTGGAACTCTGCCCCCTCAATCCCACTTAAACCCACCCCTCAGCATCCCCAACCCACCACCATGCTTAGCCCTCTCACCCCCAACCCACTGCAGCCTTAAAATCTACCCATCCCCCACCACGGCCCCAAACCGCAGCGACTTTAATCCCCTGCCCAACTCCCGAAGAAGGTCCCAACCCACCACAGCCTTTACCCCCCCGTCCCTCACACGGCCCAAGCCTGTTGCCAGCCTTAACCCCCCACCGCCTCCTTGCAGTCAGGGTTGAACCACCCCCATCCTGCCCCACCCCGCTGCAACCTTAAGCCGCCTCCACCTCCCCACAGCCAAGCTTTAACCCCTCATTTCCACCCACAGCCCCAACCCACCACAGCATTTAACCATCCCCACAGCCCCAACCCAGCACAGCCTTTAACCCCCTTGCCTCCCCCCCAGCAGGCTTTAACCCCCACTGCTGCAGCTCCAACCCACTGCAGCCTTAGCTCCCCACAACCCAGGATTCACTTACTTTTCAAAAGGAGTGCCACCTGCTCCTGCTGCTTTGCTGGTTGCTATGTTCCCTTCCACACAGCTCCCCCACATACAGCATAGCATGGTCAGCTCCCTGACCTGCCACGCTGAAAGAGCAGGGGTCAAGTTAATATGTTTAATGGGCAGCGCTGGCTGTTAAATCAATTTAAATTGGGTCCTGCTCTTTCATTGGCAGGCAGGGAGCCAGAGAGGCAGTGGCAGGAGCTGCCAATGGCTGCTTAAAGAGCCACGTATGGTTCAAAGCTGCCCAGCCACCTTTTAAAAATGGAGGTATCAGGGGAAAAAAGGTGGCAGAACACAGTTCCACTGCTTTCTGCTGAGAAAAAAAAGCCCTGATTTCACTATAGATGCAACCCCCCTTATAGTTTCATGGGGCTCTCTAAAATTCTTTGCAACAACCTTAAAATAAGAGCATTACAATATAAACAAACTTTCTGTAGAAACCAAAACTGAACCAGAACTTAAACTGTGTAACATGCTATGGGTTTTAAGATAAATTTAGCACTTTATCTGATTTATTTTAAAAATCTGTTTATAGAAGTGGGTGCAGCCACCTAATGTGACATAGAGATAACAAATTTAAGTGTGGACCCTGCTTTATGGTGAAGTTGTAAACTTCTTATAGTGCAGCAATGGAAATATGGGGCTGTCTACTCGTTCCACTGATGCCTATGACAGGGACATCCAATGTACTACAAAGACCACAAGTGAAAACAGTGTGGCACTAGCCGCAGGGCAGGGGTCAGCAACCCCTGGCACTTGTGCCAATAGTGGCATGCAAGTGATTTTCATTGGCATGTGAGGTGGGAGCTCAGCCCTGCCTCTCCTCCCCCATGCAGCTGACAGTTTGTGCAAAGCCTTGCCACTTGTAGATTAACAAAAGACCAGGTAATTCTACCAACAATCACCTAAATGGTAAAGCTCTGCAGGTAATTTGCTTATTAATGAAGCTGTTATAAGCAGGACAATTAGTGACTTTAAAAGTATCACTGGCACTCAGAACATACACTGAGGTCAAAAGGTCAAATTTCAGCACTCTGCCTCAGAAAGGTTGCTGACCCCTGCCACAGGGTTTTATTTCATTTGCAAAGAATTTTATAACCATTTTTAACTATACAGAACAGGCTCATACCAACTCCTGCAATGACAGGTGACTAGAAAAAAGACAGCTTGCCTGAACCCACTACCATGAAACCTACGGCTAATAAGCTTTTTTTGTCATCTTGCAGTTACAGGGAAGGAAAAACTGTCTTTGGGGGCAGTAACCGTAATTTAGATACCACTGTGCTAGAAACAAAAGCACAGCTATTAAAACTGAAAAACCATCTAAAAAGATTGGCAATATTTCGCTATTAATTTTTAACTAGAAAAAAGAAGGTATTTTCCATTTCATGTATTCTCTCCTTGCCAAACTGAGGGATTCTTATATTAAAACAAAGCGAAGGAAACAAGTGCTTGTTATGGTAATAAAAGTTGTAACATACAGCTGACACAGAGAAGATAACCCAATTATTACACAACTATGTACAGATTTCCCATACTATTAAGGTTAAACACTTCTCTTTGCCATTTTAAAAGATATGGTATTTAGGCTTATAATTAACAGACAAAACAGAACATGAAAATGAAAGTCACAAGGACTTTATAAATGAAGTAACTACTAACAGACTAAAAGGAGAACCAACAGCACCATCTACAGGATACTGTAGCATTGTTACATACACAGACGTACAGGACAAATAACGATCATCTTTTAGGTTTTGTATTTTAGACTGAGTGTTTTTTCAGTTGGAATTTAAAAAACTACAATATCAACAGTAAAATCACATCTTAAAAAAGATTGATGCAAAACCTCTATTATACTTTGGATGACATACTTACAATAGTACTTCAGCACCAAAAGTGGGCAGTAATGCTGATAGATGTATGTACAATTGAATGAAATGTCGAAGTCTTAAAATGTTTAGTTGTTTATAATGAAATCTATACAAAATGGTTAAAAACTTTTCTATATACATTTTTTTTAAAAAGGAAAAGTATTGTCTTCATTACCAGAATGTATTAAAACTGTCTCCTGTCTTCTCATCTGCGCCCAAATCTCTCTGTGTGGCTTGTAATGATCATAAAAACCAAACATATTGCTTGAACAAGTAATAAGGCCGAGGATTACCTCTGAAATATACAACTTATCAATTTAAGCCTTTAAACTCCCAAAATGGTAAGTTTAAAAACAACACGTAAGAGTAAAATACAGCTTTCCCCCCCAAAAAGTCTCAGCTTGCATCTGAATACAACAGGCTAAAGTTATGAGATCAACTAAATGTTCCCTAACTCTGAAAATTTGTTTTAAGCCAGAAAACACATATACCATCCCACAGCATCTGTCTCTAACAGGAACTAGTTAAGCAACATGCCCTGGTTTTAAATCATTGCATTTATATAAACAGAAATTAATTAGACTAAAGTGGCATTTCATGTGCTTGTGGAACCAAAGGAAATGTTTTGCAAATTAGAATATTTCTCGCAACATAAGAAAACAAACCCACCAAACCATGTCACCTGTTAGTGATTTTGCTTATTTCCAAACACTCACCAACAAGCAATTTAAAAATAAACTATATTTGGGCTTTTTAAAAATCTGAACATTAATCAAGTTCAAGTGTAAGAAAGCTAACCAGTTCAGAAATTCCTAGGGCATTTCCAGCAAACTCAGACACACTTTTTTCTTTCACATGCTATTAAAAATACAAATATTTACTAAACATTCTCTCTGTGATGGTGTTTTGCTCAATAGCTACAAAAAGAAAGACACAGTAAAGTAAAAGGTCCCTTTTTACTGACAACTTTCAGTATCTGGTCAAGAGTTTCATAGCATGAACTTCTACTCAATCTTTTCTTTCACTGTAGACTTGCCTTTTTTTTAAAGAGACATACATTCCATTGTCACAGGTTTACCATATCTCAGTAAGTACATCTTTTTAGAAACAATTTTACGATGTGGTTTCTGCAATACTGTCTTGTTAAAACACACTGATGCTTCAAGGGTCCAATGAACAACTCTAATAGGCAAAGTGCTCTAACACATCACAAATCCAAGGGTATCTTGGATATGCAATTTCCAAGATAAATTTAAAGTGCACTCCAATGTCCCAATGCATTAGGATTGTTCAGCTGAACTTTGAGAGGGGCTCGGTTCAGTGCCTTCCTCAGTACTGCTGTCCACATCTTGTTCCATTGCTGTCTCCTCATCATCAAGACGTTGACTAGTAAAGTTATTGAGCTCCAGGAGACCACTGGGTTCCACTACCACATTGGAGCTGGAGTGACAAGGGATGGAGTATTGAGGGATAGTCTAAAGAAAAGAAAAAATTAAGTTTTAATACGCAGTTTTGAGTCAAGGATTTGTATGATTAAATGAAAGAGAAGAATCCCTATTAAGAAAGCTGTAAGGCTCCCAGAAACACTTGGCTGGGATGTAAAAGATCTGGTTCAACTGACAACTCTGCTAAACATCCTGTGTAACCTTTGAAAAGTCACTTAATATCTTTGCTACCTGTCCCTTCTGCAAAATAGGGATAACACACTAGCACCCTTTGCATGTTTTGTCTACTTAGACTAGTATTTTGGATTTGAGACTTCCATGGCTGTTGTATGTACAACACACTGCACAATGGGTACCTGAAATTAGTTGGACTAATACAAAGGAAGAATAATAGATTTAGACTGGTAAAAGTACTGCATTGACAAACGAAAACAATATATGACTAAATTGTTCTTTGTTTCTAAATTTCTTGATTGTATGGAAAATACAGCTACATTTTAATTAAAATTGATAATCAAGTATTTTGATTTTGAAATGGCTCACATATAACTAAATGCTATATTTTATATATATATAAAAGATATACAGATACAATACAGCAAAATAATCAATCTCAGTCCTCACTTCAGGAGATACAAAATCCTGAGTATTCTTAGAAAAACTACTTAGTTATGCAGAAAATATTGCACAAAATTCAAAACATTTGTAACGTTTGATAAATCAATCAAAGTTAAAGTATTTGTTTACATCACAATTACACATTTTCCACCAAAACAGCTATTTATAATGAAGGCGCTAATTCAAACACTACCTAAAAACACAATGGCACTCTGTCCACTCCTCTGTAATGATTCAGTCATAAGAGGACTGGAAGGGACCTCTTGTGGTCATACATTCTAGTCCCTTGCACTCCTGGCAGGACTAGGTATTATCCCCAAGAGGTGTTTGTCTAACCTATTCTTAAAATCTCCAGTGATGGAGATTCCACAATTTCCTTAAGCAATTTCATACAGTGCTGAACTGCTTTGACAGATAAGAAGTTTTTCCTAATGTCCAACGTAAATTGTTCTTGCCACTATTTAAGCCCATTGCTTCTGGTCTTATCATCAGAGGTTAAGGAGAACAATTATTCCCTCCCTCCTTGTGGCAACCTTTTAATGTACTTGTACTCATGTGTATTCAGGATGCTGCGAGATTTCAGATTTCAATGCTTTGATCATTTGCACTATGGAATACAGAAATATATTATGAAGTGTCAAAATAAAACTAAATTCAAATAAATGACCATTTTCACATGTGTTCACTCAGGTGCCGTTTCATTAAAACAATCATCTATTTAAAAATGTAGGTAGTCCTGCTGATGTCATATTATTAAGACTTACTCAAGTGCATGAAGTTAATAATGTACTTAAGTGTTTGATAAATTAGGTCAGTATTTATTAATTTGCAAAAGATCTACCAGTCAGTTTGAATTAGTGAGATTCTACTATATCTCCTTTATACCAAAGAGAGTTCTACACTAATGTTAGACTCTGTTAAAAGACATGGCACAGATTATACCTCCATGTAACAGCAAAAGTTGCATGGTCAGGCATTTCGGTTAGACGGTGATTTGGAATATCTTGTAAATTTGGTTTCTTTCTTTAATGGAAAAGCAATGCAGAGCACTTAAAATGCTCAGGAGACAGACAGTAGGAATGTGTGAGACATAGTATTTAACTTATTGCCTAAACACTTTTATATTCTTAAATCACATCCTGTTTTGGACTAGAAGAGTACCAAAGAAAGAAAGAGAAAATACATGAACATTGTTAAGTTGCTATTGAGGCTATAGAGATATATAAACTTAGAAATATCTGCTTTATTTTTTACCTTTATTTGCTGTGTTCTTCTCTTACCTGGATAATAATTTCAGATGAAATCTCTTCAGCTCTCTTTTGGGATACATCCTGAATGTGTATAAACTGGTTTGTTGAAGGCACTCCTTGTGCATCCATTTTCCTCTCTGTTAAAGCAGGATCAGCAGCAGGAGGACTTGAAAAGGACTCTTTGCATTTCAGTTGCTGGGAGATGGAAGTTGCCGTTATCCCTACTGCAGTCACGTTTGGCACCTGGGTACAAGGTGACGATTCTGCTTCACTAGCACGTTTACTAGTGGACATGACCTTGTTTGGGGAATCCACTATCATTTGTTCTATGTTTGTGTCAATCTGAGCTTCCATCATAGACATTTTCAAAATGTCTGCTACTGCTGTCTTCACAGATGCCTGCATGGGAAATAGGCTTGTAACTGGCAATGCCAGTTTGGACACAGAATTGCCACCTGCTACCTTTGAAACAGTAGGAGGCTGTTGCCCCTCAAAAGTTATCTTTGTAACAGTGGATCCTTGAGTTATAATTGGCTGCTGCACCTGAAAATCAAATTTTTGTTGCGCATGTTACAGGTTTTTTTTTTTTTTTATTTAAACCTAATCAATATTTATCTGGACAATACGGCACAAACAACAAACTTGCTATTAGGAAGACAGTTGAAGCTCAGAGTTTTAACAAAGGAATCAGCAGTGATAGAACATTTAACTGAAGCCTGGGGAAGGTAGCTTTTGGACTGTTAAAGATAAGGTTTCTAGCAGAATATCACAGCAGCCTCATTTTCCTTTGGGATTTACACCCCCACATGATGTATACTAATCCCTTCTTATTATTTTATATATGCTTCAAAGGGCTGGGGAGTAGTGGGTCTTTGCAGTTAGTTAAAATATATATGTAGTATTTCATTTTCCTCAGTCTTCACATCTTTCCCTCCCAAGGAAAGTGAAATTGCTCCTCTAGGTAAAATTATTTAACTGAAGGGTGATGGTGATGTAAACTACAAAGGAAGATGTACAATGGAGATCCTTGGGAGACTGCAGTGAATTCATCTTTATTTCCACAGAAATTTTTCCTAAAAGTTATGGAATTGGAAATCAATAATATGTTATACCCAAAAAAACAAAAGAAATTAGGGGCAAATTCCATGCACTCTTGGTTGCAGAAATTCACAAAAAAAAAAAATCTGTCCAACAAAACTGATTTGTGAGCTCTACAGATTTTTTTCCCTATATTATAACATGTGCTTCTCTTTCCTAGTGTCAACCTTCTGATGGGGAAATTAATACCAGCATAATGAGGAGTTCTCTCTTGCCAGGAGAAAACACGGCTACAGCAACTGGGTTGGTGTTTGGATTTTCCTTGAACAGCGACGTTTTATTTTGCATGCTATCAATATTCCGTTACCTGGCTTGCTGGCTGTTTCTCTGAAGAGGCAGGTAGCTGCATTTGACTCTGGGGGGGTTGGGGTTGCACGTAGATTTTTTGTGCCGTTGGTGCCTGTTGCAGTTTGGGCAGCTGTTGCGTGGTTTTTACTGCAAGCACCTGAACTACAGTTTGCTGTGGCTGTGCCACTAAGGTAGGGAGTTGCCTTTCTTTGGCCATCACGTGGTGTGGGGTATGCTGCGCATCTGGTTTGGTCTGTGCTTGCTCCTGCTGAAGTGGAGTTAGCTTTTGATGCCGGATAGACAGCTGGGGCATTTGTGGGAGCTTGTGCTGGATGGAATCAGCCTGCAGGTGGATTGTCTGCTTTTGTTTAGTCTGGAAGCACTGCAGAGTTTTCACTTGCAGTTGAGTCTGTTCCAGCTGTGGTTGATTCAGTTTCTGCTGTTTTTGTGCCTGCGACTGCGTCAGGGCAGATCTGTAAAACAGACCAGTCTGAGGATCTAGGGTATCCATCTCTTCTACTTCTCCTTCTTCAGTTCCAAGTTGTTCACTGTGTTTGGTAAATGCAGTGTGGCTGCTTAAAGCCTTAATAAAAAAAGAAAGTTACAAATGAAAAAGTAATGAGAAATCATTTAATTTACTTCAGAATACACACATTTAGTGACATACATAATATTTCAATTGGACTGTTTTAAAAGCAGAATACAATCACAGGATTTCAGGTACCCAACTTGCATATAAAAGCAGAAATACTCTAATCTGCAGAGTTCCCAAAGACCATTGCACCAAGGGCCCACTTCCATACCATAACAAGCTAGGCCCTGTTGTGTCAACCACTACCTGCCTTTTAGTTGCAGCTGGTCTTCCCCTCAATGGAACTTAGGGTGCTCTTACACTTGAAGATTAAGATTCAGATCACCTCAAATGCCATTATGGCTGAATGAGAAAAAGAAAGATTGGCTGGTACAACAGAGACCTTACGTTGGTGAACTGATAAGTTCTTGTTAAGCTAGGAATCAAAACATATTGATTCCTGTTTCCTAACACATTGGCTACTTCTACACTAGAGAGTTTTGTAGACAAAACTGGAGTTTTGTGAATAAAACTTGTGGAGCATCTACACACAAAATGTGTTTTGTTGACAAACTGTTGACAAAAAAGGTGTGTAGACGTTCCAGGGGGCCCTTCTGTCAACAGAGCAGATCAAAACATCCATCTGCTTTTATGAATAGACATGATCTGTCCACAGAAGTTTTGTTTGAACATCTCTTCTGACCGTAACTTCTGTAGACAGATGCTTCTAATGTTGACATAACCATTGTCTCTTCTGATACTTTTTGCTTACTTTTTATATACAATTTTTCACATCTGGAACTTGCCCAGTTTCCCAAGCATAATCTTTTCCTTTTTTTCCCCAGACCCAGTTCTTCCTGCATTGATTTCCTCATCAGTGCCATGTCTATACCTTTACACACACCAAAACTACTGTCCTGCAGATCACATTTGAGATGAACTAAGTTAATTGAGGACAAGAACACCATCTTATTACATGTTTCGTACACCACAATGTATATCAACCACTCTAAATAATAATTAAGTAGCCACATTCAGCCAAAATTTACCTTTACAGATGTTCAATGTAGAGGGCTTTACAGATCTAAAGAATGATTGGTGTACCTTTATCCAAGGGACCTCACAAACTTAAGAGTAGCTTTATTTTTGTTAATGCTGACAGACAGCAGAAATGCTAATTCTTAAATTAGATACTAAAACCGAATTATTTAAACAAGAACCACAGACTTCTTCCTTTGCTTTTTACTGAGATGTCCTTCATTGCTGTCAAATGGACCCCATAGAAATGGGAAGAGCTCAAGTAGGCAGCATATTCTTTTCAAAATGGACAAAAGCAAACGATTTCTCCACTCTGTTCTCTGACAGACAACATATTATCTTACTGCACCAACTTCTGTGGGTGAAAGATACAAGCTTTCAAAAGGAAAGATACAACCTCTTCTCTCTTTCCCCATATTGCAGGACCAACACAGCTACAGCAACATCACAATCAACTATAGAAGATATTTGGTCTTTTTTTTTCAAGACCCACACTCAAGGAACAGCAATTCACAGTGGGCCAAATTCTATCCCCATGACTGAGTTACAACTGACACCAATCAACAAGACATACGGTCAAATCAAAAGCTGGTCCTACATGATTCACACAGCCTACTTATGCTTACAGACTGTTTGGAAAAGAAAAGGGTACAACCTGCTGCATGATATGGGTAATTGCGCCTGTTGAAGATGCAGGGATAGATTTCACCACAACAGATGTCTGCGTTGCTGTCTGCGACTGAGCCACATGCTGCAGTAGAGTCCTCTGGGGTTGTGATGACTGCTGGTGGGGCTGTGACCGATGACTGACTGAAAATAAAAAGGTCATTGGTACTTCCCTAGAACTAACCATACTAGCTGCTGCTATCTACTTTGTTGTTTTACCTTCAAGTGGAAGCAAATATGGATGAAATAAAGACCCGAGTATGAAATATGTCCTTTACTGTATGCTAGCTTCAATCTTAAGAAGTGTAGCTCTACTCTGAGAATCGTCTTAAATATGGCATCACAAAATCTGGTGTTTGTCTCACTAGTTTTTGAGCAAGTGTGTGCTACATTTAAAAATGTCCCTCATGCCCACCCCCGCAAAATGTGAGTTCCATGAACTGAATTTGTGCTCAGAATCTCAAGCTGGATTTCTTTCATGCATCACCAGTCTGAACCATTCTGGAATCCCAATTAAGTTGTTACATTTTTGCGCTCTGCTGACACCATGTGGTTGCACAGCCATAACTGAAAATGCCAAGATTGATTACAGACAACTACTGATCATATGTGAGATGACAGAATTTGGGGCTTTCAAACTCTACTAACTCTGGACATTTTAATGTGATTACAAAATGTTTACTTGAAGAAGTCGAGCATATTTGCTCAGAAGTCAATGAGAAAAATATCAACCCATCATGCTGTTTCCAGAGTCACTTATCAGACGAGAACTACATCAACTTTGGAGCTATAGTTTTGGCTCCATGACTAGCCAGATGGGTGGGCACAGTGAAGTAGCCCTAAATTCAGATGATTTATTCTATTATCTAACAAGGCAATCAAAAGCATAAAACAGCTTCAATGGAGAACCCAAATTAGCTTATATCAACTCATAGCATTGTGTAGATATTGGCTTTAATAACTTATTCCTAAATGTGTCATGTATTAAGAAAATATGGTTATGGTACTGGATGGCTCAGAGGAATACGATTATATCCAGATGTAACTTATGACTACAAGTCCATATTTGGAGTTAGAAGGGATGCTAAAGTCTGGACGAAGATGAAAACAACCTGCCATTCCTCGGAGATGGGTAAGGTTAGCAGTGCCTTGCATGCTGTACTGACTATTACTGGCTATCCCCAACAGCTTCTACAGAATTTAAAAATAAAGTTTCTAACCTATATGGTTGTGTAGAAATTCTTCCGAATGTGAACCAATACAGAGCTGTCTTCCTGAGTCTGCAGACAGAGAAAAAATAATACTAAAAGGTGTAAACTACTGCATTCGAGTCAATGGGTGTTAATGCAGAAGCCCAGCCCAATAATTATTTAAATTTATGAAATGTGCCTAAACCTTTGCTCTAGATGCCTGTATAATTCACAACATTTAAATGTCCATATAGTACATTATTTCACTGCTAATCATTTTAGCAGAAAATCCACCTATTATATTGTTAAGTGCATAATACTTTGTTTTATATACACATTCATTGACTGCTCATTAAACTCAGGTGGGAAGCAAATGGTGAAGTAACTGTAGGCTGTTACAAAGGCTGCTGCTTTCCAACCCAGGGTTGGTTGCATTTAATTGGTGGGAAAAGCGAATGACCCTACCATGCGCATTTCCTGTAATCCTGCAAACCACCTTGTTTAAACCCACCCACTCACAAACCAAAAACTAGTTTTCCATTAATGATTATTATAAATGCCGGGAAGCTTTCACTATTGTTGTCTGTTATCTTTGATTTATTGATTAAGAGGATTTAAAATACAGAAATACTGAATAAGCATTTTTAGACGTACTGATTTTATATATACAGTTTAACATGACTCTTCCAGTAGATCTTGGAGAAATCTAAATTGGGAGACCTGAATACAAGGGACACTGCACAGTGTATGTGATGTCAAGGGATATGACTGAACTTCAAGTAACTGGTGATCAGTTTAATAATGTTATCATATGTGCTTGTTACTAAATAGCTATACTTCTTGTTATTCAAATTACATTTTAATATTAAGTCAATGCTTTCCCACCAGGGATCCATTGGAGTTAGACACTCACACTCAGAATTGAAGCCAGATACAGTAAGAAGTGTGTGCATACACACGTACATATAAAGTCACAACTAACTTAAATCTGATACAAGGGGATGTCATGAATGAATGCGGGGAAAGGGTTAACTCTTACAGAGACAACTCTCAGCAGGGGGTGATCAGGTAAACCAAAGGGAGAGAGACTTTTTTGAACTGAGAACAACTGCAGTTCAAGGAGTCTTTTGTCTGTGTGGCTGATGCAGGAGGGACAAAGATGATTACTCCTATGCAGTCAGATGGAATCCAGTAAATATCCTGGCCATCTCAAAATCAGCCATAGACATCTAAGTAGAAGGGAAATGTGTAGTCGGATGTAATCAGGTTGTGGTTATTTTGAACGTAGTGTGGATTCTCTCTCTTCAGTGGCTTTGGTTAATGATTTCTTCCCTTGTAATCTGTATTTTTAAGCTGTATCCCAGGGAAGAAATTCTCTGTGCTGTAACCAGTATGATTTATTTTCTCTTATTTTGTGAGTAAATTACCTTTTTTAGCAAATGTTTCAATTCCTGTCCTAGAGAAGTATCTGTGTATGTCTTAAGCTGAAAGGCTAGCTATCAAATTACAGCTCTTTGTTCCCAAGCTCTCTCTTAGAGGAGGGACAGAAGCTGGGATTTATTCCACAGAGAGACATTCCCAAGTGTGTTTTCCTGGGTTGAAGGTTTTTTTTTTTTTTTGGTTCTACTTTGGTGGTGGCAGCACTCTCCAGGGTCAGGGATATTGGTGAGATTTTTAAAGTAAAGCCTTTAATTGGTAAGGTGTTAAGTGCAGAATGGGGAACAGCCCTGACGGGATAAAAGGGAAAGAAGGGAGTGTCAAATGAAAAATGAAAATACCAGATTAGACTTTAATGCACACAAAAACCACTTAAATCAAATTTTAAATATATTTTAATATAAACAAGCTTTTCAAACAGATACTTTTACCACACTGTCTTTTTTCAATTAAAGGAAAAGAACACCTATTTGGAAAATATAAAATGCAAGCATGTATTAATTCAAGGGCTGAATTTACGAAGTTAAATCTGTTAACCTCTTCACACTGAAGTTATTAAATGGTGCAAATGTCTAGGGGCAGACAAGAATGTTCCCCTTTGTGTGAGATGTAGTATAATGAGATGTACAGAGAACACCACGGGAGGACTGAGGTAGCATAAGAACTAAAGGTGTTTAAACAAGAGCAGATCAGTTAATGTTACTGAGAGCTGAATCCTAACAGTAAGTGTGATGTACTAGTTTGAAACATATATTTGGGACTGTAAAACAGATATAAAAAAGTTTATCAGCCCAAACACAAAATATACTTGTCCATTAGATTATGAGGATTGCAATAACAACAGAAAATGCCCACCTGGCCAAGAAAGGCTACTCACTCAGTCCTGTTGCATAAACTGAATTCTACAAAGTGGGGTGAACTATTCTGCAAGTACTCTTTTACCCTTTCATAACACACACATCACATAATGAACCCTGAACTTCATTTTTACTTTTCCTCCCATGCGTTTTCCCCAAGCGAGCACTTTCCCCTTTCACCACCAGATCAGAGCATGTTTCAAAATGATCTAACCTGAAACAATGACCTTTTGCTTCATTTGACACCAGAAACAGATAGATACACATTCTTTGGTTTACCACAGAAAAGTAGAAGCAGAATGAATGAATTTCCCTCTACAGGAGGGGTATCAAACTCCCAGCCTGCAGGCCACCCCCAGTAAGAACAATAGCACAATCACTCTGCTTCCCCATGACCTCCACTACCAAGGGAGTATGGGGGATCTGCCTGCTGCTGCTGTATGGTACCAGCTCCCTTCCCCCCAGAAATCCCTGAGGGTGGAGAGGGACAAAGGAGAGGAAAGATCCTTTGGTTTCCTGGTACTCCCAGGCCACATTGTATAATTGTTCTGGCTGGGGATGGACCATGGACCAGGAGTTTGAGACCCCTGCTCTATAAAAATATGAGGAAAGGAAGTAAGAAAATATTGACCTCTCCCCACACCAGGTAACAACAAAAACAACAAGAAAGCTTTCCACTGAAAACTGCCACCCTAGTTCCAGTATTCACAGTATAGTTTGGTAGCCACTTACCAGTTGTAATATATTCAGCAACTAATTCGGACTCTACCACAGCAATAGAAGGGCTTTCTGGAGAATGCCTCTTCTCCTGGGTCATCTGAATAGGAACTGCCATTTGGCTCAGGTCAATGGTAGGTTGTCTTGGTTTTGATTCTAACTTCTCCTTCACTGCTTAAAGATACGTGGGGAAGAGTGCACCTTTTAGTAAAACAGACTCCAATTGAAATTAAATACATTAAAAGATTAAAATCAATTTGCTATAAATGCAGAAACTGTCCCAAGAACATGGGACACAAAGACAGACTGTACACTCATCCCTCACTATACGAGCACAATTGGTTCCTAACATTTTGCTCATAGGCAAAAACTCTTAAGAGGGATTCTAAATTCCTGTTAAAATACTTGTAAAAGACTCTGATTGGTTGCAAGGGCTCAGAGTGGCAGCAGGTGGCACTGTTTTTGAAAAGTAAGTCAACCTGGGGTTGGGAGAGGGTTAAAGGCTGGGGACAGTTTGGGGCCATGAGCGGGAAGAAGGATGATTTAAAACCTCTAGGTGGCTCAGGTGGAAGTGGTAGCGGCTTGCTCCTCTCCTGGCTGCACCAGAGGTACCGAGGGGTGGTGGGTGCGGGGTGTATGTGCAGGGGGCCAGGGGGTTTGGAACGGAACAGGATGGGGTGGGTGTTGGGAGTGGGCGGGGTGGGTGTTGTGTGGCGAGCGGTGGGAATGTTGGGACTGGGCGGGGTGGGCTACAGGTCTTCCCACCCCCTGGCCAGGGTACCCCGCGGCTGGCTCGGCTCCAGGCACAGGGCTGTGGGTCTCCGCACGTCCCAGCCAGGGACTCCGTGGCTGGAATGTAGCCACTGGCCCCTCTCTCCGCCGCCACTTCCCCCCATCCCTGCACCAGGGACCCTGCGGCTTGAGCGGAGACAGCCACGGGGCTGCCAATCTCTCTGCTCCAGCCCCCTGCTGGGGACCCTGCAAGGGCTGTCGTGCTCGCCACCTCCCTCTCCCCCAACCACTGACCCCGCAGCTGGAGCACAACCAGCCACAGGGCTGCTGGTCTCTCCGCCCCCTGCTGGGGATACAGTGGCTGGAATGCAGCCAGCTGAGGGGGCTGCGGGACTCACTGCCCCCCTCCCTCCCCCACCACCACTGGGGTCCCTGCAGGGCTGCCAGACTCACCTCCCTCTCCCCACCAGGGACCCAGCCACTGGAGCAGAGCCAGCCACAGGGCTGCCGGTCTCTCCGCCCCCCACCGGGAACCCAGTGGCTCGAGTAGAGCCAGCCACAGGGCTGCTATTCTCACAAACCCAGCCAGCAGCTGCCTCATATTAGTGGGGGAAGTTCACTCATCTAGTGAACATTGGTAGGTATGTGTCTCCTTTGTTTTAATGAGTACCCATAAGTCAAGCGCTCGTTAAACGAGGGATGAGTGTACTTCCAAACTGAACATTTGCAAGAGCAAAACCACAGAAATTTCATCTTCAGAAATGCAAAAAATAGTATTTTAACAAACAATGCAATTTACTAACATGATTCAAAGTAATCCCAAAATCACACACACCTGTTGTCTGCTGGAGTTCCAGAAGCGCTTTTATTGTAGAAGTAGCTGATTGTGATTCATTGGATACATCTTGATAAATTATTGTAGGACTGGTGTCTACAGCAATTTCATGTTCTGACCAATCCTGACTTCTAGATGCAATCACGTGAACAACTGGCTGTGAATCTGTTACACAAAATTAGATAAATCAAACCAACCATATGCAACATTTTTATTCAGCATTCATTACAGGTGGATCTAGTAGAAACACCCATTGTTACGGTGGACTAATACTTTCCACTGTAAAATATTTTCAGTTTCTTATAAAACTTTAACATACTTTAATCATTCAATCTGAAGTTTTTCCATGTGTCTGCCTCAAGCTGACTTTTTTTTGAATATTTCAACTGTTCATATATTCAATGTATTTAGTATTCAAATACTGAACAAAACGAGCTTCAATTCCTCCAACTTTGATCACAATAAGTTCCTTGAAAATCCGGAGTTCTCAAGAAACACTATCTATGTGGAATCAGAGGTTTCTCACCTTGTGCAGTAACTGGAGTACCTTGGCCATGTGCTCCCCATAACCTCTTTAGGGTTTTCACTTCAGATGCCTATGTATCCTATGCCTTTGATCGGAGATTTGTGAAGCAGTGCCTGTTTGGCCTGTGTATGTGCCCCACACGTCCTGGTGCCCTGTGCTGAGGTTATATGGTGAACCACTCAATTACTTTTCCACCAACAAGGCCCACAAAGCAGATTCTGAAGTGGAGGAGGAGGGCAGACAGTGGAACTCCCACAGAGGGATCCATCTCAAAGAATTACAATTACTGCACAACACGAGTAACCTCTCCTTCTTTGAGTAGCATCCGTGGAGATGTTTGCCTTCAGGTGATCCCTAGGAAGTATTCCCTTTGGAGGTGGGAGGGGCAAAACAGAGTCCAATAACAGACAGAGACAAAACTGCATAGCTGACAGCAGAATCTGACCTTGCAGCAAGCACCACGGCATAACGATTACATAGATGAACAGAGAACTAACCTGCTGCTCTACCAAGATATACAATTGGTACAGCCATAAGTTAAGCTACAGATGCAGATGAGACATTCTACAGCAGCACTATCAGTATTGTTATCAGCTGAACATGAGTTCAACTGTAACAAGCTTAATACATCCAGAGATACACTTTGATAACTTGCTTTGAAATTACCAAACTCTTGTTTTTCTCTGCGATGGACACAAATAGTTCAGGAGATCTTCTAAAAGATTTGATCATATCTAGGTAAAAAGCTAATGCCCTCCTCTCCTAACAGTATGGCAGATGTCTTCTTGATTAATCCAAAGTGGTTTAGGGACAACACAAAATGAACGATTTAATACAGAATTCTAAGGATACCTTAGTTAAAAACTCTAACGAAAAAGACAGTTACCTGTTCTGTAACTGGTGTTCTTCGAGATGTGCTGCTCACATCCATTTCAAGTTGGGTGTGCGCAGGCACACGCCCAGTCGCCGGAAGCTTTTTGCCCTAGACAGTAGCCATAGGGTTGGTGCAGCGCTCTCTGGAATGGTGCTGATATGGCAACCAATATATGCAGCCCCCTCCACCACTCAGTTCCTTCTTGCCAGCTACTCCGACAGTGGGGAGGGCGAGAGGGTTTTGAAATGGACATGAGCAACACATCTCAAAGAACACAGTAAGAGAACAGGTAACTGTCTTTTCTTCTTCTAGTGATTGTTTATGTCCATTCCAAGTTGGGTGAATACAAGCCAATGCCTAAGAGGTGGGGTCAGAGCCCCAAACACACTGCAGGACAGCCCTGCCCACCACAGAATCTTCCCATGCATGCTGCGCCAAAACGTAATGTGCTGTAAACATATGAACTGAGGACCAGGTGACCGCCCCACAGATGTCCTGGACAAGCACCTGTGCCAAATATGCCACAAACAACACCTGCGCTCTTATGAAGTGTGCCCTAACTGGAGGGGGGAGGAACCCCTGAAAGTCTGTAACACTTCTTGATGCATGTCACTATCCAGAAGGAAATCCACTGGGAAGAGACCAGAAGGCCCTTTATCCTATCAGCAACTGCCACAAAGAGTTGCTGCGTTCTTCTAAAGAGCCTAGTTCTACCCATATAGAAGGCAAGCACCCTTCTAACATCCAAGACATGTAAACATTGCTCCTTCAGGGAGGCATGGGGCTTTCGGTAAAATACTGATAGGGAAATGTCTTGGTTAACATGAAACACGGAGACCACCTTCGGTGAAGACATGGGGGCAGTGGTGACCAAACTTGGGGCCTGATTCTTTCTAAACCTTTCTATTTTTGGGGGAGGGACCCGCCCTGGAACCCTTGGCGCTCTCTATGGTTACCAGCATCCACTATCAGGCAATGAGGTGGGAGGGTGCATGAACAAATGTTCATTGCCCTGGGATGGCACAAAGTACCATCGCTCATTCCTACAAGCCGTAGGAAGGGCAGAAGCAGTGGTCTGCCAAACCGTTTTTGCTGTAGTGACAATTGTTTTGATTATCGGCGAAGCCACCCTGGCGGGGCCTGCAGAGGACAAAATGTCTGTGACAGCATCCATTTCATCCCGGACCTCCTCTGCTTGCACCCCTAAATTTTGGGCCACTCTCCTCAGGAACTGTTGAAAAGCCCTGCCATCCTCCAATACCAGGTGAGGCTGATGAGCTCACCACCTCCTCATCCAGGGAGGAAGCAGATGATAGTCCTTGCGCCTCCATTTGGAGGAGAAGGGCAGTAGAGAACTGTTCAGGCACTTGGCCCCCCAATGATGGAAATGATGGGCAAATTGGGGGGCACTGTAGGCTGAGCTGGCATAGGCACTGGCTGGCCAGAAAACCCCGCCACAGGTGGCACAAATGGCGGTGTTACTGCTCCCCTGTACTTGAGCTGGTGCCAGTGCCTGGGCTAGCACCTGCCCTATCAACACCAGAGGTACAATTACAGATGGCGCTGGCACTGAAGGGGTCCAGTCTCTTTACGATGATGTCGATGATGATGCCTAGGTCGACACTGACAAAGCAGATACAGGCAACTCCATGTCTTAAAGCCTGGAGAGCCAGGCATTCCCCAGCACCGAGGGGGACGGAAAGCCCCATTTCAGCTATAAGTTAACACACTAAGGCTATGTCTACACTAGGAGCATCTGTCGACAGAAGTTGCTGTCGACAATGAAATCTCGACAGAACCTCTGTCAACAGATTGCACCTACACACAACTTGCTCTGTCGACTGAGAACTGCCAGACTGCACTGCCTTCTGGCCAGAAAGCGGAATGGCAGCTCTGCAAAGAGGGCTGCCTGGCAGCCGGAAGTCCTCTCTATTGACAGAAGTGTCTACGCTGCACTTCTGTCGACATTACTCTGTCCAGAGATTGTTATGCCATGAATTTTTGAGGGATAATACTATCGAGGAAAATGCAGAGTTCTGTTGAGACTTTGTCGCCAGAAAGCTTTAAGCGTGTAGATGCTCCTTGAGTTATGTTGACAAAATGAAGGCTCCTTCTGTTGAAAACCTCTGTAGTGTAGACCCAGCCTAAGACAAACTATCAAGTACTAAAACTATTTACACTTCTTCAAGAACTGTTTACACTATAATAGGCTACTAGCTAAAGAACTGAGAAGAGAGAGTAAGAATTCCAATGACCAGCAGTGTTGCAAGAAGGAACTGATTGGATTGGGAGAGTGTCAGGCAGTGAATATATTGGTCGCTGTATTGGCACCACTCCAGGGGGCACTGCACCAAGCCTATGGCTACTAACCAGGGCAAAAAGCTTCCCGCGCACACCCAAATTGGAATTGACATGAGCAATCAGTCAAAGCGGTAGTGATAATTTCTCCCTGATTAATAGCATAAGCAAAAACCTCTATATGCGTGTGTAAAAAGCGGTTATTGCCACTAAGGGCATCGTAATGGAGTTCAAAAAAAGACCCAATATTTGAAATTTCAACAGGTAATCCAGTATCATTGGGAAAAGAATGAAATCTGAACACTGTTACAAAGACAACATAGTATCCATTTCTGGAGGTAAGTTTTCCTATAGGGTTTTCTAAAATGTTGTTCCTTTGAGGAACAGACTCCTCCTATTACTGAGAACTATTGAGGAAGGATGCTAGGAGACTCAGAATCTGTGATCTGAGGTGCAAGTGTCAAAGCAGCATTCTTAGTCTGTAGGTGAGAAGTGATCAGAAGTTGCCACGGAGGGTGAGAGGCGAGTTTGATTAGACAGGGATACCAAACTTGTCTTAGCCAGACTGGTGTAATGAATATGACTTTGGCTTGATCTTGTCAAGAACTTTTAATAGTAATGGCATAGGCATCTACATATGAGATGAGAAAAGCATATTCTAGGAATTGGGGATCAAGACCACCTTTGAACCAACAAATGATGGATTTTCAATTGACCACTGGGAATCCCCAAGCTAAGAATACCTTGAGACAGACCTGACAGTTCCATACCCACTCATAATTTAGAAAGAAATTGCTGGTGAGGATGTCTGATACTCTAAAATCTGACAGGTCTGAAGCTATGGATTATTGGTTTTGCTATGCACCTATTTCAGAACTTTATTGCTTGGGCACAAAAAGATGTGGAAGGGTCTCTGTTCCTCTCTGGGGGTTGATATAAATTCATGCATGCAACTCTGTCACTATCTTCATCGACATCGATCTGTTCAGAGGTTAAAAAAAGTGTATGCAAACATTTTGGACTAGTCTCAATTCCAAATCACTGAGATGAAGAAGCTACTCTTTTACTAGCCATTTTCCCTGATCTTGTATGGTTTTAGATGTGCCCCCAACCCCCAAAAAAAGTTTCTCATGTTATCCCCCTCCAGGAGGGGGATTCTGGAAGGTCACATCTGCACAGATTTTCATCAGGTTCTTCCACCAGTTGAGTGACTGTAGAAACCATTTGGAAACAGACACCAATCTGTTTGGGCTGTGCTCTCCTGGTTTGTAAAACCATTTGCAGCCACAAGATGTAACCCGGCATGCCCAGTCTAGGAAGATGCAAGCTGAAATGCATCCCAGCACTTGAAGACAATTTTTACTATTACTCAACGGCTCTGAACAGCTCTGAATCCTTGAAACGAGATTAATGAATGTGAGGAAATCTGATGGAAAGGAAACACGCTGCCTGTTAGTGCGTCCAGGGAAGCTCCTATAATGTCTAGATGAATACTACCAACACTTCATGATACAATCTACCCATGATCAAACAAACATCCAAATAGAGGAAAACCACTATACCAAATGACATAGGCAAGTAGCAGCAAATTCCACAATTTTGGAAAATGCCTTTGGGGAAGAAGACAGGCTGAAAGTGAGCACCCAGTATTTGTAGCACTCTATGAGAAAGCAAAGAGCATTTTATGTGAAGGGTAAATAGCTACATATGAATCTTGCAGACTGATTGGTTCATGTTATCTCCTAATTCTAAGGCAAGAATCACTGTTGAAACAGTTATCATCCTGAATCTCTGCTGTTTTACATACTGGTTTAGAGACTTGAAATCTAAAACTGGTCTCCACTCTCCTTTCTTTCTGGGAATCAGAAGTACTTTGAACAGAATCTCCTTCCCCTTTGTTGTACAGGTACCGATTCTATTGCTACCACACAGAAATGTGGCAACCTCTTGCACCAGTAACTTATCATGAGAAAGGTCCCTGAAAAGGAGTGGAAGGAAAATTAGTGTGAGGGGTACATTTGAAACAAACAGTATAACCAGATGCCGTGGCTTCCAAAACCCATTTGTCCAATTTGTACCCTCCCATGCAGCTTAAAAATGGGAGCTGTGACATCCAAAAGGAGACAGAATGCTGCAACCATAATGACTTGTTGTGGATGGTTGAGACACTGAACTGAGACATCAAACCTGTTGCTTGGAGGCTGCAGGTGGCTGAAAAGATGTAGCTGTAGCCAAAGGAGGCTTCTTTTAGAGCATCTTGACTCAGATGCTCTACAGAACACTGAATACAAGGCTAGGAGTGCTCTCAGAACCATCTCAGATCTATTAATCACTTCTTATTTACATGCTTATAAAGACTTACGGATTGCAGCATGACTCTCGTATCCTCTGAAGTGCTGAGAGAAGTATCCATTGAGTCTGCAAAGAACTTGTGACCATAAAAAGGGAGGTCTTGATAGTGCTCTGAGTTTTTCTTGGAAAGTCTGACAACCGTAGCAAAGACTTTCTTCTTGTGACCAGTGCAGTGCACATATACTGGGCTGCTGTACCTGCAGATCCAAGGAGGCCTGGAGCAATGTCTTTGTCAGGAGAAAACCCTCCTGTACATCGCCTTAAATTGGTCATAAAATTTCTCTAGAAGATATTTAATAAAGGAATTAAATTTGTGGTAATTCTAATAGGCATAGGGGTCATGAGCACCTAATAGTTCACTACTCTGAAAAGTAGCTGAAATGTGAGATTTGTGACCAAAAAATCTGACCTCCAGTGGTCTTTGCTATATGGGATAGACTTTGAGCTGTGCTGTCTGCCATACTCATTAACAGCTTTGATTACCAGGGAATTCAGTATGAGTAAAAAAATTGCAGCTCTGATTGTCTGGCAGGGCAATAATATGTATAATCCACACTTCTGCATAGACGAAGTACAGTAGCTGGGGTTTGCCAGTTTTAGGAAGGTCCGTAAAAGCTTCTTTGACCGGAATAGAAGTCTTCACAGATACTGAGGTATGTAAGATATGAAGGAGTTTATGGTGGGACTCCAAAACCTCCAAAGGGTATACTAAGAGAGAGGTATCCATGTTAGTTTGTACTCCAACACAACAAAACAGCAGAAGCGCAGCGTTTAAAAGACTAACAAAATGATTTATTTGGCAATGAGCTTTCTTGTGACAGACCCTCTTCATCAGATCAATCTGATTTCCAATACAGACTGACATTTGTAAGTACAGGGTTGTGTCTACACTAGCTCCCAACTTCGAAGGGGGCATGGTAAGCTAATTAAGCTAATTCTCCCCAGCGGCAACTTCGAAGTGCTGGCTTGCATGTAGTTGCAGCTAACCTGTGGGTACTTTGAAGTGCCCGGGCTACTTCTAAGTCCGTTCACTTCTCAAAATTTTGAGAAGTAAAGTGAATTTGAAGTAGCTGGGTGCTTCAAAGTACCTGCGGATTAGCTGTGGCTATATGCAAGCCGGCACTTCAAAGTTGTCATGGGGGAGAATTAAACTTAATGAAGTGCTGCATATGCACTACAGCACTTCATTAATAATCTCCCAACACCCTACTTACCGTGCCCCCTTCTAAGTTGGGAGCTAGTGTAGAGACAGCCCAGAGGACCCAAAAAAAAAAAATTGCAACAAAAACTGACAAATCAAATAGGATTGAAGGGGGTCGGGGGGGTGGATGCTAATTGTCCTGTCTGAGATAATTACAAGCATCAAAGGAAGGGAAGCAGTCCTTGTAATGCAAGAAGTAACTGATGTCTCTTTTCATACCACGTGTTAATGTGTCAAATTTGAATATGAACTTCATTTCACAAATTTCTCTCTCTAATCTGTTTTTAAATTCTTTATGCTCTAGGACACAAATTCTCAGGTCTTTAACAGAATGGCCCACTCCACTGAAGTGGTCACTGACCAGCTTATGTTGGGGCTAGCACAGACTTCGCTTCTTTTACTAGGAAGCCTAACATGTCAAATGTTTTCCTTATCAGCTTTACATATCTTGACACCTGTCTCTGTGACTGATGTCTGATCAGCCAGTAGTCTAGGTAGGGGAACAGATGTACTCCCTACCTGCGTAAGGCGGCTGCCACTACTGACATATATTTCGTAAAGACTCTCGGGGCTGAGGAAAATCTGAATGGAAGGAACTGTGAACTGATAATGGTCCTTCCCTAGCACAAAACGGAGAAGCCTCCTGTGAGGTGGATAAATTGCTATATGGAAATATGCGTCTTGTACTTTGAGAGTGGCAAACCAGTCCCCTCGTTCCAGTATTGGGATAATTATGCCCAGGGATATCATACAAAACGTTTTTTTACAAATTTGCTCAGTTTTCACAGGTCCAAGATTGGCTGTACCCCCCTTTCACTTTCGGAATTAGGAAATAGCAGGAATAAAATCCCTGTCCCCGGAATTATTGGGGAACTTCCTCTATAGCCCCCTTTTTGGAAGAGGCTTCCTACCTCCTGTCTGAGAACTATCTCGTGAGAGGGATCCCTGAAGAGGGATGGGGAAGGGGGTTGTGACGGGGGGTAAGAAGAAAATTGGATGGCATATCCCTTTTCTACCATGCGGAGGACCCCCTGGTCTGATGGGGGGTAAGAAGAAAATTGGATGGCATATCCCTTTTCTACCATGCGGAGGACCCCCTGGTCTGAAGTTATGCTGCACCATGCATGGTAGAACAGGGATAGGTGGAATGAAAATAAGCACGGAGCTGGAACTGTGGGGGTGGCCGGTGTGTCGTTCCCGATTGCTCCAGCAAAATTGGTGTTTAGATCCCGGTGGGAGGTTTAGGGAGGCCCTGGCCCTGTGTCTGTCAACCCTGATGCCTCCTATTATGACGGCCCCTTCTCCTGTTCCCATCCCTTTGTTGTTGTGGGAACTGTCTGAACTGGGGCCTCGGGGTAAAATGCCTTCTCTGGGTCACTGGTGTGTATAGACCCAGTGAGCATAGAGTGGTCCATGAGTCCTTCTTGCTATAAAGTCTCTTGTCAGTTTTTTCTGAGAATAGGGAGGGGGCCCTCAAAAGGGAGGTCCTGAATGGACTGCTGCACCTCCTGTGAGAGTCCCAAGACCTGATGCCCTGCCCCGCTTCTCATGGCTATACATGAGGCCATGACCCTGGTGGCCACATCGGCTGCATCTAGGGCGGCCTGCAGTGCAGCTTCAGATATGAGTCTCTGCTTTGCTACCAGAGCCGTAAATTCCAATTTGGCATCTGGTGGGAGCAGTTCAGTGAAACTGTCCATGGAGCTGGCCATATTGTATGCATACCGGCTAACCATGGCCTGCTGGTTAGCAATTGTCAACTGTAAGCCACCTGCAGAGTAAACTTTCCTACTGTACAGGTCTAGTCTTTTGGCATCTTGGTTTTTGGGGAGGGCCCCCGAACCCCCTGCCTCTTCCTAATGTTCACAGCCTCCAACTGCACCGGTGCCGATGACTCCGCTTGCTCTCTCAGCGGGGCTCCCAGAGCAGTGGTCGGTGCTGATCTCGGCACCTGAGGGGTGCCAGGCACCCTGAACGGGAGTCCTGCATCCCGCTCCTGTGCCTCGCCCATGGGGTCCAGAAAGGCCACTGCAGTGCCCCTGGGGGAGGGGCCTTTGCCACTCTCCTTCAAAGGGGCCTTGGGAGTGGTGTCAGTGCCCGCTGTGTCGAGATGACCTCGTACTCCCGCTCTGAGCCGAACTGGAGTAAAATGAGTCCGACTCCGACGCGGACCCTGATGCTGATGACCAAGGTGATGCCGAGGGTCCCATAACTCCCGCCAGTTCCTGCGCACTCTGCACCACCTGCACGGCACTGAGGGAGGTGACCATTTGTTGGGGTCTCACTGACATCAGGAACCTTGCCAGCATCCCTAGAGCCTGACTAGGCGCCTGGAGTAGAGGCGATGAAGGCTCCCAGTGCAGCGTCTGTTGCAGCACCATAATTTGCAGGAGACCTTGCGCAGTGCTAAAGGCCTCTGGCATCGAGGGCAGCCTGGGAGACCACGGGCTCCCGCCCTGCACTGGAGTTGATGTCCGCACTTCATGACCCCGGTCACAATGCAATCTGGCGGACTCCCCCAAAGCTTGTCTTCGCCTTCTCCTCTCTTGGGATCGACCCCGGTCCCATCATCTCTTTTTACAAGGCACAGGGGACTGGCTCTTATGGTGCCGGGATGCACTAGGAGCTGAGAACTTTCTGATGGCACGGACGGTGCCGGAGCGCTCTGCACCGATGATGCGGCACTCTGAGCTCCCACCGGGGAAAGGTCCGGGTGCAAGGCTGATTACATTAAAAGAACTTTCAGCCGTCGAGCTCTATCTTTTAAAGTCCTGGGCTTGAAGGCCTTGCAAACAGAGCAGTGCTCCCAGAGGTGAGTCTCACTGAGGCAACTCAAACACGCCCTATGTGGGTCGTTTTTGGGCATACGTTTGCCACATTTTGAACAGTTTTTAAACCCCAGGGAGCCAGGCACCCCCTGGTGCTGAGGGGGTTAAAGACCCACCTTGGGTCACTAGGTATTAAGAGGAACTATTTACCTATGAAGATAACCATTTAAACTATTTACAACTAATTAAAACAACAAACGCTACCAGTGAACTCTCAACAGTGAGGGAGCTCCAGCAACCAACAGCGTGGTGAGAAGGAACTGAGCGGGGGGTAGAGCGGGCAGTGCATATATGGGCGGCCATACGGTGCCACACCAACCCTAGGGCTACCAGCTAGGGCAAAAAGGTTCCAGCAACTGGGCATGCATTCAGCGCACACTCAAACTGGAATACACACGAGCAATCACTCAAAGCAGAAACTGAGGTTAATCTCTGCTGACCAAGATCTTGATGCGGACATGGCAATAGTAGTACAACAGGAGGTCTACATACATAGGTTCCTCCACCACTGGCTATGAAGTTAGTCATAAAGCTCACTCCATTAACAAGAGTGCATATGGGTGCATGTGTGTAGTTTTTTTCAAAGCAAGAAGCAGAGGAACACCTATTCCAACCACTAAAACCACTAAAAGGTCACAGATAATATGCTAACTAGTTAGCTGCTGAGTACTAGAGAGAACAAGAATAGGTAAACACCACCTTATGTTGATTGTAGTTGGGAAGGAACTGAGGACAGTTTGCCTTTGCAGCCTCAGCTTGGAGAATAAACAAGTGTGGGACAAATGGTTGGGTCTACCACCAAAAATCTCCAATCTAAGGCACAGGATACAGGTGTCCCTGAAGTTAAAAACCCACAGCCATACTACTCAAAGAAGAACAAGTTTGAAAAAAAAAAGCAGTCAAGTAGCACTTTAAAGACTAGCAAAATGGTTTATTAGGTGAGCTTTCGTGGGACAGACCCACTTCTTCAGACCATAGCCAGGCCAGAACAGACTCAATATTTAAGGCACAGAGAACCAAAAACAGTAAGCAAGGAGGACAAATCAGAAAAAGATAATCAAGGTGAGCAAATCAGAGAGTGGAGGGGTGCGGGGGGGAAGGTCAAGAATTAGATTGAGCCAAGTATGCAGACTCCAGAAGGCCCTGGGTGACATGCGTGTTCTCTCCTACAGACAATGTCCCAACCTCATGAGGATCCTCTCCAACAGCCACAGTCTATATCCCAGGAACACCAGTCCTGGAATCTTTCCCTGCAACAAAGCCCGCTGCCAGCTTTGTCCACATATCTTCTCTGGAAATACCATCACTGGACCTAACCAGGTTACTCTCAGAATCACGGGCACTTTCTTATGCTCCTCTACTAACATCATATATGCCATCATGTGCCAACAATGCCCAGATGCTTTGTATATTGGACAGACTAACTCCCTTAGACAAAGGGTCAATGGGCACAAAACAGACATCAAAACACTCCAGATCCACAAACCAGTTAGTCAACATTTTAATGGAATGGGGCATTCTGTCAATGACCAAAAGGTATGTGTGTTACTGAAAAGGAATTATCGCACCATTTTGAAAAGAGAAACAGCCAAGCTGGCTTTTATATTCAAATTCGGCACATTAACACATGGTTTAAATCGTGATGGGAACTTTCTGAGTCACTATAGAGGCTCGTCTGCATACTTGGTTCAATCTAATTCTTGACCTTCCCCCCCACCCCTCCACTCTCTGATTTGCTCACCTTGATTATCTTTTTCTGATTTGTCCTCCTTGCTTACTGTTTTTGGTTCTCTGTGCCTTAAATATTGAGTCTGTTCTGGTCTGGCTATGGCCTGAAGAAGTGGGTCTGTCCCACGAAAGCTCACCTAATAAACCATTTTGCTAGTCTTTAAAGTGCTACTTGACTGCTTTTTGTTTTGATAGTGTATAGACTAGCACGGCTTCCTCTTTGTTACTATTCAAGTTTGAAAAAGTTACATTGAAGGGATAGTGGAGGAAGAGAGCTAAATATATGGGGGGAAAATAGGTATTTGCAGATAAAAACTGACCATTTTGCCTTTGTCTAAAGAACATGTTTAAAAATATTTGTATATATGGTCTCAATGTGCACACAAATCTAATGTTACAATGCATGCCACTGCCCAGGTTAGACAGGAATTAAAGGAAGTCCTAAATAACACGATTTTTTTAAAAAGTAAACTTCAAAGTGCTTTCAGAAGTTATACCAGAAAATCCTCACAAGCAGGTAATACCCTCATTTTTCAGATGGGAAAACTGAGGAAGGATTCACAAAAAGTCAGTATCTGGAAGCAGTTCTCAGGAGATTTGATCTCCAGTCAACCTAACCAGACCATACAGCCATGCATTTAAAAAAAACCCAAAAAACAAAACAAAAAAAACCCCTACAATAAAGAGATACAACAGATTAAATAAAAATAGCTTGTATTTTTTGAGGTAAGGAATAAAAACCTATTACTTAGCCAAGAAATTATATTTACCCTGGGAGCTCTGGGAGGACTCTGTAGAAGAGGAGCTGCTATCAGTGTAGCTCTGTGGTTCTTCTTTCACTTCTGGGAGAGAAGAGTTTCCTGCCTCTGTCACTCTGGATGCCTGCTGCAATGTTTCAGTTACCAACTGCCTGGTCTGCTCACTCACAACCGTAGCTTGAAATGTCACTGGCTTTGGTTTTATGAGAACCTAAGGGGGGGCGGGGGGGAATCAGGATTTACAGTAAGAGTACTCAAGAAAGTACCAAACCCACTAGCTGCACAGAGTTTTCTGATATGTAACTAAGGCAGCACATACAACCCCTACATAATTCATTTTTGTACACTACTCTCCACGCAGAAGCATGGCAGGTTCCTATATAACCAGTTAGCATCTGTGATTATTAAGAACTATAAAGATCATGTAACTTTGGGCCTGTTCTTAAGGGCACAAGCTACTGATTATTATGCTGCAAGGAACGAATCCAGGAAAGTACTTAATCATATGCTTAATAAGTAAGTGATTTATAAGATTGGGCACTAATTTATGTAGATATACAACAGGCTTCTCTAGTCCTGATCAATTCAGATACATTCAAAAGATTCTGAAAGCCTGTGTTCAACTACATCCTTCTTTCATTTATTGATACACGATTAAATTCTGTTTCGACTTCACACAGAATGCCCAAAATTCAATAGCACAGGGTGCAAGAGCTAATATACCAGACTTAACTCTGCATTCTAAAGTTTACGCCTAAAATTAGAGTATACGCTTAAAAGTTGAGAAGCCTAGTCACCATATTAAATGTCTATGCTCTACAGTTGCCAATCTATATTCAATGGCATGAGAACTAGAAGAGCAGGAGTCAGGATTAAGGTTCATTAAAAGAATGGAAGCTTGCAAGGACACTGCTTATTGATATTAAGCCACTGATTTTCTGAGTACTCAATTCACACACAAAAACAACAAATAAGTATAACACAATTTTATATACTGTGACAATACCCCCAATACACTCCTTCCTCGAACAGATTGTTTTGAACAGGTTCCGGCAGACAAAAAGATGATAAGAATTTTGGTATCAGAACAAATTAATAGTCTAACTATTCTCTTAACCTTTTGGTGCCAGAAGCTTCAAAGTCACTCCATGGGGGACACCTCACTCCGCTTTTTCCTACTCCCTCGAGTTGACAGATTATGGAGAGATTCCACCCATCTTTCACGGGCCCAAGCCCTGCTATGTATTTTATTTAGCCTTTAGCTCAAAACTGTATCCCTGAAGATAAGCTACTATCAGCCCCCTGAAGAATTAGGTATTCTTTTTCCAAAGATGTGTTATTTTTAGTTAACTTCATCATCCAATTCTATCATAAAACAGAACAAAGAATCATGCCCGACTGGTTTCTCTATATATTTTTGCCATGTAACTATATCTCGGTCCTTTCAATTTCTCCTCACATGATATAACCTTGCCTTCCATACCTATAATACTCTCTCCTCCTCATAGTTTCATGCCTTATCTGCTTTTCAGGACCTTTATTGCACAGAATGCTTGCTCAACTGTATAAAAGTCTTCCTGAATGATTCAGTCTTAAAATATTCTGCTTGAGTTTTTACAAATGCAGGCTCTGTCCTCACATGTGAGAACGGGCCTTCTTCCCCAGACACGTAACATGCTTAAGAGCCTATCTAAACTGAGGGCTATGGGAGCACCTAAATGCCAATCTACAATAGGCTTCAGGTAGAGACCTGCTTCATGAAGTGCATGATATGCATATTACTACAAGCAAGTATCAGAGGTGTAGCCAAGTTAGTCTGTACCTTCAAAAGCAACAAGATGACCTGTGGCACCTTATAGACTAACAGAAACGTATGAGCATAAGCTTTCGTGGGCAAAGACCCACTTCGTCAGATTCAGAGGGGTAGCCGTGTTAGTCTGGATGGGCAAAAGCAACGAGGGGTCCTGTGGCACCTTATAGACTAACAGAAATGTATGAGCATAAGCTCTCATGGGCAAAGACCCACTTCATCAGATGCAGGTGATCTGCATCTGACGAAGTGGGTCTTTGCCCATGAAAGCTTATGCTCATACATTTCTGTTAGTCTATAAGGTGCCACAGGACCCCTCGTTGCTTTCGTCAGATTATGCTCCAAAATATCTGCTAGTCTATAAGGTGCCACAGGTCATCTTGTTGCTTACTACAACCAAATCTCCCCGACTTCAAAGGCTCTGAAGTATAAAGGCCCATCAACACCTTGACAACTTGTTTCTCTTTTTACAGAAATCAAAGCATGTTCCATGAGATAGAAACAGTCCTCACTGTACCTGTGTTTTCCCTTGTTGCCCATAAACAATTTTGGTTGGAATGATTTTGGTGGCTGGTTGGACAGCAGATCCTATTCCTTTTGGCTGTGTGACAATCATTTTTGTGATAGGTCTAGTTGCAGTAATGATGGCAGGTTTTGCTCCTGCTGGCACTGCTTGAATAGTTTTCTCCCCCTGAAAAAGAGGCAAAATGTACTTGTTAACTTATAATACAATTTCATCAGTGATACAGAAGATCCTCTTACCTAAACATATATAAAGTTCATTTAAGAAGCAGTATAGTGGCTATTATGTGACATCAACCAATTTCTCCCATTTTCGGACTGATTTCAAGGAGCAGGTGCATTTAACAAGTACAGGCTGAACCTCTCTAATCTGGCACCCTCAGGACCTGACCAGTGCCAGGACAGAGAATGTGTCAGACCACAGGAGGTCACACATCTGGAAACAAAGTTTATGGGACCACAGGAAACATGGCCACACCCATGATAAGTGGTCGTCCGGCTAACTAAAATCATGCCAGATTACAGAGTTTGCTGGATATGAGAGTTCCAGATTACAGAGGTTCAACCTGTAAATTCAAACCTCCAAGCACAAAAACATCTACTTGTTTAACCTTACTATAGTGAAGAAGCTGATGATGAAAAGACTATACAAGTGTGTGACCGTAAGGAAAAAAAAAATACTCTAGCAAAGTAGTTATATAAGATGCTTAAAGGCATACTAAGAGAAACTCTTAAATCTTGAGTTTGCAGCAACATCTTAGATAGTTAAAACTGGAAATATTTCAAATATATTAAAACTTTAACGCTAATTTTTAAATGAATTTTAAAAAAACCTAAATCTGGAGTTTAAAATTTGAGACATTTGTTTCTTCAATAACTCAATGGGATATTCAGTACAGCTAATCAGATATTTTCTAACAAAAAAGGAAATATGAGACTTTCAACCCAATTTTACCAGTCCGTACTGAACCTCCAGTTCACTATTTAATTCCAAAGTGCATACTTGCTCCTTAATCATCCCTGTCTTAGGCCCATACTGCATCTGCCAGACAGCTATTGAGAGTTCTTATAGGTAAGATCACTGTATGAAACTAAGTTTATCAAAGGCAATACACACACTTACTTGGGCTATCAATTCCAAACTTAAAAGTCTTGCTTACCCCAGCATTTAACAATGTTGTAACAACATTTTTGCCTGGAAGCCCTTGAATAGTTGTCCCTTTTCCAGTAGTCTTTTGCACAACAATCACATTGGGCTTGGACGTCATTGGAATCGTTGTAATTTTGGTTGTAGTTCCTTAAAGCAAGTGGGAAGAAGAAAGGCCAGAATTAAAAGTGATGGTGCCGTTTTTACATATACATTACCTATAACTCTAGAATCTTTATAAAAATGCATTGAGCGCAGCATAAGGAAGTTACAGTTTCTGATTTTTGGTTTTAACCAGTAATCATCAATAAAACACACATGATAAAAAGAAAAAGGCAAAAGTGTTTATGAAATAAACATTGGAAAAACACCAGAAATAGTTACTTTTATGGAAGGGCTTGTCTGTATGAAACAGTAATATAGACAACGGATGTGACTTCGAAAGCATGATATGTTGTGCATGATGTGGGCCTTTGTAAACCCTGCTGGTGTGCACTACAGGCTTTGTAGGGTGCAAGAAGAGTTTGTGACGGTCTCATGAGAGCAGTCTGACCCCTCTGTGAACCCCTTAGAGGAATCCTATACAGAAGCATGCTGCCAATACTTCAAGGCTACACACTGCAAAACAACTCATCCTGCCCTGCAACACCTGCGAAACAAGGCTTGTGTGCCAAGACTCCAAGGCTACGCTGGCAGTAGGTCACTAGAGATAGTGATAAGGAATGCATGGGCAATTTTAGGCAATCTTATGTTAACGAGTTCAGCTTTATCAGCTAGTGTTAGAACGCCTGTTACAGAGCCTCTCCCCGAGTGAAGCTCTGGTGCATCAGGTCTTCCCCCATGGGTGACTGTGGCATCTCCGGGGCTCCCGCCGTGGGTGTCACGCGCTTTCAATAAACCAAATATAGCACTCGCCTTCTGGGTGCAGCCTCGTTTCTGGGGAACCCCAGCCTGGTTGGCTACAATTGGTGCAGCGAGCAGGGTTCTCCAGGTACGATGCCTTTTTGGTTGAAAGCGGGGGAGGCAGGGAAGCCAGCACTGTCCCTGCAGCGCATACCAGGATGGCCCTCGACAGAGCGATGGGGGCCAGTAACACAGATGGTGGCCTGTTGGGCAGCCCCGGCAGACTGGCCGGAGTTGCAGGAGGCGGCAGGCGTGACACCGGTACAGGTAGAAGGGACGTTGCGTCAGCTGCGGCTGAGCCACCAGCCGGGGATGGAGAAAAGGGCGGTGGGAGAGGTAGCATGGCTTTTCCTAACCGCCCTCCGGGCCCTGGATGATGAGCTTCTCCGCCTGCAGAAGGCGCTGGCGGGGAAGGAGCAGGAATGTTGCGATTTGGCAGATGTGCGGGCAATAACGCAGGAGGTGGTTACCTCACAGTTCAAAAGGACGCAAGAGTTAACCCATCGTTGTGAGGTGTTGGCAGCGAGAGTTGCGAATCGCTGGCGCGTGAAATTACGGAAAGTACCGGTGTCGACGGCCCAAGTACACGTGGTCCTTGCACTAATCACTTGGGACCCTGAGACCTGGGATGGTAACATTTGGAGCTCTTCCTCGTCTGAGGAGGAGGAGGTGGTGAACAGGGAGACTGTGCAAATCAACCAGAGACAGGCACACCCCATTCGGGAGTTGAGGGCAGAAGGGGGGCAACTGCGACCCAAGTTCTGGCAAATGTTTAAGACAAGTGAGTTGCAGGAGATGGTGAAGAGTTTTAAGTAGGAGCCAGGGGAAGGCCCGTTGGCCTGGTTAGTGCGTGTATGGGACAACGCGGGCAACACTGTGTTGCTGCTGCTTGCGGAACTCCACCAGATGGGCGTGTTGTCCCAGGATTCACAGGTCAGACAGGCACTGAAGACTATGCAAGGTCTGAATGATGTACAGGGACACGCCGTGCAAGCGCCGTCCCTGTACCGCTGGTTGACTGCGGCAGTGGACCAGGTCTACCCCTCCCCGGGGGAGCTAGAAGCCTTGGTGAGGCCCTGGCGTACGATCGCAGAAGGGGTGAGTGCGCTGCGGCAGCTGGGCATGGCGTGGGCTGTGGCTTTCATTGACAAGGGACCAGACGATATAGCGGTCCAGAAATCCATCAAGGCCGCTCTGTTACGCCTTGCCCCTCTCAAGTTGAGGGCCTCCCTTTTGGCCATGGTCATGGCAGCGGGCGGGAATGTAGGCGAGTTGGTTGGAACGTTGATGCAGTTAGAGGCTGTCATAGGCGCGAAAGCGGTCCGTGCCACAAAAGGAAAAGGTGGTCGGGCAGGAGCCCCTGGACAGGAAAAAGGGGACCCTAGGTTGACCTGGAGAACCATGTGGACGGACTTGCTGATGGCAGGAGTGCCCCGTGAGGAGATCAATGGTTTGCCAACACCAGCCTTGTACAAGTGTTGGTTACAACTGCCGCCTACCCAGCGGAGTGAGCATGTGGGTGCCTCCAAGAGGGCTGGAGAGACTCAGGCACCACAAAAAGGTACAGGAGCTGGGGGGAGGACCAAGGCCAGCGCCCCGGTCGACTGGACCCTTCCCCCTAGGAAGTGACGGGGAGGCGGGTCCCCTGTGGTACGGGCTGTGGTGGTGCAACAAGTAGCAGGGGACTGGCACCCATTCGTCTTGTTAACCGTCAAGTGGCCCCGGGGAGGGGAGCAGCATGTGCTAGCTCTGTTAGACAATGGAGCCGAGGTGACCACTCTGAATTCTACCCAGACTGCGGGTCACGCGGTGGTTGTGCAGGGCCTCGGAGGAGCGGAGACCACCACCTATTCGGTGAAGGTCACCCTCACGCTGGGGAAAGCCCCTCCCTTTCGGGCAACTGTGCTGGCTGCACCTTTAGGTGAATACATCATTGGAATGGATGTCTTGCGTGGCCGGTGTGTGGATACGCAGTATGGGCTGTTTGCCTTTGGGCACCCCTGATACATCCGGGTGATCAGAACTATGGAGCCCCTACTGCGGGGACATCCCAAATGGGACCCAGTGCGCCTGCTGGTTCCCCAGACCCGGTGTCAGTCAAGCAGTACCGCATTCCTGGTGGAGAGCGTGAGATCAGTGACACTATTGCTGCATTGCTACAGGCGGAGATTATTCGCCCCACGCTGAGCAGCTTCAACAGCCCCATCTGGCCAGTGAAGAAGCCAGATGGATCGTGGTGCATGACAGTGGACTATCGAGACCTCAATAAGGTAACCCCAGAGCTAACGGCCATAGTTCCGGACATGGTTACCATCCTGGAGCGCATCACCGGGGCAGCCTTGCCGTGGCATGCAGTCATAGACCTGGCCAATGCATTTTTCTCTATTGACATTCATCCCGGGAGTCAGGAGCAGTTTTCCTTCACGTGGCTAACAAAGCAGTACACGTTTACTGTGTTACCACAGGGCTTTAAGCACTCCCCGACGATCTGCCATCAGCTAGTGCAGGCCGATCAGGAGCGTCTGGACCTCCCTGACCAGACGGCCTGCTACCACTACATCGACGACATTATGATCTTAGGACCAGATGAACCGACTGTTCAAGCTGCCCTAGACACCCTTGTAACAGGTTTGCAAGAACGGGGGTGGGCTATTAACCCCAAGAAAGTGCAGGGGCCAGCCATCAGTGTGGTTTATTTGGGTGTACTGTGGATGGGTACAGACAAATGCATTCCGCCGAAAGTGCGGCATACCATCCAGGCGTTCCCCACACCCTCGTCTAAACAGCAGTTGCAAACCTTTCTGGGCCTTCTCGGTTTCGGGTGTGCTTTTATTCCACACCTTGCTTTTCTTATGCGTCCTTTACAGGAGCTTGTGCGCAAAGCCACCCATTGGAACTGGACAGAGAAGCACCAATGAGCTTTCGACCTCTGCAAAGAGGCGGTGGTGGCACACGCCCGCCTCACTGCACCGCTGCAGGGCCAACCGTTTGAACTGGAGGTAACAACCATCGGCGATGTGGCATCCTGGGGTCTGTGGCAGCAGGTAGGAATCCAGCGAAAAGAACCCATCGGCTTCTGGTCACGAACCCTCCGCGGAGCCGAAGGTGGGTACAACCTCTGGAAAAGGAGATCCTAGCAGTGGTGTTGGCTTTGCAGGACACTGAGCGGGTCACGGGTGTTGCCCCTGTTACTGTACAGACCCTGATCCCCTTGATGGGGTGGGTCACGGATAGCTCTGAGCGTGCACATACAGGCGTGGCCCAAGCAGCTACCCACTTCAAGTGGAAACACTGCTTACAGCAGCACATGCACTTGGGAGCTCCCATGCTTACTGTTCCACACGCCCTTCTCCTGGGAACCATTACTTTTCAGCATGATCCCCAGCTAGCGGATGAGCTACCCACCATCGACCCACCAGTAGCCCTCTCACCAGTGGTGGAGGCACCTCCGTTGGATACTGTGCCTGAGAAGAGGAGAGAAAGCATCTGGGTAACCGATGGGTCTGCTATGTACACTGCAACAGGACAGAGACAGTGGTGAGCAGTCGCCTACGCCCCCTACAGGGATAAAATCGCCTTTGCCTGGGGAACAGGTAACTCGAGCCAATGGGCGGAGTTGCGGGCAGTGACGCTGGGGGTGGAAGCTGGGCAAGCAGAGGCCTTTATCTATACTGACAGCTGGGTAGTCTACAAGGGTCTGCGCACCTGGGTAACAACGCGGGAAGCCAAGAAGTGGAAGACAGCGGATTGCCCCCCTGGGGCACCGACTTATGGCAACAACTCTTAGCTTTTGCTTGGCAGCAGCCCCTGGCAGTGCGGCATGTTGACGCCCATACCAAACAGACGACTTGGGAGGTGCAACTCAACACAGCTGTGGATCAGATGGCAGGACACACGATCACAGAAGGCGCCATGGCCTTAGATGTGGATTCAGGGCACTGAGGTGCTCACGCAGCCTGCCAATACGGCTTAACCAAGGGTGAGAACCTCCCCCTGGTAGCGTATCGGGTGGCCCAACTGAAATGCACCGTCTGCACCAAACTGGCCCCAGTAGTGCTAGCGCTAGCCACAGGAAGCGTACACCGCGGGCACCTGCCCTGAAGTGAGTGGCAAACTGATTACGTCGGACCGCTATCTCCATTGCGCTCATGGCTCTATGCGCTGACCGCTGTGGACACCTATAGTGGCCTGCTGTTTGTACATCCCTGCAAGCATCCAGATGCTGCTGCTACGATCACAGCACTCACCCAGCTCAGTGAACGGTATGGTGTCCCACTAGCAATTCAGAGTGATCAGGGCACGCACTTCACCGCCCAACACGTCCGTGACTGGGCAGCTGACCTACGGGTAACCTGGACATTCCACATGCCCTATACCTCCACCGCAAGTGGGCTAATTGAGCGGATGAACGGACTCCTGAAGGAGCAAATCCGCAAACTACCATCCACGAACACCCTGAAAGGGTGGGAGGAGGTGGGGCACCATGCTGTTTTCCTTCTTAACAACCGGGCTGTTGGACCCACTATGCCCTATGAGCGCCTGCGTCTTGCCCCGAGCAAGAAGTTGTAGTCCGTGTCAGGCAGGCCTCACTCCTGGGCCAGGTGCAAGTGGAAGGACACCAGGTGGTGCTCCTTGCTGGGACTCCAGAAACTGTAGCACCCCTGACCGCTGCAGAACCCTGGGCGGGAGCAGACGTACTTGAGTGTACCCCCAAGATCCTCTTTGCTGTTAATACCCGAGTACCTGGGTTGAGCTGGGTCCCAACTTACTGGTCAGTTCCTGGCCCACCACTGGCTGAACTACAGTGTTACAACCACACCGACCAGCCAGTTTTCTGGGAAGTGGGGCAACCCCTAGTTGAGCTGGTCCCTGTGACGCCCACAACGGCACACATAGAGTGTACCCCCGCACCAGCAACCAGTGCACCTTTGATTAGCGCCTGGTGCCGTGGTGCGCCCTCTGGGGCTATACAAGCAGTTATAATCTTAGCAGAAGGCTCGGGCATGGCTGTGGTCCTCCCTGAAGGTGAGGACTATCCTCTATCTGTTTCTTCCCGCAGACCGACGCTACGGACCCTGTAACCATGGCCTGGCTGTGGCGCTGGTACCTCTGGACTGCTGTAGCAACGGCCTCAGAGTGGGGCCCACGTAGCAGTGACAGCTCCAATGTATGGGTAACGTTGGCACAAACTGCATCAACGCATCTGCCTTTTGTCTGCCCCACAGTATGGCCATGGGACAGCTCATGGACACATGCTTTATAGGTGTCAGTGCTACTCCTACTCTCTTGCAAAACTATACCCTTTTGTGTAACTTTGCTTTCACTGCTCTCATATGCTGTTGTCAAGTCTGTTCCACAGGTGAACACTGTGTTGCCAGAAGAGTATCAACCACCTCACTCGATTCCTACTAGCCTCGGCGTTCACAAAGAGGTCGCGGGGAGGAGTGTAGAGTGCGAGAAGAGTTTGTGACAGTCTCATGAGAGCAGTCCGACCCCTCTGTGAACCCCTTAGAGGAATCCTATACAGAAGCATGCTGCCAATACTTCAAGGCTACACGCTGCAAAACAACTCATCCTGCCCTGCAACACCTGCGAAACAAGGCTTGCGTGCCAAGACTCCAAGGCTACGCTGGCAGTAGGTCACTAGAGATAGTGATAAGGAACGCATAGGGAATTTTAGGCAATGAGCTCAGCTTTATCAGCTAGTGTTAGAACGCTTGTTACAGAGCCTCTCCCCGAGTGAAGCTCTGGCACCTCGGGTCGTCCCCCACTGGTGACTGCGGTGTCTCCGGGGCTCCCGCCGCGAGTGTCATGCGCTTTCAATAAAGCGAATATAGCACTCGCCTTCTGGGTGCAGCCTCGTCGGCTACAGGCTTCCTAATGTGCTTTAATACAGTGACTTAAACCCTTGTACTCTGAGTGGAGCACAGGTCACCTACAAGTCTCCTCCACTGCACTCTGTCTTGGGACAAAACTTCTCTCCGACTTCAGGAGTAACCCAGTTGTTGTCCTTCAGTCTTAGTAGATCTTCTCCACTTTGTTCGAGGTCTTCCTCTTTTGCGCTTTCCCTGAGGGTTCCATGTCAGAGCTTGACAGACTATGCTAGATGATGGTTTTCTGAGAATATGGCCTAGCCATCCCCACTCTCCTCTGATTTGAATGTCAAGTGGTTCTTTTCCTGCTCTCTTCCAAAGCTTCTCATTTCTGACAAAGTCTTGCCATTTGATGCAAAGGATATACTCAGGCATCTGTTTATGAATGTTTATAGCTCTTGATCTGAAGACTTTTTAGTATGCTAGGTCTCATCTTCTTATACAGGAGCACACTCTTCACATTTGTGTTGAAGATCCACAGTTTCGTCTTCACAGATATCATTTGTGAACTCCATATGAAACAGAGTCTTGAATGCAGCTGCTGCTTGCCCTGTCCTGGCACTGATACCCTTGTATTTTCCTCTGTCTCTGCCCTTAATATTCCCCAGGTAGGTAAACTGCTCCACATCTTCCAGGTCATCCCTTCCCAGTGTGATGGTGGTATTGTTGGACTGGTTGATCCTCATTATCTTGGTCTTTTCTCTTGTTAGTGCTCAGTCCAGTCACTGAGGCAGTTTTATCCAGTGTTGCAATCTTTTCTTCCATGCTTTCGTGTCAGTGTAAAAATCATCAGAAAATCAATGTCCTCTAGATGTTTGAAAAGCGTCCACTGAATCCTCTGTTGATGGCTATCTGTGCTCCTGTTCATAATCCAGTCCACTGTGATCAAGAACAGGAAAGGTGATACTATACAGTGCTACTATGTTAAAGCACACTATAGCACATTACATAGGTACTCATTATTTATTACTGGGGTACAAAGAGAAAGTCCTAAACCCCCCTGATTTTTGGAAAAGAGGGCATTTAACAACTAGCTTGAAGCCAAACATGCTTGGTGCACAACAACAACTGCAGATCCTGTACAGGGAGCACAATGGTGAACAGTTTTTACAGTTGATATAAGCCAAAGGACAATTTCTGAAAGGTAAATTCCTAGAAAGTGCAAGTTCAAATATTATGATTGTATGCACTCATCTTTGACATATTCAGTACATATACACATTAGTTCTGGCTCTCAGTATTGCCAATTTTGGGCATCCCTATACTAAAAAGAAGTTGCCTATCAAATAAATTACTTCAAATAGAAATAAAGATGGAATTGCTTGATCTACAGTTTTCAATCTGTACTGGGTTTTGCAAGAGAAATATCCTGAGTTTATATCTTAGTGAAAGGGAGGCCTTCCATTTGACAGAAAATTGTTCAGATGCTGAACACACATAATTTTTCTCTTTCATAAAGAGATGTCAGATTTTACTGTAGCTAATGTGTAGGAATACAGAATTCTGTTACTTGAATTACAAGACAATGTTTTGTATCAGAGGGGTGGCCTGGACAGTCTCTACGTAAAAGAATAAACATACATAAATCCGATATCAGAAATGGCAATATACAAAAACCCGTATGAGAGCACTTCAATCTCCCAGGCCACACAGTAGCAGACTTAAAAGTAGCTATCCTACAGCAAAGAAATTTCAGGACCAGACTCCAAAGAGAAATTTCTGAGCTACAATTCATCTGCAAATTCGATGCCCTCAGCTCAGGCTTAAACAAAGACTGTGAATGGCAGGCTAAATACAAAAGCAGCTTCCCCTCCCTTGGTGTTTACACCTTCAGATCAACTGCTGGTAGTAAGCCTCACCCTTGCTGACTGAGCTAACCTTGTTATCCCCACCCTTGCTCTGGCTTATGTATACCTGGCCCTGCAGATTTCCAAGACCAGCATCTGATGAAGTGAGTCTGTGCTAATGAAAGCTCATGCTCAAAAATTTACTGTTAGTCTATAAGGTGCCATAGGACCCTTCGTTGCTAAGACAATCTTTTGGTTTCTTTTACAGCATTATTTTAAAAAGCCCTCTTTCCTTTTGAAGCCCTGAGTTCAGACAACATTTTTGCCCTGTATGGTTTCTTGCCTATTTACAATGGCCTTTCTGAACAGATCCTCACAATGAATAACAGAACATATAAAGTCATCAGTGGTCTCAACCTGCCCATTTCAATAATTACTTTTCTGTTCAGTTAACTACCACTTATGTTTTTTCCCTAAAAATAGTTCCAACTATCAGTAAAAACATTGCACGTACCTGCTACAGTGACAGCAAAGAATCCTGATCAACTTCAGCTCACCACTGATGTCTGACAGTTACTTCATAACACATTTCAGATTTACAAATCCATTTAATTTTCATACCAATTTTAAGAAAAATTCTTTCAATTTTAAATTTTTATGAACCTATTTAAACCCCTTATGAACACTCCACTGCTTGGAAATATTACTTAAATGCCCTACTCAAAAACTGCATTGTTTTACGCACCTCAAACTATGCTCCCTTGAAATAAAGACCAACTACTAAGCTCAAGCACATAGATTGGTGTCTAAAGGCAGTCACGCATATGCCATTCAATGAAACCTCCATTAGATCTAGAAATCTTACCAATACTCAACCCGCAATACCAATATTCAACCCTCATTTCCAAAGAAACTGATTAACCCTCTCTGACTTCAATCATCCACTTATCCAGATTTCTTAATCTTTCTCAGGCTCCTCTGACATTAAGATAAGAATTTGCTTCCTGTCTAAATCTAAGGTGAGCCTTAACTCAGGGGTGCATAAAGTGGGGGGCTACAACCCCCCAGAAGGGGCACAAGAGTTTGTAAGGGGGTTGCAGTACAATTGGCTCCCCCACCCACCCGCAGCTTCCGCTGCATCTCCAGCCTTCTGTTTTCTCCTTTGCAGCCTCTGCCACTGCTGTCACCAAAGTAATGCCCCTCCTGCCACTGGGACAATCAGAATGCGCAGGAGTCCTAAGTCAAGTGGTGGGGGGCAGTCAGCAAGTTCCCAGCTTGGTGGAGTCCCTCCTTAGTACTCTCCTGGGGTCCTCCTGCCAATCATCTCTCCCATCACGGGGCACCCCTTGGAGCATCCTGTCCCCTCCCCGAGTGCCCCTCCCCCTGCATCCCTTCCCATGGTCATCCCACAAGTTGGAGGGTAGCCTGGCTAACTGCAGGGCCAAAAAGTGGGGCCTGATGTAAAAAATTTGCGCACTCCTGCCCTAACCTATGACACATCTCCTTCCATTCTTCAACAGCTTCCCTTCCTTTCTCATTCTTCTCTTATTAATCAGCCATTTCTGACATGTATAAATGAGAATACCTCTTTTCCAATAATTGGTTCTAAAAATCAAAAATATTTTCAAACATGTAACAAAACTTTGTCTGTGCACTCAGATAAATCAAACTTGAGGCCTAAAGTATTTGAGTGTGTCTAAAAGATTTGTATCTCAGAAAAGACTTGATATCAATACACCTACCAGAAACAATATTACTGCTTATAATCTTGCCTCCCAGCGTAGCTAGCGATTTCGGTACTACCGTAATTATGCTGCCACTGGTTGTTTTCACGTAAGTGGCAGCGCCTGGAGTTCCAGCCATCCGAGCCCCTATAGAGGGGCTTACTGTTGGACGAGTATACGTTGCTTGTGTCCCTATTTCAAAGGGAAACAATAAAAACAGGATTGCAATTAAAATATGAAACATTGAGTATTGCAAATTGCAAAAGATTATTTAGATCAAGGTAGTATTTAGTTTCATTACAAGAATTTTAGCATAGAGGAAGAAGGGGATGACTCCTGTGTCATCAAGTTCAGTCCGTTGCCACTACAGGCAAACTCGATTATAAAATCCTGTTTATGTATTTATCAAGCTCCATTTCTAAACTAGAGATAGTCGTCCCCCAACTCCCACTACTGCTATTGGGAGATACTGTCCAGAATCTCACTCTTCTGATAGTTAGAAATCATCTTCTAATTTTCAGTATAAATTTATTCATGGTCAGTTTATATTCAGTTGTTCTTGTGACATTACTGTCCTTTAGCTTCAACAGCTCTTCTCCTTCCATGCTGTTACCTTCCGACATATTCACAGACTGCACCCATATCCCCATTCAGCCTTTGACTCAATACAGTGCTATTTTAAGATTCTTCAGCTAGTTTTCATAATGCACTCTCAAATGTTTTGTCTATCATTTCAAATTAAAACTACTCTAGCTGGTAATGGATTTGCTGTTCATCTATGATTTCTTTTTTTCATTCATGGCTCTGTTGCTCACAAGGTGTTTAGATTCTCTCTCAATGTTTGTCCATTTTATTGTGGGCCAAAGTGTGACATTAGATAGAATTTAATACAACTGATTTCTTCCCCTTTAAGAAGATTGGGGAGAGAGCACATGTACCAATAGAAATGGCTTAACAGAACTGATGTGCAGTCTAAATTTCACTTGAACAAAATTATACTATTACTCTCTGTAATACAAGGACAGCTACAATAATAAATACAACTTTACATTTTAGAAATACACATACATTCAAGCTAATCTTCTCAATACCCAACCAAACAAGACAGACACTAGGTATAGCCTTCCCCTATTAATGTCAACAGGAGCAATACACAGCCCAGAAGGGTTAAGGAACTTGCCCAAAGTCACAGGGTGCGTTAGTGAGAGAGAAAATATGAACTCCATTCCCAACAGTCCCATGTTCAGTCCTCTCAACTGCTATTGTTAACCAATATTAGTTCAGGAAGGGTAACTCTATACTCTAGTTGTTCTGCACAGATTGCACACTAAGCATTGCAGATCTTTTCTTCGTGTAACTCTTTAGCAACAAAATAGCTAAATGTAATTGGGAAACCTATTCAAAACCGAAGCGAGGAAGCAAATAGCCTTATTCAAGGCTCATAAACATGAAAAAGTAGTAAAGTTTATTGTCTGAACACCCCCTTTCATCGCGTAAAATATATTAGTCTAATGTTTTACCTGAGTAAAGAGTTTAAAGGTGAATTGAAAAGGTGGACAAAAAAAAAAAAGAGTTAAGCACAGCTGTATACGACCAATTCCAACATGTATGACACACAGCTAAGAAATGAATTTTGACCAAACCTTAAAAAGAGATTCAACCTTGTCACAAAATAATCTTTATATATCCAACACTACCCAAATATATCAGTCTGTAACATTACCAGTAAACACTTCCTTTCGACATCAACAAACACACAAGATAGAGTTCAGGGATCTGGGTGGTATTCCTGATTCCCCTATCCACTTACTGAGAGGCCCCGAGCAAGTCAACTGTCTCGCAAATCCCCCATCCATAATAGAGGAATAATTATATTTACATACCTTTAAGGGATGCTGAAAGGCTTAATTCATTGGTTTGACATCCTCTACTACAAGGTGCTACAGTGCAAAGTATCATCATCATCTGTTTGTGACCTTTTCTTTCAACCAGTGGGAAAGGAATAATTATGTGTACCAAGTCAAAGAGAGTACAAGAGAGATAAAAGACCACTCTATGGTAAACTTGAGCGTTTAAAGTACAGCATTTCAGTCCACGACAAGGATAAAAGCCCTAACCTACTATGTGACTATGAAAAAGTTTATGACTTTGCTGTTAAACCCCTTTTTTATATAAGCAATGAATAAAATGTTATTTAAACTTGCAAAACAGGGTTTATCATCAGTATTGCTGGGTTTACCCTCCCTTCCCATCTAAGAACAATAACTTACCAGTGGGAGTAGTGACCAGTTTAGTTGTCATGATAGTCCCATTACTGCTAACCACCATAATAGGTGAATTGCTACTGCTGGGCAAAGTCGCTGTAACTGGTTTGGGTAGGATTTTACTGGGCTGCACCTGTTGAGTGATTATTTTAACACCTAGGAAAGGAGAAAGGTCACTGTTAACACACAGGCACAAAAAGTTACTTGCTGAAATGCTTCCCCAGACCAAACCTAATGGGCAAGTAGCTATGCAAGGCTTTTATTTTCAAGCCAATATATTCCTGATCTTAAAAAAAAATTTAGATTTTTTGCTAGTACCAAGATAAACACCACCTTCACCTTTCATGTGCCTGTTACCATTTCTTAACTACTCTGATCACCATTGGTAATTGTGACACCACTGAGTTATGGGATCTAGTGTAGAATACTTTAGCCATCTTTGGTTTGTGACAAAATAGATCTCCACTGGACCCACTATGTTAATCAATATCAAGTTGGTCCAAAACCAGAGAAATATCTAAAAAACTGACAAATATCTGGATACTAATTCTCTTCATTATCATATATTTTATTAAAGAATTGTAAAATTTCATCTTGATAATCAAAATATATAATATCAGAGTATTGTTGGGAGCAAGGGCGTGATAGTGACACTGGATTCTGGAGCTACATCCAAGGATGCTTCTCCTTCCTCCTCTGAGCTTATCTCTTGAACTAGTGCTGCCTTGGAAATGCAATGGAACTGTGATGTGACAGGGACTGACAAGGGACAGAGTGATGAAGGAAACAAGTCATTCCTCTTCCCGTCTAACGGACTCTATTGTCCAGGAGGATGTGTGTTCTCTTCCCCACTCCTAACTTGTTTGGCATCACCCTTTTTTCACTTCCAGGTTGCAACCAAAGGTTTCGCATAACCATGATCTAGAAGTCAGACCAAGAGTATGTTGAAACCAAGTGGATCTTGAGTTCTACTCTGTGCTAAGTAAGTGTACTGTGTTGTTGGCTGAGTTATTTGATTCTCCTTATGTTAATCCAGGGGGGAAATGAGATACAAAGCAAAATTTCAGTTACTTATCTGACCTTTGCTGTCAAGAGCAACTAAGTATTAGAAAGTAAGTTAAAGGTGACTTCAAGTGAGTGATATTATAAGGTGATAACCAATTAAAGTTTAAAAACTTGGTACAATGTGAAGAATGAAGCAGAAAACGCAGCTATTTTAAATGTGAACTTTTATACATGCTACTCCTGTACAAGTTCATTGTGTGGAGGAGGCACAAAAATGATAGTTATCCATCAAGTGGTGTGCAATGCTCCACTTCCCCCCTCTAGCCACATTACAGTCATCAGCGCTTACACACCCACTTTGATCAGCAGCGATGAAGCAAAACAGGAGTTTCTATCAGGATCCTGACTGTCTTGTGAAAGCAACTCCTCCTAGTGATAAGTTTCTCCTGTTGGGTGACTTCAATGCCAGAGTCAGCAAGGACTGTAGGAAATGAAAAGGGGTGCTGGGGCATCACGGCGTTAGTAACATGAATGCCAATGGCCTTTTTCTACTGAGCTTGTGTGCTTGTGAAAATTACCAACACTCTCTTCAGGCAGATTGATAAATACAAGACCACATGGACGCACCCAAGATCAAACCAGGGGCACCTGATTGACTATGTCATCAGTCACAGGCAGGACATTCAAGATGTTAAGATCACCAGGGCCACGCACGGAGCTGAGTGCTGGACTGCTCATAGACTCGTCAGATCTGTCCTTATGCTGCACACCACACCATTGCACTGCAAGAAGCTCAAGGTTGTCAGAACCTCCTCCAGCATCAGGAAGCTGCAACATATTGGTCATCATTAGCAATTCCCAGCTTGCCTTGATGAGATGCTGATGTCCCATGGACCTCTGACTGGAGACCCAACAAAAAAGTGGGACCAGTTCAAAACTCTGGTGACGGAGCCAGCCAAGTCGACACTAGGACTAAAGAGAGCTCACCAAGACTGGTTTGATGAAAATGACGAGACCGTCATGAAGAGCTCAGAGAAAAAAAAAAAACAGCACACATTTCTGGTATGGCAAAACGATCAGTCCTCAATCTCCAAACATGACTGTTTCAAGCACCTTCAGAGAGAGGGGCAGACTGCACTTCGCAAAATGCAAGATGAGTTGTGGGAGAGAAAAGCTGATAAAGTCCAACACTACGCTGACACCAAGAACTCCAGAACGTTCTTCGGTGCTATCAAAGCTTATGGACCCTCAAAGCCAATGGACCCTCAAAGCCAAGTACTACACCTCTCCTGTCTGCAGATGGCATGACCCTTCTGAGGGAGAAGAGCAGCAACAACAATATGCGGAGACAACATTTCAGCAATCTTTTCAACAGGCCCTCCACTGTCGACCCTGCGGCACTAGACCAGATCCCTCAGAAACACATGATGGACAGTCTTGACCTGCCCCCTACAATGTATGAGGTCCAAAAGGCAATCAGCCAGTCCAGCTCTAGCAAAGCCCCTGGGATGGACCGTATCCCCTGCTGAAATTTTCAAGGCAGCAGGACCAGTTTCACTTGAAGCCTTTCACACCACTGTGACCAGCATCCAGGAAGATGACGACATGGCCAGAGACATAAGGGATGCCACAATCTTCTTGCTCTTCAAGAACAAGGGCAACAAAGCTGACTGTGGAAACTACTGGGGCATCAGCCTTCTCTCTACTGCTGGAAAGATCTTGGCTTGAGTAATCCTCAACTGTCTGATCACCAGCATCTCAGAGGAGAACCTACCAGAGGCACAGTGGGGTTTCCGCCCAGGCCACAGGACCATTGACATGATCTTTGCTGTCTGTCAGGTCCAGCAAAAGTACATAGAGCAGAACCTGGACCTATACACCATCTTTATAGACCTGACCAAGGCGTGTGACACTGTCAACAGAGAAGCCCTGTGAATTATCCTGTCAAAATTCAGCTGCCTGAGAAAATTCAACCTCATGCGCTGTTCGACAGTGACATGACAGACCTCGTTCTTTCGAATGGTGAGTCTTCAGATCCATTTGAGATATCCAATGGCATGAAGCAAAGGTGAGGGCAGGTCCCAGTGCTATTCAACCTTTTTTTCATCTGCATACTCAACCACGCAGTTAGGGACCTGGACCATGGAGTCTACATAAAGTATAGGCTTGATGGGTCACTTTTTGACCATCGTTTGAATGCTAAAACCAAGATGCTTGAGAGGCGCGTCCTTTAAGCCTTTTTTGTTGATGACTGTGCACTTATGGCACACAAAGAATCTGATCTCCAGCTAATCGACAACAAGTTTGCTGGAGTCACTCGCCTCTTTGGCTCGGCCATCGGCCTTGGAAAGATCAAGGTACTGTTTCAGCCTGTTCCAGGATCTGCTGCTCTCCCTCCTTGCATCTTTATTGAAGGAACAGAGTTAAAAGACAGTGGACGAGTTCAAGTACCTCAGCAGCGTGATAAACAATGATGGCTCCCTTGACAAAGAAATCAACGCCAGGATCTGCAAGGCCAACCAGGCACTAGGACATCTGAGAACATCAGTGCTGAATCAGCATAATATCCAAATGTCCACTAAACTGAAAGTGTACAGGGCTGTAGTCCTGACCAGTCTTCTGTATGGAGGTGATACCTGGACCTTGCACAGAAAACACATGAAACTGCTGGAGCGCTTCCATACATACAGCCTGAGGTCAATATTACAAATTCAATGGCAGGACAGAGTCACGAACCTGGAGACTTTGACAGAGCAGGAACTATAAGCATGGAAGCCACGATTCTGAAAGCCCAGCTTCGCTGGACAGGGCACGTCATATAAATGGAGGAGCCAAGAATCCCTAAGCAACTCCAAGGTGAACTCTCCCAGAGCAAATGGAATCAAGGTAGGCCTCACAAGAGATATAAAGACTGCATGAAGGCCACCATTGCTCACGCTGGATTAAAGCCAAAGCAGCTAGAGCAAAATGCAGAAGACTGAACTGCATGGCACGCTTCATACAACACATTTATGACAACTCCGAAGAGCAGCAGTGCATACGCCTGATTGATGCTCATGAGAGGAGGAAAGCAACAGCAGCAGCCACACCTACAGAGCCAGGACAATTCCCTTGCCCCTACTATGAATGACCATGCTCTTCAAGGCTTGGGTTCCTCAGCCACATGCAAGTCCACAACCGATGAGCCTGTGCAAGCTCAAGACATCATCGTCAGACACGACAGACTACCAAGAAGGTGTGCAATGACTGTAGGGGGGGAGAGAGACATTTTATAGTGTTAATTAATGGAGTTTTATGTAAGTGTCTCATAATCCATGGGAGATTTTATCATAGATTCCCACCACCACCCTATACTCACTTCTTTTCTTTTTACTTACTGTGACCTACAATATCTAGAACTGAAAAAGTACATTCCCTTATTAGAGTGCTGATTTCACAGGCATTAATATAAAACAAATAAGGATGGAATAATACTTTGCACTTTTATAGCACTTTTCCTTAAAGTTTTATGAGCTTTAGAAACGTTACTTCTCAACACCCCATGAGGTAGGTATTAGTAAATTATTTCATAAATAAACAGATCAACATGACACAAAGAGACCAAGTGACTTGCTCAAGGACAACGGAATTAATCAGATCTAGAAAAAGAAATGATTATATCAAATGAATCAGTGTTAGAAATAGAATCCAATCCAACTTTCAGTTGTAAGTACTGCTTTTGTTGTGACAAAAGTCAATGTAGCTTTTTTGATTTTTGAACCCAGCAATAGCAGTAAGAGATGGGTGGATGGATTACTTTTAGTTTGGAGATACCACTGAAATGTTGTTTAATTGCTCAAACGTTTAAATCTTCAGAAAAACTGGCACAGGACGCCATCCAAATTACTTGTGCAAGGGCATGCTAATATCTTTACAATCTCTAAAGTTAAGTAGAAAGTTTTTCTTCCTATCAGATATATTCTCTTTTCTACCATGGAAAAAGAAAAGCAAAGTAGTACTTTTCCACAAATGTAAACTAAAATTATTATTACCTATATAGCCTCTGTTAACTACTTTTCTAGTTTCAAAGCCAAATTTTGCCCTAAGCTGCCTCCCACTTAAGTGAAGGAGAACTGCCCTGAAATGTGCACTGGCAGAATTTAGCCCTTAGTTCCTGTATGGTATTCAGACTTCACTGATTATCATCACCACACAAGATTAATTCCAGCTACCTGATTCTTGTTTGATCTGAATAGTGGGCTTGATGCCAGCTGGCAACTGACACTGTTGTGGTTGCTGCTGATGTGCTACAGGAGATGATTGTGACAGCTGCTGTTGGGTCTGTTGTATTTGATGCAACTGCTGTTTCGGGGTCTGCTGCTGATGTTTGGGAAATTGTGTTAGAATCTGGGTTGGGGCCCCCACCAAGCTTTTTGGAGAAGGAAGTCTGGTAGATGCAACTTTAATTGCCGACGTGGACACACCTGTGAAAGACCAAAAATATGGATTTAAAAATGAGACAAGTGGACAAATTTCTGTTCTTTATGAAATAAAGCCATGTTTTCATAGCCTTTCCTACCATGAAAAGCACATGTAAGCATGCATAGGACCTACAATAATGCAATATCATCTCTAAAAGTGCTTGAATTCCAAGACAAAAAGTCTTTACATACGTTACCAACACATCCGCAAAACAGGATAAGACAGCTCAGTGGTTCTCAACAAGCATTCATTTAACCTTGGGGGGTATGCAGAGGTTTTCGGGCTGGGGTGGTGGGGGACGACATCAACTCATCTAGCTATTTGCCTTGTTTTACAACAGGTTACATAAAAAGCACTAGCATACTGAGTACAAACTAGAATTTCATATGGATAAATTCTTTATACTGAACTAAATACTGTGCACTGAAATGTAACAATAACATTTATTTCATAATTATATGCAAAAATGAGAACATCAGCAATATTTCAGTAATAGTGTGGCTGTGATGTTTTTGTATTTGCGTGGATGATTTTGTAAGCAAGTAGTTTTTAAGTGAAGCGCAACTTGGGTATGCGTGATGGACCAAGACTCCTGAAAGGGGTGTATTAGTTTGAAAAGGTTTGAGAGCCACTGAAATAAATAATGTAGAGACTGTGCTTCAAAGAGCTTACAGTCTACTCTGTGCGTTCTGTACCATAATTAAAATAACCCATTTCAAGACTGATCTTCTTTAAATTGCAATAAAAAATTTATTGCACAATAAAAACTGAAAGCAGTTGTAACAAAATATAGGGACATCAAGAGCATTAGCACTAACACAAAATGTTTGATAGTACATGTCGCTAGTTCTTAGGAAGGCTAACCAGCTAATGCCCTCTATTTCACAACATATGTGCAATACATAACTTGGAAATCAGGAGCAGGTGTGAGAAAGGTAAGCAAACCCAAGTTTACTTATCAAGGTATAAAAATCCTGTACTGTAATAGTGATTAAAACAAAGCCTGCAATAAAAGCCCTGCCTTCGAATTTTAAACACTTTAAAGTATTTCCTTTCCTTCCTTCCACAACTTTTCCTGTAGAATCTGGTTCAATCAGTAATTTTAAAGACCATCTCTCATAGACAACACATTTTGCTAGCTCTTTGGGAGGCCACAAAGACAGTTTTTACTGCAGCATACAGGAAGTGGAGCGTGAAAATTACCTTCCTGCTTCAAGAAGTTAAAATAATAGCACAAAGGATTCCTCATAAATATTGTAATGAAATACTGATTTGCGTCACTATCATCTGTACTACTCTGACCAAAATTAAGAATGTAGACAAACTACATAAGAATGTATATCAAATAATCCTATTCCAAAATAAAAGTCTGTGATAATATATTGAAAAAAAAAAAAACAAACAGGGTAGGAAACACAGGGAAGCAGCAGCATTATTTGTTAGATTCCAAAAAAGAGAGAAAATGGGCCTATAAAATATATTTTTTGGACAGCCAGTGTGCTCTAGAATATTTAATTAGTCCTAGAAGCCAGCTACTCCTAATTTCTAATCCTGGCTCCAACAGATTGTCTCTGACCTTGGGTAACCCATTCTCGACTGGAAAGTCAGTTTCCGAAAGAAATTTATAAATGATTCTTCTCCTCACAGAAATGGTTATGAAGATTAAACACTCAAAAATGATCTGAAAACTAAATATGCCAAGTGGTATTATATTTATTTTTGGGTTTCATTTTGTGAGCTTGTCTAAACAAAAATAAATTTCCCCAAAAGATCACCACCAAGAAAGTTAGTTACTTTTCATAGCTGGGACGGTTAGGGAGAGGTTAAATTGTAACTTCAAAACTAGCTTATGGTTTAAAACTTTTTAATACTGCAATTAAATCACACTCATAGTGGAAACTACCATTTTAGCAAGATTCTCTTTGGTATTATGCGATTTGGATATATTAACTGTTGAGGAGGAAGAGAAGAAAGCTGAATTAAGGATTTGGTTACTGAATACAGCAGATCAGCTGGATTGGGAATTTGATGCATACAAGTTGTTTTCCATGTTCCATGCACTTTATAAAGTTTATGTACTAAGTGTCTCAAACAATGGGTGCTCTGCTCAATTACAATTTAAGAAGTAAACAGAATCATCAAGCAGGAAGGAAAGCAAAAGATCAAATAGGTGAGGAAAAAGAAGCTGGGTACATCATTCCCCTTAAACTTTGTTTCCTGGTACTCAGATGGATTTTTTTTTTTTTTTTTTTGCCAAGAAGGTGACAAACTATAAAAAAGAAGGATACTCTCCCCCCCGCCCCGCAAAAACATCTCTTTCCTATAACATTCATGGCACCTGAAGTGACAAAAGAATCAATCATGGAACCCTGACCTAAAGAGTTTAGTCAAATAAGACAAAAGAATGTGGTGAGAAAATTGTTTTGAATTTAACACAGTTTGTTAAATTAGGCACTTGCATCCATTTCTGACTTTCATGTCTTACTACCTGTACTCAAATACAATCTCTTTGTATTTAATGAAATTGTTTTATATGATCTAGGGTGTTTAAACTTAACTGTATATTTTATTTGTATTAAAAAATAACAGACTTAATGTGAACGTACATTTTCCAGTAGACCTGGAGTAATGCCTAAGATTGGGACTGTGATGGGGTCACCATGCAGTGTAACTAAGGCTGTTAAGAACCCAGGTGTCGCTCGCTGGATGCAGTAAACACAGATGTAGCTGAGAGTGACCTTCATTCTGGTAGATGTTTGTGAGAAGTCCAGGCTGAAGGCTACATTAGTAAAGCATTATGAAAGTCATTCCACATCAGGGCATGAGTGACACTGCTAGCCACAATCTGAATCGTACCCTGGTGTGTTACAGCCACCCTCCCAAAACAGGAGCTACTATTTCAGGTTTGATAAATATAACTGTCCTACCTTGTGCTACTGTTGACATAACCACAGATGGTGTCGACGACACCACAGCAGTCACAGCAATGGTATTTGGAGTGGAAGAGGGAGTGGAACAACTGCTGCTGCTACTGCTGCTACTGACCACAGAGGACTGAGAAGCTGTAATAACCACTGGTTGCTTCTGAGTTGTGGAGGCAATGACAGATGTTGGGACAAGTTTAGTGACTGCTGCGTAGTTGTGAGACTTGGAGAGAATGTTAGGTACAAACGTTGAACTTGGAGAGGTGGTTACTATGATAACCTGAAAACAACAAAAATTCATCACTCACTTGTGTTTAGAAGTTGTACAGAATTTTTGCAATACACTACTCACATACAATTGTATTTACTTTTAGTGAACTTAATTTAATAGTGTTCATTTGCAGATTTAAACAAATAAAATGTTTCCCTTGGGTAGGTGGGGGGATGGGACAGCTAATCTGGTAATTTCTGAAGGGACTGTGATTTCCAATTAACACAGGTAAGTTTTGGTTATGATGAAAACAGTCTGTATGTGAACTAAAGTAGTGACATTACTGATGAACTGAAACAAGACAGGTGTTAAGTATCAGAGAGGTAGCCGTGTTAGTCTGTAGCTTCGAGAACAACAAGAAGTCTTGTGGCACCTTATAGACTAACAGATATTTTGGAGCATAAGCCTTTGTGGGCAAAGACCCGCTTCATCAGATGCATGAGTTGGGGGGGTGGTTTCCAAGGAGTATTTCAAGGGTGGGGTACCAGTAAGAGGGAGGGCCACAGCTGACAAGGTCTATGCAGCAAGGTGGAAATGGCCCAGAATCAACACTACTTATCAAAAGAGGAAAAAAACAAGTCAGATCAGACAGGGGGACATGAGCCCATGCCCCACTGCAATTTACATGGGTCAAACTGGACAGCCTCTCTGTAAAAGAATAAATGGACATAAATTAGACATCAGGAACAGTAATGTACAGAAGCCTGTGGGGGAACACTCCCTGACACTAACACGGCTACCCCTCTGACACTTCAATCTCCAGGGACACTCAGTGGCAGATTTAAGGGTGACAGGCCTGAAACAAAAAATTTTGAAAAATCAAATGAGAGAGAAATCTCTGAGCTGCAATTTATTTACAAATTTGACTCCATTAACCATGGATTAAACAGAGACTGGGAGTGGCTCGCACCTTACAAAGGCAGTCTATCTCCCCATTAGACTCTGACAAAGGCTCACATCCTTGTCTGATCTGACTTGTTTTTTCCTCTTTTGATAAGTACTGTTGATACTGGGCTATTTCCACCTTGCTGAATAGACTTTGTCAGCTCTGGCCCTCCCTCTTACTGGGACCCCACTCTTTAAATACCCCTCTGAAACCACCTCCCCACTCATGCATCTGATGAAGTGGGTCTTTGCCCACAAAAGCTTATGCTCCAAAATATCTGTTAGTCTATAAAGGTGCCACAAGACTTCTTGTTGTTCTCGAAGACAGGTGTTAACGGTCTCAGCTCATCTCAAGAGGCACAAAGTCTGTCACCATCACCCAAAACTGCTCCATGTCTGGAATTTCAGGGGGGTTTTAATCATCACTCTGCTGAACCTTGCATGTATCCCAAGAAATGGCAACAAGAGGTGTTAATTATTTAATAGTTAAATAGATTATTTGCCAAGAGTTGCTCATTTAGCAATACGGATCAAAAACTATTTTTCAGACTATTACTACATTTCCCATCAATGCAATAAATTCTGCCCCGCCCCCGCCCCCCACACACTTTATCGGCGAACAACCCATTTTAGGGATCAGAAGCAATGTACATGATTATCTATGGGTGTTTTAAAGATGGAATGGACATTTCTTTCTCTCAAGACATCAATTGTCCGCAGATATAAAATGCCAGGCTTAGTGAATTACAACAGCACTGGACTGATTGCTGAAATGCCTCGACTTCATTTTAAACTTTCAAGAAGGTTTTACTTTCATACAACTGCCTGGTTTGAGAAACTGATTGTTTTGTGTCTGTATACAGATCATAAAACATATATGCATAGTGTTTTGATGTTATGGTGTACGTGAATATACAACATACAACATGCTATATTACATATGGAAACAAATAAATTGAGCATATGTACATACTGTTTATGCCACATAAAATCCTACAGAACACTCATCTGTCCTACACAATTGGACACAAGAAAGCAGAATATTTTTTGAAGTACAATATTAAGGAATGGGGGTTTGAACTATTACACCTTTAGGTACTACTTTCTCACATATGTAAAGACAAAATAAATATGGTAAAAGTACAGCAATTGTATAGCATCCTTCAACTGGTAAAAGGTTATCTGATAAGCAGATCAACAGGAAGTTATTCAGATTTTTAACAGAAATATTTTTGTAATTTGTTAAAGACATTTATTAAATATATAGTGAAGCTATCAAAACAAAAAAGCACTCAAGTAGCACTTGAAAGACTAACAAAATAATTTATTAGGTGAGCTTTCATGGGACAGAACCACTTCTTCAGACCATAGCCACACCAGAATAGACTCAATATTTAAGGCACAGAGAACCAAAAATAGTAATCAAGGTGGACAAATCAGAAAAGAAATTATCAAGGTGAGCAAATCAGAGAGTAGAGGAGCAGAAGGGTGGGTGGGTGGGTGTGTGTGTGAGAGAGACAGAGAGAGAGAATTAGATTAAGCCAAGTATGCAAATAACTCCGCCACAAAGCCACTGAGAGCTCCATGCCAGTCCCAGGCCTGGATGAAGGAGGAGGGTTGATCAGATTGTTGGTCAAACAACAATACGAATGAAATCTGATGACAGTACAACCAAATGTTAAAAGATGCCAGCTCGGACGTCGCCTGGATAAACAAGACCTGCGATACCAATCGAGCGATCGGGGTTGGGTCAATAAGTTGGCTCTGAAAGAAAATTACACCTAACACATATGCTACCCATTGGAACATCCGAACACTGTGGGCAACTGGAAAATTAGAGCTGCTTCCGAAGGAAATGGAGAGATATCGATGTGATATACTTGGACTGGCAGAGATGCATTGGACAGAATCAGGAGAGATATGCGGTTGCGAAGTCATTTGGTCAGGAAATGAAACGAAGCATGAAGCAGGAGCTGGATTCCTTCTTAGCAAAACAGCTAGAAGAGCATTATAAGGATACAAACCGGTGAGTGCAAGAATGATGGTCATGCGATTCGAAGCAAAACTGTTCAACATCTCCGTCATTCAGGTGTATGCACCCACATCAGACAGTATGGAGGAAGAGATTGAGCTACTTTATAAAGACTTCACAAAGACAGTGGAGGAGATACCGAAGAAAGATGTGTTGATCATTGGAGGAGACTGGAATGCGAAGGTTGGGAGAGAGTCGTGGGAAGGTTCGGATATGGAGAAAGAAATGTATGAGGTGAGAAACTGTTAGAGTTTGCTACAGAGCATGAGATGGTGATTTGTAACACGAGATTCCAACAAAAGGACTGTAGGAAGTGGACATGGCGATCGAATGACGGGAAGTCCAAGATCATGATAGATATGATTTTGATAAGAAGATGGATAACATCAATGCAGCAGTGCTGAACTTTCCAAGGAGGTGATATAGTCTCAGACCACGGTCTAGCGATCGCAAACATCAAAATAAACCTCAAAAGAAAATGTAAGACACAGTTTAAGAAAAGAAGAGATGTGGTGAGGCTATGTGAGGAAGAAACAGGGAATGCATACAGAACAGCGCTCAAAGAGAAGATTAAGAATATCGCCACAGAGAAAGACCTAGATAAGAGAGTCGCAAGGCTAGCCATCGCTATAGAAGAGGTAATTGAGCAGACTGTTCCAGAAGAAAAGATCAATAAGAAGTGGATTACCCAGAAGACACTGAAGTTGGTTCAAGAGAAAAGAGCACTGAAGATCAGAAGAGATGTTTCTGAGATGGTAGAACAGCAATATAGGATGAAATACAATGAGGCAAGCAAAGCAGACAGAAAGGATAAGGAGAAATGGTTACAGGAGCAACGTGAAGATATTGAGAGGTATTACAGTGAATGTAAGACCAGTCAGGTGTATAAGACAATTAGGAATATTAACAGGAAATGGCAACCGAAACACATGGCGATCAAAGATAAGAACATAAGAATGGCCATACTGAGTCAGACCAAAGGTCCATCCAGCCCAGCATCCCATCTGCCGACGGTGGCCAATGCCAGGTGCCCCAGAGAAGGAGAACAGAAGACAATGATCAAGTGATTTATCTCCTGCCATCCATCTCCTGCCCTTGTTCTGAAGGCTAGGGCACCATACTTTATCCCTGGCTAATAGCCATCTATGGACCTAACCTGCAAAAATTTATCAAGCTCTTTCTTAAACCCTAATAGAGTCCTGGCCTTCACAGCCTCCTCGGGCAAGGAGTTCCACAGGTTGACTGTGCGCTGTGTGAAGAAAAATTTCCTTTTATTAGTTTTGAACCTACTACCCATCAATTTCATTTGGTGTCCCCTAGTTCTTGTATTATGGGAAAAGGTAAATAAGTTTTCTATATTCACTTTCTCCACACCATTCATGATTTTATATACCTCTATCATATCGCCCCTCAATCGCCTCTTTTCCAAACTGAAAAGTCCCAGTCTCTCTAGCCTCTCCCCACATGGGACCCGTTCTAAGCCCCTAATCATCTTAGTCGCCCTTTTCTGAACCTTTTCTAATGCCAATATATCTTTTTTGAGGTGAGGAGACCACATCTGCACGCAGTACTCAAGATGTGGGCATACCATAGTTTTATATAGGGGAAGTATGATATCTTTTGTCTTATTATCGATCCCTTTTTTAATAATTCCTAACATCCTATTTGCTTTACTAACTGCCGCTGCACACTGCGTGGATGTCTTCAGAGAACTAGCCACTATAACTCCAAGATCCCTTTCCTGATCTGTCGTAGCTAAATTTGACCCCATCATGTTGTACGTGTAATTTGGGTTATTTTTTCCAATGTGCATTACCTTACACTTACCCACATTAAATTTCATTTGCCATTTTGCTGCCCAATCACTCAGTTTGCTGAGATCTTTTTGTAGTTCTTCACAATCCCTTTTGGTTTTGACTGTCCTGAACAACTTGGTGTCATCTGCAAACTTTGCCACCTCACTGCTTACCTCATTTTCTAGATCATTGATGAACAAGTTGAACAGGATCGGTCCCAGGACTGACCCCTGGGGAACACCACTAGTTACCCTCCTCCATTGTGAAAATTTACCATTTATTCCCACCCTTTGTTTTCTGTCTTTTAACCAATTCCCGATCCATGAAAGGATCTTTCCTCCTATCCCATGACCGCCTAATTTACATAAAAGCCTTTGGTGTGGTGAGATGAGAACGAAGAAGTGCTCATGAACAGGGAGAAGATTGTGGAGCGATGGATGAGATACTGCACTGATCTATACAAAGCACTGCTGGACCCGAGTGTCTCAGAGAGACTGACTGAAGAATTGAAAGAGATATCTCCCCCAAGCATCGAAAGTGAGACCGATATTTCAAAGGAGGAAGTAGAAAAAGCAGTGAAACAACTAAAGAACAACAAGAACCCTGGAAATGATAAGATCATGGGAGAGATGATCAAATATGGTGGAGAAAGCATGAGTCAGTTACTGACTATGTAATATAGCATGGAAAGAAGCGAAGCCACTTAAGGAATGGACAAGATCTGTGCTAGTGACAATATCCAAGAAAGGAAGCACGCTGGAGTGCAAGAACTACAGAACGACTGTCCTAACAAGTCACATAGGTAAGGTGTTGATGATGATACTGACTGAGAGATTAAGATCGCAGATAGAACATACAGCAAACGAGCAAGCAGGGTTCAGAAAGATAGAAGTACCATACAGCAGATAGTGGCACTAAGACTGATAGCGGAGAAAGCTCAATGAAAGAACAAAAACATATACACTTGATTCATCTATTTTCAAAAGACTTTTGACAGTATAGATCAGAAAGTGACTTAAGCGGCGTTGGAGTCATATGGAGTGGATGATAGACTGATACGGTTGTTGAAAGATATCAATGATACCTAGGGATCTAGGGGTTCTAGTAGATCACAAGTTAAATATGAGTCAACAGTGTGATGCTGTTGCAAAAAAAGCAAACATGATTCTGGGATGCATTAGCAGGTGTGTTGTGAACAAGATACGAGAAATCATTCTACTGCTCTACTCTGTGCTGGTTAGGCCTCAGCTGGAATATTGTTGTCCAGTTCTGGGCACCCCAATTCAAGAAAGATGTGGAGAAGTTAGAGAAGGTCCAGAGAAGAGCAACTAGAATGATAAAAGGTCTGGAGAACATGACTTATGAAGAAAGGCTGAAAGAACTGGGCTTGTTTAGCTTGGAAAAAAGAAGATTGAGGGGGGACATGATAGCGGTTTTCAGATATCTTAAAGGGTGTCATAAGGAGGAGGGAGAAAACTTGTTCTTCTTGGCCTCTGAGGAGAGAACAAGAGGCAATGGACTTAAGCTGCAGCAAGGGAAGTTTAGGTTGGACATTAGGAAAAAGTTCCTAACTGTCAGGGTGGTCAAGTACTGGAATAAGTTGCAAAGGGAGCTTGTGGAATCTCCCTCGCTGGAGATATTTAAGAACAGATTAGATAGATGTCTATCAGGGATGGTGTAGATAGTGGTTGGTCCTGCCGTCGGGGCAGGGGACTGGACTCGATGGCCTCTCGAGGCCCCTTCCAGTCCTAGTGTTCTATGATTCTATAATGCGGAGGCAGCAGTGAAAACGTGGGGAGTTGGGAAGTTGGTTTATAACAAGTAGAAGTACAGGACAAGGAGATCCAATATTGCCAAGTATCTTCATCGCACATCTGGAGAGTGTGATGGACAAGATCAAGGAAGAGGTCGAAGGGATATCTGTGCATGGGAAAAGAATTAACAACTTGAGGTTCGCGGATGATATAGTTATCATTGAGGAAGATGAGGAGAAGCTAGCGAAAATGGTGCAGGTGTTAAACGAAGAAGGGAAGTGGTATGGACTGATTACGAACATCAATAAAAAACAATGGTATTTGGAGATAAGCAAATAGGAAGGAAGATCAGTGTGGATCGTATTGAACTAGAAAATGTAGAGAAGTTCACATATCTGGGGAGCAACATAACATATGATCTAGACTGTAAGGAGGAAATAGCAACTAGAATAGCAAAAGCAGGAGCAAGTTTGAAGGCGATGGATAAGATCTGGAAAAGCAAAGCAATTAGCTTAAGAACGAAGCTGGGCCTCTTGAAAACGTATGTATTCAGCAGCATGTTGTACGGATGTGAGACATGGGTGATTACAAAAGATTCGAAAAGAAGAATATTGGTGTTCGAAAGGAGTTGTTATAGGAAGATTCTGAGAATATGATGGACGCAGGTCACCAATGAGGAATTATACAGGAAGATACAGCCGAAAGAGAACCTGCTGCAGAAGGTTATAAAACGCAAGCTACAACTATTTGGACATATTTGCAGAATGAACGACGAACGAAAAATCAAGACCCTAGTATTCAGCATAACAGACGGTTGGAATAGGAGAGGCAGACCCCACAGAGAATGGATAGATGATGTAGTAGATTGGTGCGGAGCTAGTCTACAGAAACTAAGCCACTCTGCACTGGATAGGGAAAGATGGAAAGAAATAGTGAGAGAGGCATCAGACACCAACGGGTGCTGAGCCCATGGTTATTGATGATGATGATGATGAAGTATGCAAATGAGCCCCAATAATGACCCAGAAAATTCCCATCCTGGTTCAAACCTCTCTCCCCTCTGGGTGAGAGGTCTGTCCTCTCCTATAGACAACTATCTAACCTCAGGAAAATTCTCATGGGCAACCACAAGCCATACCACGGTAATACTAATCCTGGAACTTTTCCTTATAACAAATCCTCTTACCAACTTTGTCCACGTATTTATTCTGGAGACACAATCACTGGACCTAACCACTCTAATTACAGGATTAGAGGCTCCTGTAGCTCAACCAATGTTATATATGCCATCATATGCTAGCAATGCCCCTCTGCTATGTATATTGGACAGACTGGACAATCTGCCAAAGAATGAATGGACACAAAGAAGACATTAGGAGTCTGAATACACATAAAGCTGTCACAGTGAGCATTTTAATGGACGGGCCATACTGTTAAAGACTTGAGAATGTGCATCCTACAACAAAGAGACTTTAACAGCAGATTACAAAGGGAAACAAGTGAACTGCAATTCATGCTCAAATTCGATACACTGAGACTTGGCATTAACAGAGATAGCAATGACTTTATGCATTACAAAGACATCTTCCCCATCTTTGATATTCGTAGTGATCTCAGGTAGGACACTTACAGTTAGTACTTCTCTACCCTTCTCCCCACCACTTCTCCCTCCCTCTTCTGCCATATGTATCTGATTTGTCCATTTTTATTTCAGTTTTCTGTATCTCTGTGTTATAAAACTGTCATGCCACTTCCAGTACAGCATTATCTCCAGATCCAAAGAAGTGGGTCTGCCTCACAAAAGCACATCACATAATAATTTATTTTGTTAGTCTTTAAAGTGCTACATGACTGCTTTTTTTTTGTTTTGTTTCCATAAAGTATGTTTACAGTCACTAATCCTGGTTCTGAGTGTTCCATGCTGTAATTTATCTCTAATTTACCCCTAAAATATCTTCTAAGAGCTCAGTAAGCAGTGAAAATGTGGGTAATGTACTAGACAATATTGACCTCCCATGGTCCAACAAATTCTCTCATCTGGCACCGGAGACGAGAGGTTCTACTGGTATTGGCAGTTTTGAGAAATTCCAAACGTATGGTCCTCTAATGACTTTATAAAAAGGCCCTTAAAAAAATGTGAGGGTATCAGTTGTCACTCAACTTGATTAGCAGGACACATTACCCATCTATCCTTCTTTGTACAAAGCTTTATACAATAGGAAAATTGAAAAGCATTGACATCTATCACCGATATCTATGAATTTTCTAACAACCTACCAAAATATCACTACAATACTGAAAACTGATATGAAAATTCAAGAACCACATTCAACCTCACTTACTGTTTAAAGAACTGCACATTAAATTAAAGCATAATGCCAAACCTTAATAATCCTTTAAAATTAGCAAACTAGCATTATCATTTTGATTGTAAAACATGATATTCAAACTAAGCGTAAAAGAGCACCACAATAACAAATTATGAAATATACAAAAACTACTACACTTCCTATGAGAAAAAGTTTAGATCCTGACATTGTGATTTAGCATGGGAAGTGAGCAAGATTTCACCTGTAGATAAAATGTATCATTTTGCTTTGTTTTTTAAGAACAAGTTACAAATACCATTTTTGTTTGCACACTTCTGCGAAGCCTGAGTGGAACACAGCACGGATAAATATTTCTACCCAGGGACAGAAATTGGTATCTGCTGATCTACAGGGCTCTACTCATGGGAACAGCAGCAACCCTATCAACCAGCTGCTCCCAGATATGTGACTGTACCACACCCAGTGCCACCCCCAGCAAAGCTGTACAACTCCAGACAAGAGGTGCAGCTGGGGGCTGAACTGGGAGCAGTACAGCCACTCTATCCCACGGAGCAGCAACTGCGGGAGAAACTGGAGGGCTGTACTGCAGCATACCTGCTCTGGTCCTGAGAGCAGCAACACTATATTCTTCTTCTTTGACCAATGTGATTCCCAGGATCAGCAGATATCGATTTCTATGCACAGATATCCACCTTCACAGATAGAAATTTGAATCCATTTACACAGGCCTATAGCCTTGAAAAGATAAAATTAACAGCATTTCCATTTTCAAAAAGATAACTAGTGTTCTATTCAGAATATACCTTTTGGCTAAATGTCAGTGAATTATCAGACTATAATAGTTTAATTTTCCATCTTGGACCCCTACCTTGTATTTGCAGGTCTATTTCATTTTGAACTACTATATCCTCCTCTATAATCTATGTTTTTCAATTTCATTTTGAATATAGATACTAAAGTACAGCCTAAAAAACTTTATTTATTTAGCCTTCAAAACACTTGCTCTGAAAAAGGAACAAGCTGTATAAGTAGTATGCATAATAAAGATAGCATAAATGTAGAATGTAGATTAATACAGCCAGCCTCACACTTTTCAAACAAATTATATTTATAACAGACAATGAAACACTCAGACACAAAACTCTGTGCTCATCTGTAGAAGTGTTAAATCCTCTACTTTACACAAATGAACAAACATTAAAAACAAGTCAGGAATAAATCCATTATCTGCACATCAAAACATAGCCAGCCAATCCATGGAACTAAGTATCCGAAATCAGGACATGGAAAGTCAAGAATCTGTCATTATTTGAAAAATGTTTTCTAGAGGCCAGTCTAAATCTATGTGTCAATGTCTAATTAATCTCTCATGTAAGTCTACTGAACTCAATAGATACACCAAAGATGAATTTGACTAGTGGTGTTTCTGCTATTGTTATAATCCTCTTTAAATTTAAAAAGGATTTATTTAATTTAGTTAATGACAATCTATCCAGCCAATACCCTGAACCCACAAAAATCAAAAATAAAATTTTATTTAGGACCAGACAAAAATCGAAAACCCTCCCCAAAAGCCTGAGAGAACAAGTTAGTTTTGCAGCTTGATCTGGAAATTAACAAATGCACCTACCAATTAAAAAACATTAGGGGAAAGCTTGCCCCCATCCCCATCGTGGTCAAGCTTAAGCACTGCAAGCTTGAATACCTTAATTGATCTCAGCTGCCACAATACTATGTAAAGGGAATGAAAAATTGCATGCTAAAATGAATGGAAAAATAACATCCCCACAATCTCTGTTTAGATCAAGCAACAAGTCCTCCTGGAGCCGAAGAGACATTTCATGTCTCCTAGAGGCAAATTTCCTATACATGGTAGAGTGGACCATGCAATGACAGAACCCAGTTTTCTAAAGTCTTACTATTATAAAAATAGAATAATTTTAATTAAGGAAAAAAGAAATAAAGATTACCTTGACCAAAACTGTTACCACCTGATGGTAGCTTATTGACCTATGGGATCCCGTTCTCAGTGGACTAGTACCCATTTTACAAAACCCAACACCACAAAATGTACTAACCGGCAACCTTGTTGGCAGTCTCACCAGAGAGGCCAATAATTAAATGAGCCTGGAGACTAAATTCCCTCTCATCCCTAGAAGTGATCCCTTCAGGTGGGGCAGTGTGAGTGAAGCTTGAACACCCACTGCCTGTGCTGTACCTGTTCTGTGGATAAAAAGAGGGCTTCAGTTTCCAGGGCTGTCAATCCAGATCACTTCACCCAAAGGTGCACTAGATTCACACACGGGGTTTTGTTTTAAAAAGAGGGATTACCTTACCCAAAACACATTCCTTAAAATACAACTCGACACTTTGTAAAGAGGAAAAAGCGAAAGATGTCTTGCTCATAGACAGTGTTACATAATGCTTGGCAAATTCTTCCACGTACCTTCTGTGTTGTTGTGTTTGTTGTCTGTGTTGAGGGTTTAGTGAACGTTATTTTCACAGGAGACATGTGTGGCGGCAAGGAGTTGGCAATGCTCTGCATGATATTACTCATCTTCGGGCTGCCACTCACAGGTACCGTAATAGTTTTAGTGACAGGAGTGACAGCTTTTGGGACTTCTTTCAGGAGAACAGGGGAGGAGCTAGAGGAGTTAGTTCGTCGTCTTTTACGTGGCTTTTCATCATCATCTGAGCAGCTGACACCTGGAAGAACAAGATTTTTCAATTACATAGCACTTTTCATCTGACCATTTCTCACTATTTTATAACAAAGTGTGTTAAATCTTACACCTGTTTTCTAATGGGGGGTGAAAAAAGACAGAGAATATAAAACCTTTTGAAGATCACAGCAAGTCGATGAAACCTGAGAACAGAACCAGAGGTTTCAATTCCTTCCCACAGAAACAGAGGATCTAAATTCCCTCCTTCCTTCCTTCTCATAATACTAAATTTCTCTTTAAAAGAACAGGGCAGGAAATGGCGAGGGCAGGGTCAAATGGCCGACAAGCCCTTCCTAGAGCACGGGCAACCCAACCCCTTAAAGGGCTCCTCCCAAACACATCCCCCATGCACACGCCGAGGACCCTGGCTGCTTGCATCACGCAACCTCCAGCACAGCACTCTGCAGAGCCTTGGTTAGCCACCACACCACTGTCTGCCATGGACCTGCAGCACTTCACTGACGGGGACACCTTGGACATTGTGGCCAGACTGATGGACATCCTAACAGCATGCCATATGAGGCTACGTGCTGCCCGACATATGGTCGTCGTCCTGCAAGCTCCCCGCACGCTGCATCCGGAGCACCCTGTTCCAGCCCCGCTGTCACCTCTGGCAGTACCCCACCAGCAGGGAATGGTGGGATGACATCATCCTAGGAGAGTGGGACAACCACCAGTGGGTCAGCAACTTCCGGATGACCTGGGCCATCTTCATGGAGCTGTGCCATTGGCTGGCACCAGCACTTCGCCTCCAGGACACCCGCATGCGGCCCGTGCTCCCCCTGGAGAAACGAGTGGCCATCGCTGTGTGGAAGCTGGCCACCCCAGACAGCAACTGCTCAGTCAGCCACCAATTCGGGGTGGGGAAGGCCACCGTCAGGGTCGTCCTCCTTGAGGTAAGGCACCCTGGGCCACACACCCATGGTGGGGCCCTGGGAAGGGGGGTCCCAGGGAGCAGAGCCCCCATATGCTACCACACACTTACAGGTTGTCGCCGCCATCAACAGGACCCTCCTGCGCCGCCTTATCTGCCTGGGGGACACGGATGCTGCCATGGCCAGCTTCCAACAGCTGGGATTCCCCAACTGCATCAACGCATTGGACAACACCCACATGACCATCTGGGCCCCACCACACAGCCGGGGACGGTACATCAACTAAAAGGGCTACCACTCCGTCGTCCTCCAGGCCCTCGCGGATGCCCGAGGATGTTTCACTGACACCTGTGTGGGCTGGCCGGGCAGGGCCCATGATGCCCGCATCCTGCGGAACTTGTGGCTCGGTCACAGGATGGCAGAGGGCACCACATCCCCCCACAGAAGCTTCCAGTGGGAGACATGACCATGCGTCATCAACAATGCTGCCTACCCACTCCAGGCCCGGCTAATGCGCCCCTACATGGGACACACCAACGAGAGCCAGGACCTCTTGAATGCCGGCCTCAACCATGCCAGAAACATCATGGAGCGGGCATTCGGCCGTCTGAAGGCACGTTTCAGGTGCCTCTTGATGTGCCTGGAAGTAGGCCTGCCCAGTGTGCCCACAGTCGTGGGTGCCTGCTGTGCACTGCACAACCTTGTGGAGAGCAAGCAGGAGCTCTTTGTGGCACACTGGGCAGACAAGGCCATGCCGCACTATGAGCAGCCAGGTGCAGTCCTGTGTCGCCAGGTGCACTGGGACGGGGTGCACATATGGGAGACCGTCCGGGAGACCTTTGCCTGGGGACCCCCATGACCTGGCCACTTCACTCCACGCAACCCCCACTCCCCCACCCTTCTCACCCCTGCCCCACCAGAACGCCCCTTCCCATTCCCACCCGAGGCAGGACACATACACCGTTAAATAATTCAACTGCTATGCTTGGAACATAAAGAATGTGTGACTACTTACTGGGTTGGGGGAGGTGAACTATATACATGGGGAGGCAGGGGGCCTCAATCCTCCATTGGAGTGGCTGATCAGGAGTCACAATGGCCCCTGGAGCCACGACTGCCCAGGGTCCAGGGACCACGGCGGGGCTGGGGTGGGGCAGGTGGAACAGGGAGGTAGGGCTGGACCAGAGTATCTAGGGGCTCGGACTCGTGGTAGGGGGAGCCACCAACGGGCAGGGCTTGCCTGGCCACAGCCAGTGTGCCAGCTCCCACCACTTGGCTGGGAGCAGAACTGCAAGGGCCGGGCGGGGGGGGGGGGGGGGGGGGGGAGGGGTATGGGGGGGCTGGGGAGCAGCGAGGAGCTGAGGAAGAGGGGGTGGCAGGGAGGAGGGGGGGATGGGGCAGAGGGGGGTGCTGTGGGAAAGGCCATCCATGGGGTGGGTGGCTGGCCTAGGCGGTTGGCTTCGACCTGGGTTGGGGTGTTGAGATACCCGGCCACCAGGTCCCAGGCCACCTGCTCCATGGAAAGCCATTCCCGCAGCGAGTGGTTGTGCTCCCGCCATGCAGCCGCGTGGACTGCCGCCAGATAATCTGCCCAGCTGTGGCGACGGCTCCTCCCACTATGGCGCCTGGTCCAGGGAGATGTTGCCCCTTCGCCCTCCTCTGCTGTTGCGGGGTTCCTGGGCACGTCCAGGGGGCTGGGGTGGCTGGCAGATGCCGAGGCTGTGAAGACATAAGGTGAGAGGGTGGTGCCCTGTCACTCATGAGCCTGGGTACAATGGGCCAGTGGCCTTGTCCCCACCGCCATCCCACCCTGCTTGTGGTGAGGGGCTCTAGGGCAGCCTGTCATCTGTGGGGTCTGTCAACGCAGAACTACTGAGTGGCTGCCCCAGCCCTCCTGGACTTCTGACCCTCATGGCAGCCCATGGCCCCATGTGAGCCCCACCTGGCAGCCATGACAGCCATCCCCGGGTCCCTGGCCGTGTGCCCAGACCTGTACTGGCTGCGTCGGGGACTGCCCCCTCCCCTGCATGACCAGGGCACCCCACATCCGGTCCTACCTGAGGGTTCCTCGGGTAGTTCAGGGGAGGCCCGGGTGGAAACAGCCGGGCTAGGGCCCTCAGAAGCCTCGGCCATGCACAGTGGTCCCTTGCTGTCACTGTCCCTGGTGCCAGCAGGTACTTTGGGTCCTGCTCACGGGGGGCAGATATTGAGGATCCTGGCTGGGGCTCCTTACGATGGCCCTCTCGCTCTGCCGTGTCCAGGGTCTCCTCAAGTGGTGTAGCCTCCCTGGGTCCCAGCAGCTGGTGGAGATCCCTGAAGTAGTGGCAGGCGCTGCCCCTGACTGCCTCGCTGAGTCCCTCGCTCGGGCATAGCCCTGCCGCAGCTTCTTCACTTTGGAGCGGATCTGGTCAGGGGTTTGGAGGGGGTGGCCCCTTGCAGCGAGGTTGCTGGCGAGGTGGGTGAAGGTGTCTGCATTTCTCTTCCACCCCTCCATCCTGAGAAGGATGTCCTCCTCCCCTCAGACAGACAGCAGGTCCCGAACTTCAGCTTCCAGCCAGAGGGTCCCCCTCCTCTTTGAGGGCTGCCCAGAGCCCCGGGAGCCCCGCCGCCTGGAGCCCTTGGCTCCACGGGGATCCTGGGGGGTCTTGGCTGCTGGCCATCGGTCCAACCACAGTGGGGTGTCGCTTTCTGGGGGTGCAAGGGAGTGTAGTCTGGCCACTTTGTGCTCCTATGGCTGCCCAGCACACACACAGCTTCCTGCACCGGGTTTGTGTGTCCCTGCAGCTTTAAGACACTTGCAGCTGACAGCCATAGAGCTCTGGCTGCTGGTGGGAGGGGCAGCAAGGGAGCAGCTACACACATTTAATTTCGAAATTAAAATCCAAAGGAGGCGTTATTCCCAAAACGGGAGTGGAATAACCATTACAAAATGAATGCCTTTTAATTTCAAAATTACTCTTGAAATGAGCAATTGCTGTGTAGTCGCTCTCCTGCTCGTTTTGAAATTGCCCCTCATTTTGAAAATTGTTTCAAAATGAGCTGCTGCTAGTGTGGCCACAGCCCAAAGGTATTGAGTCACCTCGCAGTTTAATCTTGGTTAAGAAATTAAAAGAATGCATCTGCCAGTGTGGGGTTTTGATCATCTCTGTAAAAATGGCAGAAGTTACACTAATGAGACCACACATACGTGACAGGAATGGGAATACATTTTTCAAATGCATCCCCATTTAGAACTCCACATTCAGCTTTTCTAGCAGTTTTTATCCATGGTAACTATATGCATGTAACTAAAGTTTCCATGCCCCCCTTACACTTTGTGCCTTCTTTCATGAAAGCCAGTAGGCATGCAGCAGCATCCCTTCCTCCTTCAAACAGCTTCTGAAATCTATTTATCTTACAATACATTGCTGCTGCTTGTGCTTTAAGCAGTTTGAAATGCAGGTTGAACCTCTCTAAACCTGAACACTCTCATCCAGCAACATTCGTAGTTGGTATGGTTTTAGTTAACTGAATGACCACTTATTATGGGTATGACCAAGTTTCCCGTAGTCCCATAAAGTTTGTTTCCAGCCACCAGTCCTGGCTCTCAATATTCTGTGCTGTTTTTAGCTGTAACTTACTTCTAATGTCTTCTAACAGCCCAGTAAAGTGAAAGTGTTGACAATGCTGCTAGACAATACGGACCTCCTGTGGTCTGGTAAATTTTCTTGTCCAGCACCAGTCAGGTTCTACCAGATTAGAGAGGTTCAACCTGTAGTGGCTCTTTTGGCACATTTACTCAGTATACATCAAAAAGTGAAAAATTTTTTCCAACATGCAATCCTGAAAATGACACTTTTTGCCTCAAAAAAAGTTCCTTCACCTCCCCAATCACCCACCTCAGCTGCAGCAAACATAGTGGCTGTAAGGAACTCTACTGAACCACACCGGCTTTCTAGAAGATGGCCTGTTGGTCCTGGTACACACTGGCAGTATGACATTAGTTTCATAAAACACTAGACCTTGCCCAAGTTTCTCTTACTTCAACTGGCCCAAAAAGTCACAGAATGTCAGACATTATATAGATGCATGTTTATTGTAGCCATCTTTGACTATGCTTCGGTGCTTCAAACAGGGATGATACCATGGTTATGGGCAATTACGTTAGTCAAAGGTGATAAGTTGAAAAGCATGCTAAAAATGCTTGCAGTTCATCTTTGTACGAGATAGCTGCAGATGCTCATTCTTAAGCCCTCATCTTGCTAAAGAAAAATTAAATAGACAACAAAAATCTCATGTGGTAAAATACAAGCTTTCAGGCAAGCCAGAACAAACTATGACTCTCTAATAGAAGACAATATTCAGAAACTGAATGTAGGTGTTCCAAAGGCAAAGAAATAGGACTTTACATGGATTATGAAGCATAATCTTTACAAGGAAAGATGCTATTTACATGTCAGAAGATGGTATTTGCTCCATCTATGTATCCAGACCATCTGTAGGTATGTTTCGGGCCACAAAAGGCAGGAAAGTACATACAGGGAAAGAGAGAAAGCTGCTTGTGAAAATGAATTTGCAGTGGCAGCAAAGGCTGCTAGTGGGCTAAAATATTATTTTCTTATGGAAATTTCAATGACTATAAAAAAACCCACAAACTTTAATTTATATTATACCTAAATCTGTGGATAGAATTAGTGATATACAAATTATGGATTCAGTCACACTGCATGTGAGTGGACTGTGTGTGTGCTTACAAATTAGACCTGAATTTTAATATTGATCTGCCAACAATTCACGTTGTGTCCTCAAGCAAGTCAATCTCCCTGTCTGTTTCCCCACTCATAAAATGGAAAGTGTGTTTATGTGGCTCTGTGGAAATATATGCAGTGTTCCCCCACCTTACAAGGGCAATTTGTTCCTGAAAAACTCCTCTTAGGGCAAATTCTTTTAAGTCGAAAATGTAATTACCATTAATTTCAATGAGAAAAAGGTTTATGCAGTCCTGAGCCCCAAAATTTACACCCATTTATGCTAAAACACCACCAAATCCCATTAAAATGAACACAATTACTTCAATAGTTAACATTAGTTATCATAACACAACCTAACAAGGCATTTTCCCTTCATTAATTACTCTACAATATGTCTGTTTACCTGCAGAGACAGGAGAATGGAAATCAAAGAGCGCCTGGGAGGAGGGTGCAAAGCTGGGTAGCTGCTTGTGGCTGCAGAAGCGGGGCTGGTGGAAGGGGGCGGGCAGGGCAGAGCAGGGCACGGGGAGGCAGCCCGGCCTAAGTGCAGCTTAAGTTAAGTGGGGAGGGGGCAGTGTCAGGGGCTGGCCACGCAGGGAGCTAGGCAGGCACAGGAGCCCCCCAGTTGGCAAGGGGAGATGCCTCGCTCGTGCAGGGCTGCGCAGCGGAGAGGCCCCGCCAGTAGCAGCTGAGGCGCTAAATGCAAAGGAACGCCACAGGCAGCAAGCAGCACCCAAGGCCCAGCTGCGCAGGGTAGGCAGCAGTGGCCCCCTAGCCGCCCAGGGAGCGAGCGGCAGGGCCAGGATGGGCTGCGCGCCCAACAGCCATGTCTCACAGGAGCACCTGGGAGCACACGGCCACCGGCTGGGCCAGGCGCACCGCTCCTGCAGAGCTGAGGCGGAGACCCAGACCAGCCACAGGTAAACGCTGGGCCAGGGGCTCCAGGAAACTGCCGCTGGGCACTGCAGAGAGACGCGCCGGGCAGGATGCTGCTGTGGGCAGCCGTTGCCTGGAGCCGCAGCCTCTCTCCCGCTGCAGGGCACCCGCATCCCGCTGAGGCACACGAAATTGAAATTGTTCCTCGTAAATTCGAGGAAATGCCTCCTAAGACAAGGTAGGGGTTTTAAAACAAACTCCTCATAAACTTGAATTCTCATAACACGCATGGGTGTATGTCGGGGTATGACTGTAATGAATTAAGTATCCTCATATCCATGAGGATGGTAACGAATAAGTATATAAATTATACTGCTCATTTGAGGATACGGGATTCCCCAAAACTTAAGATTGTACATAGCTTAAGCTTAGGAGTTAAAGTAAACAGTATTATTTTGGTGGCAGCCATAACTTTTTTAGAGGATTGCCCAAAATTACTTTTATATTTTCCACTTCCACACCACACAAGAAAATTTACTATGAAGTAACAGATGTGTCGAAAATAAGGGTGGGTGTATGCAATATTTTTGCTCTGCTTTATTACAGGTTCTATGAGAACCATATTCTTGCTGTCTTTGATTCTGTAATAATTTGCACTCCAACAAAGCTTTTCAAATAAAAATAAAAAATCATTATTGTTAGGTTCAACTCTCAAAGCACTAACCTATATTTTAAAACAAGGAAGTGATGTTACATAAAAGTCAATGGCCCAATCAGACTGTGACTAGCCCCAGGTCATGCACGAAGTTAGCGGTAGTGCCAAATATCCAGACTGTTGGCTTTGACCTGAAGGTAACATTGCCTATGTGTAAATCAGTTTTACATTCATCCCTTGCTGTATGAGCACAATTGGTTCCTAACTTTTTGCTCATAAGTGAAAATTCATAAAAGGGACACTAAATTCCCATTAAAATACGTGTAAAAGTCTCTGATGGGTTCCAGGTGCTCAGAGTGGCAGCAGGTGGTGGTGCTTTTGAAAAGTAAGTGAACCTGGGGTTGGGAGGGGGTTAAAGGTTTGGGGCAGTTTGGGGCCATTAGCTGGAGGGAGGGTTAAAACCTGCAGGTGGCTCAGGTGGAGGAGGTAGCGGCTTGTTCCTCCTGGCTGCAGCAGGGGTACCTGGAAGAGTGAGGGGGGCCGGCGGTTTTGGAACAGGATGGGTGGGTGTTTGGAGTGGGCTGAGGGGTTGCAAGGGGAGCTGTGGGCTGGGGCGAATATTGGGACTGGGCAGAGGGGCTGCGCTGGGAGTTGCCATGGGGGAGTGTTGGGAGTGGGCCCTGTGCAGCTGCAGGTCTCCCTGCGCCCCAGCCAGGGACCCCGTAACTGAAGCTGACCCAGCTGCGGGGCTGTGGGTCTCCCTGCCCTCTGGCCAGGGACTCCACAACCGGCTCAGCTCCAGGTGTGGGGCTGCGGGTCTCCCCACGCCTGGCCAGGGACCCCACGGCCCACTCGGCTCCAGGCACAGGTCTCCCTGCCAGGGACCCCGCGGCTGGAGCGAAGGCAGTTGTGGGCCTGCCAGACTAGCTGCCCCCACTGCAGGACTCTCCGCCTCCCCGCCGGGCTGCCAGACTCGCCACCCCATCCCACCCTCCCCACCGGCTGCAGCAGATCCAGCCGTGGGGTTGCTGGTCTCACAGCCCCACCAGTGGCTGGCTTGTATTAGCAGGGGAAGTTCACTCATCAGTGAACACTGTTAGATATTTGTCTCCCTCATTTTAATGAGTACTTGTAAGTAAAGTACTCGTTAAACGAGAGATGAGTGTACTTGAATGCTGTGTGTCACAGCTACTGCTCTTGGAAAATAAAATAATGTAATAAATAATTACATATCAAGTAAAGGTTTAGGTCACATCTGCACTATGCAGTAAATTCAAATTTATTAATATCGATTTTGTAACGCTGGATTTTACAACATAGAATTTAACTATTCTCCCCTCCCCATGTGCTCCTCACAAAGTCGACTTATTGCTGCCACTCTCAAATGGCAAACATCAACTGTTGCCGCGGTGCACTGTGGGAACATATCCCACATCACCCTCATCCCCATAACAATCTGGGTATGTTTGCTGGCATTTGATATTATCTGCCCACATTGTATTATCCTCATTCCCCTCCCATGGTAAGCAAATGTCCAGTTTTCCAGTCATAAAGAAGGAAAAGTAGAGCATCTAAAAAGACAGCAAAGTTAACAGAAATCTCTTTCTTCTGTAAGTGAATTATCAAGGATTTTATAAAAATCAGCAAGTGTGTGTCTTCTCAACTGGCCATCCACTGACTGTTCCCCCTCCCCTTTATGGCATCTGATCCTAGAAAATGATACAGGGCAAAGAAAAGCATGAAGAAAGAGTTGATGGCAAAGTTTTTGAACAAAAGAGTTGCTGAGGGGAGGGCATTTGGCTTCCCAGTTCATTATACAGCTTCTGTGCACAGTCTGTATTCTCAACTGGCCCTCCACCCATTCTTTCCTGCGTGAAGTGGTGTAAAGTTAGAAGAAAGAGGATAGAAAAGGTGAGGAAAAAAAGATTTTTGTCTTCCCTCGTCACTACACAGTAATTGCCAATGTTGGGAACGGCAGCAACGCCCCAAAAATCTTCGCCACCAGGGGGAGACTTCCCCCCAGTGGCAGCTGGCCCCCCAGGTCCTTGTTGGAGTGTGTGGGGGGTTTCAGTGGGGAGCCATTTGAAGTAGTCCCTCCCGTGCAGCAGAAAGGCCCTGAAAATCTTAGCCACTGGAGGGAGACTTCCCCCTGGCAGCAGCAAGCTCCCGAAATTCTTTTCCACCCTTGCAGCCCTAATTGCGTGCAAGCCAAGACATGGTACTGCCTGGCAGCATGGTAAGCATCGAACAGCAGGCATGTCCTTTTATTTGGGTCAGGGAAAGACCCTGACTGTGTGGCACCTGTGAGGGAGGGAAGATGGGCCACGCACAAATGCAAACCGCTGAGAAGAAGTTTCTTGGCCTCTTATGCAAGCACAACCTCCCCAACAGCCTTGATGCCATGTGGTGTGGTGGGGCAGTGGCTGATGCCAGGCAGTACAGAAAAAAATACCAAGTGTAGAGACAGAACCACAAACTCTATGCTGGGCCTATTTGTAATGGGTAGATGTGTTTACACTCCTAATAGCAAAGATAGAAAGACATTTCTCAGGCTCTCATACAAACATGACCCAACAGCCACAGACTTCCTGGTCCTGATTTGAAATTCACAGTCTTCCTGTTATGCAATTCCTGTGCAACCGGAGAGCAGCAGCTAAAGCAGAGCACTCTGGGGCATGGCAGGTTACACACGTGGCGCCTCTGAAGGCTAAGTTGGATTTTAAGATGTGGCGCTTCCACACTGGCCTTTACTTGAACTTTCAATTCAAACTCGATGCTACACCCAGCAGGTATCGACATTATATCATATCAATATTAGTGCTCCCTAAATCAAGCTAATGGTATTTACAGTGAAGACAGTCACATGGTAATATTGAGCTAACAGCCTTAAATGCGAATTATTCTCGTAGTTTAGACATATCCTAAGTGTATAAAATAAAATTGCAAAAAAATGAGAGACTGGGTGATTTAGGGTATGGAGGGGGTTTTTTTGGCCAGTCATAGTCATTACTATATGATAGTTCAAACAACTGAAATCTAAAGCTTCAAAAAATGCTATCAGAACATCATTTTTCTAAATCTTACACTTAAAACAACGTAACGTTCTACAGTAGGTAGGACAATGATTTAAATTCCAGTGATTTACACTAAAAATAGGAAACTTTGATTTAAGAAATAAATTTGCATTTGTATTTTAATTATTTTCCTTTAAAAAGGTTTATTCTCATGGGTTGATAACCATTAAAACATGTTGATTTTCCACCAAATAAATACCTTTAGCTTAAATTTGGTCTTTCCCTTTTGCTGACCAGGAGGATACACCATAATGGTACATTTATTTGAGCACTCGGATATCAACAGTTATTCAAATCCTTATTTTTCAAATGTTAAAAAAAAAAAAAAAATGGTGAATTGATGCACTTATTTATTAGGCAGTAATTTTTACCTGGCGTTTGTGTCAAGCTGCAGTTGGATGGAATTTCAAATTCAAATAAAACTGTATACAAGCATAATTTTTAAATTGTTTCTTAAATAAAATACCTTAAATGATCTGGATACATAAGAAAACAGTTTACCAAAACACGTTTGGCATTTAGGTCTGATTTATTAAGCCAAGGAAGCATTAACTGTATTTAGTGACTTGATGGGCTTTTTCTGGTTACCGTAAGCCAAATACTGCAAAGATATGTAGATGCCTTTCTAAGGTGATTTCAGAAAAATATCAGCAGCTATTTCTGCACCTTCAGGTGAAAATCTGACCTCATATCCTTCCAGTATTTAGAATTAGTTGATCTCATTATCTCCCCATGGCTTTTATTCTTAGACGAGCTTTCCTCCTTTTTCATCTCCAAATCAGTTTCTCAATTTTGAATGAATTAGTCAAAATGAAGAAAATATTCTCTCTGCACCTGTTAATTATTTCTGGTTTCAGTTTAGTTAAGGCAAAAGCACAGCTAGAAAATGTAAACTGATACTCTACACTCTACTACAAAAGCTGAAAACAACAGATAATTCAGGATATGACATTGACATTTATAAAGCTGAGTTGACCTCAAAAGTTGATCTCTCTGATTCTGTATGTACTTAAAAAAAAGCTGCATAAAAATCTGAGGAATGCTCAGTGATTCACCTTATTTTTATTTAAATTTCACTAGCTTATAACACATTTAACACAGATTATCAATTTCAAATCTAATTTTAGATATATACATTTTTCTCTAAAAGTAAATCTAAACTTATTTCTAATTATTTAAAGGCATCAATTTCTATACACCCCAATAATAGGAATAGTAAACTAAATATTAAATAGTACTATGCAAGCCTGTGCAAATAAGTTACAACAGAATTCCTGGGTGAGGTTATTTGGGCTGTGTCTACATTACCACCTTCCTTCAGGAATAAGAGGACTTCGAAGTTGCCCCAGCACTTCCAAGTATCGGTAGATGCGCTGTGGCTAGACGCATGCCAGTACTTCGAAGTTTAAAACTTCAGAGTTGCTGCGGTGGGGGGAGGGGATTTGCTTAATGAAGTGCTGCCTATGCACGGCAGCACTTCATTAGTAAACTCCCAACACCCTAATTACCATCCTTTCTTCAAAGGAAGGTGGTAGTGTAAACAAGCCCTTGAATAGTTTAAAAGTTCAACTTCTGCACAGAAAACAGGAAAAAATACATTATTTTTAAATTTATATCTTTTTGGTAACATCCATACAGCAAATCCTTAGCCAGGATCTGGCCCTTTATCTTAAGGCATGTACCATTAGCTACTTTAGGGTGCTTGAATGACTGTAGGAAAACGATATTCACAGAAATTTTCCTGCTCATCTGAGAAGGGGAAAAAGGATTTCTCTTTCCTCCCATTCCCACAAATGATAAATGACCACACTGTTGGCTAGATGTATATTTTGGGAAAGAGGTAGAAGGAAACTTTCCTCCCACGCACTAGGTGTTACCACATCAGAGGCAAAACTGGATGGACAAATGATCCACTACGTCATGGTAATTTGTTGGTTTTATTTTCCAGACTTTGAGCTGCTGTAATCCCCAATACCAAAATATCTGAAGAGTATTTTTCAGTCAATGAATTTGGCCTCAACATACCTTTATGAGGAAGAAAAGCATTAGTTCCTCTTTACTGATAAGTACATTAAGGAACGAAGATGCTAAAGCGACTTATCCAAAGTCACAGCAAGTTTTAGCAGAGCTGGGTCTGGAACCCAGATATAGAGTCCTTTACTTTAACCACACGATTACCCCATTCCTTTCTGTTTTGTTGATCAAAGTTACTAGAATCACTTACTTTTGACGTAAACAGTACTTCCACTTGGCAAGACGACTACATTGGAGGCTGGACTGGCAGGTCTGGGGGACTTCACTGTTGCTACACTGCCACTTGGAACAGGGGTAGATGTTGGGGTTGAAGTGGTACTTGTGTAGGAATAGCAAACCACCACTAAAGAGGAGAAAAGACACCTTCCACATAACTAAAGAATTCCATTATCCTAACACTATCCTGACAGCTTTAAAGAGAAATTAATGTCTATTGCTTATTGGCTCACTATCCACATGTTTGCTTCTGCAGTCCTGCAGGAAGAACTGCTAAATTATCTGCTTTCAAAGCAGATTTTAAAACATTTTAATCAGATCTTCCAAACATCATGGGTGCTATTTTGTTCTCTACTGACTGTATGTTTTATATTACAGTTTATCTGGTACATGTTCCGGATTTTAATTAAAACTTTGTTTTGATATACTTAGGTCTCTAGTATAGATCAGGGATATACATATAAAATGGTTACTGGACTGCGTTCAGTGGCATGTCAATCCCAGAATCAATCTGAAACCACATTTTAAATTAAGACATATTAATGTCTTTTAAAATGGTTCTCCTTTTTTAACTGTTGTAACATTGATGTTTACAATTAGTAGTAAGAGAAAACAGGTAGTATAACATTTTGCAAATCTATCAGAAAAAAATTACTTGAGTAGTGTTAGGTTTTCTGTAACTGTGTAAATATATTGCAACCAAACTCCTAAACACAGTAAAATAAAACTCTGCAGGCTAGATGTCATTTGTAGGGGATGTGAGGGGGGAATTTTTGATCTGTCAATTCAGTACATTTGATCTGGAGTGAAAAAGAAGAATGGATATCCATGTCATTTTTACAAAGTCACCTTCCTGTATATCCCTGTGCCTTAAAGAGACCTGTGATAACCTTTTAAAAATTATTTCATGTTTTGTAATTAAATTTGTGCAACTGCCACATTTTACATCTTTGAACACTTAGAATGTATGCAACTTACATTTTTTGCCTTCTCCTTGGCACAGACAGTAAACCAGTCAAGTTCCTTTGTGCTTTCAGTCAATGTCATAGTCTACATTCTAATGCACTAGCATAATATTACATTTAATTGCAAAATAGGCTTCAAAGCCAATGAGATTTTATTTAAAATATTTCTATTAATATTTGTAGGAAAGTTAAGGAACAGATAGTTTTTTGCTTGTGTTTTTGTTTTTTAAAATAAAGCCTTTGCTCTTTAGAGCTTTGGACGTCCCTTCAAAATGTGAAATTATTCCTCTCACATCTTCACCATTTGCAGTAAGATACTAGGATTCCCTCACCTTCTTTGTTCCCAGTTTCTGCAGGAACTGGAAGAGATGCATTGTGCTGAATGGCTGCATTGGCAACAGCATTAGCTGTTACAGTAAAGGCTGTTTGGGGAACCAGACGTGGCATCAGCGGCACAAGTCGACGACCTTCTATAGACCACTCTGAAGAGCTGTTTGGTCCAGACATACTAAACAGAAATGCACATTATGTGAAAGTGTTCTCTTATCCAGCACATTGACTAAACACGCTTTTTCAACAGAGAACAGCTACCAGATGACAAGATTTATCTTCAAGTGACAGGCTAGAATATGTACAGGACATCACAACTAAAAAAGCAGTCTTACAAATTAGTGCATATTATATTCCTTGAACTAACTAAAAATACCAGAAGCATTATAATTTAATGAAACCACCATAAAACTAGGTGTGCTATAGAAACTACTGTTTCTAAGGCAGATATTCTACTTAATTAAAAACATTCTAAGCCCCATCACAACAGCCCAAATAAGACTGCAACATAAATGACCCAGCCCACGCATTTGTCTTAACAGAGGCCACCCCACTTGGTCTTACTTATTAGTATTAGGTTTAAAAGATGACGCACTGCCCAATGGAAAGACTATTTGCTACTTTATAGAGGTCACGTGCTGCATGACTACTAGCTTACTTATGTGCGATAGTTGTTAGCCGTTCATCATTTACAGCTCTCCGAACTTCAGCACGATGGCGCTCAGTTGAAATGCTGTCAAAAAAAGAAAGCAGCCAATGTATTTTAGATACGCAGAGAAAATTTATCTGCTCCTTCTAGCTAAAATGAAAATGTTACAAATAGCTCCATTCTGGTGGAGGAAGAGATCTTATTTACATTTCAGAGATTGCCACTTGCTTTGCTTCCCCGTAACAATGAAAATAAAGCGTTTTGTTATTCACAAGGTAAAAGAAATAATTCTGACCTAAAGATTAGAAAGGATTTCACCAGTTACTAGAGAGTACATTAGTGGCTGCGTGGCCAGACTTCCAATTCTGGGTTGCAATCTTGGAAAGATGGAAGTGAGAAAAAAATTCATTTGCATGATAAGCAAATTTGACCAGGAATGATGAAAAAAATTCATATGGAATTCTCACTATATTGAGTATGAAGTCAATTTTCTGATTTATACACTCACCACAGATGTCATAAACAGTATGAGGTTTACCTAAGCACTTTGGAGAGTTCTCCAAGAAGGTCTTTCTTTTCCTTGGTAAGGTCCCCCTGTGCACGCAAGGCACTGATAACTCCAGCATATGCTTCCAGTTCTAAGAAAAGACAGAATTATAATTAACTCTTCACAATTAACAGCTAAAAGGAAAAACAAAATTGTTTTAAATACAGTGGATTTTCTTTTTAAAAAGCGTTTTGTTACTCCTTCAAAAATTCAGTGTTCTCCATGAGGCCGATGATGTAGAACGATTTCAGTAAGTTACTCTCCTGTGTACAGTTGTTATTCACAACATATCTTCTTGTGATTTCACAGCATATTGTCTAGACTGCAAGATATAAGACTGATCAGCTGCCACAAAAGCTCAGCTTTGAAAGCCATAAGCACAACAGAACTCCTGACACCAGAAGGAGTTCCACACACAGTCACTATTTTTAAAAAGTACTGTGAGTTTTTCAGGAGTAAATAAAATATGTATAAGATCTTTAATAATTAGCTTTAAATAAAAATGCCATAATTACTTCCATGAAAAGAAAAACTGATTTTCTTTCTAACACCACTTTTTAAATGAGGTGATGACAGATTTTTAGCCTATCATATAAATTTTATAATCAATGTATCTTGCCTAATTTCCATAACTGTTTAAAGCAGAAAAGAATGCTAACAACCTGAAGCAACAAGAAGCACTCAGCTCTCTAATGTGCAGTACATCAAAGAAAATAAACTGATTTAACAATGGAAAAGTATTCTTTACCTTATAGAAGCTTACCAAAAGCTCTGAAGAACAGAACATGGAAACACAACTCAGTCAAAATATATAAGCCTAACATCATGAGGCACATCTTTCATAACTGGTGTTGCATCATTAAATTCAAAATATTATGAAAGCTTATCATTCATATTAAAAAATCCTGGTTTTACCTCATGAATTCTTACATCTGCTACTTTAATATGAACTGATCTGGAACTTGCCATATAAACTGTCGGTCCAATTTATAAATGCCTATTGTTCTAGTTACTGAAAATTTCACAAAGAAGTGTGACTGACTTATTTTAAATAAGCAATCCAAATCCTTTGATTTTTTAAAAAGCACCTACATCATTGCCTGTCTTTCCACATGACATATAGCTATACTGATCTACAAAAATAAAATCCTAGTTAACATGAAATATAAGTACTAATAGAGGCAAAAGCAACAAAAAAGACTGACAAGAGCATAAACAAGCTCAGATAATAGCTGTCAAACAAGCCACCACTCCCAATCCAGGTTACTGGGCAGGTAACTGCGTACATATTTAAGGCTTAGATGATGAAGCGTTTTATATAACAATTCAATGGCTGATTCTTAAATCAATATTTGTTAAGGTACCTGCAGTAATATGAGAGATATTTCTGTGCTTAGATCTGTGAAGTTATTTAACTGACATCACTGGGTAAAGATTGACTTTATTTTGTTTTTTTATAAAAAGCCACTATACTAAGACCTTGAAATGTATGTTTTACATCTTGGCAGACAGTGAAGCTCACAGGACAGATGGAACTATCTTCTTCACTCCTATCCCTAAGTAATGCAAATTGTAACTGATGCAGTCTCTGTTCAGCATACAGGAAATCCCAGTTAAATGGACATATTTAAGGCTGCCAATGCATCCTGGACTTCATGCTTCTTTACCTAAATTCTTTAGAACAGAGTTAGATGTCACACTAAGATATGATTTAATTAGTGGCACATTTTTCTAAAGTCTGCTATTGTATTTAATTTAATTTACAGTATCTGAGGCTTGTTCTACCAATGACCTGTTTTGTGACCTTGCTACAGGGAAAGTCACTTCACCTCTCTCTGCCTCCAATTCCCCTTCCTTATCTATCTTCTCTATTTGGAAAAAGTTCTTTCAGATAGCATAAGTCATAGCATAAGTCTCTGTGTCTGCCTGTATGCTAGATTGCAAACTCACATAGGGCCTCTGGGTATGACAATAGTACAAGCAATAAATTTTTAAATAAAAATAATGGTTGAGATTCTATACTTAAACATGTTGCCTCTTTAAAAAATAACTCCCCCCCCAAGATAATTAAGCAAGATGAGAGAAAATAGTGTTAACCCATTTCTCTCAGGTAATAGCTTTATCATGATCATCTGAGGACCACAAGCACTGTACAAACACCAACCTTCATGCCTCTGCACAAAATAATACAGTATTGCATTTTTTTTTTTTTCAAATAGATGGGTTAAAAAAAGACCAGAGAAGTTAGGTGATTTGCTCAAGGTCACAAAGACAGAAGCCAAGTCTCAAATATGGAATCCCTTGACTTTTCGACTTTGTTCAAGCACTAAACTTTGTTACTTGAATGAAAGTCTGAAAAGAAAACTCAAGATTTTTCTTCGTTCAATAATAAAGTATTGCCTTATTAAATATGCATGTTATGGAGGAAGCACCCAGAAACACTCTTACAATTACAAATTTTCATTTGGGCAAAGCATCCAGAGCTCTCTTGGCTACAGCAATTCAGTAAGATCCTATTGCTATGACCATTAAATCAATGGAGGAGATTGTTTTCACATCTCCCAGCCAGTTCCTGTCTTCCTGTAATTGAAGACTGGAAACGACATTGTATTGTGGAAATTTATTTTATTAAGTATCTGCATTTCAGTAGGTTTGCAGATGAAATTCAAGGCACTGTGACAACTAAACGTGTAGTATGGAAAGACATGTTTTACTTTCATGTTTGCTCTACATCCTACCTGCATTTTTGGATTTATCACGCGGAGATAGTAACTGGTAAGTCTGCATTCACTTTTGATTTAAAAGTATCCTATTACACATTAATGTGACTGAAAACAATCTGCAGTGTAGGTAAGTAAGGAAAAAGACTGACTACTGTATCCAATGGAAGTTTCCTTCAGCCAAAAAGATGCTGTAAAATTAGATTTACAGCCAGCTCTATTCTTTGAATCCATAATGAGCATCCCCAACTATCAAAGACCTGTGAAAACACTGACACTTATTCACCACTTTCTCTATATTGTAAGTTGACAGCAAACATATCAAAGCATTTAATGAAGACACTGAACATCGATACACAAAGGACAGAATTATAATTCAAAATTACCCAGACAAACTGGAGAAATGGTCTAAAGAAAACAGGATTAAATTCAGTAAGAGCAAATTAAACACATTCCATTTGGGAAGGATCAGTTTTACACATACGAAACTGGAAAAGGTAAGGAGAACTGCACAAAGGTATCTAGGTGTCACAGTGCACCACAAGCTAAATATGAGTCAACTGTGCAATACTGTTGCAAACAAAAAACCCATCATTTTGGGATGTATTAACATTGTTGCAAAAACAACACCAGAAGTAATTCTTCCACTGTACTCTGTGCAAATTAAGCATCAACTGGAACACTATGCACAGTTCTGAGCATGTCTCAGGGAAGATGGAGAAGTTGGAGAAGGTCCAAAGTCCAAGAAAAATGATCAAAGGTCTAGAATACATGACCTATGAGAGAAGACTGAAAGAATTGGGGTTGTTTGGTTTGGAAAAGAAAAGACAGAGGACGCATAACAGCTTTCAAGTACATAAAAGGATGTTTTGAGGAGGGAGAAAAATTATTCTCCTTAACCTCTGGTGATAGGACAAGAAGCAATAGACTTAAATTGCAGTAAGGGTGGGTTAGTTTGGACATTAGGAAAAACATCCTGTCAGGGAGTTTAAGCACCGGAATAAATTGCCTGGAGTGGTTGTGGAATCTCCATCACTGGAGATTTTTAAGAGCAGGTTAGACACACATTTCCCAGGAATGATCTAGGTAGTGCTTGGTACTGCCGTAAGTGCAGAGGGCTGGACTTGATGGCCCCTCAAGGACCCTTCCTGTTCTAGCAATCTATGAAGGACCCAACAGCCAGTGGGGCAGACATACGAAGTTGCTTCTTACTGTACCCAGTTTGCGAAGAATCCTCTTGCATTCATCCCTGCTGAGATCCAGAAGAGTTGGCCACACAACAGGCATTCTCTCCCTCTCTTTGTGCTCCCACAGAGCTCAGCCTGCCTGAAAAAATATAAATACTTTAAATTCAAATCCATGCTCTACATCTGGCAACCTGGTGATGCTCTGAGGAGGTTTTGCACTAATCAAGATCATTTTCATTTCCATGAGCCATCTTCTACCTGAACTCCTGCAAAAGGCTTCACATTTCATTATAATGGAATTCTGCCACTAGCATGGTCAACACCAGTGTTTCCCAGATGGGGTTCTGTTATAATTATGAGGGTTAGCCAGCAGCCTGGGAGTAAAAGGGTTAACATTTTTAGCCAGGTGAGGTTGGCCTATAGGAATGTAGGTAAAAATTAAATTTTAGCTTTGAATTTTTTCTCTTTTCCCTTTGTTTTTTTTTTCTTTTGTTTCTGTGCTGCCTCAGGGAAGGGCATGTCTCTCCCTGGTTTCCTTATTATTACTTGGGTGGTGGCAGAGAATTTTATCCCCAAAAGCTAAGGTTTTTAGAATTTTTGGGGGGAAGTTTATACCAAAACCTGGTACATAAGGTTTTGGAGGTACTTTTGCTGGCCCTCACTTCTGCATTTATCTTGCTAGAATGGGAAAGAAGCCATGACAGGTTCTGTGAAGTGAAAGTAAGGGTTCCATGAGAAAATTCTGTTACAATAGCTGACAGGGCAGCGGGAGGGACCCAGACATTTAACCAACTGAATTTAGTTCCATTATTTCAGCAGCAGCAGGGCAGGGAGCCCCTCACGCATCATGCTACCTGAGCAGCCACTCGCCTTAGTGGGACACCTCCACCAGCTTTCTTTCCACTGGGTGCATATAGCCACCCAGTGCAGGCTCCCCAGCCAACACCATGGATGGATTAGTCCCAGGGGTTGGTTTGGGGCTGAGGTGGGTTAAGTCTGTGGACAGGAGGTGGGTTTGAGGGATGGGGGGTAAAGCTTGGTGATAAGGGGCAGATCTGGGGGCTGAGGTGGGTAAAGCCTGGAGATGTGGGGTTGGTTTGGGGACTGAGGGGCATGAAGCCTGGAAATGGAGTTTTGCAAAACTCTTTCAAGTTTAAAAGGGTTCTGTGGTCAAATAAAATTGGGAAACACTGGTCTATACTTTGAAGTTACACTGGAATAGCTGAATCAGTCAGAGGTGTGAATAAACCACTTCGCTAAACACTGTACCAATGCCAACGTAATACCAACCATGCTGATGTCAAAGTGCTTCCACTAAGGTATCTAATGTTCAGGGTAGTAATGTTCCTACACTGACAGAAAAACATTGTCAGTCAGTGCAGACTGCATTTACTCTGTGGGGCTATGACAGCATGAAGTAGCTATGTTAGTATGGTCTCTGTAGTATAGACACACCTGAGGATTTACCCTAGCCTGTAATCTGCCTATATCTTTCTCAGAACTTCTGCCATGCCACGCTCTCTCTTACATACAGAGCTGTCCCCTCTCTCTCCTTATACACAAAGCACATAGGATGTGTTTGTTCTAGCTACAATGACTATACAACCCAAGCAACTGCCCTAGCATTCATCTGTTATGTTTCAGACCAGAAAATATTTACTTATTCAGGCACACTATAGGCACCGTATCTAACATGGCCAGCCATTTATTGACAGTGATAAAAACCACACATCAGAATGATTTTGTTCACTCTCTAAAAAAATTACTAGCCAGAGGCAGACAGATTAATAGACTTGTGCAAGACAGTGACACCACTTGTTCCACACGCGGGCCGTTAGACTGAATCACCACAGAGCAATGAGAAGTGTTGTGTTTAGCAAACAAAGCATTCATAGCATCATACAGCACTATATAAACATTGAACGGGTATCCCAGAGCACCACAGGAAGCTCTGACAGCAGAACCAGAATACGCCTACCCACTACCAAATTCATTGTGCCTATTATCAATGTCTTGTAACAGAAAGGGCTTTGTGAGCTCACATCCCAAACAAGACATGATGGGCCAGGAAAACATGGGGCCTTTGTTACACCCACCACACCCCACCCCAAGGTAGAAGTGAAAAACCTCCGCTGACCTCCCTATACTGGGGGAAGGGCCAGGAAAAGGCTTCTCCTACCCCCAGTCTGATAGAGCTGCTCCCTCTTTCCTCAGCCCATGAGGAGGGCAGCCTGAGAGGGGAAGAGCAGCTCCCTGAGGAGAAGTGCAGCACACAGCTCCCTCAGGCAGGGTGGGGGGATATGTGCTTTCGTCCCCTCTTATCTCAGCCAGGCTGGGGGTGGCTCTTTGTGTGGGGCGTACTGCTGCTCTCTCCTCCCTCAGCGGAAGCTGTTGTGTGTGGCATAGGGGACAGCTCCCACTGCCCTCCGCTGGGGGAGAAGTAGGGGAGGGCACAGCTCCCTCCTCCCTCCGGCTGGGCAAGAACGCTGTGAGTGAGTGAGTGCGGAGTAGGGGGAGGGGAGGGGAGTCACAAGTCCCTCCGCCCTCGGTCTGGGCAGGGGCGCTGTGTATGTGTGGGGGAAGTCTTTACATAATCCTCCCCTCGGCCCGGGCAGGGGCGCTGTGTGTGTGGGGAGGAAGTCCTCACATAATCCTCCCCTCGGTCCGGGCAGGGGCGCTGTGTGTGTGGGGAGGAAGTCCTCACATAATCCTCCCCTCGGTCTGGGCAGGGGCGCTGTGCGTGTGTGCACGGGGGGGGGGGGGGGGGGAGGAGGAGTCACAGGTCCCTCCTCCCTCGGTCCGGGCAGGGGCGCTCTGCGTGCGTGTGTGGGGCACAGCTCCTTCCTCCTCCTTCAGCTGAGGGAGAGGTGCTGGGGGGGTGGGCAAGCTCCCTCCTAGGTCTGGGGAGAGGAGGAGGGAGACACAGCGCCTCCCTCGGCCGGGGAAGGGGTGCTCGGGTGGGGGGCGCGCAGCTCCTCCCTCGGCCGGGGAAGGGGTGCTCGGGGGGGTGGGGGGCGCGCAGCTCCCTCTTCTGTCGCTCGGGGGAGGGGCGTTGTGAGGAGGAGGGCAGAGCTCCGTCTTCCCTAAGCCGGGGCGTCGTGTGTAGGGCGGGACGCGGCTCCCCGCTCCCTGAGCCAGGCGGAAGCCTACCGCTCCGGCGAGGTAGCTCCGTGCTGGCTCATCCCAGGCAGAGGACGCTCCGCCTGCCGGACAACGGGAAGCGGGAGCAGTCCGCTCCTGCGCCGCTCACTGACGTGGATACGGCGCTAGGCAAGCCCACGCAGGGGGAGTCCCGGTCCCGGTCCCGCCCAGGCTCCCGCGTAAGGACCCACCTGCCCGGCCGTTCTAGGAACATCTAAAAGCTCCTCAGCGGCAAAGCCCGGGCAGCTTCGGGTTTGTTTAGCAGCGGCGGCGGCAGGCAGCAATCCAGCCAACCAAGATGGCGGTAAAACATCAGCTCGCATGCGCGAGCGCGTGGGGCACTCTGGGAAATGTAGTTCTTCCCTTCAGACGTCACGACGTACAGCCGGCTGGTGCGCGAGAGAAGGAGCGGTTCAGAGCATCAAGCGAACCCGCTTCCAACGTAGTTGTGGGTGGGCGTCGCTCGGGGTTCTCCTGGGAGTTGTAGTCATTTGGTGCGACATAGAATGGTGAGCTAAAGAGGACAGACTTGGTCCCGCGGTGCAACGTACTCCAGAGCTAGGCAAACACCTGTGCATGATGGGGAGGAGAGACTGTGTGCTTGGCCCCGGTGGCTGTTTGGGGCGGGCGTGGCCTGGCAGTGTGCTGGGACTGGCTTTACCAAGTCTCTAATAGTAGAGTAGCTAACAACACCCCCTCCCCATTCCTCTCCCCAAGCCCTGCCCTTCTCTTTCACTTTCCCCAGGCTGGGACGTGGGGGGAGCTCCGGCCGGGAAGATTGGCTGTACGGTGGGGTTAAGGGGGTTTCATTTGCAGGAGACAGCTGCCCAGTGCTCTTCTCAGGACTTTATGAGGCCCTACACAATACTATTCAACTGTGGCCCCAATGCCCGAGGGCAGCGCCGGGAGAGGGTTATGATTGCTTAGAGGTGTGTTTTTATAATCGTCAGCAATGCACTAATGAAATAGTCTTAAAGCAAATATTAACTAAGCTACTGTTGTTGTAAATTGAGAACCGCAACATCTACCTGTGGTTTGCAAATGCCTGTTACATGCTCTTTTCACACGTTCAATGCTCTGTTAATAGCTCTGGCATACTTTTTCAGTTTTCAGCTCACTAGCTCCTCTCCAGAGGAAACGACGTCACAGAACAGGGGTAGGAAAAAGTAAGTGGATGGACATTAAGACCCAGTGGTGTCTCAAATTTTCAGGTGCTTTATGCTACTATATATTCTGCATATAACTGAGGATTACGCAGAGGCTTTTCACCCTAGTGCACTCTCTTTTCACTTTTTCTTTAACCAGTTTTCAAATACGCCCTTGGGGCAGATTCCAAACTCGTCTCCTTGGCTATTTCTTTTCCTCAAAACAGCATTCTATGCCGCTGTACCATAGCTGCAGCAGGTGCAAATGCCAAGAGTTAACTACACATATTTTAAGAATAACTGTTTCTTGGTTTTGTAACTTCTATGGGCTGACCACCTGGAGAAGCAGCTACAGGGTCACTTGACATACTTCACAGTATTGCAAGGAAAGATTTTCAGCTGGTAAGGCCAAAAGATGTGCATTGTTTATAGAAAAATATGTTGCAGACCCACCGAAAAAATAAGTAGAAAAGAAAAAGTCTGCAGAAAGCGTGACTGTAACTGAGTTGTGCTTGCATTTTACAGCAAGAAAATAAATAAGGCTGATTTCATATTTGGCTTTCAGAATGTAAGAAACAATTGGAAATTTTTCAAGGTAAAGACAAAGTGAGAATGTGCTTTGTTTTGTTTTTTCAATTTCTAGTTCAGTCCGTAGTTATTTTCTCAGGTAGCACAGGTGCTTGGATCTTCCCTACAGAGGCCATTATTTCATAGTATATCAAAAGATAGATATGAGTAAACAGTGTAATGCTGTTGCAAAAATTATTATGGGATGTATTAGCAGAAGTGTTATGAGTAAGACAAAGAAGTAATTCTTCCACTATGGTGATTAGCCCTCAACTGGATTATTGTGTCCATTTTGGGTGCAACATTTCAGGAAAGATGTGCACAAAATGGAGAAGAGGAAGGAAAAGTATTAAAGGTTTAGAAAACGTGATCTAAAGGGAAGATTGAAAAATATGTTTGTTTAGTCTGGAGAAGACTAAGGGGAGGGAACATGATAACAGTGTTCAAATGCACAAAAGCTTGTAACAAGGAGGAGGAAACATTGTTTTCTTCAACCTCTGAGGACAGAACAAAAGCAAGGGCCTTAAATTGTAGCAAAGGTGATTTAGGTTGAACTTTAGGAAAAAAAAATTCCCAATTATTGGGGTAGGTAAGCACTGGAGTAAATTTCCGAGGGATGTTGTGGAATCTACACCATTGGAGATACTGAAGAGCAGGTTAGACTAACTCCCTCAGAGACAGTCTAGATCAGAAGTAGGTAAACTTTTTGTCCTGAGTGCCAGATCAGGTACAGAGTTTGTGTGGAGGTCTGGTTACAGAAGGCTGTCCGAAGCTGTGGCTCCCCAAACAACCAGGTGTGGCCCAGTCCCTGTCACCACCCTGACTGCCCCTCTGTGACTCTCTGTCTCCTATCCAATCCCTTTGACTGCTTGGCCCTTGACTACTCTCCTGGGACCCTTGCCCCATCCAACCTTTCTAACTCCCCATGCCCTGACTACACTACCCAGAGCACTGCAGCCACTCTACCCGTCCGGTGTTGGAGCCATATTGCTTGGAGTATCAGGGCTGGCAGCGTGGCAACCAACATATGCAGGAAGTGGGGGAGCTGAGATTGCAAGGAATGTGAAGGGACTTGGGCTAGCCTCCCTGGGTGGCTAGATCACCAGCTGCCTCTGCTCACCATGCTACCTGGGAGTTTGCTGGCTCCTTGCATCACAGCTGTCCTGACCCCACTCCCCTGACAGAGTTGGGGGGGGGGCAGCCAAAAGGGTCTGACAGGCTGGATGTGGCTAGTGGGCCATAGTTTGCCCCCTTTGGCTTAGATAATACTTTGTCCTGCCTTGTGTGCAGGGAACTGTAATAGAGAGTTTTTCATGATTCTTACAGCCCTATGATTATTGATTACCATTTCCTAACTTGCTATTTCACATTGTTCTCTGAAAATTTATGAACTTCTTGGATTCTTAACATATCTATCTATCTAGATAGGTATGTTGGACAACAACAAGGTCTAACAAAAGACTTTGACTTTCTGTTTCATGTTAAGGATCTCTTTTCAAGAGCCAAAGCAAGAAGAGCCACTTCTGCACATTATCTGAAAGAAGAATTTGTCAGCACAAATTCAGTTAGATTCAGCAAAGATAGTGCAAGAAAGAATAAACTGCACTTCCTTTTGCCAACACTACCTTTTGCTGGCAAACTCTGGGCCAGATACTGCCAACCCTCATTTGTGATGTCAGTAGAACAATTTGGAAAAAATGGGCAAAACTTCCTTTGCAATATCTGGTGGAAGACAACCTTTTTGTAGTTCATTGAATGCTGGTGGGGTTTTTCCATGATACTTTTTTAAAAAAAATGCATTTGGCATTTTCTCCCCAAAATTTGTTTTATAAAATGAGAGATACTGAAATATGATCGCTCTGAAGCTGCTGCTGCTACCTTCTGCTGATGATGTAAGATAATACATAAAAATATGCAGTTACAAAAAAAGGATAAAATCATGTGGTGCATTATAGGAGTGCTGTGTATATAACACAGGAAGTAATTCTCCCACTCTGCTGAGCACTAGTGAGGCCTCCACTGGAGCTACATCCAGTTCTGGGCCCCATACTTCACGAAAGATTTAAACCAACTGAAGAGAGTCCAGATGACAGCAACAGAAAATAACAAAGGAAAGGCTATAAAATCTTGTTTAATGTTTAATCTTAAGAAAAAGAGACTAAAGAGAAGACCTGTTAAGTCTTACAAATATGTTAAGCGCCACTATAAAGAAGATGGTGATCAATTGTTCTCTATGGCCATGGACAGCAGAACAAGAAGTAATGGATGTAGTCTGCACATGGAAGATCTTGGTTAGATATTATGAAAAAAATTCTAACTATAAGGGTTAAGATCTGGAAGAGACATCCGAGAGAGGCTGTGGAATACCTATCACTGCACGTTTTTAAGTACAGGCTGGAGAAACGTTTGTCAGGGATGCTCTCGGTTGAGTTGGTCCTATCTCATGGCAGAGGCAAGACTTGATGACCTCTTAAGGTCTCTTCCAGCTCTAACTTTATGAGTTTATCTGTGCAACAGGACTGGAAGTTTAACTCTCACACATTTATATATGTTGCTTTTGCTTTCATGGTGTCACCAGAATAACAGGCAACCAACAGTCATCATGATCTGTTGATTTTTGTCTGCCACCATACATTTCAGCACATTTCAAAACGGCTACAGTTCTGGACGCAAAGTCCTTTACACGTTATGTTGCTCCCCTTTTTCTCCTAGCACACTGATGACAATTTCTCCCTGTATGTGTTGGGAGATAGATAATGCTTAGCAATAAAGCCACTAAAAGCTTTATGATTTCGTTTCCTCTTGCAAATACTCTTTCCATTTTAGTAGCAGCAATCCTGCATAATTTATTGTACTTAAACAGTATAATTTAAAAAGGTTAGATTTCACTGAAAGATAAGGTCAGTCAGATCATTCCCCATAAAATGCATTTAAAGCAGCATTTCCCAAACTAATTTGGCCATGGAACACTTCTGGGTTTGGCATACATTGAAAGAACACACACATGCTGGTCGGGGGTGACGGATGCAGGCTTTCATACTGAAAAATTGCAACATGTAATGCTCAAAAGTTGATTTCAGGGAGTTGGGGGGGCTTTATGTTTTTTATATTGCAAAGGACAAAAAATAATGAGAAAGTCATCTGAATGAACAACTATAATGTCCTGCTGATAGGAATACAGTTAGCGACTGTATAATTAAGTATAAAAACTAAAAACAAATGTAAAACAAAACATAATATAACAGCCAAAAGAAGGATGGTTCATGTTGTTCTTTTGTATAAAAATAGAAAGGACAACATTGTTCAGAAAAAGTAATGTCCTTCCTTAAAGCTTAAAAAAACACTTTTTATGAAAAAGTATAGACAACAGATTAAGTATGAAAAAAATTTTAAATTTTGTGTTTTTATAAATTTATTTTTACAGAAAACTACAGAAAAAATAAAAATAAACATTTGATAGGTTTTTTTTTAGTGAGAAGAGTCTTTTTGCATCTTTTGATCAAAAATCTGCTTAATATTAGCAACGATGCTAGAGAGTTGGGTCCTTGTATCATACATGTGATTTCTTTGCACACAATGCATGCCAAAACAATCCAGATCGACTCTGATTGTTTTGGCATGAGTCATACAATAACAACTATACTATTATGAATGTGTTATTAATATTAATATACCCTCAATCTAAATACTAGTTAAATACTTTAGTATTTTTGATACAAGTATAATTTCATATTTAATATTTTAGAAGGAAAAATATCGCTAGCATCAAAAATTTTTCATGGAATGCCTATTCACATTGTGCAGAACACCACTGTTCCACGGAACACAGTTTGGGAAACACTGATTTAAAGTATTATCTTGCAACCATTATTCAGTGGAAGAGAGACCCGGAAAGCAAAATAATGCTGACCTTAAACATGTTACAAAACTCAAAATTGTACCATAATTAAGAACTGCACACATACCATTTCATTAACAAGAGGTATTTAAAAGGATAAAGAGATAGTATTATACATACAGCAACAAGACTGAAATGGTCCCTGCTAAACATAAATGGAATGTGAACACATCTGGAAAAGCATTTTTGAACAACACTATACTTTGAGTAAGTCTCAAAATGTTAATTGTTAAAATACAAGAACAATTGTACTAGAGGTACTTAGAGGGTTTATAAACTTTCTTTCCTCATTTAGTATACAGCATGCATATACGATAAAACCTCATTACTGGAAACCAATTTCTTTAATGGGCTCTGTACATCCTGAACGCTCCATCTGTTCAAGAAATTCACATCTGAAAGCCATCACAGTAATACATAGGAGAACAATTTGGCCCAGGCCTGTTACAAAAGATATTTTCATATTTTTTTCCAAGCGGGGTGAAATGAAATGTTTCTGATCACCTTGACAGGTTTTGAAAACAATCAAGACTTTAAAAATTGATCTACCTTTCCACTGAATAGAAGGAGATGCATTGAAAACAACTACATCTTGATGAGCTTCTCAGTCCTGAATATATGTGTATATTTAACTTCATGCATGATGAGAGCCTTAGTCCTCATTTAAGGTCCTCCTGCATTATTAAAATTATTAGGAGCTTTGCCTTGACTTGAATGGTGGTAGGACCAGAGCCTTATCGTACGTCTACATTGCATGTCTTTGGTGTGGTGTGTACTTGGGTAGTGCCAGAGCACAGGTTTAAGTAGCAGTATCCAAGATGAGGTGTAGTTTAGTACCGAGATGCCTGATAGGTGTGGACATAGATGCAAGCCTATATCCTACTCATCCAAGCCATACCTTCCATTATATAGTGTTGTTTTTAACTGTGACTTGTCCTGCTGTCTGCCACCTGATGTAGCCGTTCTCTGCTTCAGCAAAAGGTTCCATCACCTGCGAGACAGCAGGACGCTCCATGGCTTTAGCAGCTGAGAAAGGCTTTGCCAGCCTCCTGCTGCTGCACTTCTTCCCTGCTACAGAGAAAGTCTGAGGCTATCGCAAAATCAGTAGTCTGTCTAGCCAGTATCCTGTCTTCCAGCCAGGCCCACCCATGGAGTGGTGGGGAGAGCCCTGGGAGTCAGCATTTCAAAGGGGTCTGGAGCAGTGACAGCTGGAGCTCCAGTCCCCTTTGAAATGCCACTGCACATATCTGTGAGGGAACAGGGGGCAGGGAGTAAGGCACCATGCTCTGGGCAGCACTGACAGTTGACTGCTTTTGGCCTTCCCTTTCCAGGGGTGCAGAGTTGCCCCCCTCTCCCACCTTGCCCTGGGGCCCATGACAGCTGCTGATGTAACCCAGGCGCCTAGTAGGGAACTATCTCTTTAAGAGACCCCTGTGCAGGGAGGTAAGGGTTGCTGTTGCTGGGCAGATTTACCAGTCCACCCAGAAGTTTCTGGAGTTCGCGCCAATAGTTTGGGGCAGATTTCAAAAGAAAGCAGGCAGGGTAGAAGCTTGTCTAAGGCCTGTGTGAGGTGGGAAAATGAGCCAAAGTAGGGATCAGACTGTTCTTCACTCTGCAGCCTGTTGTTAACCCTCTGACAGGGATCATGGGCAATGCTACTTGGGAGCAAGGGGAACCTGGAAGGGAAAATACCTTTTTCGTGTTGATTGTCTGAATGTTGTTTTGATTTTAGTCAAACTGTTTTAGTTATTTTTCTCGGTATGATTCTTCAGCTTCTCTGTAAATATAGCAATGGGGAAAGAATCCCTTCTACTTTTAGTCTGCTTTATTTTTTTGTAATAGGGTTTATTTACGCCTGTTCACTCATATTTTGTTAGTCTTTAAAGTGCTACTTCAATGCTTTTTTGTTTTGATGTTCACTCATGTAAGTTAACTGACTCTTAGGCTGTGTCTACACAGGCACAAATCTTCAAAATGGCCATATTTCGAAGATTACTAATGAGGCACTGAACTGAATAGTCAGCGCCTCATTAGCATTAGGACGCTTCCGGCCACGGCGCTTCAAAAGCGCATGGCTCGGCGCAGCTACACAGGCTCCTTTTTTAAGGACCCTGCACCTTTCGAAATCCCCTTATTCCAATCAGTGATCAGAATAAGGGGATTTTGAAAGGTGTGGGGTCCTTTCAAAAAGGACCCCCGTGTAGTTGCGCCGAGCCACGCGCTTTCGAAAGCAGCACTTTCGAAGCACCGTGGCCAGAAGTGTCCTAATGCTAATGAGACACTGAATATTCAATTCAGCGCCTCATTAGTAATCTTCAAAATGGCCATTAGCATGGCTATTTCGAAGATTTGTGCCCGTGTCGACACACCCTTATAGTCAGTGAGCTGGCTGCCTAGCAGCAATCCACAGCAGAGGAAGAGGCTGCCTGGACGTCTGCTGAGGATGCCCTACAAGCAAGTGGAGAGATGGTTCAGACTCAGCATATGGTGCAGATTTGATGATCAGAGGTACAAACTGAGGCTTTGGTGAACTAAATATAAGCTTTTGGGATCTCTGTCTTTTTTTACTGAATTTGTGTGGACTGAACTATTCAATTTTACTTTTAGGTTGTTTTTTTTTTTTTCAATTATGTTGACTGTAACTATGGACACTATCTCTACATTATAAAATAGCTGTGTTCTGTTGTAAGAATTAGATTGTTTCTTCATAAGATTTTATAAAGTTATTTTGTTAAATTCATTTCTTTAGATTCTTCTGGAACTTCAATATAGGGAGGCTGACACTGGGCAGTCCTTGCTGAAATTCCTTACAGATGGAACTCTGGGTCTCCAGTACTGTATGGCTGTGGGTTTGTTTGTTTTTTTTAAAGGCCCTAGAGAAGGGCAGTGAAGTCTAGTCCACCCATGGTTACCCTGACACCACTGCTTCCAACAGTAGATGGTGCCAAATACTTCTGAGGAAGGAAAAGAATAAAGAAATTTTGAGTAATCCATTCTTCCTGTAATCCAGTCCCAGTATCTGTCATTTGAAGGTTTTGGTACACCAAGAGCATAGGTTGTGTCCCTGATCATTTTAGCTAATAATAGATATGAACTTATCTAATTCTTTTTATTTATACTTCTGTCCTTCGCAGTGTTCCCAGGCAACAAGTTCGACAGGTTGACTGTGCATTGTGTGAAGTACTTCCTCATGATTGTTTTTAAACTGCTGTCTGTTAATTTCCTCAGGTGACCCTAATACCACCTGTGTTTTGTGAAAGGGTAAATAACACATCCCTATTAACTTTCTCCAGACTATTCATGATTCTATAAACCTCTATTATGTCCCCCATAAATTGTCACTTTTCTCAATCGTGTAGTCCATCTTTTTAGTCTCACCTCATATGGAAATTATTCCATACCCCTAATCATGTTCACTGCCTTTTTCTGACTCAGAGGCCAGAACTGTGCACTGTAAAAGAGCTACATAGTACAGCTCATGTCTGTAGAGCCCATGACAGCTAATGTTCCCACAGTGCCCTGGAAAGCAATGCGGAGTCCTGCCCAGGAAGTCCTGTGGAGAGACATCACCACAGGAAGTCTCAGTCATGAGAGCCAGAGTGACAGTGCCCTACAGCCGTCTTGATTGGCCAAGCGCCCTATTGAAGCTTGGAGAGCTTCCTCAGGAAGTTGTCTGGGTAACCATTCAGACTTTAGGTCTGTGGCTTGGTGCTAGATGAGAACTCGCCTCATGATTTCTAGTCCCTGTTTCCAACCAGACTTTTGCCTCCTGTATTCAGACTGATGCTGATTCTTGCTTATTGAACCCAGCTCTAAGAGATTTCTCTGATCAGTGTTTACCAAATACCACCTCTAACATGTGGACTGCAGCCCATTTGTAGCTGTTAGGCCACTTTTGATTGGATTAAATGTGTCAAAGAAACAGAAGAGATTAAGATGAATAGAAAATGGGTGAATAGTATTATGTACAGCATACAGTGCTGCTGGCAGAAATGAACACGATACACCAGTTGAGACCTAATCAGCATAGAGTAGATCAGAGATTACTTTTCATGTCCTTCTTATAAACACTCCTGTTAATACATCCCCAAAAGAGGTTTATGGTGGATTTTTTGCAAAAATGTTGTACTGTTGACTCACATTTAGCTAATGATTGACTATTACCTGTAGATCTCTCTCTGCAGTAGACCTTCCTAGCCAGTCATTTCCCATTTTATGTGTGCAACTGATTGTTCCTTCCTAAGTGGAGTACTTTGAATTTGTCTTTACTGAATTTCATGCTATTCACTTCACACCATTTCTTCAGTTTGTCCAGATCACTTTGAATTTTAATCATATCCTGCAAAGCACTTGCATCCCTTCCTAACTTGGTATCACCTTCAGATTTTGTAGATCTACTCTGTCATTATCCAAATTCTTTAAGATATTGAAAACAACTGAACTCATAATTCATCCCAATCGAAACATCACTTGCTGTGCCCTTCCAGCTTGACTCTGAACCACTGATAACTATTCTCTGGGAATAGTTTTCAAACCGTTTATGTACCAACCTTATAATGGCTTCATCTATGTATTTCCCTACTTTATGAGACTTTATTTTGTGAGTGTATCAAAAGCCTTACCAAAGCCATCTACTGCTTCCCTCTGTGACATGCTGGCACCCCCATATTCACCACTGTCACGTAATTTTGTGTTGTGTACAAAGAATGACTTGTGAGGAATCATTTTACACATCTTGTTCTGTAAAATATTAATACTCTGTTGGATCGTATGTGCTATCATTGTAGCTGATGTTATGAAGTTTGGCTATACATGCACTGCTGAAATGCACACAGAAAAGAGGGCTGCAGAAAGGGATGTAAGGGTTTTAGTGGACCACAAACTAAATATGAGTTAACAGTGGGACTCTGGATATGTCTATACTTGGCAATAAAGTCAAATTTATTAAAGTCAATGTTTTAATGCTCTATTTTATAAAGCTGAATATCCACCCTTGTCCACAAAGTTGACTTAGTGTGTCCCCATCAAATTGCCTAAGTTTGACTGGGGCAGCAGTATATTGTGGCCATCTATCCCACAGTTTCTGCAGCCCCATTGCATTTTGGGTTTCTGTGCCAGTGTCTTGTGGGGAAAAAAAGTGGTTATGGGTATCTGATGTCATCATCCCAGAGTGCATTTCCCTCACTTCCTGCTTCCCACTGAATAAAAATGGCCAAGGGAATTTTTGTGCTGCTTTTCTCTGCTGGACTGCAGTCTGCTGTCATCCACCTCTTCCTCATACACCACCTCAGACTCTGCTTCATCCTCCTTGCCAGAGGTCTGCTGAGCACCATTTATTGAGGAGTCCAGACATTTTGGGGAGAAGGTGGCTGGGTCTCTCCCCAGAATAAGATCCAGGTGCTCATAAAAGTGCATACTTGGAAAGATGACCTAGACTAACCATTGGCTTCTTTGGTCTTTTGGTACACCAGTCTGAGCTCCTTGATTTTCACACAGCCCTGCTGAGCATCCCTCGTGAACCCTTTCTGAAGCATACCTCACTGACCTTCTCCAGAGCCGGTGTGAAGCCAAGAGTCCTCATTGTGTGCCAGGCCCCAAGTGGCACCAGGAGGGGTACATGGCCTCTCCCCCTTAGCTATAATGGAACAGGAGCAGGGGAAGGACTAACATCAGGCCTGAGAGGTATGTTGACCAGGAGTCAGGAATTTGGCTTGCATGGTTTGTGCCTGCCTTTCCTCACTGTGAACCTAGTCACCTAACTCAGATTATGTGGGTTAAAGTTTTCCTCCTATGACTTTCTAACTGCCTAAAAATTCACTGCAGGACACTAAGTATTGAAGCACTTAAGTCCTTTTAAAACAAAAAGCAGTCAAGTAGCACTTTAAAGACTAGCAAAATAGTTTATTAGGTGAGCTTTTGTGGGACAGACCCACTTCTTCAGACCATAGCCAGACCAGAACAGACTCAATATTTAAGACACAGAGAACGAAAAACAGTAAGCAAGGAGGACAAATCAGAAAAAGATAATCAAGGTGAGCAAATCAGAGAGTGGGGTGGGGGAAGGTCAAGAATTAGATTGAGCCAAGTATGCAGACGAGCCCCTCTAGTGACTCAAAGTTCCCATCACAATTTAAACCATGTGTTAATGTGCCGAATTTGAATATAGAAGCCAGCTCGGCTGCTTCCCTTTCCAGAACATTGCAATAATTCTTCTTCAGTAACTCACATACCTTTAGGTCATTGACAGAATGCCCCATTCCATTAAAATGCTGACTAACTGGTTCATGGATCTGGAGTGTTTTGATGTCTGTTTTGTGCCCATTGACCCTTTGTCTAAGGGAGTTAGAAGTCTGTCCAATATACAAAGCATCTGTGCATTGTTGGCACATGGTGGCATATATCATGTTAGTAGAGGAGCATGAGAAAGTGCCTGTGATTCTGTGAGTAACCTGGTTAGGTCCAGTGATGGTATTTCCAGAGAAGATATGTGGACAAAGCTGGCAGGGGGCTTTGTTGCAGGGAAAGGTTCCAGGACTGGTGTTCCTGGGGTATAGACTGTGGCTGTTCGTGAGGATCCTCATGAGGTTGGGAGGTTGTCTGTAGGAGAGAACAGGCATGTCACCCAGGGCCTTCTGAAGTGTGGCACCCTGATTAAGGATAGGTTGTAGGTCTTTAGTAATTCGTTGCAGTGGTCTGAGTTGGGGGCTGTAGGTGATGACCAGTGGTGTTCTGTTCTTGGCTTTTTTGGGCCGATCTTGGAGTAGCTGGTCTCTGGGTATTCGTCTGGCCCTGTCGATTTGTTTTCTTACTTCTCCTGGTGGGTAATTCAGGTTTATGAATATTTGGTAAAGTTCTTGTAGTTTTTGGTTTCTGTCAGTTGGATCAGAGCAAATGCGATTGTACCTAAGAGCTTGACTGTAAACAATGGATCTAGTCACTTGTGCAGGATGGAAACTAGAAGGGTGTAGATAAGTATAGCGATCAGTAGGTTTGCGGTACAGTGTGGTACAGATCAGGCCATCCTTGATGAGTACTGTAGTGTCCAGGAAACTTTTTCATTCTCTGTGCCTTAAATATTGAGTCTGTTCTGGTCTGCTTATGGTCTGAAGAAGTGGGTCTGTCCCATGAAAGTTCACCTAATTAACTATTTTGCTAGTCTTTAAAGTGCTACTTGACTGCTTTTTGTTTTAATAGTGTATAGACTAGCACTGCTTCCTCTCTGTTACTTAAGTCCTTTTAGATCTAGCCCTTTGAAAATTCCATATAAACCTGTTTTCCCACATCCCTGCCCTCTGAAAAATTCTTTCCGAATGACATCCTTTGTTGGAGGTATCTTACTTTTCAGCAAAAATATATCTACTCAAGTTGAGTTAACTGAAAATGAAGAGCCATTTTTTACTCTAGGTCTAGTAAATAAAAATTCTAGGACTTCATAAGATTAAAGCTTTAGGATAGCTGCTCCTCACTAAAACTTAAAAATATTTCCTGGGCTGTGGCTGAGCTGAGCTTTGTAGCTCAAAACATGAAATAGGAAACAAGGGTGGCTTCTGCTCACAAGTCTGGGCCTCTGTCTGCTTTTGCCTGTGTTGAGTTTTAGAATGACAGTCATGCACTGTCGACGAAGACTGGCACAAGAAGTATTATAACAGCTGGAAACATATCATTAAAACTGTCTTGTGCGGGTAATATGAATTTGGCTGTACACAAGATTTCTGGCTACTTCGTGCCATCAGTGCAGTGTGAATTGGCTGGAGCAGAGACAAAGCTATGAAGGTATGGCCTCTGACATTTAAGCCAATTTGTAAAACTAATATTAAGTTGTAAATAAATAATTGCTGACAAAATATGCCCACAATATATTTTCATTACAAGGTGGATTTACAATACAACTTTGAGACTATGAAATAAAATAAATGTCTATCAATGTTATGACAGAGGTGCAAATTTTAGTTCCACATATGCATAAGCCTTCTTTTTGGTATTGTACCAGGGTGGAAGTATAGAATGACCTAAATTCAGAGATTAAAAGGTTTAATTAATATTGTCACTTAACACAGTATAATACTAAAACTTACATTACTATATTAAATGACATTTGTAAGAATTTTAGAAATCCACAAGTCCTGAGTAGAGAGATATTTTGCAGTTCAAGGGAATGGTAATTATCTTTAATAGCCTGAGATTCTATTAGCTGAGGGTGATCTCTCTCACCTGATCATCTCCACTCACTCTTGCAAATAGCCCAACAGTGCATCTTTCCAGGAACAGCAGCTGTTTTTTCACTGCTTTGGAATTTCCTCCCTTGAACAAGCCACCAAAATGAGACATCACACTTAAGACATAGCATGGGAATAATTTATCTCGATTTTTTTTTTGGGGGGGGCGATTTTAACAGAAAAAAGCAAGGCATTTTACACATTATAATGATAAACATATAACGCCTGGGGTTACTTCCTACCTGCCTCTAGGGAATGCTCCAAGTTTAAACTGAGTGCGTTACCTGTCCAAGTCAAGGTAGTAAAACACACAAGTGGCGCTTACAACAGGAGCTGGTGGGTGCAAAAGAGAACTGAGGGTTAGTGCCCCAGGGTACCAAAGGCGACCATCTGTGGCAGCTGCAGTTACAGTTCCTCTGCCTCCAGTATGGTCCTCGGCCCCCCATAGGCTTGCCTTCATTCTGCAGTCTCCGCCCATCGACCCCTGACTGTGCCAGTCAGCCGCTCCCCAGAGCCTGCGCCGCTTTAGCAGCCTCTCTTTTCTCCGTTACCCAAGTCAGCGTTTTAGTGGCACCAGTGTCTAATACGCATGCGCCAGCAATTGTGCTCAGCTCACCAAAGCCCAGCGTGCTACCGACTGGAACACGAGCCCGCTCCCAACTCAAAGTCTCTGAGGGAAGCGCATGCGCACTTCGCATCGCCTCCAGGTCCCTCGTGCGGCTTGCGGCGCGTGCGTGCCACGCCGCGGTCGGGCGCGGTGCCTTGTGGGAAGGAGGCGGCTCTGTCCCGGAGGAGGGTGGCGGTGAATCCTCCCGGCCGCTCACAGCAGTGTAGAGCCGCTTCCCCTCCCCCCGCCCTCCGGCCCGGAGGGAGCGCGGATTTAAAGGGACAGAGACCCCGCCCCGGGGACCATGCCGAACTTCTGTGCGGCCCCCAACTGCACCCGCAAGAGCACCCAGTCCGACCTGGCCTTCTTCCGCTTCCCCCGGGACCCGGTCAGGTGAGAGCCGCGCAGCAGCCCCCGCGGCCGGGACGAGACCCCCGGAGCGCGCCCGGCTCAGCTGCCTGCCCGCCTCCCTCTCTCCCGTCCCGGGGCGCTCCTCGCCTGGGGGTGGCCGAGCCCTGCCGCCAAAGGCTGCGCGGCCAGGACTGGCTGGCGCCGGAGTCGGACCCCTCGCCTCAGTGAGCCTGAGGAGGCCGCGCGCGCCGCTCCCGGGGGGCGGGGCTCTGGGCGAGCGTCTGGCTTGTGGCTTGGCGGCTGCGCAGAAACGGCCCGGGTGGGGGGCGGGCCGGAGTGCGGATCTGACAGCGCGCGGGCTAGGGCAGCCTGCGTGGGGCCGGCGCGGGGGCAGAGCTGGGGCTACAGCATAAGGCGGGGGCGGGGTGAGGCGGGCACAGCTGGGAACCAGGGCAGGGCTAGGGACTGAGGCGGGCACGGCTGGGGCTGGGGTGGGGAGATGTGGGTAAGTTGGCAGGACTGGGGGGTGAGGCGGGCAGAGGTGGGGCTATGGGGCAGGGGCGGAGAAGATGCGGGTGAGGCGGGCCGAGATGAGGCTATGGAATGGGGAAGATATGGGTCAGGCAGGCAGAGATGGGGCTGTGGGTATGGAAGATATGGGTGAGGCTGGCAAAGTTGGGGATACAGTGCGGGACAGGTGTAAGGTGGGTAGAGATGGGGCTGTGGGGCAGGGGCAGAGAAGATGTGGGTGATGCAGCCAGAGCTGGGAACCAGGGCAGGGCCAGCGGGTGAGGTGGGCAGGGCTGGGGCTATGGGGCAGGGGCGGAGAAGATGTGGGTAAGGTTGGCAGAAGTGCGAACCACGGCAGGGCCGGGGGCTGAGGTGGGCAGAGATGGGGGTACAGGACTCAAGGGTGAGGGGGGCAGAGATGGGGCTATGGGGCAGGGGCAGAGAAGATGTGGGTGAGGCAGGCAGAGCTGGGGCTATGAGGCAGGGATGAAGAAGATGTGGGTAAGATTGGCAGAGCTGGGGATACAGGGCGGGGCAGATGTAAGGTGTGTAGAGATGGGACTGTGGGGCAGGGAAGATGTGGATGAGGCGGGCAGAGCTGGGGATACAGGGCTGGGGGGTGAGGCATGCAGAGATGGTGCTGTGGGGCAGGGGATGAGATGTGGGTAAGGTGGGCAGAGCTGGGAATCAGGGCAGATTTGGGGAGTTGAGGCAGACAGTTGTGGTGGGCAAGGTATGGGTAAGGTGGGCAGAGCTGGGGTATAGGGCAGGAATGGAAGTGAGGTGGGGTGAGGGCAGAGAGGATGAGGATGAGGCAGGCAGAGCTGGAGATACAGGGTGAGGCAGGCAGAGATGGGGCTATGGGGCAGGGAGGATGTGGGTGAGGTGGGCAGAGAGCGGGTACAGTGCTGGGGGAGAGGTGGGGCTATGGGACCAGGGGAGATGTGGGTAAGGTTGACAGAGCTGGGAACCAGGGCAGGACTGGGTGGGGTGAGGTGGACAGAGATGGGACTGTGGGTGACATGGGCAGAGCTAGGGGATACAGAGCAGGGGGCTGAGGCAGATGGAGATGGGGCTATGAGGCTGGGGGGAGAAGTGGGTAAGGTTGGCAGGGCTTGCGGGGGTGAGACAGGTAGAGCTGGAACTATGCAGTGGGGGGGATACAGGGTGAGGGCAGGTGTAAGCTGGGCAGAGATGGGACTGGGGGGGGCAGGGAAGATGTAGGTGAGGTGGGCAGGGCTGTGCAGTGAAGCAGGCAGAGATGGGGCTATGGGGAAGGGTAGGAGATATGGGTGAGTTTGACAGAGCTCAGAACCAGGGCAGGGTTGGGGTGTGAGGTGGACAGAGATGTGGCTATGGAGCAGGAAGGTTATGGGTGAGGTGAGCAGAGCGGGGCACACAGGGCAGGGGTGGGTGTAAGGTGGGCAGAAATGAGGCCATGTGGCAGAAAGATGTGGGTAAGAGCTTGGAACCAGGGCAGGGCCAGGAGTGAGGCAGGCAGAGATGGGAATTCAGGTGTGTGTGGGAGAGAGCTGGGTGGGAGGTGAGGCAGTCAGAGGTCCAGTGTAGGGTGCGGGGGTGAAGTGGGTGGTGATAGGGGAGAATATTTGCTAGATTCTTTTTATTCACAATTTGTGTCAAACTCCATTTGGTTGAAATTAGAATTCAGTTGCAAATGCACAAAAAAGTATTTGAAAACTGTGTTTGGTTAATGGAAAACTACCTGAGATGTGCTGGATATTTTTTATTCCATTTTTTCAAAACGTGTTTAGGATTATCTGCTTACAAAAGAAAGTAGGCAATAAAATTAATGGATTGTTTCTGGTCATATCCTTTAATATTTTTGAACTAGTAGCTTTCATTCTTTCACAACCAGTTCTCATTTGGACGAATGGGGAAACCAGGTTTTCCTGATCTTTAATTTCCTTATCACTTTCTTAACTTTGACCTAATTATTGAATTTAATTAGTTGTCTGAACTGAAATGAAGAAAATATATTTCTGTATCAGTGGAAGAGACTGTTCTGAAAACCTGATTTAGTTCTTCAACGAACTTTGGTATCACATACTCAGCTAGTGGTTTGCCTTTCTTAAAAACTTTGGCAGTGAACGTGCATAACTTAACATTATTTTTGTTTAATTTAAACAGTTTTAATAGAGTACTATAGGTTGTCATTAGTTGGATACATTTTCAAATTTAATATTAAAGCATTTTTTTAAAATGGTTTTAAATCTGATTTTTAACATTGATTTTTCTCCACCCTGTAGAGAAGTAATTTATACTTTGTTTGTCAGTAGCACATTTCCTAAATAAAATGGTCTTTTACTGTTCTGTGAAATGTCATCTGTTATTTAAAAACAGTCCTTTAAAACATGGGTGTCCTACCTTTTGGCTTGCCTGGGCCACATTGAGTGAAGAGGAATTGTCTTGGGCCGCATATAAAATATATAATATAGTTAATGTATATAAATCACATAATAAAAGTTAACGATCTTGTGGGGCTGCATTACTAGCTGTCCAGGGCCACGGGTTGAACACGCCTGCTTTAAAATATGCATGACTGAAAACAAGGTTTTCAAATCATAGCGCTGAAAAAGAGTGGTAATCAAAACAGCTGTGCAGACTTTTGTGAGAAGTGTGGTCTTGTTCTTTGCCAAAGAATTAATTACAAAACAAATGCTACATGATTGCAGTTGTACCAGTAACCATCTATGTTTGTTTGCTTCATGAATTGTCTGGTTCCATTTGACTTAAGGAGTTCTGTACTAAGTTACGCATTACTTTCTTTGAAAGCTTTGCATTTTCTGGCATCACCTAAAATGTTTGGTTTTGCCATGTTTACACTATGGTGTATTAATACTTTCAGTAAGCAGCTTATTTATACAACATTTTTCTGGTCTTCTAAAATAAGTACTTTACTGTTTGGGAGGTATACTGTCACAGATATGGTGTGAATTTATTTGGTGTGAGTCCCAGGCTCCTGCTGCTGCAGTTTTACTGTGTTGGTTGGTTAGAACTAGCCTGTTTTGCTTGAGACTAAGGAGTTTTCTGTGCATGGCATAGGTTTAAAGCATAAATACTCTCTTGGATTTGAACTAAAAGTACTGCACTATACGTATATTATTCTTCTGACTGAATACAGGACAGAATGTATAAGGTGCCACTGGACTTCTTGTTGTTTTTGAAGATACAGCCTAACTTGGCCACCCCTCTGATGCTAGTCATAATGCTGTAATTACGTACTAGTCCTCTCTGATCCTCTTTGATTTTGTTTATAGTGGGACATACATTAAGGAGGAGCTGGTGAAGCCTGGGGAACAAACAGGAAGAATTAGAGGCCCTGCCACAGTCACATGAGCATGAGGTGCTTGGAATAACGGAGACTTGATGGGACGATTCGCATAACTGGAGCACGGTCATGGAAGGTTATAAATTGTTTAGGAAGGACAGATGGGAGAAAAGGAGGAGCAGTTGCGCTCTATGTGAGGGAGCAGCATGATTGCTCAGAGCTCCAGTACGAGGAAGGAGAAAATCCAGTTGAGTGTCTTTGGGTTAAGCTTAGAGGTGGCAGTAACAGAGGTGATGTTGTAGTTCGTGTCTGTTACAGACCGCCAGATCAGGGAGAGGAGATAGATGAGGCTTTCTTCAGGCAGCTTAGTGAAGCTTCCAAATCACAGGCCCTGGTTCTCATGGGAGACTTTAATCATCTGGACGTTTGTTGGGAGACAAATACATTAGCACACAGACAATCCAGGAGGTTTTTGGAGAATGTTGGGGATAACTTCTTGGTACAAGTGCTGAAGGAACCGACCAGGGGCCATGCGCAACTTGACCTGCTGCTCACAAACAGGGAAGAACTAGTATAAGAAATAGAAGTGGGAGGGAACCTGGGCTGCAGCGACCATGAGATCATAGATTTAATGATCCAGACAAAAGTAAGAAAGGTGAGCAGTAACATACAGACCCTTGATTTCAGAAGAGCAGGCTTTGACACCCTAAGAGACCGGATGAGCAGGATCCCTGGGGAAACGAAGATGAAAGGGAAAAGAGTTGAAGAGAACTAGAAGTATTTTAAAGAAGTCTTACTGAAGGCACAGGAACAAACAATCCCACTGCATAGTAAGCAATGCAAACATGGTAGGCAACCAGCTTGGCTTAACAGGGAAATCCTTAGTCATCTTAAATTCAAAAAGGATGCATACAAGAAATGGAAAGGTGGACAGTTGACTAAGGAGGAGTATAAACATAAGGCTGGAGAATGCCGGGTGGTAATCAGGAAAGCGAAAGCGCAATTGGAACTGCAGCTGGCAAGGGATGTGAAGAGTAACAAGAACGGTTTCTACAGGCATGTGAACAATAAACAGGTTATCAGAGAAGGTGTGGGGCCATTACTGGATGAGGGAAGTAACCTAGTGACAGATGATGCAGGAAAAGCTGAAGTACTCAATGCTTTTTTTGCCTCAGTCTTCACGAACAAAGTCAACTTCCCCATGACAGTCCTAGACGATGCAGTATGGGAAGGTGGAGGGCAGCCATCTGTGGGGAAGGAACAACTTCTGAGCTATCTAGACAAACTAGATGTGCACAAGTCCATGGGTCTGGATTTAATGCACGCCAGGGTACTGAGGGAATTGGGAGAGGTCATTGCTGAACCTTTGGCCGTTATCCTTGAAGACTCTTGGAGACTGGGGGAGATACCAGATGACTGGAAGAAGGCAAACATAGTGCCCATCTTTAAAAAAGGAAAGAAGAACAGTCCAGGGAACTATAGACCGGTCAGCCTTACCTCAGTCCCTGGGAAAATAATGGACGAAATCCTCAAGGAGTCCATTTTGGAGCACTTGGAAGAGGGGAAAGTGATCAAAAGTAGCCAACATGGATTCACCAGGGGCAAGTCCTGCCTGACCAGTCTGATTAGCTTCTATGACGTGGTAACAAGCTCTGTGGACATGGGGAAGTCAGTGGATGTGATATACCTTGACTTCAGCAAGGCTTTTGATACGGTCTTCCACAACATTCTTGTCCATAAGTTAAGGAAATATGGATTGGATCCTTGGACTATACGATGGATAGAAAGCTGACTTGATGGTCAGGCCCAACGGGTAGTGGTCAGTGGCTCAATATCTGGATGGCGGTCTGTTTCAAGCAGAGTGCCGCAAGGCTCGGTTCTGAGGCCAGTGCTATTCAACATCTTTATTAATGACCTGGATGAGGGACTGGGTTGCACCCTCAGCTAGTTTGCAGATGACGCAAAACTAGGGGGAGAGGTAGATACGTTGGAGGGTACAGAGAGAATCCAGAGGGACTTGGATAAATTGGAGGACTGGGCCAAAAGAAATCTGATGCGGTTCAATAAGGAGAAGTGTCGAGTCCTGCCCCTGGGGCGGAAGAATCCCAAACATTGTTACAGGCTGGGGACCGACTGGCTCAGCAGCAGTACGATGGAAAGGGACCTAGGGGTTATGGTGGATGAAAGGCTGGATATGAGTAAACAGTGTGCCCTTGTAGCCAAGAAGGCTAATGGCATACTAGGGTGCCTTAGGAGGAACATTTCGAGCAGATCTAGAGAAGTAGTTATTCCTCTTTATTCGGCACTGGTGAGGCCACATCTGGAATATTGTGTCCAGTTTTGGGCCCTCCAGTATGAAAAGGATGTGGATTTGCTGGAGCAGGTTCAGCAAAGGGCAACAAAAATGATTAAGGGTCTGGAGCACAAGACCTATGAGGATAGGCTGAGGGATTTGAGCTTGTTTAGTTTTCAGAACAGAAGACTTAGAGGTGATTTAATAGCAGCCTTCAGCTTCCTGAAGGGGAGCTCTAAAAAGGAGGGTGAGAAACTGTTCTCAGTGGTGTCAGATGGCAGAACAAGGAGTAGTGGTCAGAGGTTGAAGAGGGAAAGGTGTAGGTTAGATATTAGGAAAAACTACTTCACTAGGCGGGTGGTGAAGCATTGGAATGCGTTGCCTAGAGAGGTGGTGGAGTCTCCATCCCTTGAGGTTTTTAAGTCCCAGCTGGACAAGGTCCTGGCTGGGATGACTTAGTGGGGGTTGATCCTGCTTGAAGCAGGGGGCTGGACTAGATGACCTCCTGAGGTCCCTTCCAGCCCTGTGATTCTGTGAATGTAGAGCAGCCAATTACTTGATTATGATAATAACCTAGACATTACTATTGTGTTAGTGTTGTGTGAGTTTTCAAGCATCATACTATATCTCAAAGACTAAACATAAAAATGGCTATGCTGGGTCAGACCATTGGTCCGTTTAACCCAGTATTCTTTTTTCTGACAGTGGTCAGTGCTAGGTGTTTCAGTGGGAATGAATAGAACAAGTAATCGTCAAGTGATCCATTCCCAGCTTCATGCTTTCACAGCATCCTCTCATAAAGAGTTCCACAGGTTGACAGTGTACAAAATACTTCTTTTTGTTTGTGTTAAATCTGCTGCCTACTATTTTTTATTTGGTTGCCGCTATTTCTTGTGTTACAAGAAGGAGCAAACAACACCATAATATCTTTTTCTGAGCTAAGAGTCCCAGTCTTGCCAATCTCTACTGACATGGAAACTGTTCCATACCCCTCATCATTTTTGTTGCCCTTCTCTGTACTGTTACAATACATCCAAACATCGTTTTGAGATGAAGCAAAAAAGACCAGCACACTGTTCGAGGTGTGGGCAGGCCTACCAACAAAGGGGCATATAGGGGTCCGCTGCTCATGGGCCTGGCATTTCAAAGGGGCCTGGAGCTCCAGCTACTACTGCAGCTGAAGCTCTGGGCCGCTTTGAAATGCGGCTGAGCACTGTGTGCCAATCTCTGGGCAACTCAAAGGGAGTGTGTCGTGCAGTCCAGGTGAATGTCCCAAGCTCTGCCTCTTCTGCCCTTGGCAATGCCTTTTCTGGGGGCAGAGAGCTGCCTCTCCCTGTCGCTCCCAGGCCCTTGACACCACTGGATGTGCATGTACCTTGTCTTATTATATTTTATTTTCTTGATGCCCAACATTTAGCTTTTGTGATTGCTGCTTTATGTTAAGTGGATGTTTTCAGAGAATTGTCCCCATGAATTTAAAGTTCTTTCTTGACTGGTAATACCTGATTTAGACCCCATCTTTTTATATATATATTTGGGATTATGTTTTCCAATGTGCATTACTTTGTATTTATTAACATCGAATTTTATTTGCCATTTTGTTACTTATACAGTTTTGTGAGGTCCCTTTGTAACTCTTCATAGTCTGCTTTGGACTTAATTGTCTTGAGTACAGGTTGAAGCTCTCTCATCTAGCACCCTCAGGACCTCACAGGTGCCAAACAAGCGAATTTGCCAGATCATGGGAGGTCAACATTGTCTAACAGCATTGCCAGCACTTCTACTGCATACTCTTAGAAGACATTTAGGGAAAAATGACCATGGGAAACTTGACCACAACTATAATCACATAGACCAGGGTATCATAGACACCCTCAGAGAATTCTACTAGATTACTAAGGCATGATTTCTCTGAACGAAAAGCTGCATTAACGCCTCTCCCACAAATTGTGTCTGGAAATTCTGTTCTTTACTGTAGTTTCAGTCAAGTTGCCTGGTATTGATGATCAGGTTTTGTGGTGTCATGTGGTGAAAATGTTATAATACCAATAAATATTTATTGATAGATAATATTCATTCATTCCAGAGAATTCTATTTGTTGGACTTTTTTTTTTAAATAATACGATATAATATTTGCCAGAAACTTGTTGATCAATGACATTTTTGTGAGGGACATGCACAAGTGAAATAGCAGTTGAGCTTCATTATAGTAATTGTGCAGTCTGTATTGTGCATGTGCTGGCTCAAAAAATCCTTGGCAAAGACTTGATTAAATATTTCCATTGGGATAAATGGAAAGCCAACTAATAAATTCATAGTAACAGAGAGGAAGCCGTGCTAGTCTATACACTATCAAAACAAAAAGCAGTCAAGTAGCACTTTAAAGACTAGCAAAACAGTTTATTAGGTGAGCTTTCGTGGGACAGACCCACTTCTTCAGACCATAGCCAGACCAGAACAGACTCAATATTTAAGGCACAGAGAATGAAAAACCGTAAGCAAGGAGGACAAATCAGAAAAAGATAATCAACGTGAGCAAATCGGAGAGTGGAGGGGTAGGTCAAGAATTAGATTGAGCCAAGTATGCAGACAAGCCCCTGTAGTGACTCAGAAAGTTCCCATCACGATTTAAACCATGTGTTAATGTGCCGAATTTGAACTGCTTTTTGTTTCCATAAATTCATATAATTTGTTCCTTAACATGTTTTATGGACAAGAACATACTGTCTTCTAGGTTTAAAAGGGATCTTATTAAGAGCATGACTTCTTCCAAGTTCTGATATGTGACAGAAAATTAAGCAAGCGTTCTTGAGATGGCACAAAGCCAAACCTTTTATAGTGCATATAATGTATGTCTATTGAAGATTTATTTCAAACTGAGCTGGCTCTCTGGATTCTCTATGTTCTATTTTAGAAAACTAACTTTTTTTTATTTTAAAATGCAAAGATCTGTTGTAAATTATATAGCTTTGACCAAGGAGATCACTAACAAGAAAAATATTCAAAATTATGTTTTGTGTAAAACAAACAAACTACTTTTAAAACTTGTCCGATATGCTAAAGGAGGAAGGTATGTTTTTCTTCTGGAATCAGTCTGTCAGCAGCATCCAGGAACAACAACAGGCCATTGTGCTTTCTGAGGCATAGTTAGAAAAATATTGCTAAGAGGAAAAGATTGATATATGCTTCTGATGTGGCATTTAACAGTGAGTAAAAGGAGGACAAGTAAAATTTTAAATGATTCAAACAGGAAAACAATCTGTCTGTCCCCTCCCCCTTGTAATTAGACTGATACCCCCCCAAACCCAATCTGAAAATGAATTTAAAAGCTAATTTCAAACTTTAATGTTAAAAAAAAAAAGATGTTTATGGCGATTAAGTCTTTGGAATTATAGGAGTCTTTTTTGTTCAATTTTATACTACTAAAATGGCTGATGTTTTGTTTTACATGCAGATGTCAGAGGTGGGTGGAGAACTGTCGGAGGGCAGATTTAGAAGATAAAACTCCAGACCAGTTGAACAAACATTACAGATTATGTGCCAAACACTTTGAGACCTCTATGATATGTAGAAGCGTAAGTAAAGACAACTAAACATTTTTTTCATGTGTGTAAAATGTAACTAAGTTCATTTTCCTGCTTCAAAACATTAACGTTAGTATTAAGACACCCTTTTCTACTTTTTAATAGAGACTCATGTCTTATTAAAGATAATTGTTTAAAATAAAATTGAGTTTCTCTCCTAATTTTATGTAGTATTTTCAGCTAATGGAGTGACATCTTAACTGTTCTCGTGACAAAGGAAACACAATCCTGGGTTTTGCAGTAAATTTAAATTTGTGGGCAGAATTATATTTCTTGATATTTGTTGTGCACAAGTCTTGTGTTTTAAATGGCTTTCAGTCACATAATATTACTTAATATAAAAATATGCATAACAGTGTTTGAAATCTGGGAGTCAAAGTGGCCGGTGACATGCCCCCCCCCCAAAAAAAAAAAAAAAACTTTTGTAGAGACTAATTTGTAGTCAAAAATGGAATTTTATGAAGTTTAGTTTGGATTGAGGTGATTTTTTTTTTTAGAGCTGTAATACATGCTTGAGAACGTATGGCTTTGATAACTTGTCATTTTCACTATATAGAATACTCTACTTAAAGAATATCTGATGCCTTATGCAAAGCTAAGAAATAATATTCTATATAGGATATGTGAGCAGAGGTTCTCAGACATTTGTGTGGTGGACTTCTGCTATTGTTTATTCTTCAATTAAAATCACAGTTATTCATCTCATATTTTAAAGCAGTAACAGAGAGAGAACCATGTTTTTCTGTATTCTATCAAAACAAAAAAACAGTCATGGAGCACTTTAAAGACTAACAAAATAGTAACTAATTTAAAAAATAATTATTTTGTTAGTCTTTAAAGTGCTCCATGACTCCTTTTTTGTTTTGATATTTTAAAGCAGGTATGACCCAAGTGAACGTGCTAATTTGAAATTCAGGAGTAGATGAAATTTTACACAAAGAGAGAATTTCTCTTTCATTGTTCTCATGAAAAAAATAATGAAGGAACAAACATGATTGAAGCAGATAGAAACATAAAATGGTTTCCTAATAATTGGGAGTTGGGGGAGGGCTTTCAGTCAGAATAAATGCTTTTAAATGTGCAATAGTTAAAAACATTGTATGGGGAAGAATGGTTTGATCTAAAGATAAAATAGATTTAAGAGATCCTTGTATAATAAGTGGTACTTATGAGTACCACTTTCTTTGTTCTGCTACAGCATCATGAACAATCAAAGTGAAAATATCTGGAAACAGGTCAGCATAGTTTAATGCCCAAGTAACAGTCAGAATAGTAGACTTCCAAATATAAATGGTAAAAAGTAAGACTCATCTTTGAAATTATTTTCAATTACTTTTGTACCGAAACAGAATGTTTTTCAAGGAAATTTCTAATCTAGATGTTTTTCTCTTTACAGAGCCCTTATAGAACAGTTTTACGAGATAATGCTGTGCCAACTATATTTGATCTTACAAGTCACTTGAATAATCCACACAGCAGGCACAGAAAGAGAATAAAAGAGTTGGTATGTTTAAATATAACATTCATGTACTAGAATAATAAAAGCAAGCAAGTGCAAATAAAATTTGTGTAGAGCAGCCCAAGTAAGAGTAACACCCTGCACTTGGTTATCCTTCTGAGGTGTTGTTACCGAAACCTGTCATAGTAGGTCTGATTGGAAAATTTAAATATTATGCTTCTATAACCTGCTATAGAAATGAGGAAAATCTAAGGAAACTAAATTTGTCGAACAAAGTGAAGCTCAGCACTGGTATAAAAGAGACTTGCTACAGATCATGAGTACACTTCATAGATTTTTACACTGAAAATCTTGCTGTAGGTGGATTTGCATGATCACTGTTGTAGTGTCTAATGTTTTGAACCTGGTGGAATTTTTAAGTTTAATATTGAACGATGATAACCATCTTCCTAAGTATTTGAAACCAGAACTAACCAGCTTCTGTTGAAATAACAGATTGCCAGTGGCTCTGTTGTATATTTCACAGCCATCTTGTTGACCATTTATGTATGGTCTACATTTTTGTATAATGGACATTAAGATCTACAACATTTCTTAATTGTAGCAATATATGCAAGCATTGCAGCTGATTTCTTTAAAAAAAAACCCTTTGTTTTAATAAACTCACATAATGAATAATCAAATCCTAGCAATTAGAACTGATAAAATTATGTTAATTTACTTAGTACTTCTCCTGCCAGAATAGAATTCTTTCATAAAATTATCCATTTCTTTCACAATTAAAACTGTACAGTGTTCGTAAGGATGGGTCTCTGTCCCAGTTACTTTGGGGTGCTGTTTCATTATTTTCATATAGACTTGACATTATTTCTGTCACCTTGCTGAGAAATATCTGAAAATGTTCAGATTCTTCTTAATGCACTGCAACTATCTAATAAGTATTAGGGTTCTGAAAACACCTTCATATACAGTTTTAATACAGTAAGCTCTTTTCTGGCAGCCTTTGGACTGAGAGATTGCCAGATGTTCAAGCATTCTGGATAATAGAGAGGTATACCTAGCAATATGTAACACTAAAGAAAAACAAGATGGTAAGAAAAATAAAACAAGAATGTATGCAGAGTACTTTATTTACCAATAACAGTAGTACTGTACACTGTAAACTTATACTGTATTTGCTGTATTTATTTGTATTTACTCTCACTATACTGTACGCAAGGTAAAACTTAACTACAAATTACTGATAGTTAAAATACAGGTTATTTGAGAGTTTCAGATGATAGAATGCTGGATTTGAAAGACTTCACTGTAGTTGGTCTTGAAGTTGTTCAGCAATGTGTGACAATATACTAGACAGTATTATAACTTTTTTGTTTTTGTTCCCCAAGAGTGAAGATGAAATTAGGACATTGAAGCAGCAAAAGAGTAAGTGCACATATATTTATATTTGATTTCTTAGTGATATATAGACCAATAGTTCTTAAATTTTTTTTGTTGACCTTTTGAAAATTGCTGAGAGTCTTGGCAGACCACTTAGGGTGCATCTACACTAGCACGTGCATTCGAAATCCAGGTTGGAAGACCGTGGTCTTTCGAAAGAACCCGCAGAACGTCTGCACACACACACCACGCTCTTTCAAAAGTAATTTCAAAAGAACAGAGGAGTTCCTTTAAAGTTGGTCCTCCATGCCTGAGGTGGGAAGAGCTCCCTCCTTTGAAAGATTATTTCGAAAGAGAGCAAGTATAGATGCTCCGCAGCCCACTCTTCCGAAGGAGGGAGTCCTCCATGGCAGTGATCAGCTGGCAGGCAGCGGTGCCACTCACAGCACTAGCAGAGCTCTATGGCTACAGCATTCGGCAGCGTTTAAGGAAGCAGGCTCCCAGAAACCCTCAGGCAGGAATCTGCACAGTACACTCCCAGCGACGACTCTGCAGCCAGCCCAGCATCGTCCTCCCCGGCACCATGGCCAGCGCCTCCGACCCCTGCCCACCTCAGGGACCCCCCAAGGACACCAGGGAGCCATCCCAGGAGGGGAGCCAGCCCCCTCCTGGATGGACGCCGAGCTGCAGGACTTCCTTGCCTTCTGGGCAGACGAGGAGGTCCTGCGCCAGACAGGGGTCTGGTGCAGGAACTCAGCAGCGTTTCAGTGCCCCGCCAAGGGCCTCACCGGCTGGGGTCACCCCACATAGACCCCAGACCAGGTGAAGTCCAAGGTGAAGGAACTGCACCAGGGCTACTGGGGGGCCTGGGACACGGCTGGGCAGTCAGGGGCAGCGCCCACCAGCTGCCCCTACTACAAGGACCTAGACCACCCCCTTGGGCCCAAGGAGGCCATACCCCCAGCCATGCTGCTGGACACTGCGGACCTGGGACAGCAGGAGCCCGAGATGGGGACTGAGAGGGAGGACTGTCACAGACCTGTGACCGGCACCAGCCACTCACGGAGTCTGGACACCATCAGCGATGACGAGGGCTCAAACAAGGGGTCCTCGTCATCGACATCCCGTCCAGGCTGTCCAACCAGGCCTCATCTGCCCATGCCTCACCTGACTTCCCAGAGGGATCCACAGGTAGGTGGCGGGCACACCAGCCACCCCAGGGACTGGGGATGGGGCATCCTGTCCTGCTTGGGGTGGCCGCATCCCTCCCACATGGCCGGGGCCTGTGGATCCCAGATGGCTGCATTCCCTAGCCCGGGGGGATTGGGGGCAGCGGTGGGGACACAGACACAGACAGATGGCCGATGCATCCAGCCGTGGATAGACCAGGAGGGCAGTGGGGAGGGGAGCCCATGCCCTGGGCACCCATGCAGGGAATCCCAGGACAGGACCATCATGGGGCTCCTGGGCAGGGGGCACAAAACTATGTGCCTGGGATGAATGGCCTCCTCCCTTCTCCCTTTCTGTCTCTACATTTCCAGCAGCCAGACCAGCCCAACCACTGAGGGCAAGGGGGAGTGGCCTGGACCCTGTGCTGTCCCTGCATGGGCCCGCTGCCGGGCCATCCGCCTGCACTGCCAGGGAGGGGAAGAGGAGGCAGGGGACGCTGCCCACACTGCAGCACTGCATTATCTTAACTGGTGTGCTGCGGGAGTGGCTGGCCTTGGAGCAGCAGGCCTGGGACTAAGTGGCAGCCAACCTCAACATCCTGACCCTGGCCGTGGTCGGCCACCTGGCCCCAACTGGCGCCCCATCGCCACCTACTCCCACCCCACTGTCCCTCATCCGCCCATTACACACCTGCTCTCCCACCTCCTCCCCGCTCCGACCCCTCTAGTCCCCCAGTCAGCCTCCCCCGCCCCTTGGTCCACTCCAACCTCACTCACCCACTGCAGTGAACACCCCCACAAATGCCCGACCTTGCTGCCCTGGTCCCAACCCACCTGCCCCTGGCCGACCTCATTCAGCTGGCCTGCATGTTGCTGGCCAGGGCCAGCCAGGAGGAGGCTGTGGCCCCCACTCCCCCTGTTCCAACCCCGGAGAGCCCACAGGGGCCTTGCCCCAGCCACACCGCTACCCACCCATGCTGCAAGCCCCTGCCTGGCCTCAATGGGGCCCCCTGGACATGGAGAGGAAGGGGAGGATGTGGGCAATGGGGATCCTGCCTGTTGAGCCCCCTGCAGGGCTAACGCCACCCCCCACCACGGAGGCCCCCTGGGGCTCCCAGGAAGCGCACCTGGGGCCACTCTGCCCCTGTAAATAGTCTCTCCCCCCCAAGCCCTGTGAATACTTGACTCAAACACGGTGGATAGTTACATTCAGTAAAGAGTTTATTTTTGTGTTGTACACCATGTCCCCTGTGCATGTGGGGCGGGGGGTGGAGGGTGTATGCAGGGTGGTGGTGGTGTTTGTGTATCATAGAATCATAGAATACTAGGACTGGAAGGCACCTCGAGAGGCCATCGAGTCCAGCCCCCTGCCCCAATGGCAGGACCAAGTACTGTCTAAACCATCCCTGATAGACATCTATCTAACCTGTTCTTAAATATTTCCAGCAATGGAGATTCCACAACCTCCCTTGGCAATTTATTCCACTGTTTGACCACCCTGACAGTTAGGAACTTTTTCCTAATGTCCAACCTAAACCTCCCTTGCCGCAGTTTAAGTCCATTGCCTCTTGCTCTATCCTCAGAGGCCAAAACAAACAAGTTTTCTGCCTCCTCCTTATGACACCCTTTTAGATACCTGAAAACTGCTATCATGTCTCCCCTCAATCTTCTCTTTTCCAAACTAAACAAGCTCAGTTCTTTCAGCCTTTCTTCATAGGTCACATTCTCTAGACCTTTAATCATTCTTGTCACTCTTTTCTGGACCCTCTCTAATTGCTCCACATCTTGCTTGAACTGGACACAATACTCCAGCTGAGGTCTAACCAGCTCAGAGTAGAAAGGAAGAATGACTTCTCGTGTCTTGTTCACAACACACCTGTTAATGCATCCCAGAATCACGTTTGCTTTTTTTGCAACAGCATCACACTGTTGACTGATATTTAGCTTGTGGTCCACTATAACCCCTTGATCCCTTTCTGCTGTAGTCATTCGTAGACAGTCTCTCCCCATTCTGTATGTGTGAAACATCCTTCCGAAGTGGAGCACTTTGCATTTGTCCTTATTAAACTTCATCCTGTTTACCTCAGAACATTTCTCCAATTTATCCAGATCATTTTGAATTATGACCCTATGTGTGTGCGCGCTGGGTGGTGGCATGTGTACAGGGTGGGGGTGGGTCACTGTGGCCCCCGTTCGAAGGCCTGGCACAGGGCTTCCCGGATTCGCACCTGTCCTGCTAGGCCTGGTGGAATGGGGCTGCTCGTACTCGTGTCCCACTGTGGCGGCCCACCCCAGCACAGATGGCTAGTGCTTGTCCTTGACAAGGTTGTGCAGGGTACAGCAGGCCCCGACCACTGGTGGGACATTGGCCAGGCCCACCTCCAGCCTCACATGGAGACACTAAAGTGCCCCTTGAGGTGGCAGAACTCCCATGAACAGTATTGCAGGCCTGGTTCAACCACTTGTTAAAAAGGTCCTGACTTGGCTGGGTGTGCCCTGTGTCTGACCTCATGAACCAGGCCTGCAGGGGGTGGGTCACATCTGGGCATACAGGGTGGCATTGTGGTGTCCCTGACGGGTAGCTCCCACTGGGGGATGACAGTCCCCTCGGCCATGCTGTGTCCTAGCCCCAAAGTCTGGAACACACTGGCATCATAGGCATGGTTGTACCAGCCCACACAGATGTCCTGGAACCAGCTGTTGGCATCAACAAGCACCTGCAGGACCATGAAGTGATAGTCCGTGCAGTTTATATAGGCCCTGCGACTGTGCTCCAGGATCCTGATGGCAATGTGCATACTGTCCATGGCCCTGAAGCAGTTCAGGAAGCCCAGCTCCTGGAGGCCCCTCATGGTGTCATCCAGGTCTCTGACATGGATTAGCTGCCTCAGGAGCACCTTGTTGATGGCCCAGACGACCTGCAGGGCAGTGAAGAGGGGGGGGCGCTCATGAATGTGGCCTGGGGTACAATGTGCACACCCGTCCCCACCGGGGGATACCCCACCAGTCCCCACCCCTGTCCCCAGCGGGGGATGCCCCACCGGTCCCAAATGGTGCTCCTTGCTGGGGCACCCCCAGGCCCCTGCTCCCCGCATGCCATGTGGGTGTGACCTGGCCATTGCTTACCTCATTGAGGACAGCCCCAACAGTGGCCCTGCCCACCCCAAACTGGTGACTGTGCAGGGTGGCCAGTTTCCACAGGGCGATGGCCACCCTTTTCTGCAGGGGAGCGCTGGCCTCCTGCGGGTGTTGCAGTGCTGGGGGGACTGGGACGAGCCAGTTGCACAGCTCCATGAATATTCCCTTGGTCATCTTGACGTTCTGTAGCCACCAGTCATCATCCCAGTCCTCCAGCACCAGCCGGTCCTACCAGTCGCTGCTTGTGGGGAAGCTCCACAAGCAGCAGATGACCCAGGTGACCGGTTGGGGACATTGCACCCTGAGGGCAGCCTTCAGGAGGGTGGCTACCTGGGTGGCCACCCGGAGCCACTGGTGCACGGCAGCCAGGACTGTGGCTAGTGCATCGGCCGCAGCCTCAATGGGGGGAGGGGGCTGCTCAGGGTCCATGGGGGCCCGGGTTGCCTCCTCAGCTTGCTTTCCTTGCATGCCTGGGGACAGGTTGCTGGCCCTTGATGTGTGCAGTCCAAGGCTTGGGGTGGGGGGCCCCTTTAAAGGGCTAGTGGGCGGTGACCCCACCTGTGGCACTTCCTGCTGCTGTACTTTCAAAAGAGTGCCCTGGGTCATGTGGACGCTCTCTTTCAAAAAATTACCCTCAGGGACTTTTGAAAGAGGAGATTGAACCTTCAGTGCCCATTTGCCTGTGTGGATGCTCCCTTTGAAAAGGATGGCTTTCGACATTCCATTTTGAAAGCCGTCCTTTCAAAAGAGAGCTGTAGTGTAGACGCAGCCTGAGTGATTTTTTTCCAAATGCTGTTTTTAGCATTAGCTAACTGTTGTAAAGTGTTTGGGTAAAGCATTATATAAAAAAACCTCTTCCTAATTAACACTTTATTATTTCTACAAATATAAGCACACAATTCATACTTTAACACCAGTAAGGATCTCTCTCCCACCAGAGAGGTGAGGCTAGGTAGGAGGGCCATCTCTTCACAGCAGCCAAAACCCTGGAACTGTGGAAGGATACCTCTTTCTCTCCCTGCTACAGCCCGCCACATCCCAAAGTCCTCCACACTCCCTTCTTACCTCACTACCCGCCCAGCCTACCCGCTGTTCACTCTCAGGCCACAGACTCACCTTACATGTACATCTTCTCCAGGCACCTGAGCAGTAGATCTGGGCCGTACAACTCAACTAATTAGGTTGGTGGCCCTTCATTTTTGTGTGTGTGCACGCAGCTGCCCATGTGCATATCTTTACAGGAAGCTGTCCACAGATCACCAGTATGGAGCTTGTGAACCACAGTTTGGGAATCTGATATAGAGGTCTAGGTATTGCACTTTAGGCAAATAAGGTAGTATGAAATAATTTATTGTTAATTTTGCATAGTAAGGATAGTTAAAATGTTGTTGGACAAAACTAAAGTATTATAAATAGTGCCTCTCACAGACACTGTTAATTAAATTGTAAACACTATGGATTTTCCATTCAGCGATTATGTAAATATAGTTGTAATGGAGAAAGGAAATGCATCAGACGTTCCAATGTGAAGAAGTCTTAGGTGTGTAACGTCTTTTATTTTGTAGTTGATGAAGCCTTTGAACAGGAACAAGCAAATCAAGAGTTGAATGAGAGCAGTGCTCAGAATACTCTTTCAGAGGAAGGAGGAGAAGAGCAAGAAGAGGAAGCTGTTCCTTTAACACTAGAAGAAAGAGAAAACAAAGATTACCTTAAATCTTTATTTGAAATTTTGATCCTCATGGGCAAACAAAATATTCCTTTGGATGGCCATAATGGTGACGAACTTCCAGAAGGCATCTTCACTCCAGATAACTTTCAAGCACTTTTAGAATGCAGAATAAATGCTGGAGATGAGATTCTAAGAAAACGATTTGAGATGGCTGCAGTAAATTTGGAGTATTGTTCTAAAACTCAACAGAAACAGATGCTTGAGATCTGTGAGAGCTGTGTAAGAGAAGAGACACTCAGAGAAGTAAGAGACTCCCACTTCTTTTCCATTGTCACTGATGAAGTAGTAGATATAGCAGGTGAGGAACACTTACCAGTGTTGGTGAGGTTTGTTGATGAGTCCCACAATCTGAGAGAAGAATTTGTAGGATTTTTGCCTTATGAGGCAGATGCTGAAATTTTAGCTGTTAAGTTCCATACAACAATTACTGAAAAATGGGGTCTAAATATGGAGTACTGTCGAGGTCAAGCGTATATTGTTTCCAGTGGATTTGCTTCAAAAATGAAAATTGTAGCTACAAGACTCTTGGAAAAGTATCCACAAGCTGTTTATACACTCTGTTCCTCTTGTGCTCTAAATGTATGGTTGGCAAAATCTGTCCCTGTTGTTGGTGTTTCTATTGCTCTAGGGACAATAGAGGAAGTTTGTTCATTTTTTAATCAGTCACCACAATTGCTAATAGAACTGGACAATATAATCTCTGTTCTTTTTCAGAACAATGAGGAAAAGAGTAATGAACTGAAGGGGATCTGCCGTTCTCAATGGACAGGTAGACACGATACTTTTGAGATTTTAGTGGACCTAATGCAAGCGCTGGTACTGTGCTTGGATGGCATAAGCAGTGATGTGTCTCTCAGATGGAGTAACTTTGTTGTTGGTCGAGCATTTGTACTTTCAAGTGCACTAACAGATTTTGACTTCATCGTCACTATTGTAGTTCTGAAAAACATTTTGTCTTTTACAAGAGCCTTTGGAAAAAATCTCCAAGGCCAGACATCAGATGTGTTCTTTGCAGCCAGCAGCTTAACAGCCGTGTTGCATTCACTGAATGAAGTAATGGAGAATATTGAAGTTTATCATGAATTTTGGTTTGAAGAGGCAACAAATTTGGCCACGAAGCTGGATGTACAAATTAAACTCCCTGGGAAATTTCGCAGGGCACAGCAAGGTAACCTGGACTCCGATATAACATCAGAAAATTACTACAAAGAGGCACTTAGTGTTCCAACTGTAGAGCACATTATTCAGGAATTAAAAGATATATTCTCAGAACAACATCTGAGAGCCCTTAAATGTTTATCTTTAGTGCCCTCAGTCATGGGGCAACTCAAATTTAATACATCTGAGGAAAATCATGCTGATATGTACAAAAATGACCTACCTAATCCAGATACGCTCAGTGCAGAACTTCATTGTTGGAGAATCAAATGGAAGCATAGAGGAAAAGATATTGAGCTTCCAGCTACTATTTATGAGGCACTTCATTTGCCTGACATAAAGTTCTTCCCTAATGTGTATGCATTGCTTAAAGTTTTGTGCATCCTTCCGGTGATGAAAGTGGAGAATGAGAAATATGAAGTAGGACGGAAGCGCTTGAAGGCATACTTGAAGAACACCTCGACAGAACAGAGGTCAAGCAACTTAGCTTTGCTTAATATAAACTTTGATATAAAACATGATTTGGATTTAATGGTGGACACTTACATCAAACTCTATCCAGACAAAGTAGAATTTCAAGAAGACTTTCTTCCCTCAAACAATTCAGAAGTAACAGAAGATGCTTAGAAAATAATCTCTAATCAGTTTGTTGAAACAGTTTTTCTCGTCAGGCTATAACATCAAGTGGAAAAACTATAAAATGTATGTAACATAATCATTGCAATTGTATTTCCATTTTAGGTCTCAATTTGAACAGTCTCCTGATCCACAATAAAGTACTATTATGTGAACAGAAACACAATTGAAAATGAACAGTACTCAAACTCTTCGTCTGATTGACATGACTAAGGTGCTCATTTATTTTGTTGTGTCATTTTGGAAAAGTAATTTATGTTCACTGTGGATCCTATGGGGTTGTTTTATACTTATACACAAAGTGCAGGAAAATAAGGTAGAACGAAGTGCGTTGCTTAACAGTTACTGGGGTTTTGGTTTACTTGGAAACAGTTTGTTTTTAAAAATAGGGAGATATTTGAATAATTGGTATATTATATGGTATATCATATATTGTTATAATATATGGTATATTTGAATAATTTAGTGGAGAGTGAATTCTTGTGTCACAGCCATTGCACTGTGGACTGTGCTTACCACATAAAGTGAATGTGTGAGTGCGAAGGTACTTTTAAGTTTTCAATGGAAGATCTAGCCTTTCTTAATCACCTGGTTGTATTGTTTACATTCCTTTGTGTAAGCCACACAATTTTTTTCCTGTTAAGCTTTTAACAGGCATTAATTGAATATTAAATCTTAAATCCTGAAATATACTGACTGTAGAAATTATTCCATAAGCATCTAAACCTGTTTGGTTTTGTCATCACAGTTACACAAAATAGTATATTGCCGCCATCTTCATTTTGAAACATAAGCTAGAAAAAATAAAAATGTTTGTTGTTTGTGGGGAAGAGACATGGAATATATTGCTGTTTATTTTTGGCATAAAGAAAACAATTTTGTATAGTTTTATTTCAGTCTAAAATAAAATGTGAATTTGCTTTTTTTTTTAAGTATTGATATTTATTAATGAAGCAATGCTTCCTGTGGAGAGTGTGTATTACACTGTTTATATAATTCCAGCCAGTGGCATTACGTTAAAATGTTAGATGGGAGAATATTTCCATATCTGATTTTGTAATGATACATGTAATATAACCTTTCATTTATATGGTAAACTATATGGTGTAAAAGGTTTTTTAAAAACACTTCTTGTAGCATAGTTTTAAATACAACATTCTTCAGTATAAAAATATATTATTTGAATGGGATATGTAGTCTTTTAAAATTATTAATGTAACTTTAGTTAATACACCTCAGTTCTCTTATGTTTACACTTTATTTTTTAAAGAAATAAAAAAACTCTCACCCAAATTGCAGTAGAAAAGATGCCCACAAACAGGGAAAACTAACTGTACAGGAGAAAGTATAATACAGTCTACATTGAGTTTGTAAAACATTCAGAGTGAAGAAATATGCAAGTAGCATTTTCACATTTTAGTCATTGTAATAGGAAACTTTAATTCATCAAATCAATGCCAATGCCCTTGCTCTCCGTTTTGAAGGGCATTGCACTTGCCAATGTCAGGTGGAGACACTGCTCTGATCTGGGAGTAAAAGACCAGCTTGGCTTCTCTGGACCTGCTGCTACACCAAGACCTCAATTCACTGCCACTCTAGCATCTCAAATCCAGGAACCTTTCTGACTGTGTCAGTGCAGCAAGTCAACATAAAGGATGCTAGCACTTTCTGGCTTGAAGTATCAGAGGGGGAAAGTAATGGACAAGGGTTGTGCCCTCCTTTTTCCATGGACCTTGGGATCTGTGGAGTTGTGCAATTCTGCAGACTCCTCCTGCTTCAAGAAAATGTACCTTTCCACAGTAAATCTGATATTTTTTTCTGAGTAGTCAAATGACCTTCCCATTGAAACCAATTTAAATACAGTTGCTTTGATTGCTTTCACTGCAAGAGAGGATGAATTTCATAACTGACTAGTTGATTCTAATTTAGCTAATCCTAGCTGGTTGACTTCTGTTAATGACGACAGTTCTCTGGAATATCCTGCTTTTATTTCCTTTTTCTATGCCTGTATCAAAAATTCACCATAACAAAGAAATCCATTACAATTCACTTTTTGGTTCTTCAAAAAATAACATGGAGATTTTAAGTCCTGGAACTTATCTTTTGTCAATGACTATAGAAAACCTTTCCTTTCTTGTTTGGCTGCCAGAGCATGGCTGCAAAGGAACAGAAGCCCAGAACCACTTAATGTAGCTTTGACTTTAATAAACATGAAAATATATATGTTTATTGGATCTGTTTCAAGAAGCAATTACTAACTTAAAAAAAAAACTGTGATCCCAAACTACAATAAACGAAACCTGAATGTTTTTTCTGTCATATATACAATCTTTTTAATTACATGATTATAATATAAAGTTGAAAAAAGTATAATACACTCATGCATACACATGTATCCTAATTAAATATTTTTGGTTTTATACTTGTATTAATTGTATCACTATAAGGGTCTCATATAGCTTTTGAATTAGACTTTTTGTGGTAAATTCCATGAGTTTGGTGTCACATCTCCCTTTTTTCTTCAGCCTGCAGCAGATTTGTTTTAAAATGCAATTCCACGGATGAGGCCAGTAATTGTAAAACTCATCTAGGAAGACTGAGGAGGAAAACCCTAGTGATTCCTATTTCTTCTGTCCTTTAGTATTAGTAGCAGCCATGGGGGAGGGGAGTGCTGGACCACAGGTCTCACTCTCTTAGGACTTGCTGTGCAGGTGTATGTGATTTTGAGACATACTTCTTGAGCTATGGAGAATTCTACTTAGTATGAGATTGGACAGAAAATACTTTGCACAGATTCAAGCCAGTTAATTTCAGAACAGTGAAGGGCATTCCTTTTTAGTAGAGGGTCAGGACTATTTCACCCCCACTATCCTGAAGATTATCTTCCTGCGGCCCAGCGGGGGACTCAACAGCATAGGGTAAGTTCTTGCAAACTGATTATCATGAGCAGATCTTTACAGCCACACAGAACCCACAGAAGTGTAAGCTCATGTGTCTGCATACACAGAATTGGCTTATTGGATTCAGGTCTTAATTTTTCACTTAAGAAGGGTTTGAGAGATGCAAGAGATCTATACACAGTAGAATTCTGCGGATTGGGTTGTGATATCCATAATCAAACAGTTATAAATACTTTATCCAACGAGTCCCACTGACTTCACTGAGATAGCCTTAGAACACCAGAAAAGTCTACACCACAGTTAGTTGCTTGTGGCTGGTTTGTGCCGGCTGACTTGGGCTTGCAGAGCTCGGGCAAAGAGCTGTTTAACAGAGGTTTCGATGTTTGGGTCTAGGCTGCTGTCAGAGCCTGAATGTTTGCACAGCAATTCAACAGCCTGTTAGTTTGAATCAGATGGACAGGGCACTCATAGATTTTTAATTGCAGTGTAGACATATCCTAAGGTACTCTGGGGTAAGCAAGAGTATTAAAGACTGGCCTGTACCTATATTTTTTCCCTTGAGGAAATACAAGCTGATGATACTGTTGTCTGAGTTGAATATAATAAAGATATCCACCAGAAAGGGGGAGAAAAGTTTTATGATAAAACTAATGGAAAGCAAGAAAATTTGAGGGAAAGAGGTTTTATAGCTTCACTTATTTCTCTTGCTGCATAATATCTCATCACTGGAGATGATGGATTAGGAGGTTAGATAGATGGCTTTCAGGGATGGTCTAGAAAGTGCTTGGTCCTGCCATGAGGGTAGGGGGCTGGACTCGATGGCCTCTCAAGGTCCCTTCCAGTCCTACTCTTCTATGATTCTATAATAAACTTTTAAGTAGGAATGGGGAATTTTTTTTGGGTTGGGGCCACTGACCCACAGAAAAATCAGTCAGGCCACACAAGTGAGAAGCCAAAAAACAAAACCCTCTGTTGTGCATCCAGACTGAGAACCAAAAGAGATACTCCCCTCGTTCCCTTCACACACCAGCCCCAGAGGCTAGGGGGTACTCCCTAGCCTCTGGGATGGGGTCAGAAGTGAGGGGTAGTGTTTATGGGAGGGAGAGAGGGTGCAGGAATGGGTGGGGAGGTTGGAAGGATGCAGGAACAGGCTGGGTGTGGGAGGTAGGTTGCAAGAGCACAGTGTGGGTGAGTTTGAGATCCCTGTTTTCATGTTTATACTGTAAATACTTTTTGTGTAGATTATTAGTACCCTTTTCCTTTGTCATTAAGGGGCTCCTTTTAGCTCTGGGACTGAGTATATCTCAGTCCCTGGGCTTCGTTACTTGTGCCTCCTGTAGCCTATGGCCATGAGCAACCCACACTCTAGTTGTCTCTCCAGATGGAGCTGTTTACAGAACAGGAAATCCTATCAGTTTTGCTCACTGAGAAGGCGTAGCCCAGGCTTCCTCTACGATAACGTCCTGATCCCTTGGACAGTACTCCTACTCTGTTTTTCCCCATCGTTTCCTCTGGTTCTCAAAGTACTGAAGATGAAATGGGATAAGGTCTGTTATTCTTATAGCCCTGAGTTGCCCTTGGCAACCATGGTTCAGTACATTCTGTATCTATGAGTAGTAATCCCACTTCTGCTCTTACTTGGTCCAGATCTGAAATCTCAAGACCTCAGTTTGTTACTCCAGGCAAGCCTCAGCTCCCTTCACCTAACTGCATGGACATTGCATGTCCAAAGTCAGAGGGGCGAGCCTGTTCAGGTCAATTTTGACAGATCTTGCTAGATACTATGTAGCCCTAGTAGATGGTTTCTACCTCACCAAATGGAAATATTTTATATATTCACTCACAGTATTTTATATATATTCACATGTATACAGTATTTATGTGCACGCACGCACGCACAGAGTACAAGCTTGATTATCCAGCATCCCCAGGGAACAGGGAGTGCCAGAAAATCAAATCTGGTTATTTGAGCACTGGACCTGCTCCTGCTGGCAGGGATGCTGGCTCCAGCAGGGCAGCCAGCCCCAGCCAGGCCATAGTGCCAGACACATAACTTGCCAGTTGTACAAGTGCAGGAGAACATTTTACTGTATAGGCATCCCAGTGAGACCTCTCTGACTCTCTTCCCTTCAGTCTATGGATTATTTGTTCCACCTTAGGCAGAAAAGTCTGGTCCTCACATCAATCAAGGTGTATTTAGTAGCAGGTTCAGCTATTCTCCCATTAGCAGCTGGCAGGCCAGTGTTCTCTGATGAAATTACAGTCTGCTTTCTTAAAGTCATGAAAAGATTTTTATCCTGAGATTCACAGTCCTCCCTTTGAGGCACTGGCATTTTGCACTCTACTGTTTCTCTCTTAACCAGTCACCTTCCTGGTAACAATCACCTCAGTAAGCAGGACCTCAGAAATTAAGGCCACTAGCCCTGCATACATTTCTACACTTTGTCTATAGCCAGCATCACTGTAGTATCTGAGTACCTCCCAATCTTTGATGTATTTATTCTCTAAACACCCCTCTGGCATACGATAGTGATGATCTCTCCAATGTAGAAATGGCAAAGTGGGGCACAAAGGGTGTGTCTACACAGCAAAGTTATTTCAGAATAATGGATGCTATTCCAACAAAACTGCTAGCATCTACACAAGGCAACCACTATTTCAAAGTAATTTTGAAGTAGCAGATGGCTTATTTTGAATTTGGTGAACCTCATTGTATGAGGAATAGTGCCTATTCTGAAATAGATATTTCGGAATACAGGCTGTATACGCATGGGCTGTGTCTACACATGCCCCTTGCTTTCGGAAGGGGCATGTTAATGAGGCACTTGGAACAGTGCATATTCAGCAACTCATTAGCATAATGACCAGTTGTACTTAAAAAGTGCTGCTTTCAAAACGCAGACTGGCTATGTAGATGCAGGCACTTTGAAATAAACCCCACACTTCAAAATTCCCTTATTCTCAATTGTTTTGGGAATAAGGGAATTTCGAAGTATGGCTCTTATTTCCAAGCGCCCACATCAGTACAGCCAGTCTGCATTTCGAAAGCAGCACTTTTGAAGGGCAACTGGCCACCATTGTGCTAATGAGGTACTGAATATGCATGTAAGCGCCTCATTAACCTTTTCTGAAGTGCCTCATTAACATGCCTCTTCCAAAAGGGAGGGGCCCATGTAGACGTGGCCCCTAGGGACTAGGGGCTATTTCAAAATAGGGGCCTCCTGTTTCGAAATAGGGGGCCTGGGGCTATGTCCACACAGCAGTGTTATTTCAAAAGAGCTGAGCACTATTTTGATACCTCTTTTGTGTGTAGATGCACTATTTTGAAGTAAGCTATTCCAGAAAACCTAACAATGCTGCTGTTTAGACTTAGCCAAAGAGACTAAGGCCCAAGGTGTCTAAGGGCAGGTCTATACTTCCAGGAAGATTGACCCGGTCAGCGTCAATCTTCTGGAGCCGATTTTGCACATCCAGTAAAGATGCACAGAATTGATTTCTCTAGGGTCAGCAGTTGACTATTGTGTGGAGTAAGGGAAGTTGATGGGAGAAACGCTGCCATCGACCTTCCTTATGATAATCAAGTAAGTCAATTTCCAATACGTCAACTCTAGCTACGCAATTGCCAGAGTCAGCATTGCCTATCTGAAATCAACTTATTTCCCTGGTGTAGACTTGCCCTTAGCTCTTTCAGTAGATGTGAGGAGCCTGAGTAATTTTTGAAGACCTGAGCCTTCAAGTGACTTGTCCAGACCCACAAGAACTCTATGATGGGGCAGAGAACTGAATTCTCATCCCAGGTGAGCACCCTAATGACTGGACCTTTCTTATTATTGTAATAATAGAGTGGCTGTAACAATCATGACTTTGTAGTTCCCCTTGCCCCAGTAATCCTTTAATATGTGTTCTTTAATATTTGGAATCCAGAGAGATGCCATGAAAAAATGTTCTGCTCTTCACATGGTAACTGTACCTCTACATTCAAGAGGTTCACATGCCTAAAGCTGAGTAACTGCACAATCACATTCTGCAATCCATGTTCTTTGTCCTCTATTCCCCATCCTGTGGCATACTTTTGCTTTTTGCAGTCACACACTAGCTACGTCTACACGGGGATACTACATCAAAATAGCTTATTTTGATGTAGCGAAATCGAAATAAGCTATTTCGATGAATAGCATCTACACGTCCTCCGGGGCTGGTGCCGTCGATGTTTAACGTCGATGTTGGGCAGCACTACATCGAAGTAGGCACTGCAGGGGAGCGTCTACACACCAGAGCGGCCCACATCGAAATAAGGGTGCCAGGAACAGCTGCAGACAGGGTCACAGGGTGGACTAGCACTTCCAGGGCAACAGCTAGCCGCTCCCTTAAAAGGCCCCTCCCAGACACACTCAGCCTGCACAGCATACGGTCTGCAGAGCCACAAGCACGCACACCCTGTGGAAGCAGCATGGACCCTCAGCAGCAGCAGCAGCAGCAGCCAGAGGTCCACACACCCGCCCCTGGAGGAGCAGTGCTTGCTCTGCTTAGTGCCATGCAGGAGGCAGCTGACCATCTTTTATTTGTGGAAGAGGAGCTGCCCCAGACCTTGCTGCCCTCCCAGCTCCGCCCCCCACCCCCGCCGCACACGCCGCCGGCTGTGGAGATACCCCATGAGCACGGACTGGTGGGAGTGGCTGGTGCTCGGCGAGTGGGACAATGACCGCTGGCTCCAGAATTTCCGGATGAGCTGGCAGACATTCCTGGAGCTCTGCCAGTGGCTCACCCCTGCCTTACGGCACCAGGACACCTCCATGCGACGTGCCCTCACCGTTGAGAAACGGGTCGGCATCGCTCTCTGGAAGCTGGCCACTCCAGACAGCTACCGATCCGTAGGGCAGCAGTTCGGCGTGGGCAAGGCCACCGTTGGGGCTGTCCTCATGGAGGTAAGAGGACCCGGGGGGGGGGCGGGAGCCCGGGGGTGGAAGGCCAGACACACCCTGCACACCCCTCACCGGTGATCTCTCATGTCCTTCCCCTGCAGGTCGTCCACGCAATCAATGCTCTGCTCCTCCACAGGCTCGTGCGGCTTGGGGACCCGGATGCTGCCATTGCGGGGTTTGCCAGCCTGGGCTTCCCAAATTGCTTTGGGGCTCTGGATGGGACCCATATCCCTATCCGTGCCCCCGAGCACAGCAGAGGACGCTTCCTCAATAGGAAGGGCTACCATTCCATGGTCCTCCAGGCCTTGGTGGACAGCCGGGGCCGCTTCCTGGACATTTATGTTGGCTGGCCTGGCAGCACCCATGACGCCTGGGTGTTCAGAAATTCGGGCTTGTGCCGCTGGCTGGAGGCAGGGACCTACATCCCCCAGCGGGAGATCCCTGTGGGGGACACCACCATGCCCCTCTGCATCGTCGCAAACGCGGTGTACCCCCTCCGGCCCTGGCTCATGCACCCCTACACGGGCCATGTCACAGCCAGCCAGAAGCAGTTCAACATGCGCTTGAACCATGCGCGCTAGGTGGTCGAGCGCATTTTCGGCCGCCTCAAAGGGCACTGGAGGTGTCTCCTCACCCACCTGGATGCAGGCCTCACCAACATCCCCCAGGTTGTGGGCGCGTGCAGCGCACTCCACAACCTGGTGGAGAGCAAGGGAGAGGCCTTCTTCCAGGGCTGGGCTGTGGAGGCTGGCAGGGCCGACGTGCAGCCACCCACTGACCCCAGTCGCCAGGTCGACCCTGAGGGGATCCGGGTCCGGGAGGCCCTGCGGGCCCATTTTGACCAGGCTGCGGGGTGAACGCTGGCAGGGCCAGCTGCGGGCGAGCCACCCACTGCACCCCCCCATCCTCCACAACACTCCCTGCCCCCACGCCCACACCACAGAGCACCCGAGAGCACACACCCCCACACTGTTCTTTGAAATAAATGGAAATGTTGTTTCAAACAAAACAGTGCAACCTCTTATTATTAACACAGAAGAAAAGGGGAGAACTATTTACATGGGGGGGCAGCTACTAAAACAGGGGTCCAACAAAAACCATTTACAAGTGGGGGAATATGTACAAAGGGGGGGCATGTCCTCGGCCCCGCACCCTAATGTCCAGCGCCCGGTGTTGGGGGGCATGACCCTTGTCTCAGCCAGAGCCCTGGTCGAGTCTGGGTGGGGGCCAGAAGAACCGGCAAATACGGCTGGCCGGTGTCCGCAGGCCCATGGTCCCCCTCGGCGGCAGGCCCCAGGGTGGCAGACGGTGGAGGGACGGCAGGTGGAGCGGTGGGTGGCGTGGCGGGCGGCGCGTCAGGAGGGGCCAGGTGTTGCACAATGCGATCGAAGGTGCTCATGAAGGCCCCCCAAGCCTGCTGGCGCCAGGCCAGCGCTCGCTCCTGGAGCTCTAGCCACTGCTCCTCCACCCGCAGGTGCCGCTCCGACACCTCCAGCTGACGCCGGAGGGTGGCGAGCAGCTGGGGGTCTGTGGATGCCCGCATATGGCTCTGCCGCTGTCAGGCTCGTCCTGGGGCTGGTCAGTGCTCCGCCGAGGGGCTGGCCTGCTGGGATGGCCCCGGTGGGCTGTCTGGGACCACGGACACCTCGCCTGCGCTCTCCGGGCCCTCCGATGGTACAGCTGCAGAACAGAGGGAGGAAGAAGAGTGGAGACAGCCGTTAGTGTGGGCCCTGACCCGTGGCCCTTGTCCCCCAACCCCTCTGCTGCTGGTTCCCCATCCCCGTCCCCCGGAGATGCTGATGATGATGATAGGTGTCTCCCCCCACCGGGGGACCCTAGGTTCCGCTCCCGCCATCCCCAGGGATGGGGCATGGCACTGTCCTGTTGGGGGGCAGGGGCTGATGCACTCTTCTGAGGGACATGCCACTGCTGTCCTTGGGGCCATGGTCATCTGGGCATGTGGAGGGCCCTGGTCATGTCTGTTGTCCCTGCCCCTTAACCCCGGGGGTGTGCACCGGGGGGGTACATACCTGACGGTCCACTCCCACGGTCGGGGGACACCCATTGGACGGATGCCCTGCTGGAGCTGTGGGATGGGAGGGCAATGCAGAGCCCCCCATCGCTGGAGGAGTCCCCCTCCTCCTCCTCCGGCGTCCCAGGGGTGGGCTCCTGGGGGGGCCCCTGGGGTGCAGGGCTTGCCTCCGGGGTGGACTCCATCTCCGGGGCCTGCTGGGGCTCGTCGGCTGAGGTGTCAAGAGTGGCCGGGGGGGAGGAGGTGAACCAGGGGCCCAGGATGGCCCTGAGCTCCCTGTGAAAGGGGCAAGTGGCGGGGGCGGCACCAGATTGGCTGGCTGCATCCTGGGCCCGGGCGTAACCCTGCCGCAGCTCCTTGACCTGACGTGGTCAGGAGTGTGGGCAGGGTGACCTCGGGCAGCCAGGCCCTCGGCCAGCCGAGCGAATGCATCCGCGTTCCGCCTCTTGCTCCCCATTACCTGTAGCACCTCCCCCTCGCCCCAGAGCCCCAGCAGGTCCCGGATCTCGGCCTCCATCCAGGAGGGGCCCCACTGCCTCTTCCCCAACTGGCTACCAGCCTGGGAGCCCTGGGTCCCCTTGGGGGGGGGTGCCCTGGGGGTGCTTGGGGGGCTGGCTGGCTGCCATCACCGCAGGGTGTTGGGCTGCGACTACTGCGGTCGTGCAGGCTGAGCATGTGGCAGTGCTGCTGCCTGCACGCGCTCTCAGCTTCCTGCACAGGAACTCAGGGGGCGGGGAGCTTTAAGGGGCTGCTGCACACGGCAACCATAGAGCTCAGGGGCTGGAGAGAACGTCTCTCAACCCCTCAGCTGATGGCCGCCATGGCGGACCCCGCTATTTCGATGTTGCGGCACGCGGATCGTCTACATGTGCCCTACTTCGATGTTCAACGTCAAAGTAGGGCGCTATTCCCAACTCCTGTTGGGGATAGCGACTTCGACGTCTTGCTGCCTTACGTTGATTTCAACTTCGAAATAGCAGACTCACTTCTTCAGATGCTGGTTTTGGAAATCTGCAGAGCCAAGGTATAAATAAGCCAGAGCAAGGGTGGGGATAACAAGGTTAGCTCAGTCAGCAAGGGTGAGGCTTACTATCAGCAGTTGATCTGGAAGTGTGAACACCAAGGGAGGAGAAGCTGCTTCTGTATTTAGCCAGCCATTCACAGTCTTTGTTTAAGCCAGAGCTGAGGGCATCGAATTTGCATATTCAGCCTCACTAGTGAGGGTCAGTGGCAAGCCACTGGGTGATTTTCCAGCCTTCTTCTTCACACACAAGACTAAGGTGAGCAGGGCTGGCTATGCAGGGAACAGACTCCTGCAACAGGAGCATGGCTCCCACAGTCACTGCTGCTGTGTAGCCAGGGGCTGAAGTGAAAGAAACAGCACGAAGACAAAAAGGGTCACGCCATGGTTCTCTTCGGACAAACCTATTCTTCATCCACAGCACACTGCATTGTTGCCCTATCCCAGGATCGTGACATTTTCCCTGAGCTAAGCATAACTCTGCTAGCATTTTAATTTACAGACATTACCAGTTTGTTTTTAAGAATATCTTATTGCTTTTAAGGATTGTCCTAGCTCAAATAAAATGGGTCTGAGATTTTTCTAGCTACACTCAGAGCTGTCCCACTGCAGATACACTAAATATGCCAATGTCTTGAGGAAGTGCACTAAAAAGCAGCTTACTACATTGTTTAGAGATACTTGATTATAACCCGAGTAATGATATAGTAACAGTGAGTAGCTATTCCTATGGCTTTCTGGCAGAGAACATGGGAATTGTTCAGCTGCTTAACTCTAACAAAATCTAGCCTGTTTTCTTAGCATGCAAAAACACTTCAGCCTTTTTAATCTTATTAAAGTGTTCTTTTGTCTGTAATAAAGTTTGTTGGGTTCTGAATTTTTATTTGCTTGACACAATGTTTACAACAATGTGCCTTGCTCTGGTGGAAGGAAATGTTTACTGTTTCTTTTAACTCTGTGAGAGAGAACTTTGTGGTAGAGCAGGCAAGGGTCATCATGGACTTACCAATTTCTTTGTCTTTCCTTCTTTTCTTCCTTTCTCTTTTAAAGAGAAGAAGAAGGAGCTGCATCAATTCTGTAGAAATGAACGTGACAGCAGCATTCTGCTCACCAGTAATGTAATGCAGGTGGATAGTTCTTTTTCCAGCACAGGTGAAGCTTTGTCTTGCAAGATATAAAATACATTTGAGGATTACTTTCTAATGATCTGTGTGTGCAAATGTCCTGGCATTCCTGAGCTTGCTTAATTCTGCAAAGGACTTTCCAGATGCTATAGCTGAACCCTGAGGAACTATATAAGGTTATCCTCTGTTTAAGATTCTGAACAAGAGACTGCAACACAGCACACTTAATTAGGGAACTTCAGTCTTCTATAAACCCACCAGTAATTTGTTTTCCAAGCTTCCATCAAACATATGTTAAAAAGAAGCTAACTGTCATTGTACATAATATGTATATTTGATGCTAATTTGTTGTATTACTTTATTATCATTTACTAATTCAATTCATTTATGCTTTTTTGGCTCGTTTAGAGGTCTGAATATGTAGATTAATGTTATGTTGGTCAGCTATTTAAATGAAAGCCTCAGTGTTTTAGAAACTCTAATGACCAAGAATTGTACATCACTAACTGTGCTTGAAGGGTCTTACCCTTATTTTGTAACAGTGCCCAAACTGTACCATACATTATACAAACATTTGGCAACATTAAAGCAAAGTGGCTGGTGTTATATTAGGCGTACAACTTTTCTGTTCCATTTTGGTTTTTGATGATTTTTCTTGTGGTTTTGTTTCTTTTCCGTATAAACTATCTCCAATTATGTATGAGATAATGCTCCTGAACCTAATCATAGCTAACATGTGTGAGCTATCATGAGATAAAAACACAGAGAAGACAAAGCATTTTAGTTTTATGAGGTACGCTTGCCAAGATCAACTCCAGGTGGAGGACTAGAAATATCCTTGGTGAGTTCACCTCACTAAAACAAAAATGCCTCGTCTTCACTTACCCTGAGGTAAAAACGGAGCTTTTCTAGCAGTGCAGACAAGCCCTTTCTGGGATGTGTCTCTGAAGAGATTGGTTCTCATTACCTGGGCCAGCAGAAGGTTGTCAAGTGTTTCATGTTGTTCTCAAGACAGCCTCCTCCCTGTCCGGCACTTGGCACAACACTTGAGCTTCAAAGGGAACAATTATTTCTTGATAAAGGAGCTAACTGGTCTGAAATCAACGAGTTGAAATTCAATGAAGTGTAAGCTACACTTAGGATGGAAAAAAATCAAATGCATAACTACAAAATGGTGAACAATTGGCTCGGCAATAGAACGGCTGAAAATTGAATGTGGGCCAACTCTATGATAGCATTTGCAAAAAAGAAAAAAACAGGCTAATATTCTGGGGTGCAATAGTAGGAATGACAAAGGTAGGTATAGGAGGTAATTGTTGTGCTCCCTCAGCGCTGGTGAGTCCTCAGCTGAAGCACTGCGTCCAGTTTTGGGAGTCAGGCTTTAAGAATGATGACAGACCGGAGAAAGCCCAGACTAGAGCAATAAAAGTAATAAAAGCTTTACAAAACCTGACTTGTGAACAATGCTAAGAAAATCTGGACATGCGTATTCCATAGAAAAGAAGATTGGTACTATCCTGATAAGTCTTCAGATGGGTTAAAGCTCTTGCAGAGAGGCTAGTGATTACTGTTTGTGTGTTCAGTGAAGGAGGACAACAAATAAAAGGTTTACTTGACAGCAAAGGAGATTTAGGTTAGCTATTAGGAGTAATTTACATAGCTAAGCACTAGAATAGGTTGGGAGGTGTTAGAATTAAGAGTTATTCAGAAAGAGGCACAGATTCTCCCTCACTGGAGGCATGGGGCTTGACCCAGAAACAGTTCATTATTTACTACGGACTGCCATAGAAGACCCACTAGTGCTCTGAGTCCCCTTAGTCCTAGTAGCATGATCCGTAGACCTCCACTTCTCTTGTACCATTCTTACCCCTTTTCCTTCTCAAATATAATGGCAGGCAAGGAACTAGTAAATGCAGCCATTTAAAATGGCTCATGACAATGGGAACAGCCATGGGAAATTCCAGCGTAAACTTTTCTAGTGTGGAGGGAGACATTGCTGAATACAGTAGCTAGTGCCAATCTCCACCAAGTTTACCCTGAAAACTCCCAGGCTGTGTCTACACCAGCCCCCTCCTTTCAAAAGGGGCATGGTAAAGAGTGAGTTGGGAAGATGCTAATGAGGCACTGCCATGAATATGCAGTGCCTCATTAGCATAATGGCAGCCGTGCATAATTGAAAAGTGCTGCTTTCGAATCGCACGCCGCCTGTGTAGATGGGGGCCTTTTGAAAGGACTCCCTGGACTTCGAAAGCCCCTTCTTCCTAAAACCAACTTCTGAAAGGCTCCCGTCTACACAGGTGGCGCACAATTCGAAAGCGGCACTTTTGAATTGTGTGCAGCTGCCATTATGCTAATGAGGTGCTGTATATTCATGGACGCACCTCCTTAGCATCCTCCCAACTCGCTCATTGCCATGCCCCTTCCAAAAGGAGGGGGCTGGTGTAGACGTAGCCCTCTGGTGTTCCAATGCTGTAGTTGTGTCAGGATTCAGGAAGGGAGAAGAGGAAAGATGAAGCATTAGGACCTTTTTTCTCCCTACATGTTTGTCTATTATGCTTTCTGTACAAAATGCTGGGGAAGACATACAGGCCTAGATGTAAATATGTGCAGGGCCATCGACTTCAGTGGAGCCGCTGCTACTTACACTGACTGAGGGTCTGGCTCCTGATTGTTAAACTCCTCTCCTATATATCACAATTTATACACGCAAGCAGTGCAGAATTAGCGTAGTTGTGAAAAAGTTGTTGTGGTGAAGCTACACCTAAATCTACCTATGTCACCTGGAATAATTTCACCATCAAAACCTTTTTCCAAATTGCAACTAGCTGCAGCATGGAATAGAACCGCAAAATACTAGAACTAGAAGGGACCTGGAGAGGTCATCAAACCCAGCTTGGTTTAGTAAGAAAGAGTATGTCCTCTACAGTGAAAGAATTAGTAAACCACTTTATAGGTTGCCATATTTATTGAGTTTGAGCTTATTTACACCTCGCCTGCTGGCTAGTGTTCCCTGTAAGTTGTGCGCTTGTGTGGCCACTTAGGAGAGTTTCAGATGTTGCTCAGCTGGTTAGCAGAGCAGTCACAGCTAGGTTTTTGTTTCTCTTGCTGGTGTACAGTCAGACACAAAAATGCATTAGCAGAGGGATATCTTGGTGGTTTGAGCAGCAGCAGCCTCCTTAAATCCAGGGTTGTGAGCTCACTCCTTGAGGGAGCCATCTAGAGCAAATAGATTCTATCTTTTTTTAAAGAGATAGTGCTTGGTCCTGAGGCAGGGGGCTGCACACATCAGTCTCCTAAGGTCCCTTCCAGCTCTGTGAGCTGTGTATCTCTCTCTAGATATATGTTATTCTGCATGTGGATGGGGAAAATCCACTCATGGGTGGAAAAGATTAGATGGAATACTGCTGCTAACCAACTGGACTTGTTAAAGCCTTGGTGTGAAAGGAGAGGGGGGACATGTTCCCTCACCTGAGTCTTTGCACATTTTTGGGGAAATCTTGCAAGAGCTTTCCTGGGGTACCTCTTAACTACCATTTTGAAATGCTTGGGTTCAGGGATATTGAAAGGAGAGCTAATGGGAACATTTACACCAAAAGTCTTGGCATAGCAGGAATGTAGGCTTCAAAACACAATCCTACAGGAGCATTTTAAATTGAAAAAAGAAAATATATAGAATGGAGCTATTTGAGAATATGGCGTAACACTCATCCTTGTTAAATCCAAGAACAGAACCCATTGTGGGGCCAAACTCCATCAAAGAGGACAATTGAAATATTTGCATCTGAATATAGACAACCATTTTGATGCGTATACAAAGTATCTAACGTTTCTGGATTGCATCCTGGTTTGGTGGTAACAACCCTGGGTTATTTTGGTAACAATATTTTGTTGCATAGAACTGTGTATAGAAGGTATACAAATACTCTTTTTATTTTTATATGCATTATCCATGTTGGAATTGGAAAAGCCAGTAGGAGCTAGACATAAAATTGATTATTCCCAGCAGGCTTCTCAAACTGAATTAGTATCTCTATTCTAAAGGACTCAGACTTCCAATCAAGTTGTGCAGGATTCTCTTCAGCATCATTACAATTATTCTGGCATATTGGTGTTTGTCTCTCTGTGACTGTTTCCAATTCATCTTTGACAACAATGTTCCAGAAAGAGTCACAGAATGCCGACATCACTTATCAATCCCATCTGCTTAGCAAGAACGTTGAATGTGGCTAGCCTACAGTATGTCACGGAGAAAATATTTCCTTATCCTGTGCTTTCCAAGTCACCGACGCGGCTTCTATAGAAAACAGTTAATGGTTACTTCATATTTGGCAGCTTCAGATGTGACAAAAAAGAATGCTCTGTCAATAAGATTCATAAAGTTGTTACCCTTTCTTGAATGATCCCTTCCTTTCCTTTATATTATTTTCAAACACAACAGAAGTTAAGTTGCTTCTCTCTTAAATAAGTCAAGAAGCCAAGCTTTGGTCACAGATTAATTTGCCTCAATTTAAACATCAAGATTTTCAAAAGTGACTAGTGATTATGGGTCATCCATTTTAAGCTGCTAAATTCGATGCCTGAAAGGAATCTGATTTTCAGCAGTTGACTGCTCAGCAGCTCCTGAACATTGGTCCCCCAATCATTTTGAAAATATCACTAAAGTGACAAAATGTTTAGCCAAGTATGCCTGGATGCTTTTATAATGAGGTGCCTTTGATCAATTAAAAAGAAGCATAATAATAATAATAATAATAATAATAATAATAACAATAATAATAATAAATTAATGCCCCTGCTTCACATTTAGGTGCCAAATGTTATGCATTTGAATTCATATTTACACACCTAAGAGGCCTTGTTTTTGGAGATACTCAGAACATTAGGGATGTATGGGTTAGGCTGCATAACTTCAGGCACTCAGATCTGATAGTCCAGGCCTAAATCAATAAATTATAACAAGCAGTCCTGTGGCACTTTAGAGATTACCAAATTTATTAGGTCATGAGCTTTCATGGATAAAATTTGTTAGTCTCTCAAATGCCACAGGACTGCTTGTGGTTTGTGAAGTTACAGACTAAAATGGCTACACTTAAAATCATAGAATCATAGAACAAAAGAACTCGAAGGACCTCCAGAGGTCACCGAGTCCAGTCTCCTGCCCTCTCAGCAGGTCCAAGCACCATCTAGACCATCCCCAATACATGTCTATCTAACTTGCTCTTAAAAATCTCCAGTGATGGAGATTCTACAACTTCCCTAGATAATTTATTCCAGTGTTTAACCACCCTGACAGTTAGGAAGTTTTTCCTAATGTCCAACCTAAACCTCCGTTGCTGCAGTTGAAGCCCATCGCTCCTTGTCCTATCCTCAGAGGCCAAGGAAAACAATTTTTCTGTCTCCTCCTTGTAACCCTCTTTAAAGTCCTTGAAAACCACTTGAAAACTTTTGAGACTCAGTACATTATGAGTGGCTTAATGGGACTCTTTTCCTTAAACTTGTATGTTTGCTGAGTTTAAAGAAACATTGGCAAATATCTCCTTGTTTTAGCTCGATGTTGTAATTTACTGTTTTGTGTCTTTGGTAGCGGTTTCCATCAGGGAGCACGGATCTGTTCTGCAAAGTTCTGCATGCAACCACAGCAAAGAGATGATCCCTGTGCCCAAACAGCTTACAGTCTAAGTACATGAAGAGAAGCACCAAATGGAGGCAACAGAGGGTAACAGCAAGATGATGATTTTTGGTGTAATAAGAATCAGTCATTGTGGGTAGGTGGGCTCATGCTTCAGCCCTCAGGTTTTACCCTTTAGTTAGAAAGAGGGGTCTGCCTGGATTCAGGGGTTGCTTATAGAACAGCATTCCAGATGGCACTCAAACACTGTGAGCCTCAGAAAGAGTCCACCTGTCTAGCTTCTTTATTGAGTTTTCATAATGACAATACTTGATTATAAAAACAATGCTAATACATTGAAATAATAGATTCAAATCCAACCTTGTAAACCTGGGAGTCTCCCACACTTTGGCCAAGAGTTTCTGGACATCTCACGTGTCCATCCGACAGGAACACAGGCAGTAACCTGTGGGAGAAGGGATAATATGTTGGAACACTGACTGAGGTGGCCATAAGACATCTGTGTTTAGGGCCTGATCCTGTGAGGCATTGAAATGCCTGAAGTCCAACTGAAGTAAAGATTTTAGTGACAAGCACTGCATGAGGTGGGCCAATGATGCTCAGTAACTCATTAAATCAAGTCCTTAAAACACATTATTATCCAAAGATAGATCTGAAAAAGTATAAAATGTACAGTACTCTTCTCTCCAGACTGATGGTTACAGTTAGAAATAATCTCAGAGGGGTAGCCAGGTTAGTCTGTCACTTCACTATTAATTTGCCTGGTTAGAAATAGACCTCAACCAAAGGCTCAGATCTGAGCACATCATACTCTGAGGGAGCTTGGATCAAGAGCTTAACTTGGTGGCTGTTCTTCCTCCCTATGATAAACTCAAACAAGCCCCTCTCTGTGGGCATCCTGATTTTCAAGCTCATTTCCACACTTTGTAACTCAGGTCCATCGCTATTTCCAGGCTTTAGTTGGTTTGCTTCTTCCTGGCTTTCTGCTGTTCCCTCCTCCTCTCCATCTGCCATGCTACCTCTCCACCACTCATCAGGTGGAAGAGAGGGAAACCTTTCTTGTGACTTTCTTAGCAGAAAATTCTTCCTCCAGTGTCTTCAAGCTGAAATATTATCAGGTGGGAGGGCAGTATTTTGCTCGACAGAGGCTGCATTCAGAATACACAAAGCCACTCGTAAGCTAGGGCCACGCTACAGTGGAAGATTGACCTGCTGAGGGTCGATTTTCCAGGGTTTCATTTTGCACATACAGGAAATGATGCTCCCAGGAGTCGACATCAACCCCTGCACTCCTCACGAGAGGCAAGGAATAAGGAAGGTCAATAGGAGAAACGCTCCATTGAACTTCCACCATATAGACAGAAGTTGACTGTGGATAAATCAATTTTTAGCTATGCAGTTGGCATAGCTAAAATTGCATATTGGTGGTCAACTTCTATGTCTAGTATGGACATAGACCTAGATCACCTGAACAAAGGCTTCCTAGCTCATACTTGTTTTGTTTGAGTAAGACTGCAGGATTTCTCTATTTCAGATTCTCTGGAGTAGCCCAGCCAAGGACAAGTATATTGCTGGGGCATCCATCCAAACCCTTTTGCTGTTGCTGTACAAAGGACAGAATGCTGCAGTGTGGAGACAACATTAAGGTGTGCTCTGACTGTGACCCCTTTGATGTGTGAATAGGTGATGGTGGTTTTGCATCACCATATCACAGCAGGACATCTTCCTGACTTTCCTTCTCTGAAATCTATAAATATGTTTAAATGCTGATTATTGCCTCATCCATGCAAGGAGTATTAAAAGGCTAGTTAATTCCAGCAGTGAGCAGAAAGGGAGAGTTTCTCCAATCAGCCTCCCACTGTGGGGATGGCCAGAAAAAATCAATCTATGATACGTCAATTCCCACAGTTGTAGCTGGAATTGCAGATCTTCAATCGACTTTTTGGCCTAATTAAAGTGCTAATTTTAAATTGTTCAGGGCCCAATCTACCCTCTCCAGATTCAGTCATGGTTTTGTATGCTATTCTCGTTCTCTCATGCATCTTCTTGTTAAAGTAAAATGTCTCAACATTTTCAGTCATCTGAGAGTTTTTCCATACGCTTAATGATTCTCATCCACAGATATATAACAAAAGGAAGGGAAGGAGGATGAGGATAACAGGAAGAGGAACTCAGTGCTCCGTAGGTGCGCAGCTTAATGGTGTCAAATCATTAAGTTGTTTTCCCCCCCATTATTAGCTAAACAAATTGGTTTAGTGCCATAGATGTCACCTGTAAAGAAATTTTATTTTTCTTGCCACTTAATATCAGTTGGAGCGAGGCAAAATGCTACTAAAATACACGGGATATCTTTAAGAACTATAAAAAGGATTTTAAAACCAATTTTGTCTCAATTCTGGATCATATCCTTTTTCTTTCTAATATTTTACAGCAGTTATAGCTGCTCAGGGAGGGATAGCTCAGTGGTTTGAGTGTTGGCCTGTTAAAATTCCAGGTTCTGAGCTCAGTCCCTTTATCTGGGGCCAATAGGTTTAAAAAAAAATCTGTCAGGTAGGGTGCTTGGTCCTGCCAAGAACAGGGGACTGGGCTCAATGACCTCTCAAGGTCCCTTCCAGCTCTATGAGATGTGTATTTCCATGTTTACTAGTCAGGACTTATTAACTGACTCTAATTTTTTTCTTGCCTAAGCCACTTTTGCACTGATGTAGCAACTGTGCCACTGTGGGCCAAATCCTCAGTTGCCATGAACTGGCATAGCTCCACTGACTTCAAGGGAGTCATGCCAGTTTACACCAGCTGAGGATCTGGCCCTTAGTTCACAAGACACAAACACAGCTTTTCTTTTCTATTTTCTAGTCATAGTAGTAATAGGAAAGCCCTACCTAGGGCAGACTTGGAAGGAAGAGTTTTGCAGTTTTAAACATCTTGGGCCAGATTTCGCTGTCACTAGCATTAGTGTAACTCCACGGCACCCTTACAGGATTTACCCCAGTGTAATTGACAATAGAACTTGGCTCCCTATGAAGTTACATTTTGTAGTTGTTTCATTGAGTTCTTAAGATTCTTTTTTAATAGCTGCCAAAGCCAAATAGTAAATGGTTTGTACCCAGTAAAGCACAGAAATGAACAGAGCTAGCTGCATACAGATAATTCAGCATAATGGGTAACTTGAGTCTTGCTGACAAAAATTCAGTGCCATCAATGCCAATTGTGAAAAGCTTGTAATAGAAAACATATTTGTGAGAAACAGATGGAAAAAATGCTCTTCTCGGCTGTACAATCAATCAACCCAACAAGAGTTGCATTTATGAACCATCATGCATATCCAAAAGCATAACCAGAACCAGGCATAACACAGACAGCTACATACGCCACAGAATGAGATCTTGGAAAGAAGATCTAGGTGGTGTTTTTTATCTCCATCATCAGGGTATGTGAGAACAAAAATGTACCATTCTAATATTACATTTTGCAACAATTCAGTTAAAATATCACTCGGGGTTTCCATATAGTATTTTTAGTATATACTGAAAAGCTTGTGATAGCAGAACTGTCCATTGAGATTAAATGTTATTTAATGTGCTTATTGGCAGTAAATCATTTTGCTGCTGGATGTCTCTATTTGCTAAGTAGTGTTCCCCGGTGAACAAGAGAGACAAAGCTGGAAGGCAAGCTGTGAGGAAGCCTGCTTGTGCTTGTGGCTTGTAGTAGTTTTCTTCAGTGATACATTCCTACTATGTAAGAATGACTGTGATTCAACATACCACAATAGATTGTTTTTCCTATGCATCCTTTTGGTCATTCATCAAAACTGCAGTCCCAAATCACTTATCACCAGCTGTGTAGTTTTAGATCAGCCAGTTCCCCACTCCAAAAGGGTGTGTCTCTACTTGTTTTGGGGCAGTAGACCTATTTATGTACAAGATGCACCCCAGCTTACTTTGCACTATTGTAGGGGTTCCTTTAAATCAGCAGTTCAGGAGCTTCAGCATATTCTGGGACATCTTGGGTAGCTAAAGGTGCCCAGTCTGAGCATCTAGAGGGAAACTAGCACCATTCTGGGGGGAAGCAATGACACACAAAACATATTGGGTAGGAGGGAGGCCACAGTGAATAAGCTAATGATGGGAGGAACCCAAATCTCATCTTTATCAATGTCAGCAATATAGCAGGTCTTCGGCCAATTCATTGCCCTGTGCAAACAGCACCATTTGTTCCAAGTAACTGATACGTGATGCTGTTGGAATTTTCATGACAAGAATTCTCTAAAGTAGACAGCTAACTCCCACTTAATGAGCTCATTCATTCTGGGGGACAGGAGACAGAGTTTTTACTGTTGTGTGCTGACTTCACAGCTGTAAGCACTGGAAGTCATGCAGCTCAGTTTTGCTTCACCTGAATGGTAATACAGATTATAGCATACCCAGGAATGTTTTCCTGAAGTGCCGTGGTAGTACATTATGTTTCAAGCTATTAAACTCCCTGGATCTCAAAGAAACAAAAGTAACTTTTAGCCGCTACCTCCATTAACGCTAAATAGTGTCTTTGTTTCATGGCACAGGAAGTGGAGACTGAGTAGTAGTAGTAGTAAGCCTTTTCCACTCCTACATCTGGGAGCCTAGGCCATTGACAACCATTTGCCAGTGTCCCCTGTCCTGGGCGATCTTTTCCAGTTCTGACCAGGTGCATCCCATCTTTTTAGTGTCTGCCTTCAGGTCTCCACCCCAGGTGTTTCTTGGGTGCCTTCTTGTCCTTCTTCCTTGTGGGTTCCAACTTAAAGCTTGCCTTGCAATGCGGGTGGTTGGTTTTTCTGAGGGTGTGTCCAACCATTGCCATCTTCTCTTCCTTGTTTCTTCTACAGCAGGAAGTTGGTGAGTCAGTTTCCACAGACCTGTGGAAACTGTTCATTGTTGTATGGTCAGTGGATCTGGAGGATTTTATAGAGGCAGTTACCGATAAGCACCCATTTTTTTGAAGGGGATGATCCCACAGCTCCTAGTGACCCCAAAGGGAATTTAGGTGTGGAATGCAGGGTTAGACCCTACAGTAATGTTAATGAGGGTGAGCTAATTGGTGTTTGAGATAGATGCCACTACAACTAAGGCTACAGCTACACTGTAGCTGTAATGTGAAATAACATACACAATTTTCACACTGCAAATTGCAGAAGTTATTCTGCCGTTAATTATTTCAAGGTTGGTGCTGTTTTGAAATAAGTGCCTGTTTCGAACTTCCCACTACCCCTCTCACGATGAAAGGTAGCAGGAACGAAATACTGCACTCCCTGCTCTTTCAAGCACAGTGTTTAGATGAGGGGGTTGCTATTTTGGGATACATTTGTGTCCTGAAATAGCAACCACAGTCTAGACATAGCCTAAAACCGCGGTGTCCAATACACTGTCCATTCGCCACACGTGGCGAACTGGACAGCGTGGTGTGGCAAAGCGGCTCACTAGAGTCGCACATGTGGAGCGGCCTTTGCCCCACCACACATACACCCCACCACTTGGTGGGACAAGCATGTGCTGGTGGAGGCGGCTCCTCCTGCGGCTTGGGGTGGTGGGGTCAGCTTGGGGCAGCTGGGCTGAGGGCAGCTCATGCAGTTTGGGGCAGCAGGGTTTGACACGGGGCTCAGCAGGGTGCGGCTTGCGGCAGTGGGACTGGGGTAGCTTACAGCGGCTTGGGCCAGGGACGCAGGGCAACTTGCACAGCATAGCTCCAGTGAGACATAGGCAGTTTGCCTGAGGAGGGAGGGGTGTGCATGTCATGTTGCGGGGAGGGTGCCTGGCTGGGGCAAGTGTGCCTGACTGAGGTGTGATGCCCAGCTGCAGGGGGGCATAAGGGAAGGCATATGGCGGTTGCTAAATTTTGTTTTGGACACCACTGGCCTAAGAGAGAAACTTCACAAGCTCACCTTTCAGTGATTCCTTTTATTTCTTCCTCACAATAAGCCTGGGGATGACACATTTGTCCTTACTGCCTACAAAAGTCAAACCATGCAGAGCATAATTTGGCTGCTTCCAAAAGGGTGCTGATAATGACTTGCCATGCCCCTTCTTTGTGTTCCCACCACAGTCAGAGGCAGCTGTCAATCCGTAAGGATATTCCAAAAACATTCTGGGGCATATCTCAGAGCCAGAGCATTGAACCAAGTACTAGAGAGTCTGTATTTTAACAGGCCATTCTCTGATAACAGTGAGAGATTGAAAGTCTTGTCCGCTTTCCATTAGATAGCTCAGTATCTTGCTGGCCACTATCAGAAAGGAAGTCCTGCAAAAGGTAGGTGGGGCCTCAGTAAACAGCAATAAGGCTTGAATCCTGTGACTGAAAAATGTTCTTGCTAGATCTGCTAAAACCCAAACTGACAATGGTTAGAGTCAGGGACCTAACTAGGACAAACTGTATTGGAGTCCAGGACTTCCACAGTCCTTATTGCTCATATTTCTAAGACTTGTTTATGAAAACAACTTGTCCCTTGGAATTCTTATCTCTTTACCTACTTAGGGGCATAAAAAAGAACTGCAAATGGCCACATACATTTGAAAGTGGTGTATACTTGACTCTGTCCTTCATCCCTCCCCCAGGTGTGCTACTTGTCTTCATAGGCCCTGATTCAGGAACTAAAGGTCAGACAAGTTCAGGTCAGCACTTAAACACATGCTTTAAGCGCATGCTTAAAACTAGGCAAGCATTTGTGCTGTCCTGATGTAGCCAGACAGAGTCTCCCCCTTACAAGCCAGCTTGCTCGTTGCCCCCCCCCACTGAGGAGCACACAGGGCACGGAAATGGCTGCTGACAGCACAGTCTTTGATGCCCTCATTGAGGCCCAGATATGCTAGCTTATCGTGACCCTGAGAAGCAGAAAGTACAGCTAGAAGGCTAACAGGCCAGACTGTCAACATGAGAGAGGGGGGTGAACCCTCAAGAAATCACCCCAGCTGGCATTGATCAATATGATGCACACACAATCACCCAGAAGGGGACGTGCCCCGCCCGCACAAAAGAATGTCCTGTACTCCTAAATTGTTTATCTCTTGTCTTACAAGTGCAAACTAAGTAGAAATGCCCTTGTAACAAACTGGAGTCACAAAGACAGACCAGTATGATGTGGCACCATAGATAAGAAAGAGAATATGTAACCCAAAAGGGGGTATAAAAGATGGGTCCAGCAGAACTCTAACTTTGAGTGCATTCGACCAACTACCTGCTGGTCGGGTCAGGTGATTGCCTCCCGAGGTCCACAGCTGGGGACGCCCAACCTCATATTCGTCTTTCCGTCGGAATTGAGTGACCGATCCGGCTTGGCTACGCTGGTATCGAGGAGACGCAGAGAGGGTAAGATACACCCATGCTAGGTCTCTGACTTTTTTTTGTGCACAGCTAAAGAATTAGAGCTCTGTAACTAGTATCAAGATATCATTGTGTTAGATGGTAACAGATATCTTTGTATTGGACTGTAACGTAACTTGTTAACACCTGTACTTTGCTAGCATATAAGAAGTAAACAATAACCTTTTGTAACCACACGCTTATAACTGTAGCTTAATAAACTTGTAACTAGTTAAGATTCAAGCCTAACTATTTTGTTAACCCTTTTGTCACTGCAACACAGCCGGCACAACAAAAGAACTTTAACCATTTGGTTACAACAGCCTGGCCATAGGTAAGAGTGCTAGGAGCTGCCTGCTCTAACAGTAAAAAACTGGGTTGCTTAGGACCCAGGGGAGTCCGTCAGCCTGTCTTGGCTGCTTGCAGCGACGAGCTCTCTGCTCTTGTAGTTTTAAACTTGGATGATAACAAGGGCATAGTTGGTACCTCACCGTACATTACCTGGCCACCGGCTAACAGAATTGGCGTAGTCGGCAGGATTGTGACATAGGCTGTACCACAGTGACAAAATGAAACCAGTCATGATAAACAACTCAGATTTCCTTGACATAGAAAAGAATCTAGCTCAGGAAGGATGGGGTAACCCACAGTGGAGTAAAGATGTGATAGAAAAGGATTGGGGAAACCCGAAGGACATTTGGCAACACTATTGTAACTGGAGAACTGCCTGTAAAATGAAAAGAGGGAAAGGCAAAGGTGCTTACATCTGGCTTTTAACTAACATATGGCAGGCAGCCAGTAAGAGCTACCAGAACTTAGAAGCTGAGCTCCTTAAAGTACAAGCAGAAAGGGACACGTTGCACAAAGAATGCCAGAATTTAGACACTCGAGTGCGTACACTAAATACAGATATAGAGCACCTTCAACGAAGGCTGCTGCCCCTGATTGAAAAGGAAGGTGTGGAGCGAAGGAAGAAGCTAGAAGCCAAGCCACGGAGCATTAATCAAGCTAAGGTAGAGACCGCTCTGTGGTTAGACCCTGAGGAATGGGACGGGGATATTTGGGACTCCTCTCCTGATGGGTCCTCCCTCTCCTCCGACGAGGAGGTACCCCCAGTCCGGATGCGGCCACTTATCACCTACCAAAAGTCAGAAGAGGAGGAGGAAGAAGAATCTAGTGATGCAGGTGATGTAAATGGTAGGTCCTCGGGCAAGAAAAGGGACAAGAAATCAGGGAAAGGTAGAAAGAAAACCCCAGTGTCACGAAAAATCACCTCCCGAATGTACAAGCCCTCTGAATTAAAAGAAATCCAGCAAGATTTTTCTAAAAAGCCAGGAGAGGGGATAATAGAATGGCTAGTACGCCTATGGAATTCCGGAGCGGGGCATATACGCCTTGTCGCCCGTGAATGTGACCAGCTTAATTTGGGGGCAGAAATATCCCTCAGCTGCCCTGAACAGGAAAGCCCCAGAACACTATGGACCCTAGTCACTAGGTGGGCTGCAGAAATACATCCAGCAGACCGAGATGAACCCACAGTTATACCATGGGCTAATGCAGAGGAAGCTAAGGAAGCCCTGCAAACTATAGCCACCATTAGTTTGCTCAGCCACTTGCACCAGAGTGAAAATAGGGACGAAAGAAGCCCGTGGGAACAGTTGGCCCGAGTAAATGATCTGAGACCTTTGTTAAAGGGAGCTGCCAGTGCCCATAAGGCAATGGCATTGTCCCTCCGAATGGAGGTACAAAGTAATACTGACCTCACCTTTCAAGATTTGCTTCGTCGCCTAATACAATATTTCAGAGAGTTTGGGGAAAGTAAAACCCCACTAAACAAAGCTAAAGTGCGACAGTTAAAAGAGGAGCAAAAGGGTAGACAAGAAAGCTCCCAATCCAAGAAACGGGGGGGCTTCAAGCCCAAACGTGAAACAACTCCAGAGGAGAAAGAGCTCCGAGCAAAGCTATGGAAACAGTGCCTGGCCTTAGGCTATCCCAAAGATGTAATTCATGGGCTGCCGACTGAAAAGCTAAAACTCCTAGCTGCCTTTGGAAAGGCCAGAGAGGAGGAAACAGCAGTAACTCCTGATGCTCCTCCTCTCCCAGACACCCTTTACACACCACTACGGCAGCAACTACGCGAGCTGCCGTCCCCAGTCGATCTCGATCAGGGAAACTAGGTGGCGGGGGTCAGTCTCCCCTCCAAGTAAATCAGTTAAAAGGGGAGAATGAGTCAGCAAATGACCCCCGGATTCAAGTACTAGTAAATGACAGGCATGTAACATCCTTTCTAGTGGACACTGGAGCCCAAGTATCCATGATTAAGCGAGAAAGCTTTCCCGGTCCACCACCTACTGGCCGAAAACAAGTACTGGTCACAGGAGTTAATGGCACAATTATTACATACCCTCTGGTCAAAGTTAAATTAGACATCCCTTTTCAACCTTACAGACAGCCCCGAAAGCACGAGATAATCCTCGGTAATGCTAACATACTGGGCATGGACATTCTGAAAGGAAAAGAGGGAATAATAAATGGGGAGAAATGGGCTTTTGGAGCAGGCTTTAAGCCCCATACCACTGTTCTGGAAGAAGAAGATGCCTCCAGATATACAATCAACCTGCTCAGTAGTGCTCCTGCTCTCCCACCCTCGACCTTAACCAACGTGAAACAGTACAATGTCCCAGCAGAAGCTATAGGCCCGATTTCTGAACTTGTAAAGGACCTGGAGAAACGGGGTATTCTAATCCGTACCAATTCTCCATATAACTCACCTGTCCGGCCTGTGAAAAAGCCCAATGGAAAATGGAGGCTCACCATAGATTACCGAAAGCTTAATAGCAACACAGGGCCCCTTACAGCAGCAGTCCCCAACATTATTGACATTGTAAACACCATACAGACTTGGAATAAGGAGTGGTTAGCTGTATTGGATATAAAGGATATGTTTTTCATGGTTCCCTTGCAACCTCAGGATCAGGAAAAGTTCGCTTTTACCTGGAAAGGGGTCCAATATACATTCACTCGCATGCCCCAAGGCTATACGCACTCACCCACCATCTGCCATGCCGCACTAGCAAAGGTTTTAGACGGCCTAAACCTGCCTTCTAACACCCAGATCCTACAGTACATTGATGACATCTTAATAGGAGGGGATACCTCTGAGGAGGTACAGGAAGCCGTAACTGAGGTAAAGGCAGCCCTGGAAGGTCTTGGCTTAGATCTACCACCTGATAAATGCCAAGGTCCCTCTCATGAGGTAAAATTCCTGGGTACCATCTGGATGGGAGGACGAAGGTCGATACCTGATGAAACTGTAAATGAATTAAGTCAGGCATCGTCCCCAGAAGATAAAGCCCAACTGAGACAAATGTTAGGGGTTTTGGGATTCTGGAGAAAGCATGTACCGGGTTTTGCTATCATAGCCCGACCCCTTTACAACCTGCTTAAAAAGAGTGCCACATGGGAATGGACCCCTGTGCATGAGGAGGCCCTCAGACAGCTAATAGGTGAGATTCATACCTATCAAGCTCTGGGTCCAATCCACCCCAATGCCCCCTTCCACTTGTACCTCACCGTGGGGAATACTGGGTCCTCCTATGCCCTATGGCAGGAGAGTGAAACTGTACCTCGCCGTCCTATTCAATTTGGCTCAAAGTCATGGCAAGGGTCACAGACCAATTATACCCCTTACGAAAAGGTACTCCTGTCAGCTTTCACAGCTCTAAGGGAGACAGAGGAGTTAACCCAAGGCCAATCTGTAACACTCCACACTCCTCTCCCGATCATTAAGCCTATATTGGAGGGAAAAGAGTTACCACCTGGGGTAGCCCAAAAGATGACTGTACAAAGGTGGGCACTCTACATACATCACAGGGTCAGTGGGGCAGACACTGCGCAGAATCCCACTATGGTTAAGGAGTCCCTGTGGAAAGTGGGAATGCCTACCGAATACCATCTACCCCCACAACCATCTCCTATTAAGGATGCTCCTCCGTTTAACCCATCTCAATCTGAGGGAGTATGGTTTACAGATGGCAGTGCAAAGCTGGTAAAAGGGAAATGGAAGGGAAAAGCTGCAGCGGTCCCAGCGGATGCATCAGCTGCACCCCTAACTGCAGACATAGAGGGATCAGCCCAACTAGCTGAACTAGCTGCTATTGTACTAGCCTGTAAGGCAGGAGCCAATGTTGTATACACCGATTCCTACGCAATATGGGCAGGGGCTACTCAGTGGATAACTAACTGGAAAAATAACAACTGGGAAATTGGAGGAAAGCCTGTATGGGGATTAAAATACTGGAAATGGATATACCATCATGCAACCCAAAATGCCTTAAGCATAGGCCATGTGTCAGCCCATCAAAAGAGTAATACTCCAGCTGCACAGCTAAATAACCTGGCAGATGCAGCAGCCCAGATCTCTGCTGCCCAAGTAGATTGGGAACGTTTGTACCTATGGCTGCATGATACTTTAGGGCACACTGGAAGTGAGGAGTTAACGCGGCAAGCACATATCAGGGGGTGGCCCATCACCCACCGACAGGCTAGAGACCTGGTGCAAGCCTGTACTATCTGTGCAGAAACCCGAAAACATGTAGCAGAAGGGCAGCGATTTGCCAGACTAAAAGATGGAAAAACACTATGGGCAACCTGGCAGGTTGATTACATTGGCCCACTCCCTACTACCAGACAACGGTGGAAATATATTTTAACTGGAGTGGAGGTTGTCTCAGGAATAGGGTTTGCATACCCCACCAAGGGGGCAACAGGACTTTCCACCATCACGGGACTGAATCGTGTAATAGCAATAGTCCCTACACCCCAAGAGATCCAATCTGACAATGGCTCACACTTTAAAAACAAAGCAGTACAAGAGTGGGCTGTTAAGCATGGAATTCAGTGGACTTACCACCTCCCTTATCGACCCCAGTCCAACGGCATAGTCGAGCGCTGGAATGGGCTGTTAAAAAACCACCTGAAGCCCACGGATGGCACTTGGGGAAACAGGCTGGATGAGGTTGTACAGAGACTGAACAACCGACAGACCCCTACGGGCAGTCCAATCAGCAGAGGATTTTTCCCTACTGGGAGAAATTTCTCAGCTTCAGCTGCACCGCTCAAGGACTCCAAATATAATCCTGGAGATACTGTTGTAATTAGACACCCTAGCCTGGGAACACAGACTCATGTACTGCACTCATACAAAGGGAAGGGAGTTTGGATTACTGCTGGCCCTGACCAGGCACCACTAACTATCACTGAGGCTTGGATTGTATCCAAGACCGGCTGACCTTGTGATTTGTTCCAGAAACAGCCCCATGGCTCCAAACAACTCCTCAGTGGAATGGACGCCTCCCGAGATTGGCCCAGACGCCAAGCTGCACTATGAACTCTGTATATATTTACTGCTTGCTGTTATAGCTTCTTTGATTATTGTATTCAGTTTTAAAATGAGCTATCTAGGAAAGCCCCGACTGACAAGGGATGCGCTCCTTCAACTCATCATCATCCTCCTAGCTCCAGCTGCCATCGCCATACCCGACCACCCACTCCGGGGTGCCGTTCAAGCTATCGCCTCCATCGCCAAAGCAACCGACTGCTGGATGTGCACACTACTCAACTCCCCCACTGGACCTGGAATTGAGTTTGTGCCCCTTGGCCTAAATGACTGGTGGAATAAGAGCGACATCTTCCGGTGGGGACCGGAATGGTCCGGAGGCAAGCCTCACACTAACTCTGGGGGGGAGCCAAAACAATGGCAGCGTACTATGTGGGGGCAACCACTGGAATATGTAATGGGGTCATCTAAAGCAATGTATCCCATTTGTTTTGAAAGCAGGGGAAATGCTGAGGCTCAGATGGGAAGCCTGGGTGACCACCAGTGCACCCACCTGGTCTCATTCAACAGGAAGTTAGGGATCTGGGATGTTCACTCACAACAAGAAAAGGGACTGCAGTTAAACTGTTGGGGAAATGTCATTAATGCCTCCCTAGGTCACAAAGTTTTGTTTGGTGTTAAGGATGCTGCAATTGTCCCTCTAAAGTTTAATGAATACCCTGAAAGCCAAGCTTGGTATAACAAATCCCTTTTTATCCTCCCTCACACAGGATACATATATGACCCCACCCTTGTAAATTCCAACACTCTGTTATCAAATCAGTGTGCTAAAGATAACCTTTTCAAGCCAGACCAAATTTTGCAAGACCTACTGGTTACTCTATACTGTTCTATTACCAGTGATCACTATTGTGTCCCATACCATGCCCCCAGGCTCGATCCAAACGAAGGATGGTATAAGGGACCCTTTTCTCCCATCCTCAGTAAAGAGCCTGGATTGTTTTTCATCTGTGGGGAAAAAGCTTATAAATACTTACCAACAAACTGGACTGGACGATGCTCACTTGGGCACATAGTACCCGGGGGATTAACTGTATACCCTCACATCACCGCTCCCGGCATAACCAACCTGGGAAGCTTCTTGCATCGATCCAAAAGAAAGTTCACTCGTAACCCCCTCATTGAGCGACCCACAGGCTTCCACAGATTTACCCGTGCACTTTTTCCCTGGTTGGGAGTTGCTGAACTTGAGCGAGCCTTAGTTAACATCTCAGGCCAACTAGAAATAGCTCTTAATCATACTGCAGATGCCTTAAATCTTTTAAATAACCAACTCCAATCCGTAGCTCGCTTTGCTCTACAAAATAGAATTGCTCTAGATGCCATTCTAGCCCAACAAGGAGGTGTCTGTGCTGTAATAAATCAGTCCTGCTGCTTTTATGTTAATCACTCAGGACAAATCGAGCAAGATGTCTCTGCTATCAAAGATGCAGTTCAAGTCCTGCATGCTACAGCTGAGACTGGAAAAACCTCATGGCTGGAGTGGTTAGTCCAACAGTTAGGATTTTCTCTCTCTCCATTCCTGCATTCTATTGTAACCACTATTTTGATTGTTCTTATCATAGTAGTTGTGTTTTGTATAACACTGTGCATCGTCAGGAGACTAATTAATATAGCTATCTCCTCTATGCAAATCCGATACATGGAGCTGACACGTGATCCTAGCCAATTCCGCGATTCCCCACATACTGATCGGATCATTGGGCACTTTTAGACTTCCCCCAAGGAGGGCAAAAGGTGCTGGCATCACCGCCACCTTGCGTTCTGGGATGTAGTGTGGTGCATCAGGGGGTGGAATGTAGCCAGACAGAGTCTCCCCCTTACAAGCCAGCTTGCTCGTTGCCCCCCCCCACTGAGGAGCACACAGGGCACGGAAATGGCTGCTGACAGCACAGTCTTTGATGCCCTCATTGAGGCCCAGATATGCTAGCTTATCGTGACCCTGAGAAGCAGAAAGTACAGCTAGAAGGCTAACAGGCCAGACTGTCAACATGAGAGAGGGGGGTGAACCCTCAAGAAATCACCCCAGCTGGCATTGATCAATATGATGCACACACAATCACCCAGAAGGGGACGTGCCCCGCCCGCACAAAAGAATGTCCTGTACTCCTAAATTGTTTATCTCTTGTCTTACAAGTGCAAACTAAGTAGAAATGCCCTTGTAACAAACTGGAGTCACAAAGACAGACCAGTATGATGTGGCACCATAGATAAGAAAGAGAATATGTAACCCAAAAGGGGGTATAAAAGATGGGTCCAGCAGAACTCTAACTTTGAGTGCATTCGACCAACTACCTGCTGGTCGGGTCAGGTGATTGCCTCCCGAGGTCCACAGCTGGGGACGCCCAACCTCGTATTCGTCTTTCCGTCGGAATTGAGTGACCGATCCGGCTTGGCTACGCTGGTATCGAGGAGACGCAGAGAGGGTAAGATACACCCATGCTAGGTCTCTGACTTTTTTTTGTGCACAGCTAAAGAATTAGAGCTCTGTAACTAGTATCAAGATATCATTGTGTTAGATGGTAACAGATATCTTTGTATTGGATTGTAACGTAACTTGTTAACACCTGTACTTTGCTAGCATATAAGAAGTAAACAATAACCTTTTGTAACCACACGCTTATAACTGTAGCTTAATAAACTTGTAACTAGTTAAGATTCAAGCCTAACTATTTTGTTAACCCTTTTGTCACTGCAACACAGCCGGCACAACAAAAGAACTTTAACCATTTGGTTACAACAGCCTGGCCATAGGTAAGAGTGCTAGGAGCTGCCTGCTCTAACAGTAAAAAACTGGGTTGCTTAGGACCCAGGGGAGTCCGTCAGCCTGTCTTGGCTGCTTGCAGCGACGAGCTCTCTGCTCTTGTAGTTTTAAACTTGGATGATAACAAGGGCATAGTTGGTACCTCACCGTACATTACCTGGCCACCGGCTAACACCTGAATTGCAAGGGACCTTGCTTCTTTGAGTACTTTTAGCCCCCAAATGCCAAATTCTCAAGGGTGTTGCACAAAGGTTGTGGTATGACACAAAGCAATGTGAATGTGCAATTGCAATGCATTTATTCTTGCTACTGACATTAGCTGTTGTAACTAACGTGTTGCTGTTACCAAAAGCTTGAGTACTTTTATGGGTGCTCTACTCTAGGTATATGTGCAACCCCCTGCTTCTGGTCAGAGATGTGTAGTCCCAGTGACTATTTGTCCTGTGCCTGCACTTTTCCCGTCGTGGTGCGCCTGAAAGCTAAGCACTGCTGCACAAGTGAAATACCCTCAGCTCCTTCTTAGCTGCATCTGGCTAGAGACAGAGCAATTAGCTCTCTGCCCACTGATCAGTCACTTCTTTAGAATTGTGTTCTTAGCTCTTCCAGCACTGCAAACCTCCTCTCCAAGGGGAGCAGCTCGCAGCATTGGAGCCTGTTTACAGGGCTGTAATTTGCTGCACTGGGGAGGAATGGGGAGTAGCGCACAATCTTCCATCTCCAAAACGTTGATTTTAACACCTTGAGGTTGAGACCTTGAGAGCCCACTCCCTTGAACAACAGCTGCCACTTTCCAACCTCTTGCATCCCTTTGGATGTTGCCTTGTAGTGTTCTGTCCCAACTGGAAACACACAATATCTGACTGATGGATTTTGGAACCCTCCAGACATTTGTTGTGAAACTAATACAGTGAGTCAGAGATTCTGCAGTAAGTTTTTGGGCTGCATAGAAAACATTTTTTTTTCTAATATCAGAAGGTGGAAAAAGCTCCTGGGGGAAGGAGTTCTAGATTTGATTTTAACAAATAGGGAGAAACTGGTTAAAAATTTGAAAGTGGAAGGCAGCCTGGGAGAAAGTGACCTTGAACTCAGAAACAGAGAGGTAGCTGTGTTACTCTGTACTCCGATAAAACAAAGCAGCAGAAATGTAGCTCTTTAAAGAGTAATGAAATGATTTATTTGGTGATGAGCTTTTGTGGGACAGAAGTGGGTCTGTCCCACAAAAGCTCATCACAGAATAAATCATTTTGTTAGTCTTTAAAGTGTTACATTTCTGCTGCTTTGTTTTGATGAAATCGTAGAGTTCATGATTCTAAGGAATGGTGAAACGGAGAACAGCAAAAGAGAAACTATGGATTTCGGGAAGGCAGATTTTGGTAAACTCAGAGAGCTGGAAGGTACGGTCCCATGGGAAACAAGACTAAGAGGAAAAAACAACTGAAAAGAGTTGGCGGTTTTTCAAAGGGACATCATTAAGAGCCCCAAAGCAAGCTATACTGTTAGATAGGAAAGACAGAAAATGTAATGCCTCAGCTTAGCTGGGAGATCTCGCATAATCTGAAAATCAAAAAACGAGTCCCATAAAAAGTGGAAATTACGACAAATTACAAAGGAGGAATATAAGCAAACAACACAGGTACGCAGGGGCAAGATTAGAAAGGCAAACACACAAAACAAGCTCAAACTAGCTAGTGACATAAAGGGTAACCAGAAGACATTCTATAAATGTATTAGAAGCAAGAGGGAGACCAAGGACAGGGTAGGCCCACTGCTCAGTGAAGAGGGAGAAACAGTATCAGGAAACTTGAAAATGGAAGAGATGCTTAATGAATTCTCTGTTTCAGTCTTCACCAAGAAGTCTGATCAAGGCATGCCCACCACAGTGAATGCTAGTGGGATGGGGGTGGCGGTAAGTTTAAAAGATAAATTTTAAAAAAAAAGTTAAAAATTTGTTAGAAAAGTTAGATGGCTGTGAGTCACCAGGGCCTGATGAAATGCATCCTAGAATACTCCAGGAGCTGATAGAGGGGGTATCTTGTTAGCCTTTAGCTATCATCTTTGAAAAGTTCTGGAAGTCAGGAGAGATTCCAGGAGACTGGAAAGGGGCAAACATAGTGCCCATCTATAAAAAGGGAAATAAGAACAACCCAGGAAACTACAGACCAGTCAGTTTAACTTCTGTGACAGGAAAGATAATGTAGCAAGTAATTAAAGAATTTATCTGCAAGAAAATAAGGTGATAGGTCACAGCCAGCATGGATTTGCAAAGAACAAATCATGCCAAACCAATCTGATAGCTTTATTTGATAGAATAACGAGCCTTATGGATAAGGGAGAAGTGGTGGACATGGTATACACAGACTTTATTAAGGCATTCAACACAGTTTCACATGATCTTCTTATCAATAAACTAGGCAAATACAACTTAGATGAGGCTGCTATAAGGTGGGTGGGAACTGGCTGGAAAAGCATTCTCAGAGAGTTATTAATAGTTCACCATGATGCTGGAAGGGCATAACAAGTGGGGTTCTGCAGTGATCTGTTTTAGGCCAGTTCTATTCAATATCTGCATCAACAACTTAGACATTGGCACAGAGAGTACCTTTATTAAGTCTGCAGCTGATACCAAGCTGGGAGGGGTTGCAACTGCCTTGGAGGATAGGGTCAGAATTCAAAATGATCTGGACAAACTGGAGAAATGGTCTGAGGTAAACATGATGAAGTTTAAAAAGGACAAATGCAAACTACTCCACTTAGGAAGGAACAAATCAGCTTCATACATACAGAAAGGGAAGTGACTGTCTAGGAAGGAGTAGTGCGGAAAGGGATCTAGGGGTCATAGGACCACAAGGTACATACGAGGCACCAGTGTGATGCTGTTGCAAAAAAAGCAAACGTGATTCTGGGATGCATTATCAGGAATGTTGTGAGCAAGACAGGAGAAGTCATTCTTCCATTCTTCTCAGTGCTTATTAGACCTCAGTTGGAATATTGTGTCCAGTTCTGGGCATCACACTTCCAGAAAGATGTGGAGGAATCATGTCCCATGGATCGGTATGCTATCCACTCTGACCAAATCCCACAGGTAAGTGAAAAACATGGAGACCTGAGAGATGGGTCAGAAAAAGGAGGGACATGGGCTATAATAGAAGAGATAAAGGTAGGACAAGGCAGAACAGGGGATGGGGGGCAAAATCAAATCAGTATCTTAGTTGGTGTACAAATGCAAGAAGTATAGGGAATAAGCTGGAAGAATTTGAAATGCTAGTAAGTAAACATAACTATGACAGAGTTGGTATCACAGAGACTGGATGGGATAATACATGGTAAGAATATTTGCATAAGGACACAGCTTGCTCAGGATGGCTAGGCAGGGAAAAAGGGAGGAGGTGTTACCTGTGGATTCATGGGCTCTTTTTCAGCTCTGACACTGACTTCCTGCAGAACACTGATGGACTGGGATCAGAAGGTGCTATAGAAGTGCATAGCATTTTCAGTTCCTATACTTGAAGTTGTGGGGAGGGGGTGGAATTTGCCAGTTACATGAGTATTTGCGATATCTCTTGAAAAGGGGAGGGCCTGGACCATGGAACAGATCATTTACCACAGTGGGAAAATTACATCTAGGCTTGGCAAAATTTGGATTTTTATTTTTATAATATCAATGGACAACATCAATGTTTATTTTTATGCATTTTTTTATTTTTATGTATTTAAATTGTTCCAGTTCTGCGAAATTATTAAGGTGAGGGTGTCAGGCCATGCTTATTCAATGATGGGTGATTTGATTCAAAACCATTAAAACACAAGTTGTGAAAGTCAGTGTCAAAGTAGACAAAGGAAATATCCTTAAACCAAACTCTAATCAGTTCCCAAGAAGCATTTTTCTTACTTTGCTGAACTGTAAATTTTTATCATCATCAGTAGAAATCTCTGTCTGTTGGTTTGTGTGTGTGTGGTGAAATTGTTATTTACCAATATTTACAGATAAAAATTGAATCCTCCTAAGCTTAGCTATATACTTTGCATTGATCTGTCTCCAGCAAGGGAACTATTTCCAACAACCTCATAGTCAAATTCTGCTGTCAGCCATACTCCAGGTTGGATCTCCCTAGTCCAGCATTCTCAGGGCCTGATAGGTCCAAAGAAGGGAATTTGGCAGACCAGGGGAAGTCAGTTCTAGCACTTCTGCTGCTGGACTTCAAGCTCTCTGGAGTCCATTTGCAGACCCTGCTGGGCTTTGCTGCTCATGGTGCGCCACTGTCCCCAGCAGCAGGGATCTGTAGCCAGCCCTCAGTTACCAGACTCCATGCGGGTCTGCCGCTGGCCACTGTGCTCCCTGGTCCTGGCTGATGGGCTCTGCAGCCAGCCCTAGGCCCACCGGGGCTCTGCTGCCTCCAGCTGCTGGGCTCTGTGGACAGCTCCAGGCTGCTGGTCGCTGCTGTTCCCAGCTGCTGGGTTCCTGGCTTCATAGCCAGACTGGCCTCCTGGCTTCTTTCCCAGCCACCAGCCTCCTAGGGCTCTCTGGTCCAGCAACATCTGTGGTCCGACAGGAGCTATTCAAAGCTTTCTTCACAATATGTATGACCAGAAGAAACATTTGTGGTCATGTCATCTGACCAGCTGCATTATGCAAGCTGCTGTATTTCACTCAGAGAATCCTACAATATGCTCAGTAAATTGCAGGTGAATTGTAGCAAGACTTTTAAGGAGACATTCGTTAGACTTGTGCTGCATGCATGTAATTTCTGTTAGTAGAAGCAATCTGTGTGATGCTGAGTGTTCAGGATTTAGGCCTGTTTGTGGCTTATCAGTGAGAGGTGAAAGGAAGGAAGGACATGCATTTTTTCATGACCATTATCTTGATGTGCTTAGCCAGGGGTCTGCAACCTGTGGCTCTGTAGCCACATGCAGCTCTTTAAGGACTTCTTCATGGCTTCTGACACTATAAATGCAAAGAAAAAAAATTATTTTCAAAAAATGGTGAATGTCTAAAAGCCCATCAGTGAACAACTCCTATCTGAATAGCAAACAACATGGGATCTTGAAATGTTGGATAACTCCTCCTTTAATATGTGCAGAGCATTGCAGGATATGATATTGTTTTGATCTCTTTTGATGGTGTTGCTAATAAAGTTTTGACTTTGAAAAGGAAAAGGAAGCTTGCGCATTCCTGCTGTGAAGGGCCACACGCATTTTAAGAAAGAAAACTGAATTAAACGTGAAGTACAATTGACATAATTAAGTGGGTTCGGGAGTGAAAGTCAGGAAGACAGTGGTACAAACACACACATGTAAAGTGTGGGGAAATAGAATGTGTAAAAATGCTTGTGAATATCCTGCAGTAAACATGTATCAAACTGCAAATCATTGTGTGTGTGCCCTGTTCTTAAAACAGGGGCTACAAAAGGTACGGTTTGACCTTATTTATTAAGGACCGTCTCGTATTCCCATTCATCACAGCTCTTGAATTGTTGAGTTCTTGCCACATTTGAAAAAATGGCTCTTCTTGCTATTTTGGTTGCCAACCCCTGTGCTTAGCACTTGATGGAAATGGCATCAGCGAAAGGGATCCTGGAAGACGTTAGAGATTCAACAGGAGTAGGGATGTGGCCAATGGGGAGAGGAGGGTTCAGTTAAGCTTAGAAAGCAGAACTGAGAAAGTGTGAGGATGCCAGAAGAAAACAAAAGGCGGTGCTCTAGTGGGAGTTTAGGGGGCGTGTAGGTGGCAGCGGCAGCGAGAGAAGCTAGGAGCAAGAGATGCCCAGAGTAATTATGGTTAATTGTTAGTCCTTTGTCTATTACTGAGAAAGGTCATCTTCTTCATTCATCCTTTCCATTGACTAGGTGGGCTTTGCACAGAAGTTCAGGTTATGGCTGACTGATCATAGCAGATCATTTTGAATAGGCACCTAGAGATGGAGAATGCAGAGGAGGAAGAGGTGGTATCAGAGGATGCAGAATTGCCTGTCACGTCTCCATCTCAGCCATTGGATGAGATTTGTGCTTTATCATGAATCTCTTGCCTTCAGTCACTTGCTTTGTCCCTCCTCGGTCCCATCTGCATGAAGAGCTGATTCTGCTCTTGCTCTGAACTCAACTACTTCATCCTGGCCTGTGATATAACATCAAATGGATTTGTCACCTCCACTGCTGGACTCTGCTAGGCTGAGGTTCTCCTGAGATAGCCCTTGGCTCTGTAGCTCTAGGGACATCTGCCAAGAGAAATCGAACCATTAGGTGCAGAAGCTCCTGTTCCAGGAAAAGTGCCCATAAAAATAATTAGCTGCAGTAACCCAAAGGCTTTTGTACTGTACAGCTTTATTCAATTACACTCCTTGCTGGACATGGTACGTATAGTGAGATTACCGCTGGAAGTGGAAAAATACCTACTGAGTACAGAAAATGACCCTGCTCTCCCAGCATACCTGGTAAAGGAGATTTTCTTTTTCTTGGTTTAGCAGGTGTCTCTGGCTTTTCGAGAACCTGCTGCCTTTCACTCGCTTTGCAGTTTGCATGACCTCAGCTGTGCTGGCCGTGATCACGCAATCTGTGATTCACCCACGCTTTAGTGGCTGGGTCTCAGTCCTTCCAATGTAAGGTCATGTGACCTTTGCATGTGCCGCAGAAGGCGTTTTCCAAAGTGGGAGCTGAGGAGGAAAGTGGCTGTGAGGGTTAGTTAGTTAATTAGCTCTTGCCTGATTCAAGAAAGTTTACAATCAGTTTTTTGAGAGATTAAAACTACTCATTTCAATCCATACAGTGCTCTGTTGCATCCTGCTCCCTCCCTCATCAGTTTGTAGTCCATTTAGGAATATCAACTTATCCCCTTATTTTTTTGACCATTTACTTAGCACTTTTCGAGTGACACCTAAACAAGAATTGCCACAGGACTGGATCATGTGTGAATGATTCCACACCAATGGGATTTACACATTTTAAAGACATTAAATATTACAGCATGTGAATAAAGTTCTTATCCTGGGGTCCAACCCCTTTTAAAGCACAATGAAATTTGGTTTACAGTCCTTGAGCTTGGGTTTCCATACAGTAGTCTGATCACATCCCAGTAGCTGCTGCCAGCAGACAGCGAAGGAACGCCGGCTCTTAGAAAATAAAATGCACTTTCTTAATGGCTTTCTCGGGTGGCGTGAGGCAATATGCCTCTCACCATGTGCATGGTGTGTGGGGTCTGGGTGGGAGGAGGGTGCAGAAGTGGACTCGGGGTGGATGATCTTGGCAGCAGTGTGGTACAGGCGCGAGCTGAGGACGGGGGGTCTGGGCAGGAGGGGTGCAGGAGGGTTTGGGGTGCAGGGTCTGCCGGGGAGGGGTCAGGGTGGGGGTTTGGGAAGGAGGGGGCAGGATGAGGTAGAGAGTTGGGCTGGCAGGGAGGGTGTATGAGGAGGGTGGGATGGGAGCCAGGAGGGGGGGCACAGGAGTGGCCAAGGGGCTCTGGAGATACAGCTCACTTGGGCGGCAGCCCCGGATGCACATGGCTCTGTACCCCCTCCAGCCCCGCTTCCAGGCACCACCCTCCACTGCTCTGACCAATCAGAGCCGTGGGACAAAACCTCCAGGCAGTGCTGCAAAAGCCACTGCCGCTACCTCCACTTCTCTTGGTTGTGGGAACAGCAGCAAGCGACAGTGGTGCCGCTTCCTGCCCACCCACAGCAGAGCCCATGGGCTGGATCTGGCCCCACCTTTCCTGATCCAGCCTGCAAGGTTCAAGGCTCTGCGTCCCCAACCCTGCCACATGACAGGTGCTGTAGAGAGCGCCCCCGAGCCTCAGGGTCCAGATCCAGACCCCGGGCTGGGGGTGTCCATCCCTGCTCTACTCCATTACTGAAGTCATGAAAGAGAATATTGAATTGTAGTGGACCCAGGACTGAACCCTGCAGGTCCCCACTAGCTATGCCCTCCTATAACTGCTCTTTGAGTATGGCCTGTCAACCAGTTGTGTACCCACTTCAAATAAATTAATCTAGACCACATTGCCCTAGTTTGCTTATGAGAACTTCATGGGGAACTATGTCAAAAGCCCTACTAAAAATCAAACTCTATCATGTCTACTCCTTCTCCTTCTTCATCAAGTTAGTAAACCCATCAAAGGAGAAAATTTGATTGGTTTGGCATGATTTTGTTCTCAACAAAGCCACGCTGATTGGTCTGTATTAGCCCATTATCCTCGATGGACTTACAAATTGATTGTTTAATCGTTTGCTTCAGTACTTTTTCCCTGGATTGAAGTTTCGCCAACTGGCCTATATTTCCCTAGATCCTCCTTGCTCCCTTTTAAAAATATAGTTAAATATACGTTTGCCCTTCTCCAGCCCCTTGAGCCCTCTCTCACCCTTCAGGAATTCTCAAACATAATTGTGAATGGCTCCAAGATTGCTTCAGTTAGTTCTTTAAGTACACTAGGATGATTTTCATCAGGTCCCACTGACTGAATACATCTAACATATCTACACATACTTTAAACTGTTCTTTCCCTGTTTTGGCTGGCTTTCTTTCTCCCTGTCTGGCTATATTAACTGCGTGGAGCATCTGGTCATCATTAACCTTTTTAGTGAAGACTGACGCAAAAGAGGCACTAAACATCTCACCCTTCTTGATGTTTCAGCCATTTGTTCTGGTTCCCTGCTAAGTAGAGGACCTACAGTTTTCTTTGTCTTCCTCTTGCTCCTTCTGTATTTAATGAACTTCCTCTTCTTGCCTTGTTATATCCAGGTGTAGCTAGTTGTGTTTCAAAAGACAAATCAGTGACAGTCTCTCCCTGTAAAATTTGGTGCATCTACACCTAAGAACACTGCATTCTGTTTTGTTCACCTACGTATCTGAAGGCTGTAGACAAATAGCAAGAGATTCAAAGAAGATCAATAGGTGGCATGAGAGGGTTGAAAGCACTGACTTGAGAGGAAAGATAGAAAGAATCAAATATGTATAGTATGCTCAACAAACTCAAGGGTGGATTTGTAGTAATAATGCTCTTCAGGCAGGAGATAAGTGTGAACCTGTGGAAGGATAGGATTACCCAGGATTGTGCAAAGGAAAAAGTGGGTGATAATAAGCAAGGGAAAACAGGCTGATTATCAGGAAAATTCTTCCCAATGGTGAGCTATCCAAGGCTGTGTCATAGAATCCAAAGGGATGTGGTGGAAGCCCCAGTTCTTGGGGCATTTAAAACTAGACTGGAGAAAGAACGGGTGCATATGCTGGAGGGATCAATCTTCAGCTGCACAGGGTGATTTACAATATCTCTAAATTTTGGGGGAAGATTCTGCTCCCTTTACTCACACTGAGTAGTACTTCACTCTCAGCAGTTACAGTGGGGCAAGTTGTAAAGTAAGGAACTGTTCAGCTGGTGTAAATGAGCTTCACTAAAGTCAATGACTTCACTGAAGTCAATTTGCAATAGTGTAGGGTCAGGTCCAACATGAGTACACTCATTCCTTGTCAAACAAGTAATTTACTTACGAGTACTCACTTAAACGAGGGACACATATACTTACTTACCTTTGTTCACTACAGGAGTGAAATCCCCCTCCGCTAATATGAGCCTAACCCTGCTCCCCGCAGCCTCAACCCACAGTAGTCTGACACCGCCCCTACTGGCCCAGCACACCCAAACTGCCACATCCTGACCCCCCTGCCAGCCCTGCATACCTAAACCATCATAGTCTGAACCCCTGCCAGCCTTGCAGACCCAACCTGCCGCAGCCTGACCCCTCCGCCGGCCTGTCCACCCAACCTGCAGCAGCCTGAAGCTCCCCGCCCATCTGTCCACCCCATGGACCCAACCCGCTACGAGGTATTAACCCTCCCTCCTGCTCATGGCCCCAAACTGCCCCCAGCCTTTAACCCTCCTCAACTCCCCCCCAACCCAAGGGTCACTTGCTTTTCAAAAGCAGCGCCACATGCTGCCACTCCTTTGCTGAGATAGGAGCACTAGGAACCAATCAGAGACTTTTACATGTATTTTAATAGTAATTTAGTGCCCCTCTTACGACTTTTTGCCTACAAGCAGAAAGCTGGGAACCAACTGTGCTCGTATAGCGAGGGATAAGTGTACATTTAGCTGAATCTGGCCTTCTAACTGCATTAATAAAAGATGCTAGAAGTCTTGTCTCATCCATGATATATTATATACATAAGGGTTTATTCTGGAACTAAGTGAGATCGAGAATCACAGGGCAGTATGATGTCATGAATTTTTAAACAGAGCTTCCAATTGCTTGCTTATACAAATTGTTCTTTTAAAAGCTCAGCATAGAAGGGAAGGAGTTCTTTGTTAGCCATGTGAGTTATAAAATAATACTTTCAGTGTGGTTTATGTATTAAAGATTTCCTCCTATTGATTTCAAGGGGCATTAAATCAGATAGTTACAAATTTAGAATAAACTCATACTAAAAACTTTTCTTTTACCCTGGGGACCATTAGGTGGCGCAATAGCCCTATCAAAACACAGCTGATCTCCAGGTACCCTTTCATTTGCTTCCTGATTAGAATGTGTATCAGTCCTCCATCTGGATAACTTTTGCCATGTGTTGAGCAACTGCTGCATTATATACTGTATGCCATCTATATGACCTAAAATTTTTTTTGGCTAGGGAAATAAGCAGGATTTTGTGGGGGAAAGGAATAAGAAAAAAAAACAAAAGGACAGAGAGCTCAGTTACATATGAAAATCCCCCTTGAAAAGATTCTCTCTCTCTCTCTCTGTCTCTCTCTCTCTTTTAAAGATGACTCTCAACAATACAGGGATGGAAAATGCCTTTTATGTTTTCCCATGGAATGCAAAGCAAGGATGCTGTTTGTTTTAATAGGAGTGGCAGCAGAATCGAAGATAGCAGACTCCAAATACCGGAAAGAGAAATTTCAAAGTTGGGCCATGTATTCTGTTCCTGCCTCTGCTCCTCACATCCCATTTCCAGGAGTGGGAATAAAAGGTCTAAGAGCTATCTCCTGCTTTCAGATAGTGTTCGGTTGCACTTGCCAGAGATGGGCACTAAATTCAGAGCCCTGGGTAAATTACAATTTGAGTAACTCCATTCTGCCTCCCTCAAGTTCCCTTACAGTGATCATCACTCCTGCTTCTCGAGCATTGTGTGCTCAAGCCATGTACCCTTAAACAGCTGTCACATTTTGAACTAGAGGTGGTTGCTATTTCTATGGTAGGTGATGGAATTCCTGAACGTGCTGCGTAGAACTCGTAAAGTATGAAATTTACCCCTGAGCAGGGAGGCTAGCCCAGGATATATTCATCACATGTGTATGCACATGCATGCTTGAGATATAGGCACTATTATGAGGTTTTTGTATTCATTTCATAACAAATTACAGGTTGAACCTCTCCAGTCCAGCACCCTTGTGATCTGACAGGTGCCAGACAAGAGAATTTGTTGGACTACAGGAGGTCAATATAGTCTAGTGGCATTGCCAACTCTTCCACTGCTTACTGGACTCTTAGAAGACAGTTAAGGGTAAATTACAGCCAGGACAGGTGGCTATAAAGATGCTTTATGGGACCATGGGCAATTTGGCTGCACCTGTAATAAGCGTCTGGCTAAGTAAAATCATGCTGGTTTACGAATGTTGTGGAACGAGAGTTCCGGATTAGATTGGTTCAAACTGTAATGAAAATGATTTCTAACAATACAATAAATCACCTCCACAGTTAAATATTTGCTTTATTTTTTTGTATAAAAGAGCTGAGCCAAAAGCTGGGGGCACCATACAAACCTGATCAAATAAACCACTTGAGACATCAAAATGGCCTTAAAAAGACTTCCGCATATACCAACGCAAACGGCTCTCATTCTGTGTTGCCCCTAAAAATCACAGTCTCCACATCCCACCCTACAAACAGGCACAGAAAACAGACAAGGCTCTCAGTGCATTGTGACGGTTACCGGAGCTCTGACAAATCAAGAAGAGGAGTGAATTCGAGAGTCGAAATCACCCTGACTGAAAAACACAACACACTCCTGTTTAGAGGAGGCAGATGCTAGTGCAAAAATAGCTGATCGCAACAGTTATCCTATCCCATAAGGGGAAAGATGTGTCTACACTAGCAAGTTCTTTCAAAAAATATGTGCCTTTTGCAGAAGAACCCACAGAGCGTCCACACACAATCGTGCTCTTTTGATCTGAAATTGAGAGAATGCAGCACTTTTTCCAGTGGCGCACTTTCGTTCCCAGATGAGGCAGAGTGCCTTTTTTCTGAAAAATTCTTTTGGAAAAAAAAAATGTGTGTAGATGCCCCGGCGACCCTTTTTTGAAAGAGCAGTCCTCGTGGTGCTGGATTTTGCGATTCCCCAGCTGGTTCTTTTGAAAGAGCAGGGGCTGTGTGAATACTCTCTATTGAAAGAGCAGATCAATCTTTCAATTTGTTTTTTTTGTGTGTGTGGGCGTGCTCTTTCAAAAGAACTTTTCTGGAAAATCTCTTCCAGAAGAACTTCTTTCGAAAGATTGCTGTAGTATAGATGTAGCCTTAAGCTGTGGCTATACTTGCATTCCTCTTTTGAAAGAGGCATGGAAATGAAAGAACTTGAAAATGCAAATGAGGCAAAGATTTACATATCTGGTGCCTCATTTGCATATACTCCTTTTGAAAGAAAAAAAAACAGTGTAGATGAGTCTCTTTCCAAAATAACCCCCATCTTCAGAAGAACCCTTCTTCCTGAAACAAAATAGGAAGAAGGGTTCTTTTGAAGACAGGGTTTACTTTTGAAAGAGTCCCATCTACACTGCTTTCTTTTCTTTCGAAAGAAGCTCTTTCCAAAGAAGAATATGCAAATGAGGCACCCAATATGTAAATCAATGCCTCATTTGCATTTCAGTTTCCTTCATTTGCATGCCTCTTTCAAAAGAGGAATGCAAGTGTAGACACAGCTTTTGAGTGTTATAGGTTAGAACCAACATGTTAAACTTGACTACATACCAACTGGTGGCCTGTGCTGATTGCAGAGCACGGATGCCATTCCCTTGTGACACACACAAATCCCTTTTCTGAGTCTTTTTTACATAGGAATTGCCATATCAGCCCAGCCCAGTGGTCCATCTAATTCCTGCCTCTGACAGTGATCAATACCAAGTGCCTCAGAGGGGAAGGTGCAAGAAACCCTCTATCAGGCGTTCAGTGAATACCTGGCACACAAGGAACACTTCTTCCTAACCCCAACAAGTAGCACATGGTTTATGTCCAGAAGTCAGAGGGTTGAGAGCCCTCGCAACATCATTAAAACCTGCCTTTGCTTATCTTCATGCACCAAACTAAAGGAGGGGGTCAGCAACCCCCCGCATGGGTGCCAAGAATGGCACATGAGTAGATTTTCATTGGCACGCGAGGTGGGAGCTCAGCCCTGCCCCTCCCCACCTACGCAGCCAGATGCTTGCTCAAAGCCATGACATCTGTGGATAAACAAAAGACCAGTCAATGCTACCAACCACCACCTAAGCACTAAAGCTCTGCATCTTCATTTATTTGTGAATGAAGCTGGTATAAATAGAACTATTAGTGACTTTAAAAACAAAAAGCAGTCAAGTAGCACTTTAAAGACTAGCAAAATAGTTTATTAGGTGAGCTTTCGTGGGACAGACCCACTTCAAGTATCTCTGGCACTCAGACTGTACATAGAGGTCAAAAGGTCAAATTTTGGCCTTCACCTGGGAAAGGTTGCTGACCCCCTCTCTAGGGGCATATATAGCCTCCGACGCAGTGCGCAACCTCCATCTTCACAACCCCCCATGGCAGGAATAGAGCTTGATACATAAGCCCTTGTGTCAGAGGCCTAGTATGAGGCCTGAGGCCTGGGCTTAAGTAGTAGCCAAAGCACAGACAAACTACGAGCAAAGGGCAGGACCTACTCACAGAATCTCGTCTTACACTTCCCTTACTTCTGGTCTAAGGGAGAGGAAATCAGGCCAATGGAGACCTCTCCTGTGAGAAATGTTACTCACCAGTGCAGGGAGTTGCTGACTCAAGCCCTGTGTTGCAGCTGTCTGGGAGTTATGCTGATCTACACTTTACTATACCCCCATTTCCTAACTGTAGCAGCAGGAGCTAGTCCCCACTCACACTTCACGGAGGCCTCCTTGCAGCTCTCCCATGTGTCAATGAGTTATATGGCCTCACACTTGCCATCAGAACACAGTGCAATTAGTGGTGTTTGTCTTAGGAAACTCATAACTCTTCACTTCTGAATGATTTATGAGGTTTTCCAGTTCTGGGCTGGCTTGTGGGCTGGGATCTTTCCCAGGCAGCCCTTCCCGTGGCCGTTCATTGTGGGGAGGTCAGTGAGTGGACTGGCCTCTCCATCCCTGAGGTTAAAATCTTGACCAGGGGCCAAAAGGGAAGGAAAAATCCGTGAAGTTTTCCGCACCACTTCCACCAGATCATTGCATTAGGCCACAAGGGACTTTTGCCCTCCCTGGATGCCCTGCGAGGTTCATGGAACTTGTGGACTGGCTGCTGTCCAGACCTGTGTATCTGGAGAGCTGATAGCTCTGCAGGGCCCCCATCCCTTCTCAGCACCACCCAGCTGGCTGTTACCTCAGCAGGCATTCTCTAGGCAGGGCAAGGGAGGTTGCCATAAAGCAGACACATGCTGAAGAAATGCAAATGCAACTCTGGGCGTAGAAGGACAATAGTGCAACGGGGACCCAGAAAGGCTGGGCAGTTCTGTTAGCAGTGAGGCTTCGGGCAGGCTCAGGTACACTCCCACCATCAGCACTTCTGTTAACACAGCCAGGTCCAGGTGGCTGCTCACCTTCCCGCTACCACAGGTGATCACTGGGCTCTGTGCATACTTGAGGGGAGCAAGGGGGAGCCAAGGGGCTGGGAAAGGATGTGGTGGAGAGCAGATGCAGCAGAGAGAGAGCAAGGTGGGAGGTGAGACTGAAAGCTTGGGGGGAACAGTAAAGGGAGGGGAGCTGGAGCTGGAGCAGAGGGATAAAGAAAAGCAAAAAGAGGAGAGACAAGCCTCAGGAATGCATAAGGTGGTAAGGAGTACTTTTCTCCCTTTCCTGTGGCGTGAGCTGCCAGACAGCCCAAGCACTGACCCCTGGCCCCTGCTATAACCAGCTTGAGCAGAGGGGAGAGTCTACTTTATATCTTTTGCTCCCCCAATTAAAAATGACCCACTGTGATGGATTCTCCCTATGGTGTCATTTGGTGCTGGTGTACCACTGAACCTGCCAGACCGACCAGCCTGGGTTCCCTTTACTCAATACTGCCCTTTTACAAGCACCCATACAGGTAGCGACACACCCAGCTAAACTCAGTGTTGTGAGTTTGATTCTTTATAAGGCCATTTAAGGGTCTGTGGCAAATAGATTAAAAAAAATCTGACAGGGATGCTGTTTGGTCCTGCCAAGAGGGCAGGGGACTGGACTTGATGACCTCCCAAGGTCCCTTCCAGTTCTATGAGATGTGTATCTCCATATACATTTCTTTAAGATAGGGCAGGAAGTAATGGGAGTAATCTGCAGTACAGGAGATTTAAGTTAGATATTAGAAAAAGCTTTCTAATCCTATGGGTCGTTAAGATCTGGAATAGGATTCCAAGAGGGGCTATGGAATCCCCATCAATGGGAGTTTTTAAGAACAGGTTGGACAAACACATGTCCAGGATGGTCTAGTTATCGTTGGTTCTGTGTTAATGGAGGGGGTTGGACTTGGTGACTGCTCGAGGTTCAGTCCAGCCCTGTTTCTATGGCTCTATGCAGGGGGGTCCAACAGGGGTCACATGCACTCCCAGCACCTGCCCCTGCAATCTCTCAGTGCCACACTGCTGCCGGCGAGTGCAGGGCCGGTCCTGTCCCTTCCCCGCAGTGGTGCCTCCCACGAGCAGTGCAAGGTGGAACAGCTCATGTTGCTCTTGGGCTGCACCACTCCAGGGGAGGGGCAGGACTACCCTGCCCTCAGAGGAAGTGGTGTGGTGCTTCCAGGGAAGAGGCTTGGGGCAGAGGGCAGATGCTGGGGGGCAGGTGGCCAGCACCACCAGGGAGCACTCCTCACCCGTCACCACTGGTTCTACGACAATGGTGCAAGGACAGAGTAAGAACTGAGGCATAGCTTTGGGATTCAGTCCTTTACCTTCCTTTGCGCTGTGTGGTGCTTGCCCTCTGTGTTCTGCATATCAGTGAGTGTGCCCTTGCTCAGCTGTGCAGCTCCATCAAACGTTAGGCCTCCCAGGACACCCGTCTAATGGGGTTCGGTGCCCTTCACGAATTCTCTTATCCCAAGGCTACAGTTTATAATAAAGGAGCAGATGGAGTGGGGAAGCCTTGCTGAGCAGGAACAGAAAACAAAGCAGGCTAACGTTTTACAGAGCTCAGGAAAAAGGATAGGAGAATATTAATAAGTGCTTTGCACCAGAGAGCACTGTTTCTCAGAGCCTCTCAAAGCGCTTTATGTTAATTAAACCTCCCAATGCCCTTGGGAGGGAGGCAACTCTTTTCCTGGCTTTGCAGATGTGCAAACAGCACTGCAAGGTTGTTAAGGCCATGTTCCCTTTCGTCAGGATGTTGGCAGAAGCCAAACTGGAACCCAGATAACATGCAAAGATCACACAGCATAGCTGAGACCAGAATCCAGGAACTTTACAACCCCCAGATATGTCTCTTCTGTTAACCACAGGGAATTATCAGGTTGGAAGGCCTGCTGGTCTACCTTAATGATTAAAGACATCCCTTGGTCAACTTTTCATTCAGGGCGAGATCGGCCCTGGGCTCAAGATGGTTTTCAGGATTCCCAGCGATTACGCACGCAACACTGTTCAGCAGCACTTATGATCTATTTATTTCAGCAGCATGATGGTATTTAAACAATAAACAGACACAACAGATAGCAACCAAATGATTAATTAAAATTAAAATAAACTAAACAACATTGCTGCACGAGCTATTAATATTGGGATGAGTACATATAAAAGCATGTTTTAATCAAACTAATAGGAGCCTATAAGCTAGCTGGCTATACCTCATTGTCCCCAGTCACTGCATCACCAGTAGGGGTGTTTCCCCATTTGCTCTGACTGTTGCTGCAAAGTATCAGTCACCCCATTCTCTATTCATTGCTTCCTGCTAGCCCCCTCCCCTCCCTGCTGATCCCAAGGGATGTCTCCATGCCGATCCCAAGGCATGTCTCCATGCCTGTTCTCCCTTCTACTCCCCCGGGGGTCCCCTGCCTTCCCCACTTCACTACTTGCTCCCACTAAAAGCCTTCTCCCTCCCTTTCCTCACGACTATCCACTGCCACCCCCAGGCTCCTGTTCCAACCCTTGGGCAATATTGCTTTATTAAAAGGCAAGGCCGGGAGAAAAATGTGCCCCTAAACTAAAATAGTATTAAACAGTGAAAAGCCACAAAACGAGTGTCGTCAATTACAGCAGTGCTAGGTCTCTTTAGGGGCTTCCCCCTTGAAAAGCAGAATAGACTGTAACACAGGGGAATGGGGGGGAGCCAATAAGCCTATAATAAGCAACCCCCGCATTTTAAAAAAAGTGTGGCATTTAAGTAAGCGTTTGGCTGCAAAGCTACGCCTGGTGATTTGCTTTGCTCTGCCAAGTAACCAAGCTGAGACACAGCAGGTAACACTCAAGCCAAGAAGTCTGAGAGTTTCTTTCTATACAAGTCAGTTTTGGCACAGTAGCGACTTCACACCCAATTAATTACTTCAGCGCTGGATTACACTTGCCGGCTCCAGAGAAGCGATAATAGGACCCAATTAAATGAATTTACTATGACTTTGAAAGCAATTTTCCTTTGGTAAAATTTGAGCTGTAATTTGACAGAGTTGATGTCAGCATATTGTTTTGGTCAAAGACATAGCCTGAATGGAGACCAATGGATCCCAAGGTGCAAACCCAAGGAATCACTCTTTGGGAGAAAACATAGAGGAGGACCAAGAGTTCAAAAAAGTATTTATTCCTGTGCCCTTTTCTGCAAATTAATAAAATCATGAAATTTCCTGAGCAGTTTTGTGCAAATGTTTGCCAATATAACATGGTCCTAATTAAATACATGTTTGTGAGCGAACAGGAATATGATGAGGCTTTGTCTATACTAGGAGTGCAGGCACAGGGGTTTTGTTCTGGTGCAAATCCCTGCTGGGACTATTGTTTACATTACTGTCAAAGTGCTGCACTGGCACAAAAGTGCTGCAGTGGCGTAAATTGTGTCTATATCTGAGGTTTGCACAATGCAGCTATGTAAGTGTCTGAAATTCCAGGACTAAAAAGGCAATTGCTTTACTAATTCTCTTTATCCCCCACACGATGTTTTTGGGGGAAGTTGCATTATAGCATGGGAGCAGAATGGGCTCAGGAAGGCTGTAAGTTACACTCATCCCTTATTAAATGAGAACTTCACTTAAGAGTACTCGCTAAACCAAGGGACACATATACTTACCTTTGTTCACTAGACAAGTGAACTTCCCCCCGCCCAGCTAATACGAGCCTTACCCCACACTCCACAGATCCCACCTGCCGCAGCCTAAACCCTCCACCAGCCCAGCAGACCAAACCTGCTGCAGTTTTAACCCCCCCGCCTGCCCTGTGGCTCCAACCTGCTGCTGCCTGAAACCCTGCTGGCCTCACAGGCCCAACCTGCAGCAGCCTTAACCCCTCTGCCTGCCCCACAGACCCAACCCACCACCAGGTTTTAACCCTCCCTCCTGCTCATGACCCCAAACTGCCCCCAGCCTTTAACCCTCCTGTCTTGATCATGAGGGTTGGCCAGCAGACTGGGAATAAAAGGGTTAACCTCCTTAGCCAGGTGGGGTTGGCCTATAGGAATGTAGGTAAGAATTGAATTTTGGCTCCTCCTGCTTCTGTGCTCTGTTCTTTTTTCTTCTTTCCAGCCATGAGGGAGAGAGACACAGAATATCTCCCCCCAAGAACAGGCCCTCCAATCTTCTGTAAGTAGGGTAAAGTTTAGATAGATCCGTTAGGCTTTGTTGTTTTACGGTTTGGGAAGTGGGATCTGATGTCTGTGCACTTTTTAGAAATGCTCTTTTACTCTTCTTGTAACTAAGTTCTAGGCCTATGGTGGAGATTTCCCATGTGCTTTACTTTGGCTGTGTCTACACGTGCCCCAAACTTTGAAATGGCCATGCAAATGGCCATTTCGAAGTTTACTAATGAAGTGCTGAAATGCATATTCAGCGCTTCATTAGCACGCGGGCGGCAGCGGCGCTTCGAAATTGACGAGCCTTGCCGCCGCGCAGCGCGTCCAGACTGGGCTCCTTTTCGAAAGGGCCCCGCCTACTTCGAAGTCCCCTTATTCCCATGAGCTCATGGGAATAAGGGGACTTCGAAGAAGGTGGCGTCCTTTCGAAAAGGAGCCCCGTCTGGACGCGCCGCGCGGCTGCAAGGCTCGTCAATTTCGAAGCGCCGCTGCCGCCCACATGCTAATAAAGCGCTGAATATGCATTTCAGCACTTCATTAGTAAACTTCGAAATGGCCATTTGCATGGCCATTTCGAAGTTTGGGGCACGTGTAGACACAGCCTTTGTGACTCTTCCATCTCGTCATGAGGCTTGCAACACGAATCTTGTTGCAATAATAAAAGTTCTCTCTTTTTCTTTTTATTAACCTGGTATCGGTTAATGTTTGTGGCCTGGATTTTACTTTTGGGGCTGAGATTTCCCAAGTAGTCTCTCCCTGGTTTCCTTATTATTACTTGGGTGGTGGCAGCGAATTTTATCCCCAAAATCTAAGGTTTTTAGGATTTTGGGGGGGAAGTTTATACCAAAACCTGGTACATAAGGTTTTGGAGGTACTTTTGCTGGCCCCCACTTCTGCATTTATCTTGCTAGAGTGGGGAAGGAGCCATGACACCTCCTCAATCCCCACCCCACAAACCCAAGGTTCACTTAGCTTTCAAAAGCAGTGCCACTTGCTGCCACTCGTTCCCTGAGGTAGGAGCACTAGGAACCAATCAGGGACTTTTACCTGTATTTTAATGGGCATCTTGTGTCCTTTTTGCCTACAAGCAGAAAGTTGGGAACCAGTTGTGCTCCTATAATGAGGGATGAGTGTACTTTCAAGTGGCATCTCTGCAGCAGAGTACAGGATGGATCTAGCTGCTCCTTTGAGAGGGGACAGCATCACCCCCGTTGATCTCGCTCTCTGGGCAGTCACTTGATGACGAGCAAGACGTCTTCATGTCACCCTTCTATTTGTGAGTCTGTTGATGGCTGATCAGCCCAATTCTGGAGCTGCAGATCTTATCACAGAAGAGGCAGGTGTTCATAGCTGGTGGAGGGGCGCTGGGCAACCTGTTGATGAAGATTGCAGACCACACCATGAGCATTAGTCAACTGGCCATGCCCCTTAACTACCAGCTAACACCCCTACTGAGGCAGGGCTGTAAGTACTGGTGTGAGAGTTTTGGGTGCTGTGTTAGCATCCCTACTGCCACATCTGTGTGTACAAGGTGGTATTGAGCCATGGGTAATGTATCCCTTTTGGCCTCACCTTTGCATATAAGTTCCCTCCACAAATGCCACGCATGGTGAAAAATGGATTCATAGATTTTAAGGCCCAAAGGGACCATTACATCATCTAGGCTGACTTGTATGACTTATGCCAATGCCGATAAACTGCCATGTCATTTGGTTAGGATAGGCCTGCATTGTTCTTCAAAAAGAAGGAGCTCTCCTACTGCAAACACAAGCAGGTGCTGCTCCTTCAACATTTGGGTGGCTTCTTTGTTGTCTTTATGCTTTTCATTATTGCACTTTCAGGGGCAGATAACTAAAGAACTCAAATTTCCCTAGGAAGCCCAGTTCTGCAAAATTATCCTCCATGATTTTCCAGACACTTCAAGGGCTGAATGGTCCATATAAGCAGAGGTGGGGTAAGTACCCAAAAAGTTACTTGAGTAAAAGTGCAGCTGTGTTCACTTCTGGGTACCTGACTACAATAAAGATGTGATGTGTGTGCGCATGTGTGGGTGTACAGTTTTACTCAAGTAGTTTTCCAGAGGGACACCAGTGATTTGTACTTACTTACATCTCTTCCCCACAGCAGCTGCACTTTTACTCAAGTAACTTTTTGGGTACTTTTTCCACCTCTGCATGTAAGCTTTGCATCAGTGTCCCCAGTGAATCCAAGCTCTCTACCTCATGAGCACTGCCCTTAACTACTGCTGCTCTATGCAGCCCAACCAGAGCCTTCTAGTGTTGCAGTAACTCTTTCTCATGTAGGCCCAGAGAGTGGTTTTACCACAAGCCCTGAACAGGGATAGTGCATATTAGCATTGCCCTGGAAACTGACTTGGAACCATACTGTAGGCTGTATTCTCAGCTGGCGTAAATGGATGAAGCTCCAATCCAGTCCATAGGGTCTTGTTAAAGGCAAGAGATATACACAAGTCCTCAATGGGAGCTTGGCCCTGCTTCTTGGAGTCACAGTTTGGTTCCCCACCTGCTCCAGGGGGGAAAGTGATATGCACCAACCCATACCTGGTGTAGAAAATGTCAACATATGTGCTGGTCCAAGGAGTTAAGGTGCCACCCCCTCCCCATTCATGCCCACGCATTCTCCCCCCATCTTGCATGGGAGGGGGAACAGCAGCCCTGCTGAAGATGCTCTCCCCTCCTCACACCAGCGATGAAATGTGCCCTCACACCAACAAACCAGCATGGGTTGTGTCACCTTACTCCTTTGCACTGGAGCTGAAGGAGACCCTTTTGTCTTTCTGGACAGGAGAAAAGCTCTAGCACCCCTCTGAAGCTCTGGGAACTTGCTGCTTCCACCACCATTGTTTCTCCTAGTCCAGTTCAACTCAGATCAACTGGGGTTTGCATGAGAGAAAGTCATAAAATAAGCTCACCAGGGCTCACAAAGCACAGAACTCTTTCTATGGGTTACTTGCTATTAGGGCCACAGATGGAAGTTAACCAGACAGCACAGGCAGGTCAACAACTTTGCATATGTTACCTCCACTCAGGTAACCACTATCTATCACCAAGAGTTCCTCACTGGTTCCTTGTACTCTCCTGTCTGTCTCTGTGCATCTGACAGCTCTTGCTTGATATTTAGATTGTAAGTTCATTGGGGGTGGGGATCTTTTTTTTGATTCTGTGTTTGTACAGTGCCTAGCATAATGGAGTCAGGGTCTGTGCCTGGAGCTCCTGGGGGCTGATGTAATAGAAATAATAATCTACTGAAAAAAAAAGAGTCCTGTCTGAGCATTGTGCACACAGAGGTTGATTCTGTGCAGTTCTCTTTTCTGACCCTCTCTTTCCTTTTCACAAAAGTGAGTTTTCTTGGAGTTTAGTCGTAACTTTACTTCTTGGTGCGGCTCCAGAATAGTTGCATAGGAGAGGCCTGAGCTAAAGCCCATTGAAGTCAATTGAAAGATTCCCACAGTCTTCAGTGGGCTTTGGATCAGACCCTGAGCCATTGTTGTACTTGGCTTATATTTCCACCAGATGCCGATTTTCCTGTTTTAAAGAGGAACTTCAAAAGTACAATGAAAGCTGAGGTAAGCGGAGATTTAGTGGCTGAATAATCCCTGGACCAGGCGGTGGGGGCCTTACAAGAGGAATAAATCTGGACTAATACTGACATTCTGCTCTCTCTCTCTAGAGGAGCCACCAGACTCATCGCAGGTACCCTGCAATGCATCTCCATTGTTACATTAGTATTTGTTATGTTTGGATTTTGTCCCAAGGGCGTATCCCACAGAAGAGGTGGTGCCCAGAGAAGCCACTAAAACTCAGGCAGCCTCAGTGTCCTCCTTGCTCCCAAGTGGCAATAACCTATTGTAGGCAGTAATAAACAGAGGTGACAAATAGGGCTACACAGGGGGTCACATCCCCCTCCCGCAGCATTGCGTGCTCCCCCTGCAGTCACCCCCATTGCCAAACTGCTTCTGGGAAGTGTGGGACAGTCCCACCCTTTCACCAGAATGGTACATGCTGAGAACTGTGCGAGCTTCCTAGTTCCCAATGCTTTTGGGCCACACCACTCTGGGAGTGGGGAACTGCCCCCGCACTCCACGGAAGCAGTGCAGTGCTTCTGCAGGACGAGGTGGGTGGGGTGAAGCAGAGGAGGGGTGGAGCAGAGGCAGGGAGAGGGCAGGGCATGGAAAAGAGGAGGAGGGGGTAGGCAGGACAGGGCAGGAACTGGGAAGGAACGCGGACAGTGGCCCTAGTTGCCTCTGGTAATATATTATTGCCTCCCAGATAATGGATTTGGAGGAAATATTCTGTCTAGTCCCCCTCCCTGCTCACCTGCTCAAAAGAGAGAATACAGACTAGCGGGGCTGCTTTCTCTTGCCCCCATTAATTCACAGTGTAGTGCTACATCACGCTAGTACAACAGAAAGCATTCCTTCCATCTGTGTCACTGCACAGAGCAGGAGCCTCACTGCCCCTGTGGCATCCCTCATGTTGTAGAATGAGGCATTTCCAGGATATGGTCAGAGGCCTATGAGAATTTCACTCGCCCATCACCATATTTTCTTCCAGTACTTTTCTTCTAAAAAAAATGTGGCGCCAGAACTCAAATCCTGCCAGCAGCCTCAGCCCCGGGATCCCTGGCGGCAGACTGGGGTGGGGTGGGGGAACCTGCAGCCCTGCAGCTGGGAGCTGGCTGGGGTGTGGAGCCCTGGCCCACAGTCCCAGCTGCAGGAACCCCAGCAGGGGGAAAAACGGTGCCAGAACAAAAGCCCTGTTTTCTTCCACTCTGTCCCCTGTGTGGAATGCACCTTTCCTACTGAGACTGGTCAAGCTCCTCCATTTCATTCCAAGCCCCCCTTAAAACTCACACCTGTCACATTGTCCATCGTGATATCAGCTAATGCACCAAAGGCGTTGAACAGCAGGGCTGGCAACCATTGCAGGCACCCACAGAAGGGGAGCGGCCAATGGCAGAAAAGGCGGGGCCTATGGCAGTTAGCCCTTAGCCCTGCTCAGGTCCTACAGCTGCGACTCCCCTCCCCAGCCAAGATGCGCAGAGTGGCACAGCAGAATTGCCGTGGCACTTCAAAGGGACCCAGACTCTAGCCACCACTGCCAAAGTAGCAGCAGTGGCAGCTAGAGCTCCAGGCCCTTTTGAAAGGCCGGGCCCAGGGACAACTGCCCCCTTTACCACCATCACCCCCCTCATCAGCAGGCTTGGTATTTAAGCATTTAACTGAACCACCAAACTCTGCACAGGCCTGAACTGAATAACTGCATGTTTTTATTGTTCTAACTCTTACCCTTCCCCCCTCCCCAGCATCTATTCTTTGCACTTGCTGGCTACGTCTACACGTGCACCCAACTTCGAAATAGCTTATTTCGATGTTGCGACATCGAAATAGGCTATTTCGATGAATAACGTCTACACGTCCTCCAGGGCTGGCAACGTCGATGTTCAACTTCGACATTGCTCAGCCCAACATCGAAATAGGCACAGCGAGGGAACGTCTACATGCTAAAGTAGCACACATCGAAATAAGGGAGCCAGGCACAGCTGCAGACAGGGTCACGGGGCGGACTCAACAGCAAGTCGCTCCCTTAAAGGGCCCCTCCCAGACACACTTTCATTAAACAGTGCAAGATACACAGAGCCAACAACTAGTTGCAGACCCTGTATATGCAGCACGGACCCCCAGCTGCAGCAGCAGCAGCCAGAAGCCCTGGGCTAAGGGCTGCTGCCCACGGTGACCACAGAGCCCCGCAAGGGCTGGAGAGAGAGTATCTCTCAACCCCCCAGCTGATGGCCGCCATGGAGGACCCCGCTATTTCGATGTTGCGGGACGTGGATCGTCTACACGTCCCTACTTCGATGTTGAACGTCGAAGTAGGGCGCTATTCCCATCCCCTCATGGGGTTAGCGACTTCGACGTCTCGCCGCCTAACGTCGATTTCAACTTCGAAATAGCGCCCGACGCGTGTAGACGTGACGGGCGCTATTTCGAAGTTAGTGCCGCTACTTCGAAGTAGCGTGCACGTGTAGACGCAGCTGCTGCGTCATATATAAAATGAGGCTGCCAGCAGGTTGGGGAGATGACGGGCCTGGTTGTTGATAGAATGTCTAGCATGCTTTGGACTGTTACTCAGGGCAGAAAGTGAAGAGAAGTGCCCAAAAATGATCCAAGAGCTGGGGAAAAAGGCCTTACAGTGGAGCTCAATCAGTTTAGCTTACCAAAAGTAAGATTAGGAAGTAACTTGATTACAGTGTCTAAGGTCTTTCACCGGGTGCAAAGGCCCCTTTAATCTCACAGAGGAGGGCACATCAAGAACCAATGAGCGGAAGCTAAAGCCCGAGGAATTCATATTAGAAATAAGGCAAATTGGAACAGTGATTAAAGATTGGAACAGACTAGCAAGGGAAGTGGGGGATTCGCTGTCTCTTGGTGTCTGCCTATCTAGACTGGATGCTTTTCTGGTGGATATGCTTTAGTCAGAGACCTGTTATGGGCTTGGTGCAGGAGGAACCACAAAATTCTATGGCTTGTGCGATGCATGAGGTCAGAGTGGAGGAGCTAATGATCCCTTCTGGCCCTAAATATCCATGGAAAATAAAGAGTGATAACGACTAAAGCACAGTCAACCTGTGACACTCCCTGCCTGAAGATGTGGTAAAGATCAGAACTTGATCAGGGTTCAAAAAAGAGCTCGATAAATTCATGGAGGACAGGTCCGTCAATGGCTGTTAGCCAGGATGGGTAGGAATGGTGTCCCAAGCTGCTGTTTGTCAGAAGCTGGGAATGGGTGACAAGAGAGGGATCGCTCGATGATTACTGTAGCCCATCAGGGTTCGGGGAGGGGTTCTCACCCTCTGGGTCAGTGAGGTGCTACTCTACCTCACTATACCGCCGTGAGGTTGTACTCTAGGGGATCATCAACAACAGCTTCTTGTGGCCCAGGCCTGTAGTCAAACCGAGCACCAAGTCCAGCAGTCCTGGCCCTTGCTCAGGGCAGGCAACAAGAGTCCTGGCCTGTGGGCAAGCCGAGCAGAGGTCAGCCACCCTGGCCTTCGCTCAGGGCAGGCAGCAATTTTCAGCCCCCTGCACCTGCCTTCCCTTCTTTTGCCCCCCCCTTCTGTTCTATGGAGCTGATTCATCAATTTTAATTTTTTTCTTTGTTTCTCCCTCAGGTCCCTCTAGCCTCTGAGTGTAAGGGCTTAAGGTGGGGGAGCTGCGGGGGAGCAGTTTGGGGATGACAGTGTTTCCACCACCGCAACTTAGATCAACTATCATAATAAAATAATAATTAACTATAATAAAGGGAGTATTATTTTATTATTATTACTGTATTTTCCCTTCTTCTATAAAATAACTACTATGACTATATAAACACAAGGGGGTGCAATTTTAAATTCTTGCCTCAGGCTCAAAATTAGCTAGTTATGGCGCTGTCCCCTCCCCCCACCATTTTTTAATTTCCTTGGGTCACCCGGTCTTCCTGAATTGTCAGAATGGGTTCCCATCTGGAAAAGGTTGGGAACTGCTGGGCTAGATGGACCTTTGTTCTGACCCAGTGTGGCTGTTCTTATGACTAATCATTTAATTATATTAAAACTGATTTTTATGGTGGATGCTCCACACAGCCAGGCTTTATTTATCCTCGGATTCATAAAATGTGAGTCTTTCAGACTGAAAACCCAGGCCCAGCTTGGTTTTCACTTAAGCTTGGCTGCTTTGCCTTTCGAAGTAAGAGTGGTATTCACCATCCACATCATCGGGGCCAGTTAGGGTTCAATTAAAAGTATTTCTTGTTTCATTCTAGACATTAGTAACTGTCAAGGTTTTACCCTGGGGTTCCCGGGTTAAACTTTTCTGTCTCTGTGTCACACTGTGTGGAATAATTCCACTCTTTGAAAGAACTCACCCCTACTTCTTTCACCCCTTACCCTCCCACAGACTTGTGAATAACTTTTTTTGGCATGTAGTAATAACAATTTGTTAGGATGCCAAGTTCAAAGTCTCTAACCTACTGCCAGTTGGGAGCAAGGTCACCACTGACCTCAGACTTCTGACCTTTCAGTCACATCCACCATGAGTAGAGGCTAAAAGGAGATGGAAGAGTGTATTGTGAAAGGTTTTAAATTTCAGGTGAGGTACATAAAAGTTTTGGCCAGATGGAAGAAATCAAGAGGAGAGCTAGGGAAGTGTGGAGCATATTAAGGAAGATGAAAGACATTGTGTAAAGCAATCTCTCCCTTAGCCTATACAGGAAGGTTGACAACCAGTATATCCTTCCAGTAATGGCATACAGCACAGAGTTACCAAAAAATATAGCAGAGATAAGGTATTTCTCCAGAGAGAAACATATGTAATTAAATAAGAAGAAGGTGAATAGGTTTTACTATTATTTAATATTAGTTGGATTGCTTACGACTTTTATTGTCACATAGGAGTGGGCTTGGGTTTCACAGAGTTAGGAAATCAGGTACCTAACCTGCATAGGGTGCTTTTTGAAAATCCCATGCCTATCTGAAGCACCTACATGCCTTTGAAAATCCGCCCAGTGGTGCTGTTTCTCCAAAGTGCTCAGCATTCAGCAATATGCTGAACTCCTCTGGATGTCTTGACTTAACTTGACTTAAATCTTTGTACTCCGACTGGAGCATGTAGGTCATCTACAAGTTTCCCCAACTTCACTCTGTCTCAGGACAAAACTTCTAGCTGACTTCAGGAGTACCCCAGTTGTTGTCCTTCAGTCTCAGTAGATCTTCTCCGTGTCGTCTGAGGTCTTCCTCTTTTGCATCTTCCTTGTGGGTTCCACTGGAGAGTTTGATGGGCTATGCTGGATGATGGTTTTCTGAGAGTGTGGCCCAGCCATCCCCACTTTCTTCTCTTGATTTGAACATCAAGGGGTTCTTGGCTTGTTCCAAAGCCCCTCATTTGTGACAAAATCTTGCGATTTGATGTGAAGGATGTACCTCAGGCAACTGTTTATGAATGTCTGTTCTGGGTATTTGGCCCTAAGTAAATGTCTGCTCATAGGTGATTTGCCTTGCCCTAAATAATTGGCATTCACACACAGTCCTTTTCATTCAGTGGTCTCTAATGCCTTTCCAAAGGGGTGTCAACTATTCTTATTCCCCTGTGATGAGTGTGGCAGCTGAGGCAGAGGGAGGCTAAGTGGCCTGTCTACAGTTATACAGGAAATTTGTAACAGATCAGAGAGGACAGAATTCCTGACTCCCAGTTTGGAGCCTTGAATGAGACCAAAAAGAGTTCAGATTCCCAACAGCAAACTTCTTCTTCCATTCCAGACACCTTTATTCAAATTCCCACTCTAACTGGGGAAAAAGATGAGCCCTGGAGGTCCCAGAATCTAGTCTCTGGCAGACCAAAGGCAGAAGTGAATTCTGGATCAAGGCCGCTTCACTGAGAGGGCCCTGCCTATCCCAGTTATACCAGGGACGAACAGCTCAAACACCTCAGATGACCATAACATCTGTTGTATCACTCCTGGAGATCTCTGAAGTTCACCCTGGTGCAGAAACTAGGACCCCTAGGTGTCTGATCACACAAAACCAATCACTCCTGTTCCAACCCTTCCCTGAGACCTCACCCATGCCACACCCCTACTCTAAAGCGCCTCCCCCTGCTCACTCCATTCCCCCTCCCTCTGTCACTTGCTCTTCCCCGCATTTGCTCACTTTCACTGGGCTGGGACAGGAGGCTGGGGTGGGGGTGAGATGAAGGTTGTGGACTGACAATGCAGGCTCGGGAGGCGGGTAACAGAAAAGAAGTGTTCAGGGTGTGAGAGGGGGCTCCAGGCTGAAGCAGGGAGTAGTGGGGCAGAAGAGGTGAGGGCTTGAATTGGGGGTGTGGGCTCTGGGGTGGGGTGAGGAATGAGAGGCTTGGGGAGCAGGAGGTGATTTCAGGCTGGGCCTGTGGAGTTTGGAGTGTGTGTGTGGTGGGGGTGTTTCAGCTGGGCGAGCTGGCTGTATTGTTGAGCCGCAGATGAGGGGTTTGGGGTTCAGGAGAGGACATCAGGCTGGGAGAGGGGGTTGGAGCTCAGGATCCTGGTGGCATTTACTATGGTTCTGAGGAAGCAGCCCTCACACCCCTGTGGCTCCTAGGCACAGGGGCAGCTAGGGAAGTTTTGAATACCAACCCTATTCAGTCCCGTTGACACAGGGGTTTATATGCGTGTAAAAATCTGCCCTGGATTTACAACGCTGGTGTCTTGTCCTTATAATAATGTATTGGCTTGTCATATATGGATTTTGTTACCTCATTCCCCTCCAAGATTTCTTCACCATTATTCATTTTATTAACCTGCTCTTGTTCACATTGAATAGATCAGTATGAACTGAATGGTGTTTTGGTCCCTTGCACAAAAGTGTATCATCATCCTCTCAGCTAATCAGCTGTTTTATTGGCCCATCCCTTAAAAAATGGAATTTTGCAAGAGTGGGATGGGAACTGATGACAGGAACCTCACAATTCATCCCCAAGGGAGTCATGCAAAGTTCAAAGAGCAGGGTGCTATTTAAGTAAGACGACAAACTGACCAGAGATGAGCATTGCAAGCCTTGTGCAGAGAATGCATTCACTGATAGTAAAGTGGCAGCAGGACTGCCCTTATGTTTTCAGATGCCTCACGCAGCCTGAGTACCTGCACTCCCCATCTGCCACCGGGGAGCAGGGCAGCAACTCTGCAGCGGGGGAGCTGTGCTCAGGCATTTGGTAGCAGGAGCAGGACAGGGAGGCTGGTGGGGGAGCAGAGTCTCAAGACAGAGCTGCAGGCCAGGAGGCAGAGCAGGGATTGGGATTGGGCCAGGACGCAGGGTGGAGTGGGGGCCAGGGGACTGGGCCTGCTTGAGGCAGCATTGTCCTCTGGCTGTTGTAGGCATACATAGGTGCAGCATAGGGGGCAAAGTGCTGCCTTACACAGCCGCATGCTCTGCGTATGCCTAGGGATGGCTCTGAGTGGCAGGTTAGACAAGCTGTAGATTCCAAGGCCACCTCCTGTGCAGCACAGACTACAGAATTTCACGCCTCCCCCCCAAAATAATTTCTGTTTGAACTAGAAGATCTTTTAGGAAAACATCCAATCTTGGTGTAAAAATTGCCAGTGATAGAGAATCTGCCTCAATCCCGAGCAAATGGTCCCCTTGGCTAATTACCCTCCCTGCTAAAGCATGAGATAAGCAGTAGGTGGACCACAGAATTCCAGAGGAAACCGGGCTGTAAATTAGAAATTCATTTAAAAGGAAGTGTATGTGCAGGTGTTCAGAAAACCCACAGCAAATCAGGAGAAATATGAAAAACAGAGCAGTTGCAAATAGAATAGTTTATGAAAATATTGAGTGGGGAAATGCTGATCCCCTCACTCCCATCACATGCCACCTGACTTGATTTCAATGGGATTAGAATGAGAATCAGCTCTGTGCAGAATAGGATACCACTTGACGTGAGCCAGAGTATCAGAATCTGGCTGAAAGTAATGAATCATAATGATACACATGCATACATCACGCATCTAATATTCTCTGGGCTCTGTTCCTTTCAGCTACCGCCTGTTGTCTCAAAGTGTACCAGATCTTTGAAGGGGAACATGCCCTTCATATATCCAGGAGTACGCTCTTCATGTTTGGTCACGGAAACACACTGGAGATTAATGAGTAAGACAGACTAGAGGCTTTGGGGGATTAAAATGATCCTTGAAATATAGCACTGCTGAAAATCCCTTGAGACATTTATAACTTGCTGAACCTTGGCTTTCCAACCCGGCTTTTACACACCAGTGGCATGTGCCCTTGAAAAGAATGCTGGGAATGTAATGCCTGGGTGATGTTACAACTGCTGTTTTATCACAGTGTTTGGTACACTGGGCACTATTTTCTGTAGTCTATGGCCTGTCCTGTTGCTGTTTTCAGAAGCTTCCTGCCTAGTTTAGAGTCAGTCCAGAGGGTCGGTCTTTTAATAATAATGAAAAGGGCATATTTTTGGCAAGAACAAAACATACCCTTTTAACATCTGATATGCCCCTATGAAGGGATTATCTCCTGCACATGCATAGAGATGGATTAGTTGACAATGTCTTTCAGTTTTGACTTGTATAATCTTATTAAAAACAAGCCCTGCTCCCATCTCTGAACAAAATGGCAGCCACTGGGAAAAGAAGCTTTTTTTTTCGTGCAGGGGTATCAGACTCTCCACCTGACAGACATCTATGGCCCAGGCATTTCCGCAATCCAGCCCAGAAGTCCCTGTGGCCTGGGATGTACATGTCCATCCCCATCTCCCCAAGCTCCATCCCCTCCAGCCACTGCCCTTCCTTTCCCTCCCAGTGCACCTCCTCTCCTGGAGGGATGCAGCCTGGGGAATTACTGAGAGTGCCTGGCACAGGATGGCAGCAGGGGTCAGGCCTCCCAATGGCCTTTCTCTTATATCTGTACATAGCTAGTTAGTTGTACAGTAACCCTTCGATTTTTACAGACCCCAATTTATCGGACTTCAGGAACAACAGACATCTGCCAGCCCCCCTGTTGTTCCCAAAGTCCACTAAATCCACCAGCCCTCCTGAAGAAAGTAGCTAAGGCAATTCACCAGAGCCACAATGGCGGGAACCTTCATTGTGGTTGGAGGAGCCGTCGCAGCTGGAGCCTCTGCCGCGGCCTGGACCACTGCCAGAGCTGCCACATGCTCCTCCCACGAGGGGTGGGGCATGTAGGTGGGCAGACAGCTCTCATGTATGTGCTCCACCCCTGGTGGGAAGAGTGCACGGTGGCTCTGGCGGATGCTCTGGCAGCTCTGGTGGCTCCGGGTGAGGCTGTGGCATTTATCTGGGGGGCAGGGCACTGGAGTAGCCTGACTGGGAGAGGGGCGGGGGGGGGGGAGGACTGGCAGAGCCTGGCTGGAGGGGCACTATGTGAACCCTTGTATTTAATGGACTTTTGGGTTTAACGGACTCCCCTTCCCACCATTAGTGTGTTAAATTGAGGGTTTATAGTAGTTAGTTTTAGTGAAGTTCTGTAGCTTTGTGTTTTAGTAGAGTTTGTATCCATTCCCCAGAAGTTAGGCATGACTGAGCCACCAGGCTTTAAGCCCTGTGCCTCTCCAATAAAGCTGTCCCCCTGAGTGACCTGTACTCAAGCTGCCTAAAGTGCCTGGAAGAAACTCACACTGGGGACTGTTGCCAGATCTGCAGAAACTTCAAGCCTCACACACACCCTGGGCGTAGTCACAGGCACAAGAAACTGTCGGTCAAGAGAAGACAATCCCCAGTACCAAGGACAGTCAGGCCTGGGGATCAGAGCAGAGTGTGGTCTAAACCAAAGCACTCCTCTGCCTTGGTGCTCCAGAAGCTGACACTGTTGACTCCGGCAGCACCTGTGCAGGTACCATCATGTCAGGTCCTGGATGAACTGGTTACATCCGCAGCACAGCGCTCTGCTGACGCTGTCTTGGTACTGATCACATCTGAGGCACTTGCTGCTGATAGAAACCTTCTCTCACTCTAGGTACCGGCCTCACCAGTGGTACATGAGTCAGCATTATTGGGTTGGCAGGAAGGAACCCACTGGATCCTGTCGTCATTTGGTACCATGTCCTTTGGTACCATCAAAAGGGAAAACAGTTATGCTTGGCTTGGTGTGGGCATCTCCATCTCAGTAGCAGTTGATGCCTCTGCTGGGATCACGCCACTGTGGTCCAGAAAGACACTCGTCATCGTCTGAGTCAGAGGCTGAGTCTTACTTCTCCCATCTAAGGAGTTGTTCCCACTATGCCCCCAGGCATTTCTAGCCTTCTATGCAGTGGAGCACTGGAGTACCATCGAGTCCATGTCCAGAAGGTCACTGGGGCCTAAGTCAGTCCATTGGCCTTGGGAATGCAAGGCCTTAGATCTCCAGCAGGACTTTTGCCTCACGTCAATGTTGGGTTTGCCTGACCTACACCACATTACAGGCAGAAACTTGTTTGTTCTTGTGGGCATCACCACGGCACTGTTTTGTCTCAGCAGGCAAGGAGGAGCTTGCTATTCCCTTCTTTGTCAAGAAATGAAACAGTATAGGTAATTTTGCATAGCCCTTCTCAGGCAGACACAAGGTCTCTTAGCTCACAGAAGTACAATATGAGCTGCCTGATTGCCTCAGCAGGTCTTTTTCTAGCCACAAGTGGGCCTTTAACCCAGATGTGGCAAGGAAAGTTTTACAGCAGTGGGCGACTTCCTAGACAGACGTATTTGCAATCAGGTACAACAGACAGTATCACCAATACTGCTTCCTGTGAGGCTGCAGTCTGGGCTCTATCATGGATGCCTTTCTGCAAATGTGGACAGGGCATCTTTACTATGTTTTCCCCCATCTCGCTTGTCCACAGAGTAATCATAAAGACCAAGCGGGACCAGGCCTGGGTTCTTCTGACAACCCCAGCAACGCCCCTCCAACATTGGTTCTCCAATCTGGCTGGCCTCTCAGTGGCAGCTCCAATTCCACTTCCATTACACCCGGACCTGATCTCTCTTTGACCGGGGCCAGCTGCTTCATCAGAATCTGAGCTCCCTTCACCTCATGGTCTGGAAGCTCCATGACTAGATCCCAGAGCAAATGCATCAGGTTCTCTTAGGTAACAGGGCTACTTTCCTCTCAAAATGGAAGCAATTCTTTGTCTGGATGTTCCAATATGGCATCTCACCCATGTGGCCATCCTTACAAGAGATACTTGAATATCTATTGCACCTGAGGCAGCAAGCCTTAGCGAGTTCCTTTACCAAGATTTATTTATTTATTTATTCATTTGCAGCAAGACCAGCTTTCTACCCCTAGGTGGATACTGGTCTGTTTCTTCAAATGATGAATGTATCCAGTGCCTCAAGGGGCTGGAAAGGTTATATCCTCAGATAAGAGAGTCTGCTCTTCCCCATGTGCTCAGCTTGGTCTTATGAAAACTTCTGGGACCACGGTTTGAACCTCTGGCGATGTGCTTCTACTTATACCTACACTGGAAAATAGCTATTTTAGTGGCCATTGCTTTGGTCAGAAGGGTCTCAGAACTTCATGCCTTCACATCAGTGCTTCTCTACACAGTCTTCTTTAAAGACAAGATATATTTAAACCCCTATCAAAGTTTCCTCCTGAAAGTGGTTTCATCATTTAATAGCAATGAGGCAGTCTGATGACTGTCTCCTGTCCAAAGCTGTATGCAAGTAGGAATGAGCAATGCCTTCACTCGTTGGATGTTAGACGAACCCTAGCTTGTGATTGCAGTGTGGTCAGAATTAAGCCATTCCAAAGGTCCGCCCAACAGTTCGTAGCTGTAGCTAACAGAATGAGAGGTCTCCCAGTTTTGTCACAGACAGGTTCATCCTGGATCCCTTCATGTATTTGTACTGGTTACACTCAGACAGGTGCCACCAGTTAACCTGACTGCTCCTCCCACGAGGTTGCAAGTATCCTCAGCAACATTTTCAGAGCACATCTCTATTCTGGACATTTGCAAAGCTATGAGCTGGTTGTCAGTGCATGCATTTTCCCCCTATTACACCATCACTCAGCAGTCCAGGGATGATGCCAAAGTTGGTCGTGCTATTCTGCAGTCAGTGTGTCCAGGAACGCTGATCTTTGCACTTATTCATCTGCTTCGGAGTCTTCTAGAGTGGAATGTACGTGTACAATCACTCAGTGAAGAAACAGCTACTTAACCTTCCGTAACTGTTGTTCCTCAAGATGTGTTGCACATGTCCACTCCACAACCCACCCACCTGCCCCTCGGCATCTCAGTTTCCACAAAGAAGGAACAAAGGGGGTTCAGGGTCCACTGGCTGCTTTATGTTGGTGCTATTGGCACACGGGAACACAAGGCACTTGAGATGTCCTGATGAGTACTCCTGCAGGGTAATTTTCCAGTGACTGGTGTGCACCTCCCTCCCCCCCAGAATGGAGTGACTATGTGCAACACATCTCAAAGAACAAGAGTTAAGGAACGTTAGTAACCATTTTTTTCAGGGTATCAATGCCTCCAGCAGGGGTCAGAGAAGGCCGGACCGATGCCCGTCACAGTACCACATTCTGGTTTCAATTAATCTAGTGTAAATCCAGAGTCACCACTGAAACCAGGGACTCTGGATTTACATCAGTGTAATCAAAATCAGACTCTGGACATACCGTTATGATAAGGGAGTGCTTTGCTTTCACTTTGCACTCAGTTTGCACGGGAATAAAGGGGTTCAAGGTGCAAGTCAACAGTGAATCAGGCCCGTTAGATTCTTTTGCATTAACACATAGAAAAGAGCAGAAGATATAGCTATATTATTTGCTCTATATTTTATAACTATCTCATTATAAATGCATTATAGGTTTTTAAGACACAGCAGGAGCACAAATGTCTAAGTTCTAGGCTGATTTATACCTCCCTTGCAAATGCACAAACTGTCATGGTGATAGCATAGACTGTAAATCCAGGCTCATATTCAGGAATTTATTGGGTAGGGGTCTGCTTTTTTGTAACCATGGACCACCACCCCAGCACAGAAGGCCCCTGCCCTTCTCCTGTCACCATTGACTCTCTAGCTGGCCCTGCCCCTCTCCAGACACACTCATTTTGGCCTCCCTACCGCACCCCCCAACAGCCCTCCATCCCGCCCTCCGCTCGGCCCAAGAACCCGCTCCTCCCCCGTTCAGAATGACCCCTCCCACAAGGCCCCAACATCCTCCCCTCCTTCCTCCTGTGCTGCTGCTGATGGCACAGACTTCAAAGCTGAGCTCCCCCTCTCCCTGGCCACCTACCTTGGAAGAAGGAGATGCCACCGGAAGTGACAGAAGGAAAGGTGGCAATACCATGTCAAACCACCCCTCCTTCTGGGCTGCTGTAAGCAGAAATGCTGCCATCCAAGCTGGACCCCTCACCACAGGCTGTTGCTCTGCAGCCACCCAGCCCAGGAGACAGCCCCATTGCCAGCAGCAGTGCAGAAAAGGTGGCAATTAGATGCCACACCATCCTTCCTTCTGTGCTGCTGCTGGTGATGGTATTGACTTCTGAGCTGGGCATCCCGCCAGCAGCTGCTACTCCCTAGCTGCTCTGCTGGGAAGGCAAGTGCTGCAGGCAGCAGTGACACAGACGCAAGGATGGCAGTAAGCAGATCTTCTGTGCTGCTGCTGGTGGCAAACGGCCTTGTGCACTTGTTGCCCACACTGTCTTGCTGCTCAGCTTAGAAGTTACAGCCACCAGCAACAGAAGCACAGAAGGAAGGGTGGCAAAACCATACTATGCAACCCTTCCTTCTGTGCTGCTGGGCACTGGGGTCTCATTTATGCTGGGCACCTGACCAATTGCCACCACTTCCTGGCCACCTTCCCGGCAGTGCTGCTGCCATCAGTGGCACAGAAGGAAGAGCGGCAATACCATACCATGCCGCCCTTCTTTCTCCACGGCTGCTGGGGGTGGCACTGCCTTTCCAGCTGTCCAGATTCAAAGATACAGCTGCCACCAGGAGTGGTGTAGAAGGAAGGACAACAGCAACACCCTAAAATGCCCTTTGTTATGTGATGCTATTGGTGGCTGTGCTGTCTTCCAAGCTTGGTGCCAGGACAGGGGCTGCAGCTCTGTGGCCTCCCAGTTTGGAATTCAGTGCTGCCATCAGCAGTCAATGCTAGACATAGCAGTTGACCGCCAATGTGCAATTTTAGCTACGCTAGTTCCGTCACTAAAATTGATTTATCCGCTGTCGACTTCCATGTGTCGACAGCAGAAGGTTGACAGGAGCGATTCTCCATCAAACTTCCTTATTCCTTGCCTCTCGCAAGGAGTACAGCGGTTGATGTTATCCCCTGAGAGCATCATTTCATGCATGTACAAAATGAAACCCTTCGGATAGACCTTCAGCAGCTGGTCAGTCTTCCACTGTAGCATGGCTCTAGCTGGAAAGGAGGGAAGCAATACCATACCATGCCAGCCTTCCTTCTCCACTGCTGCTGGTGATGGCATGGAAGTTCCAGCTGCCCGGTTGAAAGGTAGAGCTGCCACTAGCAATGGTGCTGAAGGAAGAGTGGTCTGTGACACCCTTACTTTCGAGCTGCTGCTGGAGGGGCTCTGCCTTCCGAAGTAGGCACCTGGTCAGTGGCACCTGCTCCCTGGCCACCCACCACCAGCAGCAGTGCAGAAGGAAGGCAAGCAATGCCATATCATTCCAACCTTTCGTCAGTTCTGCACTGCTGCTAGTGGTGGCACTGACTTCTGAGTTGGGTGCCCTGCCATCAGCCACTGCCCTGCTGCTGCTCTGATCCAAAGGCAATGCCGCCACCAGCAGCAGTGCAGAAGAAAGGGTGAAAATGCCATACTGTGTCACCCTTCCTGCCATTTCAGTTGTGCATGTGATCAGGAGTCATTGCTCTGTGGTCATCTAGGTCAGACATGCCATCCTTCCTTCTGTGCTGCAGCTGCTGCGGGTGACTTCTGAACTAGGTGTTCTGCCAGTGGCTGCAGCTCTCCAGCCCCTCAGCCTGGCTGATATCAGGGTCTCTCTGTGAAGTCACCACCTCCTCACCACCTTTCCCTAGTAGGTTGAGGTCCTGCAACAGGCCTTTGTGATGTCACTGCTGCACCCACCCTTCCCCTGCAAGGCTGATGTCCTGCCCCTAGCCATTGCCTTTGGGCACTCTGACTGACCAGAGTAAAGCACCCTCCAATACACTACAGACCAACAATTGTTCATAGCTATTATTCAGCAAGTAATTGGGAAGACCTGGCACATTAGACAGAACCAAGAACTGTGCAGAGACAGTAACTGGAGAAAAGCAGCACAATCAATCAATTGCTTGTGACTTATGTGTTTGGTCTTAAGAGAGAACCAAAGGACCTGATCTTCTCTGTCAATAGCCACCTGCTTTGCCAATCAGCATCAAGATGCTGAAAGCTGAGCGGCAGAGGGGTTTCTGCAGAAGTCTGAAAGGATGGTCCAGGTTACCAATGGAGGGGATAAGGCACCAAGAACTATTCCAGTCTTACCTATCTCTGAGGGCCTCCTACAATGATAGCAACATCACCACACCCAACACTTCCTCTGAAACACACACACCCCTTGTTGGTGGAAGGAAGGGAAGAAAGGAAGAGGTGGGGAAAAGAAAGAAGAGAAAGGTGGGGGGGAAGGAGGGAAAGGGAAACCTAAAAGGACAAACTTCCAGTACCCCAGTGAGTCTAGGGGACAAAGTCCTTGGTGGGAAATCAGATCTCCTTACCCTAGTGATTTCTATACCTAGAATTTATCTGGTACCAGGCAGACCAGACTAACCAGGTTCCAAGCCTCTTAGGGGCCCTTACCTTTTGAAAAGGGACTAGAAAATCAGTAGTCGTGAAGGAGGAAACTCTCATGTGGTTCCCCTCATGCTCACACACATTAATGCCAATTCTTGCTGGGTCCCCGAGGAGAGACCATGCGAGGGAACTTCGAAGCTGCAAAGCCATGGGAGTCTTTGAGGTTGCCCCTGCCTTGCGCTTCCCTCCTGTCTGGCTGATGTCAGGGTCTCTCTGTGAGGTCCTACCTTGCCACTACTCTCCCTGCAATGGGCTGAGATCTTGCAACAGGCCTTTGTGAGGTCACTGTCCCACCCACCCCTTCTTTGTAAGGCTGGCGTTCTGCCCCTTGCCAACCTCTTTGGATGTTTCAGTGGGTTCACCTGGGTCATCCCAATTAATGATAGCTGAGTCTGGTCCTGTTCTGCCTTCTTCTGTGACACTAAACAGCCCTTTAATGCCTGACATTTTCTCACTGGGAAGGCACTTAGACTCTTCAATGAAGTCATCTCTCAGCCTTCTTTTATAGAAGTTAAAGAGATTGGTCTCCCTTCAATAGCTCACAAGGAGGCGTTTTTCTTCAGTTGTCAAAACATTGGACCCTCTTCTGCCTCATCTCTAATTTTTCAACATTGTTATAAAATGTGGTCCTTAAAACAGTCTGCAGTGTCCAGTCTCAGGCTCGCTGATGCTGTGTCACTTCCGTGCCCTACTCACTCCTCTGCTCATAAGTCTAATGATGACCTTAGCTGTATTCACCACTGCATCACCCTGAGAGTTCCTCTTGAGCAACTTGCCCAGCATGACACCTGAATCCTTCTCAGAGTCATTGTCTGCCTGGATACAGTTCCCTGTGCCAGAGGTGTGGCTTGCAAGCTTTAGAGCTAGGGTAGAACCTTGCATTTGGCTCTGTGAAAACCTGTTTTGTTCATGTGGGTCCAGCTTCCTAAGGGATACAGCTCACTCTATTTCACTGCCCCAGCCTCAGCCTTATTTACCACTCTGCTCATATTTTCTCACCCACACATGGTACCAGCAGTGTTTTAATATTTTCTACTAGTTCATTGATACCAGTTATTTAAACAATTAGTTCTTGAGAGCCTCTTTAGAAGGGCAACAAGTAAGACTATGGAAACTACCATGCCATCTCCCACCTGGTGACGGCATGGAAAATCTCAGCTTGAATCCCTGCAAACTGACTCCTGCCACTCTCAGAAGAAATTCTCCTAGAATTCCAGTGTGGCTTCTGACTATTCTGAGGAACAGTGGACATGATCTTCACCACCTAGCACCTGCAAAAAAAAAAGTGATGAACAAAACCAAGCCTTATACAAGTTTCATTGACCTAACCAAAGCATTTGACTCAATCCATTGTAGCACCCTGTGGACCATCCTCTCATTACTACAGCATCAAATACCTGCTCTTCTCTGAATCTTGGTCAGTTCCACTGTCTTCTCCTTGAGATCATAGAATCACAGAATCTTGGGGCTGGAAGGGACCTCGGAAGGTCATCGAGTCCAGCTGCCTGCCCAAAACAGGATCAACCCCAACTAAATCATCCCAGCTAGGGCTTTGTCAAGCCAGGACTTAAAAACCTCTAAGGATAGAGATTCCACCACCTCTCTAGGTAATTCATTTCAGTGCTTTACCACCCTCCTAGTGAAATTGTTTTTCCTAATAGCCGACCTACACCTCCCCTTCTGTAACTTCAGACCACGGCTCCTTGATCTGCCATCTGTCACTACTGAGAACAGCCACTCTATCCTCTTTACAGCTCCCCTTCAAGAAGTTGAAGGCTGCTATCAAATTGCCCCTCAGTCTTCTCTTCTGCAAACTAAATGAGCACAAATCCTTCAGCCTCTCCTCATACATCATGTGTTCCAGCCCCTTAATCATTTTGGTTGCCCTCCACTGGATCCACCCCAAAGAATCCACATCCTTTCTATGCTGGGGGCCCAGAACTGGATGCAATATTCCAGATACAGTCTCATTAGTGCCAAATAGAGGGGAATAATAACTTCTCTAAATCTGTGGAAATGTTCCTCTGAATTTACCCCAATATGGCATTAGCCTTCTTGGCTAGAACGGCACATTGCTGATTCATATCCAGCCTCTCATCCACTGTAATCCCCAGGTCCTTTTCTGCTGCACTGCTACTTAGCCAGTTGGTCCCCAGCCTGTAACAATGCTTGGGTTCTTTCCTCTGAAGTGCAGGACTCTGCACCTGTCCCTGTTGAACCTCATCAGATTTCTTTTGGCCCAATCCTCCAATTTATCTAGGTCACTCTGGACCCTATCCCTACCCTCCAACACATCTACCTCTCCCCCTAGCTTAGTGCCACCCAAAACAGGACAGAGTAATCTGGGTGCAGGCGTTCCATGGATTCACATAGTGGCACAATGAGATTTTCTACTATCTCTTTCCTAATAATCCTTTAATGAACCACTAGCCTGTGGGATTGCTGCTGAGATAGAAAGTGATTCAGTCTCAATAGCCCTTGAACTCTTGGCTTCTCTGCTGTGTGACCACCACCAATAGTAGTGATGGTTTATGTGATTTGGGTACTTGCTCCAAAAGCCACTGGACCGAGACCTGCCAGGCTCATTTCACCTGGTCCACCAAACAACCTCGTAATTTTTCACTGGCAATACATGAAGAAAGCTAAAGCCACCAGTGGAGGAGAGATGAAAGTGAAGAAAGACAATCTGGCAGATGTCTAAGATGAGCATGTGACTCAAGAATGAGGCAGACTAGTGAGTCTGGGGAAACCTCCATCTGAAAGCAGGAAAAGCCAGGATTTACTCTGGAGTGACTATTGTGGCATGAAACTCATCATGCCTGTGGGTATATCTGTATATTTGAGTGTGTTTATTTCAGATATGTGCATCACTGGGTCCCCATTTTGCTGCCATTGAAATCGATAGCCATGGTGAAATCAACTTCAGCAAGAGATCAGGCCCCTGGTTTTACTGGAAAATGATCCTCTTTATTAGTGACACATGGCTGACAATAATAGTCATAGCTTCCTGCCAATAACAATTCATTGAAATAGATACGTGGTAGATTCTGAACTGGGGAGGAAGGAAGGCATAGCACACGTGCTCAGCATTAAGCTGCAAATCAAGGTGCAAAAAATGTTAAATAAAAGCTGTTCTCAATTTCCTTTTACTGCTGCTCCAATATGAACCATAGGGATAGAAGGAGAAACTGGATTGCAATGGCCTGATGGCTTTGCCAGGGACGGTTTTTGGTTTTTGTTTTGCTTTTTTTGTTCCTGTAACCATTTTGCAGTTGAATGTTCTGCTGTTGGAGGTAGTTGGCACAGACACAAAAGGTTTTGGTCCAAAAGCCCCACAGGACTTTCCTTTTGAAAGTCCTCATTGGCAGAGTTACAGAAATCTTTACGCTGCTCTGTTTACCCACCCGCCTTTGATGTTGCGTCTACTAAGTTTCTTACCTCGAAAGGGGTAGATTTACTGTTTTAACATCCGGACAGAAGCTCAAGTTGATTGTAAGCCTCAGGAAGAAGTTAAACACATGATAACGATTATGATTGTTACACACTCCCATCACTGTGTAGGAATAACAAGACCTTTCTCCAAGGTGCCACAGGACTGCTTGTTCTTTGTGAAGACCTTCCGGAGTAAGAATAATATTAAAAGACCAAGAAACAATTCTGAAAGAAGATAAACCCACAGTCTTCAGGTGGATCTGACTGGAAAAGTGCCAATCATTTTTCACAAGAAATGGTGGTGGGGGCAAGGGATATTTGTTTCCCATGACAAAAATAAACAAAAAAAAATTGCCAGTTTTTTTTTTTGGGGGGGGGGTGGAGGTGGGGAAGTAGCAGAAAGTGATTTTTAATTTTTCACTGGAAAAATCAGAAAATGTCAACAACAAAGAGGTGAGGTGAAAATGTTTTTTCCATCATAAAGTAATTCTTTGTCCAAAGTCCTGATGAAAAGCCAGCCATCTGGGCTTCTGTCAGTCTCCATCACTTGGCGGTTTAGGAGATGATTCCCCTGGAAGACCGCATCTCAGCTAGCTGCAGGATTTCTTATACCCCACCCTCTGAAGCAGCTTGGCTTGGCTGCTGTGAGAGGCAGGATAGTGGACTAGATAGGTGCTGCCAGACTAGATCAGAGTCATGTTCTGTCACCTGAGCTCATGTTACGTGTCGTGGACAGCATGAAAATCCAGGGCTCCCACAATAGTAAAGGTCCAGGGAATGTGTGTGGCGGGGGGGGCGGGGAAGCTCACATGGCATCAGCCAGGGAGCAGAGATGGAGCTGTGGGCAGGGGGATTGATGGCTTCTGTGGGCCCCCAGGGAAGTGTGGGGGCTTCCTGCCCCCATTAGGGGCAAGACGTTAAGTGGAAGAGACAGGACCGGTGGCATCCAGCCTGAAGTGTGGCGCTGTCTCCCCATCATCACCAGCCCTCAGAGCTGCGTGGAGCATGCAGAGTGGTGCTCTGGCAGCAATTTAAAGGGCCTGGGCCTCTGGCAGTAGCAGCAGCTGGGAGCCCTGGGGCCTTTGAATCACTGGCCCCTGGAGCAATCGCCTCTTTTGGCCCCCCACATCAGCAGGCCTGGCTATGGGGCAGTGCAGTGTCTCCCAGCAAGGAAGAGGAGGGAGAATTATGCCTCTGTTTTAGCAGCTAAAAGCTGTGTCCCCCTATCCCCCTACATTAAATCCTGGGTCCTATTCCACCAACTTCACTGGCATGGAGCCATCTCTAGCTGCTCCCATAATAAGTCTGCTCAGAATAGAGACATTCTGAGCTCGAATAAGGCTTGCAGGGCTGTGGCCACTTGAACAAATGCACCAAGTGTCAACAAGCAGGGAAGATGTGCTGGTGAATCTGTCCCTGTGTTATTTATCATTTCCTCCCCTTCATCCGCCTTTATCTGTCCAGACTGGGGAACAGGGATGAACAGGAGCTGTTCTAAACGTCGCAGCTCTGGCACACTGGCCTAGAGGACCCAGCCTGGCGGGTGAGAGGGGGGCATAAATGACCACCTGGCTCTTTGCCTTTTGTGGTGTTACACGGATAGACCTGAATCTGGGCGTTCGTTAGCTAGGATGAGATTGTGGCTCAACCAGACTGTGCTGAGCCGGAGAGGAAGCCCCTCCCACATCTCTTTGCTCAGCTGATGGGATGGCGGCTCTGGGGGAAGCACAGTCTCCAGGAGTGAGTGGGTGGGGCATGGGCGGAGCTGAGGCTCCATTCCCCTCTCTCTGGCCCTGTGTGAAAGGCCCATTTCCAGGGCTGCAGCGACTGACTCTCCCACTCATCCCCCATAGACAAAAGGGGAGGAAGGAGGGATTGTGACGCTCCCAGTGGCTCCTCCTGGTAGCTGAGGAGATTCAGCAGTTATGCCCTGCCCCTTACTCAGGCCTAGGCCTAAAGCTGGGGCGGGCAAAATACTGCCCATAGGCCAGACCCAGCCTGTCAAAAGCCAGATTGGTGCACCACCATCTCATGGCCAGCGGGAACCTCAGAAAGGCTCCCTGCCTGCTGCACACCCCCTCACTGCTCAAAGCAGCCAGCTGTAGGGGGCATGTGCATCTCTGCACACTGCACGCCAGCAGGGGGCGGGGCTTTGCATGCTGTCCCCACCCCCAGTACAAACTCACAGCTCCGAATGGCTGGTTTGAAGCCCATGGGAGCTGCCTGGGCCCTGGTTGCAGCACAGGGAGCAATTGGAGACCCCCACACAAGGGTGTGCAGTACACAGAAACACACTTGGACCCCACAGCCCACTACTTAGAGTGGCGTATGGGGGTGGGGCAGGCAGGGAGGTTGTCTGAGGCACCTGCTGTGCTGCTGGCTGGGAGCTGCCTGAAGTCAGCCCCTCTGGCCAAACCCTGGCCATGGTGCTCCAGCCTGTCCTCCCAACTCTCTGTCCCCGCATCCCTTTTCCAGGTCAGAATCCTCTCTGGCACCCAGATCCCCTCCTGGGCTCTGCACTCCAATCCCTACCACGATCCCCCTTCTGCACCCAACGTCCATCCCAGACCCCATGTCTCCTCCATTAACATCAGGGAAGAACCTGGCCCTGCGCCACTTACCAAATTCTTGGAGTGGAACCCCATCAAAAAGACACCATGAAGGACGTAGATTCTAAGATGGCTGGAGCAGGTGCCTGGTCTTCTTGACTGCCCACTCTTTGGACTGTACAATAGGTATTTACAGCAGACACACTGCCAGGATCATTGTCTTCAGGCTTGTCCTTCCTCATCGCACCTTCCTGCTCCGGGGCTTCTCTCCTCTTGGTGAGTAGAGGTTCCATGCTGGCATCACCACCATCGTCGGGAGCGCTGAACAGAACCGAGTGGGGAGAAGAGTTCTCTGCTCTCAGCTGAGAGGACAGCCTTGATTCATCTGGTCTGAAATTCTTTAGACAAAAATATTTGCTGCTTCACCTCTTATTTAATAATCTTCATCTGGAGAAAGTTAAAGAAAGCTGGGCCGGCTCCTGAACACAAGAATGGGTTTAGCAGCTTAGCAGCAGGTCAACGTGAATTTCTCCATCACGAATATACGTTCCACACACGTTGGTCATTTACTTACCATAATTTGAATGCTGGCTGGAATGGGCTGCGGAGTTTGTTTCTGACACTGAGAATAGTTGACAGATTGGTATTTGAACATATCCATGAGAAGGTTTTTTTTTCTTGAATGGAATGAGAGAAACTCCCTTCTGCCTGAACCGACAAAGAAAAGGAATTTGGTATGTAGTAGTTTTGGGGTTGATGATCATCATTTCTGATGTGCTGGGATGGTGGCTTACACAGGGGAGTCCAGCCTGGCTGGTCAATGGGCATCACAGACATAGTAAATAAGAATATATAGCTGGCTGATAAACTTCCCATAAACTGATGAACAATTGGCTTAGTCAAATTATGTGCCCAACCTCACCGGCACAGAGCTTGTAACCGTAACGGCACAAACCATGTGCCACTGCCTGTCATACTGGCCAATATCTCTTCATTTACTTTTACTCCCCAATGCGTGTGCAGCTATCTGGTGTCTCTCGTCAGAGGCAGCTGGTGTTGGGATTCTAGGAGGTACACCAGCTCCTCCTCCACCCGCTCTGTACCCCTCCTTTTCCCTGCCCCTTCCCCTTCCAGTGGGGGTAGTCCCCCCTTCCCCTGGAGCGGTGTGGCCTAGGAGTAGCGCTTTCAGCCGTGCCTCTGGGGAGAAGTGGCGGGACTGCCGCCTTACTCATTGGAAGCAGTGCAATGCTCATAGTGAAGCAGGGGCATGATGTGGGGGTGCCTATGGTGTAACAGGTGAACTGGACAGGGCCAGTACAAGAAGCAGTATGTGATCAGAATCAGGCTGATATAGTGAAGAGGGCTCAGGAAACCTTGGCTGTAATTACAACTCAGCCACACTCAGGTGTGTGACTTTCACCTCCCTTTGCCTGAAGTTTTGTCACCTGTACAAGGCAGGGCCATACCTGGAGGGCCTGGGACAGGGGGAATCCCCCCAGTGCCCCAGGTGTGAGGCCAGGTCAACCCCCCTCATTCCAGGTCTTTCCCCTTACCAGCCTCTTCCCACCCTGACTCTATCCTTCCCCAAGCCCTGTCCCTGCTCCACTCCAGTCTGCCTCATCCTGCCTCTGGTCCTCCACCATTACACTCCTTGCCCAAAGCTCCCTTCCCCAAAAGGCATGAACTGGTGGCTTGTGGGGGGCCTGGCACCCAACGGCAGCAGGTGTTGGGTCCCCCCACAGTCACGATGGAGGCAGGAGCTATGGGAAGTGGAGTGATGCAGCAGATGGCTACACTCCACTGCCATCAAACAGCCACATTGCTCCACCTCACCACGGTAATGGGAAGCGGCACATCCCTGCCGCAGCCCACTCCCCTGAGCCCAGAGAGTGCAGTGGGCTGCACTGGGACTAAGGTGGGAGACCAGAGCATTCTGCTTTCCACTGCTGTGGTGAGTGTGGAAGGCCTGAACACTGCTGCCATGGGGCACAGGGTGGCCCCAAGTAATCCCCCTGGCCACCCTGGGCCCTGCAATTAATATGGGGGGTTGTCCAGTTGATAGGATGATTGAGGTAGCTGCCATGGGGCCCCTCACACCACAGGGCCTGGGGAGGCCACCTCAAGCCATTCTATGGATGGGACAGAGTGAGGAAATGAGGAGGATGCTACTTTCAAGACCTCTTATGTGAACATCTACCGGGGGTCTGGCTGATGAAATAACCTACCACAAAAAATACAGGGGCACGTGTTCTGGTGTCAGAGAAAAAATGGATGAAGAATAGATTTTTGGCATCAAAAGCAAGGACTCTAATGGAAAGAAACTAGCACATCTTACCAAAGGGATTCATACTGGGGAGCTTCTCCAGGTTTGAAAGCCAGAGGGATCAACTTATTCTTTATTTATTCATTGTAGAAGGTTTAACTCTTCCTTTAAATGGTATTTGGAAAAGAAAAGGTTTAGCAAATTGCTCAATGGATTGTGAATGACTTTGTGCTAGGAGATCTCTGCCTTACTCTTCTCCTCTGGGTCTCTGCTGGCCAGGTCTGGAATGCACTGTTTGTTTTTCCTGCACAATAGATAGAATAATGTTTATGAGAATTGGGTGTTGTTCAATCCTGAGGATCTGAGCACCTGCCCTGTTAGGTAAAGTGGAAGGATTGCACGTGGATAATGCAAGGAATGTACCTGTTAGTCAGTGATTTATACAAGGAACATGGAAGGATCAAGCCTAGATGTGGATGTGCTTACATGTTCCAGGAGCGATCCTTGTATTATGCATCAGGCTAGAATGGCCCTTATATTTTTACCAGAATGGGAATAGCTCCTGTTGACTCTCGTGGGAGATGCATGTGCCAAGTATTGATTAGGATTTGGCCCAAAGTCTATTTGCGGCTTTAGCTTCAGGTAAAATCATTCTTCATCCTTGGACCTCTGAGCATCCTGTTAAAATGTGCTCCTTTCTAGTCACTTAGTGGATCTCATTCTCAATGTCTTGCACCTTGTGCAGTTTTTGACGTCCGAGCAAAGTGAATGCCTAGTGGGTGTGAAATTCTAATTGGATGGTTGTTCTGCCTCTTACCTCTTAGACAACCCTGGCTCACTTCATTCACCATGTGACTGGTAATGTTATACAGCCATGTTGCACTAGGGAAGGGAAATGCACAAAGAACAGGGCAGCGGAGAGTGAGACCCAATATCCTTGTGTCCACTAATTATACCCTGTGAGTCTGATCTGCCTCTGATTTCAACCAGGGCAGATCAGGAGCTACAGAAGTGTGAAAGTGGTCTGAATGAAAGGAGAGCCACACTCTGTATCTTCACAATCATCCCAAAATAGCTTGTTATGCTGTGGCTGAAGTGGTACAGGCGTGATCAGCCCTGGAAGTGGTCCAGCATGTGCAGGCACAGGCTATTGAAGTAACTTGCAGTTCTATTGGCCTTTTAAAATAAAATATAACAATTACTCATCACCTCCTCCTTCTGATTCCTGTTCGTGACACGTTGACGTGACACAAACAGTGAACTAAATTCAGCCCTGAGGTAAGTAGGCATAAGTCATTGATTGCAGAGGTGTTGCACTCTTTGTTCCCAGGGGTGAATTTTAGTTCACTAATTTTATCTCATCTAGTATCAATTTAGGTAGGTCCATTAACATCAATGGAGTTATACCAGTATAAATCAGTAGAGGACTTGATCCAGTGTCCATCAACTCACAGCAGTTACAAGCTATCAGACCTTCTAGTCAGTCTCCCTTGCTGATGCATGGTTGTACCCTGCTGTATATGTTCTGTTGCTTTGTCCAGCCCAGTTTTAAATGTCTCAAGTGATGTAGTTTCCCCACTTCTCTGCATAGGGCACTCTTCTCAGCTTCCCTTGTCCATGTCTCTTTCTCAGATAGATAAACTCTGGTTCATGCAGCAACTGGAGTACCAACTGAGTTCTCCACATGTGCAAAGACACTTAGTCTTAGCTTCCCCATTTATAAGTCAAGGTTGCTTCACTGGCCTGGATTTGAATGAGGGAGATACAATTCAGCATTCGGCTATTCATTGTTGAGGCACCGTTTCTGAGGAACAGTGTTAAAAGCAGCAGCAGGTGGTGAAATTTCTCCAGACCTTCAGCTGTAGAAAGAGAAATCACAAACCCAGCCAGGAAGCCAGCTATATTTATGGGAGGAAATGAGCGTTTCTCCTTAAGATGGTAGGACGCCTCCAACACAAATACTGTGGGTGCGAAGCCAGGCAAGAGGGAGTGTGAGGTAACATCTGTGAACAAGGGCAGGTGTCAGAACTTGGCAATTGACAAATGATGTGCTGATTGGCCTGTTACCCCATGTTTATGCAAGATGCTAGGAAATAACTCTGGTGCTGTGATGGTCTCTGAGGAAATGTTATTCCAGGACAGCCATACAGTGAACTAAGGGAGAAGTGTTCTGCCACCACTGTTGTTGAAACTTTCATCAGTTGGGGTATAAAAAAATCCATACCTCTGAATAACAAAAGTTTGAGTGACTAAAAGCACCAGTGTAGACAGCACTCTGTCCGTGGGAGATGCTCTCCCAGCGAAGAAGCTATGGCTCCTCATTGGGTTTTGTTTTGTCATCAGGAAGCCCTCTCCTGGCAACAAAGAGCAGCTACGCAGCATACCTTCCCATGGGGTGGCTGCAGCAGCACAGACGTGCTGTTGTAAGATGTGCAGTGCAGACATAGCCTTAGACAGGCAGCCAAATTTTGGATGCTCCTCCAGCCCCTATAGGGTATATGCTCAAGCAGCTTGGACTGTTCTCTGTTCTAAGGCTGTGTCTACCAGAAGGTCATCCTAGAGTAAGCTAAGGTGTCAATGTGAAGCATTGTAATTAGGCTGGTCTCCCTCTCTGGATCGTCCCCTTGCTGTGGTGTGTGGGCTTGTGGGTTCTGCTGAACCCAAGAGGGATGCCAGAGGCAGCAAGGTCAAGGGAAAAGGTCCAGACAAAGAATGATCCTACAAGTCCTCAACGGCAGAACAGGCAGAGGATAGCGCCACAATGGCTGTGAAGGCGGATGAAGGCTGCAGCAGAAAGGAAACTCCCAGCCATCATGAATCCCATGCATTAGACGTGAGCCTTTTGTCCATCAAGAACCGTGTGGTGGCTGCAGTGCAACTGTCCCACCACATTAAAAGAAGTCACGTATAGCATCTTCCGCTGAGTACTACTCTCCTAAACTTAAGTGAATGGTGACGGGAGCAGGATTGTCAAATCTGGAAGCTTTAAGTCAGAGACAGACGAGAAGAGGTGAAGAAGAAAAAAGTGGCAAAAACTGCCCTGTGCCCCCTCCAACAGCTACCAACACCTGTCCCGTCTGTGATAAGATCTTCAGCTCCAGAACTGGGCTGATCAGCCACCAACTGACTCACAAATAGGAGGGTTACAGGAAGATGTTCTACTTGCGTTATCAAGTGACCGCCAAGAAGTTATACTGGTGTAACTCCCCACTCTCATTCTAGCAAAAGGCAGCTTTCCCCGGTTAGCTTATGTAACTCAGGAAGAAGTTGGATTATCACAGTAAACATGGAAAACTTTCCTGTGTTGACAAGTCTTTATTCTCACAAACTAAGCAAATTTGGGCCAGGTAAGTATTTGGATGAGAAACTTCCCCGAGAACACCTGAGTGGTGGCAGGAATGGGTCCATACCACTGTTCCCTGTAAGCTGAGCGCTTGGGTGGCTGCTCAGGAGGGAGTCTAGTGCCAGACAGCTGACCCATGGCACCCTGCAGTAGGCAACAGCTGTTTCTGTTGGTGGTGCACATTCATACATGCCTTGGTGCACATAAAATTTATTCTGCCCATGGAGGGAAAATATTAGAGGAGCACTGGTCCATACCTAGGACAAGCCAGTCTGAATCAGTACTCCACCAAAGTCTTTGCTGGTGCTGGGGACCATTGTGCTGGGGGGAGTGACATCTCAAATGTGATGTCAAGCTCAGGTTTTAACCACTGCAGGGTTGTGAATCCCAGTACACCCAGGTGAGTTCCAGCAACCTTCTGTGAGCTGCAACATATTGCCCCTGCTAATGGAGCAGGACAAAATATTCTTCAATGACCATCTTAAACTGTTCCAGGCGGCATTGCTGGAAAGCCAGCTGCCACCTCCCAGTTCCAGATGTAGGCCACGCTTCAATGACGCGCAAAGTGATTCCAGTATGGAATATATAGTTTGTGTCTCAGGATGTTAAATTTGTGCACAGCAACTCATGGGGTGGAAGGCGCTGCATAAAGGTAGGTGATGATTAGGATGTATCTAGTCTCCTGCTGTGGTGCAGCAACCCTCAGCCTTGCTGTGCCTACCAATCACCCCAGCCCCTCTAATACCACAATGCTTCACGGCACCGCTTTGCTCTTTCTTTGGTGTAAAGTTTAAAATGAGACAATGTTCAGGTTCCCCTTCCCCCACCTCAGCTTTGCTATCACCACTTGCCACGCTGCCTTCTGCATTTTTCTGATCTGAGTGAATTTCCGTACCACTCGTTAATGGCGTTTGGCCTAGAGCGAGGCAGGGGATTCCCAGCAATACCACCTGTAAGAGTCCGTTACTCATCTCCGGAACTTTCCTGGCACCTTTGCATGCACTTTGTTTCCAGTTGAGAGGCTTAGCTCAGTTTTGGGCCATGCTTTTAATGGGCACCTGGAGTAGCCCGGGATTACCTGACTTTGGTAATCTCAGAGGAATGTGCGAGGGTATGAAGAAGGCATTAGGACCCACCCAGAACAAGATGGCACCTCTGAAATCCAAATCTGGTGAAGTCATCGCTGCCAAAGCCAAACAGATGGAGCACTGGGTTGAGCACTACTCCGAGCTGTACTCACGCGAGAACGTTGTGGTTCACGCAGCCCTCGATGCTGTCGAGCTCCTACCAGTAATGGACGAATTGGATCAAGAACCGACTATGGATGAACTGAAGAGAGCCATCGACAGCATTGCAGAAGGAAAGGCCCCTGGCCAGGATGGTATACCACCAGAGGTAATCAAGTGTGCCGCAGACACACTCCTCGAACCCTTACATGAGCTACTGTGCCTGTGCTGGAAAGAGGGTGAGGTTCCACAGGATATGCGCGACGCTAACATTGTAACGTTGTATAAGAACAAAGGAGACAGAAGCGACTGCAACAACTACCGTGGAATCTCCCTCCTAAGCGTCACTGGTAAACTGTTCGCTCATGTCATCCTTGGCAGACTCCAGAAGATTGCTGAGAGGGTATACCCTGAATCGCAGTGCGGATTCCGCGCAGAGAGGTCTACCGTTGACATGGTCTTCTCTCTAAGACAGCTGCAGGAGAAGTGCAGGGAGCAGAGGAAGCCGCTCTACATAGCCTTCATTGACCTGACCAAGGCTTTTGACTTGGTCAGCAGGGATGGTCTGTTCAAACTGCTCCACAAGATAGGCTGTCCTCTATGGTTACTCAAGATGATCCAGTCGTTCCACGAAGACATGAGAGGAACCATCCAATATGACGGCACATTATCGGATGCTTTCAGAATCAGGAGTGGCGTCAAACAAGGATGTGTGCTTGCTCCGACATTGTTCGGGATCTTCTTCACACTCCTCCTGAAGCATGCCTTTGGATCTTCAACAGAGGGCATCTTGCTGCACACAAGATCTGATGGGAAACTGTTTAACCTTGCAACGCTGAAAGCTAAGTCTAAGGTACAGGAAGTCCTCATCAGAGACATGCTGTTCGCAGATGATGCTGCTGTAGTGTCTCACACAGAAGACGAGCTTCAAAAACTCCTGGATCAGTTCTCCAAAGCATGCAAGGACTTTGGGCTTACCATCAGCCTAAGGAAGACAAACGTACTTGGTCAGGATGTTGCTGAATCCCCATCAATCAGCATTGACAACTATATGTTAGAGGTCGTCCACGAGTTCGTTTACCTCGGGTCCACCATCACTGACACCCTGTCGTTGGACACTGACCTAAATAGGAGGATCGGAAAAGCGGCCACAACTCTGTCCAGACTCAGCAAGAGAGTGTGCAATAACAACAAGCTGTACACTCACACCAAAATGCAAGTCTACAGAGCCTGCATCCTCAGCACCCTCCTTTATGGCAGCGAGACTTGGACCCTGTATGCCCACCAGGAAAAGAGGCTGAACGTCTTCCACTTGCGCTGCCTCGGGCGCATCCTTGGAATATCATGGAAGGACAGAGTGACCAACACCGCCGTCCTCGAGCAAGCTGGAATCCCAACCATGAACACCCTCCTCAGGCAGCGTCAGCTCCGCTGGCTTGGCCACTTCCACAGGATGAATGATGGAAGGATTCCAAAAGACATCCTGTATGGTGAGCTAGCCTCTGGCAAAAGACCTCCCGGACGCCCCCACTTGTGCTACAAAGATGTCTGCAAGAGAGACCTCAGAGAGGTAGACATTGAGCTGGACAACTGGGAAGATCTAGCAGACAACCACAGCAGATGGAGGCAGGGGTTACACAAGGGCCTTCAGAAGGGCGAGATGAGGATCAGACAGCTCGCAGAGGAGAAGCGAGCGCACAGAAAACACACTAAGGACTTGCCAGACACCCACCACATCTGCAAGAGATGCAGCAAGGACTGTCACTCTCGTGTGGGTCTTCATAGTCACAATAGACGCTGTAAATGAAGTCCTCAATTGAGACTATAAAGGGCGCGATCCATTGTCTATGCAGACTGAAGGAAGGAGTAGCCCGGGGTTAATCTCTGTGGTGCGCATGTTTTAGCAATCTCGTTTGGTGCTCACAGCACCCAGAGCCATGCAGGCTGGAATTTACAAGCAGTAGACATGTTGCTGCTCCCTCCAAAGCAAGCCCTACTGTACTTCATCTGGTTGCAACTTTATTAGGCCTTTCGTAACCATCAGCTTATGATTTCCAGTGTTCCCTACTGGGAAGCACAGTCTAACAGAAATGTAACTGATTTTTTTTCTTTTTGTGGGGAAAGCAAGCTGGTGTTTGCAAAGGTGTGCTTTAAAGTCCATGACTGGTGTGGTCTGTGGGCCAGATAGTCAGTGAGTGTAATTCACAGTAGCTCTGATGACATAACTGAAGCTGTGCTGTTTTACACCAGCTGAGGAGCTGCCCTGATGACTGTGGTGAGGCTGCTCACCTGAGGGAAGTTATACATGCATTTCAGTGCAGAACTGGGGCCTATGATGGGACTTGGGTATAGTGTTTCCTCTAATTTTTTCCGTCTGGGCAGAATGAATTTTATAATATGCACCAAGGCACGTATGGATGTGCACCATCTAACCAAGTACTTTGCTGAATGAGGACTTAAATGGGTTGATTGTGCTTTTCTTTGCTGAATACAAAGGCCTGTTCCTTCTCTCACCGAAGTCAGTAGGAGTTTTGCCATTGATTCCCCTGAGAGCAGACGTTGGCTCTCAGTTCTTGGAGCTATATGCAGCGTAGCTGGATTGTACAGAGACCAGGTCCACACTAGACATTGAAGTCAATTGTAGATATGCAATTCCAGCTACAGTAATTGCATAGCTAGAATCAACTTATCTGCAATCAACTTACCTGGTTGTCTTCACAGAGGGAGGTCCATGGGAGAAACTCTCCTGTTGACCTCCCTTTCTCCTCAGGTTATTGAGGAGTACAGGGTAGACTGCTGACCCCAGGTAGTTTGATTTCATGTGTTCCTAAACGGCATGCAAAATCGAACCCTGAAAGGTCTTCGGTGGAGTGGAAACATGCCCTTATTGTTCCCTCTAAGCTGAGCGCTTAAACAACCACCCAGGAGAGATTCAGGTGCCACAACCGACAGCCGGCAGCATGTGTTTCTGCTGGTGGTGCACATCCACATACACCTCAGTGCACATAACAGAATTTATTCCACACACAGATGGCAAAATTAGGGGACCATTGCCTATACTGCATACATCAGAATTAAATAATAGTGTTACAAACAACCCTTTCCATCGACACAGGACGTGTCTGTTCCAGCGCTGCAGTGACAGGGCTGCCACGCTAGCCACAGAAGTCTAGACATGGCCTCTGTTTGAGTCTGATATTACAAGTAGATGTGAGGTCCTATGGGACATAGGAGGGGAGGATTCCTAGCTTTCCTCATTGCTGTAGTCTATTTCTAGCTGTGAGATACGGGCTAGACACATCAGTTCAAAGCTAATATGAGTGAAGGGCATCAGGGTGGCTTAAAATTAGAATGGGAATAAATGCTTATCTCTAGATAGACCATATCAGAGAAGTGGGCAGCCTTATCCACCCCACTAATCCCCTCTTCTAAAGGATGTCGGACACCAGCAGCCCTACAACAATCCACTGTGTTGAAAAGCTGTCAAAAATACCACAAGCCCCTGGAGGCTGAATTTTCCCACTGTCCAGCAGGTAATTGTTGCAAGCTCTACTCAGGCTGTTTTGGAGAAAGCACAGTTCAGACCCATGCCTCCGTTCTGTGGCGTGTAGAGATTATTTCTCCAGCAACCACCTTACAGAGCTCATTATTGCAGGGGGAGGGGTTTCAAACTAGAACAGCGCTCATGGTGGGGGTAAATCCAGCCGTATCCTATTCTGAATGGTTTACTTCAAATCCAAGGCTGAGACTCTCTGATGCTTTGCCAGCCACAGGGTGAAGTGCTTTCTGCAAGAGGGAACCGCAGGGAGGGATAAATATAAGAGGATGGGGGAGAAGTAGGCCAGAGATCCTGAAGCAAAGCCTATGACGAATACAGATTCCTGCTATGGAAGAACTAAATTCAAAAGTTGTGACCGGCTCCATCTCTCCAATGAGCCCAGCTGAAATTCTGAGCATTCCAATATGGATCTCAGCTTATTTATGTGACTGTTGCTTATCTGCACAGTAGTGTCCAGGAAGTGAATTTCTTGTGTGGAGTGGTCCAGGCTAAGGTTGATGGTGGGGTGGAAACTGTTGAAATCACGGTGGAACTCTTCAAGAGCTACTGTGCAGATAAGAGACAGTCACATAAATACCACCCTATACCGAAAACCCACAGACTGCCCTGCTTATTTACACGCCTACAGCTTCCATCCAGGGCATACTACATGATCCATTGTTTAGTAGTAGTAGTAGTAGTAGTAGTAGGCATCCTTCAGTCTGCATAGACTATGGATCGCGCCCTTTAAAGTTTCAATTGAGGGCTTCATTTACAGCGTCTACCGTGACTATGAAGACCCACACGAGAGTGACAGTCCTTGCTGCATCTCTTGCAGATGTGGTGGGTGTCTGGCAAGTCCTTATTGTGCTTTCTGTGTGCTCGCTTCTCCTCTGCTAGCTGTCTGATCCTCATCTCGCCCTTCTGAAGGCCCTTGTGTAACCTCTGCCTCCACCTGCTGCGATCGTCTGCTAGTTCTTCCCAGTTGTCCAGCTCGACGTCTACCTCTCTGAGGTCTCTCTTGCAGACATCTCTGTAACGCAACTGGGGGCAGCCGGGAGGTCTTTTGCCAGAGGCTAGCTCACCATACAGGATGTCTTTTGGAATCCTTCCATCGTTCATCCTGTGGACGTGGCCAAGCCAGCGGAGTCGACGCTGCCTGAGGAGGGTGTTCATGGTTGGGATTCCAGCTTGCCCGAGGACGGCGGTGTTGGTCACTCTGTCCTTCCATGATATTCCAAGGATGCGCCCGAGGCAGCGCAAGTGGAAGACGTTCAGCCTCTTTTCCTGGCGGGCATACAGGGTCCAAGTCTCACTGCCATAAAGGAGGGTGCTGAAGATGCAGGCTCTGTAGACTTGCATTTTGGTGCGAGTGTACAGCTTGTTGTTATTGCACACTCTCTTGCTGAGTCTGGACAGAGTTGTGGCCGCTTTTCCGATCCTCCTATTTAGGTCAGTGTCCAACGACAGGGTGTCAGTGATGGTGGACCCGAGGTAAACGAACTCGTGGACGACCTCTAACATATAGTTGTCAATGCTGATTGATGGGGATTCAGCAACATCCTGACCGACTACATTCGTCTTCTTTAGGCTGATGGTAAGCCCAAAGTCCTTGCACGCTTTGGAGAACTGATCCAGAAGTTTTTGAAGCTGGTCTTCTGTATGAGACACTACAGCAGCATCATCTGCGAACAGCATGTCTCTGATGAGGACTTCTCGCACCTTAGACTTAGCTTTCAGCGTTGCAAGGTTAAACAGTTTCCCATCAGATCTTGTGTGCAGCAAGATGCCCTCTGTTGAAGATCCAAAGGCATGCTTCAGGAGGAGTGCGAAGAAGATCCCAAACAATGTCGGAGCAAGCACGCATCCTTGTTTGACGCCGCTCCTGATTCTGAAAGCATCCGATAATGCGCCATCATATTGGATGGTTCCTCTCATGTCTTCATGGAATGACTGGATCATCTTGAGTAACCGTGGAGGACAGCCTATCTTGTGGAGCAGTTTCAACAGACCATCCCTGCTGACCAAGTCAAAAGCCTTGGTCAAGTCGATGAAGGCTATGTAGAGTGGCTTTCTCTGCTCCCTGCACTTCTCCTGCAGCTGTCTTAGAGAGAAGACCATGTCAATGGTAGACCTCTCTGCGCGGAAACCGCACTGTGATTTGGGCTACACCCTCTCAGCAATCTTCTGGAGTCTGCCAAGGATGACGCGAGCAAACAGTTTGCCAGTGACGCTTAGGAGGGAGATTCCACGGTAGTTGTTGCAGTCGCTTCTGTCTCCTTTGTTCTTATACAACGTTACAATGTTAGCGTCGCGCATATCCTGTGGAACCTCACCCTCTTTCCAGCACAGGTACAGTAGCTCATGCAGGGGTTCCAGGAATGTGTCCTCAGCACATTTGATTACCTCTGGTGGTAAACCATCCTGACCAGGCGCCTTTCCTGCTGCAATGCTGTCGATGGCTCTCTTCAGTTCATCCACAGTCGGTTCTTGATCCAGTTCGTCCATTACTGGTAGGAGCTTGACGGCATCGAGGGCTGCGTCAACTACAACGTTCTCGCGTGAGTTCAGCTTGGCGTAGTGCTCAACCCAGTGCTCCATCTGTTTGGCTTTGTCAGCGATGACTTCACCAGATTTGGATTTCAGAGGTGCCATCTTGTTCTGGGTGGGTCCTAATACCTTCTTCATATCCTCGTACATTTCTCTGAGGTTACCAAAGTCGGCACAGGTCTGAATGCTGCTGCATAGCTGGAGCCAGTGGTTGTTGGCACAGCGCCTGGCTGTCTGCTGTACTGTTCTTCTGGCCTCTCTAAGTGCTTGCTGGGTACTCTGGCTCGGTGAGCGTTTGTACTCCAGGAGTGCAGCGCGCTTCTTTTCAATGACTGGAATCATCTCATCAGAGTTAGCTTCGAACCAGTCGTTCGTGTTTCTAGCTCTTCTTCCAAACACCGACAAGGCTGTCTTGTAAACTGTATCCCTCAGATGTTGCCATTTGTATGTCGCATCGACGCCCCCAGGGCTGCTGTGCAGATTTTCCTGGAGGGTCTCTCTGAACTTTTCAGCTTTCTCCGAGTTTGTCATCTTTCTGGCGTCAATGTGGGGCCTTCCAGCAGGTTTAGAGCGGTACAGCTTCTTGGGTCTCAGCTTGAGCTTGGAGCAAACTAACAAGTGATCTGTATCACAGTCAGCACTATGATAGCTGGTACAACTGTATTTGCTCTGATCCATCAGACAGAGGCAAACATCTACAAGACCTTTACCCAGCTCTCCTCAAACTACAATACCTACCTAAGGAAGCGAGGAAACAGATTGATAGAGCCAGACGGGTACCCAGAAGCCACCTGCTACAAGACAGGCCTCACAAGGAAAACAAGAGAACACCACTGACCATCACATACAGCCACCATGTAAGGCCTCTCCAGCACATCATCAGTGATCTGCAACCCATCCTGAACAATGATCTTTCACTCTCACAGACCTTGGGAGGCAGGTCTCCCTTCACCTACAGACAGCCTGCCAACCTTAAACAAATCCTCAGCTGCCACTACACATCACAAACCAGTGACTCTAGGCCTGGAACAAGCCCCTGCAACAATCCTCGCTGCCAATTCTGCTCACATATCTACACCAGTGACATCATCACAGGACCTAATGTCAACTATACCGTCAGAGGCTCCTTTACCTGCACATCTCTAATATAATATGTGCCATCATGCGCCAGCAATGCCCCACTGCAATTTACATTGGCCAGACTGGACAGTCTCTCTGTAAAAGAATAAATGGACATAAATCAGACATCAGGAACGGTAATGTACAGAAGCCTGTGGGGAACACTTCAATCTCCCTGGACACTCAGTGTCAGATTTAAGGGTGACAGTCCTGAAACAAAAAATTTTAAAAATCAAATGGAGAGGGAAATCTCTGAGCTGCAATTTATTTGCAAATTTGACTCCATTAACCATGGATTAAACAGAGACTGGGAGTGGCTCACAGCTTACAATGGCAGTTTCTCTGCTCTGGGTGGTAATATCTCCCCATTTGACTCTGACAAAGGCTCCCGTCCCCCATCTGGTCTGACTTGCTTTTTCCTCTTTTGATAAGAGCTGTTGATACTGGACCATTTGCACCTTGCTGAATAAACCTTGTCAGCTCTGGCCCTCCCTCTTACCGGGACCCCACTCTTTAAATACCCCTCTGAAACCACCTCCCAACTCATGCATCTGATGAAGCGGGTCTTTGCCCACAAAAGCTTATGCTCCAAAATATCTGTTAGTCTATAAGGTGTCATAAGACTTCTTGTTGTTCTTGAAACTACAGACTAACACAGCTACCTCTCTGACACTTCTCACCTCCAAGTGTTTGCAGGTGATTTCCTTGATTACTTGTTCCATTATCTTTCCTGGCACAAAAGTTAAACTGACTGGTCTGTAGTTTCCTGTGTTGTTCTTATTCCCCTTTTTGTAGATGGGCACTGTATTTGCCTTTTTCCAGTCTTCTGGAATCTCTCCTGTCTCCCATGATTTTCCAGAGATGATAGCTAATGGCTCAGATACCTCCTCGAGTATTCTAGGGTACATTTCATCAGGCCCTGGTGACTTACAGACATCTAACTTTCCTAAGTGATTTTTAGCTTGTTATTTTATCTTCTAAACCCACCCCTTTCCTCACTAGCATTCACTACATTAGGCATTCCTTCTTCAGGCTTCTCAGGGAGAACAAGACATTAGAACTGGAAGGGACCTCAGGAGGTCATTGAGTCCAGTCCCCTACTCTCCTGGGAGGACCAAGCATCCTTCCCTCCCTTTTTGAAAAATCTATTTACCCCAGATTCCTAAATGGCACTCTCTAAGGATTGAGCTCGCAACCCTGGGTTTAGCAAGCTACTACTCAAGCAACCAATCTATCCCTCCCTCTAATAGCTTGGACTTCCAGTGACAGCCTCAGTACATGTACCCTGCCCCTTCTACTGGTGGATAGAGTTAACAAGAGATCCACTGGCCTCATCCCCTCTTCTGTCCCTGCCTTGTGCCAGTCCCAACACACTCAGGGGTGCTGCGAACCCCACCTGTGGTGTAGTAAATAAAGGTGCAGGCACTCCTCCAACTAATTGTCCTGGAGTGCTTCCCAGCTGCAAAGGAGTGGGAAGGGTTCTGGATGGAACATGCTTCCCTGTGGCATGTAATATGCTACAGAATGTCACCAAGAGAATGTTATCAGCAGGACAGATCACTGGGGTAGCATTACAAGACTATACTGTAACCTCTTTCTACTGGCCTTCGGATTAAATTTCTGGTGGCGCTCACATAACCTCCTTTAATTAAAAACAAATGTCACCAGTAGGAAAGTTGCCCACCAAACCTGAGCTTTAATAGCTGCAGAACTGTTAGAAATCAGAACAATTGGGGTAGTGGTTACAGAGCTGCAGATCCAGATTCTGAGATGCCCTTTTCCTTGGGAGTCCAGTGCACCCATATTTGGGGTGGTGCTGTGAGTTTTCCAGTTAGTGCAAATAATTGGCTAATCCTCCCTTGAAAAGATGCATGTTGCCTCCCACCCCTGTTTCCTCTAATTTTTTCCATCCACGTGCGGAATAAAGTTTTGATGTGCACCAAGGCATGTGTGGCTGTGGTGCACCAGCAGAAACACATGCTGCCTGCTGTGGGTGGTGGTAGGCATTCTGCTAAACTGCCGGGTGGCACCTGAGTCTCTCCTGAGTGGCTGGCCAAGTGCTGAGCTTACAGGAACACTGCTCCCATCTCCTCTACAAAGTCATTGTTCCTAGCCTTGCCTGCCTCTTTGTTGGCTTTCAGATACAATCATCTCTATGCCCCCCATGCATGTGACAGGCCCCCCGAGGTCATCTACAAAGCCCCTCCCTTGCCCAAGGTTTACTTCCTCCTAAAGAAGGACTTCAGCTGGGTTGCCGAGAGTGAACAGAGTTGACCCATAAATGGCCTGTTGCTACGTCTCTTCCCTGTACCTCTTGTCTCCTTGTCTGTCTGTTCTTAGGCTTGTGAACTGTTTGGAGAAGGAGGCATCTATCCCATAGAAGGCACACTGCACATAAACAACTTAGAAGGCTGGACCAGGACTTCTTCTTGAACCCATGAGTGACAAGAAAAGTGTTCTGTCTCCATGAGGTCCTTGGCCTCTCTGGCAGGGACAGGCCATGCCAGCGGCTGGGGTGTTTGTGTGATGTGGAGGGATGTTTGAAGTTTGAAACGCTGGCGCAGTGGGAGTCCATAAGTCACAGCATTTGGCATGGTGGGTGCACATTTGTTGCAAGTGAACCTCTGCCACAAGCTATTAATAGCTGCCAACTGGCTTTTCAATCCCTTCTTCCCCAGAAGCCCTGTATAATTTGTATGCAAATTCCCATCAGAGGATCTGACACTTAACTTTTTTCCTCCCACGTCTCACACACGGCTCAGAGGTTTTTCAGTAGGTGGATGAAAGGTCTGTTTTAGTGTTCGAACAGGCCTGGAGAGCCAGGCCCACCAGCTTAGCTGGACTTGTAACACTGGACTCACTTCATGCCCGAGAGCAATGTGTTTGCTAAGGAGAGCAAAGCTGGCATCTTCTTCAAACAGATTCCATTCACTCCTGCTTTTTTTTTTTTTCTTTTTTAATACCCACTTTGAGCTCTAAAGACATTACAAATCTTTGAACGTTTTTTCAAGCAGCACAGCCTAGTGTTGCCTGGCCAAGGCAAGAGGGGCATTCATAAGGCATTGGCTTGTTCAACAGTGAGGATGTGTGTCTGGATTACACCCAAATGGAACAAAGACAAATATGCAAAGTGCATCAAGACAGAAATGAAAGCCACTGCGGGTCATGACTTGCCTTAGACTAGATGGTCTGAAGATCTAAGGCGTCCTCGGGATTAGCCCATGAGCAGCAGCGGCAGCCCTGTGAGAACAACAAACTTTCACTACTCTTGTTCTTCAAAACTGGTTCCAAAGCCGCTGTGTTCCCACCACTCGAGCGGCACAGATGAAGGGCAGCTTGGATGAAGCGGGGCTGTTAGAATTTCACTTGGAACAAATGCCTATACTCTCAAACTCTTTAGCCTTGTGTCCGCTGGAAACCAGAGGGGCAGGCATCTGTAAACAGATGCAGGCGGAGTACAGAACAAAGATTTGACTAAGATCCATGAGAGTTTTTGAAGGCTTGATGGAGTGCTAGCACCTTCTCTCCCTCTCTTTGTCTGTCTGCATCAGTCACATCCATGAGCATGGTAGTTCCCATTCTTCCACTATCCCCTTTTCAATTTTCCTATCCCTCCTTGCCATCATGTGGTTCTCAAAACGGCTGACTGATTGTTTGCTTGTGAAAATGCAGAGAAGCAGGTGCTTAAGAAAGATTTGGAAAGAAAGCCAGGAAGTGTGACTAAGCTGCTAGAAAAATTATCCTTCTTCAAGGGAATAAAGGCAACTTAGAACATGCTTTGCTGAGAAAATAGCTACCGGAAAGGAAGAAAGGTCCTGGGAACATATAGCGTGAATTGCTGCTCAGCCACTCATCAGGTACCTGGGATGAGACTGTAATAACCTGGATGTCATCCCTCTTGTTGGATGTGTCTACACTTGCATTCCTCTTTCGAAAGAGGTATGCAAATGGGGTAAATAAAAATGCAAATGAGGCATAATGTTGCATATTCAGCACCTAATTTGCGTATTCTCATTTCAAAAAAAGCTTCTTTTGAAAGAAGAAAGCCAGTGTAGATGCTGCTCTTTCGAAAGTAAACCCCATCTTCGAAAGAATCCTTCTTCCCATTAAATAAAGAGAAAAAGGATTCTTTTGAAACTGGGTTTACTTTCAAAAGAGCAGTGGCTACACTGGCTTTCTTTTTTCAAAAAGCTCTTTTCAAAATCAGAATATGCAAATGAGGTGCTGAATATGCAAAGTTATACCTCATTTGCCTTTTATTTACCTCATTTGCATACATCTTTCGAAAGAGGAATGCAAGTGTAGACACACCCGTTCAATTCAAGGGGGCAAGACAGCTACCACACAGCCCTTCAAGAGAAGCATCAGTGATATGCACTGAGAAAGGTAGAGGTCATCAGAGGTCTAGGGCTGAACACAAGGGCTGTGTCTACACTACAAAGAAATTTCAAAAGGGGGAACATCGAAAAAGAAAATCGAAATAAGGGATTTCGAAATAGCGCAGCTGCACACACAAAATGGATCGCTGCACCGATCCACTAGTTCAAAAGAACACCCTCCGTTTTTCAAAAGAGAGCGTCCACCCAGGAGAACGGGCTATTTTGAAATAAGAAGCCGGGAAACATCACGCATGGGGTCACATGGCTGACAAGCCCTTCTTGGTCATACAGCCAGCAGCGCCCTTATGGGGCCCCTCCCAAACACACCCACCCTGTACACACAGAGCACCGCAGAGCAGTACACAGCACTGCATGGACTGTGCAACCAGAACCAAAAGGAGAATGGAGCAGCAGCAGCTGCCAGAGTCCGATGCTGGCACCGTCACCGGGACCCAGGCAGTCATCGCCATCCTGGGCATGGTGCATGCCCTGGAGCCCACCTTCCCAGCCACACATGTCCTGCAGGCCCTGCCAAGGGGGCAACCGCCGCTCCCCATCCCCCGTTCCCCACAGCACCTCTGGAGCCCCCCCAGCAGTGGGGACTGGTGGGACAGGCTGGTCCTGGGCCAGTGGGACGATGAAAGGTAGCTCGCAAACATTAAAATGACGGGGCACATATTCATGGAGCTGTGTCAGTGGATCTCACCCGCCCTGCAGCACATGGACACCCGCATGCGGCCTGCGCTCCCAGTCGAGAAGCGTGTGGGGATTGCCCTGTGGAAGCTGGCCACCCCAGACAGCCATTGGTCAGTGGGGCACCAATCTGGGGTGGGCAAGGCCACCGTGGGAGCCGTCCTTCTGGAGGTAAGTCAGACAAGGGCCCCACACACTCCCCAGGAAGGGGTAGGGGCCCCCCGGGTGAGAGGCCTGCAGGGGCAGGGAGAAGGAGGCCCCCGGGTGGGGGGCCTGCAGGGGCAGGAGGCCCCACTGATGCGCAGGCCCACATGTCGGTGCCTCCCTACAGGTGGTCCAGGCCATCAATTGTCTCCTTCTGCGGAGGGTCGTCCGCCTCAGCAACTTGGACAACGCCATGGCGGGATTCACAGCCCTCAGATTCCTGAACTGCTTTGGCGCGCTTGATGGGACGCACATTGCTATCCGTGCCCCAGACCATAGTGCAGGACGCTATATAAACCGCAAGGGGTACCGCTCAGTGGTGCTCCAAGCGCTCATAGATTCCCGACGCCGGTTTACTGACATCTGTGTTGGCTGGTCCGGTTGAGCCCATGATGCGCGGGTATTCCGCAATTCCTGGCTGGGGCGGTGCATGGAGGAGGGCACCTACATCGCTGCCTGGGAGCTCCCCATGGGGGACACAACAATGCCACCCTGTATAGTGGCTGATGGGGAGTACCCATTAAAGCCGTGGCTGATGCACCCCTACACTGGGCACACCGCTGCCAGCCAGGACGTTTTTAATGCCCGCTTGAACCAGGTCCGCAACACTGTCGAGCGGGCCTTTGGACGCCTCAAGGGGTGTTTCCGATTCCTCAACACTCAGCTGGACATGAACCTGTGCAATGTCCCCAGGGTGGTGGCAGCCTGTTGCGCATTGCACAATGTGGTGGAGGGCAAGCAGGAGCACTACATGCTCGCGTGGGCTGCAGACAGTGGCTCTGGCTATGAGCAGCCACCCATGGCCCTGTGCCGCCAGGCACAGCGTGAAGGGGTTAGGGTCTGGGAAGCCCTCTGGGAGGCCTTCGAGCAGGAGCCACACTGACCTCCACCTGGCACGTGGCTCACACCCACCCTGCAGCACAGCTCCCCACGCATACAGGGGACACTGGGGTGCACAAAAAGGTTAATTAACTGGGAACTAACTATGTAAATAAACGGCTGTTAAACAATGGTGTGGGGTCTTCCTATTGAGGCTAGATATGGGGGGGAACAGGGGGAGAACTATATACAATGGGGCAGGGGCATGCCCCCATGGCCAGGGCCAAAGTCATGGGTAGGTCTGGTCCCCCACAGGGGTGGAGGGGTGAGATCCCTGGCGGGTACGGGAGCCCCTACCGCCCCTGGTGCGGGGGCCCTGTTGGGGCCGGCAGAGGGCTGGAAAGACAGGGAGGTAGGTTGTTCAGGGGCTGAAGAACAGAGTGGGCTGGGTGGGCCAGGGAGGGGATCCCCCTCCTGGCTGGCACTGGCGACCAGCCAGCTGGCCAGGGCAAGATGGGCGGATGGGCTGAGGGTGGGTGGGATGAGGGCAATGTGTTCAGGGGCAGCAGGGGGGGCGGCTGGGGGGGGTAGCTGGGGGGCCAGCCGTTGGAGGGCTGCGAATGCCTTGGACCAGACCTTCCTTTGCCAGGCCCTGTCCTCCCTCTGCCAGGCCCTGTCCTCCCGCCCCATGAGCAGCCACTCCCGGAGCACGGCAGTCTGCTCCTGGATGGCTGCGGTGTAGGCCTCCGCCACCTCCTGGGGGTCGTAGCACTGCCGGCATTGGGCCATCCAGGTCTGGGCAGGCGGCACCCAGGGCAATGGGGAGGGGGGCTCTCCGGCTCCATCCGAGGGTGGCACAGGTGTGGCCCGACCCTCAGAATATGATGCTGTGGAGACACAAAGGGAGAGTGGCAACCCATCAGTGCTGTCACCCGGGACCGGGGTCTCCACCTGCGCCATCCCCAGGCCATCCCCTGAGGTGGTGCCTCCCTGCCGACCCCCCTTGGGGATCCCGTGTGCCCGCCGGGACCTCGTCTGTGGGGCAATTGCTGGCTGTGGCCTGGCCCCTGCATCCCTCCCCAGTTGGGCAGGCTCGGGTGCTGTCCATGGGTGCAAGTGCTGGATGGCGCCGTGCTTGGGTCTAGGATGGGGCAGGGTACCGTGGGATAGGTTCCCCCCACCCAGGCCACCCGATCCACCTGTCACCTACCTGGGCCTCCGGAGAGCAGGTCCGGGGACACCGGCCTCGAGGGCACCTGGCTGGAGGTCCCGGAGCTTACTGCGATGAGTAATGGGCCCCCCCTCCTCTGAGTTGCTCCCAGCCCCTGCAGGTGTGGTCTGGCTGGAGGGTCCCAGCTGCTCCAGTGGGTCTATCTCCAGGTCGGGGTCTGGGCTGCCTGTGTCCACCAGCACTGCTCATAGGAGTAAGGGGACTTCGAAGTAGCCGGGGTCCGTTCGAAAAGGAGCCACGTGGTGGCGAGCCGCATCAATTTCAAAGTGCTGCAGCTGCCCGCGTGCTAATGAGGTGCTTCATTAGTAAACTTCAAAATGGCCATTTGCATGGCAATTTCAAAGTTTTTGCCTAGTGTAGACATAGCCCCTAGCTTCCAGAAGTCAATGGAACAACTCCTGCTGGTCTCAGTGGACTTTGCACCTGGCCTTCAGTCCCACTTGGGTGCAACAGTGAAGCACAGCACACTTTTAACAAGCCCTGAGTGGGAGCTGCTAGTTAGCAAGGGGTGTAAGAGAGCTGTGTGCATGTGCAAAGAGGTGGCTTGCCTCTTTAAAGGCCAGAGCCTTGGATCTAGCCAGCCCTGTACAATTAGCCCTATTTGCACACCTGGGATGAGGTGTGAGCTTTTATTAGAGCCAGCTGCATAGGGTGAAGCTCACTCCCCTATAAAAGGCTGCAGGACAGTACAAGCAGGAATTTAGAGTGCTCTAGAGGGTGGTCTTGTGAGGGAGCAAAGGAAGTGAATGCAGTTATGAGGATGGGGTGCTCCAGGCTCACAGAGAAGGGTCCTGATGTGGGACTGGATGGCCAAAAGCCTGCTCCACTGGGAAAGCGAGGGGGCCAGGCTCTGTGGAGAGGAAGTGTGAAGTTGCCACAGCTAGAAAGGGCTGGGACCACTCAAAGCTATTAGGGAGTTTGGGGCTGTGCCCAGCTTACGGCTCGAGTGCAGTCTTTTGTGTTTATTTGTGAACTTAATAGCTCAGGCCCTAAGGAGGGCTTTTGGACTTGTAAAAACCTCTTTGAATTTACTGAGAGAAAATTAGGGCAAGAGGCTGTCTGCAGGGGTACCTGGGAGGGGGCCACTTGTTGATGCTGAGCTCATCTGATGGGGAAAAATGAAGAGGAATGAGGACAGGTTGAAGGGGTATACCCAGCTTTGTACTGGGTGTCCTATGTAAGGTGGGATCTCCCAACAGGTGTAGGGTTGGCCAGGCTGAGCATGTCAGTACCTAGGAAATCACAGGAACAGCACAGCACTCTGCAAGGCTGAATCAGGAACTTACAGTCTTGGCACTGTGAAAGGGGAGAGACAGGGACCTAAGGATGTGGTCCATAGAAAGCCAATGTGTGGCAGAGAAGCTGCCTCAGGTAGCCAATGATGGGTGTCACCCTGTCACTTGTAGCCTTGTGCTCAGCTGGGGTGTAGGAGACCCAGGTTTGATTCCTCCCCTTACCAAATGGGGAGAGTAGATCTGAACAGGGGTCTTATATCTCTCAGGAACAAGAGAGCGCTGAGCTGTAAGATATTCTCAGGTGGGACTCCCTCCACGCATTGTAGCTGTTGCATGCTGTATAAACGAGTGACATGGGGCTGCACCTTATGTCCCCTGGCTAGGTGCCCTAACCACTAGGCAGCAGTCATTCCCTCTGTGGCCCACTGATTAGTTAAGTATTTAACCACAGTGTAATAGTTGCTCACATGAACATGGGGCCCACAAGATACTAAGTGCAATCAACTCCTACTGAAGTCAGTTGAAAGGGGAGGCAGTCCACAGCCTGTAGGGGTTGTCCAGTGGGGTTATGGAGCCCACCATTAACTATACATCAGCCTATGGACAAAAGGCAGAATGTTATCTATTGTGCTCTCCTCTTGGCCTCAGTCAAAGGGAGCATGGCCATGGTCTGCAGCAGAGCCAGGATTACAGCCAAAGCTCTTGGACTCCCTCTGACACATGTCACTTGTGCCTGATTTATAGGTCTACGCTTCTGGTACCTGGCATGCACCCTGCTTGTTTCAGGTAGAGAGTCATTGGCCATCTGGCTCCGAACAGGTGCCATGTTGTCTCATTTAAGCTCTGTACCAATGAGCCCTGAATTGTTTTCGAATCACTCCTGTTGGGCTTTTTTCCCCCTTGGTTATTTTTTTCCCACTTCTTCTGTTAGCCAAGCTGTTGCCCTATTTGCTATTCAGTTCAGAGATGTGTGCAAAAGGCACTTTTGCAAAGCAGCAATAATCATATTTCAAAAGTTTACCCAAAATGACTCTTCTCCTGTAACACAGATGAAATCTGTGTATTTAAAAAGCATGTGGGTGGCTTTGCTGTATCCTTCAGAAGTCCTCAAATTGTGTTGCTCATAACTCAAAATCTGCAGAAGTTAGAAATTTCAGAAAGAATGAGCCCTGGGGAGAATTGTCTGGACAGCTGATAAATAAGCCATCTGTAGGAGTGCTAATTGCTCCTTTTGCAGCATAGCCTGGTAGAAAGCATGTTGCATATTTAAATGCATGTACTGTTTGCCCTTTCAGAAGGGTGACTCAATTAACAATTTTGTAGACCTATCTTTCTATGGTGCATTCTGTCTCCTGGGCTGATTTCTGGCATGAAGCAGATCACTACCTATCTGGGGAGAGAAAAACAACTTCATCCCTGTTCCCCCCCAGATAATTTCCCCTTCCCAGGGGAAAGGCAAATGTGGTTGAAAACACGGCTTGTGGAGGGGCTCCCTGGCATTCCTGTGCCCTGCAGTTTGCATGGGGGTGTTGTTACTATAGTTTATCCATGGCACAAGTTTATCACCAGAGAATCTGGGTTTCCTGTCCACAAGATGGAGATCAGGGTTTTGTGACTGGGAAATGCTTTTCTCCCCTTCCCTAGTCAAAGCTGCTTCCTCGGATGGAGAGTATTGCCTGGAGGCTGTACTATTAGGCTATGTCTACACTAGGGGAAAACTTTGAAATGGCCATGCTAATGGCCAAATCAGAGAATACTAATAAGGGGCTGAAATGAATATTCATCACCTTATTAGCATGCTGCTGGCCATGGCACTTTGCAAGTGCTGTGTTTCACTCATGAGTGAATCGTTTACGTGGGGGTCCTTTTTGAAAAGGACCCTGCAAACGTCGAAATCCCTTTATTCCTATCAGCTGATAGGAATAAGGGGATTTCGACGTTTGCAGTGTTCTTTTGAAAAAGACCCCCATGTAGACGAGCCACACATGAGCAAAACGCACACTTTTGAAGTGCTGTGGCTGGTAGCATGCTAATGAGGCACTGAATATTCATTTCAGCAGCTCATTAGTATTCTCTGATTTGGCCATTCGAATGGCCATTTCAAAGTTTTCCCTAGTGTAGATGTAGCTTTGGTGGTAGATACTCAGATGAGGCTTGATAAGGTAGCCATGTTTCCAGTCTTGTGGGATCTCTTCAGTGCCCCCAATATATTATACATCATGTTGACTGATGTCTCACTACCTGCTTTGATTGCTTCTGTGGGGATGCTGTCTGGACCAGGTGCTTTTCTTCTTTTCAGACGGGCAACAGCTTTTCTGAGTTTTTTTTTTTTTTGTAGGTTTGTTGCTGTTTATCTGCAGCAGTATATTTGCAAGTGGTAACTCAGGAGGTTCCATGAGCCAGGGTGGTTAGTAGCTCTTCAAATTGTTCTTTCCATCTACTGAGCTGCTCACTTGGGTTTGTTAGCAGATGCCCTTCCTTATTCTGTACTGGCTGACACACTGTACGCCATAACCCAGCTAGCCTCTGTGTGATGTTACAGAGCTCTTTTAAGTTTCTCTGTCAGGCAGTTTGTTTGCCTTGTTGTGCAAGGTTTTTCACAAAGTTCTTCTTGCCCCATTTTACAGCCTTTTTAACTTCTCTGTTAGCCTCTGAATACAGTCTCTGAGCTTCCACTTTGGCTGCTCTTGTTTTGCCATCGTTGACTGCTGCTTTTCTGTCCTTTCATTCCTTCACTTTTCTCAGATTTTCTGCTGTGATCCATTCTTTGTGGTACCTTGTCCTCTTTCCCAATGTTTTATTACAGGTCTCTTTCCAGACTCTTTTGTTGTGTTTCCAAATTTGTTCCATGGTAGCATCTTCCAGGATGAGGTTTGACAGAAGTAAATATCTGTTGGACAGCTCCTCTTTATTCATCCTTCAGCTGCTCCTTGTTGAATCTCAATCCCAGCTTGGTTGTTTCTGCAGTGTATTTCTTCAGATGGATCTTGCTTTATTGTGACCAAATGGTGGTCTGACTTGACATCTGCTCCTCTTCTACTGTGGATGTCCTGCACTGATCTTCTCAAAAAGCTGCTGATATTGATCAGTCTGGTTTTCTGACTGGTGGTCCAGTGACTGTATGGACACTTTTGTGCAGAAAATCACTACCACCTATCACCAATCCACTGAAGCACTCTTCATTTTCTTTCATGTTGCCTAGGCTTTCTTTTCCTTGGTTTGTTCTCTGCCTGTATTTATGCTTCCAATTTTCACATTGAAGTCACCCATCAAAATCAAGATACCCTTCTTTTCTTTTTAGTTCCCGACACTTTGTCCTGCATCTGACAAAGTGGGTCTTTGCCCACGAAAGCTTATGCTCGTACATTTCTGTTAGTCTATAAGGTACCACAGGACCCCTTGTTGCTTTTGCAGATCCAGACTAACACGGATACCCCTCTGATACTTAACACTTTGTAGTTTCTCATAGAAGCTGCTTTGTTGTTTGGTGCATAACATTGCAGAATCAGCACCTTCCAGACTTTGGTGTAGAATCTGGCTGTGATTATGTGTGATGATACTCCTATCCACTCCATTAAAGTATCAGATGCCTCTTTTGATCATATCAATCCCACACCTTCTGTGTGTGGTGCACCCTCTTCTTCGCATCCTGAGTAAATGAGGGTTTCACCAGTTGCCAGGTGTAGCTGCCCACATTGTGTCCCTCTTGTCTCACACAAGCCCCAAACCACAAACTTGTACTGTTCCATCTCTGCTGCAACCTGGGGTACAGTCCACATACCAAACTGGGTGATTGTCCTGGGTGAGAGAAGGGTCATCTGTGGGGCAGCTTCCTTTTGGATTTCTCTACCATGCTTCATACTCAATCTGAGTGGATTGCCAACTCCTCCTAAGACTTGTGTAGTTGTAGGGGTTTTTTTAGATGTTTCTGTAACTTTTGTTTTTCACTGATAGGGTTGTTAACCCTAAGCAAACCCCTTTTACCTCACAGAGAGGGGATCCAAATTTGTCCGATCTCTACCCTTTGATCTGTCCAGATTGGGTGACCCTTCCAGGAGCATCTGATGAAGTGGGTCTTTGCCCATGAAAGCATATGCTCCAAAATATGTTAGTCTATAAAGGTGCCACAGGACTTCTTGTTGTTTCGTCTAGGAGCTGTAGCTCCCACAAGCATAGCTCTCTGGGTCACTGAGACACACAAGCCACCTCACCATGACAAAGAATGGATCAGGCAACTTGAAGGAATGCAAGAGCTGGAGGGGCATCACGTTACTGTCTAGTCCAGGAACAGTATTCAATAGGATTCTCTTGGAGAGAATGAAGACAGAAATTGATAGACAGGTCAGGGAAGAACAAGCTGCCTTCTTAAGCAAGAGATCCTGTATTGACCAAATAGCAACTCTGAGAGATCAGAGAGCAGTCACTTGAGCTCAACTCCCCGCGTACATGACCTTCGTAGACTTTGAAAAAGCCTTTGACAGTACTGATAGAGACACTTTGTGGAAACTGCTGCAACCACATGGCATCCCATCCAAATTATTAACCCGATCTGTTCAACACATGAACCTTCAACATGCCGAGGTGTTCATAACGGTATGTTGACAGAATCCTTCAGCATATTCTCAGGAGTGTGACAAGGGTGCCTATTGTCACTTTTCCTGTTCTTGACCACAATGGACTGGATTATGAGCAGGACAACAGACGGCCATCAATGCGGCATTCAGTGGACACTTTTCAAACAGCTAAGAGATATTGACTTTGCTGATGATGTCGCCCTCCTTTCACATTGGCATGAAAGCATGCAATAACAGGTGGCAACATGAGACAAAACTGCCTCAATGACCGGACTGAGCATTAACAAGGGAAAGACCAAGACAATGAGGATCATCCAGTCCAACAACACCACCAACTCACTAGGAGAGTATGACCTGGAAGATGGAGAGCAGTTTATCTACCTGGGGAGTGCTATGGATAGAGATGGAGGATCAGACCAGTATATCAGTGCCAGGATAGGAAAGCAACAACTACATTCAAGACTTCGTTCCATGTGGAGCTCACAAATAACATCTGCGAAGGTGAAATTGCAGATCTTCAACACAAATGTGAAGAGTGTGCTCTTGTATGGATGCGAGACCTGGAATACTAAAAAGTCTTCAAATCACAAGCTACAGACATTCATAAACAGGTGCCTGAGGTATGTCCTTCACATCAAATGGCAAGATTTGGTCACAACTGAGGAGCTGTGGAACAGAGCGGGACAAGAATGACTTGATGTTCACATCAAGAAAAGAAAGTGGGGATAGCTAGGCCACACTCTCAAAAAACCATCATCCAGCATAGTCTGTCAAGCTCTCACATGGAGCCTGCAAGGAAAACATAAAAGAGGAAGACCTCAGACAATGTGGAGAAGATCTACTGAGACTGAAGAACAACAACTGGGGTACTCCTGGAGTCAACTAGAAGTTTTATCCTGAGACAGAGTGAAGTGGAGGAAACTTGTAGATGACCTATGCTCCAGTTGCAGTACAAGGGTTTAAGAAGAAGATGAGAAGGAGGAGGAGGCTTCCATTATGAACTAAGATGGCAACGTCAGGGCTTATCCTTTACAGTGGCTTTTGCAGCCAGTGACTGCCCGTGAAGAAAACCTTGATCCTCAGAGTTTATGTCTGAGGACATCCCCATCATATTGAAAACCTAGGTAAAAATCTCTCTTCTAGGGACCTAGTATATTGGCTGTTGCAATATTGTTGAGGTTTTTATTTGTTCTCATCTGCTTTGCAAATTCACATCTGGCCTGCTGTTCATGACCACTGCCCGCTAGTGCTTCTGTCATAAATGTCTCCCTTTTAAGAGGACTCTGATCTCCCGTACCCTTCATTCGCACTAGTGTAAAGGAGTTTTGCCTGTGTAAGGCCTTTTAGCTTGTCTGTTTTCCAGATGGAATCTCATTGTGCTGGGTTTTTTTCTCTCCATTTTTTTAGCATTTCTATTAACCCTTTGCTCTCACTTGTTTGCAGCACTTCCTGATTTAGTAACAGCTGTGAGTGCAATTAATGGGCTGTTTCCCCCCATCCATATTGTTAGAGTATGTTATATAAGCCCCATGTTCATTCTCGAGAGGTGAGAGGCTCATGAGTCTTCTTAGCTTCATTTTCTCCTAGGCCACATGGCTTTGGTAAGTGCTCAAGCTCAGTTTTTTAAAACCCATTTCCTATGTCCAGGATCTGGGAACATTCCATCCCAAAGATCTCACCTCCGATTGCTCACCACAGCACCCATCAGCTTGTTTATGTCATGAAATCCCGCCACACACACACAGTCGTAAACCTGCTTTCACCAGCACTTGCCTTATGCCTCTCCTATGTCTGTGCAAAAGGATCAGAGCTTGAAGTGAGGGGAAGGGGTGAATTGCCTCAAATAAAAAGACAAGATAGATCACCTTCTCTCTCTACATGCCCTACTGATCCCTTGGCCCCCAACCAGCTCTGGAGTACGACCAGAGCACGTCTCCTGTTCCATTCCAGAAAACAGACACCAGTTGAGACCTGGATGCAGATAGAGAAACGGAGATTAACAGCACTGCTCAGCAGCGCCAAACTGTGTGGATTGTGGATATTGTGGATTGCCTTCCCTAGGGACTGAGGCAGAGAACAGACCAGACTTGGTTTCAGAGCACTTGTAGAAAGGCCAAACTTGAACTGCCGCCTTATACATTTAAAACTAGTACATTTACCCTCCACCCCATCCCCCCCTCTCTGCCGGTACTTGTTAAATTTGAAACAGTTGTAGGGTTGGATTTTTATTTTTTTTTAACCAGGTAGGCTTCGCCGAAAGTCCCTTCTTATCAATGTAAAATGGAGAGGAAAATATGGGAGGGGTTAGATTGCAGGATTTAATACCTTTAGTGCTCCCTCTTCCCCCTGCCCTGAGTCAGCCCATAAGAAGAGACAATGAGAAAATCTGAATCGGATGTTCTCAGACTGGTCCGCAGAAAGCTTCAGGGTCTACCAAGCCTCACAAGCAGTGACGTCATTGCCATTAATGTCAATCCACAATCTACAGGTTTATCAAAACACTTCACTCAGAATGTTGCAATGCAGTTGGCAGAACACAGCTGAAGGGAATGCCTGAACTCCAAATGCAAACAATATAATCAGTGTGACCTCCTTTATAATCTATAACTAACACAACTAGTCCCAGAGAGGTAGCCATATTAGTCTGTATCTTCACAAAACACAAAAGCAGTCCTGTAGTCTTACGTGACGAGATTCCATGGGACAGGCCTACTTCTTCAGATCTGGAAAATTCATATGATTTGGTTAGTCTTTAAAGTGCTACAGGACTGCTTTTTAGCTAATGAATACAAATGTTGACCGTTTCCAAGGTCGTATAACTTCACTCTATAGGAAACAATAGCAATTGACTTGTCTTACCTAAAACCATTTCTGTTAAATGTTAATACCTAGGGCAGTTTTTCTCAAACTTAATACATTCACCTACTCCTTTCAGGACTTTGGCTTTATTGGCATACCCCCTCTCCCAGTGCTTAGCTCCTGATTTTTAGTAATTTATTTTCTGCTGTGCACCCTTGAAATTCTTTTGCGTACCACTGGTGGTATTTGTACCACACTTTGGGAAACACTGATCTACGGGAGTATATACAGTATTTTCATATATATATTCAAGGTTACGATGTATAAGACACTTCCAAACACGTACTACTCAAATATCTTTAGTCTCATATTTCACAAGGGGAGCAGTTTAGTGATTTACTTAAGGCTGTATTCAGGTGTTCTTGGTTCTCAGTCCTACACTCTCTGGAGTCCCAAGCCCCAATGCTTGTGTGTGTGTGTGTGAGCGTGCGTGAGTGTGTGCACGCATGCACACGTGCTAGATGCACACACATACATAATATGTCTGGGTAAAAAGATGAATGAATGAAAGAGGCACAGTCAATTAGTTTAGTTCCAAAAGTGCAGGGTTCTGCCCAAGGTGCCTATGTGCACAGTGAATACAGGTATTTTGTGGTGTTAAGGGGGAACTGAGAGCTATCTTTGGAAATAGGACCTCACACTCAGGAGGAAATGTCTCCATTTCCCTGCAACACAATATTTCATGCACAGCAGCTACACTGCTAACATGGAAGAAACAAGCAAAAGTAATTACAAAAAATTGATCTGGATTCCTTGGGTCAAATTCATCCCTGGTGCAACTCCAGCAAAGCCAAGAGAGGTGCATGAGGAATGATATGGAGTCATTAGCTGCGTCTACACGTGCACGCTACTTCGAAGTAGCGGCACTAACTTCGAAATAGCGCCCGTCACGTCTACACGCGTCGGGCGCTATTTCGAAGTTAACTTCGACGTTAGGCGGCGAGACATCGAAGTCGCTAACCTCATGAGGAGATAGGAATAGCGCCCTACTTCGACGTTCAACGTCGAAGTAGGGACAGTGTAGATGATCCGCGTCCCGCAACGTCGAAATTGACGGGTCCTCCATGGCGGCCATCAGCTGGGGGGTTGAGAGACGCTCTCTCCAGCCCCGCAGCTCACTGGTGGCCGCGTGGAGCGGCCCCTTAAAGGTCCCCTCCCTCTCCCTGACTGCAGGAGGCTGAGGCAACGTGCAGGCTCCTGCCTGCACACGCGGTGGCGAGCCTGCACAGCCCTCAGCCCCTGACAGCAGCCATGGCTGCCCAGCAGCCCCCCCAGCGCCCCCAGGGGACCTCCCCCAAGAGGAGCCACAGCAGCCAGGGCAGCCAGAGGGCCACGCAGTCTGGGAAGCGGCAGCGGGGCCCCTCTTGGACGGAGGCCGAGCTGCGGGACCTGCTGGGGCTCTGGAGCGAGGAGGAGGTGCTCCAGGTAATGGGGAGCAAGAGGCGGAACGCGGATGCGTTCGCTCGGCTGGCCGATGGCCTGGCTGCCCGGGGTCACCCTGCCCGCACTCCGGACCATGTCCGGAGTAAGGTGAAGGAGCTGCGGCAGGGTTATGCCCGGGCCCGGGATGCGGCCAGCCGATCTGGGGCCGCCCCCGTCACTTGCCCCTTTTACAGGGAGCTCAGGGACATCCTGGGCTCCCGGCACACCTCCTCCCCTCTGGCCACCCTTGACACCTCGGCTGACGAGCCCGAGCAGGCCCTGCAGCCGGGCTCCGCCCCGGAGGTAAGCCCCGCACTCCGGGGCGCCCCCCCGGAGGCCATCCCCGGGACATCGCGGCAGGAGGAGGAGGAGGAGGAGGAGGGGGGCTCCTCCTCCACCGATTCCAGCCTGCAGATCCTCCTCCTGCCATCCCGGAGCAGCAGCAGGGCCTCCAACCCCCGGGGATCTCCAGACCGTGGGAGCAGACCCACAGGTAGGTACCCCTCTCTGGTGGACACCCCGGGGCTTGAGGGGCGGGGGGAACAGAGATGTGTCCAGGGCCCCCCACACGCTCACATGGCCATGGCCCCAAGGACACCAGGGCCATGGCCCTCACAGCACTGCAGCCATCAGCCCCTGCCCCCCGCCACCCTGCATGACAGTGCCATGCCCCATCCCCGGGCCAGGGGGGAGCGGAACCTCGAGGGGCCCCCGGGCGGAGGGGGTCGGACACCCCGCAGCAGCAGCATGCGATGGAGTGGGGGGAGTGCCAAAGGGAGACTCAGGCTACATATGAGCCACCCGAGCCGAGGAGCTCCCAGGGCCAAAGGAGGATCCTGGCGCTACAGCTGGCAGGTGACACCTCTGCCCTGAACAAACAGGAGGGAGGAGCCGAGCTGGCTTGGAATTGGGGGGCGAGGGCGGGGGCCACAGGTAGAGGCTAGGGGAAGGGAGAGCTGGAAGGCAGCCAGCCAGAGGAGGGGGAAAGCTGCATCCCAGAGGGGCCCCCCTTGGGGTCTTCTCCCCACGATGGGTTGGAAGGACTGTCTCTTCCGACAGCTGGTGCTGTCACTCCTGCCAGAAACTGGCCATCTGTGGCCTAAGAAAGCTCTCCTGCTCTCAGACCCTGCGGGGTGAAGTGAGAGTCGCTCCCACCAGGGGACGGGCTGCAGGGCAGGGGGACCCCTGAACCCCATCCATCACAGCAGCATCTCCCGGGGACGGGGATGGGGAACCTGCAGCACAGGGCAGGGGGGACAAAGGCCACGGCTCGGGGCCCACACTAACGCCTGTCTCCATTCTTCTTTCCCCCCTCCTCTCCTGTGTCCTGCACCTGCACCTGCACCATCCGAAGGACCGGAAGAGAGCGCCGGCGAGGCATCGGTCGTCCCGGAGACCCCTCCGGGACCCTCGCTCCAGGGCAGCCCCTCGGCCGAGGAACGACCGGCCCCGCGGAGGGCCAGACGGCGGACCCCGCGCCTGCTACCGGCGGCGGCCACAGACCCCCAGCTGCTGGCCATCCACTGCCGGCAGCTGGAGGTCTCGGAGCAGCACCTCCGGCTGCAGGAGCAGGCACTGGCCTGGCGCAGAGAGGCATGGGGGGCCTTTCTGGATACCATCAATCGGCTGATTGATTCCCTGGCCCCTCATGCCGCGCCGGCCGCGCCACCGCCCGCCATGCCCGCTCCTGCAGCCCCACCACCGGCTGCTCCAGCCGTCGCCGGGCCATCCGCCGTCGCCCCACCACCTCCCCGCGAGGGCCACCGCGCCGAGGGACCCCTGGAGCCACCCGCGACTCGCCGGCACCGCTACCTTCCGGTGGAGCCCGCTCCCACCCAGCCGCGCACCAGACTGCAGGCCCGGCGGAGCTCCCGGCCGGGCACGCCCACTGCTGGGCTGTAGGGGTGAGGGGCCCGGGACGTGGCCCCCCCCCTTGTTGGACAGACTTTGGGGACTGGGTGGGTGGTGTGGGTGTTTCCCCTGTTTGCCCCGTCCCCCCCTGTACATAGTTCTCCCCGTTCTCCTCCCTGCTTTTTGTTTTTCTTTTGATGGCGCACAGTGCTTTCATTTTTATTGTTGTACATAGTTTTATTTGTGCCCATCTTGGTTTTGTTGAATGTTTGTCCCTCCTTTTTGGTTTCTGTCTCACATATATATATTTTTTTATTTAAAAAAAAAAAAAAAAATTCGTGAGGACAAAAAAAACATTTACGTTCACCCACAAGTTCGTGCTGTCATTTCTCCTGGACAAGTGGGGGGGGGCGGTGGGGTGCTCCATGGTGTGGGCGTTGGGGCAGGAGTGTGGGGGAGGAAGGGGCAGGCAGTAGGGGGCCTGGGCACAGTTCACCCCGCGGCCTGGTCGTCGAAGTGGGCCCGCAGGGCCTCCCGGACCCGGGTCCCCTCTGGGTCCACCTGCCAACTGGGGGCAGCAGGTGGCTGGAGGTGTGCCCTGCCGGCCTCGGCGGCCCAGCCCTGAAGAAAGCTCTCCCCCTTGCTCTCCACGAGGTTGTGCAGGGCGCAGCAGGCACCCACAATCTGGGGGATGTTGTTGGGGCTGGCATCCAGGCGGGTGAGGAGACATCGCCATCGTCCCTTGAGGCGGCCAAATGAGCGCTCCACCACCTGGCGCGCACGGTTCAGGCGCCCGTTGAAGCGCTCCTGGCTGGCGGAGAGGTGGCCCGTGTAGGGGCGCATGAGCCACGGCCGGAGGGGGTAGGCCGCATCCGCGATGATGCAGAAGGGCATGGTGGTGTCCCCCAGAGGGATGTCCCACTGGGGGATGTAGGTCCCCGCCTCCAGCCGGTGGCACAGGCCCGAGTTCCGGAACACCCGGGCGTCGTGGGTGCTGCCAGGCCAGCCCACGTAAATGTCCTGGAACCGTCCCCGGCTGTCCACCAAGGCCTGCAGGACGACTGAATGGTAGCCCTTCCGGTTGAGGTATCGGCCTCCACTGTGGTCCGGGGCGCGGATGGGGATGTGAGTCCCATCCAGAGCCCTGAAGCAGTTGGGGAAGCCCAGGGTGGCAAAGGCGGCGACAGTGGCCTGTGGGTCCCCCAGCCTCACGAGCCTGTGCAGGAGCATGGAGTTGATGGCACGCACGACCTGCAGAGAAAGCACATGGGACAGCCCCAATGAGGGGTGAGCAGGGTGTGCATGGCCCTGCCCTGCCCTGCCCTGGCCCCCCTGCCCTGCTCTGCCCTGGCCCCCCTGCCCTGCTCTGCCCTGCCCTGCCCTGCCCTGGCTCCCCTACCCTCCCCTGCCCTGCCCTGGCCCCCCTGCCCTCCCCTGCCCTGCCCTGGCCCCCCTGCCCTCCCCTGCCCTGCCCTGGCCCCCCTGGCCTGCTCTGCCCTGCCCTGCCCTGCCCTGGCCCCCCTGCCCTCCCCTGCCCTGCCCTGGCCCCCCTGGCCTGCTCTGCCCTGCCCTGCCCTGCCCTGCCCTGCCCTGGCCCCCCTGCCCTCCCCTGCCCTGCCCTGGCCCCCCTGCCCTGCTCTGCCCTGCCCTGGCCCCCCTGGCCTGCTCTGCCCTGGCCCCCCTGGCCCCCCTGCCCTGCTCTGCCCTGCCCTGTCCCCCCTGGCCTGCTCTGCCCTGCCCTGGCTCCCCTGCCCTGGCCCCCCTGCCCTGCTCTGCCCTGCCCTGGCCCCCCTGGCCTGCTCTGCCCTGCCCAGCCCTGCCCTGGCTCCCCTACCCTCCCCTGCCCTGCCCTGGCTCCCCTGCCCTGGCCCCCCTGCCCTGCCCAGCCCTGCCCTGGCTCCCCTACCCTCCCCTGCCCTGCCCTGGCTCCCCTGCCCTGGCCCCCCTGCCCTGCTCTGCCCTGCCCAGCCCTGCCCTGGCTCCCCTACCCTCCCCTGCCCTGCCCTGGCCCCCCTGCCCTGCCCTGCCCTGCCCTGCCCTGCCCTGGCCCCCCTGCTCTGCCCTGGCCCCCCTGGCCTGCCCTGGCCTCCCCCTGTGGGTTCTCTTACCTCCATGAAGACAGCCCCGACGGTGGCCTTTCCGACGCCAAACTGCTGCCCCACGGATCGGTAGCTGTCCGGAGTGGCCAGCTTCCAGACAGCGATGCCGACCCGTTTCTCCACAGGGAGGGCACGCCGCATGGCAGTGTCCCGGTGCCTGAGTGCGGGGGTGAGCCACTGGCACAGCTCCAGGAATGTCTGTCGGGTCATCCTGAAGTGGCGGACCCAGTGGTCGTCGTCCCACTCCCCAAGCACCAGCCACTCCCACCAGTTGGTGCTGGTGGGGTAGCTCCACAGCCGCCGGCGTGTGAGGCAGGGGGTGGAGTGGGGTGCTGCAAGGGTAGGGGCTGAGCCCTGCTGCCCTGGGGGCATGTCCTCCCCTGGGGCAAGAAGGTGCTCAGCTGCCCCCAACATGACAAGAGCCAGGGCAAGCCCTGTTCCTGCCGGGAGGGCTGGGTGGACCTCTAGCTGCTGCTGCTGCTGCTGCTGGGGGTCCATGACTGCGGCGCTCGGGGTCTGTGTGCCTATATGGCTCGTCAGACCGCGTGCTGTGCAGGCTGAGTGTATGTGGGAGGGGCCCTTTAAGGGAGCGGCTAGCTGTTGCCCCGGAAGCGCTAGTCCGCCCGTTGACCCTGTCTGCAGCTGTGCCTGGCATCCCTATTTCGATGTGTGCTACTTTGGCGTGTAGACGTTCCCTCGCTGCGCCTATTTCGATGTCGGGCTGCGCAACGTCGAAGTTGAACATCGACGTTGCCGGCCCTGGAGGACGTGTAGACGTTATTCATTGAAATAGCCTATTTCGATGTCGCAACATCGAAATAAGCTACTTCGATGTAGGGTGCACGTGTAGACGTAGCCATCGAGTGTGTGATAAATGTGGGGGTGCTTTTTACTCGTCAAAGTGCCTGGACCCGGCACTAGCAGGATGTTTCTGTACTGTGCATTGGATGGATGTTTCACCCGAGGGGTTAGACTGGAGAGCAGAGCTGTGACGCAGCACATGCACTGCTAATAGCACGTCCTCCCGGAGATTAGCGCTGACTATGCATTGTGCCCTTCTCCAACAGGGTCCCTCCCACCATCCTTTCACCATCTGCCACTCCGGGTGCTCCTTCTGGCCAAGTCCCCACGTGGGCTTTTGCAGGGCAGGTGTTCCAAAGTCCCTCCATGTAATATGGCAGCGTTCCCTTTGCTGCTGTCAGTGCCATCCCTCCAGTGGCTGGTAGAATGACCCACATTTGCCCTGTGTTCTGGGTCCTGACTCAGAGACCCTCTAGCCAGCAGCCATGGCCTGCAGTACCTATTCCCTGATGCTTTGCCCCTTAACCTTATCCTGCCTTCTCACTCCTCTGGATTTGCTGCTCCTAAACTGCCTCCTCTCAGGGAATAGCTGTGGATGACTGGCTTGAGCCCCCAGGTCCACCTCCCATCGTTCGGGGAGTGACTGCAGACTACCTGTCTCAACCTTTGTCTGCTGCCCATTCCTGCCTTGCTGAACCTCTTCCACTGACATCCCAGGTCCTTGTCTCCTCCAGGTGCAGCCTAGATAGTTAATTGGCCTGCTTAGGCATCTTAACTGCTCCCGGCCTTCTGTGGGATGGACGCTCTAACACAAGAGACTACTCACATCAGACACGAGGGCGCTCACCCATGAGGTGAGGCTAGAGGTGTAAAGGTCACTGACTCTAGCACTGCACAAAGTTGCGTAAGTTATTTGGAGTTACCTTATTTCAAACTCGGTGCTAGAGTCAGTGACCTTTATGCCTCTAGCCTCACCTCATGGGCAGTCCTCAAACCAGTCAGAAATGGAGCATGGGGAGCAGTGGGTGTCGGACCTGGAAAAAACTCGAGAAAGAATCCAGAAGGACAAAGAGATGGGTGTGTAACTGACATAAAGAACACGGAGTCTCTCAAGGGACATCAGAGAGAGCCAGACTGAGACACCCACATGCACAAAGGAGGTTCTTTGCTTTCTAAAAAATTCCGTATGACCAGAGTCCATTCCATTCTATTCCTTTGTCTTTAGAGAGAAGCCAGTCTAACTATGATGCAATGTCCAGCTGTGACTGGATGAGACAACATATGCATGTAGGCTGCCTGATATTTTAAAATCCCTTTTTGCGACATCTGCTCAAAACAAAACCAAAAACAACAACAAAAAACCCCCCACCTCTTTTCACAGGTTCCCCAAGGGGGAGAAACACACATGCCTACAACTCAGTCAGAACTACCAAGCAATAAGCAGTTGATACATGGGGTTGTATGCTCAGATCCTGGTCTAAGAATGGAACAACTACAAGATTTCATGCCAAGACAAGTAAGGGCAAGGGGTATAGTGAGGAGGTTATGCAGCAGGGGAAGCCTAAACTTACAGCTAGACCCTAGCCATGAGTGTTCACACAGCATGAAACACAGTACACAATGTCCATGGTGAGGAGCCAACAACAGGTCTGATACTGTAAATTTTACTCATGAGTAATTCTTACTCACATAAATAGTCCTGCTGAAGGCAACGGGACCACCTGTATGATTCAAGCTTACTCATGTGACTAAGGCTTGCAGAATCAGACTACAGATTTTCTTTTTAAATTAGCTTTGATCATTTAAGGCCATATTGCAAATGCTCTCCTGACTCCCACTGGTGAGCAGTTACTCACATAATCAGCTCCACCAACTTCTCTGGGCTTGTTCATGAGAGTAACTGGTAAGTGTTGGGAGCGAGGTGTTCTCACTCTAATAGTTATTACTCTCAGGCTATGTCTACACTACGAGATAAGATCGATTTTAAATCAGTTAGCCCGATTTTACCAAGCACCTGTCTTCACTGTAAATTCCATTAGCTCAATTTATGGTGCACTGAAATTGACATATCAGTATAACAACATTGTAGTAACCCGACTGGTATAGGGTTCAGTTCAAATTTCAAATTCCAATTAAAGGGTAGTGAGGAAGCGCCCTGTCTTTAAATTGAATTCATTAGCCTCCAGAGATATATATATGTGCCCCGCAGTTCTCTGCTCTGGCCTCTTCCATCTCCACTGCTCTCAGGTATGGAGGAATTAGGCAACGGGAACACCATTTCACTCTGGCACCTGGAAGCCGACGGCTGTAGGGTCATGAGAGGCTGAAAAAAAATCTCTCTTTTTGTTTGCTGTTAGTATGGCTATGGGGTCTGTGGTTCTGTGTGTAACCCTGCTAGCTGCCACTTTTTTTTCTGTGCTGCCTGGCACCAGCCGCTGCCCCCCAGCACCATGTGGCAGCAAGGCTGAGGGTGGGAGTCGTGCTTGTATGATAGGACGAGAAACTTCTTTTCAGCTGTTTACTTATTGTCCTGCCCCCCACATCCCCTCCCTTTCCTCCCTGACAGCTGCCACTCATTCTCAAACTTTCCCTTCCCCTCATCATGTGGCAGCTAGTCTGTGGGTGGGGGGTCACGCTTGGACAAGAAGCTTCTTTTCAGCCACTTCTGTTTTGTCCTGGATCCCACATCCCCTCCCTTCCCTCCCGCCGGAGGCGCCACACAGTCTGGAACTTTCCCACGCCCAGCCACATCACATGGCTTGACCCTGAACCAATAAAAGGACATGCTGCACAAGGTGCCAGGCACCTTGCGTGCGGTGAGGGCCCTGTAGCCCGCCAGGGGAAGGCCCCAAAATCATGACTGACCAGGGAGAAACAGAAGATGCTTTGTTACTCGTGTGGCTGTCCTCTGAGAGGATATTCTTGCATGGGCTTTATCTAAAGGCCAAGGGGCTGGCTGTAGCTGGTGGTGTTTTAGCTGCCTGGGGGAAGTCTCCCTTGCAGGTCACAATTTTTGGGTGCTGGCTGTAGCCAGCAGTGTTTTAGCGGTACTGAGCTGTAACTGTTTCAATGATTTGTTGCAATTTCAGAGTAGTGCCTGTATTTGCTTAAACTAATGAGTCTTTGCCATGATGTCTAAATCCAGGTGCAGGTGGTGGGTCCTGCCCTGAAGCCAAAGGGCTGGCTGTATTCAGGGGTCTTTTAGCTGCCCCAAAGCATAACTGTTTCACCGAAGGCAATGTAGTAGCTATACCATTATCCCAGTTCTCGAAGTAAGGCTTGCAGTGAGGAATATTCTTGTTCTTAGGGTCTTCTTTGTCAGGTCCAAACCTGGCTATAGCTGGGGTCTTTTAACCGCCCCGGGCCATAACTGTTTCAATGATTCATTGCAGTTTCCGTGTAGCACCCGTGTCTACTTACACAAATGGGTCTTCTTTGCCAGGAGGTGTAAATGCAGATCCCTGCCTGCAAAGATCCAGTACTTTTGCATCCCGTTTTGAAAACCTGTTGGTTGGGAAACAAAATCTTTTTTCTAACCATTCCTAATCACTTTACTACACCTCCCCTCAATTATAAAAAGCACATCTCTTATACAGGCAAGCCAGAGCACGCCTGGAAAAAGGGACATTTGTTTCACATGGCAGGGGAATGAGGGAAATGAAATGTAGGAAGATATCATCAAATACACACATCCACTTGCGGGGCATTTTTCCCCCCATGTTGCACGAGTGAAAATAGCCATAATGCTACGGGGCTCAGGGAACTGTGGGATAGGTTCCCACAATACACTGCTGCAGCAGTCGATTGAAGCTACTTGTGTGTGGCCACTTCAAAGATTACTAATGAGGTGCTAAACTGAATATTCAGTGCCTCATGAGCATTAGGGCGCTTCCGGCCACGGTGCTTTGAAAGTGCCGCTTTCGAATGCTCGTGGCTCGGCGTGGCTACATGGGGGTCCTTTTCGAAAGGACCTCGCACATTTTGAAATCCCCTTATTCCCCTCCGCTGAGAGGAATAAGGGGATTTTGAAATGTGCGGGGTCCTTTCGAAAAGGACCCCCGTGTACCTGCGCTGAGCTGTGACTTTTTGAAAGTGGTCCTTTCGAAGCGCCGTGGCTGGAAGCATCCTAATGCTAATGAGGCACTGAATATTCAATTCAGCACCTCATTAGAAATCTTCAAAATGGCCATTTGCATGGCGATTTTGAAGTTTTGGCCCAGTGTGGCCACAGCCTTAGTCTTTAAGGTACTACAGGACTCCTCAGAGTTATCATCCACACAGGTAAAACAAGTAACAGAGAGGAAGCCGTGCTAGTCTATACACTATCAAGACAAAAAGCAGTCAAGTAGCACTTTAAAGACTAGCAAAATAGTTTATTAGGTGAGCTTTTGTGGGACAGACCCACTTCTTCAGACCATAGCCAGACCAGAGGTAAAACATTGTTTTAAAAACACGTGGTTTGTGTCTCACTAGGTGACTTCAAACATTTCACAAAGTTTCTCTGACAAAAACCCCCAGAATTTATAAGTCAATTTTACAATGCATTAAATTAAAAGAATTAAAGACAGGAGGTTTGTGGAGGACAAGAATGTTTCATCAGCAGCACAGCAGAGTTGGATCAAAGAGTCTTTGACAAAGAGAGAGACTCCTACAGACACCAAATGGGCTTTGGATCAGGTGCCAAGCTGGCCACAGAATAGACAATAATTAATAACTGATGTGTCAGATGTGATGGAGTACCAGTATGTTAGAACCTGTTGTGAGTTAATAGCAATATCTCACGCTCCTGGCATGAGTTTTCAGGGAGCAGTGCATTGGCTTGATAACTCTTGCTATTCATGGTAAAATCCCACTCCTCATTGCCAACAGCTGTTGATGAGTCAAGACAAAAGAAGGTGAAGGAGGAGGAGAATGTGAATTAAGGACTGGGAAAAAAAAAACAGCCTTCACAGAAAGTCACCATTCTGAAACTTCCCTTTATCCAAGGAAAAGGGTGCTTAATTTAAAAGGCCATATATCATTTCAAGATAGTAGGCGCCTTCTTGGGGAGTTTTGAGCTCCTTGATGTTAAAAGAATTATGATCTCTGGGTGTTTCTTTCCTTTCCTTAAAATGTACATTAATCACATGCTTCCTGACTGAGGTTACATTTAATTTTCAAATGCACATAAAAGAAAACAAAGCAGAACATGTAACACTGCTGATGACAAGTCTCTTCCTGAGCCAAACTGGTACAGGCAGCTCAAGGATAATAAACTCATAGAAGATCTTTTTGAATCAATCTTTTGCTGTCCTCTCTGTTTGCACCTTAATGAAAAATGTGTACCCTCCCAAGTGGTCATAGACAGCTGGTACCCTTGTCACAGTGGTTTTGGTATGTACTTTTACAAATGGAACAATGTCCCAGTTGATTGTTAAGCATAACTTGAACTCAGAACCTCTGAATCAAGAGGACTTCCAGACCTAAAGCAACAAGGCCAATAACTCGGGAGCAGTAGCAGTGACACAGTCTAGCCACTAAGGGGCAACACAGGGCCACACCTTGTGAGCGTGCTAGGGTTGCATGTTTTGCATTCTAACAAAACAGCAATCATTAGTGTGAGTTATGCCAGCATCTCAGCTATCCAATATCTGGGTATTACTTGGACAGCTCGTGCCAACAGCTATGCTTTCTTTGCACATTCTCCCTTTCCCTCCTCTCTCTCATGTTTCTTTTGTTACTGATCAGTCTAACCCAAACTTCTCTCGTGTTGCTCATTCCCCTCTCTTGATCATCTTTCTTAGAGTCTTCCTATGCCAACGACCAGCGGGTGACTTGCCCATCTAAATTCTAGTACAGCAACTGTCAGATGTCTGCATCTCATCTCTAACATGCAGGGAATGAACAGCCCCACAACATACAACAGCAACAACGAAGCAGAGATGGGCACAGATGGAGACAAGGGCTCCAAACGCCCTCAGTGTTTGTAGAACATGGTGCCCCTCTTGGGGGGGGGGGATGAAGAAATTCGGGGGGGGGCATGAGATGACTCAGCCCCCCTCCTTCATTCCCCCTATTCCAAGAAAGGGCTGGCCTTTGTTTCCAGCTCTCAGCCGCTGCTATTATACATGGGCGACCTGGTGCAGCTGCTATAAAAAGCAGGCTGCCTGCAAAGACCCATGTGGAGCTAGCTGCCTCATGCAAAGGACTGTGGGTTGGCAGGGAGGTAGTAGGATGGGGTTAGATGGGGGCTAAGGGAGCCTGGCTCGGGAGAGGGGAGGGGCTTGGGTGGGCAGCTTGTGGGGCTTGGGCAGCTGGCCCTCGCAGCGCAGAGCTTGGGTGGCTGGCCCCGGCTTGGGCTAGCAGGCGGGCGGTTGGCCCCAGCTTGGGCTGGTGAGGAAGTGCTATGTATTATTCTTCCATTTTTGTAAATATGCCCCTGTGAAAAAAGCTTCTCAAGTTTACTCACGTAAAAACGAAACAAAGAAATTCACGGGATGCCAAAACCGATTTGCATTGCACACTTTCATCTTTCAAGCCTAGGATTTCGCAACTTGTGAAGAAAATGCAGTGTCATCCTGCACATGAAATTCATTTTCTTTCTGCTGTTTCTGATGTTAAATTATATTTTTATTAAATTGTTAGGCCAAGAAAAACTATCTGTGCTTATTTTTAATTTTAAATAACATTTTTATATCCCATTCGTGTGTTTAATTTAAATTATTAATTGAATTTTTGGTTAAAAGTGGGGGTTGGATGATGGTAAAGAAGAGGCGGGGAGGCATGAAGGTCTCTCAAAAATCAAAAGTGGGGGTGTGATGCTGAAAAGTTTGGAAACCACTATTGTAGAAGCTTCTCTAGGCCCTAATTCTTAAGTCCAGGAGTACTGCAGAGTAAACCCAGGGCTCAGCCCTAATCCCCCTTCCATCTATGCACCCTCTGTGCCTCCCCTAAATGAGTTGAAAGTTTATGATTGCTGAGGATGGATATCAGGATCAAAGGGATCAAGAGAATTTTCCCAAGAGAAAACAAACACATGCGGAGAATAGACGGGAGTGAGTTTACCATACTGGGACTGTATCCTCTTCTGGTGTTTGCCCATGTTGTCTATTTACATGTGATCTGGTTGATAAATGTAAAGCTATTTCATAGTTCTGTCAAGAGTATTTTTTTCCCCTGAGATTTCATGTTTAATGCAGGCTGTATTAAAGAGTCAGGCTTTTGACAAGACAAAAAATACAGTCGTCCCCGTTCTTTTAAAGATTGATTTTTGTTACTGCAGGGATCTGAATACCTTTGAGCTTTATGTATTTAAAAAGTTATTGTTATTGCAGCTGAGACCCCCATTGCATCAGACACTACTGTAGGTGCCGCCCTGCCACTAAAGAGGTTACAAGCTAAATAGACAAGACAGAGAGAGACAGCGGTGTTGTTATTCCTGCACACAGAGGTTTAGTGATTTGCTCACACAACAAATCTGTGGCACATCAGGAAACAGAGCCCAGCTTTCCTTCATCTTATGCCAGTGCCTTATTCTGAAGGCTCATTCCCTTTGAGCACACCAGGGCACAATGGTTACATATTGCAGCACTGTTCCATGCTTATGTGATTTGTGAAGGATACACAGTAAGTCACGTGAGTGTTCCCTCTGGAATGCTAGGCTGGACTCTTCACTGGTAGTCTGCAATACAGATTGACACTGCATTGGCCTTCTTTCTACATTGGCTTTGACATGGACAGAGCCAGACATCTGAAGTTGTCTTTGGTGTGCAGAGCTAAGATGTAACAGGTGGCGAGGGAAATGAGGTCGATTCTTCCTCGGTGGCTCCCTAGCCAGAGAACTCACAGGCTGTAAAGGTTTTCCAGGTACTTAAAGAAATGGTTACTCAGTTTTCATAAGTCGTGCCACTGAAAATCATGAGACTGGTTGTACAGGCAACTTTACTACTGACATTTCCTAACTTTTGAGTGCTTGACTTTGCCCCCACCACACTCTTCCAACATAGCTTTTAGGATATTATTATTAACAAACTGATCCTCAGCTGTCTAGGAAAGGTGATGTGTGTTTGCAGAAATAAACCAGGTCCCTTTGGACAGACTCTTCCATTTTTGACCATTCCAAAGATTCTTGCTCTGTCCTCAGAAGCAGAAGATACTGGCGACAGTCAAAAGTAGATGACTGGACCAGATCCCTGATCTGATTTGGTTTGGTGATTCTTATCTAAGCTATGTATTTAATCATGATAGTTTCTGAGCATCTTACACTTTGTTTTTCTTAACAAAGGTTAAGATTTAGTCCTGGGTACTTTTGTTAATTGACTGTGACCAGTCCATAACCTTTACTATGTAAATATCGCTGAATAAAACTTAGCAGCTCCTGGGATACTGCTGTTCTGGAGGTGCCCTGATGTTCTGGAGGTGTCCTGACAGCAAGGGCTGACAGCCTGCAGATGACTGCTGCTCTGAGGCCGCAGGGACCATGGTTCCATAGGCCTCGGGGGAAAGTGGGGATCCCTGGGGCCTCTGCTGCTCTGGCAGCCCCAGGGACAGCTGCCCAGGGTCACTCCAGCAGCAGCTGGTGTGGGTTGGCTCCAGGGCCGTTCCAGCAGCCACTCCCGTGGCTGACCAAATGGCTGCTCCCCCAGAAGCCTCCTGAAGGCCTGGTCTGAAAGCCTACCTCTCAAACACCAGAGGATGCAGCTGGCAGCCCTGGGGCCAGCTACACAGGTCCAAAAATATTTTTAGTTCTCTGTGCCTTAAATATTGAGTCTGTTCTGGTACGGCTATGGTCTGAAGAAGTGGGTCTGTCCTACCAAAGCTTGCCACCTAATAAATTATTCTGTTAGTCTTTAAAGTGCTACTAGACTGCTTTTTTGTTTTGATAGAATATAGATTAACATGGCTATCTCTCTGTTACTATTCTACAGAGGTCCAAGAAAGTTATGGAATTTGTGACTCCAGACAGCCTCTTGTAACACTCCTGGTAGGCAGGGAAGCACTACTCTTTCGTTTTACAAAGTGGTAAATTGAGGCATGGAGAGACTTAATGATATGCTAAGATCTGTTATAGAGCAGGGATGGGAGCATGGGCTTTTTGAGCACCAGGCTATCCCTCTAACCCCTAGGCCATCCTTCATTCTCACACACTTAGCAAAACAAATAAGTTAGGCTTGCAGGAGATATATTTGATAGCTGGGTGAGGGTATTTCTCCAGGTAGGTCAGTTTAAGGTTCTAACGCTCAGCAGGACTGAAAGAGCTTTAGAAATGTAAAGCATTAATAATAATAGATCATATAGCTCTGCTCTTAATATAAACAAGAAGGATTTTTATAATCTCTTCCACCTTCGAAGCTCTTGGAGCTATTTACCATATGTCAAAACGAATTAGTGGGAGACATAGCTGCTCTTCTTAGCGCTGCAGACCCAGGGACATTCCAGAGATGGATGGGAACTGAACAGCATGGAAATAAATCTCTCACATTCAAAGCTCTGAATTCCATTCCCTCGATTTAATCACAAAGATTTATTTCAACCCACTCAAATACTGGTGTAGCTACAGTGAAAGATTTTTGAAACCTGAAACCAGAGAGGTTTTCCTCAGTTTGTAATTTCAGACCTAGTTGTTTACCTGCATGCATTTTATACCTTGAAATTACCAGTCTAAATTTTGATAATGCATTAGTCTCCAATATACTCTATTTTTATTGTCTGTGTATTATTAGACCTATGCATGCAGAGATTATGTTAGATTAATCAATATTTCCTACAAAACAGAATATTAAAAAACAAAAATGTTGCAAAGTCAACCGGACTTTTAGAATTTAAAAAAAAAACCAAACAACCAAAGTTGTTCTGAAACTTTTTTTACTTACACTTTATATACAAAATAAATTAAAATTCAGTTTGGCTGCATCTACACTAGTCCCCTCCTTTCAGAAGGTGCATGGTAATGAGGGATTTTGGAAGATGCTACTGAGGCGCTGCCATGAATATGCAGTGCCTTATTAACATAATGACAGCCGCACACAATTCAAAATCACTGCTTTCAAAATATACGCTGCTTGTGTAGACAGGGACCTTTCTAAAGGACTCCCTGATTTTGAAAGCCCCCCTCTTCCTAAAACCAAATGGAAAGAAAGGGCTTTCAAAATCAGGCAGTCCTTTCGGCGTGTAGATGCAGCCTCTGACGGTGAGATTGGACAGTGAAAATTTCAGCCCAAAAGGTTAAAGGTGAATGCTTATGAGCAATTGAAAAACAGCAGCTTATAGTTAGATGTGCCAGGCAACCTTATTTACAGGCTTTGCTCTGCATTATGCAATAACAACACAATATGGTTTGTAACACATTGATTATTTGTAGTGCAGTAGTGCCTTGGAGACCCAGTCATGTACCAAGCCTCTTCTAGGCACCTTGCAAACATATAACGAAAAGATGGTCTCTTCCCAAAAGACCTCACAATCCTAAGTGATATGCTATATAGTCTTCATAACATAACTGGGGTGGGGCCTCCAGCCCAATGCCTCTTCTGAGGGCTCCTCATCCATAATCTCTGGCCTCTGCAGCCTGGTCAGTATCACAGCCGGCCCAGTGGCCCACTTGGTATTTCCCCAGTAGGCCTCAGAGGTCTAATCAGCCTTAGCAGGACAGTACTCCCCCTTCCTTGGGGTCATGGGGGCCCAGGCTCTCCCTCTCCACCAGGCTCCGACCCAGGGCCCTGTCAGTAGCGGGTTCGTCTCCCCAGCTCAGCGGGGATTCCCACCGCAACACACTGAGCTCACGGGCAGCCTCCCAGCTCCCTGCCCTGAGCTACTTCCCACTGTGTTCCAGACACGACACACCATCCCCGCTCTGGCGGCTGCAGCTCCTCCTTGGGTTGTTGCTGCTGCTGATCAGATAGCTGCTGGGTGGCGGTGGCGGCGGCGGCGGCGGCTGCTGCTGCTGCTGCTCTTCTGGCAGCTGGTGCTCCCACACTAGGGCAGGAGTTCCTTCTCCCCTTGTGGCCTGCCCCAACTGACTGGCCTCCCTGGCCTTTATACTTGGGCTGCAGTTGGAGCATGCCCAGTAGGGATGTGGGGGCAGGGCCTTCTCCGCCCAGCAAGCCTGGTCGGCACCCCCTGGCCAGTGTGGGATTGGTACACCCCATCACAGTAACCCTCTAATGCCTTGCTTATCTATTTCTCTTTGTCCGTTCCACACAAGAGCACACCCCTCCCTGCCTCTCTGAGCCTACCTCTGATAGTTCATTCCCACCACTCAGGGGACAGCAGCGGGAGGAAAGGTAGACAAGTGGGAGGATGAAACACAGAAGCACCACCCAGGGCCTGTGCTGGGCTGAAGCTTGGACCCATGTCCTCTGCTTATACACAGGGGTTATTCACAGCAGTGGTCGTGGAAGGCAGGGACTCCTGGCTTTACCCTTTCTGAGCCAATGCCTCCCACATCTGAGGCAGTGCTGGCTTCCCCTGACATAAAGGAGGCTGTGAACACTTTGTAGCACCACATCCTCCCTTCCTGGAGGGCTTTTCCCCTCCGAGATGCTCAACTTGGGAATGAATTTGTCTGCCAGTGTTGAAAAAAAATACCATATCTGCTCCATTCGGAGGCATTCAGCTGTAGATCTCATTCCCGACAGCGAAGGTGAGGGACCCCTGTGGCTTACCATGTTCTGGCTATGGACTGTAGCTTATGTCCACTCAACTCACCCAAGAACAGAGTCATATGGTCAGAGGAAGACAACACATGGCTCACATGGCTCACTTGCCAGTCACACAAGTAGACCACAGCCTGCCGCTTGTCCTGCCTTGTGCTGTGTGGAGTGATGTTTTCTGGAAGCTGTCTCCCTCACTCGAAACACCCACAGTCAGGGCAGTAGAAGACAACTGCCTCAAGGTATTGCAGATGAGTGCAAGACTCTCTGTTGACAAAACTAGCACCATCCATAATGTGATGTTAGACCTGACCTTGCCTGCATCACCTCATATAGCTCAGCTGCTCCACAGACCACTCACTACAACACACATCAGGCAAGATCCCAGGAAAAGGTAAAAGCCAGAAAAAAGAGGAGGGAGAGAAATGCCTCAGCTCCAGAATCCAGAGCCCACCAAAGCAAGGGCAAGGACAAGTTCTAAGGGCAGATCTTCCAGCACAGATCACTCAGTGGACCTGACCAAAGTGTGCAGCTGAAATCCCCCAGGTTTGTTTCTGTGTGACTCCAACATCTAGCGAGATAAGTTCAAGGACACCATAAAATCAGAATTCTCTGGTCTACACACTGCATCCCAGCACTAAGGGGTTAAGTGTACGAATTCATCACACTAGAAATGAATTCATCCGAAATCTCTTTGTCATAACTCCTGGCATGTCCCTGGCATCTGTAAGGGGAGAAAAACAAACCAAGAAAAGAGAAATGCTGCTGCTGGGTTTTATCATCTCCCGCAGCACCTGGCCCATGTTCATCAGGGACCAGCCCTGAGCAGTTTTGGTCTGTGAAAAGCAAGTCAAAACAAAAGAAACCCTTGATGAGTGCTGGTGGTTTGCTGTCACAGCTGCCAGGAGAGAATTGCCCAGCTGAGAGCTTTGTTTCGTACAAAACAGGTGTTTCATTCCTAGCCTGTGAACCCACTGAACATCCTAAGAGAACATCCCAAGGTTCACCCCGCCTAGGAACTTTATAATTATTATTATGAGCTGTATAACCACAGTACCTAGAGGCCCTAACCAACCTGGGAGTCGGTTGTGCTAGGCACACTACAAAGGCATAGTACAAGTCCCTCCCTATCCTGGAGACCCACCAGTCTAAACAGGTAAGAGAGAGAAAAGGAGGAAGACAGCCGTATCCCATTTTACAGCAGGAGGACTGGAGGCACAGCCTGATGATGGCAGAGCCGTCCCATCCGTAGGACGAATTGGGGCAGCTGCCCCAGGCCCTGTGCTTTTGGGGTCTTGTGGCAGCCCCCCAAACTGTCCTGTGGGTGGGAGGGAAGAGGGGTTACCTGGGGCCAAGGGCTGGGTGCAGCAGAGGCAGCAGGAGTTGCCTTCCCTCCCCACTTGCTCTTACCGTGTGGGCAGCTGGAGCGGGAGCCTGTTCCACCTCGCTGCCCTGCCAGCCCTCTGAGCCTTGCTTCTCTGCAGGCAGTGGGAACCACAGGGCTTGGGGTAAGAGGGCAGGACGGACAGCGTGGGGGAGGGGCAGGGTCTATAGTGAAGGGGTTAGCCTTGGGTCTGGCACCTGGGGCACTGAGCAGGGGTGTTGCCCCAGGCCTACCCACCTCGGGGTAGCCCTTTGCTACCTACCAGCTCTGTGTCCTTGTGGCACCAGAGCATGGCCACCTGTCAGCCCTGTGCTCTGGGGGACCCAGGGAGTGAGACTCATGGAAAACACACCTCCACCCCACCTGGGGCCTCTGTTGGAACCAAAAGAAAAGCACTGAAACTGGCAGGGGTGGAGGGAGGGACAGCTCAGTGGTTTGAGCATTGAGCTGATAAAACCCAGGGTTGTGAATTCAATCCTTGAGGAGGCCATTTAGGGATCTGGGGCAAATAGCTTAAAAAAATGTTGCTTGGTCCTGCTGTGAGTGCAGGGAGCTGGACTTGATGACCTCTAAAGGTCCACTCCGGCTCGGCAAGATAGGTAAATCTCCACCTAAATCCTGCCAACAAGGGTGATTAGATTAAGGAAGCACCCCTAGCCTCACCTGTATTTAAGACAGAGCAGAAACACACCGCCATTGCTAAAAGCAGAGAAGCATTTGTAACTGCAACCCAGGCCATTGAGTACAGGGACATATAAGGTGTCAGCTTGTAAGTGCTGATTAACCAGTCCTCTCAGATGAGCTCTGCCAGTGTGTGTGTTCACCTGAGTCCACAGTGAGAAGAATTCAATCCTGGGGACCCTGGGTCTGGTGGAATAGCTCCATTGGGAGGGAATTAGCAGAGGAGACACAAATTGCACACAGATAGAATTATTCACACGCATCCCCTGTAATCCTATATAAATGAGCATACCCCAGAGTAATGGGCAAATTTTGGAACGTCAGCATGAAGGGCACCTGGTGAAAACTGTAGCCTAGTGGGAAAATGGACAAAAGCAGAATTTGGGCGCAGAGCTGGGGAATAATCTGGTTTTGGAAGTGAAAGTTTTTGGCAGTGTTGCCAACTCTTGTGACTTTATTGTGAGACTTGTGACAAGTCTGGACCCAAAGATCTCAGCAAACTGAGTGATTGGGCAGCAAAATGGCAAGTGAAATTTAATGTGGGTAAGTGTAAGGTAATGCACATCGGGAAAAATAACCCCAATTACACGTACAATATGATGGGGGCAAATTTAGCTACAACAGATCAGGAAAGGGATCTTGGAGTTATAGTGGATAGTTCTCTGAAAACATCCACGCAGTGTGCAGCGGCAGTCAGTAAAGCAAATAGGATGTTAGGAATAATTAAAAAAGGGATAGAAAATAAGACAAAAAAATCTTACTTCCCCTATATAAAACTATGATACGCCCACATCTTGAGTACTGCGTGCCGATGTGCTCTCCTCACGTCAAAAAAGATATACTGGCATTAGAAAAGGTTCAGAAAAGGGCCACTAAAATGATTAAGGGTTTGGAAAGGGTCCCATATAAGGAGAGGCTAGAGAGACTGGGACTTTTCAGTCGAGAAAAGAGGAGACTGAGGGGTGATACAATAGAAGTATATAAAATCATGAATGGTGTGGAGAAAGTGAATACAGAAAAGTTATTTACTTGTTCCCATAATATAAGAACTAGAGGACACCAAATGAGATTAATGGGTAGCAGGTTCAAAACTAATAAAAGAAAGTTTTTCTTCACACAGCGCACAGTCAACCTGTGGAACTCCTTGCCGGAGGACGCTGTGAAGGCCAGCACTCTAACAGAGTTTTAAAAAGAGCTCGATAAATATTTGGAGGTTAGGTCCATAGATGGCTATTAGCAAGGGGTAAGGTCTGGTGCCTAGCCTTTTGTCGAAGGCGGGAGATGGATGGCAGGAGACAAATTGCTTGATCATTGTCTTCGGTTCATCTCCTCTGGGCCACCTGGCATTGGCTACTGTCAGCAGACAGGATACTGGGCTAGATGGACCTTTGGTCTGACCCATATGGCCATTCTTATGTTCTTATTCAAATGAATGGCAAAAATCCCCTGGACTGCCATGGGCTCAGGATTTTATCCCTGGTGTTTTTCTTAAAGCCCCAGGTCCCAGAGCCAGCTGAGCCCGTGATGACCTCAACTTTTATTTTATTTTTTAAAAACTAAGATTCTAGCCTGAAATCTTGAAGGCATGTGGGGAGTACACCCCCAAGGCTTGGAAACTAGAAGGCAAAGAAAAAGAATCCAATTTTTTTTTTTTTAATCTCGTGATCATTTTGGGCCTGACTTGTGAGCCTGAAAGCTACTGTCTTAACCACAGCTGAAACAGGACTGCACACACCCCAGTCTTCTCCCTCGATGCTTGTTTTCACACAGCCAAGATTTGTACTTTTCCATCTCCCCAGTGTTTTATCGATATTGCACCTGCACCTTCAGGCTCTCTCCTCTGACTTTTAGAGGTGACGGATTTTAGTAAACTTCTGCTCCTTACAGTTACGATTAGAAAAATGACTGAATAAAGCTTTTTATTTCCCATAAATGATCTCCGAGGCTCAGATTTTCAGTCAAAAGCTTGTCCAGTTACAGGACACTCAACACACTTTTAAATCAGCAGCCAGTCATGGCGTGTTTTGAATTTGGGCTTGGAATGGGTTTTCAGATCTATCAGAGCATTTCCCATTCTGTTACTGTTTTATTTCCCCTCTACCTTCTGATGATGGTGGCTGCTGCTCCACAGTGAGGCCAAGAGGTACCACAAGAGTTAAGATGCTGCCTGAAATGTGAACAGCAACACAACGGGCCTAGCAGGCTCAGCCAGAGCCATCATCACACCTACCAGGCAGGTGCCCTCTAGAGACTAAACCCCCTTTGAAAGGTGCTCTTATACACCACTTGGAAATTCATATTCCCGGCAGGAAGGAAGGGGGGAATCAAAAGGCCTGTGCATTGACATCAGCACTGACTGTGTGTAAGAAAAGCCGGGGAAATGATGACAACTTAATCAGAGTTAGTGAAAACATTTGTGTGTGTGTGTGTAGTGGTAGTGGTGATGGTAGGGGAATGACTAGTTAAGGAATGATTCATGTGATCTGAACAGTCTCCCTGTGAACCAGGCTGGGAATGTTATAAACTGGCAGCGAGGAGAGGTGCCTTACCCTCGAGAGAGCACTAATCTCCCTACAGATCCTGCACATTCAACTCTTCTGAGGCTACAAATCAGTCAGAAAGTCAGATTTATGCATCAGTGCTGCTGCCCAGCATTCAAAAATCAGGAGCCAGGCCCCCAAGATAAGGTTTTTAATAGAAACCTTTAAATACATTTTGGGTTTCTTTTCCTACCTTAATAGATTTTAAGGCCAAACTGCGACTGTTGTGTTCATCTACTACACCCTGACTTCTGACATAACTTAGGCCATAGCCTTCCCAGGAATTACTTCCTGCTTCAAACCTCATAGTTGCAGCTGAACTAATGAAAATCTTTTAGGAAAATATCCAGTCTTGATTTAAAACGATCCTGTGATGGAGATTCCACCACATCCCTTGCTAAATTGTTCCAGTGATTAATTATCCCCACCATTAAAAAAGTGTGTCTTATTTGTAGTCTGAAGTTGTCTAGCTTCAGTTCCAGTCATTGGATTTTATTACACCTTTGTTGGCTAGATTGAAGCACCCTTTATTATCAAATTTCTGTTCCTCATGTAAACACTTAGACTACATCTATGCTACAGAGATTTTTGGAAAGAACTTCTTTTGAAAGAGTGCGTCCACACACAAAAAGGTGGATCAGAAGAGTGATCTGCTCTTTTGAAAGAGAGCGTCCACACAGCCCCCACTCTTTCAAAAGAACAGGCCAGGGATTGAAAAATCAGTCGAAAGAAGAGCCATGCGGCGTGTCTATACATGTTTTCTTTGGAAAGAAGGTTTCGAAAGAATCAGAGATGCAGCTGTGCTAGTCTGTATCTTCAAAAACAAGAAGTCCTGTGGCACCTTATAGACTCACAGATATTCTGGTGCATACGCTTTCGTGGGCAAAGACCTGCTTCGTCAGATGCATGCTTTTTATTTACCATGCATGCATCTGATGAAGCGGGTTTTTGCCCATGAAAGCTTATGCTCCAGAATATCTGTGAGTCTATAAGGTGCCATAGGACTTCTTGTTGCTTTTGAAAGAAGGAGTTCTTCCTGAAATGGGACTGGAAGAGCATTTTTGAAAGGAGTACTACTTTCTTTCGATTTACTTATGAAAGAATGCTATTATATGAAGGAATCTTTCAAAAGAGCCCCCTTCTTTGGAAGATGCTTTTGAAAGAACTTGCTAGTGTTGATGCAGCCTTACAGTAGGCCTACTCAGCAAAGTTATTTTGAAATAACTTTCCTAGCATCTACACAATGCAACCGCTATTTCGAAATAATCTCAAAATAGCTAAAATAGGGGCTGTGTAGATGGAGAACAGAGCCTATTTTGAAAAAAAACATAGTGTGTCCAATGGCTGAATTTGGAAATAGGCTCTAGATGCTGTATTTTGAAATAGTTCAGTGCAATTTTGAAATGCATTTCTGTGTGCAGCAGCATTATTTTGAAATAAGCTATAGCTATTCCAGAATATCTTATTTTGGAATAAGGCTGCTGTGTAGACATACCCATACAGACTGTGATAGGTCATCCCTTAACCTTCTCTTTGATAAACTAAATAGATTAAGCTCATGGACGCTTTCATTATAAGGCATATTACAGTAGACCCCTGAGTAACTCAAATTTCACGCAAGTCTGGGGAGCTGGGAACCAAGCAGCAGCCTGGCTTCTGGCTCCCTGCTGCTGGTGGGAGCCAGGCACTGCTTCCCCCTGACTCCCAGTTGGAAGCTGAGGAGAAGCTGTGCCACCATGGCTGTCTGCTCCCCCGACACCCCACACTGGGGGAGCTGGGCAGGCAGACAGAGGCAGTGGTGGAGTGCTTTCGATTTGCACTTTGCTCATGTTAATGAGAGTTAAGTGCAAATTGAAATCACACATACTGGGATATTACTGTATTCAGTCCATTAATCATTCTCGGGGCTCTTTTCTGAGCCCTCTCCAATTTCCTTTCCAGCAGCTGTCCCGCTAGTGCCAAACACCAGTGACATAACCCCTCTATTTTTAATTGAGATCCCCCTATTTATACATCCAAGAATCACATTAGCACTCTTGGCCGGGGAGCTCATGTTCACCTGGTTATCCATGATGACCCCCCAAGTCGTTTTCAAAAAACCACTTCTTCCCAGAATAGCGTCCCCATCCTGCATGTCTGGCTTGGTCCTAACGTGTCACTTTTTACATTTGGCCATTTGGAGATGCATATTATTCACTTGTGTCCATTTTATGAAGTAATCCAGATTGTGCTGTATCAGTGACCTGTGCCATTCACTAGTGAACCTCTCCCAGTATTGCTGTCAGCTGAAAGCTTTTGATGATATGCTGGTTTTGCCCAGGTCATGATAAAAAACATAATTTGTGTAGGGCCAAGGACTGATCCATGCACACTGGTTCTATCACAATTCCTTGGTTTGAACAATGATGTTTGGAGAGCTATTGGGCAGTTTCTAATCCATTTGATGTATGTCATGTTGGTTTTGGTTCATTCTAATTTCTTCACCAAAACCTTTTTGTGGTATCTTATCGAATACATTAAAGAGGTCTATTACATCAGCACCATTATCTTTATCAACGAAATTTCTAATACAATCAAAATATATCAACCTAGTTTGAAAAGATGTGTTCCATTAACTCTAGTTAATTGGCAGTAATACATTAATTCTTTATTTATCAAGTCCTGTATCAGCTGTTCTACTATTTTGCTCAGGATTAATGTCAGACTGACAGGCCTATACTTACCCATGTCATCTTATTTACCCTTTTATGTTGGCGCAACATTACCTTTCTTCCAGTCCTCTGGAATTTTTCCAGTATTCTAAGGCTTCCCTGGTAATGGGGCCCAATTCTTGGCTGGCCTGTGGGGCCATAATAAACATGCTTATGGACAATCAGCATTAATGGACCAGAGAGGTCCTTGACCAGCCCTTTCACAATTCTTGAATGCAAATTGTCCAGACCACTGATGTGTAACTTTATATGGCACCAGGAAGCAAGATGGCCTCTGACTATAAGGCTTATGGGGACTTACATGGTGCATTGGCCTATGCTGACTACCTAATATTTGTGGTCTCTGACTGAAAGCAATATGTACATATGCAAGGTATTTATATATGAACAAGCCCACGAAGTCCAGCAGTATTTCCATTCCTGTTAAATCCCCTGTTCAGCTAGGTGTAACAGACAATGTTGCAGGTGCATCTAGGTTCTGTCCTTCAGATGTCAACCTCCCTGTTCACAAAAGCTTAAGTATTTTCTCTCCTAGCTGAAGGAAAAAGTAAAAATTAAGCATTAGGAGGTGGAAAGAATTTAGGATCCAGTTCTGAGCATTCCCCCAGGGCTAGAAATGATTGCCTGCTGCAATATTTTTTTAACTCTTCAAAAATAAAGTAATGACTTCAAAGACGCATTTGCCTCCTGCGGGTAACATGACAGGCATCAGTTAGTGAATGTTGTGATATGGTGCAGATTGCTGTGGTTTACAGATCAGACCCCAAGGTCAGAAACTGCTGGATCTGCAGTTAATACCACTTGACAGATACATTTATATTCTCTCACTCATGGATGATAATGGGAGGTCCCATTACATAGAAAAGAAATTCCCCCAGGTCAAGGGAGGAGAAACAGGAAGTATTTGAAAAGAGTGAAGCTCTAGTAAAGCATTTACCCTCTGGAGCAATATTGTGTGTGTGTGTATGTGTGTGTAAAAGGTTCTAAAGAAATAGTCTCAGAGACTGCTCTGTGTAACCAGGGAACAGATACAGCATCAGCAATACAGAATTCTCGTGTAGCATCAAGCAAAGTTTTCAAAATGCTTTGCAAAGGCAGATAAACTGCCTAGGGAGGTTCTGGAATCCCTACTGCTGGAGATATTTAAGAGCAGATTAGACAGACATATATCAGGGATGGTCTAGATGGTGCTTGGTCCTGCTGTGAGGGCAGAGGCCTTGACTTGATGGCCTCTTGAGGTCCCTTCTGGTTCTAGTGTTCTACGATTCTATGAAATAAAAGGGAGCACAGAAGCGAAAGGTCTGGCTCAAGGTCATACAGTGAGTTGAGTCTACTCCACTATGCACTGGAGCACATTGCTTTCTAGAATAAGCTTCTCCTCTGTTGCTCTATTAAAGTGTGTCTCCACTACAGGGTGGATCAATGCTGCAGCAATCGATCCACTGGCAGTTGATTGAGTGGGTCTAGTAAAGGTCAATAAATCAACTGCCGATCGCTCTGCTCTCAACTCCAGTATGCTATGGCTTTTCCCCATGCTCAAAATAGTGCTGTCATTTCAAGCACATTGTTCTGGCTCTGCTATCCCTTGTCATGAGAGGGGTAGTAGAACTTTTGGAATAGCCACTTACTTCGAACTTCCATGCCATTTGGACGGCACCAAGTTCAAAATAAGGTATTTTGAAATAATCAATGCAATTTGCATTCCGTAAATTATTTCAAAACACAGATTCAGTCTAAATGTAGCCAGAGAGAAAGATTGAGTCTCCTTTACAGCCTTAGCTGAGCAAAACAAAAAAGCAGTCCAGTAACACCTTAAAGATTAACAAAATAATTTATTAGGTGATGAGTTTTTGTGGGACAGACCCAATTCTTCAGACCATAGCCCTACCAGAACAGACTCAATATTTAAGGCAGAGAGAACCAAAAATAGTAATCAAGGTAGACAAATCAGACAGTAAGGGGCAGAAGGGGTGGGGGGAGTCAAGAATTAGATTAAGCCAAGTATGCAAAAAAGCCCCTATAAAGACCTAGAAAATTCATATCCCAGTTCAAACCATGTTAATGTGTCAAATTTGAATATAAAAAAGAGTTCAGCAGCCCAGCTGAGAGAGCTCCAGAGATCCCAGATCTGGTTCTGCCTATTGGTATTAAACTTACACAGTTCATTGGGTTGTGATAAGCTCCCAAAAGTCTGGATTTTTCTTAAAAACATTTTGGGGCTGCAAAATGGAACTGAAAACCTCATGAAAACAAGCCCTCCGGTGAGATTTCCTCTGCTCCCTTCTGTCACGCCCAGGGCAGCCATTCACAGGAGAGTGGGACTGGAGAAGGAGACAGAACTTGTACAAATGTGACTGGCAGCAGCTATCACAAAGGCAATGCCCTGAAAAACTCCATCAGAGTGAATTTCTATTGGGATGTTTGTTTCCTGCTGGCCAGTCTGCACTGATGCATATAAATTGTCAGCTTTGGTGCTGTCAGAGACCAGGACTAGCTGGGTCCCAGGATCAGTCTCGGATCAGAGTGGAAGTCAGCAATCGGAGCTGAGGTAGAACCAGGGCTCCCAACGTGAGGCATGGCAGGAGCAGGGCTGGGCACAAGAAGGCCTAGCAGCGAGCGCAAGTGTGTGTGCATGCTTTGAGCAGCCATTAGCCTCATGCTGCTGCTGGGCTTAAGGGTACAATGTTGGCTCCTCCAGCCCATTGGCTGGCCTGGCCAATCAGGTGAATCTCCTGCAAGCCAAGTGTGATTCAGCTGCAAGCTCTAGGCTGAGTTGCACCCTGTGTGCCCTAATTCCTGAGAGGGGCCAGGTCTGAGTACAGCTTCAGAGGGGGTGTCTGTTGTATCTGCTTCCTTAGACCCTGATCTCTGCTGGTTGAGTAGAACAGCTTTGTATGAGTTAATGACTTTAGAAAAGCTTTTGATACAGTCTCCCACAATATTATTGCCCATAAGTTAAGGGAGTATGGATTAGATACATAGACTGTAAAATGGATAGAAAACTGACTTAACAGACGGGCTCCATGGGTAGTGGTCAATGCCTCAGTGTCTGGTTGGTGGTCAGTTTCAAGTGAAGTGCCCCAAGGATCGGTTCTAGGGCCAGTACTATTCAACATCTTTATTAATGTTCTGGATGAGGGGATGGATGTAACCTCAGCAAATTTGCAGATGACACTAAGGTAGGGGGTCAGGTAAATACATTGGAGGGTAGGGATAGGGTCCAGAGTGAGCTAGACAAATTGGAGGATTGGGCCAAAAGAAATCTGATGAGGTTCAACAAGGAAAAGTGCAGAGTCCTGCACTTGGAAAGGAAGAATCCCACCCACTGTTACAGGCTGGGGACCGACTGGCTAAGTAGCAGTGCAGAAGAAAAGGACCTGGGGATTACAGAGGATGAGAGGCTGGATATGAATCAAGATTTGCCCTTGTAGTCGAGAAGGCTAACGGTAGATTGGGGTGCATTAGGAGAAGCATTTCCAGCAGATATAGAGAAGCTATTATTGCCCTCTACTCAGCTGTGGTGACCCCTCATCTGGAGTATTGCATCCAGTATACTGGCCCTCAGTATAGAAAGGATGTGGATGCATTGAAGAGTGTTTAGTGGAGGGCAATGAAAGTGATTAGTGGTCTGGAGCACATGACCCATGAGGAGAGGCTCAGGGATTCGGGCTTATTTAGTTTGCAAAAGAGAAGACTCGGGCAATTTGATAGAAGTCTTCAACTTTTTGAAAGGGGGCTCTAAAGGGGATGAAGAGAGACTGTTATCAACAGTGACGGACGACAGAACAAGCAGTAATGGTCTGAAGTTACAGAGGAAGAGATACAGGTTGGATATTAGGAAAAGCTGTTTCATCAGGAGGGTGGTGAAGCACTGGAATGCGTTACCAAGAGCGGTGGTGGAATCTCCATCCCTAAATGTTTTTAAATCCCAGATTGACATAATCGTGGCTGGGATGATTTAGATGGAGCTGATGCTGCTTTAGGCAGGGGGCTGGACTCAATGACCTCCTGAGGTCCCCTTCAGTCCTAGAATTCTTTGATTCTGTGATTCTACGAACACAACAGAACTCCATTGATTGGGTCCTCTGAATATTAAATAATAACCAGTTCACGCTGTGGTAAGGAACAGAGGTGCAAAAGGGTCAGAAATGTCCACGTGATTTAGGAGCCCAAGTCATACTGAAATCCATGGGATTTATTTTGCATTCCTAAGTCTCTTAGGCACTTTCAAAATTTTTACCTGTTGATCCCTAAGGGATAGAAGATACAGTGTCTCTTCCTGGGGGATTACAGGCAGCCTTTCAAGGGGAAGGAACTCTCACAGACCTAAATGCATCCCCTTGCGCTATCTCTCACCATAGCTGAACAGACATCGGTCCAAGGGGTGTTATGCAGAGACTTCAGATGCAATTAATTATCCCCACAAGGTGGGGAAGAGCAGCAAAGCTGCTGCTATTGCAGGGCTGAAATTCCCATCGCACACCCAGCCCCAGAACTGTAGGGCTTCCAGCCTGTAACAATCAATCAGCTGTTGGATTAGCATACCCCAGCGGTTCTCAAAGGTATGGGATTGCACCCCGCCCCCTGGGTTTGGTGTATGTAGTAGTTTACATCCTCCCTCCCCTACCAAGCAAGTGCACATACCAAGGAGGTGAAAATCAGCTCATGGCTCTCAGGAAGTATTAACCACAGTAAGGCACTGAGTCCCACGCCTGGGCCTTCACAGGGGCCTGGAGCTCTGGCTGCTCACAGCTGTCAGTGGGGGTGAGAGTCCAGTATCATGGTCTGGCTGGCACTGAGGGCTGACTGCCCTTGACCCCACTCCTTCCACTCTTTGCCACACCCTTACTAGGGCACAGAGCCAGGACCCCCTCCCATCTTTCCCACGACCCGTGGCGGCTGTTGGCACCTCTCACTGATTCCAAGAGAACCAACCAGCAGTCCTGTAGCACTTTAAAGACTAACAACAAGTGCTACAGGACGGCTGGTCTGTTTTGTTAGAATACAGACTAACACGACCACCTCTCTGTCGTAATTCAGAGTCAACCACCTAGTGCAGCTGTTTACCACCATAGAAACATGCTGCCAGCTATGGGCAGCTGTGGGTGCTCTGGTAATCAGCTGGGCGGAACCTGAATCTCTCCTGGACGGCTGCTCAAGTGCTCTGCTTACAGGGAGCGCTGCTTACAATTGAATATGCACATTGTGTCGCAACAAACAGCTTAACCTACCAATGGCGACAACTTTGCCTAATGCTCTGCAAACTTCACTGGAATGCTCGGTGCCCTAGGGAGTCGAATGCACAACGTCACCTGCGGTCCTGATGTAGCTGGAGAGGTCAGCACTGCAACTTGTTCTTTGCTGTGGGTAAAATATGCACACCCAGGCCAATGCTCCCTCTAATCTTTTCTACCATTGTGCGGAATAATTTTATGTGCACCGAGGCATGCTTGACTATCTGCCACCAGTAGAAACAAAACCTCCCTGTGTAGGCTCCGCTAATCAGCTGGGTGGCATTTGAATCTCTCCTGAGCAGCTGCACAAGCACAGCGCGTACAGGGAACGCTGGTGTGACGTTGCTGGGTTTTAACAATACATATAAAATCATTTCTGTAACCCTTGTATTAAATCTGCACCAAATCTTGTGTCAAGCAGGCCAAGTGAGGTGTCTAATGGAAGCTGGTGATTCACTCACTCTGTTTATGCTACGTGTATATCGGTGCCATTTTTGTATGTGGTATTATAGATATTGGCTCTGTACCCACAGCCACCCACTCCAGGCAGTTTCTATTGGTGGTGCACATCCACACATGCCTCAGTGCACATGACAAAATTTATTCTGCCCATGGACGGAAAAAATTAAAGGGACCTCTGCCCTTGGCTCCTGCAAGCGGTGCCCAGCTGCCACTCATCCCCTCCGCCTCTCTGGGGCTGGGAGCAGGGCCATGTCTCTGGGAGTGGGGGAGTCCAGGGACCTATATAGATTGCAGCAGCAGCCCTATTTCCTGCGCCTACTCCTCCCTGCTCTGTTCCTGTTCCCACAGCCCTGAGCTCAGCTCCCCCCTTGCAAAGCAGCTCCCCCACCCCTCAGGTAGGGCACCATAAAGCTTAAGGATGGGCCTGGGCACAGTAAGATTTTTCCCTCAAACTTCTCACGTCTGGCCCTATATACACCCCAGATCTGAGAACCTCTTGTATACCAGCATGCCCACCAGCCCTGCCACCTCTCCTTCCTCTGCCAGTCACTCCCCCCAGATTCAATACGCAGGAATCCATTGGAGCCCCTCCTGAGTTGGTCCAATGCTGACAGTGAGTGGATACTGTCATCATGAGTTCCTAAGCCACCTACCCAAACCGTGCTCAGTTAATCAGGCCTGAATCATTGGGGTCACACTGTACATGTAGGGTTTGCTACTTTGACTTACTCAGACTTCTTACAGAAGGCCTTTGGAGTGGAGGGTCAGGGGCTGGGGAGTAGAACAGTGCAAAGTTTTTAGCAAAAACAATGAGAAGTCCTGTGGCAGCTTATAGACAGATCTTTTTTTTGGAGCATAAGCTTTCATGGGCAAAGACCTGCTTCGTCAGATGCACATAGTGGAGATCCCAGGGGCAGCTCTTAAATGTACAGGCTCATGAAAAGAAAGGAGCACAAATCAAGAGGGAGGTCAGAGTTGACGAGGTCAGTTCAGTCAAATGTGGTCCTCTTCCAGCAGCTGATGTGGAGATGTGAACATCAAGAGAGGCAAAACTACTTTTGTAGCTGGCCAGCCACTCCCAGTCTTTGTTCAGTCCTTGACTGATGGTGTCAAACTTGCAGATGACTTGCTGCTCTGCAGTTTCTCTTTGGAGTCGGTTTTTTAAGTGTTTTTGTTGTGGGACTGCTACTTTTAAATCTGTGACTGAGTGTCCAGGGAGGCTGAAGCGTTCTGCTACAGGTTTTTGTATGTTACCATTCCTGACATCTGATTTGTGTCCTTTTATTCTTTTACACAGAGACCGTCCTTTTTGGCCAATGAATACGGCAGAGGGACATTGCTGGCACATGACAGCATATATTACATTAGCAGATGTACATGTGAATGAGCCCCTGATTGCATACATACATATCTCATGGAACTTGAAGAGACCTCGAGAGGTCCTCGAGTCCCATCCTCTGCCCTCTCAGCAGGACCAAGCACCATTCTGATGGTGTGCTTAGTGTGGTTAGGTCCTGTGATGGTGTCGCTGGTGTAGATATGTGAGCAGAGTTGGCAGCGAGCTTCATTCCTGGGATTGGTTCCAGGTTTAGAGTTACTATGGCGTGTTGTATAGTTGCTGATGAGAATTTGCTTCAGATTGGTGGGCTGTTTGTAGGCGAGGACAGGCCTGCCTCCCAAGGCCTGTGAGAGTGAGGGATTGTTGTCCAGGATGGGTTGTAGATCACTGATGATGCGCTGGATTGGTTTTAGCTGGTGACTGTAGGTGATGGCCAGTGGTGTTGTGTTATTTTTCTTGTTGGACCTGTCTTGTAGCAGGTGGCTTCTGGGTACATGTCTGGCTCTGTCAGTCTGTTTCTTCACTTCCTTAGGTGGGTATTGTAGTTTTAGGTGTGCTTAATAAAGGTATTGTAGGTGTATGTCTCTGTCTGAGGGATTGGCACAAACCCAGTTGTATCTTAGTGCTTGGCTGTAGACAATGGATTGTGTGGTGTGCCCTGGATGGAAGCTGGAGGCATACAGGTGAGCATAGCGGTCCGTGGGTTTCTGGTACAGGGTGGTGTTTATGTGACCATCACTTATTTGCACTGTAGTGTCCAGAAAGTGAATCTCTTGTGCGGACTGGTCCAGGCTAAGGTTGATGATCGGGGGGAAACTGCTGAAAATCACAGTGGAACTCTTCAACAGCCTCCTTCCCATGGGTCCAGATGATGGATATGCCATCAATGTAGTGCAAGCAGTGGAGGGGTGATAGGGGACAAGAGCTGAGGAAGTGTTGTTCCAGGTCAGCCATAAAAAAGTTTGTATACTCTGGGGGCATATGGGTGCCCATAGTGGTGCCACTGATTTGAAGGTATAAATCGCCCTCAGATCTGAAATAATTGTGGGTGAGAACAAAGTCACAAAGCTCCGCCACCATTTGTGCCTGGGCATCATCAGGGATACTGTTCCTAACAGCTTGAAATCCATCTTCACGTGGGATAATGGTGTAAAGGGCTTCTAAATCCCTGGTGGCCAGGATGGGGTTTTCAGGAACGTATTCTATTGTATTATATTGTAGTTTCCTCAGGAAGTTGGTGGTGTCTCGAAGATAGCTGGAAGTGCTGCTAATGTACAGTCGGAGTAGCGATAACAAAACTGTGGCTGAGCAGGAGAGCGGGTCACATTTTTCAAAATGTAGGCAAGATGAAAGTTAACAACGATAAAAATTACGTTGGGGTGAATGAAGTGTTTTGTTTATGTTCCAAATATCTTTGATTATTTTCAATTTTTTGAAAAATAAAACACATGGACATTTCTAAATTTTGAACTGAAAAGTCAGTAAGTTTCATTTCAAAAATGTCCAAAAACATTTCATTTGTTCATTGTTTTGGTCATGGGGTGGGGTTTGTCTGTTTGTGTGTGTGTTTGACTGAAACAATTCAGTGAAATTGACACACATGATTTGATTGACCAAATATGCATTTTCTGGCAAAACCAAGATGTGGTTGACAATTTGTGCCGTTCTTTATTGGGGAACTTTTTTTTTAAAGAGTTTATTATTGAAGCCATGTACTTATTTCAGGTGATTAAAAAAAATTGGAAGAAGGGTGCTTTCAAAATTGGGGTTTCCTTTTGAAGGAACCCTGTCCACACAACTAGTTTTCAGTTCGAAAGCACCACTTTCAATGCTCCAGCTGGCTGCTATTATGCACTGAATATTCATATCAGTGCCTCATTAGCATTTTCAACCCACTTCATTTACATGCCTCTTCCACAAGGGAGGGGCATGTGTAGACATCTGTGTTTTCTTAGCAGTGTGTGCCTTAGGGATCTGTAGAGCTATTTCCAGAATTTCCAAGCCATTCTGCCTTCAGTTTGTCATGCAAAATCTACAGCAGAGGTTCCTGGAAAAGCTATTGAAGAACAGCCTGGCCCTGATGTCTGCTATAAAATTTGGTTCTGTTCAGATTAATTCTCAAGTCTGAACATTCAAAACCAAATTGCACAAAAGCCATTTATCTGCAGCATGATTAAATAACAAAATTCTTTGGCGAGGCACAGGTCGTCCTGTCTGACCTGGTATACTTTAACTACCACTTTTACAACACTGGAGTACCATATTTGTTACATTCAGTTCACGTTATTTTCCATTTCTTCCCTAGCAGCCCTAAGCCCATAAACCAGCTTTTACCTTTCATAGTGATGTGGACTGTCAGTATGGATTAGGAGAGCTCCACTTGGAGCAACTCAGTGATACCCGTCTTCAGTATTCCCGCTAATCTTTTCCATCCAGGTGTGGAATAAACTTTTATGTGCGATGAGGCATGTGTGAATGTGACAAAAAACCATTACTGTGGGTGCTCTGCTAATCTGCATGCCAACGTTCGAATCTCTCCTGCATGGATGCATAAATGCAGTTTGCAGGGAACAATGTGTATCGTGGTATTTCTTTGATGTGCTGTTATTACTCACACACCAGCCGAACCTTGCACGTAATCTTCATACATTTGTGGCAGATTAGTGTTTGACCTCTAAACCTGGAGCCAAATCCATGCCTGGTGTAACTTCACTGCCTTTTTTAAATTATTTGTTTAACAATGACCATGTCCTTGGAAGCAAAAAGAAAGCCCTGACCCGAAGAGCTTTTGTACCCCACTGTTCAGGGGGTGTTGTGTGTCTCACACTATGCCTGACCCAGAAAGGATAAGAATCTCTTACAGGTTCAGGCTACAAGATGCATTCTTCCAGAAAGTGATCAAAACTAAATGAAGAACTCCAGAGAATCAGCTGCACATAAATCTCGGGGGGGGGAGCTTATTTTATTTGTAGTATTAAAAATAATAGTAGCAGTTTATAGACTCCAGACTGTACTCTGCAGCGACACCCAAAATGCCTACAGACTTCTGTTAGCTCCAGTCAGAAAAGCTACGTCTACACTAGAGAGTTTTGGTGACAAAACCCACAGAGCGTCCACACTAAAAATGCATTCTGTCGGCATAACTCGGCACTTTTGTCGACAAACTTCTCCCTCTCCCTCATGAGGCAGAATGCTTTTCTTGATAGAATCTATCAACAGCCATGTGGCTGCTCCAGGGGCCCTTCTGTGGACAGACAGGGCTTCTGGGTCACTGGGCAGCCCTGTCTGCTATGCTTCCGGTTGGCCATTCTGTCAAGAGAGCAGCAAGGCAGTCTGGCCGCTCTCGGTCGACAAAGCAGATTGACAGAGTGACCCGCTTTCATTTGTGGCTGCAATCTATCAACAGAAGTTTTGTCAGAAGGTATCTTCTGACAGTAACTTCTGTTGACAGATCACTGTAGCGTAGACCTACCCCAAGTAAATGACAAAGTTGGGTTTCATTAAAAACAAAAGAACTCCCTAAAAACAAGCTTTCTGCTGGAGAAATTCAATGAGTGCTAAATTCCAGCCACTTAAATTCTTTGCACGTGGCTCTCCAAACAAACCACACCTAAGTCCCAACTGTCATTCAAGATAAATTGAGTTCTGAGCTATTTTTGAGTACAGTGTGTCATCTGCTTGGCATTTGATCAAAGTCCTGAAAAACATTAGAAATGTTACCTGGAAAGACATCTCGCAACCTGCCTTCATATGCGTAGTCTTGCCTGCTACGAACTGCAGAAATGAGATATCCCTATGAAAATTATTGAATTTTTAATCATCTCACTTTGCAGAAGAACATTCTGGCTTGTTGAATCGTGTCCATCATTTTCGGGATGGTAAATATTTTCTCTCAAAGCTTGCAGTGTGAATAGAGTCTTTCTCTTGGCCCCAGGATGGTTTGGATCTGAGGTGGAGAGTTCAGCACAGCGTAAGGATGTTAGCATAAAGCTGTGGACGGATTGTCATCAGTCTACAGCTCAGAACTGAAAACTCTCCATCTGACCTTTGTGAATTTAGACAAGTCAGTTCCACTCCTTAGAACAGACTGTGACACTCAGGGTTCACTTATGCAAAGAGGAATGGGGAACAAGGAGCCCCATTTCACTGTGACCTGCATTGCAGGCAGCAACATAGGAGGGAGAGTAACCAAGCTGCTATCCCCCTCAAGCCCAGGATTTGGGCTCCAAGTGGGTGAAGGACTGGCTCCACCCCTTCCATATGCACTGACCAGTGCAGGTGAATTGTCACAGAGGGGTAAGTAAGCTGCACCCATGACTGTTTCTTCTGCATTAGAGAAGGGAAAGAGGGAGCCAATTGTGAATCTTGGTCATGATACAGAGCCTGTCCTCCTCCTGGCGCTGGGTTGCAACTCCCTTACCCTGGCTGGATTGAATGGTACTGGTGCAGTCCTTTGTGTTCTGACAAAAGAGACATCAACAAAAGTGACATAATCCTTTCTGCCAGCAGAGGCTGAATGGGTTAGTGTATCTTTATTAAAATCTCTTGAAATCCTTGACTGAAAGGTGCTGTATCCTGTACTAGCAGAGGTTTTATTAATATCAGCTAGTGAATTGCCCCCTAATAATATAGCGGTGAAAGCCACCTTAGAAAATAGACCCAACAAATCTCCAAACAACATTACTGGTCACTTGAAATTTCCCTTGTGCATTTAAACATGGTCAAGAATTCAAGGTAAACTTCCAATTAGTTATGTTTTAAGATAGCTCAGACAAACTCCAACTTGCAGCTGAGAAATATAGAAGCATCAGGACAGTAAAATAAATACAGGCTTTTGAATGTAAGGGTTTTCTTGTTTTTCCTCATTCTAGCTGAATAGCTCATTATATCTTTTTTCTGTAGCGTGCTGACTTGAAAACCAGTTGCAAGCTGAACCAAAGTGGCTGAGATAAGTGATCTATAAACACTGAAGTAGTTGGAGCGTAAAAGATGATGTGAGTCTGTGTTTGTGATACTGATGCTATCTCCCTTTCCCTCCGAATTGCCTAGAGTTGTGGGTTGTATAAATGTGACATAGGTTAGCGAGTATATGAAAGGGGAGTCAGTTTCAAAAGTTCTCAGGCTCGATATAGGCTGCTGTTCTCAAGAGTGCGTGGAAGGGAAAAACCTAGGGAAGGGAAGCTCTTCCGAAAGATTTATCAGTCGGGATATGTGCTGGTTGCTCAATTTAGCTCCCATTGCAGTCATATAAGTTTTAGCCTACACATCACAGGAAGACAGATCAGGCCCTAAATCACAAGTCTTTCATTTAACTCAGGGCAGAAATGTAGTTTTGCTGTAGTTTATTTTTATTGAGGAACTCCTTTAATAGCCAATTGTTTTCTACAGTTTCAAACGCACGCCTCTCAGGCATACAGGGACATGGGAATCACACACCCAACATACACAGCGCTGCAGCAATTGAGATTATAAACCCAATGTGCTCATATCCTCAGGTGGCAGTAACTGACATAACTCTATTTAAATAAACAGATCTGCGCTTTTATACCAGCTGAGGATCTGGCCTAAGTCTCTAATAGCGGCTGAACTCACCAATTGTTTGACACTAATAATAATAAGTAATATCCCCAGATGCCCAAATCAAGATTTCTTTGCGCTGGGTGGTATACAAAACAGAACAGAAGACATTCTCTGTCTCTTAAAGCTTACCATCATCTCCCACCACATCAGCATCATCATCACCATGGTAGCACTATATTCCGCCCTATGGGTTAGGTACTTCAGGTTTGAGGCTGCTAACCCCAGAGTTGTGAGCTCAGTCCTTGAGGAGGCCATTTAGGGATTGGGCCAAATAGATGTCAGGGGTGGTGCTTGGTCCTGCCAAGAGGGCAGGGGACTGGACTAGATGACCTCCCAAGGTCCCTTCCAGTTCTAGGAGATGTGTATCTCCAATTAAGCAATAAACACGGAAGACAAGAACATGCCTGTTTCAAGGACCAGACAGGCAAGTATTAAACAGACAAACAACACACAAGCAAAATTTCAAGGGGTACATTCCTTAGTTATTTTAATTTTTTGCTCCAAGACATTCCTCCGCCCATTCCTCCAATATAGCCTGTCCTTAGCTAACCTCATCCATACACACGAGTTCACCAAAGATGATCTCAGCCATTCACATGGATTCACCTAAGACAGCGGGGCCCAAGAAAAATTTAATGGATCGCTGAAGGACCCTTCCCCTGAGCCAGGCACCCCATCCCTGCACCAAGACTACTCACTGGAGTTGCATGAGCCACCCCATGGCTGGAGCCCAGTGGGGCCAGACGAGCCGCCTCCATGGCTGCTGCCATGCGCTCGTCCCACCAGATGATGGGGTGTGTGCATGGAGCAGCCGGAGGGGCATCCCATGTGTGCTGCGCTCCTGAACCTCTGAGACACATTTCACCATGCTCTGCAGCCCCATTTGCCACATGTGGTGAATGGGGAGCATATTGCACACCGGGGACCTAAGATAACCTCATCCATTTGCATGGATTCACCTACCATCCCTACAGATATCTCCAGCATCTACCTCTCCACACCCATATACAGCCCTGCATACCTGGCTACCTCTGTGACACATCCTCCAGGATGGCCCACTGCCACCTCAAGCTCAGCATGGCCAAAACTGAACTTATTCTTTATTCTCCACCTTCACCCTTGCCATGGACAATCCCCCCATCCTCCCTGTCCCTTAGGCCTATACACACAGAGCCCTCTGGGCACTTTCTCCATTCCACCTCATTCCAATCCCTTCTAATGTGTAAGCTTCTCCTGAGTGGCCCAGACCCATGAGGACATACCAGTCAATGCCCTTCCCATCCCAATGTCACATAGGGAAGGAAGAGAGAGAAAGAAGTTGTTAAAGTAATTCTGAGAATATATTGTCTCTGGGCCTTCCACTAAGCCCCACTGTGTATATCAATAGCCTTTGGGTCATAAATTATTAGGGCAAGGGCTATGCTGTATCTTGGGCATTGTCTCGTATGTTGTTGTTGCTAAAAAGTATACAGATGCATGATAGTGCTTAATAATGGGCCCCTTTCGGCTGGATCCAGGTCCTATTCAAGTTACTGGGAGTCTTTCCACTGATTGAATCTGAGGCCACATGTACATTACCTGGAATATCGAACTTCTCAGGGTCTATCTTCCAGGGTTCGATTTCACACGCCCAGGAGGGACACATAAAATCAACCTATTGGGGTCGGCAGTCAACTCCTGTACTCCTTGCTATTGCAAGCAGTAAGGGAGGTTGATCTGTTGGCTTTCCTCAGTCAGCACGGCCAGGTAAATCAATTTCAGATAAGTCGATTCTAGCTATGCAATTGCTGTAGCTAGAATTGTGTATCTGCAATCGACTTTACTAGTGTAGACCAAGCCTGGGATAGGAGAGCTCCATAACCTCCCGTGCACACACACTTTACCTGTTATGGTTCCCTGGAGTATTTTTTGCAGTGCTTTCTCTGTTCTCGTTTAATATCTGTGTAGCAATGGGGCTCCTACCTCATCCCTCCAGTAATGATAAGCAGTTACGCATCAACTTTGCTGAGGTGCCCACAAACTGGTAAGAGGTCCTATCATTAATGATCAGCGGGAGCTTTCAGAGACACAGTCATGTCATTTGCTTCCTTGGGAGCTGATGCAAACTACAGGGAGAAGCAGTGGCTTGTCTTGAATAATCGTCCAGAGGAACTACCGGGAGCCTGTTGCTTGGTACATTAAAAACCAGCTGGGGGAATGCCCTAGACTAGACAATGAGATGCTTTCTCAGGGTGTTGAGGACTGTGAGTCCCTTTGCCTCTGCCCCTCCTCCAGTGAAAGACTTGCTGGTGGGTGAAGAGATAATGTTGTGTCGGCTCCGCTGGCTTGGCCACGTCCACAGGATGAATGATGGAAGGATTCCAAAAGACATCCTGTATGGTGAGCTAGCCTCTGGCAAAAGACCTCCCAGACGCCCCCAGTTGCGCTACAAAGATGTCTGCAAGAGAGACCTCAGAGAGGTAGACATCAAGCTGGACAACTGGGAAGAACTAGCAGACGACCGCAGCAGGTGGAGGCAGGGGTTACACAAGGGCCTTCAGAGGGGCGAGTTGAAGATCAGACAGCTAGCAGAGGAGAAGCGAGCACACAGAAAGCACAATAAGGATTTGCCAGACACCCACTACATCTGCAAGAGATGCAGCAAGGACTGTCACTCTCGTGTGGGTCTTCATAGTCACAATAGATGCTGTAAATGAAGTCCTCAATTGAAACTTTAAAGGGCGCGATCCATAGTCTATGCAGACTGAAGGATGCCTACTACTACTATCTGAAACCACCTGGAGAGGAATGTTTTGGCTCTGTGCCATCTGCCAGTATAACTCCTGAAAGTGTTACAAGTCTTCTGTTGTAGTGGGAGGTGGGAACATTTTTATTGCCAGAACAGTGCTCTGGGCATCCCTCAATGTGGGAGACAGTAACCGCTGTTGTCATGTGCAAAGTCTCCTGCTCATGCTCATCTAGGCTACGTCTACACGTGAATGCTACATTGAAATAGCTTATTTCAATGTAGCGACATCGAAATAGTCTATTTCGATGAATAACGTCTACATGTCCTCCAGGGCTCGCAACGTCAACGTTCAACTTCGACGTTGGGCAGCACCACATCGAAATAGGCGCTGCGAGGGAACGTCTACACACCAAAGTAGCACACATCAAAATAAGGGTGCCAGGAACAGCTGCAGACAGGGTCACAGGGCGGACTCAACACCAAGGCTCTCCCTTAAAGGGCCCCTCCCAGACACAGTTGCACTAAACAACACAAGATCCACAGAGCCGACAACTGGTTGCAGACCCTGTGCATGCAGCATGGATCCCCAGCTGCCGCAGCAGCAGCCAGAAGCCCTGGGCTAAGGGCTGCTGCACATGGTGACCATAGAGCCCTGCAGGGACTGGAGAGAGAGCGTCTCTCAACCCCTCAGCTGATGGCTGCCATGGCGGACCCCGCTATTTCGATGTTGCAGGACACGGATCTTCTACACATGCCCTACTTCGACGTTGGGTCCCACACCAAAGGCTTTTATGTAAATTAGGTGGTCATGGGATAGGAGGAAAGGTCCTTTCATGGATCGGGAATTGGTTAAAAGACAGAAAACAAAGGGTTGGAATAAATGGTAAATTTTCACAATGGAGGGGGGTAACTAGTGGTGTTCCCCAGGGCTCAGTCCTGGGACCGATCCTGTTCAACTTGTTCATCAATGATCTAGAAAATGAGGTAAGCAGTGAGGTGGCAAAGTTTGCAGATGACACCAAGTTGTTCAGGACAGTCAAAAGCAAAAGGGATTGTGAAGAACTACAAAAAGATCTCAGCAAACTGAGTGATTGGGCAGCAAAATGGCAAATGAAATTTAATGTGGGTAAGTGTAAGGTAATGCATGTTGGAAAAAATAACCCAAATTACACGTACTACATGATGGGGTCAAATTTAGCTACGACAGATCAGGAAAGGGATCTTGGAGTTATAGTGGATAGTTCTCTGAAGACATCCACGCAGTGTGCAGCGGCAGTTAGTAAGGCAAATAGGATGTTAGGAATTATTAAAAAAGGGATCGATAATAAGACAAAAGATATCATACTTCCCCTATATAAAACTATGGTACGCCCACATCTCGAGTACTGCGTGCAGATGTGGTCTCCTCACCTCAAAAAAGATATATTGGCATTAGAAAAGGTTCAGAAAAGGGCGACTAAGATGATTAGGGGCTTGGAAAGGGTCCCATATGGGGAGAGGCTAGAGAGACTGGGACTTTTCAGTTTGGAAAAGAGGCGATTGAGGGGCGATATGTTAGAGGTATATAAAATCATGAATGGTGTGGAGAAAGTGAATATAGAAAAATTATTTACCTTTTCCCATAATACAAGAACTAGGGGACACCAAATGAAATTGATGGGTAGTAGGTTCAAAACTAATAAAAGGAAATTTTTCTTCACACAGCGCACAGTCAACCTGTGGAACTCCTTGCCCGAGGAGGCTGTGAAGGCCAGGACTCTATTAGGGTTTAAAAAAGAGCTTGATAAATTTTTGCAGGTCAGGTCCATAAATGGCTATTAGCCAGGGATAAAGTATGGTGCCCTAGCCTTCATAACAAGGGCAGGAGATGGATGGCAGGAGATAAATCACTTGTCTTCTGTTCTCCTTCTCTGGGGCACCTGGCATTGGCCACCGTCGGCAGATGGGATGCTGGGCTTGATGGACCTTTGGTCTGACCCAGTATGGCCATTCTTATGTTCTTATGTTCTTATGTAAGTAGGGCGCTATTCCCATCCCCTCATGGGGTTAGCGACTTCGACGTCTTGCTGCCTAACGTCGATTTCAACTTCAAAATAGCGCCCAACACGTGTAGCCGTGACGGGTGCTATTTCGAAGTTGGCGCCACTACTTCGAAGTAGCGTGCACGTGTAGACGCGGCCCTAGTGACCCAAGGGAACTTCCAAACAAAGTAGAGGACCTCCCCTTCAAGAGTGACAAGCTCTTCTCTGCTAAGGCAGAGAAGGTCCTCCACCTCATGACAGACTCTAGAGACACACCCTAGGGATCTACACACTCCCAAAGGGGATACGCAGATACCAGCCTTACAATCATAGCAGAGACAGCAGGTCACAACACCAGCAGAGGCCATGCAGCAAAGAAAAAGGCACAGACCACAGAGACATTGTCCCAACCAAGTTCAGGCTACGACATCCTAAGCAGCTCCAAACAAGATGCACTTGTGAAACATTGGTTGAGGACCTGACTGACCTCCCACAAATACCAATGGAACAAACAATCCATATTTTTGGTCATTGGCTTCAATGATTTTACCATTTATGGGCTTCTGTCATCACAGATCACTAGGTTTTAGAGATCATTCAAATGAGTTATATCACTCTTGCACCTCCATCCCACCTAGCCTCCCCTTCTCCACTGCTCTTCAGGGACCCTTCTCACGAGCATCTGTTGAGACGAGAATTGCCCTTACATTAGGGGCCATGGAACAGGTCCCAACACAACATAGAGTCAAGGGATTTTATTCCCTTTATTTCCTGGCTCAAGAGGAAAACAGGAGGTTGAATACCCATAGTAGAGTTCAGAAGACTCAACCAATTTGTCCGTACCCACAGATTAAAATGGTCACACTGAAGTCTACATCCCTGCACTGTCAGAGGCAGACTGGTTCTCAGCCCTTGACTTACCAGATGCAGATCTTCACATTACCATCCACCTGGCTCACAGATGATTCCTAGTGTTTGCAGAGGGACAAGAGCACGTCTGATAGATAGTACTGCATTTGGACCGTTGATGACACCAGCAGGGAAGGAAGGTTTCAAGAAATGCTGGTGGTGCTCAGAACCCCCAGACTTTGCACCCTAGTCCCCCAACTCTCCCCACCTCTGCTTACGGCTCTAGGAGGCAGTTTGGGTGGGTGTGAGGTGAAGGTTCTTGGAGGGAGTTTGGGTGCAGATGGGGTGAGGGGATGGACTCTGGGAGGGAATGTGGGTATTGGGGGGGTACAGGGTGCAGGCTCTGGGCTTGGGCAGGGTTTTAGCTTACTTACAGGCTCTGGGAGGGAGTTTGTGGGGCTGGAGCTGGTGCAGGTGGAGGTGAGTGAAGTGTTCTGGCTCTGGGAGAGGATGTGTATATGAGAAGGGGTAGAGAGTGCAGGGTGTGGGTGCAGGCTCTGGGCTGGGGCAGGGACTGGGGGCAGGGAGGTGCAGGCTCTGGGAGAGTGTTTAGGTGCAGAAGGGGTGAGGGGAGGGACTCTGCAGGGGAATGTGGGCGTGGGAGAAGTCTAGGGTACAGCTCTGACACAGTCTGGTTGCTGGGTGAAGGCTGTGGGCTGGGACAGAAATCTGGGGAGCAGGCTCAGGGAGAGAGTTTGGTGCAGGAGGAAATGAGGAGTCAGGCTCTGGGAGTGGATATGAGTGTGGGAAGGGATCTGGGGCACAGGCTGTGATGGAGTTTGGGTGCTGGGTGTAGGCTCTGGGCTGGGACAGGGGAGTGGGTTACTTACAGGCTTCAGGAGGCAATTTGAGGGGCTGGAGTGGGCGCAGGGGGAGGTGGGGGAAGAAGGAAGGGCTGCAGGCTCTGGGGTGGGGTGGGGTGAGCAAGGTGGTATGAGGGGGAGTGGGTGAGGGTGTGGCACTTACCTGGGGCACTCAGGCTGGGGGCCAGGGAGTCTCTGCTTGTTGCAGCCCATAGTCACCCCCCCATTTCCCATTGGCCACAGGGTGGGGGCAGGGTCATACTCACACACATACACACACACACACGCTTCTGGGGATGCTGCTGGAACATTCTGGCAGCCGTATGAAGTCAGCAGGCAGGAAGCGGCTCTGGCCCCACTGTGTTGCCAGTATCGGGAGCCCTCCGACCATTTTATATCACCTGGGGATGGCAGGTGGGCCTGGGAGACCCAGGTGGGGGAAGTCTGGGGGATGCACTGGGGCAAGCACATCGGAGGGGCAGGTGGGACCAGGTGAGGGATCTGACTCCAACTCACAAGCCCATCTATCTCACTGCCTATGGGTGCCCTGAATCTTTACCCAAACCCTTGCACATAAAGGGAATATTGATGTTCCTCTGCTTAAGACATTTGCCTGGTAAAAGGCCCTGCCCTGCCCGAAACAGGATTCATTACTCCTCAGATGATTTCTCTTTTTCACTCTGTCGGGCTACAAACCAGTGAAATCTACCCTAACTCCATTCTAACAATGGGACTCCATAGGAGCGCACCTGGACTCAGCTGGAAGCCAAAGCATCACTGCCTGTGCTTTGATTCACAGCAATGACCTTCCTCATACTGGTGGTCTCGGACCCCCCAAGGTTATCTACATGCACCTGCCTACAGCTCTTGGGACATACGGTGCCCACCACTTTTGTTGTAAGACATGCCAGACACATGTACTGCCTTCAGGGACGGTTAAGCTCGATTTATATTCTGTGAAAGAACAGCATAAACAAAAGACTTATGTCAACCCCAGAGCTGCCGCATTCACCGTGACGGTGGAGAAACTCAATAAACATTAGCTCAGGCATCCTGTTTTAACAGGATCCACTGCCCCTACAAATCACAAGAGATGTCTCTCTGATTGGATGGGGAGCTCACCTAAACCAACATACAATCCAAGGCATACAATCCATCCAGCCCTCATGGAAACTCATTTAGACATCAGCCAGCTCAAATTACATGTGGTCTGCAACACATACCTACATTTCCTCCTTATCATATGAGGCAAAATTATAAGGGTTTTGATAGATGACAGTGCTCGAGTCTGCTATATAAACTGAGGGGGTGGACCACATTCCTACTCCTTATGCACAGCAGCCTTAAAACTATGCAATATCTGGTTTGTGGCCGCACTAGCCCCTCCTTTCGGACAGGCTATGGTAAGATGGCACTTTGGATTATGCTAATGAGGTGCTTCTATGAATATGCAGTGCTTCATTAGCATAATGGCAGCCACACGCATTTCAAAACTGCCGGTTTTGAAACGCACGTCACCCTTGCAGACAGGGGCCTTTTGAAACTGCCTCCTGATTTCAAATGCTCCTTCTTCCCATTTGGTTTTAGGAAGATGGGGCTTTCGAAGTCCAGGGGTCCTTTTGAAAGGCCCCTGGCTACATAGGTGGAGCGCAATTCGAAAGTGGCGCTTTCGAATCACGTGCTGCTGCCATTATGCTAATGAGGCACTGCATATTCATGGCAGCGCCTCACTAGTATCATCCCAACTCGCTCATTACCATGCTCCTTCCCAAAGTAGGGGGCTAGTGTAGATGCAGCCGTGTAGACGTAGCCCTGGTGTCTGGGGCAGCCCTCGCTGGAAACGCCCAGGCCAAAGCAGGCTGCAAAGAAGAGAGCAGCTCCTCACATAAGCAGGGTCTGATGGAGTGGGTCCCTTACAGCGAGCTGCAAGTGGGGAGAGACCCTGGCTGAGCCTATGTAAGCACAGTTTGCTCCTACTGTGCTTAGATTTGTTAGACAGTCTGCAGGTGGAGTGGTAGTTTGCCTATAGTAATCAACTTAATTAGTTACCCAGCACCTGCTATGTTTAAATGCAGGGAGAGCTGAGATACGGTTCCCAGGGCGTGCAGTTGTGTGGGAAGAGGGAAAAGCAGGACTGTGCTAAATCCGTTCCAGAGGAAAGGGCTCATCGTTAGCAGTGAGAACCTTGCTAAGCAGGAGCTTGATTTTCCAAGCTCTGTGAGGAGGAAGCATATACGGGGAGGCTCTGTCTAGACTGGTTTGACCGTTTTTTTCTCCTACCCACACCCCAAAAATACATTTTATTCAAAGAACTGAGTTAAATAGGTACCAACAGGTGTCCCTCTATTGTGACATGTTTCTTTTTCTCGGCAAGCTGAGAGCTGGAATCACTGGAGGCGGAAATCACTTGAGGTGGATGGGCAGAAGTCACAGCCAAGAAGTGGATGGCGACTGAGAGCCTGCAGGACAGTAGTGGAGAAATGCGACAAGTGGCCAGCAGGGTGGTGGCCGTGTGACAAGGCACCAGCCGCGCGGTGGGGGAGAGGTGAGGCAAATGGCTGGGAAGGCTGCGGTGGGAAGAAGTCAGCAGGCATATGGCAAATGACCAGTGGAGAGAGTAAAACACCTTATTACCTCCCCCAACCCAGGAAACCCCTCAGGAGCTGCATGGAGCAGGAGACTAACGGTCCCCCGGCGTTTCAAAGGGGCTGGGAGCTACTGTAACAGCGGTGGTGGCCAGGAGCTCCAGGGCCTTTTGAAATGCTGGCCCCTATGCAGTTACCCCCCTGGCTCCCTCCCCCATCGGGGGGTCTGTGCGCGGTATAAGCTGCAGGGGCATATTTGGACATATGTGCTTATCTGAGCTGCTCCTAAACTTGGAATCACTGGACATTCTTCCACTCCTATTTCGTAACCATTTATAGCTATGCCCTGCAAAAGTCAGGGGCTGCTCTGTGCATCCATGTGCACGCTGTGAACGTAAATTTGCATGAGCTCTGCTCCAACCCAGTGTGTGCTCAGCACAGCTTTCTGTTTCTCTTCAGAATCCCTCAATGAATCAGCCAGTTCCTGCTTACAAAAATCATGTAAACAACATGACTGAAATGCATAAACAAATAGGCTCATATTTTTTTCATGAGTAGCTCTCTGAAGTGGTAGTACAACAAACTTTTCACTTTGGCTTCAAGTGAGTCAGAAACAGGCAAGCAGAGATGACTCACTGACACAAAACTGATACAGGGCACAGTCAGCAAGCCAGCAGCTTTCACTCAGCACACTTAATGATATAAATGTGTCTGTCCTGTGTAGTGTTTTCATGTCAGCAGTTTGTGGGCAGAGGTTGGAAACAAAATCCTTTGCTTGAAATTCCAGCCTCCATCTTAACAGCAAATCAGGATTGCTGCTTCTGCTTGCATGTTCAGATCCAATTTTCCTTTAGAGCCAACAATATAGATGGAAAAAGGGGTAGTTTAGTTTTTTGCTCTGGTTTGGTTAACCAGCTGGGTTCTGATTTGGTAAAACCCAGGGCAGCTTAGCTCCAGGTTCTGTTGTATCTGGAGCATGAAGGTCAGGCAGGTTCATATCTCTGGGTCTGGCAATCCTATAATTACCTACAAAATAAAGCAGCAGAAATGTAGCACTTTAAAGACTAACAAAATGATTTATTTGGTGATGAGTTTTCATGGGAGAGAGAGACACTTGTTTGTCCCACAAAAGCTCATCACCAAATAAATCATTTTGTTAGTCACTGAAGTGCTACGTTTCTGCAGCTTTATTTTGTTGGAGTATAGCCTAACACGACTACCTCTTTGTTATTATAATTACCTAGATCATCACATCTTACCTTTTTAAAAAATTGGCACCACAACAGCATTCTTCCCCTGCTACGGAACTTCCCCAGTGCTTCACGACTCATTGAAACTCAATATGAGTGGTCCAGTGAGTTCCTCAGCCAGGTCTTTTCAAATGTGTGGATGCAAGTGATTTGGACTTACTGATTTAAAAATGTTTAATAACCACTGAACATCCTTCAGCGATACTAGTGAAATGGAAAGAATGTGGCCCTCATCCCAGGATGAGACTATATCACCTGCTTCCACCCACCCAATACAAAAGAGAAATGTTTTTGAACACTTTAGCCTTTCTGCATTATTATTGATAATTCTACAATTTCAGTTGAACAACAGACCACTACCATGGTCAGTTAAGATTTATTTTGTTCCTAACACATTTCAAAAATTCCTTCCTATTGTCTTTAACATTATTGTTCATAGATTTCTCCTGGTGTCTTTTTGCTTACCTGGTCAACGTTCTATGATTCCTACCTTCTGATTTATATTAATTACTATCAGCTTCCTTTTTCTCACATTTGTTATATATTATTTTATTTTTATAGCTGGTTTTACTTCCCTTTTAAAACAGGTCAGGTTTTTAACCAGCACTGCCTTCTTTCTTGATTGTGGTTTTTGGACATCAAGGAAAGGGTTCTTAAATGATTCCCAATTATCATGAACATTTTTCTGCTGAAATTCTTTCTCCCAGCTGTTCTGGCTCAGAATTTCTTTCAGTTTTGTGAAACTGGCTCTATTAAAACTCCAAGTGTATACATATTACTGACATGAACTTTATTTTATTTGCACATTAGAAATATGTTTCCGGTTATAATCACTTGTACCTAAGCTACCATTAATTTTAGTTCTGTGGTCAGTTCCTATTTATCCATGAGGACAAGGTCAAACAGAGATTTCCCCTCAGTTGGCTGCAGTGCTTTCTGAGTTAGGAAGTCATCATCTGAAAGGCTGGACCCAGGGTTCTCAAACCACATTGCACCTCAAACCACTTCTGACGACAAAAATTACTATAGGTAGAACCTCTCTAGTCCGGCACCCTTGGGACCTGACCAGTGCCAAATGAGAGAATTTACCAAACCATGCGAGGTCAATGTTGTCTAGCCACATTACCAAAATTTCCATTGTATGCTGAACTCTTAGAAGACATTTAGGGGTAAATTACAGCTAAATAACAGCACAGAATATTGAGAGCCAGGACTGGGGGCTGTTAATAAACTTTATGGGACCACAGGAAACTTGGCCACATCCAGGATAAGTAGACATCTGGCTAACTACAATCATGCCAGACAATGACTGTTGCCAGATGAGAGTGCTGGATTAGAGAGGTTCAACCGGTACATGACACCAGGAGGGGGGGACCAAAGACTGAGCTTGCCTGAGCCCTGCTGCCCCCATCAAGGAGGTCAAAGCCTGAGCCCAATCACCTTGTGGGTGGGGGGCAAAGTCCTCAGAGCCCAAGAGCTTTGTCTCTCAGCAGAGCCCCTGGAAATTGATCCCTGCCACCTAGCAATGAAGCTGAAGTCTGAGCCCCAGGCTCTGGGGCTTGGGCTTCACCCTGAGCTGGGGGCTCCAGCCAGTCTAACACCAGACCTGGCAACAACAAGATCGCAACTGGTGTTCTCTGTAAGCTGAGTGCTTGGGCAGTTGCCCAGGAGAATTTTAGGTGCCTCTCTGCTGACTATCACAATGTCCACAGCCACCCACGCTGGGCAGCCTGTGTTTCTAATGGCGGTGCACTTCAACACATGCCTTGGTGCACATAACAAAATTTATTCTGCCCATGGATGGAAAAAATTAGAGGGAAAACTCATTATGACTCAGTTTGGGGTCCTGACCCATAGTTTGAAAACTACTGGGTTAGACCCTAACCAAAACCTGAAGGCAGGCATCTTCCCACCCAGGCTTCCCCTGTGTAGCACCTAGGTCACACACCTTTACCATATCTCCTCCCCCTAATGGAGGTGCCCAGCTCTCCTAAAGCTGTCAGTGAGACAGACTGATGCACCGCCAGCTTAGCTCCTTGTGAGGATGACACCTCTCCACCCCTCCTGAAGGAACTGCTTTTCCATTCTGCCTTCCCATGCTGGGACTCAGCCTCACATTTTAAGATCTCACTCAGTCTGCTCTGCACAATAATTGGCCATGACCACCCACTCTTGCCTACTGCTGCCTGCCAGAGGGTTGTATTACAGTCCCATCTACAGACCTGACACCAGCTCATCAGAGTAGAGCTATAATTTCTGAGCGCTTGCTCTGACGTGGGGAGGGAGGAGAAGAGCCCCAGGTGCTGGAAAAATTCTTCTCCTGTAGGATAGTGTTTCCTGTTTCCATTTGATTGGACTCCAGGCTGCATTTGTTATCTCCAGGCTTCTCCATGCCAACATGATTAGTTAATGAGCCATGTTTTGTGTCAAGCAAAATGCATAATTGAGTCTGGGCTTTAGCTCACAGCACTGCAGGGGGAAGAAACCTCTGCAAATAGCCCGTCTGGCAGATGTGTGAAGCAGCTGAAAATGTGTTTAGCTGGTGATTCTACTGTGGCCACAAGCCAGGCCACCGGAAGGGGAAAAAAGCCACCTGGGGAGTGTGAAAGACTTGCCACTTACTCATTTATAGAAATAAAAGTGGTAAATATTCAGGAAGGGCCAAATCAACTGTCCCCTGAACTCAGCACAATGAACTGGGTCAGTTGTCTCCTTCAGGTCGCAGATCACCAGTGGCACTGCCTTGGGGCTACTAAACCATACCATAGAACTGGAAGGGACCTCAAGAGCTCCAGTTGAGCCCAGTTCCCTGCCCTCACAGCAGGACCAAGCACCATCCCTAACAGATTTTTTACAGAGTCTGACAGGTGCTATTACTGTGTTGTGTTGATAGTAAATCTGGTCTGGTGCCTCCATCCCTTACTGGATGGTGTGGTCACTGGGCCGTTCGCTGGAAGTCTACTGTGCCTGCTGTCTGTGCACAGCTGTCCTCTTTTGAGAACTCCCTAGATTTTAAGGACACTCTACACCATTTACCCCAGCATGAAATAGATGGAAACTGGCCATGAAAAGTACCAGAGAGTGGTGATTCAGACCCTAAAGCTCTAGTTTACTGTTCATATTTGTGCTGTTTGCCTACTTTGTGGAATTCTTTGGTGAAACTAGGCTGATTTCTTTCATTTGTTGCTCTTGTTGACAGTTTCAATGTCTGAATCTCATGCATAAGCACATGCATCTGATGAAGCGGGTCTTTGCCCATGAAAGCTTGTGCTCCAAAATATCTGTTAGTCTATAAGGTGCCACAGGACTTCTTGTTGTTTTTGAAGATACAGACTAACTCGGCTGCTCCTCTGATACACGCATAAGCACAGTGCTGCTGCATTTAGGTTTCCAGAACTCATGGGGAATGATTAAATTTCAATGCTCTAGCACAATAAGGCTCCATCCTGATTAAAGAGCTGAGGCAAGGGACTATCTGTGGCTGCACTCCTGCCCCACCAGGGCTCCAGGGCAGCACAGGAAAGTGACCGTTCTTAGGTCGCACCTCACACTATGAGCTAAAATCGATTTTTTAACATCAATTTATTAATTCTGGGTTTTATCAATTCGATTTTGAACATCCTCACATTCCCACATGCTCCCCACAAAATCAACTTATTGCTGCCACACACAAGCAGCTTAAATCCACTGCTGCTGCATTGTATTGTGGGAACCCGCCCAACAGTTCCCTGAGCTCCAGAGCGTTCTGGCTATTTTCACCGGTGCAGCATGGGAAAAAAATGCCCTGCAAGTAGACGTGGGTATCTGATAACATCTTCCCACATTTCATTCCCCTCTGTCCCCTGCTGTGTTAAACCAGCGTCCCTTTTTCCAGGCGGAATCTGGCTTGCCCGTCTAAGAGATGTGCTTTTCATAATTGAGGGGAGAGGAGGGGTAGTAAAGTGCATAGGAATGGTTAGAAAAAAGACTTTGGGTTTCCCAAATGACAGGTTTTTGAAAACGGGATGCAAGAGCACTGGATCTTTACAGGCTTGGATCTGGATTTAGACCTCATGGCAAAGAAGACCCTCAGAACAAGAATTTATTTAAGTAGACACGGGTGCTACACTGAAACGGCAATGAATCATTGGAACAGTTATGGCTTGGGGCGGCTAAAAGACCCCAGCTACAACCAGCCCTGAAAATCGTGACTGCCCAGGGAGCCCCACCACCTGCCCCTATTAATAGCATACGTAGGCTGGGATCTAGGTTTGGATCTGCATCTGGATGTAGACGTCCTGGAAAAGAAGACCCTTAGAAGAAGAATATGTTTAAGTAGACATGGGTGCTACAGTGAACCCGCAATGAATCTTTGAATCAGTTATGACTTTGGGTGGCTAAAAGACCCCAGATTATAGCCAGGTTTGGACCTGCCAAAGAAGACCCTCAGAGGAAGAATATTTCTCGCTGCAAGCCTTACTTTGAGAACTGTGGTAACTGTATAGCTACTACATTGCCTTCATTGAAACAGTTACAGCCGGGGCAGCTAAAAAACGCCCCCAGCTAAAGCCAGCATGCAAAGATCATGACCGTCCAGGGAGACCCACCACCTGCCCCTATTAACAGCATGCCTAGGCTTGAATCTAGATCTGGACCTGCCTTTGGATGTAGACCTCCTGGAAAAGAAGACCTTTAAAGACAAATATGTTGAAAGAGACACAGGTGCTACACTGAAACTGCAGTGACTCATTGAAACAGTTACGGCTCAGGTGGCTAAAAGACCCCAGACATTAGCCAGTCCTGAAAGTCGTGTCTGCTGTGGGAGACTTCCCCTGGGTGGCTAAAATACCACAGACAACAGCCAGGTTTGGACCTGCCAAAAAAGACCCTCAGAATGAGAATGTTCCTCACTACAAGCCTTACTTCGAGAACTATGGTCATCGTATAGCTGTACATTGCTTTCATTGAAACAGTTACAGCTCGGGGCGGCTAAAAGACCCCCAGCAACAGCCATCACCCGAAAATCATTACCACCGAGGAAGACTTCCCCACAGTGGCTGAAAGACTCCAGACTACAGCCAACACCCCAAAATTGTGACTGCTGAGGGAGACTTCCCGCGGGTGCCTAAAAGACCCCCAACTACAGCCAACTCCATGGCCTTTGGATAAAGCCCATCCAAAAATTTCCTCTGAGAGGACAGCCACGCTAGTGACAAAGTATTTTCTTCTGTTGCCCAAAAATCATGACTGACCAGGGAGACTTCCCCTGGTGGGCTACAGGGCCCTCACCGCACGCAAGGTGCCTGGCACCTTGTGCAGCATGTCCTTTTATTGGTTCAGGGTCAAGCCATGTGATGTGGCCAGGTGCGGGAAAGTTCTGGGGCTGGGAGGGAACGGATGTGGGGGCCAGGACAAAATGTAAGCAGCTGAAAAAAATTTTCTCATCCAAGCACAACCCCCACCCACAGACTAGCTGCCACATGATGCATGCGAGGAAAGATCCAGACTGTGTGGTTCCTCTCAGGGAGGGAAGGGTGGGGATGTGGGGAGTGGGAGAACATGTAAACGGCTGAAAAGAAGTTTTGCATCCTACCAGACAAGCAGGTTACCCCCACCCACAGCCTAGCTGCCACATGGCGCTTGGGGGCAGTGGCTGGTGCAAGGCAGCACAGGAAAAAAAGGCAGCTAGTGGGTATATACAGAGAACCACAGACCCCACAGCCACGCTAATAACAAACAAAAAGAAAAAAGATTTTTCATCCTTTCATAACCCTACAGCCACGGGCTTCCAGGTGCTGCATTGAAACGGTGTTCCTGTTGCCTAATTCCTCTGCATTTGAACTGAATGCCACACCCGTCAGGTAACTAAGATATTAAGTCCTGTGGCACCTTATAGACTAACAGATATTTTGGAGCATAAGCTTTCCTGGGCAAAGAAGCAGGTCTGTGTTAGTCTATAAGGTGCCACAGGACTTCTTGTTTTTGAAGATACAGACTAACTCAGCTACCCCTCTGATACTTATTTCGAAATACAGCATCTACACACAATACAGCATATTTTGAAACAGAGCCATTGCATGCACAATAGCTTATTTTGAAACAAGCACTATTCCCTGTCTTAACAGCACCTGTTTTGAAATAGCTATTGTGAAAATTATTTCAAAATCGTGGTTGCGTTGTATAGATACTAGGATAGTTATTTCAAAACTCTTACGTTCTTATGAAATAATCTACCCATAGTCTCTTGCAGCATGAGGCCTAGGCATTACCACTATCCACCTCAATCAGAAAGCAAGGCTGGTTTCAGCGACAGTTTAAAAGAATCAGGCACACATTTCTCTAATGTCAATGTGACTGCTCCTACCCTTTTCTTGAGCAAAACCTAAGTACACCTTAGTATCTTTTTTGGAGATACCATCACTGGACCTAACCAGGTTAGTCACAGAATCACGGGCACATTCTCATGTTCCTCAACTAACATCATACATGCCATCATGTGCCAACAATGCCCAGATGCTTTGTATATTGGACAGACTTTAAACTCTCTTAGACAAAGAGTTAATGGGAACAAAACAGACATCAAAACACTCCAGATCCACAAACCTGTTAGCCGGCATTTTAATGAAGTGGGCCATTCTGTTAATGACTTAAGAGTTTGCATATTACTGAAGAAAACTTTTCATGCCACTCTTGAAAGAGACACTGCCAAACTGTCTTTTATATTCAAATTCAACACATTAACATGTGGTTTGAACCAGGATGGGAATTTTCTGAGTCACTATAAGGGCTCGTTTGCAACTTGCCTTAATCTAATTCTTGACTTTCCCTCCTGACACCCCTCTAACTGTCTGATTTGCTCACCTTGATAATTTTTTTTCTGATTTGTCCACCTTGATTACTGTTTTTGGTTCTCTGTGCCTTCAATATTGAGTCTGTTCTGGTCTGGCTATGGTCTGAAGAAGTGGGTCTGTCCCACAAAAGCTCACCTACTAAATTATTTTGTTAGTCTTTAAAGTGCTACTTGACTGCTTTTTTCTAAGTACACCTGTTTCTGCTATAAATATTTCCCCTTGCTATCCTGCTGTCCCATCAGTCCTTAGGCAAGCGCATGCTGTGGCATTTAGACAGGTCCATCCCAGCCACACCAAGACAATATCTGATGACCTTAATAAAAACTTAAAAGCATTTTTTAAAAATCACCCAGGGAGAATGAAAAGATCTCAGATTCCAGGTTGTCCCTTTCAAAAAAATAAGTTAAGGGACACTTTGGAGAATCTGGAAACAATTAGTGAAGTGCACGAGATTCAGTCTTCCAAATCGTGGACAAACAGAGGAAAATAAAGAACCCAGATATTAACCTCTCATCCCAGGGAGGGTCTCATTACAAACCTGTCAATGAGCCCAGTTTTAAGCAGGCTGGGGCTGAATTTCAGGCAAGCTCAGGGTTGAATTTCAGATGGGTCTGGGAACAATCTCAAAGGTGACAGGGCTGAGTTTTGAATGGACAAGGCCCAGATTCCACTTAGGGCCAGCACTGAGTTCTGGGTGACTCAGGCCCTAAAATTTGAAAGAGTTCAAGGCTGAGTTTCAAGAAAATCTGGACTGGTGCCTAATTTTAGGTGGAAACTGCGTGGAATACAGTAGGCTTTCTATTATTCCAAGTTGAAACCAAGCAAAATGCTGTGGCTTGAGCTGAGTTTTGCTGTGGATTTGGGGAGGGGAGGTTCATTTGAACTCTAAATTCAAGGGCACAGAGTCACAATAGAGTGAAAAATGTGTCATGAACCTCTCTGACCAACACTGCTATGTCTCACTCAGGTGAACTAAAGATGGATTGATGAGATTTCAAAGGTTCTTGCTCCAGAACCCTGGTGTAGGCACCCTAAACTCAGAATATCCTCATGTTTGGATGAAGAGTGAACAAACTCTTCAAAAATAACTGGTGTTAGAAAACAGATCACACCTTTACAAAATCCCATTCCATGCAGAAATAATTCTGTATGTATCCTATGCTCATATCACTGTCTCCAGCATAGGTTTTTCTCCTCATTTGCTATTAATGAAGTTTGAAAGCAAACATGATCTTTGTGTCTTCGGGAGTTCAACTTCTCCTGATAGTAATCTGAAATCATAAATCTCTGCATGTGGACATCATAATTATTTCCACAGCAACCATTTGTAATGCCACAAACAGAAGATTATGACTTCCGGTGGGGAACAGGGAGCAGGAAAGGAATCCCCGGAGGAACAATCGTATTTTCATGGGCCAGAAATCTCCTGGTTTCACAAAGGAGAAAACATCAGAAAATATACATTCACAAATTCATTTAGGAACAAAATCACTTTAGTTAAAGTTTCAATAGGATATGGAATTCTTCTTCATTTCACTTCCTGTCCTGCACTCTTTGTGTTGTATTGCAAAATTAGAACAACAGTTGCACCCCATTCCAGAAATGGTTGCAGTGCAGTTATAAGTCCAGTGATATAACAAATAGAAATACGTGGGGCTAATTGGTGAGGTAAGCAATTAGCGTACCTAAAATTAAGATATTACGATCATTCGTATTACAAAGTGTTAGTTGCTCTTTAAGACCTTTCCATAGGTCTATCCTCACCTGTAGGAAGGTGCCCCCTTGCATGTGGATGCAGCATTTCAGGGGATTTCACCTCTTGCATCTCCCCTCTCTCTTCCCTCCCCCACCACACAGTGGCAGTTTTCTGGCCTGTGGTGGCTCTGTCTGGGTGTTCTGTGGCATCAGGAGGGTTTTCAGCCCACCTGGTTCTTCTGGGACTCACCCAGAATGAGGCTCTATCTTCCAGAGACTATTGAAACCAAACTGGGAGATTCTGGGTTGCTAAAGTCTGGAGGCGCATTGGGGCTGAGGCAGGATCTCTGCTTGCCCTGTCCCCAGAACTCCTGGCTGTGGCTGGCATGTCCCTGCAGTCCCTGGGAGTGGCTCGAGGGGGTGGGGGGCGGGTCTCTGATGTCTGCCCCTACCATGAACGCTGGCTCCATAGCTCCCGTTGGCTGGGAACTATGGACAGTTGGTGTTGCAGGGCTGCAGAGGCAGTGCACAGACCACCCCGATCCATCTTCCTCCCTAGTGACCACAAGGACATTCTGGATGCCTCGGGGAGCAGCCTGCTCTTTGCCCCACTTTGCCCCACTGTGGTGCTGCCCGGGGGCCACCTGAAAGGTAAGTGCCAGCCAAAAGGAGCCCTCCTGCACCCCTGTGCCCTCCCCCAGCCCTGTGTCCTCTCCTGGAGCCCTCAGCCTGAGCCCCCTCCCACTCCTCAACCTCCTGTCCCAGCCCTGAGCCCCTTCCCACGTCCAAACTCTCTCCCAGACCCTGTGCCCTGCACCCCCTTTTGCACCCCAAGCCCCTTTCCCAGCCAGATGAAAGTGCATGAGGGTGCGGTGGGAGAGTGCGTGGGGCAGGACCTCTGAGAAGGGGTGGGGGAGGGGAGGGGCCTTGGCACAGAGCGCGGCCCAAGGGCATTTGGGTTTGTGTGATCAGACCATTGGCAGCCATAGCCACTGAGTCACATAAACGTCTGCATCCATCTGGGGGAGCAAAAATAGTCCAAGTAAAGATTCAGGGGAGTCATCCCATTAATAGTTTTTCTGCCCCTCTTAGGCTTCACTGTAGGGTGACTCCTCACTCAGCACTGTCCCAGTTAATGTTGTTTCGTTGTTACATGGCTTAGCTATGAGAGCACAGGTGTGTTTAAAGCTTTGCCCTCCTGTTTGGCTGCCTGCTTTGTCTTCGACTCGCAGGATGTTCTGGGGAAAAACCAGCCTGTCCTCATGTGGGCTTGGAACCAGAGTGGGCTGGTAGCCCCTCATCAACTCCCCGAAGTTCCCTGTAAGGGATGTAGCTAGGCAGCACCTTACCCCCACCCCAGACCTGCACACACAGCCATGCTGCTCCTGTCCTCTGCCTTGGAGCTGCTTCTGGGAACCTCCTGCTTGTTGTGTAGGGGGTGGAGGGGTTGATGTCGGGATGTCTCCCCTGCCCCGATCGAGTCCCCAGCTCCATACCCCATCCCCACAAAGTGGCATATCACAGCTACAGATTCCTGAGTCTGAACTTGCTGGTGTATTGTACTTAGGTGGGCAGAGTAACTGAAGTGAAGGCAGCGTACTTAAAGGGGCAGTGTGCATCTCTCAGCCTCTCTCTCACACACACACACACACACACGTCTACACTAGGGGCCACGTCTACACTAGCCTCCTTCTTTCAGAAGGCACTTGGTAATGAGCGAGTTGGGAATATGCTAATGAGGAGCTACTATGAATACGCAGCACCTCATTAGCATAATGGCGAATACGTGCGATTCGAAAGTGCTGCTTTTGAATTGCTTGCTCCCTGTGTAGATGGGGGCCTTTCCAAAGGACCCCCCCCCCGGACTTTGAAAGCCTCTTCTTCTTAAAACTAAAGAGGATGAAGGGGCTTTTGAAGTCCAGGGGTCCTACGCAGGTGATATGTGTTCCGAAAGCTGCGCTTTCCAGTCGCGGGCAGCAGCCACTGTGCTAATGAGGCACTGCATATTCATGTCAGTGCCTCATTAGCACCTTCCAAAGTGCCTCATTAACATGCCCCCTCCCAAAGGAGGGGACGTGTGTAAACACAGCTCCAGCGTGTGTGTATCTTTGCATCTGTTACAGAGTGTGTGTGTCTCTGTCTCTCTTGCACAACCCTTGGCACTGTGCAACCATTTATATGCCGTCCAGTGGAGAGAGTGTTGTACTCAAGCGAGATAGTGTGAGCTCATCCTTATGCTCCGTTTCAGCAGGGAAGTGTGTGCAGCCATTGCCACGTTCCTGTTGTGTTCCCTGCCTCCTGCCCCAGTCCTGCTGCCTTGTAGAATGTGATGCAACAATGTTTTAATCCGTGAGGGCTCACCTGGGTGCTAGTTCATCATTTAGTAGCAGGACATTCCCAGGGAAGTACTCCACCCCCTCAGCCGAGCTTCATAATTATCATTGTTGTGTACAGTACGAAACTGGTTGTTCTAAACAGTTCACAGCTCACACTGTGTATGTACATGCTGCCTTTTGTCTGCTCAAAAAAAAAATTCCTTGGACCTACATTAATTCTTATGGAGAAAATGGATTCACTTAAAAAGTGTTGCTTAACGTAGCATTTTTTCAGGAACATAACTGCAATAAGTGAGGAGCTACTGTAGTTCCCTTGTATCTTGCCTGTGGAGGTTTTGTCTTGGGCTTCTCTCCATCAGTAGAGCCCTGTGTGGATACATAACTTGTGCCTGCATCTGCAAAACTGAGCTCTGGATATAAAGCAGGCATCTGTATATTTTCAAGGTTTTAGATACAAAATTTGTATCCACATCTGTATCTGCAAAAATGAGCTGTGGATCTCCATGGATATAAAGTGGATTTTAGCAGATTTTCAGAGCTGTATCCACCGGTTTCTGCAATCTCCCCATAACTGAGCTCTCAGGGGAGGCAATTAGATACCCCTTTCTCCTTCTCCTTCTTCCAGTGCACAGCACGACACACTACTTCCTTTCTCTTGCCCTAGAAATGAGGGGGATTAAGCCCTATCACAGGCCCCAATTCAGGAAAGCACTTAAGCACGTTCTTAACTTCATCCTTTTTCAAGAATGCCTTAAAGATGGGCTGATATGTTCTCCGAAATTGGGACCTAACCTTGTTAGAAAGAGGGACCCAGGAAAGACAACCTGAAATTTCTTTTCTGGGGTTGATTCGTCGAAGCAGCTCTGCTAAACGCACGATAGATGGGCCTCATGAGAGGAATGCTCTTGACGAAAGTAGTATGACCACAATGCTACTTTGCAAACAAGCAAACAAAGAAACAAAAGAAACAGAAAGACAGAGCAAGATAGGATTCAGCCATATTAATAAGGCATTGCTTATAGGTGAACTTGCACAAGAATGGTGGATCTGAACTCTCTCGAACTTTGAGAAAATTAAAATCAAGCTGTAAGGCTGTGACCACACTTGCCCCTGCTTTGGGAGGGGCTATGGTAATATGCCACTTCAGAATATGCTAATGAGGCCTGGCTATGAATATGCAGCACCTCATTAGCATAATGGCAGCCATGCAGGCTTTGAAACTTCTCGTTTTGAAATATATGCCACCTGTGTAGCCAGGGGCTTTTTGAAATGACCCCCCTGATTTTGAATGTCCCTTCTTCTCATTTGGTTTTGGGAAGAAAGGGCTTTCAGAATCAGGGGGGTTCATTTCGAAAGGCCCCTGGCTACACGGGCGGCGTGCATTTCGAAACCTGCAGTTTTGAAGCCCATGTGGTCGTCATTATGATAATGAGGCACTGCATATTCATAGCAATGCCTCATTAGCATATTCAAGTGACACATTACCATAGCGCCTCCCAAAGCAGGGGCTAGTGTGGCCACAGCCTAAATGTCTCCATTAGCCCTATTCCTCTAATAGACTGGGCAAAACTCTGACAGCTGATGTCACCCCAGGCCATTAACATAAGAACATAAGAATGGCCATACTGGGTCAGACCAAAGGTCCATCCAGCCCAGCATCCCATCTGCCGACGGTGGCCAATGCCAGGTGCCCCAGAGAAGGAGAACAGAAGACAATGATCAAGTGATCTCCTGCCATCCATCTCTTGCCCTTGTTCTGAAGGCTAGGGGCACCATACTTTATCCCTGGCTAATAGCCATTTATGGACCTAACCTGCAAAAATTTATCAAGCTCTTTTTTAAACCCTAATAGAGTCCTGGCCTTCACAGCCTCCTCGGGCAAGGAGTTCCACAGGTTGACTGTGCGCTGTGTGAAGAAAAATTTCCTTTTATTAGTTTTGAACCTACTACCCATCAATTTCATTTGGTGTCCCCTAGTTCTTGTATTATGGGAAAAGGTAAATAATTTTTCTATATTCACTTTCTCCACACCATTCATGATTTTATATACCTCTATCATATCGCCCCTCAATCGCCTCTTTTCCAAACTGAAAAGTCCCAGTCTCTCTAGCCTCTCCCCATATGGGACCCGTTCCAAGCCCCTAATCATCTTAGTCGCCCTTTTCTGAACCTTTTCTAATGCCTTACTGATATTCCTTCTTTGTGACTATCAATATTGTCATGTGATCTACTGTCAGACACCCCCACCATCGTCCAACTGTGGCATGTAGCCCCTCCCTCAAGGTCCCCTTCATGGAGATCACTACATGGGGGTGACTGCTCCCCTTTCCTTGAATGAGTTGGGGATTTTGTAGCAACTGGTGCCTCCACCCTAGGTCAGTCTTCATTATGCCTGGGGTACAGGGTGCTTCCCTTGGGAAAATGAATAATCCTAGTACCAGGCAAGGCATATAAAACCCAGTGTAGTGGAGCAAGTGCCCACTACTGCAAGGAAAAGGTTAAGGCAGGCTGGAGGGAGCATGCACAGCTCCCTTCCAGCCAATGAGTGAGGAGGGCTGCTGTGGGGAGCCAATCACAGGGCAGGTTTCTGGAGCAGCCCAGTATATAAGGAGGTACTCCAGCACAGCTGAGTCACTTAGGTCCTAGGCAGGGAGAGGGCAGGGCCAGCTCCCAGATAGAGCCAGCACCTCGATGGAGAAGTGCTGGGCAGGCTAAGGGGACTAGGGAGGGGCTCTGGCTGGACACCTGCCTGCCTGCCCCAGAATAGAGCCCTACAAAAGCTGGGTCTGCACGGAGCCACTCTCTCAGCAGCTCCATGCTCACGAGCAGTCTTGCAGTTGCAAATGGCTGCTCGTTGGCATAGCGGTGCGAGACCCCACTGTGGACAGAGGGTGTTGCTGTCAGAAAAGAGGCTGTGTGGCTGTGCCTTTGCTGGGAAGAACCCCCTCTGTCATGTCACCAGCCCTGTATGCCTGAAAAAATTCATAAGGGGCTGGTGACAGACAGCTTGCTGAGGCTGGGTCAGAGAATGAGCACTGCTGCAGTGTGAGTAGTGGCCAGACTAAACAAAAGGGTGTTACTTATTCTACCTTTGCCCATTGGTGGGGCAGGGTCTTCCCTTGGCCCCTGTCTGGCTTGCAGGCTTCCTAGTCTGAAGTCCTGTGGCAGGAGCACTGCTGCTCTGGTCTCTGCAGGCTAGAGCTGCCTGATCCACACCAGGTCCCACACTCCCCTTGTCCGGGGTGAGAGTTAACCAGAGACTCCCTGTGTTGTTCTGCTTCAGGCAGGTCCTCAAGGGGCTGAGCAGCCCTGGCTCGCCAGTGGCCCTGAATGCTCATCCCTCTCACCCAGGCAGAAACCACCCTACTGGCTTCAACAGGAGTGTCTAGCCTGTTCCTCCCCCACCCGAGTCCAGGCATGCTCGGAAATGATATTAGAGCTCTCAGGTGGCTAGTATAGCAGCAGTCCCAGGGTAGGAGCCCTCAAGGCTCTGTGTGCATTAACAAAATAAAGACCCACAGTGAAGGACACAGGGCATGCACAATAATGAGCTATCTGGAAGATGCTAATGAGGTGCGGATGCAAATTTCCCATGCCTCATTAACATATCAGCATGTGGTTCGGAGTCCGGAAGAAACTCTACAGGCAGACGCGTAGCCCACGGGGATCTTCTGGAAGGAAACCCTCCTTCTGGAAGCCCCTTCTTCCTCAAGGTTTTGGGGAAGAGGGGGCTTACAGAAGGATGGTTTCCTTCCAGAAGATCCCCATGGGCCACACATCTGCACATGTACTTTGGAGTCCGGAGGAGCTTTTTCCAGACTCTGGACCACATGCTGATATGCTAATGAGGCATGGAAAATTTGCATCTGTGCCTCATTAGCATCTTCTGGATAGCTCATTACCAGGCTGCTTCTTCCGGAATAAGTGGCACATGTAGACACAGCCCAGAAGAAAAGGTGGTAATACCATGCCATGATATTCTGACTTATGGACTGTTGCTGGTACTGGCTCTGCCCAGCTGCCATGGCTCTCCAGCTGCCAGCTCTAAAGGTGGCACTGCTACCTGCAGCAGTACAGAAGTCAAGGTAGCAAATCAGCAGACCTGCACACCCCTCTTAGGGCACACCAGGCATTGCAATGCTAACAGTCAGTGCTGGAAAAAGGACAAGCAAGGAAAAGCAAAGGACATTTGTTCATATTTCAAAAGCCTGCCCAGACGGAGATCGGATGGCCAAAAAGGCGATGATGGCCTGGAAATTCCAGGTGTACGATAACACACGGCTCTGGGAACCTGCCTGTTCTGGCCCAGCGGAGAACTATATGTGTGTGGCAGAAGGGAAAAAGTGATGGACACATAAAACACTGAAGTTTGACACCTCACGAAGTAGATCTCTGAGATATACACATCTCATAGAGCTGGCAGGGACCTGGAGGGGGAGTCCAGTCCCCTGCTGGCTCCCTCTCAGCAGGACCGAGCACCGTCCCTGACAGATCTTAGAAGAGGTGTTTTTCGCCCCAGACCCCTGAATGGCCTCTTTAATGATTGAGCTCACCACCCTGGGTTTACAAGGCCACTGAACTATCACTGTCCCCTCTGTGGCTGAGCCTCACTATAACTGGAGATGGAGCTGTTCGGCAGTGTTCCCCCTTCTTCCAGCCATGGGCAGGATAAATTTTACTACGTGCACCAAGGCATGTGCAAATGTGCACCACCAGTAGACACACATGCTACCTGCTATGGGCTCTCTGCTGCTCAGCTGTGCAGTGCATGAATCTCTCCTGGGCAGTGGCCCAAGTGCTCAGCTTATCGGGACTGCTGGCATTGGGCATCCCCTACTTGTCGCAGAGTGTCCAAATCCCAACAGCCGTGTTTTGCAAACACTTCTCAAAACGTTGCTGTGAAGTACCAAGTTTAAAATGTTTGCTTTAACTGAGCGACCCAAGTTACGCAGTGAGCTGGGAAACATCACCCTAAACCAGTGGTTCTTAACCTTTACTGCAGCCTGCACCCCTCTGGTTCTCAAAATATGTTCTTGCACCCCTTATCAAAAATCAAAACTGGAGATGGGGGGAACCTATACACTTTTAAATGCACGTTAAATATGCCTAAAGTAGTTTTAGGTTATTACTCACCACAAATAATAGTACACGTGGCATACAAAAATCACAGAATAACAGAATCATAGGGCTGGAAGGGACCTCAGGAGGTCATCTAGTCCAGCCCCCTGCTTCAAGCAGGATCAACCCCCACTAATTCATCTCAGCAAGGACCTTGTCCAGCTGGGACTTAAAAACCTCAAGGGATGGAGATTCCACCACCTCTCTAGGCAACGCATTCCACTGCTTCACCACCCACCTGGTGAAGTAGTTTTTCCTAATATCCAACCTACACCTTTCCCTCTTCAACTTCAGACCATTACTCCTTGTTCTGCCATCTGACACCACTGAGAACCGTTTCTCACCCTCCTTTTTAGAGCTCCCCTTCAGGAAGTTGAAGGCTGCTATTAAATCACCTCTAAGTCTTCTCTTCTGTAAACTAAACAAGCCCAAAATAGGCAAGTACTACCCAGAGATGTTGTGGAGTTTTGCCGTGGAAGTAAATTGTAACCGATGTGATAACAGTTTGCGGCTAACTGAATTCAAACACAGCCACTTTGCTGCCACATCATCATCTGCGCATGCATCAAGAAATAGCCTGCAACGTGACAGTACACTGTGTTTTGTAGTGGGATATTTCACTACAATTAGCTTAAAAACTTGAAAATAAATGTTTTTGTTTGTATATTACAGTAACCGTTAAAAATGCATAATGTTAATAAATACATAGCTTTGAGGAAACAATGCAGTTGTACTTACGTGCCTGTGCTTAATTTGTGTTTTCGATGATTTACCTTATAAAAAAAATCTGGCATGTCTCACACCCCCAGGAAGGGCATCACATGCCCCCTCAGTGGTGTGTGCACCCCCCGGTTAAGAACCACTGCCCTAAATGAATGTTCATGGTATTTTATGACAGCGAACGTTTGCCAAACAGAGAACAGAGGGGATTATTGACTGAGGTTAATACAGAGCAAAACACTAAGGCTGGGAACGATATACTGTATCCCAAAAGAGAGCAACTTGTGGTTATTATAGTTGGAATTCTTCCTCACGCAGGTGCCCGAGGGGTCAAAGGAGGTGATGCAGAAGCCTTGTTTTCTGTTTATTGAGCATGGGGAAGTGGTGGATGAACAGAAGCTCAGCTTTGCAAGTGGGCAAAGGAAATAAAAGGAGCAGTCAGAAGAGAACTTTTGAGAAAAGAGTGGAGAGGTTGTGTAGGAGATGAGAGCAAAGATGTGACTTCAGCAGTCAGAGCATAAAAGAGGACCATGAATCCATGGTTGTGCATGCAGCCCTACTTTGAACAAGGCAGAAAAAGAGCATGGAGGACACAAAGAGACCCTTCACCTCTCTTTCCACTTGTCACCACTATCACACCTGTCAAATTCTCACCCTTTTCCCAGGCTGTTCCCACCAGTTTTCACACAGAAATGTAGCCATGAGGAAATGCCCACTGAATCCGAAGCTTGGCTGCGAGTAGAAGTTTGGCCAGCCAGGCTACGTTAGTTAGCAGTGCATTTTGTGCCAGTGTAGCTATGCTGGCAAAGAACTAGCAAAGATACAATTGCATCAGTTAAGATGTCTTTTGGCTGGTGTAGTTTATTGTACTTAGGGGACTGACTCGTATAAACTCTCTTGATAGGAGACGTTTTTTGCCAGTATAAGCTGCTTCTACACTAAAAGGGCTTTCAGAATCTCTCTTCTGGTATAAACAAGAAGTCCTATGGCACCTTAGAGTCTGTAAGTCTATGAGGTGCCACAGGACTTCTTGTTGTTTTTGCAGATACAGACTAACACGGCTCCTCCTCTGATACTTGTCTTCTGGTATCACTATACCAGCAAACTGCATAAACCGAGAAAAGGCCTCAAAATCTGCAGTCAAGATTGGTTTGTTTGTTTTGTTGGGGGTGGGAGGGACAGGTCAATGTGCTGTGGCATTCTTTGGTTTTCAAATGAGGAGGAGGAGAAATTCTTGGCAAAAGCAAAAAAAAAAAAAAACCCAACAAAAAACCAAAAAAAAAATCGTAGTCTTGAATTTTCCCTCTTTCCAAAGGACAGAGAAAATTATGCAGATAAAAGAGATTTATCTTTTTTTTGTTTTGTCTTTTTATTACTTACCTCAGCAAAGAATGAATATGTGTCAAGGCAAAACTTTTCAAATGCTGTAGTTCTCCCCTTCATGCCCTTCTATGTCCCCAACGCAATCTTCATCCCCTTCTCCAAGTCCTCAGACCATTCCTTCAGGTTCTCTCACAACCCAACCATCATTCGGAAACCTCACGTTTCTAGTCTTTGGTCCTAATCCATCAGAAACCTGCAGCGCCGACCCCCCACTGCCTGCTCCTCCTTGTTCTGTCCTTTACACTGCTACAAAGTGAATGGAAAGTGCTACGGTCCTGATCTGATAGAGTCTGACACCCACTTTGCACTTCCTTTGCACCCGTGTAAATGACAACACCCAAGGCAAGCTTGTTCAGTGTCTAATGTTCAGATCCTCCCAGCACTGCCCCAGACCCTGCCCCCACTCCATCCCTATCCGCAAGGCCCCACCACTTTTCTTTTTCCACTCAGACCCCGCCCCTGAGTTCACCCAATGTCACTCCTCCCCACCTCCCAGCGCTCCTGCATGCTGCAGAGCAGCTAATCATAGTGGGAAGTAGGCACTGGGGGAGGGGGAGACACTGACGGGAAGCTGCCCGTGGGTGAGAAGCCCCCTGCCATTTTTTGTCAAGGATGTGCCAGCCCTGGAGTACCATCAGAGCCAGCACCTATGGTACAAGGTATCAGGCAGTGGAGAATCAGGCCCACATTATCCCCCGTGAGAACTACTGGGGCTGTGCTACTCGATGGGAGCTGCAGCAGTTACACCTCTGAATGTTTCTTTGCCCACTGTGAACTCTTCAGTGGTGGTTAGGGGCAGACGACCTGGTTTCTTCTGTGTGGGTGCATTTTTTTACTGTGGTTCATACACATGGACCACTATAATGAATGCTGAGGTGGGCCCTTGCATCTGAGAATCCCAAAGCATTGTAAAGTCTTCTCTTTTTCAACATATGAACAACTGAAATCTTCCACTAACTCCTACTGTCTTTGACATGTCTGTGGAAAGGGTAAGAAAGGCCCCGTTTTCTTTATCTTTAAATCATCAAGCTCACATGTCATTCTAAGCCTATGTGTTGACTCTTCCGTCTTTTCCAACACATGGTGCCCTGCCCTAGACAGAAACTCCTCAGTGAGTTTTTACCTGTTCCTTGTACAGATGTGGTCGCCTCATCTCCAAAACAAGATATATTGGCATTGGAAAAGTTCCAGAAAAAGGCAACAAAAATGCTTAGGTGTTTGGAACTGGTCTCAAGTGAAGAGCGATTAAGAAGTCTGTGACTTTTCAGCTTAGAAAGAAAGGGACTACGGCAGGGAGATACGCTAGAGGTCTATAAAATCGCAACTGGCATGGAAGAAGTGAATAAGGAAAATTTAATTTTTTTATTATTATTATATTGAGATACACATCTCGCAGAACTGGAAGGGACCTTGGGAAGTCGCTGAGTTCAGTTGCCTGCCCTCTTGGCAGGAGCAAGCACCACCCCGACAGACTTTTTTTAAAAATCTATTTGCCCCAGACGCCTAAACAGCCCCCTTAAGGGCTGAACTCACAGCCCTAGACTTAAGCAGGCCAATGCTCAAACCACCAAGCTATCCCTGCCCTATACCAAGAGAGCTAAGGGTCACCAAATGAAATTAATGGGTAGCAGGTTTAAAACTAACAAAAGGAACTTTTTCTTTACACGGTGCATGGCTGGCCTGTGGAACTCCTTGCCAGAGGAGGTTGTGAAGACCAAGACTTTAACAGGGTTAAAAAAAGAACTGGATAAATTCGTGGAGGCTAGGTCCATCACTGGCTATTAGCCAGGATGCATCAGAATGGTACCCTAGCCTCTGTTTATCATGGGCTGGGAACGGATGACAGAAGGATCAGTTTAATGATTACCTGTTCTGTGCACTCCCTCTGGGGCATCTGGCATTGGTCTCTGTCAGAAGACAGGACCCTGGGCTAGATGGACCTTTGGTCTGACCCAGTATGACTGTTTTTATATTCTCATGTTCATGCAATTGATTTTAGTGGTCCAGCCTGGTGTCCTTTACCTTTATAAACTGCACCTGCACACTGGGCTGAAAGCTTTAGGTCCTTTCCTGCAATAACTCAGAAATCCCTCTCCCAGCCAGTAAGGTCTGCAGCACCTTTCTGCTTAGCAGATACTTCCTCTTCTGGTCCTTAGCTCTAAGGCTTGCTATTCAACAGCCCTCCACATTTCACCAGATGCTGAAATGATCTAAGCCCTTCTAGAATGGGCTGCATTGTGCTCTGACTCCTAATTTTGTTTTATCTGCAGATTTGGAATCCCTGCTTCAGTCCCACTGTCCATGTTGTTACTGTTAAAAAACAAAGCCAACAGCAGGGACTGCAATCAGTGGTCCCTGTAAGCGGAGTGCTTGGGCAGCCACCCAGGAGAGGTTCACACATGGCCCAGCTGGTTACCAGGGTGGCCCCAGTTCCCACAGCTGGCAGTATGTGTTTCATTGGGTGGTGCATATAAAATTTATTCTGCACATAGGTGGCAAAAATTAGTGGGAGCATTGATTGCCGTATGCCTCTCTGGGGCAGCCTCATTCCAGCTCACAGCATTTCACTGACATCTCTCTTCTGCTTCCTGTCTTTTCAGCTAGTGCTCAGTAAGCTGTGCCAGTTTTCCTTCTAGCACCTTACAGGCTCCTGTTGGGGAAGATTGGTTAAATCAGTAGTTCCCAAACTTTTTGGCATCACGCCCCCCCTTTTGATTTTTGAGAAACCCTTACCCCCCCACTTCTTCTTTACCATCATCCAACCCCCCCTTTTAACCAAAAATTCAATTCATAATTTAAAATAAACACAAAAGCTTGATATAAAATGTTATTTTAAATTAAAAATAAGCACACATAGTTTTTCTTGGCCCCTTGGACGTGCCTGGTGCAGCCCCAGCTGGCCACCAGCCTGAGCCCCATGCCAGCCGCAAGAGCTGATCATGACAGCCACCTGCCTGCCTGAGACCTGTGCTTCCAGAGCCGCCCACCCAAGCCCCATACCACTGGGGCCAGCCACTCACCTACCCGCCAGCCACCCAGGCCATCACCTGCCTGCCCACCGGCTGCCGGGACCTGCTGCCCACCTACCAACTGCCTGACCTATCATAAATGAGTAACTTCTTTGATCATAGCACAAGACCATCATTCTCCCTGTGGTCTGTCACCTGGCCCAAAGATTCCACCCTGCTACTGATAAAGTGCCTTGTGACAATTGATTATGATTTTGACAACCGTCAGGTTCTATGGCTGGCCGTGACCTTGACCATAAATTCCTTTGTGTCAGTTCAGCATTGTGGGTCTTGTTAAGATTGCTTTGGATACGTATTCTAGCCAGCCTAACCAGCTGCATGGAGTTAGAGCCTGGTGTATTTTAACATGCGACACTCTGTTTTTCAAAAAGTGGTGGGAGGGATAGCTTGGTAGTTTGTATATTGGCCTGCTAAACCCGGGGCTTGAGCTCAATCCTTGAGTCGGGTATTTAGGGATCTGAGGCAAATAGATTTAAAAAAAAAAAAAGCCTGGCAGAGATGGTGCAGGGGACTGGACTTGATGGCCTGTCAAGGTCCATTCTGGCGCTATGAGATAGATAGATTAAACTTGTATAGCCCGGTGCTTTGCTCCTTTCCCCAGCAAATAGCAGCCAGGCCCATGGCTGCAGCCCTGCTCTGGCTTGGGGTGATGGAGATTGCAGACTGGAAGCTGAAAAAGCAGCTAGGGATAACTTTAAAGGGCTTTTGGATTTTCTGCCAGCATATTATGCGGTGTAGTACTGTCCCGTTTGTATGCCCACTCTGCCAGAGAGGAAAGTTGGAAAAGAAGCTTTTAATAGCAGCCAAGAGTTTGTTTGTTTTTAAATCCAAGACAGGATTTTAATTTGTGGGTGTGGGGGGAGAGGGGATTTGGAAGAAATATTAAGATGCAGCAAGAGGAAATAGCAGCCTCTGTTAGCTTCCTGTGAAGGAATTGTACACATCAAGTGCTGTGGTCTTTGGAACTCATTAACACCTTTCCCCACACACTGTCTCCTGAAATTCCTTCCCTCTCTTCTCCAGGGCAGCCAGGAGAGCAGCGGAGTGCTGCCTTCAGCTGGGTCCCAGCTGTGATAATATTCCTGCTGTGCTACACTGATGCAGTGCACTTTATCCTCTGCATGTCTCAGAGCAGTCCTCCTCCACCTCCTTCCTATCTGTGCATTCATTCCTGGTGCCAAGAGTCAGACGGGCCTGGTTTGCAGGATGCTGGCTACTAGAAGGTAGTATAAGGAGCTGCACAGAGCAGGGGTGAGCAAAGTGGGGGGTGGGCCCCCTCGGGGCATGACATTTCAAAAGGGGGGCACAGCATGATTGGCTGCTAGGCCCCAGGCTCATCCATCGCATTAAAAATAGTGAACTAGGCTCCTGTTTTTGCGTGTGCATATTCATATACCAATTTTTACATTCTACTGACTTATTTTCTTACATGTGTGGAAAGGTGGGATTTTTGTATATGAACATAACCGAACTGTCCGTAGATTTGGGTGATGTTAGACAGGTTGAGGTTGGGGCGGGGCAGGCCTGCTAATTACAGGGACAAAAACTGGGGCTTGGCCTAAGAAGTTAGCTTGCCCCTGGCATAGAGGAAGCTATTTTCAGTGCACGAGAGCGCATTTTATTAGTTCTGTAAAACCAATGGTAAAGGGAGGATGGCTTCTTGGTCTGTGATGGCAAAGTGCTGGGGGGCCAAATCTCTGCTCTTCCACTGACTTCCTTTTGTGACCTAGGACAAGTCACTTAACCTCGATATACCTCAAGTCTGCAGCAACATGTCCCAAAATGGAGACAAGCATCACCAGGATAACACCACTCGCTGAAACATCATAAAGTGCCACCTGAGATGGTTACAGGATACATAAAAAAAATCTGACTGGCCGGAGCAGGTCAGACCAATGGTCCTTGTCGCCTAGTATCCTGTCTTCCAACCCTGGCCAGTGCCAGGGGCTTCAGAGGGAATGAACAGAACACATAATCATCAAGCAATCCATCCTCTGTTGCCCATTCCTAGATTCTGGTAGTCAGATGTATCAAAAACCCACTTCCTGAGCTACACATAATTGAGTAACACCTTCTGGCATTTATCTATTAACTGTCTCTTCCCATATATACAAACCTCTCCAGTTTATGGAGTGCTCCTATAACACCAGGCACAAGCAACATAAGCAGTCAAGCTGTGTTTTACAGGATGCAGCAGGTCTACTACCAGTCTTTCAATCATCAAACCAGATTTCAAGGGGAGGGACACCTGTGTAACTGAGACCAGAATGTGGCTCCTTGGGATCAGTTTACATGTTGAGGGATATCTTCACAATGGACCTGGCTGGAGACTCACAGAACCCACTGAAGGCAACTGGACTTGCTCCTCTGTTTTCTTAAATGAAAGCTGAGATGTTGGAAAAGCTAAGCTGTCAAATCATCAACAAAGTATTTCACCACTGCAGCTGGTCCTGCAGAATCAGGCAACTCGCAGGGGGAAAAAACATAAATAACTTTTTTGGTTTTGGACCAATTTTCTTAAAATCCACCCTGTGCATTAGTTTTTAAGAACAATTAAAAGCATGAAGAATTTGAACTTATAAATCTGAACTCCTTCTCATTGTTTTCCTTTAAAAAATGAAGAGATACCGTGGACCTTCAAATTCTTTGAAGGGGTAAATAAACATGCGGACAAGGGGCACCCAGTGGACATAATATACCTAGATTTCCAGAAAGCCTTTGACACGGTCCCACACCAAAGGCTTTTATGTAAATTAGGTGGTCATGGGATAGGAGGAAAGGTCCTTTCATGGATCGGGAATTGGTTAAAAGACAGAAAACAAAGGGTGGGAATAAATGGTAAATTTTCACAATGGAGGGGGGTAACTAGTGGTGTTCCCCAGGGCTCAGTCCTGGGACCGATCCTGTTCAACTTGTTCATCAATGATCTAGAAAATGAGGTAAGCAGTGAGGTGGCAAAGTTTGCAGATGACACCAAGTTGTTCAGGACAGTCAAAAGCAAAAGGGATTGTGAAGAACTACAAAAAGATCTCAGCAAACTGAGTGATTGGGCAGCAAAATGGCAAATGAAATTTAATGTGGGTAAGTGTAAGGTAATGCATGTTGGAAAAAATAACCCAAATTACACGTACTACATGATGGGGTCAAATTTAGCTACGACAGATCAGGAAAGGGATCTTGGAGTTATAGTGGATAGTTCTCTGAAGACATCCACGCAGTGTGCAGCGGCAGTTAGTAAGGCAAATAGGATGTTAGGAATTATTAAAAAAGGGATCGATAATAAGACAAAAGATATCATACTTCCCCTATATAAAACTATGGTACGCCCACATCTCGAGTACTGCGTGCAGATGTGGTCTCCTCACCTCAAAAAAGATATATTGGCATTAGAAAAGGTTCAGAAAAGGGCGACTAAGATGATTAGGGGCTTGGAAAGGGTCCCATATGGGGAGAGGCTAGAGAGACTGGGACTTTTCAGTTTGGAAAAGAGGCGATTGAGGGGCGATATGATAGAGGTATATAAAATCATGAATGGTGTGGAGAAAGTGAATATAGAAAAATTATTTACCTTTTCCCATAATACAAGAACTAGGGGACACCAAATGAAATTGATGGGTAGTGGGTTCAAAACTAATCAAAGGAAATTTTTCTTCACACAGCGCACAGTCAACCTGTGGAACTCCTTGCCCGAGGCGGCTGTGAAGGCCAGGACTCTATTAGGGTTTAAAAAAGAGCTTGATAAATTTTTGCAGGTCAGGTCCATAAATGGCTATTAGCCAGGGATAAAGTATGGTGCCCTAGCCTTCATAACAAGGGCAGGAGATGGATGGCAGGAGATAAATCACTTGTCTTCTGTTCTCCTTCTCTGGGGCGCCTGGCATTGGCCACCGTCGGCAGATGGGATGCTGGGCTTGATGGACCTTTGGTCTGACCCAGTATGGCCATTCTTATGTTCTTATGTTATGTTCTTATGACCCTTTTTTGAGAACTCAGGGCTATGTCTTCTTTTCAAGCCTAGCTAACCTGCTTTGGCGAAGGCTATTTCTACACAGCAGCATTATTTCAAGAGAATTTGCAGAGTAGCTTATTGCAAAATAATGCTGCTACACACAAAATGCATTTTGAGATAGCCCTGAGCTATTTCAAAATAGAGCCACTGGCGGCACGATGGCTTATTTCAAAAAAGTCTCTGTTCCTTATCTACACAGCCCTTATTCAAAATATCTATTTCAAAATAGGGGCTATTCCTTGTGCAGTGAGGTTCATCTATTTCGACATGAGCAGTCTGCGGTTGCATTGTGTAGACGCTAGCAAACTTATTTCAAAATAGAGGCTGTTATTTTGAAATAACTTTGCTCTGTAGACATAGCCAAAAAGCAGAATTCTTGATGGACTTAGGACAAAGCATGAGAGATTCGAGAACAAAAGAGGTTTGGGTTTATTATTTTTTTTTCAGAAGTGGGGTGCAGTTGTGTCAAAAACAGGCCGTGTCAAGGGCTACAACTGTTGGGCCTGGTCCTCCTTCCATAGGCCTCAAAGCATGTTTTTAATGCAGGCTTCAAAAAGAACAGGATTAGATCCTTTACTGGTCCTATCTTGCCAAGTTATGACCTCTTCCTGGAAGGTGGAAACTCCCTCCATGCCCATTGGAAGTCACTGGGCGTTGAAGACCTGCAGTGCCTTTTAAGATTGTGCCCTATATAATTACAGGGCTAGAACCAGAGCCTCAAAACTGTGTGTCATGTATATTGCACAGTGCACTGCTCCACATAAGTAGTTTTGTACTGTTTAAAGCTGTGCAGGGTGAAGCAGGCCCTTTGGAGTCTTGAGATCGTGGCCTTCAGGCCAGGGCAGTAGGGTCACCCATGGAGCTGTGAGAAAAGCATCAGGAGGCAGCACAGTGTAGCCCAAAGCCGATTGGTACCTTACAGGCTGCACTGATCCACTCCAAGTGGAAGCTGAGAGTCTATATGGCAGGGTCCTGAAGAGCCCTGAGGGGAGGAGAAAGTCCTAGAAGGCCATGAAGTTTTCCTTCTGGTAGTGGTATTTTGATCAGTCTGGGGCCCATTTAGCCTTACTCCACCATTAGCTTAATGTCCTGCATTATATCACTGAGCAGGAGCTACAGCTTCATTCAGTTTCATTACGCTCTTTACAAATCTGTAAAGATTCAGTGATGATATAGCCCTCAAAGTCTCCAGGGCTTTAATGCCACGCTTCAATGGAACGTTAACGTATGCTCGCTTCTTTTCCCGCATTATTTCCAGCTGTTCTCCTGGTGCTATATGGAGTGGAACCAGAAAAATCAGTTCCGTTTACACCACTTCTCTTTCACCGGCTATTGAGCGTGAAGAGGCTTCAGGAGGGGATTTGCTTTAGAGGTCCATAAACTGGTGCTTGCAGGGTTGCTAATGAAGAACAGTTATTTGATTAAAGCAGGCCAGACCAAAAGAACATAGGCTGTGATATGTTAGCATCAGTGAAATCCTGATAGGAAAAGTGACCTTCGACTGTTTCCAGAGAATATTTTATAAGATTTTACTGAGACCTTGCTAGCTGGGGGCTCCTGATTTCTGGATTGATAATAGCACCCCCCCATCTCCAACAATGATGTTGTAAATGCCAAAAGAGTTGGGTTACTGTGTGTAGTTGTGCAAATCACAAGTGGCTAAAAAATCTGATTTGTGAGTGATGGTCCTTGTCACAAATGTAGCAAGCACAAAGAGCAGGGCCAGGAGATGTAGTCTGGATACTCATAGTGCTTGAAGTCTACTGCAATTTCTTCTCTGTTCCCCCTTCTCTCAGCCACCTCTCTTCAGCCTCTGCGACTCCCCAGTGCAGCACAGCCCCCATAACCCATTGCTAGCTTCATCTTCCCAGCTTACTGTGTTAACATGGCAAAGTTTCATCTCCCTCTTGCAAGTGATCCTGAACCTAGGTTGGTGTTTCTCATACTGGGAGAGCTGAACCAAAAAGAGGCCACAAGGCTATTGCCTGGGAAGTTGCCAAAGCAGCAGTTGCTGGCAGAGCATTTTCAGGTGTGTGGTGGGGATCTCTCCCCCTAAAAAAGTTTGAGAATCCTAGATATATGCATTGGTCTTGAAGCATCTGCAAGATTTCCATAGAGGAAATCCTTTGTAATGCATCCCTGGTGTAGATGACCAAACCAACAAAGATGTCTATATTTGACAGTAATAATTAGACTTGGTAATTTGCTTTTTCATTTACTTCAGTATTAGGCACTTTGGTTTCCCACTTGATACTGAGGATACAGTGAGGACAGCATGGAAGGTGTTAGCTCTCATGCCTGCTGTACATACACACACACACAGAGCAATGGGCATCTGTCTCTTTTCGTTGAGGTTCCTAGATGTAGGATCATGCCAAGTTCAAGGGCCAAACACATTTTAATCCCTGGAAGACAGACTAGAGAGGAAAAGAAAAATCAGGTTTATAACAAATATGTTGTGGATGAAGAGAAGACATTTGGAGGGTGTGACAGGATTTCTGGGGTACAACCTGGAATTGTAGGACAGCTGTGCACCCTTAATCCTCCAGCCCAGGCTTTCTTTCACAACACTTTGGTAGTGGTAAGCCGTACACTCCTCCAGGTGTTATCATTCAGTCACTAGCATACAGAGCTATGCCCAGCTAAATGGCATGAATGCTTTCTACTAAACCACTCAGGAACTATACAGAGGGAGACATCCACAGATCTCCTTAACCCCCAGCCTTGCACCCCACGAATGCCCCTTCTTACACTACTCAAGACCTTCTCTTGAACAAAGCAAGCATATTAATCAGTTCACCACTTCATCAAAGAATAGTGGACATGCACCAGCCTTTGTGATCTGAACAGATTCCCCAATAACTTCAGCCAAACACAGTGGGAGAGATAAAGCATTACAATAATTTTATTAACTGCAGAAAGATAAATTTTAAGTGATTATAAGTGGCATAAAGGCATAAAGGTTGGAGATAACTACCTAAGAAATTAAAAAGTAAACACACATTCTAAATTACAAACTTTCAGACTAAGACAGAACTGAATCAAACTGCTTTTCTCACGCTGATAGATGTTACAACCACGCTAGAGTTTTTAATATGCAGGCTGACTTTCCGTCTCAATCCGGACCAATCGCCTCAGTTTGACAAGAAGTAAAAGTCAGAGGCTCCTGTAGACAGAGGGGCCTAAATTAGTCTTCTGTTAAAATACATATACCCTTAGTAGTTGTTTTTAATCAGTTCCCAGGATTTTTCATAGTGGTTATTTCCCAGTAAAAACTTATTGTTAAAGTCTGCTAGCTTTCATGAAGCTTTCCCCACCACCAGCTCTCTTCTGTTGTTTTTGGTTTTGGCATCTTGCCTTTCCATTACTTGGTCTGTTGCATCAAAAAGTGGTAGCCTCTTTCAGGTGTTTCTACTGCCATGCTTCATCAGAGGGATTGCAGTCACAGGGGTCCCACTTGTCACGTTAGGGTCCATCCAAACCAAAGGCCTCAATTCAAACATCCCCAAACTCTGGGAAACTTCAGAGCTGGATATTTCCCAGCTGGCCTCTGGCTCTGCAACTGGCTATACCATCACATCAGGCCACAAGCTTGGGAAGGCTCAGCACCAGATTTGAACTTTGAGGGTCGGGCCATGTCACATCACGTGTTCTGGTTCCACTCGGCGGTTCAGACATTTTGGTCACAGGATGTTAGAAAGATTTTAGTGTGTTTGATTGTGCTACCGCACTCCCCTGCTCTTTTCGGATACGTAGTGAGATGGAAGGTGTAATTATTGGAGTTATTCTGTACCCAAACCTGTAGGGTACCAGTAGCCCATTGGGTGTATTGTGATTCTGAAGCAAGCACTGAAGGGCTTAGCCTTGGTGGAGCCCAGCAATCACTCAGACACACGGCTACATAATTATGCTCAAACTGATCTATAATAGTAAACATTTGGGTCCCTGGGGCAGTCCAGTTGAGAGTCAGGGCTCTCCGGTCCAGTCTCTACTCAAGCAAATTGACCTTGTGGATTTCCAAGGCAGGTTCCATTAGTATCTCTTGTTGGAGCCACGTGTCACTGGTTCCCCACCCAGCAGCTGCTGTTCCCCTGGACATCCCACTCAGAGCTGCACCTGGTTATAACATGCAGACATCACAGCCTGCTCCACATAAGATCTGAATCTGCAGCTTGCCATGTGGCCACTGCTTCAGTTTCCCCCAGCTTCTGGCTTCCATGTGTAAGGCTACGTCTACACTGGCACAAAATTTCGAAATGGCCAAGGAAATGGCCATTGCAAAGAATACTAATGAGGCATTGAAATGCATATTCAGCACCTCATTAGCATGCCGCCAGCTGCAGCTCTTTGAAATTGCCACTTTTGCTCCCGCGTGGCTCTTTCAGACGGGGGCCATTTTTGAAAGGACCCCACCAACTTCGAAATCCCCTTATCCTATCAGCAGAGCTCAGCAGCTAGGAATAAGGGGATTTCAAAGTTGGTGGGGTCCTTTTGAAAAGGACCCCCATCTGGATGAGCCAACAGGAATAAGGGGATTTTGAAGTTGATGAGACGCTTTCGAAGAGGACCCCCATCTGGACGAACCGTGCGGGAGCAAAAAGTGGCAATTTTGATGAGCCGCAGCTGGCAGCATGCTAATGAGGTGCTGCATATGCATTTCAGCACCTCATTAGTATTCGTTGATTTGGCCATTTCAAAGTTTTGTGCCAGTGTAGACACAGCCAAATTGTCCACAGGTAGACTCCAACCTGGGACCTTGGTGCAGATGCCTCTACAGCTTGAGCTGAAGGCCTGCTGGTGCTTAGTGTAGGCTGCAGAGGACACATTCTCGCTCTGTGACATGGTCTAGGTGCCACTACATGGGACAGTTAACTACACATAGGCATGTGGGTTACATACTTCCCTCCTCTAGCTGAGGGGGCAAGTCCCAAGCTTCAGAGACCCAGCTGAAATCCCATACAGAGCCCACACTTGTTGCTGCCCACAAGCAGACCTGAACGTGGGACCTCTGGAGCTTAGTACAGGCACCGCTACAACTTGGGCTAAAGGGCAGCTAGCATACAGCTTACTTTGTAGAAGACTCTCATTCTTTCTCTGTGAAGTGGTCCAGGTGCTAGTACATGTGACAGTGAACCACACATAGGTGCGTGGGTTGCACATGCAGCCGCCCCCTGGTTCAGGACTGTGAAAGGGAAACAACCCCAATGCATCATGCTCTGCCTGGCGGGGGTGATGATTAACTCATTGCCAGAAGAGGCGGAGCAAGGCCTTATATGTAGACAGGAGGCGCCCAGATTAGGAGAGAAGACTCGGGAGAGAAGAGATAGGGAGTTTCTTCTATCTGGAAAGGTGCTGAAATAGGTAAACTGAGGAAGGTCATAGGGACAGGATTGATCCAAGTGGTGGGTCCTGGATAGGAGGTAAGATCTGGGGAAAGTCTGTGGGGGAGCCTTGACAATTAACTGTTCTGTTCCTTCCCTCAGGGGCACCTGGCACTGGCCTCTGTCGGGAGACAGGATATTGGGATAAAGGAACCTTTGGTCTGACTCAGTCTGGCCATTCTTATGTTCCTAGAAACCTAAGGAGAGCAGAGTAGACTCCTGAGGAAGGGAACCCTGAGATAAGGTTTGTCTGTGGAGAGGGAAAAATGCAGTAGCCCAAAAGGTCCTTCATTTGGACTTGTTTATGATACTCTGGAAGGATTTCGAATGTCAAGTGATCCAGCCATGTCTGAGCCACAGAAGACCTAGATCCAGAAGCAGGTACCCTGCAGGAAATGCAAGATGAAGCTCCCAGCAATATCCCGCACTAATACGAAGGTGCTGCAAAGGTGGGTGAGTCCCACCACAAGGACCTGTCCTTTTACCCAGCTTGGGAAAGGGAAGAGCAGGAGGGAAGGGGCTGATGGGAATCATAGGCCTTGCTTAGCAAATCCATCCAACTTTCCTCTCTGCAGCCCAACAAACCATCTTTCTGTGGTGAGAGACTGATGGCTTCTTTGGTGTGGGACAGAGTTTGTATTGACTTACTGATCTGTGAACTTTCTACTAATAACCACACATTTGAGGAAGAGAAGTTTAAGTCAAAAAGTGACTAGAATAGAAGAGCTCAGAGGGCTGGGAATCAGCTAGTGAGGCAAACACCTGGGATCAGCTTTGCAAATCCTGTGATGAAAATGGAACATCTGAAGGTAGCTGTGAAATGAACAAAGTGACTTCAGTCTGATTCCCAGTAAACAAGTGCCTCTGTCATGTCACCCTCTGTCGGTTGTCTCTGCAAAGAGGTCTTGGGTTGAATGGGAGTGCAGGCTGAAGCACCGTGGCCCTTCAGCTCTGGGCAACAGAGGCAGAGAACTCTTTGTGGAGTTTGGGGCAAGTGTTCCTGATAAGCTGAGTGCTTGGGCAGCCACTCAGGAGAGATTTTAATGCCACCCAGCTGATTAGCAGAGCGCCCACAGCTGGCAGCATGTTTTCTACAAGTGGTGCATATCCACACATGCCTTGGTGTGCATAAAATTTATTCCACACATGGATGGGAAAATTATAGGGAATATTGGATGGTGGGAGGAAGCTTATATTACTGCTGCTCATGCTGTCAGCCTACTAGGCAAATAGAACTTCACTCTTTAGGGCTGACAAGTCCCAGTCATTCTGTTAACGTGGTCTGGGTTCTCCAATAGATTTCATGATGCGAGTCAGATGTTAGACCATTGTGGCATGAAGTCATATCGACAGGTATGGCTTCCAGCACAGAGCTCCTTCCCTTTGGTAGATTTCTGCACTGGTTGCTTTGCTTCATTGTAGCGTATGGCTTTATTTTTTTTTGAGTGTTTATTATGGTATCTTGTATTTTATTATGAAAGAGAAGTAGGACTATTCCTTATGACCATGGTCCCAAAATACAAGAAAAAATCTCTCTTTAACAGAGCTCTTATTACTTTGTAACTCTGTAGTTTGACATCATGGGCTTGCCTCTTCAGCAATGGTAAAGACAGGCACAACAATTTTCAGTTTTGTTTTAAACACAGAATTGAACCAGGTGACTTTGATGACCCTGTTCCATGAATTATTGTTAAGAGCATGTCATTTCCAATGATATTAAAGGTCTGATCTATTGTTATTATCATTATCTGTCACTTAAACAGCGCCTTTCATCCAAAGACATTAACATGCTTTGAAAACATTAGTTACGTTTACCTCAGTATAGCGGTCAAATATTATAATCCCCATTTTACAGAAGTGTAAACTGAGGGCCTCTCTCCACTATGCTGAGGAACAATGCTGCAGCGATCAAACCACCAGCTGTTGATTTATCGCAGCTGCTGAGATATGATACATCAATCTCTGAGCACTCTCCCATTGATGTTGGTGCTCCACCAGGATGAGAAGCATAGTCACTATCAACAGGAGAGAAGCACCAGCCGACCTTACCACATGAAAGTTACCACAGTAAGTTTGTCATCTTCAGCTATGCTATTTGCATATTTGAAGTGACGTAGATTACCTTGATGGCAGGGGCTAGTTTAGACTAGGCCTAAGTCTGCGAAAAGTTAAATTACATGTCTTGATTGTGATTCTAGTATACAGTCAGTAATAAAACCTGCATTCAGTGTAGTGGTGTGGGACTCGGCTCATAGAAAACATCCTGGATCTCACTCCTCTGCTTCTGCCCCCAGTTACACCCTAGCAATCCAACTCACATTAAATGGGTTGTCCAGGGCCAGGTCTACACTGGGGGAATAAGTCTATTGCAGATACTCAGTTCTGAAATTGACTTACCTGCCCGTCTTCACTGAGGGAGGTCGACAGGAGCATTCCTCCCTTCAACCAGCCTTACTCCTCATGATATCAAGGAGTACAGGCATCAACAGCTGACCTCAGGCAGATCGATTTTGTGCATCTCTACCAGGCACACAAAATAGAACTCTGGAAGATTGACACCGACCGGGTTGATCTTCTGCATAGTATGGACAAGGATAGTAACAGAGAGGTAGCCATGTTAGTCTATATTCTATCAAAACAAAAAAGCAGTCCAGTAACACTTTAAAGATGTTAGTCTTTAAAGTGCTATTGGACTGCTTTTTTATAGACAAGTATGTAGTACGACAGGGCAGCATTTGACTATGAGACTAACTAGGAGCAATGTAAAAATTGGGCAGGTAGAAGATGTATCAACTGTTTCCCATTGACATTAATGAACACATGGGATGTGTGCAATGGATTCAGCTGTGTGGAATGAGATTTTTTTTTGTGACCCGTAGAGGTAAGAACAGGAAATGTTTTTTGTGGATTTCATCCTAGTCCATCAGGGTCTTGTCCTTAGGACACTAGTGTCCTCACAGCAGGAACTGTCCTCACATTTTTTTGTCTGTGTTGATGAGTGACCAAGGACTTAAAAAGCAGGGAGTATTCCTACTTAGCACTGAAAGGCATTGACGACTGCCGCAGAAGACTGCAGCATGAACCACAGAAGGGTGTGAGTGGGGCCATGAGTCCTTCATTTCATGGGCACTACATTTCACTCGTGAAAATAAAAAATAAAATTAATGGCCCCCACTCATATTAGTGTTGGAAGGAAATTCAGTGTTCCAAGAATATTCTGTTTTCACTCTACCTCTCTATCCAGTCAGAACTGACTAAACTATTTTATAGGCCTTTGGATCCTGTCCCAGAAAATGTGTGGTTTCTTAAAATATGTATGTATATTATTTTAATACCAGCCAATACCTTCTGAAATGTAGGTGGCCAGAAAGGCATTGGTTGGCCCTTTTCCATTATACATTACATATTTTTAAAATGAGTTGATAGTCTTATAAAAATTCTGCGTAAGCTTCATGAAGTTTTAGTAGCAATATTGAAAGGCATGTCAACAACCCCTTAGCTACTAATACACATTTCAGATAATAAAGAAGCTGTCTAGGAGAATCTTATTTCCAAAGGCTTTTTTTTTAAAAAAAAAAAAAGATATGCAAAATGGGACAAGGTTTTTTAAATCTGTTTTTTTTATAAAAGAACTAAGCATTCTGAGGTCGAAAGAAAGTTTGAAAGTGGAAGTATAGGTCCTAATTTGCTTTAATATTTCCTGTGCAAAGTCTGAAAGTTAAAGATTGATTTTTCCAATCAGCATTACAAACATAATGACCTGGAGGTATGATAACAGATCACATACCAGATGCAGAACAGTGGAAAAAGAGCTGCCATTGTTAAAATACTTTGCTTGCCTCATATGCAGGAGAAACATATAATAGGCTCTGATAGAAAGGGCCAGATTCTGAGACCCTCATTCCCTCTGAGACATGAGCAATATATGGCTCTTTTACAGCTAACGTGTGGCTCACTGAGAAATTACAGCTCAACATACGTCGTATCTAGAATTAATAGCACCACAAAATTAATTTAAAAAGCTACACAAATTGTTGAAAGAATTTCAGAACTGGTTTTCACTCTGGAGGGAACCTGATATAGTGTGAGACCAATAGAAATAGAACCTCACGTGGGCAAGATTTCAGGAAACTGAGTCATTCCATAGCTAGACATTGTGCTGTGCAGACCACTAGTACTTGCGCTCGCCCTACAGTCTGTTTATTGTTCATAAGTCACATTTGAATAGTCTTAGAATTGTACTAACTGTATGTTAATTTAGCAGATGGCAATGACATCTTCACATTGCATGAAATGAAAATATGAAGAAGTTTTAAGCCTGAATGGGAGGAAGATTTTGCTTTCACTGTTAAAGGTGACAAACCTCTGTGCCTTACCTGCAATGCATTTCTCACTCACTACAAAGCAAGCAATTTAAATCACTGCGGTATGAACCACAATAACCTTTCATTTAAATATCCTTCTGAATCAGAATTAAGAAAACAAACTAACTGCATTAAAATTATGCATAAATAGCTAACAGCCGCTACTTTCAGTGTTCAGTTGGGTAGCTGACACAATACCGAATCTAATAGAGAGGAAGCTGTGCTAGTCTATACACTATCAAAACAAAAAGCAGTCAAGTAGCACTTTAAAGACTAGCAAAATGGTTTATTAGGTGAGCTTTCGTGGGACAGACCCACTTCTTCAGACCATAGCCAGACCTGTTCTGGTCTGGCTATGGTCTGAAGAAGTGGGTCTGTCCCACGAAAGCTCACCTAATAAACCATTTTGCTAGTCTTTAAAGTGCTACTTGACTTCTTTTTGTTTTAATACCAAATCAAGTTTTGTTATGTCCTGAAATATTCCTCATGCTAAATGGCCATATTCTGATGGAGATTTTGTTTAAAATATCACAAAAGTAGCAGCAATTTTGCATCCAAGTAACACAAAACATCAATGACTAAAAAGCCAGTATCAATTTTGCACCATGCTATGGAGAGGCATATTTCCCAGGCCAGCGCTGAAATTGCAAGATGCAAAAGATTCTAAAGGATTCTCTAGACTTCAACCTCCCTCTCAATGAATCCACAGATATACAAGACAAACTACAACTAGCAATATTGTCTTCTATGTTTCTGTGATATCAGAAGTGCCAAAAGAAACAACCCATAGAGTTGATGTAAAGAGCACGCTTGACAAAACAATAACAAATACCAATGACTTTGCACTTCACAAAGCAATGATGACTGTTGCGTAAACTTGTCAAAATGGTAACAGAGCTGCTGAAATGCTGGACTTTTTGGATCTTCTTGGATTTTTTGCAAATCGATCCCAAATTTCCAGAGTTGCTGTCTCTTCATTGTAACATGCATCAAGTACAGCTCTCAGGGAGATACTTCAGGTATGAAAATGTTACCAAAACAGACCTAGGAATTGTCAGTTTCGTCCACTCAAATGGAAAGGATCATCGACAGTGCAAAAATATCACTGAAGAGCTAAATTTTGAAGACCAATGTAACATCTTCTACTGTATTATGAGGCAGCTATCAACTAGCAATGTCTTAAATAGGTTTGTGGAACTGTTGGAGCCTATCAAATCTTTTCCTTGAAGAAAAGGAAAAGTGCCATCCACCACTGGAAGATAAACAACAGATGCAGAATTTGATGTTTTTCAAATTCTCAACTTGGCACTCCAAGAGAAGGATAAGATTATTTCTGATTTTACTCAGACAGTCTCCAATTTCCAGAACAAGCTAAAGCTGCTGCAAAGAGACATAATATCAAGAGACTTCAATAACTTTCTCAATGTCAAGAGTAGGGCAAACACAGTCACTGAAATCAAAATACAAGACACACAAATTTGAGAAATACATAGGTAAATTATAAGGATTCCTTGATGATTTTTGGCATTGGTTGAGACCTACTCATAGTTGATGCAATTGATGATAGCTGTCTGATTCCTAAACCCATGGTTACAGAAACATCTAGTGTAGAAAGGGAAATGTTGGCACTCCAAAGCCGTGTCTACACATGCACACTACTTCGAAGTAGCGGCACTAACTTCGAAATAGCGCCCGTCACAGCTACACGTGTTGGGTGCTATCTCAATGTTAACATCGATGTTAAGCAGCAAGACGTCGAAGCCGCTAACCCCATGAGGGGATAAGAATAGCGCTCTACTTCGACATTCAACGTCGAAGTAGGGACCGTGTAGTCGTTGCGCGTCCCGCAACATCGAAATTGCGGGGTCCTCCATGGCGGCCATCAGCTGAGGGGTTGAGAGACGCTCTCTCTCCAGCCCCTGCAGGGCTCTATGATCACCGTGTGCAGCAGCCCTTAGCCCAGGGCTTCTGGCTGCTGCTGCTGCAGCTGGGGATCCATGCTGCATGCACAGGGTCTGCAACCAGTTGTCGGCTCTGTGGATCTTGTGTTGTTTAGTGCAACTGTGTCTGGGAGGGGCCCTTTAAGGGAGCGGCTTGCTGTTGAGTCCACCCTGTGACCCTGTCTGCAGCTGTTCCTGGCACCCTTATTTCGATGTGTGCTACTGTGGCGTGTAGACGTTCCCTCGCAGCGCCTATTTCGATGTGGTGCTGCGCAACGTCGATGTTGAACGTCGATGTTGCCAGCCCTGGAGGACGTGTAGACGTTATTCATAGAAATAACCTATTTCGATGTAGCGTTCACGTGTAGATGTAGCCCAAGAGGATTAGGGTCTAAAGATGACTCTAAATCGGAGTCTACGACTGAGTTCTGAGAGCAAGTGCCAGGACTAAAATATCCTCAACTCCAGAAGAGTACGAGATGACTCATTTCAGTTTTGAGCACAAGATAACTAACAAAACTAACAAAAGGAAATTGTTCTTCATGCAGCACATAGCAGGCCAGCAGAATGCCTTGCTGGTGGAGGTTGTGAAGACCAGGACATAAACAGCGTTCAAAAAAGAACTACATAAATTCCTGGAGGTTAGGTCCGTCAATGGCTGTTAGCCAGGAAAAGTAGACATGATGTCCCTAGCTTCTGTTTGTCAGAGGCTGGAAATGGATGACAGCAGAGAGGTTGCTTTGATGATTGCTGAGGAATAGCTGTTCAGTGACAGGCAGGAGGAACTGAGGTGGCAGGGGGAAGGGCAGGGTATGCTCAGGGAAGTGGGTGGAAAGGGGAGGGGAAAAGGGGGGCAGGGGTGAGATGAGGCAGGGTGAGTTTAGGCCCTTGAGAGAAGGGGTGATGTGGGAGAGGGGCCTGGGGCAGAGCAGGGGACAAGCACCGCTCTGCAATCAGAAAATTGACACCTCTGGTGGATACCCTGAGGAGGGTGTTCATAGTTCTAAAACCTGTTTGCATAGAGGTCATATGTGTCTTTGGCTCTCAAACTTAGAGGTTAACACAGGAAGCTTGGAGGATCCATAAATTAGGTCACCCCTGATTGAGGGTGTTAAATATATGTACTTTATTAGAACCTGGGCTTAATCCCAGTGAGTTCACTGCTTAGGTTTGGGAGCCAGGAGGTAAAAAGTAATTTTGCACGCTTGGCTATCTGCCAGCTTTACACATGCACAGCAACGGCATTTGCACTTGAAAAGGGAGCACGTGCAAAAGTAGAGACGGCTGAAAATGTAACTTGTGGAGCTTAATCTAAAGCCTGTTAACGTCAATGGAAAGATTCCTATTAAGATCAATGGGCATTGGACAAGGCCTTTGTAGTCTGCAAATTAGAAAAAGAGATGTGGAAATTGGTTCCAAAGTCATTTCTTTTATTTTTTTCCAAGTTATTCTTGATATCACTGAACTTTTCAGAATTAAGACATTAGAAAGAAAGATCATATCAAAACTGTGAGATAGTTAGCAGGGAGTGTCTCTTTGTTCAGGGTCTGTACACGGCTCTGATCCACAAATGGGGTCCTTAGACACTACCCTCATACACATGATAAGTAGCTCTGCAATAGAGCTGATGGGTAGAATTAAACACAAGAGACTCTTAAAGCTGAAAGAGGCAGCTGGCATCTTAGAGCAGAGTGTTAGAAAATGTATTCACCGAAGTTTTTAATAAAAACATCATGAGACTGAAATTTACTGCTCTGTATACTAATACGCTGGTTTATTGGTTGAGTAGCAAGACTAATGCAAAAATGTTTTTTCCCACATCTGCTCTCTCATCAACAGTTGAAGTTAGTCATCTTGTTTGGAGCAGGAGAACAAGTCTCTGCTGGTGAAGCAAGTGAAAACTTCATGGCTCAGAGTTCATTTCTGCATCTCCCACTTGATGAAAGACGACCTCATGTTCATTATAGCCAATGTCCTTGATTTCATACATCCTGTTAAATAGGATGTAACTCTACTAGGTGTGGCCCTATTGTTAGTTAGGGCAAGTGATGCCTGGTCAATCCCAGCAGAACAGACTGTTTACAGAATGGATCCCAAAGGTCTATAAATCCTTCAGAATAACCTCCAGCAAATGTATTGTGGGTGGTGTAGAAGGAAATTACATGCTCTGCTCTGTATTTAATTTAAGGTAGCGGGAGCTGCATGATCCAGTGCTTATGGTATATGGACTGGAGCTCAGGAGACCTCTATCCAATTCCCAGATGTTTGGTTTTAGTGCCTCACTTAACCTCTTTGTGTCTCCATTTCCCCATCTCAATCATTCTTTGTATAGTGTCTTGAGATCTGCAGATGAAAGGTCAAGTTTTATTCAATCAATGATGTTTAGAGCCATAGAACAATAGAAAGGTTGGGCTGTAAGGGACTTTGAGAGCTCATCTAGTCCAGCTCTCTGCGTTCAGACAGGAACAAGTCTATCTACACCTGGGGTGGGAACCTTTTTTGGGTTTGGGTTTGAGCCATAGACAAATCTGTCGGGGGCCACGCACATGAGAAGCAAAAAATCCAAACCCTCACTGATTTGGTCCCTGACTGTAGGGGAGTCAGGACTTTGGGGTCTGGGCAGGAGGGGTGGTGCAGTAGCAGATGGGGGATGGGTGAGCTGGGCAGGAGTGGGGTGCAGGAGCAGGCTGAGGGTGGGGGATCTGGGTGGGAGCAGGTACAGGAATGGGCTGGGAGTGTGGGTCTAGGTGGAAGGAAGGTTGCAAGACAATTTGGGGTGTGGGGTCTGGAAAGGAGGGGTCAGGGTGGGGATGAGGGCCTGGGAGGGAGGGTTTGGGAGTGTGGGAAGAAGGGGGCACAGGAGCAGTTGAGGGGCCAGGGTCTGGATGACAGGGTGCACTTACCTGCTCACCCCCAGATGCACGAGGCTCTGCACCCCCTCCCTCTGTTCCCAGGCTCCGCCCTCTGGCCAATCAGAGCAGCGGTGTGCAGCCTCTGGGCAGTTGTGCAGAGGCTGCTACTGCTTCCTTCTTCTCCCCCCAGTTGGGGGAACAGCGGCAAACAGCAGTGGAGCCTGGTGCCACTTCCTGCCCCCGTCCCTGGAAGCCTACAGCAGAGCTTTCAGTCTGGATCCGGCCCGGGCTTGCCTGATCGGCCCATGAGGCCATGAACCTTCCACCTCGCCATGGGCCAGATGCTATGAAGGGGAGCCCAGAGCCTCGGGGGCCAGATCCAGACAACCCGCAATCCAGATCTGGGCCACAGGCAGGGGGTTCCCCACCCCTGTTCTACACCATCCCTAGCAGCTATTTGTCCAACCTGTAGTTGGAAACCTCCAGTGATGAGGATTCCACAATCTCTCTTTGAAATCTCTTCTGGAGGTCAGCTACCCTTACTAGTATCTAACCCAAATCTTCTTTGCTGCAGATGAAACCCATAACCCCTGGGCAGCCTGGGAAACGCACAGCCCTTGTGGGGAGGCACCTCTATGCCCCTCCCCTTATGCCTCTCCCTTACGGACCATTCTCTCCTGCAGGACTGCCTAGAGCAGCAGTGTCCAATAGGAATTCAAAGCTTGCCACACGTGTGGTTGTCGTCTTCCCATGTTCACCACACTATATGACACCAAACTTTATGAAATAACATTAGAAAAATAAATACCGTGTGGCCGTTGAAGTCGCATGAGATGGTGAGATGCCGTAATAATCACAGGCACAAGTATAGCAACATGACTCGCAGCATAGAAAGGTGAACTACAGAAAGGCTTTGACTCCCTCTTAGCCTGTAACAATCACACCCCCGCCCAGCACGGCTGGCCGTGGTGCAGCTCCAGCCATTCCCGGTGAGTAACACGCAGAGAGTGGCTCTGCTCCTAGGTGTTAGGGGGTGTGATACCAAACCCAATCCCTCCCATGCCCTGCCATGCCTCTTCCAGCATGGATGGCGTCAGGACCCTCAGGGGTTCCCCGCTGACCGTGCTAATCATCTTGAATACGTGTGACAATTCGAGGAACTATTATTTCCTAGGAGTTAGGTGCGCATGCATTCGCCACAAGGCAGTGTCCTATTTGCCACATGTGACGAGTGGAGAACGTTTTGGATACCATGGGCTTAAAGCACCCCCAACGTGGCCCGCAGCATTGGGCGGCATGGTCCCAGCACTAGTGTGTGGTCAGGTGCCCCAGCACCACCTCCAACTCTGGAGCACGAGGCATCTGGGTGGCACGGAACTCGTGGAACTGCAGGAAGAGGCCTGGGGCACAGTGTGGAAGTGCCAAGCCAGAGTGTTTGGAGAAGTACAGCCCCCACCCCCCGCCCCAGCCAAGTGTATCCAGTGCCCAGGACATTACTTCTTGCCCAGCCTTCAGCAGACAGGGAGGCATGAGTGTAGATTTCTTTTGTGCTTCAGAACTTGGCTCCAAATACTCATCTGCACAACCTCCTATAGGGTCTGCATCACGGCTCGTTCTGAATCAGTGAGTCTGATATTGGAGGTTTAGTGCCCCATCCCTCCTGGTCAGAAAACAGTGGCCAGTAGTAAATCTCTGAAGTCCGTGCTTTTGAGTAAGATATTTCGGCAGTCACACGAAAACGAGTAGGACGTCTTTTCATGTCACCTTCCACTGATGGCTGACCAGTCCAATTCTGGAGCCACAGGTCTTATCACAGGTGTTAGTAGCTGTTGGAGGGGTGCAGGGCAGTTTTTGCCACTCTTCTTCTTCTCCACCTCTCCTGGTCTGCACCAGAGTGGGACCGCTCAAATTGCGCCACCCCCTCATGGATTTCCGCCCTGCACTGGGGACAGTCTTGGGCAAAGTTCTCCCAACCGTATACGCCGATGATACACTGATGCTGTATAAAATATTCTGACAACCAAGCAGTGGAGAACAAGAAGCTGGATGAGAAGATTAGTTCATTAGAAGATGCAGGAAAGGATTAGGCTCATCTACACTTGAAAATGATTTCAGATTGTGGTGGAGTGTGAATATGAAGCACAGTAGCTATTCTGGAATAGGTGCCTATGTACATACGTTTCTTCCATAATAAGGGTGTGTTGTTCTTGTTTAGCTTAATCAACTTCCAAAGCAGATTAAAGAAGTTACAGGAGGCTCTCTGCATCCCTGCTGGGAACCCCTGGGCACAACAACAGTTATTTTAACCATTTGCAGAGACACACAAGAGATTTTAATGCCCAAAATGGGAGTTTTATCAGAGTGAGAGTGAAAAGAAGTGACTTAGGAGCATAGGCACCATTGATTTTCAAATATCAGAGAGATGGCTGAGTTAGTCTGTATCTACAAAACAACAAGAAGTCCTGTGGCACCTGATTGATTAACAGCTATTTTATGCTCCAAAATATCTGTTAGTCTGTGAGATGCCACAGGACTTCTTATTGATTTTTAATAGGATTTAGGCTCCTTAGTAACTAAGGCCCAAATCCCCAAAGGAATATAAATGCCTAACTTCCAAGAGTGATCTTGAAAATTCCCCCATCAGTTCCTGTTAGACCTGAATAAGAAATGGGCATCCAAGACCCCTGTCTGGCTTGGAAAATGGCACCCTGGAATTTTATTATAGCTTTCCTGTAAATTACAAATAAAAAATCTGACCCCTCTCCTCTTTCCACTGTCCTGCACCCACAGACCAAACCTGCGCCCCAAACCACACACACCTACGTGCACACAAATACATAGGCAAGCAAATGCCCCTGCACATGCAAAGGCATGTTGGCATGCGCACACCTCCTCACTTTCCTACCAAACCTAAATTTTGAGGCACAGAGATGGTGAGCATGTGTGTTGGGAGGGGCCTTTACAGAGGGCCCTGGTCTCCTGCAGAGCCACACGGCTCCTTGAGTAGTTGCCATGTTTGTGTTCAGGCCCTGCAGCCATTTCTGCAGGAGGAGTGAAGCCTTTCCAGCCCCACTGGGATGAGGTGGGGCAGGAGAGGGTCCTCACTCATCCCCCCTCCCATCTCTGGCTCTAGGAGCAGGGAGTGAGTCAGTCTTCTGCACTCCATTAAGCCAGCATAAATCGAGAGGCATCCCACTCAGGGCAATGGCGCCAGCGTGAGTGAGAGCAGAGCCTGGCCCATGGGAAGGAAGCTGGTTTGCATTAGCGAGTGTTCCCAAGTGTAGCACGATTTATTCAGTTACAGCCGTGTTCACAGCAATCTGTACAAGGCTAATTTCACAAAGCTCATTTAAATGGCTGTTTAAAGTAAACAAACCATTTTTCAAATTTTCTGCTCCTCTGGCTCATCCTGAGCAACACAGTCTCCTTAACAACTTGCTTGAGCAAGAAAATACGATCCCGGAGCAACTCCATTTTCCCACCACATAGCCAGAAGAACAAACCGGAGACCCAGCCGCTAACCTCAGGCTGTTCCCTTGATAAGACGCAATGCTTTCTTTTAAGGAGAATTTGCACTGTGCTGTGTTTGGTTCTTGTGTTTCTCTTGGAGTCCTTCCTGGGCAGAACCCAGGAGGAGATTCAGAGAAGCAGGTTAGCAGGTAGCTTCTGATTTCACACTGGACACGTACAGACTTTGTTTTTCTCACCTCCATACTGCCTGCAACCCGCAAACTGGGCCTACAGTAAAGATATGCAATACTTTTCAATTGGCAGCTCTGGCTTGTTAGCTATGCTTTTAGCTGTCGGGTCCAGGTCCCTGGTCTTGCAGATGCTTAAGCATGTGCACAAATTCACTGCTGTGGGTAGGTCACAAACCTATGTGAGTTCAAGATCTGGGCCTCAGATCATCCATCTGAAATCTACCAAGGTGCATTCATGCTCAGGTGACTGACGCCTAACGCACAGATCAAGCTCGAGACCCTACTGAAAACTTATGGTAAATGACAACATCATTTTCAGCTCCTAATAAGGTCATTGGAGTTCCACAGTGGCCTTTGCTGTTTGCCGAAGGGCTAAGTTGCACGTCATAACAAACCCTTTAGCCACTGCGAGGACTTCGCAGTTATCACCGTTCTGCACGTGGTGCCACTTTAACTCCCCAGTTACAACAAGGACAAACTTGGCTTGAAGTCTGCTGTGAAGGCACAGGCACGACTTACAACTATGCCAGCTAAATGAGACTCTCCATTAACTGACACCAATATAGGGCCTATGTCATGTAGCCAGGGGTGAAAGTAACTTAAATTTCTTACCCCTTGGGGTTCCTGTAAAAGATTCAAGCATGCGATGAAGTGCAGGGGGGGCGCCTCAGGACAGAGAGTTGGGGGGTGTGGGAGTATTGGGGAGATGAGGGCAAAATTTGGGGGGTGCAGTTGTCAGGGCACAGGGTTGGGAAGTATGGGGGGGGCTCAAGGCAAAGTGATGGGATACAGGAGTAAAGGTAGAGGAGGGACAGCTCAGAGCTGGTGTGTGGGTTGCAGTAGTCAGAGCAGAGGTGTGAGGAGCCTCAGGATAGGGGCTGGGGATGTGTGGGGAAGCTCGGGACTGGGGTGCAGCCACCACACTCTGGAACTGCCCTGGGGCAGCAGGCATCGTATGGCCTGGCTACCCAATCACCAGGGCTGGCCAGGGGCCGAGCCACGCCCACCAGTTTGTTTCTCATGAGTGCGCTGCACGAGGGTTTACTTCCACCTCTGCATGTAGCTGACTTTACCCGTGGAACACATACATGTGAGCCATGTCGTTGCCTTATTGTCCAGGGGAGCTGTTGACACTCAGCACCTCTGAAAATCAGGCCAGGTACTGAAGTCCCTTCATGTGGATTCTGGTGCCTAAAGCAATTTAGAAATGTTGGTTTTCTCCCCAAATGGAGCCCAGAGAAGGAACTCCTGCAAAGCAAACCAGTGCTAAGGAACCTTTATCGCAGCTGAGTTCTAGCATAGCACTGATTTCCTTTGCGTTTCAGCTCCACAGGCATGATAGATGAGCAAGTAAACGTCATGGGGCACATGGAGTGAAAGGAATGACTCCCACCGGAGCAGGAGATAACAGGGCTCTTATAATACTGGACCCTGGGGTCATATTCCTCTTTGCCGTCACTCTGCTCAAGTCAGTGGAGCTAGGCCAGGGATGAATTTGCCCCAGTGGGCACAGCACTGCACATTAATCTCTGATGGAGAAAACGTTATTTACAAGCAGGTCTGGTTTTCATTAGTTTTTGGATGATACTGTAGACACAACATCAGCAGGAGAAGAGAAATTATAAGAGGTTTTCTTAATATCCTTTGATTCCTATCCTGTTCTCATACTGAGATATTTAACTAGTTTCATAAGAAGATTAAGAAATCCCCTTTTGAAAATTTCTGTGGGCCTCTCGCTTCCAATGGTATCTTGTCTGCCTGGTAATGTCTTGTCTTTCTCTTGTTTATTGTAATGTCCTTTTTGTTTTGTCTATTGTCTGTGCTATAGATGTCAGTGATTTGTTCTTGTAAGGTCATGTTCCGTTTTAGACGTGTTAGCTCCAGTCATAGTTGTAGGAAACTCACTCTTTCTTATAGGATTTATAAGGGAAATAAGGGCTGTATTATGACTGCATGCAGGGCAGAATGTCTAATGGAAGCTATGTGTTCTGACTTGCATCTAAAACTTTTAAGTAAAAAATCAATGACAAAGAACATCCATAGACTTGATCAGTGTGTCTGGGTCAGTGGAAATGTTAATCTGATATATTGATCAAGCTTGTGTTTCAATAAGCCCACTGAATAAGCTACAGAGAGATAAGCCATGTTACTCTGTATCTTCACAAAACAAAAAAGCAGTCACGTAGCACTTTAAAGACTAGCAAAATAATTTATTAGGTGATGAGCTTTCGTGGGGCAGACCCACCTCTTCAGATCTGGAAGTAGTCACTGAATAAGCATGAATAAGCACTGAATAGGCTTGATCTTGAATGTCCTTGTATTTTGGAACATGAACCATGTTCATTCGTTCTAGTTGTCCCTCCATAAGCCAGTCAAGAGCCGAGGTCATAGTAAAACCTCAGCTATGAGCACCTCAGGCGTTTTGAGAAAACGGAGATCCAGGGCCAAATTTCTCAGTAGACTAGCTGTCTCTTTGATACTGAAACTTCAGTGTGGACAAGGATGAGACCCCACACTGATTGTCACTTATAACTAGGGCTACAATAAACTCTGAAAAGTTCAGAGTTGTATAAATGGGGCACATTTTCAATCAACAAAAGCTCTCTTGCTGAGCAAAAGCTCCTGAGATTTTTTAAGTATCGGAGGGGTAGCCATGTTAGTCTGGATCTGTAACAGCAACGAAGGGTCCTGTGGCACCTTATAGACTAACAGAAAAGTTTTGAGCATGAGCTTTCGTGAGCAAAGACTCACTTCATAAATTTCAGTGTTCTAGAATGAAGATCAGTCTTCACATCAAAATTCTATTTCGCAACAACTTCACAGGCATCACATTACTTCAAAACAATTCACATAATTTTTCATCGAGATACATTCATGCTGCTGTACAGTGCAACTTTCATCCTGACCGAGCTCTCTACTCACTCTTTGTACCCTTACGCATCTCTGGCAGGGAACAATCGGCAGGAGGCTGCAGTAAGCTGTGCTCCTGTCAAGACTCACATGTGATTTACTTTGCAAAGTGTAAGTAGTATTTTTAAGACAAAAGGTGCATATAGTGAAGTTAAGAAACCATCATGACACTTGTCAGTCAGGTAGTTCCTTAATATCATTAACTAAGGCCCTGATTCTGCAATTATTTAGTCACACGTGTACTTTACGCATAGTGAGAAGCCCCAGTCAGATCAGTGTGGCTGCTTACAGGATGGGGTGGATGGGGTGTCCAGGGAGGGGTAGCACCTCTGGTGTGGGGACTTGTAGTGTCTCTTTGGGGGCAGTTCGTGCACCTTTGGTCCCTACCTGGCACCCAGCTCTCACCTGTGGCTCCAAGAAGCTGTAGCATGAAGCAGACACACCCCAAAGAACAGAACATATGAGTAATAACCATAAGTTAACAGTCTCCAGGGCTGATGAGAGACTTCACTGGGCCCTGGTGGGAGCTGACACTGGGTCCACTGGAAGAAGTGGGGCCTCAAACAGAAGGGATGGGGCTCAGAGCTAGCTCTCCCAGCCAGCCCTTCAACATGACTGGGCCATAGGGCACATGATTTAAAGGGACTGGGATTCTGACTGCTGCATCTGCCAAAGTAGCAGCACTGGTAGCCAGGAGTCTTGGGCCCTTTTAAGTCACCAGGCACTAGAGAAGCTACCCCATTTACCCCCATGGGCTCTGATAGTCTCAGTGTATCCATCATAAGTTCTTATGATGCCCATCACTATAGCAGCTGTGATCCACACTCTTCAATGAATTTAATGGTGGAAACACACAAATAGGAATGCAGTGTCAGGTACAGATTATAGGACAGAAAGGCAGACAAACAATAGAACAATATCGTACTTGCCAAATAGACCTAAGGGAATGAGAAAGAATTTACAAACATATTGGCTACGTCTACACTAGCACATTACGTTGAAGTAGCCTATTTTGAAGTAAGAACATCGAAATAGGCTACTTTGACGCATATCATATACACATCCTCTGGGGTTGGTGCCATCGATGCTCAACGTCAACGTAGCGACAGGGAATGTCGAAAGGAGCTGCCCCGGAAGGAAATGCGGAACGTCCACACACACAAGCGCTCCCCATCGAAATAAGGGGCCAGCAAAGCGTGCAGATGGGGTCACAGGCTGGACTAGCCTTTCTGGGGCAACAGCAAGCTGCTCCCTTAAAGGGCCCCTCCCAGACACACTCAGCCTGCACAGCACGAGGTCTGCAGAGCTGACAACTGGTTGCAGACCCCGTGCACACAGCATGGACCCCCAGCTGCAGCAGCAGCCAGGAGCCCTGGGCTAAGAGCTGCTGCACACGGCGACCATAGAGCCCTGCAGGGGCTGGACAGAGCATCTCTCAATCCCTCAGCTGATGGCCGCCATGGAGGACCCCACTGTTTTGATGTAGCAGGATGAGGAACGTCTACACACACCCTACTTCGACGTTGAACATTGAAGTAGGGAGCTGTTCCCATCTTCAGATAGGAATAGTGATTTCGACATCTCGCTGCCTTATGTCGATTTCAACGTCGAAATAGTGCACGGTGTGTGTAGACGCAACATGTGCTATTTCGACGTTGTGCCAGCTACTTCGAAGTAGCCGGCTAGTGTGGATGCACCCACTGAGGGTAAAAGCTACTAGGAAGAAGAAAGCATCTCCGTTAATACATGAGGAAAGGGATGAATTCGTGGTGACCCAGGAACAGCCAAGTGGGACAGAGAGCAATCCCGCCCCACATTCACACTGCAGCAGTTCCTGTCCTTCAGGGCTGGCCTGCCTCCCTACTTTAGCCAATCAGCTCTCATGTACCAGCAGGGTCATTCCTACAATGATGGCCCAGCCAACTGCTTTTTGTGGCCCTGACCCCACTGGGCTGTCAGTGAGACAAATGATGGGTGGGTGACAGCCTAGGTGGCAGCCTCAGTTCTGCGGCCAATGGCTGGGATTAAGTCACTCTTTCAATGAAAAAGAATCCATCTGCATCAATTAGTAGTCTAGGTAGTCCAAGTAGTCATAGTTATCCACCAGACTAGCCACTCACCCATAGCTGCGATTTGAGTTCTCGGCGAGGGAACCATATGTAACCCACATTACTGGCATATGTGTCTTCCTCTAGTGCCTAAACCATGCATGGAGTTCTGTGAAACTGCTACTTCTTTCAAGCTACAGGTGGAAGCTCTCTCGTTCAGCATGCTTGGGACCTGACCAGTGCCAGACGAGAGAATTTGACGGACTGTGGGGGGTCAGTATTGACTAGAAGCATTACCAATGCTTTCACTGCTTATTGGGAACTTAGAAGACATTTGGGGTAAACTACAACTAAATAACAGCACAGAACACTGAGAGCCTGCAGTGAGACAGGGAATTGCCTATCCCAGCATGCAAAGTCGGCCCCAGCAGACTGGGCGGATGAGATCAACAGCAAGATCCAACAACCAGGAAGGCCGTTCTGCAACACTCTGTGAGAGCAAAGGGCATGACAAGGCACCAAAGGCAGCATGGCCATCCACTGCAGCCTAGGAAGTCCCAGCCGTGACGACTTTTCGTACCACTGGAACCAGGCTTCTGAGGTGGAGAGAGCGGAACTGCCCCTGTGCAACGGCTTTTCCACTTTAAACATTCTCCTGAACAGGTTCTTTGCACATTCTCATCATCACAACCGATGAGCCTGTGCAAGCTCAAGACGTCATCATCGGACGTGATGGACTACCTACTACTTACAGGATATAAAATGAACCCCATGCAAAAGTTAGACACAGAAATTAAGCATCTCAATACCTGGCCAGTTTTAATGAGGAACCTAGTACCTGCAACCTGTCTTGAAGGAGTATCTTAGTGCAATCTTGTAGTTAATGTGCATGTTTCACTGCCCCCTGCTGGGCAAAATCAGGACTTTGCAACTTAATGTCATAGGTTACATACTGCTGTTAGCTATTGGAGGTTCTCATTTAACTCCAATGATAGGGGCATCAGGATTATCTGTCCCTGTTGCCCCAGGGGAGAGGTGGATGACATAATAGCCACGTCTACACGTGCCGGCTACTTCAAAGTAGCCGCACCAACTTCGAAATAGCGCCCAACATGGCTACACATGGCGGGCACTATTTTGAAGTTGACATCGACGTAAGGCAGCGAGACGTCGAAGCCGCTATCCCCATCAGGAGATGGGAATAGCGCCCTACTTCGACGTTGAACGTCGAAGTAGGGAACGTGTAGCCATTGCGCGTCCTGCAACATCGAAATAGCGGGGTCCGCCATGGCGGCCATCAGCTGAGGGGTTGAGAGACGCTCTCTCCAGCCCCTGAGCTCGATGGTCGCCGCGTGCAGCGGCCGCTTAAAGGTCCCCGCCCCCTGCCTTCCTGTGCAGGAAGCTGAGAGAGCGTGCAATTGGCAGCCCAGCCACGCGGCCAGGCTGCACGCTCCTCTGCAGCCACATCAACCCCCCACCGCTGCGATAGCCGCCCCCCAAGCGCCCCCAGGGCACCCCCCCAAGGGGAGCCACGGCAGCCAGGGCTTCCAGACCGGCAGCCAGGCTGGGAAGCGGCAGCGGGGCCCCTTCTGGACGGAGGCCGAGCTTCGGGACCTGCTGGGGCTCTGGAGCGAGGAGGAGGTGCTCCAGGTAATGGGGAGCAAGAGGCGGAATGCGGATGTGTTCGCTCGGCTGGCTGACGGCCTGGCTGCCCGGGGTCACCCTGCCCGCACTCCTGATCACGTCAGGAGTAAGGTGAAGGAGCTGCGGCAGGGTTACACCCGGGCCCAGGATGCGGCCGGCCGACCTGAGGCCGCCCCCGTCACTTGCCCCTTTTACAGGGAGCTCTAGGCCATCCTGGGGCCCAGCACACCTCCTCCCCTCCGGCCACTCTTGATACCTCGGCTGACGAGCCCCAGCAGGCCCCGGAGGCGGAATCCGCCCCGGAGGTAAGCCCTGCACCCCAGGGGCCCCCCCAGGAGCCCACCCCTGGGGCGCCGGAGAAGGAGGAGGAGGGGGATCCTCCTCCAGCGACGGGGGGGCTCCGGATCCACATCCCGTCCCGGAGCTCCAGCAGGGCATCCGTCCCCCGGGTGTCCCCCGACCGTGGGAGCAGACCATCAGGTATGTACCCCCCCAGCGCACACCCCCGGGGTTGAGGGGCGGGGGTAACAGATATGACCAGGGCCCTCCACATGCCCAGATGACCATGGCCCCAAGGACAGCAGTGGCATGTCCCTCAGAAGAGTGCATCAGCCCCTGTCCCCCCAGCACGACAGTGCCATGCCCCATCCCTGGGGATGGGGGGAGCGGAACCTAGGGTCCCCCGGGGGGAGTGGGTGGGACACCCATCATCATCAGCAGCAGTATCTCCCGGGGACGGGGATGGGGAACCAGCAGCAGAGGGGTGGGGGGACAAGGGCCACGGCTCAGGGCCCACACTAACGGCTGTCTCCACTCTTCTTCCCCCCCTGTTTTCCGCAGCTGCACCATCGGAAGGACCGGAGAGCGCCGGCGAGGCGTCAGTGGTCCCGGAGAGGCCACCGGGGCCATCACTCCAGGCCAGCCCCTCGGCAGAGCACCAACCAGCCCCAGGGCGGGGACGACGGCAGAGCCAGCACCATCTGAGGATGGCGACGGACCCCCAGCTGCTGGCCATCCTTCGTCGGCAGCTGGAGGTCTCCGAGCAGCGCCTGCGGGTGGAGGAGCGGTGCCTCGAAGTCTAGGAGCGGGCACTGGCCCCCAGGAGGCATGGGGGGGCCTTCATGCGCACATTTGAGCGCATTGCAGACTACCTGGCCCCCATGCTGCGCCGGCCGCCGCTCTGCCCACCCTGCCTGCTACACCCGCTGTTCTACCTGCTGCTCCACCCGCTGTCGCACCACCATCCGCCACCGAGGGCCCTTCCGCCAAGGGGGACCTGGGGCCAGCTGACACCCGCTGGCCATATCTCCTGGTCCACCCGGCCCCCAGCCAGCCCCGGCGTGGGCTGCGGCTGAGGCACGGGTCGCGGCCGCCCACCCCCAGCGCTGGACATTAGGTGGTGTGGGGCCCAGGACGTGGCCCCCCCCCCTTTGTATATATCCCCTTCACCTATCTTTTGTAAATAGTTTGTATTAGACCGCTGTTCTGTTATGTTATGATGATACCTGCCCCCGCCATGTAAATAGTTCTCCCCTTCCTTGTCTTCCCCTTTTTTTCCCTTTCATTTTATAATATGTATATATATAATATTTATTTTGGCTGTACATAGTTATGATATAATAATGAGTTCAACATATATATTCTGGTTTCACGAAAAACATGTCTGTTTTTATTTGCAAGAAAAGTGGGGGGGTGCTCTTGGGTGCTCTGTGGTGTGGGCGTAGGGGCAGGGAGTGTTGTGGAGGATGGGTGGGTGCAGTGGGGGGCCTGCCAGCGTTCACCCCGCGGCCTTGTCGAACTGGGCCCGCAGGGCCTCCCAGACCCGGGTCCCTTTGGGGTCCACCTGGTGACTGGGGGCAGCGGGTGGCTGCACATCGGCCCTGCCGGCTTTCACAGCCCAGCCCTGAAAGAAGGCCTCCCCCTTGCTCCCGACGAGGTTGTGGAGGGCGCTGCACGCGCCCACAATATGGGGGATGTTGGTGGGGCCCGCATCAAGGTGGGTGAGGAGACAACTCCAGTGCCCTTTGAGGCAGCCAAATGGGTGTTCCACCACCTGGCGCGCGTGGTTCAGGTGCATGTTGAAGCGCTCCTGGCTGGCAGACAGATGACCCGTGTACGGGTGCATAAGCCAGGGCCAGAGGGGGTACGCCGCGTCTGCGATGACGCAGAGGGGCATGGTGGTGTCCCCCACAGGGATCTCCCACTGGGGGATGTAGGTCCCCGCCTCCAGCCGGCGGCACAGGCCCGAGTTCTGGAATACCCGGGCGTCGTGGGTGCTGTCAGGCCAGCCCACATATATGTCCAGGAAGCGGCCCCGGCTGTCCACCAAGGCCTGGAGGACCACTGAGTGGTAGCCCTTCCGGTTTAAGTAGCATCCTCCACTGTTCTCTGGGGCGCGGATGGGGATCTGGGTCCCATCCAGAGCCCCGAAGAAATTGGGGAAGCCCAGGGTGGCAAAGCCCACGATGGCAGCATCCAGGTCCCCCAGCCTCACGAGCCTGTGGAGGAGCAGGGCGTTGATGGCGCGGACGACCTGCAGGGGAAGCACATGGAAGAGTACCAATGAGGGGTGTGCAGGGTGTGTGTGGCCCTCCCCTGCCAGGGCTCCCCTCCCCTCCCCTGCCAGGGCTGTCTCCCCCTCCCCCCCATGGGTCCTCTTACCTCCATGAGGACAGCCCCGACGGTGGCCTTGCCGACGCCAAACTGCTGCCCCACGGCTTGGTAGCTGTCTGGAGTGGCCAGCTTCCAGACAGCGATGCCGACCCGTTTCTCCACACTGAGGGCACGCCGCATGAAGGTGTCCTGCTGCCTCAGTGCGGGGGTGAGCCACTGGCATAGCTCCAGAAATGTCTGCCGGCTCATGCGAAAGTTCTGGAGCCAGCGGTCATCGTCCCACTCTCTGAGCACCAGCCGCTCCCACCAGTCGGTGCTTGTGGGGTACCTCCACAGCCAGCAGCGTGTGATGCGGTGGGGGGCAGGGTGCTGCAGGGTTGGGGGTTGCTTCCTCCTCCCCTGCGAGCAGCTCCTCCTCTGTGGCTAGGATGTGATCAGCTGCCTCCTGCGTGGCATTGAGCAGGGCAAGCACTGCTCCTACAGGGGCGGCTGGGTGGACCTCTGGCTGCTGCTGGGGGTCCATGACTGTGTCGCCCGAGGTGTGCGTGCCTATGGCTCTGCAGACCGTGTGCTGTGCAGGCTGAGTGTGTCTGGGAGGGGCCCTTTAAGGGAGCGGCTAGCTGTTGCCCCGGAAGTGCTAGTCCGCCCTGTGACCCTGTCTGCAGCTGTTCCTGGCACTCTTATTTCGATGTGTGCTACTTTGGCGTGTAGACGTTCCCTCGCAGCGCCTACTTCGATGTGGTGCTGTCCAACGTCAACGTTGAACGTTGACGGCACCAGCCCTGGAGGACGTGTAGACGTTATTCATCG